>NW_027437190.1:21061142-31061142 GCF_033239565.1 Halichoeres trimaculatus
TTACCTGTCACGCTTTGATGCCTCACTCATTCCTTCTGCCGTTCCTTCACCTTTTCATTCCTTTAGATTCTTTCTCACTGAGAAAAACAGCTAAGCACCTAATTCTCCTTATTTCTCAGTTCCATTTTTTCAATTTGATTTTTTTTCATTAACTCAGCACAAAGCTGGCAGCTTAAATCTATATACATCCTGGGCCTTTATTTTCCTTGCCTCTCCTCATTTTCTTCCATTCTCCCTCTTGGCAGCTCTAAGCCCACCTCGCTCCTGTCTCAGTTGTGGACATCCCCAGTGGATGGTAGTTAGACAGGCCTGTCACTACACTGCTGGCCACAGAGACAGACATCAATATATCGCCACTCTGCAGCTCATCCGAACAGGAGCACAAAGGGGCAGGAGGGGAGGCGCGAGGGTGGATAGCTGGGTGGGGAGGTGAAAAGGAGAGGAAAGTAAAGAGAAGAAGAAAATAATCGTAGATGGGGCCTGCCATCCATCAGTCTGTGCTGTCTGATTTACAATCCTATTGGTTTTTAGACTAACATGAATCACGGCCCCATGGAGGCTCTGCTCCCTGGCAGAATGACAGAGTGAATGAGACACATCACTCCAAGTGTGGGAGAGAGGGGATGAGGCAATGGGGGAGAGAAAAGGATACCTTTAAAACTCTTTTGATTTGGTACAATGCTGCATGGTTGGTATCCTCTCATGTTCACGGTACTGAGTGTACGCCTCTCTTTACAGGAACTGGGCTGAGTCTCACCTGCTGTGACAACGTGCTAGAGGTAATTATCTGTACCCACGGGTTCTGTGCACTGTGGTGCAGAAAGTGTTCAGATCTATTGTTTGACTTAAAATACTATTACCACTTTAGAAGATGGGTTTACGTTCCATTTTCTTAGGCTGTATAGGTATGAACATGCACGCTATTAAATACTGGCAAATTTTCTTGTATTTAATTATTTTATTTGATTTTATTCATTTATGTAGTTTTTTGAATGTAGGCAGAATGAGCTTTTTTCACTGATCTGCATCACAGAGGTTTTACATTTACAATCTATAAATAGTAAGGTTTATAGAGGTTAAGCATAATAAAGTGAGATGAGTCCATCCCAACAGCCGTAAGTTTAATTCGCCATGTTTGATTATCTTGAATTCATAGTATAATGAAGAATTAGGTCAAAATCTTTGGATTTAAAAAAACAACCTTTTTTTCAGAATAAGGTTGTGATAAAATAATTGTTGCGGCACAAGAGACAGAAGTTGTAAATTCACAAAGAAACGCTCAAAAATTTGCAAGATCTGCAAATCCAAATTACAAGCTATGGTAAATTAATGTGTGAAATAATTGTACTTGTACATCAGAAGAACTGCCAACTGCCTGCACTGACATAAAGAACATGGACCATCTTATACTGAAGAGCAGAGGCCAACAGCCTTGCAGAAGCTTGAACAGGTTGCTTATCAGCCTACTCCTCTCAGTTTCTGGGACAATCGACTCAAAATGCAGATACTTCTGATGCTGTGGTGCTAAAAGATGGAGAATTTATTATTTATGAAAATTATATTAAATTATAACTTCACAAGAAGATCCACTTTCCTCATTTTAGCGCAGGCAGCTGGCTTTACCTGATGTTACCTGTCAAATAACTTATCGGCTAACCATAGACTCAAATTATGCATATTTTCTCATAAATTTACAACTATTCTCATACATTTTTGACTAAATTCTTGCAAGTTGATGACCTCATTTCATAAATTTATGATTTTTTATGTATAATTTGACTTTCATATTCTGTTGTACAAAGGAATGAGGGACCGGGACCACAACTTTTCTGTATCTGCATCACATTAAAGCAGAGACCTTTTACTTCATGACTTAGACTCTACAATATCTTGACCTGTTTTACCTTCTTGGCGTTGGTTAGGTATGATCTGGCAGCATCTGTCAACGCCTTCCACTCCTCCTTCTCTTCCTCCGTTCCTTCTCGTTCCTCTCTTTTTTGTTGCTCCTTTGCTCTTTCCAGTTGGAGGTAGCACACCCACCCAGAGAGATACCACACCTGGGAGTCACACAGATACAAACACGGAAAAAAAAGGGTGGGTGAGGGAGGCGTGAAGCAGACAGGAAGATAGTGTTCTTTGCACCAAGTCAGCTGTGACAGGGAAACAGATATGGCGAAGCATGTCTGCATGAAATTCAACATCTTTTTCTGACAAACATGTCTCACGTGTGTGACATGGAATCACACAGACACACATGCAATGCATCACTCAGATTATGGCTCCCAACATAGCTGAATCTGGACACACAAGCATGTTGATGCCAATGTGCACAAACACAGAAAGTATGTTTACGTTTAAATCTTGGACTTGATCATCATCCTCACTCTGTCACCAACACTATATTTAAGAATCTACAGCACTAGGACTATTAAACATTATATAATTACATAAGACACAGATTCCCTCAAGCAAATATTACCTTGGCACTTTAAAACAATCTTTGCTCCAGGCTTGTTCTGGACAGGATTAGTCTTGCCATAAAATTTAAGGATTTTATTTCCTCATATTCTCTTTACACAACTTTAAATTTCTTCACCAATTTAAGCATTGTTTTTCTTGTTAAAAATATTGTGAGGAACAAAAGTACCACGGTCCTGCAGTCTGCTTCAGAAAGCAGGATTAGTGGGCTAACAAGCTTACTCGGCCTCCTCTAGGATTTTTTTTTTTCCCTGCCTCCACACTGGTGGCTCATTTTTCTGCCGTGTACATCGTCATCATCACGGTAACTCCAACTTGCACATCATACCTGCTCTAGGGAAGGTTATGTTCAGGGCAACACATTCAAAAAATGTAAAGCAGCCGCCTCCTCAGGAATCAGCTCTGAGGAAAAATGTGTCATGATCCCTGTGGCCATGTTTGGGCTGTCTTTGGTATCCAATGATTTTATTTAAAATTCTTAAAATGTAAAGTAAAAGCAGGAAATGTGAAAGACAAGTCAAGCTAAAAAGGTGTGTATTAGTGAAATATCAGTAAGAAAACCATGGATTGCAAATATCTTTTCCAACATTGGTAATAAACGGTATCTATAAAGAAAAAAAACACGTTTTAGATGACCAGTTATGATAGACAATGTACTGCAGCACAATGATTCATTGTTAGGGATGCACTATATAGTTGGCATGATATCTGAAAAAACAGATAAAAGCTTTAATTGGTTTCAGCAGCAATAAAAACAGCTGGGAATATGTACAGCAGATAAGGTAACACATTAATTAAGAGTATCAATGACAGCATACATACACAGGGAGCTCGGGGGCTTCTACATGTTGCTTTGGCTGAAAGTACTGCAAAATGCCAGAAACAGCATAGTTATTGGTAGGTAGGGTAAGGAGGAGGAGGAGGAGCTTGACTCATTATCCTGAATGTAACCAAGAAAAGCAAAAAGGAAAAAAAAAAAAAAGGTTGACGCCAGCAAAAACTTATCAGCAGCCTCAACTTCAGCCACTCTATAACTCTATGAACTACAGTAGCAACCACTGGGCTGTAAAGGCGCCTGACAAAGAAACCACAACTTTGAGCTCATTGCTTTTGATAACACCACTTTCACTGCGGTCAGAAAGACACAGACTTCTGCTGACTAATCCAAACAACGGTTTTCTTATTTTTGTTGTCTTGTTTTGTCTTATTATGTCTGTTTCTCAAACAGACCGTCACAATAAGCCTACAAGTTTAATTCTGGTTGGCCAAAGTGTGTTTGGGAATACTGGCATATGAGATATCAAGAGCAAGTTTAATATTGTGCATGTGTTGCATCTCACTTAGACTGATTGTTATGTCTCAACAACTGCCAACATTACTAGAGCTGTGCTGAGCCTCAAGTTTGCACTATTGTATACTGCATATGTATGTGTACATGCAGAGGAGGATTTAAACATGGCCAAAGGTTTCTTAGTTTCCTAGTATAATGCAATGTGTTCATAATATTGCACTGTAAAACCCTCTGGTATCTTTCATTCTGTGTGTTTGGCATGGTTTTTACACACCACATTTATTGTATGTCTGACCCTCTTCATTGATTTCATTTTTATTCAACACTGAAGGCCACTTTTTGCTAGCTGTTGCCAAATTGAGAATCTGAGAATATACATGAGTAAATTAAATTGATCAAATGTAAAGATTTTCTGATTTGAGAATACATAAATACACAATGAACTTGAGTTGATTTTTTTCCTCAATGCATAAATCTTAGAAAAAAACAAACCCAAGTCTGTGTTTTCTTCTGCTCTGAGCCATTCTTTTTATGAATTCCTGTCATCTCAGTTTGTATTCACAGCTGTAGATGCATAGATGAAGAAAAAATCTGCTTTTATTTTTTTCAATCATGCATCATTTATGCAACTTGCCTGCAGCTCGATCAGATGAGGCCAACTAAGAATAACAAGATCAATTACCAGATCAATTACCAGATCATAATGTCAAGACATATGATCAGTGTTTCGTGATGCTCCAGTGGCTCAAGCTCAAAGTATTCACAGCTGTATGGTCATAACTTAGCCTTCTCTACTGGAAATGTGACCCTTTTAGCAAGGTGTCAACAAGACTGACTCCAGATGTATGGGCATTACTCAGATGAAGAATATATCACTCAAATGTTGGAGTTAAGGGTCTCTTAACCAGCTTACTGACCTTTACTTGGCAACTGGAGTGCATGTACAACTAAGAGGTTTATTTCAAAATAAACCACTAGAAGTGCAGACAGTGAGTGGAGGAAATATTTTTCATTGTAGATTAGCATTCTGAAACACCAGAATCAGCTCGTTTCCATAATCACACTCTTTTTCTCTCCTACATAATCATAACACTGCTCTATGCTTTGCTCTTCCACCTCTCAAAACAATCAACTCTCAGGGAACTTGGAGGTGTGTGTGCGCCTCTCATCTAAGGCCAAAGATCACCCACCCACTGTTCTTTCAAGCACCAAGATACAAATATTAGCTTTATTTATTATTCATTGAGGGCAGAGGCAGTAGGGACCAGCACCTCTGCCAAATCAACCATTTAGCTAACAAACACATCAAGGCATGCCACACTGAATTCTGAATTGCCGCTCAGCATGCTGAGTGGGAGGCTACCCCCTGCAGCCATACTTATCAGAACAACAGCAGCTCTGGATAAATGAAGTAATGTTGCAAAACCAGCAGTGTGACATTTTTATCACTGAGACATTTTCTGTGAATTCAGGGCCCAGAAAAGTGCATTTCTGTGAATATACATATACGTACATATTCAGTAAGCAAGAGTGAAATCAGGTCAGCCGAATTCCAAATCTCAACTTCTCCACAAACGAGAACTGCTACATGCCTTCAAAAACGGCAAGAACAAGGCCAGAAACATTCTTTACAGATGGTCCAATGTGAAATATTTCTGTGCGTTGATAACAATGGCTTTTCGCATCTGTACTTAAAATTAAAATGTGAGAAAGTTAGCTAATTAAGAACTTCAGAGAACCCACTCTACCCGACCACAACCCCAGACAGAGGCACAAATAATAAAATAATTCTGCGCCTGTCAATCAAATCACTGCGACTATTGTTGCTTCAAAGCGACAGCACATCTTAGTTCCCATATGGTGCTGCTGAAGGAAGAACAAAAGCGTCATGAATGAACGGAGCACCTTTGTAACAAGATTTGCAAGGAACTGGCTGAGTTGTTTGTGCAGACTTAACATTTCATAAGTAAGGTTCAAACTTTTGAGATATGCAAACGCAAGGAGACAGAGGCAGGAGCTAACAACTTTGTGAACTCCTCTAAAAGGAGAAAATTAGACAAAGAGGTAAAGAGAGAGGGAGAGAGCGTGAAGTTGTTAAATGTGTCAATCAAACAAAATCACATCATGAATATGACTCGTGCAACATCACCGTGGTGTGATCCAACGAAACACTTTCTGACCATCCCAACCTGTTACTATACATGAAGGTGATCGGATGTAGGCCTCCCCAATATCAAGAGTCACTGTTGTGTGTCTCAGGAGTGAGTTTAAAAGTTCAGACCCCCAATGAATGCTCTCAATCTGTCAGCTGGAGGGTGTGTGTGTGGGAGGCTGAGCCTGAGGGAAGGAGGGGGAGAGAGACACAACTGTGCTCTTCCATCTGACACTCAGTGGCACACCTTCACTGCCTCTGCCACAGACACAGGAGATTTGGAGCTGAGTGACAGCATGTAGTTTCGACTAAATACTGCCATTTACACCTCCCTCTAATAGACATTTAAGTTCTCAGTCATGCCCCGCAAGTGAGCACGCAAGCGTTGACAGTAAGTACTGCATAAGTCTGGCTGTGCAGACGGTTCATTGTGCCTACATGTTACCAGTGGCTCAGCAGAAGCGACTCAGCGCTCAGGCTGAGGCTTTCGCTTTCCCACAGGTAAGATGATAGATTTGCCAGGACCCTGGCCAGAGGCAGAAGTGGCTACAATGGCAAGAAATAATAAGGCTGTCCACGTGGGGAAAAAACAACAAAAGGCTTAATCATTTAATCTGGTGCAATTACAAGTATCACACACATGCACATTTATTGCACAACAGGCACCTTGCTCAGATTCAAAGGGATTGTTTGAGGTTTTGATGTAGGAATGTATGGCGTAACCATCTTTCTTCATGTTTTAAGAAGCCAGTTGATTACCTACATAAAAGCTGAGCTGCGATTGGATGAGTCCAGGGTCATGAAGAACACAGTCATGCTCAAAATCATCTAAATAGAGAAAAAATCATCTGTGGATTTTCGTGCTGTATTCTTGTTACTTTCACTGCTTCACCTTGACATCTGTAAGCCAAATTAACTCTGGCAGCTTCTCCTGACAGGGGTCGTGCTGATTCTTATCCACAGTGTGTACTAAACTTTCTATTGATCTGGAGCTTCACGCTTACACAGACTCACAGACCTTGAGGCTTCGAGACTGAGTGTTAAGTGCTGTCCTGTCAAATCATCAAGGGCTTGAGGGCTCTGATGTGAACTTTATAACGCCAAATTACCCACATTCCACAGGTTTGCATTTCTCTGAGGCTGTTTCTGTTGAAGTTTCTGTGAACTACACACAGTTTAGCACAAACTTGGTGACCTGAAGGGAGTGACTTTCTTACCCCCTCTTTCATGACCATACTTTAGCTTTTCTTGTTTAGTTTCTTGTAATAAAACATTATTCTTATTTTAAGAATCTTGACAAGCTAATTTGACTTTTCCTATTGGCTGATTTTTTAAGCAAATGCAATATTTTGAAATAAGCCATTTTAGCATTACCTTGAGCCAGGTGAATGTGGATCATACAAAGTCTAAGAATAATAATAAGACTAAAACTTGGTTAGATTTCAGTTTTTGCAGTGTTGGAAATGTGTGATGCCTCATTTTTATCCCCTTTGAAAACCTTATGTACTCACACTCTCATTCACTGCATGTCCATCAACATTCAAGTCCAAGAGGGTTCAGAGCTGAGGCTTCGGGGGCTGAAATTGGATTTGGCAAATAGGTGCTTCATACAATTCCACTCAATAAAAACAACTCCCACTTGAAGAGGTCTGATTGGACGCTGTGATTGATTGTGGCAGAAAATAATCAGAACAAATCATAGGTATGGATGGGAATGTTTCAGAGGTCTGGGATCGGGTGAAAAAAAAAAAAACCAAGTCTTCGGAACTGGTTAAAAAAAACACAAAAACAAAAGAACTGACTGAGGGAAGTGCCACAACTCTGAGTATTTTGTCACTTTACATAAAAATGACAAAAAAAAAGAGTCTGGATTAAAAAACCCTTATTTACTTACCTGAACAACTTCATCATCCTCCTCGAGAAGACCCTCCAACACATCCACAGCCATCTGATGAAGACACAAAGAGGAGAGAAAAGAAAGGAAATTAATTAACTTTATATCTCTATAGAGAAAACTCTTTCTCTCTCTGCACTGCCTAAACCAATAGACAAACATACACGTGATGACAAACACTTTGCACAGTGTAGTGCATCTCCCCTGCAGCTCGATCAATCAGAGTGATCAGAAGGTCTGATAAGCATCCATGGGGCTAGCATCCCATATACAACATCATCGATACCAACAAGACTACAGACATGGTCGTCGATAGAGACACTCAACAGTGCTTATCGCACAGTCAATAGTCACTTTAGTGTCTCTGCTCGATAGCCTTTTAATCTAACTCCTGATATTAACACTCAGTATAATCTCAAAATCCCCTTCAGTTTATGCTTCATTTTTTGATTTTGTATTATTTCTTACACTGTGTAACAGAAAGTCCTACACAGACTGGAACCAGAACAAGGAGCTCGATGGATTGTGATCCAGTGTTTCCTAAGGCAACACTTCAATCCATTTATTGTTTAAGGTGAATTGTACAACATAAAAAAGGGAACATGACATCAAAAACAGCCAGCCTCAGCATGACAACCCCACACCCCGCCTCCTATCTGACCCCAGAGAAGTTAAATGTTAGCTGACCTTTGCCATGGTGTGTCCCTGTCTGGGTCACTTACTGCGGGAAGTTTCCTTTACAGAAAACGCAGCTTGACTAAAGCAGGCTGTGTGTTTGTTTTGCTTGCCTTCTCTCCTTACACATTCTGTGGTGCGTGTGTGTTTGTGTCTGTGTGTTTGTGTGAACCCCCAGGTGATGATGTATTGATTTTTGTCAACTTCAGGTTGGAGGCGACTGTTAGCCAATCACCCGTGGTGAAGGGCATGGAAGAAAAAAAAGAGACATGCACGTTTCTGTGCACGAGCTCACACACTCACTGCAAAGCGCTGCACTAACAACAAAGCTACACACAACAGTGAGCACAACAAGCAGCTCTTGTTTCTTGTTAAGGTGGTCTTATTGGCTGCAGAGCTTCCCTAATTTTTTTACTCTCGTCTCTTTTCAGAGTTCTCTTCTCTTTTCATTAAGCCGACGTGCTTCCGGTGGAGATAAAGGGGTCAGTTGCTGGGGAAGATTGAGGGAGCGTAGGGTTAATTGAGAGTATCTCGTTAAGAGTGTGTGCAGATGTGGTTGCTGGGGAGTCACTTGATTGATTGCTAGACCAATTATCAGCTGAAAACCCATTGTCCTTAATTAATTAATGACTGATTAAAAATACACAAACAAAAACACCTAATCCCAGCTGATGATGAATGGATTCATGCCCAGCGCTAGAATTATCTACTTGACTTTCATTGAATCACAATATGACACTCACACACAGACACACAGCCACACACACAAAGCAATTCAAGCCAAGCACCAGATATAAGAGATAGCAGCAAAGATCTGTCTGGTTGTTAAACAGCTGATAAAACAGGCAGTTTTGGAGCAACAAAAATAGAACAAGAGATATCTGGGAGCCAGGATGAGAGCGCAATGAACCATTAAGTCGTCTCTGTCTCCAACTGTACTCCTTCCTAACTACACTGGTCAACCCAGGGGCGGGTGATTAAAGATTCAGAGATTTTTAAGCTGCTGCACACCCCAAACAACAACAAGATTAATATTTCCATGAAGATAAGGGGAAGAGAGGGGGTACTTCGAGAAAACAAAGAAGGGAAAATTGGAGGAAGGATACAAGAAATTATCCTGATAAAAAATGCAAAGATGGTGCGTGAACAACAATGATGTGCTACAAAGACACACACACACACATACACAAACAGACAGACACACACACGCTGTCCTCTTTATTTCAAGACAAGCTCAGAAAAAAATAAAACTCCTTGGAGGAACTCATTTATAATGGTCATTGAGTGTGTGTGTGTGTGTGTGTGTGTGTGTGTGTGTGTGTGTGTGTGTGTGTGTGTGTGTGTGTGTGTGTGTGTGTGTGTGTGTGTGTGTGTGTGTGTGTGTAATCTTCAGGCAATTTTGTTTAACAGAATCATTTTACCCGAGTGCACAGCAGAGACAGGAGAAAGACAAATCACTTTACAAGCGAGGGCAAGCCGTATCTCTAACGCACAGAAACACATACAAAGTCTCTTCCCCTCACACACACACACACACACACACACACACACACACACACACACACACACACACACACACACACACACACACACACACACACACACACACACACACACACACACACACACACACACACACACACACACACACAAAAAGGGACATGTTCGCGTAAGTGAATAAATCCTGAAGATGTCAGTGCTAACTGTACCTGCAAGCAGAATTGGGAAGTACTAGCCGTTTTCCACAGGGAGCCAACTTTTAGAACCGTTATGTTCAATAAATAACAGGAAAACAAACAAGAGTGATATCGACATGTAACTAACCATCAGCTGCAGTGACAAGCACCCCAAACAGACACCTTACTGGCTGTCAGAGGAGAGTGTCAGTCTATGTCTCCTATGTGACAAGTGAATTAGTGGTGGTGGTGGGTGAGAGGTGGTGATAATATGAGGATCGGTGTGTTTGTGTGTGACAGTGTAATAAAAATAGGCTGCATCATTACTAAAAAGTACTTAATATTTAAAAAAAAATTACATTATTTTATGTAGGGATGACTGTCAAACACTAGAGTAGTCGTTACTTTATTTCAAACAATTCTACAGATGTAATCTCATCTAAAAAAAAACATATTTTGTCAGTTTCTCCATTGTGTGGTAACAACAGCAGTGCATTAGAAAGTTGTTTGCCAACCAACACTGCAAAAACTGAAATCTTATCAAGTGTTTTTATCTTATTCTCAGTAGAAAATTCCTTTTTAGACTCAATATGAGCCAAATTCACATGACCAATCCAGAAAAATGTCTTGAGGACAAAAATGAGGTCTGAATTGCTCGTAACCAGTAAAAAATTCTGCCAATGGAAGAATAGAAAAGTTACTTGTATTAAGACATTGTTCAAGTCTCAAGGAAATTTTCAAGCAATTTTTTCTTGTTCCATTGACAGATTTTTTTACTGGTTACAAGCGATTCAAACCTCATTTTTGTACACTGATAACTTGAAACAAGACATTTTTCTGGATTGATAAGTTGAAAGTGGCTCATATCGAGTATAATAAGACAATTTTTACTTAAAAAAAGACAAAAACACTTGATAAGATTTCATTTTTTAGCAGTGAAAGCAAAAAAAAGACAAATGATTACTGCATTAAATGGCAAAAGAAGGGCACATTAACGACAGTTGCTTAAAACAGGGGTAAACTGCTGTGAAAATCACCAACTGAGAAAATTGTTGGGCCTGAGTATGGCTGTGAATTATAAACACACACACCACTCTTTACATAAAAACCAGCAAAGAGATCGAGACAGACACTACCATCGCTGAATAATGTCCAAATGGCCAAATAGATGCCAGTGAATACTGAATAGCATTTTGCCTTAAAAAGCACATGCCTATCATTAAGTACAGAAAAAATAAGACACACAGAAAGAACAATCATTGAAACAGATGGAAACAGAGCACTGTCTTTTCTGTTGCTTTTTTTTTTGCTTGATAAATCACAGAGTATCTCAAAAATTTTCTTAACTGTTGCTGGTGGTGACTTAAAGTAAATCAATGAATCATTTTAGGACTGATTTTATCAATTAAATGTTAGGAGGCGTGAAAAATGTTTTTTGCAGTTGGCCTGACAATATACCATAAAATGTTATGTTTCTCCCCAGCAACTGCTCGAAATCCAAACATAAGTTATCAATAAATTAAAGAAAAGAAGCAGCCGGGGTCTCTATATTGCAATCTGATGACAATGACAAGAAACATTTAACCCTGAAATTTCTGAATATAAATGTATCCATCAATAAAGTCTTTGTGTCAGCGCGGCAAGAAACAGTTTAGGAAACATGGAGCTAATGGACTACCTGCCGATTTGTCTCAGTTATTCTGCCTTAATAAGCTCCTCTTACACTCAGTTTGAATAAAAGCTTCAGAAATTACACAGTTGTTTGGAAGACATCCAAATGAGCCATCAAACAATGAAACAAAACGAAACAAGGAAAACGACCTTGATAAGCAATTTTTGGAGCCTTTTGTGATATTTTAGGTTTATTAAGTGGCATAGATCCACATTATGCTCAAAAAGGACTTAAGAGAAGAGCGGGCATCACACACTGATGATCTGAAACATGAATTTACTCACAGTTCATTTTTAAGGCCAGTTAAGTGACAAAAACAGTCACAACAAACTCTCAACCATCTGTTGATATCATGGTTTCCATTCCACTGAACCTGTGAGTATGTCACAAATCATGACATAACCTTTTTTTAAAAAACATGTTCACTTTCACATTGAGCTTCTGTTCAAACTCAAGTGCAAAATTGAAGAAGAAAATGAACTTTAAAAAGTTGTTTTTGTAACTGTTCCAAAAGTACTGTCTCATTTTCTGACACAAACAACCACAACAATAACTAATACAAAGTCTGCCCACAGGTGCTAAAAAGTGGCATCCTCTATTACTGTCATGGGGAATTAATTAGTTTAATAAACTAAACAAATATTACTTGTAGAAACAAAGCCCAAAGGTGCAATCTGAAACAGTAAAGGTCAGAAGTTTAATGTGTGAAGTTTTTTGTTTTGACTGGCACCTTGTGAAGGGCTGAGAGGAACGATAGGATGCTCCCTCGCTCACTTCCACTGATGGCCTTTAGGGAAAAAAAAATCCCTTTTTTTTGTAATTTAATTTGTCATCACTGTGCACTACAGTGATTTTTTTCTCCCAATAATTAATGAGGTAATATCATACACCTAGATAATTTTGCCAATGTAATCACAGTATGATATTTCTATTTTGGCATACGCCGATTCATTTCAATTCAACCTCAAAACACAGGACGAATTTAATGTCCATTGCCAAACTGCATCCATCAGCCAAAAGGCTTAATCTCCTGCAGCGACAAACAAGGGCTTCCTGGCAAAGCGCATTGCAGGTCTTCTGCTACTCTTATTATTTATAAACCAGGAAGAGTTGTATACTCTGTGCAGTTGAAGAAAACATGAAAAAATTGCCTTGTGTTTCTTTGGCAAATATATTAATCAGATTTTCAAAGCCTTGGCTCAGTTTGCAGTAAACAAGAGATTTAAATGGAAAAAATAAGTAAATAAAGACAAATAGTCAAAGTCTGGCACCCTGCTTAGAACGGTCACATTCAGGCTGATAACTCTTCAGACTGCAAACACAGAACTTTACACAGAGTTTAGAGTTGTTCATAGCTGTTTAGTCCACAGAGGGAAAGGGGGAGATACTGAGCTTGAGAATAAGTGTGTTTGTGTGTGTATGACAGAGGAGTAGAGGAAGGAAAGAGAAGAGAGAGGATGTTCCTCTCAAATCCGGCTAAGTCCCAGTCTGGGGGAGAGAGACAGAAAACAGCTTGTTTCTCCTCTTCTCTCCTCCCTGAAGCTCCATTTCCGTCAGATACTTTCACAAAGCTGTTGACTAAAAGCAAATATGAAAAACGTGAGCACAGGTGTGTTCATGCGTACCTGCACACACAGCAAAACATTCATGTTATAAGGGCTGCTGAATGTTTGCAGTTTGTGTTTCCAGCTTGATGACACCAACAGGAGGATGAAGACAAACGACATGTCAGAAACTGTGGACCGAGACGTTGTCATTTTACTGATACACCTGACAGCCCATCTTCCCCCACTAAAAACACACTCACACACACACACACACAGACTCACACACCGATGCTGCTGCAACTGAGCAGTTTGTGAAAGAGAGGGTAAAAAAAGGACATGGCTCCCATTTCCTGTCAGTGATAACCATAAACCACTCAACAAGAGTGACGACAAATTAATCACTGGATCACAACAGAAAAATTGCAGAAGTGCTGTTGGTGTGGCACTTCCACAGAAAACGACTTCAGGCGTTAATGACTGTTGGCGGGGAGGGGGGTTAGCACAGAACTGAAGGCGGTGTGCCACTGAAATCAAGGCCATTAATACTCGAAATTGATGAGTGATTTAGAAGTGTGCTGTATTACAGATATGGCAGCAATTCATCTCACTACAGCTCCTTTTCTTTTTTATTCCTTTCTCACATCCCTCCTCCTCCTTCTCCTCCCTCCGTGGGCGCCCTTACCCCTGTCCCTCTCTGTAAATACCACTCTTCAATTATTGACACTGAACTCTGGAGGGGATAAAGACCAGGCATGGCCCTCTCACCTTCAGTGCACAAAACACAGAAGAAAGAAAAGTACACAAGCGCATGCACACATATATGAAAACGCCAGGAGAGCAGCCTGGTGCTCCCACTATCCAACAAACACAGCCCAACAACGAAATGAGTGTACATGACCACAAAACATCAGATTTTACCTCGTATTCCTCAGACTCCATGAGCAGTTTGGCTGTGGTGATGCGAGACTCGTATGGTGGGATCACATTCTTTAAAAAAAATAAGATGACACAAAAAAGTAAGTGTTAATACGAGATGCCTACAAACATAGTTCTTCCTTTGTCTGATAATAACACGATCCAATTTCCAGCTACGAAACATTCTGCGGCAATGTGGCTGTTTATCAAAGCGGAAGTGTCAGCAGGCTGAGTTCAGATCAACCTGCTCTTGAAGATAAGAGTCACAACAGCGGCCCACAGGGATTTTTGTCTCATCATCCCCTCACCCCTCTTTTATCACATTTGCCTCATATTATCATGTAAACTTAGCCACCATTTCTTTGCCTCCATTTAGAACCCAGCCTAACTTTGACATTACAGCCTTTCTTTTATCTTTCTTACATCCCCTCGAGTAGTTTTCTCACTCCCCCTTCGTACACTTTCCTAGTTTTTCCCCCTGCTTTTACATCCTCTGTCTCTTCACACACACCAAAAAGCATCCTGGTTTGTGAAGTATTTGATCCATCTTTTACTTTTTTTATTATCCCTCGTTTCATTATCTCTAACTTTTTATCTCAGCTGTGTGCTCGCAGCAAAGCGCAGCGTGACAATCCTGTTAGTTGAAAGTGTTTTATAAATAAACCAGGATCTTAGGAGGGCTGGTGGCTGTCAGAGAAAACACAAACTACAAACAGCCCTGACTCACCTGCAAGTCTTCCTCCGAGCTGAGAGAAGCCGCACTGTGCTTCTGAGCAGGCAGCCACAGTCCGACACTCTTCAACAGGTACTCTTTGCCTTCCTGGAGACAGAAGAATGCAAAACATTAAGACTTATTGGCATAGCTACAAGTATTCAAAAATTAATGCAAATCAACACTAAGAGCAAAAATGTTAAGAGTTTATATCACAATTTAAACTTTTCCAAACTGTACTTAAAACTGTATTTGGATACAAATGGCCTCAATATTACACTGAGGTTATTTTTGTGTCTGATTTTCCAACATTTTTACCAGATTATTCACATTAGATTATTTCTGGATTTGGGTGCCATCAGAGGTGACTGGAGCCACCCTGACCCCTACAGCTTCAACTTGGTATAACAGCTCTGAAGAATTTCCCCTCTTTTCCCTTCAAGTGTGTCAATGTAGCAGCACAAAGAATACTTTTTGTGATAGTTTTGCATTTATCTGTTTGTTACTTTTGATATTCACAACAGCCAATTCAAGAAAACGGGCTGCTTTTTATTGTTCAAGTATTTAGAGTATAATTGAAGAACTCAAGAAATGAAAAACAGCTTTCCACCAACATTGATCTTCTTTTTGAGGATGTTTTAACAAAGCTGCTGTGAGCAATTTTACTTTTACTTTCTGTGTCAAGTCTTGGATAACAAAAAAAAGACTGTCATTAAGTTGTTTAATATCTAATGTGAGGCAAGAAAGTATTACCTTTGGTGCACTTTTTTATTCTGCAGAATAAGAAGATTGAAAATTGATGAAAAGTCTTGTGTCGTATTCAACTCAAGTATCCATTAGAAATGAGAAAATCACACAAGAGGCAAATTTTACCTAGTTTAGATGTCTTTCAGTAACGCCTCAGTAAACATTCTTAAGCATGCCTCACAGAAACTGCCCACAAAAAGTTTTTGCCTTGAATGTCTCCTGCCTTTTATTACCATTCTTCATATCTGGGAAATTTGCAACTCCTTGAATAAAGAAAAGAGAGATTTTAAAGTATGTCTGTAGCTTCATACTGCAAAGTTCCTGTGGTTTCTTTTCCAAATCAGGTTGAGTTAGCTTCTCTTTCATCTCCCTTTATCAGATGGCTATATGACCCAAGTGATCTGTCCTGTAATTAACATTCCTATCAGCATGACCTGCCTGTGTGTGTGTGTGAGTGTTAATGTACGTGTCCATCTGCTGATTAACAGCATACAATTCAATTTGCTCAGAATAATTAACTCAGCAGATTTTTTGTTTTAATGTGGTGATAATTCATCCTTACCGTGTGTGTGCGTGCGTGTGTGCGTGTGTGTGTGTGTAGACTGACCTGGTTTCTCTCTGTACTGAACAGGTAACTGGCCATGAGCTGCAGAGCCTCGGGGTTGTCATAGTGATACTGTAATGCTCTCTCAATGGACTCTCTGCACTTGTCTGAAGCTCCCTCTTCCATGCTGCACGCAGACACACACACACACACACACACACACACACACACACACACACACACACACACACACACACACACACACACACACACACACACACACACACAGATTGACAAATTTCAACTTATTACTCAGGCAGTAACATGAAATAGGGTTATGACTGTCCCCAGTGTAACTCAGAGTGCTCCTGTACCAGAGGTCTGAGAGGTAAATCTCAGCGATGGAGCAGTAAGCTGCACTAACGTCCTTGGCTGTGGGGAGCTCAGGGTCCTCTTCTGGCTGGGCAGCAGCTCCAGCCTGAGCCTGCATTAAGTGGAACAATTCAAAAAATGGTAAACATGGCATGCTGATATTACAGAGTATATTTCTAAAATGTGAGTAAGTTATTCATGAAAGCAAATACTGGATTACATTTATGACTTCCCCATATTCCCAGAACTACCTTCAAATGGATCTGTTTGATATGCAACAGTATGAGAGGCGATGAAAAGATGTTGTCAAGAAGTTCTTATAAATACTGTAAGAACAGTTATGTAAATCACATCAATAATTAACATATCATTATGTAGGTTAGACAATTTGAGAATTAAAGCAGAAAAAACAATATCAGGCCACAGAACTGAGCAACTGTGACAATACAGGCTGTAAATTTAATTATCTTCTTCCATTACATTAACTCCAATTTAAGTTAAATTTTACACTTTTATGAAATGTGATATTATCATTATTGTTTGGGGGTTTTTGCTTGTTATTTAAAATTGTTTACTTGAATGAAAGCCTAGAGAAGTGAAAATTGTGTATTCTCAGTAAATCAGGGTAAACAAATAAGTACAAAATCAAATGGAAAGAAATGCTATGGCAATTTGTTTCAGTTTCAGTCAAGACATGCAACTAAGCACCACAAGACCCTCGGAGATCACTTCCTTGTGTGAGTAATCGGAGTTTAATTTTCACAATAGCTCTACATTAAAAAAAAAAAAAGAAGCAATCAAAAAAATGGGCTTAGTTTAGTCTCTAGGCACTCAAATTATTGTAGTTTGAGATCACTATTTTCAAAGGCAGACAACCAAACAACTCCTGCCCTCTAGCGTACTGAAGGCAAAAAAGCCATCCTTGGATTCTGGGTAAAGAAAGTTTCTCGGTCACTCAAATAATGGCTGACAGCACGGATCAATACTTAGGAGAGGAGCAGATGCGTCCTCAAGGACGAGATTATCAATTGGAAAAAAATCATTACACTCAAAATTGAGGATGGAGTTAGAGTCAAATTGTGAAAAATCGAAAACATAAATGGCACAGGTAAGAGGGGAGGGGAGAGAAGGCTTTTTGTTGATATCTTATTCTATCTCTAAGGTGCAATTGCAATTGCATGTAGGTTTTCTGTAAAACATTCTTGTTGACTGCTTTTTTGTATTGCTTTGTTATATTTTCTGATAGTAACATGGTACAGCTTTAAAAAATAAATAAATAAATAAATATGGGCTCAGAAAACTGTAAGAGGACCTTTGGTAAACAATCACAACATACAGATAAATCACCCTAAGCCAATGTTGAGTAACTTTACTATTTTTTCTTAGTAACTCTTAATAGGTGTCAAAAGCAACATTTTGGAGGAATAAAGTAATGAGTCATTAGTGAAAAAACAACAGTGTCAGGTGGGAGCTGACGGTACACTAACATGCTATTTACTGGGTGTTCTATCTAAGTGGTACTACAATAAAATGTTTGTTATAGCAATGTGATGTAATACAGAATCTGAATCTGAATCAGAACCACCTTTATTTGCCAAGTGTTTTCAAGAATACAAGGAATTTGACTCTGGTTTAAACTGTAAACAACTGTAAACTGCCTGTACATACATGATATGCATGGGACGGATGGATGGGTGGATAGATGGATAAATGTGTCTTACACTATCCAACACCACCCTCTTGTGCCAATAAATCATATTACACTTAATTCAAACTAGTTGCATTTTTGCATCATTTTGGCCTCTTTAATAATCAATAATTAAAACAAAAGAGTAAATGTTTGCATTTTCTAGATTATGAGATGCGCTTACTGTAGTATGTTCTTGCTTTTCTATTGCAGACAGCAGGACTTGTATTCCTCTTGTGTAGTAGTCCACAGCCTCCTGGCCTGAATGAATTTGTCCCAAGTACATGTATTTACTGTGGCCAACGTCTGGGCTCAGCTCCACTGCACGCAGAAATACCTGCAGAGATTTTGTTAAGGCGGCTACTGTGGATGCATTAATGACCAAATGCAGCGTGGTAATGGTGACTGTAATAGTGACAAATAGAATACAATCTATGAAAAGGATATTCCCTTAGCTTTCTGTGTGTCTCCTAGCTCAGAACAGATGTGTCCAAGCATATCCAAAGCTTGGAGGTTGTTAGACTCCACATCCAGGGCTCTTTGACAAAAAAGGCCAGCCATCTCAAAGTCAAAACTATCCATGCACTCCTCTGTCTGTACAAGAAATGATCAAATGGTATGACACACAAGCAGAAGACAAGAAAACACAACGGACATTTTAAAAAGCACTCCACATCTGGGAGATATTGTTTAATGAGAATCTTGTATCACCTTTTCCAGTAGTTGTCGAACTGAGTACTTCTCGGCTGTCTTCTTTTTGGCTTTTTCGTGCATTCTCACTCTCATCCTTTCTTGGGGCGTCAATCCAACAATGCCTGCATCTGCCATGATTATTCAAGAGAGAAATACATGTTTTGTCTTATCTCATTTGGCCTGGTAAACTCAATGATAAAGTAATGTGTTGACTGGCTGGCGTTATAATATACTACAAACAACAAGGGAAATGTTTGAAAAAGTGACACAAATTACCCTTGTTTGGGCGGTTCTCTTTCCTCTTTGGTTTGTTTTTCTTTTTGCCCTTTGCCTGTCCTCCCATGGCGGTTACAATCCTGTAGTGACAAATTTCTGTCTTCAAAACAGTTGTCAAAGTGTAAAGCTTACACGCGTGGAAATCAAGTCAAGATGATACGGGCAATACTGCGCATGCTCTGTGTAGGGGCTGCTACGGAGAGGGAGAAAGGACATAATAGACACAGATATGAACTGACCTTTTCATTGAAACAAAGAAAGAGGATATCAAATATCTCACGGAATCGTAAGCTGTTATTTCTAAAGATTTGGCTAAATAATAAAGAAACTATTAAGTGTCTCTACCTCGTAATTTATTTCTGACAGCGGCAGGTGCACTAAGGCGGGCTTTAAATTAATCACACGGATCTGTTTGTGGGTGTTATTTTGTTTGATTGACAAGCCTGTAGACTAATGAGGTAAGGCATTGAGCCTCTACCCCTTGACGCATCTGGAACTTTCTGGATTTCAACCAATGGGCGGTCACGTCAAATGAACGCACTTTTTTTTCACAACTCCGTTGTAAATAAACGAATGGCAGAGACGACGATGATAGTGAAATTGCTACCAAAATATAAAACCAATACAAAAACCTACTACTCTTCTGTGTACTAAGGTAATTAAGCTTTAAAGTTATTTCTCAATTGAAAGGCTGCATGAATAAATTTAGCCACTCTTGGCACAGCTGCAGCCTCAGAAGCAATTGAATGACAAAGCATTGAAAGCTTAGCTGCTAGTGCCGAAGCTAATGCTAACTGCTGACATAAACAGTTACCAAGCCAACTCAGCTCTTTAGATGTAGCATGGCTACGGTGTTCACTATAATAAGCCCTACATGTGCCATAGATACGACGTAGCGTATGTCCTTATCAGTACTTTCTGTTAGTACTTTTATTTTAAGCAAACTGCCATAACGGCTCAATATTAACGCAGTGGTTAGCTGTTTTGATACTTGATCATTCGAGGTTGCAGCTCTTTCTTTATCTGTGAATATATTAATATTTTATATGTGTCAGTGCCATAACACGATATGGTTTTTCCCACGATTCCCATGTTATATGCATCCTTCACCCTACAGGCTGTGGTGGCTACGTTGATGTCATTCCTACCCGCCAGTTTGCTGCCTGCCACGAGAGTCAGACTGTGTCGTGTCACACAGGTAGCTTGTGGCCAATGCCACAGGCTCGACCTGCCGAGGGAAGTGGACTATCAACATCGGAAAGAGTTGGCTTTGACAGACCTCTTTAGTCCTGTCGTGCCTATTGGACGAGGAGGTGCTTGTGGATTTTCCATCTTTGAAAGTTGTCATGTCGGATCTAAATAAAGAGGTGGTGGACTTGGTGTGGGGGAGACCCTCCAGTGGTGGAGTCTCTGCATCCATCTTCCGTAGATGGACCCAAGGTATGATATATTGTCTCAACATGTTTAATGAATATCAGGGCTGTAAAACCAACTAAACTCATCTCTAAGCGAAAAGGCTACATCATGTCATTTTTATTATGAAATTGTTGTCTCTAGTTTAAGGCCAGATAAACACCAGAATACCTTATTGTGGTGGACGTGGGTCATTTGAATATTGCACCTAATCTTTCTTCCTCTTGAGTTGAACCTGTGTTTGCTCAAATAGCATTTTGAATTGTTCATGGCTTTCAGATGTGTGTGCTGTGTGAGGTGAAACTATCCAAAAATGTTCTTGTAAAAGAAGTTGCATTTTTGGCAGAATATGTTGTGTTTTTTTCTTAACCACAGGGTTTGTATTCAGTGAGAATGAGCACACAGCCCTGGAACAGTTTGAAGGAGGACCGTGTGCTGTCATTGCACCTGTTCAGGTATGGTGTAATTGAACTGTCTTACCTTTTTTAAAACATTCAGGTCACTATAACCACTATAACCACCATAGTCTCTTAGTGTCCAATCGTCTCATACTGTGTACATGCTGCATGTGTTGAAATTTTATATACTTAAAAAAAAAAAAACATGGGTTAATGCTGTAGTCAGTATTTTGCTTTCTTGTTTAATATGTTCCTTCCACAAACTCCTGAAGAAAGCCTCCTGGCACAGTCATTTATACTTCGTAGCAATTGTTGTTGATGATGATACCCTTAGTTTTAAGAATAAAAAGAGTTGTTTAATTATTTAAAAGCTAAAAAAATCAATGACTTATTGTCATTTGGGATGAACTTCTCTAAATTAAAACTGAAGTCTGTGAACCTTAAAGAAGTTTTGTGAATTTACAAACTGAGGTTGTTTTTTTGCAGGCTTTTTTCTTGAAAAACATTCTCTTCAATAGAGAGAGTCCAAATTGGAGACAAATGTCAGGTAAATTTTCAGTGGAAACACATCAGATTTAATTTTTGATAATGATTTATACAGGTCACCTTCCTACTCCGTCATACATTTTGAATGTTTTTCTCTTTCAGAGGAAGAGCAGAAAACAGCACTGTGTACCACACTGAGTGAAATCCTAGAGTCTGCCTGCCCCAGCCCAGCCACAGAGTTCTGCCTGGTGACCTGGGCCAAGGGACAGATCCCGCACACTAGCACACACACTAATACCCAAACACAACCCCAGTCACAGTCACAGTCGCTAACACAGGACCTGCCAGAGCCCGAAAGCAGCCAGCCACCACAAGAGCAGCAACCCAGTAAGTACTTCTTCTGATATATCCCTGTTTGGCATGTGAAGTTGGAATTGTGGCACACACACAAATGGATACTCGCGTATTCACTGAACCCTGGAATTACAAAATGACTAAATGTATGCTGAGTTTTTACTGTGTTTGCGAAGTGTTTGTTTTTTTTCTTGTGCCTAGCTGCATTGGCTGCTGAGGACCTTGGCTTTGAGCAATTTCACAGTGTTTTGCAGTAAGTGACACTTAATATTCTAACCCGAGCAAACATTTTGCATCTTGATAGCGTGACTGTCTGTCCCTAAAGCAGATCATCTTGAAATTAAATAACACTGTGGGTTTTAAGAGGTATGGTTCTTATTATATGGCTGCTCTTATGGGATGGAGAAATACGTATTTCTCAGAAGATAGCATCATGGGAGGGTGTGTAAGGGGCTGTGTTTGATTCATCTTGTCTGCAGGAATTGGCTCTCACATTGGATTAGCTGTATCACTGTCCTTAAGAGTTGCTGACTCAGCCTTTTTGCTGATTGCCTCATAAAAAAAACTACCTCTCACAACCTTTCTTACACGCATACTTTCACTCTGTCACACATGCACAGACTTAACGAATGCAATTCTGCATTTGGTAGAGGACTTCTGTAACCTCATCACACAGCATACTGGCAGCTGAGACTGCAGTCAGCAAAAAAGCAGGGCAGGCTCACAGTGAAGAAGTGAATACTAAATTAAACTGACAGTTCAACTCGTAAGCTTCCAAGGTGAGGCAGAAGTTTGGTATAGACCTTAACCTATCCTCTGTCCTCTTAGGTTAATTGATATTTGACCCAAACTATTTTTTTTATTTGGCACAGGAAAAAATATTTGTACAACAGTTTTACTAACCTCACAATCCAGCAAATGGTCTGCAGTTTTGGATATATGGAAAATCTCTGTGTCATTTTGTCTTTTTTCAGTAAGCGGACTGTAGTGTCAGTGTCCAGTCTAAGAGAGGAGGTGCTGTCTCTCTACCACACCTGGAGGGGGTGCTGTGGAGTTTTGCTTTTCCTCTACTCAGTAATCCTTACCAAGGTAAAGAACTTAAAACAAGGGAAATCCATAAATGGAAACAAAAGACTGCCTACAAATAATAATGTTTTTAAATGCACTTAATGAGTGTTTTTTAACAAACTTGTACATCAAGTCTTTAATCTTAAAGCTTTAAACCAAAAATATGATTTTTATTTTATCATTTAGCTCTAAACTATTATGTTTATCACTTGAAGTCATTTTTGTGTGTTGCATCAATGTCCAAACACAAAAATTGAAAGCAGATTTGTTTTTCCCGACTCTCTGTCTTCAGGGCATAGAAAACATTCGAAATGAGATCCAGGACACAATGGAGCCTCTTATTGACCCTGTGCATGGCCATGGAAGGTAGGAAAACACCTCATTTCATCAGTACTCCTCATCGTTAGACTTATGTTAAAGGTTATAAATTACTACAAGCTTGTTTTTGTGTGGTAAAAAAAGACAGCTTGTTTTATGTTTTCTTTTGATGTCTCTTTTCTTATCTATTTTTTACAGCCAGAGTCTGGTGAACCTCCTTGTGACAGGACATGCTGTCTCAAATGTCTGGGATGGAGACAGAGAGTGCTCTGGCATGAGTAAGACTTCCGAGAAATTACTGCTGACACACACGCACACACACCAAGCACAATATTCAATTTATGCACATACTGTAGACATGCTCACATTTCTCTATTTTGTTGCCCCAGATTTTAACCATATCCACCAGAGGGCAGTTATTCTTCTAGTCCACAGAAATGCATAAAAAGATCAAATTAACCCTAGTTTGCCATATTTTAGTGGATTCTGATTGTGCTGCACTTTTCTATCCTCTCCTCTAGAACTGCATGGTATTCATAAACAAGCTTCAGTCGGGTTCCTCACGCTTATGGAATCACTTCGCTATTGCAAGGTAAGGACAGAACAAGTTCCCCCCAAAATTGAGGGGAAGTATAAGCATGCAATCCAAGGTTGTTCACGGTGCTTGTGCCAAAAATTTTGTAGCTTTCATTTTTTCAGTTTTTTTGCAACTCCTTACTTCCTTATCAGTCCACATGAGTCTTGTGTTTTCTTCTGAGGCCTTGTAATGCTGGTCTTCAATGTGTGAGGCAGGAACATACAAGATTTTTACACATTTGGAAGCAGTGTGCCCCTTGCTCAGAACGTCTCCTGTGCCACACTGTAAGTCAAAGAGTCGTTCACTATAGACAGTAGTGGTGCAGGTTGTACAACCATTCAGCTTAAAAGTGGTGCAGACTTTTTCAGTGTCACCATAGAAGCACAAAGCGTCAAAGCAGCTGATAAACTTGAGTCATAATGTCCAGCGTCAAACTGCCCTCAGCTCCACCTTCATCATAGTCAATGTTGTGGTTTGTGGTCGTTTTGAGAGGGATTTGTAACATTTAAAACTGACCACACTGTTGCTGCCATGTTTGTACGATGAAGCAGGTAAAACAACACAAATACAGTCATCTTCTCAGCTGATGTCAATTTTAATGAGGTACCCTTTCTTGGAAACAAATAAACACCAAAATACCCAGTGCTACTGTGACGCTGAGATCCAGGATGTATCCAATATGTGAACATAAACTACAGTGAAAGCTCCCGTGTGAAAATATGTGTTTGGACAAAACATCCCAACAGGCCAAGTGTAACCTCCCCTTTTTCTCACTCCACTTTGTGGCATTCATGGATGAAAGCACACATTTGTTAACATAGGTCACAAAATCAGTTTATAATGTAACTCTATACATTGAAATGTTGTTGAGAATTATCATTTATTTGTCATTGGAACCACAAGAAAGCCTAGCTAAGCTGGAGTTGGAAGATGAGCTCTTCAAATAGACAAAGGGAGCAGTTTCAATTAGTGAATAACAAGAAAGTGGATGCCAAAGAAACTGCAGGGCTGTTAAGGAGCATTTTATGTCAAATCTGTAAAAATAAACTTGCATGTGCACTGTTCATGAATTTTGTTTATTTTTCATGTAAAGCAATCAAGCTACGGCTGGAGATGAAGCTGCAACTAGTAGATGATGAAGGAGGTGTAAAGTGAAAATGTGTTATCATTTCTGCTCACATTACTCTACTATTTGTTGAAAATCTAGGGAAGTGGCATACTGCTTACAAAGTTTGATATTTGAACTTTGTTGAAATATCATATACCTCATAAAAAATAGACACAAGTACATTTTTTATGGTTTTTGATTTAAGATGTAAAAGACTCAAAATAGACACTCATTTGTTTCACATGGCCTCTAAGCATGTGTTTGTGTGTTTCAGGTCGGGGCATTCCTCAAGTCTCCTAAGTTCCCTGTTTGGATCCTTGGCAGTGAAACTCACCTCTCTGTGTTTTTCACAAAGGCAAGTTCAACATATGCATCTATACATACTAAAACACATATATCACTTGCGCAGACACACACAGTGTGTAGCACAAGCCTGTCTCCTCACCAGGTTAGAAAAAACAAAATATGGAATGTGCTTAACAGGTTTAATTTATTTCAGGTCAGATATCAATGTGGGGAATAAAAGAGGGGAGAAAAGGGGAGGGGGAAAATGAACACTAGAGATGGTCTTATATGGCCAGTACTGTTTCTTGGCTTTTCACCTATCCAGCATTAGAGAGAAGAAAAGCTCTCACACACACACATGCACACCAAGGCTTCCTCACATGCAAGCCAAAAAGAAAGAGTGTTTCAATTTCTCAAACATCTGTGATTAGATAAACAAAATGTAGTTTTTTAATGTTTGGTCGTGATGTAAAGTGCTAAAGCTGGACTCCAATTAGAGCCTCCATTTACTTCCAGCTTCTGTCTAACTACCCCATTCAGTTCCAACAATATGGACAACACATTTTTTTTGTTTCTTGTCAGTGTTTCCTGCAAAGTTAGGACATATGGAAAAAATTTGAGACTAAAATCTTTTCTCAGAAATGTAAAAACATGAAGCAAGAAAACATGCTGTTAATGACTGGAGTCAGCACACATTAGAAAGGAGAAAGAGAATGCAATAATAAATAAATGATAAGATTTTGATGGTAAAACCCCAGTCTGGAAGTCAAAAGGACTCAATGTTTCTAATGGTTTTCAGTCACATCACTGCTTTAGTAATCAGCCACATGTTGAATAATTTTGAATCTTGGATTTGCTTAATTTTATATCAGTTGGTTATTTAAGTTGTTAGTTCACATTAACCTTAAGCCCTGAGTTAATGCTCCTGTGACATTAAGGAGGCTAATGTTTGACAAATCTGTGGCAACCTTTGAGTCAAGACAAATCATGGCCCTGAAAATAAAACTTTAATACAGCACATTGTGAGAAAAATCTTAGGCTCTCTATTTTTAAGTTCCTCCAAAAGAACAAGTTATCCTGGAGCAGTGACCTGCATATAAAAGGGAATGCCAGGCATGCCACTGGGTTTAGAAAGTAAACCCATAACTGTGAGAGGAAGTTAGCTTTTAGGAAAGGTACAAAGATCACTGTTCAAGTTCAAGCACATCTGCACAATTACCCAAATAAGGCTGTTTATCACCACTGTCAGCCAACATGCCATGTAATACATTGCTGGGCACTCTGCACTAGGCTAGTAGGGTTGCTTGTTGCAAATTGATTCCCCTTGCTCATATGAAAATGGCACCAGAGAGGAAGAGGCAGTCATCTCCATCATAATGCCACACCCTTTAATATGCCATTGATTAAAAGCTCAGTTACATGCATGAAGCTCAAGCCAGCTCTGTGAGTGGATCATATGTTAGCTCTGTGATGACCCAAAGTCGTCATGCATGCACTGATGACTTACCGATTGGTACAACTCCCCTGGCGCTTGTGACATGTTCACATATACACACACACGCTCAGTCTGAGTCTTCAACACACATTCCAAAGCAGAGGGGGAACCTAATCCTGATTAGCAAAAGTGTTGTGTGTGTATGTATGTGTGGCTTCAGGTGGATTGCTTCCTGTAGGGAATGTGATTCCAGGGTTCCCATCTGGTTCCATTTGTCCCACTGGAGACTGTGAACGCAGTTGAGCACTTGAATGGTGCACATGCATGCATATGTTCTGACATACTGGCTGACGCTCCACCAGGCCGGCTCTAAAGCTTCGAGCCTTAAGGCTAAAAGGCAGGCTCGGGGCAAAGAGGGTGCCCTGCTGGTGGACCTCACCGAGTGGCACCCAGTGAAAGGAAATCTATGTTTAGAACTGACTTGAAGCATTTCCCAGGCGCCATGATACAAAAATACTCTCTACCTGTTTTGGAGGCTTTTAGCTCAGATATATGGAGCCATCCCCACAAAAGCAGAAAACCTGATCTCTGCCTCTGATGTGTCAGCGGCTCCTCCTGACTGTCACTGGGGACGGGTGTGTATTCCCTCGAGTCGCTGTCAGTTTGGGACTGTGGCTTTCAGACTATCAGCTTAATAGCATTAGTGTTTTTATCTAATCTACCTACACAAAGGCCATTTCACCATCTCTGATCCCGACACACAACACCCCCACACTCTCTGCCATGCAGAGCATGTGAGTGTGTGTGTGTGAGAGAGAAGCAGGCTGAGTTTGTATAAAGGCATGAAACGGGATCTGCTTTTGGATAAGAGTCTCTGAAACACCAGAAGAAGGAAAAGGGAAGAAAGACAGAAGAAGAGGAGGTTGTGTGATTGATGGGACATATCAAGCACGATGTTTAAAAAAAGATTCTCTCTTCCTTCCTTTTCCTCCTCATGTCTTTGAAGTTATTACCCTCTCCAGTGTACAGCAGGCCAGATGCCCAAGAAAAAGATTCCTCAATGCATCTTGGCCAACCTCTTCAGATTAGTGGTCCCTCATGGGAAGAAAGGAGGAAGAAAGGAAGTAGAAAGGGAAGGATGCACTTTAAAGCATGTGGCAGCGGTCACTCAGGAAAGGGCAAGGGGGAGGGGCGGATCCTCTTGTGACATTTCTCATCACTCTTTCCTCTTCTCTTACTGAGTGATGAGGTACACAGGCTGTGTGTCGGTATCTCTGGAGAGTTACAAGTGTGTCTTTGTGTGTGTGTTTGTACAGTAGTCGTGTTCAGGGTCAGTGATTTACTAGGAGGGAGAGCAGCCGCTGTGGCGCTCTGTTTCCCCTAAGACTCCAGCTTCTGTATGAACGCACAAATTCATGATTCCTTCATGGACCTGCAAGAAGCAGGACTTTAAAGCAAAAGCTATGCTGCAACAAGTGATGTGAGTTTATTTGCCCCTGTGAAGTTTTATTGAGTAAAGCACAGTAAATTTATTGTATCCAGCATGGCTTTTTAGGGTTCAGCCAAAGCTTTCTTTGAGGAGTGTGATTAGCTCAGGTGTCAAAGCTCATAAACCATAGAGTATTTTGTCAAAGAGCCCTCAATATTGACAAGATTTGCCGATTCTTAACACTGGTTTATATTTCATAACATTCCTTCAAGGAAGTTTAGTAAAATTGTGCAATTTCAACCAAGCCTTAATCATGTTTTACTCAATCTCAGCAACTTCCCCTTGGGTCTGCTTCAGTGTGTACCTTTACGTCTTTACAAAGACACGATATCTAAATACTTTGGCTTAAACATATTCAGAGCCCGGCATGCTAGAAATTTAGGGCCTGTTTCCACTGACAGCATTGTGCTTGCACTGCCAACAATCCAGAGCATTCACAGCCCTTCTCATTAGCTCTAATTGTAACCTTTTCAACATGCTAGCTCAAGGCTAGTGTCTGGGTTAGCATCATTTTTTTTGTGTTTCCAGCAACAGAGCGCCAGCTCCAGGAGCTGAAACTGGTGCTTAGCAAACATCAACTCTTTGCTGGGCAAGAGCAAAGCACTGACTACATCAGGGTACAGGGGCAGGGTTACCATAACCAACGATTAGCAGTGGAAAACAGACATTTTTGCACAGCAATTAGTCTGTTATGTTGTCAGAATTTCTCATTCAAAACTTGAAATGGAGGGGAAACTGAAGCAGCAGTGCATGCATACAGTGAACTCCTCCATTGTTGCTTTGCGGGCTTTCATAAAGCGCAGGTGCCCTGGAGTAAATGGCAATGTATACAGTGACATAGTACTGACCTTTTATCGTGATGTAATGATGTGGTTCCAACTTGGCTCCTTGCCAATGGAAAACCAAACCAGTTCCTCAGAAGAATGTGATTAGAACCAACTTAAAACTAGCACCTAATGAACACGTTTTTTTTGGTGAAAATGGGTTATCTGTTAATTTGCAAAATAAATAGTACATAAAGAACAAAGTTAGAAATTTTGTCATAGCATAAGCTGCAGAGCCACATTAGGAAATAAAATAGGGTGTTGGGTGTTGCACTAGTTGTTATAAGTCCCACCCCTTTAAATGTTGGTTGGCAGGGGATTGAGAAGTGGCGTTGACGAGCACAGCAGATTTACAAAAGTTGTTCTATTTTTAAACCCAACACTGTGAAAAAGGGGGGGCTGTTTTTTGATAAAAGAACAGTTGGTGTTGAAAACTCTGAGCTTAATTTTTTTTTTTTTTTTTTGTCAGTCAATTAATCACTGTTGGTGGAAACCGGCCCTTCCAACATTCCAACAGAGGCTTGTATTTTTTTTTACCAATCAGAAGCTATGTTTCAAATGTTGTGTTCAGGTTACAAATGTTGCAACTTTTACTGCAAGACGCTGTGAAATCAGGCATTTAAGACCACATCGATCACAAAGAAAAATGTTCATGTGGATGTGTATTTACCAAGACTTATCGGACTTCTAAATTAAGTCATTTAACAAATGGTAAAAACTTTCGTAACAAATCAAGTAAGCTATAATGAGAGTTTTTGGTCACAGTCAGATGGTAAATATCATTTTTGCCACAGGAACAAATGAAGTAATATCTTGGTTCAGGGTTAATTATGTAAAATTCATGTTATTTAACTTGAATGTGACAAATAATCAAACTCTTGCTGGATCGTGTCAGAACATTGGACTTCTTTACTTTCACTGAAAGGGATTGATTTCTGCCTTTCATTTGATCACAGGGTGTGGGCCACACAACTGCAAAATTACAAAGAGGTGTACATTAACAGGCATTAATAATCTTTGACAGCTCGGATCAAAGGCCTTTGTACTGCAAAGAAAAGCTTTCTGTGTTTGTGTGTGTGTGCTGCATTATTATCTTTTTCCCCCGTGTGTTGTTTTCTGTCATAGAACCCATCATTACGTGATAACACTGTCCTCTGGTGTCTCCTTCTCTTTCTGGAGAGACAGTCTTTCTCGTCTCAGACAGCTCCATTAATCACTTCTCTGTCCTGTCTGTCACACCTGAAATGCATACACACGCAGTAGATGTTACATCCTTGTTTTATGTAGAACAAGAGACAGGTTTCTTATTGTTTTCTGTCCTCATCAATCATATGGGATGCAGACTGGTTAAAGTAAACAGAACAAATGTAAAAACACTGTACATAAAAGCACATCATACAAACAGGCCCCATCCTCTGCCTGTCATGTAGTACGGTTGTCGCTGCCTGTTAGGAACAAGACAGGAGACACTGTCCGAGACCTCTGCTTTGTTGTCTTGAAACCAATCCCTTCAGACGTATTCTATGGCCACTCAGAGCCTCTCAGCACAAACAAAAGCTCTTTGGGTGGACCACAGGAAAAGAAAGAGTAACTCTAGCACCACACTATAGCTACCTGTCTTTTCCCAAAGTAGCTACCTGTAGCAGGAGATAAAGGATGAAAGACACAAGGAAGAATGGAAGAAAATGTCAAGGGCTAGAGGGGAGGAAACACTCCAAACCTGGAGTGCCCACTTAGCACAGGAAGAGGCTGGTAAAAGGGGGTAAAATGGAGCAAGGGAAAAAGAAAAGAAACGGGTAAAAAGCCTTCAGGGCATGAGCTGTGGACCTGAGAGAGCCACTAAGTCTGGTGTGGAGAGAACAACATAGGTGCAGAGGAACCAAGGTGAGGTTAGGGGTTGCCTCTTCTAAGTATATAAAAAGTTAAAGAATAAATAGGGGATCACATTCACATTTTCTGTAAAGCTCAGATTAGTCAGATGTAATGAGACAAGTTTAGATGTGTCAGTCCAGGCTTCACTGTCAAAACTGCATCATACCCAATATGCACAAAGCCCTCTTGTCATTTTAGATTTGGCTGTCATGTTTGAATTAAGAAAATAAGAATTGTGGTTTTACTTGGAACAAATGTTCTGAATTACTTTGTGTATATAAGTCCTTGGGGAGCTGGATGTCTGTGTTTTTCTTGCTTTGTTCATATGGAGAGGAGCTTGTTTTTGCTGTCGAACTGCAAGGACTGGAATGTGCTCCTTAATTTTGTGAGGCACAAAGGACCTGGCACCGGTGCAGAAGTGCAAATGAGCATGTTTCCACTAAATCTCTAAGTATGAATATTTGCACCAGTTCAGGGAATAGAAACTGTCTTGTTTTCCAGTCTTAACAAACAAATTTCCAGCAGGGGACAGGCTTAATTGTGCACCAATTCTTCCTCTGACACAGACACGCAGACACACAGTGGAATTGGGGGGAAATAAACGCTGACACACACAAAAAAACACACACTTACATACACCTTCCCTGTGGAGTCGGCTAACTCCATGACATGTTTTCCTACTCAGCAGCATCTTCCTCAGGCCTCTAATAAAACAGAGATCAAAGCAGCCAGCTAGACCTGTCATCACACAAACACACACACATGTAATTTCTGCAGCGATCTTGTCTGTTCCTATGTTCATGATCTTATCCTCACGTGAGTCATTGTCCTTTTCTGTTCTTGGGTGTTCATTAGCCCCATATTAGTTTGTTCAGACGGTAAATGATTAGGTGTTTTGTTTTGTTCAGCCTGTTGATGACTACTTACAAGTGTTTGTCTTCTGTTTAACTGTTGGCATCCAGTAACTGTGGTCCACTGGGTGATGTACACGTGCTGTAACTTTGCTTTTCTCCAAGATGATAAATTGTGTAAGTGCACTCTGGTTCATGTGGCACATTGAGCTTGAAGGATGTTGTATCAGAATTAAGGACCATTTAGCTTTTCATCACTTTAAAATGAGAGATGTTTTCAGTGCGTGTGTACAGTTTTCTTGGTGTAATATCTGTGAAGTTCAAGTTTCAACACAGATAACTTATGTCATCCCACACAAACACTGATCTCTTACATGTAGTCAGCCATGAAGGAACTTTTTCAGCACTTCACTCCTCCTGGGACACCAAAATGACCTTTTTTCACCCCCTGTAACTGCAGCACAGACATATCATGCTAATGACAAATCCACTGTCAGATTTATGGTGCCTGTAATGTTAACACACCAGGACCCTGTTCTACTCCATGCAACGGAGCAGTGTGAGAGAACGTGTACACTGGTCTATGCATGTTTTTCTTTGCAGCTGGAGAGTCAACAGCTGGGAGTCATCTCTGCCTGTAGTGTCCCACTGAACCCCCCCATCCCTCAGTAAGCCCTGAATACAGAGTCATAAGTGGACTATGAAACCCTAGCAGCCCGCGCAGATCTGAGGCTCAAGCTTTAATAAAGGGCAGCTAAAGAAGATGAGCAGGGTTCAATTGCTTTTCAAAAACACAGTGTGTTTGTCCAGCGCTTTGTTGTCTTCCTCACTTGAAGGGAAAAACGGTGAGAACTCCTTGACTTTCGCCTCCACACTTGCTCCTTCTGTCTCTGAGCTACTCTTTGTTTGCTTATACTCATGGTTATTAGTGCAAAGTAGAGATAAACTAAGATACCTTTGCACTTTATTATGTGTTGTTCATCTTAGCTGCATGGTTATCTGAGGAAAGGTTATCAAGTTAACCATTAAGTTTGAGAAATACTTGCTTATACAAAATGTGAGAGAATAGATGGATTAGAAAGTGTTGGAAACGGGGTGCTTTTTCCCTCATCTTGTTTCCTGGTGTTCGTTGATGATGATAAGAGATGAAAAAGAACGACTCAGTTCTCATTTTGATACTGAGATTTAATGATTACAAGCCAAAAGATGTACAACAGATCTGGGTTCTTTTTACCTTTCCCTATTCACAGACATTCACTGGGTAAAAGAACCCCCTATCTTGTCCCTTAAACCCTTTTATCATTCTTTTCAGCTCCTCCTAGTTTAGACACGTCATTTCCCTAGTCTGAGTCTTCTGGTGTACGTCACATCACCGCCTCTGTGCTCGTTCACGTTGTTGTTCTCTTACAGGACACAGCAACATCGATAGGTTACCTAAAAAGGAATTATATCATACACATACAGACACTTGCAGACACATACACTCATGGCCTATGTAAAGACAGACCTTTAACTTCCTCCATTCTATGTTTTTCTTTTTTCTTTCTTTTTTTATGCAGTTGAACTTCCTGTTATTTATCCCTTACACTTGCAAATTATAAAACAACACTGTTTCACACCTCAGTCTTCCTCATTTTAAAACTGAAAATACATCATTTATATGAAAAACACAAATCATACGAGAATACTCCTTTGTCACAGCTCAAAGCTAAATTCCTCATAGTATTACTTTTATTCTTTTTTAGTTCTGAGTGATCTGTGGCCTCTCAGGAGCTTAAAACCATCTGTAAAGAAACTTGTTAATTTATGACCGCATATGAGCACATTTTGATAATATTTTAGCAAAGCACATATACACAAGTTAGATATTCCAACAAATGATGGTCCCTTCTCCTAATAGCAGAACTCAGAGTAGAGTGGATTTCCTGCCTTTATATCTTCTATCAAGCTGTGTTACACTGCCACAGACGTTACTCTTGGGTTGCAAGATTCTGAGGATTTTCAAAGTTGGAAACATTCCATGGGAAATTTCAAAAATTGATTGGAATTAACAGGAATTTGGGGGAAATTACACTGACTTCATTTACCTGTTAATACACATGTATGCATATTAAACATTTTGGTTTGTTATAAGCAGACAATAATTATAAATGACACTTAAAAAGGAATTTCCCAACTGATTCTAACTGTCATAAATATGAATTAAGATTTGCCATGAGCAAACATACAAGCAAATATGCCAGAGACTATGTTTATAAATGACACTAGTTAGTTTTTAGAACCATTGAATTGTAATGGTTTCTTTCACAGAACAACAAAACCCATGAATGATGAAAAATAAAGAAAGATTCAGGTATTAGAATGTCGAATTATTTATTTCAGCTCATCTTCAGGCCGTGCTTATCTACTCTTTGAGGACCTAGACCTCACTGTCTTCAATGGCTACTGTCTTGTAAAGACTAGTCATCATTTTCACTGTCACAGAGTGACTATTTTCACAAAACAACAACAAAAATCATTAATGTTAGAAAGTCAAAGAAGTTTTACTCAATCCAGTTTTTAGATAAATTAATTAGTTGATGGAAATAAAACCTTGAAAATTTCCAATATTTCCAAGCTAAAATCCCCATGGAATTTTTTTAGGAAACTTTCTTGAAATTCACCAGAAACTTTTCAACCCTTTTGCAACCCTACATCAATCTCAAACTGTTTTCTCTCAATGTGTTCTTATGTTTTTTAAATGCAGTTCATGCCTTTAAGAGAGAACAGCATTTTCGTATTTGGGAAAGTGACAGATGTAGAAAAAAGAGTTTAAGAAAGACACTCCACACTTCAGAGAGTTATTCCAAAACTGGATAAATGTAAGCAGAGGGGGTTTTGCATGATCTCACAGGCCCTCTGTTGACAGCACCCTGAGCCAGAATCTAAGTTGTTCATTAAATCAGTGTCCACTCTGCAGCCTCTCATACATGCAGATCTGCTCCCCCTCATTTCTGATCCCCCTTGTGAACACATCTCATTCTAAACTTAAGCAACAAACAAACATTGTTGAGCTTCTCATAAATCAAGTCCTGTATATGTAAAGCTCAATTTCCTGATTGTGTGTTTGGAGTGAAAACAAGCCGTCTAACTTTATCAACAGATCAGTTAATAACCCAGTAGGTTCTGGTGATTGCACCCGCCTCCTAGATTTCACAAGTCACACACACATTCATGCACAGTGTGCTGGAGATGTGCATCACACACAAGGTTACACTGGGTGGTACTGTCTTGTTTGAAGACTGCATAGTTTCACAGTGATGTGTTGTACATTAGTCCTGCTAAACCTTGTCATAAACAATCAGAGCGTGTCAGTAGATCAAGATGATCACCACTTCATGCCGCACTCAGCTCGTGTCATGTTTCAGCACTGATGAAAACACATCCCCTCATAATGTGATCTAATTCTTCCTCTCCTCCCTGCTCTTTCCATCTGCTCACTGTCCTACTGTAACACTCCCTCTACCCTTGCTTGAATCAGATGTTAACTTGGCACTCACAAAGTAAGGAAAGTTGTGTTTTGCAGATTGTTTCTTTGTTGTAACAATGTTTCTTTGCAAAGAATCTCATACCGTTGGAAAGCCCTGGTCGCTTCAATAATCTCATCCACCAAACAAGAATCAAAGGCAGAAGAAGCTGCTTTTAATGACGTTCTTTTATTGTACCTTTTACCGTACCTATTTATTTATTATGACGTGCTGTAGACCTCTTAGCCAGGTCACCCTTGCAAAAGAGATCCAGATCTCAATGGGTTTTTATCTGGTTAAATAAAGGTTAAATGAAAAAAAGGGGGGAAAATGGCACTGGCAGACAAGATTTGGCAGTTTTTTAATGGCACACAAATGGCTTCCAAATGGTAAACAACAGATAAATCTACTGAACACAAATTCCCTTATTTCTGTGCTGAATTTATGTTTGGTCAAACTTCTTAACATTGTTTTGTGCATGGTTGCTCATTTTGCTTCTCTTTCTCTATTCATGTATTAAATCCTCTCTCATTGTTCCCCTTCCTTGCTCTCTTTTTATAGGAGATGACCCTCGTAGGCCCAGAATCCCCATCAGAACAGGCAAGAAGGGTCTTCCAGTCATTTGATCCTGAAGGTGAGGACCAGCAGGTTCTTGTTACATATGTGATAAACACACTGTTGTCGAGTTGCTAATGAGTCACGTCTCCCTCTTTTCACCCCCTGCACACTTGTTTAACAGACTGTTCTCGTTTATTTGCTTATTAAAACAACAGGTACATGAAAATTCTGGCACACTCATGTAATTTAATCAATCCAAAGTCTCGATAATTACACAAATACACACAGTGAAAACAATATCCCGTCTCTGTTGTCTTTCTCTCTCCGTCTTCCCGGTAGAGCAGATGCATTTATAACCTCCAAGCCCTCCCTGCCTCTCCTTCCTTGTCTTCATTATTTTCTTCTGCAGGCAGATAGGGTCTGTTTTCTCTCCTCTCATCTCCTCTGTTGTTGTTTAGGTTGGTGAGATCAGCTTCTCTAACAGCTGAGTCAACTCTCCCGCTCCTTCCAAGTCTCTTTTATTTTACTAAACCTCCTTTTTGGCCACTTCCAGGTGACTGGGGTAAAAGGCAAGGAGAAGGATGCAGAGAGGGACACAGACACAGTTACAGTAATAATTTAGAAAGAGGACAGCTGTGTCTAAGGGCCTATTCAGACCTGGACTGTTTGGTCCGCTTTAAATGGACCAGGGTTCGTTTCCTACGCTGGTCCGGACTTTCCATGCAGGTGTGAATAGACACAAACAAACCCTGGTGCGGACCAAACAACCGGACCAAGACCCACTTTTTGAGGTGGTCTTGGTTCGCTTCCAAACGAACTCTGGTGCGGTTTGTGGTTCTCCGGTGCAGGTCTGAATACAAAACAAGGACTATCCGAACTAACTACAGGATGCATACGCCTTTTTGGCCTATAAAGCCACCGTAACCTAACATTTTTGGTTCATACCTGATCCTCCGTCCTCTGTTTAGCCACGCTGTTGCTGGCATGTTGTGGGTCAGGACACGCAGAGCATAGCTTCTCCTTGCTGCGCGCATTCGTCTTCGCTGTTCCAAAATTTGAAACAGTGTTGTTAAGCCTGCTTTGAAGGAGCTGCTCTTGAAACTGAAAATGATTTTGCAGCTCTAATAAGAGCACAAACACACGTTTTATCCATTTCCGGGTCTGTATTTTGTGTGCCGCCCTTTGTCAGTGCTGTCCAATGAGAGCACTGATCGTCACACACGTGGATGTGTTTACAGAATATAGTCCACTTGCAAAAAGTACAATCTGAATACGAACAGCACCAAACGAAAAAATAAAGTCCGCTTTTGGTGCGGACCAAACAAGTGGACCAAAGGACTTTTCTGGTCTAAATACAGCCTTACTTTCAGGGGGTGTGCAAGATAATGTCTTTAGATGGAGATGAAAGTGTTGTATGTTTCTGTGCGGGCATGGATGGGAATGGAATTGAAATGAAACATGTCAATGTGGCATCAGTTATGTTTTTATAAGTGATGCACCGATATCAATCCAGGTATCAGGTATCGGTGGATCGGTGCCCCTCAAAGCTGGATCGGTATCAGTGGGAAGTAGCCAATCCATGGTGCTGATCCAGGCAACCAGTTTTCTCCCTTTTTTTTTCTGGTGCTCTTGGATACTTGATTTGTAATGTTACCTCTTGTGCACTTTCTTTGATTTTTGCTGAATTACCAGTCTACAGGGTAAAAAATATTACAATTGAATATTAATTTCTGCACATTCTGAAGCATAGTTTTTTTTTTACCAAACTGCTGATAAACATTTAAATATTTTATAGTTTAAATAAATATTAACTCCACTAGGTCCATTTACTCATTTTTTGTCTTTTACCTACAACATTACCAGTCTTATCCCACAGTAGGGCATGCAGGTTATTATTAAACACTGTTATCAGAACGATATTGGTATTGGTCGATACCCAAAGCCTAGGTATTGGTATCGGAACCAGAAAAGTTGAATCGGTGCATCCCTAATTTTTATAGTGGAATAGAAAAAAAGAGAAAAGGAGGAGAGAAGCCATGGCAAGAACAAAAACATGGATGCACTAAGAGTTACCCATGTTGCAAGATGAAGTTCTTCTGATGCAAAGTGAAAGTTGCTGTTCTCTGCTTGAGTAAACATCATTATTTCATATCTGGTGTGAACAGCTTTCCTGTGTGTACAGATCTTTACATGTTGTGCAAGAGATTTTACAGTTAGACAGATTCTTCCTGCTCAAAGTGGTTTTGCTTGGTCGAGCAACAGAGACAGCAAATATGTAAACTTCACTCTTGTTTTTTGTCGCATTTTTGTCTGTTCGGCACAGAATGCAGCTTTGCACAATCTTAAATCCTGCCAGAACATTCTGTGAGCCATATGGTCTGTTTCTCACACACACTTGTACAGCGACACAAACATGCACCACAATAGATGTACAGCTTTAAATGTCCATCATACACACACAGCAGTGATGTACTGTGTGCGCGCACATTCACACTCTGCAGTGTACACACACACGCTACAGCCAGCAGCACTGTTGAGTGCTGTGTAAAAGGACCATAAATCTGTCTGTGTCATATGTAGAGTCAGCACAGCTCCCTGTGTTGTGGAATGAGGGCGCCAGACGCATTCACACGCACTGCACTGACTCACCAGACATACGCACACAGCAACCCACGGTCTCACATTGTTCTCCAATATTTGGTGTTTGTCATTGTCCCTGTGTGGAGCGTGTGTTCGTCTCTGTCTCTGCTGTGAAACTCCCGGTTGAAAGGATGGCATCTGGCTCTGAAAAAGGCATGATTGAGCCACGTCAGAGAGGACGAGCAGTCGGTTAATCTTCTTCACTGCACACCAGGGGTTTACGCATGTATCCCAACAACAGGCCACACAGGAACACATGTTGATGTTTAAGTGAGACAAAAGCAAAGTGCCTGGACACACACACACACACAGACAGACATACTCACAAATATTCTTTTAGGGCAAAACCACATGTTAGTGTTTAAAGCTTCTCCATCTCAGGTAAAGCAATCATCACTGCCATGGAATGTAGGTCAGAGAGGGAGGACAAGGTGTGTGAGTGTGTGTGTATCTGTGTGTGGTTTTTAAGCTTTTTTTAAGTTTGTGAGATGAGCTCATTCCCCAGGGCGTGTGATGTAAATATTACTTGTGCCACATGTGCGTAGGTGAAGGTTTCCCCAAGTTTTCAGCTAAAGCCTGTGTTTTATGTTCTGTCCAGGGTCGGCCAGTGCATTAGTCTCTGCCTATGTCTCTCACCCTTTCTTTTTCTCTCTCTCCAGATAATGGCTTCATCGCAGAGTCTCTGCTGGAGGACGTGATGAAAGCCCTTGACCTTGTCTCGGAGCCCGAGTAGTAAGTGCTTGCATGTTCAAGGCAGCTTGTGTTAGTATTTCAGGTTTTGTGTGTGTGTGTGTGTGTGTGTGTGTGTGTGTGTGTGTGTGTGTGTGTGTGTGTGTGTGTGTGTGTGTGTGTGTGTGTGTGTGTGTGTGTGTGTGTGTGTGTGTGTGTGTGTGTGTGTGTGTGTGTGTGTGTGTGTGTGTGGCACCTGTAGAGCTTCTAAAGTTCCTGCTCCTAAGTCATGGCCAGGCCAGGTCAGCCACCCTTTCCTCATGTTTCACTACCAGGCTACTATAAAGTGAGTCCACAGCTAGCCCACTATGAAAGCTGAGGGAGAAAGAAAGAAAGAAGGAGTGAAGGAAGGAATGAGAGTTGGAAAACAGAGGCTTAAAGAGAGAGATCATTAACAGCAGGAAGAAAGAGCGAAAGAGGGAGGAAATGCTTTAAAGCGCCGCTTCAAACAGAAGCACGTTCTCTTCGGAGAAACAATAAGCCCCAGCGCTGCAGCCGTGGGCCTGGCCGGGTAACTGGACCACTGATCTGCTCTGCAGATCCCCCAGATGGCCGATACATCACAACACAACACGGCAAACCTGTGGGAAGAGTCCCAGTACAAACAAGCAAGCCTCATTCCTCCCCCTAGTAACAGGAGAGTTATTGCAGGGATTCCACCTTGGAGGAAAAAAATGTATTGTTTTTAATGTTTAGCAAAAGATTAATCAGAGGATCCAGGATCATCACTCACAGAAGATGGGGTTAGAGTGTTTAAGTTTTCTGTGACTAAGTATTCTTACAGATCCTGAAACATTTTGCAGTGAACTGCTCCTGTTTGTGGTCAACCATCACAGAAAGTTCTCAGGAAAAGCTGGGATAGACCATCAAGGCGTTCCAGTCTCTCTTGGTCATGTGTTTTTCTGTACTTGTGATGGTTCTGAACAGAAACCCCTGTTTGTAATCTGGCTGTGATGAAAGATAAAGGACAAATCTGTTAAAAAAAAATACTGTTAAAAAATAAAAAACATTTAAGTTCTTCTACATTTCAGCCATGTGCAACCATCCCGACATTCAGCTTTTGTCCAAGCATAAACTAGACAATACTGATGTGAGCGTCCCATTTCTCTAGTTGTTGCCTCTGCGGTCATTTTTACAGTGAGTTCCCATATGAGAGACACTCGTCTCAACTGTACATCTTGTGGTGCGCATTGTTATGATTTTCTTTTCACTGGAGATTTTTTTCCTGTCACTGTGCCAGACTATCCAGTTAGCTCGGTGAAGCTGCATGATACAAAGGTCTGATCACCGCAACAGTAACAAATGAAACGACCCACGCTGTTCAGACAAACCTTCACTCGAGTGTGTGATGGTACTAACAGTATCATCAATTGAACTAAAATAATATTTATGGCATTATTTTTGCAGAATTATGTGTGTATCATGATCATTGTCATCCTTTCCATTTTTAAATGATCAGGTTGTACTTCTCTCCAAAGGATGCAGTAGAAGTTTTTATTTCTGTCCCTTTAAGAGATTCAGTTTTGTTGCTTATTGACGCTTCATGAGGCTCACTCGCGGCTTTCTGTGCCGTCCCGCCGATCCTGCTACAGGCTACTCGTACAAATCCTCAGATGAAGAAACAATCATTCCTGAGTCTTGGTATAAACCTTATTTCCCTGGTGCCTGGTCCAAATGCCCTTTTAAGGCAATCTAACCAGATTCTTTTTTATCATGGTAGAATTATGATAACACTGATCTAACAAGTAGGAATGTCTGGAAAGAGGTATATTTAGTTGGACTCTGGTATTCATGAAAACATGCACGCACTCTCCAAAACACGCATGACAAGTCCAGTCTAAGTGATGAGGTGATTGTAAATTTGACTCGGTTTTCATGCACCAAAATAAAAAGGTTTTGGAACTGATCGAAAAGCTCCTCAGAGCCCCCTCTTACTCTCATATTTGACCTCTATGTTTCTTTTTTCTCTTTTGTCCTTTCTTTTTTTCCTCTCTGTGGATTTTGGATCTTGTTTCCTGTACTGACTTTTTATTTACTTCCTTACTATCTCTGTTCCTACGTCTGCGCCTTCTCAGTGTCAGTCTGGTGAAGAGTAAGCTGGATCCAGAGAGTTTGGGCATTATTCTCCTGGGCCCATTCCTGCTGGAGTTTTTCCCTGATCAGGTATGTGTGTCTTCAGAGATACACACAGCATGGCAAACAGCTTCCACTCATCCTCTGATCCGTATCATGGTAAAAACACATGGAAAAAAAATGTGTTCACAGATTTGACTGACACTGATGTCTATTTTCTGCATGTGCTTAGTGGTTTGTAGACAATCTTTTTTTAAGCCAAAACATTCATCTGGGGGTCTCATGTGGATTTGTATGTGTGTGTGTTCACCATCATCTGATGCTTAGAGAGAGCAGTGAGGCGCCTTTATTAGGCAGGGTGAGCAGGGAAGACAGGAGAGGGGGAGAGATAGAGAGGAACTGTGTTAAAGTGATCAGGGCTTTAGGGACTCAGTAGAGGAATGGTCCTGAGCCACAGAGAAATTATACAACCATTAGCCAACTGGACACACACTCAGACACACGTGGGATCGGGGTGAGGGCTAAGGTTTCATATATCAGCATATAAACACGAGAAGCTGAACACCCTCGCAGACAACACACCCTATTAGCATTCTGCACCTTTGAGCCAAAGCCATGGGAAGTGTTTTGGCTCACTGTCATTGTTTGGGCTTTTTTTGTAGTGCTGGCTGTTTTCTGGTAATTAGAGCTGTATTTCAGCTCTGTGTCAGACACACACACATTTGTATTTGAGTATGTGAGACTTAAAGTAAAGCATTGCTTGCAGGCAGATATGTGTCAGTTTGAGTTATAAAATGTTCAGCTTCTGAGGGTCTTTACCTCAGTTTCTTTCGCTCTCTAACAGAGTTGCATGTTTTCACTTCCCCTCCCTGCTTGTGTTTCAGGATTCAGGAATCCCAGACTCATTTCCCATCTACCACTACAACGGGCTTAAGCAGTCCAACCACAACGAGAGGGTAAGACGCTTTTCTGAGGCAGATTTTTGATGATGGTGGTTGCTTTTCATAACCTCTCTGTCCTTGTGCTCATTACTCCTCTTCTTTTCCTGCCATCATTCACACACACACATACACACACACATGAAAATTTGTGGGCTACTCCAGAACAAACAGTAGCTATTGCAAGCCTAATAGCATGTCCATCCATCCAAAAGCCTCTGGTTTAGCCTCCTATTTCTCCAAGTGGTTTCAGCACAGAGGCCACTGTCAGCAGGCTCGCTGTGATGGATGGTCAAACACAGGCCTATTAGCCCGGCTTAGTGTGATGGATGATTGTCACCGGGAGAAGTCGGTGGCAAAAATCTGTTACTCAGGAATATCACTTTCTTCATCTGTCCGTTTCGTCTCGTCTGGAGAGCAGCAGTTTTCCACAGCGCTACCTGAAAGTGTAAGAAAGGTACCACATGTGTGCCCACACAAAAGCTTGAGCGTGCACACACACACACTCACACACACATAGGGCAGCCTATAAGACAGTAATGGTATTTCCATTCCTATAGCTCCAGATGGGAAACACAGACCTGCAGACGACATGTCTCTGAAGCTGGTATATAGGCTAAATGTGTGTGCTTGTGTTTTGTGTGCACACTGGTGTGTTATTTACAAGCATACATCCTTTGCATCCTGTCCAGATGTCTACGAAGGGATTGTCTAAGAAGAAGTTTGTGTGTGTTCTCAGGTGGAATACGTGGAGGGAACAGCTTTGGTGCTAGGTTTTGAGGACCCGATGGTTCGGACGGACGACACTCCTGTCAAGCGCTGCCTACAAACTAAGTGGCCCTACATCGAGTTGCTGTGGACCACTGACCGCTCCCCGTCACTAAACTAGTACTAACACAGTCCTTGTGTGTGAGTGTATGTGGATGGACCACCTCTACTGCACACACTCACACACCCACTGCTCCTCTCCAGCTTCCTTTCTACACGCTGACCCTGTAAGGTCAGCAGAATGCAACAACTGACACATGTACAACAATGAGAAAAACACAAATGCACCCCAGAGACTGGAACACATACATGGACTAAACTTCAATGCCTGAGATTCATTCTGTCACTCTCACACATTCCATCACTACAGCTTGTAAACGACACACAGGATGTTGATGATTATTTAAAAAAGAAGAAAAAAACTTCATATGACTGTTTATTTTCACAGCTCTGCTCTGTGCTGACCCTTCTGCTACAGTTGGGCAGTAGGCAGCATGAGACGCTGTTCAGAGAGCAAACTGGTTTGGTTCAGCGACGCGGTGTTCACCACATGTTCAGCCAGTCGACTGTGAAACGCTACTGTTAATCCAGCTACAGGACTGTTCGAGGGAAAATCTACCAAAGCCTTCCACATATGAGAACACAGACAAACACACACATTCATCTCACACACAAACAGATACACACACAAAGCTACGTGTTTACAGCATAAAGGGACCAACACAACACACAGAGAGTTGAAAATGTAAAAAGCAGTATTCCAAGCTGGTATAGGCGCTCTGTATGTTGGTGCGTGCTTCGTGCACCACAAGGAACCACTCTGAAGTTGGCTGAATGCTCATGTATTTATTCTCACACTCGACAAAGGTTCTGGAATAAACACTTTTTTGTTGAAAAGTTGTGTTGCTTGATAGATTTAAAATCATATATGTCCTGTGTGTGTGTGTCTCTGTGTGTCTGTCTTGTCTCATAAATAACATCCTGACCCTGACATGAGACTAACTTGGGTTTCAGGATCTTCAAGGTCTGTCTGGATCCTACTCATCACTAAATCACAAACCTGCTTGTGTTTCTGTCCCCAGAGACTTAAAGTCAGTAATTGTGTAAATCTCCAGGACACTGATGGTCACTTAAGAACGTCTCTGTAAACAGAAAATACTCCTCACATTACATGTTCCTCGTTATCAAAACTACCATAAAGTAGATGCATAGGCTCATCACACTCGCTCCTTAAACAGACCAGTGCCTGATGCTTCTTTTTTAATTTACTCATCCTTCAAGTCAAGCGTCAGACAAATAGCTCTTTATACCATGAAAGTAGACCCAGAGTTCTTAACTCAGTGTTTCTGCATCTGTGGATGTGTGCTCCTGTTTGTATCTGTACACAGGAGAGTTGAAACATTGGCAGGGTGTGTGTCTAATGGATTAGTCTAATGCAGAAATGATGTGGGCCTAATCTGACACAACAGGGTCTCATAATGAGTGTGTACAGAGAGCAGGAGAACATGAGCACAGTATGTAGAATATAAAGCACTTCTGTTAATGTGCATTAATCAACCCTGAACGAATTGTGGTGAATGTGGGAACAGAAGATATTTGCAGACTGATTATCTAGACTGGTACATGAGTGTGTGTGCATGTTTCCAGACTTGATATGTGATTGTATTTTGTCGGATGTAAAACAGCAGACTATAAAAATGAGCCTGAGCAGTATTAAAGTTCACCTTACCTGGCGTCATAACACAGACACAGTAAAGCCAAGTGAACAGGAATGTGTCTCTTCACTCCATCACACTCACCATCTTAGTTTTTTCATCAACTGAGGAAACACATCTGTCCCTCATGTGCTCTTATTTTCAAGGATTTTTTCCTCATATTTACATAAAAGCAGCTGAGAAAGAACAGACTCCCTCCTTTACACTCTTACTCCTTCCAAGCAGACTCCACTGTTTTTGCACCAGGAGCTAAATTTGACGTTTTCAAATGAAACAAAAAAAGATGGAGACATGTCACTGGGATAGAATGATGGAAAGAAATGTGTTGGAGCGAGAGGGCAGTGCAGAAAGGGGCTGTGGAGGTGACAAACTTCTCCATCTGGCAGGTCAAGGTTTCAGGTTTTCTCACACACACTCTTTACCTCACCTCCTCACCTGCTTCTTATCAACTCCCCTGACAGGAAACACACTCCAGGGCCGTTTTCCAACACTGCGAGGCAGTTCTCTAGAGTTTAATTCATTGCTAATTTGCCCATAAAACGAAGTTTGATTAAAACAAACTCCCCAAACTAGTAAACCAAACTAGATCGAGGGCTTTCCTGGAAGTGTGGACTTTTCTTTTACTCACGCACAATGAATCAAAGACGCGCCTTTGACAGTCTTTTAGGATTTACCCTCTTTTTTTTTCTATCACCGAATAATATTGTTTTCAGCAAGACCGAGGAGTGTTAACTCTGGGGTTTATGGAGAAAAATTACCAGGTGTTGAGTGAAACGGCGCGTGTGGCCAAACTCGCAGAGCTCCAGAGATTTCTTCTGTACACTGACATAATAATCCCGCACATAATTACAAGAGATTATTTTCAACGGAAGCAAACGCAGCCCTGTTTTAACGGTAAAGTTGAAGAGGGTGGTCAATGAAAAGTAAGTGGTTTAATTTTTGGACAACTGATGTTTGCGTTTGCGCATGCCTGCACATAGTTCTTGATTAATGTGAGAAAGTGGTCGTAAATTTCACTTCAGTGTTATTTATTTTTTCAAGGTGAAGTTCTAGATTCGTTACAGAGAATATATCTGTGCCTTAAAAGGAGTGTACGACGCGCCGGTTGGTCTTAAAGCGCGCTCAGATGTGGTCTGTGCTCTCGCGCGTGCGTTTGTGTGTGTGAGCATGTGTGTGTAAGTGAGTGGGTAGGGGGTAAACTTTTGTTCAGAGGGCGGGGGCGCGGCTGTGCAGACTTGAATCTGAGACTTTGGGCAGACCTGGTGCTTTCAGGGTGTAGGGACTTCAGTTTTGGAGCGTGCAGTGATCCAGTGACAGCCAGGCTGTGGACCTAACCCGGGAGAAACTACCTCACCTGTACGGAGGGAACTTTCTTTCTCCTTCCCTCTTCCTCTCTGTCTCTCCTCTCCTTCTCTTTCCCTCCTCTCTGTCCCGGTTCCCTCTCATTTCTCGGGACTTGTGCGCATCTGGCTGTGCTTTGGGGATGGAGCGTGCATGGGACGGTGTTTCCTCCGCGGGGATGTTCATTCTCGGGCTGCTGTGGGTGCTGTGTCCGGCCTTGAACGGAGTTTGGAGCTTTAACATTTATTCGGAGCATCCCACGGTTTACGAAGGACCCGGTGGAAGTTACTTCGGTTACTCTGTGGACTTCTATCAAGCTACGAGCGACAGCAACACGTGAGTGCCAACCTTAAGACTTATGTTGTCCCATCATACAGGCAGGATCCTGGGGGAGTCCAGTTTAACTTTACGTTGCATAAACGTGCCTGTTTCTCCTGGATGAGAAATGGGGCTTCATCATGTGTGTGACCGCATATTCTGCAAACCACAGAGCAAGTTGGATTTACTCAACATAAGAAAAATTAAGTTGCATGTTTGAATCAAATTGTGCATTGGCTTCATGATGCGTACTCCCCTCTGTATGTCTTCTTGCATGGACCCTTTTTCCTCTTCCCTCTGCAGGTTCAGTGTGTTGGTGGGGGCTCCAAAGGCAAACACCTCCCAGCCTGGTGTTGTGGAGGCTGGAGCCGTCTACTTCTGTCCCTGGCCGGGTCTTCCTGACAGCTGCAGACAGATCCCTTTTGACAATTCCAGTGAGTAACCTGAAATCTATCTGAATATTTCTCTTGTAATAGATCAAAATAAATGTGTGCCAGACCTCCTAGGGGCCCCTACAGGGTATGTGTTCAATGGACTCCTGCTACAGCCTGGTAGGGGGAAACTTCTCCACTTGAACAGACTGAGATACATACGCTCAGTGTGATGGTTTCATGAGGAGAGTTTTTGGTGAAATGAAATTTAACAAGCATTTGTTTCACTGAGGTCCAAGTGGATCTTTTTAAAGACATAGGTGGCCCCAGATGTCAGGCCGGAGTTTCACAACCTGTGCATGTGGTATGTGTGCACACATGACTTGGCACATGTGCTGCTGCATGAAAACGGGAGATAAGACATATGGGTCTCATCAGCTTCATCTGACACAAGAGGGTAGCTGGCAAATCTGCATTATGTTGATTAAAGTTTTAAATCTATTATCATCAAGGTTAACTGTCCAATCAGCCTTTGTTTGTGGGAGTAACGTCTTTGATGCCTGTTTTTCTATCGAAGAAGTAAGTGTGTAAGAGAGTTAAAGAGAGGAGAGGAGGGGGGTAAACTGTATGCACATGGGAATTCAGTTCCCCTTCGGAAGAAAGGGGATTGGGTGAGGTCTGCTTTTTATTAGATCTTGAAAATTTATCCCTGTCTCGTTTCCCCTCCCCCTGTCTCCCTCTCTCCCTCTCCATCAGTCTCTTCAGCTCATCCATTTCTCTCCTCTCTTTTTTTTGGTGAGGTCTTCGATCACGCTTGAGAGGGTGACCTCTCGTTGCACGGTTTACTTTGGTGGAGGTGGTTCTGCCCTTTGAGGCAGCTCCTACAGAACCACAGCTGCAACAAGTATTTGGTTGAAGACTTTCTCTGAAGTCTGCCAGATGAAATAAGCAGAGTTTCAAAGCTCAGGCGCAAAAGAAGAGATCTGAAAAAGAAGACACTCTGCTGAAGCTGGAGCTAAGTGATGGATGTCTCATTAAATCCAACACTGTGTTCACATGAGTGATGATTGGATGCTGCTAGTCAGCTGCTTTCCCAACAGCGGATGTGTAATTAAGCCACAAATGTGGAAGCATGAATGAAACAGATGATATCAGATCAGCTGATGCATTCGGACTGAAAATGCCAACCGTAGCAACTTCTGATTTCAGATACTTTGCTACAAAGACATTAAAGGCTGTTTTCTTTGATTTAGCTTCACCTTTTTTTGAATTTATTCAACCTTTGTTTAACCAGGTTGGTCCTGTTGAGATTAACATCCTCTTTTCAGGCAGCAGAACTAAAGGAAGGCTCCGTGCAGATCCGCCTGTGGGCTTATAACAGGCTATTTTCCACAAAGAATTATTGTTTGTGTTTTTATCTCTTTACGCTGGAGTGCGTTTGGGGTAAAATTTTAAGTTTAAGGGGCTAAAGATGAACTCAGAAGGGACAAATGTGTGCAGTTATGAGTGGATCTGGTCTCTTCACTGGAGTATATCCAGAAGTTGATTGATGACAGAGGTTGTAGTGGATACATCTAAAGTTACAAAAGACACTTTATTTCAGGTATAAACCAGACAAAAGCACACACACACACACACACACTGATGCAGGATGATGTTCAAAACTTCAGCAGGAGTAACATCTGTGTGTGCTGTTACTGGTTTGTATCCATACGTCAGCGTCACATGTGCAGGGCTATTTGTGTGTATCTGTGTTCAGCTAACGTTGTGCAGATGTGTCAAGCTGGCCAGAGCAGCGGGGGGATGCAATATTGGTTGATGAGGTAGTCACATAGACATTACATTAAATGTATGAGCAAATGTTGATTGAATGAATCAGTCAAAGATTAGTTCAACTCATTTTTATTTCTTTAGAGGAACAAAATGCAGAGAGCAGTCTGCTGCTGTGACCTCAGGGAAGTAAATCTGATGCTTACACACAGCGTTTCAACAGTGGCCCGACGTGATAAAAGTCTTCTTTGTCATGATTAGATGAAAACTTATTTTTCCCAAAACAAAAATTGAGAATTTGCCTTGAAAAGTTAAAAAAAAAAGTTCTTAAGTCATGATTATAAGATTAAAAACAGTATTGTGCTATAAAAATACAAATTATGAGCTAGAAATTAAATCCAGTGCGATAAAAAGGTCAAATTTTGGCATAGATGTTAGAACATAACAAAACTGAGTTGTAGGAGTGATGAGATTAATCAAAAAGATGATAAAATGAGTCATAATCATGAGTTAAAAGGTCAATTTCTGAGAATATCAGTCATAATTATTAAATTTGCTCCAAATAGTGTGATTAAAGGTCAAAGTTATAAGTTAAAATTATGTGACTTACTTACTATGTCACCATCATTCAACTCATTTAACATCATTTAACTTTGTCTTTTTTTTTCATTTTGGCGAAGTGTTTACTTATTGTTTTTTGTAACTGATGGAAACATGCTTGCACATCATCCCTGTCCTAAAACTTATAAGTAAATAAAACTGCATTGCCCTTGAAAAAGTAAGCAAAGTGGTTTTATGAGTATTATGAATCTAAGTGTCAATAAAATCTTGATATGACATAAATCAAAAATATAGTAAGAACTGCATAAGCCTCATAAGCAACCCCCACAGAGATGATGAAAACAATAAAAACTTTATGAAGCCAAAACAAGTCTCCACCTGCCTTTATGCTTTCTGCATCTGCCTTTTATACGCCTGTGTCCAAGTGTGCATGTGCTAAATGAAGGTGTTTAACGTGTAGGGTCTACACAGCTCCAAAGAAACCCAGCTGGGGTTTCATAAAACTAGAAAATATCCACAACAGAGGGAAGAACACATACACTCACACCAGATCAGGCACTTTATTACAAGGGAGCCAGGAAATGCTTATAATGTGCATGTACGAGCATGTGTGTGTGTGTGTTTGTATGTGTGTGGAGGCTCCTTTACTGCACGTCTCTTAAGTGTTGTAAGGTTTTATGGGAAAGGCTTTGACTTAAAAAAGCCTCTAGCATCCTGACAAATGTCTCTTTCTGGGGGGCAAATGGTGTTTTGATGTTTGTTAAAGGCTTGTTTAAGTCACCGCTGTTTGTTCTTACTTGTCAACAACAAAAGCTTTCCATTCATTTAGACAGAGCGACAGATCTGGATCCACATTACTGCTGGCTGTATCAGCTTTACTGGTACTTTAATGTTGTCATTCTTTCTTTTTATGCTTTTTCATCTAAATCTTTCTCTGTGTCTGTCTCTCCTCAGATAACAGGATGATAAAGGTAAACAAGACCAGAGAGCCACTGGAGTTTAAGTCACACCAGTGGTTTGGAGCATCAGTCAGGTCACACAAAGGAAAAGTGGTGGTATGTGGATATGTGATTGTTTTACTTCATACCTTACATGCCTGATCGCTAAGATAGGATTTAGAGTGTTTTTTGTTTCATAGGCATGCGCTCCTCTCTACCACTGGCGGACGGTAAAGTTAAGTGGGGAGAAGGACCCCGTGGGGACCTGCTATGTGGCCGTCCAGAACTTCAGCGCCTACGCAGAGTACTCACCCTGCAGGACTAGTGAGTCACTCTGCAGCTCAAATCCAGCTGTCTCCATCATCCTATCACTGCTCTCCATCTTCTCTTCCTTTGTTTTTGTCTTTGCTCTGCCTACACTGTAAAATCAAATAATTTAATGAACCAGATCTTCTTTTTGTGTGATGCAATTAATGGGTCAGATCTTGCAAATCAAAACAAATCTTTGCAAAAAGTAATTGAAGCCTCTGCCTTTCAAGGTTTCAATAAACCAGATTTATCTCAGAGGTCACCTACTCACTGCAGTGCCAGAGAAGTATTTTTGTGGCATTGCTAACATAATTCACAGAAATTGCTATTAACATGTTTGGCTGAAACTTCTGAAGAAGTAGTCAGAGAGAAAACTGTTGGCAGGATGAATTTAAGTGATTTCCAATATTTATCCACTCATAAATCCTGCTTAGTTTAATCTGTGTTTTCAGATTTCTATGTGGCTGGATTTCACAAACCTGTCCAAATTAAACCAAAGCTGCAAGTAAAAAGTGACAACTAGATTACCTCTACTGATAAAAGTTGTGGCAATCTGATCATTTTGCCTGCGGCATTGGTTTCTCTTTCTAGTCTGCTAGCTGATTCTTGAAATGGGCGTTATGAAATTTTCCTAAACCCCTTCCTCAATATTCAGTTTCTTTTCTACCCTCCTACTTTCTTTCTGTGATCCCTCTCACCTCGCACAGTGGTAAAAGGCACCAGGAGAGCATGATAGTGAAATATGCAGTTTATCAGGTGGCACATCATAAACAGCGGATCAAACAAAGCCCTTATCATCTCCATCACACTCTGTATAAAAACCCTGCACCGCTCACACCCACATGCACACAGATTCATTCTCACTCTTCCTCTAGTATCTTGTTTTAAAGTTCCAAAAGGTCTCTTGTTTTGTTGTTTATGCCAGCTCTGACTCGTCTGGACTGGAATAATCACACCGTAAACTCAATTGTTCTCAAGAGAAGCATAATGCTGCAGCATTCTTCGGGCAGGAGAAGTATTTCTTCATCGTGTGTCTGGGTTTACTTTTTGGGCCCCAAAAGCTTTCTCTGTTTCCTCCTGACTTGAATGTAGAAGCACTCAGACTACTAGGCTTACTATAACTCAGGCTTTGTTTATATATGCACGTGTGTAGTTACACATCATTACGCTTCAACTCAGGGTGCCTCTGAAATTGGGAACAATTTATAGTGTGCACATTGAATTTGTGTTGGTTGAGACAGTAGTTTCAACAAAAACACACCTCAGTAGTTCTGCATTTTTTATGTCAGATGTATTGGCAGATGTGGAATCGTTTTCTCTACTACATGTTATGTTCCCTGCAACTTTAGGTTAACTAAGGTGCTTCAAAGTGTTTGAAAGTGTGATTTAACCGTTTTTGTCTGCACTTGTGTTGTTCTCAGATGACCCAGACCCAGAAGGACAGGGGTTCTGCCAGGCTGGCTTCAGTGTGGATTTCACCAAGGTACAGATCACAGTAATGACTCCACACTAATCACATGAAGACCTCCTGCACACATTTTGTCCCTTCTCAAGCGGAGCGTCTCCCCTCAGAGATTTATGGACACTGGGAAGATGAGAGTACGTTTGTCCCTAGAGGAGCCTCCACTCTTGAAGTGACCCATCACCTCTGAACACAATAGACACACACACACGCTTGTGCATTCTTAAACTTAAAGTCGGCTTGACCTTTCACCTCTGTCTCATGGACCAACTCTACCCTTCTGTACAGGAAGTTGTCACTCTCTGCAGGATGTCAACATACGTGACAGCAGGAATCACATGTGCATACACACACTGCAAACTATAAATCCTTCTCTTTCATGCACACACAGATACACACACTGATGAATTACTGTCACATGACTAACTCAAACTAATTTCGTTTATTCCAGGAAGGGACGCTGGTGGTGGGAGGACCTGGGAGCTATTACTGGCAAGGTAACTGCAACAACATTGTATAAACCTGTATCTGCTCTTTCTCTCTTTTACAGTGATTTCATAGATGGGACGCTGTTCAAATAGAAAGAAAAGTATGAATACGAGTTTAACAGTCAGACTAACCCACCTACACACACACATGCGTAACAACACACTTGCCAGGTTTGCATTTTTATAACAGGAGCCTTACGTAGGAGAAGGTGGAAAGAAACGTGTCACAATTTTTCCTTTCCTCTGTCCCTTACCTCATTTTGCCTTCTTTGTGTAACAGTGTAACAGGAAGTGTGTGTTTGGGCTCTGTAATGAGCTGATCAGGGGGTAATGGAGTGTGGAGGCACTGCCCCTCTGCCCCCATGATAAAGCACAGAGGGGCCTGCAAAAACTTTCTGCAGAAAGGAAGAGGCTCAAGGGCTGAGGAGGACAGAGGAAAGGTGGAGAGAATTTAGATAATGGGAGAAAAAGAAAACAGGGAGGACAGCTGGAGTGATGGAGGATCGGTAAGGAGATGATAGAAACATGCTGCTGAGAGTCGGGGAGAAAGATGAGAAGAGAGGGCGCGAGCAAGACATGAAGAAAGAGTGAGAAAGATGGATCCTGTGCTTGATGAAAGCAGCGCTGAGGTCAGATCGCTTGCTGGGTCTGTGGAGCTGTAGCCTAAGCAGAGGGATGAGGTGTCCTAATAGGCGTAGACACAGTCAGTGTGTGTCAGGGTTCAGCTGTTGAAGTGTAGCGCTACTCCCCCAGATCCAGGTGTGTGTGAGTGCGTGTCTTCTAAATTTAGAGAGGAGATCCAAAGCTGGCTGCACAGACTAATTCCTCTTCCTTTTATTTGCAACCCCCTATCGCTCACTCCACAGCACCTCATTTGCCTCCAATAGAGGAATACAGCGAGGAAGAGTGAAGGAAAGGAAAGAGGAAAGACAACCAAAAGTGGCTCAGTGGTCATAAAAACTGCTTCATGTTTTTGTTTGACTTGAGGTTATTGTTTGGCATTGCTGCTGTTACATATGGTTAAATAATGAGTACTCCAGCGTACAAGACCACACGAGACAGGCATTACAGACAGCCTAATGGATCGCTGGCTCTATGTGCCCTCAGCGTGGCAAGGCTGGCTGCCTCCAGTTAAAACACTTCCTCCAAATGTTTATAAAAGCACTCAGCCTGGATTTTATGGTCTCTAATATACTGCGATTATCTTCAGCCTTCAGCATGAGTCATCATAAAAAGACGTTTTTATATACAATCTTGTCATCGCCGGGTGTGAAAGACTCTTGGGATTAGCTGGAGTGACTTATGTATATGCTGTAGCACTTTGTAACACTGTGTCTCATTAATCAGATGGAGGCTTAATAATGAGTTGATGCAGTGATATGTTATTCTGGGAGATAAATACAGAGAAGAGGGAGGAGGTAAAAAAAAAGGGGTTGGAGGGAGGGTTGAGAGGGCATGTTTCCCTCCCAGTTTGTGCGTACACACGCACACATGCACACTCACACATAAAGGAGGATTTATGGAAGGTTGAGGGCAACCATAGATAAAATCATTTGTTTGCTTGACCTCTTGTTCAACAGCAGAGGAAGGGTGGTGCTCACCTATAATTCAGAATTCTCGCCACAGGGAAGAGGCCTTTTTTTTCTTCAGGGTTCTTAAAGGAACATTGTGGTATTTTTCCAGCTATTCTTCTGCCAGCGATATGTTTCAGCTCCCCTCAGGGAGTACTTGGACTAGTGTTTTTTCATACAGAGCAGGCGATCAGCACCAGCAGGTATCCAAAGAAGCGGGCAGCTGTGCTCCCTCCACAGGGTTCAGGCTGACACCGATGTCCATGAACAGATGTGAGTCTCTCTCATCCTGTTTTTTTTCTCTCTGTCTATTTATCAGGTCAGGTAATGACAGCAGGGATAGCAGAGATACTGAACGGCTACTCTTTGAAGGCAGTGCTGAGACGGGTTCCAGGAGAGAAACATACCAGAGCTGCTGAGGACACACATGACGACAGCTACCTTGGTAACCTGCCTTCACTGTGCCTCCTTTGATTGAATTACATCACACATGGCCTTACATACATTACATACAGATTACACAGGGCATCCTGTGCAGAGCTAATCTCACCCACATGTCATCATGTGCAACCCATTCCTCTCCAGGTTACTCTGTGGCTGTGGGGGAGTTTACAGGAGACTCAGAACAAGGTGAGAAAGCACTCATCTCATTACAGCTAACCACACGCAGCACCAGAGGAATCCCTCACTAACAGCATCAGGAGGCACCATGCAGCATGTGCTACATGTGTGTCGTCTTAGTAAGCTCTCTAGTTGGATGTTTGTAGCACAGCGGGGGGTGTTTGCAGGGTGAGCAGTGGGGAGTGGACAGCTGTGTGACTGTGTCGTGGTCTGAACTCAGAGGCAGTAATGAGAACTGTCTCTGTACGTCTGGGTCGTGACCCTGAGGGGACAGGGCTTAAGGAACCAGTGATAAAGGGATTTCCTCTCCTCCGTCGTGTCAGATTAGAATGATAAATGGCAGACTTCTTCAGATGAAGAGAGAGTACCAAAAAGAAAAAAAACTCTTCTGGGTTTGAAACATATACCATCATTTTATTAAAGATGTCTGGGTGAGGGTTAATATCGCAGAGTTCATCTTTTCAAACCTGAAAGTGTAAAAAAAATATCTGCATAATAATTTACTCCACTATAAATAAATTTCCTGCTGTGGAAATTAAGCACACACTCTCGTGACTTGTCAGAAGTGCAACATTTTGATTCTTTTGACCATTGTTTTCATGGCATCAGTTCACCATTACCACAAAATAAATCAAACAAAGAATTCAAAAGAAAAGCTCTCTCATCAAAGATAATTTAGAAACAACAAAATACATCCTGCCACAGTCGCGCTACATCAATTTAAAAACATTTGTTGTTGATTCCTCTTTAATTTCTGTGTTGCAACTCTTTTCTACAGCTCTGTCACAATCACGATTACTCTCCTCCCCCACTGTCACTGCAACCTCCCCCATTCATAATTTCCTGTCTATCAGAGCCTCTTTGTTAATTATCATTTAGTGGGATCTTTACGGGACAACCCAGCGTTTACATACCCCCATACCAACCCTGCAGAGGCCCTGAACCCCCTCTGGCACAACACATGTTCGAGACACTTTAAGTGAGCATTAAGAGGTTGCACATGGCTGTTGATGTGTTGTGTTGTGGTGATCAAACTTGTTGTGGTCATGTTCCCCCAAACCGTCATCAGACTAGAGGAGTGTTTGTTACAGAGTTCTGAGTGAAGATGAAGCTGGGAAGTTCTGGTTTATGGACTCGTGGTCAAGTCTTTGCGTAGAGCTGAGGAGTTAGTGAGGGGGGGTGTCTGTCTTTTCTCACTGGGTGGGAGCCTTAGATCGTCTCTATAAGTTCACAGAGCCCTTCCCATCAATCAGTGCAGAGCTTGAGCACCCAATCACTCAGTGTTCTCAGTGGCACTTAGCACCTCTGACAGGGTGGGCAGGATGGAGGATTTTAGGGGTTTCAGGGTTTAAAAAAAATGTGTTGAGGCCTTGTCTTGCTCTTGAAGTCTTTTTCACACATACACAAGCTAAATAGAGTACAATCTTTGTTTTCATGTTTTCCAGAGCTGATAGCAGGAGTCCCAAGAGGAGCACAGAACTTTGGATATGTGAGTATGGTCCAACATGCATATTTGGAAAACAGCAGAACTGATTTGGGGCCAGACTTTCCCCCACAAAAAAAGAAAAGAAGGCATAATGAAATACTGAAACAGTAAAGAACACACTTTGAAAACAAAGAGAATCTCTAATTTTCATTGTAGATGTATGAATATCACATCGCAAAACTGACAGTTATATCAATAACATGATTTTGCCTTCATATTTATGAGATTTCACTGAATCTTAAACATGCAGGGGAGATTCGAGACAGACTCAATCAAAGACACTCTTCCTCAAAAAAGCCAAATTAGGGAATTTATTTTGGAAGAATGGGGTCCATGCCCTAGTGTGTTTCCAGAAACCTGCAGAATCTGTGCCACAATCAGTTAGAGCTGTTTTTATGGCTTGTGGTGAAGATGTATGTTCTTTTTTTCCTTTACTTTTTAACTCATAAATATAAACATGGCTGCAAATATTTGTTTTTAAAACAATTTGTGAAAGAGGCATCAGGGAAAATGTATTAATGCAGACACATTTATAATTGACCATATTCATACAGCAGCCGTAAAGCTTTAATGTCGTGCTTAAATTGGAAGTACAGGATTTTCAGCTTTCATTGTGTTGGAGTGCTGTTTCAGGTTTTTAATCACATAGGTTTAAGGTTTCTTTAAATAGTTATCAGTTAACTGTAGATTATTAGGCAAAACAACAAAATGCAGAGGGATTTATGGAGATAGTTCAAAAAGGAGCTACTTATTTAATAACCCATTAGCTACCATAGAAGGTAGCAAACATTAACATTTTGCAGCTTGCTAGCTACTGTATGTTAAGTAGGGGCAATGTTTCAAGCCAGTAGCTGTACTTGTTTTACAGGAAGGGTAATTTTATACCTTACCTGTACTCTGAGCTTGGAACAAACATTCGTGTCCTTTCTAGCTAGCATTATGTTACTTCAGAAGTGCTTGAATGCTAGCATCAGATGACATTTGAAGTTAGCTGATGTGCCAATTAAAATATTTACTTCTGAGGCAGGAATAGATTTCCCTCTAGAATTTTATTGTCATTTTTATAAAGTAAGTGTTTTTTTTTGTAAAAGTGAAGAATTGTCTGTACATATGTAGAACTTACATCCTTAAAAATACATCAATTTGAGTTTTTCACCATGATGCCAAAGATAAATGGCAGCTGTGTCAATGTGTTGGCTTGGCTTAAATCCTCTAAATTTTCTTTAGTGTCTTATATTGATTTACAGCTAATCGATACAGATAAACATGTGTTGCTACATGGCAAAAACAAATACTGTATTTGTGTGTTTGTGTTAACTGTAGTGTGTTCTCATATGGGAACATGTCCCAAGGGCCGTCTGTGTCAATCCTCCCTAATGACACACGGCTTCCGCTGCATGTGGAGGGAGGTGACCCCACATAACCCCACTAACCCTTCTCCACACACACCTGACCTCTAACCTTAACCTGCAGTGCAACTGCAGGACTCACCACACTACACTAACACATATTTAAAAAAAGTGTGTGTTTTATATCTGGATGTCATTGCTTGTGCAAATACACTAGTGTCCTGTGTGTGCACAGAGGGGCTAGTCCCTGACATTAAGGGATGCAGGTACATCATGGTGAAGCAGTGGCACTGATTATCAGGTTGCTGCTGTGACCAATCTGACAACTTGTGTTTACTCAAATCTTCATTGGTCTCTAAGTCTTACCCTATTTAGTGTGTCTTTGAGGCATCTGTGAGTGAGCCCATGTGTATTGTCCTGCATCTGAGCGTGTATGTGTGTGTGAGCGTGTAGCCCCTGGCTGTCTCCATGTGGTTGTTATTTTAGGTCTTATGAAGGAATTCTCAGCCTCCCCCCTCCATCTCTCCCCACAACCAGGGTTAGGTTGGGGGGTAGGAGAGAAAGATCAGGGGGGAAATGGTAAAGGCATCAAGAGGATGATGGTGGGGGAAGGCAGAGGGAAAAGAACCAGGGTTTGGGTACAATAAAAGCTTTTTAATGGTTTTTGACTTTTTTCAGCATTCTTTGTGTGGCTGTTTGTCAGACTGCTTGGCAATGTTTGGTTGGCCTAGTGCTTTGTTCATTTTCCTGTATTGTATCTGATAAACATATTTCTGTTTTTTTAAGGTGGCAATGATCAACTCCACCAATCTGACATTTATCCAGAACTTTACAGGCGAACAGGTAGGAGCTTTAACACATCTCTGATTTGGTTAGTAACATTGTAGTGCTGTTAATAAGCCAGGGCATTTGTGTCACAGCTGATATTGATTCCTTCCTGTTTCAAGTGAATTTAATTTGAAAATGGAATGAAAATTAAATCAGATGAAAATCTGCAGACAATATTTGTTTATGCTGAAAAAATGTAAGTCCTTCTGTCTCTGTCCCTCAGATGGCCTCCTATTTTGGCTACTCAGTTGCTGCCACAGATCTGAATGGAGATGGGTATGTAGACAGTTCCTCAGTCACCACACTCACTTTATTCCTCTCCCTCTGATGATTAAAACTACGGTTTACCTCCACAGGACGGATGATGTGCTTGTTGGAGCACCTCTCTACATGGAGAGAGAGACGGAGAGCAAACCCAGAGAGGTGGGGAGGGTGTACCTGTACCTGCAGACAGCTCCACTCACCTTCAGCAAACCTGTTGCACTAACCGGCACCTACACTTTTGGGCGCTTCGGCACTGCAATCGCACCTCTGGGAGACATCAACCAGGATGGATACAATGGTATGAAAACAAATTGAAGGATTAAAAGGAGGAAAAGAACTTCTGACTTTTGAGTTAACCAGTTGGCGTTTGTTTTTCCATCTCACTTGTCTGCTTATCTGTGGCTGGCGTTTTCAGGTAAACCCAATGACAGACAAATCTCTTTTCCGTGTTTCCCGTCTCGTTTGGATTGTTTTGTCTCTGGCTGAGAAAATCCTATCAGATGCTGCTACTTTAGAAACTTAAAGCTCTTCAGCCAATCAGGAAGTGCAGCGATGAAAGGTTGTCTCTGTGAACTTGTTTCCTGTGATGCTAAGGGTTAAGGCCATATGTGTGTAAGTACGTGTGTGTGTCGGGGTTATTTTTAACCCACCAGATGTGCACTGAGATACTATCATCTGGGTGTTTCGTGTCCTGCAGCCAAGAGTTCATTCCTCTTCGATGTGTTTGTTTTATCCTCACATTGATTGGACACAGACACACGCTCAGACAAATAAACTCGGATGCAGCCTGCAGCCCGTATGCTCATGTCGCTGAGGTCTGTTGACTGCTTCCTAAAAGATGAATGAGATGACGTCCATCTGGCTCTATTATGACATCTATCCCACTGATTTGTGGTTTATCTATTCATGGGAAGTGAGCGTTAATGTGTGTTCCACCCTTTAAGCCCTTTAAACATCAGATCAATAACTAGTGGATCAATACTGGGGCTTTCTGTTGCCAAAAACGCAAATCAAATCAGGTTGTCTGTCAGGATGTGATGGCCTCTGAGGACTGCCTTTAGAGGAGAGTGAGCCTTTCTACCAGCTGCAGTGACATGCAGAGAGATGACTTGTTGAGAGTTAATCTAATGAGCTTAAGAGCATGATGGGGTCACCCTGAAAACATTGTGATCAGGCTTTTCAGCAGCTTCTTCTCCCTAATGTCAAACATCTGTGTCCAAGTATACCTGTGGCCTCGTGTGATTAGCCACGCTGAATCACTGACAGATATCTGTTTTGTCTGTGATGATGCTGAGCCACTTCCTCCTCTCAGAGCAGATCTCATCACTCTTCTTTAAAAGTCTTCAGAAAGCAGATCCTTCTCATTTCTCGTCCTTAGTGTGACTTAATGAGTGTCAGCTGAGAGCTCACAATTTGGCTAATTCGATTTGCCATGTGGTTTGTTTTGTTTTTAATTTTTTCATCAGCAACCACTGACACTATCCCCTATAGTTTTGGTCCCAGTGATCACAGTGGGTGTTCCCACATTTTGCCATGGATGTCTGCATTGTGTGGGTTAGCACTGAGCAAAGCCCATGAGTGACTTTAACATCATTTGAAGCCTTTTTTTTCCTACCATATATACAGCTCTTCAATTATGCACACAGACCCACACATGGACATAAGGACTTGTACACTCACACACATACAGGCTTCGTACATACACTTGCATACACACATGGTTGCATTTACTCTCCCTACCCCTCAATCTGCTTCTCGTGGAACTAGTTGTTTAGGCTGAGAGCGAGGGGATCCAGAGACAAACAGGATGTCTAGAGGTGTTTCGACTGTTTCAGATCTGAGGGGTGCTTTTATTCAGGGAAGTGTAATGCAGAGGTTAAAAATTCATTGTCAATTCATAACTTTAATTTCATGTTAAATAAGTTTTGAAATGACTGCTTCACAAGCTTGATTTGGAACAAAGAACAAGACCTGAAATATTTGACAGACAAAGAATAATGACACAAAAGACAAATACCAGTCACTGAAGGAATAAACAGGGAGCTAAGCACCACAGTCTGTGCAGAGTGCATGTTCTCTTTCAGCGTGATGTGTAGAATAATGACTGTAATAAGCTGGTATTGCATTATTGACCTAAGTTATATTCAAACACCTTCACAATCTTATCATCGAACCACAGAGGACCTAAAGTTAAAATGGGTCCCTGAAATATTTATAGCCTAGTTGTACGCACCTGTGTGGTTCAATAGTAATCTTGGATCACACGAGCTTTTCTGGTCTGGAAAAGAAATTTAAAATCGAAGGCTGTTTGGAGGAAATGTGTTTTCCTCTGTAATGCATCACTGCGAGGATATGTAATGGAAGTGGACCAAATGGAACCTTTAATCAATTATTTGTTCTTCTTTGGAGCCAAAGTTATTTCACTCTGAATAATGCTGTTTAATGACACAGCAAGGAGAAAAAGGTCTACAAAACAGATGGTTACAAACTTTGTCCTGAAGATTGTGCTTTTTAACTACATACCTGCATGTCCGAAGAAATTCTTAACAGGCCAAAAACTTTATTCTCAGTTATTGATTCATCAGTCTTTTGCTAAGCAACAGCCTCATCAATCACATTATATTTTGGCAGACACTTGGATCACAGTAGTATTTTACTTTTTACTTTGATAAACCAATCCAACCCAAACAACGTTTTAATCAAAAGAATGAAGAAGAATTGACCAGAGATCAATCACTCTTACCAATCGCTCTACAACTTAAAAGATCAGAAGTTTTGTCTGTTATACTTTCTGATGCAAACAGCATACAGATATAGGATATTTCAGATTTTTACTTTTTGATTCCATATTTTATTTCAGACCAAAGGAACAGGATTTAGATGTTTCTGTATGTCTTTGTGTATATATAGTAAATTGACAATGGAAAACGTTGAACCTTTAATCTTAAATGATAGCATGCTGATGTTAGCGCTAACTGTTAGTAGCTCTAGAGCTCTAGAGAGCTATTTTGTTTTAATTTCAGACTGCATCATAAATCAAGCAATCATGTTAAAAAAATGTTGATTTATAAGTTTGAAAATTTTAGGGAAGGGTTTTTTCATCATTTTTATAGTTGAAAGATCATGCTAGCTGTTCTTTATTGTTTGTACCACAAAGGGCTAATCAGCTGTTTGTTTCATATTTAGTTGACATAATGGGGGTTTAATCAGTTCCTAGAAGCTATTAATGAGCTATTAAATGAGTGGATTTTCTGAAAAGTCAAGCAGCCCCATTTACTTGGATTAATTTTGGTATCTATTTGGTAATAATGTAAATAGTGTCCAGAATAAATACAAAAGTTAGAGCAAATCCTTGATAGAAAAAAAAGAAAACAGATGGAAATGAAAGAAAAGAGGTCAGTAACCATGCTGTCATGGTCCCCGCAGTGCAGGTACAAAGGGGTCAAGCTCTTTTCCTTCTACCTGTATGTTTTCCTCCGCTTCTGTCTCAGAGGGCCCTTAACCCTGCTGATGGTTTAACCATACATGCGTGTGTGTCCTCCCACAGACGTGGCTGTGGGCTGTCCTTTTGGAGGTGAGGAGCGTGGAGGCAGAGTATTGATCTTTAATGGTAACAGAGACGTATCAATCCAAGGCCTGACGCTGAGCCAAGAGCTGAAAGCTTCCTGGAACCCCAGTGACATTTTGCCTGGATTTGGATTTACCCTGAGAGGAGGCCAAGACCTGGACAACAATCAGTATCCCGGTAAACACTCACACTGAACAAGTCAATCCTTCTCTACACAACTCCCCGTGTTCTAATCAAAATTCTTTTTCTGACTCGCATTCCTCCACTTCTCCACTCTCCTTCCAGCTCCTCTCATTACACTCTCCCTCCTCTTTTACTCTTGACCTCCACATTTCACGGTTCCCCCCGTTGCACTCCTCCACTACCATCCCCATGTTTTTCTGTATTGCTTTCCTCCGGTTCTCTGGAAAACTCATCAGTCAGAAGAAGGGGTATTATAAGAATACATGCCAGTAAACTGCCACCACATCCATTCTTTTGGGATTTATAGTTAAAGAAGGACAGAAAGCGTAAATCTGAGAGTAAGCAGAAATCTAATAATACTTAATTCCCATGTTCAGTCTGCCAAACATCCAGACCCAAGCTCATTTCTCCAAAACTCAGTAGAAAAGCAGCATTCAATTAAATTACATGTAGGGAGGATCATAATTTATGTCCTACCTGCTCACTTTAGCAGACACCTCCACTGTCTACCCTTACAGCAGGTTTTAGAAACCTCGCTACAAATCATAAGAAGACCAAAAAGCTGGGGATTATAGCGTGAGTGTGAAGCTGTTGATAAGCCTGAGTTTTTACCTTTAAATAAAATCCATTTGAAGAAAAGCAGGTCTGTAAAACTACTGTTTTACTACCTCATTTTCTCCCTAATTTGGAGCACTTATACGCTGTGCATAACTCTGACTCTGTGTTAAAACGGATTAGGCTTAACTTTTCTTTTCTTTTCTTTGCCTCATTCCCTTCCCCCCCATTTTTCTTCTCATTCCAGTGTAATAACATATTTCTTCATTCAACAAACAGGATATCAAGGGAAATACACACATGAGCACACATAGGTTCACTTGTGCGGCTTGTGATCAGTTTCACTGGTGGAGAGGGAGTGTGTGTTGAGTGTGTGCCAGGCTTCAGGTCAAAGCTGTTCAAAACTGCTGCAAATCAGAGACCCTGAATTAAAAACACGGTTCAGTAAATACACACACAGGGGTTTACAGGTTGGTGGAGGCCCTTTGGGAGGAGGAAGTGGAGTAGAAACTCACGGGTGGTAGAGCTTTCAGCCAACACTCACACACACACACACACACACCATATAAACATGAACACACACAAATGGTGCAGCACTTTTGTCGTCTGTCATTACAGAGGTAGCTGGTGGAAGTGCGACGCACATACGCACAGAGTGTCGTTAGCACAGTAGTAAAGTCACACTGTTCAAAGGAGCCGGGGATGTTTGATCTGCATTATGAGAGGACTGCGCGGACGTCTGGGAGGCCTGCTGGGGCTGCCATATGCTGTCATGGATGTGAAATGTCATTAGTCCAAAGCAGGAACACAGAGAGAGGGAAGGATGGTGATTAAGCTCTGCTTTTAGCTTTAACAGACCTTTTCTTGAACATTATGTCATTCGTTTGTGTTAAACTAGTTGGCTTTGAAAATAGGAGGCACAAGAGACCAAATATGACAAAGAAGGCTGAGAGTTCTTAGTTTGGGTTAAGATGGGGTTATATCATTAATGAGTCTATAAGCTAGTCAGATGGCAGTCAGCATGACCTCTGTTTGGAGAAACTGGAAGACTGAAATGGAAGCTCAGCTGTGTATCACCGTGTTATACTGAAGCTATGTGTCAATATTTCAAAACTAGCCATCTAATAAAATCAGTATTAGGATTAAATGTTCCTTTTACTGATCCTCTGCTGACAGTTCCTCTCTTTGGAAACTATTTTCAGAACAATTTTAGAGTTGTCAAGTGTATTGTGCAAAAACAAAGGTATTTCTTCAGTCATTTGCAGATTTTGTGGTTTATCACCATAGTTTTGTTTTCTTTTATCTTTTGCCACTTTTTAAAAAACCACTGATACAGTCAGCTGATTGGATAGTGAACCATGTTATGTGGTTGATGAACCAAAACAAAATGGATCTGTAGACATAATGTAAAGTGGTAAATACTATAGAATCAGAATTATGCCTTGATCTGAAACTGATCTGATGAACTTTGATTTTTCTATATCTTTCTTTATTGGATTGAGCAACATAAGCTCAGTCTTTGCAAAATACCTTTGAACATACTTTGTGTTATCATAAGTTTCAGTTTACAGACACATTCTGGATCACTGATGCCTTCATGAAATGGTAGTAACATGTTTTGGTCCAAAAAGCCAATAAATCAAGCACAGCAGCATTGTCTCCAGGCTCTCATAGCCCCTCTGTTCAGAACGCTCTGATTTAGTGGGCGTGACCTTCATATGTAAATGAGCCACCGCTGATACCCCCCACTCTTCCCCGTCACTGAGAGCGGCACCAGGAGCTCCGAGTGCACAATGTTTAGAAAACAGCGAAGCTCATTTACCGTAATATAACAGGCTAAAACAACAGGCTAACCACAGCTAAAGTTAGCATCCTGAAGCTAACACAGAGACAGGGGGGACACTGAGGAAAAGCTCTTCCATCTGCTCCACAGCACACAGCATTTAAAATACTCACATTCCAGGGTCTGAGGTTTGTTGGCGGATGGTTGGTAATGCGCCTGGATTCAGGACCAGTCTATTTGCTAGCCCTCTGTTGTACTGTCCAAAGTTGGAAAAGCAGTCGGCCGTGAAATGACTAGCACACACATGCACAGTTTTACTGAGTGTAGCTGGCACATTTCCTTGATAAATGAACTCTAGCCACTTAGTCTTGTCTTCTTCCTAGATGGGAAGCTTGTGTGTGGAACTATGTGGCTGTTTACAGCCAAAAACCGAGCAGTGATGGCCCTTCAACTTTAGCATTCTCCTCTTCGCTGCTGGAGAGATTTCCCTCCAGCAGTGGTTCGGGGGTATCTGCTCCGCTGAACCAATCAGGTCAGACATGCATTGCTTCTGATTGGTCAAAAAAGGGAATCTCTGATGTCTGCAAATCCCCAAAATCCAAACAGCTTTTTTTAAGTCAGGATTTTTCATTCACCATCACTACTAAGTACAAGTTTTGTCAGTAAATATCAATATAAAGTGATAATGAAGTGAATTTTGCATAATATGGGACCTTTAAAATAGTGTGTACTTGCCCTTTAAAACCAACTGCCTTTAGATTTAAGCTCAGAAGCAGAGCTGCTGCTTTTTCACTGATGCAGTGAAGGCTCAGGCTAAATGCTTGGGTTAGGGTTGGGGTCGGTTGTGAATCAGGAGCAGGTCAGATTGCCTGAGGGCTCATTTCAGGTTCACCCGAGGGGTCAAAGGTTAGAAACTGACAGTGTTTTACCTGTCAATCAGCCTGGCTTGCTGAGAGAGTTACAGACTCAGAGACATGTCAGGGGCTGTGATTTGGATGTGTGTGGTAGTGAGAGGTCATTAGGGCGGTCATTCACTTGGTAAGTAGGTGTAAAATTTATGACTGGGCTCCACATCTACTCATAAACAACCATTGATATTTTTCATCCTTTTTGGGGGGTCTTCTGTGTCATTTTTTGTTCAGCTCAGCACTATACAACTCTGTATTTTCTGCCCTAGGAGTAAGTTTTTGTCTAGTTCCCTCTTTCTTCATGACTATAATGTAACTATACTTGACTGCATCTTTAAACAAAGCTGCTGTATAGCTCAATTCTTGGAAAATCTCTCCTGTTATGTCTGTATACAAGATGAAGGATTGATTTTTCCAGTCCAAAAATAAAGTGTTTCAATTAGTGTTGAAAGTATGTTGAAGAAGAGCGCTGAAATCCCACACAAGAAACTAAACATTAAAAAAAAAATCCTCCTCTTTTTCTCAAAGCCGCCTTCTTTTTCCACTGAGCGCCATTGACCCTTGGCATTTCATCAGCAAGGCCAGCGCCCTGCAGCCAAACAGGCAGCCAGTGACAGCTTGACAGTCTGTCTAAACTCTGGGTGGAGGTTGTGTTTTCACAGCCCAAAACGGACACCATCAGCTTCAGCAGCTCAGTTACCAAGAATATACCTGCACCTAGACCCTCAATCTATGAGTGAATATAAGTGTGTGCACTGGTGTGTGTGAGTGTGTGTATTGTGTGCAGGTATGACCTCTTTACACACACACAAAACTCAAATGAACAGTGGCAGCCAAGCGTTCCTGTGTGTAAGGAAATGGGATTGACATGAAAAGGAAAGTGTGCCGTTATTTGATTAGGCCTCTCAGTGCAGCCATGCGCTTACTCGCACTCTCAAACACACACACTCTTAACCCCAAAGGTGCCCTGTCCTCAATCAGTCTCATGCTGAGCGCTGGTTTAGAGAGCAAACAGAGTCCGGAGTAGGCGTGCAGACGACCGCTGTAGGATACACACAGGGATGACAGGAGTGGAGTTAAATTTCCTGGTTACACAACTTCAACAGCAGGATGGACGGAGGAATTTGGATTGGGAGTCTGTCTCGCTCCCTCTGCTGAAAACACACCTTCCTTCTGATGACTTTCACAGACTAGGGCTTAGAGGCCAACTGCGCTATCGCTTCTCCTCCTTTTTGCCTCCTATCAGTCTGCCTGATTCCTCCTTCTGTGCTCTTTCTCCCCCTTCTCTGTACCCCTCCAACTACAAAGCAACATCTTGCTTTCCCGTTAGCAGGCTTTTTGATACATGACACACACACACAAACACACGTAGCCACACGCTCTCGTAAGGACAGTTCAGCCCAGGGGAAGGGGGACAGGGCTTAAATGTTTAATGCTGTGGTTACAGGGGGACTCTCAGTGACTGCAGCCAAAGGCAGAAACAGATGTGTCTCTCTCTGATTCAATTAGTGACTTTTTATTTCTCAAATAGCAAGAGAGGAAGACACAACAAATGATGAGCAAAGACTCCCAGCTTACAGTGCAGTGACCTGCAGCAGGTCACCACAGCATCTCCCTCTAAGACAGGGCAGCCGTTTTCAGCCTACTGCCCATGTTTGATTTTTTTTTTTACATATGTATTTTAAATTAATGTAAATTAATGTAGATATAGTAGTCATTTAGAGGTTAAAAAAGGCCAAAGCAGGTGCCAAGTTTTATTTCTATTCCTTATTTTGAAAGGATGGAAAAATTAACTTTTTTTTGTTTCATAGGAGCATGTTGTGTCCCATGTTTAGGTTATATTGGGCTAAATGTCTTTGTAGACATAGGCCTAGTACTTGTGCCATATGGATGTTCAGTAACTTCATGCTGTGAAATACAGTAAAGAAAAGTGTTTCCATATTCAAAATTACTTGCACTGCGACATGAATATTATTTTTTGGCCTGTGACCCTCTACCTTGATTTGTTTTTGGCCCTTTACAGAAAAAAATGTAGGCACCCCTGCTCTAAGAGAAGCTTCCAAAGCCAAAAAAGTTCAGATGTGAGGGAGCTATTGAAATTATTATATGATCAAAGAAAATTAATTGACAGCAGTGTGATAAAATGGACATCAGTTACTAACTTTTTTTGGATTATTTTCATGTCTGAGGCCACAATTCATTACCTTCCTTAAAAAACACTAGAACTGGTAGATTTATGGTGATAAGATGGAACTAAAAATAGTGCTTTGACTTTGCATGATGAGGTTATTCTGCCTTTCTCAGGATCACACAGTCTAGCTGCATCTGGCACTGATGGCTTGTATCCATTAAGCGCCTCTCTCCAGCTTTCACATTGTTTTAATCAGACCTTGTGTTTGTGTGTGTGAGTTTGTGTGTGTGTGTGTGGCTTTCATTGGTATGTGTCCCCTAACCGCAGCCATTAAATGCCGGCTCTATTTTAAACTCAGAGAGCCAATTAAAAGAGTGTGTTCATCACGAAACCCATGAAAACAAATAAAAATCACATATAGATGAGATCTGTTGCTGCTTACAATTAGGAGCTGTTGGGAAATGTTGTGCAGCAAAAAATGTGATTGGAGCAATGTGAAGTTTCTAATGGTGCTGGAATGCAGCATGGGGTCCCTGTCTCAGAGCACAGGATTACACACATGTGTACGAACACACTCATACATGCAGTATGAGCTAACGAACACACACTTCAAGCTTAATGTGTTTAAAAATTTAGTCTGGAGTCATTTGTGTGTGACAGGGCAAAAAGGAGGAAGAGAAGGGTTATAGTAGAAATATGTTGAAATATGTCACAGTGTGTGTGTGAGTGTGTGTGTGTGTGTGTGTGTGTGTGTGTGTGTGTGTGTGTGTGTGTGTGTGTGTGTGTGTGTGTGTGTGTGTGTGTGTGTGTGTGTGTGTGTGTAAAAGCGTGAAGGGTCTGTGTTTGATGAAGAATGCTGGAGACCTTGAAATCAGTCCCATCTGTTGCATTCTTTGAAGCTTTCTCTCTCCTCCCTCTCCATAGATCTGATTGTTGGGGCATTCGGTGCAGCCGAGGTATCTCTATTTAGGTAAGAGCATGAACTTATTATCTTGTTTTGAAATTTTGAATGGCTACCAAGTTGTTGTTTTCCGTCAACTTTGTGTGAGAGTTTGTTTGTGTTTGTCTTCGTTAAAGGTCTCGAGCTGTGGTGTCTGTTGAGGCTTCAATGACCCTGACTCCCAGAATCCTGAACCCCGAGGATAGACAGTGTCACCTGCCTGACACAGACTTCATGGTTACGTGGTAAGAAAAGCATTCTTATAGCAAGACATTTTCAGGTCCTAAGTTTCATACTGAACACTAGAAAAGCACTGAGAGAGCACAGACCTCTGCCAAGCATATTGTGATTGTCACGCAACACTTAAGTCCTTCCTTTATGTTATACTCCCTTTCAGCAGACTGTCTGCTACAATTTGGTGTTAGTTGCAGGTTTGTATGATAATTTGTTACCATACAACTATGGTGACCTTGTCTTGAATCCTGGATCCAGACGGTGACCCGGATCACCTCCAAAATTTAATCACTTCTTCCTTAAACCCTTTTGAACATTTCCAGAAAATTTCATCAAGATCTATTTGTTACTTTTTTAGTTATGTTGTTCACAGACAAACAAGCTCTCTCACAAACATAACCTCCCTGGCGGAGGTAATAAACAACCAACTTTATCTTTTTATTTACCAGACATTCATTAATCTAACACTTTATGAGTTTTTTAACCTGAAGCAGACAATGAAGACAGGGCTCAGTCCTCTAGAATGGAAAGAAAGACATTAACACTTTGCCCAGCTGAGGAATCAAACCTTGCTGTGAGGAAACAGTGCTAAAATGTTTTTGAAACCCAGATTGCTTTGATGGCCTTGAACCTGTCAGTGTTTTTGGGTCAGGTGTTCTTCATCTTTCTCTTAACAAATATCACACAGATTCTCTCAGCAGGTTCACGTCAGGTGAGCTGGTAAACAAGCATAGAGATTTTATGTTCAGCAAACCATTTGGTGAAAATTTTGGTGCTGTTAGCAGGTATCAAATCCCTTATGAAATAGAAAACCAGCGTCTCTATGCAGCTTGTCAGCAGATTGAAGCATGAAGTGCTAGAAATTTCATGGTAGCAGCTCTTGATGAACTGAAGTTCTTAGATCAACTTTTCTTGACAGTCATCCCAAGGCTGCAGTTATACCTGTTGCTTGTACACCTTGTCCAACCACATTTTCCCCTTCCAGTCAGCTTTCTATAAAAATGTTTTAATGCAGCACCCTGTGCAGCCTTTTCAGCACTGACAGCTTGTTTCTCACCCTCCTTGTGGAGGGTGTTGATGGTCATCTTCCAGAAAACTATCAAGTCAGCAGTCATATCCATGATAAATTTGTGTCTAAGAATAGAGGCTCAAAGTTTTTTCCAAGGTTAAATAAGGGAAGTAAGAAAAAGGGGGTTACATTATCACAACAATGAAAAGAAAAGTAACCACAAACACTGAGTATTTTTCATCTACCATCTGGTAAATGCTGACTTTGGAGCACAACTGAGCACTGATTAAATACGCAAAATGTTTTCACAAAAAAATTTACAATACTTTTTTTCTTCTTCATTGTTCCTCTGGCTCTTCAGCACAGTCCAATATTTGTTGTAATTCTTTCCAGCTGCTTGTTGCTCCCCCACTTCCGTTTGGCATTGCATTGTGGTACGGCAGCATCCTTCAACCCCAGACACAAAATCAAGCCTGACAAAAAAAAAGAGAGGAGAAATTGAGAGCACACGTTAGTTACTTGTCCAGGGTTAACACATCAGATACTCATTTATAATTTATTTTTGGTTTGGAATCTGGACACTGACTTTGTGTGTGTAAATTAAATCTGAAGGGATGAAAGTCCTGCACAAACATGAACCGACTGCTGCTTGGAAACCCAGAGCTTTACCACAAATCTTCCTACTTATACTGTATCATAAAACGGTATGCAGTTTTAAGTATACACTCTCACAAATCTCACACATACTGACAGATGTGACAAATATTTCACCCCCACGCTCTAGAGATCTGCCATCAGCCAAGGTCTGTTTGCCTGTGTGAGTAATACATTAATTTAGAGGCATACTAAAAAAGCATATCCAATAACCTGGAACGTCAGATTTATGGGGCTCCACAATTAATTTGATACTGCATGATTCTATTTTGATTATATTATTGTTCCTGTGGGTGGCAGGCTGGCTTTGAACAGGCTGGGAGTAAGTTTAGTTGAGGGGACTGGGTCTTAAAGCTCCTGCTGCTTCACCACAGTCTATTGTTGGTCTGCATTTATTGGAGCTGGAACCACAGTACGACTGTTTGGACAGGAGAAGTGCACTCGGCAAGTCGCCATTGTGGTGTCTCTGTGTGTATGTGTGTGTGAGTTTTGGCAGTGATTGAAGAGGCAACAGGGTTTGGGTCGGGTTGATAGAAAGCACTAAACTGTGGAATTCTGTCAAAACCAGCTAATTTAAAGAAACTGACATTAAGTTTCTGTCTGAGCTGTGGGTTAAGACAGGACACACAAACGTAAACAGACACAGAGTCAAAAAGGAACTAGTGTGTACACGTCAGAGGCATCTGATGCTCTTGTGGTGAAACTTTTTGGATACTTTGGTTGTTTCTCTGGGCTGAGCACTCCAGAGCAGCATGATGGGAGGTAGCCCCTGTTAATGTTACCATTTCATCTGACTCACAGGGTTAGGTATCTGATTCTGGCTAAAATGATTACCCAGCAGTGTTTAAAAAAAAACAGAGTCCACTGACCACTGCGCTGAACATATTTCCAGAATCCTCAGAGACTCAAGTACACATTCAAGATTACAGTTTCAGGATTTTTCTGGGATTTGAACATCTAGATTACAACACTGCTGTTATGTCTTTGTCTTTCTTATTGAACTGATCATTAACATGATCTTTACCACCTGATTTTAAGTGTTAAAAAAAGCAATTTTATATTGCATTGTTCAGGATATTAGAAAAAAAGTTCACAGCAATAGTGTACATGGCTTGTACACCAACAATGTCCACCATTTTCTTGTTCTAGTAATGAATCACAAAACTGAATATGAGATTTAATGATAGAAAACATTTAATTCAAAGATTGTTTGCTTTATGTCGTAGATCATCAGTTATTTTTTTTTTACAGAAGTCTGCGAAACAACTTTCAAAGTGCTAACTTCAAACTGATGCCCACTGAGAAACACTTCACAGCTTTGGAATTTGGAGCCGGTCTCAAGGGGTGGTGGAGACCAAAAACAGAGCTTAAAGGAAAGTAAATGTTAGGCTTGATCAGAAACGTTTTACTAACACACCAAGGCCCCGTATATACGACAACGTTTATCTATCTGAAAACGCTAAAACGCAGTGAAAAAAATCTGCGTTCACACAGAAACGTAGAGGGACTGAAAACGCTGTAGTAAGCGTGCTAGTCCTGTAGGTGGTGCTATAACTGTCTTGTCCAGAAGCAGCTTCGGTGAGATCTCTACCGAAGTAGAGTTGAGCCGATCATCTGGTGTATTGGGGAATACTAAGCGCAAAAGTGGAGCAACAGTTCCAAGTTTTGTATGAAGACAGTCAGCAGATATAGCAGATTGCGCAGCACAAGCACGGCACGGTAGTTAATGATGATCGTAATAACGGTACTGTTGTCCTGTTCCATGCGCTTGTGCGAGGTGGAGTGTGACGTCATCGTTTCCACTGAAAACACCGGCTCACTGTTTACACGGCAACGGTGTCAGCAGCGTTTCCGAAAAATCCCACCCTGGAGGCCGTTTTCAAATGTTTACGTGTTAGGTCTGCTGAAACGCTGTTTCCATGGAAACACGAGGCTGAAATGCAACCATACTTTTGGGTTTCACCCTAAAACCGTTGTCGTGTAAATGGCCCCTAAGTTTGACGTCACATTAAGTGTGTGTAGTGTAGATAAAATGACTTCCAAATAACAACATAGCTTTAAAAGTAAAGAACATGCAAGGGTGTGCTAGTTCTGCCTTCATTGCTCATAGGAAATACAAGACTGTCATGGTGTCAAAGAAACATCCTGAGCATGCTGTTAAAGGCATACTAATCATCAAGTTAATAATCAACTGGCAGTACACACTGTTTGAGTATGTAGAAGCTAGTGCGTTATGGTTTCAGACAAAGTCCTAGAGTAATATCTATCTGGTTTACAGAAACACCACTCCAAGTAAATGCTGATTTGGCCTTCTTTCAGATAAGCAAATTAGAAACTATTGGATAACAAGTTTGATTTATACAGAAATGTACTGCTGTCATATTCACAGCTTGTTTCTGCTGCCCTCAAATAACCAAAGAACCTCAATCCATGTTGAGGACTGTGTATGTAATAGCTAGGGTAGATGACAATGAGTCTAAATTTGTTAGTCTAATATGTTTGGAATCTGACAGCTGAGACTGGTCAGATAAACCTTCATGGTGATAATTTATCATTTTGAGACAGTGGAGTAAAAAGAAGATATATATGCATATATGTAGGGAAGGTGGTGTGTAGGGAGGTGGAGAGCAGATGCATTTTGGGGGAAAATTGCATACAGTAATGACAAACCATGTGCCAGAGCTGTTGTAAGTAAAATTGGGGTCATTTCCGCACACACACTTCAGTTTGACGCACAGTGCTTATTACAGCCACACTGGAGCACACCCACTTCATTTACACACATGCTTACATGCAACACATTTTAAACATGCATGGAACCACCTGGAGAGGTCAGAAATGACTATGGGGAGCAATTTCAAAATAGAAACCTGCACTTCATCGCGTGCACACGCACATTAAATCACATCTGTACCTCTCACATATAAAGAGCAGAATAACTAGCCCACCATTATTGTGTCATCTAATCGCAGGCAAACACAAAGCATCAACAACATCTGTTTTTCAAATGTTAAGGTTTGTGAACTGAAACCAAACAAACAGTAATCACATGAAGTCATTTACCTCATCATGCCTAAAACTGCTGAGTGTTGGGTGCTGGAATGAGGAGTGTGTTAGCCCCTTCAGATTAGTTGATATTAGCAGTGCAGAGCTCCCTGTGTGGGAGTCACTTTCCTGTTCTTGATTAGAGAGGTGATAACACACAAACACACTTGCACATATATTCATAGCCACATAATGAGAGGAAATGCAGAAAAGTTTCCCAGTCTCCCATGTCTGTTTGGCTAATTGAGGGGCTCACAGGACCAGTGGTGGTATTTCCCACTGATCCCTGGAGTACAAGGAGAAAAAACACCTTGCTTATGAGCAAGTTGGTTAGTTGCATATGCAAAAACATGCCGTTGAAAAGTCTGCAGATGACAGTGTTCAGCAATAATTTCTTCAAAATCAGCTTGTGCTGTGACCAAAGCCTAAAACTATTTCTTTAAGAAGGTATAAACTAATCCTCCTGGTCTTCTATATACCTCAAAACTTCAAAAACAAAGTAAGCTACCTGTAAAACTTCTGATTCAGCATCACTCCAACTTTCTTCATCTGTACCACAGGATATTTCAGGACCTCATTTATCCTGATCTTCTCAAGCAATCCCCAGGAACGTGTCTAGTTTTTAACAGAGGAACCACAATGCCTCTTGATGAATCAGAGCAACTTAATATGTAATGTAGTTGTAGGCTGCTGAACTAGTCCCAATGTCCAGTTCATGTGGCTTTAAGCTTAATGTAATACACAGATGTTTGGCAGGGCATGATTTTGTCTACGTCACCTATTATTTGTATGTAACATGAACTACTGTCAGGTTTGCCCGTCATCTTGGTTGTTCAAAAAAACGCTGCTCCGCTGCGCATTCAGTCTTTGTGATTTGCTTGTCTTGAATTGGGTCAGATGGAAACATGTCTGATTGGGAGGGGGAACATATGTATCCACCAAAGAAAATAAACTATGAGCATGCAGATTGATCCGGTTACAAAGAGAGGGTCAACCATGAAATGAGTGTTAAAGTGGTGGTCTTTCTCTCTTTTTTTTTTACACCACTTCATCAGATCATGTCTTACACTTACATGAATCATATCCTGTATGATTATGAATGTGGGTAAATAACCAGATAGAGTTCCTTACTCATAAGTCAGAAATACTGTGATTAAAGTCATCAAGGTCTTTGTTGCTTATTTAATTTCTTGACATCACCATTTTTCTCTTCCTGCAGTCTGAAAGTGGACGTTTGTGCAGCAGTGAGCGGAGTGGGGATCCCCAGCTCTGTAGGTGAGCAGCTCTGCATAACGTATCTGGATGAATGAGAAAGAGATGCAGGGTGGAACTTTATTCAACATCTCATTAGTTTCCTTTAGTTAAACTTCTGCTCTGCTACACTGATCACTGTCGAGAACAAAAGCAGGAGGGAGAGTGGAAACAAAAGTCAGGTAGACAGACACAGGCAGTGGAAAGTACATTGTTTCCACTGTCTTGATAAGCTCTGAGGAGCAACACACCTTCAGTGTCTCACTATATCACAAGGAATGGAAATCATCTGTACATGTGCAGACACTAAATTGTGATTTAACAATTTAGGAGTGTCTGGCTGACTGGCTTTCCTAATTCATCATTGTTGTCACTGAACCCATGATCTCCTTTCACTTTTCCATCCCTCACCTCCTCTTCATCATCTCTTCTCATCCAGACCTGAGAGCAGAGCTGCAGCTGGACTGGTTGAAAGGTGTCAGAGGTGGAGTCAGGAGAGTTTTGTTTCTGGACACCCAGCAGCCTCAGCACACAGGGACATTGACACTGAGTCAAAGCCGCCCACGTGCATGTTTGAGCCACACGATTTTCCTGAAAGTGAGAACGTTTAAGAACTGTAATTGATTATGCAATTTCCTGTTTCACCCAAACAAAGTTAGCTAACTGATTTTTCTGTCATCTCTGTCTCTCTCTCAGGAGGAGGATGAGTTCAGGGACAAACTGACTCCAATCTCACTGGCTCTCAACTACAGTTTGGCTCCACCCACTCATGGCCAAAACCTCCCACCTGTGCTCAACCATTACAGCAGCACCTTCCTCCAAGAGCATGTGAGTATAGATTCACTGCAGTCTTCATATTATAGAATTACATTATTAGCCTGTTGAGAAATGTGTCTTTGCTGGTATGGTAATTAGAGGTGGGGGAAAAAATTGATACATGGGATTCTGTGTCCAGATTTTTTTTTTTTTTCAAATTCAAATTCTTCATTCTAGTGTTTGTTTATAACCTGGATTGACGAAAAGTAACCAAATTTCTCCAGTAGAGGGTGATTTTTTTTTCTCTGACTCATGTGATGTGTGTTTTATGGGAAAAGATGGCTTCTGAAATAATCTGTAGACATTATCATCTTCATTTCAACTTTTTCACATGATCTGGTTTTGGAAACCAAGCTAAAAATGGCAAGAATCGTAAATATCAAAGAATCGCAATGTAAATCAAATCTGCACCCTAAAAATCAAATTGTGAGAATAGCATATCGCTCCAGCTCTGGTAATTTATGCATCCAAGTACATACCAAAGAGTTTTAAGAGCCAGAACTAGTCTGGTGTCGTACCTATAATTGCTGCTATAAAAAAAAAAAAAAAAAAACCTCTCTATCCTTCTTGTGTTTTCCTTCCAAGCGTCTGAACTCTCTAGAAACAAACTGAAGGAACTGTTTCAATAACCATGAACCTTTTGAATTCCAGGAATGTGTCAGAAAGGTCAGTAAGGTGAAGATCGAATGAAACAAGTTACTTTTTCTTCCCCTGGCAGAGGTGTGTGAAAAAAGAAAAAGAACAGATCAGAGTGCTTGTTGAGCAGCAGTCCCTGTCTCATTGATAATGAAGTCATGTTACTAAACAGAGGAAGCCCTGCCATATTTATTTTGGTTTGGCCTTTCTTTTTTCCACTTTTAGCTCAGAAAACGTCACTTTTTTATGAGAGGGATATTGTGTGTTTTATTCGTGACACATACTACCCACAACTGCTAACAATGCAGACAGTTGGGCTTATTTTTATAACCAAAACCAGTCTCAGCCTGAAGCACAAGAAAACATCTCAAAGCGGACTAAAAAGCTAACTGTGCAGAGAAAACCACGTAAAGCATGTAAGTGTGTGGGTCTGTGTTTGAAATACCTGCATCCTGATGTGTCCCAGTTATCCTTGTTTCTAATTTTGGCTCCATGATAAAACCCAGTTTGCCTTGAAATTTTCCTCACATCCAACCCCCCTCTCTGTGCACTTCTCCCTCACAGGCCTACATCCTTCTGGACTGCGGGGACGACAACATTTGTATCCCTGACCTCCAGCTCTCTGCCAGCATGTAAGAGTGACACGGCCCCACCCTCTGATCTCAACTCGTAAACACTCAACACTTCACCCAAAAATCAAACACAGAGGAAAAACTCTGTTACTTCTCTCACAATGAGGAAGATTTACACTGAAGCTATTCACATTACAGATCCATTTACCATGTGGAGCTCAGTGCTCGCTATAGTGTTTCCAGCTGTATAGTATCTCCATGGCTGCATTGTACAAACATCCTGTCACCCCTTACTGACTGACACACTCACTTACACACACAAACAAACACATTGTTGGGGGTACATTCCTCGAAACAGAGCACATTCAACACCGACCAAGAAAGCCCCATCCTGAAGATCATCATAGAAGAAAAAAAGCAAAATATTTCTTTCATGTGACCTCCACCTGACTGAAATTATGTCCACTGTTCTGTTTTTCAAATAAAACACACAGAGACCAGTCAGAGCTGGTGATTGGAGATGATAATCTGGTCATGCTAACCATTGCTGCAGTTAACCAAGGAGAGGGGGCCTACGAGACAGAGCTCCACACACTGATACCACCGGAGGCAGACTATATCGGAGTGGAGCGCAGGGTGGAGGTACGTAAACACACTGTGTAAACACAACTTTTTGGTAATAAAATCACAACTTATCCTTTTTATGATACGCTGGTTATGGAAAATTATGGTAAATTTGAATGACTGCCAAATGCTCAGAAGTCTGAAATCAGGGATCTTGGATCAGCAGGTAAACCATTATTTAAATCTATAGTGTAACATAAATCTATAAACTCCAAACTTGGACAGATTATATCTTTTTCAAAAATTGCCGCCAGTAAGAAGCAGCAACCTCTATAGTAAGAAATTGAAGCCAATGTAGATGTGCAAAAACTGCAGTTCCTGAAGTGTCCACTTGAGGCTGGCTCCAAAAGCCAAGGACATCCCTTTAAGGCAGTGGTTCTCAAACTTTTTTTGGGTGATGTACCCCCAATGAAAAGTGTTTTTTTTTCCTGCCAACAACCCCCTAACAAGTGCAAAGCAGTTTTGGTTGGAAGAAAGGATGTAAAACACATCACTGTACTATTAGTATCTATTGGATATAATGTTCTGTTTATGAAATTAAACTTATGTTGGATTCAAACACTGATTGAATAAATGGTGTTAAAGTAATTTTGCTCGGTTGCTATTCTTAAATATACATTTTTGAATCTTGCGTACCCCCTTTTGAGATCCACTGCTTTAAGAAACATGCTACATTTAAAAGCACAGATCTAACATGTTAACAGCTCAGCACACTGAACAGTTTGTGTTGTTGTACCTTATTCTGTGTTAGCAAAAACTGTGCTGGTGTCATCTGTTTTGATCACACCAAAGCCAAATGTATGACTATGCATCACTCAAGGCATGGCTAATTCAGCTGACTTGGAGGCATATTATGGCTGTTTTCTGGGCAGCAAAGCTTCTTTGTCAGTCTGTTAAGCAGACAGATTTCCAATGTGCCATCTTTGGGTTTCATAGCACCCCTTCAGAAACCAGAGGATGATGTCACTGAGATTACATCCACTGGGCAGACCGCTTGGTACTGTCACATCAAGAACAAAAGTCAAAAGTTGATGATCATTATAAGTTTAAATTTAATCATGAGCCTCTGTTCAGATCATTTTGTCAGCAGGATATACACAGGAGCACACTTGTTCTTTGATGTCTGAGTGGACACTTTAAATAGACATGGAAGATTGAGGCAGTTGTCCCATCATGATTGAAGCATGTGCCAGTGAGGAAGTGAGCTATTTGAGGCTGCAGTTACAGTGCGACATCACATCCTGTTGTGTCTTTGTGGCGCGTTTGTCCGCAGTGATTAAGGCGAAGCCACGGCCGGGTACACTCTGCTGGCATCAGCCCAAAAACCCCCATTATGATTTACAAGCTGCATTAGTGACCACGGAAATGGATAGGGTCAACTGCTCTGTGTGTGTGTGTGTGTGTGTGTGTGTGTGTGTGTGTGTGTGTGTGTGTGTGTGTGTGTGTGTGTGTGTGTGTGTGTGTGTGTGTGTGTGCCCTAATGAGTGTGTAATGGAGCTATTTGATTGATGAGGTTGTTACTGTCAGAGCATTCATCACTCCTCCTCTCCTTCTTTCCTCCCTCTCTTTCTCACTCCCTTGCTCCCTCACCCCTTTGATGGTGTTTTACTCCCCTCCGTTGTTCTTTTCTTTCCTCCTTTGACTCTCAATGCTCCCGATTTGTCACTTGCATCCATTTTTGATTCATTGTCCAGCTCATGAGACTTGTCTTTTTTTGTCTCTCACTCTTTCCTTTTCTCCGCTCTGCAGTCTCTGTCTCAGCCAAACTGCGAGTACAAGATGGTCAATGAATCCAGATTGGTGGTGTGTGACCTTGGAAACCCAATGGTTGCAGGGACAGAGGTGAGTTGAAACATTCAAACACTCACACACTTAAATATTGTCCATACCTCGCAGGTCTGACTGTTTCTCCTCAGGCTTAATTTGCACTGATTGATGGTTTCCAACAATCCCTGATCATCACTTTAACCCTTTTCCCTCAGTGTGACCCCGTAACCATACTGCACACTCTTTTAGTGAGTGTGTATGCAGTGTGAAGTAATAATCCATTCAGCTCAGGGAAGGCTGACACATGCAGGAAGTCAGGGCTTTGTTAAGTAAAGAGTGGTCCTTTCCTACATGGAACTCTACTACCACATATGTGTGCCACAAAGCATGTCACATGTGCCGCAGTGTGCGCATGCATGTGTGTGTGAGACAGAGTCCTGATTTGGGGTAAAGGTGTCAAGGCTAGCACAGAGGTGTGTTCAGGCTCCAGAGGTGACACATGGCATTCTGATAAATCAATTATGTGGTCATGTTTCAGAGTTGGGGGGAGGAGAACAAAACACGGCATGTGAGAGGGACGAAGCATTCAAATATGCCTGCGTGTGTATGTGTGTGTGTGTGCGCACCCTCCCAGCTATTCCAGATGTTTCCCATATTTAACTCTCTCCCTGCCCTGCTGGACGTTCAGGAATCCATGAGCTTATGCAGAACATACCTCCATGTACCCCATACAGACTCTGCTTAGATTGTGCAACTAAAGAGTTCTCATCACTGCAGCTCGTTCCTTGTGCCACATGACATACAGCTGCAGAGACTCAGTGGAGGTCATCAGTGCAGGAGGTACAGTACATAGCTGCAGGAGAGCTGGTTTTGGCTTCAGTCTTTGTGCATCTCTGCCTCTCTTCAGTTCGTCTTTTTCTTGAGTCTTGTTCAGCTCAGTAAGCTTTTAGGATTTAGCAGAGTTCACTGTGTTTTGTCAGAGCTTTGGTCATGACCAACAAGCTCTCAGTGGAATCTTGTTGTTATGATCATGCTGCACCATTCTTTCACCAAAGTTGAGCGTACTGTTTCAGTTCTAGTTTACAGACATCTTTCTTCATGGTGAGCAGTATAATGCAAATCAGTCACAGGACAAGTTGGCTATGGTGTTACAATGTGCTAGTACAGCCTCTGGAAGAAAAAACAAATGTTAGGGAGCCTTACTGGAAAAAAATGAAATCTAATTAAGTGTTTTTGTTTTATTTTAAACAAAAATTGACTTATTATACTCGATTTAAGCCACATTCACCTGACCAGTCCAGAAATATGTCTTGTTTCAAGTTATTTAAAGACAAAAATGAGGTCTGAATGGCTTGTAACAAGTAAAAAATAAAATCTGCCAATGGAAAAGAGAAAAGGTATTTGTATCAAGACATTATTCTAGTCACAAGCAAATTTTCCTTGTTCCATTGGCAGATTCTTTTTTACTTGTTACAAGAAACTCAGACCTCATTTTTGTCTTTGAATAACTTGAAACAAGACATTTTTCTGGACTGGTCATTTGAATGTGCCTCATATTAAGTCTAAAAAGACATTTTCTACTGAAAATAAGACAAAAACCCTTGATAAGGTTTCAGTTTGTTTGTGGACATGCCATGCTGAGACTTAGTTTTTAGGCTTTCTGGATTTCCAATGAATTACCCAGCTATTTTAAATACTTGATTCTGATTGGTCAAATTCCACAATAATCAATAAGAAATGCAAAACAGGGACCACATGATTACACATCAAGTCAAACAACTTCAAGGAAAAGAGTTCAGTCCATTTCACCTATGCCTGTTTACACTGTAGCAAGAGCATCAGTGTCTGTTAGCATGAAGGATGTGCCAATCCAATCCTGGTATCGGTAACGGTCCAATACAGATTCAAAAAGTGAGATCAGATGTTGTTGACAAAAGGCCGATCCACAGGACAGATCTATTCAACTCAGCTCTATGCTCCTCTGTGCTTACAACCACCATGTGTTTGTACTGTAACATCAGCACCAGTCAGCTTGTGCAGTTTTTTTGTCTGAAATAGCATGAAGTTAGATAACTAGAGCAGTTTGTAGGTGTTTCACATTTGTTTCTCCAACAACTCTAAGAGAACCTTGCAATATGTGCAAGTTTAATTTTCCCTCACTTACCTACTGCTTCGGTTTACAGTTAAATAGAAGTTCCTGCTAGTACTGAAGATTTACTTACTACACATTTGTAGTCCAATACAATAGTTTTACAGTTTGCTGAAACACAATTCTTTGTCTCATCTTCACATTAAGGAATAGAGAATGGTTAGTCAATACTGGTATTTGATTGGATCTGCATTGGTATCTGTTGATACCAAAGTCTAATGTACCTGTATTAGTACTGGGACTTAAAAGTTGGATTCATGTAGCCCTGGTTTCTGTTGGAATCAAATTGGTAAACTTGTGGAAAAAACATTAGTTTTTATTCCAGGCTGCTCTTGACATTAAAGAAATAATGACAGCTGATGTGATGCACAGATGTGAGAGCAGCCAGAGGAGCTAATAGGCTCAAAACTCTGATAGGGAAAAATGGAGAAAACATCCTGTGCTGTAATCCAAGCAACAGCAGCAAAGCTAACAAGTTCATCTATAAGTTGCCTCGTAACTTAAAGCACAAGCAGTGGTGATTGTAGCAACAATGTTGAAATTGTGACAAATGCCTTATTTATATTAAAAGATGTGTCAACTACAAAGTTCAGACAAAAAAAAAAGCTATGTGAGGGCATAAATGTCATGAATGTTTCTAATACAAGGGCGAGTGTAAAGTGCAGAGGTGGACAACCTGTGGCTCTTTGCCATCAGTGTGCAACTCTTTGATCAGTTCATAAAAAAATATAGTTATGAGTAGTGGTGTGCCAATCAATCTGAAATATTGATATAGTGATACCAATGTTGGGATCAGTATTGATCAATACCTGGGTGATGAGATTGATACTTAAGTTTCAGTTTCTTTTCTCGACATGAGCTCCTCAATTCCTCATGCGCTCATCGCTAGTGGGGATAGATAGATAGATAGATAGATAGATAGATAGATAGATAGATAGATAGATAGATAGATAGATAGATAGATAGATAGATAGATAGATAGATAGATAGATAGATAGATAGATAGATAGATAGATAGATAGATAGATAGATAGATCTCACTTTGAAAATTGGAAATGTTTGGATTTTCATTTTATGTCATTTAGTTTACATGTTACAGGAAGTGGGTTTGTATGGCCACGCGTGCGATGTGGCTCTTTGTAGTACCATGGTAGTTGTTGTGGCTCTTGGTCTCTGACTGGTTGGCCACCCCTGGTATAGTGAACAGGTGGTTCACTTTGCATCAGGATCCTGTCAGGGTTCTAGTTTTCATAACCCCTTGTACAGTCTACATAATCTTGACTAAACAGTTCCTCAAGCAGCTTAGAAAAGAGTAGAGTTTCAGTTAAGTTGTGCACCACTCAAATGTTAGCCCCTTTTACATGCAGATTTCTGTTTAATGAAAAGCCATCAGACGTTAGCCGGTGGTTTCCTGAAGGACATTACTGCCAACTTGTGCTTCTTTTGCTTTACACAGAGACTATTTTCCTTCAGTCTGAAAAGTGAACATGACAACTGGGACTGTTAAGTGAAACCAGAACAAATCGGATTTTGCATTTACGTACAGTCTGTTAGATTACATGCAAAGCTGTTGGACATGTTGGCATCCAGAAAGGAGTCGTACCCTAATACTGAATCCAAACCACAAAATTTATTGGAGTGGGTTCCAGTTGAATTATTTTCAAGTAAAAAGAAGTCTTTTTTTTTGAGATATTGGAAACATTCTTAGTAATGTTTTATTCCTTTCACTCACATCCTTTGGCTCTGAATTTAAATGTCTTTTATAGTTAAGTTTATCAGCAGTTCAGCTTTAACAGCTTTCTTTGGATGACAAAAACTATAGTAATGACTTTCAACTTCCACTACCCCAGCATAAGCCTCCTCTTCATTTTGCCAGAATGTGGCTGAATACACAGCTTGTGGTAAAGCTTTGTAGCTTTGAGGAAGACACTAACCCATCACAGAAGAAAAGCATCGGTCACATTGTGGCAAAATGGTTATGAATTGGAAGAACTTGTGCATACAAATAGTCAAAAATTTCAATAGTGTTGATGTTTGTGTGGGTGTTATGACATTTTTCACCACCATGAAAATGTTCAATCTATTGTGACCAAGATAAATTAAAGCTGACCACAGCTGTTGGTCTGTTAAAGATTAAAAACATTTACGGCTTAGGATTTTAGAAAACACAGTTGACTCTTTCAGACATATGTTATGCCCTTCCCCCTCCTGCTTTGTCTGTGACCCTGTGCATCATCGTCGATAGTGACGTCCTCTCTCTGAGCAACTCATTTGGCGTGCATATCTTTAGATCTTTCCTGCCTGGCTCCTCTCCTTAAGTCCCTCTGTAATGTGTCCCAAAGAGATGACCCGACTTTGTAGTTAAGCACCCCACCCTGACCGACCCCCAAAAAGCCTGCCTTGTGAAGTGTTAGCGCCAGTCTGCATGCTGTCATTTTCCCTCTTTGGACCATGTGTTTGACCTGTCGTATGGTGGAGCCAGTTCACACACGTGCACACACATACTGTTTTACAGTGTAGAAACACACACACACACACACACACTGCTGTCATTGATGTGGAACTAAATCCCTCACGTGTTTTTTGTTAGCCTGGAGGAGAGGGGATTTAAACTGGGGAGAGACAAGAACCTTAACTGGACTGTGTGTGTAGTCTGGCTCTTCTCTGATTTAGAGCACACACACACACACATGCGCGCACACAGCTCCTGCCTGCAGTATGTAAAACACAAGCGGATGTAGTTAACAGGATTTTAGTGTCTATTACTGGACACTTCAAACCTGATGTGGTCTTTGATGTACAGATGCATCTTGTTTCCATCTCTCCATCTTCCCTCCTTTCTTTCGCTCTTTCCATCTTTCTTTCTCTGTCACATGTTTTTTAAATGTTCTTATTTTCTTCCTTCTTTCTCCACACTTTTGCCCAGCTGTCTGTTGGTTTGAGGTTTTCTGTCCAACGACTGGATGATGCCGGACCAAAGATCAGTTTTGAGCTACAGATCCACAGGTGACACGCCCACCATCTCTCACGAATACCCCCCTGAAACTCACAGACACACAAAATCAAACACACAAAGGGCTGTTTGTAAGTCTTGTGAGCCATGTAAATAAGTTCTGTGTCTGTCCTGATCACATCGCTGTCTGCGGTTAGATGAAACTAACCACAGGGACAGAAGAAGAGTGAGGGCCTGAAGGAGCCCCAGAGAGGAGACAAACTCCACACAACAAGTTCACTGTCTGCTCCATTTAGTTGATTTCAATGCACCACATGAATGCTGGCAGAGCTCCCTGCATGAGAAATTTCTGTCAGACTAACTAAAATTAGAAATGCAGCTTTATTTCAGCCTTTCTTTTAAACCTTGTCCATAAAATTTACACTACTATGAACAGAGCTTAAATCAGAGAGTCAGTGTGTTTTACTCTATGACTTACTCTCCGATGTTTCTCCCTACAGCTCCAACAAAGATAACTCCCACAGCAACCTGGTCACTCTGAACGTGTCCATCACTGCCAAAGCTCTTCTTGATTTACGAGGGTGAGTCAAGCATTTTTGTACGTAGGAGCACAGCTTCCTCTCCGGGAAACAGTGACGAATTGTTTGTTGCCAGATCTGCATCATAAAGCTTCACTTGATCTGGTTTCAAGCTTTTTGGTAGCCTTTTCAGGATCCTACTGTCTTTTGTAATGTTTCGCTTTGTGAAGTCTGTTTATATACAGATGGAAAGCGTCATGAAAGGAGACTTCTTGAGGTACATTTGAGCTAATCATAAGCACATGGGATACTTGTGCTCATTTGACATGTTCAGAGATGCCCCGTGCGCTTGCTGATAGACAAACAAACGCACGCACACTTCAAAGCTTTTATCCTAGCTTGGCGTTGTTTGAGTGCGGTCAGTTGTTCATGCAAACAGAGGACCTGGGATGAGAGGGATGGGGACATTTGAGTTCATGTGTTGTTTCTTTGAAACTGTGCTGCATCAGCTACCTCACTTCACCCACCGAGGATTTAAAACCAGCATATTGATTTTTACTAAACAAAGTTGTGTTACCTGTGAGTCAAATCTAAATGCTTGCCGGTGGATGTCCACACATGACACTTGTCCTGGTTGTGCTGTTTGTCTGATCAAAGAAAGATACTCTTGTCACTGTCACTAAGACTTACTAATGCTGGATTTACTTTTCCATTGAATAGATGTTTAAAGGTCCCATATTCTGCTCCTTTTCTGCAGTTTAATATGGATCATGGATGTCTTCATTAAATGGTAGTAACATGTTTTGGTCCAAAAAGCCAATAAATCAAGCACAGCAGCATTGTTTCCAGGCTCTCATTGCCCCTCTGTTCAGAACCGTCTGATTTAGTGCTCGTTTACTGTAGCATTACAGGCTAAAACAACAGGCTAACCACAGCTAAAGTTAGCATCCTGAAGCTAACCACAGAGACAGGGGGACACTGAGGAAAAGCTCTCAGATCTGCTCCACAGCACACAGCATTTCAAATACGCACATTTCCAGGGTCCGAGGTTTGTTGGTGGATGGTTGGTAATGTGCCTGGATTCAGGACCAATCTATTCACTAGCCCTCTGTTGTAGTGTCCAAAGTTGGAAAAGCAGTCGCCATAAAGTGACTAGCACACACATGCACACTTTTACTGAGTATAGCTGGTACATTTCTCTCATAATTGAACCCTGGCCACTTAGTCTTGTCTTCTTCCGAGATGGGGAGCTTGTGCATGGAACTATTTGGCTGTTTACAGCCAAAAACAGAGCAGTGATTGCTCTTCACTTCAGCATTCACCTCCCCGCTGCTGGAAAGATTTCTCTATAGCAGCGGGGAGGGGAGTTGGCGGGGAGGAGGTTCGGGGGTATCTGCTGCGGTGGACCAACAAGGTCAGACTTGCTCCTGATTGGTCAAAAAAGGGAATTGCTGACGTTGGCAAATCCCCAAAATCCAAACAGCTCGTTTTAGGTCACGATTTTACATTCACAAGCACTACTAAGTACAGGTTTTGTCATTAAATATCACATTTTGTGGGCTGGGAGGAAAGCCAAAGACCCACAAATTTCACTAAAAAACTTAAAGTGATTTTTGCATAATATGAGATCTTTAAATAACAAAAATCCAAAGCCACCTCTGAAAAGATGTCCAAAAATGTTCAAAAGTGAAAGTCACATTTGTGTATGTTGCGTCTTAAATAGATATGTAACAGAGCATTACAGTCACCAGTGCAAAAATTAAAAGTGGTTGGCAGGAGGGCGGGGTAAGATAGAAGTACAAGATGTAAGGGTGAAACTTACAGGCTTTTGGGGCTGTTTAATGATACCGATTTGCTCTGTATTTAAAGTCACGTGGTACTTTTAATTGATTTTGATGTAATAGAACAAAAGCTGATTGACTTAAATGTACCAACCTCGAATTTGAAACTTTGATGCAGTTGTGGGAAGTGTCAGAAGGAAGACAACTGCATGAGCAGCTTTACAATTGCAATATTTTCGGGAGGGTTTATGATTTGCTCCTTCTCTCCTTTATGGGTAAATGTTTAGGGAACTATGTGAAAACAGCTGTCACATTGTTTCACATTTTTTACTTTAGCCTGCATGATTTATATGAATTGAATTTCAATTCATTCAATTCAATTTTAAACAAAAAGTTGCATTTAACCAGCCTGAAAAATCAGAGAAGCAGAGAGGCTTTGTTGAATTCCAGTAGTTTTTACAGCTGTAACTAATAAAGTGTCTGCAGACTGTATACCTAGCAGACATGGAGCTCCAGATCCACATAAATATAAAACATTGCTCTCACAGATTCAATTATTAGAGCACAGCAAAGTAGAGGAAAGTTTGCATGTTCAGAGGGATACAACCTGGTGGATGGGTGTACACTGACTGTGGGTCAGAGAGTAACCTTCTCCCACAGCTAGAGTTACAGAATGCCCACATTGATCAGTGTGTACATGCCCCTTGTGTCATGAAGCTCTCTCTTCTCCTTAGGGTGTCTCATCCGTCTCAGGTGGTGCTGCCATTCCCAAACTGGGAACCCAAGGATAAGCCTGTCAAAGAGGATGAGGTGGGACCACAGGTTACACACATATACGAGGTAAATGCTCACCCTGCACTGGAACACAGTCACTCATGGGGAAGGGTAGAGGTGCTCTGAGAGACAACAGGATGAAAAGTTGAGGGCTCTGTTGTTTTGTTGTTTTGTTGTTTTGTTGTTTTGTTGTTTTGTTTTGTTTTTGCTGTTGCTGGTTGAGTGTCTCTGAGCTGAGTGTTAAGATGAAAAGAGCAGAAAAGTAAGTGTGGGAAGTTGTAAATGAGGCTGCAGCTAGTGGGGGGCTCTCTCAGGTGAAGTAAACAGTAACAGACACACACACACACACACACACACACACACACACACACACACACACACACACACACACACACACACACACACAGTAAAAACAGTAGCTCCATAAAGAATTAGGTTCTGGCTGATCAAAGGTCTGCAGCTCTGAAGTAATTACCACTGTTACGGCGGGAAAAAGAAAGAAGGGGGGCTGGTTGAGAAAGGTGTAGGGGTCAAGGCAAGAAGGGTGGAGGAAGGAAGGGAGGGTGGAAGGATTGTTCTTAAACTGGGCAAAGTGTAAACGGTAATAATCACAGAGAAAAGAAAACAAGGTCAAATAGAGGTATAGACAAACAGAACAGAGGAGCAGACAGACTGGCGACAGTTTACAAAAGGCGTATGTGCCTGTGTGCACCCTACATGTGATCTCTTTTTGTTGTAAAAGGACGGCTGCTTCGCTGAAGCGGAGTGCAGCAGTGTCTGGTCTGTCCTACAGCTGATAATGATTTTCATTTGTGGTACTTTTCCCAGTTGGCAGCTGCTTCCAGTTAGAAAGGACAGAGTTTTTTTCCTCTTGCAGAATTCCTGCCCTGCAGCACAAGGATCATGTCCTGTTTGGATGACTTGCGTCAGTGTTAATGACCATGTGCATGCGTGTGTGTGTGCGTGTGTGTCTGGGTCTCAGAGAGAGACAGAAAGAAAAACGAGGATTTTTTGAAGTGATGATTCATTAAAGCTCATAATTCATTTAATTTTGATGTGAAATGATGAGCCAGGTGATGCTGAGATTTAACTTGTCTTGTATTTCAGTCTCTGATGGCTGAAGGCTGCACGAGTAAAACCTGACACACAGGTGTTCTGTGTCATCATCCCTCAGTTATGATAACCTGATTATAGCCTCAGCCACTTGAGACCTACTCATAAGAATAAAAGAAAGCAGAAAACTGACAGCCTCCTGTTTTTGCTCTGTTTCTTCTCTGTGCCTTCAGCTCCATAACTCTGGTCCCAGCAGCATTAAGGACGCAGAGCTCCAGGTAGGCTGGCCTGCCCGTTTCCGAGACGAAAATCTGCTGTATGCCATGGAGATTCAAACTGACGGACCAATTAGCTGCAGGACGAACACCAGCCTCAACCCACTCGGCCTGCAGGTAACATTACAATCTGAACACACACACAGGTTTACAAGCACAGACAAATATTCAAAAACAAATTTCAACAAAAACATATAATTATGTCTTTTTAAGTATTGCCTGTAGCGAGAACGAATGTGCCTCAGTTTTGCAGACTACTAATTTTACTTTCATAAAAGGAATCAACCCAAACCTCGGACAGACTTTCATTTATCGCATTGCTTGCAGCTTACTTTCCATTCATTTCCATCATTTATACCTGCTTATTTAAAACATAATTGAACCCGCTGTTCTGGCTGCTTTCCACTTGCCCTCCCAGTTGGCTCAAAATTAAGGGTATGCTGAATTATGCTTATTAGCCGAAATAGGACCTGGAATATTTCCCCGTATCTAGCATACAATCTTCAGAGTAACTCTAAGGGAGGTTGTTCTGGATGTTTGTATTCATACATTTTGTTCTGTTGCACCGCTGTAGGTTAAAGAACAGCTTCTCATCTTTTTTATATATCTACCCACATAGCAGATAACTGGTTTGATATGTTCTGTTTTTGTCAAAATATCTTGAAACCATGAATGAGATGAAGCTGATCTAGTGGTTTTTTTAGAAGCAAGGAGAAAGTGCATTGCAATAGTATAAGCATGAGAAAGCAAAAGCATAGCATCTTTAAAGGAGAGGCACTGTTTGATACTTGCGGTGTTTCTTTAATATTAAAATGCTACCTCATCTGAATTTTAAAATTCAGTTCAGAAGCTAAGATAACACCCAGGTTTTCACTTCTGGTTTGATCTGTGGACCCAGATTTTTAAGGCTGCGTCTGATTTTTTCTTCCTGTGTGTTTGTGCCCATTATTAGCAAACAATTTTATGCCAGTAGCAATGGTATTACTTTAGTTAGAGCTAATTGTCTGCATAATTTCTGAATTTTAAGGTTATATTTAGTAGAGATAACAAAGATTATCAATGCACCTCAGTTTGTTTGTTGAGTTGCTGTAATCCATGGCCTCTCTCTGCATCCATGCTGCTGCTAAACATTAAGTTGCTGGAAGAAAAGGAGACAATTCCTGTTGCTTCGCTGCGCTTCCAAAACTGGTTGGCTTCTTTCAAAGCCCCCTGTCCTGAGCCAGACTCCCAGATGACAAACAAATGTGATATACAGCTGTTTTCTATCTGATCTGTGTCAGCTGTGACTCCAGGATATTCGGGTTTCCCCGTCCAATAGTTACTGTATGATTCCTTAGCGATTATCGTGAAATAAAATCTTTCTTTAAAAAGACACACTTCCAATAGATGGTTTTACGTGAACGTCACGCTTGATTCCACAGGTGGTGATTTGTTTTATTTCATTTATATCTCTTAAAACACCTTTTAAATCTTTTTTTTATGAGCATTCTCTGTCTTCAGGTCCAGTATCTCTCTCTTCTTGGCTTTATAGGCTCTACCAGAGCCCATGTGCAATACAGACCACACAAAACAGCCAGAAAAGGATACTTTCTGAGCCTCACATTTGTCCTCAAAAGACCCAAAGTTATGCTGTACTGATGTTTAAAAAGGCTTTGACAAGTGTAAGATATTTTGTTTTCATTATAAGTCTACAGGCTATCAGTTAAATCTGATATACATTCTGCAGTTCAGCCCTGACGAAAGGAGCTTAACTGTGTGAGATATACAAAACAGTTCTGGTCATCTAAGATGTCAAAATGTTAATTCTGTTATCTTTTCATTTTAAGTTAGAAAACAAAAAATAAGTGTTTAACATGTTCATGATTTTCTCTCCTGTTGTTTGTCTCAGATCTCCTCTCTCCAGGACACTCCTGAGTTATTGGGTTTCTTGAGGAACACAAGCACTTCTCCCCCTCGCCGCCACAAAAGAGCTGTCACTGCTGCTCAAACGTACAGTAATAAAACTTTGGTGAGCAACACAAACATCTATATCCTCCAAGGAAAAACATCACCTCACTGATTATCTAGACAGCGGTTTTTTTTATCTCTCTCTTCTGTTATTTTTTTTCCTGAACAGAACTGCACCAACATCTCGTGCCTGAGGATCATGTGTGTGGTTGGTCGGTTGGATCGGGGGCAGAGTGCTGTGGTCAAGATCCGCTCAAGACTCTGGGCACAAACTTTTCTGCAGGTCAGTGTCAAGGCTTGCTCACTTTTTATTCTTTTTATTATTTTATTCTTTATTGCCTGATGAGTTATCACTTTACTTACATTGGTTTGTCATATTTTAATACTCATACTTCTCTAATACCAGTCTGTTAGCAAGCTGACATAGCTCCTCAATGTTAACTTAGTTATTAATGTTAAGTTAGTTAAAGTCACTGTTATTTAGCCAGCATAACTACTATCAAGCTAACATGAGTGTTGACAAGCTAACATTACTTTCTAATGTCACTGTTTGCTAGCTAACATAACCAACAGCATAATAAATATACTGTCATTTAACTAACATGACTGTTAGCAAGCTAACATAGCTCCTTAGTTTTAACTTAGTAATGTAAAGTTAGCTAAAGTTACAGTTATTTAGTCAACATAACAACTACAATTAACAATTATTAACATGAGTGTTGAATAGCTTACAAAGCAATTTTATGTTCCTATTTGCTAGCTTGCATTACCAATAGCAAGCTAAAGGTACTGTTACTTATCTAAAAGGAGAATAAGCAAGCTAATGAGAGTTGTTAAATATGTAGACTTGACTTGAAACAGCCACAGATTAGCGTAGATTTTTCATTTTGTGTTCTCTGTTATGTTGGGCATCAATTGTAAGTCCCTCAGAGAATGACATCCTAACACAATCTGTTTATATGTTTGATTTCAAAAACTGGAATGTAGCAAAATGCCAATAGGGCAGTGTCAAAGCCTTAAAGAGATGCCTGTGGCTTATTTGCTAAAGTTCTTTGTCAAAAACGTATTCTTTATCCATGAACCAACAGGAAAATGTCTGTATGCCATGGGTCAAATAGCTCGAGTGTTACAATGTTTTGTTTTGTTTTGTTTTTTAATTTTACAGAGACGTAATGACCCTTACATAGTGAACTCAACTGTGTCCTTCATGGTCATGTCCATGCCATACCAAGTCCAACCCTCCATTCTGCCACAACACACATCTTCGGTAAGATGCAGTGACAGGAGTACATGAAAACTGGAAGGAAAACAAAAGACATTTCTCAGCAAAAACTGCCTCCTTCTGTTCTCCTGCAGATGGGGACACTGGTGTTATGGGGGACTCCTGATGTGTCATTTGCTGTTCCTCTTTGGGTCATCATCCTGGCCATACTACTGGGGCTGCTGGTGCTTGCCATGCTAACATTAGCTATGTGGAAGGTAAGTTACCACCCATCATACATCATCTCAATCCTCTATTATGTAGTTTAATCATATCATACAGTAATGGCTTCATGTGATTCCTTCAGTGTGGTTTCTTCGACCGAGCACGGCCGCCAGCAAACGATGACGTCTCAGACCAAGAGCATCTGACGTCTGATCAAACAGGGGATGCTTGAGGCAACACGTGACAGCTCCTGATTGGAGAACAGTGGTTTGTGAGGGATTTGCACCTTCTGAGTGACTCAAACCAGATCTGCGATCTGTAATTTGGACCTTACATTTCTTGGTTGGAGGTCTTTGGCGTCTTGGTTAAAAGACAAACTGAAGACGGGAGCACTACACAGACCGGGACCAAAGAAAGCCATTTGAACCAAACAAAGAGGGACCAAAAGACTTTCTTCAGAATAAATCACACACATGTCTGTTGATTTTTCTTTTAGATGAAGAGCAGAACTGAAGACAGGATGGACTTAATTGTGAAAAGTATGCTTTCAATGTGTGTTTAACATTTTCATGTGTCTGCATTAATGAGGCACAAATAGACTTGAGATCAATGCACAAGCGCCTCAATGTGTGTGAGAGTCAGTGTGTGTGTGCATATGTGTGTTGGCACTGTACATTTGTGTGGGTATGTGTGCGTGTGTGTGTGTTTATTGGGTGCCTTTTGTGTCATGCGTGTTTTCTATTATGAAGTTCTTACACCCAGATTTAATTTATCCTACCATGTAGATTTCCTGATTCACCTGTATGCAGATTTTATCACAAACACACACAAGCAGATGCATAAACACAAAGTTGATGTTTATATTTATGAATGTATGTGCAATATTTCGGCGTTGTGTGATACTGAAGCTTGTTTACACTGGCATTATTTTATTAGAGCTTAATGTTTCAATGTTTATGTATATAAATGAATTATTGGTATACTAGTTGTTGTTAGTAATGCTGAACAATAAAAGCAATTGCTTGGATGATTTATAACATAGACCCACCACTACAGTTTGGAAATGAAGAAGTGCAAAAAACTTTTCTTTTTTTTTTAGTTTTTTTTTTTTTTTATATAAAGTGACTAAAGAGATTTTACCTGTATGGAAATAGATTATATTCCAAACACATTCCAAACCTCACCCTGCTTGTTCAGTAATTGTCTGTGCCCTTTATTTGGGTAAATTTAGTAAAAGAATCAGTCTTCAAACACAAGCTGCAATAATAAACTAAAATAAACAGTGATATTAAAAACACTGTCTGGGACTGTGTGCATCATGACCAAAATGAATGACAATGAGCTACATTTCAGTCATGTTAAAAGTTGAGAATCAACAGCATAAATTCAATCAAACTTACAGTGTGTTTGATTGTTTATCTCATCCCTCCATGTTTGTTTCAATAGCTCAACTTTGTATTCACCAGTCCAACCTGAAATCAGAGAGTAAAATGTTGATGCATTCCTCACTTAAAGTGCACATAATCATAAAATAATTACTGTAATTTAAAAAGCTAAAGCAGTAATGACCGAAAGTTATCCTCACTCCATTGTCCCTATTATATCCTCTCAGCAAGGTCTGAAAAATAATAATCTTGGAAGCAACATTGATTTATATTTCACCGTTTGATACAGTTATAACATGGTAATTCTTACAATATCCAACCCCCCTCAAGACCTTTTCATGTTTCTGAAGGAACTTTTGCTCCCCCTGGTGGTGCTACGCAACCTGAAATGAACACAGTGGTTATCCCCCCACATTAAATGTTGCTTTAATGTGTCAAAAAAAAGGATCTTGCTGAGCAGTGAGTTAGGTATCTTTTCCATTCTGAGACAAATACTTCTAAAAAAAAAAAAAAAAGCTCATTATTATTTCAGCGCTAAAGTCTTAGATTCTATGCTTCCTGCTGTCACCCATCACAGGTCAAGGCCTTGGTTGTTGGGAGTTATACATGTGCACAACAAACACAGTGATAATCCAGTTGTAAAACCAGCATGGAGCATACAGATAACCCATGCAGGGACTGAATAATTCCTCCTATTAGAGAAATCCAAAAACTAACAAAAAAAAAAGTTTCAAATACTTGAATTAAAGCTGAAAATTAGACTACCTGTGTGCACAGATTGCTGTCTACTAACCCTTCATCCATATTAATGTTAACGCCTTTATGATAAAGGGGTGAAATCTGCAACAGTAAATTGTTTGTTTGTTTGTTTGTTTGTTTGTTTGTTTGTTTGTTTGTTTGTTTGTTTGTTTGTTTGTTTGTTTGTTTTTTAACAACCCCTGTCAGTGTTTTGTGACCCCCACTTTGGCAACCCTTAATCTACTTATAGACTGTCAATGACACAACAAAAGTCCTCTTAACTTGTGCATTGGTACCTAATACATATGTGACATTAATTTACAAATGGAGTTAAAGGCAAAAGAAAGAAAAATGACCTCAGTAGAAATTAGACAAGTCAGGCCAAAATCAAACTTGTATATAATTGCGACTGTTCCACAAAAATGTAAAATTAGATATTTTTAAAAGTTTAAAATGTCTACATACCCAAGCTCTCTTTACATTAATTATTTGTGTACACTTCTAAAATATAGCATTAAAAAAGGTAAAAATCTTGCATCAAACAAAAATTGGAGCATGAAATTTTTTTAATTTAAAAAAAAAACATAGATAAGACATTGAGAATTTAAGATAAATTTGTCTTTTTTTAACGGATTCATGAAGAAAATTGATTAATTTTAAAAGTGGGGTTTATGTATTTTTTGGTTGAGTTTTTGTTTGTTTATTTGTTTCTTTATGATCTGCTTCCTTCTGACAGAAGGTCAGCGCACATTTTCCCTAATATAATCTGATACAACTAAAGTTAACACATTAAGGTTGAGAGCCAACGTAAATAATAAGTTATCAACTGGTATTTTTTCTTTTTTTTTAATTTTTACAAGTGTTTATTTAAAACAGCCTGTAAAGCCATTAAAATGCTGCTTTTTTTAAAGCATGTCATTCAAAAGTAATGTTTTCCTGACTGGTCATGTGTGTCATGTTTTCAGAAAATGATACGGTCTCCAGGATACTGTCTGAGCATCAGGACAGGGGTGAAGATGTTATCAGGCAAACCTCAGGAGGAAACATTTATCAGAGTCGCAACAGCTGACAAACTGTATTTTCACATGCAAAGAAAAAACGCTATTTGAATGTGATTTTCTCACAGAAAGAGACACTGTGATTTTTCCTTGGACTCTTTATTTTTTAATATATTTGATCAAATGTAAAACCAAACATTTGAAGTAAAGATTTAACAGTTTCTGACTAGCAAACCTCAACACCATCAAAATAAGGGAACATTATTGATACTACAGACTGTACGTAGGACAACATGAATCTTAGCCGAGACTACCCAACAAACCAACCCAATTTTTTTTAAAAAAAAAAATCTGTGTTTTAAAAGTCTTTAACTCCCTTACTTTCCTGTTTTTGAGGTGGTGCAAAAGAAAATATCTCAGAAGGACCAATAACCTACATTTCTGTGAAATAGATGATAGTGTCTCCAAGAAATTAAACTTTACTTCAAAGGTCTGTACATGGGAATCAGTGTTTATCCTCTCCATGGCAAAAGGTCAAACTAACATTATAATGGAAGACTTTGGCTATTTACAAAACGCTGAGATGCCGCACAGTTAGAGAACAGCTGACCTCAGACATGCTGTACATTACTTCTGTGTATCACAGTAAAACACCCCAACCCTAACCCCAAAGTGCAATTTCATAAATCACCACAAGGTGGGGCTTGTACACTGTATTAAACATAGTATAGAAAGGCTTTGAAAAGTTTTTTTTATTTTCAGGCCTAGTTTAAGCATATGTGTAGGCAAAAGTTAGCATAATAATACTACTAAACCTTTGGATGTAAAGCCCTCACATATTGATGATAAGTTTACGTGCTGAGTTTCACACACTACAATTGACTGATAACTTTTTGTTGCACTTCTTGGTGCAGGTCAACTGCCACCTTTATTTCTCTAAGTACATTGTGTTTGCATCTTTGTGTAACTCACAGTATCTCTTACCCAAGCTTCAATCAGGCATAACTGTGTGGATGTACAGGGGGTTCAAAGAATTATTTCACATTTAGGTAAATTTTACTTATCTGATGTATGTCTTAAGGTTAAATGAGAAGAACAATACCATTCTGTTAGTTTCAACAGTAAACATGGAGCGACCATCAACAGGCAGTCATCCAAGCTTAGAACAAAGACTGGAGAAGGGAAAGAGACAAGTTCTACTTCTGTAAAATTACAGTTACAAAGAGGGAGGAATTTGAAATATTCTTATAAAAATCTTAGATTTTTTTTAAATCAATAAAAAGAAAAAAAAATACAAAATGGCATAATTGTCTTAAAATTTCAGTCATGTATTATGACATTAAAATTTATTGGGGGGGATTCCAGATTGATTTTTTTTCAGATATTTTTGGGTTTTTTTTAGACTTCCAGTCTCGGTGCTAAGTTATGCTTAGTGATTATTTGCTGTATCAGGCAATTTTCTCAATATTACACATGTTGGGCTATTTATAGGACATCTGTTTGGCATGGCAATCACAGGTACAATTGAAAGTACATACAGTTTGAAGTGCTGACCTCGTCATTTCATGAGGCGATTGTTTACCATCCTCATGTTTATGGTAAAAATGTATAACCAGTATAAATTTTCTCTATTTTTAAGAAGAAAAAAATAAGTACATTTACCAAAATGTCAAATAATTTCATGAGTGCTATTACATCACATTTTATCGGTGTGTGTTATAATGAACTTTAGTAAAATACAAAGTTGGGCCAGGCTCAAAGAGGGAACATGTCATTAAAGACAGAGTGATGAAACAGTACTGTACTTTGTAACAGTGGAGAGTATAAGACCACATCATTTTGCAGGAGAACAGTCTATGGGCAGTGTTTTTAAAAGCCTGAGCAGTCAAACACAAACAGAAGAGAACAGTCTGGTTACTGGGTTAACAATAAACACATCTCAGAGTTATAAAAGGTTAATGGCTATCATGATAAACTGCAGATCATATTCACACATACTGTATGTTACAGAGTGCAAGTCAAAAAAAAACAAAATCTGAGGAGGCCAAATGATGAAATACTCCCAAAGAAGTGTAGCACGTTAATGAACATAAGGTCAATACCTGAAGAGACAAAAACCAAAGCAGGACCACTTCATCTTGATGAGTTAATGGAATGATTGAAGAAGGAGGCGCTGTGGCACATACAGTACATAGGCTACATAAGATTAAAATATCTATACACACACTGTACACTCTCTAAGATACAATACACTGTACATGATCAACACTACCAGTCTCTCTTTCCTTCCTTCTATAGTAGCTCTGTCTTCAAAAATAAATTTCAGATAGTTTGCCCCTTGTGTGTTTACATTCCCTGCCCGGGTACATTATGTTTCCCCTCATTTATAAACCTGCAGGACATGGCGCAGTGAAAAACAGTCAGTTGATTACTCTATTGAAATCTAACCTAGGGACGCCAACACGCTGCTGCTGGATGCTTCATCAAAGTGCTGCTGCTCAGAACACACACATTCACATGTGACTGTGGACATGTATACCAGACTCAAGCTTACATACACACACATGCACACATGCACACACTCTCTACAAATGCACAAATAACACTCACATACCGACTCACACTGTTCCTGAGTATGAACTAGCCAATAGAGTAATTGTTCTGGCTCTACTCTGAGACAGAAAACGACATGTAAACTACAATAGGAGAAAAAAAGCTGCCCCGTTCCAAACAGCATTCATATAACAGAACAGAACCATCTTTTAGGAAAAGAGGGGTTAACAATAAAACCCCAAAGCATGATAACAAGCTTGTTACATATCATTATTAAAGGCCATAGTTCCTGTAACAAAAGAAATAGGCTGGGTCAATAGAGTGGATAGGTACATTAAAAAACTAATGTCATGTTCTGATAACTTTTGTTGTGATGTGTTTGCATTTTAAGTTGCTTTAACTCATATTGTATATTAGCAATATGCATAACAGATGTGTAAAGGAGATAAACATTTACATATATGTCGTCTTCCAGGGGATTTTTTTTTTATTGATTGACTTTTCTGCCACTGCTTGTGTCAAGGTCATTGATGTAGTGAGATGTGAACCCTTTCATAAGCTTCAGTATGTGACCAGCACTAAAGTTAACTCTTAAAGGTAAAGGATGTTAACATTGAGTTGACTTAACACCCTCACTAGAATAACTTGTCAGTTAAACAGATTACTAATAGTTTTATCACCAAAGTGCTGGTCAAATGCTGTATCGCAACCATACATCACGAGCTGGGGCAGTAGCACTGGTTAATGGCTAATGCTATAATACCCCATTACCGGAATGTAAACAAGCTTAAGTGGCATGTTGTTGCAAGTGAAAGTTTAGTTAGACTGGCATATTAGCACCAGACAATGGAGCAGTGTGAAACCTAGCGGTGCTGGGCTCTACATTGGCTACACTGGGCAAACTTGGTTGATTACTAGACTCTGATCCCATGTGCGTGAAATAAATTGTGCTGAATTCTGGCTGTTTTCTGAGGGTTTTCTTATGCCCAGTCAGTAAGTCAGTATCTAAATTTCTTTTCAATGAACTAGGAGAACTGCTTGCTTTGGCATATCTCAACTTAAAGAGGGGGTGTTACATTTCCTTAAGGCTTTATACCATTTTTCTGGTGCCCCTAGAGTAGTTTCATGTAATTTGCATCTAAAAAAAAAGAGGAAAAAAACGAAAAACAATGTTTCAGACTGTTTGAAATGCTTTGTTTTGGCTGCCGTCTATTTAAGACTCTTTAAGACCCATTTCCCTATGATTGGCCAGCCCTCTGGAAGCCTGCTAAGGGAAAAGCTATAGGCAGACCTTGGTGTTTGAGGCCCATTCTTTCAACATGTCATGAAAGTTGTTAAGAGATCCTCATACAGTGACCTCACCATTTTAGCAAGTCCAATGAAGATCTTGTGCTATTTTTGGAACAGACCATTTTGAACAGTTTACGGACATATTCAGAAATCTCTACAAAATATGAATATTTATTTATTTAAAAATTTGCACATTCAGTGTTGTAACTTGTACCCCTGTTTTAAACAGAAAAGTACAACACCCCCTCTTTGAGACAGTAATTATGACTTCTTACTGACAGGATTATCATTTAAATTATAAGCTATCATGATGTAGGACTTAGTATCCAAATGAATACATTTTCATATTGCTCTGTTGCTGCGGTGTTAACAATGCTTATCTTGTGAATAGATGGCTGTATCTGACAGTTTAGCTTGCTGAATTGCCTCAAAAAGGCCTTGGAAATCAGTTAAAGCCAAATTAGACAGGAAATGTGGTTTAATCAAATAATTCTCAGCCTAACAGGAAGTGGTTGAAACTTTTTAAAAAGCACACATATGACTTCATGGGAAAGTTAATGGGTTTACATTCAGGCCTTTACAGTCTTGATATTTGAAGGCTGTCTTGACAAATGAGGTCATAACTACAAACACACCTTTTTCCTCTGTCTGCTAGAAAAAAACACACAGGCGCACAAACACACACACACACACACACACACACACACACACACACACACACACACACACACAAACAGACACACACACACGAAGAAAAGTGACACTAAGTCATCTGCTGTAGCACACATGTGTAATGGTTGGAAATTTAAAAAAGTAACCTTAGACACCAAAAGTGATAGATACATAAGGCAGGAGGATCACATCCATGATGACTGAGCAATATAATGTTAGAACAACACAGCTCTCTTTGACTCAACCTCTCATAAATGTCACAACAAAACAAACAGATGAGCGTTCAAATACCCGACTATAGCACAGTGACATCTGGGCATGTGCTTGTTGATGTGATAAGAGGAGTAGTGGACTTTAAGCTGTGTAATGAAAGAAAGACAGCTTATGATATGTGACACGCAGGTCAAACGTCTGTCCGGTGTCCGACTGCCACTCGTATTCAACATTCACACTGCATTCATTTTTGCTTTCAGCATTGATTGCACTGATCTCGTGTATGATACCACATATGAAGGTGCTGTACTGTACTTCATCGTAGACATCAGACTTTGAAAAAGAAAAGCAAACATGTAAATAATGAGTACACTCCTATATTACATTTGTCCGGATAGAGAGAAAAAAGAGAGGATAAACACAAAGCAAACCACGGGTCAAATAATTTTGTGTACACTCTCTCAACAGTCTACCCTTCTGTTCAAGCACCTTTCACTCCCAGCACTGGAGTGTCCCTCGATGCTAATTTTCACCTCCTGAGGGATGAAGGAGGGTTTGGGCAGAGTCAGAGGAGGCTCCTCCTCAGCTCTCTCAGTCTGGTCCCGCTCTGGAGCTGACCAGCGTCTCTTTCGGGATGTGGGTCTCTCTGGATCACCACATTGTGTTTTGGTAAGTGCAGCTGTGTCTGTTTTCAGTGATTCCCGCCTTACTTCTCCAGTCCCAGAGACAGCCAGCAGTGGTCCACTCCCATACATCCCCTCCCCTTGTCCTGGAACTAATCCCAGTCCTGGTGGTAGTTCTAATCCTGGTCCTGGTCCAGTAACTTGCTCTCTCTCCAGTCTGTCTGCACTGGAGGCTTTCATGAGGAGGCCACTGTTACTGCCCGCAGCACTCAGATTCACACTGTTTCTTACAGTGACATCCACGTTTTGACAGGAGTCAGAGAGTGGGCCGGTCTTCATCTTGGTCCCAAAAGACACGCTGTCAGTCACCGAACCGTTCCTCAAGCCACGCAAGGTCAGGGACACACACACATCACCTACGCACAGCTTAGCACAGGACAGCTCAAACAGCTGGGTGGTCCTGTCTGGGCAGCAGGATGACCACCCCTGGCCGAACACAAAGAAGGGGTACTCCACTAGCACCTCCACACACACCTGGAGAAGAGCACATCAGACTGTTAGCTTTGAGCTGGATACAGACTGAGAAATTATTAAAGGATTTCACATCACTCATGGACGACAATAAATATGTAACAGTATGAATACATTGGTATTAGATTGGACATCTTGGGAATTCTTTCAATTTACAAAGAAACCTTTTTCAGAGAAGGCAATGCCATTTTAACATTTGTTTCATAACCAACCAACATTAGCAGAAAAACATATGCATAGAGGTAGGCTGAAAAAAGAAGTAGCTTCTTGCTGCATCTAGTTTACAAGTCTTCAAGATTCACATAATACACTGATGTAAGGCACACATGATTTAGTTTGCATAATGAAATAAAGCCCAGTTCACTACTGTTCATATCTGACAGATAATGAAATGAGCAACAAGCATCTTGGTTGTTGCCTCTGTCTGCAGCCTCTGAAGCACTTAAAGGTGTTGGAGAACTATCTAGAATCAGTAGTTCTTCAGTAATAAAGACCCCATTTCCCATGAGCACTATCACTCATCAATAAAAGGATGTGACTCTTGCCAAGACATGCATTTGTTCAACTTATTACAGGATGAAAAGCAAAAGGTAATGTGTTTATTTGCAGGTATGTAGCACTATTGTTTGAAACTAGCAAACTTTTTAAACTCAGTTTGTACTGTAGCTCTGTGTACCAGGTTATCTGTTTAGTGTAACTCACAGCCCACCCACTGCTCTCAGATGTGTAACATTATTTAGTTGTAGCATTTGTAAATCCTGGTTATGTCCTACCAGTGCTCATTTATAATACCATTCATTTTACTGATAGATTCTCAAGTATGAACGGACCACTGCAGAAGAACTAATGCATATGGGTTGGAATGAACATTATCACCAACAACCTAGCTCTTGTTTTAGCCTTTAGCCCATGCTCAGGTACTCTCCTGTATAGATTCCCCCACTCTTCTGTCGTTTTTCTTTTTGCCAGTCCAGCTCCTGTTTGTAGCCATTACTACAAAATAGATCCAAGAAATTGTTTTCCTGCAATGAAAAACACATTTCCCCCTTCTCACTGCTAAACTTTGCCAGCCTGCACGGCGTTGTCATAGGGAGTTTTGATACTGAGAAATAGCATTTGGACATGATTGATTTTAACGCTGATTATCCAATTTTTGTGGATTATGAACAGGCAAATATATAAAAGTGAGACTTTAATATCACTTACAAAGTCACAGGACCAGCTCCTTATTGCATTAACTGCTGTGAAAGTATCTGTCTGCTTTTAGCATCATGTTTGTCAAATTGTCAGTAAATATAATGACACTACAGTGCAGCTGAGAGTTTATCTCATGACCAGAGATATTTTTCTGGCCTTTATTGGACTACTTGAGAGAGTCATAAAAATGTAGGAAAACAAAGAGGGGTGGCATCCACCAATGACACCAGGTCCAAAAACTGATCCTTCGACCTATTCTATGACCCGTGCATCAGCTTTAAAACATGCGGTGCCTGCTGTTCCTACTGAGCAAAATGCGTGTCCCACAAAAGCCTTTGATGCCATTGATATCACTAGGATGAAGAGAAACAGGGTAAACATGTAAATTAAACTTATGATGAACTAAGCGTAGGCTGAAGAAAGAGTAACTTGCCTGAGCTTTGAGCTCCCCCACAGAAAACTGGATGACCACAGCATTAGGACTCTGCCCGTTGTCAATGCGTTCAACAGTGCTGGAGTCAATCTTCAGCTCGCTGCTAATTTCAGCACTCTGAATGAAATCCTCTGTCTTGAGATCCTCCACTCGCTTCAGCTCCCCGTCAGCCAGCTGGATGATGGAGCCTCGCATGAAGAATGGAGGAAGCGCCACAGGGGAGGAGGAAGAGGAGATGGAGGGGGAGGCTTGGATAGAAACTGGGGTGGGAGTGGGGACAGGAGTGGGTGTTGGGGAGGGAGCTGCCACCACAGCAGGAGCTGGGTTTGAGGGTGGGACCGGCAGCACTGGTGCCTGTGCAACAGCAGGAGTGGGTTGGTTTCCATCTGGTCCAAGCGCCTCACACTTTGACAGAGCTGTGGCTAGATAGGCGTGTGGCATGGCGGTGGAAATTTGAGGCGTAGTGGTGGCTGTCAGTGTGCTGATAGAGCGACTGACCTCAACTTCTGTGCCATTATTTGTGCCACTGACTGGGATGAGCAGAGACTGGCCACTGGGGATGACGAGGTGCTGGGGAAGCGTTGGGTGGTAGCTGACTGCATGCTGATTGGTGTTGGTGATATATCCGATGATGGGTGGCTGAGTGGAGGAGTAGAGACTGGCTGGCAGCTCCTCAGAAGGTAGAGTTGTCTGGATAACTGCATGAGGAGCAACAGACTTAACCACCTCTGATGAAGAGAGGGAGGTAAATGAAGAGGATCTGGACACTGGTTTCCCCAAACAGATGCCTCCTTTCTCGGTCTGGACCAAGGAAATCTTATTTGAGCCAGCATCACGTTCAGCTCCATGGTTTGGCTGAGCAACAAGCACCAAGGAGGTCTGGAGTCCTGCAGGGTTTTGGGCATAGTCTGCAGGCAGGAGAATATGTCTGGCCTCATAGCTCTGGACCTGCTGATGGTTGACCAGATGACTGGCCGTTTTAGTCTGCTTGACCATCTCTAGTTCCCCATTCAGCACACCCTTAGCATGTCCGTCCGCTTTTTTTCCGACTGTACCATCCGCATACTGAACCAGCAGCTGTGAAGGAGCCAGGGTGAGTGTTTGAGGGAGGACGGCTGTGTGAGGGTGTATCTGGAGGTGAGTTGTGGGCGAAGTGACCGTGTTTCCACTGACAGTCAGAGAAGCCCTGCTGTCCAGGTGGATGTACTGGCTGGTGACTTGAGGAGAGCTCGGTAGTGACACAGGAGTCAGTTCTGTTGGTGAGACAGCTATCTGAAACTGCTGCTCCCCTTTGGTGCTGGGAGAGATGAGGGCAGTGGTGTAACCATCCAGCTGGGGACGCTGTCCTACAGCAGAGTTGTTAGATGCAGAATTAGCATTTGTGGAGATGATGTGGGAGGAGATGTATCCTGCATATGGCCCAGAGCTAATGAACTGAACGTTGGGTCCCAGCTGAGCAAACTGGATGGTCCCAGCCTGCTGGGGAAGGGCTGTAGGGTAAACTGCAGGCAGTGAGGCCAGAGGCACTGCAGATAGAGGAGCAGCTGAAGGAGAGATGGAGGTGGAAGGAGAGGAGGCTGAAGTGGAGGATGTGGAACATCTTGGGCTCTCTGCGTCTCTTGATTTGCAGCGTTCACTAGCTACACTTGCCAGCCATGCAAGATTCTCCGTATGGGGACTGTCAGCTACCATTCCAGCTGGAGGTGTTGCTGCAGATACTGCCACGGGCCTCTGTTCCAGAGCCAGGATCTCCCGCTTCTTTGGAGGCAAGCATCCATTACTCCGCTCCTGGTTAGACTTCATTGTACTCATGTGATTACAATATCCCCTGATAGAGCCTCTAAGCTCTTCTGGTTGTGTCTATCTCCCCCTTTTTTTCCTTGATTAAATGTTTATGTCAGGAGGCTGGCTTTTCTAAATGCTGTGTGGTTCTGGTTTCCTTTAGTGTTCACTGATAGACAGTTCCTGATCTCAAACCAGAGAAGTTGGAGTCACTCCAGCTCAAAGAATGAGCTCCAGAGACTTCATGAGGAATCATCTCTGACTGGTCCACCTCCTCCACGACATCCACAGGAATCTGACGGCAAAAGAAAAAGACTTACATCAGATATTCAGGCATAAATTCCATAGTCTTGATCATGACGTACGGCTAAAAAGGCATTAAATGCAAAGGTATGACTGTGCTCTAAGTTAGGAGGATAAGTTTTTTTATTGCAAAGCAGAATTGTCATAGCTATACAGACTAATTCTTAATGAGATACACATCATGATTGTGCAGCACTGCAAATGCAAAATAGTCACCGAGAGATTTTACTGTTAAAAACACCCATGCTGTCATGTTTGTGATGGTGTAGTTCATCTTACTGCCACAGGGTGGTACCTGACACAACTACTGCATCTGACTTGTGTTTCTCTAATGCACTTGCCATGTGGGCCATATTTTGCGCATCTTTCTCTAAGAACAACCCTTTTAAGATGCAGAGTTAGAAGGACTACATGGTCTTACCTGTCAGAGCTCAGCCTGCATAATGATCTATGACATACAGGAAAGTACAGTGCAGTGTTGTTTGTCATCATTTACATAACTTGGAAAGGCTCTTTCATGTTTCCAACACCAGGCAGGAGTTTCCTGAACTGCTGTTGGTGTGTGCGTGTGTATGTGTGTGTGTGTGTGCGTGTGTGTGTGTGTGTGTGTGTAGTATGTTGCTGTTGGCTGTTATCTTGCTCCAGGCACCAGGGTAAGAAAACAGAGCAGAGTGATAGGATAACAGCACATAGTAACAGCCTCAGAGGAGTTTGTGCTTTTGTCTTTTTTTTTTTTTTTTTTTTTTTTTTGAACACACTCTGGCCGGCCTTGTGTTGAGTCAGTGGGACTACAGTAAATATAACATCCACCTCCAGACAGGAACTCTGGGTCAGTGGGCACTTCAGTAAAATGAAGTGAAAACAATATGGCTGGAAATTTGATTATGGAACATTCTGCAAGAAGCGTAAATGGGCCTTTGTTGCAATCACTGAAGTGCTTCAAAGTATCGGTACAATGGCTTTTCCGCTGATCCCAGCTGGAGTGGTGTTTCAAAGTTCAAGGGAATGCTAAGTGGATAACAAACAATGAATGAGTATTCCCTCTCAGTTTGGTTTGGTGAAAGACTGACTGACGGTTGAGCTGAATGAGGGCCGAAACAAGTTTAGTATTCTGGGCTTGGTTAGTGGAACTTGTGAAGTGTAGATGAGTTGGTAAAAGATGGCTCACTATGTCAACAGCGTCACTATTAGTGTTTGAATAGTGCCCCTTGTTGTTGAATGTTGTATACTATGAATCTTTCATGTAGCTAAAACATGCACATGCAAAACAAAAAAACACTAAGTGCATCGATTCATGCAATATGAGCTCACAGCTTTTTCACACTTTCTTTTTCAGATTGGCTGTTCTCTCCTGCAGGCTTATCAGTGGGTCAGTGCACAGAACAGTGCACAGAGTTGTTCATTAGCCAGAAGCACCACATCGATGGAGTGTATGACACACACTCTCACACGTCCATCCATTCAGTTTTCTCCTCCTAAATTCCATTCAGAGGAGCCAGACTAATTGACTCAACTAAATTATATTTTCAAATCATAGAGGAGGCTGGCTACAGCAGGCAGCCACAGACGTGTTACATAAAGACAGAGGGGAGGAAAAAAACACAGGAGGCGACCTTGGTCAGTTCTATTTAGATGCATCTACCTCTATTGCTGTCTCTGACAAGGTCACTGCATCAGAAAGCAGCAAAAATCTTGTGCAACACGCAGTTCATCTAACCATAAAGCCTGGTAGAGCCACCAGATGTAACAAAGGAGGAGAGCAGTTGAAAAAACAGGAAGGAGAGCAACGAAGAGAGGCGATGTAAGATGACAGATAGAACTGTGTAGAAGGAGAAAAGGGAGTAAAATGGGGGAGGGAGGGGGATTAGGAGTAAGGAAGGGAGAGAGAGAAAGGGGAATAGAGAGTATAAGATAGAGTACTGCCTCTCCTGACCCACATTGAGCAACGCCTGCAGCATCAGAGCACCATAGCCCCCACCTCGCTGAGAGATCCCCGATCAGCAACACAGCCACCGGTACAGCAAGAGCTCCACTGTGCAGCATTGCTCAGTGGCAGCAACCCCACCTCAGCTACAGCGTGTCAACACTGGAATGACATCACATCCAAAGCATGAGTATGAACCTAGCAACACGGGAAGACAAAGCAAGGATGCTCTGATTTTGAAATGACACGAACACTTAATTACTATCAAGATGCAACTGAATGCTTTTGAGAAGGTGTCTTTCCTCTCCTCATACGACCTGTGTGCTTCACAATCTGCACATTGTCACACACACCTACAACTCAGCAGCCAAAAGCATCTCTCCATTTTGCAGCCTATTATTAGAACAATGCCAGTTACAACCATACGGTTCATTTTATTATTTTACGGACAATAAAGGCAAGCCTTCAAGACATGACACGATACGCCAGACAACACAGGAGCCCTGAGTCAGTCCCCTGGCCCAGGACTGTCAACTCTGAGATGTGTATCAAGGGATGACAACATGTAGAGAGAAAGAGATGGGGGTGATGCTCCCTCTTTTTTTAACGTTTATCACTCTGATGCTTTTCGTCTCAGACAGAATGATAAAGCCAGCCCCGCATGCGGTCCTCTTTGGTCCACCCACGTAAAAATACTGCACAAACCACAGAAATAGGTTTGTGTAGTGATGTGTGTCAGCCGTCTCTGGAGCCCAGATGAGATGCTTTTTTTTCAACACACTTCCCCTCTGTTGTCTCCAGGTGAGAAAGACCCCTCAGAGGAGTTAAATCTCCTCCCTATTACGCAGCAGTCGGCAGCTCCTCCAGCCCCCAACCTCTTCTCCTGAGTTTTCTATCATGTTTCCAGACCCACTATTCATTCCTCGCGTTGATCCACGGCTTCAGAGCAATAACATCCTGCTGCAGCAATATGATGCAGTGAACCAATATAAAAGGAAACAAAATTATTTAGTGACAGTGTCCTGACTTGTATCTATGTAGAAGATTCATACAAAATGATAGTGCAAGGGGTGACAAACCTGTTGTCAATACGGCCATGCATCATATTTCACCTTCCACCAATAGATGCACAGTGAATATCCTGTACAGCAAACGGCTATATATAGAGTACAAAAACATCATTATCAATCTGAGCACTGGCATGAAACAGAGGGGGGAGGTACTATGGAGGACAATATGTACGTGCGTATATGTTTGTATCTCTGCATAGGAATAGGACCTCCCCTAGAGCGTCTTTCATACACAGCAGCTTCAACCACACAGCAGATCAATAGTGTGCTGCTTTATCTAATACCCAAAAGAGCCATTTTACTGCCCCGTCTCTGTATAAAAGTGGTGCCTGTGCCTTTAAGAGGCGGACCAACCGTGTGGCAGACTACAGCAGACAGTAAGAACAGGCAGTAGATTTCGGCTGTTTGTCTTCACAATGACTCCAGAGTTCTGCATCAGTGCTTGACACACACAGATCACACATCATACGAGCAGAGATGAGTATGCTGGCGTCACTCTCAGCAGGCACTACGAATAAACAGGGTCAGTGCTGCTGAAAGCCACAGCTGTGACTGGACAAATGTTGTGACTGTAGCCTCTGGGGGCTTCACAATGACAGTGAGATAAGTGTAGTAGCAGAGCAGAAAATACTACTATGCTACAAACCAAGAAGAAAAGACACAAACCACCACTACCACCCCCCCACACACACACCTCCTCTTCCTCCTCCCCTCCTCTGATTAGGGTACTAAGAATAGCTCACCAGTCTCTCCACAGCCACTGCTTGCAGAGCATGTCCAAGGATTCTTCCTGCCTCTGTGTGTATCTGTGTATGCGTGTTGGAGACGTGTTTCCTAGGACTCCTCTTCCTGAATCTCTCCTTTGTGCGGTTCTCTTCTGCTTGAGCCTGTGCTGTTGCTGCTCCAGCTCTGCTATCCTCTGTCTTTCTCTCCCCCTGGTTTGGAGGCTACGCTGCCCCTGCAATGGGCTGACGGCGAAGGAAGTTCCCCACTGCTGAAGCAAACACCAAGTCCTGCGTTCAAGGCTGCTCCAACGTGTGTTATGCAAGGCCACCAGACCGCCAGCTCCCTCTCTGCCTGGCTGCTTCTCTCCCTCCCTCCCTCACTCTCTCTGTTTCTCCCTCTCTACCTCCCTCCTCTTTCTTTCTCTCTCAGTACTCCACTGACACAGCTCCTCCCCCAGCCAGCCTCATCAGCCGCATCAGGTATTCATTCAAAAAAACACACTCTACTTGGCTTAGCGCCCAGACTACGCTCACACAGCGAGGGAAGGAGGGGGAGGGAGCAACAGACGGAGGGTGAGGGAGGGAGAGTGAGAGCTGGAGATTCAGAGAGGCTTTGCTCAGACAGTCATACTGCATGAATGTGAATAACTGTGGGATATTCACATTGGCTTACACATGCAGAGACACTAACACATATGCACAGACCCAAACCGACAGAGGATTAAATTGTTCAGTGTTAGAAGATCAAAGCTGTTTTAATGCACTGCTTCGTTCTTGCTCATTTTCATGTGCACTTTCCCCAGTGGAAGCAAATCTTTTCCTAATCTGCCCTGTGAGCTGCCCTACAATTATCCTCTATTCAGCTGCAAAGATACTCAGAAATGCCTGTCACTAGCCCCCACCCACCCCTTCCAGGTTCCCCCAGGCCTCCCCATCTCAGAGATATTTCGCTCAATGAATGCAGGCAGTGCTGATAAACACCCTGTCGCCCAGTCACTTGGCACTGGAGCCCTCCTCACCCGAGGGGCCGCCTCCTTATCCAGTACAGCATAGAGCAGAAAGAGCCTGGCTGCAGACAAGCACTCACCATCACCAGGCCAGTGTCTATCTGCTCCTCAGCTGGCAGGACAAGCAGAGTGTGTCCTCAGCCTAGACTGCAGACTTGGGAACACACAGAGAATGCACCAAATTAGACAACGCCATTATTACACCAAGCAATAGTATTACAACCGCAGTGGCTGTATTAATAACACCAACAAGCACACATATTTGATGGCTTAAGTCATAAGATATGAGCCCCCGCTGCCAGACCTGAGGACACAGAAGCATGAGCACACTATATATATGTCTTGCTAACGCATGATAAAAAAAAAAAAGTGTCTCATACAGATTGTTTTTTTTTTCTGATTCAAAATGATTTTTTCCAGGTTTGTGGTTGGAATTAATGTCAACCAAGTGAGCTGAAATAAGCTTTCCAGGGAGAATTCACAAATCCATGGAGTAATTGCGTGGAGCAAATGTTCACTGTGCTGAGTAAATCAGGGGTGAGGATGCAAGAAGACACAACTGTCAAATCTGTTTTCTTGTGTAGCTTGATCAAAGACTCTTCCTGCATTTCTGCAAAAAGCAGTTCAATAGCCCTTCAGCTATGCAACATATATCATCACCCACTTCCAGAATAATCAAGTGTGATTATAATAACTCTAAAATTGTATAATACTGTTGTACACAAAGAATTGACATCAATCAATTATCTTTTACATTTGGCTGTTACAAGGACATATCTCCCTTTTTTTTCATTTTTATTTCTCAGACAATGCTTTGTTTCATTGAAGCTGATTTGTGCCAGATTGGCAGAAATGTAATAATTTGTACTACACGACTAAGCAGTGCACACATTCTCATTCGTATTCACCAACAGAAAGAAATCACCAAAAAATGAACATTCACCACATAAATCATTAGATAAAATTGAAGATACTTATTATTGTGGTCTAACTTGACAGAGGGGGTGCTGCATAATCTATTTACATATGTGTTTTCAGACAATGTAACAAGTATGCATTCCTCTGTGAGGTTAAACAAAAATATAGGGAGTTCTCTGAACTGTCTCACCAATAACGTTTAAAATTCATGTTATCAGAATACGCCTGAACTATCCTGAGAAATCCTGGTCTTCTGATAGTGCAGTGTACATGGTAAAGGTGAAGAGGTACTTTGTCCTTGTAACAGCACCCTCTGCAATACCTTTTTCTTCACCTTTTAAATTGTATTACACATACATACCTTCATTTTTCAAGCTGTTATCTATGCATACAGCTTCTCAGAGTTCTGTCCTCGCACAGTCATATGCCGTAGCCTTCAGCAGAAAACAGTGAAACCTCAAGTGGACTCCATCTGATGTAGGTTTTGACACTGCATGACCTTTACTGAAAAGAAAACATCAGTTTTAGTCTAAGTTCCGGAGGGGGACTTATTAAACAACAGTGTCCTTGCAATTCTGTAGAGATTAATCATATTACCTTGAAACTCTTACAGGTCCACAAACAATTATCCAAGCATCGTTACCCACACTGTGCTCTGCATCCTCACCATACAATCCCTTGCGTTAGAGTGAGCTTCTTACAAAGGCAGACATGTCCAGACATGTAACACTCCTGGTACTCACAGGACACAGAACGCCTGTATGATGCAAACAACAAGCACATGTGAGAAACTGCAAGTTGTAAGAACTCATTCATTATTTTAAGACAATGAACAGACCATATGTATGAAACAAAAAGCAAGTTAGAAATGCCTCACTAAAGAAGTTGGAAAATTGTAATCTAAGCCTTGCCTAATTTTCAGAGACTCTTTTACAAGTAATAGTTCTGTGTCCTTAATGCTTCAATAGAAATGAGGAAGCAGAAGCACCACTGCAATAACAAAATTATATAATAATTGGAAAATATTAGAGTGCAAAATCACCATACATTAACACAGTAAATGAAGTACCGTTTAAAGCACAAGCCTCATTCTACATGAAAATAAAAGTAACTACCTTTTCATTATTTTAATGTATTTAAATGTTTGTATAAGTTTTAAACCGTGATAACTGTATCAAAAAGCGAAGAGTAGTTCAAATATTACAATGAGTTCACGGGTTTAGCATCACTAGACACATTTTTGGCCACGGACTGTTGTTGACCTTGATGGGCTAAACCATTTGTAAATTAGAAGGGAAGGGTTCTTAAGCTTTTTGGGGGGTTAAAAAGCGCAATATAGAAGGTCAAAATATTAATTCGACATCAAGCATGTTTCGGCATACGAATGAAATAACTCTTTTAAGCTAAATGAATGTTAAGAAAGATTTTATTACGTATTATCAAAGGTTCCCTCCTCTGCTGTGGCCCAAGTAGTTCCACCATTCACGATAACAGATACACTTCCGCTGTGAAGACTGTCAACAAAGCCTGGAGAAATGTTTTAAGAATAAGTACAGGAGCACATTTCAGTCGTAAGAGCAGTAGATAGGGGAAACTTTGAATTAGTAATCAAGAGAATGGAAAGTGGGGGATTATGAGGCCATCTGGTATGAGAGCAGGAGGTGAAAACCTGAAAACCCTACGCCGGACCTATGAGAGAGCAGACCAATCTGTGCGCGCGCTCCAGTTTGGAGGGAGTAACATGCACACTGCACGTTATGTGGGGAGAATGTGAAAGCGCTCGCTGCCATGGCAACAAGGCAGCTCCACAGTCTCCAGTCCCCATTAAGAAAGATGGGTGGCAACGTGGCTGTAGCTCAACGGTGGTGTAGCATGACACGCTGAAAGAGCCTATTGTGAGACAGTGGATTTAGCAGTTAATGAAAAGAGCAAAGAGACAGCAAATCTGACAGGCAGGTGATAGTGACCTCACCTCTCAATGACAGATCATTCGTTTAATTCCAGGGGAACAAATGTTTTCTCTACATAGTGTCACTTGATAACATGGAGGAGCAGTCAACACTTCTTTCAGGTGCCTACAGCATTTTATTATCTCAATGTCTGGAGTTCTTGCTGTGATTCATTGTGACCTTGAACTGAGTCCTTGGATTCCATATCTTTACATCAAAATATTGAAACGCGGCAAAGTATTGTAAAACTCTGAAGACCTACCAATGCTGCCCTGGATTTTTAAATGTTTACTTAAATGGCATGCTCTTAGCTGAGAAATTCAAAGCCTTGCGATAGCTGAGTCCACAAATGTTGAATAAAAATAGTCAATGAGAAATGGATGTGATGTAATCTGTTAAGTTCAAATAGTTCAATGAAAGCGTCATGCAGGGTCTGAAGGTTTTTTTTCTCCACAAAGTAAGAAAAAATCTACCAAATCCACAATAGTTGCTTGAAATATTTCATAAAAGTGTATTTCATCAGCCAAAAGATTCAAAATCCTGGTATTTAAGTGTATAGGGAGAACATACTGCCTTGGAAAAGTAACTCCTTTAAGTGAAATGGTAGTGGTTTTACTGCAGGACACAATTTAACTGGATTCTCAGTTACATGTAGAAGCTGTGCATGTAGTGAGAGCCAAATTCAGCAAAAGAAAACAGATTTCATCCTGAGAGTAAGTGCCAAGACTCTTTTCATTCAGCTCAAAATAGCAAGCCAAAGCTTACGCACATCTCCAGAACATAGTTTAGGCAACTAAAGGATTTGGGTGGGGGTGATTTGTGGAGGAGGAATACAGCCGCTGAAGAAATGATAGAGAGTTTGTTCAAAACATGAAAATAATGAATTAGAAAGACAAAATACAGCCAAGGATTCAGGTTATTCTTCTCATTTTAATCAGGTTGTTCTCAAAAGATTTGTTTTGAGGTTCAGTGAGGTGGAAAACTAAGCCAAAAAAGGGCCTTAAATATTATCTTAAAAACTTATAAACGAATCTGCATTTTAAATCACTCAACATGGATCCATGCTGTTAGTTTCATATGGGCCTGACTTGATATGAGGGAGGAAACAGACCAACAAATGACCTCAGTGACCCCATTTCAAGCCTGCCACTCCTACTTCTCTGTCGAGGGTTCAGTACCAGATTCACACAAAAGAGGGCAGTATATTTTTAGCTGCAGCTCAGAAGTGGACATAAACAACACACTGATATCAGCAGTGCACATATTTACACTATTCCCCCTTTGAAAGTAACAAAGTGCGTTCATTTTTCAGTATTTTGTATTTTATAGATTTGATGACCAGCTGACCTTTAAGGTTCATGTGGCCTCCATTGCTCAGTCTTGTCAATTTCACATTGCAACTCTCTCCTTGCAGGCATCCCTGCATGCACATTTAAACCTCTGCAGATGATCCAGAATGAAGCCGCACATCTGGTCTTTAACCAACACAAAACAGCATTTCACACTGTTGTTGATCGCTCTTCATTGGCTTCAATGGCGGCAGCTTAAATAAAATTCAAAGCTCTTCTTCTGGCTTACAAAACAGTGATAACCTGTCCCTCATACAGGTCTACACTTCTACTTGCTCACAACACTCTCTTTATGAAGGATGCGTGCTGCTCCCAGCCTCGCATGTCCTTGTAGCCAGATTCTTCTCCTTTGTTGTTTCCAAATGATGGAATGAATTACCCAACCCCATACAATCCACAGACTTCTTTTCTAATTTTAAAAGATGTCTGGACACTCAACTGTTCAGGGAACATTGAGGCATTTTATCTAACCTTTCTCCTCTTTGTCCTGAGGTAGAATGAATCAGAAGGTCTAATACCCAGCTCTTTGTAAATATTTAGTTCTGACAAATGCTGGATATTAAATGTTGAATCTTGAACATCATTGTCGATGTTGACTTTTTGATTGTGGCTAAATTATTTTGGATGTGATAAAGAAAGCAAGCACTTCTTCTTCTGGCACTAGATGGCAGCACCTGTGACCAAACAAACTTGGAGCACTTCATTGCACTTCCCAAGGTTTTTCCCTCCAGTCTAAATTCTTGCCTGTGATATACTTCGCTTTGGATAAAAGTGTCTGCTAAATGAAAGTGTAGATCATAACTCAAACTAGGGGGGGCAGTAAAATATTGCTGGAGAGAGCAATGTCTGGGTCAACTTGTGTGGAATGCTGCCTCAGCAATTTTGGATGGATGGATAAAGGGATGGATGTATACAATTTTTTGACTCTGGTAGTAGCCTTTAAGAGTGTGTGTGTTAGTGTGTTAGTGTGTTAGTGTGTTAGTGTGTGTGTGTGTGTGTGTGTGTGTGTGTGTGTGTGTGTGTGTGTGTGTGTGTGTGTGTGTGTGTGTGTGTGTGTGTGTGTGTGTGTGTGTGCAACATCAATCTTTCATTCCTTCACTGACTCTCAGTGTCTCTACATTTTTTTAAAGGTCTCTAGTGTGATGTGTTGATTTATTTTTGGTTGAAAAGATAAAACTGTTTCCAGGCAGCTGTATTCTGCACCTTCTTAGTCTAGATTTAAATCAATGCCAAGTTCTCTTAAAATGAGGAATGCTAAGGCAATTTAATTAAAAGTGGAGAAGCAGCTCCCAAAATTATGTGGGACAATTTTCTATCAGTCAATGTATTTTCATACTTTTTATGTGCCAAAAGAAGTATTACCTAAGAAAGGCAAATTTCTCTGCAGTTACCAATTTTGCCTCTTTGGTTGTCTTGACAACTCAGCAGCCTCAAGCCGAAGCCTGCTGTGTTCGAAAAACACAAACAGCCAGAAACCTAATGTTATGTCATAGAAAAATATATGAATGTTGTACTGCTCCCCCTCAACACATGTACACACTCATCGTCTTTCCATTTGCGTCTGTATCACTCATACTGGGTTTGCTATTGTCTCATATTCAGATCTATTTTTATACCAGCAGTGAGAGCTCCAGCACACGCAGTGTGCTATTCTAGAAATGGGTTTATTCATATCAAACTTACTCTTATTTATTTTTATTTTAAGATATAGGTTGATTCATCCTTTGTTTATGGGCATTGTTCTTGGCAGTGCATACTAATGACACTGCGCTAATCTCTTGCTGACATTCACTTTGTAAGGCACACTGGAAGTTTTTTTTTTTTTTTTTTTTGAAAACAAAAAAACTGGAACACTTTCCTCCCTTAGGTCTGAAATACCATTACAGTATTTAGAACCTGAAGGGCACAAAGTTAGGATTATTTTAATCGATTATGTGTAAATCCATCAATAATTTTCATGTGTTCATCAGCTTTCAAGTCAGCAAAACAAACCTCTATTATTAAGTAAAGCTGGATTAAGTGTATTAATGACTATTTTTGTGACACAGTGAACATGCAGGCCTATCCATCTAAAATTAAAACTGATATGAATTATAAATATAAATTTGACCTTTCCTTGTTCTTTGATATTTTTTAGACCATCTAGCAAAAAAACACATATCTGAGGCTTTCATCCATTTTTACCAACTATTCATACCTTACTGCATAAATTTTAGCCAATCATGAGTCAACTGTGCTTTGCTCTCCCAATATAGCCTTTAGAGTCAAAACAGTCCTTAACCTTTAATAAAATTTGTATTTGATCTGCACTAGAACAAGCATTCTTGTCCCTCCCTGGTCAACAGGTCTCCTCTTCATCAGTAGCTCTCTCCACTCAGGCAGCACCCGGCCAGTCTGTTTGTAATTACTGCCTCTACTTGAGAGGAATACCAACGGGCATGCAGACACACACTGGGAGAAACAACAACAGCAGCACTGAGGAGGTTTCAGTCCCAACACCTTTCTGTGACTTCAAAAACATCTGTGGCCAGCTGCTGCAGCATCCATCTGGCGTGTCCAAACTCCTAATGAACAAATCATTACTTTGAAGACATGGCTCTTGTCATGCACAGAATATTTTTGTCCGGTTGAGGCCAGGCTGTTTATTTATCCCTCTGGTCTGTTCATTGCTCTGCTCTGAAACAGATATGTGGCTGTCAGATAAAGCTGTGAGCCCCCTATGCAGCCTGGAGATGAGCCCTTTAATTAAAGAGCCAGAAAAGGGCAGTAGGAACTCAGGCTGGACACTTCTGCACCTCAGCACCGTATGGCAGGCCATGTGGCAGCATAGGACTGGATTTGTCGAGCACAGCTTCAAAAAAGACAATAAAAAGTTAGGCGGTCAAAAATGTTTTTCCACAGTTTCAGAATGGGACTTTCTATTATGATGGCTATCTGATTAAAAACTAAACCTAATTATTTATTTGTGTCACGTTAGTATGCTTATTTCCAGACTAGGATGGATCTTTTTGGTCATTTACATTGATTAGAGGGGTTTTGTATAATATGTGATTGCTCATTGTTATTATTCAAAAGCTGTCGCACAATATGAAGTCTTAACAAAAAGCTTGTCATAAAATGTGATAATTGTGCCCTTGAGCGTTTCCAGAATCCCCCCCTGCACATTCTCTATGGATGCGAGCCAGGACCTGTCGATACAAAAATAGATTACTAACTTCAAATAGAGCTACACTCAGTAGCTCATCAGTAGGCTATACCGCACAGTTATAATGGTGGTGGGTATTGCCTGCCCACACTTTTCTGCTGCTCAACACACTTAAAGTGATGTTATTCTGGTTCCTGCAGTAATGGCACTGTGTGTGGCAGCATGTGGAGGGGGTCGATCCGTTATCTGGGGGTGTACCATCTGGGGCTGTCAAGTGAAGCTGCCACTTAGCTGGACTTACACAATCAATACACGCCAACAACTGGAGCTTCAGCAACCTTCTCAAAGTTTATGTGACATACCAACAAACTCTAGAAAGTCAGAAATGACTTTAAATAGCTTTACTCATAGGAGAATCAATTTATGGGGAAATCATTTCTATTATTTGTATTTTGCGGTGACACAATGGCTGATCTTTCTGCAAAAACCAGTGAAAGACTATGTGTGAAGTATTGCTGGTCAGTGTTGTAGGGGTTATTTTCCATCATGTATTATCTAACCTAAGCAGTTAGACCTGTCTCACCAACTAACACTAGGTGGTGCTAACCTCCACTGCTCATATGCCAGGCACACTGCCACTGTTGCAGTACTCCAGTACTTGTTTGATTTGATTTCCAAGACTTGTACCTCTCCTTAGACTTGAATTTGCATATTGGCTGCATTAGGACTCAAAGGACAGAGATGAGCGCTTTGGTGTATGTAATAATTTACAATGGTTTCACTTTTATGTAAAAACCCTTTTATATTAATTGAAATAACTTCTTCAGAGTGAGGGATGACATGTTTTTACCTCCATCCATGTTCACAAGTGTGAATGTGCTGCTGCAGTCACTGCCAGGATGAAGAGCTGCTACATAGCCTGCTTGATGTGCTAAAGATTTTATAGTAATAGATAAAAAAAAGAACAGAGCAACATGTTACGTGTGTAAAAATTAAAAAAAAAGACCCCTCAGCAGTTTCTTTAACTCACTTAATCTGTTTGAATGTTTCTACCTTTTTTGATCCTCAGTTTCACTGTCTGAAACTTAAATTCTCTGGTGTTTGTGGAACTCAGGTGAAAGTTGACAGTTAATCAGATATCACATTTTGAAATGGACGTTCAAATTCAAAGTCCGTATTTACCATATCAAGCAACACATAGTGGTCTTTTTAAGAGTTTGTTTTTTGGATTGGCAATCAAATGTAGGTCTGAAGTGATTCTCACACTCCAAAAAAGCTCCTCTGGCTTTTTGATGCAGTTGCCTGTTTAACCACTAGTCAACTGCACCTGTATGCTGACCTCAAATGCCAGCAAACCAAAACTCAAAGTACCTCAGCTATATTATGAATAAAGTGTACTTAACTTGACTTGGCATCTGAGGTGTTTTGGAGGTATTTGAATATGATATGTGCCATGAAAAGAGCGAGTAATGTCATTATTTTGTATCATGACAGCAGCAGGAAGTAGGACGATGCTGTGGCAGCTTGTACATGGTGCCAAAAGCTGCAAAATAGCAAGCAATCAAAAATGTTATTTTCACACCTTGATCACATTATGATTAACACAATGATCCTGACAGATTTAACCAGCAAAAAGTGAAAAAATAGGACAGCATTTATACGCAAGGCCACTTAGTTGGTCAGAAAACCACAGTTGTAAATATAATAAAGCATCCGAAACTGCTTATGACATGATGTCAATACATGTTAGATGTGCAGGAAATGCAAAGAAAAAAATGTTTTCACATGAAATTTGTCATAACTTTTAGTCACACACAGACTTAACTCAGAGTAAAAGAGTAAAGGAATAGAAGTGATCAGGTTTAATGTCCAATCAATACATTTAAATGTGCTTTAGAATAAAGGTATTAAAGCAGCTGCAGAAGCTGTGCATGATCATCAACCCTGCTATGATGAGCATCAACAACTCAAAAAATATAAGTCTGAGTAACAATTTTCTCAAGACTTTTCATAATACAAAGAGATACTGAAGGTACTGATCCCATTTGTGTATAAGTGACTTAAATACTTAGTGATTAATCATGTTTGCCCTTGATCTCTTAGCTTATTTTAAAAGAGGCAAAAAGAGTCCAGTGTCAATTAGAAGTGATTCATACCATCACTTCTCCACAAGGACACAATATGACACTGAAACGGATTCCAAATGCAGCATGTAGATATACATGCAAAAATACAATACATGTCTGAGGCAAACCATACCCAAGTTGTAATAAAAACTTTTGTGTATTTCACCCTCTTTTGTATGCTTTAACAAGTTCTGCAGGCATTTCTTTAAAACCAACATCTCACAGTGCCAGTGCAGAATACATTTAGGGCCCTCTTCTTTACTCTTTTGCGTCATCTGACTCTGGAGCGCTTGACAACAATTGTACCAGCAACCATGTCATACACAGTCCTGTTGTGCTGGAAGAACAGAAGAGTGATGAAGGCCGGGAAAAAGAAGGCAATGGAAAAGTTCTTGTTTAAGGCTCGGACAGTTGATCTGTAAGGAAGGACAGAGACAGGAGTTCAGATAAAAATACCACAGACAGGTTTGTTTGTAGTGAGTTTCCAATTACTGACAGGAAACCTTAAATCAGCTACTTACGCAGACAGAGAGACATTAGTTGCTGGCACTACAAGTACCCTGTTAGGCTGAACTAGAACTGATGAGTCGCAAGTAACAACTCTGAGTCCAAGCAGAAACTTTCCTGGAGTGGCTCCTCCTGCACCCCAAATGCAAACAATCTGAGGGGATGAAAATGTAGAAGCTGTCAATTGGCAGCATGGGAGCGCTTCTGACTTTTACAGATGAACATCTGAAGGTTAAAACCACTGTTTCTGAACAGTTAAGTATACCTCAGCATTCAAAAGACAGTGCTTACCTCATAAAAACATACTAATATCCGGTACACAAGTGCAACAAGCATCATTTTCTGTAGCTCCTCCATAGATGTGTCTTCATCTATTTCCTCCACTATGAAATGCATGGCAAACTTTGAAACATCTCTGCAAGAAATACAAAAGAGGGTACATTTTTCTGTATATTAATCTATAGGGATAAAAAGTGTAGGTTTATTAATCAGATGATTAATCAAGCACAGCTACAGAAGTTAAATGAACTTACTTGATTCCACTGAGATGCATAATACTGATGATTATGGTCGCTTTGATAAAAAACAAAATGAAGAAATCCACCATCTCCGCCAAAAGTCTTTGGAGGGGTGAGGGAATACTGTATTCCCGACCTAGTAAAATGTGGAATAATGGTTCAGTCAAAGTAAAATGAAGACAGTGAAATAGTCTGATTTATACATATTTAGCCATTTAACTAAGGTTGAAATAACTACAGGGTGTCACTTTGAGATCCCACAGTACTTTGTTTATAGCAAAGATAATAACCAAGCTCTAATCTATCGTTTAATGTGCAATCAAACTCTTAACATGCGCATGTTAGACTGTCTGTACTATTTCATTATGGTTAGAGCTGCCTAATGAGTATCTGATGACCATAAAAAAAACTGTCTCTACCTGGTCTCTGAGCGTTTCCGTTCTCCTGTGGTGGATGTTGCTGCTGGGGCTGAGCGGACACCGCAGCCCCGCCTGCTGCCTCGCCTGTCCGGCTGCTCGTTGAGCCCACGACAGGCGAATAAGGCGATAACGGCAGGACAAACGGGCTGGCATACCAATTCTGTGAGTTAATATCAAATGCTGTAGTTGACGTACCGTTTGCTGAATGTAAATAATAAGGGCAAGACATGGCTGACGCTGCCATCCAACCCTGCCAGTTCACATATCCTGTGTAGTACTGCCACATCCACGCCTGCAGTTTCTCGCAGTACTCCGTTGTGGCGCGGCTTTGGACGGTATTTTTCTTTCCTTCGACAATGTTCTTATTTCCAGCTTCTTGTATGACATCGTCTTTGAGAGAGTCATCTTTGCTATCCAAAGGTTTATTCTTTTCTTTATCGGCTTCCATATTTGTGTTTTCCTTGTCCGCCATGTCTGCTGATGGCGTCATACGTTGCGTACGACGTCTTCCGGACCACTTTATTCAGAAGACAATCATACGATGACGTTTTCCTAATAATCGTGGAGGAAGCTTTAAAAAGTAAAAATATTATTAATAATAATTAAAATTTGAATGTTTTCTTCGAATGAAGGAATATATCGAGACACTACTGACAGTTTTACTTCAAAGTGAGACTCCCAAGCATCCCCTCATAAAACGAAATGGTACTGTCCGACTAGTATCTGCTTTAGCGCATAATTTACCGCAGGAGGGCAGCAGTTACCCGGGAGACAGAGGGACATTGCAGCGAGATTGTTACTCCTGGGTTCCTTAAGTTCATATTACGTAATATTTTGAATCAGCAGGTAACTCGTTAAGATCTTTATAAACCACTCTCAATATGTAACAGTAAAATAGCAATTAATATGGCTAATTGTGGATGCATACATTGAAGTCTGTAGCACATTGTAGGTTTTCAGTCAAATTTAAAGATAAAGGCCCACTAATAGTTGAGGTAAAAAAAATAATAATAAAATAAGCTATTTTGATATCCCTGACTTGTATCAGACACGCTCCCTGTGATTGATGGGATTATTTTTTCCTCAACATATTTTGAACTGAAAATTGGACCTGTTCCTCTACTCTCTGTAGTCTGTTTATTTTTAGCCTAATTCTGTGTACAACCCAAAGAAAGTTAAATCCTTAGTATTGTAATCAGAAATATAAATAGAATTGGGGTGATTTTTTTCTCCACAATCCCTCTCCAAGTTACATACATGTCAAAAATATTTTTAATACTGAACACTTATACAAAGCAAAATATTCCTCAAAATATTCAAGACCTTCTTACTCGGGACATAGCAAAATTCCTGAACCTGTTCATGTGGCATGGTCTTACATAATGTGGCACTCAAGACAAGGGATAAGCTTTTCATTAGTTACTTGACTTTGTTGCCGGAGCACCACCCGGGGCCTTAAAATTTCACTTGAGCCTGAAAATCTTGTTGGGAATTTGGACGTCAACCTACTGCCCCAAAGAACCCTAATTAAAACAAATTATGTGCACTTGTTTGAACTTTGGGTCTAAGACAAGAGGCTTGGCACAAATGAGAGGTCACTTCTCTGACCACAAGCAGGGATTTGGCCTCCCATTCACCATTCACCCACATCCCTGTCACAAGAGGGCTGCCCTGATATCAGGACATGCTGCTTTTCTTTGTTGGAACAAAAGAGCTTTGTTAAGCTCCTTGCCAACGTCTAATAACCTTAAGACTTAAAGAATGACTTGTAATGTTCAAAGTTTGTGACTGGCCATAGTCTGTAATCAATCTTGCAAATACCTTGATATGCAAGAGGCAAATTCCAAACTGGACTGTAATGATTACTAAAAAGTGGCTTACAATGAAGACTTCAGTGTTTTCACTTGTTTGGAAAAGTTTAAATCAAAAGTATGAGTACAAAACTTGACAAATCATGTCTTAAAATATAAGCTCTTATTTGAAGAAAACGGTGTTAAGTGTGCAGTGGTATAACCTTCAGTAAAAGCCCAAGTCAACAAATTTAATCACATTTGCTTTGTCCTAACAGTTTGTTACCCCAGGAAAATACTGTTTAAGTCTCATTCACAGCTACACAGGCTTCAGCATGACAGTTCAGACTTTATTGGCATGTTTGGCAAAAGCACATCGATTTGGTGTCTCTGTGGTCCCAATCTCAACGACTGAGATGTTCAAACAAATCAAGCCCCTTTCTCGTAAGTCCTCACTGCAACAACGTCATCCATGATACATTTCTGTTGAGACAGTGTTTGACATGTTAGAATAACCCTACCATTCACATAAGGATTACTCATCAAACGACCAGATCTAGTCAGTATCTTGTCCAATTAGTTCACTTTCGTTATCCCAATTACTCACAGCTGTCAGTTTCCCGTCCTGAATCTCTCTTTCTAGTGTCGTTGTCTTCCCCTCCCACGCCTGCAGCTGCACAAGTTTGCCATTGTCCAGAGTGAAGGTGGTCTGAAATCAGGTTAATATAGAGGTCACGTAAACACGTATATAGCATATCGGATATATAAAACATAAATGACCCACCATAGATTTTCGACCGTCCGCAGTTGTCTCTTCAAATTCCTCGTTCAGCTTAAACTTTATCTCTGTGGTCTTGAAAGTTGTTTCAGACTTCATTGTAATCACGCCAGAGTCATCCACGCTGATCACCAGGTTTGGCTTTGCCATGTTGCCCATTTGTCGAGTGGCAAAGCCCACACCTTGAACACAGTTTGTTTAAATAATCAATCAGTCTTTTTTTAAACACTATGTGATGCTGTACTGCTCCAAAATTACTTTCTTGCTGGCTTGCTGACACTTTTATTTTATGCAATAACTATTAAACCCATCATTCATCAACGCCCTTCTCAGCGTGCAACAATGTGACATCATTTTAAAGTTATCTTACCAATTGCCTTCATGTATTCATCAAAGTTCTCGCTGGAGACAAGAGTCCAGTGTCCTACAAACTGCTCCACCATGATGATGAGGAAGAAGAAAGTCAGTCCGCTCCTTAAAAGTGTCTCAAATGATCCCGTGTCAGGTATGCAGTGCTATTAGAGACAGCCACTCACAGTAAATGACATACTTCAAGCCTGGTCGAACACGTGCCTGATTTGGGAACAACCAATCAAGAGCCGTGACTTCCGTTGTCCTAGAAACCTGTGGATTAGGGGCGTGTCTACAAGTCTATGTTTGATGCAAATGACATTAAAAGCTAAGCATTTCGGGTCTGCTGATACGAGCAGAAACTGGAGGAAGTGAAATATGTTCAAACAAAAGACGTGTGATTAGATTTGGAGCTGAATATCCAGCCCACTGACGAGCTATGACCAAAGAAGAAGAGAACAGAAGGGAAGAGAAGAGAAAAAGAAAAGATTGTCATGTGATGCTCGCACTCTCCTGTCTTAAGTTGAATTTTTTTTTTCATATTTGTGGCCATACATTTCGGTTTATTGCTGCTTTTCTGTTTCTTTCAACCACATTCACGACTAATATATATATTTTTAGTTGAATATAGCGAAATTAAAATACAACGAAACGCAACAGAGATCTCAAACATCACATGTTTAATATGACTGGGAGACCGCGTTGTTAAGAGTGCATTTTTGTCCCGGTGATTACTGGTTTTGACCAGCAAGTGGCGCCTGTTAAATGCAAAAGACTGAGCCTCACATGATCTTGTAGTTTTTCTCGGTCGCTTTGTTTCATGTCTCGAATCATCCTTGCAATTTGCGAAACAGCAAGTGCATTTCATAAAAAAGTTCACACAATCAACAAAACACATTGGATTACCTGCAGTCTCTTTCTCAAAATTCTTAGTTTTTCTCTCGAAACTAAAAAAAACTGTCAGTAAAGATGTAGGTGCCATTAGAATGACGAGTCGTCATGTCATTGTACTGATAGGACAGTCAAATTGCTCGGTCATGTTGTCAATACAACAGTGTACTCTGGAAAGAAGTTCTAATGTAAACTAAGCTTCAAGTTTTGATGGCAGTTACTGTAATTTGTAAATTATATCTTAGTTTATGTTGCAGATTGGTTGCAAGAGACAGGACAAAATTGACATTTTCGCTCTCACTGTTTTTGCTGTAATTTGTTGACTGACCCCATCATTGCCATACAGAGAAAAGAAGAAGACGCTGCATAGCACAAATTGGTAAACAAAAAAAAAAAGTACAAATGTGAACCCAGGACAGTATCCTTAGGGGAAACTGTTCCTGCAGTTTTGTGGGAATTGCAGTGCAGTGTAGTGTAGTCTTCCTACACCTCCGTATGTTCCTGTATGCTGGGCCACAAATTCTAATCCACATCACAACAAATATCCTTTCTGTTGACAAAAAGTCTGAATGATTGAGGACACAGATCTCTCAATTTTTGGCTGCATCCTTCAACCAACCCCAGCCATTGTAAGCTAATGATTGAGAACATGGTCCACGAGTAATAGATCTTAATTGGCATTTTACAGGAAATTTGTTGCCACAGAAGAAAGTACACATACATATTTGCCAGTTGATGAGATGCACTTTTGAGCTACTTCAGAAAACTGGTTGATCATTGGCTGATCTAATGCTTCACACATTTTTATTTGTTAGAGAAAGTCAAGATTGACCAGGAGGCAATTTACCAATCCGGACAGATTTAGAAAGAAAAATCTAATGGAATTGTGTGGAAAGATACTTGACATATTAGGATAACTTGTTCAACCTTTTTGCATGTAAAGACTTATGTGATGAACTCGTGAATACATGTTGTGGGGGGCGAGACTATTCAACAGAGACCCATGATAATCCATTTTGATCAACATGGCATAAGCAGTTGATAATGTTGGAAACTGTAGAGAGTCGGACATAATCATTTGCATGAATGAACAAGTAGCTTTGAAAATTTCAATCCTTATCTGAGAAATGAACCAAAAGCAACTGAGAAAAACTGCAAGAGGACAGCTTAATTGAATTTATATTCATTCCTTACTTAAAATTTCCTCATTTGTATAGCACTCATGATGAGTTTTTAATTGACTGACCTGTTTCCTTCAGGTATCCAGCCAAGACTGAATTAGATAAAAGATGGATTTCTATCTGAAAGGAAAAAGAGACAGTGCTGCCCTCTTGTGGTCTTGGTAACAAACTACATGAGCTCGTTCCTAGAGCTGGCCTTTGAAAACAGAGATCCAAAAATACCAACTTAAAAATACAAAATCAAAAACTGGTCAGGCCTTTGTTCCTTTCATTCTTCTGTTTGAAGAGTGTTCCTGATCTGTCTAAAGTCTCTGCCTTAGTAAAAAATATGTCCCAAACAATGGGTCATCAAGTACATGCTTCACATCTGTATAATGTTTTGGCTATTTTTTCATATGAACCTATATCATACAGAGTACCTGCACTGATTATTTTATTATAAACAAATAGGCAAGATATGTATATCCTTTATTTCATTTCACATGTATCCAATTTTCAGCTCATTAAACATATAAGTTCATGGGTGCTGCTGGCGTCACAAGAAGAACAAAGTGAGTCTAATTGGGGTTGTACGGATATTTGTTTTGAGGAAATTAATACAGCCTAAGTTATTTTAGTTTTGTACACTTTATGTTGTCTATGCAGAGAACTCTTGCAAGTAAAATTTGGATCTGAGATGTGAAGTTTTGGGGCTTTACTACCTAGTGAAACCCCTGTAATTCATCATGAGAAGAGTAGCCCAAAACAGCGTTAACTGAACACTTATGGTTATATAATAAGAAAGCAAATAATACAGCTTCTCAATATGGGAGGCAGTGAAATGCCCTCTTGGTGCCTGTTTTCATCCTGTTCACTCATCAGTCGCACATTTTGTTTGTTCTTCAAGCCACAAAGAAGTGAAGTAGATTTTTGTTACTAAAGAAAAAGGCTCAGTTTATTAATACTGTTCTACCTGTCGACATTTAACTTGTATTCCTGGCCCCCAGATGTGGGTTTCTTTCCTTTTATCAAGCCATATCTGGGCTTGATGCATTATGTAAAGCAAAATTGTGCAAAACAAGGTGTCACATGGCTGCAAAATTAGATTTCATGGTTTCACACACATTGATTATTCATTCATATCAATAGCAGCAGCAAAGATGTGATTGTCAGAGGGCCGTTCTGTGTTGTGTGGTGAAATGTTATCGCTCCCATAAGCTACTTGTTGTGTCATCCAGGGTTCCTCTGCTAACATACAGGTGCCATCGAGCCGGGGCATAGCCTGTAATGAACATGAACTCTGGCTGGCAGCCCCACAGAAGTCCTTTCCTCCTGGTTTTCATCAACACTTCAGCCCCCATTGATGGGGGAACAGTGGCCATGGACAAAAGCTGTATATACTGTACAAACACAGCTCTGAGCGGCAGCACACTGACTCATTCTTCGGTGTGTGTGAGAACGGAGGGGGACCCCTTTCAGCTCCTTTGTGTTGGTGTCTGTCAACAGTGTAGTTGGAGGCAGAGCCCATTGTGGCGGCCAGTGTTTCGTATTGACACAGGGCCTCGCTCAGCTTGTTCCCAGGGTCCAACCTGAGGACTCATGAATAATGGAGAGAGGATCCTCAGGCCAAGGGGGAGTTCACAAGTCTGGCTGAGCTTGTTAAAAACCTACAACTTAATATAGGAGCAGGTAAAACTGCGTTCACAGTTGAGCCTGTTGATGTTGAACTTTGCTGCAACTCTCTAAAGCCAAAATCTGGCACAGTGTTAACCTGGCTGACAGAGATGTAGTGCTGCATTGAAAAGGAGAAATCCAAAGGGCACACCCGTTCAGATATCAACTATTCCATATTCTTTATCATTTTTTGGTTCTGTTTTCTATCTAACTAGCTACATTTGCTTTTTTGCCTATATGGGTTTAAAGTTCTCTTCGGTTCTGGAAAAGCCATGGCCTCGGGAAGAGGAATCACTCGCTCAGTGTTCAAATCTGGGATGCCATAATGCTGTAGGGTTAATAAGTACAAACAAAACCCCATAAATTGATACTATTTTGATCCAGAAAATTGAGGTAACTGGCACCAACCTGAGTTCGTCAAGTGTCTCTTTATCAGACTATTACATATCTGTTGTTTTTTTCAGATGCTGATCATTTCAGAAGTGGTGATACAATAAGAAAATGAGACTCCCCTGAAAGATATACAGTCTGATCCAGCTTTATTTGTATAGCACCTTTCAAGACAAAGTTACAAGGTGCTTGACACTAAAATACAATAAAGTTAAGAACACATAAATAAAACAATAAAACAATGCCAGAGAAATAAAAGGTCATTGAAAAGCAATATGATAAAATTGGGTTTTAAGAAGAAATTTAAAAGATGATCTTGGTACCAGCAGTAGGGCCCTGCTGGAGGATCTCAGTCAATGGCCAGGCTCATAAGGAGTAGGGATGTCACAGATATAAGCGGGAGCCTGGCCATTGAGGGCTTTGAATGAAATCTTAAAACCAATTCATAAACTCACAGGTAACCAGTGGAGAGCAGCAAGGAATAGAGCTATGTGGTCACCTCTTGAAGTAAAGGTTAAAGGCCTGGCCGCAGCATTTTAAATCATTTGCAGTCTTTGAATATTACACTTGGTTATTCCAGAACAAAGAGCATTAAATCATCCAGTCAAGATGAGATACAAGCATGAATGACTTCCAAGTGTGCACAGGATAGAAAGGATTTTATCATCTTGATCAACCTGTGCATCAAAGGACAGCTGACTGTCAAAGATGACCCCCAGCAGCTTTATAACTTTCCCCAATGAGACTGACATGAAGAAAATGTCTGCTGTTTGAAATTGGTGAACGACAGCACAATGTCAAAGTGAGCAGATGTTTTTAAAGAGAATATTTCACACCATGAACACAGAAGTTTGAGATATTGAAAAAAAAAGTAGAAAAAAATCTGCTTCCTTTGATGCGTTGTAGTGATGTGGCTTTCAATGGTTTGTGCGTGCCTGCCGTGAGCATCACTTCAGCTCTGTTCCCCAGCAGGTTCCAGCCATCTGCTGAGAAGCTCACACGACCTGAGCGGTGTGCCCTCTCTTCTCTGCCTTTTTAAACAGCTGCTGCATGAAGGGGGAACCAGAGGACAGGGTGGGTGCCGACTGTTGTGCCCAGCTGAGATGAAGAGTACATTTGCGAGTGTGTGGCTGTGTGTGCGCAGGGGAGGTCAGAGAGGTGCCTCTTGCTTGTGTGCTTTGAGCTTTTTCATGCTTCCTGCTTTGATCTTCTCTCTCATCCCTTCATCCCACACGCTCCCCGCGCCTCAGGCTTCTGGTTTGCAGCGCACCGACTTACGGGCTGGAGAGAGATGGAGGGGAGGGGGGGCTGCCTTCCACACAGACATTGCTTGTTCTTGTTCAATACAGAGGAGAGAGGTGCAGGGAGAGCTACCCATGGGGCACAGTCACCGGACACAGAGGCCAGAAGGAGGAGCATTCACCAGGAGCTAAAGTGATGCTTACTGTACAGTCCTTCTCTTTTATGCTTCTTTAGATCCTCCAACTGTGGGCTGGAATTCTTGTGAAAAACGACTGCGGTAGTGCTTAGAGGGTGGCCTCCTGACCCCTTGCAACATGGGAAACTCCTCAGCTGGTCGTTATATAAAGCTCACCAGAGTCATGAGAATCACTGATAAATCACTCGGCTCGAGGCCTCTCATGTGTCCCTTTAGTCTCTCATGGACCGATTACTTTCCTCTGGGTCAACACAATGTGTCCCTTTCTGCCAAAGCTTTGTATAGGCTGAACTCAATGTGTTGCCATGTAATCAGTGTGGCAAGAGGAACAAAGTCGTGAGACAGCATCGCAGTCACAGGAGTTTGTGTCAGAAAACATCTCCTTATTCCTGTCCCATCAGATAATCTTTGCATGGGCCACACACCCACATAGACACACTCAGTCCCACCTGCTGAGCCCGGATTATGAGACACAAATGCAGACGTGCAGAGCAGAACCCTCAATTGGAAATTAATTCAAAGGGGAAAGCACTTACCTATACTTGGACATGTGGTAAGTGTTAGGCCGTGACAATTAACTCAGCCATGTCGACAGATGACTGCTCTTAATATTTCATGACAACTTTAGAGGGAGGCGGGGGATTGGGAGGGGTTCTGCTGTGCAGCTTTGCTGCCAAATAACCCACACATTTGTCCCTTTCAAGTCGATGACAGACTCCATTAATATCTGTGACATCTCCCTGGTAAACTGGCAAGTGCTCTTTAACCTTCGCTGTCAACTCCAATCATCTTAACCCTTATGGACTTATGAATGAGGATAATGATCTAAAAGACATAAACTTTAGTTTTTACATAATTGCTAGAACAGGCTGGTGGTACTTCGATTCAAAGACATAACTAATAAAAAAAATGGGGGTGCAGGAATAGATGGTATAGTAAACATAATGTATTGTGGTAGGTAGAGGATAAACTTGTGGAATAAACAATGCTTGGTGGGGCTGTGATGCATGTTTGTGTAGTGGGAGAGAGGGAAACACAAAGTAAAGGGGGCTGTGCTAACAGGCTTTCTGCAGATCACTGGCAGTTTGACTGCAGTGGAGAGTAATGGGGCTGGCAGGGCGGAATCAATTACTGGCCACAACAGATTTTCCCACAGGTCGGAGCTTGGGAAAGCAGTACTTTACTGCAGCACAGACAGCTGGCACAGAGCATCCACTGGGAAAGGAGCCGGCTCGCACAAAAAAATCCCTGCAGTTTTTTTTTCTTTGATAAACTTGTGACACAACAAAATTTGACCCCTTTCCGATGCTCTCAAAGATGCATGCTTTTTGCAGTCATTCTCAATTAGATTTAACCCAAATTGTATCAGATGCTGAAAAAACAACAAAGCACAGCAAGACTGACATTGAAAAACATACTGGCGTCCAAAATGATTTTGATCAACAGTGATAAGCAGAGGAGTATAGCTTCATTTGGCTGGGAACTTGTATGAGCGCCAGTGAGGTCCCCTTTGCATGATGTAAAGCCTATGATACATTTCAATTAAAGCCCCAGTAACACCCTAACCTAGCCCCAACACACACACACACACACACACACACACACACACAAACATACAAACACACTCCATTGATATGCAAACAATGTTTTTCTGCAGTAACACAATGTGTGGCCTTAAAAGCAGCTCTCTCCACAGTCCTCGGACATCACGTGCTGCCTCCTGTAGCGCTTATTTGGGAACCAGTTCTGTGATCTGCCTTCCCTCTATTGTGGACTTTTAGAAGTGAACTGGTAATGAGTAGCATACTGGTAATTCTTGTGAACAATATAATTGTTTGATGGCCCATTGAAAAGAAGTGTGCACCATTGTACAGAAGCCATTAAATATGATTCTATTTACTTAAGAGTGACTCATTCAGGTCAAAGCCAGCAAATAGGATTGTCAGAATCAGAGATCAAAGTGTTGTACAAGTCTCTAAATACTTTTCTTGTTTTGTAATTGACCCACAGCCCTGTAATTAACTGCTAGTGATGGGATCCTTGTGTCAGCGTATGACCTGTGGAGCTGCCCTCAGACAGAACATTAAAAAAAAGTTCTAGCTAAACAAAGAAACAAGGAAGTTAACATATCCTCCCTGGCTTTACCTATCCAAAAGGCACAAGGAGAATGGATGCCAACAAAGGCAGGAAAGTAAAGAATGAGAAGGCGGGTGTACTGCAGTCAAACAGTGGGAATGGGTCTCAGGCCTGGTCTGGTCTCTGCCCAATATAGCGCCTGGGTGCTGGGAAAGGGAGGAAGCTGTGGCCCATAGGATAACATTGTTGTATGGAAGCTGTCTGGGAGACATTTCCCTCAGTCAGATGAGCTATTTAGACGCAGCATGGGTGGCATTTAGTCTGCCTTACATAATATGTCAGTGTAAATATGCAGGTAAAGTTAATACTTTTTGCACCTACACTATGCTATGTGAATAATTCATGGATCAGGCATGCTCTCACACACACAGATATGTCCCCTCTCCCTCTCCTGACATGCAAACTTGGCTTCAGCAGTTGTTGAATGACAGGTATAAGATGTCAGGATGGTGTGCACACAGGATGCAGGCACGGCTGCGAACGTCGCTGCTGCTGACAGCCCCAACGGTTGACATAGTAAATCAATCCTGATGGGAGGGTGGGTAGGACGGAGGCAGGGAGGAGGGGAGACGGTGGGGGGGTCCATTGGGACTGAGCCGGCCTCTGTCAGACACACTCAGCCACTCAGCCGGCCAGAGAGAGACTGTTGACGGGTGGGAGAACACTCGCCGGGAAGCGCTCACACGGAGATTGAGTTACCACGGAATTAGATCAGGGCTGTGGGAAACAGCACCTCCTAAACACACTCGCACACTCTCAGTCACACACACATAAACACATGCAGACGCACCAGCACACACACTCTGGGCTGCACTCTTGCACACACAAAGGAGTCACCAAGGGAAACCTGAGGGAAGATTGAGGAAGGCAGCTGGGCACACGCCAGTTTCAAACAAATGCTTGCTTATACCTCTTAGCTTCCTGGCACTAGTTTGAGAATAGTTACTTCAAATTGGTGCCCAGTTAGGCCCACAGTCAACCGGCAGACTGGCGTGTTGTACCAGGTATTCAATGGGAATATAATTTACAGGAGGAAAAAAAGAAATCACAGACAAGTAAGCTGAAACATGGCAGAAAACCTAACAGAAAGCATTTCCAGAGTCATTAAATTGAGAAAGAATATGTTTGGAAGCAGTGTGAGAGTTCAAGGATTTTGCAACAAAGATCCTAATTATGTTTAATGGAGCACAGGAATGTAAATACTCATGTGAAGGACCTTGACGGTCAGGTGTTGGGAGAGTGGTTTGTGTCGGTTTAATAGAGACCACATGAATCAGCCTGTCCTATGGAGCTCTATGACCATAGTAGCATTTCAAACAACCCTGGCGCGAGCCCAAATATACTGAAAATATCTGCCAGCAGAGTCATGGGAAGGCCATGGATGGTGAGAAGTGGGCTCTTACTGACCCAGCTGTGGAGCTGACATTCATCCCACAAGTGGAAATAAAAAACCTTCCCAAAAGCAGAGAGCAATACAAATGCCTACTAATGAAACTCTGACACAAAAGGGAGTTTTAGACTTTAGTATATTTAACCTGTTGTTTTTGCCGGTATAAAGGGAATTCGTTCAATCATTTTAGGTTCAATTTACTGTATTTATGCTGTATTTAAATGACTCCCCCTCCTCCTAAAACCACAGTGGTTAGATTATTTCAGCTATAACCCATTGGCAACAGTGAAGCATTAATTCACCCTCTCACTACAGTATAACAATTAAAAACAGCAAGGTTGACTTCTGGATCAAGAAGCATCCTCTAGTCTTATAATACGAAGCCTAAAATCTGCACTTCATGTAGCATAAGCTTGAAACCGGCCACATACACTACCTGGTGAAGAAAGCTGATCTTAACCACAAAAGTAAACATGTTTACTGCCTGGTTCAGAAAACGATGTGCTCTGCATGACCATAGACTGTAAATAAAATGGACAGTGTGGCTCTGCCTTTTACCATTGTACAGATTTGATGTCAAAATACCTTCCTCTGAAGCTCGGCCAGCCGGTAAAATCGCAGCCAGAGTCTGTGCAGTGGATATATATAACTTTGTATCAACTTGGCACGTGAGAAACATTTCTACAAGGCTTGTTAATCTTTTAAAGTTTGAGCACAACACCATTCAAATGAATGGGGTAGACAGAGTTTTTGACCTATACTGCAGCCAATCAGCAGGGGAAGCAGTTTTTGAGGTGACCTCACCTTTAGTCAAGCAATATAATGTCCAGTTTTTACACAGTCTATGTGTAATTAACTGCACTAATTCAAAACAGTTTTGAACCTGTGAGTCAGTGATACACAAGCATGACAAATAAGACCCTGGTTGGGTTGTATAGGGATTCCCTGTCTCTCTTATAAAGTCTATGAATTGACCATGTTAGGGCATGGTGGCGTAGACATGCATGAAACAAGTGGATGTAGGCAGGATTTAGAGTGAAAGCTTGTGTTGACATGGAGGTAAGACAGGACAAGGTGCAGGACCCTGTGGGGGCAATGTGTGTGTCAGGCTCATCCACACTTACTGCATGAACAAAATGACTGAAGCTTGCACATTGTATCCGTCAGCACCAAAAAGCCCTCTGACATTCTGGGAACAGCATGTTGGCCTGCAGTTGCTCCATGGAATCAAGCTCTCATCTGCGCTTGTCCAGCTCCCACTGCACAGAGTTAACAACTGACCTGACGTACGGAGCAAAGGAACAGCTGCTGCTCGACAAGGTACCAGTATGGAAGATGTTAGGGGGGTCACGCTCCCACTGATGGCCTTACCAGACATGTCTTTATGCAGGAAGTGTACCAGCCTCAGGAACTGTTATTTCCCACACCTTCCCGGAGAAGATGACCATTTCACTGCTGTTTAATATTTATGCTGTTAAAATACTTAAACTTAATTTTCTTAACAGGAAAGTGTCATCACAACATGAATTTCTATTCTTCTTACTCATTTCATGAAAAGAGTTCAACTGAGAAGGACTGGCAATGAAATTTTCTTTGAAAAAGTTAAGTAGTTATGGTTTAAACAGTATGCCTAAATGTGGTTGTTTAATAGTATTGTGTGGTTAGTGTTAAAAGAAAAAGTAAAAAAAGAAAATGTAGAAAAAAAGCACTTTGTCTTGCACTTAAAGGCAGCACCTGCAACCAAATAACTTAAAGTGCTTTGTCCTACTTCCTAAAGTTTTCCTTTCTAACCATATTTTTGCTTGTGTTGTACATTGTTTTGTAAAAAAGTTTCTGCTAAATGAAATTGTAGAATTTTAGTGTTCATTACTTGAATACTGGTAAATTATGTTATCGATAGCAAAACCCCTCATCTTGAGAAAGTATTCATACTTGCAAAAGCAAAGTCTGCAGTGCAATTTGTAACTCTGGCTTTAACATGTTTTGAAAGTTGTGGATTAAAGACAAGAGCCCCAAAACAACAAGGACTGAACAATATTACATTCCATGTGGTGTTTTAATCAATATGTATACGTCGCTACATAAACATGTGCAGTGTATATAAATACATTCACATATAGGCGGTATAGTTAGTGTTTCTTTCTCTCTAACACAGACAAGGCAAACAGCCAGTAGAGATCAGTTACACAGTGGAACATAAACATTTAAAGCTCCCGTGTTTTATATTGTTTACCCAATGACCCAGGCATATTAGTGGGGTCAAAGTTTTCACACCTCCTTCAGACCACCCCTACTCTCCATGCATAGTGATTCACTTTTGTTTATGTTTGTTTATATGCTTTTTAATCACACTCACAAGCAAAACATTTATGTATGGTTTTGGTGCAGCTTTGAGCCTCGGAAAACATTTTTGTTCCTCTTTCCCACTAAAGGAGCAGCAGAGTGAGGTTTTTACCCCCACAGAAGATGAATGACACCCTGGAAAGGTTTCCCTGCGCCAGTAAGTTGACCTGTTTGCAGTGACTCGGGAGGAGGAGGTGGTGGGAGGAGGTGAAAGAGGGGTTTCCTAGGAGAACCTGGCAACGCTGACTGACTAATGTTGGGCCCCCTGACTGATCAATGCTGTTGTGGAAGCACACAGCTGACAGCAGACAATGAACAACACACTCTGCTAATAGGCCGTGTGTCCTCCACAACACCAAAGAAGAAGAGGGCTCCGGCTGTAATGGGGCCTGTTGCTCATGAACTGGAGGCTCAGCAGGGGAACTGGGGGGGCTGAGGCCAGGAGTCTGTCGGACACACTGAGCTGCCAAGCTGAGACACATTTCTCTATAGGATGTGAAGTAGAAATCATGCTTTCAAATATATCTTTCTATGGGCTTTCAATACAACATACAACAGGAAAAACTGAAAAAACTCATGACATACATCTAAAAGCTGAGTATAGATGGTAAAAAGTTGAGTAAAATAAAAAAAATAAAAAATATAAAACAGATCATTACAAAAAAAAGAAAAAAAAGAGGAATCTTTGATTTAAAAAAATCACAACTTAGTTGTATCAGGTGAGGAAGTACTTAACAGTTTTTCTCAAATGCTTTAGTACATTTCTCAGATCAGAAAGGAAATGCTCAAAACTACTTGTTCAATCTTCAAATCATTGGGTCACTTGTGCTCATCAAAAAACAGTTGCTCATGTCTGAACAAGTTGAAAATGCTTTGGGACACCCAGGCAAATGATTATGTATGATTGTGTTCTTTGCTCTTTCCTACATTATCAATTGCTTATGTCATGTAAATCAAAACAAATTATCAAGGGTCTTTGTCGAATAGGCTCACCTTGACCCATGATAATGCATGAACCACCAACGGGTAACTGTGTATGTGTACTTTTCTCTGTACAGACAGTGGCAACAAATTTCCTGTGAAATGACAACAAGATCTATCACACTTGGACCATGTTCTCAATCATAAGCTTATACAATGGCTGAGGTTGGTTGAAGGATGCAGCCAAAAGTTGTGAAAACAACCGTGTCCTATATCATTCAGACATTTTCGTTTTTGTTTTTGTTTTTGTTTTCTTTGTGCTATGCAGCACCTTCTTCTCTTTCTGTGTTCCAACAATGGGGTCAGTTAACAAATTACAGCACAAGCAGTGAAAGCGAAAATATGTATTTTGTCCAGTCTTTTGCAGTCAATCTCTCACATACACTAAGATGTAACTTACAATTTACAATAACTTTCATCAAAACTTAAGGCATAGTTCACATCAGAACATCCTTTCAGAGTACACTGTTATATTGACAACATGACCAATCAATTTGACTGTCTTGTCCATACAATGACATAAGGACTCGTCATTCTAATAGCACTAACATCTTTACCGACACAGAAAATTACTTTTGAGATATGAACGAAGAAGTTTGAGAAAGAGACTAGCTTTTGCAGGTAATCTGTGGTGTTTTGCTATTTGTACAAACTGTTTTGAGAAATGCACTTACTGTTTTGCAGATAGCAAGGATAATTCAAGAAATGTACCACAGGGACTAAGAAAAACTGTAAAATCTTGTACACCAGACTCTTACCATTCCTCATGCACTCTTTAAAACAGCTTTATCATGGAGCTCAATGCGAATTTAATCTTTACACATAAGAGATTCACTTTCCCCTTGAGACCTGGGATTGCCCCTTTTTTATTTATTTATTTATCTTATTATTATTATTATTATTATTATTATTATTATTATTATTATTATTATTATTATTATTATTATTATTATTATTATTATCAATTTCTTTTTCTTTTCTTTTTTTGTCCAGCACACGTCATATAGTGTCCACCTCGAAAATAACAGGCTGAAGGCTTTCCAAGCCACGCCCGTCCGATTCCAGAGTCCACACCCCCTCCTTGCGTTGTGAAAAAGATCACAGCAGAGGCTGATCTGAAGTTTACCCCAGTCGCTTCTGGTAGTGCCGCTCTGGATTGTTCACTCAAAGGACTACTGAGGATCCCTTGAAGCATCATGAAGCGAAGCCACAATTACAGTTCATCCGAAAGCGACCTGGACGACAATGTTGAGGTAGAAAAGGACAGTGGCGACGAAAATGGGTATGATTATTTCTTTGATCACGATATCATAAGACTACCGTGCGTGAACTCAGTCCAAATTTTAACTATAGCATTTTGCCTTTTACTACCTGTCGCTGTTTGAAAAAAAAAAAATCTTTATATTTTAACAATCTGTATCTTGTTTACCTTATAGTCAACTGGATTCCCACGACTCGATGTCCCCCTCCACAACGACCCAAGTCCTGGCCAGAAAAAGGCGTAGAGGGGTAAGATAGGTCCCTAAATCTGTCTATGTTTATCACCCCGTTTTCCTGCCTCTTCTAACCCCAAATTATTCTGTATATTTGACACATTTACAGATTATTGAGAAACGAAGACGTGACAGGATCAACAACAGTCTTTCAGAGTTAAGAAGATTGGTGCCAAGTGCTTTTGAGAAACAGGTCAGTTGATCTTCCTTCCATTAGTTTTCAAGGCTGTCACATTTTTGCATTACATTTTTTCCCATGGTGGACTTTAGATATGAAATATTATTTTTAAAAAAACATTATGCTTTTGTGGTTTTTCTATAGGGGTCAGCAAAATTGGAGAAAGCAGAAATATTGCAAATGACTGTTGACCATTTGAAAATGCTTCATGCGTCTGGTGGCAAAGGTAATGTTTTCTGGCTTTGGATGGTACATAGAATATCATAATGCACTTTCCTGAATCATGATGACAATCTTAGTGCCTAATTGCATCACTGACCTTTTGACTCTGCTTCCTGACAGGTTTCTTTGAAGCTCATGCTCTTGCAAAGGATTACCGCGGCCTAGGCTTCAGGGAGTGCCTGGCAGAGACGGCTCGCTTCCTGAGCATCATAGAGGGTCGGGAGAGCTCAGACCCCCTCCGTGTACGTCTGGTGTCTCATCTCAGCAACTATGCCTCCCAGAGGGAGGTGCAAACCGGACTCGAACACTTGGCCTGGGGCTCTGCCTATGGGACACCCCCTGCCCACCTCCCACACCCCCTCCTCCTCCAGCACCCACAGGCCAGGACACCTGCTTCAAGAAGCAACAGTAGCCCACCTTCCTCTTCATCCTCCCCTTCTTCCACCACATCCTCCTCCTCCTCCACCACTGATGCATCTGGGACATCCAGACTCAGTGTGGTGCCCCCCACAGAGTCCCTCAGGGTGCCTCCAAACGGCTCGCTGCCCCTCAGTCTGTCTGTGCCAACATCCAAGCTCTCACCCCCGCTTCTTTCGTCCCTTTCCTCGCTGTCAGCCTTTCCCCTCTCTTTTGGTGCCTTCCCTCTGGTCTCCCCAGCAGCACTTGGCACGGTGAGCCCCTCCTCCACCCTGACGAAGCCTTACAGGCCGTGGGGGACTGAGATTGGTGTGTTCTGAAGCTTAGTACCGGACTGAAGGCAACAGCTGAGCTGTGCCAGGCAGGAAATCTGCCTCATCTGTTCTATAGCAATAAAAAACAGGGGAACAAATAAGCTGATTTTATTTTATTTTGTAAAGTATGAGAGAAACTGCTTGCTGGTCAGTGTGCCATCACACTCACAAAGAAAAGGAATTCTAAATGATTAATACTATACTTTGAAATGATTACTAATTTAGTTAACATGCACTGTCTCTGGGTTGAGAATCGATTATGAAACATGGGCCCTGAATAGATTTACTGTAAACACAAGTGTAGGTGTTTTATTTCCTGGATCACTTACTTACTGAAGCTTCAACGTCTGTTTAGTGTGGGTGTATTCAAAAAGTAGAGCAACAACATACAATGTTGTTGTTTTAAGAATTAAGAACTCTTGTAAAACAGTATACATATCGTATGGACCATTGGATGAGAACTAACTTCTGCTGAATCTAAACTTTCACTATCGGATGTATTTGTACATTTTTTGTATCAATAAATTGAGTTGAAGTAGAAAAAGATGAAAGTAGAGTGTTTTTTTTTCTTGTGCATTTGCTCATTCAACTCTTTTTTCATCACAGTAGTGGTTTAGACCATTCCTTCCCAAGGGACATTTGATCCACAGGTGTATTTTAGCTGCATTCCCTAGAAGTTAATTATGAGCTAATAATGCCCTGGTCATTGACTGAAAGGCAATTCCTCCACTGTGTGCCAGGTAAGTAACCAAATCTGGGAGCATTGTTGCCCTTATGAATACCCAGGAAATCATTAAGAGCCAGAGGAAATCCTTTACAATGTTACCCTGACCTCACCAGCCTGGGTTGGTCTGAATTGGAGACAATAGTGTGAACAGGATGGGGACACTGGAGGAAAGCGGTCAAGAAAGTTACAACAACACACAAACAGCTGAACTAATAATTAGCTAGCTCCAGCCTAGGTGGCACACATTTTAAGGGCTTCATTGTTTTGATCCCATTCATTCAGCAGCTTTTATGCATCCAGGAGGAGCGGTCTCTGCCTGTGATTTACCTCCCGAAGACTTATGCCACATAACTCATCAGGTATATTGTCCTAGAAGTGCTGTTACCTACCCAACCCTTGCTTTAGCTGCTTTAGTTTGAATAGAAGTGACAAGGTCTCTTTTTTTCCAAAACCATCAGATTTCTGATAAAAGATTAGATACAATTCATGAGATGTTGTACTTCTATTTTATATTGGCCTCTGGTGAACGTCTGACAGACTTTTTGTCAGGGTTTTTCAGCTCAAATAGATCTAACACTGCCATCTAGTGGAGGAGCTCGTGATTGGTCTTATTTTTGTTCATGTGTCCTTTAAGGTATGAGCTTGCATACATTTAAATTATGTGTTATAAAGTTACTGGATAAGCAAAGGTAAAAGAAAAGAATGTGAAATCAACTTGGTGAAGACGGTGATTCTCAGGATGTGTAGATAACTGGTTCTTTTATTTGGCAGTTTACATCTTTCCCTCCACTTTTAGCACAGAAAAGTTTTAGATGGTGCATGCCATATGGTCACAGAATCCCAAACCTTTATTCAGCAAAGCTTTCACAGAGAAATATATGAAGGGAAAAACACAAGCAGCGGAGGATGCAGGCAGATATCAGTGATATTGGATATTAAAAAGACACTAGTTCAGTGTGCTGGGATGTAAAGCATCCTGCATCCAGTCTCCATCTATTCCCTTTAAAGAGAACAGAGGCAAGTGATACCTTGTTGTTGAATCCACATTCACACACCCACGCAGACACACATTAGGTTCGCATTGTTAATATCATGGTGGGAGCAACAACAAATACCTTTATGGTGTCATAACATTCAAGAGATTGATCCCCAAATACTGTGTAGAGCTATTGATTTGGCTAAAGATCCCTTCATTGGGAAACAAAGTTGTCAGGGTAACAGGGGATCTGTAAGTGTAGAAACAGCTGCTCCCATTGGCCAAAGACATTCTTAGTAGTAACAATAAAGCACCTATCAAGTTTGTTATCAAGCTCACTTAAAGAGGAAGTGGACACTTTATGAAACTGTGTGTTTTTGGCGTTCTCTCAAAGATCTAAGCATGCGTGTTGAAAAGAGTATGTGTGCGTGAGGAAAATACAGATGGGATACGTCACTATCTTGAGGAGTCTGCAGCCAAGGTATACACCAATCAGCATTCTTCACAAAGACACGGAAACATCGTCATCATCATCATCATGACATCATCAGGAAACACTGCAAAATGTCAATCTACAGCAAACTCACAACACCGAGTTCTTTCACAAAAAAATGGTTGTAGAGTCAAAAATTTCAAGAACTGAAACATTTATCAATCACAAACAAAATGTTTGGAATCATACAGAGCAGTACAGAAAGTACTTCACCTACCATGATAGATAGATAGATAGATAGATAGATAGATAGATAGATAGATAGATAGATAGATAGATAGATAGATAGATAGATAGATAGATAGATAGATAGATAGATAGATAGATAGATGGGGCAGAGATAGAGTTTAAGAAAACAGTATTTACAAAGTAAAAGCCATATAATTTTCTCTAAAATGAACAAATCCATTCAACTCTCAAGATAAGTGTAACTGATGCTTGTATCCACTGATAATACTGATAGTGGTGAGTACTGGTGGTGTGGTGTGTTGTGATGTGATGGTGAGGTCATTGGAACCTCTCGGCTGCCAGGGTAAGGTGTCTGTTCAGAGGAAGGTGAGGGCAGGGCAGGGGAGGGGCGGGGCTTGTTGGAGGGACGTAGATGGACCATGGAAGTCAGAGTTTGAGTGAGGCTCATGCTGTCAGCTCTTCCCTCAGCTCTTTGTTCTTGCGCACCAAAGCTGCATGTCTCTCCTAAAAATCAACAATAACAGCAACAGTGAGATAACTGCCTAAGTACAGTTCTTGGTCACAGTTCCTGTAGGTTGTCTGAGTTTCTTACCTTCTCCTGTAGACGCTCAACCATGGCTGCCAGATGGGCATCACGGTTCTCCTTGATCTGCTCCATCTTCATCTGCAGTTTCTCTTCAGCCATCTTACTGAAGTTGCTGTTCTCTTCCATGGCCTTTAGCAGCACGTCCCTCTCATGCTCTCGCTTTTCTGCCAAAGCTCTCAGAACCTGGGCCTCTTGGTACTAAAAATACAACAAATAAAAACAAACTGTGTTGTTCTGAACAGCTTTACAACCAAAGCCTCGTGTTTTGCATTATATCAAGCGGCTAAAGTGGTTCAGCTTCACAGCTTAAATTCTCACCTTCCTTCGATCTTCCGCAGCCTCCAGTTTCTTCTCAATATCCTCCAAGGAGATGTCCCTCTTAGGGGGTGAGGGGAAGTTGTGGGCCATGTCTGACACAGGAGATGGGGGCTTGAGAATCACCTCAAAAGCCTGGCCAGAGGCTCGCTTGTTTATGGGCTTCACCTCCATTTCTGTAAGTTAAACAATATTTAATAAAACACCCAAAATCAATGTCCAATAGCACAGTACAGTGGTCCAATACTACTTTGTTACTAAGAGGGAAGGGATTAGTTCAACCTAAAAGGAAATCAATGTTTGAGCTGATCCATACCTTCAAATTCACGCACAAGCTTGTTGCGTGACTCTGGGTAGAAGCAGGAGCAGATGAGGGAGAGGACAGACAGCTCCTTCATCTTCTCTTTATATGCTGTGGGAACAAAAACACACCATAGTATTGTGATGAGCCTCTCTTTCAGTTGATGACATTAAGTAAAACAGACAAATTAACACTCAACTTAGATTACCTCACTGACACAAAGTCCAGAAATTGGAATAAAAATATGAACCAACTTGAAATATCTGAAATCAACACATTACTATGGAGAGGAAAATGTGCAGTAGTTATTGAATAATGTTCTTCTATGTCCTGCAATAGTAAGGTATATGTGAGAAAATCAACTGCTGAATCTCTTAAACTCCAAAGAGTGAGATGGTGCAGAAGCAAGTCTGTAGCACTATTCTTTTCCTCATTAACCTCCAGCTGTTTGTCCTGTGTCATGATCCTAATTGTGGGAAATGCATATATTGTCTGTCTCACCCCTAACCGGCTGTTGGCTGCTGCTGCCATAGCCATTGAAAACAGCTGAGTAATAGTTTTGACTTTTACACTTGATCTGACGTAAGTTGTGTTTTTTTTCTTCTGATTCCTTGTAGACTATTTTTAATCTTGCCTGCAAAATTATGTCACTTTTCCTGTGCTTGCTCTTCCTGTATTTGACAGTGTGCCCACCTGGCTGCTCAGAGAGAAGGCTACAGATTGTAAGTGCTGCAAAGGCCAGTGTGTGTGAAGAGGCCCCTTGCTGCAGGGCTGGCCTGCCTCCCACCCTGCCATGCACCTGTCTCTCTTACTACAACTCTGTCAATACCGTGTACCATAGAGAAGTCTGCTGCACATCCTGATGTATTAAAAGCAAGAAAATGGACTGCTTGTATTGGGAAACCATTAATGCTTTAGATTTGTGTACAGAGGCTACATAAACCCTTGAAAACAAATATGCTAATGCCAGGCCTAGAACAATAGCTGTCTATCAGTAAGGATGACTAATGTAGGCAACAATATACATTTAGTGTTAACAATAAGATCTTATTGTCTGGCTTTCATCCCTTATTACTTTATACGTGCTTCTTTCTTTTTGGGAATAAAAGGCAGCACATCTGTCACAGCTGGTGATGCATCTTGAGAGAAATACAGAAAGCTACAGACATTAATACTAGTACGAATCCCAATGAAATCCATCGGAACAATCACCTTCAGGACACATTCAGGGCACAAAAACACGTTTTTAAAAACAATCTCAGCTGTGTTTGAATTTAATTTCAGCTAAAAGTCAGACTGAAAAAGCCTTCTCTTCTTCTCTGTCGGCTAAATGGTGAGCAGCCCAGCATCTTGGGTGGGGTCCGTCTGCATTATGCTGCATGTTGGGGCCGCTGTAGCATGAAGCGCAGGTGCGGCGTTGTAAATAAAGCTGTCTGCAGTCGATCCGTATTGACTAATTACACACTGTTACTGAACAAAACGCCAAGGCAAATAATCAGTAACACAATACGGTGATAAGAAAGATGATGAAGGTAGTAAAGCAACCTAATGATGGAGGATGATTGGCTCATTCTGGCCGTCGTTAACAGACTTTCGTGCTAAGACAAAAGGCCCACAGCAGATGGAGAAATGTGAGGGTGGGTTTTATAAATCTCCTAAAATAATGTGACAAGAGATCATCTTTAAGTTCAGGCTTTACAGAATCACGACCACGAGAATGTAGACAATACCAGGCCAACACTGGGAAAAGATGCATCCGTCAAAATCCATCCATCCATCCATCCCCCCACGCACCCATACATCTATACACCTGTTTTCGAATCGAGTCGGCTTGAAAGAGCTTACCGGTTGCTGTTTTGGCCATGGCTGATGTATATTATTCTCTCCGCAAAGGATGCTGTAGCTCCCTTCAGGTGATCGGTAATGCTTCTAAGGCACTGAGTCAGCGAATAGACCGGGGTAGGATCGGATGCGAGGCTGGAGGTGGGCACGAGCGGGAGCGCGCATGCAGACCCTCCCCTCTGCACTCACGTGCGCGGAGCGGTTTTAATAGTGTTTGATTTGACCATGAAGGAGACTTATGGGCTAAAGTAGACGATTAAGACAGAAAGTCGAGAAAGCTTATGAATGAGTGCTCGAAGTAGCCTTTCACTTTCCATAGCGTCGTGACAACACGCGAAAAGGAGCATAAAGAGTTGATATACAACACTGCAAATTGGCTTCAAAAATTGGAATTAATAAAATATTATAGGCCTTTATTAACACATTTAGGTCGAAGAGCATAGAATTGATAAATAGGCTAATGAAATGTGTTTTTCTGGGGGCCTGTTAACAAGGTGGTACACGAAAAAGGCTGTCGAAGCCTCTTTGCCGAGCTTATTAAGGTAGACGACTTCCTGTAACCTACCTGTTAGGATGACGCATGGTCAGAATTTAATTTTAACGATTGAATGCGTCATTTTACGTCATTGTTCGTTAGCCCACAAAGAGTGACATGTTGTAAGGGAGAGTAGTGAGTGGGTCGACCCATCCCGTTTCCAGGCAACTGTGCACATTAATTGTCTTGTTGACAAATTCAGTAAGTATCAACCCGGAAATTCATGTCAATGCTTCGAAAAAAAAACCAAAACTTAAATCTGTGCTGTTCTGTCTACTTGTTTCAATGGATAATTCTGAGACTTCAGGTTGAATCAAGTGAAGACAGTTGAAAGTCTTAAAATCAGTTGACTTGGAATTAAGTTGCTGCATAAAACTATTCATGATTGATAATCTTTTTATTCAGGACTACATTAACATAGTCATTGTGAACATCATTAAAGTACGAACCATGTTTATTAGTCAGCATGAAGTTGACCAATAGCCTATAGGTTATGTTTATGTCACAGTTTCTGTTAGGTTGCCAGCAATTATTGAGATGTGTACATCAGATCCAACTTGTACATCATAAATCAGGGCAAACATAAAACAGTTTGGAATGAGCAAAGCTTTATTAAGATATCATATAACATCATACAGATCCTTTCCAATTCTTAAAATAAAAGACATGTATGGTTGCTGGTTTTACAGTACTGACTGAAATCTGTTTCTGAAGTCAACAAATACAATCTGCATAGGAAAATATTCCAGATGATACACATTCAAGTACTATGACCATAAACAGTGCCATGAAAACCTGGATTATAAATAGTAATTTTTTGGTTTGAATAGAACAAACATTTTAATGACAGTTGAAGATGACACATTACATTTAAAACAAATTTAGCAAAGGTCAAGACATGTTTCAAGTTTTATGGATAAGAGACTTTACATGTGTAAAATCAGAGGCAGCTGTGTTAAGACATAAGGGCAGCCACAATAAAAGTTTTTTATGCTCAGTTGAAATGTATAGAAGTTGAAAACAAATTCAAAAGTAAAAGTATTGAGTACTGGTTTATTTTAACTAGACATTTAAAATGATAGAGGTCTGTGCATCAGGATGAAAAACTAAACAACGACAAAGATGTGAAAACAGTTGAAATCTAAGTTATTGCAGTGCATCATATTTTCAGTGTTTTATAAGTTTAGAGAGTGGCTCAAGTACTGAAGATTTAACAAGTGCTTGTATGAAATGGCTGGAGTGCTTAACTGTGAACTGCCTGGGCCTTCAACTGCTTCTTAATGTAGCATCCAACCAGTATCTGAGGGCGCTGTTGGTAATTGTGAAGAACTTCACTGGAGCTACTCAGCTGATCCCCCTTCAGGCGGTCTAGTAGAGTCACACAAACCACGGCCGCTGTACACAAAACATAAGCATCAGGTCCCTGAGACTTGAAATTTGCCAGCCTTCATATAATGCAGATGTTATATTATTTACCTCGAAGACCACTCAGTTTACACATTGCAGCAAAAACTGAGGACTCCATTTCAATATTGCAGACCCCCGCTTCGTTGGCTCTGTTGAGGTAGTCCTGCTTGTCCTTCTCAGTATAGGCGCAGAATGCACCATCCAAACGGGCTTGTCCTGACAGATTGATCAGACAGAGAGTGAATCAGCAAGAGAGCAAATACTGCAAGCGAGAACAAAAGTCATTTAAATGTGGAACAGAACAAGTGCACACCTTCATAGAAGTCCAGAGTACACATGGTGTTGCCCACCACTGTGTCAAACTGGTTCAAGTCTTTGCTGCACTGCAACAGCTCCTCAGCCAGGCACTGGTCCAAATCTGTGTTGCGCACAACCGTCTTTCCCAAGATCACCTGTTCAAACTTTGGCAGGAAGGTGGCATCAACAGACTGCTTGGTGACCACAACAGTGCCAGGCTCAAGCCCTTAAAAACAGAAATGGCAGATAAGATTAATCAAAGACTTCCACTCCTGTCATATCAAGAAAGGACTAACATGGACATGCTTAAATGTCAGACTTGACAGATTATTTCTTTAATGAAAAAAACATAGCTTTATATATATTTTTTCAATCAAAGCATCCAGACATAATTATTAAGACGAATATTTAGATGATTTCAAATAGCATGCCTTTAAATTCAGCCAGTTGTTAGAGTTATTAACTAGTGTTCTACAGCAGTACAAACACTGGCATATACTGACTGAAATGTCAAACAGATGGCATTTTATAATCACCTCAAAAGGCAAAACCAACATTTTAAATGGGGAAAAAGGAGACTCGCATAAGAATGACTGCTATGAAATATTTATGACTCCCTCTCCCTCTATTGGTACATGAAAAAAGCCTCAAGTGCAAATTCTGAGTTGTCTGTTTTGAGGCAGCTGATCAGTGAGTTTAATCACATTAATTCAAATCAAGTCAATCACATGTATGGTCAGTAACAATGCAAGCCAACCATAAGTTTGTATTTTTTCTTTCAAAGCACAGCAGTTCTCAGGGGAGAAACCTGAAGGCATGAAAAGTCAGGACACAACACAACAATACAGTTTGTAAAATGTTATTCACTTGTTCATCATTAACCATGTGTGGCTCATAAAGTGTTAGAGATCTCGCCGTATGTTTGATTTTTTTTAAGCTATAAGAAGTGTTAGATGCAGGTGGAACCCTGAGACTGTTTTTGGTATGATGTGAAATATTTTTTTTCCATTTGCAGTTGAAAAGGCATTTAGGTAGCAACTGAAGGTACAATTTTAGAGCATTCTTACTGCTATAGATTGTCCTCATTTAGGAACCAAAATTCAATCAATCAACCATTTAAGGAAAAAAAAAACTTTATAGCACAGTCTATGGAGATTTTAAATTCAAAAGCCTCACTCGCCAGCGCCAAAATAACCTCCACTCATCAATGTCATCACATGACATTTGAACTCGATGGGGGTGTTTCATGTGCAACTATTCACAATTTTGAAAATATTATGAAAAATGTTTGAAGCTCAGGAAATTGACAACATCACTGCTGACTCATTATCAAGGGTGTGGAAATGAAACATCGGGGGAGTGCGACTGACTACACATACTATTTGTATGCATTTTTTCCAAAGTTCTAACAGTCACAAGCAAAGTAAAATGAGCCTGATGAAGTAATAGAGTTCTTCACTTTCATCTGGAAAAAAAATGTTTGGTTCCCACCCTGCTCCAATTTACTAAATTGATCTGTAAACCATGAGTGAAGCTGCAGCACCATGAAAGTCAAATCAGGCTATCAAAGGAGAAAAGAAAGAAAGGTAAACAAAAAAAGAGGGAAATGTTTTTTACTTGTTTTTTCACACTGAGAAAGTTTCAAGCTAAAAAGCAATTGAAATTAAAGTAAATCAGACAGAAACATATGATTATTGGCATATGATTCTTGCCAGAATCATATGTGTAACAAATACAATTCAAAATTATGACGTAGTTTATCAGTGTTATAGATACTAACACATACAAAGCCTCTGCTCACAGTCCAAAGATGATCAGAGTAATGAAAATTGAAAATGTACCCAAAAGATTTATTTCAAATGACATAACCTTCTGCACATGACTGCACAAAGATATGCACTTTGAAAACGAGTTGATAAATAATATATATTTTAAGTCATCCAGTTCATTCAGGCCGAGCAGAGGTGGCACATCTCAAAGTTTGCCATAATGAATCCATTTCTTGAGTTGACCACAAAGTTATACCACACCATGATTAATAAAATAAAGAGTTTTCACTTAATCTGCCCTGAGGAAAACTTACAAGCACCAAGTCTCTTATGAGCTCCTCAAATCAAATCATCCCAAGGACATTTGGGGTAATTAAGTCAATTGGTGAAGGTTGTAACTCTGTTTCATTAATATTCAGCATATAGCTAAGCACTTCAAATAAATACAATTCAAAATAATAAGCTTACCTATTCCACCTGAGGTCCCAATACGTATGATGGTCACATCTGTGCAGTGTGCATGATGGAGGAGCTTTATTAGCTCATGTAACATGATGGCAATTGATGGGATACCCATCCCATGCTGTGGAATAAAGCACAGATAGTTCATTCACTATTTAAACACCCATGTGGTGTTTCCTAGTGCACAGCTGACAAGATTTAGTGCAAGGACCCCAACAGCATTTATTTTGAGGATATGTTTTGTTCTTACATACGCTGACAGAGAGCACAGGGCCAACTTTGTACATAGCATATCGGTCCGTTCCGGCACAGATGTTTGGGTACTCCGATTTGGGGTCCTCCATGCCAAGCTCAGTGGCTATGTATTTAATGAAGGCTTTCATTCTCCAGGGACTGCCCCCAACACACACAAACTAAACAAAACAGGCATGTTTAACTGCTGAATAAGATGATAAAAGTATTTTTCAATAAAATAGTTAAGGAAAAAAAGTATTACTTTAACATCACCAAACATAGCAGGTAGGTTGTGAGTTCCAGTTCCTAAACTGAAGTGGTAAAGGATGTCATCTTTCAGTAAATCCAGGTGTGGGTTGTGCACACAAACGGGGCTGGAGAAATCAGAGTAGTATTTAATGAGTCAGTTAGGGCCTGAATTTGTTACATTTCTCTCCTAAACTGTACAATCTGTCCAAATACAGATACTTCCACCTTCATATAATATGGTTTCTGGAAGACAAGGTTCAAAATTAGTAATTTATTTGTCTTTCCTGCACACACATTTGATTTCAATTTTATTTGGCAGTCAAACAATACTCAGATAGTCCTGATAAACATTATGCCTCTATGAAAGTGAAACACCTAAAGTGCTTTAGATAGACACTTTGAAACAAACTTTATTTAGTTTGATGCATTAATTTAAAAAAATGCAAAACTGTAGTAGTACTAGTAGTAGATGTCCTAAATTTCTAATTACGTAAGATGAAAAAGTCATTCTTTGTCAAATAAAGGAAAGGGAAATCCCATGTGCTCCTGTGCTCCCCGCGGTTTCCTGTTTAAAAACTTGTGCTGTTAAAGAAAGCATTTTTGAAGTATAGGAAAATATTTTTAAAAATAAAACAAAATATCCCACCTGCTACAACATGAGGCTCCCGTGTCGTCCTTTGAATCCATCTTCCTGAAATAGCTGTGGGGGAACAAATGACCCAATGACCGAGACCAACAAAAGAAACCCTGGATGACATCAGCACATCACAGCCGAACAGCAGAAACTATAACACTCATTACATGAAGAGTAAGGATAAATTGGCCTCACTCGCAGTGCCTTTTAGCGTTCAGTCTCACATGTAAACGCAGTTTTAAGCATTCTCCCACACGGCATCACACATCGCTGCTTAGTCACTCACAACGAAATAAAAAATAAAACTCACGTACTCTATAACAATGTCTATAGCTGCTCAGTGAAAACTGAAAAGTCAATCAAAGACAAAACCCAACACAAGGGCACAAAGAAGACATTTACCTTTGAAGCGCTGCTCTCCGACAGCAGTTGCTTCCGTTTCCAACAAACTAATTTCGCTCTCTGACCATCCAACGTCGAAAGCGTAACGTGCGGCATGGGTCAGTTAGTCCAAGGGAACGCGACGTCAAGCTTACGTCACATGCGGAACATCAGCCCAATGAATTGTAGAGACTCCACAGTTGTGCCACCTGTCACGTACTTCACTGACTTAATTTCGCTAGACGGGAAACTGTGGTTTCTGACAGGTTGGGTCATTTTTTTTTAAAGTTACGTTTAACTTAGATGACAAAGCTGATAAACTTCTCCTGACTTATTACGACCAGCCCAAGAATAGTCTTCCTGGAAGTTAATTTATCTAAACTGCCTGTTTAAGTTCTCCACCTTAGCTTTTATAACACTAAATTATGATGATGGTATGATATGAAATTTACAAAAAAATATTTATTTTGACAACAGTAATTTGTGTAGACTAGGTTTGCTCTTTTTCACAAAGGTACACTCCATCTTTTTTTAAACGTTCATCAAATAAGTGTTCTTGTTTAAACACATTCATGATTTAAAACTTACTCATAACACCATTTACTGTTTTTAAATAAATCTAAGCCAGTTGATCTAGGACAACACTTATTCCTAGTGATACAAAGTCATCACTACACATATGAAGAAAGGATATATAGCACAAGGATCTGATTGAACTTCTTTGCTAAAAATACCTGCGATGAGTTTTTTTTTTTCAGTTAATTAACATGTCAAAGCATAACATTTGAATTGAATGTCTGAAAAAAATATACAGCACACAAAACTGTTGAGCCAAACTTTTTTTTATAAGACAATGGGTAAACATGTTTAGTAGGCCATGTCAAATCACAAAGCTGATGTCACTCAAATTGATACTGCTAATGATTTGCATCATTTTGACCCTAAACTCCTAAGCTGGGGCTTATTCTATCACTCTGGTATGTTGATTGATAATGTGTCAACCTTTGATGGCATTTTCTCTTCTTTTCTCTGAAGCAGAATATTACCAAAACAGCAGAAAAGCCAGCACTGATATATATATTTTAAACACTTTTATAAAATCTAAATACTTCAATACTTAAGCCAAAATTGTACACAGCAGAAAATAGAAATTCTTATCACACCAAGGTAAATTAAGTGGTGATTGGTAGTAATAATTCTTGCAACTTCACCTCAAACTATTGTCCAAGCAAACATGCAAATAAAACATCAAAATAAATTAAATTCACCAAGAAAAGCATAAGGCAATGAATTCAAACACTCTTTGGTGCAGTAAACACCTGTGCAAAAAAACTCAAGTTGAGTGACGCATCTCATCCATCCTAAAAACAGAGACATATATTTGAAGGTTATTTTTTCAGAATCTCTTGTATCTCTTTTCTGATGTAATAAAGACACTATAGGAATGAAACACAGTTGAAAAAAAAATTTACTCCCTTAGTAAAGAATACTGTTAGAACATTTTAATATGGCTAATTAGTTAACAAACAGGATTGAATGTGAATTACTAGTAAGCACTTAAGATAAAAGATACAATTAAAAACTCACATGGCTTCATTTCCACCATTCCAGCTACTTTCATGAAGCCACAGGTGACCCAGATCCCTCTGTTAAGTATGAAAACATTAGTTAATCCACTCAAATGTTATTTATATACCAAGGTCTATAATGAAGTCTTAACTTACAGCCACAGTTAACACTATAGGGTGCTCTGGGAGGTATTCCGGCTTCTTTCTGGCCTCTGGACAACTTGCCAGGCCAATTAAAAAATCTCTTGAGTAAGTTATTCTTCCTAAAAAGATATATATTTATGTTACGTGCATTATATTTAAGTGACATTACAATAGAATTGTGCTGCTGGCAAGTAACCATAAATCTTAATGATGGCTAAAAACACTTTGTCATACCTTTTCTCTGTTTGTGGAGGTGGACAATCTTGTAGAACTGCTCTATGTCAATATTTTTCTATAAAACAAAACATTAGTCATTAGCTCTTTGATTAACTATCCAAAAATAATGCTTGAATCAAAGTAATTTTGATGAAAAAAAATCTACCTATGTGGAAAAAAAAACTATTAGGAAAGAAACTTTGAACTTCAATATTTTTTTCTTGGTTTCATACCTCTTGATTCATTTCCTTGATCACTGCCTGTGCACACGTTGCAGCACTTATAGGCTCTAAACAAAATAACAATCAGCCATTCAACGTGGAAAAATTATAGCAAATTGATATTATAATACATTCCTATAAGCCCTGTCCATTGCTACTTTCATGACTACTTACCAATGTCAACATGATTACAGCGGCGCAGAGGCCTGGCAGGCTCCAGATGCTTTTGGAGGACTCGTCTCCTTGTCACCTCCATCCTAGTGTCAGTGAGATTCACACATTTAAACCCCCCACACACTACAAGGATCATCTATCAAGCAAATGACAAAGGCCAGGTGCTTCTTTTGCTATAATTTCACATGACATGCTTATGATGTGATGTGCTTGGCATAACCTTAACCAAAACACACTTAAGAATCTCTTTGGTGGTAATAAAAGCTAAAATCAGCATTTTTGGTATGAACCCCCTTGGTTTGGGGTAAGTTCCTAATGTTTACAACATCTGGACACCCCTATTAAAGCCAGTACCCCAGTTTGGCCAGTTAAAAAAGTCTGGCTCTGTCACTGAGTAAAGGTCTGCCACAGAAAACCCCTGTGTTAAAGAAAAGAAATAAGTTTTTTTCTATGGTTAAGAAAACAAATTATATAGAAGGGCCTAACGATGAATAAGTTGAACAAAGTCACCATAACATTTGATTATCTGTTATTCTCAATCACTTTCTTTTCATTGTACTACTACCCAAAAGATTTGTGAATATGCTTTAAATTCAATGTAAAACTATTTGTGTTTTCAGAATGTGTTTTTGGTGATGTGCAATTGCTTAAAATGGCTTGTGAGTTTGTGGTTGAACAGTAGAGAAACAAATGAGAATCATTTTCTTGTGAGGGAAGGTAAGATAATTCACTAATAGATAGTCTGGTCTAAATGACAATCGACTTGTGTTCTTTTTTAATATGATGAAGAGGTTTTTGCAGGTCCCTGCTCCAAATTCATGAACTAATGACACAAAAAAACATAATGTGCAACAACTAATCAAAATAAATAAGAAATATAATGTTTCAATAGGTGCATCATCAAGGGAAAATTTACACTTCCTCAAACACTGAGGATGAGGTTCAAGATGAGTGTATCGTTAGCATTAAAGCTAATTTTATGAAACCAACAAAAACGACCGTGATTGGCTGTAAATGCTAGCTAAATACATTCGATGGACTGTTGAGCTAACTGCACGAAGATTTACTTCTCTATCAGTAAACCCTTGAAAACGGGCTCCCTTCTGACAGTTTATCTTTCTTAAATAATTTGATATGCAGAGGAAATTTTGGAAAACAGGGGGAAAATACAAGATGCTCTTTGGTAGGTGTTTAATGGCAGACATTTGTAGCCATGCTGTGCGATGATGACTAAAAGAGGCTGCCATAAACGTTCATGGTTGTGATAAACGTTTGCCCCTAAATTTTTAATACGAAAAACTGGCAAGCAATCTGATCATTTTGATATCAAACCAGGTTAAATTGATTGCAAATGTAATAAAGTTGCTTACTTGTTGACAAATGCAACTTCATTAAGATGCAAAAGTTGAACTTTATTTCAGGACCGTTGCGTTTTAACCTGGCAAACAACAACAGCTCGTGGATAGGCTATGCAGACAACGAGACCTTGTTTTGAACTGTTTTACAATACATCAGAAGCCTCGACACGTTTAATTATTCACCTGTGGCTTTGCTGAAGTCCCTCGGCGTGGTTTTCTGCCTCTCACTCCAACTGATGTCATGACAGTTGAAACAGAATAACTTCCGGTATACTGCCTTCAAAATAAAACGTGTTCGAGTAAGTGGCGCGATAACCAATAACGAAGCGTGTTACTGTCAGAATGGAGGGGAACTCTTATTTAAAGCCATTATGGTGAATCGTGAACATTATCAATGCCTCGATTGACAAGCATATTGTCGTAAAAAGTGTGTGAATTTTGCATCATGCTTCTTTGAAATACCAATTCATAGATCATTTTCTCACTTGCAATACAGCCACGACCCAAGAGGAGTTCATTTTTGGGACATTTTAAAGATATAATTACAGTTAAATTCTGTCACTTGTGAAATGCGAGTTTACTGCTTAACACTTTATCCATGTTTTTTTTAAATCTGTGGAAGGAAGAGGACCCTAAAAAAGGACTCAAAATGAATGTCAATGAGTGATCCTGTCCCAGTGTGTGTTTTATGCTTGATTGCCAGTCCTTGTCTTAGTCTACTAGATTTTACTCAAGGTCATGTACCATATAACCAAACAAGATTAACTCGTGATCAGAAAAGAAAACACATAAGGGTATTCAATTGTTGTCTTTTTAATAGATAAACCTGCACTCTAAGAAAGTTTTGTTCAATGTCAGCAAGCAAAGTTTTTACCAATTTCCAGATTTGAAAAGAAAACTTAACAATATTTCCTTAAAATTCACAAATCTCAAAATATTGACAGACTGTAAATGTATGTATATGGTCACACAGTGTTAATGTCGAACAAAAATATTTCCACGATGAACCATTTTTTTGAATAACAAGTAAAAAATACAAACCAAGTGTATACATAATGTATTCTGTTCATTACTTTCTACAAAAATGCATTTCAAAATGAAAAATAAAAAAGCTGCTAGATTTACCATACTAGAAATTTTAAAAATGAACCATGTCACATCAAACAAAAAAGAGACCAAAAGGCAAGAAGAAAAAAAAAGTCATTTTGCCCTTGAATTAACTTTCCTCAATCAAGTGGTAGACCGTCACACTACCAGGGTCATGCAAAGCACCATGACCATGAAAAACACTGTCAACATTACACAAGTAATAGTTGTATCCTTCTTGGACCTATTGGCCTTCCACTCAGCTCCTCAATCGCTTTCAGTGCCTCAAGACGGGACTCAAACACTGCAGTCGCAGATCCTTTAGGTCTCCCACTTTGTTCATACTGTAGTGAAACAGATCCCGGAATAATCTGATAACCATAGCAAAAGTCATAGATTTCTTCCCGTTTGATTTGGAATGGCAAGTTAAGTAGCTGTACACAGGTGGGTCCATCAAAATTCCGTGCTGAGGCTTGGAAGCCGCCCCGAACACCATTACCCCTGTCTCCTGGACCGTGTGAATCCACTCCATAGGGCTCATAATCAAAGCTGTCACGGTTTTTAGCCTGCGCATAAGGCATCTGTGGATCACCCCCTTGAGGAATCCTGAAGTCAGGGTACTCAGTGTCACCAGGTCGATGGAATGCTTCGCTGCTCCTGCCCAAGTAGTGCTCCTCTCTAGGCCGTGGATTTTGCATATGGAGATCCTGCATAGATGGATCAAAGCCCAACTGTTGCATCTGAGACCGTGAAATGCATTTCAGTATGACTTCTGACCCAAGGAACCTCTGTCCATTGAGGGAGAGGGCACCCATCGCCTCTGCCTCAGACCGGAAAAGAACCAGAGCCTGTCCAACCCCATCACCATTATGGTCACTCATCACAAACACCTTGTCCTCTGTGATATCAAACCCATGGAAGAAGTCCATGATCTCAACTTTTCGCACATCAAATGGCAGATTACGCACAAGCAAACACAATTTCTCTGCATCATAAGTATCACTTGGGTAAGATGGAGGGCTTTCCTGAAACCTTTCAGAGCTACCAGGTCTGTTATCCATGCCCTGAGTTTCCAGTAGGGTAATCATTTTCTCTCTTGAGATTGGACGGGTATAAACCCATCGGTTGCAAAAGAGCCTTTTTTCATTACTCAAGGCATCACAGTAGTCTCGCAGACTCCTGAAAAGCACAAATGTAGATCTGGTTCTCTTGCCATCCTTATCCAGGAGGTGAAGTATCTGGCCATCTTCAAGGTTGGCATTACGAAACAGCTTTTTGATATCCTCTTTTTCCACTGCATAGGAGAGGTTATCTATCAGGACACAGTACTCTTCATCAGAAGTAACTGGCCTCTGAGCCACAGGTGATTGGGACCTCGCATGAAGTTGTGGATCTCTCTGGTTGCGAATGGGTGATCTCTCCCTTACGAAGTTGTTGTTGTTCATGTTGCCAGCCAGCGAAAGATTACCACCAGCCCTGCGCCAATCATCTGCTGTGGTTGGAGAGAGCTCTACATACCTTGACCCTATGTATTGTCTATCCCTCTTCAGGCCTTCATATGCATCCTTACTGGTGGCAAATTTGACAATCCCTTTCCCATTTTTTAAACCATTTGCATTTCTGAACAAGATCACATCATCAATTACCAGACCACTGAAAAAATTTAAGACATCCCCCTCAGTCACAGAGAAAGGCATTCCTTTCAAAAACAGAAACAAGGAGTGATCAGCAGTGCTTGACGCCCCTTGGTGCTGAGGGGGAGGAGTATGATCCAATCTGCTCACTGGTCTCCTGCCCACCTCCTGGTCCATGGATCTTCCAGCACGTCGTGCAGTCTCCTCATGGCGCCTCTTTTGGTCTAGCTCAACATTTTTAGTGCTTCTTTCAAGCATGTTCTGCATTTCTGTTTTACTACTTAGTAACAATGTGACGGGTGAACCCTTAATGCACCCCAAGGACCGTGTCATGGCTCTTCTTGCATCTTCATCCGAAGCAAAGATAATAAATGCTTCCTCTCGCTCCCCACCAACAATATGCACCCCTCCATCAGGAATTCTGAGGCCAGTGAAGAACTTGCGAATATCCTCAGAGCCTGCTGTGATACTCAGTCCCTGTAAACGGATGACGACTGCCATACTGACAAACAACAGCACCTGCAGACAAAAGGGTGTAAAATAGAATTATTTCCAACAGAAACTCTCTCCGCCAGCGTCCTGGTATTCCATTATGTCACCACTGGACTGGAATTGAATTGTGAAATAAAATGAATGAGAGATAGGGAAAAGTATTCCAATTAAGGCCTGCTTCCAAACAGACCAGTTTCCATTTCTAAATGAACAGAATCAAAGAATACATCACAACACAGAAATTCACCTGCAATCTGTCAGGTTGGTTTCTAGATCAACTAAATTATAGACCACAAATCACTGTGGAAAACACACACAAAGGTACCCTCTTATCATTTTCTGTTCCTTCCAAACAGGATTCTACTAAGAGCGCGGTCACACTGGCCATCCAAACCGTGCCGTGCTTAAGCACGATTGCCCCCTCGCAGCGCTGTTCCCCAGCTGGAGAGTACGGTCAGCGGTCACACTACTCCAATATGAACCAGACTTTAGCAGGTATCATACACGCGCACGGCCTGCCTACGTCATGGTGAAGCATCTGTTTACATGAAGCGTGATCTCATCAGAGTCAGCACAATGAGACACAAAGAGCACTGCTGCAACTTTTGGACTTATGGTGAGTCATTTACGCCCGACACAGCCCTCTATCACCCCAGCTTTGTTTAAAATGATTGTCGAGAGATGCGCTCGCGGCGATCATATGTAACGGATCGCATGCGCTGTCCGTGTGCTTGTGCTCGTGCATGAAGTAAACCGTGCCGGAGCCCACCTCTCCGAAGCGTGCCAAAGCACGGGAGGGAATCGTGCTTTGGCACGGCACAGTTGCGGTCACACTGGCCTTTCCAAACGTGCTTTATGGCTGAAGCGTGCTTAGGCACAGCGCGATTGGCCAGTGTGACCGTGTCCTAAGACAGCTTAAAAGGAATGAATCCACAACACATCAAAATATACAAGGCAACCCAATAAATCTAATGACATGAATTGATATGGCTTCTTTCCCATTTAAATTCATTTAAAATAGCCCCTTTGATTCAGTACACCACTGCAATAAAGTAATACTTTCTGATTTTAAAAAATATGTTGGACAAACCACCTCAAACACAATCTTTGACTAACCATGCAAGCCCGTCTCTTTCCACTCAACTCAGCAGTTCTATCAAAGATCTGAAACCACATGAAGTAGAAAATGAAGAAAAACTGTATGCCATTCGCGTGTCAACCATTTGGCAACAGAGGTCACCTCCTATAATCCAATACTCTTCAGAGCTCCCCGAAAAGCACAATTTCATGAATTCAAACCAATGGTGTCCGTTCTTATGATCCACTTGGGTGTTTGACACACAATCACAGCCACAAATGTGTCAACCAGCAGCTGGCATCACTAACACCAAAGCCAAACTCACTGATTAATGATAAGATAAATGTGAATTGTAATGCACTGTTCTGTTAGAGAACTCTGATACACAACCATTAGCAGCTGAACAAAAATCTAACAGTAAAACAATTTAGTTATGCTACAGTATGGCGGTATAAAACCATCCAGATTGACCAGTTCAAGCTGTATACCATGCTCAACACCACTAGAAAATGCATCTTCTCATGGTGTAATGTGCAAATTTTCTCTCTGAAAAAAATAAATTATCGTCACCAATGATTCGTCGCCTCTGAGCTTACCGCGTTGGCTGTCTCATAACCTCGTAAAAACAAATTATTTCAGTCCATCACGTGACGTGAACCTAATTTCGTTGAAAGTCCCCGAAAAAGACCCAAGACCGGGCAAATGATATGGAACCGAGCTTTGATTCCCATATCTTTAGTAGCTTTGCCTCCCCCAGTAGTTGGAAAAATGAAGATATAAAATCACTGAGAAACGTCCAGGCGAATACAAATAAGCCATCGTTTCCGTCCAAAAACAGATCCGCAAAATGTCTAACAATGCTAACGCGGTGTCACTAGCATTAGCTACTGCCGCTCTGACGACCAACGGTGACCTCGGCAACAAGAAGGCTTCCTCGATTTAAAACATGAAATATGTGGAGACCCAACCAACGATAACACTTACGCAGGTCCTAAATCAAGGTTTCACGGGCAATTTCGAGAGTATCAGATGAAAACAGATTAGAAAAAATGTGACTTCGTTCAGGTCTCCTCCCATGCAGTATCAGCCATCGATTTCCGCTGCCGTCTTCTTCTACACATGCAGAGGTGGCCCGAAGGTTTGTGTGAAAGGAGGACAGCGCCCACTGTTATTCCGGAGTGTGGGAACATAAGATACTTGAAAAGGCTATTGCAAGAGCACAAAATATAACACAAAAGTGATGACATTCCTCGCGTTCTAAAATAGCTCACATGGTGAATTTAATAATATATAAATATTAGTTATATTCAAATGTAATAACAGAAGAAATTAGATTACACCTTGATCGCCTGCTTATTATTAAATGTTTAGCGGTACCGCTCACCATCTCGTCGACTGTCTTACACCGACTACTAAAACCTGTACAATTTAAGTTCGTGTTTCTCCTGGGCAATGCCGTTTCCCTAGGGTGCTTTATAATTAAAGCCATTTTTCATCAGTAACCTGCAAGACAGACATCAATGCTGTAACCATATTTCACTCTTTCACATGTTAACGCCGGTAACACACACTATCCCCTTGTATCTCAGTTTTACACATGGTCGGTAACAAAATTGCGGCGAAGCGATATATCTTATTCTCCTATAAGGAAAGAAAAATTTATTATGCATAATATTTCGAGTCCCTGCGACCTGTAGCTGCCTATGTAAAATCTGAAAGAGTTCTGCTGAACCCTAACATGGAATGCATGGTATCGAAAATACAACAATATATATATATAATTTCATTTTTACTGTATTTTCTTGTTGAGTAAGACCCTGGATGCAGTGCGCTCCAGGGTTCGCGCCAGCCATGCACCCTCATCATGTGATGTTGTTGAACGCAGCAGCAACCACAGTCAGAAAGACACTTTGAGGATCAGTGTGTGGAATAAAAGGTATTAAAGACATGTGGTCAACCCTTCAAGATCCGGATTTTGCTCTAATCGTAATTTGGAGGCTTGGACGAATGCATACACTTGGTGGTGCTGACTTTTTGTGAAGAGTTGTGTTTTATATTTCTCTTATAACTCTTGGCTAACTACATGAGCTCATGTTAGCTCGATAGAACTGTCGTTTGCCCAGGCTGAAGCTCGAGCGCAGCATCAGCAGAGCCTCCGAGCCGACCATCATTTCCGACAGCCCGTATGGATTTGACGTCGGAATACATTGTTGCCTGATGTTCTGAAAAGGGGCCGATTACAGATGATTTCGAGGATGGGGAAACCTTTTGACCTTAAGCACTTTGTAAAGTGAGTACTTCCTAAACCAGTCACATTACTCAGTTTGAAGTTTTTTGAGCTTATGCCGTCTTCTACCTCACAAAACATCATTAGCTAGCATGCTATCAAAGCCGGTTGCTGTTAAATGGTTCTAAAACGTCCATATATCTCAAATCCCTATCAATTAATCATTAAACAGTTCTGTGGACAAGCTTTCTATCACCCCCAGTCGTGGGAACGTTATGTAATACGTTAAAGCACATTGCCGACGAATCAAAGATTGAAAAAGTAGCCCATAAGTTAACCGCAGTGTTAGCTCACGATCTGCTAGCTCTGGCTAACCCAGCTAGTGTTGATGCCAAAATAGATTCTTAGCTGGTCGCATTTCCCCTTTGCATAAAAAATGTATTTTTTTCCTTGTTGTTTATGTATAAAGAAATTGAACACAGCACATAGTTGTTATTTCAAGCACATATGTATTTTCTGGACAACTAAAACAACACGAGTTATACACGGCACAACATGAGCTATCCTTATCTTTAAAGATGGCCCACGGAAGCTCTTCTTTTAGCGTTAGCCTAACCTAGTTAGCTATACGCTAGCCACTTCATACTCTTTATTAACCAGCCTCGTAGTCGAATAGCTAACTGAATGACATTTCACGTTTCTCCCTGTACGTAAAGATACAATATATCGTAACAAGTAAGCAAATTGTAATTGAGAACTGTAGTATCTGGTCGTTCCGCATCATATCTACTCGTTTTCATAGTTGGGAACGAAAGAAACATCCGTTTAAAGGCCATGTTTTGGCTGCATCAGGCTCTACCTTTCAGCCCATGCCTTACTTGGTTTGCTAGTATGATCCCAAATTTTCACCATGTATTTTCATAGAAGTGTCGATGTGTCCTTTCATACTAATCCTCTTCCCAGAGACAGCCTTTGTTTTCACGAGGCCATTCGCCTGCCCCGTACTTGACTAATAATGAGATGCATGTTCTCTACTCGCCGTGCTTCCATGTTTTTCATCTATAATCGACCATGATGGTTCTATTTTAAACCCCAATGGGAATGTAGCCTTTCATTTTTGTTGTCGATACTCTAAGACAAGAAAGGGAGAGTAATAGACCACCATGCCAAGAAATGGGACACCTTCGTCATACAGCAAATGTGAATTTCGGCAACTGGTTTCTGTGCCACATTGCAGCGATAGATAACAGGAATCACAGGAAGGGAGGCCTAAAGAAGTTGAAACCTAACGGTCAGAAGCATTTTCTACAACGACTGAGTGGCAGAAAATTTGGGTACATAAAACGTTTTACCAGACCAACTTAAACTCACATTATACCATATGTAAACAAAAGTTGTTTGGGTTTCTTTTTTTACTTTTATAGGTCAGACAGTGGATGTCACTGTGAGATCAATACAGTAGCTGAAAAGTACATGTAAGTTGTTTTGGAAAAACAGGAACTAATTTCACTGTAATTCTGTTTTGACTGTTATTTTCAGGTGTGGCGTTTCTTTGGAGGGCTTATTTCTCTGATTTGAATTATTCTTGGCCAGCAGCGTCTTGAGGCCTACAAACTCTCAACAAGTTTCTAAATGGACTCACTGCTCAAATCCGAGATCAGGTATGAAAGATGTCCATCACACTGTCTGTTTTGTTATGTTATGTTATGTTATGTTATGTTATGTTATGTTATGTTATGTTATGTTATGAATGACATCATTTTAGAATCAGTAATAGTGACCTGAAAGAAACGACCTGTCCTCTACACATTACTCTTCAAAGATTTTGATACTAATTCTTTAGCTTATCCAAGACTCATTACCTTTCTATTGTTTATGGGCTGAAAGTTACTTGACATCCAAATGTAACACAGAGTTTATTGTGAAAAGCAACACAACACAGTCCTGACTAGCATTTGGTGTTTACTATATACTGCCAAAACACTGTACTGTAGTTTAATTCTCTCCATCAACATCCTTAGAAAGATAATACACGAGGGATTAAATTTGACTTGGTGATCCACTGCTGTAATAAAAACTTCTTTTAACCACAGGAGACTGCAGTGCTTTGTATTGTGGGTAATATTCAGTTGTGCTTCTACTTTGTTGTTTATTGCATCACAGCACCTCAGTTTTCATAAAAATAATTTGCCAGCTGAGGGGATAAACATTGGTCATGTAGGATGAGGTTTTCAGTTTTGTTAGTAGCACCCAGTTGTTAGACCTTGCTCTACCGAAGAATTTCACTGCAGAAATGTCTCTTTCTGAAGGTCACAGAGAAAGGAAAAAAAAAGAAGTCCTGTAGGATTATATGACCTAATTATTGCCCAGCACCCATATTGGGCCTACCCTTAGGAACACACACTCTTTTATAGGACAAAAAAGAGGAGAAAAATGTCAAATTATTCCCCTTTACTATACAAATTCATTTCTTAAGCTTTGTTTTTCTTTTGAGATGGCTGTTTGTCAAAATTTAGTGCAATACAAGTTGTCTCTTAAGGTTAATGGTATGAACTGATAAGGTTACTCGCTTTATAAGGATCTTCTTCCCTAAAATGTTCCCTACTTTGTTATAACTTTGGTTTTTATGTCTCTTAACTTCTGAGTTTGTTAAAAATAGGATTGGAATAACTTTGGATTATCAGATTTATAATTGCTTGTTATGATTTTGTTCTCAGTGTTGGTAATTATGTTGTATCATGTAAATAGTAAAAACTAACTCTGTGAAGCCTACACAGTGTAAAGTGTTACTCTTGAGCCAAACAGATTTCTCTCTTAATATGAACTTGATATGATGTGACCCATCATATGGAGTACTTAAAGAAAGTGCTCAAGCCAAAGAAGAGTCTGAAATGTCTTTCAAAAAAGTGAGACATAACGTAGTCCTGAAAGTTGCTATTTAAAGGAAAAAAGACGGTTGGTCACTTAGATTCAAAATATGTGGATATTGATTAATTTGGATATTATGCTCAACCTTTATCACTCAATACGTACATTAAAATGCACTTCACATTCATTGTAGTTTTACACCAGTACCATATTTTTAATTTTGTTTTGGGGTTAATTTTTGTCACACCAGCTAAATTCAGCTATCAGAAGATTTAGTAATGTAATCCCATAAACAGTCAATATGCTGCTAAATGCAGTCATGACGATTTTGTCCAACCTAGAGATCAAATCAATCACATCAACACCTTAACTCATACAGCAGACACATACTCGGATATGCTTTTCCTGAGTTGGTTTGTTTAAATAGCAGCATTTACCTGGTTTACTGTCTAATTATTTCTGATAAATAAAATGACCAAAAAGATTCAAATTGTGTTTGAGAATTCAGGCATTAACTCAAACCTGTCAGTCCAAAGCCTGCTGATTGATTGTATACCATGCATGTTGTATTTTAGGATGTTAGAAAAAAAGTTAGTGGAGCAAGCAGTGGGAAGATTTTACACTGCTCTGTTGCAGATTTGTGCTTTGTAAAAAATATGTAGTAAGGAATTTACACAAGATGTTCAGTGACATATGTAAATCCCACTGTGCAACCCTCTCATACATTGTGTTGGGAATAACAGTGTTAAAACTGACGGCATTACTAACACCGTTATTTTTTCCAGTAACGGGTTATCTAATGAATTACTGTTTCAAATGTTATAACGCCGTTACTGTTACTGACGGTGAAATTAGACGCGTTACTATTTATCTAACATGGCTTGCTCAGCCAGGCACAAGAGAGGTGCTGCTAATAAAATGTGGGGAAAAGTTGGCAGACACATAAGCAATGTTGAGTACAATCATGTTGACACATATTTTTTAACAAAGAGCTGATGCTTAAGTAGACTAGCAAAAAATATGACAGCTACTAGTGTGTCTCTCCGTGAAACCTGCAGTCAGAGAAAATCTCCTGCACCTGCAGCATCTTTGCATCAAACTGACCAGGGGGGATAGGTGGATGTTTTTTGAGGTTTCAATGCAAGGCACAAGTAGCCGAATTGTTTTGACTTGAAAAAATATTAAAAATAAGGGGTTAATCAGGAGACATTACAAGTCAAGAGTGCGAGACAGAGTTAAAAACTTGGAGATCTCTCCTAAATCTGGAGTGTTGGCAGGTCCATCAGACCAGGCTTACTCGGCCAGATGCAGGAAAAAAGCTGCAAATTTGATATGCGCAACTCCGTCGGATGTGTCAGGTTAAAACTGGCATTTTGTCACACCAGCTAAATTCTGGAAGTACAGGCACTACAGTAATGTTATTTTCAGGATGGAAGTATACAGACTCTACTTCACCGTCATAGATGTGAATGGCAAGAACCTTCATGCAAATTCCCCAGAGCAAAATCTTCTCAAAAACTGAGTTCTTTTGCAAAATTGAAGGTTTTTCAAAAAAGTAACGCAAAAATTACTTTTCCTAGTAATTAATTACATTTATGAAGGCATACTTCCGTCACTAATTCAGTTACTTTTTTGGGAAAGTAACAAGTGATTATAACCAATTACTTTTTTGAAGTAATTTTCCCAACGCTAGTCATACATGATTGTAATGTTGCATGAACTGTGTGTCTTGATGTCTCTCTCCTTTCTTTTATGCTCTATGTAACCACAGAGAAGAGGGGAGTGGTGCCTCAGTAAGTATATTCCTTAACATAAGCATTTATTTCATTTGCTGTGCAGCAAATGCTGACTAATGTCATGATGAAAATAATGTGAAAAGCTAACTTAAGCTGTCTCTCCTAGGTGAAGGTGGAGGGTCTATCGAAGGCAGCGCTCATCAAAAGCCTGTCTCCCAGGGTCATGTTATCAAACCATCTCCTGCCTAAAGGGACCAAAATGAAGGTCAACCTGGAAGATCAGGGTCGTCAGAAAGTGTCCTTCAGCTTCTCACAGACCAAGAAGCCACTGCAGAGCCTCTTCTTCATCCCCCCTAGCCCCGAAAAGCCTGTCACTGAACCTCTCCCTGCCTTGTCGAGCTCAGACAGAGGGGGGCAGAGTACAGACAGCAAAACTGAGCAACTGCAAAGACCCACAGTGCCAACATCAACAGCAGAGACACTTCCTCAAACACCAGTTTCTTCAGCTGCTAAACTAAAAATGGACTTGGCAAAGGTGCACTTCAAGAAGCAAATTCTCAGTGTTTCCGTTACTGAAGAGAAACCAGCTCCCGCTGTGGCAGGTGAGCTGAATTCTGCCAGCTTACCGCTCATACAACATGTACCCGAATTCCCGCCACCCCAGCCTCAGAATGCAGTAAGTGTCTGCTCCTCTGAAAATGCTCACACTGAAACCTCTGAGACAAGAGAAACCCTAAGCCTCAAGAAGCAAGCTGCATCCTCAGGAAAAGATGGAGACAGTTCCAGCAGTGCTGAGCAGGATAGTAAAGTATACAAAAGGAAAACCAGGTCCCAATCTGATAGTGCGCCTCCTGGCTCAGAATCTGATGGAGATTCAGCCCACATGTCTTCCAGCCGCAGATCCATCGACTCTAAAAGTAAAACAAATTCTGAGAGCAGATGCAAAGAGGTAAAAAAGTCTTCCTCTGGTTCACATGTGGAGGAAAAAGAAAGAAGTTCCTCAAGACGTTCAGAAAATCATGAAAGGTCCTCGAGTTACTCTAAATCAGACAGAGATTCTAGACACACATCATCACGCTCATCTAGATCAGACAAAGACCGCAGAAGGTCGAGGTCCAGGACACGGTCTAGATCTAGAGGGTCCCGAACAAGTTCATCTCACTCCAGATCAGAGAGATCTCGAGGCGACAGAGGATCCCGATCTGAAAGGTCATACTATCATGATTCTGATCGCAGATCACACAGGAGTTCTCCACGCAGAGAGAGGAGACGTTCCCGATCTCGCACTGACAGAACTCGGGACAGTTCAGACTCTGAGGACGACCATAGGAAGACAAGGACAAGGACAAGTGACTCTGGTAGATCCTCCATGCATGGAAGCTCACATAAAGAGTCCAAATCATTGTACTACTCAAAATCTGAGAAGGTCTCTAAATTGTCAGATTCTCCTCATCCCTCAGAGTTAGATAAAAAAATGCAACCATCAAAATCTGAAAGAACCTCAAGCAAGCGACTGTCAGACTCTGACAAGTGCTCACCAGATCAGGACTCCAGTTACCGTAAATCTAGCTCTCATCACAAGTCAGAGACCAGCAGTAAATCCTCTTCTTCCAGTATGCACACCCACTCTCAAACATATGAGAAACGCCAAAAAAGCAGCTCAAGTGACTCTGACATTGATCATAAAGCAAAACCACAGACCTCTGAAAAAAGCTCTGGCTCAGAAGAGAAATGTACAAACTACCAAAAGAAAAGCAGTAGGTCAGACTCAAAGCAGTTGATACCTTCTAGATCGTCTGTGACAAACAGCGGACAGGAAAGACAATCAATTGACACCTTTCAAAGCCTTGTCAAAGAACCGTCGTCTGCGAACACCACAGAATTATCTATTCAGAGTACAAAAGAGAAATCCGATTCCCAACAAGATGGAAATGAACAAAGTAATTGTGATTTGAAAGAGATTGTCTCATGCACTGATACAAGTCTGCAAGAACTGTCAGCTAAGAGAAAGGAAACAAAATCAAGTCTTGAAGTTGAAACAGAAAATGCCTCAGCTATATCCTCGAGTGCCTCGAGTGAAAGCCTACAGCATGTAAATGCCAGCCTGGAAAACTTGACTGAAGTGAAGGATAGCCCTTCTTCCAATAACCGACCACATGTGAAAACATTTGCAACCATAACAGACTCATTTGGTAGTAATGAAAGTTTAAAATGTAGCCAGGAAAAGAAAGCTGTTGAGCCCCAGTCCTTGATTGACACATATAATGTCCAGCAGAACACTAAAATAGAGGTTGACGTGCTGACAGCAGCATTACCAGTCAGCAAGCAATGTGACACAAGTGTGCCACTTCAATCTGATTCTTCACGCCTCGAATCAGAGGATCAGCTGACAGTCCAACAGCAAATCACAGATAGCGTTAAAAAGAGCAGCAGTGGTACCAAAAAGTCCCGATGGGATATCGTTGGGCAGGACAACTCAGAAGGTGATCATTTACATCGGACATTATGTACAGAGAGCAAGCCCAGTGTAAAAAAGGTCATCTCAGTCAAAAAAATAGAGCTCTCAAAAGACTCTGAGGTTAAAGATATTAATCAGCAAGACAATGAAACACATTCCAAATTGATGAAGCACACAGAGAGCTTTGAGCATGACGTGGACTCTGACAGCACATCTATGGCTGAAGCATACACAGACCAAAGTGAGCCTTCACAAGCAAGCACCAGCATGGACCACTGTGACTTACAGCAGAGCGTTTCTCAAAAAACGAACACAGGCCAGTCTCTGCACAGAAGTGCTTCAAACATGCAGAGCTGGAATGGAGACAGTCATGAGGAAAATTCCAAGATCAGTGCTCACAAGAGCAAAATGAGTAAGAAAACATCGCTGAACCCAGATGCATCAGGAGGACAGAGTGAGGCCAGTGATAGTGATAACTCAGAGTATGACTCTGATTGTGGCGAGGCTATAAAACGATTGCACTCTGTGGTGGTGGTGCCAAAGAATTCATCTCTAACAATGGACGCACATGACACACAAGCTTCTTCGTGTACTCCAGAGAACAGTTCAGGACTTCAGAATGACCTGAATATCAGTGAAGTTCCTACACAAAGGCAGGAGAGTCTCTCTACTGTGTCCATGCAAACTAGTGGTCCATGTGTGAACGAATCATCTGGTAACAGCATGTCGTGTCAGTCCCAGAGTAACATGGTTGATAGCACCAGCCACCCAGAGAGTTCAAGCTTCATCAGCACCCAGGCTTACATGGCGGCTCACATCAGTGCCCACGGAAGCACCACAAATCTTACCCCAAATCTGAACAAGTCATGGCAGTTTGAAGAGGGGCACAAACAGCATAGTGTAAGCAGTCATGGTGAAAAGATGTATCCCCATTACAGGCGCGATGATTTCTCCAGTGCAGATAATATTAATAACAGGAATGGGTTTAATCATGGTTGGGATTTTTCACAATCAGCAGGAGAACAGCCCAGTAGTACTTACCAGCAGCCTGACAGCAGCCACGGGCCTCACTTATTGAACACTAAACTCCCAGGAGCCCCTGGCATGGAGCAGGGGCACACACAGAGTAACACCTCCTGGAACCACGAACCTTCAAATATGCATATCAGCCGAAAACCCTACCTCCTTGTTCATCAGGATCCTACAGGCGAAATACATCCCGACTCCCTAACAAATGACCATGACGATTACAGTGAAAAACCATCCAGCCTCTCTAAAATGTCCGTGGGGAGCAGCCGAATGAACACTCAAGGGTCGTCGAGCTTTGTGCAAGGCTATGAAATAAGCAGCAACAGCAAGGGCTCTATCGTCCCTGACCTCCACAGGGAAGATGCCTTTAGACCCCACCGAGGTCGAGGCCCCCCCAAGAAAAGGCGTCCAGAGATCGAGTCAGATTCTGATAATGAGGCTGAAGCAGGGCCAGCAGGCAAGAGGGAGCGCGTAGGAGATATTGATGTTCCTAAGGATGGTCATGTCAAAGCAGTGGTGCAGCGCCCATCACTAACTCTGCAGGACTTTCAAGACGCCAACAAATGGAAGGAGCTGTCCAAGGTGAAGAAGATGCCTCCTTACTTTGACTTGATTGAGGAGAACCTGTATCTGACTGAGAGGTAAGGTGTTGTTGAGGCTGATTTACGAAAAAGAAATCATCATGAGTTGACATAAGCATTTAAATGTGTGATTTTTTTTCTTTTAGAAAGAAGAGCAAGTCTCATCGGGACATAAAGAGAATGCAGTGTGAGTGCCCGGTGCTGCCCAGAGAAGAGCGTTCAAGAGGAGTATTGGCATGTGGGGAAGACTGTTTAAACCGGCTGCTGATGATTGAGTGGTAAGGGAGTTCTTCTATATAGACCTGTCTGTGTGAAGGAACAGCACTTTTTTTTCGATATACGGTACAACACCTTTTTGAAATCCTATGCAAAAATACTATATGAAAAGCACACTTGGTGGAAAAGGTGATGACCACCTTTAATACATCGACTCGTTTAAGACAGCTGAGATTTCCAAAGTTGACTGGGAACATGATGTGCATGATAACAATCTGCCATCAAAACTTTGCAAATTTAGAGAGTTGAGACTGTGCAAGAAATGACAGTCTGTCATCTTACTAAAAAATATTTTGATCTTCTCACAGCTCTTCACGGTGCCTGAATGGAATATACTGCTCTAACCGACGCTTCCAGATGAAACAACATGCTGATTTCGATGTCATCCTCACTGAAGACAAGGGCTGGGGACTCAGGGCAGCTAAAGATCTGGCAGCGTGAGACTTATTTCGGCTTTTAATAAGACAATTACAGATGTCATTATGGAAAAAGAGCTAATGCCCACTCAAATTAAATCTCCTGCATTTAATTCTTTAATCTTGTTTCAATGTTTAAAACAGCAGGATTGTCTTACTTGGTTTTATTTCAGAAACACTTTTGTACTGGAGTACTGTGGGGAGGTGTTAGACCACAAAGAGTTCAAAACCAGGGTGAAAGAATATGCTCGCAATAAGAACATCCACTACTACTTCATGTCTCTGAAAAATAACGAGGTAAGTAATTACCTGTTGTAGTTGCTGCTAGTATATAAACTGTTTGGTTGGATGTTGTTGACATTGGGTTGTGTCCTCTTAGATCATTGATGCAACACTGAAGGGAAACTGCTCTCGGTTTATGAACCATAGCTGCGAGCCCAACTGTGAAACCCAAAAGGTATTGTGAAAAATCATGAACCACTACATTAGGATGATTTACTGGAAGCATAGAAACCTGACAATGACTTTCATCCCACTCCAGTGGACTGTCAACGGCCAGCTTAGAGTTGGCTTCTTCACCACCAGGGCTGTCGCTGAGGGAACTGAGCTGACATTTGATTACCAGTTCCAGAGATATGGGTACTCCTTCTTTGATTTGGTGCTGTGGCTGTGCTCAAAACACTGACATATACATATTCGCATAGATGGGTCATTAATGAGTGGTGATGTAATCTTTGCTCTAATAGTTTATCTATGATGGCATCACATTTGTTTCTCTTTTACTTCAGCAAAGAAGCACAGAAATGCTTCTGTGGGGCACCCAGCTGCAGAGGCTTCCTCGGTGGAGAGAACAGAGTTAGTGTTCGGGCAGCTGGAGGGAAGATGAAGAAAGACCGCAGCCGAAAGAGCGCTCTCACCACGGTCAGTTCTTTGAGCCAGATTTCAAATTCTCTCTGAAGTAAACGTTGTTACACCTCCACATCAGTCACAATAGGTTCTTCTCCATGTTATAATTCTAGCAACATCTCTGTACCAGCTTTGCAAAGAGAACTGTGTCATGTTTAATGGTGTCCTCATTTTGTCCTTTCTCAGGTTGACGAGGAGCTGGAAGCATTACTTGAGAACGGAGAAGGCCTGTATGACGAGAAACAGGTGGTGTCTCTCTGCAGACTCATGGTTCGAGTAGAAACCATGGAGCAGAAACTCATCTGCCTTAATCTCATCAAAGTAAGAATTTTTTTCTTTGTTGCACCATTTATATCATTTATTTATGCTGCTGTCATTTGTAGTGTGTGATGTTACATTTTTGGGTTACACAGAACACTCAGTACCCATCCTGCCTGAAGCAGTTCCTGGACCATCATGGACTCTCTTTGCTGTGGATCTTCATGGTGGAGATTTCTGAAGCTAAAGGGAACAGTGCCAATAACATCAAACTGCAGTCAGAGGTGATAAAAGTCATAAGCTTTGCATTTCAATGCCTTCCTTCAGTGCTTTTTCATTTCTCTGAAGTAACTGTAAATTGGAAATCTTCAGAGCCTGTTTGGGTAACTGTAGTTTGTTCACTGAGGATGTATTATACTCTACAGATCATGAAGACTTTGGCTGTGCTGCCTATCTCTACTAAAAACATGCTGGAGGAGAGCAGAGTCCTGACATTCATCCAGCGATGGGCCCAGACAAAAAGTCTGCCTCAGCAGGTAGAGATGGATGGCTACTCCAGCGAAAACACCTCCCGTGCTCAAACCCCTCTAAACACTCCTGATGGTTCCTCCAACAAACTGGGACCAGAACTGGAAGGTGACTCTTCCAAACCAGCCGTGTACCGCCGTCTTAAAATCATCAGCGAGAACAGTCTGGATAGCGCTCTGTCTGATGCTAGCAAAGCATCTGACGGGAAGGAGGAAGATGAAGAAGATGATGATGAGGACGAAGATGAATCCTTACATGAAGGCAAGCAGGTGAAGGTAGACCCAGAGCTTGATGCTACTGATCCAACTAAAGCATTGATTGAGGAGCCTGCAAAAGAGGAGAAACAAGAAGAGACGGGTATAAATTCAAGCAGTCAGCACAAAAGGCAAAGTGATGAGGCTGAAGAACAAATGGAGTTGGATTTGGAGAAGGAAACTGAAGTGAAAGAGGGCAACAGTGAAGGTCAGACAAATGAACTTGTAGAACAAAAAGAGCCAAGTGAGAAACAGGAGAGTGGGGAGGATCAGAGTACTCAGGTACGGACTGAGAACACTGAACCAGAAGAAGAACAGCCCCAGGTTAAAGCTCAAGATTTCGAGAGTGAGTCTGTGAAAGCAGAGGCTGCTTCTCCTGAGCAGTCCTCTGAGGACAAAGAAACCCAGGAAGACACACAAGAGGCTCCTCCTCCACCTCCTCCTCCTCCTCCTCCTCCTCCTCCTGACAGTGAGGCAAAACCTGGAGAATCTACTAGTGATCCTTCTCCAAGCATTGAAACCACAGAAGTCAGTGTACCCTCTGAAGTCATAGTTCCCCCTGTGGACCCCTCAGTGATGGGGACACCTTCTCAGGATGAAGAGGAAGGCGTCTCAGATGTGGAGAGTGACAGGAGCCAGGAGACCCAGCTCAGTGCCCTGGACATTAGTGGCATGGCTGCCAGGCTTCTGGACACCTGGAAAGATCTGAAGGTGAGCTTTAAAACATTTGAAAGGAAGACGTTGTGGGACTCGCTTTTTTTTTTTTTAAAAAAAAAGCAAAGTGGTCTTTTTTATGGTTTTCCAGGCACTCTTCAGCTAACAGGTTGTTCTTGTCCTTTCAGGAGGTCTACAGAATACCAAAGAAGAAGGAGGTGGAAAAGGAAGCACATGGTGAGTTTAATTCAGAATGACTGACCGCATTAATCCTTCTTGGTATGAATGTAACTGATCAGATTTTCTCACAGATCGCAGCCGAGATCGAGACACAGCTTTGACTCCACGTAGAACTTCTGGAAGTCGAGAACGTGAAAGGGAACGGGAGAGGGAGAAGGAGCGGGAACGGGACAGAGAAAGAGATTACGACAGAGACAGAGATCGAGACTGGGACAGGGAGAGAGACCGAGAACGCGATAGAGACAGAGAACGCGACCGAGGCTCTGACAAAACTCCCCGCAGCACTGAGAGACGAAGAAGACGCTCCACTTCACCTCCACCCTTATCCTACGAGAGGAGCCGACGCACTGAGGAACGGTAAGAAGGCTTGTGATGTGTATAACATTTTGGTGAGTGTGTTTAAAGTTCCAAGATGGCAGACAGTTTATGTGTGTGTGGGTGTCTTTCAGGTTTGACCCATCAAACAGCAACAAGACACCGAGGGGAGTTGGTGGCAAGGAGCGTAACAAGCTGTCCACAGAGGAGCGCAGAAAGCTGTTTGAGCAGGAGGTTGCTCAGCGTGAAGCCCAGAAACAGCAACAGCTTCAACAGCAGCAGCAGCAGCAGCAGCTTCAGACTCTGGCTTATGACCCCACTCTCGCCTATGCCTCCAGCCCCGGCTTCATCACCTACCCTCCTGGATATCCCATACAGACCTTTGTCGATCCCTCCAACCCCAACGCAGGAAAAGTTCTTCTCCCTACCCCAGCTGTTGAGCCCACCATGAACTATGAACAGACGCCTCCCCAGCGTCTCATCACAGACATCGGACTTACCTCTCCATCCTCCACTTCCCAGACCACTCCAGTCTCCAACCTCTCTCAGCACATCACTACTACCAACCTCACCACTGGAGACCCTCAGCAGTACACTCAGCCGGCCATAGGAACCCAGGACGCTGGTGTCGCTGTCCTCTCTGTGCCAGCTCAGACGGCTACTCAGGTGCAGGGCCAGCAGAGTTACACCACTCTCTGGGATCCCACCACTCAGCAGGCAGTGACTGTGCAGACACAGCCCACGCAGCAGTATGCCACAGCCCCGGCAACTGCTCAGACACAGACAGCCATCTATTACCAGGGTCAGCCATGCCAAACCATCTACAGTATCCCCACCGCATACCCTCAGCCCAACACTCCCGTTATACAGGTAAGAACCATGGAAACTCCAGGTATGATCAGGGTTGAAAAAGATTGTAGTCTGACCTGATGTGTCGCAGATGTGGCTAACCAAGAGAATGTTTATTGTTATTATTTAACACTACATCTTTATTCAGCTCAAGTTGAACACACAATAATTGGTTTCTTGGTGTCACCACTCAATGTGATTTTATTCTTGTTTCCCAAGGCTTACACTGAACCCACAGCCAGCTACCTGCACAGCCAGCCTGTGTATCCTGGTCATCAGCAGGGAGTGGTGGTGCAGCAGGGAGGCACAGTCACCACCATCGTTACATCCCAAACTGTCCAACAGGTGACAAACACACTGCTCTGATCCTAAAAACAGAAAAAAAATTGTTGAGGGAGGGTGGGAAGGGAATGAAGCTGACACTTTTGTGCATAAAAAAAGAGAAAAGGGCAACAGATACTTCCTCTTTTTGGTTACAGGATTATGTGTTGTGCTTATTTTGTTTTGAAAACTCTTTCTCTGTGTGGCCACAAGAGGGTGTTGTACATCTAATTTGCTCAGCTCTTAAAAGTTGCAACATGTTGGTCCAGTGACAAAGTGTCTTTTTAAGACGTGTTTGAATTAAGAATAAACAAAGGAAATGGCTTGATGGTCTCCATGTGTGCATAAAAAAGTGCATTCATGTGCAACTTTGAAACACTCTGCTAGAAAAAAAAAACAAAGGAGAATTCTGGGTACTAAAGCCATGTGGATTTTCTGCTAATACTTATTTTCTATTTCTTCTTCTCTGCAGGAAATGATTGTTCCCAACAATGTGATAGACCTGCCTCCTCCCTCTCCCCCAAAACCTAAAACTATTGTCCTACCTCCTAACTGGAAAGTCGCTCGAGACCCCGAGGGCAAGATTTACTACTACCACATTGTGACAAGGTTGGTACTGCTGTGTGTTTTGGCCTCTAGAAACCCCCTACATGTTCTCCTGTCTAAGATTCCTGTTCTCTGTACATTAGACAAACACAGTGGGACCCTCCAACCTGGGAAGGAAGCAGCGACAACACTAGTGTGGACCATGAGTCTGAGATGGATCTTGGAACTCCCACCTATGATGAGAATCCCTCCAAGGTGAGCTTTCAGCACATTTCCAAAGTGTTTTTTTAAGTGTCACATTTGTAGAGCTTTAAACTAGAAATGGATATTCCTTTATTTGAGAAATGAAGAGCAGAAAGCATCTTCTTCACTTCATCTCATTCCCAGAAAGTTTTTGCTTGGATGCAAAACATGATTACAGTGTTTGTTCATGGAGGTAATTTGAAGATGCTGCAGCCGTGATTACTTTCAGCTGTGTCTCAGTGAAGGGGAGTAAAAAAACCTCAGCAGGACATATACAGAGTATTATGACCTCACCATCGACTCCTCCTCCTCAAAAAAAATGGCTTCATCAGAATCTACATGGAGACAAAGAATTAAAGAGAGGATTCACTCACCCCACCCCCTTCTCAGTTGTCTGTCCCCCTGCCTCCAGGCTGAAGGGGAGGGATGGCTCAGCTCATCTCTTCTTCCTCTGCCTCGTTTGTTTTCCCCCTCTTCATTTTAACCCTGACTTTTAGGATAATAAGAGCCATCTGGGAGACTGAGCATTCATTTAATTGTGGTGTCTTTTATTATAGAGCAGTAACACAAGTGTCTCTTTTGAAAAGATGAAACAAACAAAAAGGCATGGAGTGAAAGACTGCATGTTTTCTATGCAACATTTCTCTCCAAAAACAACTACATCGTCATGGACCATTTCCTTCCATGTATTTATACTGTGGTGGTGTTCACATCTAGCATTTGACACAACAACACATACCCAGAACTTGTGCAGCATCTGAGATCACTGCTGCTCGATTGCTGGTGTTGTATGTATTTCAATAAATTTGTCTTGCTCGCCCTTGATCTTTACCACTCTGTGGGCACTCAGCTGTCGCCTGCCTGCCCGCCTCCCTTTGTTGTTAAAGGCAGGGCCCAAGAGGAAGCATTCTGCCAGGATATCCCTGCTTTGTGTCAAGTAGCTGGTGAGCAGGTGCTGTTTGATGCCCCTCTGACCTCCATAACTACTGTTTTGCAGCTGGTTGCCATGTTGGATTGAGCTGATGCACAGGTGGCAGCGAGGATGTGACAACAGAAATGACTGCTTGTCAGAAAGAGATGGTCAAGCTGTGTTCCACTTTAAAAAAAACGAAGATTAATCTTTCGTTTATTTTTTTTAACTCTTTTTTTTTTTTTTTTTTTTTCCACACAGTTCTCCACTAAGACCGCTGAAGCAGACACCTCTAGTGAATTGGCCAAAAAGAGCAAAGAGACATTTCGCAAAGATGTAAGTTTTGAGGGTCAACGTTGAATCCAGTGACCTCTGTGTATTTTTGTCTAAGTCTTTCTGTGTACCTGTGTGTGTTGCTCAGATGTCCCAGTTCATCGTGACGTGTCTAAATCCTTATCGCAAGCCAGACTGCAAACTTGGGCGCATTAGTAACACAGAAGACTTCAAACACCTGGCGAGAAAGGTAAGATTAAACACAGAGATCTTTTATATGTGAAGTTTAAACCTCCATTAAAGCTGGGAGCTTTGATCCAGTCCTCCCAACGCTGTGTGGTCGGAGCACAAAGAAAGCATTGGTCAGCTTTCATCTTAAAAGGAAAAGTATTTGAAGTTTTCCAACCAAATAGTTGAACTCCCATGATTCCTTTCTCCAGCCCAGTTGTTTTGTCTCTAACAGGGCCTTACGAGGAATGCATCTGACATGTAAACTGTTTCTTTTCCTCTATTTGTTTCACTTTGTCTCTTTAAAAGCTTTTCAATCAGAGTTTCTACAAAAGGCAGTGATGTGTTTTTCTTCTGTGCTGGTGGGTCATTGACTTGTTGTTGTTGTAGGGAGTGGTTTGGACTGAGTGCCACATGGACATACCAGGACAGTGAGGACATGAGGGCACAATTAACAGCAAGAGTATTTGAAATGTTGTGTTTTATTGTCTCAAACTAAGAAGGACAAAGTCTTTCAGGATAACTAACCTTTCAGCTGCTCTTATTCTTCAGGAATATACTCCAAGTTTTTCGTCTGGTGACACTGACCTTTTTTATCTTTACTTATCTCTGCTCTTTTTTCTAGCTAACTCATGGAGTCATGAACAAGGAGCTAAAAGCGTGCAAGAATCCAGAGGACCTTGAGTGTAACGAAAATGTGAAGCACAAGACGAAGGAGTACATCAAGAAGTACATGCAGCGATTCGGCTCCGTGTACAGACCAAAGGAGGACACAGAGGTGTACTAACATCACCATACCTCTGCTCTGCGATAACACGAGAAGCACAGATCTGCCGCTCCGTTCACCCCTTCTTGTACGCACTGGTCAACCTGAACCTTGAAGAAGTTTCTCCTTACATGATTACAGCTCAAATTTGCACTGCTGCCGCCCAAGATGCTCTCCAGGCCCTGTGGATGGAGAAGGATCTGTCTCTAGAGACTGTCAGAGACTCAAGAGGCCATGAGCAAACCCTAACCTCAAGGTTTGATGGGTACAGTGCTTTGGAAAGATGACACTGAGGGGTGCTACAGAGACTCATGTCTTCACTGACTGTTTGATTTTAAGCATTTCTTTTTCCATTGGTGGCTCTTAATTGTTCCTGAGATGATCAACTCTATTCCACTTTTTAATCTCACCTCCCCTTAACCGGAATCAGCTCCCAATTTCATATTAGTCAGAGCCATGTTTGTTATTTTTACAGGCCCATGACAGAACAGTCTGGTCCCTTCTCTCCTTTTCTTGTGCACGCTTCACCCCCCGTCACGGACTCTGTATCTGGTGCTGCTTTTAACTGGGCTGTGGAGGTCCAAACTTCCACTCCTCAAACCCTGCCTTCTCAACCACAAGACTTTGGAGCCTCTGTTGTTTTATGAGTGCATGATGTAGGCTGAGGTCAGCGTGGTATCCTTTATGGAAATTCCTACTTTTTCCATGTCTCCTGCTTCAACTAATATTCCCTCACTGGGAGAAGCTTTCACTCATAACACACTTAGGGATCAGCCAATAACCAGCAGATTGGCAATGGCATAAGAGAATGACGTTTCCATGTCTTTTATCAATTTGTGTATTATAACGGGAGCAGGGTTTGAATGCTTTGTTTGATGTGCTGTTTAGCTTTGTATCCGTTTTCCCTATTTCCTGTTCGGCCCCTCCCTTCACTCAATCCACCCTGTTTCCTCTTCTTACCAAGATAATGTTGAGCGTTGCAGTTTTAAAAGTTTCTAAACACCTTGTGAGTTGTTCTTTTATCAGTTCTATGCTCTAGTGAGACAGTAGAGGCACTTAGGCTGGCCTTGCTACACATTCATTTCCAGGATTTCTTCGGTCGAGGTGGTCTCATTAGCATTAGGTCACGGTTTGTTGCAGCCTATCAAATTGCAGTAAACAAAAGTTCCAACATATGTACATTGCTTTATGTGAATATATTGAATAATAGTTTTGGGAATGTTTAAATACGCAGACACTTTGTTAAAGGACTATCATTACATGATTGAAAGTGTAAATAGTGTGTAAAATCACCAAAGCTGTATGCAGGAGAGTGGGGTCAGGGAGCACAGTGAGCCCACCCGTCCTCACCAGCTCAGCACTCCTGATGCAGCTCCCACATCACAGTCAAACTTAGGTTGCAGCTGACTCACAGCCCTCTATTTTATTTTGTGGTGGGGGATATTATAATATGTTTCTTTTGTTTTTTGTTTGTTTTTGTTTATTATTATTTTTCTATGTACAAAGTAAGTTTCACCCTACTCTACTGTAAGTATTGTGTAAGCACATTGTCATACCGAGTGTACAAACATTTTAAAGATAATAAACTTTTTTGTAAAATTAAATAAAAATTGGACATTTTGTTTTGAGTAAGAGCACCTAAACAAACCATGCATTGGTCGGCACTTAGACTAACAGTAGCTTGAAAAAACTTTTCAAAAGCAGAGACCTCACCTCTTGGCGAACGGGCAGCTGCCATGAGAGGCCGAGAACATAAAATAGAGACATGACAGATGACAAATAAGGAGGTGTATTAGTAATAATAAAAGAGAAGTGAGAGTTCTGAGCAGAATAACTGTTAAAATATTAATACACTGTCTGTTGATTGTGCACCAGTGGAGGTCGAGTAAGTTAACAGCACAAGTATCCTTCCCTGCCATGCAACTGATTTTAGTTTGCTTGTGTGTCGGACTAACAGGCACAAACAGATCTTAGAAATGCAACATGATTAATTGCAGAGTGCACGCCCAGTCCCGTTTTAGATAGTGTTCTTCCTCTTCTACTAAGAGCAGCATTTCCGATGAAGGCCACCACAGTGCTTACGCATATTGTTGAGTTTGGTTCAAGTAAACGGAATCAGAGTGATGGACTGCTTTTATAAGAGAGCCTCATTGTTCTCTACATACACAAACAGCAGGGATAAGTGTAGAGGCGCTGCAGTGCTCTCCTTCGCTCTCGTCCATCGCAACCCCCCTCACAGAGTGTGCACATTCCGCAGCCCCATGCCTGTGTGCTCCAGACCGCAGTTGAACAGTCCCGTCTGGAGTATGTGACGGCATGTATCACCGCCTAAGGCCTTCTGAGATGCCTGCTACCACTTAGGACTAAACGCAAAGAGATCATTAACAGATTTGAGTTCAGGGCAGAGCAGGAATCAGATTGTACCTCAGAGAGAATTAGAAAACTTTGCTCCACAAAATGTAGCTCGAGGGCTTTGAAACTTCTAGGATGCATCCATGAGGTCCCTGGGAGCGTCCCCAGTGGGTTTTCTCAATACCAGATTTCAGACCCAAATTTTGGACAAAGCATTTTTTGGTGGGCAATTTTAGGTACAAAATAGGCCTGTTTTTAGCCTTTCAACAAATGGGCCTCAACCCCTCAAGACATATCCCCAGGGCTACGAAATTTCTAGGGCGCATCTGTGAGGACCCTAGGAGTGTCCCCAGTGAGTGTTCTCAAAACTGGGTTTCAGGTCTAACTTTCAAAAAAAGCAATCTTTTTGCAAGAAATTTTTAGAGGCTGAGAAGGCCTGTTTTTAGCCTTTCACCAAATGGGCCATAACTCCACAAAGCATATCCCCAGGGCCTCGAAACTTCTAGGATGCGTCCATGGGGTTCCTAGGAGCGTCAGTGGGTTTTTCTCAAAAAAGCAGTTTTTGCGAGCCATTTTTAGGGGCAAAATAGGCCTGTTTTTTGCCACCACAAAATGTTATCCAAGGGCTCTTCTGGACTTTTGGGGAAAAAAAGCATTTTTGCTGGACCATTTTTTAATGGGAAAAATAGGCCTGTTTTTAGCCTTTTACCAAATGGGCTGTCACTCCACAAAACATAGCCCCAGTACTTCTGAACTTCTAGGGTGCATCTGCGAGGCACCTAGCAGCACCCCCAGTGGGTTTTCTCAAAACTGGGTTATGGGTCCAACTTTTAGAAAAAAAGGCCTTTTTTTCCCGGCCATTTTTCAAAGGGGGGAAAATTGGCCAGTTTTTAGCCTTTCCACAAATGGGGCGTAACTCCACAAAAGGTAGCCTAAGTGCTCTGAAAATACTTCAGAGGAGGCTGTTATTAACTATGAAATACCTCTTAACAGATTTCCCTCCAGGTTTTGGATAGAAAATGTTCTTAAACATTGAATCTCTTGATTAGGGGTAAAAAAAAAAAAAGAAAAAAAGGGCAAGTAAGGGCACTGTGTAATCTAAAAAGGGAGTTTAGATATCTGTGTTAGACTTGTCTGTGGGACTGCAACTAGTTTCAGTTGACAGGGGGCAATTTTTATGTTGACATGAATCTTTTGGGCTTCCATAAATTTGAAGGTCTTTTTTATGGTGGCCAATAGGTGTCAAACCTATCGGTGGGAGTCAGATGATTTGCAAAAGCAACAACACAAATGCAAAAGCCACTACACAGCGGGAGTACAGCCACATCAGAAATTGGGGGACAGTTTTCCTAACCAACACAGAAAAGTTGTGAAAGTAAGTTTATGATTGTTTTCTTTTGTAACTTAACTATGACAAATATAGCTCTAATGCTAACGTAGATAAAGAAATATAAGTATTATAAAGGATATCATGAGGTGACACCCCTATGGAGTTGTATTTGTCATTGATGAAGTTAATCATTTACTTACTTTTACAACTTTTCTGTGTATGTTTTAATAGGTAACCTCTTTTAACTCCCGTTGTGGCCATACTTCTGTTGTGTTGTCGCTTTTGCATTTATGATGTGGAGTTTGCATTTGTGTTGTCACTTTGCTTTTGTGTTTTTTTGCTCTTGCATTCGTGTTGTGGCTTTTGCATTTGTGTTGTCGCTTTGCAAATCGCCGACACCCACAGGCCACCGTACTATTTTGTATTAAATTTATTTTTTGAAAAAGCCTGTGACTTAAATGTTAAAAAGAAAAAGGGGACTCTTGAATACCCAGGCATGTAAACAAATTCCATAACATAGCCAGCATGAAATATAAAAGACATACTTTGACATTCAAACTGTTTAAGTAATAGTAGTGATGAAATAACTTGTTCCCTCCTCATTTGGAAAAAAAGTGTACTATTGAGGTTTGATTTACGCAGAAGCCTTTTCGCAGCTTCATTAGGACATTTTTATTGAGCGCCAAAAATTGCTAGCTTGCTACTTTCAACTACTCCTCAATCAGTTACTGGATACTCAATGAGTGGGATCTTTTTACATTTTTATTTTTATATCTTTTGTGTTAATATATGTAAACACCAATTACTTGAGTCACCTGATCTACAGCATAGACACTTAAATGCTGAATGCAGCAGATCCATTTCACAAAAAAAAAGAAAATAAGCAGATTTATCAAAGTTATTTATGAAATGAATAAAGCTCTGAAAAACACACAAAGGCATACAATGAGGAAATATATACAAAAAAAAAACAATTGCTGGCATTGAAAAAATATAAAACAGTATAACTCACACACAATACATAGAAAGTAATGGTTCTGACAGACTTAATCTAGCTTTGGCATTAAAAATGTAATGAAATAAATACAATTACAAAATGATAGCTCAGGGACAAGCTTTTTTTTAAAAAAAAAATATGCATCAGTTTTATATCTTCTGATTGGATTTCAAGAACACTGGGGCAAAATATATTCTTTGTGTAAAAGAATAACAAGTTTTTCCCTGTGGCAGGAATAGAAGGAGAAATAAAAAATAACTAGAGCACGAGAAAATCAACTATTGGCAGCGTTCAGATTGTCAGTTTGTCCATGAGGGTTGGATCACCTGGTTGTGTAAATCCAGGAGCTGGTTTCATGGAGTTTCCTTGTTTTCTAGGCATGCACATGTGCATGGGAATAGTACACAGCAAGGAAAGTCATGTTAGAAAGCAGTGTTATTAGAGGAAATCATCTTGTTTTGGCAAAAATCAACTGCAGTACCACAAGTGGAAGTGGTCGCTGAAACCTTGATTCATAAAATATGGCTAACCAGACTGGTAACTTGATGATCAAAATTGTCCATAATTGTTTACATTGGCATGTGTAACCTTGACTTCTTTTTTTGAGAGGTGGGGCGAGTCTCTCTGACGACTGCCTTATGATGTAAATACTGGTTTTAAGATAGTTACACCCATGCAGCATGTGTAAACACATTATTCTCCTATTTCTTGGCACAGATCGGGTAAAGTCGCTGTGATAATCAGGATTTGCATGCACATTAAATGCTTGGTCTTTTTTGTAGAGTGTGTGGAGTCACTGCAGGTTATATCCATCCTGTCTAGTTTTCTGCTGGGTTTGTTGAACAAGGCACTGAGGTGCAACACTCCAGGGCGGAGGTGGGCAATTAATTTTTACCAGGGGCCACATGAGAAACCCGAAGTCAAATCAAGTCCCGTACTTTGGCGTTACATCAAAAACTCAAAAACCATCCACTCCTCTCTCTCTTAGTTGGTTTGATCCAAAGACGCGGCAGGAGACCTCAGAGACAGAGACAGATAACTGTGCTGCACTTGATGATGAAGAGTTAATCAGAGCCTTAGCTGTTTTCTTTCTTTCTTTTTTGGTATTGACACGACATGTTGTGAGTTAAACTAACGTAGCTCTGTTCTAACGCAGCATCCTCTCCAATAAGGAGAGTTTAGAGCAGGGTGAATCTTATAGTAAGAATGCTGACTCTAAAATAGTGAAACGCTTGTTGTTGTGAAGTTCTGTTTGTCTTCGGTGTGTGATGCGCATACGCGTTGCGCATGTACGCAAAGGCACTTTCTCTTCAGAACAGGAGAGAGTTCAGGTGGAGGAGACTGACTGAGCCAGTGAAGTAGAGGGAGAATTTAAACCACAATGTCCTGCACAGTGCCCGTGATAGATGATGTATTAAGACATATGCACCCGCACAAGTTTTATGTTTCTGATTGGCCTCACACGGGCCGGGCAGGGACGTACAAAGGGCCGGATATGGCCCGTGGATGTTTGCCCAGGTCTGCCCCAGGGGAATCTTTCATGCAGATGAATCCATTAAAAATAATGATGTTGTGTAACTTGAGCAGAGAAAAACTTTACAAAAATACTTTGTTCACTTGATAAAAGCTGAATCATAAGTGTCCAACAAAGCGATCAGAGGCACTGACGGCAGCCTCCAGCAGTGGGAGAGGGGTTGATATCAGAGTGCCTCCCTTGTCATCTCAATGCAAGTTCTTTTCTTGAGTCTTTTAGAGTCAGGAGTGTGTCACAGGTGCTGTCAGACCACAGAAACACCCTGTGTGGGGCAGTTAAGACTAGTGACCACATCAGGCCTCTCAATGCGGGCCAGTGCAGAACACAGCAGTCCCAGAGTGGAGCCTTCTTTTTGGGCCCAGTTAGACAGGAGTGTGTGAGTGGGGGCCTCTCCACGCCCAAACAAGTCCAGCTGTTCAGGCTCGTAACCCAGCACTGCACCCAGCTGCCTCCACCCGCGGCCCCCTCCTTCCTGCAGGAGGCGCTCCACCTCTTCCTGTCTGTGAGGGGGGAGGTTGATGTACAGGCGGGTGTCCTGCTTGCTGTCCCTCTTTGTGCCTGTAGAAACCAGTGAAATTACTCAAGTATTCCAGTACTTCAAAAAAGGAAATAATAATAGTAGTGATGAGATTGATTAATACATGTGTTCCATCATAGCAAAAGTCTCATCAAAAATATTTATCTTAGAAATGCAAATCCCCAAATTTATTGGCCAGGAATGAGAAAAAAAAGATTTTACAGGAAAAATCAAAAGCTTTAAGGATTTTTTTCTTTCAGTCTTCAGTGGGTGTTAATTTCCAAATCTCACACCCATGAACATAAACTAAAAGTCTTTTCTTTGCTGCATTACTGCACACACTGTCATTAGCCTGAAACCTGGTAGCAGGAAAGCACATAAATGTATGTCTTATATGTATGCATAAAATAAAAACAATAAACAAATTTGGAACTTGCTAAGGGAAAAAAAACTTCTGGTAGCACTGCTTGCGGTCAAAGGGAAACTCTCAGAGGAAAGGCCAAGACTACTAGCCCTGGGTCACATAGTGAATTACTATTTTCTGAGAAGTTGCAAAATGATTTGAAATTTTACAAACACAACTTCTGTTGTTGTAAATTGTTTATCTCGAGTTTGACACAGCTTTCAGATTGCATTATATTATTATCATTATTATTATCATATATTCATATTCTGATGTCTTTCTCACAGCATTACTTTAATCTTGTAACTCTGTGTTGGTGCTATTCTTTGCCAGGTGATCCTTGATCTCTCTGAGACAAAGAAGCTCAAATAAAGATTAAAAAATAAAAATAAAAATATAAACTTTATGTTAGTTTAGCTTCAAATAGTCTAAATATACCATACCTTTACTGGGCTGGTTGTCCTGCAGGCTGTGAGAGTCCAAAAAAACGCCACTGTCACTCTGGAGCTTCTCACCCTCTGGAGACGCTCCCAACTCAGCCGCACGAGCCTTAGAAAGAGCCTTCTTCTGTTTACACGTCCTCCAGCTGAGCACAGAAAAACCAAGTCAGTTAAGCCAACCACAGGGCAATTCGTAATATCTGTATCATACCCATAAAAGGAAAAAGCGGATAAGTGGAAAGTCACCATTTGTAAGCCACATAAAGGAGCAGGCCCAGCACCACAGCAGCTAGAACAGACACATAGGCCAGGATGTTGTTGCTGCCTGCCTCGTCCTGTGGAGTAAACTTTGGTGTCCCAGGAGCAGGACTGGCTTCACCCTCATCCATTCCCTCAGCCACAATGGGCCAGCTTGGAGTAACCCGGGTCCCACCAGCCCCGTCCAAAGAAGGACGAGATAGAATGTGAAGCTTCTTATCTGAAGTGATCAAACAAAGGGATAAACATGTCAGGAGCCATTGCATCTGCACATCGGAAAGACAACTGAGGTCCATAAATCACGGGCAAAAATAAATACACAGAAGCCTGCACGCCTGCTGCAACGATACCCTCAGTCATCCTGCTCCCCTGAGGGTTTCAAACATTTCATTACCCCTGTTTCCAGCCTCATTTTGCCTCCTGCAGTCTGCCTATTTTAGGATCAAACACTACAAGGTACAGTGCTGACCTTTGTGGGGTCAAAGGGTTACAACAAATGGACCAAGAGTGTGTACAGATGACCTTACTCCTGGAGTGCGAGTAGAGCTGGATGTGAGGGTCAACAGCCTGGCTCGGCCTTCAGGTTCCTGGGGGCAGTTAACCTCAGGACCTGTCAGGCTCATAGCAGTTGGATTACAACACTTAAGCTGGCTCTTTTTTCACTAATGCTCATGTTTCCTGGCTCTGTGTTTCAGAGTGTTCAGATGGGGCGTGGATACAGGTGTTGACCACATGTCCTGGTATTCACATAGACTCTCCCACTTGCCGCCTGCCTCCTGTTAGCTCATTCTTTTATCTTTTTACTATAGCTGCTTTACCCTGCATTAGATCTTTAACAGATGAGGCTCACACTATTCTATGTTTTCCTTATTGAAGGGATTTTCCAATAAAAGAGTGCATAGGTCTGTCTTTGATTCCTTTCCAACTTCTATGTTCTGTACCGGCATCTCAAGTCCTTTGGTTCCTCCAAACAGACATGGTAAGGACTGCGAGGAAACTTTTTTGTGGAGAACTTCTTTATTTCACTTTTATGAGAAGCTTAAGGAGTCAGGAACAGGATCATTGTGGACAATCTGAGGTTGTTATTTTGGTTTTAATTGACTTACCAACAGAATAGCAGGCCCTAACAGAGGTTACACACTCAACAACATCTTTGATCAGTTGTATAACAAGCATTACCCCCAGACTTGCCTCGTGTGTTTTCGAATTATTCAAAGTGAACATTCTTTGGTACAACTCACCCATGCAGAGCGTGTCAGAGTTGGGCATGCAGGCTCTAATCTCCACCTCACTGTCCGAGCACGGGGTGCATGTCTGGCAAGGTTTGATGCTAACATGCTCCTCTGAAAACGTTCCAGGGCCACAGATCTGGCACAGCCTGTCTCCTTTGGGGCCACACTCCTGGACAACACCCTGGCCGCGACTGCACTTGGAACAGGGCGCGCACAGGCCGTAGGTGCTCAAGAAGAAGAAGCCGTTGTCACATTCACATTGTGTGTCTTCAGTGGCAGAACAAGAGGCAAGTGTGGGGACGCTCAGCGGGCACCTTGCACAGGGAAGGCAAGAGCTGAGGTCTTCAGATGAGGAAAATGTTCCTGGGAAAAAGATTTTGAAAAATCAGAGCTAGTTTTTTCATCTCTCCCATATAGCAGCAGCTAAGAATCAATCTGAATAACCTGCAAGCCTCTTGATCAGGCGACAGAGATAATGATAAGTCAGGTAAACCATATTCTGCATTACATGAGAAACATTAGATGGTAATTGCTTACCCTGTGGACATGGCGTGCACTTGGTATCCTCTTTCCCACACTCTACCTCCACTCCAAAGCCTGCAGGACACAGACTACAGCACTGCCCTGACTCAGTGAACTTGCCACTGGCACAAGCATCTCCGAAAGTAACCTGGATAAATAGTCACACAAGAAATAATATTAGACAAAGAAAAGTGTATAAATAAGCCATGAAATGGTGAAAACCACATTCAAAAAGGCAAAGGAATCACAGTGTCAAAGAGGAATGTCTAACAGTTTTCTGCCTTACACCACACATCCCAGCCCTCTAAATTAAAGAAGCAGACAGCCGGGTGAACTGAAAATGGCCCTTTATTATCTTTCTATCTGCCTCTGTTTTCGACCTTAAAGTACTTTCCGTCTTATCTGTAAGTGGATAATGGAGAGCCCAGCTTTGCTCATGACATGGGGGATAGGTCGGACATTCCTGACGGCTTGTGCAGCAGGGTTAGTGCCTGACAAGAGTGGCTGGATTTAATCAGATGGCTTTAGACTGCTGGAAAGAATAAGACATAGAAGAGTGAAGGAAAACACTCAGCAAGGGAGGAAGGAAAGAAGTAAAAAAAAAAAAAAAAAAAAAAGCGCTTCCACTCGCCCACTTATTTCGAATCAGTATGAATGACAGTGTGTGTGAATACAGTATGTGTGTGTCATCAGAAACTGGTCTAGGGTATATAAAGAAGACGGCTCCAGCCCCAGGCGAGGGTGTCAGTCATCCAAGGCTTCCCAGCATGTGAGTGTCTGTTTGGGTGAGAGGGAGGCCCTTTGAAGTGAGCTAAGCCCTGCAGGTGTGTTTATGAAGGTCAGTATTTCACTAACTCCCCCTCTCCAGGCTGAAGCCCAGCATCTTAAACATGCACACATTTAAAAGGAGATTGGGCCGCTTTGCCTGAGGGCTGACAAGAGCAAACAGATGTCTAACAACTCACCTCCTGCAAAGGGGGAAAAGTAACAACTAAACAAGCCTCTGATGTCTCTCTTTGTCCCTGGAGTCTGCCAAGACACACAGGCAGCATGTGTGAACCTGTAGAGCAGGACCACTTTTGTTTTAGAAAAGTCCAGATTTGAGAATCAAAATGTGTTTAGATCGAAGAGACGTGGTGGATGTTGTTTGCTTTTGACTTTCTTTTTTTCAGTTTTGTCCTATGAAATGTTCTTTGCTTTCATTTCTGTCAAGTTTAGCTAACATAACATATATCTAGCCCATCAGCTGCCAATCCAATATGCCAGATGAAGACAAAAAATACACCACACACACCATTCCAGTCCCAAAACACAGATCTGCCTCATGCTGATACAGGAGGAGGAACAACCTTGAAACAAGGCTTACCTCTATCCAAAAACAACAGCCAGTTTTACTGCGTTGTAAACAGAGCACTCTGATGATATCTGAGCAGCAGCCACAGATCCCAGGTCAGAGGTATTTGGCTGACAGGGTGGTAGGATCAAGCAGTCGGGAACCAGGAGGATGTTCAGCGTTAGCAGACTGTGACTGCGCCTGGAGTGTAATAACTCACAGCACAAAAGGCTTCCTGGTCGCTCTTGTCGGTCCTCTCTGCTAACCCTTGCTAACCTCTCCCAGCCCTAAATCTATACTCTGATAAATATTTGGTGACAGAGGCTCTGTCTGTTTTATTTTTACCCGCAGCTGGGATTTCTGATGTTTTACAGTGCCTGGTGTGAGTCTGGTTGGTGTAACTGTAAGAGCTGCACGGAGGGCTGACTCAGATCAGACTTGGGGCTGTAAATGCCTGGCAAGCCACCCACTGGTGACCAAAGTACGATAAAATATTTGTTTTTTCTCCCACTGGAGACAAGTCTAAACAGTGATCCACTCAGCAGGGGAATAACTAAACTTGTATCTGCTGGATATACAGTATAAAACGAAACCACTTTATGTGTATTGGTTTTATATACAAATGTGTTGATATATGAACTTTTTTTTAGCTGGAAGCAGAACATAAAAATAAAAAATACAAACTGTTAAAACTTATTTCACATTTTGTTGCCTGAGAAACATTTGTTTTTATAAAGAAGAATAATTATCTACATCTAAAAATCAACATCTTGATAAAACATTCAGGATTCAGATTTATCATTACCATTTTACATTCTGCAGGCATCTTATTGAATATACTTTCAAGACAAAAAAATGACAACTTTTCAAATTATGCCCTTAAAATTATTTTTTAAAGGTACTTTTTAAAATGAAGTGTTCCAGAGCAAAATGTGGAGAAATGGTCACCCCGCCAGGGATCACTTCACAACTGAAAGTCCATAAAATGGTGTATATAACTCTAGAGAAATTAGGTACTTTGTTAGGTACAAACCAAACGTTGTCTGTAGTACCCATTCACATAATACAAACAGTACCATGTTTTGGTACCTTAATGCATCCTTGTGACTGTGAGGGAGTGGAAGAGAAGGCAATTTTCCATGCTTGACATGAACGCAGCTTTGAAAGTTTATGAACTGAAAATATAAATATTAAATGGAAAAAAAATTGAGATTGTATTACTAAACAAATTGATATTTATTACCACATCAATTAACACAAAAGTACTGAAAATTAGTACCACTGAGTACTGACACCAATTGCCAGGTACTTGGCATCTGTACCGTAACGTTTCAAATGTGAAAAAACATCTGTATATGACATCTGTTATGTAAAAATATCATTTGCCAGAGGTACTTTGACTCACAACATCAGTATTCAACTCCACTTGCATGAAGAGTTAATGAACATGCAATGAGTTACTTTCATTCTATTCTGTCCACGTGCAGAACGCAAACTGTTAGTCTGTTATCACAGAGCTGTATTTCCTGAGTTGAACTTTTACCAGAGGTGTAATACTTTTCATGCAAAGTTTAATTTTGTGTACATGGCACCAGGTACTCAGTCTTATCCGTGGCCCTAAGGGCAGAAAGAGTAAAATTGAGGTGGGGGTTGCAGTTGCTTTTTCCATTAAGGTAAGAAGCTGCAATCTGCAGGGATTCCCCAGTGAGAACAGACGGACCACCGAGGAGAACTGCTTTCAATGGGGCTCACAACTCCACGGCTGCCGGAGTTACTCAGTCAGCACAGATCACACACACACACACACACACACACACACACACACACACACACACACACACACACACACACACACACACACACACACACACACACACACACACACACACACAACTGCACAGCTTTTTCTATGCCTGAGACATTTTCCTTGCCCTTTTGAAGTGGGACCACATTTTAAGCACATAGTCTGGAGTTTCCACAGTTAATCTAATCTGCGTGAAAATAAACACACAAAAGGATGCTCTCACCCCCTTTCCCTGTGAAGACAATGACCCCATGGGCCTTCACAATCTGCTGGTGACAGCAACAGACTGAGGCCTCCCAACAGAGTCAGCCTGAGCTGAGGGAAAGTAGTCAAAGCAGCACAGCCCTGCTCCTCTGATGACTGTCATCAGTGTACAGGGGAACAGAAGGGACAAATTAAAGGACGTGGGTTTCCCTTTTTTCAGACACGGCTCTGCTAAACCTACAATCCTGAATCAAACAAGACAGCTTCAGCTATTAATCTAGTGCACCAAAGAGGAGAGAAGTGTTTCAAATTTCTAAGTAATCCTGAGGTTTGCCCCTTTGAGAAATATAGAAGTACTTGATGGAAATTCAAATAGCTTTGGTTATAAAACAACCCCCCTTAAACTTACAAACACACACACACACACGCACGCACACACACACACACACACACGAAACCACAAACAGGGTGAAATTGATGATAATTGCTTTGCTCCGGATATCTAGACCCCTGCAACACAGAAAGCTAGGCAACTCTTTCACCAGGAACAGCCCTGAGCAACAAATGTGGCAACTTTTACAGTAAACTACAGACAATAAGACTCAACAGATGTAAATCCATGGCGGATGTGCACATGTGCCGTAAGACACTACCCGCTTGTGCTGTAAATCTTCCATTGGGTCACATGAGATTCATTTAAGAGCTTTAGGAATAACTTTTAAGCTCGATAAATAAACACACTTAAAGTCTTTGTGTTTAGCAGATCAGAAACAGCATCTCAGATAACCTTTTGATAATAACACCCTGATTATAGGGGAAAGATACACAACTTTTAAGATCTTAAGTTTATCTCAACACTTGGTGTGAGTCTGGTGGGCATGTATGGACAGGACTACAAGCCCCATGGGCTTTATGGGGGTGGATGAGTGTCAAATTATTGTCTTCATCTGGGAAGTCAAGGGCCTTTTTTTCAGACTCATCTCGGCTTAATAGTACGCTATCAAACATCCCTGAGACTATAATTTGTCCATAAGATCCATCATTAATTCCAGTGTAGGCGTTAAATCTTTGAAATCTGTCTGACTCCTGTGTTTTGGTTTGTGTCTGATGCACATTTCATGTTTACAGGGTGTTATGTGAAGCCTTCTGCAGCCTAAGGACAAACCTGAATAAGACTGAGTGTGATTTTCTTTTGTTTAGTTTGGAGTCTTATAGAGAAAGACCGGATGACAATATAATCAGATGCCTCCCGCTCACTCTTTCCATTGTTATCTGCCAGCCACGGAATGACAACTCATATTCACCAATAGAAACCATGTGACACAGCTTTAATGAAATATGGCTGTGGTGAAATTCAGATTTCCTTCGGGAACAATGTGGCAACACTTAACCTAGTGGGTGAAGTTTACAACAACAAAAACATGACGTTATAAGCATAAGACAGAGAAATAACAAAGAAGACTTTTGAAGGGTAAGATTCTGTGGAGGAAAAGAATAAACTGTTGCTTACTTTTAACAGCAGAAGCGCGCAAATGCCAAAAAGTCTCATGTCTTCAGCCTCGACTCCCCAGTCCACGGATTGGTGCCTCTCAACTTCTCTGTAAGACTTTTTCAGTCGCGTGCAAAGCGTCCAGATGTGACGCTAAAAGGATCAACTTCTCCTCAAACGTGCAGCTCCAGATGCGTCAGTTCAGTTCAGCGCCGTCCAGTAACAATCAGATGCTTTCACGCATGAGAAAGTGGCTTCAAAAAGCGGGCTGTGTACTCCACAGGTTGTCCCAGTTACAGCTCAGTAGCTGCATTTCCGTCTCTGGACGCATTCCCCGCTGATACAGAGTGTGTGAGTTGACACAAAGTTTCTTCTGTTTCAGCCTGCTGGATGAGGACAGGGGCTGCTACCTCTCCTGCAGCTTTGAAACAGATGAGGTAGGAAAAGCGCTCGCGAGCTCTCCTGGGCCTTTTCTCCTCCCATCTCCTTAACTTTGAGAGGGGCTCTGTGATTGGCTGCATCCCTGCGACGCATTGCATGGACCCACGACGGCATTTCAAACTGTCACCACAATACTTTTTCACATTTATGCATAAAACACTAACTCTTTATTTAGTTTACACATTACATTTGACAGCTGGCATTTATTTACAGTTGTGCCCAAGGTTATGCGATATGACGCCGCTTATTTTAAGACAGGTATTTACTAACTTTAAAGAACTTTTAAGATTTTAATGTAAAATATTACTTAATAATATAAAGTGAATGTTATAGTTCTCGGCAAAATTGGAATTTTTTTTGCAGAAATCGATGTAATTATTTATTAGATTTTATTTATTTATTTGACACTTGATACTTTGAAAATATTACTCACCTTATTTTATTTAGACGCAACTCTGTACTTTCAACGCCACTAAATACATTTTAAATTTTGGTGTGATCTGTACCTTATTTGCAGTTAGTGGGTCTGAATATAAAGAAAATACCAAATGTTTTTTTTTCTTATCAGCTTTAACTCATGGCATTAAAAAAGTGGGTTTAACAGGCCTCATATTTCACTGCTGAGAGTGTGGTAAACACGGTCAACAAAATAACTAATAAATAAATAATGAATGAATGCGACTCCAAAAAATGTCCCATATATGTGTTTGTGTATTATAGTTTGCATTTTGAATGTTTTATAATGCTTATACTTCTTCCATTTATCCATGGAGTTATTTTAATCCAGGCCTTCTTTATGTAGCAATTTGTAATTGTGTTGTTTCTGTCAAAAATTTAAGTACTTTACTTGTGTATAGTCTTCTGGGACCTTGAGGTGTCCTGTTTGATGACTTATCTAAATGATGAGCAGTGAAACACACATATGTGATAAGATGACACAGATTTGAGCTGTGTGACACTGTTCCATTTTACAGCCCTGCACAGCTCATTCCATGTAGCTGTGATCAACAGCCATCAGAGAGAAAAGAAAGAAAGAAAGCACGGGAATCAAACAAGAAGCTCTGAGGAAGGGGAACATGTTTGATCTCAGCAATTCAAAAGATTAGAAAACCAATACAGGCTTAATGACACACCTTGTAAATGTAGTGAATGCATGGCAGGAGGCCTGCAGACTTCAGAGGAAAACAAATGGAGAGATCTCTCAGACACAATACTACTTACACTTCAAAGCCTGCAGAGAGATGAGAGGAGACAGAGGATGATCCTGCTCTGATAAAACTGCAAGCTGTGTTTCAGTCAAGGAATCTTCTTTTTTAAGTCTGAAATTAAAGCTCCTGGTGGAGATTTTAGACTGTTATGTTTTTGTATGTATGAATGAGCTGCTGTGGGGTAGGTGTTAGAAAAAGGGATTAAAAGAATGTTTCTAACAGCTTAACCTCACATTTTTACAGCCAAGATCCTTAATACTTGATACATTTGACAGTTGGAGAAAGCAAGATGAGTTTTTTGTTCATGCATAGGGCAGGCACCCCATGTACAAAGGTGAGATATTTAAATTAAATGCACATCAGCATTCTCATAATTTCAAACATTTGCTAAAATGCATGGCAGATATGTCTGAAGTATTTTCATACACTGTCAGATATTGCAAATCTTAATTTCAGCATGTTCAAAGGTAAACTAATCTGACATGAACACTTTTGCTATTTTTCTCCCAAGTTAATTCCATCAGTTCATATTGATGTTGATACTCAGGTGGAGAGAAATCTGAAATAAAGATCAGCTCTCTATTGTTAACAGGTTGTTGTATTATCACCAATTACCACACATCATGAAAATTGAATTAAAAGTTAAAAAGTTAAAAAAATTAATTGAAGGGGTAAAAAGTTTCCAGGAAAACAAGCGCATATCAAATACATGCAAGTCTATCAACAACCAGATGAAGCCTCTGCTACTTCTTTTCATTTTCCTTATCTTCATCATCTTGCTGTTGGCAAAGATTCTCTCTGAGGCCTGCTGTCCTTTGAGATAAATATGGGTGAGAATGGTCAGACGGCTCTAAAACAAAGAAGACGTGAGTCTCCCAGATTGGCCAGAGAAAGGACCAGAGACCAGAGAGGGAGTGAAGTGTGGGAGGCCTGAGGTCGTTGACAGAGGCCTGTTTGAGGGTTGTTGTGGCTCTTGGCAGGAACAACTTGAACAACACTAAAACTGCAGCGTTTCATGGCAGCCATCCCTTCAGCCTGCCCTCAGGTCCAAAGAGGTCAGGAGGAGAGACTGCCAATAAACGAGAGCGAGGTGTCGACCCCTCCCACCATTGTCCGAGAAGCCACATCAGAGCGACTACAACCCTCCTCACCCTCCTTCTCCGCTTCCCTTATTCACTGTCCTGTGGTTTCTGTTTGACCAGAGGTCTGCAGGTCAGTTTTATCACCCACCTCACCCCTCTGAATTGTTCCCCCAGAGGTGTTTATGGGGAGGCCGACAGGATGTTGTGCCCACCGGGAGATCAAAGTCTCCTCTTCATGTTAAACATGCTGTCGCTCACTGTGACCTTTTCAACTCCAATGGGGTTAAGATCACAGACTCATGCGAGGCTGGGATTACAGTAGAGGAGCTGGAAGATCTGCATTACGGACGCGGATCAGTTTCCTTCCTGCTGTGGTTCACACACAAGTATCAGAGCTCATTTTTCTGTAATGGCGGATCATCCTCAGGATACTGACTTTGGTTCACAGAAAGGAGGACTAGTCATTACTTTTGGCCTTGTTAGGACAACATCAAGAGGAGGGATGACTCTGAAAGTAGCTTCAGATACTAACTGGTGAAGAGGAGAGAGAAAAGAGATCATCACAATATTAAGAGTTATGTTTAAAGCTCTCATGAGGATCTTTGTGTCCATTTTTTTGACCACGTGATACCTCCTATCTCTTTGCTGAGCTTGTCCTTCACAAGTGTAGATCATTTATTCTGACCAAAACTTTTAACAGTCACTTACTATACACACATTGTCAGTTTTGTTGCTGATGGTTTTGTTTCCCATTTAAGAGCAGAAAAAGCTATCAGAGTGACTTCAGGTCTTTCCCTTAAAAATGCCTCACAGTAGCTTTAAGTTATGAGGAATGAGGCTGTATCTAGTGACCAAAGGTGGGTCATTCAAAAATAGTATATTTGTCATTTAAGAAAAAAAAAAGGATCAAGCCCTAATCAGAAACAGTGCTGGTATTCATCTGAGGCATTTTCCTCACCACTTATGCAAATCAGGACATCTGAAAACCAAAATACAGATGAAAAAAAAACTTGAAAGCCTCTTTTTTGAAAACAAAGTGTCTGTTTTGAGCTCATATGCTTAAAATGAAGACCCGTTTTACATATTCAGGTACTTTTACAAACCCTTTTCGAGAAATTAATTCCCTTAAAGTTTTATCATTTTTGTTTCCAATGAGAACATAAGTTAGGGCGCTATTCCTTTAGGATGAGATTTCTGTAGGTTCTTTGTATTTTTTGATGTTTTGTTCTGGTCTCTGCAATTCTTAACTGAAGAATCTGATGTTGTTGAAGTGTTTGCTCACACAGTCTCTCACAGAGTGGTAAACCTCTTCTGATCTTTACTTCTGAATGTTCTTTTTTATTCCTGGTCATGTTACTAACCTGATGTTAATTCACCTCGTTAGTTTGGAGATTTTCCTTTGGGTGTATGTTAAGAATCACGTTACCTGTTCAGTGTTTTGTTGTATCTGTTGTAACTTTAAAAAAAAAAGCATAAGCAGAGCATGAAACAATATAATTTTTCACTTTCAGCATTTGATGTTTGTCCCTTTTCCGCTCAAAAAATGTTGAGTTTGTATGATTTGCGAATCATCTGAATCTGTTTTTAATCACAGTGCCCCATTTTTTTTGCAATCTGGGTTGTAAATTGAATGAGACACTAACACTGTACAGATTCTGTCTCCAGGATGGAACTGATTGAACATTTCAGCTATCGTTTTTTATATATAAGCCAGTGCACCAAAAGTTTTTTCCAAGTATCATCAACAAAGACACAAGAATTTATACATGTGCACTGTGTTATGAGTGTTGCATTCACCCAAATTCTTCCCTTTGTCTCTTTCTCTCCTGTCATGACGCTGCATAACAACTGCTTTGTTCTAACCACAGTAAAAGAAACGGACAGGAAGTGAATTCCTCTGAAGCTCACTCACAGACCCTCAGCTCACGTGTCCCACAGTCATCAGATGTTTTCAGCTCATCATAAAGTACTGTAAAACACCGCTACAAGAAGTACAAACAGGGAAAACACCAGAAAAGAGGATTATGTGCATCCAGCAAACTGTTTTAACGAGTTCTTTCACAACATCTTTACCACTTCTGAGTTGTGTTAGAGCAGTGTGTTTAAAATCGGATTACACGGGACACACTGTGACTTTACATAGAAGTACATGATTGGAATTCAGTGTTTATACATGGCTCAAGACACAAGCTGAAAAAGGCACTTTTCAGATCAAACGAAACAGGGATACAGTCATGAGATAAACAGAGTGCAGACACATTTGTAAAGACTCTTCTTTCTGTGTGTGTGTGTAAGGCATCTAAAAGCCCTCAAAGGGGATATATTTTACATACTTCACTATCAAGGCAGTCATTACATTAATAGTAACAGTTTTATATTTATCAGAGCCTAAAGAAAGGCAGAGTCAGAGATTGTGGTGCACTTCTGGTGAAAGGATCGGCAAATCAGTTCAACATTAGTTCACTAGTGATCAGTTTACCCTTGTGTCTTTCTTTACAGAGTCAACCCCCTTGTGGTATTCAACAGTATTGCAGTATAGAAATCTCAAGCAACATTTACAACAGTTTTCAAGTGTCCAGGAGTTTTAAGACGGTGCCATTGCCAATCAATGACTTTGGGACATTCAACAGGGCAGGGATTACAGCTGTTCCTCCGACAAGAAAAGCAGCGCTGAACTCAGAGTCAGCAGAGTTCACAGAGTTACTTTTTTTCTGAGTGTCTCATGAGTCACATCCCTGAAATATGACTCAGAGTTTCAGCCTGAAACGCTGAGGTGCTCATCCCTCCACAAAACAAGGCCACTCTTTGGAATGATGCTGATTAAAAACATTACACAACTATATTTGAAATATACAATAAAATATCAAATCATTAAAGAGTAAAGAAAGTGCTCAGTGTATAGTTTCTCTCTCAGAGAGATCAGTGGCTGAGACGGACAGTTTGTCTCCTAGCAAGTCAAGGAAGGAAGGAAGGAAGGAAGGCCACATATAGTCTGTTGAGTGTCTTGGTGATGCAGGTATCAGAGTCCTCTCAGTCCTTTCACCATTTTTCATCTTATTTCCCAGCAGTCTCTGGGGGACTGTATTCTGTTTCACCTGCAGACACCTGAGAGATGCGGCGTGTGCTGAAGAGGCGGCGTGAGATGTGTCCTGTGCGAACCTGAGAACAAGAAAGACAACATCTTAATCTTCACTTGAGGGCTAAAAAGAAAAGAGAGATGTTAAGATGTTAGAGCAAAGTTGCTCAATTATCATTTGAAAAACCTGGTTTGCAACAGGTACTTAGCATATGACTACCACCCCCACCCACCTCCTCCTCCTCCTCCACCTCATTTTCACACATACAAACAGGCAACAAATCCACACTCCTACATCTTATGAACTCCTTCTTCTTGTTCTCACCTCCTCTGGCTTCCCTGCCCCAACCACGATCAACTTCCCATCCTCTAGTCCAACCAGGATGTGGCTGAACTCTTTGGTGACAGACACACATCTCACAGGAACCTTTAAGGCCAGAGGTGGTACTGGAGCCTCCAGGCTGTCAACAGGAAAAAAGATACAGTTCAGAAAACTAAGATTTTAACCTGAGCTCCGTTTTCATGATGCAGCTCTGTTTATACTTTCTCTACCTGTCCAAATCTCGAATGTGGAGGCTGCCCTCCATGGTCCCCAGGATGATGTACTCAGAGACCAAGTGGAGAGCAGTCACCTGCTCCTCTAAGGTGGAAGAGGACAGCAAGCAGCCGTTCACTGAGTAAACGTGAACGGAGTACTTTCCCTGTAGGGAAGAAGCAGAGTTTGGGTTTTTAACATGCTGTAAAAATCTGGTTGAGCTTCTTTGTTTTCCCGTTTAGTGTCAGTATTTAAAGTACCTGTCTGTGGGTGTGTTCCTCCAGCGAGGTCTGCACCACAATGTGACCCTCCATCCCCACCTGAAGCTCAGAGATCTGTGCAGGCACACAGCTTTCACCAGGAGGTCGCAGTGTTCGCAGGAACTGGCCTCGTCTGACGGTGTGCACGATCACAGTCCCATCCTGACACACAGAAGACAGAGTGAGGGTCGGGAAAAACACTGCTGCTCCTAGACTTTTATCTTTGATGCAAAGTGTTCTGTCTTTCTGTGTCTGTTTCAATATGCATACCAGGGCTTGTAAACCAAAGCCATATGCACTCACAGCTCGCTGTTTTATTGCTGATTTTGCAACCTTGCATGTGTCTTGGCAGCAAAAACAGATCAATCCAAAGCTCCTTAAGCTACAGATAGTCATCATAAATTTTTATGTTTTATGTCTCTTTTCTGATTTTAATGACGTTCAGGAGGACATGAAAAATAGTCCAAACCAAAGTCATCCAAGACTGAAGTTTGCCTTTGGTAAATTTCATTATGCAAGGTTTCCCAGCCAAGAACAGCCACTGGCTATAAGATGGAAACATCTGTGTCCTCTGCCTATAAACTCTGTATGTTGTGTGGTTGTTCCCTATAGATGCTAGTAATCACAATGTGTCTGTTAATGAACCACATCACAGTTTGCGTGGAGGAACCCCAGGTTGTATTTTCAAGCATATTGTGTATATTTAGCTTTACCCACAATCTCCCACCCACAAACCTCCTGAACACATGTGGTAAGTGGAATAAAATATTTTTTTTTTCTACTAAAAAACAAAAAATCCTGATTTCACTTGAGCTTCAGGTTGGAAGCAAGACAGATGGCAGCTTGATTAATTAGTTGATGCAAGAAGTTAAAGCTCCTGGAAGGAATTTTCAGTTTGGACCATTTTTTGCGCCCCCTGTGGACAGAGCTATGAATGTGCAAGAAGTGTTTTTTTAGGATTATTTTAGGGAGTTTAACCTTTATCAAATGCAACAGGAAATAAGTTCTTAGGGAAAGGAATTAGTCTCGAGACCAGCGCAACAAGACCACAGCCTCTTTGCAAAGGCTGGCATCTAAGACAAACTGGTACCCAATAAGTGGTATATTTCACAATACATCTCATCTATTTTATGTTAAAACCCAAAAGTATCCCTTGTTAAGAGGGATTTGGTAGCTTTCTGAGGATCTTCTTTGTCCAGCACTGCCCCAACAGTCAGATTTTAGAAATAAATTCTAACTTTGTGGAAACAATCAGTCTGATGCTGATGGTTCTTGTTATCATGTAGGCCGTTTTGATGTGTCAGTATTCATTTGAGTTTGATTTTTAAGCAGAAAAAAATCCTTCAGTAAAAAAACAGTTCTGTGTAAATACTGGTGGTTGTTGGGGATTTTACCTCTACCTGCTTGTTTTTTAGGATGTAGATTTTTTCAGAAATAAATACTTTAATAGTCTTTCTTTTGTTAAAAAAAAAAGTTATACAAATAAATCTGAAAATAAAATTTGTTCTTACTTATAAGGATTTCCTGATGGGTGACAATGAAAATAAGCCTGTCTATTAAAGTCCCTTGTCTCTTCATAACATGTCATGGATATCACAGAGTATTTGTTTTAAAATGCATCAGCTGTTCTCTTTTAATTTTTGCCATTTAACTTTTAGACCTATGTACACTGAATTTGCTCATCATGTCCGAACTCACAGGTGTGAAAGGACATTTGGGGAAAAGAAACCACAGAGAAACACTTTGCAGCTAACCTTTGACCCTGAGACAGCCATGTCTAGTTCAGTGCTGATGGCCACACAGGTGACCTCTTGGTCGTGTCCACAGAGAACCTGGACTGGCCGAGGAGACAAGCCGCTGGAGAAGCCACCCTGAGGGCCAAAAAAAGAAGAATCAATAGGTGTTTCATGAAGTCATGTTCATGTGGATAAGCATGTTGGTAAATCTGGTAGAAGATGAGGTGATCTGAAGGTTTACCTGCTGTAGAACCTGCCACACAATACAGGATGTGTCCCTTGAACCAGAGATGAGGTAGATACCACAGAGATCCAGAGCCAAGCAGGTAACAACATCTATATGAAGCAGAAAAAGACAAATATGTCCAGTGAATCAAAGAACATTATATTTCTTAATATGACTTTTGATAGTAAGACCTCACCAATGTGCCTGCAGATCCTGCCCACCAACTTGCCCTTCCCCAGCTGGGTAACTCTCAGGCTGCAGTCCCAGTGTCCTCCACTGAACAGCAGCCGTCCATCATTGGAGACCACCAGCACCTGTGCGCTGATCTCCATCCCCTGAGCAAAAGGTCCTCTCAAGAAACGCTGTGTCCTGTTGGAGAGATCACATCAAAGTGTCATGACATCTGTAAATTACAACCTCCATGAAACCCAGCATTCAGATGGATCCTGATTTATTTTGTGTTTATGGGATCCGTGATCTACATCAAGGTCAGTGTGGGAAAAAAAATCCATTAAAACAAAAATCAGTTGATTAAACCGGCTTTGAAGCTTCACAATAGAGCTTATTTTTTGAGAAGGCACTCACTTTGGGTTTGTTATCGTGGGGTCCTTTGTAAAGGTGAAGTAGTTGGCGATGTTTTTGTCATACGGCAGCCAGCTGTGTGTCCCTATCAACCCATTTGAGCTCACAGTTACCTGGAGAGAGAAAAAGTACCGCTAGATCAAAATGTTCTGACCTTAATGGTCGAGAGTGCAGCATGATTCATGTCATGGTCATGAAATCATACCAGTATGTCTGAGCCCTGGATAATGAAGGAGCGGTTTTGGTTCTTTGGTACCACTGCCTGGGTCAGAGGAAGGCCATCACTTATAACCTGAGACACAGGACAGACACAGAGGTATAACACATTTAGAGGAATGAAGAAGAATGAAATCATGACAAGAATTAAATGTGATTTTTAGCTCACCTCCACAAACGGGCGGAGCTTTGAGAGCTGCTCAAAGATATTTGGAGGCACAGTGTCAAGACGGGCCAGCCGCCTTGATGCGTTTGCAGCGGACATACGAGGAGGATGAGGTTCCTGGTGGCACATAAGAAAAACAGAATTTTTGATCACTCAAAATGTACGCCATCAATGTATGTGCGGGTACTAAAATCATGGGCTGGGATTTGGTTCAGGAGTTGTACCTTGAGGAGCTGACAGGGAGTCTGTCCAAAGTTGCTGATGATTCCTTCCAGGGCCTTTCGCTCTGTCTCATTGGCGATCGCATCCAGATCAACTGCACCTACAGGAAACCAAAAAAGACTGTGTTAATGGATGAAGAGCGTCAGAGAAGCACTTTAAGACAAACTGGTTACATCCATATGAAGTAACATAGTATTCCTGATGCCTTACCCTCGTATGTGCAGTAGTAAAAGACATTGAGGGCATTCACTGCCTCTTCTCCTCTCTGCTTGTATCCAAAGATCAGGTCGATCCACTCATGGAGGTGACTGGACACATGCTCACATTCCTACAGTTTAAAATGATTTTTTTTTTAAATCTTGAAGAGTTGTCTCTGTACCTTAAACACACATTTGCAAGACTCAATATCTATTTTGGTGGCTTTACCAAAGCTTTTCTGTGTTTCTTGATGAAGTCTTCTCTGGATGTTGCCCAGGGAGGCAGGAGAACATCTGTAACTGGCTCCTGAGACATCTGCAAACGCCCCAAGTCGAAGCCTACAACAGCAGCAGTGTTGCGTAAAATTTTTTGAATGCAGAATATTTGTACTTCAGCAGCTCTACAATAAACTTTTCATGTAATGCTCTTAAAAAGAGTGTCTGCCCACCATTCATGTTCTGCAGGAACTCTGGGTAGTAGAAAAACTCTGGTATGAGTTCTTTGACATCAGCTGGACTCTCCATGCGAGCCTGCCAGGCAGCTGCCACAGAGTGAAACTGTCTGTCCGCACAGTCGAACCTAGACAGTAGCAGAAAGTTCCAGTAAGAAACTCCTAAAAGCAGGAAACTGATCAGATATCCAGCATTAGTCAGCGTTCCCACCTGCCGCTCTGCAGCTGGATATGCAGGGTTGTGAAGGGCTCCATGCGGATCATGTAGTGCATGACTCCTGCTGCATTTGAGTAGTGTGTGCCATAGTGGAATTTGTCTATGGTGCCTGTTGGGTCCTCAAAGCTGTCATATCTAGTAACAAAGAGGAGTGTTGCAGTTAAAATACTGGATAGTTCTTACTTTAACCTTTATGAGATTATCTTAACACCATGTCAGTAGAAAATGGTCCTTCAGTGAATACAGTGAATCAGCTACTGATTAAAAATGCTTTTAAACAAACACCCAAAATCTTTTTTTTTTCGTAAGACACCACCGTACTTTTCTCTGACATTCTGTGCATGTCGAGGGTTGACCACGCCGATGGGTTTTGACAGGTCTCTGAAAACAGACGGGTCCTCCAGATCCAGAACAGGTGAGGTGTAGTCACATAAGACCCAGGGGAACTGAGGAGGACAAGAAAAACAGTAAGAAGATGCTGTGAGGAATGTATAACTGGTTAGTTATCGTCTGTATATGCCTTAAAAAGAAATGACCAGCAGCATCAAGATTAACTTTTTCGATAAGGTTATTTTTATTTGCTGTAACCACTGCCATGGGATAGGTCTGAGATGAATTGATTTTGCTGTCATACTGTTCAATATTTATTGGACATTTTTTACAGCAAAGATTCCCCTTTAAGTCAGGGGTGTCCAAACTTTTTTAAAACTGGGCCATGTTTAATTTCTAGAAAATGATCGAGGGCCAGCAGCTCTTACTGACAAATTTATCAACCATGATAGTATCACATTAATGATCTATTTGTTCACTATTTCTTTTGTGTCTTCAAACATACTTTTGCTATCACCTTCAACTGTTCCTCAATTGTCTCTTCATACCAGACGATAAGTGCTGAGTTATCTGCAGCATTACGTGCTGAGTAACTCTGCTTCTTCTCAAAGAAAATCTCCATCGGGTTAGATATGGGAAAAATATGTTAGGGTTTTTTTTCATGGCAGAATCAGGATCTAGGTTTTATCAAGATTGTTTTTCATGATGTTTTTATGACTCTTTTGACCCACAAACAACATTTTGTCCAAAATATTTCTTATCCCGCATATGGAACTGTTTTTATGCAAACACGTCAGCTCTAAGAGTTCTGGAGTTTCTGCAGAAAGTTTCAGTAACCCTGAAGTTTGTGAACTCAGGAGCCCAAGTAATTCAATTTTGTTTAGACCGTGATTTATTTCTGTGCTTTAGTTAATACATTGTAAGATAAAAGCTGGGGGCTGAACGACAATGGACCTGGGGCCCTGACTTGTTCCTGGGGCTGACTTTAGATAGAGAAATGAAAAAAATCATAACTGTGTTTAGGTTAAAAAGACACCAGAAGTAACACTTTGTACACAAGTGGGCACCATTATCAAAAATAAACAAATCTTTTCACTGGAGCTTCAACTTACCACAGGATACTGGGACAGGTCATTGTAAGTGCGTCCAGCGATGGTGTTCAGCTGCATCAAATATTCAAAATTGGAGATTTCTCGACAGACCCATTTCTGTTTAACACACAAACAGACACATCTTAAAAAAAAACAAAGACACAGCACAACATAGTTACTTATTATGACAAAAAGAACAAAGTTAGAAACCTGTGTCAGTCCAGATGCTTTCAGTAGCTCTTGTGGTGAACGTGAGCCGAAGTAGAAGAGGTTTGGAGGCCGTAGCCCAAGGATCCTTGAGTACACTTTGTTTCGTACCTAAAAGAGCAAAGATAAGAGTTTTAAGCTTTTTTTTTCAATACACTGAGCAGCAGCGGAAGTTTTATTCAAACTTAGCAACACCTTCTTTTTGAAGTTGATGAAGTAATGAGCCTGGTCGATGAAGAACAGCTCCAGTGCAGACCGTCGCAGGTTGTAGCGTCTCAAGTGGACTTCTCTGAGCTGAGACAGAGGCCGCTTGAAATCGAAACCGATTCCTGGAGACACAGATAGTTTTCCTCTCTGAAAGGATCCTTTGAATAGCAGTTAGAAAGATATGTTTATGACTGCATATTTTCTTACCTTCCTCTGTCTCTTCTTTCTCACTGCTGCCATCATAAAAGTAAAGATGATGTGTGGTGACTTCCAGGCGACCCTGCACAACCGCCACGATAGTGATGAGTTCACAGTCTTCAGAAAGAACCAGTTTTTCTTTCTGGCTTTCATCTTCTCCTTCCGCCCTGAAAGCATGGGAAAAAGTTAGTCCTTCAGCTGATCTGCATGTCACGTGCAATCAAAAATAACTGAAGACAATTACTTTAATACTTAATCAGTAAAATTTAGCATAGTTATACAACCGAGCTTTATTCACATTGTGTCACATTTTCTACGTGTTCTTTGTGTTGCAGTGGAAAACTACTTACGTGTCATCCAAAAAGACGACATCTTCCTCTCCGAGCTGGTCATCCTCCATGTCTCTTACTTTTGCTTCTTTTGCAACAGCCAGAGGGAGGGGCTCAGAGCTACGTGGACTGTCAGCTCCTGACAAACAATCAAAACACAAAATCTTCATTGCACTGCTACTTTTTTTTTTACATGCTATAAGAGCAATTATAATATTTTTAAACTCAGTGACATACCCATGTTATCCCTTTGAGCACTGGCATCACTGTGAGAATCATAATTGTAGTTGGGCACAAGTTTGAGACGCATCTTTGAATAGGTCTCTGCGTTTGACAGTTTTAGTTTCACCTCTGGTTGAACCCTAGAAAAAAAAACAGAAGAGGAAAAATGAAAATCCACTCAGTAGCAGGGATCAGCAGAATGATAGCAAGGATTTGGATAAATGGTTTTTTTTTGTTTGAATACTAAATTTTTCTAACTCTGACATGAAGTTTAATATTAATGTAGAGGGAGTTATTGTTAAAATTGCTGATGTAAGCCTGATGTAGTCGTACTTGTTGGCCCATGCTCCTCTCTCGCTGGTCAGAAGCCTGCGCAGTGCTTTCCAGTGCTGCCACACCACCCCCTGCTGGCTGGAGATCTGCTTCTGCCAGCTGAAGTGCCTGTTGTTCTCACTTCTCACTCGCTTCAGGTAGGGGTCTACGATCACCTCCTGCATCCACACAAGCAGACACAATCATCAGATCAGCAATGTGACAGATAAACACAGTGGATTTAACCCAAAAAAGTGTGTGTGTGGCCTGAAGCCTCAAAGTCTTATAACCTGGAACTTGGTCTTGCTGTCTGATCGGTCTTTGTCCCGTTTAAAAGCTGTGCTCATCAGGTCATCGAAGCAGGAGTTCCAGAAATTGGACATGATGTCATGGCTCCTCCCAAACGTGTCCAGCTCATACAGCTCCATGGTTGGCTGAACCTGGACACATTTTTAGAGAGAAGGCAGAAAAACACTCATTTTCCACCTTTCAATGAAGAAATGTTTCATGTAAGATGCACAGTATTCTTTTTTTAACTCTTTATAATTCTAACCCATCTGCTTCTGTTTTCTTTTACTCCAACTATTTCATACTTTAGTCATTAGGATTGTGTATACATACGAAACCGAGAGGACAGTTTTTAACATTCCTTTAAAACATACTGTATGCATACCCAGACTTAACTGCCATGGCAGCCAAATTTATACCATACTGGCTAATGTATCACAGGATCTGTATACAGCAGCAATCCTAACAAAACAGATTTATGAGCATGCACTGTCACACACAGCCATGATAAATCCACCTCTCAGTGAATGTTTTGCATGTCTGGTGTCTGTCCTTAAAATATGTCAGTGTCAGGTTTGAGGATAAACTGGTGTCTTCTTAAACGGTGAAGGTCTGCTAGAAAACTCTTGGGAGTTGAGTTTTAACTTTTTTAAAACTTGGATAATTTTTCTCAGTCACCAAGAAAGAGTTGACTGGTCAGACTAAAAGATGAGGCTCTAAAATGTGAAAGCTAAAGTGACAAAGAGCTCAAGCAGCAGTAACCAAGAGAGGGACATTTATTTCACTTGTTTAGTCTTACCAAATACCAGAGGAGAGGTACTCTCGATTGAATAAACTTAAATTCCATCTATTTTTAAAGGCACACTGTCAACCAAACACTGACCTGCTGTTGAAAAAACTCCTGCCACTCCTGAGTGTGACAGTAAGCCTTCAGGTCCTGTGCAAAGGTGGTGCTGCCATTTGTGACGGGCAGGTTTGGTAATAAGTTCTGGAGGGCAGAAGGGTCGGCATGCTGGTCCAGCAGTGTACGCACGATGGGGACCAGCTGGGAGAAAGTCTCCGTTTTCTCACAGTTGTTGCCATCATTTGCATCTCCTGGCCACAGGGGGGAGCCAAGCTGCCCGAGCAGGAAGCACACCTCCTCCCAGCTGAGACACAGCACTGTCTGGAGGAGACTGTGGAGCTTCAAGTAGGCCATTTCACACACCTAAAGTTGGGCAAGAGGCATAACACCTGCTTAGCTTCTTACTAGTAGCCTTAACATGCACTTCTTGAAGAGAGATGACAAACTTATAGGTGGACATTATCGAGTGTTTCCCCTCTTGTAAGAATCTACCCAAGACATATTTAATAAGCGGTCAGTGGGGAAGATCCATTTAATCTATTAACCTTAAAACAGTGATTTTGGAACAATGCATTTAAATATTTGTCTTGGGGGGTGGAATCACTTCAAATAAGAGGACCTATCTCAGTAAAGAGTTTATACCATTCCCTTTGTCGTCTTTTAGATCAGTGCGCCATTCAACTCTTTCATTGAGATTCTTTGTCAAAAGTATTATGCCAATCTAATTCAAACATTTAACACAAGCTGTTAAAAGATTACATACAGGAACTCTTAAACTTGTAGCTTAATGAGACTGACATGAGGCATGTTAATATTCAGTTCCTAAGGACAACGCTTCTTTTAAGGTCTGGCTCTTCAAAGAGCCTTTGATTTACAACCTTCATGAAAGAGAAACTCTTTTAAAGCGTGACCAAATAAGTAGTAAGTATTTCCAGTATGGTGGATGATTTAGTCCATACGAACACATCATGTGTGATCACTCAGATTCTTATCTGCAAATTAAACCTCCTTCTAAAATGAGTTGCAGTAGAGGTACATATTAGCATGAATCCCAAAAAAGTACCTCATAGATGAATAAAACAATAAATGTGCGATAGTGATCAGCTTTATTCTACCGCTGAAATTAATCACTCTACTTAAGTAGCATCCTGCTATTTCTGAGTAACCCATAGCTATTATGTCAGGGTGCAATTAATTCTAATTTATTTCAAACTTGACATTTTAAATACAAACAGCTTAAGGGGAAGCTGCACCACTTGAGACCGGACCAGAGATATGAGATGGCAAGTGCTCATGGTCAGCCCATTTATGACCGCTTTCTTTATCCCACAATCCCACAGCAGCAGTGGCTTTAGAATCAGTCATAATTCAGAGAGGAGCTGGCTTTTTATACAGAAACACTCCCTCAGAGGAATGACTGCAATGTGTACGAGAAGAAAGCCATAGAAGGATTGGTATTTTTAAACTGGCTTTATCTGAGGGCGCTTATCGTGTTAAATAAATACCTTGAACCCCTCAAAATTTATTTTCTGTAAAGGTCAGTTAAACAGGTGTTGGGTTTGAAAGACAAGTACAGAGAGAAGTATTCAACATTTTTAGTTGCTGACCGGTGAGTGCTGCTGATGGATGTATGCAGTGATGATACGGAGACCAATCTGTGCCATTTCTTTCAGCTCAGTGTTCCCGGGGCTTCCAGGGGTGCTATGCCAAGCCTGTAACCTGTCCAGCAGGTTTACCACCCCCTCAAAGATCTGCAACACAGCAACAACAACTGTTAACAAAAGGTTTAAGAGAAAGGATAGACCTGTTTCCACACCCTGGAGCATCAAAAGCAACCTACAGCCAAACAGTGCATTAAATACAGCTTAACCCACAGTCAAAAAGGTGATTCAGATGCTACCTACACCCAAGCGTAATCTCCACCCTGTTGTTGAAAAGAACATTTCCCCTTACATTAGACACCAACCGAAAAACAGCCACACCCAGCTGCATAGTGTGATTTTAACACATTAATATAAATCTAACACAACACTTATTTTATGCATGCATGCCATTAGGTTAAGAAAGTAGGTGTGCTCAACCTCTCAAATATTTATCAAGTCTACAAAGACAAAACGTTCTTTTGTATCATACCAGAGACAAATGAAGATAAATTAAAAATGGACTGTTGCTCTGAGCAGTAAGTCTTTCTGAAGCAGCTGCTGAAATCCCACTGCTGTTCAGTATTTATAGAAAGCAATTGTGCAGCCTGCTTTGCATTGGTATGTAGTGTTCTCCTGCAGTCGGCGTTGTCATTCAGCTGCAGCTAGCATGCTAACATAAGCTGATATCAGGGCCATGAAATGACCACCAACACCTTATTTGACCCAACAAACCAAGTTAAAACACTAGTTCAATGTTTTTGACTACAGCTGCCAAGAGGTAGTGTTAATGTTCTTCCTCATTTAATCCACATAAAGACAGAAATTTGACAAAGTCAAGTCTCAAACGTACCTCTAGCTGGATATCATCCAGTAACATCAAGCTAGCTACCTCCGACACTAAATGTTATTGCTTTACTAAGCTAACCAGTCGCTAGCTTAACGTTTTAACACACTTCTTTTAAGGCATTAGATACTTCCAAAATGTTAAACTGCTATTTGTATCCAAAAATGAGGCTGAATATTTAATTCCTCTTAGTGTTAAACTGAATTTCTACATAGAGAAACCAGTGCAGACAAGGTCAAGGACCAGTGAGGCTAACTGAGAACACCAAGTAGACCAGGTCTTAGCTGTAATATCTTAATGGTGGCAGTTAAGAATTTTTTTGTGGAATCTATGCAATGATTTTTTCTCCTTGTTTCGTCATATGAAAGTGGTGAAGTTATGATTATATGGGCTGTAACTGTTAAATTAAATAGTTATAAGGCACAACACATCAGAGTATGTCAGAGAAAGAGAAGTGCCTCTGCTTTTTTTTTAAATTCAACCAAAGTTAATCATGATGGAGTAACCTAATGTCACAACAGAAAGTGAAAGCACTTATTATAGTGAATTGTATCACCTTTTCACTCCACAGCGTGTGGTTGTTTGTTCCCTCAGCAAACAGAAAGTCCTGCAGCAGCCTCAGGAGCCGAACCAGACTGGGGCAGAAAGGCAGAGACGCTCCCTGAGCTTCCCTCAAATCTGACAGAGAGGACTCGAGCATCATCTCCAACAGACTGGTGTGACAAAACAGAGTATTTAATCATCATTCCCAGATGAAATGATATCATATCTACATACTGAGACATAAGACAACACAGATAAGGGGGTGATTCAACAGTCTTTTCAGATGTGAGACAGTTTCACTACATTATGAAATGTTCCTCCTGACCTGCGTTTTATTTCATCAGGAGGGCGGACCAGTTGGGAGGAGGAGCCCAGTTTGGTGAGAACAGAAAAGACCTGCCCTCTTTCTCTCCACACCACATCCTCTGTCCCCTCCAGTCCACTGCGGCTCCACAGCACAGAGAAGATGATGTTGGTCAGTAAGTTGCACAGCTCTTCCTCAGGGGTCTGCTGAAATGTAACCCAAAGTCAGCACCAAATCCACACAATAACAGGACACCAAAACCAACGCTAATCTTAAAACATCACTGAGCAGGAAGGTAGGTACCTGTGGGTTTGATGTGTTGGAGATTGTGTCTCCTGTCGGCGGGTCTGTCCCGTAGCTGGTATCGTCCAGCACATTGGACAAACTGGAACTCTTCCTGGGTCTTAGAGGTGGAAAAGGTTTGAATTGCTCCAGAGGAGATGGTGTATTTGTCAAACTACCCGCAGGCGTGTGCGCACCAGTGTCACCCATACCGCTTAGCTCCAAATCAAAGGGTGATGTGCCGAACGGAGAGAGGGGCTGATAGTCTCTCCCATCCTCATCCGGACGGGGTGAAGTGATGTCAACCGCATTGGAGATTGAAGACGAGTGGCTCCCTTGTTCGACAGAATCAAATGACTTAAAATTAAGCGAGCCGGAGTAGTTTTTCAGTGTGCTCCCACCTCCACTTGGAGGGGACTGGGATAAATCCGAGAACCCCTCAGACATGTCCCGGCGACCACTCTCATCCTCCTCCTCATCCTCAATGTCCTGTGAGGTACGGTAGCTGAGGAAGATGTTGGTGTTTGCATCCTCTATGACCAGAGACTGTTCCCGATGCAGCGGTGGCCGGTAGTTTGGCTCAAAGGAGCTGTGGTTGCCTGAGTCTGTGATGCTGGCTGGGCAGTACTCATACGACTCTTTGACGTAGAGCTTGGTGAGAACATCCTGCCAGCCGGGCTGCTTCGCAAGCTGCTTCACGTAATCCTCATTGGAGTAAATCAGATGAAAGAGCTGGGGACGGAGGAGCAGAAGAGGGGCATGTTTTCATAACTGAGACCTAATGTGCTTCAGAATACACATTCAATACATATCAAGTGAGCAGACTGACCTTACGACAGACGTCCAAACGGACAGTGAGCTCAGCTTGATGGGACAGAGAAACCACAGCCAGCAGGTCTCTGAAGTTTGGGTTTGGATCTGAGAGGCGACAGCAAATGTATTTTAGTGTCAAGTCTAAAGAAAGCTTTTTTTTCATCAGCTTCAGAGATTCAAGTCAGAAACTTAACTTTTTAAACTGGGACAACACTTTGATTGACTTAATTTTAGATTTTATTGGAGTTAATGTTGCAGAATTTCTACCATTTGCAACAATCGGTTAAGGACCTGTTTTATGTATCATGACTGGTTCAATATTTCAAATATTAGTTATTATTAAACCATGTAAATACTAAAGGTGATTTAAAGCAGCTGTTGATTTCCAGCAGAAGTTTTCAAGAGGGTGAACCTCATTTAAAGAAAAGTTATAACAGATTCATTGGATATCTATTCAGTACCACTTACTTTGCCACAAAACTTGTATTCGTTGCATGCCTGTAGACAAATCACACTTTGATGTGTGTTCAGATGATTTGTACATTTAGCATGCTTAGAATATAAATATTCAAGTCATTTTTTTAAGTAAACGCAGTGTGAAAACACTGTGGAGCAGAGACAGAATACATTAATGCTTCTAGCTCAGGCTGTGGCAGAGATCATTTGGAGGCATAACAAATTAGGACTGTGTGTTTTTCACCAATAATTTGCCAGATTACAGAGTTATTTCAAGAATAAGTCAAGTCAGCAGCACAAAAAATGTGTTACAATGTTAACTGGGCTGGTATAATTAAAATCAGACCCTGTTAGCAGCTTTTGGTTGGAGAAGTCAAAGATATGTTTGTGTTTTAAAACATATTTAATGCACTAGGGAAAGATTTAAGATACTGCTTCAGTATTCAAAAAATGCCTTTTATCTTTTTTAAGAGCTAAAAAAGATAGAAGCCAGGTGCAGACATTGGGCTGTATGAGCATTACCTGTAGCCAGGACCTGCTCGTACAGACATCGCACTGTGGTCATGGTCACCGGGAAGTTTTCAAGGAAAAACACCAGACCGAGATACCCAAAGTCCTTCAGTTTAATGCGGTGTTTGTTGCGCTCAGACACACGCTCGCTTTTGAGGATTTTATACAAAACCTGCAACACAAAAGGGAAATAGATGATGTTATTTAGATGATGTGTCACATGGTAGTTTCTTGTGAAACAACATAATCACTGATAGTACTCAGAGATTTTTGTTCTCACCCTGAAAACTCTCTCTCTGGCTTCATCCCCAAAACTCTGAGTGAGCAGCAAGCAATACAGCTGCTCCACGCCCCATTCAAGAAGCACAGTCTGCACCTGCTCACGAGGAGGACTGCTCCTCAAAAGATCATACACCACATCCAAGGCCCTCACCACCTACACAAGGAAGGTCGGAATACAAAGGATGCAGGATAAGAAATCATAAAGAAACAGATTTAAATGGTTGAAATTAAAGCAGTTAAAAAAGGAGTCTATAAGTACAGAAATTCCAAAACACAAGGATAAAATGAGTTGTGGATGATGATGATGAAACTCAGGGATCTGTGGTAAAATACCAGCCTGAAAAGGTCATATGATAACAAATCCTTTAAAGAGCCTGATAAAAACCCACCTGCTGCTCCTCCCGGGCGGTCAGAACATAAGCCAGGACGCTGTGGAGCTCCTCCGGTGTTGGAGACTTGAGGAGCTCTTTCAGCAAGGCGAACAGAGAGTTCTGAATTGTCTGCTTTTCATCAGACAGAGTGCTGCCATCTTTCTCCACACTATGGACAAAGATAACAGCATAAAAAGCGAATGTACCTCTTAAATACAGACCATATGGAGGTTTTAAATAAACAAAAAACATTTTTCATGTTTCATTGCTTTCAAAATGTCCTGACAACATTATGAATAAAATTTCTATGCATTATCACATTTTTAAAAATAGTGTGTATGTTAGAGGCTCACCTGTAGTATGAACGAATAGTATCCAGAATGTATTGGACCCCATACTTCCTCTTCATGCGCTGCTTTCCCTTGTTTATGACAGTTGACAGGTACTGCACATGAGCTTCGGAAGAAAAAGAAGACTTGTGTCATCTCCCTTTAGTTTGGCATTTAGAAATGTCAGATCAATATGCACACTCCTATTGAAGAAAGGCCTTCACTTATTAAATCGAGGAACAGAAGTGCAGCTTCAGGCAAAGGTTTACTTCTGCTCTCTGCCACAGCCTGAGCTGGAAGCATTAATGTATTCTGTCTCTGCTCCACAGTGCTTTCACACTGCGTTAACTTAAAAAAAGAGACTCAAATATTTGTGGGCGCACATTAAAAGGTTGAGGTGCATTACTTAACAACACAATGGCCTTACCCAGACACACAGCAAAATGGCTTTTAGTCCAGATGCGGAAATCAAAGAGCAGGTGCTGATAGAGCTGCTGTAGAAGTAAACTGTTCCCCTCGTTGAATACCTGCTCCAGAAGCAGCTGACATGCCATTAAAACGTTCATGTCCATCATGCTGCCAGGAACCTGCAGTACAGGAGCAAAGAGAAGGGTGTGTTTAATTTAGTGTGTTTGTGTTAAAGTGTGTGTTATTTCATTCAAAGAGTTCAGAGCTTCTTCTTTAAGAAACATGAAAGGGCTGATAGAGTATCTGGGTCCAGTATATTCTTTAATGCTTGTTTCAGCCTCAGCTACTGTCAGACCTGGCAACCCCATGTGATTAAGACATTGCTTCCTTTCAGGATGCTCCACCTTAATTTGATGTGTTTCAACATATCCTGTCAAGCAAAAAACGTCTTGTGGGTGCTGTGGTACATGTCCACAGATTGGCAGAGATACCGAAGGACTCATATCTGTTACAGCAGCGTGACCATATAAATGAAAGACGAATGGTGGCTGAGTGGATACCAGACTGAATCAAGTCTACTTCACTTTCAATGGGCCGAATACTTGTTCATGTTTCAGAACTCTTATAAAAGGAACACACTGCAGAGAGATTTTTTTAAAACTAAATTTTTACAAATAAAAATCTGTATTTACGTCTTCCACATTTTCTCTTGAAACTGGTTTCAGCAGAAAATTTTCATGCACTGGATTTTATCGCCCATATTCGTTGTTTTCAGCTGCAGAGACCACACAATCTGGCCAACTCTGCATAAATTCCCCCCACACAATCATGTGATCCTGTCATTCTGAAAGAACCACTGCTCTTTCAAAAACACCATACCCATTCATTACACAGCAATTATACTGCATTAATACAAGAAGAAAGGTCAACCAGCCACTTTCAGATGCTAATAAGTTCTTCCAGCAAACTGCGTGCGGGTTACTCACTTTGCTGAGCATAGCTCCGATAATGCTGGGCCCGTGGCATTGCAGCAGGCTCTCCTGATTGACAGGGTGATGATGAATCATGTTTTTCACCATCAACAGGAAGGCAGCGATGCTGTTTCTCTCTAGTCTGCCCTCTGAGAGAGAAAGAAAATAGGGCAAAATAACTTCTGATTTCCTGTATGACTCATAGTGTTGTTGTTTTTTTCACATGATACAGCACTTTACTGATAAACTCACATCTCGTCATGAATCATTACTCATACGGCAAGGTGTTTGTGCCCTGATATGATAGAGTGTATTCTATTTATCAACACTATATCTGAATTTATACTGATTTTATGGTAAATGGTAAATGGACCAGTTCTTATATAGCGCTTTCCTAGTCTCTCAGACTATCAAAGCGGTTTCCACTGCTAGTCTTATTCACCAAATCACACTACATTTGCACACTGATGGTAGAGGGAGGAGCCATCAGTTTTAACCAACACATTCCTGCCCATTCATACACCACTGACCAACAGTGGGAGCAATGGGGTTCAGTGTCTTGCCCAAGGACACTTCAGCCTTAACCCATCACTATTTAGTAATCTTTGCTCTGTTTTTGTGCTGTTTATTATTGGCGTATTTGACCTTTTGATGACTGATTTCCACTTCCAGGTTATTCTTGCGTCATGCATCATGTGTGGGCTTTGACTCGCTGAGGATCATAACAAGTCTCAACTCCACAAAAAGGCATATCAAGAATTTGGCATTTTTACAGCAGGAAGAAGAAACAACAGAGTCAGCCCTTAAGACACATGAGAAAAAGTATTTCCTTGGAGGTTTACAAAGCAAAACTTTTTCTGCTTCCAAGCTTCACAGGAAAACTCATCACCCTTAACATCTCCATAAAAACAAGATTCAAAATGCCAGACAGACTCTAGCGTACACTCGCTTTCAGCACATTTGAAATAAAAGATGGGAACATCTGTACTGAACATGACCTGACCTGCAGACTTGTTCAGCGGCAGCAGCATGGCAGCACGGCCTCTAGGGGAGGTGAGCTCTGGGCCCAGCAGGTCTGAGATCTCCTGGCCGCCATTGTAAGCCTGCTCGGCTTCACATACCTGCACCAGTAGGGGCAGCAAAACCCCGATGCCCCCCACCACATTTACAACATCCTGCAGAGCAAATAAAAGTAGTCATCACACAAATTTTTGAATATTTTCATGTAAGAACTATTTGATCACAAGTTATATATTGATCGGAACTACAGAAAAAGAGAACTAGAGAATCAAACCAGTTCTTAAACAAAAGTAATACGGAGACACATTATCTGCTATTTTAACTTTCATCACTCATAGAGTGTGTGATTTTTAACCTTGATGTCCCAGTTGACAACCCTGTGTCCAGTAAGCCTGCCATCGTACTGGTGATTAGGTGACAAGTCCAGACAAATCTGGCCCTTGAAGGCCTGAAAGAACATTGATACAACATAATTTGGCATTTTTGCAAATGATCAAAATAAGAAAGCCGTATAACAAAATTTGATAGTTTCAGTTGAGTTTCATTAAGTCACCTGTGGAGTATAGTAAAGCAGAAGCCGGCTGTTAAGATCAGATAACTCTCCATCTGCTTTGAATAAGGACACGTGATTGGGGCCTGTGATGAAGAGCAGAAACCAATGTAGGTCAGAAAATATGCAAACAGGACCTCTGTGTATTCTTTCTAATGCTTCTCTGTTCTCCTAAAGTTCAGTGCATATGGCTTGTACTGCGCTAAACGGTATTTGCATAGCACCGCAGCATGACCCACCTGCAGCATGCAGAGCTCTGATCTGTGTCTGCTGTAGGGCCTCGTGGCAGATGAAGGCAGTGCCGAGAAGCCCGTCCAGAGACGTGGGTGTCCCCCACTCTGTGTCCTGGAGTCCTGCTGGGATAGTGTGTACTGGAGAGTCTCCCAGAGCCCCCCAACGGCCTACTGCAAAGGACGCTGGGAAGGACTGGGAACGAATGAGGGAAGGGGCATGGGTAGGGAATGAAAACTCAGGTGATGGAGCGTTGAAGGAAGATGTGGGCAGGTTGGGGGAGGTGGTGGTGGTAGTGGTCCGGTGGCCTGCAGAGCCGATGCAGCAGGAAGTAAAAGGCTTTAGGAAGGAGAGAAACAGAGGAAGTTTGATTGAAAGTGAGGAACTTCCCATGTTGTGATACAACATCCCCACATTCAAGGACTGTTACATTCTAGTTTCACATACCTCACTGAAAGATGGGAATCGGAGTTGAGCAGTTTTGCGCTGCTCGCCATCGATGTAGATGGTTACGAGGTTCTGACCAAATGGACGGCGACCTGGGATGTGGACTATTGCCACTGAATGCTGTGATCATAAAGAATACCTTACTGCTCGAAGTTGAGAGCTCACAGAGACAAGCTAGAAGAAAACTCTTTGACAATAAACTATAACTAGTCCTTTAAAAAGTTGAGTCCTTAACTTAAGCTACTCTTCAGCATCACAAGCCTGGACAACAGAACTAAAAACACGTACAGTTAAATTCCCCATAATCTAAACTATTCTCATTTGCACAAATGTTTGCCAAAATTCTTGCACTATATTTATCCTAACTCACCCAACATGAGTCAGCCAGTGCATGCTCAGGCAAGGCCACAGCCATGTAGTCTTTCTTAGTGCAAACAGCAACAACAAGCACACCCTCCATGGTGAAAAAGGCTTCCAGACCAGTTCCACTTGCCGTGATTAAGCTTGTCAAAAGAGAAAAAATTCAGTGATAATATGAAAAAAGCAGCCGTGTTTATAAAAGCCTATAATCCAGTTTGTTATTTACCTGTAGAGTTGCTTCCTACGCGGTCCTTTTCCCATATCAGACTGAGTCCCATTACTGGGGTTTGCTGAAGGTCTCCGGTTGTTTGAGAACTCTGAGATAAACTCTTTGTTGAGGCAGACCCAGGCGTGAAAGGCAAACCCACTGCCAGGCCAGCGCTGGACTGTGGGTACCATAATGCCAGCCATTGGGGGCGTAAGGTCAAAGTACTGCAAGGCACTGTCCTGGCCTTCTCTGGCAGCCATAGCCGAGAGCACTCGGATAATGGGAGCACAGTATGGGTGCGCCTTGCCTACCACTGCACCATTGTCCGAATCCACCCTAAGCAGTCTGAGCAGGCTCTTCAGTTCCTCTGGCCTCAGACACAAAGAGCCTAGGTCCTGCAGGAGGCCAAGCAGGACGTCTGCACACTGTCTGTCCAGACTCTGGGGCTGTGAGAGCACCTGCAGCAGACCCCCAACCATGCCTGCCTCCACAGACACTGTGCGACAGGATAAGGAGCCACCACAGACGGCAGCCAGCCACTGGGCCACCAGCAGCTGAAGGTCCCTCTGACCTGACAGATCAGGCAGCCATTGCAGGAGCAGCAGCAAAGGTTGGTCATTACTAATGCCAAGATGGTGGGCGTGGGCATGCTCACCCTCCACAGCCTGGAGATAAACACAGTGAAGGCAGAGATAAAACAAAGACATGGTCCATAACTTCTAGTTAACAAGCAACACAATTAAAAGAGGAACAGGCTCATTATTGAGAGGAAATTGGCTTCTACAGTCCCTGCACTCTGTGGCGATAATGAGGAAATATGTGTTTCACCATGTTCATCAGCTCCTGCAGCAGCCTTTTAGTGGGTTGACCTTGACTCTTCAGCACATCAAACAGCTGGGGGTAACCAATCCTCTCCTTGAAAACCTCCTGGGGAGAAAAGAGACAGAAATAGGTATGAGAAACCTGCTCTGGAGGGATCTCTAGTTGGCATACTTCCATGCATCAGAAGGAAATCCAGTGAGATCATTTGAATGACTAGAAAACTGCTGGTCTTATCAGGCAGGAATTATAGGCATGAACGTCAGTATTCATCAGATACAGTGTATGACCATTAAAGATCACATTGTACCTTACCTTAGCTGAGGGTGAGTTACTCATTATTGCTGTGAGGACACCCAAGGCGTGGACTGTAATACTGTCTGACCCCTTCTCCAAAACCTAGAACAAAACAATCAGCACAGCTTGTTATGGCAGAGCAAAACTGCATGACTATAATATGACACCAGGAGTCTGATAAAGTGCAACTTTCCATCACACAAACAGAAGAATTCTATTCACAACATCTGAAAACTGCAGAAGAAAGCACACCACACATTTTGCAAACAATAATTATTGAGGCAGAGCCAGTCAAAGTAAGTAGTAGCCGCTGTACCAATCACCAAACAATCCCTCCTTTGTTTATTACTGATAGGTCCCAGCATGCAAAAACCAAAGCCTTCCACCGAAAAAACAAGAATGAGGAAACCCCCAACTAATGCTGGAAATTAGGCCATATCAAACCGAAGGTCGAGTCAGGTCTCAAGCCAGGTTTTTTGAATAAGCATGACCAGTCACACAGCAAAACAGACACAATTCCAGGATCATGCAAATTAAAACAAGGTTTCATGCACTGTGAAAGAGCACAACAAATTCTTCTTTCCCAGTGTTGTCAACAGGGAATTCAGCCTATGATTATGAGTGATATAATTATTACTCCTACATGAGTAATGATGAATCCTCTCGTTTATTAGATGTATTTTGTCTTTGATTTATCAGCATCTAAGAACAGCCAAATGTTACAGTGTATTCTGTCAAACAGGCTGTGGATAACCTGATACAAGATAAGACAAACAAAAGAGGAGTTTGAAGAAATATAATCTATAACTAAATAACCTACTTTTGCAACCCACTTTATTTACAAACCTGCTAGACTTCCTGTCTAAGGCTTCCTGTTTCAAAAAGCTCAGAGAAGCTAACAGGTTGAGAAGGCTGAGTTTCCTGCTGACAGACCAATTTCACACACCAAGCTGGGGGAAGTACCTGGTCCACTTCGACCTCTGTGAGTAAACACGTAGTGAGGTCACTCACAACCTCATGCTCCGGCCTACACCTTTTGCTCTGAAAGAGCTGCAGGGGCGTACACATGCAGGCACACACAACACAAGAAGACGGACAGTTAGACAATAAAAAGTAATCTGTCTGAGGTTATTCACACAGCTGCCACTTTCCTCAAAATCCACGCTTAAGATGGGAAGTTCAAATGCTGTTATAATGCCAGGTTTTGTTACAGAATTTCTCCTATGATCAGAAAAATATATATCATTTCTTCATCTCTAAACTTTAATGTTAATGACCTGCAAAATCCCAAAGATAGATAGTATCAGCATTTAGCTGTGTACAAAATAACTTAACAGTGAGCTAGGTAGCAACTGAACACTCATATTTCCATTTATAGTACCTGTTGTAAATACTGCCCAGCAGATGTAACATGATGTAAGCTAATGCTAACTGTTGGCTAATAGCAGCTAACAGTTTTTGTTTTAGCTTATATACAGCTAAATTTCTCCGTAGATTTTCACTGTAAACTATCTCTAGACTTAGTCTATTTTCAAAAAGAAATGATACGGTAACAATTTTCAGGTTTGCCTAGTGCAGAATAACACTGTTAGCGTGACCTCAGAGGAAAATGGCTGCTTTGTATTGGTATAAATGGAGACAGGGTTGGTCATCTCTTTAAAGCTGCAGCATGTTTCATGTGTTGTTTAGGAAGTGAACAAAAATACATGAGATGGAAGAATGTGTATCTGTTGATATTTAAAGTGTACTTCATAGAAAGGGGATAGTAAAACAGATATGACATCCGGGTGAGGAAAGGGAATAGACATGGCCTGTAAATCTATCAAAAAAAATAAAAGATGATAGAGTGGCAGACATGTTGACTAAAGGAAAACGCAGACACACATATTTCTGATAGACGTAGCTCTGACCTTGCTGTTCTGAACGAGTCTCAGGATGTGTTCAAAGCAGTTGTTGTTGAGGAAGATGGCCTGCAGCACTGGTCTGTCAGAGCACTGGAGGATCTCAGGAACAGCAGCTAAAATGAACAGTGATGCTGAGTTATGACTTGATTGTCATGACACTGCGATCATCTTTATTTGGCTCAATTAAAAGATAAAAACGGGAAAACAAGACACACAGATACCTAATGGGAATGCTCTTACTTAACATTTGGCTCTGCAGGGATATCAAGCTGTCCTCCCAGTTCTGCCTGTCCTCCTCCTCAGTGCTCGGTGGACGGTTCCAGTTAAGGAGCTGGAAAAAACTCTCCAGTATCTTTCTGATCTCCACTTGTCGCTCTGCAGGACTGCTGGAGTGCAGGAGGTGGATCACTGCGGTCAGACACTGCAGGGTCAGCCGTGGGAGCCTGGTGTCTTTTGGTTGAGTGGAGGACCGGCAGCACCACGCTCGCAGGACATTGAAGAGATCCTCAACGGAGTTGGAGGTGATGGAGAGCAGGCCATTCTTCTAAAAAATGAAAACAAAGCAGTTCATCCTGTCGTCAGTTTTAATCAGCACTGTCACTCTTTTTGTGGTTTAAAGGTTGTGAAATAATCACTGATGGAGAAGATGAATCAGATGGATTACCTTTGCTCCACTAATGACAGCACCCTGGAGATGAACCAGTCGGAGTGTGAGGAGCTCTGGGATCTTTTCGCTTTCCTGGAGACTTTCTGTGAATGAGTATTCAAGCCAAGAGATAATGTTATAGTTTTCAAACTATCAGTTTTCAAAAATATAAATAAAAGACTGAATCACAGCTAATGAAACAACATGCTCGTAAATGGTGGCTCTTCTTCTACTGTTTCTTTTCTTTTAAAAATGCACGCTTGGATTTACACCAATCTTACTGTCATTTTAAATAACAAAAGCAAAGATGGAGCTCAATGAAAAAATAAAATAGAGATTTAAATACAATCGCATTGAACACAGTATGATGTCTCATCATAGGATTCTACCTTCGTTGCTCAGTATTATGTAAATGAAAGAGGCTGATGGATGCTAATTAGTCAGGTATTTCCCAATCAGCTTTTAACAAATAAAGCTTGCATGAAAGAATAATCCTTTAAAATTGGGACATACTGAATCTTGCCCAAACTGAGATTACCTTGTTAACAGATTACTATGACTGATCAAAAGGGCTGCCAGTATTTGAAACAACAGGACTAGGGTGATGTCACCTCGAAAGTTAAATTGTTAAAACCTCAAATTCGGACTCTTTAACCCAGAAACAAAACAAAACTGAAAAATAAAAGGAGGTTTGACAAAAATGTAAGGTCAACATTTTTCAAATCAAACATGACCAGTCTAAGCTGTGCTTGGGCAGCAGTGGGAACGGTCTGATTTTTGTGGTATGTGAGGTCTGACAGAGATCAGTGGGGTGAAGGGAGTGTCTTACCATGAAAGAGAGCAGGCAGCTCCTCTGGCAGGGTCAGCGGGGAGAACTTATACTTGTTCCTCTCCAGTAAGCTCACCTCCTCCCTTCAACACAAAAAGCCCAAAGGTTGGGTAACATGTTAAATGCATGAGATGTTCTGTCAGTATTTGTGGCTAAATTTCCCCTCCCACACATTCACACAGGCTATGTGCAGGGTTAGGCAGCACACACTCACCCTGCCAGACGTCTCCTCCATGTCTGATAAGGGTCAAATAGACTCTCACACAGCACAAGTCCATACTGCACAACCAGCTGCAGAGATGACTGATCCCCCTGTCCCTTTTTTAGCTGTGAACAAATAAAAGTTTTTACAAACAATCTAAAACATATCTTCAGTACAGAGTCACCTAATGTTAATATGACACAAATATAACATATTATAAATACACAACCGCTCCACTTCTCACTTTAAACATATTCTTCTGCCTCTGCATAAGGATTAAACATACAGTACACAGAGTCAATTCTGTATAGATTCACTGTCTGGCAAGAGAACATCATAATCCTGCATAGTCTGGCGTAAATGGCACTATATAATCCATGTGTACATGATTAACTGGGCATGCTGTCGAGCCAAACCCAAACATAAATCACCAGGATCTATGTCCTGAATGAACTTAAGCTGGCTTTACCTGGTCCAAACAGAAATTTAAAAGCTTGATGGTTTCGAAAACAAAACCAGGGGTCTTGTCTGGGTCAAGGTTCTCCATATTCCTATATGTGGGAGGGAAAAAATGCTGTTTAGTGTTAAGGAAATTCTCTATGAAACTAATATAGTGTGGCCATTTTGCATAAAATTATAAAACAGACACAAATGTATTGATTGCAAAGAATCTAAGGGAAAACATCCTTAGGATAACTTGGTTCTTTGTAGGGCTGGGATGATGTGCTTTTTCCCCTCCTCGATTCAATCCTTTTATGATTTATAGGATGCTGATTCGATTTAAACTGGGATTCTTTGTTATTTCTGTTTTTTGGGATTTTTAGTTTTCTTATTCAACACCGGACCATGTGAAAAAGCTGAATGAAGAGGATGTCTATAGACCATATCAGGAGCCATATTTTCCCAAAAAATCCACATCACATGTGAGTCAGTTTTCAGGATTTATTCAGGGGATCTGACATCTCAACTTTTTCCAACCCAGCTTTTAAACAAAGACTAAAACAAAGGATTTATACTGGAAAAAAAACAGTTTTGGAACAGAAAATCACAATTTAAAATCGTTCAACAAAAATCCCTTGTACTCCAATTTTTCCTCCCACCCCTAGATCTTTGTCTAAATAGTTAAGTATTAATGCACTACTAGTCTTACTTTTGATGCTAAAACTCGAAATGTAATAAGTCACAGATAACTGCCTGGATATTTATGAATCTTTTATGAGGGTTAATTTCTGGAGCTCTAAATGGTATAATTAAGTCTAATATTGCTAATTTTGCCTGTTTTGTCATAATCAACATTTATACCTTAGTTAACATGTACAATAGTGATTCTGTGTGCTTTGTTTACAGTCTTAATGAACTATTTACACAGCTGGGTCCTCACCTGCACACAATGATGAAGAACTTGATGAGGAGCAGGGGGTGAGGGGTGCTGCTGTTGTGCTCGGTGCCACTGGTGAGATGCACCGCACTGTGCCATAGCTGGGTGCTGAGGAACAGCAGAACCTCCCTTGGGAGCAAGGGCACCTCGGAGCTGCACTCCTCATGCCTGGGTCGAGTGAGAGGCAGAGGATAGATGTGGGAGGAGAGGAGAGGGGAGGGAAGGGGAGGCAAGAGCAAAAAGACATTATAATAGGGGCCGCGTTTACACATAACATAAACATGCCAAAATGGTATCTCTACAGAAGGTTGGAGGTCATCCTGCTTTGGGGAATACTGCCTGGTGGGAGCTTCTGGCTGGTTTTAGTCAAATAAATAACTGTTGCTACTAACCTCCGAGGCTCCAGTGACTGCACATCAATGAGCTTCTCAAAGGACGCCACAAATGCCTCCAGCCACTGCTGCAGATAACCCACATCTTTCTGCAGGAGGGAGGAAACAACATGTGAGGTCATACAGATAAAACATGTGTACCTATGGACTTGAAACTGTGATTAGTTCTGGTATTGCATTTAAAAAATGTTGAGTGTTCAACTTTCAAACAGGGGCTTGAAAACACACAGCTATGGCTAAAGCATATGACCTGTTTTTGTAACAGGATGTTGCAAAGAGATGTAACACAGAGAGGAACACATGAGCCAATTCTTTCCTTTTTCAAAACAGACGGTTAAATTCCACATCTTCCTTTCTTTTATGCTCATTTCAGTCAGAAGCTCAGAAGTTTCCACTTATCATACTGCATAGAGGAAAACTTTTAACCATAAAGCAAGAGACACTCTTGTGTGTACTCTGTAATCATTTAAGTCTCTTTGAATTGAACAAGGATGTTTACGTACGACAGCCATTATCACAGATGTAATCAGTTTTGCAGTGCAACATATCCTGCCACTCTTCTCCCCTCAAGTCTCTTTATTCCTCAAAGACCAAATAACAAGGATACATAACACAGATCACCAACAGATCCTCTCTGGGGTCTCAAGACTGGTATTTTTATCTTCTGCATTCTATTCAAGGCCCCTGGTGATTGAAACAAGTTGTGCTATACGTTACAGAACACGTAAAATCAGTGCTTTCTGTTGTTTCATCCAAAGAAAGAACTGGTGTAGTTTAATTTTCTACCACTGTAAAAAGGTTTCATTTGTGATTTTTCACTCGCAGCTGTAATAAAGCAGACAGTTCGAGAGACAACATGAGATGTTCCACAGTGACTGACTCACTATACGCAAATAACATCAGGCAGCATAAACAGCACATGGTACAAAAATCAGCCTGGCACTTCCCCTTCGCGCACACGTAAGTGAACAAACATTGTGCTACAGCTGATGAGAAACTACTTAAGAAGCTGTAGAGTGACGAACAGTACACACACAGATCTTCAGCGTGCTTTCAGGAACGTCATGCACCAGTTTAAAGTACGTCTAATGTGAAGCTAATTGCAACAGACCTACTCAGAGAAACAGAAATTTGCAGCAAATATCTCTAAAAGAAAATCTTAGATACTGTATTAATGCTAAATGTACGTTACCAACTGGCATTGACTTGTGAGCCAGTCCATGTCTCATTGTATGCAGCTGAGCGGGTACCAGGTTCCTGTGAACCTGGTCTTGGATGAGCCTTCAGATGAGCCTTGAAGCTGCACATCAGCCTATGACTCGTTCCTTGCTCGCCTTCCAACACCAAATAAGCTACCAGGAAATGACATGTCACTTTAACCGAAGCTTATTTCCTTCATACAGGGCCTCCTCGTCAAACCCTTTCCTCTTTTGGTTGCAAGCATACATAAAGGAGGCCTCTATGAAAACTTCCCACAGAGTGAAAAAGAGATAAGTGGAAGCAACAGAAATGTTTTATGGGAGAAATAATGTAAACCTCTATTTTTTCTTTTTTTTTGAAAAGTGCATACTCAATAAACCTTAACCCTTTAACCTGTCACTTAAAGCTTTGTGAACAAAATCTGACACAATTTCTGTTATTAAGACAACAGAAGTTGCAAATGTATTGCATAAAATCTGGACCTGGATACCTGAGTGTACTATAACAGAGAGCCAAGAACGTCCCACAAGAGCGTGAGGACACAAAACTAGTTTTGTTCAATCATCCAACAAAATGCAAAATAGCTGAATCACTGGAACCACCCTAACACTGACAACAAAACAACAGAAGGAGTTCACAATGTACAAGGGAAAGTGGTAATAAAGGTTAATTAAGTGACATAGTTTACAATTTACAACTATGGGACCAAAGAGTATGAAACATGTATGACTGAATAAAACAACTGCCCTCTTATTTGTTTTGTGAGACAGGAAGTGAAGTGTTTCTGTTCCCTGATGAGAAAATATGCTTAGGTGTGTTTAGGCACCTTAAAACTGCAGTGGTTTGAGTTGTTAGTGTACAATAACAAAACAAAATCCCTGACAGGAAGTGAATGTTTTTCACAAATGGGAAGTAAAACCAGGTGAAACATTGGGTGTATCTGCAGAATTGTGTTCAGACACCTGGTGAAGCTTTACATTGACATTTCCTAAAAATATCATTCACTAAAGTATAAATCATCTGTCACACACATTGTTTGGTCAGCCTCATTCCTTCAGCATCACTCAAGGATTTCTTCAAAGGAAAGTCTAAGGGGCTAGATGACACTGGATTAGAACAGATGTCACAAACCAACCATGAAATGCTGATCTGCATGAGCCATGTCATTTATCTCTGTCCTCTTTGCACATGGCCAGGCAGCTGTGCCGCTCTCTGCTGCTTGGCATTCTGCTTTGCTCCGGCTTCCTGCACAAGTGAAAGCAAAGAGCACTTTGATTTTTCCTGGTTGGCCCTTTTGTTGGTAAACAGGGGAGATGGAGGGGCACCAGGGAATTCAATCACAAGGCTCATAGGAGAGTCGCAGTGAGCTGCAGGGATGATGTTGTTGTTGTTTCATCTCTCAGTGCAGATTATAAATCGTGCGAATCATAGCTTAATCAGTAATTGAGACGCATAAACAACAATGATTGATGGCATGGGGACAAAAGGCGCTGAATGCCACTTGTTCTGTCTTTAGGGCAAGCAGAAGAGGTGGTTTCACAGCTGTGTGGGTGGCTGGGAGTAGGGTTGTCACTGTGGTCAATTTCTTCCTCTTCAGGCTTTAATTAGTCGCTCCAACAGTCTCTCTAGCTAATGATCACAGGATAATCACAGTTTATTTCCCTGCCAGCCTGACAGATCACTGCACACATGCTGTAAAGCAACAAGGAAGGATAATATTTATTTTCATCCTGGATTGTGGAGTCTAAAAGACAGCAACGAACAAAGTACACAACATTGTCAAGTCAAACTATACTCCAATAGAAGGAAAAGTTGCCAACCTGCATCAATACTGGAGTACTTACTGTTACTACATTGCTGTATTTTCATGCTGCATGAATGTAGTCAAAAATACATGGGTGTTCATTCTGCTCCATTATGTTTATTTACTTTGTTTACATTTTTTTAAAGTCACATGCTAAAGATTTTTATGATGTGCAGTTTCAAGATAACAGGAACAATAAACAGGAACAAATAGCGATAGAATGGGAACAGCAACTAAGCTGCTACAAGCACGGACAACTGTTTAAAATGTCCATCTGTACTAAAACAAATGCTAAGCTTCATATCCAGGTTTGCCGATGGATTTTTATAGGCTGTGGCGAAGTTTATGTGTAGTAAGAGTGAACATTTAAAACTAGCTTTCAAAAATCTCAAACATGGACTTGAGATCATGCTATGACAAATGCTTAGGTCTCCGTTTGCTAATGTACTCATCAGTAACACTACTGAATAAACTGCTTGAATTACTAAATGAGTTGCTCTGAATTTGCCCCACATTCAGTTATGGAGACGCAGACATACAGGTACAGCCCTATACAAAAACAGTAGCCGATTTCAGTGCAAGCACCAGAAAATAGCACTCAAGTAAAGTGAAGATCCATAAAAAATGTACGAAAGTACTTAGTTGACTGTTGGCCACTGCTAAAAGATATGTGTTACAACAGCCTACCTGATGCTGTGTTGTTCTCACATTCTCCATGCAGACTGATGCTTTCTGACTTTATCTCTAAGGTTAATCACGCCTACAGAAAAATTGAGAAAAGCCCCCAAAGTTGCTATCTTAAAACCACTTTATATTTCCATTTAACTCTAAACAAGTATCCGTTCAAAATCATATGTATAATCACAAGAAGCCAAATCTCTCAATTTGTCTAAAAACTGACTTCAAATGATGCGTCAGTCAGCAGGGATGTTTCATGATGATGCATGATGCTTTTGCAGAAACAAAAATAAAAATAAAAAACTATTACCATCCTGTTTAACAAATAAACCATACTAGACACTTCATTTTTGCACAGCCACTAACTGCTGGATTCATTAGTCAGTCCCACAAAGTAAATTACATTTATAAATCACTGATTAAATTTAAATTCACTTCACTTTAAAATTAATGACTAATTAAAAAATATATTAACTGATAGGCAGCATCTTAGTGAATGGATATTGAGCAATTTGATACATAACGCAGAATTTTAGCTCTCAAGATTCATTATAATCACTTGCCATCCACTGGGTCCATGTTTATAACACAGATCTATTAATAACCAGTATGTGCTCCATTAACCCTCTATGTGACAACTCAGAAAAGCTGTAGCTATGTGCATGTCATAGAACCAAACCAAAGTGAGAAATGAAACTGTCATCAAAGCAGAGTCCAATTGTGTCTACTATGACTTTAGGAGTGGAAGCCTGAAAAACGATCAGCAAGATGAGAGGGGACGTGTTACTCTTTCAGTGATTGCATCAGACTCTTCTGTGTGTGTCCATATCTGTCAAACCTGAGCTTTTTCTGATGGTCTGACAAAATTTCTCAGATGTGAGATACAGAGGCAGAGAGATAGATTTTAACTTCAGCAGATAAAAGAGGCGGGCATGTTGAATTTTACTCTGCATTGAGCAACACTTGGTGTAACTTGTACTAAAATAATTAAAGCTACAAAGTCTGGTGGAGTATTTAGCAAATAAACATTAGATGTTCATCTTTTTAAAAAAGTGGCTTACAGATAAATATGATGAAATGCACATCCATTGAGTTATAAGGAAGACAAATTCAGTTGTCTTGATTACAGCAAATAGTTGAACTCTGGTCTGTAATACAAAATTGAAAACATTTCATTGTTCTTTCCTTGCCTGCCTGTTTTTTGATAATTGGAACAGTAAATATCTTGTTTCTCTATGACAATAGCTTTTCTACATCACACAACAGTCCTGAACCCTCAGCTGATCTCAAAATCTTGCACGGGGCGTGTGATTTCTTGCACAATCGAAGGAAGCTGAGCTCCTTTATCACCGACAAGCCTGAGCAAGTTTTGCCTTCTTGCTGCAAGAACGATGGCTAAGATTTCTTATGTAGTGAGAACATGTTGGTTTAATTGTTAGGGTTCCTCAATACTTCATCATAAAATGCTATAAACTGTCATGTACATCTACTTTTGCTTTGACACTGTCAGAATTTTCTTGCACACAGTGGCAGAAACGCCTTCAGAAAAGTCTGCTACATTATACAAAATGACTGCTGATAAACTGTGATCAGCAGAGACACTCCATACTGAAATATTTACAGACTTACACTCAGATGTGCTGAGAAGACAGCTGCCTGGGTGTGTTAGTCGTGAGTCAAACAGAAGGAGTCAGGCCGCTGCCACTAGTAAGTAAAAGCTTGTTTACAGGACAAACAGAAAGCCTATTAAACAAAGCTCAGGTCTCTCTGCTCCTGTTTGACTCTTTGAGTACAAAAACTTGGCCTATTGCAGATCAGACACCTGTGACCAGATAGGTTTAAGCTTTTGGAAAAGAATATTGTCTGTGTCAACTTGACTAACAGGCAGACAACAAAAACAGCACACACAGTGGCATGTTGGTGTGTACAGGAGAGGCAGGTTATTGTTCACTGAAGTGGTTCTGCTGCCTTTCTGCAGCCTATTGTGCTCCTCTGAGTCACATAAGGTGGTGACGTTTAATACAAGGCTTATTTAAGTCCCTTTCTTCAACCAATCCTTCAACACGGCTTTGGGCAGGTCATTTGCACACAGACAAATTCTACTTTCAAGAAAACATAGTAATCTCTATCCAGGTCTTTGCTGGGAAACGTGTAGAGATGTAAAGTTTGTTCCTTTGGATTGTAGGGCAAAGGAGGGAACAAAAAGAGAGCCAGGGGGCAGATTAAATACGAAGCAGTTTTACACGTGGAGATGCGTGACAGCTGTCAGTTGGCCCCAAGCAGCACACACACCAGTGGCTCCTTTGTGTAGTGGATACAACTTGTTTAATTTTTTCCTTAAGCGTGTGGTTTAACCGGGAGGGTCAAATCTATCTATGACGATCATTAACAGCTCTGGGAAAATGTAACAAAACTGATTTGAAACTTTAATCATGGACCACAGTGACTCCATGGATAGTGAACATCATAAGATGGAATACACCTATTTTTTACTTGTGTCCCTAATGCACAAGGGCATTCATGCAGGTGCTCTAGCATTCACCTTTTCTCTACTTAAAGCTTTTGGCAAGTGTCCCAAAAAGGATTAAGCTAGGTCCTAAATTCAAACAATAATCGATACAGATTTGTATTAAAATAGGCCCTAGTAACCTTATCCCGAACAAACCAGCTCATTTCAGACTTTGGAAGGCGTCTCCATGCTCCAAAGTGAACGTACACAGTGCATGCAAACTTGAAAAGAGTCACATCTTGTTTTCTTTAACCTCAGGCATGGAAGCAGATTGCATAGACACTAAATAGTAATAATTTATTCACAGCCATCTTTTTCTATTCCCCCAAAGGAGACACTGCAAAAAGGATTGTGCAATAACTTAGTATTAATATGCTGTGCTATTAACATTTATTACCAGGATATAGCACCTTTATATAAATGTATGAGCTGCAGTCACACCCACTGGGTGGAGGAAGGGGGGGCAACATTTGAGACTAAAATACCAAACAAAACTATTTTCTAATCAGATTAGCACATATGCTTACTGAGTTTGGGCAAACAGTAAAGAGAAATTCGGACATTATTTTTCTTTTTCAATAACCATGTTATTTTTTTCAGCTTCAAAGAATGGTGCTGAAAATAAAAAAGGTTTAAGGTTTTCAGTGAGAGAATAGAATATTATGGTTTGAATTCTGCATGTGAATAAGGACGAGAGACAGGAACAGGAACAGGAAGTAGACTAAGCAGTACCTGTATTGCAGGTACAGTATCAAACACACTTCAGTAAGTGGTTTGCTATCCTTCATACACAGCCATTACTAACGACATTCAACAATTAAAACCACGGAGAGACACATTCACGTAAAAGGACATGATATCCTGCTCTTAGCACGCGCATGGTAGCCTCTGCTGTAAGGTAAATAAACAGCTCGTGCACAAGCGGACTAAAATAACCGCTTCCTACAAGTTAACGTTTCCAAAATACGACACAAGCTATCGTACTGACCACCCAGACCCTCGAGTTGAGGTTATCAGACCATGTTATAAACTTAGAGCAGAGAACCTGCTGCAACAACAGGTGTCACCGTCAGCTCTTCCGCACTTGCACTCACCTTTGTGTAATACAACATCCACAGCTCGTACAGCCTCTCCTTCGATGCCACCCCGCCACTCTTGTGGTTGCTCATTTTCTCCCTTTTTTTTAATAGAAACTAGTTAACGTGAAAGCCAGGGCTGTTTGAAGTTGTTTCCTCAAGGAAGCAGGACGCGGCACGCTCCAGTGAACCATTCCTGCAAATAATCCACACATAAAGTGCTGTCTGTCGCCACACGCAAAGTTATCAGAGAGGCTTGGAAAAGCCAAACATTCCGGTGCGATCACAGTCGGAATAGTAAAACCAGGAACAGAAATTTGTGGAGATGCATGTCTGGAGAAACACCCATGTCCGCGTCTACAGCGAGCTTGAAGCAGTATGATTCCTATTGGAGAGAGTTCCCACGGAAGCGACACATGCCATCCGCTCAGAAAGAAGTGACTGCGCTGCTCACGGTCACAAGGTGGAGGTGTACATCCCTGTGTGCGCAAATGATCGTCAACTGGTGTCTGACTGTGCTAACAAATCAAGAAACAGTTAGGAGTTGATTGTAGATCATGCTCCTGAGTAGGCTGCTATTCTTAAAGATACACACACATAAACACACAGATCAGCACAACTAAGAAAGAAGAGCTCATCTTAAGCCGGACTGGTCCACGAAGGTAAGGTTAAAGGGGCTTTATCTAAAAAAAATATTGGGATAAAGCTCGCCACTGAACACATTCAGCTGTAGCTGAACTGCAAGCGAGTTACAATCAGTTCCAATAAAATGACAGATACATATGTGACTCAGAATCTAAAGAGAGTTTTTATTCAGTTATACAACATAGTGGAGTTAGTTCTGATACCTCTGTGTGACCTTTAAAGGCTAACAAGACTATCATTGACAAGACAGGATATTTCTACCATGACATTTTAATATCTGATCTACTGCTGAGGGGCACAGCTACTTATTACAAGATGCTGGAATGGCCTTTTTTTTTTTTTTTTTTTTTTTTTTTTTACTTTTCCACTGCAATGATCATCAATGAGTGATCTGTCTGGCTGCTAGGAGGATTTTTGGTGTTTTTTTTTTTTTTTTTTTTTTTTTTTTTTTTTGTCAAAAATACTTCTTAGCCATGTAAAATAAGAGATAACACAGCAACTTTGTCCACATAGGTTCAACTCAAACTGGAGTTTTCCTTACAGGATTGTCTTTTATTTTATTTTATTTTTATTATTTATTGCCTTTTATTACCATTGGGATTCTTATTTGGGTCAAAACCCCACAACAGCAGTTATCAATTCTTCACAACAAAAGCAACACCTGTAATAATCAGATCACCTATGTCATATCAAATCAGTCTGTAAAAAGGAGCCTACCACATTCTACAGTATGTGATATTTTTTCTGTTATAGGCATGATAAGTTACTTGGGACCAATGTGAGAACAGCCCAAGGAGTCACTGGACCCTCATCATTGCTAATAGGGTAGGGTGGGTCAAGATTCTGTCCTGCAATCCAGGCAACCTCATTTCTTCAAGTGGAACAAGCTGCTTCATGTCAGGGTCTTGCTCATTTTTGTGATTAGTGTGACTGGCATTTCTCTTGATAATATCTCAAAGGCTTACAGCTGCTGGAGGCCATGATTTATGTGTATTTGTTACAAAGATTGGACCCCTCATGGTTTGTGCTTGAACAATAAAGCACCAATATGAAGGAGAGAAGTAACACCAAGCCATAAAATCCAGTATAGCTGAATGGAAAAACATCAAATTAAAATGATCAATGGTCTCATTCTCCCTCACAGAAAAACTGTTAATTTGAAAGAACTGTTTGGGTATTGCAAATGGGGCTGATGTTGTTGTTTGATTCGACACTATGACTAGTGTAAATGTACACGGATTAAAATCAGATACACCGTTAAAAGGAGAACAAGACACCCCAAACTCATACACAATTTCAGCCAATAATGTTTTAATAAGCCAATACATTTTTAAATGAAGCATGTAAACAGCATCTGAGCTGAAGAGAACAACCATTGTATACATTTGGGACATTTGTCTGAAGTATTTTAATGGTTCCTTTGTATTAATTTAATGTGTATCAAAACAAGTACAGCTGTATTGAGAGAGACCAGCTCTTTCAGCAAATGTTCTCTGAATGCAAAACACGCGCTAAGTGTCATCTGCTCAAAACTTTACCAAAGGAGAAAAAGAAGAGAAACCTTTTCTCAAGACAAGTATTGTATTCACTGTACTGAAGGGTCAAAACTTTGTACATATTTTCATTTTTGCTTTGAAGGTTATGTATGTCATCTGTCATCTCTCTATGGACTAGTTAAAGGTAAAAGAAATGGGCTATTCATCTCTTTACTTTTTTGTTTTCAAGAGAGTTGTGGTCTTTGACCTTGTGAGTATCTTCAACAAAACATGGTTTGTGTTGCCAAACATTTAAATATGTCATTACGGACACAGGGAAGCTCGAGGCAGCTGTATTACCATGGTGATGGCCTACATTTCTAATCAGGACTTGACAGTGGGACTATCAAGAGATGGGCAGTGTGCCAGTCTGTACATATTTCCTATAATTTAAAGGTATGTCAGTAGACCATAAGTAGGTTTGAACAGGCTAAACAAATAAACTAGTCTGTAAGAAAAACAGCCTCCAGGTAAAGTAAATTCATAATTCCCCAGATATTGTAAGCCTATATCCAGGCCAATCTAAAGTTGTCTCTGCTCAGAAATTGAAAAATCCTATTATCTAAAGAAGGATTGGATTTATAATAATCATAATTCAAATAATTAAAAACCTGCAAGTATTTCACAAAAAATCTACAAAACATTTTATCACCTGTTCGAGAAAGTGGCACATGATCGATGTGCTCGACGATCGATTTTACATCCTCATTCAGGACGGTCAACGGATGCGAGATTGAATTGAACGGCGTGTAGATGTAAACATGGAGAAGCATGTTGGGTCACTACAGGAGCAGGCCCTAAAGAGAAAAGAGAGACTAAAGGCATTAAGAGAGAAACAGCTTCATGTGAGTGACATGCCTGATAATGTTTGGTTTCAAGTTAATGAAACATAATCAACATGAGATGCGCTGTTTGTGTGTGAAGTAGCGTTAGCGGGCTTAGCTTATGGCTAACGTTAGCATGTTGCTGGGGTTAGATTATCAATCATAACAGTGGGTTGTGGCTTCGCTTTTTTTCCTGCTGTTTTGTGCATTGTTTTCATGTGAGGTGAGACCAAGTCAAGATCGAGATTTATTTTCCTACTGAACTTTTAAACCCCCAGATGATTTGGTTCACCTGAGGAGCCTACTACAAATGCTAACAGCTAAAGGTCCATTGTAGCGACAAACAAATGAATAAACTTCATTCCTGTAAATATTTCCATGAGATTCCAATGAAGTGTTTTGAAACCACTGACATTATTTACGTTACATATTGTACGCTTTATATTATATGTTTATTATATTTGTATGTACAGTAAGTTACCAAATTCATTTAGCCCAACAGTTATGTTGTGTGTAAAATGATGGTTTGCTGATAGCTTATATCTAGTGATGAAACTGACATATCTTCAAAGACCGCTTGGTATAATCGAAGCTAAAACCGTAACTTTATGTTACTGTGTTGAAAACATTTGGTTCGCAGTCAGTTTTCGCAGTCAGGTGAAGGGCATTATTTGGAAAATTTGGGCCCTTGCACAGCATTTAATGATGAAAGCACAGCTTATCTCAGAAACACCACATATGTAGGGCAACCTCTGCTTATATAAGTGCCAGAATATCGTGAAACACAGAAATGATTTTCATTTTGGGGAATTAGGGAATTTGTTAAAATATTCGTAAAATCCTGTGATTTTGAGGGATTATAATTAATCCCAGCATTTGAAAAGAATATGAAAGCTGTTTTTCAAGTTTTTGTTTTCACATGTTAGGTTTGTAGGCTCCCTTTGTTGATTGCTGCATACAACTAACCATCAAGGGATGCATATTTCAACTTTTTAACTGTCTAAAATACTTGGGAGACAGAAAGGGTTTTACCCACATTAGATCAGCTTTTTTCAAGAAAGCAAGACATGAAATTATTACAATTTTGTCCAAATCTGTTCTGAAAGTTTACCCAAGTTAAAATCACTGGTGTCTTATTAAAACACATGAAAGCTTCAAGGTGAGTTCAAGGATAGAAGTAGAGACCCTCCTGAACCACACATTCGAGAACTTGTCACGCTGAATTCCACCTTTGTCCTCAGTGGAAAAAGAATCAAAGCAGATTTTTGTTGCTTTGAAAGAAGAGTTGATAAAAGTAAGACAATATCCCAAAACAGAAAAAAATTGCTTTCAAGAAGGAAGATGCAAAAATCGATATCTTTAAACCTTCATACTCATTATACAAACGAGACATATAGAGTTTGACATATTTCTCTCATCAGTTACTACGAGAATGGTTCTGTTTATTGAGGTTTAGCAATGTACAATTCACTAACACTCCAAATAAATTCACTAGAGATAGATTGATTAATCTGTCTAGCCAATTAATCAGAGCAAGTAATTTCATTTTGAAATAACTGGTATCAGCTCACTGTTCCAACTTAACAAAAAGCAAATAATGTCTGCAGTCTCACCCTGCTGCCTGGTCAGTCTTTCTGTTTTTGAGCAATGCTGATGCCTCCTCTTCTCCATCTAAATGACTTAATTTACATGCTGTGATAATCTACACCATATTGCCATTTAATATTGCTTCTGAAACATGAAATAATAATAATAATTTGAAACCTCCATTGGCCGACCTCTAGTTATGGGCATCCACCCATTGAAGACAACACTGGTCACTGTAACACTGTTTTTGTCTTGGCTCTTAAACTCTACTGTGGTGAGAGCAGGTTTTGCAGCAGAGTCCTCAGTCGATCTTCTCTTTGTCTTTTAAAAATGAACAACTTAAACAGCCATTCTCCTCTTGTCTGATTTGAAATCTTCCTTCAATGTGCAGGCCACTGTTCTGGTGCTAACTCCATACTTTGTTTGGCTAAGCTGGTGTTGAACACAGACATACTGGCTTTGCTAACATTTTTTGATAAACGACTGTTGACATTCCTGAAGCCCTGGTTGTTTTCCTTTGGTAGCGTACTTTGAGTGTGAGTCAGTCCCCTGAATTGTTCCAGCAGGTGGACAGGAAACCTCTTCAGGAAAATGCAAGATGGGAGGGGTTGAATATCCATTGTTGCCGCTTTTCTCTTGGGGTCAATATGATCTTTTTTAGAATTTGTGCAAACTTGTTTCATAATTTGCTCTGATGCTGAAATGTGGATGGTTCATTGTAGGCTGAAGTTTGAAATGCTCTGGTTTTAGGCAGTGAATGGCACTTTTGTTGTTACAGTGAATCCTGTTTATCACCTTTTTCCCCCTTAGTTCATCACCTACACAAGAATGTTGGAGATAATAAAGCTCTAAATGCAACTTCCTTTGGTACAATAGAATGTAATGTTTATGCAAATGTGTCAATAACAAAGATCTAGTGTCATCAGCAGACTACAGTGTTGACTCCTGGAGTGTTTTTTTTTTTTTTCAAGAATACAGTTTGGTTGATTAAAATTATTAAATTATACACCAACAGGGTCGAGAGGAGGATGAAGAGCCAGAAAAGAAAAAGGCCACACTTGAGGAGACAAATTCTGAGAGACACAGGTTGGTTCACCACAGCACACACATAAAGAGCTGATAGTTATTCCTTAAGCAGTTGCTCACTGTTCCTTCAACGTTAACTGAAACTTTTGAACTAAACACACCTGAAACTGATCCGGAAGTACATCATCCCAATATCAGAGTTATTATTGTCTGCCCTTTTATCTGAACACCATCTTCTTGTAACACTCTGCATGTCTCAGTTCAGAGTGTTTACACTGAGCTGGATCACAGCCCTGTGTTAATGGCTGCTCAAATATCCTGCAGCTCAACCAACTTTGTGTGTTAGAAGGAAGGAGCAGCCATCTTTCCTGTCCTACAGGACCTTTTTTCCATTGTTTATATTTAATGACTTTGAACTGACAGCACTAAGGGAGTGTCGCTGGTTTTCCTCCAGTTCAACAGGACAGATCTCTCTCATGAGCATGAAATAGCTGTAGGGTTTAAAGGCCTATTTTAGACATTTTTCTGTATAGCTAAAGGTCAGTGTTGTATGTTATCAGTTTTCTTTTATTGTTTTTTAAGTCAAGCTACACATTTGTAGTTGAGTGTGAGTGTTGTGTGTCTTGTGAGCGGTATTAAAATTTCATGGGTGATCAAATTGCTAAAACAAGGCATGAAGGAACACAACATACATTTTCAGCTTCCAGTTGTTACTGTGCAAATAAAAGATTCTCAAGATTAAAACATCAGGACATTGAAACTTGGACAGAATGTTTTCCAGTTCATCGTGTAATCGCTGATTCCTCAATGCCAGTCCAAAATAAATAGCACCAAACATGACATGCAGTTTTTCCTGTTACTTCTTGTCAGATCATTTGAGCACTAAAACAAATACTCATCATGTCAGATAGGAAAGGCTGTTTTTGGCTATGTCATATGACCAGTCATCTAGGTTTGTATTTCCACTTCTTAACCATCTCAAATATAGTTACCTTGTGCTTTTATGCTACTTGAAAGACAGATTAATGGGTTTAAAGTATGTTTCTTAGGTTTTGTGTTGGGATGGAAGCATCAAATAACAATCAGAGGCTGATTGCTGTCTGAAGAGGTTTTTGCTCTGCTGGCTGGTAGCTTGATAGCAGTGAATTTATCACTCATTTTTTGACGCAGCAGTTCACTCAAAGTGAAGATGTGTAAACACTGTGGAAGAATACAACATAAAGACGGTAAAGAAAAAAAGAGTGATGTCAGACTTTGAAGACTCCTGGTATTTTGTTCGGCACTTCCTGTCAGATATGGTTTGATGACAAAAGATCTTTAAATGGGATTTAAAAACATTGGACATCCTGGAATTCATCATGTCTACAGTCCTCACTTGTTGTGCAGTCCAGTTTTTGTGACTCCTTAACGTCTCTCTCATGACATGATTACTGCAGAAGAAAGTAAATTGACAGGTTATCCTGGGGTTTGCAAAACCTGTCCCTTAGAGGACCAGCCTTAGATAAAAATATCAATTTCTTGACAAAAGATAAACAACTCAAAGATAAAAATAGATTATTTACTAGTTGTCTTTTGGTGTAAACAGGTCCTTCACTCCTTTACATCATAACTGCTTGCTGTCACTTGGTTGCATGAGGCAACACAATAAGGAAACTTCTGAGACTGTTGAACGGACGTCAGCTGGCAGGGTTAAAGTTGGTGTAATGAACAAAACATTTAGTTATCATAGTGCTATTAAGTTCAGAGGATTTTTTTCCTAGATGTATCCTAGAAATAGATAAAATAGACCAGTGATTCCCAACCTTTGGGCCACGGCCTCCCGGTGGGCCGCAAAGGTACTGCAAGTGGGCCTCCAAAGCTTTTCCAAAATAGTTTGATTTTTGTGGGGATGGGGATGTAACTATGTAAAAATAAAAACGTGGCAACATGTTATAGATGCTGAGTTAGTGACTGTGAAGCCTCCAACATGTTTCTCTTGTATTCAGTTCAGTCCTTCATGTTCAATCTTTATTTTTAAAAAAGTGCTCTCAGAACGGATCCTATGGCTGGGTTTCCGCTACATGTACTGGATCGTGGCACACCGCCACGACAAAGTAAAAGCCGCCATACCTTCTGAATTATGATCTTTTCTTTTTCCGATGTTTCAGACGTAAATTAAATTGCACATGGCTTGTGTATACAAATAAAACTTCCAGAATGCTACAAACATTTTTTGACCATGCCCAGAATCAAACAGTTATCTTTCAGAGGCAAATCATTTCTCTGTGTTCTCATGTGAACAAACTCACACTCATGGTTGGATATCATGGTCTAAAATAATGAAAGACAGAGCTCTGGTGGGTATTTGCCGTTCACAGTTCTCAGCTCTCAGCATCACGCACAGCAGAGTTCCGCTCCGATGCGCACAAGACGCACAGTTATTGGAGAAAAAACAATTCCACGCTGACCCTGATCATTCATCAGTGTTTACAGATGTGCGTTTCTGTGTATAGAGTCAGCGCAAGCAGAAGTGCCCCTGTCACTCTGTGGTTTATATTTGCTTTAAACTTCATCCTGATCAGCTTGTGGAGTCTGTGATGATGATCGGTGCAGTGCTTACGCTGAGTTAACTTGCGCATATTGCACAGCAGCTGATCGCTATTCCTTTTCCCGCTCGACCAGGAGTCACCTTTCTGCTCTCTTTGGGACAGAAGTTATAGTTTTGCTGTTTTGTGTCATTAGATAAGGCTAAACTATGTTTGTGTTAAATTGATAATTCATCTATAAAGGTTTTAAGTTATAATATGTTTTTATGTATTTACCGGTCGGGGGTGGGCCGTGAAGATGTCTGAGACTTAAAAGTGGGCCCTGAGTTGGAAAGGTTGGGAAGCACTGAAGTAGACATTTAAAATGATGTCAGTTGGTTGTTTCAGTCATTGCAGCTGCCATAGCATGCTCAACTGATGGTTTTGTTTATTTAGTCATACATTTCAAGTCTGACCTACCCATGCACAAAACAAGAAGAAAATGTCAACTTTGAGCACAGTTAATTTAATATAGCTCAACATGGGGCCACAGAGTATGTGGGTAAACCATGATATCACGTTGGTTTTCCTGTGTGGCGAGCAATAGCTGAAATAATATCATCACCAGGCTTTTGCTGGTTGATTTCTAAACACACAAGTTTGTTACCTGTTGCGCTGACACAGCCTACATACAACTGTATCTTTGTTCCATCTTAATTAAGTGTGGTTTAAATCTATACATCACATGTGTGCAACATTATGGCAGTAACCTTCACTGAACTACAGCCATGGCTAGAGGAGGGTGGCTTTGTTGCAGCCTTGACATGACCTAAGAAGGGCATTTCAGAGGTCTACAATAATCAATAAAAAATTTAACAATTCTTTCATCTGCCAACTAGTGATGGTGACTATAGTTGTGAAGAATTCTTTATGTAAGAGAATATTTAAAAAAATCACAGACATTTTTAGGACAGTATGTGGTATAAGAAAATTTTCTGGAGGATGAGACAGAGCAACATTTTTAAGGTTCAGGAGAAGTATAAATGTGGAGTGGACCTCAGTCAGCAGACATGACCAGCATTCCTACCCATACCCATACAAGGCATGGGTCTGTCCATTGGCGGGGCGGCGCGGGGGGGCTGATAAATGTATCAGTGGTGTACCCTCTTGAGCTTCAACGCAAATGCACGTTAAGCTCACAACAGCTGATAACTGTCTTGGTCCGTGCCTGGTCAGACAATAGTTTACCTCGGACTCTGGACTCTGTGTGTAATCTTGCAGAGTTGTCAGCTGAAGCTTGCCAAGAATTCCTCTGTGCAGAGATGTGATGAAAGACGGCATAATTTAACATCAAGGAAAGTATTTCTCAGCTGTTTGCTGTAAGTCTGTGCCCAGGCGCAGGTGGAACATGTTAATCAGACGTGTTTGTGGGGGATAAAGAGGGACATTATACCAAAACCCCTCTGGACATCAGATCTGCAGCTGTGTAGAGTTTGCAGATGGTCTTTTATGCAGCTCAGTGGCTGGTGAAATAGCTTTGCCTGCACTGCCCTCTCCTGGATGGTCAGAGAAGTGAGTGAAGTGGAGAAAAAAGTGAGCTTTATGTAAATGCTTAACTGTTTGACTGGTTTGTGTTCCCTCATCAACCATACCAGTAAACTGGTCTCATAGCTCTTTATTTTCTCTCCTCAGAGAGCTCAAGTTGAGGAATTACACCCCTGAGGATGAAGAGCTTAAGGAGAGGCAGGTCCCCAAAGCCAAACCTGCATCAGGTCTGAACTTTTCAAAGACAAAAAGCTTAAAAATCCTTTCTTTTTCATTCTGATATACAGTGACTTGTTTTGCGGTAATCTCAGTATCATACCTGGATTCTGTTTTTACCAGAAGTGACTAATGACAGTGTCTCTCTTTGTTTGCAGTCGAGGATAAAGTAAGGGACCAGTTAGAGGCAGCTAATCCAGAGCCTATTATTGAAGAAGTGGTGAGTAGTCCATTCTGTTAAATGTGATTGAGATGAAGTGTAGTTTTTGTGAAAGCTGTCTCATTGTTTTTTCTTTTGTTCCTCTCAGGATCTGGCAAACCTTGCTCCTAGAAAACCAGACTGGTGAGGTTTTATTTTAAAGATTTTTTTCACTTTATAATGATGCATGAAATCTTTTTATGTGACTTTGTTGCTTTATGTAATTCCAGGGATCTGAAGCGCGATGTGGCGAAGAAACTGGAGAAGCTGGAGAGGAGAACACAGAGAGCCATCGCTGAGCTCATCCGTTAGTATTTCACGTTTTATCACTGAATGTTCATAACACTTCAGAGATGAGCAAGTCTGAGCTCGGTGTGAATTATTAGGCTAATTGCTTTGTGGTCTCCAGACTCCCCTGAGACTTGACGCCATCCGATCACATCCAACGTGGGTGTGATTCCTGCACTGACGTGTGAATCACATGCTAAAAATAGCTATGAGCTTTCAAGGAGAACACAAAACACGTTTCGCTGTACAGGTTTTCCCTGGATTATTCCCTGCCTGACAGTAACTCCTCGTTGCTCCCATTTTCACAAATGAAAATTATTTTAACTATTTGAATATGTTTAATACTTGGCACTAGAGATCCTAAACATATATAATTAACTTGATCCACATGTTAATTTCTGTTGTCTTGGTATCCCAAAGGTTGCAGAAAGTACAAAACAATCATAGAAATATGCTTTACTTTTCTCACTGGTGAGTGCATGGCACAGTCTGGCCTATTCCAGTGATCAGCCTATTGCTTTGTTTTATACATGGCCAGGAGTTTTATCCCATTATCACAAGAAAAGATGTTCTGCTAACTTGATATAAATCAGTTTGTTATAATTGCACAACCAGTTGCACAAACAGTTACAATATCACAGGGACAATTTAGCATGTCTCTTAATTATTGAAAAAAGGACCAAAGTTTGCTCTGAAAGGAGGATTTAGAGCTTGTTACAGCTGGAGAACAGTGGTTTTACTTAACAAGTGCCTATAGTCCACATGTAACACTTTAGAAAGAGTCAGTGTCAACACAAAGCATCTACACCCAAATGTTACCAATGATTAAAAAACGCTGTCAATGATTGAATTAGACTAACTGTGACTTTTGCTTCCTTTGTGCCCAGGGGACCGTCTGCGAGGCAGTGAGGAGGAGCTGGCTGGTGTTGTTGGAGCAGTAGGCGCAGAGGATGGAGACTCAGACTGATTTCATTGTGTGACAAATAATTAAGAAAAAGACATGTCAGAAGGATGGCCTCCATTTGAACTGTCACACCTGTACCGAGCACAGAGAACTACTGTCATGACCACAGGGGGTGACGTTTTCAGTCAGTTTAATACTCATTTTTTGTCGGTGTATTTTTTCAGAATATGTCGTACTCTCTGTTCATGTGCTCCATTGATAATGTTACCATCAATGTTTTGCTGTAAATTTTTATATTTTCAAGTAAAATAATTCTTTTTCAAAGATTTTTCTTGTCATGATTATTAACTTTTGTTGTAAAGTAAGGGTGAGCAACAAAGATTTAATGCTCCTGATGTATAAATCACATTGAGCCATGATATCAGTATACACTGTGATATGGTACATTTTGAGGATAAGTGCTCCAGAGAAACCCTGATTAATTTTTAAGAATGAATTTCAAGGTTAGTTGCTGAAAGTTTTCACAAAGCAGCATAGTCTAGTTTTTAGCCGAGTTACCCCAAAATCCTACACAACACTCACAGAAAATCAAAGAATAACAAGAGTTTTTAACAGTTAGAGAGTTTAAATGTGGTTGTTATAACTGTTGATCCTTCTTGCAAGGGAACGTTTGTGAATCAGATGGTAAATGTGACAGAGTTAGTAAAGATGAAGGGCATTTGTGACACCCAAATGACTTTTTTTAGTCAGAATAAATCCAGTAAGAGCAAAGAGCTTGTTAAATATGTCACATTTATTCAGAAAACGACTTGTAAATTCATGGTCTCATCCTCCTCTCTGACTTCTGTATCAGTTACTGCAACATTAAACGTCTTGCTACACTTGAATCAAAAGTTCATCTTGATCCATGAGGTGATAAATAGAGGAACAATCAACAAATAACAATGAGCTTATTTGCTATGACATTCACAAGTGAAATCTATTGCAAGCACCTAAACGCCTCTTCTCAGCTTAAACCATCCTTTCACAATAAAGTGCATCTTCAGTCTACGTAGGCCCAAACTGTTCCCTCAAAAAGAGGACATTACATAATCATTGTATTACCACTCTACTGCTTACACAAAGGCCACCTGATCTACTCAAAGCTTTCCTGTTTCCCCAAAGGCAAATGAACAAGGTTCTGAAGAGAAATTAAAACAATCTGACCACAACTCTTCTTAAATTCACAAAAAAACTACACTAAATTGTGACTCGTGTCATTGAAATCTTAAAAGCCTGTTCTTGTTTTAGAAAGCAGATTCTCTTATGTATTACACCCTTCAAAACATACAACACTAGCGATGAAGCTCACAAACTACAGACATTAAAGCGAGATGATTTAGCACTGCAAAAAGTCAGTGTTGTTACTGTCTGGAAGCTTGTTGAACTCGTCTGAACAAAAGCTTATAAATACTGCGAGAAAAAGCCTGAAGAGGCTTCGAAGAAGACTCCGGGATTTTGGTATTTTATAAAAGGAAATGAGACAATGCAGGTCAAAGGAGCATCAAATCCTAGATTTAGTTGGAGTCAGAGGTTGTTTTGGCACTCAGCATTGAAGAATGCTTACCCCTGCATGCAGATTATCTTACAATAAAGGGATCCCAGAAGCAGAAAATGGCAAGGAGGAGGCCGATTTCCTCAATACCTAATATAAATTAAAGGTTGGCACGCATCCTCCACAGATTTAGCCCTTGAGCAGGATTTCTGTTGTTCTTTTTGATACTGTAGCATTTAAGTTGACAGGAGGTTTGAGTGAAAATCTGAGCAGTGCATTCATTTTTACCCAGTCACTGGGAACAGGGAAAATGCTGATTCATTCACACTGTCCTCCACCAGATTCAATCTTCCTGGCTGCTGGGCCCAACTCCACTTTGCACACCCTTTGTGCAAACTTCAGGGAGCACAAAGTCTCTCCGGCGTTACTTTCCAGAGCAGACACCTTTAGAAGGAGAAAAAACAAACAAGGCTTATTACAAAAGACAAGAAAAGACTAAATCTATCATCTCACACGTTTCACTACGATCTTTATCACCTGCACCACCATGACCGTCTTGCTGCCTTTTCCCAGGGAGTCTTGTAGTAGATACGTAAGACGTGAGTTCCTGAAGGGGATGTGAGTCTGTCGAGCTCTCAGTGCCTGGATGACATCCCCTAAAGCCAGCAGGGAGCGGTTGATATTCTGGGCCTCCTTCAGTCTCTCCCCCTCCGCACCAGACTTCCATACCCGCTCAGAGCCAGCCAGGTCGACCAGGTTCAACTTGCCTGAGGTCAAAAGAATTTATTCATATTAAAAGTGAGATGACAAACCTGTGTGAACTTAGTTCAGTGGCTCTACTGCCATCTCAGTCTCCTTGAAAAAATCTTTTTGGAAGATTATTTAAAAGCTGTAAGAAGAAAACACCTAACAGGGTTGCAAGTCGTTTGTAAATCCCTAATTCCAGATTATCCAACCTAATCAGGGGATTATTCTTTTGGATTACCTTAACTAGCATGACACTTGTCACATTTATATCTGGAGCTTGTACAAAGCTCTTTTAGCTCTCCTCAGCAAGGTGGATGAGTCACTAACCTGTGGTTTTGGACCCGCTGGCAAGGTCAGTGCCCTGAACAGTGATGCAGAGCAGAGCATGCGAGCGGGAGCTATGCTGGTTCATCTGAGTACCAAAGGTGATCCTGTTCCTTCTAGCTTGGGCTAAAATCTGTATGAATACAAGAAAAAATGAGCATAACTGATTGGTAATCCCTAATCTATTAACATGAATGATTAAAAACACCCTGTATTACCTTCTTGATGTGCTGGAAGCTTTTAACCTCAATGACCCTGAGGCCTGGCACATGCAGCTGTCCTGTCCCATCGGGGTTGATCTTTATGTCCAGTTTCTCTCCATCCTTACTCAGCAGGTCCCTGTGAAACCCCAATTTATGATACAATCATAACTTAAGTCTGAAGGCTTGAAATGCTGAATAAAGTTAAGGAAAGTTCAAGCTGTACCTTAGCACCTCGTTGTAGATCTCCACAGAGCTGACAGAGACGCTGTAGGACCACATGTCCTTTCTCTCCTCAATCACATTGAAGAGTTGTTTCAGGGCTCGCTGATTGATGCCTGGGTTCTCCACACTGCCCTAAAATCAACAACAACAGAAAAAAAGACATTCAGCCTGTCTAACATTTTTATCATAACTGCATTACTGCAATGGTGCAGTTAAACGAAGTGAACACCTCCATTGTGTATGTTTTTCCAGAGCCGGTTTGTCCATAGGCAAATATGCAGACATGGTAGCCATCGATGCAAGACGTCACCAGAGGTTCAATCTCCTGAAAGACCTAATGAAGACAAGCAAAGAGTTAAAGCTTCACTTTGATTATTCTTTCTGTGTATGTAAACACGCTCATACCTCTTCCTGTGTGGCCTGAGGGTGGAACACCTTGTCCAGCTCAAAGACTCGTTCCTTTCCTTTGTTCAGCACATTGAGCAATGACTCATTGTTGGGGTCTGTCGTCACCACCACGGACTGGCCCTCCTCACGCTGGTCCTCCTTCAGAACAGGCTTCACACGACATAGCACACGGATGTTTCCTATGACACAAGAGGTCAAGGGTTGGGTTCTTTTTTTTGGTGGGGGGGCTATCATCATTTAGTTTCGTTCCCTCCTTATACCTTTAAGCTCCACCAGCTGCTCATGATACTTCCTCCGCAAGGCAACCTCCTTTCTGTACTTCTCCAGAAGATCTTTGTTGGCTTCAGACATCTCACTGATAACTGCTGAAATCTGAGGAGCACAAAAGGCAAAATGACTCTCTTAAGCTTGTTGATTTGGTCAGAATAATCATTAATCATGAGTGGGACTTGCTGTACCTGTTTCTTTGCTTCATTGATAGCTGATCCATAAAAATCAGAGAAATTACGAATCTGGCTCCTCAGGCTGGTGTAGTCTGTCTTCATGGAGCGTAAAGTTGGAGGAAGTGCAGTCAGGCGCTTTTGTAGGCCTGAAGACAAGAAAACAGACTCGTTTGTGTACACAGGAAGACTCTCAAAGACTGGTAAAGCCCTTTGTCTATCTGTCAGCAATCGGTCTGTTAGTTCATATTTTGGTACACTCTCCTTGTTACAAACCAATGCTACTGGTTTCCCCTCTGTTTCTAGCCCTCTTACAAAGCTAAGCTCATCAGTTGATGGCTAGAGCATCACTTTAAATTGCAGATAAGAGTTTAACACCATTTACATGGCACCACAGGTTTAATTTGTTTGTTTGCACTGAATATTATGTTTTTCAAACTGATTACTTGGCATCACTCACTAAAGAACTGCTCCTGCAGGTCTTGAAAGTGCTCGGCTGAGCAGCTGGCAGCAGCCTTCACAGCTTCCTCCTTCCTTTCCTCCAAGTGGCCGATCTCTCTCAGCAGCTCCTCTCTCAGTTTACTGATCTCTCTTTCATACGCTGCAATCTGTAACATAAATGATAATAATAAAAGGTTTATCATTTGTCAATCTGTCATTCCAGCAGGTCCAATCTATGCAGGATCGGTGCTGGAATTAGTTCATCCACCAGAAATTGATCCAGTTTGTTTATTCAGAAAGAAAAGAGGAACTGTCCTTCTTCTTTCATCTGTTTTCTAAACAAGGCATGGTTTATGAAACTCTTTGGGCTTTGTCAGTTTGTCCTTTTACTTCTAAAACTACAAGTTGATGGAAGTTTGGAAAACTTTTGAATTTGTTGCCAAGTTATTTTTCCTACAGCAACCAACAGCGACACCTTATGAACAGTGAATCTTTCTATTAAGCATATTATCAGTGGCTCAGATTGAGATGTATTACACAGCCCATGTCCTGCTTGTTGTTTATTAATGCATGTTGAAGTTATATCAAAGTGTCTATTGAGCAGAGCACAAATGTGTTAGTTTACTTCAGATATGACAGATAACGAGTTTTATATGTTACCTTGTGCTGCAGATTACAGCTATGCTCATCTGACTTCCTTATTTGTTCCTCCAGCTGTTTGCATCGCTCATTCTGATTGGACAGCTTTTCGGACAGCAGTTCATTCTTCTGCCTGGCTTTATTAAGATGCTTTAATGTTGCAGGTGATTCAACCTCCACAGTCTTGGTGACATACTAAAAAGAAAAAAATATACAGTGAAGCCTTCTACTGGAAGAACAATCGATCAATAAGGAAACGTTTCTTTACCTTCACCAAAGGCTCCTTGCTTCTTTCTCTGTCCAATTCAAGCTGCAGCTCCCTCACTCTGTCCTCTCGTTTCCTCAGCTCCTCTCCTCTCCTCCACTCACTCTGTTCGCTCTGCCGCTCCAGCTGTGACAGCTGCTCAGCCCGCTGTTGCAGAGACATCTCCAGCTGCTGCACTCTGCAGCGGAGGTTCTCGTTCTCCTAGCAGAGCACATTAGAAAGCAGGTAGATTACAAGTTTTTGGGTTTGCAGCTGCTAAACGATATATCTGTGAGCTCTCCGCTGTGCTGGTGCGCCTCACCTTGATGAGCATGCTGCTGGACTGGGAAGGGATGGCGGACAACTGCTGAAGGAGGCCCTGGGTCAAACTCAGGTTCTGCTTCAGACTCTCATTCTCTGCTGACAGACACAGTACTCGCTTCTCTGAGTCTGTGGCCCCCTGAGAAAAACACAGAATATGAGGTTCAGCATAAAAATGAGAAATGTAGCACCATAAGAATTCATAAAACACAGTTACTCATGGCTGAGTTTCTTTCATGCAGATTAATAATTCAACTCATACCAGGCATGATGAGTTGTTTGGCATTTCACTGACAAAGAGTTTCACTTAGTGGTGTTGGAAGACACTGACGAAGCTTTACTGATGACAGGAAATGTGACCAACACTTGACAAATGATTGAATCAATTGTTCAAGTTGCTTACCGTGGCTGTTCTCAGTCTCGTCAGCTCCTCTTCTCGCTCCTCTATGCAGGTCTTGAGCTCATCGATCTGTGCAAAAATTAAAACACTTTAGAGTTAAAACGCAGATGTGATGTTAGAAAACGGACGTTCAAGCTCTTGCTTTTGCTAGACCCTGAGGTCCCATGTGGTGTATGCTCTCACTCTTTGCATGAGAGATATGGCCTCACAGGCTCTTTAGAGTAGATTACACAGAGTCACATAAAAAATTAACAACATTTACATATATGCACGATGATACAAGACCTGAATCATCTCGTGTTCAAGAGATATGTAAAGAGAGCCTGTGTTACTAAGTGAAGACACCTTCTCTTTGTACATAAAGTAAAACATAAAAGAATGATTGAAAAAGGAGCTTTTGAAATATCTGACAGATATTCTCACTTAAAATGTTCATGGATTATGATTATGTAATGCATTACATTAGACCTTTTATTATTGGTATAGTATTTACTGATTGATTTTATATTGTACCTGCTGTTGAAAGGCCTGTATGCGTGAGTGTCTGTCTTTGTTCTGCTGCTCCAGCTGTGAGTGCAGCAGACGCAGTTCTCCTCTCAGCTTGCTCCTCTCACCCTGCAGCCCATACAGAGACTCCACCAGCGTGTGAACTCCAGCCCCCACTTCACTGCTGGACTCCCCTGAGGGGTACAAAAATAACAATCCTCTTCATCATCATCATCATCAACAACATCATCAACATGATCATTAGTACTAACAGCAGACTGAAAAAATAAACTTGATCATATTCAGTCTTCTCTGGACCTGTTTTCATGTTACATCACTCAAACAGAATCAGTGACAATCCAATTAACCTTTTCTGACATGTTTTCTATATCCTCATCTTTTTAGTTGTGACTAATCTCTGCAGTACGCTTGAATGCTTGTGACTGTGTGTGTGTAATATTAATGAACATTAAGTATGCACTTAGAGTTCTTTTACTCATCATGTAGTCATGGTGCATAACGCTGGAGTTAACACTTTCATTTCCATGTTTCCCTTTTAAATTCTCGAGGGAAACTTGACAGGCCTATAGGATCTCTGCAGACTCTCACGTGCAGGCTGCATCGAGTGCACGGTTAAGATTTAGCTTTATATAACTCCTCCATTGTTTATCAGGAGCCTGAGCAGCATGCCCAACAGCATTTTTATCTTTTTATTCCTCATCAAAGATTGATCAAGTTCTGTCACCTCTGATTTTCAGTGCAGGGCCTAAGGCTGATTATATCAACATGCCGTGACAAGTTTGCATTGTCACAATGATGCATATAGAGGTGAAGATGGTAGGAGCAAAAAAAAGAGAAATCAAACATGGAGGAATTGCTACAGCCGTGTATGAGGGAGGTTGAGGGAAACGTGCTTGCAAGAAACGTGCAGCAGCTGGTGAATGCCCATGAAAACAGATTTTCTTTAGCCAATAAATGATAGAGACATAAAAGAAAGAGTTCACTGAATGGAGCAACATGTTTTCATTCACAGCAAATGCTTAAAAGATCACAACACAGATTCTGCATATCGAAGAGGCACAGCATCACTCCTCCATTCAAACCTGCACATTGCCTTAAAGTAAACAAACAGGCCAAACAGCCTTTCAACACCAAGTCAGGGACTCCGAGCTATTCTTAGCCCGGTACACGTGGAGCATTGCATGTGCCGGGTCTTGTAAGTGCATTTGTGGGGAATAAAACAGCACTCTCAAGATGTTTTATTCATGTAGGACAGCCACAGTCACTACACGAGTACCACACACTCTCCCCCTGTAATGGTGTATCTCATGTCTGTGACTAATGAGGATCAGTGCACATGAGGTTCCCCGCTTGAGCATTCTTGCACTCTGAGATTAATACAACAGGCCAAGTGTCCATATATCCTATCAGTTTTCTTAAATTCTGTAAAAGTGTGCTTAAGGACACGAGTCTAATCTGTCCTCAGCTGCACGGTGTCATGCGCATTATGACAAGCTGTACATATGCACCGAAGAGTGATGTGCAACTGGTAAGTCTGCTCTGGCCTCCTGCTCTGAGGTCAGGGAGCCATCTGGTCACATCTGAAACACAGCGGATACAGACATCTAAAGCTCAGACCAGCATCCACAGAAATCTAATCAGTCTGCTCCTCTGATGTGTGGCCCAGCTGTAAAAAAAAAAAAAAAAAAAAAGAAATCTAATCTTCTGTGGGCCCGCAACAGGAAAGATGAACTCTGTAAGACACTATCTGAAGAATTAATGACTTCATGGAAGTGTTAAAGACTTTTTTAGAAGGAGAAGGATGCTGGGTTTGACAGCTGGGAAGAGGGGCAGAACAAAAATGCACCAATGAAAGGAGCTTCTGGAAATATACCTGTTATGACAAGCATGAGAAACTATCTGTCTTCAATGATTATCTCCTTAATTCATTATCATCCATTAGATGATCTCATCCCATCCAGGGTCTCACATTGATTTAAATCAAAGTCGCCTGCAGCCTTTCTGCCGCCTTGTCACACCAGGTGATCCGTTTATGTGTTCAGTCATTAAAAGAGACACATGACCTCTGCTTATCCCTGTTTTTCATCATCCTTATAGCCCACCACTCTGCACCTTATTACACCCCGCACCCCTTCCTCTCCTTTCCCGTTCTCCCTCACCCTCGCTCAGTGGACTGGGGTTCTGCTGCTGGCTGATGGCCTCCTCCAGGCTGCTGATGATGCTGTTCTTGTCCCTGAGGCGCTGGCGGTAGGATGCACGCAAGGCCTTCATCTGGCGTCGGTGCTGGACGCGATGCCTCTTCAGCTGGACGCGGTACTGGTCGGCCTGCTGCTGCAGCTGCTGAAAGTGGGAGTACTGCTCCAGAAAAGTCAGCAAGTGGGACATCACTGCCACCAGGGGAGACTCAGATAGCTGGTCAGCACAGAGACACACACGGAAAAAAGTTTAGTAACACTGCAAATGCTTCTATTTAAGGAACAAAGAGAAATGCATCAGGTGAGCTGACAGGTTTTTTTTTTTACTTTTCCAGTTGTCTCCAGCTGAACCTGAGAGGCCCTCCTCTTCTCAGCCTCCTGCTTGAAGGACAAAAAGGCAGCAAGAGGGGTGCACGCTGGGAGATCAGGGCTGTCCTCTTCATCTTCATCACTCAGAGACAGTTCATCACTGTCACTGCTACTGCCTGGATCACAACAAATCAAATGAAGTCTGAGGGAATGAATGCATGCACTAATTGATTATTTTAGATGAAATATGCATTCAATGTTTGTTTTTTTGTTATTTTTGTCTTAATTAATCTTATGAGAGCTTCACTGCAGGACTTTGGAAACATAAAATATTTGAGCACTCACTAGATTCACCATGCAGAACAGAAGCCTTTTTTCCCTTTTTGGGGGTGTGGCTATCTCTTCTCCTGCTCCCTGTTTCCATGGGAACAGGTCCTGGCTCCTGAGCAGAGCAACATTACCAGGGTCAGATAATAAACAGGCAAAATATTCATACTTTCAGTGCACAGACATGCACAAAATGCAGAAAACTGACAACAATGCATCGTTGACAGAGCCTACAGCTTCTATACTGTGTGTTTCAGACAGTGGGTGACTCATGCACTTCTCCCAGCAAAAAAAAATGGTTTTGCCAACAGAGCAACGTCAAGGCTGGATATAATGTGGCTAGACATACGTCTGAGGAAGCTCCATACGCCCCCTCTAAGGTCTCCTCCTCCTCCTTCTTGAAGACAGTGTAGAAGATGTAGACCAAAAGGGAGTAGAAGGCGTACATCTCCACGCCGTCCAGGAGTTGCTGGGAATGACAGCTGAGCTCAGTGACCAGGCGCATCAGCAGACATGGAAATACAGTTCTGTTTCATACACTGATGTTAGAATTATCATCAGCGCAGTAATGATGATATCAATCTTGATTTTCAAGGTTTGCTGTTTTTGTCTGTCAAAACAAAGAAAAACACTTTTTCTTCCTTACCTTATCACATATCCTCTACTCCTTTGTGATAGCAATCCAACCCTCCTGTCATCTCCGATCCTCCTTCACGCTCCATCTATGTGTGTGAAAATTACAGATATCCTCATGCTGCCCTTGTTCTCAAAGCTGCAACAGCATCCCAGCGCCTGTGTGACTCCCTCTCTATCTGCCCTTCTCTCACTCTCTCCTCCCCTTTCTCCTCCTTCTCCACCTCCCTTCCACTTTGCCTCATCCACAGGCTGCAGCTGCCGGGGAGCATGCTCAGTGCAGTCACCTGATCTGCTGCAGTGGTGGAGTGACAGATGCAGAATGTAGACAGATTGAGCTGGACAGAGAAGTTAAGATTTCAGCAGATAAAGATGGATGACACGCCAGATTCCAGGTTGTCACTTAATATTTTTTGATATTATTAAAATACAAAACTATTATTATCTAGGCTGTCTACATCTGTGCTAGGACTAAAATCAGCATCATGGTAGAATAACATGACATTATGCTGTTTAAAAAATGTGATACATCATTTATTAAAGTTACTTTTTAATGAACATTTTTGTCAGCAAAAAAGGAGTTACAAAAAATACATCACATAACATACTTTGTAACATTCCACTTTGTCTGATAAACCATGAACTGAAGATAAACTGCAAAAAAATATTTGCATAACAAAAATCTGGACTGCACACTCAGATATTGAACACATGGAAAACATGCTTGCTACCTTGAATGCCCTGAGCTCTGAGAAAGGCATTTCTAACAGAGGGGCTTGATGCAGCATATGCTGGTTGAACACTGCAGCAAAACTACTGCTGCTGTAGCTACTGAACACCCTGAAATCCTGAGAGAGAAGCTGCAGTGTCCAACAGGAATAAAAATATCTTTGGAAGAAAACACTATGAGCAAACAAACCCACGCAGAACTAACTGAAGTAACAGTGATTTCAAAAGATGAAGTCATTTATGCTTTCCCTCGAGAGGCACTTTAAACCAAGGTAGTCATTTCAAAAAGTGCATTGATATGTTTGAAATGGGCACGGTGAGGTATGAGCAGGGCCAAGAGCTTGGACCACTGCAGATATTTAACCTGTGATACTGCTGAGGCTGCAGAGCAAACAGAGTCCATAAGTGAGGCAGCTGCATGGTTTCCAGATTCTGCAACACTAAAATGTAAGCAGAGGGATGCAAGGGGAATACCAATGACCTGAGAGTGAGTGAGTGTCTGTTTGACACTTAAAAAATCTTCACAAAAGAAAGTGAAAGAAAGTGAAATGTTCCCATGCTGGCTATACATCAGAGCAATGCAGAAACTGCTGTGAGCTTCCTGTTATAAATCATGACTGTGGTCTTTGTGCAAATAAGTTTGTTTAATGATGGTTTTATCTGCATCTATGGTTTCTTATTAAACTGAGTTCAGTCAAGGTTTAGTCTCAGGGAAAAACAATAACTGTGTAGTGTAGCATGTTTGTTTTAAGAGCAGCATTTTTCCCTAATTACAAACTGATAAATCTTTTAATTTCATAAAATAGTTATTCAATCTCTGTTAACACTGTTATTTCAGTCTTATTTATCACACTGTAATTGAGTTTGCTCCCTCCTACTGATATTGATCTGTTGTACTGCTATCGACTTATATGATGTGTTTACCCAGTCATTTGGATGGGGTTTATGTTGCAGTGTCTGTATTTTTATAGCTTAAAATGCAATAAACAATGCTTCAGAAAAGTGCATGTAGTTATCTACTTTCCAATATTATTTCACTATAGTGTTTATTTGGTCAGACCAGTGCTTGCTTATTTGTATTTATTTTAAATATTAAAATTAAACTAAGAAAGTTTCAAATAGATGGCTAATCAATCAACCATCTGTTAACCCCTGCTCCTCTGAAAAGTCATAGCATAAATGTGTTTTTGATCAGTTTTTATAATGTAGTGTAAAAAGTTTTTTGTCAGTTTTTTGTATTATGAGTGAGGTTCACTGTTGTAAAGCTTACTCATATCCACTCCCACCAAAAGCTTAAAATTAGACATACTTTGTTGCCTGAAAAAACACTTGTCATCTTTAAATAAAAACAGATCTTGACCGACACAGAGATCTCTACTGTCTCTATTGTCCTTGTTATATTATTCAGTGACATCCGACAGAAATCTGTGGAGGGCCTGTGTGGAGGCCCAACAACCAACAGACATTGAACCCTTTAAAACCCATACCATGAGCCCTTCTGTAGCAGCTGGAGAAACAAGTGGAGCAAAAGTGTTTGATCCGCCTGGTGGAGACATCAGTAACGGGAGGCTGAGGGCCACACCTCCCAGGGCCCCTAAAGCATTACTGGCCAACAGACACACAGTCAGACAGCAGGACAAGGAAGACAGGCCCAGGCAGCGTGTCATCACTGTGAGAGCATCAGCTGAGAGCCAGTCACAAAGTCCCAGCAGTACACAGGAGCCCAACAGGAGAATGTGTGCTGTGTTGTGGTCTTCACTGAGCCACAAGAAGTCAAAGGAGACCAGAACTGAAGCAAGGACCTCACTGGCCCACTCTACTTCTCTCTGGATAGAAGTGAGGTAGGAGCTGGAGGGATGCAAGATACACAGTGCTGAGGAGAGTCCAAGCAGAAAGAGCCCCACTGATGGAGCCCTGTGACGCTACCGAGAGATAAGGAAGCAGAGTCAGTAAAACATTAGGAAGCGAGACCCGTGTTCATTCATCATAAGACATTCTGATTGGGAAAAAAAGCTTTGGGATAATCAAAAACATGTAATGCAATGTAAACAGGCATTTAAGTTTGAGAGTACCAAATATTCAAAACAAAGAAAGCCCAATAAAAAGCTATAGCTTAGTACATACTTTTGTGTCAATTACATTCCTGTTTATTTCCTTATCATGTGATTCGCTGGTTTGTCAGTAAAACAGATAAACAAATCTAAAAATGCTGATCACAGTTTGATTCGAGCCTAGAAATCACACTGAACCCAACCAACACCTCAGCTAACAAAAATAAGATTGTAAAAAAAAGTGTGAAATAGATGCAGGGAACACTAAATACCACTGATTGCCTAGTTATAGTAGGTAATGCTTTCACATTTTTTTCTAAATATAATTTATCATGGTAATACATTTCGCTCATGTTTCATTGTGCTCATTGTTTAAGAAAGCACATTTTGCATCATTACCCGTTTTACTTCCTTTAACACGGTAAGTGGAACCTACCTTAAAGAGTGTGTAAGAGGAATGCAGTGCAGTGGCAGACAAAATGATGTCAAAGGACGATGATATCCACTCACAGGACGCCATTGATCCTGGGAAATGACGCTTGTCAACATTCACGGTGTTGACAACAAAACCGTTGCTAACGCCGACACAGAAAGATGCTTTAAGTGTTTACAGTAAACTATAAAACGAAAGCTGATGTGTTTCTGAATAATGTTCGATACTATATGAAGGCAACGATTTGGCCCACAGAGACACACAGAGGACTAAAACTTTCAGCGAGAACACTAGCACGTTTGTTTTGACATGTGACGAGTCTGGATATGAGCAGTGCGCATGACCCCGTAGAGATGCTTTCAATATAACTCGAAAACTCTAACATTGTAAGGCAAACAAAGCGCCAGACGTACCACTAGCAGATATGCACTCATTTTAGTTCCCACTTTGCAACATTTTGAAGAGAAGTAATCGCGTTTTCTTTAGTATTTATATCTATCATGCAAAACTGTTCTACAGTCAAAATTCAACATTTGATTGTGTGAGTAGAATTCAGTGCGCTAAGGTAGAGTGAGAGCGCAGTAGGATACGCCAGGCTTCTCCGAGTGTTCCTGAAGGCAGCTACAGTTCGAAAAGTATGGCCGCGGAGTGTTTGACAACTGCAACAGAGCAATGGATACGGGACAGATTGAAACTAAAACATCCATGCCTCGGTAATTTCAGTTTTTGCTGATATAGAAAGCTGTAAGGCAACGATTAGAAACTAATACTGAGGATCCAGTTGTTGCGTTCGATACCCGTCACGCTAAGCTAAGCTAATATTAGCTCAGGAGCAATAACATTCGTGCAGTGTCTTGACACATTATTGAAACTTTTTTTTTTACAGGCGATGTCCGCTCACTGAGTCTCCCTGGAACTAATCAGGAGAAGATCAGGCATTTGGGAAACTCATTAAACAACTTTGTTCGTCTGAAGTCTCTGGACCTCTCTTGCAATGCGCTCGTCTCAGTTGAGGTAAGCTGAAGCTCCTATGTTTGCCCTCAAACGTGGTTACATCTGTTTCCTCAAAGTCTCCATGGCGCTGCCTAAATTATTCAATTTCTCGCAGTCTGATAGCAACAACTATATGCCTTAATTGTTGTTCACAACTTCTTACATCAACGTTGAGATATCTTAACTGATTAAAATCATTAAAATCAAGGATTTTTTTTCCTACAATTATTTTTAACACATTCACTAGCTTATCCTGGAGGTAAATAAAAGAATCATCATAATGAGATCCTTACCTAACCCCCTTTAACCCTTGTTTTCTCCACTTCAGGGAGTTCAACATTTGAAAGTGCTGGAGAGGCTGATTCTCTACTATAACTGTATTCCTTCCTTTGAAGAGGTGAAAGTGTTGTTTAAGTTGCCTGCTTTGAAAGAGTTGGACCTAAGGCTGAACCCTCTGACCAAATATTACCCAAAGTACCGTCCCTATCTGGTACATGCCATGCCCAATCTGCGTAAACTAGGTAAGATATAGCTGTGGTACGTAATTCAGCCAGCCTGTCTCAGGTCTGTAAGTAAATCGTAAGACAAAGTCCCTTTCTTTTCAGATAGCTGTTCTGTCAGAGACACCGAGCGAAAAGCTGCTATTATGCAGTTCTCCTCTGATCTCCTTCCTCAGCAGGAGAGCTCTGCTTTGAATGAGGCTGCTGAGCAAAGGTACCATCATTGATCGTTTGAGGCTTCACTTAATGAGAACAGCTCAACATGATAAAACCAATAGTCTCAATAATGTTGGTGTTTTCTGTGCTTAGAAAATTTTGAAATCTGAAAGAGAATTTTTGGATATGCTTGATTTATTATATCTACCTTACTGCCCACTCATGAAGAAACACACAGCACCTAGATTTATGTACTCTTTCACAATAAATTTGCTATATCTGAGTTGTTAGCTTGTGTTTTTCAGGTGTGGTAATCGTAGACTGGCTGTGGTTGACCAGCTAACTAAGAGGCTGTCTCTAGTGACTGACACAGATGATACTGTTTTGAATTTTGCTGAGAGGTATCAGGAAAGTCAAAATGAAACTCAGTCCCTCTCTGCATCACTACACAATGAGCCATATGGTGAGTTATCAAAGTAGAATAAAAAATAAAAAAAATCAACACATAAACAAAGCAGAATCACAGATTTATATTCATGTGTACTGTTTGTTTCTGATCACAAAGAGGGAGAATCTGGAGACTTTATAGACCAGATAAGTTCTACTCCAGTACAGGTAATATTAACTTGATTATAGGTGAAATAATGTTACCTGTCTGTAAATTTTAATGATCCATTATGCATATTTTGTGTTCTTGTTTTCTATAGGATTCAGCTAAATCCATTCTCAGGTGTCCCTACAGAAAGTGGGGTAAGTTATTGCAGGATCAGGTAGATAAAGAGTGTTTTATTAAGAGGACTTTCTTCCAGTGACCAGATGTAGAACCACCACTAGGTGGTGGAAGAAGGACATTTTTCTATGTTAGGTTCTTTTAATCATCAACATTGTCTTTTTCAAAGGTCATCTAATACTATTGTTTTATGATTTAATTTGTTATTGACCAGATGAAACAGAGTCCAAAGTGTCACATGTGAAGGAACAACCTCATAAAAAAAGCTTGACCTCATTAAACGTGACTGAAAGACCAAAGGTGTCCTTCGGCCCATTTATAGAGGGACATGAAGCAGCGCCTGGAAAACAAAAGCAAAAGGAAAACGCCAAACAATCCAGACATGTTGCCCGGGGACATTTTACCCCTAATCCTGGTAAGAGCTGGATGTCTGTACCCATAGATATTTCAGAAAATGATCTTTTTACAAAGGCAGCATTTATCCACAAATACCGTATTTGATTGTATTGTAAAGTTAATGAATTTTTCTGTTTATTTTTGTCATTTTCCAGATCAAAGTCGCCCTCGTAGTTCTTCATTTATTAATATCCGGCCTCCCAGCCCTCGTAGGCCTGGTTTGAATCTGTCTGATCCCTCCAACCCCATCTTACATCCCCCAAGGCTGACTTATTCCAGCTTTAACAGAACAGAAGGGGGCTCCAGTCTGCTGCTACACAGGGAGAAGAAAAAGAGGGTGGGAAGTTGTCTTTATGTTTTCAGACTGAACCATTATTTGTTTTTCTTGAATTTTTGAAAATAACACATCCGAGGTTGTCTGTTTTCCTTACAAACTTATCCCTAATTCTATTTACTAGGGAAGTTACCGGAAACCCCTGGAGATGCTTCTTAACCTTGTGGACAAACACTGGACAGGGGAGAGGTCTCTGCATCATAACAACAACTTCCTGTGTGAGTTTGGTTTGGAAATGCAGTATCTGATCCCAAGAGCTAGCGATAACAAATGTCTTCTCATAGTTTCTATCTTTGGCTGTAGCTCAAGCAGTCCAGATCCTCTCCATGATGGAAAGTGATATTTCCAGTCGGGAGACCGAGGTCAGGACCTTAAGACAGGAAGTTGATGTGCTTAGCTTTCAAAGGGCTGCAAGAGAGGAAGAGCACAAAACTGAAGTTGGTAACCTCGCTGCTCAGCTGGGGGAAGCTCATGGTGCAGTTGTGAGTAGATTTAGATTTTAAAAAATATATTTTTGAGCTTTTAGTAGCTTTGCTGATCACATGTATTTACTCTGACACACAGGGGAAACTTAACGAGCAGCTGAGGATCGTGTTGGAGGAAAATGTTGCGTTGCAAAAACAGCTCATCAAGCTGGAGCGGCAATACCTCAAGTCACTGATGAAGAGTTCGCCCATGACTCAGATTAAACGTGGGTGTAAATGCCATGTGATTGTTTATTTTGCTGTCTCCCTCATACTCTAAATCTCTGTGCTTGCTCATCTTTAGAGGCTCAGACAGAAGTGGAGGAGCTGAGAAAGGAGATTCAGGGGTTGAGGGAGAAAGTGCAGGAAGCGGAGAAATCCAAGGAACTGTCAACGACACTGCAAGAAAGCCACAGGTAAGAGGGTACAGGCAATCTTAGCGGTGTCACTGCTGTATCTACACACCCAAAAACAACCGTGATCAAACACAAGGAGTGTCTGTAATTGACTAGTTGTTTGTGGTCTGTGTCTGACTGCAGATCCCTGGTGGCTGCCAATGAATGCTTGGGAGCTGAACTGAAGGGAAGTGGGGGACTGTGAAGGAGTGTTTGGAGATGCACACTACGATGAAAATATCAAAGCAAAACATTGCCCAGGGTCTTAACAGCTCTGCATGGTGCCCAGCAGCTACAGACTGTTTTCAATTCATTTTTAATTTATGTCTCTGCTGTTCATTTCTTGTGCATATTAAGTGCACAGTTAAGCCTATGTATTATTGCAAAATAATGCACAGGCTTGGCTTGGTTTGAACATTTACCTATGAAAAAGTGTGTGTGTGTCAAAGGGTTATAACTTTTATTTATTTTTAAGGAGAAATGTTAACAAGACGGTTCTCATGTATTTTCTGTGCACGGTGATGTCTCTTTGCTATTTCCCCCATCTTTTTAGGTCACTTGTGTCTCCATCTGGTTTGTACACTGTAGTGGAATGAATGCATGTAGACTCCAGCTGCACAGTGACTTTATTTATACCTCAGCCTTAGGGCTGGAAAGCTGCATGCTTACACACTTTCCCCTTACAAACACTAATGCAAAGACCCGGCAAAGCAGGTTAGAGCGTGTATGCTTCCACTTAAACTGAATGTAGCTTTTATTTTTATGCAACTGTTACAGGTCACTGGTTGGTGTTACTTCACTGATTCTAAAAAACGACATCAGAATGTAGAATTTGACTGACACCCTTTAACCAAGTCAGCGCAGGCGGGTGTGTTTTTTTTTTATTTTCAATGATGCACTACAAATCATGAGCACACATTAAGAGGCCTTAAGAACAAGAACAAAACACACGGCATGCACTGGGGCACAATATTACATTAAGTATTATCTGAGAGAAAAAAAAAAAGAAAAGAAAAAGATATTGTTCCTCCACATTAAAGGTGCACAGTATTTGGCATTAAGCACAGAAAACAGATCATACTTGAGCTACTGAAGCAGACGAAAACCAACACAGCTAGTTGATGCACGATTCTTCATCAGCTGAGGCTACAGGTAGTGTGGGACAAGTGCTGAACGAACACTGTCACTATGCTGAAAAAATATTTTACAAAAGTATTTTTCTTGCTTGCAAATGTTCCCTTTTTCCTCACACTGTATGTTATGATGCAACAGTACAAAGCCACGTTTGTTTCAGCTGAATTTTTGCCATGGATGATGTACCACAGATACTCCAAATCTTCATCAACAGACAAGTAAATTAGCATTGGAGTGAAGCTGACTTTGTACATGTACAGGTTCATACATATTGATTTTAAGCAATACAAGTTTTAATCATGATCCCACAGTTTTGATATTTTTTTTTAGCAAGACAATATTTAAGTCTGTCCAGTAGTCTGTCCTCACAGCAGGCACAGCAGTTCAGATAAGATATGACAAACTCCTACTGTCATCTAAACGCTTCTGAATCAAATGCAATATACAAAACATGCACAAAGTACAGCAATACAGAAAAAAAAGTCAGTGTCATAAATTAAGCCATGTGGCTACAACTTTTTTTAGAATATACACCATCTTACCACAAATATATTATTACTACTGTATAGAAATCTAATGAGGAAATATAAGTCAAATGTTAAAAATACAATCTTGTACAACTGAGCTCATCTACTGTGGTTAGAGCTTCCTTTTTCAGCTGATTTCACCAAAGTCAAATTTAAAATCATTTGTATTTAGGTAGACTTGAGAGGATATGGTTGATAACATCGTAAAAGAAAATGAGGAATTCCCATTACTTTTCTGCTTAGAGTGTTACAAGTAGACCCACTGAAAAGATTAACACAGAAAGGCTTTTGTTTTTATGTTTAACAAATTCACAGGAGTAAGAGGAAGTGGCAAAGGTTAAACATGTTCAGTCTAAACCGAAGTCTAAGTCTACCAAAGGCAAATAGTTAAGTGACAGATCTTGTAAAATAATAAAAACAAAGAGTAGATTTTGGAAATGTTTGACAGGTTGAGATAGCAGACAAACATCAGACATTTAAAAAGGAATTAACATATTCAATTGTTAAAACATTAATATCTGTGTCACAAATGTATGGCAATTATCCTTAAACTCTGCAACACAAATTAAAAATGCATCTCTTCAGCCAAGTAAGGGAATAGAATGATTTCCATATGAAAGTGCAATGTTGTTAATTCATCAAACCGTCATCCCACTTTTGTTTTTCTTGGCATGATTTTTCTGTTGTGCTTGTTAAATATTATAAGGCCCTATCATAACAACAAAGCTTCATTATTCATAGCATAACAGTTTCTCTTTTTTGTTCTCCTCAGTGTTTGGCAGTAACTTGCAATCAAACAGGAATGTACCAGCTGGTGAAGACTTTGTAAAAATAGATGTAAACAGTTTTCCAGTTCTCACACTTCACAGAGAGGAACACAAAAACTCTCTTTCAGACATACACATACACACAAAATAGATGGGTGGGAAATATATGAAATCCTATTCTTTTGTGCTTTCTTTGACAACTTTTTTTTATAGAAAATTATCCTAGTTGATCAAATGTTTATTCCTCTTCCTTTGCCCTCACATGGGTTTGCCCACTGTGGGTTTATTCACTTTTTTTTCATACGACCCTCGATGTTTGTATCCTGAGACGTATCCTGAGGTGTCAACTATGTCTTCTCTTCCTGCCTTACCCTTCCCGCGCCCTGTTGTGGGGTCAAAACGCTCCTTGTGTGACCCTGTAAACTTGGTGGTGTCTGTGAGACGACTCACAGTTGGGGAAGCCACGGCTCTCTGTAAGGAAATTTAAAAAAAAATCTCTGTTACTGCAGGTGGTGACACAGCGGGCATCATGCTAAGGCTGGTAAGCACAAATGCTATTCTTACATCATACTAATTTTGTTTATAAAAGTAGTATGCAATTAGGTTGAGTGGCAAAAAAAGATGAACAGACCATGAACATTTAAAATCTGCTAAAATCATCTAGATCCCAAGTCAAACAGCATCCGTCATGTCATAAACAGCTATCAACTACAACTCACAGCTTGTTAGCCTCTTACCAACAAATATTACTGTTGGCTAGGAAGCAGCTAAAGGCTATCATCATTTACCCGTTTATGCTAGCAGCAACCTCTGTCTATGAGAAATAAAGCCAACTAGTTAACACTAAACTGGCAGTTTCTCTTGTGTCTGTTTGAGGCTACGCCAGGAATATGAAAAACCACTTACACTTCCATTCAATTAAGACCATCTTTACAGCAAAAATAAAAATGTTTATTGCCTGGATGATAGAAAGTTTTGGTCTGAATAGCTTGTTCCTTCAGTGGCAGAGAAAATATCAATATTACAAGTTTTACTTAAGGCACAGCAGATTTGACCACATGCTGCAGCTGTTAGCAAGGAGGCTAAAGGCCTTCTTCCACTGCCTCTTTGCCTCCTGCTAGCTTAATCAAAGCTAGTCTGAGACAACATTTACACAACGGCAACTGCCATGGACAGGCTTCAAAACTATCCTGGATGCTTTTACAGAAACTTTGTCCATTTTTTTTTTGTTTCACATTTTGTTGTTTCGCTAAATATATTAGTAAAGGCCAAAATAATTGTGCTAACAAAACTTTAGCCATGAGCTGAATGTTCATTTTAGCTGTTGTCCAGAGTTAGTTTACAAGGTTACCGATAATGTTGTTCAACTTTAAGTATGACAAAAGGTCCCTCTAGGTTTTCCCTTCAGTCCTTCATTACTATACAAATAATAACACTTGTCAGATAGCCGAGGGTTTCTAAAACTTGAAAGCTGAAACACGACAGCACATTCAACCAGCAGACAAGCTTCCCTCTCCAAGCATAACATCAGAGGAAAAAAGCTGCTAAGTTTGGTGAACAAAGTCAGTAACTATTAACAAACTTTGAGACTCACCGTGACTCCAGAAATAACAGGCGTCTTCCCTTCTATCAGCTTGAAGACCTCCGCCTCTGCCTCCTCGCCTGTCTTTTCTTTGTATTTCTTCCTGGCCAGCTCTCCCAGGGCAGCCTTGAACTCATCAAATGTGATGTTGCGACTGGATTTCTTCCTGAAATGTAAAAGAAAAAGAAACTTTCATATTTGATGACACTTTATTCAGTGACACTCAAACAGTACGTAACCCATACATGCATTTGCTGAACTCAGTTGCTGTCTTTAGATTTGTTTTGTGAGCAGCTCCTCTCTGTGGGTTCTCAGTTGAATTTTAAAGCTGAAAAAAAGAAAGCGGACACAGAGCAATGTGTGATCACTCTGACATGGCAGATGTGAGACACGGCATGGGGATGGTATTCCTAGAAGATACATAATAAGAAAACTGTCATTGTTTGGATTTTGTCCCTTGGTATGACTCAGTACTTCAGCAACTCCACAAAAATACCATCACCTGAAGACCACCTCTCCTATCATTCTGCAGATCTTCAGTTATATAGTTCAACTCCAGTAGTCAGGACATACGGCCCTGTATTTCATTTCAGTCAGGGGAATTCAAACCTGTTTATCTCTGTCTACTCACACGTAATGTCAAACAGTTGTAACCCTTAAAGCACCATGCCACACTTTATCCTTATCAATCCCTCTCAAGTTGTTTAACTGGCCACGTGCCGGCTTCCACTTTAAAGTGCATAGTAACACAAACATAAACAGCCATTGCTATGGTGATAATTCACCAAAACAACAGCATATAAAGCCTACAGTCTCCTGGGGCAACTTGCTGTCATAGTTACAAGCTACAGTAAACAAGGGTGTTTTGGTTTATTATTAATTCAGTTCATCCAGTGACCCTTTTTGTTTGGGGGATCTTTCAGTGATGAACATTTGGGAGTTTCATTTCTGTGCGTCTGTTCCATGCTGTGTATTGTCAGGAGAAAACTGGACTTCCAGTCTCTTCCTGCAGAAGACAGCTGTGATTCCTCTGCAGATCTCTGAGGAGCTTTTAAAATTTCTTGTGCCATCAATTAGCTTGGGTTTCTGATCTGAGGTTATAAGAGGTTTAGAGCGGACAGAGGTTAAAAGGAAGGTTGCAATGTGGGCAACTGTGGCACCTGACCTGCTGTTTTTCTACACGAGTCCCACCATCTGCAGAACATCATCCATATGGACACGACACGCTTGTTGGCTGAAATTTTTCATGCAAAAAAGCTCCCGCCTACAACTGTGCTCAGCGATGAGGAAGCACAACCGAAGCCCAGAAAATGAAGCCACCATAATCACACTCATGATTAATTAGCCCATACTAGATTCCTGCTTTATCCATACTTTATACTGTGGTGCTTTGGCTCCGAGCAGAGACAGCACAGACGCAACGTGCTTCAGTAGACCTCCATATCCACATAAACAAGGATTCATTCAACCATACAGCAGTCAGTCAGAGCTCATTAGGACATTTAATTTGCATGTGCATGCAAAAAGCTTTGACACTGATTAAAGAGAAAGTAGATTTCTGCATCTCTGGCATGGCAGCCCTCCCTGGTTCATCCATGCCTCCAGTCAGAAAGCTACATGAGAACGAGCCCCTCCCCCAGCCTGCATCTAAAGCTGAGACACGCTCTGTGTAGACAATCTTTATCAACTCATTAAAGGCTGGTTCATATGCATGCTGTCCTATCTTAAACCCTGATCAGAACCTGCTGGCTGCAGAGTCTGCAAACCCACAAGTCAGACACACATCCCAGGACAGAATGTAAACAATGTTACACAGATTAGCCATGAAGAGGTTGCGTGACAGGAAACATGTTTTCTCTGCCCTCAAATCTTTGATGCGGTAACACTTTTGCAAATTTGTTTAATATTTTTTTTTGCAGTGGAGCAGCATGCAAACAGGTTTTTAATCCCACAGTCAGCTTTAAGTTCCCTCTGCATCTGCCAAGAAAAAGGTTCACAGCAGTAAACATGAACACCCATCACCATGCCAACAGTGAAGGTGGTGATGTGGGTGACTCCAGATCATTAAAACGAGGGCACTACTTTGCTTTCCAAAAGCAATGAGATTTCTTAAGTTAGTTGCCAAAAAACACAGTCGCTTATAAAGCTGCACGACCTGTGAAGACTCTGTTAAATGTGTAAAATATAAGTAATCTTATGCTCCAGCCTGTTAAAGTTTTTACCTTCCTTGATCACATCAATGTTAGTGTTTAGACAACCAAATACAGACGAAGATTTCTTTTTCCTCTGGCAATATATTTTATGAGTTTGTCTTATTAGAATTTATGATTATATATTTCAAATTACTTCTACAAGTCTTTCTTTGGCACAATGTGGAAACATGAAGAGCAGTTTTAGCATCATTTTAATGGTTGTAGTCATGACTTCAATAGTGTTGAATCTGCTTTTTAAATATTTAATCTTCTCTAAACATCTGTGTTACAGAGACAGGAACAAACAGTCTCAAAGAGAAAAATAACACCAAAAACCATTTTGGATTCTCCTCTATAAACGTGTGTACATAGAGTGAAACTATGATTACCAGCGGAAGATGGAGAATCCACTAAATCAATATGAGATTTCCAAGCAGACATTTTTTAGGGCTTCCTCTGTGACAAGACTGGATGAAAAATGGCTTCAAGCCACGCTCCTCTATTCTGGTGCTTTGTAGCAGAACAATCTTTATTCAAAACATTCAGCCAGAAGAAAATAAAGACTGAAAGCTGCTTTGTGTCTAAATGAAGACTTTCATAACCACCATGCATTAAAGCACAACCACAAATTTAGCTTTCTGGATGCAAGTGTGTAGAACTTTCATTCTGTATTTTACTGAAATTATAACACTTGATGATGCAGAGAAGACCTCTACTCTCATCTTTCCTCCAGTCCAAACAGTTTGACTCTTGGCTCACTGAATTTACATAAGCACAGCTGTACAGATGACAAGTTTTGCTTCTTTGGTGAAATGATAGTAGAGACACATTTTATTATTAGACTCTACTTAAATCAAGCACTGAAGGATGAATCAGACTTGCCTTGGGAGGTACGGGATGAGCCATCTTGGCCCCTTAGCTCTGGCAGCTGTTTCTGATGGACGGCTCAGGCTGAGCCAATTTCATATACAACACAAAAGCAACTTCCAAAATACAGCCAGCAAACAATGCATCCATTCACTACAGACAGTGAGCAGAATACTGGCTTTATATTATCCATGCAGACACTAATGCAACACGTAGAAACAGCTGACAGCTTCATTATTTCAAGTCAGTTCCTGATGCCCTTTCAGTCAGCTGGTGTACAATAACGTTGGTGCCTGTTTAAGCTAACTGTCTGCTGAAACAACACCATTGATTTAATTGTCTGAGTGCTAGTGAAACAAGATAGGGTCACTCTTTGTAGCTCAATCCTACAGTTCACAGACAGTCTTAATATCTTCTGTGTTCTTACAACCACAATGCTTCCATGGCTGCAGCACTTAAGTGACCTTTCAGGCATGCTGATCTGGGTGACTAAGCCCGTTGTCATCTCTGCTGCTGTCATAAAAGAGCACAGTGCTGTAGAGGCATGTCTGAAGCAAGATCTAATCTGGTTCAGATGTTTCCAGACTGATTTAAGGTAACTCTATCAAACTTTCAGAGAACTTAAATAATCTAACAGACTCATCCATTTAAAGCACTCTTTCTTACTTGACTTTGCTGAAGACGATGTCCACGTCGGTGAGGGTGATGTTCTTGCCGTCGATCACTCCACAGTCCTTGCAGAGCTTGGACCAGTTCTTGCCGTGCATCTCCTTGCCCGTAGCGCGAGTATCACCGTGGATGGCAAAGCGGCGGAATGACTCTTCCAAAGCAGTCAACTCCACCGGCGTGGACGAGCCCACACCTCCTTCACTGGTCCCATTGGACTCAGTTGAAAGCCTTTTGGATGTCCGGTCTCTGGACTGTTCACTGTGTGGCCGCATTGGAACTGAGCCCATGTTGGGATGTTTGGCCGTCTGGACTTTAAAATCCTCATTGTTGTCTCTGAGATGGCAAAAATCACATCATAAACTGATCATCCGCTTAATGTGTTTGGAGAAGAGTTTAGTTATGCATGTAGTATTCTTTGAAACATAAAAAAACAGTACAATCTATAAACAAAAATAACACGAGGACTCTACATCTATGCAATCCACCACTGCATTGATGGATTTATCAACCAAATGGAATAATTTCTTCCAAAACTTCTTAAATTCAATGTGTTTGAGAGGCATCTAAACACACCTTTCACACCTGAGAAAGAAAAAAACGATCTTTGGAAGAAATCCATCAAATCCATTCCTATTCTGCAAGACTTGCAATGGACAAAATCTTCTGCAGAAAGTAAACAGTGTGTCATGCCTGCAGGTCAGAACACAGCCTACAGATCTGTCCCATTTAGTAAGGTCCTCTTGACTTAGAGGCAGGTTCAAACTGTCCAGAGCGATGTGTGTTTCTGTGCTCACTCTGCCTGTGAATGGGCAGATGTGTTTCGTGTTCTGGAGCAGAGGTGAAAGATATAAATAGATCTCAGTGGAATCCAAAGGCACACAAATCAGAAACCAAGAGAGCGGATGGATATTTGACCTAACACAGAAGTTGTGAAGTGGAGCCTCAAGTGTTGATATGTGGAAACTTACTTTTGGTCTGCCATGCTTGTGCAGGAGTTTGGTTCCTTCTGTGCAGTGCCTGTGTTAGCTGACTTCAGTTTTCTCTTTGTGCTGTGGACAAAATGAGAACGGGGGTGAACACTGTGAGGGGCTGTGTCTGCACATACAGGGTTATGGTGAAAGAACAGAAAAAAGGAGATAAATCACAGAAATTATCAACTAATCTCTGCCATAAAAGAGCAGAGTTCCACTCCTTCTCATCACCCTTTTATCAATCACAACTACCAGTGACATAATGTCTGATCCAGTCTGACACTCAAATAAAAGCTCATTTCAAGGAAAAGCTCCAGTTTCCACATCTTCAAAAGAAACAGTTTTCTCTTTATCATTAAATTCCTTACAGGCCAACTTCTGCTTGATGTTGTTTGTTGTGACAGATCCTTTAAGGATGCACTCACCCTGTTACACCTCCTACTTAAGACGATGATTTCATTCAGTCTGAGTTCAGGGATTCCTCTCTAAGCACATCATCATCCTCACAACAGCTCTACACACACAGCAGCAGCAGCAGCAGCATTTCACCTTCTCAGCTGAGCCTTGCTGGAACCACATCTAAAGCGCTTATGTTAGTCATCGTTCATTCATTCAGATGGAAAAAAAATCAAATTCACATGATAATACAAAAAGGAAAAGCACACTCTGACGCTGGATCTGCTATGATTATGTAATCCTGTTCTATCTTACCAAAAGAGATAATGCTCTGCTCACCTTTCAGCTGTTCCCATGCTCAGCGCAACATCCTTAAAGGCTGGTGTGGGCAACGCAAAAAAAAAAAGCTCCAACAAATTCTCTTAAAGAATCTACTTTAAATCTAACTAAAATCGTTTTTACAGACAAAAACAAGATGCAGACCACAGCAAGATGCTGTCTGCTCAAGCTAGCAACGCTTCTCACAAGACCCTCAAGTTGCCAGTGAAGAGCGTTCACTCAGCCCCAGTGACACAATGTGAAGCGTCACGTTTTGTGTCCACCACCCTGAGGCCAACAATCACAACCGTCACCTCGCTAAGTACAGTTGGCCCTCAAATTGGTACAAAAGTCCCAAGATTGACACAGCATAAAGCCATTATATCTGTGAGTCTTAAGGGGAAAAAAGAAGAGATTATTAATGTCTATGAATAATGCCATTCAGTGCAGCACGCACTGGGAACCTATTGTCCAACACGAGTGGCTCTTCCATCCAACCCATGCCCATTTCTTCACACATACACGCGTGGTGACATCGCAGAGTAGCACTATTGATGGAGGAGAGTTTGTAGTCATATGTCATCGAGGGCTCTAGCCAAGTCACTCCAGATGGAGTGACTGAGATTGTTCAAGCCTCAAACTTTATTCCAGACAAATATCACACATAGGGTGCTGATGTAAAATGTTCTTGTGTATAAAACTACTGAAAAGAACAAGATACAGGTAACCACTCTAAATGGAGAATATCTGCAATATTTTAATTGTATGTGCTCATTTTTTTTACACAAGTGTGTTTTTCTGTGTGTAAAACTGTATGTTAACTGTTGTTTAAATGTCCCTGTGTGGGTTATCCTCATTAAACAAATTTAATCCAAACAGATGAGACAGAGGATAAAGCAAATCAGAAGATCACTGCATAACCTCCTTTTGAAAATGGCAAATGTGTGACACACCATGTGTTACTTTGTGGATCTCTTTTTGGTAAATCTATCTTAAAATGTCATCGGAAAGTCGTGGTACGCTTCCACCACATTTTCTCAGGGTGATTCACATCCCTTCAAAACCTACCAAAATACTTAAGATATTATATATTTAAGATATGTAAGATTAAAAAATTAAGCATGTATAGATCAGAGAAACTGGAAACAAACAGGCATTTTACCAGGGAAAACAAAGATAAGTACCAAAATAATTTCCACACACCAGAATAGTTGGTGAAACATATTATCAACATCTCTGTTGATGTATTCCCTGAATTTCTGACAATAGATTGTTAAAAGTTGTAATGAAGCCATTCACCACTGGAAGGGGCTGAAGTTAACAGCTTCTGCCATAATACCATGATGCTTTCTTCAATATAAACCAGCTCAGATGAAAGATGGCATCTCATATTATAGTTTGTGATAGTTTAGCAGTATTTTGATCAAGAAGACTGTAGGGGTGGGTAAAAATATTGACAAATCAATGCATCGAAATATTTCCTTGTCCAGTTCAATATCGATTCAGCAAATCCTCTGAATCAATTAATCTCCTGGCAAGTTAGGGGGACTGTGCCTGTCATTTGCGTTGTATGGACGAGGGCCACCAGAGACCAAACAACAAAAAAATGTCAGCCAAAGCAGCAGCAGCAGCAGCATAAAGCCAGATCCTTCGGCTTTCAAGTCTGACTTTGGGTTGTTTTATTGCTCCAAAACGTGAGGTGACATACCACATATGTTCACATGGGGCATGAAAATCGGTCATCAAAGCATTTAAATCAATATCAAATCAAATCAAATTGAATCGTGAGGTTCTTGGCAACACCCAGTCCCAGAAGACGGAGACAAAAGCATATGCCATGCCAGACTAGACTGACATATATCTACTTTACCAGAGCAACAGACAACCAGTATAGAGTACGTAGTAAAAACACAGACACAACACTTTACAGACACTGCACTCTGCTACTGCGACATATGTTGCAAGTCTTTTATTTTATTTTATATTTGTTTTAGTGGTTAATATTGCTGTATCTATTCATTTCTGTACTAACATTATTAAAGTTTATTTATCTTTTTTTTTATTTAAAACAACATTTAAGTGTTGGATTCTGTTCTTTTTATGTTCACATAGCCATAATGACATTTAAGTATCCTCGAGTCCACCGGCTTGTAAACCTCAACCAGCAAAAATGACTAGAAGCTGGTGGTGCTAGCTCTGCTAATGCTAGCTACACACAGGCTAACATACAGCAAACCAATCAGGGGAATTACTGTAACACAGCTGAACAAAAAAAAAAGGTAATTTATTTGTGTCTTTGTTTGGGATCAGATGATCTCTGTTTCATGCACAAGCTTCATCTAATGCCCAAACTAACTCTCCATCATTAACTGTTTCTGCACTTCCTTTCAAATAGATCAGCAAAACACTGTGTGTATTCCTTTGTGTTTCAATGACAGAAGCCAAATCTTAGGGAAACAAAGGAATCTTTTCACTCTACTCCTCCAATTTACAGTCAGTAGTTTGAAGAGGCTGAATCCTCAGTAGAACAAGGCCATTCAAGCCACATCATGTTCAATACATGAGAGAGAAAGGAGAGAGGCCATTAACGCCGCACTGAATCTAGAGGTCTGAAGAAGAATACACAGATAAAGAAAATGAGGTGTTCTGACAGCCGACTTCATCATTTAATTACAGACTGGTAAGACCACAGACAATCTAAGTGGTAATATTTTTAGCCTCCATTTATTAAATGTCTCATTTCTCATTTTTGAATAGTCATCATTAAATTTTATCAACAACATGATATCACCACTACATAGCCTACTGGTCTAGCAGCTCTTTAGTTACTGGCATTAGCGCAGCTGTTGAAAAACTGATATTGGTCAAACACTACTTTAATGCACAAGAAAAAGACAAATTCACCCATTATGTCGGTTCAGTTTTGTCCCATGCCTTTTTTTCTGCCCTACTTTACCACATAAAAAAAGGAGAAGCCATTTGGTTAAGGGCAGATCTCCAGAGACAAATCTGTGACTGGATGACAGCATGCTTACATACACTCGCCTTCTGGCAAAACACTGCACAGATGAGTGCTTTAGCTATAAATTGACCCATTTTGAACTGCATCTATTCATAGCAACAATACGCTGGAACATTCTATTCATTCTCAAGAAGGGAGATCAGCCAGCAGACAACGACACGCAGTCTGGAGCCGCAAAAACAATGAATTTTGTGGTTTACTTTTCATTTGGCGGATGGTGTAACTCAAAAAATGATGTTGACTGTGTGTGTGTGTGTGTGTGTGTGTGTGTGTGTGTGTGTGTGTGTGTGTGTGTGTGTGTGTGTGTGTGTGTGTGTGTGTGTGAGTGCGTGTGTGGGAGAGAGAGAAAGAGGGAGGGAGTGAGTAGGGAGTGCTTAATAGCTCCATCATGCCATCGCAGTGGTACACAGAGATCCCATCTGCTTTCTTTCTGGACCAGCGTTGTTTCCAGGCTGCTGCTCAGGAACGTGAAGGTGTCAGTCAGTCAAAACCATCATTAACACACTAACAACCCCCACTCTGCTCTGGACTGACCTCCATTCACGATACACCATGTCTGCTAGTTCTCTGATGCAAGCCACTAACATCTGTTTTCCAAAAGACATCCATGAAATCACAAGCCGAAGAGTTAGAAAGTTTTTTTTTCAGTCAGTGTCATTCACACCATAAAAAAATCAACCGTCATTTCTCAGATAATCTGGCAAATGTTATAGTTCAAACAAAATGTTTAATTTTTGTGGTTTTGTACTGTTGGTTTCAAAAGAAATCTGATGAGCCCATCCGAAGGTGTTTCAAAGGAATAGCGACAGGCAGGGGCATGTCTTGTCTTTTTATACAGGGATGGCTAAACTGAGGCACTGACTTGTGCAGGGTTGATGAGAAGTACATGTGCACATGCAGACAAATAAACAGCATTTATCAACCATCTCTGTCTTCACTGATGATCTCAAATTCAACATCTAATCATTAAGATGCCATACGGATGTTTTATTCCTGTGTATATTATTCATATTTTAAAAAATAACACATCCGTGTGATGGCATATTTATACCCAAGGATCAAAGGTACAGTGTGTAGACCCTCAGTTTTTGAGGGACACCACCATGTGTGATATTTGTCTGGAAAAAATTGATAACAAATTTATCATCAGTGGGGTAAAAGACTTGATTGAGTAATCAGATATATATATACGATCCAAAATTGAATCAATATAATTAGAAAAATTAAAAAAAATATCAAAAAGGAAGTCTTGTTGCAGGTCTCATAAATCATAATGGAAGGGTTTGTTTGGATCAATAATTTATTACATCTTGGGCAAAGAAAGTCAGAACAAAAATATGAATGGATCTGACTTGTTAAAATGTAAAAACTTTGGCCTATTTGAAACAACTGTGTAAAGAAAAAAATAAGAAGCTGTTTGGCCTCAGGAATACTCAAAGATGATCCAAATATCAAAAAATGTCTGAAAAAATCTGCATGCTAAATCAAGCAGGTGATAGTAAACTGGTCTGGGGTATCTAACAGGATTTGTCTAGAACAACATAAACGCAGCGGTTTTTCCTATAGCACACTCTAAACACGACTTCCAGATTCCACCACCTGACATCACTTCATCACACCTCTTAACTATTTCAATTTGCCCCACGTGCATGACATCAGCACACTGCAGTGGGGTCTGAGATCACCACCATGCTGTCTTTGTCAGTCCTCCATGCCTCCCTACACCCTTTAACTGCTCCCTGAATCAAAGATCTTGGCAAGCATTGTACAAAAAAAATAGTAAGGAGTTTGAAGCAGGTTACAGTGGTTATTGTTGGCAGGAGTAGCAGCAGGCCAAATAGAGGTATAAGGCAGAGTGGAGAAAGCCCAGGGGTCCTTATGCAACCCTACATTTGTGAGGAATACATGATAGAGCACAACTGTCCCTGACATGGCTCAGATGAAGAGAGACCTGTGTAGCCGGCAGCACATTAACCCTGAGCTGAGTCCAGTTTGAGATTCAACAAGCCAGACTGTGTTGTATAGTGTCTCACTTCATTAATTAGAGTCACTTCCATTGTACTGCTTGGAAATGCCAAATGTCTAATGTGTCTGTCTCTTTTCCAGTAGCTACAATCACAGAAAAATTTAAACCAAATACTTTGTGCACTAGACATAACCCTCCTTGATATTAAAGTCAATATGAATAAATTATCTCCCTTCTGTTGTGCACAGTTAAGACAATGCCGTCCAAATACATCACTTCATTTTGCCTTTTAGCATTGCTTCATTTTGTCAACCTGACCTGAATGTGAGTCATCACAAACCAAATAGTCTAATTTACACTCTGAGGTAAATTGTTTGTGACAGAACCCGAAGGCTCTTGGACAAATGCAATGAAACCTACTACAGTAAAAATCTGGGACAAACTCAGTGAGTGTGACCTCTCTTCATGCATACATAATTCAACCTATGGTGAGCAAATGCAGCTATAAAACTACTACATAGTAAGAAACTTAGCCTACTTATTATTCAGTCAATAAGCAAAAATGTTTTTCTTTTTCAATTGGTTTAAATCTCACTCTGATCATCATTTTGTTCACTAGCAGTGGAGCAAAAACATGACATTTATCTCAAGTTTATCCTATTACTCCATATTAGTCATCATTAGGAGCTTAATCCACAGAGAAGCAAGGCAAAACAAAGGGCATGAATCCCTTTTTCATGCAAAATTATGTAACTGCTTACATGTAACCTAACTGTTTGGCATGAAGGCTGCAGCCACAGGCCTGAAGGATTGTCAGTCATTCTCTCTAACCAATAATGACGCTAGCTGGGGAGCCCTCACTGTGGCTCTCATAGAGCCCGCGTTTAAAACACAAACAGGAGAAAAAAAAAGGTTTGTATGTGTTAGTGGAAGCGGTTGCAGCTGCCAATGTGTCTGAGCGAAACACGTTACATAAACCCACAAATGCCAGATTCACACAGAGTCCACGTGATCTGTTTGTTATTGTCAGACCTTAATACGTAAGATGCCAGTGCAGAAAATGGCATTTCAGGTAAAAACACTGTGTGTCTTGAGTATGAGGTTTTCACGCTTTAACACGTCTATTTCCCTTTAATTGCAGGCTAATTTGCATTTAGTAATTATTAATAAGCATGCAATGGTATTATATGAAATAATTTAGACATCCCCGGGAATCAGCTGAAATTGTGTAGGCTGTCATCGAATTATTCGTTCGATACTGTGAGAGAGAAAAAAAAACATGCACAACAGAAAACAATCAACATAACCACTGCTCCAGTCATTAAAGTTATAATGCTGAACTGAATTTTAGTCACCTCTTTGTTGAAATCCTCCACCTCCCAATTAAGTTCACAAAATCATAATTGCGCGTCGCGGTCTCCTGAACTGTTTTTCCTCCCTGCTGCTTGAGCTCTGGTCCGTCTGCTCTCGATGGTTCAGTCCCTCCGAGATGCTGAAGAGAAACCAGCCCGCTGATTGGCTACCGCCTTGTGCGCGAGCCTGTTTTCCTTTTTCCTCGTTGTTGTGGGCTGTGTGATGGTGCTTCGGTGCTCAGTAGAGCGCTGATAAACAAGCAGTTTGAGCTCGGAGCATCTTATTTTGGTGCACAGGGAGGCGGAGGTGGAAGATGTAAACAAAGGATGGGGTTGGTTTTATAAGGGGAATCGTTGTTTCGTTTACAAACAACCTATTTAAAGTCAAGCAGGGGGGCAAATCAGAAACAAGTGGTCACTGTATCATCAAAAAATATATCCCTGATCAGTGAATCCCAAGATCTCCACGCTGGGAGCCTTGATTTTTATTTTTATTTTTCGGTTGGACCAAAGGAGTTGACAATAAAGGCATATAGCCAAAAAAAACATGGATTAAAATAACGATATTGTGAAAATTACAAGTCTATGGTCCAGCAAAGGACAGTGTTACACAATCAGCAGTGTAGATTTCTAGCTGGACATGAGTGACCCGTTATGTAACAGCTATCCATGCTGATGGTTCAGATGATGTAGTAGTACAGAGCTCTAAGATTTACAATTCAAAGACAAGTGATAAAATCAGGCATGCCTGTGAGCAAAAGAAAGAGCTGGGAACAGGGACAGAGCACATCATGATGAAAGCAGCCTGGACTTGAGGGTAATCACTGGATGACATAATATACTATCTTAAACTGCTGTAACTGCACCACCTGGTGGTTTAAAGCAATATAGCTATTGCTAAATATGTCATGAAATCAGGCTGAACTCTAGCTTTACATTAAATCGGCCAATTGTAAAGTGATTCTAGGCCTAAAAATCCTCTTCATGACTTTTAAACTCGCAGTACCGTTCAAAATAAAAGCTACTGTAAATAAATTTTTATCAGACTCAAAACAAACATTTGAGAAATGATAAGGGAAGCCTCAGAACTTTTCCCAAAGCTTCTCCATGTGTAACAAGCAGCATTAAGATTATTTGCAGGTAACTCTTTATCAAAGGGTTGGGATTAGGTTAGGGTTATGGTTAGAGTTACAACACTCATTATTTTACAAAGGTGTTTGATTAGAAAAAAAAGATTAAAAATATATGAAATAAAAGGAAAAAAAATCAAGCAGTTGCATCAAATTGTGAAACAGCCACTTTCAAGAAATTTTCCACTTTGACACGGATGACGTTTCTTGGTGAATAAGGTAGCGATTTCCATTAAAGATGTTATTTTTCTGTCCTTTTATCTGCAGAAATACATGGATACTAACCCTTAGGTTCCCTCTCGTGGTGAAAATACGTAATTGCCTGCAAATTAATACAATAGAACCAGAGCACAGATTAGTTCTAGCTGTAGCAGTCCCTGGATACTCTGTAAAGTTTGTATCATTACATGAGAAAGCTGTTTTAAATTAGTCAGGTTTCACTGGAAGCAACTGCCTTATATGTCGGAAAAAACTAATTAACACACAAATAAAGAGTTTGATTACAAGACGAAGAAACAAGAAATGCATTTCTTATTCACAATGCCTGATTTGTAAAGTATTTTGATAAGCACTAAAGCTGTTTCTGTTGTGCCAATAAAATAAATTAGCTAAAATAAAATTAGGCCACCACCCAAGGCTACCACAACATCCTACTCATGTTTTTTCAGTGGCATATTGAGCAGGTTTTCCTTTCCCATACACATGCTTTACATTGACCCAATGAACCCTTCAGCTGTTGCGCAAAACAGTGTTTTTGATTTCTTCTGTGGACAAATCAACATGATTTTCGGGGTTTCACTTTCAATTCTACTAGTCTGAAAATAGTTTCTATCTGAAAATAAATTTTCTTTATAAATATTCCCTTGTGCAATCCATGCAGTGGTGGTTTCCCCCATCTCAAATGGCTAAAGCAAAGCCTCAAATGATTTATCTTTAGCCCAACCTAAGTTCCAGCTGTAGGGAAAGGTATCACTGATGAAACAGTTTTTGTGTGCTCCTTCAAAGTTCAGCACGAAGATGCAATGAAAACTTAGGATTCAGACTTTAAATACATTTTTAAAGATGTTAAGTTGGGATTCTTCATGCGGCTAGATGTTCTCACAGTAGACATCAACTTTACAACAAAAATCAGTTGTAACTAAAAAAAAATTGATAATATAAAAACAATTTAAAAGAATGCAATTCACATATTAGATATTTTGGATAATACTGGCAAAGCTGCATCACTATTGATGTCACAGTAAAGAAGTCTGTAAGTAAATAAAGCCTTTACTTGTGCAATGCCACTTTAAAGACACAAGTTACCTCTTTTTGCTCAACTAATTTCATGTTTAGGTCATGGTCAAAGTTATCAGTGTGTTAAAACTGAAAGAAAACCTGTGGTAAAAAAATTAATAAATAAAGCCAAATAATTCAATCAAACGAGGTGTGAAAATGAACATTTACATTCTTTACTTTAAAATTCAGCTAAAACAGTCACTGAACATTGCCAGCTTTGTAAAATCAACATTTCATAAAACAGAGATAAAATGAGCTGTATCTGCCACAATTTTATCAGGACAAGGCATTTATCCTTGCAAGGTCCTAGCTTTGCTCATGAGGTAAAAGGGCAAGAAGTAAACACATGTCCATCACACAACACAAAATACCCCTTTGGTTAAAAATCTAAAGTAAACTTTAGTAACATGACTTCTCTTTGGGAGAAAACTAAAATCAATCCATATATCCAGCCTGCATCTCAGGACAGTAAAACAAAGTGTACAGCGAAGTGAAAGAGGGCTGGATTCTTGACTCTATACACACATCAGTAAGATAAAACAATACTTTAAATAAATTAACTGTCATCATAAAAAACATAGTGTCAATAAAAAGGTATAAAACATAATGATGATTTTACAGTTATCCAGACTGCATGCACATGACCTCTTCCACCTATCCCTTTAAAAAAATGGATAATGTATGTGAGGGTCACTTCACAATGCGTATTATAAAATAAGTTTCAATATAACAGGTCCACAAAGCAGATTTTAGTGATGCATCACCACACAGGTAGCGTTATGTTTCGTCTGGAGTCATCGCGGAGCTGCCCAGAGGATTCTGGACGACAGGAACATGGTCCACAGACTTCACAGTGACGCTCTGAGCCTCCTCATCAACATCAGGCTCCCAGCCTCTTGAGTCTTCTGTAGACAATTCTCCTTAAAGAAGACAGATTCCTCCTTACACTTACACAATCAAAAATTCTTTCATAGAGCTCTACTTTGTAATGTTTGTTTTAGCATTAGCGTTTTCTGAAATCTTCTAATTTTCTTGTTTCTCTTTCTTTAAAACTGGAGGTGGTTGGGAAAAAAAGAAAAACAAAGACAGAAAGAACAAACACATACTTGTTTTTTCCATTTGACTCTCTGTCCCATAACGAAAAATGTTCTCCTTGTCAGCTGATTTCCTAAAGTTTTCCAACTGGATCAAAACAAAATTATTGCAAATATATATGAACCAGCTGTTGCTTTTGCATCGTTCCAAAGGAGAAACAAATAGAAGTGCTTACTTCTGTGCATATGGACTCTGAAAGTCGGCTAGCGAGTTGGCCTCTATCTTCGAATTTGCAGGAGCTGCAAAATAACACAGAGATAAATGACCTCTGCAAAAAGCTTCTGTATATCTGTACAGAGGATTCATGAGGAATTACATTACCCTGAAGTCTGTGATAATGCTGGTTCACAGTCAATTGAGCTTGCTGGATTCTTTAAAAGAAAAACAAAGTCTTACACACATAAACAATTCACAGGAGAGTGCAGATGGAAAAAAAGGAAAGTACAGAAGTACCTGTGCTGTCTTATCACTGATTTTTGCATCATGCAAATTTCCTGCTTCAGTGTCTTGGTTTCTTGCTTCTTTCTGCCGCTGCATCTTCACAAAATCATATGTGCTCATGCCTTTATAAACTGTAGAGCCAAGCGCAAAATAAAGATGAGAGATATTATATGAGAAGAAAAGAGGTTAATCACATTGATTCTTGTGACTCACAGAGGTAGAAGTGGAAGCCCAGTAGGTGGACGAAGAGGAGCAGGCAGGTGAAGCTAAGCATGATTGTTATGAAGCCTAAAATAAGAAGACCTGCTGAACTTGTTTTTGTGGGTGCTAAGGGTAAAAATATCAGCCAGGTGCCATTCCCCAACGTATCTATAAACAGAGGAAATGAAAGACTGTCAGTAAATTAACAAAGGAGGGATGCAATAAAAAGAGAAACTAATGTGACTTACTGTCAAACTGTGGAGCCGTCCTCAGGCTTTTTGGGTCCAAGTAATGCTGAATAAATATAAATAAAATGACAACAGCAAGCAGGAAGGCCCCTACTGTTGCAGAAAACAGTGCCACAAAGAAGCACCTGAAGGCAGCACACAAAAACAAACATTAGTTTATACATTATTTTTATGTTTCACTGTGACAGAAAGCTCATCAAAAGTTTTGTCTCACCAGTAGTTTCTGCCTCCCACACAGGTATTCAGCCATTTACAGTGGTGGTCAAAGTCTTCCACACACTTGTTGCAAACTCCACAGTGTTTTACTTTGGGACCCCTGCATAATGATAGTTCAAGTTGTCAGGACACATAATGATATCATTATATAATGCAGAACGATCACATTGGAGATGACAGCTTTTCATACTCACACTTTGACGTCGCATAAATAGCAGTGCAGGTCTTGGATGACATGTGGCTGCTTTGTTCGGTCAAAAAGTGGCATTGGGCTGGAATAGCTCTGTTTGGCCCTCACAGTGGCATCTGCAGGGTCTATAGTGAGAGTAGCTATATGTGTGAAAAAGTGTACAATGAAGGTTATCCCTGTTAGCTGTACAAGACAAGAGTCAAGGATAACAGCAATGACACAAACAAAATACTGAGGCAGTAATTGTATTTCTTATTTTCACATAGGAACACATATTAAAAGAGTAAAGCCTCAATTATATGAATCAGTGTTGACATCATCCAGTGTTCAACAAAAGACAAAAACCCCACTGAGTATGTCTTTGGCTTTACAGAGAGCACAGAGACAGAGTCACGTCTGGTGTGACTGGACCCACACATGTAGCTCACACAACAACCCCCCTGTCTCATCCAGCAGCACAAACAGAAGTGTGCCAGAGACTATGTTTGCTCCATATTCAAATCTAAAGACTCATTGCTGCACACTGATCATTCAGGGACAATGACAGGGAGGTTTCAGCTGCGTGTAAAGGATACGGCATAGAGCACATGGTTCCATTGCGGTGGCAGCAGAGGGATGTAGACACCAAAGCTGACTATGGCGAAGTAGCCGTAAACCAGCCAGCCAACCACTTGGAAAGCCTGAGGGGGGCATGACCACCCATTCACCCGGGGAGGCTTTGAGGGGACCAGCACATTTCTGCTACTGCCCCGCATGGGAGCTGTGCGCCTCAGTTTCTGACTGAAGCAGTTCATCTGGACAGCATGAAGAGAAGAGCAGATAGAGTCAACACACGTGACACATTACAACAAGTCTAGTTAGAGTATGGTGGCATTTGGTGGGGAAATGAGATAGGGAAATGAGCTGGACATAATGATAGTGACTATTCAGCCATTACAATCCTAAACTAAGGCTGGTGTTGTTTCAGCTTGATGGCCACTAATGCAACAGCCTTTGTCTCATCTGTTAAATACAGTTTAAGAGAACTTACAGTTTTAAAACTATCATTGAGTAGAATCACCCTTTTAAAGTCTTCATAACAATATATATATTGCATTCACAAATGGTATGATTTATATCCAAGTTTGCACATGGTTACAAGAAAAGTTTCCTTTTTGAGGTGGCTGATTTAGTTCTTATCATAAGAGGTCACTGCATATGTAACAAGGAGGATATTGTCACATATTTCTGAGAAAACAGCTGATCCAGGGAAGACACATTAACAAAGTGAGGCATCCTTTTCTTTGTAAAAGGCCGTGTAATCACATGTTTCGCCTCATGTCTGACACCACAAAGACCTCCACCAACAGATACTGAAATACACTACCAACGTGGAAACAATCAGCAATAAGTATAATCCAACCAACAATCAGATAAAATGCGTTTTGTGTATCACTATAGAGCTCTGAAAGGCACATACTCATTTGTTTTGTTCCCTCAACTTTCATTTATAACTATGGCTTAATGACGATATCCCTTAAAAATAAAGTTATACCATCACAACCTTTAAAACACCTGGTTTAATCATAGGCTGTATAAAACAGGTATAATGCTACTTACTGTTACCCGGTCGAAGGAAGCGGCGCTGAAGTTAAATATGCTCCTCTTTAAACCCAGGCGGAGATTCCCACTCCGTGATATTCCCTTTTTATTTAGCCTCACAGGTGCTTCATAATGTAAAATTCACAAAACGTTGAAAACATACACTTAAGGCAGCAAGTTTGCGCAAAAGAGTAAAATAAATATAAAGATAAAACGATAAAAACGTCCTGAGATTTGCGTCTCCGAAAGACGTGAGTCAGAAGTTGAATCAACTCAACTCAGCAGGTCGCAGAAGCACTATGGAAACTGATCTACTGCGCATGCGTACTTCAACCCTCTTTGAGTGGTCCTTGTAATCTGGCCTGTCACACTCGTTGTCAGTCATCAAACTCTACAACTAATCGTACACGTTTTCGATACTTTCTGGGTGTTCACTCTTTAAAAATACTCTGTGGGGGGGCAAGAGGGACTGCACATGAGACTTCTGCTTTGGATTTTAAAAAATCCCCCTTTGAGCTCAAGTTTCTTGCTGCTTTACAGTAAATGTGAACTGAATGAACTTTACATGCACATGGTTCTATTTTCACCTCCCTATCGTGTCTTAACTGTCTCAGACAGACAAAAAATGGAAACGTTGCTCAATTAAGGAAATCTATCACAATCACCCCCTGCTGCAGAAATTTAAGGAAAGAGTAGTTCCTCTTTCCCAAAGCCTGACCATGTCACATTATTCAAATTTCAAATTGAGCCTTGCAAGTGAAAAATCCTCTTCAACAGTATTCACAATAAGGTTAATAACTATTAGCCATCTCCTTTTGAATCATCAGTAAAATCTGTTGGAAAGAAAAGGTCAACTGTTATGTTTTTCTTCTTCCTACTTCTGCTGTTTATGGACAGTGTATACTAAATGTGGATCGTGTACATTTACATATTTTTATACACCTTTGCACAAGCTGAGAAGTACTGGCCATTTTTGGAAAATATAATAATCATACAGGTTTAATTGGTTGTTTGGGGTAAGTGTCTACATCTGACTTGTTTGATTGTAATTAGGATTCATGCATAAATAGTGAGTTTCTAATCTCTGGAGAGAGCTCTGCATATTTCATCAAGAGCTTTACCGTTACTGAGCCATGTGGAAAGCAAAAGAATTGTCCAAGGACCTGCACCTGAATAGGTGGTTGAACTTTATAAATGAGGAAAAGGATATAGAAAGACATTCAGAGACATACCAAACAGTAGAGTTCAAACTCTGTTAAAGGAGAGAAAAAAATAATGGTGGACGAATTCTGCCAGGGTATGTAAACTTATAAGGAAAACTCTGTGTTGTTTTTTGTCGAACACTAAAGAGAAAAAAAATAAACTGAATATGAAAGAAATACTGAATTGAACCTCAATTAAAAATACAGGTGCATACATTTATTTTACAAGTGTTGCACTTCCACAAAAGCTTACAGTTTCACTACAAACATTCTGTACAATCATTTGAAGTTTTTAAAACAGGTCAGAGGGTCTTGATGTAACCACAGTGTTTCAACAGTCCTCAACTGAAGACCCAGTGCTGTTAACACCAGGATATCAAAACGGCCATGTGTGTGGTCAGCTGTTGGCAGCACTTTCTGACTCCGGAGATTGCAGGAACTCATAAGGGTCGTGAACCATTTCAGACTGGTCCCCAACGCCCAGGTGGGATGGACTCCCTGAGAGAGGAAAGAAAACAGAGATAGCACTTTAAATTTAGTAACATGATAAGGCTGTTATTTTGAGGACAGCAACAAATCTTCATATAAAAGTGGTGGTAGCATAGCATAATTGTTATTTTTCTGGGAAAATACTATGTTTGGAAGAAGAAAAAATGAATTAGTTATTGAGCAATAAGTTTTACTCCGGCTTTGAATGCAGATACCTAAGTGGTGCTGGTCTCTTTCTGATGCATTAGAGAGGGAGGACAGGTTGGACGATGGTCTGGAGCCAACTCTGTCAACCTGGGCTTCCTGGAACTCCTGAAGGAGTTTGTCTGTGTCTTCAAAGTGCTGCTGGTTTTCCTCATTCCCTGGCTCTTTTTTTACTGTTTTGCCTGAAGTAACGACAATGAGGACATGACCATTATTGGCAAATATGTTACTACCAAGAAGCTTGACTCTACCTGACAGTTTTAATTGGGTCAAGGTGTTTACATGTCTGTAATGCTTTTCAATTCGCTTATCACGCTCCTTACACTACAACAACCGCAAGCCCCAAGACATTAAAACAATTTGGATTTCCTTTCTTAATTTGATAACAACAGGATTTGAATGCAATTCCACAGGGTTTGTGTTGATTGGGATAATCACCCAAAGAGTTCAGCATGGATATATCCAGAGACATGTCTGGGTAGTTCTTCATGGACATAAAGTCAAGGACTGAGTCACTCTCTCCAAGGCCAGAACCATCAGTCATCTGCAAAAAAAACACAAAGCTCAAGTCAAATCAGTCAAGACACAAATTCAAAGTACTGTCACGTTTAACAAAAACCTTAGCTACCTGCATGTCACAGATGTTTGATTTAGTCTCATCAGGTTTCAGCATAATGTTCCTTTTCTGAAACAGAAAATATGCATCATAAAAAAACTGTGACAGAAACAGGACAACCCTTGATGGCAGTAATGTGTGTACAAATAGAGCATTAGAACAAGGCAGGTACCTGTCGGATTGGATTGACAGCTTTGGTGTGATCATCTGCAGTCATCTTGTCCAGAAGCCTGTCAACCCAATGCTTGGTGGCACTTCCACAGCCTTTGACAAACTCCTGGATGCTGAAGATGGAAATTAATTCATTCGGAGGTGAATATAGGGAGCCCTGTCTTATTGTAAGACTGTTTAAAGTATGCTAGAAAGTTCCCTCTACCTGAGAGCACATTGTACTCCTGTGTCATCTCCATAGGCTGAGTAGAGCATGTCCACCTCATCAGGCAGCAGGTCTGGAAAGACTGAGTTCTTCTGAAGGCTCTGAACATTATAGGCACTGCTGAGGAATGTAACTGTACAGAGTAAGACAGAAAAAAGCACACTCTATATGAAGACATTCAGCCTGTTAAAGCACTGTAAATAGGATAGGATAGGATATTAGAGTAACTTATGTAAATAAAATAAATGATTTTGTATTGACTACCTTTGTGTCTCCTGTCATCTTTGAAACCTAAAGTTGTGAGTCCAGGCAGGAGTTTATTTGACAGAGAACTTAAGTCCACTTTATGAGTCTCCTCTTCTGCCCAATAAGAAAAGAAAAATACATTATGAAGATATTTTCACTGAATTAGGGAATGTGTGAACAGGATGTTTAAAAATGCTACACAGAAACAACAAACCTTCTGCATCAGGGTCAAGCTGATTTACAACAGTGTATAGAAGAGAACCATCAGATTCTTTTCGCAAGTAGCCCATCTGACAATGAAGAAGAGGGAAACAAAAATGTGAACGATGGATTGAATAATATTTTTCTGGAATACAATAACACTTTAAGGGAAAAACTTAATCTTAAGGCCCCTTCATATTAAAACTGATTAAAAAGTAACATAAACTTGTGTGAAAAAACAACAGGCTGAGTAAAGAAAAGACACTGTGAAAATGGAGAAACTACACTTACATACAGACCACAACAACACAGGTCAGCTGCTCTGATAATTCTTCTTTTAAGTGTTGTCTTTCTTAAACTTTAAAAGCCATAGCATCTAAAAATATATGAGCGTGAATATAAAATCATCAAGGACATACTTTCGAGCTGGGCATGTATCTGTTGATTCGATCTCGAGCTTCATCAGCAGAGTGCTCGACGAGTGCCAGAACATGCTCCTCTGCTGTACTGTCAGTCAAGCTGCAAGCGTTTCCCTCTGGTTCAAACAGGTAGCTGAAATCACAGAGGTAGCAGACAGAGCAGATTAATTGGATGCTATGTCACACATCATCAAATACCCAAAATCAACGAAGTGGATGTTCATTTCCTGAATATTTACATTTAATCAAGAAAAAAAAAAGAATACCTGATGACTTCCTTCATGTCTTTTACTGGTTGCTTCTTGGACTTTTTAGCTGATTCCACTGGCATTGGGATAGTCTCTGGAGGAGGTATATCTGTTGTTAGGTCTTCATCCCCCAAAATGGCCACCTGCTGGCTGTAGTCCATGTCCTGCATGAAAGACATGCTGCGCTTTAGGGCCAACAGACGCTCCTGTGAATGAAGCAGAGGGAAAAGGGCATCATTTGACTGCTTTTTAACACACAGACACACACACACAGACACACACACACACACACACACACACACACGTGCGCGCGCGCGCGCACACACTTATATACAATAAATGTGGATAGATAGGGATAGGGTTTAAGTTTCTTAGACTTTAGATAAGGTTATTTATATGCACTGAGACTTGGAAAATACCATATATATAAAATCAAAACAGAAAGCATTTCTACAGTTCATCTTTTTTGTTGAACACACATGATCCAGCTACAAATAGGGGAAATAAAGCACTACATCAGGTTTGTCTATAAAAAATTTAAAACTCAGTCAAACAGCACGACAGCTTTCAGCTCTTTGGACACGAATGAAAAGAATAGGATGGATAACAAGACCATTTTCTTTGTCTTTTTTAAAATTCCACCGCATTACCTTGCTCATCATCTTGAAGCCTGTATGCAGCAGTTTCTTGGCAGCTTTGTAATAAACAGTCTCTGGTCGATTGTACACCATAGCATTGTCACACATCAGTTTAAAGTCCGCCTGAAAAAAGACCAAAGATGTTCAAACATGTTTGTTGTTACACACTCACTTTTTAAAAAAATAAAAAATAAAGGTAAATAATCCCTCACTAACTTTCTTTGTGATATGCTCACCTTAAATTCCGTAACTGTGTTGTACTCATTGTTTTCTATCTTGTCTTTCATTGTGCTGAAGTCCATCGGATGTTTGATGATCATTGAGTAGCCAGGAGCAATTGCATCTGTTACTGGAAATGCAAAGAATCCATGGGGGTCTTTCCTGGAAAGATAAGCAACACGTCATCAGTATCTTAGTTTAACACCAACCTGTATCTCTGTTCAGACTACTATTTTCAAGTGCAACTGTTCTTCTTTGATCATATCTTTGGGGTTAATGTAATCAATATGAGTACATCTTGCATGTGCTGCAATTTGCTTAACTGGACAAAGTAACAAATCCCATTGTTTGTGCCTGGTTAAGATTGTTAAAGTCTGCAGAGGAGGCATTATTCAATGCCCTCTCCAAAATGTACTGTGTGTGTAGCATGGAAATGTAACAAATGCAAATTTTGCTATTATTAGATTTGTGTGGGGTGTTAGTGGACCTATAAGTCAATGCCTCTGAAGATAGGAGCTGACACTGGAGGACACGTGGCTGACTCTGAGTTCCTCACCTTTGTAACTGACGCAGGAAGTGCTCCAGCAACTGTTGACGAGGTGTTGACTCATTCTCTGCATTTTATAGACATTAAAGTTGACAGTGCTGTTATTTACATATTGACATCTGATAGTTAGTGTAATAATTATGATGTTTTTCTCAAAACAGGCCCTCTTACCATGTTGTGTCCTGCATGCTCTAACAGGTCTGTCTCCTTGCTGTTCTACCTCCATCTTCACATGAGGGTGGTGAAAGTCTTCTAGTTCTGGCTCTATCTCAAACCTCTCTTTCTTCTTCTTCTTTTCCTCTGGCTGATAAGATGCATTCATGTTGCTGAGTTAATTATATTATTTTAACATAAAAAGATAAAACAATCAGAGAATGTTAGCTTAAGGTAAGTCTACCCACCTCTGATCCAATGCTTATACTTTTAGGTAATGTGAAAGGTTCAACTGGAACTCCAGCACCACCTGCTGTAGCAGCTGCTGCCTCTGATTCATTCTGCTCTCGCTCTCTCTTCTTCCTTTTTTCTTCCTATAGAAAACAGTCCGAGAGTAAGGACCACTTTAAAACTCTTGTCGTTAAACACCCAAATGTGATATGTTTGTGTTATTGAAACCTAACCTTCCGCCGTCTTCTCTCCTCATCATCCACATATTTGTCCTTGTCCTTTTCAGATTTCTTCTTCTTTTTCTTCTTCTTCTCTTTGTGGCGGTCTCGCTCATGGTCAGATCGGTCATCATAGTAGCTGGAGTCATGGCCTGACCCTGAGAGCTCTGTCACCTCACTTCCCCCAACTTTGAGAACAAGCTTTAAGGGCTTCTCGAGAGTTTTGTCCTCAAAGTCTACAGGCAAAAGAAAACATAGATTCTTTCACTGAACAATCACTTTAGTAGTATATTCTATATAAAAAGAAAGTTGAATCATGAGTGAGTGAGAGTGTAGCATTTTGTTGACATTAGGTGTGTTGCAAATATCATTGGTATTATGTGATATTACTTTAAGATTTAGATGCCTACCATGAAGTGTTTCATAAAAGAAAAGGAAATATGTTTTAAATGACACACTTTAGACCCACCTCAATTTATGTGTTTTTTTAACCTAATTTTTAATTCTATTTCATTTTGATTAACATAATTCCACATTATTTTCAATTGTATGGTATTTGTTAGATCTTATCCTACTGATTTTCATTGAACTGATTTTAAATTCAATTTTTTTAGGACTCTTCTAATTTAATGCAGTTATCTGTTTTCTCTTTCTAAAGCTTTATAGGCTTCATATTTCAATGTATGAAAGGTGCAATATAACTAAAGATGAGTTTGGGTATATCTGTCACTGTTACATTGTCCGACTGAAAGAAATTGTATTTCAAGGGTTAAGCTTAAGTGGTGGTGTAATCACTGACATGTCAGGTTAAAATTAAAAATAAAAAAATGGAATAACACAACAACCAAGTAGAGCTTCTGACTTAACGGTTCCTTACAAGTAGAGTATATAAACATTAGTATCTATTTATCAGATAATAACACGATTTTAACAGAGTTACAAAAAATGAAAAGCATAATGAGTGGACTGATAGTCGACTTTTACAGATTTTCCCTCAAAATGATCATAAAATTGAAGTACTTTTGCTATTTTCCGTGTAGCTGTGCTACGCTAGCAAACATGAAGCTACCTAGAACAAAAGCGTAGTAGTAAAAAATGTAAAAAGGTAAATCAGGTACCATCGACTGTTCTCCACTCTGGTTTATGCTTCTTGTGTTTTTTCCCCATTTTTAAATATTAAATCCTCAGCCAACAGTCTAATTCTAAGTTACGTGTTCAATGATCGTCTCCGTTTTTCTGTTTTCACAGATCTTTGCAGCTCTGCAGCTAACAAACGGAAGTGATACCCCAAAACAAACGTTGTACATCCGGTTTAAAAAGCAGCGCGCTAAATTTGTGTGATAGTTTCTGACAGCACAGGGTCGTCAAATATGTCTTAGGAGTCAAACTTTCCTTATAACATGTTAAACTTGACATTATCAATAGTGTAAGGTGTGTTCTCAGTTTCGTCAGTGCGTTAAAAAAGGTTAAGCGTCACCCGTTCGAGGATATTTACATGAGTGTTTATGGTAAGCTAACTCCGACATCAACGTGGTTTACGTGTTGTTTTCGGTTAACCAAACTCACCTGTTAAGTATCGTGTTTTAGGTAAGTATCTTTGTAAGGCATTCTGCGTTTTAAATTCTTAGGAACACAGTTTTGACGGGGTGAAGGGCGACAGAATGGAGGTTACAAACCAGAAACTAAACATCCATGTGGAGGTTCATGTTAAATCTCACAGGTAGGTTCATGAAGTGAACACACGGATTTACATAATGTGCATATCTCCAACAGCTCATAATACAATACGAAAATGCGTATTGATAAATTGCTTAGCACGAAAAAATTATAAGCATATAAGCAGGTACAATCTTTTATTGTCTTCCCTGCTTCATTTTTCAGCACAGCCAAGCTGTCTGATGTGAAGACTCATGTTCTTGCCCTGCTGAATAGACACAGCATGGTTTTTGGTAACTACAGATGGACAGAGTTTGATGAAGACTTCTTACAGAGAAACGTAGAAACTGTGGCCCTTGTTGATCTGGAGGAGGTCATAACACAGGTCTGTTTAAACAGTGACGTATTCTTTGTGGATTTTTAAGTCATATTATTATATGTAGAAATGTTGATTACTTAAAGTTACTTATATATGCCTCTACTAATTATTTTCCTCTCAGCCCCTCGACTTGAAGAGCTGCTCCGTATCTGTCCACATCTTCACACTAAATGAGGACGAACCAAGCACACTTAGTTTGGAGGACAATGAGGAGCTTTCAGCAGCCAATCACTGGCTACTGCCAGCAGGTAACATTGTTGAGGTCGTCTCTGTCCTATCTTGATTTTTTTAGTTGGACTTATTTTGAGCTGAAGTCAGACTTCAAAACAGACTAAGCCCAGGGAAGACTTGTGTCAATGTTATACTGTCTTTAGTATGAAACAATACATGTAGATGAGAAAGTGTGCTAAATCATAATCGAGCAGAGCTGCTGTGCCTAGCCCTGACTCGTGCATTCACAATGTCTATACCCTTGTACAACCTGTCATATTTTCATTACTGAAAAATTGAAAAAAACGATTGTCTTGCTCTTTATGCATGTTCTTGTTGAGGCCACAAGGGGGTGCTGTGTGTTAAAATAAAAATGAGAATATTAGCTTATTTTGGGTCCTATCATCCCATTACTAACTGCTATACTGATAATATCTTAACAGTCAATGTTGATTGAAGATCTTTCCAGATAGACCTTAGTTAAGTGTTAAGTGATTAACTATGATCATATGGTTAATTAGTGTAGCTGTGGTATAAATAGAGCCTGGAAAGAAAAAGGGTTACGTAGCAGGATTGGTTTGAAGTCTCAGTGAATTTTTATCAGCTTCAAAAAGGTGGCATTTATTATTCTTCATTCCATCATATCCCAATCTAGCTTAACCATTGCCTATTTTATCCTTATTGTGGAAAAAAACGACTGTTTATTATGCTGCATCTTTAAAGTTTACAGGGCATAAATATTCTGTGGCTGAAAAAATATTCAAAGTGGTGTCAAGTGGTGACGATAAGGCATATTTTCATCTGTTTTCTGTGGATGTGAAGCAACCATGTTTTATCAGAATTTTCTCTTGAGACAACTGGACCTTTGCTCTTTTCTTTGTAGCTGAGTTCCATGGAGTTTGGGAGAGTCTGGTCTATGAGAGTGGAGTCAAAACTCAGGTAAAAAAATACCCCAAAAAAACCCTCCACAGATGAACAGATTTCAGAAATGGGTTAGACAATTTTCTCACAGTGCTGAAGTTTATTGTTTTTTTTAATTTTCTTTTTTAAGCTCCTGGATTATGTCACGACAACCATTCACTTCTCAGACAAAAACGTTGACAGCAACCTGATTTCATGGAACCGTGTTGTGCTGCTTCATGGTACATTACCAATGAGCAACCGTAAAAGATGGTTGTTTTAATTGGCTGGGGTTGCTGCAGAAACGATATACACATGATAACTGATTTTTCTTTGTGCATGCCAACATTCAGGACCTCCAGGCACAGGGAAAACATCACTGTGCAAAGCTCTTGCCCAGAAACTGTCAATCAGACTATCGAGCAGGTGAGACAATTCTTAAGTGAAACCACTTCAGCAGAAACTGCACCTGCTCTTTACTTTTTCACAACCACTCCTCTGCCTGCAGGTATTCATACGGGCAATTTGTCGAGATAAACAGCCACAGCTTGTTCTCAAAGTGGTTCTCAGAGGTACACCTGGCTTCTTTTATGTTGGAAGAAATTAGTTGGAATAGCTTCTTTATATTGCTGGGATTATTCTGGTAACTTCTAATGCTTCTTTGTTGCAGAGTGGTAAGCTGGTCACAAAGATGTTTCAAAAGATCCAACAACTGATTGATGACAAAGATGCTCTGGTGTTTGTCCTGATTGATGAGGTAAAAAATCAGCTTCTTTTCAAATTTTCTTTAATTTGTTTCAAAGGATGAGACAGAAGCATCCATCTGAACTCATTGGACCTAAATCCCTATAGAGAAGTGCTTTAAATAAGACTGTTCTGTATGTGACCCTTCTGTGTTTTGTTCAGGTGGAGAGTCTGACAGCAGCTAGGAATGCAAGCCAGGCAGGAACAGAGCCCTCTGATGCCATCCGAGTGGTCAACTCTGTCCTCACTCAGCTCGATCAGATCAAACGGTCAGGAAGCATAGCCCAGGATGTGTTGTTTTACATCTTTCTCTAGACTTTGAGCGAAATCCTCCCATTTGTTCTGTATTATTTACCAATTTCTTTTTGGCTGGCTTTTTGGCTCATACTGCAGACATTCCAACGTTGTGATCCTGACAACCTCCAACGTGACAGAAAAGATCGACTTGGCGTTTGTTGACAGAGCTGATATCAAGCAGTACATTGGACCTCCATCTGAGAAGGGCATCTACAACATCTACCTCTCCTGTTTGGAGGAGCTTATGAAGGTGACATAAATATCCATCTTCCATTTCAAAATTGTAGCTGATTTGAAATGTGAGTCATTATATAAACACAAGTCAGATTCAAGGTTTGTATATAACCCTTTTATGCCGACATGTCTGAATGTCCTTTAAGTAACATCTAGGCCTAAATTACTCAACAAACCTCAGGTGTCTTGGTAATCTGGCTGTATTAACCCGGACAAAGGAGATCATGTTAGATTGTCTCCCAAAGCTGGTTGTCAACATTCACATGAACAGAGTGGAGTTAAAAGCATGACCAATAACAAATCACCCAAAGATCATCATATTGTACAAATTCAGAGTTAACTATCAGAAAAATATGAAGAATTAAAAAAAATGTTTTTGACTTAAATCAGCATTTTTTTAATTTAGCAGTTAAAAAATTCGGCAGAGTGGAAATGCACAACTTAAGACTTATAATGACATTTCACATCATTGCTGCATTTAAGATCTGACCCAGTTTACTCTTGGCCATTTCCTATCCGTTTTTAAATTTGTTCTGTTTTTTTGTCTTTTGGCATGTTTTTTGTCTTATGACAGTTTTAACTTTGCTATTTCTGCTGCATCCTGAGTTATATTAAGTATTAAACCCTGATGTAGTAAATCAAGTAGTTTGGTAGTAAACCCTGAAGTCACTTTACCATCAGCAAGTCACCATCTTAAGCTCTGGGATCAATACCAAGACAAGAAAAAATTTGACTCTTAGAATTTTTTTTTTTTTTTTTTTACCTTGTGGAAAAGTCAAAAAATGGCATACCCAAGCAGCATTTGTACAAAACCAACACTTAAAAGTGGATTATAGATTAAACATTAAAAGTTGAAAAAGAACAAACAAAAACATTAGTGTCTGTGCCTTATGATGTGTTGCATGTACAGTGTCAGATCATCTCCCCCCGGCAACAGCTCTTAACCATGTTTGAGCTGGAAACCATTGACTTTGCAAAGACAGAAGGGTCCAACCACAGCCGGAAGCTGAGGAGCATAGCTCGGTGAGTACAGCCTCCCATGATGCAATTGCTCTGTACTTCAATCATTATACACAATAGAACTGAGAAATGAATGTACCAGGAGCTAATATTTGTTATCTTCTTTTCAGAAAAAGCAAAGGTTTAAGTGGAAGAGTGCTCAGGAAGTTACCGTTTCTAGCCCATGCACTGTTTGTTAAGGTAGCTGTTTGTCTCTCTTCTACTGGGATATTAAAATACCCTTTATTTTGTTTTTTTGTAACGGAGTATGTTTGCCTTCAGGCGCCGACGGTGACTCTTGAGAACTTTCTGGAGGCTATGGACCGAGCTGTGGACAAACAGAGGGAAGAAAAAAGCAACCTGGTCAACGGAGTCTGACAGACAACACAAGCCAAATGACAGACACAATTACTCTAAAATCTCACTCCTTTTCCTCTTTTAGTGTTTTCCTTTTCCATTTTTAACACAGCTTTATTAACTCATTTGGCAGCATTTTTGAATTTATTGACATGTAACGTTTTAACAGTTGTTCACCAAAGTTCTTCATTCAGGTATTGTTGGTGCTACTCTTGCTAACAGACTAATCTTATGATTGTTTCAGTCAAGGAAGTTTGCTTTAACCTAAATACATTTTATTTTCAGATATTTGCTTTGTAACAAGCACACCTTACCTTAAAGCTCTTCTTTCCCTGTTTGCATTCACGTTGGTTTCTGTCCCTGCAGACACATCAGCTCACTCTGTGGATTCAGTTGAAGGGATTACTAAAAATCTGCTGAAAAACAGTCTAGGTGATGCAATTGGTCGTCAAATGTTAACATTTCTTGATGTGCTGTTATTTAAAGTTAATTCTTCATTTCAGACATGCCAGTTGCTAGCTGACAAAGATATCCTCATTCACAGGATCTTTACAATGGGCCAATGTTCATGCTTGATATGAATGTAAACTGTAAACTGTCCCTTAACTTGTATTTTTGTGCATTGTTTTTAACTGTTTCATAAGAGATCTTAAATGTTGACTCTCGGTTAAAATGTTCAAACTTACAAATACATTTGTGTGAGTTCTGTATTTATGCTAACAGTAATTCCTTTTCATCTCTGCATTCTCACAGAATTGATTTGTGTATAACACTTTAATAAATTTCAGTTATAACAGCTCCGTTATTTCTTGTGTTTGTAGTGATATGTTTGGAAAGTTCAACATAGCCCTTTGGACCACCACCTGATGGTGCAGAGAGGCTGTGATCCTTTTATTCACATCCAAAGACAGGGTTATAAGATGAATGATGAGAAAAAGGGAATAAAAACAGCAACAACAAACACATAAATATAAGCAACATGATAGCATTGTTGATAGAGAAGTAATAAAGTTGCAGTTTTGCAGGTAACTTACTTTTGCTTCATTCATGGTGGTAAAAAGTGATTTGTCATTATACTGTCTGACAGCGTCTATGCCGTGTTGTCACTAATTTGACCTGGAAACCAAACTGCTGGAAGATGAATCAGTTCTGATATGTAACAGTCATATGCACAGTTTACATGAACAGATGAGTGGCTCTATTGTTTGTATGAACATGTTTTGCATTCTGTGAATGCTCTGCTGCTTTGCATGTCAGCTGCTGGCTTCAGACAATGTGCCCTTTGTTTGTCATTGGGCAACAGCTTTTTCACTCCACTTCAAAGGTGGATCCTGTTGGCTCTCCCTGAGTGTAAAAGAAAAGCAAATACTGATTAACTTTTGTCACACGTTTGATTCCTACTCACCCATATCTCTGTCAGCTTTGGAATGAACTCTATTTGAGTGCTTTATTAAACATAGACTTTTGTTGGATTTCATTTGTAGCCAAAGATTTATACTCTATAATCTGTTTAAAGGACATACTTTGAAGAATAGATTTCCCCTGCGCATTAAGCTTTAACTTTTGTCCTTGTGGATTCTATCCTTGATGCCTTGGTATCTTTTTAACAAGTACACCAAATTGTCTGGCACCACCTTTTTTTTTCTAAAAAAAAAAAAAAAAAAAAGAAAGAAACAAAACGATTAACTTCTTGTGTCTGATGAATAGCAAGAGGAAGCTCTACTTTTCTTTAATCTGATGAATGATCACAAAGTGGAGGGGATAAAAAGGAAAAGAAAGAAAAGGAGAACTGTAAGAGCGAGCGTGGTAAATAAAACCATAATTGCTCTGTCTGGAGGCCCTTTTTTTCTTTTTTGACTGTAGTGGGTCCAAAAAGCAGGCAGCTGTTAAAAGGCAATCAAGACAGAGAAGGAAGGAAAGTCAAAAGCCTTATTGTTGCATGGTTTTATCGCTGTTTCAAGCAGTTTGAAAATGTCAGAAAACTCCAAACAAAACAAACAGTCTTGATGTTTATCCCCTCAGCCGTTGTTCAGGTAGGCCTGCATGGCTGAAAGCAGTGGAATATCAGTGCAAGTGCCAGTGGTGATTCACAAAGGAAGGGAAGAACTTACACACAAACTTATAGGGATGTTTAGAAAGGCAGAGCTGCATATAAACCATGGAAACTACAGCTCATTACTTGTATAAAATATACTTGTATTTTAAGGAGGTTATAGTGTCCACAGATGGGATCTCTGAAAGTGACATATTGACTCATATGATGACAAAAATACTACATGATTGCCAGCGTAATGAGCCACATCCTGTACAAATACACAATAAGAGCCCATAAATCTTCAGCTGTGCCAGAGCTTCTTTCAGTTCTTCTACACGGCAAGCTTTGATGCCAAACCAGGACTTTTATCCGAGCGAACGTTGCCCTTAAAAGACAACTTCAGCTCTTTTCTTTTCTCTGTTCTCTGTCCTGTTTGCTGTCAGAAACTAAAGTTCTGACACATCTTGCCTCCCACATGTATGTCATCTGCTGAGGTAGGATTGGAGGGAGTAAGAGGATGATGGAGTGGAGAAATGGCTCATAAAGAGGCAGAATCCTGCGGGCCAGGCTGCATAAAGAAATGTTGATAATTAGGTACGGCAAGGGGGATCAAAGAAAGCTGCCATCAATGAGCTAAATGCAAATGTCGGCTCATCCTGTCAGCCGCAGACTGTGATCTGAGAGTCCTGTGTCTGTGAGGAGTCAAATCTCAGACAAATTGACAGGAAAGAGAAATATAGTTGCACCTAACATTAATCGTGGTACAGCAGAGAAACTGGGACGCTTCAACACAGAATAAATGTGTCTAATGTACCTCCAGGCATAGCTCCTCTGATTGGATTACAAAGGAGTAATTTAACAAAGTTTAGCGCATGGGTTGTATAATGTCTTATATGACAGCGACACTTTGGAGCAATGACTGACACTGACTGTTTAAAAGCTGTTTATGCTTTGAAAAATGCTATAATATCCCAGCTACATCTTTTAGTTTGAATTCAATCTGCACAAGGGTGGAATGTTTACAACATGCAAACATCACAGTCGTGTTTTATACTGAACAAAAGTTTGCTTTGGTGGATGAATATTCATAACTCTTGGCATGTGTCCCGTGGCCAGGCCCTGCTCCAACACCCTGCCAAAGGAAACAAACTATAAAACTGCTAAAGAGCTTTTGATGTCTTCTGGGTTGGAGTACAGCATGTTCCTCCTGGTTCCCCACTATAAACAAAAGTTTATCTTTAGAATTACATAACCTACCTAAAACCAATGATGGAAATAATAAAAAGGGGCAGGCTACAGAGTGTGGTAGCACAAAGACCAACTGCATAATCTTTTTTTTTTTAAGTAGTAATGATATTTTTAATTGCATGTTTGCGTAGGCTACTTGGAAATACATGTAAAGCTATAGGCCTACTCTTAAGCACAACAATCGCTGAAATTTAAGAACATTAAATGAATCACACGATAATCCAAGTTTCCTCGGGTTAAATTGAAAAAAGGTCGACTTTGAAAATCATGAATGGAGCTGTACTGGGAGCTCAACCAACAGAGGGCGCGTTTTTACAACAAGGGACATGAGCTACCAAATTAATACTTCAAGCGTCAAGATGAACGAAGCTTATAACCGGAAATGAATTCAACAACCCCTTCAAAATAATATCAGATCTAAACAACACAATACATCCAACATCCAGTTAACATGGAAAATGTTGCTGAGTTGTGAAGATGTGTTGTGAATTTACTTATTTTTTATGTAATTTTTGTCATTTTTTAAAAATAATTGCTGGTTATCAAACATTTTAACCTGGTATATCAAAGACCAAATAATACATTACATTATTATACAATTATACATATTTATTCATTTTCTCAACCGCTTATACTGTTCAGGGTAGCAGGTTTAATATTTCATTTTATAATGTATCCATATATTTTATTCATGTTTAATTTTTTCCTTTTTTTAAAGCCGAATTTTGTTGATTTAATGTATATTCCATGTAAATTGTACCACTGTTATGTGTCTTATCATACAAACACAATAAGTTAATATTGTTTAAAAGAAAATAGTAAGCAAATTAAATTTAAACACAGGAGGGCAGTATTTACAAGACCATGAATAAACGTGTTTTAGATAGGAGGTTATGCTAATTTCTGAGATCCTCTAAACTTCTTTTTTATTGTTGCCACTGTTTTTATTTAAAAGTCTTTAATAAATGTGTAGCCTAGTTGGTAACATTCAAATCTTGGAAACCACTTCAAGATTTACTCATTTAAACATCTTAGTTATTTACATGCATTTGTTAACAAGATGCTTTCACACAAATAAAATAATAATTTTAAAAAAAGGGTTAAGGTTGCACTATAAATAGGCTAAATCATATACTGTTTGCACAACTGTGTGCAGGATGGCAATATAACTGAAGATGCTTTCAAAAGATTATAAAAATAATTATTAAAAACAATAAATGAGCGAATATTTGACTGCTACTTATTTTAAGACTTTTTTAAATTCATAATCATCTGAATCGCAGTTTCTAGGCCCCTAGCTTGTTTTATTTTGTTGAACTACTAACCGGAAGTACCACTTGTGTCATGTCGGTCTTCACGCCCTGTGGTTGGTGTTGGGTTCAAAGCGCTTTCCTCCCCAGTCGAACTGGAGGGAAGAGTGGAGACAGACAGAGAGAGCACCCTGTCTGCCTCACAGCGCCTCTCAGATCTTTCCTCTGAACATATTCATCTTGCTCCCGCTCACAATCAGCTGATTCTTCAATGAACTCGCGGCTCGATTCCCTGCCTTTGGATGAAGTTGGAGTTCTTGTCTTGCAAAGCCAACACAATGTGACCATGCTGAGGCAGTGACTGTGTTATCCTTGTCCGATTTCGGAGTATCCGTATTGATCCAGGGAAGAGAGAAGGGCTAAAGAATGGGTAAACTTCAGTCAAAACATGGTAAGACTGTGATTAATGTAAGATATTAATTTGAATCAGTCTGATTTAAGTGCAAGTCGCAAGAAACTAACAACTGTTTCTTTTGCATCCCTGTTTCTGCTGCTCTAAAGCGTGTAAGCGCAGAGAAAACCCTGAAGGTACCATCATTTCTAAATCATAAACACTTATAATAAATTATCCTGTGATTTGATGTGAGCTTGATTTCATAGCCTACCTGCTGAGCTGTGTTTTCTTCACGTCTCAGGGGACAGTTTTGTTGTGAACGCCTTCCTCCGAAGAGGGATGGAGGAATGCGAGAGGTACAGCGCGACGGATCACAAGCTAAAGAACATGGAGGTATCAGAGAGTTTTTCTGTATTTCAGTTTTTAATTTGACTTTAATTCAAGCAGGAATATATTGAACATTTTTTAGTTTACTCAGCTGCTGGTTGTGTCATATTTGTCAATGACTTAAATTCGTGTTGTGTCTAAATTTCAACTCTCAGAAAGTTTCACTGGGAGTGAAATCTGTGCTTGTTGTGTTGATGTATGTGTTTTCTGATGAGTCTATAAAGAACTTCAAAAGTTATCTGGGTGAAGCTGTTACATCCCCTCCTCCTGAAGCTGGGAACCTCTAAGCATGTGTGGGGACATGCTGATGTCTTTGCAGAGCTGTAGCTTGTTGTATTTTCTGTCATGTCTGGCTCCGGCACAACACTGCTGTGGTTATTCCCCTGCCAGCATCAGTGGATGGGTTATGACAGCCATGGGCCCATGTGTGTTTGTGTGTGAGCAAGAGAGTGAGAGAGACAGAGAAGCGGCTTGGCACCCACAGACTCAGAGTGGATGGAAAGGAGTCGATTCTCAGACTGTGAGGGATATAAAGTTTGCTCTTGTGGCTGCTGGCATCATGACTCAGGGCTGTGTCTTTTTCCTCAATGCCTCCCATTCTAGTGTGGCTCCCCTCTGTGGCACAACATTACATCACTTCAATTAGTTCCTACTTTTAAGGGGGCCCTGAGTCTCAAACTCTCAGACAGAATCTGTGAGAAGTTCACTCAGAGGTGCTGAAGATGTGTGTGGTGGGTGGCTGTAACAGTGAAGGAGTTATAGATTATATCAGGGCCATAAAACGCCCACTCATGGCAAATTAAAAGAGAACTTTACTCGGCTTCAGAGGAATCTGACTTCACACTCCCCTGAAGGGAAACCACCAAAGGCATAAGCCTGACACTTATTAGTAGGCGGGTCCCACCCTGCCTTCTATCAAAGTCAGACTCTTGATTTATTCTGTGTCATTAGCTGGTTACATTGGTGGTTGAACTGGATAACTGTCTTAATTTAACTATTGGGATCCCCCTTACATTTTGTGCTTCCTTGTAGGCCAGACAAAAAACAGTATTGCTGCTTTAAAGTGCAAGATCTAAGCCATTGAATCTGCCTTCAGTATCCACTTCCAAGGGCACATTTAACACGTGTCTTGATATGTTAACTGATAAATCTTTGTTGGTTACACCTGATATTAAAGCTACTGAGAAGACTAGTAGTGATGTCTTGTGTATGCATACCTCTTATTAAAGCTTACATACTATACACACAGTGTGTCTCAGAGCACTCAGGTTCATCACTAGCTTAACTGTTTGCTTTATAGACATACTGGTTAGTCTTCTTTGTCAGCATGTTGATCCAGCGTATTCTCATTCACAAATCTTGTTTTCATTTTTTTCCCTTTATGTCTTCTAAACAAAACATCAGACAAAGAGTTCAGGAACTTATCTTTAGTCCAAAGGTCAGAAATAAGATGAAAAAAAAGACAGTTCAGTTTGCTGCTTCCTTTACTCTGACCAAATATCAAAGAGAGGTGAAATGTAAGAACCTGGTCTCATTGGGTGCTTGTACGGTGCGTTTGAATGACCTGGATGTTGACACATCTGGCTATAGATGTTCTGGCTGAAGATGTGTTGTGTGATATGCTTTGCTACTCTTTGTTTGTGGACAACTTTATTCATTGTGCCGTTGGCTAACTTGTCCTGGACTCGCTTGAAAAAGAGATTTTTAGTCTCAGTGCGTTCATTCTTTAGTTTTTTCTGGTATTGTAGAGGATGAAATGGTAATTTATTCATTTGAAAACAACTGACAGATTAACTGATATCAAAGACCCCAGTCAGTTGCCACCCTGAGTAGGACTAGTCCTCTTATGATAATGTAGAAATGTATGATTCAATGTAGGGATCATTTTAACAGATAAATCATAGTAAGGCCCAAAATTGACACAGTTTCTAATCCTGTGCTATTTTGTCCTTGTTGCACACCGTAGTTAAGGCTCAGCATCTTCCTGCATCCTGCTGCCACTGTGATGGAAAATAGCAACCCCACTGTTCTTCACAGTTGCACGTTTCACTCTGAAAGTTCCCCGTGGGCTCAGCTGACAAGTCTATAGTAACCTGCGTTTTGTGTCAAACAGAATTAAAATATCACCTGAGTACTTTGAGTTTGACCACCTCCGAGCCAAGTACACAGGTGCAACTGCATCAAAAATAAAAAAGCTAGAAATTGCAAATTTTATTTTACTGCATTCATTGGTTCCCAAAGTCAAGTCTCTGGTAAGAACTGCTTTTGTATGGGCTTTAAAACAGTTTTAAAAAAGTAAAATAGTGATACTTTAAAAAAATTAATTGATTTCAACTGAAAACTAGACTGACTGAAATAAGCTATCCCTACTTTTCATGTGTGATCCACTGTTAGAAATCAGATTACACTCTGATATTTGCAGATGTAATTATAAGCATGTGGCCTGACAATAGACTTTTGAGATCAATTTTAGACCTTTTTTTTCTCCAACTGCATGTTTGGACATGTAAGTGTCATAAAACAGAATTTTCACCACCTAGTCCAGGCTGATGATGGGAGCGGTGATAAGCATGGAGCATTAAAATTGCTTAAGATTTTTTGCAGGAGATTGGCCAAACACAGTGTTTAGCCCTGACCATCCCCCCTCCTCATTGTCAAACGGGGGAGTAAGATTCCTGAGCTGTCTGGCTGCGACTTCAAAGAGCAGAGCTGGGAGTTATAAAAGAGCTCTGATATCAGTGGAGCCTCCAAACCCTCACCCCTCTATCCCCTCACCATGTCATGTCCTGTCCTGGGGGAGAGAGGAGGGGTGGTGGGGGTGGACTTACATAGGCCCAACATGAGTTTGTGCAAACCAGTAAATCTTCTCAATAAAGCAGTCAGTTCTTTTCAGCGACTTGTGAATGCTTTGCTGCGCTTTAGCAAGAAATAACAAAAGATCAAAGGATTCAAAGACATGTTTAAATATTGATATTGCTGCAAACGGTGATTCAAGATTGCAGCTGGCAGCTTTCCCTCAGCCTGTAATCCTATGGGCTCAGTAAAGTGTGGTTTGTGTGGCTAAAGGGAGTGTGATTCAGCAGGATGACTTGGCTCATCCTGGCAGCCCATTTTGACACTTGGTTGCAGGTGTTCAGAGAAGTCTTAGGGCTAGCGTAATGTAGAAATATTCCAGGTGAGATCAAAGCAGCAGTCTAAGGTGTAGTCACCCACCCCACCCCATGAATGCAGCCTCGTCTGTAGTTATTGAATATGTAATGCAGAAAAAACTCCTAACCCTGTACTTATCCAAATAATGGAAGAGCTGTGTGAAGGTTCACTGTGTTTCACCTCTGGAAACATCAACACATCAGCAGTTTGAACCTCTGTCCCTCTCTCTCCTTTACACACACACATGCACACACACACACATACACATTCATACGCTGTGCTTCATTTTGGAGCTTCAAACAGACCTGTGTGGATGCCCAAATAATGAGAGGCTAATTTAACCTTTCAGCACCTTCTTTTGTCTCGGAGATTCCCGCAAACTTGGCCCGTGAAGAAGGAGCATGACAACATTTTAAAGCCCAAAAGAAAGACTTTTATTATATCACTTTGAAAGCTTTATAATATCACATTTGAAGTGGAAAAAAAGGGGGACTTGTTTGGGGATTTATTTGCCAAAAGCTCAGAGGCACAAATTTATTTTGACTTACAGAGAGTTGCACAGCAGTCAGGTCTCAATAATGAATTTAGTCTAAGAGTTCCCAAGCAGCTCACTAAACTAATTGCAGGCTAATGTTTTTTTAACATTCATTTGGAATCTGTGAATAAGACTTTCCCCTTATATAAAAATCCTCATTTGGCAACCCTGCTCAGAATGGATGTTATGTTTGGATCTTTCGCCTCTGCACATTTGGGTATATCTTCCAGTTGCTGTGTTCGTTTAGAGTGAGCCATATTTGATTTGGATCTCAGGCTGGGATATCTGTGTAATTTTAAGGCTGTGACCCTAAATGACATTTTTTTCAGTATATAGCCACAGGTTTAAAACTGAAGTAACTTCTTTTTGTTTCCGAACCAAAAATTGTGCACTCTCTGAAGTCGTCTGCAACATTTCCTGACCTTTAACCTCCGTGACTTTTAACCACAAATGACGAACAGAAAAGGGAGCGCTACATTTTGTCGAGGAGACAAAAAGTTATGCTCATATATGTACTGCTTTTGAAGAGACTTGAAGGCATTTGGAGAGTTTATGTTTTTCCACCTCTCTCTTTTTTTTCTTTTTTTTTGAAATTGGCTTCACAAGAAGGCGAGCTGTGAGCCTTCATCTCTGAATGAAAAGCATGTGGCTGGCATCCAGAACAGCGGGGTCTTTCAGCACGGCCCCGGCAGACATCTGTTCCTGGTTTGTACAGCAAAATCCCGGAGCAGGGAGGAGAGGGGCTGTGGTGGAAACGGGGTGAGAGGGGGAGAAGGAGGGAGAGAGGTGGGGGAAGAGGAAAGAGGAGGGGAGGAGTTGGGGTGTTTTCTTTTTCATGGGGGAGATATTTGAGGGGGTTGTGGGGGAAGGGGTGTAATGAAGAGCCTCATAAGCCTTGTCTACTGCATTATTTGGGTGGTGGACGCTGACCACTGATCTCCCCTTACCCTGGATATCAACAGCTGTCAAACATGCAAATTGCAGACTTTTTTATGTTTGTTGCCATTTGTCCAGAGCAAACATTCACCTCTCTGTCAGTGCAAACATCATCACCTGGCTGGCTGCAATGCTCATCACTTGTGTGAGATGCTTGTTTTGCCCCTTCTTTCATGTTGGGGTGTTAAAGTGTGTATCACCACATGCCTTCATCACCATCTCTCTTTATATGTTTGCAAGTAATGCTGAGTCAAAGTGCAGCCCTGGTCTAGTGGAGTAAGACATCACATCACTGCAGGCAGATTAAATGTTTATTTTTATCTGAGGTTATTTAAACTGTCTCAAGTGCTTCGAAGGAGTTTGCACACACTCACCCATATTCCCCTGTGACCTGCACTCACGAAGAGGCTTCTCTCTGAACATCACGCAGAATCAAAGAGCCATCACTTATTGGTTAACTGTTCATGTATGAGTGTAAACTAAGGTTGTATAATCACATTGGGAGGGGATCAGCTATAGGCATTGCGGGATCCTTCCAGCACTTAAAGTTGGGGGCTAGAAATGAAAGCTCTTCACGGGTGATAGCTTAGTCATGTGACCACCTTATTTTTCTCACAAGTGTAACATTTTATTCCAAATAAACAAATTTCAAAATTCAAATTTCTCCTTGGAGAATCTCACAATTTAAGATTGACACTAAGTATGTTGATACCACTCTTATATTTGTTCAAACAACATTTAGCAATTGCTAGCAGATTAGCATAGCTTACTATAAAGATTGGGAACAGTTAGATGTAATGTTTTGTTGGATGCCTATTTTCTATTTTAAGAGCCAACAGTTGACTTGTGTTGAAGAGCTCTCATCCTTTAATTTTTAGACACTGCTGCTGTCATCGAGGCGACGTCTTGATCACTGACCAATTAGAATTAAGAAAGGGCGGGACTTACAATAGCACCTTTGTCAGCAGCATTTGCATAGATCATGTGAAGGAGAAAATCACCTCATTTGTTTTGTTTTTTTTTGTTTTTTTTTTGCATGACTTTTGTCAACTGTTTTTGCAGATTCTTGTTAAAATGCCATTCCCTGAAACCAAATATGAAACATACAAAGCATTTTTAAACAGACATTTCCTGCTGCTGTTGCTAACTGCTAGCCAAATAAGAACTAGCTATTAGCTAGTTTTTTTGTCTCAGTATGATAGAAGCATGACCTATCCTGCTCCAAATCTAATTAGTTTACTGGAGCTTGTCTCATTATTTGTATGTGATAGAACAGCTGCATCCAGACAGATTGGAAATGTTACTTGAAGTATGATGTTTTTTTGTTATGCTATAACTTTTTTTCTTCATCATGTTCAAAGATATGCGTACTATAAAACAGACATGTATATTTAGACATGAGAAATGATGGTGGCACAGCTTCCTTCATCACTAGAACTTTTATCTGCAGACATATTGTATGAAGCCCTTTTCCTGTGAGCCATCTCTGTCCCATCATTGCTGCTTTGAAGTCACTTTCTCCTTGTCACTGCTTTTCATGATATTCATGAGATTTCTGCATGTGAACTTCAGAGAGATCAGCATAGCTTCACAGGACCCCATCGCAGCAGGCCATCAATCATGAAACTGTGTGTAATTATCTCCACTTCCTGAATGGAGAGCGGGTTTTCAGTGACACCACATGACGAGACAAGCAGAGTCACTGATGACAGCACTTCCCCCTTCACTGTTAGGGTGCTGGAGGATTTCTGGGGGCAGCCCTGCTGAGGGTTAATGCTGGTCTGTGTCTTTGCTCTAGCTCTCTGCCAGGGGAAGAAAATACCTGACGTTGGAGCCCAGTGCGCTTAGCGCTGACATTTTTGGCAGAGGCTGCTGGATCCTTGTCGGTGTTTGATCTTATGCTTCACCCAGCCAAGTAAAACACCGGGAGACTCAAAGGTTATTACATTTTAGTGTGTAAGGTATGTTTCCACATAAACCCCTGTTCCCCCTCAGAAAGCTTTAGCTCTTTTCCAAGTGGACTTCATTTCGCAAGCTGCAGAGGAGCCAGGGGAATATCATATTTTTTCAGTTATGGTTTTTGGTGGTGTTAGTATATGTTGTTATTTTGGGCCCTCTTAATTGATTGTATTGTTTTCTTACATCTTAATAGAGTATGGTGTGTGTGAGAAGTAGGACCGGCAGGGGAGAAGAAGCCTCAGACTAATGGTAACTGAAACTTTATCAGATCTATGTTTTTTCAGCGTTTTGTTGCTTTCATATTTGAAGATTAAACAGGATACTGTTTTGCCTTTGTTCAAAGTTGAAGTTGAGTTGGTTGTCCTATGAATTCAGTCGTTGGAAACCTGAGACTGAGGTCAGATGCTGACCTGACATATATTCCACAGTGAAGCACAGGGGAAACTAAATAGCAACATGCAACACAACACTGTGATTGTTAGCATTGATTTAGATCATAAATCTATGGAGTGAAGAGGTCTACTTTTGTTGTTCGCATGGAAAAAAAGACAGCAAGAAATAACAAGTAAACAAGTGCCCCTTTCAAAACTTCATTGGCGTTAGGTTTTGATAACATCTTTTTTTTTTTTTCGCTTTTGTCCCTTTTGTCCCTTAAGTAAATTAAATGCCCTTTGTTGCTCTTAAGAAAAACAGAAACCCCTCCACAGTAACCCCTTAGCTCTCCGAAACTTCATCCTTGCTCCACATTCCTGAACCTGACGCCCTGCTACGTTTGAGACTGGAGAATGAAACACCACACACCACAAACCCTGCATGGCTTCCTGTATGCCTGACAAAAAAAGGAAAGGAGCCAAGCGGATGGCACTCATAGCTGCTGGCGTGTAAGCTGTTGTTGTGTTGTTGTGCTGTTACAGAGCCTCTGCTTTTAAATAGTTGTTTACTTAAAGATTAAAACCTTCAGCTGAGTTGGGAGAATTTACACAGCATGTGTCTCTGAGAATTAGGAGTACGGCCATGTTTGAGGCATAAATAAAAGGAATTAGTGCCCTAAGATGATTTGATGATCAAGAACCTCAATTTTGCTAATGCATGAACAAACCGTACTCAAACCCCTTGTATGATCTCCAAACTTCAGACTCAGAACGCGATAGTCAGAGTTTTATCAAACCAACACCCAAACCCAGACCCCCGAGGAGTTAGGCATCTTCCTCTCTGCTCTAAGCTGATTTTCCCCCTCTTTGGGACCCCAAGCTTGCACATGTGTAGGTATCGCTATTACTCAGCTCATAAAACGCCACAGTTCCATCTGAAAGTGGTTAGCTGTTGAAACACACTCGCAGCTTCAAAGCCTGGATCGGGGTTCTGCAGACAGCAGAGGCCTGGCCTCCTTCTTCTTCACATCACATTCCTCTCTGATGGGGAATGGCTGCAAACTTAACTTTTGTTACACAAACCTGTTCCTGTCATCAGAACCTTCAGTGGGTCTACATTAAAAAGGACGTGGTTTATTCTTGTCATAGGTGCTACATTTTCAGGGGGAGTTATATTTGGAAAATAATGATTGCTGTGTGTGTTTAGAAGAAATAAGGATCTCACATTGTGTATTTATATACCCAAACACCTTTTGGGGTCTTTCTATATGCAACAGAGAGGGAGGGAGAGGATGAAACAGCGCTGAAAGAGGCCTCTGTTCTCATTTCCTCTGAAGGCAGCCTTCTTTTCTTCCCCCACCCATTTCTTTCCTGAGTCTGTCCACTTCAAAAGCTGACCTGGCCCTGTGTGCCGTGTAACATGTTTACCTAAAGGCTTACTTCAAATAAACAGCAGTTCTCCTTGAGATGCCTGTCCCCCCCACCTCCACAAGTCTTTCAGAGACACCATCTGTTCAAAGAAGGTGCTTCACAAAGAAAACAAACACTTCTTAATCAGGATTTTATTTCTTGTTCAAGCTGTTGGGTGGCTTTTGCAGGATATAGCTTCATTAAAATGTACCCACTATATAAATGAGTTGAAAGCTGTGTAAGTTCACCAAATTCATTGTGAACTTTTTGTTTGAAGCCTTGAGTTCAGCATTTCCCACAAATCATCTTGTTTATTTATTCTGGGACCAGAAGTGGGACAGTGGGACAACAAGGTGAACGCTCATAAGCCCCTTTCACAATGCCTGTTCAGTGCACCAGGATATGAGGTAGTAACAGTGCCATAATGTAGGAGAAACAGCAATTTCTAGAAATTTCTTGTTCACACTTATCCCTCACAGTGTGAAGTCACCCCTGTGAGAGAAAAGAGGTGGTAGACAAGTTCTTTGAGGCAGGACATGACAATAAAAGCCCACTGTAGGAGTCATATTTGTGATACAAAGATGTACAAGGCAGCAAAGTCTGATGCTATGAAGACAGTTTTTTCATTTATACCAATGCAATGTGCAGACATCCCTGCTGATCTTGCTTGAGATTTATGTTTTTATTCCTCCTTGTTATTGCCACCCTGCAGGGTTTGTACTATTCATGTGATATAAGTTAAGTCACCTCACCCACTGCCACATCCTCACAGCAGGTCACCTGATTTCATGAGGAGATAAAAAAAAATTTTGCCAGAGAAAAATTTCATATTCAAATCTGTACATGCTGCCCACTCCTTTTAGTTTGGGAAGTTTTCAAAGGTTTTTTCAAAAGTTTTGTGTGAATTGAATGTGTAAAGCTAGCACTCTTTGTTTACTTGTGATACCTTTTTTTTCTTTCAAGACACCCCACTGCCCAACAGAATCACACTCTGGGACACTAAAATCAAGCAGCTGTATTTTAAAAAAGACAAAGTAACAGAGGACTGTCCAAAAAGACAATCAGTGCATACCTTAGTTTTTAGGCCAGTCTGGTGGTGATTTGTCAATCACAGGTGGCTGTCCTTAAGCATAGTCTGTTGATTCTGTAGACCAAAAGATACAAAGTGGACTCATTATTTATGGAAGGTGATCAAAAATTTTTGCTGGAGGTAATCAGTGACTTGAGAAGTAGATTCATTTTCTCAAATGGTTTAATTATAACTTTTTTTTAATCACCTGCTGGTCATTATAAAGAGGGAAGGATTGAGGCACTTTCACCATGACCTCCCTTTTAAAATCAGGTGGCGTTTTTATCTTTCTTTAAAAGTCAGAGAAGAAAACACCTTTGGGAAATATGCTTTTAAAAGTAAAAGGCAGTAGATTTTCCTCCTCTCTCTGAAGTCGCTGTCAGATATCTGGGTACCTTTTTCTTTGTGTTCATACGGGCTGAGTGATCCTATCATATTAAGAGCTCCTATGAATCTAAATATCTGAACTATGACCCACAGTGCTTTTAGAACATATCTTTATCCTGGCAGTACCCGATTATCCCATAGCTTTCAAGGTGTTAAAGCACATCAGCCTTCTCTTCCTTTTGAAGCATCAATTGTCTTTGAAGAACTTTTATCAAACTTTTAAGTGTCACACTTACTGCTTTCAAGTGGACTGCCTCCAGACTTACTTTGTGATAAAGAGCAAAACTCCATCAGACTTGTAGCTTTATACCTGAGATAAGATAAGAATATACAAGCAGCCAGGCTAAGCTAACTCAGCTCATGTTTAAGCACTCTTTCATATATAGCCTCACAGCCCTGGTTTCCAGTAATTATGGCTGTGAAAGCAGTAACTCTGTGTGCACTCTGCTGTGCTGCCCTCTGCACCGTAGCCTTTTGATCTCTGCTTGTGCCATGGATGAATTACGCTGCAGAATTTCACACTGGGGAACAGTGTTTCAGACGCACACAACTAGTCTGTCAGGTCACTAAAGTGCACACATGGCGGTCCAAAAGGAAGAGGCACAGATGTTGCAGTTTGGCTGCCTGTGGCCTCAAATGTTGTATTTGGCATATTTCTGTAATGTGTCACAAAAATCATAATTCATGGTTGGCCTCATAAGGCTTTGAAATTCTTGTCTTGTAGTTTGGTTTTCAAAAGAAATTCATCGGACCCTCATATCCTTTTTATTTTCTGGACCAGTAATTTTCTTTGAGAATAATTCAATAGAAATATGAATGAGCTGTGCATGATTTTGCTGCATCAGTAATTGGCTCATGCGCTTCTTTCTTGTTTTCCCACATCACGTTTGTTCATAGTTTCAGTGGGAAGATGTGTCACAAATTCCGAAGCGTTGCAGCCAGTGGCCCTTTGGCAATGATCCATTTGACATACCTAGGCTTCCTTCACATCATCCAAAGATCGGGGAGTCTCCTTTGCTTCCTGCACCCAGCAGGAGTGTATTTTTAGGAATCCTCAGGAAAACACTTGGTGTTGACCCTGGGATGACCCCCTGTCTGGTTCCAGGTCTGTGAGGAACTTCACATCTTGGAATTAAGCCTGTTCTTGCAGTGTCAAGAATTCTCGTGGTCTTTGAGGCTGGCAATCCCTACCGCACAGACGAGACAGCAAGTACTGCAGAGTAAGAGAGAGAGTTACACAACAACACAGACAGAGACAGGAGATAAAAGCGGTTCAGACACTTTGAATATGCAGCAGCTCTTTTTTTTGTACGTCAGATTTAAGAGTGTCTCAAAAACTGTGCAGTAAAGCCAAGACATTTTTTACCCCAACAATGTTGGCAGGATGGCCCAAAGCCTTAAATATTTCCTCAGAGGGAGGAACTCCAATAAGTATGGAGACCTGTGGCGTCTCCTTGGACCTAAGATTTGGCAAGTGTCGCTGAAAATGGTCTGGACACAGAAGATGAGTTATTGGGGTCTCTGCCTGTATGCTTGGTAATTTGTTGCATCCTACTGCGTTTAACTCATGACGCTGTCTAAATCTGCGAGTCTGATTCTTCCTAAAGGCTAAATGCTTACTACAGAACAACAGCAGCCCATCTGTTTGCTCATTAGCCTCACAGATGGATGTGAGGGGAGTTCATGCTACATTACTGGCTGATTGGTCACGGCGCAGAAGTACCCCTTATCAGGGTTGGTCATATGGATTTGTTCTTCTCTGCCTAAGTTACCCACAGGGAGCTGTAACAACTTGTGGACTGTAAAGCGTTGGTTTTGACCCTGAACCTGCTCTTATCCTGGAGGAAGAAATATTCAGGGAAACAGCAGACCACTCATTCACTAGACCACAACCCCTTGACAGCATGAGTGACTCAGATTTAAATAAACAGCAAAAAAATTAGAAAAGATTAATTGGACTTTATCTGTTAGAGTTATCTATTGAGGGAATTGTACTTGCAGATCAGGCATTTTCCAGAGAATGTATAAAGTTCAAATAACCTAAACTTTTATTGTTATTAGGCAAACATCTAATTAGTGAGGGAGGAAAACACGTCGATGAGCTGATTTCTTAGGTTCATTCAATAGTTTAGCCAACGCTAGTAGATTTTAAAATTAGTTAAAACAGAACAACTAATTAATGTCCCAAACGTAAGCGTTATTCCAACAGTTAGCTAATTAAATTGCTGGCTGACAGTGGGAAGCTAACCGTAAACAACATTAATGTTTAGCTTAAAGTAATGGATAAGCAGTTTAAATTGTCGGAAAAATACACACATATTAACAGATGAAATTGTTTCCTAACTGATATTTACCAATACAGTTTAGACCTATATGTAGCTAAAGCAGTAACACTATAAATGGTAGTTAACTTCTCATCAACTGTAGCTAGTTGCTAACACTTGTTGCAATTGCAGTTTCGCGCAGGTTTCAAATAAACACACTGTGTGATTAAAAAAAAACCCCACTTAAAATCATTTTCAAAAAGGTCAGTGAAAAAAGTCACATAAAGAAATTAATTAACACTTAACCAGAGAAAGCTTGACCCATCAAAAAATAGTCAGAAAACCCTTTTTCTTTTAAACTGAGATACTTATTAACCCTTTTAACAAAATCCACAAATAAAATGAAATAAAATCTTGCTTTATCATTTTGTGTATGTTGCGTTTTTTTGTATCATATTTGATAAATTGGGTGGTTTTGTCAGCTTTTTTATTATTTTACTTATTTACTTATTTTAGCGATGATCTTCCTGGGAAAAAAAAAACCGTGGAAGATTTCACAAGAGCAGCCATTTTGAAAAGGGGCAAATTACAACTTTAGGTGTCTGTAGAGGATTGATAATCCCCAAGGAGGTGGAAAACTTTTTTTTACCAGGTTTTTAAGGAAACGATTTATCAGGTTAAGATAGAGGTCTTTGAAACTCATGTATCAAATGTGATACATTTGGTGCTATAGTGTTGTGATAGCATGAGATAACTACTTGATAAGTAGAAAGATCAGCTAACTGCAAGATTAGTTAGCTTACTGTTAAGAAAGTACACTTAAAGAGGGCTAAGAAATAAACGATATTTACCATCACTGGCTATGGTAATGGAGTACTGATTAAAAGTTGTGTTGACTGATGAAGTGTATCAATAAACAGAAATAGAAGCATACACTAAAGGTAGTAGGCTCTATCAAATGGATAAGAGGTTGGATTTAAAACCACAGAGCTAGTTGTTGTTTTGGAGTCTGGGTTACTATCCATTCATAAGAACATATTTCGAACATGACAGGTGAAGAGGTACTTGAGCTCATCTCAGAGCTGTAGGTAAAAGAAACCACTTTACATGTAAAGCTTGGGCAATGTTGCTGCTCTTCCACATTGGTGCAGCTGTCCTTCCCCGACATGGTTTGTTTACATTTTTCAGTCACCCACAGGAGCACTGCAACGCCTGTAGCTCCACCAGCCTTCAACCGCAGAGCCTCGCCCCTATGAAGTACCAGGCCTGGTTTTCAAAGCTGTGACTCAAATCCCTTGCAGCTTAACAAAACGATCAGTGAAAACAGTGGTGCTGGTGGTTATCTTACAGGTGAGAGCAATTATAACTGACATCTCAATGCAAGACAGACAGCTGGAAACCTGACACTGACTACAGTACACAAAAAGAGCCCTTACAGGTGAGAGTGATTGTGTTGAAATGGTTCTCACCCAGCAAAAACAGACAAGGCAGAGGAGTGTTTACAAAACCTTGATGACGGTAACTGACAGACGAGTAGTTTGAAGACTTGATTTATACTGAACCCCTGGCTAGATGAGATCGCTGCAGCTGATCACATTTTAAAATAGCACTCAACTGGACACTTGTCGAGAGAACATGCCCTCTGAGAGGTGGCAGAAGCTTTGGACCATAATGGTATTGGCGTAGCAGCCACCTCACCCACAACCTGGCATTCTGAGGTCCTCTGTGTTGTTTAAAGGGCCTGTGGAATGTGGAACAAATCCCTTCAGCTTTATCGGCCTGGGCGCGCTCCCCACTGGCTGGGCTTAAGAGCCAGGGGCCTGCGCGGGAGCTTACAGAATTTCACATTGAGGCAAGAAACAGAGGAACATCCTGTTTGAGTCTAACTGCCTGTCTTACACCGGCTTTGATATGCTGTCGACCTGTGCACTTCTCTCTTGTTTGTCAGGGTGTGTGCATGTTTGAAATCTGGACTGTGTAAGCCCAGTCTAGTTTATTTGTAAACCATTTACGCTTTTCAAATGTGAGTGACTTCCTACCTTCTCTATAAAGTCTTTTTATCTTTTGGTTAGTGGCTCAAAAAACATTATGTTAAAATAGTCCTTTTCATATTCAGGAATAATTATGGTACATGTAAAACTCTGATATTGACTTGATCTTTGAGAGTCTACCTGCCAAACAATTAGATTAAAAATTTTGATCCAGTCATTAACATCAGTGCATTTGAAACAATGAAATCCAATTATGACTTACACTTTCAAGATGGCATCACTTTTTACTGTTAACAGATTTACTAACTTCAGTTGGAGCAGGCCATTAAATGTTTGAGTTCATATAACACATGGCATTGGTCATATAAAAGTCCACACAGTGCTTATCGTATTACACCATAAAGCCCTCATACCCCTGAATTAAACCAGCATTCTCTCATTGGTGCACTTATACAGTGTGTGGCACTATTTTTCTGCATTACTTCATTTCTTTGTGTTGTGATACACTGATCCATTACCAGCACTTTGTGTGATTCTTTTTCCACTAATAAAATACACAAATAGTGTTATGATCAACTGCCACTATGATTTCATGCATTTGCCTAACCCAGATTCATGAGCATCACTGGAATGAAGCACATGGTTTCATAGTCTCTACAGTAGCTGTATGTGTGACAGCTGAGAGGACAGCTCTCTGTTACATCAGGCTCATATCAAAGCCCACTTTATTGAAGGCAAACTGATTACAGCATTGATGACAGATGCAGCAGGTCAGCCAGTGATGCTAATCTTTGTTTGTGCCTTCCAGCAGGTCATAATCAAAGTGAGGACGGGACTGAAGAGGCATGCAGAGTTTAGCAGATAGTCACTCCTGATTGAAGAGGAGCGGCTGACTTACGTCCCGCTCTTACATAGACAGACAAGCATGTTCATCTCTCCACACAGCTGTTGTTATACTAGGACTGCAGAGGCTTCACCCGGGTGATTCATGTCCTGCCAAGGGAGAGGTCTTGCCTCCTGTTTGACCTCATAGAGAGAGTCCTGCTACCCTGAAAGGGCCATATCTGGGCCATCTCTGCCACATGGGGCCAGTCCAGATGACAGGGTGGCATTCTGCTCTGATCTCATTCCCATTCATTGAGAGACATGTCACTTCATGCTGGCATTTAGATTAAAAACAAAACCTAATCGAAAGACAAAGACAGGTTTTAGCTGTCTTGCACTGAAAAGGATTGAAAAGGTGAGGCTGTGGTTTTTGAGTTATTCAGTAAACCTTTATTAAAGGTCATTGGCTCTGTTGTGATAGTAGTGCTGATAGGATAGAAAATGAATCACATGAAAACAATGTGTTTATGTCCTTATCATAATCACAATCATTTCGGTGTAGGATATGATAGGATATGCTTTAGTACAATGAGATATCATCACCCCATTAAAATAATGGCCTAAGCCATTTTTCAAGCTTTTTGGGAAAACACAAAAAACTTTATCAAATACAGAGCATATTATATTTAATAATCATTTCAATCAAAAAGGCATTCACAGTGGATGACTGTAGACATGCATAGAACATTGTGTGTCAATCATGTAACAGTAAAGAATAAAGTGACTTAGGCCAATTTTTCTAACATTCTAGTGTGACTTACTTAGGCTACTTTATTACTTAATTACTACTTAATTCTAGCTTAAACTGCCCTTTCATTCCATAGTGCAAACTCAAAACTGAATTACCCACAGTTAAATTAAACTGATGTCAGGTAAAGCAAATTGGTCAAGAGGCAGTCCCTTTCCTCACTTCTCAAGGTCTTCTTTGCTGGGTTTTTTATTGAACTTAATCCATTTCTGACATCCAGTGTTGACTATTTTTTGAAACCTTACCATTGTCCTTCCTTTAATTCCATAAAACAAACTCAAAACTTAAATAACTTAAATAACCAACCTAAATTGAACAAATGTCAGGTCAATCGTGCGCTGTAGGCATACTCATACAACCACACTGTTAATCTATTTTCATTGACTTCCAGTAGCAGCTCGAATCAAATTCAAAGCTCTTCTTCTGGCTTACAAATCATTGACAAAAATGGCTTCTGCCTACCTGGGTTCGATCTTCAAGGTCTAAACTTCTTCTTGCTCACTACGCTCTGCTTGTGAAAAACGCCGGGTGCTCCTAGCCCTGTGCAGCTCTAAATCTCAAGCCAGACTCTTCTCCTCTGTTGTGTCCAAATTTTGGAATAAATTACCTAACTCTATGGATCCACAGAGTCCCTTTCTACTTAAGAGATGTCTCAAGATTCATCTGTTCAGGGGACACTTAAGCTGACCCTTCTCCTCTGTTCTCAGGGGTAAAATGAGTCAGAAGGCCTCAGACCCAGCTCTTTGTGAGTTTTCAGCATTTTCAGCATTAATTACTGCTGAATGCATTTGAAGGTTGAAGTGTATTGTTGCTGCAACCAATTGTGGTGAGTTAGGTACATTATTCTACATAAAAAAATGAAATGTAAAAAAAACGTCTTGTACTTAATGGCAGCACCTGCAGCTAAATAACTTGTAGGGCTTTGTCGCACTAAGGTTTTCCCTTCTGTTTACTAAATTCTTGCTTGTGTTGTACGTAGGGATGCACAATATTGGATTTTTGCCAATATCCGATATGCCGATATATCAAAACCCCTTTTGGCCGATACCAATACCGATAATCACAAGTCTGTTTGTTAAGTCTATCCTGTACTGGAATTTATATGTTACTCTTACTGTGACAGTCTTATTTGTTTAAGAAACACACATAAAACAAGACAAAAAAACATTTGATTTTACCATAAATAAGAAATGTATTATTTTTTCAAACTCAAGACATTCAGTATTGAAATACAGAAAAATAATTTCTTTAGATCACATGAACTTTAAATGTACAATGCATTTTTAAACATAACCAAGTTGCATTTGATTATTTTAGAGCTACTGTAACAACATGGTGACAGACACAGAGCTCTGCAGTGCAAATAAATGAAGTGCTACATTTTATTTAAGGAGCTAATTTTTCAGATGGAAAATAATACTTATCGGCTATGCCTATCGGCAGAAATTTTTATGCCTGCCAGTACCGATAAACCTGTTTTTAAGCTTTTATCAGCCGATACCAATATTGTGCTGATAATATTGTGCATCCCTAGTTGTATGTTGTGTTGGACAAAAGCATCTGTTAAATGAAACTGTAGAACTGGAGAAAACTTGAGGGAAATTATGGCCTTGTGCTCATTTATGTTTGGTTACAGAAATAAGTTGGCTAGCCAGGAATAAGTAGGTAGCTAGAAAGCTAATTTTATAGTTAAACTATAACTTGTGAGATTTGGACTAAATTACTACACAACATCATACGCTAGCCTTTATGATAGTAAACCTTATCACTCACCAGTCTGTAGTGCTTCTTCTGCACTATAGATTCTGTTTCTTCTTAAAGCAGCTGCCAACATAAAAGCTTGTTAAATTGTCAAAGTCACACATTTTGTCCTAAACAATACAAAATTTTGACTTTGGCAACAAATAAAACGGCCTAAGTCACCCTCTTGGCATAGGCTATTGTCCAGGGCATAAAGAGCATGATCCTTTTAGCTGAAGATAAAAGCAATTCTACCAGAGATGGCTAGCATTATGACGAGATGATTTAGCCAAAAACTCTATTGTTTTAATGGGGTTAGGATATGATACAGTATAGCAATATAGTGACACAAAATGATACTTTACCATGCAACAAGAGATGATACATTTCATACAAAACAGTATTTCACAATACAGTATGATATTGTATTCATAAAATACTATATGATATGTTTTTATACCATACAAAACTTTATAATACAATGTACTTTGATCCTTGGAGAATTTTCCTTTGGCTTAAGTGCAGTACAAGTTCAGCTGCCTTTACATTAGTACAGATGAACAAAAATACCAAAACATCAACAAATCCTCATGCAAACAACTTTTGTCCATATATGTAGGAGCTGTTTGTTTTTATACTGCTACTCAATACTTGCTCTGTTGACTCTGGGCCCCATAATTACTCTGACTTGGCCTGGAAGCTGAGGCCTGATAAACCAAAAAGGAGACATAGAGACACCAACTTATTGTTCTTTTACTGACTTGCGAGAGAAGAGACAGAAGTTGTGCAACCGGCCTTTTCTCTTTAGCGTCCCATATTTCCAGCCCCAAGCACCCCCACCCCCATCTCTCTTTCTTCCTCTGCCTCTCTTTAGTACAACCGCTCACATCTGGTTTTGAGTCGAGACCAGGATGGTTTCTTGAGGAATGGAGGGCTTTTATTTCTCAATGGCCCCTCTCCCTCTCCAGTTTCATACTGTGGTGAGGAGTTTGCAGTTTGTTTACGGTTTGGTGTCCCTTATATTTGTATTCAGACCAATCAGTGCTCATTTTCATCACTGGGGAGCCACTCACTCGCCCAGATCAGTGTCCAAAAGGACGAGGACTGTTGCTTGGCTGGTGGTCGTCGAGGCCTCTTGTTCCAGCCTCCAAAGTATCAGTTCCCAAATCCATTTGACTTCTAGTTCACATCCTGAAGAGTGCCTACATTTAGTCACCTAATTTTGTCTCCAGAGACAGTCTCTACTTGAATAAAGGAATTACTGAAATAGTTTGTTTGGTGTAGAAAAAAAAGTAACCAATGCAATACAGAGGGCCCTTTTGGAAAAAAAGAGGAGACACAAACACAGTTTGAAAGTAAAGCTGTGGCACATATTCTGCTTTTAAAAACATCTTTATTGGTATCAGAAATATTAAATTAGTACTTCAGAAAGAAACAAAGCTTTCTGATTATATGAGGAAGGCTAAATACAATATCCTGTTTTGTATTTCTTTCCAGCATATGTTGGTAATCGGATACGCATCCAGACATCTGATCAAATCTGCAATTTTTTTTTACCTGAGGCCAAAGGAACTGAGTGAACAATCCTCATGTTAGCCTCGCCTGCTTTTTAAAGATGAGAGTTTTTAAAGTTGATTGAGTTGTTTTTATCCACTTTGACCTATCGCTACACAAAAATACAAAAACAGAAGGTACAGACACCGTGCAGAAGGATTAAGAATTACCAAAAGGTTAAAAAATAAGAGAAAAAAAGGCATTGCAATTGTAAGCAATGAAAAATCAATGCAACAAACAGTCACAAGTTTGAAGGCAGACACAAAGAATTACCTTGTTAGCTCATCTGCTTATGATGAAAACATTTTTGAAAAACAGTCTTACATTGCATGGTTTAAAGAATGGACTAAAAGAAGCGTGTGTGCTTATGTTTAGGAGGTGAGCTTGACGGGGGGATGTGAGAACAAAGATGTGCAGTGTTTTCCAGTGGGAGGATGGGTGGCAGGCAGAGAGAGAGACTGCTGGGGGATGTCTGATGTCACCTGGTAGGGAGCTATGAAAGCTTCCCCTGGTTACCCTATCCCACATAAAAGTCTGGCAGTAGGCTGAGGCTTTAGGGAAGCTTGGCAGAACTGCTGCATTAAACAGGAACAAACATCACACACCTCTCTGTCTGTCTCTAATGTCGAGGTGTCTCAGAGACAGAATCTGTTTACATGGAGTGCTGTCAGCGCTCATTTCAAAAGCACTGTTTTTTAAGATGAGTATCTGGTGTCACATGCGGTTTTCCAGCCGTCTCCCCCCCTTTCCTAACATCACACACTTTTTCTATCTGTGTATCATAGGTTTCAGGTGTTCTCCAGTGGTGGAAAACAAGGCCCACTTTGCTCTAAAATGCTAACACATTTGCCTACAGAGCAGTTTGTGATCTGATAGCGAAAGAATGAGAGCTGCGAGATGCCAGAACGCACTTAATTACACATGTGGTGGGCAGATTTGAGCCCGACACCGTGGGCGATGTGGATGGAGATGCCATGTGTTTAGACGTTAAACTGCAGACTGCGGTCAGACCCAGCCTGCTCTCTCATTAGCTCCCCCAAAGGATGTAATGAGCAAGGAGGTGGAGGTGGTGCTGGTGGAGTTAAGAAGCCATGTGTTCAACACAAGCCCTGCTGGTCCCCTCCTTGTGCACACAATACGACGTCGTCTCATATCTAAAATTTTAATTAGAGACACTTTAGGCAGTCAGTTAATTGATTTGCTTCGTTATATTTAACGACTGCCGTCTTTCATTTCAGGTGCTCATACCTTGCTCTGTAGCCTCACGGGAATGAGGATGAGAAGAATCAATGTGTGTCTTTGATGTTCCTCCATGCTGCAGAATAGTGTGTGTGTGTGTGTGTGTGTGTGTGTGTGTGTGTGTGTGTGTGTGTGTGTGTGTGTGTGTGTGTGTGTGTGTACCTCCTCCTCCTTACATACTGCCCTTCATTAAGGGACTGTGGTACAAAGAAAGGGAGATAAAAGCATCCAGTGCAGAAAGGAAACAACAACTTGGCTGCAGAAACCACAAAAGATGGAAACTGTGTGTGCGTTTTGTTAAAGGATGCACATGCGCTCGCCTGGTTTGCAGTGGTGTGTGTATGTGTGTGTGTGTGTGTGTGTGTGTGGTGATTAAAGACTGCTGCTTGTTTGGGGCCCAGGGATTGGTACCAGTTGTCTCCACCTTTCCCAGAAGTCTTTCAGTATCTGTTAAAAAAAACACACCCCAACCTCTCCTGCTGGAGTTAGCAATAGATAGACCATATCTCCCCTTAAACAAACCACATCCTCCTCTGCTTCTCCTCTTATCTGCGTGTCTCCTCTCCCATCTTTGTTCTCCTTATCTCTCCTTCCCTCCTTTTCCCCTTTTTGCTCCTCTCCATATTCTGTATTCCTCCTACTTACTTCCCGTTTCCCTCTCCTCCTTTTTCCCCAATACTCCCAATCCTTTACTGTTTTCCCTCAATGTCTCCTGTGGCCAATTTACTGAGGGGTGTCCGAGCCTTGACCCTGACACTCAACTGGCAACCCACCTCCTCCCACAGCAGTGAAGGTCAGGGCTAGATTACAGGCTGAAGGTATCATCCTCTGAAGTGAGGAATAATCACGGCCTCAAAGATTGTTAAATAGAACCACAGGCCCTGACGCTGTCATTACTCTCAGAGAGAAAGAAAGGAAGAAAGAAAGAGGGGAAGGGGAAAGAAAAGAAAGGAGAGGAGGAGGAGGGGGCTCATTCACCTAAACGCATGCAGATGTTCAGACTCTGGCTTGAGCCGGGGCTCTGTTGAAGGTACACGGAGTTCTTTTGTTTTCTAGCATCTATCTGTTTTTTATTTGTCTCGTTTCGGTGGGCCTCCTTGATTCAATCTGGTGGGATTTTATTTCAAAGTGTGTGCGGAGCAGCTTAGAGTCCTGAGAATGACGTAAATAAGATGAATCATTTGTTGTTTAAATAGTTGTGGTTTAGGGCCTGTGCTGCACTTAATTTCATTGTTTCCACAATGCAGTTTTAATTAACCCCTTCAGACCCACAGTTTTTCTGCTCGCCTAAAAAAATATGTCTAACTGATTTTAATTTCTTTCTAACATAGAAACAAAGTAGATTTTTTTGGCCAACTAATGTTTTATTAGTTTTTTTTTTCACGTTTATTACAGTAGACACTATAGCTAACTAAGCGTAAAATGTCATGAGAACTTTAAAAAAAGGGTGAGTTTTCCCACTTAGTAATTAATTAGGTATGACCTGAACAACTAGATGTCTGCTTATTTGTGAGTTTGTGTACAGCAAATACTATATAGGTCTTCAGTTTGATTGCTGACAACATAAATATTCATACTATGCAAAGTGGCACACTGGGTTTTACAATGACTAGTTGAGGGGAAATCAGAACCATGGTCTCCACCTTAATGCGGGAGTGATGAAAATGCCAGGTGTCTCCATGTACTGGGAATTAGGGCTGGACAATTAATCGGATTTTAATAGTGATTTCAATTTTACCATCTGACAATCATAAAAACAATATAATCCAAGAAAAACAATTAATATGCCGCACAGTGTAAGTTCCTGTGCTTCATAGCTCTTCTGTGTTCCATGTGCAGCCACAGCGAGTGTGTGTGACTTATGTGTATCAATAATACTGTATGTGCCACTTGCTGGTTCCTTAAAGTTATGTTTAAATCAGTACTGAAGTTTTTTAATAAATTGATAATTGTGTATATTAATTGTGATTTCAATATCACTTAAAATAATCGGGATTCTTATTTTTACCATAATCGCCCAGCCCTACTGGGAATCTGGGATGGACATTGGTATTTTTCCAAAACACCATGCACCGTGACAGATTCTTCCAGCTCCGGTCAACAATTTGGAAAAGCCATCAGGGAACAATGATGTGTTTTTCAAGGTACAACTTTTCTATAATGCCCTACACAGGAGGTGCATGGAGCTTCCACTAAAGAAGAACTTTGCACTGATACAATACGTCTAAGGCAAGCCACACCCATGGGGACTGATAGTATACCTGTGTGGGAAAGTGTCATGGCCTATAACAAGAGTCTACAGCCTGCGGCTCTGGAGCCTCATGCAGCCTTGTTGCTTTTTAAAAAAAATCAAATGTTTTAAATTGTTTCCAACTCTATAGATTTCAATTTAGATAATATTGTTTTGAAGATTTGCATTTAAAGAAACAAAAAACTAAGACATCAAATTTTTTACATTTCCGCCAAAAAATGATTTTTATAACTCTTTGAAATTTGAGGGTTTTTTTAACTTTTCCAAATGTGTTAACTTTCCCCCTTTTTTGCAATTTTTCTGAAGTTTCTATTCATTTTTAATTGTTTTATTTTATTTATTTATTTATTTTATATTTGCAATTTTTTTAAATGATAAATGAAGACATCACATGTACATCTCTATACATTTGAAAAAGTTCTCTTTTAGATAATTATTCACTAGATTTTAACCATGTGTAGAATTGTATACACTTTATTGTCTTTATTGTGGAGATAAAGTTGATTTTGTTGCTCCTGAATGACTTTAATCCAGGTGAGCTGAGATTCAATGGCTCCTGCGAAAGCAAAGGTTGCAGATCCCTGGCCGATGACTTCCTGCTGCAACAAGGAGCTACCATAGAGATATTACAACAGGCCAGGAAGTATTGCCTCACAGACAGATTTTCCAAAAATGGCACCATTTGTTCATCAGTCAAAGGTTCTCTAGTGGAAACTCCAAGTATCTCCTGTGCGTGGCATCATAGAGAGGACATACCTTGAAAACACGTCATTGTTCTCTGATGGCTTCTCCAAATTGTTGACCAAATGCAAATGTGACCAGAGCTGGACGAATCTGTCACGGTGCATGGTGTTTTGGAAAATACCAATGCCCGTCCCAAATTCCCAGTAAATGAAGACTCATGGCATTTTCATCAGTCAAAGGTTAGACCAGGATTCTGATTTCTTCTGAACTAGTTGTTTTGGAACCCAGTGTACCAGTTTGCATGGCATCAATGTTTGTGTTGTCAGCAATCGAACTGCAGTTCATCTGGTACACACCCTTTGAGGTATTTATAAGGTCTCATGGGATGTCTCATAAATTGGAGAATTCTTGGAGCAAGTGTCAGTGATTAAAGTGGATGGCCTGTGATGCCACGCAATCTCTTCCTTTACGGTTATCTATATCACTGGTCTCATCTGCCTCGTTTCCTGAATTCAAGGAGTCAAGTTCAATAATCTCCCCATTAACGCTATGGGCAAGGAGGGCTTGTTGTTTCTTTGCATACTGACTCTAAACATGTGAGTGTTGGCTAGTATCTTCCAATTCCTGATGTTCATTGCAATGGATGTCAAACTTAAAAAAAATCCTATTAATTAATCATTAAAACTAGCACTTGTGACACTCAAGATTATACTGGGAGTAAATTTATTTGGCTAGCATGAACATAAATTCATATTTTTGATTGAAAATACTTACTCATCCCTCTCTTAAGCTGCTGAGACATGCTTGTATTGTCCAATGTCTGTCAGTCTTTTAGAGCATTATCAAAGTCATGACTCAATAATGATTGGATAATCAAGATCCCATTAGCAACCAGAAATGCTAATATAACTTAATCACAGCATTTTCTATTGATCTAAAGCCACAAATATGCCACGTCCATTCAAATGGGCGCAGGGTCTGAAGGGGTTGAAGAAAGGCTCTGTATGTGAATATATGTGCACACATGGAGGGCTAGTTGCCTATGCCTCAGCAAGCCTGTGTGTTAGAACATATGTGGGACGGTTTTGAATACTTTGTGGTTCTGTTTTTATGCAGGATATAGATTAGTCACATATGACAGTAAAGCCTTCCCCCCCTCTTCCACCTCTTTTGTCCTGCTTTTGTTTTATGGCTGTGGAATTGCGACTTTAATCAGTCCCATCCTATGTGCGTGGAAATTTCCATCTGGCAATTATTCTCTGTTCAAAATAAATACACATGTTACTTGGAGCTCCTTGTAAGCCTTGTTTTATACAAACCAAATTTCCTGGAGTGGAGTTTTAAAAAAGAAATGCAAAAGTTTCTGTAAACTCTGAGCCTCTTCTGTCTCCACCATGTCAGACAGGATGAGAATAAACAGAATGGAGAGAAGGCTGCAATGATGAAGTGCGTTATGGGTCACTTAAATGGACACAAGGGGTCAGTTTGAAGGGCTTGGAGAGGTCTTAAAAGCCTGGCAGTGGTCGTCCTCACTGTGTTCCAGACAGTGAGACACAATAAGCATGCAGATGTTCAAAGTGTTTGGCGGCGCTGGAGCCTCCAGCCCTCTTGCTCCCTCTCATCTGAGTAGGAAATGCTTTAGCTGGAACTGTTTGTTTTCTCTCTGTCTGTGGTCTGAACTGTAGATTCACTTACATCTCTGACCCCTCCTCTACCCATGTCTCTCTCTCTCCCTCTTCTTTTCTTTCCTTGCCCCAGGAGTTTTCAAATGGTGAGCTGAAAGACGGACAACTCGCAGATCAACACTGTCCCCTAGAGGGTAAGTTTAGAAAGATGTCATCTCACTCATTGTAAAGCTTTGTCTGAAACCAACCTTATTTTAGGTTGTGTAAACTTTTAACCTGTAAATATTGATCTGTATTTTATCAGAGTCTGCATCTAAAGTTTCATAAGAATCTCTCAACCAGTTTGCAATATAACAAATGCAAAACACATTTCAGGTTCTGACAGATCTGTGCAAGATAATAGTCTTTAAATCGATGTTTGAAATGCAAACATTTATAGCAGATATTTGAGGTTATTCGCAGGCTCCTGTTGGACAAAAATACACCTACTATAAGCAAACATATCTTAACACTACAAACTCTGTCTGAATGCTGCAAAGTCATCTGTTATTATGCTTTAACCTACTAAAGGTGTCTTTGTTGTTGACAGTGGTTCTTCCTCCAGAGAAGGCAGAGGGCTGTGAGAGCTACCTGCAGTACCTGCACGCAGAGGACGGAGAGCGGGTGATCCTCCGGGACCGGACCAAAGCTCCAGGAAAGAAGCGCATCAGTCTGGATGTAAGTGGGCCCATGACCTACTAATGCTGTTTTTGAGTCAAACACTGTCAGCTGTAAGTGCAAGAAGTTGGTCCTACTTGCATTTTCAAAACATGATAACGCAACAAAAATGTGGTGCATTAACCTCCCGCCGTTCTCAGTTAGGAATCCCATGAATTTTGAAAATCTATGAAAAAGAGCGAGTGTTGCTCCACATCATAGAATTTTTTAGTAGTGTTCAGATAAAGTTTTCCTCTTAGGTTGGTGCCATCTGTGTTGTAACTTTTTGTTTGGTTGAGCAAAAATTATTAATAATATAGTAAAAAAAAGTAAATACATGACAGATAACCTGTCTGATGTGCCTTTACTCTGTGCAAAAAAACACCCCTCCGGACCTTATCTTGATTAAATTTAGGGACTAATAAATAGAATAAACAGATTATTATAATGTTTAGACTTGAACTTTTGGCAGAGCTGCTTGGACTGGCCTGGTTATGTGAGCTGAGGTGATATTACTGAACCTTAAAGCGCCGTCTCTCTCCCGGGGTTCATGCACACTGCCCTTCACACAGTGTCAGCTCTCCGCGATGCCTGCAGCAAAGTCTCCAGCCCAGATGTTTATTTTTACAATTATGACCATGTTACCAGATACATGAGAATGAAAGTTGCTGCCAAAGAGTTGAAACTGAGAAGAGTTGTGTGCTCATTTCTCCTGGATGGAGGCAGAAACACAAGGTCACAGAGGTAGAGACATGACTCTTTCTCTGTTTGCTCCCAACACAAGGTGAAGGAAGCTGAGAAGTGATGGGTTTACGTGTTAGAAAATAGATTTATAATACCTGCTGCACTGCTCCTGGCATTAAAGCATTTATAAAGTATTTGAAGTGTGGTACCATTGTCTTTCTACTCGGGAAAGAGTCCTGAAAGGGGTTTACTAATACATTTAAGTCATTTTAGATTCAGATTTTACATTAAAGTTGTGATTAGCAGTAAAAGTATCTGGAATCCCTCTTTAACAATACATTCAAGTAGAGCATAAAGAAATTTCCTGTATTTAAAAAGTTGTTTAAACATTAGTTGCTGTGACAACACAGTCACATGTCCTCCTGCCCCCATTGAAACTGCATTACTTCAAATGCTGTCAAGAATAATCATTTTCTCATTGAAATGGACTAAACACATATAAAATAACATTTTATTATTGTTGATAGTTATCTGTACTGGATCTGATGGACATTTGCCACAGTGTCATACTGTGGCTTTGTAGTGTCAGCGACTGGCGAGGAGGACTAACTTGATGACTTTTTGCCTTGAGTATTGGCAGCAGCCTACATGAGAACTCGATACCTTAAAACAAGGCTGGTATCTGCTGATACTGATACCTGCCCATCCCTTTTTTAAGGTTTTTACAAATGCTTTGCAACCTGAAGTTTGAGCTGTATTTAAGGAGCACTTCCTTTTGTAGGAACTCTCTGATGTTTGTGTACTTACTCGTATCTACAGGACTTGGAGTGTGACGTTTCTGTGGAAGATGACAACCGTCAGGAGTGGATCTTCACCCTTTATGATTTTGACAACAGTGGCAAAGTTACAAAAGAGGTAAGAGGTGTGTGTATGTGTGTGTGTGTGTGTGTGTGTGTGTGTGTGTGTGTGTGTGTGTGTGTGTGTGTGTGTGTGTGTGTGTGTGTGTGTGTGTGTGTGTGTGTGTGTGTGTGTGTGTGTGTGTGTGTGTAAGCTTTGATCTCTCTTCCTGTAGAACTTCTGTTAACAAGGTTCTCCTCTGTGATGCCATCTTCAGTCTTTCACTTGTCCTTCTGTCAAAGGTCAGACTGAAAACTGTGCTTACTGTGCTTCATGTGTCACTACAGGACATGTCCAGTCTCATGCACACCATCTACGATGTGGTGGATGCCTCTGTGAATCACTCCTGCAACAACAAGAGCAAGACGCTGCGAGTAAAACTGACTGTTACTCCAGAGCCCAGGTGTCACAGAAGAGACACAGGAACAGGTAAATAACAAGAAAAACATCACTCTCCTCAGACATACGTCCTCTGATTTTTCAGTTTTTACAGTTTTTCCTCTGTACTGAAGATTTTCTTTTGATTATACACTTAAACACACTTCCTGATTCATACTGAGTTTAGTTGAAAGGTAACTTCAGTTTGTCTTTGGAGTATCCTTAAGCCCCCACTACCCCTCTTTACAAAGCACTTATAGGCTGTTATTTTCTCTATATTTTTGGAAATGTTCTCATAATCTTACTGTTCAGGGTACTTGGTTCATAGTCTGGGCTGTGAAATGTTGTCAAACTTGCCAAATACAGCTATCTAATAAAAGACATTTCATTTTCCAAAGATTGTCAATAAATATGCATTTAAAATATAAAAAACAGCAACCTAACTCTTAACTATTAAAGAAGAGATGTTACTGAACACTGTTCCTGGTCTGATCTTTTCATCTTTGCTTCTTTAGAGCGCTGCCACCAGGACGAAGGACGCTCAGCCGACAAGCGGCTCTCCTCCTACACCAGGTAAGTGCATTCTGAGTATCCTTCATCTGTAGGCTGATCATCAATGCTGAAGAAGTACTCTTATTTGTCTGCTAACCCTGAGGCTTTTACCTTCTTGTAGCAAAGGGCAGAGTAATGACGCCCCAGCTACTGAGGGACAACATTACTGTGTGGATGAAAACACAGAAAGGAGGAATCACTACCTGGACCTGGCTGGTATCGAGAACTACACCTCTAGATTTGAAGGTAAGTGTACTTTAATTACGTTGTGCATTTAAGTTAGCATCATACTGTTTTTAATTATAGGTTAAATGCAGACTGTGTATTTTAAGAAAGGAAAAGACTGTATTTTAAGAAAAAGATAAATATGTTTTTGATTATCTTTGTATTTAATTGTGAACCTGTGCTTCTCTGTCCTCAAGGAAACACCCCTGCATTCCCACCACAGGAGCCTCATGTCCGAAGCTCCCAGAGTCAGAGCCGCTCACGTTCGCAGGAGCCAGAAACTCACGTTGCTCATCAGCGCCGCTCACAGATCATTGGTGACAACTACAACCCCACTGAGTCTCGGAGCAAAGGTACACAGTTCCTCAAATCACCAAAAGGAAACTACAAAGGAGGCGGAGGAAATAATGGGGGCAGCGGAGGTGGAAAATCCAACAAATGTCACGGCTACCACCCGCCTCTGCAGACCATGCTACACAGTGGCAACGCAGCAGGACATGGGGGTCAGGATGTGTACCACTTGCCACATCAAGCCCAAACCTCTAGCCACCACCAGCACCCTTTGCAATACAGTCACAGCAAGCGCCTTAGAGCCAAAACCCGGGAAGCCCTGTCCCCATCCAAAACCCAGCTGTCCCCTCAGTCCCACCCACAGCAGCACCCGCCTGTGCCCTCTGCACTGCCTAGCCTTGAGAGAGAGCAGGTTTCTGGTCCACCGAACAGCCCGGGGTTTGTGGTTCCTGTGGTCCAGCGTCACGAGCACCACCACCACCATGAACACCACCACCACCACCACTACCACCATTACCATCAGACATGACTGCCCTCAGTGTGCAGTCACTGAAACTAAACAGGACCAACCACAACCAACCAGAAAGACTTGAAATCATCCACCAGAGTTCTCACACTCTGTCCAGGAAACTTTTATTATCCACTTTTAAGCTATACAGATATATCCTGAGATGAGATATAGTGGTTATCTTGGACAGGAGGAGGTTTTTCTGAAGAAACTGTTGTAGAGAAAGATGTGGCACAGGTAATAAGTTTTTGTAGATTTTCTGCCAGGACTGCTAAATTGTAACCAATGTCAATTTGGACTACATTTTCCAAAAAGAAGTAGCACAGAGAACTTTTGACATTACATCCTTTCCCTCCTGGTGCTGTTGGATAAAGTCTCTTGAAGCTATTGCCTCACAGCAGGTGTGTTGGTCTGGGTGAGAGCTTTCCAAAAACATGGATCTCAGGTGTAAAGGTGCTGCTGCTCTCAAGCTTTTCACAGAGGCTTCTAGCTCTTCTATGAAGCCTGAAGTGGACTGAGGGGTTTCCTGTAAGGGATTGGGGGTTGGGGGGAGTATAAAATCACCACTGCCAGTTTAAATGCAAAAATATCTAGCTATATGTATAAAAAAATCTAGGTATGTAAACACATTTTACTGTATAATTATTATGCTGTATATGCATATGTCATCATGAATATAATTATGCATATATGTATTTTGTCTTTTATATATTTTAATAAACGTTATATAGTTCAATTATATTACCTCATGGACACTTCCTTTATTTCTGCTCATAACAAACATGATCATGGTGTGTTTCCTGCCACACTGTGGATAGGAATACACCAACAACATCAAAAACAACAACAGTGCCTAAACAGTCAATAAATTTTGCCATAACTTAATTCGCAAAGAGTGTAAGATACAGAGTGAACATGTTACCGTTTGATGCATTTTACCAGAATCAGCCTAAAAATAAATGTTATATTTTGTAAGGACTTTCACAATTAGACTATGAAAACGTGTATACAACGTAATTGTACTTCTGGATTGGTAAAAGGAAGGTTTGCCACATGTTGTTTGGATAATTTAAGAAAAAAAAATAAAAAATTGCAATAATGCTGTTTGAAGTTGTAAGACATTTGAGAAATTCTTAAGATTAGCATTATAACTATCTTGTTGTCTTTTGACCGCCTTGAAAAAAACCTCAACGGTTTGACATCCCAGCATACTCAATCGAAAGCAGTGGTTTCAAAGTTAAAAGGTGGTGTTTGGTTTTAGGGTCACACTTGTGAAAAAGCCATTTATGAAAGCAGAAGTGTCTTGTCTGCTTTCATAAACCTCTCATCAGTTCACATGTTTATTTTTACAACAAGTGTGGTCCAAAAATATGAAAAGGAAGTTGAAGGGAGTTCAACACAAACCTTAGGTTAGGGTGGATGTGCAGTTTCCCCAACAGATCTCACACTGTTTATTAAATTCCCCCGGTTGCTCTGTCCGTAGACAGAAGCCTTGGGAGCAGTCTAAAATATTATAAAGGTGACTTAATTTAACTTTGGTGCAGGCAGCATATGGCCTCATGTTTGTCAGTTAGTTTGTTAGTATCTAGATGAAGAGCTAATAGACATGACCTTAAGATGATGCTGTAATGTAGGACTAGTATCCAACATTGCTAAAAGTATAAGATGAGTTATCTGCTTTTCTTCACTCTAGAAAAAAAAACAAAAGTTATCGTACATAAGCTTAACACCAGTGTGTCACAGTAGTTCGAGTCAGCCACTAGATGGCAGCAAATAGCCACCAATGGTTAATACATCTTGCATTGTTGTGGTGAACAAACTGGGCTTGCATTTAGGACCTTGAAAATAAACTTCTTGTCACTTTGCTTTTGCTTCTTATGATGTAAGACATATGCTACACTATATAGTTTGCATTGTCCCTGTAAAATAAAGCATGTAAATAAATCATCAAAAGTTTTTAGTGCAGTAATGTAAGATTTATGGAGCTGCTACAGCAATATGAGTGTATAATTGGATGTATAATTTGGATTGTATAATTCTGTAATCGGAAGATGGGCCCAAACAACATGAATTTCCCTTCGGGTATGAATGAAGTATATTTTATCTTTATCTTTATCTTTATGGGAAACTGAATAAATGCAGAAACATTTTCAATAAAGTCTTATTTTATACAGTTTATGGATGTTTTAGATCACTTAGCTAGTGTTACCAGTGTTAGGAAAGGATTCTTTAAGAGCCAATGCATTTTTTCATCAAAAGGGGGCCTTGGCCAGCATATCAGAGCCAGCAAGTATAAAAGTATGACAAACTGAACTGCTGTGTGGTCTGGAGTTTCTACAGACCTTAAATCACTTGTGGGACAATCAAAGGGGTTTTCAAATGGTGCTTACAAAATGGGCTTAAATGATATTCTAATTTGCTCCTGGGGGTTCAACAATGTTTATTGAAATAAGTCTTCTCTATGCAGAAATGACAGGTACCTAAGTACCTGTTGTGTTAATCACTGCGGGAAGTCAAGGTGAGCTGTCACAGTCCAAAACGTACCCGTGTCACGTGACCATACGTAAAAGCCTACCTGCAACCTGCCATTCAAGTTAAATGTTGTTAAGAGAGAGACGTATTTCCAACGATAGAAGCTTAACCTGGACTATTCTAGACTTTTTGTAGATTCCTCCGTTTCCTCTTGCTGTTGGAATGATAGTTTCTTTGTGTCGACGCGCTTTTGTTAATTACCAGACTGCCCAGCTCAGAGAAAGCAGCATTCCCTGCTCCGGTCGTCAGGGATTTAGGGAAGGACTGAATCCGAGCCCCGACTGGGACCAACAATGGCAGCTATGAAAGGCGAGGGGAGGGTCAGGCTAATGCAAATATCCACTTTGTGCGCCTTGGAGAGAACCTGCACCAAACACTGGCAGCTACCACCTTCCCCGAAAAGAGAGTAACAACTTAAGACGCTAGCTTTAAAGCAACTTTTGGGATTTTGTTGCTGTGTTTTAGAACAAATTGCGAAGGACGGGCTTCACGTGGAGGCTTTATTGATTCAGCAACAAGTGGGGAAACGGGGAGGGTACGGTTTCTGGAGACAGGACACTGAAGCATCTCCAAAGAGTACCAAGTGCACCTGCTGAGGGAGAGAACTGAGGTAAGGTAGATTTATCACATAAAAATGCACATCACCAAATCCTGAGTCAACTAGAAACTTTTTTTTGTACAAACTTCGTTAACAGTCTGCCACGTTACATAGATTGTTAGTGTTTTTTCTACGCTCTTCTGTACTTCTTTATCTAAACTTTTCGGGGGAAATATTATTCCTGCTTTCTCCCACAGTAGTTTTGTTTGACCCACCTTTTCCCCTTCTGTGGGCTTATTTAGTGCGGCTAAGCCAGCCTCAGGAAAACGTGATTATCTTCAGACCATCGATACGCTGGCTTTCATTCAAGACATGCATGAGAAAGGCTTTGCAACATAATAGATCAGTGGGAGCCTGTCTGCTTGTATAGGCGAGGGGCAAACGGAGGGGAATCTCACTTGAATGTTGATATTGTTGGGTGTCCATGTGAGGAAGTGCAGATTGTGAGAAATATTCAGAGCAAAATGTGAGATCGCTCTTAGAGTGTTGACCAAAGAGAGTTCAGGATAAGTTAAAGTCAAAAAAGCACAGATTGCTCAACTTTGAAGCCCGTTTAGTTTCACCTCTGCAGCCTGCAGCTACTGGCAGCAGTGAGCAAACAGCGGTGTACTGAAATGCTACTGTAAAATCCCAGCATATTCCCCCTGAGAAACATCAAAGCTAACTCAACATGAGGCCTTTATCTGAACAATTGCTCCATTCTCCCTTGCACCCCAACCCTGACCACCCCCACAGCCCCCTATTCCACATTTCCACTTGATTAAGCCCTAAACTGAGCTGAGTTGAATCTGGAGGGAAAATGGTTCACTAATTCTGACTCTCAGATCTGACACAAAAAAGAAGACTGTCTTTATTCTTGTAAGAGTTTCTCTGCGTGATTTAAAACCTCCTGATGTTTGCATGAATGTAGCCAGAAGAAAGGTTTGATAATGCACAATGAATTATAAAGATGTGAAATAAATGATAGCAGAAATGCACCTGTTGTGCAGAGAAACTAAAAAATATTGACATAGAGCATTTAAAAGCATATGACAACTTTTACAGGAACCAGGTGTTTATCCAAGTGCATTGTCATGCATGCATGTCACATCCATAAAGATGCATTAAAATCTTTAGAAGGTTGTTTTTGCAGTCTCTAGTTTTCAGGGGTTAGTGTGAATGCCACCGGTGCTGTTTATGATATCTCTTTAAAATGCAGAAAAAAAAGGCACTGAAACTCCATTTAAAGTGGCTTTTTAATGCTAATTTTTGAACAAAGCTGCTGCTTTCCCCACTGCTGGCTCACATATCTCCTGCAAATTCAGAACGTGGTAGTTTTAAGTTGGAATTGATCTTGCTTGGGTTTTTTTCTGTATTTCTAAGTCATTATCTTTATTGGTGAGCAAGCAGGAGCAGTCTGCAGACAACTGTACACATTCTCTGTCTGGCGGTGAGGTTGCTGGGCAATGTGAGCTGCTGGATGAAGGTTGCTCGATGGCTCTTTTGCCCCGTCAAGCTGCTCTCTCCATTGCTTTCTGTCTCACAAATCCCCCCACCTCTCCCTCTCAGCCTGCCTCTCCTCATCTGCATACTAATACATGGTCCAAAGGCTTACTATAAACCCGGACTGTCAAACAGATTATTAATATTCGTCACTTTTATTGTCTTTTCAGGGAGAGAAGTTTATGGACACTTCATCTATTGTTATACTTTGAATTTATAGTGTGCACTAACTTGCTGTGTCGAACACAGTAGACAGAGAGTCTGCCGCTGACTCTTAAATGTTTGGTGAATGTGTTTTATTCCGCTGTGGCCTGGAGCCCAGTTTTATCTATCACTACGTCCTAACAGGAGGAGGGCAATTCAAGTACATGCACTCCTATCCGTTTTTATCTTTATGCATTGTAACTGAAATCATGGTTCATTATCTTTTACAGCTAAAAGAACTGTGAACGTTTTTCACAATATTATAAATTCGGGATGGTTTATCCACACAGCATCTGTAAACAGGAAGAAATTGTTCCTCTGGAAACAAGGGCTCACGTTGTCAAAAGGAGGCCACTGACAGGTAGCGGCATGACAAAGCAATGTGTTGGGAATGGGAGCTTTAGTCAAATAAGAAACAGACTTCAATTGATTTTGACACCTCTTTAAGACCTTCAAAGACAAACAGAACTATCACTGACAGGATTAAGAATTGTCATTTTAACTATCTGTTACTACTGCTGCAGTGTAGGTGTCACGCAATGCAATTGATCGCATGTATGTCCCTTTTTTTTTTTTTTTTTACAAAAAAAAACTTTTCAAAACTTTTTTCCTTAGAAGTTGTTCGTCATGGGTGACATAGTTGACTCCTAAAAGAAAGCCAACTTGGTCCACAGGGGTCATCAGAGTCAACACAAACTCAAAGTTTCCCACAGGAGCTCTGAAATTAGAGGTAAAGCAGTTTAACAGTATTTAACAAAACCTTCAGGATTAGAAACCGCTCCAATGAAGTAAACAAGTAAGTGTAAGATGGTAAAGTACACTTTTTTTCTTTTCTCACACATTAATAGTACAATTTATATTATGTTATACTTTCAACAAACTAGTAAAGAAAAAAAAAAGAAGTGTAAAGAAAAAAAAAGTCTGTTTAAGTTTGAAAACTCAGCATTTTTGTTGTGGAGGGGTTCCTCAATGGCTAAATTCCTCTTCCTGATAGGCCTTATTCTCAAGAGACAGGTATAATTAGAGCAATGGAAACAGGAAACACCTCGCCCTCCCTATCGTTTTCTCCCTCCTTCTCTTTCTCTCTCTTCCCCTCCTCTTTCTGCTCAGAGGTGCCGTTTTTTCTTCAAATTATCAGGTGCAGGGCCATGGAGTCAGGCCAATAATGAGCCCTGTGATGGTTATCAGTGTGTCTTACATCCTCAGATTTACTGGAAATGAGGACATGTCTTACACTGGGCTGTTTTTTTCTTCTGAGAAACCACTTCATAATCTACAAATTTATCAGGGAGAGTTTTGGGGGACGATGACATTTATTGACTTCAAAAACTTCTGTTGTGAATATGAGGGGTGCATTTGGTAAACAGTGTTACTTATTTTAGGGATAAGTTTGTAACAAATCTATGACCATGTATTTTAGTGTGCGATCATTGCAGGGCATGAGCAAAGATACAATTTATACAGCACATGCAAAGGTCTTGGAATTCTCTTTTTGTCCTGAACAGCGCTTCATACAGTCAACAGTGATTGAAGAAAGAGAAACACATCCTCATCTGGCATTGTAGAAACTGTTACCACCAGTTGTTGGGCACCCTGGCTACATTATGCACTAGAAATGTTGGTCATCTTTTAAAGAATTAATTATTATTCTGTTTAAGTGTGAGAGACTGAGTCAGTATACTTTACAATTATGATTAATTGTCATTTTGCTAAGTCTTTACTTCAGCCTTTCTGTATAAAGCTTCATTTCCTCAATGCTTAAGCTGTGGCTCCCAGTGATTTACTTTACGCAAATGTTTACACACCTTTGGTAGTTCAGCCGAACGCAAGGGAAGTCTCTGAGAAGCCTCTAATCTTTCCTCTTTCCTCCAAAGATTAAAGACCCTGCACAGACCAGGTGTACAGTTTAGACCAACAATAAGCCACCTCTCCTGCCTCCATTCATCTTGGACCACACGAACAATCCCCTCAGCTCTGAGGGTGTACTGATAGTTTTCAGCTTCTCTTGACCAAACTCAAACAGTCTCTCCTTCCTCTGGAGCCAGAGTTAGCTTTTTTTATTGATTCAGAGGAGTGGCTCCCACCTTTCCTCTGCTTGCTGGAATGCACACCTGGAGGTGTTTGGTGAGTGGCCCTAGTAATCCATAGAACAATGCAGGCTGACATCTGGTGTGGTTAGAAGAACTGGAGGCAGTTTGGCCTGACAGGTGCTGCATTGTCTGAATGGATCAGTTGGGCTGTGATCCCGTGGATCCTTTTATTGTGACATGTATCTTTAATCCTTTAATTTTATTACTGATTGTGGATCGGGGAGTCCCAAGGGGCCTTTAAAACAGCAGAAAATGTGACTGAATGATGCTAAAACCCAAAAACTCTCAGTCAAAAGTTTGAAAGGGTAAATGCCTGAGACATTTAGGGACAGAAATCACAGGTAAAGGGCAGTTGTCTAGACTTTGTTGACACGGCAGGGCCTGTGGAGTTGAACCGCTCTCTGCTCCCCTCACAGTGTACACACAGGAGGGAGATGGGTGCAGATAAAACGACTAGGTTACGCCCTGCCGAGGAATTGGGATGCCTGGGGGGCCGGGAAACTTTCTGCCTGGCTGGCCCTTAATATTGTGATTCTCCTCAGTCAACAAAGCTGTGCGTTTGATGGAACATGTCAGGTTCCTCCAGGACTCACTCAGGGGGCTGGTCCTGTCCTCTGGTTAGACAGCTGTCAGCCCTTCAGAGCCCAGAGAGCCTGTTTCTGCTGCATGTGTTGGAGTCTTCAAAGTAGGAGACCTTCTAGAGGTGAGGGCTGATTAAGCTTCTTTAGATGGGATTAATTTGGGTTTTGTTGTTGAGTGAAGTTGTGTCCTTTGGTTTTCTGTGTGACCCGTGGGCATTGTCCTGTATTTGTGTCATTACTTCTTAGAATTCAGCTTTTCTTTTCAAGTGGAAGTTTTATTACCTGTACATGATGTACAACTTAATCATGCAGAGAGCCCTGATAGCACAAAGTTCTCATGCAAGTTTGTGATTTGTGAGTTTTAATATCGTTATACTGAAAGCAGACATTCTAAGAAATTCCAATAATGCAATAATGAAGCTTAAAGGCATGCTTTATGACACAGTTAGCTTGTCCAAATACTAAAGGATGTATGTGGAAATGCTTGTTGAAACAGATGTATGGGTGGGTAACCAGGCAAGTCTGCACAAAGATATCAAAATTTCACATCAGTGTGTTTCATATAGGGTGCATTTTCCGTGACTTAACTGTTCCTCTGCCTAACCGCACAGATTAAATCTGACTGAATTTGATTTGATGTGATTTGATGGTCCTGTTTAGAGGACCATCAAATCAAAAAACCGTACCACATCTATGCTCAGCAAAATGCAGTCCCAGCGACACTTGGTCAGACCAAGCACGTCCTCTCCTTGACTCTCAGTGATAACTTCATGGGGGTGTGTGATGTGGGAGCCACTGCTGTAACTCGACCTTGCCTCCTCCAGCCACCTGTGCTCGCGTGCCCAGAGAAAACACTGGCTTTTGTGTTGGAGTGAGACGTCCACACGGCGGGGGGGTGGGTTACATTAGGCAGCTATGACAGGTGGCGTTTCTTCCCAGCAGTAAGGAGCATGGATATGGTTTGGTGTAACAGCTGCACCACTCTGCCATGGAGGTCTTGTGGAATCTTCACTCTGATAAAGACATCAGGAAAAAACAAAACGAAAAAGTTCACCTCTAAGTCTCACATGAGAGGCATTTGTTTGCAGTGCATGAACGTCTCTGTGCAGATTTGGAAGCAGCCTTGCATGGCAGTGGGAGGCCGGGGGTTGGGGTACTATGTGGGTGTTTGTGTTTGTGTAGCTGTGTGCATTTGTGCAGCAAGGCAATCAATCTGAATGCTGGAGCCTGAAGTGTGCATCAGCAGCGCAGTGTCTGTCTCAGAGAGGTGGAACAGTTCAGGACCAGACCCCTGGGACTGGTCAGGAAAGGGGCAAAGAAGGCAGGAGCTTTGTATGGTGATGTGATGTGATGTGATGTGATGTGATGTGATGTGATGTGATGTGATGTGATGTGATGTGATGTGATGTGATGTGATGTGATGTGATGTGATGTGATGTGATGTGATGTGATGTGATGTGATGTGATGTGAGTTCTCGTGGCTGTGTGAGGCAAACAGAAGAAGAGGGATGACTCGTTGTCTATATGGATCCAACTTATTTACAGACTTGTGAGTATAAAAAATCCTTTATCCGGAATGAAGAGTATGTTCCTATTTTTGTTTTCCTATCATTTGCAGAAGTCTGAAATCAGTGTTTGGGATCAGTTCTGATCCAGCTCTGACGAGTTAGTTGGTTGAAAAATTAATGAGCAAAGAAAGTAGAACTAGAGTGTAAATATCAGACCTGTTAAAAAAAATCAAAAATTGTCGTATTTATTAATTACAAGGGAAAACACAGATATTTAAGGGGTTTTGAGTTATAATTTTCTTGTCTTTGCTTTGAAGAGTATTAAGTCACACAACTCTCTTGGATTCAGGTATGGTTTTGCTGAGTAAGCAGAGCAAAGCTGCTGATATTGGATGAATTGAACAGTTGCTTCTGTAACTTGCAGCCTTGAATTTCTCCACAGTGTAAGTGTTTGACCATGATTGCTGGGATGGATTTAGATATCTCACCATAGTTAAAAGGAGGAACTGGGTTTAAGCTTGGAGATTTCTTGACGACTGTGTACTGGGAGGCAGGGATGGCACTGAGAGGTTGGTATGAAGTGATGTAGGACCAAGGTGTCACATTCCACAGTTTGGTGTGTGTGAGTCTTTATGTGTCAGGAATGACCACCCATGTATTTACAACAGAATAAAATCTCCTCTGCATCTAATCTCAGCATATACCTCTTAAATGTAAGTTTTAGCAAAGCCATGATTGAATTTTTTCATTTTCTGGTGAAGTTTGGCTGAAGATGTGGGTTTTCATGTGTGTCTATCTCGAGCTCTTCAAAAATCTTTCCATCTGAATCCAAACAACCTCTGTGTCCATCCTCCTCCTTAAATCTGTCCTGTATTTTTATCTTCAGAGTTAAGGTCAGATATGACGATGAGAAATGATGAAGCTGCAGCTCTCATGTCATCTGACTAATTTGTTCCCTCGATAGCTTTATCAGACGGTGTGCGGCCCTTGGGACTGCCCTATCTGTTTTCACAGATCACATAAATATTGTTTACCACAATCCTGCGTAAACGAAGCTATTTTAAAACCTTGTGGAAGAACAACAGGAAAAGTTTAATTTTTGCAGTTGTACAAACATATCAGCTTAATTAGAGCTCACCGTTTACCGTCCACAACTTTGCTGCTGTCAGTCTTGATTTCAATCAAAGCACATTGTAGATAAGAGCGTGAGAATCCCACAAATGGATCTATTTTTGTCGTAAATAGGGGGGCATTAGCTTTTTGAAGTAAATCTCTGCAAGTTGAGACATGAAATCCGGCTCCAGAAAACATGTTGTTTACCGTTTACCCAGCAGGTCTCACGCCTGACGTAAATCATCAGGAATACAAACACACACTGATGTGTTCACAGAGGAAAGTCGAGCCAACCAAACAAGACATAGGAAGAGGAAAATAATGATGAATTGTTGTTGTTATAAAACCAGAAGAGAGAGGTTTGAATGTTTTCACTTCTGTTAACACCTACAACAGTTTTGTCTTTATACTGTGGTAAAAAACAACAGCAGTGAAGTCTTGGTCATCTTAGTATTAGAGACATTACACCTCAATATGTGTGTACCACATGGATTAGATACGTACGTACCACTTTATATAATACCACTTAATAACACACATTTTCCATATGGATAAAACTCCAAAGACCCGGTCAGTGTTGCTGGATGATTAGCAAGAAAGTTCAGTCATAAGAAAAGTTAAGTGATATTTAACAGATGATTAAAACTTAACTTTTTGCTCCAAATGTCTCAGCTTCAATGGGGATAACTGTTGTCCTGTCCATGGTGGGTGTTTTCAGTGGATGAAACTGATAGCCAGTGTGAAATGTACTTAAACTTTTGAAAGTCTATATCTGTAACAATCTATAACGGTGAACATGAGTTCAAAACAGGGCTTAGGGATTTAGATACTGGTTGTAAACTACTACTTCCCCTTTGCAAGATCCTCAGGGGACCTCTCTTACCAGACATTCCCCCACATTTCCCATCATCGCTCTTCTGTCATCTTCATTTCAACTCAACATGCAGCCATGACAGACCGGGCTGCAGTCTCCTGTCATGGGCCAAGATCGTATAGGACCGACTAAGACATGTTTTTGTGGGCACCCTGCATCCCGGACATGTGCCATCCTAGGGCTTTTGGAGACTTCACTTGAGATTTATGCTGCTGTGCCATAATTTCAGCCAAATTTAAATGAGATGAAAGTAAAAAGAAGGAAAGTATTCAAAATCAAGGGAATGTGAAAGCTCAAAAGAGGAAAAACTGCCCTCTCATACAGCTTAACCAGCTCAGTGGAACAGAAATTATAGGTTGAGGCATGGCACAGACGTTATGGGACTTGGAAAGAGGAGGAGTGTATATTTGAAGAGTGCAAACGTGAGGAATGTGTGTGTTTATTTATACAGAAAATTATACTGTAGATATATCTATAAGGCTAAATGTAGATCTACTGTATATATTACAATATGCCAAAACATTAACTATAGTATTCTTTTTTTCTGAGCCTCCACAGCAGTGTTTGTGCAGCCCATGTGTAACTTTGCAAAAAACAGAGAGTCTTTCCCTCTCTGTCAGGCCATTGTGATGTCTGTGTCTCTCTAAATATAAACCAACCCAATTACCCATCCTCACTGCCGTCTCTGTTTATACAGGCCGGCTTAATATGATCTTCACATTTTCGCACAAAGCATGCTTTCTCACAGAGCATGTTTTCCTGAACAAGGATTTCCTGTGTTTAGAAGGAGATGGGAAGGAGCTCACAGACTGTCACTTTACGGCATTCCTGGGATAAAAACATGCTCACCGCTCCGGTGTTTTTATGTCCCGTGAGAGTTTTTCAGAAGTCATCCTTAAAGAATGTGATCTCATGAGTTTATTGAAGTCAAACACAACCTGTTTTGAAGAGACATTTTGAGATGCCATATTTGTCTGATGTAACAGGAGGCTGTTGGTGATTTAAGGGACAGCTAAAGGATTGGGTTTTTTTCCTGACAGTATTTAAGGGAGCAGCATTGTAGTGACTGACCTGAACCACCAATCCTTTGCTGATGTCTTTCTTTTTCCCTTTGAAAAGCAGCAGAATAAGCTGAAACCCTAGTCCATTTGTATTGTTAGTACAAAGAGAGACCTTTGCAGCAGGAGGGGTGGAGGGGATCTGCTTGTGGAGGTAGGGGTGCAAGGGGTCAGGAGGGACAGAGAGAACTGTCAGAGTCCAACCCCTTGCTGGGTGGAGGCTTAGGGCGATGGTCAGGTAGTGTTTTTTGTTTTGTTTTTTTTTTATTTCTGAATGAGGAGCCTGAAGTTGCAACCGTGTGCATTATTCACAGCTGGAGGAGGCTTCAGTAGCAGAGCAGCAGCAGCAGCAGGGTGGGGGAGGTTGTGCTGGAGGGAGGTTGGGAGGGTAAGTGACGGGGAAGCTAGCGCTTTGGCTCTCTCACGCTCCGACAGGAGTTTAGTCTGCTCCAGCTGCCTGCACCGCAGCACACAGAGGGAACAGGGAGCCAGCAAACACAAGGGACCTGTTGATATCACAGCAATGACTCACAGGGAGGATCGTACGCTGGATTTTAACACTTGGAGTTTATGACACATACATGTTGTGTATTGTTTGCTGCATAAATGCTGTCACTGGGCAAAATGCACTCCAGAGCAAAGTCCCGGAGTTACGACAACTACCTGAGCATTAAGGTAGGAGCTGGATTTATGTTACCCTGTGACTCTTAGGAAGTGTCTTTTTCTGTCTGTGGGTTTTTATGTTTGTTTCCTTTTTTAATGTTAAGAGTAAACTTGGCTTCCTGGGAACTTAAAGCAATTGTGCTCTGTGTGTGTGTGTGTGTGTCTGTGTGTAATTGTGTGCATTCACGGGATGGATGTTTTTGTCTCAGCTTGTAGACAGCTGATATGTTGACTTCTTTCTCTGTAGCCAAAACAAAGCAGGTAGCTGTCAATGCACAGACTTAGTGAGAGGGTAATGTAGTAGAGCAGTTGTGCTGATCTGGCACTACAACACTGCTGTCATATGACTTTTTGCATTTTTATTCACTTTTAACTCGTGGCCTTCCTTTCTGGTCACACAAAAAATCCCAGATTGTAAATGTTTTGGTTTTTGTGTCTTCTTTTCTTAGATACACACTTGTTTTCATTTCTCCGTGTTCCCTTTGGAGGCCATCAGGAGTTTTGTTGTAATATAATAACTCCTCAACAGGCTCCCTACCTGTTGAATGTCCATTACAACTGATTACAGGGAAACGAAAGAGAGACTTTTGGTGAAAGACAAATAAGGTTTATTTTGTAATTTTTTGGTCTCACAACTATCAGCATTGGTGAGATAATAGCTGTTTAAACACTGAAAAGATTGTAAACAAGATTTCATGAGCATGCTATTTATCCTTTCAAGGCTCAGTGAAATTCACAAGTTTGTATCCTTTCTGATAAGTCAGTTTCCTTTATCATCCTCCCACTTGTTTTGGTATGCACCAATGCTATATTTACCCTCTCTGTCCTTTGTTAGTCTCCTTTGTCTTTCCTGTCACTGCTCATCACTGCTCTGATTGGCTGAAGACCCCCCATTCACTTGGTTCCCTCTTGTTGGGGATTCTTTTATACACAGACCTGACCAAACACATGAATTTGAGTCTGCTGCGAACAACATCTACCCGTAGGGTCAGTGAGGTCTTTTAGGGCTGCTCAGGAACTCTATCCTGTCAGTGTTGTTTACATCCTGTCGGACAAGGTCATTAGTTTTAGCATGTCCACACAAATTATGTCTCTGATAACGAGCATAGAAGTCTCTAACATTGGCTGTTTGTTTTCACCTTACTCACAACGTTAAAATGTATGGCTTGGCTGAACACTTTACAAAGTACCTCAAATCAATCATTACCAACCGAACGGTTCGTCTTAGTAGTAGCTGCACGGCCTGACTGAGTGTAAACGCAGGGTATAAATGAAAAGGTTTTGCTGTAGACAAGTGGGTGGGCCAGTTTATCACCACCAGACTTCCATTATAGTTGATCCATCACCTCGCAGACCTCATTGTTTGTCCCACAGTCAGTTTGAGCCTCTGAGGGTTAAAGTTTATCTGTTGAGATAACATTACAGCATTTACTTTTAGCAAAGCTGATTTTAAAATTGGGATTCTTCGGGGTTCATACCCACATAGATAAGCCGATGTTATTGAGTTTTAGTTTGATTTTATAGTTCAAGTCTTGTTTCTCCCCGTCCCACCTTCTCTCCTCATGTCTCTCCTCTCATGAGATAAGATTTCCACTGGTTGGGATCAAAAGCTGAATCAGACTGAGGTCTCACTCAGCTTCTTTGTTAGTACCCTAGCACCTGGCAGTATTCTGTTCAACCTGTAGCCTTTGTCAGGCTGCTGCTTTTGAGGCTGTTAGCAGGTTGGTTAGTGAGCTGTCTGTATGGGGGCTCCAGGGCTCTCCTGTTACACTCCCCTGGTGGCTTCATGCTCCACTGGAGGCCTGGTAGGCAGCGCCTTTTGTGTCCCTGACCCACTAAATGTGTCAGTGACCACCTCTTACTCACTCTCTCTGTCTTTGTAGGTTCCTCGCTTTTTCTTTCTTTTTCATTTTTTGCCATACACCCCTTCCTTTTCCTTTCCTTTCCACACTATGTTCCTCTGTTTGGTTGTGTGATGCACGTAGACAGTAATGAATCATTTGTCTTGGTTATAGCTGATATCTTTGTATGTATTTTACTTGAAACAGAAAACACAACAGCTTTTCAGTGGCATGCAACCCACCCTTTGCATTGTAATAATAAAACTTGACTATCTCGGAGTAAAGTCTCCCAGTTTTAACAAGTCAAGCCTCCTGTTAGTTTCCTGTTTCACTGAAAGACCAATCCCCTACTGTTGATCCTAGTCTCTTCCTCTGTGTAACCTCTGAACAGCTGGTTTACACATAGCTCTGACAAAGCTATCCCACCTGGAGCTTGAAGCCATTAATTACCACCTCAGTCCTCCATCACAGAGGCGGCCGCTCATAGAGACCTGGCATCAGAAAAGAGTGGAACTTCCCAGTCTGCTTCTGTCCTGTCTGAGGGTCTGAGGGCTACGCATACACAACCATACACAACCATACACACTGCACTGCACTCTGTGGTTTCGAGCGGATAGGGAGCTCCACTTTGGTGGCTACGCTCACGCACTCTGCTGAGACATGCAGATATGTTTCCCACTTTCCAGGTGACACTTTTCTGAAAAGCTCCCCAACAATAGACAGCTAAAGACTGCATGTTGTACCTATTGTTAGACATTTACTACAGAGGGGTACTGTAATTTGTATTTTCCATTCCTTTGGATGTAAACATTTTGTTAAGAAGCTATTGTTAAGAAAGGCTTGTTTTGGAATTTGATCACACCCACCAGATTCCCACAGTGACCATTCCACTTTACATGTTGCACTGAGGGTGGGAGGGTTTAAGTGTTGTTAGTATTATATACTTCAAAGTTTTGTTACTTAATTGCTTAGACTTTGGAAATCCAACTCTCATTCTGACTGTTCCCCTAATTCAGTAAAAAGAGAGAAGATCACTGATGTAAAAACTGCTGTCAAAATACCTATAAGGTAAACTTACCAGCTAAGTCTCCAGTTAGCTTAGCTTACACAAAAGTGTGCACAAAATTCCATTCCTTAAGTGTCCACTTGGAGGTTGAATTTTTTAATAACTCACCCATTTTGGCGATAGTAGGGTGAAGTGTTATGCATAAGTTTGCTGATTGGACGGATAGTTGGGTACGCTGTAACTGATGCTAGGTTGACCAACCATCCGATGAGTCTTTTCTAAAAGGCAACCATTTAGCTTGATAACTCCTCTCCAGAAAACAATGGGAAATGTCACCAAGACCAAATGCATGTTAATATAATCTTTGTTAATGCCTTTGTTTTGTCTAAGTGTTTAATATGGCTACATTTACATTTAAGTACTTTTTAGCGAACAGTCTTAGGGATCTGCTGAATGCTAATAGTTAGCAGTTGTCCAGGTTTTAAGATGTGTTTTTTAACTTCTAAAATGGCTTCTTATTGTCCCTCTGTATTTTAACTTTGCATGTTTTTTATTTGCCAATTCATATAAAGAATCAAAGCTTGTCATATTTACCACATTTAGCAGTACAACCTGGAAGAAAGCAGTAAACATTGCACCTACACATAAGCCTCCCAACCTTAGCATTAAAAATAGCATCTCTGTTATTTTGGTCACCAGACTGCTGCCCTTCTGCAACATGTTGAATTACACACATTGGAGCTCAAATTTCTCATATGCTGATTGAATTATTTTTTAAAACACTCCCCCTGGTAACACTACAGGGTTTTTAATGCTTTGGGAACCTGAGGAGAAACTTGCTGCTGTGCGCTAACTACAGTATGTAGCAAGGGCTTTCCTCCCATTGTTAGCTTTCCTCCAATAAAACACCATGTTATTCTTCTCCTCCCGGGTGTAACAGTGACTAATGCCCAGAGACATTTTTGTCTCACCAAAAGCAGGCGGGCTACTAATGGAGGTGGGCGTTTTGTTTCAGGGCTCAAGCACTGTACAGCACATAGCACTTAGAGAGGCGGAGTGCACAATGAGCGCCTTGTAGTTGAGTCGTGGCATGTGTACCAATGCGCTGAACTGTACTTGCTCTCCTCTAATTGATGGTCCTTAGCTGCTTAGATAAACAGGACAGCTCCTACAAAGGGTGAAACACGGGCTGTCTGACAGGGTGAATTCCCTGGGCGATAACTTTTTCTATGCATTCTATTTTACACACACATATTGTCATGCAAATGCAGAATAGACATTCAAGTAGCAATGAGGAGCTGCGTCCTGACCCCCCACGTTCCTCAGTATGGCACACAGTTGTCATCGTGCTGGACTTTCCCTGGCAATGCTGTCTATCTGTGTGGTTATCACTGGAGGCAGATGTCTCTATTGCACAGTTGTGTTCCACTCGGAAAGGACAGATAGCTGAGGGATGTTTGGCCTTGGCTCCCACTGCTGAGAGGGGGGGTCATAGCAAGAACCGTGAACACAACTACAACACAAGGTCAACCTCATCCAGGACTATCAGACTGGGAAAAGTTGTAGCTATCAGTGCATGACATGTCATTTGTTTTGGTGGGGACAGGTGGTGGTGGCCTGGGTTATAGAGGGGTCAGTTAATAGTCAGTGATGACAGGTGTTATTTGTGGCTATCACAGCACAATCCCACCAACAACTGGAGTCCAGTGTGGACTTTCCAGTTCTGCTGTTTGTGTCCACTGACTGTGACGTCACCCCCACCAGGTGTTTCCCCTTTCTCTGATGGAAAGACCATCATGGTGGTCATTTCCTGTCATGTTTAAACTTCCTGACTGTCTGGCCGAGTTGAATCATTATCAGGCGATAAAGTGCATGAGCAGCCTCACATTCAATACATTTCAAATTCACACGCAGTGTGAAAAACAAAGCCCAGTTATGTTGTTGAAGTTGCACTACACGTATTCAACTTTTTTGTGCATCCCTGAGGAAAACCTCTTTGACTTCTGTGACTGTCTATATTTCTTTAAACTGATCTCATGGGTCATGTTTTAATGAATATCCTGCTTGGTCAGATTGATTGCTATAAAATCTGTCAGATTTCACTTTGTGTTGGTTGAAAAATATCAGGGATGCACTGATCACAATTTTTTGGCCAATCACCATCACTAAAAAGCCTGACCTGCCAGGACCAATTTGGGCCGATACCAATTTTTTTTTCTATTTTTTTTAACTGACAGCATATACCTTTAATGTTCCAATCTTATTTTATTGAAAATCATTGAACAATACCTGTGAAACAATAAAATCTTTATGTTTTAACTTAAACAACCAATTAAGAGTCCTGAGTTTTAGGTCTCAGACCTTCCCAGAGGTAAATAAGATCAGTTTCATATGTAAGGATGGGCCAATCACTGAACCCCCAAAAGCAAGGAAATTGTCACCGATCGATCAGTGCATGTCTAATTAACAAACCAGACTGTACATTTTTACATAGTGGACATTGGTCTGCTAAATATGAGTGTGTTAGCATTGTCATTCTGGGTAGGCTAATAGATCAAGCCATAGCATTTAGCTTCAAGATCTCTGCACCCTACACAGCCCAAAAGAGCATTTCAGCACACCCTTGGTAAAATGTGACCTCTCTGCCTAAATAAGCATTTTCTGTACTACTGTTCACATTTTTTTCACTAGTTCATGTCTTCAAACTTAAAACAATCTGTCTTGGGCCATCCTTTCTGCATGCTGTATTCTCACCAAGTTATTAAAATCCAATGAAGTTGACATTACTTTGTTTCCAAGTGTCTCAAGCCAAATCTGTTGAGTGTTTTTATGCTTGATGTTTAGGGAATGTCTTATGAGCAACAGCTTTGATGTGGTTTGTAATCATGTAATATTTAGCACCCACTTTCCCCGATTCAAGGCATCCAACCTAATCCAGTTCCTCTCTTTCCTTTAGGACCCTGAGTCTTTGGACAACTGTATCCAGAGCACCTTGTCGGCCTTGTACCGACCCTTCAGTGCCACTGCTAGCACTGTCCTCTGGCAGCTTTTCAGTGTGGTGGAAAGGCAGTACAGAGGAGACGGCCTCCGCTGCTTCATTGACTTCCTTGTTCCCACAGAGAGGATCCTACAGATCATTCAACAAGAAACCTGTGTGAGTATTTGTTGGTTTGCAGCAGTCAGTTAAATCCTGAGACTTCTTTAGAACAAACTGTGGTGATACTCTGCAGTGCAGCTGGATACAAATCTTTATGAAGCACAAGGTTGAAAAACAAGGGCATCATATAATAAACTAAAATCATAGAGTAGTACTGAAGCAATCAGACAACTTGTTTGTGAATAAAGAATGTGTAAATGTGTGAATATCTTGAGTGTGAAGGTCAAGCATCAGACTGGAACAGTGTTGAGTATTGTTTGGAAAACAGGCTGAAAGCATTCATCTTTCTCCAAATAGACAAAGAGAGGGAAACTGTAGTCTGTCTGAAAAGCTGCCAAAAGGCCCCAAAGTGAAATTCTGTATTCTCTCCCATACACTTTGATTGCTGTGTGTAAAGACTCTGCACTCAAAGCTCTGAAACTTAACTCCTTTGTATTCACCTCAGCAGTGATTACACTGTGACGATAGCCACAGTGTAATAGTTTCACCTAAGCTTAGCCCCTGAGACAAGCTGGTCCTCCATGGCAGTCTTTGTAGTGTGGGCAATATGAGAGGCTTCAGAGAGAGATCACATCCCCAGCCTTTACCTTGACATAACAAATGAAACAAGCCATGTCTTGAGATCAGTTTCTTTGCTCTGAGGGTTTGTTTTTTTACTACGTCAGAGTGAAGATTTGTGTTGTGGTTGCTGCGAAACCAGGCCTGATCAGACAGGTTTTCCTGTAGCTGAGCAGTCACTGACAGTGATTCATCTGCAGTGTACGATGAAAACATCTTGCCTCTGCATTAGAGTTAAACATGTGTTTGAACACGGTTTTGCAGGTGTCAGTTGTAATGATGCAAGTTGTACCACAGCTGAGCCATGACTCATACATCTAAATAATAATATTTTATGACCAACCTCTCTGTTTTCTCTCAGGTGAGGTTCAGAGGATTGCTCTTCTATCATGAGGGCTGGCCTCTCTGCATCCACGAGAAAGTTGTCCTCCAGATCGCCCCTCTGCACAAAGTGCGACTAAAGCAAGGAGACTTCTACTTACAAGTAGTTCCTTTAGGTCGAAAGACTGCAAAGCTTGTGATAAAATGTTTGTCTACCAGTGGGCAGGCCATTACAGAAATCCCCATCGCAGAGAGCATGTATGGCAGCGTCTTCACAGCTGAGTTCCTGCAGAATGTAACACGAGACCGAAACCTGCAGCCGCTACAGAACTGTCTGCTCACCACTGGTACAGCTGTTTTCAGGACGCCATTGAAGAACGTGGTCAACCCCCTTTTTGTCAAAAGCCCCTCAGACGCCATCATGCAATGCAGCAGAAGTGGATTCCGTGGCCAGCTCAGCACCTGCAGCACAAGTGGCTCCACGGGGACTTTGGACAGCCGACGCAGCTCCAGAGAGTCCCTGCACTCTCAGGGAGACTCCATCTTTTCTGAGCCCGCCTCCCCAAACAGGCACCACATGGAAGCTGGCAGTGTGACCCCTGATGTCAGTCCACCAGCCAGTGCTCCACCCTTAATTAAAATCGAAGGACCCACTGAAGAGGAGCAGGTTAGGGAAGGAAGCGAGGAAAGCAGTGAAAGGGAGCCAGGACCAGGGTCCAAGATGCTCTCTTTTAGTACAGACCTTAGTAACCCAGGCCCTCGACGACGCCTCTCGAGGGACTCTGTAACATTTGAGAGCAAGAGACTTTTCAGGAAGTCTTACATGGAGGCCCTGCAGAACCCCATGAGCCTTGGGTCCAGCTCTGAATCCATCCTTGAGGAAAACTCAGAGCACAGTGCTCGACTAAGAGAAAAGACCGTGACACCAGGCAGCAGCCCAGACACCCGCATGTCCTCCAGAGATCTCTTATCTCGCAGGCTGGGCAGCCGGGGCTGGCTTAGTGGTGATGATTCAAGACCCAGCACACCTTTACTTTACTTACAGAGGGGGCTGAGGAGCGCAGAGAGGCGGGCTGAAAGACGTTCAAAGTCACTGGAAAGGACTAACAAGGCGGGACAGGTCAAAGGTCACAGAGAACGATCCTCCTCTGGAGGATCCACAAGCATCTCCCCAAAAAAACTAATCAATGGTTACGCTCTTCGATTTGGGAAGTTGGATATTGAAGCAGCTTTTCCTGGATCTGAGAGGAGAAGCAGCAAAGAGGAACCAGGTACGTGTTGCTGCACTGCATGGAATCACCATGAAAAACGGTGCGGACAGATACCCTGATAGTTTTACTTGAGTACAGTAATTAAGTAACGCAGTGATATCTTGCACTCAATATATATGTGCATCCTTTTGTGTCTCATTCTGCTACTCCACTTACTGTAAAGATCCTTTTTTTAATTTCTACTCTATACATGAATCACATTACGCATTTATTTTCAAACATGTATACTGGCAGCAATATAAAAGCTGACTGAAACTAAAATTGTACAAAGCCAGCTGAAAAAACAGCTGCTCACACATAAAAACTATTATGGACCTTGTTAGTAATTTTAACATACTTGTGCGGTGTTTATACTCCATGATTCTGAAGATATTCATACACTACTCCTGATTGCTTAATATGTCAAAGAGCACTTCTGGACCCGAGTCTCATTGCCTTTGTCATACTCCTTTCTTTGGTGAAGTGTGTATATTATCACTAACACAGATTTCCAAAGTAAATTTCTGAATGTATGACAATCATCCTCATACAGTATCAGTTTTTCCTGAATAACATAACATTAATGTTGTCTCAGTGATGTAATCCCCTTCAGAATGGAAAACTGCAGTTTTTGAAGCGTGTTCTCCTCCAACAGTGGTTGACTTGTTTTACTGCATGACGTGTTGGTTCTCACTTATCGAATAAGACAACCTAAGGGTGTGAAAATCAAGTTTCACTCTGTAGTAGATAATTCAGCTCATCGGGGTGTGTAGTCAACGTACCCTGCAGCAGGACTGGTTACAACAGTTCATCACATGAGTACAGCTCAAATCTTTGACGCTGACAGTGGTGACGGATTGTTTTTCTTTTAGAGCCCCTGTGTATTCTTTGGCACATTTGGGGAACAGGTATGGCCCCACCCTGGAAACGGAATCATAATCATACCTGATGTTTTCTTTTAACTCGTTTTTGAGGTATTTTCACACGGGTGGCTCCAGGTACATGCTACCATGTGAGCACCATCCAGGTGCTGTTGTCGTTGTTGTTATTAGAAAACAGATTATTCTTAAATGTGAGAAGAAAAATGGCAGTGCTAATTAAATGTCTTTGCATAATCAAACACAATAGCTACATCTGTCAGTACTGCTTTTTAAAATCAAGGTAGTCATGTCAGTGTTTCGCTAAATTGTGAAGTAAACATGAATCAGCACATGTACAGTGTTACTTTCACATCAGTGTCATGTTTCTGAGATCAACCTCAGAGGGGACTGAGTTTCAGCTGTTGCAGAGCAGGTTTCCCATAACAACATTTCAAAGGCAACAAAGGATCCTGTAAACCCTGTCAACTAACCAACCACAGGGACCCCAACATCCCACAATGAGATGACCCAATGAGTGCTGTTGGGACTGGGGGCTGCACTGATCCCAGATAGGTTGCCTCGACCACAAAAGTGTCCTTTGTGAATCAATCAGCCACCAGGGATCCATGGAAAAAAGAAGCCTTTCAGTCTGCACTCTAATCTTTGTTAGGGTCCTCTGAGTTCAGAAATGCAAGACTTAACTTGCACTGATTTACATCATCCTAAAATCAACCTCAAGGTGAAAATTACTCTTCAGACTCATCAAACTGCAATGTCAAAACATGCAGCACATCATCTGAATTTTATCTCCATGTGGGTTACTTAAATAGTTAATCATTACTGCAGAATTAGCTCCTAATGCTGAAAAGTATGACCCTCAAACACTACTTAAACATACCTTCACACAGGACAATACTGAGGAGGTTTAACTCTTTATTTGTCACTTCCTCTGACAACAAAGCATTTTAGGAAACATGCAGCACACAGAAGCCTGGCTACACAGTCGCACAGGAAACGCATTGACTGTTTGAAGACAAAAGAGGCTGAGCTGGGAGGGTTTACTGTCACAGAACAGAACAGAACAATACCAGAGGCCTCAAACTGTCTAAAAAAAGACAACACACAACAGGTGATCACAAAAAAGTGAGAGTGTTTGAAGGCCTGATGCGACTTCATGTTTGTGGTGAGTTTAGTGTCTGTGTGTCTGATGTTTTGGAAGATCCTGTTTTCATTGTGCGTCAGCCCCAAGTTTGGACCAAGCCAACTGCTGATGTCATTCTCAAGTCAAAACAGTGCAACTAAGAGATAGTGGGCAACAAACATGGCAACCAAAGCTGAGAGGTTGGCACACTTTCACCTGACAATCATATCAACCAAATACCTAGAGCTGTCTCTTTCTGTCTCATTACCCAGCCTGAAACTCTCTCAGTCAGGTGTGTGCAGTAATGCAGTGATAAACTTTCAAATTAGGCTTTGTTGAATCAAGTCTGAAATGTTGCACCTCTTTGGGATGCCAAGAAGCAGCATTCTTGTTACAGAGCTCTGAGGTATGAACGGCTGAAGAGAAGAGGAGTGTGAAGAAATACGAGTTGTTAATGCCAGAATTCAGGATGAGTCAGCCTCGCTGAAACCTGGTCTCTGTGATGAGTCAGTGTGAGTTCACAACTAGAGTTCACCTTTCTGGCCACTAATAAACATGAGGTTTTACAACTGGGTCAAAAAATATACAGAGGTGAAAATAAGCTTCTATTTTTGCTCTGTAACTGAAAGTTCATCACTGTTTAAATTTATCTTTACAGGACACCGCGATGACAGCATCAGTGTTGATACCAGGGGGCACAGACACAGTGCAGATGAGTCACTCAGTCCTAAATCTGCCAATGGGTCGGCCATCAGGCTGGCCTCAGGATCCAGCTGCTCCTATGAGAGCATCACAGCGCTCCCGAAACTGGTGTCAGAGGTCAATCAAGAACTGCTAACGTCGGGTGCTGTGATCCTGCCAGGTAAAGAAATCCTGAACAGCTCATAATTACTCTTTTCTTTCTCCTTTTAAAAGCTTTTAAAAGTCATCTAGTGAACAGTAATGTTCTCTTTCAGATTGTGAATTTGATATGTAGATGTTTTTTTTTTTTTTGTTGCTAGAGCCAAATAATGGGTAATTTCAGTTTATGATACTCAGATACTCAGATGCTAAGTGACTTGTTGGCCCTTCCTTTAAACCTCTCTTGAATCATGATATACCTCATGTCTAATACATGTGGTCACATGTTTCATCTTATCTTTTGATTACTTAACCAGTTTTTGTTTGAATCAAGAAATTTTGACTTCGAGGATCATCAGTATTTTAACACTTGACCGCTCGAAGCCTAAAGATTCTTGTAAATCACCCATCATCTGTATTCCCCTCTTTCAGGAAACAGAGATCGCAGTGGGAGGGCAGTCCTGCAGGTGTGCACAAGAGCTCAGGTGTGGGCAGGTGAGAGTTGCTCTGTTAGTGACCTCACCTGTTTACTGGGCTACTACTACTCAACGCTGCGGTAAGTCGCACACACTTTTATTTGTCCGTGTAAAAAATAACTCTAGTAAATATCACACCTGTACATTATGCCCGAGGTGGTTGATCTCTGTCCCATTCAGGGGTTCTATATTTGTTATCTTTTGTTTACCATGTCTGTGAAGACTCCAGCTGTTTTCATCATGTATAGATCAATGAAAAAAGCTGCAATTTCTTTACACACTGTATTTTCTTTGTAAAAGCAGTTTATACAAAAAGTTTATCCCATTGTTTGACTTAAAATGTTGTTCAAATATCACAAATTTTATTTCTTATCTCTGTGCTTTGGTTAAATCAGGTATTACTGTGAACACAATCAGCTGTCCGTGTCAGAAAACACACTTACAATGTTACACTTGGATTTCAGGAAAGACAGGCGTGATCAAGGTCTCTCTGTTGTAATAGACAGCAGAAGGCAGCCGCCGGTTCCAGCTCTGTTGTCATCTCTGTCTGAATTGCAGGTGAGCCCACAGTGGACAATATGTAATTACCCTCCAACACACACCCAAAGGGTTTTCAGGCCCTGCCTACACCTCTGTTGTCCCCTGAGCTTAAATGTCATGTCTCTTCAAAGAGTTATTACACGACAGCATTCCTTACACTTTTCTTATTGTTCTGTTTCTTGGTCTCTTACACCGTTTGGTTCCTTAAAGAGGCACACCTTCGAATGTGTGGTGGCTGCAGTTCTAAGACATTTTTGTGAAAAAGGCTTGCCTCAAGGCTCCTGTGGAGAAGCCTGTGCTTACTTGTCTGTTTTTAACCACACGCTGGGAGCAGGCAGGCTGCAGCTGACTTACAAGAGACACATCATCATGTTATAATGAGGAGTTTCGTACTGATGCAAGGATGTTAATTCTGTAAACCACAAGACATACATTTTAAGTCACCCTAAACACATGTTAAACACATGCTGAACTCATGTACATGAAATACTCATGTTATTTAACTCATTTTAATTGACTGTAAATGTTTTCCAGGCTTTAGTACCAAATGCACTTTACTCGGTTCTGCTCCTGATGGACAAGGAGGCAGCAGCCAAACCTGAGAGGGACATCCATGTACAGGTAAATGAAGATTCCAGCTATCCAATGATGAATTCATATTATTGAGAGCTTGAAAGTATTTTTTATGTGGCACATTCACACAAAGATAAGTTAGTGTTTGTTATATAACACACTTTGGGCTGTCTGTGCTGAATTTTGTGGCCTGCTCTGGATTTGCCAGCACAAGGTGTGTCTCAGCTGGGTGTGTTTGTAGTGCATATCTGTGGCTCTTTTTTGTGCACCACTTTGTAGTTAAGCGTTAAGCACAACACAACTAGCTTCCTCTGTTTAGTCATGCTGCTGCTGCTGCAGAAAAAAAGCACACAGAAAGAGAACAAGCAATCAAGATTTAATAAATCCTCATGCGCACTGGACTTAGATCAGATGAGTCATATTAAATCGCACCAGAGGAAGCAATGACGACACAGCTGAAATTGTTAGTGTGTGACATTACTGGTCCTATGTTTTTTTAGATTCTTTATTTTCAATTCTGGAGGGAAACATCAGGACAAAAACACATTTTCTTATTTAAGTATGAGGAATTAAGTGTAATAAAGGAGAGACAAAATGTGCGTAACCAACCAAGTATGCAGCATTAACCAGCCCTTTTTGATATTAAAAGTAAAGGAAAACATACTCTCACTGTGTCGTCATTTCGCCTTTCTTCTTCATGCTGATCTCACAGTATCATTATATCCCACTGTGCCATCTTAATTCCTACCTTCAGCTGTATCCCTGTATGTGTTACATTGAGTAACATCATTGTCATTACACAAAAGGTAAACACAGCAGGTTCCTCACATATTCATACTCAGACATACACAAGACAGTGCTCCATCTCTGTCTTCTGTGTCCTGTCTGGTCACAGCAGGTGAAGCTCTTCCAATGTGGTGTTGGTGTCTGGTGTTAGCTCTGTCAGCCATGTCTGTGAATAGCATAATGCTACTCTTCCCTCTGGTATTCCCTCTGTTGCTGGGTTAGCATGGCTAGCTCGTCCATCTTATTGATCTTATAGATTTTACGTTCCCAATAACGATGGATGGAAGGACAGGTCCATGTCTTCACTTCTTAGCTTACACCTGAGAACCAGCACATCGTCCTCACCTCCTTCTCCTCACCTTGTGGGAAGACATCAGGCCTTACACCAGTTAGCATTGACATGCTACAGGCTGCTAACAGCTGAGTTCAAATGTAAACAATGCAGCCATGGTTACATGTAGGAAGAAAAACACAGGAGAAAAAGTAGTCAAAATATCACTGAAGACACAAAAAGTTTTGTGTCCATGACCAACAAATGAGCCATATGATCCACTCCAAATACAAAGATTACAAAAAAGAGACAAAAAAATTACAAGAAACAGACAAAGAAGAGAGAGCTGCTGCAAAAGGCAGCCATAGCCAACAGGGCAGTGCCTAGCAATCATGACTGAAGAAGCTCAGTCCTGGACCCTGTGGAGGTGGAGGCTGGCTGAACTGGAGAACGATGGACAAGCTGTCATCATCTATTTTCTTATGGACCTTTTGGCACTTTCTACACACTTTCTTACTTTTGTTTCTTGATTGCTGCTGTGATTTCAATTCCGTTGTACTTGTTATAATGACAATAAAGTTATATTCTATTCTATTCTATTCTATTCTATTCTATTCTATTCTAACGCCTCTGTTACTGTGAACATAGCACTGAGGCGACTTGGTCTGACCATTACACCTCCGTTAAATTTCTCATTATGGTGAAATATTACAGGAGTGCAAGTACGGTGCCTTCAACCAGAAAATTTTTAAGAGCAGCTGTATATTTGAAGCAGGACAGATGAGATGTTCAGGGTGACACGTGTGCATTTGTGTGTTTCTTTGTCGCAGACCGAGACGCTGACCTCTCTGAAAGCTCTGCTGAAGCACATTGATCAAACCCAGCTCACAAAAAACCTTGAGGGAACCTTCCACTACGACCACCATCACTGGATACACTTTAGACAGGTGGGCATGTGATAAAGCTGAAAAAACCATTTGCATTAGGAGCATAGAAGAGTTTCAGTTGAAGAATTAATAATCACTTGTCGTATTTTTCTCCCTTGAACAGAAAATTGAACCATTTGCCAGCAATTGTAATGCAGCCATCGCATCTCTACACGAGTCTATCAGCACACTGAGCAACAGTGGCAACCTGAAGACCGCTAAGGTTAGACTAACCCCCTGCAGGCAGTCTGACCTCCTTATTTATGAGTCTCCACTGAGACACAAAGGCTCTGCTGGCCCTGTTTAAGAGTTCAGGGTGCTCTCTGGTTTACTTCAAAGACATCTGTGCTTTTATAGCTCATTTAATATGAGAAGAATTTGTTTTGGGTGTGACATGAAGCTGTTTGAAATTATTTTCCATTGTGCATATTTTAATCAGGAGGTGTCTGAGGTGATTGAACAACAGAGGCATCTCATGAAGTGTGTCCTGGAAGACACACGGCTTAACAGACTGCGATTAGAAGGAGGGACGGCCCTCGCCCGCATCAGGAAGGAAGAGGCCTGCGAGAATGAAAACTACAGGTAAAACAGGAATACCGCACCACGTTACAGAGTTTAATACTAATACACTCAAAGTGGAACTGAAAAAACACTTAACTAACTTGTTTTCTCTGCTCATGTAGAGATGCTGTTGACATGTTGAATGCCCTGTACAACCAAGTAGATGAAGAAGTCCATAAGCTTGTGATCCTGTCCAACAAGTCCCAGAAACAGTTAGAGAGTCTGCTGGAGGTGTGCAGGTTTGAGGAGAAAACACAACAGGTGAGCTCAAACAGTTAAACACCATTACTCACACTTTTTCCTCACAAAATGAGACATTTATTTTACAAACAAGTAATCCTTCTTCTCCAGATCAAACTGTGGTTCAGTGTGGAGGGAGAGAAGCAGCTCATTCCTCTAGAGTCTCTGACTCTGTCAGTAGCCAAAATAAAGGAGATGAGAAAGGACTTGGATCAGTTTTTGGAGGAGTCTGTGGTAAATACCAAACACTGGTTTGCTTCACCACTATTTATCATACCAGCAGAGCTTTGTTAAACAGTTTTGTCTTTCTCCTGACAGCACCAGCAGAGACATGGCTTACAACTGGTTAAAGAGTCTCCTGAGTCCCTTCCAGGTTCTGCTCTCCTGGACTTTAAGCAACATCTGGGCTACATCTTGGGAAGAGTGGAGAAAAGGAAGAATCAGTTGGACATCCTCGCCAATCTGTATAAATTCTATGACTCAGTGAGTAAAACTCTTCAGAAAATAACAGCTAACGGTCATGTAACATATTATATTACCCTGTAATGTTTGAGTAATAACACTTACTGGATGACAAAAGGCTTTTTTCTAGCTTCACTCACTTAAAATTAAGGTGTTTAATCCATCTTTATAATTTGTAGGTAAACCAGTGGATGGAGCACTGCCAGGATTATTTCCGTCAGCTGAATCTGGACAGTACAGGAGTCACACTGTCATCATCTGTGGTAGAGATCCTTCAAGACTACTACACTGAGGCATCCAAATTCTCTGAGGACAACTTCAGCACCCTCAATGACATGGTGCTGTCTCTGGAGAGTCCTCAGCAGCTTCAGCAGTGGAACACAGTGTGGCACAAATGTCAGCAAACAAAACAGCAGTTGGAAAACACTCTGGCTCAGGCCCTGGCAACAGAACCGAACTCTACAGATGCAGATACAGAGACTTCTTTGAATGCTCCAGAAAAGCAGATTGAAACTCCAGAACAGTCGAGAGCAAATGCATGTGTGCGTTTACACGGGGCACTGCCGCTGTTGACTTTTGAGGACAACAGGCTTCAGTCTGCTGAGCCTTTCTCCAGGAGCCCCTCTGGATCAATCTCCTCCTCCACACAATTCACTTTCCCCACCGACTGTGACAGCAAGCTGAGGCACAGTCCATCAATGTTCGAGGACACAGACAGCGACTGCACGGTCGACTCCACCATCTCCTGCCACTCGGAGCCCGTCTACTCTGGTGCTGCCCGCCTCCGCAAGCAGCCCATGAAGAAGATCATGAAGAAGACCATGAGCTACGAACTGACACGGAAAGACAGCCACTCAGATGTTAGCCATATTCACGGCTACACAGGTGTGTACATCAAAGGTTTAGAGGTGACTAATAATGTGTCGGTGGAGAAGAAGCTGCAAAGACCTGATGTGACGAGTCCTGCATTAGGACGCAGCCGCAGCATGTCTACACCCACCAGGATCCACAACAGACGGAGCGATGGAGATGGAAAAAAGCAGAGCAGGTGAGGAATTTTAACACTTAATAAAGAATTTACCACCAAATAAATATCATCAGTACTCCTAGTCTCACATAAGTGTTTGTTTATTATCCAGTAAAGTGCAGCACATCATGGATGAGATGATTTCCACAGAGAGGGAGTACGTCCGCTCCCTCAGCTACATCATTGAGCACTATTTCCCAGAGATGGAGCGTCTTGACTTGCCCCAAGACCTACGAGGGAAGCGCAGCATCATTTTTGGGAACGTGGAGAAACTGTGGGACTTCCACAGTCAGTACTTCCTGAAGGACCTGGAGTCATGCGCCCATTCGCCGCTGTCCATCAGCAGCTGTTTTCTCAGACATGTGAGTTTCCTGAGTCCACACACGACATGAAAAAGCATCAAATCTACGAGCCAGTGTCTCTGTCAGTGAAGATGACTGTAAATAAAACTGTGACTGAAAGTTAACGACATCTCACTAAACAACTTCTAAGGCAGCGTGTGTTAGGGTTAAACTGTCTGACTCTTTTATTTTTGTCCTCTGCACACCTTTGTTGTCACTCTTTAAGCAGTGTAATTAATGACACCAATGACCTTTGCTGGCTCATTCATAATGTTTGGCAAAGCATAATGAAATGTCTGCATACTTTTTTACTGTAGTCAGTGTCCTAACTTGTTGATCTTGTGTGCAGGAGGATCAGTTTGGAATGTATGCTCTGTACAGCAAGAATAAGCCTCAGTCTGACACTCTGCTCTGCAGCCATGGCAACGAATTCTTTAAGGTGCGTCTGAAACTCTGGTCACTTTGCTCACAGAGCAGCAGGTACTGATTTTAACTCTTAACTGAGACCCAATCATCACTTCAGCCTGAAGTTCTAATATTAATAAACAAATTAAGAAAATACCTTTATGTATCACAAAAAGAAACAACTTAGATGGATGATGGATTTATTTTCTAACAGTTATATTGGTGTTAGACTTTATTCACAATACAAAGATAAACACATTTTTAAAGCAGGGTCAGACGTCCATCTTGTTTTTAATTCTTAAATCTTTAGTCAACGGAAGTTTCAATTCTTTGTGTAATCACATCACTTTTTGGTATTTGAGGGAATTTTGAGGCCTCCACAAGAAGCATCAACTTTGCATGACTTGTCCACCAGAGGGCGCTTGAGTTTTGTTTTGTTTTTTCTGTTTGGTTTTTTTTTTGCTAAGCATAAAATTTGCCATAGGATTGAATCTCCTTTTCATTCTTATTTTGATTATCAAGATTTTATTTCAGGCTTCATGTCTCAAATCTCGAGGGTAAGGGCAGTCAATAGAGCGAAAAACAGGGAAAAAGAGAGCAGGGAGAAGAGACATATAGGGACACACTGGTAGGAATTAAAACCAGGCCACTTGGAGGACTGTAGCATCTGAATGTGGGGCACAAGAGTTATCCACAAGGACAAATCAGTGCCATTATCTTTGTCTTTACTGCTATAATCAGTGTACCTGAATATAGAAGTTTTGTATGTATTTGGTCAAGTTGAAAGAATAACTTTTATAGACCTTTAAAACTCTATCCGTTTTTATCTTAAAACTATGGCTGAGTAAAATATATGCATAGATAACAGCTAATTGTGAAAACTAGGGAACAGCATGAATTCCTTAATGGTCAGGACAGTAAACAGCTAAAGGAATCTGACTGACTGTTTTAGTTTTGTAAGTCACATTTGCAAGAGTAGCCTACTGTCTTCAGAATGATAACCCAGTGATCGTTCTGTCTCCCCAGAATAAGCAGATGGAGCTCGGGGATAAAATGGACTTGGCCTCCTACCTGCTCAAGCCCATTCAGAGGATGAGTAAATATGCACTGCTGCTCAAAGACCTGATCAAGGAGTGTAGCCAGTCCCAGGAGCAGGAGCTGAGTGACCTCCGCACCGCAGAGGAGATGGTCAAGTTTCAGCTCCGCCATGGCAATGACCTGCTGGCTATGGATGCCATTCGAGGCTGTGATGTAAGCTGTTCTCATACTTACACTGTCACAAAGATTCATACGATATCAGTATGAAAAATAAATCCTGTGTTACTTTATTGAAAAAATCTGCTGAGACAGAGGTCTGTGAAGTATTTTTAAATGTGAGATCATCTTGTTCAGAGTACAGTAGACTCAGGTCAGATCCCCAGCAGAGATTGTATTGTTCTTACTGACGCATGTGACCCATCCTGTTTCCTCTTTAGGTGAACCTAAAAGAGCAGGGTCAACTGCGCTGCCAGGATGAGTTCATAGTCTGGTGTGGACGCAGGAAATACCTCCGTCATGTCTTCTTGTTTGAAGACCTCATCCTCTTTAGCAAGACTAAGAAGATTGAAGGAGAATACGACACTTACATTTACAAACAGTCTTTCAAAGTAGGAATCCATTATTTCAGACTGACTTTTAATCACTACTCAAGGCTTTTTTAAAAAGTCTAATCACTCGTTTTGTTTTCTCTCTTCTTCAGACTGCTGAGATTGGCATGACGGAAAATGTCGGTGACAGCGGCCTGCGTTTTGAGATTTGGTTCCGTCGACGGAAGTCACAGGACACGTTTATCCTGCAGGCCAGCTCTGCAGAGGTCAAAGCTGTGTGGACCGCCATCATCGGGAAGATTCTATGGAGGCAGGCGCTTAGAAACAGAGGTGATTTTCTTTCTTATTTATCTCTCTGTAATGAATTTACACTCAAACCTTTTATCCAGTCTAAGACGGATTTTGTCTCTAAAAATACCTTCTTTTGGATTTAGAGTTGCGCATGCAGGAAATGGTGTCTATGGGGATTGGAAGTAAACCTTTCATGGACATCAAACCAAGTGACGCTGCTATCAGTGACAGAGCCATTGACTATATTATGAAGGGGTCAGGTGAGCTCTTCTTGTACACTCTAAATCACTTCTCTTCCTCTCTTTAAGTTGTTCTGTCCCCAGTTTCTTAAGAATTTTTAACATGTAGATTCTCTGACTTAAATTCCAGCCTGATGGCGACATCTTATTTCAATTGCAGCTATGAGGATTCAAAGTAAACACTGCAGAAAAATACATCACATTATCTCTCTTTCATAGATTTCCAGAAATACAGTGATGGAGATTCCATGCACTGATTATTTTCTCCAACAACCACAGAAATTTTCATACATTCTTGTCATTTTCTGTCCACCCATCATCTCACAGCTCACTGTGTCTGTCTCTGCCCACAGAGTCTAGGACCAGAGCGTCCATCGCTGTGCCCTCGTTCGAACACGCCACTTCATTCAAGAGACCTCACTCTACCATCTCCAACAGCAGCACCTCCTCCTCCAGCAGCCAGTCGTCCTCGTCACTGCTGGGCTCACTCAATCTTCATCTCTACTCCTCACCCTCACACCCACTCTCACATCCATACCAGACGAGCAGCGTTCCCTCCTTCGCTCAGTGGCCGTACGACTGCATAGAGGAGGACGAGCTGGAGCAGGACAGTGGGAGCCAACCCTCCATGAGTGAGCAGCTTTTTTCTCTTGCTGTAAAAACCCATCAGCAGACACAAATACAAAATATCTCTTTTTCTTTTGAGAGTTTCTAGTTGGATTTTTGTGATCCAGCTTTATCAAACTGCTCGTATGAACAACATCTGACGGCAAAACATCACAACACTGTTTGGATGTGGACAGACAATAGATCTTGTTTTGTAATTATTTAAATAGATTCAAATCTGTTTAAAAAATCTGTAAAAGAGTGATGTTAATCACTATTTGAACCATTTATAATCCACCATACAAAGTCTGCCAGAGCATATCTTTACATTTTTATACGTTGCGGTGTCTTTTTTTTTTTTACATAAAATTTTGCTTTACATCAGTTCAACCCTTATATCTCAAACTTTACTAAACTGTATAGACTTATGTCCAGTCTAACTAAATAAATAAGCACATCTACGAAAAGGTTTTGTTGACACATTTTTTAATCAGTGTATATTTATTAAAAGTTTTGCAAAATACAAAACAAGTAGAAAAATAGATGTATATAGAAAAACAGATATACAAACAATCAAAGAAAGCCCCACCCAATTACCGACCCACTGGACAAATGTTATGCTATATTAATCAGTCATCCTACACTAGCACTAGCGAACCTAGAAAGAAGTATAACAAATTATGGGATTAAACTCTCTGCTCCTAACTTCTCAACAAACATCAAGAAAGGCTTCCAGGTTTCATAGAATCTGAAGACAGACCCTTTAAGAGAGTGTCTTATCTTCTCAAGCTTGACATATTGCATAATCTCTCATCCAGTGAGAATATTCAGGAGGAGGAAGGTCTTTCAACGTCAAAAGTACAGAAGGCGAGCATATTATTCTTGGAGTTATGTAGATGTAGACCCTGTAGCATGATGCCAGATAAGGCAGTGAGAGGGAATGGATCTACTGGCACTCTAAATATTTTTGAAAGAGTATTAAAGATGGATTTTCAAAACGCATGTAGTCTTGGACAGGTTCAAAACATGTGGAGTAAGCCTGCTGGGGCTTGTTAACACCTGTCACATGTCAGGTTTAGGTCAGGCTTTTTGACATTTTTGTTTTGTTTTGTTTTGTTTTTTTTGTACTTTTTAATGTTTCTTTAAAGAAAACATAAATTAAGTTATAATACTTGTTTGCAAAAGTATTCATCCACTTCATGTCAGTCTTTAACTGTACAGGATTCTTTCCGATAAAAAATTAGATAAGATAAAAGCAAAGAAGAGGATTGAAAAGGACAGAGCAACAAGGTGAAAATGATTTTGAATTATGTAAAGTAAATCAAGGAATAGATTGGGAATCATCATTAAGTTAGAATGCCTTCTTTGCTGCTACCACTAGGAGCTGCCAAAGTCTGAAAATGTTAGATGTCACATTTAGAGAATGATAAAAAGATAAAAATCCAAACAAAATTGATAGAGGATTTTTGAGTTTTTGCTTTCATAATAAAAAGATAGAAAATTTTTTGGTATTGTTTTTTTTATAACGGCACAAATGTGTCTTTTGATGTCAAACAGTCACGGAGAGCTCAGAGACGTCCTCCCAGTGTAATTCCAGTGACAGTGTAACCGGGCCTAGCACCCACACCATACCGAGGCACGACAGCATCATCATGGACTCCTTCAACAACAATGAGCCTCCCTCCTTCCTGTGCTCCTCCACGCCTCCCCCGTCTCTCATGTCACCCTCCATATTCCAGAAAGAGGAGGATCTCCAACCTCAGGGTACCAAGTTCATCACAGCAGTGAGTGTCTGATCAAGGTTTACATTACTGTCTTGAATGTATTTTGAAAATGACAGTAATGGATGAAGCGTAACAGCAGTGACCCCCAGTTTTATCATACCTCTCACTCTCTCTAGTCCTGTATTTAAGATTGAGCAGATACCATATTTTAATATGAAGGTTTAGAACCAAAGATTTCACCATTTTTTCTTAATGCCTGTCTTTATTTATTAGCATTTTTTCTTTTCACTCAAAAAGATGTGATCTTTGTTTTTTATATCACTCACTTTTTTACTTATGCATCTTTTCTTTGAATTTACAGAGCATGATAATTTAGTTTTCTATGGATATGCTATTCAAACAACATATTGTAAAGGCTAGAGATTTTTTCTTTTTTATAACCACGAGTCAAAAACACAGTCATGATGGTCAGCTTTTTACCAATACCTGGTCTAATGGAAAGTTTTAAGGTTTAAGTCTATCTGAGGGCAATAAAGTTAAAGTAGATGACCAGTCAGAACTGTAGCAGTGTTTTTTTCCTCTGTCTCACACATTCATTCACACATATGAAGAGAGATGAATGGCCGGGGAAGTATTAAGTAGTCAGTCATTTAGACAAGGAGGTGTTGTGACGTCAGACTTTGTGGATTTGTGAGACATTCACTGAAGCGTCTCAGTTCCACTCACCAACTTTCTGCTGTTCTGTTTTTACCAGAGCAAGACCTCTCTTATAGCAGTAGGCCTCTCTACTGTGGTCTGACTCACAGCTGAGGGATTTTAGCTCAGTAAGTAACTGATTCCACCTGAGAGGACAAATACGCTGCTCTCTACCGTCTATTTAACAACTGTGAGGAACCTGTGGTCTGGCTACTAATGTGTGTCAAAATGTGCTTTTGGTGGCTTTTCCACGAACTGCATGGCAGAGGGTTCTTGTAATGGGTTAAAGGGCTCTTGTCTTGAAGGGTGGTTTGTTTTTTGATCCTTCTGGCTTTTCGTCATGTTCTCTTCTTGTTTTCCTTTTTGCATCGTATTGACATGAGGGTGCAATTTGTGTCCTGGAATTTATGTTGTCAAGTGGCCTGTGTGTGTCTTTATTCAAGCATGCTCTGCTACAAGCTATCCTCTAAGGTTTTGTGATGCGTCGGTGGAGTAAAGTTTCTTTTTGCATGGGTTTTGTGTTTTTGAAAAATTGTTTAACTCTCAAATCTCAACTTTGTTTATAAATCACCTTCAATCCAGAAAAACATGCAGCCTGAAGTGCTTTTCAACAGAGGATGTGATGGCAACAGTTACACCAATTAAAAGTGAGAAAAATAATGCTAAAAGGATAAGAAATACATCTAAAATTGATGGAGTAAAATAAATATTTGAAAAATTTAGAAATGTGAATATTCAATGAAAAAAATATTTTAAAAAGATTACTTCCACATTTTATACTTTTGAACTTATAAAAACAGCAATAAACAAAGCAATAAAAAAATGAAATTACATTGTTTTATCCTCATCATAACTTCAATGTAGAGTCAACTTTGAATTACTTGACACTGTCATAAAAAAATGCATAGACACTTCAACATGGCTGTGAAAGAACATGCTATCAAAGGAAGTAAAAACGACGTGGTTTTTCTCTTCATTTTTTTTTAAGTCTCAGCTGAGAAAATGTGAAACAAACTTATCTTTGATGCACCAAGTTCCTTAAAATCTCCCCCACTGCTTTTTTCAACTTTTCTTTATAAACTGTCTTCTTGTTGAGCTCGAGGCTCATTAAAACTGAGGATGAATGAAAACATTTTTTAAAACTTTAGGTCTAGAAGATGTATTATGGTCAACAACTTAGCTTTTGCAGTTTGAAAAACATCAGTGTTCCTTTATGCCATTTTTTCACTGTTTGCTTTTAGCTCCTTAAACAAATACCTAAAAATCTAAACGAACAAATATTTAAAAATTAGGAATCATAAATCAATAATAGAACTTGGTTGTAGCTTGCTGTTGTAAAAGAAAATGCACCAGAAACCCATCGATATGTTGTAATTTTTCTGTCTTGTTTCTTTTCTCTTCATAGTTGTGATGTCCTCGGTGTGATGCCTGATGTTGTCGTGTTGCTGCATGTCGTTTGTCGGGACACAGAGATGAAGACAAAAGAGTTCAGAGTCTGAGCACTAAGACTTTAATGGATGAAGCTCAATACATGGCATTTCATTATATTCCTGTACATTTAAAAGTGACATATCGTTCACCTGGCTATGATGGTACGTCAGCAGTCTGTACATTTGTTTTGTTGAACTCTTGTAGTTATGAAACTGTGTTTATATTGTAGATGAGTTTTTATTACGTATTTTATAAAACAAACTGTAGCAGGCAGATGAATCCAGACTTCTTGTACAGCAACATGTTTTTTGCCAGCTTTGTAATAAAAAAAATTGTACAGAAGATTAAAATGTGAAAAAACACACACTTGTACCCATTTCTTTTTCACAGTTACATTTGATCCCTCCACTGTGGACCATTCACTGAAAACTAACCTAAAACAGCAGCTTCCTGTCTGTGAAACCAGCTCAAAGTGTGAATGCAGGTGATAAGAGGTTGCAGATATTTCCACTGATAACCAAACACAAGTGTAGAAAACCACAAAGAGACCCTCGCCTCTTTAACACCCTTAGCAGCACTAAGAGACCAGCAGTTACCGTTGCGCAAAGAGACGCAGAGGTTGGGGACCATGAAGAAGTGGTTTTTCTTTCACATGCGAGAAGCTGACATTTGCTGACCACAAGCCCGGTGTTCTCAGTTTGTGTCAAACATCATACTCAAACCACAGCCTGGCCTGTGCAGCAGGGGTTTGAATTTCAAAACAGGCAATCGAGGTGGAACGGAAAGCCACACTTAATATACAAAACAGCTTAAAATTACCCAATTCATTTGCTGAATTAAAATGTAGCATTAATGCAAAGACCCCCCTGAACCTTTTCTGTCAGAGCAAACATAACCAAGCATCTAATCCTTCGATTTCTTCTTCAATCATTAACAGTTTGATCAGTGAGATTTGGTGCGTTTCGCTTTACAGAACCAGAAGCAGAGAACTGCAGAGAGAAAAACTTCAAGTCCCAACACACACAGCTCCAGCATCTCCACCTGTTGAAGAACGAACAACAAGCACATCTGTTCTATTTTTCAATAACTGTGTGAACTTACATTGCTAGATAAACTCTGAAATATTTTTTCATATTCCCCAGTCTTACCTTAAGAAAGTCAGCATTATTTTCCTTCCACTCTGCCAGGTCAACGCTAATCATACAAGCTGCAACTGTGCCTACAATGATGCAGCCACAGTTGACCCCAAAGGATGCCTGGAATGTAAGGGGTGTTTTTGTTATTACTTACTCTTATAGATTCAGGTTATATCTATCATTCTATATGTTTTGGTTATGAGTTGTACTTACAGGAAGTAGTTTTGGATATTTGAATAACAGATTGGAAATGATTCCAGCAATGACAAACTGCAGAGGACAAAAACCTGGCTCATAAGTGTTTCAAAGACTTAAAGCAGAGCTGGCTTTCTATCTGTAATGAGGTCAGATGCTTTACACGTTAATATGTGTCTCAAATCACTCTTCGTGACCCCATTGTCTGGTTTTTGATGATGCTCATTTCTGTAATTGAAGCAATCTGAAAAGACTTACAAGTATTCCAGTCAGGTGGGAAACCCTGAACATAGTGAAATAGGAGTCAGTCATGTCCTGGGCTAAAGCAAAAAGAAATCCCAATCCGATACTGAGGAGGCCGCTCACCACCTGCACAGACTGACGGGGTAAGAGTAAAAACAGTAAAAACAGTAAAAAAAAAATGAGAACTCATGAAGCCTGAGATGTTATGTATCGGTGCCTTTTTGTTGTTTTGTTCATAAAAGCATGACATCTCAAGATTTCATTAATCAGTTATGTTTTGAGCATGCCTGTAAATTTGCACGGTATGGAGGAACTTTAACACTCTTGTGTAAAGAAACACTTGGCTTCATACACTCTTTTTGTAATGTGCCTACCTGAGATGGGGAAATTGTGCAGAACAAAAATTATATATATGTTTGTGTTTATAAAATGTCTTACTCTTATATCTGAGTTTTTGAGGCTGTTTACATCTGTTTTCATTACAAGCAGGCAGCCTTAACTATAGATGATGCATCTTGAGGACAGATTAAGATCTTATCACTCAGGCCACATATGGAGGAAACAAAAACGACAACATTGGTGTTATTCTTATAAGTACCTAGTTTAAATTAGCTTCTTCTGTTATTCTAGCCTGTGAATGCAGAGTTTATACATCACATAAAGATATACTGTTCATACTTCCTGTAAAAAAAGAGCATGTATTTAATTTTGAGTGCATGATGATGCTTTGCAAACTATGGAAGTAGGATCACTGAAAGGTTGGTCAAAGTCTATAACTATCTTTGTGTATATAATTAAACAGTAAAAAAAAGAGGAGATGAGAAGCTTTAACATATGCATCTTCACACGCTTTGATTGACGTGACCAGACAACATCAGTGAGCAGTTCAGTCCAGTTGTTCTCATGAGATGACTGCCTAAGATCACTTCAGCCTTGCATCCAGCACCACTCCTATAACCCGATGAGGATAAAAGTTATTGACTACAGATCTTTCTGCAAGATTTTGAGCTCCCTTGTTTTGTAGATTCTTCTGGAGCATTGCTGTTAACAGACTTAATTTGTTAATTTTTGAATTCTGTCAATTTTTCTCTTTCTGTATTGCCCTCCCCAACCCCAACACATTCAAGGAAGGTGGCTGTCTGACACAAGTCTGATTCTGCACAAGATTTCTGCTTTTTAGGGGAAGTTTCCTCTGCCACTGTAAATTTCTAAAAGCGACAGGATGCTCTATTCATGGTGGCTTAACCTGAGATAAGACTCCTTATCTTATTTTGCCAGAAAGGGATCTTGCACATGTCTGCTTATAAATTGAGATGTATCAAAATGACAGGAATAAACAATAAGATTTTTGTTTTCAATTAATTAAGTCACAGAAAATAATAAAAGAGCAACAGTGTGACAGATTGCTGGGATAAGTCTTTTCAAGATTTAAAAGATATATGATGTATTTTCAAGACAAGTAGAAAGCTTGAGGCCGTACATTTACACATAAAGGTGCATTGCATGAAGCTTTTGGCCCTAAAGCACAGGAATTCACAGGTAAAGATTGTTAGGTTCAGTATTTGTTTTCATTTAAAATTTTCTAGATGTGGTTTGTTCTTTTAACTTTCAGATGTGTTGATCTAAAGCAGTAAAATCCAGTCAAACAGCAGCTCAGGAACACTGTGGTCTCTTGCATTCATCACATCAAAAGTTAAACAAACAAAAAAAACCCATAAAACTGTCTTTGCCTTTTTATGTGATTAAAAAAAAGTTTAGAAATGTGGGGAGAGGGGGTGATATGCACAGTATGATAAAAATAACTAATAAAACTGATAAAACCAGCATCCAAAATCAAAAGTTTTAAATCAAGATTCAGTGTCTAAACATTCTAACAGTTAGATTTTTAAAGGCTTTGTTTTTATAAGCTGCAAAACTGCATTGATTTTTTTTAGTATATCACTGAATAGCTCAGTCAGTCTTACCCCGAGCACAGCAGGTTGTTTCTGCAGCAGATCATGCAGCGGCCCTGTGACCCCTGGCAGCAGCTCTGTAGCCTGGTATTGTCGAACTATCGGGGACTCTCTCCTCCCAGCTCTGTGCGTCTCCTCTTCATCTCCGTGGATGTCCATGTCTACATCTGCACAGGCCATGATGCTCTCCTGAACAGCAGAGTAGGAAGGAAATAGCAGATGAAAGATGGCAGTAAAGTGCAATCTGATACATCATTAGTACATGATACAGCTGTGATAAACTCCATGAGCTTAAAAACAGAACAATTCAAGCATGAGTTTTTCACATGAGTTCAAAATGAAAGGCTTTAGTTACTTTAGTAGGTTTGAAGGTAATGCATGTTTCATAATCTTAATTTAAGATAAAGGATGATCAAGTACAGGGTTTTATTATGAACTGGTTGTAGTAGTGCTTTTCATTTGTCCAGATTATCCAAAATTACATTTTAGCTTCACACAATTACAAGTAACATTCAGTCTTTTGTCAAAGGTTATTTTTTTTGGCCAGTTCAAACACATGTGATATGTTAAACTGTCAGAGAAAATTACAGAGGTTTTAAATTAAAATGTTTGATTTTTTTAATTAAATCTAGAATCCTACAGTTAATAAGTCAGTCATTCCTCACACTTCTGACCCTCTTGAGTAAAGAGGTATGGTAAGTCAAACATGATACTTGCAAATTGATGTCCTCTACAGCAAATATGTCCAAAACCTTTGTTTCTTCAATACAACTCAATAAAGAAGTCAAATTTAAATTCTTACCTTGGTAAAGCTTGAGAAGAATTGATTTTACTCAGTCAGTCCGTCTAAAACGCCTCAGCCTTTAGTCAAAATTTTCACTTCCCTGTAAATTCTTTGAAAGAGGAGGTCACCTTACACCTTCACTTCCTCCATCAAGCAGAAGGGTGTCAATAACATCATCATGTCTTCATCGTACTTGTGTAAAAACAAGAAAAAAATCTGTCCTCATATAAATGTATAAAGTATGTATCAAGTACATATGTTTACAAGAAATTCAAACTACAAGGTCTGTTTAACATCTTAGACAGGTTTTAAAGTCAGCCAGCAAGCTGTTTGTGGGTTCATAGTTTTGTCTGTGCGTGCAGTTGTGTGTATGTGTGTGTGTGAGAGATAGGGGGTTGAGAGAAAGAGCAAGACACATAGACCAGTGGCGTGTCAGGTCATTTCCTCACTGAACCCTATTCACGCAAGGAGGATTTGAGGTCTGACTCAAGATAAAAGCATAAAATCAAAGGTAAGTACCTGTTACCTACAACTTTGAGGACTGAGTGATGCAGTGGCAAAATCTGATTCACTTTTTGATCTTGCCCACAGGACGATGAAGAAGACATTTGTATGTGATGATTCAATGATCATCACCATTCCCATCGGGTCTCTGAGAGGTGGCAGCGGGGATCACCTGATGCCTGAGAAGTTTCACTGTGTGTACAAAGACTCCTACAAGCTGTTTGCTGTCAAAGGAAAACCCAAACCTCTTGGAGTAAGGTGGACCATTTACAGACAATCATGAATCTCTGTGAATAAAATTCAGCACTGTAACCCAGTGTTTCTCTGTTTCTTATAGGCAGCTCAGACCATGGCTGGTGTGTTCATTGTTGCTCTAAGTTTGATTTCTGGCTACGCAGGAAACCATGACGGGATACAAATTTGGATCCTAGCTGTACCCAGCTGTGTGGTAAAGAAATATGCAAAAATAATATACCTATTCTAATAATATTCTAAATTCAGAAAATAAATATCCGAAATTTAGTCTTTGTGCTTTCTTTTTACAGTTACTGTCATTTAAGCAAACATATTGTATGCATTTAATCTTCTACTTCCTGTTACTGTGACAACTCATCAGGAGAACAATGATGAATATCTTTCATACCTTAACTCATGTTTACAAAAGATTATTACTGGTTATTATTGCTGTATCATTTTATATAATGACGCTTTTTTTTTTTTTTCAAATGAATATCTCAGTTTGTGATCTCTGGTATGCTGTCCTATGCTGCAGGGCGGTCTCCAAACATCCACGTGGTAAGATTATAATTTGGTTGTTTTAAGGTTTGTTTTTGATGAAGCAGATTAACATTCAAAAGAAAAATGATCAAACCATTTACAGTTTCGTTTGTAAATTGTAATAATTGAATGTAATGATTTTGACAAGTTCTGTCATCCTGGTTGGTTAAACAACATTTCAATTAGTTTATTGTAATTATTCACTAATTCTGTTTTATTTCTTTGGGCGGTGCTCACAATGATGCCTTTAATGATGTCTTAAGGCCTGAATCATTTCTGCACTTTTCACTAGACGAAGCTGTCGTTCTCTCTAAACATCATCAGCCTCTTTTGGTCCATTGTGGCAGTCATTTTATGTGCATTGTGGATTCATTTTGGGTCAATAGGAATCCCAGAAAAACACAAGGTGAAAGAAAAAGCCTTTTATTTAAATGATAATCCTCTGGTTAATTCAATTTTTTAGTTGTTATTCATCAATTTGTTTATCATTTTTATAGCAGCAGCTCATTGAGGGAATCGACAGCCTGATCCTGACTCTGCTGGTGGTTGAGAAGTTCATAGCCCTTTTCTTGACCTACTGGTTGAGTAAAGCTGTCTGCAGACAACATTTCAACACTTTGGTAGGGCTTTGTCTTTGAACATGCATAAAAATGCATAGTGCCAGGATTCTGATTATATGCAACTAACTCATTGTTGTTTTTTTCTACAGCCAATCATACTGCTGAAACAGGGGGATTGAAATAATGGGCTTAAGACAAAAAAAAAAAATCACCTGAATACAGCCTCTTTTTCAATTCTATAAACTGATCCTGCAACCAATGCCATCATCAGACAACAGTCATTGAAATTCCAGATAACTTGCTTTTGAATAACTTTGAATGTTAAGGGCGGCTAATGAATGTCATATGAAAACAGCAAACTGCATGTAAAAACGATAGAAACTATGTTATAATTGTTATTTGTTAAATCTTATATTTTTTCCGATTAATGTAAGTTTTTGTACTTTTTTTGTGTACATTTGTGTAAAATTTGTGGATCCAGTTTTACTTTTGTATCTTTTAATAACTCTTCTGTGAATAAAGGCGACTGTTTTGTTCTGCAATGACATTTTTTTCATCTTTTATAACGCATGGTACAATAATAAAATTCATTTCAGGAAAATAAAAATGTATAAACGTTTTGTAGTGTTATAAACTATATTGAATTTTAAATCCTCTCAAAAGAGAAGAGTTATCGCAAACAATTATAAAATAATAGACTACTCTGAGTGCACAACTATTAGCATTGTGAACCCCTAGCCATCTTTCTCAAAACTATTTTTCTGTAATGTTTATTGAGTGAATCCTACATTTTTTTTCTCCAACGCTGATAAATTGCAGGAAAATATAAGAGCTAAAAATCTGTCATCGTTTATATTTTCATGTTATAAGTGGTTGAAGTTTTCACAAACTTTGTGCTGATCATAGATCTTAATGCGTGAGCATAGACTGTTAAAAAACGTGCGTGCGCTGACAATGCCCCCTGCTGGGAACTGAGAGGATTTATGGTTGTAACAGCAAAACCATGAGCTGCCACAAGGGGGAGTCGATCACACACCAGATGAAGCCAAGTAAATTTAACTTTCAGAGAAGGATGTAGTCGTGGAACAACATTCATTTGACATTCGAATCACTTCGGGCTGTTGTACAACTGTAACAAGTTCTCTAAAAGTAGACTATAGACTTGCGTACTTGTTAAACATTCGATTAATAACGCCTGTAACTAATTGGCTACATTTAAAAGTCAGTCTCGGTTCATTTAACACGCTTTGAAGTCTTTGCACGGAGGTCAGCTTGAAAACAATCATTGCAGCACATGATGCAGGAGGGCATGTGAACTCTTCCGCGTCCGGACACTCCCTACAATCATGAACACCAATCAAAATCAAAAGTGAACAATTCCTCTGTAACTGTCTTTCCTTCTTTTTTAACCCTCTGTGGCTCTTCCTGCTCAGCTGTCACCTTTACCTTACATCCTGCTGAGCTCGCTATGTGACCATATCTCTTAATTTCCCCGCGTGTTGTGGCAGTTTTCGTGGTCGCTGCTGCTGGCTTGATCACTTTCTCATGCTAATGTGAGGAACTGCTGCTGCTGCTGCTGCTGCGTCCATCCATGGCGTCCGTATACAGCGGATCTCATACCTTGAGCAAGGATGATGTGAATTATAGGATGCATTTCCGAATGATAAACGAGCAGCAAGTTGAAGATATCACTATAGAGTTTTTCTACAGGCCGCACACGATAACACTGCTGACATGCACGGTGCTCAGTTTGATGTATTTTGCCTTCACAAGGTAAGAGACTCACAGCTAACGTTAGCACGGTGCTTAGCCTGGTGAGCTAACAGTGATGCTCTGACAGAGCCAGGTTTACACAGGGAGGTTAGCTAGCTTTTAGCTACTCTAAGGAATCTATAACGGAAAAATATTGTTTACAGTCACAAGAAAACAATAGCGTAACTCATTACTCAGCATTAACGTATCTGTCAGAACGTAAGTCAGTATTAACGGCTGTAGAGATGAACACAGTTTTAATGTGTTGACATTAGCTACAACAATATAACACGCAGGGAAACGTGTCATAACGTCACATACAAAGTGGTTATCTGAATTAGAAATGATTTGTTCAGCAAGCAGAAGAAGATATAAACCCACTAACAGTAATAGTTTCAGTAAGAACCACAATACGTGTTATATGGAACACTAACTGTTGATTTTAATTAATACATGTGATGTTTAACTGACTTTAATGTCTGTTTATCCTGCTTGCAGAGATGATGGAAATCCTGACAGTAATCTCTGGGTGGGGCTCATCCTGGTGATCTCCTTTTTCCTGGTCATTAGTGTTTTGGCATTTCCAAATGGTGGGTACCAACTGACACTGAAGACAGTTTTATTCAGTAATGTGCATACATCAAATGTTTGCAAATTGGCAGATAATAACAAACATGAACCAATGAGTTAAAAAGCTCATTCAACAAAGCACAGCAAGAGTTAGTTTTTCCTGCTCTTGTATGTTGATTCTCATCACATGGAATTTAATCTCCTTTTCCAGACCTTAAATCACATCTAGCCGTGTGCAAAATGAAAGAATAGTGTTAAGGAAAATGTGAAAAAATATCACCAAAACATAGTCTGGCATGATGAAAAGTCTGTGTCCGTTTTGCACATGTATTAGACATTATCTTTGACAAAGTGTCTTGATGTCCTTTACTGTAGGTCCATTCACAAGGCCACATCCTGCAATATGGCGAATAGTTTTTGGTGAGTATGTCTCATAGGGCAAGTACTGCTTATTGATTGAATCATAAATTCCCGTTGTAAATGTCATCTCTCTTTACTGTTTAGGTCTAAGCGTCTTGTACTTCCTCTTCCTGGTTTTCATCATCTTCCTCAACTGGCAGCAGGTAAAGCAGCTCATGTACTGGTTGGACCCAAACCTGCGCTATGCCAAGAGAGAGGCAGATATAATGGTGAGTGATGCAGGCTTAAGTGCATACAATCTTTCGAAGTGCTTTTTCTATCATGGGATATTTAGTCATGGTGATGAGGCTAAGTACGCTGCTCTCTGCAGGAATACGCTGTGAACTGCCATGTCATCACCTGGGAGAGAATCCTGAGCCATTTTGACATTTTTGCATTCAGTCATTTCTGGGGCTGGGGTATGAAGGCTCTGCTTATTCGTAGCTACGGCCTCTGCTGGACCATAAGTATTACATGGGAGCTCACTGAGGTAAGCAAGTACTAGATACAGTTAGCACTCATTTAACATCTCACCTCCTGCCTCTCCTTCTGTCTTTCCTCTCACAAATGAGACTTTAAGAGTCGACTAACCTGGTGACTGAGTTAATCCAAAAGAAACTGATGGGTTTGGTCATTTTTATTAACATTTCCTAAGCAAACCCTCTTGCCTCCTAATCTTCTTATCCTGTAGCTGTTCTTCATGCATCTGCTGCCTAACTTTGCTGAGTGCTGGTGGGACCAGGTGATTCTGGACATTCTGCTCTGCAACGGAGGAGGCATCTGGCTTGGCATGACTGTCTGCCGCTTTTTGGAGATGAGGACCTACCACTGGGCCAGTATTAAGTATGATCTCCAAATATGTTGAGATTCCATTCTGATTTGTGTTGATCCATAGTTTGTGTAAGCGATACCAGCAGAAAAGCATCCAGTTTCTTTCAGATGAATTTTCCAAATTAATCACAGGTTTCGAAAAGGCAAATGAGGGTTTTATTGTGAGGCAGTGACATTCATTTCATTGGGTACCAATTTAGTTATCACCAATATGATCTCACTAATACATTGTACACAATACACAATCAGGTTTCACTTGTTTGCTTGTATTGGCCATGCAAAAATGGGGATCAGTATAACAAAACTGAAGTCAGAATGATTCAAAAAGTCAACTCATGGTGGTTTATTGTTCACTAGTATGCACAAATTATTGTTTTGAAATCAGATCGCAATAGTTCATCTAGGTGGAGTGGACTTGAATCATTAATGTGATTGGGTTCCTTTCATCTGGCTTTGTCTTCTGCCCTGATATAATACTTATTTGTAATCTATCTGCAACTTATTGTAATCCCTCTCTTGTGTGTTTCCATCCAGGGACATCCACACCACCACAGGGAAGATCAAACGAGCCGTGTTACAGTTCACCCCTGCGAGCTGGACCTATGTCCGCTGGCTGGACCCAAAGTCTTCCCTTCAGCGAGTGATGGGTGTCTATCTCTTCATGATTATCTGGCAGGTGGGTCAGCAAGAAATCCTCTCCCATTATCTCATGGTGACTAAGTGCTGACTAGTCGGGGATCATCCTGTGCTAAGTCCAGGCTAATCTAATTACCTTCTGTGTTGTTGAAAGCTAAAACCTGTCTCACATGGATCCATATAATGCAAAGTTTCCTCCTGTCTACACATTAGCTGCTAATCCTTTTGTCAAAGACAGGTTGGAGCAATTTATTGACACCAGTCAACCATGGATTGAGAATTTAGATGAACTTGTTGTACAGAGGAGGGTTAACTAAAAACGTTGTGCTTTTAGCCGTCAGCTGCTTCAGCTTTGAAAGCTGCGGTTTCTCTCATTCTTATACGGAAATGAAACACAGTAGTCCTTCCTTCTTCTTTACTTAGTAGCCCCCAGCTCTACTTCCGTTCCAAACAGTCATTACTAAGGTTTGTGAATTAAGAAGGAAACAATCCAGCTCAACTCTGCATGAGGACAGACCGTTTAGCATGTCAGTTAGGATGTAGTACACTCCTGTGTAAACTGCTGTTATAGCTGCCAATTTGTTAAATCAACTGAAACCTGCATTGTTAGAAAACCTTTGTTGGTTGATGTCCTAGTATCCACCTAGAGTTTTTTTTTAAGAAGAGTTTTATACTTGTAGAACATCAGTTCATGTGAAATTTGTGAACAGTTCAAGTTGCTTGCAACACCTGAATCTATCAACCTCCACAGGTGAAAATATCTGCAGGGGAAAAAGCACCATGACATAAACTGGTTACAAAAAATTAAATACAAAAAGAACATTGACACTGTTTTTTTGTCTTGGGTTTGCACTTAAGCACATGGGACTTGATGTCATCACCCTACTTAAAAGTTGTTCTAGTATTCACATGGTGTTTGTCTAACATTAAGTTTAGTTGTCACGTTGATCTCTGCCTTACATAATGGGGACTCAATAAAAAGCGCATATGTTCCCATGAACACAATCTCTTTGCATAGAATGTCAAACCTACCAAAGAAATTTACATTAACCATGTCTTTCTCTTTTCCATTGATCCACAGCTTACAGAGTTGAACACATTCTTCCTCAAGCATATTTTCGTCTTTCCAGCAAGCCACGCACTCAGCTGGTGTCGGATCCTGTTTGTTGGTATCATCACTGCTCCAACAGTGAGGTAAACACTCAATGTGGTTATATTTGTGAAGAGGTGATCTTTACAAACCAATCAAGCTACATTGTGTCAATATTGTACAGTACCAAATGCTTCCATTCAGATCTTCGTTTTGACAGTTTGTTCAACAGGTGTACTGTAACGACAAAAACTGACTCAACCTGCAGGTGAACATTTATGTTTGTTTTTTTTTTTTGCTTCAGGCAGTATTACGCATACCTAACAGACACACAGTGCAAAAGAGTCGGGACCCAGTGCTGGGTGTTTGGGTAAGTGCAGCCTTGACTCAGTGTGACCACCAGTTTTAGTTCTACTCACGCTCTATTTATGTGTAAACTTTAAGCGTATATCAGAAAGCCACATGATGTAAGATAAAGATGGTGCAAATCTAAACATGTGAGGCTTCATGAAATGGTAGAAGTCACACCCGGGCATGTTTGCTTTGAGCTTCTGTTTTTGGTCAACGTGAAAGGTTACTGTGGGTCATGGGTCAGTGTTGTCTGTTTTTTTTTCCCCCTCTCACAGGGCAATAGCCTTTCTGGAGGCCTTGGCTTGCATTAAGTTTGGACAAGACTTGTTCTCTAAAACACAGATCCTCTATGTGATTCTCTGGCTGCTGTGTTTGGTAAGATGAGCATCAAAGCTTTGATGCATTTCACTTTTAGATTTGAGTTTTATGTTTATTATGCTGTAGAATACATGAAGTCATGTAGCTCAACTCTGCTGAAGACCATCTTTTCCATACATACCTCTCTGTTTCCACTTGTGAAAAGTTTAACTTGCTGTAAGTTATTGATAATGGATTTTCCATGAATCATTAAACAGTGTCCATCATGTTTGATCTGTTTTTAGGCCTTCATTACATTCCTGTGCCTGTATGGAATGGTGTGGTTTGCTGAAAATTATGGCCCTAGAGAAAAGGTATGTCAATTACTTTAAGTGTTTTTCCCCTGCAAAGGCTGTCAAACTATCAATATTAAACAATGATCATTGTTAAAATCTGTTTTTAACTTCAGTGACACGTGACTGTTTTTTGTGACTGATTGATTTACGTGGAAAAAAATGGCACAGTGATGTCACATATATGTGAAACTTATAAAAGTAATCTGCTAAGCTTATATCGTGATCCATGACCTTGCACATTCTATTTCTTTGTCAGCCTTGCATCTATCTTTCTGTTTGAATTGAGTAATTTGGTAATTCACTGGCTACTGAGCTGTAAATGTTGTAGCAATTATGTGGGTTATAGTTGTAAAAAAAAGAAAAAAGCAATCTTCATACAGCTACAGTGTTGATCACAGTAATGCTCCATGTCTAATCTCTCTGTGGTTGTACCTTATTGAACAGTAGAAAAAAACAACAACTGGGATTTAGTGTCATGTATGATTGATTATAAAATCTATAAAGTAATTCACAGCAGAATTGAGAACATGCAAAAAAAAGACTGCATCATGCCATGTCTAAACAAAGCTGCATGAATTGGTGCTGTTCTGGGTCAGTTAGCTGCTAGATGTTCCCTGTCCAGTCAACAGCATGTGTGTCATGTGTCTGAACTTCTTCTTTCACAGAGCCTCTCAGAATGTGAAGACAGTAATTACACAGAATCTGCTGGTCATGTGTCAGAGGGGTTTAAAGGTACAGTAACTCATCTTACGGACACCCAGTGTTTAGAGTGGTCTTTTACATGTACTCTTTATTTTTTAAACAAACTCATTTCTAAGTGTTTGATGTTTCAGGGGAGACAGCGGTGGACGACGACAGCCCTACAATCAGACATCGAGGAAAGCTCTCACCAAAGACTGGTTCCATCAATGGTTTGGATAGCCAGTAGGAGTCGGCGATTGAGAGGCTTGATGTTGATTCCTGAACTCCATCCAAGAAACCTGCTGTGAAAAATCACACATTTACAAGGGGGTGAAGATACAGCTACTTCTTGGTATATTTGAAGTCTACAAAGCCCCTACATACAGTAGAAGGAGTGGAGACAGGAAAGGTGCAGGTTCATGCAGTGTTATTAGGAGTGCATAGTGGCTTGAACTACAGGGACGCACGCTTGGATGTGTGCTGTAGTCATAGAAAACTCCTAAACCACTTATCACAGGTTTGTGTGTAAAGACAGAGGTAATGTGTGTGTTAGTGTGAGAAAGAAAGAGATGGCGATCAAGATTACCAGTTCTAGATATGACTGCATGATCATTGTAGCCGATGAAGTATAATTTACAAACATTTATCTTATAATACTGTATATCACTAATGGTTAATGTACATTTGACTGGTTGACACCAGCCTTAACTGCAGTATGTTGGTCCAACACATTTCAATGTTTGAAAGCCATCATGTAGAATTTATCACATTAAATGGAGCCTCTATGTTTATTGCACAGAAAGGCTTTTACTGGCATCTGTCAAAGATGTTCACACTTGTTTCGTGAGCTCGAATGTGGGCGGTGTTTTAATGCAAGGAGGCTCTTGCTGGGTAGGATCATGGACTGAAGTGTTTGTTTGACCACGAACAAAGCAAAGCACACAGTTTAAGCACTTTTCGGAATGTTTTCTGCAAATACTGTACATTTTGTAATGTTTGAGTATTCTGTGAATCATTGTGACTATGAGTGATTTTACTCTCCTGTTCATCTGTGGCTGCTATCATTTTTTTATAGTACTGATATATCTGAGGGCATCCGTTGAATTTTGTGCATGTGTTGTCAGTCTAAGCCTGTCCTTGTGCAGGGGGCTTCGTTTTACCGTCAACCTTCTTGCGTTTGCATGGCTGTGTCAAATCAAATGGAGTGTTTAAGTAGGAAACGTTACAAAAGTATATTACACCACACACCAGGATGCCAGTATTGTCATGTTTTGTCACTCACTGTCATTGTAACATTTTAATCTACCCTTGTGCCTGTCTGCATGTTCTTTTTTTTATTCCTGACTTTTCTAGGTTTTTACTGAAGTTTTGGCTTTAGATGTTTGATTCTTCTTTGTGCTTGAGTGCCGTATTGAAGATTTATTTCCATCGCTCCGTCAGCCTCATCTCAGTTCAGATAATCCTCGACAATCCAGACATTGACCTCTGTGGAATGGACCAGGCTCCAGTGCTACAGTAGACGCTATAAATGGTACATTGTCTCTGGATGTAGGTGTAATTTGCCAAAAGCATTTTTTGTTGAAAAGGACTTGTGCTGTTCTTTTTCACTGTGAAATAATGGAACATATTAAAACATTACATTAAAAGGGTTTTACATTTCGTCTTGAGCTCTGAGTTGTTTTGAGTTATTTCCTCTCTTATGTTATCTAATAGAGCAGTAGCACCACTACTCTTACTGTCTACTTTGATCAATAATCACTTTACGTATCATCAGAAAACCATGTTAGTACTGGCTTGTGAAAGGCTGATAATGTGCTTCACAATGGGAAACCATGGATGACCTTGCTCAACCTCTGAAGAGTGGCCTGCAGCAGCAAAGCAGTGCCGCATTGGCTGACTCAAGAACTGCCCATCTTGGATCAGATTTCACTCAGTCTGCACACCATGAAATACAGACAGAAATAGCTGCTGCCTCGTGTTGACCTACAACAACATGTTGTTTGAAAGGACACCTCATGTTGTGGAAAGAGAAAAAACAGCAAAGTCAGAGATTCCATTACTTTATCCCCTGCTAAATAGACTCTGAGGATCTAGCCAGCAGAAATTACTCAGCAGAAACCCAAAAGGCACAATAAAACTGTTTTTAACACCCAGGTTATCTCTGTTGCCATACTTTATACTCCCGTTTCATGTTATTGTGTTCTGCTGTTCTGTGCAGAACACAAACACGGAGGGAGAGGGGGCTGTGCCTTCTGAAACTTGTAATCTTTGTTTAACTTATTAACCAGAGGAGGGCAGCAGAGAGCCTCATTGCAGTGTAAAATGTCACGTGACCATTTGGGCCTAAAGCAGGGGACATGAGTGTGTTGACAAAAATGGTGCAGTCCTCTGGCTTCATTTTCCTTGTCTCCTTCCTTCTCACCATCCAACTGGAGCTTCAAGTCTCTCTCTTTTGGTTTCCTGAACTTCCTGCTGCCTTCCTCAGATGACTGAGCAGTCTCAGTAAGTTTAAAGGACATTCAGGGATATTTCAGCCATGGCCAAGAGTCCTTTTCTGAGGGGTCCTGAGGGCGCTCTGAGAGAGATCCAGATCAACTTACTGGAGTGTAAAGTGTGCTTTGAGAAGTTCAACACTCGGCAGAGGGAGCGCAGACCACAGAACCTTTCCTGTGGCCATGTTCTCTGTCTGGAATGCATCGCAGCTTTGTCCCACCCTCTCCTGAGGAAGCTGGAGTGCCCATTCTGTAGACAGCTGTGCAGTGCTGACAGCACCTCCCCCTGCCAGGTTCTTATAGACCTCCAGGAGCTGATGTTTTCTGTGAGTCCAGTATCTTCAAAAGAAGGTTTGTGCATAGCCTCAAGTCTGACATCTACAGCTCCACATCTTTCTATGGGTTTTGGTGGATGGGGGACTCTCTTCAACCCCACTGGGATAGCTGTTTTAGGGTCCTCTGGGACAGTAGTGGTGGTGCATGATGGAGAGGAAAGGGTGGTGGTGTTTAGTCCGCAGGGAAGGAAGCTGCACAGCTTTGGGCCAAGAGGACGAGCTGCTGGGGAGATCTGTTACCCTGTGGATGTTGCTGTGACACCCTGTGGTTACGTGGTGGTGACTGATGCAGGGGATCAAGCTGTGAAGGTTTTTACTACAAGAGGGAACCATGTATTGACAGTTAAAGAGCCCTTCATGCTTCCTTGGGGTATTGACACAGACAGCTACGGGAACATTTTGGTCTCAGACAATCAGGCTGGCGTGCTGTCCCAAATAAAAGTGGACTATATTCATGGTGTAATTCTGAAGTATGAACCCGTTGTTGTAGACCTTCAACATCCAAAAACAGTGGCCTCCTGCCAGCTGACCAGGAACATTGCAGTGGTGGAGCATTTACCTGACGAGAAGTATCCTCCAAGTTTTCACCAACGCACAAGATTAAAAGTGTTTTCTCCATATTTCAGCCTCCTTTATCAGGCAGACAGTTTCAGCCTAAGCCTGCTGTCCACAGTGAGGCTCAACATATCAGGTGTTGCCTTTGCTGGTGATGGAGGCGTTATTGTGGTAGACTCTAACCAAGGAATGATTTGGAGTTTGGGGAATGTGCAGAAAGGCCCGGACCTGTCTCCTCTGGTGAGAGACCATCTGATCCGCCCTACTGGGCTGGTGTCACTGAAGAATAAACTTTTCATTCTGGACAGTGGAGACCATACAGTGAAGATTTGCTCTGCTAAATCGGATCTTTTGCCAAACAGAAAGCTAATGGTGGAGCAATACATGAAATGTATTTGATAAAACTACAGTACAAAGTGATGATTTGTGGGGGATAAAAGTGAAAAATATAAAGTTTTGCATTAAAAAAATTGCATTAAAATGTATGATTATATGTAAAGAAATTAAAGTACTTCTGTTGAGCCCACTGTGTCCGGCTTAATTGAAATCCAGTTCAGTATTTTTAGACAGGCTAACAGGCTAACAGTCTTGGCAATTAACGTCTCTTTCTTTAAATGTTGCTGCTTCTACAATTTAGAAAAAACAACAACAACTTTTTATTTATCTATTTATTTGTTCAACAAAACAAAAGGAAATTTAATCCCTACCATCACTTGGTCATGAATCCCAGCATGGATCCCAAAAAATAACCTGACAGATCACAAGGAGATTTATGAAAACAGAAATTAAATTATAATAGTTTTATGGAAGAGGGTATGGCTTCAATTTCCTGGGCCTACAACCCTTCATTTCATGCAGTTCCAAATAAAAAGTCACTTGACTAACCGTTCATGTTCAACAAGCTATAACCCTGAGGCGAAATGGAGCCAGTAGGAAAGGGATAAACATCTTTACCAAGAGCTCCAGACGAATGTGTTTATGGCCAAGTCTTTATTTCCATTTTTTTACATTTGTAGTGAATGAATATTTTTATTTATTTATTCAACAGCATGGCTAAATTTTAATATTTTAAAAGGCCCTGAGAGGATTTTTAAAGTGCTATTGAAGTAATACGACTTTTATATATTTGCCTCTTCATAATCAACCATTTAAAATAAGATTATTAGCACTAGAACTGATTATTTCTCAATGCTTTTTTCAGTATTGCTTAGTAATGGCTGGCACTGAAGCTGGACTGGCAAAAAGAAAAAGGACAGAAGAGCAAAAGTAGTCAGTGGTCTGTTCAAACTTGAAAGTTTGTCTGCAAAATGAAGAATAAGGCCTTTTTTGTTCTGCCTGGTGAGGTTAGTTGGTAGATGAGCACTGGTGGGACATAGCCAGGATTCATTAACGTTTCATGTAATGGACATGTGTCGAGCACCGGGCTATGAGTAACACAAACTTAAGCTGTCTACTAAACTACAGTACAAACTGAGTTAACAAAGTTTTCTTGTTGACTTGTTTTAAACATCCTGTAAAAGTTGTCTTGGACAAAGAAAAGTAGTTTGAAAATCCTGATCTCCATTCATTTGCCTCATAAATAAATGCACGCCTTGTCAAGAGTCATGTCCTTACAACAGTGGGGAAAAGTGCTTATGTGAAACAAAATCTTTATGCCAAAGATAACACATTTTGCGGGGGACCCCAGACTCACGCCCTGGGTATCTGTAAAAGCAGGCTACGGCCCTGCTGCTTTAGCCACTTGAGTGTTGCTATTTATTCATTTATGTATTCATTTTCAGTATTGTTTGTTTGTTTGTTTTAGTTTTTTTAAAAAAAAATTGATTAAGAAAAGGTAAATAACAGAAAAAATTAACATTCAAAGCTGCTTGTCAAAGACGTAGCAAAACAAATGTGACATTTTAAGTGCATAATGGTTTAAACAACCTTTCTAATAGTCTCCACACCCTATATTTACCTCTAAAATGCCCAGATGAATTCTTATCGTGGCATGTTAATGAACTTGTCAGACAGTCTCTCTTCTCATGCTCTGCCCCCCTCCACCCCCCGACTAGCGGCGCGGTGCGTGGATCCTTTCTCCCTCTCCGGCAGAGCCTCTCCAGCCTGCCAGAGGAGAGCAGTCGTGCTCCCAGTGGAAGATGGCGGTGGGGATGGAGCACAGTGCTGGATTTGCACTAAAAGCGAACCCGGGTGGATGTAAAGGACAACATGAACATATTCCTGCATCTTTTCCTCGAGGTGTGGACTCTTTCGGTCTTGTCTAACTAGAGCCTGGTGCCTCTTTTTGTGGCTGAAATACTGGCTCCTTGTCGGGGATTCACAGACTACACACACAGAGACAGGGTGGGAGTGAAAAGTGGACAAAAATGTCGGATACAAAGGTAAAAGTTGCAGTGAGAGTCCGGCCCATGAACCGCAGGGGTAAGTGTTTTTAAAACAATGATTTCTGTTCGCTAACCCTGTTTTCTGTCTCAGCGGAGTCATGCTACGTTATCATAAAGTTTTGATTTCTTCGCCATTGCTGTCTTCAGCTTGAGCTTGGATTCAGACTTGAGTTGATCTGAAGACGGTAGAAAGTAGCTAGCATGATTTACTTTTACACCCCCGTATTCTGCTTCACAATCCCAACAAACTTCTCTTCACAGAAATTGAACTGAATACAAAATGTGTCGTGGATATGGAGGATAACCAAACAGTTCTCCACCCACCACCTTCAAATGGAAAAGGAGAGAACAGGTAAACAAAGCTGAAAAACTGCCAACAGTTTATGTTTTTCAGATGCAGAAAGCATTACAGAGCAGGGAGCAATGAGCGTATATGTAAAAATGAGGCTTTGATGTGAACACAGATGGAGACTCAGGGTGTTTGGGGAATGTCTGGTAAGTGAAAGAGCAGAAAAATGCTGGCTGCACCCTCTCTCTAATAACTCTATCCCACCCTGGTTGTAATACAATAACAGTAACATCCAAGTTTAGCATATAAACTGCCTTTCAAGTGGGCAACAGGACCACAAGATTAGCTCAAATGTCTAATATATCACCTGTACATTATAACTCATGTGAACACTAATTACCATGACAAAGTTTTATTGTAAATTCACACCAAACTGTTTCACTGCACAAATACCAGAAAGTGAATTTTAACAGAAATGGTGCTGCAGCTGAGGATCTGATGACTGCCACCCACCTGCTTGCAACATGATATTAGGTTATGTCATTGATTTGAAACTTCCAATGCTAATCACATCAGCATGATAATACATCTATTGATATCACAGAATAAGCTTGAATTGTTCGTATCTGTGTGGAGTCTCAAGGCTTGAGAAGATGTATCTGACGCATAATGATGTTGATTAGACAGAACTGATTTACGTTGAGCCCCAGGGCATTGCTGTAAATCTACAGAGTCAGAACTAGTTTCACTTATTAGATGTTCAAAGTGCTGCTTGACACCAGTTATTTAATTTTTTTTGTTGGAAAGCAGATTTTAGCGGATGTTATTGGGCACCTCACTTTGGCTGCAAGTGTTGTGAAGCTGCAGTGAAGGTCAGCAAGAAGCGGAAAAAGCAGTTTTTTGTCGGCCGATCAGACTGTAATGAGGAGATGTCTAGAAGTGACACAACATGTAGGTTAATGATGGCTGTAAGCTTGTGAAGTCACTGAAATGTAATGCCTTACAGCAAGTCTCAGAGATGCAATACTCATAAATCAGAGCTGACTTGTTTTTTTTTTTTTTTCAGTTTTGTGCTTTTCTGCCTCGTTTGCTCTTCTCTGATGTTGGTGTCACACACCATTGAACAGCTGACCTGATTACCCACAGGCGCAGATACATTCAAAAGATGCTCATTTGGAAAACATCCCAGAATATAGGTCTTTTTATGTAACTCATCATGTGAAAGAAGTTATTTCCATTAATACAAAAAAACTTCCATGGCAACAGTAAAAGACCCCAGTGTGTGTGTGTTAAAAAAGTCATGCCACAGTCAAGGCTTTTCTCATGGCTGGCATCCAGCCTTGTTAAAGAGTAACACTTTCTCTGCTGTTCTACTAACCAAGAGTCAGCAATTAATGGCAATAAGCCTGCTCGGCTCCACGCATTAACCTGTATTTAAGGCAATTATCAGAAAAGAAATTGCTGCTCAATGGCAATGTTCCAAACAGTGAAACAAAACATGCTTTAAGCTAACAGAAGTGGGACATGATGCACAACAGCAGAACAAAAAGCTGTCATGGGTCAGAGGACACATATTCACGGTGACTACATCTGCAGTATTTTACGGATAAGTTATAAGTATGACTGTGGAGGTTCTATTTATGGTTGAGATGTCTAGAAATGTTCAATCCCTTGTGGTTCACTCTTAGTCAATCAACCAGTCAGTTTGTATTTATGTGGCAGCAATCAAATCAACGGTTTTGAGATGAGATGAGATATCAGGTCCTTTACCTGTTATTTACAGAAACTCAGTATGAATTTAGTATGAAGCTCTTCTCCTGGCTTACAAAACATTAACAAGAATGGCTCCTGCCTACCTGGGGTCCCTCATCCAGGCATACACTCCCTCTTGCCCACTACGCTCTGCTTGTGAAAGACGCCTGGTGCTCCCAGCCCAGCGCGGCTCCAAATCACTAGCCAGACTCTTCTCTTCTGTTGTGCCCAAATGGTGGAATGAATTACCTAACTCTATACGATCCGCAGAGTCCCTTTCTACTTTTAAGAGAAGTCTGAAAACTTATCTGTTCAGGGAACACTTGTGCACTTAAACTGACCCTTCTCCTCTTTGCCCTCAGGGGGAGAATGAGTCAGAGGGTCTATGACTCAGGGCTTATGATGTTTTAGCACTATTACTGATGTTTGATGAAGATTTAGGTACACTGTTGCAGCTTTGCATGTAGTTGCCTTGTTGATTATTGTACCCCCACCCAAAAAAACAAAACAAAACAATTAATAAAACTTGCACTTAATGGCAGCACCCACAGCCAAATAACTTGAAGCACTGTTGTCGCACTAACTAGGTTTTGCTTCTGTCTAAATTCTTGCTTGTGTTGTACGTCGCTTTGGACAAAAGTGTCTGCTAAATAAAACTGTAGAACTGTAGAACTGAATTCACCAAGGGTAAACAACTGGAAAAAAAACAAGAACAGAAATTTCAGGCAGATCAAAATTTATTGGACAACAGTAACCTGACTTAATGAGGAAGAAGGATAAAAGAGGAGAGAAACACACAGACAGGCATGGAGTCAACAGACAGCCTCAAAACAAAGATAATAGAGACTTATAGGAGCAATGCCAATCAAATGTGGCTTATGCAAGGTCAATTTATTTTAAAGAACATCAACTGAATCCATACTTTTTTCTCAGGTAGTACGCAGATATAGTGTGACGATGGTCTCAACAGTTAGGATTCAGTTCAGTTTTATTATGTCACATTTCTTTTCTATAGTGTAGTCCAAGCATATAATTACTTGTTGACATTTCAAAGCGGGTTCTGTGTGTGCATGTGTGTCTGTGTAAATGTGTGTGTTTTGGGTCTTTGTGTTTAGGCTGCCATGGTTTTCTTAAACCATATAATTTTCCTCTCCCCAGCTCGTGGAGCCACAGAGAAGGGGATACCCTGTTCTTTAAGACTGGGCCTTGTTTTGAAGACACCTGTTCCTGTGTGTTGGAAATGTGTCAGATTTAGTGGGTATTAGTACGCCAAATATGGCCGCAGAGCCAAAACCATGGGAACTCTTTTCCTCTCATGGGAACCCTCAGGCGCTGTCTTAGAAATGAAGCAGCAGAAAGAGATATTTTTAAGGGCACATTTGAAATCAAAGTCATGACAACTTCTTTGGCTGTATGTTCTGAAACACATGATGTGAAATAAAATAAAGTTAGTGGTTTCCCCCGTTGCTCCAAAAAGTTCACAGAATGACTTCATTGTGATGAAATACAGGAGTTATGTCTCTTATGGGATAAAGCTGGATGATTGAATAATTAGAAACTGATTCCAGATTGAGTCCCTCTTTTAATCTGTTTTTCAGAGACCACACACAAATTTGAAAGTCACCTAAAGAATTTGACGAAGTATAAGGGATTTTCTTTGATGGCTTAGCCTCATTCTGTGCACCTCCGTGTATTGTAGCAACACTCGTGACCACCCCCACCCCCCTCTCCTATTTCCCTGAGAAATGAACAGTAATCCCAGTTGTGGGCATATGAAACCTGGATTGTGACTTCAGGGCAACAGGTTAAGTTTCCTGAGCTTTATCTTTCATCTGCTTGTTAAGTTGGCACAAATGGCACATTTGTAATGTGAATCTGGGAAAGCAGGCCTGTTTTCATGCACCAGTCTGCTTTCCTTTGGGGTTTAGACACAAAGACAGTGGGGGTAGAGGCTCAGAAATACCTGAGGCTGCTGTCTGTGTTGAGTGGTAGAGCATCATGACAAGAAAATACCCTTCAACTCACACAATGGGGCCATATTACCTCGATCATGCCTCAGCATGTCAGTTTACCAGGAAGACTTGATGTCAGGACCATTAGGTCTTGAAAGTCTAATCCCTCTTTAATGTGTGTCTCAGTCTAAACACACAGAACTGTTTCAGAAGCCAAACCTTAACGAGAACTTCACTTAAACACATGAGACAGCTGGTGTATTCAGATGTCCTTTCATTTTAGCAAAACAAAAACGATAGTGTCGCACCAAACTTTTGTTCATCATCATTACACTGCTGTGGCTCTGCTGTCGAGTATTTCAAAACAATCTGAGGAAGCTGGAGTTTATCTGATGATGTCTGCAACCAAGCTTGTAATTTATGCTCTAATCTCTTCCTCATCACTAATGGCTCTAAGAGCTCAGCTTGGTCTGTCTCCATTTTCCTCTCTCTTTTTTTTTTGGCAATGTTATCTGAATTCTACATAGTTTCAGATGATAGAAAATCAAATATGAGGGGGCAGGGAGGGTGTGAGCACCCTGAAGTAGCTGACTGTTTCTAGGTGTTGGCTGTACAGTGCTTCCTTATCTCTGAATTGTCATCCATTCATACATCTGTGAGTACGCTCAGGCTGTTTGAAAGAAATAATCTGAAATATATGGAAACATTAATTTATCATCAGAAAATAAGATGTTGCGTTTAACAACAGCTCTCTAGTATAAAGCTGGTTTACTATCAAACTTTAGCTTAGCATTAAGTCTTGAAACAACTTGTCAACTCTTTTGGGAATAACAGAAGTAACACATCTAATCTGTAGGGATGCATTTATTGGTTGACCATTGATGCCAATGTATAATATACCATGAGGAATGGTATAATATACCATACCAATGGGTGGCAGAAGCTAATTGCATCATTCAATGCTGGAAAGCTAGTATACCCAGGAAAGGTTTTTAATTTGCAGGAGATGCCACCTATTGGACAGACTTCCTTTGTCTTCATGGCCAAGCATGGCAAAAAATGGTTCAATGTAGGTATGGGAATGGACCCTGATTTTTATAGTTGGTCCTTGCCAAATAATTGGAACACAGCCGAAGAGTAACAGAAGAGCGGAGGTCACTACTAACAGGGGAAATAACTGCCAAGTTGTTCTTGGCAGGGAGCGGTTCTTTGGAAAATCTTGGAGACTTTAGGAAGTCACAACATCAAGCTAAGATACAAACGAGTTTATAACTCTGTAACAGAAAAAAAATTAACCTTTCTTAATCAGTGGTTAAGATAAGAAAATGTTACAGTTGTGAGCTCATGGGGCAGTTTTAGAGGAAAATTTGTCAATTTTAGCAGAATGAGGCTAGCTGTTTTTAAGCTAAGCTAACCATTTAGTGAAACTTTCTGTTTATTGGTAGAAACTCCCATAGTCTTTCATCTTTGAGTGTTGTGAACAATGAGGTCAACACATGTCATGTAAAACCTTTGCAGGTAACATCTCACGCTGTGTGTCTGTTTTAACATTTAAGATAGTGACAGTCTTCTTTACTATTGAAGTTTGCTAAAGGTTGGTCCCATTTCCTCCCAAGTCACACATGACCAAGTGTCATCACACTTTCCAGAACAATCCTTGACTTGAATGACAAAGCTGCCTTGTGCAGTGGCTGCACTCAGGAATGTTCCTTTTGTCTTCTCTTCTGCTCTCAATGTGCCAATAATCAACCTTTCCATTCAGTAACATGTTGTTTTCAGCGTCGGTTGGCCTGAAATACACACATAATGCTTCATTCATGCCTGCTGTTAAGAGAAAGTGTTGCTTGTCGCAGATAAAATAATTGCTTTCTCTAAATTAGATTGAGCTCTTGTTTGTTTAGAGGGTGGAACAGTGTTTAAATCTTGATCCTGGATTGAGAAAATATGGCGTCCTCTCTCTTTGTCACGTCTGTGCCTCATTAATCTCACATGTGGCTTCTCATTATGGGAGCAGCCCTAAAATCCGCTCAGACATTTCTCCCATAGTCATCCTAAATTCCTTCTATGTTTCTCTTTGATCTCTCTGAGGCATAGAAGTTTGCATTAATAAAGTTTCATTGTGGTTTATTTTGGCCTCACTTTTAGTCTCATCCAGGAGAAGTGGAGACAGGGGACATGACACTACTTTCTTAACCTAGTGGGTCTCTTTGGCATGTTCCCACTCTCACTTTTGAGGTGTGTTTTATGAGCATGCTTGCTCTGACTTTTGTTATCTATTGTCCTGAGCAGCCCCATAGTGAATACATGTGGATAAGTGACATCCAGCTAGCAGACCGGGTCAAAGGAGGTGTGTTCGAGTAGTAAACGTGTCACTCTGTTTCCCATGTAAAGAAAGCCTGCAACATACTGAACAAATTAATGAACTTAACCTCCTTCTGGCTTTTTTTGTCTCCTGTGAAATGAACCAGATTTAAGGTTTTAGAGCAGATGTGGTTTGTGTTGTAACACTCACACACACACTTGGCCCCTGGCCCGCTGACCCAGCCTGTCACAGTGGTGTCAGAAATGCCGGAGAGGATTAAATTGAACCCAGCCTCTGTCATATGTTTTGTTGTGAACGCTTGTTTTGGAAACTTCGCAGAAATGGCTCTGAGCATCATGTGCGCTGCTTATGGTTATGATTCTCATTCTCTAAGGCTGTTGTGGAGATCCTTAACTCGGTTTTCAGCCTGGAATTACGTTGACTCATGCGGCTGGTCGGTTGTCTCGCCTTTGTGTTTACCAACGTTGCTTAGAGACACTCGTTTCCAAGAGACAGAAACTTTCTGGAGTTATGTGGATGAGCTAATAAATGATATCCCCGAAACGCTCCCAAATATTTTTATAGGAAGCTAATTTTAGCATCTAGAACAATCACCAGTAGAGTTGTTTACTTTAGCTGTGGAATCAACCACATACATTTTCAAAGTTTTGCAAGTTTTTTTCTATTCAGTGTAAAATGATTTTCTTTTTCCGTCTCTGTGTGCGATGCTAGCTCACATTCGTAGAGTTAACAGGGTTATCTGAAAAAGAGAGCTGAAGATCTCAAAGTCAGCGTGTTGACTCATCCACTGTAAAAAAAAGGTTGAGAAAAAACAACACCCACAATTACTGAGACTCACCAAAGGTGCTGCCAAAGACAACATTTTTAAGATACCGTAGTTCTTTTGCTTTTGGTTCTGATTGATGGAAACCCCAGAACAATGATATTTAGCTCCAAAACTGCAGAAGTAGCACCAGGTACAGCCTGATCACACATGTCATGTAAAATCAGACAGGAGCTCTGACATGTTTTACCTCTGCCTGTTGACACTGTGGCAAGTTCACCCCCTCAGGTTGCTCTGGAAAGTCAAGAAATCATAACCGTTTGTGGGTACAGATGTGAGAGCAGCCTGAGGAGCTATGGGGCTCTAGGCAGCTCTCATAAAGGAAAGTGAAGTAAAATAACCTGTTATGCGATATAGAGTGGTGGGTTGCACTGTGTCATACTCACCCTGTGGCAGTTCTGGCTTGCATAACCACCTGTTTGCCATACATTACATAAAGTGTTCCCAACCTAAAGGGCATTGTGACGGGTTGTGAAACAAATGTGGTGAGACGGGGCTTCCTGTTATGTTCTAGATTAGCTGTTTGCAGTTTCAACAAAGTTACTTTTTTGCTTTAACCTCTGAAGACCCAAGCTTTTGTCTGGTGTGTAATTTTTAATTCTCCTTGCTATGTGGGATAAAGAAAAACCTAATAAGTATAATAACCAAACTTGGTCTTTGTACTGAAAGTTTGATTATTTATGTTATGACTTCTATGTTAGTTGTTTGTTAGTGGTGTAATTGTATTTGAATATGTTGTTTTTGTCCCCAAAAATGGGTGTAATGTAATTTGTAATTTCACCAAAAGATGGTGTGGGCAGTGTCCCTAAATGTGGCTAATAACTCAAAGTTAAAAAATGAAGTTTCATGGGTCTGAAAGGCAGAAATGTAATGTCGACATATGTGGATGCTAGGTCCTAAGAGGTTAACTTGGATGATCTCGTTATAACTTAAGTGCTTTACAATTCACTGCTTTTACATGATAGGAAATCAAAAAGAAGATTGCAGTGTCTTCCCTCTATTTGAAAAAATGAAACTATAAAAAGTGTCTGTGTGTGAGAACTTTGCTGTTTCAGTGGCTTGAAAGCCTCAAGTCTGTTTCTGTCATCAGAGAGCAAACTTCCTTTAGTGCTGATCTTTGGATATTTGTTTATATCCAGTATAAGTCTCCGTCGTCAACACCCACTGTGTCTTTTGAATCCCTCATGCTAATAAAGGTTTTGGTTCAGTCCAGCTTCAGGTTCCCTGAGCCATCCTCTTACTGTAAACCTGCTTGGAATTTTGCAGCTCTGTCCTTTGTGTGTGTGTGTGTGTGTGTGTGCAGCAGGGTGACCTATGCAATGCTCTGAGTGGGTGGAGGCCGGCGTGTTCTGTTCTAAACATACTGGAAGACCATCTGAAATGTTAGATTGTCGCCTGTGAGAGCACAGCAAGCTGTAACCAGACACTTTCTCTCTCTTACACACACACACACACACACACACACACACACACACACACACACACACACACACACACACACACACACACACACACACACACACATACACACACAGCTCTGAAGGTTGAATTGAAATGTGATTGTCTGAAGCCGGTTGGCAGCAGAACGGGAAAGTCACTAGTGGTTTAATGGAGGTTAAAAGGGTGGGGGAGGAATTAGGTGCAGCAACAGATCAAGTATAAGAATCTGAATCTATGGGGTTTATGTCTGAAACAAACTATTTTGTGTGTGTGTGTGTGTGTGTGTGTACTTTTGTGCACAGGGCAGATGAATGCTGTAAATGTCGACTCAATGGGGGGTGAACCTCATCCTTTTGATTTACATATTCCATTCGAGCACCAGGATTATATCATCAGAAAGTCTCGCAAAGCCTGCTAAATCACATCGACAAATCTGGTGACTTATCCATTATGCACTGGAAAAAAGGAGGAACCACAACATTGCAAGATTTGGATTTATGTGTTTTTAAACTTATTCCCTGGGCTGGTTCCAAATATTAAAGCACAAACATAATGTCTGGCAGGCAATTTGAATCAGCCTGCTCCATATCTGTCAGTTGAAAGTTTGTTTGCAGATTATGACAGAAATTTATATTCTCTGATACTTCAGTGATTGTAGGCATGCAGTGTATTATTTTTAGTGTGGGTGTAGATGCTTCAAGGGGTGGTTGATACAATATTAATCTGGTGTATTGCTTCCTGGGCTAGAAGAGCGCAGTTTTTGGTGGCATAATAACCCAGTGGCCTTAATCTGGCTCCATAACCACAGGGGGGATTCCAGTGCAGCCCTCCTACTCCTCCTGGTACCTTCATTTTGGACACCAGCAGCATGTCTCAGTCTAAGCTCAACATGCAGAGAGATGTCATGTTTCAGGCAGTCATGTGTGATCCAAGTACATCTTGCCTTCAATGAGTGAAGTACTAACCACTGTCTGACTCTTAAATTGCGCCTACAACCAAAAGTGATAACAAATAAGGATTTTATAAAGAAGATTTAAGTGCGCCCCTCTAATCTGTCTGCCAGGACACAGAATCAGTTCAGATGAGGAGAATTGTTCTGCTGTTGTAGTGTGAGAGGCCAGTTTCCCCCCTGAGCCAAGTTAAAATCATTCATGGGTGTCCTGGCATCAGGTAGCTGGAGGCGTGGGAGCCTGAGCCGTGCCCTTGATGATGCACACTTTGAAGCATGCAAAACCAGCAACCCCCTCCTCTGACTCCATCCATGCCCTGTTGGCTCTGCTGTGTCCGCCTGCATCTGCCTCTTAGGGGAGCACAGCCTGATGTTTTGTGGCACTTCTGTGCCATACATGTGTGCCATACACTTGGTGTAACCAGAATGAAGACTTTAACACGCCCTGCAGCCATGACTTGACATGCACGCTGATTATTACATTAATCGCCTGTGGGCTTTGTACATGGAGCATTTGGAGCTTGCCTGTGTATTGTTCATGGCCGAGTTTCAACCAGCAACATTTCTTGGCTAGAAAGACCCTGACTAATTTGTTTCTTCAATCATGTATCATTACTGCATGGTGCCTATTTTTACCTAAGTGCAGAAAACAGCCTGCAATAAGTAGTTCCAGGTTTTTTACTGAAACTGTTTTGGCCTCACATGGTCAAATATGATGTTATCAAATATCTTTGGGTGTTATAGCACCACACTGATAAAGCTTGTAATTCTGAACGTTAAACCCTGGGCTCGGGGAATTATCTGAAATTAATGTGGAAGCTTTTTGTACAAGGTTTGGATACCCTTTTTTGACCATTTGATCCATTGCCATGAGAAAATTGTCTGTAATGAACATCATGTATAAAGAAGTGCAAATTATTTTTTCTCCTTTTGAAGTAACTTGTTCTACGATCAAAGTGACACATTCCTTTATACACTAAAAAATACAGGACTTTTTCTTTTCAAAAATGACTTAAAGAGGGGATGTTGTGCTTTCATATATTTTGAACATAAAGTGACAATGCTGGATGTCTAAACTTAACTTGAGCAAATATTTTTCTGGTACATGTTCATATGTTTTAGAAGTCCCTGAATCTGTCAAAATGACCTGTTCTAAACGAGACATGAGATCTTCATGAGAAACATGAGGGCATTGCATAACCATCTCCTAACTGGTTTTTAACGTGTTGGAGGGATGGGCCTCAAACACCAAGGTCTGCCAGTAGCTCCACCCCAGGCCTCAAGAGGACTGGCCAATCAGAGAGAAGGGGTTTGTGGAGCACAGGTCTTAAAGAGACAGCAGCTGAAATGAAGAGGTTGAAATAACGTTCCAAAAACAGCAGTGTGAAAAAATGGGGATTTTTTTTCGAAGATATCATGTATAGCACATATACAGCATATTTATACAACATATATAGCACTAAATGAAGCACAATTACTCTTTAAGATTCTGGTAAATATTTCATGTATTACACAAATGGCTTCAATTTTATTGGAATTGCTAAAAAGGGAGAAGAGCTTACATGGTTTCTACAAGCAAGGTACATAATTGCTTAGGGACATAGATTTCTCAGGGGATTAGAGAGATTATGACTACAGCAGAGTGGGAGAACTGGAGTCTTATGTACTTTTTAGTTTTTGAGGGGGAGGTCTAATGACTGTGGTAGACAGGAGGAAGCTTAAGGAAAGACACTAACTGTTTAAAACAAGCTTGAACTTATATCAATTTTGAAATCTTTTGAATAAGACTGTGAGGAAATAGTAGCTCTATGAAAGCCTAAATATAGCCAGTTTGAAACAGTTCCTTCCATTGTCTCGTTCAGCATGCTCAGCATACCAGATTTGGTTACGTACTGTACATACACAGTGCATAAAACAATGGTTAAAAGGCTGAATGAGCCCGCTTGGCTCCTCATGCTAAAGGGTTCAGACTGTACGCATTCCATCACTGTATGTCTTTTGTCTCCATATTTAATGTGTCTGTGCCCCTGTCACTCTCTTTCCGGTCTCGCGTGTGTTGTCCTTTTGTTCTCAGTAGGGATACATCTGTTCTCCGTCTTTGTCCATTTCTCATGCTTCACAAGGCGTTTAGCTGCTGCTTCTCTATTTGTTATCATAACTCTCCCACGTGTTTCTTTTATTTTTGACATTTCAGCATACAAAGAATACATTGTTTTTTTTTGCTTTTCATGTTTTTAGGGAGCTGGTCAGAAGTCCTTGACCTGTCCCGTCTGCTGCAGTGAAATGTCTCTGTCGCTGATTGTGGACCCTCCCTGCTTAGCTCTGCTTACCCTGTTGCAGTCTTTGTCGGCTTTGATCAGAACCGAGTCACAGTGGCCGACGGTGGCCCAGATTCAGTACGAACCCAAACAAGGCCTCTTCTTCTTACTCTGCCCATTTGCTTGCTCTAGTTACAGTTATAATCAGATGCAGCACAGTTAATGGCAGATTGAAATCATACTCATATATCCAATCGGGCTCTTTTGATATTTAATACTTGACATAAAAAGTGCAGAAGAGTATTTTTATAAGTGTTGACACAGAGTTCTCAATGCATGGTGTTGTTGGTGACTCAGCTCAGCTTGTGTGAGACACTTTGGTGCAGTGTTTCAGTCTCACTGAAGCTTCTTCTCTGTATTAGTTACCATGTGAAGGTGATGCCCACCTCTGTCTCAGTGCCAGGAGACGCATGCAGGAGTGATCTGCTGACTGTTAAAGGACAGATTTGAGGGCACTTGGCTGGTTTTTATATCATCCTGCAACGTATTACAAAAATGACCTTGTATCAGCTGAAACAGCTGTTACATATCACACCACTGTATAGTAGCTGTCAAGGAACAGTGGGACAGGCAAAGGCTTGAAATTTAAACATGATACACATTTAAAAGTCTTAAACAAATGCAACAACAGTTATGCTCTGCAATAGAAATAATGTGTCACAAAAAATAATGCATTAACAGCAAATGCCCACGAAAGTGCAAATAAAGCACACAAAACAAGACAACAACTACAATCATCATGATTTCTTCTAGTGATGCTTTTTTGGGGTTCCTTCTCCAGTTATCTTACATAACTTTGTTCCACATCCATAAATTTTACCCCTTTGTCCTTGGTTCCGGCAGCTGCTGATGCTCAGTGTAGTTTCCCCAACCTGGCCTCCCTGTTAAGTCCACAGGCATAAGAGCTATTTACTCAACAGAGTCAGTGGGACATTGAATCCTAAATCTCTTCCCTTCCTCACGCTCCACTGGCCCAATTATGAACGCCATCACAGCAGCATCTACCACCAGGAAATGCTGCTGTGTTGGAGTGAATGAATGAGTGACAGGATGAATCAAATAGTTACTGCAGGAATGTAGAAAATGCAGGAATTAAGAAGGGAGTCTAAAGTTTGATAAAGATCTGTTTAACATTCATATTTGAGTACCATAAAGACACAGACAGTGGGAGGTTTCCCGCTGTGAGGGGTGCAGCTGCATGTACTGAGTGTGAACATGCTCTGACTTTTAAATTGAACAAATGCTAACTATTTTCTTCTCACTCTTTTCCCCTGGTTAACTGTGGACTCCTCTGTTTATGATGGATTTGTCTCCCCACTCAACAGGAAACAATCTAAGGTATGTAATTTTCGGCTGATTTTTTTAATCCATTGCATTTTCAGAGTTGACACACGGTGCTAACAGAAACAGTCATTAGTTGCCTCTTGAGTGACTTCTCACTCTCTCCCCTTTAAAAAAGGATAAAGAAATCTTTTAGAAGCAGCACAGAAACACCAATTCTCCAGAGAGGCATCCGGCGCAAGTTGATTTACTGTCATGTCGTAGTTTCTAATGCCATGATTGAGAGTGTTTTAGTAGTTTGGTTGGTCAGCAGGAGCCGGATAGATGTCCGTGTGAATGTGTCAGCGCTCTAAGATCTCGTGAACACCCACAAAGGCACCACAATGAGAGAGGGATGAGCGCGGACACTGGGGCAGTGTGTGTGCACATTCAAAGCTGCATTGTTGGAGTGCACCCCCACTTCCCCCCTTGACAACACGCTGGTGACTAGCTCAGAGATGTTTCACACACCAGGGACGGGCTTTGTGCTTGGTACACTCAGCAGCTGACAGAACTGGACAGCAATAGCGTGCGTGGTCTCTAGGGCCCGTGAACCTGAGTTACCCTGTAATACCCCTCAGCTAGATGAGCACGTGGCCGTCTGCTCAGTAAAATAGTGCTGCTCATATCAGTTTTCTTGCGCTCCAAAGACTATGCAGAGCTTCGGTCCCATCGTGCTTAGAATCATTTTCTTTCTAGAAATGACAAAAACTCAGTTCTTCTCTGTACATCATCATTTTTACTGCTGCTTTATAGGAATTGTCCAATCAGGAGCAATTTGCTGCACAGTCACACCCTCAGGCTGGACAGAGACAGACAGAGGAGATTCAAGCCCTACTTACCAAACCAGCCCTAATTGGGAATGATGGCACTTTTGTTCCTTTGAATGGCACCCACTCACTTGTGTGGAGTCACAAGAGGAGGTCTTGCTTTCAAAGCATTCAGTGATCTCAGTGCTTCCCATGCTGACTGTGCAACCACTGGTTTCCCTGGCCTGTGGCCCTTATTATGATTAGAAGAGACTTCAATTATTTGGGGTATTTGTGCAGAGGGAAAATGCTTTGGCAGCTGCAGCCATGCAATAAAAGCCAGCGCAGTGACATGCTGCAGTGCTGTTCTTGCATTGCAGGATGATACTGCGGTAGAAAAAGTTTACACATCTTAAGGGAAAATATGATGAAGAGAAGAGTCAGAGCTTCTCTCTGCTTAGGCCAGAAACAGCCCATGTGCTACCAAACCCCATCACTATAAGATGCCATTAGTACGGTGGCTGGTAGGTGTCAGATAATTCTCAAACACAACAAAAAGAATGCAAACGTAACAACACAAATACCACAACAGAAGTACAGCCACAACAGAAGTTACAGATATCAAATTCATCAGTTTTCTAACAGATGGTTATCCCAATAGACACAGAAGAATTGTGAAAGTAAGTAAAAGGTTGTTCTCTTTTTTAACTTCAGCTATGATAGATATAGTTAAAATGCTAACATTATAGCATGACTTATTTTTAAAGCTAAACATAAGACGACACATTATCTGATAAAGGAAATATTATAGACTTATACGTACCACGAAAGTTATTGGGAGACAAAACCCCTACAAAGCTCTATTTGTCAAACTGAAGATAAAAAGAAAACATTATTTTGCCCACTTTCTCCACTTTTCTGTGTTGTTGCTTTTGTGTTGTTGTGTTTGCCTTTGTGTTTTTTGTTGGTGCGGTTGTGGTTTTTCCTTTTGCAAAGCGTTTTTATTTTGCAACTCATCTGACACCTACCTGCCTCTGTACATCAGTCATCTCGTCTGCTATTGTTTGCATAAAAGTTGCAGAGTGTTTTAGCGCAAAGCATCAGTCACTAATTGTGGCTTTAGCCTTGGCTAGGGACAGGTGGATGCACTACAGCAAAGGCACAACATATGAAAGGAATTTTGCTCTTCAGTAATAAAAAAAAAAAAAAAAGGGGTCTCTGCTGCTGAAGTCTGTGTTGTGAGACCCGCCACTGAGGGCTGAGAGCCAGCCTGCACCACAACGGTGAACAGCTACGGCCTGTTTCCTTGGAGACAGGGGTCACCGGGTGCTGGAATTCCTTCTGGGAAGCGCTGACCCTGATTTATGATTTCATTTAACTCCAACCACTATGACAAAACACGCTTCAGCTAACAGCGGATTTGTGCAGACAGTCATGGCGCTGTCTTAACAAGCATTTCCTCAAAACAATACTCAGTTAGACACCATCTTCCTCATTCACGCAAGCCCAGTCCTGCAGATTTACAGTTAGACACAATAAGCTTGTTTGAGCAGAAAGACCCCAGTTACAGTAAGAAAGATCTGTTTGTGTTTCTGTGCATGCCTGAGCAGGTGTGTGCTTACAGTCCCTGTGCTCTGCCTTTTGCAGGTGTTTGCTTTTGACCACTGTTTCTGGTCCATGGATGAGTCCAACGTTCCCAAATATGCTGGTGAGTCATGCCTAATGCTGAAACTGATCCGAAAGTCATCACCAAAGAACTCGAGTCATGTCCCATTTTAAGACCTGCTCAGCTTTTTGCAGCAGGGAAACTCCCCGGCTGATAGAAAGCTGTTTTTGCATCATGCAAAGAGAAGTTGTGGGCGTGTACTGCAATTTGCATTTTCAACCAGCTCATGAAATTTGCTATCAAGGTAGATGTCTTTGTCCAGTCTCAAAGGGAGAATATTGTTTTTGTTTATTATGTAACACAACCCTGAACGCTTGTACTTTTTATTATATCGTTATTATGCAACCATTATACCCACCCACAGCCTCAATTCAGTCCAGCTCCCATTCATCCTCCCAAGCTGCTCATTTCTGCTCAGCAAAGGCTGCACCTCTAGTTTTTTTTAAGTGTAAAGAAAGAGGTTATTACTGGCAGATTAACATAATCATTGCAGTGATTTTTTTGTCATATATGCCTCATTTTGTGATGGAAATGTCATGTCTGCTTTGTGCTGAACAGACAAGGCAATCTTTGCAGTGAAGGGCTGCCTCAAGGGCTCGGGCCAAGTCTTTATTTAGCTCATTAAACAGCCGTCCTATTCAGTGGGAGCACGATGGCGAGCAACACAAGAGACTTCTGTACATATCCCAACATTTTCCACCCGAGGAGACAAGAATCTGACACCTTCCACAAAATTTCTCCTTCTCTCTTGTCAAAAAAACTTCTATCATCTGTTTTTTTTCACTACTATTACTTTATTGCTTAAGGATGCAAACTAGACAATTACAGCCTCTTACATAACTAGATGTTGCTTCTGTTTACCATAATCTCCATGGTTACCAATTCTTTGTCTGAAAGGTCAAGAGGTGGTGTTCAAGTGCCTTGGAGAGGGAATACTTGAAAATGCATTCCAGGGATATAACGCCTGCATATTTGCCTATGGACAAACAGGTAATGAAATTGCAGATTAAATCTGTGTGAACTATACTTTGTTTTTTTTCTTTCTTCTGTTGCTGCAAGCAGTGATTAGAACATGCCTGAATATTGTGATATTTGCAATTGAAGTTATCTCAAGATGTGTCCTTAGAAAGTTGTCAGAACAGGAAGAGTTGTATTTCCGAACGCACTGGTGAATCACTTAACTTGCTTCCTTCCTCATTCTGAGTGAAGTTAGCTCATTTATCCCACTTCCTGTCTCACAGGGGAACATTTGGAGAAGAGACACACCTTTGGAAAGTTTGATGAGAACTGATTAAACACTTTTGTGCAACAGAACTTAAGTTTCCTGCATGAAGTCTCAAGCAGGGCTTTATGATGGGACCTGAGTTTGATATGATGCTAAAGTTAGCTTTAGCTGAAGTAAACCCCATGTCCATGAAATCAATGTTGTTGACCTTTAAAATTTAAGGTTTGACTGTGAATGAAGCCCCACCACATGTATGTTTAGTGCACACAATGAGCAACTCTGTGTATTTAGGTTCAGGAAAGTCCTTTTCCATGATGGGGAATGGGGAGCAGCCGGGTTTAATCCCTCGACTCTGCTGCTCGCTGTTCGAGAGGGTCCACAGAGAAGAGAATGAGTCTCATACTTTCAAAGTGGAAGTGTCCTACATGGAGATCTACAACGAGAAGGTCCGTGACCTGCTGGATCCCAAAGGGTGAGTCTGATGTCAACTTTGTGTTCGTTTTGCTTCTCTGTTTATAGCTCTGTTGTGTCTAGTAGCCTGAATGTGGGACAGCAACAGAATGATGCGCGTAGGAAGCTCAACCCAGTCATTTCCTGCAGGACAGCGGCCAGCGTCGAGCTCTGACACTGCTGCATTCTTCTGCTGCGGGTTGGCAGACAGACTGCAAGGGAGAGTCAGCTGTGAAAGAGTGTGTGTTTCAGGGACATCTGTTAGTGAAGCTGGGAGCAGGAGAGTGATCAGAGCAGCCCCACAGAGGGACTACAGTGGAGAGCTCTGTGAGCTGCAGATGTCTGAGGATGCAGCCAGACTCTTTTTTTATTTCAACTTCCTGTTGCTTCTCAAACAACCCTGAAGCTGTCTTGCTCTTCTTGTTCCTGAGCCTCTGTGGTTCCCTGTGTCAACACCTCATATAGGGTTAGATGTAAATGAGAACTCTGTCATTCTGTCAGTTGGTCATTTTAGCAGAAGCCCCCTTTCTTCTCTGTTTTGCATGTGATTTTTGCAAATATGATGACTCATGCTTTCTTGCAAGGAGCCACATCAAGAAAAACTTCCATTTGCCTGTCCCATTATGTCCAACACCTGCCAAGACATTTGAGCAAACAGAAATTCTTCCAGACATTGTGCTTTTCCTGAAAGATGGCTTTGATAGTTCTCTTGGTCAAAAACTACCTTTCCCCCCAAAAAACCCACCTTATAATTAATGAATCCACTGCAAAGTATTTTATGGGCCTCTGTCCATAGATCTGTGGTGTTATCCTGGGGTCAAAGGGGGCTTTGTCCTAAAAACCATTGTAAACAAAAACATTGTGCTTCCTCATTGTTTAGGACCCTTGTTGAAACCATGGACTACATTTAGAAATAGATTAAAATAAAGCAGTCAACAAAGCATCTATAATTGTTTTCCTTTGTTTAAACAATTGGACTGAAGGCAGAGAAAGCCAGAAAGTAATGGGAAAAGCACATTAACACGTTGTTTGGTCATGGATATTTATTGACAGAATGAAAAATGGCCAGGCTGTCCTTTGAGAAACTCTGTAAAAAAAATTATGGAAATACTTTTGCTAAGTAACAACTTGGCCTCAGACTCCTGTCACAGTTTGATTAAATCTGTACTAAATGTTGATTGAGACTTAATCATTTCAACATGTTCCTTTCATTTCCACAAGTGGCATCATAAAAAAGTAAATAAGGAGGGAGAAGCTCTCCTGCCAGAGATACTTTTGCTGTGGAATTTATTTTTACACAGCATCAAGAACAAAATCCATAAGCTGTTTCTTGTTACCAAGGGAAGAAAGAAACCTGATTTAATCTTTCAAGGAGAAAGGGGAAAGAAGTCACACAAATTTTTTGACTCTGAAATTTCATTTAAGTTATCTTTGGTTCTGATCGAGCAGGCGAGGTCAGAGGAGATGCTTTTAGCTTATCTAAAGAGAGAATCTGTCGAGCTGCCATTAGTGCTACAAATCATCTCATTAAAGAACGCAGAGGCATACGAAAAAGGAATCAAATAAAATGTGCACTCTCATACTGTGTTTAATATGTGTCTTTTTTTAGCACATATGTCCTTAATTTTGATTTTTTTTTCTCTCTTGTACAAACTTGTTTTTCTCTTTTTCCTTTTGAAGGAGCCGACAGTCCTTGAAAGTTCGTGAACATAAAGTGTTGGGTCCATATGTGGATGGTCTGTCTCAGCTGGCTGTTACCAGCTTTGAGGTGTGTTTTTAACCTTCTGCTTTCACACAGTGACAAAAGGTGAATCTAATCTATGCTGTTCCAGTGTTGAAACAAGTTGATCTTACATGTGCAGATATAGGCTTAAAGAAAGCTGTAGAAGCCCCTTTTGTCACATCGACAGCAATCTAACTCCTGATTTACATTCAGAACAACAGTTCAGTATCAAATCCTCCCAAGTGCAGGGGCTTGTGAACAAATATTTCTGGTGAGTGAATGTAATCATGAGATTTTGTGGTGTGTACGTGCCAAGCCTTGGAAGGGCTTTCCTTAATTAAGTTAAAACATCTCCACCCTGCTCTTCTGTCCTCTGCTCCGCCTGATATTAGTCAAGTGGATTGCCCTCATCACTGGCCCACTACCATCTGTGACCTAGTTAACTCGCCTGGCACACAGCCATAAGGGAACACTGTCTGACTTTACTGCTAACATAATGTTCAAATTTTCACATTTCCTCTCAATATACACTTCTTAATAACCTCACTGTCTCTCCTTCAAGGACATCGAGGTGTTGATGTCAGAGGGGAACAAGTCTCGCACAGTTGCAGCCACCAACATGAATGAGGAGAGCAGTCGATCCCACGCCGTCTTTAGTATCATTGTCACTCAAACACTTTATGATCTACAGTCTGGGGTCAGTCTTCTTTCACTTTGTGCCAAAAACTGCTGATCCTTACTCGTCTTATTGTCTGGCTGACTGTTCTTAATGTTGTGTTGGTTCGTAGAACTCAGGGGAGAAGGTGAGCAAGATGAGTCTGGTTGATCTGGCAGGCAGCGAGCGTGTGTCCAAGACTGGAGCTGCTGGAGAGAGACTCAAAGAAGGCAGCAATATTAACAAGTTGGTATTATTTTCACAGTAAATTATGAAATCCAATAAATCAATGAACAGTATAACTCCCTAAGGGTTGTAATGGATTTCTTTGGGTTACAGATCACTCACCACATTGGGCTGTGTGATTTCTGCTCTGGCTGATCAGTCTGCAGGAAAAGGAAAGGCCAAGTTTGTGCCGTACAGAGACTCAGTCCTCACCTGGCTGCTGAAGGCATGTCGTATTTTAAGAAGCCTTCTGTTTTGGTTGTTATAATAAGTGGTTTTCCGTCTTCCTTGTATCAGCCGGGATTGTTTTTCTTGTCTCCAGGACAATCTTGGAGGCAACAGCAAGACAGCCATGATAGCTACAGTGAGTCCAGCGGCTGATAATTATGAAGAGACTTTGTCCACACTCCGTTATGCTGACAGAGCCAAGAGAATCGTAAACCATGCTGTGGTGAATGAAGACCCCAATGCTCGGATCATCAGAGAGCTCAGGGAGGAGGTGGAGAAGTTAAAAGTTCAGCTCTCTCAGGCAGAGGTGAGAAGAAGGAATTTTGTGTAGACTGATAAGAATGAATCCATGCCAGATTTGTCATGGTCAACCAGACTGTGAGTATGAATTTTGCCTCCGTGTCTTCTCATCAGTCGCTGAAAGCTCCTGAGCTGAAGGAGAAACTCCACGAGTCTGAGAAACTCATTCAGGAGATGACTGTCACCTGGGAGGAGAAACTGAGGAAGACAGAGGAGATCGCCACTGTATGCACATCAGTCATAAATAGACTCCAAAACCTAAATTATAACTCTGCATGGTGAAAGGTACAGGAACACTGTGATTTTCTGTGCTTGCAGGAACGTCAGAAGCAGCTGGAGAGTATGGGCATCTCTCTGGAAACCTCAGGGATTAAAGTGGGAGAAGACAAGTGTTTCCTGGTTAATCTGAATGCAGATCCTGCCCTCAATGAGCTGCTGGTCTACTACCTGAAGGTAATCAAGACTTTAGGGCATGATCATGATGTACTGTTATACGTATGAACTACCTCCTGTATCTGTAGGCACCACATGAGGTTGGAGAACACACTGATATGGCAATATACTATAGAATAGAATAGAAAAGAATTGAACTTTATTGTCATTGTAACAAGTACAACAAAATTGAAGTCACAGCAGCAATCAAGAAAACAAAAGTAAGAAAGTGTAAAGTAAGTCCAAAAAGGTCCATAAGAAAATAGATGATAACAGCTTGTCCATCATTCACCAGTTCAGCCAGCCTCCACCTCCACAGGGTCCAGGACTGAGCTTCTTCAGCAGTCTGTTCAGTCTCTATCTCCTGGATCCTGTCTGCTCACAGCAGGTGAAGCTCTTCCAATGTGGCGTTGGTGTCTGATGTTAGCTCCATTAGCCATGTCTGTGAATAGCATGATGCTACTCTGCCTTCTGGTATTCCCTCTGTTGATGGGTTAGCACAGCTAGCTCGTTCATCTTATTGGAGTTAGATCTTACGTTCCCAATTACGATGGATGGAAGGACAGGTCGATGTCGTCACTTCTTAGCTCACACCTGAGAACCAGCACGTCGCCCTCACCTCCTTCGCCTCACCTTGTGAGAAGACATCAGGCCTTACACCAGTTAGCATTGACATGCTACAGGCTGCTAATAGCTGAGTTCACCTGTAAACAATGAATGAATCTAACCGTATGGTCATCAGTTTGCTCTCTTTCATCAAATTTTCCCCCTGGGATTAATAAAGTATTTCTGATTCTTATTTAGTTTATGTCAGCACATTTGGATTTATACTTTTATAATTGGTGCCAAAGGTCTGTGTAGCAAAATTGGAAAAACAATAATACTGTGTTACTATAAGTATAAATTTTCTGTTTTGTTGAACCTTGATTTGTCCCTTGTTCAAGGAAAATGGATATCTTTTTTCACTAATTTATCATACTAAACTTTTGCATTCAAATATTTCTTAAAACATTTAAATATAAAAAAAATATGACACGATAAACCTAATGGAGTATTTCTGTAATGACCCCTCTTTTTTAGGACAATGTGCATGGATCAGTCATTTCAGTCAGTGTTTGAAAATGCAGCTCTTCAACTCTTGTCCTTTATCCAGATGTTCAATTAGCTATTAGGTGCAAAAAAAAATAGAAAAAGGCAAACGTGAAGCAGATGAAGAGGATAAAAAGCTCAGAGGAGTGAGGCAGCATCATACAAAGTAGGACATGCACAAAGCAGGCAGTTGATCCAAAGCAATGTTAAACAGACAAGCAGACCATGCATGAAATCACAAAACAATGCCACATGACACAGAGGTCAAATAAAACAGATAGCAATCTGATGATCAGTTCAAAACAATGTAGACAACTAGAACAAGTAAGCTTGCTGATGGCAAGAAAATGAAACCAAGTTTTAGCTTTATGAGAAAAATAGTGTTGGTGTTCCTGTAAATGGAATAAAAGGATTCACTTTTTATAAATACAGTCTGTTGTCAGACCATTGACTTTAACATCCAACAAAATACCTGGAGCTGTGCGAGTAGAGTGAGAAAGCAGTCTTTGCAGCACACTGAACAACAGGCTTTTGTCCGGGTTCTGCAGTCCAGGCTGGCATATCAGTGTGGAATGAGTGAAGGGGGTTAGTTCACGGCAGGGTCGGACATCCTCCAGAAGCTGAAATGTTTGTTTAACATCACCCACTCTGCAACAACAGGGACTCGAGTTATTTCCCTCAGGCCTTGGTTTTAATCTGAAGTTTATTATTTTGTGAATTATTTAACACTTTAGAAGTTTCATCATTCTGAATTTAAAGTTAGGAAATGAAGTTAGTTATCATAACTTAAGCTCTGTCATGGTTTCCTTGATCTGTCCTCCATCTGTGTGTAGGAGCACACACGTGTAGGTGCTGACACCTCTCAGGACATCCAGCTCTTTGGGATCGGTATCCAGTCGGAGCACTGCGTTCTGGAGCTCTGCCCAGACGGTGACGTCACCCTCATGCCTATCGGGAATGCAAGGTGAGCTATTATGGATCTACCTTTTTTAGTGCTCTGTGTATCTCTTTGATGTCATCTCTTTTATGGATGACTGGACCAGAATGTTTCACATGACCTCACTCTGAAGGAATCTATGATCTGAGCTCCACACTTAGATATCAGAGCCCTGTCTGTCTCCTTCTTGCAAATAGATTTAAAATGTGAATTAGATTCCCATGTTTAAAAATTAAGATCTAATCCCTAGACGTCTTCTAAAGGAGAATTTAATTTCTTTGTTTTCTACAGGACCTGTGTGAATGGGACAATGATTGATTCCTTGTCCCACCTGTGGCATGGAGATCGTATCCTGTGGGGCAACAACCACTTCTTCAGGTATAAGACTACTTTCTATGTGGTCTTGAATTTGGAAGGAGTTGTGTGATGAAAAATCTGATTGGAAAGTATTTTTCTCTAAGGATTAATCTGCCCAAACGGAAGCGGCGGGACCGTTTAAAGGAGCTGGAGAGAGCTTCTCCCAGAGAGAGCTTCATCGAGGCGGATGTGGAAACAGCCAGTGAGGCCTCTTCTGAACAGGACTACAGCTACGAGTTTGCTCAGATGGAGGTTATGATGAAAACCCTGGGAAACAATGGTATGATTAAGATAATCCGCCTCCTACAATCTCTGTTGTCTCTAAGGGCTGTTCAGCTACACTTCTATACAGTATGTGCCACTCTTAGATTTCTGGCCCATGATTTTGTTCCTGCTAATCCAACAAAATAACAACTTTTAAGTGCAGTAACTTAAAATGAATCTCTTTCTTGCCTCTTTATTGTGGATGCTGTTGTGTTGCCTGCAAAAATAAGCTGTTTCCAGTAAAAAATAAATAAACAATACAGGAAGCAGCTGGGAAAAAAGTATAAGCAGACCCCATGATGCTTATCAGAAATATTTGTTTTATTTTTCTTAATTATGTATTTGCACACATTCACCAGAGACAAATTTCTGCCTTTTGTGAGCAAAAAGAAAACCATGAAGTAACTTTCTGTTTTGTTTTTTTTCCCCCCTGTTTGTAGACCCCATGCAGAATGTGGTCCAGGTGCTGGAGAAGCAGTATCTAGAGGAGAAGAGGACAGCTTTGGAGGAGCAGAGGATGATGTATGAGAGAGAACTGGAGTCACTACGACAACAGCTGTCTCCAGAGAAGGCACCGCAGCACCACCGCAGCAGCAGCGAGCGCCTTACGTTCCCGACGCACACGCCACACAGCAAGCTGCGGCTATGGACGGAGGAGAGGTTAGTGGAGGATGATGGGCACTGAAGCTCAAACTGTATGCTGATATTTTGATAAACACAGGCCGCTGTGGTCTGTGAAAATCTTTGAATAACCTCTTCAGGTGTCACTGACTCTTTAAACAAAGCTTCAAACATTTCTGTTCAGAATTTAAGTCTGCTGCCTACTACACCACTACGCTTATTTCCACCAGTTTACTGAACAGAATGAGCCAGAACAGAATGAGACCTGGCATGTTTGCAGGTCTTCATCTTTATTAAATGAATGATCTCTGTGTTCTGTTGTATTTGTGTGTGCGTCAGGGATGAGCTCTTTCGTCAAAGCCTCTCTCGGCTCAAGGAGCAGGTTGTGAAAGCAAACACCTTGGTGCGAGAAGCCAACTTTTTGGCAGAGGAAATGAACAAACTGACAGACTATCAGGTCACCCTTCAGATCCCTGCTGCCAATCTCAGCGCCAACCGCAAGGTCAGACCTCTGAGCCTCTAACACACACATACCACAGCCATATCACCTTACCAAAGGATATGAAACCTTAGTCATTTGGATTTTTTATCATCTACTTAAATCTTTTGCCTTTGATTTCCACAAAAAAAAGTCTGACTTTATCGAGTCTTTCGACTTATTTTTATACAGCGTGGAGTAATAGTGAGTGAGCCGGCTATTCAGGTGCGAAGAAAGGGGAAGGGGACCCAGGTGTGGACTATTGAGAAGCTGGAAAACAAGCTGGTGGATATGAGAGACCACTACAGGGACTGGAGGGAAGGTGCAGAAGAGATGGTGAGAAAATGTGTAAAAAGTGCAGTCTAAAAGATGAGTTTGATTATTCGCGTGTTCCTATGATGTATTTTTTTGTTATGATGGTGTTGTTTTCAGGATAGCAAGGCAAACAGTCATCACTGTGACCCATTCTATGAGGCGCAGGAGAACCACAATCTCATAGGAGTAGCCAACATTTTTCTGGAGTGCCTTTTCCATGATGTCAAACTGCAATATGCTGTCCCCATCATCAGCCAACAGGGAGAGGTAAGGCTGCTCCAGCATAAACAGATTAATGATCCCATAAATTATTCATAGTACAGCTTTCCAGTACTTCTTCCACTTTAGATCAATATGAAAAGAAGGTGCACAAATTCTTAGACACGAGTAAAATAGACAATGAGCCGCTTAACATGCATCAGCACAAGAAAAGTAATGCAGATACGTACTTTTAAAAAAGTGGGTCCATTTTTGTATGGATGCATATAAAGATGCCGTAGCTTTCCCATTGTATTTCATCATTTTGTTTAACGTGTCCTGCAGGTAGCAGGGAGGTTGCACATTGAGCTAATGCGAGTGAGTGGAGCCGTTCCAGAGCGCCTGTGTGGAGGAGATGACTCATCTGAGAACTCCAGCGAGAGCAGCTGCTACGAGGTGATGGACACCAACGGAGAGATCGTCCACATGGCCAAGAGGCTAACCTGCAGGGTGAAGCCTGTTGTTACTCTGTTTAATCAAAGATATTCTGATGTGGTGCAGTGTTGTTCAGTCTGTTTGGATTGCAGATTCAGGAGCATTTCATTCAGAAGTTCGTCTACAATCATGATCACACAGGTTCATTCTGTCGTCTGTTTTTTTCTTGCAGGTGCGGATCAGGGAGGCCACAGGTCTGCCGCTCAACCTATCTAATTTTGTTTTCTGTCAGTACACCTTCTGGGAGCATGGTGAGCCCACCGTGGCCCCTCCTATGGTCAGCCCAGACAATCCCTGCCCTCGAAGTCCAGACGCCCAGTTTACTGTCCAGTTTGATCACTGCAAAGTACGCAAAAAACTGGTCTAGCAACAGCTTCTTTTTCAAGCATCAAACCAAACTTTTCACATGTTTGTTTCCACTCAGAGCTGCACATAATTTCAACTCTACTACAACCTCTTGTTTAATTGCAGGACTATGTTGTGCATGTGACAGATGAGTTTTTGGAGTTTATATCAGACGGAGCATTGGCCATAGAGGTGTGGGGTCACCGCTGTGCTGGGAGTGCACGTTCACTCTGGGAACTGGACGCACTGGAGGCCAAGACCCAGACTCTCCGAGACCGGTACTGAGTTGCACTCAGACTTTTGCACATGTGGACACCCACAGGCACTGAATGTTTCTCACCTCATTTATCATGGCTGCTTTTCCTTTCAGGTGGAGTGAGGTGTCTCGAAGGATTGAGCTGTGGACCTCCATACAGGAGCTGAATGAGCAGGGAGAGTACTCCTCTGTGGAGCTGCATCCTGGGAAAGACATCAGCACAGGGGGAGTCTTCCAACTCCGACAGGTCAGAGAAAAACTTTGAGAGAGTTTCCCCCCAGGACAGACTGGCTGCCCTACATTAAACTCACATTTAAGAGGATTAATACTGATTATGTAATTATTAGCAGCCTTGTGAATGTGGTAATTTGAGAGCTGAATTATAGGGATTTGTCCAAGCAGGGTCACTCCAGGAGGCTGCAGGTGTGTGTGAAGCCAGTCCAAAACTCAGGCACGCTGCCACTGCTGGTGGAGGCGGTCCTGTCTGTCTCTATTGGCTGTGTGTCTGCTCGCTCTACCAAACTACAGAGACCACTCGACAGCTACCAGGTCTGTGAATTCCCAGCACTCCTCACATGCTGCTTAGACTATTGTGATGACAAAGTAGGATTATGATTAATGCAAAGCTGATTTCAAACCAGAAGTGAACAGTATTTGGGGAACAGTACAATTGTTACATGGCCAACATTATCATGCTGATTCAGCCAAAGTTTGTTCAGACGGTCCCTGGTTTCGTGCCATGACTGGTTCATCTGGATAGCTGGCAGCCAGTCTAAAGAAGAACAAGGAATGTACAAACTCATTAGTGCTTGTTTGTTTGTCCGTGCACTGATTTGACCTGATGACAGGAGGCGATGATTTGAAAAACTGGACACAGTCACGAAATCCTTTTTTTTTTATACTTTGCACATTGAGATTAAATTAGACTGGGTCTGGTTATCGTTTGTAATGACATGTGTTACCCCACACCAGCTACAAATGTAGGTATAAGAAGTGATGAGTTTTTTGTCAGAGCCCTTTTTCTCTTGTTCCCAACATTTGACTGTGTTTTTTTTGCTCCCAGAGAGAGGTGGAAGAAGATATGGATAGTTATCAGGTACCCTCTCAGTCTCCTCCTGCTGCTGCCCCCACCTCTATAGTTCATTCTGCAGCATGAAGGAAAACAACTGATCATGTGTTTGTGACTCGGCCTGTTGCTGAGGGCACGTGAGGCCGGAGGCAATGGGCTGCGTCTCTCCCAACTAAACGAGCGCTCTAATAAACAGCTGCTGCACATGTGGATGATTTCTGAAGCTGTAATTATCAATCACATCAGCCAGTCTTTGGCAGACTCTGAAAAATACAGTTGTGCCCATGGCTGAGCTCCCAGCCAGAAGCCTGTCTGCCAGGGAGGGCCTTGTCCCTCTCCCCCTTGCTTTTCACTCAGGTTGTGCACACTAATGCTATGGTGCTTGTCACTACTGAAGAGCTGCAGGAATAACAAGACTCATGAAATCACATTGGCATTGCATGGCTGCATGATTTACTGTCTTTGCATGGTGGGAGATGCTGATATCAGAAGCATAATGCAGATGGCCTGAGTTCTGTTGGTCACTGGGGTGGAGAGTGGGAAAAGGAGTGGGCTCTCTGTGGCTCCTTAGCAGAGTGATCTGCTGTGCATTCAGGTAGGACTTTGGGTGGCTCTGGCTGCATGTGACAAAATGATTGTTTGCTGGAAAGTGTATGAGCGTGTGTTGGTGCATATGGATCAGTTTTGAGAATGGGTTTGGAGGAGGTTTGTGTGTCTTGAGAACAGCCATAGCTGTTATGGAGTCAAAAATAAAACCATGAAAGCTGTAATTTTGAATCCCTTGGGTTTTACTTTATAACAGGATTAGCCCCTATTCAGATTTATGATGAGATGGTGAGTTAGGGAGTGGTTTTGACGTGTACTGTGCACTCTCACTTAGTCCTGGAAACACATCATTGACACTTATTCTGCCGTCTCTGTGCTTCCAGGAGGAGGATCTCAACTGTGTTCGAGAGCGTTGGTCAGAGGCTCTCATCAAGCGCCGGGAGTACCTTGACGAGCAAATTAAAAAAATCATCAACAAACGTGGTAAGTCTTTGAACCTGTTACAGCTACATCAGACCTCGAGGCTGGATGCTGTGTTTCTATTTTTCAGTCTGTGTCCACATGCTGCAATGAAACCCTTCGTCACTTCTCATTTGCAGAGAAGTCAGAGGAGGATATTGAGCGTGAGGCGCGGCTGGTGGAGCAATGGGTCGGCCTGACTGAAGAAAGAAACGCAGTGTTGGTTCCTGCACCTGGCAGCTGCATCCCCGGAGCTCCTGCAGACTGGTGAAACACAGCAAACAGAATCCCATGCACATGTCAGACTCTATTAATTGTCATTATTCTGCCATTTTCATAACTAACTTCATCTTTAAACTAATTTCAGGACCCCACCTGCTGGAATGGAAGCTCACATTCCTGTCCTCTTCCTGGATTTGAACGGTAAGGTGTACGCATTCCTCTTATAACTGATATTTCACAGCTTTGTGTCAGGCTGCATGAACACTCGGCTCTTTTATGCCACCAGCTGACAACCTGACAGTGAACGAGCAGCTGACCGGTCCACATGCTGCAGGCGTTAACTCCATCCTGCCCAAGGAGCACGGCAGCCAGTTCTTCTATCTGCCCATCATCAGACACAGTGATGAGGAGGTGAGTTGTGCATTTGACTCTACTGCCCTCACGTGGCTTAAATGGGAACTGCAGGGCACATGAACTAAACATTTAGATACTGTTTCAGGCATTGAGGTCATTGAACTATTCATTTGACAGAATGATCATCTGTTTTTGTAGCGTTGTGAGACTTGGTGTGCTTGTAGAGTTATGAGTTCCTTTTATATCCACTAGTTGTGTGGGTTTTTTTTTCTAAATGTCTAAATCATCATTTCAAATTCTGGTTTAATACTTTCATGTTGACATCACACTGAAGTGAATGACACAGTGGTGAACACTACCAGTCAGACAGGCTGCTTCCAGTTTTGTTACATTTCCCTCCAGCTTGTCTAAAGTGACTTGGAACATAAAATATTGAATTAGAGCTTAAAAACCCCTTTAACTTTTACTTGGGTGGTTTTTCTGGGGGTCTTTAATTGAGTTGATGTTACAAGTTTAATTGCTGCCAGGAGTCTTTTTGTTTTCTCAGATAATTACACAGACCAGAGCAACAGTCTCTCCATAATTATAGCTATAATTGAGGAACTGAGCAGTCTTTCTATTGCATAGCATTGTGCCTTAAGGCAAGCATTTAAATCCTAATTCCTGTTTGATGCTCTGTTTGAAGCACCAACCATACAGTAATCACTAGCCTCTTTCCAGTGCTTGATCGTGCTGACGTGAAAAGTTTTCCTCATTAGCCAACCCCTGCTAACCCACAGCAAGAGCTCAGCCTCACAACAGTAATCTGTGTGTACACACTTCTGCCTGTAGACACAGCTGTGATTTATATAACTAAATCACATCTCCTCTTGTACATCAGCTGTCTGCTACTTGCTCCTGGGACTCATCCATCCATGATTCAGTTCATCTCAACCGCGTCACGTCTCCCAGTGAACGCATCTACCTGATCATCAAAGCCACGGTGCAGCTCAGCCACCCGGCCTCCATGGAGCTCGTGCTCCGTAAGAGGATCGCGGTCAACATCTACAACAAGCAGGTGAATATTAGAGACATCACAATCAACCTGAGCTGTCAGTCCACCTGAGCAAGGTGGCTTCTGCAATTCGATATTACATTTGTTGTGACTAAGATTGTTTTTGTTTGTTTTTTTCTAACAGAGCTTCACTCAGAGTCTCAAGAGGAGGATGTCCTTAAAGAACTCACTGTATTCCTGTGGTGTGACCTATGAGATTGTTTCAAACATACCAAAGGTAAAACTTTGATCTCTCGAACATTACAAAACTCTTCTCTACAGCTGCATTCAACACATATTTCTGATGAGTCACTGAAGCCTAATATATTCTTTGACATTTATCTCTGTCCTCCCCAGGCTTCAGTGGAGCCAGAGGAAAGGGAAACCTTGGCCCTCATGGCCGCTCGTGGGGACAGCGAGGAGACTCAAGATGGAGAAACATACATAGAGAAATACACACGGGGAGTTCTGGAGGTGGAGAACATCCTCAGTCTGGAGAGGCTACGTCAGGTATGTTCAATTTTAGAAGCCCAAAAATAGAAGTATTCATTCTATTATAATGAATGGAATTAATTTTTTTCCGACTTAAAAATGTCATTTTTTTGTTTCTGAAGGCTGTGACAGTGAAAGAAGCACTTACTGCCAAGGGGAGACACCTAAGAAGGAGTATCAGCACACCAAATGTACAGCATGTAATGAACACATCACTCGTCCCACTGGCTTCTAAAACATAAAAGAGTAACCATTACAAACAAGATATGACACAAATAAAATGTTGTTTCTTTCCCTCCAGTCCTCGTGTAGTAAAACAGATTTGACTGGCTGTGAGGATGAGGAGTGTAAGGTAAGCAGTCACATTGTAAACAAGAATGCCTCTATCACAAAAAAACACACCTTAAGGTTTTCAAGGAAAGCATTTACAACAGGGGTTCCCAGTCCAGACTCACATTTACGTTACTGTTTAGGACCACTGTGATCATGGCGACAGCGCCAACTGCAACCCCCCAGAGGGCTCACTTTGCAACACGCCAATAAAAAGCAAAGAGAATCAAGGTAAAGTTGATCAAAATGTGCAACTTTTCTTGCACTTCTTGAATTGGGTAACATTGAGTGTTTGGCTCATTAAAAGAAGTATTACTGCTGATATTTCTCACACAGGTTTGGTTCCTGAGAGCCCTACTTTTTTCAACTCCAGCCCCTTTAAAGTTCTCTCCCCTCAGCCACCCAAGTTCCTCAAGTCTCTGTTGCCTGTCAAAGAAGAAAATAAGGCAAAGAAAGCCCTGGAGGCCCGACCACTGCTGGGACAAGAGGTTAGCAGGAAAGAGATTATTTTTTAATCATTCTGAGAGTTTGATATTTGTCAGTCATCCGTCAAAAACATTTCTTTTTTACATTTATCATCTCACCTTTCTCATCACATTTAATTCTCACAGTATGGGGGATACACTCATACAAATAAACCTAACTGTCCAAAACTGTTTGAAGATTTCTTGAAAATGGCATTGCAGTGGCATGACCGAAGAGAAACACGAAAGTGACATCGCCATCCCTTGAGTTGATGTTAGTGGAAGAGCATGACTCACAGGAGCATGACTTCAACTGTGGATAACCATAGCATTGAATAAGTCAGAGCTATGCTGTAAAATCTCATGTCTGAACTTGTTTGTGATCATTTGATTTTTGAGATTAATCGAGGCTGTTCCAACCATTTAACTAACCTCATGTTTTTGTTTTTAACTGTGCTTGAAGTTGACGAAAATAAGTGTGGGTACTTGAAAGCAAAAGTGTTTCAGGGAAACCAGTCTAAAAAAAAATCATAAACCTGTTGAGAAAACATAATAGACCAAATTCCTGTGAGTGCTGGTGCAATCCAAAGTCCAGCAGCTCAAGCGAAAACACTTCAAGCACAGTTATTATGAAATATTGAATTGCATGGCACTAACCGTTAACTGGCCTGCCTGGCTCCAAGCATGTTGTGTGTTTGTGTGTGTGTCAAGTGTATGCTGTTCTGACCCATCCACAGAGCATGCGCTCATGTGTGGACAGCCCTGCACTGCTCCCCTCTCCCTGCTCCTGGCACCGGCCCAGGGCAGGCAGTGAGGGCCACTGCAAGCCTTCCACCTCCACCCTCACCTCCACCTCCACCTCCACTCCCACCAGCAGACAGCTCTGCCACACACTGCCACACACTGCTGTAAGTGCTACACACACCAGCACACATTGCTCTGAGGGTTTAATGAAGGTTTCAAAGAAACATGCACTCCATGATAGACTGATTCAACGACACGACTACACTCTCACACAGAGCAACGCTTTGCTTTGAGGTTCACAAGTAAACTTCTTCTCTGGAGATTTTTCAGTGAGTATGCTGCTGAACAACACTGGCTCGTATATTTTGTTCAGTACGGTAAATATGCCCCAATGGAACTCATCAATCATACACAAACCTACATTTTCCATTATCACATCTTAGGCCACTTTTCATTGACTTCACTGCAAAAACTGAAATCTTATCAAGTGTTTTTGTCTTATTTTCAGTAGAAAATTCCTTTTTAGACTCAATATGAGCCAAATTCACATGACCATCCAGAAAAATGTCTCGTTTCAAGTTATTTAAGGACAAAAATGAGGTCTGAATTGCGCGTAACCCAGACCTGGGCAAACTACGGCCCGCGGGCCACTTCCGGCCCTTTGTACGTCCCTGTCCGGCCCGCGTGAGGCCAATCGTAAACATAAACATGAAACTCGTGCGGGTGCATATGTCTTAATACTCCATCTATCACAGGCACTGAACAAGACATTGTGGATTGAATTCTCCCTCTCTTTCACTGGCTCAGTCAGTCTCCTCCACCTGAACTCTCTCCTGTTCTGAAGACTGAGTGCCGTCGCGTACACGCGCAACGCGTATGCGCATCACACACCGAAGACGGACAGAACTTTACAACGATACGCGTTTCACTATTTTAGAGTCAGCATTCTCACTATAAAATTCACGCTGCTCTAAACTCTCCTGATTGAAGAGGATGCTAGAGCAGAGCTACGTTAGTTTAACTCCCGACATGTCATGTCAGCTCCAAAAAAGAAAGAAAGGAAACAGCTAAGGCTCTGATAAACTCTTCATCAATAAGTGCTGCACAGTTATCTGTCTCTGTCTCTGAAGTCTCCTGCAGCGTCTCTGGATCAAACCAACTAAGAGAGAGGGGGTGGATGGTTTCTGAGTTTTCGATATAACGCCCAAGTACGGGACTTGATATGACTTAGTAAAATATTAGAGCTCACAGAAGCAAACTTAAATTTTGGGGACTATCAGGAGAAATCACAAGCGAAGAGAACAGCGGGAGAAAGGGCGTAAAGAATGGGAGATTCCCTCCATATTCAGGAGTGTTGGCAGTCTGCCAGCACTCAATCGGTAAAAGTGAGTTCATGTATGACAGATATTGACAAAGACGAAAACTTAAGACATTTTCTCTTTCATTTTAGGATTCAATATTTTTTTTTTTTTCTACTTGACCTATACACCACAATTTTACATAACCTAATATAAACATTTACAGAGCTTTATTCTTCTGATTATCAGTTCCAGCTATTCAAAATATTTAATTTAGAGCATTTTACATGGAAGACAGTTGGTGGCCCTCTGACACAATTCAGGTTCCTCATGTGGCCCCTGGTAAAAATTAATTGCCCACCCCTGGCGTAACCAGTAAAAAAATCTGCCAATGGAACAAGAGAAAAGTTACTTGTATTAAGACATTGTTCTAGTCTCAAGGAAATTTTCAAGCAATTTTTTCTTGTTCCATTGGCAGATTTTTTTACTGGTTACAAGCGATTCAAACCTCATTTTTGTACTCTAATAACTTGACATTTTTCTGGATTGATAAATTGAAAGTGGCTCATATCAAGTATAATAAGACAATTTTTACTTTAAAAAAAAGACAAAAACACTTGATAAGATTTCAGTTATTTGCAGTGTTCACTCCAGGTGTCAGTGTAGGCTGATGCTTCTTACAGGCTGTATCTGACATTGTGTGTGGCTGGATGTCTCCTGTTGTTTCCATCAGCAGGACTCTGAGGATGAGGAAACAGATTTGGACATAAATCTGAATCTGGATCGAAGTAGTCAGGACCACAGCAGCTTCCAGCCTTATGTCCCAGAGGAATTTGCAAACTTTGAGATCTACAATGCCACTTTGGACAGCCAGGAAGGCTTCCTCTCCTCCCGCACTGACTCCAAGGGAAGCCGGTGTGGAGGTGGGAGTGGAGAGAGGGAGGTGCCTCGAAGCCCCACAGCCAGCAGCTGCACCAGCGGCTATTTTTCACACAGTGCCTCCAACGCCACGCTGTCTGACATGCCCATCAGTGCCAGCGAGAGCTCTGACCATCTCAGCTGTAACCCCAGAGACACCCACGACCCCCTGGGCTGTCCTGCTGGAAGAGGCTGCACCCAAACCAAAAGTGTTTCTGCAGAGACTGACACTCAGCAGCCTCCTCTCTCAGCAGGTGCAGTTCAGGATCTGCTCAACCGACCTGCCTCCTCGCCTGTCAGTATTTCTAAGTGCACGGACAAGCAGAAAACATTTCCTTTGCCTCACAACTGTGTTCTCAGTGCCAGCCAGGAGTTCACAGACTTTAAAGGAGCCGATGACAGTATTGAAGACGGTGAATTAGCACACTTTACAGGGGGGTGGGAGCAGGAAGGGTTTCAGTTTTCCACAAACCAGCTGAAGGAACCAGATAATGTGGAAATATGTGACACTAGCAATCAAAACACCTCTGATATCTCTGGTATTATGAACTCATCTGCTCCTGAAAACACTTTAAACTCTGTCGTAAAATGTCCAAATTTTACAGACTCAGTTAGTGTAGCAGTATCTGTGCCTGACAAAGTCCAAGCTCTATCTCCAGCTTTGTCACCCCCACCCACACTGTTATCAGTGGCCCCCTCCTCTGCACCCACTACTCGAGCAGGAGGAGAACCTCTGATCCAGGAGCCAGCTCAAGGAGATCTGCCTCACGGGAGTCCCTGTCCCAGCCCAAACCCTAGCAGCGCAGAGCCCTCAGGTGATTCAAGCGGAGATGAGAGCACCCCTGTGGCTCAGCTCCCTGACTGGATGGCTCCCGGGGAGCAGGTGTGGGTGGGGAAGAGGAGAGGAACTGTCCACTATGTTGGAGGTGTGGAGTTTGCTAAGGGGATCTGGATCGGTGTGAAGCTCGACATGGCAGTGGGTAAGTTTTGTTTGTTGTTTCGTCTGTCACTCTTTTAGATAGAGTTAGATCAGCCTTTTTAGATCCACAAAATTAGATCCTCAGACGTCTACTGTCTCCTCAGCTCTGATGTTAGCTGTAGATAGAAACTTCCATCTCTTGTTCTTGTCCCTCATGTAGCCAACACTCATTTTTGACACAGTGTTGTGGTTGATTTCTTTTAGGGAAGCACAACGGGACTGTCCAGGGCAGAGTTTACTTCCGCTGTCCTCCAGGTCATGGTGTGTTTGTGAAGCCGTCTCGTCTAACCAGAGGTCCGCCCAACATGGACACAGAACCCCAGACTCTGATCAGATAAGACTCAAAGATGGACCAGCTTTTTTTGGAGTAGCAGGGGGCCACAGGGGGGCTCCTCACACCTCGTGCCTAAAACCCCAGGCTGACTCGTGTGTGGCTTCTCTACTTCAATCTCTTTGACCACTCAAATCTTTTGAGCTGATAGCTTCTGTAGCTGTCTCTGCTTTCCTAAAGCATATCTGCCCTGAGCATTTAATGAAGGTATACCCAATTCACTGTCCACTGAAGATTCACTATGCACATATCCAGGTTTTCTACATGGTGATATTTTTGATAGAAAACTTTTACCTGAGACATATGGGAATATTACTCACATACATTTTCTTACATCGGTTTTTGAACATTACATGTAATATTTTTGTATGACAATGCTTCCTCCCCTAAGGCTCATAGTGGAGAAATCTGGGATATAAAGAAGAATGTACTACTGTTAATTAACATTGATATTTACATCAATATGTTATGTCAGGGGTAACCAAAGAACTACGGTTCCATATCTGCTGTTATGAGTAATATGTTATTTTTCTAATGTATGTAAATGGAGATAGATATTCTAAAAATATCTGTGTAAAAGAAAAGCTTAGTGCCATATCTCGAGGAGTAATGCCACATACCCTGAACAGAAGACAAAGCTGCAGAAACCCTGAGCTGTTTTCAGCGTTTGACTGCAGTTATGATGTTAAATTATCCTGTTGAAGTACTGTAACACTGTGGAGGAAATAATCCCCATCCAGCATGAGACTGTCGCTGTTGGGAAGCTTGCACTGGAAAGGTTTTTGAGGGTTTAACAACTGTCTTCCATATTGGACTGATGAAATATATTCTAAGTGAAGTGACTGAAAAGCAGCAGTCATCACTTTAACCTGGGGAACAAGTCCAAGGCCTGGATATACTGATGATGCCTTAACACCCTGTTTCTTTACAAGCAGGCACACACACCCCAAGCTACCGATTCAACTCCATAACAACTTCACTAAGTTTTAAACAAAACGTCTGGACCTGAAACCTGTGTGTATGTACGTCATGATACCCAGAAGCTTTTTGAACAGCCTCCCAGCCCTTCAGTGATTGATAGACCACACTTGATTAGTCAGAGGACTAATATGACACTACATGTTACAAGGTACTCAATAATGCATTTTTTTTTCACATGGAGGATTGAATGCTCGGGTAATGGACAGTATCAGGTTACAGACGACGGTGCACAAGTAGATGCAGAGATGAACTTGTGATGGAAGTGGTGAACTGTGGAACTGACTCTAAGTAGTCGTATATCTGAGCTGTAATGTCAAGTAAATGAAACAAACCCAAGACCTTACTTTAAAGAGAACAAAGCTGCTCTCCCTCATAAGGAGCTGTAAATAGAAATGTATTTGAACATAGTATTTACACTATTATATTGTACAGAATTGTATTTATATTGTATCTCAAAATGTTTTAATTGGTACAAATGTTCTAGAATAGAACATTTACAATCAGTGCATTGTGTTGGTTCTTCATTATTCAAGCTCACATTATTAGTCTGTTGTCATGTGTTTCGGGAGTGTTTCTTAGTATTTTCATACAGAAGTGTTCATGGTAATCAAAGAAGAAGGCCTGAAAAAGATCTTCAACACACTGCAAAAAAATGAAATCTTATCAAGTGTTTTTGTCTTGTTTTAAGTAAAAATTGTCTTGTTCTACTCAATATGAGCCACATTCAACTTATCAATCCAGAAAAATGTCTTGTTTCAAGTTATTAGAGTACAAAAAAAAGGTTTAAATCGCTTGCCACCAGTAAAAAAATCTGCCAATGGAACAAGTAAAAATTGCTTGAAAATTTCCTTGAGACTAGAATAATGTCTTAATACAAGTAACTTTTCTCTTGTTCCATTGGCAGATTTTTTTTACTGGTTACAAGAAATTCAGACCTCATTTTTGTCTTTAAATAACTTGAAACGAGCCATTTTTCTGAACTGATGAGGTGAATTTGGCTCATATTGAGTCTAAAAAGGAATTTTCTACTGAAAATAAGACAAAAACACTTGATAAGATTTCAGTTTTTGCAGTGCATCCAGGAAAACAATAAACCAGAAAACAAACTCTCACTAACTCACTCCTAATGGGACTTCACTAAATAGTCTATCTGGAAAATTAGAGATTTGCAGTGGATTTTCTTCCACTCAAAACTCAGTCTCTTCCTCAAACTCTATACAATACAGTACCAAGCAAAAAAATGTTGGTTGTGAAAAAATAGCCATGTTTTATACATGTTTTACTTTTAAAATGAAAGTGTTCATTTATTTTCATCAATTAATGAGATGCTGTAAATTAACAAAAAAGAAATCTGACCCCCTTCTCTACTCAAAATTTTCTGTCTCTTCAAGTAATCCCAAACAGACTCCATAATGTTAGGGTAATGTTAAGACCCCCTGTTCCTCTTTACACTAGAGATAGTTCTTGATGACATTGGCTATATGTGTGGGGCGGTGATCTGCTCCAGAATGAATTGAGTGCCAGCCTCTCTGCTGCTATTGTATGATAAATGAGAATCAGCCTGTATCTCTCTTTAACCCTGACCGAATCTCCAACTTCATTGCTGTTTTCAGGAGACATCACTCTCCAGTCTTTCTATGAACAAACTGTTTTCTGTTATAGCCACATACTTTAAATTTTGATTCATCAGTCAAGAGCACCTGATGCCATGTTTCTGCTCCCAAGTTCTGCGCTGATGATCTCCCGATTACGAAAAGGAATTGTGCTTCTCATCTGCTGCATGTCTTTGATTCTCAACAGTTCCCAGTTCTTTTTTGCTTTCTTCAAATGAGCTGAAATGGCTCACCTTGAAACCCCAGGTGGCTTTGAAAACTTTGGTAGGGACCTTGGTGATGCAGTACCTTGTGTCTGGTTGCAGTGCTCAGCCTTGCCATGGAGTATGACCTGTGACTTGAAACTGTCTTCAACATCCTCACCTTGGTTGCAGAGTCTGGCTGTTCCTTTCTCATCTAGGCCCAATCCCAAACCACCCCCTACCCACCACGACTGAGTGTCACTCCAAATGAAGTCACGCTCGTGCTCCATGTCTTTCAATCCTATTACTATCTGACATTTCCAATCAAACAAATGAAGTAATGTTGCCAATCATGCTTCCATTTTAGGTGCCAGGGCTTCACAATCAAATTTAACGTCAGCATAGAGTAAGATTTGCTTGTTTTGTGTTATCTTCTCAAACCACATCTTATGTGACTTTCTGTCAGTGTGACAAAGGCGTGGAGAAAATATCAGAGGTGGGCAGATCAATCCAAATATCGATAATATCGATACCAACGTTGGTATAGATATTGAATGATACCAGTGTAAAAAGATCAATACTCTAGTTTTTTTTCTCCTGCATGCACTGACTGCTGCGGTTCTATAAAAGTGGTGACCTAGCTGTGTCCCTGTCATGTCATTTGGCTATGTGGCGCTAGGGAAACAAGCAAGCAGACTCCAAAAGAAAAGAAGTTTGTTTGAATTTTTTATATAACATTTATTCTGGTGTGATAATTCTTTATACTTTAGTATTTTAAAAAATATGTCTGATAACAGGAGAACTTTCATTTATTTATTTATTTATTTATTTATTTATTTTGTATTTAAGTCTTGAACGCTAATATAAAAAAATAAATGAAAATATTTTATTATTATTATTATTATTATTATTATTATTATTATTATTGCTCTTCTTTAAAGAAAAGAATTTCGCACAAAATGTTTTGGGGATTTTTTTTTTTTTTTTTACTGTTGTATTGTTTCTGAATAGGAATGTTTATCATGACACTAAAGTATTTTGTAGTCACCTCTAAACTTTTCCCAAATTCTGTCCTAGATTTTTACAATATAACCAAAAGATAATATCACAAAAACAACCTAAGGTCAGCAGTTTTATTAAACATCAACCTTAAATATTAAAAAGTATCTATATCAGTATCAGTATCGATATCGGTGATACTGGCCTTGTATTTACTTGGTATCGGATCGACACCAAAATTCCCAGTATCGCCCACCTCAAGAACATATTGGACACATGAGGCACTTATATTTATATGTTGTTTCCTTCACCATTTCGCCGTTACACTTCCTGCAAAAGTGTGCATCGACGCAGGCTCCCTATTTCAGGGCTAAACGGTCACTCCCCCTTCACACTTTTGGGACTCTCTGCAAGAAGGCGCAAACGGAGGACCAGTGTGAAGGGGACGGTTTGGGATTGAGCCCCAGTTTAAGACCTACACAGCTGTTCTTGTTTCCCCTGATGACTTTGTTCCAACCTACATGTGAAATTGATGATCACTAGCACCTGATTGGTTTAACTGGTAACTCACACCTGACCAGAATCCCACACAACTCCTGACTTTGTGCAAGTGTACCTGTGAAGATGGATGCTGCTTATAAAGCAAGGGCTAGCAACAAGTGTGTGTATTACACAGACACCACCCAAACACAAGTAACTCCAAAGCAGGATAGTCTTAAGGAGAATAAATCGTGTTTTCTTTAAATGCTTGTTTCACATTTTTAACTTATTGAATGAAGTTTTAGATAAGTCTTTGTTGGCAAAAACACATTCATGCAGTGAAAAGAGGTTTACGCTAGTGATTTAATCAAGAAACAGCATGCAAAGAGTTCAAAGTGTGAAGCCCTCTTGTAATTTCACCTTTAACGTTCACTGTATGAGTTAGTATTCAACAAAAAAGACTTAAATTGAGTGTATGACTGGCTAAACTCTAGGTTACCAGAATACAATTTGATTTTAACATATAAAGAAGCAAAGTTTCCTTTTCCAGCTCGGCCTGTCATCTGCGTCTGGCATGAAGTCTGCCGAGGACAAGAAAGGTTGCTTCTTTTCTTCTTTCGTCTTGTGTCCCTGCTGCTGTTTAAGCAGCTGTGCGACAGTAGGTAGCCTAAGCACAATGTGGTGGTCTGGATCTGGGTGGAGTTAAGTATCTGTGTCACACTAACTGGCAACTGGGAAATCTCCCGCAGCAAAGTAACAGGTGTCCTCCTCCTCCTTCAGATCCACAGTCACATCACAGGGGGCACACTCTCTCCTGCAACTGATCCGGGACGCGTTTAACCCACTTTATTCGACCCAACTTTTGACTTTATCTCAACAAATGATGCACTCGGCGCAGAAAGACACCACATTCACCAAGATCTTTGTAGGAGGTCTTCCTTATCACACGACCGACTCCAGTCTGAGGAAGTACTTCGAGGTGTTTGGAGACATCGAGGAGGCTGTTGTCATTACTGATCGGCAGACCGGGAAATCCAGAGGTTATGGATTTGTAAGTATCTCGTGACGAGTTTTGAGTTGCCATTTTAAAGTTGTTGGAGCACGTGCACAGTGAGTGATATGGGCAGTTGATCCAGTGTGTGCATCCAGAGTCTGAAAGAGGAGTCACTTTGACTGTCTCCTGCTCTGTTTGACAGCCTGGCCTGAGTGGATCAGGTTTTACTGTTGCACAAAATGAACAAACAAGATATGAAACCACAAAAAACAGCTATAAAGAAGCCCTGTCTTCTCTATTATGGACCACAAACATGTGATTTCTATTTAAGGGTTCGACCTGGTCACTTTGACCAGGCTGCAGAGTGGTTAGGTCATTAGAAAATGTGCTGTTTCTTTTACTTTCAGGTGACCATGGCTGACCGGGCCTCTGCTGACCGAGCTTGCAAGGACCCAAACCCCATCATAGATGGCAGGAAAGCCAACGTTAACTTGGCTTACCTTGGGGCTAAACCCAGAGTCATACAGCCAGGTCAGGACCACACTATTTGAGTAAAATTCAGCTCATTAAAGAAACAAGACTAAATTCCTTTGTATACTTACAATGAAGGTTATTGAATTAATGCAACCCCTGTTAATGGAGTTTAAAATTAAAGTTTTATTCAGTAAAGATTCACCCTGATAATGTTACGTGAAGACTGTCATGTGTGTGGTTAAGTTTTTTTCCTCCTGTAAAATTCCATCACTGTTTGAGAACTCTTCATCACACCTCAAAAGTCTCCCTATTTAAAGTTAACTTAAACTTCTACTTGTTTTCATTCTAGGATTTGCATTCGGAGTGCCTCAGATTCATCCAGCGTTCATCCAGAGACCTTATGGGTATGTCAAGCTGCAAAAATCCAAGTTCAATCTCAGATATTTGTTTGTAAAATGAAAAAAGAAATACAATGATCTTCCTATTTTCTTATGTTGTCTGTGTTTTCTTGTAAACTGCCATTAATTATTGCCTCCACCTGTTCTATCCTGAATGAGGACATGTGAGTGTTGATGTGTGCCTCTCTGCTTGGCGTTGACTGAGAAGGAAGTGAACATAAGCTGCTGCAGGACTTGACTTGATGTTGTGTATCTCTCTCTGATCCGACAGGCTCTGTAACGGTTAAAATAGCAGATGAAGGGACATGATGATTTGAGGAATAGCTGAGTCTGCATTGGGCAGAGCACTAAAGTGTTACCTGTAAACTCTGACATTCACAAACGAAACTGAAATGGTGACTAGATGCATGGAAGTCTTTTTTTTTTTACGTTTTCTATAGTACATAGAATTGTGTGTGCCTTGTTTTCAGTATGATGTGGTGTTCAGCTTAACTGTGTGCTCATTTCCACTTGCAGTGGGGGAGTTGGGTGGGGGTGAAGGAGTTTTTTTTTGTGCAGATACTGTTTATTTGATAGGGAGCTGTAACTTTGTAATGGGGTGTTGATTCTTTTAATGACTGATTTGTGCTGTAGCCTGTGGTTTATTTTTTCTATTCACTCCAGTTTCTAGTTAACATTGTTGATCACGTTTTGTTGTCAAAAAGGGGCTGATGATCACTCAGAGTGCTGATTTCAAAATCGATCCCCTGCAACAAAACAAACACTGGCATGCATGCCGGAGTTCTTTTTCTGTTTCCTTACCCACGATGCTGTGTTTTATTTACTTTTCATTAACCCATTGCTTTTACTCTTGGCTTACATTTACAGGTACATAATACTGACCATATGAGAATTCCAAATTTACTATATACTGCCTTTTTTCTCATCAGTTTACCAGCTGCTACTGAGAGATCAAATTCTGATACAGAAAGGAGGATGACACATAGAAGACTTGTACTTTTTACTCTACAGAAAAGAACAGAATTTTGAATAATTACTCTATGTTGATATTTAAGTTGTAAAACTTAGGGCTCACATAATATATTAGCCAAAATGAAGGCTTTAGAATGACATAAAGCAATTTTTTAGTCTTTGCATAACAATAGATGTGGATTAATTATTAAGCTTTGCAATTACATTAAAAAGAGCAATTGTCTATACTGAACTCTAGTCTGGAGACTGAGATCTCAGCCACTTGCTCAGGCAGCAGCTGGTGGCTACAGTGATCTCCACGGCCTCTCAAATTCAGATGGAAAATAGGAGTCACTCGGCAGCTCTGTTAATAATGTATGGCATGGACAGGGCTGCTTGGCTGTGGACAACAGGTGGAGCCAGCCATGTGCCCCATGAAGCCTTTTGGTTATGTGCTAGGGATTACCCATGAGTCCTGGTGATTTACAAAGCACCTTTATTTAGCCCTTGACCACAAAATGTTCATACCATCTCTTTCAATAGTGACTGTTCAAGTTAGCTTTCTCCTTTTAGTGCTTGAGCTGCTGATAAAAATAAAAACAGGTCATAGCACAAAGACAGTTTTCCAGAAATCCAGCTCCTACCTTTTTTAAGTTTTAAATTATTTATACAATTAATTGTGAGTAAAAAATAAAAAAGCTAACTCTATTTTAAGAAAACCTAACACACTTCCGCAGCAGGGCCACAACGTTGTGACCAGCAGAGACCCTTCCTGGCTGTTTTTAAACCTAAGCTGCAGAAAAGTCACTGGAAAAATCGTGGAGTGGTGTAGGCAGCCATTGCAGTCAATGAGTGCCCTGCCATGTGTTACTGAAGGAGATCAGCTTGTCCTTTGGAGATGACAAGGGGAGCAAAAATAGCATGCCTCCAGCCTCCCTTGTCAGTCAAGCTGGCGTGTGTATGTTTGTGTGGGGGTGTATGTCTGTAAGAGGGGGAGGGGGTGCTTGTCTATGGACAGATATAACAGTTTCACACCTGTTCCTTAGGATATTTACTGAGAGTGACTTTAACACAAGTTTAAAGTGGGGCCAAGACACCCAGGCTTCTATTTATCCATTTGTGCCTTGGTCTGTTTACAGAATTCAGTTTTTGAAAAGTGTGCTCTCACTCCAACACTATTTCTTTTAATACTTCAAACTATTCCTTTTGAAATAATAAACCCAACAGGGCCTTGGCAAAATCTAACAGATAAACAAAGCACCCACTTGTTCAAATAGTGTAATGTTGCTTCTCTGTAAGCACTGCAATGGCTAGCTCCATTTAAAAAAAAACACCCAAGTCTTCTTACCTTTTTGTTTGTGTTTAAGGACTTATTAACATGTGTGGGCATGCCTGTATGTGTGGTGGTGTTGTGACCGGACATGGACAGAACATCCACTTCTTTTATTGATATGTTGTGGTGTCGTGAGGTAAGCTCGCATTTTGTCACATATTGTACAGTGACACATCTGGGTGCAGAGCTGGGCTGTATCTTCTTTTAATGCCTCACTGTATTTCAGATTCAGGTGCTTTTTGAATATAAAAGCTGCGCTTGTGTTTCTTTGTGGTTTTGCTGCTTCCTAAACTTTTCACTTCTAGGTAGGGTTTTCAGTTGTTAATGAATGGATTTGCTGTGATCTGAGGACTGGATTGATGTATTTGTGGCGCCTGCTTTGCAGTTTCAGCTTTGAAAGATGATTAGCTGTGGCTCTGCTGTGACCCTGTGTGTTTTTGTGTCCTACAGAGTCCCTGCCCACTATGTCTACCCACAGGCCTTTGTCCAGCCCAGTGTGGTAATCCCTCATGTGCAACCTTCTGCTGCTACAGCGGCAACAGCTGCTGCTGCCACTTCCCCGTACCTTGACTATACTGGAGCAGCATACGCCCAGTACTCTGCTGCTGCCACTGCTGCTGCAGCTGCTGCTGCTTACGAGCAGTATCCATATGCTGCTTCACCAGCACCAACCAGCTACATGACCACAGCAGGCTATGGATACACTGTCCAGCAACCACTTGCCACTGCTGCCACCCCAGGAGCTGCTGCTGCCGCTGCTGCCTTCAGCCAGTACCAGCCCCAGCAGCTGCAGACAGACCGAATGCAGTGAAACCATTGAACTACATTTAAGGAGGAAAGCAGAGGAGGTCACACTCCTGACGTGGAGAGAGCAATACAAGGCATTGGAAGAATGAAGAGGCTGAATGTTGGGTGTCACTCCCAGGTTTTAACTCACCAGGCCTTCTACCAAGAAACAACCAAAACGTTTGGAGCAAATCAGAAATTACTGTTAACTTGATTCAAATGACATCAGTATTTTGTCACTGTGTTCTACATATGAATATTTAATATTTATTTAGCAGTAAAATATTTAATGTTAATTAAAGGGAACTCACTTGACCTCATGTCAACCATTGCTGAATTCTGTATATATGTTCCTGTGGAATTTGTACAAAATTCTGGAGTGCATTTATGTCTTATAGTCCAATTTCTTCCCCTCTACCTATACAAAGAGAAACTCAAAATACTTGCATACTTGAGAATAGCATGCTACACCTTTCTTGTTTCAGCATTTCATTGTTTTGGAACGATATTCTGTGCGGTAAAGCTATGCAGACACAGAGAAAGAGGTCAGTGTTTTTTGGATTCTTCCTTTTTTATAACTGTTTGGAGTGAGATAGATTAGACACCCTTGTAGTCATATTTCCTCATTAGTAAGTGATACAAATGCTGAAGTGACAGCTAAAGCTGGCAAAAGCACTCTCTTTTCTCCCATTTACATTGCACTTCAAGTAAGCTTAGTTAAAGGGGAGAACCATTGTTAAATGTGAATTTCTCATTTTCCTTTAGACAAATTGTTTCATAATGTACCTTTTAAATTATGCTATTTATATATTTATTATGAAGCCTTACAGTAAAACACCCTTAATTCTGTGTTTATGTGCTGCTGCATATTGATCTCGAGCAGAATAGGATGTCTGGACTTGGCTAAACAAAGTAAAACACTGCATAAAGAACAAATTTGGAGTGGAAAGGAAGCAATAAGTTCATTGAGTTTCTGTTTTCTAAATATTTGATTTTGTTGTTTCAAATAGACTCTTAAGTCTTTAATACCACATTTTATACTTGACCAGTTTGATAAAGAACAGAGTGAGAGCTGTTGACTTTTTAAAGGTTTCTTCATTTGATGTCTTTAGACAACAAATGTTTTCTAATGCAAGGCTATCAGCTATTACACCTTGCACTTTTTAATGCATGACTAAAAATAATGCAAACGTTAATTATGTGAAATAAAAAAAAATTGACATCACTGCTGTGTAATTTTGTTTTTCAAATTCTCTTTAACTTGCTTGATGACATTTTGTTTTTTATATTTGTGAATAAGAATGCAAAACAGTATAAGATGGAAACATATGTGTGTTAATATAAAAAACTGACTTATATTTGGGGGCAAAACTGGGTTGATGTTTCCCCAAAGCTATGTTAAAGTACAAAAACTTTCATACATTTTGTATGCATTAGCGTCGTAGCCCGCAGTGTTTGTGAAAGCCTGTGGTTGTTTGACAGAGACCCTGTCCACTCCTTGTTTTATACGCCTGCTGACAAATCTTCACCATAGAAAATGTACCCATGCAGCTGTGAAGAAGCATGTGTTGTGACCTTGGGTATGACGGGGATGCATACGGTCTTGAATGTCAAGATATAAGTCCAATGTACATGCACAAGACCCTTTTCCCCTGACTCCCTTGGGTTTTCTCCTGACACCTGCTGGCTTACTTGGTTTACTGAAAAAAAAAAGTGGCACGTTTTCTTGTCATACATTTTTATATAATAGTGTCTGACCTCTTACATATTTCCCAAGACTCTGGTGGACCTTTTCAGGAAACTTCATTCATTCACTTTCGGTTTAGTTCATCCAAGTTCATCAAGAAGTAGATGTTTTCATGCTGCGTTCACTACATGTCGGAAACGTAGTAATTGCGAGCTGCCATGCTAACCTATAACGTATAGGTCCACTACTAATCATAAAAACACCACGGAAGGACAGCGATACAAAGCTTTGGTGTATCAACTGTGTGTTGTTCTTTTCTGTTGATGAACGCATTTTTTTCACATTATCAAAACTCTTGTTCAACTGAATAAAACAGTGAAATTTGTGTTTACCGCCTCCGCTGCTCGGTCCGTGGATGCAACCTGGTTCCAGGGGCGGTGACGCAGGAGTTAACGCTGTTTACTGGAAGTCGAAGGAACAAAAAAATGCCCTAAGTGGGACAGAACCTGCGATCAAAGCTATCAGACACATGATATCAGGGATCCAGTTGGGATTTACAACTTTAATCACGTGCCATGTGAGTACTTTGAAAAGGCTAGTCTTTCCATCTTAGTCGCAATTGTGTGTTTTCTATCCCATCGTTTTTGTTTAGGTTATACACATTGCTGTGCGCCATGGTTTCACGAAAGTCGTGTTTGCTGTCCGTTACATAATCACATTTTTACGTTCGTTGGGTAACAATATTAAGGGTTGGGAAACACGTTAAATGTACATTGAGTGAGTTAAATTTTTCTATAATGACAGAACGTTAAACACGCTGCTTGAATCCTGTGACATTTATAGTTTCCTTGGAAATCTTGAAAACTGGTGGTCTTTAGTCTTTGGTCTCGAAAGCGAAGCCCGGTGTTGCATTTCGTTGTCTAAATGATTGCTCGTTTGACGTGCAGAATATAACAATGTATGATACCGCTGCGACTCAATGCTTTAACTTTGAGTCAGAATGTTGATAAATTATTGTACACGATATCGAGACACCGGAAGCCAACGGCGTCATGTGACCTGCCCCGTTCCAGCGTAGGTCTTTGTTGATTGTGTTTCCGGGTATCTGCCAACGTTCATCCCCTAGAAGGTGCTTTTCTGTATTTTTATCTCAAGAGCCTACTATTTGAATGGTTGTTTTATTGTGTTCTTTTACCGCCCATCCTTTGACAGCCAAGTCGATCTCCACTCCCGATCTGAGGCAGTGATGGCAACCGGAAAGACAGAGTACAACCCTGTGCTCGGGGGGGCCTCACCATCACTTCCAGGACAACCATCGTTTCCTATTGGGTTTGACATGAATATGCTAGGATCCAACATGTATGGAGGTTCTGCTGTACCTGGTGGCCCCCCTGCCCCTGTTGGTCTACCTTTCCCTCCACCAACTGCCTTTGGACCAGGGGGTTCTGGTGTCCCCAGTGGTCTGCCTTTCCCTCCACCAGCTGCCTTTGGACCAGGGGTTTCTGGTGCACCCAGTGGTTTGCCTTTTCCTCCACCAACTGCCTTTGGACCTGGTGTTCCTGGAGCTTTTGGGATGCCATCAAACCCACCAAGCGGCCCTGGATATGGTGACAAGCCCTCTTCCCCACCATATTTTCCACCAGGCCAGGGCAACATTGGCAGCTACAGTGGTAGGTACTTTTGACATTGTTGCATCTAAGCTAAAATAACAGTCATGAGAAAGCCCTGTATGATAATTTTGTTTCTGGTTGGTGCCATTCAAGATGATGTCTACCATCATGAGGAGGATCCACCACCCTTTCATGAGAACCAAGACTTTGATTTTGGATTAGATCACAAGAGCATAAGAAGAGCCTTCATTCGAAAGGTAAGAGAACAATGCATCTGAAAAAGATAGAAATATCAGTGTAGTTACATGTGTGCAAAAGTGTGAGGTTGTAGAAATCAAGAATTACGTAATGCATGTGTAAAGTTTATAAAATAGGAAAGTGTAGAAATGTATACTGAGGAGCATTCTTTGTATCATTACTGCTTTACAATGGACTCTTCTTTCATGCAGGTGTTCTTGTTGTTAACCGCTCAGCTGATGGTGACATTTGCCTTTGTGGCGGTCTTCACCTTTGTGGATCAAGTCAAGCTTTTTGTCCAAATGAACATCTGGACCTACTGTGTGTCCTACGTGATATTTTTTGTTGTGGTTTGCGTCATCAGCTGCTGTGGAAGTGTTCGCCGACAGCATCCTTGGAACCTTGGTTTATTAGTAAGTCTACACAGACCCTTTTTCTTTGAGATAGGAAACAGAGGTAGAAAGAGTTACAGCTGAGGAAGTTATCTATTATCTGATTTGGAATTTTGTCACAGTGTTTTGTCAGCATTCTAGTATAACTAAAGTTTCTCTATTTTTCTTTTTATCACACTTCAATTTTGAAAATGTAAAAGAACAAAAACTGTATTCTGATGTTGTAGACTGCAAAATCATTTTGCTTTCTTACCACAAAAGTGACAGTGTTAATACAGGACCGCAACATTATTACACATTTACACATGAAATTCAGATTTAGCATTATAGGCCACTTTAACAACATGAGTTGCTGCTTCCTATTATCCTGTCCTTCTACTTATGTGCACTTGATATATTTGTGTTACTTGTTTTTCAGTCGGTCCTGACTCTGGCCATGTCCTACATGGTGGGAGTGATTGCTAGCTTCCATGAAACTGACACTGTGATCCTGGCTGTGGGCATCACAGCATTCGTGTGCTTCACTGTGGTCATCTTCTCTTTGCAGGTTTGTTTCTCTTCTTCACTCTTGAGTGACATGACATTTACCTTCATCACACTCTGATGTGACCGTAACCTTAACACTCTGTTCCTCCTCCCACAGACCAAATATGACTTCACTTCTTGTCATGGTGTGCTTTTCGTCTGCCTGGTTGTACTGATCTTCATGGGCTTCCTCTGCATATTCATCCGTGACAGTATCCTACACATTGTGTATGCTGGACTGGGAGCTTTGCTGTTCACTTGTGTAAGTTAGACATCCAGTTATGTCGAATCACCCAAATTTGCTGGATGGCCTTGAGGGGCCCAGTCCATCGTTTTCAGAGTTCCTTTTTTAAAAGGAAAATTACCTAAATCCCCCTATGATGGCTCTATTCTATGGTATACAGAACATAATAACATGACAACTTTTTTGGAGGGTATTTTAATCGCAACTTTAAGTTTTCCATTAATCATGGTCCCCCACTGTTTATAAGAAAGGGATCCAACCCAAGTACATAAATAATGATGAAAACCTTGTTGTGATTTTTATTTTTTAACATCATTTGTGAGAACAAGGTGTAAGTTTGATCTTTTGTGATAAATTCTCTTTTACAGTTCTTGGCAGTGGACACACAGCTGCTGCTTGACAACAAGGAACTGTCCCTGAGCCCAGAGGAATATGTCTTTGCTGCTCTGAACCTGTACATGGATATCATTAACATCTTCCTCTACCTTCTTGCCATCCTTGGAAAAGCCAGGGGGAGTTAAACAGGAAGAACCCAAAATTGAATATTTGAAGAATTTAGTTTGTTTTTAGTTCACGTTTAGAAGCGACTTTCCATAACAGTTTCTGTCTTGTCTGTTGTGTGTAATTACTTAGTTTGCTATATTTTTCTTCAGTCTGTAAAGAATTTTTTTCTATGATAGCATATAATAGAAGTCTATGTTGTGTTTGGAGGTTTTATTGAAGTTTTATGGGGTGTATGAAAGTTGTAAAAATCATATGGGTTAATAAAATTCTTTGTGAGGAACCCTTTTACCTGTATATTTCAGTAGATGAAGGAGTTTTGGCAAAAAACCCTCAGACTATCTTGTAAATGGACCTTGGCATAAGATTTTGTTTGTTTGCTTGTTTGTTTGTTTTTGTTGTGTTTATGCTGAACCTGTAAGCTGCCAAGGATAAAAAAAATACAATGTGCAACTGCTGAAATGAATCATAATGAAATCCATTGCCATGACAACCAAACAAAACAGCATCAGCTGGCTGATATAATGCAGTGGTTATGAAGGTCCTGGACAAAACTTGTAAGTAGACATTTTGGGGCATTTTTACAAAAATATATAAATGTGTGTGTGTGTGTGTGTGTGTGTGTGTGTGTGTGTGTGTGTGTTAGACTGGTGCTCTTCTGTTCATTTTTTTTTATTTTCAAAGCTTGGTTTTTGTATTTCATATTAAGTGCTAAAGTCTTTCCAAAAGAACTACGTTGTTGTGATTTGACTCGTGTTTCTGTCGCTTGGTAGGACGTTTTTGTCAAGTGTGGCTCAGCTGTTTGACTGGGAACCTCAAAATGGACCAAATGGAGCAAATAACTTTTATGCAGTCAAAAACTGAGGAACTAGAGCGGGAAAACTATCACCTGAGGTCGTTACTAGGGTTAAGCGGAGAAAGAACGGAGCCGAAAGCCAGGGTTGAGGCACGCGAGGAGTCTCCAGGTATTGCAAGGTTTATCATCTGCCACTAGATGGCAGTCAAATATAAATATTGTAAAGACTCAAGACACTTGCAAATTTAATCAATTGTTTTGCTTTTGTACGGAAAATGAGAACGGCTACATTTTTTTTTCCTTTTATGCACTGTTATCTCTTGATAACGACTTAGTATCTCGATATTACGAGGACTGTTTTCTTGTGATAACATATCTCGTTATCTTGCCACTACAAAGATTTCTTTCCCACAAAAAGTAAAAAAAAAAAAAATGGAATAAGAGAAAAAAAAATAGGAATACAAAATCCGAAATCTTTGGAAAAAAAAAATAGAAATGTAGAAAAATATTCACACAAGAACAAAATAAGAACAAGAATCAGCACTGAATTAGCAGCTGCATAGTAACATGCTATTGCAGATTTTGGTCACAGGGTGGCAATGTTGATTCATGTCAAAGTATACGTTGGGTATTACAAAATGAGAATTTTTTCCTCAAAAAGGTTCCATCAGTGCTTCAGTGCTCAATCTCGGTGTGAAGAGCACTTTAAGAGCCTTCCTCTGAATATGTTATTGTTATCAATAGGTGAATACAGTAAATCTGCTTTTGTGGTTTAGATGGTTGAAATTGCAAAGTTCCTTGGAGAAGACAAAGGCCCAATTGTCATTCTTACCCCTTCCCTTTGGACCTCTGTTTTAAAGCCCAAGGGGAACGTTAAAGTTTGCCTTTCATACCTTATGTAGCTGATGCAGCTCCTGAATGCAGCTTATCCGTCTAAACACTTGTGAAACGCAGCTCACTGCAGTGAAGTCTGTTCCTTCTCCTCAGGATCAGCCCTTTCTCTGAGGCTGAGAGATCTGGTGTATTGCGATGGGTGGAATTCAAAAGTGAATGTAATCATTGTCAGCAGCTGCAATAAAACAGTTGAATTTTGTTTAATAACCACATTTTGAGTTGACTGTTGTGATGCTGTGCTACAAACCGTAATATAAACATGACATATCACACAAATATCAAAGCAATATTAAATGAATATATATAAATATATTTTTTTATTATGCAAGGCTGTTCATGCAGCTCTTGTAGGTTAGAATCAAAAGGAACACAGTATCAATAATTTGTTATCACAAGAAAACCATCTTTGTTATGTTTACATAAAAAGTTGTTGTCACGAGATAGCAGTGCATAAAAAAGAAAAAAGAAATCCATGGCCATTCTCGGTTCCACAGAAGTCATTTCTGCATTTTAAAGTACTAATGTTTCGGGTACTTTTACTACATGAACCATAAATCCATCTTATTTTCTTTAACAGTCACATCTATCATCTATCAATTAAAAACTGAAAAGTGATTAAAAAGGGGGACGTCTTGGGTGCAATATATTGCCTTGTCTAACACCCAACCCCCCACACACACAGTATTAACAAGCATTCAAATTGTAAATATACTATCTTTTAGCTGATAGTCTGGGTCTTCAATGGGTCATGAAGAAGCATTGCTGTTGATCTCAATGTCATACATTACAAACTCCCTATATTATTTTTGAGGAAAAAGGGCACGGCACAGTATCTCATATTCTTGTAAATAAACTTCAGTGTTTGTCATGTTGCATGTCTGTGAATATTCATTGTTCCACAGTCCTCTTGTAATATGAAAAATACTTGGTTGATCTGACTGGTTCCAAAGAGAAAATTAACAGGTGTATAAACTCTGAGTAAAGGTTTGGTGGTGATAAATTAAAAAAGCTGTTGCCTTAATTAAGTATGACAGGTCCTATCTTTAAACCATCTATTCTTTAGTTGTTCAACAGAAATAACTTTGTATGTTTTTTTTTAGTTTGCTCAACTTCTATAAGAACATCCTGCTCTTTAAGTGGAAAGACATTTGAGGAGAGAAACTTCAGGAAAAACTTGCAGCCATCAAGTGTTAAAAGTGAACATCGAACCTCATCTCCCATTGACTTCCAGTCTTTCCTCCTGAGCTCAATGCATACAGACACCAGTGAGAAGATGGAGTCACAAAGCTGCCAGATGGATCTTTCACAGAATATCAAAGGTAATATTTCAGGACATATCACACCTCAAAATTTCAGGGGTAACAAGACTGCTTCCAAAGAGAAACATTAGTTTTTACTTTTTAGTTGCAGATGAAAAAAGGCTCCTGGGAGAGGTTGCCTTCCAGCTGGACAGGAGGATTCTCTCATATGTCTTTCCGGGCCAAAAGAGGCATTATGGTTTCACACTTATCAATATACCTGACAAGATCAGAGAGGTGAGAAAGTACTCAACAGAAAGAGCATGAAATTTGAACTGATTATCAGCCAGATCAAACAAAGCTTGCCATTCACATCACAGGGAAGTAACAAGCCTTTTTCTCTCCTCTTACAGGTCAGCACGCATGCACTAACAGGGAAGGTTGATGAAAGTTACAGACTCTATCTCACTCAAAGGTATACTGACCTCATGGAGGGTTTGGGTCAGCTGGGGTACAGATCAGCTCTTCACCCGTTCTTTACCGAGTTTGTTGTCAACACATTTGGGATCCTGAGAGGGAAGCCTGGCGAACACAGCATGTGCAATAATGCAGACTTTCTAAAGAAGGCTATACTCATTGAAGCGCCTAGCAAGCTTCAAAAGGACCTGCTGATTGTGTACACCTGCCTTTGTGATATGGCTCAGAAGGATCAGAAACCTCTTCTCCTGTGGTAGACACATCCCTTCTGATAGACCATTAAAAGTGAATGTTTCATGAAATCTTACTGGCAAGTTTTCTTTAAAACACAAAAAAACTGCTCGACCCCAAATAAACAGCATAATTGGATGTTACATACTACCATAAAGACATAAAGCAATCAGTGGGGAAATCAGCAACTGGACATTTTTTACTCATATACTTTATCTATCCTACTTGATAAGTCTGTAGGACAGCTCTCACTAGGGCAAACAGGTCGTCACAGGTAAATCACGTGCCCAACGCCATGGCAACGCCTCGTAGGGCGTGGCTAAATGGTGGGACGAGCCGCTGAGAGCAGGGTGGTCGTAGGTCCAAGCAACCACTATAATGTACTGCTTCACTTGTGTCAAGACAACATTTCCTTTGAATATGTGACACATGGATGAATAAACTATACACTTAATACATGGACAGACTGTAGATATGGGCTCATAAAATCGACCGTCCCTGTTTACGTGTCAAGGTAAGACATAAACTGCCACGTTAGCAGAGTGTTTTTAGCTAGCAGGAACAGGTGACAGCTCTTACTTCGGGTAACTGAAATGCAGAAGCATGTATTGGATTTGTGTTTTTTTTAACCATTTGTGATTATAATATAGCTTTGTGTTATACATATCAACGCTAACTGCAACCCTAGTCGGATCAAAGTCTTTCTTTAGCGTTTATACTGCTAGCTTAGCATACCTATTAACAGGCAATAACTTAATTGATGACATCCATCGAACCTACCTGTATGAGTGTCCGCTGAACTAACATTGTGACGCAGAAAGCTCGCGTGATTTTAGCAGAAAACTCAACGTTTGGGTTGATGTACGGACACTACTTTGTTGCTAATGGGATGAAGGGGGTCTGAGACTTCCTGGTTGTATTTTATGAATGGTTTTTTTATGTGTACACAAGTGGATTCGGCGCCTGAATACAACACGCTAAAGCACATTAATTCACACTTGTTTCTGAATTATAACTGACATGTTACTTTGCAATAAAAATAGTTCAGTGCATTTTAAAACACCTTTGGAGTTCATACAAACTGTTATCTGTAGTCTCATACTGACAATGATAAGGAAGACTGCGCAGACGCAGATACAGACTGCTGGATTAAAGGCAGTTCTCATGTTGTTGTCCTCGTCTTCTTAAAAGCCATTTTCATGTGTTGCATCATCTTGCTTTAAGCTCTCATAATGCCCCCTCTACATGATGAGACAGTACTGCAGACTTATCAGTTTAGCCATCAGTTGCTTCATGTTTCTCCACAATGGCATGCATGGGCATGACTTTGACTTGTAGATAAAGCCTGTTAAACCAGAGAGCCCACAGTGCAAATGTTGATACACGTTTGTTTTAAGAGTGAAGCCATGTCATGACTTTTCAATTTATTTTGTGTTTGCCTTAGTGACAAAGAACATAAAGAGACACTGGAATTGGAATGTGGCCAGACCTGATGGACCCAGTGTCTTTCATCCTGATTGATGCATAGACAAGGGGAAGAGGAATGGCCCTGAAAGAGTCTCCATTTCCTAATGAGTTTGTTGCATGCCTGCATGCTGTTGGATGGGCTCTTGTCCTGCCTTGTTTCTGGTGTCTTGATCGTCTCATTGCTGTGTTGAAGGAGACTTCTCTGGAGAAAACCCAGCGAGAGGAGCAAGAATGTTACCTCCGCCCCCTCAAGGTCTTCTTTGGGTTCATTCTCTTCTTCATTCTTTTTCTTGTGACAGCTCCCTTTGCCTTCCTGGGCTTTCTGCTCTGGGCACCCCTGCAGGCTTGCCGCAGGCCCTTTTGCTACCACAGAGAGGTACCCCCTACACTAGAGAGAGCGACACACATGGGCTTTGAGCTGGTTGGAAAGGCTTCCTTTGGTTTTGCCACAGCTAACCTGTGTCTCTTACCTGACAGCCTTGCTCGTTTCAACAACTTGGGGCACACCCAGAACAGAGCAGCAACCATTGGTGAGCTTATTGTGCAGGGTGTATGCAGACCTCATATTCGCATATTTGTTGACTCCCCTAGCAGTTGTGGTACTCTCAGCCCCTCAAACAGCATACTTCCTGCTGCCAACTCATCTACATATGGAGCTACAGATAGGCAGGCACAACCCCCTGTAGGTAGCTATTCAAACTCAGCAGAATGTCATGTTTCAATCCCAAATTCCAAAAATAGTGGTGGTGTGGTTTGTGAACCCTGTAATGATACACAGGAGCCCCCAGCTGAGCCGCCCTCACACCTTTTTAATTCCAATCAGAACTCCAACCAGCAGGGCAGGACAGGACATAGAAGTGCCCCTCGAGCTCTGCTCTCTCAGGGCCTCCGTCAGCAGGGTAATCCACCTTGGGAGGTCTCATCATTGTTTCCAGCCAACGTGGACATCTTGTGCCTTGAGGAAGTGTTTGATAAGAGGGCGGCGAAGAAGCTCACAGAGGCATTGAAACCTGTGTTTGGACACATCCTGTATGATGTTGGTGTTTATGCCTGTCAGCCACCATGCAGCTGTTCCGCTTTCAAGTTCTTCAACAGCGGCCTGTTTGTAGCAAGTCGCTTCCCTGTGCTCGAGGCCCAGTACCACTGGTTTCCCAACAGCCTTGGTGAAGATGCACTAGCCGCTAAAGGCCTCCTTTCTACCAAGGTAAGTTGCTAAATGTCTCATATTGAGTCATCTTCAGTTAAGACACATTTCTTTCTTGTTTCAAACAATTTTGTGCTTTTATTGAACTCTAGCAAAAACGTATTTGATAAGGTTTTTTGAAATTTCTTAGGTGCTAATTGGGAAGAACCAGAAACAGAAGACTGTGGTTGGCTTTTTTAACTGCACACATCTTCATGCACCAGAGGGCAAGTAAAATTTCCTCAGTCTTCTCAAAGTCACCCAGAATTTGCCACATAAAAAAATGACCATTAAGATTTGTTGTAATTTTTTCTTAATCAGGTGAAGGAGAGGTACGCTGTGAACAGCTGAATATGGTAACAAAGTGGATTGGGGATTTTCAAGCAGCAAACAGACACCCTGATGAAGAGGTTGCTTTTGATGTGCTGTGTGGAGATTTTAACTTTGATAACTGCTCACCAGGTATGTTGATTACAAAGATTACATTTTTAAAATGTGCAAGATTTTAATTAAATATTTCACAACATTATCAGTTACTAATGAAGGTATCATGACAAGATTTTCCTCCAATCTTTTTACTTTGCATGTTCAGATGACTGTCTGGAGCAGAATCATCGTTTGTTTGAGGAATACAGAGACCCATGCAGGGCAGGGCCTGGAAAAGAGAAGCCCTGGGTCATAGGTGCATACTTTTTTTAACCATTTCACCTGTCTGTACAACATACATACTGGAAGAGTACTGAAGCTCATACTGTATTTTTACTTGTGAACCTCTGAAGGTACTCTGCTGGAGCAGCCAACTCTGTACAAAGATGACATAAGTACCCCAGAAAAACTGCAAAGGTATACAAAGTTCTGATTTCTGGACCCTCAGAGGCCCTGAACCGCTGCTGCCTATGCTTCTTCTTTTAGTTGGAAAAATGCTGTTTGCTCTTAAACTAGTATTGACCCATTCTGTCTTCTCTGTGTAGAACTCTGGAGACAGAGGAGCTGAGAAAGAAATATATCTCTCCTCCTGTTCCTGCAAAGGGCCGTCCTTTGGTTTACCCCGAGGCTGACCAGCCATGGATAGGACGTCGGATTGATTACATCCTGTACCGTGAAAGCTCCATCTCAAAGCTCTGTAAAACAGTATGTGTCCAGTTGATGTGTCATTCTCCCCTTAGCATTCTCCTTTGTCATTCATTCAGTATCTTCAAAATTACATGTTTCTTTAAGATACCACCAATGATTAATGAAACACTTGCAACTGGAGGTGTGGTCTGACCACAAGTGATGTTGTACTTGAGTCTAGGACCCTAATACAAGACTGACACAAGCCCTGATTTCCAGAATTTGTTGACTCAGAGTAGACCACTCATGACTTGGGCTTTAGCATTGACTGCATTAGGACTTGGAATATGTAGAGGAGGACTCATACTTATTCATTTTTTTGTTTGTTTCTTTAATGGTAAAAGGCCTAAATAACTATTTAGTTTCCTGCAAAGATTGGGACTGCGCTCATTGCATTTACCAGCATATGTGCAAAACTGCTTGAGAAGGTGCCACAAATATGCATTTGTCTCTTTAACATTTTCAGTGGATGCAAGTAACAGCCTTACAACTTTAACAGATTTCTGTCCAGATTTACGCTGAAACGTAAGTCAGAGGCCAAAGATCGCCTTCTTTGACTGTTAATTAAGTTGGTGTTAAGCTTACTGTGGTTTTTGCAGACTCTACCACTGGGTTCAAGATATTTGGGTAAAACTGTAATGAACTGCAAGTGGGCTGCAGAATGTTCACGTTTATTAGACGCCTTAACTGATCCTGCTGCAGCAGAAACAGTGACTGTGTAGATAATGGGAGATTTGACTTTGACTCAGCTTGTATTCTCCTGTGGTGACTGGAAACCTTGATGGACTGAAACACTGTGGATTCAGACTCTAGGTTTGGGGAGCCACAACTCTGTTCACTACCCTCACTGTTCTAAATTGATCAGCATAAAGCATTGGTTTAACCATTGCTCTCTGTTTTTTTCTTCTTTGCAGGACATTGAGGAGGTGACGTTCATTACACAGCTGGCTCGTCTTACAGACCATATTCCTGTGGGGTTGAGACTGAATGTAACTATGGACATGGACCTTGCTGATCAATAAGGGCTGAAATGAACACAGAATCATAAAGGGAACAATGTGTAAAATGCTCTGATCTATTTTGACAGAAAAAAGTTTCTTTAACATACTTGAGTTTGGGATATCCGTGGCAATGTACTGACCAATGAGATGATACCTCAAGCAAAGTTTTATTCCAGTTTTACAATGTTTACAGTTTTATACATAGAGGTATGTTTTGAAAGAGGTATTAATTTGGTAAAATATATTTGTAGGATTTTTTTAATCAACGAAGTTTTCCTACATAAATAAAAAAATAAAGAGTTGATCTTACATCGTGTCGCATCTTTTATTTACTGTTAGTTATACATTTCATAACTTGATAACACAAGTCTTTCAGTTACACAGCTTAAATCCTTTGCCACAAAAATCAACAACCATGGTCATGGTCCAGCCACAGTCCAGTCACAGTATGGTAGGAGAGAGATTGCTAAAGAAATTCCCTGCTGCAACTTGCAAGACACACCTGTGCTGCAATAAAAGCTGCATGAGTGTAGCCAGAGTAAGATTCACTTTTCAGAAGTTGTGCAAAAATGATCCAATGGCCTCTAGTCACCAATTCAAAAATGTGGAGGGAATTTAACAGGAAGGTTGAACAAGATTTTTTTGGGACACCAGAAATAGTTAACCCTTTTAAAAGGGGTGTTGGAGAAACTATGGTGCATAGCTGAGCAACCATACACATATTTTGGACAACAAGGGCATCCTGTGATAAGCGATTTTTGGACCATCAAAGAAGTGTTTAATACTTTAGACGTCAGAAGTTGAAAGCAGCACTACAATGAGCTTAAAACCTGAACAGCCATTGCTATGCTTGTGGTCTGAGAGTTTCCCTGAGATCTATTCAATGGGAAAATACTTAATCACTCCAACTGAGACCACAGGGAGGTGTGATTGTTGCAAGGTGGAACCTTGCCCTGGCTATGCTGATAAATCAATGTGCCTAAAACAAAAAATGAAACACAAGTATGTTTCCTACACCTTTCTTTCCTTTCTGCTGGAGCAATCTGAAATGTGTTTCTAAGTAAACCGTTTGATGCCCATAGGAGGCGCACTTGAGTCATAATAGGATACAATACCAACGAAGAAGCTTTCTGAACCAATCAAAAACCAAGGACGAATTTCGTTTCCTGTATCAGTTGGACTCGTGGATATCATAAAGAAGTGATATTTATCTGTTATATTAGTTAAAATTATGAGTATTATTCATCGATCCAATAAGCTGCTTCTATCGACGTTTAGAAGTAGAGTTTTGCTGGAGCATACCGTTTTCTGTCAAAACTACAGTTCAGTCTCTAATGCTTGTTGTGATAGTCTGTGTCTGCCTCGACGTTTTACACCATGTTTGTCCTCATGTCAACATCATCCATTCAGCCGTCATTTAGTCACGAAAAGATTTTATTCAGAGGTGTGTAGTGAAGATAATTCAAGTAAGAGTACCGGTCTGCTGCAAGAGGAGTCACCTGAGGTAGACAGTGACCACGGAGACCTGAGACAAAGTGAGTGACTCTTTAGTTAGAGTACATAGTGTTGTATTGCATTTTTAATAACGTCTCTGTTTCATTAAAATAAAGATATAGACCTAGATTGTTAAAGCCAGAGTTACCTCCTTTTAGTTAGCCTTTATACAAGAAAAACAGCAATTCTTTACTTTAGAGGAGGAAAGAGTGAAGAAGGCTTTAAACATTGAGTTAATTTCCACAAGCTATATGAAGATTTCTGTTTGACTAACTGCTAAAGATGTAGACTTTGTGAAACATGCTCTTTGTTTTTGACATTTTATAGAGTAAATGATAACCTATTAATAAGAACTATGTCTCCAATCTATGGATAATGAAATCTAAATTGCACCTTAGGCTTCTGTATTCAAAGAGACCATTAACTTTTCTATTCATGTAGGTTTGTGCCATGTAATTTCTCTGTTAAGCATTAAAAGTATTTCAGAAGCTACCATGCACTGAGGCAATATGAGAGGTATGTTTATGTCTCAGAATTGAACAAAATGTGTCACCTTCTTTTTACAGGATCTCCAGAGTCTTTCAGTCTTGATGTGCTGGTGTCTCTGCTCCGTCAAGAAAATGCAATAGATATCTGTGTCATTTACGTACCAGAAGGCATCAAATACACAGAGTACTTCATTGTTGTCAGCGGTGTGTCACCGAGACATCTCCGTGCGATGGCACTTTATGCTATCAAAGTGGTAAGTCTTTATTTTATCTTCCTGTATAGTTAAATAGAGACACGCATAATGAGTGTCTGTGCACTGATGCTTAAGATGATTCTCTTTCAGTACAAGTTTCTGAAGAAAGAAAGCGAGCCAAATGTCAAAGTTGAAGGAAAGAATGCAGAAGACTGGATGTGTATTGACTTTGGTAAGTAGTGCAAGTAACGCCCAAATGAAACAGTTTATGCAAATCTTAGTTGAGCAGCTAGTTTTCTTTACTTTCTGTCTCATTTTTGTCTCAGGCAACATGGTTTGTCACTTCATGCTACCTGAGATCAGGGATGTGTATGAGCTGGAGAAACTGTGGACTCTCCGCAACTATGACGAGCAGCTGAGGAGCATGCCGGCTGAGACATTACCAGAGGACTTCATTTATGATGCTGAGGTCACCAAGTGACATCACAGGACTCATCATCCCTGTGCTCAATGACTTACCTGCATCTTTAGAATTCTTGAGCCAACCTTTTCTCACTTTCTGAGGGGAAATTACAGGAATAGGTATTCAAATAATCAAGCTGAAATTTAAGGGGATGCATCAGTCACAATAGATGCTCTTTATTTGGAATATAACACAATTTAAGTGTTATTTGAATCTATGAAAGGAAACATGCATGTTGTCTTATATTTTATGGTAAAGAAATAAAATATTTTCATATAATTGTTGTCTGAATATTACTAACAAATATGGACTTGTTTTGCGTAAGCAGTTTAGCTCAGCCACACTGATGAATTTTAAATGGTATACATTGACATAGAAATATAGGCAACTAAGCACTTAAACACAAAGATTACCTGCTGAATATTAAAACCAGCCAGTAGTCCAGTGAAGAAAATGTAGAAAGTGTGATACTATAAAATAAGAATAGCTGCTTTTTTAAAAAACAGCACAGAGTAGCTGTACCTTTACCTTGTTATGTTCTATTTATTCATTTATTTTTTCGACGGTTTGAGAATTTAATATACTATTATCAGTAAGGTTGGTGTGAAGATACAATATTGGGTCAATCAAAAATGAAATATCCAAGAAAGTGTTTGAGCTTCTAGGTAAAGTGGTAAAGGTCATTAAAACCTTGCATTTTCTCACTTTGCACCTGAGCTTTACATTCACTGAGCAACACCTTTTCTTAAAGGAAGCTTTAAGAACTTATTTTCCCAAAGAAAAGATCACGTGGGGTCACCCGAACAGACCACTTCATTTTATGCTCTCTGAAAAATCAAACAAGTGAATTGCTCCCTCCAGATTGGCAAGTTGTTTGTCAAAGTGTTAGGCGTGAGATGAATTCACTCTGCACTTATGTGTGCTAAAAGATTGTTTTGTGAATTGGTAACACATGTGGGTGTTCTTCTACACTTTGGGCAAGTCAGAGAGAGCTGCGACAGTCTGTGGAGGGTTTGGTAGAAAACCAACACTGAAGATACCACACCATGTTACAGGCAGGCAGGCACACATACATTTGGACTGTGACATGAAACAAGCGTGTTAACATTTATAAATTTATGTCACGAATAACACCCTTTGAATTATCAAAAACTAGTGTCTTGATGTGATTTAGAGCCTGAGCAAAGTCAGAGTAGCTCAGATAAAACAATAATGCACAAGCACATGTTGTACACCCTCATAATTCCAAAGCAAATGCCCCTTCAGTTACATGGACTTCTTGCATGTCCAGCTGGATGAGGACATTATCTAAATACGAAAAAGTAATGAAGCAGGAGATGCCAACGTGGAGCCTGAGTGTACGGCATATTTCCCCTTTGTGTTGTTTTTACTTGCTGAAACTGTCTGGAAGTAAGGAATGACTCACACTTGCTAGATAATCGTGAGTTTGAAAAGTTTCACATGAGAGAATTTCTTGTACTTCACCTTCTGAATGTCAGTATAATATTTAAAATTTCTGTTTATTGTAAAATACTCAGAAACTGACCACACCCCAAACGCTAACAGCACCATTTGTCAGCTGCATACAAAGAAGACTGCACAAACCTAATAGACTAATAAATCCAATCATTTTCTAAATCTTTGGTTCTTTTGTGTCTCAAACTGTTAAACCAACTGCTTTCCAGTGGAATAGCAAAATGACTCTTGAGTAGGACAAAAGGGAGATATTAGTTCTGTATTTGACTCCAGTGTTGCCATGATGGCTTATGATCTCATTAGCTGCTCAGCCATTTCACCAACTGTGGTGTTGCCTTTTAATGTTGATGGTGTTAATACACTCAGTGGGATTTAGAAAACAGAGCTTCTTGAAACAGCCTCTATGTGATAAGCCATTAGGTATTGTATTTGCATGATCAAGATGAGAAAAAGAAGGGGGTATCTGTGTTTTTTTTTTTACATCGGTGCGAGTCCTGCAGGTGGATCAGCCCTGACTGCAGTCTGTTCCTTGTTAGGTAGCTGGTGTTTATGACAAGTATTACCAGAGAGCCCGTCAACACGATCAGACATGACACTTTAAGGACTCTGTGCTCAACACACCTGGTCCTAATTTGTCAGCAAGTTACTGGGTAGGTTTATATGAATAATTATTCAAGTAAAGCATTATCAAGCACAATAATTTCAAAACTACGGGTGATACTTGGTTCTTTGTGATGTATAACACCAGTGAATATAAAAAAAGGAAGTTCTGTTTTGATATCGCTTCACCTTTCTAGAAATGCTGAGGCATTCTGCAAAACAGATTTGTATTTTCTGGCAACAGGATAGCCTGAAAGTGGTACTTTGATTTATCTGTCTGTTGAAATCGTTGTAATATGTAAACACGTTGAATTTGTAGCGTTAAAGCTATGAATTGTGTGTACTTTGCCTACAAAAGCTGTGCTGTCATTGTGGAACAGAGCTCTTATCAGACTGTCTCAGGAAACAACAGCATCAATCTACTGTCAAATTTCAGAACAGAGTGCTCTTCAAAGAAAATAGATGCCATTAAAGTCATCTTACCATTCAGAGGCTGAAAGCTTTTTGTGCCCTCTATCAACTGGAAGTGAAAATGTGTAAGTTGGAGCAATTTACTGCCTTGTCTTGTATGGTTTGGAGTAACTTGTAGCTGTTTTTTTTCATTGGCACAAATCATTTAAACAATATTTCAAGGCAAATGCATATCAGTGAGAAGTGTTGTGCACGCATGCCGATTAGATACTTGTGAAGCCAACTTGCGAGATAGAAAAAAATAATGGATTTACATTTACGCCATTATCAAATAAATATGGTTCTTCAAATGGCATCTATCATTCAAGCTCAACAAACATTAGATGTAATCAGTATATGAGGTACATCAAGGACCCGCTGGAAGTCTTTTTTCTCAACATGTAAAACAAGTACTGCAGCAACGACACTTTTATTTCAATTTAGCTGGTGTTGGCAAGAAGTGATTTAACTAATTCACTCCAGTCACTACCAGCGTGATAAGTCTCAATAAAACTGATGATGTGTAACTTCTAGGACTAATGACGGTCCATCGTTTTCACATTCAGTCAAAATATATTAGAAATACCCAGATTGTTTAGGGGGAAAACATTTCTGTGTAATGACAAAACAAAAAATCTCATTAATTTTATTGGCTTTAACAATCCATTATTTAACTGCTTTATTGAAAAAAGCAGGATCTATTATAGGAGATAAAATAAAGATGACCCAAACTTGTGTGAATTAATTCTTATGCATTTTTTACTGCAATGCAGCTGTTAGTGCTCTAAAACGAAATTTCCTTTGATAAAATCGGAAAACAATCCCACTGCTGTAAATCACCATCTAATTAATCAGTTTAAATCAGTAACAGCGAATTAATAAAAACTGTTAGGTCCAACATGTTTTAATCTTCACAAAATATCATAACAGAGAAATTCAAAGATTTCTAAACTGAGGAGGCAGTAGAAAATTCTCAGGAGTGTCCTAAAGTGAATGAAACCCCCTCCCTCTCCATCTGACACATGCTGTATAAAACACAGCCAATGCTGGGGATCTTACAGTTCCACTGGACAGACAAGAAACAGACTTCAGCGATATTTTGTTACTTTAAAGTGTAAGTTTTTTTTTATCCTTTTTATTTTAAAGTTACATTTTTTTAAGATAATGCTGGATAGAGAAGCTTTTGCAACAGAATATAATAGAATATTAATCTGATATAGAGTAAAATAATCAGATTTTGACATTATGGCATAACTGCATAACATTTTTTTAGTATGCATTTTGACTAATAGTTCTCCCCATGGTCCAGGTTTCCCTCAAGCTCTGTGATGACGGTGAGCATTGTGGCTCTCTGCCTGCTGGCTTGTATTCACTCTGGCATAAATGCATATCCAGTCAAACCCGCTGGTCCCCGAGAAGGTGCGCCACCCGAGGAACTCGCCAAATATTATGCAGCACTAAGACATTACATCAATCTCATTACAAGACAGAGGTAGGTTCTTTTCATTTCATGCATCAGTGCAGGAAAAAAATGTTATAGCACTAGGAAAGACACTCTAATATGTCAGCATGATTCATTTTATGCATAGATATGGGAAAAGAGACACCCCAGATACTGTGTTCTCAGATGTGTTGCGAAGGAAGAGCACAGAGAACATTCCAGGATCAGACTATATCAGGTAAAATGTTTTCAAAATCATTTTTTTAAACTTAGTGCTGTACACCTTATGAATGATTTGCAAAAGAAAGCTTGGAAAACTTGCTTACAATCTTTAACCACAACAGTCGGCATATGATCAATCATGTTTTATTGCCACTGATTATCTTCTAGGCGTGTTAGTTTTATTTCAGCACATGGGATTGCTTTTTGGGTTTTGTTAAATTGTAAGTGTGATGTTAAATTGAGTGTGATTAAAGTTTTCATTTTTGTACATATTGCCCTTTGATGTGAGTTTGTACTGGGAAACAAGAGTAAATTTCTCATGTGACTTCCTTTTTTGTAGGTATGATGGACTGCCACTGTGGTGATGCCACTGGAGCTGTCTTTCCCAGATTGACTTTTACACAGGTGTTGCCAAGTCTGTAACTTACATGGAATGAACTTGTATTGCATGGAATAAAATTTCTGTAATGCAAACACTTATGTCTGATGTACACATTCTTAAAAAGTAATATAAATTTTCTTTACATGTATGATTTTCATTAAATGGTCTACACAGTAGCATGGACATAGTTGATGGAGCATGATAATCAGTGCCTTTCACTCCACTCATGGCGTTACAGTGCTCTCTACTGGTGAGCAGGCAACATTTAAAGACTTTTCAAGTGGAAAATATTGACAGTTTTAATTGATGTTTTAACCTATCATCCATGCAGCAGACAGTAAAATAAAGAATTAATTGAAAGCTATATAATAAGGTTGTATCAATATTTTATATATAACCGGCTGAAGTGTACCTACAGCCTGCCTGAACAGATTACCAGTTTAATCCTATCAACTGATCTGGATACATTAAAAGCAAATCACGCAACACTGAGAATTTGGTAAACTCTATCAGGATTCTTGGTCCAGAGTAAAAACTATTACTATGTTTACTTACAGTCAAAATAAAGATGCCTCAGCAGCTGAGGGATGTTGCGGGTAAAAAAAAAAAAGACAGATGCAGGTATTAGGTGTCACTGGTTTCATTTATAATAGCAGGATCAGCATTAGATCCTCCCTATAGGGTAAGTTTTTTGTACGATTTTGTCCTTATGTAATTAGAGACAAATTATATCTTTACTATATTATATTATATGACATAAATCTGTTTACGCGATGTAGACTAAAATGACTATACAGACTGAGAAAATAGTAACTTAACTTTAGTCGTCCATATAACACACTTCTCAACTTTAGAATTACAAGTATAAGGTTTCCATAAATAGAAAAATTTGAGCTTATACCGCACTGATGCAAAAGTAGAACTAGGGCATTTTACATTGCTGTTTGGGGGTCATTTGGTTTATAAGGGAAACTGTTAGATGAAACTATCGGAGCGTGAAATTACATTACAATCCACGGGTGGGTTATGTAGGACTGCACTGATATACATGTAACTTGAAAGGCAGTGGATATCATTAGCATAACACTGTGTGTTTGGACGAGGAACTGAGGGGAAGGGGCGCAGGCAGGCACATTGGAAATGCTCTGAGAAGTTTCTATTGCGCAAGTGATATGCGAATTAGACATATTTCAAATGAGGGCAACAATGGAAGCGTGACTGGATGCTATCACTGATAACAGGTAAAGGATCATTCATTCATCTTAACTGACACTAACGCTGTGGTCCCGTCACAGGACTCTTTACTTTTCTGTTTTATCAGCTAGCCTTAGCTAGCCCGCCGCGGCCACATTATACTACCGTAAGCTAATAACTTTGACTATCAGTTAGTTGTTCCTCACTTCTTTTCACACGTGATGACAGCAACGCTCTGTGATGGTTGTGTCAGGTTACTACCTTCGTTTTTAGGTTTTGTTAGCCGTGTTTGACTGACTGACGTTTACCGTTACAGTGAAAGTGAGAGCGCACGGGGCAACATTTGCTAGCAGTAATTAGCATTGCTAACTTGCGTGCGAATGGAATAGAAGCTAGAAATTAATTTTACCAATTTGGCACCGAATAGAAACAAGTGGCATCAACCCTGGTGATGACTGCACAGTATGTGGTTGCAGTTTAAAACATCTTATATATTTTTTATCGCCGTGTACCGACGCGTTTAGTGTTTACCGAAGCTAATAATACACCAATGGCTAGTGATCAATTTTAGCCACACGTGCCCGGTGCGCGTGTACTCTGACAGCCGATTACAGCCATACCACTTTTATAATATTTTAGTTACGAATTGGTCACGTAGGGCCATAGACTGTATGTGTAGGGCTGATACTTAAAAACGTATTTACCAACATGAGTACCTGGCTTTTCACTTCCCACCTGGCTGTTCCTCGTGCGTTTGAGGGAAGACTGTAGGCGGTGTAACTGTCCCAAGAACTGCTTTTTCACTATGTCACACAATTAAAGACAAGCTAATACAGGGACTGTAAATGAGCAAAAAATGTGTACATTTCTCGGAAAACCAGAGGAATGTATTTTTGTAAGGTATCAGAATTTTCCAGCTCTCACAGTCGGGCACTCAGGTCCACACACATTGCTCTGTTGTGAAACTGTACTGTTTCATTCCAGACCTTTTCCTTCACTCATGTCTAATATGGTTCAGGCCCTGCTGTTGCCCGGCATCAAATTCTTCAGAGTATAAACCTGTAACTCCATTCAAATTAATAACTTCACAGTGTCACTTTCTAAACAGCCTTGACAAGTGTGACATTTCATAACAAAAGTCTCTCATTGATTATTAACTGTTAACAAAAAGTGGTGGGACTTGATTTAAACGTCTAATTAGAGGTTTTGTAATGATAATAAAGTAAGGAAAACAATTGCAATTCATTCCTTTTAATCGCATATCATTATTTGGCACAAGAAGCAACATCGTTTAATTCAAATAGATTTTGGTGGAGGACTGAATCAGAATAATAGACATAGACACGTTTTGACATCAAAATTATGTTCAATGTGTTGATAAAATGCAGTGCAATTGGAAGAACAATTCTTCATTCTGAGTGAACAATGGTTGCAAGACACGGCCAATAAATTCATATTTTTAAGGACTTTTTGTAAACTTCAGTGTGGGTTGGTAACACTGTCTGCTTGTACCTGGACTAGCACCAGTAACTGTACTTGCGCCAACCATAAACAGTCAAAACAATGTCCTTATCCACAATACGAGTGGGATTTTTTTTTAGTGAAAATTTTAGTCCACTGGCAGTCTCCTTAGTTGTGTACTTTGTTTTGTTCTCTTTTGTGTGCTCTGCCGTGTTGTGTGTTGTATACAATGTTTTATACACTGTATATCATATACTCTGTTGTATACTCCGAAATATTGTTTGTGTTTTCCTCACATTCACATTACTAACTTTCCACTTTGAGCATCGCCATGATGAGCATGCCAGGACATGTTATTTGTTTTCAGGAGTGTAACATAAAACTGTAATATAATGTTTTTTTTTCTTTTTAATGTGACATTGTATTTGTAGTTAATTAATCATAGTTAATGTGTTATAGTTCCAGCTCTTACATTAATATTTATGGAATGAGACAATATTGGTTAATAATTTATCCAACATATGTATCTGTTAAGCTGTAGATAATTTCCAGCGTAGATGACAAAAAAAATAAGAATTGCCAAAAAACTTTGTAACAGTAAAGTAATTTTTATCAACCTCTGTAATCTGTCGTCAAGGGTTAAGAGGGACTTATTTACCTGTATGAGCTGCTATTATCATTACCTGGGACTGGTCTGGAGAATGATATGGCTTTCCCTTTTATCTCCCCTGTTCAGCCCTGAGGTACCAGATGAGTGTTTAGAAGAACACGTGGGGCTTTGTGTCATAGTGCTGCATTGATGATTTGAACACAGTTTGTGGGTGAGTCTTTGCCATTCTTGTTGCTTTATCCTCTGTATGGTTAACTGCATTTTCCCCATCTTTGTTGAAACTGTGTGGATAGAGCACAGCGCTTTATTTATCAGCCTTATACAGTTCGCTGTCTACATTCCAGCGGGGCTGCCTACTCTCAAAAATACTTTTATTTGTCTACCCACCCACTAAGGCTTTTGTGGGACTGTTTTTGACTAACTGTTTGCAAATCATGTTTGTACAGAGTCCCCAAGGGCCTCCCAGTGTGTGGCTGGCACAACCTTTAGCCAGAAAGATGGGAGACCAATCCTTTGTAACTCAATGGCCCTCTTTGTCATCCCCTCATTTCACAAGAGCCCTCTGTCCTAATGTGCACATAAAACCTCAAGACAAACAAATGTTTTCTGTGCTAATTCTGTGCTGTATTTTTTGTTCATAAATGTCAGTTCAGTTAAACATGTAACTTATAAACCTTGTTTGCTCAGTGATCCTAGAATGCAGTGACTCATATACCGACCTAAGTTGGTTCTCTATTCTCCCCAGCCCTCCAGTTGCTCTGGTTTTTGTAAGCGGGCAGTTGGGCGGCTTTTGACTGAGTTTAGAGAGTTTCACCGCCCTGAGCTGAGGAGTAAAAACATGACTGTAGCCAATGCAAAGTCTGGCACAGGTAAGCTGTCAGAGATGAAGTCCTAACCAATGCCACAGAGTTGTTGTAACAATGTTACCAGTCATTTGACATTTGTTGTTCCATTAACATTTGAGCAGTCCAGTTCCCACCACCCAGAAATAGTTGTGTGGGTGTGTTTACTGCTGTCACTCTTTTGGCTTTCAGAGTGATTGAATTATTTCTGTGAATCATGTTGTTCCATCAGAAATGTGTCATCTGTTTCTGGGAGAAACAGCCTGTCATGCTTCATCCCCTGAAGAACAAAATTCAAAGCATAATGAATCCATCTTACTGAAGAGATCAATAATGGAATACCCAGCAAAAGATTTTGTAATTTGAATTATTTTCTTTTGGGCTCACTGATTGATCGAACTGTTTGCCAGATTTGTCCGGGTGTTTGGCTTCAGCAACTTCACAAACAAGATCTGTTGGTAGAACAATTCCCTTGTGCCTCTCTGTGCTTGTTGCAATGGAAATAAGGGATGCTCTCTGTGAATTGGACCATTGATTGACTCTCTCCTTACTTTTCTTTCCTTGTAAGCTCCCATTATTATCACATTGTTTGGTTTTTCTTTTTTCATTGGTCTTCCCTTTGGCTCAGAGTTTAAATCACTTGAACCGTGGCTTTTGGTTTTTATCATTGCTAACATTTCTTCCCTCCATTGCAAAAATGATGATTCATCAGGTCAAAAGATGAAATGAGAGTGATTGATGTAAATATTTTACCCCTCAGCCATGCAGCAGGTACTGGACAACCTGAAAGACCTGCCGTCAGGCACAGGAGCCAAAGATATTGACCTCATCTTCCTCAGAGGCATCATGGAGAGCCCCATCGTCCGCTCCCTCGCTAAGGTAACACGCTCATTTTACCAGAAAGTATAGTGTAGTATACAGTCAGCAGATACACAGAGACACACACTCACACACAGAGACAGACGCAGAGTAGTAATCTCGTAAGCTGGTCATCGGCCTCCTGCCACAGTTGAAAGGAGGAACGACTGAGCCTGTGGAATTGAAGGTGTAATAAGAGTCACATGCCACTACTTTTCCAAGAAGAAGGCTAACTCTTCCTCACTTAAACCATGAGGCTCAGCATGTTTCAGCCAGTGGGAGATAAATGGGATGTGTGCTTATCTGACAGCATGTGGAGAAACCGAGGCGGATTGCTGTCTTTGATATGCCTCCCCATTTTGTCAGCTTTTTTTAAATGTGCCTAATATTTGGACAGGGGGGCTGAAATTTCCTACACTTGAAGGAAACGGAGAATAGAGAATCAAGTAAAGGATTTGCTCTGGTCATGGTGATACAGTGAATCTAATCTAGTTTTTAGTTGTATTTGTGATGTTCAAATGATGGCTTATAAAAGTGGAATGTCTTTTTTAGGCTTGAGAAGATAGCAAGCATTCCTTTTAACACATGATGCATTATAGACAATGGCTTGGGCAGCAGAAAGATCTCAGAAAAAGCAGGCTCTTGTCCTCATTTCCAGCAAGCAGAGCGGTGCTTGCTTTGGTTCTTACTTTTTCTCCAGCTCGATGACCTGGTACAAAGTAATTTGAAATAGAACAGCCCATATTTTTACATAGAATTCTTTCAGAACTTTCCACATAAAGTTCACAGAATGATTTATTAGTAGGTTCTCATTCTGTTGTTTAACTTGCTGTGTTTAGTTTAACAACAGAACCTGAAAATATCCAGTGCTACTTCAGACTAAAGGGAATAACAAACAGTATTTTTTCCTGAGCAATAAAACCAAGCCCAGAGAAGAATTGTTAGTTCCTAAAATTAAGAGCAACACAGCGCAAGAGAGAGAAGAGAAACGAGTATTGTCTCTGTGAAGATTAACTCTGAGGTACAATAAATGAGCATGTTGTTGTTTTTGTGCCCTGTCCTGTTATGTTTCCTCTCATCCAGTCACCTCTCCCTCACTAAAGTCAACTGTGTGCTCAGTGTAGCTGGTTTAGGAACTCGCACCGTAATACATTTGTTGATATTTTGAGTTGTCAACAAAATGGGAAAATACCATCTGATGTTATAGCCAGAAAGACAAAGGCACAAGATCAACAAATAAAATAGATGGGCTTAATATGGATGTTTATTTTTGCACACTGTTATGTCTGGAAACCAAGAGAACGGAAAAGTCAGAAGTTTGTCAAAATATAACACCTTGAAAAACTAAAGTGGCAGTTTTTAATTGTGTACCCATGTGTTTGTGCAGGCTCATGAGCGTCTTGAAGAAGTGAAGCTTCAGGCTGTGCGGGACGATAATGTTCAGCTGGTCACAGAGATCCTGGATTCCCTCAACAACATGCCACAAAAGGATGCTGCCTCTGCAGAGCTTGCCAAAATTCTACAGGAGCCTCACTTTAAGGTATCTTGGACACCAACCCAGCTGAAGAGACCAGATTTATTAAATAGATTTTCTAGTTTTCCACTCGTCAGCTGGGAATGGACATCAGAGCTTTCTACTGTAACCAGGCGTAATAATCTATGAAGCTCAGGAGGTCAGGCAGCTCTTGTCGCCCTGTGTATTCTCGACCACTTGCATACAACAGCATTGGGGGAAGGGGTGTATTTGCTTTGGCCAATAGCAGGCTGAGTTATGTGGGTAAAGTCAGGGAGAGAGTACTGTGTCAACTTGCGTTAAAGTAAATCTCAACATTTGCTGATGCAGTTTGAAGTCTGACTAATGCTAATTCTTTGTTGTGGCTCCAAGGGTAAGAAAAAGACCATCTTATCTTCTAAAATGTATCTGTTAGCTATTTGTCAATGCAGCTAGAAGGTGTCTTCTTACAGTAATGGGATTCACTCTTTTAGGTCTAAGTATGACAGCTTTTCTGAAAAAGGAATTGGAAATGTACTGTACCGTGTCTCAAACTGTGAAACACGCTTTGTCTGATTTCTGTCTGTATTTCTTGCTGTTCCTCTGTTTTCTGCAGTCTTTGATAGAGGCTCATGACAAAGTAGCTGCTAAGTGCTATGAAATGCCCCACGCTGCGGTGAACAGTGATGCCTCATTGAAGAGCTCCCTCATGCCAGCTGATGCTGTCAGGATGATTGGCATCCAGAAGAAAGCTGGGGAGCCACTGGTGAGTTAAGCAGTCGTTTACTTCAACCCTACAGGAGTAAAATAATGCTCTGATTAAACAGGACTTGAAACAATTTACAAAAAACTTTAACAGTTCAGTCTGAACAACCATCTGTGTGACTCAGTGTTACTCAGTGGCACGACATGAATTACATCTTGCAAGACAGCCACACCACCAACCCATAAAATAGATTGATTTGATTTACGAAGTGCAGATTTATGTTACTGAACCACGCTTACTCTTCTTCAGGGGGTGACGTTCCGTGTAGAGCAGGGAGAGATGGTGATTGCAAGGATCCTGCACGGCAGCTCGATTGACAGGCAAGGCATGCTGCACACAGGGGACATAATCTGCGAGGTGAACGGTCGTGAGGTCGGTAGCAACCCCAATGAACTCCAGGAGCTTCTGAGGGGCTGCAGCGGGAGTGTCACTCTCAAGGTCCTACCAAGCTACAGGGACACACCAGCACCTCCACGGGTAGGGGAAAGGGAGGATACTTTCCTGTGGAATGTGAACTTATTTGAACTTTGATGAAATCTTGAAATCAGGATTTATATGATGTGTTCATGTGTAAGCTCCACTGAGCCATGTGCACAAGGCTGTTTGGAGTCATACTGTACCAGTCAGGGATTGGACGAGAGCTTCCTGACCTGGGTGATCTCAGAATGCCAGGCTTCTGAAAATTGAGCTCAAAGAAGGACTATAAATAACACTTCTCGCTTTAACTGGGACATACACCACTATTCACTGGAGCACCCCCTCTCCTTCTTACAGTAACAGGCACACACAGCAGCTGACGCTGAAGAGCAGCATGTAAGGTTATGTCAGACCCTGACCTTTGTGCTGGCAGTGATTCAATGATCTCTCTTGATTGTTTGGTTTTCTGCTTGTTGGGTTTCAGTAGTTAGATGTGAAATCTGCTTAGAGTGAAGATAATGCACTGATTCCCATTCAGAGGGTCTGTCGATAAGTTTGTTAGATTGTTTTGTTACAAAAATCTCTCCTGAATTTTTGTTTACATCCGCTGTTGTAGATTTATCTGAAGCCACACTTCAACTATAATCCAGCCACAGACAACTTGATCCCCTGTAAGGATGCAGGTTTGACCTTTTCCAAGGGAGACATCCTTCATGTAGTTAACAAGGAGGACCCCAACTGGTGGCAGGTGAGTTGGCAGATCAGCTGCAGTGAAGCCAAATCTGCTTTAACTAGATTGAGAGAGAAAGATGTAAAGATTTCTCTTACAAATGCCTTGATGTTTTATTTACTGTGTGTTTTTAATGTTTCATTGGTATATTTCTATTACTCTGACAGGCATGCAAGGTTGTTGGTGGAGCCACTGGTCTCATCCCCAGCCAGTTTTTGGAGGAGAAGAGGAAAGCTTTTGTGAGAAAAGACTGGGATATTCCTGGTACAGGTCTGTACAAACATCAGCTCGAGCAGCTTCTCTTGTCCAGTCAGGAAAAAAGCTTTCTCACAGCACCACCTCCTGGTTGTTTTACATTTTGAATTTGTCGCAGGAATGCTCTGTGGGACTCGAACCACCAAGAAAAAGAAGAAAAAAATGATGTATCTCACCTCCAAGAATGCAGGTGTGTCTCCATGCAAAGATTTACTGTTGATTTCTAAATCTGTTGATGATTTTATGGTTTTCTTAAAGCTTGTGTGTTGCCCTGAACAGAATTTGATCGCTATGAGCTGCAGATCTACGAGGAAGTGGCTAAGATGCCGCCTTTTCAGAGGAAAACGTTGATTCTAATTGGAGCCCAAGGAGTTGGGAGGCGGAGCCTTAAGAACAGACTTATTGTCATGAACCCTCTGCGTTATGGAACCACTGTACCCTGTAAGTGTGTTACACACAGCAGGTATTCACATCACAACAAGTAGATATCCTTCCTGGTAAAATGAGACATTTTTCCTCTCCTCCAGTCACGTCTCGCCCTCCGAGGGAAGAGGAGAGAGACGGACAGAACTACTGCTTTGTGACGCGAGAAGTGATGGAGAAAGATATCAAGGAGAGCCGTTACCTGGAACATGGGGAGTATGACGGCAACCTTTATGGTACCAAAATTGACTCCATCCATGAAGTGGTGGACGCGGGTCGAACCTGCATACTGGACGTTAACCCTCAGGTGACACCTCACGGCACATGCTCTCAATGTGTAGATGTTACATTTGCTCCCACGCTTAAGTTGTGATGTTTACTTCTCTCCTTAGGCTCTAAAAGTGTTGAAGACTGCTGAGTTTATGCCATTTGTAGTGTTTATTGCTGCCCCTGAGCTGGACACCCTAAGGGCTATGCACAAAGCTGTGGTTGATGCTGGACTTACTACCAAACTACTCACAGTAAGTGTTTAGATTCACAGCTCAGATGGACATCACTCATGAATGATTGTGGCTTTTATCAATGATGGGCTGAATCTCTGTCTGAAACAGGAGAATGATTTGAAGAAGACTGTGGATGAGAGCGCCAGGATCCGCCGGGCATACAGCCACTACTTTGACCTCACCATTGTCAATGACAATCTGGACAAGGCCTTTGACACGCTACAGGAGGCGGTGGAGCGGTTATTCATAGAGCCACAGTGGGTTCCAGTCAGCTGGGTCTACTGATGTTTTACCTCCCACTGGACCGACACAGACGCCCAAGTCCCCAGCCTGAAGGGAGGATTCAACACTGTACTTAACATGCGGACAAAGTGTCGGACTTCAGCCCTGTGTGAATTCAGGTCTTGCACAAAACTGCATTGAAGCTAAGTCACCTTGATCTGAATTGCCAGATTCTTTTAAAGCACACTATGCAACACACAACACACAGGAAGTGTACTTATTTATTGGCAAGGTATTTTTTTAAAGAGTAGGTTCTATTCATGTGGATTAGAAAAAAAATACAGGTCTCTGTATCCGTTCATCTTAAAGAAAATGCAATTTTTGTCATGTCCTGTTTTAATTTTCGATCTGTTTGTGAGATAGGTAAAGTATATTTATTCTATGAGGAGGGCTTGCTCATTGAAAAGATCAATACCTCAGTGTCATGGTTTACAGTGAATATGTCTCCAGTAATTCACCTCAGTGTGTCTCATGTACGAGCTTTCATTTCAAAATACAAACTCATTCATTTAGAGTAGTTTCAAAACATTGAGTCCTTGTGTCTCTTCAGGGTTCACTGATGCTCCGGAGTCTTCATAGTTCAACCACACACACGTGAAATGGCCAGTTTCAGGTTGATGGCGCATAGAAGTACAAGTAACACTGTAGTGTTAACCCATTATTCCTCTCTCACTTAAGCACAAAACATTACATTAACTATGTTTGTCAGACATTAGAAGAATCATGTGTGTTTCTGACTGTTCGACCCATCGTGGTGCTTTGTTTATTTGGAAAACAGAAAACTTTCCACAGGACTCTTGAACAGGGTACTGCATCTCAGTGAACCATCCCTTTTTGATGTGACATAACTAAAACTTACTTGTTTTAGACAGTTTATATGGACTAATAAAGTTATATTTTACAAGATGTTAGTAAAAGTGTATTTTCAAATCTCAAATAAACTATTTGTGTTTTCTAATGTTGAATTCTTCTGTGTTAGTATGGGTTGAAAAATTTGACAAACATGTCGCATTACCAAAATTAATAACAACCTTTTAAAATACTGTGTTTTATTTTTTGAACCATTGACACAAACTTACATAACAAAAAAATTTCAGTATCAAGCTCTTTGCCCCATACACCAGAAACAAAAATCAGACACAGTATACTACGATGAAAGCCAATTAAATCTCAGGCATTTGCTAACAAACTGTAAAAAATAGTTCACGTCAAGTCGTTGAGATGAGGTTTTTTCTTTTTTGTTAATAAAAAGAGGCAACAGAGGAGTTTGGTACTGTTTGTGTGAAAGTGTCTTCCAGAATGAAAGAATACTGAATGTTTGAACAGGAAAATAAAGACATTTGCTTTAGAAAAAGACAAAGAGAATGTAAACACACAATGTCCCACAGTATGAAGGCTTGGGTTATGCTGTCTCAGGGCCAACATTTCTTTTTTTAAGTAGGTTTTCATTGAATCTTGATCAAATGAATGTGAAGTAATGCTAACAAACAAAACACTCAGCACATTAACTTTTTTAGGATTACCCCTGAATGAGTGGTTATTATTTTTCATGTAGCTTTTTTAAAGCAAGAGAAAAAATTGCTATAAAAACGCTACAATAGTCAGTTCTAAAGTTCATGCATGCAGATTGTAACTGTTGATGGATTGTTTTTTGGCATAGTTGCATATCTCACATCAGAGATATAGATTAACCAGACAGCCTGCTAATTAATAAAATATTGTAATTGTTTTTACAACAAAGGGGCTTAAAACACATAAAAACACATACCGTAAGTACCTGAGAATATTTTCTTCAAAGTGCTTGTTTTGTCTGACGGCCCAAAATTAATACAGCCACCTGTCCTTGTCTGTTCATGAATGGCTTAGGTGGGTGTTTGTCTATGGATGGATTAGCACCAGTAGAGAGTGAGGCTTTAGACTTAACATGGCACACAAAAAACAAAAAAAAACATTTTTTTCACCGCATTGAAATGCAGCTATTTAGCTTTTTTTTGGATTTAAGAAATTTCTGCTCAGTCTTCTACAGCCAGTGAGTCAAGACCTGTAATTGCTATACAGAGAGCAAGAGCATTGGGTCCAGGCCGAGAGTGTGTGTCAGTCTTCACAGAGTCCCCGTCTCGCTTCAGGGGCCATTCAGCCGAGGCAAACAGAGGTTCAGCTTTTTCATAGATTTCTTCTGTCAAGGTAGCTTGACCTGTGCCGCCCAAATAAGACTCTCCCTGCGTTGACAAGCAGTTTACCTGGAACATGTGTAACAGTGTCAGGGTGGGGACTCATAATAATTCTTGTGGGTTGCAAACTCTCGTTAAAAAAAAAAGGAGAAGATAAACAGACATTTGCTTACCAGCTGCTTCAGAGCCTGTAACTCTGTGAAATTGCAGCATGTCTTCAAGACAGCATGACATTCATGTGACATCTCTGGAAGACAAAGACCCAGACATTAAGATTTTCCAGAAACAGTACACAGACTTCTGACTGTTTTAAGGACTAAAGTGTGAAAGAACTTTCTTACCGTCAATGGCACTGACAACGAGATGAAGAGCAGTCAGGGTAGAGGTGGACTGGTTTCCCTGAGTTTCCCCAGAGTCCTTCAAAAGGTCCAGAACTGCTTGAATGTTCTGCTTTTGAGAGTCTGTGACCTTATCAAGGACAGGTCTCTCATTTTGGCACATCTGTTCCAGCTGAGGCAAAGAAACAACAAGATATAGATGCCAATGGAAAAAAGCCAAGTGGACTTTGACTTTATCTCCACTTTGTCTTTTAATGTCCCCTTTCTGTCCATCTTACCACATGCTGAAGGGAGCTGACAGCTTCTTTTTGCTCCATAAGCTTTGTCAAGTGCTGGAGCAGAGATGATCTTGTGGTGGCAGGAAGAGCAGAGAGAAAGTTGAAATGATCACTCAGCTTCTCCAGTTCTGCCAAGGGGGGAATTAGATGGACAAATTTTGGTGATCAAGCGGCACAGTTTTTGCTTGCAGTAGGTCAGAAAAATTTAAGTTTGACTAAACGTACAGAAAAGAAAACTAACAAACATGATGAACAGTTAGGGTTTTTTTTTAATAAACCTCTGAGCCCTAGACTGAAGCTTTCATTGTCACATAATGTAATTTGACAGTTTCCAGGCTGTGGAAAGTAAAAGCCGAGGAGAAAGCTGTGGCTTACCTTTATTGATGCATACATATTCTGAAGACCTTAACTGAGCTCCTGAAACAGCCACTAGTTCATTTCCTGCAGCGCCATCTACTTCAAATCCTCCATCTGTGCCTGACATCAGGCACAGCCCTGTACAAAAGGAAAAATTAAAGGAAATTTGATAGCAGTGTTTGATAACTGTTTATTTCTTGATTAGTCAAGAACTTTTTGATTAATTTATCAATTAAGAGAAATAATTCTTACCGAAGTGTCCATCATGTTTGATCTCTAGTTCTATAAGAGCATAAGCGATGACAGTACGAACAGGAATCTCCATTGAAATGTTACTGTCTTTACTTAAGCTCCCATTCTCCTTCAAAGAAACCTGCAGACGGGACAGAAAATACAGAAGTAGGTGGCACATGGTATTAGTAAACACTTTGTCATAAATATCTGATGATATGAAATGTGGAAAAAGTTTACAAATAATTATGTAAGTCAAACATCAAATGAGTATTAGTGGCACAGGTTGTAATTCTTAACCTGTGAACACATCACTCATCCTTCTCTCTCCATATACTGGGATAGCTCACAGCTGTAAGCAGAACTGAAACTTCTGGAAAAAGTTTAATAACTGATGAGGAAATGGAAAACCTTGTTAGGGAAGTGAGGCACAGGGTAGATTTGGCAAGATTGTGTTTGAGGTTGTGCTGTTTCAGAGAATATCAGCACTGACAGATGAAGATAAGCACAGCAGTGCTGAACAGCATGACCCAAAGTGTGACATTGTGTACATAACACGTTAACAGACACACAGAGCATAAATCAAACCTCTCTAACAAAGGTTGCTGCTGGAGACACAGACCTTGAGCAAGATCTCCCTCATTTTCACCAACACTCCTTTTGTACTGTTCACTTTTAATCTCTCTATTGCACAGCACCAATAAACTGGCTGCTCCTCATCCTTGATGTGGGACATGTTTTATTAGACCTGGCAAACCCCTCTACCTGATGTATGCATGTCCCACTCCTCACTGCAGCTCAACTTCTCTGCTTCACTCTCTTAATGTCATTGTTTACTTTTTGAAAGTTTTGTCATGGGGATTTAAAAAATGTGTGTTTTCATCCTTCTTTTTTACAGTCTAATGTTGGCAGGTATGAGCACATGTAAAAATAAGTTGTTTCACACTTTTTATCTCACAGTTTATCACTTAATCCTACAGCTCCAAGGTGTTGTATTAGGTGATATGTATGATTTGACTATTATAACCACTTATAACCACTGTGGAGGGCAGTATTCTCCACAGTGGTTTCATACATGAAGCTCTTGTAAAGCTGTACCTTAGGGCTTTTGGGCTTGCAGAGGTTGAGTCCTCCTCCACACTGTCCACCCTGCTGCACCTCCTCTGTGACCGAGCTGGGCTGGGTGGTCAAAATTCGCTCCTTCACAATTCCAAATACCTGCCTGTGCTTCTCCATTGTCTGCTGGACCAGATCATGGGACATGTCCAAGAGCCTGACACAGTGAGTTCACAGATATAACAGTGAAAATTAAAGTTCATAATCATCAATCATACATCTTTGGAACATGTCATTCTACTGCTTACCATGCTTACTGCTTACTTACTTTCTATACTAGTGTGCATAATGAAAAAAAATATGAGCAATTAAATAAAACAAGTGTTTTTTAGTGAGTGTTAATATTTAACCAAGCCTCCTGTCTTGTTTTCAACTTTATGGTTGTTCAAAGATCATTGTGCAGATCTTTATATCAGGTGATGTTTACAATGTTGCTTATGTTAACCCCACCACAGGGAACAGTGAAACCAACCTGCCTTTGCAGTCTCGCAGCAGTTTCTGAACATCGACTTCCTCTTTCTTCAAGATGCCAAAGGATGACTGGAGCTTTGATGAGTCTTTACCCTCCACATTAATACTGGAGTAATCCAAAATATTGGCGTCAATGGACCCTTGAATTTTGTCACCATATGTGCCGTCGTATTTGATGAAGTCCATCTCTATGACAGCTGTGAAAAGGTTAACATTTGTATTAATTACTAAACTACGTCTAGAATCAGCGGAGCAAAGCCCCAAACACTAATACTCGAGGACTTACCTGGATTTATAGGTGTGTCCCCTGTTAGTAAGTCGTTCAGGTGAAAATCTGTAGGAAGATACCTGGCCTTTTGCCAGATCCAGAAACTCTTGCGCTTCACCACGACAGTCAGAAGATTAATGGTGTCATTCAGGCTGGACACTGGGATCAACAAACCTCCCTGATCCACTTCCTCCACGAAGTTTCTAGCAGCTGTGGCAAACATCTCCAAACACCTGTAAGGGTCACAAGACAGCAGCCAGGTATGAAGACGACTTAGACAAGCGTCATGTTTAAATATCGATTCAACTCATCCTCATGGCAAACACTTTGAAAAGTGCGATCTGAAATGTTCTTTTCCTGACATAGCTTGTACAAAAAGAATGACAAGAAAAAGTGAAGAAATTGAGAACAGACAAGTCCGTGCACACTTCTCCTTGCATTCAAAAAGGGCTACATGCTAACATCGGACTGCCGTGTGGGAATCGGAAGTTTGTCAGTTTTTACTGCCAAAAAAGTCTCAAGAATATAATTGCCCCATGAGCTCCTGCTTACCTGAAGTCCTCGTTAAAATAGTGAAGCAAGCGGCAACGTTTCTGTAACACCAGACTGAGGAGCAGACAACTCCAACTGAACAATGAAGAAGCTGCTTCGGCTGTGGTGACAACAGAGAACCACGCCCTCCCTCTACAGGACACTGTGCTGCTGTAACAAGCATACTGCTCAGATAAAAATCAAAGCTTAAATATTACAATATAAATATTAAATTTTTGGTAAAAAAAAAAAAGAAAACAACAACAACGGATGTAATAAAGAAATTTAGCATATATGTAGAGATTGAGAATTGTGTTAAATGTAATCAACAACAACAACAACAACAACAACAACAATAATAATAATAATAATAATAATAATAATGAGAAATTAATAATAATAATCATAATAATACTGAAGCAAAACTAAACTGTAATATAATAAATAAACACAACAAAAATAATACATAAACAATAATACTAAAACAATTTAATTAAAGCTGAAATGTTTAAAATAAAATAAAAAATCAATCACACAATCACTTGCTCCTGAGCCAGCCAATCAAAGACAAAGCTTACCAAACCCCAAAGGTAATAAAGTCACAATTTATATTGCAGTTACAGTTTAAGAAATAATAATAATAATAATAATAATAATAATAATAATAATAATAATAATAATAATAATAATAATTATTATTATTATTATTATTATTATTATTATTATTATTATTATTATTATTATTATTATTATATAGATAATAATAAGAATAAGAATAAGAATAATAACAATTATTATTATTATTATTATTATATTGATGATGATAATAATAATAATGATAATAATAATAATAATAACAACAACAATTACAATAATAGTTTTAGTGTAGGTATAGAGTGATGGAGAGCATGATCTTGCCTTTATTGTCACATCTCAAAGAATTATCACTAAAAGGTACCTAAAAGGTACAAGCCTGGCACATTGCTGTATGAAAACCACATGATGAAAAAAAATAGAACTTTAACTTTAACTTTGACCTTATTTCATTTATATGGCACTTTTCATGCATTCTGCAACACAAAATGCCTCACAGAGGATAAAAACAAAAACAGAATAAAAACAAAACAAAGCCAAACAAAAATGAAACAGAGGAATACCATAAAAATCCCAAACCTCCCAACCCCACAAATATACCCATGGCTACACAGTTACCTACACACCTACACACATACATAGACATACGCACAGACATACATACCTACACACACACAAACACACACACACACACACACACACACACACACACACACAGGCTGTTGCTGTCATTGACTCTGATTCCCTGGTTCACATTTACTTTGTTGATAGCTATTAAAGTTGAATGGAAGTTAAAGGTAAGTTTGTTTACACTATTAGTTTAAAACAAAAAATCTAACAGCTGTTTTTAAGCAGACAGAATATTTGTGGAGTGATTAATTTCATTTCAGTGGCAAAGACACAACACTCCTTGGAGTTAACCCTGTGTGAGTGGAAACAAGAGTTGTACAGAGTTAATCTGTTTTGTCCCACAAGAGGGAAAAAAATGGACACCAGGATGTTTTGTTGAAAGACTCTTACTGGTTTTGTGTCAAACCTGCTAAAATTAGGTCATGAGGTGTTTTGTTTTAGAATTAGCAGCTAGTAGGAGGTTAAAAGTCTAGTATTATAAAAGGGTGGAGTGTGAGTCAGTGAGGGAAAGGAGGAGCAACAGATTGCACCAGAAATGAAACTTAACATTGTGACAAACATTCTCATCTGGAAGACAGTTCATTTTCAGCTGTAAGTTGGAGGAAAGAACGGGGAGTCAGCATCTGGGGAGGTAAAATTCAACTCTGTTATACTCATATGTACATAAATATTTTAAAGTATTATCAGCTTCAAAGTACTTTCTCAGTGTTGGGTAAACAATAAGTTTCATGTTTGTTGGGTCAAATTATTGTATGCTATTTAATAGATTTTCTAAACATCAACTTGCAGTTATCTGTTGTTGTTGTTGTTGTTGTTGTTGTTGATATTTGGTCTTTCTAGTAGCTTTAAAAAGCAAAGTAACCACAACTACACATAATTCCCCACTTAAAGCCTTCTCCTCTCCTCCAGGTATGGCCGCGGACAGCAGTTTCATGTCAGAGGACCAGTTCATGTGCTCCATCTGTCTCGATGTTTTCACTGAGCCTGTTTCAATCCCATGTGGACACAACTTCTGCAAGGCCTGTATTGGCCTGCACTGGAAAGACAAAGAGCTTTGCAAGTGTCCTCTGTGCAACGAGAAGTTCAACAAAGGGCTCAAACTTTGTGTCAACACAGCATTCAGGGAAGTTGTAGAGAACTTCAAGAAACAAAATGTGAAATCCAACAGTGAATCTGTCAGACCAGGTCAGGTCGCATGTGACTGCTGCCTCGGTAACAAGTTCAAGGCCTCTAAAACTTGTTTGGTGTGCTTGACCTCCTTTTGTGAGACACACCTACAGCCGCACCGGAAAGTGGCTGCCTTAAAGAGACACAAACTGATCAATCCTGTGCACAACCTGGAAGACAAAATATGCAAGAAACACAGCAGGATTTTGGAGCTCTTTTGCTGGAATGACCAGATGAATATTTGTGCACTGTGTACAGAGCATAGTGGTCATCATACAACCCCTTTAGAGGAAGCCCAAGTAGAGAGGACAGCTCTGATGGGGAAGAAAAAAGCAGAAGCACAAATAGTTAAACAGAGGAATGGAAAGAAGGGTAAGAAGTGTAAAACCCAGGCCACGTGGAAAAGCAGAGATGCAGCAAAGGTGTTATTTCGCTTGGTGCCGGAATGCATGGGCCTTTCAGAAGGAAGATTCTGCTATGCAGTTAAACTCTCAGGAGGAAGCAACTGGCTCTTAGGGGTTGTCAGAGAATCCATACTGATGAAGAAGGATAGGGAAATTGACCCTCAAAATGGAAGCTGGCTCATTATGCTCGGTGACAAATGTGACTGCACACCTTTGATTAAAGACCCTGTTACCTTTCACCTGAAGAAGAAACCTGAGAGAGTCGTGGTGTGTGTGGATTATGACAACAAACTGGTCATCTTCTGTGATTCTGAAACCAATGAACCAATCTTCTCTTTCAGTGGATGTGACTTTAATGAGAGAGTTTTCTTGTTCTGTGGTGAAGCGGCAAACGGCTGGGTGCAGAATGTACAACTAAGGATAAAGAACATGACATTTTCCGAAATCCTTCTTGGCTTTTTTTTAATGGTAATTTGTCTGATTTTAGTTTCAGAAAATTAGACATCAACTGCACTGAAGACAGATGAAACATTATGAATAACTTTCAAAAACTTCTGGAGTTAAAATTAAGTTTTTTTTATTCTTCTCTCTCTGAGCTTTTTGTATTTTTTTTTTCGTGATGAAGATGTTTGTTGAATTCTTGTAAGTATTTTTACTCGTAATTTTATGTAAAAAAAAAAAAAAAAAACAAACAAACAAAAAAAAAAAAACTCATTAAAAGCATAAACATAAACAACCTTCCACTACATTTAATAGATTTGTGGTTGCAGCAGTTGGAAATAAAAACAGAGGTTGTAACGGCTTTATTTAAACGCACCGCTAGAGGGAGCAATTTCCGCCACTGCTGCATTCATGTGATCCTCGGAAGTTGTTGTTCCCGCTCAAGTGTTCAGATGCTTTGAGTGTGAAAAAGCGATGCTAACCAATTATATTGTACGCAATTATGTAAAATACGTGAATTAATTAAAAAAAATCTCACTATTAACACTTATTATTGTTTGCTCAACGTGTTCATGATACAAACGTTGGATGAGTTTATTTTCTTTTTGTTTTGCTGTCATACTGTGCAGTGTGTCTAGATTAACATTTGATATTGGTTTCATTAGGCAGTGAATTGTATGTTTTTGTTGTTGCTGTTCATTTTATGTTTGAGAGAAATAAAACTGAAATCAGTGATCAAATACTTGCTCAAGTCTACGAGTCGTTGTTGATTCGACATTCGCCTGCGTTTTCGTTTTCCTGATATATGCGATAATCATGAATGCAGCACCAGAAACACAGGTTGACAGATTAATACGAGATGAATAAAATACCAGTTTCAACATTAAGTAAACGTGTATTTTATTAGAGTGGTTTATCAGATCTTTGTTCCACATCTTAAATAAAACACATCTGCATAACAGAAAGAAAAAAAAACATTTAGAGCCCCAAAACTAAAAGGCTGTAAAAAGTTTGATCTCTAGCCAAGCTGTTTTGCTGAAAAGTTTGAAATCAAAATGCATTGCAGGGATCTCAGATACATGCTGCTATGATATTTGCACTTTGAGACAACTTGCTGGCACTAATGTCTCTTTAAATTATAGCACTAAAAATTCAGCCTTTAACTGTATGTGCATGATCGAATAAAAAAAAAAAAAAGCAGTTTGAAGGCATTTTAGGGAGATGAGAGCAACTTCCAACCGAAGCACATTTTGTAGATCAAAGCTGATGAGGAGTGAAAAGTGCTCTTAGCTGCTGGTCTGATGCATGCAGACCTCATCTACCTGCCTATCAAGGTCCACTTGTTCTGTAAAGCCATGCAAAGGCAAACCTCAGGGCATTTTTTAAAACAGATGTCAGAGCCAGGATCAGGTTTCCAAAGAAAATAAACAAAACATTGAATCAATAGTGCAGAATAATTATCACTGGATATAATGATACACTTCATGTAAGCATAATAATTGTATGAGCTTAATTTTTTCTTTCTGAGTTAGTTTCTGAAACACTTAATGTCTACTTATGAAGCATACAGGGTATTTGCTCCAAAGCTTGGGAAACACTTTGATTTTGCTGAAAGAAGAAAATAATGCAGGCTTCTTCTGGTAGTTTGATGCTGTTGAGGACATCTAGCAGAACATGTGCAACAGAGGAAGTCGAAGATCAAAAGATGTTATCACTGTAGCTGTACAGGTGAAGCTGTATTGATGCCAGGCAAAAAGCAGTGAGCGTGTGGCAGTGAAGACTCGGATGCAGAGAGCTGATCTTTGATCAGTTTGCAGCTCCTGTGGCTCACATGGACTGTGTGAGCGTCCAACATGTTTTCATTTGACATCTTTTAACTTTTACAGTTTGTTATTCAAAAATGAGTCTCTGTGTGGTTCTTGTGCATTTATTCCAGAAAAGGAGGGATTCGATTTGTGTTCCCCTCATTGAGTCTTTAGTTTCTTGTGGGTCCCAGACTCTCGCCTTCGGGTCTTGGAGGCATAATGCCTGGCAGAGATAATGGAATAGAAGGAGTTATTTCCCCACAAAAACAGGCACACTTAAAGATATACATCATACAGGATATATGTCAGCTACCGTGATTCATCTAAGTGTTGCATGCAAAGGGTGGTCTTTCTAGAGCTTCCTGGGTCATGAATTAAGTGTGTGGAGAGATTCTTACTTCCGCTGGTACAAGTAGAGGAGGAAGAGGAGCTCATCTCTGAAGCAAGACAGTTGGTGTGAGGAGGAGTAAGATCCAGATGAGAAGAGAAAAGAGGCACAGGAACACAGATCTGAGATCAGTGTGTTCACTCCCTGTTGGTGGAAAAAGAAAGATAATAGTGAGCTTAACTAATGATGACTCATGACTCATGAACTTAAACAAGTGAAATTAACTTTCTAACTAAATCCACTGCTAAAAGTACAAATAAATTCAAAGATTTTCAGTTTTCAGAAGAAAAATCCTGAGAATCAGTGGCACTCACTCTGTACATCAACACTGTCCCCTGCAGGTGGCTCACAGACTTCAGCTGATCCAGAGAGATAGGAGAAAGAACATAAAGTCAAAACATGACACACAAAAAGATTCAGTGGACAGTTAAATCCAGTTTCTGCACCACAATTAAATGCTTGTTCTTAAATTAAGGCTGGGATCTGTTGTCTCAAAAGAGGATGATGGCCAGACCTTGTGATTGATGAAAAGCTGCGGAGCCATAGACAGGAAGCCAAAAGCATACACTCCTGACAGGATGACAGTTAAAGTGTTAATAAACACTCAAGGAGTCAGCTCAGTCAAACCAACAAGATTATTTATAGTGAGAAACTTAAATCAAACGGATAAACCAATTATGAAATGAGCATGTTGCACTAAAACAGAAGTATACAAGTCAACTCACCAGTCACTAGGCTGCTGATCAACCAGGAGTAGTAGCTGTAAACCAAAGATATTTTCATTTAAATAACCATAAGCTCCACTGAGTACAAGAATAGCTTTTATGTATGTGCAGTAGCTGCTAAAAAGGGGAGCAGATTATGAAACTGAAAACATTTAACTTATATTCATAGAGATTTGAATTTAATCTGACTGTTTAGTGTCAGTAGAACCAAGACCTAACCAGAAAAAGTTTGTAATGTAAGAGTTACACAAAACCATGTAATACAACAATTACAGAATAGCAAAGAGGAAAGTTTTAAAACAATGATCAGCTCACCTCTTTTGGCGTAAGTAGGCCAGAGAGAAAATAGCTCCACTGATACACAAAGGATAGACCAAGTAGGACAAGTATCTGGATGCCTAGAGAGAAAATGTGCATGCAAACCGTTTGAAATGAAAAAGCCTGAGGCAAAGACTAATTAGAGCAAAAACAGAAACACTCATACCTGTGTGTCATACTCCACAGTTTTTCTTTCCTCTTCATCCAGTTTATTTACCTGCACAGTAAAAGAGGAGCTTGTTTTAGATTAGAGGGTAAATTAAAACCAGTGTGAACTTTGATGCTGCACTCACATGTAGCTTGGAGCCCTTCCATTGTAACTGGATTTTAAAAACTTTGAACACCTTCCAGACCTAAAAGAATGAATAGTCATTTAAACTATTTGTTTTAAGCTTTATTTGATGCTTACTGTGTGACAACACTATTTACCTCCACACAAGCTCCTAATCCAACAGGAAGTAACACAAGCAGACTGGTCTCCTCGAGTAGATAGAGGAAAATCAGCAGAGTGCTCAGACTACGCCATAGAACTGCAGACAGAGGAGAGAAACAGAATCAGTCGGGCATCACATGTTCAATGTATATACTTTCCTCACTAATGCAGATCATTCACAGCCATAAATGATAACTGGTGATGATATGTGGTTGAGTGACTAACCAAAAAATTAGGGCTGATAGTCATTTAAATGAGAATGTGTCTGCAACTTCGATGACTAATCTGTAACAATTCTATAGTTTAATTTGGCAGACACTTTTTTCCAAAAGTGACGTGCAAGATAAACGTGAATTTAGACAGAAGGGAAAACCGCAAGTGCGACAAAGCGCTTCAAGTTTAATTGGCTGTAGGTGCTGCCATCTAGTGCCAGAAGAGGTGCAATTTTTTTCTTTTAACAATGAATGAATAAACTGCTTTCCAAGTGGTAAAAATGCTTCAGCCCAGTGACTCCAAAAGCCTAGATCACATCACCATATGAAATATTTCATCCAAGATGATTTTCTGATCACTTACACAGGAGGAAAAAAAGAGCAGAGAATATTTACATTTCTGAAAACAAATTAGGAAAAACTCATCCTTTTCTCAACCAGTCTGATAGATGTATTACCAAAAGCCTGATTGGGTAATTTTGTACCTGATTTCCTGGACATCCCAGCCATGCTCTTCTTTTTCCTCCATGAGCTGATATCATTTTTGAGAGCCAGGAATTCACAGATGAGCTGCAGAAACCAAACATTCAGAAAAAAATAACTTTGCAATGTGCCTCAGCTGCCACATTTCCTTAAATAGCAGCTGGGATTAAAATGACATTGAAGCACAATTGATGTAGAAGATTTAAATTTCACTTGCAGTTTTTTATTTGGTCATATATTCTTACTTGTAGAGCTGTGATGAGTGCCGTCAACACTAACAGGTAAAGGTTGGAATCCACTAAAGTTTCTTTAATCTCATCAATGTTCTCCTCTGTGAAGCCTAGAGAAACACATAGATGTTGTTTAGAGGATTTCATTTCAGCTCATGTCATATGACAACCTATAGCCTGAAATGTGTGCTACTTCATTTAGGTATAATTTAGAGATAAATATGATTTAAACATAATTATAAAACTACATGTCCTAAACTATAAACTCTGGTCCTCTGTAATGACTTTTAAAATCTTAATATAGATCTGTTTTTCTGTCATTAGCTTACCAAACTGTCTCAGGGCGTACACCACATCTTGTAAATGCACCCAGAACCTGAAGCCCCTCAAAGAGATCCCCTCATAGGAAACAGTCAGAGGAAGCTGGACAGTGCTGCGGCTGATCTCCTTTAAAAGCATGAATGAAAAGATGAAAAGCAACATGTATTTCATTAATTCACCAGCATTTATTCAATATAATTTTGTATTATGAATCTGTATGTAAAATATACTTACCATGAGGTCTCTGACTCTGAAGCTCAGCTCATTTATGAGCAGCAAAGGAAGGTAGATCATTTGTCGACCGTCCTGAGAACTACAAGGACAGACAGCAATTAAGTTTCAAAATACAGAATAATGCAAGTTTATTTCTGTAGCTCTGCCTGAAAATAAATTCACTGTCAATCCTTTAGTTTTTTAGCAGTTATGCTAGTATCGCTTAAATACAGTTTCATATACTTTCATACTGATATAAGTGATACCCAACTAAGAGATAATTCTTGATTTTCCTGATTCTGTTCTAATGTTTTGTACTTTTACATCACTCCCTCATCCAACATCTAGGTGAGCAGCAGTGAGTCAGCACAGCTCTGACCCTGACCTCCAAAGCTTCCTGTGACTTACACTCTCATGTAGCGCCGTACATCACTAGGAAGCCCCGCCTTGCTGAAGGTGAAGTCCTCGGACATAATTGTGATTGACAAGTGAGGTCTCCAATGAGACACTGGATTCTCTGATCTGGGACTCGGCTTCTGACAGGGACACAGAAATAACTTATTGCCGCAGGATCTCCTGCTTAAATCTAACTGACAGTGGTTGCAATATGATCTGATCATAAAGATACTGGATCAAATTTTACCTTCTGCGTGTCTCTCTGTCCCTCTGTATGTGTAGGGGTGATGTAAGTGGTGAGCTGAGCAGCATAGTGGACTTCTCTTCTGTCCTCCAGAGGTGAAATGCCAGCCTTGTGAACATACACAACTGCATACAGAGTGCCATTTGCCTGAGTCTCTTCTGGCAGAGAGACATTGACCTGTCTACAGGGGCACAAAAGATAAAGTTAAAACAGTCTTATGGATCAATAAAACCACTGCAAAATAGAAGGAATGAAGCCTCTTAATCAACAAATAAAAACTAAAAGATATTTAGTTTCCTTCTAACTCATACATTACTCTGACTGAGGCTATCATAACAATTGCAGTGAATGGACAAAATGCTCAATTTCCCAGTAACTTAAATTGTCTACAGAAGAACACCATATAGTGGACTTCATCTGGTGGTCATTAAAAGCTGACAGGTAGGATGACTTTGTGAAATAAATATGGCATGGTCAACAGATATATCAAATTGTCAAACCTTTCAAAAGTAGAATGTGGGTTGAATGGATCTATTTTTACAGCAAGGGTGAGCTGGCTGTTGTCTGGCACGAGGCAGGTGAAGACACTCAGCTAAAAAAAAAAAAGTAAAAAAAGAGAAAGAGGAGAAGATCTAAACAGGTTTTTTTGTTGTTGTCATTTTTAGCTTCCAGTGCCAAAATAAGATAGCCACATATGCGGTTGCAGATAGAGAACCACATGACTGATAAGTGAATGTCCCAGCTCAAATAGCAGTTTAGTGAACCCTTGTTTATCATGCTGATAATAATAATAGCTTCTTTTTTAATGACAATATAATAAAGACCTGTGATTACCTGTAGTCTATGTCTTGCTGTCAGGTAAGAAGCAATGCAGTGCTCTCCCTTGCTTCTGTCGCAGGGTTTGGTGTTAAGGAAGCCGTAAAGCATCCACACGGTGTGGAGTATATAAACCACAAAGACCCCGAGCAGCAGTTTAGCTATGGAGCTCCTTTTGGCACCGCCATCACCCGGCTTCGAACAACACGATGGGAACATGGCAGCTGATCCTACAAAGTATGAACAACGACCCAAGGCAAAGTCAATTGAAAAATGACACCGGTCAACATCAGAGCAGCCTACAACCTCAACCCAATGCAATCCTTGCGTTTCCTCCTTGCCACCGCATCCTTCCGGTAGCTTAATCTGCATCCAGGACAGGAAGGGTACTGATGCTGACAAGCACCGCGGCTACGCCCACACCGTTTTCTAAAATCCAGAGTCAAAATCTCGCGAAGTTTTTGATAGTTGAAAGCAACTATCTGTGCTAAGTAAATGCAGAAACAAATCGATAATAAGCAATCTCAGTGAAATATCCCCCCCCCCAGAAAATTAATGATATTTGACTCAAATTCGATTGACAATCAGTTCAAAATGTACACTTATAATAAGGTTATAAGATTAAAAGTAAATAAAAATAATATTAATATCACGCACAGAAACCGGTTTCTGAGGGCTGATTGTGGCAACTATCTAGGTTATCGTCCGAATTATTTCCGGTATATAAAATAGACTAATGTAATGTTAAAAAAGAACAATTATAAAGCTTTGCTGCGTTTTAGTTCAGATTTTTGTTATTGTAATCCAGTATAATACTATATTCCAGCATAAACTACATTACTTTTGCCGTCAGAGTATTACACTTGTTTGGAGACGATCTTCGGCAGTTGGTCTTTCTCACCGCGTTGCATTATGGTAGAGCGCTTCGCCCGTGCTTCTGTCCTCCTACATGCTAGTTTTATCTATCCTGCATGCTGAAGCGACCGTATTATGGGACTGAATCCCAGCCTAATGTGTTGATTCAGGGGAGGCTGTAGCTAGCGACAGGTAATTGACCTGTGAAACAGTAGACGTATTTTAATGTCATCTTGAATTTTTAATCAATAAGTACTTAAAGAGCACAAACTGTCCCGTAGCGGCTAACACAACTAGCATAACACGCAGAGTTGCAGAGCACTCACAAAAAAAGTTGATAATTAGCCAAGCTCAAATAACGAGCGGCAGACATAACCGTTACAAAAATGAACCAATATTTTCTTCAAAAATTCTGATTTTGACCAGTTTATTCCTGTCATCCCTGCAGATCTGGACTGTCTCCTTCAGCAACCAAACTGTCAGACAACTCGAGGACACATTAAAAGTTGCAGTCTGCGTTGAACTCCTGTGTTTTTTTATGGAGAAGACAGGTCGCCGTGCTCGGCTTCGTCCCCACACCGCGTTGCTCATGCACGTTGTATGATACTGCTGCATCTCAGGCCAGACCTCCAAACCGAGTATGACAGTCTGTGTGAAGGCTTCGTGTGTGGAGATGAGGCTCCTCAAGGTTTTGCTGGCCAGATGTGTGAACTGTACAAAGATGCATCAGCCATTCGTGGGGAACTTCTATGCTAAACGCATTTTCAGCACCGCCAGTCCTTTATTCTCAAGAACTTGTGGGCCTGTTAAATTTTGTGTGGCTCGTACAGGAGTCAACGCACCGAAATTCACTGTACCGCCTGGGAATAGGAAGCAAGAATTGAACCTCCGAAGCTACAGTGATACTGGTTTAAATACACTTTGCAGACAGATACTGCCTTCTTCAAGATGTCAACTCAAAACATCTCAGAATGCACTTCAGAGACATGAGGGCATGCTCCCAGGAGGTGCAACACCATCAGGTAAGAATGTGAAATAGTTCGTATTCATACTGTCTGATGGTGAATTGAAACACATCATCCGTCTAAACTAAACAGAATGATTGTTATTACCAAATTTATGTTTTGTGTCTATTAACTTGGCAGGTTTCTTTATTGACTGATATTAACTGGTAACAAATATTGAGTTTTCAGAGTTGTTTTACTAAGTAGCCAATAGGTTAAAAATAATTTAACAGCAGTTAATTCCTGGAACTGAAATGTCCTTTTTTGCCTTCCTTATATCCCAAACAGTGTCCTTTGTCCGCCACAGAGTGACTGATGCCCCTGTGTCCTCTGTGTCCCCTTCTTTTGTTGTGGTAAGAGAGATACATCAAGGCCATTTAGCTTAGCAAAGTGAATAAGAACTACTGTAGAGTTGTGCTCCATGACAAACTGCTTTTAGACCGACCATTACAGACTGTTTTACAAAGTCTAATTTAAACGTCCTCCTTATACCTCATTTAACATTAAGGTTTACTGTCCTTTTTAATTGTTTTCCAAAATTGTAGACTTAAATTTCAGATAGCTGCGTATACAAGAGGGTGGTTAATTTTTTTGTTGGTTCATTCCACAGATGAAGTTTGACCAAGATGGAAATGTAACATCTTTTGGTAAGTGTAAGAAGTCTATCTTTTATATCCAAAAATAATCTTGGTAGTTCTGATTTGTATCCCATTAGTCCCAGTGTAACTGTTTGTCATAAAATATCTGAACTAATGTTTTAATCATTAACACCTGATTCATTTATTCTGTATCATAAGTATGTCATGCCTGTATTCACTTTTATTTTCAAACAACAACATTTTTTATTAAATGCTGGAAGCAAAGATTCCAGCAAATGTTCTCCATTTCTCTCATATTTACAGAATTAACAATTTTTGCCCTTTCAGAGCGGAAGAAGACGGAGCTTTGCCAGGAGCTTAGTCTTCAGGCCAGAGACCTGCGCTTTCAGCATAGCACAAGCCTCACTGCTAGAAACAACTGCATCATCATTAGAATGGAGGTATGCTTGCTTTATTTCTTCAGAGCAAAGTTTGTGATTGATAACAAGAAGAAATCAAGACCCTCAAATCACATCACATCAAGACCCTTACACCATGCTGTGTCAAAACCAAAAGGGACTTGGACATTCTCTGGAATCCCACACCTCAGCTGTAACTTGTCCAGTTGGTGTTGTTGATAAGGTGTAGTAGTAATGGCAGTCATCGTCATAATTCCTCATTTTGCAATGAATTGTTCCTTCTTTATAGTCTCCAGATTTAGTGCGCGACGTTGTAAAGGTGAGGTGACCACAGTCTTGCTGACACCTGATGGGAGTTTGAATACAACATTAAGTCATTAAATCATACTAATTAAGATAAATGAATAGATTTGCATTACTTATGAAGAAATTCCTATTTTTTATTTTTTAATGACAAGTTCTTACGTGTTGTTTTTCGGTCCCACCATGAACACCAGACACTGCACGCAGTCAGCATACTTCTCACATGGGCTTTTGCAGTATGGGCAGACCTCACAGGTTCGGCCTGTATATGGTCTCTCACAGACACATATCCCACAGCTACATTGCCCTTTACCGTTACACAATGTCTGCTCTGTTGTCATACAGGGAGCAGTGTCCATGGTGCAGCTGCATTCCTCACCGGTCCAGCCAGGATCACAAACACAGATCCCACACTCGCATTTCCCATGACCCCCACATAATCTGTTAATTAGAAATTCAGTGTTTTGTAAGTACACCTGCCATTAAGTAGAGTTAAAAGAAAAGCAAGAATATGGTAGTTTAATGATCACACCTGCCATTTGCAGTTTGACACGCAAAGTTACTGCACTCACAGTAACGTCCACTGTATCTTTCTTCAGGATTCACTGGCGTCTCACATTCACAGAAGTGCTCCTCCTTACATTGACCCCTACCGCTGCACACAGGGGCATTTGGGTCTGAGCGGCAAAGTTTGTCTTTCATGGAAAACGATGAATTGTTCTGGCACTGTGGTCCAATGTAAGGCTCATTGCACTCACATTGGCCACACACAAAGGTCCCGTGGCCTCCGCAGCTGGGGCTGTTTTCCTCACGGTTGCTAGTGCAGTCACACTGACCTGAGGAATAAAAATACGGCCTAACTTTTTACACAAGACATTTGTTAGAGCCAGAACTGAAAAATAACAGACAACAGAAGAGTGTGTCCTTTTTTGCTCCATGCAGGGTATTTTCGTCTTTTGGAGTTATTTTATCTTAATCCCCATGTCCTGTTTGTTAGTGTTACTCAGCTGAATCTATGTACCCTGAAGCAAGTTTCTGAAGTGGTACTCACACTCTAAAGTGATTTCTAACTTCACACTCTGTGAAAAGCCTCTGGGTGTGATGTGGATTGACCAGGGTCCAGTTTGGTTCTGCCTCTGGTTTGAGTCGTCGCTCTCAGTGGGACACTTGTCTGCCTCAACATTCACCTTGAGAAACAGAGGCCATAAGAACAGTGTGTTGTGTGCCAAATTGTGAGATTTCTACAACAGAATTGTTTTTTTTTTACCTGTATGTCAAAGGGGTTTCCATTTGTAGTACTGCTGAATGTGATGTTGAGTCCCTCTGGTACAGGGCTTGTGTCCATGTTCAGTTCTGTGATTGGTTGGTCTGTTGGCATGGTGATGGTGACAGTGAAGGACTGGCTCACACCTGGTCTCAAACTGAGTGAGAGCTCCTGCGGCTGCAGGAACAAAGCCATGGCATTTTCTGGTTTGGTGCTGCAGAGGGTCAATAGTTTTGAGCAAGAAGATCAATACTTCAGAGGTTATGTCAGTCCAAAAAAAAAAAAAAAGAAAAACGGGACTGTGTTGTGAACTTCATTTAAAACATGGATAGCTCTTGTGAAAAGTTTTTATCTTAAATACTGATGTATATTGAACTACAAACTGCAAAAATGTCATGAAATTCAAAATTTGAAACTTAATCTACAGGTAAACTTTGCCCCCTTTTTTTTCTTTTAAACATTTTTTACAGCAGTGAGTCTTGAGAAGTGAATCATTTCATGGGTATCATTAAGACGATTAGAGTAAGAAAAAAAAAAAATTACACAAAACAGTGTTTTTTAAAGAGTGGCGATACCACTTTAATCGTAGGGGGAGTTTAAATGATGGTTAAGCTCAAGTTCCTAACTGGAGCTTTAGGGCCAGGACATTTACCTGCTGTCATTCTTGACAATCTCCACCTGGCCTCGAGGATAATAGATATTCTTTGTCTGGCAGCCTGATCTGTGCAGTCCCTCCAAGTTGTGACAGCGAAATTTTGATTGAGGGACCATGCACCAAGCACACTCAGGGCCAGACTGGAGGCACTCCTGACAGTTGGAGGCTGATTTTAGACACTCCTGCTCTGTGGTCCAGGTGGGAAAAAACCCAACCAGCAGCAGGCAGAGACAGAGAAGCTTCCCAGCCATCCTGCAGGAAATCCAACATTTGATTGATGTTTAATTAAAAAATATATGTTTTTTGTGTTATACATGCAGAGTGTAAGTCTACTTTTACATACAATTTGGCCACTGTTTTCCTTTGAAATGAAGATAAATAGGAACAGAGCTAAAATAAGGCTAATTTTTCACTCAAGTAGAGTATAGTGCGTTAAAGCTGCTGGCTTGGAGTCAGTCCTTTTTACATGACTATCCTCTATGAGTTTTCTTTCCTTCCTACAACAGAAGCATAAGAAGCTATTATTCCATCTTTAAAAAAATAAACTACATCAACAAATACTGTGAAGCTTAACTCTATCGTATGTGTCACAAATGCAAGAAGTAACCAAAAAGCCTATGAATGATTATTTATCAAATTCTATGCTTCACATTTCTTTGCTTCTTCTTTTCTTAATGATGTGCTAAAGAAACTGCACAGGAACAGAGCATTTCTGGTACTGTACCTGAAACGTATGAATCCTCCTGTGCTGCAGTTGTGTCTTGGGATTATCTCCTTTTGCACACTGTGACACTCTGACAGGCTTTTGTTATTTATCAGCTGTAAACCTGGTTAAATAATCTGAACACTAACCCTGATTGAAGCTAAAGTTTTGCTTCAGCAAGAAACACATCAGGGACTGTTTTCGCAAATAGAGAGCTGTTCATTGGTCAGGTCTTTCACTGCAAATATTTACAGATCAGAGTCAACTGTTTGGAATCGTGCCATTTGAGAGTAGTTCAGCTCTCTGAAGCCAGATCAATTCACAATAGAAATTAAACACATGCTCAAACGCACTTTTGAGTTGCACCTTCAAGTGTTTTCAGAGTAGTTCATCTCCTTTCATCTTTTTGCTTTTCCACAGACTTTGAAAGCCATCATTACCCCACAGTCCCTGTTGGTATTGGATTTCCGGGGTCTTGGATTGGAGCGTTGGTTGGTTCTGGATCTGGCCCCTCAGCTGGCATCACAGACACATTCACTTCCCTTTGAGTTCAGAGCACTGGAAGCCATACTGCAGCACAAGGTGAGGCAGGTCATAGACACGCTGTTTGTGTGTCTTTGTATTTAAGCATGTTCTAACCCAGATAAAATGTGCCTGTGAAGTAAGGACACACTAAATTATAAGGCTCTGGATTTAAGATTAAGAGTGATTGTGTATTTATTATGTGTGTTAACAGGTAAACGTGCTGCAGGCTCGACTAAATGATGTTGAACCAGTTATGCTGGACACCTTGGAATCACTGGTGGATCCAAAAATACTTTCTGCTGATAGAAGCAAACTACATATACTTTTGCAAAACAGCAAGAGGTAATACTTATACTGGTTTACACTGCTATAAATGCTCTTTTATTTCGGGGTAGATGTGAAATGCTTCTCTGTACTGAATATTGTATGACTAGAAAACTAGATTAGAAATTGTAGAATAAAATAACCTTGCACCTTTTGGCCCCTGCAAAAACTGAAATCTCTGGGGAGAGACAATTATCTTGTCAGGTTTCATTAAATAAGAGTTATGCCTCAAAAGAGTTGAGTAAGAACAGTTTTTGCAGTGTGATAACTTTTGCAGAGCCTGTTATTCAAATGTGATGTCCAGCATTTCCCTCAAGTTTACATAGTTTGGTTTTGTCTGCCTTGCTCAGCATCTCTCTTTTCTCTCTTTTGACAGCCTATCAGAGCTAGAGACGGACATAAAAGTTTTCAAGGATTCCTTGTTGAAGATTTTGGACGAGGATGAGATTATTGAAGAACTTTGTCTCACTAAGTGGACAGACCCAAGAGTTTTGTACGTTAAAAATTCACCTTCAATTATTTCATGAATGTGAAAAGCATTTCTATGAGGCGTTTGCAGCACTAGAAACAAAAACTATGTTTCTTTATCCCCTGTCAAACTGCTTTCCTCCTTTGAGTACAGTTTTTCTGTACCACAGTCCCTGCTTGGTTAGGAGTGCTGGGCTTAGGGTAGGTTATGGTGTGGTGCTGCAGAGGTAACTAGTTGGTGTTTTAAGTGATGCTGAGTTTGACAAGAGTGGGTGGGATCATAGTAGTCCATACAGGATGTTCCACGGTTATGGACAGTTTCTTGGAAGATGTGTTTGTAAGTCACGTGACATGTCAAAGCTATGTTTGAGCACATTTTTTAACTGGGAGAGTCCAAGTGTGGGATGAAGTACCTAGCACTCCAATAGATCTGAGGGAAGAGCCAATACTCACAGATCTAAAACGACACTTTGAGCTTTTTGTGTGGTTATTACTGTCTTTCTTGCATCTCTAGTGAGGAGAGCAGTTTGGGTATTGATCATGCTGAGGAGATGGAACTGTTGTTGGAAAATTACTATATGCAGGTAACAGAAATTAAAAGTATGAGAAAAAAAAAATACTTTTGTTTTTGAATGCAATTTTTTAATACTGGGAATTTATTACTGACAATTAAAAAAATATATTGATGTTGTTTGATAATGTAATTTACACAGGCTGAGGAGCTGGGAAACAAGACCAGAGAGCTCAAAGGGTTAATTGATGACTCGGAAAGTGTTATCTTCATCAATCTGGACAGGTACACACACTCAAACATACTCAAACACACTCAAACACACTCAAACACGCACAAACACACAAAAGAGTGTATACATCATACAACATACTGGCAATTTGGATGGAAGTAAGCTCAAAACAGAGTAAGGTCTGTAGTTGAACTTCAACTTTTAAGCCTGTCTAGCCTTTTAAGTGTTTCTGACCCTCTTATGTTAAGATATTCAAAAGTGATGAGCCTGACCTTAAAAAATGACTTGTTGGCATTTCATGCACCGTTTGTCTCTTTCCAGTCATCGCAACGTGATGATGCGCCTGAATCTGCAGCTCACAATGGGTTCCTTCTCTCTGACATTATTTGGTCTGATAGGAGTGGCCTTTGGTATGAATTTGACGTCCTGCTTTGAGGAGGTGAGACACCTCCCTGTTAAGAAATGATGTCTTATGGGGTTATTTGTTTGTCCCTTTAGATATACGAGGATTGCCTTGCCTGTCATTAAGTTTTTATATCCGTGTTTCTTTTACTTACAAGTCTTATAAACTTAACTTTAACTGTGACTTAAGTTAACAGCTCTGATGAAAAGTCTTTGTTAGACTATTCAAAAAGTCATTTTTGACATTTTACAGAAAGATTACAGGACCTTATATTAAGTGAATCTGTTTATATTATAATTTGATTTCCACTTGGTTAAACGTAACCTTTAACTTTGGTACCCACTGGTACTTGAATTTGTGGCCTTCCATTCCCCCAAGTCAGGCTCTTACAGACAGGACTACTGCCCCCTGAAAAAGAATATAAACAGTGTTTTTTTGTTTGTTTCGTTGTCATATTTTATCACCAGGACCCTCGTGTTTTTTGGCTGGTGACAGGCTTCATGTTCTTGGGCAGCGGGTTGATATGGAGACGTCTGCTGTCATTCCTGGGACGACACTTGGAGCCTTCTGTACCACCACTCGTAAGTGACTAATACACACATGCATACAGTTTCTCATTAGCATCTTAATATTTTTCTGTCATTTAAAGATGTGTAATATATTAATGTATTTCTTTTTTTTAAACTTAGGATTTAAATACATTCATTTAGATACAACAACTTTGTAAACTCAGTAATGTTTTTAAATATTATGAAGTGGAGCAACCACCACTCACATCCTCTATTTATGAAATTATAGTGTCTGTTTTTCCCACTTTTCAATATACAACTCTTTTCCCAATCTTAGCAGGAAAGTCTTTTTTTTCCATCTCATGATTGCTGTTATGATTTCAAGACAATTTTTTACTATTGGCGCATCAACCTGCAACTATCTATGTTAATGTTATTCTTTACAGTTCAATGTGTGCAATATTAGCATCAGGTATATTAGTAACAGGTTTTCTTTGCATGCACTTGTGTTACGGTTATTCCTCACGCCAATTTGCTAAAATGGAGCAAATAACATAATTATATTTTAAATACTAGTAGATGAAGACATGTTTTAAGATATCATTCTTTGTGTCATTTATATTGCTTGTCTTACAGATCCCACCAGTTTGGAAGAGGAATCTAAAAACATCAGACATTAAGACAGGAGTCAGATGAAGATGATGATGATTGTGATGGTGATGATGAACTACCTCCCCTCCATAAAATGCCTACAGACTTTTGAGCTTTAAAGACACCTCCCTCACACACACACACACACATACTCACACACAGGCCAACACTTAATTCCAACATCCGGAGATTCAAATATGATGTGTGTGCATCATTGTGACTCTGCTGTAGTTATTTTACCATGTTAGGGCTGTTTCAGATGTCCATTTAGACGTCTTCCTTTCAGTCATGCCATGTGGGCGCTTAACACTGCTGAGTAATCTCTGGTTTGAATGTGTGGAGGCGTGGGCTGTTGGCAACATCAGGGCTAACACAGATAACAACTCAAGTAACATGATTGCTTCTTTACATGCAGTTGTGTGCTCTCTTATTTAATAGTTTTAAAAATGTACTTAAATACCATTAATTTAAATAAATGTAAAACAAATATATGTGTGAACTTTATTGTAAAATATAATTTTTATTGATGCTTCTCTCAGTGTGTAAGTAGGTATTACTTTTTTTGTTAAACTGGTTAAAAAAATGTTTTGTTTTTTTTTCGAGATCCCTAAAATATTTAGTGAGAGAAAACAGAATACTAGGAAATCAAATTTAATTATTGTCATATCTGATTTAAAAAAAAAAAAACAGTCACAAAGGTCTACTAATGGGGCAGTCAAAATCTGATTTTTTTTGTCTCATTTACAAATGATAGATTTATCAGATATGTCCTCAAGTTCCAGGTTCACAATACTTAAAGAATACTCCAAGCATTCTGGTATTTCATAAAACCTCAAGCACAACAAGCCACTATTATCCACAGACAACGGTTGCCTTTTTTGAATTCTTGACCGCAAAAGGATTATGAATCTGGCTTGATCATGCTTATTGACAAACCATTTTATCATGTTTACTGAAAGAGATGTGAATTACAACCCAGTTAGTCACTGTAGCATTAAATATTAAAAGTAGTAGCAGTGGTAGACTGTTTGGTCCACAAAAAGTTAGGAAATATCTTTCAGTGTTTTCCTAAGCCTGATGTAACTTTTTCAAACCAATATTATTTAGTGCAGATTCCTCAGGAAAAAGAAGAAAAGAGAACATACATATTTTGGAGCTTGTGACAAAGAATGAACTTTTTAGCCCTCAAAAATTGATCACAAAATTTCTCTATTAATCAAAGTGTTGATGTCAACTGGTAGATACCTTACACAGAAAAACAAAGGGGCATTATTTAAATTGATTTAGATTGGTGTTCATCAAAAAACTAGTAAAGAATGGGAACTCTTGGAAATCTTTCTGGTATGTTAATCTGAAATGAAAACAAAAAGGTACAAACATTTTTGGACTTATTCAGTCTTGAGCTAAGGATCACAAAACATATAGAAGTCAACAGGGTGTGAGACCAGAAGGACCCTTGTTGTTTGCAGCAGCAACAAATAATGTGCTGAGGACTGCATTTTAAGTGTCTTACTGCATTTTTGGTGTGTACCCAACATTTACATTTTTAACTCTTACCCTAACCCTGACTTATTAAATACCAAAGCAGCACAAGGGTCCCGGAGATGTGGCCCCTGGGTTACAGTCCTGAAACTGTAGTGTCTGGCCCTGCAAAAATATACTATTGCAAGGGAGTCCAACATGTTTGTTTCTGTCATAACCACTTTCTTCACTAGAGGGTGCTTTTCATTTAGTTCATCTGTTGTTATTTGTCAGAAGTCCATACCGGTTAGTCTGAAATATAAAAAAATATGCAATTCTTACTTGTTGGTATGATGTCAAGATACAGGGGCAACTGTGCAATAAAAAGATGCTGTCAAAAGTCATGTGTTTACCTTCCTCTGAGCTTAAATGTAAGACATACAATAAACATACAACATCAGTAGTCCAGCCAGTTGAATGTCTAATGCATGGTGGACCATTTATTCAGTTCTTTAGACTTTTTTTCGGCTAAAACTAATGTCAGTCTTGCTTAAGAGAGGTAACGTCTTTCTTTGTGGTGAAGTGTGGTAAGAGTGACCTGTTAATATGTAGATATGTTACAATAAAGAGAACTGTGCCGGCATTCAAGAGAAGTTCTAACTCCTCCCAAATCAGCCCACTACAATAGGCATTTTCTAACATGGTTGAGTATGACTTCAACAGCCTAGAGTGACAGGCAGGCAAAAACTGTTGTTACTCTTGGCAGCCAGTTCACCTCCTTCTTATTTTAGAAGATATCCTATTAAATAAACTGTGTCAAGCTCTTTCAAGCTCACTCGTGATTAGTCCATATGATTTGTTGTGCTATATTCAAATGTTTTATATATATTTATATATTTCTTATATAATTTATTTCCTACATACCTAAAAGTAATTTGATGGGTTCTCTCAGTCGTGTCAAAGCAAAGCAGGTCCCCCCTTTCTTAATGAACGTCACGCCGTGCTGACGTCATGACGGAGCCACGCTGCACTGCCAGACCAAACAACTTTTCCAGAGCAACTCCTGATCACTTCACTACGCGTTCAGCAGCCGTTCATCAAGCTTCCGAGATTTAGTGAAGCCGTCGCTAAAACGGTCGATAACGTAGCAAGGGAACCGCCAACGAAGTAATTTAGTCATAGACTGTGAACAACTAGATTTTTTTCACTTTCTACGTTTTTTTTTCAATCCAACTCTCCTTTTGGAAGTTGAGATGTGGAATCTGAGGTTGTTGTTCCTCGTCGGACTGACGACAGGGTTCATCGGTGAAACAGTAAGTTCTTTTTGCTTTTTTATGGCAACTTGACTTAACTTGTAGGAGGACTGCATTTTCATAGCACCTGATTTTTTTTTTCCTCGGTCGATTTCGCTGGCTTTGTCTGCTCTTTTTATCGGAGAAACTGCTCATATCAACCGTTGAAATACTTTTTAAGGAAACCGTCATCAACGTCTGTATTTTGATTTGTTGCTTGTTTTGTTGGCGTTACCAACCTAAACTGATATGTTTTGAATGTAAGCCAGAGCTGGTTTAGTAGGTTTTTTGGTACATATCCCCTCACTGGTCTACGTGGACGTTATGCTGAAAGCCTGTAGTCAGAAATATGAACAGCAAAGTTTATTTTTAAGAATGACCAAATGTTGTTATTTGAGAAACAACCGTATCCACGGCGGCAGAAAGTATCTGCCATTGTAAGAACCAACAGAAGGATTACCGATATTCCCCCGTGGGCTGTATCCAAGCCAAGTTCAGGCGTCCAGTTGGTATCAAGTTCACACAGGGCCAAAGTCTGCTCAGCCTCTAAAGCTCATAGCGTTGATATTTAAACCCAAACCTTCGGATCTGACCTGCATGTCTCATCCACAAAGCCAGATCGAAAGTCAAATTCAAATGTCATATTTGCAAAATAAAATAAGATAAGATAAGATAAGACATACTTTATTAATCCCCGGAGGGAAATTCAAGAAAAAATAAAAATAAACTGACTAAAAATAACGTCTCAGTAAATAATGTAATATACCTGGGACAATAAAAATCTTAGGAGTGAGAAAATCACCTGGATTCACCTGCGAATGGCAGGCTCTAGCAGAGCTCTCCTCTGTGCATTTTCACATGTGCCAAAATATTTTGCTTGTATGATTTGCCTGTAAAAGTCTGTAAAAGAGTCAATAAACTTCCCCACCTCTCTTAAATGCGTATTTCTGATGTATAGAGTATATTTTGAAAGTGAGAGAAGTGAAACTGTTCTTCTGGATCTGAGTAACTGGGAGGTTAACATTGGCCTTATCCGGCAAGACTCATGAAAGCGAATACACTGTGATTTGATTAATTTCTGTAAAGCCTAAAAGTGTGTTAATGACCAACATATTTTTTTCATTACTGAAATGAAACATTTTTAACTGTTTAATTTTCCTTCCTGTAGTTTAAATGTACACCTGTTTAAAACAGACTTTTTGTTTTCCTTTGCTTCAATCCACCAGTACGCACGTTAAAGTCTTTATTCTCGGGGCAAGATTGATCATCATGGGCATTAAAACTACCCCCCTGTGTGAGTCTGGCTTCAGATTCACTGGTTAGTCAGTCAGTGATGTTGCTCAAATGTAAACGATGAACGTTGAAACAGGCTTTTTCGCCCCCATGACAGATTGTGAACCTGTAGTTGTGTCATTTTCTGGATGGATGACTCATAGTGAGTCCCACTGGGCTAGTCCAGACAGGCTTGAAGCTGCGTGGGATACACACAGTTTTCCAACCTACTGAAGTAGGCAAAAGGAAGCGTGTCACACCTGCGCTCACTATATTTGATTATGAAATGTCACAGGGCTCTCCATGTATTCAACAAAATAAAATAGAATATAAGAATAAATGATTGAATTATAGCACATAAATATTAATATACGGTGTTATAATGGAGGTACAGTGGCTTGGTTGAAGTTTCACATGCTATCAGCTCATCAGTATTAGTCATTTCACATGAGTCCCACTGCTTTTAAAAAAAAGTCTGTTCACATCCTGTCTGAGACATCATCTGATTGGCTGACTGACTGTTTCTAAGACAGTTTGGTACATTTCTTGGTCCCATCTTTCCTCCAATCTCAGTATGTCCTTGAGAGATAAACACACAGTTGTATAAAATGTATAGATAAAGAGAAATGAAAAAAAGACTTGGTTTCTTTGTCATTAAGAAATACCAGTGAGGTTTCCACTTACACTTGCCAAGCTTCTGTTTCTTTTGCTCCACCACATATCTAAAAGTTGTCAGCCTCCTACATAATAACAGTCTGACCTTTTGCCAAATAGCTGCAACCCAAACCCTAAAGCAAGGGATTAGCATATTAGATATGATGTGTATCTTTTGTTAAAGATTTGATAAAGGCAGATAATGTGTGATTTCCTGTCCAACTGTTAGATCAGTCATACCATAAAGGTGGATTTGGCTCCAGTTTCTTTAATTGTCAATTTAGTGGAAAACATTGGAGACTGTTGCTGCAACAACACGACTGATTCATGGAACAGTTTTGACCAATAGCCTTGGTCAAATACACGGAACAGTTTTGACCAATAACCTTGGTCAAACATACGCCTCTTCAAACACAGGGCTGTGTGCTGCTGCTATCTGCATGCTGATGACAGGCCTGCTTTGTACTTATGGATGTTACACAACCCTACTTTTGACCCAAACTGCCTGTACTGTCATTGACCTTAATTTAATTTTGAAATGGGTGACTTTAGTGACTGTATATCCAAGAGAAAGAGAGAAAATATGATTTGATGCTCATATAAGTATTTAATAATGCCATCCCAGAACATACTCCTAAACCTTCACCGTTCATCATTATGTTGGGTGTTAGGTATTTGTTGATATTTTGCAGATGTACGTAGCCTCTGAGTGACTTAGTCATATGTTTTGGTAAACATAATGTAAAACATCTCCCTAGTACGGGGGTCTGGACAGAGAGGTGGTCTCTGGATAGAGAGCTGTCTTTTTTTTCTTGTTTGTCAATCTGTTTGATTCACTGCCTGCACATGTGTTTGATAAGACTTGAATAATTTGCAGGTATTTCTTTTTGTCAGTAAATGATATATATCGTTGTTTGTCAGAGAAGTGTGTGAAAGAAAGTTTCACACCTTCTAACCTGACAACTCTTAAGAAATTTTCAACCGAAGCTGGAGATTTGTAATGAAAAGCTCTTGCTCTTCCCTCACATTTTATTACCTAAGTAATGAATTTCATCCATTGATCAGGGAGTGACAGAAATGTTAACCTGATGTTTACTTTTTTTTGGAAACAAGCTGGGCTTTGAGCCCTCTTACAAACAGCAGCCACGGTTACATGAGGAGTTTTTTGTCTTTCCTAACGGAATCTTTCTGAATGAATTTTCCAAAAACATTAGTATACATGGAAAGGAATATTCTAATCTCTGGTCTACATGCGCCGCCATAATCAGACAGAATCGTCAATGGGGCATGCGCAAACGTGAACAAATTGAGGAACGTCTCTAGTTGCGTCATACCTCATATCTGAGCGTGCGCTGAAGGAACGCACCCTGACAACTTTCCATTTTAGTGGATACATGATACCTCAATCAATTTATGGAAAGGAATATTCCACCCCTGTGAAACTGATTAAATGTCCATTCGGATTAGCACTTCTCTTTAGGAATGAGGTGTATACAAAGGTTAAATTCTTTCCGTTTGAGCAAATAAACCGAATGCAAGCGGAATATTTGGGTCCATGCATACATGGCTAGTGAAAGAGGGCCTGCCAGTCAGCTGAGCTGTGCTTCTGATTGGGTAAATGCGTCATCTTAACATCTTCTAAGCTGCTAAGTTAGAAAAATAGATCCCCCCCTGTACAGTATTTGCCAAAATTAGCTTTTCAGATGGAAAACATTTTTTGTACCAGGCTGTAAACATGCTTATCTCTGCTGTGGAAATGGCTTTTTTGACTTCCAAAGCCAGCCTCAAGCAGACACTTGATGAACTGCAGATTTTAGCACTTCTGCGTTGACTCATATTTATAGACTGGAGAATGCTGCTAGGCTTAACTGCTGTATGAAGCTTGAGAGAACACAATATTACACAATGACAGAGAACACGCTAAGCAGTTGAAAAGCAACTCAAAATCTCATTTCAGAGACAAACACTGCCCAGCCAAATAAAGTCACCACCAAAAACAAGGTCACACACTCTGATATTTTGTTGGACCGCCTTTAGCTCTAGTTATGGCATGCATTGGCTGTGGCATTGTTTAGATCAGCTTCTGCAATGTCAAAAGGTTTATATCCATCCAGTGTTGCATTAATTTTCCACCAAGACCTTGCGTTGATGATGGTAGAGTCTGACCACTGTCAGTCAGCAATCAGTGAGGCTAACAGGAAAAGGAGGCTTCAATTTGCTTGGGAGCATAAAGGCGGTCCAACAAAATATTACAGCGTGTGACCTTTTTTTGGTGGTGACTTTGATTTTGGCCGGGGCAGTGCATTATTGGATTCAAATGTCTCTGCTCTTCACTGGAAAATGCTCTACTAAGTAAAAGGCCTTAGGGTGTTCATAAAAAATGTGCAGCTTGTATGATGTGTGTGGAAGAATGTAAACTTGTATTTAAACCAAAATTTTTGTTGAATTTTGAAAACAAAAAATGTTTCTACATTTGCTTTAATCAAGTTTCTGATGGTCTGCTCTATTTCCTGGAATTATAGTTTCAGAAAGACATAATGCTTGTCTTATGCAAGGGTAACTTATTGGTTTTTACAACTGATTTAAATATTTTTTTAAGCCAAGATGATAATGATATGTGGCCAAGGGGCCTCCAGCTGGAAGCGAATTGAGCTGCCTGCTATATGGGCAACTTAACCACTACATCACCCAATTTGCATACTTTATAAACACTGAAAATGTATCTGCTAAAAGTCATGTGTATGAATAACAATAATGTACTCCAAATAGGGATGGGGATACCTTTTACATTTGAAACGATTTGGTAATGATGCCCGGTACCTAGCAATCGGTACTGGTACTCAACAGTACCAATTTTCTGTTCTCTTTGTGTTTATATGATAAAACATATCAATTTGTTAAATAATAAAATATGTATATTTTTTCTATATAACATACTTATTCTTCAATTTATAACCTTGCAATGCTGTGTTCATGTCCAGCATGTAAAATTGCCTACTCTTCCACTACCTCACAGTCACAAGGATGCGTTTAGGTACCTTAAAATGGTATCTTTTGATTTTACGTGAATATCCGGTGCTTTTAACAGAATTTGTTGGTACCTAAAAAAATTATCTAATTCGGTATCCATCCCTAACTCCAAAGATCAACACACTGTTGGTGATGTAATAGTTGAAGGTGGCACAGGTGGTGTGTTCATTAGTGCATCAGTTTAGCCCCTGCAACCACAAACACACTTAAGACTGATAAGTGAGTATAAAAGATGGGAATCCTATTTTTATTCGTTTCTAGTGTTGATTCATATCCATACACTGTATGATATATGGAAGTATCCTCAGATACATCATCCATTCGATCCTGAAGCAGAATTGGATTTCACCCAACTGCAGTTGACCTTGTGTGGGGTGAGGAGGTAAAGCTGAGGTGGGCCTGTCAGCCAAGCCAGCTTTGCCTTAATATCTTCTAAACTACTAAGTTATAATAAGTTTCACCTCCCCATAGTGTGTGCTGTGACATGAATTAGCAATTCATAAATTCATTGTGTTGTGATTTCTGCAATTTCCAGAAATGGCAGTTAATAGCACTTTGAAATCAGCTTCATTCTTACAGCCAGAAGTTGGTGCTTGGTTTTATCACTCTCAACACTAGATGCTCCCTTTTCTAGCTTTTCAAAGAGAGGACAAAATAGGACCACTTCAATCCCTAAACATATTGGTCGTCCATTTGAATTTTATGTTTAAAAATGTATAAAACATAAATGGTCCTTGTGGCAGTCCTAGCCTTCTGTTTTGAAAAGCAGCCCAGCATCTGCTTTTATAATCCCTGGTTAAAGGCGGCAAGAATGTGAGAGAGCCCTCTCTGCTACCTTAGCTTGTGCTAGCATTCTGAGGCTGTTGACATCTGAAAACATGGATACTCATGATTCTCTGTTTGGCTTGTCTTGTCACATTATGTGAGTACATCTGGTTTACTCAAACACAGTTTTCTCTTGAACTTCATAAAAAAATATGACGAATGAAGAAAAAGGTGCAAAGGAAATTGAGCAGAATGTTTTGTGTTGACCCCTGATGAATAGCAACTCTCCGTCTATGCAGGGTTACCATATTTCATCTGATGACTCCTGCTAAAAAAAACCAAACGTGAATAAACCAGACAAAACCAAAGGGCAACATCCAGTTAGTAAAAATGAAGCCTTTGTGGAAGTGCTGGAAGAAGTTGCTGTTCAACGATAACCCGATTGAGGCTGGCTGCATTAAGACTGAAAGTCATGTACACACCCAGCCATAAAACAGACTTTTACGGCATTAAAAAGTATATTTACAGCATGGTTCAAAAACGACTTGGGTCTAAAACATCAATTTTACTATCGGCACACACTGTACAGTGTTTGAATTTTTTTCTAACTCGGTGGTTTAGAAGTTATTAGGATCATTTGATTGTCCAATCAGAGACACAGCTCAGATCACGTGACTGATGAGCTCTCTGTGACTGTTGGAAAAGAAACTCACAACCGGTGTCAAATCAAAAAGGTGGCTGCGTCCGTTGATTGGCTTCATTTCCCAATATCAGGAGCAGACGGGTGACAATGCGGAGGCTACATCCATGTTTTATACAGACTATGGTCAAAACCCCTTTCAACAAAATTGAACCTGTGGTTCAGTTTATCTTAGTTTGTTTACATGTACCTTTAAAAAGTCATGCATAAGAATTAATTCCATACTTTTTCACAAAAAACTAAGACTGGAGACCTCCTCAAACATCTTCCCTTCATGTCACCAGCACCTGTTTGAAGAGAAACATTAAGTGTTGTCCCTGTCTTTCTCCTTCTTTCTCCAGTCTCCCCTCTCTTTCCCTCTCTCACCACCTGTGTTAGTGGAAGCATAGTATACATACCAGACATACTTTAGATCTCAATGGGCCATATTCATCCATGTCTCTGTCTGTGTGTGTGTGTGTGTGCAACTGTGTGTGTCTCTCTCACTGTCTTACCACCAACATCTGCTGAGCCATTTGTCTTGGACTCATTATCAGGTTGCTGTCTTTGATTCATGTGTTTTTCTGGGTCTATCTTGTTATGGGCTTTTCCAGGTTTACTCAGCTTGTTTCATTCTGCTTAGACACAGAGGCCGTCTCATTACAACAAGCAGCTGAATAGCGTCATCTATTTAAGTACCTCTTCTCCTTGGCTTAAGCATAGTTTCCAAGCTTTAGATGATGAGATTAGCAGAGTTTCAGTTTACTTCAAAGTCCTCTTAGTAGTGTTTAGGTTAGTGGAAGGTTTCCCTAAGCTTCATTCTTTGAAATGCAACTGATCTTTCCCCCTGTGTGTGTTGTCTGGTCTTTGAAGCTGCTCTTCTCTCCCCTCCCACACTTAAATTGTTTTTCTATGGCTCTGGGAAGCATCACAAATTACTGATGCAACACATAAAATGAACAAAGAAAAAAACAGCCTTCGTCTACTGTGCACAAGTACAAATCTACAGTGACATTTAACAGACATCAGCGTACTCTGGTATATCTGGCCTGAACAGGTCATGGATTGTGTGAGGTGTTGTCTTACTACCTGACTGTAGGCACGTTCACATGTTTTCAATTAGAGAAAGGAATTCTCTGCATATAAATAAAAGAGATTTCAGCGTTTTCTGTCCCTTTTCGTTTTCCTGTACAACTCCAAATCCCAAAAGTTGGGACGCTGTATCTGTTCACTTCAAAATGGTGCAAAGACATGCATCAAAAGTATGATTTTTTTTTTTTATCTCTGCTGAAATGCTTTTGTTATGCTTAAAGAACCCAGGAAGAACAAATAAAACAGGTGAGTAATATAACTGTTATAAAACAGTCTTGCGGGAGCAGCAAGTAAAGATAGGAAGTGGTTCAAAACACGGTGAGAGACCGTGTGAGCAAACAGTTGAACAACTTTGGAATATTTTTTCCTCATCATAATACCTTCAAAAGATTCAGAAGGTCTTTACCAAAGTGTGTTAAATCAATATTGGATGGCTGTGGTTTTGGGGCCTGTTTGAAATGGACTGAAAAGAGGTGAAAAACTGTCCTTTTATCCGACCAATCAAAATTTGCCTCTTTTTTTTTCATCATGGGCACTGTGATCCCTGTTTTAAAGAAAAGGGGGACCACCCAACTTGTTATCAGGACACAGTTGGAGAAATAAACTACATCTTTAATAATATGGGGATGCATAAGAGCCCATAGGATGTATAGTTTCCACACCTTGGAAGGCAACATTAATGCTGAAAAAATATAGAGAGAGTAAGATCTGCCTTTGTCAGAGGGGACCTTTGTATATTTTTGCAAAATAATGGCAAATCACATTCTGTATTGCAGCAGTATTGCTCTGTGGTCGAAAGGTTTGAGTTTTAGGCTGGTCTGGTTGTGGTCTCTGAAATCACCCCTAACCTTGTAGAGTTTATCTGCTGAAATCCTACATTAGGCAAGAATTGGACATTTATTTTAATAGTTCCCTCTCTTCCCAGAAATGTACAAAGTGTTGTTGTTAGGTTTTGCTTTAATAACATTTAATTACACATGAGTCTGTTGACAGTATATCAATTTTGTGTCCCATCTTGTTTTTGGAATTTGGTTGTATTTTTATACTTTTATACTAACAAATGTTTATTTTCTTTTTTTCTGTTACAGCTCTTTGTCTCTTCCCAGTCACCTATTTCTGCGGCTGATGACTTGTACATAGAGGGACTGTCGTCAGGTGACCTCCCCATAGATGATGAAGATGATGAAGAGACGGAAGCTGACAGTTCTGGCTCTGGATCCGGAGACTATGGTAAGGAGGTCACCTCCTCTTTTCTGTAATTGCTGTGATGATCATTTTTTATCATTAGAAATCATTTTAGATGTATCCTCACTATCTGTGGTTTAGTAGTTTCAGGAAGCAAGTCTAGAGTTACAGCAATTGTCATCTTGGTCAAATTAAAACTCCAGGTTTACTATTTATATTATGACACCTCTGCATATTCTCAGCTTAGATTTTCCATCAGGTGCTTAGTTTTAAAAACAGGCAGCTTAAATGCTGTAGACCCACAGGATCTTACGCTCAGACACAGAAGCACACTCACTCTGCCAGATGTTTGTCCTAAGGGGGAATGGAGTTAACCAGTTGAAGTTTTATTGGAGTAACACAGATGTTGTATATTTCTTTTCTGTCACTGACTCATCTTTATAACCACAGTGAGTAATGTGTTGAAACACCAGTGTAGTCAAAAATTAAACTAAAGCTGGGTTTGGTAAGTTCCCTGAGAAAACATACTCATTTTTGCATTGTGACAGCTCACTTTTTGTGCATGGAGTTCTTCAATGATTCATTTGGGGACATCGTTTTGATTTCAGTGTTGTCCGTAACTATAAAAACTGTGATATTCATTATTGATAGTGATATTTTTGTTTTATCTTAGGTTTTGGTGACCTTTCAGATAAAGAAGAGCAACTCAAGAACCTCTCCAGAACCACAGTCTCAAATGAAACAGTTTCACTTCAACCACAGCCAACAGCAGGCCCTCCTCCAAGCCCGGAAACCACTGTAGGAGACAGCCAAGATCAGCTCACCACAGTGGAAGTGACTGAGAGTACACCCTCCAAGCTACCTGATGAGGACAGCAGTGACGAGAAGGTGCAACATGACTTTCTCTTCTTCATACCTTTAATGAAAAAGTTTGATAATGTACAAATGATGTGAAAGATTCAAACAAGTACTAAAAACTTAAATACTACACATGTTCCTCCAGGTGCCAGGTGTTGACCCAACAGCTGACTTGTCCACACAGAACACCAGTCCCAGCTCAACCACTACACTTATTCGTGACACTACTTCAACCACACTTGGTATAGAGATCAGTGTAAGCACCAGCACTGAGGACAACAGTCTGGATGATTTTGATGTTTCAACAACCAAGGGCAGCGGAGGTGAGGTCCTGATCGAGAAGGAGGACAATGAAATTGTGGTGAAAGATGGCAGAGGCAGCAGGAGATATAACATGGACTCTGCTGAGGAGGTGACGTCTGAGAACTTGTGGGAGAGGACAGATGTTCTGGCAGGTAAGGAAGAATCTCTTTTCTGCTCAGTGTTTTTCTCTGCATGTCTTATTCTGCATGGTAAAATTTTGAGGATGTACAGTAACTGAAATCCAAAGAATGGTTTTATGCTAAAGCCAGATAGTATATAGTATATATAGATAGTACAGCCAGAATCAAGACATACAGTTAAGGCTCAATAATTTGAACATTTGCTGCATTTATTGTACTCTGTCACAAAAATCTGGTGACTCATGTCTTATTTCTTCTCCAGCGGTGATAGCATGTGGAGTTGTTGGATTCCTCTGTGCTGTTTTCCTCCTCCTCCTCCTTGGCTACCGGATGAAAAAGAAGGATGAAGGCAGCTATGAACTGGGGGATGTCAAACTCTCTTCAACATCCTATCACAAAGCACCAACCAAGGAGTTCTACGCCTGAACTGTCTGATAGGGACTTTAAAGGGAATCTTTTTCCTCTCAGTCAAGAGAGAGATTGGATGAAATTACACCTGAAGATGCTTCCTCTTCATTAAGTTTGGAAGGAAGAAGATATAAGTAATACATGAGTCATTTGAATTATATTTTCATCATTCCATTTTGAGGCAGGGGTAAAATTGAACACATTCTAAATTTGAGGAAAGGAATCCTTTTCCAATTTCTCAGCTGTTTTGGCCTATAAAAGAGTATTGATATATATATTTAAGTATTGACAACAGTGTGCCTTTACACTCACCTGACTTCTCAATGCTGAAACATACTGGGCTGGACTTTGTCATCACAGAAAAACTGATCATCACATTCAGCAGAGCTCCAGCCTGTTGCAGCTCAGCTAAACAGCATAGAGAAAGTTCAGAGTGTACATGAATAGCCTTAATGTATTTTGTATAGACACGGTACCAAATATGAGATAAATGTTACAAAGAGCCTTCAAATTTGTTCCATTTCTTTGGGGTCAGATTTGCCTCTTTGTCAACATGGTTACATTTCATTTCCTGTATGCTTTCTTTGCTCTATTGAAGATAATTTTGTTTTTATGATTTAATGGATATGTTTTTCATATTCTGTGCAGTATTGAAATGAAATACTTTGTTACTCTACAGGTACATAATTTTGTTTTCTCATAGATACTTGACCAAATATAAATGTGCTTTATTTGTATTTTCCAAAGTTATTTTTAGAAACATTTTACTGTGTTGTGATTTTTAAGAGTTGTTGTCTCATTAAGCCATTTTTTATAAGAAATTTTAGTTTTTTCCATTGACTTCAAACAGGAGTAGAAAAAAGCCCCAAAGCTTGGCTCTGTCTTGCATACACAATATTTTCAGAACTTTTCTGCGGGACAGGGTTGCTAAGGTAGAGCCAAGGCTAATAACTATAATTCTGAAACCGTAGATGTAACCAACATTTTCTGACGACTGCCAGAGCACATTCCTGTCTCACTGTCAACTGTATATAACAAAAACAGCTGGTTTGCATTTAAAGAGACAGTGACTGTATGTATGTAGAGAGTTTTTTTATACAGTATACAGAGTCAGGTTTTATTCACACAGCAGGGCTGGAGAGTTTAATAGCAGTCAGTTAGGGATGAATGTTTAACTCTCAACTACAATAAACAGTGTAACTGGATTATCACAAATCAGTAACTCATTGACTATTTACAGACTTTTTCATTTGTTGCAACAACACTTGGAGCACAGACAAGTCAGGTTTTAAACACGTTTCCTCTTTTCAGTCTTTACCTCAACCAGCCATCATAAGAAGCAGGGACTTTTCAAGAGAATAAGCAAGATTTCGGGACGCAGTAAACATCAATGATAACAGAGTCTGTTTTTAGACCTTGTTAGATTTATGACTCTGATTTTTTTTTGCTGTGGATGAGCCCTATGTAACATCTCCGCTATCTACTGCACATCATGTGTCAAAGACAAAAACTTGTCTCAACAGCCTCAAACTGACCAGGCCTCTTTGTGGCTTCTCAGTTTTCTGAAGAGGTCCATTTTGTTTTATATTTTCTTACAATAGCTTTGCTGTCCAGATGACGGGGAACAGTATTCAATATGTTCATTGAGGTGGGAGGCTAAATGCTTAAACTGTGACCTACTATTTACACATTCTCATAAAATTGGACCTGTTTCTGATTGCTTCAGCTGTTTTGGCTATCCTGTCTTTGACTCAGCTGTCAAAACACAACCCTGAAAAAGCATAATGCATTTTGGTAGGATTGAGTTGGTGTTTGATGCTACATTTATCTTTTTTCCCTTACTGGAGGCTTTTAATGGTCTTAACATGATAAAAAAATTACTCTGCAATAGTAGAAAGGCATACATCAATGGAAGTTTTAAGTGTACATGCAAACTACCTATTCTCTGTGGCTGGAATAAACAGGAAGTTCCTATCACCGACCCACTGTGACTTACTGTTAATAACGTGAAACTTCTTTGGGGTCTTGAATGCACAGTGCCTCACAATACAATACATACATTTACAGTGCTCTTGCAGCATTAGTGTCATATTTAACAGTTTAGGGTTTGAATCTGTTGTAAAATATTATTCTTTTCTTTATCCACATCAACAAAAATTGTCAGTGTCTCTGGTATTTCCAAAAGTTTGAGATCGCCTGTTGACACTTGCTGCCAAACAAACGGCATATATCCTTTATATACTGGGACACTGTTCGTTTACACAGTATGCTGGTGATTCTTTAATTTATGTGTATTAATTTATACTTGCTAAAAACAAAATCCAGGTTAAAAAAACAGCTATGAAGTGGGATTGTACAGTATTTACACATGTTTGAAGTGTCTTTGTTACTGTGTGTTATGTTGTTGATATTTATGGTTGTAGATTATTTGACAGGCAAGGTTCAGTTCATTTTCAGCGTGATTATATGTCTTGATTTTTTTAAATTGTTTTCCATATGAATGCATTTAATTAAACATCAAAGTAGTATATGTTCATTGTAAAAAATGTTTAGCTCCAGTTTTTCATTTTTTAGAAGATAACTCTGAATGGACTGAAGCCTTGTTTTAACACACACACACACCTGCACAAGGGTAGGGACCAACCAAAAATCAGCATGAGAGCAAAAATGGTGACAAAGAGACCAAAGATGGTCAATACAGTACGTTACAATGATGTTACTGAAATAGTGGATCTGATGAGGTTCACTACTGAATAAAAATGTGGCTTTGATGTATTTCTAAATCACTTTGTTTGCCTCTTCTTTTTTGAGGGGGATGGGTGGGGGATTTTGAAATGCAAGTTTTTTTGAAACTTTTCAAAGTCAGACATTTTTTTGCTAGCATTGTTAGTAGCAGACTAGAAAGCGCTGACCTCACAAGTATAGAGCAGATGGTTACAATGCATTAAAGTGTGGGTCTTCAGCAAATTTTCAGGCTTTAAATTGCCATGATAGCTTTGTATAGATTAAAATCATTCACAACCCAAAGCGTATTTACTTTTCTCAGGCTGGTGTACTTGAAAACCTTCATTTCTGCCTATGTCTGAAACGCTTGATTTTGATTTCTCCCAGCACTCCTGAAGCCTCATCCACAGCTGCCATGGTAAAAAGTTGTGTTTCTTCATTCAGTTGTGAAATACAGCAATTGTAGACCTCAAATCTGACCCTGACAGTTTGAAGAGAGACAACATGTTCCTGATAACAGAGAGCAGAGCAGGATACTTCTCTTAAATAAGTGTTAAATTTATAACGCTCCTTCAAGGTGATTCACCTTTCCATGATGTTACATCTTGAGACTTTTTGAACAAGCCATCCAGAGAAGTCTGAAGCCTCATCCTAGGATTACTTAAACTCACGTTTACCTCTCAATTCAAAAGTTTCCCATGTTTAGAACTGGCAACATTTCTTCGTAAAATCCAAAACAGCAGAAACATCTCTTGTAATATCTATGGCGTGAGAGGTCAGTTGCAGGTATATAAAAAACAACACATTTTGTTGTAGATTGTGTATCTCTTGTTTGCACAGTAACACAGGAAAACATTTCATCTGAGCCTCAAGAGACATTCGGTTTCAAATGTGGTTGCCAGGATAAATAAAAAAATCCAAATCCCTGTGTTAAACCAAGCCATAAGTTTATAGAAGGATCCAAAATTCTCAGATGATCTCCAAAAGTTGTTGATGTAGAGGGGGAGAGAGAAAGAGAGAGTATGAACAGCAGAGGGAACAGTGAAGCAGTGATGACGGGAGTAAGTGACAGAGAGACACTAAATGTCTCTAAACAAAATGGGCAAAGCATATGACTGAATATGCACAGAGGTTTGAATTCTGTTACTTTGATTAATAATATTGTATAAATCAGAAATATGGTAAAACAGTGTGTAAAACAACAATGAGAAAACATTAATCTGTCTTTTGTTACTGGGTGGGACATGTACTTGAATGCCAGAGACTGCAGAGGAATGCAGATTTATATCAGACGAAGATGGGATTGAAACCACAGGTTGGGATGTGGGCAGAAATGTTATGTGCTTTCTGTGATGAGGACAGCATATATTTCAAGCACTGGACAGCTTTTTAATAAATACAATTGCTTGCAAGGCCAACTCCAAAGACACTATTGGAGGTAAGTGTTGTGTGTAAAAGTAACCTTGTACAATTGCTTTTTGTGTAATATTTGCTTAAATGCTTTTTTCAGCGTTACTAGAGTGTATTTCTACAATATGGCTAGTGCAGAAATACACTGCAGGCTGAGTGACCTTGGATGTTGTTTGTTTTGCAAACATTAGCAGGGTCACTTGAGTTATCAGCAGGATCATCAGTAGGATTGTATGATAGTGATACAAGGAAGGGACACATTAGAAGTCTCTTTAATTAGTTACATTTAAGGTGTCATGGAACTATGGTAGTCTGGTGTCAGTGTGTACAGTTGCAAGAAAATAAGTATATGAACCCTTCGGAATTTGAATTTTTGAACACTGGCCATAAAATGTCTTCTGATCTTCATCAAGGTCACAACAATAGACCAACAGTCTGCTTAAACTACAGAAACACCACAGAAACAATGATATGTTTTTATGTTTTTATTCAACATCCCATGTTTCCACAGTAAAATGAATTCCACAGTTTATTCAGACATTTTGAAGGAGCACTCAAGGCCATCTGTCCAACAGTTGTAGCACAGTGGAGGTTGGGTGATGCAACAGGACAATGGCCCCAAAAAAACCCAGAAGTTAATCAAGAACAGAATTGCTTTAACACGATAAAACATGCCATCTGGGGTGGATCACTCAGAGTCCTGACCTCAACCCAATTGAGATGCTGTGGCATGACCCTAAAGGGGCAGTTCACATCATACATCCAATATGAATATTGCAGAACTGACATTTGTGTATAGATGGTGGTCCTCTTGACCATTTTGCAGGTCTCATCTGCAACTACAAGAAACGTTTGGCTGAGGTTATTGCTACCAAAGAGTATTTAAAGAGTCATTAAAGCCAAGGATTCACATACTTTTTCCACCCTGCACCTTGAATGTCCACATAGTGTGTTCAATAAGTTAACTGTAGTGTAGTTTTCATGAACCCAGCTGATCATTCAACTGATACTTGATAAAAATGCAGTTCGTGTTCATGGTGACATTTTTTTTTCTTTTTTTTCTTTTCTTTTTCTTTTCTTTTTCAATGATCTTCATTTTTATCTCTACATTTCCTTTAATTACGTTTGTGCATTTTGGGCTTTTATTGTGAAAAGTCGGAGCTGACGTTTGATGTCGCTGGGCACGCTGAAATCACGAGCGCGGAAACGGTGTGGGCTGTTTACATTTGGTGCTTCTTTCGTACAATACGAACATGCTCAAATCAGCGTGAAATCTTCCAACAAAAATAGATACAAACCTGGCCTGAGAGGTTCGTGTTTGCATTAGTTGAAGGTACTTTCACAACAAACTTGAAGCTTATTTTTGCGCGAAGATACTGAAGATGAAACTGCCATGACGTCTCTCTATCCTTGAATTGTCTGGGACGTTATTAAAATGTGATTCTCTATTTGGTTATCGATCATGTTGGTCGGCGGGGACTAAGAACATGTTTAAACTGGCAATGCCTAATTAGTTTTAGTTTTGTGTTACTTCAGTGCATCAACAGTGTTATGTAACAGTTTTTATCTACCTAGAAGAGTTAACTTAGAAGTGACGTGATGCTACTGCTGTTGATTTCCCTTTCATATGCTATGATGCAGAAATCTTAAGGGCCAAATACTGAAACTGTTTTTTTTTTTCTATCTGCAGATGGCTCAAGAAGGTGCACTGCCCTTCTTCCTCTTCCTCTTGTTTTTTTCATCCATTTGTGACTGTCATCCACCCTCAGTGGCTGTGAACAGGGCTGTATCCAATCAGACAAAAAGAGGTAATCCAAACCCTCCAACCACCTCACATGAAGTGAAGAATTTAAGTATTTACTTTGATATTATTCTTATTGTTTTAGTTTTTATTCATATGCACCACTCTCATACAGCAGGTTTCAATTACTTGGGCTACCAGACCTTTTGTTCATGTTGAAGTCACCTTTCAGCTACATGATGCCAGTATACTGTCTGAAATACATATGGGAATAGTGTGAAGTGTCCATTTTAAACAGTAATGTTTAAAGGATGGGCCTTTGTTAAAGCCCAAACAACAGGCAAATATGTTAGGCAGCAGCATATTAAAAAATCCACTCAAGTAGAAATATACTTTTTTGCCTGTTTGAGCTGTAGAGGGGATAGCTTGTTGGGATTTTATGAGATATTCTTGACTGAACAAAATGTGAAGCTAAATCTGATTGTGCTTTTTGTTTGTTTCTTTATAATCCCAGTTTTAGACATAGCTGCAGAAGTAGCAGGCTATGCTGATGTGGCCAAAAAGATCATTAACCTGGCTGTGTATGGTGCTGCTCAGAACCGCTCTTACACGCGACTGGCTGACTTCACTGACACCATAGGGAACCGTGTCAGTGGCTCACACAACCTGGAGCTGGCTATCAAGTACATGTATACTGCTATGACAGAGGATGGACTCGATGTACATCTAGGTGAGTGTGCCTTGTTGTATAGTGAGATGGAAAGTGAGCAGTCAGTTGAAGAAACAGAAGTTAAGACAACAAATAATGCTTTCATGGTTTATCCCTTGGTTAATGTAACAGTTGTGTTTTGTTTCATCATTTTCTTCTCCAGAGCCGGTTAAGATTCCACACTGGGTGAGAGGAGAGGAGAGTGCAGAAATAATTGAACCCAGAGTAAAAAGTCTGGCTATACTAGGACTTGGTAGCAGTGTAGGGACACCGCCTGAAGGTAAAGTCTACTGTAGAGCTGAATATAAAATCCTTTAAATACCTTTTATCATTTTCTTTTACTCTTCTTTGTCTTGTTTTTTTATATTTGCAGGTATTAAAGCAGAGGTGTTGGTGGTTAAATCTTTTGAAGAATTAAAGCGCAGAGCCAAAGAGGCTGTCGGGAGGATTGTGGTCTTCAACCAGCCATTTGTCAGCTATTCAGAGACGGTGGCTTATCGTGCTTATGGAGCATCTGAGGCAGCCAAAGTAGGAGCTGTGGCAACACTAATTCGATCTATTACTCCATTCTCCATTAACAGGTATATAATATTGCATTGCTGATAAAGAGCACAACAATCTGGCATTTGAATCAACTTCTAAATCAGATGAATAAACGTTATTACTCTTAGTTTAGAAGACTAATGTATCTATCACTATAGTCCTCACACAGGCTGGCAGGACTACCAGGATGGGGTGAGGCGCATCCCTACAGCCTGTATCACTGTGGAGGATGCTGAGCTGATGTGGCGAATGGCACAGAGAGGACAGAAGACTGTGGTCAGACTCACAATGGGAGCTAAGACTTTGCCGGATGCTGACTCCTTCAACACAGTAGCTGAGATCAAAGGCTGGCAGCACCCTGAACAGGTCAAACTTTACACTCCTGTCTCACACACCCACCTGTCTGACTTGTTTTTATGTGCTCATGGTCATGCTAGAGTCTGTCTATGGTTTTAGTGTTTGTGTGGGTCTTCCAATTTGACTAAGTGCATAAAAGATGTCCTGGTTAGAGTTATTATTTAAAAATGGTTTTCCTGTTAATTTTTGCCCCTCATAAGGAACCATCATATAGCCTCCTTGTGCAAATTTGACTTCACATATGCCGCTGAGTCTGCTTGCAATTTGTGTGTGTGTGTGTGTGTGTGTGTGTGTGTGTGTATGTGTGTGTGTGTGTGTGTGTGTGTGTGTGTGTGTGTGTGTGTGTGTGTGTGTGTGTGTGTGTGTGTGTGTGTGTGTGTGTGTGTGAGGACTGTGGTTGTAAGCCCTCAAGAGAATCCATCACTCAGCTTTAATGGAAATGCTGAGACAGTCCATCGTTATTACTTTGATATGTGAAAAGCTTTTCAGCTGTTGGTTTAATTTTTAAAAAATGTATTAAAAGAACTAGTGTCCAATCAAGAGGAAAAACATTTAACTGTGAACATAAAACCTCTAAAGTCCTGATATATTTCAAAGTTTTTTGAAAGATCTCCTGCTTTCTGGACAGGGTTGCCCTATATCCTCCTGTTGATAGTCTGTTACAAGAATAACACATACAGCTACTTATGTGGAACATTCGCAAACCATTTATTCTACATCAGACTCTGAAACATTAAGGCAAGTGTGCTTCGAGGTGTAAGCCTGTCACTGCAAGGAGCAAACATATTATCTGACTCAGCTTGAAGACATGCAGAGGTACTTTTCAAGTATGTGGGTAAGGACCCAGACACGTCTAGCAGGTGGAACCTGATGAACAGATAAAGTGCTGCTGCAGATCCCTGTGCATGCAGGCACTGTATATTCAGAGGGCACAGAGTGATGCCACTAAGATAAATAACCAATGTTCCCAACATTAGTTGGACAGGAGCAGCCACAGTTGTGTTGAAGCAGCATATCATAAATACCTTAGTAGGATATGTATATGTTAAATGCACATAATTGTGAAGATGAATGGTAGAACATATTTAAAACAGAAGAGAAGAGCAGAGCAAGAAATAATGAGGATAAATCCTCTTTTTGATTCTTCTCTGGTTCACACACTTGAAGCCTGTGGAAAAAGTCCCACAGTGTCATTTGTGAATCATGATGTGGTCTCTGTGCATAGGTGGAGATCATCTGAAGCATGAGTGTTTTTATTATTTTAAGGAAGTGTGTGTATTGTATGTTTGGGACTGAGGCTCTTGTACACAATGTAATCTCTGGCTGGAGGTGTTTTGTTGGGAGTTGAAGTCAGAAGGGTGTGCACTTGGTATTTCCCAGTGTGATTACGAAGTGCATACTGTATGTGTAAGCTTTTACTCCCTCACAGACCACAGACCCAACAGACCTGCTGATTAAACACAGGATAACATTATATCCTAGCATTATAGTCGAAGAAAACTGAACATTAGACTACTGACTTTGATTGAATCAGCTTGTCAAGTCTAATTTATTTCAGCACTTCCCAATTTGTGTAATTCAAGTTAACTTTCTTCTTCACCAGCGGGGGTTCCTCTGGTTTTATATGTGGGAAAAAGTGAAGCTCAGTGATGAATCAGTCAGGATACTTGGATTAGATGAACACTGCTGATGTAATCTGTTACTATTCTGATCTGGGAACCAACCAACGTGCAGTCCCTGATTATAGAAAAGGGAAATGAAACACATGGTATGAGTGACATCATAACTGGCTCTGTAACTTTGTGGTCCGACTGGCGGTAGCAGCAGTTAAGGTTGGAGCGTTTGTGTGCATGCAGACTTTCACAGGGAGCTGTACATTTGAGGTTAAGTGAGTCATTTCCACAGTTAAGCCTTACAGAGCCATCTGAGAGTGATGAGGACTTTTTCCACCCACTTATCTTCAACATCCTCCATTTTTTGCTTGGAAATGTGAACTTTAATGTCTTTATGTGACAGACTTCTGACAATAATTACAGAAATCACAATGCTAGATTTTTATAGGGATAAGATTGTAACTTTTTGTTAGTACCATCGAGATGAAGGTGAACTGCATCTGATGATCTCCTTCATAGTCCCTGATGTGTCATGATTTAAATGTATTTATTTTTCCTCTTTTTACCACACTGTAGAAAGCAGCCAAAAGCAAACCATCAGCACAATTCGGCTGTCACAACCTTATTAGTAAGAGCTACACTATAATGTGGAAAGAGAGAAATGGTTTTTTTTCCACAGTGAATAATAAAAGACAACAGAAAACTCATCCTCATGGGGTTTGAACACGATTACCAGTGTTTTAACACTACTGTTGGGCTAGTTATTTTATAACATCAGTTTTTTTATGAGCGAATTCCAACTCATAGACTGAGCTGTGAAATACCTGATGCATGCTGTAACCGGTTGTAAAACCCTCACTTGAAAATCTCAGCATTTGAGCAAAGCAATTAAGAGGAAGACAGTTCAGACATGTAAATCACTTCGGTGGCTTCAGCCTAAAGCAACAAATCTGACTGTCACTGTACCTGTGCTTAAGAGTGTAACAGTGTGTTATGTTAAATTTATTTTAAATGTTAAACTATTTAAAAAAAGATCCTGTCTCTTAAGTTGAGTAGGAAATGGCATGTGGCAAAGAGCCACAGGTTGAAATCGAACCAGGGCTGCTTGCTTTGAGGACTAAAGCATCTGTACAGGAAGCCCAAGTTCCCCCCAGCTCTTTTTACCAATGTAAATGCACAATATGACTTTACACAAATACAGAAGGAGCTGTCTGTAGTGGTGTTGTGCAAGAATTTGGTTCCAAACAAAGTCTCAGACAAGATATGATTTTGACCTGATCACAGCTTTAGAGAGGGAAAAACAATAATTTCAACAACAAAAGACCATTTATGCGCTCTGTCCTAAGGTGGCCCAACCAACAGACAACACCATCAACAATCAAAAACTGTGATTTATTATTAACATATATTACTGAAAATATTTAATGGAAGAAGAAGTAAACTAGCCCAACAAAGGCACAAAATCCAGCAGTGGGCTTTTCAACGCCCTGGACCAGGTGAACTCTTTATTTGCTCACCTGCAGCTAAAAGGTAACAAAAAAGAGAGAGGGGGAGATACACAGAACATACAGGCAGAAATATAATCTGCAACATATTTCATGAAAATCCAGCCACTTGGACTTTCAGGCAAACTCATTTAAAAGCAGTTGAGATATTTCTATCTGCATTAAGGTATTACAAACTTAGAGCTATGCCACTGGCCTGGCTAAAAACATATTAGCCCGTCTGTTGCGTAAGGTTTGAATTTAACCTCTTTTGGCCTCTGGGTTGTTGTTCATAATTGGCTCTCTTGGGTCAGAAAATGTTTTATAACCATAACCATCAGGTCAGGAGCATCATACTGTCAGGAATCATGTATCCTGTGTAATATTCCTAAAACATTTAAATCACAGTTTTCTGTTTTCATGAGTCAGTCTATATGTCTGTTCCCCAAAAAAGTATTGTTTTTCAAACAAAGAGTAAACTTGAGTCATATCATGTTTTTTGTAGTGTGTCTGGATACAATACAGAGACAGGATTTGAGATAAGATAAGTGGTATCTTATCCCATGTACAGCACTTGTCCATTAAGATTAGAAAACTGATAAAGTTGCATTAAAACACATGTATAATACACACCTCACCAGTCTTAGTGTCTCCTGGTTTTATGTTTGTATTTATCTGTTATCTATCCGTGTAATCTCTAGGTTGTCTTACTGAGTGGCCATTTGGATAGTTGGGATGTTGGCCAAGGCGCTATGGATGACGGAGGTGGAGCCATGATTTCCTGGGAGGCTCTGTCACTCATTAAGGACTTGGGTAATATTGAGACAGATGTATAGAAAAACATACGTTAAGGTGAAACTCACTGATGAACCTGTGAGGGAGGGGGTATTCAATTTAAAGACAATTTACAGACAACAGGATGCTTCCACAGCCTCTGCACAAACACAGTAAAGTGAATTATTTACTTTCTTAGTTGGCTTTACAAAATGTTTGCTCTTTTGAGACAAGCACAGTTATTTTCAAACAGGCAGAAAAGGTCAGCTGTTAAAACTGGCAGAACAATATGCAGTCCAAAGTTTTGATACTTTGACCTGAAAATGTTCCTATTGTGCCTCTTTATTTAACTCACTGGCTGTTGAACTTGCACTGGGCATGAAGACAGACCAGATCATCCCAAACTTAAAGGCAAATAACAGAGCAGTAAGCATGATTTTCCTCCAACTGTTAGAAGACAAAGAGGACACACAATCAGGAAACGGATTGGCATATGTTGTATAGTACTTTATGGAAATAAAGAACTCCATTGAGCAAGTTTATAGCTTTACAGGTTCAGCTTATCAAGAGTTCAAAGCTCAGTAATAAAAAGTTTTTTTTCTTTTATTGATTTAACCAGGAAGTCTGATTGAGATTCAAAATCTGTTTCCTAAGAAGGACAAAACAAGATTAGCAGCTTTGCAGTAACAAACAACAAAAATACACAAACTAAATGACATGAAACAATCACAACAGTCAACAGCTGACAGCCAGTTAAACATTAAACTTTGATGTGGTTCCACACAAGCATTTTCATTATCATATATATGACAGGGTAATATTTAGTGATGGAATTTCTCTGTCTATATTTAAAACTCTGTTGCTGTGTGTTTAGTTAAGTCTTGATTCGTTCACAGGTTTGCGCCCACGGAGGACTCTGCGCACAGTGCTGTGGTCAGCTGAAGAGCAGGGTGGTGTAGGAGCCCAGCAGTACTTCAATCTGCACAAGGTACCGTTTGCTCCAACTGAGGCACCACATGCAGGGAAACTTTTTTTTCCTGCTGTAGTTAGAAGCAGTGAAGAATAGACTGCATTGTCAATGTGGAAGTATAAATTTTAGAGATCTTCTTTCAGCTAGCTAGACAGGCCTTAACTAGATACTGGCTTTTTCTTTGTGTAAAGGATCTTAGCAGCAATCCACAAACCTGCAGTTTCCTTTGGCTGCCTGCAGGCAATAACCAAAAAGGATATTTTTACCAATGTACCAAAGCACTCAAATAGGAGGTTCAGTTCATTTATTTGATTTATTATAAGACCTGAAACTGCCTCAGTTATTTTGAAACAGTTAATGCTTAAAACATTCAACATCCCTTCCTTAGAGCTCATATGAATATGTTTGAATCGCCTGTTTTGTCCATTTAACTGACCCTCTTAGTTTTAGGCACTTTGTTATTTGTCCATGTCCTCCCTTGACTTCCCTTGGTTTTTCCTCTTTTCTTTTTGTTTCTTTCCTGTCTTTGCCCTCTCCCTACTCAGGTGAATCTGTCTAACTTTGACATAGTCATGGAGTCTGACTTGGGCACCTTCGCCCCAGTGGGACTGCAGTTTGCTGGAAGTGATGCAGCAAGAAAGGTAGGACTAAAAGCTAAACTGTGTTCCAGCGTTAGCATTTATTCAGGCTTGAAGTCTGATTTTGGCTGTTTACTTCCAATTTTTCCTCTCTGTCTTGCTGGACATCTGTCTTTAGACAGTGCTCCTTACAGTAGGTATGTTTACCTAGTGTCTAATCCTGAACAGCAGTATAAATTCAGACTAACAGAGTGGTCTCAAAGAAAAAAACACTCAGCGTTAAGTAAGACAAGAGTTCATTGAAACAACATGGCTAAAAATGAAATCACAGAATCTGCAGGCAAACAGTGTTTGCTTAGTATGGGGAACATTATCAGAGTTAATACCTCCAGCCAGTCCACATACTCCAGTTGAGTAGATATTTGCCAGTCTTACCAGACTCAGCCCACAAACAGTTAAATTCAATTTAATATAACAATTTAATCCCTTAATATAATTTAACAGATCAAAATACTATCAAACTGTACCGAGACACCTGTGCTTGTTTACATCTAGGTCGTATGCGTTTCATCATTATTTCAGTAAATGACAAACATCCCAGCTTGCTAGATTTGAAATGTATAACCTGTCTCCATACTTAAATTAGCATTTCAGTTTTGGGTATCCTCTGCTACATATCTAACCACAGGTAAAATGAAATCTCCACATCAAGCACGGCAGAAGTAAACATAAAACCAACCCTAAACCCCAGAAATGCAAACAGCATTCAGTGCAGCTATAGCCATGTGATATAAATATATAATGAATAGTGGGACTAGGAAATGTAGGTCTTGTTTTAGCAGTAGTGGCGTACTACAGACTGTGATAACCTGAGAGGAACTGAGGCTGTGTTTGCATCAACAGGTGATGGAAGAAGTGGTCAAACTGTTGGCTCCCATTAACACCACCAAACTGGAGGCACATGGAGAAGGGACGGACATCTGGCCTTGGATGCAAGCAGGTGTACCAGGTCAGAATAAATATACTTCTTCACATCTTTGCAACTAGCAGCAAATGTCCACAAAAGTTGTTAAAGCACTAAAAAGTAATCGCTTAATGAAGCTTCATGGTTATCTAAAATGATAGTGGACAGACGAGGAACATAATCTAGACCTGATTATACTCTGACTGTTCTACTTTCATAAACACTGAATACATAAACACACTTCCTCTGGAAACTGTTTTGTAAGCAGTATTTCATCCCCATGATGACTTATGAGCACAGATGAATAAAGTTACAGAGAAGAAAGGGAGACATCCACTCTAAGTGGTGTCTTTAGAAATCTGAGCAGAAACTTGCTGACCCATGAAGTATGGGGAAGAAGTTGTTATTAAGTTGAATCTTCAAATGAATCTTGGACTAGATGTGACCAGTTGTGGATTGCACCTTTACAAAACAGACCCAGGGTGATTATGTTGATATGATACAAGTTGCTAGAAAAAGAAAATGGTTGTTGGTTAGATTTAATCTAACTCAACCATACACATCAGCCTTTTAAAGATGGATTCTGACAGTCTGCTGCACATGGTAGAAGAAGAAGAAAACTGAACAAATTTACTTGTAGGACAATACTGAGCAGCAGACTGAGATTCTTTTCCCTTACAGGACAAGGTGTACATGATAAAGGTCTATTAACATTTATAATCATGAATCATAGAAAAGGTAAAGCAAAAAATAATGTTAGAGCACAAAACTTTTTATACATCTTTAGTATGTGATTTAAAACATTTTCTGCAAAAAAAAAAAACAACCTTTATGTTAACTTTTATAACAAGGTCTGGCTTTTCCAAGCTTTGCTGGCAAGTCTACACTCTGGCATATATCACTTGCAGCTGTGCACTGTAACTTTGCCAAGCTGTTTGAGGAGATTTGAGTTTTCACTACATGTACTTTTTTTATACTCTTCAGTCGTGAACCGTTGTTAATAGTCTTACTTTATGTTAAAGGGAAATACTTGATGAACCTGACTGTTAAAAAGTTCACCCTTTTCTATGCTGGCCTGAATGTCCCTGTCTTATGGTTTTAGTGGTTAAATGGTCCATACATTTTCTCCATGTGTTCAGTTTTTTTTAACTGACATTGCTTTATAGTCAGAAAACCTCTGTGATGCAACTTTTAGAATAGGAACTTGAAACTAGGTGAGGAATTCACTGGAATATCTTGTAGAGAAATTAGGCATTCTAAGTAAAAAAGGGAGCGTGTATTCACTAGAAAAGTGCAAATATTTTGACTGTCTGTACCACATTAAAATAACTTAGTGAAGGACATTGGTAATCTTTTTACTGAAGTTATAAAACCTATAAAGAACAAATTGCACAGGGCTCATAGCTTTTAAATGCCGCTCCTAGGCTGTGCCTATTAGACAGGTTCAAACAATGTCATCTTATTAACAGAACTCTGCTGATGTTTCATTTGCTTTATGCTTGGACATGTACTATAACTAAAAGCATCAGATTTCAACTTAACTGTGTGGTAAGTTGTTTGATACTCTGCAGCAAGAATAATGCACTTTATTACCTCAGCAAAATGTCAGTCTTTTTTCCTTGGCATCCTTTTCTCCCTTTGTTTAAATGCATGTGACGTGGAAACAGAAGCAACAGCTTTTTCTTAATTTTTGCTGTTCTTATCACCTCCTCTCATCCAGGTGCTAGTCTCCATGTTGCAGACAGTCGATACTTTTGGTTCCATCACAGTGAAGGAGATACCATCACCGTCCAGGACCCTCAGGAGATGGACCTCTGCTCAGCGTTGTGGGCTGTGGTTGCCTTTGTGGTAGCAGACCTACAGGACATGCTGCCCAGGTAGCAAATTGGCACACAGGAAGATAAGCCATAAATCAACCCCAACATGAGATTAAATAGAATCATACAGGAAATTTATGTTTACTATGAAAAGTAAACTGTCCTTGGACAAACCACTGAATCCAAGAGTGGAAAGAAAGAAAGAGTGAATAACTACTAACGTGACTATAAATTATATCACCACAGAAAAGGGCTTCAGTGGAATAACAGTAAATCTGGGAGCTCAAGGTATTAGTCATATTAAATAATGAGATATTTTTACAAAAAGACTCATTGGATTCACATGACTTGTAGCACAGGGTTGTGTCATCTTTATTGTAAATGTCAAGAAAACTGGAATCTAAAAATATTCTTTTATGATTTTAATCAGGTCATCAGTCATCTTCACTTTCTGGTATATTAAGACTGAGAAAAGGGGAATTAGTGATTTTCTCTGGTACTGCTCTGGTCTTATTGCTTTCATTTTATGTTCTGAAAAACAGGAGTGCTTTTAGGACTGTGAATGTGTGGAAAGCAAGTGCATGTAAAGTCATCCCATGTTGTTGATGAGAGGCAGGGAGGAAACACACAGTGCCCATAGGAAAATTTTCATGTTGGGAACTCAGAGAGCAGTCAGAATTACTGATGTCTTTTGGTTTCCAGTGCTATAATACCAACACCTCACCAATTAAAATGGGTTTTATTGTTTGTTTTGAGTCTGTTTTTGGATGGATATGGCAGATTTTTATTAGTTATTGCTCCAGACTGTATTCTGCTTAACTTTGGACACTTGTTTCCTGATACAAATAGACAAGGGTACATTTTTTACACTGAAAAGTTATCAAAATGTTGTTTAAATATAATCAGTAAAGCATAATGATTACTTTGCAGTCTGTCTCTGTTTTTTCTGTCATAGAGAAAAGGAGAGGACAGAGAGGAGCTGTCTTTCCCCATGAACCTTAAATACGAGAGAAAGGGGACCAAAAACAATCAAACCCAACTCCTAATAATTACATTTTAGGAATAAACTAAATAGGAGAGTAAGGTGCTTTAAGAAGCCTGCTGAAAGACACAGAGAAAGGAGTTTTTAGGTTTGAGGCAGTTATAATACTTCTTTGTACCTTCTATGTCTGGTATGATGGTATTAAGAGGTGTATACTGTCAGCTTCACAGATGGAAGAAAAAACATTTGGGTCATTGTTCAGTGTTTTTAGATATTTATTTTTACATTCTTTCTGATATGAAGAATGGTTAAACTGTGTTTATACAGCGCTTTCTCAAGTCTTCAGTCAAAATTCACGCACCAAATTCATGCACTGATGGTAGAGGTTTTTATGTTAAATCCATCAGTTTTACAGGGCCTGTGAGGACTTTCTAAGTGATCTTGAAAAAGTCTCTCTTCTAGATATGTGCCTGATCGTAATCCACACTTTAAACTGAGATTATCAGTGCCAATACAGGTTATCCCTAATGCTACGTCTTAGCTTCCCAATCGGGTCGAGCAGGACCAAATTAAATTCAAAGTCTCTATGACAACACCATGCTGGCGGACAAGTTTTGTAGTGAGAGATCTGTGTTTTTTTCTGCTGCAAACATTTTTTTAAATTAATTTTGTGGTAAAGGTGGACATTGGAGCCTAACTGTAAAACAGAAAGAGGACAGAAGAGCAGAGAAAGCTAAACAGGAGAGTGACAGTGCACGACCTCAAGGCTAAAAGGGCTATGCTGTCAGTGATAATGTTCATTTCAACCCACATGCAGCCGCTATACTGTAGTGGTCTGTTCAAACTTGACAGTCTACCAATAAAATGAAGAGTGAAGTTATGTTAGCCATGCCTGGTAGGTGACCAGGAGTCACTAACATTACTACAGCTCTACAGTTCTACAAATCTCACTTCATCCAAAGCAAGGTACAACACAAGCAAGAATTTAGAGAGGAGGGGCATTACAGACACGTCTTATAGAGCACCAGGCTGTCAGTGGCGCTAAATATAGACGGCTGCTAAACAATAGTACAAACTGACAGGTTGCTAGTTGCCACCTAAGTCTAAAGAAACATTGGAGCAACAGGCTGCCAGTAGCGCTTGTTATTGCTGGCTACTAAACTATGGTATAAAAGCACAGAGTTTGCTTGCTGTCACATTTAAACAGCAGTGCTATATTACTGTTAATAAGTACATTACATTGATATGTTGTATCATGTAAAAAGTTTTCCTAAACAAAGGAAAGCAGAAGATCCGATCTCCATTCATTTCCAAAACAAACTCACGCCTTGTTTAGAGTCACGTTTTCACAACAGTGTGTGTGCGACTCAAGGCCAAAATGTGTTGCAGCAATCCAATTAAAGCAGATCCTCCTCACAGTCGTCTTAACTAATCCCATTCACACACCAATGCCAGGAGCCAAAAGCTTATATTTTTGTGCTTGACCTGTGCTCTATATTCTTTATCAGGTAGCTGTCTAGAGCTACGCTAAGCTAAATTTTCTCTCTCCTCATTGTGCTAGCCTACAAGGAAGGGAAGACAAAATGGACACAGTTTAACACATTTTGACAGTTTTATTCCAAAAACAGTTCTGACTTCAGATCGGTTTTCAGTCAACAAATTTTTGTGTGGAATTAAAGTTTCAATTTACCTTGGTCAAATGAAATTAGAAATTAAAGTGGGAATTTTTATTTGTTGTAAGAACAGTCTACAGTGTAATTGAAATATTACTCATCGCAAACCCTTGTAAGTACACACCCAACAAATCCATCAGTCATTGTTGCTCTGGGCTATTTTTATGAATACTTTGAGTGTCGAGCAAACCAAAGTCAACACCAGAGACAATGAACAGAACAGTAGATGGATAAAATGGGGGTGAAATTGGATGTTTTCATCATATTTAAAAGACGTTTACTGTGATAAGGACATTAATGTGGTTAATGTTCTGTGGTACAGTAAATATCACAAACATTTGAACATTTTTTGTTCTTTTTTCAATTCCTTATTGAGAGTATGGTTGAGAACAATTTACAGAAGATTAGCTATGCAGTTAAAAAGGGGTTGAAGGGTCTCCAGTGAAAGTCTGTAGCTAACAGCTAGATATTTTTCCTTTAATGAAATGTACCTTATTACTCCTTAACTATATACAGTCTGTGAGAGGGGTGTGTGGTTATATTGTTTTTCTTTGATATGTAAGACGACAGCTTAACATATTTTCAAAAGGAACCAAAAACAAGAGAACAGGAAAACAAAACATCTTATGCTAATTTCCTGTTTGCTGCATGTTTGTGCTGAGTTGACCACATTACGAGGAAGCTCTTTAACTTCAGCGAAAAGTAATTTCACTATTGCAATGTGCAAAAAGGGCATCCATCACTACATAAAAATGTCACTGCATCTGCTCTTTTACTGTAATACCTTCAATCCATTTCAAGATTTTAGTTTCTGTGACATATAAAAAGAGGAAGAAAAGAGAAAATGATGACTTTGAGTGAGGCGTAAACCTGAAAATGAAGAAAAGGAATGGAAAATAAGGAAATATGTCAGAGTGAGTAAAGGAAGAACATGCAGAGGAGGAGAGGAAGCACAGAAAATTCATAGGTCAGACAGTATAGACAACACACACGTTTTAACAGATGGGATGCCTGTGACTGATCAGTCAGCGCTCTCGAGGTATGAAGTCAGTGTTAGTCACCAAGCCTGTGCAGATAAAGCCATTTTGGAAAGACAGATGTGTATATTGGTCTGTGTAAATTTTGCCCCCTGTCTATTGTGCTCTTCCTCTTCACGGGCCAGTCACTCTGATTCACACACAGACTGTTTTGTTAGTGCAGAAACACAGTCTGTCTGTGGATGTTTAACACTCACTGAATCACACGTATCAACGTCTGACATGGGCTGTAAGTGACCACATCTTCACCATCATCTGACACAAACCTGATGGACAGGACTGTTTAAAGTCAAATGTAAAAATCAGCTAAACTGAGGCCAGATTTCTGTTGATGGTGGTTTAAGATTAAATGAACATTTCCAGACCTTTGTACATCCCACCTTCATGATGCCTCTTCTTCATATCCCAAATTTATCATTTAGTTATTTTTACAGAGAAATGCGTAAATGAGTCCTTTATTTTCGAATCATATCATTACAGTTAGAGAAATATGTACCATAGTTGTGTGAAAAAAAATGACTGAAGATAAAATGAAAGGCATAATGACGTTTCAGTTATGGTCATCCTTTTACAAGACATAACACTGATGTATTGTAGCACCAAAAAGTCACATTGACACACTGCTGTTGAACTCTCCGTTATGTAGGTTAATGCAGGAATTGTGAATGCCTACATTTCTTAATCTGTTCAACAACAAAAAATCCAGACACATTTGATTTGTTGCCTTATTTAACTTTCCGATTTTGTCCACTTTTTTGTGCCCTTTTCTGAGCGTTCACCAAAGAGCCGTTAATCCGAGAGTTACGGTGCATTTTATTTACTGAATGTTTATTTTGCTTGAACCAAAAGTTACAAAGGAAGAATAAAGCTCTTGTATCTTCAATTAGTTTTCGTTGCGTATTTTAATTTAATATCAATACATTTTGTAAAAATCTTTCCTTTACCAGTTTAGGATCGGGAGTACCGTATTGACGGTAATACAGCGTCCCCTGCTGGGGCCCTGCGGACTTGAAACCTGCGTGGTAAACTGTGGTGTCGACGCCAGCCACCCGTCCCTACGTAATTTCTAGAAGTTATCACTACACTCGTGACGGCGAAACCTCTCATTTTTTTCCACACATTAATGATATAGGTGATATATTTTAATTCAGTGCTTAGTCCAAAGAATTTCGGTGAAAAAAAAAGAAAAGAAAAGAAAGAAAGACAACCAAAATCATATCAAGCAAGACCATCAAACGTCGTTTTATTTGATCCTACACCGTGAATATAGGAAAAGAAAAATAAGCGTAAAATCACTTTGAATAGGCTACTGGAAAATCGAATCATGTTAGTGCTTGATTTCTTAACCGGATGTTAATCATTTCCCAGTTGATTATCTCGTCGTAGGTTTATTATCTGAGAATGGGATCCATTCTACTGGGACATAGCAGTTTTCATTCAATCAATTCGTGTTTATTCAATGTGACCTTGTTTTGTATTTCAAAAATAACTTCCTGACAGAAGCAAAAAAAAAAAAACAAAAACAAAAAAAAACGCGTGATAGAATGTGTTGTGTAGTCAGTTTTACCCAGAGTGGATCATTCACTGATCTTTTATGCACAGATCATCTCCCTGTCGACATGTTCTAGTATGGCACCTTCACAAATTCCCCCCAAATTCCACCCTCACCCTCTACCAGCACCTCACTGGTCAAAAATCACATAGTGGCTAAAGTGAGACACCCCTGCAGTCACTCCATTGGCTGAATCAGATGTAGCTTCACATGACTGGACAATCCATGAAAATGTTTTTCTCTTCTTATTTGTTCAATTCCAGCCCTACCCCTTTTAAGTGCTGTTTTTAATTCATTTCTGATGACCCTGATGAAGGCCACAAGCCGAAACGCGTTGGTCAAATAAAGTTGTTTCCTAAAACTACAAGTGTTGCTGGAGCTTTTCTGACCTCAGTATGGCACCTTGTCATTACCTTCCTGTATTTTCCTTATTCTGCTGGAAAAAGAGCAACTTTCTTTTTTAACTCAACAAAGCTAATAAAAGACTTAGAAAGTGATAATATTACAAAGACTTATTTTATTACCAACATGAAGCATTCTTTCTTAGACAAAATAAAAGCAGAAATAACAAAAAATAAGTCTGGATGTAAGTGAAAAAGAAAGAAAAATTCACTCATGAACTGGAATTCAAAGATGATATTTTTGTTGCTGTACAAAACAGCACGGTAAATTGTTGACTGAAATATACATGTAATGTCAATAAGGATTCTTTTAAAGTTTAATTACATTTTTATTATTAGTAAAATATTTTCAAAAGTCACAGTCATATTTCCACATGGCCCGACAGAGGACATGTTCATGTTGCCACTGGCCTTCTAGAGTTGAAGACCTTGATCCCATTTTGCATTGAAGATCGAGCATATTTGGTCAGGAGGGCTCCGGTGGTCTGCTTCTCACCACACAGGTCCCTGTGTTTGAAGAAGAAGGATTACAGATCATGATCTATCAGATAGTTCCAAAAATTATCAGCAACAAGGTAAAATCATACTATAGATAGTCAGAAAGAATAGATGACACCTACTGGATATATGGGGTGATGTCTTCTTCTGTCCATTTCTCTCGGAGTGAGAAGAGGTGGTTGAAACGCTCCAGCGTGTCCTCGGGTAGATCCTCTACCCGCAGCAGACAGATAGTTTCTGGACGGGAGGTTCGGTCCAGCAGAGCAACACTCTGGAGATTTACATAGGCATCAGAAACTTCAATCAGATTCTTGAGGAAATGGGCAGAAAGTCTAGGCCTTTGCAAGATGCTAAACTCAGCTTTTTATTAGTGATGAACCAGTTAAGATCAATTATTGTAACATACAATGAGCTAAGATTAGAATGTGTTCTTGTCTTGACCCTTGAGCTTTACAGGCAAATTTGAATTGTGCATGCAGAGATTTTTTTCTGTTTTTAAATTTATTTGAATGTATGAATTTATATGTGGGTAAGATAAGGTCTCATCTCTTAGAGAGCCGTTTAGATGTGGCCGAATATAAAACACATATAAAACTTGTCTGCACTACACAGCATAGAGAAATAAAAAGAGGTAATTGCTTACCTTCAGCTGGTCAAGCCTTGTGCTCATACCATCTGGGACGCTCTGCTGCCAAACTTCCTGAAACTCTCGCAGGTTGAACTTGACAGCATTCTGGAGCAACAACAGTGCAGTGGCTCGACAAACTTTATCCTCATGTAGTGCAAAGTACACCGTGTCTATTTAGAGGAAGAAACAATAAAGTTAGTATAGTGCAGAATTAGACTCTGTGGGATTGAATTCACAGTTTAGCAAGGAGAATTATGGAATCAATGAAAGATACAATAGCTCATTTTCTTTACCATTTTCAGTGTAGCGTTTCCCGTAGCAGTTCAAACAGTGCTCAATCATCGCTCTGTAAAAGATAGAGAAGAATCTATTAAAATCTAGGTGGCATCTATTCAAAAAGACTCACTACGCCCTGCTCAGCATCACACTTAAATGTTACTTGGGTGTATTTTGCAGGCCCAAAAGTTAACTCTAGGTTGTGGTGCTGTATTTTCTTTTTCCTGTTACATTAGCTGTTGATCACAGATGTAAGCTTACTTTGGTTCCAGGGGACCCAACTCTTCAAGAGTGGTTTCAAGGGGAACCTTGCTGAAGGACCAAGACTCCGAATCCACCAGCTGAGTGATGTGACCAAGCACCTTCATCTCATAGTCAAACTCCAGTACGCGCCAGTAGCCTGGGAGACAGAAAACAGTCTCACTACACAATGGCAGATCTATGTGTTTTTTTTCTTTTCTTTTTCCTAAATGAGTTCTTTTGCATCTTCGTGCAGTTTAACACATTTTCTGAGTTGTTTACCATCTATCTGACAGGCATTGATGGCCTCTAAGTGGGTCTTTATCTCTTCTTCACTGGCCTGGATCCGCTCCAACAGATCCTGGGTTGTGTACTAGTATCAGAGAAACACAAGAAACCATTTATACTCAGAATCAAAGAACAGGAACAATCATTTGCAAAAGTGCTCTAATTTAGTTTAGGACATGTTCAACCAGTAAAGATAGTAATATACCAGTCTTTATTCTTTAACAAATGCCGACTACAAGAAAGCAAATACATGCTGCACTTTTTCTAGTTATTTCTGGCAACTTGATGTCCTTCAGTGGATTGTCATTACAGACTTCATTGTAGTAAGGATATTCACCCTGTTTTCCGTACTCTCCTCCTGCCCCCCTATAGCAGGGCCTTCATATGAGTTTTCCATCAAAAGCTTCTTTAGTTTCTTCAGTTTGGGGCGTTGTTTGCGCAGCTCCCAGTAGCTGTTACAGAATCCCCATATCTGAAACACAGACAGGATGTGTGCGTTAGTGTGTTTGATTCATGAGGGGCTGTGGTTTTTGGTGTGCACCATCTCCTACCTGAGCGTGTGCCACTTGAGAGCTGTCCTGACTGTTGGTCAGCTGGTCTGGTGTTTTACACCCTGGTACAAACAGCAGCACGTTGGATGTGTCGGCTAATTTCAGATCATAGGTTTTATCGCTGCTACAAAGAATTGCACGTTCATCCTTATCTCCTCGAATCACTAGACTGCACAAAGACAAAAACAAAGACTGCTCAGACAGGGGATAAAGATTTTCATTTTGAAAGGATTTTTTGAGGTTTAAACAAACTTCTAACTTTGACAATTGTTGAATCATTATGATTCTAAAATTACAATCCTTGGTTAATTAGTTTGTAATTGTTTTCCCCACATCTAGCCTTTAAAGAGTTTAATCTCTGCTTCCAAGATTAGCAATAACAGACTGATCTGATCAAATTTTACCTTTGGCCAGCTTCTATGTGCTTGCAAAGTGTGTCGTCCAGCTCCATCAGGCAGTAGTCTGCGGATGATACATTTTCTCCAAAAGACAGACAGTGGATAGTTTTCTGGAGATCCTCCGCTTTCAGTTTTGCGATCTCCAGAGTGGCCTGAACCTCCTCTAAAGTTCTCATGTCGAGTCACACGATTCGTTGGGTTAATAATGAACTGAACTGTTTTTGACAAATGCGACAAAATAAAAAATGTCCCAAGCATTAAACAGAAAAGAGCTATGCTGTTAGACGGGAGTAGATTTCCCCGCTCTCTTTTTGTCAAAAAGGAAATGACGTACCCTCACTGAGGTGCGCAGAGAAAATAAGACCGTCTAAAACCATTGTCCATGCTTAATAGATATAATTACATATAAATTCCTTATCTTAGAGATAATTGTTTTGAAGTTTTAATATGTGTTATAATTCAAGATGTCAAATTTTGACTTATCAGTCATTCTCTGAAGAGTGATAGAGTGACAGAAAGGGGAAAAGGCCACAAATTTTGTTTCAACCGAGATGAATAAGCAGACGGACTGCTATCGCTGTTCACGTTGGTTGGACAGCTGAGGGTCAACTGTTTGGATGATGTTCTGGTAGAGTCATCAACATGTCAAGTTTCTCTAGATCTGCCCAGGTAATCAACGTATGATACATGTTTTCATCGTTTTTATTTACCCATTCCACCATTACGTGAAATTCTATCAAACTACGTTTGTAAGTTAGCAAGTTAGCCAACGAGTGATGCTAAGGGGCTAAGCCCTGCGTGTAATGTGATTTGAGTATTAACCAGTCTTTTTTGGAAAGCAGCGTGGTTGGCTTTAGTTGTGGGCAAACCAAATATCAGAGCTAAAAGCTGAAAAAAAGTTTAAGTTACCTTATCTGATATTTGTTGTGCTCAGAGTAACCGTCTGCATATTTCGAGATTATGTTTCGGAGGCAGAGAAGGTCAATATTTTCAGATCTGTCAGATGTTCTAATATTTCTTATAGTTTATATTCCACTCTATGTACAATCCCAGTTCCATAAGAGTCGCGAGGCTTTATAATTTGCTGATAAGAGACTGCTGGGTTGAAAATAATTTTAATCCTTTTTTCTTATTTAAATATTGCATACACGGATAATCAAGTCTTGAAACTGAAAAAAAAAATAATTCCATGCAGAATACATTTACAAAAATTTGAGGTCAGCCACACGACAGGCTGTTTTGCAGAAGGACAGATGGGGAACATGTTCACAACTCTGTGAGGGACTGCGTTAGGAAATGTCTCAGAAATTCCATCCTGTAGTGGTTCTGTGTCTTTTCTTTTTTTTCCTCCAGATTCCTCAAATCCTGTGATGAAATTATGTGTAATATTTATTTATCTGCAGGACATAATATCATCAAAGGATTTGAGGAATCTGAAGAAATCTCTGTACAAAAAGACAAGACCCAGAACTTATACAGAATGGTTGTGATCTCTCAGCCCACAGACAGCTCTGCTTGAAAAAAATAAAGACACACTGTGAGGTCTTGAAATCAAACCATAAATACATCATGTGTGAACACCTGCTGTCCTTTCTGCATCCACAAACACAAGTTAAAACTATAACATGCAAAGAAAAAAATATTAAACAGTGGTGACTTCTCTGTGCCCAAGCCCATTGAGGCGAAGTGGAAAACTGTATTCTAACTTAATCTGTTTAACTTTGACATGTAAATGTACTTATTTTTGCATATCATTGACACTTTATCATCTGCTCTATAGAAGAGTGGGGTCATCTGGCTTTATATCTGTACACAGTATAAAATCCATCATCTGTAGGGGTATGAGAATTTATCAGTGCCCATGGCATGGATGATTGATGCATCTGGGAAGGTATTATGAATGCTGAACTCTATTTACAGGTTACAGAGCACCATATAATGTCATCCTGAGAAGGCCTTTGTCAGGGAAGACCCTTTAGCTTTGAGCAAGAAGATGTACATATAGCATGGCATAGACGACTCTCTTCTTCTACAGAGCCATGCTAAACTACCATGCTTGCAGTACCACCTTTTGAACTAGTTTGAGCCTAAATTTTAATTATAATGATTTAAATCAAGGCTTTGAGGGATTAAAAAACATGAAGATTAGTTTTAATGAAAATTTTAAGCCAGTTTTTCTGTTTTTTACCTCACTTACTTTTAAATGCATTTTAGGGGGTTTTATAAATGAATTTTTCTTCTGTAATAAAACATTAGGAATATCTTGGACCTGTTTTGTAGATCTGCTATGTTTTGAATCTAAAAAATAAAATTTTTATGTTTGGATAACTAAAGAAAATCTCAGAGGAAATGACAGATCAGTGCTTTATCAAAGCAATTTTACCCTTTGTTTTTACTTACTGAGTGATAGCAAATTATTAGCCGACACATCAAACCATAATTTTGGTTTGTATACAGAAAAAGTTATTAATATAAAAAGTAATATTTTTGTTTATAGCAATATTTTACTGTGTGAACCATCACCTAACCCCAGTGTGACTACAAGGCAGCATATTTGGTAATTGGTCCTCTGGTGACTTTTCAAATGTCTTCACTGAAAGAACTCTCCGTCTCATTTCTTCCTCCTGTCCTCAAAACTATGATCATTCAGCAATGGGCAACTTTTGCTCGATCCTGGTTCTTGATTGACGCCAGGATGCAGCCTCCAGGGAAGATTGCGACCATGTGTTCTATCAGGTTACAGGGGAAACACAAGCCCATCTACCATGCACTGAGTGAGTCTGAGTCGAATCTGCCCCAGATCACACACATCATTAGTCAAAAGCAACATTAACAATTCTCTATTTAACTACTTGTGAACTACTTAAAACAAAAACCCATCCTTAGTTTAAGTTGTTATAACACAAAACAACCACATGATGGCACAAGAAGATACACCAGATTAATATGCTTCCTCATTCCCCATAAGTTAGAAAGAGATGTTCTTACACCCCTCTGTTTTAAAGTTTGATTAATTTAATAAATTAGGTTTTATTACTGATACATAACATGTTGATGTAACTTCCCCCTCTATCAAAAGGGAGTCAAATATTTGTGAGCATTTTAATTCAACAATAAGCCTGCTGACAACAATTTGAACATCTTACAGGTGACATTGGTGACCACGTGGTAGTTATAAACTCGAGACACATAGCCTTCTCTGGAAACAAATGGGAGCAGAAAGTCTACTCGTCACACACGGGGTAAGTTCATACCCTGAATGTTTCTTTCTTATTTTTATTTTATCGTTTGTTTCTCAGTGTCTTCAAACCAAGTTTAGCTTAATGACTTGTTCACTTTAATACTTCAGGAGAAGTAATGACCCACTTGTGTTTTTAGCAGGTCATTGCCTCTCCTATCATTTGATAGCCGTAGAGGGCCAGTATACAGTCAGAAAAACAAGATCTTGATTTTGCTTTCTCTCTTTCCTGCAAAGGTATCCTGGTGGATTCAAACAACTCACAGCCACTCAGATGCACCAGAAAGACCCCAAAGCTGTGAGTGTATTCTCTCAGTTTAATCCTTTTTTACATTTCTATTCAAAGAGAATTTCAAATTACCTGATATGCCAACACCACACAGCTCATATCATGGGTTTTATTACACTCTGTGTGCGATTTCACCCACATTCTCAGAGATTAGCCTAATTCCTGTGTCAGGTGTTGTGACATTTATCCTTTCCTTCACATGTACTGCTCCTGCATTTTAATGTGAAGAGCAGGGTGCAGGGATTAACCAGCAGTGGATTTGTGCTGGTGGGCTTGTGAAGCTCAGTTTTGGTCATGTTACATATTCATGGTTTCAGGGGCTCTTCATTGTATTCAGCATGCTCTATGTAGGTCACATTCAGAACCTCACATCACCTACATATTAAACATTAGAAATCATTTACAGCAAATATCTGTTTTATGCAACATGGCAGCTTTTGTCTCGTTGACAGGTTGATATTTGGGGCAGTGAGAAATAAGGGTTGGTTTGATGTCCAAATCAAAAATGTGCTTTAAACTTGTTAAAACAACATGTTTTTAAGTTTGTTTAAATGTGTAGTTTGCATTTCTGTTGGTGTCATATTATTTTTTAATGTTTGAATGACATTTCTAATATTTTTAACAAACTAAAGAATGATTCTCATTTAATTGTCAAGTGGTGTAACCACAAAAGCATGATGAGTATTAAATAATTCAACTTTTCAGAAGCTAGGCAAGTGTTATGATGAAATAATTTGTTGGGAAAGATCATTTCAAACTAAAATATTTTAATTTTGAGCTTAATCATATGGGTTCTGTTTTAAGTATGCCGTAGACATTTATGTTTTCTCTCTATTTTTCGGTCATTTGTTTTAAAATGATTTTGAATTTCATTTTTACAGTGTAGTGGACTACTAAAATCAAATCCATAGTGACTTTTTTAATCAATATCATTTTTTTATCCAAACCACTGATTGCACCAATTGACATTTATCAGTTACACCAACTGGTTACGCCTTTTACCTGTTTACATTTCAGAAATAAAGCATGACAGTTTATTTCTGTAGAACGTTTGATGTACTTAAAAAATGAACAGAGTATTATGCACCATGCCCATTTAATCAAAAGTAAGATAATTATGGTGGTGGCATTCAGCTTCCTTTTTACTCTCTAGCTACTCATTTTATGTGTGACATTGGACTCTTTTGGATGCTTTGTTTGACAAAAGAAACAAGGCTGTCGAGAATAGTTTGAAATAAGAGTATTTGTGTCTGTAGAACAATTTTTGTGCCTTTAATAGAACTAAATGAGATATCTGTTATTTATTGAAATAAAAGTCAGTGAATTACTTGATCTGGCTTTCATTCTGTAGTTTACAAATCCCAGAAAGACATGTACTCTGCTGTTGGCTCTTTGAAGATGCAGGCTTTAATCCAGCCCCCGACCACAGACGTGTGTCCTGATGGTGGTTTAGCGAAAATGAGGTCTGAGGGTTGGCGAGCGACAAGGGACAAATGGAATCGAACAGATGACTGATTTGTCAGCTCTGCCTCTGTCCAACATCACTGTCCAGTATTTCTGTCCAATATCTCGGTCCAGTAAAGCTCTCCAAATCTTAATTCACTTTAGCGTAACACGCTCCATGGTGAGAAAAATGATTTTTAGAAGTGTACCAACATATGAAAAAGAAATAGTGTGCAGGTTGCTTTAACCACTTCTTTTTTTCATTTTACAAACAACATTTAACAGATTGTATGTCAACCTTTTTCAATGTGCTTCTTTTCACCAGATTGTAAAGTTAGCAGTTTATGGCATGCTGCCTCGGAATCTGAAGCGACGCACCATGATGCAGAGACTACACATCTTTTCTGATGATGTAAGTCCAGTTTCTAACTTTACAAATTAATAGCTCTTTAGACGGATGACTTTATGGTAATAAATCATGCAATGGAAGACACTCTGAAAGAGGGCATATTGCACCAAAAGGTGCAGTGATGTCAATGCACTGATCATCATTCTGATGGTTAAGAAAGATTCAGATATGATTATCTGACATGTTGAAGGGGTCACTGTCAGGTAAGAGACTAATCACTCTGCAGTTCTCCTTATCTCTAAGTATCAATTAACCACCCGCAGCTAATCGTTCAGTTGTTGCAGATGGTAAGTGTCTTCATTCGTTCCAGGAAAGACTTGTCCGTATATGATCTTGATGTAAGAGAGCACAGTCATTTACTCCAGGAGAAAAAGGAAGAATATCAGAACTTTGAGTTTAAACTTGTTAAAAACAAATGAATTGATCTTAGAATTTAGAAGTGAAGAAAGGCTGTTCTTCCTCTTATTTTGGTCCTGACATATTCTCCACCTCCAAAATTGATAGTGCACCGTGCTAAAAACAGTCATGCTCCATGATTGTTGGAAATGTATGTCTGCTGCTTTTGTAAGATTAAATGTTTTCATAACTTTTATAACTTTTTAAATCTGAACTTTTGTTTTGCTGTTCAAATGAGCCTTACAGGATGGCTGTTCATTTTTGTCCCCCTTTTAATGGCACTTCCTTGCAATTCAATTACTGTATTTTTCTTCCTTTCTCCTTGGGTTTGTGTGTTTTCTTTTTTTTTTAAATATTCTGTTCACACCTAAACAGGAGCTGCCAGAAGACATCCGGGCCAACCTGACGGAGGAGCTGCCTCAGCCCAGAGAAATCCCCAGGAAGCTCAGCGAGTACACACAGGAGGAGATCAACGCCTTCCCCAGACTGTGGACACCGTATGTACAAACACTTACAATCTGCTCACACACACACTCTATATATATATATATATATATATATATATATATATATATATATATATATATAGCTAAATATATATATACTCTATACATATACTGTATATATATAGCTCAAAACGTAAAGGCAAACAGGAGATGGATTTTTGTACATCATATTGTAAGAGAAACAAAATTGATCATAAACACATTTTCTAAATCAGTGTTTTTTTTTAAGACATGTCTAAGTCAGTATGCAGCGTGAAAAACTGACAGAAGGGCCTCTGCAGGAAATAAACACACTTGTAGCTTTTTTAGTTTCCATCATCATGAGAGGAGCCTCAGAGAATCAACAGCAATGTACTAGAGGGCATGCAAAAGTAACATCTCAGCAGGGGTATCAGAGTTTTATCGTACGGCTGTAAAATGGCTTTTTAGGTTGTTTGAATTTTCTGATTGTTGCTGTCACAAAATGAATGTCCTGCAGAGAAAGTGTACATTAATTCACCCAACAGAACGTTTTTGTCCACTCCACTGAACTACATGAAAATAATTTTAATATATATGAAAATGCCGTCTCTGCTGATGCTGGCGCCTTCTAGAGCCTTTGTATCAAAACAAGTGAAACACAATCAACACACTGTCATACTTAAATGTCTTGTGCTGGTGAAGAGCAGCCAGAAGGGGGTGATGTTGATGTGAATACTCTCTGACTTTTTTGACTTTTCTCATTCTGAGACTGTTTCTCGGTAGTTGACATAAGGTAGTAGGATAAACATCCTTTGCTTGTTGTGTTTATAGTATTTGTCATACGTTGATAAGGACGTGCCATGACTTAGTCGCTTATTACTGTTCATGACTTGTTCCTGGTGAACATCCCACTGTCCTCTCATGCTCTTATTGTGAAACACTGTGTGGATGAATGACACCAGACTGAAAGCCTGTTTTTTGAGACCACTTTAACTCATGTAGGAACAAATAAAATGCAACATTAGTCACTTTAACTGCAAACACAAGGCTGTGTTGTGTATGATTGATGGTTGTGTTATTTGGAGAACTTCCTTGATTGGCTTCAGGCAGCTGTGGCCCAGTAATGTGGTCTCTCCACTAAAGGGTTGGTGGTTCAACCCCATCTCCCTCAGTCCACATGTCTAAGTGTCTTTGAGCTAGACTTGGAACCCAAACGTGTTCCTGGTGGCAGAGCCAGCAGTGTGAGTGTGTATAAATGGGATGAGAACCCTCTGCCTTAAATGTATGATTGTGGGTGTAGTGTTGAACTGCATGTCATCTAATGCTCTGAGCAAACAAAATACTACAGAGGGACACAGTATCAGGCTTACCCAGCTTGTACCATGTAGTTGTGTCAGCGGTTGTATTGTGTTACAAAGTTCTGTGTAAAGTTCAGAAACTGGACGATAAATGGTTAAGATGTTTCAAATGAGCGAGTAGAAGGTCAGTTGTTTTCTGCCGCTCTATGACTGCAAGGGACATTCAAGGTTTCTCTGTGGGATGCAGCAGAGCATCTGTTATTTGGCATAATCATATTCATGGCTTTTTGAGTCAAGTATTTTCCGGCTGGAGATTAGACTGACATTGTGACCCGCTGTTTGCTGTCATGATGATGTCGTCCTGTTGCATTTCCCTGGTCTCACCTGTAGTAAACATCATCCTGACAGGTTAACTGAGAGCACACTGTGTTCCACCTGCTCAGCAGCACCATCCTCTGTAGCCATCAATCCAGTCATCCACTTGTCTCTTGGCTCTTTTTATACTGGGTACTCGTTATTCCACTGGAGAAACAGCTCAACAGCCAAGTCCACTCTTTATCGTAACTTCTGTTAATCTTGGATCATATGGCAATGCCATAGTCTCTGCAGTTGGTTTATTTTGTGAAATAGACATCTTTACATTCCACAGTCAGTGGTAGAAATCACTTTTAGAATCAGGAAGCCAACTTGAAAACACATCAAACCCGGTTTATTCCAACTTCCAGCAGGGGGCGACCTCACTGGTTGTAGAGAGAAGTCTTTTATGTTGAAATTTAGAACTAAATTATGAACCTCTTAGCTGATAAATCTACTGAGGCCTAGCTGTCACCGAACAAACGGCAGGATACACCCTGGGCAAGTCTCCAGTCTCTCACAGGGTTTTTGCCAACTTTGAGGTTTATTAAGGACAACACAGTGATCATTGTGGTTGAATAAATGGCACATTAAGGGCTGTGATCAAGTCTCCACTACAGAGATCTAAAAATGCCTTCATCAGTGTTCTGTTCATAATTTCAGCAAGCAAATATTCTCAAAGGCCTTTACTTTGCAAGCCAAAATAAATGTCGTACTCATTATCCTTCAGTTGTTGCTACGACTGGTTTGGCTCATAATTTGCTGTTACGAAACCCTGACTCCTTTCAGCATCCGTCCTCTCCTCCCTAACAGCATAAGTTCACATATCAGAATTATAGTCGCTGCAACAACTTCTTCTACACTGTGTACATTTTTTATGGAACACTCAGACCAACAATACATTAAATAAAACATTTTTCAAGTATTAACCCTTTAACTAGAGGGTCTAGCCTTGACACATTTTGTTGTTATGGCTGTTAAATGACCTGAAAATGCCCAGTGTCTGAGTGTTTTGGCCCCTTTTTCCAGCTTTATATAAATTTTAGTTTTTAGCATATGGTAAATGATTAATGCACATAGTATGAAAGTATCAACAGTTTAAAATAAGAAAACTAAATAAATGAAAAAAGATTTTATTGCAGGAGTTCAGTGAGATAGAGCACTGTTACTGTCAGTAAGCACAGCCTCTCAGCTCTGTCAGCGTTGGAATTTTTTGGATTGGGCAAAAAATAAAAAGAGTTATGGTATTCAGAAGCTGGTAGCAACTTTGTGATATTTCCATTGTTTTGCTTTGTGGTGCTGCGTCACATTCTTGTGATTACCATAATGAACCATACATAACCAGAAAGCACAAATTACTGGGTGTCCAGTGCTGTTAAAATTTCCGCTTTAACAAACAGCGACTAATAAAGTTATGGTAATAACTCCATGATAAATGGTCAGATTGCTTTGCAAAACAATACAAGACAAGGTCACCATAATTTCTGACAGATGTCAAAGTATGATCCAGATCCTGGCAATATTCTGGATACTAAGATCTGGAAAATGAAATATGTACTGGGTAATCATAATTTTCAACACTGTCAGGTAACAAACTATCGTACAAACCTGCAACTAACACCAAATTGTAGCAGACAGTCTGTGAAAGAGAGTATAACATTAAAGTAGGACTAAAGCCAGAATCAAAATATGCTTGGCGGAGGTCTGCACTCTCCGAGTGCTTTTCTAGACTGAATATTTTTTCTAGAAGGCAAATTAACCTTTTTCAATATGTTGAAATTCTTTAACGAGTGCCAACAGACTTGTATTACATTGGTGCTGATGAAAAGTGTCAGAGGTCACCAAAACTACTTGCACAGATCAATACCTCTGGAGAGTGAAAGTGTTACCACCCCTTGCGATAGTGCCAGCTCTATATTTACTTTGGACAGAGTGTTATATACACATATGATGAAAACAGCTCCATCTCACTATGATAAAGAATCCTTAGAAAAATCCTGGATCCAGATGGCGATCCTGATTGACACCAAAATTTAATCACTTATTCCTTATCTCGTTTTGAACATTTCCTGAAAATTTCATCAAGATCTGTTAGTTTTTGAGTTATGTTGTTCAAAGACAAACTCTCCCAAAAACATAACCTCCCTGGCAGAGGTAATCAACAGAAAATTGAAATACCCTGCTGTTAACTGCTTCAACTTGAACCAAATTTTAGGTAAAAAAAAGGGTTCAGTTAATTCATAGAAGACATTCTGTGGATGCACTGATGATTTAACTTAAAAAATGTAGCTGCTGATTTTTTTTTTTACAGTATTTCAAAACTGGTAAACTACTCATCTCCCTCATACGATGAAGACAGATACAGAAATCCAAGACTAACAAATCTGCACGACTACTTTTCAGAGGTGGAATTTGATTGACCCCTGTAAAATAGGTTTTGACTACCCTCGTGAAACAATGTCAGGGAGTCTGCTGTGTTGAGCACTCAATCTGTTTCATTAAAAACAGCTCAGGCAAACCCTGTACACATTTAATCTGAATTTATAAATCAAAACATGTGACAGAGTTTATACCCAGGGCTGTGAGCCAACAAGTTTCTGTTGGTGTTTATGTGCGCGCCTTGTTCAGGCTTGTCCAGCGTGTCTGTTGTATGTTCAGCATTGCTGTCAGACTGTTTGCGCACACAGTGATGAATGAGCCACTTCTTATTGTTTACTGGACCAATCTCCACAGCCAATCAGTGCGTGTGCTCAGGCCTGTCGCTGTGTGGTCGTCAAGGTCAAAATAATCCCAGTTTATTTAAGAGATGGGTGCCAGACTAGTTAATATTCACTCCTACTCTCAGTCATTTTACTGACCAAATATATACAGGGGTATGTATGTACGTGTGTGTCAGGGGAGACATGGCTAAGGCCATCCTGGGCGATTCAGTTGTTGCCCTTTACTCAACACATAGTTAATATTCACAGAAAACCTTGGAGCAGAGGCAAAAGATTATTGGATATGAACCCCCCTACACACACACTTTGCTCAGAGTGCTCAAACAGAAAATCAACAACATAAACATACTGCTGTAGCTGATAGCAGAGCTATTACAATTGATAACATTTTTGTACTTGGTATCACAGCCAATACAGCGTCCCTGATAATATCAGTCTGCTGCAATCTCTGCCTCAAATTAAAGTAGGAGAAAAAACGAAGAGGATGCTGTATCTGCTCAGTTTGAAAAGAAAAAAAAAGGGAAATGGAATCTTTGTGGTTGCTCATCTGTCACTTTCTCTCCATGTTTTTCCTCGTAATCGTTTCTTTTCCAGACTCCTCTGCCTCCCCATACTAATGTGTTGTCTTGTGTTTTCTCCACAGGCCCGAGGACTACAAGATGAAATGAAACCAAGGCGGGCTGACGTGACCAAAGCTCACAAGGTGTTTTTTTTGTTGGCATCAGAGACACAGCAGCAGCATATTCCTGTTTATATGACACTTGGGAAAATATTGTGAAACCAGATACCTTAGTGAAAACTTGCAGAGTAAGAGAATCTGATTTTCTTTTATGAGACGACACATTACCAAAAAACAAGTCAAATCTAGGCAACAACAGAGTCATCACAACTTGGATTAATTAAAGTTGTAGAGAAGATTCCTCTGACTGAAGACTTAGATTATCTAGCAGCTCAGAAAATCTGTCCTTTTAAATTTGAGCTATAAAATAATCAGATAAAGCCTTGAAGAGAATGACATCTGTAAAATCTTAGTCTGACCAATTTCACTGCTAAGAACAAATCTCTGCCATTACTCGGGTTGCAGCATAACATGTTTGGGTTGGTCAACAAATCTTGATTATTTTGTCTCAGTGTGTGTATGAAATTTCCAGTGCTTAAATTCTGTTTATGAGAACTATAAAACATGCTAATAAACTATTTACTAAACCTGCCCTTGTTAAGTAATTCTTTATATTTTTCTAACTTAAGTTTAATTAGAACCAAACAAATTACTCACACAATTTTATCATCTCATTTCAGATTTATTGGTTATAAAAGCAAACAAAATATAAAATAAATAAGTTCATGTTGTACCAAGGGGTGTGGTGATGAGATTCCCTTTCAGGCTCAACAGTTTCAATTTTAAATAAACCAGGGCCAGCTCACAGCTTCACTTTGAGATCCTTCAGTGCTTGTTTTCACAGGCTGCAGAGCACGAGCAGGGGAGTCGTGGGTCAGTCCTTGCTGGCTTCACTGACTGTTTTCAATAATAACTGGATCCAGTTTCTATCTGAGCAGGAGGTCAGAGGTCAGAGGAGCAAATGGCATCCACAGTGAGCTGGCCTCACTTTGCATAAAAAAAAGAACAGAGCAAAGCAAGACAACAGATTTGCTTTCTTGAAGTCGGTCTTAACAAACGTAGGTTATCTTTGTGGTGACACGATGAAATATTAGAGGACAATACAACCTTTCTGGATAAAAATGATAAATCTCAAGTAGACAATTTAATGTTTTCTGATGTTAAGAGAGATTTCACAGAAATGTGTCCAGTCTTTGTAATAGGCTGGTTTAAGGAGATTTGATTAAACAGTAGTTGGTAAAAAGACACAAACTTAACTCAGTATCGTACAGAGAATTATTTCAAACAGTACTTTTTTAATGAACCAAAATTAAAACCAGCATGGAAACAAGAGATTTACCTTTGTAAAAAGCAGCCTGTACAAATGTTAACGACTCATCATCCTCGATTTTGAAATGTAATGTAAAGGAGCAGGTCACATAAAAAAAAACAAAAAAACAAAACAAGATGCACATGTCCTGGTACTTGATGGTTGGCTCAAAGGAGACATGCAGCTTCACACAAAAAACAAAGGTACAGTCCTGAAATCAACTGTGAGACAGGAGCAAACAGGTCTTACCTTTACATTACGTTACCACTGGACGATGCTAACATAGATCAGGCACTTCTCAGACCCCCCTTTAACAGAGATATCGTTTAAGAGTCCGCAGAGCTATTTACATCTTTGCACCTGGTGGAAGAAACCACCTGACATACAGGGAGGGGGAGATCTCACCACAGTTTCAGAACAGGGGGGAGGGGGGGTCGATGTGTGTGCATATCAATGTCTGATTTGCTTCCATCAGTGTGTGTATCAGTGTGTGTGTGTGTGTGTTTGTAGTTTGTAAAGCTCAAGCACTTTAGGTGAGTCCGTCCTTCCTCAAAAATCTGTCCTCCTAATTCTCCTCCATGACGATGACATCACGGGGGAACCTCCTGGAGACGCCCGGGGACCTCAGCTCTGTGTCCTCAGAGTGGGTGGGGTTGGAGCGGTACCCCTGGGCCTGTTGGGAGTGGGATTGGGGGTAGTACCGAGGGGGGTAGCCACGGTAGTAAGGGTCTTGCTCCTCCTCTTCCTCCTCCTCCTCCTCGTCTTCACCTCCTTGGTCATTGTTGTAAGCCACTGCGGCGGGGTTATACGGCTGGCTGTACGGCGGGTAGGACTGGTAGCCGCCATGAGGAAGGGGTTGGACTGGGGTGGTGGGGATATTTAGGGTCAGTTTGGGTGAAGGTTGGGGATCATTACAGCAAACATCAAACCACCACCAACACGGCTGAGCATGGAGCAACATTAAGGCATTTTTAGAGATTATTTAAAGGCCATTTTGCCTCTGATTTGACCGGACAGCTGCGGAGAGACAGGACTTATGGGAAAGATAGAGCAGGGATGACATGCAGCAAATGGCAGAGGACAGCAGTTAAACCCAAAGCTGCTGCAGTGAGGTGTCGGCCTCCCAATACGAGACACACACCCTACTAACTGAGCTAAACTGGAGCACTGTTAGGGCTCAATTTTAGGGATTACAATGCCCTTAGATTCCACAACAGAAGCAGTTAAAGAGGACATGCTATTAAAAGGTTATAAAGCAAGTAGATTAAGTATTAGAGAGGCATATTCAAGTGCCTTAACAGTGTAAAAAAGATTGTGCGGTAATAAGAAAGTGGGTTAATAAAACTGAAGAATTGTTTCAACCCAACATTGCCTGTTTCTGCGTTTTTCTCCCCAGATTAAGCCTCACAACTGGGTCAACACAAGACTGAAATTAAGATTTTTCTGCCCAGTGAACAGTGTACACGACACTCAGATACAGGCATAGTTTAGTAAGGAGAGCAGCCAATCAGCATCAAAGTAATTCAGCGCAATTTAGCTGATTCATCAGGCTTTCAAAGAAGAGATTAGAACAGATTTGAGCTTCAAGTGAGGCTGCTGCAGCGAAGCTTTGTGAGCAGAAATAACTGTTAGAAGGAGACCGGATCAGTGCTGGTGATCATCATCACAGCAGCATTATTGGGGTTTTGTTCATCTTGGGAAGAAGGGGAACTAATCCATTTTTGTCTCTGAGACTGTCGATGGATGAAAACAGCTAGATTAGCATTCCAATGCTGTTAAGCTAACAGAGAGTGGAAATGAATGCAGCTCCTATTCATAAAAAGAATCACAGAGCATTGTGAGTGGAAAACTGAAAGGCAGGTGAGGTTTCTAAAAAGAAACTAAAACAGACCAAAATGAGGGCAAGAAGTAGCTTTACAACACTTGCTTCATTAAGGAGGTGCCTTGTTTTTAACTTCTACAAGGCCAAATTAAAACTCCCTGGCCGTTTGAGGGCTGTAAAGCAAGAGATTTTACAAAAGTGGAATTTGCTTCAAGAGCAATCAGAAAAATAGAGCTTTTGAAGAAACTAATGAACAGAAAACGTTGCCGTAGGGATCAGGAGGTTAGGAGATGTCATCTTCCTCCTAAAATAAGGAGGCTCAAAGAATAATTTATCAAATCTTTCAGTTTACAGATGTATGTACAGCGCTTGGAGGGGGCAGGAGGAGGAGGAGGAGAGGAGGATGGTTGGAGAATACTCTTCAGTAATCATTTCGAAAGTCCTGTTGAACTTCAGTTAGAAAAGGAAGAGAGAGGGAGGGGGAGAAACAGTCGAAAAACAAGATGTTACCTCGTATCAAGATGAAAACCCAACGACACCTAAGACTTTAACCTCCCAAACTGCACTGACCAAACAACCAGCTTCTCATAAATGTAGCTCATAATAAGAGACATTCAAATTTTATGTTTGAAAAGAGTGAAACGTGTCAGATCTCTATTCCTCTTTCTGTGCAAAAGAAAGTGCAAATACAGATTTCTCACACAGAAAACAGAGGCACAGAGAGGGTTCACCAGGAGAAACATGCACAGTGAGTTTACTGAAACAAACAAGAAATAGCACCTGACTTCTTCACTCATTAAGAGATGATAGAGTCAACATAAACACATTATTTTCAATACATTTGGTTTAGAGAACTAAAAAACAATGACCTAGTTATTAAATTATGATAGGTTTCGGACTATTTCTCCATCCATCAAAAAAATAACTGCTGTATAAGACTTTCATACTGAGTAAATTAAAACACCTGAAATGGTACCAGAATTTGAGATATTTGCATGATTTTAGCTGCTTGAATGAGTGAGTGTTGCCAATAAAAATCAGACAGCAAATAAAGCAGGTAAGCTGAAATGTAAAACAAAGCGAGTTAGTTAGCCGGGCACTGTCCAGAAGTTTTAAAAGTCTGTTGTTAAAGCATCTCCAATGGTCGTGGATTTACACGTTGTATCTCTTCAGTTAAATGAAAACTTAAAAATGTGAATAAGTAAACTCAGGTTATCAGTTCAAAGTCAGACTTTTTGGGGACTAAAAGCCAGGGTGTCTTCCTTTTCTTTTCTTGAGTCTCACCTGTAAAAATAAGCTAATTCTCACTTCAGTTGCTTCTTAAAGAACAATGCTGAAGATATCAACACACTTTTATAATAATGGTATCAACATTTATAATGGCACGTAAACATTCATATCTAAGTATTGCTTCGTCTGGATTCAGCCGAGCTTAGTTTAATGTCAATGGAAAGTAACAGTATCTCTTAAAATGAGGTAGTGGAAAGAGTGATTCACACGGTAATGTAACCTTTAAGTTATTTTGCATCCCTTCATGAATGTCTGACCCTGTTTGAAGTCTCAGCTTTCTCAGCTTCAACAGCCTTTGATTCAACTATGGTGGACCAAACTCTCTGCTCACACAGCTTTAAACATAACACAGAAAGTTAAACTGACAACAGATTTGGTTAAAAGAAAGTGCTTTTAAACTAAGCTTTCCTTCTAAAAGACACAACTCCATATTTAAGGTCAGATATAACAGCTGTGGAAGTGGAAACACTGTACAAAGTGTCTGCTAATACTTTTATTTTAAGTTGCCAAGAAAGTTGAACTTGAATTTGGTTGAGAACACAAGTAAACTTCTTAGGCACAAAATCAGAAAAAAACATTTTGACTGGAATCTATAAAGATGAAAAAAAACTGATTTGATGGATGAAGTAATGTCTCAAACTTGAGCTACTTTAAGAGGATGATATTTCAACAAGACGGCTGGTCTGAGGAGTAGATTTGTGATGTCCGAGCTGAGAGAACAGGCACATTAACTCCTGAAGGTTCTCATCAGAGTGAGTACTCAAACATGTCTAGTGTGTGTGTGTGTGTGTGTGTGTGTGTGTGTGTGTGTGTGTGTAGCAGTATATTTTATTAGATCTAAATACAGACAAACAGCTCGGTCAGTGACACAGCTAACTTCTTAATCCATCAGTAAGGACACAAATGTAAAAATTTCACAGTGGAACAACCATAAAATCCTGATTACTCTCCAATTCTCTGAGAGCTTTACGAGAACAATAACTACCTCAGAGCCGGCAGTCACTGTCAAGGCTGTATTTCAATGTCTGATACAAATAAAAGATGGTTTACAAGATGGAAAGACTGGGCAGGGTGAGACTCTTCAAACGATTCGTGCCACTGAATGAGCAGAAATTTAAAAGGAAACATTTTTATTTTAGGATGTTTACTTTGAACCAAAGGGAACATGACAGAGAAGTTTATTCTGAGCTGCTACAAAAACAACTCTGAACAAAAAGGTCAAAACTAACAGCACCAAATTTCCTGTGAAGTCTGGACTTTTTTGAGTGTTTTGATTACTTTTGGGAAAATATTCCAGTCAAAATGTTATTTTGTTCCTATTGCCAAATTCTGACCAATAATGTTCAGTGTCTGTAACTGTGAGTACTAAACCTGAACTTTTATACCCTTGAAGTTTTTTCCATCTACTCCTGTAGTGTAAATATAAAAAAATTGAAGTTTTAAAACAGAAAAGAGGTTCTCCTAGTTTATTAACAGGGGTCTCCTGATCATTCCTGCTTCTTTGTTTTTCAAATTTTACATTGAAGTAAAAATATCTTTTAACCTTGCTGACCATCACATATGATCCGAAAAAAAGCTTGCCAACCTAAATCATACTATACTACTAGCATTACTGAATCACAGTTTACAGTTAGTTTTAAAGTTTTAGTTTTGATTACAGCTTCCAACTTTTCTGTTTTTATTTTCCTAAATAAACTGATTCCATTAAAAAGTGTGTGCTCATGCATCACTGATTTCATCTAAATAAAACAAGTTTGACAAGTTTTGACCAACATTAAGTGTTTACATGAAGCACTTTTATGCTGATCATGCTCTAGGTCCTGTTATAAGCGGCCACTGTAAACAAAGCTGGCAAAGTGATGGAAATTGTTTGTTTGTCTACCCTAATACAGATAGGTCAACAAACAATTTATGTTTATTTTATTGTGATGGATTGTATACATCACTTAATTTCCAGTGGTAGATATTTGTTAAATGTGCAGTTTTAACATCAAAGCCATTTGAGTGTTGGTTTAAGTGTTATTAGTGCTTAGAAATAGCTAAGTAACTTTCTAAATGTTTCAAAGTTTTCCTCTTATGGCGGGTTCATATAAGATAGGACTCTTGTCAGCCTGCTTATGTTTTTGGAAAGTGTCCTGAGAAAACATTTGTTGTGATGTTGCGCTGAATAAATAAAGGGTGATTAATTGTTAGAAATAGGTTAAATGATGTTACCTCCCACATTGTACCCCAAACAGGAGTTCTGGTCACAGTATCCGGGTGGTCCTGTTGGTCCTGTGCTCCCTGGATTACCCGGTCGCCCAGGAGTTCCTGGGTTACCAGGTCGACCTGCAGGGCCCTGGCTGCCTGTCCGTCCTTCACCAGGCAGACCTGCAGGAGGATGACAGGTTTATGTTAAAGAAGAGTGAATACAAAAGTCGGTCATCAGTATATATTTAGTAAACAGGTCTCTGGCGATCTTGCACCTGATGAGTGGGGATGAAGGAAAAGAAGAAGAGAGAAAAATAAATGGAAAAAAAAAACATCCTGTCATTGCACTGACACTATCTCCTCTAACTCCCTCTGTGCTGCAGCAACAACATGCAGAAGAAGAGGCATGATTGTCACTTCCAGATGAGAAAGATGATGGTGGATGTCCTGAAGGCAGGAGCAGGACTTACACAGTGCGCGCTGAAACTTTGCCAGCGGCTTCTATTTTCTGTTTACACTAGAGAAACCGCTCCATCAGGACTCACTTCAGCAGCCGCCAGAAATATGAAATCAATATTTTGAGGGGACTGCCATTTGCCAAGAGCAAAAATTACTATCCCACAAATATTTCACCAAAGCACAGCGGACGAGGACAGAGAGCTCTCTCATGTTCTTTCCTCTCTTCTCGCAGTGTATTTAAGTTTTCAGATTTTTCTTTTACACTTACTGAATTATGAAGTAGTTTTGGGAGCTTGTTCTGTGAGTATTGATCACAAAGCAAAAAAGCACAAAAAAACTCCAGCACTGACATATTTTTAGAGCAAAAACCTCACAACTCAACACAGCATAAAAAAAAAATCAATACAGCGAATCGTATCCACGGTCTGAAACATCTGCTTCATTCTCTCACATGGACAGTTTGACAATGAGAGGGAAACAGATCCACAAAAAAATCTTTGTGCTGTTCTTTTGTTTTGATATTTATTCATTAACTTACTTGGTTTGGTGGAATGGAAAGTAAACGGAAGAACCAAACAGCCAGAAGCTCAGGCTCAAGTATAGAAATAACAAGTTATAAAATCTAAAGCACATATTTTCATTTCTTATTTTTCAGCAGTTTGATTAAAGCATACTGACGCAGTTGTTCTAAGCAATCAAGGACTACCTTGACTTCATCTTACCTGGAGGTCCAGGTGGTCCTCGAGGTCCTTGACTCCCAACACCTTGGCTCCCCCTCTCCCCTTTCTCTCCTGGCAGACCTGGAAACACACAATTCAAAGAAATCTGCATAAAACACAAAATCAGATCTCACTTTGCCTTGTGTTGGTACAGTCTTATGTGGCTCATTAGAGGTCTCTTTACACTTTGGGATTTAAAGTATTGATACTCAAGTACAGTTTTTTAGTTGTAAATAGTTTCACTTTCTGCTGAATACAATTGGATTGCTACATTTCATAGGGAATTGGTGTACTTAGTTATTGTTAACTCACTCACGGAGAGCTACTTTCTTAAAACATCTCTCAAATGTTCTCAGGTAAAATAAATGTCAGAAAAGGAGACAGCAAAATTATATATAAGCTTTTTATGACAAACAGAACAGCTTTGTGTTCAATTTATTTGTAAATCTCTGAACTCTCATTCATTGTGTTACCCTTTTGGGTGACTTTAAATACGTTCAATGACATATGAACACTTTTAGGTGGAATTAAGAAGACAAAGCTTAGAATTTGACAGGTGACACAAGTTACATACAATTAAAACACAGTTGTAGTTAAAAGTTATCCTCGATAAAAGCAGGACTTTGAATCCAGGATGCTTAAAATGTACTTGTGATGTTGATTTTAAAGGTCCCATATTATGCAAAAATCACTTAATTGAGCCTTTTAGTGAAATTTGTGGGTCTTTAGCTTTCCTCCAGCCCACAAAATGTAATATTTATTGACAAAACCTGTACTTAGTAGTGCTTGTGAATGTAAAATCCTGACCTAAAACAAGCTATTTAAGTTTTGGGGATTTGCCGACGTCAGCTATTCCCTTTTTGACCAATCAGGAGCAAGTCTGACCTGATTGGTCCACGGGAGCAGATACCCACGAACCCCCTCCCCACCCACTCCCCTCCCTGCTGCTCTGCTCTGTTTTTGGCTGTAAACAGCCACATAGTTCCATGCACAAGCTTCCCATCTCGGAAGAAGACAAGACTAAGTGGCTAAAGTTAATTTATGAAGGAAATGTGCCAGCTACACTCAGTTAAACTGTGCATGTGTGTGCAAGTCACTTCACGGCCGACTGTTTTTCCAACTTTGGACAGTACAACAGAGGGCTAGTAAATAGACTGGTCCTGAATCCAGGTGCATTACCAACCACCCACCAACAAACCTCAGACCCTGGAAATGTGAGTATTTTAAATGATGTGTGCTGTGGAGCAGATGTAAGAGCTTTTCCTCAGTGTCTCCCCTGTCTCTGTGTTAGCTTCAGGATGCTAACTTTAACTGCAGTTAGCCTGTTGTTTTAGCCTGTGATGTTACGGTAAACGAGCTTCGCCGTTTTCTAAACATTGTGCACTCTGAGCTTGTGGCGCCGCTCTCAGTGATGTAGAAGAGCAGGGCGGTATCAGCAATGGCTCATTTCCATATGAAGGCCACGCCCACTAAGTCAGAGCGCTCTGAACAGAGGGGCTATGAGAGCCTGGAAACAATGCTGCTGTGCTTGATTTATTGGCTTTTTGGACCAAAACATGTTACTACCATTTCATGAAGACATCAATAATCCATATTTAACTGGAGAGAAGGAGCAAAATATGGGACTTGACAGATTTCTACCATCATTTTGGAAGAACATGTGCTGAATAAATTGACTGGATGATTCATCTGATAACATGTAGTACAACACCAGAGTCAGCCACAAGCTTCTGTCCAGCTCTGCAGCTGTTTGAATGACCAAATGGAATATTCCTCGAAAGCTCTAATAACACTGAACTGACGTAAAAGTAGTGATCCGCAGATTTTCTATCCTGCTGCTTTTACAACTGTCTTAATCAACTGCATCAGGAAAAGGGAAGTTAGCACGCTGAGACAAAGGAGAAAATATCTTTAAAGTCCCAGAATGGTATTTTTAGCTGTTTACATCATGCCCTAGTTGTTTTTTAAGCAAGGGTTTGAATTCAAATGCAAAAATAAAACGTTTTCTGTGGTGAATATGCAGCCACGTAGTTTCTAACCTGGCTGCCTGAAATTGTCTGAATGGGAGGGCACAGGCTGTCAGAGACAAATGAGAAGCAAACAAGTTTGTAAAATACTCTGCCTGCTGGTCAACAGTTTGCTTAATCGTAGAGCTCTGTGAGCTGACAGTGAGAGATGAGTGGGAAACTTTTCCAACCTGTACGATTTTATACGTGACAAGTGTAGACCAAAGTGAATGAAGCGAACATGAAAGCCTTTACTCTGTTGCATTTGCGCGGTGAAAAACTACCTCTGGTTATTGCTCTTATTCATGTTTTCCCAACTGTTTTTATAATCCCCGTACTGTGAGGTCTGCAGCTGAAATATTGAGTCTAAAACTGTCACACACCGTAAGAATAAATCGGGGCAAAAAATCAGTCTTAGCGAATGAACAGGAGTTATTTTAGTCAGTGCTGGCTATATTTATGATGCTTAATTTGCATATTGCATCTCAGCATTTTTCTTTTTCTTGGCACCTTAAGATAATCTCAAGTTAAATCCGTAATAAATCTTTTTTAACTGTTTATTCAACTCTGGTTTCAATTCACAATAAAAAGCCTATGTACGTGTGTGGTCATAAACGTTTTTGGGAGTATCAGAACATCTAAACTGCCAAGAAGGAGGTAACCATGCCTGACATTTCCTGACAGCTCTCAGCTTTCCTCATCCTCTATGTGCACAGACTCTTGCCTGAGCTGTGCGTGTTTAAATGATGAAGACGGAGGCTCATAAAGGCTGCTGCTGCTCTGAGGTCTCGTGGCGAGGGGAATGACCTCATCTATACTGGAGTTACTGTCTTCATGCCTGGACTGAACCTCACTATGAGTCAGACAGACAGCAGACTAGAACTAAGAAAAGCAGCAAACAAGCAGAAAAGTTTCCAGCTCCAAGTTCAGCCAGGGATTGTGTTGTTCACTCCAGTTTCTTTGCAGAATAAAAGCCCAAGTCAAAAAAACAACATTTTATACAGTAATGACTTTGATTATTTAACAACCACTCATCTCTATTACACACAAAGGTTCAGTAAAGTCACACTGAGTGACTTTCTTTATCCAAATAACTGCTGATGTGACTCATCAGTAACACAGCAACAGAGCAGAATAAGGCACCACTGTGACTTTTATATAACATTTATTAAGTAAAATTTCAAGCTATGTTTTTAAAAAATGGTCTAATGATTGCATCAGTACGTTCATCAACAAATGTAGAGACATCATCAGTTAAGGGATTCAGCTAAACATAATATAACACTGTTGGAACCAGGAAGGCCCTGCTTATCAAACCTGGAGCATACACTACCCACAATGCAACTTGACCCCTGACAGTTTAGTTGAAGTGTTAAAAAGATATTAGCTGGCAGAACATCAAGCCTTGAGCCAATCAAAACAGGTCTTGTAACTTCACTTTGTCACTTCCAATTTTACTAAACAAATATTTGTTAAAGTCTTATCTGTTGTTATTTGGGAGCCCTGAAAAAAAAACCTAATGTTGTGGCATCTTGTTGTCTTTCTCCTGGAAGTAGTGGACTATAAAACAAAATATACTTTGTTTAAAAGCAGCTTCACACTTGTTTGGCTGCCAAACCTCATTGCTCCTTTAGTATATCTGTCAGCTCTACATAAAGGCATAAAATGTTTCATAAACATGAATACCAGACAAAAACAAAACCTACAGGCTGCATATAGGCTGTGTTTTTCTCAACCAGCACTTTCTTTGTATTTTATATCATTTTTTTCCACATTTTCCCTCGACAGCCTATTTTCAGATTGGACTTTCACCTGCTGGATACATCTTATACAGGCTCTTTGCTCTCTCTGCTGCTAATATGAATAATAGCATGTAGTCAGAGTGTCTAGACACAGCTCAAACAGAAAAGGACTCATGATGAGTTCTGTTCAGTCTGTATAGTACCAGGAGAGTATGATAAACATGTATTAAAATAGCAGCGTATATTTTCCCTGTATGTCCTTCTTCACCTGTTCTATGCATCCTACAACTGTCTATTCTCATAAAGCTCTCCATCCCTCACCTCTGTCTCCTGGCCGTCCGTTCATGCCGCTGGTACCAGGGAAGCCTGGTCTGCCTGGTGAGCCTTGTTCCCCCTGAGGTCCTGGAGGTCCTCTTCTACCCGGCTCTCCAGGTGGTCCAGGTACTGTTCGAACCGACACTGAAGACTGGGCGGGTATCTGGTTTAGTATGGTGTTATAGCGAGACAAATGGCCTGCACGAAAAAACAGGAGAAAATGGCTTGACAGGGACAGGTCAGAGGAAATTGTACCCACTAATGTGTTGTTGTTGTTGTTGAAGTGAACACTGAATGGTGACTCACTCTGGATGAGCTGCTCACACACTTGCCGTGCGATGGCTCGCACAGCCGCTTGGGATTGCACATCTCCCTGCAGAGCAAACACAGAGCTCTCAGTCTGATACCAACGATACTCAAATTCCCAGTCTTGAACACCCTGTATTTGCATTGGCCTGGTAGAAAATCTTTCTAAACCCTATATCTTTTCTGCAGTAAGGATTAGAAGTGAATTGTAATTGCTGGTTTAAGCCTGTTTAAGAGTTTCTCAGAACTCTTAAAACACAAATTTTGTACTTTTTACTTTGGAGAACAACGTGACCCAAGAATACAGATGTGTAAAAGAACCCGTGGCTGTGAAGGAGTTGCTAGTTTCACAGTGATTAAACCATTTTTAAAAATGATGCTAATTGCCATGAGTTTTAATTGTATGATGCTAACACTAAATTTAAAAAGAAAGATAAGTAAGTAAACGGTTTAATCTGTGGTACTGGACTACATAATGCAAACAAGATTTTAACCTGATTTATTCACAATGGAGCCAACGCATAAAATTTACAACACAGATTAGAAAATCCCGCCATTCTTCTTCTCTGTTGACCTCCATTCTGCATTTTCCAACCAAAGTCCAAAGCACTGAGGTACAAATGTCCCTAACAGTCAGTAAATGATGTGGAAACAGGAATCACGGGTTGATTTCAGCTGGCAAGTTGCATCTCTCACAAGCCCTCTGCAGCAATGTCCCAAATGCTGCGTCAGCAAAAACATAGATTCTGTTCTTCTGCCACTTCGACCATGAACATGTCTATCATTTCCTCCAAAAAAGGCCCAGGAAGTAATTGAGGGAGAAAATCTTGATGTTTTTAACCAACATAAAGAATAAAAATTGACATGAACTTGAATGTTATTTTGTTGTCTTCATAAGTAGGTAACTGTGTGAGTGTTACATTTTGATAAAATGGTATCTTTTTCTGCAAATTAGTGCCTAATCCTAATCCTAACTCTTCATTTGCTCCAACCAGTGTTGAAGCAGAGAACTTACTCTTTCTCCCTTGTCTCCTTTTGTACCAGCAGGACCCTAGAAAATAGAAGGGGGAGAATAAACATCTGAAGAGACAAGTGCACACATACATGAAAATAACATTACCTGTTGTCTTCATCATGCGCAACACACACACACACACACACACACACACACACACACACACACACACACACACACACACACACACACACACACACACACACACACATACACACACTCATAAGCTTGTGTGGCCACCAACAGAGAGCCAGTTCTGTGCCTTGGATGAGTTTGCTTTCGGGGACTGCCAACACTGTAAAGTGTACAGATGCATATCTGATCACAGCACACACATCCACACAAAACCTGCCAAGCGCATAAAGCCTGTAAATACGTATCACTGTGTAACGCATCATAATCCAGAGGCAAATAAAAGACATGTCTTCCCTGGCCGCAGAGGTATGTGCTGATATGATAAATATCACTCTGGTGCTGTTCGAGCTTTTGAATAAAGCTTGTTTATCTTGGGGGAAAAAATGCCCTTGACCACAGGCTGTCTGTGTGCTTTTGTGTGAACTGGTTCAAGAAAAAGGGTGGATAGAAAAAGCGTTTACGCAGGGCTGGCATATTATACTGCAGATGATAGAAAGCCAGTGCCAACATTTGACACAGCTGTTGAATTGGAGAGCAGGACTCTACAATAAAAGTCCTCTTTTAGACCTCCTCTGTGTCTGTCTAGATCTCCTCTTGGGTTGTTCTGGGCATACAAATGTCAACTGTCTTATCAGGGAGACATGGAAAAACCAAATCAAACGGTGCAGGAGCCAAGAAAAATACCTGGACTTCAAAGAGACAGGAGTATCACTTACCAAAATCTAATTTATTTATCATATTAGAAATATCTTCCCCCCGGTGCCCTACAAAAGAAAGTCTTACCAAGGCAGAGGCAATGTTTTTTCACTCAAAACATTTTACATTTCATACTCTGCTGGAACTAGTATTTTGTTTTACTTGCAGAGCACCTCACTGTGAACTGATTTAAGAGTCACAAGAACATTGTTTCTCATTTCATTTAAAACTGGCAAAAAAGTCAGTTTCCCAACAAGCGAAGACTAAATCATAAGACGCCCAGGTGGATGAACTGTTAATCTACATCTTGAATAAACTTTTGTTAAGGACACACACACACACACAAACACACACACACACACACACACACACACACACACACACACACACACACACACACACACACACACACAAACACACACACACACACACACACACACACACACACACACACACACACACACACACACACACACACACACACACACACTGTGTTCATCTCTAAAGTGTTACATTAACATGTATGCACTGGCGACTGCTGGTCAGTCAAGGAGGGGAAGCTCATTTTTTTTCTGACCTACATCATAAATTTGTTTATTTATTTAAACGTAAATTCTACCCTCCTTTCCTTTTCAAGAAAATGATCTGTGACCCTGTACCCTTGTACCAACCAGGTGTTTTTTTCAGGTATTTTACCAGTGTTCTCTCAACGCTCGTCGTTTTAAGAAAGGTAAACTCGCTGGGGATCGATAAAGCCTTCGGATCAGTCCAGAACAACTAAGAAGATGCTCCGGTGGAGGTTTATACTTCAAGATCGCTGACTGGCTCATTTCACTGTCAATCAAAAAGGGATTCGGCCTTTGCAAAATCATCCAATCGTCATGCAGAGGCCCAGCGTCCAGGCCAGCCCACTGCCTCATAGACCCCGGAGACGCTGAGTGTCCAATAGGCGTGTTGACTGTGTTAAAGCGCTGAGACGCTGCGGGGATGAATGAGAAGGAGGTCGATCCAGTCACCTGTGATAGGTAGCTGATTCTGAACAAAAGATGAAGGAATTCTAACACATATTTTGTCAATGAGTAGTACATATCACCACTTTTTTGGGGACGGTTTAGGGGAAGCTGAGCTTCCCATGCAGACTTAGAGCAATCACCACTGCATGCATGACATACAGGATTAAGAAACACCAGCAGAATTGATCGAAAACCTCAACTTCACCCTAAAATTTTCCTGTTACAAAATAAAAAGAGTGATTTCTGTTAGTGTTCTGCAAACTGTTTTGAATCCAATCTCATGGAAGCCGTACAGATGTTTCACAAACTCCACAGATAACGTCTGTCCTCTAGCTGATGCTCTGGTTTTCTTTTGTAGGTCATATAAAAAGTTAGCTATTAAATTCAGCCTGTTTCATAGCCAGTTGAAGAATTCCTCATGGATATCTCAGTTCAATGAATATTTATCTTGATAGGTAGAGCATAACATTTCCAGTTGAATTATATCAACCCCAACGCTGAACTCCTTCACATCTACTACAAAGACACAAGCTTAAGAGAGAAAACAGAGCTGTAGGTGCCTCAACTCTGCTTCTTTCACATCCATCTTAACTCTGATGGCACAGTTCTACCATCCTTTGACACATTTCTGAGAACAGTGGGATAGATGTGCTGCTGCACTTTGAAGTCCACCTCAAAACAGTTCTCATAGGTGTGACTTTCACAAGGTTTCTGTGCCTGTGGGACGGCGAAAAAAACACTTAATTTCTCTGGAGATATGAATCTCAGATAAAATATTCTTCTTGAGAAAGAGAAATTTTCTCCTGCAGTGGAGACCTGGTGAAGGGTCAAAGGGGCAGAACAGGGACTGAATCAGTAATCTAATGTGGAAGTAAAGTTTGAATCTCAAAGTTTGGAGATTATCAGTCAGGAAAGTGAGATCTGATTTTTCTATTTGTCTTTTCCTGTTTGTGTTTGCTGCCTGTGCATATATTCAAGTGGTGAGAGAGATGAAACAGATGTGATCTCTGACTGCATTTTTTGTGTATATCTGTTTGTGTGTGTGCGTGAGCGTGTGTGTGTAGAGAGAGTGTTGTTTAGTGATTTATGGCTCTCCTGCTCTGAGCTGCACTTTGCTGCTGGCCTGCAGAGCTGACCTGAGACAAGATTAGCCGTCACCACCACCACAGAATCATCTGTTCCTGTTAGCATTACACACAGTTTGGAACCAAACATCCTCTCCTCTGCATCCTTTTCTGTGCGTGTGTCGTGTCACTTTCACATCTTTCTTCTTCTTTTGCATGGCTTAACCAAATCTCACTCGGTCTGTAATTTATCATTTCTAAAAGGATGAGGTAAGTGCCACAGGATTTGTTTTTTAATCTTCAAATAAGCCCAGTCCTTTTAGAGATACTAACTTATGACTAAATGAAGGGTTTGTCGTCATGAGGGGTGAGTTTAACGCTAACAGGCTGTTACCACTTAGAGGGATGATCAGAGAATGATTGTCAACAAAAAACCCACAAAATATACGCCCCCTGTCAGCGCTGGAACTGAATCACAACATTATCTATATTTAAATAAATCTTTCACTTAATGAAACCTAGGGTCGAGCTGTGGTATTTATTTTCAGTTCTCTGCGAACTGTTAAGAAGTACTATGGAAGAAATCTGAAGTGAAGAAATCAGTAGCAGCAGCAGGAGGAGGAGGCGGTAGTGGAGAGGTCATGTCCTCCTTGTTAATTTGGATAAATTATGTCATACTCTCCAGAGAGGAGGAAGAACATCTGAGGCGAGTTTACAGTCCACACCACAGGCCTCTCAGGAGCAGTCTGGGCTTATAAGTAGGTTAGTTAATGAAGTTCAGGTCAGGTCACAGTGACACTAAAACTGTGAAGCTATTTTTCAAGCCTGCAAATTACATTACTTATCCTGGTGCTTCTATTGTGAATAAATTTTATCTCAGACAAAATGACCCAAAGTTTTAACTCACAGGAAGTCCTTGATCTCCTGGAGAACCTGCTGAACCACCGGGTCCTGGAGCTCCTGGTGCTCCCGGGGCCCCCTGAAAGGGAAGGGGACATTGACAAAAAGCAGGGTCAGGTTATTAATCAGACCGATCAATCAGACAAATTGATGCTAAGGTTAACAAGTAAGATGTCTTACCACGGGCCCAGGAGGTCCTCGCTGACCCTGTGGTCCATTATTACCTGGCAGACCCTGAGGGACACAAAAAAAAAAACAACTGAGTGTTTAAAATGATGTTTCTCTCTCAAAATCAGGGTTCAAGTTCCCTTTTTTATGGAAGCAGTAAAGTGTCCAGCTTACAGAGACACACTCCTCACTGCAGCAGTTTCAACCCTTTCAACTCTTTATCCTTTGCTGCATGTTAACACACACTGTCCTTCTTGTTTCAGACTCAATCCAGTGTCCTATCAAGTGAGGCAAAATTAAAAAAAATGCAAGAATAAAATGAATGAAAAATAACTTTTGTCCAAATGAAGTCATGATTTTTTAAAATCAAGTCTTTAAACAAAACCTTAGGTACTCCTGGTTGTCTTTGATTTAATACAGAGTAGAGCAAACACAAACTGACTCAGAGGCTGTTGAATCTGCTTGTACTGGTTGCTGTCCAACCAAAATATCTGTAACTTACTCCAACCAAAACCTTTAGGATTTGCTTCCCTTTAGTCAAAACACAGGTGCCTCCCTCATCGTCGTGAGGCCATTTAGGTTGTCTCCTCATCATTTAATGTCTTCTCCATGACACTGAGGTTTGAAGAAAACATTCAACCTGATGTCAATATAGAGGGTATTTTTTCATCAATGTATTATATTAAATAATATGATATATAATAACATGATCGCGGCTCCACGTTATTTATGGGTAGCTCAGATTGACCAAATTCAGAGCTGATAATAATACACTTGATGGAAGCTGAACTCAGCATCAGATTGTTCTGGAAAACAACTTTACTTGGAGTTCAGCTGATCCTTTCATTCTAGCTTTGGATGTCTGGAGTTATTTTGTGGAGACTGATTCATTTTCAACATGATCCATTCCTTTTAAACTGAGAGTAGAAGCCATGAATTAAAACAATAAAACCACTTCAAAACTGAGAGTTGAGAACACAATGATGCTAGATGTTAGAATATAAAATGTATTAAATAACTTGAAAGAAGCACTAAAACACTACACCATGATTTTTCTCTGTTGCCTTTACATGTACTCTGGACATGTGCTGTGATTTTCTTGTACAGATTTCTTCTAACCCGTTTAGTAAATTAAAGAGAGACTGCCAACATTTGATCAGGAAAGTTCCCAGTAATGGATCATGCTTGGTTAAAATCTCCAAGGCAAATTTACCCAAAAAACAAACAATCTCCAGGTTTTCTTTTACTTCTTCTCTAAAAAGATGAGCCAGGACATGGCTTCATGAAGCTCCTCTGTGAGTGTCACTGCAGTGTCCGCAGTGAAAACACTCGTCCTGGTAAATCAACTAACAGGACTCTGGAGGAGGTTTTAGTTCCCCACAATGTCACACGCTACTCTCTTTTAAATCCTCTAAAACTGAGAATAAGCTAGTTGGGAATAAAATAAATCCCTGTCTGAGCACAAACAAAGGTTAAAAAACATTTCCCACTCTGTAGCAAACCAGCTTTGGAGGTGACACTGGGCTAAAAGTCAACCTGGTGGCACAGAAAAGATACCAATTCTGTCTAAATAACTGTTTTGCTCTCATAACTTAAATAAGAAATGTGGCCTTCTGGCCTCTCACAGGAGTCAGGTTTATTAAAATGTCTCCAGAGCTACAGTACAACAGGCTCATAGTCCCACAAGAGTTTAAAATATTTATTTAAGTGATTTAATTTGGAATTTGTCAGCATGCTTGTTAAATATAATCCAAAACTGTCTCTTGAATTTTGAGAGTTTGGACAAACTGTGATGGAAAATTCTCATTGTTGGAGAGTTCACAAGTTTTCACTATCTTAAACACCAGTTGTGAGATGAAACAATGTTTTTTTTTTCCTCTTCTGTTTGTTGTGGTCTTTTGGTGACAGGAGTGCCCACATTTCTCATAAGCTTGGTATTGCAGAGGGGAAAGAAATGATCCCTAGTGTTTGTTCCCTAGTCGAAAAAGTTCTGAATAGTTCTGAAGAGGAAGCAACTATGACAAAATAAAGATTTATAGCTTTCCTTTATCCATCCATCTCGATGATGCAGACAAATACCAGGAGACAGTCTCTGTGGTTTCACCTTATCTAACTGGCTGCTGCTGTACTGTTTATGGACAGATTTGTTCTTTCTTCACACTAAGCCAGATTTTTTCTGATCAGTCTGAGTTGGATGATAAAGGACTTGTTGCTGGATCAACCTCCTGTTAAAAGCGCAGCATTGTGAATCAATATCATCCTTTTTTTTGTGGCGACATTCTCCTTTCAGTATCGCTGTGAAATGAATGAATGTGGCAGAAATTACTGTTGCATCGATAAACTCTTGAGAATTGATTCTTGTGGGTATTCACCGCAGCTACTTTCTAACAGCTTTTATCGCATCAGCTGAAAACAAAAGAGACGTAAAAAATAGACTGAGCTCTCTCTGCTGTAGACATCTGAGTGTGACGCAGATGTTATTTTGAAGACATAAAAGCTTGGAGATGTTTCCTGTAGTGCACAGTGTCTGCAGTACAATTATCTCTTTGTCATTTCACCAGACATACCCACTGTTTTATCTCTACATGGTTTTTACCATCAGAGAAAACACAGAAGATCTGTAGCAATTTGATACACGTAGCTTGAGTCTGACCATCATTATCAGGGTTATAAACAGTGAACGTGCATCCTGTTTAAATCAGCTTAAAGTGCTCCATGATTACTAATTTCACTGACTACACTCAATAACTGCACAGCTTTCTAATGAGGCAGTGTTAAAACGTCGTAACCAGAAACCCAAAAGTTTTCTGACTGAATCACTTTGTGGCTTCAAAAGGAGACACAGTCTTTTACTTTTGGTATCAGTTATCATTACCCTTACATATTATTGCGAAAAGTCCCTGTTGGACAGATACAATGATATTTGGTTAAAAATGTAATAATACACATGAATGTGTCTCCATTGTGACAAAATCTTCAGAAATACTAAAGCTTAATCCTTTTAAAAGAAAAAAAAAGGAAAAAAAAAAACAGTCAGAAACCAAGTTCTTGCAAGACATTGGAGAATTTGGCCCAGGTGTCATTTTTCAGTTGTTATATGTTTTTATGGGACTTGTAAAAACCGAAACAGAATTTGAGTTCATGGTTTTGCTGCCAAAAGTTCACGATCTCCAAACCTATCTGGCAGCACAAGAAGAAATGTAAGCCAACATACCAATGACCTGAAGGAAACCACATGACAGGCCTCAAAACTACACATTACATCTTGTACAGACTATAACAGCAGGAATGATGGCCTGTCAGCCAACAAACAGACAGCAGATGGATGATGTGTCCATTGTTTCACCTCACAGGAGCCAGGCCAGGACAAACCTCTTCTGTTATCATGTCACGGGTTTGGATAAAAACCTCCTCTGTCTGCTTGCCGACACATTACGCTCCCCAACTGCGTAATAGTTTTGGAATTTACAGCCCTGTTGGGTATTATAAGGCCTGACTCCTCTGTCAGCCACCTGGTGACACTGAGCTTTTATGAATGGGATCTTCAGGAGGGGGTTTTCTACAATCAAAGGAAGACTTGTATGTTTTATAAAGACATAAAACAGAACAGACAACACAGCTGCACATTAAGACCCACAACGCTGGAAAAGTACAGTACTGTGTCTTTAAGCTTTAAATTTATAACCCAGAAGCTTGTTTTTATCCCCTCCTCTTACATAAACAAATAAATGAAAAAGTCAGGAGTGCGTCACTTATCACAAGAAAGTTTAAAAAACTAGGAATAGCTGGAGTAACAACATCAAGCAGATGAAGAACAGGAAGTATCTAAATTAAAACTTTGGTGTAAAGAACTTCTGTTGCGTCTTGGTTAGTGTCCCTGTTGTGGTCGATCGTTTCAAATGAAAAAAAAAAACAAAAACAAAAACAAAAACAAAAACAAACAAACAAGTCAACAAGCAACCATCACTGTTGTTGTGTCCCGCAACGAGTGCGCCCTCTGTGCCCTCTTTATGACAAATTTTCAGAATAAGCAAGAAACTTGTTACCGACACTTTCTGTGTATTTAAAATGTGATGTACGAGACATTAGAACCTGTGGAGTTCTCAGCTTCACCAACAGTTGTGAAAAACTAAAACTTTGGAAATAAGACTAATTGTTGTACTTAACACAAGAATTTACCTTAATAAGACTCCCAGTGTATAAGAACAGACATTACATGTACACAGATCACCTGGACTTGCAGAGGACTAAGAATTTCTCAAGTGTGAAACAAAACAATTTCTAATTTTGTCGTTCTTTTGGTGACTTTTAGATGTCCTTTTGCTGTGTATCATCTGGGGATTAGTAAAATGATATCATATACTACATTCACCTTCCAGCCTGCTGCATGCATTTATTACAGAAAAGTTGTATCAGCACTTAAAAAAAATTGACAATGAATATCTATAAACAGTATCTGACAATAATGGCAGTCTGTGACGATTAAATGTGACTGTTAACTGGCTGGAGGATTTGGCTCATAGAGTAATGTGTTATACACACTACTGTTCTTCTTTACGCATATCTAGTGGGATGTCAAGACGTTACACTATTTCTTTTTTGTCAAACTGGCGAAGACATATTCTTAAAGTCACAGAGACAAGGAGTGATGTTTGTTTATCAACTTACCCTGGGTCCTGGGGGGCCATCTCTACCAGCTGAGCCCTGGCCTCCAGAAACACCCTAAACAAAACACGAACACAGATTTGAATCCATTTCACAAGTGGATAAAAGGATATAGCACATCATTAAAGATTATGTACAGATACGCATGGAAAAATGTGGCATTCAAGTAGCTGATGTGAACTTTTTGTGAAGGTAATGAAAAATAAATTCACTTATTCTCAGTAATGACAAGCTGCTTTTTCTTAAGATGAGTTTTGTCTAGTGGATCCATCTCATTTATTCATTCATTAAAGTCTATTGTAGGGCAAAACTTGACATTTCCAAAGGTATTTCATTGGACAGATTACCTGCAATATATCAAACATTGTCCTTTTTCTAAAAGTGATTAAAATGCACACACACTCAACCAAAGGTCAAACAGATCAGGGTTTTCTGTCTTGCTCAACAGTGCTTTGACAGCATTAGACATAAATTTGATTTGTGGAAAGAGCCAACCTCTAACCCTCAGGGAGCAGAGGTATGTCCCTGTACCAGTACGCTACCCTGCTGAGCTCCATCTCCCGCCCCATTTACCCTTCATTCACCTCTCAGCAGGTCAGTGCACACAGCTGGGTCCAAAATACAGTCATGGATTAAGTGTTGAGGTGATTTATCTCCACACTTCAGTATTAGTGCAGAGCTCATAAAACAGGACAGTTAACGCTGTTAAAGGTTCTACAAATTACAGGACGGGGTCGGAGAGGACGGGCCGTGAGTGATTAATGAGGTGCCGCTGTTTAGATGTTGGCTGATGTGCATTCTCCTGTGACGCTGGCAATAATATCCCTCCTGCTGCTTTCACACATGTACACTCCAACACACACAGACACACACACATGTATGGGGAACAGTACAGAAAGCCACTGCAGCTGCAGTGAGAAAGTACTTTAACATGTTACAGGGTTTTTCAGGGCTCTGCTCCAAGCAATAACTACTTGTTATATACATGAATTTAAATAAACAAATAAATAAACAAAGAATTTGAGATTTCAAGAATGAAGTTATGAAATGAATGAAATTTGAATCAATGAAATTTGCTAGGCGCTGCCCTGTTGGCTATGGCTGGCTTTTGCAGCAGCTCTCTCTTCCTTGTCCGTCCCTTGTAACCTTTTCGTCTCTTTTTCGTAATCTTTGTATTTGGAGTGGATCATTACTTTGAATGGGGGGGGGTGCTGGTTCTCAGGTATGAGCTAAGAAATGAGGACATGGACCTGTCCTTCCATCCATCGTTATTGGGAACGTAAGATCTATCTCCAATAAGGTGGACGAGCTAGCTGTGCTAACCTAGCAACAGAGGGAACACCAGAGGGCAGAGTAGCATCAATTTTGTTGTACTTGTTACAATTACAATAAAGTTCTATTCTATTCTATAAATTTATTAAAATTAAGCTGAAGAGGAATAATTATTAAAAAAAACAACCCAAACTTGTAAGTTCATGTGAATAAAGTTTCAGCTTTGTAAACCCATAAATAATTTTTTGTTTGATCTTTACATAGGCTGAAATAACATTTGGGTGCTGCCGCCAGCACCCAAATGAGGAACATCTTATTAAGTTAAACTTAACAGCTGAGGCCAAAGAGCAACTGCAGAAGCATGCGCTGCCTTAAAGCCCACCTTTTTCATAGCAGACTCAAGTTTGTAGCATATTTGATTCACATACTTTCAGACAGCTGTCCCTATTATTATTATTATTATCATGCTTGTCAACAACTTAAACATTATACTGCTTTCTGTTGTAAAACATTATGCAGATGCATATCACAGCAGATGAAATTTGTCAGCACTTTTGCTTTGTTATTTTATGCCAGTAAACAAGTTATGACTCCTGCGGTCTCTACAGCAGGACTTGGGTGACGAGGCTAAAGACATGAATAAGAATCAAAGGGTGAGAGTGACTCTAATCTAACACATCAGCCTTGGGATTGCTTTACTGCAGAACACACACACACACACACACACACACACACACACACACACACACACACACACACACACACACACACACACACACACACACACACACACACACACACACACACACTTTTTTGCACAGTAGAGAGGAATAAAAAGGGCCACAAAGTACAGAGTATACATCTGCACACACGATCTATATCCTTTCTCTGACAAAACAAGAAATTATGGCCCAAAAACACAACCACTGATAAACAGAATGAAACACAGAGATACATAAACACAAACACACACTCAGCTGTTCATCCCTGCTGCATTTTTCACTGTCAAATCAAGAAAGAGGTGGAGGGGATGGTGATGACAAGGTTACATGATATTTACTGCAGCAAGAGATGGGGAAAGAGAGAGACAGAGATGGGGGGTGGGGGGGGGGTGGGGTAGAGGCAAGGAAACAGGAAAAGGTAATTGATGTTTTAGAGTTGTGATATTCTCTGTGGTCCCTCGTATATTACAAGAGGGCCCTGGAAGCTACAATATTCCCCCGCTGAGCCACACACACACACACACACACACACACACACACACACACACACACACACACACACACACACACACATACATACCCAGAAAAGCACACACCCATTCATATCCCTCTCTCTGACAAAACGCATTATTACCCGGTAACATAGTGCGGCACAGGGCAGCGCTGCCAGCTTTTATTAATAGGACTATGCAGGCAGTGGGAGAGCAGATAGTGCTGCATCAGGAGGTGTTGCAGCTCTCTGGTGAGCTCTCTGAGTGGTCGCTCTCTCCTCATGAGACAAGGTTACTACTTTAACAAATTAAGAATCAGCTCAAAAAGTGTTATCTGATATAATTTTGTTAAATGAAAATATTGATTTCAAAGCGCAGATTGAAGCTCTTGTAAAGAAGCTGAAACTATGTTTACATTTTTGAAAGAAATCTAGCTTTCATAGATCAGCCATAAACACTCATACAGGTGACCTTTAGAAGGTTTTTGGACTTCATTATTGTTGTCCAAAGCCTTATTTCATCCTTTCTTTGGCCTTTTATCTTGCTCTGCAAAGTATTAATTATGATGGGATGGTCTTTTTGTTTTTGACTAGGGATAGAGAGTTAGCTTTCCAATGGCTTTTCAAATGAAGCATTTTCAGATCCAGACTTAAGACAGAAAAGACAAAAACACTTTGTTTTTCTAATATTGCAGTGTTAATAATTCACATTTTACAAAAATTCAACTACAGGGGGAATAATTCTCAACCTGTTTGCACTGAACACTCTTTGTCAGTGCTCTATTTAAGATCAGGGAATTATTTTATGAAACTTAAGCGCTCATTTAATCAACCTCAGTGTCACCGCTGTTGAAGCAAAAAAGGGAATTTGACGGATTTCAAACACTGTAATTTGCAAAGGTAATGAGCACTTAGGTAATTGCTTGCTTTTGCTTCTTGCGATTTTTTTTGTTAAACTGCACTTCAGAACATTTTCTGCTCACTTTGATTCACATCAGACATCACCTGGTTTCTTACATGAACACACATGCTGTTTGATTCCTGCTATTTTGTACTCTTGTGTAGAACCAAAAAACCAAAACAAACATTGCGTAATGTCTCATTTTCCTGGTGGACTTTAACTTCTAAATCTTGTATCCTGCTCTGATCCCAAGTTCCACAACCCAGTGGAGCGGCATGCATGTCTTGTTTGATAGAGCTATGCAAATAAAATTTATTATTATAATTGAGTCTGTCCTTGCTGATGTCCACAGCTCCCTGTAGTAAACTGTTTGATTAATTCAGCATCACCTCTGGTTGGTTCACTGCCCAATAATGGAGATGCTGGTAATGATTATTCACATCTCAATGATTTCATTAAAAGGCTCTGTGTTTGTGTAAACCCAAGTGTGGGAGTCAGCAACAAAGCCGACCGCCTCCCCACATTCCCCCACACACATATATTCACTGCTACCTTTCCTCCTCACCCCTCCGCTCTCACTCTCATGGTCTAACACTTTCACAAAACTGTGAAATAAATCCCAGCAGGAAAATTTATGTCCGGCAGAGTGTAAAAAGAGTTGCTCTTTTGGGTCCTGTTCTGTAATACTGGAGTTGATATCACCACACGCTTCCCCTCTGTCCTTTTTTCTTGAGATATGTTGTCTCACCATTGGTCCAGCTGGTCCAATCTCTCCTCTCTCCCCCTTCTCTCCAGCAGCTCCCTAAAAAACAAACAATGTCATTACATCTCAGTTGGACAAGTGGTCACACTGATAGCTGCCAAAGGACTGGAAAAACCAACATCAGTTATCTTAATAAGGTGCTGAGCTGAGCAGCACAAGACCCCAGAACTATTTCAACAGTCACTCTGAGGTAGACTTAACCGTTTGTAGGTTTGGAACGATTCTGAGAGTGATCACACGTAATTTGTCGCCTTTCACTCCTGCTCACAGACAGTGAAAGTCAAATGGCCTCATCGTAACTAATGCTCCCCCTCATAACCTTATGTAGCAGATATCTGGGGAAATAATAACTTGATTTTCTGCAACACATTTCAGTTTAAGGTAAGAAAGTTGCTTTTGTTGGGAGATAAGTTACTGTATTAAAATTTAAAATTAAAGCTAAATTAAGATGTAATTTCATACTAATATATTAAAAATGAAAACAAGCTGGTAACTTTCTATGAAACAAAAAATATGACAATAAACTACCCTTATTATTCACACACACAAAGTCTTACCGGAGGCCCCTGGATAGAGAGACCACTAGGTCCCTGAGGACCAGGTGGGCCTGAAGGCCCAGGAGAACCAACCTCTCCCATCGGCCCTTGAGGTCCCTGTGAAAACATCACAACGGATTTCATTATTTCACATGTCCTGAAGTAGGGGTGAATCCATTAAATAAGTCAGAATATATAACAATAAGTGTTGTCTTGTGGTTTTTGATCTCCAGGAAAACTCATCAGCTCATCATTCCCACATATTCAGGAAACAAATCTCAGCTGTGTAAGATCTTCATTATTCAATGACTTTTCAAGACAAGGTTGCACATACAGTAGCTTGTACATTTGATTATCAGAGAAATAAAAGAAATCTTACATAGGAGACAGATTGTGGGACAAATCATATATAGTATATAATCTATATATACTGTCACCTTCTTAAAATAGTTGCTTAGGTCATTTTTAACAAAAATGGTTTTTTTTTTGCTTAATCAACTCCTTATGACAAATGGCTGAGTTTTTTGTTTATACTGAAAATATGAAAAAGTGACTCAGGCAGTTATTTAAAGGAAGCAACCTTATTTTTGTGCCATAAAAAGTTCCTCAAAAATAGTTCAACTACCTAAAATCTATAATTAAAATAAAGCTCAAGACTTTGCTCTACTGGGACTTTTGCTTCTTTAATGGTATATACATGTGTGTATACTTATCCCTCTTTCTTTAATCAGGTGGCATTGATGTTACGGCTCATTTGGCCAATGTGTCGAAGCTGCGCACAGTTCTTGCAGATTTAAAGATTAAACTGATGAATTCCTGCAGACCACCACTGATTCACAGCATTTGTGGTTTGTTGGCATAACAGCAGTCATAGCCAAAGAAATCCCCACTCTGTCTGTATTTATTGTTTTACTGTTCAACCGTACAGAAATTGGCCCTCTGCCTTTTTGATCCTAGTGCACAATCAAAACAAACTTAAAATCTGACGTACATGAAGGAAGTGAAGAAAGAAATAAACAGAGGATTAAATGTGTTGTCATGTTTAACTTCATGATAAATAACCTAATGTCCGTGCGCCACTACTTGAGGTAGTTTTTTATATTTTTTTAAAAAAGATGTTCATCACTTCAAAGTTTATTTTAATATCTTTAGAAGTTATGTTCCTGTATATAAATGCCTACACTACAGCAAGTAATGACTTAAAACTGATGACATCTACAAACTGATGAAGAAATCTGTCTCATACAACAGAATAATCCAACTATTAAAATAAGACTTGGCTGCAGCCACTGAGGTATGAATGCTGCTGACAAAGAAGAGTGTGATCTGGCAGGCAAATATTAATATATAAATGTGTGCTGTACAGTGTGTGAGCGCCAGAAGGACAGAAAGCCACATCTCACTCCAAAACCAACACTATTAAACACATCAAAACTTGACGCATATGTCCTGAGTTGAGAAAGTGTTGTGTAAGTTTGGTCCTTTCTTTGTTTCATTTTTGGGAACTTTGAGAAAAATGTGCTATGTTTTAAGATCTGGGTGGGCCGTCGAATAAAGCACTCGATACACTGTCACTCAACAGAGTCATATGGTTGAGATAAATAATCTCATGCTCTTGACTGACAGCTGTGCGTGTCTGAGCAAAAATAACTGGACCCCTACTGCTACTTTCAAAGATAAAAGGTTAAATTACAATCATAGGATTTCAGTCTTGAGAAGCTTCCAGCAGAACCAGGCTTCAGATTGGTAGTCACAGCTGGGTGGTTTGTAACAGTTTGGACCAGACTAACAGAGTAAATCCAAAGCAGATGCAAACTCTACAAATCTTTCATTAAGAGTCAGGACAGGGATTTTTAGAAATGCATCTATTAAAAAGACACAAGTAACAGCTGTAGTAAGAGCCAGCCTTAAGACTGTGGGCAAAAGGAAGATGACGTACTGTGGAAAATGTTAATCTAGTGTTTTCTAAAGGGCCACTTTTTTCACCTGACAGAGCTTCACAATCAGTCTGAAGAATAGAGTGGGCCTCTGTTAAAGACTCTTTGTTTGAGACAGGACGTATGCCTTAGACCTCATAACCTCTTCCTTTTTCAGAATCAGGATGGGGACTGTTCTGTCTCTGGAGGAGAGGTGTGGGCCAGCATGTTTAGATTATGAGTAAAACCAATTTTTAATGTGGGTCTTGTCTTGTCATGTGGACCCACCCTCATTATCATGGTGGGTGTTGTGTATTCATTTCCTGTTGGACCTACCCTGCCCATTTTTCTGAATGTGGAGTTCAAACTGAAGTGAACTTTGACACACATGATAATATAAGCCTCTCCTGAATCAGTGCAGTAAGAGAGAGAAGGATGAAATTTAATTATGACTCTGTCCACATAAAAGAGATGTATTAAACCTTTTTCCTGATGAGCATTTTAGCAGCAGCAATAATCTCAGTCAATACCATAAATCAAGACATGTCTCATATTACCTTTCAAACATTTATGTACAGACCATAATTAGCAAGTTGCCTACTCTTCTTTTGATTGCTCGGATGCAGAGACACTGCAAATATATGACAGAGGCAGCAAACAGAAAGACAGGGGCGCCTACTACATACTACATGTGAATGTAGTATGTATTAGGCGCTACATACTGCATACTGCTTTTGCATGCAGTATGTAGTATGACTGTTGTGTTGGGTCTTTTGTAGTATACCACCCTGGGTTCCAGTCTTGGAAGGCGGAGCTACAGATGATTTTGGGTTTTTGTTTTTTGGCCTTTATTATGAATGTACAAGATGGGCATATCTCGGCATTAAGCTATTTTGTTAATCATATCATAGCAGAATCATCATATTTGATTTATAATCTTACACCAAAACTTATATCCTTCACTAAAAATGAATCTGGATTTTTATTTTTACAGCTGACGGAAAAACTACTTCCATATTATCCACATATGGTTTAAAAAAGTGAATTAGTGGTTTATATGGGCTTAAATGAATTTGTAGAAGTAAAAACCTATTTTACAACTGGAAGTGACAAGATCTACTGGTGTTTCTTTAGCATCATTTCACTTTTACCTCACGGACCATATAACGTTAACGTTGTGTTGTAGTTATAGTGCTGACTCGTTCCAGTAGATGGCGGTAATTCACCAAAACCTGCCGCCCATATAAAGAAACAGCGACGTGAATTGTAGGAAACAGTATGCCAGGTAGACTGGTCTGTAGCATACTGAGACATTTTCCTGGATCAGTAGGACATCTGGGGATTTTTGGCATACTGAAGATTGGCAAGTTTTTGCAGAATTTTGCCCAAAATAGTAGGCACTACTAGTGTAGTAGGCGGTTTGGAAAATAGCCTGGATATTTCTCTGTTTGGATTGACAACAAGATGAAACAGTGAGGAAAAGGTGACAGAAGAAGGGTGCCTGCAAGGCTCAATCAGGAAGCTTGTGAGCATCTAAGTCATCATTTCCCATGGTCTCTGATTCTGCCTTTGCACATCAAAACACAGTCCTAGTACTTCTTTCCCCCCAAAGTTTAGGGTTTAAATGATTGACTGACACACTTTTTGAACAAATTCCACCATTAGGAGCATGTTACAGACCGTTAGTCCTGGCTCTCCTCTATCTCCTCTGGCTCCTCTTATTCCTGGACCACCCTGTAACACACACAAACACACACTGTCAACAAAAGCAAAAATCATCAAAGTTTCCTAAAAAAAAAAGTGAAGGTCAGGCACACCTTTGAAAAAAAAGGAAAAAATAGATCTTTCAATCAGGAACACTTTGATACATGAAGACTATTTTGCTCCAGAAAATTCTGCGGGATTGGGACCACACTGGTGTTAATATGAATGGATAGTGGATTTAATTGACAGAGGCTGATAGTGATCTGTGCTGTGAAACAACCCTCTGAACCGCACTTCATTATGCTGCATCTTTGAATAACAGCTCGGATGTGAAGATATAAACCTCAGGCTGACCCATTAAGGTTTATCCAGGGACATACGACACACACATCTGTTTTTAATTGGCCTGTATAGAATACATCCTCTTCCTGTGTTTGCTTAAAAGGTCTCCCCTAAGGATTGGGGGGGTTCCTTCAGTGTTTAGCCAGAGTGGACTGGGGAAGGTTTTATAAGGGAGGAAAGGAAACTGAAGAGAAGACACACAGATGTGGTGAAAGAGAGAGAGGGAGGTCAGTCCTAATTGGTTCATTATGTGAATTTTAATAGTTATTTTGGGGTATTTTTGCCTTCATTGATAGGACAGCTGAGGAGAGACAGGAAACGTGGGAAATAGAGACAAGCGGCAAATGGTTTTATGCTGGGAGCTTAACCCATGACCACTGCAACAAAGGCTATATCCTGTGTGTTTGGGGTGTGTGCTGAAACCATCATGCCAGTGGTAGCTTAAATACAATGAATTTGGTAGGCTTTCTTGATCAGTCAGGAGTCATCTTCTCACTTTCAGAACTTGCTGCTCCAATAAATATATCTTTAAGAAAAAGAAATACATACCATGAATTCTTTTAACACAAATTAAACACGCAGCTTAACATAAGGGACAAAGTCTGTAATACTTGTGTGCAAAAAGAATGCTGAATAGTTGAAGTCAAACTATTACGACACTACTGCAGTTATAGAGAAAATGATGGGGACATCTTCCAATATTCATCCATCCCAGTACCAAATTACTTCCTTTGCCTGAATGTGTTTCTTTGCTGTGAAAGAACCACTGACGACAGCCAGGTTAAGGACACCTGCCAGAACTCAGGTGCACCATGTAAGGTGCAGTTAAACTCACATTCATTTTACAGAGAGGTAAAACTGTGTTCTCCTTCGGTGATGACCAATAGTAAAGTGATGTTAAATTGATTTCAGGGGAAAAACACAAGTAATTCATATTCATTACAGATTTTAGCAACTTAGCAGTTCTCTTTACAGGTTGTTTTCATAGGGTAAAGCCAACAATGTGAGCTTTGCATTTGTGTGAGTTTTGGCAAACCTTCAGGGAAACTGAAATAATCTTCAAAGGGAAATTATGCAAATGAAATAACACAAACTGTATTTAAATTTTCATGGGACTTCAATAGTGTGGAAAAAAATCAACTGTTATTACTGTTTGACTGAGCAATTTGATGCCAACGGCAAATTTACATTCGCAAAAACTTGGCTCTCAAACAGCATGGGCACAATTCAATTTCCACAAACCAAGATGGCAGGCAGAGCTCGTCTTGTTTTTCATAATGCCAGATTGATTGCTGACTGATGTTCAGTATTGAGCTGAGTCTGTGCCAAATCAGGCAGCACAGATAGCAATTCAGTTTGAGCAATCAATATTTTTTCAAATAAGACTCAAAGATTTACAAAACTGAAGAGACCCACTGCTGTGCGAGACAGGAACAGACATCCTTCTGAAAGTGAACACAAACACAGAAATTACTCTGAGGAAGAAAAGCACAACAGGGTTTTGGATGCTGTTTGTATGTGCAGAGCAGGCTTCTGCTGTAGCTGTAACAGACTGCTGAAGTGCATCTGGTCTGTGCAGGTGCACCATAAACAAGAGATTGTATTAAGCTTGACACCAAGTGAAGATTCACCTGAAAGAGGGATGTTTTGTAGGAGCTACAATAGTTTCTAAATCCTTTTTAATGACTCTTTGCTCAGCAGCTCATTCTCCTTCCAGCTATCTTTTCATGGCTGTGTGTTCAGACATTACATCCAGTATCCCCACAGGTTCAGGTGTTTATCTAGCTTTCTTCACACTCCTTGGTTTATCAGACTGAGCAAAGTCTCAGAGGAGAAACAAAAAAAGGTAAGTACACATTCATTGTTTACAGTAAACTGTTTTCACAGTCTGATAGGATTTTGAAAGTTTTTCCTGCCTGTAGGATGCTTGTCTTCCACAGAGGATATAACAAAAATTGATGGTCTTTACAACCATTATATTGTGTTAACAAGGAGAATGGCACTGCCTTTTCTTCCTTTTTCAAAACTCTACTGACGAAAGCTTGCAGTTTCAGCAGAAAGTGGCTATGATTCTGCCATTAAACCATTCGTCTATGCCTATATGCTGCAGTAAAAATGTGAAATAAGGAGCCCATTTGATGCCAGTGTGAGCAATAGACACAGACAGAGAGACAGACACGGTCACAGAAAGACAGGCATGGGCACAGAGAGACATTAAATGATAATAAAAAAGCGAAGAGAAGAAGAGCCCCAGGCATTTAGGTGAGGTGGAGGTAAAACACAAAACAGAATAGAAAAAGAGAAAAATGATGAAAAAGTTGAAAGCTTTCCAGTACAACTATTGATCTCTGGTTGAGAGAAAGAGAGGAAGAAAGCAACAGAGTGAAGATGTGTCTCCAAATTAGGCCCAAGAGCATTTCATTTTTTATCTAACAAAGAACTTATCTTGTTGGTGATAAGTAAAATTTAGATAGTTTGTTCTTCATGTTAGGACGCCTTATTTGTATTTTTTACAGAGAATGGAGGTTCAAACCTCTAAGACTGACATGAATAAATCAAACCGACAAATCAAAACTAGAAAAGACATAAACCTTTAAATGAGTGAGGAGAGACGGCTTGTTTAACAAGAGGAGGAAAAAAGTGGGATAGTAATCAGGTTTGATGAATGGAATGGCAGCATAATTACTTTCTTAAGCTCAACCAGTGTTGATCTACACCCCTATCATGCCTTCGGTCTCCAACAGGGGTGATAAAGCAAAGAACTTAAAAGCAGGGAGAAAATGAGTAAATCAAAAGAAAGCAAGATCTTGTAAAAGACGGATGCAAACTGGGGGAAAGAGAAGAGAAGAGAAGAGAAGAGAAGAGAAGAGAAGAGAAGAGAAGAGAAGAGAAGAGAAGAGAAGAGAAGAGAAGAGAAGAGAAGAGAAGAGAAGAGAAGAGAAGAGAAGAGAAGAGAAGAGAAGAGAAGATGGAATATAGACATAAGTCTCAGGCTGTAAATGAGCTCATTTACTTGCTCTCATCTCTCAGCCTCTATCAGGTTTACCTGCTGATGCGTGAGAGGAATACAGCTCCTCCACTAGCTCATCTCTTCTGTCCCTTCAATACTGAGATCCAAAAAAAACACCTAAAGATTTTTGTTCCTATATTCCACATACTTCAATATCAATTTTTAGCAATACTTAATCCACGGTTTGTTTCAAGCAGGATTACTGAGCATGATTAATATTCTTATCAATGTGCCTTTTACTAAACATAATGCCGCAAATGTCCAGGTGGCTACTCTGAGACAACCAGGGGGACCTGTCAGGAGAACTTTCCCTCACATGACTGCAGAAGATGTTCTGTTTGCTTAAAACTGAAGAATAATTGTAGCAACCCTGGTTTTGTTTAAACCAGGTGTATGAGTGATGAAATAGCGAAGATATAAGGTAGACTAATAAACCTAACCTGTGTTTCACATGTTACAAAGAGTGTGTGGCTTTTACTGTTTGGATACTGTAATGACAAAGAGTGTCTTATTTCTCAGCTTTTCCCAGCTTGTATTTAAAAACCAAACAAACCAAAAGAACAATATTAAACTTCTTTTTATTTTTTGCTGGAATAAATAAAAAGTTTTGGAGGACTGTCTAGACAGTCAAAGAGAAAGAGAGACTCATTGATATATGTGGTGAACTCTGAAAGAGAGAGCTTCTGTTAATGATTGTGTTGTGATATGGATACCATAAATAACAGTGTATAAAAGAGACAGAAGGGAAAAGCAAATAAAAAGAAGAGAGACACACACACACATAAAGAGTTCTACACATGTCTGTGGAAAGACACAGATCTATAAAAGACAAAAACAGACTGAAAACAGGTTCTTCATACTGGATCGAGCACAAAAGTCTGAAAATGTTATTAAATGAAAGAAGCAGTGAGCTTACAGGAGGTCCAGAAGGTCCAGGAGGTCCTTTGCTGTCCTGGGAGCAGGTACAGGCATGGGGCATGGGAGGACACTGCTCCTCCACTCTCTGAAAACACAAAGAAATACAAAATGAAGAGCGCACAGTGTATTCAGGGGAGACTTGAGCTGCATTGTGACTGCTAATTATTGGTACTCTTAGACATGAGTCAGTCTATACTCATTTATGACAGAGAGCAAGGGAGCACATCACATAGATACAATTATAAAATCATAACCTCTGGCAGTCTCATCAGAGCAAAACCTAAGTGAGTGCTGAAACAATTTGTACAGATTTTAGGTAATTTGGCTTAAATTTGATCATATCTTCAATTATCACTGATTATCTGAAGCTCTATTAGCCAGAGCCTTAAACTACAGCAGAGTCAAGGAGAGCAGGGGAGGAAAAATATCAATTAAAGTGTTTCTTACCAGAGCTGGCAGCTCACAGCACTTATCTCTGCTGGCCCAGGATGTGCTGCAGATAATGTCGAACATCTGGAGCTGGAACTGTAAACGTGCACACACAAGATAACTTACAAAGCGATCAGCAAACACTTTTCTAAATGTGGCAAAGTAAATGGGCAACATTATAACTGTGTGTGGTTTTTAGGGATGCTTTTCTTTTTTGGTGTTCACAGGAGCAGAGACAGTTTTCTCTGCTTGTAAGCTGTAATGACCAGCAGTAAAATGACAGGAAATAGATGATCAATGTCAGACTGACAAATTCTACATTCAGGATAAACACTGACACATTTCAAAATTTTAAACTAAGAGAAATAAGTCATGGCTGTGTGACTAATTTATTGAAACTACTTCATTTTCTTCAGGGTTATAAAAAATGACATTAACTAAGTACATTGTACATAATTTATTAATGAAAAGTTGTTGGTTTGAACAATCTTTTCTAAATTTTTCAGTTTGAAATGTGACAACGAGCAAACTATGTAACTTTGTACTGTAGTTTAGTAGCTTTGTATATCCAGTGCCACTGACAGCCAGACATGTCCGTAATGTATAATGTCTGTGAATCCTGGCTATATCCTGCCAATGCTCATCTACCAAGTACTCTATCAAGGAAGCTAATGTAACCTCACTCTTCATTTGATTGCTAAACTCTCAAGTTTCAACAGACCATTGCAGTATAACTGCTCAATCTGATCCGGAATAACCTAAATGGGCGCTGATAATCTTATTTTAAAGTGTGGATTACATTCAGGCATATATCAAGAAGGGTACCTAGAAACTCCTCACAGCCCCTTTAATAAAGCACTTTTCAAAACCCATAGACATCACAATATTTCTGAACCTGAACCTAAAACTTAAGAGAGGCCAGTTCACCCCTGTCAACAGTAACTTAAGTTCCAAATAAAAACCCTTCCAAATAATCAAAAATGATGTTGTGTTTTGAAAGCTCTAACAACAAACAAAAACTGAATGATATGTGGGCTTGGCATTATAGCAACTACTTTCAGTTCTTTAAGTATGTTTTTGCATCATCTACCCTCTTCACTGGCCCTCAAAGGACGATCTTGTGGTAAGTGTACAGAAAAATAACATCTTTCTTTACAATCCTTCATAAAAGAAGCTCTTATCGCTGCATTTTCTGGATGGAATTTTCTTTGAAGCAGCCAAGATGTGTACATTTATTAACAGCACTTCTTAATGTACACAGAAGCTCAGGATATCTCACGGTATCTCTGCCAGTGAGCCAAAATTTATTTTAGGCCTATTTTCTTTTTGCTTATGCTTCTAAACGGGTACTGGACAGATAGTAAATTATTGGTATGGCACTTTGTACAACTCAATTTGAAGTAAATCAAAGTAATGCTCACTAAGTGACATCCTGGAATGGTTTTTGGATCGAATAAAAGACCATAACAGTTCAGACAAACTCATTGTTTTTTGATCATTGCCATCAATGCACAAGGGGCTTTTACAGCCAAACAGAGCTTGACATTAACTTTTTTGCTCACCAGGCACTGTGGTTGGTAGTTTCGTAGAGTAACTAGCCACTCAGCACTTCCACTAGCCACGTTGTTGTTGGTGGATAATTCTGTTTGATATGATTTATGCTAAAGATGGCATACCTAAGTTTAGATCTACAACCTTTCTAGATTGAAATGACCCCTGTGCACACTCACATCAACATAAATGTTTAATAAGTTGTTTTAAAGTATTCAGCTCTGATAGGGTTGTGCTCCTTTTTATATAAAAATATGCAGTCTATTAAGACATAGTAATAAAAGGAGTAGTTTATTATTGCACATAAAAAACCTAGGAAAAGACACCTTCTGCTTAATATTTATTAACAACACATACAAGCTATTCTTGTCCTTTTTTCCATTTTTCATTGGAAATTCTTTTCTTTTTTGTCTCCTTAGCCTTCGTCTCATCAGGTTTTTTCCTTGTTTGTTTTCTCTCCAGTTCTTGTAACACCTTCAACCACATAGCTCCACCACTTCTCTTCTGTTCTCCACAGAGACCCGAGTACCACCCCTCTGTCAGCAGTGACGTCAGCGAAAGGTTCATGAATGGACCAGTGAGCAAACACTGTGTGCTGGCAGTGTTCATGGGCGATGTAGTGTCATAGTCTCACATTGCAGTTGGTTTATTATTTCAGATGTTGTTTGAAAAAATAAAATATATGTGCATATAAAAATCAACCTGCCATAGTGGCTAGTGGGAGTGACGGTTACCTGCCACTGCTGAAATTCACCTGCATTTGGAGGATTGGTGGGTGTTAATGTCAGGCCCTTTAGCTAGATGACAGGAGCAGAATTTCATTTATTTCTTCTCTTTTTGTAGTTTATACCCCACATTCTGACTTGATTAGGTAAAAAAATGCTCCCTTTTCCCACAAAGGAGTGAATCAGACTATATTGTCTTGATGTTGCTGACTCTCTTACATTCTACTACTCAGATGACTTCCTGTCAAGCACTTTTTAAATTTTTGAGACCAGTGGGAGCTTTGAACAGCCAAGTATGCATTCCAGCTTTGAGTTAACTAAACAGTGATGCAGACATGAAATGATACTGACTGGAGCAGAGTTGTCCCGTCTGCCTCGGGACCGAACCATTCGCCCGAGGATCTCCACTCCGTCAGTGGTGATGTTACCAGCAGCGTTGACGGGTTTCTCCCCAGCCACAGAGCAATCCAAAACCACCTTCACAGAAGTCTTACTGACAGTCACATGGAGCTATAGAGAAGAGAGAGGAGAGTAAACATTAGAAAGAGAAAATATGTTTATGTTTTAGTGTGTATTACACATTCTAATTACCTTCAACATGTAACAGTACATAAACTATGTAGATAGTCAAGAATGTTACTTGAAGAGTGATGATTTCTTAAGACCTGTCCCTTTGATCTCCAAAGGTTGTGAACAAGAGACAATCTATTTGTGTGTATACCAACAAAAACAACAATTTAAACTGACTAATTCCCGTGTTAATTAATTATTTTGCTTAGACATGGTTCTTATACTCACAGATTGAGAGCATACAAATTGTCATACCCTTCAGACTGTCTGTGAGCTCAGGAAACCAGTGCTAGTGCCCTGAACTGTGAAATTCGTCCGGTCACTCAGGTAATGAGCAGAGACGGCTGCAACCCACTCAATGATAGTTACAAACTATTAGACTATTAACCACACACACACACACACACACACACACACACACACACACACACACACACACACACACACACACACACACACACACACACACGCAGAACACATCTAAGTGGAGTTAGATAAAGTTCATATTCTAGTGTCAGAGCTCATTCTTATGCTGATGTCTGGACGGCAGTTTTATAATGACTTTCAGGTCTTATCCTTCATTTTACACGGTTCACTGAGCATGGTGTGTGTGTGTGTGTGTGTGTGTGTGTGTGTGTGTGTGTGTGTGTGTGTGTGTGTGTGCACGCACAGAGCTTATGGTAATGGTGCAATGCCCTTTTGATAAAAAGATGAAACATCCCTCAGCTGAAGGGAGTTGTACTGTGTTCAGTGTCATTAAGAGGTTACAGTACAAATTAACATGAGGATATTCAGTAATGACGTCCGACATCTATAATGCACGTATTTAAATATGTATGCTCTTGTGTATGTGCATGTGTGTGCAATAAATGAGTAACTTTCCTCTGGGCTTGCAACCAAATGTATTCATTCCTGCAGTGACTCAGACTTTTCTCAGGTTTGAAGAAAGTTTATTCTTGAAAATTGGCTTTCTGAACCATATATATATTTATTTTTGTTCTTGAGCTACAGGATGTGTGAAATGTGAGAGTAAAGGCCAAAAAACAGCTTTAGCAAAGATGCTTTATTTTTGAGCTACCATTCTTTAAGGAAGATATTTTCTTATTCAGCCAAACTCACAAAGTACTCTGAGGGTTTAGTTGCTTCACAGTCCATCCTAAAGATGTTCTTTATGTTGTTTATTTCAAACTTAAGTTATATCTTGAGATGTGCTTTGGGGAATATTGTTTAAGTGTGGCTAAAGTAGGGTTCATCTGATAACCCCTGAGGCTGAAACTTGGGTCAGGTTTTACACACTAGCATCCACCACAAAGACAAACAAAATCAGAAACCACAAGAAACTAGACAAACAAAAGAATTACTGGTAATATACTATGTATGCCTGAATATGATGAATATACCTCTCAGGCTTATCTATGTGTGTTTTTAATGTTGTTTTGCTGTCTTACACATCAAAAATAACAAATATGATGAATCTCATTTCTTTGTATCTTGCTCTGCAGGTGGTTTTATTGTTTTCTTTATCAGCAGTCTTCTTCTTTATCTTTTCTCCAGACATAAGACAAAACATTTTTTTCTCAAAAGCACATACAAAGCTATATTATCTTTGTCACCTTGCATATTTTACTTTGTAGTAATCTCAGAAACAGAAAACAACTCTGCTCCATGTTGATATTAAAAGCTTGCACTCTTAGTTATCAGTTTAGCAACATTATGACTAAACACAAATGTCAAACTAAGAAGGAGAAAAAAAAGTAAGTCAAGTTGATAGTTTCAAAGCAATTCAAAGAGTGGTTTGCGGACAAGAAGGCGAGCCTCTGTTCCCATGATGAACAGGAACATATAAACAAGCATCTACACAAACACACACTCTTTCTTTCTCTTTCTCTCTGAAACTTTTATGCCAGCTCCTAAACATTCACTGTGAGATAATGTGGGTTGAAGTGGATGAAGCTATCACTGTCTGCTGACTCAGCAGTCTCTGACCTGCACTTAAAGCTGTGCATGCTCGAGTGCATCTGTCTGCGTGTGTGTGTTGCTTTATGTAAGATGCTGCACCTGTCTGTGAAGCTTGTGATTACTTTACAAATGTTTACCTTAAAGCTTTTTCTTTATGCCTGAACATGGACATGTTTATGCATTATTTCTTCTATGTGTCAAACACACGTTCATTCATTACCCTCCTTTGTTTACAGTTTTGATAAGCGCTCAAGATGCTGCTTTTAGGCTGAGGAACATAATAACCAGAGATCCTCAAAGAACCTTTGATAACACATGAAATGTGATGTCAACTGATATTGTGTTTTCTGATTCAGGAAAAACACCTGATTGTATTTCAGGGAGTACAAACTACCTTCTTAGTGTCTACAACACTTTCAATACATTTCTTAATTTAGCTCATGTCCTCTTTTTATGTTCCAGGATCCCAGTACATCCCTTCATTGTTTGTCAGTTTCTAATTTTTCCCTCTTCATCACCCTCCAAAAGCCATAATCCCAGTAACTGGGACAAGCTCATCGCTCAGAGACAATGTTTTAAAAGCCTCAAAAGTCAACACCATAAGATGCTCCAAACTCCAGTCTATGAAAGAGATGTCTTTACATTTTGTCTTTGTCTATTTGAAATAAATAATCACTTCGTTGTTGATCATCAGGAGAAAAAAAGACCCAAGCATCTATCTCCTTGTCAGCTGCATGCTGCATCACAGCTCTTTTTTTCCCCTTCACAAACAAACACAGCGCCAGTCAGCCCAAATCTGTCCTTCCAACGGACACAACACATTCATTTCCAGTGGCTGTCTTTGTTTCTCTGTGATCATTTCTTTTTCTTCTTGCCAAGAAGCTGCCAACATTTGTGGAAACAGCTTAATAAGAATTGTGTATTGGCAAACAAATTGGCGAATTTCAGGTTTTGTTCCAAGAAACTGGAGGATAACTGTGAGATGTGAACAGCTCAAAACGAGCTAGTTCAAGCTAATATTTACAACACACAAAAACAACAGTTCCTCTGATAAATGTTTGATGTGAGATCTTGTATCATTTTAAGATAAACCTCTGAATTTGTTTTCATCTTTACTTTTAATGTCAGTTATCCTCTACTCTTCCTAATGTGTATCTTTTCTTTCTTTTTGTGTCTCAGGCTCACTGTCATATCCTTGTCTACATTTTCCTTTTCTCTCTCCTTTACCTTTCTCTGTTTTTTTGTGATTCTCTCAGTGTGTGTTTGTTTGTGTGTGGGTGCACTGCTGAGCCGTGACAGATCCTGCTGGGTATTCCTGTTTTCACACGAGGTGTCTTCATATGGTAATCCCTTTCAACAGACACACAAACATGCACACACACGCAGACACTTCTCATACACTTGTCATCCTGTCTAAACATAGATGAACACTTCCCCTTGTCAGGCAGACTCCAGCATCTGTTCCCTCTCTCAGCATTGTCATGTCCTCTTGCAGAGAGACAGAAAACAATGGAAAAAAAAAACAAAGCCAGAGAAGCTGACAGACAGCTACTTGCTGACGTCCTGAAAATTTTTGAGAAATTTTAAGTAGAAATACAGTCTCAAAAAGACAGTACACAACAACAACTGGCAATTGTTCCTTTAAAACTTCACTGATCTTTCAACGTATGTGTGTTATAATCTTCATTTTCATCAACATTGCTGAAGCAAACAGCTGCAGAACAGTGAGGTTAATGCAGAGAACATGTCCCAGAGTGAAAAAAACGGATCATCATCCAGCAAGCTGTTACCATTGGGCATGTTCCTCATATTTAATGCAATGTGAATTTGTATTTCACTTGGTCCGTGGAGGCCAAATCACTGTCATTATTTATTCAAGGCAGGCATTTGCATTACTGTTTATTCCATAATTTATTCTTTCACAAACTACTTTCCAGTCTCAAGTGAGCAGAAAATTGCCTTTTATAGAGGGAATGTCATAAAAATTTGCCATTTCCATTCAGTCCGACTAATTTGATGCAACACAATTTCCATACAAATATGTCTTGTGATTGATAGAAATGTGAAATGTCTCTGTCAGAGGATTAGTTAGAAGGAAAAGCTAATACCTTCTTCTGGTGGTCTCGTCTGGGGTCAACAGGGAACCAGAAAATTATCAGTCATGGAAACTAACACAACCAACATTGTTTTTTGATTATTAAAATATTGTTTACACCGTTAGTTTAAGATTTTCATGTAATATTAATTCACATTTTTCACATTGTGCTAAATGTCAATGTTAATGACAATGGTTTGCAGCAACTTCCCCACCAGAGACCACACAGAGGCTTTAAAAATGTGATGAAATCTGCAGCTTCACTCCCACTCTGTACACTCTCGTAGTTTAAAAAATAAAATAAAATTCAAAATCAGTGCAGAGTAGGAGGGAGAGACAGGAGAGGGAGGAGAACTATCACCACCTGTACACACTCTCACCACAGAAGTGTTGACAGGTCAAGAGAAGAAAAATCCAGCCAATGAGCAATTGGAAAAACCACACAACGTGCTCCATGGTTTGAAAAAAAAAACATCACATTCTTGCTTGTAAGAAAATTTCCTGCCCCTTCTTTTCCCTCATGCTCTGTGGAGGTCAATGAACTGGACATTTATTTTTACAAACATCCAGCTTAAAATGGTAGGAAAAGTTTGTCAAAGTGAACCTGATGTGTACTACGCAGCGTTGAAGTGTTATAAACAATCTACTGGACAACACTTTGGTTTGTAGTCTGAAAACCAATTTGGTATTCTGATGAGCTGCTCAAACCTTTTTACCTCGTTCTAATGACATAAAAGAGAACATTAATATGATACAAAAGCCAGAAAATGACAGTTTCTTAAGCGTATATATTAAAACTCACCTTGTGGAAGCTGCCATGAAAGAGTTTTTTGATTTCAGTTCCATCAAAGGTGACAGTCTGGAAGTCTCCTTTGTAGTCGTTGTTGAAGAATGTCAAGGTCTTCCCAGAGTCTGCAGGGGGGCAGAGGGGAAAAGGCTGACGGGTACTTCAAGTGGAAACCCATTTCTTACATATCATTTATCTCTTGGGTCTGTTATCAGATAAACTTCTTTTTTTTATCAAACTACTCTAAAAAGAATCAAAAACTGAATGCAGTAGAAGAACATACCATAATATCCTCCTCACTATAGTAAAAAGGTATTTAACACTAGTGGAGATGAGAATTTAGGGTTTGTACCATGTCATTGAAAACCATCTCTGAGATGATCGCTTTTACACTCAGATCTAAGATAAAAAGCAGGAAAACAGTAGACTGATGTATAGGCAGAGAAATTAAGTGAAAATGCAATGTAATTCTTTAATTACTCATAACTTTTTGTTTGTTCTGTGTGAATACCTCATCTTTGGCAAAGTGCGTAAAATCCAGTGATGTTGGTCCAACTTTTCTGACAATATAGAGCTTATTTTGAACCTCTAGACCAAATTATCTGAATCAAGTTTTGGAAAAGTAAAGGCTGTTTTTAATTAAAGTGTGCTGTGCCACCATCAACATGTTTCTTTTCCTTGAAATTGAATTTCAGCCCCATTGCTTAAATGACTTTTCCTCTTTAACTTCTTCCAGCTACCACAGATTTCAGGATCCCCCAGGCTAGCAGGTAAAACAATCTGTGTCTCCAAGTCAGAGGTGTCCAAAACACTTCAGAAAGTTAAAGCCTGGTGTGAGTTCACTGGGTGTGCGTTGTCCTGTTACTTCTCCAGGTTGGTATAATAATACTTCTGCAAATTATAATCTCATCTGTTTTCTGTTATATCTAATAGACTTTCAGCACTTTTGAGTCTTAGGTGGTGTGACCTTTCTGCATCTTATTAAAGACGAAACCTTGTGGTTAAAATGAAAACTCTTCATCTTTAAATGCACATTTCATTACTGCATCTTTGTAAATAGCCACTTCATGGTGTCACTGTTACTGTTGATTTGGACTTTAGAGGCTGCAGCACACATCTGCTGTTTGTGTTCACACTTAACAAACTGTGATGTGTTTTGATACAGGTGAGAAAAGGGAAAATAAGGAAAAAAAAATGAAATCAAGACTCACTATCAAGGATCAATCCCACCAAAGGCTCGCTTTCTTTGTCCAGAATTTCCCACAATGCAAAGGGCTCCTGCGGGGTCTCAGGAAGTAGACGTAGCATCATAGATATTGTGTAGTCGGAAGGTAAACCTTCAGGGTGAAGGTACCTGGTACACACACACACACACACACACACACACACACACACACACACACACACACACACACACACACACACACACACACACACACACACACACACACACACCAAACACAGATTTAGGTACGAACAGATAGTGAAGTTAGTTGTGCCCTACAGGCGTGAATCCACTCTGCATCATTCTCAAAATGCTGGTGTCTCCTCACAGCTTGAGTAAACACTTTCAGCTGCCTGTAACTGTCTTTGAATGCCAGCCTTTCTTTGATCACAATGCAGATACCTGCAAGCACTTCAGGTTCAATTTATCTGAGCTTCAATATCAATGTCACTATTCACCTCCCTCACTAAGTAGGAAGCTACCATCCAAATCAGTTGAAGGTAGAAACTTCGCCTTAAGTCATAAAGATTCTTTCCACGTTGTGTTCAATCATAGGTAACACTGATATAAGTCTTGCTTTTTCTTAATGTACCTCTAAATGGGACCATATATGTACAAATTCACAAAAGACCTGAAAGTCATGCTTAAGAAGACAGACCTGGATTCATGTTTGCAACCAAAGAAGTCATTCCCTGCTGCTCTCTAGGACCGTGAGCACTACGCTTAACAATACTCAAACCTTGTTGATCTGGTTCATAGTTGTCTGTTTGTCAGGATTATTTTCTCCTCAGTTTAAACCATTGATTGTAAATGGACTGAAAAGTGTTCCTTTATTTTCCATCCACTGAGAGATATGAAGCCAAAACCCCCCGCCTCCTTGGGTGCTGACATATTGTTCTGGTGCAGCCAAGACATGGGCAGAAGTGACCCAGCAGGCAGAGCCGTGGGACTGATATCAAACCCCTTTTTGCAAACCAAAACACGCTTTTAACCTTCTGCTGATATCCTGAAGATCCCTAAAGTCAAAACAAAACCACCAAACAGATTACTGGGTTGATCTGAAGCCCACATGTATGACTATGTAAAATTGGATGACTCGTGTGAGTATCTGTTCCTCCTGTTCTCTGCTAATCTGATACAGAACATGTCAGGATCTTACATTTAGAGCTGTCAATCAATCATCTTTCTAAAATCAAACAACAAATTAAAAAGGAAAATACTTCTGGAAAAAAAACTTGATAAACCAGCATGATTTAGAGTTAACTTAAGTCAGAAAACATGTTTGAGAAAAACTACATTTAACATGTAATTCAATTTTCCAGTTAGACCCCTGGTCCATGTGTCGGTGTAAGAGAGGCAGAGTTTGAGACTACAGCAGCCAGTCAGCAGGGGGAGCTCCAAAAACTAAGACTTGTGGCATCCATTTTTCTAAACAGTCCACGGTTTTAACCTTGTGTGTTTTTTCTTTGTATTCACATGGTCTTGCTCTAAATGACACATGAACAGATAAAGCTGTCACTGAATGAACTGCCCCGCCGTGCACCAACCCCTTTGGGTAGCTAATCTAGTAGATCAGAGAGTCAAGATTGAATCATACTTCTGCCAGTGTTGTCAGGCAAAGATTAGTGTTATCAGGCTGCATTTATGACTTATTTTTGACAGAGGAAAGAAGAAAAACAAGTCATAAAGTGAACAGCTAAATATAGGGTTTTGAATGTCTGGCCTCAACAGAACAAAACAAGCGACTGTGAAGAGCAGGAGGTTTAATCAAGCACATTAATCCGCAAATCCAACTCATTATTCAATAACAGTCATGTAACACAAATGCTTTACTTGCCAGCTGAAACAGACTGTGGAAAAAACATCCAAACAGTGCTTTAAAAAAGAGCCATTTTAGTACATGTCTGAAAAATGTAATCCTTCCTTATTGGTGTGGTCATGTGTGTACTCACTTGGTGGGTTGTGACACCAGGGCGTCTCGGTGTAATCTGTAACAGGGAAAGCTGTTAAATGATCCAGGCTCAAGGGATACTCCAGGTATGGTGCTGTACTCCTTCTCCACCAGGCCAAACTTCTCCATCATACGGAAACCTGCGGGGGACAAATCTTTACTTTCTCATTCGTGCTACCAATAACTACTGCATCACAGTGTAAAATGTCTTGATGTTTTTCTCATCATCACATTTTTGTCTCTGTTTCATCCAGTGTTGTAAAGTATATTATGCATTCTTTATAATTTTTCACGTCTTACCTGCCATTGTGTTACCACTCATCAACACAGATGGACAAGCTGGAAGAAAAACAGAAGTCTGTAAGTTCATCTATCATAAATTTACCTCTATAAAAACAAACTCATCTTTCTTTCCATTTCTTTTTTAACATCAACAGGAACTCTTTCTTCAGTCTACTTCCTGCCTCAATTTTCTCCTTGCCTAAGTCCTTTCTCTGTTTAAATTTATTCCCCTCCTCTCTTCTTTACTCCCTTTTTATTTGAAACCTTGTGTAGTGCTACTCACTTGCAGTGGCAGCCTCACAGACAAAAGTAATGAGCTGCTCTTCTATTTTCTTCACAGCATCCAAATCGTCCACAAAGAAGACGTGTCTGTCGCTCGGCTTACTGGCAATATTCACCAGCTCCCCGTAGTCTGCATCCGCAAAGCCAATGGCGAAGATGATATAGCCTGAGAATTGAATCAAACAGGAAAACTCATTTCAGGTTCAAAGTCAATGGAAAGGATTAAGAGGAGTCGTGTCACACACTGGGAGAGTCAGAGGTTTCACATCAATGGCTGAAGAGTCTGAAATCCTGCGACAGTAAAATGTGATGAGCAGCACAAAAAACATCAGAGCATGGAAAAGGGAAATGAGGAATATCAGCCCTACATTAATACCCTCAAATCATTACTACTTTCTAACTTTACTCTTCTGCAGTCTAACAAACATGATACAAACCATCCATCTGCATCTCCTTCGACACTTTGTTGACATCATCCTGTGAGCGTCCATCAGTGAGAACAACCAGGACTTTGGGAACACCTCTTCTTGCTCCGGCCTCGGGGGTGAAAATAGTCTCCTTCACATGTTTGATGGCTCGCCCTGACAAGAGAAAAAAAAACTAAATGAAACGACCTCAGTGAGTCTCTTTTCAAACTTTACATTAACATCTTCCGTTTTAAAAAACAGCCATGTTTTATAGACAGTGTTTTTCTCTACTTTTACAGTCAGTTACACTTTTTTACACATGATTGTAAATTACTGAACAGTAAAAAAGAAGTATATCTTTCTCAGTATTTTTAGCCAGCACTGGCGGTGATCGGAGCTCCAGCAAGACAAAAGTATGAAACTTGGTCCTGCGATACCTGATTGACCAAAATTGTTTTGTTTTCTTTCTATGTCTATCTCATTTTATTAACATCTAATGTAACATCCAATCATATTATTTTCCTACAGCACTGCACAGATATTTCAGACTCACACTTAAACACTTAAGTCTAGGAATACACTCATGCAAACAACATCTGCTGACAAAGCTCCTTTCACTTCCTTACCTTGCTTTTCATTAATGTGTATGAAGCAATATGTTGTTTAGTTTAGTTAGATTCTAATCTGACTCTTGAGATGCTTGTTAATAATGCTTCAAGTGTATCTGGCTAAGAGACAACAGGTCTTTTTGCAGCAGCATGCTTTAAAGAGACAACAAAATTAAAGATAATAAAAAAGTGCTTGTGATTGTGTAAATCCTGTGTAGGACAAAAATACAAACACTCATGTGTAAGAGCTTCTGTACCACAATTTAAGCACTAAGTCCTTATAAGATTGTTCATCTCTTCTGTTGAACAATCTGGAGTTGCTGTAATTTCAAACGATTTCCGTCAACTTCAAACAAAGCTAACCAATCATAGTCCCATAGTTTTACAACATAAATAAAGCTGAACAAGCAGAGAATGTGTGGCCATGCAGTTAATGTGTTCAGTTGACCTGTTTGTTACGAGTTAACATGTCCACACAGTTCTGAGAAGGAGGAAAGGCTGGGAACCACATCCCTGCTGCTTCAGTCTTTTCATATGACCAAGACAGCCACTGTTTAAAATAGATTTAATGATGTATTACCATTAGAAAAGTTATTAACCACAAAAACTCTGATCCTGGATATAAGAAATGAATCAAACAGAGTCCGACACACCTACTAAGGAGAAAACTTTTTAAAATTTACTTTTCCTGGTTCACAGTTCCCATCAGCTTTTAAAATATGTGCAAAAACAGTCAGTGTCTGATATGTTTTAATGTGACCTAAATACTCAAAGATGAGACAAACCAAGATGGAGTTGTCGCAATCCAGTCCGTCAAAAAGTTAAAATTAGATGAACTTTTGACGAGTCTGCAGGTCAGCTGCTAATGGATATAATCAGTCAATAAAATCTGTCTAGACAGCTTTAAAAGGTTTCAAAACCCGCCCACCGCAGAGCAGCCAAGGTGGTTCCACTGAGCGCCTTTCAGTGACTTTAATGATGCCTTATGTATCACTGCGCTCTAAACCCTTAAAAATAATCCAAGGAGATTTTTAAAATACTTTTCAAATTAACAGAAGAAAGTTCCTGCATACTGGTCAACTTCCAGAAAGAAGAACTTTCTCCTTCCTGGAAGTTGGCCAGTGTGCGGGAACTTTCTTTTATTAGTTTCAACTTAATTGTCTTTGTTTGTCCGAAGAGTGGATGTGCTGTGTGAAGATCTTTGCTGTTCCTAAATTATTATTCAAGAAAGTCATCTTTTTAAAAAGTGAAAGCAAGAACATTATTATACCTATATTTAGGAAAAAAAATAAATGTTTAAGCATCCAATATGCTCGATTTGAGCAATACTACATGTTCATTAGACATAATTTGTGCATGCTGTACCCTTGTCATCAACACACACAAGTAGGTCAACTCTATTTAATGCCAGTTTTTGCATACTGTCCATCATGATTAGCATTCATACTTCATACAGCTCATCATCTCCACTTGACCTTTGCATAATCAAATGGACCATCACCACTGTTAGGCCTCTCAACTCTCTCTGACCTTTTACATTTTTTTTCACTCACTTCACTTCTGTTTTCAAGAGTTGAGGAAGGTGTCGAAATATAGGAAGTTTGCAATGAAAACACCCCAGATCTATCGATATGTGAGCATATGTGATTCATATGTTGTTGTTGTTGTGTGTGTGTGTGTGTGTGTGTGTGTGTGTGTGTGTGTGTGTGTGTGTGTGTGTGTGTGTGTGTGTGTGTATAATGTCTCTGTCTTCCAATTTCTAACCAAATCAAATCCCTCAGATCACATCTTTAAATCCTCCTCCTGTTGTTTTTTCACTCAGCTGTCAGTGATGACAAACGACGAAGAGCTTGGCCTGTAAAGTGTTGAGTTGTCAGATATTTGCCAGTGATACATCTGTTTCTAGACCGTCCACTGATCACGCTGGGCTAGACTGGAATTACAGCAGCCAGCCAAGCATGAAGTGAGACACAGGACAGAAGGAGCAGAGAAGGGGGATAGGATAGAGTTGGGCAGGTATGAGGGCAAAGGAAGAGCAGGGGGAGGAAAGCAGAAGAAGAGGAGAAGGGTCAAGTGGGAAAGGGCAGGTATGACAAGAAGGTGAGGAAAAAAAATAACAGACAAAACAGAGACATGTCAGTGGATCTCGGGTTTAAAATCCTGTCATCAATCAACTACCCATCACTCTGAGGGAAGCAGTCCATGTCAGATTGGATTTGGTTTCCTGTCTGGAACCAGCTTACCAGAGATAGAGCTGACACTTCAGGAGGTAACAAAAGAAAGCAAAAATGGTTTTAAATTGATAGCACCTTCTAGCACTTAGACATATATATATATATATATATATATATATATATATATATATATATATATATATATATATATATATATATATATATGAGTGTGTGTGTGTGAGACTTTAAGTGACTAATAAACTATCTCTACATTATCGTACAAGACAAAAGCTGTATAAACAAATCCAATACAGAAATCATTTTAAATGTGTTGCACTTGTATTTACTGTCAGTGCAATAAAAAAAATCAGGTTTTAACTGACATCCTTACGTGAATGTTTTAAAAATCAATACATCTTTAAACTTAGTGGGGTTCTTAAACCACATCTGTGTTTCAGGTAACATAGCAAAGCTTGTTACCAATCATAACTTGACTGACAGCGTGAAAATGTCTGAACAGTTTTTGTTCATGAAACAAAAAATATAATATAAGTCATCTTTCTCCCTCACACACACAGACACACACACACACACACACACACAGCCTCAACATGAATGTACTGTGAAAGTACATTCAGGGCTAAGCACGATTTCTTATGTAGAGCATGGAAATCCATCTCAAAAGACACACATACAGTCTATACTTAGGACAGTATACTATCCGTATACAGCTGCAGCCACATCGAATCAACTATTCATAAGGCACTCAGAGACTCACTAATACCTCAATGAATAAATGCATAGTGAAAAATCAAATTGTGGAATAACAGCTTCTGCACCCTGACGCCTCGACATGCTCTCTCCTCACACATGCACTGACAGTAGAAAAAGAACAGTGTTAAGTCTCACAGACGGCAGCATCGTCTACATTTTTAAAACGGGCAGAGAGGAGAGACTTAGGACTATAAGCCATGAAGTACAATACTGATTCCCCACAGCCTCAGCAGCAGCAGGTCTGGATGATTAGGGAACAGCTCTCTGTGTGAGATGGGGGAAAATTTGGATGCTGGATTCCTTCCCAAAACAACCAGGATAAACTTTTTTTATTTTTTTTATATGAACAAACTGAAAAATATAAAATATTCAAAAATACTAAACTGAATGCCTTTTCAATATGTTTGCCTAACCCTGGGACTGCCAGACAGAGGATATAAAGTAAGCAGGACACTTTTAACAAAAAAAGCCACATAATCTATGGGGCTTTTTGTCCGATCATAGTTTTAACCACACAGATGTATCTGCCAGAGGCTCAATGTTAGAGAAGCACAGACAGCAGCAGCTGTTTCTCTGCAGGAACTGGGACAATAAAGTTTGAGAATTAGAAATAAAGTGATCTTTACTTCTGAAATCACTAAAATTTCTGATCCATCTGTACATGGTCAGGATGAGTAAAATGTACGACAGGAGATGTCGACTTACTGGTGTTGATAACTCAGCACAGTACATGTGAGAATGTGTGATAAAAATTAAATTAGTGTCACAACTCACAAAAGCAAGTGAGAAATCTCAACCATGAAAAATTTCAAATAACTAGAAAAGTAAACCAGAAGGGCACTTTGAGAGAACACATTTTCTTCAGGGCCAGACTGCAGTGTTTAACTTATCACTACATAAACATTTTCTGGATATTCCAAAACTGTAAGAATTATATTAATGCAGATTTGTACAAAGCTGAAGGGTCAACACTATTGTTAGCTTATAAGGGTTCAAGGGACAAGACTGGGGGCTCAGATTCTCAAACGGATCCACGCACAAGCCGTGGTAGTCAGGGCTGTATAAATCTGAACCCAGGGATCTCTGTATTCTTGACATATTGTTAATAAATTTGTGTTCAACTGAGAACCAGGGCGCCTCCTGCTCCTTCCTAATCAACAAACTGCGCGAAAAGAGGTGAGAGGAGGAAGGAGTCAGATTAATAATTTTAAGGTATTTTGGTCAGACAGAAAGCACCACATTTCAAACAAGAGGTAATTGAAGTATTTGGGATTTAATACTAAGACATTATTTTGAGTGACAAACTGTAAAGTACCCTTCATGGTTTGAAAGGCAGCAGAGTGGGAAAAATGGCTAAACCTACAGTGAAGAGTACCCTGCTCCAGCAGTGTGAGAAGAATAGCTGAGTTTACAACTGCATTGTACCCTGATCCTTCTAATAGATATTACAGTGTGGGAAAACAGTAAAATTGACACTTAGATGTATGTTGTACACCTCACCTCATTTCCAACACTATCCATTAGCTGCTCATTTTGAATAGATGAATAGAAAAAAACTGTTTCCTTTTTGAAACCTTTGGCTCGATAGTCTGTTCTCAAAACACAACAGTCACATGGGGACTCATACAGGTTCACAAATGTGCAGGGCAGTATCAGTTACTTAAAAAACATGCACTACGCATGTTTTATAGTCTGTTATTAGGTATGGAAAACTGCCATACTAAGTCTTTATGAGCACACGGTAGGAAAACACAATGAGATGTGGGTTTCTCGGGCAGAAATAAAACCAGACAAAAGGAGAAGCATTATGTCTGAGCTACTGGAGAAGATTAATGCTACACTGAGGCTGTGTGTAAAATTTATAGTTTACTTTCTGTTCCGCTGTAGACCACCTGTACACACACACACACACACACACACACACACACACACACACACACACACACACACACACACACACACACACACACACACACACAAACACAAACACAAACACTTTGCACTGTCAGCTAGATCACAGCTGCTTCCACCTGTTCCACTATAAGGCTGTAGGGTAAACATAGGCGGCATGAGGACAGTCAACTTTAAAGAAAGAGAAAAGAAGCAGTGAGGGAACAGAGAGGGAAGAAAGAGAAGCAGAGGGATACGAAGAGAAAAACTTTGAGGAAGGTATAAAGAGGGAAAGAATTAAAAAAAAAGGACTAAGAAGAAGAAGACAGTCAGCCTTGTCCTACAGAACTCATGTTTGCAGCAAAAAGATGACAATAAGATTTTTATTTTTTTTTTCATAAGTTTAGCTTTCACTTCCTGTGGGAAAGGGGGATCTGGAGGAATGAAGAGGGTAATCAGTCCTGGAGCTGATAACAATCTCAGGAACACAATGACTCTGAACAACCACACTTTGGAGAAGTTAGAGCCCTCTGAACCACCAGCATAGCCTGAGCAGCAACACACTAATCTATACGCAGTCACTCAAGAGGAAAACTCCTCTAAAGGCACAACAGATTCACAACCTCACACTGCTGGTTCTGCTCTTTAAACCTACATTCAAATATTTCTGTTCGTTCTCCACTCCTTGAGTGAAGATTTATTGTCCATGTTAACCTTGAAAAAACAGTTTCACAGGTTCGGCAACCAACAAAACTGCTGGCTTCAGATCAGCTAACAATGGACTGTGTGGTTGCTTCAAAAACTAGTACTCTACAGGTTTAAGAAAAAATCTCAATCTCAGTCCATTACAGACAAGGAGTCTTTTACGAGCTCAGCTATCTCAGTTCATCAGCAAACGTGTAGGCTCCCTCACAAAGAGGAACATGAAATAGACATGAAAGGATCCCTTTAAGGTACTTTTGTTGGGAGCATAGTGATCTGGATGTACCTTTGTTGTTAGTCTGCATTAACTACTACAACCTTTTTCTGATTATTGAACTGATCTGACCTGTTTTGGTGTTGCCTCCCTTGTATCTGATTCTCTGTATAGCTTCCAGCAGCGCCTCCTTGTTGCCATGGGAACTCAGCTGGAACTCGGTCCGAGCATCATCACTGAACTGGGCGATGGCCACCTGCAGAGAGGCGGAGACAGACAGACAGGGTGAGATAAGGAAAATAAGTTTGACTCAAATGTCAAGATGACTAACAGAAAGTGAACTCAGATCATCTGGACCTCTGAGGCTTGATTGTTGCCTTAAAGTGAGCGCTTCCAATAAAAAAAGAAAATCCTGTCACCATATGCCCATGCTTATGTCCATCACAAAACCACTGAAACCACCGTATTTGTGCAGAGCAGCTGAAGTTCCTTTATCTGAGAGTAATAAAGCTAAATGTCTTCTCTTTGTGGTCAAAAACTCAATACTTTCTTCAACATTACCTTCAATCTTTGCAGAAAGCAAAAACAGACTCGAACAGATGCTGCCTTTGTTCACTGAAGCAAAAACTGTAATTACTGAAAATAGCAGTACTTCAGCCTCTGAAAAGTGTATGTTACACAAACTAGACCGAATATGACAAAGTAGAAGCTAATATGACATTTCACTGGCTGCAGTTTATGAGGGAAAACAGTGACAAATTTCACACTCTTTTTCTTTTTACTTTTTACACTGAGCCCATGAAGAAAAGGTTTGTGGTGCTTAACAGGCAGAGAACAGCCTTGTTTTGTAAGTGACTTGGTGAAAATTTGCTCAAATATATAAATAACCTAACTACCAAATCAGAGCTATAATCAGTTTAATTGGCTGACTCTACGAGCAGCAAACAACTCTCATTACCTCCAGACTGCTAATGGTGCTGTTGTTGGCTCGAGGTGGCCTGCATCTACCAGCCAACTTTCTCTCTCCTTACCATACAGCCAACTCTCTTACATTACAGCCAGGGCTCTGCTCTTTGTAGCCTTCAATGCCAGAGGGTGTGGGGCACAGTGAGAGTAGCAAACTGCTTAACATCAGACAGTACACAAATGAGAGAAAAGGGTTTAGCAAGCAGCTCCACAGTGTGACAAATGGACCAGCTGAGCTCTGCTGACACTGAGGGGGGTCATGTAGGCAAGAGGGAGAAAGAAATTAGTTCACAATGACAAAAAAGAACTACTTTCTAAGGGAGACTGGCATCATCACAGATGGACCGCATACTAAAGAAACAAACTGTAGATGGTAAAATGCACCATTATTGGTGTTGTGTTTGTGCTGTAGCAGTCTGGCCTTTATTCCAGCATTCAGTGCATCTAAACTAGAGCAAATATTCCTGCCAGGAAAGTAAATCTAACACAAAAACTAAGAGACTGAAATTCTGCAGGGTAAAATGAATACCATGTAAAAGCTAAATGGAAAAAAAAGGAGTAAAGATTGACTCTGTACGGATTTAATGTTCCTCCCCACTTTTTTTATAATTGAGGGCTGTGCTCCTGCAAATTCAACTGGGTACATCTCAGAGAAAATTAGGTGAAATTCTGCTCTTTAGTCAATGCAGCAACAGCAGCATTTCTAAAATGTAAAAAGTACAAAGCCTTGAATCCAATGAACAGAGAGTAAGGCCAGATGAATTAAGAATACGTTGTTCAGATGAGTGTATGTCATGTCCATCATTCCTATTTCTTTCAAATGTAACAAAGGGAATGAGAAATAGGAGGCAGGTTATATATAAAACAGACGTGAGAGAGATGAAGTCAGTCACCATCCTCTCTTATAGATGTACAGTATCTTGTCTCCATTATTCCATTATTCACTTAATGAAAGTCCAGTTTCACAGTGATTTGAGAGCAAATTAAGCCAATACTTCATTCTGTTCTCTTGAGTCGTGTAGGGAAAATGGAGGACAGAAGATTGGATGGTTGGCTGTCCTGTGTGACCCAGTCCCGTGCTATCACATCGCCATGACTGGCATGATTAAAGAGGAATCTGCCAAACACACACACACATACAAACTGAAAATGAATGAATGTACTGCATATCGCTAACTATATTTTCTCTTCTGTGGAGTTTCTTTTAAACCCACTGATTGAAAATGTCTGCCTTTTGTCATCTTGGGGTACTTTTGGCTGTATGCTTCTCATCTGTTTTCTGATGCCCATGAGGATACATTCTCTGAGACTAATAAAAAATAAAGTACAAAGGTGGTGAAAACAAATTAATAGCCTAAGGCACATTTACACTCACCGGCTACTTTATTAGGCACACCTATCCAACTGCGTGCAAACACAAATTTCTAATCAGCCAATCTCATGGCAGCAACTCAATGCATTTAGGCACGTAGACATGGTCAAAGTGATCAGCTGCAGTTCAAACCAAGCATCAGAATGGGGAAGAAAGGTGATTAAAGTGACTTTGAACGTGGCATGGTTGTTGGTGCCAGACGTGCTGGTCTGAGTATTTCAGAAACTGCTGATCTACTGGGATTTTAACCCACAACCATCTCTAGGGTTTACAGAGAATGGTCCCAAAAAGTGAAAATATCCAGTGAGCGGTATTTCTGTGGGCAAAAATGCCTTGTTGATGCCAGAGGTCAGAGGAGAATGGCCAGACTGATAGAAAAGCAACAGTAACTCAAAAAACCACTCCTTAAATTCGGTGTACACAGAAAAGCATCTCTGAACACAACACGTCCAACCTTGAGGCAGATGGGCTACAGCAGCAGAAGACCACACCGGGTACCACTCCTGTCAGCAAAGAACAGGAAACTGAGGCTACGATTCACACAGGCTGGTGGTGTAATGGTGTGGGGGATATTTTCTCAGCTCACTTTGGGCCCCATAGTACCAACTGAGCATGGTTTAAAGTCCACAGCCTACCTGAGTATTATTGCTGACCATGTCAATCTCTTTATGAGCACAGTGTACCCATCTTCTGATGGCTACTTCCAGCAGGATAACGCTCCTTGTCATAAAGCTAGAATCATCTCAGACTGGTTTCTTGAACATGACAATGAGATCCCTGTACTCAAATGGCCTCCACAGTCCCCAGATCTCAATCCAATAGAGCACCTTTGGGATGTGGTGGAACCAGAGATTTGCATCATGGATGTTCAGCCGACAAATCTGCTGCAACTGCGTGATGCTATCATGTCAATATGGACCAAACTCTCTGAGGAATGTTTCCAGTACCTTGTTAGATCTATGCCACAAAGGATTACGGCAGTTCTGAAGGCAAAAGGGGGTCCAACCCAGTACTAGCAAGCTGTACCTAATAAAGTGGCTGGACATGAGTCTCCAGTAGCAGTAGAGTGTGTATAAATATGAGCAACACTTCAAGAAGACTCCCAAAATTATGATTAAGACTGCGTTTTGATATCAGTCCTGGAGTTATGATGCATTTAGGAAAAACGAGGCAAAGTAAAAATTGTTCATCACAGTTTTTTTTTCTTTCATTTATCCTTTATGATTATTCATATTCTCCCCGATCAATGTGTAGGTGTGGTCGCACCTGTGTGCCATCTGGTCCAATCAGATCCAGTGATCCCATTGTGCTGTAGAGGAAACGTGTGATCTTCATGAAGTTGTCATCCCCGATGGACCAGGAACCATCAACCAGGAATGCCAGGTCAGCCTTGGCTTCCTTACACACTGGGGAGAGTAGAGAGAAAGAGATGTAGATTAAGTCAGCACATCGTTTGTCTCTGCATTTAAAAAAGTGATTGCATACAGAATGAAGGTCAGCAGAGGACAGAGCACAACTTGAATGTTAACTGACTGCCTAATGTATTCAGACTCTGAGTAAATATGCATAGTAAAAGCTGCACTGCAAAAATACATCTGCTGCAAAAGAGTAAATATGCAACGGCTGAATCCCCAGATTAGTTTCCACACTGTAGAGGTTATAAGATTAAAAGCTATAGCACACTCTCCATAACTTTCCCGGCTGATTTTATCTCAAAAATGAGTTATCTCCATTGACTGTTTTTCTCCCTTTTTGCAACTTGCTCATTCATATTCCTGGTCCAGGCAAGACTTTCCCTTACTCTCAGGTTCCTTAATGGCTCCCACTGGCCTTATCTCTGCTGCCATAAAGTTGTTTTGTGGTGTTAACAAGTTTTTTAAACTCCAATTCTTTACAGAAAAAAAAAAGCCCATCAGAAAATAACTTTAAGCAAGTCTTTTCCAAGGAGAGATGTGAGAGAAAATGTGTTGAGATTTTAAATGCTAATAGGTGCTAAAAGAGAAAAGGAGAGAATGCGATAAAAAAAAAAAAACTTCATAAAAAACAAACTAAAAAATCCACTTTACTGCAACATCCATTTTCTGCAGGAGACAAATGCTTTTATTCTAAATTTTACAGAACTTTAGAAGTGGAGCACTACTGCTTGTAACAAATGTCATGATAAAGGTCAGCTGGAAAATGTTTTGATTATAGAGTTTTATGCTGCTGATTGTGATAAAAGCTGTGATGATATTACTGAGAGCTTTTCTTTCTGTCCGTGTTATTATCGGTCTTCAACACTCTCACCACTCAACACAATCATTTCCCACCTCTTCTTTTAAACTGCAGCTGTATGTCTGCATGCTCACTCTGCTCATCACTGTTTATACTCTTCCACACATAGACCGCTGTTTCTCTTTACTTAAACACATAGGATCACCTTTGCTTACTCGTCCTCCCCATCTCTACGATTGTGTCCTGAGTAAAGGTTGCCTGTCATTGTAGACAGAAGAATTGGTCCGACAAAGGTCACAAACTTGGATGGAAATGCTTTCAGATGGGCTCAGCAGGTGTGTCTGTTTGGGTCTGCTGTGTTTGTGGTGCTCTTTCACCTGAGCCCATCAGACAGGAACAGAAGAGGTCTGGGTTGGACACAAGGGTTTGGACTCAAAAGTGAGTTATATCCACTGGTTGTTTCTTATTTTTTTTCTCTTCTGAATTAAGCACACTGATCACTCAATGTTTTTAACTTCACCATATGCAAACTTAGCAATCAACTAACAAAATGAATATCAAAACATGGACACAGGCGCTGATTTTTTAATCCTTCCTGAGCCAAAGACAAGCACAAAACACCACATTTTGAGACTTGTGTCAAAACAAGTGAGTCAGAAAACTACATCTAACAGCCAACAACACCTGAATATCAGCGCTGTCATTGCTTTGTGCTTTTGCCTTGGTAGCTTGCACAGGTATTTGTGAGCTGATGAAGTTGTAATACAAAAATGTATTTAGTTTCTGTTGATCATAATTCAAACTTTAAATTAAATTTCTTACATATTATGTCTCAATGTCCTGACCCTGTAACTTCATCATGATGTAATCAACTACACAATAATAATTGAGTTCAGAACTTTGGCAGGTAATGTATTTACTTGGGGTCATACCCAAGTGACCCAAGTTTGGATACACTAAGCGTGTTTCATAGCTTAGAGCCACAGGCACTGACTGTGTTTTGATTTCAAGAATGACCATGTGAACTGAGGACTTTCAGCTAAATAAGTGCTTTCATAAGTGCCACCAATCTGTCATTAGAGGCATTTCCAATGCTTAATTCTCCATCCATCCATTTTCTAAACCGCTTATCCTGTTAAAGGTCGCGGGTGGCTGGTCGCCAGTCAATCGCAGGGCTGACACATTGAGACAGACAACCATTCACTCACACCTACAGACAATTTAGAGTGACCAATTAACCTGGAGAACATGTTTTTGGGCTGTGGAAGGAAGACGGAGTACCCGGAGAGAACCCCTGCATGCACAGGGAGAGCTTGATAACTCCACACAAAAAGGCCCACCAGCCGAGGTGGAGATTTGAACCGGTGACCTTCTTGCATTGAGGAAGCAGCACTAACCCTTGCGCTACCGTGCAGCCCCTGATTAATTCTGACATAAACAAAAACTTAACTAGAATGTCTCTGGTGGGGAAAATTTCTGTACTTCAACAGCTGTTTTAAACCAACGACTTCCCCTCCAACTCAATAATCTAAAGCAAACCTTAGAGTAACATACTTTGATGTTTGTATCATTTTTAGTTCAGTGTTTGACATTGAACAAGCAAAGGGAGCAAAATGCATCCATATTTTGGTCACATTTAGACTATGAGCAAAATATAAAAAATGGTTTCAATTTCATACAGAAAAAATTCTGTTTAAATCAATCTCTATCAGAGGACAGAACTGAAGCACTGCAGGGGCTTATGATCTAAGTGTGGATGTCCTAGAATACTTTAAATAAGAAGTGATGTCAGACACTCTTGTCTTAAATTTAGTTTACTGATTTCTGTGTAACCGTTAACATATTAGCCTTATCAAAAGTAGCAGACAAGCCAACTTGATCAAACTGTAAATGCAAAAACATAAAGTACCTATCATGTCCTGCCTTCTTTTGTATTATCGGAACCTTGTATGCAGAAGCTTGAGTGCTGTGTTTGTGAGTAATAGTTACATTTAATAAAGGTTTTTGATAAAGGTGCTCCACTGGAGCACAAGCTGGCTGTTAGCGACCAGGTTAGCTCTGCTGGGCCAGAGGTAGAAACTAACAAAGAAGGATTTGAAAAGTATTCTTTATTTTGGCACATTAACCAGAAAGGTCTTTTTATAATTAACACAATCAATCCTGTTTGGATCATAGAAAGCTTTTGTGGCTATGACTATAGTCAACGAGTAAATAATGAAAACTAGAAATGCTGAGCGGCAAACAGAATACTCAAAATAATAATCCTGAGGAGGGAGAGTTCTATTATCACCTCATAAAACATTTAATCATTTCTGTTTGAGACACTTTTATGATGGGATTCTTATGAAGACAGCAACATTTTACAAGTTTTGTCTTCTTGACTTTGTATCATAAAAAAGTGTTTACAGGAACTAAGAAATGATGGTGTCAGGTCACTGCAGCCGCCATAAAAAGCAATAAATGCACCATGAAAATAACAATAGTAAAAAACATAATAACAATGTGTATGTGCATGTGTGAGTGCTTGTGTCAGGCTTTTTACTCACCTTCTTTGGCAGGCGGGATGGTGGGGGGCGGCTCTGTGGTGGGGGGTTCAGTTGGAGCTTGAGTTGGTGCTGGCACTGGATACACACACACACACAAGCACACGCACACACACACACACACACACACACACACACACACACACACACACACACACACACACACACACACATGCACACACACACACACACACACACGTGCACAAAGAGGGATACCAGACAAGGTCATCTATCACGATGGCAGTGACAAGTGGCACCATCATCAGGTTTATCTGCCGACCACACACACATGCAGGGCCGTACACATACACACAGTCAATAAGCCTGGGCAACAAGAGACAGCAGTCGCCTTTTTCTATTAGCCTGAAAGTTTTCTAATCTTTTTCTTCCTACAGCAGCTGAGTTCTGGACCTTTTTGGAGAGTGCAATCTGTATTTACAACCTCACATACACAAGAAATCCAGTTGCTGTGTTTAGTTGTGTTTATCTTTCTGTCCTCCGCTGGGTTACAGCAATCCGACTTTATCTCCGTGCTTTTTTCGGATATATTTCCTCCTTCCTTTCTATCGGGTAGGGACAGTGGGATTTCCTATTTCCATCAGTCTTGTGTACGTCTAACCAGAAACTCTTTCTTGGAGTCAAAACAGCCCCAGGTCAAGGCCAACTCAGTGCCAAGCCAATTACTCTGCAGAAAGAAGCGGGTTCTGTCAAACTGGAGTACAGCAAGAAAAACAGCTCTGAATCATCGTCAGCTGCCCTCAGAAGAGGATCTCAGTTTGGTGGCACAGTGTGGCAAATGATGCTGAACAGTGAACACTGTGGAGTTTCTGAAGTTTGGTGTCGGTTCAAGTCAAACATTCAGCTAAATATAGTTCTTGATTTGGTTTTCTCCGTCTGCTAATCCCTGTATTTTTCTGTCTCTTCTATTTTTTTCTGAATCAGAAATCTTTTGAGTGGTGGGAAATACATCATCCAAATAATTCTGTGAACAGGTCTATGATAAAAAAATTAAGTGCTGCTTTTATGTACTTTCTCTCAGTCTAAGTGATTCAATTTCATTCCACTTACTTCACTGCATCTTTATTTTGGAGGGAAATTTTTCCCTTTTTATTCCTACTACACAAAAAAATTACCATGTAGGTTACATTTCAAAAAATATGTTTATCACGTCTGTATAATGCATTCATATAGAAGAGACTACCCAACAGCATACAACACACTGAAAACAACATAGATTTAGTTATATATCGGTGCAGTCATTTTCTAAACTTTGTGAGCAGATTTGATCATGACTTGTTTTGTTTATGCACCAGTTTCACAGCTGTCCACTTTAAATCTGTGGATCAATCAGAAGTTCTGTACTTCCATGAGTCCATCCCTATCCATCTTTCTCTAATCCTTGTTTTGATTTTAGCCAGAAGCTGTTTGACACACCCCAGCTCCCCAGCTGACCAATGAAGTGAAACTATAGACTGTAATTTTTCAGTGTGAGAAAATGAGACATAGAAGAAAAAGAGAGACAGAGGAAAGCCGGAAGGTGAGCATCTGCTCACCTCTGTATCTTTACAGGAGTGACTGAGACAGGTGCATGGCAGAAGGTGGCTCAGACTGAGCAGAAGGAGAAAAAATACTGAAGAGAGTCTTGGAGCATTAACTGGAGAAGAAAATTTATGAGAACACGGAAATAGGGTCGAATTTGAGTCAATGTCCCTGAATACATCTAATTTACTGTGATTCTTCCTGTTTACAAAGTTACACATGTAGTAGTTTATAATTTCAGGAATATTTATAACATACGTGTCATGTCTGTAATGGAGACAACAGGTCCTTCCATTTCCTGCAGCTGGCTGTAAATGCTGATCTGGTATTGGCTGCTGGGAGTGAGGTCGTAGAAGCACTGCCGGGAAGCGCCACCTCCAAGCCTCATTTCTTGCTTCTGACCATCTGTATGAAACAAACACAAAAGTACAGTTTACAATGAAAAAAGTTCAGATCAAGCACTAAAACCTAAATACACTCCTGTTACTGATTTAAGAAAAGAGCTCCCCAATACCTAGCTGCTGTGTTTTATGTTCAAGCATCTCAACTTGTGGCTTTGATTGCTTTCTTCAAGAGTCTGATGCTGAGCTGCTTTATCCGAGAATTTTGGCAGCAAAGTGCCTTGCTCAAAGCAAAATTAAAGGTTAAGATGCTTTTAATCAAACCGAGTCAAAATGCACAGAAATGTTTTGGTCTTCAGAAATCTATGCAAATCCTCTTTTTTTCTTGTTTATATTAATTGAAAAGTATAAAAAATAAAACAAGTTTAGAGCCACTATCATGAGTCAAAGTTAATAAAACTTCTTACAAGACATATCTGGGATTGACTGCTCATTTTCCATAATCTATCTTGGTAACATCCCTTCCCACTTCTCAAAAAAAGACAAGTACCTAGTTAAGATTTTATTAGCAGCTAGTAAAAACTTAAAAACTTAACCTAAGAGCAGAAACTCTTGCAAAACTGGGAAAATGGATTGTGTATATATCCTTGAAGGCTTGAACCACTACTCTATAAACTGACTGTTTTTTTTTCCTTTTGTCACAGTGACATCAAGATGTATGGATGACCCTCTGTTCATTATCTTTGAGCTGAACTATTTTTCTTATGCTTGTTTGCTTTATCTGGAAAAAACATCAACAAAAATAAAGTATAAAAAAAACTAATAAAACTTCTACATTTTAACCACAGACAAACATAAATATATACAAATGGAGATATCAGAGAGTACACATTACAATAACGAAGCTCAGTGATTAAGTGCTTTTTCATTTATTTACTGCTGCAGGAAGGCAGTTGACCTGACAATTCAGTTTTAATTACAGTAGAAAAAACATCATAATATTGACCAAAAGATAAAATGAGTTATATCGCAACAATATCTCATTGCAGAATTAAAGAATTCTCAGTTGTTTTCATTTTGACAAGCTGCAGAAGGACAGCATTCCCAAAAAATGTGAACCAGAAATCACGTTGGCAGCCAAAAAGAGAAAATTGGAAAATGTAAAGTGCACATACACGCACACTAATAGCTGCCATTTGTCACTTTCATTAGTCTAATTCTATTTCCTAATGTGTGTGTAATCTTTGAGAGTGACAAATTAGCTTGTCCTCCGCACAGGAAACAGCCATAGATAATAAAGTTTAGAGAAACAGCTGTCACTGAGAGGCTGCACTCATCCATTTGAGAAGGTGTTTAAGCAGCTGCTTGGCTCTGTGTGGATTAAACCCAATCTCTAAACTCCAGCTTGACTATCCAGCCTCAGCTCAGGCAGGAGGCAGGGTGAGACTGAGATAGCTCTGAGTATGTGAGAGGAGGAGGATCACACGAAGATGTTGGGCGAACAAATACATAACTGTGCTTGTTTTGTAAAGTAGAGGTTGACTTAAATCATTAATTGTCTCTTTATTTGCAATAAACTATTTTAGTTTGGAGTTACCATTTAAAACCAGCTTTTCTTGCAGAAGACACTCCAACATGGCAGATCAACAAACATGTCTTCATTGAGCAGTTTATCAATTATAGTTAGGTCACACCTACATCTTACACTTTGAATTGTTTAGTAAATTCATTTAGTCTCATATAAGCTAAGAAAACATCAAACTATGACTTAAGTGTCAGATTTACTTCTGAATATATTTTTCACTACCCTCATGAAAGTTGTGCAGGTTTGAATATCATCTGAAAACAGAAGCCTCTCATTATGTAGCGCCATGTAGGAGCCTATGCATCTTTCTGACATTATCGTCTGAGAGGTGTTTGTGAAAACCCATCATTGCTTCATGTTCTGTTTTCTGTGAGACCTTTCCACACAGGCTGACATTTGAAAAATAAACACGGACAAAGATTTTCTCACGGACATATAAATAATAAAAGGAATGAGCAGGTATGCAGGAGTCAACAGGTTCATGTAAAAACAGGCTTCAGCAGAAAGAACGGTGTTCCAGTGATAACTTATGACCAACACAAACACACACATCATACAGGAAATTATGTCTCTTTCTCTGAAGAATATAAAGAGGCTGTCAGAGTTTTGACTGTTTCAACTGTAGATTTGTTTTAAGTTTATGATGTATCAGTATTAAATCAAAGGAAAATCAGAGGCAAAGATCTGACAAAGAAAATGCTTTCATTATTTTTCTTAAAACCATTTGTTTTAGGTACATTTTGGTGCACATCTTGGCTTGTTACTTTTCTTCATCCTAATTTCCTCTCCTTTCATTTTTGGCTTCCTTTTTTTTCCATTGTAGCTTTGTAAGCATTGTATATAACAGCCTCTTAAGGTCATAATTTCTTTCCACACATTTTATTTCTGTTACAGTAACTTAATCAATTCTCAAAGCAGATTCCTCCTAGGTCATTAACTGGGGAGGGATTACATGCACTGTATTTCCTTTCCTTTGTGAAAACAGGGATTCATGAATATATTCTGCACAGTGTAAACCAGCGCCATGTGAAAATGACAGAATAACATTTATTTCCCACAGGGTTTATAGCATTACCGATCCAGATGACTGGAAAGGCACATATATAATCGACATGCATGTGACACACTGGGAGAGTCCTGAGTTAACTCGTCTCTGTGTTAATAACACAGTGAGGAGACATTTTCACGAGGACAGGCTGTAAATCTTTGAGGACACATGTGCAGACTTTGGAGTCTGAAGCAGCCACCTCACCAAATATCAAAACCCTAGTAAAACTTTTGATTTAGTGATTGAATTTTATTCCAGTCACTTAGTTGGCAGGAGCCATATTTCTCACATTTCTTAACATGGAACAGTGGAACATGTGGAGATGAATCAATGTGCTCACAGAAAGGTTGGATAGAGTAGATGTAGAGTTTTTGTTTACTCATTTTGGGACAACTGCTTTAGAAAACGAAATACCTCCTCACAAAAACCAGTAGATATTAAGTTCTTTCACAGTAGTCAGGTGAGATTGAAACCATGTTTAATGTTAAAGTTACACTTAATTTACATCAGAGTCAAAAAATCAACCAAGACCTGACTCAGAGTGATTAGAAGTCTGTCTAGTGTTAAAAGCAGAAAGTCTGAAACCAAGATATAAACTATTTGTTTTACTACTTTTTTGGAGCATAGAAAAGTACGGGAGACCACACAAAAACAAACAAACAAAATAAATGTACTCACTGAGCGTAGACTGTATGGAGACTCTGTATGATGTGGCGTGTAGAAGAGGCTGCCATTGGGCACACATGCTGTCAGGGCGCACCTGGTAGGTTGACAAGCCAGAGACACCGAGGTACACTGAAAATACACACAGAGGGGCAGGATTACACATCATCTAGTCATTTTAATTAACTAAAAAACCTTTGGCATCATGATCAAAAGTAACCATGAAGAGCATTCCAAACAAAAAAAAAATTATTATATTAACAACAAATAGGTTTAAGTTTAACACTGCCTCTCATCCAAGACAGATCACTCTAAGAGAAACTTGGCAGAGATACTGTAAGTTATGACTACTTTGAAAGAGCTGTGGTCAAGTTTGTTTTTAAGTGTAACATGAGTGCATTAAACCATGCGTACTTAACTTTACAATGCACCAGTTACACTCAAAGAAATGAACGACACCAGTGTGAAAATATACTTTTAAGAGATTTCAGAATTCAGAGTCAGCAAGTTTTTGCGAAAGCTTGGACTGATAGTCTGAATTATGCATCAAACAGACACGTTGCTCTTGAACAATAAATCAAAGAATAGAAAAACTCAAGTGTTATTGAGCCTACAAAGTTAAAAGTGTTTCATATCTATGGAGTTTAACAGTGGAAATGTTTCAATCTGACAGTCCAGTTACAGCACAGAGTTGGGAAGAAGTTGGAGAAATTCCCAAGTTGCTCAATTGGTCAAGCTTGGTTTTTATCTTTGTTGCTGAGGGACAATAAGGAACGATGCAGCAAAATGCAAAACACCATGAGCAATTTAAAAATGTGAAGTTTGTTTGCTAGTGAGATTTCAGCGAACCGTGGGTAAGCCGTGGATCTCCCAGGAGCCAGTCTCTCCTCATTCGTCCTCTCTCCCTTGTTAACAGAATGTGCTGATGGTATGAAATAAACTTGGCTCTTGCACCAGTAAATAGATGTTTTATGCTGGGACCATATGGCAGGTGCCTCATTTTAAGTACTATTGAATAATGCAAACAATAACCCATCTTTCCTGACAGTTATGTACTCTCATACACATAGGGATGCAAAATAGACAATAGCATGCACAGACATATACATGTCAACACATGAATGTGGACATGCAATCATCTATGGATGTGCTTAAGTTTACTGAAAGAGAGAATTTGTGCTAGACTCACTGCTTGCCTCAAACAAAACAGGTTTGGTATTACAGGTTCATGACCAACATGAAGCTCTGAATTTCAGCTCAAGCTGTGAGTTCACAGGCTGGCCAGTCAAACTGGTGAAATGTTAAAACAACCTTTGGCTGCCCACAACATACTGCCGACTTCAACTGATCAACAGTGTTGGTTGTTGCCTGGTTGTTTTTGTTTTCCTCAAACAATTGGCTTATTGAGAAAATCTCTGACTTAATTTCCTGTTTTGAGGGACATCCAGGACATTTTAGTTCTCATTGTTGGATTGTAGATGTGGTCAGCACGAGAAAAGGGACAAGAGGGAATATAGTGTGTGTTTAGTGAGGCAGTTAACTACAAGGTAAAACTGTAAGTGTGCAGAGTCAAGTTTAAATGAGGACTCAGAAAAACAAAGAGTTGCAAAGGAGAGTACTGGGAGACCAGTACTTAATAAGATGCTGTATGTTCTGCCTGATGCATTTGTGCTTGTGGTTCACTTTGATTTGTATTAGCAGTTTCTTTTGTTATTACATATGTTCTGAAAAGTATTACAGTCATGTAACTCGTATGATGTTTGTACATACGGCTACTCATTTTTATTCATTCACTTTAGCTGTGTAGCTGCTCACCTCAGCAATTTTCTCCTGGTTAGATAAAGGTTAAACCAGAAAAGCACTCAGAGAGCACAGACCTCCAACAAGCATATTGTGATTGTCACCAACACTTCAGTCCTACTTTAATGTTATACTCCTTTTCAGCAGACTGTCTGCTACAATTTGGTGTTAGTTGCAGGTTTGTACAATAATTTGTTACCTGACAGTGTTGAAAATTATGATGACCCAGTACATATTTCATATTTTAGATCTTAGTATTCAGAATTCTGCCAGGATCTTGATCATAATTTAACATGTGTCAGTAATTATCGTGCCCTTGTCTTGTATAGTTTTGCAAAGCAATCTGACCATTTATTGTGGAGTTATATACACATGTGGTCAAAAACAGCCCTGTCCCACAATGATAAAGAGTCCTTTAAAAAAGTCCTGGATCAAGACGGTGATCCAGATCACCTCCAAAATTTAATCACTTCTTCCTTACCCCATTTTGAACATTTCCTGAAAATTTCATTAACATCCGTTTGTTACTTTTTGAGTTATGTTGTTCACAGACAAACAGACAAACTCTCCCAAAAACATAACCTCCTTGGTGTAGGTAACAATTTTGTCTGTCACTACTGACATATTCTCTGGTTGTACTATACAGACATACTAAAACCAGTTAAAAGTGTGTGAAACCTCAGGACAGACTTGAGGATGCCAGACTTAGAGCCAAATTTTGTCTCTCCCAGTTTTGTACAAATTATTGCTGTTATACTTCTCTTTGTTTCTCATCATGAAATCTTCTCACAGTCAAACTTTGCTCCCTCTCTGTGAAACAACAACATATTATTTCAATTTTACGACAATGTGCTAAATCAATAAAAATTTCTTGGGACCACATTGATTGAGCTCCCTTCACTGGTCTCAGGAAATACTAATTCTTACTGTGCAGGCAGTGTGCCAGCACGGCAATACAAACTACATAAAACTTCATTTGGGGGAAACAGTTTCATTTCAGTATATGGTCCTCAAGGTACCAATAATTACTTCTTTATGCTTCATGCTAGTGTGTGTAATTTATTGGTGTAAACAGGCCAGGTGGCTCCCATGATAAAGCTGTGCATCCAGGGAAATATGTTACTGTATCTGCCTTATTAGAATGACGGATGGCTGAACACATCCGGTCTTAATAAAATCAGGGTTCATCTACTAAAGAGCACAAATATGGAAATTTAGATATGCTCAGAGAATTAGCAAAAAAAACCTTTTACATTTGAAAGTCATCAGCACAGTGTGAGGTTCTTGGGTCTGATAGAGAACATGTGATCTGCTGAATATATAGTGATGAGTCATTTTTAAGTCCCCACGCAAACATATACATAGATAAATCGTGACATATAAGGAGCATGAATATAACTTGAAGGCGTGTGTGGTGTTGGTGTTGGTGGTGGTGGGGGTATCTGACATGTATACAATGAAACAGGTGTTTAAGAAAAAGGACTTTAGAAAAACTTGTGATGAGAAGACAGTTGGATGAACTTACAGTGCCTCACCAGGGACAAAGTAATATATTTAAATACGGATATCTGTTAAATCTACTCGCTAATGCCTCATAATTGGACTCTCTTTTCTTATTAAAGTGTCTTTCATTATGAGAGATTTATGGAGGCAAGAAGGCGTGTGGGAGTTGTCACTCATCCAGCAGAGGAATGATTAAAGAACAGATGAAGACACATCAGTGGAGCACATATTGATAAACAAACCCCATAAAAACAGTCTTTCCCTCTGGTTTTTTGTTGTGTTCAGTCAAAGAGCCACTTGACATTTAGTCCATACTTTTTAATTCATAACAATACTCTGTGTAGTTTTAAGAGATATTTCTTCTGAAAATGTAAGGGCTAAAATAATATTTTGCATTGTATTTCAACGTGCTTGAGAAATTCAAAAGCCATTAAAGTAAGAGTTTGTTTTTATCCCACTGATGCCCTGCCTTTCACTGAGTCCCTGCTGTCCAATCAGACAGTAATCCCAAAAGACAACAGTAGATTTCAAAGTAGGGGTATGATGCAGCAGTTTCTGAATAAGCCGAATAAACACGAACAAGAGGTAAGTAAAAAAAGAGAACATGAAAGTTTGATACCAGGTCTTGACACAGCACTATCCTGAGAGGGGGTTCACAGAGAGAATTCACAAAAATGAACACACAAACATTCAGTCTGTACACTTAACTTCTCCTCTTGCTACCTTTTCCCTCTCTGGCAGTCTATTTGTTTTAAAAATGTGAGAAGTTAAAGCCATCTGCATAAAAAATTAGTTTTTACTTGGCTGGTAAAAAATCTAAAAAATTGATGTTTTACAGTCTGTTTGTGCAATTAGAAGTCAGCAGTTTTTGATTGAAACTACAATTTTCATTTAACCATTCTGCTGTTCAGTTTTCAGATGAAGATACATACATGTCTTGGCGTTCACAAGCAGTGGTTCACTCTGTCCTGTAGGGTAGGAAGCCATCACTTGGACACTGTATTCAGTCCCACTTTGTAGGTTTGGGAGCAGGACAGAGTTCACGTTTTCACCCACCGTTGTCTCTAGAACTGGTCCCGGGACTGAAAAAGAGATGCACATAAACACATTCATGAGCGAAAAAAACAGAAAACAGAGATTGTTAATGTACTTACAAATCAAACCTGGTTTGATTAGTGAGATTTAAAACGACTCATTAGGAACTTTTCCAAAATCAAATTTTATTGAATCAATGAAACAGATTATTCCATTTGTTAGTCCATTTGCTAAAATGTGACAATCATACATTAATTCATATTGCTGGCCCCTCTAAGTTCATATCTTACTTGTAGCAACTTAAAGACCCAAAATGCACTGTTATTCCTGTTATTCAAGTAACTGTTGATGAGATGAGTCTCATGTTGGTTGTTGTGACTATTAAATATAAATACATCCCTGCAACAGCATTGTTAGTTCATTAGCCAGATAGCTGCTAGGCTAATTGCCACTTGCTGTTCTTCTGCAGTGTGCTGTCTGAGCCACCTGTTGACTAACCAGCACATATTCTGTTCCTTTTTAGGCACATATTTCTACATCACTGAATTTGTTATTTAAATCTGAAACTAAGTGTTTTGCCAGTATATGCCTGAGTGTGCATGCGTGCGTGACCGTAACGAGCCAACAGCATGACTGGCCGGAGCATATTCTGTTCTAGTTCAGATAATAAATGGAAACATAAACAGACAAACAAGCCTCCCACTCATCATTCTACACACAGCACAGAGCAGAGGGGTTTACTGAACCAGCTGGCTGCAGTAAAGTGCACTGAGCACGATTACACAAAGTTAAATAAGAAACATCTAGCTTTCAGCTATGCTCAATAGTCCTCATCCTAAAAGCTCTTTCTAATGAAGTATTGGCAGAAGTGGTGAGAGACAAGTACAAAAGCTCAAGGATTCAAATGTGAAGAGTAAGCTTGATACTTCAAGGAGGAAGTACTCAACATGTTTTCCAACAGCAAAACACACAATGCTCTTTTTACCTATATCTCATGTACAATGTGATAATCTTATGACTTCTTGGACTTGGCTGGCGCTAGAACTTACTAATAACTATCTGCAGCTTGGTGTTTTTCACCATGATTTTTAAAACTACTTTGGTTAAGCCTCAATACAGGAATTTAGATATGTATCACTGTAAAACTACAGACCAATTTTATATATCCTATTTTGAAGAAAATCAAAGAGAAACCTGATTTTAGGTTAAATAGCTTTTTAAAACACAAACACTGGTTTAGAAATATAATTACTCAGGTTTTAAAACTCACAGCACATAGATAGTCTTACTTAAAGAAGTGATTTCAGAACACATTGTGACAACAACAAACCTACAGTCCTGCAACTACTTGACCGCAGTGCAGCTTTTGAAACTGTTAATCACCCAATCCTTTTCATAAGTTTGCCTCTCTTTGTCCTGAAGACAAGTGGCTCATCGACTCCTTTTTTGACTGTTCTAGAAATTGGAGCCTGGATGTCACAAAACTTTATAGTTCAAAAAGGACAAAACAGAAATACTTATTGTTGGTTCAGACTTGGACCAAGCCATGACGCAAGAAATCTAGGTATCAGGGGGCAGATGGCCTGGTGGTCTAGGTCACGCCCCATGACATTCACCCTCAAGCGAGTGACCTGGGTTGCCACATGTCCCTCCCCACTCTTGCCTCCTTTCCCACTCTATCCACTGTTCTCTCCTCTATCATTTAAGACACAAAAGCCGCAAAATAACTTAGATAAAAAGAAATATAGGTATTTAATTTGATTTTGGTTTTAATTTCAAACTACAGGTATGCTCAGTCACAAGAGCATTGCCTTATGATTTTCACCCTTTGAGCCCTGGCCTCTTTTTTGGGGTCTCTGATAGAAAAAAAAAGATATATCCAAATTGAAAAGAGTTTATCCCTGTATCTACAAGGTCTATTGAATTCATTCTGGTGTCATAATAAAGAGAACACTTGTGAAATTTATTCATAGGTGTCAGAAGTGGTATTGATTACAGTAGCTCAGATAAATAACTATTCCAAAAAAAAAAAGGAAGGTTGATTGAAGTATGACTTGACATTTGTTGCCAAGTTCTTCCAGTTTGATCAGACGTGCAATACGACTATACAGATGTGTAACCTCAAAGGGTCTCAATTGCTGAACCTTAGGGTTTAGGAGGTTAGGTACACTTTAAAAGTAAAGATGTTTCTCTCTCTGAGCAACGCAGAAAGATTAATTTTATGACAACCAGACAAGAAAATTGTTATGCTCTCCATTGTGGTCTACCCAAGAATTGGTACACCAGCCCCAGTTTATTCAAATTAAACAGCACAAGTGTTGACAAAGACTGGAAGAAGAGCACACATTACATCTTTCTGATATCTCAGGCTGCCTGTTAGTTTTCAGATCAATTCTTAATTCTTATTAGTTTATTGTACAAATCTTCCAGCTCTTCTCTTTCAGCTGCTTTGCAGAGTACAACAGAAACATTAGGTGATACTGCTTTCAGCTATTGCACCGCTGCACTCCCTTTTTCTTGTTTTGAATAAGTGTGAGGTATTTTAGATTGCATCTGAATTCTCTGAAAGGGGGAACATAAACAAAGCTTGATCATTTGATAATTGAAAAGCTAAGCAGACAAAAATGCCCAGCTTTGATATCTTGACCACACTTTCCTTAATGAAGCAGTTACACTAGAACCAACTTAGATATGCAGTGCAAGAATAACCATTTTCAGGTACTTGATCATAGCAGGTAAGAGCTCAGTGTGTCTGCTAGGGACATGAAACTTCATCTTTCTACATTAAATATTAAACCACAAAGTGCCTATTTAAGTCCCTACAATTTAAAGAGAGAAAGGTAAAAGGGAGGAAAAAGTGAACTGGACCGTACAGCGCTGCAGCAGCAATTTTGGCCATCTCGTGAAATTAATTTCAAAACACAGGCCTTATTAACTGAGAGATCGGTGCTGTAATCGGACAGACTTGTCACTTCAGACATCAAATTCAATAACTGCCATGGCAGAGAAAGAAGTTGGTTTTGTCTACAAAGGAAAAAAAATCACTACAACTGTTTGCAGAGACTGGGATGTAGGAGAGAGGAAAAAAATGCAAAACAAAACTGCCACACACTGGCATAAATTCAAAACAGTATTTCTGCTATCTACAGGGTGTGGCTGTAAGAAAGCAGCCAATCATATTCTCCAACGGCATGATGAGGGCAATTTATCAGACATCAGTCTACTAACAGTCTCCAATAACCAGCACAGACAAGCTGCTTTGTCTGCTCTGTCTCATGGAGCCTTTGTTTGGAAAGTGTCAGACCAATGAGTGATAATTCTGTCACCATTTTCACAACAAATCACAAGACAATCTGCTGATACATATTCATAGACCTGCAACACATACAGTCATACACACATCCTTGATGTTTCTATTCCTACTGTAAACAGAAACTACATGTGTGCAAAACAAAGGTAACCTGGGGTAACCCTACATAAATGTCACGTAAAGGGGTACTTTTGAAAAAAAAAAAAAAAAAAACGGTAAAACCTGATACAAGAAGAAGAAAAAAAAAAAGACAAATACATCAAAACTTTGGAGATATCTTGGACTATAGGTTATAAGCAACACAAGAAGCAAAATGATTAGACAATAATACCCCAGAACAAACAGACACTGACCCGACAAACCCAGAATAACATGAGGCGGAAGGAACACGACCAAGAATCTGTAGCCATGAGTCTGACCCTGAAAAGGCTCCTGATACAGTCAGATGGGAATATCTACACGTTTTAAATCATTTTGGCTATTTGAAATAATCTGAGACTAACAAGTATCTAAAAACACCACTGACTACTATTTTATAAGAAACAGACTAAGACATTTTTGTGTATGTGTCTATGTTATTGGAGACATGTTTGTTACAGTGAGTTGTTGATCTCACACTCCTCTACCATCCATGTACTGAGATTCTCACGGTAAAAAACAGCAGCATGATAAAATGTAGTTTCCTTCAACCTCATTCCTAGAATGAATAAAGGCTGCCTGCTTGAAGCTCAATCCTCAGAGACACAGGTAATATGTTTAACAACTAAAAACAGACATGGCAGTCATGAAGACAGGACACTTGTCTTCAAAGAATCAAACAATTAGCACCACAGAAGCAGCAGAACAGTGTAAATCGGCTTTTGATGGTACTTCAAGACAATGAATAGAAAGTGTAATATCTCATTTTAAGCAGAAGTTTTCCTGATTTCTTCAAGCTTTTTTATTAACTAAGAAGTCTTCATCAGAGAAGCTTTAAGATCCATTAATAACAATGCCCTGTGCACAGGTTTGTGTCCAGTGATTGCTCTCATTAAAAGCAGATTAGTATGTTTGGACTTGCCCGAGTCTCGTCCAGGGCTAATAAGGATTCACTAAAAACCTGTGATGACAACAAGCAGTCTAACTGTTCCTCAGGCTGTGTGTAATGAAGGTGTACTTGTGGGGGATGAAAACATAGTCTTTAAAAAAGTGCAAGAAAACTCCAGATACATTCATCAGGTTTGGGTCTTCAGCTTGATTATAGTGTGTGTATGTGTGTATTTGTTGTGTTAATGTACCATAGATGGGCTGGTAGACAATCCTGTAACCAAGGGTAGGAGACTGAGGTGGATCCCAGGTGACCCTGAACCGGTTGTACCATTCTTCTGATACACGAAGGTTTCCAGGGGACAAGAGGGGCACTGCGAAAACACAGACATCACAGTACAGAAGTGCTTTCTTAAACCTGACTTCACACAAAAACACCATGACCGTCATTTCAACTGTTACAATATATATATATATATATATATATTGTAACAGTTGAAAAACACCATGACCGTCATTTCAACTGTTACAATATATATATATATATATATATATATATATATATATATATATATATATATATATATATATATATAAATATATATGTTTTTTTTTTTTTTTTTACAAAACTTTACAAATGAAAAACTTTTCCATAGTCTATATTTTAAAAATACAGATTACATTTAAAGAGCAAAACATATCGCTCAATCTTCTTATTTTAGACATAAGCTGTCATACTGACCACATGATTTTCCTATGAGTGTAGTTTTCAAAAATGTGTCTTTCGTTTGCCTTGCAACTTACTGCAGGAACTGTCAGAGTTGGTAGCATTTCAGTTTGAGTATTTTTTGTAGGACAACTTTGAATGTTAAAAATTTGGGGGACCATGTTCATAAAATGTTTGCAAACGATCTGGTGAGAAAGATGGTGGTTGCTCAGGTCTTGGAGACGCTGCAAGCTTTGGCATTGTTTGTCATACAAAATAGTTTAAAGATGGATATTATTTGATAATTTGTTTTAATGAAAGCGCAGAGATGAAGACTGTATTATAGCCCAACTTTTCATTCCTCCTTAAATCACTGATACAGACGACTAAGCCACAGTCTCAACACTCACTTTTTTTTTTTTTTTTTTTAAAGTTAGACAACATTCAATAAAGGAATGAAGCAAGATTCATTTTAAGTTAAATATCCAAGCACAAGAGGTAGTCTCAATTATAAAAAATGAAAACACTTGAAACTACTTGAAATTTCATTAAGCTGACACAGTTTGGTTGACCAATACATAAAACAAGAGAAAGCAAAAAAACTTCAAACCTGAAAGTTATAAAAATAAATGCAACGAATCAGCATGACAAGGGATTAAGGACTCTTTTTTTCCTTCATAAGTTTTGTTTTTATACAAAAAACACATTTAAGATCTGATCCACAGCCTTAAATGACTTACAGCTTTTGTTCCTTGTTGTTATAAACAATAATGAAAAAGGTGCAGCAGTCTGTACATAGTTTGTTGATATACTGTTTAATTACATCCTTCTGTGATATAATCATAGTTGTATTTTATTGAACTTTTTTGTAACTAGTGCGAGGATTGGCTGATTTGAAATTATAACGAGGCTATAAATTCCTATAAACCTCCTTGGAGAGGAGAAATCACGTCTTCCTGTACGTCTAGTATAACTGGGCCCTGATTTCTAACTTCAGTGTTATCCAGGCAGAGAAAAGCCTTTTAATTACAATATGGTGCACTGTAGTCCCCTCATTTAAAGAGATGACACACATTCTCTGACAATTCAAACTACTGTACAGCAAGGACACAATCCCTGCTGAACATGTGAGGTAATCAGGGGAATGGCTGAGAAATCTATTAGATCCCAGTAAAATGATTTAATTGTCCCATTAATGAAAGAAGCTGATGTAATTATGAACGGCCTACATTGAGACAATTTGGAGCGCATCAGTATTTGTCGCCGTTTCAATTTGCATTTCCCAGAAGGAATGTAAATGAAGGAAAAATTAATGCAATGCAAATGGAAATTGTGCCTGCTGCAATAAAATAATGATTTCCATTAGCTTACAGTTTTTTCAAATGTGTTTTCCCAAACTGAAATGAAAATTGAGTTGACCCTGGTGATTAATTACTTACATAGCAGTGTGTATGTGTGTGTTAGATAGTTGGATAGTTAGAGTTTTGTAAGACTTACATGTTGCACCCAAGGCAGAGACACTGACTCCATCTTGTCCATCAGAGTACAGCGGTGTAACTGTCACTTTGTACTGTGTGTCTGATAACAGAGACTGAAGCGACGCCGTCCTCTGACCTCCTGGAATTAACATCTGTACACACACACCGACACACAAAAATACAGACATATACATTTTAGAAAAGTAAGTTCAGTCTTGAAGCACTGATGATCTAATTTTATGTAACAAAACCTGCACATAGATTAACAGTGAAGAAACAAACAAACCAAACCGTATAACTGATTACTCTCTGAATCTGTCGCTCTCCTCTGCAGGCTTCGAGTGACATTTGGAGGCAAAGATTGAGACCAGGTGTCATTTGGTGAAAAAGAAAGTGTTTGCACAACACCACTTATACCCAAACGGCTCTGACCCACAACTGCTCAGGAATTCTGCTCACTTCAATTTAGTCAATAAAGTCGACTGAGTGCAGCAGAGAGGTGGGAAAAAAGCTGAGTAAACCCTTTAACTGCCATGTTTCCATTAATGCAGTTTTCTTTTCTGCATTTCACTTTAAGTTTTAAATAAACTCCTCTGCATGTACAAGGTAGAATAGAGTCTCACAAGTATATAGTTACAGTTTATTTCCACCCTCATATCCGCAGCAGATATTCTTGATTCATTTTAATTGTTAACAGAATTTCCTCGCTTGACCAAGTCACTGTGACACTTGAGTAAGTTACATCACATTAACTCAAGGGTTCTAAAATAAAAGAAGCCTCTCTAAGCTCCTTATCCTTATTTAATGAACTTCCTCTCTTGTAAAACTTTATTTGTTATGCACACAAGAAGTCTTCCACTGTTCATCTGTCTGCTCTTTACCGAGCGTCTGCTTCACAGAGCAAACTACAGCAGAGATAAACTGTTCTTCGCTGTGCTAAGGGCACCTGTACCCAGCCAAATGTCAGCCTGCATGTGTGTGTGTATGAGCGTGGATGTATGTCTGTGTGTGTTAAGGAAGGGAAACATAAATCTGTCACAGCCAATGAGACAGGAGGAAGGAGCTGTCCACTCTGACTGCGGTGCTGAAACACCTTCCAGCATCAAAGCAGGAGACAAACATTCATCCATTTTTAAATACATAAACACTCAGCTACCTCATGAAGCACACAGAAATACACATGACGATTACTCTGCCCTATGTCTCGATCTTTCATTCACATCGACATCAAAACACATTCAAACTTTCTGACCTGGAACAACCCTTATCTATCAGCCAGCAGTTTAAGCTTTTCTTCAATTTTGTTTAGCTATTGTTTCTTTTTCCTCCTCTTTGTTGTTTCTTTTGCTTTTTTTCTGTGCTGCCCTCCGCCTCTGCTCCCAGTGAGGTAAATGGCTGCTGAAAAGATAATGGAATGTCTTCTGGCTTGGCCTGGCCTCTCCATCTTCTACGGCTCTGACACCACGTTGGGAAATTAAAACAGGAGGGAGGGAGTAAGAGAGAGGGAAGGTGGCGAGAGGGATGACTAGAGGGAGGGAGGCGGAAAGAAAAGAAGAGATAGAGGGACAGGCGAAGAGGATGAGAGAGGCCAAGCATATGTGTGTGTGCCTGTGTGTATGTGTGCACCAGTGATCAGGGTCAGCACATGGCACTGAGCTCAAGGGCTCTTACCACGGATAGAGGAATCATGAAGGAGAGGTTGAGCGGACCGGGACTAAAAGTGTAATCAGTTTTTTGATTGGAGCAGATGACCCGACACTGACCGCTGCAGTGCCATCCTGCTGGCTGAAGGTGTGAAATAACAAGGGTCTTCCTACAAACACAACCGCAGTTTTGTCTATTCCATTAAATCAATGATCCCAACACAAAAAGGGAAAAGTGTGCGTGTGTGTTCACTTGAATGTGTGTGAGAGCTTCACTATCCAAATGGTCATAGGAGAACAAAAAAGAAAATAGGAGAACAAAGTATGAAAACTTCGAGGAGCCTGTGATTGAATGTTTGTAAACTACGGCTTTACAGTAAGAGCTGAAAACTCACAGAGGTCTCCTTTTCATCGCTGGTGAGGCCCATGTACGAGACCCTGTAGCTCCTTGCATTTGGGTCTTCATGCTCCCATGATGCCTCCAAGCTTTGGGTGGTCTCATCACTCAGCCGAAGGTTTCTCACAGCCTGACGTGCCACTGTCACACCACAATACAAACAACAGTCACTCCAGTGTTGAATTCGTGCATCAAAACTTGACTTGCTTGAGGTACATTTTGCCATTCTTCAGATGTGCTTTGGTAAACTGTGGATTAGAAGATGTATGTAAAAATGGCAGAATGGTGAAAGTTATTCATAGCAGCTCCCGTCAAAGAGCTGACAAGCTCAAACAACAGTGATGTGTGCTGGCAGATAAAATAAACTTGAAGGTAAATCTGGCCTCTTTTTTCTTGACTTTTTACTCTTAGAAATGCTATTTGGGTTTTGAAACAAAGAAAATGTTCTTTTTTTATCAGTTGTGACTGTGGTGGTAAACAAAGTAGACATGTTTCAGAGTCTATGCAGTCCAGAGCTGATGAAAGTCAGAGTCAGGGGTTCCATATCTAATGCAGCCCTAAACTACAAGCTTGGATTTTTAAAAAGGAAAAGCTGCTCACTGTCTTTTACTCAAACACCTTTGTTGTATCCAAATAAGTACTTAAAAGTTTAAACTGAGCAGCAGATGGGTTGGTTAAAGTCTGTGGAATTGGGGACTTGAGCTAAGGTGACATATCACTCCTACAGAATTTAAAGCCACAAGTACAGAAACGGATCAAACTCGCTGTAGCTCTCTTCTCTCACAATACCTCAACACAACACAAAATGACTGCCAGCCAACTCTCAGATAATCGAGTTTGAACCAGAGTCTCTAGGTAACACCAACTTTGCAAACACAGAGGATCTTCCAGAAGTTTTTCATGAGGTGAACTGAGTCTGAGAATGTAATCTGTGTTTCAGTTTTGCATTCATCAGCCTTAGTCACGCAGTGTGGTGAATTTCTAAGCCCTCAGTAATTCTGCTTTTGCTTCTTGAAACTTAATGAGCAGCAAAGACAAAATTCTTCTCAGAGAACTGTGGTTACACTCTGGCAACATCAGTATGCAGTGTAAACTAACAAAGCTCTACACATTTTAAAACACTGAGCTCTCTCTAACAGATGGTTTGGATCGAGCCATCGTTAATAGTCGGCCATGCAGGAACACACCTTTTTGGGAGCTGTTGCACTTTTTTTTAAAGTTTAGAAGAGAATAAAAAACAACACTCTTCCACTTTCATGCAACTTGATTTGTTCAGTCTGCTCTGTTTAGTTTCATTGTTGTCATAAGGGCTTTGCATTTATTTATAAATATAGCCAAAGCCTACTGTTTAGCTGTTAATATTTAGTCAACTCTTACAAAAACACTTCTTACCGGTGGTTGTGGTAGCGACTGTTGTTGTCTTGGCCACTGGGAAAACACAGAAAGTATTCATCAACTGAGGTTATAGGACAGAAATACAAAACAGATCCGATGTTTGAAAAAGAGATTTTCTTAATCAGAGATGAGCCTTAACAAACCGATCAATGCAGAGGAGCTCTTTCAAAGAGATGCTGATGCTATGATGGTAAAAGGTGCAAATGATTGGTTTGCCCAGGTGTTCTGAGTGAACAGTGGCACTGTGGCGTAGGGCAGGGATCTCAAACTCGTGCCATGGAGGGCCGAGAGGCTGCAGGTTTTCTTTCCAACCAAAAACTCCACCAGCTGATTTCACTGATTAGTCCCTGCTCTCTGCTTGAAGGTGAGGTAATCAGTGAAATCAGCTGGTGTAGTTTTTGGTCTGAAATAAAACCTACAGCCTCTCGGCCCTCAATGGCACGGGTTTGAGACCCCCGGTGTAGAGGGTTAATAAGGGTACAGGCGAACATCAGGGGATCTTAAAACATAAATTGACAGTCATCTATTCATCTCACCTGTGGAAAAGTTTTGGCTGTACATGCTTGTTATGTTTATAATTAATAAATAAAGCAAACAACAACTGCCTGGGTCAGTTGAACAGTCTCATAACCTGCCAACCAATCACTGTAAAGTCACTTACATGTGGTCTCTGTGACAGAAACTGTGTCACTTTCAGATTCATCGTTGAATACAGCCGTCAGCATCACCTCGTACTCTGTTGAAGGACTGAGACCACTCAGGATGTATCTGTCATCACTTCCTCTCAAGATCACCTGCACAACACAAGCTTATATGTTACATTAGGTTTTTCAATAACTGATTTCTTTCAAATGATCTAACACCCCTAGGAAGTTTCATCTTAAGATAACTTATAATGTGCTTTAGCTTTATTTTCAAGTAAAATTACAGTGTGGGAACATAATGTGGCAACATTTTCTGATAATCCCCATAAAATAACCCTTTAATACAGAAATGAGTTTGTCTTCATACCTAAAAAAGCAAACTACTATACATGGTTTTGAATCATACACTGGATTAAACAGTTGATTTCAGCTTCTCCTTTTCTGTAACTAAATTTGTTGTTGATTTATGTGTAAGGAAAAAAAAACAGGAGAAAACAGAGTATTTCCTAAGTTACTGTCAAGATGTGAATAAATGCTGGGTATTAACCAACAGTCTGACAAGGTTATTCATACTCTAAGTAAACCCGCAGATGCTCAAAATCAAGGTCATTGCTGAGTTGTAGTGGCAAGAAATGCTAGAAAAATAAAACAACAAATCACTTCAGCGCTGGTAATGTCAGTCATAAAAACAGCAGGAAGCAGTGTTGCATATTTTAAGAAGCTGCTGCTGCTTCAAAACAGACTGTGTTGGGATTTGGTGTTAACTGTATTAAATAAATAAAGAATAATTGAAATTATTATAACAGTGGTTTATGCAGCATATCAATGTACTTTGCCATGTCAAACTGTGATAAAGTTTAAAGTCACTAAAAGATCATCACCAGAAATTGGTTGTTAAGAAATTTACTGTGTCTATATCTGAATCAGTCAGCATTAGGAAAGTCAGCAACAGCAGCAGAGCTGAGGACCATAGGTTCATTTTAATTCGTACAGCACCAGAACTGAGCCAGTTCAGAAATTACAAAGAGGTCATATTTAGTCCAGTTTCTCTCTGTAGAGAGCATCTGTGAAATTGGAATTTGATATGAATGACTCAATAACTGCATGAATTTACTTCTTTTCAGAGCCCTCTGGGGCACAGTTGGATGCTTATTCCACCTGTGGGGGCAGTCGATTGAGCTTTCACAGTAGAGCAGGTGTGTCTGTGGTGATTCATTCCCTTCATTTGGTAATAAATATTTCCTTTTTTAAAGTATTACCCTCAATATGGTGTCTGGTTAAAAGGAAAATCACTCAGACATTTATAAAAAGCATAAAAACCTTCTTTCTCAAAGTTGGACAAATTTCAGGAAAACAAGTGAATCCAAACAGAATCATGTCAAACAAAAAGGATCATTTAAGAAAATAATTACTCTAATAGATCATCATAGTTTTGCTGCAGTGTGTGTCTGTGCTTCTCCACTTACATATAAGGACACATAGCAGTTTGTGGAGGATGTATAATTATGGTGTGTGTGTGTGTGTGTGTGTGTGTGTGTGGGTTTGTGTGTGTTTGTGTATGGCTGGACATGTGCTGAGTATGTATGTGGGTGAGACAGAGAAAAGCTGCATGTATCCTTTTCTTTGTACTGGTGGAATTACCAGCCCACCTCTTTAACTCCCCTGAGTGTTATTTTCAGCTCTGATGACTCTCAGTAAACACACACATGCACAAACACACACAGACACACACGATGAAAACACACACTACCACAAACCTATGGGCTCTATCGCTGCTGCCCAGCTGTCTCTAAACCCCTGATCATGGCAATAAAACATCCAAGTCATTAATTTCTAGATTTATTCAGCCTTTATTTATACTCAGCCATGCCAGGGGTTTTACCAGCCACCACTGGAGTAGTTAAGCTTATGTGAGAGTCTATAGAGTGCAGGATCCCTGTTATCTGGTTGCACGGAGTGCAGACACTTCTCTCTCTGGAAACAGAGATAATACTGGACCTCTGGCTAAATGAAAAATTCAAACACCATACAGGTTTTAAATGATAAATCTCTGTAATAGTTTTCAGAGTGAGGAAGAGAAAACACATGTTTGTGGCTCACTCATTGATATGCCATAGTGATTTATGAGGTTAATCTTTGCTATCTGTTTAGACTTCTTTTTGAGAAAAACATTTTCAAGAGCTGCGTGTCTGAAACAAACAGGCTTAAACATTGCACAGATACTTACTTCCTTTGTGTCACCATCTGTGAGCCCAGTCCAGGAGAGTCTGTACAGGACTATGTCACTGGCTGAGTGATCCCAGCTGACCTGGAAACTGTCTGTGCTGATAGCACTGGAGCGCAGGTTCAAAGGACCAGGAACAGGAGCTTAAAGGCAGAAAAAAAAGTTATTTAAGGTATTAAAGTGCTCAATTTATCTTACTTTTACATTAAATAATCACATACTGGATGATGTTTATCAATATGCTGAATTTATCACAAGCTTTTGCTATTAACTGAAGAGAGCTGACCAAAAAGAGATTGGCTGGCAGCGCATCTGCACTCATGCAACTTTCATGGATCTGTTTCATGAAATATTTACAGCTGCAGTTTGAACGGTTTTCCTGACATAAACATTGGTTCTGATTCTCATCCCTCCTCATTTTCCCCAGAAACTACTTCTAATGCAAACACTCTGGGGTGAATGAAGACTAAGTAAAAACCGAGCTATGTGCATTTTAAATACATAGGTTTGTTAAGTAGGATGTGTAAAACACTGTGCAACAAGTAGTACAGGTAAAAGCCATTTAACTTTAATTTGTAAGATTTTATGTTGAAAAAGCTACACAGTTAAACTGCTGCTTTCCTTACTGTAGTGATTAATTTATCAAGAAATAGTGAAATTTAATTCATTTCTGTTTCAGTTTATTGGCAATTATTTCAGACTATTAAAACATTGTTATGCAGTATCTAAGAGCACAACAATTACGTACAACTGCTAAACTTAAATCATGCAGGACTTCTACCATTTTCCACTTTTCCTCTCAAACTCTTAAAAGTGCTGACACACTCTTGTTTGTTTATTTGCCCTCTTTTCTTAAACTGCTCCACTGACCGAAGTTTGCCAGAAGACAAATAAAAAATCAACTTGGCTGTTTAGAGCGAGTGAGTTTAAAAGTTGCTGGCCAAAAATACATTTCTTTTTGCTGACTCAGCACTGGGGCCCAACTGATTGTTGCTTAAAGGGATATCTTGACAAATCAATATCTGTTAGCATGACAGAATAGTAAGGGACAGTGAAATGACCTTTTAATGTGCCTCTGCTATTATGCTGAGGTGTAAATGAGATGGGCAGACTGCCAACAGAACAGAAGGACCAGTGGAGGGAATAAAATTCAACACTGTTTGGCACGAAGAGAAATGTTCTACCTCCTGAGGGTATTGATACAAGTGTTTTCAAGAAATGGAGACAAAAATGTCCAAGCAGCAAGGACATAAAATAAAATAAATCTAGAGGAGGAATTGCAAAAAATGAACAAGAGAGCTCAGTTATTATCATTAAATGCAACATGGGATGTCCCGCTCAAGCTTTCTGCCCCTGATCCTAATCTCATAATCTGCACTTTTTGCTCTAACATATTTCCACACAGATGACATTTTAGCCACAGGGTTGCTAATGCTACTGTAACAGACTGTCCTGTGTTTGGTTTATGGTTGCCTTGTTTAACCCAGGAGAGTTACGGAGGCTGCTGTAAAAATGTTGCTGTTGTGCATATATGTCCCTGTTATAAAGGTTAAGTTGTGGCTTAAATTGAAATAAAACAGAATTTTCTAATAAACAACATCACTCGCACATCAGTATCCCACCAAAAATACTGCTCAGTGACAGCTGAAGTAAATGATTTGAGTAAGATGATCAGCCAAAATGCCAATCCCTGATCGATCCAAAAATGTGCATATCAGCTTTGATGTGACATCATCAGACATCACTTTCTTACTGGTTGTGAATCCATCCGTGAGTGGTTCTGATTGGCCCTCATCATACAAGGCAAAAACAGCCACTGAGTACTCTGTCAGAGATGTTAAACCATACAGGTCAAAAGTGTTTCCAGAAGGCACCTCCACCTGCAAAACAAACACAGACACGTTATGAAAATGAGATAGCTCAGCACAGTCTGCTAAAGAGGCTACAAATCATTTGAACAATCAAAAATCAACATTCGAGGAGTTTCAGTTTTAAGCACTTGTCTCCTGTGGAACAGAGCAAATTTACCAGGATGTCACAAAAGAAGAATGTTTTCAGTAGTATGGACTAATGTGATGTTTGTATTATGAGACACCAACCAAATTATGCATACACAAACACACTTCACTTTGTGTAAATGCAATACCTGCTTATTATCTAAGGTGATTTATACAACTGTTCAATACTCATTCTAGTTTGACCTTTTCATGAAAACAACACTCCCAATAATTGATCTCTTCTTTGTTCTCCCCTTCCATCTGTCTCATCTCATTACATCCAGACACTGACGCTTGCAGATATAAATGGCATTAATTTATGTTATTTATAGACGTTACTAAAAATGAAGTCCAAAAAACATGAACTAATTAAATAATGAACGCAAGTATTACCTCCTTCTCGACAAGTCCATCCGTCTTTATCCACACAATACGGTAACCTTTGACCACTGTGGGCACGGGGTCCCAGCTGATGTGGGCTGAGTTGTGAGTGATGTCAGAGAGCTGGAGGTTTGCAGGTGGACTCAGAGGTACTGAGAGGACAGAGAAAGAGAGTGGTGCATTTTGTTGACTTTTGGCTTTGTAAGCACTTTGGTACATTTAGAAAAGAGAAATTTTCAAAGAGGGGGATGCACTTTCCAATCTTCCCTCCCTGTAGGCCGGTTTGAGGGTTATGGATAGTGAGGTCAAGGAATTAAAAGGAATGTGTGCTTGTGCGTTACTCACATGTGGTTTCCTGGTTTGTAATGGGGTCACCAGCTTCCTCTCCATACATGGCATAAACTGTGACGGTGTATTCAGTATGAGGGGTCAACCCATCCAGCTCCAACTCTGTCACTGCATCTGATACTTTGACCTGAAAACAACGATACAAAAACACCCAGTGCAAAATTTATTAACAATTTTAGGCGTTCAGCCTTTAAATTTAAGTCAAAAACTACTACTTGAAATATTTACCCACACAAGACACTGATTTCCCTCTCTATCTTTCTTTTATTACCTCCTTTTCATCTAAGTCTCCTCCTTCATTAAGCGGTCCATACAGCAGCATGTAGCCAGAAACTCCATCAACACTGTCCCATCTCGCTTTCATGGTCTTGTGAGACACATCAAACAGCTGGAGGCCTGTCACTGTGGGAAGAGCCACTACAAACACATGCACACACACAGACACAAACACACACAGCAGACGATTCAATCAGAAGGGAATAAAATAAGTCACTGGGTTTCCTGCGGATGCTTTAATCCTACAGTCATGTGGGCACTTTGTCTATAGTATGTCTGTCTGATGTTGCTGTCAAACTTTTAATTCACTGTTTTTGACTTTTGGTCTCGGATGTTAGCTGAAGCATTGGTGTGAGGTTTTGTGAGTGCCATCCAACATGTGTGTTTGTGTGTAAGAATAAACTTACGGGTTGTTTCTGATCCTCTCAGAGCTTCACTTGCCTCATTTGCATACACAGCAAACACAGCCAGCTGGTACTCTGTGAGTGAGCTGAGGTGCTCTAACACCACAGAAGTATCCCCACCGTCCACTACTGCCTGGGATGTCAAAGCATAAGTCGGGCAAGAGGGAGAGGGAGTGGGGAAAGATGGATGGGAGGGACAGAGAAGAGAGATGGGGTGAGGAAATGGATTGGATAAGAGGAATGGGGGAGTACGGGGCGAAGAATGGTGGGGAAAATGGAAAGTGGGGCAATGGATGGGAAAGACAAAAATGACAAATGGAAGAGGGAGGAAGGCCGGGGAGGAAAGGGAGACCAAAAGAGAATGGTGAAAGATGGGAAGAGTCGATTTATTGATTGGGATAAGGCACAAATGTCCAGAGCAAAATAATATTTTTTCATCCTGATCTGAATGGATGACAGTTGTGATACAGATTAGGTCTGTGCTGAGCCAGCTGGAAAGGTCTCCTCACATGCGGCTCCAGACCATCTGGTCTCTGTAAACCCAGCTGAACAAAAGATTTAAAGGTTTCTGTGGTCAAATGTTCTGGAAAAATCAGGCAGGTGCCCGGATCAGCCAGAGTATAATTTCTAGCGGGCCCTCATTACCTGCATGAATGTTCCTGGGAGTTCTGAAAAGAGGGATGAGAGCAGCAAAGGGAAATGAGAGAATGCCACCACAAGCATCTCACAGGAAAAAAATTAACTTATACCTGCCAGAAAATCCTGATAAAGTAGCTCCCGTTGGTGTAGTTAAAATGATGGAGACACAGAGGAAAGCCTGGACCAAACTCCCTGTCTGTGCTTCTACTGAGACTCTTACTGAGTGAATTTATGTCATACTTTGACTTTCAGATAACTTTGAGCTTGCATTTATGTGTACATTTCTTAATTTTATAAAGTTATGCACTTGTTTGGTGCTTATTTCTTTCAGCTTTTTTAGTTTAATTTGATTGGGTAAAAACACAATTTTAGCATTATGGTTGTGCATTTACTGTGGTCATGTCTACTCCAAAGATGCTAGAACCATGTAATTGATATTTTACAGGTATTCAAACATTCATATACACCATAACACCCTGATGTATGCATACTTGGAAATATGATGGACAATACACAGAAAAAGACAATGCAACACATTGCTTTGATAGCTTTTACATCTGCTAAAGGAAAATTCTTGTAATATGAACTTAAAAACTTGCAAACCAGGATGCTACAACATAGAACTAACATATAAAAATGTACATTTCAAAAAAGGGGAAAGATGTAAAAATGATTCAGTACCTCCTGTGGTTCTCCTCCAAGAGCAGGGTAATAAACCACTCTGTATTTCTCTACATTTCCAGGGGCGGGGCTCCATGAAACCTGAAAGCTCCGTGCTGTCACCTCTGATGTCACAAGGTCAAGTGGGGGCCCAACTGCTGCTGGTATGTGTTCTAAAAAAAGTATCATTAGGGAAGGAGGACAGGATAAGAGCTTGTATCTGATAACACAAAATTACTCCCAGTGCAGGAGTTTAAGTAGAGAACCCGACATGCAATGTGAATCAGAGCAGGGGAGATAGTGTTGACATAAAATCAAAACACATTAGTTGGATTTATGGTCTCTTTAAAGACATCTTAAAGAAAAAAGGGAAAAAAGACAATGTTTGCTCAAAGAATTGCCGTTCTGTAATGGTATTATTTCTCTTTGGCTGCTATATGAGACCATAGAGACATTAAAAACCTTTGCATTAGAGGTGAACCTCTCTGGCCACTCAGTCTTCATCTTTAGAGAAATGGTTTGATAAACAGTTGTCTGCACTGTCTTTCAACAAGAACTTTGATCATTCATTGTGAAGAGCTGGAGTGAGAACACTTTGTTGACTCAACTTTGAGTTTGCCTTTGTTTGGACAGTTGATATCTAGAAGGGCAGCTGTGACAGCAGTTTGTAAGTGTATGACAATTCTTAAGACATTAAGTATGCATGACTGCTGCCACAGAGGCTGCCCTATGGCTGCTCCCTCTCCCTGTGGCACTCCCTCCTTACTCTGCTTGATGTCCTTGTCTTGCTGCACCACTTGTTCACACACTGTTTGGGTCAGTCCCTCCACTATGGAGCTCATGATGTTGAAGTCTGCTACATTGTAGACATGAGTGCTGTGTGGCTCAGAGGCAATGGAGCGCAGCTCATTCTCATCAGCATTCTTCACACCTGGGAAGGTGGGAGCAGAGATAAAACTGGTTTAAAGAGAAGAATAATCTTTTAAAATGTAACAGAGCAAACAATCTCTTCTGCATATCAGTTTTGGTGTTCCTACCGATAGCAAACAACTCAACTCCAGCATTTCTCAAGCTCTCTGCGGGGGGAATGACATCATCCTGGGACTTCCCATCTGTGATAAGAATTCCGATCTTGGGTATTCCAGCTCGGGAGCCAGATTCCGGCTTGAAGCAGTTCTCCAAGATATACGTCAATGCAAGGCCTGAAGAGACAAGGAGAGCGACAGAGGAAGAATAGAAGGGGATAAGGGGAGAATAAAAAGATTAAAAAAGGAACAGGATGGATGGATGGATGAATAAATTTTTATAAGGTGTCCAAGAAAGAAAAGAGGCAAAAAAAGGTTGGAAAATGGTCATAAAACTGGGATTTTACAGACATTAGACATTACTGGTTTGGGACAACTAAACCAAAAAAGAAAAAGGAAAAAATTTAAAAATGATCCATGCAAAAAGACAAATTGTGTTAGGGAAACCCAGCACCTGTGAGTGTGTTTCCTCCTTTGTAGGGCAGGTTCTTGACAGCATCAATGACAGTATCTTTGGTGGAGAAAGCATTTAGATGCCACTCTATCCTGGGATCTCCACTGTACTGAGCCAAACCTTCAAACACACAATTACACAAACTCTTAAATTTGCTTGCTGAAACCCTTCAATCTCAGACTCATATGATAGATCATTGCCAAAAAACACTACTCCCAAATAGATATAAGCAACAGAGCTGCATTAAAGCAGCAACTTCATCAGAGATCTGTATTTATACCTGTGGTGTTGCTCATCTGCTAGAGTTGCAGTGACCTACCTATCCTTGTCTTATCTATGCCAACATCAAAAGCATTAACAAGGTTTTCCAGGAACATTCGGACCAGACGGAAGTTGAGACGCCCAATACTCCAGGAGCCGTCCACCAGGATCACGATGTCCGCAATAGCCTCAGTGCGACACACAAACTGATCGACTGAAATAAAGAGAGAAGAGAAGACAGAATGGTGTGAACTCAAAATGACCAAAGTTAGGGATAATAAGACAGACACAAAGGCTAATAACTCAGTGGTTTAAAGACGTCTCATATGCACTCACAAATGACGCCCAAGCATGGCAGGTTTGAGGCTGACTTTATTGCACAAGACAAACACAATTAATCAAAAAGAAATCTGCAAACGTCCCCAGCATACTGAGAGCACTTTCTCCACATTCAGTACAATGAAGCAAATACAAATAAAAATCAAGTCTGAATCCACTGCTAGCTTCAAAGATAATCTCTTCTTCCCTTTCTCTAAAACTATGTAAACACGTGGTGTAAAAAAAGCACTTCATTATCTTCCTTTGAACTCACTGCTGTTTTTCATCCAATAACTCTGTCAGCATCTCAACATGACTGCAAATCAGATTCACTATGCATTCAAAAGAGATTTTAAAGGGAAATCTACAGAAGATTCCTCCCACCTGAGACTAATAGTGAGATATTGGATATGGGTCAATACTGTGGGTGCAGTCTCACACACCCACATACACTTTTATTGGTTCATTTATCATAATTACATAACTGCTTATCTTGTCATCCTGCAGTGTATGATTTTCTATAAATGAATACATCCACTTAAAGAACATGCTGATAAGGTCAGATATTTGTGTCTTAATGGAGAAAGGCAATAAAAGGGAGTGCTGACTGTAAGAAATGTGAATTATAACTTCGAATTTTTATACCCGCCCAACACAGTCTTCAACAGAAGAAATGGCTACATTTGTCATGATGCTCAAAAAAAATAATATTAATGTCCTGTGGTAGTCTTAAGACCTTTGACACATTTTAGTTAATATCAGGCTCCCTTCTCTTTGAATGTAGCTCCACTTTGCTGTCACATGGGTACGTTTATCTCCTATATAACTCATATTCTGGCCTAGCATCAGTCATAAATCCACACTATCATGAATGACTGAAGTTGACAAGAACAGGTGGCTGATGGCCCAAAACAGCACAACATTAAAAGGAACATAAATGACAACTGTGTTTTGGAAAACAATCCTTTTTTGTAATTCCTGGAAAGCAAATCTGTATCATTTACTGTATCAGCTGTGCTTTTTGTGCCTCGATCTAGGACAACACTGTCTGAAGCCTGAAATAAATAAAATTTAAAAAAAGAATGAGCCACGCAGGTATTCGTTTCAAGAAGTGATTTTCCAGACGGAGCCTTCCTGTCTGCTGTCTGTGTCTGTGTGACTGTTTGAACCATCCATCTGCTGCAGACGGCAGACGGAGGAGAGGAAAGAGGACAGTGAGGTTAAGAGATAGCTGATGACAATTTTTGGTTTGCAAATGTAAAACATGAAAGACTGAGACGGTGTCCTATAAAATACTCTTCAAGTAACGTTTGCCAAGAATATTATACAAATAGTTTTGAGTACATAATGGTCACAGAGGTCCTTATTGCTTCTGAAAAGACGCAGATAAGATGAGCTGTGGTTTAGCTTAAGCTATTCAGCAAAATGGCAAAAGTCTGTGAGGCCAAAAGCAAAAACATGGTTCTTTGTAGAGTTCCTTTTCTTAACAAATAGACAAGCATGGCCTTTAAAGGAGCTCTGGGGTTAAAGAGGAAGAAGAAAGAACCATCACTAAGTAGCTGAGAGACTGCTTCAAGAAAGAGGAAGCTGTACACAAACACACGGATCAACTGAGGAGCTATTTTAGAAACTGTTAAGAGGGTGTTGGTACAGCTACTGCTGTTGACTCTGTGGTAAAGAGGAAGGTGAGGAGCTTCCTGTTTAAGACAAAAAGAGCCAGAAACAAAGAGTCGGGTACTGTGTAACATAAAAGGCCTTTATGACAGATGATGAAGGTGTAAACAGAGTATTAGAGGGTCATAGTGAAGATAATTACAGCGTGTTAGTCATTCTCTGGGTTGTTGCTGGAAAGGGTGAGAACGTCCTTCAAACAGACACGACACTGGTGTTTTACTTCCAAAGCAATAATCAGAGAGGTCCATTTCCTTTACATTATCCCCGCTGGAGGCTGTAAACCGTTAAGTTGTACAGCAGCAAATATTGTGGAAACCATGAGATGATGCTGAAGGATCAGCGGTGTCTCTTTCATCATTTAAACATCGAGACTGTTTTAAGCTACTGTATCTCTGCATGGTTAAAACAGCTCTCCAAAGAGCCAGCTCTGCATCCCAGAATCATACACTGTCCTCTGCTCTCCCTGGAGGATATTTATACAGCAGAGAGCTAACGGCACCCTCAAGGACACTTCACAACCAGTCATCACCTGTTTGAACTGCTGCCCTCTGGTCGCCCCACAAAGTAAATAAATCACCACAAACTGACTCAAAAACAGTGTCTTTGCCTGAGCAGTCACTGACTTGTGAAATGTTTATACATTTTTTTATTTATCAGTGCTGTTTTGCACTTAAAGAATGAAATACATTTTCTATGTACTTGAAGCAATGACAATGAAGGTGTATCTAATTTGTATATAGCCTGGGAAAAAAAACAAACAATCATTTAAACGACAGTCCAGTGAGCATGAAGGACTTGGTCACATGGGTCAACTTCTGATTTACTAAAACGATGGGTTTAATGTAAGATGTCTGATGCGTAATAAAACACATATTACAATCTGTTTTCATGCCTAGTTTACTCTACTTAGTAATGTCATGCAGCTGAACAGGAAATGAGACTCTAAATGGTCCAACCTCATAAAGTCACTATGAGCTAAAGAGTGAAGATTAAAAACTGGTACGCATTTTATTTTGCTTGTTGACATGAAGTACCCGTTAAAACTGTTTCCCTTTAGTTTAAGAAAAACTGCAAATCTTGTAAACCTTAAATGCAAATTTTGTCATGTCATGTATTTATCTGATGTTGTGTCATTAACTTTGTGGCCATGCCTCATATCACAACCTTGAATCTAGATATCAAACTTATGAAGGTTACACAAAATTTAGTGTCAAATACTAGATTGTGCATCTCCCTCTATGAGCCCAGACTAAAACAATATAGTCTATTTCAGGATTATTCGGTAATCAACCAACACAATTTTCTATTCATTTTTTTCCCAGTGTTTTGGAAAATAACCCTCAATCAGAGCAAAATTACCTCAGCATGTAGAAGGCACGTCTAAATCACACTCGGATACAAAATATATAGTGAAGAGGAGTATACAGAGATAATAGAAAAGCCATGTACACTTTGTCCTACACAGAACTTAAAGAAGCACAAAATGTTGTTTCTGTGTTGCAGACAGTGCCTACTGTACTTGCTACTGAATCCCTCTTTTCTACTTTCTGCCTGAGTGCAAGACAATAAAAGTCTTGTCGAAGGTCCCTCTTACTCCTCCAAGCACCATCTGCCTTCTCTTTCTCCTCTTCTCTACCTCTTTGCCCATTTTTCTCCTCCCGTCTGACGCCTTCGCTGTAGGTCAAAGTGCAGTAACTGGGGGGAACAGTGGGGCACTGTGTCTGTGTGGCACATGAGGGAGAAAAAGCATGAGAGGCAGCCAGGGAACAAGGCAAAAGCAGGATGAGAGAAAACTGGTGAGGAGACAAAATATTGTATTTGGGTTTTCTGATATACTGCAGGCATATTGACAGACTGTGTGGTGCTGAGTCTTTTCTTTGTTGAGTGAGGGTGTGGTTACTCCTGGTCATTTCTGTTCTGCCTTTCTGTACCCATCAATCATAAACTGTCAATACATGTGACTGAGACAGAGTCTGTTTGGAAACAAAATCTAAATCTAAACACATTTAGGTGTATAAGCCATGTTACATGTAGCTGAGTAATAATCAATTTAACTGCTTTAGCTTCAGTGACCTACTAAAATACTATAAATGACAGAAGTACAAAATTAGTGCCGGAGGGGAGCTCAGATGGTATTGTTGTCTCGCATCACAACTCAGCATGCTTTTGGAGCCAAAACCCACAATTTATTATTCCAGCTTTCTTTGGCTGCCAAGTGTTTTACTTTTAATCAAACAAAGGTTTTCGGTGTGAATGTTTTAAAATTAATCTATTTAAATTCTGTTGAAAAATCAAGCATGGAAACAACTGGTGCCAATAAACAGGTAAACAACCAAATGTGCCTGGCGTAGCTGAAATGTGGCAGTAGCACTTTTATGTTAATTATTTAAAGCAAACAAAAGGAAAAAATACTGTGGAAGGTTGCTGATGCACATTGTACAAATGAAGTTCAAAACTGGCTTTTGGGAGCATGGGCTACTGGCTGAATCCCACACTGAAATAATGTGCGGCATGAGTTGGCTTCCCTTTCCCGCACTCTTTCCCAGCTTCCTGCTCTGTCCACTGTCCTGCCTCCTCCCAAACCCACCCCAAAAAATTAAGGTGTAAAAGCCACAGAATATGGCTCTGTGAAATACGTCTTTTTAACAGATTTCTTTGTCAGACGGTGAAAAGCAGGTGTTACCAACGTACAAGTGTTAGCTCCTTTTATAAAGTTCCCTGGAGAGTCATTACAGTGTGACAGCACAAATGTGACAACCCTGAAAACTTAAGAGACTGAATTTGCAGATTTGCGTCTGTATAACTTTATTGTGCAACATGAAGTTGTCTGAATTATATTAAAACTGTATTTACATGAAAGCACACAACAGTAAAGGCACTGCTGTCAGTACGACTATTCATATGCAGACGCACAATTGGACGAGAACCAACAGTAATTAGCATGCAAGCATGTGATTAGCAGACTGTCCACCTGGTGTCTGTGAGAGCGAGAGAAAGCCACCACATTTTACAACTCCACCCACAGAGCAGTCTGCGGTGCTGTGGGAAAAAAAAAAATTGTGGCTCCTTGACAATTGAATTAGCTTGTGTGGGAGTTGAGAAATGGGTATTAAAAATCTGAGTGCAACAATGGAAAGCACTGTTTGCGGGCTGCAACATCAGAGCTAAGACAGACATGAAGCCACAAAGACAGTGACAGAGGCGTGGGACAAAGCTGAGAACTTGAAGGGAGAAAACAAGTCACAGAAGTTACACTTGTAACAGTACACAAAAGAAGCATGTAAGGGTTCAAACTCAGATACACAAAGCTACTTTTTATCCACACAGCAGTCCAGATTAATTAAAGCAGAGTGTCTGTGACCTTGTATAGGAGGCTTCACATACACACTCAGACGTGTGCATACAGTCAGGAGAGAAATGTATAAACAACAAACAGACAAGTTAATGCATAGAGTCACACATCACATCCTCAAAATGCACAAACTTATCTAGCTCATAAAACTTTTCCACCCTCTGTTCCTTCCTCCTCTTTATCGCTCTCTGTTCTCATTAACAGCAGCGCTCTCCATGCCGGCCTTGATTTATTGCTGACCCCTATTTAGCCAGGGATCAGTGGAGTGTGCTGTCATTTCAATCTCCCTTTAGTTAAGTTTTATTTCCCCTGCCACTCTGATTGTGTTTCAGTGTCTGGAATTAACACTGAGGAACTGTGACTGACATGCAGATAGATGAAAAGTAGCAGCGACAGCTCCCACATCAGTGAGAACATTTCCCTTTTTCTCACAGAATAAGTTTTATTCCTGCATGAATCAGCTTTCAGAAGCGCTCTTCACCTCTGAGAGAAGGCTAATTGATCACAAAATAAGTTAATGATCATTTCCAAATAGTTTAACTGGAGATGAAATGTTAGATTTTGATGTATTAATCCTCTCTGTATTAATACACACTTCAGAGAAGTGATGAAATGATATTATACAGTAGGTGAACAGCCTCTTTATGGTCACCCCTGAGAGATGTTTTCTCAATTTATCTTTCCTGATGAATAGTAATAGGATCCATTTCCTCGGCCTGTGCTTTATCACGTAGAGCCCAATGTTTCAACATAAGCAATTTCCTCTATATGTGGAGAAAATGCCCACTTTAAATCAATGTAGTCTGCTCCCCTCGCCTCTGCTCATGTGTAGGTGTACCCGCTAAGTGCTTTACCAAACTGAGATGAAAATGCAGAGGGCATTTAAAGTGACACAACAGAGCTACACCGGAGAGAACAACTGACTTTGCTATCCATCTGCCTCTGTTTAAGCACAGGGGCCAAAAAAGAGAGTACATATGGTCATTTTCAACCAAAACTTTATCATCTTTACTTCTCAGAAAATATGTTCTCTCAGACTTATTACCTGCAGACGTACAGAGCTGAGCTGAAAATAAAACCAGTCAGAAACTATCAAAAATTTTTGAAATATTTGAGATGTCACAATCTGTTTCCACACCTAGGGATACAACTGTGGAGCGCCGGAGTAAATCATCAATTGGTTGGACATCAGATTTCCCATTTCTGTAAAAATACAACTTGACTTTTCAGTGATGTCAAGCTAACATGCTATATTACAATACAATCATTTCGGACGTGAGCAGATGTTTTTTTTTTCAGCTTGTTTCCTTGTCATCAGTGATTTTAGAAATATACAGATTCCAATTTTACAGCGTTTTTGTTTTTTCCCCATTATGTTGAGTTAGTCCAATAAAAAGTTCCTACCCTCAAGCCAGCTTGATTTAAACCAGTTTGAGTTATTACAGTTGATAGAGAAATGTGATATGGGCCAAAACTCACTATGTGGCTCTACCTACAGAGGGTAAAATCTTTAACAGTTTAGTCAATGTAGTTTTCACTGTTTTAACATAGTTACAGTAAATTTATTATTTTTTATTATTTACATGGACTTAAAATAATCTTTATCTAAAATTGTTTTGGTCTTGTTAGCTGTTAAAGCTTAAAAGTTAATTCACCGACAAGAACCAAACCAGGTGAACAACTCAAAACAGCCTGTAAACAGTCTGAAAACTATTTTTCTGAGTATAAAAATTGGAGTGGCTGCTATGATTTAAAAAAAAAAAAGATTTGAAAGTCACAACTTCACACTCGAGATTTAGAACTGCCTGAGCATCAGAGAGCTGTTATGGCTTTAGTGCAGAAGGTTTTCCTCCCCAGAAAAACACTGGTGGCACACAGGGGGCTTGCTTATTCAATCAAGAGACAGGCAGCAGATTGATACACCTGTCGTTTGCTCAGTGGCCCTCAGAGCAGCTCAGACAAACTCAGCCAGGCACAAACATTCATATTCATCTGCGAAACCTGTGGGCCTACGTGAGAGGAAGACTGTGTGTGTGTGTAAGCAGAGCAATCTTGGGGGTTTTAAGGTGTAATCCGACAGCTGTTTTTAGGCTGTTTGCGTCGTTCCACCAGAGACCTCTCCCCTGCTTGGCCTCCTGATCTTTAATCCACCGTCTTGTTCTGCTGGACTGATCACTCAGACGTACTGACAACACAGACTCCATACGTATGCTTAACACAACACATGGCTGCTATAACCCGTCTGTCTATCCCCCTGAGTCTGTGGCTCTGTCTCTACCTGTCTCTGTTTGCCTTGTTTATCTTCCTCTAATCTGTCTGGTGTACACATCCACACTGACACAGACACTTGTTAAACTACTCAAATTTCAGAGTTGAGTTTTTCTTATCGTGTCTGGTTATTTTTTAGCTCCATGCACACATTGTAAGACCTAAAGAAATGGGTTTGGCTCAGCAGAAGTTTTTTTGTGGAACTGTTCAATAAAACACCGGCTTACTCATTAATCATGAAGGAGGGTCAAGATGCCTGTCAGTCCACCTGTCTTCTGTCTCTCTACTATATCTTCATTTTTATCTTTTTGCTGGGGCTGTTCAAGCACAACACTTTTATCATCAGCTCGGATACACTAGTGTCAAACACTACTGTGGTGAAGCCAAGAAAGAGAGTGTTTAAATTATTTAAAGCAGCTAAATCTTAAGTAGAGGTGTCCCAGTCCGATATTGATATCGGATATCGGTCCGATATCAGCAAAAAAACAAATATCGGTATCGTATCGGAATGCATCTAAAATCTCTGATATAACCACTCCATTCCAGACTCCGCTTTTGCTGTTTTTATTTGATTTATTTAGGTTATTTTCTGGGTCTTCTAATTAATTATTTATTTTATTCAATTACTAGTATCTTTTATGTTTAATGTTAACATTTCTGCTACCCATTGGTTAATAATAAATGGGTCATTTTTTCCTCATACCTACTGTTGCTGATTACTGTTCTTTGTTTGAATAATATCTCTTAATCAAGCCTTTTCTAACATGACAGACATACTACAAAATAAGTAATAAAAGTATGCATTTTTAATGCTGATATCGTATCGGATTAATATGGGTATCGGCCAATACTCAATGCTGCAGTATCTGTATCGTATCGGAAGTGAAAATGTAATATCGGGACATCCCTAATCTTAGGCATAAGTAGCAGATACAGATAGAAAGATGAGCAACATGAGATGAGAGAATGCAACAGTTATTATACATCTCCTTTGCCATTTCTTTAATAATTATAAGCCATAGCATGAAATGAGCACCTCAGCGGTAGATCTGTACGTACAGTGTGTACATGATCTAACTTCAGTGTGGCCATGAGCAGAGAGGTGAGAGTGAGGAAGGAACAGGGACGAAGTGGATGCTAATTGTTTTAATTGACCTCTAGACTTAAGGAGTCCTTGCCCATAATGACCGAAAGGCCATTAGCATTATCACATCCAGACACACACACACACACTCACACACACACACACACACACACACACACACACACACACATGAAACCACAGTCAAACAATTAGCTCAACCCATCCATGACCCCCTCTTCACTTAATTGAGGACAAGGACAGAAATCTCAGTGGTACAGAGACACCACACACACACACACACACACACACACACACACACACACACACACACACACACACACACACACACACACACACACACACACACACACACACATTCATTCCAAAAATGAAGAGTAGATCCAGCATGTGTGTGAGGATGATTTTTTGTAACTTTATTAATAGGAATAATTCAGGAGTTGGCGAGCTCCCAAAACAAAATGTAAAACACAGCTCACAGTGACATAAAACTGTTAAGTGAGACGAGACAAATGGAGATCTAAGCTCATTTCAGGAAGCTCCTGGCTTTTCACTTTGTCGCCTTTCTTCTCATGTGGGTTTGTTTTTCATTCTCTTCTCTTAATACCTTTTTTAACACCAGCCTTAGTTTGCCCTTCACACTTTAACACCAGCCAAAACGGAAACTGTGCTTTTCACAAAATCTGAGAGGCACATCCACACAACACCACCCCAATCATAACCCTTTACATTTCTTGGAGCTTTTAATGCTCATGACATAAAGGTCTGGCTCCTTTTGCTCACAAGGGGAAAGAAATGATGTAATGTTAGGAGGCATTCAAAGGGTTTGACAAGTTAGTGTTTAGTCTGTACTTACTTGAGCTGACTACATGTTTTTACTGCATTCGCCTGCTCTCATTTGTAGGATCAGTTTTTGCCTCCTTGCTCAGTTTCTTTATATATCTGTCTGCCAACAGTGACACATCTCTCTGGCCACAGAACTTGGACATCTTGTGCAGCCAGTGAGCATCACACTGACTAAACTTTGAAGTAAGGAATTAAGTACTTAAAAGAGCAAAGTGCAAACTAGAGGAAGTAATATGGCAATAAATAAAGAAAGACATGCATAGAAATTGAAATAGATGAAATGAATGTTAAAGCTGGGAATTAGCAAAGTGATAAATATAAAGAGAGACACTCACATATAGCTGTAAGGTGCCAAAGCTGAAATAAATGCTAATGTTAGGAATTAAGGTTGGCTATAAATACAGAGACCTTGCTCTCTAGGTGCGTGTTTGTTACCCTCTGCAGACGTGATGGATACTAGAGGACTCTTTCTCTCTCTTTCACCATCAGAGAATTGAATGTCAACAGAATCTCATTGGCCTCTGGTTCAACTTTAACCGTCTGTCCCTTGGGTTCAGTCTGTTTGTGTCAGCCCGTCTGAGCTCCAGTTTAAAGCCACAGTCAGAGAAGGAGGAAGGCAACACTCCACTCACATCCTATTAGGTAATGTGTGTTTAGAGAAGGCACCATAGCATAGAGAAAGAGAGAAGGAGAGGGGAGACTTTTATGTTTGGCTCAGTGATCTCCTCTTGTTTGTTTAGTGTGTTGTTCCGAAACAAAGCAACCATCACCTGGTGGATTGTTAATGATTTTAAGGTGATTTACTCAAAACAAACAGCTGGATGGAATGGCTTAATTCCCCTCTCTTTTGGGGCACCTGTGGAAATTATTTGTTGATAAAAGTAACATTTATTTTTCCCTTTCTGACGGCTGATACAGATTTTCACTGTTTCTGTTTTCCCTCAACATCAAAAGAGCTACACATGATTCAATGCCAAGTGAAACCGTTTTTTGTCAAAAGGCCACGACAGGCAACATGGTATGGTTATTTTTCCAAGATTTACATTTAAAATAATTCCCAAAGATATTTTAGACACACACTCTCAATATGTGTTTTTTTTTCACAAATTTCACATTTAATTTTCTAAAGCCCTTTCAACAGTACAGCACTAAGCTTTGCTAAGAGAAATCAGTATCTGTCAGATCTTTATGGTCTGCAGGGCGACAACCATCAATTTTACTGCTGACCCACTTTTGTCACAAATACAGTTATAAACACACCTAAAACACACCTAAAACACACTAATGTGCACACACACACCCTCACTCACACAGACTTCCTCTGATCTAATATCATGCAGCTGTGCAAATAATGGCTTTTATTTTGGAGAAAACACTGTTCAGGGCAGTCCTCCAGTGAAAATATATTACTGTCTTCACTTACAGCTGCTAATGGATTTGTTCTGGCTTTGATAAGAAAGACAAAGATACTTATTGTCATTGGCTGCATGATTTCCTCACTGACTCAGACCAGAAGCAGTAGCTTAAAAACAGTTATTGTGTCAAAGCCCCAATGATTATTTCTGAAGTATGGATTTTTTATTGAGAATTTAAAGCAGGGTAAACTAAAGACAGACTGAGATAATGTGTATACACTTCACAAATATATCCTTTATATTACTGCCTTCAACGCAACCTTATCTGACATTTCAACCTTATAGTTGAGTTATATCAAAATTAAAAAAAGATTTCCTCCAACCAAATGTAACAGAAGTATTAGTATAACAATTAGCAACAGAGAGCCAAGGTGTATGGTTTATTTCAATGCATAAGGCTTTACTCTGTCATCTTAGGGCTGCCTGCTTTGTCAGTGTTCACTTGATGGCAATGGCTCTAGAAATGGAAATGTCAATTTTATCAAAATGGCTAAAAACCCAAATACCCAATTTGTTGAAGGAGGCTTGACAATCAGAGCAGCACAAAAAGTCCTCTTCCTCATATACAAAACAGCGGACGGGTCATCAGAGAAGCAAACTGCAACAACTTTAGGTGTTGTCACATAAGTCGAACCCATATGATCTTCTCTCCTGTGTGGAAACTTGGCTTGGTCCAAAGGTTATAGGCAACACTGAAATATTTACTCTTCACCTTGTCTAACTTTGCCTCTTGCAGTTCAATGGGTCCACCGTCTTCTGTTTGCCCAGGGCATTGGTGGTGTATACACCGTCCCCTCATGTCTAACTGATTACTGCTTTCTTGCTATATATCGTTTGAATTCTCAATGTTTAATACCAAACACACTTTCTCATTCACCCCAAAAACACAAATGTGACTTGAAAGATGCTTTCAGGAGGATCGGTTTTATCTGGACTGCCTCGCCACCCTCTGGCCCGCTGTCTCACTTACTCTGTCCTAATGACTTTGAGCGAGGTGAGTGTTTGTTTTGGAATTAAAAGGGGATCAGATAGAAACGTTTTTTTTGTTCAAGACAACTTTTTACTAGCTACAATGTGCCAAGGTAAGGTATTTATGAGTTCAGTTACGTAGTGCTGTTGTTTGAAACTTGACAACAAGTAAACACTGTCAGTTTGTTTGTAGTTTATGAGCTGTATATATTTAGGCCTGAGCATGGGCTGTATCACTCTCCTGTTTAGCTTTCTTATGCTCTCCCTTTTCTGTATGAGAGTTAGGCTCCAGTGTTCACCATCAATACAAAATTAATCACAAAAATCATTTTCAGCAGAGACAAAGAAGATATCTCTTCTCACTACTAAACTTTGTCAGTTGGCATGGTGTTGTCATAGAGACCCAGACGTGCAGTAAATCATTTCGGTCCTGCTTGACCTGATCAGAAAGCTACGAAGTAGCAATTTGAAATGATATAATATTGGTGCTGATAATCTCATTTTTAGTGCGGATTACAATTAGGTATATCTAGAAGGGAGACTTTTTGTGAGATCACTTTGAAACTCCTCACAGACCCTGTAATGAAAAAAGGAAAAGGAAAAAATCTAAAAACCTCACATGTCAGTCCTTTGGTTCAGAGACAAGGATGGAACTCAAATAAAAAACAAAAAAAAGAGAAAACAAACCTGGATCCATCCCCCTGGGACCAAGCACCTTTTTCAGCCTCTGATGTTGTGCATGAATCTATCTTTTTAAGACTATCTCATAAAATCTGTGTGTCTAGATACAAAGGTTAGATCCAAAACTTTATTACTTTTTCATTATTTTTGTCCAACTCTTTCTGTTTCTGCCCCCCACGCGTCTAAACTGTGTCTTCTGCTTTCTCTCAGGCATCTCTGCAAAGGACCATGAGCAGTCCTGCATCTCTCTTTTCTAGCTGTGGGTGCCCCAAGCAGACTTTGATCTGGTTTATAAACCCCCTGGTGTTTCAGCCTCTTCTTTTTCTCCTTTTTTCTCTGGTATGTAGGTTGACCTGTCACTCCCCCTCTGAGTGTTTATTTTTCTGTCCTGTCTGTGTGAATGCTGAGCTGACCTCCTGCAGTTGTTTGACCAGCCACCTATCTAGTTTCCAATGGTGGAGGAGACATTGTTTTCATTGGGGTCTTTCGTATAAATCGACACCTAAAGCTGCTTATCAACTCTCTGGATCCATATGCTTCACTGGGTTTTCATACTAGATATAGGGTTTATGATGGGAGTGAACTGCACATCTGCATCTGATCTGGCTGATTAGAAACAAATTCTGAATTAAGATTTTAGGAGAACCAAACTAAATGTAAATTATTTGAAGCTGATTTTAAACAACTGTCATCTTGTTTTCAATGATGAGAGCAAGTTATAATTTGAAGGAAAAAATGCTGAAAACAGTTCTGGTGATGGTATGAATCAGTGTTTATTCATGTAGCATTGTCTCTAGGAGAGGAACCTTTGAAAGTTTCTGTAAGCAATTACCTAAAGTGGATCCAGTGAATCAAGCGAACAAAGATGGCAACCTCCTTAAACTGAGGTCATATGGCCCTGAGTGAACTGGCATTACACAGGATTTGCTCTGTCTCCATGTCCCATTCCAAACTGGAGAGAGTAGATGTTGATGTTGTGACGAATCAGACTGTGACTAGAATCAAGGTTGAACTTCAGGCACTGAAACAGTCATTTTCTAATACAGTCAGTTGATCAAGGAGCCTGGACCGAGGTTGTTGTTGGCAGCGATGAAACTGAATGAAACAAATGGAAAATGAACGTATGACAAACTTTGTTGGCACTTCAGCTGGCAGGCAGCTCTAATTCTTTTTCTCATCCATTACTTGTTTTTTATTTCACATAATGTAGGGGGCTCTGGTTCTGGAAATGGTAATCCCATTTCTAATAGACCTCCACTGATTTTATCACAAGCAGATTTCTGACACAGTCCAGTAACACACGTTTTGTGACAAAAAGTGTGAATCTACATTTGGACTGTTTTTGTCAGAAAATAATGAGAAGAGATGGAGAACTGTAATTGTGTATTTCTACAGTTGAAATCTTTCCAGATCCTAGGAACAACTAGACCGATTTCTAATGGATCTTCAAACCCAGAGTGCCTACCTGTCTTTATAGATTTAAAGGACTAACACGTAAATATATGCTCTATAAATATGAGCCTAAAACAACCCAAGATCACACACAATTTCACAGTATTATCTTTACATCTTTATTTCTAACTCTGTCTCTGTTGCTGTATAATTTATCCAGTATGAACTTCTCTCCCACCTCTCTTTCTTCTGTGAGTTCAATGAAAAATTCTCTTCATCTTCTCGGGCCTCTGTATTAAGTTTTCTATTCAACTTCTAAAGGTGGCGTATTACGGTAATTACTCCAGGTAGGTTGGGGGAAGATAAAGATAAGGCAATTATGCTTCACGGTAATTATGTTTCTCTGATGTTACTAATTTACAAAAAGCACACAATGAACCGCTGTACTGATTTAACAGGATGATATAAACCTTTGTTCTCCAGTGAATAACTGAGGCTAAATCTGTGAGATGAATTTCATTTCTGACCTTTTATACTTAAAACACTAGCTCCAGCCTGCATAGTTGTCCAGGTATTTAAAGCTGTAGCCTCTTGCCCAGATAGCTGTGCTAATTACATACTAACCGCTCTCTACACCAGTTACGAGGTACAATTCTCTTATTTAATGCTCTTCATTGGACCCTGAGTTTTAACTGATCTGTTTAAATCTGCTTTTTACTATAATGCATCTTTGATTTAGAATTATCTCTTCAAAAAGATAGAACTGGAACGATTAACATCAATAGACAATGTATGAGTGTTATACAGAATGTGTTGACAGAGGTATGTAGGTATTGGATATTTGATGATCTTAAAGAACTGCTGTCCTGATTTGCCCATGCTGTGTTGTTCATGTTATTCTTTGTTTTTCTGTAAGGCCTCTTCTACCTTGGACAAGCCTGTCTTCTGACAGAGATGTTCAATTTGAATGAGAAAATACAGGTTAAATTTCAAAGTCTAAGAATGCGGCACTGCTGATTTCAAATCACTAACTTTTGGAGCGCAGACCTCCACCACATCAGCAGGGAAAACTTGGACAAGCTACAAAGACCAATTTAAGGTAGGATACTCCTTTAAATCCTTTCCTGTTTGCTCAAAGCCTTAGTCAATGACAGCCCAAGAGCAGACGGAAAATAAGTTGCATTTAAATCTCTGGGAAGACACCATGTGTTTAGTTTGGAACAGCCTTTGCTTACGGTCTGCAGGATGCTGTTTGGTAATTTGTAGAGAACTAAGTGGGAGGCTAAGGTGGTTATTACACAGCGAGCCGGGAAGTTTCAGGACAATTCCTTTAGTTAATTGTCCTCTCTCCTCTACTTTAACACCCATTCAAGCAGCTTCAAACCAGCTAACTATCATGCTCACAGGCACCTGTTTTCACACATCTCGCACACACTCAAAATGTAGATGCTGTTGACAGAAGTGAAAAATAACAAGAAGGTCAAATGCCTTTTTTCTTATTTTTTATCCATAAATTGCTTTTTTGTATTTGTCTTGCTAATATGGATTGCTTTGTAGTGTTTTAGTACTTCATGTTCCTGATGTGTTGGTTTTTTGTGTCCCTCCAAAGTGAACCATCATCACGCGTAAAAGAGCTTGAGAGCACCTTTTCAGTCCACAGAGGTGTGACCCTGACATATGAAGACAGTGATAGACGATGCTGGCCAGAATGTAAAACAATAAGTGACTTGTCTGATGTCTGCAACACACACATTCATTCACACACAAACACACCTGCACACACAACACATCAGAGAGGAGATGAGAATATGAGCCAGCTGTTAATGAAAGGTTTTGTAAACAACCCACCCTGACATTAAAGAGAGATGATTACTACTCTGGAACAAAGCAGTGACGGACCGGGTTTGCATAGCTAATACACACACACACACACACACACACACATATACACACACAAACATACACAACCACACAGAGCATGACAGAGAGGGAAAGAAAAGGAAGTCATCGCACGTACAACATAAAAGAGCACCTTCTGTTGATCCACTGTGAGACATTATCATCATCACTACAGTACACAAAGCGGCATGCACAACTGACACACACACACTAACACACACACATGCACACTCTATAAATTCACACTTTCTATTGAAGCACAGCAGGATATTATCATAATCCCCAACAGGTACGAGGCAGAACACAATCAAGGTCACCTCTGCCGCAGTGAATGGAGAGTGGCTCTGATAACAGCAGACTGAAGGAAACCCAACTTTTAATCTGCCTACTAACGGCAAGAGGATGGAGGAGGAGAGCAAGAGAGAAACAAAGGAGGAAGAGAACTTCAAAGATATCAAAGTCTGTGTGTGTGAAATTACAGAAGAATGGTATGTCATCGTTTCAAAGTTATCGGGTTCAGTGGTAGTCTAAGTTTTTATTCGGTGAATCTCTTAGTTCACTGCAGAGCGCTGACAGGTTCACCATGTGAGGATAAAACAAAAAGACCTTTGGTAATTGTCTAACCAGATGTGCTGACGCTGCTCTAACACCATGTGCTTCTCTGTGCCTAAAAAGGCATTTGAATTACATTACATACATTTGAAGGAACAATGTCTGTCAGCAAAGACACTGACTTCACAGCACCAGAGCTAAAAAGAAACCTGATGCTTTAATTTGTAGCTCTAAACTTGATAAACTTTCATGTTAAAGCTTCTGTTTGCATCTGCAAAGATGACACTGTACAAAGTAAGTCAGTGTATTTGTGGCGGCAACATCTCTTCATTCAAAGACTATGCATTTATTTTGTGAAAAGAGCAAATTAGGTATAATATTCTCAGATTATTTACTGTAAACTGAATTTTAGTCCATGGCTCAATATGCTGGTCAATAGATTATTTTAACGGCTCGGTGAGGGTTAACAGAGATTGCAGTCTGCATGAAATTTAGTTGATTTACTATCAATATATTAATCTCCTCACAAGAGCCAATTTATTACATATTCATTGATGCAAAGCGTCTATAAATAAGTTTTATAACGCGGTTAATTGCTCCATACTCCCTTGCTTGCTCTCCCTCTGTCTCTATGAGCGGGTATGAGAGTGTATGTCCCTCTCCTGCATCGTCAGCAAAAATGGAGCGCACATATTGCAATACAGAGTAAAATTATATTGTGCAAATCATATATAAGGGTTATAGTCCATAAAAATGATGACGCACGGTATATACTTATTGGAAGCTGTGCTGCTTTAAACTATATTCAATAATCACAAATTCTTGAATATGTCTCTCCAAGAGCCCCACAACAAGAAACACAGCCTACAGGATGCACCCACCCAAACACCAAGGAGAGTGTCTTTGTGTTGGCTTGAAGCGATGATTAACTGTTAGAAACATTCACATAGAAGAAGAAGTCAAGTGTCTCAAGTTTGTACGTCTCTTGGCATGCAAAACTTGACCTTCTTTTCACTTCATCACACAGAACTTACACCAAACTGTTATTGGAAGTATTAGGCATTTAAATCTGAGTACATCCGAGCAGCCAACTAAAAGAACATTTTGGTTTCAGTGACAAATGGACAGAGAGCCAGACGGTTTTGTAGGGAGGGGAGGAAAACCACACAGACATAAGAACACATCATGGCTCATTCAGCGCTTAATATCAGGAGTCACCTAATATCACTCAGCATCGCATATGCTTAAGAGTTTTCTCAAAGCAGCACTGTGAGTGATTCATCACTGAGGCATGGATGGTTTTGGCATCTTTTACTCTCACTTGGTGGGTAAGTAGACCACCAGGCAGATGAACGCTTTGGTATTGATTTTAAAGGTGTGATTTTGTTTTAACCAGCCACAAACTCCTCACTGAGGAAACGCTTCACAGTCAGATCAAAGTGGACGTCGAACAAACAACAGGCTCAATTTTGAAATGCTTGCTGATCTGTGGAGATAGCCTTAAAGAGAGGACATGATCGTCTGTTTTCCCCACTTCCAAACATTTCTATGGAAACTGTCTGAGGAACTCTTTAAGCAGAGTTCTACTCAGTGCAATTTATTTTATTTAAACAGTCGTGTGAGCCTAGGATTAGTGTGTGGCTTCCTCTCTTGGAAACAGTATTTGTGTGTGTTTGTCCTACCTCCAGAGATTTCGTTGGCATCCTCAGGAGGTGCAACTGACTCAGTCAGCCTTTGAGGCTCAGTCTTGTCTCCTCCATCACTCTCACCTCTTTCAGCTGTGACAGAGGAAACAGTTTCACGTTAACAAATTCCTATAAATAATCAAAATGTTTTTCAAAGATGATAGATGAAACAAAAAAGCAGTTATTTAACTGAGATCTTTTCAACTTTGATCTTGACATGTGACACAAGGGAGATGACATACATCTAAAAAATAAAATAAAGCACTGGTTAAGATGTAGCAGAGTAGATTATTAACAAGAACAGTGATGGATGCATGTTACATATTATATCTGTGTCATTAGAAACTTTGTGGCCAAAAAGTCAACAGCATGAAAACTTCCCACACTAGACAGTGAAAAAACCTCAGAAAGAAGAATAATTAGTCTTGAGAGAGTGAATAAGGGCAAAAGATTACAGAAGTGCTGATTGCCTTGGACTTCTAGCCAATCTCAGTGGCAGAGAAAAGTCCTCCACACTACATTTCAGACACTACTTGACTGAAAGTGTACGGCAAAGTTTCTGACAACTTGTAAGACAATTTAAAGCATAATCCACTGGTGATTTTAAAACAAACTTAAGAGCTCAGATGCTTGTCATTACTGATCTTCGCTGCACACTGGAATGATTCCTTCACGTTCAAGTTAAAGTGCGCAGTCCAGCATGCACACTTGTTTTGGGGATATCACACAACAGACCATAAAACACTGATTAAACGTGAGCTTAAAAACGATGCTATCTGGACTAAGTTGGGTGTAATAGGCTGTTTGCAGCGCTATTACCTGGGCAAATACAAGTATTGGATCAGGACCCAGCATCAGCAGGTACACTGTGTTAAAAACTTGGATCTGGATCAGGGGCTAAAAAAGCTAATTGGAACTTGAAAGGACAAGAGAGGACTCAAAAGATGACAACACAAAGATGTAGAGAATAATATTCAAGAATAATAAAGTAGATTTTTGCAAAGAGGAGCTGGAGGGAGAGAAGACAATTTTGACAGTGAAGAATATAACGGAGCAGACAGAACATGTGAGAGCTCCACAGTGAGTGTTTTACAAAACAGAAATAAGATAAAGAGAAAAACATATACCTTTATGTCTGCCCTGAAGTGGCCTGCTCTGCTCACTGCCACTCACAGCAATGACACTCACAATGTAGTCCTTGGAGGGGTTGTAGTCTTTTATCACCACTTTGGTGTCTGATTTTGAAACTATGATTTCCCTCTGCTGACCACCTAACAAAAAGGAGAGGAAGAGGAGGTAAAAGTTACAACACGTCATTTGATTCAGTGCTTTTAAAAGCATTCTCATAACCAGGCTGATTTTAAGTAATTCGTTATCAACTCTGTGGAAAGAAAACATTTAATACAATTTCATAATAATTAATCATGGTGGATAAGTGTGTGTGTATTTCTTGGTGATTTACTTTATATATCTTAATAAAACCATAAGACATGTTACAAAACAGAGAAAAATTAAGACCCGGAGTACACGGTCCCACAACATGCCTCAACACTTTATCAAAGCCTAATCTTCAACCACCAAAACCCCAATGCCTGTGAAAAAAGTTCATTGCTGCATTCAAAAATCAAGTCGAGTCAAAAATGTATGATGCTAAGGGGAAACCACATATTTATGTGATCCAGAAAAACCGCAAAGTTATCTGGGTCTGAGCCTTTTTAATATGGAATGAGGCAAAAAGGAAAACTGTTCTTTAGTCTGACAAATGGCTTGGCATTCTTTTTGGAAATCAATGCTGCAAAGAGGAGAGGGATCACTCCCTTGTAATAAGGGCGCAAAAACCAGCACCCTTGATGGTATGGTAAGCATAAGAGCACATGGCCATGGCATTGTTAATGCAGAACAATATATACCTTTGCATACAGGTTTTAGGGTAAGTCATGCTGCCATCTAGGCAATGCCTTTTTCAGGGAAGACTTGCATACTTAAGAAAGACAATGCTAAACAACATTCTTCATGTATTACAGCAGCTTGCCACTTAAGTAGAAGAGTCCAGGTGCCAAACTGGCCTGCCTGCAGTCTAGACTTATCACCCACTGGAAATGTTTGGTGCATTATGAAATAATAAAACACATCAAAGTCGATGCAAACTGTTGAACAGGCAAGAATGGGCCAGCGCGTCACCTTTGAAACTTCAGAAAATGATGTGTTTTACATTTACAGAGTCCATCATTAACCTCCAAATTCTGTTTTTAATGTTATTTTACATCTTAAGACAATGATCAAGTTAAATACCACTGCTCTATTGTGATGTGGGTTCTCTGCAAAGTCTTGCGCCTGAATAACAAATTTCATAATAGGAAAACAGTACGTGAAGGGGAACAGAAATCGAGGGAAGAATATTAGAACTAGAGATAACAAAACACAATCCCTGCCCAGGTTCATGTTTAAAAACACACTTTGGCTATGAACCTTGCTTATCCTCCTCCTACCCTCAAATGAACAGTGAAAACTTTTTGCCTTCAGTTGACTTTCATTCCAATCTGCTGCAAGTGTCTGATGTCCTACTTTCTTGTCTGAGATGCCCCCGACATACATTTTTTTTTATAATGTTTTGACATTTTATTCCAAATGTGCTTGTCCTCCTGCCCTTTAGATTTAATCCCCACAAAATTCCTTTAAGACATCCCACCTGTCTGGCCTCAGCTAACTCTCAATTACCGCCTCAGTCTGTGTTACTGCGGGTTTGAGACAGTAAACAGCCACCCATGCCAAGAAGGGTTTCTAGACTTGACCCAACTTCATTGCTATTGACTATAGACCTTTTGCTGGAAAATATTTGTATTGTGGCACAGTAAAATATTTTTAATAAATTACAATTTGACTTCAATACCACCAAAATAAAGATGAGACTGAGCAAAAGCACCATAAAATAAGCCTACACTGTCAAACACTGAATCTTGTTGTGGCTTCAATCTGCTTCATCTGACACTACTGATCTTTCAATTCTGGTTAAAAGGCTCAATAAATGAGCCATTCTCTTGGGGCTTGTTCTATCTGTCAATCAGCAATTATCAAGATGTCACAGGAAACCTTGATTCTTTCATTTCCTCAATACTCTGTTGGGTAATGTGGTTCAAGCTTTGGTCCTCACCACACATCTCTCTTTGGGATTATGTTTGCCAGTTGAGCTGCATTCACAAAAACCAAAATGCAGATTAAATGCTTTTTTTTAAAAAAAAAACTGGTACCTTATGGGGTATTTACAGGAGTATTTTATATTAACTGAGTTTTCCCATTTTTATTTTCTTTATCTGCTGCTGGGGCTGAAATAAAATAAAATAAAATTAAACAAACAAACAAACAAACAAACAAACAAACAAACAAACAAACAAACAAATAAATAAATAAATATAATAATAATAATAATAATAATAATAATAATTATTATTATTATTATTATTATTATTATTATTATTATTATTATTATATAAATAATAATATATATAATAAATAAACAATATAACTGGTAGTGTTATTAGTTGCTCTTGGAAATTAAACCTTGTATTAAGTACCAACTATCCACCAGTGGCAATGTCTTTTTGAGGAACTGGTCCCTTAGTCATGTTTTCCCTCCCTCCACATACCCAATGGTGATTGTGCCTGTGCCTTTGTGCCTCTGTTTGTGGCTGTGTGAATACTTTTTTTTTTTTTTTTTTGAATAAAGAAATCATGTTTTAATTTGATTTTATTAGGTGCTTTACTGGTATTTCCTACTCTGTGTGAGTTCAAAGCTAACTATGTTAAACATCATTTTTGTCTGAAGAGTTGTAGACACAGAGTCAAGGTTCTTATTTTCAAAATTTGAGGTCATGAAATTATTCTGTCCCCTGTAATAAATTTCCAGCCCTCACAACCGAAGCGTGTCTGTGCTTGTGCCCTTTCCTGAGCAGTTAATCCCCATCAGGCCAACAGGTCAAATTATCTCCCCATTTCAATTTTGACCCTGCAATCAATCTAGCCATCAATAAGGTGTGTCCGAGAATGTGTGCTTCCTCAGCTCTTCTTTCCCCTGTGCAGGCAGAGTGATGACTAATGATGCCTTGAGGAGAAAGAAGATAAATCCTACTGAAGGGGACAGCAAGTCAGATCAGGTAACAGCACGGATAAGCATTCAACTAGATCTCGAGCCATTACAGGTAAACCAGATATCATAGCTTAAACATAAAGGGGTCTGCAATCATGGGTCTTTTGCCATTTGACCACAGCTTTACTGAGGCCTAATTTTTCTCAGAGCTTAACAACCTTTTCCAAACCTTTTGTTACATCCAAGATGACAAAAGCAAAAAGTTAAATTTTTTTGACCACAAGGAACTGTCACTAATTTTTGTTTAAAAGAACTAAGTCAAATTGTTTTAACACTGGCAGAGTAAGTCTGTCTTTCATTCACAGTGTGCTTACAATTCTGAACATGACAATTTCATGAGATTTTTTCCCACTGACAAGACTTTAATGAGAAGATCACTGTGACTCTGAGGTCTGCACAGTAAACATGAAGAAGGGAAATGTTAACAATCATTTGTCAATCTCTTGTTATTTTTTTTATGTCAAAAGGGACCCCAAATGTATTTTTTTTCTAAATCATATTGCTTGATTTTCCACAGAAACATAATAAACCTAACGGGCAGTAGTGCAGAGCTGCAGAACATGGACAGGATAGACATACCATTTTAGTTTAGTAAACTCCTGATGCAAAACTTTAAAATGAGTCAGATTTGTTGTTTGCCCTTTCAGATTATCCACTGATCCTAAGATCATGTAAACAAGTTTGGCATTGAACTTTCCAAGTGTCGAATTATTACTTTAAATCAGGTGAAAGTCAAAATACAAACAGATTATTTTCTTTGCATAATCTCTAGAACAGCTTGCAGTGAGCTGAGTGACTAATTTGTGGAAAACTCATTAAAACCACCCTCTCTTCATATAAGAGGTTTAATTAAGAACATTTTGGAAAATATGGCAAAAAACGGATGCTTGTTTGAGACCTCGAGACCAAGATATTTTTAACTGCTGTCAGAAACATTTTAAACCAGAACAAAAACAAAATGTTGGCTTGAATTTAATGGCATCCTGCTTAGCAAAAATGTGTTGTTATAAATGTGAAACAGGTCCTGTACAGTCATCAGAAAGCACACAGACATCAGGAGGTTTTTCCCCAGGACAATTGTGTTTAAAACAAAAGCAAAAATGTTACACAGGGATCCCACAAGCTAAGTTAAAATTAGAAAAAGACCTTAATACATTACATCCAAGTACCTCTCTTGACTGTTTAGAATTAAATCAACAACGGCCATGCAGAAAGAGGGGAGGGATAATAATCATGCAAACCTGTATACCTCAAATTAATAACTCTACTTTAAATTAAAAACTGTTCCTGTTTCAAAAGATCTCAAACTACATGGAAAAACGTTCATCCCTTCAGCTGTAGCATTCGTAGGTTTAAGCATTTCCATACAATTAGAAGTAACAGTTTGGACTGACCCTGAAATCACCTGTCAGCTGTTAAACAGAGGCAGGAGAGTAAACCAAATCAACCTGTCAGTCTTAATTCTAAATTTCTCTCCTCGGGTCAAACCAGGAATTATTAAAATAGCTTTAAAAAAAATCCAACTTTGTCTCACTTGTTGAAAGGTAAGCTGTCGTCAAGCTTGCGTATAAAACAAAACAAAACAAAGCAGGGTCCCTTACTGGGCTGTTGTATCACCTCCCATTTGCTTCGTTTTTAAAATCTGGCATACCAACACAGCTGATACCAGTTACTCAGCTGGTTATAAGTTGTTATTTTCGAAAACTAAAAGAGAACCCATTGCCAGCTTTTGCTTTTTCTAGATCCACTCGTGTATAACGGTTTACTTCAGCTAAAAACTAGTGCTGCGTGTGCCTCATTGAACCAACCTGTAACTTTATGTACTGTTATTGCAACAGCAATCAACACTGTGACTGGTTATTTGTAGGGATGCACCGATCACAGTTTTCTGGTCGATCACCTATCTTCTAAAAGCCTGACCTACCAATACCGATTTGGGCCAATACCAATTTTAATTGAAATCAAGTGACAGCATATACCTTCCAATCTTATTTGATTGAAAATCATTGAACACCTGTGAACAATAAAGTCTTTATGTTTTAACTTAAACAACCAGTAAAGTGTCCTGAGTTTTAGGTCTCAGAGCAAAAAGTAACAATCAGACTCTCCTAAGGGTATATAAGATCAGTTTCATGTGTAAAGATGGGCCACTGATTACCGATCACCAATCCCCGATCCCCAATACCTCCAAATTGAGGAAATCGGCACCGATCGATCGGTGCATGTCTAGGTATTTGCTGGCTATGTCTGATGAGCAAATCAAAACTTATTTCCCAGGTTCATACTGCTGAATTAATAAGTCAGTATACAAAAAAATGTTCTCAAACAATAGTGTTATTACACGACCTGATATGAACCACACAAAACAATACTAATGTGCTTTCAATCAATATGCACAATTTCCCTAACAGCTTCCATTGAACTACAACCTAATTGAGCATCCAAAATCACAAAAGCTTTCTTCACCACTTTTCGTTCCATTCAATGGTTGGAAAGCAATCATGTTTTCCAGTATACCCAAATTGTCTTCTAAATGGTTTCAGAAAACATTGCAGTTGCATACACCAAAAAAAATCTTCACTTTTTTACCTCAGGGTTTGGCTATAGCTCCCCTGAGATTTGAAAAAGTAAATATCAACATCTGGTACTGATAAATAAGACAAATATGCAACAGACAACCCACACAATTTGAATCTTAGAATTAAGGGTAGACTACTGGACGGACCGCTTATATTTGCTGATTTTAACGCAAGTCATGCACTTTCCCAGAATAAAGAATGTTGGCGTTGGCTAAGAAGCACAGCCTAAAGAAAAAAGCTGTTGATGCAATGAATAACATTATACACAGAGATACAATCTGATAATTGAAACACATGGGGCATTGTACTGCAGAATATAATCAGTACAAGAAACAACAACTAGGTATGTTTTTGGTAAAAATGAGTCATCCTTGACCTCAAACTGGATCCTTATCCAGTTGGACTTTAGCTGTTTGTCTCTAGTAATTCTCTGAGGAAAAAACGGATGATACATCGAGCCAAAAGGTTAGCTGCCACTAACGGGCCCTTTTGTGTTCCAAAATGGTGTTTCATTCACAAAAGAAGGACTGAAGCCAGTGTTAACAAGCTTTACTCAGAGTTTTTCACCTCATCTGACTTCAGGGTACAGAGAGACAGAGAAGACAGGACATAAAGAAACCTTTACATGCTGTCTTATAATCAAAGAAAAAATCTTTATTAACTTCAAAGTGTTCACACTCATAATATGTTAATACCCTGAAAGCCTAGAGTTAACTGCATTAGCTGAACTCCATTGTGCTACTACTGCACCCCCTCTCCTACAGAGGGATTTGGCCATAAATTTCAGCTTTTTGTTCTCCTTTGCTGCTGTGAAAGCAGCAAGAAATCGACAGACGAGGCGATTCTTTAAAAAGGCTTTTTGCTAGAATCAAGTTTTTATGATACAGAATGCTTATTCAGTCCAACTTTCTTGTTTTTAGAAGAGCTGTGTAAGAAACATCTGCAGTGTTCAGCACAGCATTAATACAGGCAGCAGTGCAGCAGTAGTTCAGGGATTGATGTGATGGAGATGTATGGCTGGGACAGAAGGTGCGCAGTGATTACATGATGAAGGCGACGTCAGTGGTAATTAGGCTGATTACTGACTACACCTTTATGCCTAGACAGAGAAGAGGTTATGCCCTGAGTCTATACGGTGATTTACTACTGACAGACGCTGGATAAAAGCAGGATGTCAGGCGTCAATCATGCCCACACCTCCATAACAAATCATGTAGTTTAATAGTGAATGATGACTTCTATGGCTGCCATTGTCTTTGGCTTGTCCTGGACTGAAGTCCCGCATGAGTCAGTGTCGCTCCTACCGTCCCGTGAACCTATCAGTCCCATTTTCAAATCTGCTGACAGCAAACACATTCCTTTGTCTCCAACTTGGCAGAGGCACAGGACAAACTTTGAGTCCTTCACATCTCTCCGGAGAGAGATCTCTTCAAAGGAGCTTTGATAAGAAGTAAATTTTATAATCCTATCTGACTGACAGAAAATTCAAGTCTTAATGGAGTCTTTAACCCAAAATTTAAAAGTGAAGTCCCTCTTCTCTTTGGCACAAAAGCAAGGTCTATATGTGTGTGTGCGTGTGTTTGTGTGTGTGTGTGTGTGTGTGTGTGTAAACTGCACATTGATCCTACCTGGTACACTGTTGTAGAGGAACAGATAGCTGTCAAAGTCTCCTTTGGGCTCCTTCCATGACACAAGGAGTTTGCTTGAGCTCAGCACTTTAAAACGCAGTCTCCTTGGACTGGGAACTGCAAAACAGTTAAACATATTTAAATCAGTTTGTAAAAAAAGTGAGGGATAAAAGCATGAATTAAAATACAGGTGAATGATAATGACAATAATTAAAAAGTTTCCTGTCACCAAAAACAATATGTGAACATGACACAAAGGCAATGATTGAACCCATTAACACCACCAAGATCACAAAATTTACCCCGAAAAAGAACAACGCAAGCCACAAAGACTCATAGAGGAAAAATGAATGTCTGGCCAGAATGACAGAGAAAAGGTTGAGTGAACACTAATTTGAATAGCCTGTATCCATGAAAGCAGCACACAAAACAGGTATGCATGGGATACGTCTAATCTTCAGTGCCAAACAGCATGCTTAAAATGAATGAACAACCCAGAGAACAGAGAAGAAACAACTGGTAAAAGTAGCTCCAGAAAATATATTTAGAGAAAATCAATCTGAGGTAAAAACAAGGCACAGGCGTGACCTGTGTGTTGACAATGCATATCACTGTTTCCCACTGTTGATCCTTATATGTTCCACATTAGTAGAAAGTCACCCTTAAGCATGACGATTTTGCCAACATAAAGTAACTTTACAGGTCAGCACATTTAAAACAAACATCAAACCGATGTTTCTGTCAGGAGAGACAAACTTTGAGTTGAGGTCAGTTTAAGTCAGGATGAGGATCACGTTAGTATAAGAGGGTTCTAATTTTATTGCGTACTTGATAATAAATGGTTTTAAGTCAGGGGTGGGTGATATGGCAAAAAAAATAATTCCAAAACTTTCTAATGGCAGAATAAAAATCTTAATTTCACAACCATTCTTTTTTGTTGTTGTTTTTGGGACATCTTTGCAAGTTACTGACCAGCACAATTTTTCTTTTCAAGAAGACATGGCCTGAATAGAATAATAATAGACAATCAAGGCCAAAGATCCAGCTCATGGTCTGCATCAAAGCACTTGGCCTGAGCCATATAAACAACACTATTATGTCATTGTATGAGCATTGAGCCGCCACAAGTGACAATTAGGGTTGCCAACCGTCCCGTATTAGCCGGGACGTCCTGTATTTGAGCCAAAAGAGGCGCGTCCCATACGGGACGTTGTTTGTCCTGGCCTCAGAGGTAAAGGCAAGATGCATATATTTTTTCTCTCTGTGCGCCATGCATTATGTGTCTGGCTGCCTGCCATGGCCGTGCTAACGGTCGTGTGACCCAGTCCCAGTGCGTGCGTGCTGTACTGTGTAGCGAGCATAGACTGTACGGTAGCGAGAGACTACCCCCCCGCGTCCCGTATCTCTCTGCCTCAAAGTTGGCAACCCTAGAGACAATAGATAGTGAAGTTTTAATCTATAATGAGCTAATATTGCCCTATCACACTCCCCCATAGTTTTGTAAATGAACTCAACAAATTTGGCAAAATACAAAATAGGTCAGAGTTAAGGGGTCAGCCCTGTGCTCTCTCATTTCAAGGACATTTTCAAAATTAGGTTTTTTGTTCATATAATCCCCTTTAATTTAAGCCCTATCATCCCACATAGTATTTGGAAGCACTTTATAGAAAGCAGTAGTAGTAATGAATGTAGGAGTGGCCTAGTAGTCTGGGTCGCGCCCTATCCAGGGCTGTGGCCTGTTCCCAGAATATCATTGCCCACTCTCATCCTGTTTCCTACTCTATCCACTGTCCTCTCCTGTCTGATTACAGGCATAAAAATCCCTTTAACTTTAAAATAAAAAGAATGAATTAGTAATTATGTATCAATCAAAAGCAGCAGAAATCTCCATAATCACAATCATTACATGAGAAAATAAAATAGGAAAAGCAAAAAGTGTTTGGGCTAAAGCAGAGTTTATAGATGCCAAAACTTGTTTTCATTTCCTTAAATCAGACAAACAAAACCAGATTTTGGAAATAAAAAAGGAAAGTGGGAACTGTGGGAACATAAGGCCTTATTTGGAACAAAAAAAGAAAACATCTTAGAAATGTGGGAACACAGGGTTTTGGGAACAAATGCATGCTCTCAAACTTAATATGCCAAAGAACTTTCTAAAGTTGCATTAACCTGTGAAGGACCCCCTTCCTCAGCAGCTGACCCAGAATGGTAATATGACTAACCAATCTTGTGTATCATGTCACGTGATAATTGTCCGTACAGTGCTGACATATAAAGACTTTATATTGGCCTTAGAGGAAAAGAAAAGTGTGATATTGTTTTGACAAACCTCAGTGGAAAATGTGCAGGATTTTCACTTGTTGATGATAACAGAGCTCCATCTTTGTCATGTGAAAATCAGATTTAGGCCAAAAATGGAATGCAGCGGGGTATTTTTTTTCTTAACAGAGAGAACTATTTATTTAGTAGAAAATAAAGTTAGTGTTGTCTAATTAGGTTAATCAGTTTAATATTCAGTGTTAAAGCACAATAATGAAAGTAGTTCTACATATTTGGTTTGAAAGACATGGAAGTGAATAAAGTCTAATCAATATTGGTAAGAAAAAATAAATAAATGTACATTTAGTTTACAATAGGTATGCTGGTGTTATTTCCTAGTCTATATATGTATTTGTAATTTTTTTTCTAATAAAATAAATTGACAAGAAAGAAACTTTTTTTTCCAGTTTTGATTACTTTTATACCAGCCCTCACTTTTCTGCTAACAAGTTGTCAAACAAAGACAATATTTTAAATTCTCCTCACTGTAACTTACATACCAATTTGACCATTTGTCATATGCAATTTTACATTTTCTTCACAACTTGTTTAAGATAATTACCACACCACATATCAAACATTCAAAATGCACAGGATGACTAGGTGTAATTACACCACACAGTAAGAATCTATGAATAATTTAAGTTTGTGACAGAGCCGGTGGATTAATGCCCTGGTATCATTTAGTGTGTGTATGATAGTAGGCGAATTGATTTGGCAGGCAGGGTACTAATAACAGGGTGAAAATTGCTTTGAATGCCCAGATCTTTGCTTTGCATGTAAATGAACACACACACACACACACACAGGCTATACGCACAAACACACACTGGTTTACAATATAAAAAGCACATTAAAAAAAAAACAAGCAAGCCAAAAGTGACCCTTCTTCCAATGAACAAATGTCAGGCTCTGTAAGTTGGAGGCTATGGCAGCTACAGCAACAATGATTAATGAACATGAACATAATTACTCCAATAGCTAAGGATGCTGACAGAACATGAGGGTGCGAGCAATAATTTATCCTTCAACAACCACCGCGTCTGTTCTTGTTTAACACTATGGAGCCATAAATATCAAGCACAAGCCCAACATTTCACACTTCCTCTAAATCTAGGTGCCAAGATACGTTAGATGTCTTCTCTTTTGGTTAAATACAGTAGAAATCATGACTAGACAGCTCAAACTCGCCCCTAAAATTACTGGGCATATCCACGTACATCGTAACAGTATATCTCATAAGCCAGAGCTATTAAGCTATTCATCAGGGAGAGTTACAGCTCTGGAATCTGCAAGACCCCATCAGATCTGTGCAAGGAGCTTTTTGCCAGGTAGTAAATGCAAGCCCGGCTTTTTGGCAGAACTTTGGTGACTACAGCTTAGCAACATTATTTAGCTCCAGTAAATAGTCTGAGTCACCAAACCTGATTGAAAAGATTAAACCAGAGCCAGAAAATTACATAGTTCAATTCTAAAGATGACATTCAGCATGTGTTTCTCAAAATGATTAATATCAAGTTTGAACTTCAGTAACCCCCTGATTTTGCAAGGAGTGTGAAAATCTTTTAAATGGAGACCAGTATAAAGTGGATTTATCTCGGTTAGAGAGATACAGGAAGAGCCTGATGCCACATTAAAGAAGCAGCATCTTCGGTTTAGGATTAGCAGCACTGAAAGCTAGCAGGTATCTGTGATAGCGCTGTGGTTAATGCTCCCTGTTCATTCCCCTGCTTCAGTTCATCTCCTCTGCAAGCCTTCTCTTATACATCTTCTCATCTGGCTTAACATCCATGCTGGCTTTTTATCGTCTTGCTAACTTCTCCCCCTCTCCTTTTCTTCCTACTTCCTCGGTTTTAGATGTAATTTTTCCTCCTATTTCCTTTTCATCAATCTCTCTTTTTAGTTCTAAAGATTGTGCTTTGTTCTTTCCTTTGTGTTCTCTGAGCTTTTTCACTCAATCTACTTTTTATGTCCAGCTTTTCTTTTGTTCCCGCAATGCTCTCTCCCCCTTCTTTCTCATCAACTTTCTCATATCTTTACCTTCTTCTTCCTATCCATTTCCTCCAATTTTCTCCCTTCTTGTCCTCTCTATTTCACTATCCTCTTATGCCTCAGCTTAGTTTTTATCCTTTTAATTCCCTGTTTTCCTCGTCCTCTCTCCAGATTAGCCTCAAACTGACTCCACGGTGAGTATTCAGGCTACTGTAGTTTCAGTAATTTGCAGGATTTATGGATGACAACTGCTGGCTTGCACTGTCACCACAAGAAAGCAACTGCACTGTACATACGGGAGACAAACTTGTGGATAAGCATGTGTGTGTTTGTGTTTGTGTGTGTGTGTGTTTGTTTGTGTTTGTGTGTGTGTGTGCATTATGTGCCAATCCAGCGCTTCAGCAACATCGTTTGATGTGGCCCGTGTCTTGTCGGTACAAAAACTACTCTGCTCACAGAGATAGCACTTAACCCAAATCCACTGTGGCTTTTTTCCTTCCCACCTCTCCACTCTTTTATATCTCCTCTGCTGCTCTCATGGATCACTTCACTCTTTTATCACATCTCTTTTGCTCATCTTTGCCTTTAAACACTCTCCTCACTCTCCCCTTCCTCTTTACTTGTCTTCTTCTTCTGCTCTTTTATCCCATCTTCTCCCCCTCAGCACTCCTCCACTCCAGCCCTTTAGTGGCTTAACATTTTTTTTCCTCTATTTCAACGCTTTACCTGAGTAAGCGATGCCGTTTTCCTCCTAACAGTTATCTCTTCATGCAGTCTGTATGTGTGTGAGGCGGCATGTGTAAGTGTGAAATCTCTCTTATGGACTAGATGAATATTAAAAGTCTGTTGGATGAGCTACTTCAATGTGCAATCTGGTGGAGGGAGCCATGTTATTCCGCGTGCATGCCAACTAGTGCTGAGAAATATCACCAGAAAAGACTGAACTAAAACAAATCTGCTTGAGATGGTTGACTTTAAAAAGATATAATGGAGTATTGAGAACAAAAAATAGTCTTAAAATCTAAAGTCTATTTCAAAGTCCATTATACAGCTGAGAAGTACTGAAACACACCAACATGATTGATTAGCATATCAAAACTTTTCTTAATAATTCAATTATAACTATGATCTTATTTCACCAGTTTTTGGTTGTTGTTTGTATAATAAAATCACAAGCAGTAATTTAAACAGACTGAAAAACACAAGTCAGATTCATATCCTAGACTAGTATTCAGCCGCAACAGTGCTACAATAAATCTGAAGAAGCAAGAAACATGAGCAGCCAGACAATCCTACAGCACATAAATAAACCTCCAGGCTGGCCAAACCTTGGAAACTGAAACAAAAGAAAAAGCAAACCCAGACTTCCCTACATCTAACATAGTTTGACTCTCTTTACTTTAACTATGGATGTACAAGTAACATAAATTTTGATATAGATAATAATATAAAGTTTACGTTAGGAATAGAGTCACAATTTAAAAAAAAAAAACTTATTTGCTGATCCAAAGCAATACTGTGACCAAAATGAAAGCATAAATTTGTTCTCTTTTGCATTCTGTTCTCTGAAACAAATTCACCAAGTTAAGCCTCAGAAGATGTCTGATTGATACGGTTTGATAATTTTAAGCTGCTCATTGGTTTCAGCAGGCAATGAGACAAAGAAGAAAACAAAACAATAAACATATTACATCATCAACTTATTTGCTTAAGTTGAGAATTAAAAAAGGTCTGCTAATACCCTTCATTTAAAATCGATATTGCTCACTACTTGTTTAGCCTAGGAACATGGCTAACGCAGAATGAACTTCACTTGCCCCGACTCACCAATTCAGGAGCTTTGTGGTGTTGTTCGGGCTGCTCAGTGAGCAGGTTATCTCACAAATTTCCATCCACAAATTTAAATTCCCAATTTACCAACAACGCTACAGATTGCTTTTACCTGTCCTTCAACTGATACCATGTCTCGATACCAAATGACAAGTGGTTAGCGTTCTTGCTGCGTAAATATTAGCAAACTCTGCTTTTAAAGGGTGATATGTCAGAATTTTTTTAATGGCAGAATCTGGATGTTCTCATATTTCTTCTTATGATGATGATGTTAAAGTTTTTAAGATAAGATTATTTTGACCTACAAACAACAGCTCTCATCACAGTGTTTTTTTCTACTTTGATTTTCTTTTTGGTCATATTAGGTTACCAATTTGCTTTTGGGACATAGGTACACAATAAATCAGCTAGTATAACAAAATAAAAATTTTAACACTTATGGGTCCTGTTAATGTTTTTCGAAGTGTCTTGAGGTAACTTTTGTTATGATTTGGCGCTATAAATAAAGATTGATTAAATGATTGATTGAATATTAGTTTAGGAGGTTCATAATGAAGTAGTGAAGCAAAATCATCAACTTTTTCTTAACGTAAGTGGACCTAATTTGTCAGTAACCAGCAGACCACCGTTGACATACCCTGAGACAAATCCAGGCCACCAGCTTAGGTATTTGATATAACAGCGAATGAAAAAAATGTAGGCGTTCTCCATCAGTGGCCACAAGCTTAATATACATAATACTCCTATATTCATGTTCAAATACCAACATCCTGAAAAATGCAGGTTTAACCGATTTACAACATTTTTCTACTACTAAAGCCACTCAGCTCAAAGCCATTTCAGGCTCTGCAAACTCATCCACCGGTTTTAGGAAGCATGCCTATGTTTCAAATCGCTTGTAACCTATTTCATGCTTTTCAGACTGAAACTTCCGCACCTGACACTCACTATTTCATCCAACTCAGTGGAACAACGTACTGTGTAATTTGGCATATATATGCATATTGGACGGTTAGAGCTGAATATTCTGAGTGATTTTATACATCCTACAAACGTTTTGTTCCTGTATCAGTCTTTGCCAAAGCAACATATTTTCTCCAAAAGTATCATCATTGGCTCATGTTGCCATTAATTAAAGTAGATTTTGTTTATTCACAGTCACAAAAGTGTATCTACATGCTCTGACAACAACAGCAGGGGAAAATTAAAGAGCCTCCTGCACATCATTTCTTTGACTATTCAATGCTCCATTTAGTCCAAAGTGGCTGATGATTATGACAAGCTGGATTACCATCAGCAGTGGCAACATCGAGGCGAGGTGACGGCCGTGTGGGTTTGGATAATTTAACAGTTTTTAAATTCAAAACAGGTTGTTCCATCTCATCCTCCCTTTTGTTTATGAATAAATGATTTCTCATCATTGGCTTCTCTCCCTGTTCATTATACCTGAAATCATCGGCCAACAATTTCACTCATGCTAATCCACCAGGCTGCCCTCTTATCACACACGTACACTCCCGCCACATAAACACAGACACATTTATTTAGACGCAGACACAATGTGCAATAGCTTTGTAAATGTCTTCCTGAGCACATTACCTGTTGTGATATATTCTGAGTCACAGGATTGACCCTGCTGTTACCTAATCAGCAAAATCAATTACAGTAATTAACACATTCACACAATAAGCACATATGAACACAGGACAGCCTTCACACACTCAGCATTTTACATTTAGTAACTGAACAAAGGGAACAGGACTGACAACAACAATGGTTACTTAATGAACAAAAGGGAGTGACAACTCCACTTTTCTCTTAAGTCAAGGTCAGGATTCAGGTCCAAAAGTGGCAAACTTCCACTTCCACTTCCACCTCCAGCCATCGTTCTTTCATCCATCTCACTTGTGTCACTGCTGCATTAGAACAGAAACACAAAGTGCTAGGTCACTCCTTTCACCCTCTAAGGACTGTCTGAGAACAAAATTTACATTTCCTTTCCTGAAACTTTTCAAGGCCAAAGTAACAGCCCAAGACAAGAAAGTAACAACCCACTGTGTTACCTGCTTCTCACTTTCCTGCATAAAAACCTGAGCTTCCCCAGAAGTTAGACAGGAGTCAGGACTCAGTGAAGGCTCATATATATCATAGGTTAATATATTCCAAATTCAGTCTCTCTCTTACTATACATTATCTTTGACTGAAATACGAAACAATATATTCATATTTGCAGAGAGATGGATTATCAGAAATGTTGTTGGTTAATACCTAATAATTGATTCAACTTTTTGTTATGACGCATTAGTGTTCTCTTTGGGTTTAATGCTTAAATGATTCACAGATCACCTGACTTGACATCAATCATAAGAAAGCTGGGTAATTAAAAGTTAATCTGTCAACTTTTTACATTCATTAAAGAAGCATAAAACTAAACTATTTTATTCTAGTCAAAGTCTTGACATTATCCAGCTTTACTGTTATACATAACATCAAATTTAATGTTAATGTTAATGTTAGCATCTAACCTAAACAGGTAATAACAGTCCCACCTGTGTATTGTCCTCATCCTCAGGACTTTTTTGTGGGCATTTTTTCCACACCCAAACAGCTCTGTGACTCTAAATAAGCCCACCACTACCTTGTTGAAGTTTGAGGTTGCTTGGTGTCTGTTTTCTTCTCTTGGTTGATTTATTTCACCCTGTTTCTTGTGTGTCTTTACATCCCTTACTTGTGCTCTGCTCTCCCCCCCCCCCATCTTCTCCTCTCTGCTGTTGACTGGCCAGCATAACGTTTACGAATGTGCTGGACTCTTTTCTGAGGAATGGTTTGAGGTGGCTTGTGGGATTTGGTCGTCCCTGTGGTTGCTCTTGCTTTTCAGAATTGAAGCCGTCAATTTGCTGCTTTGATCAACTCGAATCAAGCATTGAAAACTGCTGGGGGTAAGAAAAGTTGAGGTTACAGTGCAAGCTCAGCATTGGACTTGAGCTTTTTCATGCCAATCATGTTAGCCTTTTACTAAAAGCTCCAAGAGCTGTCTGAGAGTAGTGCTCGCATGTCCAGAGGACTCTAAACTTTTCCGTCGACCTAAAACGTAAATCTCACTGCATACAAAATGTTCCCCGTCAACAAATGTGATTGATTTCCCCTACAATGTCTGCTCTAATGCTGGGTGAACATATTTATGGTGAAGTTAAAAGAAAGGAGTACCAGTCTGTTAATATTAAGAGAGGAAAGTTAATGTGAACAACAAGCACAGACTTGGAATTTGACAAATGAACCTTTTACTTGAGGACATCCAATAATTTTGCTGTAACCTTTAAAATCATTTTTTTACTTATGTGAAAGTCAATATGTGGATTAAGAAATTTGCAAATACTGCACCATTTGTTTTCAGTTCAGTAGATTGGGTTAAAAAAAATACTTTAGCTCAGATGATACAGTGCAACTCCGGAAAATGAGGTGATATTCTTGGACATAAATGATTGGTAATATGACATGTTACATTTCAAAACAAGATCATTTCTAACATTAGCCAGATCTTTCCGAGAAATCCCTCTTGGACTGACCTACTCTTTGGCAGTGAGAGCTCCTGATGATATCCAGACATTAGTGTTGTATATGCAAACATCCTCCAACACACACTAATCCCAAGGCCCAAATCCCTGCTGACCAGATGTTGCAGCTTATACAGGGGACAGGCTGGGCAGAAATTAATAGCTATCACATGCTCACTAATGAAGGGATTGAGTGGGACATGCTCCCACAGTGTCTGGGAGGTCGTCCATGTTCTGCTGGGACTCACTGGGATCAAATCCCAGTCTCATTTATACTGTCACACTTCTGTCTCACCTCTTGTTTCTGCCTGCTTACAATGAATAACATGAACTGAAGAGCTTCTAATGAACATTTGAACAAAATGTTTGGAGAAAATGACAAAGAGGGAAACAGGGGAGAGGAATAAATCAGGGGTGCAAAACTCACAATAGTTCAGGGGCCACTTACAGTCCAATTTAATCTTTAGTAGGCTGGTAAAATCATAGCATCTCAACTGATCACAGTGTATCGACAAAGGCTCATTAAATAACAGGTATCAAGAACTTAATGTTATAGAATTTTACTTTATGATTAAAACAACTCATCAAAATATGGAAATGATTTCAAATATGCATCCATTTCCACATCTGTATATAAATCCTAACCATCTAAACTGACAACACACCATACACACCAGAGCAGGAACTTTTAAGGAGGAAGGTTAAGTTGGTCCCCTGCCTAGTAAATGTATGAAACTTAAACATAAAATTTATGCACAAAAGTTGTGACAGAGCATAAACAAAGGTATTCCACCAAACTAAACTCTTCTGTACTGAAGCTGCTCTTCTTTGTAATTTTTGCACTTTGTAAAGTCATCCCGTGGGCCGGTTTGGACCCTCTGGCGGGCTGCTCTTAGCCCGCAGGCTCTATGTTTAACACCCCTGGTATAAATGAAAAGAAACAGAGCAAAAAGCTTAATGAGAGCAAACAAAGAAGAAAGAGATGAAAAGGGCAAACAGTGAGATCCAAATGAGGGCAAGAGAAAGATGGGGGAAAAGGAGAAAATCCTTTCTTTATTTCAAAGCAAATCACTTTTTAATAAGGACTTCCTGTGGTAAATAAACACAAAGCAGCTTCACGCTGATCGATTCAGCTTTTAAAGAAAACTTAAACCCCTCACAAAACCTCTAGAAGATCAATGTAATAAAACAAATTAATTTAAAGGTAGAATTTCTTTCTTAATTCAGTTGTAAAAACAGATCAATGAAAGGACTGTGACATGTGTGGAATATTGATTCTATGCAACAACTTCAGAGAGAAAGAGAGCCCAACAATATTTAATTGTTTTGTGGTGTTCCCTTAAACAGAGCTGCTGCTCTCTAACTCGTGTAACTCAGCATCTGAGGAAGAGTATAAGCTACACAAAACACACACTCAGAGACAAACACAGTAACACAGACATATAGCAGGGGCAGCTAATTGTTTAATCGTCCCCTGGGGATCGTTTTTATCTGATCTTTGTTCAGATATCTGCATTTGTGGGTTTGGTGTGTGAACTGCCAGTGAACTACACAACACAGGCACAGACTCAGAGAGAGACAGAGAGAGAATATTGACGGCTTAACTCCCCAAAAGTGAAGCCAAAATAATTGGATCTCCTACATAAAATGAACAGTATAGGTCACAAAGCCTGTCTCCTCCTCATGGACATCAGTCAAATTTTAAAGGTCCCATATTACGCAAAAATCACTTTATTAAGTAGGGTGACCATATTTTGATTTCCAAAAACGAGGACAACGGCACTGGCCTCGAGGCACAAATTCAGACAGGCTTCTTATATTCTTAATATTTTCACTGCCCCGTGGTTACTCCCGTCTGTGGAAACACCACAGTACTGGATTTTTTTGAGTGCATCATGAGTGACTTCAACAGAATGGGGGGCTATTACACCTAGAGATGGGTACCGAATCAGGTACTTCTAAAGGTACCGACCGAATTCTGTCAAAAGTACAGAGTACCGGTTCATGTAAAATCAAAAGGTACCACGTTTGGGTACCTGAACACATCCTTGTGACTGTGAGGAAGTGAAAGAATAGTCTATACTGAAGGATATATATGTTAAATTGAAAAATATAAATATATAATATTGTTAAAGTAATTGATATTTTTTACCACATAACTACAAAAGAGTACCGAAAATTTGTACCGTTGAGCACTGGTACCGATTGCCAGGTACCGGGCATTGGTGCCAGCACTCCTAAACTTTTTAGCAACGTCAGAGTCAGGAAATGTCTTTTTTTAGCAAGGCACTGGTGCAATCCATGGACCTGTAGCTGTTGTGGTGTTTTACAGTATGAAATGCCATTGTCATGTCATGTTTTTCGGTGTCCATGTGAGCTTTGAGATCTCCAGCACCTTTGTTGGACACTGAGACATATGTGCCAGCTTTGCACACGGTTCACTCCGCCTCCCACTTGTCCCGATCGGGACGATATGTCGGAAATTTTTTTTTGCAGTTCATCTGTGAAGCTGCACTTACGCTTAGGCATCTTCCGTGCAATACAGCCCCGCTGTCTAAACAGCCCCGTCTTCTCCGCTCTCCGTCTATGTCTCTCTCTCTCGCCTTCTCTCTGATCTTCTCACTCTCTATGCGTGTGTGTGCACGTGCAGAGCAGACCTGCCCACAAGGCAGCCTCTCAGTAAGTGATGCGCATGATGGTATTGTTTGCAAGCGGCGGTCAATTTACGGACGCGCGTAATGGTCCTATGAAAATCGGTGAACACCGGACATTTTCGTGAATTTATTAAACCCGCCCGGACACCCCGGACAGGACGTAAAAAGTGGACATGTTCGGGCAAAAGAGGACGCTTGGTCACCCTATATTAAGTCTTTAGTGAAATGTGTGGGTCTTTGGCTTTCCTCCCAGCCCACAAAACATGATATTTAATGAAAAATCCTGTTTTAAGTAGTGCTTGTGAATGTAAAATCCTGACCTAAAACGAGCTGTTTGGAATTTCCGGGGTTTGCCGACGTCAACGAGTCCCTTTTTTGACCAATCAGGAGCAAGTCTGACCTGATTGGTCCACCGGAGCAGATACCCCGAACCCCCTCCCCGCCCACTCCTCTCTGTGGAGAGAAATCTCTCCAGCAGCGGGAAGAGGAGTATGACTATTTTTGGCTGTAAACAGCCACATAGTTCCATGCACAAGCTTCCCATCTCTGAAGAAGACAAGACTAAGTGGCTAGAGCTCATTTATGAGGGAACTGTGCCAGCTACACTCAGTAAAACTGTGCATGTGTGAGCTAGTCACTTCACGGCCGACTACTTTTCCAACTTTGGACAGAACAACAGAGGGCTAGCGAATAGACTGGTCCTGAATCCAGGCGCATTACCAACCATCTGCCAACAAACCTCGGACCCTGGAAATGTGGGTATTTTAAATGTTGTGTGCTGTGGAGCAGATGTAAGAGCTTTTCCTCAGTGTCCCCCCTGTCCCTGTGTTAGCTTCAGGATGCTAACTTTAGCTGTGGTTAGCCTATTGTTTTAGTCTGTAATGTTACGATAAACCAAACGAGCTTCGCTGTTTTCTAAACATTGTGCACTCGGAGCTCATGGCGCCGCTATCAGTGACGCTGAAGAGCGGGGCAGTATCAGCGGTGGCTCATTTACATATGAAGGTCACAGCTATGAGAGCCTGGAAACCATGCTGCTGTGCTTGATTTATTGGCTTTTTGAACCAAAACATGTTACTACCATTTCATGAAGACATCAATGATCCATATTAAACTGCAGAAAAGGAGCATAATATGGGACCTTTAAAATTACATCGCATGTAGAAGAGAGACAGTAGTGACAGCTGGTTTCCCTCATTAGGTTGTAGTTATGAACTTAAAGAGAAAGTGGTATAATGTTTAATAAACAAACCATACAGAGCACTGATTTGATTAAAGATTCTCCTCATACTCAACCAATGACCGGCCCGTGACAGCAATTTGCCTCTAAACTCTGTGTGATGTGTGAACGTCAGGCTTGTGACATCACAGAGACTACGTCCATGCATTCTACAGTCTATGGTTGAGACCAGTCTATCTTTTATATAAACTACAGCCATAAGATCTGGGTGAATCATGCCATTTCTTGGTCTAAGAAAGGCTTAGTAGAAGTGGCAGTATTAATGAGGCTCTTAAAGGTGATAGGTCTAAGACAGAAGCAGCAGGAGTGGTATGTTAGAACACTTGAGTCTCATTTAGGCCCCGTTTGCACGACGTTTCACCCAAAAACGCTAAAATGCAGGGAAATGCTGAGGGACTGAAAACGCTGTAGTAAGCACGCCATGCCTGTAGTTGGCGCTTTAACTGTCTTGTCCAGACTAAGCGCAGAAGTGGTGCAACAGATGCACATTTTGTTGAAAGACAGTCAGCAGATTCAGCAGATTAAGCAGCACAAGCACAATATGGTAGTCCACGACAATCGTAACAACAGTACTGTTGTACTGTTGTATGCAATTATGTGAAGAGAGGTGTAACATCAGCGTTTCCACTGAGAACGCCTGCTTACTGATTTCACAGCAGCGGTGTTGGCAGTCTTTCAGAAAAATTTCACTCTGGAGGCCTTTTTCAAAAGTTTGTGTTTTAGGTTGGCTAGAAGGCCATTTCCATGTAAATGCAAGGCCAGAACGCAACAACGCTTTTGTGTTTCACCTTAAAACCGTTGTTGTGTAAACGGCCCCCCAGACAAACACACATACTAGCACATAATATGCCAATAATGCCACTAAAGGACATAATAACATACAATATGTGCAACTGGAACTCAAATGTGTGTTTCTTCTAAGGGTTGAATTCAATTTTTTGACATCAGTGATTGAAAACTTATCAGAAAACAACCCACTTTTGAAATGAGACTCAGTGTGATTAAATCAGGTTTGCAGAGGTGAGGTTGATTGCAAAGCACACTGGAGCGTTATATTTTACGCAGCACATAGAGCAGCAAATCATCACAGCTTGAAGCACACAGTTACAACACATTTATTAAAACTCCTCTGAAGCATGGCCGCATCAGCAGCAGGGGTTGCACACATTGCCATATCGCTAGGGTGAACCAGCACGATGATATGGAGGTGAAGTGATTGTGAAAGGGAGAAAATCTGATTGGACTGAGACTGCACATCAAACAGAGAGAAGACAGAGGTAGGAATGAGGTGGAAACATGGGGGAGGAGGAGAGACATGAGGGGTCACGAGAGGGGAAGGGGGAGGATATAGAGGTAGAGGAGGGCCAAAAGGTGAGGGAAGGCTTGAGGGAAGGCGGTAGAAATGAGAAGAGGGGGGTTGGCAGAGGTGGGGAGTGGAGGAAGACTTTATAAGTAGAGTACAGTTTAATGTGGTACAAAAAGGGGACATAGGATGGCTTCAAAGGCAGGGGGAAAAGAGACATGGGGATGGGAAGGTGAGAGGCACAGAAAGAGGAAAGATGATGGAGAAGAAAAAAGTACTTACCTTGACTCTGTGCCTTGCAAGGGTAATGGGAAACTAGGGCCAGTAATACCAAAGGAGCCAACAAACACCATCTTATCTGCAACATCCTGACATCCAACATCCTCTCAAGCAGCAATCTGGACCTGCAAAAAATGAGGGGAAGACTTGTTGGAAAGAAGATGACAGAGCATAACACAGGGGAAAATGACTAAATGAACAAGAGGAAGATTTTAAACACTATGAATGCCACTGAGCTGCAAGGAGGCTCTGTGGGTCAAGAAGACCCACCTTAGCCACATACACAGATCTGGAGTCAGTTACTCCTGTCTTATGTCCCCTTTAATACAATTACAGGGCGGTCGTCTAACAGTCTAGACTGACCACAGAACAGCAACCGTGGCCCCCGCCTACTTCTGAGAAGATCGAGGGTGTAACAGTGGAGGACTTTGTTTGAGAGAAGAGAAGAAGAGAGGAAAGAGTGGAGAAAAGAAATGCAGAGAAGATCAACAAAGAGAAGAAGAAAACATAGAGGAAAAAGGAAAACAAGAAAAAAGCGACAAAAAAAAAAAAGCTGGGAGACAGTAGCAGAAAAAAACAGCGTAATTGACAGTCCAAAGGGACATATCTCATCAACCTTTGTCCAGCTCCTTTCCTCTTCCTTCTATCTCATCTCCTCCTCCTCCTCTCTCACATTTATGTTGCACCTTCTCCTTCATTCTCCACCACTCTTCCTCTCTTCTCTCCACCTTCTCCACCTTTCACCTTGCCTCTATTCTGCCACTCAGTATCACACACTGAAAGCAGGCGTGCTCCTTTTCGAGGAAAAACACTGACTGACTGTATGAATAAAACAGCATGTGCTACAAAAGTTGTCTCAGGACGGAGTCTATCTGTGATGTGGAGATGTGAAACGTAACTGCGGTAGGCTTTTGAAAGAACAGCCAGCTCCTTTCAATCCAGACAGTGTCAAAAGGCCAGAAAATGACAATGCATATTAAAAAGCATAAAATACTCCAGGAAATAGGATTGATTTTTTTGATACATCAGCACTAGGATGTGACAGAGGAAATGAGAAGGATTAAATTAGACTATTCTACATCAGTGTCCCTCTGATACACACACACACATTTATGCACTCTCATTGAATGATATGTGTCCTATAAATACATTTCAGAGGCAAACTTAGATCACAGTAAACCTTAAACTTTCTGTCGGCTTTAGGTTGTAATTTTCTTGCTCATATACAAATGGCAACTTTACAACTGCATGGTAAATCTGTTAATGGAAACCGGGACAAAGGCACCACCCTTGGTACATTTGACAGAAAATTCCTAATTTGTTTGTTTTTACGGGCTGTTGCTGGAGAACACTGCTCTTGAATGCAATTTACTACGCTACCAGACCATAGAGACTCGCACGTATACTCGAGCCGAGTGTTACAAAGGAGATGTTTTAAAGCCGTTGGGGGAAATACACCTTAAAAATAAAACACTTAATTTCATTTTGAAAGTTTTTTCCACTTGTCTGCGCTTCCCAAGTTTAATTCGCTGACCCTGTGGTGAAGATAATTCTAATGTGACTATTTCAAAGTGCTACTGATTGGTTCATATTAAGTTTCTCAATCAAATCTGGGTCAAACAATCAGATTTATTCAAATGAAGTCGATTCGCTCGGAAGCTCCATGCAGCGCCGCGCACCTGAGAGCGGCTCACTCTCACTCACTCGCAATGAATGAAATATCCCTTCATACCTCTCCAGTCATCAATTCAAGACGTCCCCTCTGTATTCCCAAACGAAAAAAAAAATCTTCGGAATATCACAGACCACTGCTGCTGCTGCCTTCCAGTGGATCCCCCTTTCTTCTTTCTCTTTCTCTCTTTCTCTTTTCTCACACTCTGTCTCTCTGGATACTATTCGGTCAGTCCGGAGTGGGTGTTTCTCTCCTCGTTATTCAGCCATCCCTCCCTCCAGCTATTCTTCCCTGTCCCAACCCTTTCCTTCGCTCCGGTTCATCAGAGAGAGAGAAAGAGAGAGAGAGAGACTGCACGCCGCTGCGCAAAAATCTCTACTACCAATCGGCAGATTTCAATCCGGCTTCAACCCCTCTGAGCCCTGTATGTGCTGTATGTGCTCCCCCGCAGTCACGAAGGGACATGCCGTGAGGACTTTCTGTCCAGATTCAGCGGCTGTAAAAGTGCCACATGGCTGAAAGTCGCGCGAAGAAAAGTCCGGCTAGAAATGGTTCAGTGCGTAAAGAGCAGGTGCCTGTCCATGCCCTGCTGGGCTGCGAGCTCTGATGTTAAAGGCACAATGACGAAGATTTTGCAGCTCAGATAAAATGTGGATTCCCCAAAAATGAAGTAGTAGTCATAAGTAGTAGTTATTCTATTCCACATTAAAATTCAACATAAACCGGAATTTCAAAACAGATTATACTGGACAAAAACAACCAACCTCCTTATTAACAGAACAGGATGCTGGACCTGTGAGTTTTTGTTGTTATTAGACTTGGGTCTCCTTAATAAGTCAGGAAAACATTTTCACTGATAAATCAAAACCGCAGTCTTTAAGATATAAAGCTTCAGCCAGGAAGCTATTTTCTCCAGCATTTCCAACAGACACCTGCCAGCAATGGGCTTTACACTCTATCAGAAATATATTATTGTTAACATTAGCTATGCTGCGCTGACGCTTTGGGCTTGAGCTTCATATTTAATGGACAGATTTACATAATGGCTCCACTTTTACATCCAACTCTTACTAGAATAGGTAAAAATATTTCTCAGAGTGTTTCTTTAACTTAGCCTAAAGGAACAGAACAATGGATTCTATATGACTGCCACAAAAAGACTTGAGAGTGAGCTACTTTGTAATCCTGCACATACACTCCCTCCTCTGCTGTTTTACAGACTTTGTGACTCAGCCTGAGGGGAGAACACTGGGAGTCATGGGAAACTCAGGCCGGTAAATTGTGCCAGTGGCTGCTTGATTTGAGGCAAGGAATAGCTGCACTCCAGGTGTGTCCCTGGGGCACTACACACTCTCTCACACACAAACATTTGATGCTCTGAACACACATTCACACACACACACTTGCACATAGTGGCCAAACAACTGTCCAGATGCCACAAACACTGTAATCAAGTGGATAAGGATTCTGTCCTCCTCCTCTTCCTCCCTTCCTGTCGTCCTGTTTTCCGTTCATCTGTCGTTTGTCTGCAGCAGACCACACACCAAACAAATACAGGTCATACACGTGCCAACACACACAAAGTGTGCACATTTAGGGCAGGATGTCTTGCCCCACAACCCATGATTATGAAAATGACTTCTATTAGGATAAATGGGTTAGTTCTCATTTATTCTTTCTTTTCAAATTTTTATGTCGTTTCACTAATAATGGGCATTTTTTGTGCAACTTTTGCGAGTTCTGAATTATTTACTAAAAGCAGCAAAATTTGAATTATTCAATGAAAGCACCAAAATTTGAAATATTTAATGAAAGCACCAAAATTTGAATTAAAATTGACTTTAAAAAGCTTAATTAATGGTTTATTAAATTTATAATTATAATTATAATTAATTTATTGTGTTTTTCTTTTGAGCATTTCCTCCTTGGTTCATCTCTTTCTAACACCGAGCATTTTTTTTTTTTTTGTTTTCTTTTGGGCTGCAACACTCTGTGACAATAAATGCAGCTATCCCCAGACACAAAACATTATTGAACTGAAAAGTGTATTGTTTGGACCCCACCATTATCAGTGATTACTGATCCTCACCAAAAACGTTCACCATGTCTCTGTTGACTATTGTAAAATCAAAACAAGGAATACAAAAAAATAAATAAATAAAAATTTTAAAGAGTTTTTAAAAATCCTCAGAATATTATGAAATTGAGAAACTGTGTCACACTGCAACTTTGCTGTTTACAGTGAAATATAAAGTAGCAATAGCAACGAGATGTCACTTCTTAAACCACGAACAACAAAATCAAAAGTGAGGGACTTGTGCCTTCTTCAGATCAGTAGTTTTAGAATTTTCTTGGCAAAATACAAGTGGCATTGAAGACAGTTTCCTTATTGTTTTGTTTTGTTTTACTCTGTATTCTTAACTGCAGCTCTCACTGCTGGACCTTGATTGACAGCTCATCCCCACAGGTGCTCAGGCCAGCAGACCTCAAGACCTGCTCAATGGGTGAACCAGTCCTCCCTGTGAGTCTCTGTAATCATCTGTTCATTTCTACTGCTGTTTTTGCCGTTTCCTTTTCTATCCATCTTGTTTTATCATTCAATGTCTTCCTTGTTCCTTCCTCTTTTTCGGCTGTCTCTAGCCATCCAAACTGAGACACTGCTCACGTATTGGGGTGGATCCAAAGGTCATTTCTCTTGGTGCCATATGGTACAAGTGTGAAGCCTCATAAAGTTTTAAAGACTTTGCAATGAAACAAATATCTCTTGAGCGCCAGGACTCCTCTTTCATCGTGCTTGGGTTAGAGTCCAAGACTTTAGCTTTACCATGTCACATACAAAAACACATTTGTTAGTAGCTGCTAGAGGAGACACCTTCAGTTCTGATTTACGTACCAGAAGAAAGCTGTTTTTTCTTTCATCCACTGTTGGTATAACACACCTCAGGTATTCAAAAAACGTGTGTGTTTTAGATTGGGTGTTCCACTGTGTGTATTCAGGTGATATGAGACAGATATCACAAATGTAAAACTTAAACCCTAGAGTTCTGCAGGACTTGATGAGACAGTTTGAAAAAAAAAAAACAGAGTAAAAATCCTGACAGCCAATTATACTTCATCTCAAACTGAGAAGGTTTAAGAAAGTGTAATAGAAACATAACTTTAAAGATAAAAAAAATCTATCAGTCTATGCAGATTTTCTCTCAAAGGGTTTCTGTACACTTTTTCCTTGACAATACAACTTTTTAAGGTCTTTAACGCACTCCAGACAGAAACCTTTAAGCTGATAATCCCTCTTGCAGCTGCTGCTTTGATTCTTGTGATATGGTCTGTCGGAAATAGTCATTGTGCAGGCGTTTGCACTGGACCAGCATATAATAATGATAAAACTGATTGAACGCCACTCCACCCTCCTTTAATAACTATAAAAATAAGTCACCTCTGATGCTTGGACAAACACAGAAAGCATTATTTCCTGTGCAGAGGGGGATTTCTCCTAGGAAACAGGAACCTCTTCATTTGTGTTTATAGTCGAGCCAAGCCACGTAGTTGTTGAGAGATGGATGATGACCTCTCAGGATCACTCAGCAAGGGAGAAAGAGGATCAAAAACTATCATACTACTTTGAATCTCTTAAAATGTTTCTCCTGAAATTCGCAAGTTGCAGAATTTAAAAGTCTGTTCTTGACTTTCATCTAAATGACTCTGCATTGAACATGACGCACATAAACCAACAAAATTGCAACTGGGTATAATTTGCTGAATAAATATAGACCTGTCCCGTTCCACCCCCTTTACCTTTTTTACACATTAATAAACACACCCACACACCTGAAGCCCCCTGTCCTACATTTTAGGCCCAGAGATAACCTCAGGCATAGGTCTTTATGTCTGACATGGAGACAGACAACTGAGTTCAGCGTGTCATTCTCTCTCTCAAACACACACACACACACACACACACACACACACACACACACACACACACACACACACACACACACACACACACACACACACACACACACACACACACACACACAGACACACACACAATAAGCTGCATTCAAACCAGCAGGAGGACCATGGTTTGTTTGTCTTGTTAGCTCAAGCCAAAGACCTGGACAGGTTCAAATAGAGTTGACACATACAAGGGTGTGCATGCATGTGAACTCAGACACACTGACACACACCTCGTACTCTGAATTTCAACCTTTATCTGCTGGACACACTCACACACACACACACACACACACACACACACACACACACACACACACACACACACACACACACACACACACACACACACACACACACAGAGCTCTGAGTTAATAACAAGCAGCAGGTAAATAGGTGGACAGCAGCAGACTGAAGTGACCGCAGCCTTCTGATTAGTCAAACTAGTCACAGTTATTAGCCGGCTTGTCATCTAGAACCGTGCCTGCTGTTCCCAGCCTGCTAACCTGACACCTACATAACACAACTTGGGTGGAAGTCATTTCTTTCAGAAAATACTACTTTTTCTTATGAAAATACATTCATAGGCAGTTGCTAAGTATGCATGACAAATTTCTTTGACACACATGGTGCATATCTGAAGCCAATTGACTGCAAATTTTGATGTTTTTTTCCATTTACTATTTTTAGTTATGGTAGCAGTATTATGTCAGTGGGTCAGTCCACAAATTTAACTCATTCTGATAAATCCCAACAACCATACAGAGTTGTGTACAGCAAAGACAATCATGGTCCCCAATATAGACAGCAGTGATGATGCTTAATGCATGTGTTTGTCTTTGCAGAGCCTGCAAGCCCTGGATTCAGAGAATTGAGCTTAAATTTCAAAGCATTAACCACCATTACCTTTAGCTCACTCCAGCTGGATCCTCCACCTTCTCTAACACTTATCTTTTCACAGTCTGTACTGGGAAAATAAGTGTTGAACCATGCTCTGTTTGAATCATCTGTAAAACTCTAATCTTGAGCTGATGTCACTTACTGTATGTGAAGAAAGTTAAAGTACCTAAGTACCAAAGGGTTGTAATCATGTGTTTCATATTCAATAATAGAAATAAAGAATAATGACAAAAAATCAGTAAGATTTCTCAGTTGCAGTGTTTCAACACAACATTGGAAGATGTTTCCTGCTGCCTCACACCTGTCACACTGTTATTCGCTTCAGACCTGCTGTCTATAAGCTGACAGCCAAAACACTGAAATATGACGGCACTTCCTGAAAGAACAGACTCACAACTGTGTACCTGAAATGAATCACAAACAATGAATGAAAGGGACCATTGATGTATCTGTTGGTGCACTCATGGTGCATGGACATCTCATCAACTGTCAGTTTGTCTAAAACCTAAAAACTTAACTGGGTTTACAAAATCCTGTAAGATGTGTTAAATATTCAAGCTTGATGTTGGTTTATTTTACAGTACTGTGTCATTTCTACCTCATTATTCTTTATGTTACAATAAAAATGCAATTTCAGTTGACCACAACTGTCAATGGGCAATTAAACAATTTGATTCAGTTTGCATCAGTTTTGTTGTTTGAACTTGATAAAGCTGCAATGTAGTTAAATGCCAAAATGGCGAAACCTACGGTCACGTGGTCCAGTATTGCTCTCAGGTATCCCAGTTTCTCTCCCAATCTACACAACTCAAATAAACACATCTACTCACCCACTTGCTTTGCCCACTCACCAAATCACAAGTGTGCTATCTTTGTACATACAGTTATTGTATCAAAAATGGACTCCTCTAATTTCAACTATTTTTAACTAAATGTAACATTAAACACATCATCAAATCTGTTACATTACAATCAATATTAGCTAAAGATTGGAAATCTTAGGAAAATGCAATGCATTATACACTTGTAAAGAAACCAAGCCAGCTAAAAATAAGCTATCTAAAGAACAGCAAATGTCACTGTAAGCTAACATTACACTAAGCTAGCTTAACTTGATACTGAAACATCATTTTTTAAACTTTCATGGTGCAGACATATATGTATTTGTTCATGATGACATGAACGTGTGAAAAGTTAGTTTACCACTAAATATTTGGTGTCTCAATTGTTGGCAGGCCAAAAGTTGACATTTGAAACAGCTAACCTGGCTAGCTTACGCTAAAAAATCTCAGCTTGGCCTAACCCAAAAACCCAACTGTTGTGACTCAGCATGTAGGGTCGGTCAGGAAACATGCAAACCAAGATGAACACACGGTGAACAGTCTACATTCTTCCAGAGAGCAGCTAAAGCAAGCCTGTAGACGGTTGTTTTTGTTGTTGTTTTGTTAATCTATCCTTAGCTAAAGTTGTTTTCTGCAGTCACATGTAAAATCTTGACATTCTTTTGCAAGAGGGAAAGAAACATTTTAGCCATCTTTCTTAGTCAAAATGTTCAAAGATTTTACATAAACTTCTCATAAAGGCCTCATGTCCTACGCAAAAAATTGTGCTTTCAACTTCCTCCCATTAAGTTGGTGATATATTTTTGAAGAAGGAAATGCCACTTTAGGAGACTTCCTGCCAGACTATCTTGCCAAACTCTTTGATCTGGCACACACAGTCTGAACAGCATTTGGCGAGTGGCTCAGATTCCTGCCTGCTGTGACTTGTCTTGAGCTTGTGGCCTGTGGGGAGGGAAGTTGAGAACAGGAGACTCTTCACCTGAAATCACAGTAATCATGCCTCAGGGCCATTCAGTCCATCAGCCTGAGTGAGCACTGAAACGTTTCTTGTCTCAAACTACATGACTTTTTTTTTCTTTTCTTTTTTTTCATGTTTAATTTGCAAAAAGCCCTGTATATTTCCTCCACCTGATAACACTGATAACCTTTATCTATTCAACCCAGCAGTCATACATATTGGCACTCTGTAACAAAAGCTAATTAACTCCAAAGAATATTGTGTCCTTGTGAATATTATTAAATTTATCTGGTATTACATTATTTGCTCTGTCATAATGTAATGTTGGACGTAATGGAAAAGGGATATATAATAATGGCCTGAAACCATATCTTTTATATTACCTTGCATGAAGATTCATAGTTTTTTTTCATTTCTCATTCTCTTGTGTTTTTATCGGAAGTATTTTCTATTGCAGAAACACAGAAAACAGGTAAAACATTGTACAAGTTTCCATAAAATGTTATTTCACACCTACAGTGTGAACCATACCAAGTGTTTCTGTCACGTTTACGGTATGTCAACATTTCTTCTAAAAGGACCTCCTTGTTCTGCGTGACAAAGAATGCCAACACTGGAGGTTAAAAAAAACACCCTTTTTTCAAAGTGTTTGCAGCTTTTGTTGAAGTTTTTATGCAGTCTAAAGGCTTGATAATGATCATTTACTTTCATCCAGTCTAGCCTGGGAGAGTTTCTATCACACCAAATCATAATCACTTGAAAACATTAATGAGATGAGTGAAGTCAGGTAAAAGAGAGAGAAAATGTTTTTCTGGCCTTGTGTAATGCTCTAAATGAAACCAAAGCCGACCAGCTATGAGAGTCTTATATTCCTCTTCATCTCTTATGTTTTGGCTTCTGTCGTTGTCATGAGAGGATTTTTTTTATCCGTATTAATTACTTGATCTTGGCTTGTGCCGCCTGCATTGGTGTTGCATTAATTGGACCAACTGGGCTTTTCAAACCTTAATTTGATTTTATAATATATGCCACTTGGAAAAGGCTTTCATTCTAGGCTTTTCTGTAGTGTGTACATTTCACTATGTTGTTGGCCCCAGCTGGATTTGGACTTCCTCAGTAAATCTGGCAGTGGGACTGAGAATCTGTATGCACCATGTCATATCCACACATTTTTCTCAAAAGGCCCATGAATAGACAAAACTTTCTAATGAAAATCCTCCAGAAACATAATTACAATAGTTGTTAATACAAATATTAAATATGAAATAAAAAAAAAACATTAAAAACACCCCACAGATGATAGTCAGTGGTCTTCTCTGCTGCTTTGGTGTTTTTGTCTTAAAAATCAGATTTTTCTTATCAGCTGAGGTGGTTTAAATATTGCACCCTAATCTCTTCTTCATCTTTACCTCAAGAGAAAATGTCCAGCAGGCTGTCGCTTTCAGGTTTGTAAGAGTGTGTGCAACAGTTTCTAATTTCCTGTGTGTGTGCGTGCGTGTACATGAGGCAAAAAAACACATTTGGACAAATAGACAAATGGAAGGAAGCAATGTGAAGGTTGGCTGCTGAGCTAATCAATGGCTGCCTGAATGCAAGGACAGATGAATGAATTGACTGAAAGGTGGAGGAAAGGTGGTGATGCTCTTCTCTGATAAGACCTTTTCTTGTTAGTGTATCTGTCACTCAGGCAGAAACATAAAAGGATGGGGAAAAAAAGAGAGGAAAGAAGAGCTGTAGGAAAAATGTAACTAAAAATGGCAAATATGTATCCTGCAGCCAAATGTTTTCACATCTTAACCTAAATATGATAAAGCCATTTATCAACTTTATCAGATTTAAAGAAAAAATGGGGTAGAGTATTTACATCTGTCAAATGCTGTAGCAAAAACTGACACTCAGATTTTATTAAAATAATGACCTTTTAGATATCACATGCAGGGAAAAGAAGGCTCGCATGTTTTTTCACCATAGATATCAGTTATGCAGTCGTGCAACACCAAAATATAAAAATATTGACATTAAAGTTGGTGAAATCATAAAGAAAGTGTCAATTACTTCTGCTTCTTTATTGCATTTGTTTTCTTTTTTGTCCTTTTGTTGTCATGGGTTTGTTGTCATGGGTTGTATTCACTGGGAAAAAATCATGAGAACCCTCCCCCCCAAAAAGAGGCAAGATTCCCCTGGATGTGGTTGGATACTACCAAGGGGGTGGAATGACTTATAATTTCTATACTACAGTGCAGCAGCACCCCCTGCTGGTGATATTTGATGGTGCCTGTAAGAAGGCAAAAATCCCAAGTGCAGATCAAGTGTATTTATTTTTAATTCAGAAAAAGGCGCAACTTATGTTCAGCACAGTTCTGGCATTAAAATTCTTGAAGAAAAATAAAAGGACAAAAAAGGCAAAATAATGAAAATGAGCGGGATGCAAAACAATAGTGTTGAATGAAATGAAAGACATTTTAAACTGCAGCTCAGTATGCGGTAATTCAAAAAATGCATTTAACATGCATTGATGTTATAAAATCATTATTAAGATTAATTTGAATAATTCTCAAATCTAACTTAAAAAAATAATTGCAGTTTTTCCACAATTGTTGCAACAAATTTCTTGGAACCTCCACCAATATTCTCAGAACCTTAAACACAAATCCCAAAAATATACATTCACAAAACCCCCGACTCCTCTGTCAAAATCAAACTATCTGCTCAAAATCAGTTATTCTGTGTTCAAAACCAAACCATGTTTTTTAGGGATGGGTACCGAGTTAGGTACTTTTATAGGTACCGACTGAATCGGTACTGTATCGTTTCCAATGTGAAAGGTACCCATCCCTAATGCGTTTAGATTACAGCATATAAAGATAAATTCACCTCAGAGAATTCGTTAGACTCTACATAAATTAGGACACAGCAACCAAGGCATGTAGTTAACAGAAAAGGTTATTGCAACTGCATTTAGCAAAAAATATCTTGGTCAAAGTGATTTTTCCATTCAGGACTTTCATATCAAAACAAAACAAAAAAGGAAAAGCGTATTACTACATAACTTACTTACTTACTACAAAGTGCAATTGTGTAATTGCACAGAAGGCTGCGATTTGTGATTTATATGGCTTAATGTGCACCCCTGTGTATGCAAATGTTCCAAACTTTCTGATGCCTGACTGCTGCACTGGCTCTGTGTGTGTGTGTGTGTGTGTGTGTGTGTGTGTGTGTGTGTGTGTGTGTGTGTGTGTGTGTGTGTGTGTGTGTGTGTGTGTGTGTGTGTGTGTGTGTGTGTGCAGCGAGGTCACAACAAAAACAATTACCTAACAAAACAACAAAACTAGAATGTCATAAAAAAGTTCTTGCTTCTCTTTGACCCAAGTACCCTGAAAAACCCATATTCTTTATGGTTCGTATTAACAGTGCAAAGAGTTAACTACAAACTAGAGATCATATCGTAATCATTCAAACCCTTTTGCTGCAATATTCTGTTTTCTATCTGGCACTTTCAAGGAGTTTGCTCAAGATCTTTAACTAAAACATTTACAAAGGTGGGAACCCTTTTTGGTTCACCTGCAGATTATTAACGGTAGCACAGTGGTCTAACTTTTATTTGATTATATTTTATAGTTGGCTGCTGTCCATAAATAGATCACTACAATGTGACACATTACATGTTAATCTTGCTAATGACAGTTAACTTGTAAGCAGTTATGGATGATCTCCACTGTTTGTGAATATCAAGAAGAAGTGAAGAGTGTAGATATTCATCTCAATTATGTTAACTATCATGTTTCTCATTTTAAGTTTTCTAGATTATACTGATCTATTGTCACGTGTATTGTTTATTGTTCCAGACTACATTTTGTCCCCACTGTGTCTATCGATAGGCCGCATACACACCGAGTAGAGTTGTCAGATTTCAAAAACACAGGACAAGGTGTTCACATCCTTTGTGCAAACACATACCTAAGTTTATTGGTAAATGGCTAAAAAGAGGTAGCTTTCTGGGTAGGTTGACTTTGGGGAATTGAATTGGATTTGGGATGCATCGTCAGTAGTGTTCTTCTGGCTCATGGGGTGCTTCAGCCCTTCCATACTATGCATCCTCACCAGAGGCGGCCAGCTACAGGGTGGTCAGTCCTGAGCCTGCATCCAACGCCCAATTCTTCATGACTGCGCCTACCGGCTTGCTACTTGGGACCCAGCTGGGGTCGTTCCTCTTTATCCAAAGCCATTGGCTGCCTCTGATGCAGTATTGATGGCTACGCACTGGCTCTGGCCCCTGACTCCCAGGTCTCTCAGGGGCCCTTTACACGGCAATGGTTTGAAGGTGAAACGCAAAAGTACTGTTGCGTTTCAGCCTTGTGTTTACATGAAAACAGCATTTTAGCCAACCTAAAATGCAAACTTATGAAAACAGCCTCCTGAGTGGATATTTTTCTGAAACACTGTCCAAACCTTTTCCGATTAAACAGTAAGTGGGCATTTTTCAGAGGAAAAGCTATGCACACTCATAGACTGTAAAAAAAAAAAAGGCGGTCATATTATTCGGCTCGATGTGAGGTCACCACAAAAACTGCTCCCTCTGGTGACTGACTGCTGTATAGGTCAAAAAATCCGGCTCTCCAGTCATTACAGATTGGCTGTGGTCGAACTTTAAAAAATTAATACACTTCGTAGAAATGTTTCTCAGATCCATTTGCTGTGGTGATTTGAAGATATCACTTGGCTTCCTTGCATTCAAATCCTCTTTTTTCTGAAAAGTTTTGATTACATCAGTTATAAGAGGTTAAAAATGAGGTTTTATGTCACATTCAATGATGATTAACAGCTGCCGCTCTTGTGTATCTTTTTTAGGGATTGTAAAATATGTTGGGAGGCAGAGTTAAGAAGCAATTAGACTCTTGAAAGAAAAAAAAAAAAACTATCGTTGTTGTCGCCCGGCTCCACTCAGATTCTCCCAGAGTCCCTCACAGTCTCTGGCTGCACAACTGCTACCAATGGCTGCACCTGTGAGGGGGTACTTAGGCTTAAAAACAATACATACAATGGTAAACGGCAGAGCCACGCTGTCCACTCTATATACAGTCAATGGTCACGCTCTGTTTCGCGCAAGCGCATACAACAGTACAACAGTACTGTTGTTATGATCATCGCAGACTTGTGTTGCTCAATCTGTTGAATCTTCTAACTTGGTAATGGTAATTTGGGACACCTTATGTTGGTGTTGGTTGGTAATCTGTAGTGCTCTCTCTGTATAGCTTTATTTAGGTCCCTAGGATCTGTACAAAGTCTCAGATCATTGTTTAGTTTTTGTAGTATCACTAGAAAATTAACCCAACTTGTGGGCTCTTCTATTTTCCTCATGACTCCTTCTTTTAAGAGTGAGTCAAGTTTTTCCTCTGTTTTAGTGCAACTTCCACTTTTTTTGCTGGGTGAATCGCTGGTTCTGTTTTCTTTAAGCTTTGTTTTATGTTTTCCTGGGAAGCTGCCTGTCCTGTCCCTTTGAACACCTCTTTGTTTTTGTAAATCCAGTCACTGTGTGAAGAAAGGACATCTGGTGAGTTCTCTTTCTCTGTCTATGACATTAACTCTTTTTAAGACCTAGCCATAAAAAAATTCAAACTCATATGGCCTGTCTATTCCCCTGAGCAAGTACAAAAAAAGCAACTACATTTCTCCCATTCCTTGTCACGGTAACCCTACACACTCCTTCACGAGGTATGGATGTGTCATCAGAAGCTCTCAGATTGATCTTTTTGTCTCTCATTTTGGGTTTTTTCCTCAGTCCATGGTAGTCTTAAATGGCAGGAGGTTTACCTGTGTCTCTCTATCCAGCTTCAGTCAAATATCATGTTGTTTACGTCCTGATGTGCCATCTATTGCTCCGTGGTCTCGTTCTCTGGGAAAAAGTCTTAATTCGTGCCTTTGCACTTTCAGAGGCTTGGTGAATTTGAATTGCCTTTTCAACAGTAAGGTCTGGCTCTTTCAATAAAGTCATCCTACCTCTTTTATTTTCACCCATATGACTGTTTGGTCAAGAAAATCGTGGTCCTTGCATGTTTATTGCTGTTTGATGAACAAGATGCATTTATCATTACATCTAAACAAATTAAAACAACAAACTAGAAAACTCTTGAGATTTTTTTGACTAATAATACCTAATCACTTGAAAAACATATTCTCTTAACCAGGGGTCACCAATGCGGTGCCCATGGGCACCTGCAAGAACTACATAAGGTGCCCGCGAGACATGTCCCAAATAACAGCACTGGTCACAATGGAGCTACTTCTTAACATCGTTGTTGTGTAATTCATTAATCATTGTAAAATAATTAACATTGACCTGTGAGCAGTCTCTTTACATAGCATTACCGCTTCTACTTTGATTAGTGTTATTGAAAATTGATCCGTGTAATGTTGTTCAGGACATCTGTTCCAGACAAGTAGCCCTTCGTGCCATTCATGTCCCGTGAGGTTGCCCTCGGTCTCAGAAAGATTGGTGACCCCTGCTGTAAACAAAATGTTGCACCATAGTCCAAAAACATTTCATTAAATGCATCACCCTAATTGCAGGTCTCAATTTTGTATGGACATTCTGAATGATCTTAGAGAGACGTCATTGGTCGTCGTGGGTAGGACATACACCTGCTGCGATTTTTGTTTGTGGATGCACTAAAAAGCGACTTTGATGAATGCAGAGAAAAGAGGAACACTCATACAAGTGAAGTTTTTAGCAGAAGTCCAGGAGTGAAACCACACCTAAACCTCACCCTTTCTGTTATTAAATCATCCTAACCCCCTACGTCCTCTTTGCTCTTTCTTTGTACACCGTAACATGCGCCTCTGGGCCGAACAGGGCAAGAAACGCTAACCAACAAAACACCAAACCATTTAGAAACCTGCGTTTCTACAGCCTTTTGTTACTTACTGTTCAAGTGTCCATGGACTTCATCACCCTGTCCGCGTCCGAAGAAGATCCGGGGACCAAGAGGAGATGAATGTAACTTGGGCTCTGCGGGAAAAGACTAGGTCAGACGGCTGCCAAACCATGCCGGGGACCCCGATCTCAGCCCCGCTAAGACAACCCAGCTCGGGACCGACTTCAGCGTGCCGCCATACAGTCTCCTCGGTGGTCCACGTTCCGTCGGGTCTCGTCCCTCATCAGGATCCTGGGAAAAAAGTTCTGATATCAGCGTCTCTCAGCCCTCCTTATCCAATAAAGAAGAGAGACCGTGGTAATCCGGCGTCAGTCCACGCCATCGCCATGGTTCTCCTACCCTTTCTCCCCAGAGAATGTCAACTGCCTATCAGCCTTCCTGCTTTTCTTTTCGCCGGCGCTCCACATCTTGCTCCAGCTAGACCGTCCGGTTTTAACATAGTTTTAAGACTAGACTGTTGCCACTCTCCAAAAACTTTAAAAACCAAGAATATGCCATTCAACCGGTATGACGACAAACAAGTTTTCAAGAAACTCGTCCTCCTGCCGCTCAACTTATCTCCTCCCGCCGCGTGTGACGTCATCAATCAAAACATTGCCGCGCATGAAGTGAAGCACCTCAGTTGAAGTGACAGTATGCACACGATCTCCAACCTGAAAACAATCCAAGAGGAGACAACAGTAAAAGCCTTGCACTTCAGGATCATCCTACTCCTCTTAAAAAAATCCAGCCATTCCCCTACAGTAGACCGTATCCTCCAGGGTTGTCTCCTATTTTCTCAACAGCGCCCTCTTGCTTTCACTTCAGGGCAGCAAGCCTTCAAAACAGCCACCCATCAGCTCTCCCATCTACCCACCTCTTCAGGAAACCCTGACATCAAGATGTCAACACTACCAGCCTTTCCTTCAGCACAACCTGGGTTTACAGCACCGGGATGCCTTTGCCTGCGGCTGGTCTGCCCCTGCAGTAACAGCCGATGGCATCAAACAGGGCACCAAGTTGCCACCGCATTTAAACCTAGTCAACATCAGTTATCATCAGTCAGGGCACTGGGCACCAAGTTGTCAATACCTTCGATTTTTTATCCCCTGCATCTACACCATGTACTACTGGTCAGGGCATCGGACAGCAGGATGTCATTGCCCCAAACTTTCATCTTCAACAAAAACATCAGCTAGCTTTGGCTGTAGCATTAGGCACCAAGTTGCCACTGCCTTCTGCAGTTTAACCGAAGCATTTGCACCAGACAGCAATGGTCGGTGCATCAGGTACAGGGTTGTCACTGCCCTTGGCCTTTCATCTCCAACAACACCAGCTAGTGTCAGTTTTGGGCACTAAGTTGCCGCTACATTCTGCAATTCAACCAAAGCATTACACCAGACATGGATGGTTGGGCAATTGACTCCGAGATGTCATTGCCCCTGACCTTGGATCTCAAACAACATCATCAGCTAGTGTTAGCTGCAGCATCAGGCACTGAGATGAAGCTGCCAGCAGCTTTCCTCCCCTAGCAGCTACTAAAGTCAGCTTTAGTTTGGGTTTTGGGCACAGGGATGCCACTGCCTCAGCCAGTACACTTTCCAGAACAACTTTAGCTTTTTATTGTTCTAGAGCTTTAAGCACCAGTGCCTCTCTCTTTTCTCCCTCTACCTGTCCAGCTCTCATTTCAATCTTCAGTTACCACCCAGCTGTTTTCAACCCACCAAGCTCCACTCACTTTCACCTTGGCTACAGCTACTCATTTGCCAACCTTGATCCTTCATGCAAAGTCTTACTCTAGTACCCACTAATCTCCACAAGCAGATCCTTGACAGTATTTACATTGATCTTGTACTTCTTATCCTGCCTTTACTTCACCAGGCTTGTGCTGAAAGATTTTAGAAGGTTTTGAGGAGAACCCCTCTCAAAGAGGAACAGTCTTCAATCATTCCAAGAACATACTCCTGTGGTTTGGTTATTCTTTCCTATTTTCAAGAACATTCTTTGTTTCCATTTCATGGCCACTGCCAGGAATTAGATGTCCTTGTCTCTTGCTTTAATGTAATCATTCGCTTCGGAGGTAATTGCTTCTATCAGTATCATGTACACTTTGCTTCAGAAGCCACGGTTGTTTCCAGCAGTTTATGAAAGCACCTTCTGGGGCAATCTCGATAATTAGATTTATTGTCCAATTTGTTAATGGGAGGTTGTTAATAAAAATAATAATGCAGGAAAAACAATCCCTTTACCACCGACCCAATGTAGTTTCTTTCAGGCATTACCTTAGTTTGGCCACACGAGTTCGCTATTTTACTGGTAGATGCTTGTTGTGTTGCAGGGAGAGAACTTAAGTCGAGATGCTTTTGTGTGTGTGTGTGTGTGTGTGTGTGTGTGTGTGTGTGTGTGTGTGTGTGTGTGTGTGTGTGTGTGTGTGTGTGTGTGTGTGTGTGTGTGTCAAATCTGAGTTTATACAGGAGAAAGTTTCGATTTTCAAAAAAAAAAGTAATTCTGGTGAAACAACTGAGAGATGAACAGGCTTGCTGACGTGCATACACTGAATCCATTCAAACAGATTTTAAAAAAGTTCTGTTCTGCAGTCAAGCTAGCACTCACTGTTATATCAATAATATTGTGAGACTGACTGAACTTCTAAATAAAACTCACGTACCAGATCCAGTCATGGAGTCCCGCAATAACAAATGAAATAATTCTGATGTAGCCTTTCAAAATAATACCTTTACAAAAAAATCCAAACTGAGCTACCACTCTTACATTCAGATAAAAAATGAAAGGCTAATATAGCCTAAATAATCAATCGAGAATCCCACTTCAAGCTAATAGGTTATCTAAGCGTGAAAATACTGAATATTAGCCAATTCTGATCTACCATTTCAAAAGAAAAGCCCTTGAAAGTCTTGAAACTGAACTAGGTTTGCTTATGAATTCAGAAACTGATAAAAGGCTAACACTAAGCTATGAGCTAATTTGCAACAAATTTGTAGTGACATAAAAGGCTTCCATAAATAATCAATCACAGAGTTACACTTACAAATATGGCAGATATATGGTAAAACTAAAAATGATATTCACCAAGTGTCACCTTGAGGTGGTCTACTATCAGCCTAAAGTGAAGTCATTGATTAATTATTTGAATTAGGTTTTTTTATCATTATCTGAATTCAAGAGCAAAATTAGCTAAGTTCCAAGGTTTTAAAAGCTTTTATTGTGGAACTATACATTACAATTGGCTAATTTGGTTGGGTGTAACCCGGAAGTGGGCGCCTGTCAGCCTGAAAATGAATTATTCATCAATTATCTATATTAACCTTTCAATTTGAATGAAAACTTGGTGCAAATTAGCTCATGACACTTCACTGAGCTTTTATATCATTTTTAAATTTTATTTTATAAGTTAAAAGTTTTGAAAGGCTTTTAGGCTATTTTAAAATGCTGCATCAGAATTTATTCTTTTATCATTGGGTGATTCAATGACTGATTGCCATACTTGTACGTGGGTTTTATTTTGAAGGCCGGTCATTTTAACCACGTTGCCGTAATGCCTGGAATATACAAGCATTGCAAAACAAATTGGGGCTGGCCTGACTATAACTTTTTCTAGGTGTGAGAGCTATCCCGACCGCAGTCTGGCTGTGGTTGTGTTTCGTGTGACTGCTCGTTCCTTTTTGCACATAATGTGATTTATTCTTTTTTTCTTTACCACGTGCAACCCAGCTTTCTTTTTTTCACACTTTCGTTGCCTCTTTTATATCGTTCTATGTTTCTACTGGACACAACACGGATCTGCATTACTGGAACTGCGTCTGTCACTGTTCAAGAGTTTTACAACAAAATTTCCTCAAAGCATCAGCAGGGATAACTTTCTGAGTTTCAATTTTTAATGTCCTCTCCAAACGTGTGGCAGTATGAAATACAAGTTATCCCTGCTACTGTTGAAGTTGTTGCACATCGCATCACTTGAAGGTAAGACTTGTCTTTTGAAATTTATGTCATAAAGGCTAATCTCATTGTAGAATCAATCAGGAGTTTTGCTTATTTATCAGAACAAGAAGCAGATTTTTACTGCGTTGAGTCAATTTTTTTTAATTTATGACATGTCTTGTGCAGATAACTATGCCTTCATTAGAGCACATCCATGAGTTAAAATCAAAAATCTGCCTGTAACACCATGTTGATCCACACTGCACTCTGAATGCAGATAAATCAAATATTAAAAAGCCCACCACTGTGCAACCATTATTCCATCAAACTAAATATCTCCTGCCATATCCTCTTGTGTTTGTTCTTGTTTGTTTAGGTCTCCAGACAGATAAATTTGAAGTAACAGGATATGTTGGCCGTGATGTTAAGCTGCCATGTTACCTCACCAAAGGGAAAAAAGATCGAGTTGTTCAGGTTGAGTGGAAGCTCCTGCTGCAGCCAGAAAACAAAATGATAACCATTATTGTTTCTAATGGCACCGAGGGTGCTCCTGCTGACACATTCCTGAAGGACAGAGTGAATGTTTCAGAACAATCTTTGATTATTAAAAATGTAACAGTTCAGGATGCAGGGTCTTACACCTGCCTCCTTACCACCTTTCCCAGTGGTTCTTTGAAAGGAACTACCAACCTTGTAATACAAGGTACGGACAAACACTTTGACATTCTTGTTTGACACTCAACTTTACCAGATACATTATTTTTTTGTACAAGCTGGCATATGAAACTCATTATTTCAGCCAGAAACACTGAGAGTTGATCAGTCATGTTTGTTTTTCCAGAACTTCCAGAACAGATGTCGCTCTCAACAGGAGGAATCGCTGGTATAGTGATTTCTGTCATTCTGCTGTTAGTGATCCTGACAGCTGTAGCTTACTTTATCTTTATAAGACGGTAGGTGTGTGTGTTCAGGAGTGTACAGTTGACTGTTGAAAGACTGTTGTGGTAAAGAGCACGAATATGTTTCAGCACAGACCCCTAGTTTGAAGCATGTCTTCACTAATTAGTCCATCTCCCTCCCCACTGAACACTTACACTGTGTGAAGCATAATGAGGATAATTCTGATTTTATTGTCCTCTGGTCTTAAAAATAAATATTTTTTTGAGTGTGTGTGTGTGTGTGTGTGTGTGTGTGTGTGTGTGTGTGTGTGTGTGTGTGTGTGTGTGTGTGTGTGTGTGTGCCAACATCTTTCAATCTGTCTTTACAAATCAAAAATCATGGCCCACCCCCTTCATCTGTTTTTGCAAAATATTGCATCATATGTTTTCTTGACATGTGCTCAGAGCCTGTTTATGATTATTTTTCAGCATTCTTTTGAATATCTATACCATGTTTCTCATTTTGAATTTCATGAATTTACTCATATTGTTAAAATGCCATTTTTGTTTAACTAACATATTTACATTTTTTTTATCATACATTTGAAACCAAGAAAGCTATTATACTCACTCTATAACCGCATTAAAAAATATGTACTTAAAAAATGGTTTAAAAAGTTCCTATTTTCCTCAGCCAAGAAATATACAGTTCAAATAGTATTCAGGTATATAGTTTTTATTATTTAGGGGTTATTTAGTGATGCACTGACTATGATGGGCTGATCACTTCACTTCTCTCTTTTCATAGGCAAGGTTCTTTTGTCAGACACAACGTCGTCATTGGTGAGAAATAAAAGCACAAGTTCCTCTTCTCTTTGTTTTCTAACTGCACCTGAAGTCTGTCTTTATGATGCCTTTCTTCCAGTTTGTTTCACTTCCCCTAACTAAAGCCTGTTCTTTTATAGACACCGATAGTCCAGTGAGGGATGTGCTACGGCCATCTGTTCTCTTCAGAGAGCAGGTAAGCTTTGACACAATGCTGCAAATGTTTGAACTCAAGAGAGTATTTTTCTCAAGTTTTAAGTTAAAAGTTCTTACAGACTTAACATATGCTCTATTCACCCATCAAGTCCAGAAAAATGATGTGAAGTTTCTTGAAACAAGAAAATCATTTTATTCAAGAAACCCATTGGAAAATGTAATCAATTACATTGCCAGATCTTTTTAACCTGTGGCAAGCAATTCAGACTTAGCTTTTTGCTTGTAATATATTGTTTTTTTTCCTGGACTAGTCCAGTGAATCTAGCTTAAATTATGTATTTTAAGATAAAATTTACTGAAACTAAGAAAACAGAAAAATCACTTGCTTATTTTGGAGTCTTTGCATAAAAGTACATCTCTGAAAAGATTTACAGCCCAGCAACTTAAAAGATTCAACTAAGCAATAAAGTCGACACCTGTCTCTCACACCTGTAGGATGTGGTCTATTCTGACGTCAAAAGCAAACCATCAAGAACCACTGCACCTTCATCCAATGACCAACATGCAAAGGCTGGGTATGAGGTCACATACTCTGAGATCGTAATGTCACGTGGAGTGTTTGTATGAGATAAGATGTATGCTGCAGCCACGCAGCATTGTGATCTCTCTGGTGGGGCATTTAAAAAACTCACCCTGGACACAAACTCTCTGGAAGGAGGCTGGGGTCCATCAGAACCAAAACCTCATGCCACAAGACCAGTTTCTTCCCATCTACAGCTGGTCACATCAACAAGGCCTCTGACCCCCCAGACACGTCATTTATTTATTATGCACAATTGTTCATTTGCACTGTCAGGCACTACCCCCCCTTGAACAAACAGTTATTCTATACATATTTTCAGTTTTATCTGCTCTTTGTGTATATTTTTGAACAGATTTTATTTGTCACTTTTTACTTTTAAATTCAAACACTTATGTTTTTTATATTCTTGATGATATTATACTTATGCTATTTGATTTTTTTTCTTTTGTTCAACTATTGCACCAACTGACCAAGACAGGTTCTGCATAATGTAAAAACGACTTGGCAATAAATCTGATTTTGACTCTGGTTCTGATTCTGATGTTGGAGAACTCTTCATTTGGACTCAGCGACTTATTTTTATTTATTTATTTATTTTTTAAACAGTATTATGACAGCATTCAACAACACAAACCCTCATTGATATGTATATAATCATTTTTGACATTCGCAGCCTTCTGTGTACACCTCAGAATGGAGCATATGATGCAAAATAGAGGAAATGTAATAAATGTCATTACTTTCTGTGTGGGTTAATCATGTTTTACTCATACAATTGTCTGAATGTCAAAGAATCCCAGGATATATCCTCCTTTGAATGATGTAGAAAGATCATCAAAAGTGAGTATTCATGCGATTAAAAAATCATAATGATAAAAAGTGTCAAGCACAGAATAATGAGAATTATGTGTGGTAAAATGTAAAAGTAAAAGACTCCCATAAACATACTATTTACATGCGGGCTATGAACTTTGGCATATGAACAAGTCAGATAATGGTTTTGAGGCCAGACTAAAGCTCGTGTTTGCAGAGTAGGGCAGAGGCACTTCTGAAAATAAAATCCCCATATTCAGATGAGACAGCTTTTATTCTCACTTCCTTCACTTCTTGAGAGTTTAAGAGTCTTTACAGCAAAGCTAAAAGCTCTGTAATGTTAGACTTTAACAAGTCAGTAGGGAAGTATTCTTGATTTAGCAATACCAAGAATATCTGTGGAGGCAGATGGGAGTGTCTTCAGTTCAGCAGATAGTTTGTCATTTTTCTTATTGACAACATATGATATCTTTAAATACCTACTCTATTATACTTATACCTAAGACCCAATATTAGGATAGGGTAAGATTTAATACCATTTTACAGGCGACACTCAGCAGACACAATGTCACTCCCCAGGTGCCACATAATCTAGAGGTCACACCCAGCGAAAGCTGTTTCTGTGACAACATTAATACCATGAAAGATTTTCTCAGAGATTTTGTTCTCATTTTACTGTAAGGCCATCAAAAGAGGAAGACCAAAAGGGCACAAACTGTGCAATGATACTCTCATGGTGAAATAAAGGAAAAGTGAGCTGATGGTGCTCACTGGATGTAAAAACTCAAATGTCAACTTCTGCTCCGAAATATGTGCTTCTCACTGCTGTGCAAATACAGAATTCACCAACATTAGACACAATGGTTACACATTGACATACCTCCTGTCTTTTTTTATTGTGTGCATGGGAGCCGAGGGAAGGGGCTGACCTGATGTGGTCATGTGGTTGTGCTGTGTCATGTTATTATTGCTCCTTCCGGATTCCACTTATTTTATCAGACTAAAATTTATTTAATTTAAACAAAAACAACAAAATTATATGCTTTCAGTACTGTTAGTACTTACACTGGGTATATGTGTGGCTTATCTGTCTTGAGTCAATGGAGCCTGCAGGTCATTGCTCACTGTAAGTGTCAAACGCTTGCTAACAGATGTTACAGTTTCTGTGTGCCAGCTGTGCTCAAGTGAGAGAATATGGTTTGAAAGTTTACATAATGATCCACACCATCACTGCAAACTGCTAACTGTCATAAACTATCACCTTTAGGTCTACAGCAGCATTCAGTGTGAAAGTCTTAGGGTGTGAACCTGTGGCTGCTCACTTTGAGGCGTCTGAGTGGATTACCAGGTGTTGTGTGAAGATACAAACATGCAGCTTGCTGAGTTTTTTCAGTCTTCCTTTAGAGGTTTAATAAGTCTCTAACTAAGAGCTGTGCAGATTGCAGATAATTTGAACCATGAATTTCCAACATTACACATCTATTGTTTTTTGACCGTTTGTATATGAAAAGTAGCTTTAAGAACTGCCCTCATTTTTTTTCTCCAAAGTAAAACTCTTGGTTGTGACAAATTGCACAATGAACTCCATTTTCACAGAACTGCCTAATCTGTGGTTTCATCATTTTCCTTTTGAGCTGCAGAGTTCTGACATGACAGGAAATAGAGAAGGAAGATAAGAAAAGCGGTGTTAGAAGTTTATGAAAGACTTTCCACATCATCATACTTCTCAGGCTGAGAGGGAACCTGCTGCAGGTTCTGTTAGTCGAAAACGCCAATACGTGTGTCGGAGCTGCATGAACTCATTGCTGATCAGCTGTCTGTCACACATTGTAGAAAAAAGGCTGGACTTCAAAACACAGCACTTTTGGTGATATGATGCCATTACATTTGCAATTTCTTTTGTAATGATCCTGAAATTCATCACCATGGTTTCTTTTTTTTTTTTAATTTAACATCACTGGATAATTTTTATTAACATTACCTCAATCCAACCACATGGGGCTGCTGTGTTACAGGAGGAGTGATGGAGCAAAAGACTCAAAGGGAACAGGGTATCGTAGTTTAAAGATGTTCAAACCCAGCAGGATCACTGTACCTGAACAGTTATTTCTCATGTTTTCATGGTTCCCTGTTGATGTACTTAATTAAATGTGCAGCTTGTTACTTCCTCTTCTTTTGTGGTTGGTTTGTATCTAACTTTCAGGTGGGATAAATTGTTTTAGGGAGGTAGGGGTTGCTGCTGAAAAAGGTTAGGGAAGTGAGAAAAGTTATGAGATTTATCAATAATGAGGATCACCCCGGTGGTTTCCCCCCTTTGACAGTCATGATTTTCAGTCTTCTAGAGCAAGAGGCATTAACATGGAGTTTACCACACTACTAACAAGCAAACAGTAAAATCTTTTGTCTTCTTTAAGAGAACTAAATTCTTACGTTAAACTTGCAGAAACACATATATCTATGTTCGATCTTTTTAGCTGATTTACTGTTTATTGCAACAAAGTGCTAAATAATTTGTTATTACAGATATTGTATAAAAGTAATTATTCTGCCAGTAGGTGAGAATATTTTTTGTTTAAAAAATTCAAATAAAAAGGGAAAATTAGTATTAGTTTGATCATTTATATTTAAAATGTCCATGCATAAGGTTTATTTACCATCACGTCAGCACCTTTGAGGCATTTTAGTCCTCTTGCTTTTGCTTTAATCGTTCAATAAAGTAGATACACAGTTATGAGGCAGAGATTACAGTTTACAATGTTTTTGGCTTTTGTTTTAGGATAAAGAGCTATACTGTTAGTGACCTGATCAAGTCTTTGGTTCTTGGTTTTCATTTGCACTAAAGAGCTTTTCAGCAAAAAGCCCGAATCAGAAAGATACAATGAATGCATAAAGGAGGATAATGTTTTTGTCCTTTAGAACATGTTCTGGCTGTTGTTCCTCGAAAAATCAAATCTGGATGATTTTAATCATCTCTCCCTGACTATATGTGTAGACTGTAGTCATCCTCCAGCCTTGCAACCCTGAGAATATGGAAGTGAAGGAGCCTGTGCATTGTTTGTATAGCCCACCTAATGGGAAACGAGGCCTCCCCAAGGTGATTTGAATTGGCTCCTTGAAGTGACTTAATGGTTAGCATGGACATGTATGCAAAACCACTTCCATTCTCCAGTGGTGCTAATGTGGTTTTGCTTCGTGTTGAAAAGCCAAGATGTCAAAGGTCAAAGTCAGACATGCTAACTGCTCTGTTGTTGGAAAACTAATATTTATGTTTTGCCCCATGCCAGAAAGCAAAAATGGTTGCTATTGTGTTTCTAACAACAATGTGACGGCTACATTTGGTGATAATTTGCGCCAACTATGGACTGCTTCAAAATGAAACTTTAGCATACCACTCAGACATACTGTTCAGGGTCAGACTCTGGAGTGTACTGGTGGAGATTCCTCAGAGGGGCAAGCTGGGTTTGTTGAAGTGCTGCATGATTTGGGGAAAAGGTGCTATTTGCGATTAGGTGGACAATATTGCGATTGCGATTGTGCTTGTGATTTAATAAAAAAAGTTGTGTCATGATGAGTCTACAGACTTGCTTGGTTATCATGGCGAAAAATCTGAATTGCATGTGCTGACATTGCGATTGCGATTGCAATATCCTCTGTTGCGATTACGTAATTGCATGTGCTGACATTGCGATTGCGATTGCGATAATCGTGCAGCCCTAGTTTGTTGTGGTGTTTTTCCACCTCTGCATCTGTGTGCATCCTCCCTCCTAACACGACACAGCTCCCAGCTTATCCCAGCTCACTCGGATAACTGCAGGGACAATAAGGTTAGACACTGAGATACTGCAGATGCTTCACAGGGATTGAATTAGTAAAGTTTTGCAAACCTTCCTTCAAAGACAAGTAGGAAATGTTGAAAACAACAACACCACAAAAAAAACCTTCAGGAGACATTTGAGTAACTCATCCCCCTCTTTTAATGTTGAATATTGGTTTAATATTTAACTCAGACATGGGTATAAAAAGTCAGAAACCTACCTGTCGTAAAGCAAAGAGCCATGTCACAGAGGGACTGTTTGAATATTTTTTATTCCAAAAGAAATCTGTGTGTCTATAGGTTTGAACAACAGGGCAGTCTCTCTGAAGAACATCATTGCACCTTTCTCCCAGCACCTCTCATCCCCACCCTCCACCCACAGTTACACTATAGAACCTTTTGCTCTTCAATAGGAATAATAACAACAATTTAATCATAATATTCATCATCAGTTTTAATAATCCATTTAGCACTAGTATAGAAATATGAAAAATTACCAAAGAAAAGAACTTAAAAGTAAACAAAAAAGTTTTTTGTTCAGGGTGACTGTTGGGACACCCCATCTGATTTGTTTTGTGACCCTCCCTTCCTTTATATAATCACTCCGGTGATATTTTGGCTTCACTTTGCCTCTACACAGAAAATGCTTTAAAACAGATAAATGCTTTCAGCTTATGGTTTAAAGCTGTTGATAACCACCTTTTGGCTCTGTGGTGTTGTCACATACAAATTTTTGTCTATTTTTACACACAACAAATGGAAGAAGACATTGAAAGAGACTGACAACATATTTGAAAACAACCAGTTGGTTTACAGCCTTTGGATGACAAAGGATGAAGAAATTAAGATCTGTTTAGGAGCATGAGTTTGCACAGCGACAACACTTAGGAACAGGCTGACTTCTGTTGCTCTGTCTGCATTTTGAACACAAAGGAAGAAGAAACAGATGGAAAGAGATGCATCAAAATGAAGCATTCGTCTGTTGACTGCACGCGTACAAAGAATCAGCATAATGTGTGCAAACAATAGATTTACATCATAATCAGCACAATATGAGCAAATCCGTTTCACAGCAAAAACAGAAGCAATATTTCATGTTTCAATGTAGCCTTGACAAAAAACTGCTTCAAGTGGACCTTTGAAGGGCTACACCGGTGGTTTTGCATGTTCCTTTATATACTTGTTATCACTGCAGGGCATGAATAATTGGGGAGTCAGTGAAGGATCTGGTCCTTGTTTCATTAATTCCCCAGTATGTTCAGGATACTTTGTGATGTTGGGGTTATCAGTGACAAGGATTTGGGCGTTTAATGAGAAAACTCAAACACTCAGAACCAGCTGCAACATGAGGACACTTCACTAGATAAAAATAAAGTACACATGGTTGCATTCAGGAGCTGGGAATCACTGACTTTCAAAACTCAAGAATCACCTGCTGTTAAACATTAAATTCATTAAAACTGCAAGGGAATGTTTTCATAACATACAAAAATAGGCAAACGCTAATATCTTGCATTGACAATGATGAATTATTTTTCTCTTTATCTCAAATCATTTTCCTTAAACACCCTTCAAAGTAATGGAAGAACACTTACTAGCCCCGAGGATGTTAAATATCCACCTCTTGTCCTGTGAGTACTGAGTCACTCTATTTTAGGAAGTGATTAGGTAACTGATTCAATCAACACTGAGACACTGATGAGTCAGTGACCTACAGTGCAGAAAATGCTAATACAGCAGTTGATTATGATGTCAGGTTAAAAAAAAAAAATACACCAAGGAGCTGACAGGCTATTGAGGGAAGTATCAGGAAACATATGGCTTGGATCATTTGACACAGGTACAACATTTGATGAGGGGACTCTTTAAAAGAGCTTGGTAGTACATGGATGTAAAGTCCTGAAGAGGTTTTTACTAAAGGTTGAAATCGAGCAGCAGTAACCTGATGTGACACCTGATACATGCTGTTCATTTGTGAAAATAAGCTGATGCAGTTTATTGTTTTGGACTTGAAATTGATTTGACTTGTTTATCTTCAGATCCCAAGTGCCAGCTGAAGCAAGCGCTTAATTCCATTTGGATTAATAAGAAGATTGATCGGCCAAAAAATGAGTGGTGACGGGAGGTGAGAGGATTAAGATAAAGTCTAACAGGATATGGCTGATGATGTGTTAGTTTGTCTGTTTTTCCCCTAGATGTTTGTGGTATCAACTTAAGAAATTTACTGTCTTTCTTTTTTTAACTTTCAAAGAAAAAAAGAAAAAAAAAGTTGGCAGCATAAGTAAATAATATCTTTTAATGTATTTATTTTTGATAAAAATAAAATAATACACAAGCCTGATGTGTAAATAGTTCTAATTATTGGCCATCTTTCTACATGAATCTCATTGTGAAGGCAGTGGCTACTGTGGGGGGCTTTGAGATCTATTAAAAATGATATTCTCCTTAAATTAACAGTAGCAATACCACAATTTGAACACAGTTTTAAGTCAAAAAGCGGAATCATGCAAATTCACCGGTGTATTCCCTTAAAAAAAACCTCATGTGTGTTTATATTCATGTGTTTAGATTGTTTTAGTTAGGGTAGTAACTTTAACAATATAATTAAGATAGAGCCCATCTGCTTCCCAGTCAGAGTGAAAAACATGCATTTCTTCTCAATCCATTTACCAGCATGTTTCCCTGTGTTCAGTGTGTTCTGCCCCCTCCTGAATGAGTCCCCAGCCACCGAGGGGAGTAATTAGGCGATCAAAAGCTTGAGACAGTATTGACAAGGCTGTGTTGAGTCTATCACTCTGGCAGGAGTCTGTGCTGTGGACAGCCAAGTCTGTGTGTTAAACGGCGAGAGGCAAAGAAGCTGTGGCTACAGCCTGCTGGCGCATTAACAAGCCCCTTAAAAGATGCCCAGAATTAACAGATCAGGACAGATCTAATAATGGAAGTAGTTCAGTCGGGGATTTCTCATTCAGATTCAGTAGTGTCCTTTTCACTCTGCTTCTTTCTATCTCCTCTCTTTCTGTTCCTCTCTATCTCTGCCTCCGCCTTGTCCGGCCTCTATCTCTCCTCGGCTGTGCGAGCAGAGGTGAAAAAGAAGTAAAGGCTTGGCAAGCGTTACCAGGATAACGAGGGACATTAATTTCACATTTCAAAGCCTCTTGCTCCTTCCCTCTGTCTCTGTCTCTGTCTCTTTCCTCTTTTTGTTGCTGTCTGATTATCTTACATTTGTAGTCAGGTGCTGTTGCTGGGTACAAGGTTCTCCTCACTTTGAGTAGTAACAGGCAGACCTACAGGAAGCACACATGTTTTTACACACACACACGCGCGCACACACACACACACACACACACACACACACACACACACACACACACACACACACACACACACACACACACACACACACACACACACACACACACACACACACACACAAACGTATAGTATAAAGACACACAGACTGACAGTTTCCTCTGCTACTGTTTGCAATATGTTTCCTGTAAGTTGTTCATCCAACTTTCCTGATTCCATCCCAGAAGCAGCTGTTGGGGACAGGGAGGGACACAAAACACAATATGCAGGAGTTATATTTCTTAGTATGTTATAATCCACCATATTGGCACACGTAGTCTGTATTTGACTCTGAAGTTCCCACTTTGAACAATGGTAGCAAAACAAGAAAAAAAGACAACAAAAGAAAAAAAACAGGAAATATTTCTCTGGAAGTCTTTTAGTTGCTTAGTTTTAAATCACATACGGATACAGTATGTCCTCCAACAAGGCTTTATTGTACTAGAGGGAGGAGTCATCTTCCAGGCTCATGTCTGTGGAAGAAAACCAGCACCCTCAGATCTAAAGGTGAGGTAAGAGGGAAGTAAGGAGGGAAAAAAGGAGCCAAGCTGAAACCGTCATCTGGTCATGAGCATTTCATCTCAGACATGTCCAAACTGAACTGTTCTGAAGAGGACTTACAAATGACCATCCCACAATCTGATTGGCCCGTGAGGCCAATTCTAGGACTCATCTTGAGAAAGGTTAACAGTTCTTCCTGTTCATTCTCCTTTTAAAGGTCGTCTCGCTCACTATCACCTCACAGAGTTTCACGTTTATTCCCTCCGCCTCTTCTTCTTTAAGCAGGGTTTCTCTCAGCAGCACATAGTCACCTCATCACCAGTTCCCTACAGCCCCTCACCCCGCCCCCTGTGTCTCATTCCTGGTCACCCAGCAAGTCTGTGGTGTTGTTGTTCTGTGGCGGTGGGATGGGTCTCGGGGTGTGAGGTGTAGGGCTGTGATGTAGCCGTCTTGGACTGGGCCCCCCTCCACCCTCACTGTCTGTGTTTGACGAAGACTGGGGCGGGGGTGGGGGTAGCCGAGGCAGGGGTGCTGATGAAGGTGGTATTCTGGTTGTGGTTGATCCCAGACTAGTGCCTGACCGCAGGTTCTGGATCCTCCGACACTCCTGGCAGATTCTGACATGAGTGCAGCTGCGGGCAGGCAGCATCACAGGGGTCGGGGCTGGTGGAGGAGGGGTGCTGTTGGCGCCCAAGGGATCATCTAGGATCCGCTGGGGCCCAGGTCCCAAATCTGAAGGGCTTGTCCCTCCTCCCCCGCTTCCCCCACCTCCAGCTCCACCTGTTAGTGGGCCAACTCCGCTGTAGAGCTTGCCGTTGCTGAGGCGCATCTCCCGGACCAGGCGCAGAGGCCGAGGGGCGCCCAGAGCTATGCGTGTGGGATGGCGCAGGGCTGCAGAGCTGCTGAGAGGCCGACGGCGGCGCATACGGGAGCTTTTCTTACAGGAGACGGCGTTTCGAAACTCTGTGATCATTTCCCGACAGACAGACACCTAAAAGGGTATACCAAGGAGGGAGGAGAGACGGAAGGGAAAGAGGCAAAGGGAGGAGGGGTGCCAAGGACACAAAGTAGGCAGGCAGCAGAACAAGACAGTGGTAAGGCAGTACACAAAGAGGAGAGCAGAGGAGAAACAAATTAAAAGGAAAGGCAAAACAAAAAAGGACAAGGCAGGAACAAGGCAGAAAGAACGGACACAGTAAGGCATGGTAAAGAAAAAGTCGCAGGAGAAGCGAGGGCACAGAGATCAACAGGTGGAGGGATGGTTTGAAAGGAGAAAAGAGGAGGTGATGGGGCAGGAGGTAGAGATGGATAGAGATGGGAGGATATCCAAGGAGCAGAGAGAGTTATTACAATCCAAAACACACAAACAGAACACCAAAATGTTGTTTAGTTCATGAGCACTTCATTATGGCACTATGCACTATGAACAAACAGGCAGGCCTTCAAAATCAGGTGCACATAGACTGAGGCACACTCACGCATACAGCAGCTGTGCACACACCCACAAATCTATTCCCATCATTGCCACTACGATAATTTGCACGCATGAAGGACAAAATGCATCAACATGTCAACTACAGACAAACAACATTCTCATTAAATCATAAAAATTTATGTGCTCACATAAACAGAAACAGTACTCATTATCGGAAAACAGACACTGATGGAGGAGTGTGTTTGAGAGAGATAGAGGGAGACACACAGTGAGATGGATGAGAGGTAATCCAAGAATGGAAACGAAGAATACCAGCGTACATGTGAGGCATGTAAAAGAAGATACATCATGACATTTAATGCCAGGGAAAAAAATCACACTACCTCTTTATGCAAGCAAATATTGGCATTTCTCAATATTGCTTATCCGTACCATCAAGTTTAGCTCACAAACACTTGCTGTTAAACACCAAGAGAGCACACTGACTTCAAAACAGGCAGGACATGCAGAGTAAAATCTCTATGTTGTTAACATTTTGGACACTACAGCAGTTCAGTGTTGCATACTTAAACATTCCTCTCATCTCACATGCACATAACACATCGAACCAAATGTAACAGCACACACAAACACAAACAATCACAAACAAATGGAGGCAAAGCTGAAAGTCTACCCACTTTCTCTCTCTCTTAAAGGCACACACACACACAAAACATCATAATTTTAAAGGGTTGGCGGGATGCCATGGGAACCTACTGGGGTGTGTCTGTGGGGTCGGCGAGGGCAGGTATGGGGGCATACCTCATCGGTCTCTGCCGAGCGGCGTGTCGACCACACAAACTCCATTATGGCCACAAACACAGCAATGATGAGGCCACAGATCAGCACCACAAAAATGCCCCCAATGTTTTCCATGCCAAGACCTGCAAGTGGGGGAGTCACAGGAAACAAATATCAGCACTCAAAAACATAACACTAGCACACTTTTTATATGCTGTTTTTATTCCTCTTGGCTCATAAGGAGTAAATTACACCAAGTGAAAACATTTGCATAGAGTCTTTTGTGGCTTTATAGCAGCTTAGTTGAAGAAGTAGTTAAACATTTTGGGATTTATAGCTGTTGACTGTCTTGCAGGGACTTATTTGAGGAGATCAATACAGCTCTTGTTTCTATCCCATAAATGCAAAGACATCCCCAGCAGCTTGTTTGTTTAGCTTAGCATGGAGATTAAAACTGGAGAAAACAGCAAGCCAGGCTATGTATCTGAGGGAAACATAATCAAAGAATAGAGTCAGGAAAACATAAATAATGTCTCAGAGACATCACCCATTGGTTTCTGGAGAGATGCTTTACGACTGAAACATGGCAGTTGCTATATAAGAGAGGCTGGCTCCACCTAGCAAAGAGGTGAAGCAAAGTAGGGCCTTAAGCCTCCTGACAAAGAGCTATGTCATGACTGCAGGCCACTCAAGTCAGCTACTAATACATGCAGAACTTTTAGTCTCATCTCAACATTCATCTTCAAATCTGTAAGTTATTTCAGTAAAAAAGATCCTCCTCTGCACAATGTGTGAAGATCAACACATGAGCCTTTAAAAATATAAAGCTGCCTTGGAACTAGTGTTGTTGTGTTTTTTTTCTGCTATAAAAAATTGCCAATTCAAACATAGAATTTGCTAGAGATACCTTGGCCTTTGCAGGTCGCCTCATGTGGACACTCTGTGACCTGCAGTTTTTTTTATACTTCCACATCAGCTTCAGTATTTAACACCATAGGTTGCCACTTCAATCAATGGCTGACCCTTAAGTTTTCCAGGATACCAAGATACAGTTTTAAAAATCAATTTTGAATCAAAAAATGTCTTGTGTCACTTTTTATATGTATTAAATTCAAGTGGAGTCCTCAGTTTAGAAAGTTTTTAGCAGTTTTCTTGGTTTAAATGCTAAGCTAAGCTCAGCTAACTAAACTTTATAGTTCTTCTTCCATAGTGTGAGCTTTGGTAGAGAGAAAAGCTTTTAGCAGACAGCCAATGGCATATTATACCATTTATGGAAGATATAAAGTGTTAGAGCAATTGTTTTTGGAATTTGACCCAAACAAGACGGTTAAAATTTTGATTATTTAGCCTCTGCAGCTTTAATTTTGACCACTGATTTTCAACTTGCCTCTTGCAAGTATCTCGACTTAATGTGAGTGCAATACTAACCTGCTGGAGTGCTCTCTAAATTGGCTTAAAAAATTTAAATGGCCCATGATAAAGAGGCTGAGTAAATGCCAGAATTAAAGGGCTGTAAAACGCTTGAGATACATGATGCAGATAAAACTCAATGATGCTGAAAAGAAAGGTGTGTAGTCTTTCTCTTTTTGTCTTTTTCAAACGTTAAAAAAACATTTTCATGAGAGGTTTTCCCTTGAGAGCGGCAGCATAAATACTGTGATCTTTCCATTGTTATAGTTGTTAAATCAGGCACAGACACACATACATGTTTACCACACACATGTGAACAGCCACTCTCACTCTAATAAAATTCCCATTAAACACCACCTGAGACAAACAGACGACATTGGGGAGAGTAGATTGTGCTAAGCACCCTTCACAAGGACATCAGGTTAGACATTAGCCATTAGCTGGACTGTAGCAGGGAGTGAGGAGACTATTACTGAGGACATTAGAGAGAAAGAAGGAGAGGAGGCAGACAGCTGCGGTCTACTGACCCTTGGCACGGTGGTCCTCCTCTTTGGGACATTGGCCTCCCTCCCACCACCTCCTCTTCAGTATCTCCAGCCTGTTATTCTCCTGCAGCTGGAGGATGGCCAGCGTGATCTCATCTCTGAAAGGAGAGCCTGGAGAACGACATAGCGCAGGATAAGAGCAAGTGGTGGGGGTGTGGTGTATGGGGTGTATGGGGTGTGGGGAAAATCAAGCCAAAAAAGAAAGGAGGGATATTTAGGATGAGAAGAAAAATGTGAAATGGGGAAAACATAAAAGAAAAGGATAAAGAAAGAATTGCTGTTTCAGCCTCAAGATGGCTATGAGTGATCTTACTGTGAGAATAAAGAAGGGATTAGTGAGAGATAAAGATTGAGATTACATCAAGACTGAGCCTGTGGAACAGCTGCTGGTCAGACAGCATACAAAGCATATTGAGCATGAGAAACAGTAGAAAACAATGAGTAGGTTTAAAGACTGTTTCAACAAGATACGTAATTGTATTCTAGGTGACCCTCGCATGATATTATAATGAAGACAAATACCAAACCGCATCATTAATGTTTCTTGTTGGAGCTACAAGAAGAATAATATAGTTTTTTTTTATTTTCTTCACGAAGTTATTTTGACACACATTGCTACTTTTTTCTTTCAAATTAAACCAACAAAGAACTACCTCTAACCAAGCGTGAAGAAGAATCTCAGGTAGCATGCACTCAGACCATCACCTGCTCAAGCCACTTGCCTCTGGTGCTTGGTGCAGATACTTTACAGAATATTTCACCATCTAATATCAATTAACTAAGTCTGACTGCTGTACAGCAAATATTGCCCTTTAATGAGCTGGGAAACTATCTGTTGTGGGAAAACCTGAATAAGTGACCATGTGTCTGTTTTAGCTGAATTACAGGAAAAAGTTTAATTTCCTGTGTAAATTGTGTTTGCTTTTCTAATGAAGTTGGGATTATGGTATAACCCTAACTCATATTCTGTGTTCTATTCTACAAAAAAGGAGATCTGTGCAGTTCCTTTAAGTTCTGTTAGTTGTGAGGCAAAACTCCCATAGATTGGATTTCTTATCCAGCACATTCCACAGATGCTCATCAACACTGAGATCTGTGGAATTTGGAGACCAAAAAGTCTGCGGTTTTGAAGATGCTATGACCGAGCACAGCCATCACATTTTGGCCCTTGTTAAAGTTACTCACTTTCTGACACTTGCCTGCTTTCAGCACATCAAATTCAAAGACAAAGCGTTTGTCTGCTGTTTAAGACATCACATATTGTGTCAACAAAATCCCCTCACCTCACCTTACCTAACTGGGGTCATACTATCAACCCCTAAATGCCTGAATTAATTTATAGCTACAAAAAAATACTTCTGGGTGTGCTTTTGCATTCTTACAAAAGCTACATTTCTATCAGTGGCGGCTGCTGGTCAGTCAAGGAGGGGAAGCTCTTTTTTTTGGCCTACATCATAAATTTGTCTATTTATTCAAAAGTAAATTCTACAGACTACAGCAGGCTATAAGCATGAGTGACAGGGGGAGAAGCTCTGCAGCTGTAGCTGTAGCTGCTTATTGGTGAAAAGAGAGAATCTTTAAACACAACGCTCGTCGTTTTAAGAAAAGTAAACTCGCTGGGGATCGATAAAGCCTCCGGATCAGTCCAAAACAACTAACTGAAAAACTCAGAAGATGCTCCGGTGGAGGGTTAAACTTCAAGATCGCTGACTGGCTCATTTCACTGTCAATCAAAAAAGGATTTGGCCTCAGACAGATCATCCAATCATCATGCAGAAGCCCAGCGCCCAGGCCAACCCACTGTCTCATAGACCCCCAGAGACGCTCAGCGTCCGATGGGCGTTCAAAATGACCGTCCAGTTTCCTGAGTGGAACAACCCACTCCACGCTTCCCCGCTGAAGTCAGAAGACGCTCAGTGTCCAACTGTGTTAAAGCGCTGAGACGCTGCAGGGATGAATGAGAAGGAGGTCGATCCAGTTACCAGTGATAGGTAGCTGATTCTGAACAAAGATGAAGGAATTGTAGCGCATATTTTGTCAATAAAATGTACACACAGCAGTACATATCACCACTTTTTGGGGGACATTTTAGGGGAAGCTGAGCTTCCCTTGCAGTCTTAGAGCAATCGCCACTGATTTATATATGTATTGACCAATATATTGCAACATAGTGCATTTGATACGATCCTTGGTATGTGTAGAACATGAATTAATAGGCATTAGTGGGGTACAAAAATAATCTCAAATGCCTGACAGGGTATGTTGCAAATGCAAGATTCATGAAGGGATCAAGGCTGATCAATGTGTATTAAATGACAAAACAGGTAAAAATACAGTGTATACAGAATTATGTTCCAAAACTGTGATTCTCAACTTTTGAACAAACTGGATATTGGTTGCTTTATAGTTTTTAGAAATAATGTTAATGTTAAAAAATCTGTCATCACACTTGTATCAGACAGAGGCACAGTATCAGTTTATACTCAAAGAACAGAGACCATGTTCCTCCCTCTCTCTGTCTCCTCACGTCTGTGCTTGCTCTCTGTGCTCATGTACATTAACTGTTTTTTATTGTCTGCACACCTTTAGTGTGTTAAATCTCACTTCTAGCTTCCTCTCTCTGGTCATGCCCTCTTCCTCCTCGTCAGAACAGATCACTGTTACACTGTGACACCACCTCTATGTGCTCGGATGAAGCTTCAGAGAAACCGGACGCGTGTGGAAAAGCAATTAACTGGATGTTCATTACTTCCAGCTGAAATACCTCCTAATCCCTGAGATAAAAAATAAATCAACCACGTACAAGACATTTCTCAGATCTAATCTCTCACCAATCGGTAGCACTACATGTGTCTATTTAGCATAATTGATCTCATGAAGGTGTTTCTGCTTCACTGACAGCCATGTGAGTTTTTTCTTTGATTGAGGTTTGAAGAAAAGGTCTTTTAAGATAATTATTTTCACACATTTTTTATTAAAAATGTCCACTTAACAATTTTAATAACTTTATATCAGTCATAACAGCTTCATCATCTCACGTGTCATTGATTATGATGTTGCTCTGCCTCTTTAGTTACTTACAGGTGCTATAATTTGCACTGCACTGCAGCCTCATTGTTCTTCAAGAGAACATGTAAGCAAGCCACAGTATCATGAGGCTGCAGGTAATAGACATGTCCCTGTCAAACCACTTAAATTTATTAATGATACTCTGAATTCAACCTTCACCACAGTTGCTTTTCAATCTTTTTTATAACCCTTTTTCCTCATGATACTCAATGCTTTTAGCCACAAGAAAGTGTATTCAATGAAAGCAGTCTAATAAAGGAAAGTCACTCTTCTCTTTGAGGGGCTGGAAATGAGGCGCTTCATAAGGAGGGGTCACATGCACAATAGGTCGGGAGCATAACCATCAAGATAAGGCCCTCCACTTTGGTTTAAAGCTTGAGAAGGATCCTTCATCTGATAGTGTGTCCATGATTTTCCAACAGTAGAAAGCTATTTGAATTACATTTGCTATAAATGAGAGGAACTCAACAGGCCCTTCAGTATTCGATATGTAAGGAAATACTGCTTTTCTGTTTTGTTGAAAGATCAGAAGAAGGACAGGTCAGTGTTGTAATCTTTCTACCCTGCACATATTGCCTGCTGTTGTTTTCCCAGTTGACTACAGACCTTTATTGATAAATTATAGGTCAAATCAAAGACACGACAGTCATGTTTGTGACCTTCTATGGCCTTTAAACTCCAGACAAGGCCGATCATCGCCTTAGGTCTGCAGTCATGTCAGCTGAGGCACAAAGACAAACTGTGATTGAGTGCTTGCTGTAGGGGCCTGTAGGCTTTGAAATGCCCTGCTTGAAAATGACACTGACTAAATCAATATTGATGTTCTCAGAACCTATTTATAGGCTTCAAGGACTCGTGATAATTTCTCCTTTACTTTTCCATGTTTTGATTCAGTATTGATTTTGTTTGTCAAAGAAACATCCATAAGCTGTGCAGTTAATAGAATGTTACTAATTAGCGGATATCTTAACTCAATAATAACTTTTAATCATGATGTTGGATTTCTAAGTGTCACATGTTCAATTTACTACGTGCTTCATTTTGTTAGTAATCACCTTGTTATATCATCATTTGCTACCAACACTTGACGAGGAAGGTTTGGTTATAAACATGTAGTGTTATTACATAAAGGATAATTTGACTGGTTGTAACTGTATTCTGAGGTTTGTTCGTTCTTGATAGCAGACTATTTCTGTGAGGACAGACTGTCGCTCCAATAACAGGCTCTGGGGTTTCAACTGTGATTTATCATTCTGCACAAGTGTAGTATGAGCTCTATGCTGTCCTGTTACTGTGTGAAAATAGAGAGGTGATACAAATAGCAAAGCAAAGGTACGAAAGGTCAAAAAGACATAAAAAAATGTGGGCTTCATCAGAGTAATAAACAATATTCATGAAGTCAACACTTAAAAACACAGCGTGAGATGTGGCGGTGTTTTAAGATGGTGAATGTAAAAGGAAAATGTCAATACTGTGACAGTGATGAGGCAGGAAAAACTCAATCAGCTGCTGCTCTGGTTCCTGTGGTCCTGTAAACCTTGTTTTACTGCCCCATCAGTGGATATGTTTAGTTTAATGTGAGGGACCACAGGTGGGTCAGCTCAGTTTAAAAGGCAGCAGAGTTAGCTGTTGGCACTGATGCTTTCTGATGAAAAGTGAAATAAATAAATAATTTTTTATCAATATAATAGTTTTTAAGTCAACATTAATGTCTTGAATAAAAAGCCATGTGGGTCAATGAACATCAAATGGGTTCTAGTTGTGACAGAAAACATTCAGGGTAAGTTGAGAATCAAGAGGTTCCTTTCCCCTTGAATAACCCATTCGCCTTACATCACATTACATTATCCTTTAAAAAAAACAATATCGGTCCCAAACCCACTGCTGAGTCTGTGTCCATACCAACTGTTAGTTATTCATAGCAGCAGTTAAACATTCAGACATATCATACTGTCTGGCTTCATATTATCAGTAATTACCCAGTGGCATGCCGATGCCGTAGCCCTTTGTGTCCAGCAGGCCTCCGATCTGTGTGAGATTACAGTTGAGGCCGCGGTGGTACTCGTTCATCGTGCTCTCCATCAGGAAGGCATACTTGGAGTTAACCACGCGGGCGATGCCCTCCTCCGTGCTTTTGACAAACACACTAGGCTGTTTGGAGTTCATGTAGTTCCACATCCGCTGGTAGGTCTGGTATCTTGAGTTCTGCGGAGGAACAACAATAAGAATTAAACTCTGACTACAAAATGTTTTCATATTCAAGGTCCTTTCATCCATCTTTGAAGCAGAAATCAAATGGAGGTCGATAAAAATGACAGAGGAGAAAAGGAAAAACAGAAAGAGGGATGCATCTTCGATAAACAGCGGAGGGAAGTGCACATAGAATAGAGAATCAAGCAGAGTAAAACATCAATGGCAAATACAGCCAGATAGGAGAAAAGAGAAGGAGGGGAAGAGTGAAGAGCAAAGGCAACAGATTATTCGCTCATGGCGTAGCTGATGCATCATCTTTCATACAGTTGGAGGTAAATCAGCACACAGAAGGTGGTACATCACTTAAGAAAAATATGGCAAGCTCCTAAACAGGATTAAGTATTTAAAGAGCACAATTACGTGTTGTATCCCTGTGTGCAGTGCTTGTGAAGAAAAGAGAGGGCGGAGGAGGGCAGCATCTGTGTGTTGTAATTGCGTGTGCGTTTTGTATGCGTGTGCTCAAAGGTCTGAGTATGTGTGTGTGTTTGGATTAGGTGCTGAGTGAGGTAATGTAGTGTAGCATTGAGACTGGCTCATGTAAGCAAACATAAACCAGTCTTTCATAAACCCTCAATATGGACAAACACTATGAGGATAAAACACACACACACACACACACACACACACACACACACACACACACACACACACACACACACACACACGCACACACTCGCTGGCATAAAGCCATATTCCATGCATGCAAATAAACAAATACTTATTTTTTCATACACTCACCTACACATGCTCCCACGTGCAAACACACCTACACAAATACACGCACACACACTCACACACGCACAGGCTGTATGACAAACACAGATGCCGACACAGATGCCAGAAGCACTCTCATAAGCAAATACAGGCAGTCAGCCACTTAACACAAACAGCCGTAAAGAAAACAACACAGAAACTCAGAGATATAATAACATATGAGGACAGGCTCTCACTTCAGGCATAGCAATAACACACTGCACTAAATCATACAAGCACACACAGATACTAAAACTGTGCAAAAAACTGTTGCATCACATGAAAATCATGACTCAAAACTAAACCTGCTTTTAAAAACACGCCAACAATAACATTGGCTGTCAGGTTTTAACCAAAGACTGTATAAAATATGGGGGTAGTCTCCGCAACTTCACCCACATGTTCCTGAAACAGTGAAATGACGCCAATTAGTGGATGCGGCCATATTGAGCTTCCTTTCTAACAGCTATAGGGTGCCTGTCAGTCACATGAGCTGAGTCTTATCTCTGATTCGACAGTCCGACGATCCAAATAGCTTCTAAACCGCCTAGTTTATTTTTCTAAACCAGTTGTTGCCCCTTGGTCCTACCATGAAAAAAGTCATGGTGCTTCCTCCATGGATGGTGCCGTACTCAATGTTGGTCTGGTCAGCCAAGTCGTCCGGAGACTCTATGGGAGCCTCCATCCTCTGCACCGTCAAGAAGGCTGCCAGGTTTGCCGTGTAAGAGGAGATGATGATCAGCGTGAAAGCCCACCTGTAAGGGCAGAGGCAGAGAAGAAGAGAAGACAAGAGGGAAATGAATAAATTTAGGGAATGATGACATACAACTAGTCTTTTTGTCACAGTATAAATTCTTAAAACACAAAATCTTTACAAGGAGTAAACTGTTGAGAAAATCAATTCAGAATCATTTTGCAGATTAAGAAAGAACAACAAATCTTTGTGATTCGGCTTATAAAGCAAAGGAAATGTCAAACATTTAAAGCTTTCATTATACCAAAAGCAAATATCCAAAACTACTTTGAATGGGGTCTAGTTATTGATTTAAAACTTGCCTCTTTTTCAAACCCACATGGTTTCCTCTGAACAAATTCTTTTAACATTCCCAATTTCATACTGTCTCAAAGAATTTATCATCTTAGCTGTAACCCTGTGGTAAAGTGAGAAATGAGGTTCAGGGTTTACTGAACAGATAACATTCAGCATCTATAAAACCTCAGGATTGGACTCTCTTTTAATCTTTGGTGTCTGAAAACTTTGTTCAAGAACAATCTGCACTCCCTACACTTAATGTTTTCCTTAAATCCCATATCTTTCTCAATTCAATGTAAGTTGCACTACTTGTCTACTTTTCTTTATCTCCTTGGCTTGAAGCATTTTTTTTCTGTGCACGTCTCTTTCACAGTCACCCTGTTGCCACAGGAGTATCATCAGGCTGCTGTAACATTTTTGTGAACTTAGCATTTTTGTATTGTTTGCTTGGAGTGCTGGAGCCCCGGGACCCAGCTATACATCAGCTATTTGCTTGAAATTTAAAATGTAAATGTCATTATCTTACACAGCAGATGTGCTGAAGAGAAAAGCAACGTTAAGGGAAACTGAAAGTTTGTTGAAAAAGAATTGCAAGCCAGTTAATTTGTTTTAAAACACACATCTTTGGGGAGCTTTTGAAATTATATATGGATCCTTAAAATGTGGAACATATATTGTTGAAATGACTTCTTTTTCTAGAATGATGTTATAGGAAAGTAGTTTCAGTGCTTTTATTGCTGGAGTTAAAGTGTTTTCTATTTCACCTCAGAACATCTGTGCTTGATTTCAGAAGTACCTGTTTGAGAGCTACAAATCGAAACATGATTGGTATTCAAACTAGTGCAGTATTTTCTTGTACACCTAGATTTTTAGCCCAGTTTTTAATGCAGACAAAGGAAAAGCGTTCCTTCTTCAGGATATGAACGTGAAAGAAATGTCTTACCTGTTAAACCTTCTAACTGAGCTGGATTTAAGTCAAGGACAATGTAAGCAATAGCTTTACACTTACACAGACTTAAGCACCCAGTTACTTACCACACGCCACTAACACATCTTGTAGACAAGGCTCTGGGCATTATTTCTGATCCCTGCTGCATGAAACCTCCTACAGGGAACCACAGGCTGTTTCCCAGGGTGTACTGGTTCTCCAACATGTCCCTGCGCTCCCGCAGACACGGATGAGGGTTGTACCACTCATATGGGCTCAGCCTGGCAGGGAAACACATGTACAGTGGAACGACCTTGAGGTCATGCTGCAGCACAGTAATGTACTTCTGTCATATCATTCAAGTGACTGCACATCAGTCATACGACTGCTGTCAAACTGTCCATTGGAGGTTGTGTAAGGTAAAAAATTCTGCTGTGGGACAGGCAACCCATGTTGAACAAGATAAATGGTGATAGAGCAGAGATGTGGGCTGCACACTATCAGTACAGTGTGTGATGTTATGTATGGACCTTGCAGCCAGGAAGAGAACGCAGCTGACAGCCAGGTAGGCGAGCAGCATGAAGAGCCAGACAGCTGGGGAGAAAGGATCAAGGAAGGAGAAGTAACCTGGCTTCCGACCCTGGTGTGAAGAAGAGAATGATGCAGAGAGTTAGAGTAACAGAGACAAACAGAAAGGTGCAGCATGTGAGGAAACAAGGAGTCAAGCCTCAGTAGTCAGGTCATGTCTCCTTTGCACCACAGGAGGGCAGTGTGTCCTTCACTGCACTCTGATAGTAAGTCTGCAGTGCTTTGATACGCTAATGCTACAATCCATAAATGCTCCGTTTCACAATGCCCACTGCTGAAGCATGCTTGGCTTTGATCCAAAAGCTCATTAGCAATGTAAAGCTGCCACTGTTACCCAGTTACAGAGCACTGACTTATTGAGCAATTCAAATTACACCTATAAATTTCATTCTGGACAGAGTGGATGCAGCTTAGTACACAATCACAATCCTTAGCTTCAAAGATGGGATCAAGTCTTGTGTAACACTCAGTATGATACATTAAGAGTGATCCAATAACCATTGTTTCTTGTCTTCTGTATGACTCTGCCAGCCTAAAAACAGTACAAACAAAAGATTTGAAATCAAAATACAAGATCTGTTGCTGCTATCATTCTCACCAGCTGAACTCTGTACAAGATGCTGATCCCCAGGGTCATGAACGGCTTGGAGAAGTCGATAACTTTCTCCCTCTCTGACGTGATGGTGAAGCCTGCCACGGCCAGGTCTGCTTTCTGTGGGATTGACAAAGATAGATTGGTGGTTAGATAGTAGTGGGGGCGATAGAAGGATGGAGGTAGCGGGGGAGAGTCAAGAAGGAAAACAGCAAGCGGTCAGGTAACTGTGCAAAAATAGAAAGGCACTTGACGCTGAGAGCACTGTTTGTGCAAAATGTTGACTTCCCGAATGAGAAATGAAAAGTTTGACTGTACACTTGAAAGCACATTTGGAAAAACATACAGACGTGCACTCTGCCTCTTCCTTTTTTGGCAGGAACACTCACACATTACCCACCATCCAAACGAGGGTAATTGCAAGCAAGCACTGGATGGCTGGTCCCTGCACCTGTATAAAAACCTTCAGGTCTCTGGTCGCTTCGCCTCCCCCCCATCTCTTCCATTAAAAGCTAATTGATGAACATGGGCTGCTAATTAGAGCCGAGTGATCAGGCAATGGGGAGGGCAGGGAGGGAGAGGAAGCGTGGAGAGCAGGGGGAGCACCAGTGTGGCAGGCCCCACACAGGGACCACAGCCTGGTAATTGAAGTATACCGTATGGTAATTAAGCAAAAAAGGGTTCTCATTAGCCCGCTTCAACCAGAGTGTCTGTCAGAGACGCACTCGGCCTGGACAGAGAGAGAAAAACAGGGTGGGGGCTGCTGCTGGGATAGAAGAGGGTTACAGCACGGAAAGATATTGCGGACAATTTTAGGCAATGCTACCGCTCTCTTTTGGGGAATTATCAAGTCAGCTTTTGTCCTAGATAAGAGACTTATTCCCCTCTGAGGGCAATTTGAAACATGGGGAGTTACAGCAGAGTTGTGGTTTGGGGCTACAGCAGTGTATGTGTGTGGGTGGGTATGTGTATGTGCATGCACTGGTGTGTGTGTTCAGTGTAATTTTTCTGTTTGTACGGACACTGGTTGGAACATTTGAGCATTTTTTTCCTGTGTGTGTGTGTGTGTGAGAGAGAGAGAGAGAGACAGAGAGAGATGGAGGGGGGAGGGAGTGCACTAACCCTGTTGATTAGCTCTCCAACCATGCCAGTCCAAGAGCCGTTGGGCTCTGGAGCGCCATACAGCCCATCATCCACCAGCTTGATCTTGAAGGAGAATTTTAAGATTTCTGCCAGCTCCCTCAGCATGTCGACGCAGAAGCCCTCATACTGGTCGTTACCTTGAAAGTCCTGGTAGTTGTCTTTGCGCATCACATATGGGTTCTCCTAAACACAGGGGAAACGAGAGGAAATTTAAACTGCAACTCAGAATATCTTTCTGAGAAAGGAAAAGTAACGGCTATGTCTCAAAAAACAGGGACTTGTCGATAGATTAATGACAGTTGGGGAAATGTGCTTATTTGCTTGCAGGCAGAGCGTGATGAAAAAATCAATACTGCTCTCATATCAGTCCCTTAAATAAGTAACAAACAGTGTTTGATTAGCTTAGCTTGCACAAAAACTAAAAAAAAAAGGCCGGGACAGCTTGCCTGGCTTTATCAAATGTTCACAAAATCAACACTTAAAAGGCCTCCAAGCAGCTGTCTTAAATTGCAAGTTGAAGAAAGCTTAAGTTGTTTAATATGTGGCCCAACCTTTGTGCTTAACTGATACTTGAAGTGAAGACATAAGTTGTTTTCTCTTTAAGTCTTTGAAAGCAGTAAGTGTATTTCTTAGGGTATCAATACCTTTATCAAAGCTGATAAACAATCACAGGTCGCTTTTGGTGTGTCATTAGTCATTTTAAACCAGTCTCTGCTTTCAAATGTTACTCGTTCAAGCAATCTGTGTTTTCACTCGAACTGAATTAAACACATTTTAAGGTTTTTTTTCAACAAATTTGAGACACCTTACTCTGTTTTATTTGTCATGGGGAGCATAACCCAGTCTATCAAAACAGTCCTGGAGAGACTATAAAGTAGGTTATTGAGTTTTTAAGACATGGGACAAAAGCGGGCAGGGAGAGTCTTAACAAAAAAAATGATACATTTACTTTCGTCATGGGAACTGGAGGATTCAGCTTTCTTGGAGCTTGACCAATACTTTGTGAGTGGAGAGAAAGTCCAGATATTTTGGCTCCAGCAGAATCAATTTAGACAATTCCTTTTTTTTTTTCAATCTGTCTCCTGTGTCGCCCAAACATTATGGATGTCCAATACTAAACTGCTGGAGTACTCTTTTAAAACACATAAACTGCAGAGGGAGGTGAGAGAGCCAAGAAGGCAGACAGACTCAGTGACCGCCGGTCTGGCTGGTGGACTCAGACAAACTGGGCCACCGAGAAGAGTCAGATGACTGCTTTCATAGTCACATATTTTGACCTAAAGGAAGATTTCTCTCACAAAGCAAACACATGAGGCCAGAAATTACTCACAGACAAATGTGAATTCAGCTACACTCTGAAACATGCTGTCACAGTCAGAAAGGGTGTATTTTTTAACAGACCTGTTATTTGTACAACCATTTTTTTATTGTTTCACTGAATATATTTGTTGTCAGTTAGTGTTTTTCTTATTTTATTTAGATTATCTAAAAAAAAAGCTGCATCAAAGAGGCTGTGAGGAGTTTCAAAGTAATCTTGAAAAAGGCTCCCTTCTAGATATATGCCCAATCGACAGGTTTGATTTATGGTATGTCCAAATCTCTCTATGGAATTATTTTGTAGTAAAGGGGGACAGGAGCCTAACTGTCAGAAAGAAAAAGGACAGAAAAGCAGAAGAAAGCAAAATGGGAGAGAGATATCGCCTGAGCTAAAGGCTAAAGGGCTAAGTTGTTTGTGATAATGTTTGTTCCACCCCACATGCAACAGTTATTCTGCAGTGGTCTGTTCAAACTTGAGAGTCTCAACAAAATGAAGAGTGAGGCTCGGTTAGCTCTGCCTTGTAGTTGGGCACTGGCAGAACATGACCTGGATTCACCCAAATTACACATTACCGACACGTCTCATAGCATCTGCTGTCAGAGTTGGGCATGGACGGCTACTAGACTACTTCAAACAACAGCGCTGCGTAACTGTCCTGATAAATACCTTATCTTGTCGCGTTGTATTCGGTAAAAAGTTGTCTTGAACAAAGAAAATTAGTTCCAAAACAAACACACACCTGGTTAAAAGTCTAATTTTTACGACACTGCGTGCAACTACGGCCCACAAGGTGGCAAGGCAGTCCAGTTCAAACAGATCCTCCTCATAGCATCTCTAAATAACATGGATAAGGACAAACCTGTACTATTTTTCTCATGCAGACTAATCTGAGGGTTGTGGGGTGAATCATATGTTAGATTTGTTAATTGTCTGATGTGATGTTTCTCTCAAAGAAACCAGAACAATACAACTTTGAGCATTTGGATCAGGATACTGGTAGTTTGAATCCAGTAACATGTCACTCAAAAGGCTCCGTCAGCTTCTATGACAGCTCAAGTGACAGCAATATTAGCAGAAACAGACTGTGAGACAGTGTGATCTGCCGCACAGCCTGCGCAGCAACACAAAAACAACTTTGACCTCACCAGTCAGCTTGTTGGAGCAGAGGGTAGCTATGACCTTACCAGGATGGTGGTGACAATGAGGGTCTTGTTTGCCAGTGTTTCTGACACATTGATATCCAGGCTGGTGGAGTTCATTGCCAGGGTGTTGTTGGAGTACCAGATCCCGATCTAACAGAGAGAGGAGAAAGCAAGACAAAATCAATGGCTATTGTGCAATAAATGAATAATGTACTGTTTAACTCTAACTTCACTGCTACTGGTTTACTGCTTTGGCAGGCTAAACACATATTTCAGAGAGCATTTAAACTATTGGTTTATTTTATTGAGCAAATTTCATGCTAAATATTTAATGTTGTGCTTCTGTTTCTATACCCATAGTACAGCTGGTTTAACTGACTCTACTGGAGCAGAACACACATCTTCAGTATCATACATTGTAAGAAAAACCCTGCTGTTTACACGCAGAGCAATGAGCCGAGACCTGTTGGCAAATACCTAAAAGCACTCATGATCTGAGTTTTATTGCTATGTTTATTTTCCCTTCACTTACACCATTCTTAAATTGCACAAAAAACAGCCCACGTATTTCAGTTTTATGGAGATAGTAAAGTCACTTTGGTAGATAAGACTGTGATTATGATCTAACCAGTGTGCAGAGGTGGAACCACAGCTCTCAGAGGCATTTCTTTTAGAGGTGTTTCTCTTCATTTTTCAATAGGTCAAAGGAGAGGTAATGACTCCTTAGACGGAATCACAGTTTTTCTACAACACTCTTTATCCCACCATGACATTTAACAGTGGTCTGCCTACTGTGTGGGTGCTGCAGTGCAGAGAGTGCGCAGAGTTAAAGAGTTAATTATCACAACCTAGCTGAGTTAACATGTAGATTTAATAATGGTTATGAGGGGGTATCCCGTGTTAGCCAGGGAATCGTTTAGCCTTTTGTAGAGCATGGAAAGACATAATAAGGGAATATGAAAAGAAAGTGTTTCCTACAGGTAATGAAGCAAAGCCTAATTCCCTCAGTCTGGATCTGCAGTGATGTGTGTACACTTGCTTCATTAAAGCTCAACTTTGAGAAGCAGGTGGAAATCTTTTCTCACCTTCCCTTCTAATGCTCACTGGGTGTGCATGGGCAGAATAATGCAACAAAATTGTCTTTAATGCCTTGTTACCTTTGTCTGATAATTTTTTTTTTTAAGTGTTCAGCGACCCTGCAACATTTTGACGTTTTTGTAACTAGTACATCACGTTTGAATAAAAGGAAAGATCAGCTCTTGGAAAATGCTTACACAGTGAGCCCTGATCAGAAAGCCCTTTAAGGTGATCTTAACTTGTTATAAACCTGACTGAAACTAATACTGACGTCTTTTTACGACCCGGAGAAGTCAACAAGACCATCCGTGACAAGATAATTATTATCAAATTATTATTATGAACCCCTTCCCTGGGGCATGTGACGGACAAAGTGATTAACTGCAAGCTGCCAAAACATCTCTCGCTGCATTTTCATAGTAAACAATCTTCAGTAGCGATACAAATAAAAAAATAATAGCAAAATAAGTTTTTACTGAAATAAAACAGATTGGATACTTATCAAAGTACGCCAACTTTTCCCATATGCAACTATTTTCAACTTCACACTGCACAACAACAGCACCTAATAATGTGGCATAATACAGTAAAGAGCACTGATGCTTAGTGCACCTTTCAATAGCAGCTCTGTCACTTATCTTGTCTTAAAGATGACAGTATCCTGGGATCAAAGAAGACACCCACAGACCTATACATGAACCTGGGCAATTTTAACTTTAACTTGAAAAAGGTCAGCAGTATATATCAAAAATATCTCTAACTTCAGCTCTTAGCTTAAACATGTGGTTGATGATGCATTGTTTTTCATAGTCTCTTATATGTTTGCTTACGAATAGAGCTGAGAAAGATGAGACACAACTTAGAGGTCATAGAAACATACATAATATGAAAATGTAGAAAAAGTAGAGGAGGGTGTAAGAATTCATATTCAGCACTGTAGACAATATTGCTGTTCATTAAAATTCTGTCATGGATTTAAGCCCCAGCTCCATGGCTCCATCAAAGTCCAACCAAAAGAAACAACATGCTGCTGCCACTGCATGTACAGTTCTTTAGAGAAACTTTCAAATAGAAAACGCAAAATCAATGCATTGCTTTTTGCAAGCTCTCCTACTGTTACCACATGCGTGTTTTCACACCCCACTCTAGCTTAGATCCAAACAGCTTTCCCACTGCCTGTTGTTTTGATCTTAAAGTTGCTTCTTTTCTGTAGGATATGCACTCCAATCTGAACTTTACATTCATTGGCCATTGATCTTCTCTTTGTTTGTTCAGCCATAGTAACAGTTTATGTGCACACCACTTCTGCCTACTCTCTCTCGTGAACCTACAACAGCTGTGTTTTTGAGACAGTATATCTTGTTATTTCCCAGAAATGTCAACTCTACAGCCAGCTTGTAATAGCAAAGAATACTGCAAATGCAAGGGCTTTTATATATGACCTATAGGCTGAATCATCAGTGTGCTGACACATTTCGCAAAGGCTGGCCACTTAGCTTTGTCTTGTTGAGATAGCAATAGTCGACATGAGGTAATTATTGATCCAGTTTTGGGTCGGAATTATGAAAAAAAGAGTAGAATTTATCAAAATCAGGATAAAATTCGGTATGATAGGGCAAAAAGTCCTATGGGAAAAAAACACAGACCAGGTACAAGCCAAAAAAAACAATTCTATACAAGACAAACCCCATATAAGTCTCCAATATACGTATGATACACAGTATAGAATAAGCTCTATCTGTACATCAGCACCATGCTGAGCTTCAGGCAAAGTACAGTGTCCTCCAACTAATGAGATTGTACTGTATGTAGCTATGGAAGGAAAATAAGTCAACCATTAATGCAATATCTCTCTATAGTTTTACATTTGAAAGTTAAGTTGACATCCAGGCTGAGAGGGGAACAAGTTTGCAGGAATCTAAACAATTTTTCTTTACCACACAGGGACAGTCTTAGCAGCAGCACATTATGAAGAACAATTCTTTCACTGTTGATGTTGACCTGCCATAAAGGTTTAGTCGCCATCCCATGAAATTAAATTTAGTGATTGAGCAGCTCATGTATTCCAGTAACCTTCAGATAAAATAAATGTTCTTTGACTGACTGATGGCAGATTGCACTGCACTGACGTCAGTCGAAGCAGAGCAAAGCGTCGTCAACAAGTTAAGATACTTGGCTGACCTCAGAGTTTAAAACCTCTCCCAGCATCATGACGTCAGACGGGGGACCTAACAAACCCAAAACCTGTGGGTGCTGTAACCTGGATGAAGCACGATAACAGGTGGCTCCTCACCTCTTTGTGGCCTCCTCTGTGCTTCTCCAGGATCCTCAGGGTGTAGTTGGTCCTCTGACCTTTGCTGTTGAACTCCACACGGCCAGTCAGACCATCATACTCCACCTGGCAGGCAATCGAAGAAAGTGAGGTGAAGAAGCATGACAGAAGAACAGGGTAAAGGAGAGGAAAGATGAGAAAATGAGATGAAAGTGAGCAGAAAGAATGAGGATAAATGGAGAGAAAAACAGGCAATCTCCTATAAGAAACAGTCTTCTTCTCACTATCCATCATAGTTAGGCAAAGAGAAACTATCTACAGTAATTAGGAGGAAACAGAGGGTGAAAGACAAGAAGCTAGAAAGAACTACAGAGACAGAGGAAGTGTCTGAGGCTGGACCAGACATGGACGATCAGTTTTGGATCAACTTTAAGAAGAGGAGAGACAGTGACTGACTGAGCTCGGAGGCTCAGATAGAGCAGCAAAAACAGCCAACAGCTCTCTAATAGGACTCAGAAGTGCAGCTCACAGCTCAGCTCTGCCTCTCCAGAACCCCAGGTGCTGGCACAGTAAGTGAGATCTATGATGAATGGCACAGTGCTGAAGATGGAGCACACCATGATGTTGACTAACAAAGGCAGATGTCGGGCCGGTGGGGAGGAGGCAATGAGAGATGGGGCTCGGGCTGCCTTGACAACAGGTCGTCGATGAGAGAGACACACTGACGACCGGAGATGGGAGATGACAGAGAGCAACAAGAGACAGAGGTTACATGCAGCATGACATGAAGATGACACACACTGGAGTTGAGCTTCAGTCACTATGTCAATAAAGAAAACAGTTCAGGTAAATATTTGAATCATTCAAGCAAAAATTATACACACTTGCCAACAGGATCTCAACTTTGTCCTAAAGGCCTTGTACGTGATTTTTAGCTGGTCACAAAATAGATTCATGCTAACAGAAGGACTTATAATTCGTCTCTTGTTATTTTTCATACCTACAGTCAGTTATAATTGATTAAAATAAAACAGGATTAAGCACTTTCACGATCAGCACAGAAATAAGACTTTGGCCACAGGGGGTGCAAAAATTGACATGACATAAAATTCTTTACAGGAAACTTCTTGACACAAACACACATTGAGCATGTTTCTAATATGTAGACACTAGACACATGGAAAAATAAAGAGCACTTGTGGCATTTTTTCATCTCTGTTGGCTTCACATCACACACATACAGCTACATGGATCTAACATATTCTGAATGTCGCTCTCTCTATGTGGGATTCATGATGTCTTTGACACTGATCATTTTAAATTTTGAATATTTTATTCAGCAGCTATAAATCCACCAACATTATTTGTATGTGAGCATGAAGCTCATTCTCCTTTAAATTCATTTTAATTCATTTAATCATTCAATCTATTTCCTCATAAAGTAGCAAGAAATAATTTATTTTGTACTTTTAAATGATTTAGTGAATCTAAAAACAACAATACACCAATGATTTATTTTTCCGTGACATTCCAAAGAGATTATCTATATTTTTTGTCTATTTGCCAATGATTGATGTTTCATAGTCATCTGTTTGTTATTTTTCCCAGCCCTTATTTAAATACCGTATTGTTCTGAATTTAAGATGATGTTTTCCCAGGAAATCCCCTATGAAAAAGTGCAGTCGTTTAATTTTCAGGGACTAGGCTCTGTCCACTCTCTCTTTTTCTTCCCCTCTCTTTCTCTCATCTCTCACTTGTCATTTCACAAAACCTCCATACACTGACAGATATTGTACAAATGGTAGAAGGGGGGTTGGGAGCACTTTAAAAAGTTTTTTTTCTGCATTTCTTGTGTTGGTTGTGACATTATTTTTCCTGACTCTTTATTCGCTAAAGAGTGTGCCGAGGGTGCATGTTTGTGTCTATGACCTCTGCTCTGTGAGATACAGAGAGCAGAGGACAATAGTGAACATAGACAGAAATGGCATCTTGTCATGTAAATAAGATAAATACATGAGGCTGTTTAGTCTGTCAAAGGACAAAGTATTAACCTGATCTATGGGAGGTAACCATATATTACTTGTGCTTTGATTTGGGGCTATATAGAAAATAAACTTGACCTCCTAACAAAGGGCAAGGAGCCATTAAGTGGGCAAGGTGCCCCCCATTGTAATAGTAGAAGAAACACTGGTTCATTTTACCCATCCACTGTGATGTTGGATGCACTAGATTATTATTGCATTATTATAATCTTATAAACAACATTATACTTTATTTCATCACATTTTTCCCCCATTATGATATGAACTGCACTATGATATGGATTTATGCTGTCATAAACAACAGCCTGCCTTGTTTTACAGTGGTTTTTTATTCATGTTTTTTACATAAAAAAAAATGTGATAAAAAAAGACTTTGTAATCAAAAAGCCTTTTTGTCCAAAAATCTGTCTTGGAAAAAGAGAGGTCGTCCTATATCCAGGGTCATCTTACATTCGGATCAACACGGTACTTAACAATCCCTTCTCAGTAGGCACAAATTAAAATTGTTACAAGCATCCCATTAAGTTTGGTTACAGTGATTAAAAAACGGCTTTGATGATAAGCTATGCCCAGATTTGATGCTACAGTGGATTTGTTCAAAATAAATATGCGCACATAATCATAATTTCAATGTAAGAACTGATCAGATGTTTACCATTCGCAGGTAATTCATTAGACTGGTCCCGTGTTGCCAGATCTGAGGCGAGGTGCAGCTGAGCGGCTTCACTCCGATTTCTTGACTGCGATTCAATTCTCTCACGGCCCCTACCACCACATGCACCGCATCAAACATCAGCGCTGACGAGAGCTGTGGCAGAGAGAGAGGAATCAAGAGAGATATGGAGGGGACAGGGACAGCAGGGAAAGACAAGGAGTGTAGGGAGGCGATGAAGAGGAAGGTGACAGGGGAGATGATTGAACGGTTAACAGGGTAAATAAGAAAAGAGAGAAGAGATATATGTGGTATGAGTAAACCAGCAGGGAGTAAACACAGATGGAAACATCAATACCCATTAAATGCAAGCAAAAGACGAGCTGAATCTCTTTAACTGCTCCATGAATCAGTGCGAGGAATAAGCTAGTTTAGTGTTACGTGACATGCAAACAAAGCTTTAGAAATTACTCCAGAATGTGCACATGCATGAATACTCAAGTGTCCGTGAGACTGACCGCGGGGCCGGGGTACGTCAGGTCACAGCCCTCCCTCCAGGAGAGGTTGAGGCTCCTGATGAACTCCAAATAAAAGGGATGAGTGGTGTTGAACATGGAGAAACCCACAATGTTGGACTGCTCATCCACGATATCATCAAGTCTCAGTAGTGGGAAGTCCTGGAGAGGGGGAAGAGGGTGAAGAGTTGGGGTGTTTGCAGAGTGAGAGAGAGAAAATTGATGTTAGAGACAATGTTGACAGTGTTTCAACTCTTAAAAGAGACTCTGCAAAGAAGGGTGTGATGGAGAAAAAAGGAGGCTAGGGGGAATGAACATCTAATCTCTGATGGAAGGAGAAAAAAAGGCAGCTAGGAAAACGGAAAAAAACAGTGATACAAAGGGGAGGCTAATGGAAGAAGGCTCCTGCAGCTCTTCGTAGACATCTACATGCAAGAAACAGCCATGAAGCACATGCACAGAGGGAGGAGAAATAGAGAGAAAAGTCAAACTCCTGTGCAAAGCGCTAAGTGACATATTAATTCAAATGATAGAAGGGGAGGTGAGTATATCAAAGCTGCAGATGAGAACACCGGAAGCATAATAAAGGTGGCGGGTGGCAGCAGAAAAAGGGCAAATCGCAGCTGTCATTACCTTCACCTCAGACCCCTTTTTCTTTCCTTTTCATTTTTTTAAACGCCATCATCCTCTGCACGCCCACATCTTTGTACAGTACATTCATTTCCCATCCTTCATCTCCCCTCACTTTTCTCTCTCTGTCACCTCTCTCCTCTGCCTTTATCTAACACTTCCCTGCCTTTGCACCTTTTTTCACTCATAAACGAACAGAAGAGGGGGAGCAGGAGAGAGGGAAAATGGAGGACTATGAGACAGAAGAGAGGGAAGTGGCGGTACGGGAAAAAGCTCTTACCATTGTGGTGAGGATGTACTTGTAAAATGCTGATGTCATCCCGAGCTCTGACGCCTGTAGGACATAGAGAAAAGGAGAGTGAGGTTGAAAAAATAAGGAGGGGGCTGGTGGGGCACAGAACGAAGAAACACAGGGACAAGAGAAGGTGTAGAGGAACTGATGGAGGAAAAAAAAGATTGATAGGGGCAAAGGAGGAGAGCTATAGAGAGGCAGAGAGCAAAGGAGACAGTTGGGGGACAAAGTAGGGGAAAACATGGGGGAGGAGGGATACGTTAATCACAGTTTTACATCATCAAGCAAACACTGGGACATTTCGCTGAGGGGATACAGCCGCTGTGATGTGCCCAGTGAAAAAACATCCCATACGCATTCAAACTGTGAGTCACTGCGCTGGCTATCGGCATTACAGGCCGTAACATGAATCAGAACAAGCCTGGGTAACATCTGTGCCGCATCTCCACAAAATGTTCTTTCGTCAAATACTTTCTTAGGAGGGTAAGTGATTGTTGCTGGCAGACGTGAATAAATATTGTTTCCATATGCGTCTCTGGAGGACAGAGGAGGTAAAAATACAGGTTTATTCTGTTACAGCAGCAAACGTGTGGCCCGTGGGAATTAAAAAGATGTTTTATTATTTACAGATGATAAACTCTGCATGCCCTTCAAGAATGAGACTTGAATTTACCACACAAGTGCATTAAAGAGCTTGGGAATGTGCATGCAAAACTGACCTTCTTAAGGATGTGATAGGAGACAGATGCATTGGCGTCAATAATGATGGTTGCCACTTTGTCGTCACGGATCTCCTTCAGCAGCGGTGTAGGGTCCAGGTTGTCATCCAGCATCCTGATTGACAGCGTCTCCCGGGAGATGAGAAAGCGGCGCACCAGTTCCTCCAATCTCAGCAGGCCTGAGGCAGAGCCAGTGCAGTCGCATATCAATGTCTGTATCAGTGCACACATTTCATATTTCCAAACTGCAAGCTAGGCATGACACGTGAAAACCTTGATTTATCCTTGGACTGTCATATATTTGCGTTGTGTTGCAAAGTGTGACCGATTGCTTCTCTAAATCGCCAGGAAATGAGACATCAGGACACATATGCACCCGCACTTTTTCTCGCTATCGGACTTATTTGCATCTATTATTTTCCCATACAGGGCCATATGCTTGTTTGAGTCTTTCTGAGTTAGTGGAATATCTGCAAGTAGACTTGACAGGTTTGGTTTGCAGAAAGAAGCATGGCTCTGGGCCAACTGATGAGTTTATGCTGTAGATAGAACGCATGTGGCACTTAATGTAACACTTACCATTTTCCTCCTAACACCTGAGCAGTGAAGCCCGGGAGCGAAAGTCTTCCTGAGTCTACACGAATCTTCCAGATTACATCCATTAACACCCAGACATATTTTCCACCATATTGATTTCTTTTTTCCTCATCAATCCTTTTACAGACACGCTGACAAAGCCAAAATTACATATATAGGGTTGTTTGATTCCAATGGGCTTCTTTTCCATAGAAGAGGTTGTTTTCAGCTCTCTGTTTAAGTGTATGTTTCTCACATTATCTATATTTCATCATACACATGGATTCTCAAGTTACATCTTTAATGTTACTTGTACATATTTCATCCAGCTGGGTGCAACATAAAATATTTGATGAGGTACAAGCTCAAGATTTAACCCTTTCATACCCTTTGGCCATTCCAGTGAAGATTACTTTTTCAGTCCATCTTGACCTGAGACTGCTGATGCCTGACTCACCCTCAAGGAACAAACACATTTCACTGGGTGTCTATAAACCATCTTGAGTTTTGCATCATCATCTAAATTGCAGACCCACCTCTTTTTCAGATCCACAATCAGAAAAGGGCAAAGCTTAATGTACATTACATAAGTAGTTCTTCCACATACATCAGCTGGAGGTTTTTTTCTAAGAGTATAAATTTTAGGTTTAATGCAGGGTGTTTTACAGACAAATCTCAGTCACTTCTTTAATTTTCATGACATTAATCTGATATTTTTGTGTTGATGAAAGGTATCCCAAGAATATTATATCACAGTTTAAGAATGAGATAGATCCTTTTCATGGATTATCTTTTCTCACAACCAACAGAATATGAACCATATGGTATTTTCTTTAAAACTGTTCTCCACTGCTGATGAAATCAAAGTCTTTCACAGAAGATTTCCACTAATACAGTTCATGTAATGCTTGCAACATGGTTTTAAAAAGAGCTTACAAAAACTTTCTTCTGAACAGTTAAAATGTCTTGTTTTTATGGCATAGTGATTCAGATCTTACAAACAAACTCTGTGAAATGCCTTTTGAGCAGGCTGTTGTTTTCCTTGGTCTGTATATATCCCTATCCAAAGGGCACCTCAAACTTACACCTCTCTAAATCTGGGAGGTACTTCTTCCTCCATTTTTTGACTTGTATTTTTTTCTTCTTTAAAAGAAAAACTGTTGAGTTTCTTTAAAAAAAAAGATTGAAAAAAAACTGTAACCTCTAGAAACAAGATGTCCCCAGCTTTATAGTTTGTTTAATGAGTGCTGAACATTTTCTCACAACATCTGTGTGTCAAGATTTGACATTTGAGGTAAGTGCAATTAAATGGGTTGTGCAGCAGCCTCCCACTCCCAGAAGAACAACAAAATCTGATTGAGCCTTTTAGAACATGTACAGTAACATGACAAGATATAACTCAGTGAGTCTCAGTCTTTGTACTGAGCTCTGTTATTCCCCGACACAACTTAGGTGTCCTCTAAGATTCATCATCATCAGCCAATCAGTGTGACAGATTTCCAAACATTTTCTATTCATAGAATAATAAATTAAGTGTGTCGTGGAGCTTGGCAGGAGCATGGGCCCTTTGAGTGGCTGTAATTCATGATGTGTCCGTTGTCCCATCCATCAACTATTCCCTTTCAGTTCTTTAAGAGATGCATTTACTGAGTAAAACAGTTTCAGCCTGAAAATCATAGAGTGCTTTCACACCTGTAGCTAGACGGCTTTGCCCTGATTCAGATGATAAATTAAAAAGTGGTCACATATTTCACCTGGGTCTTTTTGTCTTTGCACTGCAATAAAAAGCAGGCCAAAGCACACACCATCAGAACCCTGTTTTTAAGTCATTACATCACAGATTCTTTTTCCCATCACGTAGAGAAACTATCGTCATGCATTGTCGCACTTTGTAGAGAGAAGACAGCTCCAACAAGCCAAGTGACCTAAGATCTGAGATGTGGCTTGACTTGAGGCTGCTAGGAGGTCAAATGGTTATATTGACTTGGTGGAGGAGTATATTCGTCAGTGTTTAAAACTACTCATAAAAATACAGAAAATGTGCTGACATTACAATGTTCCACCAAAAGTCAGCTACAAAAAATGTAAGCAGATGCAGTCTACAGGGACAACAGTTATTGTAAAAAAGTGAAAACAAACCAAACTAGACAAGCACTCAGAGAGTACAGACCTCCATCAAGCATATTGTGATTGTGACGCAACACTTTGGTCCTACTTTAATGTTACACCCACTTTCAGCAGACTGTCTGCTACAATTTGGTGTTAGTTGCAGGTTTGTATGACAATTTGTTACCTGACAGTGTTGAAAATTATGATGACCCAGTACATATTTCATATTCCGGATCTTAGTATCTAGAATATTGCCAGGATCTAGATCGTACTTCTAGATCTGTCAGAAATGATCATGATCTTGTCTTGTATTGTTTTGCAAAGCAATCTGACCATTTATCGCAGAGTTATACACACATTTGGTGAATACGGCCCTATTTCACAATAATAAAGAATCCTTAAAAAAATCCTGGATCCAGACAGTGATCCAGATCACCTTGGAAATTTAACCACTTCTTCCTTATCTCATTTTGAACATTTCCTGAAAATTTCATCAAGATCTGTTTGTTACTTTTTGAGTTATGTTGTTCACAGACAGACAGACAGACAAACTTTCCCAAAAACATAACCTCCTTGGTGGAGGTGGTTACAAAAGATGATTAAATCAGAGATCGTAATGCTTCTTCTCGCATTGCCTGTCCTTGTTAAGTTCAACTAGGGTGACTAATCCTGCTAAAATAAATATTCTGAGCTTTATTTCAACGTCATCTGGCAGGTTAACCCTGTAACCTCTGCAAATGAAACGGGGAGCGGCAGAGAAAAATGACTGGAGGTGTAGGCTTCAGGCAGCACAAACTTCATCAATGAAGTACGTGACACAGAAACTTATTTTCTGTTTTTAATTTCATACGTGGATTAAAAAACTACTTGTATCCATCTCATTACCTGTGCTTTTTCAAATTCATAATAGGATCCAGGCTTGTCTCTAATGTAGAATTTCTCACCTGTGATTCAGCAAATGAATGAGAGGCATTGTACTAAAATATAATAATATTTTTTTCAAAGGAGGTTCCAGTTCCAGAGATGAGACAAATTCCTGTGGTTTGGCGTGCTGAACAGAATCCTCGAAACTAAATCAGTGATTGCTTTGCTCACGTATTTCTAAGTGACCCAGACCAAAGATAGAAATGCACCCATAAACTCACAAAACAAAACTTGGACTGCAAGAGGTCTGAGTTCTGAAATAATTAACTAAAACAGGAGAACTACAGGAGCAGAAAGACTGAAAGAAAAAACTTGAGACAATTCCTCCACTTGAAGTACATTCCTCTCAAAAATAAGTACAACCAATGGCAGTCAAGACTCACTTGACATTGTGTAGATTTTACTAGAAGTCTACCCTGTTTCTTCTTAATTGTAATTCCATAGTAAAGTACCCCTAGCTATGTAAATAAGTGGTGGTGGGGCAGGCGTCTAGGGGAATGGGGGGAGGAGAGGGAGGCGAAGAGGGGGAGAGAGGTAGTGCACAGAGCCCTTCAGCAGGAGAAAGCCTCTGTAAGCAGTGGGGTAATCACTGAACCAGGCCAAAACTTTAATTAGTTTGAGGAAGGAGGGGAAAAAATCAATGCACTTTACAGCTTCCTCTCCTCCCCTCGCTCACTCTTCCTTCCTTCACATATTCTCTCTCACACCAAGCTCTCTATCTTTCTCGTCTCCAGCCCTGTGCTCTAGTTACCGCTCTCTGTCTTTATCCATCTCGCTCTTACGCTGTCCGCCGCCATCTCCTCCTCCTGTCTCCCTCTCTTTGTCCTTAACCTCATCCATCTCATGAAAACTGCATAATGGAATTAGGCTCAGATAGCGCGTTGTGACCCAGACACGGTGAGAGAAGGATACGTCGGAAATGACCCAAAATCTCTGACTCAGTCTCATTTAACAGAATATCTATGGACTGTGACTTACACGAGGAGAAGAGGGAGGAATTAGATTAACGCCTTTAACATGCTGCTGCAAAAAGGGACTGGTTTCCTCATAACGACTTAATTAGGAGTGTGTGCAAGGTGGGTGTCACTGGAACGTGTGACTCCACATATTACCCACCTCACTGACAAAAAAGAGAGCATGTCGACTTCACACGAACACACCACTCCACAGTGAGGTAAACAAGATGAATAAAACAGGTGGGCTGGTGGTAAACATTGTGTGATGTCAAACCTCTGCAGCAGAAATACACACACAGTCATACAAGTACACACACTTACACATGTTCAAACACCAAGTACACTAAAGGTAAACACACATCAACTGGCACTTGGACGCATGCACATGTGAGGACAAAATGATCCACAAAGAGGAACACACACACACACACACACACACACACACACACACACACACACACACACACACACACACACACACACACACACACACACACACACACACACACATGCACAGTGTGCCTAACACACCCACATGCAGTCGCTCACAGTGTCGAACAAGCCTGTTGAGTGGCAGTTAGCACCTATTCTGCAGCCATGGCAACCAGCTCCATGGCGATAGATAGCGCAGCCAAGTGGGTCAGAGTCTGTGAGTGTGATAACCTTGTATAGATCACCTTCAAGGCAAATATATTACACACACTCAGATACACAGACACACAGACACACACAGACACACACAGACACACAGACACACAGACACACAGACACACACACACACACACACACACACACACACACAGGCTTCAGTGTCTCAAGCAGACGATGCTGCACCATCTTTTGGCCCCTAGAAGGTAACCATCAGACTATCTCCGGCCTCCAATTCCCAAGAGAGGACTGACCCCGTGAACAAAAAACAGGCTCTTATCTACCCATTCAACTGATCATCAAAACTGTATAAGATGTCTGAAGCCATTTCAAAGCTGTTTTACTTCAATAAAATGACAAGTCCACCAGGAATTCAGCTCACTTCTATGTAAAAGAAGGAAGGATGGTGAACGGCTGTAGAGGCGAAGGAAGAATCTCAATGATTTCATCAATTTTTGATAACGTCACAGCTTTCTGTTCAGTAAAATCGACCCTTTTCACTCGGCCATGAGGAGGGACTTCAAAAGGAAGCCCTCTGAATCTAATTGCCCTTTAGTTTCATAAAAGTCTACTCTGCTGCATCTTGGTTCACCTCTTTGCAGTTTTTCATCGTTTTCTGTTTTTAAAGGACATCACATAAATATCAGCTGTTATAACAACTGTTGTTCTTGTCTCTGCTTTTGATGGCAAGCACACAATAGAGCTGAAAAAAATGAATAAAAGAAAAAAGAATTGATAACTATATGGTGTAAATACCCTTACACATCTGTTTATACAAATAACTCCAAACAAACTGTATTAGTCCCTTGAAACATCAACAGAAATCAGTCAGGGTTTTTCATTTTTTTTCAGAGGATTACTTCCTGTGTCTTTTAACTTTAGGAAAAACTCCTGTTTTGTGTTCATATCATGTGTTACATCATATGTCTTCTTTAGCTGTTTTCTTCTTATAGCTTTTATGATTAGTTTTAGCATTAGTCTTAAAAAAAATATTAAGTCATCATATCGGGCACATGATGCAATTTGAACTAAAGTGTACTGCTGTTAGATAAACCTGGGTTTTAAGTGAGGAGCAGGGTGAAAACAGGTTTGATTTAGTTCTTCAAATGGTCATAAATGTATTTTGGGTGTAGCATGAATCTAACCACTCAGTGGGTTTTTACTCTTATTCCTTTTAAGAGCCAGGTGTGACTGCAGGCAGGCATGTTACTCTTCACAAAGTTAGTTTAATACATTACACCTGTTAGCATTGTTGTGCGTGAACAAGTAAAAATGAATGAACTCTTATTCTTAACTTATGAACGGGAACATGAGCAAAGCTTACTCTTGGGGCAGTGAGCAGCCTCTCACAATCAGAGGGGTGCCGACAGGTGCCGAGAAATGGGGGGAGTTGTGTGATGGGTGATGGGAGGTACCAAGCACTGTGATCTATGGCAACAGAACTCAGATCTACTACTACGGCACTCTCCGTTCATTCACCATTACTCATCTTGCTGACAACTCACACAATATGTTTATGTTTTTTTGTCTGTGGTGCTATAACAGCATGAGGGGATTCATATACAGTGGGAGGAAAAAGTAAGTACACCCATTGTAATTTTGTACATTTCTGCCAAAATTGGTCATAAAATGTGGTCTGATCTTAACTCAGATCACAAGAATGAGTAAACAGTATCTGCTTAAACTAATGCCACCCAAACAATTACAAGTTATCATTTTTTTATTGGCCATAAGATGTAAACATTCACAAGACAGGGAGGAATAAGTAATTACACCCTTGGATTCAATAGCTGGTTGACCCTCCTTTGGCAGCAATAACTTCAACCAGACATTTTCTATACCTGCAGATTAGACATGCACAACAATCAGGATGAATCTTGCACCATTCCTCTTTACAAAACTGCTGCAGTTCTGCAAGATTCTTGGCATGTCTGGTGTGAACAGCTTTCTTGAGGTCATGCCACAGCATCTCAATTGGGCTTCGGTCAGGACTCTGACTGGGCCATTCCTGAACGTTTATTTTGTTCCTCTGAAACCGTTCTAAAGTTGATTTGCTTCTGTGCTTTGGGTCGTTGTCCTATTACAGCACCCATCCTCCTTTGAGCTTCAACTGTTTGATAGATTGTCTCAGGTTTTTCTGCAAAATATCTTGGTAAACTTGTGAGTTCATTTTTCCATTGATGATGGCGAGCTGTCCAGGCCCTGAGGCAGCAAAGCACCTCCACACCATGATGCTCCCTCCACCATACCTAACAGTGGGGTTAAGGTTTTGATGATGGTGTGCTGTTCTATTTTTCCTCCAAACATGACGTTGTGTGTTCCCACCAAACTCCTGATTTTGGTTTCATCACTCCACAAATTATTTTCCTGGTAGCATCTGATTTTCCCTGAAGCATCTAAATGCTTTCTTGCAAACTCCAAACGTGCAGCAAGGTTCTTTTTAGATAGTAATGGCTTCCTGCATGGTGTTCTCCCATGAAACCCATTTTTGTTTAATGTTTTGCGTATTGTAGATGTGTCAACAGAGATGTTGGCATGTTCCAGTGAGTTCTGTAAGTCTTTCACTGACACTCTAGGGTTCTTCTTTACCCCATTGATCCTGCACTGTACCCTTGGAGTCATCTTTACAGGGCGACCACTCATTAGAAGAGAAGCAACAGTGCCGAACTGTCTCCTTTTGTAGACAATTTGCCTCACCATGGATTTGTGAACATTAAGACTTTTAGAGATGGTTTTGTAACCTTTTCCAGCTTTACACAAATGAACAATTCTTGATCTTAGGTCTTCACAGAGTTCTTTTGAGCGAGGCATGGTGCACATCAGACAGTGCCCCTCATCCAGAGACAACTCTTAAATGGTGTGCGTTTTCCAGTGGGTAGGGCAGCTTTAAGCCACACCTCAGTAATTGAACTTCAGGTTGGCTCACACCTGACTAATAAATTTGACTAACTAGCTCTTGAAGGATCCTTAGCCAGGGGGGTATACTTACTTATTCCTCCCTGTCTTGTAAATGTTTGCATCTTATGGCCAATAAAAATATGACAACATGTTTACTCATTCTTGTGATTTGAGTTAAGATCAGACCACATTTTATGACCAATCTAGGCAGAAATGTACAAAATTACAAAGGGTGTACTTACTTTTTCCTCCCACTGTATTTGAGGAATTGGCTCAAGGAATATGGACTAAAGCATAGACGGCTCTACTGAAAAAGGGAACTTGTAGGAAAAAAATGAAGGTGATCTTGTTCATTTTTTGGACCATAAAGTAAGTTCAAAATTTTTAGAAACGAACCATGTACTGAACTTGCTCATTTTAATTGGTGTGAACTGAACTTAGAGCTTGCAGACTTTTGTGTGAGCTGGCACAAAACTGCCTGTTACTTACCTGTTACTGGAGCTGGATCACATGGCTGTATTCAATGTGTAGCATGTAATAAAAAGTTGTCAGCGGTGCCAAGAGTTTTGTTCAAGGATTGGTGTGTGGTGTGTGATAAGCAAAGGATGTATGATGTGAACTCTTACTCTTGTCTTACTATCTTGATACAGCTCCTACACACCTGAACACACCTGATTTTAAGACCAACACCCCTGGGTAGAAAATATGACACTCGTTCTGCACACTATGATGCTCTGCGTAGATGTAACAGAACCCAATATCACAGTAATTCTTTATTTCACAGGGGTATTTCAAAACATTTATGTTCCCCAAGACGGTAAATACTGATTGTGTTTGGGCATCGCAGCTCAGTTTTCTCTCGTGGTGATGAAAATTCAGTCGATCATTCAGAAAAAAACGCAGGATTTTGTCCCCTTCTCCATGCACAGTGTATATCTGTATTCTCAAGCTTTGTTTGAATATTAAAGCCACCACCCGACCAAGCCCTTTAATTCCCTCAGGTCCTGATGGGGCAAAGCATAATAAATCAATAATGTACTCTCTCAAAATGAAAATAAAGAGTGCTACCAACTAAGCCCTGAATCCCCTGTGATGTTCAAACTCTCCAAGTGCTCAGAAAGTTAAATCAAAGTCTCCTGAGTTCTTCCAATACTGGAGAGCATTTCAAACAGGAATATTTATTAAATTGGTTTAGCCTAACAAGCCTCTGAGGTGGATAAGAGCAGTGTGCTGGTGCATGAGTAATAAACAGAAGAGCTGCGGTGTGAGATGAGTACCGAACTTGGACGACAGACAGAACGTTATGACCAGACTGTCAAAATGTATGTCCAGCAGTGCAAAACAGTCATCTCTGCCCAAACAGTGTGAATGTTCTAACACTCCCACAGAGAAACATAAACACAAACACTTATAGGAAGTGAGCAAGCTTGCAGGGAGACAGCTAATGCATTCACACCCACTTTAACACAAACACAGCCACACAGTCACACAAAATCAAATGTAAAGGTGAAAAAGGAGCCGCAGGTGTACTCACACTCAGCCTTGGCACAGACCAGGCTGGCCGAGGGGTAACTGAAAGAGCGCAAGATGGCTCCAATGGCCAGGCTCAGGTCCTCATTGCTGGGGTACAGAGTGACAGAAGCAAAGCGCAGGTATGGCAACCGGGGTGTTTCCTCTGGGCCAATCTTTACATGAGGGATCTACAAGGAGAGAGGGAGGATAATCGGGAATGAGCTTGTGCAACTCATGTCATTAAAACCTACTGAATGGAAGTGAATCCAGAGGCGAGGAGAGAAACATTAAGTAAAGCAAATGTGTCGTGATTAACTGCCCTCCAAACACACACGAGAAAAAAAAAAAAACCTGTGAATAAGGAAGATCTATTAAGGAGGCAGAGGGTGAAAAGAGAGATAAGAAAGATGGCAGAGGCAGAGAACAGAAAGAGCAAAGGACGAAGGAGATGAGGAGAAAGGAGAAAATGGTTGGAAGAAGCGGATGATGGTTAATTACACGAGGAGAAATTCAATAGGCAGGGAAAACAGAACCTCCAGACACATCAATCATGACGTCTGCGTGAGTGGGAGGGAGGGGTAGTAAGTCAGATAGAGAGAGATACCGGGAGCCTGTTTACACACGTAACACACAGACTAACAGGCTGCATATATTTGTGTGTGTGTGTGTTTATTACTTTTAACACCCACCTCCTTCTCTCCACATATATGACTGACAGTAGAGCCAGAGGCGGGGCTGGAGGCGGGACCTATCACAGAGACGACGCCTTTGGGTAGAATCTGACACACTGAAAGGAAAAAAGGCAAAACACACACTGAGTAAGCAGACACACACACACCTTTCCTTTGCTTTATTTTGAAGGCAGCACAGAGTTGGCATACAGCTTGGGCGTACGTCAGGAGAAAGTGTTCAAATTCAATATAGAGAGGAATATTATGAGTTCAGTTTAACCACTGATTCTTTTGCAGCAGTACAATCTGTCCCATTATTACCTGATTTATGTTGAGATAAATTCTCCAATGAGTACAGCAGGGCAGGTCAGGGGTCTGCTGCTGCTATTATTCACTTGTTTAGAGCGTCACTTTTAATGATTCTGAAGACATTTAGCCTTAATTAATCCCTGGCATCAGAACAAGACGAACAGACTGGTGGTTGCTTTCGATTAACAAATGCCTAGTTACATTATTCCCCTTTTTTCAAAAAGACTTTAAGCCTGGAGAGGCCGAGGTATTATATGAAATATCTCAACTCTTTTACATACAATCTCAGAGTTTTTTAGCAAAGATTTCACCGTTCAACCAGAGAGAGACAATAGATATTTTCTATGTCCACACAGACTATGGCTTTATGGATTTTTTTAACCTTTAGTTTTCTTATTGAGTACTTGTGCAGCATTCACATCTGCACTAAACTTTGAAAAGTCTCCTGAAACTTTTGAGATGAGCTGAATATGTGGGCAGATACAACTACATTTTTTAAACTGACTCCAGCAAGATTTTTTTTCGAACAGCCTCTCGGTTAGTTTCCCCGAGAAGTTGGTGAGCCAATGCATTAACCCAGCAGGTAAAAGTTAGGAAAACTTTCCTTAATGTGAGAACAGTGAGTATATTCAGTATATCATGCACACCCAGTGCCATTGTCATGCATGTAATGAAGCTGATTCATGCTCTTTACCACTCAGAATTCTCTATTAAGTTTTTTTTTTCATACTGTGACTTCATCCATTATGTGTAGTAATGATGAAAAGGCAAAACACTGTCATCAGTGGTATCTTACACATTGTAACTCTCCAGCTGTGCCACAGTTACACTCTACTGTCACCATGCCTTTGCCTTCACATCTCATAAAGCACTGCTGAAGCGCAGGAGGCACAGCTTTTAAACTTTACAGACACACTTAGATATGCTAACACACTGGGGTGTTACACCCTGCTGGCTGCAACGCCACACTCTGCCACAATCCTCCTCCCATTTTTCCCCTTGATCAGTGGATGAGAGGTGGAACAACTTTGCCCCACCATTACACCACCTTACTCATTGAAGAAGAGGTGTAACAGTCTATAGGGCTGAGACAATATGCTGTTCTCGCGATTCTATTCTATTTTTGAGGTGCCGATTCGATTTAAATTCGATATTTATGATTTTGCGATTTTAGTTTGCTTTTTAACTCCAGACCATGGGAAAAAGTTAAATGATGATCATAATGTCTACAGACTATCTCAGGAGCCATATTTTCCCAAAAAATGCACATCAAGTGAGTCAGAGAGAAACATTTCACCCTCTGCTGGAGAAAAGTGGTAACTTTTTTCCAATCTAGTTTTTAAATAAAGAATCTAAATTTAAAAAAAAAAAACATTGATTTTTTTTGACAAAGAATTCTGATTTTGATATTGTTAAACAAAAAAATCCCGAAATATTGATTTTTGATTTTTTTTCTCCCACCCCTACAGTCTTAAAGAGATCATGCCTGGATATCTTGTAAACACATCACAGAGATCACCACCAGGTCCTCCACCAGAGAACTCAGACTCTTGTCCCAAAGGAGAAACACCACACCATGTGACATGTGTGATTAATAACTTTGGGAAATTTTGGCACAGGTCAACCTGAACTCCTCTAGAAATTTTCAGTAGTGCTCATGTGAGAGGAGCCTACACCTATGTGTTTTTACACTTACTGCTCACCTCTTTTTTCAATTATTAAATCAGAACACATCTCTGAATAACCTCATCCAAAGATGAAGTTTGCATTTACACTATGAAAAATATTAAGTGAGGTCAAAAGCATGGTTTTGCAAATGAAGAGTGATGCAAGTGATCAGCTGCAGTTTGTAGTTTTGCAAAAAAAAAATTGATGTGAGAGGATTATCATTTCTCTCATCTAACTCTGAAAGAGTTGAAAGAACTCATTGAAAACTGATTTTTGTGACTTGTTTTCACAAAATACACGAATTTGACCTCGTCATGCAGCAAGGGCTTTATCCATCAGATTAAATATAAATGAATTACTACTTGTCTGTTTCGACTCAGTATCATCTGGTTGTTTTTTTCACACATACAGCACAAATCAGTGCAGTGACTTCACAGTGTTTCTCTGACAGCTCCTTTCTTTCTGGTTTATTCAGTTGGTATTTTAATTCATCCCAATTAGTGCTCCTCAGTCCCTGCTACTGTCTATTGGTGTACATGCCCTCACTTCACCCATGTGTGAAAGTGCATGTGTGTCTGCAGACAGAGATGTGTGTGCGTGCATGTGTAAATGTCTTTGTGTGGGTGTGTGCGCGTTAGTGTGCCCCAAACAGACGTAGCTGTAAGATGATGAGCTCTCCGATCCAGAGACCAAAAAAACGCTGCGAGCAAACAAGCCTGTCAGAGTCTCCTGCCCATCGGTCAAGGACACACAGGCACACACATACACACACATGCATAAACATACGCAAACGACTGCAACTCAAGCATGCATATGTACACAACCCTTCTCAAGCACACATAGACATTTTTCCAGTAGCTTGTGGCAGGGTCAGTGACCTATTAGAACAGGAGCGGGGAGTCAGTGTCTCCTCTGTGACTGCATTCAGCAGCTCCTCTGTCTTTATGCACTCCAAACATTCTGTTTTAACTCGGTATATTGATACAAATTTCATGAAGTGGCCTCTGTGGTGTAGTGCTCATTCTTTTGGCCTGTGCTGCTGATCTGTATTAGAATTTGATGATTTGTTTTTGTGCTAGCCTGCAGAGTACACTGTGCCAGCTGTTACTGGAGGGCACTGGTCCATTCTTTTTAATGAGACAGGTTTACTAGCCCATTACTGGTCTCCAGTGACATGTAAACTAATCAGAACAAGCCCTTACTGGTTCCTAATCACATAGAAGCGGTGGTGTTTTTATCATTCTGGTAATCATTTGAGGTTTATTCAGAGAAAAATGCAGCTTTTTTAGAAATATAATTACCTCTTTGGAAAACACCGGCAGCCTTTTTAAATGAGAAAAAACCTGCAGTACTCAGTGGACAGCTTTTTTTCTGCTCTGTACTGGTCACTATTTATTCTAAAACACAATCTTTCTAACAATAGCCTCTATTTTTCAGATACTTTGCCTGTGTAGGTTTGACTTTAATCTCCACTGTTCTCTAATGGATTCAGCTGAACTTTATCACTTTGTAATGGGTTTGTGAGTCCTCCCTACTGATGGTCTCTGGTGTGAATTGGCTCCACTCACTGGTGTCAGTTGTGTCATACTGAGAGTCTTTCTGCAGCTCGTATATGTCCACCTCCACTCGGGCTCGCGCTGGACCCTCCATTACGCTGTTGATGTTCTCCCTGGCCAGAGCCAGCGCCAGACGCTCCCCACGCCCACACACAGACTGGTCATCCAGGATTGCCGCTAGAGAGAAAGAGAGGGAAGAGGAGACAGGTGAAGCAGAGGAAAGGAGGAGAGGGTTTCAAGATGGAGGGCAGAGGAGGTGTGGAGTGGAAAATAGACAGAGAGGTTTAACGTACAAGGGGATTAAGTGAGGCTGATGGAGGCATCACAACCACAGACAAAAAAGGGATTTTAACATAATCTAAATAAAACAGGGATTTGAGATCAAAACAATATCATTACAACAACATTAACTGCAGTTAAAAATGATCATAAGTATCATTTTACTATTTGATGAAATTTTTTGTGGAAGTTGTTTTTCATTGCCTCAGAACAACTTGTTTACCATACATTTACATTGAAGAAACCTGGAATCCATCAGACAAAGCCTTAGCTGGAAACAGCAGCTTTTTTTCTTGGCATACTTCAATGAGAAATAAAGAAATCTGAGGCCAAGACTCCCATCACCTCGCAAATTGACTGACAGACTCTTAGTCAGTTAATAAAAGTTAAATCCTCGTCAGATGATAGCCGATCAGTTCCAGGATCATGTAAGTGCTTTGGTGTTCTGTCTCTTTTGCTTCCACAGAGTCTTATCAAGTGATGACCTAAGCCCTTGAAACCTAATGGATGATACCACCCGAACTAAGAAAAAGCACAACACTTCTAAATACAGCACCAATTATCGCTTGCATGCAGACTTTTTATTCTCTTTATTCCGCAGAATCTGTTTTTAGAGATGATGTCCAAAGTGTCTCAGCTTTGTTTTAATTGGACAAAATCTTTGGTGCTTGCAGAAAACGTCCATTGGGGCCGTATGGGTGTGATTTCTACACTTAAATCCAATCCCGATAACTGTTTAAAACATCTCAGAATAGTGTTGAGGCCTTTATGCTGCTTTCAGCTAGTCTTGCACCTGGTATTTTTTTCTTTTTTTGAGTGACTTCAGAGAAACATTTAAAAAGACTTACTAAATTATAGCTGTCAATTACACTTCGGATGATGAGACACTTCATTGAACAGACAGTTTAGACACAGGTAATTTATTGGCACTAATTCAGCTATAAAGTGCTCTTTCTGGCAGTCTTTCTCCAATTTACTGCTGAAGTTTGCAAATCTGTCTTTGACACACAAAAGCAGGCTTTGACAAACACTGAGAAGTTTGGTGTTGAACTTTGAGAAGAACTTTTTGTTGAGTAGGATGACCGACCACTCACCCATGCGGACGGAGGAGAGCAGGGGGGCCTGACTGAGGGAGCGTGGCGGCATGGTGACTAGCAGGAAGGAGAGGAAGCGTATTGACAGCAGCAGTGCTGGCAGAGCCGGCATCTTCTACTGCTCCTCATGGAGAACGGTCTGCTGGCTGCCTGTACCACCACCTGCAGGAGTGGAGGAGGAGGAAACATATTACTGCAAGCTACCAGGCACGTATTTGCTCTCCTTGAACACAAAGTCTCTCTTTAAATTGTCATCCTGGAGCTTATCTTCTGTTTGCTCTGTCACACTTTAATGTAGAGGGAGCATATTGTAAATTGATGGCAGGTATAGTGGATTTTTTTTTTTCATATTCAGCCATGGAGATGTTCACTGTCATATCACAAAGGCAGCTCGTGCATACAGCCTGTCAAATAAAATACACTGCACGTCTCCCTTTATGTCTCCTGTGGAAAGAGTGCTGTTTAGAAGTGACAGGACTCAGCCTTGAAGAGATCTCCATGGGTTCAAAGACAACATCACAACAACTGGCACAAACATATGGACACATGCAAACAAGCATAAATGTAAACTGGAAGGCTTTCTCAAGAAGGAACACTTACTGAGACTCACACATACAAAACAAAACAAAACAACCTTCAATATATGCACGTTAGAAAACTAGATAGCTAGATGGATAGATATATAAATACATACATACATACATACATACATACATACAGATACATATACATATATTTTAATACACATTAACTTGAACCTTTTCATTTGTTCTAACCCCCATCTCAACCCTTAAAGATACAAACACACAAAAAAGAGCACACACAGAGCCCAGCTGAGCTCAAGCTGAGTATTTAACAGCCCTTTCCTGAAGTGACAAAGCCTTGCTCTGACTGACAACCTGACAAGGGTGGAGAAGGAAGGAAAGAAGACACAGGAGAGGAGGAGATGGAGGAGGAGGAGGAAGAAGAGCCTTGTGTAACTGACAGACAGGAAGGCTGAGGGAGAGGTGGGGCTGGAGATGGAGATGCTGGTGATGGTGGCCCGGGGAGTCCGGGTCATCAGCTTGATCTTACGACAGCTCTGACAGACAGCTGAACGACTCAGTTCTTGACCTGCAATTGACCCTTACAGCTGTAAACAGGGCAATGCAGGAGACGCAGAAGGCTGACCTTAGACCCTTTCAACCAAAAAACAATTGAGCCATACTGTGGGTTTGTGAAGACGTACTGTATATCAAAGAAGGTGATGATGTGTTGAGCGTGTATCCCTCTCCTCTATTTTGAAGTCCTTTTCTTTTTCTTTTTTTTCTGCTCACCTTTTTTTACAGCTTTGATGATTAAAAATACGAGAAAAAACTGCATTCCTCTGCTTTAAATTCAACTTCCTATTTCTACCAACAGCACAATTTTTGGTGCATAAGAGACAAAACTGCCCTTTTGAAGTCAGAAAACAGAAAGACAAGTGCTTCCAACATCATGTGTCAGTTTACTCAGACACATGACAGGTTGGCTGGAATATGATAGCTTGATAGTCTAAATCTGTAATATACCGATGTAATGGAATTGATTTCTTTTTGCTTTTATGTTAGTTTCGCTGTGGTTTAAAGTTGCATAATAAGATGCACATCACTCATCAGCCTCATTTCTCACGACCGGCGGTTGCCACTTGGTACAGGCTCAGCATGTGTACATCAAAGAAACAGATGGTGTTGATTGTCGGTCACTGTGTAGAAAAATAAACCCTACCGCTTCCTTAAAGCTTTTTTCTTTGTGATCTGTAATTTGTTTTTGTTTACACCATGCTCACCTTTCAAACCACTTTGATGTTTAAAGCCCTTGAAAAAAATGAGAAAAACTGCAATCCTAGCCTTTAAATCCCACTTCACATACCACCTTGTTTTTTTCCTTTTGTTCTTTACCCTCCATGCAACTACTGAACTTCCTTTCTCCCTCTTATATTTCACATTTCATCGTCAGGTTTGGCGTGGCAAGCATGTGTGGGGACATGTCTGTAATACTAATGACATGCGCCCCGCTGTACAGATGGTGGTGTTGCTCTCATTATTGTTCCTGCAGCTCAGGATGAACAGAGGAAAGGCTTATGCAAGGCCATCTGTATGGGTGACACAACATAGAATAACAGGCACATAGTGGGAGTAGTTTTCATTGTTTCCAATCAACTATTCTTGTTTCAGCACAGCATCGAAATGTCCGCAAATAAGTTGCAAGAGCACCAAAAGGTTTAAGATTTCCATGCTGTTTTCATATTTGTGCACATGTGCATAATGATGTATAGAAAGAGCTGATTATTCAGACCACACAGTGAGATCACTATGTGGTACACTGCTGTATATTTTGCAGCACAGCACTCCATCTTGTTGGTTAATACAACTGTATTGTGTTTTCTCACAGCACCAACGGTCTCTTTCTCAATTTACCCTACACCAAAGTGTGTGTATTCGAGTGTGTGTCCTGATCTGAGTGTTTATTACAGGACATGTATGGCCAGCCTGAGTGTGATGGTGTATTGATCGAGGCCAGCCGAAGTGGCGGGCCCTCAGGTGCAGTCAATCAAAACAATGGAGGAACCTATCATGGGAGTGCTGCATTTTCACAGGAGCCATCTGATTGGCTATTACCAAGAAGCAGATTGCTGTGATGACGAATAAGATCCTATGCCTTCATCAATGGTAGGATGGAACCGGTGCTGTTTCATTGTTATTGAGTGCTATCGACAGCATTAGACAGCGAAGATTACAGCATCTATACTCCGTGGAGAAGAAGAAGAAGAAGAGGGGGGGGGGAGCTGTGATAGAAGTAAGGAGAATAAGTGAAAAAAGAAGCAGAGAGGGAATGGGCCGGGCACGACGGGGGAATAAAAGAACAAAATTGAATACAGAGAGAAGAGATTGGAAAGTGTTTCTGCAGACAGAGAGACGCAGAGCAGGATAGAGACAAAGAAGCAGGAGAGCGGCACTGAAAAGTAACAAAGTACATTTACGCAAGTGCTGTATTTTCACATACTTCTTCAATATTCTCCATGATATTTTACTCTACACTTTTAAACTTGAGTTATACCCTACTGTTTCAACTGAAAAAAGGGTTTGACTTGCAGTACAAAATATTTTTTCAGTCTATAGGGGATGATGCATTGTTAGAGAACAAGATTAATACTCGTACAGTACATTAAGTCATTAAAATCTGCTCCTCTTCATTTACAGGAGCTGCAACATTAAAGACCCTTGTCGACAATAGTTGCAGACATTTATTATGAATGTAATAAAATATACGAGGGACAGCCTGTTCTATCACATGGAGCCACAATAACTCACATGGGGAAACCATGTTTGTCACAATGTGTTCTTACAAATGAAACATTTCATTCTCATATCTACCTCAAGGATTACATTTAGATGGATTTACCTGTTGACAAAAAGTGTAATAGTTTTACAATCATTTTTTCTGATGTGCAGATAAAACTGCCAAACTACCTGATGTGTCTTATGAAATCCTGGAGCAACGTGTGGTCCTAAAAGTATTTATCTAAAAAATCCCATATGTACAGTGTGCGCTATCACTTTATCTCTTAAAGGTTTTAAACTTGTTAATCTACTTTTTAAGCAGTCATAATATTCTAATTTATTTTTTTATTCAGTTGTAGAGTTTAAATCTTAGATCTTGCATCCTGGCTCTTAATTACCTCCGCCAAGGAGGTTATGTTTTCGGGAGAGTTTGTCTGTCTGTCTGTGAACAACATAACTCAAAAAGTAACAAACTGATCTTGATAAAATTTTCAGGAAATGTTCAAAATGGGATTAAGAAGAAGAGATTACATTTTGGAAGTGATATGGATCACCGTCTGGATCCAGGATATTTTTTAAAGGATTTTTTATCATTGTGAGATAGGGCCATTTTCACCATATGGGTATATAACTCCACAATAAATGGTTGGATTGCTTTGGAAAACAATACAAGACAAGGTCACCATAATTTCCAACAGATGAAAAAGTACAATCCAGATCCTGCCAATATTCTGGACACTAACATCCATAATATGAAGTAAAATTTTCAACACTATCAGGTAACAAATTATCGTACAAACCTGCAACTAACGTCAAATTGTATTAGTCTGCTGAAAGGGAGTGTAACATTAAAGTAGGACTAAAGTGTTGCGTGACAATCACAATATGCTTGGCAGAGGTCTGCACTCTCTGAGTGCTTTTCTGATTTATTTTTTGTTCTCATGTCTTGAAATGATAAAGTTTAAGATTTAATTTCGAAAAGGTGCCTTAGTGTCATAAAAATCGAAAAAGTAATATCAGGGACTAGCAGTGCTCTTGAAATTCAGCTGAACTATAAATGACCAGCTTCCAACAAAGCAGTTTTGCATGTCTGGATTAATGATACCTTTTGTCTCACTGCAGGAGAGTGAAGGGAGGCTAAAATGTGGTTGTTGAAGTGGAAGGGAGTCAGGGAGACAAGTGCAAGTCAGAGATGTAGAAAGAGCAAACAGCGAGATACAATAGCTGTGTTTAATTTGCAAGGACTGTGTGTCTGGCTCTGTTGCAGTAGTTGTACATGACTGAGTCCCTGTAGCAGTCGGGTGTCAGTCTGCAGGGAGCCAGAGCAGCGAGAGGCCCGAGCAGAGCCAGACTTGTCTGAGCTGTACAGAAAAACACGGCTCCTAGCCCCCCTCGCTCGCTTTCATTCTGCACCCTGCTGTAAGTCAAGCCGCATGCTGGCATCACCGAGACACACAAATGCAAAAATACATAAAATATCCTGACTAGCTGTGTGAGTTTATGTGCGTGTGCCTGTGCAAGAGGGAGAATAAAAAAAGAGAGAGGATAGAAAGGGAGAGAGGGGAGTCATCCCAGTTGGAGATTTAGTTGTTTGCTGCATGCATTCATCTTAGTGTGTGTGTATGAAAGCATATGTATATTTGTGTGTGTTCTATGCCTAATGTGCGTGTGTGTGTGTGTGTGTGAAGGAGACTTGGCGGCTTGCTTGCTGTGTCTGCAGTGCCTATTATGAAAGAGAAAACCGTAAAATCAGAGATCTTAATTATCTGGAGGGAGCGTGAGGGAGAAGCAGGGATGTGTGGAGGATGAGGGAGAGGAAGCAAAGGGAGGGCCAGAAAAAAAGGGAGAGAGGCATGGGGGGGGGTTACAGAGAAATCAGAAAACGTGGGAATGCTATCTTGCATTATACCCCAGGGCAGAAAAGGGAAAGGATGAACGCAGACTGAGGCAGGGGAAGCAGGATGAGCGATAGCAGGGGAGGAGTGGAAAAGGAGAAAAAGAGGGGTGAGGGAAGAAAGACAAAAAGAACTCTGAGGGAGAAAAGCCGCTCAAGGGGGGGTGAGGAGAAGGAGAAGGAGAAGGATGTCTGTGGGGGGGCTGGCGAATCATTTGTTTTTCCTCCTTATGCCTTATTGTAAGACACAAGAAAATCTGACAGTTATCATAATGGAAGGATGAATCATTCCCATAATTGAATTTGCAAGTGGAACGGCTTCAGCGGCTGCGGATTTAAGACGACTGTACCGCCAGCCATGCTGGAACACAAGTGTTGTGTTGCTCATTTTTTTGTCAAAATTAACAGTCATTGTTGGCTGGAGACTGTCAGTGGTCCCTGAATGAGCACGGTCAGATCATTTCAGAGTGATTTTTAACACCCAGACAGTCTGGATGAGCTGGGTGGTCAGTTTGTAGTGTGTGTGTCTGCGTGGATTTCTTGTTTTCGTGCATGTGTGCCTGTGTGTAAGCACTGTCATTTTGAGAGTGGAAAAATACCAAGGACCTTTCCCTCACCCCTGTTGGCTTTTTGTAGGATTAAGTGTTTAGTACTTTGTGTCTGAATCTAATATAAAAGCAGCAGCACATGCTCTTGGTCACATTGACTCAGCATTTTCACTTCGTACTCTCACACTCCTCAGACTCCTCTACAGTGACATGTACCTCTTTAATCTTGCCATCTCTTTCTCTTTTATCTTACCTTTGTCCTCTATCTATACAAGCATCTCTGTTTCTCAAACCCAGTGTTACATCCATCCATTGTCTATACCACCTAACCCACATGGGGTCACAGGGGGGCCTGAGCCTGTCTTAGCTGTCATTGGGAAAGAAGAGTACACCCTGGAAAGGTAACCAGACTATTCAAACAGGCACACTCCAAACGGCAATTTAAAGTGTCTGTTGTTTCAGTTTTTCATCTTTTTAAGCCTCATTTTTCCACCTTAATGCCAGTGTTACAGGCTTTTAAGGTATAGATCTGACATTTCAACAATCTTTCACACACAAAGATTTAGTCATGTGATAACTCCTAACAGGGTCTGCACAGTCTGCATTAAAATATAGGATTAGGTTTTCTGAAGATACGCACGACAATAGCTGTGGAAAATAAAGCAATTCATTTCAACTAGAGTGCAATAAACACAACCTTGAGAAGCTCACAGTGTGAATGTTTGTTTCAGAGCAGAGTTTATTTCACCCCTGTCAAGGGAGAAGAATAAAATCATCTAACAAACAACACAGCAACATCACAAACTACTGCCTCAGAAGTGGAGTTGAATTTGGAAGGAAAGAAATTTTAAACCCAAAGATTTTAGTGAATAGTCGAGAATTTCTTCCGTCAAGTGAAATTGTCAAATAAATTGCTTTTTTCCAGCTTTTCTAATGTTAGGAGTTCAGCCCTTCTGTTTTAAATTTTTTCATTTTTTTATTTTTTTCAGGCAGAGGAATTTATGCTGAAAGGAACAGGCTGATTTTTCTAAGGGAGTACAAAACTAAATTCTTTCCAATTTGTACAAAACAATGACAAAAAAAGACTTTTAAGCCCACAAACTATTTGTTCTAGTGCACAAGATTGCGACTCCAGTCCAGTTTCTATCAAATCAACTTAGATTTGGCAAGGCTGGGAAAATTGCCCAGAGTCACAGAATAAACCAGGGATGTTCAAAAGCAACATATTTTTAGTCAGTTAAAACAGATATTTTAGTCCTCACTTACTGACTAATCTAACTGTAGGAAATGACTATACAAACTGTACAGTGAGCACAACGAAAGATGTCAAAACACAGGATGCAGTCTGCAGGTAAACAAAGTAAAACTGGTTTTCTGAATGTAGCTAACACTAGCAGAGGTAGCATCTAGAGCATCTTAAGCAGTGTTCAACAAGGGAATACTTTCCTGTTTTATAGCTCAGACCTCCGCCAAGCATATAGTGATTGTCACCCAACACATTAGTCCTACTTTAATGTTATACTCTCTTTCAGCAGACTGCGACAATTTGGTGTCAGTTGCAGGTTTGTGCGATAATTTGTTACCTGACAGTGATGAAAATTGTGATGACCCAGTACATATTTCATATTCCAGATCTTAGCATCCAGAATTTTGCCGGGATACGGATCGTACTTTTACATCTGCCAGAAATGATCATGACCTTGTCTTGTATTGTTTTCCAAAGCAATCCGACCATTTAGTATTATTATTATTATTATGGAGTTATATACACATATGGTGAAAACGACCCTATCTCACAATGATAAAGAATCCTTTAAAAAATCCTGGATCCGGATCACGTCCAAAATTTTATCACTTCTTCCTTATCCCATTTTAAACATTTCCTGAAGATTTCATCAAAATTAGTTCGTTACTTTTTGAGTTATATAAATTCTTCCAAAACACATAACCTCTTGGGCAGAGGTAATAATGTAATTAACACCTCATTTAAAGCTTTCTTAAATGTGTTGAGTTATTACCACATTGTCACTTCCGTCAGGTGAAAGTGACCAGTCCCAGTCACTATAACCAAAAGCTCTCTGTGTCACTGTTACTCCCACTGACTTCCTGTACATCTGCACATTGTCCTCCCTTTGGCAGGGCTGCAGACATTTTGATCACTCATTTTGTCTCTTTCTTCCCCCAAACCTCCACCTCTGTGTCTCCTCTCACTCAGCTGCTATCTGTTTTGTCTCTGCTCCTCAGGAACAGTGTCTCTTTACTGACCTCTCTCTGCTCTCTCTTTCCATCTTAGCTCTCTCAGGTCTCTTCAATCTCAGCAGTGCACTTTCTCTGTTACAGCCCCCCCTCCTCCCCCTTACTCCCCCCTCCCCCCTTTCTTTCTCTTTTCATTGGACATGGATAAATTCTTTCCAGTGTTCTCCTTGACAAAGAGGCCCTCAGTCAGTGACACCGTCTGCTTGGGGAACCACCATGCTCCTGTGACACTGTCACATCCGAGTATGTCACACACAAAAAAACATACACACACACGCACACACGCACACACACACACACACACAAATATACAGCAACTCTCGAGGAAGGGACATTTTCGTGTTTTTTTCTCTACATCTGCGCCCCAATGCAAGCTTGTGTGTTATCTGTTGGTACAGGCCAGCAGCAAATTTGCATTTCCGCCTTTCTGCATGCATATGTACCACATGCTGTTCAGATCAGTGCATGTGGGCTGGGCAAACTCAATGCATCACTCTCCCCAGAAGCTGTTTAAAAAAGATGCACAATTTGGTGCTACTAGCTGTCGACGCAGGTCTAACTTGTTGCAGCCGAGGCTTTCATAAGAAGAGGAGTCAAAACACAATTAGGGTGCTCTCTGTGAACTCACTCACCCCTTGGCTTATTTGTGGAGCTAAAATTTTCATATAGAGCAGAGCCTTGGAAATATAAGAGTGATATTATTACACATGTCACTATGAAGAGAACAATGTCCGAGTGCAAATAGAGCGCTGTCAATTTGAATCAGTGTTGGCTACGAGGCAGACGTCAAAGTGAGTGACTTCACTTTCAACATTAATGGAGGGTACAGGTTGGGTCTTGGGGATTTAAATCAAAGAGGTAGTACATATTTGTTGTTGTTTTTTGGACTACACACCTCCTGTGTTTTGGTTTTCACTAACTGTTACAGTTTTTGCTCTTTGTTCCTAGTTTTCTCTTTCCTCCTGGCCAACCGAGGAGGAGGAGGAGGAGGAGGGATGTCTTTTTGAATTGTCTCTCTTGAGGCTTCTTTCAGTGTTTTTTTTTTCATATTTTTACACTGGAGAGCTTTTGAGTTTGTGAATAGTATTTCCCTGAATCTTTTCACAGAGCTAAGCAGCAGCGGTATGAGCCTGTGAAGCCCAATTAGATATTTGGATGTTTTATTTGGCTTTACCAAAATCTTGAATTGGATTTGACTTCATTTAAATCAGTAAATTGCAGCTGATTGTGAATATTTAGAGTGAGAGAAACCACGTCAGAGAGCACATTGAGTTAGCAGTGAGCAGTCAGAGCATAAAAGGCTTTTTAACACAGACGTGTTTGTGAATTACTTAATGCTCCTAAAGTAACATTGCCGCAAAATAACCAGATATATCTACAGTGAACATGAAACAAAAATCAGAAATAGAACTGTTTTATGCAGTGAGACAGACAAAGGTAGAGTATTTGCCTTCGCACTGCCACAGCACTGTGATGAACCGCTGAACTGACTCCACGCAACTCTCCCACTTAGACACCCACGCAACCAACAGAGAGACACACGGGCACAATACACACATGCAACAGATACTTAGAAATATTTCAAATACATTTTACCTCATGCATCTACACACATACATGTTTTGGATTAAACGACTCAGATGGCATTTACTCTGTCTCTTTCTCTCTCATTGTCAGGTTTTGCTGCCGTGGCAACAGAGCTGAGGACGAGAGGAGGAGGGAGTGGGAGCGGGGAGGAGTGTGAGAGGGATGGAGAGAGTGTAAGAGTGGAGAGGGAGACAGTGATGGAACAGGTAAATGAGAGATCAAGGAGTCAGGGCTCACTGGTCATATGAGGCGTGGCTTCGTCACTCATGCAGTGTGTACGTGTGTGTGTGCGTGTGACTGACTAAGCTTTTACAGTCACAGGCAGAAACACAAGGAATGTGTTTTTGCTACGTGACTGGGAGCAAGCGTTCACTCTGCGCTGACTCGGGTGTGCGTACTGTATGACTCGGACATGTTGCATGCCCACTCAGACACTCCAGATCGTTGTGTAATTCTGTCACCCACGACCACGTCTAAAATTGGTCATCTGAGATCAGTACGAGCCGATTACTGATGGAGTGAGACTAAAAAAACTCAGAAAACAAGGGGAAACGGAGTGCTGTGGAAGTGCTCTTGTGATTCAAGTTTACATGTGGGGCTTCTGGTTTGTGTTTTCGTCTGTGCTAATTTGCTCCACAGAAAGCAGCATGCTCAAATTTGGTTTGTTTTCAGCCGCCCCGGGCAGGAGACAAATTCTCTCTGACTGCACTTCTCAGACTCGGTTCAACATCTGAAAAAAGGATTCACTTGCAACTATGCAAAGTGACTACGCAAAGACAAAAATATGTAGGCCAAGTCACTGTTCTCATACAGGAGAGGAAAGATGGTGCTCTCTTGTAGAGTTCAATTGTTGACTATTTATACAGAATGCCAAGGTTCAAATCCTGAGGAAAAACAAAGCGTTACATCATGTTTGTTCTGAGGATTTCTTTCCGCTCTTTCATTTAAGACTTTCACAAAGAACTAAGGGAGACGTCAGTCCTCTGCTTTAAAAAGTATGCATGGATGAGTAATAGGATGATAGCACTTGAATCATCAGGATATATTTTTATGATCGCTGCAGGTATGAGGACAGGCTGTGAGGGAGTCAGTGAGAAATAATAAAAATGTGCTTTCAGAGAATGTTTCCCCATCGACAGGAATTTAGGTTAATCATGGAAACGATAGAATCACAAATTAACATTGCTGGTGTTTTATTAGTAATTAACATTCGTAAGTACTTGCTTGTTCAACCTCCGAGCTAAATCAAAGCCTTCTTCATACATTGCCTTGTTAATTTGGAACTGTAACACATTTATAAGTTAAGCAAGCACCAGGCAGCAGATGAAAAAATAATCTAATTTATTGAAAACAAATGTTGTAATTATCTTGTTTACTTCATGTTCCTTCATCTGACATTGTTTTGTGAGTGTGCCTTGGGATAATCGCATGAAAATACATTTCTACTTCTGACGCTCCAGCTAAAATAGCTGAGAACTTTGCATCAGTGCCAGATGGAGAATATAAGCCGTGAATAATGTTGTGCGGCTCCAGACAGCGCCAATCTGTGTTGACTCAGCGACAATCTAAATTCTGCGTCTTAACAGATAATCCTGACTCCGGCCTTCATGTTAGTACAGCGAAAAACTGACTGTCATCGAAAAAATGGTTCTATCCCACTTTCTTAAATTTTAGGAAAAAAAACACTTGAAACTATCCAAACAATCTAAAGCAGAACTCTAGTTTTGTTTACCACTTTGGGAGAACAAACCTTTGGTGCTCTCCTGGTGGCTGTATTGGATTACATAATTGATCAAATTATTTATGAGCAGTTTCATTAAAACAAGGGAAAAAACAGCACTATCCATTTTAAAAAGGTCACAGGAGCGATAGGATAACACAATGGAGCCCCGAGGGTTTTTTCTTTTTCATGTTGGAAACAACATGGCTATGAATACAGCCACTGACCTTGGCTGATGTCATTCCCTCTCCTCCTCGTGTTGTCTTTCATTCTGCACTCTGCAATAACCAGCACAGTGGAAATGCCAGGAGAATAATCTTTAATAATGCCAGATTGTGGGGCGGTTTAAATGCATAGGAAATGCCACGATGCTGGAGGAGGCAACAAACACAATGTAATGACTTTCCAGTTTTCTGCTTATGTTCAGCCATAAATTACCCTTTTAATCTAATTATTATATCAGATTTATACTTCTGTTTCAGTTTTTCTCTGTTAGATTATAAACCATAATTGCATAAACATCCCTATTTTAACACTGACCACGACAAATGCTTTTATCCAAACATATTTTATTTAACTAATCCCCTGGCTGAGCATAAGTTCCACTATGGCTGCTTGTTTCAGATTAAAACAGTTTCATATGAAATAAAAGTAGAATTTATCGGTATTAATGTTATCTAAATTGCCCAGGGATAGTTTGTCCAGCTCTGATTGATGTTTGCCTTGCTGAGCGATTCAACCGGCTGCCATACATATTAATCAGATCAAATTAGTCATATAATTATCTTTTAAGATTTGTGGTGTGACCAGAAGCTAATGCTGGGTGCTTAACAGAGCTTTATTACCCTAAAATATTTCACAGTTTTCCTGAGTACGCTGCATGTCTACTCAATATGTTGTATAATTCTGTCACCCATGACTGAGTCTGAAATTGGTCATCTCAGCTCAACACGAGACATCAGAATATTAGGCCTGATAGGGACTGACTGCAGAAAGAGAGAGGGGGGCCGCAGCATTCAGCAAAATACAGAAATAAGGAGTGACTGGGCACTTTCAAGATGTTGTTGTGCATCAGTTTTGCATAAAAATCTTTTTATTTGTGTCACCATCTGGGCTAAATGCATTACCAACAACGACATGCTCAGATTGTTTTCAGATGCCACAGGCAAGATGCATTTTCTCCCTTTTCTCTACCTCTCAGGTCTAAAGGGGAAACAAAAAGGGATTGAATCAAAGTGAGGACTTTTTCACGATTCACTTATCAGCGTGATCTCTGAACACAAGTTAATTTTCCATGCTGTTGGAAGTTGAATGCTTTCAATTGCATTGTTGTTAAGGAGAAGGCTATCAATCTGAGCACACACAAATAACACTCAAAGTGTTAAAATATTCAAGTTTCTATCTTTGCTTGAATAAATGTTATCTGAGTTTGTTAAACACAAACCTTTGCATTTTTTTTTTCATTAAAGGTGTATATATAGAGATGCATATTTAGTACACCTTCACAACAAAGAAACCAATTCATTAACTCTGTTTAGATTTAAAGTTACCATATTATGCAAAAATCACTTTATTAAGTCTTTTAGTGAAATTTGTGAGTCTTTGGCTTTCCTCCCAGCCCACAAAATGTCATATTTAATGAACAAACCTGAACTTAGCAGTGCTTGTGAATGCAAAATCCTGACCTAAAACGAGCTGTTTGGAATTTCCAGGATTTGCCGACGTCAGCGATTCCCTTTTTTGACCAATCAAGAGCAAGTCTGACCTGATTGGTCCACTGGAGCAGATCTGCAAACAAACCTCGGACCCGGGAAATGTGAGTATTTTAAATGCTGTGTGCTGTGGAGCAGATGTTAAGAGCTTTTCCTCAGTGTCCCCCCTGTCTCTGTGTTAGCTTCAGGATGCTAACTTTAGCAGCGGTTAGCCTGTTGTTTTAGCCTATAATGTTACATAGTGCATTCGGAGCTCGTTGCGCTGCTCTTAGTGACGCTGAAGAGCGGGGCGGTATCAGCGGTGGCTCATTTACATATGAAGGTCACGCCCACTAAATCAGACCGTTCTGAACAGAGGGGCTACGAGAGCCTGGAAACAATGCTGCCGTGCTTGATAAATTAGCTTTTTGGACCAAAACATGTTACTACCATTTCATGAAGACATGAATGATCCATATTAAACTGCAGAAAAGGAGCAAAATATGGGACCTTCAACGGCTTTGCGGTTGAAGCTGATATTTTCAAATACACTTTCCCGTCTTTGAATTTCACTTCAAACAGCATCTGCTGTATAAGGTGAACCAAAATCAAGAAGTTTCCCAGATACACACACGATACAAAAAAATGTCACAGACTTCAGTTTCTATTGCTCTTCTACAGAATAATGTGATGAAAAATTATCTTCATTGTTAAAGCAGGACATCTTCTGTCAGTGTTGGTACTGCAAGTTACTTACCAATGGGTCTTTATAACCTTCAAAAGTAAATCCAACCATCTGACAATCTATTGTTAAAAAGTCTGTAAACAATAGGATACAAAAGATATAAGAAGTATGACTTTGTCCAAAGAGGCAACAATAATCCTTATAGGTGTTTTAAGGGAGACATAAAAGAAAACAAAATTGATCAAGCATGACTGCTTCATTAAAGAATATGAATCACTTCCAAAGAAATTAGAGTTTTTGGATGTTGGATATGAGAGGTTAGTATGTTTTTTTTTTTCTAAATTTGAAATTATATTTTATTCTATATAATAAATGGATACTCCTTCATGAAGGTCATCATCTGCACCGCCATGTTTCTACAGGGACACAAAATAGATCAGCATAGGCCATACACATTCCTGCATTAAAGTGATGGCAGCTGGAAAAAGACTAGAAGAAGAGGGATATTGGTTGATTGTTGTGCAATAAAGGATTTGTTTAACTGGGATTTTTTGATGGTAAAAACTGAACTTCAATGCATCACGGCAGCTTCTTTTTCTCAAAGGCCAACATCGCTTTCTGCAGCTTCACCAGGGTGTGGGTAAGCATGCTAGTGTTTTAAGTCCAGATCCTGTCCCCAAGACATCACCAAATACTTCTACACCCTGTATCTTTAACTGCACAGAGCATTAAGCTCTTAACTTCAATTCAAGATGATGGGTAATAGTCGAAGGTCAGTGGCAGGAAAATGGAGGCCAGAGGTCTGAGATGGAACAATGGCAGCTCGCATGATGAAAACCATTGTATCTGACAAGTGACAAATAATTTCTAGTCATTTGACCCCTGATTCCACCCCTTAGTCAATATTCAATGTCGCTCCCCCCCAGCACAGATTGAGTCGTCTGCCTCCTACCCGTATTTCAGCAGAGCCAGAGAACTACATCACTGCAGAAGAGACGCACAAATATAAGAGGAAAACAAATTGCTAGACTGCCTATTTTTCTGTGTAAGTGTGGGTCACTTTCATGCTGTGTGTGTGTCCATGACCGCAGTGTTACCTTCACAAGGTCAATGAAGTGGTCAAACACTGCAGCAGTACATTCAGTCCAGTTTCCTCATGCTAAATCATTGGTTATCTCTCTGCCTGTTCTATGCTAATGGATGGTAGCATATGCTAAAAGCAATGACTATCTGAGTATTTATGCAACAGCAGCATATTTAATGCAGGATTAGCATTTTGTTTGCCTCATTGTTCAGAAAATCAGTACCAAGCACTGGTGAATAAATGCATAATACATTGAGTTAGCCCATGGTACATTAGCCTTAGAAGTTTCAAAACTAACCACAGAATTATGAATATCCACATTGATTTTTTTTATATAGCTTACAACTCGAGCTAGAACCACTCATTCACATCACTTGATCTGGGTCACTTCAGACTTAATTATGTATGACAAATGTGTGTTTATACAATTGCTCATTTATTTGGATTACTGTTTGTAGTGGACTATCAGCTTTTTCATGTAAAACAGCTGCAATTGTATTTTTGCTTTTCAACACAGATTGAATGAAATTAACTAGAAATGATGCAGTTTGAGGATGAAAGTGATAAATTATGTGCTAATGCCAAATCACAGTGTTGTTCCTGTGCATTTGCTTGTGTTTATGTATGGTGTGAGGCACTACGCCAGGAGGAATGATAATAACACTTCTGTGTGCGATGTTTGTGATGCTGGATTCTGTATCATACTGGTGTGCATAGACATCATTTAATTAGGCTGCTGTCATGCAGCACATGGAACAGAATTAGGTTTTATATATCAATGTAAAGTATTTCTAACAGCATTAAGCCTGAATCCAAATGTCACAGACTGTCTCTATTAGATCAGCACCATAAAACAAAAGCTATTCCACTGTCAAAGGAGCTGCTGCACAGAAATCTGAAATTATTATGACAATGTCCAAAACTGCCTGAGAGAAAGGAAACAAAACTCTGTGTTTTCATAATAATCCATAAAAGAGTGGACACAAAAGCCACAAAAGGGTGTTATGGGCTATGGAAAAGAGATCGTTTTAATTGAATCACCCGTATTAGCATTTTAACTGCGGTGCATGTCTTATAGAGTGTGTCTGTCCACGCTGCAGAGTTGATTATTTAGAAGCATGGCTCAGGATTTAGAGACAACAAAGCGAAATGTGTTTTTGAAAACAGCACTTTTGATATCCTGCATGTCTGAGATAAATGTAAAACAATATAACATGGCGGCAGGGGAGACCAGGAACAGCAGGCATTGGAATTACTCGTCCGTTTTATTGCCAGCATTTTCACTTGGTGCGTCTGGTCAAAAAACGAGTTCCCAGAGGAATAAATGGGGTGTGATTTCAAAGTTGCCCTATATTTGACTCAGTTGCTTTCAAATGCAGCCTGTCAAGTTGTGCCGCGTGCTGCAGCACCTCTCACTCCGCCTGCCTGCCCGCCCGGCAGCCGACCGCTTGGTCAGGTGAGTTATTGCCATGACTGCTCCTTAAACACCCCCCATCTCCACCAACACACACGCAGACACACACACTCTCCAAGTCGTCCATTACCGTGCCTGTCATCCAAGCGTGCAATCAATACTCCCCCTCTGACAGCATCCACACATGTGATGGAAGGCAAAAAGGCAGGAGAAGAGGAGGACAGCAAGGGTAAAGGAGGGATGTTAAAGAGAGGAGAGGGAGCGAGGAGAGGGGTAGAAAGGCCGAGGATGGGGAGGGGGGTGTTAGTGATGAGGAGTGCAGGGCTCGGGGGCAGCGGGTGAAAGAACAGTGGAAAAAAGAGAGATGACAAGAAAAATGTCCAGAGACCCAAGACAAACAACAGAGAGCAGTAATATATAACAAAACACAGAGATGGAGTGAGTGTGGGAGTTGGAGATGGAGGACAGAGATGAGGAGTGGCAGAGGCAGAAGAGAGATGGAAAACAGAGGGAGAAATCGAGAAAATGTGTGTGTTTGTGGGAGAGGTAGAGAAATGGAGAGAGGTTGTGGGTGGATGAGGAGAATGCTATATATAATGGCAGAGGTTCAGGAATAGATCAGAGTGATTGTGTTTTCTGATTACTTAACGCTAGCATCTGCAAACACAAGCAGCCACCAGCTGACATCAAAGACCACACACACACACCGCACACACACACTCATTGACACACAAACACACTCAGAAATGAACCTTGCAAAGAAAGACTGGCGCGTGCAGGCCTCATCTTCATGCTAAACTGAACTAACTCTCCACTAAAGAGCTTCTGTCGTCTGGACCGGATTGATAACAGAAGCAAACACAACCCACTCACAAACACAAACACTTGGACACAAACACACGGTTGCCGAGCTACATCTCGTATACATAAAAAGATTCATAATCACATATAAACATGCAGGCATGGCTGTAAAGTAAACACTGCTGCTCTCCTGCTACACACATGCAAGCATTAAACACACACAATAAGCCATGGCAAAGGGCCTTAATTGTTCATTTTTCGCTCTAACCTTTTTACACCGTTGTTTGAAAGCAGATGGACTGAGTGGACAGAGTGGAGTTGGTTACTGACAATGAGTTTCTGTTATTGCCTTAAATTCTTTGGAGATGTGATTCATGTTTCGGATGTAGGAACTCAGTGTGTGCACCTGTGTCTCTGCATGCTTTTGAGTTTCCAAGCAGAGATACTTTATTAACTCAGCCATGCAAGGTTGAACCTTAAGGTAGCTTTATTTTCTTTTTGTGTTGCAGCTTTCTACTTTTAGGAACAGCATAAAAATTGAAGAAAATCAAGCTCAGATTAAGACAGCAAATCAGGTTGCTTCATCAGATATACAGTCTCTGTCCTCAGTGTTCAACAAGGTAAGACTCAAAATGTGACGACTTGAGCCTCAAAGTCACATCTAACCCACTAAACCCACAACCCAAAATCCTCCACTGCATACCCCTTCTCCACTAAAGCACACACTTACAACTTAAGATGGATAGTTTTTTTAGTACACCCCCACTGGTCTAGTAATGAGATTGGTTGTGCTGAAAAATGTGAAATCAAATGATCCCGCAGAGATGAGTTGTAATTCTGTCTTTCTATGAAATATGTTACTACATTTGCGGTTCATTGTTAGAAATTAAACTGAAGTCAATAATAAAAAATCAAGTGAAAACATTCAACTGTACTAAAGAAAGTGTGTGTGTGTGTGTGTGTGTGTGTGTGTGTGTGTGTGTGTGTGTGTGTGTGTGTGTGTGTGTGTGTGTGTGTGTGTGTGTGTGTGTGTGTGTGTGTGTGTGTGTGTGTGTGTGTGTGTGTGTATGTATGACTGGATCCCTAACAGCTTCCTTCAGCCTCAGGAAGATCTACTCCCAACTGGCTCAGTCCTCAGCTAGCTCCTCAACCTCCTTTGATTCCCAGCTATTGGGGAAATTAAATAGTTTCTGTGTGTATGTGTGTGTGTGTGTGTGTGGGTTTGTGTGTGTGTGTGTGTGTTTTCTTCTCAGTCTGAGGAAAGCATTAGGGCTCAGAGGGAATGCTACAGCCAGGGCGCAGGAGGAGCCACTCTCCTCTGTACTCAGACTCCAAATTGCAAAACAAAAGCCAACTATCACTTTGTGTCTCCTCACCAAGCTGTGGAGTCGAGGAATATCTGAGCAGGGAGATATGGAGGTGTGGAGGTGCTCCAGTTTCATGCCTGCATTGAGAAGGCGGTGAGCTCTAACGCAGCCAAGGTGATCCCTGCCAGCCATTTTGCCCTGCATTTAGTATTCATTTTCCAGGCGATCAAACCCGCCACCAGGAGGTGGAAGGAGAGAGAAAATGTGAGTGTGTGTGGGGGGGTATTAATGTTCTCACACAAATTGAGTGTGTGTGTATGGAAGTGTGAGTGTGGGGGTGCAGATGTAGGCTAAACACTCACACAGACTCATACATAACAAAAGTGTCTGTGCACACATGTGAGGATGTGTTTTCGTTAATGAGTTTGCAAACACGTGTGCACCATGCAGCAGGGCTGATTAGGAGCACAGTGATGGAGCCAGAATAGGCCAGGGGCCAGTGGAGCCGACTCTGTGTACACAACCAGCGGAGTAAACCTGGATGTGCACTGCTTCCTGCTGGGAAAGGATAAGGGAGAAAGGGGGGAAAACACAGGAAGTAATGAAGAGGGGAAGAACAAAGGAAGCAGTAAAGAGGGGTGAAGCGGGGAGGAGGAGGATGAGCGGAAGAAGTGGGGTTTGGGGAGAAAAGACAAAACAGCGAAGTAACAGGATGAGCAAGGGAGAGGAGGAGGGGGAGGGAGTGATAAGGGGCAGAGTGAGCAGAAAGAGAAACCAAGAGGGGGATAAGAAGAGTTATTTTCTAGGGGTGGAAGGGGGGAAGAGAAGGAGAAGAGGAAGAAATAAGAGGAAATGAGGATAGACGATGATGAGGGAAGGAGCAGAGCAGCAGTGCCCTGGCAGCATGCGGAGGAGCCAGGCAAGATGGCTGCAGGGGACAGAGCCGGGGCCAAATATGGTCATCAGGACCCAGCTCTGTCCTACTTTCTCTAATGGGCTAAACCAAAGCCTGAATGATGCAGGACGAACCGTATATGGTCGACGGGCAGGGGCAGCATCGGGCTCTGTCTCTTTGATGTGTCTTGCTGGAATGAGTGATGCAGGACTTCAGCCTAATGTACAAACAAAGCCCTACAGCTAACACACACTCAGACACACACAAACACACACAAACACACGCACACAAAGACCCACACACCACCCAGATCTATCTTATTCCCCCTTTTTTCAGTCAGCTAGTTGACATGCCGACCCTGTCCAGAAAGGGATGCGATGAGGGATGCTTCTAGAGAGCATGCGGGTGGCTGAACAGGTTGTGGACACATTGTAACTGTCCGCCTGCGTTTGTGTGTGAGTGTGCATGCTCATGCCTGCTTGTGCGAGTCTGTGTCATGCCACCCGAGGCTCCAACAAGCCCCATGAGCTCTCATCAATGTATGAAGGCTTTACCCTCAGGTTTCACTCGGGGCTATGGTGTAATAGATTGAAGCCACTCAGCATACACGCACCATGTGGCCAGGTCAAAAGCTCGCAGCAGTAACATCTGTACGCATGGCCGGCAATCAGACTTGCAAATACAGATGGACCGAGGGCGTTGCTGCAAGAGTCCACCTCTTGTTGTTTGTGTCCTCTCTAGCTTTAGAAGTGAAGCATTGCTCTCAGATAAAAGCAACAGCGTGTTTATGTTGTCAACATGCTCTTTTCTTTTGAATTATTCCAACACCTAATTAGCTTCAACACTGTTTTTCCTGGCAATGTTTTCCACCTCTGAATGTGGGGACAAACTGGCTGATCACAAAGACGCTGTCATGGCTGGGAGATAAAGCACGCCAGCGCTGCTACTGATTCATCTTATGCGTTTCAGTTGTCCTACGCAGGTCCTGTTGTTGTGTGAGTCACAATGATTGACCAGTGGGTCTCACATCCGTAGATGCAGCAAGAACCCCAATTTCTGCCTGAACTCAGTGAATATACAGAAACAGTGCTTCAAAAGATGGGGTGTCTTTCATGCTGCCGTCTGTGTCAGGAGCTGCAGAAACAATCACATTCCTGCAGCACTGAAAACAACTTAAACAACTCATTTGTTGTACAGTGAAGCCAGTGAGGCAGTGAGAAGCACCTTCAAAGAACAGGCTGCTAGGTGAGATGGCTCGAAATGCAACAAAGTGGAGTCCTGCTTCTTATACACAGCCATGTAAAGGCAAACCCGATCTCACTATAATGGAAGCAGAGAAGTCTTAGATGATCCTATCGTACAGGCCAGCAGGCTAAAATAACAACAGCAGACAAACTCTTTCAGCTGTTGGGCCAGCCAGGACGCCTGCATATTGATTCAAAGAAAGCGACTTTATTAATAAGAGTCAGAGGAGTGAACTTACACTTCCTGGGGAAACTGAAACATACACCCACGTTGTATCTGCAAACACTGACACACCAAAGGAGCGCTGTGTGCAGCATGTCTGTGACAGCCCACACACACATTTACGCATTACCATCAAAAGATATGCCCACCAAGAGCACACTTTCAAATCCTCCCTCTATCCCGTGAAAACAGTCTCCACAACAACCCAGGGAACAGTTCAAGTGTGCTCATGTCACCTTCATTCTTCTGTGCAGCACTCTCTCCTTAATCAGCTGCTCATCTGTTGTGTGTTTGTTCCAGGCCCCAGTGCGGGGTTTAGTACCTGTTCTTTCTGACAGCTACACTTACAACAAGACCTCCTGGCAACACACTGTTGGTTAACATTCAGCTAGTATGCTGCTTAACAACTCCACTGTGGCTGCTAAGCCTTGTATTAAAGCTATGGTAGCGCGCCAAAAGAGTTCTCTGCATGCCACGTTAGACAGGCAAGCTTTAATTCAGATCCCCGCTTAGCAGGGAAATTAAAGACAAAAAAAAACATATTAAGGTCGGCTATTAGAGAACCTGTGCAGATAGTTCAGAGCCTATGATTTAAATAGTAGGTTTCATTTCTAAAAAGTCCAACAGCTGTTGGGTGTAAATGAAGGTCTGTGTAAAGAAGATAGACAGAAACAAGGAATGTGTGGATGTTAGGTGAGTGTATGTCAACTCCAGTTGAATTTAAGTGCTGTAAAGAGTCCGCCTCAGGATGGATGAGCCTGAAGTGAAGAAAAATGGGAAAGTGAGGGAGGAAGACAGCCCTCTGCTCCTGTCAGGTGAACTGACACACACTTACAGTCTCTGACAGCGTTTTGTTCTGAGTTTGCATAACATGGACACTCACCAACGGCCGGTGGCAGAACTGACAGAGCGGGAAGAATGTGGAGGCATGTGCGTGTCCTGTATTTTCTATGCTGGCGGAATGCCTAATAAGGAGTACATTAGGGTGTGTGGGTGTGTGTATTTCGCAAACATTAAGTCTGAGTGTTTTTGTGAAGGTGTGTCCATCTCTGTCAGTGTTGCAGGATGCAGCCAGCACAGCGCTGATGGCTGTGCTGTGTGGATGACACCTCCTGTTGACAGTGGGCTTGGAGCGAGGACGCCAGTCATAACATAACAGCAGGAAGGTGGGAGGACACCACCTCCGAGCACACATATACACACATACACACACTTATACACACACGTGCACAGTGACACACTATGACACAACGTAAAAGTCATATCAAGGTCCTTATTTAGATTGGCTTTCATCTCTGACCTCTCTCTCCATCCTCATTAGTCGGACTAGACAGCCTCTTCAGGCCTTGGAGCCGCCGCGGGCCCACACACAAGATGTCACATTGCTTCATCAGTGGTACAGTAACTAATGCACACAGCCCGTGGGTTTTTTCCTGCTCGTGGATGTGCCTTCTTGTTGTGCCTTAATTGACTGCTTGATTGACACTCAGTCTCGTTCTGATGATAGCCTTTTTGCCAATCTGGGACCAGGTCCTACATAAACTCTTTATTGATCGCTATGAATCAGTTTCATGAAATATTTTTTTTCAGAATGTGGGTGAGGTGTGTTGAACAGGATGTTTTGATGGACATGAATAAGATAGTATTACACAACAAGAGAGTCATGAGACTTGACGTTGACTCTAGTTGCCTTTAGAGGAATAGTTAGAGGTGCAGGATGGTTGGAGAGTAAGGCAATACATGAAGTCTGGCTATGCTTAAGAAGTGACATAAGAGTCAGAGAAGGGGTCAAAGCAGACCTTTGTCACTTTTCCCTCTCTTCAATGTAATATCCCCCCTGAAAAAAATCCTATAAATGCCAAAGTTAGGTGTACTGCCTACTTCTTTGAAATGTCAGAAGTCATAATGTCAAATGCCCCATGAGCACGACCTTAAAAATCAAAATGAAGGTTGAAACCAGCATAATCTAAAGACATCATCTGCCCTTATCCAGGAACCCATCCAGCCTGCATAGCCTTTCATTATTCATGTAAGCAAGGGCGGCAGAAAAAGAACAGCAGGTCTTTTACCTGTAGGACAAAACCTTTCATTATCCCTTCCTTTCTTTTGGTCTTTGTTCCTGAGTCCATTGCTCTTTTTTTCTTCTCCTCCCCTTTTCTTCGCATGTCTCAAGTCAATTCGGTTCAGTTCAAAGGGTCTTTATTAGCGTGACCAGCCCTGTGGCGAAGTGCCGGCTCACTGAGAGGGAACACTGCACTGGAACATCAGCAAAACCACAGGAATCTCAGCACTGATAGGTTAAAACTCATCAGGTGAAGGACAATCAACTGAGAGATGAGAAAACCTGTGTGTGTGTATGTGTGAGTGTGCGTGTCAACTTGTTTCATATGTTAGAATTCTTGGGCTTATGTATATATAGCAAATGAAACTATCTCATTAGGCACGTACTAAAGGTAAATGTGAAAGAGCTCTCGCCCACGCACGTCTAGCTGGCTCTGACTGGCAGATATATTGTGTGTTCCATGTATTAGTCATGTCTGCAAGGACGACACATGAGCGGCATGCTAAGCAGCTAATGCTTGAAACAGGAGACAGAGAGATAGCAAGAAAGACAGCAAGAGAATGAAAGAGGGAGAGAGGGAGAGGAAGGGAGGGGAGGTGGTTAGTTAGACCTGTGTACTGTGAAGAACCGCATGATCAGCATCAATGTCATCACCTGAGGTGTCTGATGGGAGGTTTTACACCTTGAAGCTGAATTAAGTGTTCAAAACCATGAGCTATCATAATTACGCAGTAAAATTCAGATGTGTTGAAGCAGCTAGCGACTCCTGAGTCACATAAAATGGATAAGAAAACCCCCTTGGTATAAATCACCACGTCGCCTTAATGAAAAAAGTCTGTTTCCAAATCACAGTCAAAAAAAGTACAACAAGCTTTAAAGAAGGGCAACTTAAAATTTAAATTGGAAGATGAACTGCAGTCCTGATGTGACATTCAAGCTCGGTGATGTTTGAATAGCTGTTGTAAATCAGTGCAATCTCCCACTGAGAGTTTCTTTTATCTCTCTCTAAGAGAAAGTAAAACATGCTCCTGGGAATTTTGATGAATCTGTTACAACACTTGCTATTAGAACTTCAAGCAACCATGACAAAGTTGAATGATTAATTTGTTAGCATTCAAAAACTCCCATGGGTTATTTTTCAGTTTTAAGTATTCCTATCACAGATGTTTCTTTGAAACTTGTCTGACTCTGTTGAGCTATTAACTTTCAAAAGGAACGGTTTGATGATTCATTTCAGACAGAGTTAATAGACACATTAAAAAAAAGTGTCAGACTTTAGGGTTTAAAAATAGACTTTAGATTTAGGAGAGCTACCAAGCCATGTGCCAAGCTAAGCTAAGGTAACATGTGTTTAACTAGTTTAGAGGATTGAGGTTGTTATTAGTCTTTGTTTCTCGCTTTAAGCAAGGAAGTGGCTTTTTATAACACAAATGCAAAAACAAATTAGCTTTCTGATGGCAATGTTAAGTGTGAAAAAATGCTCATTTTGGGGTACACTCAAACCAAGGTGAGAGGTTTGGTGGGAGTTCCTCAAAATGACCCACATTACATGGTAGGCTCAGCTATGTCTGTTGAAAACTGCAGCCCTAAAGTTTCCCATTAAGAGGAAGGAGCTGATCACCAGTCATTGTAATGAGTACTATTACTAGTGACTTACAACTCACACAACCCCACTAAAGAACGAAATATTCCTTTTCACTCTTGCTATTCAGCACCAGAATCACTGTGCAGTAAAATAAATTATAAATATTTCTATTAATGTCTACCCACAATGCCAAGAGCAGGGAAGCTAGAGTGGGAAGATGCAGCACTTTCCAAAACATTAACTAGTGACCCTGTATGCTGGCAACTTTCAGCCTGATGAAACTATGGTTGTAGTAGTTGCATCAGCTGTTGAAATGGAAAGCGTCCATTTCATTTAAAGTTTAATCATCAGCTATGTTCTGTGAAAGAATATCTAGGAGGACTTTCCATTTTCATTAGTTTTTGTAACCACAGGCTCTAACAAATGACTGAAAGTCAGTTAATCCAGGTAACCTTTCCAGGCAAAACCCAGCTTGCTCAAGACTTATAGTTACTGTTGTTCACAGTTATCGAACCGTCTCTCTATAGAAAGTACCTCATGATGTTTGCGTGTGTGGTGTTGTATGTAAGTATGTAACAGCATATCAATCTTTGGTCTGTTATTTGGCTTTATTACCAGTGCTTTCTTTTAATGACATGGATTTATACTTTAATTTCAGTATCTACAATGCTGTCTTTTATTTAGGTGGCTGCTGTTTTTTAGAAGAATGAGCCGTATGCAGAGTGAGGCAGACAGTGGTAATTAATTTTTTAAGTATCATTTGTGAAGTTTTATTGAGTGAATAGACTGTTCTCAAGTTTTCTGAGTGTTCTCAGTAGTTTTTATTTAAGTTTTTTTTCATCAATTTGAGAATTAATTTAGAAAAAGACTACTTTAATTAAATCACCCCAAGAAAAAAAGTCAGTGAATGGCTAAACATACTTCTCTGAAGGTTGTGTGTTGTTATGTAGGGTGGATAAAGCCTCTAAAAATATGTTTGCAATGCTGAGTGAATTGTTTTTCTGTATAAAGCAGGATGCTGTTTTGAACAGGTTTTGTTTCATCTCTTTATACAGGCTGAGTTTCCTAGGAGCCAGGATAAAGGGCTGGACTGGTCATTAAGTGAATTGAATATGAGGCCCTTCTGTATGGCTTTCAAAGGCTTTTACTGCTCGTACAACCCGTGCAGTAAAGATTCTTTGATTTCAGCACACGTTTGGACCACAGATGGTACAAGAGGACACATTATGTACTACACACTCTTTGTTGCCTTCCTCTGTGACCTTACGTTTGCTCCATGACGGCTCTCTACATGTGGTAATGAGCACATACCAATGTCTTATTAGACTAATGAGCACAACCAAGAGTGCATGAAGCTACACATTCTCACAATTACACATACTGGTGTCACATATGCCATAAATTACATGCATGAACACACTACCAGGTGGTTCCATATCCTTCTTGTCTGTCACACCAGCATACCTGATAGAAAACCAGCCGTACTCTGTACCTCAGCCTGTTAACAGCAGCAATTTAGTGCAAGGCTCGAAATTTGACTTAATGTCCAAAAAGCTGCTCAGGTCTTGTTCAACAAATCAACAATAGAAACTGTATTGGAGAAACATTGTTATTGCTGCTAGGAAACCTGAATAATCATTTTGTGGATTGAATGTACGCTGGAATAAATAGTTTGTATCAAATGGGTATGATTTTGTGTGCTTTAGTATGTGAGAGGGAGCGTAACAGAGAGAGTGAAAGAGAAAGATTGTAAGGCTAAACGGGGCAGAGATGGAGCACACAATTTATGTGCTTTCAGAGTACAAGCACAGATACAGAATCACTCTAAACTCATAAATGATAACAAAGGAGACGGTCAATGGAGGTCAAACTGGTCAACACAGTCCCTGTGTTGTCACAACAAAAGGGAGAACAGGGAGGGTTGGAAAATGGTTCATTTACACTCGTATTACAGCAAATGCAGGGGTCAACTCAATAACATGAACCCCTGTAAAGTATAACAAATTTCTGAGGCCTTTGAATACAGACTTTTTGGCACAGACCCAACAGAATAGCTCCACAAAGGTTTTCCACACAGCTTTTGAATTAAATAGGATTATTATCCAGCTTAAAGCTTTCTATGCTATGAGGATTTTTTGTGGCATGCAGGTAATACTGCCTGGTCTTAACATGTAGTCAAGGCTTAGTCTGATCAGAGCTGAATATCATGATCAGAGGCTGGGACATACAGTATTAACAACAAGAATAACACTAAACCTACATCTCCATATTACAAGATGGCTTCTACACTCAAATCAAAATTATAACAATGATCCCACAGCCTTATGCGGTTTCCTTTACACAGCCACAAGAGTGCTGCCACACTTTTTACTCCAAGTTCAAACAGCTATTCAAAAGTGGGTAAATATTGGTTCTGTAAGACTTTGTTTGAATCAAACATTCAGTGTATAAGAAAAACAGACCCGTTTGGTACTCCAGCAGGGATCCGAAAAAGGCACTCATTTCTCCTGCTAACAGGATTTGATGCAATATGGGAGCAACTCCCCCATTTCCTTTGTGCATTGCAATGGGAGAAGTGTCGATAACATGGATGTATTAAGAAGAACTGCCATGTTTTTGGGCCAATAGAGCATGCGCACTTGATCTCCTCTCCATTAGATGAAATATGAATCCAAGACTTCTGCCTGCCGAGCTCAGTGGCTTCCAACTGGCTTCTCTCAAATATAAATGAGTAATGAAGGCTTTCTTTTGGATTCTGGACCCTCAATATGTTTCTGGATGAAATTTATTGAATTAATAAGCAATTTTCTGAGGTTTGTGATACCCAATGAAAATATTTACAATATATCAGACCCTGTTTTCTGAAAACTTGAGTAGGAGTGGGTAGAATCACCAAGGAACATCTAAAAGATAATTATAAATCAGGAGAATTTAGTATTTGAACAAACCTTATTTTTGCACTGTTTGACACAATGTGAGCACAGCCAGCTTGAAACAGAACGCTATATGGAACAGGCACCCAGATTTAGTCCTGCTTTCTTTAAAAGCACTCAAACAGATCTTTTCTCTGAAGCCTCCAACATCAAAGTCTGGCTGAATCAAAACGTGAGATATACTTAAGAGCGCCTGCGTCCTTGGTGATACTGTGACATCTGACTGCAGCCCTCTAATTATCCTCCACTGTAAATATTGTATAACTCCAAACTGAGACACAAATTACAGGGGCAACACATCCACCACCAAATACTGCTGATAAGAAGTGAAGCACTGACACCTCCATCTGTAGCACAGACACTGGTCCCACCACTCACCTGTCTCCAAACATGTTATACAGACGACATCACTCCCACGCAAACACACATGATCACAACACAAAGAATCTAATGCACTTTCAATGACATTCACTTTCATACCGCATGGGAACCGGGGGGTGATTGGCATGACATTATATGAATAAAGGTGTGATAGAGGAAGAGGGAGAAAATGGAGAACAGGTGAGAGAAAGAGAATGAAGAAAAAGCTTATAAGACAGCAAGACAGAGCCAGTCACAGAGCGGGAGAATAAAAATGAGAAAGAAAGGAAAAAGAGAAGAGTAGTCAGCGCTGAAATAGAGATGGGATATGAAGACAAAATGACGGCAGACAATGGAAATCAACAATAATTCATTTTTCTTAAAAGGCGAAAGTTGAAAGCAAGAAAAGAATTCCTCAATGGCGGAAGAAAAAAAATGAGCGATAGATAGGAGAAGCCTGGAGGATAACACTATATTTATATGCTACTATGCCATTATTTATTTCTTTCACTCGCTCCCTCCCCTGCTCCCTTCGCTGCCTCCCTTTGACGGGCCTGGGTTTTTAATAACATGCATATCTTTGTTCTTCTTGATTAAGGGATGGAGATTGTGAAGACAGCGCCGCGGGGGCTGTGAAGTGAGGACCACACTCCTGCTGGATGGAGGACAAATCTTCCTCCTTCATCCATTCTCCCCCACCCCACCCCTTCACAACATGCCTCCACCTTCCTCTCTCCCCTGTGAATCTTCTATCATCAACATCCCCGCTTGCATTCTCAGACTTCACCCCCCCCTCAGTCCTGGGTATCCTTCTTCCCTTGCCTCTCCCTCTTTTGCACACCTCCTATCTTCATCTCATCAAGCATCATCTCATTTCTATGCATTCACAGCCATGAATACAGAAAAGCATATTTTTTACACCTCTGGTTTTATTCAAGTGTAGGAACAGATTGTTGGCCATTTTCTTATTGATTTGTTAATTTGATGAGCATATTCAAGAACATAAGTGTGATTTAAAAACAACTGTGTAAACATGGGAGATTTAATTAAAAGGTAGCATAAACAGTTGGATGACAACCTAAAGCAGATTTCTATGCCTGAAGCTAGAAAGTATATGTTTTAGTGTTGACTGTACATAACTATGGATGATGTTCCACTATATCCTCTTTCTGTAATAATTGAAGCCAAAACAGTGCCTTGAAGGGTGCTGACATATGCTGGTGAAGTAATCTGAAGCCAAGCCATGCCAATAAGAGATGTGGCTGAGCTGCACGACTAATGCACTAATCCTTCTGCTAATGAAAGCACACAAGACTGCACAGACTCCTCCAGTTGATACCCTCAGTGGCACACCTGATTTTTGGGATCTGATGATTCTTGTGATCTAAAATCAACGCTCATTCATGTTTGTTGCATGTCTTCTAGCTATTCTTTCTGTACTCCGCTAAACTACTAGCAAATGTTGCAGCAGATCACATTTTCAATAAAGCCGTAAATCAGTGGATATCTCCCCAAAGAGACAATGTTTGACCAAATGAAAGTGTATTCGATGTCTATTTTAATCTATTTCTTTTGATGATGGCAGCAGATTTTTAGACCTATACCTGAGACAGTCATGAGGGGTGTCCTTAAACTTGGCCTCACTTTAGGGAAAATGTTACGCTGTTCATGTTTATATTTAATTTTGCAACTCTGCACTGCGATTTTTATGCTCATATCTTAAAATCTGTTTTAACCATCTTGCTTTTTTTTAAATTTAGTTTTGTTTTATTGTATCTTATCTTATATCTTGTTATTTTTTATCCGATTTTTAATTGAATTTTAATTGTTTTCTTTTAATATGTTTCTCTGTAAAGCACTTTAATTGCCTTGCTGAAATGTGCTGTACAAATAAACTTGCCTTTCCTTGCCTCATGGGTGATGATAATAAAAGTGTATTTACCAAAGTACATGAATGAAAATTTGCCAAACATACAATAAAATCATCAAATAATGAGAACCATTCCCAAAAGTAATATTAACAAGAACTTGTATACCTTACCTATATACCTTCTTTTGTACGATAAGCTATGCTTGCAGAAAAACAATCTGCCTGCTTGTCAAATTATTTTTCTCATCTATTGCAGCTGATTCAGACTTTTGTGACGTGTGTACTGTAAATGCTTGTCTTTGTCAGTGATAAAAATGTGATTCAATGTGATTCAATATGCAGGTTTTAATTAAAAGGTCAAGTTTATTCAGGAATCTAACACAGTGTATAAACACTACTTTTGGTATTTTTGTTTTAAACCCCTGAATTAATCACTACCACTGAGCCCCCTCAGTCAAGAAACCGTCTGGACTCACTTCTGAGCAGTCCAGCTCTACAACTGACAGAGTTGTTTCTCTCTTTTTGTCTGAGCATCATTTTGTTCCAGAGTAAATTGTAACAATCACTAGACAGGATATGAATGCATATCAATTTAGTCTTTTGTGACTCATTGTATTCTACTTCACGAATCAGATTTACCCAGAAAGTACCAATGATTCACCACCGGATCTTTGCTATCCATATATAGTTCTGTGATGAACTGCACTCTAAAGTGTTAAAGATATTTTATGTTTCAATATTTCATAAAGATCTACCGAAAGTCTGTCGTGCTGCATCAATTTTCAAGACTAGACGACCCTTCCAGTAAAAGAGCAGTGTAAATACAAAGCAATTGATTTCCTTCAATACCACCCTACCACTCTGCTCTCCACTACCCCACCTCGCGCTGCTGGTACAAACCCGATCCTCCAGCCTCCACGGCACATTAACATGACAGCCGTCAGCACCTCTGTGCAGCTTGGCCTTTTGCACTGAGAGTCTGTGAGGATGCGTGGACGGGTTTGTTTCTGTGAAGATGTGTCAGGGCACGTGGTTCAGTCAACTGTGCGGGAGTTGTGAGTGAGAGCATACAATACATGCACGAATACTCTTTCATAATGTGGGTGTACTTTTCGTATATTCTCAGCTGTTTTCTGCTTTTTGATTTTAATGCACCATTTACTTCTCTGGCTAAATATGACAACCAGCTTCCCAGAAGAAGGTTTTACTTGACAACATTTTATCAGATTGCTAGATATGATGCTCTGTTGTGAATCCAGCTGCTAAACAGACTTCTGTGTTTGAAATCAGATCCATCTGTTTCTAGAATAAGATTTGAGGCTGCTTACATGCTCACGTGCCACTAATAAAATCCCATAATCTAATAACACTCTGAGAGGGACTCTCCTGCATAATGAGGACTTTAATATTTAATACCTTAGTTAATAGATTTAGCTGATAATATTTAATTTAAGAGGAGAATCGCCCAGAAAACCTAGATTAGTGTGCAGATGATTTGCTTTTAATAAGTTAGAACTTAATGCAGACTGTTTCTTAGAAAACAGCTCCAGTTAAAACCGTTTGCTGTGAAGTCTGAGGCTCACCGGGAGTCTCAGAGTTACTGAGATTTTTTTTACTTTCTATGGGGAGGGCAGAGAGACTTTGCTGTTGAATTTTTCAAAAGGTAATATTTTTATGCTGTAGCCCCATGAGGAAGCAGTAATCTCAGGGATGGATATCTTAAAACCTGGGGGATCAAAATCAAAGCTATGCTGGTGATGCTATATCCTGTAATTTGGGGGACGTAAAGTAAGTTTTAAATGAAGGCATTTTCTTTATGGTAATGCTATGTTTATTTAAGTAATGTCTGTTGAAGTAGTTTCTCTATCACTGTTTTCTGCCACTTATCTTGGCGGGCATCACCACAGCAACCAAACCCAGACAGGCCTCTGCCTGAAGCCACCTTTTATTGGTCCAATAAAGCTTGAACAATGCACTGCTGCCTTCAATCAGCCGCTCTAACTAAATATGTGGGTGTGTGGATGTGTGCGAGTCAATGTATTTGTGTTCTATGAATGAGGATGGATGACTTTGTGTGTGTACTTAATGTATGTCTGTGTGTCATATCACATTTAACACATCGCTTCACTCACCACGCATTGTGGCAGATTTCTCTTCTCCTATCACTTTCTTCCCTTTTGCCATTTTGCACTATCTGTTTCACTGTGACGCATTTTTTCCCCTCCCTCCTTTAAGCCTGTAATGCATGTGTGGCCACACACACACACACACACACACACACTGCACACAAACGGATTGCGGATGTGCTGACACAAGATATTCTTCCTTCCGCATGAGCCATCTCCTCTAAGCTTTGGGTCAGGATGGAGCACATAGCATCTACACACCAGTAGCAGCTTAACAACTGGAGCCCATTCCCTGAAACTGACAAATACACAAACATATGTCCACGGGAACAAATTGACACACAACACACACGTGCTGGGCTTATTTTCCATTACCCTCCAATTCTCTAGGAGCCTGTCTCCCCCCACACACAACGCTTCCTAATGGTCGTCTTTCCCTCCTTCGTTCCCTTGTGAAACAAAGGTGAAGGGCACCAAAAAGAGCAGATGAGGGAGAGAAAGAGGGAGAGAAAGACTCTAATGGTGATGTTTTTCAATTGGGTTGATTTATGGCTGGCTGTTAACCATTATTTTACCATTTACTCCAGCAGGCAAGAGGAACCAGGCCCGACAGCCGAAGCCAGAGAGTGGAATGGAGAGAGGAAGATCAGGAAACATACAGTAGGAAGGATGAAGATGAAGAATAATGCAGCAGGGCAGAGAGTTAAGAGAATGAAGAAATAAAGGAGTGAGTGGGAGAAAGATAAAGAGAGAACAGAGGGGGCTTAATGAATGTAAAGGCTATTACAATGAGGTGAGGTAAATTGTCCATTAACTCAAGAGTTTCTCATGCGTGTGTGTTGCTTCACCATAACATTCCAATTTAGCAGGTTACACTCTGATGCTTCCCAGACAGAGACGTGCAGGGCGTCTTTAGGAAACCAAGTTAAGACTGAAGGAAGACAGAGGGGGAGTGATCAAGGTGGAGAGATAAGAAGGGGAAAAAATGAAACAGAGAAGGAAGAGAGAAGAGAAGGTAAGAGAGTGAGTGCAAGAAGGAGGAAATGTAGAGGTGAGGGAGAGATAAAGGGGGAGATAGGGAAGGCAGGGAGAAAATATTGAGAGTTGAGAAAGAGTGCAATAAGGAGGGAATGGATAATTCTGCTGGAGAGGAGCAAATTCACAGGGGGAGGGAGATAGCATCACTTCTTCAGATACGGAGGGTGATAGCCACTGCAGGGGGACAGGATCAAGATTTCAATACAGACCCGAAAGGAACAGAGAGCACCGCATTATCGCACAGCAAGAAACACAATTATTACTTTGGACAGGCCCTGTGAGAGCGGAACAAAACAACAAAGAGTGAGCGCGGGCAGCCATGATGCTCAACAAATGACACAACAATTTGGTGGCAGAAAAGGGGGTGAACTGGATGGGAGGCTAATCCGTTTTAATTGGTCTGAGCAATCACAGGGTGCGATGAAGAGGATAATGACGGGAGGGACAGAATGACTTCTCCCTCTGATGCAGCCTAACTGGCTAAATTAAGCCTGTCACATCAACGTCATTAAAGTGATTCAACTACGGATATCAAATGTCACATATCAATTAATATTTAATGAGTTGAACGAGGGTGCAGAAACAGATAACGTACCTCATCCTACAGAATATTTGCACACTGCAGGGTTTGACGCTAGTGGTGGCAGGCATCTAGTTGGCAGCATTTCCCTACTGCAAACACAACAAAAAGAGACACCTGTCATTAGCACTTATAATGAGGTAATTTGGTTTCTAAGTAGCTTGTAGCGCCATGCCAGGAAAAGCCAAACACACACACACACTGTTAAAGCAGTATAAGTGTTAGCATGAGTTGAGAAAGTGCATCCTGGCCTTGGTTTTTGTACGACAACATTTATTTGACTGAAGCAACCAGAGCAGTTTTGACGTATGTCACGTTGAAATGATGAAAACACATCAGAAAATAACTGCTCTAATGTGCATGTTTATTTCTGTTTTGCTTAATTGTTTATGAAAGCGAGTGTCTGCACCAATGAGTGCATGCGTGAATATGTGTGTGCACGTTTGCTGTATCTGCGTTTGGATGTCGCCAAAGGAGCACACGATGCATGAAAAGGATTAACTGACTATTATGGAGGAGCTGTCAGATGCCTATAAGACCACAACACATTTCCCCTCCCGCTTTCCTTTAACCGATGTTGCTTAATCTTCACCCAGATCCGCCTCAGCAAGACTTAAGGGCTGTTACTGATTCCTCTAATGCTTTCAGAAGAACCCTACGCTCTGACATGGATTCAGTTAGCTAGAAAAAGAAAAAAAGGCACTCAAAGTGCACTGTCTAAATCACTGATGGCAAGGCTGTGAAAACTGAATATTTGGTCCTGAGTGATGTGGGGGAGGGTCGGTTATGCAGAGGGTTATTCATAACCAGCAGCCTTACATACTGGAGGCTATCAAACTCCAACGAGTGTATTAGCATTTCACCAGACTGGGTTTCTAATCACACCATGGCTTCACAGAGCTGCATGAGCTTAAAAGTTGCTAGTTCATTTTCTCAGCCTTGGGGGAACACCGGGTTAATATTCCACAAGCCTATAGATGAGTTATGATTTGAGTGGAGGTGCAAGGAGAATAATGTAGTTCGTGCTTCGTTGTTATCTGCAGTAATAGAAATGATCGTCTGTTTTATTATCAGCAGCTGAAACAAAAAGAACTCATCCCTACAAAATGACATTACAGTGAAACTTGGGATTATTCTAATGGTTTTCTTAATAAATGTGCAGATGAAGTCGCATCATTAGGAAGCTGACAGCCTAATTGGTGGGTAATTTAAAAATTGTGGGCAGAAAATAGAGAATACAGTGCAGAAGATGATCTCAGATGTTTTCATCTCTCCATAGCAACACTTAGTGCTTTGTGGAGTTTTTCTCTCCAATTATTGCCTCCGCTCTCCTCATCAGCGCACACAACCAGACAGAAGAAGGAGGCTAAAATGATAAGTGCCACTGGATGAACTTGTAGGTTTTCAGTGCAGTGAAATGATCACAGCCATGCTTCTTTTATCAGCATGGCCTCCTGGTCTCTAATGAGCCTCACACCTTCAGCAGAGCAAACATCGCCCATGTTTATTCATGACATGCCAATATGGACGACTTCAAAAGATCGTCCGGTTGGCTCTTTCAAAGGTGTCGCTCTCTTCCTCTTTCACTCACTCACTCTCTCTTCCCGAGTTACAGTAGCGCTCCTTTGGCCCTGCCTGCTGCACCTGTCTCCCTGCCAGGTTTGAGCTTTATTTACCGTAAAGCTTTCACAGAGATAAACACAGCAACTAAGAGACTACACACACCTACACACACAAACATGAGATTTGTGCACAAGCACGCTTCCCAGATTTTGGCGTATGATCAGAGCAAAACAAAACAAGGCTGTTCTGGGCTCGCCTGTTTGTTTGATTCCTGTCTTTCGTTTTGTCGATTGTTCTCGCTCACACACACCTTCGTCATTTGTCACCGGTCTCATTTCTGATTGCTTTCCTTCCATCCTCAATCTTCTCTCCCTGATGTTTGTATGTTCCCGTGAGAAAGCAGCGGCCTGAGCTGGAGGAGCTGGTCTGAGGAGGTGGGGGGTCAAGGGGAGGATAGGAGGAGAATTAGTCTTCACCCCGTCCTTCTTGACGGCTAATCAATGTGTTGGGTTTCCCCCTGTGGCAGTAGCCCCGGCAGCTTGAAAAGGTGAGCCCTACGGAGCTTTCCCCCCTCTTCACGAGGGCACAGAGGAAACCGGGCACCCTAAGTCTGGCAGATTAGCAAGCCACTGGAGGACTTACAACTTTCTGCTGAGCTATCGCTTCCTATCTCCTCCCCCCTACGCCTCCTCCTTCTCCTCTGCCTCAAACATCCCCTCACTAGAGAAGCCTCGGAGGATACGGTTCTACACACACACTTCCCTTTATTAGCATATTTCTGTATTTGGTTTTTTTTCTTCAAAATGGATTATTGTACAACAGTGTTTTAATATCAAAGCCTCAGTGGGAGAGTAAATCAGGTTGCTGTTGTAATGGTTTGGTCTCCCGTGGAAGGAGTCGTGCGTTTTCCCTGCTTCACAGCAAAACAGAGTGAGATGGATTCATGAAGAGAGCAAAGATGATGGCCCACAGGTAAGCATTTAGATGAATTACGCATGCACAAACACACGTACATGCACTGACACACAAACAATCAGACACATTACAATCATCCCAAAGGTACATTGATCTCTGCAGCAGCTTGGCCTAACAGGCCTTATTGCCAAAATGAAAACAAAGGCTGCATGTTCAATGCTGACACACACCATCAGTCACAGATAGCCTGCGGTCCCAATGATTACCTCCTGTATGTAAATCCATTGAGCAATAAGGCAGGTTATCCCCTTTTGAGACGCTGTTGTTATTATCGTGGACAGGATATCACCAGCAAGTGCCACCGGCCAACTGCCGGCGACTGATTACGTCCCATTGAGACTTGATGGCCAAATTGGAAAATGGTGATATCAAAAGCTGGGGTTACGCAAATCTTCTGTGCAAATTATGGCTGTGTGCTTTGTCCTCATTTGCCTGAGTGGGCAAGGGGCAGTAAACAATAAGTCTTCACTGAGGGGATAACATATAACTGCTAATAAGCTACCTGGTGTATATTTGGATTTCCACCAGGGTACAAACAGATTAAAAATATTATACTCCGATTTATTATGCAGATCATAAATAATTAAAACCATTTAAGCTGCTGTGTGTGCTGGGAAAGGGGTCGATTGTAGTTCTGACACAGCGTATTATTAACAGACGCTGCTGTTTGTCTCAGCTGTGAAAGGCCGGGGTTATTGGGGGATTTTTTCCAGCTAGCTGTTTCATTTTCTAAACACAGTTCGAGTGAAGCTGCTTGGTTTAGCCTGCTAATGAATGAAATCAAAGCTATCGAGATAGCTGATACTTTTTTGTTATAAGAAAGGAAGAATTTTAAAAAATCTGGAAGAAGTGTTGGCAATAATTAGATATTTCTAATGTGTCACTGGTGTCAGTGATGACATCGTAATTTAAAAGTTAAAAGACGTCTTTGTGTTGCTGTTTTAACACCTTTCAGTTCTCTGTTTTGGCTTCAGTGTTTGATTCAAAAAGCAGAAAGAAACTTTTTCCTTTTTTACAAAAAGACATTAAACCTAATAGCACACCATCTGCACATCATCAAACACCAAACAGACAAATTAGAGACTAACTGATGAACATAATGAAGAGTTTAGCTGAAATTTCCCAAAGAGGCAGGGCTAAAGGGGTTATGTAAGAATGTAACATTCATCAGATGACCGGGTTATTCAGATTAAATCATAACATTTAGAAACCTGGTAGTCCTAATATTTTAAGCCTGCACTAAACACAAAGGCTATGGGCCTGTAAGACCTTCCCATGTGTAGCCTGTAATCTTCTGTGCTCCCCAACATTAACGCTTCCATGCTTGTATGAAATGCATCAATTCTGGCATTTCCATCCAAGCACCCGTCGTGACTTTGGCATAGTGAACCAATTATTTCACTAACTGACTTTAAAGGAATTATTAACTCACCAGAGCGGCACAATACAGCCATCATCTTGGTAACTTCAAAGATAACTCATCTTGACACAAACAGGGAAAATGTGGATGCAACATTTTTGTGGCACATGATGGAATGGTGTGAACAGCAATGCTGAAAACTGACTACGCCAGTCACTAATGCACAAACACACATACTATATGCTTATTCTCACACATGAAAAAACAGAAGCAGCTCAACAATCCTCTGGTGTTAAAAACACAGCTAATCGAGCAGACATAGAGCATTTCTTTTCATGTGCCTGTAGCATCTCTGTGTTTGCTGAAAGTGAAAAATACTAGCAAGAATTGGAAAGACAAAAAAAGCAGAAGATGAATTACTGGAGATCTTGACTTTGATTCTTAAGCAAGTGAATGGCTCAAGAGAGCTTGAAATAAGTGGACAAAGAACTCGTTGGATTACATCAAGTAGCACTGAACCTGAGACAAAACCTCTTTTTCATTTTAACTGAGCCCCAAGGATGATGAGCTGCTATTGTTTAGATTATAGAAAAGCAAAAGTATCACACACAGGAAGGTGTCAGATCAGCTGAGAGCTGCTTCGCTTTGCTGAAGCGCGCTTTTCATTTTTTTGACAAGCACACCTCCGTATGAGCTGAATTATAGTCACATTCCCTTCTCTTCTTGTCTGGATTTACAGGCTACCATTTCATATCCAAGCTAATCTAAGAGTTATACCCCAAAAGGCAATGATGCAGATAATATCTTTCTATTTCATGACACTTCTGTGTATATGGTTGCAGCAGGGAGCAGTGGAGGGGGGTCGCCATTGCAGCCAAGTTTTGACTCAGCGGAAAATGTGCTGGCAAATCCTTCCTCCGACCCTCTACACTGTATGTGAGTGGAAATCTGAAGTCCATAAACCACAGAAAACGTTAATTTTTCACATCTGTTGTTTGGTTTTGTACAGTTATAATGATGTTATAGAAGCCTATTTGAAGTGTTATGTTTCATTGTGTCAATTAAATATTCAGCAGTTTTAAATCAGGCAGTAGCCCATAATCAACTGCTGCATCACCATTTGGACCGAGGCAGCTGAGCTGGAACTGACTCGCATGTTAATACCTCTGATTGGAGGCGCTGATTACAGGCTCTTGACTCACAATCTCAAAATACCAGTGTTGTGGAAACAATTAGACACGGGGCAAAAATTGGAATTGGTGATGAAGGATACAACTTTCTGTTAAATGGATTAAAATATTACAGATTTCACAGTGGATGAGGCATCTGCTGGAGTCTGACATCTGCCCAGGTAGATAATGCCATAATGAGACGGATTTAAAGCAAAGCAATATTTTTATACAGAAATCAGGGATGAAAATTCTGACTTCATTTACATCCAGAGCACGGCATGAAGGTTTTTGACTGACAATATTGTGTGATAAAATGCTGTCTCATGCTTTGTGGAAATCTGGTAACAAAAAATGCCAATGGGATGATTTGTATAGGCATCTAGAGATACTGCTGTAGAGTGGGACACAATATATAACACTACTATAACTACAGCTGAAAATACGTCAGATGTGGTTCTCACTAGGGATGGACGAGTACTGCTATCGGTATAGGGTATCAGCTGATACTCAAGGTAAGAAAATCTTACGTTAAGTAGGTCCTCCTAACCAGTAGTTGGCGCTAGGTAGTAGTACATAGTAGCGGTTCAACACTACAGCAGAAGTGCATCAGGTCCTGCCCAGACAACATGAATTTACTAGGGAGAGTGAACAGTTAAACTGTTTTATCTTGCACCTGTTAATTTCAAAAATACTAAAACTGTGACAGTTGTCAGTTTTATTTTTCAAATTTGTTACTTTATTAAAACAAATTGTAAACTCAGGGAGAGTTGTTCCTGTTTTATTTTGGACTTTATGTCTTTGTTCAAAATGATCTGTCAATGTTAAAGGTCCCATATTATGCAAAAGTCATTTTATTCAGTCTTTTAGTGAAAATTGTGAGTCTTTGGCTTTCCTCCCAGCCCACAAAATGTGATATTTAATGACAAAACCTGTACTAAGTAGTGCTTGTGAATGTAAAATCCTGACCAAAAACGAGCTGTTTGGAATTTCCGACATTTGCCAACATCAGCGATTCCTTTTTTTGACCAATCAGGAGCAAGTCTGACCTGATTGGTCCACCGGAGCAGATACCCCCGAACCCCCGCCCCACCGCTGCCACATAGTTCCCATCTTCTTCCCATCTCGGAAGAAGACTAAGTGGCTAGAGTTCATTTATGAGGGAAATGTGCCAGCTACACTCAGTAAAACTGTGCATGTGTGTGCTAGTCACTTCACGGCCGACTGCTTTTCCAACTTTGGACAGAACAACAGAGGGCTAGTGAATAGACTGGTCCTGAATACAGGCGCATTACCAACCATCCGTCAACAAACCTCGGACCCTGGAAACGTGAGTATTTTAAATGCTGTGTGCTGTGGAGCAGATGAAAGAGCTTTTCCTCAGTGTCCCCCCTGTCTCCGTGTTAGCTACAGGATGCTAACTTTAGCTGCGGTTAGCCTGAAATGTTACGGTGAACGAGCTTCGCTGTTTTCTAAGCATTGTGCACTCTGAGCTCACAGTGACACGGAAGAGCAGGGTGGTATCAGCGGTGGGTCATTTACATATGAAGGTCACGCCCACTAAATCAGAGCGTTCTGAACAGAGGGGCTATGAGAGCCTGGAAACAATGCTGCTGTGCTTGATTTATTGGCTTTTTGTTACTACCATTTCATGAAGACATCAATGATCCATATTAAACTGCAGAGAAGGAGGATGATATGGGACCTTTGAATTAAACTTTATCAAAAGTACTAGTGGTATCGGTACTCGGCATCGGTGAACACCCAAGAGGGAGTACTCATACTGGTATCAAACTTCCCTAATTCTTATGACACTAAAGTTATAAAAAGGTATGTTCAGCTGTGACTCATTTTCTAGTCTTTTAAACAGAATTTGGATCACATCAGAAGGTTAGAAAAAGCATTCGAAAAAAAAAAAAAAAATTAAGAAAAATGTTGGGGCTACAGACTCATATTACAGTAGTGTCTGTGGTTAAAACCGTGACAAACTGGCTTGGGTAGTGTGGCCAACATTAGAAGATCTAATATCTCCAGTCTGACATCTAAGTGCCTCTGTTTCCTCAAATCGCCCTGGTTGAGGGTTTATGTGGCAGTTTAATCAGACGCAGCCTAAATACACTTTTTCTCAATTTTCTAGATAAAAATAGCCAAATTTCACCTGCCAGCACTTTGAGATGCCATCTGTCATCTGTGCTGTTTACATCCAGGGATCCAGGTAATAGAGCAGAATATCATAATGGCAGCAGCCGTAAACCAGCTACAGCCTGGCTAGTAGCAGGTGCTGCAGTCCAGCCTGGACACTATTTGTTAAACAGATGAGCAATATCCTGAGGATGACATGCATGTAATCATTGAGTCGACTAACCCCACACACCCCTAACTTTTAACATTTAGCATTTTATGGCTGTCAAAACTTTGAAGGTCAAGTTTCAGAGCGGGCAGTTAACCCTAATCTTTGCTCTTTAGAAGTATGCAGGAGAGATCATCACCTCTGTCAAGGCACAAATTTGAGGTCTACTTTTTCTGATCTAGGTCTCGCTTGGTGTTCTTTGAGTCTAGCCGTGCTGATCTGAGCACTACCTTTGAGTACTAATGATTGGATTCAGAGGGCAGTGATACCTGTAGATAACGTGATGAGTGTCATTATTTCGCTGTCAGGCGCACTGCGGCTCAGCAGAGGCCTCAGTGAAACATTAAAATGTAAAATAGACTCACTAGACCACGGCTGACATTAGCAGTACCTGAATGACTTGAGAAGATTTTTTTTCCCCACAAAGGCTTTTATATAGAAAAGTGGCAGAAAGGATCAACAGAATTAAACTACTTTAGCTTATATTGTAATAAAAGACATTCCCCTTCCGCTGTCTGTTTGGCATTTCACATGCGATGACTAAAAGACTCTTAGAGCAAAAATTCATATCACCCTAATTTACAATCACTTAGTCTTTTCAGACTAACATAATGGAATCTATGATCAGAACATCCACCCTGATAATAAATCCTCACTATCCTATCTCAAAATAAAATAACAGTCAAATTAATCCACTTTTCCTTATTTTGCAGCATGACCCCCTCAGGGGTCTGCAGACAGGTTTGATCAGTGATTGCAGTGTGACAACCCCTGCTGAGACTCGATTTTCTAGCTGCAGGCTTTGTCTGCTTCATCACTGATTAGATGAAGAGGTGCGCTCTTTCACTCTGAAATGTATCCTCTGATCTTCTGATACATGGACTGACACCACTTGACAGATAAAAAATGGTTACAAGCATGAAGCTGGCAGAGGTTTGAGTGAAGAAATGTGTAAACAGCGTAGTAAAACACAGCTCTGTTTGAAGTTTGGAAACAATTATACTTTCAGAGTGGAGAAAAACTATTTTAATGTTCAGCATTAAAAGTATTGACTCTCTGCCTGGCCTAATTAGAAAAGAGTTTTCTGCTCTGTTTTAATTATTTTATCCTGTGATTTAATGTTAATTCTGCCTGCAAACCAGTCTTCCCTTGTGGTGCAATAAAGGCTGCAATTCACTGACTACAACAAGCAAACGAGGCACGCTGGACCAACCACAGCTGAAGCTTGAAACATGATGAGCACGGTGACATAAGCAAAACCCTCTGGTAAGAAAACAAGAAATTGACATAGACTTAATGAGCAGTCATGCCACCATGAAAACAACACGCAACAGTACCCAGAATTCCTTTCGCCAGCCTTGCCATATTCTCCCAGGGTCTGGTCCCGAAATGACCTCAAATCAAGCCCATCAGCCTTTGTCACTTGTCACACTGACACAAGGCAGTGGCGATGTAGCGCTGAAACATTATAGCTGTGACTCTCTGAGCCTCAGCCGACTGACTGAGCTGACTGATTAGGACGCAGCAGGTCACCTGAGCCTCACACCGCATTACAATTATACTGATAGAATACTGACCTTTTCTGCTAATGCTAATGCAGGACAGTGTCGTCCTGGGAGTATCTACTGGAGCACTAAATAACCAGAAATACACAAAGCAACTACAGTAGCAGTGAACAAACGCTCACACTTCCACCCGCCTCACACACATTATACACATTGCTTTTATCTTTTTGCAATCCAATCTTAATGACTCCATTAACAGAGAGGCCATTAGCGGCATTCACTTTATGGCCAGCCAAACAGCCCAGCCGGGAGCACATTACTGAAAGGGCATGTGTGTCCTAATGTCCACTTCTTGTCGTCGTCGTCCTCTCTCTTTCTCTCTCACACACACACACAGACACACACACAGAGACACACACACACTCAATCCTTTCCCCCAAGGCCAGCGAGCCTGAAGCAGGCAGGAGTGGACGAACGACTAAGCAAACAGGGCCATTTTTTGTGCTCCATTAGGCAATGAGGAGCAAAGGTTTAGTGCAAGGCTGCAGTGCCTCGCGCTGGTGGTCAAGCGGAGGAAGATTGAAGGCAGAGGAAGCTGAAGTGCTGCTCCGTGTTAGAAGAGATCTCATATCCCAAATTAGCTCGCTTTGGAGCAAGAGCTGAAAGAGATACTTCAGGGGTGACCCGCCACGCAAGAGGCACCAGTGAGTATGATTGCAGAAGCCAATCACAGTCAACAAAATGATGACTTCAGTGTTGAAGTAAACCAATTACCCACGCCTGTTAAGACACTAGAAATCTATTCCAACCATCTTCAAACATGAGGATGAATTTAGATCTGGAAATATTTTGGGGCCTGTCTAAATCTTTACTCAGACAACTTCAATCTTCACCAGGGACTAGGAAACAGTATTTTTCAGTGTATTCATTTTATCAATCTAAAAATACCAAGCCAAAAAGAGTCCAATAGTAATGCACTATCAAAAAAATATATATAAAATCCATACTAGAAATGTACATAAACGCAATCTTCAAAGGAAAAAAATGACATTTGCAAAGGCTCAGAACAGAAATATATAAAACACAGTTTCTGTTTAGCTCTCCTCACACTCCACTTTCACGAGAAGACTATCGTATCCCCTCTATACATCACAACACAGTTAGAGAAGTAACAGCTGCTGACCACCTTTGAAGAAAGAACAGCTGTTGCTACTAAAGAACTGTACAGTGATTAATGAGGCAAAAGATCTGAAAATGTGTTTCACCTTAACAACAAAACGAGCGAGAAATCATCAAGCAATGATATTGTCAACTAGCTCGCCAAAAAGCAGAACCAGCAAATAAGAATCTAACCCAGCGATTAGACAGCGTAACCCTCAGGGACGAGGGGATCGCTGATCTGAAAGGACCTGACTTGTGCAAACAGGGGAGACAGTTAGCTCGATGTGAAAATCATCTGATGAACCATGTGACTTTCTGCCACAATTTAGACCAAGTGAAGTGAAATGATTGTACATTACGCTTTGCCGCCACACAGCACTGCTGCTGTTACAAGCGATAAGAAACAGAGACCAAATGGCACAAGAGCACTCCTGTTAATTTGGCACATCATCTTTGTATTGCCTTTCTGTTTCTGCATGTCTGGTCACGCAGAGCAGAGGGCATGTGATTCAACATGGATGCTTTTTGACCGGAGATGTACTGGTTCTGCACAGTGACTCATACAGTTATTTTGTGGCTATGGGGCTCAGCTGGGGGACGGCCAAGGGTCAGAGTTCATGTGTTGTCAGTGCAGCAGTACACTCCCTGACATGTACGTGAAGCATCCACTAGCTGACAAATGTGCTGCACAGAAACAGAAACCGAAATGGATGGTTGCCAACTTGCAGTAGTTTGAGGCTGTTTTAAGCTGCATGTTTGTGATGTGTGTCATATTTCATTGATTTCGTTTTGTACCCTCCGCTCTGGTTTATTTATTTTTATACTATACTATCAGATGCTTTCTGCTCTAAGCTAGGCTTAAGCTCTGCAGGCAAATGGGTGCTCCTGCTGAGAGGAGAGAGGAGATGCTTCATATCTCAGAGGAGGGGGTTTGAGCCCAGACTTACCCTGATATTATCTAACTATTCTGGGATCAGTGGGTTTCAGAAGGTTGTACTTTACTTCCGCTGAGCAGGACTGGACAGCAGCTTCTGCTGCTTGCTTGTTTTTCCTCCCTCCCGAGGGGGTGGTAGACCATTTATCAGCAACCAGGAGAACATGTATCGATGTGCAACACAGCCAGGGAATTCAGCTTTTATTACACTTTAAACTGCAAGGTCAACTTGGCAGGAATCTGTGTCAAAGCTGTCAAGCGTGGAAAACATGAAACAAATAGCCCACGCGGAGGATGTGGTGTAAAACATCAAGATAAGGGGCAGACATCTCAACATAAAAGTGTGGTTTATGTTTGCACATGTGGGATCAGGTTGTAATATACAAAGACGCCCCCCTCTTTATGTTTTTTCCTTTGTCCTTTTATGGGTAAGAGTGATGCATTAACAGCTGAAAGAGATAAGCTGAGTCAGAATTTATGCCCCATAATTGGACAGAATGACAGCCTACCCCCCGTTTGATCCATCCCTTCTTATTGTTTGCCCAAGAATCCTTTGTTTACAACCACTTTTCTTATGAAGCGTCACACCAGAGCTTGTGCTTTTACTCAGCAGAAAGCAGAGAAGCCATGTTGTTAAGCATGGGCCCTTTGACAGTGTAATGTTGTCACTTCTGTCATGCCTTTGATGCCATCATATGCCACTCCTCCTCCTCCCCTCCTCTCAGGCTCTTGTGACAGTGACAAAGGGGATCGGCAGCAGCGTGTTATCAGTGTGCAGCTGCAGTAATCGTATTATTTAGTAATCTTAATTCTGAGAGGCTGACCAACAGTGTGAACAAAGCGGGGCCTTTACTAAGCCCATCAGAGTGCTCCCATGGAGCAGAGGTCTTTTCCTGCTCCACAGCCCCTCCAGGCCCACGCACTCCCATCTCGCTCTCTCTTTCTCACCCTCCCTCCCTTCTCTGTGTGTCCCCCTCTCTGTTGCTTTATGTCATCTCTCTCATTCCTCTTCTCCCATCTCCAGAATGCTTTTCATTCTCTCACTTTTCCCCTTTCTTTTCCTCTCCCCTTTTTTTCACTCTCCCAATCTTCTCTGTCTCTGTAACGCTCTGAGCTGGGAGTTTGTGTAATGGCGTTATTCACAGTTCATTGGTCTGTTTGAAGGGACTATCTTGATTGAGCGTCTCCCGGTACAGGGCCTGGTGACTGTGGGAGTGTATAAAGATGTGGATGTGTCCGCTGAGATAGATGGGCTCAGTAATATGCAGGACACTGCAGAGGCTGGGTCTCAGGATTGGGGTTCTTCCAAGGCAACACATAGGGAGATAAAAGGAGGCTGAATGATATGCAGCCGGGGTAAAACGCTCAGGGCATTAAGACTTAAAATGGAGGCAACAAAGAAGTTGTCAGGGAACCAGAGTCATTCTCATTAGTTGGTTCACCCTTCAGTTTTACCCCTTTCTACCATCAAGCCCCCCATAATGAATGCCAGTACACTGACACAGAGGCAGAAAACTGCTCTGAGAAGCAAAAATACTCGCCACTAATTAGTTCAAATTAACCTCAGGACCAATATGTAGACACACACACACACACACACACGCACACACACACTCACATACTCACACATAAAGGCACCTCCTTTCCCCTTTTTCTGACACCACTCTGATGCTGTTGTAAGCTTGGCTGTAAGATCAAAATCTCTTTCTTTGGCAGACACACACACACACACACACATCACACACACACACACACTGAAATTGCCCAGAGCAGAGGAAGCACAGGAAAGCAAATCCGCTGTGAAGACACCATAAAACCAACACTGCAAAAAGACAGACCACATCTGTGTTTGGGCTTACATGAGCTGGATATACGTTAATGACAGGCAGCACACACGTGAACACACACACACACACACACACACACACACACACACACACACACACACACACACACACACACACGAACACAGACACATAGGAAGAGAGGAAGAGAGAGTCCCACTTACAGAATGAATCAGACGTTATCAGAAGCACTGTGCCATATTATCGCTGTAGTAGTGAGTCAACACGGGCATGGAGATGTGAGACCAATGGGGTTTCAGCACTTGAGTTGAGGTGGAGGGGGGGTGTCAAGGGGGAATCAGAGAGGTCCACACTGTGTCATTTGAAGGCTGAGGACATATAGAAGGAACCGGGATGATTCCAATGTTTGTACTGAGATAGAGAAAATAATCCCTTTAGGACAAGAAAAATCGACACTTGATAGAAAGGAGAGGTTCAATTCTGTCTACAAAGAGAATGAGGGATTGATTGGGCCGGTGTTTTTCTTCTCTTACTCAGAGAAAAAAAAAAACAGAAAAAACAACAAGAGGAGAAGATATAACAAGAGCCCGTCCTGACAAATAAGAAAGAAATGGGGTGAAAAATTAGTCAATCACAGCAGGGCTCCACCTTTCCTTTCAGGCTGTCTCTTTCTGCTCTCCCTCTCTGCCCACCTCTTGTTTTTCCTCAGGATTGAAGAGGGGAGTCGGGTGGTGGGGCGGTTGGGGACGGGGGGCTATGAGCAGAGGAACGCCGGCATCAGAAAACCAATCACCTCGCTAGACGACAAGAGAACATAAAGGAGTAAATGACAAGCAGATGAAGGGGAGGATTTCCGACACCTGCTCTCTCCCTCTGTTTCTCTGCCTCCCTCCCTCCCTCCTTCTCCCTCTCACTCTCTTCAACCTGTCTTTCCTCTCCTTTCCAGTAACAACCCCCTCCCTCACTGCCTGTTTTCTTCAGTGCATGGGCTCTTGACTGAGGTGGACGTAGATGAAGCGAGATTCTCCACAAGCTCCAAACACAGGGATGTTCCTCTTGTCTCTTCCTGTCCCTCTTTTCTTCCCTTCTTTCTGTCTCTTCCTTGCAGGCTGCATAGAATGACAATGAATCGCACGCTGTCTACTGTGCCGGCACTGGATGTCTGCCTGGCTCTCTGCCTGACACTTGGAATCGTCTGCGTACCTGTCTCCCTCTCTTCCTGTCTGTCTCACCAGCCCCAGAGCTTGTCTGTCATTCAGAGAAGCTGTCTGTTTACCAGGACATCTTTCAGTCTGTCTTCCTGCCAAACACTAAGATACAAACCAGGCAGGTGCAGGGGGGACATAAGCCTACTCTTCTGCTCAAGTGCCCCCCCTGGTGTAAATCCTGACCCCTCCCCTGCCCATTGCGCTAACTAGCCTCCAACACAGCACAGACAAATCAGGAAAAGGCCTCAAGTCTCCAAGAGGATTACTAACAATCCAAGTAAATTTACTATTTTCCTTTTTTATTTGCCTTCTTCTCTGTTATCTTCTTTCTCTCTACCTGTTCCCCTCTATTTCCTCTCCTTCTCCTTTCCCTTGTGCCAGTCTCCTTCCTCGTTATCTATTCTGGACAGTCTGTCCCTCCTCTCTCTCCGTCACCGAGGGGGGATGAAGAAGAATGGTGCTGCTTCATAATGTATCTCTCACAATGTGGGAGAAAGATGGTCAAAAGAGGGAAGGGGGAAATGTGGGATACAGAGGGGAGGGGCTTGAAAACTGTTCCTTCCTAAAAAATAATAATAAAAAAAATCTCTCCCACAACAAATCAGAAGAAAGAGTGTCTCAAGGGGGGATTTTCAATTACTTGCTTTTGCCCACAAGCCAATCTGGAAAAGTGGTCCAGCTCTGAGGTGTGCACTAAAGTGTCGTAATCTCGGTAGGATATCCAGGCGATAAATCCGGGGATGTCTGAGAGCTCCATACCATTTCTCAATCATCACTGCAGCCTACTTCACTGCAGAAGAAGTCAATGAAACTCAATCTGACGCTCAGCAGGTGCACTGGTTTGTAAGTCAACTCCTTTGGTGCTTCTGATTTTCCGTACTTCCTGTTCAAGGAATCTCAGTGGAGCTCGTCAAGTTTCAATTCTCCAGGTTCAGTCCTTGCTGGGATGGTTTAGCCTGATGGCTGACAAAGTCCGCTGCAGTAAGGTCTGGAAAGCTAGTCACTGGAGGGTCCCTGCTGGCATCCATGCTGTCCATTTTGGTGTCCATCTCTGAGAGCCTTTAGATCTGGAAGTAGAAGAAGAAGAGAGACAAAGTCGAGGTGAGGGAGAGTGAGAGTGCATGAAAGGTTAGCATGGTGACATTTATGTCACTCTGCCTTATCGCGTACGTCATTCTCCCCCTTGTCACGCTCAACCCTGCCTGTCGTCCTGCTGTCTATTCCGTCCTTGTCACTCTTCTCAGACTTTGCTGCTTGTTTGTTCCTCCCTCCACTTCACTCACTCTGTGATTTGATTCTTTTACTCTCTCCCAACAAGCTCATTTCCAAACACTCTCCTCTTTCACATCTCTCTACAATTCCCTTGATCCAATTTTAAATCTGCACCCAGGCTGCTTTCATCCAATCATTTCTGCTGTCTTTTTCTTCAAATCAAAGCTAGCTGTCCATCACGCTCCACAGTTTCCAGCACCAGAGGCATGTGGGGGAGCACACTGGAGGCCTGTGAGAGATCTCTGACTGGCCAATGTGCCTTAGGCAGGTGGAGGACTGCAGCTCAGGGTCAAAGCACTAGTCAGGTACAAGTAGTCACACTTGACAGGGTAGACTTCTGATGTCAGTTTTTTCTTCAATTAAATCCAGCGTCCCCACTTGGGAAAACATAAGGTATTTGTTATTTTATGTTTTACTCCTGCTTAAAACTTTAGAGTGGTGGAAGTGCATGTGCTCTGTAATCCAGTCGGGATGTCCCTTAACACACTGCCGGTCTGATCCACTTGGTGGCCCGTTGACCTCGTGTTGCCCTCCTTGCAAACAGAATGGGCAAACAAAAGGCATGTGCTGCATTAATGATGATGGCACCAAATCTTCTTCACAATAATTGAAGGAAGCATTTTGGATTCATCACCATAGATGTAGCAGGGGTCGTTCAATAGCTGTAAGCTGCTATGGACTGCCTTTTTGAAATGCTAGCACGCCACTCAAGTGAAGCAGCTGAGGCATCGCTGATTAAACACTGTTTGCTGTTCACTGTGTTTCAGGATAAGGCCACATGGGTTGCGTTCAAGGAAATTACATATCAGTTTGAATTTGTTCCGACAAGATATTTTGAAAAAGTGGCAGCTTTAATACAGACTCACATTGTTCTGGCTGTCAAACTTAAAGGAGAGTTGCAAGAACAGATTAAGTTTCAATAAGCAACAAAGAGATGATTTAGATTCACTTGAACGGAAAGATTGGACTCGTTTAGAGTAAATGTGACTGAAGTCACTTTTTCTTAATCTTAACCAAGTTTGATGGCAAGTGTAGATAAAAAAAATAAAATGGTGTTATTGTTTGATAAAGGACTTAAATGTACAAGAAACAAATCAATAAATAAATGAAAATTAAAGGACGAAAATAGACTTGTAAAGAAAAGCAATGAATGTGGGTTAGGTTGGTCCTTGTTGACAGAAAGTTTGGCTGTCAAAAAGGCGGTTAGAGTTTGATTTCAGCTCCTTTCGGTTTGACACATACCTATATACACTATCCAGTTCTCTCTGAAAAAAAAAACAAAACCAAATTTAAAAGCAGAGAAGGAGCAAATGTCCAAACATGGAGTAATATTCTCAATGCACAAACAACAAAAAGTGATTAAAGATGTACTAGAAGTCACCCTTCTTTTTAGATGTATGATGAACTAGCAGACCTCTGACAGGTCGTTATGTTGCCATTTCATTTCCCTCACTTGCTACAAAATGTAGCGCTTTTTTACAGTCAGTGACCGTTTTACACTTTCATCAAGTATTCAGCCACACAGAGAATTCTGTTACATTTATTTGTCTTCATATTGTGCCAAGACACTCTCTTACATCTCTGCAAACTAACAATGTTGAAGGCAGGCAGGTGCAGGCAGATAACAGATGGCAAAACTAAAATCGGCCTGAGCTTGGAAGGAACTGGATGTCAGCTGAGTTTGTTTTTTCAGTTTTTTTTTTCTCTTTTTTGCCGCATTTGATAATCATACCGCCTTTGGTCTCACAGATTACTTTTATCTAAAAATAGCTGCAGTATTTCGAATCTTAGCTACCCAACAGGTAGTCGTGGCTGTTACTATGCAACAGTTTGCACCTGTTGAATTTAGAAAAGTCATTTTTAAATACCAATCTAAAGAGGGTGTCAGCGCCCAGAGAAATGATGAATATCTTTGAAATGAAGAAGAGCAAAGACAGGCATTTGTTTTTCTTTGAAAGTGGATGTCGACTCAGAGCTTTGCATTGACAATAACTGAAAAAGAAATCATTAAAAAGGTTTAGTGACTTCTTCCTTTTCTCTACAGTGCAGAGAGGTGACGGTCCATTTCAAATGAAACATTAGAGGCCTTTCAGTGTTTCATCTCTAATCAATACTGACCCCACTGTGACTCTCATATCCTCTTAGGACCATTTAGGATGGGACCATGTGTGTGTATGATAGGTCTGTGCTCAGTGTGTGTGTGTGTGTGTGTGTGTGAATCATGAACATGCTTTCAGGTCATGCTTTCCAAGCTCAATTGGATCACAGAGGCTATGTGCAAAGGAGTGCAAGGACAGAGGTGAGTGTCAAAGGAATGGCCACGGGAGTGCGCGTGCGTGCGTGTGTGTGTGTGTGTGTGTGTGTGTGTGTGTGTGTGTGTGTGTGTGTGTGTGTGTGTGTGTCACAGCTGTCATGCCTGAAGCAATTAAACACATTGATCTACTTCATAACCTTCTGTTCCGACAGTCCCACACACTCAGGCTGAACACACACCTCTGCCCTCCCTGCATTGTGCCTCAGACGCAAACACATGAAAAGCTTTCAGAATGATTGACACGGGCGCAGAAATAGCATGCGCACTCATCCCCAGCACCTCCATTCACCACCTGAGTCAGGAGAGGGACTCAAACGTCTCTCGGTGTGTCTGTATTCAAACAGAATGTAGAGAGGAGCTTGAAGAGACCGAAAGGGAGAGGGGTGAAGGCAGGCGGGGGGGAGGGGTGACACAGCCCAAGAGGGAACGAAGAAGAGGGTGAGCAGCGACAAATTGAAGTAAACCATTCAGATTTCATTAAGATCAATCAAACTGGACAGGCATGTGCGTGTGGTTGTGAGGGAGGAGATCAAGTGTGGATGGATGAAGGGGAGACGGGGGAAAGGAGGAATGAAGTAAAACAGGTGGGGGAGTGGTAGGGAGGTGGGGAGGACAGGACGAGTGGGTGAAAGAGACACGAGGAAACGAAGGAGAACCCATCAGCAGTAAAAATACTCTCAACATAGCTGCAGACTGAAGGAGAGCGGGGAGTCAGAGAGATTCAAGAAACGGGGAGATGAGAGAAGAAAAGGAAGGTAAAGAGGGGAGAAAAGGAGGGAGAGGAGCACAGACACTCACCCATTTCAGTGGGGCATTCCACAGGCGAGCACAATCCCTGCTCTGTGATCCCATCCTGGGGAAAGGCGCAGCGAGATCCTGGAGCTCCCTCCGCTGAATACAAATGGGGCTGCTATTATCAGCTCACACACACATACTCACACACTTACACACACACACACACACACACAGCAGCAGCACTGTGGAGGAAAAGGCACAAACACACACACACACACACAGTCAAGTCTGGGGTAGTTGTTTAAATTGGAGGAAAAAGAAGCTGCTCAGTGATGCAAATAGCAGATCACAATAGATGAGACATTGCAGCACAACTGCATTTTCATTCTCTTATTTTCTCCTATTTGAGCCGAAGCATCCATCCTCACACGCTCAGACCTTAAACCCTCGTATTCTCAGCCTTCACAAATACTCACAGAGCGTACATGCAGTCCAATCCGGCTCTGTTCTAGCTCCTCCTTGGCTTCCAAGGATGTTAGAGAGAAATGAGTTGTCCACTATGTTCCTCTGCCTCCCCGTGGCTTCCTCACAGCCAGATCTGATGCAGCGATAAAAAGAGGTGAAGGCAGACTCTTCATGTCCTGTGTATATCCAGTGTCTCTGTATCCATTTGTTGATTCAGGTCCAAATCGTCCTCCTGGCTGCCTGAAGACTTTGCTGTGATTCGGTGACACGCGACGGCAAACTGCATCCACTCAGTCACCCTCCCCTCTCTGCCTCGCGCTCTCTCTTACCCATTCCTCCTTTGCTTTCTCCAATCTAATCAGCTCTCCCTCACTATCTCTCTCCCAGCACCCTCCCACTCCCTCCCCTCCCTCTCTCCTCTTTCCCAACACCCACTCATTTACCTCCTTTACTCTCTCCCTTTCTCTCCCTCCAAGGTATTTTTTCTCAAAGATGAACATCAACTCAGACCCCCACCCTCTCTCCTCTTTCTGTCAGTCTCTGAGATAAGCATTTGAAATAAGGGAAGAAAGGCAGAAAACTGGACGAAAAAGAAAAAAAAAAAACACATTCTGAAAGACACACACACATGCCACAGAGAGAAGAAAGGAGTGAAAGAGACAGAGAGAAAGGCAGGGGGAGAGAAGGGATAATCATAGGGATGTGTTACATCCCCTGCCAGGGTAAACTAGCCTGACAGAGTTTGACATGGCTACATGCTCAGGGTGACAAACACTATCACACCACCCCATGACTTGCCTCATGCCCTATGACACACGATACATACACGCACACACAAACACACAGGGCAATCAGATGTAAACACACAACTGGGCTCACATAGCGAGGCACATATTGACATTATGTCACTGATATGCACAAACACAAGCGAGCAAACAGAAGTAAACAAAAACACTTGAATAAATCTGTCGGAGAGCGAGATAACATCGAACATGTGCACCCTGTCACTGTGGTAGGAAGTTACTATAATTACATTTACTCACCCAGTATTCAAACAGGAGGATCAGCCCAAATAAAACGATTTTATGTTATGTTTAACTTTCCGAGGCTTGTGATTCAGGAAGAAAATTTAGTATCTTTATTTTGCAGCTGCAGGTAATAGTTACTTCTAAGATTAAGATGTTTATTGGTTTGAGTTTTTATTTCTGAGGTTTGTGCTTGCACAGGACAGCAGAAACTAGAGGGGTGACTTGAAATGTGACGGCGGAGATGGGCGACCTCAGCAACAATCTAGCCAAACATGAAGCCCTGATGTTGCAGTTAATGGTCCATGCTCATCTGGGCCACTAGTGCACTTAGTAGATAGTGATTTTACAATAAAACATATCAGCTCTAAAATTCCCTTGACAGTTATACTGTCTTTATATATATTCCAGACAGAACCAGAGTAGTTACAATTATCTCCACTTTTATTTGACCACTGAATAAAAATGTCATAACACACCCGCACATGAAGGGCATGTGGAGGTGCACACACAGGGGGAAGCATAAATCCTCTAAGAGTGCAAAGTAACGGCAAACACTTGTGCAGACTCATGCAGTGGTGAATTGTAACTATGTACATTCCCCTGTGAACAACTCTGGAGTAGTTCCTCGTATTTGTACCTTACATGAGTAGCTCCATTATATGCTTCTCGGTGCTTCAACTGCACTCAGAAGGACATTTATTACAACACTATATAAAACTCCTACCCATTCTGCTGTAGAAAATGGAGCATGACTTTTTTTCATCATCATGTGCAATTATGCCCCTCTAATGTGTTTGATATGGAATACACATCATCTGCAGTATTGCTTTAATGATGAGTCTTTCCATATTGAGTTTATTACTTGACTGTGTGGAGTACTTTATTCTGTTTGGTCAGGAAAAAAAAGCATAAATGTAGTAATCAATTTTAACAGTAGAGACATCACCAGGTACAACCTGGTTTAATGAAAATAATCCAGCACATTTCAGTTTTGCCTGTTGACATTGTGGCAAAAATGCTAGTTTCAGGTCTTTTGAGTAATGCATTTAAAGTTTGACATGAGAGTACAGATATTAGCCAACTATGAGGACCTACCTCAAATCATTGTTATAATATCATATCACAGATTCATTTCAAGTTGATACTGCAATTATTATTTATTGATAACCTTTTAGGGCTGCACAGTGGCGCAGCATGAGGCACAGCTGCCTCACAGCAAAATGGTCACCAGTCTAAATCCCAGTTCACGGAAGGTAATCTTTTTAGCTAATCCTTTTTGTGCGGAGACTACGTCCATGTTTTATATAGTCTTTGCTAGCAACCATCTATAGTTTCGCAATCAGTGTTGCCAGATTTGGTTGAGCTATTTTCACCCAATCACGTTCCAAAACCTGCCCACTTCTGCAAAAAAACGCCCAATAGTATTCTACACCCGAAAACATTTAATATTTTAATAAACGTGGATTTAAATGCATTTACAGTATTAAACATTTAAGCCCAAATGGCAAGTTGTGTTATTACAGACAGTGCATGTCACAGAAAATGTGGAAAAAATGCACCTCCTGTATCCCAGTGCCAGGCCCAAGTTGAGCGCGCAGGCTTCTGCCTCAGGCTTCTGTGTCGGCGCACTATGCTAGTTTGTTGATGTGACGTTACGTTGTTTTGGCAACATTGATGGCGACTGAATAACTCACTGCAACTAAATGTGTTTTTAATTTAATACAATATAAGTGAATGAAGTATTCTGAATTTTGTATTTGTACTGTTTTAAAACCATAATATAACAGTTTGTTGTGCTGTTTCCACAATATAAAAAACGCTATTTGTTGGCAAAAGCAGCCCAAATATCATATACCTGTCCAATGCATTTTTTTCCCGCCAGATGTAATCAAAAGTAGCCCAACTGGGCGGAAAACCGCCCAATCTGGCAACGCTAATCGCAGTTCTACCATACGCTGTATAAAACATAGACGCAACCTCCGTGACGTCAGCCGTCTGTTCCTGAAACCGCGAAATGAAGCTTATCCGTTGACGTCGCCACAATTGATATGACTTACGAACGGCTACAGAGCGCCCCTCAGTCACGTGACCTTAGTTGTGCCTCTGATTGGAAAATCAGACTGATAACTTCCAAACCGCCGAGTTAGAAAAAATGAACCGTACAGTGTGTTCCGATAGCGAAATTGGCGTTTTAGACCCGAGATGTTTTTTGAACCAGGCGAGAAATATGCTTTTTAATGCCGTAAAAGTCCGTTTTTATGGCTGGTTGTGCAAGTGACTTTCAGTCTTTCTGTAGGTAGCCTAAGCGAATTCTCGATGAATATTAACGTTTAGCACTTCCGCAGAGGCTTCATTATTACTAGCCGGATGTTGCCCCTTGGTTTCTATGTGGGAGAGACTAGGGAGCCATGCACTTGACTTGGCATGGTAGAACAAGCTAATCATGGGTATTTGTTACATACCTGGATAGCAGAAAGCCAACACATATCGCTCCTCATGCTGCTCTGCAAAGCGAGTGAAAGTCGAACCAAGCTTCACTCTCTTTAGTAAAAAAAAAAAAGTTTATCTGTTTTAATTTTTTTCCACTTTTGTTGTGTTTTTCTAGCTCCGTGCGTGCTACATCCACTAACGTAGCGGCTCAGGATAGCGTCTTCGACTCGCTAGCCAACACGCAAAGTCACTTGGCGCGCTGTGATTGGCTGATGTAACCACGTTTACCCTCCCCGCCCCGCCCAGAAATGTCCCAACCCAACCAAAAGAACATACAGGCATACACAGACATTAACAGAAGAGACGATTATTTATTCGGTAAAAGTCGACATTTTATTTTTTAGGAAAATCCTTCAGATTCTACCATTAACATGTTCATCCTTAAGTTTCTGGAGAGTTTCCTAATAGTCCTGAAAGGAGCTGAATCTCATGCTTGTGGCCGGAATTTGATCCACAGCAGCATACAAGGTTACTAGAAACTCTACTTTTTAATTTATATGAATAAGTTTTAACAATGTCTGTTCATGCTACCACTGTGATTGTGTCTAATAAAGGGATTACAGCCATCACATTCAGCCACTCAAGGAGATGTACAGGAAAAAGAACAAACTAAAATGTTGTTTCTCCATTCCAGCAATATAAATAAAACATTAAATGTAAAAATACAGTCAAAGAAACAACCTAAAACAAAAAAAATGGATAATCTTTATAGTTCTTTTGAATTTTTCTACACAGAGCTTTTTCTTGGAATAAACATATCAGTGAGACATTTCTATTGCTTTAAGATCAAACTGACCATTTCTTCAGCCACTGCACATTTACTGTACACTGACACAGTGCTAAAAATCATCTGTCCTCTCACCAGAGCTCCCTGACACTTCATGCGGGACTCCCTTGAACAGAGCTGACATCCTCCTCACTATTTATAATGTTCACTCATATAAGGCACAACTTTACAGCAGCATGAGTCCACTGTGAGCAGACAGCAGTCTCCAGAGAAGCAGATCACACTCTATGATGTCACTGCTTCACTTCTATCACGCTACGCTGTCTCATCCCTGCCTAACGAGACTGGGACACTGGCCTTATGATGCCTTTGTTCCTCTCTGGTGCTCCGGTCGGTGTGCGTAGCCTTTTCAATATGGATCTTCTTCCTAACCTTGCGGCCCCAGCACTCCCTTAGCATTTCATGTCCTCCAAGGCTATTAAACTTGCCACAGAGCGTTGAATCATTGATTTTGTCACTCTGTGCATGAGGTGGCTCTTTAATTGCTAGTGACAATGCTGTGTTGTCTGGCAGTGCTATTTGTAAATAATGCTTAAAAGACTGTAGCAAGGGTGTTAGATTACAAGATCACTGCTTGATTTAGACTGAACAAGATGATGATTACATCCGTCAAGAATTCATTCTCATAGCATCTAAATTTTGTATAGGCTTTAAACAGCAACATTGCATAATGTAACGGGCAATTTGTGAATCCCATGCCGACTAATACTGCCTAATTTGGGCCTTTGGAAACATCAACTCCGGCTCGTCCACTTAGCTGTCCCCTGATCAAAACAGGAAGCAGACATCTTTTATGACATTGCTGAGCTGTCTCCCCTACTTTGGCCTCAAAGAGTCCCCCTGCCTCCCCGTCCTAATGCTCCATGTTTTCACTTCTTCACTTTGCATCTTACAAAATAATGAGCATCTCAAGATGTCTTTGTCCAGTGGGCGGACAGTGCTGGAGCACCTATTACTCACTCCTGCTTGTGCCTATCAGACTGCAGCCATGTCACGCCAGATGTTCCCCAAGGCCATGGCATTATTTTTTATGTGTGTGTATGTGTTTCTTTTTGCAACTGTTTGGATATGACTGTTTCCACATCCCTCCAACTTGCAAATTTAGAATCTTTTATTAGGCTCTGTGCATGTGGAGGTCTGGGATGGATGTGCACGCAGCGTTACCCCTGGCTGTGACCCACAGCTGTAGTTTTCAGGAAGTCAGGAGGAGTCCCGGTGTGCTGTCGCTCCCATTCAATCACACACACTGACACACGGCCTGCAGTCCCTAAGTGTGCGTGTGCATGTGTGTGTGTTGTCTAATTCTCCCCTGGTCTAATTTACCCAAATCATGGTTTTAAGCAATACTGGAAGTCACTGATTCTGGCTTTTCCAGACTGGCACTCTGCTCACTACTCGTCATTTTATGTTAATGCTTTAAATTGAATATCCAGAAAGCAGAATGCAATAAGGCAATTTGACTTTATATTATGTTTTAGGCCTCACTGCATCCACTGAAAGTCTGCTGTCACTCTCTGTTTTAGTCTCCCTCCTCTCGCTAAATATGCATTCAACAGCTGTCTCTCTCTCATCTCCATCCCACACCACTTTGGTCTTGACAAATTGATGTGGAGCGCTTTTACATAACAACTACGTATCACTCACACACACTCACAAACACACTAAGGATACTATCCACAGCCCAAATGTAAACCTTGCTCAAGCATTGCACAGACACTTACACGCACACACACACACACACACCTTGCTGCAGGTGTTAAGAGCCCAGTGTTTGCAATTAGAAATGTGTGTTTGTGGAGTGTTCTCTCGTTTTTCTCTTTGTGGAACACAAATGTGGCGTCCAATTTAACTACTGCTTGGAAAGCATGCATAAGAGAGGGAGAGGGAGAGGAAGACAGGGGAAGACGAAGGGGGGATTGACATTCTGCCTGAGCGCTGTGCTGTGCTTGTGGAATAATGATTAGCTCCTCAGTATTCTAGTCACAAATGCTCCCCTATCAATGGGAAAGAGAGAAAGAGGGGAAGGAGGAAACATGAGGGAGGGGACAGAGAGGGAGGAGACAAGCTGAGGGAGGGAGGGGGAAGAGGAGTAGCAGGGAGAAACAAGGTGAACAAGAGAGCAAGGGATGAAAAAAAGTGAGAGGTAGTGGAGGACAAACCAGGTGAGTATAGTAGACATAAGCAGCTAATGTAAATGCTAGTGTGCTGCAGTGTTCACACACACACACATACACACACACACAGAAGCAAGTAGCACATGCGCATATTCATAACCACACAAAATGGACAAATTTGCACCTAACAAATGAAGCTAATTCACACATACACTGATGTTCAGACTGCACACACGCACACAGAGAAATACACCGCTACATGCGTTGAGACTACTTTGTCAAAGTCACAGCAGGTACAGCAACCTCAGCAAAGAGAGAGACAGAGGCCATGTCGCAGGGGGGAGAGAAAAGAATGAAAAAAGAGAAAGGGCAGAAAAAGAAAATAAGAGAAAGTCAGAGGGTGGAGGAAGCATGTGCACACAATAAATATGTAATCACAAGGCATATAGAATGATAAATGTATACCATTAGTTAAATAGGTCAATCATGCATTAATAACCAGCCTATGATAATAGAGTTGGGAAGTCAGCTGTGGCAGAGTGAGTAAGTTTGCATAAGTGTGCTCACTTAGTCAAATACAAAGAGGTACATCATGTTTTTGCACGCCCCCTAACTCAGAATAATGTTTTAAACGGATTATCATAAAAGAAGAGAAATGCTGGAATTTCAATTAAGATAGAAAACCATAAAAGCCACATTATTGTGCCAGATTTACTGATGTATCACTTGCAGAGCACAGCAAAAAAAAAAAAAGGCAATTACTCTGGAGAAGGCATTTTTTTTTACACAACAGATAAATGAATAGATTAAATGTTGATGATTTCTAAGCCGGTGAAGTGAAACTTCAACTTCATGTTGATGCAAGACGCATTCCTCAGCCTCAGCTCTAAACCTCTCAGGCTGAATGTGTGAAAACTGTGTAACTGTGTAAATATTGCGTGGTTTTTTTTTATAATGATGAAACTTGGGATAAATGTTTTCAGTAAACAAAAATGAGACGCCTCTAGCACACATGATCATGTGTAGAGTGATATTCAGCATGCACATCCCTAGTAGTGTGAATGAAAACACAGCTTGATAATAAAACATGTCTGCCCTTCTCTATAAAAACTGTGTAATTTGACTTACATGACATATTGTAAAGTCCAGCACATATAGTGTGTTGACCTTCATCTGATTTATGATATTTTCCAGCTCCTGTAGCATATCTGCTGTGTATTATTTTCACTGTTAAACTGTTTGACCTTTAATGGATACATGGTGCGTCTGACCGTGGTATTCACATTGCATCCCTGAGAGATATATCATAGCATCATTTCAGCTCTTTGTGAAGGAGTGGCTGGTTGTGAAGCTGTTGCTTTCAGGTGACACTTGGCTGAGATGATATGAATACATACTAATGGTATGTAAATGTGGCAATTAAGACTGCCTCTACAGCACATGGAGATTTGAAGGCTACTTAAGGCAATAATCATACAAGCCAAACAGTTTCATGGGCACATTTTCAGCCTCTGTTCTGTCAATAAAAACAGAGCTGAGGCCCAAATAATAATGGCTCAACAGGAACATTACAGGAGTTATAGGAGTGTACTGTGGGTTATATTTTCTTTCTGATGATTAACTACAATTTCCCATTAGGATACTGTAGTTTTGAATCACCTACAGTAAATCCTCCAAACGGCTTCTCATACCACTACCGTTTGCCTTCTACTTGTACATTAACCTGCAGGTAGGAAGGACCTCAACAGGCAAAAGAGCAGGTGAAACGTATTTCTATTTTCATAGCTTTAACTGTTACAATATTTTTTTCAAACGTAAAAAAATACCAGGGGACAAGTTTGAAGAATGTGAAGCTGCTCACCTGGCTTGAAAATCTAGGGCACCAGGCATAAAAACACAATTTTAGTCTGGGAAGTCCCAGATGTAGATAGTGATATGATGTGCTATGAGTTTCTTTTTTTTCCACACAGTGGTATTACTACTTTAACCTAAGCAGTAAATTTGATGTTGAACATGTAATACACATAGAGGTTAGAAAAGTTTTCTTAGCACAGAGCACATTTCTTACTCACAGATGTTACACTATCGTTAAGGAGATAAAGCAAACACAGATAAAGACAGGTGCTGGACTGGGAGATTAAGTGTATTGATGAAGTGACCTATTGGGAGCTATTAAAACAGAGGAATGCAAAGCAGAATCTTCTTGGTTGCTCAACTTGCTCAGGAAGGTTTGAATATATCTACTTAAATATTTCTTAAGGGTGAGCAGTGGCAAGAACCTCACAATACCATAATATCACAATATTGTGCTATATTGTGATATTCTACACAGTCAACTATTTGATTGAAAACAATTTTTCTATTTTGCTGTGGTTGAAGTAATGAAAGTCAGATGCATAGACATAAAGTGCATCAAGTTTGTCACATAAACAACGGTGACATTAAACTAATGTTGCAAATAAAATGATTCACAATTGGTGAATCATTCAGTTGGTGAAACTGAAAAAACGTCACTTAGTGTAACAAATGTTTTGCAACATACATCAACTAGTGATGCAACCTGGACACATCATCAGTGATGTCACCTGGGGTCATCGAGTGTTTCCAGTCATTTCAACATCATACACTCTCGCCCAGGCGACCCAGCCAGGGATGATCAACCCCCCGACTTGTGTCCAGGTAGCGTTACCTTACCCACGGATCTCCTCTCCTGATCTACAGAAACGTGAGGCAACCTCTGCTGCCTCTGTGGCCTCCTTTATGGCCCTTCACTTACCAGCCCCCCTGATGCCCAACCTGCTGTAGACCCTGCAGAGGGATTGGCCTGCGAACCCTCTGCATCCCACCTCAGTGGGCTCACATCTTGCTCGCCACCCGTTGAGCTGGCACTCCTCCACCAGAGCCTGGTACTTAGCCCTCTTTCTCTCATTGGCCTCCTCGATGCGGTCCTTGCAAGGGACCGTGAGTTCCAGGAGCAAGAAATCTAATATTGCACAGAACATGACTATGATTATTAGTTTATCAGTCTACTAAACTGTAAAAGTAGCACTTAAAATGATTTAAGACTAACTGACCCGGGAATAGAGAGAAACATTGATGTTTACAGCATCAAAACCCATATCTCTAAGTTTAGAAATAAAATATTTTCACAAATGTAATTTATGATAATATAAGTGATAAGTGATTAATAAGTGATTCAGAGACATTAAGACTCATGTTCAATGTTTTTTTTTTTTTTGGTCATTTCTGTTTGAGACAGGGCAGCTGTAAAATTTGTACTTCATCAGAGGCATCCACTCTATTCATCCTACAGATACACTCTGACTTTATATAAAATACATTCTTTAAATTGCTGGCACTAATGGGAAAATGAAAAAATGAAAAAGCTGAGGATAATGGATGGACATGTTGTTCAAAAGGCCTAAAGGTATATGAAAACTACCAGAATTGTTAAAATGTGTGGATCAATGGTTGAAATGTTACATCGTAATAGAAACAAGGTGTAGGCACCTTTTTAAACAGTGAAGCACCTGCAAGTTAGAATATTGTGAAAAACTAATGGATGAAAAGACATCAGCACTGTTTTAAAATACCAAAGTGAGTTATTCATATATCTCTTAAAATGCTCTTCAATGGTTAAATATTTTTGATATCTAAAACAGAATCTAAACAAAGTATAAAATTCAAATAGTCAAGCATTAGTAGCAAACAATAAGATAAAATAGGATATCAGACAGCCTAAACTGACAGATACTGCTCAGAAATTCCAAGAAAAATTAAAGGGTTTTCATTATTATTGGATAACTCTTTGTTAAAACTATGAAAAAAGTTAGTGCAGCTTAAAAGTAAATGTTACAATATGTATCTGTAACAGTTTAGGATTACAAGGTAAAAAAAAAATAGTAAATGTAGCTAAACAATTGCTTCTCATTAGATTACAAGGCTATTAAACTAGCTAAAAGTATGCTAATGCATGAACCATTTCTAAGTCCAGTAAATAATTATTTACACTAGCATTACACTAGTGCAAGCATATTTACAGTGACATATCCCTTGGAAAGATAACTGTGAATAACAAGCTAAAAACATTAAAGGCCTACTTATCCTGAAATTTGAGCCAAAAGCGGTGTTCCTGGTGTCCTCCACCTGTGCGCGAGGGACAGCAATCTCAGCGAGTTTCCTGCTGCGCGAGCTGAATATGTGCGTTCTCTCCTGTGGGTCACTTCAGGTATTTTTAGTGTTTATGATAAAAAAGAGGTGAGAATCAAAGGGATGCCCAGGGTGAGAGCAGCTTTACTGAATTCTCCTGCTCCTATTTGTTCCCAGCTGTAACAAGGGCATTCCTGAATCTGGTAAGGAATATTAATTTGCCACTTAATTTGGTTGAATTGAAAGATATAACAAATCGTCTTCTTACTGCGCTGCTAAATCTTACACCATAAATAATTCAATCACATAATTGTAAAAAATAAGATCACACATGCAAGCTTACACTGTAGTTTATATTCCTCTCAACTATGTGCATGTATAATAATAAATTATTCATACAATACTAGTTGGTGAGTGTTCTTGTCATTGAGGGGAATATTAAGTATTCAGTTGGATAATTTTTCAAAAGGCTAAATATATTTCATCATTCCAAAGCGTTCTGTTTCTTTGTAAAAGGTTCCCTTGAAAGCTTTTTATTTAATTTTTATGTCCCTATCTTACTAACAACGTTCAATAAAAAGAATAAAAATTGGCTACTTTCACCAAAATTGAGCCCAGTCACATTTTATACAGTTCAGTTTTATACAGATGGCAAATCAAAGGGACCTTTTTCTGCTGCTACAGTTGAAAGATATTAAACATACAGTAATTTATTTTTTTCTTGGCAATTCTCGTATTACGCACTGCAATATTGATGATGAATCTTTAGTTTTTTGGGTGGGGTGATTACATAGTCTTTCATTAATTAAAACACGACAGCATTCCTTTGACTTCTCTGTTCAACACTTATGTTTGTTGCTGCTTAACAACCATCTAATGAGTACAATGCAAATAGAATGTATCAGATCCGCTGGTTAAAATTTTGCTTCATTGCTTTTCGTGAAAACTCAGAATATTCTAAAAGGTGGATCTTGTTTTCAGCCACCATCCTTGTCTCCTCCACCACTGTAGGAGAAACTGTTATTTTTAAACATCCAAACTCTGTACAATCCAAGAACACAATAGAAAACGACTAGCTAAGGCACTCGCACTGGATGAGCAAAAGGTTGGACACAGTCAAACAATTTACCGTCGTCTGTTCAACAAATAGACCATTACATGGTAGTGTAACTGCTTCTGCAGAGCATACGAGTCTCACGTTTTCCCCTGCAGCATCAACAATCCCATTACACATCTGTGTGTTTTCAGCTTCCATGTTGGGCAGCAGGTATGATAAACGGCACTCTACCAGAATATCAGCTCCCTAGATTCTCTGGGAAGAGAAAAACATGTATTTATCGACTGGTTGCCTGTTGACTCTCAGAAAAAGCAATGAGGAGCAGCTACAGTCTTGGCACAGGCTTCTTCTGCTCCTCAGGAGCCCTCTATTTCCTGATACACTTCTCACTCTGCAGAAATGCTGCCATTTTCCCATTCCGGTTCCCCACACAATCATCAGCATTTCTTTCTCCATGACATGAAAACAAACTAAGACTGAGTGCCTGTGTGTGCCTGGTTCAAACTCCCATGTCAGCAATCACTGGGTGGGAGACAGCCATAAACTGCACTTTAGAAGCCTTAATGGGCTGCTGCAGTGCTGGCAAAACTTATATCATATCATGCCTCTTCCCATTTAGACACAAATAGGATCATTATTTTTGATAACTATACAGCAGCACTAGATAATTTCGGAGCACTACTTACCACTGCATAATGCTTTACCTCGACTAGATCATCATACATCCTGCTGTATCACAGTTATTACTGTATTTAATTACAGCACAAAACAATCAATAAATATTGTCTTGCGAATCATATGAACATTAGGGTTGATCTACGCACACCGCTCTCCATCATTCTGTCTTTCACTAACCCACATGTGCACAGAGAAACAGAGAAACAGCACTTTGGTAAGCAGACTGACTGGTGCTGAGTGGGTCTGTATTTCTCAGCAGAAGGCCTCATATTATTTGTCAAAAGGCACAAGTGGCAATTTACAGCAGAAGCTATAAAGTCTATCCCATCTGATGTGATGGGGGCAATGGCCTCACGTCATCCACCTTATAAAGTGATGGACACTCACAAGTGTGAAAGCTGAAGCGTTTTATTATAAAGACAGCAGAAGACATTTCACAGGCCACCACTGGTGCTCCCTAATAAACTGAGGTTGTAAATGCTGGTCTATATACACTTCAGGGGAAATTTTACAACCTGTTTTTTAATCAGTTTGAAATACCAATTTAAGAAACATTCAGCTGCCTCCATAGTCTGATCTGTGTTTCACCCTTTAATTTAATATTCTACACTGAATCAACACTGCTTTACAGTTTGTTTTCTTTCTACTAATCTGGGACTTGACTATGAAACTATATACCTGACATTGTAAATAATTTATATACTTTAGTTATCAAACTTTCACCCAAAAACACTTCATATAACCTCAGCTCATCATTCTATCCCTCTCTACTCTTTTGGTCTTTCCTAAATTGTTCACATTTTTATTTATACAGTCTCCTCCACTATGAACTCAATAGCATGCTGAGGTGACTGGCTTGTCTCAACCATTGTGATTTCACTGCCATCCATGGTGATGGCGGGAACAGTGATTCCCTGAGCTCCAAGAACAGAAGACGGCAGGATGACAACCTGTGAGGCGCCCTCGATGCCGCTTAGCTGATCAGAGGGGATCATGACCGTCTCAGTGCCTCCTTCAGCCCCCTGCAGAACATATATGGTCTGCACTGCTCCAGTCTCAATCTCTCCTGCGCCGGCGAGTGAAGACAGCACTTTCGCCCCCTCCAACACCTTCTGGACATGTGCAGCCTCAGCTGCTTGTGCTGCTTGTGCAGCTTCTTCCAGAGGCAGGTCTCCATGTAGCCGGATGTGTTTGTCCAGGTTCGAGCGAGAGCGGAAGGCTGCGGGACAGTGGGAGCAGGGGTAGGGCTTCTCCCCACTGTGGGTGCGGGCATGCTCGGTGAGCCGTGCAGCCACGCTGAAACTCTTGCCGCAGATCCAGCAGCAGAATGGGCGCAGGCCGCTGTGGATACGCTCATGGTCCTGCAGGTGGGGCAGCTGGCGAAAGCGCTTTCCACAGGTGGAACACTGGAGGAGGGATGAAGACAAAGGGAGGAAGAAATTGTTAAAGTAGAGCAAATGTAGAAAGAGTGAGAGGATAGGAGAACTGAAATTTTGGTTACTATGATGTCAATGTAAAAGCTGCTGGCATTTAACATTTTTAAGTCACCTGTATAGATTATACTAATTGATTTTCATCAGCCCAATCAATCAAGTGGAGCAATAACTTAAACAGCCATGCAGACATCTGATAAATTGGAAAGAGATTATAAGTGTTTCTTTACTATTTCTGTTTCTATACTAGGGATGCACTGATACTGATCCTAGTATCCAGTATCAGTGTATCGGTGCCCCACAAAGCTGGATTGTTATTCATGGAAAGTAGCCCTTTCTCCCTTTTTAAAAAAAAACTGGCACTCTTGGATACTTGGTTTATAATGTTGCCTCTGGTGCACTTTTTCTTTTTTGCTGAATTACCAGTCTACAGGGTAAAAAATTTACAATTAAACAGTAACTTCTGCACATTCTGAAGCATGATTTTTACCAAGCTTATGGTAAACATTTAAATATTTTATAGTTTAAATAACTATTAACTTCAGGCGCTCCATATACTAATTTTCTGCCTTTTACCTAAAACATGACCAGTCTTAACCCACAGTAGGGCATGCAGGTTATTATTAAACACTAGTCAGGGGCGTATTTAGTCATTTGGGGGTCCAAGGCAAACCCAGTCAATGGGGCCCTCCATGTCCTTGTAACTCATCTTCTCAGAGCTAGACTGGCCTTCCCTGGGTCCACTGTCTCTTTCCGAAGATATCAAGGCATGAGACAGATGCAACTAAATGCATTTCCTCAAGTTCTGTACTTAAGTTTGATTTTGAAAAAAGTGAATACATAATTTAGACCACTTTGTCCTGGATTTGAAATCTTTTATGGTCAATTGACAGCTTATTTGTCCCACAGTGGGAAGTTTACAGAGTAACAGTAACAAACAAGAAAGTATGAAGTGAAAAACATTACAATAGGTAAATATTGAAAAAAATAATTTAGTAAAGAAAAATGTGTAAATATCAAACACAACATAAAACTGGAAAAAAAATATACTGAAAGAGGTGATATTTACAGTTACAATACTTTTTGGTACTATTATTTTAAAGTTAATGTATTTTTATTTGACACCCTGTCCAGTGAGTTATGTATCCAAAAAAGAGATTTTGTTCAATAATGTTTATCACCAACTCAAAAAGTTTGATTTTGAGAAAATGATCTGGTTTCCTGGGCTAGATAAAGTCCTTAAAATCCTAAAAGTCTTATATGTTTATCTCAGATCTCAGAGCAACATTGTTTTTATTTCTGACTTGGTTGAAAATAAGTAAAAAAATGGGAAAAAAAATGTTTTTTACCACAAAATTTTCAGATGTGTCGTAACATGGAATAGCCCATTGAATAAGAAAGGAGGGGGGAGTACCCAAAACAATCATTAAAGATTAAGCTTTTTGATGTATTTTGACGCATGTGAGGTATGATTTAGAAAAAAGAAATGCTTTCAATTGAAGAGAACTTCATAAATCAGTTTTTAAGACATACTTTGGGGGCCCCTGGGAATCTTGGGGCCCCAGGCAACTGCCTGTGTTTGCCTAATTGTAGCTACGCCCCGACACTAGTATCAGATCAGTATCAGTCGATACCCAAAGGTATCAGTATCAGAATCCGAAGCAGATCCCTATTTTATACTCATTCAACTGCTTTAATAGAAGCACTAAGAATTGCACAGAGGACACTATAACCCCTGATTATGTTTTAAGACTGCAGTGATTCCTCAATAAAATAATCACATGGACAGCTCCACACTCATCTCTTTCTTTTCCCTTCGCTTTCTCTCTCTGCTCACCACCTGAGTGCAAAAAGCCAAGTCTACTAGATCCTTGATTAAATGTGTAGCACTACATGAGAATGACTTTTGTGCTTTGCTTTGATTCCTACTGGGATTGAAAGTGTAATCCCTGCTGTCAGTTCTGCTGCTTTAGTATCTCTTGGAGATGTACTCCCATAAAATCACCTTTCCTGTTGAGTTTGCTTAGTGTACACTCAGCAAAGTGATGGTTAAGAAACATACAGAATATATACCTAATTCAGGCTCACTCTAATAACTGTCTGTGTGGTTGAGGGCCAATACTCCTCCGGCCGCCCAATGCCTGACAGAAATGACTCGAAGCAAAGCCACAAACATTCAATCAATTGTACAGTCAGACATGCTGTGATGAGCTCGGGTGGGTCTATAGTTGATGTCCTGCCTCATCACCAGAGCAGCAGAAAGAAGGAGAGAGAGAGAGTCCCAGAATAGTAACAGGCACAGAGGGGCGCTGACAGGCCCTAACTCAGCCCTGTCATTAATCACAGGTACACAGAGAGGGAGGGAGGGAGGGCGGGAACACCCGTAGGACACACACCACACAAATGGCTGTAGTCCAGATCTGGTGACTTGGCCGAGGCTGTGAAAGGCTGTGACCGTTGGGGGTGAGGCAAGGCTGGACTTGTGATACCGAGTCTTGTGTGAAAAAGAATGTGATCCAGAAGAAACAAAGCAAACCTATAATCTTCCTTACCTCAAAAGGTCTCTCATCAGTGTGTGTCCTCATGTGAACATTGAAGGTGGAATTGTAGGCAAAATCCTTGTGGCAAATTTGACAGCGGAAGCGGGGTCGATTTTTGGACCTGCCGAGTTTCCCCTGGAAGTGGGCCAGCACGTGCTGCTCCAGGGCACTGTTGGAGGTAAATCGGCGGCGGCAAGGACTCACAGGACATTTGAGAGGCGTCTGGCCCGTGTGGGATAACCGATGAAGGTCGAGGCCCTCCTGGGTCATGCAGCGGTGGCCACAGAGGTCACACTCAATCTGAGGAAGGGGAAAACAGTAGATGGGGAAAAAAAGGGGTGGGGAAGGATACCAATGAATGATGGGGAGGAATTGTACGTAAAAAGTTACGATAATGTCATAGTTTGATGACCACTTGTGATCGTGATGAAACAGCTTTCTGAGCTATCATAGGAGGGTTTTTTTCTTTCAGGACAAAGAGCTTTGAAGTCTAATGAAATACCTAGAGCAGAAATGTTTAAAAAGGGGAAGAGCATAATTCAAAAATCTAATTATCCATACAGAACATCTGCAACAAATTGAGCTAAATTACAGATAATATCTTGATATTATTTTTTTAGTTTTAGTGCGCTTAATTCACAGAGGTCCCAACCTGTCCAGTGCATCGTCCCCGGCCCTGTCCCCGTCCACGACCAGTGTTCTTCTCCTCTTCTGTGGTTGGACAACGCTGCATGTGAATCTCCAGCACAGACTGGTTCACAAACTGGGATGAGCAGTGAGGACACGTCGCCGGCTGCTTGTCTGCAACAGGGATATGTAAGGTTCCAGTCAGGTTCACACTGAGATGAGCCACTCTAACATGTACACACTTTGGTGCTGATGATGTATTTCAAAGGATAAAGGTGTGGAGCATTTCCATGGTGGATATGGAACTTTTCACAGTGGAAAGAACAGATGCAAATAATAAAACTAATGATGGCTGAATTGCAGTTAGCTGCTTCAGCTTCAGGGTCTCACTGTCCTTCTGTCATGGATTACTGAAACTCTTAAAAAGAAGAGAGCTGTCATAAATGTTGCTAGTAACACTCTGGCTTCTCCTTCTGTGATGAGTCAAAATGTTTGCTGAGGACAAAAAGCCTGTTCGGGAACAAAGGCTGTTTGTTGGACAAAGAAAGGAGGTTTTGATCACATTGTCTAAATAAAATCATCAGAACATATTCCCAGAATGCTCGAGTGTTAATATTTGTACAGCTGCAACTTTCAGTGATTTGAGTAATCCATTGAGTCACATCAACATTTAAAAAAATAATAATACATTAGAGAAGAGATGTTTTACATTTTATGTAGTTGTTTAAATATACATATATATATAATACTAAATGTTTACAGTCAGTGAACATAATTATTAGCTATTGCTGCTTTTTGTTGTTTATAACAGGCTGGCCAACAGGCTGTGGTTAAATGAGCAACAAAAAGCAGTTTTTCACTGCTAGATTAGTCTTTTAATGCATTACAGAATAAGTAAACTTGAAAAAACACATCTTCAAATACACATTACAATTACTCATCCCTGTTTTCAAAAGAATGCTACCTGTGTCTAATCAGGCTGATTTTTATCTGCGATGGTTGATGATAACTCCCGTGACACCATCAAACTGCATCTTTGTTCATGGTCTTCATTCAGCTGCCTTTAGCAGCTGATATTCAATTAGTGCTCTGACTAATAATATGACATAAAAGAGTCAAATCAAAAGAAGACAAATCACAATTTCCAGGAGCCCAATGTGACACATGTGAACTTCTTTTCTTTACACCTACAATAAAAAACAAATATTAAGGCTTAAAATAACAGATTCAATTTCAAACTGAAGACCAAGCAGCTTTTAGGAGCTTATTTTTAAGATACACTGATTGTTTAAATTTGCTGTACATCAATTTTGTCTATTCACATGGATGATCAATTCATCGTCTACTCACTTGAGCTCTAATCAGATGGTGCCCTGGTTATAATCTGGCAAAGCTGACACTGCCCTGTCTGGGTTGCTCTTGGAAACCTGGCTGGTAAATCGCTGACACTGATGGTTCATCAGCATAACTACAGGTCGTCACGCCAACATCTTGCAATCTGCTAACCATCTGTACAGTTTATCCTAGTGGGGGTGATCCACACCGCTCCCTGTTGGGACCCTCTAATTAAACCTCTAATAAGGACAATCTCAGCCGATGGCCCTGGACTGATCAATGGATCAATCCCTCCAATCATCTCTCTCAGAAGAGTGCTATACCTCTGACCTCTGCTCCAGGATGACTCTTCAAGCTTAACTAATGAGGTTGACGATCCAACGCGCCCCCAATTCATTTACCTCCACCTTCCTCCTCTGTTACACATGGGATGCAAATCAATGGAAAGTCATTGAACTAATGCATCAGGGGAACAATGCACACATAACACGGCTGTATGTTTGTGAATAAACAAGATAGGCCGCCCTAGCGAGCTGATGGGGACGTTTACGGCTGTGTTTGCATTAATCAATAGTAATTCACTGCATGCTGGACAGATAAGGACATCATATCTAATTGGCTTCCGTTACAAGCAGGCATCGAGGCTTGCATCTGATTTCTTGATATGTTCCCCTCATTTGGACCCATTGTCAGCCTTCCTGACAGTTATCACAGTCTGTCTAATTGATTGGAGGGAGGAGACAGAAAAAAGGAGCATATAAAAGGAAACATAAGAAAGATGTTCAGAGCACAGCCTTGACTAGTATATCTGTATTAGTTAGCATAAAGTTGCTTCTGTGATTCATACAGACACAAGGCTAAATGAAAACAAGGGGCTAAGCCTTGAGCCCTCACCTTGATGAGTTAGTGAGTGCAGGTCCAGGTCTTTCCTGCGTTTGAATGCTTCTCCACATTCAGGGCAATGGAATGGATGGCTGGTGTGCAGCAGTCTATTCGAAAAACAAAAACACATTTTGGCTAAGTGTTTTTACTTTTTAGACAACTGACAACATTTTTTCCAGATAAAATTTTTACCTCACAAGTAGAGGTAAGAGACATACTAACAGTTCTATTAAACAATCATGTATAAGCTGCAAAAAGAGGGACTTTTAAATGTGTAATAAAAGGTATAATGGAAAGTCATGATGTAGTTTTAAGCTTCCACCCATGTGTGACTCATAGACGGATTAGCAGAGAGTATGTGCTTAGCAGTGCTTTAGGTTAAATAAGGGGTATTAGCTGAGTGTGTAGCATCCGGAGATAAAAGAACAGCAGTAAACTAGGAGGAGTCAGAGTTAGGACATGAAAGACTATATTTATCTATTGCATAACATTACTCTGGAAACAGCCTTAGGGGAAGAAAGAAGTGCTGGGATGCATTCACCTTTTGCTGCATCAGACCTGTTTTCACTGTATAGAAAATGTACATTACTTGTTCTTTTGTCAGCTTTTCTCTCATAGAGAAACACATCTGACATAAACATTTACTAAAAGAGGCATAACTTAAAGTTTTTAGTTTCATATTCTGTGTATCACAGTGCTCCAGTCAATTTGAGACGACTTTGCAGGGTTAGAGGTGATGTGCAAGGACCTGTAAAGGCCTTCAGAAGAGACGAGGGTGTTCCTGCCTGCTGTTAAATAGACAAGAGAAATCAATAATTCGTGGACAGCTGACCCTGAGGCAGTCGGAGGTATTAAGATTTCAGTCAGGGTCACTTCCTCTCGAGGACAGATGTTCTTTGGTAAGCAAGGATAGTAGTGTGTAAAAAGACGTATTAATACACCTGGTTTATGCAATGAAGACGTTTGAATAATGGAGTTATTAGTCCCTTTTTCCCTTCTTCTGCAGGACTTCTCAAATGGGAAACTGGTTTTTAATCAGTTCATAAAAAGTTCATTCTGAAGTTATGTAGAAGCAAACCTCAGCTGCTGCATTGAAAAAACTCTGGGGGGAAAATGTTTGGATTAAGTTTGTGGATCTTTCGGTAAAATAATATTCTAATATATAATATTCCACAATCATTCTGCTCACATCCACAGCTAGAGCAGCCAAATATTTAGCATCAGTATGAGGTGTAAAAGGTGTGTGATAAGTTTGTCCATTTGTGAGGTTCACCCTCGAGTGGGTGGCCTGGCTCCAACATGTCATTCCCCACTCTCACCGTGTTTCCTCCTCTATCCACTGTCCTGTCCTCTCTGGTTAAAGGCATTAAAAAGCCCCCAAAAAAACTTAAAAAAACCCCAAAACATTTGTTCATTTATTTAATTTGGTCTGCCTACCTTTAAGTCTTCCAAAAGTCAGATTAGATACGTTTTTTCAACTATGGCATGAATGGCCCTCAATTGTTTACTACACCTCTCTCTTTAACACCCTCTAGTGGACTCGTCAAGGACAAACACGTGGGACAGTCATTCACTAAATTTTGTTGTCCACTGGTTTCCAGTGAGGATCCATAAAATCCAGTTGTACTGATGCCAGTGATACTGATAGTAATTCATTTAGCTTTTTAACTGATGACCTTGGTATTACACTGTGCAGAGCCTGATCATTTTCTCTTATTCTGCCACCTGACAACACGCACTGTAGCTCTGTCTCTCTACAAGGGCATGAGATAGCTCCTCCCATCTTACTGTGAGTGAAATAGCCTCTGACATACACCTTTTCAACGTCCATAGACAAAATTATTGTATGGAAATCAATTGGTTGTCTCTGAATTTTCCCCAATGCCTCATCCAGCTAAAAGAGCAAGTATTGGACCAATGTCTGATGTCAGTACTAGATCGTTGCATCTCTCGTTTCTAGAACAGCTCACTGGTTTCACAGTCAATATCAAGATAACCACAAGTCAAGTCCAAAAGCATCTGAACAGCGAAACGTTTTGGGGGCAATGGATTATTTGTCTTCTTTTCTGCTTTGGAGTCGGCAGAACATTGATTTACAATACACTTACAGTAAAGCACCAACTTAATGATTCAACTGTTCAGTCCTTACACTCAAATGTAGATCTCTATCCTTAGGGTAAAATAAAACATTATTAAAATACTGCAAAGTCCAAAGTTTGTGCATGAAATGTGTATTCTTTGACATCCAGTATTTCATAGCCAGTGAAATACATATCCACTCAGAGTAACTGCTCCCACTGGCTTGATCAGGTAAGACAGGACCCGACTCTTTCCCTGTCCTGAGCTTATCGTTATCATCTTAATTTCCTTGGCCTCTGTACGTCAATCATATGCGTCTAAGGCTCAAGGGCAAGCAGACATCTCAGTCAGCACATTTACTACACAGCTTTCAAGTGTTGCTCAGAACACGGACACAGACACAGCTCAGCTACTACAGCTTGAGGCGAGAGGAGGGAGGTTTATCTAAATGCTGTCCAGTGCTCAGCTTGGAGCCATACTTTGGTCATATCTACTCCGTAAACAATGTTGGAAATGGCAGATTGTTGTTCATTTTTACAAAGAAGTCAAAACCTTTGGAGCTGTGGAGAGTATGGAGAGCTCTCACTTAGAGCTCTGAAGTGAGAAAAGTGTTATTGTTGTGTTCTTACTTGTGATGGTTGAGCTGTTCCTCCGTGTTGAATTTTGACGGGCAGTTAGGACAAGAGTAGAGCTGAGCAGTTCCCTCGCTGTCCAAAGTACACACCTGTGTTGAGGACAACAGCTGAGGTCAGGGTACAAATAACAATCAAGGATTTAATTTCAAAACCATAAACTTCCCATCAAAAACACTCAAGTTAATGGGTTTTCAATTTGAGAAGTGTCTGAATGAAAAGAGAACAGTAAAAGAGTGTACCGGTTTGCGGCCACGTTTCCGCCGTGGCAGTGTTGATGCATGAATGCGTTGGTGTCTCTTCAGGGTGGCTGCCTGGGAGAAGTTTTTCCCACAAACATCGCAGCTGAAGGGTTTGTTGCCAGTGTGGCTCATGCTGTGGCGCAGCAGGCTTTGGGAGTTGGCAAAAGATTTGGTGCAAACCTACATGAAAACAACAACCAGGCTTAGTATAGAGATGTGTTTGCTGGTCTTGGCCAGGAAACTCTTATGGAAACATTTTCAAACCCACAGAGGTTTTCTTGGTTCATTATGTTTTATTAAATAGATAAAAATAGCAAAAAAATCTTAAATTAAAATAAATGAACAGTACAGTGACCAGTGTAAAGTAGTTTTTTTAACACATTAAAATTAGTCGGGGAACAGAGCAGAGGAAACTTATTACACAAACAGACTGAATTATTGAATAATTGAAATAAAAATACTATTCTAAATATATAAGTCATTGAGAACACTAGAGATAAGGAGCTCCAAAGCCACTTATATGCATAATCCAGTGGGAAACACTGGATGTTAATTTATGCTCATTGTGTCATTATTAAATAATTTCCATTGTATGTATACACAAGAGAATCTGTCAAATATAATGAGGCTGGGGGTTCAAGTTGTGCCTCTCTCAAACTGCACCCACTTCAAAAGCATTACATCATCACATAAATGTCAGCTTCATGACAGAAATGACATTTACATCAAAGGAAATAATCCTTCAAACCCAAGAGAGGACACAAGTTGATTAAATTCTGACTGGCACCTTGCATGTAAAGAGCTTCTCTCCCGTGTGGCTGAAGACATGAGTGCGGAGGAAGACACGCCGGGTGAAGGTTTTGCCACAGTAGGGGCAAACGTGGGGAAGTGGTGTGCGGGCCCAGTCCTGCAGCAGCTTGGCAGGTGGAGGGTGGTTGGTGTTGTCAGACTCTGCAGCACTGCTAGCCTCTAACTCCTCTTTGAAGCTTACACTTTTGTTTCCTTCAATCACAAAACGTAGCTTGTTAGGGACAAAAGCAGTATGCAACAAATACCTTACTTTCAGCAAATAGTTTTTAACAAGTTTACCTTTAAGCATATTAGTACCGCTCACGATCCTGAAAGTTGGCCTGCTCCTCTTAGAGAGGGGTGAGCCGGACTCACTGGCAGAAGCATGTGGGGAAAGCAGCCTCTTTTGGGCACCTTGAGGTTTAGCAGTGGTTGTTTCATCCCCAGTTTCAGTCCCAGCCTCCACCTCTGTCCCTAATGTGAATCCATGCTGCCGGCGATGGTACAGATACTGTGTGGTGTTCATGAAGCTTTCTCCACACTGGGGGCAGCTGTGCAGTGGCTCCTTCAGGTCATGCTTCTGCTGGCGATGAACAACCAGCCCTCCCTCGTCACTGAAGCTCTCCCCACACTGTGTGCACATGAACAACTCAGGCTGTGTGAAATCTGAGGTGACGCCAGGGGTGATGGTAGGGGTGTCCTGCTGCTGTTGCTCAGTCCCGTTGGTCTGACTACAAACTTCCACTGCTAACCCTTCAGGAATCACTACAACCCTTTCCTCTCCTTTCTGCTTGTGTTGCTTGCGGTGATAAAGAAAAAGGGTTGTGTTCAGGAAGCTCTCACCACACACAGAGCAGCGGTGCAGAGCTTCCTCAAAGCCGTGTTGGGTTCTACGGTGGGCCACGAGCTCAGAAACCAGGCCAAAGCAAGAGCCGCAGTCCACACACAAGAGCACAGGTTCAGGCTTTGGCTTTTTGTTGGCCCCCCTCCTCTTAGGTGACGACTCCTCTGGATTGGAGGTTGAAGCAGTCGCCTCAGAAACAGGAAGATCAGAGCTCTGAGCTGAGGAAGGCGTAGCATCTTCAACTTGCTGACCCTCTTCCTCTGAAGCGGGTTGCTCCACTGATGCTGGCTTCACGTTCTGAGCTGTTTCACTCTGTGAAACAGAAGAATCATCTGGATTTGAAGTTGAATCAAGGTTGTGAGATGCTGCAGGCTCCGGCTCAGATTGGGAGTCAGTTTTTGGATTGCTCTCCACCGCCGACAGGTGACATGCCCCCTCTTTACGGTGCTGCTGCCAAAGGTCCAAGGTCTTGAAAAGTTCATCACAGTCCCCGCACTGGTAAAGGATTCTGGGCTGGTCTGTTGTCAGTTCTGCACTGACTGCAGCTTGCTTGAGTACATTCTTAACAGGTTGTGTGGGGAGCTGTGCCTCCTGAGCTTGAATTTGAGGGACTGCGACTGCCCTGGCTATATTTATGACCTGTTGCTGCAAAAGAGAAAGAGAGGAGAATTAGAATCAGTCCACACTGTTTCACACATTTTGAGTTACAGTTTATAAGAAGTGAAAGACTGTTCACAACACTTAACAAAGCCTTTTTAAATTTGCAAGTTTAACCTGAAGTGTATTTATGTATTTCATCCCCTCTGAGAGGAAAGGGATGAAAATTGTGAGTTGGAGCTGTGAGGTCAATTAAAGCAGCATGAGTTTAGGGCCAGAGTTCCTCTGAGAGCTCCAGACAGACAAAGATAAGGCCTCGGTCCAGCAGATAACTATCAGAGGTCCTTTAGGGTTGAGTGGGTCACTCCGTGGGGCTTTACGTTTGCTCCCTCTATCTGACTAGATGATAAAAACAGGAGATCAAGGTCTAGGTTAAAGACGTCTGAAACAGCCTCAATCATAACAGGTCAAACAGTCTCATATAGAGTTATGATCTGTGGGATTTTGTTTTAGCAGTCTGGAACAGATACTAAAGACATCCTCTGGTCTGTTTCAAAAGCATTCTGGTTGCAGGAACAAAAGATTTCCCTTATAAAATTCAGGTTGTTGAAAGTCTCATGCAAACTGCTCAAACTGGTTAACACCAAATGTGGGCAGAAGTCTAACTTTTTACTGTTTTAAAGAAAATTATATTTTGTATTAAATGTTACAATCCTAAGTGACTGTGTTGTTGATCATTGTCAGGCCGGGTTATGGCCTACAGATGTTGCACACAGTAAGACACATATAAATAAATGAATGAATGAATGAATGAATGAATGAATGAATGAATGAATGAATGAATGAATGAATGAATGAATGAATAAATAAATAAATAAAGTAGATTCTGGATACATCTAAATGATGATTTGAATTTAAGTGTCACACAAAAAAGGGTTTTCATCTACAAGCTGTTTTTAAAATACAGGTTATGACTAAAATATACTTTACAACTTAAATAAGTTGTCAATGACTGACAGAAGGGACCTCTAATCTATCACCTATCTTGATTGAAAACAGCAGCATCCATCCAACTATCCATGCTTTTTAGTCTCAAGTGTTACCCATAAGGCTTGCTTTACAACCTCTTGCTGTCTCTCTATCAAGTAAAAACATAAGCATGTTACAGCCTCTTATGCTGGGCTGGTGGCAGCATTGTTTTAAAGTGTTTCAGATGACTTCACTAACAATCACCTTTATTAGCAAAGAGCATCACGGGAGCCAACAGACTTCTGTTAGCCTCTAGATTTCTAAGAAATCCCCCAGCAGCAAGTTTCATGGAAGAGCACTAAAACTTAACAGCAGTAGATTCACTTCAAGTCGATCATATTACCAGCTGAACAACCCTTGACCACAAAGTTGACATACTATAACAATTATTCCACTATTAAACACTATTTTAACACTGAGTTAATTGATTTAAGCTCTCAGAGAGCAGCCCTAGCAAATCTGAATACCAAATGACTTCGTTATTTCTGGAGAGCTTCTGTGTTATTATGTTGATGAGGTGGATGAGTCACCCTTTGGTCCAGAAAGGGAAAGAGAACACGAGGTGAATATATTTCATAAGAGCGAGGGGGGCCTTTCCTACAAACTAAAAAAGTGGAAAGAGCAAACTCTGACTTGTTAAGGGGACAGTTTTGAGAAGAAAGATCAAGTTACCCTTAAGGACTATTTGCTCCAAAAATGTCTTTTTCTGTAGATGTGCTCCTCCAAATTTCATTTGAAAGGAAGATGGAGGAAGAAATAATTGCTTTCCGTATGCATCTGAGACCTAAAAAGCCACAGTATTCCTGCAAAGTCTAATCATATAAACAGAAATTATGATAATCTAACTAATGAAGCAAAGCTGTTTGCAATAAACAGGCTTATTGAGAGATGAAAGGCAGGAGGCCATAAGGTACACAGGTTTAACAATGTTTCCACAGCTACTTCATCTATATGGATGCCGATGAGCCATCCATCAAAGAGAAAGTACAGCAGTGACTGACGCATTTCTCATGCTCCTCTCCCCGCTGGCAACCCAGGATGCAATTTGTCTGTCATGAGTGTCACTGGGCTTTATGGACGTGTGGTGAAGACTGTAAGGATGGAAGTCTGGGCACAAGCTCAGACAGCCGTGCCCCGCTGCTAAACGAGGGCCAAAGACTGCTTTTAACCCTGAGGGCCTTCTGGAGCTGTCATGGGAGAGCCAAAAGAAAAAAGTGTCAGCCACAACAGAACTCAACTCAATATGTCAAAGAATAACAGAATAAGTCAGCCTATTACAGAACTTTCTAACTTTGTTATCCATTTAATGTCTTTGTGGACCTCAGGATCAATAGAGCAGAGCATTTTGATGAAGTTCATCCCAAAAGAATAGATTTTCCTAACAGGAAACATAATGAAAGAGTAACTCTGAATACAATTCCAAACTCAAAGGCCCGACGGAATGAAGATACACACTTTGAGAACGCATTTAGCACTACAGAGGAGCAGAGTGAATTTCCTTTTGGATTCTTTTGTTTATAAACTGATCGGCGACAGCAGAGAATTGGATCAACAAGGTGATCCAGCTAGCAGCTTTTTACCAATTATTCTAGATCTCCACAATTTTAGCCGACAATGTCTCATTAAATCCTCAAATGAATCACACAATCATCTTAAAAAATAAAGATGCACTGCTGGTATTCTTTTGTGTTGCTGTTGTACCAGATCACATAATCAACTTGCATGTATCAACTAGAGTTCAAACGATGACTGGGATTAGCCTGTTGTATGCCAGATCAGAGCTTACACAAAACACACATGGTGTCATTTTCTGAAAAATAAAGACCAACAGAAGAGTCCAACACTCCATAATGAATCCACTTTTAGAACTACCATATTTTTGCTCATTACACCTGTTTGCCTCACTAGTGACTCATTACTCTGATATAAACATAGCGCTAATGTGTTATTTTGCCACAGTTCCAGAGAGCAGTTCCAGGTAGCACTTAAGTACCTGGAAAAAACACCACTGAATAATTGGAGACTTTGCTGCACAGCCATTGCCAATTTATCAGCAGTGTGACGGATGAACTGATGCTATTGCCTGGTTCCTGACAATTGCTCAAGTTAAATTTACCAGTGAAATGTACGCACATGTTCTCACTCCAGCAGGGACTTGTCACCAAACATGACAGATAATGACCTCCACATCCACTGAACACAGGGTGAAAGGGTTAAAAAACTTCTTCAAGAAAGTGTAGTTTGATACTCTTTCTTCAAATGTGATTCCAAGCTGTCTATAGGGCTTTTACTTTAAGGTTTCAAGAAATGAATTTGATTGGATAATCAACAATTACTGTAACGTAAGTATCTATAGCTAAATCAAATCAACTGCTGATTCAGCAGCGCTACCTGGCTAAAACTTAAACTCAATGAAGGTGATATTCCTCTTGAAACTGTGCTTATGATCACCTCTGTGGTTATTTTGAAGGCTGCAGTTTGTAGAGCTGTCGGATTGTAACGCAATAAACTGACCGGTGTAACTATTATCTTGTCTAGTCAATTAAAACCAATGAGGGGAAGCTACATAAAAACAGGACATCAGTGCACACCTAAATCAGATATTAATAAACAGCATCGCCTTGAAGTGAGTCAGTAAATCATAAACAACTCAATGTTAAGTGCCCTGATCAAGGTCACTACTACTATGATGAGAAGCTGTGCACTGTCAGTTTATGACTAAAGTTATGCTTGTGACTTCAAAGTCATTTTCAAATTGTGATTCAGAAGCTTTTATGTGATCACACAGAGTTGGCATGACCCAGATTAACTTAAGAACCCACACATGACAAAAAAAAGGGAATTTGCGGAGTGTGTGAATATGTACTTGTGTCTGTAGGACTGGAACAGTGACGGGGTTGGCTCCAGATGCATCAGCCTGTTCATCCTCAGCAGTGCACGTCAACTGGTGCTCAAGCACTTCCTCCAGTGTGTTGAACTCCTGGTAGCAGGGGAAGCACATGTACACCGAAGAACTCTCCATGGCTGTCAGGGAATACCAAATGAAAAGCACTTCATTAGAAACGCAGCAATGCAAAACTGATTTAGATAAAGGTGAAACAGTGCACAAACCCAGCATGCTTGGAATATCAAAGCAAAAACCCAACGTGAGCTTTATACAGATGCCGAATCAACAGTGCAGCACATTTTAGTTCAGTCTGTGAACATTGCCCTCTCCTGATGAAAACTTGGGCCTGCATATATTATCGAGACAACAGCTTGGACACAAGTGCCAGGAAGCCAAATCTGAGGCTGCCAAGATGACTCACCAGGCACTGAGTCTGTGCTAATTGTTATTTTGACCAAGCAGGGTTCTGCTCAGGTACAGACAGTGCCAAGTCTTTCACTCTCTTTCTCTGTCATTTTGTGGGCTGAGCTGATGGTTTGCTTCAACATCAATTAGATGAGGGCTTTTCAGAACCAACAGCTCGCGAGGTATGGCTCATGCTGCTTCTGAACGCAAAACAAAATCAAAACAAATTCATCCTAATTCACTTGATACCAAATTAGACCTTATACTGCACCAGAAGAGCTTTACACGTCAAACAATATTTTTTTTTAAATGTAAAAAACTTTAATTGTTGTTGATGAGAACTCATTGGACAAGTCGCTATCACTCTGTGACGCACTCCTCCAGTCTGTCATTACAGAGAGTCACACTGGGTACATCTCTTGTCCTAACAAAGGTCTTAAGCTGTTTGGGCCTAATTCAATGAGTTAAAGTTATTCAAATATGAATAACTGTGGTGTCTTGGTCCTCTTATGTTACAAATGTTGCTTTATTCTGTTCCCCAAAGGCCCCTCCTGTTCTCTCTTTATACCCTGGTCAGTGCTTTAAATGATTGTCCATTGTCCTCTGTTCATTGGTTATAACTATACAGAGCAATCCCTGACAAACAAATTTGTTTAGAATAAAACATGATACCTCAAATGATCTAATTCGACACAGACTATTTCCTGGCTCACATTTTTGAAACGGGGAAGCAAGATATAAAAACTGGTGACCACAGCACTGCAAAACAAAAGCATTTTACACAGTGCAGCACTGTGGAACAATGCTTTGTTTTCAACTTATGTTCAACAATAATTGAGATTTAGGAAACAGAAAATAAGCTTTTCAGGGGATTTTCTCCGAAGGCAACACAAAAAGCAGTGCAGCTACAGTGTTGGGTTTGTTTTTTAAAGAGGTTTATTTTTTTTTTTGATCGACAATATGTAATGTTATTGTACAACACGTAAATGGCCAAAAGTCTCTTATGGGCTGTCTGAATGAGACTTTTTTAATCAGCAGTAACTGTGCTGGCATGTCCCAGCTGATAAGATACAGATCACTAAATGTTTGCATCACGTCAGTCTGACAGCAGCTTTGTGGAGTGGTCTACGTCTGTCATAACCTGTTAGATACATTCAGCAGTGCTTATTTTCTTTTAACGACCATCTCACTAAAATAAATCTTTATATTTGTGTAATCGCCCCAAATATCATACCATACTTTGCATTATAGAGGAGTGCTGGTGGAGGCTTTAGTACTGACTGTGGGGAAAGTGTCTTTCTGACATTGAAAGACAACCGGTGGATGAATGCCTATTTGTTCGATATGCAAGCTGTCGCCGGTTAACACCCAGCTTCATGTTGGCCCTTTGAATCCTGTAGCTGGGCTACTCTGAACGACAGCCCCACAGCTAACATATGGTGGAGCTAACAGTTAGCAGTTAGCTATGTACATGGGTGAGCTGTGACTAAGTTGCTAACGTGCAATGACGGCCGTTTTTAGCAACATGGCTAACATCCATCGGCGTGGTAGCTAGCTATTTCTCCAGCTAACCAAGAAGCCAATGTAAGAAACGCTGGATGGTTCATCGATAGCGAGCCTCGAAGCCAAACTAGCTCCTCACTAAACCTCCTTTTACCACTTGGACCAGTCGTGCTTAGTACCAAGGAGACGAAGAAGAAGAAGAAACGACCGAAGAAGGAGGGCGGGATATGCTTCTTCGGTGGTGTAATGGCGGCGACGGACTTTAAGTTATCATTAGCTGTCTCCCCCCGTTGAAATCCTCCATACACTCAGAAGAGCGTGCGTTATATCTCCAAAAAAGTACCATACACACGAAACAGCTGAAATTAATGAAGTTTGACTCACCGTCCTCAGACATCGCCCGTCGAGGAAATAGGACAACTTCAGTTTTTTCTGTATGTTAGAAGAAGTGACCTGATTGGCTGTAGGGATAATATTATACACCAATCGTGTTTGACTACACATAACAACGAGGAGATTTGTAATCCAAAAGCCCGCGAGGGCTGCACTGGATTTAGTACTATTGTTTAGTCATAGACATTACTGGATGGTACCGGGTGATTTTAACCAGGGATTATTGTTAAGGTTAATTTGAGTATTTTTCTTATTGTTCAAGTGCACAATGTCCTGGTATTTAAAGTGACTTTTCTCTTGCTAAACACATATGTTATCTCACAGATAATCTTGATATCATGTGTCAACAACTTTTTTCCGCCTTAAACCGTATTATAGATTTGGATGGACTTGATCTTATATAGCACCTTTCCAGTCTTTCTGACCACTTAAACCTCTTTACACTGCTATTCACATTCATACATCTGCATGGCATTTAAACACTAATGGCAGAGAATGTTATGGTAGGGGACCATTAATTTTGGCTAGAACATTTATACCAATGCACACAGCAATTTGGGTTCAGTCTTACTCAAAGGAACTATGGGGTATGAATGATCTTCCACTGAGCCACAGGTGCCATTTTATTAACCAATATTGTTTTCTACCATCCTGATCATATGTTTTATTATAGCCTATACTTTTTCATTATATGGTCTTCATCAGTGGTCTGGACTTTTCTCAACTGCAGGACACTTGTGGTTGACAGCATTCATTCAAGCTACTTTTCAAAAAAAAAATTTGCAGAGGAGTTTTTCAGCTACATTCATACAAAAACAGTGTATTAAAACATAAAACAGCTTCCGCTGTACCTCTCCTTAGACTTTATCAATTTTAAATTCTTGCATAAATTTGAACTGACCACAACCTGAGTTACTTACAGCAACCCTTTTAATGACAAATTGCCATTTTTCCTTCTTTTTATCACACAGTGATATTTATAACTGCCTCATATGACTCTAAGTGCACTTCAGTATCTACAGGGGTTTATTAAATCAACACTATACAGTCTCCCACTTATCAGATTTACTCTCCCAAGAGCGAGTACAGGCAGCTGCATCAAGTGCCATATACAGAGGTCAGGGAAAGTATAGACTAGCCCACTTCATATCTTCCAGAATTACTCACTGCCCCCAATGTGGCCCCCATTGGCTGATTGGGAAGATGAGTAGCTCCGCCAGACTGCTTAACCTAACTCTGAACGGTATAATAGAGCTGGCCGGGCTTTCAGCCAGAGGGGCCATGGCCACTGAAGCTCCACAGAAGCCGTGCAGTCAACACACATCGGAATAACATTATTCAGCCTTGACATATCATGTCAGTGCGCTGACAACTTAGCAGCCATGTTTTTTTTTTATTGCAGGCTATGGTTCAGAGGACACAGGTCTCAGGAGGGGAAGGCTGTCTTGTAATGCAGCATTGATCACTCACAGAAGAGTCACCTGTGAGCACCATCTTCATCATGTTTTGTTGATTGTGTTATTATCTCAGCATCTCTGTCCTCAGACTTGTGAGTTCAGCTGGTGGTGCTCTCTGGTGGTTATAAGAGTGTTTCCTTCTCTGAAAGTAAAATAAGAGAAAAGAATATTTGGCACACCAGTGTTAAAAAAAAAGTAAAACATTTACATTAAATACACCTTCATATCCTTGCATCAGTAATCCCTTTCACCATTGTATGTAAAGAAATCTATTTTTTAAAACTCTTTGAAATGTGTGGATTGAATTCTAACACCCATGTAGCGCATCTATCAGGCTAATATGGTTTGCACACATATATGTATGTAGTGGTGTATATGTTTCCCTACACGCACCCCAAGGACATTGACATGCAGTGTAGTCCTACAGAAAAGCAATTATGGAGAGCTGTCAGGGTGAGGAGGCTGCTCTTGGAAGTGTTTTGAGGATTGCTATCTTGCCTTCGAGAGCCCCCTGGCAGCACCAAGGTAGCCAAGTGGAACATCTCTGACTGCCAACTCAGTTTCCATATGTTTGACCAACCAGTCACCAAACCAAGTTTTTACAGAATCAGCTACAGCCAGTCCATACAGATCACTGCAGAAAACAGTGCAATGCACAATGCAATGCACAGTGCAAAGGGGTGTTCTAGAAACTGCCGTCTTCAATATTATAGCCTTTTTTTAATTTGTTTTTTTGAGAATCAGTTTTTTTAAGTGATTTTTCACTTTTTTTTTCTTTTTTGCTAAAGTATTCAAGAAAAAACCAACAGTTTTGTTTCTTTTTTATCCTAAAGAAAGTGTCTTTCTTGTTCTGCCTGCCTTTCATGCTTCATTGTTTGTTCATCTGTCTCTCAGTGAGACAGGAGTCTATGGGTGAAGCTAGGAGGGTTTGTCTGTTTTACCTGTCCAGAAGGTGGAGCCTCCAGAGGGAATGAACACCTGCCCTTCTGTCTGTCTTTTCTCTTAGCGGAGCCTGCAGCCCACATATGGTAACTTTTCTCTGCATTTGGTTTGTTGCATTCATCACACTGAGTGAGTGAGAATTGGCAATTAAATTCTGAATACAATTAACTTTTGGAGGTGCATAAGTTATCAATTTTATTTTATTGTATTATTTTTCTGTTAATAGTTCACAGAGAGTGAAACTATTTTAAAGGAATCAGTTACAGAAATAAGTCTGAATCGGGAAAAGAGTAACCAGTGGGATTTTTTATTTGCATCCAAGGTACTAACATGTCACATGGTTTGCACATTGATGCATTAGACTAGTTAAGCAAATCCATTTTTTTTACTGTGTGACCTTGGAAGGCTGTTCATCCTCAAGCTCACTTTTTCTTTCAAAAGGACCAGTAATATATAGTATTAAAGTTTTCTTTTAGCCATTCAGCGACATTGCTTTGGGGAAAAATCTGCCTTAACAAGTCATTATCAGGTGCGTTGGCTAGACTAGCTGTTTAAATGTGCGCCCCTTTCACAGAGATGAGAGTCCTCCTTGCAGTGTTTGCCAGTTTAACTCCTGGCCATTATCATTTGCTACATGTTCTCCTGCTTCCTATGTTTCTAGTCTTTCTTCTGCTGTTTTGCCACTAAAGGAAGAAATGTTCATGCACAACCTAAAAACAATGCATTATGAGTCCAGGTTAATGGAAGTAGCTCAAAGACTGAGCCAGATCTTAGAAGGTCCTGGTCAGCCACCATGAAAATTGTACATGTTTGAGATGAGTGCAAAGGGTTCTTAAAATGGGCTTTTGGTTAAACCATCAAAAAAATTAAGAGTCACTACATTTTATTATCCATCAACCCCATGGTTCACACATCTGAGACAGTGGAAATGTGCAGTCTTGTCAGTCAAGGTCAAATCCATCTTCCCTCACATTTGCAAGTGCACAACTGTTAATTTCATCATGCTTTAACTGGTCTATTCCAGAGTCCACTGATCCAGCTCTGCAGCAGAGCAAAACGAGAGCTTCATTTGATTAATCCCTCCATGAAAAAGGTTTCCTTCAAAGCTGGACTCAATCCTATGACCATGGGCAACATATTTTGAGGGAAAAGTGGAACTCATCACCCAGGGCCACAAAGGATAAAGAGGAGCCTCTACTGGCCTTAAAAGATCCTCCTCTCTGGGTAATAACTTAAAAAAAGTGAGGCGAAACTGTCAGAAAAAAAGGAACATGGGTCTGAACTCAGGTTTTTCTTGAAGGTTTTTCTTACTCCTGCTAAATGCATTAACAGTTGAGACATTGTTTCCCCAGAGCAAAAAAATTGTGTAACAAAGAGAAGAGAAAAGAGGACAGGCTGTGAGGAGAGGAGAGGCCAAAAAAAAGAAGGTAAGTATGACCTGCACAGTCAAAGAATGGTCTGAAATGATATGAGCAAATAAGGTTAGGATAGTCTGACTGCAATTATCCTTTAGATCATATAGGCATAGTGTACAGTAGCTGTCCTTTTGCAGGAGTGCATGTGTCTGCATGATGCCCCCTGTTTAGAGCAAACTTTTGAAATATCATAATGTAACAGAGGATGAATAACACTTAACAGAGAGTCTTTTGCAAACATCACAACCTTGAAGTGGTTGCACTGCAATCTCAGAACAAAAAAACAAGTTCAGTGTTCATATCCTGTCTGTGGCCGTCCTGTGTGAATCCAGATCATTGGGGTTTCTTATATGTGTAGAATGGATGCTAGAAGCCAGATTTTAAGATGAATTTTTGTCCTGAGAAGTAGTTAGTCTGAACAGGGTGCTTGTTGGTAGCACCCTGGATTCTGCGCAATGCAGCCTTGATTTTGCTTTTGGGATCCCAATGTGATAGGTCCTAATGAGGGCCAGAATTTTTAGTGACACATCTTCCCATAACTCACATCTGATTAACAAGTTTTCAATACCCTGCACATTCAGAGCTCTACTCTTTAGATCATTAAACATGAGCTGCCTGTCCTTCAGTACATCAACCCTTCAGCAGTTCTTGTAGGTGAAAGGGAACATTAGACCATCATTGAAAAGATGCATAGAAATTAGTGCTTCATGGTAAAGTGTAATTTACACCAGACTGCATTCTGATGTCATGGCAGGGAGAGAAAAATGAGAGCTGCATGAATTGATTCAATCTTGATTCCCATCTTCTAAATGATCATGGCTCCATTGTTCATCAAGGCCATCCCATAACCTTCATCTAACTCTATACTCATCTTCACTTTAACATCATATTTGTATCTGCTGTTTTCTGCAGTGCAGGAAGAAATACCAGCTTCCTGTAAGAAGTGAAACGACAACTATTAGAGCGAAATGTCCACAAGCAGTTCAGTCATTTTTACCATAACGCCACTTACATTTTGCAGCAGTGACTCGTGCAAGTGCTAAATAATTACTTGTTTTGCATAAAAAATTACTACATAATCAATATTAAAACATCATCATTTAAGAGTAAAGTCTGGCTGAGTAGAATGTGGTTGAGCAATTTAATTAGCTTTAATGCTTTTGTAATCTAAATGACCTTTATACGTTATTTAACTATAATAAGTCAAATTGCTACTCAATATTTGCTATTTGATACACAAATACAATATCTAAGTAGTTTATGCTGTTTAGTGGAATAAAATGCTGCATTTTTAAAATTGAAAACACCACCTAAAGAAATAATGTTCAACACTTTTCTACATGCATTCATCAACACACATTCATTTTTAATCTATAATGACATCTAAAGGAGGCAGATAGAAACGTATTTAAAAGGTTAGACTATATTCAGTAATCAGGTCTTTGAACTTTGTGCATTATTGTGCCTTAAAGGATTATTTAAGCTTATTCATTGTGTTGTGCTATGATCATGAGTGCATTAAAGTATTGCACATGAGATGCTTTGGCACAGACACGGTGCCATAACATCTTACATGCAATACTAGTTACGATAAATTGTGAACTTTTTATGACTTATGAATACAATTAATGTTGCTATAACAATGCAACAAAATGAAAGACAGCAAGATGGATAGATGCAAAGTTTTCATTATAAACCAGTGCAAAAAAAAGCAAACTAGAAAAGCACTTAAAGAGCGCAGACCTCCACCAAGCATACTGTGATTGTCACGCAACACTTAAGTCCTACTTTAATGTTATACTCCCTTTCAGCAGACTGTCTGCTACAATTTGGTGTTAGTTGCAGGTTTGTACGATAATTTGTTATTTCATATTTCCGATCTTAGTATCCAGAATATTGCCAGAATCTGGATCCTAATTTTACTTCTGTCAGAAATTATGGTGACCTTGTGTTGTGTTGTTTTGCAAAGTAATTCGACCATTTACAGGAGTTATATACCCATATTGTGAAAACAGCCCTATCTCACAATCATAAAGAATCCTTTTAAAAAAAATCCTGGATCCAGATCACCTCCAAAATCAATGTTATCACTTCTTCCTTATCCCATTTTGAACATCTCCTGAAAATTTCATCCAGACTTATTTGTTAAATTTTGAGATATGTTGTCAGACAAACAAACAAACTCTCCCAAAAACATATAGTGCGTCCCAAATCGCATACTTCCATACTCAAATACTCAAAATTTTGAGTATACTGCGTCGAAATGAAAAACAGTATGCATAGTATGCGAAAATTGAGTATGCAAAAGTACCAGGATGATGTACTCAAATCGTCCCAGATTTTGAGTATGCAGCTGTGGACACTTAACGCACTCATTTCCTCCTCTGGCAGCAATGTATAAATGTAAGTTATTGATATTGTTTTTTACACGTGTTGTTTCCACCAAGCACCATCAGCTGTTGACGTTGTGTATATGGTGTAACTTGTTTTTGTTTGTTTTGTTCCGCGAATGATAGGCTATGCCAGTGTTTCCCAATCCTGGTCCTGGGGGACCCCCCTGCCCTGCATGTTTTAGATGTTACCCCACTCCAGCACACCTGATTCAAATGAATGGCTCGTTATCAGGCTCGAGCAGAGCTTGATGACAAGCTGGTCACAATTAAATGTAGAAGAACTGTTCGACATCATGTCGTCATTCCCGGTAAGTACGGCGCTGGGCAGTATGCGATTTGGGACAGCACTACACCCTCAAAATTTGCGCACTAAGCCAGTGAGTATGTAGTATGCTTAGTACACTCAATTTGAAAATTTTGAGTACACAGTATGGAAGTATGCGATTTGGGACACACTAAGAGCCTCCTTGGCAGAGGTAAGACACATTGGTTGCAATAAGGGTTTGAATCCAGCAAAAAAGGCTCTTAATATTGCCAATCCTCTGTACTTCTACTGCATTTCAGAGATATATATTGTTCTTTATAGAAAGTCCTGTTAATGTTTTATCTCCATCTATTTTACTGTGAAATAAAATTCATAATTCAACCCATCGACATTGATTAAATGAGTGCCTGCAAACCCTTTTAACCCTGTGTTTTCTCACAGAAACGTCAAGTTGTTGGCTGGCATCTTTTGATTTTCCCCTCAAAGTAACACTCATAATAGGTCAAAGTGGTCTTTAACAATTTATCACCTGCTCAAGCTGAAGAAACCAGAAACTGAATCAACAGAACAGAGACAGACCACAGTATACTTAACCCTCTTATTTCATGAAGTACTACTATATTATTGACATCTGGCACAGCAACCAGATCATCAGTTGTTAATGCCCCTGAAATAAAAGACGGGTGCCTCTGCCAGATTTTTGGTATAATTTGCATTACAAACTTCATTTGAATTCTGTGTAGAGATCCTCTTTCAAGACTTGGCTTCAAGATCAATTAAAAGCCTGAGGCTTCTTATCCAACCTGTTAAATTGTGTTTTTTTTCCCAGTGCAACCTCCCCCATGTGGTGCAAATAATCTCTTAAATTAGCTCAAACCTGCAGCTCTGAGGCCATCTTCCTCATTACCCAGACGGTGATCTCAAGGGCCTAAAAGTAGCATTAGTGAGATTTACTTCATGGTGCTGATTATCTTCTTTGTTTACACGGTACAAACAATCAGGTAATCAATAAATGAGCTGTTCTAATGTCATTGTGACTTGTTTCCCTGCTGCGATCATGTAAACATGGCTCAGTTTGTTCAAGTATAATTAAGTCATGAAAGTGAGACAGGCACAGTTTCATCACTTTATTAATGAGTTTAATTATTTATACCAACAAACAAAAACTGTCTCTCCCCCTCCATCCCTCTCTCGCTCTCTTCATCATCTCCTTTATCCAACCGTTCTGTTCCGCAAAAATGTCAGGTTCCCCTCAGAAAGAGCGATAAAAGAGCAGGGTCACAGCAAATTAAAAAAAGTGTGACAGATCAGCAGATGGAAAACAAAAACATTAAAATAGTACATTGAAGTGAGCTCTTTATCGAGGAGAGAGTCAGGAGGATGTCCACGCTCTGCCAGCATACACACACTAACACTCATCACACACACTCCCTGCAGCTGTGCTCAGGAAACTCCCCAAAGATCTGTGAAGCAAACACACTGTACTAACAGGTGAGACCTGTTACACTCATACTGCACAAACACACATAGAGAACAGGAGACGGGCGGACACAGGAGATAATACACGTCTATGGACAGATTCATTGTTTCCCCTTTTCTTTCAGATACATACATACACACACACACACACACACACACACACACACACACACACACACTCAAACAAACACACACATACAAGGTGATCTGTGCCCCCTCCTTAAACCACAACCCCATAGATCCAGAGGCTTGTAACATTCCCTTCACATTGAAGTTAAATGGAAACCTGGAGTTCCACCTGTTGGCTAGCATGTGCATCTGCACACACACAGCCACTGATTGGAAAACACACATCGACATGTGGATATGAGTACAGTATCTTGGATGTGAAAAGTTTTGCATGGGACATTGTTGGACTGAAACTTGGGATTCAAAACAATTAAAAAAAACAAAAACTTATCTCTTAATTTTACCATCCTGGTGGGAAAGTAAAGATCCCCCCCGCCCCTCCCAAAAAAACACAATACAATAAATAAAAGTTATGACAACACTGATGAGAGAAAAGGGAAAGTCTTGAAGAGAGAGATGGAGGGAGAGAGAATAAAAATGAAACATTTTGTTCTGTTTTTTCCCCTCCTGAACCAGGGACTGAAATGAAATTGTATTTACAGACTGCGACTGAGGATAAACAGTCCGGCCGCTGCTGCACCGGTCTACTAGAGAAAAAAAATTACAAGAACAATATAATAACAATAATAACAAAAATAACAAAATAAAATAAAAGGTACTTGATATTTACAGTTTAGCAGTGAAAAAAGGAGGAGGAACAGAGGGAAGCAGAAGGCATGAGGGGTGAGGAGAAAAAGGAATGGAAGGGGGAGGCTCCATAAATTGTCGGGTTTTCAGGGGTTTGAGCATCATTTCCGGTCGAATATTACTAAGATTAGTGGAAGTCATATAGTGTGGTCGACTTGGGCTGAACATGCACATTAGCGTGGTGGAAGAACAAAAAAAAGTCCATGCTGACAGTGGACTGTCAGGGTGCGAAAATCAGTCAAGATCAGTTCCTACCATCATCACAGGACAAGAAGAACATGATATGAAGATCACAAGCTGTCTGTTTCAGAGGGGGCGAAGAGGGATCTGACAGATTTCTCTCCAAAATTAAACACAACTCATCTGAAGTCCTTTCCTTGCACGAACAACATTGTGAACACTCGCTGAAATGACAATGACGAGCCAGGCAAGCTGTCATCTGGCTGCAGCCTCTGCACCTAAAGTCATACTCCAACATCATCGATCAGATACGACAGATCACACCATGAAGTGACATAATTAACAAGAGGACTATTAGTCTTTCAGTGCCAGGCAGCTGTATTTAGATGCACCTGAAACCCCTCACTGACAGCTCCCTCCATGTACAGGTATGTAGCTGGACAGTACACTTTACAGGCCCCTTTGCTTCCCCTCTACTCCCTTTGAAAATGTGCAATATCACTTGAAAATAAAAATGAAACTCTTGGTTTCCAGCTTAACCAAAGACAACATGAGCTTATACCGAAGGAACTGAAGACTCAGCTCGTCTCAGTCACATTAAAAGCATTTCAGGAACCAATGATGAAATGAAAGCTTAAAGACAGGCTGTGGTGCCCCTTTTAGTAATAAAATTTAAAACCAACTTTCATCTAAAATGACAGACAGATCAGCCAATAATTTCTGCCATGCATCAAATATAGATTTAAAATAACTCCTCACATTAACCATTGGGCAGGATGGGCTGACAATACCACAGTAGAGTTCAGGGTAGAAAGTGGCACTAATGTCACAAATCTACAGGGTGTAGTATGATCAAACAGCACAGTCAGTCTGTGCTGGTTTTGACCCCACTAAAGGATGATTGTCAATAATACTCAGGCCTTACAGTTGACCAATCAGGACCGCTCTCAACAGCACCACGGCCACACATAAAATTAATAATGCAAATAAAATTAACATAAAAGGGTGAAAGTCACCGTAGATAACATGAAAATCCACAAAACATGTAGCACCCATCCTCCTCGTCTCACGCACATCTACCCTACCCAATGTAAAGTTTCTTTACCTAACAGGCCAGACGAGAGCCACCACGGACTTTGAACTGCAGCTTATAATTTGCCCAAGTGTGGCTTCCTTTACGTCCTCAAAAAACAATCCCAAACCTTCCCGAAGATTTCTGGAGCAGAAATTACTTCTCTACTGGAAATGGTTCAAACTTCAGGGAAAATATTGAACTGGGTGTCTATGTGGGTGTGTTGGTGTAAGTGTGTACAGTCATTTCCTTTTCTATCTTAAGGGTCTGGAGCCCAGGAGGGAGGTTGAAAGGAGATAAGAGCTGAGGAGAGAAAAGGAAATAGGGGAAGACAAAAAGAAAGGATGACAGAGGGATGGATGCTCAGGTGCTGTTGTTGATGGATCCAGGTGCTGAGCTGGGCTGGGCGGAACTGTCTGACACACTGCCCTCTGCAGGGAGAGAGAGGAAGAACAACCATTACCACATAGAGAGACATTATTATTTTGTGAGATAGTTATGTGTTAATGTGAGGGCTGTCAGAATAAATGTGAGGAAAACACACTAATAACACGTTAATTACATGGTAATAACACATCAACAACATGATTTTTACATGTTAATAACATATTGATGCAAATTACTTTGAGTTGAGTTTTTATTGTAGCAATAATAATCAAATATTTGGGTGAAGCAAGCACATTTGTCCACTCCCATGTTGCTAAGAGTATTTAAGACTCTGTGTGTGTTAAGGCTATTCCTAAGGTCAGAAAAGGGTCAAGCCTGATTTTTGTGCCTTGGAGGCCCAGTGAAAGTGACTTCTAAGGTAATATGTAATTAATTCATAGATAAACAAGTGCTCCAAGGCACCTCAATAAACATATTGATAAATGTATCAATAAAGCTCCTACACAGAACAACCCTTCAGTGAAAACAGCACCGTATCAGGCAATATTTTTCCCCATAGTGACACATACCATGTGAGGCAGGCGATGTCTGTGCACGAGCGTGAGGAGGAATGAGTGTGGAGTTCAACTGGGGCTGGATAGACAGCTCTGAGAAGGAAGAGGAGGAGAAATATATTAAAGACACAACAATTAAGGTCCAATGATCAGTGATGAGTGCCTGAGTATAGGGTCATTGGGCCTTGTTCGCCAATGAATGTGTAGAAATGTTCTTACTCTGCGCATACGATAAGTGCAAAATCACCGTCAGATTGATAACATGTGCGTACCAGCTGATTTTGTAAGTTTCTCACATGTGTTTCAATATTTAAAGTATGACTGTAGCGAAAATGCCTCTTTTTCAAAGTTATTTAATACATTTAGTAAACCTTCCTTTTTTCATTTAATTTATTAAATGCCTTTTCTGTGACGGGAAGTAGTTAAGATATATCATGCATTTAGTAAAGAGTTTGTGTTTACTAAGTTGGTCATCATCTGTGCATGGTCTGAGGAAGTTCTATTTTTGTTCCCTATGTATATTGATGAATCCCAGATTTGTGCTTCAAACATTTGTACACATGCTTTATACGTATATTATTGTGGAACACACTGTTAGTGGATGAGGCCCATTGAGAGTAAAAAACAAACACCAAGGCATTTGGGAGATGAAAAGAATGACAGGAAACTGACCAACAGGACTGAAGTTGAAGAGGAGCGGCAGTTCTCGTCCGCTGGGCAGGCGGGTGTTGGGCTGACGCAGCTCGTCGAAGAAGGCGTGCGCACATGCCTCCAGGGGAGACAGCCTGGTCACTGGCGTATACTCCAGCAGCCGAGAGCAGAGGGCGATTGCCTCTGGTGGGGTACGAGGCTTGAACACCTGATGGGAAGCGAGAGGAAGTTTGGAAATTAGCCACCATAGTGATAAAAACAATTCAGGTGCTGGATTTGACTGTGCAATAATTTCCTGAGAAATAATGTCGATCCACAATGTTTATGGTTGTCTGGGTACACTTACTGCCATTCAATTTGTCAACACAATACTTTTATTCCCTTTTTTGATTAAAATTGTAAACCGCTATAAATCAACTAAATGATCTCTTCTAATCCTGAAATCCAATAACCTGCAGCACCTGAGTTTCATTAGTATTTCCCTTCTGTGAATGCAGCGACTGAAGTGGGATGTCTCATGTTAAATATGACTCTTCTCTGGCCACAGCTGGCCTGGCGGTTTAAGCATACACGTAATATGCAGAAGCTACAGTCCTGATCACAGAAGTTTCTGGTTCACTCTCGGCCTCGACCGTTCACTGCACGTCTTCCCCCACTCTGTTATACAATTTATTTGCGCTGCTTTGCTGCCAATTATTCTGTACTGTCTTAGATTTGGAACAGTGAGAAACACTTCATCCACACGCAGATCACCTTTTGTGGTGACAGAATATCGAGCGAAACATTTCATAATGTTGAAAAGTGTTATTTGGATATCTTCATAAAATGTGTGGCTGATGTAGAGTCAAAAAACATCTCGGCCTCAATTTTGGTAATTCTCTTGAGTCTTATCTAACCTTTTGAAGGACAAAGAGATAACTCAAAGACATGTTCATCACAGTTTGATCATGTTTTAATCATGCTTTGATTAATTAGCATCGTGGAGGCTTACCTTTGTCCAAGGGTGTGCTTTGATCTGTGGGAATTTGAACTCTGTGTAGTTTGGGTTCATTTCCCTGATCTGCTCCCTTGTTGGTGTCCCCAGGACCTGATGAACAGAGGAAGAAAAAAAATAATTAAAACAGAAGAGTTAGTTTGTCCTGTAATGTACCGTCATTATCAAGTGTTCAGCTTGTGTTGTTCTTCTGATATGACTATCCTTTATTTAACAAAAGCTCTATTATGTTTTTTCAAAACGTTAAAATCAAAGTACTCGTGCCATTTCCTGGTGGGGTAGAAAGACTGTTTCTTTAATCTATTTTCAAGGCCAGAAACCAACTTTAGAAGCAAAGCTTTCACTGACAGTACTTTCTAATCCAAACTTCTCCCCACGTCTCTTTTCATCTACAGGCCTGTCAGCCGCTGGCTTTGGGCCACTATCTGCAGCACTCCTCCCGTACCTTGATGATCTCTACTAGCTGGTCCACACCGCTGTCCCCAGGGAAGATGGGCTGGCCCAGCAGCAGCTCAGCCAGCACGCAGCCGGCTGACCAGATGTCGATGTTGGATGTGTAGTCGGTGGCACCAAAGATGAGCTCGGGGGCACGATAGTACCGCGAGCAGATATAGGACACATTTGGCTCCCCCCGAACGAGCTGCTTTGCACTGGAAGATGAAGGAAGCAAGATGAAACAGACAGTTCAGGAGGAATGTACCTATCTACATAAAACTTTCATTTCTCAGTGACTCAGCGTGTAAGACAGAAAAGTAGGAAGACATACAATGGATCAACAACAGAGAGAGTCAGTAACAGACTCTGTACAAACAACAACTCACACAAAGACTTTTAGAGTTAGTGATGTGCTAAAACGTGCTTTGTTGTACTGACCTGCCAAAGTCACAGAGCTTGAGGATGGCCGTCTCGGGGTCCACCAGGAGGTTCTGCGGCTTGATGTCTCTGTGACACACACCCTGGGAATGGATATAAGCCAGACTGCGGAACAGCTGGTACATGTACACCTGAAGAAGACAGAGACAGTCGTCGTAATTAACAAGGTTTTACAAACATACAGGATCATTCTCATGTCTCAAGAAGAGTAGCTAAGCAGCGTCTGAGTTCATCCCAGTTCACTGTTGTCTTGTGTTTTTCCTGTTCTCATGTTCAGTCAGGTGAGTCGTGACTCCCTTATTGTTTCCTGGCTCCAATATTCAATCTGGGTTTTCAGAAATAAGACTTTTTAACACAGCACTGAATGCAATGTTACTCCTTTTTTCTATTACTCAAACATAATGAAAACTGTTAGGGATAATAAAGCTTAGAACAGACAAACTTCTCTCCACAGTATGCAACAATAATTCCTGACAAAATAATTGAATTGATACAATCTGGAGCTTGATGAGAAGCGGAAGAAGGATGGATGGCTTTACTATTTCAAAATAATGAATCTCAAAGTTCATTTACTTTTCTCCTAAAGCGACACTTTGAGAATATCCAGCTTCTGTCAGTGGGAGCTGTAGTTTGCTACAGGGTACACACTTGTGGTCACACTTGTTAAATGAATTGGACTTCAGGGCTAAAGCGTGCTTGGGCATGGTACAGTGGCCAGTGTATCATGGCTCTTAGTAGTAACTAGACGTTGGTATTTTGACACTCAAAACTATCAGAGCTTATATTTCTGCCTATAAATGTCTGGAGGAGAAAATATTAAAGGGTCATCTGTGGTGCAACTGCTGTTCATGACTTCTTTTGTTTTGAAAAACCTGCTTCGTTGATCTAGTGCACTGAGTAAATTCATGCAGTTACGACTCCTGGCTTTTATGTGTTTGGGCTGGTGAAGTAAAATGACCTCAGTTGACCAGAGCTTAGCTGGAGTCAGCTGAGGCAGCAGTTTCCAAGCTGGGGTCAGCTCCCAGTTGTAAGGTTAATAAAGAGTTAGAGGGGAACACATGGAACAGCAAGGAGGAAAAATGTCTGTAGAAACATTTACAGTCTATTCCACCAAATCCTTCAATTTGTAGAGACACATGGACTTGAATGTGGGTCAAAAGTCAGAGCTTGAAAAGAGTGACTGAGTCAAAAAGTTATGGAGTGAGTGAAACCACAGATTTTACCCTGATGTGTCCCACCTATTGAATCAGGTGCAGACCCTGGACCAGTCCCCAGGTATTTCACTATGTACACAGCAATGCAGACTGCAGGGTGGTTATTTTACTTAATATCATCTTTCTGCAACCGTCACAGGCAGTATGTTTTGAGGACAGAATGTAGCTAGCTGGTGTAGCCTGTAAGATGAAAATTAGAATTGATGTATGAAGGAAAGTAGCGTGTGCATTACAGATGCCCTGGAAGATAACAACTGCTACTCAAGCCCTGTTTACACGACAATGTTTCATCTGAAAACGCTAAAACGCAGTGAAAACTCAGTGAAAAAAATCTGCATTGACACGGAAACGCTGATGACTGAAAACACTGTAGTGAGCACCGCAGGCCTGTAGGTAGTGCTATAACTGTCTTGTCCAGAAGCCGCTTTTGTGGGTTCTCCACCAAAGTAGAGTTGGGCCGGTCATCTGGTGTATTGGGGAATACGAAGTCAAAAAGTGGAGCAACAGATGCAGATTTTGCTGAAAGACAGTCAGCAGATGCAGCAGATTGAGCAGCACAAGCACAACGAGGTAGTTTGTGACGATCGTACCAACGGTACTGTTGTCCTGTTGTATGCGAGCACGCAAGGCAGACTGTGACGTCAGCATTTCCACTGAAAACGCCAGCTTACTGTTTACATGGCAACGGTGTCGGGAGCGTTTTAGAAAAATCCCACTCTGGAGGCCGTTTTCAAAAGTTTGCGTTTTAGGTCGGCTGAAACGCAGTTTCCGTGTAAACGCGAGGCTGAAATGCAACAAAACTTTTGCGTTTCACCCTAAAACCATTGTCATGTAAACGGTCCCTCAGTTCAGAGGTACCCAATGCTTGTTGTGCAAACATCTTTAATGGTAACCTTCGGTACATGCAAGTTTATTTCCTTGCTTATCCTTTGCTGAGGTTAACAGTAAAAAAAACTATTCCTGTATCGAAGATTTACTCCCCACACATTTAAAAACCAATGAAAAAAATGGAACAGCCAGTTAAAAAACTTTTTTTTTTTTGATTTAGAGAGTTAGCCTGAAGTTGCCAGTGATTGTTAAATGCTGGTATCAGAGCAGGTCAGTGTCAGCCGGTACCAGAGGTTTGGTTTCGGACTTAAAAGTTTGATTGGTGCATGCCAAGTACTGAGCATGTATTCTGAGTGCAGTAAATTCTGTAAAAGCAGCTGTTGCTCAACAATGTCCAACAAGGATTTTGTGGGGTCGGAGCGCAGATGGCCTTATGGTTTAGGCCGTGCTTCATGAGGTTTGCCATCGTGCAGGTGGCTCAGGTTTGAATCCAGCCTGTGGCCTCTTTCCTGCATGTCACCCCCCACTCTTGGCCTGTTTCTCTATCCACTCTCCTCTCTACTATCCAATTAAAAGCACACAAGCCCAAAAAAAGTTTAAAAGAAAAAACAAAACAAAAACAACAAGGTTTTGAGGGGTAACTGTAGCCCAATGTGGACACACAAGAGCACTAGAAAAAAGGAGAACAAGCTGCGAGGTACTCCAACAGGAAACTCTAAATTCTGCATTCACCACACAAATGTAAAACAGGCTTTACACTCCAACTGGACTATTACCCAGCTTGATTACTTCTTCAAAGCCTTTTTCCAAAATCTTATGCAAGTGCCATTCACTTCTAGATGTGACCTAGATTTTTTGAAGGTTTCACTATGGATGTGGTGCGTGCTACACCCTGGAGGGGAGTTAGTCCAACAAAACAAGATAGGAGAAAGATCCTCCCTAAAGATATCCAAGATACCTATCCTTATCCAACCTCTTTTTGACATTTGACAATCCAGCCGAGGTCAAAAGTGCCATCCTCGAATAAAAAATGCTCGCAGTTAAGTGTGCATCCATTTAATGCATCTGTGGAACGCAGGCAGTGAGCATCTCAACATGACAAATCACCAGCATCATCACCGCTATCATCATTATTACCCTGATGATGCAGCAGCAGTAGGCTGGCCTCTGATTATAGAATGATTACTGATGTGATGATAGAGGGATGATGGCAAAAAAAGAGGCCAGAGAGGGAGAGGGGAAGAGGAGAGAAGTGAGAAAGAGGGAAACAATGAGCAACATGTGAAAAACATGGGACCCAGGGGACAGTGAGAGGGGGAGGAGGGACCCCAGGCATGCCGTGATGGAAGTGTGTCGCTGGAGGACGGAGAGATGACAGAGAGTGCGAGAGAGATTATCAGTGTGCATCTCAAAGCCACAGGGGAGCAGCAGGCGGAGGTAGAGAAATGGGCCATGAGACAGCTATAATGTTCTTTCTGCTGCATCAGACTCAGTAAACACACAAACACCCTCTCTCTGAAACGAGCACCCCTTCAGACAGGGAGCCAAGTGTATCACAAACACACCGATTCCCCTGAGACCATCATTTCTGCTTCCATAATCCCTAAACAGTGAGCAGTCTGTGAAACACTAACAGGAATGTACAGTGACTTTTTTACATCTACTGGCAATAACTGAACTCAATGTTACCATCGCTCAATAATTGAGGAAAATTAACTGATAAAAATTGCATAACATACTTCAATCTCATCCCTCTATTACACACACAATGGAGAGATATTGACTTTGCATTAAAGACCATGACACACCAGATGCATCACCGGTCAGGCTCAGCTCTGTCACAGCACAGGATCAGATGTTGGATATTAAAGTCAATGTGTCAACTCACACTTGCTAGTCAGAGACCTCCGCAACAGATATTCAAGGCTCCTATTTTTGCTGGATTCTGGAGCTGTGACTTATCAATAAACCAAAAGCAGATCGAGAAGTCGTGGAAGTCGTGTACAGAAATCACACTGAAACCCTGACTGTCTTTCAAAATAAGACCCACTGTTTGATTTATTCAGGTGATTTGACATCTCCATTCTTTTCCAATCCAGCTAATAAAAACTATGAAAATGAAGAGCTTAAATGTTAAAGTTTTTGAACAAAAAAATCCCGATTTAAAATTGTCAAACAAAAAATCCAGATACTACGATACACTGATTTTTTTCTCCCAACCCAAAGAGATACATTAAAGGGGACCTATCATGCTGATCTGTGATTTAATACTTACATATAAAAGATAAAGTTGAAAACAAGACCTTTCACCCCCTGAATTTTCAAAAAATTAGATTTTGTATTTTTTCTGATATCCTAGAACGAGATTTGATGCCTCTGAAAATAGGTCATTGACATTTGGCTTCGAGATTTCGACCTTCATAACGACACGAGGATCCTTTCTTTTTATTGGAGTAATCTGATAAAGCAGCTCCTCCTCTGTGATGTCAGTTAGTTACACAACCACCACAGAGGGATTCACCCACCAAGAGCCGAGTGTAAACGTATAAACTATACATGTTACAGTACCGGTTTGACTCACCACACTGAAGCGTCCTGAGATGATCTGTGTCGAGGTGGATTTTCTTCCTCCTGAGCTACAGAACCGTCCGGGTCTGCCTCGGGGTCCAATACAAAAGGACGTATCCTACACTCTGCCATTTTATTAGTGCTATCAATGCCTTACGGTGAAGTTTTGGCAAACGGCAAACTCACTTGGTCTGCTCCATTCAATGTGGCGATTTTGTAAATACTGCCATGCTGCAAAAACCGCCCCCTGGCTCGACCCCCTCCACCCCTCTGATAGAACCGACCAATCAGAGCACAAAGGGCTGTGACGTTGCGAAGTTACTGGAGGTCATTCTCAAAACGGAGCGTTTCAACTAAATCTTCAGAATGGCCTAAAATGAGGATATTGAGAACGCTATTGTGGGGAAATGAAGGAACTTAATGACTTGAACTGAGGGCAAAAATGCTTTACAGGCATCCTAGTCTGGCATAGTGAAAAGGGGAAACAAGCATATGTCCCATTTAAACAGAAGAAGCAACAACTAAAAAATCCGGATGCAGTACTACTCAATTTCAGTTTATACTTTTTGACACTTTCAAAATGAACAATGTCAGAAAATTTAACATGTTTGTCTAATGGTCAAATTATAAGGAGAACCTCCACAAACTAAACGTTCTTTTCAAAAGTCCTCCAAGCGTGTTTTTTCCGTCTCTTCCAAGTTTACAGTATAGTACACTTTGACTCATGGAGTTAAAGATGCTTACGATTCAAAGAAACACTGAGGCTAATATGGAAACTTGTGCTTAAAACTAAGCAGCAGGTAGGCTAAAAAGAGACAACAGGAAGCCTTTTCTTTCTTCTGGACACCAAAGAAATTAACCTTTCACAAAGGGGTCTCTCACAGGATGGTTATAGTCACTTTTTCTGAATGAGAGGGTTGTAAGGCAGCAGGACACACACAGATCTTTGCTACAGAATTATCTCAGACTTGTTTAGCAGCTGCCATCACAGTCAGATGTTTGTCTTTCGTGTGTTTTACAAAAGGCAGAGGTCAACACGCCACAGGACAGCAAGCATGTACTCACCTTAACATAAATGATAGGGATGGTGGTCTTGGCCTTGTTGAAGTGCCGAGCCACCCTGTACACTGTTTCGGGAACGTAGTCCAGCACCAGATTCAAATACACCTCATCTTTCTGGAGAGGAAGTAAAGAAAGAGGAACATCAGAGGATTGCTATGCAAGCTGCAAGCTCTGTTGGTATTTCTCAGTATTGTGCGATGAATCACTTCTTATTTTATATGAAGACTTTGAACAGTGACTTTTATCAAAAATAAACTTTGGTGAAACTCACTTGCACTTAACAATACAACAATCCCTGATGTTGGTGAGCCTTACATATTAACTAACACACACGTTTATTCAGGCTCCTCTTCACATAATTAATACTTTCACCATTAACTCTTCCCATGCATCATATAATGTATGAAATGCTATCTTTAACAGTGACTGAGTTCAAACACTGTGCCTGTCAGACGCTGTGAATTCATTTGGGTGATTTCTAAATATAATTTTTTTGAGTGATAATTAAAGAGCATACTGCAGGTTAAAATTTTCTGTAAATTGAATTTTGGTAAATTAAGTTGTAAATTAACATTTAAAATTGTCTTAAAGTTGTTGAATAAGTCAATCATTAATTTTATATGTTATACAATACAAGAAGACAAACGTTCACATTAAGACGGGGGTGTTTTTTGTAAAGCTGTCAAAAACACTCTTTTTTTTCAACATTGCATCATATTATGTAGAAGAGGTGACTCCAAGTTCTCCGACTTTGCTTCGATCTAATGTCGATAATAGGTGGTATTAAGTGAGAGCAGGCATTTTGGGTCTTATTTATTGTGTTTCTTCCAGTACATTATTCACTTTGACTATTCATTAAGATTGTTAAATATTGGGTTTACTCTAGATGCAGAAATACCAACTGAGCAGGATGCTGAGTCTGCTTTTTTTCCCAATAAGAAGAAAAACAGAGTTCGCTTTTTTGCTCAGGTTTGCACAGGTAAAGAGACGGCAATTAATTTCTGCAACGGTCTCAAAAAATGTGGCTGTCTGTGGTGCCCATTTTTGTCAGGAAGATTATGTGCCGGGTGATATGGACTTCAGCATGGGATACCGGAGCCAGGTCCGGGTGAGACTGATGTGGGTGCCGTCCTGTCAATACAGACAACTGCAGGTTCACCAGTAGCAGGAGCAGCCCCTAGCCTGGCTCCCAGCTGCAGATGTTAATAATAATTTGTCAGAGATTCAGTCATGTGTCTGATTTCAAACTTTGCTAGGCTGATGTGAACACAGCATCAGGCAACATATCGCTAGCTAACAGTGATCACTCACCAGGACACCTGCCCTGTTCTCCACTGGTTGTCTTCCCACCACAACTCATCTGTCCTCCTTTGGCCAATATTCCTCCTAATCCTGCCCTGTTTTTGGTCCTTATCTTGTCATCTTGTCTAAGTGACAGAGTCATGTTTATTGATGTTTAACAGAGGTAAAATCAGCAGGACTCTCTTCTGTGGCGTCACACTCAGATGCCAGTATTTCATACAGAAGTAAACACAAATGTACCGAAATGTCCCCAGGACACCCTGTGGTTTATTTGTTTCTGAATTCCTTTTAAAATATTCCACTGAAGTTATGTTTCTATAAATTACTTAACTGTTGTCTTTAACCTGCAGTATGCTCTTTAAATCACTACGACTTGAGATAATGTGACATAAAAATATCATCTTAATCTAAGGAGATCAGGACATAAAATTTTAGGCCTTTATAACATATAGTTTACAGAACAAAAGGTTAGCTTGCTTTCCAGCAAACATCTGCCAAGTTTGGCTGCTTCAGCTTGTCTTTTCTCTGAATCACACAGTCAAAGAAAAACAGCATCTTAATACTAATCTCAGGGTTTGGACACTTAAACTCTACTGAAGGAGTGTGATTCTGATGTACAATGAAGACTGATATCGACTTGTCTAAAACATGTCCATGAATCATCTGTGATGCATGCACCATTAAAGGGCTGGGTGTGGAGGCAGAGTGCCTCATCTGGAAACTTGAGTCCTACAATATAAAATGCCAAGTCAGTGCATACACACCTTCTCCCCACTGGAGTAGAAGAAGTAACGTAGCCTCACAATGTTGCAGTGGTCCAATTTTCTCATTATTTGCAGCTCCCTATTCTGCATAGGGAAAGAGGAAAAAGATTTAGGAAAGTCTAGGAAATGTGAAAACATCACCTTCATGGCATCTTGATGAATGTAAATGGTGAGCATTAAATCATTTTTGATCCAACTCAAACAACATTTGTCTATATGTGGGTTACTTCAAGTAAGCCCACCTTAAACCTCTTGTCTTGGAGAACTTTCTTAATCGCCACCATCTCTTGGCTGTCGATGAGGCGAGCCTGGTAGACCACTCCAAAGGAGCCATTTCCTATAACCTTTATGTCTGTGTAGGACACTTCTTGTGGGCGATCGGGACCCTGGCCCGGTGTGGCTACCACCGTCGTCACTTTGCCGCTGTCTCCTGTGGAAGAGAAAACCCACCATATCAAAAAACACTGCAATCAAACCAAGAAGTGATTTTTAGTTGTTTTTGAAGTGAACCCTCTGTTCCTAAGAGAGAGAAGTTAAACATCAACCTTCCTTCTCTGAACGGTGGTGGCCTGTGGTGTTTCCTCAGAAACACTACGCTGGGCTTATAATGAGCTCCAAGAAATTACAGCATACTCACACAGCTACACAGCTCCCCTGAGTTTAAGCAGCGTAGACCCTTTCCTCTATAGCAGACACACATATATGTGTATGTCTACTTAAGTCTTGATTGAAATTCAAAGCTGGCTTCTTATGCAACTGCAACATTTATTAACTAACAACTGTGATTTGTTTTCCTCACAGCCAGTGACGCCCAATTATTCCACTTACAGCCATGTTTTTATAGTCCGCTGGGTGTTGCTTAAACTCCAGCAACATTTAATTTCCATCCTGATTAGGAGTGTTTGGAGTCATGCAGACTTCTTCAAGCCTGGTTCATTCAAACTGTGTGTGTTAGCTGCTTCTATGTGTGGATCTGGGCTTATGTGTACAGCATTTTTCTGAGCCAAATGTCCTCAATCACATAATAAAGATATATAGCCAGGATAGGTGGATGTATCACTGTCACTGGAGTAAAATGACATTTGAAAAAATGTGTAGGGCTTGTCATTATTTGTTTTTCATCACTAACTTGTGTAAATAGAAAAATGATTGACATGAAACATGAAATGTATAACATTCCTAAAGCTGCCTTTATTTGCATTGAGTGGTAAAAACCAAACAAAAGTAGTATTTCTGAAGAGTAACACCAAACAAAACCAAAAAACTGAGCTGACTATAGAGTCACGAGGACAGGGATGTAGAACAAAAGCCAGAAAGCTATGATAATATCATGTATAGCTAAGGAGACAACACTGAAATTAGACTTTTTTTTATCCTACGTTACCACCATGGGACAAAATATCCGACCATTCAAGATCTTACAGTAACCAACAGCTAAAGTTAGGGTCAAGTAGCTGCTCGGGAAGCTCGTGCACGTGTCGGGTCAGAAATGATTTGACAAATCGGCACCAGAAGCAATGACACTGAGAGAGGAAGAAGAGCAGAGAAGAGGCCCGTTGCCAAAAAGGCTTGTCAGAGCCTGTGATAAAAATTGCGTGGACAGTAGCACACCCAGTAGTGCTACCATTTCCTGGGCTTGCTCACTTCGCTTGTCCAAACAGGACCCCTCCTGATCCCTAATAGGTCTCTGAGTCTCAAAATGGAGTGGAGACAATGAAGCATCTTGGTGACTCTCAGAAACTGAGTGAAGAAACCAAAACAGGGACTCAGCTTCCTCACTCCTCTCCTGTCTGTATGAATACTTTCACGTTAAGTTGTTATTTAATGAAGACTGAGTGTCCGATTGCTGCAGAATAACAAGTGCATTCTTCTATTTTTGCAGTTTTCCAGCTTAAACTTTCTCAAGCTTTGCAGTAAACAGCAGCCGGTAACACATAAACATGATTGGCCAGATCTGATCTCTGCCCCGAGGTCAGCAGGAAGTGCTCAGCTTTTCAAATCAGTCTCTGTACGAGTCCTGCACATTCCTGTTCTCCTGTATTTGCTCCTAATATCACTTTCCACCTCTTTTCAAACAAGTTACAGTCTGAGGGGAGCGCATTAAATATGGAGAAGCGGTGGCATGATAGTCCCTTGAATAATGAATGCAAAGATGAGCACTCTGCCCAGCTGTCAGTGAACAGCTTTGGTTTCTGATATGTTAACGCCTGGATGATGAGTAACAGAAAAGGACGAGTAGAGTGACTTTCATCACACCTACACTTACAAGCAATTAGTGTGGAGCTGTTTTTGAATGTGTTGAACAGTACTTTAACCTGATGAAGTAATTATGTGTGAAATTAAACCTTAGGTTTTATTATTAGAGCCTTGCTGTGCTTACATACCTGCTTTATCTGCTGATGTCTTCAAATACAAGATGAAAAATATATTTTGTAAACTCTCAGCACCATCACTCAACATGTAGCTATCTTGGTAATGACACGCTGATTGTCTCGTCATACTTTAAGCTTCATACGCACAATATCAAACAATTACATTGTTCAAAAAACATACAGCTTCTACAAAAATCTAAGGATTAGGTTTTCAGTAATCCATCTTGTAGATAGCCTGAAGTTTGCATGGCTGTTTGCAAAATAATGGAAATCCTAAAATGTGAAACAAAATCTACAATGACTCAAGTTTGAAAAGCATTCTGGGAACTTTTGTCTAACTTTTGTCGAACATTCCACTTTGAGACTTTATCCAAAATTTTTTTTGCTTTCGAAGGTAAGATGACCACTGTTCCTGGTTACTTACGGCAAAAAGACATCACAGACATCTCAATGAGAACCCAAACAAAGCAGTAGGCTAAGGATCTAGTGGTTTGCTTGACTGGGAGAACTGGGATGTTGTCATATATAAAGCTTTCAGATAACTACAGATCATGTTTTCGATCAGAAAACGTTTCCAGCTCATGTTCTTGCTTTGAGAACAAGTACTTACAACAGTTTATTTAACTATTATAAATGTGACTTATTTCAATGGTTAACTCTTGCTTTCTTTCGGCATCATCAGTCATTTATAACAGAGCTTTTTTCTGTGAAGTAACATGAGGCTGGGATCGACATGATTAACCACACAGCTGTTCATGCTAAGGTGTGCGTGAAGAAACACTGAATTTCATAATGACATTACTGAGATGTTTAAAATTAAGTGGATTGGATTGATTGACTGGGTCCTCTCTTATTTAAGTTCATTTATTTGATTCTGCTATTCAGAAAAACTTGGATTTTGAGGATTTTTTTAAGGATGCAACAACTCCCCAAAGCTAGCTATTGCTTAACAATGAAATCATAATTGTTTAATTCCTTAAAAAGGTTTTCCTTAATGAATGTTTGGTAATGCATCCAGTGAAAGTACATACTGATGATGCAACAATACAGTTGGTTTTCAAGTTAATATAGCCCCGTTTCCTCCAAGTGGTCCAGTTCAGTTTGTATCGATTCGGCACGCATTTTGTAGTGTTTCCACCAAGTAATCCCGGGATCGAAACGCTTTAGTAGAAGCGAGTATGAAAACATGCTTTTTCTTCTGGTGCCAAGTTTTGGTACCCAAAGGGTTAATCACGTGATCAATGCACCGGTGACTGGATGTAACGTTACATTTCAGACCCTTCTACAAGCAGCGCATATGATCCATGACATATGCTGCAGCCTGAAAAGATGTCTGCATGCAAATCAATCACGTTCTCTCACTTGTCTCTTCGTTCATTTTTGGCGGTTATATTTTCACATTATAAATTGGTATCAAAAAAAGTATTGTTCAGAAACCAGTATTTAAGTGAAGGTACCAGGGCCGGTGCCGTTATCCAAACATTCTGAATGATACCCAGTCCTACCCTTCCATTGGGGTGCCAGACATAACAATCCAACCCCATGAGGTGGAGCTACAACACTGCAGTCTGTTGACTGGTCGAAAGAATGGTCACTTTCTCCTTGCAGCACACAGCCTTTTCTGAAACAAAGCTTGATTGGGCGTTGTATGAAAGAGCTACATGCTAATCACCAAACAGGCAAATTGCTGGATGTCTTCCATCGTTGCCTTTTGTTTACTGTGTCATGTTGTCCTTCTTCATTGGATTTTATTACAGTCGCACTACTTTGGTGTCACGCTAATACGAAACTGATGAGGCTATCAGCATCCAGCTTACACACTGCCTGCCAAGAGGGGGCAGGGTTGAGTGTGGAAACGCAAGGCTGAGGCTTTACCGATCCAGACTGGACTGCTTGATGGAAACGGGGTTTATGAGGCATTACAGTGTATTTCCAGTATTTCATTTTAAGCATTAGAGGTACAACAAAAGGACTAGAACAGCTCCTGATTTTTATTTTACTTTCAAGCAGAAATAGTTTTCATATTTCCACATTCCTGGTGTATGAGGCAACATCAAATAAATCAGTAAATATATAAGAGCTAAATATTATCTGTGGTTACTGAAAGAAACATCTTCAGCCTTTCCTCTATTCACATCAACTGTCAGCTCACTGCCAAATGAACGCTTGTATGACTTTCCAACAGTAGATGGGTTTAGAGCGACCCAATGCCGACATCCAACCGGTAACCCTCTGTTGCCAGTCAGACTTAAACTTTCGTAGTAAGCACAAGGCTCTGTGCTTTTCTTAATTTGTAATTTATATCCCTGTGTGTTGTTTCATAGAGGTAGAATTACCTTGATGTAGAAAAATGAAAAATGTATGTCAAGAAGTTGACATACAGTCAGTTTGTTGTTTACTGGTCACCTAACAACAGTTTTAAACACGTCCTTTAGTCACCACTGTCATCTTTAAGTGATGCGTGAAATATGACACCAGTGTTGTCAGCTTCTCTCAACTTCAGCATACAGGGATTGGATATTTACTTATGGGAGGAGTTTCCATCATTTAAGCGAGTTGACTCACAAGCACAGGCAAACAGAGTCAATAGGGGGGAGACTCATAATACATGGAAGCTAAATGACCAAAAATACTACATTTTACAAGCATGTGTTCAACGGTGGGTGCAAAACCATGCCAGCAGTTAGGAGACCTATACTTTTGTGCATTGTGGTCATATTGCTCTGCAATACCCCAGATGAACTGCTTTACAGTGTGGCAGTGTGATTGATACACTAGTCGGATCGCTTATTATTCATTGGAGGACGTCAGCCGATGTTTGACGGCTCTGGAAATGACATAAATGCATAAAATATAGTTTGCAGCCTGGTTACATTATGGGGAGATGCATGTCAGGTTAAGTACGCAACCCTCTGCGTCAGAACAGGACAACACGAGCGCCAGGCTTTGTTGAAAGAAACGTGTTAACAGCCCAGAGTACTGACAGCTGTCGAATAAAAGATAAGAAAAGATGGGGTGCAAACCTCTGATTTCAACTCTTATTATCATCTATGATCAGATCATTTCTGATTGAAATCCTGTTAAAATTTCACCCTGTATGATTATTATATCACAAACCCACTTGCTGAGAAGTGAGAACTTTTCGCAGGCAAGAGATGATGACGTCTCTGTTGTTCCAGTATTGCAAAAAGAGCCAAAATAATTTCACAGACACCGAGGCCTGAGAATTGATTTCGCAACTGATTTTATTTTGGACACTTCTAATCACTTTGCCTCGTTCCTGTAGGCCACAGTAAGCCAAAATAGCAACATTTTTCCTTCTTTCTCCTTTTTCCAGAAGCCTCAGCTGGTCTCATAACTCCTGCTCTAAATGATGACTTTGTGTTTTTCAATTTTGCAGTAGACACTATTTAGCCTTCCCCATCAACACATTTTAGCTTAGTCTGTTCTCTGGCCTTCTAGTTTAGTTTGAAATAGTTATTTATTTGCTGCTAGTTATTATTACTGATTAACTTAAATTTTGCTTATTCCATACTTATTCATAAACTGCTCTCCAAAAATATTGGCTAAATCAAAATTATGCGCTATCAATCTGTCTGTGAATGGGATGATATCACTTGTAATGTTGGATTGGCAGTTGTGCAGAATTACTCAGGAAGAAAAACAACCATTTAACAAATTTTTACACACCATGTGACTACACCAAGGCAAGAAGTTATCTGGCTTCAATGTTAGTTTTACTGGTGCACATCTAAAATGGAAATCCCTTTTTTCCCTATTAATGTCCAGTGGATAGTTCATTTTGGGGGTGTGAAAACACTACATTCAGTGTGCACATGAAGCTGAGCCAGTCTAATGTTTATGATAAAGCCAGAATTTGGAAGCTGAGAAAAGTGAGCTTTCATTCAAACTAGAGCTGCACGATTTGGGGAAAAGGTGCGATTTGCGATTAGGTGGACAATATTGCGATTGCGATTGTGCTTGCGATTTAATAAAAAAAAGTTGTGTCATGATGAGTCTACAGGCTTGCTTGGTTATCATGGAGAAAAATCTGAATTGCATGTGCTGACATTGCGATTGCGATTGCGATTGCGATATCCTCTTTTGCGATTACATAATTGCGTGTGCTGACATTGCGATTGCGATTGCGATAATCGTGCAGCCCTAATTCAAACCTAACTAATGTGAATGAGTCAGTTCCCAGAAGGAATTCTCCCAATTGGCTGTATGTACTACATTCAGCAGGCATACTATAAAGCAGTTTGAGTCAACGCCAATGTTTAACTACTATTAATTTTACCTTTTATCATTTCACCAAACAAACTGCAGATGATGTTCTTCCTCTAAATGAGACATAGCATAAAAAACAGTTTGTCTTTGCTCTTTCAAAGGTATATTATCATGATGTGATAGACACCAGTAGATTTTTGTCTCAATGCTACTACTGCATAGCCAAATGAACCCTGAGCATTCTGCAAGTTCCTGACATCACACCAACAAATCTGATTGAAGGGACTTCCCTCATATTGGAAAAACAGAACTATTGAGAATGCCCAACCACTAATTTGGGTTAAGAGAAAAAAAAATCATATAAAATAAATTCAATTCATAACCTGTTTATAAACTGAGAGCTGCTAACACAGGTATGTTCGAGATAAGAAATTACAGTAAGAGGTTCATTAACGTGCTTGCACAGCTCACTATCCCCTATGAAAGATGACATTATGCCACTGATTTGTGCACAGGGCCAGCAATTTGTAAGTAGTGCGTAAATTCCTTAAGATGCGCAAAACACACCATAAGATTGTGAATATGATGATTAAAACTCGGTTGTTTGTGATTTTTGGATGTTTCCATTACTCTGGGCCACTGCACAACGGGATACTACATCAACCCTACTGTTGTAAAACTGTGTAAGATCAGGCTCAACCGAGGTCGACGCCTATTAAGTTATACCATATGATTTTAACCATTAAATGCTAGCAAGCCAGTAACTTCTAAATCTGATACTGATGATTGATATATCGAAGAGTCGCCTGACACCAACTCTACTCCTGGGTTACAATGCAATAGTAATGGTTAGGTAATGTTGTCCTTACATTGACAAACCCTTATAAATCCTCGACGTATCAACAGTAAAGTCCAAAGCTTGCTTCCAGTGGCTAACGATAATGTTAGCTGTGTGATAAAAAGCCCTTGATCGTAGTGGGTCCTTAATGAAAAACACAGCTAGCGTTAGCCGAACAGCTAACCCAAGTTAGCTCACCAGCTAACAGCTTGCTTGCTAAGGTTAGCTCCGCGACAAAGATCGACATTAAATCCACTCCGAAATAATTCTTCAAAGATATCGTACAGCCAATGTCTTTGTAGGAACAAGTAAGATGGACTGACGATGCGAAAATAAGCGTATACTCACTGGGCAGTTTCAAATTCCCAAAGCTCGTCGAGCTGCTCCCACTGGCTTGTGAAGCCCCAGTTTTTCCTGTCGAGCTTCCACCGGCTACTGCTGATCCGGCACCGGCTGCAGCGGATCCGGGAGCTCCGGGAGGCTCAGCGAATGAGCTGGTCCTGGGCCGCCCGCTGCCGCTCATATTTGTGTGAACTAAACCCGGAGCAAGGTTGAACGTTAACAGCAGCCAGACCGGTAAAGACGGAGACTAACTATCAGTGGTTAAATTTACGATATAAATATAAACCACACTTACAGCGTTCTGTATGGGTTGCCCGTCTCCCCCTTTCTTTCTCTGTAGAACGGTGATGGTGGGGGGACTGGGGAGTTGACGCACAACGACGTAGAGCTCGCAAGGGTTAATGGGAAAATGAGTCATTGGTGACTTCGAGTACACTCAACAGAAGCAAGCAAACATTGACTTCAAATAAAAAGGAAAAAGAAATATATCACACAAATGTAGAAAGCAAAAACATTGCTTTTGCGTCAAAAATATAAGTAGAATAATAGAGTAAAATGAAAAAAAGGCTTTAAAATCTGGCAATTAATAATACCGTAGTGTGCTTGCTAAATGTAAGGTATTGGACTGATTAAAAACAAACAAACATTTTTTGTATTCGGTGGTGAATTTCATAGAAAAGGTGTGACACAGACTAAAACCTTTTGATTGAAAGTTATGTTTGTTTCCTCGTTAATTATCATAGCTTACAATAGTGTTTGAGTATCCGTGACGTAATTCCTTTTGACGCATTTATGTTCAATCTTGCCCTTAAAAGAGTATTAAAAAGTCAACTGTAACAATCACTTAAATAAATAGAAACTTCCCTTTTCATGCCTGACTAATACAAAATTTACTAGATTAATAAAGGAGAGAACAGAATCGAAAACTGAAAACTTTCGAACAAAACAAAATATTATTTAAGAAAAAGATGCAAAACTATTTTGTCTCATGGTAAGATCAAGTGTTTTTTTTTTTTTTTTTTTTTGGGGGGGGGGGGGGGGGGGGTATTCTCGGGGTGGAATAAACTACAATTCCCATTTCACAAGCACTATTTCTGATCGACAACCGGTCTGTCCAATCACAGATGTCGAAATGTTTAAGGCTACCGCATTGGGCGGGTTTTGTGAGCACAAGAATGGAGGCGATCGGCGGGCAAACGTTTCATTACACGCTTTGAAATGTAATTCCTTTCATTTTTTCAGTTAATATATATACAAACCACAAACTGTAACAATGGACTATGAAGACGCACAGGCTAGTGTGAGCTAAGGACTGCACGAGGGGTCGTCCAACGAGAGTAAATGAGAGACGAGGAAAAAGAAGGGCCCGCCGTCGTAGCCGGACAGCTTCGGGGAAAAGTGGGTAGCGCCGCCTGACGGACCGCCAGACTAACCGGGGAGCAACCGTTAGGAAACCGCGGTGCCTAAAACAGGTCTGCAATATTGGAGGGAGCGCCGCCAACAGCTCTCCATACGCCATCACACACTGTAAACAAAGGTATGAATCAGGTTTTGTGGGGGAATCAGACAGTGATTTGTGAAGCACCTCTGGGTAGTGGCCGTGTTATTAGCTGTAGCATTTGTAAAGGCTAACGGCTGATTTTGGGGTGTTAATTTCTAGATAGTTTTCAAAATTGTCTCGGATGAACACATGGTATTCCTTACATTTGCATCCTATCAGTGTACACATAACTGAAACTAGTATTGATGTGGTGGTAGTCTGATAGAACTACGCATCAATCGTGTGATGTCTGCTAGATGTCAGTGAGTGTTGCATGACCTAAACTATTCTTGCATCCGCAGGTGGAACCCTTCAACGGCTTCTATGTGAATCTTAATTTATTGAAGACAGACGTGAATTTTTAGGTTAACCTTTAGAGCCTAACCTCTTCTCACACACTCACACTGATACCACAATGGCTGAGCAACAGGAGGACACGGAGGGTGTGTATGTGGAGCACCAGTATATGTGCAGCGAGTGCCATGAGCTCTTCAACACCCTTGAGGATGTGCTGATCCACCAGCAGATCCACACAGGACAGGAAGGAGAAGGGGAGGTTGGGGAGACTATGACTATCCACAGTGTCCACGAGATGGGGCAAACCCAGCAGTACCAGTGTCTGGAGTGTGGGGCCTTTCTCATGAACCCGGAGGAGCTGCTGCAGCACCAGGAGATGCATATGAGGGAGGCAGGGATGGAGGTGGAGCAACAAGGTAAGATTGGGTTGGCTTGCTAGATATAGTGTTTTTTCATGTGAATGTTTGTTCATTCATTTGAGTGATCCACAGAGCTATGTGAGGTTATGGAAGCTGAAGAGGCAGGAGCAGGAGCTGAAGCATCAGGACCTGTCCAGTACCAGTGTCTCGACTGTCTGGCTCTGTTTGACTCACCTGACACCTGGCTGGAGCACAGACGCAGCCACACCAGGAGCAGTACACACAGCAACACAACAACCATGGTGAGAGGCCAAACACTGGAAAAATACAAGAAATGCATTAATAAAATGTGTAAAATTTTTCTTTCTGTTCTAGACATTTTAATAGTAAAGTGGTTGATGTATACGTGCATTGACTAATCTTCATTTGTTTCTTGCAATAGGAGTATGTGCTGCAGCCTGATGGCACCATTACTCCACTAAACAGCATGCAGAACTATGTGCTGAGTGAGCAACAGGCTGGTGAGATCTTAGCACAGGTACTGTAATAACTTCACAACAGAGGGACATCATTCTTGCATGAGGGGTTGTTTCATTTTTTTAACACCTTTGTGTATTTTCCAGGTACTTGCCCAGCAGCAGCAACAGCCACAGAAAAAGCATCAGCCTCTCTCCAAACGTGCTGCACCTTCTCGTCCCTCCCTCCTGCCTCCAGTGACACCTGCCCCTGGCTCAGCCACCATGCACCTGCAGATCCTCACAGCTCAGGCTCTGGCAGACAACTCCAACCCTCGTAGTCAGCGTCGCTCCAAGCTGCCCCCTCTGCTGCCTGCTGTGGCCCGAAGCTCTGTCGCAAACCTGGGGAATGTAGAAAACAATGTCCAGAGACTGGAGTTCAGGTTGGCCCCTGGTGTCCAGGGTGAGGCCCAGCAGCAGCCAGCAGAAGTGGTTGTCATCCACCCTTACGAGTGCTCAGAGTGCTCGCTTCTCTTCCAGACGCCAGAGGACTTCCTCCAGCACCAGGGGGAGCACTTCTTGGGTCAGGACAAAGAGAGCGGAGAGCCTGGGGTCATGGGGGGCTTTGAGGAGTCCCGAGGGAGGGAGGAGATGATTGAGAAGGTGGAGGACATGCGGGTCCGAGTAGTAGAAAAGAAAGCAGCAGTCTGGGCCAGACCTCAGCAGTGCGAGCTCTGCAACCGCACCTTCACATCAGTCAACCGGCTTGCTGCTCACAGACGTGTGCATGAGCAGGGTACGCATGAATGTCCGGAGTGTGGCAGAGTGTTTAAGAAGGCCACATCACTGCAGACACACTTGCGCACACACTCTGGTGTGGCTAGGTACCTGTGTGTGGACTGCGGTAATGGCTTCACTACTGAGATGACCCTTATCATGCACAGGTAAGAAGAATGGAGACAAACCAGCAGCATTATAACAGAGTGACATATGATATTACCATGTCATTTTTTGTTTCCTACAGGAAGTCCCACACTGCAGAGCCACTTCACAAGTGTCAGTTCTGCAACAAAACCTTCACCAATATGACCAAGTACCTCTACCACCGCAGAACTCACCTCAACCGAGATGTATCTGGCACATCTGCCCCTGTCTCTATGGTAGGAAAACACAAATTAGCAATCAGCATGTTGAATTTACAGCTTTAGGTCAGAGGTAGAAAAAGCATTCTTGGAAGGTTGGCTGTTTGATCCTTCTTTTAGCCTGTGTCTTGTGTCTTTAGGCAAGACACCAAATCATTAGTGTGTGAATAAGATATTTGCTTTTTACATCAGCCTCTTTCATCAGTGTATCCAGGTCTGTGTGACAGGGTGAATGTAACACGTGGTGTAAAAGCACTCTAAAACATTTGCAGTTTAATTTGACCAATGCCTGCTTTCTCCCTCAGAGCTCAGCTCCAAGAAGAGCTTCTCTCTCTGCTCTCACCATTCTGCAGAGAGCCAGAGAGAAGAGGAACTCCCACACCGCTGAGGTTAACATCCACCTGCTGGCTCCTCTAACGGAGGATGAGATGGAAAACCTGGGAGAGGATTCAGAACAGATCTCTGAAAGTAAAGATGGAGGAGGTGAAGTGGAGGAGCAGAGAGAGGAAGGCAGCATGGAGGCGTCTGCTCAACCTGAAGTCAACACTGAAGACCCTCAGCAGATGGAGCATGTTGCCAACTCTGACCCAGTTACAGATGCTTTGTCCCTGGACAACACAGGTGCCACAGTTCCTCCCAGCTCCACAGACTTAGCTGAAGCTGATCCAGCAGCAACATCTGATAAAGGGTCTTTTTCTTGCCGCTCATGCTTCAAAAACTTCTCTTCCCAGCTTCAGCTGGTCCACCACCGGAGGAAGGCCCATGCCACCGAGCGTAGCTTTGTTTGTGGAATCTGTGGGAAATCCTTTAAGAAACAGATCCATGTGCGAAACCACATCCGCACTCACACTGGCGAGCGGCCCTTTCAGTGTTCTGACTGTGGGAAAACCTTCTCCTTTCTGGCCAACCTGATGAGACATAACCTCATCCACTCAGGTGTGCGGCCGTACCGCTGTGATGTTTGCCACCGCTCCTTCTCCCAGTCCTCCAACCTCCATCAGCACACTCTGCTGCACTCCAGCACTGCAGCACTGAGCTGCCCAGACTGCCCTGCCACCTTTCACTGGCCCACCAAGTTAGCAGCGCATCGCTACACTCAACACCCTGGATCTCCGGCCCCTTTCCCGTGTCCTCACTGTGAAGCCGGCTTCCTGACGAGAAAGCAGAGAGATAGTCACTGTTTGGAGCAGCACCCAAAGCTGCTGCAGGCAGCCACAGGGGCACATAGTGGAGGAGAGACAGGCAGCCAATCAGAGGAGGGGAAGGATATGACCTCAGAGCCCTCCACTTCAACAGCAGAGGAGACAGCATCAGGGGATTCAACTAGTCTTGTGCGAGGTTTAGATTGCAACATTTGTGGGAAGAAGCTAAATTCTCCTGCTAACCTGCGGCTACACAGACTGAGCCATTTTGCTTTAGGCCCCGGGCGACCACGCTCCACGACGGGGAAGCGCCCCAAAGCCCACCAGTGTCCCGTCTGCTTTAAACTCTTTGTGTCTTCTTCAGGAGTAGCTCTTCATCAGAGAGTCCACACTGGCGAGCGTCCTTTCCCCTGCCAAGTGTGTGGCAAGCGCTTCCGTCAGAACACGCACTTGCGGGAACACCTGCGCACACACTCAGGCGAGCGGCCGTTCCGCTGTGAAACATGCGGCAAAGGTTTCATCCAGAGCATGCACCTGGCCGAACACCGCCGGACTCACACAGGAGAAAGACCCCATGTGTGTCCACAGTGTGGGAAAGCTTTCAAGACCTTTTCCAACCTGAGAAACCACAAGAAGACCCATGCCCGGCAGCAGAGGCTGGATCAGGAGGCAGCAGCTCAGGCTGCCGTGGAGACCAGCGCTGCTGTGGCTGTGGTTAATGCGTCAGCAGTGGAACTGGCTAATGGTCAGCCTCAGGTTATCCAGATCCAAGCCTCAGATCTTCAACAGGTGAGAAATTAACCAATCTTTAAAAATACTGATAATCAATGTGAGCAAATAGAAGAAGGTCAAAGGTCAAAATGTCACCGTATCACTTTCAGTAAGTCTGCATCCTGGTTCTTCCTCTCAGGCACAGGGCACTCCAACCATCATGTGTAACGAGTTCGGTGAGACCATCGCCATCATTGAGACCAGCGAGGGTGGAGCCCTGCCCCTGGAGCAGGCCTTAGAGATCTATCACACCGCTTTGGAGAACGGCCTTGCCATGGAGGGTCTGGACGGACTGCAGCTCCTCTGAGGAGTCTTTCAACAAAAACAAAAACATCATTCTGTTGCTGATTGGATGAGCTGGATCAGGTCGAAACACTGCCTATAACAAAGTGCTCAGTCACGACTTTCTTGAACTGAATAATTATATTACATTTTCAAGAAATTCACCAAACAGACCAAAGTACATCGGTGACGCTGTCATAGGGATCAGTGTTAAAATGCTTTCTTAATTGGCTTTGGTAGGAATACGGACCATTGGTTGTGCCTCAGATCATATCTGTATGATTATTTTTATCATTTATATGTGTTTTTTCTCATGATCAAAGCTGTTGACATACTCTGTTCTAAATATGTGACATCAATAAATGCTTTTTTTCAGATGATCTACACAGGCTTTTGTTTGTTTTGTACAAGGATGATCATTTTTCCATCATTGCCAGTGATGCGATCACTTTCATTGAACATGTTTTTATTTGCATACTGAAAGTTACAGTTACAAACTTGAATTATTCATAGAAAGCCCTCTCTTGCATACTGGAACAGCAGAACAAGGAGTACAACACACACAAAAAACATTAATAGCCATATTTATTGTTGTTTTTTCCATTTCATGTTTCACTTCCGGCAATGGTTGTCTTAAAAGTCAACTTATGTTCGATGACAGATTTTTCCTTATCAATAATATAATGAGTCTACTGACTCTACAGTAATTATTTACAACATAACCAAGTCTTGCACAAAGACACAACCAGTTTAAGATCCTACCAGCTCTTTTTTTGATTCTTTACCCTCACCTCACTTCCCCCAGTTTTCTCTCCGCCTGTCTAAAAAGGAGGTCTGGAGAGAGCAATAAAGTGACAAGGGGAGGAAGGAGGGAAGAAAAGAGGCGGAGGAAAGAGATGTACAAGTGTTGATTATATAGGATCAAATTAATGAAGGGACAGAGGCATACAGGATGGTCTAAAACAAACACTGTGTATCACAGTTGAGAAAGAAAAGAAAGGTCCACATTGTCTTCTTAGAAATAAAAAAACTGCACCGCAGATCCTTGCTGAGGTGAGAGGCCAGTCGCGGGAAGACTACAATGGAGGAGCTGTACAGGTATGGAGCAGCGTCTCACCTGTCTTCAAAATTATATATATATAAAAAATAGTACAAGAAATCAACAGCTGGCAGAAATAAAGGAAACGTCTGCTAGCAACAAGAACAAAACAAAGGGTCAGGTTCACTGCAATGATCTGAGGAGTAATAACCATAGGAATAGTACAACAACAAACTGAATATGACAATGTTAAATACAAATCAAATTATTTAAAAAAGTTAATAAAACTGCTTGGCAATAGAGGATTAAGGCTTTATCAGCCTGACCTCTACAACTAAGAGCCAGGATGTGCCCGTTGACTCTGACCCTCCTCTGTCCTTCATGGCGAGCGAATGAGAGGCACAGGAATGCTTGGTTCCAACCTACTGGCATGTGCTAGGGTCAGTCGCAAGACGGGAGGACTCAGCCACTCAGGTAACTGCAGGAATGATGGCACTGCCAGAAGTCCACTAAAGTTTCAGTCGCTCCCTGTATGAGATGGAGATGGATCTTACCAGGTCCAAAGGAAAGAAAGAGTTGTTGTGCCAAATCAAACAGTTTCTTGCTTTAGAAGGCCCAGCCCTCTATTAGCAGAAACATGACACAAGTTAACTCCAGGTAGTCTACACACAGCTCCTCCCTCAAGCAGATCAATACCACTTAAATCCTTAAAAACAAATATTTAAACGTTCAGTTTCCTTAATTCAAACTGTTGACTCTCACTTTTCCAGAATGGTCAGCTGCTCCTCGACATTTGGAACTTTCTCCTTCATGGCGGATGAGTACAGATGCACACAATGGCCTTTCCTTCACTGGCATTGCTGGGAGTCTTCTCCAAGATGATGAATACAGAGTGCTAATTCAAGTGTGGATTGAAGAATCTGCAGGAAGTGTGTGTTGTGTTTGTTATGTTTTGTGCCACTGGTTTTCACGTGTCCTTTTTTTTGGTACAAGGGTCACACATTAAAATGAGAGTCCAAACATTGCATACAAACTTCTGTCAGTCTCACAGGTTGGCTGCTGGGAGGGGAAAAGAAACCAGATGGGACTAAAGGAGTGTTCATTGTGGATAAAATGTCTTTTTTTAAAAGCATTTAAGGGTTGTAAAGGTATAACAGACACCGATCAGTCAACATCCCTCATCTAGAGGAGTCTTGTGAATCACGTGGATCTTCTGGGCTCCCCTCTGCCCCTTGATCCACTTCCTCGTCCTGCAGGTCCCCTCCTCCTCTCATTGATCCCTCTCCTGATTGGGAACATGAAGGTCCAGGGGGACCTGATAAATCAGAAACACTCAGACCAGGAGTATCGGAGGGGGTAGCTGTCTGCATGATCTTCTGTCGGACCTCTCGGATCTTCAGCTGCAGACAGACTTTAGTGGGAAAAATATCGGAGTATCTTGTCTGGAAGGCTGCGGTGGCTTGAGCTGGGTGAGAGGGTAGCAACAGACACAAATGTATATTCAAGGTCCAAAGTCATCCAGAAAAAGCTTTCAGAGATAATGTGTGTGCTTGTATTTTACCTGATGGAAAGAAGCCCTGCTCCTGAAACAGCTGCATGACCAGAGCTCTCCTCTGGTCCAGGGTTCTTCGTAGGGAGGAGTATGGTACCTTGTCAAACTCCAGTTCTGCTAAGATATCCTCTCCATCTGGGGCTAGGAAAATGACACAGAGTAGTTAAGACTTCAGAGAAGTATGTTTCAAGAATGATGCTTTTTAAAAGTTTTTATCTCCATGTCAGTCATTTCTATACCTCAGAAATAATATTTTATTGAGTTCTACCATCAGCCTGAGTTCTTTAAACCGTTTTTACTCCCTGAGCTTTACCTGCTCTGTCGAAGGTGAATATGTCTCCTTCACACTTAGCGGCACTTTTAGGTGTGTTTGGCTCCGAGCTGCAGCTTGAGCGCCGCCGACTTTTCCTCTTTGGAGACACTTGATCATCAGTGGCTGAATCCAGATCTAGAGGCAAACACACAATCAAAAACAAAAACAAACACAAGATTTATAAAAGACAAATTCATTTCAAAGAGCAAACTTAGTACACAGCCTTAAACTAAGTATAGAGTTTAGAATCATTTATTAAAAACATGAATTTCATGTGAAAAGCAGAAAGCGTGAGTGAAACCTGTTGAGTTCTTCCTCTTGCGGCGATAGCTGCCCAGAATGGCGCGAGGCGAAGTAGCAAGACTCTGCAAGGTGGGTGAAGGCAAAACCTCTTCAGGCCGAAACTCCGGCAGCTCGGCGAAGCGCTCCTCAAAGTACACCTCTGACAGCACCCTGCCAGACCAGCAGGCACACACAAACACAGGACACAGTATACATACGCTGCCCAAACGTCAGCAGAACAACCGTAGACAGAAGATTCACAAAGATATCAACTCACTTGTCCACAGAGTCAAACGTCTTCTTCAGTGGGGGTGGGCGGGATTTGACCTTTTTGGGTGTGGGAGCATCTTTGTCAGTCTGGGGGGGAGGAAGGGTGGAGTCTGTGGTTGATGGAGGAGGGTGAGGAGAGGATGGGAGGGACTCCTTCCATCCAGCCTGGATGCCACAGAGAGCCACAGACGCGGTGTGTCAGAACATGGTTAGTTTGTATCTGATGACGTGAAAGTTTACAGTCAGCGTGTGATGCCACTAACCTCTTTGGTGCTTGTGCTTTCCCTGCTACGCGAGTCGGACGTGTCAGCTGCACTGGAGCCCTCTAGAGGTCTGTCAGGGGGTGGAGGCTCCTCAGTGGGGTGGATTGTTGGAGACCCTGACAGCCCTGCAGCCTCAGAGTCAAAGGAGAAATGACTGGCGGCAGCCGCAGCGGCAGCGGCTTCTCTCTCCCTCTCTCTCTCCTTTTCACGCTCTCGCTCTCTTTCCCTCTCTCGCTCTCTCTCTTTCTCCTTCTCCCTCTCCTTTCCTCGGCCTCCGCCTTCATAGCTGCCCACAGGGATGTTAGCCACTGTTGCCTTCACTTTCTGAGGGGTCCTGACTGGGAGCTGGGTTAGTTTGGGTGTGCCTGGTGTGCTGCCTGTGAAGACAGATGAGATTAGATTATTTCCACAGCTTTGAATTACAATCCTGTAAAATCAAGTGATTACTGACAACAAGTACCAGCTGCTTGGATCTGAGGTGGACTGCAGGGCCTTGTAGACACAACTGAACCACTGGGAGGTGCCGCTGAGCTGCTGGAGATCTGCGGCTGCCTCTCTAGCTGTCTGTCAGAGTGCAGGAGCAGATCTGTCTGCCTCTCTGCCTGTCTGTCAGTCTGTCGCTCTGTGGGTCTGTCCAGTGTCAGACCGTGTCTGTCGGGCTGTCTGTCCGGATGGAGCTGCGGATGTGGGTGTGTTACTGTGGTTGGTGTCGCTGTGTGTTTGGACAGAATGTGAGGGGAAGCGCTGGAGGGGCTGGAAACAGAGTAGACAACGCTGGGGGGCACTGCTGTCATGGAGACCACCCCTGTTGCCATGGTGACACTAGGGGAAGGAGGGTAGATGGCGGTTACTATCTGGCCACCAGAGCCTGAGGCAGGGGCCGAGGTGGAGGGCGATGGAGACTGTGCGGTGGCTAGGAGCGGGGGCTGACCTGGAGGGAGGAAAAAGGACAAAAATGTGTTATTTTTCTAGAAGCACAACATTTCCGCAGGAATACTTTATACAACACACATGAACACTCTTCTGTTGTCTGTTTTGTTAGTTTGTTGGCTAGTTTGTTTGTGACGGAAAAACTTAAAGCCACTGGAAATTTTGTTAAGATGGATGGGAGTGTGCAACCAGTCAGGAAACAAATGCAGATTCCAGTCAATGAACAAAATCAGGGAAGAAACTGTTTGAAAATTAAAAGCGATAAAAAAAGGTTGCAGATTTTGAAAAATGATATAAGCAATTGTGATGTTGATTTGTGAATAAGTCATTATCTTCTTACGAAAAATGTGTAAATAAAAAAAAGCATGTTTACATTTTGGAAACAACAATATTAAAACACAATGAGGCTTCTTTTGGCCTTCTACTGTTAAGAACCTATGTTTCTCTCTCCACACCACAGACCTGCAATCAGCGGCTGAACCAGCGTCTGTCCAGGTGGTGCAATGGCTGTGAACCCAAGTGTTGCTAAGGGCGATGGAACATATGCAGATCCAGCCACTGGCAGGGCTTGCTGGGTGGTGGAGGAGCCTGTTGTCGTGGAGACGAGAGGCAGAGTGGATGGGACCCCTGGAGTGGACTGGACGTAGGTGATCCTGGACAGGAGATAAATAAAAAAATGGCGATGATTACAGAAAAAAGGGAGAAGAGAAGGCAGAGAAATGTTTGAAAGAGAATAAATGAAGACATCTGTGAAAGATGTGACAGCAGGTGCTGCGGCGTATTAACGAGCAACAACCAGGAGGAAAGGAACAGAGACGTGATTAGAAGGAAAGAGGAAGACAAAAAAAGAAGTGCTGCAGTGAGGGTCAGGGGGTGAGTGTACATCACAGCAAGCAGCACAGGATGACTAGTGCTGTTTTTGTGTGTGTGCGTGTGTCTGTGTGCGTGTGTGTTCACAGCTAAGAGGTAGTGTGGGGGTGGCAAGCAGAGGCAACTTGGGCCACCAGCAGCATGACTAACACATCCAGAATAGAGCTGCACTGCTACAGCTGCACCCCTGCTGGAGTTTTTGTTTCTAGTATTGTCTGCTCGCTGTGCTCTAGGAAATGTGGAAGTTCCTATGGAATGCACATACAGCTTATGTCATCTTAGTTGTTTCGATTAATAACTCTAAAGAAAAGACAAGTTTTTAAAGTGTAATGAAAAATCTTAGTTAACACAATCTGCACTAACAAGGTGTGTTTATCTCACTGTTGATAAAAACAGAAATCCACTCATGAGCTGCTCTCAATCCACGATAAGCAGGTCCTGGTGAGAAGGTCTTAAATCTGCCTGAAGTGACTGAATAAACTTTATATAATCTGCACAAATGCTGAAACCTGTCGTCTACACTCGACTTCTTTTCCTCCTGTTTCGGGCTAAGAACTGAATTCTGTAAATGTTCACCTAATTGATTTAAGTCCAAAGATGGTTGCAGGGGAGTTATCTTTGGTAAGCATTTTTTTTTTCCAAGACTGTGAATCACTGCAAGTCCCATGAGCGGCTGCTGTCTAACATCTAGTCGGGGTAAGTGTAATGTATTCTGAAATTTTTGCTTCTGTAAAGTGTAGCAGCAAACAAGTGATGGGGCTTTAAAAGGGTCCATCTATTAAAAACATTTCTCTTTGAGCACATACATGGATTATAATTCTGTTCCTCTTTTATCATTCATACCATACAGAAAATATTGGCTCATTTAGCCCATGCTACGATGTGGAAAGACACTTAATGAACTACTACCACAATCACCAGTAAGCCATGCTGGAGTAAGTAAGGCGAGCTTATGCCCATAAATGGGTTCCTGTTTGTCAGAGATGAGTCAAGTTTTCTGGCATATAATTGGTGCACAGCCCTTCTCAAATATCTGATCTGGATTCAGCTGTCTGTTCAAGGAACAGGGAGAGGGAAACAGTGTGATCAACCCTTATGAAAGGTTGTGATGCACAAAGTATTTCTCATTGTGCGGGTAAATCATCTCAGTGGGATAACATCATATGAGCAGCCAGAATAAAAGGAACTAAACAATTAGGACAATCCACTCATCAATGATGTCTGGCATTTTAAAGTCCATTTGTTTTACATGGATGCATGTAAAGCTAAAATAAGATTTACAATTAATAATCTCATCCTAAATAAGAACATCTCTTTCTCTCTTGGCCTGGTTTAGTCTTTTGGTAAAATAGTTTTTTAGACACATTTTTTGTGTGAAAATGGCAATATTTAGGACTTTGTTTACATCTATACAACCATTTAAGGGGGTGTCTAATACCATGATAGAGCATAAACATTTTACGATCTTGGGCTATATTTTGACCTCTGTTTAGAATGTTATCACAGTTTTTGAAAGAGAAAAGAACGCAACATCTTTGGTTGAAATCTTTTGAAAACATGACAGGAAGAATTTAAAGCACTCTATACAGGCCTGGTTGAAATTTAATTACGTAGCTATTAAGATCAACAGAATGTATTTTATGTTTCTTAAAAATCTGTATCTGCCACTCACACCAGTAAATTCACAAATCAAACTATCGAACACTCATCAATCGTAAATCAGATCAGCATTCTTTGAAAGAATGAGATAATAAACCATTTAGTATAACCGATTCCATACACATGTGCAAATAAAACCAAGGCTGCAGCAACGCCCCACAGTCTCCATTTTTGGAAACTGTTAAACTAATTGTCAGACTGTATAATAAATCTTAAAAGATCCATGGCAACGTCCTCTCTGGACTCAATAATATTTCCTCCTTGCACACTCCAAATCTTAGAAAATCTCAGAACTACATCGTTCATTTAGCTTTCAAATCCTACTGAGATCTAAAACAAGACTTAATTACAACACTACCACGATACAACACAAGGCTTGAAGAAGTACATCTAACATGCACTTATTTCAGTACTTACTGACAGAAAATATTGCCAGAGAATTTTTGACATACTCTTTTATTTTTTAACATGATATTGAACCTTAAGTGAGATCAACTCAGAACAGAGAAGGAATGATCTTACTACACATTTTAAATACATAGAAAATTACCCAAAAGGAGAAAATGTGGCAACAATTTAAACTCTCCCTCTTTTTTTTTTTTTTTAATCAAAGTCCAACTCTCTGTAGTATTAAAATGGTTATTTGGACAAATTTCAGTGATAGTTATTTTTTCTCCTGTGAAAATATGAGACAATGACAATCAAATCAAATTTAAAAAGGATGTGTTTGCCTTAAGACAAAATAGAGGATATTGTGATAGTACATTGTTTTCAGCACTCTGTTTTGTGTTAAGTTTCACACCGGTGACATTTACCACCTTTACAAAGCCTAGGAGGCAGCAGCTGCTTGAAAAGGGAGGTGTTGATGAAATGGAAGTGAATTTCACATGGCCATTGTACCACAGGAACACTAAATGTAGGCTAAAGAGGAATAAATTGATATCTTTTCGTTTGTGTCCTTTGCTATCTCTTACCTGGTAGGTGCTGGTGGCAGCAGCACAGCTTGGGAGGGGGCTGACCCTGGAGCCACCACAGCAGCTGTGCCCACAGGGAAGGGGCTGGCAGGATGGACTGCTCCACCTTGAGGCAGCTGGGATTGGACAACAGGCATGGGAGCTATCTGGATGATCTAAGGAGGCAGAAAAACGGACAGCCATGAAGATAAGAAACAACAAATAGGAAGATGTGATGACAATAACATTACCAAGAATGTTCAGAGCAAGTGGTGAGCTATTTTTACTTTTTTGGACCAAGCATGAAAAGCAAAAAGGGAATTGTTTCTTAAGCGCTCAGCTCCAGAACAGTGGAGTTTCTCACTGACCTTGCTTCCAGCCTGAGCACCATTCTGGACAGGAAGAGGTGGAGCCACAATGGGAAACTGCTGGGCAGAGGCTGGTGCTGTCCTTACTGTTGCCATGGGAACAAGCATTTTACCCTGCAGGACTGGAGACTGTGATTGCACTAAAGGCAAAAAACAGACAATGAGCTTGGTATTAGGAGTCACAAAAAAATACCAGCTATTTGTAGCAACTGAGCTACTTTGCAACTCTCACCTCTAGTTCCCGGGCTGACCACTCCCACTGCTGGACTGGACGTGTATCCTGTCAGTGACCCCGCACCCTGCTGCTTTCCATTGGCCAGAGATGCATGTGTGGGTGGAGCTGTGGGCAGGTTGAACACACTGGTTGGCTGGCTGAGCTGCTGAGGTGGACTCTTGGGGTGTGTGCTAGCTGGTAGGGTGGGCAGGATGTACTGAACCTGTGTGATGGCCTTACCCCCAGAGGTAGTGAGGGACGAGGCGGGAAGGAACTGCGGCTGAAGCAGGGGCAGAGGAAGGGGCCCATTGGTTTGGCTATGTGAGGCTGAAATAGCGGTGTGAGGGAGCGCATGATGCTGGGAAGGCTGAGGCTGAGGGGAGGGGGTGATGAGTTGCACAGCAGGTTGAGCAGAAAGAGCTCCTCCTAATACCAAATTAGTCACTACACCACCAGGACCCATGCCTGCAGCTACAGGATTAGGTGACGGTGAAGAGTAGTACCCACCCCCTGTGGCTGCCGCCAACCCTCCTGAGCCTGAACCAATCAGAAGTTGTGGCTGCTGCGGCGTCAGAGACTTCCTCTCTGGTGGATGCGGGCTGGATGAAGTGCCACCATCTCTGGGTTTGCTGGCAATGGGGAGTGGTGTGCTGATAACAGGACGCATTACATTGGTCACCACTGTAGAGGCCACCCTCACAGCGCCAGTGCCTAGGTATGGGTTTCCTCCACTCGAGCCCACTGATGAGGACGGAGGCCCTCCGGCTGGAGAAGCAGAGATGACTGACTGGCCCGAAGAGAGGGAGAGGGAAATGGTATGCAATCCACCACCACCCTCCCCCTCAAATGTGTCCTTAACCTCCCCTTCTCCTCTGTCCTTCCTCCTGTGATCTGAAAACCCTCCACCTCCTGATCTCCCTTCATCATAGCGTTTGCTGGTGGGGTAAGAGGACAGTGAAACACTCCTGCCATGAGGAGGGTGGTGTGAGGAAGATGATAATGCAGAGGAGCAAATGACTGGAGCAAAAACTCTCTGAAAAAAAAATGGACCAATATGCAGGTAAAAATTATTTCAAGTAAACACAAAGCTGAGAACAAATGATAGACCAATTGGAGGATAAAACGGTTGCTCAGGATAGTTACCTTCCGATCACTTTCGTCTCCAGAACCGTTCTCACTGTCGCTGTCAGTCACCCGCTCCTTACACTTTAGGTCTATGGAACTGCTAGGATAAGGGTCCTCTGTGAAGAAAAAAAAACATACACTACAGCTACACTAGGTATTCCACCAATTCACTAACCCAACCTAACTAGATTCTATAAGAGACCAAATCAGCCGTCATGTGGTTCTTGGTAAAAAGCTTCAAACAGTTCAGCCACAAAAAACAACAGTTAAAAGTAAAAACATGTTCAAGTGATGCACAAAACTTAAATTTGTAAAAGAGAAACAAACATCATGTTCTACTTCTGACTGATGTCATTGTCTCATTTATTGCCATTTAATTAGATTTTAGTGTGCAGCTACTATAAAGTGGGCCGACAGCATCAGAAGCAGTGTAATAATACTGCAACAAATCTAATTGAACATTTAGACTGATTAACAGAGAAGGTCTGGTTCTCTCACCAATGACATCATCGTCCCCCTCTTCTTCACAGATGACCATGCGCTCCTCGTCACTAGTCATATCCTCGCTGATTCCCCGCTGGGATTGTGACAAGGGTGGGGCATGACTGGAAAACTGACTGCCACTGTCCCCACACATCTGAAAAAAAGAGGGGAAAAAGCTCTGGAGAAAAAACTTATTTGAAAAGTTTGACTTCTTTTTTTTCTTTAACTTGTTTTACTGTTCAGTGTTTTAACATTACTTCTACCTCCCAGGTGTTTCAGTGTGACTTCAGTGTATCTAATGTAGGAGAGGAGCCAAACACAATCTTCTAGAGATAACCATTTCTATTTCAGTGGTTCTTTTAAAAAACAAAATAGCTTTTATTGTGACAAGTTTCCAAAAAAGAAGTCGAACATTGCTTGTGTACAAAGCAGAGAGGATGGTGTCCACCTTTCATAAAGAATATACTAACTGTACATAAAACATGGGGTCCTCAGTCTATGAGCTGTGTTTCTCTTACCTGTGCCAGCTCTGCCAGGGCCTGTGTATTCCCCCTGTCAACCCGCTCTAGGCTGTGCATGGCACTTTGAGAGAAGGCTCTGGGACGGGTAAGTTGGCTCACATGACCTTCCCCTGTACTCCTTTCAGACACACCCACCATACCTGGGCCGACCCCCTTCAGCTCCACAGAGTGGGGTTCTATAAGGGGGGAGAAATTACACCTTTTAGATGACGAGGGAGATAAGCCTATAGAAAATAACCAATGATTCAACCTTTTAAATGTTTCGATTGCAGAGCTAAATGAAGTGACCTGTGGACTCAGACATGCTCCTCTCTCTGATGTCTTTCCCCCCTGGGACCCCGCGGCCTTCAGAGCTGGACTTCTTCCTGTCTTTGTTGCACCATTTCCAGTCTGGGTGAGCCTTGAAGTGTGCTTCTTTCACCTGAAAGTAGAAAGAAGAACAAGGAAAAGAGGATAAACTTTCTGAGCCAAAGGTTAGCACAGGAGCATTAGGCTATAACATACAACACTTTCTGGGCAGAGGTTTTTGACTGAAAATGCACTGGTGTACCTGAAAGGCCAAATCATGATACTTCTGTTTCTCCTTTGGTCCCAGAGCATACCACCACTCCCCAAGAATCTTGCTCACTGTTCTGTTGTCCTGGTTTGGATGCCGCTGGTGCACCAGAGCTCGATGGCGCTTACTGAAAATCATAAATGCATTCATAGGTCGCCTGATATGGTCCTTTTCCCTCTGAAAAAAAAACAGAGATACTGTCAGGCATATTTTTGTAAAAGACACACTTAAAGGATTTAGACGTTCTGGCCAAAGTGGTAAAAAATTACCTTTCCAGGGCTGTTCTTATCGCCGTCTTTGGGCAGTGCACTGAGAGACTGAGTGCGTCTCTTTACTGGGGACGTGGAGAGAGGCTGCTCTGGAACAACTCCTGGGAGGAAGCTGAAAGGGGAAAAGCCCCAAGTTATTTATCATAAAAACTCTCTTTGGGGAAAAAACACAATTGCAGATTTATATGTAAGCACAACTCTCCATTTAGAGAAAAACAAAGCAACCCTGTAACTACAATCATTTATCTTACAGCTGTAAGTCTATCAGATGTAGATACAGAGCCCAAGTAGTTCAACTCCCATGAGATACATCAGCAGATTCAGCAGATAGCTCATCCATTTCACTGCCTGTCAGGCTGGCCACTGCCTTTCATATAGTGATAAAGCCCAGAGATGGAATGCTTTTGTTCCCATCTGCTTTGTTCTGGCATTGAGCTCTTCTGCCCAAATTAGCGTGAGGATACAGAAAATATCACACTCCCTTACTGTATGTGTGGGTACACAGTACCACACAGAAAATTACTGTGAAGGCTGACTTGAACAATACATAACCACTCTTATAAAATGAACAGTGAGAAAAGAATAGCTGCAGCTCGGTATCTTTCTCGACTCTTTCACATTTTCACATCTAAAATCTCCGTGAAGCATTTTCTCCACTCACGGGTCATCTACGTCGCTTTCTGTCTCACTGTCAGGCCTCTCTCTCTCTGCTTCTCCTTTCTCCTTCTCTGGAGGTGGCTCATCAGAAGAGGGGGGAGGCCTGGACAGGGAACCTCTCTCTACTGTGGGAGGTGCCTCTGCAGGCTCTTGTGACAGAGCGGCCACCCCCTGACTCTCTAGGGAAGAATAACAAAGAGATGTTTGTTCAGCGCAGAGTATTTGAAACGGGATTAAATGCAAAGACATAGATGTGAATTTGTTGAGCACATGTTTTTCACAGCCATGGGGTCCAGCTTAAACATTATCAGTACCTGACTTCAGACTGGCTGCTTGGGGGTGGTTGACAGGGTGCTGGCCTTCCCCTGGCTGAGAAGAAGCATCTGATTGGGTGGGTGCCAGGAAAGGGACCAATGAATGCCAGGGAAAGACTGGGACTGACCGCGGCTCAACATTGGTCCACACTGCAAAGGAAACAGCATTGTTTAGTGCTAACAGCTTACACAGTCTGAGGTCTGTAACCTCAAAGTACAATCTCCTGCTCAGATATAACAGTCCCAAGAACTGAGTCCACTTGTATCAAACCAAAATATGATCCCTCTATAAGTTGAGGAAGGGCCCTTGAGGAAAGACTCATATCTGAAATTATCATTTCTGCTTTAATCAAACTGTTTCTTTTTTAAGATTAGTTTCCTCGTAGTATAAATTTTAGTTGGAGTGAAAGCACCATAAATAAGGAGTCTAATCTAAATCCTAATCAGGAATTAACTCAATGCAGTTACTTCACAGCAGAAGTAACACTACTCCAAGAACTACTGGGAGTATTAGTACTGTCACAGTTACAAACCTTCAGCCAGTTCACTAGTAAAATACCAAAAACAGCAGATGTACAAAAGGACTCACTGTTCTCAATAACAGACTGGACGGAGAACAAAAGCTGGTACAATCTGAACCATCGTGAATGAACAAGAGACAGCTTTAATCTTTGTATCCTTTATTAAGATAATCTCCTTTAAAAGATGCTCTGTCCCAAAAAACTTAAACTAACAAATAGTTTCCCATAAAAGTCTGGGTTTTTAATTTAACACCTGAGACCTGCATAGTTCTATGACAAAGCAGTTATGAAATACAGCTGCATGTAAGAATTGCTGAGCAAATAAACAGTGATGTAAGTGACATGGACTAACCAAACATGCTTAATCCTTGGCGGAGATACTGAGGGTTCTCTGATGAGAACATGGTTTAATTAAATCCTTGATATTTCTCCCAGAAATCCAAACTGATACGTCCTTTTAAAAAATCCTTTACGCAAAAAACAGTGCTCAATTCTGGTTGGTAAACATAATTCGTCCAAAATTTCGAGATGATGATGATGATGTTGGCAGGCTCACAGATAATTAAACGTGCACACGGGCGTTTGTATCTGTCTCATTCTTACAGGTTGTAAAATAACGAAGCCATCATAAGCCTGCATGATGAAGACTGGAAGATATGACAAAGGGAAGGTTTCTCTTTTCGGTTCAAAAGCAAGTAAAAAAAGAAAAAAATCTCCCAGGTAGAGTTCATCCCTGCCTATCAGTGAATGCCGCAATCAAATATCGCACACGAACTATCTCACATCAGTGGACAAAATGTACAATAAACGTTTATAATACAATCCGAAACTTAGTTTAAATCTGTAAAAATGCAACAGTGTTTGTACGACCTACTTATAGGATGATTATGACTGAAGGAAAGGTTCCTCCTCCCTTTGGTCTAATTACCCCCGATGCCCTCTCTCCCTGTTTGTTTACATTACTACAGCAGCTTGGTCAAGAAAGGGTTAACAAGGCCTCGAGCCCATCCACGGCCTGGATTAAAACATCCACCCGAAAACTACGCAGTCTTTCAGGGCCATGTCTATCCACGCTCTGCGCTACAATGCATATGCAGACAGGTGGGCTCGGTAGGTATCAAAAAGCACACAAAGCTCCCAAGTGTAGCAACTCCAAGGCTGCTGTATGAGGGCACCTTATCGATCAGGCTATACAGCACCGCAACAAGCAAAGTGGGGCGATCAAAGCTAAGGTGATTCGTCTACTTGTGACTTAGGGCGGCGTTAAGAATCTGCTTATTGTCCAAGTGTGCACTGTTTACATAATCACCCAGGCTTTGATATTTGCTGATTCATAAAATAAACACCAGAGGTGATCATTTAGCTGCCTCTTGCAACAATCGGAGCCTCAAGTGCACCACTCCATATTGGACCAACCTCCCGGGAACGCCCCTGGTCGTGCACCCGTCGCACAGACAGAGGCAAAAGAAACGCAATTTCTCTCATGTCTCAACAACAAAGACGTATTTGTCAGTATTTGCTGCCAAAATATTCCGACCAACACCTTTTGAGACATGAACTACAGAAAAAACTAACTTGTTTTACCCGTTACCTGACCGTTTTAATAGCACTATGCACCTGTCTTAACCTGACAACCCGTCAAAATTGAAGATCGCCAACGAAAGGATGGCGAGCAACTTGGGGTTATGCGTGTTTACTACGCTTAAGCAGATGCCGTTGACTATAAATCTGGTGCATTCATCCATCACCCAGTGCTAACCAGCCCACTATCCATCAGTTTGTTTATCAAGAGAGCAAGCCAACACTGCTGCCGTATCCACTACAACCCAGAGCTTAGCTGGTATCTGTTCAATGTACCACCCTGTTCTCTACCTGGCCAATCTGGCCACAGACCTGACGGTTAGCTAGCAACTGATGAGTCTACAACACAGCAATAAAAGCGACCACGGTGAGGACTCCTGGCTCCACTCAGCGAGGACAAAAAACAGGGATGAATTGCTGCTGTATATTTCTTTCTTCCACCCAAGGCAGTGAACGAGTGGCCGCTTGAAGATACCTAAATTCTGGACACGAACCAGACAAGAGGCTTTACGGGGAGAGGTACAGTAACGTTACGGTTAAAGCCGTTGATAAGGTCCGTCCGTCTACAGCAGGTTAGCTAGCCACTCCGGGCGGACGACATCGGCGCGCGCACCGTCCGGTTCGGTTAATACTTGATGTTACGAGGGTTATTCGATCCATCAAAGTCCTCTTGTATCATCTTCACAGTTCCAGGTCCGAGTTTACTCCCTTAATTTCTGTTTCGTTCTTTCTCTCTTTCGCAAGCCCTGGCCCTTTCTTTCCCTCCCTCTTCCTCTTGTTGTAAACTAGGCTGCTTGCCCCCCCTGTACTCGCCCCCCTCCTCTTCACGTCCTGTCAACCTCGCCCAGCCTTGTCCCGCCTCTTCTCGGCAACTATCACTCGGTCATTGGCCAAGGCAGCCACCCGTCATCTGCCCGCCGTCAGCCCTGATTGGTCCGTATGTGCACTGGAATGCCAGTCATATGCAAATTTCAGCCGGCTTAGCAACCAGAGGTTATCTACACTGCAGAAACTAGAGTCATTTTACCAACACATCAACAGAATGAAAATTACAAAGTAACTCTACCCTATCTGCGTAGAAACAGTCGCTGTCATTGAAGTAATACCTTAGAAATCTGTCTGTTTGTGTGTCTCCCCATAGACCCACCCTGGGCTCATGTCATTGGAGCAGGACTCGTAGTAAACCCTGAGAGATGTTTCAAACCACGAATCAAAAACTTTCGCTCAGATGTAGGCCAACCAACAGCGTAAAAGAACTTAGACGAGGTCCCTCCCCCTTACAAATACCTACAAAGACCTTCAAATGCAGGGAGGCACTAGTGAGCAATATGCTGTTTACTCCGTGGTGCGTTTGGTCTTTCTATGCGATTTGCACAGGAGATGTATATTGACAAGGGCTTTTAGGTTAAAATGACAAAGCATATTCAAAACCCTTAATTATATTAAGCATTCAGGATCGTCTTGCATGCAGTTTAATTTTCTTGTCTTTTAATTCAATAATCACACAAATCACCTATGTTATTTCACAAGAGGGCTACATGTATTGGCCATGCTACCTTTTTTTTCTGCCAGGAACACGACTAACTGTAAAGAGGCAAGTGATGTAATTTTCCATCATAAGAAAAGCCTCAAATCCCCAAACATTTTTCCATCTCTCCATCATTCAAATGTGCCTCCTCCAGACAGCATTTTAAGTGTTCTGATGCAACAATTTCAGGGAAAGGAAAGGGAATGAGAGAGAACAGAATTAAAAACAGAGAGTAGGGGTGGTTTGAAAGAGAGGGAAAATGGGTGGAATGGGCAAAGAGTAGAGAGGAGTAGAGGGTAAAAATAGACAGAGAGTCATTTTCAGCAGGAGAGGCAGGGAGGGAGGGATGGAGGAGGTGGGTAGGTGGGTGGAGAGAAAACAACTTGTGAAAACAGAACTTCTTTAAAAAGGAGGAGGGCCATGGGGGGCACAGATGGGGGAGGCAGAGAGAGACAAAGCATTTGAAGATATAGTTCAGGTTTGACAACCCTTGGACAGAAAGGTAGATGGTTTGTATTCGTGATTTGTTTTTTTTTTTGTCATGAGCCCAGAAGTCATGCTTTGCTTAGCTCATCTTTCCATAAGACAGATACAATACTGGGAGGGACTTAATTACTCATCATGAGCTAGGGAGTGAACCAATGAGGTTGTGAGAGCCACTGGCAGCTGCTGTGCTTGGTGGTAAAAAAAAAAGAGTTAACCCTCTCCATCCTGGGAAACATTTTCCAATCAAAAACACCAAATTATTTTTTTCAACTGTCAGTACTTGAATAAGGAAAAATCTTAACCAAAGGGGAAATTTTCATTCGGCCTACATTTCATCTTCATCAAACTACAACATGCCTTTGTCTTCTTGGTCTATTGGCATTGACAAAGTATCTTGTAAAAACGAAAATGAATACAAAATTTGGTGGGACTGCATCTACTGTCTTACACAGGATGTTTCCAGAAAAGGGTTCAACTATGAGGCATTAGAAGACAAGCCAGAAAGTAAGAGATTACAGGCTTATCAAGTGCACTGAGCTCTCAACAAGTCAATCTAGCAAACAGCGTGGTAAGCTGGGAGGCTGACAGCTTGGCTGTGTGAGAGAAAGGAAAGAGGTTGAGAGAGGACAGGGTGGAGAAGAGGGATTACTAGGGCTGCTTAGTGGTTTCAACCCTGGGTAAACATTACAAGTTGTTGGTAATGAAGTACATCTGACCATTGATTCAGAGCAGAGTGGTGACTTTTCAGTACATTCTTGGGTTGGGTTTGATTTAAGCTAAACTCTGGGTAGATTAGCAGGTAGAGCTACACTTTTAAGACCAATAATCAATAAGTCAATCAAATTGAATGGTTTTCACTATTTCGACAATCACTCCACTGTATTTCCCCCTTATCAGAGTTTAATTAGTGAAAGGTTAACAGTGACAGCCTCTGCCTATCTGTCGACTGTGGGGTTTGGAATAGGAATATCAAAGGAAAGCACACACCAGTGCACACCAATCAAGTCTGTTGCTGTCAGAATGCTTTGCTTAATATGGATTTCAACTGTGCTTGAGTATGTTAAAAGGAATGGCAAATTCCAGGATGTCTTCTGAAATAATCCAGTTAAGGTTAGGTTAGGGATGTAGATGGGTATCCAAGGGTTAGTACAAAAACCAAGTAGTTAAGTTTAGTGTTTAGGTTAAGGGCAAGGCGATGGATTGTAATTAGGCCCAAAGGTTAAGTACGAAACACACTGAAAGGCAGTACAAAGTCAGAGAACAAATACTCAGGGTTAGGTTTAGGTTCTAGGCCCACAGACAAATAATAGGGGTCAGAGTCAGATACCAAATCCGCAGGCAACTAAAGTTTTAGTTACAAGACCACAGACAAACCTTGAAGCTATTAAGTGTTCTGATTTTCTTTTTTACCCCCATCATTTATGACAGCGAATAAAGTCAGGGTTTAGGAAAGAAGTTATTTGGAACTACCATTTAGAAACTGCAAAGCATATTTCTCATATTTCAGACATTAAAACAAACATTATCACACTGTTTAACAAGAATAATTATTTGGTTATTCAATAATTAAATATTTTTTCATCTCCAGTCCGATTAATAAATGCAACGAAAAGTACATCAAAAGTCGTTTCATCACCTCAGCTTCAAATTAGACAGTTATGCAACTCTATGAGCACATAAAGATGTTTTCTAAAGTTTTAAACTGCCTGTGGAGGGAGGAGGTGAGGTAAGCACAAAACCCTGGTTTGAAACCACAGCATTTTAGAGCTTAGTCATATAGAACTGAGATAAGCGGTGAAAAAAGGCAGGCGTAAGAGAGGTGTGAAAAAACAGTAGAAGAGAAATTCCCCTTAGCTTAGCATAACTATCTGTGCCTGCTGCCGTGCTGGCGGTGCAGTATCTGTGTGTAGGTGTTCAGCAGCTTTCATTGGCTGTCTCCTGTTACGGTCATCATGCCTTTTAATGTGTGCATGTATGCATGTCTCTACCTCCCAATTACATCTGTCAAATGCCACGTGACTGCGTGCAAGAAAGAAACTTTCCCTCCTCCTCTTTACCTACGCTGGCACTGTGCAGGAGGAGCACCACCTCGCTCTTTCCCATCCCATCCCTCTCATCCCTTAATTCATCTCCCACCCCTGTGCTCAGTGTCTCTCCCTCCCACAACCCACCATTTGCTCTGTCCAATTATAACTCGATCCACCAGTCCTTTGCAGTTACCATGGCAACAGCTATGTTGGGCACAGGTCCCTGAGTCACCCGTGGTCACAAGTCTGCAACTGACCGTCACTATCTAATGCACCCAAATAAAGTTCAAAAATACTACACTTATTGCCTTATGGACACTATGATGCATGGGTCTAAGATTCAGACAGGTCATGTTCTAGAAAACGTGGAGTCCTTTAAGTTTTTTTTTGTAATTTAGTTAAGAGAAAAATCTATCAAAAATACTGCAAAAAGCGTTCGTTTGGTCGTATCAAGGAGATCTACTCATGGGAAATGAGTAGACAACATAGCCCACAAAACACAGGTTATAGTCCATATAAAACATTGCAGATCAACTGAACCTTTCCTCTCAATTAAGGCTAATCAGCACTGGGGAAAAAATCATAGAACACAAACTCCAGACCAGCGTTTGGAGACCCCGAACCTGTCGTTTACTGCGGGAATGAACTTGTAATGTATGTATTTGGCCATCTGGGGGCACTACTAGCCTGCAGAAAAATGGCCAGCAGACGACAGAAGCAGAAAAGCAGAGCACTAACTGAGGAGCAGGAGATGCAAGGAAAGCAGAGGAAGAGAATGGGATGAAGGAGAGAGAAAGGAATTCCTATGCTATTTAAAACTCTCCTCATTCCAAACTTTGGGATATGAGGAGCACAATAAGACTGACATCTCCTAAAATGAATAAACGCAGGACTAAATCAAGATAATGAAGAGGAAATAACAAATCTGCATATTGGTCTAACTTTACGTGCACACATTCAAAGTCTTGGAGGCACCTCAGACTAAGGAGTCCCTCTGCACCAGTGCATTTAGAGAATCTCCCCAAAGTATGCTCCGCCAAATAGGAAACAGGATTATCGGTGCACATGACTTTTGTGGTAAGTCTTGAGGGCTTCACATGCGCTTCAGTGCCAGTCTAGATGGCTGTGTGATCCAGATGTGGTTGTTGCCATGGCCAGGGAGGATATGCAGGGTTTTAAGCGTTACGTAAAGCAGGGGGCGGGAGGGAGTGGGGATGTTATTCCCGGGTATCCGTATCCGGGTAGACCAGGATGAAGAGAACGAAGTGAAGAGGAGGGGAGGCGAAGCCACTGCAATGCGATGGAGCGAAGGGTTAAAACAAATGTGTCATAATTTTTTTAGAAATAAAAATAAAAAATGAGACAGAGGAAAGCGGTCGAGAAGGGGAAACGACGTATCCAAGAGCAAAACAACAGTCTAAGAGTGTTTTCACATGTACCACAAGGAGCGTGACATGCTTACCCAGTGTTGCACAAACTGCGTGTTTATGAATGTGAGCAACACTGAGTCAAATACAGAAAACTATGCACAATTCATTTGAAAAACTGCAAAATAGTAAATTTTGATTCGATACATCAAACTCCGAGATCAAAATTTGAACAGAAGCATGTCTCCTGTGACATGTCTGTAGAATAGGTTTAACTTTCTGTTCAGAGGCTCTTTGGTGTGAACAGCAGTCCCGTTCACGGTCATGATGATGCAGCAGAGAGCGAGCAGTTTCGCTTTGTGGCCATACATAGTAAGCTGGAGTTTCTGTTGAAACCAAGATTTGGATACAAGAGCAGAACAACTTATTGAAGTCCTTTAGAGCAGCAAGGTCATTGAGTTCATCGCTACAGAGAGCCTAGCTTTCACATTTTGGTTGGTGAATTCAGGGCTTTCTCATTCATGTTGATCTCAGTAAATGCAAAAAAAGAAAAAAAAAAGCCCAAAATATTTTGTTGTAGTATTGACATTGACAGAAACAGCAATGGGGGAAAATGGTTGCTTTGCAAATATAACAAGAGTGCATAAAGATAAATGACCTGGAACAGTTTAAATAATTTACAGGAAACCCTCTGATTATCCGTTTCTGTTCGCAGGCAGACTGAGAGACGCTATAAGACGGAGCGACCACTAATATGTTGGTGTTTCAGCACATGTGAGCACACTGAGAGAGAAGTTCCTCCTCTCAGTGGAAAGTGACACGCACACATGTCACACACTCTCACACACTCTCACACACATAAGAGCACAAACACGCATGCACACAAACAGGGGTTGCTATTTCTATTTGTGAATATTTTGTGTTATGTACTGGCTACATCACTGTGATGTTTGCTTTGTTGCCATGGCAACAGACGTTTGGTGCTCACACATCATATCCGGTACCCAATGATTGACGCTTGGATACTCTGTCTCATACCCCCCCCCCCCTCCACAAACACACACACATACACACTGCATGCAATACACACGTGACACCATTTTAAAAAAAAAGGGCGATCTCATCCTTCACCTCTTCGCTAACAGTTTTTGAGCGCGTTTCATTTAATGGTTTTATCTTACGGGAAGTTATAAGGACACTTCAATGAGATGTTTCATACACTCACTCATTAGCGTGTTTTTAGGTGTGAAAGCACAAACACACACACACACACACACACACACACACACACACACACACACACACACACACACACACACACACACACACACACACACACACACACACACACACAGAAAGTGTGCAGCTTCTTCTTGAAAGTGTGTGACAGTTGAGGAGCTTAACAGAGCCGGGGGATTGATGCCTTACTTCTGACTGAATGGATAAAAACACAGAATACTGAAAGCAGGAAAATGTAACCTAGATAAGAAAAGAGGAGCTCAGACTGCTTTTTAATTTCTGCATACTGTGAAAACAACTTTGACCTGCCCTCTTCGTCTTATAGATCAAGATCTCTTGGTCATTTCACACTTTTAGTCTGCGCTTTACTCTATGATCTGGACCATGCTGGTTGTCTGAAAGATTAACCGAAGTGTTTTTCTTATTGAGCAGATGTTTCACAGTGATATAACTCAAGTTTTATAAAACTGAAATTTCTACCTGAAAAGAAAAAAACTCAGTTTATCTGTATTTATATTCATATTGTAAAATTGTGGTTTATTTCCTGACTTTTTTTGGGAGGGGGTTCTGTTTTTTTGTTTGTTTTTTTAAAACATGTGTTTATGTTTCTTAACATGAATTATCGACACACGTGGAAGCTTTGTAAACAGAAGATGATTCCACTGTAGCGAGCCGATTCTGACCCGTAACTTTATGTGTTTACATTAATGTCATGAAACTTATGTTAATGTTGGTCCTTGACGGTGCACTCCAGACAATATTTATTCAAATGACCAAAAGATACGCACTCAAACAAGCATTTATTTTTAAAACTAAGAAAAGCCTGTATTAATCCCCCCATGGGGTTCACTGCTTAACAGCTGCAGAGGACTATAGAGTAAAAGAATTTCTCCAGATTATAAAATGATATAACATGCTTGGACTATAAAGGTATTTGAGGTGATTAAAAAAACTCTGTTAACCTTTAAACCTAAGAAAAAAATATTACCCACTGTTCTATCACATTTTACAAGCTGATAAGAAGACAAACACCCACACAGACGTACAAATCACAAACACACCACGCGTGTGACTGCACACATACGCACAGCGTTTCCTACTTTCTCTCAGATTTTACACTCTCCTACGACCATATGTAAAAGCTCACACACACTTTCCAACTCCACAGACAACACACACATTTGCTCCTTTTTTGAGCATCTTTAATGCATAGACACACGCAGACACACACACAAGCATTCACACACATTGGCAAGCGCGCATGCAGTCACACAAAGAGATGCTATTCATTCATTCTGAGTCCTTTCAGCTGCAAAAAAAAAAGGGATCTGAGGAAGGACCGTACACTCAAAATGACAGCGCTGCCTTTCCTGTCCACTTCTCTGTCACAGCCGCAAACGTCTACACAGCTTTAGTTCACACACGCCGAGGGCAACAAGCCTCAACTCTACACTAACAGACACTATAAAGCTCTAGATGACAGATTCAAGAAGTAGATTCTACTTAAGTTGCTGATAAATAACGCTTTCACTCGTTTTCTCTCACTCACTCATACACACACAGACACACACTTTGTAGTGCTGCAAATTCCCACACAAGGCCCGAGAAGCAAATTCTTTGGACAACCCCACAATACTAGGAAACTTACAGCATATATTCTTCACATCTCACACACTCACACACACACACATAAAAAAAATAAACCCACCCCTGTATTGCAATCCGAGTGTACTGCCCACACCATGTTTCACTATATCTTTATGAGTCACTCACTAACAAACATGAACACACACACATTAACAGTCAGTGGAAATAGTTTGTAGTGAGTAAGGAGATAAAAGTGACTAAGGTCAGGAAGTCATTCACACACACACACACACACACACACACACACACACACACACACACACACACACACACACACACACACACAGACTTATAAGAAGCACATTGGTCAGACTTTTCCAACTTTTCTCTCGAAAGATTTGTGCAAATCTTGCAGTTCCATCCTTTTTTCCTCCTCCTTCCTCTTTGTCTTTGCTGCTGATCTCGTCAAGGCATTCCTTATTCTCTTCTTCCTCATCCCAGTTTTTCACTCTCTCAAACACTCGAAAATCAAAAACAAGTTGGTAAAAGCAGTCCACAACTGGCCTACATACATGAAGCCCACACGGTCCATGCGTGTTTTGCCTCGGCTTAAATGTTAATTTCATGTGCAGCGCTGATTCAGTGTCGGGAACAGCAACACTTTTTTTACTCCCCCATTAATCTTTTTTTTGATAATATCAGATTCCTAATTTTTTTATTCCTCAAAACTCAAATTCCTTCCACTTATGCACCTGAACTGTCTCACTGTGCCTTTTCAATATCATGTAGGTAACGCTGCTAACACTCAGCCACTTTCTTCTATAATGACTGAAAATATAAGAGGGACTCTTGCATATCAACAAAGTTAATCCTGTATAACATACGGTCTAATCCCTACAGAAAACATAACAGCAATGAATTCATGCACATACATACATTTCCTCTTTCTTCACTTTCTTTCTCTCTCATAAACACACCCCAACACTCACTGACACAAACAGGCAAAATGAAGTGTATGTCTTGCGAGTGTGTTCCTTTTCTAGTTGCATTTAAAGTCATATTGCAGCAATGTTTTAGTTACTATTAGAACTTTGTCTTCCTGGTTAAAATGTTTAACATGAAACATTGAGTCTTTTTTTTTCTCCCAGTGAAGCTCCTCTCTCAAGTGTGACTTCTAGTAAATCAGGTGAATATTGTAAACATAATGTATTGTTTTTGTCTCAAACACTAACTCCAACTGGCCACATCCTGACCCGGTGAATCCCAGGTGCCTTTTCCAGGGCTTACAAAAGCCATGTGACCAGCCTAAGCATCTACTTCAGTGTTATCGGCAGACATGGGGACGGAGGACAGATGACTGAAGCCATATGGGACAACAGCATGCTGGCTAACAGAAGCTTTTTCTGCTGGGCATCAACACACACGCAGGCCAGGACACGGACACGTGATACAAACCTGACTCTGCATCAGGCTAAGAGTTACCTGCTTTCAGAGAACTTAGTGAATAAAAGAACCACTTTGAAAAGAAAAATCCTACAGCTCTGAATGTTGTTCAAAATGTGTGGTTGTTGAATGAATTATTATTATTGTAATTATTATTATTATTAAGCTGAGTTAAAAAAAAAAAAGTGGATGAATGAATAAAAGTGGAGAACTACTCTAACAGAAGAGGCCGGCCATTGTGTAACAAAAGGAAAATACAGATATTAAGAAATTTATGACTAAATAAGAGCTTTAATATTATTTTTGTTACCAGCATTAAGGCTTAGAAACAAATTTTCTTGCGCTCTGTAGGTATTTTTGAATGTGTGTGTGTGTGTGTGTGTGTGTGTGTGTGTGTGTGTGTGTGTGTGTGTGTGTGTGTGTGTGTGTGTGTGTGTGAGTGAGTGCTTATGAAATTAAAAGACAAACTCTTCTCACAATTTCTTTTGTCTTCTTGTTGTTTAAATACAAATACCAACTACAGGCGCTTAATCTGGAATGAGAAAAAATTAGTAACTTGTTTACTGTCCCTCCTCTGGTGCTTTTCACAACATGGAGATGCCCTATCACTTCACTTCTTTTCTTTTTTGTAGAACAAAATCAACTCCTTCCCTCTCCGTTCTTAACTTACAAGTTTGAGGCAGGTAAAAAGAGATTTCTCACTCCATTTGAGTAGACACCCATGCCTCAGGACTGACAGCAAAGACCAACAGAAAACATCAGTCTAAGAGGTAGGAGAAAATTCTAGTAACAAGTAAATACACTCATTAAATACCTGTGTTAGAAATGGAAAAAGTAAGCCAAATATGTAAATTACGCAGGGGGGAAAACGCAGAAAGCCCCTCACACTTTTAGCCACACTCTCCGGGATGTTGCAGAAATTTTTTCCCTTGTGGTCCTTTGCGTTGTTCCAGAAATTGGGATTCATTAAAAATTCACGAGGAAGAGTATTTCCTCTTTTTATTTCTATGTGCAGAGCAGCAATTTCATGTGTAATGGAGGAACGAAGTCAAAATTATTTTCTCATCCATGAGATAAATTTTTTTACTTCTGTATAAAAAAGAGAAACACGGGGGAACATAATACAAGCAATAATATGTGTGATCGGAAACCTTGTTCATTTTGATCAATTTTAAATAATTTCTTCCATGTCTCAGTAGTTTCTCTTTATCCTTTTGAAACCACTCACACGTACACTGCACCCACACATAAGCAGAAATTCTCACCTGTGCCAGGACGTCCCATAATGATGTCTTTTCTCGGGACGGGGTGAAGGTTTTCAGTGGGGAGGATAAGCGGCAGCAGAGCTGTAGGTGAGGGGTGACATGGAACTGGCTGCTGGACTTCACCCCCAAACGCAGTCCCCTTTTTCTCCTCTTGTTCTCCGGAACTGTCTGTACTGCTAGGAGCTGGAGCCGTGACTGTCGTGCTGACTGTTACTGACAGGGCCTGCAGGGGGGCCGCAGGGGTGTCAGGAGTGGGCAGGGAGGAAGGTGACGGAGACACGAGGACCAGAGTTTGGGTTGGACTCCGTAACAGGACGGTGCCGTTTGGGACGGCGGCTGCTGCGGCGTTGATGGGGACAGGAACCTGGAGGCCGGGAATGGGCTGAGAGTTGAGGGGTGTTAAGCCAGTTTCTTTTAACGTTGTGTTTTCTGTGCCTCCTTCACTTTCACCTCCATCCCCTCCACCCCCCAAAGGGCATTCAGAAAATTTTGCCAGTGGGACTTCAGGATTTCTCACAATGACAGGAGAGTCCCGCAAGGCCTGCTGGGATACAGGGACCATACGACGAGGTCCTCCATCAGGGGTGAGAGGAGAAGGGGGAGTTGGAGACATCAGTAGGGGAGGAGGGGAAACAGCAGGGGAGGACGGCGGCCTACTGGAGGAGGGGGTCGTCGTTCCTCTAGGTCGGGGAAAGGTGGGTGTGTGTGCGTGGGAATGTGTAGCTGGTATCTGGGGGGACAGCACCCTGAAAGAGTTATTGAGCTCTCCCTGCTCCAGCTCAGTCTTGGGCGTGTAATCGTGGTGGTGTGAGGGAAGGGGAGGTGGAGGAGGTGCATCAGACTTTCGTTTGCTCGGGCTCATTGGGACTGTAAACGTCAGGTTGTTGTGGAAAGAGGTTCCTGAAGTTTGCCTCTCTCTTTCTCCCACTCCAGCATGGGTTGTAGCCTTACTGCCCCCTGCTCCACCTCCCCCCGTCCCACTGGGCTGCCTGTGCCTCCTGTGCTGCAGAACCGGGGAGGCGGTAATTGGGGAGAAGTTGGCCGGCCTGAAACCAAACAGTGGGGAGGGTGAGGGAGAGGGGGCAGGGGAGAAGGGCGACTGGTTGGAGATGGGAGAAAAAGAGGGGGTGCCAGAGCGGGAGCTCCCTAATGACACGAGCATGGTGGCAGCCTCGCACTCATCAAAGTCAAAACGTGACGACAGGTCATGGGGGAGGAGGGTGGGGAGGACCAAGCGGGGTCTGGAGTCTCCTCTGCTACTGGTCTCACTGCTCTCTCTTGATGTATCATCCCACTCAAACTCACTGCTTGCTCTTCCCCGCAGGTCAGAGGGGGTGACGGTCCCTGAGCTGCTGCCCACTCCTCCCCTCTCTCCCCCTGCTGCCTCCATCTCCTTGGTCCTCATCGACAGGTGTCTGGAGCAGTATCCTCTACGCTGGGACTCCTTCATACAGCCCTCCCGGGAGCACAGTCTCCTCCACTGCTTGCCATTGAACTTCTTACGGATACCGTTAGGGGTGCACACCACATCCCCTTTCTTATATTTCTGCTGGGCCAATGAAAGAGGAGTCCTAGAGCGAGGGGAGGTAGATGAGGACCCCCCTCCAGAAGTAAGAGTAGGGGTCTGTGTTGGAGTGGTCTTGGATGGAGGTAGGTTTGGAGTGTTGTTGGTCAATTCAGAGCTTAGTGAAGCAGGGGAAGGGGGGGGCTGAGGACTAGCCAGGGTAGAGATGTGAAGAGGACCAAGACCCTGCATCACAGAAAGGTGGGGGGAGGAGGGGGAGTAACTACTGGACTTAGAGACAATGTTTCTGTGCAGGGAGAGGGCAGCATTGGGCTTTGTTCCAACAGTGAGGCCCATGTTCAGACGAGACACCTCCACGTCTTCTTCTGGGGTGTTTGGCTGTTTCTGTCTCTCTTTGTCAGAGTATTTATCTCCACAGCCTCGCACTGTGCCACCAGCTACACCTGAGTGACGGGGTGGGTTTGTGTTTCCGTATACATGCCCCTCTGCAACTCCTTCATGTGACAAACCGTGGCCTGACCTTGCTCCTCCCCCCAACACCCCCATCCCAATACTCAACTGGCATACTTCCCTCTCTACCTCCAACTCCTCCCTCCGCTCCCTTTCTTCCCTTTCCCTCTCCCGCTCTCTCTCTTTGGCCCTCCCACCATCTATGTGATGAACCTCCCAAGGACGAGTGAGGAGCCTCAGACTTTGTCGGGACACCCACACAGCCTGAGCATTAGCTTTCCTCTTTTCTTTCTCGGCCCCCACTCTTCCGTTGTCCTGCGTCTCTCTGCCTTCACTCAGTAGCACCTGGTAAGGAAATGAGACACCAGGGTGGGGGTCCACCTGAGTGACAACCCCTTCTCTGTACAGCAGAGGACCCCTGTCCTCTCCGCCAAAGGGCACACACACGTGGGTCCCAACAGCCACAGGTGCCATACCAGGTGGGGGGGCGTCTAAAATAAACTCTACTGTGCTCTCATCATGTGCTGATGATGTCACTGCGCTTACACCATGGAACGGATATTTAACAAAGGTCTCCTCTCCTTGGAGTTGGACTTCAACAGCCCCTCCACTCACCCTGCGCACCACTCCAGGTCTGAACACAGGTGATAAAGTGCATAAGTCAACCTCTTTAGCCCCCCTGTTTCCAGAGGCCACAGTCTTTTTTATCTGGCGTGCCAGAACCCTCTGGTTTTTCATTCCTTTTGCCAGAGCTTCAGCGAGCCCCTCTGAAAGACAGGCCTCTTTAGTGTGCGAGTTAAGGAGGGGAGCTGGAATGTGGGAATTCTTCTGATGAAGGCTTGGTCCTGTTGCTTCCATTACGTCCAGGTCAGCTGAGTGCTCACTAGCTGTATCCGTGGACGAGCAGCGCACAGAGTGAGGGCCCCCCTCTGAATCATTTTCCCTGGCTGGGGAACCTTTTTCCTGGGAGTGTGCTGTCCTGAGGGCCCTATCCACTCTGGAAACAAAATGGTTTGATTCTGTAGCTTCACTTTCCACACTTAGCACTGATGGCTGATTACCTGAGCTATTATTACTTCTACTATTACTGCTATTGATAAAAGTACTATGGCTCCCAGCATTACTGTTACTACTGTTACTCAGATTGTTAATACCAAGTGTTCTATTATTACTACTACTGATGCCCACATTGGTGCTTTTATTAATGCTATTGTTAATACTGTTACTACTCTTTATATAAGTACTGGGCATATTGACTCTGTCTGTGTTAATATTGCAGTAACTGTTGTGTATGAATGCAGGGCTGGAGGTAGGAATGGTAGTGAGGGAACTTGTGTTGTTAGCAAAGTGCTCATATGTGTATTTTTTCTTGGGCACACGGGCCTTAAATGTGGCTGTTTTCCTACTAGAGACGGAGACTGAGCTTGGGCTGTGATTTGTGGCCAGAGGGGGCGTGTTTGTAGAGACTGGCACTGGTGCAGACGCAGGAGTAGTGACAGTATCAGAAGACACAGCACTATTTCCATTCGTCCTCTCTATCTTCTCCTTTTCTGTCTTTTCTTCTACCTTTTTTCCATCCTTTGCATCTGGCTCCACAGGTTTCCTTAGCTCTGTTGGCTCCTCCCTTGATAAGGTATTGCTGTTTGTAATTGGTTTTTCATTGAAGTTTGAGGCTGTGGGTGGGGTCTGCTTGCGTGTGGAGGGAGTGATGGGTGTAAGTTGTGTGGTTTTGACGAGTGTCTCCCTCTTGACTCTTTTGGGGTCTTTTTCTTGAAGGGGATGTGAGCCCCCTCTCCTTCTCCCGCCTCTTCCTCGAGTTATCAGAGGGGACCGGCCTCTGTTTTTCTTCAGTGGTCTCATCTTGTCTTCAATGTTTACAAAGTGCTGCAGGTTTTGCAAATGTTCCTTTTTGTCCACTTATAAGGCACTCGTTTTTGACTTTCTCTTCTTTTTTCTTCTCCTCTGTGCTTCTGTCCTCTGTGTTGCACTCTGGAAATGAAAAGGGAAAAGCAGAGGGCCTGGTCATTTATTATCTTCATAATCAACACTAGAAAAGAATAAAAATGATGCCATACAAAAAGTGTGTGACTCTGCACTCACTACTACATGAGCTCAAAATCTGACGTATGCTTTTCACTCATCTCCAAAGCCTGCCTGAGGTATTCGTGTACGAGCAAGCACCTGTGTCTGCTCATGTGGAAGAGTAAATCAACATTTCATTTATTGCCATTTTAAAATAAGACAGCAACTTGAAAAAAAACATATTAAATTGGTTATATTCTCAAAGCCTGTTGGTAAATTTGTATGAAATTATAAAAATGTGAAAAAAAGGTTTACATATGTATTGTTAATGTATTCATTGATCCATTTTAGGTCATTATGGGCAAGCATGTTAGTGACTGAAAGTAACTCTGGGAAACCTTGAATGATGATTTGAATTGAGCCTTAGTTTACTCATTTGTTTTAGGGCAAAAAAAGAAAAGATGATGAAAGGTAAACATCCAAGGTCACTTGCATACAGTATTTAATTTTGCAAATTTCTGCTCAATGAGGCCTACATATATTTTATTCAAATGCAGAGATAAAATATCTACACACACGATTCGTCACACACAGGTGGCCTAATCTCCACATCCTACTTCCCTTTTCTCACGCTATGTGTTACGGACAAGATGCAGGATGTATACCATGATGATCCAACAGGAGTATAGAAATGTACAGTCCTTAAAACTGCTTTCAAGCGACAGGGGTTAGCAGTGACCTCCAGTCTACAACATGGACAAGAAAGACAGAGAGAAAATGCAAGAGAGGAGTGTGTGTCTGTTTGACTGTTCCAGTACACTGTTCTTGTGTAGTCACTGGGAATTTCCAAAGCCATTCTAGCGCTCGCTGGCCCTGTCTCACTCTTGCTCAGTGTCTCAGTCTTTCCCAGTCTGCCCCCCCGAACACACACACACACACACACACACACACACACACACACACACACACACACACACACACACACACACACACACCAACACACACACACACACACACACACACACACACACACACACACACACACACACACACACACACACACACACACGTATGTACACAGACGCACCTCTACAAAAGACAATATAATTGGAATAATCTGACACGGTAAGATACGCCAAAAATGGGAGAAATTAAAAGGCTGGCTCAGGATCAGCCACACTCACTGATGCAAGATTACAGGCTAAATACAGTGTGTGTGTGTCTCTCTCTCTCTCTCTCACACACACACACACACCCACACACACACACACTGGGTGACAGTGTTACTAACTATTTGTTTTTGGTCACAAACGACTTTTTGCATTATAGACAAACATCTGGTAAATGTCTCAGCACTCACACTCCTCAACTCACACACTGATAGAAAACCTCAGCTTTGACTTTGGGGTTGCTCTTCAGGTTTATTACGCTTACTCTGTGATATTCATAATGAGTTTTTAAAACTCAGTCATATTCAAAGGGTAATATCTGCCTGTAATTGTGATGGAAAATAACACAGATGTGTCCCTAACGTATCAAGTTATCTGCTGTTCCAGTAAAATATCCTGCAGAAAGAGAGTTTCTTCTTGTTTACTGTTTTGTGCAAAAATGTTCATAAATATGAGCAAATGAAGAAGATAAGCACATGCTACATCATCTGAAAGAGTGTGAAGTTTCAGACTTCTGTGATCTTTAAAGAGTGGTTCAAATGGGTCATATGATCACTGCATTTTTCATTTCTACATATTTAGCATCCAATTTATCCAAATTCAAAGTTCAGTGAAGCTTAAACTTACAGGAATGCACCTTCTACCAACCCTTTAGGCCCAGAGCAGGAGGGCTGGTCCTGTACAGTCATTGTCACACACCAGAAAACTCAAAAACACAGGAAGGAGTCAAGACCACTTGGCTGTCTGGTGAACTGAATGACTCAGGAGGATCTGACTTTAGCAAAGAAAAATGTGTTTGGTCATGCTCATGGCCTCCTAACATGCTCTACACTGAAAAGCAGATAAAGTCAGTGGTAGGTGTGTGTGTGTGTGTGTGTGTGTGTGTGTGTGTGTGTGTGTGTGTGTGTGTGTGTGTGAGAGAGAGAGAGAGAGAGAGAGCGCGGGAGATGTGAGGGTATGCATATTTACTTTAAAGGGGCTTGACTGCGCTACAGAGTGTGTGCACGACGAGTCGATAACAGAAGAGCGTCATCCTTCTACATCAAACTTATTTTTGTATCTCTGAGTATATAATCTAAGTTCGCAAAAAAGTCAAACAGAGGAGTTATTATTTTTAGGCAACACTAAACATTAAGTCCTTTAAAAACAAACATCAACAGAACTGTATTAAGATAAGACGATGACCCCAAAAACAGTCCAGTATCATGTTATTCTAAACTACAGAAAAAGATGTTTGAATCTATGAGTGATTTATATTCCTTAAAGTCTTTGAGGAATTACATTTAGTTTAACATTCCAACACACTCCCGATTCTTTCCCAAGGGGTCAAAAGCGTTCATCGGTGTGAACGCTTGACACTCAAATGTCGCTGTTGACTCTTGATTTTTCAATTTTAGATGCCGCCAGTTAGTTTGAGTGACAACCTCTTCTTTAAGTTGTTGTTCCATTGCATTATTTGGACCAGAGACGAAGCAGAGAACTGCTGAAAATCCTTATTCTCTGTTGGATGAAGCAGAGGTGAACTCCGTCACTTTTAGGTTACACAAGACGTCCACACTTTCAGTATCAGAGCAGGTCCAGAGTGAGACATTCTCTGGTTAAAAGTCACTGAATGCTAAAAGATCTCCATGACGTTGGACTGCACTTGTGCTTAAAAAAACTAAAAGAAGCCATTTCAGACAGTGTATCTTCCCAGCACACACACACACACACACACACACACACACACACACACACACACACACACACACACACAGTAACATCAAACTTGACACACACATTAAATGCTCTCCCCTGAATTTACAGTGCAGTCATGCATACATTGTTAAATTCCCGCTTAGACCTCTATAACGCCTCACTCTCAAGCGTTCATAGTCCTGAATAAACACTCCAATACCAACACACATTGGAGCACACACACTCTGACCAGGGTGAGTTTAGTTTGAGCTTAAAACCAAACATTAAAATAAAAGATGTCTTCTGTTACACCTTACTGTTTGATAAAAATGGGATTCAAAGAGCACCTTGGTGATGATTTCACAGCAGATTGGACGTTGGTGCATTTATGCGCCTGATGCGCACACACACACACACACACACACACACACACACACACACACACACACACACACACACACACACACACACACACAAAGAACAATATTTCATAAGGCAACATCTCAATGTCAACACAACAGATGAAGATGTTTGACAATATTTACTACAAAACTATACAAGCCAATCAAACATCAACCTTGAGGCTGGTTTGTTTGCCTTTTTTAGGAAATTCAGCCAGTGCCCGGTGCCTGGAACATGGCACAAGGTGTGTGGTGTTCCTGTTTAAGCGTGTGGGCATTAATGCTGCTTATAGGATATAAGGTATAAGACTGTATCTAGCTGTCTTCAGGTTGTGTCGACTTTATTTAAGATTGCATTTGCACTACATAGCAGTGTGTGTATACGTAGTTACCAGGCACACTGCAGCTCATCCCTCTCCTAAAAGCATTTTATGGGTGTCTGTATGGGCGCAGGGCTGCAGTGACGGGGGACAGGGTTGGAGATTGAAGAACATGCAATGGACAAAACAGAGAACACAGCAATGAATCCAGGAGAGAGAATCTCACCATGGCCTTCGTACACTCCAGCATGGCAGGGCGGCTTTGCCCTTAACTGGGTCACCGGGGAACACACTCACACATGAAACAGCAAAAAAATAAAAAATAAATAAGGAACATTCTTGCTATTTCACTCACACACACTTTGTTTACATGAGTGGGTGGGATGTTATTGTACAGGCAACATATGAAAGAAAAGATTTCATTTGGGTATTTCAGATGAGGCAAGAGGGCGAGCTGTAAAAAGTGTGTGTGCGAGCATGCAAGTTAGTGACTGCGCTTGTTACGGAGAACATCCATTGTGACGTAGTATGAATACTGGCAGCTGTTTAGTGGCAGATGTATCTGACAGTAGATTTTATTTGTTGTTATCAATAAAAAAGAAACACTGAGGCCTGAACTTTGTGCATTCTGACACATATTGATCAGGTGACGGTGACTGTTTCTGTTTAGGACCAAATGGCATAAATGCCAATTCCCCATCAATGGTCTACAAGCCATGCAAAGGTGCTTACACCACCAGGGACTTGTCTCTGTAAACATGAACAGTCATAAGAATTTTAGGACTGCATGCCATAGTGTGCACTGCAGGACAACTTTAAGATGGGATGTTACAAGCATTAACTGTTTGACTGAAAAAAACAATCAGAAGGAATTATGATAAAAGAGTTTAAAATCTGCACTGTCAGAGATGTCAGTGATGCATCGACAGTGATTGCGGCGCAGAAAAGTGGAGTGTGCAGCGAGGGAAAAGCGGAGATAACACCGAATGCATCCCCTGCTCCTTTGCGCTGGTCTCTGCGAGTACTACGAGAGGCGCTACACAATGTCAAAGGAGTATTATGACTGGAGGCAGTCAGTCGGTCTGCGCTGCTGTTGTGCTCGGTAACAAACACTAACAACCGGTTCGAGTTATGTTTTATTATCCCAAGTGGTTGGGCCCCATTTCTTCCTCATACAACGACAAGCATGCAGATATTCACTACTACGCCTATTATACACACACACTGAAGCTTCCTCAATAAAGCCTGTAAGGTGACACTGCACTTATATGATTTTCAAAAACTTGTGAAAAGACGGAATCTTTCTATGTTGGTGTTTCGCTCTAGTAAGCAGCTCAGCAATGTCAGTAGTAGTGGTGGTTGTAGTAATCGTAGTACGCAACGGTCGCAGACTTCACTAGTACCCACATAATGACAGCGTCAGCCTCACCACAAGGAAACGGGATATGCTCAACCTTTTCTTGTTGTTTTCTGTTTTATCAGGGTTATGAATTGCGGACACTAAACTCGCCTGTGTTGCTTTAATAAACATTTGGGCTGCAATGCTGCAAATACGTCGATTGTTTTTACTACGCTAGCGGCGCTTCAAGCCTCCTACGAGTCTTGGGGTGAAGAAAAAAGTGCATAACATAAACCAGAATATTGTAATATCACCAGTGGGAAGTTTAAATGTTCGTCGGTCGTCTGTGGGACTGCAGTAAAACATTTGAGAAAGTTTTTAGGCTGTTACACTCCCACCCCTCCCCTTTCTCTCGGCTCTTCCCTCGGCTCGCAAGCGGTGTCACTCCATTTCTCCGGACGGTATCGGAACAAACGACCGACCGTTGGCAGTTCCCGTCTCGTGCTCACAAGCAGCTCCTGAAAATGGAAAATTCATGCCAGTTGAGGTTCGGTACATTTTGTTAACTTAGTTTCAACTCACCCAAACAAAGCTTTTTCCCTTGTCAGAGAAAGATTTATGGTCCTATTTTGTTGAAGGGAAAGCTCGCGCAACTCCCGGTAACATCCCTTGGCTGTCGGCTTCGAAGACCGTACGTTTGAGACAAAACCTCACTTTTCCTTCGCAAAACATGTCTTTCCGCCACAGAAACTCAATCGGGGGTATAAAAAACTATCGGTCTTCTTTTCCACTACAGTCACAAAATGGTGAATGAACCACTAACAGCTGGGCAAGCCGACCAATCAGAGGTCGCTGACAGTTACAGTAGCCAATCAGTGTGGATGCCACAGAACAGTGGGCGTAGCGGGCTGTCAAAATCCACTTGACGGACAAGGGAACCCAGCAAATAGCGATAAGGATGCTGAGCCAGAGCGGTGTCCTGTCCCAAACTTTACAGTATCCAATAAGAGCTTTGGGAACCATAGGAACAGCATGAGGGCGGGCCAAGAGGCGGGAGTAAAAAACTGAGATCCAATAAAAAGACACAAATGTCCCCTCCCCTTCTGTAGAGGAGTATGTTTACCATAATTGACAGCACAAGGGCCCTCCCTGAGCAGACGGAGATAATGCATCAACCCCAATGTTGTCCAGATAGAAGTTGGTGCAGCAGGATTAAATCACCACTATGCAGGTTTTCTTTTTCAAACTTCATTACTGAAACTGTTTGAAAGTAAATCACAGTTATTAATAGGCTGCCAATAGCATAAAAGACTGAAATCATTGACAGAGGTCAAAAACTACCAAAAGTGTTGTTGAGAAAAGATTGTTTTGGAGCTGGACAACTGCTATGTGGCGCATCAGACTCGCCAGTGCCCCTTACAAACTGCTCTCCCTCTCTCTTTTCTCTCAGCAACAGACGCTCACTTTCACCACTGTAAACCAATCACTGCACAGCATCCCGCTGGCTCTGACGTCGGCCATCTCTCTGCCCCACCCACACTACTGAAAGTGAACGGGACTGGCTCAACTGACGTCACTTCACTGGCAGGCGATTGGGCAGGTGTAGGACGTCTCGGGGCCAATGGATGGGCGCTGTGGTGATGTCATCAAGAGTGTTGCCACCAGCTGGACTGAGGGGGCGTGGTCTGGCGTAAACTCGACTAACCCCGAATTTGTATCTTGCAGGCAACGGTGGAGACGAAACGGTGTGTACTGACTGAAAGATATATATGTCCAGGAAGACACAATGTTAGGCGGTTGGTCTTCCCAGACGTGTGATCTCTATCCGTTCTGACATATAACTGTGAAATTGAAGATGCCCTTAAAACGAAAATAACTTTAACTTGTAAAGGATAAAGGACCATAATAGTAAACATTACATAATCCTCTGCTCTGTGTAGTACAACACCAGACTCATGCTGAGACAGACACGCGGGATCCCACACAACCAGCGCCCCCTGTCGGTTCAATTTGACGCATGCATGCTGATCCGTCACTCCAGCTCAGTGATGTGAGAGAAGGGTTGTGCATACTTCAAGATAGGAGTCTGTTCTGATTGGCTGAAAGAAGCGACATATTTTATAAGACTATTTTTATGTGTGCCTACCTTTGTCCACGTGTGCGTATGTTAAGTGAGAAAAAATGGGGGTGAAATTAGAAAACAGTGTAGATGTTGATGAAATGTAGATGTAGAGTGACATCTAGTTGTAAATATTCAACACTGCAAGTAACAAGTTTTAAAGGTGAAAAACTTGTCAATAGAAAGTTTCCACAACTCCACAGTGCATGCATAACTTGTGGGTCCATTAGCTGAAGTTGGAAAATGTATGAGTGTTATGTTAGGTTAATTTCTGTTAAGTTTAGCAAGTTTTAACCTTTCAATAAACTGAGCAGAAAAAGTAGTACACAAATATAAGTTTGATTAAAGCAGGGGCCACCAACTTCTTTGAGACCAAGGGCTACCTCAAAGAAAATGAGTGATACAAAAGGCTACTTGTCTGGTACAAATTTGTGACCAGTCCTGTTTTTTGGAACACGTGTTGCAGGTGCCCAAAGTGGTTCTTGCAGGCACCCAGGTGCACCATGTTGTTGAGCCCAGGATTGGAGGAATGCAACTTGAAATTTTTAAATAAAAGCACACAGGACATTTCAAAGTAAAACTGCTTCTGATATTTGATTAAAAATATAACAAATTCAAGTTTTATGGTTAGTTTGACAATTCATTTCTGTAACAAATTCAAGTATTTTCAGTAAAAAACATCTTTTTACATTGGTTGTTAAAATTAGTGTGACCAGAAAATTCAATAGTTGGTAGGACACTTGTAAAAATCTGAACGTGTGAACAACAAACTTTTTAGCACCCCCTGGTGGACAAAGTGTTTAGTTAAGATAGAGTTCCTAGAATGCCTCAAACAAATTAGCAGTTAAGCATTTCCTTTTGCTAATTTTCTATATTAAAAATAACCAATAATGTTGATATAAGGTATAAAAATGGCTAATATGAACCATCTAAATGTCGGTGGTTGTCTCTAAAAGTTTTCTTACTTCACTATAGCTATAATGTAAAATAACAGTCAACTTTTTTGATATATTCAACCACATTTTATGGATATTCTGAACACAGTGTTGATCTGTATTGTCCAATCTCCCTTCTTTTCTGTGCCTACAGATTACTTAATTCCAATCATATTTTTTTCATTGCGTTTTTCTAATCTATTTTTTTTTTGATGCAACCCCAATGACAACCCCACCTTGTTAGCAAGTCCCCCCTTTCCGTCTATTTCCCCCTCTTGACTCCACTGCTCCCTCAATGGGGCCCAACCTCTGACCTTCACCCTTCACCCCTTCTATGTGTGCTCATCACTCGTCTGTCAGTCAAACACCAGAGACCTTCCCTCCCTGCCGCTGCGGGTTTGGCTGTCAGTTTGGCCTCAGTGACACACCACAGCATAGATTCAGAGAGCATATAAGTAAAGAAATATAGTTCACACAGAGGAAAAGATAGGGTGACAGGAAGCGGATTGCCATACAATTTAACTCAGACTGTGATCACAGTTTTGGGCTGGTTGAATACTTTTCCTTACCTACCCCTCTCTATACAAAACCAGAAACACTCACAAGGAATGTCACCCACCTCCAGAAACTTAACCTTTGACCGCTGACAGCTTACCTTGACCTCTCACCTAGTCCAGTCTGACCAGTCATGCCCCATCAAATCCCAAAGAGTTGATAGAAATACAAAACTGAGAAGTTTGTCAAAACCAGCACTTTTGCAGACAAGGACGTGGTTTGTTAAGAAAACTGATCAAAGACAATAAAAAACCTGGTTTCTCAGGAATTTGTGTGTGACTGTAGTTTAAGTTAACTACATGCACGCTGATTAATTTGAAACTAATCTTTAACTGTCACCGCAGCAGGTTCCTTTTCAACTTAGTAATGGAGCCCACAGAGAAGGTCTTGGATTTGAAATAGTCATGAGCGGTAGTTATCGTGTTCTCCACAGGATAAAGTGTAATGGCTTGGAGATCACAAATTTATCCCATAAGAACCCCCGTCACAATTTTAACTTTGTTTAAGGTAAAATTACCAAAATAGTGGTGGTAGAAAATATTAGTATAGCAGTGTACTCTAGTTTTTCTGACTTGTGCCATCTAATTTTTATACATATACATTTTTATTTGAAATTAAAATGGCTTTTTGAACACATTTCCTTTGATTTTGACTCACCCTATCTTTACTTCCTGACTCTGTAGAGCAGTGTTTATGTTGCACTTCACCTTTTTGAATAATTTTATTTAATTTCATACACAAGGTCATCTTGTATTTGCTGCTAATTTGTAGATTTTAGCAGGATAATACGGAAATCTTCAAGGTGGACATTAGACAAACAAGAGCATGCTTACGCTGTCGTTGTTGTTTACCTTGCTATGATTTAATTGAAAGCACTAAAGCTCAGTGTCACAGGATTTATATGGCTCTAGATTCAAAAGGGAACTTTATTTACAACATATTTAAGTTTAATAATTCCTGATGGATTACATTAACCATAATTTGTCAAATTATGATGTCTGCTTTCACTTTTGAATTTCAGTTTTGGTTTTCAGCCGTCAAAGATCCACAGGGTAGCACAGAAAATTCTACTAATCCTTTTTACATAAGTTGTCCAGAGTATTTTGATAGAGTTGTACTTTTAATACTTCCTCTAAACTCATGCACTCTTTACCTTGGTATTTTAAAATTGGTTGGTGTTAACAAAGGGCAAGAAGGGCTCATTGTGTACCAAGTGTCTGCAAAGGACAAGTTTGTAAGCTAGGAGTCACATAATCATGTCTGTTAATGCTGCAGACAGACTGCAAGGTGAGAGGTCAATATCACAACAAATACACTGGTACCAGAAATTGAACCAGTTTGAGTCAAGGCGATGTCATGAAAAATCAGAACTCACGAAACTCTAAAGCACACCTACTCTAAGAGCTCTGTATTTATGGTACTGGTTCTGTGACACCTCTACAAGGAAAGCAAAGTAAATTGTAGCATTAATAATTCCTAGCGGAGACAGCACAGAGGGCTGGTATTTTTACTAACTGCAGTGTGGAGAACAGTAGGTCCTTGTGCTCCATGCATTCTTGTTCACAGTAACTTTACACCATTCAGCTGTTCCTCAGGGTCCATGCCATGTCCTGGTGCTGAAGACAGGGATCTCATGGACACAGGCGTCCTTGAACACATAGCTTCCAGCCTGTATTAGAGAAACGATGAAGGATGAGTAAAAAAAACGAATCAAATTCAGATGCTTACATAATTAATGTTTAACATTATGTGATCAATTTTGCTAAGGAAAAATAATGACGCTATGATACAGTTCCACTATTAGATGAACACTGCATACCTCTATTTTTAAATATGGAGCATTGTTTATAAATATTGCCTGTAGCATTAGCACACTCTCAATTGCTTTATATTTTGTCAATTTGATTGTGTCTTCTTTCAAATGGAAAACAAAAAATGAAAAAGGATACATTTGTCTTTCCATCTTTAGAAACTATTAGTTAAGTCAATTAAAGTATTAGTTCAATGGTGGAAACTTGCTTACAGAAGGATTTATTGAGTTAATTTAATAGCTGCAAAATGTTGACTTATTTCTGATCCCTGGCTTTTTGTGATAAGTGACTAAATGCAGCAAAAAATAAATTCTGCTATCAAAGCTCCTATCTCCTGTTATCACCCAACAGGCAATTGCACAACAAAGCTGTCAACATTCAGAACTTCACATTGATATAGTGTTAGAAAATGTAGTGCATCATTTAGCCAACAGGGGGAGACATTTGATATATAATAAAGAGGCAGGTGGATCAACCTTAATTTTTTTTTTTTATCTTAACTCTAATCAGAGATCATGTGTAAAATGGATCTAGTTCAGCAAATCTTATTTACTCCTCATACATCAAATCAGTCACTGACTTTCAGCCCCGTACATTAGAGAAAAAATGAATTCATTTCTATTCAAGTCAAACAGGCTGAACAGAAAGACTTACAGGAAGGAAAGAGAAAAAGGAAACACAAGTACCAGAATTTCAAACAAACCACATCAATGGGTGCAAACACTTGTCTGAGTTCAGAGTAACAGAGAAGCGTCGTTGCCTCTCTCCTGTGTGGTGCAGTTTTTCTCTGTATGGTGGAGGATGTGGTGAACTTACTAGCATGCCTCTGTATGTTATCTTACCGTAACTCTCACAGAGGATGCAACACCAACTCTATCTGTGTGTATCAGTGTGTGTGTGTGTGTGTGTGTGTGTGTGTGTGTGTGTGTGTGTGTGTGTGTGTGTGTGTGTGTGTGTGTGTGTGTGTGTTTGCCTGTCTGTCTGTGTGCATTCACTAAAGCTTCTAGCTGTGCAGCGTGTGCATAATGCATAGGTTGTGGTTATATGTGGAGCACTGAGTCTGCTCTGCGCTGGTTTCTGCGAAAGCAAGTGTTCAAGAGGAAGCAAGAGGAGCGAGCTGTGGCACAGGTGAGAGAGTACAGTGGTTCCTGTGGTCTCTCCCTCTCTCTCTTTCTCTCTGCTGTGAATGTAGCACCTGGATGACTTGTGTGTCAACAGTGGGGGCCAGTGATCTCCACACACACAGATACAGTGACCCTCACCAAGGTCAGTGATGATAAAACCAGGATACATGAGTCAGTTTGCCTGACTGAGAGGAGGTATCCCTTTGAAATAAACAATGGTTAGAGAAAAGCTGTAAATTTGAGTTTGTATAACAACAGAGAATAAAACATCTCACATGGTTCATTAATTTTCTCAAAATCCAACAGATCTATAATGCAACACCAAACTAATAGCAATATATTTTAATAAGTAGTTAAGGAAGCGGTTAAGTTTGTCAAAATATTTTTACATGCTTGAATTACTGTTGATGGAGCTCCTGATGGCCTGAATCTTAAGAGCTGGAAGATGAAATACGCTGTCAATACTCAGAGCAAAATTGTTTTTCTAATATTCTGTAAAAACAACCATGGTGCCTCATATGTCTTAACAAGGGGAACCTTTTTAAAAACAGTTTCTACCCTATTGTTGCTGGCTGGTCAGACTGACATTGGAAGCACAAAGAGCGTACAGTAATAAAAAAGACTAAATTTGGTTTGTATAACTCAGACTAATGACACCTCAGTATTGCTTTGACATTTACTTGAAGGCCTTTGTTATTACTGGGTGGATTTTATCTCTATCAGTGTGGTGGTCAGTCGGTAAAAAATAAACAAAAGGGTAATGGCATCCAAGATAACTGTCACTCTACATTTATGCTCGTTATAATGTAAAAAAAAGTTTAAGGGTGGAATCAAATGCAGTGTTAACTCTTGTAGAAGTTATAGTAATGAGTTTTAAAACTGAGTTGTAAGACTTTTGGAAGCTAAAATAACTATAAACTCACTTCCAGTAACATCCCGTTAACCTTTATTCTCACTATTATACCATGAGGGTCACATTTCAGAGCCAGCTGGGACAGAAGTTTAGCATTCATTATTGACAGTGAGATGTTGAGTTGTTTTTTACGACTCATAAACACTAAAATCAAAATTGAGTGAATTCTAGCTTTCAAATAAAACATTAACCAAGTGTTTGGGATGATAGTACACACATGTCCATATATTATATATATTCATGGGATTGTATGGGCTGTCGCACTGTTTACCTTGAAGCTACGTTTAAATTGAAAAAAGTCTGAAGGCAGAACATATAAAACAACAATTAATGTAAATACACATCGATAAAATCCCCCTCATAATGAATAAGAGACACCTTTCTTACCTGTTTATGGTTCATTGTGCGTCCGTCATTATATAAATGAAGCTTAAGCTAGCAGCCTCAGTCTGGCCTTGTTAAAACAGGCTAAACGTTCATGTTATCGTTCACAACATAATCCCGTTGTTAGCCCTGAAAGTCAAAAAGTAACGCGCTATAATGTATCCTCATTGAACCCACATTAAAAAAAAAAAAAATAAAAAAAGAACTTTATTATAAAAAAGTGTAAAAACCACACATTTCTTTGAGACAGGAGAGCGTTAGCTTACTTTTGTCTGTTCGAAACGAATGTACTCCCAAAGGGTATCTGAATGTGCAGGCCTGGAATAAGACGACAGCAAAATTGCTTTTTGAGACATTTGTTGCTTTAACTGTCACTTTTTATGGGTTGGAGGTGACTCAATATTTAATTTTAAATACATTTTTAATTTTCCAGTGTTAGAACAGCTGATTTTCCCTGTTTCAAGTATTTTATTTATAAAGTTCATGCTGACCAAAGTGTGAGGCTAACAATGTTTTAAGTAATTCTAACCCTTAAAATGGACTACATCTGTCTTCATAACAAACTAACAAAATTCCTTCTATTCACCAGGTCAAAAGAGTTACAGTTTAGACAAACCACCTATAAGGAGACTTAAAGTAAACTTTTGCACTAGAAGTTTCGAACTTGAAGTAGTCTCAGAAATACATACAGAAATACCAAACCATGCCTGTTATCTAGATGTTGACAGAAAAAAGATCAGAAGCTAATCTTTCTGTTTACAAATAAGCCTCGTAATGAAACGCCTCTTATTATGTCCTAGGAATAAATGCCTGAAAAAGAGCAGACAAATATAAACACAGTGATATTCATATTGGGTTTTAACCAGTTTTAATTAACCCTGATTACAGCTTAATTACAAGTTTGGAAAAAAACATGAAACAAGTGGAGAAATTCAATGTTACATCATGGTATTAACTCTCATCTCTCCATCAGAGTGTTATGTAACTGCTCGGGGGAGACGAGGCAAAAAAAACAGACTGAAAGAGGGTAAAGATAGACCTTTACACAGTCAAACAATACACATCTTTTTTTTCTTTTAAAATGATACAACCCCACCCCCACCCCCCAAAATAAGAAGAAAAAATATACAAGAGCAAGAGAGAAAAAATAGTAACATTATAAAACAAAATTACAATACATGACAGAAAGATAAAATCACCCCCTTTACCTCTAAATAAAACCATTCCCACCTTCTTAGCCCCTTGTGTTACTTCTGTCAGCATCAAAATTAATATTACACATTTTTCTTATTTTACATTTGTAAAAACTAATGACAAGTAAAATGTCTCTGGTTTAAGGGGCTTGTAGGTTTGAAACAGGGAAAGGAGTATGGGTGTACACAACATAAACAGCATCAGCTAACAGAGCCATGGAATAATGATAATGCCAGATGGAGAGGTTAAAAACCCAATGAGAACAATAATAACACCAACAATTATCCATAGCAATATTGACATCAGAAAAATAAACAGAGAAACCATTTTTGTTTTGAAAGAGAAATGTTATGCTGTTCACCTACTGTTAGAAGCCCAGCACAGGATGAGAAAGAATCTGTGTTTCTTTAAGAGTCCAATTAATCTTTTTACCCCACAAATTCATGACTGAGGCAGAGCATATCTCAGTTAGCTGAACGCCAGACAACGCCTGAAAAAGAGTTAGGAAAAGTGAAACTGAAAGGAAGGAGAGAGTGCCGAGCAGGTAAGACTGATGCCCCATCTGTTGCTCAGATATGACAAATAGTAATAAGGCAGCTGTCAGAATAGGTACAGACACAGGACTTAGTGTGGGAGAGAAAGAGAGAGAAAGTGTGTATATGTGTATTTGTGAGTGTGTGTGTGTGTGTGTGTGTGTGTGTGTGTGTGTGTGTGTGTGTGTGTGTTCTGACATACTCAAGTCCAGCCCACAGGGTTCTGATGAAGAAATTAAATCAGCTCAACTGCACAGGCCGCCTGTAGGCCTTCAATCTCATCGCTCATTGCTATAGATCCACCTGATGCTGGCCAGGTAGGGACAGATCATGGCGAACACGGCTCTGTTAACTGGTTAGATCCCTCATGGACAACCTGACCGCCAGGATATTAAAACATAATCCCACCTCATTAGTGTATGTGTGAATGTGCATAGTTAGAGGAGAGGGGCTTTCCATGACAGGGTCACCCACAACAATGATTAACCCTCCTACTCCTCTCTCTTCTCTCCCTCTCTCCTTTGCTGCGTTTCAGAGCTGCTGTGAACTTTGGAGTGTCATGTTAACCAGGCAAAAAGAGTGGATTACTCCTTTTACTACTAGCCCATGAGCTATCACTGAGCACACACAGGCACGCACACATACGCACACACACAGGGGGGCTAGGAAAGCTCAGGACAGGGAGTACCCCACTGAGCTGGGCTGTACAGGGTGGAAGGAGCAGAGCGCTGCCTGCTGGAGAGTGAACAGCAGAGCAAACCCTGTGCTGGTCTTGTGGCTTGTTTGCTTGTTTGTCTATGAAACAAATTTACAAGAAAGACCTGGATCCCTACTCAACTTTATCTTTCCCACCCGCCCTCCATGTATAACTGTATATCACAGGCTGAGTGTTTAATCACTCAAAAAAATCCACTTACAAAAAATCCTGAATCAATCATGTCTTTAAAATGCTATGGTACCCTTTAAAATCTTTTTTCATAATTCCGTTTATATATATTTATATAAAGATATAGTTTGTTTATGTGTTTATTAGAGCTCAGTTTGCACTTTTATACATGCTATAAAAACAAGGCATAGAGAGGCAGTGTGTGTGTGTGTGTGTGTGTGTGTGTGTGTGTGTGTGTGTGTGTGTGTGTGTGTGTGTGTGTGTGTGTGTGTGTGTGTGTGGTTTAAGATGTTCCCTACTCTCTCTAGATCTCTTGTAGTAAACAGGCCTGGCAGACTCAGACTTGCTCACGGCCTGAGGATGATGCCACTACAAGAAGAGCTGGAGGTCCAGACAGAGAGAGGGAGTGTGCTTGCGAGCTAAAGGCAGTGTTGTGTGTGTGTGTGTGTGTGTGTGTGTGTGTGTGTGTGTGTGTGTGTGTGTGTGCTTGTGTGTCTTTGCTGGTTTAGTTTTAACACCATCAATGATTGTTAAATAGCTTTAGCTGGTGAACGTGTATTCTGTGCTGCTCGGCCTGCAGAGATTGTTTTTGTCAGTATACAAGCCATGTTAGGTGAGGTGAGGTGGCTGGTTAACAGTTACTGGAACCCCTAAAAACACCTGCCTTCTCCCGCTCTTGGTCCCATGAGCTGTCCCTTCTACAATGAATTCTTCTTTAGACGTTAACACATATCTCCCTGGGGTTAGAATCATTTTTTAGGTGGAGTCAGAAAGTGGTCAGCGAGAAAAAGAGTAGCAGGACAGGAGAGAGACAGGAAAAGGTTATACGAAAGTCAAAAGCTCAAAGAGAACAGTGTGCAAAAGTCCCAGTCTGTGCATTTGTAAGTGTGGATTTGTGTGTTTTCTATCGCGAGTCCCCCTCACTGTTGGCTGTGTTTTTCTGCCTGTGTGTGTTTGAGTGCATGATTCCAATAAACATACAGCAATATGCTTCCCTGAGTGGAGTGGGCCAGGTTTAAGAGTCAGTCAGAAAACACCCATCAGCCCCACTCTTAAGTCTTTGAGATACACTTTCCTTTTGTCGGTTTCTTCCTAATTTTACCAACGTTACACAAGTCAGAGAACGATTTATCAAAGCAGTCCTCTCCTTTCCTTGCTCTCTTCTATGTCACTCCAGGGCTGTGGGTTTTAGATACAGGCACTTATCAAAGTCCCACCAGCTAACAGGAAAATAACACAGGGGAGTGTGTACAACGGGATCAGGTTTTTTTTTTTCATTGCTGTAAGGGAGTGTGTGTCCCCTGAGGAAAAAGTACTGCTGATTATACTGATGGAGTCTGAAGAAGGGAGCTGTGCTACTGGTGCAGAGTGTGTGGAGTTTCACTGGCCAGGTAGGAGGTGAACTTTAAGTCAACTTTTCCTTTTCCTTCCATCGTTTGATTTCACACTGTTCTGGGATGGCTTAGTCCCACCTCCTGTGTCCCAGAGAAACTCTGATCCAGACAGAAAGCTGGTAAAAGATCTTTCAAAGCGAGAGTCAGGCTGTCTCTGAGGTGTCGGTTTAATATGTGTGTATGTCGGACTGTGCTGTCACTGGAGCTTTCAGGAATCTAGTTTGTCAGAGGTTTGGGAAAGGGATTACAGAGGAACCATTTACACACTCCTGCACTACCTCCAGTGTGACTGGAGCAGTAGTGTTTGTGTCTCTCATCAGCAGTCTTTGTTTTCCAGAGACAGCTGTGCAGTGGCACGATGTAGCTCAGCACTCACTCTTCGCTGTGAGGACAACGGTGTGGTTAAAGAACCCTCGTACGTCAATGGAGGAGGACTGTCTCCGTCTCCGCTGCCCGTCCCGTCGTCATCCATCTCCATCCGTCCGTTACTTCTCCTCTCTCTTTCTCTCTCTTCCTGTGGTCGTACTTTTTTGTCGTCTGACTCCTCCTGCGAGGCCTCCATGCGCTGGTCTTCACTCCAGCGCCTCTTGAAGCGCAGCTTTAAAGGGATGCACTTTGTCTGTGAGCCTGTCTGAGGTGGAGGTGTGTGACCTTCCCCTGGGTCAGTTGGCTCACTCTTGAGGGTGGGCAGCACACGATGTGCACTGGAGTGTGTGTGGTGTGAGGTGAAGAAGGGCATCAGGCCCGGTGGAGGCGGGGCAGGAGCTTTGAAGACATCCTCATCAAGGTCCTCATCAGGATGGGGGTGATGTTGGGGGGCTACAGTGCCATTAGTGTGGTGGTGATGGTGGTGGTGGTGGTGGTGATGATGGTCAGGGCCTCTTGAGTGGCGCGGGGAAAAGAGCTCAAAATCCTCATCCCTCTCATCCAGGTCCTCATCACTGATGTCAGTCACCTCCACCTCTTCCTCTGACTCAATGTCTGAGATGGGCTCCACCTTGAGGAGGGTTAAATAAGGAAGAGATATAAACATGAACAAAAGAGGAAACTCTGAGATAGTGCTCAGTTAACTTTTAATGATTCAAATGATGCTCTTATTTTAAGAAGAGACTTAAAGACGTCTGACAGTGGCATGTTTTAAACAGTGTAGACAAACGGTTTCATTTGTGGTCAGTAATGTTGTGTTTTCTCTGTTGTTTTGAAATCATTGTTGAGAGTTAACATCGATGTATCTCACCTTGATCTTAGGAAGTCCTGCACTGTTAAGTGACTGCGTTGAAGAGGAGGCCGAGATGAGGCCTGAGCCACTCGCCGAGCTCAAGTCGCTGCCGAATGACAGCGAGGAGCCGAGTCCAGAGGTAGACGACATAGACCCTGATCCTGAGCCTGAGGACATGGAGCTCTGCCTGAGTTTACTCTGGCTCTGACTCTCCCTCTGCTTCCTGCCCAGTGGCGGCGGCTGCAGCTTGAACTTGAAGGGAGACATGTGTGGAGGCTCCTCGCCCAGGTGAAGCGGGTGGTGCATGGGATGAGAATGTGGATGAGGATGGGCAGTGTGAGGTGGATGCGGGTGGTGGTGGGCTGAATGGGCCAGAGTTGGATGGTGGTGCCGCTCTCCTCCCCTCTCTCCTCCCCCTGCAACCACTCGCTCTGCCCTCTCCCCCCTCTCTCCTGTGTGGGTTTTGTCTGCAGACGGCCGGTGGGGCTGGGGGATGACGATGTTGGGGTACTGGAGGAAGGCTCTGGGACTCAGGCCGTAGTTGTACACCGACTGGGTGTGGGCCTGCAGGTAACGCTTCATGTCTTCAGGGTTGAAGGAGAAGTGGGAGCCTAACATGGGTGACAGTGTGGGCGAGGGGGTGTAAGGGAGGTGAGATGTAGGTGTCATGGACAGTGCTGGTGACAAAGGAGGTGCTAGGAGGCCGGCTCCTCCTGGCCCTGGCAGAGGGGAGACAGGGAAGGGCGACAGAGGCTCTTGGTGGATCCGGTGTCCTGCGTGGCCACGGGAGCCTGGGTGCCCTGCAGGGTTGCCTGGTCCTCCGTACATACGGAATAGAGCTTCATGAGAAAGACGAGGATGAATTATGCTTCTGTAGCCTCCTCCTCCACCAGGTCCTCCTCCTCCACTCACCACTCTGTCTCCCCTCTCCTCACCTGCCCCGGTGTTGCCCTCTTCAATCTCAGAATTGACAGAGGTGCCATCACTGCAGTCGCTGACGGAGCCGCGTGCCATGCGCCGGGCTACAGTGCTGAACATGCCTCCAGGGCTGCGCAGGTCTTCATTTGGGGAGAGGACTTCAGAGGGCGTCGAAGGAGGAAAGCGGAAGTGAGTCCCTGCACCGGTGGGTACGGGAGGGGCGCTCTGAGGAACACTGCTTCCTGAAGAGAGGAGGGAAACGGAGGGAGGGAACACTGAGAAATGATGTATAATGTTTGCCTGTTTAATCCAATGTAATCATGCTATCCTGTTGTGGGATTAGGGGATATTTGAACATGCAAACACAAACACACACACACACACACGGCAGCAGCAGATGCAGTCCGTCCAGGCTTACCTGTGGAGCCCATGTCGATGAAGGGATAGTTGACCAAAACCAGCTTGTTGAAGTTGAACTTGTAGGTGAACCTCTTGCCTTTGGTCTTATGGAGGATCCTTTTGTTGTAGTAGTATCTGTTTAAAAGAAAGAAACAGACACTGCTCACACATGTAAAAGGTACATTTAAGGACACATCTCATGGTTAAATAACTGCCTGCATAATGTCTTATGCAAGCGCTTGATACCACCAGATATATAATTTCTTTATCCGTCTCAAATGTACACCTCACTTTAAAACGTTATTTCTGCTTTTTATTGAATCTGACAGATGTGCCTGCACACTCAAGCACACACTTTAATAAGCATGAGTCTTTCATGTCGCCTCCCCCCTCTAATGACAGATATTACAGAGTGTTGTATGACATTTGCACAAAGCAGACCTAGAGAGGGGGACCAGGGGAAGAGGGGGGAGAGGAGTAAAAGGAAAGACAATGGAAAGCTGTGGATGGACTGAGTTGTGATAAACAATTAAAAGATCAGAAGTCCATGTTTGCAGCATGAACACTGCAGCCAAATGTGGAGTGCTAACGGATTGTGAGGGCACAAGGGTGCGTGAGCTGCTGCGTGCATGTTCAACAGTGGGTGTGTGAGACTCGTGTGTGTGTGTGTGTGTGTGTGTGGACTTTGATTGCGTGGTACCTTCACTAATCCGTGTGTGTAAAACACAGCCAGGAATCAGAGAAAATATGTCTTTTGGGGTTTTTTAAGTTCAGGTTTTGTCTGACAAGCGTCACACACACATGCTGTAATTCATTTTGCTAGATGGACCCATCTCTTTATGTAACTCTAGAGCAGAGCCACCAATAATTCACCCCATCTTTATCTGTTTATGTAATGGCCATTCTCTATGTTTTTTTTTTCTTTTTTTCAAGCTCTCTCTCTCCCATGCCTCCTGCCTACAGTACAAGGCTCCATTTTTATTAACCTTTGTCCAGCTACAGCTCTTTATGTAACATCTCTCCGCTTTCTTCCCCAGATCCACATCCACTTTATGTAACCTCTAGATCCCTGGCTGCCAGGCCTCACACAGACAGAGCGAAAGAAAGAAAGAAGAAGGAGAAGAGGAGATAAAGAGAGGAGGAAAGATGTTGTGTTTTGTCTGTTGGAGAGATAACAAGCGTGTGTGTCGTGCTCTCTAAAACTACCACCTAAATGTTGAACACTACCCCCGGCTTTTGAACGCAAGATTCGACCAGACTGCAAATTTGCTCATCATGTCTGCATGCCTACCTGCTTTTATAGCACGAGACTCTGATTTCCTTTCCTCCAGCGTGCGTCTGCTGGCACAAGTTAAGTGAAGTGTGCTGACAAAGACAGGGGCTTCAGGGTATGTAGGTAATGCTGAGATAATCAGAGCCCATTGACTATCATTACACTGAATGGTAGTTATCCAGACGACGGTGTGTGTGTGTGTGTGTGTGTGTGTGTGTGTGTGTGTGTGTGTGTGTGTGTGCATGCGTGTGTGTCTGTTTGGTGATGGGAGGTGTCGCCCTTCACCCCCTCTTATTATGCTTATTACGCAGACTGGTTGGGCCATTTCTTTTTGCTCCAGGAACAGGCTGTTGCTCTTTTACTCTTGTTCTCTTCTTCCCCCTTTATTCTCATGATACCTCTTCTCCCTCTTCTTTCTCTCATCAATCCTCCTCCTCCTCTTTATGCCAACTCTCCCTCTCCCTGTGCTCTCCACTCATCCCCCGAGGCGATGAGAGAGGGAGAGACAGAGAGAGACAGGACAGGCCTGCACTGTTGAAAACATTGTTTACGCCAGGCACAAAGCAGCATGTAATTTCTGCTCTAGGGGAGACACTCACAAGGGCCGGGAAGGAGGGCAGAAAGGCGGTGAGGAGCGAGGGGACGGACAGAGACAGGCAGGAAGTCAAGCAGAATTAAAATCACAACAGGGCTGTTATTGAATTAGCTGATGGTTAAAAAAAGTCGACAGGCTGTGCTTTGGTTGAGCAAAATCATAAAAACAGACTGCAGGGGTAGAGCGAAGACAGAATTCTAAATATTTATCACAAAGTCAAATTAAAAGCTGTGAATGGAGCCAAAATTAGGAATATTTCATTGGCTTGAATACAATATTACTTTATTTTGAGGCTTTGGCTCAAATGTGTATATTTTGAACTTAAATGTTTACATTTTTAACTAAGATGTGTAAATACTTCTACACTGTACAAAGTTCTTTATTCAATATTATTATTTTCCTACTACTTAAGCTCTTTTTTTCAACTTGTGTAATATTTTGTGTTTTTTTTAATTCATGAAAATTGTACTGAGAGAGTGTGGTTTAAACTTGAGTCAAATTCTCTGTATTCTTAAAGATACTTGGCGAAGAAAGGCGATTCTGATTCTGATGAGGTTTACATGAATAAAAAGTCTGCAGTCGGAGAAAATAGATCTTCAGATTTATTTTAAACTGAGCAGCATGATAGTAACCGAGCGCCATGAATAAGCAACCTTTAACAGTTTTCCTTTTTCTTGACACAGCACAAAGCAGCAGACACCTGAGAAAAAGGAAATTCAAAGCTACAGCAATCATTGTATCCTCTCCAGATGTGTTAACCGCAGCAAGTAAAGATTGAAAGGTCAGCCTCACTGAGCACCACTACCACTCTGTGGGAAGTTTTCTGCAAATTGCTCAAGATTCTGAGCTTTCTTCTCAAGTTATTTTAGTCATCCTGAAACATTAAGAGCAGCAAACTGAGTAATGGGCAGTGAAGAAGCAGTAATGTCAGTGTTACGTCTTCCATCATCCAGAAGAAGGTGAACAAACACCTCTTAAGTGAAGGAAAACTGCTTTTACATCGTACTTGACAGTATCTAAAAGTTGCTTCTTAACTTTTGCCAACTGGTTTGTATAATTATGACCACATTACAAAGGCTAATAATATCACTGTCATGACACATCTGTGTGACTCGGGTTCATGGCAGGCGGTTTGTAGGAAGCACAGCCAACAAAAGCTCTGTGTGCGCCTGGCTGCTCTCTCGAGTAGCTCACATTCAAAACATGCTGAAGCATTTTTGGAAGCGGGCGACAACTTAACGTAATCTTAGCCGCAGCAACTGAAGCTGCATTGAGAGCACATGGTCACCCACTTGCTCTCCACGCCCCCTCCTCCTGCTCCGTCATACAGGCAGACGGTCTTTGAAGAGCATTTGAACTCACTTCAAAAGAGAAGAAAGAGATTCTTTGAGTGCCTGTGTTTAGCTGCCCTCCACACACACACACACACGCACGCACACACACACGCACGCACACACACCTCTGCCCTGGAAACTGACTCTGTTACTGTCATCTCATTCAGACGTAATCAAACACACGGGTGCATGTGCCCCCACACACCCCCAGAGCATATCATCCAAGAGCTGTGGCTTTATCCCGCTCCCTGTTTAACCAAAAGAGTAGATTGAACAATCAATGCGAGTATGGATTTAGGCAAAGCCTTCAGGGAAACAGAGCTGAGGCTCTCTATCAACTCCGTTGTTTCTGTGTGTGATTCTAGGCCAGGGATTAAGGCTGCGATTACACAGGCCTGCTGTGGTCCAAAACACAGTGATCAAAGCTGAAACAGACACAGACACACACGTTGGACTGCAGGAACTCAGGAGCACAGTCAGTTAAAAATGTATTTTAAGTCAGGTTTGAAGTCTTTTACAGAGATAACAGTGTTACCAGTCATACTGTTGCATACATGGTAACTGAGTATTTATTCAGAGTTATCTTATTAGTAAGGGTTGATTATACTTCAACAGATCTCCACCCTGTAGGGATTTCAATTGTTTAACCACCCGCAATATATAAACACATATCTATATCTATATATATATTAACTAGGGCTGGGACGATTTGCTATTCTCGGGATTCGATTCTATTATGATTTTGGGATACCAATTCTATTTAAATTGCATTTCTTCAATAGTCACGATTCTTGCGATTTTTAGTTTGCTTTTCTAACACCAGACCATGTGAAAAAGTTAAATGACGATAACATCTACACTGCAAAAACTGAAATCTTATCAAGTGTTTTTGTCTTATTTTCAGTAGAAAATTTCTTTTTAGACTCAATATGAGCCAAATTCACATGACCAATCCTGAAAAATGTCTTGTTTAAAGTTACTTAAGGACAAAAATGAGGTCTGAATTCTATAACTAATATCTGTCTGAATATCTATAACATGATATGTGTATTTGATCAACAATCTATTTCAGTATCACTTTATACACACACACAAGCATGCAAATGTCAACACAGATAACAAAGTAAACTAACCCCTGTGTGTGTGTGTGTGTGTGTGTGTGTGTGTGTGTGTGTGTGTGTGTGTGTGTGTGTGTGTGTGTGTGTGTGTGTGTGTGTGTGTGTGAGTGTAGACGGGCTGTGCCTTTCCATTGTTGAGCTGTAAATAGGCGCTGACTGTGACAGGAAGTTGGGATTACAATACTCCCCATGAGCCCCATGTTTATTTTCTGCCTCTTTCGTCAGCATTGGCTATTGCACACACATTACAGCCAGATCCTTCTGTGCACATACACACACACACACCAGCTGCTCACGCTCAGGTGTGTGTGTGTGTTAAAGATGCACATATGAGAGTTAGTTATAGGCAGGCCAGATTTGGTGAGTGTAAACTGTTTTAAAAAGGGGTGTAAAATGTGTTTGTGCAGGGGTGTGGGCAGAGTGGGGGTATGATTAAAGGTGTGACATGGTTTGTGCATGTGTATGTGTGTGTGTGTGAATGAGCGTGAAGGGTATGCACTGTATGTGTGTTTGTGTGAGAAGAGGAGGATCTGGTCAGGGTATGATTAGGCCGGTCACATGCTCCGTGGGTGTGAATATGTACTCGAGCACACTCTGGTGTGTGTGCATGCCGCCCTCGTCCAAAATAAAGGCCTCATTCAGATGGGGACAATGATGCACACACAACATTTACACTGAACACATACATGCTGCTGATAGAGACAATGGAAAGACAATGCACGCTGATGGATGTATACTGAACACCAAGTCAAACAGTGGTGCTGTCCCTGGGTGCTCCCTCTGCACTTTCTCCCTGGCCCTGGGTGTTTCCACACAAAGCTCTGCTGCTGTGGTGAGAGGCCTTTTGACCTACAAACAGGCTCAGCCAGGGGGATGAGTAACTCTGAGTGTACGCGGCAGTATTTCCTGTACAGGGATCTGGGGATGTGTTCAGGAAGGTTAGACCAGATTTGTAAAAAGGCTTTTGATTTAATTAATTTTGACCGTCCATCTTCACACTCTTCATTTCTTCGTGTCCCACTTTGAAGTGATACACCAGGATGGAACAAGTTGGGTCCTATCACAAGGTTTAGGGCAGAAATTACCCCTACAGCAGTGTTTTTGTGCAGCAGAAGCCCAGAGCGCTCGCACCAAAGACCCCCTCCCTGCTCCTCTGCCGGTTTCCTCTGCACTCAGACGGGGCCAAGTTTTACTTGACCAAAAACACAAATAAACAGACTCCAACCGAAAAAGTCTGATATCGGTCTGCATTCACATTTTATTCAGAGAATTTTCAGTGCGTTACTTTCACACAAAAACACTGCTAAATAAGGCTCTAGTTCTCATCATGTTGTAAAACGGCGCTACCTCCGCTGCAGAGCCACAGCTGGGTACGAGGCGCCGGTTAGTGTATCAGTCCGCACGCACAGAAACGCAGGTAGTCTGCCAGGACGAAGAGACACAATGAGAACTAGAGCCTTATTTAGCGGTGTTTTTGAGTGAAAGTAACACGCCGAAAATTCCCTAAATAAAGCGTGAATGCAGACTGATATCAGACTTTTTCAGTGGGAGTCCGTTTATTTGTGTTTTTGGTAAAGTGAAAATTGGCCCCGTCTGAGTGCAGAGGAAACCGGCAGAGGAGCAGGGAGGGGGTCTTTGGTGCGAGCGCTCTGGGCCTCTGCTGCACAAAAACACTGCTGTAGGGGTAATTTCTGCCCTAAACCTTGTGATAGGACCCAACCTGTTCCATCCCGGAGTATCACTTCAAGGCCACAAATTAAGAACACTGATCCTTTTAACCATTGTGTTGTGACACCAGATCAGACCTGACACATATCAAAACCTGCAGTTGAGCTCCTCAGATTGCAGTTTTACAGATTGCAGTTTTACTTTTTTTCTTTTTTTTTCTTTTTTTCTTGAAAGCCTCACCATATCCAGGAATTCCATGGAACTTCCATTCTATTTCTGCGCTCCTCTGCAGGCAGCGCTCCAGCTGTGGCAGCCTCTTCATCGTTAAATTCATGCTGGAAATGAAGCCGCAAACATGTGTGCACACATGCATACATGTGTACAATGGTGCATTTGTATACTTGAATGTGCACATGTGCTGTGTTGTTAATCTTTGCCAGCTGTGCATGGCAGTCCCCCTGACCTCTGACCACCACGCTGGAGCAAATGCTGGCTGCTGACTGCAGGACAAGGGGGCCTGGAGGTCTGTGGGAGCTGGGACCTCTTAGCATGATTAAGATCATTAAACTAGGCAGCACTCTGACATGACTGATTGGCACCAGGCCTCATTTTCCTGACTCTGCTGTGTGGATCAGTGCAGGTCTTATTGATGGGAGACAGACGGTGTCAGAGTGTGTGAGGGCTCTGTCTCTTTATTCTTGACTTCCTCATCTGTATGATGAATGCGGCACAAGTGTCCTTTTTATTCACAAGGTGCACCAAAGTAGAACAATGGCTCTGACTTTTTTTATGCAGTTAAATTATTGTAAAAAGATGCCACAACAAATTCATTCTTTAAAAATATCAAAGAATACTAAAAAACAGGGCTAAGCTTCTTCTCCAAACATCAAGTATGACCATACACACACACACACAGGCAGAATCAGTGTGAGTGCAATCCTCTCAACAGGAGTGGGAATTTCACAGCGGCCGTGGGAGCGGGAAACCAAAGATGACGCATGGACTGAGACTGTGTCCCCTTAATGAAAAGAAACACACACACACACACACACACACACTTCCACACACGCACGCACACAGACACACACTTCCACACTCACTCTTCCGCACACACAATCCAGCAGTCCTGATTCCTGATTAAGGGAATTTCCACCATGTGCGGCACAGACAGGAAAGATCACAGAGGTAGAAATAATAATTACAAAGGCGAAGTGATAAAAAGAACACTTCAAACCCGACATTTCTTTTCAACTATGTACGCATGTGTGTGTGTGTGTGTGTGTGTTTGCTAATTGCCACACGCTGACTGTGTTCTCTTTTATCAGCAGACTCCAGGTTTTCTCCATATGAAGGCCATGAGGTGGCCTGTTCTCCAACAGTTTGCAGCATATGGGGACGGTTAGCATGCACATGTGTGTTTGTGCGCCTCCTGTATAACTTCATTAATCTTTAGTGCCATGAATCCGCTTGCCACATTACTATTGATGCGCGTCTTGCGAGGCTTCATTTCCAGGGCCTCTTGCTGCGCAGGACAGACGACAGCTCTGGTGTCAATTCAGGTGACTGGATGGACATAGGTGTGTGTTGTTATGCTGACCTGCCCTTCTCAGTGTAAGCCTGAAGTGACTTTGCTCAATTTATAGACACAGAGGGAGACAACCTGGCTGGAGGAGGGTGAATGAGGACACAAAGAGAACCTGAGGGGAAACTCCTGTGTAGAAAACTTGCTGGTAATCAGCCTCTGAGGCCAGGCCATCAGAGGGAACTAAGACTGGCCATATATAAGCGCTAAGCTCCAAATCTGTTACAGCTCTACAGGATAGACAAGCTATAAATACACAGCCTGGTCATCCATATTCTATTCTCCCTTATTCAGAGACTCTAAATCTGTGCATGCAGAACTGAATGAATGAGAGAGAGGGAACTGCATGTTTGCACACATGGCTCGTGCATGTAACTTTGACTGCTCCATCAGATATGATCCGTAATAGAAGTTATCTTGATCTCACGAGTTTAAATTAGCTTCCATAAGCCCTCCAAGCCTAAATGTGGCCTATGTGGCTTTCTTTAACGTGCTTAGTCTAATCTGAGTCGGCATTAACAAGCTGGAGGGGACACGGTGCAGTGAATGAGAGGTAGTTCTTCCTATTTTAGCACATTATGGAAGATGTGATGTTGTAAAAGGTATGGGAACAGATACGAGTGCCAAATATGCTTCTGCCGTGAGCATATTAACTGTCAACGCACCAATCTGATCCTGTAATTGTATTACCCCCCCCCCCCCCCCCCCCCCCCCCCCCAACTTTATCTTCATATATGGTTTTGTCAGATACTTATGGTATTGGACAGGTAAAAGGAAACTCATGCAGGCATTCGTATTGAAATTTATCACATGTACTGTCTGCTGTGGTAAGCTCCTGCTTCATAGTGAATACTTCAAGTCCAAACATAAGCAAAAGCACGCGCCGATCCCCCTATTCAGCACCAGTGATGAGCAGAAAGCGGCACCATCACAACACATGACTCATATTTTCATGGGATATTTATACCTGAACTTGAAGCTAGGTTCAAAACAGCTTCTGTGCCAAAGAGCCGGCGTAACACACTAATGGGCTTTGCTTAGCTTGCAACCCTGGGTATAAAAACCTCTGAGGTGTGGCGGACCAAACAGGTCAGTGTTGTAACTATACTTGTCCAGGTCAGCCCAGTGTGAAGGCATGAAGCCAGGTCGAGTCCTGCTGCAGGGTTACAGACCTGGGGTAAGCCCTCATGGTGCCCAGGTCGGCATAAAGAGCACCTGAAAACACACTGGTAGGAGATGTGTTATACTTAACTTCATGATAAAGAAGGATGAAAAGAGAAACTTCAGGAGCTCAGGGTCGAATAGGAAATTTTAGGTGCTTTACTTTCATGTCTGCACTCCTACTTCCAATAAAAACCATAATCAATCAAGTAATCTATCCACAAATGCATTCCAAGTTTATTAGACTGACAGATGCATGTTTAAATATGACATTTACAAACATTTTTAAAAACTAAATTATACAATAGAATTGAGAGTGGAGTCAAAGAGGGTAAATACTAATAATCTGTGTGTATGTGAGTGACTGATTAATTTCCTCCGCCAAGAAGGTTGTGTTTTTGGAAGAGTTTGTCTGTTTGTTCGTTTGTTTGTGTACAACATAACTCAAAAACTAACAAACATATATTGACGAAAATTTCAGGAAATGTCCAAAATGGGATGAGAAAGAAGTGATTAAATTTTGGAGATGATCCAGATCACCGTCTGGATCGAGAATTTTTTTAAAGGATTCTTTATCATTGTGAGATCGTTTTTGCCATAATTTCTGACAGATGTAAAAGTACGATCCACATCCTGGCAATATTCTGGATACTGAGATCTGGAATATGAAATATGTACAGGGCCATCATAATTGTCAACACTGTCAGGTAACAAATTATCGTACAAACCTGCAGCTAACACCAAATTGTAGCAGACAGTCTGCTGAAAGGGAGTATAACATTAAAGTAGGACTGAAGTGTTGCATGACAATTACAATGTGCTTGGTGGAGGTCTGGGCTCTCTGAAAGCTTTTCTAGTTTAAGTATGAATTGATAAATTGTTTCAGCCCTATCCCTTACTAAAATAATTTCCCACATTTCAAATGTTCCTTTGGCCAGAAAACTCTGTGCATTGTTCTCAGATATCATCTTTACCACCTGAGTCAATGCACTCCAACCACAGCACATTTTTTTTACCGTTGCAACAAGTTAACCAGCGTTGGTTAACGTCTCCACAAAAAGTGAAACTGGGAGTCCGTTAGAAGCTCAGAGACTTGCTCTCACCACTCCTTTATTTACCATTCAATCAAAAACATCTAGAACCATCTCAGATGGTGACTGGCAACAGCAGCCTGGGCCCAAATCTATGAGTTGAAGAGGTGATGTGTTCAGTCCTAACTGCCTAATTTGAGACTCATTTGCCTCCTAAACGATGACGCACCACATCCCAACTACAAGTAAACTCCCCTGGCAGATAATCCGTCACAGCCTCTGCTTTTGCCAAGTCATAACCCACTGCAACTCCACAGACTGTGGCTGTGTGTGTCAAGGGTTTCTACTGCAGGGTCTGGTTTCAGGGGGGGTCTGACCTGTCTCCTAACCCATGTGGGTGTCCTAAACACGATGATTCATAAAGGTCTTTATCAGTCTGAGTCAGAGGTTTTAATTAATTAACGGAGCATATTTCTTTCTTAAATTAAAATGTTTATTTCCCCCGCCTACCATTCTTCAAAAAGAGTGCAGTGTAGATTCATATAGGAGCTCAAACTAGTTGAAAAGATGAGAGCCTCGTATGTGTTTTTTTGTGCATTCCTACTGCAAGGTCTTAATCAATGAGTCCTTCAGCTAGAGTATGTGGGCTCTTTGTAATCAAGCATCAGCTGAATCTCTATGTGGATATACCTCCACATCCCATCACACAGATACAAAATGAAGCAGCACTCCCCGTCATCTCACCTCAGTGCCCTGCTCAGCTTATCGTAGTTCATCTGGGGTTTACACTTCCGGGCCCCCCACAGCCGGGCCACTTCATCTGGGTCTTTGATGACAAACTCGCCATAGTCCCCTTGCCAGGCGATGACATCGTGGTACTCTTCTTTCCTGAGCAGCTCCAGGATGAAGTGCCACAGCTGGATCTGCCTGGACCCGGGACTTGACTCAGGCTTGTAGGCCCAATCCGGGAAGGCGAACCCTGCAGAGAGAAAATGAAGGTGAGGAGGGTTAAGTGAGGAGCTCTGGAGTGTGATGAAGATGTAAAGAGCACATGTTTGAAATAAAACACACGAGACTGCATCGGATCTTCAACAACTAATTGTCTTTTATCTAATCAACCTTGAAAACCTGGTCTGCCTCTGTAGAGAGATCCAGAGCTGCTTTAAAATAAGTCAACAGACTATTAGGAGTCAGCAGTTGTGGATGGTTCAGGTGAGTGGAGTCTATTCTTTGAGGGAAAAGAGGATTATAGGTGTCTAGCCAAGTATAGATCACACACAACAGAGCAGCTTAGTCAGGCACAGAGTGTCCTCATTCATATTTCCCACTGCACATGGCTGTCTCCTCTCCTCCCAATTCTTCCCCGGCGTTTATTTCTCTACTTTTCAGTCAATCTTTGAATAATGTCTGCGGGTTATTTTCGAGCAGTTTCTTGTATTTATGGGACAGTTTGACACAGTCAGAAGCAAGAGGGAGGTCAGGGAGAGGTAAAGAGTGGAGAAGGGAGTGAGGAGAGAGTATGAGGAGCGCTGCAGCCTCTGCAGAGTTTTGATCCTGGATCTTATTCTGATTGTTTAAGAATATATCCACAGCAAGTTTGCAAGGGTGTTAAAATACATAACTCTTCTCTGTTTTAGGTGTTTACTCTATATTGGATATTTGCTTTTAACATATCTTTTATCAGTAAAATTTTAAATCTAAGTGATCTGATGTTTTCGTGTGTGTGTGGTCTTTTACTCTGAAATTGACTGGATGGTATATGGTATTTTGTACCTCCTCTGTTCAGCTCATGCGAGACCCAGGTTATGCTGACTGGCAAGAGTTGCAGATAAATATGTTTCATTAAACAATTAAGCCTTAAAAAAAAACCATTTCTTCAGCAGACTGAAATGTTAAACAGGGTGACACGCGGCAGAGTGAGCAGCTGACAGTGTTGACTGGTCACAGAGGGAGGCTGTGTGGCAGCAAAGCCAAGTTTCCTGTAGACGTATAATCATCAACAGAGCTGAGTTTTATTATGTCAATCACTTATTTTTACACTGATTCAATCATAAAAAAGTTATTGCCAGTAAAACCATGTTTTCTCTGCAGACAGCTGGTTGTAGAATCAGACTTCTGAATAAACCACATTGTTTAATGTCATCAGGTCACCATCACCACATCAGCTCTTCTCAGGAAACACACGCGCACACGAACCGAAACTACATTAATGAAAGTCGTATCGTTAGAGGGCTTCATGGAACTGTTGGGCCCATGTATCAAAAACTGTTCCACCTCTCCTACACCTCTTTCCTCCCATGCAGTCACTCTTTCCTACGACAGGAGGAAAACATCATGACCAGTCATCTCTCCTGTCTATCCCTCAAGCTCATCAGCCCTGCACCCGCCGCATAAAGGAAACGCAGAGATGGAGACAGAACGAGACCGTGGGTGTGGGTGTTTGACTGTTTGTATGAGCATGTGTGTGTCCAAATGTACAAGTTTGAAAAGAGTTTATGTGCCAGTGTGCGTGTTTGAAAATGTTTGTGCAAGTCTCCCACTAACATTCTGTTGCCTGGGCGGTCAAGAAAATCTGACACGACCGAGCAAAATAAGACTATCACAGTGTAATGTTCAGCCAGATTTAGCCTGGACTGGATTTTATTTTATCAACAGTCCTCCTCACAGCGCTGATAAACACACAAGTGAGGAGGCGGATTTAGAAAAAGAAATAGCATCCAGGCTGCTTAAGTGAGCCTATCAGTCCCACTGATGATATTTTATAATGTTTGGTGCAACGTTAAGAATCACATTACATCCAATAAGCCGAGAAATTGAGTTACCTGTCTGATGTAACACAATGCAAGACATGAGTCCTTCAATAAGAGGGACACTTTCTCCAAGTGTCTCAATGTTGACGATACAAACCCTGTATTATTGGACTTTATTTAAACCAATGTGTGAGTGTTATTTCTCCATGTTTCAGCATTTTTCTTCACAAATGTAGATGAAGTTGGCTCAAAACACCCTGACAACACACGTTTGGGTTCATGTTTTGCTGTTAAAGACACATTTCATCTTCACTACGCTTTTTATAAATTTTTCTCACAATGATCTTTTTCTGATCTAATATTAAATATTTCCTCCATAACCACTAATATTTCTGTGCTTTTTGCAGCAGCAAAACCCAAGGTTCCTCTCAATACACTGCAAAAACTGAAATCTTATCAAGTGTTTTTGTCTTGTTTTCAGTAGAAAATTCCTTTTTAGACTCAATATGAGCCAAATTCACATGACCAATCCAGAAAAATGTCTTGTTTAAAGTTATTTAAGGACAAAAATGAGGTCTGAATTGCTCGTAACCAGTAAAAAAAAATCTGCCAATGGAACAAGAGAAAAGTTACTTGTATTACGACATTGTTCTAGTCTCAAGGAAATTTTCAAGCAATTTTTTCTTGTTCCATTGGCAGATTTTTTTACTGGTTACAAGCGATTCAAACCTCATTTTTGTACACTGATAACTTGAAACAAGACACTTTTCTGGATTGATAAGTTGAAAGTGGCTCATATCAAGTATCATAAGACAATTTTTACTTAAAAAAAGACAAAAACACTTGATAAGATTTCAGTTTTTTGCAGTGTAAAGGCTTATCTTAGCTTATATAAGGCTAGCATGAAGCCAGTGTTTAGTGATGTGTCTCACTGCAGCATGCAAACAGCAGCAGAAAAATCAGGCTTGGTTTGAGATTGGGAAACAAACGGGCCCAAATCATCAGATTATGGATGCTCCGGCCTGTCGATGGATTTTCTGGCTGGGAGCCTGGGGTGTAGATGGATAGCCCTGATAATCTGTGCCGCACTAGCATTTTCTAACCATTTAGTCACTGTTGCATAACACTAAATAATGCTGGTCACACATCTGCCAGACAGTTATGACTGTATGAGTGTTGCTGCTCATTAACAGGACACACTTTGTGCGCTTTTATTTCTTTTATTTTATGCTATGCTAAAGAACACTAAGAGCAGGCACACACTGCTGTTTCCAGCTTTGTTAAAAATAGGCTGAAAGGAAAGTTATCTTCCTATCTTACTCATCAAGCGTAGGCAAGCATTTCTTGGTTGTTTTCCTCCAATCACAAAGAAGTATATGGGAGGCATGGTCAATGAATCACTCGGCTGCCCCACCTACTCACGAGTCATTTTGCGATGAAAAAATAAAGACTTTTGAATACCAGTCAAAAATGTACAAGATGCCTACACATTTTCCATCTCCACATTCCAGACAGGATTTTATCAGCGTTGAGTGTTATTCAGAGAGCTGCTGGCTTTTAAGGGAATGAACTAACAGGCTGTGCAGACAGATTAGCCTCTTTATTCAAACTATGGATTATTGTTCTTTAAAACAAACATCATGATGTGTGAAGTGACCACGGGTGTAAAAACAGCAAAAACCGCACCGTCTGTGATGTAGTTGCTCAGACTTTCGAGACTTGCACAGCTAGCATGCAAATAAAAAACACACACTCTCTTCCTTTTTCACTTCTTAAACACCCTGAGTGCACGATAAAGGAACACATTTGGGAGGAGGGAGGGGGGCAACATTAGTGGGCCAGGCCCAACAATAACACATAACCACACACATGCTCCTTCTGCAGAAGAAAACAACGGATCATTTACAGATATAAGACAGAGAAAGTGGCTTTGTGAAAGGAGTAAGGACGTGCGCAGAGAGGGGTTGAGTAAATAAAGGTGAGCATTTCTGAACCGCTGACCTCTCCAGCTGACAGCTGCAACACTGAATCTGCTCAGGGGCAACGTTTGAAGGCGGTTTGTCGGAGAGTTTAGTGTGCAACTCTCTGCATGTGAGGCTGCATTAAAAAGCAGTGAAAAAATCACATCATAACTTTTTTAAGCTACACAATCAGTAGGCCTGTCACTATAACGCATTTTGCTTGACAATAAATTTCCAAAATATTATTGCCGATAAACAATATTATTGTCAATACTATTTTGATTTTTTTTCCATTTTTTCATTGATGTAATTACGACAAATGGGATAATAAAGTGAGTACACCATATCAAAAGCAAGAAACTTTAATTTCTTAAGAGTATTTAAATGTAATTAAAAGGTCAGGATCTTTTAAATAAAATAAATTAAACAAAAAATATAATAAATTTAAAAAACAAGAAAGAGAAAAAAATACAATGAAAATGAAATGGACTCTCTTTTAGAAAAAAATACATGTCAATGAAAATAATTAATACTAATCAAAAACAATAGAACATAGACCCTGTCTCTTAAGAAAAAACGAAACTCCAAAAAAAAAAAAAAACAATAAAAACCATAGCCTAAATAAAAGGGAGTTTATACAGTTTCTGTCAAACATTTTTAACATTTCTGGCTTTCAACCGTATTGAAGGGCTGCATTTCTTTGGCAATGTAGCTGTCTTTGAGCGCCCACCATTGGCGCTTTTATTTCTATTTACTTTGCAGACCAAAAGCCTCAGTAAGAGCGGATTGTCAAAGAACAAGGCTCCGCTGCACCTCCCTCTTCTTCTTCGTCGCCACTATTTTCAAACAAATGCGACATATCAGCTCGTTGGTGTTCATGAGCTCACACTTTGTTCATTCTGATAAAAAACAAAATATTCCCACACTGGGACTGTGGTAGGCGGCTTAAGAACCGTATCTTTCGTGCCATCACTCATATTAGCGTGTGTTTCAGGACGCTCGCTTCAGTTCTTCAGCTGTCGCAAAAGATGCCAAAGATCGCATTTTTGACAGATGCTCACTCCACTATAAATCCGCTAAATCCGCTATAGAACCTATGCACCCCGACGTTAGGAAAGATAGACGTAGTGAGCCATCTTCTTATTCAGCCTCTTTGGTCGAAAGAGAGGAGGAAAACAAATATGCATGCACGTGTCAGTTTATCGAGGCTGGCAAACTTACCAAGGACGTTTTTATTTATCGTTCGGTTAATCAATTTATTGATTATCGTGACAGGCCTAACGATCAGGGATAGATGTTTGAAATGACTAAGTGTGTGCATGTGTGTGTGTGTATAAGGAGGCATCGGTAATGATATTTTTGACTTTGGTAGACCACAGAGGTCACACAAGAAGAACACACACTCATCATATTTCATGGAGGGTGAACTGGATCCTATGTAAAAGCTTTGACGACGGGCTGTGTGTGAATACAGGCGGGGGGACATTCTCTACCTGCAAATGATGAACTGTCGTCATCACTGTCATACTTCAAAGCATGCAGATACCATGTGAGAGTGTGAGTGTGTGTGTGTTTGAGTCCTGTACATTTACACTGCAGGGTGTCTGATACTTTGTATAATGAGTCTACCTGTCAAAACCTTCACATCTGAGAGCCCACGTGACATGTGCTCCGTGCTTCTGCAGTGTGTGTGTGTGTGTGTGTGTGTGTGTGTGTGTGTGTGTGTGTGTGTGAGAGATGGTAAGGATTATGTTTGCAGGAATGCTGAGAGCAAGAACAGGTGTCTTTGTCCTTCTCTCAAAGCCCAACCCAGGCTGAGATGTCCTGACTCACACTGGATCAGCTATCACACACACACACACACACACACACACACACACACACACACACACACACACACACACACACACACACACACACACACACACACACACACACACACACACACACACACACAAGCTTGCACTGATCTGTTTCATCGGCCTCGCACACCCAATAGGAGAATTCTGGTGGGGAATTTTTGGAATCTGCGTGTGTGTGTGTGTGTGAGGGGGTACGATGCATGTGAAGTTGTCTGTCAGGATAAAGAAGAGTGAAGAAGAGCCTGCAGAGCACGACGCACCCCCCCACCACCACACTTAACCCCCCTGACCTCTACTCTCCCTCTCTTTGGCTTCTTTCCCATCCTCACCCTCCATCACTCCCTCCCGGGGGAGACACCAGATAGCCATTACAGCATGCAAGCGCAAGCCTCACACACTCTCACCCACACACAGACAGACTTCAGCATCAATAATGTAGAGACTGGTGTGGAGGGTTGACGGTAGGGCTGCGCCTAATCTCTGCCCTGGGACACTAGAGAGTGCAAGTGCGTCAAGAGGTGAGTGTGTGTGTGCGCACAAGTGTGTGTGTGAGTGTGTGCGTGTGTGTGTGTGTTGGGAGTTGGGACAAGTGAGGGGCAGGTGGTAGAAAGTGATGCAAAAGGGATGAAGAGGAGGAGGATGATGGGAGGAAGAGAAAAGGGGGGCTCGGAGCGAAAGAGAAGAAGGCAAGATGAGATGGGTGAGAGAGGGCAAGGACAAGCAGCGAGAGAAAGAGATGGGGGGAGGGAGAGCGGGAGACAAAAGTGGGAAAGGGGAGAGAAAGAGAGACAATGGCAAGAGCGGGACAGGAGAGGAAGGGGGTGGAAGGCAGGAGGGAGGGGGGGTTAAGGGAGGGATGAGATCATAGCTCGTCTGGTAGTCTGTTGTCATCCAGATCAGATTGCTTATCCCCCCTCTCCTCCTCCTCCTTCTTCCCTCCATCCCTCTCCCTCCTCCTCCTCCTCTCCAGAAGTGCCGATGCCTCTTTTCCTCTGAGTGATCCTGGTGGCAGGCCCTCAGCGGACTTCTAACACCGCTGCTATTCCAGCCAGGGGCGTGCCATATGACCATCCTATGGGCTGTTTACACCACAACGGTTCAGGGTGAAACACAAAACTTTTCAGCCCTGTATTTACACGCATGAGCTAGTTTCGCGCTAGCCCATGCAACAGTCCAACAGTACCGTTGTCAAGATCGCGCTGTGCTTGTGCTGCTCATTCTGCTGACTGTCTTTCAACAAAATGTGCATCTTTTGCACCACTCCTGCACTTAGTATTCACCAATACACCAATACACCAGATGATCAGCTCAACTCTACTTTGGTAGAGATCTCCTAAAAGCTCCCCCTCACACATACATACACAAGACAGTTACAGCTCCAACTTCAGACCAGGCATGCTTACTACAGCCTTTTCAGTCCCCCAGCATTTTCGTGTAAACACAGATTTTTTCACTGCGGTTTCACTGCCTTTTAATGTTTTTGGATGAAACGTCGTTCTGTAAACAGGGCCTTAGATCGTAAAGGGTTGGAACGTGATGAGGATCTGCCAAAGCACGGCCATTGTAAACCAGCTGTAGAGCACACTCTATCGCTCACAATGCTGTCTGCGCCATATGTCTGCGGGCCCATGCACAGCCACATCCAAACCATGTGCTAATCTGCTTCATGTTGTCATTGCAGACACACCAATGAACCAATCAGAACAAGCTGTAGGCAGTGTCTTGGTTTATTTAACTCCTCCCCTTTTGATTCCCACTTATGTGAGAGAAAGCATGGCTGCAAACCAAAGTGATACAGGCATTTGATAAGGGCACTCCGTATGACATAAAAAGTGAGCGCTGTAAAGATGTGACTGACGCAGTAACATTTTTACCTTGCAAAGGTTATGGTCCCCATATGGCTAAAAATCTGAGTTGAAACAAAAACAACTGCTTTATTTTCTTTTTCACAGGAACCAAACATATTTTACACACATTTTTGTGCTTCTCCTGGATTACATCGCACTTTAAGTGCTTAAAGTAGTAACTTAGGTTTATATTTTCATTTTATGCTTTTCAGTATGTTTTTTTTTACCTTGTGAAAGTTAAATCTTTTGCAAAACATTAAATGAAAATTGGCTTAAGTGAAGTTGATTTCACATGAAGCTGAAGCTCATAACAAAGAGGTGACGTTTATATTTGACAGGAGTGTTGTTTAAAACTTGATTTTCTTATATCGCCAACCCCTAATTCTAGCTATGTTCAATAATGACCTCTTCTCTCTCTACACACACACGATGAGAGAAGAGAAGAGAAGAGAAGAGAGGGTGTGAGGAGACGAAAGCAGCTGATTGAGAAAAGAAGGAAAGTAAATAAAAGAAGGACCTGAAAAGAAGAAGAAGAGTAGCCCTATGCTGAACTGTTACGTCTTGGTGAAGGGTAACTTCTGGTCAACTTCAGTTGATAACATCGTCCTAGGACTGCCTTTTTATGCCTGCTCCATTTAGCAAGTTACACATGAGTTCCTGTCCTACTTCTTGGAGTTCATAATTTATCTGAATTGCTGAGCGGCTCTGCCTTGTGTTCTCTCCAAAGCCCTTCTGACAACACTGGGGAATATCACAAACACTGAGCCTTCACGTTAGGAGGAAGAGGAAATTATGCCATGTGCAATGACATCACTCAATTTGCTGATGACATGATGACTTAAAATAAACCAACACTGACGAGGGATTTTTTTTTCTCTTTTTTTTCTGCTGATGAACAAGTTTGCTTGACATAGAGCTTAAAACTTTTAGGGTTTTGGCTTTGACCTCATTGTTCACCCTTTGTTTTGTCCGCCTAAAGGTACTATAAGGATTATCTGGAATTTGTCTTACTTTTCTGGGATAAAGACTCTGTCTCCAGTGAGCACTTTACTCAGTGTGTGCATTTGTTTTTAAAGAAAAAAGTTGAGATCAGATCTTCTTTTTGACTTTACTTTTCATTGTTCAAGCTGCAGGGTGCTGAGCAACACTGGGGAATGTTTTTATTTGTAGATACGTAGAGCTATAATTGTTTACAACTGACATACTTAGTAAACTAGTTTAGGGAACCAGACTAGAGCTACTTACAACCCTAAGACTGAAAGGACCATCTCTTATGACATAAGTAACATCCAACATTAGTAAATTCTGGTTATATCCTACCAGTGCTCATCTACCAACTCAAACCTCACCAAGCAGAGCAAACGAAACCTCACTCTACATCTTATTGATAGACTCTCATGTTTGAACAGACCACTGCAGAATAGCTGCTCCATGTGGGTTGGAATGAACATTAATCACAAACGGCTTGGCCCATTTTTAAGCCTGTGCTCTGTCATTCTCCTGTTTTGCTTTCTTCTGCTCTGACATCCTTTTTCTTTGTTCCAGTCCAGCTCCACTTTCAACCGTTACTATCACATAAATCCAAGATATTGTTTTTGCCAGCTGGTGTGGTATCCAATCAACCAAATTTGGCGCTGATACCTAATTTCTAATTGTTGATTACAAACAGGAAAAAAAAGTTAAAATAAGACTATTTTAAAATCACTCAGAGATGATGTCTACCAGAAATACATAATTCTTCATGCTATATGCTTAGACAGGGTAGATGTCATCTTTCCGAAACACAAGTGAAATAAATTGTTTTCAAACCCAAAATGTTTCTTGTTTTAGCTTCTTTAACCTCGTGTTTCTGCGAGTGATGATTTGGGTTATCCAGGGATTTTCTGCCACTTATTTGATAAACACATGCAGGAATGAGTTGTAAGAGATTATCATCAAAGTTATAATTTCTCATCCCACAACAGAAGGATAAAAAAGGACAAAGACGACAGATCCAATTGCTTGGTTAAACAAGAAATTTAAAGATGCCATCTTGAGCTACTGGAATAATTATTTCACAAAAAAACAGAGAATGAATCAGTGATGAAATAGTTTTGACTCTCAAAGATTTGACAACTTCACAGCCTCCTAGTCCTGACCTGAGACCTCAGTGCCAAGCAGGGTGAGAGCTGATGGGAAGCAGGCAGAGCCAGACGGGCAGTCAGACAAAGTAGTAGAGTGAGAAAAGAGATGAGGAGGAGAGATTCCCAGAGCTGCGAGTCCTACTCAGCAGCAAATCAACTGACAGGCCAGTGCCAAACCAACAGAGGAGCTGCAGACTCAGGCCTTTACGCAGGGCTGGGGCCTCTGAACAGCCATTAGTGGCAGTTGGCTAATACGTCGCTCCTTAAAACCAACTCAGCTCTACCCTGGATGTGGGAAACGACTGGTTCAAGTGTGCATGTGTGGGTGAGAAGGGGGGTGAGGTCACCGCCGGCTCAGAGAGTCTGTAAAAAGCACTAAAAATGATGTGAGACAGTCAGTGTTTGCCTATGGCATTGTCTTTGTCGCAGCCGCCTGGACAAGTGAAAGTGCCTGAAGCGCTGAACTCAGGGAACAGAGATGACAGAAACACAAGACTGGGAGGCGGAGGGATGGGATAGAGGGATAATAAAAGACTTTGGAGAGTGAGACAGAGAAAGTGAGAGTGAATGGAGGCAGAGAAAGGGGAGGCAGGGATCTGCAGGGGGAGGAGGAGGGGGGTAATCAGAGCCCATGCGCCTGAATCCCAAAGTGTCTGGACTATTCCCACCAAGTCCATTAAAAATTCATTAGGCCAATACTCGAAGAAGGCTGGAGAGTGGGACAGAGAGGGGAGAAAGTAGTGGATACGAGTGGAATGGGAAAAGTCAATAATCATGTGATAATGTTTAAGTTGCAAAACACACAACTCACACAAGTTTTACTGACTCTTTTATTTCCTGGTCACAATTTCTCAAGAACTTGACATCATGATGTTGCAGAGTTGTTTGTTGTGTCTGACCCAAGAATATTTAATGACAGCGTTTGAAGTCTTTGACTCAGCATAGTGCCAGCACTGGGATGTGCATCTTCATTTTTGTCTGCTTGTGGATTCTGAACCAGATGAGATGGATCGATCAGTTTTTTTTGCAAAAAAGCTGTTCTTTGACTCGCTTCCTTAGTTAAATACAAGTCATCACATTTTTTAATATTTACTTTTCCGAAAGATACAGTCATAATGTTTTTGGTATGTAAAAAAATATGTGTAAAATTTCCATCTTTTTTATGGTTTACTGTACTTTTTAGCTTTTTATTTAGTTAGTCAGGACACAAGTCTAAAAATGTTCTTAAAGTTTGGGACTTAAGGGTTATATTGATATGTAGCAAAAGTTTTAGTAAAAAATATGACACTATGGCATGTAAAAATGTAAAGATATGCTCTGGCAGACTAATGTATAGTACGTCACAAAGGGTTAAATGAGAAAAAACCTCAGTGAGAAATATTTCTGTTCTGTAAAGAGCTGCAGGTTTTGATGTTTTTTATAGGTGTTTAAAACCAGCGTCACTAAAAAAGTCCAGTAGGCGTGCGGATCAGGCGAACAACTGTTTATGTTCAGCAGAGTTTCTTTTAAATTGCTCTCCAGTAGAACAAACACACCCACAGCACCTCCTACGTATTCATGTTAAAGTGTTATCATAAAGACTTTATAGAAAGATAAAGGACATGAAAGCTCTCCAGAGTGAAGACACAACAGTTGGAGCTCCCCCTATTGACTGGCTGCCGTATAGGTCATATGGGCAGCCTCCTCCGTATGCTTATCAAAGAAACTTAAGTCAAACATGACTTCTGTTACTATGAGAACTTTTCTATTTTCTTTTTCAAATCCATTTTTGTCATTTAAGCCTGTTTCTGAAATGGATTGGAAAAAAGTTGCCACTTTTTTCCAGCAGAGGGTGAAATGTTTCTCCCTGAGTCATGTGATGAGCATTTTATGGGAAAATATGGCTGCTGATATAGTCTGTAGACATTATCATCATCATTTCACTTTTTCACATGGTTTAGCAAACTCAAAATCTCAAAAATATCAAAGAATTGTAATTTAAACCAAATTGACACCCCAAAAATCGTGATCGAATCAAATCCCGCGAATAGCACATTGTCCCAGCCCTAATGTCCAAACACTCATTTATCAACAAAACTGTAGCTGAGAAATCAGTGAGTGAATTGTGTGCTTTGGTGGTAACTGGGAACGTCAACATGAAGGTTACAGCAGCTGATCCTTACTGCTGACTGTGATGAATTAACTTACAGAATATCCGCTTTGTCGGGGGGTTAACAGCAAACATGGCCCTTCGGTCTAATCTGAGGTCCAATGGCACAAAACACGATGGCCGAGAGGACTGCTCAACTATTCCTCGAGGTCATGACAGTTTACATTTTCTATAGGCTCATTGCGGCCATATAGCAGCAGAGGAGAGAAGGAGAGACAGAGCACGAAAGAGGAGAGTGCTCTGTGGCCTTGAAGGGGCCAAAAATAGCGCCACACACACTTACATACAGTGGGGTTATTGTTCCAGGGTGGGAGAGCAGGAGGGAGCGGGGGAGACAGAGAGAGTTGAACACACAACATGGATGGAGAGTGGAGGGAAAGTACAGAAGTGCTCAAGGAGGAAGAGGAGGCGGCGAGGAGAGAACAAGTGGGACAGAGAATGAGGGACATGACGTAAGATGAACGATTTAGTCTATGTGCCTCTCTTTGCTCGTCTAACAGCGAACAGACGGACGTCTTTTCCAGGAAATTGTAGGGGAGGAGCAAGAATAGGGGAGAAGAAAAAACATATCCATAGGGATCCTCTCTCTTCCAGAACAAGCCGCTCTCCAGCTTCATCTAATTCACATGCTCGACTGGGAGACTGTACACGGCCTGTTAGGTCACAGCGTGGCTCAAACAGCCATGGAGTGAAGGAGGCTTTGAAGTGTGGGGAACAGAGAGTTATCTCTAATGTTAGCCTTTCAGAGCTGGACCAATGATTTAGTGTTTTCAACCAGTAAATCACAAATAACTTTACAAACCCCCCTGGAAAAATCTTTCTTTAATGCAAACCACAGAAACAGTTATTTTAGAGACTGCAACAGCTGAGAAGTGTGAGTGAAGCTGATTCACACAGTATGGAAGGATTTAAAAAACCTCTCGTGTAGATTTGTATTCCCCAGTCTTGACAAAACAAAACTTCATAGATAGAAAAGAATTAAATTCTAACTTGAGTACTAGGACTGTAAATGAGCTCCTGTCCTCTTGTTAACTTGAAAACCATTCAAGAGGAAACTGAATCTTTGTTTGCTCTTTGAATTTTTGCAAATGTCTTAATTTTAAAATGAAACAAGTTTACACATTGATCACAAGGTTGAACTCACACAAAGAATGTAGAGAGGTCCCTGCTTTTCAAAGATGTGTCACCTGTTGATAAAACCTAATCCAAGGCTGTGAGTGTTTAGCCTCTCCTCCTGGGGCGACGTAACACTCCACACAGGCTGTGTAACTAGCAACATGTACACACAACGGACACTTCTACACCTGGGAGCACCAAGAAAAGGCACAAACACACACACACTCCTCACCAGCTTTTTCACACGGGAACAGGTGGGCTAAAAGAGCAAAGAGGGGCAGCCACAAACAAATGCAGGTCAGATGAACCATGGGAAGAAAAACAGCAACACTGTCCACACGTTAAGCCTGAAGGCGCTGCACCTGATGCGCTCTCAGGTGGGCTGGACAACTGGACTTTCCTCGGAGTAATCACAATTATAAACAAGCCTGGTGGGAGAGTGTGTGTTTGTGTGTGAATGTGTTCCCCAGAGTGTGTTAAGAGGAGCAGAAAAATATTGTGTCAGTGGGAGAAGAGTCCTGTTGCTCTCTGGATGCTGTTTGGTATATTTACTCTCACCAAAGTGACGCCCCACTCCCAGGACATTAAATCTTTTCTTTGGACACACACAAAATCACATGTACAGTTTCCACATGCTGCTGTCACACAGATTAGCATGCAGAAACAAACTCAGAATTTGATAGTCTGATAACTGGAATTAAGAGAGTTTGTTTTGTGTTCAAGAAAGAAACTAATGTTATTCTCAGGGTGATATTTAGATATTTTCCAGCACCGGGATCAAGGTGTATTCAGTTGAAGCCTTGGTATCAGAATCTGTATCTAAATAGAAAAAAAAGTGAAAACATAATCAAATGATATCTGGCAGATTTGGTAAGTGTCAGTCATGTGTAACTTTTCCCATGATGCCCTGATAATTTCCTTCAAAGTGACTTTTTCGGGGAAAGCTGTCAAGGCTAACAGGAGCGTGTTAGAGGCCACAGGCGCCCCTCTTCTCTTTCACTCTGTCGCTCCACCTCACAGGCTGCTGTTAATGTACTCCTGCAGCCAACAGCTTGGCAGAGTGCTGCCAGATGACACTTCACCTCTGGTTCAACAACATACTGCCTACACACACTAATGCCTGCAAGAGTGTGTGTGTGTATGTGTGTGTGAGACTGTGTGGACACCTCTGTGTGTGTAGGAAGAGAGACATTGGCATCATATTAATATGAATATGATGAGTATTCTATTTTTTTTTTAAATTTTAAGCAAATGTCTTCCTTGGATTGATATAAAATGACACTTCATTTCATCAATGTGTTTAAATATTCATCTTTTAAAGCAACCATTGCACTATTTTGCCAAAAAATGTTACATATTAGAAGGTTCTTGATTTTGGAGATCAGATGTTATACATGAGCATTTCAAGCAAAAATAAAGTTTGTAAGTAACAGCTAAATATTCACAGATAAATTGAATAGTTCATATGCCCCCTGCAGACATAAGGAGGAGGTAGAGATTAATGAGCAAAGTAATGAAAAGCTAATGGGTATGCAATATAACTTGGCACAAAAAATGAGTAAACATGTGTTAGATATAGGTTTGCCATGGGGTGGAAAATTAATAGTAAATTTCAGAAAAACTATCCTTTAAGTTTCCACAGCTCAAAAAAATAAAATTTTTGTTATTCATTCAATAAACTTTTATTTTTTTCTCTAAAAACTCCTGTGAAATTTTGTCTCATATGTTGTGGAAGTTTTCAGGTTTTTTTTTTTAATTTTTGGAATCTAAAAAGTATTGCATAAAACATATCTGCATGCACTTCTGCTTATTTTATAAATAAATAAATAAATAAATTTATATATATATATATATATATATATATATATATATATATATATATATATATATATATATATATATATATATATATATATATATACACATATATGGAGTATTGAAAAAATAGTGTATGTGCCATGATTTTCAATATGTGTGGAATACAAGCAGTTATGTTTGTTTATTTTCAACTATAATGTAAACAAATGACTAAATTATCATCTGAAAACTTAAAAGGTGAAATAGAAATTGATTTTACGTCATGTAAGGATCCAAACTTCAGGGCTGCGATGAAATGACATTTCCCCAAAATGCAATGTTCTTTGAGAGTGTGACTGTGATTCCTGTCTCTGTCAGTGTAGGTTCAAAAGGTCAAAAGGTGATTTTGCCACACAGTAGTAAATAAGACGTGATGTGATGGACCGTATATCTGTCAGCTGTTTGTGTTTGGTGTGTCTGCGTGTGTGTTTCTCAGAGATAGGTGGCACTTTCAGGAGGAGGTTTCCTGGAATGTGCCACTATAGCGGGACAGGATGTTAGCAACTGTTGCGCACCACAACAACAGGTCTGTTTCCTGCGTGTGTGTCCGTGCAAGTCATTGCTTCTGATAAAGTCTTTTTAGGATCAAAACCAGAGTAGAGCAACAGCTTTCTCTGCAAACATGTAGAACGATCAAAAAATAGAAAGAAAAAAACGCTCACTTGTTGCACTAAACTGTCTTTCAAATGGGCAAGAAATGAAACCCAGACACTGTGTGCACAATCATGTCACAAAATGTATTTACAGACTCACTTAGGTGTGCATGTGACAGCAGGTTCTGCAGGAGAAAACACAAATGACAAACAGAACTTCAACCTGCTGAAAATATACACAGAACCAGAAAAACAAGTCTACAACAGCAGCTTCAGACTAAAACACCCTGCATGTGTGTATATTTATGCCTGTGAGTGTGTGTCAGTGCTGACTCAGTGCATGAACGTGTTTGTAATTCAGCCTTCACAACGCAAACTCTCCTCCATTCTCTCTCTCTCTCCTGCTCTCCCTGTCCCAGTGTCTCCTAGCAACCAGACACTTAAGGCCTAAAAATAACCCCCAGAAACGAACAGAACAAAAAAATAAAGCATAAATGGCAATTAATCCTTTCAAGCCGGGAACACGGACTCAAATAGAGCAGGTATTAGAACGGAAAAGAGCAGGGCAGGAGCAAGCAGGCGAGAGATGGAGAGATGCAGAGAGAAAAGAGTGGGAGGGCTGAATGTGCCAGCAACAGGTAGTTGTCAGGAGACAGAGATCTGCGCTTCATGACAGTGTGTATGACTCTGTGTGTGTGTGTGTGTGTGTGTGTGTGTGTGTGTGTGTGTGTGTGTGTGTGTGTGTGTGTGTGTGTGTGTGTGTGTGTGTGTGTGTGTGTGTGTGTGTATGTGAGTGAAAGTGCATGTGAGTGCCCACCAGCCTTGGCTTGGAACAAGACAGAACTTTTCCACCCTCTCCAAAAGCCAGGGCCGCTCCGGAAAAACAAGGCTCCAGTGTAAACCAGGCCGGCGGTCCTGCAACAAGCTGGCAACAAGTCCCGAGTTAAACCAAGTCTGAAGAGAACAACACGTCAAAAGACCCAGCAAGGCCTCCCTCTCTTTGACAGCCAGAGCTTTTATTTTTGATTTTTTTTTCTACTTTTTCTCCCCTCATCCTACAATGTTATGAAATAAACAATGTTACGAAACAGAGTAAAAGACAACTGAGTCATGAGCGTACACAGAGGCCGGCTGTCTAGCGTCTGAAGCGGACGCATTCCTCAGTGGATTAAAATTCTGGATGCGTGATGGTAAGTGAGAGACGAAGCAGCTAGACACCTGATCTTTACACCAGACGATTTACAGTTCAGCAGGAGTTGATCTTTCAAAGTCAGATTAAGACTGAGCAGTTTATGCATAAATATCAAGCAAAATAACCCTCAGAGGTTGTTTCTCAGCGAGTGTTTTGACCCTGCGAGGAAAACTGACAGTGGGCTTTGATTTCTACAGCATTGGGCTTTTTGGAACAAAAACTTAAAAACAAGTATTTTTGAATTACTGGAAAAAAATACTACATATATGCTTTACTTTGCGTCATAACCATCACAGTTAAAGGAAATAAATGCTTGAAATATTTCACCCTGTGTGCATTATCCTGATGAAGTAGATTTCCTTTCTCGTATCATGTTAAGGACTTGAAAAATATTTCACGAAACAACTGCTTGAGAAAGTGGAGCTCTTTTTAAGTGAGCTCTGAAGGACGCTATATGCTTGAGGAAATGTTGAGGAGTGCCTTAAGAAAAGCATTCCTTCTAAAAGGTTCCCCGTGGTTTTAAATTTTGTTACCAGCCACTTCAGAAATCTCAGTCAATAAAAAAGCACCCACTTTGAGTCAAATGCAAACTCTGCTAGACAAAAGAGTGGCTGCAGCACCTTGAATTTGCCACCTTTAGAGGTAACAAGCGATGTCAAGTAGGGGGTAAAACTTCAAAATATTCAATATTCAGCGAGGAAGATATGCTTAATGTGTCTAATTTCTACTGTGATTCATCCTGTTTTCATTTAGTCGTTTGACTCCAGACTGTGCACGTTTGCTGACCTAACCAAGGCTTTATAATTGTGCTTTCAAAGTGTTTGATTGTATGAATCAGTCTGCTGGTGCAAACTGTATTCATCTAGTAATGAGATGACCTGCCATTGTGCAAGGCAGTCTGAGGGAAGTGTCATGTGTGTAAGCTAAGTGACTGTCTTCATTGTCCTTGTCAGTTCTGAATATTTGGCACGGTAAGTGCCTCAAGTAGAGAAGTCTTCCATACAGCGCCAGATCACAGCAAAAGTGATTTAGAGTTACCTCTCTCAGAAATCAAGTCCATACCTTGGTTTTTAATCTAACAGTCTAAAAAGCCTTGTGTTACTTATCTAATTTTCATAATGGGATGTCGTTTGTTAATCCCTGGGTTCACATTCTCCTAGCAAAACTTCACCGTAAGCGAAAAAGCAAGTGATCTTTAGCGCCCCAACGTGTTCACAGACAAACATGTGTGTGCATTTACACACATAGACAAGTTGATTTTGTATAGCGGACGGAGAGCTGGAAAAAAGTACCACAAGAAACACCTTCCAAGGCCTCCTCTGTGAAGATGCAACACTCGATCTCCTCAAACATTGTGTCGCTAAAGTTGGTCAGTTACTGTTGTTTTTACTGGTTTTGTATTTCATACAAGCAATACATAAAAAATTATATATACATACATTTCAACATAAGGTGCAGCATTCTGAATTCATAGATATTGTTGGCAAGGCAAGTCTATTTGTAGAGCACAAGTCATACACAAGGCAATTCAAAGGGCTTTACAGGTAAAATAAAATAAAATCACAGAAATGTAAAGTCAGAAAATGTAAAGTACCCACCTGCTGCCTCTTTGTTCCCTATCAAACTGAAATGCATCCACTCCTGCTCATCTTCTAATGGACTTTATGAACAGACACCTGATGTGACCCAAAAATACTCTAACAAAAAGCCTCTGACTCTTCCCTGGCCTAAACGCTCATTTTATCATCCCTCAGCCAGTTTCACACGACACGTCTACCTCGATGATGGCCGATTTCTTAAGATGCTTTCTGGGAATGACTGTGACAAAAAGGAGAGGGAAAAGAAAAGGCATAAATGGCTTAAGCTTTGTTAGTTAGCATGCCCTGGTTGTTGTTGGTCACAAATGAAGGCCGTGCTTCATAAATCTTCAACAAAGAGTCTTGGAGTAAGCTGAAGAATACAACTAATTAGCAACAGGTAGTGTCCGTTCTGTGCACTTAAACTCTGCTGGCTATTCATCCTCTGAATCACAGTGGAACAGTGTGACGCCATAATAGATATAAAATTAGCTCTAGCTGTTTAGGGCCAAAACATCATCAGGGAGTAGCCACTTTGGATTTCAAAGCCCATCTTGTAGTTAGTTGAGCATGAGAGTCCTTCGAAGAGGCTTCGAAAATAAAAATCGGGGTTACATGATGTGAAGACTTAATGAAATCTATGCTTTACACCAAGTAGAGTTCATTCACTTATGAACACCAAGTTCCTACTTAAAGCTCTGAATATGCTAGCAGGTGTACACACTCCCTGGGGCTTTGATAGAACAAGCACACAGTCCATTTCATTTAGCTGGAGCTACTTTTAAAATTCAGAAAAAAACATGTCATCCACTCAACTCAACTGACCTGGGAAGCCTGAACCTGTGTGAGTCTCATGTTGTGAGTTTTATGTTGTTCCAGGTGAGAGTGGAGTAGCTTACTAGCCCTGGGGAATCATGTCTTTCTCAGATGCTGCCAACAGTGCTGACGATGGCTTGATTTCATAATGTCTTCATGCCAAGTAAAAATGTGTTCCTGCACAATCACATGAAGTGTTTAATGAAAAAAAAAGTGTTCAACAAAACTGTAGAACACAAACCTACAGTGACAGTAAGTGTATGCAGTAAAGCAACATCAAAGTGTCACTTGTTGACCAAACCAACATGCTCAAATACAGCACTGGCACACACACACACACACTCTCACTTTAAGACCCAGTGATCATCAAGGGAGTCATAAACCCAACGTACGAACGAAGCTGAGGGCTGGTGGCCCTTGGGTGATGAGCGAACAGGGGATGTCGGCAGCTTGCCAACCAGCACTGTTGTCCACAACACCTCTCAGCTGCTGCAGGGAGAGCAGCTTTGGAAGTGCTAATAGATGACTAATGAGAAAAATTAAGCTTCACATCAGCGTTGCATCAGGTTGATAGTGAGAGGAGCAGATGACTCCAGTGCTGTTTACCACTGAAAACAGGGATTTATCAGACTGAGCTGAAGGCTTTTAGAGCTGCTTTAAGGCTCCTGAGAAGAGTTAGGCTGGTTTGAAAGGGACTGAAGTTAATACAGAAGCCTCAAAGCAGATAAGACCATCAGAATGAAGACAGAGGTCTGAAGTTCAAAACAAGTGAGGCAACAACAACTAATGGTTATCTTTTGTGTTATTGATCAATTTGTCCATTAACCACGATTATTTGGCATGCTATTCTAGATCCCTGTTTTACCTTGCCTGCTTTAGTATGCACGTGCATGTTTCAGGTGTTTGTGCATTACCGTAGCGCTGCCATGGAAGAAGAGTTTGACTTAACACAGTTTGCACATGACATTCTCAGCAAATTTGTTTTTGATAAAATGCTCCAAACTTTAGGAGCCCTGGGTGGGAGCACTCTCCATAATTCGTATGAAATTCTTCTCTGTTTCTGCATATAGCTTTAAAAACAGTGGAAGCGACACCTCCTGTAGTGAATTGCAAGTACAGATGAGTTTGTACCAGCCAGTTACAGATTTTTTAAATAACAAAAATCAATAATACAATGCGCCAGTGCTTCATTTCCTGTGTCGACAAATATTAAAAGCCGACATAATTCGCTGCTTTCATCAACAGCTTAATAAGCTGTTTGGCATTGGAAGAGAATATTTTGCAAACTTTTGGGGGGCACACTCTGCTCTGCTGCTCATTCCACACATACACAACTAACATGACCTTAAAACGCCGTATTATAGTCTTACATTAGATAATGGCGGACGTGTGAATTAACAGTAGCATTTATCTCTGTTTAGCTCGCAAAAAAGCAACTAACACGGTCTTAAAACGCTGTATTATAGTCTTACATTACATAATGGTGGACGGAGGGGGAGGGCACTCGGGCAGTGTACAGCCCAACACACAGACACACAGGAACAGGAGCGACAGAATCTCTGTGGAGCAAAAAGTTTTATAATCTGCAACATTTTGGCCGATGTCGATTAATCGGTGACAGGCATAATCGGCCCGATTAATCGGCCCGACTGATTAATCGGTCGGGCTCTACTGGGTAGGATTATAATTTCATCCATTTACAACAGTTTTGGTATTTCTGCAGTTGCTCCCCAACCTCTGCCTTCACTTTTTCAGCAGCTGTACTTAAAATCTTCTCGGACATCTCCTCTCTATTTGTCTTTGCAGTACCAAGTGCTGCTCACTCACACTTGTTGGCTTCACCACCAAAATAAAATGTTGCAATGACTTCCTGTGCTTGTTGGCTGGACCTGGAACTATTAATATAACAATAATAGAAATTGCATCTGGGAGTATTGCATTGCAACAATGACAGAGCAACTTGGAATTTGTCCTGTGACACAGTAATCTATCACAATCAAACTTAGAAAAAGGTAGAATGAATAAAGAAATAAATAAAAAAAAGTGATCCCTAATTTTAAACACCTCTAATGTGCCTCAGTGCAGTGATTGAATTTCAAACTTATCCACAACAATTAACAGTGTTTTACAAACCAAACACTGAGAGCCTCAGGCGTCAGACTCTGAGCTTCCTGTGCGTCAGAAACGTGTAAAAGCACCAAAAATACACCCTACTTCGCCTTGTCCCATCAACGTATTCCTTCCTCCATTTCTAGTCTATTCCTCCATCAGTCCTCTTTCCCAGCCCCCCTTTACCCCTCCCATCTGAGTCTAACCCTGTGCACTTTCCTGCCATTCTTCTATCAGCTAATTTTAGATGAAGGAAAAGCTCTGTCCACATCTGCTAGTCATTCTTTAAGAGCTTTGTGTGTGTGTGTGTGTGTGTGTGTGTGTGTGTGTGTGTGTGTGTGTGTGTGTGTGTGTGTGTATGTGTGTGTGTGTGCGTGTGTGCATTCAGGATTGAGAAGAGTGAGAAAGGAAACAGGGAGAAGGTCAAAAAGAGAGAAAAAAGTTGAAAAAAATTAGGAGAATCAGTTAAATGAGTGCTGATAAGTAAATAAGAAAGGTAAAGAATAAGCAGGGTAAAGACCGAGAGAGTGCAGACGAATGTTCATCATGACTAAAACACAATGATTTTGATCCCCAGTGTTTTCTCTGCATTTACTTGACAGTGGTGAACCACAAGAGCAACCAACTGCCATCACAAGTAAAGAGAAATGCAAAATAAAATAAACATTATAATTTAGCTAAATGTGCCTTGAAAAACACAGCCAAATGTTGAGGCAGGGAGCTTGGAAACAGCGCTCTCTTTAATGAACAGAAATCACCCAAATGGGAGCAATTTGTAGTCCAAAACAAAAGACAGAGGGAGATCGTTCAAGCAGTGGTTCGGACTTTCTGACCACAGGAGAAGTCGAGGATCAGAGTGAGGCTGTGCGCCGAGCATCTGGTGCAGCGTAAAGGTCCAAACATCAGATTTAAATCAGTTTTTCACCAGATTCACTTCAATTTAAGTGGGCTGCAAAAAACAGTGAAGGTGACTCATGATGTGATTTTGTTAATACACCATAATAGGGATGGAACGGTTCATCAAAAAAACCTGAACTGTTCGGTTTTCCTCACTAAGTTCGGGGCACGTGTGCTTCGTTCAGTTTGTGTTTTTCTTTTTTCTTCAGTTTACTTCTCAGTTTGAAACAAGTATGTGTCTCTGGTCATACGCAGGCGCAATGCTAGGCGAAGAGTACAGTGGAACAGTTGTGGGGAAGCGTGTGTGTTGTTTACATGACGAGCAGAGAAGACTGAGTATTCAGACCTTGCAAGTGTTTTTTAAAGGCTTTTCTGGAGTTTGGAGAATCTGAGGTTAAAGCGTGTGTATCTCCTCAATGAGCAGCCTGTGCTACTGTGAGCCCCTACCCTTTCCAAAACACAGAGGTCTCCTCAATCACAGCAGATGAAATCTTACAAGTGTGTGTCTCATTATGGTCACTTCTCCCAGTCCCCAGCCCAGATAAAGGAGGAGGGTTGATATTTAGACATAAAAGAAACAAGAATGGACAGAAGAAAGTGAATTTGTAGTTCTAAACATATTTATCATGTTGAATTTGACCTGCTTTCTGTCACTCCCATGTTATTTTCTCTCTCCTGAAACACACGCTAATATGAGTGATGGCACGAAAGATACGGTTCTTAAGCCGCCTGCCACAGTCCCAGTGTGGGAATATTTTGTTTTTTATCAGAATGAACAAAGTGTGAGCTCATGAACACCAACGAGCTGATATGACGCATTTGTTTGAAAATAGTGGCGACGAAGAAGAAGAGGGAGGTGCAGCGGAGCCTTGTTCTTTGACAATCCGCTCTTACTGAGGCTTTTGGTCTGCAAGGTAAATAGAAATAAAAGCGCCAAATGGTGGGTGCTCAAAGACAGCTACATTGACAAAGAAATGCAGCCCTTCAATACGGTTGAAAGCCAGAAATGTTAAAAATGTTTAACAGACAGTACGGATTAACTGGGTAAAAGTACATGTTACCAACAATTTAGGAACTGTATAAACTCCCTTTTATATTTTTTATTGTTTTGTTTTTTTGTTTTTTTTTTGGAGTTTCGTTTTTTCTTTAGAGACAGGGTCTACGTTTTATTGTTTTTGATTAGTATTAATTATTTTCATTGACATGATTTTTTTTCTAAAAGAGAGTCCATTTCATTTTCATAGTATTTTTTTTCTCTTTCTTGTTTGTTAAATTTATTATATTTTTTGTTAAGTTTATTTCATTTAAAAGATCCTGACCTTTTAATTACAGTTATATACTCTTAAGAAATTAAAGTTTCTTGCTTTTGATATGGTGTACTCACTTTATTATCCCATTTGTCATAATTACATCAATGAAAAAATGGAAAAAAAATCAAAATAATATTGACAATAATATTGTTTATCGGCAATAATATTTTGGAAAATTATCATCTAGCAAAATTTGTTATTGTGACAGGGGGGGTTTAAAAATAACAACAATGTACACCAAACCGAACTGAAAACTGTATCCACAAAACTGTGATAAGAACTGAACCTTGGTTTTTGTGAACCGCTCTATCCATACACCATAAACACTCACTCAGACACAGCCACACAAACACACATGCGCACACACACACACACACACACAGGGTTCCTGGCAGTCCGCACTGTGCGTCACAGTGGGCTGTGAGGGGGACACAGAGGGCAGAGCGCAGTGTGTTTATGTGTGTGTGAGTGTGTGTGTGTGTGTTTATCCCGTCGTAAACAGGGACAAGAGACACATGCCGTGTCACCGCCTGTCACCACTTTCTCTTCAGTTCTCACCCCTCACTCAGCTTCCCCTCTTTGCCATCCAGTCTTGCTCCTGTGCCCTTCGCCTTCGTCCTGCTCCTCCCTGCCTCCTCTCTCTCCTCCCGCTCCTCTTTCTCTCTTTCTCCCCCTCCCTCACCCCACTTGGTCAGCTTGTTAAGCATGTCTCCTAAAGCTGATTAAGTAGTGTTGATCGGCCTTACGTAACATTCACCTCGCGCAGACGTCGCTGCCAGCCAGCCAGCATATTGTCTTTGTGCCTGTGTGTGTCTGTGTGTGTGTGTGTGAGTGCTTGTGTGTGTTTGTTAGAGAGAGAGAGAGAAATCAGAGGAAAAATGTGCTTCAATGAACACTGCTCTGCATGGCGTATCTGCAGTTGCACAAACGCGTGCACACACATAAGCCCATGTGCGTGTGTTACAGTAACTTCCTGGATCGGCGCCAAATCAGCACATGGTCTCGTTGACATGAGCGCACTTGGCTATGATGGAGGAATGTGCACATCATCAGGGTGCAGCCAGGTGTGTGTTACAGTCTGTTTATGTGTGTGTTCATACTGCAGGCGTGTTGATAATCACTGCTTATCCCTGAGCTGAACGCCAAGAGGGACCACGCACCTACATCGCTGCAGCAGGGGGTGAGACACACGCCCTCACACACACTTGACATGACAGACTGGAGGCTTATAAAAGATGAAACGCATCTTTACAACCACGATGCACCACTCGTCCTCTGTAACAGTGTGTTGGTGGTGCCCGTAAACAAAGCCCTGCTCCAGATCTCATTAATTGGTGGAGTGATTGAGTTAACGAGGCGGCGCACACACTTGGGTTAGAGAGGTCAGCCACAGCTTCTCTTCTCTCCTCTCCTGGTTTGCTCCTGCACTCTGCCTCATGGGAAAGATTAGAATCCTCAGCTGGAGCAAATAAAGCTGGATGTTATGCAAGAGCCCAGGAGAGGGAGAAAGAGAGAGACAGAGAGACATAGAGAGAAAGGCTGTTGATGATGTAACTTGAGAGAAGCACAAAATGCAGAAATGAAAGGCGAGCCAGAAAGAGACCACGAGAGGTGTGTGACAGGAGGTCTTGAAGCAGTTGACCTTACACAGTAAACAAGCTCCATTCCTCTTTGACTGCACGTACCTGGATGCTCTGTGTGCTGCGAGTCCACCTGAACAATGCTCGACAATCTGCTTCACCGGGCAGCGAGCTCACACATAGTAAACACACAGCTGCCCTGCACTGGCACAGACCAGTCCCTTCACTCTGCCACATCCACATGCAGAAACAAACTAAAGGATTTGAGGTCAAGCCCCGGTGAGTAGGAAGAGATGGCTGCAAACAGCAGGCAGGAGAAAATGGTAACACAACACATCTGGAATTTAAACAACTATACAGAAAATGACATGAGGCTTGTAAACTACAATCATATCAGTGTCTGATTTTAAAAGGACAAAGCCTCATTATGGTTTCGGGGGAAAGTAGCATAATTTTGTCTGTTTGGTACTGATGCTATACTTCACACACTTCAGTCTGTGGTTTTGGATACAAAATTCGGATCATAAAAGTCAATGTTATTGAGTAAACATTAAAAAAGATCTCCCTGACAACCCTTCTCTTGTAGGATGATTTATCATTAAGGTGTACAATAACAAGCTCTCACTGTTTCTCAAAGATGCGATGAGGAAGACCTGCTTTAATTGCCATCTTGTGCCCCCAAGTCTCCACGCACTGTGGTAAATTACTTTCAGTGAGGTGTGTGCTTGTTTTGGAAATAAATGGAGGTCAGTTAAAAAAGTAAACTCTGTCAGTTTGTAAGTAGTTTATTAGCTGGTTATTTTTAGTGCAGTCAGCAGCCCGATTCCCTAGGACATGTCCGTAATGTGTAATGTCAGTAAATCCTGGTTAGCTATGTCCTGCCAGTCATCTACCAAGCAGAGCTAACCTAGCCTCATGCATCATTTTATTGATAGACTCTCAAGTTTGAACAGACCACTGCAGAATAACTGCTGACTGTGTGTTGTAATAAACATCATCACAAACAGAGTGATACAGCCCGAGCTAATTAGCTTTCTTCTGCTCTTCTGTCCTTCTTCTGTCTGACAATTAGGCTCCAGTGTCCACCATCACTACAAAATTAGCCACAGAAATTGTTTTTAGCAGAGAAAGACACATCTCTGTGTTTTATCTGTGTCTCTCTGCTAAACTTCGCCAGCTGGCGTGGTGTTGTCATAGAGACCTAGGCTTGTCGTAAATCAATCCAGTCCTGGACGACCTATCCTGGAAGCTAACAAGTAGCAATTTAAAATGCCCTGTAAACCAGCAATATTGGCGCTGAAATTCTCATTCTAAAGAGTGGATTACGATCAGGCATATATATAGAAGGGAGACTTTTTCAAGATCAGAGACAATGATTTCAGAGCTGGACTGGTAAACCAAACTCAGGGGGGATAACTACATTTTGCTGCAACAGAAGGGGTAAGGTTGGGAATATACCAAATCTGTGGCAGTGTCATCTCTTCTCCATTTTGCATGTTGACTGCATGCTCTCTTACCTGTCAGCTCACACCACCTGTGTTCAGGGCCGCCAGAGATCTGAAGTTGTGGGACCACAGAGTTCCAATGATGAGTTTCTTCTCATTCATGTTGGGCTGTAAATCCTCAAACCTGCTGACTCCAGATCTGGCTCCACCCATAATGTTAGTTTTTTCAATCTAGTGTCGGCAGTTGTTTTTTTTAACTTAGAAAGTTACTGCATGTTTTAATGTGTGTTCAGTGCACAACTTCCTGCCCTGCTCTACCTGCCTTGTAAAACTTGATGCGTCATTGCTCCAGCAGAAATAGATGTTTACGTACGTGATCCAGAGGGCTCCCACATGCCGGGGCTGAAACGCAGCCAAATGGCAACCGAGCTGAGCCTGTGTGAGTAAACACATTGACCTGAATAGAAACCTATCAGATCCAATGCCAATGGCGCAGTGAGGGAGCATCTGGTGTATTCCAGCTGTAACTGTCATAAAATGATAAGCCCATTGTGACGAGAAAACACTGGTAGCTCTACTAAATAAAATGTATCTTTCTTGATGTCAGTGAAAAACTGAATTTTTGGGGCCTGTTTGGCCTCATGGTTGGTAGCTCTACTAAATAAAATGTATCTTTCTTGATGTCAGTGAAAAACTGAATTTTTGGGGCCTGTTTGGCCTCATGGTTGGGTCGTGTGCCCCATGTGCAGAGGCTTCAGCCTGTGAGTGGACGGCCTGGGTTTGGTTCCAACCTGCAGCCACTTTCCAAAATGTCACTCTCTGATCTCTCTCCTTTTTTTTTTTGCTCTATCAACTGTCCTTTTCTTTCGTTTTTTGGGGGGCCTGTTAACCCTCTTTTAAAGTGGACAGGACAGTGGATTAAGCGGGATATTGGGTGAGTGAGAGGAACGACAGCCTGAAACTGGATCAAGGACTAGTTTCATGGGGCTTGCAACCTAAACCACAATACTCACGCTTCTCACTGTCATTTCCTTTATGAATAAAGGAAATGAAGCCAATAATAAAACTAGGAAAATAAAACAAAAGACCTCTATTAGCCCTATAATGAGGTTCATGGAGGCACGTTTTGATTTGTTGCACTTTAAAAAGCAGTCAGGAGCTAAGCCTTGTTTCTTTTCCTATGGTATTTTATTCAAGTGTCATTTTCAACACATTTTCAGAAATCTTCCCCCTTTGCTTTTTAGATGTCACATTTTTATCGTGCATACAGGGCGACAACGACATCAAATGACAGGTGTTGTGTAGGTAAGACGGTGGGAAGGAATTAAGGAAAGTGGGAAATGAATGAGCGATAGGAAAGGAAGTCAGTTCCCAGAGATAAAGGCTGACTGGCATAGACACAGAGAGAGGACTGAACTTTCTCCCCTCTGTCAGTTTACAGCTTGGATGGTGTTATGTAAGAGCTGAGTGTACACACACCGATTACCTCTGCTTGGAGAAACTCATAACATGAAGCACTGCTTCACTGTGTGTACGTCTGCATGTATGTGGAGGCTCGGATGAGGCTTTTTATGTTTGGACATACAATAGTGTTACATCTCAGTTACACTTCAGTCACAAAGACAGCACACATACAATCTATTGTCCACTGATTCAAAGAGCTCTGATCATCCAGCTGAGGTGTAAGGTAGCGCCGGGGATCCCCGAGAAGTGACAGGTGCACTGGCTTACAGTTACACCTCCACAATACCAGTTTGATGACACGCCTTCACAAACAACACATCAGAGTCACTTTGTAGAATCATAATTGTGTTGTCTTAGTCAAATTAGGACATACACGCTGGAGTATGAGACATTTGAATTTTTAACCTGTGTAAGTTAGCCTTTAACTGTTGTCTGTTTGGAGTTGAACTCTGTGTCAACACAAAAGGATGACGAGAGGATGTGAAATGTAATTCAGCGGAGCTTAACGGTTGAGCAAACAGGTTCTCAGAAAGATGCCCCTTTACCTGTATTTATATAAATGAATACATAATATATATTCATATATGTATTATTTTTTATTCTGGCTCTAAGATGACACAGAACCAAGGTTAAAATAGTTTTGTCATTATAGTTTAGGTTTAGTTAGTTTTGACATTTTTTTCCATTACAGTTTAGTTTTAATTAGCTTGGAGTGGGCATTCTAGTTTTTATTTAGTTTTAATTTTTGCAACAAGGCTTAGTTTTAGTTTTAGTTTAGTTTTAGTTAAGTTTTAGTTTTTTCATACCTTAGTAACCAGGTGCAGGATTCAAAAAGGTCAGAGTAAATATTTTGTAATACAGTTTATTTTCCAGTCCAACACAGTGCTCACTGCTCAGTCAATGCTAATACTGAACTGTTGGCTGCTGCCTTAAACACATGAAAATAATACAAACTTAATATAAAAATATAAACATAAATTATATAAAATAATGTTAACATGAATTAAATAAAAATAATAAAAACATAAATTATATAAAACAATATAATAAGAGCTTTAATAATTAGAAACTTGGACTCTGTAACAATAAAGTCAGACTCACATGAAATTAAACTATTACAGATGATCTGATTCATTGCTTCTCTACGTTTTGTCGCAGCACAGTGCACAGCCAGTCAGTGCAGTAAACAAGCATGTCCCAGTACGTTGCTATGATGGTGCCGTACGGCGCTGACAACTGCCGAAAACTGTTGTAAAATTGGTTGGGAAAATGTGTCGGATTAATTTAAATCCTAAAGGCTATTAATATTGTCAAAACCTACAACTAAGGACATTTGCTCTTTAATTTTAGTTAGTTTCAGTTAGTTTTGTGAACACAAGATACAGTTTTAGTTTACTTATCGTTTTTGTTTTCTTTTCTAGTTTTTATTAGTTTGAGTTAACTGCAATGTATTTTAAATTTTAGTTTTCCTTTTTAGTTTCGTTTTAGTTAACGATCATAACCTTGCACAGAACTGATGTGAATATTTTCATTTTTTATCTTAAGTTCAGTTATCGTCATCTTGAATCAATGATAAAAAAACACCTGTATTATGACACCTTTCATCATGAGATGCTTTGGAAAAGTGGTTAATAAACTTCCACATTAGAAGTGTGTATTCTTGCTGCTTTGAAGATCTAATACTAACCAAAGAGAGATACACTGCATTTGATTGAATGTTGCAAAAACTGTGAACCTTATTGCCCAACCCAATATTCCACAGAAAAACCAGTTTACACATCCACATCACTGACATCAATGAGTCACACACAAAAACACGCACAGATCCCACGTTCCCACACACACCTCTGCACTCTGCTTCCTCTCACCGCTAACCTAAGGGAGAGAGCGTACCTCTGCACAGAACCCGGCTAATACTTGGGCCAGACGAACATAATAACCCTCCAAACACAACACCCACACATAAACAGCGAGGATGCTAGCTGGGGGCCAGCTGGAAGGAAAGCTGTGTGTGTGTGATGCTGGATGAATGTGTGTGAGACAACAAAGACCCTAGTGTATATTAATGGACAAAAATAATCCTCTAAAATTACAGTAACATCACTTTATAATCTGTGGTATTCGCTCTTTCTGCAGCCTGCAGTGTTTGATTGACATCTGTGGCAGGCGAAAGAGGCTCTGTTTCTATGGTAACATGTACACAAAGTATAATTAGTTACCACAGATGCACATGCTGGTAGTTAAAAAAACAGACTTGCCATGTTACAGAAAATATGCCAATAAAATCTGTGACTACAATAACAGTTCTTCCTCTTTCTCTAAATAATCCCAAACCAACCAATGTTCCCAAACACCTTTCTTCATTTTCTCCCCTTCTATCAAACTTCTCATTACCCCCGTCCACCTCGTATTGATCTAATAACCTCAACCTGTGACAGGTCATGTGTTATATTCTCCCCTGTGTCTGTATGAGTGTCTAAATGTACAGTAGGCCTATATGTGTGTGTACACCCACCCATGAGCAACTGCTTGGTTGTTACGTAATTTCACTGGGCCACATCTGATGCTAAAAATGGACATGGATAAAACTAATGTGACTGAGGGCAGGGCTACTGTACGGATGCACCAGTGCGCGCACACACACACACACACACACACACACACACAGCTAACATACACACAGACAGAAGGGGCAGGGCAAGCTGCTTAACCTCAATGTCATGAACTATGAGATGCAGATGTTGTGTTATTTTCTGTAAAGGACTGGAAGTCTTATTATTTGATCACAGATAACCATCAGAAGCAAAGGCTGTAAATTTTACAAAGAAATGTCTGTGATCTCTTCATCTCCTCTGATTTAAGGCTAGTTAGTTTTTTGTCATGTGAAAATAAAGTGCAGGGATTAAAGGCTAATATTGACCAATCAAACGTCAGCTCTGAACGTTGAGAATGTCAGAATGAATGTTAAGCTGATGTTTGATTTAAGGATGTCCTGATCCTGATCTCAGGTACAAGATCTGGGCTGATTTGAGCATTTTCTCACTGATCAGTAGCCATGTTTACATGGACCCAAATATTCCGCTTGCATTCGGTTTATTTGCTCACACGGAAAGAATTTAACCTTTGTATACACCTCATTCTGAAAGAAAAGTGCCAATCCGAATGGACATTTAATCAGTTTCACAGGGGTGGAATATTCCTCTCCCCAAACCGATTGAGGCGTAATGTATCCCCTCAAATGGAAAGTTGTCAGGGTGCGTTCTTGCAGCGCATGCTCAGATATGACGTAAGACGCAAATAGAGACGTTCCTCAACTTTAAAAATGGCGGCGAGCCGTCATGATAATATAATAACATAGTTTCAAGACTGCACTGACGACAAACTCGCAATACAGAGTATTGCAACACCGTGATAAACAAACTGCCGTCCTCCAGCTTGATAAATCTCGTGATGTTTACGTTTTTCTGCGCATGCCCCATTGACTTTTCTGTTTCATTACAGCGGCACACGTAGACCAGAGATTGGAATATTCCTTTCCATGTTCACTATTGTTTTTGGAAAAGTCATTCGGAAAGATTCCATTGGGAAAGACAAAAACTCCTCATGTAACCATGGCTAGTGACTCACGTTAGCTGTCATTGAGTACAAACTGCAGCCAAACACTAACATGTAAGTATAATTGAGGGTTCCAAGTTCATTCAACTTCGTAAAGTTGATGAAAAAATGATTTTAAAAAAGTACGATATTAGCTTCATTACAGAACAAGTGCACAACCAGACACATTTACTGCTATAACATCTGCTTTACTGCACCTTACAGTGACCCTTCAGGGACATATGATTTAAAAAGGTTAAAACGAACATAGGATAGTCTGTTGCCTTGGTATTACTCCATGGCTTTAATGTCAGATGTGAAAACAATCTAAAAGCTACACATGAATACATTTGTGCTCAAAAATCTTTTCAGGAGGCAATCAGCTCCATCAAAAGATCTGAAAAAACAACATGCAATGTAGTTCACCAACAGAAGAAAGGCTGCCATCTCTATACAGTATGTCACTGGATTGATTCCTTTACCGTCCAGTTTCAGATGATTCAGGTCAGCAGGCATTAATAAATAACCACCCATCACTGTATTTGTGAACTTTCTACAGAGAAATGGGAGGAACCCAACCATCATTGACACAAATGCTATGTGTTTAGGTTGTATAGATTACATTTCCAGAGCATATGTTTCCATAATACCAGCATTTTGCGGCTCTGCTTTAGTGAAACGTAAAATAATCTAGACATGGGCAATAGATTTAGGAAAATGTGAGTGGTCAGAGGGGGGTATGGGTGCAAAAAAAAGTAGAACAATTTACCAAAAATTGTTGGAAAAGCAACCCACTGTTTTATTGAAGCATGGAAGACTGCTGCTTACCCAGAATCCTCTGTTTGTAGACCAAGTGCAACGAACAGCAAATAAGCTACAAAACAACTCTTTAAATATGTAAAACCTACTTTAAAACTGATCCCACTTATGACTGGTTGGAGTCAAAACAACCGATGTACAGGTCCATGACCGGGATGTTGTTGTGAATAAATAAATCAAACTGGATATGGGGATATGTTTGGGTCAGGGCACTTAAAGAGGCGAGAGTGGTCGGGCACATAGGACTAGTGTGCACTCTCACATATGGACTAACTCCCGAAGAAAGATGTAATGACACAAACGTGTTTCCAGAAGTGTGTGTGTGTGTGTGTGTGTGGGTGAATGAGGGAGAATATGCTATATGATGTTCGGCGCTGATGGCCAGCTTTGTCATTAAAGTTTAATCGCTCTGCTTTCCTATAAATACCTTTTCAATGATCCAATGCATTATTCAGTTTCTCTCAGGCTGAACCACACACACTCACATACACATACACAAACACACACATACCTGGGGGGCCAAAAGAAAGCCCGTGCCTGGAGGAAGGAAGTCTTAAGAACATTTACGAGGACGATGGCCAGTGGGCAAAAATAGAGGGAGATGTTTGTCCAATCCTCTGCACTTTTCCTGAGGGGAGCTGGGCTGCACATCTTTGGAAGGAGCCTTTGGCTGAGTGTGTGCATGTTTGTGTGTGTAAGGGACTAGACATGAGTTTAAACCTCTTCATGCACCAAAGCCAACTTGCACTTGAAAGCAGCTAATGATCTAGTCTGACTGATGGCTCATATCTGGAGGTTCCAGGTCAGAAAACAAGCTAACTGTTGATACTTCCAGACAAAGACTGAAGACAAACATGCTGGATGCGCTCATCCTGGGTAAATCAGGGTGTCCAGAGGAAGTAAGAAAGACAGTGTAGGGTGACATGAAGCAGGAGGGAAAGGTGGAGAGAGGAGGAAAGATGAGGAGGAGGAGGAGGAGGCTAATGGAAGAGGAGCTGCCACTGGGGTATTAGCACATGGATTGGTGACACAGAAATTATAGTGAGAGGGAGGAGAGGACAGTGGGATGGGAGGGTCAATCAATGCTTAAAAAGGTTTCACTCCCCTGCAGGGACATGTGCCTGTGTGAGTGTGTGCCCAAACACACAACAGTGAGCTCAAAACGAAAACACAAGCTCTCTCTCCCTCCCACAGGCACACATTTACACGCACACACTTTTCAGAGTGGCCGAAAAGTCAGAGGTCTTGCTAAAGAGCGGTATTCGGAAACTGGCCTGTGATTCTGGCAAGAGAAGCAAAAACTTTGACTAATTTTGGAGGAGACAGTGAGTTCATTGTTTCTAAATCGCAGATATAAAAGACACTGCTTTCTTCTTCTTCTGTGTTGAAAAACTAGAGATGCAAAAACAGCAGATAAAAGGCAAGAGGCGCTCACTTTCCATTTATTGTTTTCCTTATTTTACACACACAGATTGTTGCTGGCGTTTATCAACACCTGAAACTAATCCAGCTGTTCTTCTGCACCGTATGTCTGTGATGAGAGGTATATGTTATTTACGCCTGAAGGTACATAAAACCAACCTTCTGGTAAACAACCGCCGGTCTTTCCAAAGCACATAATTCTCACTCTCTTACATCAGGCTGTAATGAGTTGGCTCAAAGTTCAAAACTGAGCACTGACGTACAAAAGGGAGAACAGGTCTGAACACGGAGGGACAGACAGAGGGAGGGAGGGAAACAAGATAAAGAGCGACAGACAGAGACAGCCAGAGGAAAGGAAGAGGAAAGACTGGTTGAAAAGAGAACTCAGAAACATGATTGTGCATTCCTTACATGGGGTGCAGGGAAGGAGCAAGAGAGAGTGAGAAAGAAGGGGAGGGAGGAGGGTGACAAGCGAGAAAGTTTAACTTGGCGCCAGACAGCCTTTCAATACCCAGCACAGACACTTGCACAAAATATCGACACTATGCAAGTGGCACAGAAGTCCTTTTGGTGACTTCCCATCGTCCAAAATTAGATTAGTTATTTGCCCTCCACCCCCGCTCCCTGGGTCCAGCACAGAGGCAGATTCCCAGATAAAAATAGCCAGAGGAACTATTCAAACACTGCTGCCTTTCTGCAGGGAGTGTCTGCTGACTGCACTGGACTTAAGGGGTTAGAGAGGGGTTAGGATCTCCTCTCAGCACCTCCTGGTATCACACAGCCTGAGCTGGAACACACTCACAGGCACAGAACGGTATTAATGCAACGCAAATAAGTGTGTGTAAGGTACAATTTGGATTGATAGCGTGAAAAAAGAATGAAAACATTAAACCATACATAAGACTTAAAGGATAAGTTCGGTTAATACAGCTTTTACATTGTTTATAGAATTAAGTAGAACAAAATACTCACCCAGAAGGTTTTCCTGATCCAAGCAGTGCTTCGGGAGATATTTAGATCCAAAATCGTGCAGCGGACGTCCGTATAATGGGATCAATCGGGGCATAGACAGCGCCGCTCCTAAAACTGCATTAATCTTCCAAAAACTCGTGTTTTTCATTAATATTCCATCATGGTCCGCTCCGGGTTAGTCTTCTGCTGCAGTCTGTGTCACTTCAGACAGTGCTGTGTGGCTGTACTGACCTCTGAACTGACGAAGACTTTGTTTACGATTGCCCCTCTGTGCATGCGCAGCGCGGCTCATTGTTTCAGGGGAAGATGGCAGGCTACATGACGACGCGAGGAGGGGCAATCGTAAACAAAGTCTTCGTCAGTTCAGAGATCATAACAGCTACACAGCGCTGTCTGGAGTGACACAGACTGCAGCAGAGGACTAACCCAGAGCGGACCATGATAGAATATTGGTGAAAAACATGAGTGTTTGGACGATTAATGCAGTTTTAGGAGCGGCGCTGTCTATGCCCCGATGGATCCCATTATACGGACGTCCGCTGCACAATTCTGGATCTAAATATCTCCCGAAGCACTGCTTGGATCAGGAAAACCTTCTGGGTGATAATTTTTTCTACTTCATTCTATAAACAATGTAAAAGCTGTATGAACTGAACTTATCCTTTAAATTTGCACATTGGACATCTAAAGTTGGAGCAATTGTCGGTTAATTTGAGTTTCCACTACAAAGAAGATCCAGTTTTGCTCTGATCCCGCCTGGAATGTATATTAGCAGCCACACTGTGCACTGATCCCTCCTATAAAGATGCCCTCAGCATGACCAGTATTATTGGGGTTAATCTAAGAAGATTAAGAGTATACATTACAACACCGCTTGGACAGAGCCCTGGCTACCATTGAGAAACACAGCCACAGCTGGGTGCAGAGCCACCGGCGGAGGATTACTATTCTGCCTGCGTCTATTGGTGTGTGCTTTTTGCAACAGGCCAGGATTGGGTCGAAGAACTTTATGACTGACTGAATGACTGACTGCCTAAGTGCTGACATGGTCCGGACAGCTTACACCTTGCTTGTACTCCAAGCAGCAGCGAGGTGACACTCCAGGCTCTCACCTGAAGGACAGGTCATTGTGTGAGGATCCAAAATAAAACCTCTCATCTGGAAGGATCAGGGGAATAGAGTTACTTGATCTTTGTGCCCGTGTGTTTGTGGGCGTGCGTGTCAACAGACTCAGATCAGTTTCAGTGGCGCCGGCGTCACCGAAAGCTGTTACACACACCCGCAAGTTCACAAGTAATACCTTTCACACAGCTGCCCACCCAGAATCCCCATTCTCCTTCATACACACACTCACACACTTGATGTTCTTTAACAATAGCATGCCTTTCTGCACCTCCACTCTGAGTCACCTCCACAAAAATGCAGCTCTGTAAATTCCCCATATTACATTACAATGCACATGCATGCGCAAACACAAACAGCTGCTGAACAGCGCGGCTCGATCCATGCACACCAACACACCCTTCTGCATTCTCGACATGAAGTTTGATACCTATGTGTAAAGAGACCCTCAGTGCCTCTGTGTGTGTGTGTGAGAGAGAGGTTGATGGTTTTAATTACAAATGCTGCTGCATACTTCTGATATAAAAGGCATTATTCTAATCTGTGTATTATTCATACTGTCTTATACAATTATCAGAAGTATGTCTGTGTATAAATGGATGCATGCCTTAGCAATTCACTGAGTGAGTGTGTGCAGAAAAGGCTCACACAGATAGTAACTGTTGTGTTTTCCCCTCATGTGTAATGCAACACAGCCGGCAACTATTAACCTTCTAAGCAGGAATGTGGGAGGTCCAAGAATTCCAATAAAAAGCAGCAGTGTGTCTAAGTGTGCATGTGTGTGTGTATGTGTTTGTACTCACACATTTGTTTTCAAAGTGTTACAGTTATCTGTCAACAGTCCATCCCGTCCAGACTCATTACCATCCCTGACCAATAACGAAAACGGTCGATGTGGGGTCACGCTGTCAGGCTGCAGCCAATGGTGTCACAGCAAAAGTAGGCTCAACTCACATCACAGACGTACACACACAGCCCCAGGACGCATTTAGTCGTGCTGTTTTGTTATCAGCGTAAAAAGCGCATTTTAAATGGAGCCCTTTAGGCTGGAGCCTCACAATCACACTGCTGATCAAACAGGTCGGAGAGGCTGATGATCTATAGGAGTCGATGGATGGATCTGAAGTTAAAGTGGGGGGGTGCAGGGCCGGGGGAGCAGTCAAAGGCACCAGGGCCAGCAAGAGTAGTGCTGCTCTCTGTGGTCTCCCCGGTCAAGGGCAACTCAGGACTAATGGTCGGGAGGTCCATTAGTGTCGACTGGCTGAGCACATTGTTCCCTTTGGTCACATTCCTGGATAAATACAGACATTTCCACAACCGAAGGCCTCCTCTTCCACAAGTCACTTGTCGACTTGGTGTCACAGGCGACCAGATCGAAATCTGTAGAAAAACTGTGGAGAGGGGACTTTGCCTTTTTTGCAGTCTGGAATAAAATGAGTGTTTTTAATAATGGGCTCAAATGTTTGTGTTACCACCTGTAAACAAACACGGTATGTAGTCCAGCGCTAAAACCTCAACACTTGTTCCAACCACGTCTTCCTGCAACTCACAGATTCAGCATGGGAGGAAATAAATTAAATGCACAAAAACACAAGCGTATAAATTTTAAAGGCTCTGTGTGGACTCTTCGGAAAAACTAGTGTTTTATCTGGGGGTAAAGACTACATTTCCCATGAGCATTTGCATCCACTGCCGTGAGGATGTGACTGACCAAGATGCAAGTTTGTTGAAAGTCAATGAAAGGAAAGCAAATCTTTTTACTTTTTACAACTTTTCTTTGTTTGAGACAACTTTTTACCATATTTAAAGCGGTGAAGTAATTTATTTATTAATATTTATCCAGCGCTTGTTTGAAATGTGACAATATGCTCAGATTGCACTGCAATTTGTAGTCCATAACTTGTAGGTTATGTCCTACCAGTGTTCATCTATCAACTTTCACTTCACCAAGCAGAGTTAACGTAACCTCACTCTTCATTTTATTGACAGACTCTCAAGTTTGAACAGACCACTGCTGTTTAAGTGCTGAATGTGGGTTAGCATTACTATTATCACAAACAGCTTAGCTCGTGATTTAGCTCTTAGCCCGTGCTCTATCACTCTCCCGTTTAGCTCTTTTTCTGCTCTTCTGTCCTTTTTTAATTTTGCCAGTCCCACCGCAGGGTCCACCATTACTCTGCTCCTCACTGCTAATCTTTTTAAGCCAGCATTGTGTTGTTATGAGGATTTCTACGTGCTGTAAATCAATCTGGCCTGGATGACCTTGTCAGGGAGCTGAGAAATAGCATTTAGAAATAACCTATTTTGGCACTGACAATCTCATTTCAACTCATGGATTATGATCAGAGGCATATGAAGCGAGCCGTTGTCAAGATCACTCAGAAAGTCTTCACAGGGACTCTGAGGGACTGAAAAAATACAAAATTGCCATACAGCAGTAAAAGTTAATATCCTCTGAGGAAAATCTTTGAGAAATTGGGGAGGTTAAGTTAACAATTCAGGAAACCAGTTAAAACATTTATCCAACAGACTCGGTGCATGTAAAACCCAATCAGACCTCAGGCCTTAACCCCTGGCTGCATGTCGTCCCCACTTCCAACATTTTCTCTCTATTGTTTCGTCCTTAAGAAACAAGGGTGAAGATGCCAGAAAACATGACTCTGAACACAAATTGATTTCTTTAAAAGTGTGACAATATCACACTTCTGCATTTAATATCTATACTCCTGATAGCTAATGGAATTACAAACTAAAAGCCCTCAACAGACTTTGCACTCAAAAGGCGAGTGTTACAGAACAGCATCTACTCAAAGCAAGTAGCTTGAGCCTGATCCCAGCAGGGTACTGTCCCACAGAGTGGGCTGTAAAACTGAATTGGTGGTTTTGCTGTGGTCAGCAATGTGAGGGGGTTTTCACAGATAAGACTAATCACAGTGCTTATCATCACAGAGGTTGAGCGCTGAGATTGAAAAGCATATGCATGGAGAAGGCAGGCATAAACCCACGTAAGGTAAAGGGAGAATGTGTCCTCTTTGCTCAACAGCAAGTCTCTTGTCACAGAATAATGCAAGACTCAGTGTGTGTCTAGATTTAATGGTAAAGTGGCTCTGAAGCACGTCAATCACTCTTGGAAAGCGGCACGAAACAATCATCATTAAACTACGTAGTTGAATGACTGATGACAAATAGACTGGGAAGCCACATTTGCCTCATTCTTTTACCCTCCCTCACACGCTCACACACACACACACACACACATACACATACACACCCGCGTTTCACACGCTGGCAGAAGTACGGTCTCTTCACTTGTCAAAGGCACCACCAAACTATGAGCTACTCTGCACCATTATGAGCACAATGAGAGGTCCCTGGCCCCACAAGTCCACACACAATCAGCCCCTGGGCCTGCCCCACTCCCACCATTGTCCCACACTCCACACACACACATACATACAAAGGCCACTCCAAAGCCAGGGGTCCCACTATGCAATTCCACCACACAAAGACGCACACCAGTCCTCATCCCGTCAGAGAGAGAAAAGAGTGACAGGGGTGGCCGAAGAAAAATCGAGGAAGGATGAAGAAGACGGAGGAATCACAGAGTACAGAGTGTGTGTGGGATTGTAGAAAGACACAGCGGGCCAGTAATTATGGTGTGTGTACGTACTTATCACAAGAGCCTGATCGATCATTAGCGCAGCCTTCAAGGCAAACAAAAAGGTAGATATGTGACTGTGTGAGCGTAGACAAGAACTCCCTGTGTGCCGCTGACTGATGCAACCTGTAGAGCACAACGCCTGTTTCCCCAAACAAAGACGTGTTAAACACCACTGATAAGATATTCATGATTAAACTTAAACTCCACAAAGCAAACACTCATGTTCCAGCTACAGCAGACACAGGTATAGCCCGGCCGTTTCCTGCCTCATCACATCAATTCTCTGTCTCAGCAGAAATCCCATCATCTATCTGTTCAGGCTAATGAAGTGACAGAAGAAAACAGGAGCGCAAGAGGGAAGCGTCCGCTGACTGAGCGAGAGAAGGTAAGCTCCACAGAGGCAGCAGCTTACCGTATGGGACATAATCCTACATCAGCAAACATCCTGGGAAGGGATGATTGCATTTTTTTATCCTACACTTATCCTGTCACTGTTATATCCTCCTCGTTGAAGAAATGTGTTTGCTCTAAATGATGGGAAACCCACAGGTTAAGGGTTAAAACTCAAGTCCTGATTGCGAGTGCAGCAACAGCAGGAGATCGAGAGATCAGGACCGCGGTGAGGATTAACCAGTTTAATAATTCAACTATTTAAAAAGTGCTGTTATGAGATCAGATGTTATGTTAGATAATGCCTCTGAGACAGAGTTACTATGTTTACCAAATACAGCTGAGAGGATTAATCAATTAGTTGATCAACTGAGTGGTGATCAAATTTTCAAATGACATGCTACTTGATGATTCACGGCTTTACGTAATCACAAGGCAGTTAGCTTTCAGCATTTGAAATAATTAGAGCTGAAATGATGAGAAAATGATAGCTGGAATTACCAGAGGCTTATGATACTACAGCAATATTTAGCACAACTTATAAAGCAATCCTTTGACTCAAAATTTTTTTTAAAAAGTGAACGTAAACACAGTCGGATAAAACAACAAAAACAACAGCGCCTTTGTTCCTAAAAATATCAAACTCCTGCTTACCAAAACCATGAAAAAATTATCACAATCTATTGAACGAAATAGCTTTTAATTTATCAGATAAGTGAAAAAAAACTTGCTTTTGTAACAAGAGTGTTATTATCTATGAATTAAAATATTATTTTAGGGGGTCCATGAATAAGTAAATTATGGGCATTCAAAAAAAACAGGTGATTGTTTGCCAGCACTTGCCGTTGATCATAATAAAAGCAGTCAGATTATTTTAACTTTTAGCAATCATCAAATCTTAATTTTTGTGTTCGATATGCGTGCAGGACCTATGCGACAGAAGCTGGCGTTGACTTCTTGTGCCAAAAAAGTTGCAGGTTTTTAATCCCTTGCATGACAGTGCACTGGATGTTTTAGTGGTCTCTAACTTTTCCCCTTCTTTAACGGAAACCAGCTGAGATCAAGCTGCAATGACCTGACTTTGAGCGCAACTTTTTAAAGACTTAATCATGATTCAAAAATTCAGGATTGAAATAATAGTAAGAAGCCACTCCAGTCCCACAGGAACGGCAGCACACGACTTCACACGTACCACACAATGTTCTTTGCCTTGAAGAACACAGTCAGCCTAAACACACACTCACACACACACTTACTGCATACACCGATCCAATAACCTGAGTACGATCAATTTTTAGTACCTTCCCAGAAGGACTTAAGCTATCTGCTGCCACACAAACACTGAGTTCCTTGTAATAAAAGGGCTATTTGTGGTGGGATGTGGTGTGATGTCATGGTAGCCTCCTCAGGGCTGCTGCAGGGAGAGGGGGTGTGTGTGCAGGAATGTGGAGGGCTGAGGGGCTGAGGCTGGGTGCAGCAGGAGTCAGGAGGGGACAGGCTGGGGGAGGGGAGGGGAATGTCCCATGTGGAAAAGGATCTTGCAAAGTTTGTCAGTTACACACACATTCACAGCCGTGTGCCAAATGCTTACCGGTAACTACTTAGGAAGTCATCACAATGTTCCCGCAGGTAAAACAACTTATTAAATATGTATACTTTGTTTCGCACAAAAGGAAATAGGCAGCAAATGAGTGTTGCATTCTGTCAGATGTTATCTCCTGGCTGCTCGAGTTCTGCTTGATTATTTCATCAGATTACACTAAACTGATCTTGTTCTGTCACTTAAAAGCAAGGCATATCATTGCCCACAAATAAAGTGAGTAGCTAGCACTTATGACCACACTTCCACTTCCTCCTTTGAAGAAAAAAAATTGGCTTCCAGTGAAGGGAGCAAGAACAAACTTATGCAAGCATTTTAGGAATTAGACAAAATGACACACGCAGAGACCTCAGCTGACTACTGGAAATCCCCCTCACCCCTCCACCTCTGCTCTCACTTCATTATGCTGACAAGCCAAGTACCTGACAATTGTATGCTCAGTTACTGGGTTAATATCAGCGTGCCCTGTGTACGTGTAGCCAGATCCAATCACCACAACACCAGCAGAAGAAAGGAGAGAGTCCTGAGGCAACTTATCAACACGTCTACATCTCTTTCTCACACTCTTCCTAGTGTTTGCAGGACTTTTAGTGATACCTTTCAAAGGTGCGGGGTGGTGAAATTAGGTTGTCAGGGTGACAAAAAGGATGTCGCTGTAACAACCGTACAGTAGTTAAACCACTTCCTCTTGAACCGGAGTACAGTACTAATCCTGCACCAGATTTCGAGAGGACTTTCTAGCGACAATACAATGAATCATGCACTAACCCTGATGTGAGTAAATCAACAGGTTTTCTGGTGGGGCGCAGACTGGTAGCTATATGGCCGGTTCATCACTCAGAAGTGCACTCACAAAGTAAGCTACAGACAACGGAAAGTAAACAAATAGAATGAAAAATCAGAGCAGGCGCCAGGCAAACTTACCAGAATCTCCAGGTGTTTTCATTGTTTCTGCTTCGGCTACCGGGCTAGCAGCTGAAGTTCACTGAGCAGGACGAATCCCACAAAGTTGCTTCTGGAAAAGGAAAGTCGGTCTCTCGGCCCCTTCTTCCCCTAAACTGGAAAACTAGGTGAGGATACACGGCAAACTTTTCAAGCAGCAACTTCAGCGGCTCTTCACTCGCGCCGCTGCCGCCGCCGCGCTCCGCTTCCCCGGCTCTCTGCCAACCGAGCAACCGACCGAATGGTCCACTTCCCAGCGAAGTGAGCAGCCAAGACTTCTTGTCGGTTCTCGCGTTCGTCCCCGTGGTAAGCAGCGTTAAAATTAGTTAAAAGTTGCAGCGGAAAACGGTCAAGCCTCCCGTCTCGAGACAGCCCAACAGCCTTTCTTTCTCTTTTAACAACTTCTTTCGCTATCTGTTCAGTGGCTGTTTACTCCATCTCAACCGCATCTTCGTCGCTGTTAGACATCTCTCCACCGCAAAGCTTTGTTACTTCTTGGACAGAAATAAACGTTAGAGAGGAAGCTCTCTTTCTTTCCAGACTTTTTCAAGTCTTCCACTCACTCTCACACCATTCAGTGCGAGTCTCTCCTCCCCCCGTGCCTCTCTTCGTCCTCGGGGTGTCGTGTTTCGCTCGCTCTCTTCTGAGCGGGGCCCGCCCACACTGACGGAGGAGAAGGGGGGGCTAACGTGGCGAGTCACGCCCACTCACCACGAGCCAGCGACTGGGCTGGCGTCACTGCAGCACGCGGCGTTGCCGTGGAGACCGTCAAAGCGCGCTGCCGTAGTGACGTCACATCCGAGTCCCACGATTCGAGAGAGGCGCGAGATCGTCTCGGTGCACCGTGACCATTTACGTCAATCAGAGGTTATTGGTTGTAATTAGGCCCTTTCATATCAGGATAATTACACTTTTCAATTTGGCGAATTAAATCTGTAAGCGTCAGTATGTGATTAACAGTGAAAACAGGAAACTCACTCTCATTGTTAGTGCGTACTGTTAGAAATTCAGCCACCTTCCTGACACAGCAGACTGTTTGACATTTCTCTGCTGAACGTGCTGCTTAACGAACTGTGGTGTTTCTATCAAAAAAAAAAAAAGTTAAACATCAATGTCATCAGCACTAGGACTTACCAGTGGAGAGTATGTTTGAATTTGGTTTAACCCTTTAAATGGTTCTTTTAAGTGTGTGCTGGACAGTTTCCCTGTGCTCACCCTAATTTTTGTACACCACATAAATATGTCTGATATTACTTAGAAAACAAGTCTGATGATAAAATTGAAAACCTAAGCATGTAATGACCAAATTAAGACCTAAATGTGCATTTAAGTTGCAGTTGCAATCTGATTTTTGCATTTTGACTGTTTAAACAAACTTGTGCAAATATTCTTAGTTATAAGTGATGGATAAAGGATTTTACACACTTAAGATTTTTTTTCCTACAGTTGGCCATTTGTAAGAATTGTTCTGAAAAATAGATAAATAAATATAAAGTATGAATGAAGATAACACATTTTTGATGTGCCTATCAGCAAATATATTTTAGAAATATAATATTTGTCTGTGTTTGATATACAAAAGCAAGAGTTTAGAGCCATGCAGGACAGTTAGGCTGTTCAGTTGTCTCAAGATACATTTAACTAAATGTCCATTCCAGGAGTGACAATGCTGATATTAAATTTCCAAAGTTCACCAATGGAAGTAGCCTGGAGAGAATTTTTTTAACACTTTATTTAAATATATCCCAGCCAATATGGTGAACAAACAAGATAAAAAATTCTTACTGTGTAATGTATTCAAAATCCCCTTAAACAAATTTTGCTTTTATTTTTTAATAGTGGTCATCCACAGGCTGAACAGCATGATGTTAGCATACTAGCATAACAAATTTGTTAGCTGAAATTAAAAGGCATTACCTATCATGTTCTTGTGTGAAAGGCCAAGAAACAATAACTTTTTTCTCAAAAAAACAAAAGTCTTGTGGTTAATCTGTACATGAACCTGCATCCTGTTCTGTTGTCATGTAGAACTAACACCCATTCCCTGTTTTTAAAGATGCAGCCAACTGTATCTGACCTTCACCCAGTTGACAAACACACACATACACAGACTCAGAGAGTGCATTAGCAAATGATGTATGAATACAATGCAAGCAAAGATACATCCGGTCATTTCATCCACAACACTCAGATCTCTTGAACAGATTTTCAGCCTGGCCTGTTTCACTGTAAGGAGTACGGTCATGCCTAGACTTGTTTCCTGTCATCATGAACACGCTGACCTTCTGTTTCCTCACGTGCCACTTGAATGAAGCCTTCATGTGTTATCGATAAGTGCGTAAGAGTGGGTGAGGCGTCATACATGGGAGATGATGTGCATCTCCTCCCTTGCTTTCATTTACACTGGCACCTGCACGAAGGATGCAGGCTTTTATGTGTGTTTTTGTGTGTTTCTTGACCGTGTTGTTACATCAGTGACACACACCACTGCCCTGCCTTGTCAACAGGATAAGACAAGGGTAGTAAAACAAAGTAAACAAATCCCCTGACAGCAGCAATGTCCCTGTAGTGTGATTTACAAACAGGATTTCTCCCCTCTTGGCTGGCTATTCTCTTAGAGAATCAGGAAACCCACTCTGCTCTGCCTGATAAGAAAATGGACCAAAAGGAGCATCCAGACTGTGTGTTGAACCTTCACATTCAGGAAACAGTTATCCTGTCGTCTTCTTCTTTAAAGCAAGGAAATACTTGGACAAGATCTGCTCTGGTTTTTCCCACACACAACCTAACTGACTCTCCTGGAGGTCACTTTCTCCCGATGTCCTGCTCATGGTGGGAATTGCAATAATAATAGTACGTGCATGTGAAAGTTGTATAATTTTAGACAACTTTACAAAAAAATTAAAAGTAGTAAAAATCTGAAAGTACACAGAGCCCTTTACAAAGGTCAAAGAATATATTTGGTTGGTTAAATCAGACAACAGCAAGTCCAATGATTGTTTTTAATTTTTCTGTACCTGAAATTACAATAAGCTAGGAAATGATGCCTCGGCACAACTTGTTTATTGGAGAAAAATGGCATGCCAAGCTCCGGGGTATTTACAGTGAACTGTGCATACCTATCAGGGTGAAAATTATTTCGTGTTTTTGGTTTGATGGAAAGCATAGTTATTAATTTGTTATGCTAATAATGTGAGCATGATTTCTGATGGCCTTAACCTTACCCTTTAGCTTTCACTTTTGACTTTATTGTCCGTATTAAGTCCCAGTTGTCTTGCTTTTGTAATTGAATCACAACCTGGACTTAATCCAACTATATCATGAGATATTCACAAAACAAAATGGGTTTCGAATTTAGGCTGTGATTGATTCACTTGCAATAAAACAGGATTAACTGAGGCTTTAAAAATGCTGTTAAATAGATCAGTGTATATGTTGAGCACATTTTGACTCTGCAATAAACAAAAAAGAAAAAAAAAAGAAAATAGGGTGCACTGGAAGGGCCTTTTTTCATATTTAACAGCTTTTAAAAACCACAATAACCACTGACACATGCAACTGCAAAGGTCAAGCTAACAGGGTCATTTTTTAAACCAAAACACCTGTTGCTCTGGTTATTCTGTGGAAATTCAATCAAGTTTCAGTTCAAGACCACAGATGGAACATTGACTCTGACAATCACCTGAGCATCAACCAGACATTTGAAACCAAAGACTTTGGATCACTTTAAATTCGACTAATTGTTGTTCTCACATTTTTGATCATGTCTGCTTTATGTCAACTTCCTGAGTACTAACATTAGCTTTTCTCTGATTACCAGATCCAGAGTCATTTGATGTGTTTCCCCCCCTCATTAACTACAGCCTAATACCTGCTGTCTCTCTGTTCCTGATCAATGCAGAAGTTGTTAAATATAAACCATGGTCCAGTTCCTTACATTCGTCTGATCTACAATCTTTACTACTGTAGCCCAACTTAACAGCTTTATAATAACCTGAGAGAGATGTGAGGTAAACGGCCCTGGTATGATAGTGTCAGTAAGGTCAGTCAGCTGTTCACAAAGTGGGTGCCCTTTTTTTCTCTGTCTCCATTTTTTTCTATATCTCTCTGTTTTTTTTTCTATGTCTCTCATATGTTACCATTCTTCCTGGCATGCATACACCACATTTCTACCATTTTTCTATTTTCCAAAGTCTGTATTTCTGGTAGAGGTGAAGGGCTCTCCAGCTCCCCTGCCTCTTCACCCACAGAGAGTGATGAGAGAGAAGAAACCGAAGAGAGGACAAGAGGCATGATTTAGCGATCAAGTGTGGGGTGGACAAATGGCTTCTCCTCTTTTGATATTTATGCGTGTACTAACTCTACGTTTGCAGGTGTGTGTGTGTGTGTGTGTGACTTTGGTGAATACACTCTTTTGTGAGTTAAGCACAGGAGATGACATTTACAGACAGATCTACGGCACAGTACATTCTGCACACTGATAAACACAGTGCTGCACTTGATACCTTCCATCTCTCCCGCCCATGCCTTTCTCCTCTTCCTTCTCCTACCTCACTCAGGCTGCTTTCTTCTGAACCCCACCACCCCCACCCCCACCCCGACTTCATACTTTTTGCTTCTCCTGCAATGCCATCATCTCTCACCACTCATTCATCCATACGTCCGTCCACCCTCATTTTCTCCCTCACACTCACACCTCTTTTGTTCTTCCTCCCACTCCATCCTCTGCCACCTCTCCACACCTCCATCTTCTGCCTGCCCTCATGCTCATCACACACTTTGTCTCTTCAGGTCTTCATTAGTTCCAGGATGATGGACACATAACTTAAACACCTGAACTTTTTGGTACAGTTGCTTTTATGTCCAAGGTTCTCTCCCCTAATCAAAAAATCAACAGAATTTGTACTTTTTGAGAATCTTTTTACATGATGTTTATTATGATTATGATAAAAATATATGAGAATGAAGCCATGTTTCACGTTTGATGTCTGGTCAAGCTGTTACATATCTGAAATATATAAAAGGAAAAGATGCATGGCACATTGTAAAAGAGAAAATTGATACACATTTTTGGATAAAAGTATTAGAAAAATCAGGAGCATGTTTGTTTTGTTTTTTAAATCTAATGTTTTGGATTTACACTGTAGGCTGGGAACCAGGATATTGATTACAGCTCCTGTGATAATCTTTTGGTTTCCCAAAACGGTGCCATCCTGTGTGATAAAATGTTTTAGACTTAATGGATTAGCACTGTTACCATTCATGTATAAAGTATTACACTACATTTCCACATTTTGAAAACTCGAAAAATAACTGCGCTCAGAGCCTGCTTTCGTTGTTTTCACCACAGTGCAGTCTATAAATAGCTCCCTTCATTCTTCACCCTGTATGGCTTTTCATGTGTGAAACACAAATCCTGTTCTTAGCCATTTCAACTTGAACCCCGGTGGAGTGTTAGTGAGGAGGACACCAGAGGACAGTACAAGCAATGCACTGTAAAACGCAATTTTACATATTTATTCTTCTACCATATTATGCTGTCAAAATGACAAAAGATCACTTAAGTTGTTGTGATAACACCTAACTATAAGTTAGTGTTGTCTCAAATACAAAATATATTTCAACTTGAAAAACTTTGTCCAAACAAACCAGAAATACACGTCGACTTGACAATAAAGGTGAGAGTAAGGGGTGAGATTGAAAACGCCTACATCATCGCGTTTTTTGACTGTTACAGAGGTGCATTGTGGAAATGATTTAGGGAGTTGTTTTTTTCAGTTGAAAGTGAATGTATTTCATATACTATGAATTTCATTTGAGTGAATTAAATTTTTGTGACTCATAATAAGTGACTTAAAAAACATTCAATTTTGCTTTTAAAAGCTGTGGTTTCTAGCATTGTACAACTGTTATCTCTTTTTTTATATTCTTAAGATATGCAGGATTTTCCTAAAAAATAAAATGTGAGGTTTTATAGTAAAGCTTACTACTGTACTGTTTCCTATGCGCCTCTATATGTGTGTCAGTGTCTGTGTCTGCCCTTAACCCCCTCCTCTGCCTGTATGTTGATGCCCAGTGCGCAAGACACTTTGCATGTTGATGATAGCTGCGAGTGGAGACACTATCCTGAGCAGCCATGATAGTGGGCATAGCACGGAGGAAGAAAAACACAACCAAAGTGCAACAAAATGCTTTTTACTAAATGAGGATGAAACCTCGCTTGACTGTCACTTGCTTTGGGGCACTTGGAGAGCAGCACTGAACGAAGAGTGACGCAAGTTGGCCTTCTGCTGACCAGGTATGTGTCAAATTACCCAGTGAATAGCTTGTGCTAACATGGTAAGTTAGGTGCATGACTCTTGAGTGTCTTCCACATAGAAATGCAATGCTGCAGGTGGTTGTTGGGCTAGTGAATGTGTTCACATAGCTTTGGTAAGAGGCAGTTAGTGTGCGCTTCTGCTGACACTGACCCAAAGAGGAACCTAGTTTGAAAGTTGTGTTTACTGACAACTAACAAAAATTCCTGCAGACCCTACCTTTAAAATAAATGTTTCTTATCAACACTTGCCTATGGTTCCAATGGTCAAATACTCCCAATTACAATGTTATACTTTTTACAGCTGATGATCACCACCAGGGGTCTGCTGCTGCACATTACTCCCTAATTTTCTGCACACCTTAGCCTCTTCCAGCTGTTATAGTAAAGCTACAGCTTTCAATGCATACCCAGAGTGCCTTTGCGAATTGTAACCTAACAGTTATTGCTACCATGAGTGAGGAGGGAATGCAGTAGATATTGGACCCTGCTGTACATCAGGTATTTGGGCAGACCATCTGCACTCCCTGCCAGAACATTAACCATTTATTATAGGTCTTGTTATTTAGTCTGTACCTTTATGTTATGGTATGTTATGTTATGGAGTTAAGTTAATGAACAGTTTTACATAATTTTTACATGTTGATACAGTTACGTTATACATTTATATTTGAGATCTTACTCTGACATAAAAAAAAAAGCCACACAATGTTTTATCAACAATTGAATCCCTGTTGTTGATGGTGTGTTTTTCGCAACTTTTTCAGCTCACTCACATTTGATGACTCTGAAAAGGATGAAGGAGGACTTGTCAGTCCAGAAGTTCTCATCACGACAGGCAAATGTGTCGTGAGACATTCAGTTATAATAAGTAAAGTATTTAGCATGGATTAGTATGTGAGTGTTGAGAAAGCTGAGCTACCCGTCTGTGCATTTCTCCACTTTTACGACTTCAAATTATCACATGTTTTCAAGCATTAAATCAGACCAGGCTGGAACTTTGGCTAGTGAACTTGATGATGTGTTTGACAAACAAAGTGTATCACAGAGGAGCCTTGTCCTATTGGTTCCACATCATCCGTAACTCCCTCTATCTCCCATCCCGCCTTTTTTCATCCCCTCCGAGCTTTATGTGACTCTGTCCGTCTCTAATCAGAGTGACAGACAGACGCTCGCAGAGAAAGACAGGGAGAATGAAAGGGAGAGCGGAGATTTTGTCACTGGAGTGTTTGTGTGTATGTGAATGCACGCTGTCGGGTGGGTGAGGGTGTGAGCATCCCCAGATATCTTCCCTGGAGATTGAGATCCTGACCCACCCCCCATCTTTTCCTCTTTTCATACAAGTGGCAACTCAAATAAAAAACAGGCAACGCGACTGATGATTGTGACTGCAAATTACAACTTTTATGCAGGTTAGTTTGCAGTGGATCAACAAAGTTTTCAATGGATTTCAGTGGTTGCAGCTGCATAGCTTACAACCCAATCAGCACTGATACACACACACACACCAGTTTCTTCTGCTCTGTGCCTCTAAACACAGATGGCTCGGGTCAGTGTAATTACCGTGGACAATGGGTGTGGTAGCCCACTTACCAGTGCCACCACAGGCAGTGTATATACACACATAGACACGCACACACACATAAAGACAGAAAGAATGCATGTTCATGCAGAACCTGATTTGGGCAACCAGTGGAAGCCAGGCAGGATTATAATTCCTGGACGGGGCGTTAAACAACCAACAGAGGTGTAATATGTACATAGGGCATGTGATGATTCATACCCTTAGTGACGTGAAGGAACACACTCATGTACACACACAAACACACAAATATGCATATGCACACTCACACACTCTTTTTTTCTTAACCCTCTCCTTCTTTTCTTTCTTTGCTTCGTCTTTGTAAGTGCTGCAATTATCTTTGACTTGATTTCCAGCAAGTGATTTTACATAATCAACTTCAGACAGTTTTGCATGAAGTGCCCACAAAGTTAAACCCTTGTTCAGCTTTGATTCTTCATGTGGAGAACCTTGACTGAGGAGAAAAAGGTTTAACTTCTTGTGTGACGGTGAAAGGAGAAAGGAAGATGGGTCGCTAGACTTAAAAAGCTCGCAGGGTGAGAGCAGCCCCGGATGAAAGAAAAAGCCGGCAGCTGAGGGGACAACAAGTGCAGCAGGGTGGCGGTTAATGCCTTCCCCCTGCATCCCCCTCACCCACACACACAAATATACACACACACACATAAGCACAGTACACTCACCCTCCTGCCTCACCCTTTTGAAACGGCAAGAGCAAAAAAGGACAGAGTGAGGGAAAGAGGAAAAGAGGGCTAAGCTGTAGAGAATAAGGAGTGGGATAGAAAGGAGAGAAAAAGAGGAGGAAAGAAGGAGAGAGAGAAGGAAGACAAGAGTCAATGGGTTCTTTGTCATCAAAGAACTTGTTTATTTTCAAGCTTGCCAGTCCAACCGTCAGGGGACACAGCCAGATCTCCCTCTCTCATTCTTTTCTCACCCTCCTTTTTAAAAGCAGGGTCAAAACAGGGTCTAAAATTTTACTTGTTTTGTTCACAGTGACATAATTTGCATGCCAATCAATATTTCCTTCTCTACCACAGACAAGGGGTTAAAAAATGTCAAATAATCTAGTTGATCACGAAGTCATAGCCACAGTTCCACTCACATTCCTCTCCCTCCTTTGACCAGTTCGGGTTGACGGGGTCCAAATCTGATTTTTCTCAGTTCACAGCAAAATGATTTAACATTCCAATCTAAAACTTGCTGTCATCTCTGAAAATAAAATATCTCAAGTGTCCAAGCTGTGACCTAAGTTATCTCTATATCTCCCCCACCTTTTGTCGAACAGGGTCATAACAAAGTGTTACTTGTAATGATTTGGTGATTTGTAACTATACATCTCCTCCTTTCCAGATTTGAGGTTGAAAAAAGAATGTCTAGAGTGACCAACAGATGAGTTGAGACCTCCTTTAATCTCTCCTTGCACCTCTGGGGCCATAATGGGGTCTAAAAATGGTCGTAATTATACAATCATAAATTTAACAATTTGCAAAGATCACAAATGTTTTCTGTTCTACTTTAGGCCAGAATTTAAAACAAAAGTCTTGAGTGACCAACCGTCTAGTTCAGACCCAGAGCCTCTACACAGTTATCCTCTGTCCAGATCCTCCCACCCCTCCCCTCCCCTCCTCTCCTTCCCCTCCCTCCCTCTCTTCCCCAGCTGGTATTCGCACATGAGTAATGGGATTACCACAGCGAGTGGCAAGGTGGCGACGAAGGGATGGAAAGGGGAGAGCAGAGGCTGACGTTGGAGGACAAGTAAGACAGAAGAAGAGGGGGATCGATGGGAAGTGGGAGATGGAAAATAAAAGTCCACCTGGAAGACAACTGTGGGATTTTTCTTGAAGCTGATGAGCTTTGACATTTATACACACATTTGTAAACTCAAAAATTTGCAACCACTAATTTCTCTGATTCCGGGCAATTTCAAGAAAGCCATCATGACTTACTATTTTCATCCACAAGGCCCCTAGACAGAAAAACCACACTCTCTTTCTGTTGGATTACCATGGCAATGAGGGAGCTATTCAAGAACAAAAAGCTCCTTTTGCGGTGGGTAAAGTATGGAAAAAAGCAAGAGGCCAGTGCCCATATGAAAGCGGGTTGGTGGGAGTTGGAAAGAGAGGGTAATGTGAGAGCGGGTGGAAGGCACAGAGAATGTGTGTTATATTAAACCAATGTCTGGCTGGGTGTCAAGCTTGTAATATATACAGGGAGCCAAGGGGGAGGAAGAGCAAAGGAAGGGAGATCAGTTAATTTAGCTCCAGGGACATGACATTGATGGACAGAGAGGGAAGAATGTAACCTGCTCAGATGAGTCAGGGGGAGATAGAAGAACGTGAGTGAGGCAGGAGGGGGCTGTTCAGGATGGTGCAAGTGTCAGGCTATAGAGGAAGGAGAGGAGGTATGCCTGGCCGTGTGACAGTAGCTATATTGAGCACAGCGTGTGTGTTGACACTGTCTCCTGTATCTCACTGAGGAACAAACTCTTCCTATTGGCACAGAACAGAGCTTCTTCTTCTTCCCCTCTTTACTCCTCAGTACCCCTCGATGACCTGAGAGCACGCTCTCTTCCTCCCGGCCGTGCCCCTTGTTTTTCCCACTTACCTTTGATTTGAATGTCAATCTCGACTCATCTGTCTCTGTCCTTGCAATGCCATGAATGCACTTTACATTCCTCTTTTCTTCCTCTTTCTGTATGGCAGTAATTCAGTTATGCTTTATTCGTGTTAATGTGGGGCAGCCAATCTTTAAATTATAATTACTAGGTATTCAGTAGAAGACAGGACGTTGTCAAGGCCTGTTCTCACATTACTGTTGCTTTTAAAGCCAAGAAAGTAGCACTGCGTGCATGGAAGAGTGGCTGTAAATCAAAGATGAATAACTGAAATTACTCATCAGTTCATTGGGAGATAACGTGAAAACAGGCAGCTGTTTTTCAATGTCTTTCACAGCTGGGATTAATAATTTCATATTTACAATGAAGTGGAGCACTGCTGGCCTAGTGGTTTAGGCACGCGCTCTGTGTTCACAGGCTATAGTCCTTAAAACAGGAGTCATTGGTTCAACTCTCGGCCGTGACCCTTTGCTGCATATCATCGCCCACTCTCTACTCCCTGTCCGTGTGTTCCCTGTCTCCCTTCAGCTGTTCAATAAAGACAAAGATACCCTATTATAAAAAACTTGACCTGACCCTTTAGTTCAACTTAACTCGTAAACTTTACACCAACTTTCAGCTCACTTGACCTCTTGGGTTCACTGTCACCAATATTTGTTTCCAGCACAGATGGCCTTGAAACTGACCAAACTTCACCTGTTAGACAGCAAACAAAGTTAGGGAGATGCTGTTTTAAACAACAAGGGTGCATTCACTGTCCAGGTTTGCAGGTGGCTGGAGCCTATCCCAGCTGTCATTGGGCGAGAAGCGGGGTACACCCGGGCTGAATCGCAGGGCTGACACATAGAAACAGACAACCATTCACTCACACCTACGGACAATTTCAAGTGACCAATGTGAGCGCTAACTGTCGCGCCACTTCGCAGCCCTGCATTCAAAACTTACAGAGCCTAAAACACCACTCCAGAGTAGGTGGAGACCAAAGCAAAAGGACGCAAATATACAAATAAAACTCATGGGTCAAGTTCACTGACTTCACTTGGATGTAACTTCACTGATGGTGTCTGGAGACATGACGAAACTGAAAGTTGTCAGGTGTCATGATGGAAATACTGTGTGAACCTAGCTTCTAAAAACTTGTTAATCATTTTAAAGCAAAAGTTTGGCTTAACAGGGTGCTGTTCTAGTCAATATAAATCAGGCCCTGGCATGGCTGCCATGTACAGAGAAAAAGCCTGTGATGCACTGGCTGAGGGTTCAATTCCTGCCCCCTGCTTTTTGGTGCTTATATCTCTCCTCCCAGTTTCCTCTGTCTCTTTTAGCCACCAGATCAATAAAGTCCAAAGACCAATAAGTAAACACGAAGAAGATAAACTTTTACCTGACGATGAGGCCTGAAGGTCCCAGTTTCCTCCTCTGAAAGGGCAAACCTTTTCACTCCTTAAATTTTTAAGCTCTATTCACAGAAAATGTGTCCATGATTGGGTTTGAGTGAAGGTGATAGATTCACCAAAATCAGGTGGTCTCTTATTTTTGGAACCGTTTCAGAATTTGAAGACTAATCCACTGCTGGGTAAAGGTCAGATAGTCATAAATTAATGATTTCTTTCTTAAATCTTTGCCGCAAATGTCATAACATTTTTTTTTCGTCAGCTTCAAGGTGAGCTCTGTTTGTCAGTATCACATAGAAAGAGATAATCACAACCTTGGCTACTTGTTGGGGAAAATTAATTGAAAAACTGTAAGAATTCAAAGCAAAAACAAACAGGTCTAAGGCATGGAATATAAATAAGAGGACAAAGTTAAACTTTAATGTTTCCTGCTGTCATTCATGTACTACAGCAAGTCCAGAAATAGAAGAGCTTTCTAGATCTTTCCCTGGTGTGTGTGTGTGTGTGTGTGTGTGTGTGTGTGTGTGTGTGTGTGTGTGTGTGTGTGTGTGTGTGTGTGTGTGTGTGTGTGTTTGAGGCATGTACTGTATGTCTTGAAGAGGTCAGATCCAGTAACAGCCTCACCCCTCCCCTCGCTCTTTCATCCACAATTAGTCATCCTCACACCGGGCTAAGTCTGGGTCACTCAGTCTCTCTTCAGACCGGATCACCTAAAGGTGCTTGGCAGCTCGCCACAGAAATACCCCCACCAATTCTGTACCGCCACTCATCACTTACAGAAAATAGCCCTGAGCTGTACACCGATGCCCCTTCTGCCTAATAACACCATGGTATTTGTTTCAAACATGAGTTCACATGTTTAACTCATGTTTGAATGTAACCACCGCAACACATGAGATGTACAAAATGTTTTAAGGTATTTGTAACACTCTTAGCTCAAAAAAAAAAAAATCTCACACCCTCTTATTCACACTTATTTTCTGAGGAGCAGTCTATCCTAATCCAAACAGATGATATAGGAAATCATAAAAAGCATGTATATGAGCATTTACATTGAGATTCTTAATTTTCTGAAATGGGCACAGTTTTACTTCAGTAATTATTATTCTTCAGATTATTTTGTTAAAAATCCTTTCTGGCTCTACTTTTTTACAGTGGAAGGATACGGTGGCGCATTGTCCACAATTACATACAGTCATAGGTTTTGACAGAAAGAAGGTAACGTGCTTAAACATTCTTGCACCTTTTTCACATCTGAAGAAATTTTTTGAGTTCAGGAGGAATCAGAAGGAAAAAGAAGGTTTTCAAACAGCTCTAATCTTCATCAAAACAACTTCTCTCAACAACACACTCTCTGCCCCCTCTCTCTTCGGAAAGACGATCCTTCAGACAAAGCCTGGCAGAATCTGTTTCCTTGGCCTGCACCCTCACCCCCATCATCATCATCCTCATCATCATCAGTTGGGCATGGAGACAGCAGGCCTGTAGGTGGTGCAGCTATGTGTCATACATTACATGCCAGTGCAGGGGAGGAGGACTGACACAGAGCATGTGTTACACTTGCTCAGTTTGATGTGCTCTGCCCTCGCACAGGCACCACTGTGGGTGGCATAGCTATGTGTCATAATCACCATCATCCTTTGCTTTGTCGGATTTCTCCCCGTCTGTGCGTGCCTGTTTGCGTATGTGTGTGTGTGTGTGTGTTTTTGTTTTTACGTTGCTATACTGTAGGTCCCTTTGTGGAGGTGCTGCGCAGTGGGCTCATTCACAGTGTGGGAGCTGCTCTTATACAGTGGCACTGATTCATTATGTCCTGACCTGTGTGTGCCTCAGAGAGCGATGTGGTAGTTTGAGTCTGCAGCTAATTATCTGAGCCTTTCTATGGGATTAACAGCATTGTTTGTGCAGTATATGTATATAGTTCATTAGAATTTATGGACTGAACAAATCAGCCAGTTTAAAAAAAGAAGAAGCGACAGAACATTTTTCTTTTACATTAGGGATCAACAGGTCCTGTCCAGGTTTTTCAACTTCATTGGGTCTTTCTCAGAGGATGAAGAGGACCTGTTTGACTGTATTTGTCAAAGAGCATGGTTTGCAGTTTCATGTCTCTAAAATGTGGGCCTGAAAGCAATATTTGACTTGTTGTAACTGTTCAGTTGGTGCCACATTGGTGAGGCTCACATTCATGTACTTGCCTTTTATTACAAACAACAAATCCTTAACTCAGATACACATAACGCTGATGCAAACATCATTTTTTGTCAGCTTTGTTGGATTAAGACATAACCTTCCCTTGATTTCTGTCTTCTATTTGTAACCAACCATCAACAAAAAATATTCATCAAGACACTTCATATCAAACAGCATTTAGCTGCCCAATTACTAGGCATCTGCTTTATTGGGTGAGCCCCAATTAATCCATTAATGCAACAGTGACCATTTTGCACGCTGATGTCTTTGAGGCAGATGGTGACACTGATACGCACGTATAGAGGCCCAGAAGTGATGGTTGAGCAGGTTATTCCTGTATAAGTTGACTTTTTATTTTCTTGGAATATTCTGCAGACTCTACCTCTACAAGTTATTCGGCTGCAGGTGCTGTCCTTATGTATAAGTTTTTATTTTGTTGTTGTTGTTGTTTTGTTTTTTTGGGGGGGAGGGGGGTTCAATAACCAACAAGCCAACAAACCATAATTAATTGTTGCAACAATTTACCAGACTCATTCTACCCCTGAGGGCAAAGAGGAGAAGGGTCAACTTAAGTGTTCCCTAAACAGATTAGTTTTCAGACATCTCTTAAAAGTAGAAAGGGACCCTGCGGATCGTTTAGAGTTAGGTAATTCATACCACCATTTCAGCACAACAGAGGAGAAGAGTCTGGCTAGTGATTTGGAGCCGCGCTGGGCTGGGAGCACTAGGCGTCTTTCACAAGCAGAGCGTAGTGGGCGAGAGGGAGTGTAACTTGATGAGTTTTGTAGTACTGTGCAGTGAGTGTGACATAGACCTCCATGTTTTCTCTATTTTTGGGTCAGTCGGTTTAAAATAAATCATTTTCAGTGTAGTAGATTAGTAAAATCATATTCATAGTAATTTTTTTGCACAGTATCAGATCCTTTATGAGAAACATTGGTTACACCAATTAAAATTCATCAGTTACACCAATGATCACGTCTCTCACCCTCTTATATTCCATTTATCTTTTCATTAGAGTTGCTTGCTCTCATCAATTAATGCCATTTGACTTGACCATGGCTGCTCTCTCAGCTCTGGGCTGAAAATATGACCATTGATCCATCTTTTTTCACAGGCTTGTTACTTTTTTTAAAATAACCATCAAATGTAAAAATTACAGATTGTATGGTTTTACCACACAAGATACTGCAAAAAAAATTCAAGGGTCAAAAATGTTTGCAGCCTTACACTTGACTGTCAGCCTGTGTAATCACAACAGCTTCAGTTTTTCTCACCTGGAGTGTTAGATACCAAAACAGCTCTAGTTTTCTATTTGATTCTAAACCAAGTAAGAAAAAAAAACAAAAAACTTTTATCTGCTCGCGTCACCGTGCCGTTCTTATAGTTGAGCCTGCAGATTTTCACCTCGAAAAAGTCTGAATAATTTGCCTTAACGAAGGTTTCCACTATCCAAATCCCCTTCTCTTTGAGCATACGTAAGTATGCTGAAACACTTTGTGAAGATTGTGGACATGGTAAATATTAGACTGGCTTAACATGACTATGTTAGCATTGTCTATGTGAACATATAACCATGTTGACAGATGCATTTGGCCCAAAGCACCTCTGTGAATGTGTACAAAGCCACTAGTGTGGTTGTAAACTACTTTCCTTTGAGATTTTACATCATGACTACAGTCTTTTGTTGTCTTTACACAACCTATAAACTACCACAAGCGTGTAGAAACAAAACTGTCACTGTTAACTCTTAACTGTGCAGTAGCTGATGTTGATCTTGGCCTTCCAGAGAAGAATGAGTGAAGACCTTCTTTAAAAACTTGAGGCGACAAGGTCTCCCCTACAATGTTCACGTAATGAGGTTTTTTTTTTTTTTTTTTTTCAAGAGAGTTTACTTTTGACCTCTGACCTTAACTCATGGTACTTGTTATTACTTTTTTGTTTCTTGAATCTTTTTCTTTTCCCACCCTTGGCAGCTGGATCATCGAGGTTATCGCCAAGAAGCTTTCAAACAATTAAATAAATAAAAGTCCTCATCTGTAAGACAGTGGGGATGAGTGGAGGTGTTTCGCAGGGTGATGTCTCATCCAGGGGAGGGTGGGATCCCTGCTGTGCAAACCGTGGGTGTATTTATTTGTGTGTGTGCATGTGTGTGTGTGTTTCCGACTGACGTTCAGATCCCATAAAACTGTTGTGATGAAGAAATGGAGGAGGCACTTGTACTAAATGACAGCCGTGTCCTTATCTCTTTTGGAGCGCTCTGATGTTAATTTTCCATGGAGTGCCATCAGCCAGCCTTCATTCAGGTTTTTGGCGTTTTATTGACAAAGTGACAGCAGAGAAATCATCAGAAAAAGGAAGGAAACACAGCGGTGAAACATACATCCACGTTTCTTTGCAGCTCTTGGTATTTCAGCGAGGCAAATAGCACCATTGTTCTTGAGTTACTCACAAGCATTAAAGTGTAAACACTTCATTGAAATGAAATAGATTACGGGGAGTCTTAAACAGCATATTGGTAGGACTAAAGCTTTGAAAGCGCAGAGCTTAAAGCTCCTATTTTTGCAATCTGTAGCAAGTGAATGACAATGTGTCTACAAACACAAGGTCAGATCTCTTTTAAATCTATACAGAAAAACCTGTTCAGTAAATGAAAGAAACCTGAATCATTGTGTGTTTTAAAGCGATCCCAGATGAAGACTCAAGAGCTGAAGTTTTAGTTTCCAGTTGCTATGATAGAGAGAAACACACAGTGGTCAGGCACATTTCTTACAAAGGCAAACTAAAACCAACAGTATGTCCTATTGGTCCTTAGGACAACAGCCATGAGTATTATTTGTGCTGCAATGCATGCAGTTAAACTGCATATGCAGAAGATGCATATCCATAAAGAGAAGACCACATCTAAAATTTTAAACATGTCATGACATGCACTCAGTATTGTACAGTGAAGATATTGTGGAGTTACACTGTTGTAAATTCATTTTAGCGAGTGCTACGGTTTGAAACGTGACTCAAGCAGACGTAACACCTATATGTAGCGCTGTCAGCAGCCCAGTGCTCTGATGTATCTGTAGGTTAAAGTGATAACATGTTAACATTGTCGGTTTCTAAGTAGTTTAGCAGCCGTTTATATTTAGCCCAGCTGGCAGCCCGGCACTCTAAAACATGTCTGTTGTGTATAACGTTGATAAATACTGGTCAGCTATGCCCTGTCAGTCATCGAACAAGCAGAGCTAACATAACCTCACTCTTCATTTTATTGATAGACTCTCAAGTTTCAACAGACCACTGCAGAATAACTGCTGCATGGGTTGGAATGAACATTATCACAAACAGCCTAGCCCCTGTGTTATGGAGTGATACAGCCAGAGCTAAAGGCTAATTAGCCTTTAGCTCAGACTGTCACCCTCCTGTATTGCTATCTTCTGCTCCTCTGTCCTTTTTCTGTCTGACAGTTATGCTCCAGTGTCCACCATCACTACAAAATTAGTCATAGAAATCGTTTTTAGCAGAGAAAAACACAGATCTCTGTGTTTTGTCTCTTCTCACTACTAAACTTTGTCAGCCGGCGTGGTGTTGTTGACCTGATAATAAGGCTAAGAAGTAGCAATTCAAAAATAACCCGTAGCCAGCAATTTTGGCACTGAAAATCTAATTTCAAAGTATGGATCACGGTCAGGCATATATCTAGAAGGAAGACTTTTTCAAGATCACTTTCAAACTCCTCACAGCCCCTTTAAGCTCCAGCAAATAATCATTTTAAAACTGAGTTAGCCTGCGCTTTGACACTGGACTCATAAACTCCTTTTTTTTAAAATTTTTTTTTAAGGGCAGGAGGTCGACTGAACTTATGGTGACACACAAAACTCACGACACTGTGGCCTACACATCCGCACACACAGACACATGTGTTTATGCAGCTCAGTGAGGGAAACTAGATCTGTGTTGTGGCACTTCACCGCTGGCACAGCCTCTCACTGGCACCACACACACACACACACACACACACACACACACACACACACACACACACACACACACACACACACACACACACACACACACACACACACACACACACACTGGCAGTGATCCTGCTCAAACTGACAGCTGGCATCCTGTCTTCTCGTACCTCTGACACAGTGACTCCTCATCGAAGCCAATTCCACCTTAACTGGGTTTCTTCCAGCTCGTCAGTGTTCCTCCTGCGTTAACTGACTCCTCACAGAACCAGATATGCGGCTCTCCTGTTACCCAACTCATGCCAAAGTGTGTCATAGACAGTGACTCCATGGGCATCATTTCTGAAATGATGTCAAACAACAATGGCACGCACAAAGTTATGATGCCCAGCAGTGCCACAGCGAGTAATTTGCTCCCTCCCTTAATAACTGTCTGGAGATAGCATGACATTTCCACTCAGCGCTGTCACATAGCAACAGCATTTTATCCAAGAAAAGGGCTTCTGACTGTCCAAATGTGGAGTCGAAAATAAACAGTGTCTTCTACCAACCAAAACAGACATTTAACTTACTGGTAAAATGGCAAAGATCCCTCAGGTAAGTACATTCTACTCTGCAGGCTTCTTATGGGGATTTCCCAGCTGACACACTGTCTGTAGTGTTTCTTTTGCGTCCTCTGCCAATGTAAAGCACACAGACACCTCATTGGCTGTCGATTATGCCCCATTTTTTAGCATCCAACAAGTAATTAAAACCAACATTCTCAAAAAAATCAGTATAAGACTGGTTCATAGCATGACTTGAACCCGTGTTTCTATGAGATTTCTTTGACATGTAATTTTGCTTTTCTAGTTTGAACCATGTCCAATGTGCTGACATGGAGGAGGCAGGTTTTGTGACCTATAGGCAGTCAACCGAGGGAGCTTAAAGTGTTTTGGCTTCACTTTTGGTGAGCGGTTATGTTGTCTACTTTGTTACATTCTTGGACTCTGACCTGCTTTGCATGCAGGTCAGAGTCCAAAAACCATGCCCCCAGTTACCTCTTATCACCACTGGTGTTGGCAAAGGGAACAAAACTCAGATTCATACTTCAAATTGAGTCTGAGTGGTCAAATAACTGGCAGATAGTGGATTTTCAATCTGGTCTATTTTTACAGGAATGTTACTCGATTTTTCATTTTAAAACACAATTAATCTTTTCATGTTATTCCTTGTGCTCAGGTGGTTTGGACTGGACTTGTGAAATTAGGATATTAGACTGCAAACACAGTCATATAGATACTCCCAAAATTCTATAGGAAAAAATGTGTTTCACACATCAACACAGAAACAGTTGAAAAGCTGAAGCATGCCTGCCCAGTAGATGGTGAGAATACATAGTGAGTCCGTCATGTCAAACATGATAGATGGAACAGTGCATGTGTATTGAGTGTCTCTTTGAGCAAGCAGTTATTAAAAACCATATTCTTGAACCTGTATTCCAAAAGACAATTTAAACAATCAAAAATTTTATACCTTTTTTGCCCTTATGCCCTCAGTCCAGTGATGAAGAAGAACAAGGTTTCTTCCTTTTAAGTGCTATAAACTGCAGTTCCTTGAGTGTCCATTTGAAGCAGGCTTGGGAATTACTGGAAACTTTGTATACCCACATTCAGAACACCAACCTATACAGCAAAAATAAACATCTTTACAGCAAGGTTCAAAAAATGATTGTAGCCTGATAAGCGAATAACAGCACATTGTAGTTCAGATGTTTTTAAGATCATGACTTTTGCTTAAGTAGAGGCTCAGTTGATGTGACTGACAGGCAGGTACGCTGTAGCTGTTAGCAAAGACACTTAAGGGCCAGCTCAACTCCACCACTTTGACTCCGGCTTACGTCAACAAACAGAGGGCCGAGTTGGTATCTTAATATGGCTCCCAGTCAACAAATTCAAAACAACATTTTACCACATTTATGCATTACAGTCTTTAAATGTAACCTAAAGTAGCTAGCACATGTAAGTAAACATCTGCCATCTTGACAAATGAGCCAGAGATGTTAACATATTTACCATGCACAAACACATCAGCATTTTCCAAAACCTTTGGTTTTTTGCTGTCTGCCCCCCAAAAAAAACTACAGAGGAAAGAAAACTTGAAAAGATCTCCACATTTAAAGGCTTTTTTAAATTCTGCCTAAAACTCAGTTTTAATGTGGTTATGGTAAGGCCAAAATGCATTTTCAAAAACATGCACTCATGTGGATGGGGCATTTGGAATCTTGGCAATTTTCCTGCTCAGGTTATCTTCTCAAATAAAAACAGCTCAAAAACTTAAGTTCTGTAGTCAAAATCATGAATTTTATAACTAGGCAGAAGTCCTGGATGCCTGTGATTGAAATATCAAATTAAAAGTACAAATGACGTGGAAAACTCTAAATTCTGTTAACAGGTTATCGAACTGATTTAGTCTCACAGTAGGCTGAGAAGAAACTTCCATCTGACTACTAACCTCAGAAACATGAAATGGAAATGAAAATGTGGCTTGAAGGACTTTAGCTAATGTACTTTTGACATGAATATTTTTTAATTGAATAAAAAAATAAACAAACATAAACTAAGAAGTAGTTTTAAAAATGGCTGCAAAATAGAGAACAAATCAAATATGTGAATGCAGCGACACAGCAGCACAGATCTACCCGAGTCACCGTGGTGATAGGATCACATGCTCAGCAGCGCCGGCCGTGACTCAACTTGGAGGTGGGTGTCTGAAAGCTGTCACACTTACACACTCCAGCATCCTACCTAATCATCCACCTACTGAGCCACACAGCAGGGGAGCAGCAGAGAGGCAGAGGAGACAGACTGAAGGAGAGGCAGTTAACATGAGAGGAAGGCCGATGAGCTGGAGGATGAGGAGGAGGAAAAGGGGGAGGAGGATGAGGAGGAGAATGTGGAAGAAACAATCAGACAGAGAAAAAGACCTGTGGATAAGAGGAGGAGGCCAAACATACGCAGTGATGTTTCTTTATTAGCAGATGTCCCCTGACTCAGCTCACTGAGGATGAATGGAGGACTGGAGATGAAGATGAAGATGATGTGACTCCTCTTCTCCCCCTTCAGTAACAGGTCTGCAGGGTGAGAACTTATCTCCAGGGTGTGAGGACACAGGGTGACACTGTGCAGCAGCACGATGTCCTCTCACTCAGAGTGTCTCTACTGTCACAGGCTAACACTGATCAGTTCAGGTCCAAAGATGTAAAACTGATGCACCTGTGAGATGACTCTGGAGTTGTTTTGATGCAGTGTTGATGTTGATTTTATATCAGCACTGAGTGACGAAGAGCACAGTGATCCCACAACTGAAACTATGAGATTTTTGGGGGGGGGGGGGGGGGGGGGGGGGGGGGGGGGGTAGAATTGGGGTTTAAGTCCACATGAGACCTCCACAACGAGCTGCAAGACTTTTGTTGACAAATGTTGAATTATTAGTTTGAGTGCCAAAATATTTATGTCAGAGTTCGACAGTTTTATCTGAAAGCAGTACAATGACTCAAAAACAGGTATTCCAAATTTACACCAGTTATTAAAAAACAATAATTTATTTTAAATGCTTAATCTTCTGATTTTCTGGTTAATTAAAAAAGTTTAAAAAGCACACACTCAGTGTTATTTACCAAATGGAAGAGACAGTTTCTGTTGGCACAATTGTCTAAATTTAAAGGGGTAAAAATCAAAACATATGAGTGCCTCATGCATTACAGACCAGATTAGCTGAGGAACACGTGTGTCGTGTTGTACAAAAATAAAGTCTCTTTCTGACCAGCTCCAGTTCTCAGACCGGTTTCTCAACAAAGAGGCCAAGCTGACCCTGTGGGCAACTCACTTACTGCTGACAAGTACACTGCACTAAAAAAACTAATGCTCTCCTCAAGAAGCTGGAACAATCAGATGTTCTTCAGCTTTGTAGTGAGATAAACAATGAACACCTGTTACTTTTTCTGTAGTTTGATATACTCAGCTGCCTTTTATATCAATTCCAATCCTTGACAATTCATAGTGAAGCAAAAAAAAAAAAAAAAGGATCTAAATACAGGGAGAGGATCAATCTATTGACTGTGGCGTCTGTGTTGAGTGATCTCATACATTTCTGTCTCGATGCGTACTTGGTCGGTTTTGACTCATATCCCAAACACTGGTAGAAAAGCTTTGACTTGGCACGGAAGAAAAAATGTTAAGGAAATTATTTAACAATTCAGTAATTGATATCTAAATGGAGAATGTAAAAATGAATGAAGAACGTCAGTGAGCAATGAAAAGGCCAGTAGTAATGTGAATTTATGTGCATGCGTCAGAGGATTTAACCTAGTACTTGTACTGCTTGTGTGGTATTTCTACTAAAACATGTCGAACAAGAGGAAAAAATAAAATCATGCCTGATTAAAAATGATAAAAGTTGGAAAATTCACATAAAAGTAGTTTGCCCTTTTCAAGGCCTGATCACTTTAAATGTTTTTTTTCTATCATTATTTTTTTTGAAAGCTTCCTTTATCAGAACTGCTTAGAGCGACAGTAGTCTATAAAACTGTGAGCAATTAGATATAACCTTTTTATACTAAAATATAAATTATAAACTTTTTGACTGAGTATTATAGTCCTTTACAGTATTTGTGTTTTCATTTGTGGGTGCCCTTCAGCTTCGTTATCTCTCTTGGTTGAGCGGCACGTCGGTCTGTACAATTCATGTGCTTTATTAATTATTTTGATTTGGTTGGAAAAGTATTTATTCATTGATTAATACTTAAACCTACTTGGAGACTTTTATATCTACACTTTTTATGGTTAAATACACATCATATACTGTATCAAACACTTTTGCTTCAACAGATATATGAGAACAGACTGAGGACCTCTTGTCAGGAGAGATATTCAGTCTAACAGCGCCCTCTTCTGGTGACAATATGACATGACATGTTGAGGTACACCAGTTTTTCTCACAGGGTTCAAGTTTGAAAAAGCAAATGAATCCTTGGGGTCAAACAGTCAGGAGTATCACAGATTAGTTCAAGAGAGTCTGAAAATCAAAACACAAGGCACAAGGCAGGGGGAGAGGGTTTGTCTGTACAGTTTTTGTCTCCTGTTTTATTTGGATGAATGAAACACTTTCAGTTACAAAAAATGACTTAAAATGAACAACACTGTACAATGAACAAGTAGAGTTATTTTTCTTCCTTTTTTTGGTTTTCAAGATAAATACACTAAAAGGCTAAATGCTACCACAAGGGAGGAGAAAGGAGAGGGGGTGCTCACATAATGGAAGACACAAAGGGAGGGGATGATGGCAACGCAAACGTACCTGTGCAGACACACACACACACACACACACACACACACACACACACACACACACACACACACACACACACACACACACACACACACACACACACACACACACACACACACACACAATAAGGAAACAGGCTTTGTGTGGTGGCAGGAGGGGGAATTAAAGCTACATGTAGCAGGAAGTTGGCAAACAGTACGTTACAGTTGACAGTCATGTTTGGGGGCTTGTTGTTGTCCTAAGAACAAAGAACTTTTATGTTTTTTGTGGGTTTTTTCTGCAGTGAGTCACACCCACAGCCACACCCACCCCACCCTGCTGTCACGCTCACACACAAACACACTCACACACACTTGCTCACTGGTGGAACTATAAGAAAGCAAAGCCCCTCCCTCCCCCCTTTAGAAAAAACCTGCCCCTGGTTTAGGGTTTAAAAGCTCACACTTTCTCACACACTTTCTCACACACTCTGGGGAAAAAAACAAACACCCAGGGTCAAAGGTCAGACAGGTAGACGTTAGGACCAAACATCAGGTTAGCCAAATGAAAAGGGGGAGGAAGGGTGGGAGGGGATGATGGGATTAAAGCGGTACTCTCTGGCAGCACGAGCAGAAAGGACGAGAACTTAAGAAGGATCAGAACAGCTACAAAGATACCAAGAGAAACTTCATTATCATCATCATCATCATCATCGTCATCATCATCGTCATCATCATAATCATGAGAAGCTTAAGATTATTTTTCCAATGACAAATACTTAAAAATATACATTTCATCATCATCTTAATTATCATTATTATTATTATTATTATTCCACTTTGGATAGCTGAGGTTAGCGCTTCACAGACCAGCTCGCTAAGTGACGAAGAAGAGAGGGAGAGCTGTAAGAAAGGATGGACAGAGGGAGGAAGAGAGAGGTGAAGGATGCAGTGGAGGCCATGTGTTGAAAAGAAGGTCAAGTTAGAGCTCTTTGGTTTTATTCTTTAACATCTGACTCGCTTTGCTGTGTTGCTGGAGAAACCTTTGGACTAAAGCTGTATTGTAGAAGAAAGACAGAGAGAGGAAGAGAGATGAGACAGAGAGAGAAAAGAGAGGAAGAGCGTGATCGTATGGATGAGAGTGGGTGGAGGAAGAAGTAGCAGCTTGTTTGCTGTTGTTCTCTTTGCTCTGCTCGCTGTCTCTCCCTCAACAACAATCACATCCCTCACACAGTCGTGCTCAGGGATATTTTTGCTTTGCAGTTGTCTTTGTTGTCATCCTGACGTGTTCGTCACGTTCAAGACATAATGTGTGATTTTTAAAGACTGAGCTTAACACTTAAATATGCATTTGTTCAATTTAGAGCTGAGAGTTAAATGAGATGAACAAACATTGATACCTCTGCTCTGTCATTTCCTTCTAACTGCACTGCTGCCTGCATCAAAGTGATGCTTAGCTTAGCTTAGCTTAGCTTAGCTTAGCTTAGCTTAACTTAGTTTAGCATTGAGACAGCAAACAACAGGACATGGCTAGCCTGGCTTTATCCACATTAAGTAGAAATAATGAATCACCCTACGTATTCAAATTATTTTCAGTCACATGTAATCAAAGCAGCTTTTTCAGCTTTTCCAAACCAAGTGAGTGCATCACAGGTGCTGCAGCACGTACGACAAAATGTGTTTCCAGTGAGTTTACATATGTTTCCATTCTAGGTTGCTACTACAGTGCAGTACAAAACAAACCCTGAATATTCAATTGCCTTATTTTTCCATCTTATTTAAATGGGACTATTTGCGGTATTATGCATTAATGGTATTCCATTGTAGCAGGGTTAGCTTGAAGCTAATGTTTCCTGCATGATCTGTCTCTTTGGTCTTGTCGCCAAAAAACTCAGAAGACACTTCTTAGCAACAAAGTTAACACATTTTTATCATTTTTATCATCTTGCTAAATTTCAGTGACATGCGACTTTAGATACCAAATGTTTTTTGAGGTGTGGTGGGTTTAGGCAGGCCTGAAGCCTCCTGGCAAACAGCTGTGTCCCCACACTAAAAGTGTTTTTTTGCACACACTGACAGGTCATGCAAACCCAAAAGTCCACACAGTTTCATTTTCTTAGCCTTCACTAATCATATATAACCTTTATATCTCTTATTCTTTCCCATTTTTTGGTCTTAAAGAAGTTACACAGCCAAGTGGCAGCGGATAAATAATCCAAGATCAGTTCTTTTAGGACTCAGATAACATGTTCGTCAGTCGCACTTACAGTGCTTTCTTATGACATACTGAGAATCAAAGGAGCACCTGCTTATTTTGGATAGAAAGCTTAGCTTGGGCAGAAGGTCAGAGATTCATTCAAATCTGTAAAACTTGGGGGGTGAAAAAGCCTAAAAATCATTTTCTTCACATTGATTGTATAAAGCAGCGTTGGTAGGCTTCAAATTTTTTTTTCCCAAGACACTTTTTTCCATTCATTTCAGGCTGTAGCTTCATGTCTTCCTTGAAAAACATGAACAGAGTATCAATCATCTCATTTAACGCTCAGAAAGAAAATGAATAAATGTTTATCCAAAAGTTATGTAGTTTCTTAAAAGCTTCAGTTAAAGATTTTGTTGTAAAGTAACAACTCAGCAGGAAAAGGGGATTCTGTTGAGGGAGAGTTTCTGAACACTCAGATGGGCATCAGGATTAATAGGGGGTGCGTATAACGTGCTGGATCTCGTGGCAGGGCATTAACTTTGGTATCATTCACTTGGGGGGTATCCCCACCACAGAGATTGGCACTTTACAGTTGGTCCCTAAAACCCTGATGCTCATAAAGAAGTGCCCCATTAGGAACAAAACAAAGGAGATGAACTCACATGCACACTGCTTCCTCCAACTTCCTAGAGTCTCAGCTCACACATAGTCGTGAGAAGTGTTTGTATGCGTCACCTAGCTACCTTGGTCCCAGCCGTTCCCTGGATACCTGCCCTTCAGCGCTCCCTGATAGACTCGGACATCAAGTGGTCGATTTGCCCCCACATCAGGCAAAGGAGACCTCAAGGCGAGGGAGGGCATGGCGACCTTGGGGATAAAGTTGCTCTTAGACACACAGCCTTTTTTAAGCTTTGAATAGATCCAGATCTGATCCTAGATCAGTGCCAAAGAGCAGCTTTAACCCCACAGTCCAGAGAGTTTGACAGGAAGGGAGCAGTGAGGGTCAGATCTGAGGAGAGGGCTGTGTTCAAAGCTCAACACAGACAGCGGGGGGTGTTTTCCAGGGAGACAGGGTGTGTGTTTGTGTGTGTGTGTGCAGACCAGAGCATGAACCAGAGCAGGCCTTTGACCCTAAATGTCTCCCTCTGCAATCTACACCATGATCTGTTTCTTGCAGATCAATCCTAAACTCCTGTTAATCTCCATTAGGACACTGACCTTTGACCTTTGACCTTGCTTCACTGTGTCTGCTCTGGGCCACACAAACACACCGTCCACACATATTGTTACACCACCCTGATCCCTACTGTGACCCCGCATTTTAAAGCATTCATCTATTTGGTTTATCATCAAAGAATATGAGGTATATGATGAACTATCTCTCTTTTACATCCTACACTGGATCAAGGAAAACATTTAAAGGAACTCAGAGTAAAGTGGAAACCAAGGAAACAAAAGAGACAGACAAAGTGAGAAGTTCAGAGAGCGTTTTACAGCTGGGAGTCAAAACCCCACTCTTCTTCTTCTCCCAGTTTCTTCTCTGTCATGTAAAAAAACTTTAGTCTTTGCCCCGGTTGATCTTCTTCTTTGTGTTTTTGGTTGCGTAGCTGTAAAGCTTTTAGTCAATTCTCCCTGTAGAGAAAATGTAGCGTACTGAAGCAGCACTGTGTCGCAATGAACACCTCATCACACTGAATGAGAACTTCAACTTTTTCTCTTAATGTTACAAGACATGAAAGCATGTTTCAATCCAGAAGGCCTGAAGAGAGTATCCGTACTCTCATGTAAGTTTGGTGTTTGTGCACGCAGTGCTGCCTCTTGCTGCTTTGAGAAACATCATCTCAGAGAGGAAGAAAAGCTCTTAATGGCCGACAGTCCAGTCAGCCATGTTTTCGTATTAAGTCCCTAAAGGAACCCTGGTTGCATTTCTGTTATTATTTGGTTTAAAGGAGTAAAAAAAAAGAATGTCAGCAGGGGGTGAAATAGAAAAGAAAATCATAAAAAGTACATCCCAGAATATGAAAAAGCACCTCTAGAAATAAATTATCAAATAAATAAGTGAGACAAGCAAATAAATCAAACCTACCCTGAATAAATATTACAATCAAAAGTCTAAATCAGACAAATAAAAAAAAAGTCCAAAGAGAGATAGTTTAAATTTTTGGTCTAAAATCAAGTTATTATCATCAATGTTTTTAAGGATCTTTTTTTTCTCAGTCTTTTTTGTACGTTTTTTCTTTTTAATACATTAGCGATAAGTAAGCAGTAGAACATAGATCTTTTTTTCTACAAAATCTATAGAAGCACTAACAGATACATTCCGTCTAAGAGTCAATGTGGAGAGACGGTCTCACCTTCATGGTTACAACCTCTCCCCACATCTAAAGTTTGGTTCGTAAATCGATTCTTGCTTGCGTGTGTCGACTGTTTTTTTCTAGAGTAGATCAAACCAAATATTCTTTGGATATGTTTACGTCCAACTCTCGAGCTGTCGACTCTGCCTGAGGCCTCAGCTGACGTTTTCAACCCGCGGCAGAAGTGTTTGTTGCACCGATGAAGTCAAAATGAAAGACATTTCTTCTGTCTTGTCAAACTTCTTTTTTAACCATTTGGTGCCACTTCAGCACACACACAGATGAACGTAGGGTTCAGGCTCAGGCAAATCAACTCTAACCCACTTCTGCGCCCTCACAGAGAGGGCACTGTGTTTGGTTTGGTTCAGCATTTGGTTTGGCATCTTTAAGGTTTGCTATTTTAACTCTTTAGTTTTGGCTTTTTGTGTGTCTATTTTTACTCTGCCAAGACAGTCTGTTTCTTTATCTAATAAAAATCTGGAAGCTAAATTTTCACAGTATTTTTTTTCCAACCACCTGATAAAAATCTCTAGCACGACTACGAAAAAATAAGGAGCTCTTGTAAGTAAGTAAGCGAGTACGTTATTCCAAATGAGTTAATAAGCACTAAAGTACAGTACATAAAACAGCATCAAGAGACACAGCAGAGATCAAAACAATCGGAACCAACCAACAGAAAAATAAAAACAGATTTTCTCTTAAAGAAGATTTCAGTTCAGTGAGGTCATTTGCGTTTAGCTCCATCCAGGACCAGAGAGAGAGCTGAGCTGGAGAGAGAAAGAGGCAGAGGAGGGGAGGAGCTGTCTGTCCTTTTTTCTGCTTACCCATCTATCTGTCTGTCTATCCATCCATGCTACACAGTTTCAGAGCGGGGCGAATGCTTACAGACAGAGAGACAGACGGACAGACAGACAGACAGAGAGGGGCACGCGTTGTCCTCCTCCCCTCCTCTCTCCAGCCACATTTGGTTAAGGGTTCTTTTTGGTTTGCTTCGGTCGTTCCTTGGGTTTTTGGTTTGCGTATATTTTTGGTATCCTCTTACGATAAAAAAGTGTGACGCCTGCTCCCCTCACTACAGTGTCTCCCTCCAAAAGTACCCTCATTCTGGGGGTTCGGAGTAAAGGAACAGTTCCCTAAATAAAGCTTCCCCCTGTGGGTACTTGGACGGGCCAGGCGGAGGGGCTCACATGAGAGGGAGGGGGCTCCCAGTGGTAAAGTCCTGTTCTCACCCCCCCTCCTGTGTCTTTATTGTGTTCATACGTCTTGGCTGAGGCTCTGTAAGAAGAGCTCAGGCCAGCCTTGAGAATGCTTTGGTTTCCATTTGAGAATTAATGGCAGTCTGAGGTGGAAAATGGCAGTGAAATGTGATTGATGGAGTGATGATGGAAACAGACAAATATCAGTAAACAGGTCTAGACAGACAGGTGTCGGCAGGCGTGAGAGCCGGCTGTGACTAAACTTGGCTTTATTGACTTATTTAAACTCCAGTCTCATCAGTTATTACTCTAGATCTCCAATCACAGCCCTATTTCATACTTTCAATATGGTTGCCCACTCTTAACAAACGTCGTTTACAGTGAGCGAAGTTTCCCAGGGCGTGTTTATTTAGCCACGGAGTCAGCAGTAATGGGTTATCTTTAAAAGTGAGGACAGATTGGTCTGATTAAGAGCACAAAGTGTCACATGTTTACGCCTTAATAAATTCATTCACACCTTGAAATTGACTCACGGTGTGCCAGCTCTATTTTGGATCTACGGCACTTGGTGAGACGAGCATCTTTGCACTTTCGTCATTCTGTTCCTGCAGAAAAGTCACATCGAGAACAGAAGGATGCATGACAACATGAATGATGATGATGATGTTGATGATGATCAAAACACTAAAATGCTGCAACAATAAATAGAAGCTGTATCGTAAAATAACCCTAATAAATAGTAAAAAAAAAAAAACAGATCAAAACTGTACTTCTCAGAGTGTAAAAAACAGATACTGGTATACAAGCCTCTGTTAAGGTAATCTGAAATTAAAAAAGACAGATTAAAGCTAATCTATGCTCTTAGAACCAGAGGTAGGTAAAGAGACTAACACATGAAGAGACTGGCATCATTCATTTTACGAGCGTTTCACTCGATCAGTAACAATCTTTCACAAAAAATATCTAAAATGAAAACCTAGAAGAGACACATGAGCGGACGCAGACAAGATGAGTCAATGGCAGATGGATGGATTGGCTCTTGACGTGTGTGTGTGTGTGTGTGTGTGTCTACGTAAAGAGCAGTAGCAGTAGAGTCCTGGTCCTGGATAGCTTCAGTATTTACACGTCCTTTGAATAAAGCTTTTCTCTCCGTATTTTTGGTTTTTGGTATTTGGGATTTTGGTATGGTTGTCGTTTTTTTTCTTTGTGTATTCCTCCTCCGCCTCCTCCTCAGGTAAATTTTTGGTTTAAACTTATCCTCCCTTCTCCTCTTCCTTCAGACCCGCAGCTTTTCAAAATGATAAAAAAGGAAACTTAAGCACAGTCCTCCAGTTTTTGTCCTTGCCGCCATTCCTTTGTCACATAGTAAAGTTATCTTTCGTCATTTTTGGTTTCTGCACTTCGACATGCGTCTCTTCTGCCTCTTTGTTTAAGAGTCATTGGTTTGTTTCCTTCAGAGAGAAAGAGCGGAGAGGCGCCATGTCGATATCACCTGTTATTGACTAAAAGGTCCCACGCTGCCTCCTCTCCTTTTGTTTGGATAGATAAAGATTTTTGGTTTCAATCTTCCCCTTTTCCCCCCTTCTCCCCTCTTTCAATTCCCTCCCTCCTTCTCTCCTCTTTCATTCTGTGTATTTTTTGGCATCGAAAGACCGGGAGAGAAAGAGCAAGAGAGCCATTGCGAAAAAATAATGGAAGAAGAGAGAGAAAGAGATAGCTTTGGTGTGAAAGGCGGGGTTCTCGTTTCCTTCTTCCTCCCCCTCTCTGATTGGCCCTTGGCTCGGTCACTCAATCTTGGCTCCGCCCAGAGAAGGCGGGCTGTGTGCCATTTCGCTGGAGGAACAGGAAGAGGCGGGGCTTGAGCATGGGGAAGGGGAGCAAGGAGTAGGGCTGATGCTGCTGGCGGACGGGAAAGGGGAGGGCTGGGAGGCTTTGGCTACGGCGGCGCTGAGTAGTCCAGCACCGGGGTTCTGGCCCAAGTGGAGCAGGGCTGGGTGGTTTAGGAAGAGGGAAGATGGGAGGCCTCCTGTTTGGCCCCCCGAGGCCCCCAGCAATACTTTGCTTCCTCCCTCAAGACTGGAAAGAGGCAGCTGGCCACCACTGGCTGCTAGGGCTGAGAAGAAAGGAGAAAAGTCAACGAGTGTTTCTTTATTACAGTATTTCATTCTGACATGTTCTCAAATGAATATGCAGTTTTTTAGCCTTTGAAGTTTTTCTCAATAAAAACTCATCCTCATCATCAAATGTTGGATAAGGGAAAAAGACCTGATCACTCTCTAGTCCACAGAGATGTTGTCATCCTTGTGTTTTAATTTGTGGTTTCTGCCCATGAACTCTTCGTCAGACTTCCTGATCTACCGCTACTCGAGTTAATCATTTCCTACAAACACTGCCAAGCCAGAGAAAGTGCCTGAACATGTTGAATTCAGCAGATGTGGGAGGGGAATAACCGTCAGCACTTCTTTTAAATACAGAGCGCAGGGAGTGGCTGCAGGGTGTTTAAAGTTGGGCTACTATATAAAAAAAAAAGGAAGAAGCTGCATGCACCTGTCTGTGTTTGAGAGAGAGTTGAAAGGTACTTTGGTTTCAAAAAACAATATTTTGATGATGTAGTTTTTTGTCATTTAAAAATGTCAGATATCTGCAAATTAATTTAAATTGTCACTTAAGTTAAAACTTAAATAGTTGATCACTGTGAAGGTAAGAAGGGGCTCAGGAACAATCCAAACTAAGCACATCTTCTCCTCTTAACACTTACTTAAAAAATGTCTTAAAACATTAGCTTATCAATAATAACAACACAGAGTGACATAAAAATAATTCAGGGATATAATTTAGCAGGAGTCTGCTTTTGTTTTTTCCTTTAAGAATGTCTGGGTAATATGATTGTTAAAGGTATGCAGAAATGCATCCTGGGCTTTGGTCTTTTTCTTTTTTTCTTCTTTTCTTTGGTCTTTTCATTGTTTGTGCACTTTTCATTGTGTGAAACAGACCACGGTAAACATGTAAACTTGTGTCTTTTTGTATCTTCTACAGTGAATACCAACACAAATCGTAGACTTTTGTTTTCATTAAATAAATAAAGATACACTTATAACATGAATTAACATAGGATTACAAATTTTGAAGGCAGAAAGTGTCAAATTGGTTGCCAAGTGTGGCTAAAGACAGCCCAGATAGCTCAATTTTAAACTAAACTTCAAACTTTATTTATTTATAGGGCACTTTTCATACTTTAAAAGCAACACAAAGTGCCTCACAGAGGCTAAAAACAACATAAGAAAAAGACAAATCCATACACACATTCGCAACAGACCTCGCTACAGTGCCACATGCAATCTGTCATCTGTGTTTGTTTACAAGATGACAGATTGACAGCCATTTTCAGGAAAACAATGCTAATAAAATAATAAAGGATTTCTTGAACTGACAAGTAACCATGAACATTTAATAGTTCAGTTAATTGATTGAGCATTATATTAGTTTTGATTGCAAGGAAACCACTAAAATGAAAAAAATAGATAAAGTTTTGTTATTGGTCTCTTTTGTGGGTGAAAAGCATCATTGTCTGTTGAGGCTACTTTGGTTAAAGAAGTTGCAATTTTGCCCCCATAGAGTTTGATCTGAGTGTGTGAGTGATGAATACCCAACTGGCAAGTGACAAATGTAGCGCTGACTCAAAAAACGTGAGATGTTTTCACTGTTTTTGTGTCATGATGAACTTTAGCGAAGCTCACATTCACATAAAATAAACAAAAGTTTCATAAAGTGGTTTAAAAGATAATAAAAACCCATAATGTTATGAGCTGTGGTGAAAAATCTCCTTTTGGTTATCAATCGATGATGAAATGAAGAGATGAAAGGCTAAAGATGAGCGAGACAGCACAGGCGCACATGCAAAAACATAGCCCACACATTAACGTAACCATGACAAACAAACACACACACATTCACACACATGCACAATGGGATGGATGAATGGATTTCAGTGGCAACATATGAACACTAACTCAGTCCCCTGGTCTTTCAGCTGCTTCACACTGTGGATGAGCAATACCACTCCACTGCCTGATCACCCGTATCTCCAGCCTGCAGTCTCCCTGTGCAATTTGATTCAGCTACCATGCATGACTGTATTACTCATCATCACACTTCTCTTTTTAATACGTCTCTCTGCTCCTCCTCATTCTCGCATTTCAGAGCATGATGAAGAATTAGCTTTGCTGACGCTGTTTGGTGGTCATTTCTGAAGGGTTGAATGCTTTTTACCTTCTCTGAGTTATTTTTGTGAAGTGTAAAGCGTCAGAATGTGTATGAGAGTGTTTAAAGCGTATGGCTGGGGATTTAAGCGTTTTGAAGATGGTGATATGATAGACAAAGGTTTGTTTGAAGGGAGCCCAGTGTCTTGAACACCAAAGCTTTTTTCTGTTTTTATGCATTCTTTGACCGCGAGCTTCCACCAGAAATTAAATCACAATACCACCCTCCACCTCTGCTTTGACCTCCAGAATCATTCTCCGCTGATCTGTGATGCTGATGCTAAATTTTGTGCCCTTTTCCCTCTGCAGAAAAACACCAATATCAGTGTGTCTCTTTCCTCTTGCACACACACACACACACCTTGGATAGTTGCCAGGGGATTGTTACCGAGGAGGGCTTGGTTCATCCCTGTGTTAACTCCCATCACAGTGTTCCTGTTGTGTCACACACACACACACACACACACACACACACACACACACACACACACACACACACACACACACACACACACACACACACACACACACACACACACACACACACACACAAACAGAGCACCATACATGTGCAAGCATATACACAAACACAGACAAGCAGAGGGGACAGGGTGAGAGAGAGAAAAGCAGGTTTAGCAGCAAGGACAAGCAGAGGGTAAATTCCGCTGTGCACAGAGAAGTAGATAACTGACAGTTTGCTGCACAGATTTCAAGAGGTTAGAAATGTGGAGAAAAACAACAACAATATCAGTAATTTGTTAAAAAGCAGCAAACATGTGATACAAGAAAACATCATTCTGCACTGAAAAAAAAGTGCAATATGTGTGTCTTTTGTCGTATTCACCTCAAGTTTGCAGCAAAATCGGTGATGTAGTTAGACACGTCACCGTTCTTTTTACCCATACGCCATAAGCTGTGAACACAAAAACCACACACACACAAACACAAACACAGGGTTAAAAAGCACTGCTGCACAGGGAGAGCAGTGTCACCTAATGGCTAGTTCAGATAACAGTGTATGTGTGAGTGAAAAACAAACGCTGTGTGTGTGAGTGTGTGTGTGTGTGTGTGTGTGTGTGTGTGTGTGTGTGTGTGTGTGTGTGTGTGTGTGTGTGTGTGTGTGTGTGTGTGTGTGTATGAGTGTGTGTGTAGCATCGACCGTATTACTACAAACAGCAGGTGAACCGAGTATGGTGCAGGACAGGATTCATGCCGGGCAGCTCATGGAAACGTGTGGCTTCGTCATGTTTACATGGGTTTGACTGTTTCCCATCAACGTGTTCAGTTGTAGTGACCAGCATGGATTTCAAAAGTTTTATAATTTTTTTTTTCTTTCTCTGAACGAATTATTCAAGTCTTCTATTTTTACAATAGCCTCTCAATAATTTTAAAACAACATATTCACAGCACGAGAAAGGAACTTTGAGCTTTATCATCTGCTAATTTTGTTGGTATGTGCCTAAGTTTCATCTCTCTTTCCTTTCTGTTTCTGCAGCTTTTGCTGGTGTTTTTTTTTTTTTTACACCAATTCCACAGCAGAGCTTTAAGGCATTTAGGAACAACTATACAGAAAATGTCAATTTTACCTCTCATGGTGTTGTTGTCACAATTGATTTCAGGTGGTTTCCTAACCAGATAAAAACTTGAGTTCAAACAGTCTAAACAGGGACTATTTCTTTTAAATAAGTATACACAAAAAGCAGTGCGCTTAGTGATTTTCTCAGACTTACAGGATTTATTTTTCTCTGAATTAAGAAGAATTTTAAATTCTTCAGTAGGAACCTCCAGCCAAATTCAATTCATTAACAGCTGCTCACTGAAATGACTTTACTGTCTTTTTATTTTGCTAGGACAACCTGAGGGAGCTACAACCAAAGCACGTTGTTCAATCCCAATAAATTCCCAGTAAAGTCTTTTAGAATGTAGCGGTTCATTGATTATTCTCTCTTCATGCTCCTGCAATTGTCGGAGTACACAGCAAAAACTGTAATCTGAGCAAGCTTTTGTCTTATTTTGGATAATATTTGTCTTGTTGGACTTAATATGAGCTCAATTTACTCAACAAGTCCAGATAATTTTTTTTCTAGATAGGAAAAGACAAAAAATATTGCTAGAAAGAATAAAAAAATCTTCCAATTGGGGAAAAAAGTGCTTGTCGTGTTTCTTGGAATCAGAAAAATGTCTTAATACTAGAAACTAACCAGTACACTTTAGTCATCCTATTGGCAGATTTTCTATTCTCTTTAAAGCAATTCAGGCGTCGTTTTTGTCTTTTAATATCTTAAAATAAAACATTTCTCTGGACTTGTTAGGTAAATGTGGCCCATGTTAAGTCTAATAAGACAATCTTACCCACAATGAGACATAAAGGCGTGCTTAATTTCTGTTTTGGTGGTGTTAGTAAGTTGGCTATGCATGAAGAGCTTTATTAGCACTATCACTTCATCTCTACAATAAAGAGGTTCAGCAGGAACTTCAGGTCCAGGTTTCTTTGATAAATCAACCCAAAAGTATATCAAGCTACCAAGATTTGAGGCTAATAGTCAATATTCTGGGCTGAGCTGTACTGGTTGTCTGAAAAAGCCAAGAGGAGGATAACATTTGCAGACTTCACCACGTACACTGTGAAGTGAAAGATTTTGAGAATCTCTGGTTGTGAACTGAGTATTGAGTGTTATGGTCTCTTACCCTGTGTTCAGGTTGAGTGTGCTGTGGCTTGGAGTGGCTGGGCTGGCCGTGCTGCGGGGAGGTGGGGGAGGAGTCACTGGGGAAGGAGCAGAGCTGAGGGAGGGGTGGGTGGAGGTGAGGCTGGAGGTCAGGGGGCAGACGGGGGACATGGTGGTCACTGTTGTGCTGAGACTGGTCACGGCCTGCGACAGCTGGCTGGACATCTGGCAGAGACACAGAGACATGTTTAGATTTGTTAAAACTAAAGCAAGCTCAAAAGTAAATACCCACACACTGAAGCACACATGAAAGCACTCATGTCCATTGAATCAAAAAGTTAAACAGAGGTTTTAAGTAGAAAATTCACCATGTGGGGGCTGTAGCAGGGCGGTTTGTGCGTCGGTGGGGCAGTGGGGGCCTGGCTGGGCAGAGGAGGGGTGGCACTGGAGGGATTGATGCGTTTCTCTTTCTGCCGGCGGTTGCAGAACCAGACCCGGATCACCTCCTTCTCCATGTTGAGCTGCTCTGCAATCAGCAGGATCTCCTCTGAGGTAGGCTTCTGGTTCTGCAAAGCAACAAAACAATAGAAAAACACATGGATTCAGATCGTTTCAGCACTGCTTCACTTTAACAATTTAACACAAACAATAGGAAATAAATCACTTGTGTTACAATTCTTAATAAATGATCATTTTTTTAATCTTACCGTCATGAATGCGCGTTCCAGGGCCACACGTACATTCGTCTCAATGCTGGTTCTCTTCTTTCTGCGGCGACCAGGCATCCCGTCGAAGCCCAGAGAGGGAGAGGACAGGGAACTGGGGCTGGGCAGGGTGCTGTCTATGGACATGGTCTCTAATGAAGGAAAAGAAAAAAAACACAAACAACAACAAATGTTAGACTAATCCTACAATCTTAAAAACAATATGATTTGAAATGAATTCAGCAGTCGTCTGAAACAGCTTGTTTTGGTGAGTTTGTTTCACTTTGTTTTTTGGATGTGGTTTAATACAACCCACACACCACCAAGTTTCCAGCACACATTTTCTTTTTTTTTGTAACAAGTTTGGTGTTACTGTATCTTTGTGTGAAATTAATAAACAGAAAAGTAGAATTCTGTTATTTCACAAGAGCTCACCTGCATCGTTAAGCCACTTCTCCAGCAGCGGCTTCAGCTTGCACATGTTCTTAAAGCTCAGGTTGAGGGCTTCAAAGCGGGAGATTGTGGTCTGACTGAAGTCATTGCCGTACAGCTTCCCCATGGCCAGACCGACATCTCCCTGACAAAGAGAAAAGAGGAGGAAGTGCAGATTAACAGGTGTTAGAGCTGCACACATGAAGTGCTCATCTATCACTCAGCAGCTCTTTCTTTCTACCTGAGTGAAGCCCAGTTTGATGCGTCTCTGTTTGAAAGTGCGGGCGAACTGTTCCAGTTCCTCCAGGTCACTGGGCTCCTCGGGGTGAGAAGTCACCGAGGACACCGTGGTCATGCCTCCGCCACCGCTCACCTCCACACTTTTATCTCGCTGCAGCGAAGACAACGTCAAAGGATCGAAAGTGAGAACACCCTTTAGAGTCTGAGTTTTCTTTTTCCACTGACAGAACCGAGAAAGTTTCCTCCTACCTGTGCCTGGAGTCCCATTCTGGTCGGAGCAGACAGCAGGCTCCCTTGGTTTTGCTGAGGTAGCGAAATAAGATTTGGTGTCGATAGGAGTCCTGAGAAGAGGGGAAAGCATTATCAGTTTGACTCATCATAAAAAGGGTGGATTTAAACTTCAAATCCCTGAACTTATCTCTTCTAAAATCACAAAAACCATTCCAATAAGAGCTCTCACCACCTTGCTGGCCTTGCTGTGCCTGTGGGAGGAGGAACTGGGCAGGAGACGGGAGCGGGTGGCCGGGCACGAGCACCAACTGCTGAATCTGCAACAACTGTTGGATGTCCTGAATGGAGGAAATTCACAGATCAGAGAGAGAAAGGAGAGTGAACTCACAAAGAAAGATAGAGGGATCAGCGGCACTACATTTTCCAGTGGTGTGAAGTTTCCTCAGCTAAGGAGATACTTTCAAACAGGACAGACGTAGGCGGAACTACTTGTTATTGTATGACATATGGCAAGAGAGAGGGAAAGATGTGTACAGTCATACAACGTGGAAACTGTGAATCATGAAAACAAAAGACACGCGATGAGAATGGTTCCATGGTTTGACTCTGGTTCCTCAATCAAGCCGCTCATCAGGATGTGGCTGTGATTGGCAGGCAGTACCTGGGCGGTGAGCTGGATTGGCTGGGAGAGGGCGAGCTGGGGTGGAGGAGGAGGTGGGACAGGGACACTCTGGGCTGTCTGGTCCTGTGTGCTCTGTCCCTGTCCCTGGGACTGCTGCTGGGCCTGCTGCCCAGTTTGTCCCACCTGCTGCTGATGCTGCTGCTGCTGTTGCTGCTGCTGGGCTTGCTGATTTGCGGCTGCGGCTGCCTGAGCTTGCTGATTGGCCTGGGCGGCCGCGTGGGCAGCGTGAGCAGCATGGGCTGCACTGGACTGCTGCACAGCTGCAGCCAGGAGCTGCGCTTGAGCCTGCTGCAGTAACAACTGCTGCTGTGCTGGCAATAGAGCTGTCAACTGGCGAGGAGAAAGACGAGAGAGAAGGATAGGAGGAGCAGAGAGGAGAAAATTGAGATAAAGCAGAAAAGAAGGAAATGAACAGGGGGAGATAAAGCACAAAAAGCAAGTAGCAAAAGAGCAAAGCAAGTGTGCGTGTGTGAGTGTGTATTTGCTGTAAATGTATCTCACCCCTGCGAGTTGGGAGCCGGTCAGCATGAGCTGTGTGTGTTGCAGGGTCGTCTGTGAGGGGCTCGGGCCGTGAGAGAGAGGAAGGGCCGGGGACATCTCACCACATTCCTCCATCTTATTCTGTGAGGAAAACAGAAAACAGATACAGATTCACATTTAAAGTAGGACTCACTCAAATATAATCCTTCTATCTGACATATCAAAAGTAATTTTTGTTTCATTTCCTGAAAATATTCCAATCATTCCACCACTGAAAGGAGGATTAAGGAGGTTCCCTTAGACACAAATGTCAGGGCCAGTAGCTGTAAAAATCTTTCTATATGAAGAAAACAGAGAAGAAAAAAAGGAGTACATGTATGTTGTAAACAAGACGATAAAATATTTTCAAAGAGCCTCCAGAAATCTGATCAGAGGTGGATTCCTCCATGGTCTTACCTGGTTGTTAAAATCTGTAATTTCAGATTAAGCCCTTAATGATTCACATGTAAGCTGATCAAATATGTATCTCTAGTTCGTCTCAGGGAATGAAATCCCACCTGTGTCAGTTTCTCACACAAAGGGATGATCGTTTCTCAGTGGATCCAGCATGTTTGAACTGGTGGGAGGGGGGGCTTTTCCAGCTAACTCATTTGCATATGATTTGCATAGAATTTCACTTTTTTTGTGAGTGTAGCATCGTAGTTTTCTTGCTTTTTTTTCTAAGTTTTAAATAAGCTCTGGGAAGACAGAGTGCCATCGTATTCCAGCTCTCAGAACAGAAAATGTTTACATTGGATGCTGGGTGGGGAGTCGACACATTATAAACCTCAACGTCCCGCTCCACAAAAGAGCACTTGAACGCACAGCGATGAATACACCGCTGAGGCAGCTCTACTGTCAATAAACCTATTGTGCGACATGACAACACAAAAGATACACAAACACACACAGGCCCAGACATACACAGAGACATGCAGAGGCAGTTAAGTAACATTCACACACAGCCACACAAACTGTCACACACACACACACTCACCTTGCTGCTGCTTAGGTTCGGTGAAAGAGGAAAGGGATTGACTTTCATAGACTGAGCCTGGAGGAGGAGGAGGAGAAAATCAAACTTTATGACAGGGATTCACACTAACAATTTGACTTTTCAATTTTTTTTATATAAACAGGAAAATATTTCAATAACTATCTTCTCTATGAACACTTTTTCTTATTCATCCTGTTAGATTGAACACCTCTTGTGAAAAAATGCTGCTTATCTTTGTTCTGTTTCTTCGTTTTTCACTCACAAACTGGCTGCTACTGTGCTCTATCTTCCTCAGTCATGCATCTAGTTTTATTAAAATGTACCTTTTTACAATAAAAAAATAGCTTTTCAAATCTACTCTAGCATATTTTAAGTATAGTATATATTTACACTTTTAATTTTTTTTTAATTATAAATATTAAATTACACTAAGTCTTTGTCTCCTTGCACTTCCTCTACACATTTGTTTTTTAAACTCTAACTTGCAGCATACATTTTATAATAGTAAAGTGATCCACACTGTGTGTTCAGCTAAAAAAGTGTAGATTTGTGTGTTAAGAACCAAAATGTGCATAAATGAAAGGTGTGGTGTGGTGTCACCAAATTTAAGTACTTTATTATTTTTTCATGATTGCAACAGATGATGGGCCTTTTCTGTCAACACACTCACCAAACTTTTCATCCTCTTTCAAAACGCGTTTTTATAGACGTGCTTTTACATGAGATGTTATCTAAGTGTGTTTAATCCTCTAATCGCTGATTTTGTTCATATTTTCCCTCTGACACTTTCACTAGCATTATCTTCAATATTATATTATAATTTAAATGCATGAATTTTCGTCTTCTTTTACTTCCTTTTATTTGTATCTGTTTTTAGCCTTTTTATACTGTTGGATTTTTTCTGTTATTTTTTGTAGTTCATCATTAACTTCCTCATTTCTGTTATTCTTGAACTTAGTCATATTTTATTTTTATCTTTTATCTAAAAAAAAAAACAAAAAACAAAAACACTTAGCAATCTTATTTTGAAAAGTGCTTTATAAATAAATTCATTAATGACTTAATTATCTTTGCCAGTGTTTACACTTTGCTGCTATATCCCTGTAAACTTCCCCATTGTGGGACGAATAAAAGATTATCTTATCTTGTCCGACTGTTGTAAAAAGTTAATTTCTCCTATTTAGGAATCAACAAAGTAAATCTTGTCTTATCTTTGGTTTGCTGCAGTTAACACAATAAAATCAACAAACAATTACTAAATTACCCTGAGCGATATTTTGATTCACATTTTTCACTCTTTTCTAAAACTGTATTGATAAAAGCACTAAATAAAACAGAGTTGAGAAATCTAAAGAGTTGACACCTCCACTTAGCCCCAAAAACTCTCTGTGGTTTGTTTTTGGCAAATCACTCGTGTAGGTGAAAGTGGTTGGAAGGTTTTCATAATGATCACGGGAGTCAGATGTACCTGATGATTTGATTCAGGTCCATTCCGCTCTGAATCTGCGTGGGAGGGAAAGGAAAGAGTGAGAAAATGATTAAGTGCTAGAGCACAATTAAAGTAATAAAAAAGTTAACACACAGGACAAGACGAGAGAAATTATTTGTTAAATGAAAAATAAAAACAGTATCAAGCTCTTTGTTATTCTGTTCATCACATTTGGAATGAAATTAAAAAATCAATCTGTTACCTGTGCCCTCCAACGGTGAGTCAGCCCCTACTTTATCCACCTCTCCTGGCTTTGACATCCTGATATCTGTAACACAACACACACAGACAAAAAGTCAGCGGGTTAAACTCTCTAATCTGTATCAAAGGAAAGTGCAGTCGGAGGCAGATTAGCAAATGTTTACTCGGCAGGTGATCATAATCTTGATGACAAAAGGGGAAAGAGCAGCGTTTGGTTTTTTAGATGATCAGAGCAGAATGTTTTCAGGTCACGACTTGAGCCTACACACTGTACAACAAACAACATGAATCATGTGCATGTTGAATCCAGCCCACATTCATTCATACTTTCCAAATCAGTGGTTTAACATAAGAGTGGGTCGAGGGAAGGTGTTTGCTTGTTCTAAATTTAACCTGAGGTGTTTACGTGGGAGACACCATACGCTGACAATGTTTCATGTTGTGTGTCATTCATTTCAAAACCACATCACTTCCTGGTTGGGAGAGTTTTGGGACAGCACCTTCAGCGACAGCACTGATAGGAGAAATACAATTTAAAACTGGATTAAACAAAAGGAGAGGAGGACTTCTTCAAGGATGGAAAAAAATTGAGTTTGGTAAAAATGTTTTATAACTGTTGTGATTGTGTGAACATGTATGTGCAATCTTTATTTTGTCAATCCCTAAAACGGAGTCAGCTCATTGACGAGAGCGTTTAAATTTGTCTGAAACTTGAAACTGTAAGAAGACTTCTTATTGTGTCCACCTGAAACTTTTTTTTTCTCATTTTCTCCCTTCCTGAGAAATCACACACACACACACACACACACACACACACACACACACACACACACACACACACACACACACACACACACACACACACACACACACACACACACACACACACACGCAGCTACTTCCCTTTTGTGAAAACATGCAAATCTGCCCAACGACCAACTAATTATATCTGCCACCTGCATAATAAACTCTCAGTCTCCCTCCTCCTCTTTTTTTCTCTCTTCTTTCGCCTTCTTCTCCTCTTACCCCTTCATCCTGTTTTTCTCTGTTTCAGACACGAAAACAGCGACATTTCATTATCCTAATGATCATCTCACCAGCTTTTCTTAATCTTAATGATAAATATTTAATTCTTAAAACAAAAGGAAACAAAGACCTCATTTTGGAATGCTGACAGGCAGGTGGTCAAGGATTGTTTTCACCATTGGGGGGCAGCAGTGCTACATGAAGATCACAGACCTCAATCACTGACCACTGCTGACCTGATGCACATTTTTCATCAGCAAACCGTCAGCGTAGGGCAACATTTATAAAAGATAAAAGGAGATAAATTAAAGTTTAATCCACGGGGAAACTGGGCCTGGGATGAAGCTCTTGTACGTGTTTCAACTTTTCATCTGTAAACTTTTTTAGTTCACTCCAGGGATGAACAGAACATTTACAGTCCTGCTGGATTCAACTTTGATTTCCAAGACCTGGATGACAAGAAACTGTTGCTGGCTGATATCTTTGAGACAAATCATCATCTCCTGATTAAAATAGATTTTTTTTTATAGAAAGTGGACTTCTTTGCATGCAGCATCTTCAGGGGAAGAGGGAAGTGAGGTTGGCTGGAAGAGCTCAACTCTGTTACCACACTGGTTATAAGTAATGGTCAGGGAACACACACACCCACACACACACACACACACAAACACACACACACATACACACACACTTGAAAATGATTGCAGGATTTCCTTCATGTGAACTGACTTCTGCAAAACGCTATATTGGTCACAGACCATGTCCATGCAAAACATTTGGTTAATGTATTATGAGGGTCAGTTTGTGGGTTTTCCAATGTAGATGGCGCCAGGCCTCCCCTATGTAGCATAATTCCAAGTGAAAATGAGTGAACTGTAAAGTATCCCTCTCAGAATGACCACATCTAACATATGAAACGCAGTAAAGCAATGAACACCCAGTTTGCTGTCATTAAACCGATCTGTCCTGCGTTATTTGTGCAGTGTTCAGCAGCAAAGCCAAATCCACCATATAAAATGATTGTCCATCTCATAAAACAGCTGCAAGGTGAAGTTCCCAAAGCGCTGCCTCTTGTACAGTACACTGCCCGCTCGCAGGGGAAGGTGTGTATTGATTCATGGCTCAAAATGGCCTACAGACAGTAGCATGGTGGATAATGTGGTCAGTGATACAGTAGTGGGACAGTATATCAAGATGCTGTGTCTTTTTCTCACTTCCCCTCCCGACTTCCCCTTGTACCGGGTTGAACGCAGAGTGCTAAACCCAACACTTACTGTCAGCGCGGCTATTAATATTAGCCTGCTCTCTCCCTCTCTTTCACTCTGTCTTATAGAAACCTCGCCTGCTTTTAGACACACTGCTGCACACACTCAACACACAACTAGTTCAACTTGACAAAGAGCAGAGTGACTTGTTTTTAATATTCCTGTAGAAACAAAAAATGGCACCAGGAGGCAAAAACTTCTCAGAAGTGTCCCCCTTTTTTTTTGTTTTGTGATGGAAATAAAAACATTTACACCAGCAAAGTTAGATTACTATGTGTATTTCGTTCTTTGTTAATCTTTTACACCATGCGCTAATCTTGGAACAAAGCTCTGGGTTTATGCTCGACCCTATGGGGCCGAAGAGCCGCAAAACTCTCACTGTATCTTAAACAGGGCGAATGTAATGCTGTATAATCCTGTGTCATGAATAAATGATGCAACACAAAGGAACAAGGAACAACAGAGAGTGAGCTCAGCCTGGACTCTTTCTGTTATTCTCCTCTGGGTATTTTGCCGGAGATGAAACTCTGCTGAAACTAATCCTGTGTGCCCCCTAGCCCCCACCACCACAGGAGACCAGGACACAAACCCCAGTACCAGAAAGGGTGTCTGGGAACTGGAGTCATCATAGCTGTTAGGTACAGAAAATCAAAAGCAAAGGGTGTTGAGTTTGATAGCAAATTATATCTCCAATTGAATATATACGCATAAAAAAATTAACAAATTTTCAAACATCAAACGATGATGAATTAGAAAAAGAGTGAATAAATGATTTAACACCAAAATTGTGTTAAAAAAATGTGACAAAAAATAAATCAGAACAAACTTTTTGATCATGAAGGCTGTGACGTTTTCTCAGTTAAAACTGCTGACACTGTCAGTGTGTTTCATTTTATCTCCAAACAATTTTTTTTTGAATTTGTAATAAATGAAATGGCTGCCTAAAATAAGGGTAAATTTCCCTTTTTTGTGAACAAAAATGTTTTTTTTTGTCTTGCATTAATGCACATTAAGCAGATAAATACAGCTTCACAGGCAGAACACACTATTTATCTAACTGTTCATGAAAAAATTTGAATATATTTCCTTTCAGTGAACGCAGACCTTCATGTTCTTCCTTTGTTCTGAAGGTTTAATTTGTCACAATGCTTGACAATTAAATTAATCTGAAAAAAATAAATATTTAAAAATGTGCTCGATTTTATAACAGCGCAAAGTATATCATTTCTTTTTTTGCTCTTCCCTTTTCTGCTGTACCTTTAATGTAGACTTTTGTTTTGTGTTTGCATGGCTGTGATAATTTTAGACGCAGATTTGTGCTGAGGATGTGTTCGTCTGGTCCACGTAAGTCAGTGGAGGTCGCACCAGTGACCACATCGGCTCCAGATTTAACTCAGTGATTTGCAAACTAATGAATCATCTTCTTGATAAACAATCAGCACACCATCAAAGATGAGTGTCGATCAGTGACACTTTTTGTAGCTCATATCAGGACGCATAATGATGAAATATGAGCAGATTGACATTTAAGACCCAGTTTCTGGTAATTGATGAGTCAGTGAAGAGCTCGATGAGTCTTTACCAAAAGTCTCCATTGGTCAATTGAGATTTGATCTGATGCTGCTCTCAACGCTGAGCTGACCACCACAACAAGGCCGTGAGACCAGAGGAGGCACAGTTTGCTCTGCCTTGGTTAGATATCAGTGTCACATACAGAGAGCGGCAGTTATTGCAGGACTTTACTCCTTAGAATATCAGAGCTTTTCTAAAATAAGAATCTGAAAAGTCAAATGCTTCAAAAACAATTAGAGTTAATCTAAAGAATTCTAAATTTAAAGAGGAGAAAGCATTAATGAATGCCGGCAAGCAGCACTGCTCTCACACACACACACACACACACACATACACACACAAGGTTAACACTAGACTTAAAGTTGTGAAGTGAAGAAACCATAACATCTATGAACCAAGTACACATTTCACACTGCCGCAGTGCAAGGCAATAAAGTGAAAAGGTGTTTACACAAGATATGATAAAAAATAATCTTAAAAATAAAAAAGCAAATGAAAAACAAAAGCTGCAGGAACAGGAGTTCATATTATTCAACTCAAGCAGGATTTAAAAGACATTTTACACAACTTCTCAACGCTTTCTTTAGCATGAAGTATTAGCACTGTGACACACACAAACACACACACCCACACACTCTCACACTCACACACAGAGTCAAATAGCCTATGGGCTGGCGAGGTGTCTGACCTTTCCCTCTCCCTGTGACAGCCGTCCATCCATCCCTCCCTCCACAGCTTTCTCTCTGTCCCATCCCTCGCTCTTTGATGTTCCCTAATTAGCCGAGCTTCTTAGACCCAGTGGCATTAATCAACAGTATAGACACAGCTTTACCTTTAACACACACACACACACACGCCCAGCTTAATTGGTCTCAGTAAATGAAGGCCGGTACAGAGAGGGCTGCACAGACAGTCACTCACCTGGCAACCACATAGTGGAGAAGTCCTTTGCTGCTATCGCTGCTGTCTTGGTCATATCTGTGTGTGAGAGTGTGTGTGCATGTGTGTGTGTGTGCGGGCTACATAAAGAAAAACTCTCACTCTCCCTCTCTATGTCTCTCTAACCAAAAGGAGGAGTGTTTTAAATCATATGGTTGAAAGAATCACTCTCTCCCCGTCTCTTCTCTCCCTCCTACAAATGCACATGACAGCTCACGCCCCCAAGCCCCGCCTCCCACCCCACATCCTGCACAGGAGGAAGTAAGCCTCAAAAGAAAAGGGACCCAGCACACAGAGGAAAGAGAAATAAAACAGCAACCAAAAAAAGAGAAAGAGAGACTGAAAGAGAGAATGAGAGGAAGAAAGGGGGACACGAAAGAGGTTAAAGAGTGGGAGAGTGAGTGAGTGAGGAGATCATAGAGATAGACGAGGTGAAAAGAGGGGGATGACGGGTGGCGATGGAAAGTGATGGCGCGGCTGGAAACAGACACTCACACACTCGCTCACACACACACACAGGCAAAAAACAGCAAGCTTGACATCCTGGCTGAAGAGTGTGTGAAACGTTTGCACCGCTTATGACCCGGTGTAGCTTTCAAACCTTTCAAAACTCAACTTTTTAGAGTTTTTCCTCGACTCTCAGCTATTTTAAAAACCTCTCTTTGCCTGTTTTTGTCTGCCATGAGTCATGAGCGCGTCTCGGTGATATCTGTGTCGACTCGTGACTGTGGGGTTGTCAGTGAGACATCAGTGGGTGTAAGGTGGTCTGTGAGGAAGGTCGGCACCTATAAGAGAATAAGTGAGACATCATCCAGTGTACCAGCCACAGCTCCTCTCTGACACCGAGAGGAAAGAAAAACACAGTCACAACCCTCACTCACCACTGACCAACCCACAGTGTGGGCTGCACACTCTGATACTCCACAGAAAGGCTACATGGAGGGCGTAGAAGTGGCACCAAAGTGGAACATTTCAGATTAGCTGCATGGGACCTGATATCAGCATCGCCTACTGAGATTAACAGATTAAACCGATTCTTGAAAGTTCAAATTAAAGGCACTGAAAACCAAAATAGCACATCTAGGAGGAAGTACTGCCTACATTCTCCTCAGTGTAAAACTGCCGATGTGCTGCCCTCACAGCGTGATGAGTCCACCACAAGGTGGCACTCTTGATTCTCTAATCCAGACGAGGACACAGGCTCCATCTGAGAGAGAGGGGACAAGGTGGATCGCTGACCAGCCCTCCCTCCTTTACAGTCCTTCTCCCTCGGTCCGAGTTCACTAATTCAAAAGCTAACGGCAGCAGAGTTCCCAAGTTTAACCTTATAAATACTTTATGTGGTGATTTACAACAGGCCAATGTACTGCTGCAGAGACGCTTACTGAGAAGTGCATATGGCTCTGCACTGAGAGGGCCTCAACTTAAAGAGGGACAGCTTTTATATGGGTTCTTTAATATGAACAAAAAAACACTTTTAAAGAGTTAACGCTGAGGAAAAGTAAGTGTAGAGAGACGGGAAGAGAGGGTTTTTGGTACATGATGAGTCAATAATCAGAAATGGATGGACAGAAGATACAACTGCAGCTGAATAAGTCATCAAAGTCAGCACCATATTGTCACTTTAAAAATAACAACACAACAAAAAAGATTTGCTTTTTTTCCCCTCATAAATAAATAAAAAATAATAATTTTACTATTGAAGAACTTGAAAAAAATGATTTTATGAAACTGTTGGACACTGGAAAACGCTGACGTTAACTTAAGGATTTGTATTAATAAACAATGTGCCAGTTAATCTAAAAATGATCACCAAATATTTATCTGTATACACTCAAGACTTCTGGACGTCCAACAGCTAAAAAAGCCTCATGACAAATTTTTACTTCAGTTCACCATCCAAGCCGGGTGGAAGGACAGAGACAGACTGTGCGGTTTGAGAGGAGGCGTTCCTCCTGGGTCAGGGGTCGTCTGGGCAGCCTGGCTTTGGCCGTGACCTTTGTTCAAACGCCAATCTACCCGCACCACTACCAACGTGTGTGTGTGTGTGTGTGTGTGTGTGTGGGTGTGTGTGTTTCAGTGCTTGTGCATATTTGTTGGGTCAGCTCTAATAAATGGCGGGTGCTAAGTGTGTATGTGTCATCGAGTGTTGTATGGTTCATGGCCTTGGGGGGCCTTCCTGCCCAAAGAGGGTCTGAGCCTTAGTAACCATAGAGACTGAACCAAGCCACACTCCTGCCATTGGACTTTGACCAAAGTGTCTCAATTACAGTGAAAATATCCACAAAAAAAGAAAAAATCCTTGATTTAGGGAAAGAAAAGAAAAATAATGAAAGAGCATTGTGTGGTTTCTTTTCTCTTTTTTTTCTATATGTTTGATATGTTTACGAGTGTGTTTTGACCCACACTAGAAGTTATGTTGTGTGGTAATAAAGAAACACATCAACACACATACATACACACGTATACAATCTGATAGTGGGACCCCAGGGAGGAGGATGGGGGAAGGCTGGGGCCTCTTGAGTGCCATCAATCACTCCACTGTCAGGGAGGAAGAGAAAGAGGGGATGGGGGTTACTGAGAGAAGGAAAACTGGAATAGTAAAGAAAAAGAAAGACAAAGAAGAAAAGAAAGAAAGGAATGATAGGTGAGGAGGATGAAAAGACGAGCGAAAGGTTGTTGGCTGCAGGACCATGGGAGGAGGCTGCGTGTATAATGGGTCGTTGCCGGGACAATCGCGGGGTCTCCAAACCAGTTCAGCATCCCTCTACGGCTCAGGTCCTCCTATATGTAGCGCAGCCTCGGGCTGGAGCACACACTGGCTCTAATTCATATAATCCATCATATTCCTCTGCTTATAGAGGGGACAGGGAACAGCTCAGTGATGGACCCACCAAAGTCCTGCACAGTCCGACTGCAAGACTCTATTCTGCAAGGTGAGAGATTTCAGATCCAGTCTGGTGTATAGGTGAATGTGAGCGTGTGTGTGTGTGTGTGTGTGTGTGTGTTTGTGTGTGCAGGTGCAGCCCCATGAGGAGTTGCAGGATTATAAACAGTAGGTCTAGCAGTGTGCAGACTACAGAGGTTGAGGTTTTGTATGAGAAGCAGCGGGGGCTAAAACACACTCACACTGTTGGCTGCCATGGGACCGGAGCCATCTCACACACACACATACACAACCGCCCACACCTTTACAACACCTATTCCTCTCCCGTCCTAATACCTCTCAATCGCTCCTTTTCCTCTGGCCCCTCCACCCCTCCATCTCTTTCTCTCGCTCCCTTACACCGTTCCCTCCTCTCTATATCATCTCTCAGCCCATAGGGAGCCGGGCTTGTCTAGACAGACACGGCTCTCTCCCACGGTGCTACCAAGGTTGAAGCTCAAATTTTTTTTTCTTTCGCTCCCATCACTCCCTCTTCTTCTCCTTCTTCTTCCTCTTCACCTGACACAAGAGCAGAGGGTCTGCTGGGAGGAGCTGGAGGCCTTCAATGTTCAACGACTTTCAGAGTGAGATGTCCACTTACAACAACTGCTGTGTCGTGTGGACTCAGATTTCATATTTTCTAAACTAAAATGTAAAAATAAGACTTAAGCTTTATCCTTATCCACTTTTTCAGCTTCCCTCTTTCACCTCGGCCTGTGCACTTCACCTCCTTCACCTCTTTTCCCTTCAACCATCTACACCTCCTTATCATCCCTTTTTCTCTTACCGCCTTCCTCTTTCCTTTTCTCCAGTTTAAACTTTCTCTTCCCCTCGTTCTCTGCCTCTGTTTCTCCCTCAAACCTGCTGGTCAGCAGCAGCTGTGACATCACTGGCCACTGTTCTCCGCTCGGATTGGACACTCGGCCACGTTGCCAGGCAACAGCAGTGAAAGGTCTCGGTGTGAGCGTGTGTGTGCGGCGTGCGTGTGTATGTGTGTGTTTATGTCTGTTTATAGCTACGTGAGTGAAAGGTGTGTGAGCGATTCTCCTCGCCTTGCCCTTTATCTGTGCATGAAGAATGATCAGAACAGATCTACTTCTGCGCTCCATCTCAGATCAAAGCATGTAGATGATTGGGCTGCCCTGCCTCAGTCCTCCACCACAGAAGAAGAAGAAGAAGAGGAAGAGGGATGAGTGTGCATTGCCTTAATGAAAAAGAAAGATGCTACAAATGTGAGCACGTGTCAGTGTCTGCACTTGCGTCGAACCAAATAAATGTGTGTGCCGGTGTCGAATACGGGTATCTGTCTGTATGTTGTGTGTGTGTGTGTGTTTCTAAATGTGTGTGTGTGTAAGCCCCCGGGAGCGGGTGGTTATTGTATCTGACACAGCGGCTCTTTCTCGCGCCTCATATTTCTGGGCCGATCGATTCCTCTGACTCCCGACAAGACAATAATCGCACCTCCCTCTCTCACTCCATCACTACCATTATTACTGACCTCCCCAGGGAACGAACGGGGTGGAAGGAGGCAGGGAGGGAGAGAGGGACGAGGAAGGAAGGAAGAAAGGAAGGAAGGAAGGAAGGATGCAGGGAGGGTGAGGAATGAGAGGTGGACATGGAGTTGACAAAATGAGCCGATGATGATGAAAAAGCAAAAAGGAAGAGTGCTGAAAATGAGGCTGGAAGAGTTGGCCCGGAATCAGGAAAAAGAGGATGAGAGAGGGGAAGTAAGGATGCTGTGTGTGTGTGTGTGTGAGAGTGTGTGTGTGTGTGTGTGTGTGTGTGTGTGTGAGAGAGAGAAAGAGCAGGAAAGATGGGGACATGAGGTGAGGAAGCAAAAGAAAGAGTGAGAGACCGCTTTACAGAAAAAGACAGGAAGGAAGAAAAAATAAGACAAGCAATACTCAGTGAGGACGGAAAAGAGGACACGTGAAGGAGTATGAGGAGTCGGAGGGCTGAATGGAGGGACAATAACGGAGAGAATTAGTGGAGGAGAGATGAAGGATTCGCACTATCTTCTTCTAATAAAGGAGAGAATGAGAGACAGGGACCGGGGGAGGGAGATGGAGGGGGGCATGAGGGGTGGGGGTTAGACTGAGGTGAAAGAGAGACAGAGAAATATATAAGAACACACACACACACACACACACACACACACACACATATAGAGCGATGGCTGTAAGTGTGGAGGTCAGCGCTCAGAAATATTATTAAATTGACAAGAGTACAATAGTTGATTGGCAGGCTGACTCCTGCACCGCCATTCAGAGGAGAAGAATGGAAAAAAGGACTCACACACACTCACACAAACACAAAATGCATGCACATCTGTAGCTTCACAGCATGTGGACACACACATATACACACACACACACTCTTTGTCTGTTTGGAGCCTGAGTGTGTGTGTTGCCTGCTTGAGCCTGTCACTGCTGTGTCTCTATGCTTTGAATCCAGATTACAATTACAGTAATTGGCTCTCAATTCAAGGGATTGCTGTTTGACCCCATCACCCCTCTTTCTCTCCCTTTCTCCCCTCCATCCCCATCCCCACACATTTTGCCTCTTCCTCTACCTCCTCCTCCTCCTCATCAATATTCCTCCGCCTCCTCTCTACCTGTATCGCTACATCCATCTTTCTTTGGGTGCAATCCTTCTCCCCCCCTGTGACTCCTTTCTTTTCCTTTTCTTATCCCTTATCGCCCCCTCACCTCTACACACTCACACTTTATCCCCACATATAACTATCCTTCCTTCCTCTTTTTTTTCCAACCAGTCTCCACTCCCTGGTCGTTTCACCTCTTGCGCACTCGCACCACCATTTTTGCCACTTTTCCTCCCTCATCTCTTGCTTTTTCTGGGATAGTTGTGGAAACAGGGAGTGTATTGTATACTTTATTCATGCTGTATTTATTATGGAGAGATAGCTGCTCTGTTATACAGTCAGGGGGGATGCTGTGTGCATTTAGGGAGAGAGGTGAAAGAGCCATAGATAAAAAAGAAGAAGGTAAGGAAAAGGGGTGATAGAGGTGGTGGTGATGGTGTTGGTGTGTTGGGGAGGTGGTGGTGAAGCAAGCAGGGAGGAGGGGGGTAGGAAATTGGTCTGGCTAGCGGAACAGCTTTTCACCTCTCCCTCTCCCTCTCTTTTTCTCTCTCCCCCTCTCTTTCTCTCTCCCTCTCTCTATTCTGCTTTGTATTCTGCAGAGATGACAGGGGGAAAGCTTTATTGCTCCGAGTTTGTATCGATCGGGGCCCCTCTGAGGGGGGAGGCCGGGGGACGCGCTGAGCAGGCCCTTCTGCAACGACCACAGCTCAAACATCCCACCCCCCTCACCTCTCAAAGCAAACCCCCCATCCCTCCCTCCCTCCTCCTCCTCATCTTCCTCCTCCTCCTCTTTCCAAACCCGACTCTTGCTCGCTAGCTTGCTCTGAAATTCAAATTCAAGGCTCTTATTCTCAAAGGTTAGGAGAGGGAGAGAACAAGGAAAGCAAGAGAGGAGGAGAGAAAGAGCGGCTGAATGAAAGAGGGATGGAGGCGTCTCGATTCTTCCCCTCCTGACTGAGGCTCTGAATGGAGCTGGGATCTGATAAGCAATGCCCACAAACACAAACATGAGAAAAATGGAGACATGGAGGAGAGCAAAATAATAGCCAGGGAGCATCTCAGACTCTTTCCTTTCCTTTTCCCCCTCATCTTTCCAGCTTCTCTCCTTTTGCTTACTAAGTGTCCCCTCTCCTGTCCTTCTCCCTGCTGTGGCTCCATTTTTCTCGAGGTGAGAGTGACTTTGTTGACAGTTGAAGAATGAGCCAGGTCCGAGAATGTATAAAGCCCCTTGCTTCAGTCCTCATTAGATGGACACTAGAAGAGCTGGTGGAGACAGAAAGAACTCACCAGATCCACACTAAATGCTCTGTTTTCAACTCATCAGCAAGTGCAGAAATAACAGTGCTAAAATATACAAAATATCTTTAACGCTGGCTTTAAACGGTGCAGAAGTTGAAACAAAGAAGAGATGAGATCTTAGGTGTTTAAATAAATCACAGCCTGCAGCTTCTTCTTCACGCCTTCAGTTTGACAAGACTTAAATAAAAAAGGGGCAAGACCCAACGTCATAGCCAGAGCCAACTGACCGAGCACTTGACTCATACATGTCCATGTGCGTGCACACACACGCAGGCGCGCGCACACGCACATACACGGACAGCCTATCCGTTAATGGCATGCACAGCACTGCAGCCAGGCTGGGGAGAAGAACAGATTGTCCATCAGGGGGTTACAGGGTTCAAGTCCATGACCAGAGGGCTAGAGGAAGGTTAGGGGGTTGTAGGTTCAACTCCCATGGGGACAGGAGGATCCCTGCTGTCTCCTGTCCAAACCCAAACCCACCCCCTGAGGACAACACACCCCTCCTCTGTCTCCACTGCTCACCTCCCTCAACCCTTCTTTTCTCCTCTCCATCCTGCTGCTGGCCTTTTTAAGCCCTGCTTAGTCTGATCACACACGTGTAAACCTGAGCCTAGCCTCCAGACTCTCTCTGTTTGTCTCAGATGTGCACATGCACACGCACGCCGGCTCACAAACGGAAAATAAACACACATACATGCAATCACACAGATAACTCACCAATGCACAAACATATTCATACGACTCCAGCACCCCCTTACAATTCAAATACAAATGATTTGCTCCTGCTATCTTTGCTTTTCCCATAATGCAGGAAATCATTTTATTCTTCCACAGGCATCATGATCGAAAGGGCTTCCTCCCCTCTCCAACTCCATCTCACTTACTCCTCTTGTGGTAAAGACCAAACAGAATCGCAGCGTTGCCTCGGCTATCAGCAGCAGCAGATGTGAGTGGATATGAGATATTTGTGTAAACATAGGATACATATACTGTATATATATTGTCATTGATATTGCCTGTGTGGTTTACGCGCCGCTCCAGATTGAGTTCAGCGATAGAGTATACATCTGAGACTTCTGCTGGATGCTGGATACATGTCTGATTCATAGAAGAGTACAAACACACCCTGCACACACTCACACATAGCACAATAACCTGCAGGCCTATAACCTGCCTTGTTGGCTGGATGCATTATTAAACACTCAGGATTTCATATGTAGAAACAGAATATGAATGCTGCTCTGGGTCCAGCTGTGGACATTGGTTTACTCGCTCCAGACTTCACTCTTTTACATTTTAGCCTTTCTTTTATTACTCTTAATATTTACTTGATTTGTTAGGCCCCTTGTTTATTTTATATTTGTATTCTATTCCTCCTTATTGATAGTCTTATAGTTTTACTACTTTCTCTGTCTACAAAACACTTACTAAACGTCCTTTCATCTGAAAGACACAATCCTCGCCTGTTCCTGTTCATGGGTTACACTTTGTTTTTCCTGTAATGGGATTGCTTTTGTTGGGATAACATGGTGTCCTCTTGTGTTCATGGTAAAAGATGTATTGTGTAAAAAAAAGGTGTTGTTAATGTTTGGGGTTGGATTTGGAAAATTGGCCAAACTATGTGGAAAAGGCCCAGTCTGAGGTGGCACACAGTTTTGCATTTGTTACGCTTCTCTGCCCAGTTTCCCAGCAAAAGGGCTAAACTGGTTGGCATGGCTTATAAGTAACACACCTCTTATTAACTAGTCTGCTTTAGAATGAAGGAACTACTCCTAAAAACACTCTTATTCTGGATAATATCCTATTTAACTTGTCAATGAGCAAACTTTTGTGATTCAGAATCAAAATGGATCAAGCAGACTCTGGATTGGCGTCTTGTACTGATCAGAATAGTACACCTTATTGCCACAAACAAGAGTGATTGTGTATTTGGGAGATGGTGAATATACAGCGCTGCACTACAAACAAACACAGACTGTAGTTTTCAGAGAAAGCGTTTAAAGTTAGGTTTAAACCACTGAATCTTGCTGATTAACCGAAAGGCCCACACATGAGCAGCGGTCGAACGACAACTAAACCACAACAAGAGCGCTGTGTGTGTTTACATCTGTAGGGCGGGCGGGCCGGGCCCTGACTCTCACGGTAATCGATGAACGAGGGGAGGAAAGGGAGGCAGCGGGCGAGGCAGGGATGTGCGTGGGGGAGGGCGGGAGGGAGAAAATCGGTAAAGAAAGCAGGTTATCTCCCGTCATTAGGGGAGGGGGAATCCCCGTCTAGAGGGGAGGGAGGGGTGAGGCGGTCGAGGAGGGGTGAGGGAAGACCGGGGTTCATTGATAAAAAGGAAGAGGGGGAGGGAGGGTGAGGGGAGAAGGGGAGACTATGTTTGGCATCGAGAGAGAGCAGACAATTATCTGTATTGATTAGAGCGGCCCAGTACTGTGAAGACTGAGAAAACTATGACTGGATCAATAGAGAGAGAGGGGAGGGAGGGAAAGAGAGGGGGAGAGAAAGGGAGTTAGAGAATAGACAGACCAATAGAGAGAAACAAACGACAGGGATAAAAGATACATATAATGACAAACATAAAGAGAGAGAAAGAGACTTGATGGTTTAAAGTGAAGTTCAAACACCCGAGGTGGCGTAAATGTTGAGAGGGGGAGTTCCGGGGGGGCATGGCGAGTCAATGAAAGCACGGGGAGATACATTACATTGTTGATGCCATTACTCTTTATCATTGATTTGTCAGCACAACCACAGAGTTCATTCAACAAGCCCACCAGAGCCCTCCCAGCACCACACCACACAGCAAAGCAGAGACATTAAGTTAATACACACTGAGTGACCACATCCTGACTGCTGGGACTGGGGGATAGAGACAAACCTGGCAACCTGGAGAAAAACTGACAGGGTATGGAAAACTGCTGGTGCTCCATTTGTTCTCTCTTCAAATATACAATCCTCACAGGGTATATTTAAAAAGTTGGGCTCACTTCTTCCTTACACACCCATCAATGTAATGTGAGTATTGACCACGTATACATGTATTCAGAATTGATGTAATATATACATATCCATTTGTACTCACAAGTCCGAATTTCCAAATTTTGAGTGGGAACACCCAGCTGGAACACCCCCCCCCCCAAGGTCAAAACTTCCGACTTGTAAGTTGGAGCTCCCACACCACCCCAAGTTCCCAGTAGGAAATTCCAAGTTCAGGGGTAAACAATCATTAAGTTCATGTTATATTCTTTTTATTTTGGAATTTCTGACTAGTGTTTTTTGCAATAAATCAGTCATATATATTATTATTCAAGGTTTATACACAGAAATACTGCTGTTATGGCAAGTTTCTCTGACTTGGTAACTGGAACGCTGAACTCGGAGATGACGTCATTCCCACTCTCGACTTCCTGGTTCCGAGCACAAATGGAACGCAGCAATAGACCATATTAGGGTGACCATGTTTTGGTGCTTTTTGGCTAAGTTGGTAGAGCAGGCACCCCATGTACCGAGGCTGCATGTCAAGCTTCCCTTCCTCTCCTCACACTTCCTGTATCTCTTAAGCTATCCAGACAAAATAAAAACAAAAAAGATCAACAAGAAAAATTGTGAACCAACTCTATCCTTCAGACAAATCAACAAATGGGCAGATGAGTCGCCACAATCAAAAGAGGACACAACAACTGGACTGAAGTTTATGTCCAAGATGTTTAGACCACTGGGTGTTTGCCTGTTAACACTGACTCACTAATGGGAAGTTAACACAACTGTGTGGTGTAAGTGCAGTGTGTGAAGTATGGAGCTTAATTATGACAGATCTGCATTATGATGCAGCTGCGGGAATGTTAAATCGTTAGCTTGGATAAATACTACGCTTTTTATCTCAAGTATGTTTGGGACTGGCTTTAAAGCTACTATGAGGAACTTTCAGGGTGTGTCAATTTTGGCGCCCCTTGTGTCCAGATCAAGAAGATTAATTTTTTTTCTTCTCAAGAAAAAAATCTCATCTTTATAGATTTTAAATGTCTAATATTGAACCCACCAGGAACCTTTAATGTGAAACATTTCAAAGGTTGCCGGTTTTTCTTAGTTATGAGCAGTATCCATAATAATTTCAGCCTGTTTCATCACCAGCTAACAACTAGAGCTCCCTGAAGCTTTAAAATAGTAATTTGTGATTTTCAAATGTAATGCTAGTGAGACTCATGTTAACTGTTTCCTGCTAGTAGGTAATTGTTAGTGAAATGTATTTTATTTATTAAAAATCAAAAAATGGGGCCTGATGTCCCTTTTTCACTTGCCATTGTTGCCCATTAATCAAAAGCTATGAAGTAATAAAAATTTATCATAATTTCAATCTTTAAACGACTTATTACCTTGAAGAAGGTGGCTTTCCACTCCGAGTGTGACACCATGAGAAAAGGATTAAAGTCTGGATTTAAAGTCTTTTGGGGCCTTGTTTGTGTACAGATTATGGCAACTATTTTAAAACAGTCCTGAGATGCTCCAAAGAGTTTGGTCAAAACAGCCACAATAGGTTGTTCCCAGAGTAAAATTTTAGCTGTACCTAAAACATACCTAAAAAATGCTAATGTTTCAAGGACTGAAGCAAAAAGGGACAAATAATACATAAATTATTGATTTTTGTTTTATTTCTTTAGTTAATCTTCATCTTTTTCATGTTTTTTTTATGATTTTTTAGTTCTTTGATAATTCTTTTATCGAGAAGTGTTGTGTTCGTTTGTCAGTACCTTTCTTACACTGTGATCTATTACTATTAACCTGCAAAATGCTAACAGGCATGACTCTATAATGTGCATGACAGTTGGCTATTTTGAATTTGAGAGAAAGAGAGCTGAAAGAAAAAGGAGCTGAGACCAGAAAGGGGGAGAGTGTGTGTTGGAGGGGGAGCTTTGAAAAATATCAGGAGGGAGGCGGTGTTCAGGTAGGGGGCCTTGCTCTGGGGCCTCTTTTTGTCTGGGACAAAAACCAAAATGGTGGAATAGGGCTGTTACAAAAGGGACGTGGGGGGAAACAGCAGAGCGACAACCTGTGCTGAGTAAAAACATCCTGCTGGCTTTCACACACACACACACACACACACACACACACACACACACACACACAAGCACGGGCACACATAAGCAAGCATGCACGCGCATTAATCCCTAATCAGACTCCTTTGGGTGTATGTGCAAGTGCCCACCTACTATACTTCCTGTTGCAACTTACATTTAATGGAATCCTTGGCATCATTACCCAAGTGCACACACACACACAAACACACAAACACACACACACACACACAAACACACACACACACCAGCACAGGGACCACATCTGTCTCGCTTTAGTCTGTTGAACATTACAAGATGATAGAATTCAGCCGCCCACACTCCTGATATCTTTTGACACTGAAGAGGAACGTATTGTCAGAAAAGGTTTATACCAGGCAAATAAATAAATGAAAAGCATAAACTCTGAATGGAAGGGCCAGGCTGGATATTGAGGAAACCTTTGGTAAGGGCAGAAAATGTCAGGCTTGACAAATGACCTTTTAAACATGGAGCAGATGTAGAGAGCCATCTACACTGTGGACAGAGGGCGGCTCAACTGTCTGTCTCTTAACAGCCGATGAAAAGGGAAGCATCACTGTATCTGAAGTGTTCAAATCAAACACTTACATTCAAAAAAGTTTAAATAAAATAATCAAAAAAAATAAAATTGACTTCGAGGTATAAGTGGATTGCACTCTGGTGGTGGTGAGATGCTGGAGAAGCAGTTTTTGAAGGCGTAATAAAGCCACAGAGGAAGGCGAGAGTAAGAAAGGATTTGACATGTGGGGTAACAAATGAAAGAGAGGGAGTTAAGGGAGATGCAGTACAGAAAGAAATTTGACAAAGATGGAGAGGAGGCCAGAACAGGACGTGAATTACAGGTGTAGAGTTATGCATGCATGACATCACTGGACCCCTCCTCCAGCTCTTGGGAATGGGCACCTTGGAAACGGTCGCTAAGGGAACAGAGTACCAAGGTAGAGAGAAGGGTGGTCAAGATGGTCGGAAAAATTCAAGAGGCACAAGAGTGATAGCTAATGAGACATCGAATTCACCCACAGTGAGAACAAAGTCGAGGTGGAGAAATTCCTGGACAGATGAGCGTTTACCTTCGTCTATCCTGCTCACTCACCTCTGCTCATAAAGGGTGAAAAAGCAAGCTCCATCACAGCTAAAGCCTGCATTGTCCTCCTCCCCCATATATACTGTGACCTCTCATCCACTCCAGTCATTTAGAGAAGGGAGATTTAGTGCGGCCCCGGTGCAGCGTGATGGTAAAAACGGGCACATGATAGAAAGGCAGAGATGGCCTCGGGTCTCGGGTTTTAACACATGAAGAACTATTGATGGAAAAACATGTTGATGGACAAAGAGAAGCTGCTGTAGTGAAATGTTGGCTGTTAATGTATATGGCTGCTTGGAGGTCATTTGGAGCAAGAAGCTAGAAGCTCTGTAAGTGGATTGAGAGATTGAAGTTAGCACACAACTCGCACTTTGGTCTTCCGAGGCGTCGGAGTAATGAACACACACGCCTGAGCCCAAAGGAAAGAACCGCCATGGTATTCTGACCTCAGCAAACTCTTCCCCATCCCTGCAGACGATGCAGTGTCCACACACATTGGCCGAGTGGATGCACTCTGCTTGCCTCTGTCCTTTCCCTTTGATCTGGTAAACAAGTCATTCCCACCTCCAAACTTTAATGCCTGATCAACATGACTGCATACAATCACCACATCAAAAACTGGCAGCTGCAGAAAAACAAAAATAGATTTTGCATCACCAAAGCTTTGCAAAGTTTATGCACATAACAAACACCTCAATTTTGCATGCAGCAAACTCCAAAAGCAGGACCATCTACATATCAAAGGTTTGGATTTGGCATGCAGTATAGATTTGGTACGTATGCATAATATGTGATCAATATCTGTTGCTGAATAAAACATGCTGCTGGCTTTTGACAGGCCGATTTGAAATGGAGATGCCATGCGAATACAAAAGGCTTCGGTGAGATTGGCCCTGAACCCTCCACATACCAGCAGTTCACGTTTAGACGCTCTCACCTACACTCTCCATAATGCATGAGCTGCCTGAATATATATCACGCCCTGCACAGCTCACTCCTACACACACACGCATCCACATGCACGGCATGCAGGAACACACCAGTGTGTGCACAGTGACCGGGGCTAATATGCAAGAGATAGCCATGCACAGCAGCAACACGCTGACACATTCACACTAAAAAAGAAAAAAAAAGCCGGAGGACACAGATGCCATGGTGAGAGTTTGATAACATACATGTAGAAAAGAAAATATACAGCAGCAACAACAAAAAGAGTGGATTTGGTGGAAACCGAGAGAAAAACAAAAGTTTTCTGTGATGTAGAAGTCGTGTCTGGCATCCTCAAATGATCTATTTTCTAGTTACCGACACAATTTTTCCGGCTAAAAAACAGCAAAACTGTTTTAAACGCTTTGATTGCTATGAAAGATGTAGGGTCCACATCCAGTAAAAGTTGAAAAAAGCAGAAAAAAACCACACTGTTTTTCTTCTTTGATCAAATAGTGTGAGACACACAGGCAGTGCTTAATCAAAGCACTGGTAAGCCATCCTGAACTTCTAGGCTTTCAGCAGCAGGAAACAGGGTCAGGGTCGCTGAACAACTCAGTGTGATGTGAACTGGTCTGGATTTTGTGTTTGTTTATGTGTGTGTGTGTCTGTGCTGTTTGTTTGTGAGGGATCATGTCAGTGGGGTTTGTCGGCTGCCAATTAACACACACAGTTTCTGAGAGGTGGAGTCGGCTGAGGCGAGGAATGAGGACTGGAAAGTTGGGAAAGCAAAGACGGTCAAAGAGTCGATATTACAGCGAGCCAGATTATGATTTATATTGCATTACATTCTTATGATAGCCAATAGTAAATATGCATTTACAGGGCAGTATGTCTGTTTTAGAAGACAACTGAATTTACTTAGTGCTGCTATCTCTCACTGCCTCTCTGCCCCTGCTCGTCTTTAACCTTGGCCTCTGGTGCTTCTGCCTATCGCAATAAAGTCCTCCCTCCTCCTCTTTGCCTCTCCCTCCCTACCCTCTTTCTCTTTTTCTCTCTTCTTCTTCTTCCTCCTCTCTGTCTGTCTCTCTGTCCCCCCGGCACCACTGTTGTCCACTGTTCCACTCATTCATAGTAAACACTATTGATTTTCAGCAGGGAAAATAAAAAAAAGGCCATGAATTTTAATGCCCCTATCTGTCCCCTTCTCCATCTCTTCCTATCCCCCTTTACCCCTCCCTTCCCTCTCCCTTCACCCTCCTCTACCTCCACCTCCACCCCTTCTTTCCTGAGGGGAGGATAAAGAGATGGGGATCGTGTGTGTGTGTGTGCGTTCTATGTGCGAGTGTAAGGTGGTGGTGGTATACGGGGGGGGGGCTGCATTTCTCATTTCCCAGCTGTGCCTCTCTCACACAACTGCCCCCCGCCTCCTCCCCCTCCTCCTACTTCTTACCCCCCTTACACCTCTCCCCATCCTCTCTTCCTCCGTCCTTCTCCCTGTCCCTCTGTCGCTCGTCTCTACTCTTCACACTGGCTTCGACTCAGGGGAGAGAAGGCGAACTGAGCCATCTCTCTCTCTCTCTCTCTCTCACACACACACACACACACACACACACACACACACACAGATTGTCACACACAGATAGAGGCTGTCCCATTCTGCTGTGTATACACACTTAAACAATCACATGCACACACATCACGAGTGATACAACAGCCAGACCCTTGGTCAAGGCCACGCACAGGCAAGACAAACATATACATATAAATGTCCTGATCTACACACACATAAACACACACACACATGGGACAGGAGCCACATTTAATCAGCGCTGAGTCAAGTATTTAAATTATTTTCCATCTTTCTCCCCTTTTTTGTCTCCACTGACTTCCTGCTCCATCCTTGCTCACTCTTTCTTTTAACACTCCTCTACCCCCTCCTTTGTCTTTCTTTTCTCTACCTCCCTTGCCAGGCCTCTCTTTCTCTCCCCCTGTCCCTCTTCTCTTCTACTCTGTGTATTGATTTTGCTATAAGCGGTGTCCCGTTTGCGACAGGTTAGCGCAGACAGACAAAGGCAGACTTCATCAACCAGCGTTAAACACAGGAGCCACGTCCTCAATAATCACTCCATCACACAAAAGACGACGAGAGACAGAGCGAAGGAGGGGAGGAGAGGGGCATGGAGAGAGTATTGACGAATAGTGAGGAAAGGGAAAAAAACCCTGACAGAAAGGGTGCTGGAGTGTTTTCAAGGCTGTGTTTTCTCTTGCTTTAATTTGTAAAAACATGAGGATATATTTAACTCCTCGGGTTAAACACGGGAAGAATCACGCATAAACACATGAAAAACTTGTCTTATTTCTAATATGCTCTTTCACACAGGGTCGTTTTATTCAAACTTGGCTTTCGGCACATGTAGAAGTTCAAGGAAGAATCGTGTTGGCTGCATAACTGCCTCCAATTAGCATCTTATAAAATGTTAGGTTGAATCCAGAGGGGGAATTTTCTTCCTCTAACCTCATTATAGCAGTGAGTGTGTGCATGTGTGTGTATGTGTGTGGACTTTGCTTTCTAAAACAGCCAGAATTAATGTGTGTGTGTCTGTGTGTGTGTGCATTTATCTGTGTGTGTACGCAGACAGTTTTCATCTCCACTTAATCTCCCGCTCCTAATTCAGAGTGTACATTGAGCCGCCTAATAGGATGTGACTGGAGCGCCTGCTGCAGCGCTAGCTAGCCATAGCCGCTAATGAGAGGGCCGCCACAGCCGGAGAATCAAAGCGCTTCATCAGCACTCCTAATTACTGTAAACCTCGTTAGCTGGCTGGAGAGCTAACATCTGCTCTCGATAACAAAGTACATCCAAATATAACATGGACTTGGCCTGGTGTGCACAAGTGAGAATCAAAGAGCGTGCTGCTACCACACCCACTAGTTTCATTGTTCTCGTCTGTGTTGAAACTGTTAAGAAAGCAGAAGAGGTTTTCAGCTGTTGAGGTTGAAACAAAAAACAACTATTCAAGTTCAAGCTCATGATCCATTTTCAGATTTAAGAACTTAGTCTCCATGGAGTGCTGACACATGGTTTGGTTTGAACATGTGTGTGATTTCCTCCACCACCCTGAGGTCTGAGGGTGCTAATGTTCGCCATCTCTGAAGCAGCAGGTGTGTGGACAGCAGGTTTCCATGTAGCTCTGTCTGTTAGCCCGCTCACCCCCTCTCTATCTCTGATCAAAGCACTTCCTTCCAACCCCCTCACCACCTTCTGCTGTTCCTCTCTTCCTCCTCCACCTCCCCCTGGCCTCCACCTTCTCTCCCCCATCATAATTTGACTGATGATTACACTTGTCACTCAAGGCAGCATGTGGCCAATTAGGAAGAGGGGAGGCAGGAGGAGAGGAGGGGCGAGCAGGTTGTGGAGAAGAGAGGTGTGGGCGGCAGGAAATTTGGGTTACAACTTTTCATCGCTTGTTCCACTCAGGTAGCCTTTACAGCTTTTAGTTGAGGGAGAAACAAATATTCGTTTCAGTTCAATTTTCCTTAAGAGACTCATGAAGCATCCAAGAGCCGCTCTTTCCCTTCACCTCCTTCTGATGCTGCGGCCTTGTCTCACACTCTCTTGGCCACTTCAGTGTCTCTCCATGTTCCAGGGTAATCACAGACTCATTTAAAGTCACTTTTGTACACTACCTCTGACTGGTGGTTAAGAGTGCGGCCGCAGACTATGCTTTTATGGGCCTTAATGTGTCCTACAGACACTTTGGCAACCAGGCTGCCGCTGCCAAAGATGTGGGGTGAGAGGGAGCGGGAGGGAGGGAGAAAGAGAGGACAGACATATGAGGCAAACAGCCATGGCGACTTAACCAGGCTGAAAAAAGGGGGAACGAAAGAGGATGAAAGAGGAGGGAGGGAGAGGGACGTGCATGACAAAATGGACAGAACATGGGAGCGTCAAAAGAAAGGGGAGAGAGAGGTCACTTAGTCACTCCTTTAGCACCCCCCACCCCTGCCTCCTTCCTTGTCCCCTTTACAAGCAGACAAAGGGACAGAGGGGTGCAGCTCTTGTACAGAAGGAGGGGTTACGCCTCCCTCTGTTACATCCCCCCAATCCTCTCTTCACCCCTAATATTAACATACAAACAGCATAAAAAGATGCAGGGTGACAACAAAACCAGAGGAAAGGGATCCAAATTTTAATATTTTGATCCAAGCATCAAAATTTTCTCAATATGTTTTTTAAATTTGGTGATAATCATCTACAATGTCACACTAACTCTGAATTTGTATCAATATCCTGAATAGTGGGACTTCGCATTGAGCAAAAAAAAGGACAGAGTCTGATAGATTGCAGGAGGGAATAAGAGGAGGAGAAGAAGTGGTGAAGTACAACAGATTAATTTCAGAAAAGAGCGCTCCTGCCGAGAAAAGTATGGAGAGCAGAAAGGATCGAGGGGATAAAGAGCAGGGGAAATGCAGAGGAAGAGAAAGACAGGGGGGAGATTAAACATGCGTTCAACTCTCTCAAAGGGCTGAGCTGCTTTTGGAGAGGCTCTGTTATGTGTGTGTATGTGTGTGTATGTGTGTGTGTGTGTGTGTGTGTGTGTGAGCACTCCAGTGGGCGCATTTGCGATGATGTGACATTGCTTATAGCCGACATGTTCGCTGCCTCCGCCTCCACACACCCCGATCAGTGAGCACTCTCATCCAGCCTAGGTGTGAAGGACAGCAGTGGCACCCTAGAGGTTAATAGGACCCCTTCATTACCATAAATCTTATCAGCTAAATGAAATGGAGAGAAGGACCCCTGATTTAGTCCTCCGCTCTTCTGGCGCTAAGGGGAGACACCCAATCAAACCCCTGGATTTTATTGGTCTTTTTTATTATCTAAATGTACTGGCACATGAGCGGGGTGCCAGAGGTGACAGCCTGCAGCAATGAACAACACAAAAAGACAGCAGCTGGAGAAAACACATTGTTGGTGTGTTTATGAGACAGCAGCCATCGTGGCAAATAGACTGAACAGATGCTGGATGCTGCTTACAAATAATGCATAAAGGAATGTCAGGAGTTGAAGCTTTTTTTTCTTTCTTTAAGAAATAAGGCAATCAGTGAAGACAAACAAGGCAAAAATCAGCTAATCAAGTGTTCAATATTCTCTGCAGGAGTTCAAAAGCTTGATTTGACTGCCTGGCCTGACGGGGGTGATTGGCGGCATGTTGAGAAGCTCACTCCAGCCCTGATCACAGCCGGACCACCACTGACCGAGCCTCCACACACACATACATTCACACAACAGGATGTCTCCCATGTAGAGGTCAAGTGCGCTTGAATTCTCAGTATGTACATCTTCTGTATGTTACTGGGAAAAAAGAGCAAGAGAGAGGGAAAAAACACGGACAGAGGTATAAATCAATACCCAGAATGGAGTCAGGTGGTTTGTATGTGTTTATTCCTGCTGATGTGTTGATTAACTGCCTGTACGCACACACCCACACATGCACAAACACACGCCAGTGATCCGTCTCTGTGTGTGTTCTCCAGGTGATAGGTCTGATTAAGTGGCCTGCTCACCCGGCCTCTGATTAGGACTAATGCTGGGCTGTATATCACTGGACACAGCAACAAAGTGCACAACATTATTCCTGAGTGTGAGTCCTTGTTTTTGTGCATGACAGTCCAATGACAAAGTGTGAAGCAAACATGTTCAAGAATAATAGACGACCTGTAAAAAAACACTCATCAGCTCTTCTGATGAATACATTTGCATGATGTCCTCAGAACCTCTTTGTTACAGTATGCATATTTAAAAAAAGATGTGCAAAGGTCATTTGTCTTGTATGTGTGTGTGTGTGTTTGTGTGCTCAGTGGGTGTGTGGCTGGAGTTATTAATACGCTAATGGCTGATAATGATGTGGTGTATACGTGTTTGTGCGTCCTGTTCCCCAGGAGAAACTCAATACCACTCACTGTTGCTAATGAGCTGTGGGAGCTCATCAGCATTAATACTACATTAGTCTCAGTCAACACACATTAATGCACACAAACAAACATGAATACACCATCTCTATATGTGGATACAAAATACCAGCTTGTACACAAATCTCTGAAAATCCACTAAAAAGGTAAAGCCTTAATAGGATTAGGAGAATTTTAAACACACATTAAGGCTGATTTGTTTGGTTTAATCCAAAACTATCAAACAGGTTTAATCCCTCATACTTTGAGCCAATTTGAAACCATAAATCCATAGTTAGATCCATATAATAAAATCCTACAGTTTCTATGACAGCTCTTCTAGAGGAGGTTTTCAAATTCAGGTCTGACGTCTTGTTTCTAAAAAGCTTTAGTAAAACATAAGACGTCCATGCTGCAGTTTACTCCACTCAGTCGGGGGGCATCTATGATGCCTAATTTACGTAAATAGCAGAACCCATTAGCTTCCGAAGCATTCTGATGTTTGCCTGCTGCATTCAGAACCCCGCGGCTGCCTCATATACTGCAATCTAATTCTACAACCACAGGGAGAGGAGAGGAGAGGAGAGGAGAGGAGAGGAGAGGAGAGGAGAGGAGAGGAGAGGAGAGGAGAGGAGAGGAGAGGAGAGGAGAGGAGAGGAGAGGAGAGGACAGGAGAGGAGAGGAGAGGAGAGGAGAGGAGAGGAGAGGAGAGAGGATTGTATTGTGACAGAGAGCAGGAGGGAGTGGGGAGGGAAAAGGGAAAAGAAGAAGAGAGAGAGGGCTACAGAGAAGGAGAGAGGTAGCTTAATGCAATAAAGCATGTAGTATTGACATCTTTCTCGTGTCTATTGATTCCCCATTATGTTGCTAACAAACCCAGGTTGACATTTTGTCATTTGCAATCATGTTAACACTGCGACTTGCACGCTCCCCTCCACAAACCGATCTATACCCACACACACTCGTTTGCACATGTAGTCATGCTTTTGCACGCACGCACACACACACATTCAGACTGTCTTTCCTCAAATGGTTAAACACATGCCTTGTCTCACGTTATGTAGACATGTGCCAGCGTCAGGTACACATGAGGGAATGTCTAGGTAGTAGCGAGTAAGCAAAGGCACACATCTGTGGTTATCATGATATGCTGATCAAGGCTGAAGACTTCATGAAAACACACAGTTTGTGAAATTATCAGAAAAAGTTTTGAGAGAAAAACGTCAATAAGCGTTGGTTAATGTTACTCGGTCTAAGAATCAGGGACAGAAACACAAGGGTTGAAAATCTGAAATGTGTGTGTACGAGAGAGTTAGACAGTGTTGTGTAGGAGATGGTGGCTAATGGTGTGTGACAGAAGGTGCATAGCTGAGATGAACTGAATCTGTGTGTTTGTGTAAGTGTGTGTGAGTGTGTGTGTGTGAGAGAGACAGAGGAAAGCAAAGCAGTCTCCAGTCTCCTTGATGTCCCATCATATCATATCATATCAAACCCTGCGCTGTGTGGGAAACCTGTGGTTTCTCCTCTATGTCCCATTAAACTTTCATATAACAGTTAATGCTGATGGCTTCACAAACCACTTTACTGCACACAAACACACACACACACACCAAGTTCACATAGCAGAGGCCCTGACCTGTACCTTCACAGACAGAATGCCATTAAAAATAGAACAAACCTGGATCAGTTAGAGCGGCTTGCCATCCAGGTGGAAAACGGTCTAACATGCTTGTTTTATGCCATATGATGGTCTGTGTGTTTCATGATGAGGCGTACGTGTGTGTGTGTGTGTGTGAGACAGAGAGGGAGAGGGGGAACGGGAGCCCCCACAGGGGTTGTGCATGAGTGCTTGAGGCCTGTTGTAACATGAAAGAGAATGAAAACACAAGGGGCAGAGAAGGGTCAGGTGGGGCTGAGTCAAACACTTCTGATGTGACCTCCGACCCGACACTGAGCTCAAACTCAAGGGAGTCAGGATCTGCCACCAGTCAAAGAGAAAAGTTAACAGAGAGCTTGAGTCAAGAGTCCTACAACTCCCAGGAAAACCTGAGCCTGTGTGTGTGTGTGTGGAATACTGCTGAAGGTCTGGAGAGTGCATTGAGCTCACGGGCCTAAATGATACAAAAAGTAGCTGAAGACACCTCTGAGGTTTGTGTTTTTCAGAGTACGGACTTTCTGTTTCAGTCCTGAGATGCTGAGCCGACCCTGCACCCATTTAATGACAAACCCTCTAAGCATGAAAAGGACAGCACCTTGTACCGTGTTATCAGCGTGGAATAAAATCAGCATAGCATTGTGAATCACTGTTATCCCAGAATCTAAGGACTGGAGCAGCACACATCCCATCAGTTTGCATGCTTATTCAGATGCTGGCCCTGGCCCGGGACGCTGCAACATAATGGCTCATCCTCGGTTTACTCTCACCTCTCAAGCTCAAACTGGGTTTTTCTTTCCCTCCTCGTTTTTCACGCTGTCATCTACTCTTACTTTCACCCACTTCTCTCTCTCTCTTTCTCTCTCATGCTCTCTCCTTCCACATTTTTTTTTATCTCATTCTGACATTCGCCATTTTTCAACAAAAACTCCGCCTCCCCCCTCGTCCTGCCTCCAAGCCCTCTCTCTTCTGTGTGCATATCTCCAGAGATACGGTTGGTAACAGGTCCCTCTCATCCCCATATTCTCCTTTTTCTTGCCCCTCTATCACCTGTCCCCTCACTGTCACATGCTGTGCTCTGATGACGGAGTATGTGGAGTATAAGGGTGAAGTCTGGCATCTCAGGAATCAAACAGGGCTTGAACTTGATCTGGAAATGAGAGGGGAACTGTGCACTGAGGGGGGTACCTGGCCCTTTAAGAGCCCATACACAGCTAAGGTGCACATCATCCACATTTACGCACCATTTCGCCCTGGTACCTAAGTTGCTGTATGTATATGCATTAGTGAATAAGTTTGACAGTGAAATATGGCGGAAATAAAAGCCCATTGACCCCTTATTGTGTTTCCCCTGACTTCCCTACTCTCCGCAGTCCTTCAGTAAGCACACAGAGGACAGAAAAGACATTCAAGCAGACGCACCCTTCCCTCTCCAAAGACGTAGTGGGGGGAAAGGGTTGAGCAGCTGTTGCATGTCTGACGAACAGTTGAAGCTGGACTGAGCTGGAGCTCTCTCGCAACGATAGTCAGTGACACACTGAAGCCAGCCTGGCTGCTCCCACCATGCGTCCTTTTATTCCGCTTCAGCGCAGATGAAACGCAGACGGCGCCCCAGCTAGCACCCTGCCCCCTCCTCCCTGACTCCACACTCCCTCTGCTCCTCTGCTTCCAAGCGTGCAGAAGCGGAGCAGCACTGGGACAGAGAGATGTAGTCAGTGGAAGTCCTGTTTTTCTTTACAGTTGTGTTTTCTATGATGCGATCCTTGTCCCCCAGCAAGCATGCAAGTCTCAGCTAAAGCCACATTCAGAGCGAGTCAGAGGTTACTGCTGAGCTCAAAGCCGAGTCATTAACAAATAATGTGCAAAGATAAAGCACAAACACAAAACAGTACGTAATAAAACGGCAGAATAGCGGTGTTTTCTCCCTTTCTTTCAGTATGTTCGCACTCCACCGTGCACCTACTCTCTCCTTCTATCTCCCCCTCTCTCTGCTTCCACCGGCCCAGGAATCGATCTCCGCAGGATCGATAAGTTGGCATGAATATTCCCTGCCTGCCGAGAGTCTAGTTGGGGAGAGACGGAGGCTGAGGCTCAGGCGCAGGCAGTGGAGGAGAGGGGAAGGATGGGAACAGAGAGAAGCGAGAAAAATATTCGGAGTTAGGGGCACAAACGCCGTGGAAATTAAGCAGGACACGGGTGGGAGACTGGCGCATCGTGCCACGGAATGGACACCAATAAAAGGACGTTTTACGCATGAATTTTCTATCAGTGTGGACGCTCCAGTGCGCTCAGGAACGCTTCCTTGACTCCAACAAACAGCCAGCGTGTGTAGAGGACTCCGTTAAAGCCTTCAAACGGAGCCGGAGGAGTGTGTGTGCGCGTGTAAGTGGGTGTGTACGCCAACAGCTCTCCTCCGCTGCAAGTGCATCGGCACCGAGCAAGGCGGGGCGGGTCTGCATGGCTAACCGACATGGAGGATGTGTAGCAGAGGAGAAGACGAGAGAAAAATGTCTTACCGGAGTTGGAGCGGAGAGCCAGAGGGGACTTGAGACGCCAGGCGTTGAGGTCAGGGGCAGTTCTCTGAAACACGAACGGCACCGGCAAGGGAACAAACATGATCTTCCTCCGGCTTCTTGTTTTGATGCAAATAATCTGACAGAAGTAGAACTGTAATAAGCTCTGTCCTCTTCTGGAGCTTCTGTTTCTCCGTCCGTTTCTCTGGTAGACAGCTTTGGGGGAATATTTGGTATGGACAGCTCACAACATTCGCCGTAAGGTGTGTGCACATGTAGCCCAGCTGCGCACTTCTATTTACATTTGTGGACTGTTGGCAGACATTACTTTTGGGGTAGATGTGCATAGAACATATATGTAAGGATATGGTCCCTTGAGTGCAGCAGTTAGCTTTCAGTCCAGACAAACACACAGACGGATAGACAGGAGATCACTTTTACAGGCTGCAGGAAAAGTTGTGATACAATTACAGGCCTATTGTAGCACTTTCAGAGTTAAGTCTGTGTGTCACCTGCTGTCGTTGATGCATCTGCGTCTCTGTTACCTTTGCTCGGCTAAAGCGTTCTCCTTGAGTAAACATAGGGGCCCGAGAGCTTATTGAATCCTCTCGCTCCTCACCGGTAATGTTTCCTATAGGTGTGAAAAAGCATGAGAACAGTCGCTAGCCTACTCCTCTAGCTTCACCAGCCGGGCTGAGCTTTGGTATTCGCTTTGCAATTTAAAGTAAAACACAAGAAAATAATAAAACATTTAAACATACAAGAGTAAAAAAGGCCAGCGGAGTTATAAAGTCTTATTTGGATTTCTGTTATAGTATTTGGTTTGATCTATTGTATTTGGTCTCTAGCTGCACGCGCTCCTTCTCCTCTCCTCCTTTGCATGAAGGCTACATGTAAGACATTCATACGCTCGCGCACAAGCAGCGGGTCGCGTCACGAGCACATTTAAAACAGCTTCATTAAAGGCGATCATCAACAGATAAATAAACAAGTCAGGGTTAGAAGGGCTGCACGAGAACACACAGAAACACAAGGCGCGCGCTTGGCCCTGACGCTCCTCCTCCCTCGCTCTCTGTCACAAGGCAGTAATTAAAACGCAATCAATCGATAAATAAATAAATAAATAAATACAGCGATTAAATAAATAATTAAAAAAAACACAAACCAACGGAAATAAACAAAGCGTATAGAATCCGGTTGTGGTCTCCGTGTTATCGGAACACTTGCCTATCTCCGTCCATCCGTCTGTGTGTCTTTTTTGTCTGTCTGTGTGTCCCGGTTTTATTTGGGAACCCCAATAGCTCATTCGACCCGGCTCCCTCCAGGATTGTAGCGATCTGCCACTAGGCTGGCCGCAACATTGAGGCGAGAGAGGACCCGCTACTACTCACACATCACCACCCCACCCCCGCACCTCCCTCCCCTCCATCCACTCCCTCCCACCACCCCTCCTCCCAACCACCCACCCCCCTCCTCCCCATCTCCCTCGTTTTCACTACCGCTGCAAAAGGTATCCTGTATTGATTTCTGGATTTTTTCAACCCCTCTCTTAATAATGCCGACTATAATGATGCCAATGGTGATCAGTGCATTACTACCGGCATGCTTAGGAAGGGATGAACACCAGACCAGAGGATCCATGGATACCTATAGGTGCTTAACGCTAATACCTGGCAGGAGAGCCAGCATGCACATAATCAAGTTATCTTATCACTGCTGCTTTTAATAAGCCCTCATGAGCTGGACTGGGGAGCATCATTAGGTTATTAAGAGAGGAGAGGAGCAACCACTGCTTGGAGAATTGTAAAGCTGGTTTTAGCCTCAAAATACATTTTGGTGCTTTTTAAAACCAAGGTGCACTTAAGTGTTTAAGAAAAAATGTCCAAAATGTTGAAAGAAAGGACACAAGAGTCCCTAGGGGCAAAAGGATTACATCCTTTATGCAAAAGGTGATCACCAGCTCTCTCGTCTCCTGCTCCTGGATCTTCTTTCCTCCACCCAGGCCTCCCCAGGCATGCATCTCTCCTGTCCTCCCCTCTCCTCGCACTCCTGCCCTCTCCCTTCTTGCCTCCGACATGTTACACGCTGTCAATTACAGGCCAGCATCAGTCAACTCTGCCCGCTTACACACCAGATTATTGTCGATATAGATTTTTAAATAGAAAAATCTATACCTTAAACATCGCAGTCAATACGAGCAAATCAATAGGAATGAGTGAGCTCTTTGCTCCTGCAGGGCCCTGAAAGCACCATCCCGCAGGACTGTTAATATCTGCTCACTTAATGCTGCAGCTCATTAGGCCTGTTTGAATGAAAATTGCTCATAAAAAAATGATTTTGCTTTCATCATGAGACTCGTGATTTTCACAGTCATCAACAAACCACAGCCATTTTCTCAATAAATGTGTGCTGGACCCTAAACTGGCATATTCTTAATTATGAAAAATGTGTCATCCTCTGTAGTGGACATCTAGGTTTTATTGTCCTTCTCCCTCCGCTTCACGTATGACAGATGACATCCGCAGGTCCAATGAGGGAGAGGAGGGGAAGGGAGCAAGAGGAGGACTAAGAGGAGAGGAAGAGGAGAAGGAAGAGAGTGATGAAGAGTGAGGAGAGTAGAAGAGGAAGGAGTGAGGCAAATGAGAAAGAGGATGGGGAAGGAGGTGAGGCAAGAAGAGAAGGAGAGGAGAGAGAAGGAGGAAAAGGGAGAAGTGACTCGTTGTCCTTCAAAGACCCCCTTTTCTCCACAGAGGGAGCCATGCGCGCCCCCTTTCCCTCCTCCCTACACTCCTTCCAGACAAAAGCAATTATTTCTTGTAGAATGTAGTGTGGTTGTGCGCGTCTGTGGAAGAGAGGAATGGAGGGAGGGTGTGCGAGATTGAAGGAGGGGAAAATAAGATGGTGTTGGAGGGGTAGAGGGTAGGAGGATGGGGAGGTGAGGAGGAGGAGGGATGCTAACACCTATACAGCATCCACCCCTCTTCGTCCTCCACGCACTCTTCTGACCAAACTCTTCTTTTCCCTCCATCTGACACGAGCTCAAAGACAAGAGGACCATCAGCTGGGCATTCACACATGTAAAGAGACTCTCATACACCTGCACATGAATTTCAGATGAGTTGTTTTAGACCTAACAACTTCTCAGGTAGAAAAAAACCCTTACTTTTCTTCCCTAACTGTAAAAAAACCTCATGGAATACAAACACTATGAAACCCAGAGCTAACACCCATCTCACTTATCTTCGATTCTGTCCATCTGTCTGTCTGTTGTCCAGCACCGACCACCTAAATTCAGTTAATGGCCCCCCTCAGTGTGTTCTTTGCTTGGTGCCTATAGGGCCCCTGCAGCGAGGTGGTCTCTACAGTTTCTCTCTTTGGGTCTATGGGTCCCTCTTTGGTCCCTGGGGATTGAGAGAGCTCCCCTGGGGGGCCCGCTCAAGCCAATAACCCCTGCTGGACTGTTCTCATCGGGGGCCTGCGTGGTCCTGATTGTCCACCTCCCTCCCTATCAAACCTCCCAATCCACACAGAGAAACAGAGCACAGGTTCCATTGTTTTCCAGGCGGTATCTCCCCTCTGCTGTAGTGAAACACACTTCTTCGCAAATTCTCCCTCTTTCTCTTCTAGCAACTCTTTTTTCAGATAGAGAAATAAAGTAATGAAATAGTGGATGTCATCTTTGAAACTGAATGCTAGTAGTGAAGACCAGTGATTCAGGAACAGTTTTTGTTAACTCAGTGAATATTGAATATTTTTATCATCACAGAAATTTACGTGTTACGTGTTTTTACAGGGGTGCACTGTCTGAATATTCTTTTTTTTTCCAAACAAGAGAGGCATCAGTAATTTTTATGTGGATTAAAAAACTGCTTCATTAAAAAATAAAACATAAAGCAGTTTTTAAATCATGCACATACCTTAGAGTTTGTGATTTGCAACTAGTTCCACACAAAATCATGCAGTTTTAAACATTTTGCAACATTTTAATATTTATTACAAAATGTGCAAAACATAAAGTAGAAACTTAACTTTGTATGAATTCACTATTTATATTTATTTTCTTTCCACTGACCAATATAACCTTGTATTTTTCATCATTTTCCACCCTTTGTAAAAAATTACTTGTGAATAAAAAGTTGAATTCAAATTGATTCAGGCTGTCTCTGCTTTTCTTTTCATAGGGAATGAACCATTTTTGATGGCTTTTAAATGTTATCTTCATATCTTTTAAATATTTTGTATTGACTTAAATTTTATACTGATTGGATGAAACTAATCAATATTTTCTAAGAAAAGGGAAAGATTCACTAAAATGAAAAGATTCTGTTTAAAGGTTTTATCTTTTCTGCACAAGCTGGCTCTTAAACTTTTTTTCTTCTACAATAGTTATAAACAAATTTATTCATTGAAAACAATTTGTTCAGTTCTTCATATAATGTGTTTTCCATGTCATGTGCTGTAGGTTAGAGTGTGGCATGAAATATTTATCCAATCAGAAAGAGCCAGAAGTATCCTTAGGCTATACATTAGTCATATCATGGGCCATGCATTAGTCATATACTTTATTGCACTCTTGGTAATTGCCTGTTATTCAGTTTGAATGATTGATTTGACTGGTTGAAAACACAGTGTTTGAATATTGAATATTATTTTTATTGTAAATGATGCAGAAGCAGAAAAGGCAACAGCAGGGTGTCACAAAAATAAATCTTTAGCCTTCATGAAATGCTGCATCGCAGATTATGTGTGTGTGTGTGTGCACGGAAATCTTTGTGTTTGTGCGTGCAATTGTTTTTATTGCGCCGTTCCATATTTGTGTGTGTGTGTGTGTGTGTGTGTGTGTGTGTGTGTGTGTGTGTGTGTGTGTGTGTGTGTGTGTGTGTGTGTGTGTGTGTGTGACCCAGCTCATCCTCAGGTTGTTCGCACCCATGTCATGGTTGTAGTTAAATGGTGATGTCATGTTGACAAACGAGCTGGTTGAATTAAATTCTCACTCATCAATAACGGCGTCGGACGGGAATCAATAGCAGCCAACAGTGGCGTTACTGCCTCTGTCAGCGGCCTAACAAGGACCTATTAGAATGGACAACGCTCTCTCACTGTCGCCCTGTCCCAATCTCAACCCAGCAACGCACTCTTCTCATATCCTCTCTGCACACACACACACCAGCAACACACAGCAAAATGCAATATTCACATAGAGCCATGTTCTGACATGATGTATAGATTTGTCAAGATATTATGGATATGATGCATGGGTTTTTATGAGGTTTGTTTGTTGGTGTCTTTGCCACTGTTTGTGTGTGTCTACACACTGTTTGTGCATGTGTATGTGTGATAGAGAGGGAAAGAGTGTGTCTGTTTCTGTGTGTATGTGTGGGTAAGACCTGTGTGCATTTTGGTTAGTGCCAATGGCAAGGTTGTGCAGGCTTTGGATCCCAACCACAGAGTTCAGATCCAACCAAGATTCAATCAATCCAAGACGACACACATGCAGGTAGGAAAAAGTGAGCAGCCAGTGTGTGTGTGTGTGTGTGAGTGTGTTTGTGTGTGTGTGAATGCGCAAGAGTGTCTATGTAGATGTCAATACCTATTCACACCCACACAAAAAAGTCAAACTCGTACACCAAAAGTGATAAAACTTAAATTCAGGTACACACTACCATACTCGGATATACAACAAAAGAGCTACGTACACACACTTACACACAAAAAATGCACACACAAACCAACACTCTGCTGCTATCTCCTTTCTTGCCTTCTTCCAACTTCCCCTCTCTCTCGGTTCCCTTTAGTGAACAAGCAGCTGATCCAGCTAAAGCCCTTGTTCCTGCTGTATTCCTTGTCTTTTTTATTAGTTTTTATTAACTTTGCCTCCCTCTCTCTGTCAGCACTCTCAATAATCAATGCTGATATATTGCCAATATCCAGCTCAGTCCCTCGTGCCATCTTTCACAGAGGCTCTGTTATTGGGGGAGATTGGCCCAATAATAATGATATTTATTATAGATATTTATTATCTGGGTTTGTGGCAGCACTGTGGACGCACCCTGCTGAAGACTTACATGCCGGCCATCTCTACCCACAGACACATAAATGTATACACTCACACAGGGACACACATACACACACAATCTCTCTGGGACTCTTTAATTTACACTGGTAATATCAGGCGATTATTCCCCATACAGATAGTGTAGGGTTATCAGCAGTGTTAGCACACAGTGGCCATAACCATCCATGTATTCACTCAACGTTATGGAGTCCGCAGCACCTGCATATGTGTGTGTCTCAGTGTGTGCGTGTTGAGCCCAAGGTTCACCTATGGCAGCCTACCGGCGCTGAGCAGTGTTTAGAAGCCAACGGAGGGTTGATGGGAGGGGTCAAGATTCAAACAGCGCTTGGTCAGGGGAGGGGATGCAGGAGAGAGGGGACTGGACAATCTGGCCTCTCGCCCTCCTCCTCACACACACACACACACACACACACACACACACACACACACACACACACACACACACACACACACACACACACACACACACACACACACATATACACTCTCCAACCCCCCCAGGCCTCATCTACACCCCCTCCATCTCCCTCCATCCCTCCACTAGCCAGGGCCCCAGACGGTAATCCACCCCAGTGCTCCTCATCCTTTCATGTATCGATTTCCTCTCCTGCGCCACGGTTACATGTCGCACCCACGTCATTGGGTCCCGGCTGCTTCTGCTACCCCCCCACCCTTCTCTACCTCACCCGTCCACCCACCCTAACCCCCCCCACCCTCACACACACATACACCATCTTCAACAACAACAACTAAAAGAGGAGGGTGGTATGGGGGGCATACACCCAACCCATCCTAGGGAAAGAGGGAGACAGAGAGGGGAGGAAGAGGTGTAGGAGGGGAGGGGGGCTCAAAGAGGGCAGATAAAGCACTGCAGTATTTCAGCAAAGCAACCAGCATTTTACAGGGATAGAAACAAACAGGAGAAGATGGAGAGAGAAATAGCAGGAAAAAAAAGATCTGCCCCTGGGGGTGCAGAGGATATTGTGGAAATTATCAGAGTGCGACACACGCTGGAAGTCCATGGCGAGAGATTTATTTCGAATTTGTCTTTGACAGTGAAATTCATCACAGAGTAGGCCTGTATCTGCTCTAATTCCATGGACACATGAGGATGAATTTGAGGAGCCGTGGTGCCATTTTACAAGAAAAACTTAAGACCTATCATCAGAGATGTACAGCTTGATCAAAGAATAATGTTAAATGACAGCAAATAAATAAGGAATAATTTCTTATCATCTTCAGCAATTATCTACTTTTTTAATGCAGGCTAACTCTTTGTTTCTTTTACTCACACATTTGAAAGTTTTTTTCATTACATTTATTTAAAACTTAATGTTTTAGACTGACAGAACAAGGTAACTGAGAGTATCTTTCTAACATCAAGGCAACTGAACCTTTTCCAGAAACTTTTTGGGGTCATTTTTCAGATCAAGCAGCCCATTTGTGAATTTCATCAAACATTTTTCATGCCTTAAATATCTTCGGATGTTCTTAAAACAATCCAGAATTCAAACAATCCTTTTCCAGGAACATTTAATTCAAGTAACTACTGTTCCTTGATCATACATCATTTATTTTGGAGGTTTGATAAATATGGTCATTCAAGTCTCACGGATAAAACTATCAATGTGAACATAAAGTGTAAAAAAACATCCATGAGATCAATATGTTCTCAAAGAGTGTTTCAGTGTGTGTGTGTGTGTGTGTGTGACAGCCCTGAGTGAACGGATGAAGTATGTATGAGACTGCAGGCTGGGAGCACGAGAGGTCAAGGTTATGTTTTCAGTGTGCACTGGACAAAGTGTGTGTCCGTCACTGTGAGTGTTTGAGAAGTGTCTGTTAGCCCAAGGGCAGTGTAAAGGTATACAGGTGCATCTCTGATGGGATGCTGTGTGTATGTGTGTGTGTGTGACTCTTGATCACATGTGTATATGTGCATGAGCTGAGAGGGACATGTCTGTGTGTGTCAGATGTGTGTGTGTGCTGAGTCTGCAGGTTCCCACTTCTCATCTAAAAAAGGCGCTCAGTAACTGACCGTCAGGCGGTTACAGTCTTATTGTCAACTGGAACAAGTGTGTGTGTGTGTGTGTGTGTGTGTGTGTGTGTGTGTGTGTGTGTGTGTGTGTGTGTGTGTGTGTGTGTGTGTGTGTGTGTGTGTGTGTGGATCATGTGCAATCTCATATGAGCAAAACTATGTTTACGTTTTTGTTTTTGTTTTTGTTTTCTTTAACCCATGCATTCTCAAACTAGCCTGTGTGTGTGTATACAAGCGCATGTGTATTAAGGCCTTCCCTATCACCAGAGCAAACACACACCCCATCACTACAAAGCAAACAGCAGCTTGGCCCAGTGCATGCATTTCAAACACTTAACCACTCATTGTCCCAGCATCACAGCTGTGCTGTGAAATAATATGTTATTTTAAATTTTCTGCAAATGCAAACTTCAAGCATGAAAAATGTAAAGATTATAGAAAACAGCCTCAGTCAGTTACATCATCATTGTCTTTATCACTGTTATTCACAGCTCTACCATCACTATAATAATGCCGCCATTAAAGTGTGGACTTTAAACCATCTTCCATTTAATGTCACTGCAGCACAGCATCACATTATCTCCGACCACGGCACTGCTATTGAAGTTTTTCCTCTCTATGCTGCTGACAATAGTTGCTTTTCCTTGCTTGCTACTTGAAAGCACTTATCTTAAGTGGATCTACTGAGAGCAAATTGTAATTGCAACACAGTAATGTTACATATGGTCCATATATTGTGAGTTGTGCAAGGCACTCAGCTGTATTCTAGGGCAGAAAAGCAGCAAATGACTTTAGAAAAGGTTAGCACAATTTGGTCAAGTATGGGTCCTATAAAAAGACACTACTATCAACTGACTTACTGAATTTGAGCTTCGACACTTCAGCCAGGAAAAGGTCAAACACACAGGCGGATGCAAAAACACATACATGTTCTTCTGCGCAAACAAAAGGGAAACATAGTTGAGCTCACATATAGTTTAGTTCACATGCACATACTCGGGCATTCAAGTGTGCACGCGTGCACAGTCACACACAAAGACTTGGATACAGCCAATTAGGTCCACCACCTTCAGAGAAGCACCAGTGGGCATGTAAGATTCGGAGTCCAGCGGGCCTCTAAAGCCTAACACAGTCATAAGCCAGAAATAACACACACACGTCTCCAGTAGGCTCTGCAGACCATGTGAAATAGCAAGGCGAAGACAAAACACTCCATTCCATCTCTGACATTTCCAATATCTGTCTATCCCTCATAAACCTCTGTTCACCCATAAAGTGACTCATTCTTCACAGATGAACATGTTCCATCCGGGCGGCTACCAGGCTGGCAACTCGCAGCCAGAAAATGCCTCCTGATGCTTGTTATAATTACAAAATTATTGATTTTCCTTACATTCTACAGCTTTTTTTTCAGCGGGAGTACAGCCAGGGTTTTACAGATAACAAGGCTTTGATAATGAAACTGTATTGTTGATAATGATTTGAAAATAGTTTTTCTATCTGTGTTTGCTCTATTGTTTCTCTTGACCGTGTATCTACCTGCGCTGAAGCTTTTCACAGCTCATAACTCTGTTTTCCCTCTTCACCTCCTGCTCTTCTTCCTCCCCTCTCGCTCTGTTAATTCACTGCACTGTCACCGGTCAGTGTATTTACCTAACACCAATCTCTTTCCCTTTTCCCTCTTCCTTTCCTCTCCATCCTTTTTCTCCAGCTCTGCCCCAGCGAAAACGGTGAGACTGCGTGAGTGAGTGTGCCGGAGATTTAGAGCGGGGATCAATAAGAAATTTAAAAATCAATGCACTTAGCGCCAGGAAATCAATGGGCCTAATCGGGATGCCAATCGGCCCAGTCAAAACAATTAAGAGGGAAGAAAAATGTTTAACAACCTCCTCTCTCTTGCTTACATAGACACAGGGGAGAGAGGAGGGGGAGATGGAGGAAAGGGGGCCTAAAGAGAAATATCAGAGGCAGACAGAGAGGGATGAGATGGAGTGATATATGGGAAGGAAAGGCTCAGGAGAGAAAGCTCAAAGCTTAGATCCTAGGAAGGCGGATTGGAGGGAGGGATGGAAAAAGGCCGAGAACGGGGGACAGGAATGGAGATAAAGAACAGTAGAAAAGGGGAATATGATGCAGCAGGGTGACAGTCGTGAAGGACAACAGAGGAGAGGAGGAAAAGTTGAGGGATGTTTTTAAAAACACTTCTTGTAAGATTATTCTTTAGTCTGGAAAGAAAAAGAAGCATGCATCAGGGCTGAGGGCTAGAAATAAGGTGACTGTTTGTGATCAGAAACACAAAAGTCGTACTCTCCCTCTGGATACGAGACTGTTTGGCTTATCAAAAACATCCCATAGCAGCTGCTCCTCTTGGTGTGACACTAAGGTGTAGAAAACATCTGCAGCAGACAGCCAATCAACTGACAGCGTCATCATAATCAAATGACGCTTCCAAATCATCCTCACCAAAAACATTTTTCTCCACCTTCAAGAGTCCGATCCTACCAAATGTTTGTCAGCCGCGGCTCCCAATGAGGAAGCCGCAGCTGAGCACGGGAGCAGCAGAACGTGTTGTGGGTGGTGGGTGATGGTGGGGGGGCTAATTTGGGGTCAATCAATAGATCTCCCCTCTCTCTATCTTCTGCCTGCTCACCACGCTAAAATCAATGGGAAAGCCAATAGTTCCCCGCCCCAGTGTGGATTAGTGAACACACAACTAATCAGCCAGTCACTGAAACTGACATCTCAGCTATTAACCTATTGATACGGGAAGACACGTGTTGAACACGCACACACACATGTACAGAGGCGCATTCCTATACAGTCATTCGCGGTGGTGATGGGTTCCTTCAGATGTGGGAGTGCACACACACACACTGTGAAAATATTTGAAGGATGGATGTCAGGATTTTCATGGTAAATCTAATAAAATATTAAAAGTTGAATTGTAAATTTCCTCAAAACAGTATGCATTTGTATAATATGTGCATCTGCTGAATCTTGCTTTAAGGTGTGAATTAAAAGTGCACCACCCAGAGCAGCAATGAAGACAATTAGACTGACCGACGCCTTCGACAATGTCCTCTGATTCAGCCACTGCCAGAAGCCACTTAGATTTTTTTCCAGTCTCTCTCTGCTCTCCTGTCCGACATCACATCACATCAAATCACGTGGCTCATCTTTTCTGTGGGATCCCTGGCTTAAAGGGTCAAAGGGGGGGGACTCAAAATGACTCTGTGCGGACGCCAGCTTCACTCTAATTCAGGCTGCAGCCGCCGGCCAGCTAGCATCAGCAACCGCCACTGAAAGAGTGAGTATGTGTTAGCCAGGGAAAGGGTGCGCTGTGCTTGTACTATTGTGACACAGCTCATACAGATTGATGTAAAAATATGACAAATAAAAGAGATTATGTTTGAAAAACCGGTTGTCAAGATAGCGTGGTTATAAACAGTGGAAGTATGCTGAAATGTCAGGATTTCATGAGGTACTTTGTAATGTGGTGATTTGAGAAACACTCGGCAGTAAAGCAGATAAGTGATTTGAAATATGCCTGTCAAAAATCACATTAAGGACAAAGAATTGTGCAACTTAAAAGAAACCATTGCTGAGTTTTTTTGTGCCAAAACACCTCACCATGTCTCCTCAGGAAGATAAAATAATATGTACCTGGCTCTTAAGAGGAGCACTACACAAGGATCATTTTTCAAAAATAACAGCCTGACTAGCTTTCATCCCTTACTTTTGAAAGCCCTCTTGTTTTCTGAGATTGCCTCTCCTTCCTCTGTTCCTCCTCCCCTCCCTCCCTCCCCTCTTCCCACCCCTCTCTGTCATGTTTTAGTTTTCATATGTTGGTTTTTGTTCTTCCTCATTTTCCCCTTGTGTAAAAAATGAAAGGCTGAAAATAGGATGAGTAAGGGGAGGGGGGCAGGAGGCAAAAGCAGCGACTGTACATCGTTGAAATCACTGTCTGCTGTGCCGAGGCTGCTCTCTCCTCTCTGCACTAACAGTTACGGACTACAACACAGCCCCAAACTCCATCCATATACATCACACTGTAAAATGCAATGCAAAAGGCCGCCTGTACCCAGTGCTGAGGTTCTGTATACCAATGTGATATTCTCACAGCATGACAAGAGGAACAGCATTGATCAGCCACAGAGAGCTGCATAGAAAAACAGCCTTTAAATCCATTCAGAGCTACAAGCTATTTGAAAAGCTAAAGCCCGTCCCATGCATGTTTTTGGAATTAGTTATCAACCATGCACATTGTAGTGTGACAGGCGCGGCAAAGCAAGGCTAACTGTCTGTCTTTTCCTGTCTCCTTTTCTTGCCTCTTGACATCCTTTCAGCAATCCTTTTCACGTTAAACGCACAAAGAGAATGGGAGTGAGAGGCGTGTGAGACAGAGTGGATTTTGTTTTTCTCTTCTCTTCACGGACTTTATTTCCATGGTGGACCCGGGCGGTCATGGCTTGGCCGACATGACTCTACATTTGGGCCTAATCCACACCTCTTCCTCTACACTGTTGTTGGTTATGATGGAGATGGAGAGCGAGGGACTTATTGAAAGGGGGAGAGACATTGAGGTAAAGGCGAGGGGAAGAGAGAAAGTGTGAAGTGGTATTGTTGAGTCGTCCAGGCAAGTCTGGATGCATTGGTTCCATATAACATTCCTATTCCACTTCGACAAACGGATGCTGGCATTCTGGGCGAACGCAATCCTGATTTCTCGCTTGAGACCCAATATCTGCACCATACAAATAGGAGGATATGGAGGAAATGCGATACTGACTTGGAATATGGCTCTTTCTTCTTATCCTGCTCAGCCACATTGATGTTTTTTGAGCCTTTCATTGCTCAGCCAAAATGAAGTCTTTCAAGACCGGAGCTATTGACAGATTAAGAAAACATATCCTATTTTGTAGGACATGACAGAAGCTTTCTTGTTATCTGAATAAAATGAGCGCTGCTGAGGTGGCACGGAAACACTATTTGTGAAACATTGTGTGGTTAAACTCAGCGCTGAAATTACAGCCAACTCACACAACAAAAAAGTGGAAGCAAAAGTAGTTTCTCTCTGTGGCTGCAACATCAATTTTAAGCAATTTTTTTCTTTTCATTCATCATCTTGCAAGAAAAAACCTCATTACAGTCAGTCATTTTGTTATATAATTGGTAATAGAAAATTCAGTCCATGATTATGCTCCACAACCGCACCTTCATGTTCCTGAAAACAGTGAGCTATACATGGCAACGTCGCCGAACCCCTCACACAACAGACGAGCTGTCGGGCTGGAAATCACTGAGGCCAAATCACAGAAAATTGATCACATCCAACAAAATGGCCGCAGTGACTAAAATTGTTGCGAGCTTGAGCTTGTTCAGGACGTGAAAAAAATCTCTAGCAAGTGCATTGTGAGTCCTGCATGGTTAGCGTTCTATCTAGGAAGATGATTTTGGAAAAAGCTTTCATTAATAAAATTTTGAAGTTGATCAAGATGGTGACATTTATGTCAGGGATGAGAGTGGACAGCATACAATACAGGGAAAGGTGGAATGGGCTGAGATACTGTGGCAAAAAGAGGATGTGTTGATGATAACAAAAGAAACAACAGGGGGGGAAACAGCCAAAAAAAAGGAAAAAAGATCCATGAGATGAAGGAGAGGAAATAAGGTGTGCTGCAGTCATCTGGAGTGTGTAAAAGGGTTATGCTGAGAGGTGGCATGTTCAGATGCGATAGACAGGAAGGAGAAGAGGGAGGAGGTGGGTAACAGAGGTACGGCGAGAACAATTGAAAAAAGGCTGGTAGAGAGGGAAGAAGAGATTTAGGATTAAGGAACGAGTGTGGGGTAAAAGGAGGAGGATTAGGGGTTTGGGTGAGAGAAGGACAAAGTGAGCAGGCGGGATAGAGGCGCAGAAAACAGGAGAGCAAGAGACACAGAAAGAGAAACTGTACAAGGCTTTTGACGGCGAGAGCAGGGATAAAAAGATGTATTTTTCCTGCTTCCTCTGTTGTCCTCCCTCTCCTCTGGGCAACTTCCCGCTGCTCTCCCCCTCTCTGCTGCCTTCCTCCTCTGTCTGACACAGTGGGAAGATAGGTAGGAAACCTAATCGAGCCAGACACACCGGCTGCTCTCTGCTGACACTCACAGGCGGAGGGGGGGAACTACAGATTCCGCTGACCAGCCTGAGCAAGACCCCCTTCACCTATCGGCTGGAGCGGCCATCAATCCGGCACAATAGCCTGGAGGAGGCTGGGGGAGATGGGATGAGAGGGAAGGGAATGTGCTCCTGTGATGCTCAATAGTAGCACTCGCCACTAACAGTGTCAAATATAAGAGGTTTGATTCCTGCTGGGCATGTTAGAAAAATACGTGTGTGCACTGTGTCAGACATGCGTCACTTTTAATGTAAGAAATAGCCTGGCATCAGGTGACTTTGCTGAAAAAAGCTTGTATCATGAATAATCAGTCTTCTGACTTTAATCAATTATTGGTTCACTAAACAGGCTGATTAATCAAGCACTTAAAAAAAGGAGTTTCTGGATGTGAATATTCATGAAGTTTTGTGGTGAACTCAGTGAGAATAGTTTTAAATGCTTGGTGGTTAAAGCTACAAAGTAAATTTTAAAAAGACCTTGGTTCTGTTTCATTGTTAGAAAAAGTGTCTCTGATTTTCTGGTTTTAGTTGTTAGAAATGAGTGACCAAAACAAACTGTAACATCAACTTGAACTCTGGCAAATTCTGAATATTTGTCTATTATTTTTGATATTTTAAAGTCTTTAATTAACAATGGAGAATACATAATTCTAAAAAACTAAATAAAGCAGTAGTTGCGAAAGCACAGGGCAATTTCTTTGTCGGGTTGGTTCTTCAAAACACATTTATAATTAAAGCTCATGTTGCAGTAGCAGTGACCCTGTTCAATCATTTTCTGCGACACATTGTCGTCCATTTTCAAAAGGAAAGCAAGCGACCAGTTATTGCTGTGTATAAGCTGCATTTTCTACACAAATAATTTTACATTTTTTTCTGAAGCAATTGATTAATGTTAGTATGTTTTTATTTTTGCAGTTAAGATCTTTAAAAAAATCCAACATAGACCACTTGTCAGCTTGCACTGTAGAAAAGAGATTCCCCAATCACTGTTTGTAGTGCAATTAAATCCCACTGCCTCCACTTCACTGTGGTTTAATGATGCTTCTATTTTGTTTCATATTTAGTGTTTTCTCTCTACTGTTCAGAATATTTTCCAGTTGTCAGCCCTCCTGTGAGGCCTCAAACCGAATTCACTTAGGGAGAAATAACTAAGTACGCATAATAACCACTCTGCATATTCACACTTTGTTTTGCTTTCTTTTTCATTTTAAGGTCAAAGAAAGCGCAAGGTAACAAAAAATAAATGCAGATGTAGAAGTGGTGCCAGGGTGTTAGGATGTCCTGGGTGCAGAGATGTTGCAGTGCAGCCGATGGCTATGTCCTGCAGGTAAAATGGATGAGGGTCAGTGCTGGGGGGGAGTCTGCCTCCCTGGTCATTGTGTGAAAGGGGGAGGTAGTCATTACAGACTGACCGTTATGGTGACAAGCAGTGACACAGTGACGCTTCACTCGAGGGAATTAGATGGTGGACAGGCAATGGGATGTGCAAAGGTTGTGTGGACATTGTACGAACGATGCATTGTTCTTTTTTTTTACTCTATACATTAAGTAGCTGTGTGTGTACATGTGAGATTGTTTCTGTGCTGTATGTGTGTGTGTGTGTGTGTGTGAGTGTGTGTCCAGGCTTGATAGCACATATTTGCTAATCTGGAGGGGGCTGCTGGAGGAAGGGGGTAGGGTCAGAAGCCGGGGTCAGGTGTTAATTCACTGCTTCAAACCAGAGCCGAGCGCCAAAACCAGGGGAGACCACAGGAGAACACATCGACTAAAACCACAAGGATACATTCAAGGTCCACCGCGGTAGCCACCTCTGTTTCTCCCCCTGTTGTTTTCCTCTTTAGATTCTCCTTCAATTCTACTTTCCTTTATTCTGTCCTAAAATTCCCCTTCTCTAATTCCCCCTTGCCTCATCCTCTCTCCTCTCCCTGGCTGGTCCAGTATGCTGCCGTCTCCTCCCCCAGCTGTTAGACCCCAAAAGGTCAGTCAGTCTGCAGGGTCATCAGTCTGGGATGAAGCCGAACTTTGACCCTGAGGCCCTTGATGTATTCCGACCACAATCCCGCAGACACACTCACATAATGGACATGTGCAGCCTCACAAGAGGCCCGTTTCATTGTGGTCATTTTTGATCAATTTATCACCTCTCTTTTGTCACTTATTGAAGTCCTGTCTGTGCTGTCGGAGCCTCGGCCTGTGCCGTGCTGTGCTGGTTGAGCAGTCAGGTTAAGAGAGATAACGCCATCGACCACAGGATCTTTTTCGGATGATTAATCCAAGAGCCGTTTATCAACTAATCGATGCAGCAATGATCGTGAACTGCCTATTGATTATATTCAATAACCACAATTGATACATGATGTGGGAAAAAAAGTGTTCTACCACTGGTCAGGCTGACGGGATACACACACGGAAAGGAGAAGGCAGCAACCTGAGAGAGGGACTTGCTCATTTTCCTTAACAAGCTGACCTCTTCAAAATGTTTTACTGACAACAAGCACTACAGAGAACACAAATTATCCTCTGTGTTTTTGATGAAGTGACATGTTTATTAATGTGAAATATAGAAAATAAAAATGAAACTAAGTTCAAACCAAAACTTGCATCTTAGATTTTTAAATATATTCAAAAAATATACATTATCCAGCACTTAAATTTCTTTAAATACTGTTCATAAAATAAAAATTAATTATTGAAACCATAGGCAGTCAGCTCTGGGATCATTTGGGGGTGGTTATTTTCTTCAGACAAATCCTGTATCAATATATTCTGTGTACGCTGGTCACTGCTGGCCCCATCTTGACACCAAAAGGGATGCATCGTGCAACCGCAATCTTTCCGCTTTAATTGAGGAACTGGCCACGCGACCTTTGACCCGCAGGTCATTACCGCATTGTGCACCGGGCCGCGGAGAGCAGCCACACCATTTGGGAGGGGAGTCGTGCGCAGAAAATGGATTAATTTTGGATGGCCTGTGGTGCTTGATACCGGCTGGAAGTGGCCGGTGACAGAAATGTATAGAAAAGCTACATCAAAGGCTACAGGAGCGATCAGGCTTTATAACAGAGATGAGCCAATAAACGGTTTATGATATGAGCCCATGGACAGGCTGCATAGACTTTAACATAAACCATAAAATTGGGTGTATCGGTTGTGGTCTGTTTCAGGTCGATAAGGTGCAGGACAGACTGTCAGTGTGCTGAAAAAAAGAAGTCCAGCTTATTCGACGCCTTTCACTATTTTTCCACTCCATTACGGACCATAGGAATTCAAGTCGATTAACCTAATTGCGTTTTATGACTATCTCATCATATCTTATCTTTTTGTTTAATGCGTAAAAAAATGCACGTCATTACTTGATGAACGTCCTCACAATCTGATTGGACTATCGAGGCCATTATGTGCATCGATTTTCTGTATGCACTTTGAATAAAAAAAACATCAGGCGTAACTTTTTCTCATTCGCATGGAAAACACTGCCTCGTAAGACACGTATCACATATTAAATTAAATATTCTTGGTGAAGCTAGTTATTTTCTGAAACGACCCAGGTTTTTTTTGAAGTTCATTGTGGTCGAGTGTCAAATGAATAACTTGTTTGAAAGCGTCAATAGGACTCGATGCTGTCTCTTCACCTGTGACTCACATTAAGTCTGTTTTCTAGTTGTTAAACATTTTCACGAAGGCAACTTCGACCCGATTCAACAAAAACAGGATAACTGGAGACACGAAAAATGTCTTGGACCATAATGACGAACTGTACAGATATAGTTATGCGTTGAATAAAAAGCGTGCTGTTAAATGAGAATCCGACCACTATAGTATTCCTAAACTCGCTACAAAACATTTTAAATCCCTTTAAATAGAAAATAAGGACGGAACTGAACTGCAGCCTATGATTAGCATTTTATCCTAAACATCTAGTTAAGTGCTTCAAAAATAATAATATGCAATTGAATTTTTATTTTTGAATATTATGCATAAATCTATAAAAATGTGTTTGTACTAACAAAGTTCTCAAGGAAATGCTGCAGCGTTGGAAACGATCGGAACTTGGAGAGGCCTGTGCATAAAAGCATATGCATGGGGAATACATCATTATTTACATTTACATAATTTCGACACATTCACATAAGCCTGTTAAAAAAGTTATTAAAAAATGATATTTTTAGGAACTTTAATACCTGCATATTTTTTTTCTTTAAATGGGCAATAACGGAGAAATCTGCAGATTGACATTCAATATGCAAAAGCAACACAGAACAAAGTTTCTCTCACAACAGAAGCACAATTCAGATCCAGCTCGCTATTTACTCCGTGTTTTGACTAAATCTCACCAACACATTGAATCACTGGCAAACGTAAATAATAAGTGTATTTACCCTTTGAGTTGGCAATTGTTTTAAGACTATTACAACACACACACACACACACACACACACACACACACACACACACACACACACACACACACACACACACACACACACACACACACACTTTTGCCTCGCTGATATTTAAATTACGCACAATGTTCTTGTCTAAATATGGGACAGCGCGTTAAAAAGAGGAGGGTGCACTGATGAGCTTCATCTGTATTAAATTGTCAACTTTCAAGACACCAGTCTTAAAAGGAAGGAGGAAAGAGCTGCAATTTAGACATCGTCCCAATCCATCGAGCCCACGTGAAAACCCTGCGCTGTTTTTAAATATTATGCCGCTTGTAGAAGCAAATCCTGTGTCCTTTCATAAATAAAAAGAAACCTTTACTGCTTTGTGCACCTAATGTATATAATGTTTACACTAAAAAGGACAACTTGTTAACAAGACGTTCTTCACTGAACAAGAGTCTCTTTAAAATATAGTTTATGCATTTTATTCCAAAGCACAGTTATCAAATAAAAAACAAAATCATTCAGTTGGGCTGCTTTATTAACAAGACTAAACGTTCCACGGTCTCGTGGGTGTTTTTCTGTGCAGGGGTTCACACTGGGCTAACACGATTGACTGATATTTAATTAGGGGATTCTGGAGTGCTCATTTCTACATCAAGTGTATTGCAAATTACAGCTTTGTTGTAATAAACCTCAATAAACGTGCACGAGACGAAATGCACACCCATGATAACAAAGGTAGCCTTTAGTTTCGATTTCCTCGAGAACTTAGAGAAAAACTCATATGGTGCTGTGAACACATCAAATATTCAAAAGTTATTTTTCTGTAATTTCAGATCTGGATTTTATGAACCCTACCAAATCAAAGATTCAACCCCGGGACACTGGTCTCGTGACAGAGTTATTAGAAGAAACACATCATCAGGGCATTGTGTTTTGGAACCAAGAAGGGTTCAGCCAGAAGCGACAAAGACAGGCTTTATGTCGGACTGTTACGACTTTTGGTATGTGGAATTTCATTGAGGCGTAAATTAAAAAGACTGTATAGAAATGTGTTCCAAAGCCATATCTGACCCAAACCACAGTAATGATAATCCAAGACAATCCCCCTTCATCCTGTGTGTGTGTGTGTGTGTGTGTGTGTGTGTGTGTGTGTGTGTGTGTGTGTGTGTGTGTGTGTGTGTGTGTGTGTGTGTGTATGTGTTTCCAGTCTAAGATTGTGTGCGCATCAAAATCATCACACTGTACATGGGATATCTGTAAGATTTCTGAGCGACATTCATACCACGATAGGAGGTTTGTGTTGTATGGTTGAAACAATATCTGGATGCTGGTTTTAACGGGGATCCGGTACCCAGCAGGCAGACAGAGGACAGCGGACAGCGCGCGCTCTGCGGCCAGTCAGAGGAGGAAAGCCCCAGCTGGGAGGTGTTCCTCTGTCCGCTCTCCGCTCCTGCTGTCCTCTGCCGGTGCAAGCTCTCTGCTCGGCCTTATAAAGCCAACAGATCCCCTCCTTTTAATTGATTTTCTCATAATTAACTCAGTCTGTCCATCGATTTCCCTTCGGCGGCGGATCAGCCCTCAACGTGCTGAGGTGTTATTGTTGCTATCTGCGGGCATCGGGACATCAATGAGGCAAACGTCGAACACGCTGATGAAAACCATCGGATCGGGTAAATTTAACCGTAAACTGCTGAGATACAGTTGATATATACACGGGTTAAGACACGAGCTGCCCGTTAACAAAACGGCCTGCGTACACGCCCACCTGTGCGTAATGAGCTCTTGAATCAACTGCTGCATTTTACAGTTAGGAATTGCACAACAAAGAGAAAGACGAAAGAGGAGTAGGCATCTGAACAACAGAGATTAACTAGTGAAATCGCTTTGGTTGCTATTGTTTCCACATTCGTAACTTAACTTCCTGCTGTTCTGTGTGCATGCATTCAAATATGGGCGGCATTATGCGTAAATACGCACAGCACGTTCAATATGTCAACAGCTATACATTCATCCATCCACATCATCACTATGAAGCATTTAATGCGAATTGTATTTCCAGTCGATGAGACGATGCAGTGCAGGTGTGAGGCTGCAGTGTGACTTTCGCATATGCATAAAACACAGAGCATATACCGAATCAAATATTCCCGCGATAATACAACATGCAGAGCTAGCAAGAAGACACAACGCTATTCGTCCACGGAGCAAAGGAGCAAGGGAGGACAGGAGGGGGATAGAGAGAGAGTAGGAGAGAGAGAGTCAGAACACGAGGGTTGCCCCCGTGAATTAATTTCTACCTAATCAATAAAACAGAAAAAGACCATCCCCGCACAAAAAAATCATTAGGACCGATATTTCTCCAGCCCCTCAGCTTTTTCCCAGGACACAGCCACGAGGAATGCCGGTACAGAAATTTGACACGTTTTGATTTAACACAGAATGGAAGGTTGGGATTCAAAAAGGGAAAAGGGGGAGTGTATGGTACAGCTGAAGAGAGGAAAGGTGAAAAGACACATGGAGGAAAGAAGTAAAGTCTCAGTCACCCATACACAGCCCCTGAAATATCCTTCTTTTTGCGTGTGTTTTTGTGGATGTGAAATTTACCAGTGCTTCCATCGGTGAACGTCTCCATCCCCGCCATGCGAGCAGCCTGTCTGGACAAGAGAGGGATGGAAAGCAAAAAGATGGGGGAGAGTGTTCGGGGGGGCGGGCAGAGGTGCATGTAAGAGGGGCCAGTGTGTGGGGCGGTTGCTCTGGGCTGGGGGGTTCAGCATTAAAGTGAAGGGTGGAGGGGTTAGAGGTGAGGTTTGGGTGGGGTGGATAAAGGGGTGCAGGGAGTTTTTTTTTTTCAGGGGGGCATGTGGCTACACCCTAACCTTTCAAGCCTCCCTTTCTCTCTCTCCTTGTCCCTCGTTGTCCCCCTTTCTCTCTCAATCTCTCACCCTCGACGTGTGTCTCTCAGCGGTTTCCATGGCGACCCGGTGGCTGTGGTGCTGCTGCTGCTGAGGAGAAAGAGCCGCATGCATGAGAGGAAAGAAGGAAGCGCGGGGAGATGCTCGTTTGAAGTGGAAGGAATTGATGATGAACACATATCCGAGGTAATAAGCATCTTAGAGACATTACATTAATTAGATATCATTGCTTTGAACTCACGTGACGGTCTTTAAAATATGTCTGTTTCCCGCGTGCTGTGTCCGCTGATGCTAACTTTCCACGTGTATGATGCTGAGCAGGGCCCGGTTTGATGCAGCTGCTAGCATACATAATAACTCCATTAACTATGCATAAACAAGCCTCAAAGTTCTTTAAGTAAAATAAAGAGATCTGTCTTTCAGTAGAAAGCTTACCTTGAAGCCATGTAACTCTTTTACATGATGCAGTGAATGCTAATAAGGAAATGAGCTGTTTTGAATATGAGGCCTTCTTAACCTGGTGCTTCACCTCTATGCTGCCACCTGCAGGCCAAAAAACCACAAACCTACCTGATCACCATAAGGGAGAAAGCTGTCACTCTCACACAGTCCTTAACCTCGATTGAATATTGAACTGGGTTCATAAATGAAGCAGTTCAGACTTTAAATGAGAGTACAACAGATTTCACATAAGAAGAATAAATGCAAAGATGAATAAATAAAAGATTAACCATTATATTAAGAGCTCTGTTTTTGGTCAAATAAGTAAAAAAGAATTAAATGTCTTGATTTAATTTCATATCCATGTATTTTAGGGGAATGTGCGCATTCAGAGTATTTCTAAATCCCATAAGAAAAACTGTATCGTGTTTCTGGCCTCTAGCTGTACACCCACACACAGTGCAGAGGTAAACCAAGGAAGAAGGCTTTCGAAAAAGATCACCTAATCTAATTTTCTCTCCTCAATAAAAGCTGTGGAATTTCCCCCATCAGAGAGATGTACCATATGCTGCAGGGTATACATATAATAAATGCAGCCCCAGTGGTCCAGCAGAAGGCTATGGTGTCTATCAGCTTTAGATGACACGTTTCGATAGGAGACTGATTTAGGCCTGAGCTACCACGAGATGATTCGAGTCTCCATCCAATCAAGGGGGAGCGGGGAACACCTGCGGACAGTGGAATAAAGTCTACAGGAGGATGATGACCAGTGTCCAGGCCCACAGCCCAACATTACATTAGCTTCTGCACACTGATACAATTTGCAGTGTAGAACACAAACCCACGTCTGATGTCTCTATAGAGTGTTTTAAGCAATAAACCCGACAGTCACCTCACCGAGTGTTCTGTAGGGTATAGTCTGTAAAAAAAAAAATAGGGCTGTTTTTTATACTTGACTACAAGTTATTCTCTCCTGCAGGTAATAGAAAGTGAAAACACATGTTAGAACTGATCGATTCATTAGGAACACAATATGGTTTTATCATTTACAACTGTGCTTCAATCATTGTGTGACTCTTACCACAGCTTCTACAGCCAACTGCATCACAAGGCTGCCACCACCCTGCCCCAGCTCTATCTCCATAGCAACGGGATCTTTGACCCCATCTGTAGAATCCTTGACCTGGATGTAGATCAGTAAGGCATCATGGAAGATGATTGGCTGAACGCTTCTGCTGTGCCGATGCCTGCAGAGGCAGTGGTGATGGGGTGTGGGCTCTGAGGGTCAGTAGTAGACCGGGAAGGAGGCAGAATTCTTGGGTCCTCTGTAAGCCAGTATTTTCAGACTGAAACACTACTATAAGCCAAGCCTGGTTCTACCTTGGTCCCATAGAAATGAACAGTGAAAGTTTTCTTAGAACATGAGATCAGTCGGACCACTCCCATCAAAAGTATTTTTATCTGCATACAAAGGATGTATTTAGGGTTATGGATCTGTGCTGGAAGATCCCTGCCCCTCCACAGGCGTGTATGAAAGGCTAAAGCTCAGAGAGAGGTGGGGAGAACACACCTCCCCTTCAAGAAAAGCCAAGGAAAGGAGGATGCAGAACAGAGCAAGTATCAGTGACAATACTTGTGTCAAACACAGGAGGAGGTGGTTGAAGAGCTGTTTTCAGGGGAGGCAGCAAGAAAAGGTGGGCTGATGAAATTTAAATAGAACTTCCATTTTACAATCCTGTGTTAAATAGATTTAAAAGCTGCGCTGTCAGCACATGAGGGCTGTTAAGAGCAGCTGGTGTTTTTGGTCCGACCTTGACTTTTGGCTTTTGATGCTGTGGTTATGATCATCGTATCAGTCTCCTAATCTTGGCAAATGAAAGCAAATAAGTACACTACCAAAAAGTCATAGGCTCTGTGGAAAGCTTTCAGCACCACTGTGTTGTTGGAGACACATTTCTGGAAGGAGGTGAACACCTGTGAAAGCCAGGATGAATCAAGGGGCTTGGAGTAATGTAGTTTAAGAGCTGTGTCCAGGGTATGGAAGTTGAGTTGTTCACGCCATTTTGCTGCCTCTCAGCGTCACCTCAGAGAGAACAATAGATCTGAGGCTGCCAGCCTGATGGGAAAGAAAGGTGGTTCAAGTCACTCTGCCTTTGTCTGTGTCTTCCTCGTACTTGGTTATTTGTGAGCATAAAGCTCCAGAGTGCTTTAGATGAGCGTCCCGATTTCTTTGACAAACAAATCTCTCCTAGTTGCACAGTGATTCAGGAGGGGGTCATTATTTAGAGGAGCACAGCAGAATCCTCAGAGTTGGATCTCTGTAGTTTTGCAGACTTCTTATACAGAGCGCCTGGGTCTCCCTGTGGGCATCACATCGCTGGTCGTGCTTAAAGGCTGGGTGTGGTGAGAACTGGGCTTTCAAAAACCTCACTTTTCCCCAAGGCAGGCCTTCGGCAGTTTAGCTGACCATCAAACAGGGCATACTCTGAACAGGGTAGAAACGGCCCTATCAGGTTTCCCCCTGAGGGTTGGTGCTGCTTACTGCTCTCCATGATGGCAGGTCAATAATAAAACTTCATTTGTGCACTTGGTGCACTATGGTTTCAAGAGGTAAAGCTTTAAAAATCAAAGATTTGTGAGAATGATCTAAGCAAAACTGAATCAACATTAATGAGCCCTAAATACCAAAGAAAAACTCTGTTAAGTTTTGCTGAAAAGTACTAATGACTGCAGTTTGTCCTGAAGTCCACCTTAACTTCTCCTTAACTCTTTAAGTTAATATTAAATTATCTAATGGCACAATATTCTAAAGTAAAATAAGAGCTGTAAAACATATTCTAAACTGCCCAGAGGTATTAGAGTTAATAAATAATGTGTGTGGATCCTGATGTTTAAGTTGAAATGCCACATCTTTTTTAGGATCCTTGACTGGTCTATAACAGCACTGTGACCTTATTAGAAAAATCAGTCTGAAAAGCACGGCCACAGGAGTCACAAGAAGCTAGTGTCTGAGTCAGTGGATATTAAATACAGTCTGGGTAGTTAGACCTCTGCCTTAAAAGTGGTTGGTATGTGATATATCTTAAATTTTGCTAAGGAATTACTGATTTCCAAGTTTCCAAATTTCAACTCTCCTGTATAGTCTTGGCTTAAGTAAAAAAAAAAAAAAAAGAATCTGTAGGAGTACTTGCTTATATTTAAGAAGGAAAAGAAGTGACTCACCACAGCGCCCTTTAGCCGACATTTACATTATTTATTAATGTGCTTGGGTACCAAGTTGGCCCTGTAGTTAATTATGTCCAAGAAGCCTAGTGATAAAGGAAAAGCGTAAATGTTGATTTAGCACCCTAAAAACCCCTATTTCTGTGTAATACAGAGCTATGTGACGAAGATGTATGATGTCACATGGAAAAAACAGACTGTGTTGTATATGAACACATTTTAAGATGGAAAATTTCTTTGTTGTAAAATCTTAGTGCCACAGTTCTGACGCGTTTTAACTGCCATATGTTTAAAGAAATATGCAAATTAAATCTATTAATATTTTTTCTGGTACAAAATTGTATATAATGTCTCTTGAAAATTATCATGTTGAGACAAAAATGTGTCTTAAAAAGGTGTAGATGTTTCGACTGGTTGAAAAGGTTTTATATCAACATTATATTATTATTCTGATACTGATTAAATGCAAAGGGAAATTTTCTGGTTCAAAAAGAGGTCTTATTTAATGATCAAAAAGCTGAAAACAGTGATTACTTCTTCTGTGATTGCTGGAAGAAAGATTATTGTGAAGGAACAAAATATACAACAGGGGCCAGTTTGAAAAGTAAGTTAGAAGCACACACCATTCTTGGGTTTCATCAGATGAACAGCTTAGCGCACAGGGAAATAATTAAAGGCCTGATCCACGGTGACCTGCAATGGATGGCCGTCTTCACACCGTTTGGGGGAAGGGAAAGAACGCGGTCTCGCTAGTGCAGGTGAACAGGGTGAAGAACTGAACTGAAAGAGGAAAATTCAGAAAACTGAGGAAAAAAACACAAACAAGCATCATGATGTGATGTGACACAAAGAGATTCAACAGACGACAGCGAGAGTTCTGAAAATCATTTACAGCACTCAGATGAGGTTCTAGAGAGACTCACAAAGGCTTGATTTCATATTTGAAGAATGCTCTTGCAGTATGATGCCCCTGTGATTAAAAAAGTGTTCCCTTAGATTAGAAAAAGGATAAAAATGTTGGTACCATTGGATTTGAAAAAATTAAAGGTTGAGTTTTGTTTTGTAAAATAGTCAAACACAATACCACAAAAGAGTTTGAGCCATTAAACCTTTATTCACCAGAAATAATGTCCAATATAGAAAGACTTACACAAAAAGATTTTCATACCAAAGCAAGTTATGTATTAACAAAAAGGTTCCCCTGAATTAGATTTTTTTTTTCCTCTTACAGCAATTATTTTTCAAGTGCACATTAACAAAACAATTTTATCAAAAGCATGAAAAGAAAACATGAAAATGAGTCCACTGTCCTTCCCGCTGCCTGGCCTTGCAGAGCTCTGCACTTCAGACAGTAGCAAGTCTGCCTGCTTAAGTCGTGCCTGTATGAAGGGACTTAGAGGAGGGGCCTTATTGATCTTCTTCTATGAGTGAAGTCCAGGCATTAGTTCCAGCAGGGTGAGTAGACAGCTGTCTGTGAGCCACTCTACTGGGCCTACATAGCAGGGCTGAGTGGAGCTGGGATGTGCACTTTTGATTTTGATCTCTCCAACATCACTTCTATTGACCGACGCACTGTCCTGTGCTTTACTTGCTGAGAGAAGTACTTGCTGGGGCCTAGCTAGAAGTCCGGGCACAAGCCACCATTGCATTATCCTGGTTGCTGTTGACAAGCTTTGGATGATGAATCTTCCATGGTCTGCTGAGGTCTAGCCCTAATCATGGCTGTCATCTACTTGCAACTGCTGTATCCACTGACCACGGCAATCACAAGCCAGGTTATCATGGTACACAGGGCTGAGAATCCCACGGTTCGTTATCTAGGTGGAGATGGGTGGACTAGGCTCCCCAAAGTAAGACACAAAGGTCAATCTGTGCAGAGAGTAGTCCACTTTTTCATCTGTGCTCAGTTCTCAAATATTTTTTCAAAGACTGGAAACTTTTTTTGGAAGGTTTTACTTTCTTTTAAATTCTTTCAAATAAAGTAAGTGCCAGTTAGCATTAGTCCTGTGTTTTAACAAACAAAAATAATCAACTAGCTGTCTAGCTGTGGGGCCTTTAACATTTGATCTAAAGGTAAATGTTCAAGAATTTTGGGAGCCCTATTTGAATCAGAATGTTCAGTATATTCATAGTCTGGCAAAATGGTTGATTAATGCAATTAATGGGGCCCGGTAAGTCTATGTACATATACACACTAGTACAAATAACGCTTGATTATGGGAGCGTGTTTCAATCATCTGTGGAAGCCCAAATATCTTAAACTTATTTATTATTTATTTTTAATTTTCAGAAAGGCTCTCCACTTAATCTTGTAGAACAGGTTTTCTTGCTCCTGTTGTTACTGACACTAAGAAGGAAATTTTTCCTGCATCTTGTTTCATCCTGTAAAGTAGCACCTGTGCATAAATCCAGAAGGAAAGCACATTGATGAGTTGCCTAATTTTCATCAAAAACAACACTAATGTTTACACAGAAGAAAGACTTTTCTGAAAATGTAAGGCTTGTTACGGACACTGAGAACAGATGGTACGTGCTGCCACCCAGTGGTTACTATATGAATTGCAAATACAAAAGGAGGCCCCTAGAAAACTTCCAAATTTACATGCAACCATGTCTTTCAACAGCAATGACTGCTATTGCATTATTTAGAGTTATGATGATACAAAATCCAGTCTTATCAGCCTATACAGCCCAGTAAGTCTCTGCACGCCCACCATGACCAGGTGACATCGTTCTCCTGGCTCTCAGCAGCCTCCGGCCCTCCTCATAGTCATCCTGATCCACACTGATCAGCAGGCGGACACCTTCCATACCTGCTGCCATCCTCAGGGAGTCAGTGATGAAGACTCCCTTCAGGGCCTCCAGCAGATTTCCGCTAAGGTAGTCACCCCAGAAGGCCTCCAGGTTGTCCAGCTCTGTGAACTTGATGTCGCAGACAATAGAACCCAGGTCTCTGGCACGAAGCAGTGAGTTGGCTTGGCTGAACAACTCAAACTGCCGCTCCAGGGGCTGCTGTTTGTCTGAGGAGACACCATCACGGAGTGCCGACTCGTGCTCCAGGTACTCGGCCCGAACACGCAAGCGGATGTCTAATAATAGAAGGGGAGGGGGAAGCAATGATGGGGAGGTGGTGAAGTAAAAGAGTGGGTTGGAAGGGTCACATAATGGAAGGGTACAGGGCAGAGTGAATAATGAGAGGAGATAGTGAGGAAAAGGAAGAAAAGAGGACAGTGGTGAAGGAAAAAGGAGAGGTTACAGAAAGTTAAAAAGAAGGCATAAGACAAATTGGAGAAGAGAGAGGGGAAGGTCATGAGGTCAAAAGAAAGGGAAGAAAAACAGAGACAAGAAAAGTCATTAAAGGACAGTTCATTTTGCTTATCTACATAAGAGCATTACATTAAGCAAGGATTTTGAAAATGGGCTCAAGAGAACAGAGTCCCCAAAGGGAAATGTGATCCAGGGAGCTGAGTACTTATTGGACAGGAAACTGGATAATGGAACACTTCAGGACCTCTCTCTTGATAAAAGAGCAAATACAGAGGTGCAGAAGGCAGAGCAACGTGTTAATTAAGTAGAGCACTTAATCAGTGCTAGGCTGACAAGAAGTTTTGCTTTCTACGTACTAAAACTGCTGTAACCCCTTCAGCGTGTTTAGGTCCAAACAAAATAGCTGTTTTCTGCATCCAGAGAAATACACAGTAAGGAGTGTTATCATTCTCCTCCAAGGCAATTTCCACAGCTGTAATAATTTACAGTGGCTGTTAACTTTATGACTTCAAGTCAGATGAAAGTGATGCATCGGGATTTTCAGGATGACACCCAGCATTCATTCATAACTCAGCACTATAGAGATAATTTAAAGAATCTTTTCAAATTTGTCCGACAGCTGGAGTTGTATTGTGGTGGCAGTAACAAAAGCAACATCACAGTGTTTAGCCATGGAGGGGGTTTTGTTCCAGCTTGTGTTTAGAAGCGCCACATTCATTCTGAGCAACACGATTTATGGTGAGAACAGATAGCTGCTGGAGTTCCACACTAACAGGATTGGCGGTCATGCAACAGCACAGCGAGAAAGATCAGAGGATACATACTGTACTGAGCAATAGCACTGTTGAGATCTTCCCCATGTCATTATTCCAGAGCTTCGAGTGGAAACCAGCTGCTGACGACTTTTGCTGCAACAAAAATCCATCTCTCCCACTCAAACCCCTTTAGTAGAGGTACACAGTTTTACTTTTAATGACATCCATTTCACTAGATACACTCTACTCAGGAGGGCAGAATCCTTTTTCATAACACTTTTACAACCATTTTTTATTTTGATGTTTGCAGTAGCTGAGCTTGTTTGCAAAAGGTCTCAAATGAACTCAAAGGGCAAAATTATTAGAAAAATATAATAATAAGGTACAAAATTTACAAAAGAATTTAAGAGTGGGCACGAAACAATACATGATCCTGTATCATTTAGCCAGAGGGTTACATAGGAAAAGCTCATAATGTAAACCAGATTTAGGCACAGAATCATTACAAGATAACATCATGGACTAGATTTGAACACTTCTTAAAAGTTATTCCACAGATGAATGTTCCAACCCAAGAGTCATGTTTATCCATCTTCTTATTCATATTTTGCTTGGGGCTTTGGGGAGGAGAGACCCCAGGCTCCAGGGGAATAAAGTTTTGAAAATGCCAACATTAGAAATGCAAATGTTGAATTAAGGCATTGATTTTGCATGTATTTAACATTTGTAGAAGAGAAGTGACCAAGCACTGGTTTTTGTATTCAGACTTCGTCAGGCTGTAATTAGATGAGTGGAGAAACAAAGGACTGGATCAAAGAGGACACTTAATCGATGAGATTTAAGAGACCTGTAATATAGAGGGATGGGAATAAGATCTAAGTACTAACATGGGAACTTTTGTTTTAGCTTAAGTTCTCAAAACATTTTTTTTCTTCATGGGGGCATCATATTACATGCAAATGAAACAATTTATTTCACTAATACTTTTGACAGGATTTTGACATTTAACAAACTCATGTCTATACAACAAGCCTCTAAAAATGTTATGTAAATACTCTTCAGGTCAATCTATCATCACAAATATATTTTCTGCTAATGTGCAAACACCAGGTATTCATCCCCCTTTTGAGATTTATATTGTTTTGCAACAATGATTAGCAGTGGATTGTTAAAACATAACAGTTACCCATGTCATTAGGTGCCATTCCAAAAATGTTGCTGACAATACTTCTCAATCTTAAAAATATTGATGGGCAAGTAAACCCTAAAACAAAATCTGACGGCTGTGATGGGAGAGACTGTGCATTTAACTTTTGGGCAGGCAAAGAGCAGGTCAGTCATGATTGCTCTTGGTCTGTCAAAAGCAAATACAAGGAATCTTGTCCTCTAACTAAGAAATAAACCAATCACAGCTTGCAAACAGAAACGTACTATCCTCACTATAAAGTGTGGTGGTTGGCAGCGCCATGCTACAGGGGTGCTTCTCTGCAGCAGGGCTGCTATTGCTTCAGAAGGTAGTGGGTAAATTGAATGTAGCAAAATACAGCAAAACCCTGGAGGAAAGACCTGCTGCAGCCCGCCAGAGATCTCTGACAGATTTATTTTTCAGGGCAATAACTCACTGAGGTGTGTAGACAAAGTCTTTATCTGTGATCAGCGTCAAAAAGCATCCACTGTGATTCGATGTTGCAAAACAATAACACTTAAAAATGTCCAAGGTGTGCAGTCAAAGACATTTTTCGTATACTTCTTGCAAGTATATCAACAAATCAGCAGTGACAGAATGTTTTTCACGTTTGTAATGTTACAAAAAGTCAAATACAGCAGCACTTTTGAGAGGGAAGCGGAGAACATTTCCCCGTCTTATACAATGTTCAATAAGGACTCAGTAAAATAGAGTCAAAGCACCGTTAACAGTCGACCTTTTGGATCATTACACTGTGTGATGGCTCTGGCTATGATAAACACCTGCCCTTCATGCAATTACGGTATTTATGGATGGCCTCCATTTTTGCCTCCCTATTTCATACTGAGAGGGATGGGAGGCAGAGATAGGGGCACTGAAGAGGAGGCCATTTAAAACCAGAGGAACACAATGATAGTCATTTTGTTAGGGTTACAGAGCACTTCACGCTTCATCAGACACAGAGACATCCACTTAGACAGGACATTAGGAAGCACAGCTTTCATTTTCTCACTTTAAACACCAAGCCCGTTTGGGTTCCTCCATCTCAACCCGAAAAAAAAAAAAAAAAGTTTAAGTACCCATTTACGAGGAGTCACTTGGCACGGAGAGCTTCAACTCTTTATCGATCCGTTTTTCTGCTGAATGACTGACCAAGAGAGTGGAGAGTTAGAGGAGTATCGAGAGTCGGCAGACAGAACTCTCTTTTTCCTCATGGACAAAAATCACCCTCTCTACCGTTTTGCGTAGTTTGAGCATTTAATGCTCGTTTGCTCCCTCTCATTGTGTATAAGGAGACTGTTTTCCTGACACACAGCTTGGTCTGTTTAGAACTGCGAACACAGAGAAAGGAGAGAAAGAGAGAAAGAGACAAGCACAAGTGGGTTGGATATCTGTCGACTTGGTTGGTTTTTCAACATCAAGCAGGCATGGCACAGCACTTACTTCTCTTGGTTGTAATAAGGTTTGAGTCAGGGCAACAGTTTGTACTGACAAGGTTATCAGTTCAGAAATACTTAACTGAAGTTCTTCTACACTACGTTATAGAATGAAGTGTCTAAGTGGGATGCCTGGGACTTTTCTTACCTCGACCATTACCCTCACCTTCACCACCCATTACTTAAAGTCCAACTCCAACATTAGTCAGGTGAGTCCATTTAACCAAGTAAGAACCTTCACAAGCACCCCATTTAGATAGCAAAGAGACACTGCTACTTTGAAGGTACAGATGCCTTATGGGCATTTGTAATAGCAGTAGCCATTGCCAGAAAGTAATTGTGACTATTCACTGAAAATGATCCAAAAGATTAATCATGGCGAGAGAGAGTATTTGAAGTCAGCTAGGGGCCAGCATTGGACAGAACTGCCCTATCTATCTCTGCCCCCTCTTGACAAACACACACCCAGGTTTCACACAGGGCACAGATAAGATACAGCAGAAGCTTCCTTCAGCAGAGCGCTGTTGGGTTATTTTCCTCAGAACTGCTTTAGTTAAGGTTACACTGGCTCTTATTTCCAGTAGCTGTCTGTTGACAGTCATTTAAGATTCCCTGAAATTGAATATAAGGCCAGTCACTTAGAAAGGATGGGTCAAATTAGAACATTATCTAAGTAAGAATTCAGAGCTGGCTCACAGTGAGTTTTAATTAGCAAGTAGGATTTGGGTTAAATGTCAAAGCAGATATTAACAACTACATGTAATGAAAATCTTGTGACGAGAGAGGGTGGCCCCAAATTATTTTCGAAGTGATACTTTCACAAACATGTCCGACATATTATTGTTTTGTCATTGCAGGTAAGAGGTCGGCCTTAATAGTGGACCCTAACCCTACGAATATAAGTCATTTCAACCCGCAGAACCACAAAACGCTAAAACTGAACCAATGCGTTTCACTATCTTTCTTTTGCATTAAAGAGACTGTGAGGATGATCTGTTTTAATTAGACTGCAGCGACAACTTTTGGCCCGGAGTTGCACGCACACTGTCGTGAAGATGTGACTCTCAACAAGGTGTGTTTGTTTTGGAAATAATTGGAGATTGGATCTTTTTTTTTTCCAACACTTACTTTTTTTTGTTCAAGACAACTTTTTAACAGATACAATGCGACAAGGTAAAGTATTTATCATCACTTTTGTTGCGCTGAAATGTGACAACAAGCAAACTTTGTACCATAGTTGAGTAGCCAGTCACATGTAATGCTACTGGCAGCCCAATGCTCTGATGTATCTATTGGCTAATGTAACAACAAGCAGACTTTGTCGGTTTTTACCGTAGTTTAGTAGCCATCTATTTTTAGCCCGGTGCTCCGAGACATGTACATAATGTGTAATGTTGTGTAAATCCTCATTATGTCCTGCCACTGCACATCTACCAAGCAGAGCTAACATCACCTCACTCTTCAGTTTATTGATAGAGTCTCAAGTTTGAACAGACCACTGCAGAATAACTGCTGACTGTGGGTTGGAATGGACATTATCACAAACAGTTTAGCCCCTGTTTTAGCCTTTAGCCCATGCTCTATCACTCTCCCATTTACACTTCTTCTACTCTTCTGTCCTTTTTCTGTCTGACAGTTAGGCTCCTGTGCCCACCATTAAACAAAATTAATCACAGGTATCGTTTTTGCAGAAGAGAAAAAACACAGATCTATCTTCTTACTACTAAACTTGTCAGCTGGCGTGGTTTAGTCAGACAGACAAGAGGCTTTGACGTAAAACAATCTGGTTCTGCTGGACCTGATTGGGAAGCTAAGAAGTAGCATTTATGAGTAACCTATATTGGTGTTGATAGTCTCATTTTAAAGTGTGGATTACAATTAGCCATATATCTAGAAGGTAGACGTTTTCAAGAGCACTCAGAAAGTCCTCACAGCCCCTTAAGATAACAACTATTTTTCAGATGTCTTTGCTAAAAAATACAAATATTGAGGCAACCTATCCGTAACCTTTTATGTGTTGTATAATGTAGGATTACAGTGGCTATGCTGGCTGATTTTTTACTTTAAAATGTAATCAGGCGACTGTCTGTGACATTAAACAGAGTACAGGAAACTCTACTACAAGTCATCATAAATCATTTTATCGACAACAGATTTTTCTATCATAACATGACTGTTGCATGGGCTTAAAGGTGATTGGTAATTGATGAATTAGTCATTTAGTTGTCCTACAGCATAAGCAGAACTCTTCAAAAAAAAAAAGAAAACCTGTATATTCATAATAAAGACCCAGACACTCCTGTCAAAACAATAAAGCAGCTGGCAATGTTTGTGAAAATGTGTCAAGTTAACCAGGGTCATAATCCACTCAGTGAGCCAGATGTTGATTTCTATTACTTGGCTACAGTGAGCACAGAAAAACTATGATGATTTGTCTGATATGACTGGCAATAGCCGAAAACTTTTGAGGCTAACTACTACAGATTCAGTTCTGTGAAATATTCACACCAACAAACCCTTTCAGAAAAAAGGACTTTCAAACTTATCCACAGTACACAGCACTTGAAAACATTTCACGAAGGTCTTTTAAGAGCAACTTAGGGGATAGGGTAGGGGGCAGCTACATTGTGATACACAAGCATCAAATATAGAGCAAAGTGGCTGCAAAAACCCCTGTTGTGGCAGGAGGGGGAGCCTCTTTTACCTTAGGCATCGGCCCAGACTTGTGAGAGAGCGTATGCCTGAGTTGATCACGCACATGGCAGTATGTATGGACAGAGCGGGGTGACACGCTTTATTTGTTTTGTTCCTCAGTCTCCCCTGTGTCTCCATGATCCTTTGTGTCTTAGGTTACTCGATCTGAGTCACAATCCTGAGTCAACCTGGTGGAATCAAATGTGGGGTCAAGACAGCAACATGTTCATCATAGTCAATGGCACATCACTCATCCTGAATAGCTTGGAAAAGCTGTTATATCATTAGACCTTTTTGGTTGATGAATTGAGTTGAGCTCATCGGTCATTTGTCATTGAACGTAATTACGACCAGAAGGTAGTGACAGAAATTCAGCCGAAAAGTGTGAGCAGGTTTGCATTAATAACTACGAAAACCTCACACAAAGGCCAGCTGATGAGTAATCTCAATCTGGTTTGCAGAGAAGAATTGGCCTGGATTGATTCAAAGGCAGGTAATACTTAAAACGTTGAATAAATAATTGATTTCAAAGTGCATATTTTTTAAAGGTAGACTGTTTTGAATAACTACTGAAAAAGATATGCAAGGTTCAACTGCTGTGACAACTTTGCGTCAAAACTGACAGAGCAGAAAAAAGCTGATTTCTAGACTCAACTGGACAGCTTCTTTCAGTAAATAGTAAGAATAAGAGCAAGAGAAAACCTACCAGTCTGAGTTTTGTACACAGCAGCAGTTAAACAAAGTTCAGTGGGTTAGACGAAAGGTGAAATGAGGGGCAAAGAATGTAGAAAGCCACATACAGATATGAACAGGGCAACAAGATCTCCCCGATGTTGTTATATAAAGATGGTTAAGGAGATATTTCAAGTCCTAACACAGAGGGTGTGTCAATAAAAACATCATGAGTAATCAGAAGGTACCAGTCAACTGAAAGGGAAGGGCGGGTCATTTCTTAAGGCGTGGTACATTTTTGTGTTCCACAGTTAATTTGATTGTTGAAGAAAAACATTTTCTTTGAGTTGTTAAGCAGGCAAAGACAGGCAGAGATGGTAAATCAGAACAAGCGTTCAGACAGTAAAAAAAGACGGACACCAACAAAACAGTGTTATCTCTAGAATTTTAAAATGTGATGCTGGACAGGGCAAGATCTTGTGCCCAGGATATTTTTTGGAGTGAACGTATTTTAAAAAATACAAAACAGTCTAAATTGGTTTGCAAACTCATGAACTAAAGCTCAAGTTCAGCCTCAAGGAACAATGGAGACAAAACAGGAAATGTGGTGATGTTGAACGAGATGTTAATGTACTAAAACTGAGATGAATGAGTGGTCAATGAAAAGATGTGAATGTTGTATGAAGGAAAATGGATGGATTACAGTCATATGTCAAGAGATGGGAAGCTAAAGGAAAGCTCAGTAAAGAATGTGTGTGTTTACTTACCACAGGATACTTTATGTGGCAGCGGTATTGGTGGTGGAGGCAGTGGTTGCTCGTGCCTGTGTGTTTTCTTGGGCCTGCGGCTCCAACCATTGCCCCTCTTCTTCCTCCTCCTCCTAGCAGGTGTCCCAGGCATAGGAGGGTAGACACCTTACAGAACATGAACTGAGTTAATTTTCAGGAGTTGGAGGACACAGTTTAACCATTGACATGGCTCCTGTTTCAGGAACTCATCTATTTTTTGTCCTCTTCCTATCTCTGGTACTTCTGTTTATCACTCTATGTTTATCCATGTATGATGATAGCTAATGAAAATATAACCTTTCCCCCAAAAAATATTCACTGTAAATTGTTAATCAGCACAAAATGTATTCCTACTTAGATAAATGATATGACCCAGGGAAGTAAATGTTAACTCTGAGCACAACAGAAAGATGGAACAAGGTCCACTAAAATACACCTACCGGTTCTTAACTGCTGCGTGAAAGATGGAAGAGATATATCCGTCTGTCTGCAGCTGTGTTGCATTCCAGAAATGTGCATCAGCTCCCTGTTCTGCAACCCATACCTCTGCCCACCTCTCTCTGGAGATACTGAAACATGTCGAGACAGATTAATCATCACTAAGCAGGAACTATTGAGAAAGGAATGCAGTTTTAGTTGACAAATCTTGGCATACCATCACAAAGAAAGGAAGTGGCTAAAGCTGCAAACGCAATCTCAAAATCTTTGAGTGAGCAACTTGTGGTTCACCCTTACCTGTCCTTCTCTTCTTGTGAGACACCAAAGGCAGCAGATCATGGCGAGTAAGGACTCTCAGTAGTTGTAGTAGCGGCTCCAGATTGCCATCACTGAGGTATCCGTGCTTCTCCAGTTCCAACAGCAGCTCAAGGCCACTCTTAGGTTTAGAGGAAGCTAATATTGGATTTTTAGAGTTCTGGGGCTTTAACCTCCTCCAGGCATTTAGCAGTGCAGGACTTGGGACTATGCCCAAAATTTCTGGATCACCCTCACAGGGTTCAACTGTCCAGCCTGCTGGATCGAGTGGGTTTGAGGCATGACAAGTTTCATTCAGGAGGAAGGACAAGACTTCAATATCAGTCTCTGTCAACTGAGAACCAACTATTTCAAAAACCTCATGGAGAGACAGCATTCCATAGTAGTTGAGACACTCTGACTCATCCCAGTACAATGAGTCTCTAAGTGGGTATCCTGGGTGATGCATTGTTGCCCCTCTCCACTTTTCCACCCGTTTCAAAGCTGTTTAGGACAAGGAAAACACATGAACAAATACAGTTTTTAGACGTGTTCAAACTAGCTAAACCTAAAAATTAAGAAACAAAAACTTGGAAAAAGCAAGCACATTTTTCTTTTGCTGGGTGAGATGTATAAAATGTCAATCAAAGTTCAGAACTCGTTTAATTATGACTACATCATTTGTAAATGGATGTTAACAGTAGGAATGCAAGTCTGCTGAACGTCAATGCACTGGGACTGAATATAATTATACTGGCTTACTTCATTATTTTCCTCTCATTTTACTGAGTTTTGAAGTTATTGTAAGTTCTGTGATTCAACTCTTTGTCTAATTGGGTTGGAGCATGTTGGAAAGTCTTAAAATTACAAGTTTGCTTACAAAAGTTAGCTACACCCTTAGCAGTAGCATAAACAAACAGCAGCCCGTATGCTTTTGGCTATGTTGTGACACTTGAGCGTTCAGCATGTCCTCAGACGCTAAAACAGCCTTCCCCTCCATGTTTAAAGGGCGACTTTTAGCAAATTTAGCAATCATACCTTTTCAGCGTCAGCTCCACGGTATCTTGAAACATGCAAGAAGACCCAGAAGTCGAAGCTTGGAATGAACTATTTGACTGTCGCAGCTGATAGCCACAGGGAGCAGGCGTTCCTTCCGTTGAGCAAATAACCACCTTGGTACGTTACGTAACGACGTCTCTGACAAAACAACACAACGAGCATAAAGCATGTGCAATCCAAACAGCTGTTTTAGTTACCCCATTCGCTGACATGTAAAACTAGGTGCAATATGTGACATGTAGTACTTTTACAATTTATTGCACAGTACCTTACAGCAGTGCCTGAGCCTTCAAAAGCAGATATAAACCTCAACACATAACGCTAGCTTAAAACGGCAGTTGTTGACATCAGCACGCAAGTCCGCTACAGTCTAAGGCGAAGCTTCGATATTAACGTTTTAAACGTTCACATTAGTGTTACAAGCGTTCTTGATGTAGCTAACATACCTTACAAGTCACGTTTCTTCCTGGGTGATTGGCAACTCTCAGAGCTCTGCAGCACAAACAGAACCACAATAACATAGGGAAACTGACCAATCACATCCCTCCGCCTGCTAGATGACGTCAGGTCACGTTTTTACTTTCACCAGCGCCCCAGTTCTCTGTTGATCCTGCCTTATTTTTAAATTATAAGGCTCTGATTCCACCCAGAGCCGACCCTCAGTCAGATTTCCTCAACGATATAAATAATAAGGAGGGTTACCTTCAAATAGAACTGATTTAGAGTCTTCCATGTAAATCGTTTCTCACAGGTGTTATCGGCCATGTAGTTTCCCTTAAAAACAAATGCCTTTGGTACGTCTTCAGTTCAAAACCAATATCTTTTGTAATTGGTGTCCAAAACAGCAAACACAAGGACTGGAATGGTTTGTCATTGAAATATGATTAAATGTTACATCCAAACAGTTATGGAATGTTCACTAAATGTATGACTGTGCTTCGTGCAAATCATTTGCAATCAAGTTGTGGTTTAAGAAAAAAAAAAATTGGAACATTTCTTTATTTATATTCGTTTTCTCATCATTTAATAACCTTTAACAGTTTATGTAACGAGGTTTGGGATCATATTTACCCTACAGAATTAGCCCTGGTGAGTTATCAAAAGTCTTTGCACATCTATATATATACATTTTTTTAGGTTAGTACCTTTTGTTCAAACAGTGCATTTTCTCCTGAGTATTCTGTATTTATTTCTTTATTATATTTAAACAAATAAAGGACTAAATGCAGAACACTTGATTTACTCCACTTGCTGTTCCTCTGTTCAGTCAGTAGGTGGCGGTGTTTTTTCCTTGGACAGGAAGTTCAAGACATCCACATCACATCCGTGAACCAGAACAGCAACAAAAGATCTGACACAGTCCCATCGAAGTTTGGCTGTAAGTATATTTTCCACACATATTTGATCGTTTTAATGGCTAATGTCAGTTTTAACATGAATTCAACAGTGTTTAAGTTAGGGACGTAGATCTGCCTAAACCTGTTAGTAAACAAGGACGTTAGCAAAGAAGCTAGCTGGGACAGTTCTCTGAACAATCTGTAAAGTTGTATTAAAACACACTATTAAACGAATTAATTTTAAAGAATGATTCAAAGCCATTTAATTCATATGTAAAAATTAATCGAAAACAAGCTGGGGGAAACAGATTCTTGAATATCCAGTCTGCTTGGTGATGTGGCAGCGACCAAGCCTATTTTTTTTTTCCATTACTTAAATTCCACCCTTTGACTGTGGCATGCATTTACGACGTTTCCTGCCTCGAATAATAAGACGTTTCGGACTCACTACTGTTTTTTTTTGTAAACAGCATGTTTAACTAACTGATATTTGCTGGTTGAATTGTCTGCAATACTGTTTTTTTTTTCTTGTAAAAGCGCTGCATTCCCATTTAAAACGCCTCATATTATGATACAATACTATACACAAGAAAGTGGTAAATTGATTGATAGAAAATCTTTCCAACAAAAAGTTTAAATTCAAAATTAATATTCTTAAATACAGAGTTATGCTTGTTTTTGTTTTTACAAGTGATTGTTGTTGATTATAATATGAATCAGAATATATTATGTTATGTAATTTAAAAAAAAAGTCAACCATTAACCACTGTAAGGCTGTAAACTCCAAAGTTTTCTTTGATAAATTGTAAATAATATAAGAATATGATTTATTATGGTAGCAGGTGATAAAAGAACCAAGACTTTCAAGCACAAAAGTTGACGCATGCCAAAGCAAGTTGTGACAATCGTCATAGATTACAGCTGACGTAGTGGGAGAGCTGAAGCTTGAATTTGAAAAAGATTCAAAATGCCACACCTGCTTTTCAATTTGTTGACTATTGTCCACTCAGAAATTGTTCGCTGACACTTACTGTGTTAACTCTTATTGTAAGATTCTATCTGTCTTCAGTTTAAACAACCTTCCCTGTAGAAGTAATTTGTGTGGAGCAGCTTGTAAGTTAGATGTAAAAAAAATAAATACTGTGACAGTTAAAATTGTTAGACAAGAATTTTACTTTAAAAAGTCTCTCTTACAATTTTTAATAAGCAATTTTCAGAATAAATTTAGACACCAAATTGCTGTTTCAAAATATTAACCTTACTTTTATACCTCATTTAGCTTAGGTGTCAAGTCCTATCAGCTCACTCAAAAATATAAGTAATGTCCAGCATGATATGGTAACTATGATAGAAATTTTTCAATAGTGTGCCCAATTACAACACTCAGAAATGATAATTAACTGATGAGCTTGAGCCAAAATGTTATTCAGATAAGCCTCATTTAAACAGTGGCTGTTCTGTGTTATTGTGCTAAGTGCAGTCACTTTCATCCTCCTCCCCAGAGACACAGTGCTAATTTACAGAGTTTACCTGGAGCTTTGGATGAAAACACCATGTGAAAAAATATTGAATTTTAAGATCAAGAAAACCCACTCTTTTTGACAACAAGAACTGTAATTTTTCATTTAACTCTGCAAAGTTCTAATGGAGTTTTTGGATAGGAAATGTAATATTTCATGCAAATCCTGCCATTCTCCTATCAATGTTAACATTGGCTGTATAAATGAGGGAATGGAACAGCATGCTTCATTCAGAGGACAAACTGACTGAAACTCAGGCTTTGCTCCACGGGGTATGTGCCCAAAGTAAGACTTAAAATACTCTTTTTTTTTTTTTTTTTTTTTTTTCTAAAATTTCATATCCCCGAGTTTCCACATCCCAGCATTAACTCACTGACTCTGACTCTGACTCTGAAACAGGGCCCTGGTGTTGTAAATTTTGTGCCACAAACAGCGCTACAGTAAAAAAGAAAAAAAAACGTTTAAGGGAGGGCTTCCGTTTGGCTCAGCCGCTAGAGCAGACACCCTGAGAACATTAGCAACGTCCTCAACAAATCAGCCTCTGGGTGATTCCTGGCCATATTCCTTTGATGTATGTCTCTTCCACTCTGCCCTCTCCACAGTCACTAACTTAAAAAATGCCATAAAAGAAACATACATACAGTTTTTCTTAAAAATATTTTATTTTGCTGACATGTTGAGAATGAGTCTGCTCCATTACAGTCATCTGGTTACTTTGTTTGCACATTATTGAATATCTGCTACATGCCAGCCTAGATATGATTACAAAGAGAAATGATTTGCTTGACAAAAATGAAACCGTTTTTTGCAGTGAAAACAGTATAATTTTCTTTACGGTTGTTCTGTGTACACTTGCCTTGCAGCAAACAGTCTGTAGATGCCATCTGGAGCTCCAAAGGGGGAGAACTGTGCTGTAGACATGGATAGCAAGGCTGGAGATCTGTTCAGTGCTGAGGATGCTCATCCAACTGGAACAGGTGGAGCTGGAATGTTGGCTAAGTAAGCACCCATTCATCTTATTATGTAATGCAATAAGCGCCTCTACACCATGTTATTAAACAAAGTTTCCGAGAGAACTTGTGGCTGCACTGCTTACATTTCCATCCTCTAAAGAGTATTTGTATAGTATCTGCTACTGTTGCTTAGGTGTTGAAAAGCCCATCAAGTGATATATAGGGATAAATGGTGAAAAAGAGTCCAGCAAACATATAGAGGTTAAGTCTACTTCTGTTATTGTTAAATTCTAAATTCCTCTTCATATTTCCTAGGCTTGGCCTTCCCAAAGGCTTCTCAGCCAGCATGGCCAAGGAGTGGATCGACAAGCGCCGCGTGTCCATTAGACCCTGGGCCGGCTTCGTTGATCAACGCAAGTTCTCAAAACCTCGCAACTTTGGAGAGTTGTGTCAGAGAGTGGTGAAAAATGTGGAAACTTACAACAGCAACTACACATTCATCTTCATGGGTCTCATCCTCTACTGCATGTAAGGCCAACAAAGAACTTGGTTTTTGTTTGTCAGGATGTAAACTCTTCCTGCAGTTCAGATATTACTCGGAGTCTTCAACCAATGAAGGTTTTCCAGCTTAAAAAGAGGAACAAAACAATGTGATTGTCATTTGATATGAAAGTAAAACCTTTAATAAGTCAAGCTTTGAAATGTTATATTGATGCAATGATTAACTCTTTACTAATCAGATTGTTTGTCTCCGCAGTATCAGCTCGCCCATGTTACTGATCGCCTTAGCTGTGTTCATTGGTGCCTTCTACATCATTCACCTCAAATCCCAGGAGTCCAAACTGGTCATCCTTGGTGAGTAAAACAGTTGGGCATGCCCTGCAGGTCATCATATCCCTTTTTGTTCACTATAAACAGTGACAAGTCCATGCAGGAGTGTTAAAACTACAGTTCTTCTAAGATGGGCTGCAGAAACCACATATAAAGTCAAAGAGTTGATTTGGTTTGTATAATTTTATTTTTGTAGTTATTGATCTAATACTTTTCATGCAACTCTTTTTCTGTGTTGTCTCACCTTTATTTTTTGTATCATGCTAAATGAGCGGCTTGGTTTAAGTAGAAAAATAAACAAATGAAACAGTCCTGAGACCAAAAACAAATGAATATAGAATTTACAAATAACTGAGTCAAAGAAAATGGCAGATGTCTGAATGTTGTGGGTAAAGTTGGATGTCTGTTTGGTAACTTACCTGTGACATATTTCTTTCATCACATTAAAATCACACACCAAAAATCATGTTCTCTGACATTATTTTTGTCTGTGTACAGTAGAACTATCTTTTTCTTTTTGTCAATCAGGCAAGGAGCTGACTACACCTCACCAGATGAGTCTAGCTGGAGCTGTTTCTCTACCTGTGTTCTGGTTGGCTGGAGCTGGAGCTGCAGTCTTTTGGGTTCTGGGTACGTCAACATGGGCGTTTGTTTCTTACCATCAATTATTTTTCAGTATATGTAGATTTATCTTGTTTGAGTAAATGTTGGGATGCTTCTAATGACATTCAGGAATGAGAGCACACTCTGTCGAGTATGGGAGAAATGACTTCAGTGTAGTTTCAAACAGATTCTTAGTTTACAAACCCTGTTGTCTCGTTCGCTTTCTCCTCACATTCCCCTATTTCATTTGTCACGTCTCCTCTCAGGAGCAACCCTGTTTGTGATTGGCACTCATGCTGCTTTCCGTGAGCTGGAGGGATCTGACATGGAAGAGCTCCTCATGGAGCCGGTGTGAAGAACAGGCTGTACTCCCAGCAGGTGCTGCTCAGCGATCAGTCGTCACTTTGACCCTGTAATAATATTGGCCCAGAGGGGTTGAGGAAAAAACTGCTCGTAGATCTGTTTCTTATCTATCTGTGCATCCCGTATTCCTTGTATCCTAACTACACAAGTGTACAAAGACTGCAACTTGTCTTGCCTCTGAAGTAGTTGCTGTTACTGACTCTATAATCTCAAAATGAAGTATGTGCTGATGTGTTGGTAAAGGGTATTTGAGCACATTAAAACCTTTCTGTAATACCATCTCTACCTTCGATGCACATCACATCACTGTCTTATTCTGTGACACATCTTTGGGTTTATTAATCACAGAGGAGTGTATGTGCTGTGTACTGCTGTACATTTCTTCAGCTTATGTGTTGCAGTTGTCTTGGTGTCATATTTCTTCAGTAATAATAATTTGAACAAATCCAGTCCTTGCAATCCTTAACTGCTAAAGATAATTCTCCAAAGGAAAAGTGCCATATACAGCTTTAAAAATAATTTATATCTGTAAGTGATTATGGACACATGATACTGTTTATTTGCACAAATAAGAAAAAACACTTTGTTCTGTAGAAAGGGTTGTTCTAATAGATAACCCTTGATGAGAAGACATCTTGAAAGGTCAGTGTATTGTAATGGGATTTTGTATTTGGGGATTATGCTGTGCTTTGCTGTCAGTGTGCATATTTATCAGCTCTGCTCACTGAAGCCTTTTGATTTAATTTAGTTTGGGTGTTTTTCCTGTATTTTTATTCCATGATATATAAGTGCAATAAAACACTGATGTAAAGTTACCTCGTCTCTGAGTCCTTTGATGAGCAGGTCTTTGTTATTTTTCCTCATCAATTCAGGAAGTTTTTTCTCATAAAGTGAAATTAAGTTGTGTACTGAACTTTGTGATTCTCAGCGTTTGGTCCGTACATTTCTCATTATTTGGTGTAAATCCACAGTGGACTAGGACAGTTGCAGCCCTCGTGGCTCCTCTTCTCTTTCTCCGGCACACCAAACACTGCAGCACTCACCAACCCCCTCATGTCCCCCCCTGTGGTCCCCCCTGTTGTCCCCCTTCTCATGTGACCCCTGTGACCTCTTGCTCTGTGACAGCACAGCAAGAGGACCCCATGCTCATGTTGCCATGGCGATGACCTTGGAGGGCCCCAGTCAGACACAAACTCGTCCACAGACACACTGCGGCAAAGGCGAGCGATCGATATTCTATTATACGGAGGGTGGCGAGGTGGGGGTGTGGGTGTGGGTAGGGGGGAGTCGCACTGCAGTGAGCTCACTGCAGAGACACAGGGGAAATTAGAGAGAGGGTGAGAGTGTGTGTGTGTGTGTGTGTGTGTGTGTGTGTGTGTGTGTGTGTGTGTGTGTGTGTGTGTGTGTGTGTGTGTGTGTGTGTTTGTTGGTGTGAGTGTGACAGAAAGTAGTACTGCATGTGTGTATATGTGTGTGTATGTATAAGTCAGAGACACTGCATTTGTCATTGGACATGGTAGAGTGGTGAAAGTTTTCCTCACGTAAAGGGACATGTGATAAATTTACACAGGGAGTAGCAAGGTTACCTTCCAGGCTGCATAATCCTTATTACAGTGCTGTGTGTTTAGTAATAATACATTTGATTTGTGTAGTGGGTGGGCAATAAGAGGTTCATTTAAAATAGATGACCCTTGTGGCACAGAGAGGTAGCACAATTACAGTCTGCTCCCTTAAGATTCCAGATATACTGCCTGACTTTACTCCTAGTAATATAACCTTCTGGAGATAACATTTATGAATCAAAAATCTGCTTCGGCTTAATGTGCATCTGAATTATATACATAACCTAGTTTATTGTTTTCTTGAAGGAAAACTGTGGGGCAGTGGGCTGCCTTTGTAAGACTCTCTCCTTCACAGTGATTCTCATGTGTCAAACAGAGCCGACACATGTTCAGGGCGGTTTGGTGCATCACCCTGGGCTGCTGCCAACTCTTCCTTTAAGGCAGTTTAATATTGTGCAGGTTGGAGTGCAAATGAACTCAACACTAGGTGGCATCCCATCCTCAAGTTTCCAGATTAAGTTTGCTGCATGCAACCACTATTGGCTGTGATTAACACAGGTGACTCTCTACCATATTCACTTCTATGTGCATCCATAGTTTAATCCAAGAAGCAATAAGACTTAATTGCTATTTAAATTTTTTGACCACGTCAAGTTGCCTGTTGGAATCATTTTCAAATTACTTTAATCTAAGTGACTGGAACATGTAAAGGTTTAGGAAGTTACATCTCACACTTTTATGTGCTTAAATTGTAGCCTGACTGAAGATTTCTGTGCAGGAAGCTATGCTGTACACACAAGCTGAAACATGTTTCTCTTTTGTGCATCAAACACATTAGATTTTACAAAAAAAGATGAATTCACACCTAATATATTTGGCACAAAACAGGCCATAGCCTCAGCTAACAAAGGTTGATTTTGATGCATTCTTTCAGTTATATACGTATATTCAAACTTAATGAAAGGGTGAATATTTTGTCAACCATTAAAGAAAGTCAAAGAAAAAGAAGACCAAGCAAAGATGAACTACAACACCTTTATGCTTTTCAAAGATAAGAGTGTATTGTGAACTGATAAAGAAAGACACACAGACTGGTCTAGGTTGTATTAAATGTTCTAGATGTTTTATTGGTGTTGGTTTCATTTATTTGACACACGTTTTACTAGTCGTGGTTTTTTTTTTCCTCATGAATTTCGACTTTTGCAGCCATCTGAGACAGACCCAGCCGGAGACCGCTGGCCCTTCACTGGTCTCCAACACATACATGCACACAGACCCGGGCTGGACCAGGCTAAGACCAGGACCTGGGTTCGAACCAGAGCTGGACCCCAATCCGGTTATAGACTCCCAGGCACGTGGACTCATCATCACCACTCACTACATCACAGCACACTGCACCACATCATACCGGCACACCTGCAGTGACAGGAACCTGAAAGCCTTGGTTGGTTTCTTGTGTCTTTGAGTAAAACACAACCGAAAACCCTGCTCTGCTTTTACAGTTCAGAGTAGCCTCCTGAAAAACCAGCAAAAATAACTGAAACCAAACAAAAAACAAAAAGAGAGACATATTTTTCTTGCTTTTTTCCTATCTCACAAATATTGTTGATGTTTTTCATGAATGTCTCTCTCGAGCTGTTTTTCCAACATGTGTTTTTTTATTGTTTCATTTAAATTCAGTATAGAATTATATAGATTTCCTAGAGCACACAGAAAGATTGAGTTGTATTTACCAACTTTGGGGAAGGGGGTTGGGGGTGTACTGTAATAGTTATTAACAAGGACAATGGTTCACACAGTGCACACAAACAGAGACAAACGGGGCAGGAGGGCAGGGAGGGGAGGTGTGTGAGAGACAGACAGACAGGGGGAGAGAGGGGGCACAGGACGCCATGGGGTGTGCTTTGTCAGGCCTAAATGAGGGAAAAGCAGCTCTCACATCCCTCCCCTCTCATCTTTGAAATAAAAAAGACAAGTAAAATCATCCAAACCCCCCCTGTACCCCACATATTAAAAAACAACAACACTGTGGCCGTCAAGAACGTAAGAGAAGGAAAAATGGACGCAGTGAGAACAACAGGGAAATGACCACTCCACTGGTCCTCCACAGACAGGAGATTGAGGCGAGAGGTGGCAGTTGAAGTGGTGTCGGCGGTGTGATCTCACTGTGTGATCTTTATATCTGTGTGTGATTGGAGGACAAGCAAAGGGTTGGCATGGAGGGGGAGAAGAGAGAGGAACAAAGGTATAGAGGAAGACGAGGGGGAGAGCGCAGGGGAGGAACAGGGACGGGAAAGGAGCTGGATGGCCCTTTTTTGCAGAGCATAGACACTCCCTTTGTATCCTTAGCTCATTCAAATCTACATACACAATATGCAGCTGCCGTTTGGTAGATATATTGGTTTATGTACACAGCAGTGAGAGAACACATGCAAAGAGTATCATAGGAGATGGGGGGAAAGGAGGGCGGGTCAATGTAGAAAGTTGTAAAGGTGCTTTTGCTGTTTTTAATCTTTGGGGCAGTTGTGATGAAAATTGCTTCAAAGCGGTTTTTGTCTTTAAGGGGGCGGGGCATCTGGAAGTGTGTCTTGCCAGGGATGGAGTGACAGGGGGGAGAAATAAGTGGAAGATGGAGGGGTATTGAGCAAAGATGCTCCGTTGATCAATAGTATGTCTCCTTCTCCACCCAACCTGAAGTGCAAAGGAGAAAAAGGAGAAAAGAGAGCTCACTGTTAATGTACAAATCATATTTGACAAATGGTTTCATGACATTAACATTGAAATAACCCAGTATATACAACCTGTAAAAGCACAATAGTTGGGTTCAAATGTCAGAGATTATCATAAAAGAAAAAAAAAATAAGGAGCTGGTTTGTTTTGTAGAAAATGACAAACCTCCAGGGTTCCGGCGAATGAGGAGTTTTCGGATTTCATCATAAACAAAGATGAGGAAACTGTATGGGAATGCACAGAACCACCAGGTAGGCCTGTGGACAAGAACAAGTTAAAGACAAGGATTGAAATTAATCAGATGAACACACAAGATCACAGTAACTGAATATAGCACATGTGGTACCAACACTCACTTTAGGGGATACATCCTGAGTGCCACATCCATGCCAGGGCAGTAGGACAGGAAGGCAGCCAGGGCTGTCTCTTCAAACAGGCCAAAGATCAAGATCTTGTTCCTGGGATGAGGAAGAGAGGAAGGATGGTACAGGAATTTAGTTTCATCAGCATTTAAATCAGGCTAAGCAAATAATTACAGGAAAATTATGAATTAATTGCCACATCTTCCCATGTTTGGACTCACTTCATGCCCTGCTGGAACACAGAGTTACGTCGTGTCTTGCAGATGATGACATCAGCCCACTGCACTACCACAATACTGACGAAGAAAGCTGTGTGGCATGTGAACTCCACTATCTTCCTCTGTTCATATGTCTAAGATTTAGGAGATGACAGACAGGCGATTAGATGTGAAAAACAAAAACCTAAGGTCCCCAGCTGGTTCACAACAACCCCAAACGTACCCACTGCTGGCCATAGCTGTCTTCCAGGTCGTTGACTGAGCGGTCATCCCAGTTCAGCCTGATGCCTACCAGTAAACTGGGGAGGAAACCATTTTCAGCCAAGATGACAAAGTAGGAGAAAAATCCTCCCAGAGCCTGGATCATACCTGAGGAAAATCATAAAAAAACAGAGCTTTAGAGATAGATTTACCATTTTCTCCAAAAAGTCCCACATCAGTACACTATTGTTGTTTGTAAACCTCAATGGGTCATCAGTTAATTTAACACAAATAGCTTTTAGGCAACTGAGATCAAACTTCATCACAGAGCAAACACAATTCACAGACCAGATTAGAGGAAGAAATCTTTGCTTACTCACCAATTTGTCCATAGGCAATGCTGATAAGCCTCTCATTCACCAGCTTGTCCCTGAATGGGTTCCTGGGCTGACGCTTCATGATGTCGCTCTCAGCTGCTTCATAGGCCAAGGAGATAGCTGGCACCTAAAGGCAAGAGAAGTAAATGTGACATGTTGAACCCACAAAGGCTTTATTCAGTGTGTGGTGTAAAGCTATTTGATGTTAAGAGAGTGTTTAATCAGCTCTCACCATGTCAGTTCCCAGATCAATACAGAGGATGGTGATGGTTCCCAGTGGCAGAGGGATGTTGACGATGATGAACAACAGGAAGGGGGTGATCTCTGGGATGTTACTGGTCAGGGTGTAAGCGATGGACTTCTTCAGGTTATCAAAGATCAAACGGCCTGTTGGGAGAAAAACAGTTGGTTAAATGGAAGATGAAGTAGACCAAACTTAGACTTTTCTTTTTTGTCCTGAGGTCTGATTTTTTTGTAAGAATATTTGCTAGTCTTCAAGAAAAAGCACTCTTTCTTTAGCTTAAGTATGAATCTTCATCCTCTCCTTCTTCAGATTATCTCATTATGAACTCCTGTTTTGTTTTAAAGCTCTCTGTGCTCTACTTCTGCCCCCTGGGTCCTCTCACCTTCTTCTACTCCTGTCACAATGGAGGCAAAGTTGTCATCCAACAGGATCATATCAGCAGCTTGCTTGGACACATCAGAGCCTGAGATTCCCATGGCAACACCGATGTCAGCCTTTTTCAGAGCAGGAGAGTCATTCACACCATCACCTGTCACAGCTACGATGGCGCCCTGGGAGAGGAGACATAAGAAGGGTGAGAAATAGAGTAATAAATTTATCCTTTATCTGACCAACAATCATGTGATAAAAATTTGTGTTAGTCTGAACTGATGTAGGAAATCTGTTACTCTAGTGCCAGAAACTGTCATATGTTGTGAAATGACTGTTCTTGTATAAAGGTTTTAGTACAAAATTTAAAAGTTACCAGAAAAAAAAAGACTTATTTTGTCAAATCTATGAGAGAATTAAAGTTTTAAAATTGGGAAAGTTATGTGATTAAATTATGTTAAAGCAGTTTTTATTCTACATGCACTTGATCTGAGCATATCAAGGTGATCAAGGTGTGCTCTATAAAGATCAGTCTGCTTTCAACAGACAATGAGTGCCATCTAGTGGCAGATAAGGAAAATGATCCTCAAGAGTCTGGCCCCCAATTTTAATTTCACTACAGAGTGTGTCGACAATGTTCCTAGGATTAGAGTCTTTTAGTTTACAAGACATTTCAAACAGTCTGAAAATGCTCCCACCAGACGCTGGCAGCCCTCCACGATGATGAGCTTCTGTTGTGGGGAGGTCCTGGCAAACACAATCTCTGTGTGGTTCCTCAGGATGTCGTCCATCTGGTCCTGTGACAGATCTTTCAGATCCGTACCATGGATCACACAGGCCTTGGCATCTCTGGACACAGATATAACAGTGTTGATGCACGTTTTATATTTCGGCATGATCTGTTTGTGACTGTAGCTTGTTTTCCTCTTTATTTGTTGGTGAATGTTCTGTACCTGGGGTTGACCTGGCTGACGGGTATGTTAAGACGAGCAGCAATGTCCTCCACTGTCTCATTACCCTCTGAGATGATACCCACTCCCTTGGCGATGGCCTTGGCTGTGATTGGGTGATCACCAGTGACCATGATAACCTAAAGACAAGAGCAAAACAAACATTACAAAATGTTATCTAACATGAAACAAATCTTCAGTTTTGAACACCTAAAGTGATTTAGGGAGAAGAAAAACTCACCTTGATACCAGCTGATCTGCATTTGCCCACAGCATCAGGCACAGCAGCACGGGGAGGGTCAATCATGGACATTAGTCCAACAAAGCAAAGGTTGTCGGTCTGGAAGTTCACATCATCTGTGTCAAAGGCGAAGCCCTTGGGGTACTGATCCTCTGGCAGCAGCACGTGGCAGAAACCTGCAAGAAAATGAAAAGCAAGACTTAGCATTTGATGGTTTATAATGATTAAATTATGTCTACTTATTCAAATTTGAGAGGCTGTATTTCTAGACAAGTTGATAATTTTATTTTCCCTGCTATGTTCAAAAGTATTGTAAAATTAGTAAAATTAATCGCTCAGGCACTGGTTTGACTTTGGGGTTCAAAATTATTTTTTTTCAAGAAAGCAGAGGTACTTTAAGGGTATGATTCAAATAACTAATGAGTGATATTTTTGAAGAGTGAGACAATTACATCATATACATTTTTAATGTCAAACATTTTTTGAAAAATTCTATTATGTGGATTGGGATCAGAGACATTTTCAAAATCTATATTTTGCATCCATCTATACCTCTCTCTCTACTTTCATCCCTTCTTACCCAGCACTCTCTCTCCCAGTCCTCCTAGCTCCATGTATGCATTCTGGAAAGCTTCCTTCATCTCCTCATCCATAGGCTGCTCCTTGCCCTGCAGCAGGATGGTGGTGCAGCGGTCCAGGATCCTCTCAGGTGCTCCCTTCATTACCAGCAGATAGCGGTTGTCATTGGGATCCTCTGTCTCGTGCACTGAGAGCTGCAGAGGGACACAGGGATGAAGATTGAGAGGATCTGGCATGAAGGCTGTGTGTAATTTGTGGTTCTATGTGTTTTGTAACCCGACCTGTTTCTCACCTGATATTTGTTGGTGGAGTTGAAGGGGATTTCAGCTACCTTCTTGTTCTTATCCCTCATCACTCTGACTGAACCACAGGACAGTTCGATACACTTCAGCAGGGCTGATTCTGAGGCATCACCGGCCACGTCACGCTTCAGGATGGGCAGTGAGTCTTGTCCTGCTTTGAACTGAGCGCGGTTACACAGAGCAGCAATACGAGCCAGAGACAGCCAGGTCACTGAGCTCTTGTCAAAAGAAGCACCTGCAGAAAGAAAGGATTTTTGTCCATTAGTAACCCATATCATTTATTGAAAGCATCCCTCCTTTCTCAGTTGTTACTGTGTCTGTGCCCCCTCTGCACACTCACCAGACTGGTCCTCTGTGGTGTCTGCCTCGTGGATCTGGTTGTCAAACCACATGTGGGCCACAGTCATCCTGTTCTGGGTCAGGGTTCCTGTCTTGTCAGAGCAGATGGTGGAGGTGGATCCCAGGGTTTCCACAGCCTCCAAGTTCTTCACCAGGCAGTTCTTCTTAGCCATACGTTTGGCAGTCAGGGTCAGACATACCTGCAGACAATCACATTTGTGGTGTCAGCAAAGATAAGGCTCATTGTGTTTCGATGCAACAATGAAGATTCTCTTTCTAGAGGCTGAATAAAACAACTCACTGTGCAATTAAACAGAAAACACTTAAAATAATCAAGTTAGCACCAAGAATTGTATGTATCAGAGCAAAACAAGTAATTAGAGACCAAGTTTTGCAATAAAAGATACCAAATTAGACCAAAGTCAAGCTAATTATGAGGAGGTGAGGTATCTTATTACGTGAGCACTTACAGTGACAGTGGCCAGCAGCCCCTCAGGCACATTAGCCACAATGATACCGATGAGGAAGATGACAGCCTCCAGCCAGGTGTAACCCAGGATGATGGCCAGGATGAAGAAGGTGACACCCAGGAAGACAGCCACACCTGTGATGATATGGATGAAATGCTCGATCTCTTTGGCGATGGGGGTTTTGCCGGTCTCCAGGCCAGAGGTCAGAGTAGCAATGCGGCCCATGACTGTGCGGTCACCGGTGCAGATAACAATGCCACGAGCAGTGCCTGGTGTGAAAAGGAAAAAACACAAATAAAGCACAATTTCTTGAAAGAGCTTTTGGAGCTGTAAAAAGTTATCTTTTTGAACAAATAATTTTAATTATTCTCAATATCACTGAACCAACCATACCTTCAACACAGTTGGTGGAGAAGAAAGCAATGTTACGTGTCTCCAAGGGATTGTCATGGGTACAGTCAGGTGACCTGCTCTGAGGCTCTGATTCGCCTGTTAGGGAGGAGTTATCGACCTAAAGGGGAACATAAAACATGTAGTGTTTAAAAACAAGAGGAAAGCCTTTGGATGTGTCTGCACACAGAACTAATGTATGTGTGTGTGTGCACTTTACCTTGCAGCCATGAGCAGAAACCACCCTGATGTCGGCAGGGATCCTGTCTCCACCCTTCACTTCAATCAGGTCTCCAGCTACAACTTCTTCAGCATTGATCTGTACCTTCTCACCCTCACGGATCACTAACGCTTGCTGCAACAGAACACAAATCATAGTTTAAACAATTTAGCTGTGCTATGAGTTACCTAAACACTTCAGAATCTACTGTCCATAAAGTCTTAGATACTGAGTATTTACCGTCTTTAATTCTAGAGTGTATCAATTATTTTTTAAAAATACATTCACTCTTGAGGCACGACAAATCCTGCAGGTTGGTTCCTTTTCAGAAAAACATTTTTACCTGAGGCACCATGTTCTTGAAAGACTCCATGATTTTGGAGCTCTTGGCCTCTTGAAAGTATGAGAAGCAACCAGTAATGATGACGACAGCTGTGAGCACAATACCCAGGTACAACTGCAGACAGAATTAGAGACAGAGTATATTCTATCATTAGTGTGTGCACTGTGGGAAAGAGCAGGGCGCTGTTTCTGTTTAGCATAGAGTGTTTATCTGCACTTGATAGTCAGAAATGTCAACAAGGTGTTCATGGCCCAGCTGTGAGTGTGGATGGATGCTTACATTGTCCCCGGCAGGATCATCCTCAGTGGCTGCCTGGATGGCATAGGCCAGAAAGCAGAGGATGGCTCCAATCCACAGCAGGATGGAGAATCCACCAAACAGCTGGCGACAGAACTTGACCCACTCAGGGGTGGTGGGAGGAGGGGTGAGAGCATTGGGACCGTCCCTGATCAGAAACTCTGCAGCCTTGGCATTGGTCAGTCCCTGAGGGAAGAAGAAAGAGGGCAGTTAGAGAAACTGAGAAAAGAGAGTCTTGGCCTGTGCACTGACAACAAAAACAGGTAAAGCCTTTTACAAATATAAGAGTACTCCTCTGCCATCTAGTGGCCAAATGAAAACACAGCCACAAAACCACTGGGGAAACTGGAGGAGTCATAAACTCACCTGGACAATGTCAGTCTGGTATTTCCTGCATACTTCTTCTACGGACATCTTGTGTTCCGTCTGAAAAGAAAGGAAATGAAGAACAGTGAGCGTTCTGCATGGTCTGAATTGTCTTAAGCTGCCAAGGTTTGCATGCACAGAAGAAAAAGAAAGAAGCAATTGAAAAGTAAAGAACAGTAACTCTTACAAGTGATGAAAGAGTCTAAGAATCTAAAGAACGCTATGAAAGTCATGAGAATTTTAGTCCATGCATGCAGTTCACCTGAGAGATACGAGTATCAGGCCAGCCAGATTAGGCGACCCAGGTGTCTGTTTCTTGCGCTGGGATGTGCGATCAAGGTGACGTCCTTTTGATATCAAGTCACCACTCTTACCAGCAATAATGTAATTTTGTGGCCTGTAGAAGACAGACTTCCCTTCTCTCCAACAGAGTCTGTGTCAATTCACTGTGTTTGTCATAGGGTATATAAATGCTATATATTAATAATTTATACTATTTTTTTTAACCTTTAATACTATTTCAATCTATTTTATTTTAACCTGGGATGTGCATTTCTTTACCAATCTGTCTCTTGCTGTAAGCTGCTGTTGCAAGAGTGTTTCCTCCAATGGGTGATGAATAAAGTATCTTATCTTATCTTTTTAAGTTCATCTCCAAGAAGATCTTCAAATACTGAGTGTAAAGCATGATGTATCCTTAAATGCATGGATGGTAAATTTGAGTTTTAATGATGCAGTAACTGCATTTTTCAAATCAGTCAGCAGTGTTTGACAGGATCCAAAGTGAATTGGTCTGAAACATTTTATATTCCATCATTCAGCTCCACGAGTATTCAATAAGTACAAGAAGATTTTGACTTACAATGGGCACTTCCTTCTTCAGGTCATCCATGTCCTTGGTTCCTGTCGCCCCCCCCTTCTTCTTCTTGGGGGATCGGTCATCTTTGTCCTGTGTGGTGGCAACGCGGTAACTGTCTGATCGCCCATACTATAGACACACACACATGTTTTATACATGCCTTGGGACTAGGAGATAGTGGCCTGTGGGCCCACGTATGTGATTCTAACTGTTTTCTGGGCTTGTAAATGTAAATTATTGAAAGGAAAAAAACTTTCCCTCATTTTTACTGTAAACCCAGACACTGGCTAAGGCTGAAATAAAGTCAGATGGCTTCAGTGAGTTATCATTTAGGCTGCTCTCTTCAATATACTGTAAATAATGTTGTAACCTTGTGAAGTGGCCTTGTGAGGTAGCCTGAGTTTCTCATACAGTAAAAGCATCAAGTTTTTCTCAGTTTATGATAAAGGAAACAGATAAGAGACACTTCTATAAAGACCTGGCATCATAAAAAGAAATATTTAAGACTCACGAATTACATGCGATGCCCTGACAGCTGTTTTTCTCCCCCTTAACTTAACCACCTACACCAAAGATGCAACATTAAAGCATGCCCTGCTGCCTGCTCTGATCTCCATTGATCGAATAGAGCTCACTCTGAAGTCCACATTAGCCTGATAGAAACATCAAAAGATCATCCAATGCAAAAGGTTCAACCCATAGGCTTTCACTAATGGCTTTGTGGTCTTTTTGTAATTATCCTACAAGCAGCACCGATGATAAAAGAGGGGAAGAAGGAGCAGACAAACTGAGTTTAGAGCCATCAAAGGCTTTCTGATTAGATTCTAGTATGTCCCACACTTTCAGAGCAGACACTTTGATGACAACGCGACTTAACAGATCATGTGACAACAGCAAACATGCACAGAAACATCAAACATCTGCTTGACTTGCAGCCCACTACCCTCTTGGCTTGAACTGTCTCCTCACAAATTGGCTTATGTTGTTATACAATGAGTGAGTGGGCTATGAATAACCTCGAAAGCTGCACTTTCCTCTCCTACATGTAACTCTAGCTGGTCGGCAGAAAAGGGAGCAACCGCTGGGTCTCATCAACACAAATGTCCCTCATCAAAGGTCAGATGTCACCAACAAAGGCAAGAATCCCTCCCAGGAGGTGTGAGCTGGTCCCAGTGGACTCAACCAAGTCATCACAGAAACTGCATGAGGTGGCAGATCAATAAAGTCAGATATACACTGATGACTCGAAGATGAGGAGGAGAATCCAGCTGAATGAAGGCCCCATCATTTCTCCTGAATCAGACAGAGATGTCAATACCCGTCAGCTGATTCTCAATGACAACAACTGGGTCATAGGTTAAGATTTATTGATAATCTAAACAAGAGCTTGGTTCTTAAAAAATCAGGAACTCAAAAACCAACTGGATACCATAAATCACTGACATAAAAACAGCACCCCCTAGTGGTGAAGAGGTGGCTTCATATTAAGGAGTTTCACAGGTTATTGCTGCTGGTCATCAGCGTTACTATCAGACACTAAAACGTGGGTACAGACATAAACTTAAAATAACTCTGGCTCTTTGACATAATATTTCTGAGTGTATTTTGACAAACGCTAAATTAGGAAGAAAAACATGGTTGTGTCAAAGGATACCTGTAGTCCTCTATGTTTCTCATTTGACAAACCCTCACAGGTAACCACACCAAAACACACACACACACACACACACACACACACACACACACACACACACACACACCTGCACTGCGTCAAAAGACTATCTAAGTACAGCTTGCCACTACATTTCCTACCCGAGTGATGAATTACTATTGCGAAATGATCCCTCTCTACCTGCTGAATTTGTATGTGGTAACAAAGACCTGTGTTTCTGGTTTTGTCCTCAATGAAGGGGAAAAAAGTGTCTTCATGAGACAACATGTGGAAGTCAACTCTCCCTCACATAATGAAGAGCTGAGTGCTCAACGACCACTTCTGGATTTAAAGCAAACAACCAAGCTGTTTGTTGAATCATGTCTGACAGAGAGTGGCATGTCGGCGTGAGGGAGGGACTGCAAATACACACATGTGAACACACCTACACACACAGTTCTGCAACAAAAGAGCAGGTGAGCAAATCTCTCTCTTAAAGCAAGACCAGGCAGGCCTGGTGAGGCAGCGGCTGCATGGAGGGGAGACTGATGCAGTGGAAAAGTACTGCTGTTCATCTCCTCAGAGAGTGTCTCAAGTTGTGTGTGTGTGTGACTGGGGAAGAGATGACAATATATGCTTTAAAATCAATACTTGTATCATCAAGGGAAGATTTAAATATATCTCTATGTAGAGATCTCTTATGGGTGCTGAAGGCTCCATAATCTCACAGATGACAGACTTGCAGGTGTGTAAGCTTGCATTTGTTGGTATAATGTTGTTGTGGCTACTTTCTCCCACACACAATGAAAAAAAGCTGTTCTTCTGAGCATATGCTTCCTGACTGATAAAAAAAATATGGACACAAACAAGTCTGGCTCATTCTTCTCTTATCACACACACATATATGCCCAGACAATAGAAGTGGTTGGCAAGGAGATTGAGAGGAGTGCCAAACAAAGCGATAATAGGCTATGTGGTGAAAAGTAGAGTCACACTGAGATGGACTTTAAGGGGGCGGATGACAGACAGGACTGGGCACATGGAAAGAGAGACAGCAGTGGGAGGTGAGAAGCAGGGACAGATAAAGAGTGAGAGAGGACGCTGCAGAGAGAGCTGTTGTCACCCCCTCTCTCATGCTCCTAATTAGATATTGACCAGCGGTTTTTGTCTGCTGGCTCTGTGTCAGTGTTTGACCTGCAGTGACCCCACTCTAATAGATTACACAACTACACACATGTTGTGTTTGCGTGGGTGTGTGTCACCTTGAGTACGTGTTGTCATGTGCTACTAGATTATGTTCTCACTTTGGCTCGTCTGATTGAGTGAGTGTGACCCTCGGTGTGTGTAGGTTTGTGGATATGAATGAGAAGTAATCAGCATGACTCAAAGAGAAAACAGAGGGTGCTGTTTATCTTGCGTTTGTAGTTGCAGAATGTTGAGTATGTTAAGTGCATTTCTGTTTTGGTCTTTTGGTGGGAGACTGTTTGCTCCTTATACAACCTGCTAAATGTCTAACATACTATGAACGTTCTCTCTGGGTTTCTTTTAATTTGCAGATCACATCAATATGTGCCTGTCTGTCTGCCTGTGTATGTATGTGTGTGTGTGTGTGTTTGTCTGTCTCACACAGCTCCGGGTAATGTAATGAGCCCACTCTATTCTAAGGAAGGAAACAGAGACTTGTGGCTGGAATTACAGCCGCTTGCTCTCCCATGAGCGTGCAGACAAACTGACTGATGGAGAGACAACTCTGACATCAACAGGAAATGGAAACATCGGATGCTCTTCGATGGATTACATAGTTCAATCAATCAGGTTCTTAAAATCTCATTAGCGTATCAATGATTCAGAGAATAAATGCTTCATATGTCTGGTTGTGTGTTTGATTCTGTTATTAATTACTCTGCAGGGCTGCTACGGTTAACTGGAATGAACCTCACTTTTTGTCCTTCTGATAAGCAAGTGTGTTTGGAGGGCAAGTAACCATGGTGACCAGCATGGCCATTGGCATGACGACGGATCACAGCAGTGGCCTAGCACTCAGAGGATCCCCTGATGTGATCTGTGCGAGCAATAATTGATGCATCTGTAACTGGACACTGTATTCACTGCTGTACAACACAAACAGGCAACTGACTCAAGGAATAAATGTGTGTGAGTGTGTGTTGTGCGCTCTCTGTCTGTGTGTGAGCAGAGGTGAGTCACTGTGTTGGCTACAGTCTGTATGTGCAGCGGCTACACGCATTGCGGCAGAGAGAGTGAGGCAGTGACTGAGAGAGACCTATGGTTGTGAAATAATATGAAAAGACAAATCAAACAGAAATGTGTGAGAGGGAAAGAGCATCGAGGATCAGTTAATGAAGCACTTTTAACCCTCATAAAACTTGGAATCTTTACAGGCAAATGTGGACTTCATCTGAGCTAAGTCTAATGAGAATAATCAAAAACATATTGTGCAGGTATGCACCTACTGAGTGACATGATAGGAGTGGCAACTGAGAAACACATGCTAAGGAGAGCGGGTCGGGGCATGCCCACCCATGGCGGTTTGATTTTCTTCCTTTTTATTGGCACGCACAGTGGACTAGCATACATTTCAGCACAAACAGCCAATACCCTGTTGCTATAGGCACACCCTGGAACAGGAAGTGTCTTGTAGGTGTAAGAAATACCAGCACACACCACGAATAATGTTTCTTATTTTGTCTCTCAGTCACCACCACAGTGTTCGTCATACCTACACATGAGACAAACTTCTTCTTTCTTCAGAGGATCACACCCAACATGTGAGAGCTGCATCATGGCCTGAAATATAAAGTTTACTTGACCATACATGTCCTGAATCTTAAATCAAGCAGCCTTTGACTTGTAGCTCTACACTTAATATGCTATAAAACATTATAGTGCATATTACTTCAAAATAGAAACTTATTTACTATTCCTTTGAGTAATCTTTCAACATGTTCCATTCAACATGGTGTGTGTATTTGTTTCTGACATGTACGAGTGTGTGTGTGACCTTGCAAGGTTATTGGGCCATCTGGTGTTCCTTACAGCAGGATGACAGGCCTCGAGCCTGCAGGGGGTGGGTGGAGGACAAAGGGGGGGCTGAGGCCAGGGGACCAAGGGACATTACTCTCGGATTAGCTAGTCTGATTACTACACTGGATTAGCCCACTGTACTTCTTCTCCTCTTTGTCTTTCTGCTCTTCTATCTCTACTGCTACCTCTTAAAAGGAATGCATCAATGCAAACTGCACTTTAAACCTTCAGTCCAGCTCATGCAACATAGTTTGGTGAATATCTCTGAGCAGGGCTGAGTAGGTAAACAGATCATGGGCTTTGTAGAAAAGCTAGCACAGATATTTGTTTCAGTTGTTCGGGGCAACCTCAGAGTGATATGGAGGCTTCTAATCTTTCTTTATATCAAAGTGAACTGATATCAAAAAAGCCGACTCCAGGTGCCAATATATGAAGAAGGGAAAAATGTGAGAAAGTGTTGACTGGAGAAGCAAACAGTGCCTTCAGCATTGTCTAACTATCCTGTGTCAGCTATAATTAAACACTACAGATACAGACACGTAACAGATTGATCTGCAGGAATAGAGCGTGCGTAAATAGATCATTGTACTGTAAAAAGATTGCGTCTGCTTAAGACTACTAATCTCTAAACCACATAAACACAAAGAGACAGAGAGAGATTAACTCTCTTTAGCTCTCAAATAATCTGTGCCGTGCTCTCGCCAAAAAAATAAAAATAAATCAAGGCAAGAAAAAGACCAAACTGGAATTCCCAAATTTAATAGTAACTCCCCTGTGACTGATTTGTCCATCTGTCCACCCTGTCATCATCTTCATCTGATGGCTACACACAGACTTTAGTGAAACAGTGTGTTGTTTCTTATTTATAATTCGATGTCAACCCTGTCTGTTCTACTGGCAGGAAAGTTTTAGCATCCGTCTGTGTTTGTGTGTGCGCATGAGCACAGCCTGGTCTACATTAGCATTGTAAATCGTGGCTTCTTTGGTGCTTGTAGCCAACATGGCGTCTTGCCATGGCGTGAGAGAGGGCATCTCAGGACTCCTCCACTGGCAGCTGGTCACACAGAGCTGTGCAGATGTGCATGCACACACAATCAAACACACAAGCCAAAAATGAGCATACCTCTAGTTTTTTTTAGCATGTGTGACACACTCCCTAATGAGTGTTTGTCTTGTTTAATATATCTAAATCAAAAGTATTCCTAGTTAGTCCAGCTCAACTTTAAAAAAGGTGGTCACTTTATCGCTTTCACTTTAAAAGCAGCAGAGGGTTTGGTTTTAACAAGCCTTTGTTCTCAGTGGTTACCCATTGTTAGTCTGTGTGCTCTGGTGTATTTCACACAGGCACACACATTTACAGTCACACACACTCCACGAAATACACACATCTCCAGGACAACACCCTGAATTAGTCATGTCGTTGTAGTCAGGCAACCTAACCCCTCTGAATAGTTCTCATTATGGGGTTTCAACACATAAATGTCGGAAAATTGCTCAGAATCCATCACTGTGTCTGTCGTGATCGTGTTTTAAGCAATGTATGAAGGAGACAGCTCTGACCTTTACATTTTATTAGCATTACACAAGCAGCTACTGAGCTCACTGCACAGGCCTTTTGTTGCGGTCTCACAGTAGCATGAAGGCTAACTCCACAGACATCTGTACTCTGCCCCTCATCAGAGATCCTGCTAAGGACAGAGTCCTCATTACACTGGATATCTATTGATCAGAGACGCTGACACAGCTTGAGGAGAAACAATGGAGAAGCATTTAAATGACCATTGGATTGACCTTTATTGACCCCTAAAGGCCACAGGACCAACAGATCCCAGAAGGCAGTGCGGTCTGAGAGATCATGTGGTTGATCTGTTCATATATGGACGTGCTTCTCCATTGGTTCCTGCGGAGCGTGGGACAGATGAGTTGTGGTACAGTGCAGCCTATCAGCATCAGGCAGCAGGTGCAGTGGGGAGGGATGTGCAGCACTCTGCACCAAAGTGAGGGCTGGGCCTCTGCAGATGCCACACACATCCAAACTCAGGAACTAGCTTCCACAAATATTGTCTCACTTCCTCTACAGCACAGCACACACTCATCTGTGGCAAAATAAAAGCACACACTGTTCTTAAAGCCTCTATATCATGAGATCATTCACCTGATCTTCTCTTCGGTCATACAGCATTCAAAGCAGCTCAACCACACCCCTGCTACCAGTCTCTGTGACCTTGTTACAAAGCCTGCTACTAGTACACCTTCATCTCTCTTTAATCCTCCATCTCTCCTGAGGCACTGGTCCACCTACACCCCACCTCACCCCACCGCCACATTCACCATTCAGTCAATATTCCACAAAGATCCTCCACCCAACCACATCTCTCCTCTCAATCCCATCTGCCTCCTCTCCTCCTGATAACCAATCCCACAAGGCACACCAGAGGAAACAGGAGCCATGGTAATGTGAGCCTCAGGTCATTATCCTGTAACAGGATATACAACCAGGCAGCCCTCCCCCTTCATACGCCTTCTCTTTAAATCCCTCTCTCCGCACCTGCATACCAGTCACTACTTCTCTGCCCTTCTCCTCTCTCTCCCTCTTTCCTCTTCTCACTCTGTCTCTCCTACTCTTTCAGCAGTGGCACCCTCCCCCATCAGTGTCACGTGTCTGAAGGTGAAAACCAGCAGTGGATCCATGTGTGCAGGCCTTCATCAGCATCTCGGTTTAAATTCCACCTATAGTCTCATCAGCACCACACTCTGCAGAGTGCAGCTGCATCAATGCAGATAAAAGAACACTGAGCAAGCACTGAGGTTTGTGAGACATCAGACAATTCTTCAGTGGTGCTAAATTAAGAGTAATTATTCAAGTGACAGACTCTGTCTGCCAGTTAGTCTCTAGTGTTCCTGGCACTTACACAAGCTTCTCTCTATAGCATCACCCTGCCTCTTAACTCTGTTTCTTTCTGCGTAGCTCTTCTTGCCAGCCTATCACAGCTCTTCACAGGGAATTTCCACATTGTAGGCCCCGCCCCCGGTTTGACGCAGAAAGTACGTCGCGAGCGATGCCCCCTGCGGCCTTGGGAAAGGACAGCTGGCTGTGGCATCGCACGGTGCACCAGTGCGAAATTTGCCGAAAAAAGACGAGAGGAAGACGGAACGGCAACCGATCATCGAAGCGTTACAACTAGATACTCAGCTCACTGATCCATCCATCTTTCCATCCTTCTCACTCTACCTATCCGTCCTGTTTCCTTTTCAGGGTGACCTCAGCTCTCACTGGATGAGTGCCTTAAGCAACACCCTTCACAGCTCTCACTGGACAATCATATTGTCTTTTATAACACTAAACCCCTCGGGAGCTGTGGCATGAACCGAAAGGGCATAATATTTCCACTCTGCATTTCTTTCTCACAACGCTTTCTCAAACTTCCTCACAGCAGCATTACATGCGTAAGCACTTTCCGCACTCCCATCCCTTTTGACGCAGTGCCCACGAAAGCTGCCACGACTCGGACCGGTCGTTCCTTTCCCTTTCTCATTCCCTCATCCTCATCCTCTCTCCCGGTTTAGGCCACATCAGCTGGTGTCACTGCGATGACACCGGCTTGCACTGCCGCATGCTCCACTGTCTGCAGAGTCACGCCACCGCATAACTCAGCAGACAGTCCGCGGATGGGGATTAAATATTACAACTGTTTTCCGCAGGATGATGATGGACCAGAAATTGCGCAATAGCTCACACAACACATCTGCACTGGCAGCTCTGTGTTTTTCCACCAGTCTGCTCTGATTCATTTTCATGTGTGTTCACCAAATAAAGAAACCGCTCTGATGTTTTAACACTGCGCCAGCACATGAAAACTCTCTGGAGTCATTCTGACAAATTTAAACACATAGTCGTGTCTTGAGGAACCGCACGCATCGCTTCTTTAATCCGTAGTGTGTGTAAATGTGTTCACTGTTAGCGATTATCGAGTCCCTGTTATGTCACAAATTAAAGGGGAAATAAGCTGGTGAGGCGCTTATTCCCGGTAACCGCATTATGACGCATGGGTCATCGAGGGTGCTGAGAATGAGACTCCTCTGCCGCTAGTGTCCACTGAAGGACACAGAGGGGCTCAGCATCCCCCCAGTTCACCGCCAGATGCTTTTCCCTGTGCGGAAACTGATCGCAGCGAGGGCAGTGCCAGCGGGGTTTAAAGCACAAGAGGACAGCAGGGGGATGGGGAGGCAGCGAGGGCATGGAGCAAGCAGCAGCAAAATGTGTCCATCCATCACTGAGAAAGTCATAGGTGATCAGCATCTACTTCTCAGTCTTCAAATGTAAAAATGACAAAAATAAAATGACAAACGTTTCTTTAAACGACAGGTCAATGATGGGTGCCACAATCGGTTTCTATCACACATGCCCTCCCCCCTCTCCTCACCATAGCTCTCGGTAAGAATAAACCGATTAGGCCTACCACGGCTGGCAAGGTTATAGTCAAAGTAAGGCCTATCAGAGACCTGCAGTTCAAATGACACAGATACAACCTCTAAAACACAGACTGTTCTTTTAAAGGGAGACTGAGCATCACTTTCCATTCACATTCCAGCTCAGGATTTAGTTAATTTGACCGAGTGAGTCAGAGAAAAGGACACGAGCCGGTGAGACTCTGCTGAAGGCAGGACGAGGCTAAAGTCAAATCAAAGTGAGTCGTTCAGTGCCGCTGTTTCCTACAGCCGCATTAGACAGAAGCTAGTGGCTACATCAATTTGTCGCAGTCTAGAGAGCAGACTAAAAACACGGTTCCGCATTAGAGTCAATGTCACTCACACAAGCGGGATTTCCAGGAAGGAAATAAAACGACATCATGGCTCATTTTGAAGCCCCTTATCGTCAGGAGAGAAACTTTTAAGGCTACCGCCTCACTTTTCAGGCCACTTCAGGGGGGCTACAACGCAGTTAAAAAAGTTGGATTCGTCAATCTTACCCCCATGTTGGCGCAGTCACTCTTCTCCTCTCAGGTGATGCACGGCTTGAGAGGTGTCAGTCCCTCACGTTGAAATATATCAAAATGCCTTTGCCTTGAAGATAAAAGAGAATATGCTCAGTGTTTCAGATTGTCTTAAATAAAAAATGAGGAAAAAGGCGTCAGGGAAGTTATCACTTCTGACATCTGACAGAAGATTTTTCTTTCAATTTAATAAACTGTCTTTCAAACCTTCAAAAAGATTAGGCTACAATCTCTCCCCTCCGTGAGACGTCTTTTCAAATGAAATGTTGCGGTCTCAAGCGGAGCATCACGCGGGGATGCGCTTCCTTCCTTTGCTCTCTGATACTTGCGGAGAAAGACCGGCGATACTAACGAGCCGCACTGCTACCTTTCACCACCAAGTCTCCCTCCGCGGCTCTGCCAGCTGCCGCAGTACTCCGCTCCTGAAGCTACACCACTCCGCCGGTGGAACAAGCGCCGCCTCAAGCAAATGAACGAGCCGGGGAGCCAACAACACCCGCCCACAGCCAACAAAACTGACCAATCACGACTCGGAGCGTCTCATCGCTGATGGGATCGCTGACCAATTGCATTTATCTCACTCTTCAAGTGGGCCAATAGCAAGCCTATTCTGCCCCTCCTGTTTTACTGCAGATTTCCGAGGCTTGCAGCCAGCAGCATCGCGAGTCTCTAGGCTGAAATTTTGTATAAATGGACGCACAAGGTTAGATTCTAGTCGTCGTGGTTGTGTTTGTTCATCTTGTAATGTATCTATGTAACGTACAAAGGTGGATTTGTGTGCATTATTGCATGAAATAAGCACCCATGGATGTCTCATCATTGGTCGTGTTGGTCCCGTCATGAGCATGTTGTGCACCTCCTTATGTCACCTTTGGGCCTGGGCATAGCAGACAGGAGACAGCCACGCAGCCATACTGTGTGTATAGATGTGTATGAAAGGAAATATGAATATATCAATAGATTGGAAAAGGAAAAATTGTACAGTGCAGCCATCAGTGTATCTCTTCACATTGGTCAATTGCAACCTGAGAGCGAGTGAATTAGCTGGTAAACAATTTGAAGATGCAAAGTCAGCTGTTTCAGCTGATATGGAGGGTGGCACTCAGTTTCAGAAGTCACACACTGACATGGATGCTCCTCATTGGAGGTAAAGAATCAAACCTGGCTTGTTTCAGCACTATAATTTGGGGTCTTGTAGCTGTATCTCAGCCTGACATTTATGAAGGCAGTTGTAAAACTGCTATGTGATTAGCAGCTGCAGCAAGTATCCAAACACTGAGACAGGAATGAAGCAGTCAAACAAATCAGACGACATTCTTTTAGCACTGGACTGTTGAAAAGGGAGAGCAAGAAGCAAAGAGTAAGAACGAAGGGCAGCACACATACGCTGTTCTCAAGTCTGATATTCTGTGAGTACACTTACATGAAGTACACTGTGTACATACTCAGAGCAATGTACTTATTTTTACAAGGTAGCATCGCAAATCAAACACTGTCGCTTCACACTTAACCAAAATGACAATCACACTCCACCAACGTTAACAGGTGTTCTTCTGCTATTCTTTAATTCCAACCATCATCCATCATATGATCCCTTCCTGTCCCTTGCATAATGTGGCCAAGATGGCGACTATTAGTGAGAAATGTCCAGTATTCCACTCTCAACTTTTGACCATTTTTAATGTGCCAACTGAGAAATCATAGTGCCCTATGTTTTCTATACTGTCAGTGTGAATGCAATTATGCACTCAAAATAGTGAGTGAAAGTGAAGAAGAACACAAAGTGCATTCAAATATATTCAAGACAGTGAGTGTGAAAAACAAACAGGCAGAGGACATGCAGGAGTGAGAGGACTCTGGCACATATGCAGCAGGGAGCTGTCATTGCAGGCCTTTTGGTCACGTTTTTCCCTCTGTGCTGCTGTTCACTGAAGGGACAGTGCAGCAGCAGGGTGAGCACACTCACTCACAGTCACACACGCACACACACACACACAGACACACTCACGCATACACAGCACACACACAGACACATACACACACGCACACAGATGCACACATATACATACACAAATGCATGCAAAGCCATGTCTTATTTGCAAGGGAAAGCTGGTGCCCCTGCAGCAGATTGTTGTCATGCCTCAGTGCCTTTACTGTGGGCCCAGATGATGACCATGCAGCACCGTGAGACCCCAAGCACCAGATTAGGGCTAGCTTATGGTAAAAAGACAGTCAGAACAGAAAATAAATGATTTAGTATTTAATTTAGTCAGGCTTTATAATATAAGGCGTTTTTATGTGTGATGACCTTTTTAAGCTACCACATGGTTTGGGGTTAAAGTTTTAAAAGCATCCTCTGACTCAAAATATAAATTCAAATATTGACATACTGAGTAACATCCCCGTTTATTTAAATATATTGCATTACTTTGCATTTCAAAACGTTTTTTTTTTAAGTCTTTTTAAGACAAATACAAAGCACATCTTGCCAGTGCTTTGATTTGGTGATTAAATGAAAACAACAAAGTTTTCCACAATGCTGAGTATTCTGTGTTGACTGCCACCCATTTATTAAGCTGTATTGATATTTTTTTTTTTTTTTTTTTTTTTTTTTTGGGGGGGGGGGGATCCTATCCACAGGCCTGTGGCATTTGTACACCCCAAAATAGTACTCTATCAGCTTTTGTGTTGTGGTTGACTGCACCTGTATGCTTCGCTTAAAGGTGGAAGCTCAAACTTGAAGTACTTGATAATTTTATTTCACTATAAACTTGTTGGCTAAACCATTTGGTTGACATTATACTACGATTCAAACACACAGCTATGTTGTTATTTTATTTTATTTTATTGTCATGGCAGCAGCAGACAACAGGAGGCTGCGCAGATTGCTGGTGTGCGAAAAAGGAAAAAAAAATGCACATGATGAAAAAATGTAACATCTTAATTAAGGACCATATTTGCATAGGAATTTTTGGATTAGCCCTGGCAGTCTTGTCTTTTTGTGATTAGAGCTGTTTTTTTTTTGTTTTTTTTTAGTAATGCACTCCTGTTCAGTTCATTTGTAGTGCTAAAGCATTGGTAATGTTGCACCAAGGGGTGCCCACATATACACACTGTAGTCTTCAAAGCAGGGGGCCTGGGCTTGATTCCTTTGCCACACAACATTCCACATTTCTCCTGTAGTTTTTCTGCACTATTCTGTGTTCCCCCCTCTCTCAATAAAGGCACAACTGCACCCAGATTAACAGCACTTTGATGCATCATATTCAAGTAACCTGATTATGATGTTTGAGAAATTTTAAAACTGAGTGAAAAGAGTATTTGGCCATTTTATTATTTTTTTTGTGTAAAACCCCTTCAGCATAAATTGATGAAGTCAATAATGCTAGGTTGTCTATGTTTTACTGAATAATGTTCAAAGATGCCTTACATTTATACAATGCAATGTACTATCTATAACGTGCTGGTGTTGACAGGGTGATCATTACTCCATATAGACTGGTTTCTTTAAGCATTAAGATTTATATAGTGTGAACAAAATCCCTGCTTTACAAAGATTATAAGGCATGTCAACTATATGAGAAAACTGCAGGATCATAGATGCAATATGATCCAGAAGCCCACAGGGTGACTTTGTCACTGTGGTGTTTGCTAATAAAGTTATTTTCAATCTCATTTCAACCAAAATGGCTGCCAGTAGTATCCTTTCTTAACCTCTGTTGTACCTTCATGTTTTATACTCCCTCCTCCCCCGCATCCCCACACACCTCCCCACCTTGCAGTACAAGAACAGAGGGGAGAGAAATATCCCCCAATTCCTGGTCTCCACGGCAACAGCAGCCGGATGACCTTGTCTCCGACTTGTTCTGCTGAGTCAGAAATGGAGGGATGGGTGAGGGGGATGTGATGAGGAGAGAACAGGAGGGAGAGAAAGAGAAAGAGAGAGGGATGGCACAGAAAGAAAGGTGGTAATTATTGTTATTCTGCTAGATTCATGCTGGTATAATTGCTCATGAAGGCAGTGCTGTGTCATACTCATTTACATGAAGCCGATTTCTATTAAAAGGGAGCCTTCCATACAAAACTCAGCATGGAGAGGCAGAGTCCTGTGTGTTTGTGTGTTATGGTTAGTGTAGTCAGTGGTTTTGTATAGTATGACTTAAAGGAGTGTGATTCAGAGCAGCAGATGGATATTAAACATCCTGAAGTTTCAGGTCATTTCCCATTTATGGTTAGCTAAGAAAATGTGTGAAATAAGGGTTTCAGCAAGAGTAAAACAGTGTGAGTGTGTGGAGTTTGTTTCATCAGTTCTACATACAGTATAGACAAAAGTGTGTGGACAACCATACTTTGCATTCATAAATGACTGCTGAGCAAGTCATTCCAAAATTTTGGGCATCAAAATGTTGTTGGAAAAGCTTCAATTCTAATAGTGAGGCTTTCAAAAAGATTTTGGACCTTGATGGCAGGGATTTGGACCTGTACTGATGATTTGTGATAACGCATGGCTTTGGCTTCCAGTCACCACAGTAGTTCATTCAAAGGCTTCTAACGGGGCTAAACGTATGACTCAATGTGGGAACATCAACAATTTTTTTTCTCACCAACTTCCAAAGAAACCTTTCTTTTATGGACCATTCCTTGTGAACTGCAACACTTCACTGTTCTAAAATAAAAGGAGCTTTGCCAGACTGCTGCTATGCAAAGCTGGGATCACTAAGTGCTGATATCTGTTCACATAAAAGTGTGTAAACAGGCAATATTATGCACAGACAGACAACATTAGGCTTAGAGTGGGCGTGTTGTTAGTATTTGTGGGCTTGCATGCATGTGAAAGTGTGTGTGTGAAGGTGATCCTAGCTAATCCGGTTTTATAAATGTCTGACATAATCTGTGTTCCACTCACAGTGTCCAGAACAGACAGAAGGGAGAAAAAGAGACAGAGAGAAGATGGGAGGGAAACGAGAGAGAGGGGGAGCAAAAAGAGAAGAGTTCACAGGGGACAGATGACAGAGCAGCAGATGGGGTAAAGAAGGATGATAGAAGTGAGGCGTGAGAAGAAAGGGAGGTACAAAGGAATACAGAAGACAATAAGTGAGACAGATGAAGGATAAGGGGACTAGGTGGGTGGTGGAAAATTCCTCTGGTATGTGCTGAGAAATAGTGACAGAGAACAATCAATGAATTTTTATTTATTGTGGGATGGCAGATGTTTAATAAAGACAGAGGAGAGAGAGCACAGATAATCTTTATTTGAATTTGGTCAATTTTAAGTAGATTCATTTAAAAGGCCTGCATCTGACCTTAACATTTATACTGTTCTATATTAAAATGCATGCTGGTCATTGCTTTCATTTTTTTCTCAATATATTCAACAAGGTTAGTGTTTTACATGCTCTCACGATCCAATTATTTCAAACCCCGGTGGTCACCGTTTTTTCTTTATGGGCCAGCTACCTTGAAGTAAAGAAATGGTTTGGAAAAGCCTTCAGACAATAAGGCACAGTGTGAGATGCTTTATACTTCAAACTTGTATACTTACTGTAAACAAAACTTTTCTTCTTGAATGTTAAACTGATAGTCTAATTTAATTTTCAGGAATTCAGGAGGAGTTTTCAGTGAAAATCAAAGAATTTGATGAAGAATGACTTTCAGTTCTGCACCAGCAATGTGCAAAATCAGTTTTTCAATTTCAACAAAGACCATGTGCCAACGGAGTCCACAAAAAACACATACCACCTCCAGAATAACCTTTAAAGGTTGTCATGTCCAACAAGATAATGGGTTGAGGGGTCAACACTAGCAAGGCATTAAGTTGAAGGGGGAGCTTAGTTTGGCTCTTGCTGCAAGCTAGCTTGACATTACACTGCTAAAAGTTACCACTTCCTAACCATGTAGCACAACTATTTTACACTAAGTACATCTAGTTTGCTTGCTAAGATTAGCAGTAACTAAATATTGCTTGAGCAGATATGCTAAGTTTGCTAGTTTGCTCATTTCGGCTGTGTCATTAGCTAACTTATGAGTTCTGACAAATTGTTTTGTGTACAGCTATTGACTCCATTAAGAATGGACAATTTGTGGGCACTGAGGCATGCACAGGGGCAACCTGGCTGGCAGGGTTGCAAGAATGATCCCACACCTTTGCTGATAACCAAAATATGTAATCAACAAAGCTAAAACAAATACCTGATGGGTTGATTGTTTATCAATTGCAGTCTAGTGTATATCTGTAAATCCTTTGGCCATTGCTAAAGAGAACAAGTGTTAGCAAAAGAGACAAAGTACTGACTGAATTGTTAACTGCTGATACATTAGTAGCACAGACTGTCCACAGAAAAAATGTAATGTATAATAATTGACCATACAATGGACAATAAAACTTCTAATTTCTAATAACACTAAAAACCGATTGTTCCAGTAGAGAGTGCCATTATATCATGTTAGCTGGCCTGCATGTAAAACATAGCATCTCCTGATCATGGTTTGATAATGTAGCTTTAATCATGTTGGTGATCACACACATGCTTTTTTCAGCAATGATACGGCATCAATCACATATGAAAGAAAGGCCATTTTGAATTCGACCTTGAGAAAGAAAGGAAAAGAAAAAAATAACAAGAAATGTATAAAGACTGCAAGAGTTCATCGTCTCTGAACTCTGTCTTGATTTATGCTGTTAAATAGATATATACCAAAAGAAAAGTAAAGCGATGCCTCAGTTCATGTTGTACTCAACAGGAACGCACAAATGACTTTAACTCATCTCTATAACAAATTATTTTCAGACACTCCTCTCTCATTTCATCTGCACAGCTGCTTCTGAAGCCTTTCCTCTACCCCTCCTGTCTTCCCTGACCCTCCCCCTCTTTCTCCCCCTCCCCCTCCTCTTTCTCCTCCTCTCCCCCCTCTGGTAGCTGTCCTTTCAGCACCACCGCCACTGCAGCAAAACCCTGCTCCACTCTACCTTTTTACAGCATGTTTTCTTTTTCAAATCCACCTACATCTTTGCTACATAATACCACTTACACGACAGTCTGAGTAATCTCCACAAACACTGAACCACTGGGAACACCACGTTTCTCATGTCAAACTGCAGCTTGTCAGCTTGCTTTTAGAAGTATTTAAGTGGATTTAATTGTTGGAATATTAATTGCGTCTGAGTAGACACACAGCAAAAGAACATTGGTTGCTTATTTCTTGTTCTCATGTCACTGTTTTCAGAATGTCATCTATTTTCCTCTAAACACAGGATAATGACTGAAAGACATATGAAAGGGACTAAAAGGCATCTAATGACATCTCTTAGTAAGTCAGTCCATTAGAACCCAAACATCTATCCACTTGTTTTCCATTTTATATAACAGCCTTTCAGAAGTTATTTATTCTTGATGTGCACTTAAGAACACTTAAACTTCCATTAAGCAGTCTAATATGCTAACAATGCAATATTCTGTCATTAAATCTTCAAATTGTTCCTGTATCACTCTTTCTGAGTCTGACAAATACGTAGGAATGTATTTTGACAGCAGACACAAAAGTTAAAAGTCAGCTCTCTGTGAAAAATTAAACGTTGTCAATCTCTCTGACTAAGAAACTGTTGTTCAGTTAATGTCTGTACTTTCTAAGATGGAGATATTCTTTTCTTTTTTTCATCCTGCTTTCAACAGCAGCAAAACCCTTTTTGTCAGGCGGTGTTTTATAACCAATTGTGTGCTCATCAATCTCTGTATTTGCAAAGTAATTTTCGTCTGTAACTCTTTGCTGGCAGAACTGCCAAACAGTGGGAGAGCCAGACCGTTTTGACTGGGGGCCAAACTGGAGCACTGACTTTCACAGGGGTGGCATTAAGTGTCCAAGCACACCTACACTTTAATTTCCCTTTGTGTTGGATCACATCTACAGTCATACTCACACTTAGGCCTTCATGGTTGATTTCTGCTTACATTCAGTCTCTGATTAGACCAGGTTACCAATCATGGCTCAGGATTTCACCACAAAGGTGGCTGGAGGATTTCAGGGGGCATCATTTTGGTAGATTCAAGTGTTATTTCAAATCGAACTGTTCTCTAATCAAAATTTAAAGCTACCTTATTTTACTTTTTATTTCTTGTATTTTTGCATTCTGTCAGGCCTTGTGTGTGATGCTTTCGACTTCTGGTTTTCTCATTATAAATGTTACTTGTTCCATATCTCCAAAGAAAACAGATCTCACTCTCAACACGCTGACTTGGTTAAATAAAGCTTATATTAAAGCATGTATTCTCTGCAAAAAGATCATTTCTGTGATTTCTTTCACTGGGGTCCCTGAACAAGATAACACACGTTTAAACAGTGCCACTTCAGGGTTTTTCCATGCAGTGAATATTCTTAGCTATTTTATGTGCACCTCTTTCAATAAGGGCTCAGTCACAGGGATTCCAGCATCTTTTAACAGTGCAATCTTTGACATCTCATAACAGGTCCTTAACAAGCTATTTAAACCCCCTCAAAAAGAAATAGTGCAACATTTATTTGAAAATGACTTATCTTTTAAGCCTTTTATAAACCTTTATGCCCTACACTTAGCATTAATACTTAAATCTGAAGGCCTAGAACTTTCAGAAGATAACATGTCCTGATGGCTGCTAATTACAGCTTAAGCTGAATTATCTCAGTTGTTTATTTTGTACAGAAAGTGTGATCTGGTTAAACCCTTGAGTTCTAGGTGACTAGCAACCTCCCAATCATGTCAAGACTCCAGGAAATGTTCAATTATGGGCTTTAGGGGTCGATTAAGTCAGACCTCCTGGTCACTGTGTAGAGCCAAGAAAGCTATTTATCCCTGATTTGGATCCTTGAGCAAAGCTAGGCTAACCTAACTGAGATGTTGATTCTCTTAACACAATTCAGTAAGAAGGCAGCTACTGTAACATTCCACTGCTTGCATGAATTAAAGACTTCCTAACTGACCATTTCACAATCCAAAATCCCCCAAAAAGCTTAAATTATGACAGAAAAACTGTACAGTATGACATGGATTTCTTCAAATGTGTTTGTACCAGTGTTCTACTGTCTGATTGCCCTATGACTGAAGCCCTTTGAATGAGGGGAAATAGCTTTTGAGTGCTTTGATTATTCAGCATATAAGCAGAAGTGCTTTTTAACTGAGACGGGAACTAAAATATAATAGGTGGTTCTCCAGTATATTCTTTCAGGAATGTTCTGTTCTTGCATTTCATCAACCATGCTTAATTCCTCTTCCTGTTAAAGAAAGCACAAGAAGCTAAATTTGTCCCTTCTTGGGGCTGTTTTGCTGACTGTATCTGCTTTGAAGCTGTTTGCTTTGTGTTTTTTAGGTCTGCTGAGCTTGTAGAGTGTCACGCTCAGTTATCTTTAAGGAAACATTTGCTGGGTTCAGACGTTGCTAGCTGTCTGTTATCATGGGTCAAGTGTTTTCTCATCTTCTTTCATGGCATGTATGCGCTTGCATATTTGTAGGCATCCCTTTTCATCCTGATAAGTCACCTGTCACATGGAATATAGCAAGAAGCACCGACCTGATTTAAGAGACGGGATCATGAATGTGAATGTATAAATGTCAGATAATTTGTCACCATCCTGTGTTAGCTGAGTGTGTCTTTATATTCTCTGCTGCATGCACATGTGAGCTCTTTTACGTGTATATCAGTGTGTGTGTGTGTGTGTGTGTGTGCAGTCAGTACAGTAAGCAGCCCAGAGAGTGGTGGAAACGGTGACCGTGTTGAAGCAAAGCTGGAGTGGAGCCATGTGCTTGGCGGGGGTACTGGCCCTTTAATACCTATCAGCCAATCAGGAAGGGGATGCTGGGAGCAGGCCGTCCTTGGGAACGACCTTGCAGGGGGGCCGAGGGATGGAGAGGGAGGAACGAACAGAAGGGGCAGATAAAGGAGAGGAAGAAAATGGTTGGTACAGAGAGAGAGGAGGAACACTGATGTTATGAAACATGAGAAAATTCAGATGTGAAAAACATTCTTCTCAACCAAAGGGGAAATAGATGCTACAAGAAACAGGAAACAACAAAAAGGTGGGTAGTGAGATGCAGACAGATAGTAGACAGATGAATGAGAGATAGTTGAGTACACTAAGAGGATTAAAAGTTCAGCTGCATAGTTCTCCCTCACTCCTCCTCTTTCTCTCTGTCTGACAGACATGCAGACGTCATGCTGTCCAGATTAAACTGACAGCGTGCCATGCTGCTACTCTTGCATAAGAATTTCTCTGAAAAGGATGAAAGTGAGGAATAAGAATAGAGTCCTGATTTAAATATGTGGTTGAAGTTCTAAGAAGAAAAATAAAGAAGTCTATCTGTGATTGCTTGAGAGCCTTTTTTCTGCCAGGAAACTGGAACACTCCTAAAAAAAGCTGATAAACCTTAGTTATTCTTAGTCTCTGTCTTCCTCAGACTTAAATCATAAGACTGATTTTAACCTGTCAGATACTATCGAGTCAAAGTCAGGGGCATACTTTAGCCTAGCACTAAGAGTGGAAACAGGAGAAAGCAGCTAGTCTGACTCAGCCAAAAGATAAAAAACGCCCTCCAGCAGTACTTAATCTCACTTACAATATGAAAACATCTCAATTTTAACACCAAGCCCGAGGTTTGAGACTGTCTTTGTCACTTCCTCTAAATGAATAATGATTTGGTACAATATTGGCGCTATTAGCTCTGCATATATAACATCCTACAAACTTCACATTGTCAATACCTGTGTGATGAAAATTTTAACATTCATTAAACTAATAGTTTGTATCACAGATGAAGTGGTCAACAGACATCTGCTGACATCTGGCTCATAACAATGATTTGATAAAGAGAAGTGTTCAACTGCGCTAAGCACAAAATTCAGACATGTACTTGTTAAACTTCCTTTTCTGTTCTTTAGATAAACTGAATGACATCTTCTTTTCTATCATTCTGTATTTGAGCAAGCAAGGGACAACCCCCCATTGAGCTTCATTCAGACTGTGCAACACTCTGTTTTGTTTGCTCCATTTTTCCAAGAGAATAAAGACCAGAAAAACACACTTGGATACTTTTTTGTGCTATATCATAGACCATAAGAAAAATTTCCATCACACTTGCATTTGCTACTGACTGCTTTGTATATTCAAACCCCCTCAGTTTACACATCATACCACTTACATTGAAAAAAATATTAACTCAACAATTTCTATTCCAACCTTTTTGGCCAGTAGTAATGCCAAGATTAACAAGATCTCACAAAGCAAAAAATCGAAGACATCAGCTCTTATTAAGTGAAAAACCAAGTCATATTCAGAGGAAGCCCAGCAAGCCTTTTCCTGATGTTCCCGCTTTAATGCTGATTTCTACAAGCTGTAGCTTCATGTTGACAGAACAGTTGAAAGTTGCATGGAGTATGTTTTTTGGACATTTGCAATAAAAATCAGTTATTTCATTTTGAAATGCTCTCCCCTTCAGAAAAGCAGAAAAAGAAGAAGACTGACTCCATTTATCTCAGAGGAGAAGTAATTATTTTCTATCTGTTGTTGAATGTGCTACATCCACATAGAACAGAATATGCACATGTGCCCAAACATATGGCCTAATGGAGAGATGGCAGATGTGAGGTAGTGCATGGTGAACTCCCAAAACAGTTTGAGGGTTTAGTGTCCATCTAAAGGGCATCTTGGCTTGCCCTGAAGATGAAGTGGCATCTTCAACTTCTGAAATTTGGTCTATCCTTGGACTTGAACAAAGAACCAAGCCCCTGCAGACTGAGATACAGCTACCCCCCACATATTCAGTCATCATTTGCCGAGTAGAGAATGTTGATTTTGAACTAGTAAATCATAACAGGAGCCTAATGGTGCATTCACTTGTTCTAGGCAAGGTCTCAATGCCTCCTCCATATGTGGCATCAGCAGCAGGCACAACACTGCCATGGCCCCAACAGATGTGTAGCGGTGGTGGCCCCATTCTGTTCCAGAAGACAGATGACAGTGTGTTTGCAGGTGTGTGTGTGTGTAAAAGTGAGTGTGTATGTGTGGGCGTGTGTGTGTGTGCGCGTGTCTTCGTACATTAAAGTATGGGAGACAGAACTTAACAAACTGAGATGGTTGAGTCTTTATATGTGGGTGCCTGTTTGAGGCAGCATATATGCACGGTACACACTATGTTTTCTAGCCATGGGATTTGTATGTGTGTGTGTGTGTGTCTGTCTGTGTTGGGGACCGCGTGGTAGTCTGCTGTGCCAGATGAGTCAATGCAAGAAAGTGATGATGCTATGCAAGCACGGCAAGCTCAGCAATGCTGTCATCATGGCTGCACCCAGTTACCTCTGACATGGGACCCCACACTGTCCCACAGTTCCCTCTGGAGGACATTAAAATGAGGAGCGCACATACACACACACACACACACACACACACACACACACACACACACACACACACACACACACACACACACACACACACACACACACACACACACACACACACACACACACTTCTAAAAGGTAGAAAGGGATTTAAAAAAAAGTATGCATCCACTCTGCTGACCAAGCTTATTAGCTTTGTCTTATGAGTGTACACAGTGTGTGTATGCATAAGCAGTAAGTGAGTGCAAGCATTAGTGTGTATGTGTGTGGGTGTGTATTTCTGTGAGTTCTTTGCCCTAGGCTTGTCCACTGCATGCGTACTCTCGCCTTAATCCAGAGCTCTGTTCTGACAGAAAGAGGCTGCTGTGTGCTTGTTACTGGACGACTCACAGACGCTGTTCTCTCTGTGGGAGTGTGTAGTGTGTGTAAGTGTGTGTGTAATCAGCTCTCTAGTGGACAATGCTTCGTCCCCTCTATGTGCACTCACTTGTGCAATTACAATCTGTAGCTCAAATGTTAGCCCATGGTGAAGGAGAGCCACGAGGGTCATGCTGTGCAGACAGCATCTACCATGACTAAAGAACTCCTCAATCAGCATTTACAGAAGGATTAGCATTTGTCATATTCACATGGTGGTCATATCCCTGAGATAAAATACTTAAGGAGAAGAGCGAAAGTTATGGTTTAATGTAGTGCTTTGTTTCTGGTTTAAAGATGTGAAAGTACAGTAACAATAATAAGTTGCTCAAAATTGTATATTTGTGAAAACCTGAAGAAACAGGGGACCACATACCTTGGTACAAACATGTTTGCTAACCCTTTAGCTCCTATGTTACAGTCGACCATTTAACTGCTTAGTCACTTAAATAGTGTAAGATAAACAAAAAAGTAAAACCCTTACTTCTGTATCAACTGACACTGCTAAATAATATTTGTGTTAAGTACCTAAAGCTAACAGCGATGATTTCAAGTAAGACAAACATAATTGATAACCCTGTTTCAACCGTAAGATGACAACAAATTAAGGATGTCCTGATCCAATCATGTGATCGAAATCGAGGTGATCGAGGCATTTTTTAACGATTGGAGATCAGGGGAGAGGGAATCGAAAAAAGCCTGGGGCCTTAGTTGCTGTTTTTAATTAAAATGTGTATTATAGCACATCATCATTCATTTTAGAATAGAACTTTATTTGCCATTATAACAATTACAACGAAATTGCAAACAAGAAATTGCAACCTTATTGTCACTCACATACAAGGTAATCTTGTGGTGCACCACCGAGAAGCTTTATTTTTATTTTGTTGATCCAGTGCTGCACCAAGTGGAGAAAATAGCTATATCCATGTTGGCTAGAATGATACCTTCATTTAAATAAAATAAAAAATAAGTCAAAGGACACCTTGTAGGAGTTTTTTTTTCTTTTCTTTTTTCCTAATGCATTGCTGAAAGATCAGATCAGGAAATATCGGGATCGGCAGATACTTAAAATAAAAAAATCAGAATTGGATTGGGTGCAAAAAAGCGTAATCAGGACATCCCTACAACAGATGTTAGCATATGACCAATTACAGAATGAAATTGGATCAATGATTGTCAAGCCTAATGCTAACATTAGCCATGTTTCACTTCAGCCCACAGATTTTGAAAGATGCTGCTTTAAATTGAAATGTAGCTTCTTTTCACCCCAGAGTCCCACAGCTTATTGCAGTATAAATTACAGATAAGTTGAGAAGTGAAAAATTCATTATTTTTAACACACACTCTTGATCTTTACAGTAGACTGGGAAACATAGTAGTGACAACAGGCTCTGGTTTAGAGATGTGAAAAAGCCTCCCAGAAGCTGCTGTTTGTTGTATCAAAGATGGCTGCTGTGTCAATATGATCTACTGAATAGTGAAGGGAATGCTGGCTGCCAGGGTCACCCCCTGTCAAATGACCCTGGAGACTGAAGGAGGCTGTCCTAGCAGCCACCAGCCCACCCCCCCATCCATTTCACTCCTCATCACATTACTCATCTGTCACACATGCTGCTCACACACAGCCAGGCAAGATGGTAAGTGTGCAGGGGCATCTAAGATACGAGTAATAAATTAAACATTCAGTGAATGTTTAATTGGCAGGTCAGAAACAAAATTAAATTCACTGTATATCCCACTGCAGGGGTAAACAAGGGAAAAGAGGAAGGTAAAAGGTAAAGCTGTGTTTTTTATGCAGTCCACATCAAACATTTCCATACAACCTTCCTGTAGCATCTCAAGACAATAAAGCACACCTTATCTTCTCCCTCCCTGACATACAGATGGTGGTCCATTCATCCCTTCAAGGCTGAGCTGATGCTCTGAACTACAGTTCAGCATTTCAGCCTGGCTCCTGCATGGATACTAATGTACTAAAAGAGGGCGACCCAAGCAAATTTCCCTTTGTTAACTTTACTGTCTATGTACCTGTCCATTTAGACAGGTATTCTTTTACATTTATATACCTATTTATGTGAAAGTTTAAAGAGTGTTGATTTTCTTACCTCCTGTCAGTCTCTTTAAAGAATTTTAATCTGTGAAGTATCATGAATTATCAGTAAGATTTGCTGAATTGCATAATTAAGAAAGACCCTTCACACACCTATTGGTAGCTTATGAATCTCTAGATTTTAAGAGAAAAGCATTCATGTCATTTATGTTAAAGCCTCTTAACTATTTTGCATACCACTTCAAATGAGTTGTCAGGTTATATTATTGTTTTGTTATTTTTCTACAGCATTTATTATCAAAAACCATTTATTTTTATTATGTCCCAAATACTATTATGTTGATTACCATAATTGTCATTTAATCCATTCCTAAAGGTCCAAGGAATATCAAATGTGCTCCAGCTATAAGTGCTTATAGAGGAAAATAGCTTAAGCTGCAATTTGCACTCCTGTGTGTCACTCGTTTGTGTGTCCTCTGCAGACTTTCAATGTGTCTCCTCTATCCTCACCGCCCTGTCGCACTCAGCCCACCTCTCCTCTCTCTTCTTCTCTCGTGAGCAAACTCAGTGCTTGGTCTAATTTTAGCAATAACACGACAGTTAAACTTGACTCTTTCTGCCCTAGATGTACGATGTCTTAAGCATGCACTCATAAGTCCAACATCTCGTGAATCTGTGTGAAGCGCGTGCGAACAGTTGTGTTATGTGATGAGGAGTGAGATGAAAGAGGGGGATGTAGCCAGTCCTCAGGGTCATTTGACTAGGGTGACCCTAACGGCTGATTGGCTAATTCCCTGTTCTCTGAGCCATCCCATGATGCTTAGAGGAAGGATCACTCCCAAGGTTATGCATGCTAACACATGGGGGAACATACAGCTAGCTACACAGCTGCACACACTCACATGCATATAGACAAGTGGAGCAGAGCCTTATCCTTGGCAAAGCCTGGGGGATTGTCACATTTCCATTTAAACTGCTGCAGACATGTCACTGAAGTAAATCTCAGGTCATCTACATCTTTAGTAAAGCAAGGTGAGAGAGGCACAGAGGACACAGTGAGTGCTATAAATAAATGCTCTATGAAGCTAACATAGGAGGAAAAATGTCTATATGCTTGATCTATTTATTAGCAAAATCAGTGCAGGAAAAAAATAAACAGAGATTTCTAGAAATAAATAATCTTGTTGGTTGACGTTCCTTACAGGAACTTAGACCCAGTTAACTCCAATGATGACTTTTAAGAAACAGCTCAGATGCAAGGGGATGAGATAAAGGCAGTGGCCTTTGCTTTTTTTAAATTGGAAAAAATAAATAAATAATGGTTCTATGTAATCAGCCAATATTGAGTAACTGCAGACCATTACTTCAGCCAGATTACCCATCATGCAGTGCTACATGTAAGCTGTGTCCAGCTGTTTGAGTAATGCTGTAGTATTAGCCACATTATTCAGCCTGAGGACTCTGGTAGAAGCAGAGGTCAATGAGGATTAAATCCTGCCATATTACATACTGATGACCTGCACAGACAACTGATGTTAAGAGGTCAAACTAAATCTGTGTGACTGTAAAACTGAGGAAGAGACATGAGTTTAATTAGGACTGAAATCTCTGTGTCCCTGTGACATCCGCTGACTCTGCATGCTGATTTTACTGATAGATTTAAACCTTGGCTTTCTGTTTCCCTGAGAATTATGGGAGCTCTGCGGGTGTGGCTGCAGGCTTGATCAAATTGAAACAAACATCTGGGCACATCCAGACAGGATAGCAGGCAGGCTCACACACACACACACTCATGTAGTTAAACAACTCATTTAGTTGAGTAGCTGTAACCCACAAATAAGTCATGATTCATTAGATTATGTCGTGTTAGCACATGCTAAAATTACGTGCTACTAAATCAAAGCTTGTTTACTCCAACCGAATGATCAGTCAGGCAATTCATCACTCTGTAAAAAAAACCTTATCCAAGTGTTTCCCTGGCAGCCATCTGTATGTATTGCTGCGTCTGTGTCAGACTGTGTGTTTGTTTATGAGATGACAAGGTTGCACGTGTGCCCAGAAATGTGATGTTTGGGATTGAATGAAATGAGGGATGATGAAGGGGAGGGAGCCTGGATGAGTACCCGAGAGGCACTCAGTCGTTCAAATGTTGTGTCATCACTGGAGACGGAAACATCTGGTACCGTGCAGGGCTGTGCTGGCCTCGTCTGACTGGTTTTACTCATTTATTTATTCAGAAAACAGAGTCAAAAAGAGAGAAAAAATCAGACTGCGTGGGAAGTCTGTCTCTCGAGTCAGGCAGAGAAATTATAGGTAAATGTCAGTGGCATTTAATTTGAATAAACAGCTCTTAGTCATTTGAAAGTGGTGTGATGTTGATTTTTTAGTCTGTCTGGCTGGAAGGACTTTTCTGCTGTCTGTTAGCCAGAGGAACCATAGTTATGGATTAGTTCATAGAAATGAAAACAATGAAATTCAAACTTCAAAGTGCATGTGAAGACTGTCAATGTCATAGAAACATGCCTGAGTTGTAGACCCAAACAAGCTACTTAGCGTTACAAAAAAAGCTTTTTCTTGTGAGAGCAAGAGGCTTTGTTATACTTTTACAGTTAACAAAGCCTACATTTAAAGAGGAGTTAATATGCTTACCCATATTTAAACATTCTAAAAAAGAATAGTACAAGATTTTAATGAGACCTGCTGAAATGATGTCATTGCATTAGGAGGGGCAGTCCTTGTAGCTTTGCCCCCCACAGGCCCCCAAAGGACTGGCCAATCAGAGAAGAGGGGGTTTGTGGAGTGGAGTGTCTTAAAAAGACAGTAGCTAAAATTAAGTGTTTCAGTCAGAGACTGAAATAAAGTTTTTCTTTTCTTTCTTTTCGTGCAATGCAAATGTTTTAATGTTCCCTCTATCACAGTGAATGTGTAAGACATTGTGGTTGTAAGTCACCCTCTCTCCCACTGGTTTACTCAGTCTCCTCCACCTGCACTTTCTCCTGTTCTGAAGAGACGCGTACACGCGCAGGGCATCACACACTAAAGACAGACAGAACTTCACAACAACAAGCATTTCACCATTTAAAGTAATAGTAGCAGTCAGCCTCCTCACTTTAAGATTCAAGCAGCTCTGAACTCTCCTGATTAAAAAAGGGTGCTATGTTAGCGTAGGTCGGAGCTTTTGTCAAATAGAGAAATCAGAGCTAACCACAGAATGAATGAACCAACTTTTTAACTGGTGCAGGAGTTTAACTCATCACACATCATGTTAACGTGTTTAAAAAACAGCTAAGGCTTTGAGAAATTCTAATAAACATCAACAAGTGTTGCATAGCAACCCGTCTCTGTGCATCTCTGTGACCGCATTCAGAGGTCTCATGCAGCATCTTTGAACCAAACCAACTACAGGAGAGGGGTAGATGTTTTTTGAGCCTCTGATATAAGGCATAAGTACAGGAATTGATTTTACAAAAAAAATATATATATATTAGAGATTACATACTTAAAAAATAGAGGGATAATTAGAAGAAATCACAAGTTGGGACAACACTGGGAGAATGAGTTAAAAAGTAGGAGACTCCCTCCCAGATCAGGAGTGTTTGCAGCCTGCCGACACTCCCGACTGGTCAAAGTAATGAGTTTATGATGAGACAGAGTGACAAAGATGAAAATTAAAGACATTTTCTCTGTCATTTCAGGTAATACTAGTCTTGCAAACTCACATTACAGTTTTACTTAGTCATCATTTTATGAAGTTTGTGACTGTGAGGAAGTAGAAGAGAAAGTGATTTTCCACGCTGGACATGAACACAGCATTGCAAGTTTTTATATTGAAAAATAAATATGTTAAATTGAAAAACTTTGGGATTTTATTATTAAACAAATTTAAATTTATTACCACATAAGCACACACATAAGCACACACAAAAGTACCGAAAATTGGTACTGTTGAGTACTGGTACTGATTGCCAGGTACCGGGCATTGATACCTTATTGTTTCAAATGTGAAAGGTACCCATCCCTAGACCAATCATGTGCTAGTGCCACCAACTGAGAAAGTTGGTCGCAACAGGGCTACCAGTGAAAAAGTTAGCATAGAGCTCTGAGAACAGTGCACAGGATACAAACCGATGTTAAAAAAAATAAAATAAAAAAAAGGTCATATTGAATGTTGAATGGACTGTGTCAATACAGCGCTTTCTTTTGTCTTCAGGCCACTTCAAGCACTTTTATAATGTACATTCACCTACTGAAACCACAGTCATACACTGATGGCAGAGACTGCAATGTAAAGAGTCCTTCAGTATTAACTAATTCTGTTCACACAACAAAAGGCACAGCACTGTGTGTAGTTTGAGCTAAGTGTAATATCAAAGGACACGTCTGCATGTGGGTGGCAGGACCCTCTGATGAGAGGTGACCGACTCTACCACTGAGTCACTGCCACCCCACAATTTAACCGATAACAGCAACACGTCTCTGAAAAAGGTTGGACAGATGATCAATCAATAAAGAAAGAATAATTTTGGTTACAGATTCAAAGGAGTAGATAATCTATTACAAGGAACATTGAGTCTGTTCTTGCAGCATATGGTGGTTCAACATCCGACATGTCTCCCTCAGCTGGACTCCCTGTACCCTTATAACTCGTTTATCTGTATGCAAAATGAAGGCAGATAATGTCCAGAGGACTGTGTTCAGAGCAAAAAATGCAGAGTGTACACGAACAGAGCACATACAAAGTGAATGATCTAAATCAGTTTTAGACCCAGAGGTGCAATCAAACTTTCTGCATCATTTTCAAGAAGGAATCATTTTCAAGTCTCACAAGCCTTATAAGTCATACAAGGCTGAAAGCATCGATTAGGCTAAGGTTTGAGTTATGCAGAGAATATACTATGTCCTCCTTTGTGACACTTGCTGTGTCTCAGTCTCTTAGTTTATCAGGGAATTTTTTTCATTGGACAGTTTGACTGCTGACCACCCCCTTGTGTAAAGCAGCTGCAGAGCATCTGGAACAGCATCCATTATTAACAACTTTCAAGGACGCAGGAAACATGTTCGGAGAGGAGAGCACAACATGTAAAAGTGTCACCCAGCTAGAAACAAACCAGATGTTGCAGTTTTATGATATGCATCTCAACTATTCAGGGAGTTGGGGACACCTTGGTTACATATTTGGATCGTCATTTGCCTCCTGACAGTCAGCCTGCTGACTGATGCTTTGTTAGTGTTCTGTTCATTGGATTAGCTTGGATGCCTGTCACTTTTTACTGCATATGACTGATATTCATCATACAAGCATGAGCAACCTCAGAGTAAATTAAAACCTCAAGCTTTTGTTTTATGACCTCCAACATTTTCCATCTCATGATGCAGATTAAAGCATATTTCTCCTCTGCTTTAACGAGTGTTATGGGACAATACTTCATTATGAATTAAGGTCAAGTAACTCTGATTCCTCTCTGCCTCTTTATCTCATCCTGTCCAGGTGGAGCACCTGCATAACGATGTAACAAGAGCATCCACATCTGTGCACTCAGATACTGCCTGTATCTGCAGTGCAGGCCTGGTGTCTGTGCGAGAGGAGGGAGACGGCACACCCCAGTACGAGTGGACAGGAGCTGAGACACAGCACCGTGTGATTATATTCAGAGGACTCTCATGTTGAGAATGAGAGTCATTTACATGCAGGAAAGCAAGAGTATAGAGAGAATATAAAAAGGGAGGAGAATCACAGAGCTGTTACGAGAAAGTTCCACCAACACATAATATTACAGATCATCAGAGGAGTGAGTCAAAGAATGTGTAATGTCACAGCCACCTCATACTCTCTTTCTATCACACTCTCCTCTCACACACTTACATTTCAACACAGGAAGTATGTTTTCCTACATGAGTCAGCAGCCCTCTCCTGATATTAACAGGATCAGTTACAGTCATGTACAACACAATACGAGGAGGTTATGTGAGGGTTCAGAGGGATTTGGGTCCACCAAGTAAGACATTTGAAGGCCATGTTTGACATCCAATCTCCCTGAATGAGAATATGTGGAGACACTTAAAGGGAGTCACTCAGCAGGTACAGAAGCATGATGCAACCTGAGCTGATAGCATTAAAAATTAACCACCATTTTAAACCAACTGGCAGCTCCACTGCCCCAGGGAAAGCAGCTGTTAATGTCAGACACCCACAAACACACAAGGATGCCCCAAGCCAGACACAAAAAACCTCAACACTGTGCTTAATCTGTCTCTGACTTACTTAGCTATTAGCCTCTACACCCTCATTTTTGTGCTATAAATCATATGTATTTGACTTTTCTCTTCTCAAAATGATCATAAAAGTGGCACTGAAACTTTCTTGAAAATAGAATGTCAAAATCCTTTTATAAATACAAAGCAGACTCATAAGACATAATCACATTCTTTCTTCCTTTTGCTCAGAAATTTTGTTTTAAAAAGTCTGACCAGTAGCTTGTGGTTGCAAGTTCTTGCTAATGCTACCAAAATGAACGGACTGCTACTTATCAATATCATCTATTATCAGATATTACTGTTAGTACGAATGGGCTCTTTTTTTGATAACATTACAATAATGTTTTGAGACAAATCAAATCCAGACAAATCTGCAAGCTCATGTTTTATTTGGAGACATGTCTGTTCCCCTCCCTCTCAGACAGATTTGTTCATCCGATATGGAGCAGGCTCAAGCTCCTCTGGGGCATTTTTGTAAAAAAGAAAGATGGCTACTGCTGATATAAAGCTTCCCCAGCTGTGTTAGTATTAATCAAATCTGACACTTTTGTCTACTCACAACTCGTAGATTATGGCCAAAACTATTTAAAGTGCATTAAGTGCAGTTATAAAACATATGTATAGGACCTAGCTAACTAGCTACTTGATGTTTATTTGCCCTTATTTGTTGTTAATTTTGAAGAAAACTAGTATGTTTCTGTTGATATTGTGAGGCAATGAAAGGGTTCAATTTAAGTGATGCTCAAAAGGTCTTTTGGAAACGCAAGAGTTGATTTTTTTTTTTTTTCAGCACATAAGTTAACATTTTTGGCTAAATTGGGGCCATTTAGCTCATTTCCAGTGGCTAGCTTTAAATGTGGGGTCAGCAGGAATTTTAATTACTTGTTATGTTAATAAACACAACATTCTAGGCTAGGCTCCTCCTCCTCCTCGGCTCAGTGCCACCGGCAGAGCTCAGCCACTTGGGACTGTATATACATATTCACAAGCCTAGCAACCACCTGCAGCATTGTGTTTTGGCTGCAGTAGCTATATTGGAAGTGACGCAAACTTTAAGCCTCCACATTAACAGCTATTTAGCACCTGTCAGTCACGTCAGCTGAGCTGTGCATATAATTGAGAAAACTTGCAATCTTAATATCCTCTAAACTGCTGAATAAAAAAAATTAACCCCCGTACAGTGTGTGTCAAAGTGAAATCAGTGAATCAGAAGGGAGATGTTTTTTGTACCAGGCTGTAAATAGGTTAATTTCTGCTGAAGGGCTTTTTTGGCTTGGTGTGTTTGTGACTTCCGGTACCTCAGAAGCCAGCCTCAAGCGCATACTCGATAAACAGCAGATTTTTGCACTTGGCATTGCCTTATGTTTTTAAACCAAGAGGACACATCCGGCCTAGGGAACAATCACAGGCACAGCTCAGGTCACGTGACTGACGAGCGCCCTGTAGCTGCCACAACAGCAGATTTGCTTCAAAATCCTTTCAGACACAAACGGGCGAGCTTGGGAGACTATATCCATTAATTATACAGCCTATGTTTTGAACCGGAGGTTGCCACTTGCTTGGCATGTTTCGCACAGGCTAATCAACGATTCTACCTGGTTAGCAGAAAGCCATTTCACGTCGCTCTTTGTCCCGTGCTGCTCTCCAAGTGCCCCAAAGTGAGTGAAAGTCGAGCCAAGCTTCACCCTCCTTTAGTAAAAGGCTTCACCTGTTTCGTATCGTTTCTCTCAGGTGGTTTTTCTTGCTCTGTGTCTGTGATACTCAACTGTCAACTGTAGCCGCGCATGCTAGCTTATTCCACTGGCCAATCAACATGCAAAGTCACTTGCGCACTGGGCGCTGATTGGCTGATGTAACCACGCTTATTCTCCGCCCAGAAACGTCGCGATAACACAAAAACATCAACATAGGTCTTGTCACTTGTATGTACGGTATGTTTGATCTTAAGGTTAGAAGCAGGTACTGATACAAATATAGAAAGGCCCAGGTATAACTATAAAATTTTGTGTTCATTTTCCTACCAAAATCCTGCAGACTCTGCATCCACTGATTTGAGATGCAGAAATTACTATATTTTTTAATTTTTGAAAATTTATCTGAGTAAACAAAGCTTGGCCTAAGCATTGTTTTTTTAATCAAAGAGTATGGAAAAGTGCTTTAATATTGTCTAGCACTGGAGAACTGTGATCATATCTGGCTTTGTGGTGGATAAAACTATTTGTTTCAGGTATTTGGTACAGACTTTATTCTTATTTATCAATCATTTGTTTGAGCTGCATTTAGTTGCAAAGAAGGCATCTAGCAAGTATTGTACTGTTTATACAATGATGCCAAGTTTCACATTAAGAAGGCTGATTTTCTTCTGATACAAAGAATAGGTGAGGAACAATGTGTAGCAGTCATATGCCTTGATTTTTTTAATTTATAGTTCAGTCTCTTTGTTGAAACACTTTTTGTCTCTGAGAGTTGTTTATTTAGTTTTCTAAAATACATTTATAGGGATTGTTCAGGTCCCCAAGATTATGTATATTCATTTTTTGACACTAGGAATGTAATGGACAGATTCAAAAGAACCCGATGCCTAAGTTTTCAAAGAACATTTGGAAACATGTCACAAACAAATTTGAACCAATCCCAGCTGAGCCAGGCCTTCCCCAGCTGTCCACTGGCCTTGTCTGCCCTCCACCTTCATCTCCTCTTTAATCCCCAAAGCCTCTCTCCCTCTCTCTCCTCTCTTTCACAGCCTGGGCCCCTTATCTTCTCCACCCGCTCTCTCAGTTTCTCTCTTTCCATTCCTCCACACTCTCACGTGCCTTGCCCAATTGCGAGGGCGTCTCGACAGTGTCGCTCACCATGGTGCTTGAGTTCGTGCCTGCCTCATCCTCTTGCTCTCCTCCTGCACAGTGTGTCCTGGCCTGGTGATGGCAGATTTGGCCCCGTTGAGACATGATGGCAGGCAGAAGGAATATTTTTTAAAAGGAGAGGGATGCAAAGAAAAAGAGGTGAGAACACGTGAGAAGCTTTCAGAAAGAAACATGTTGAAAATTATGTAAATTGTAATCTTCTTAAAACACTGTTTATTCCGGTGTCAGCTCTTGAACTATGTTAAGACAAACTGTCGCCATGTGGGTCCAGCCATGTGTCCATCTCCTCCTCTGATAGGCTGCTCGACACTCAGATGTAAATGAGCTCTGAACCAAATTTATTCCCTCTGATGAGAATGAGATCCAAATGTGTCATATTTCTTTAATCTCTACTCTTTGCTTTAACCTGTGTCTTTCCATCTCTTTAAATAAACATCCACGGCCATTACAGGCCTGTTTAAGTCCCGTCAGGCTGAAACAGGCCTGTACTTAAAAACACCGGTGTCTCTGTTTGTGTGTGTGTGTGTGTGTGTGTGTGTACTCACCAACCAAGCTAACAGCATGCAGCCAAACATGCTCATCATTGTCATACACATGATGAGACGGGCGGTCCATCAGGTCGGGTTGCTGGTGGCTCAGGACGTACTCAGGATGAACGTGGATGTGTGTTCCTCCATGTTTCTTTTGTGTGCCTTTACAAAGCCCACAATGCCACACTATTGTTCTACTGACAGTTAAGGTCACCTGCTGTAATCCCTCCTCACCTACTTTACCCAGAGTCAAATCAGTTATTTCCTCCATCCCCCCTTCTTGTCTGTACACCAAGGTTCTCTGAATCCTTCTCCTCCTGCCTCTATTTTTAACCAGCTTAGCAGCACCGAAGGCATGAGAGGTTTATTCTCTGCCTTCTCCCTGACTCGTTACCTGACGACCGATTCACAAAGTCTGCTAATCCCATAATGCTGCCAATGAACAGATCACTTCTTGTGCTAGTTTACAGAAACATAGCACTTGAAGGTGTGACATATGTCTGCCTTCTGGAATTTGTTCTTCCACCTCAAAGTTTACTCTTTTTAGTCCTGAAGAGGTCATGAGGTTAGTTTATTGAATAGTAATGTCCCCTCTTCATATATCTTTACATCCTAGTACTCCACTGACACACCCACATAACCCCCTCTCAATCAATATACACAGAGCCATTAGAGAGAATTACAACTCCAGATTGATTCCCAGATCATATTTATTGATCCAGACGCTTATACAGTGGGCCCCTTAATGTACACCACAAAGTCAGGGAAGACATCCTAGCTATTATTAGAAAGAATACATCAATAGAGAACTATGTCCACAGCAGCCATCCACAACGGCGAGTGAAACAGTGGGAGTAAGAATATGTTGTTTTTGTGCTTCTGCAGTGAGCCGACCTTGGTGTTGCTCCCAAAATGGCCTTCAAGAAGGGAGATCACACTACATCAGCAACAAACTCCTCACACATTCACTACTGCTGAGAATCCCCTATGTGTCTGTGTGATCAGAATACAGGCAGAGAACAGACTGCAGAGTCATGGTGAGCCTCCATTCAGGCCTCACCTTCATCTGCAGTAGCAGGTTCATTCAGGACACTGCCGCACACCACATACCCAGAAAAATGTACAACCAGTGGGAAGTGAGTGTTTTAAAACATGTGAGTCAGTGTTGCAGCAAGGTGATGCATACGTAATCCTCATTTTCTGCATCTCTCAAGACTGCACATTTAGGCCCCTCTGCTGCAGTCTCAGAGCTGGAAATGAATCACGCTGTTCTAAAAAAAGACCCTCTTCTTGTGCCAGTAGACTTTTCGTGGACTGTGAGTACGGGATTGGAGGAAATGCAGCTTAAGATAGAAAGAGATGAGTCAGACTAGAGAAGAGGAGGCAGAGAACAAGCGCCTGCTGCTGTATCAGGAGAGCTGAAGGATCATGCAGTGCAGGATTTAAAATCTAGAGCCCTCACTTGGACATTTTGGGTACTACGGCTGCAGATGAACAGCACTAACTTGTGTTTTTTCTTGTGTCTCTTTCTTCTTATGCGTAGATTTTAGACTGAAGCTTCTAGGTGGTGATAAGACTTATTTAAATCCGAAGCATGAAAATGTTCATAGTTTTCAGTTTTTAAGGGTGTTCAATTTGTGAGGTGTGAGTCATGGCAATGCATAACCCTCCAATGCTTTTAGTCCATACTGCTACCATATGGCCAAATGGTGGAAATACAGCTTGGGATAAATATAGCAGCAAAGAATAAAGAAAAGAATAAATCCAGTTTATTAAATTTAAGCAGATCAAAATGTAAATGTTTATTGATTCAACATTTTTCAAGACAAGTTTAGAAATATAATTCATGAAGAGTAAAATGGTTTAAAACCCCAAAATATCAGTGAAAACACAATTAGATCACATTTCTCCAAAAAATATTCTGAAAAAAATAAGTGGATGGCACAAACACAGAGAGTTAACCTTTGGGTTATTTTAGGGTAGACAGAAATTAAACCTGTCTAACCCTTGACCCTGATACTGGACAGACAAATCAGTATACTAGCAGGCTCCGTGTCAACCCCTTTCAGAGATCCAGAAACAACTATTTAATCCCCCACCAGGGAGATAAATTGAAACAGATTTCATGGACGTAATCCAGATTTATTCTAATCCATCTGAGCATGTTGGAAGGACAACGTGGATAATAAAAAAAACATATAAAAATAAAAACAGGCACACAAGTTTGCAGTTCTTTTAAAGTAACAGATAACCCCCAAAAACACAGCACTGCAAGTATTCATGTTCAAGCAAAGCAGGGCTGTGTACTATGGCTTAAACGCTGGATGGATAACTGCAAGTAAAAAAAAAAAAAAGAAAAAATCTATGATTACAGCTAAAATACTATGCGTTTGATCAGTCTGGATCTGTTCCTGAGCTGAGCTATATGCTGATTTCTCCTCATTTACAAAGAAGGCAGATGCAGAGGACGTGAGTAATAAAGATGATGAAAAACTAAGTCTAAATCAAACATTAACATAAATAAGGAGTTGCTCCAGCAGTTAACCCCCCTGGCTGCAGTTTTACACGCCGATGTCGTCACGGTCTGCAAGTCTCATCTCGGCGCTGCCTGATTAATTGCTGCTAATAGCTTCACCACAGGGCGCCTGTTTTACACCGACTCCATGCCAGCTGGGTTTGAGAACCAATGGCAGCCATCAGAGATGACTAGACAGAGGTAACATGTGGTGTCATATTGTGCTTCTGTTAACCAAACATGTCAGTAACCACAGCCTGTAACAGCTCAGTATTCAATAATGCAAGGCATAAACATCTGCTTTCACATCGCAACAGTGAACTTAAAAATGTGCTCATTTCCTGACTATGATGTAACCTTCAACAGCAGCCATATGGTATTTGAAACAACATCAGTTTGTTCCACAGTTTCAGGATGTTTATTGAATTGTGTTCCTGTAGCTGTGAGAATGCAGTGTGTAAGCAAAATTTATGTCTCCCTGGCTCTGGCTTATCAGGGTTTTAAAGAACAACTCACATCTAAATCTGATTACTTCAGAGAACAGATTTCAACTAACCTCATCACAGATAAATATTCTTCAATAAAAGAACAGCACACGCTTGAAATCAGAGCTAAGCATTAAACATTCATATTAAATCCTCACACTTTCCATCCTCAGATCTGGAGCCATTTGACTCTGCCTTAAGCCTCCAGAAATGTTCACTCACCCAACCACACACACACATATTTACACACACACACACACGCACATCTCCTCCTCCTCTGTGTCTTCTCACACAAACATGGCGGGCGACACAAAGCTGTCCCCGCGGTTGACATTGGGGCCCTGGTGATAGTCCTGGGGGTCGCTGTCTGTGCGCATGTAAGGAGGCGGGACCTCGTTGTCTCTGGGATCATCCCAACCAGAGGGGGCAGCAGAGTAGTAATGTTCCCTGTCATCTACAGCATACTCCTCATCACCATGGTAGGCATCCAGGTCCTGACAGAAACAAGACCAAAGTTTACTTCAATTTGAGTCAGTGACAAATAATTTCTACCTTTCTGTGCAAGCAACATAAATCAGGTTTCTTTCCAAACACAAGTTGTTAAAGCCTTATTAACATTGTGTGTTTTTGTACACAAGGTGTCATTAAGTCAGTTTTTGAAAGTCTAGAAAATGAATCAACAACTCCCTGCCCATAATTTCAGTAAAATTGTGACTGTTTCAGATCATTTGACTTGAAAAGTTACAATAATGACACAAACCCATAGAAATAATATCTTGTTCTACTGAAATGCACCACAGGAAATTATTCCTGCCTTTGGCCATTAGATTTTTCACAGCCCCCTTCTGAGATTCAGACATCTTCATTAACCCACCTGTGAAATTTTCTTTTCAGTTACTTAATGCTTAAATACTTCATCCTGATCACAGAGGACCCCTCTAACCCTCTCCATCCCTTTTTCCAATTACAGCCATCAGGCAGACAATGAAAAGTTCCACTGGCCCAAAAAAAACCCACATATAAAAACCTTCATCCTCTCAACCATAACCCTCCTGAATAACAACAAATAGCTGAACATTCTGCCTGTTCTGTTTTTTCCGTTTTGTTATAATTTTATGCCTTTTTTTTTTTTTATACAAAAGTTGTACATGCTGTCTTGAGCCATGTCAAAGAAGAATTTATGTCACCTTCACAGCAGACAATAAAATCTGTCTATCCATCTATCCATCTATCCATCTATCTATCTATCTATCTATCTATCTATCTATCTATCTATCTATCTATCTATCTATCTATCTATCTATCTATCTATCTATCTATCTATCTATCTATCTATCTACAAATTAATGAAACTTAATTTCTTCTGTTCATTTTAACAATGTTCCTTTTTAATCTTATTTTCAAAATCCTGAAATTCATTTTTTAAGCCTCTGTTTGAAGATCTTAGCTGTTTATGACATTCACAGGTGTTATTATTAAAACCCTTTGATGAGTCATTTTACTTTTTTTTTTTTTTTACTTTTTACAACCCAAGATTTCAGATGTGTCATACATTTGAGAGTTAAAACAAAGCAGTGTGAGATTATTCATTGAGAACACTACTTTAACATATTCAATAAAGAAATACCAGTATGTGGTATGGTTTTGTCCTTGGGGTGGCAACATCAACCTTTAATCTTCATTACATTTCGATACTTTTCATTCTAAGGTTCCTACTCTCCCTCTCTATTGTATTTATCATACTGCATTGTGTATTTAAGTGATATCCTTATTTTCTCTGGCTCATAACTCTGGTTCCACAAGTGAATAAGGTAGTAATACAATTGTAAAACTACACTGTGAAAAACCATTATCATTTATCCAACATTCAATGATTTCTTTTAAGTTTATTTGTGTTTTGCAGCAGTGCGAGACATCTTCATCAAACTCCAGCCGTTGGTGTTTGAGATTAGATTATTCTCACTATTCTGACTGACTCCCAACAAACAGATCGGTAATTAAATAGCTATTTGTTTTTTGGAAAACAATAAGATTGCAACTCATTCGCATTTTTGCCGTTTCATTCTAGCTGATGAGATATTGACATGGTGAAATACATAAATAACAGACCCGTCTTGAATTATCTGAGAACTTACAAAATGACCTCTGTGGAAACATTCAGCGCTTTGCATCTCATTCTGCAACAAGCATGGGTGTTAATTTAACTCTGCATAATATCTAACATTGCTGGTTTTGGATGGATTTTGTGCAACCTTCATTTGAATTTTTTCCCCTTTAACAGTGGAACATTTGTGCAGTTACAAGAGACATGTGAGAATAAACATACTGCTGGATACTGAAGGGTTGTAGGGGTTACTTTTATCTGTGTAGTAAGAGAATTGTAACTAGTGAATAATTCAATTTTAGTATTTTAGTTTATTTATTTATCATATCTAATTAAAAAGAAAACCAGAAACAACCTGTTGTACTGCTTTATACAACTATATACTTATATGAAGGTAAGTCATCTGAAAATGTTGGTAAAATGAATCATGTTGAACAGAACAGTAGCCGTGTGACTCACACTGCTTCACTCTCTGTTCTGCGTTCACTCTGTGTGGGTTCTTAAAATCATACAAAACCCCCCGCTGTAAATAATGTACATCTTGGTTGCAGTATTGTGGCTCTGCATTTTTAACCAACAGTTACTCACTGTGACTGGCTCAGGACTCTGGGTAGAGTAGTATTGATCCTGCAGAGGTCTGTCATCAGCCACAGGGGCAGGAGGACCTGTGTTTAGCTGCTGGATACACACACACACACATACACACACACATCAGTGAGCATATTTCAGCAGAATTACTCCAAACTGTTTGCCTTTCAGTGAGTTCAGGAACAGTTGTCCGGTTGATAACACTGCTAACTCACCCTGCTAGCAGAGCTGTTGGTCTTCTTTGGGGGAGGAGGTTTGTACTTAGGTGGTCCACTGAAACACAAGCACACACAGCCCTTGCATTAAGTCACTGAAGTATGAGACATACAGCACAATATTTTTTCTAAGGGCTAATTTGAAGACAGTGAGTCCCACAGATACTCACTCTTTGTTCTTGTGTTTGCGGTACATTGCGATGGCTGTTCCAATGATGGCCAGGAGTAATATGACTCCAATCAGAGCTCCAATGATGCTGCCTGTAGCTGCTCCTTTCTCTGGAAGACGGGTGCCTGAACAAATACAAAAAGAGAGAAATAATAATTTAATACTGTCGAAAAGAACAATTTTAAAAATGCTGGTTTGGTTTAGTAACTTCACACTTTGTGAAAATCTTTATGTAGTCATGTCTATTTTGACAGGCCTGTTGCTGTTGCTTGCTTTGTTGTTTTGTCTTGTACATAAGATTTATCAAATTATAATTTTAATCTCCCCATGCTTTATTTTAATGGACAAATGTAAGACTCAGTGGAAACATTTGACATAAGAGTTTGTTTCAACAATGCAGTCAACACTGACAACTGGCACCTACCCCCTGCCAGTAGAATAGGCAGGTTAACTGCTTAAAACTTATCACAGGAGCTTTAGTTTACATCATATGCATACAGAATAGCAAATAAGACGGGATTTTTTTTCAAACTGTCTGGTTCATAAAGCATGACATCCCCAACTTCCTGCAAGTTTCCTAGCTTGCCATCTTATCAATCAGTGATAAAAGGTGCCAATGTCAGTATGTCCTGCATTATGATGGATTAAGAAGTCCAGTGAGGAGATTAGTTAAAAGAACAGGAACTAGTAGATCTTACCACTTACAAGCAAAAATCTGACGATAGAGATTAACTAGGCTAGACTTGTTTAATATCTGCAGATGAAGTTAGAGACTGCTGAATATTTCGGAGAGCAACTTATTCTACTAACATCTGGAGAAGTCACATTAAACTGCAGGTACGGTCAAACCTTAGACTAAGGGTGACCTCGTAAAAGATTGTGTGTGTATGTGTGTATGTGTGTGTGTGTGTGTGTGTGTGTGTGTGTGTGTGTGTGTGTGTGTGTGTGTGTGTGTGTGTGTGTGTGTGTGTGTGTGTGGGTGGGTTACAGGAAGGGTCTTGATTAGAGCGTTGAGTCACATGGGTGATTAAGACGAACCAGAGGAATCATGCAGAGGTTCCACTAATGAACCATGACTACACTGAACATGTTCTGATACACACACACACACACACATCCATAATGTATGCACCCACATGGGGGCGCACGCGCACCACAGACACACACTCACACACACACACACTGTGTGTTTACTGAAGGTGCAGCCCGGCTCATTATCCCCCCTGTATTCCCAGGGGATTATGCTAATGAGGGGGCGGTAAAGGGCAGAGAGGATCTGAAGCTCATTTGATGAGAACAAACTATGGTCGCAGTAATTGGACGGGTCATGATTGAATGTTGTTAGTCCCCTAATTACAATTCTCCTCTAACAATAGACTACTTTGAATTTCTCCCAAAGTAATTTCCATTCTTCCTCACATACAAAAGTGTCCTAATGATCATCTCTTTCCATCACTTATAACAACTCAGCACATCGTCTCTCAGCGATGACCCAACATGTTCCCTCGTGTACAATAGCTTTGGTTTTCCTCCTCTCTTTGATGCTTTTTATTAAACCCAGTGTTACAAAAAGCCTGCATGTTCCTGTCTGCCATCACAATGGGCTTTACAAACACTCATTTGAGGTCATGTTGTTATAATTTAGGCTTGCTGCTGTTCTTGATTGAAGACATTAAAAAGTAAAACCTGGGAAAAGTATAATCAAATACAAGAAATAGAAAAATAAAGTTACTAAGAAGCTTCAGTGTTAAAAGCACAGTGTACACCTTAATCTGCACAGTCACAACAATAATCACCGAGCTTCCAGCTCTTTAATGATGACAAAAAAAGAGTTCCCTAGATAGACTAAACAGAAAATCCCCTTTTGATGGGGTGAACTGAGTTAATTATGTTATTTGGAAGTATTCTGTGGGGTACAAATAAGTTCTACATTGTTTTTTTCCCCTGACGCTAAACTTAATTTTGCTTCTGTCTGGGGACCAGAACCAACATGTGGTGCCCTCATTGCATTTCAAGTAGTTTCTGGGTCTAAAGGGACACAAGCTTATACATGGAGCAGAGTATGAGTTTAATTTGTAGATTACAACACAGTTACAGCGTTTCTTGATTCGCCTGATTAGTGTTTTAAAAACAGCATCAAAAAATCAGCGTTTTTTTCCTTTCCATCTGTGAACATATTACTGGACAACTAAAAGAGTTATTATGATAATGATTAAAACCACAAATGCCAAAAATGCAGACAAAAGGGGTTTGCTTTCTGAGCTATTTTGCCAAATAAAACATGTGCTATTAGATAACAACAATATCTACATTCTGATAATGTCTGCTCTACTGGAAACTGAAGTTTTAGCATAAGACCGGTGATTGAGACCTCAAAGACACAAAAGATTTATTTCAGTCAGATCCTTGCAATCAGACTGCATTGCATATGTAACTTTTAAGTACAATTCATAGTCGTCTGTATGTCTCTGTGATACCCTTGACATTTTAGAAGTTGCTTTTTAGGTGGATAGATCAATAAGTTTAAATCAAATTGAACTGAATTCAAGTGGTACAGTATTCCAAGATGAAGTCGCATTTCCCATGAGTACCATCACCCACTTTCATCAAATTGTGTCTCTGACTCAAGCATATATTAGTTGCTAAAGCTGCTTTTCTATGATTTGTAGCTATGTGAAACTATTAACTGGAAAGAAACAATGCTAAGACACAGATTTATCACTGTAGGTTAACTCAGTGCCATGATGCATGCTCCGGTATCTCAATTAATGTCTGAATAAAGTAAATCTACCCACAGTTTAACTCCCATCCTCAAAGAGCAGTGAGGCATTCGTGTACTGGTATCCTGTTGATAGACATTTTAATGGATAAATTGCTGGTTTAACAGGTCTAATACAATGCTTCAACATTTCTCAATCTTTCTTTCTAATCTCTCCTTCAGACATGAATAAATATTAAATAAGGAAAAAAATAGTCTCAGGAGAAGCTAACTCACTTTTCTGCTATTCCTGGATCTAAAATGAACTTTTTTTTATTGGTTTGTTTTCTCTGAAAATCTGACCCCAACACAGACACTAAACCTAAGTATAAAGAAAGAACCTATCAGGTAGCTGATAATCTTATTTTACTACCATGGAGGAGGCATCACTATTTCAAATTCAGCTAAAAACTCCTCACAGTGCCTTTTTAATACATAATAATACTGTTATATTACCAGCTTATTACCCTCACTGAAGGTTATGTCCAATAAAAATGAGCTTTGAATAAATTACTAGGAATTAACAACCATCTTCGAAACATGAGTTGTTTTGTTTGATACCTCTGCATAACTAGATACACTGTCAGGCTTTGGGATAGTTTTTAACATTCTGTAATGAAGACATGAGGACAAGTTGTTACTACGCTGGAGGGAGAACTGAGGCGATGCTGCAGGAAATGAAAACTAATTATTCATTCAACAATCTTAAAAGTGTCTAACGGGGAGCATGTAAAACACACTTTTGTTTCAGCTCACCCATAAAAGGCTGTCTTTTATATTTATGACTCTGGGTGATAAAAGGACAAAAAAAAGGAACTTCAAATGGAGCGCTGCTGAATAATTAGTCAGATATTTTACAAGCACTGCCATGGAGGACGTTGGAGGATATTTTACTTTGCATTTGAAGCCGAGTCACGCTGGTTCTGTAGAGGGAGTGTTTTGCATGGAGGAATCTAAGGGTATGAAGGGGATTATTTGAGCAAAAAAGCACACACGAAAAAATAAACAAAAGACCTGGGCATCTTCACAAAAACTCAAGCAACTGAGACCGACTGGATGTGAAATACAAGCTGGCATTCACGCTCTATTACACTTCCAACTGTTGCGGCTGAAATTTGGCAACACGCACATCACATCTAAATCACATCTCACATCTTTGTTGTGTCATCTGTCTGCCACATGGTGGTGCTGTGTCTCTTTAAAAACCAACACACTGAGCAGCTGCAGGACACATTCATTCACAGATAACACTGAGACCTGTCTTGTCTTTCATGTGCTGTTTAGTTTTGCTTCCTCATTCCAATGCCGTGTCTGTTTATCTTCACACCATCCTCCCCCTGTTTTTTCTCTTAGGTTTTCTTTTAAAAGCCCTTTAAAAGGCCCCACCCACCCACCCTTTCTTATCTCTCGGTGTCATTATCCAACCAGAGTGAGTTTCACTCAGCTGGTTTCAGGTAGAGAGCTGCTCTCTCCGCTCTGATAACCTCTGATAGAGAAGAAGAGGAAAAAAAGAGCCCAATTTCAAGGATTGAGGTGGGGTGCGTTTGTGTGAATGACTTGACTCGAGAGCGTGCCCTCTGTGTTGGCCCTGGATGGAAGCCATGTCTTTCACTAATGAAATATCCCAGACAGAGAGAGGGAGAAAGGGAGGGTGTACTGTAAGTCTGCTGGACCCGCTTAAATCTCTGAAGCTATTTGCTGCCGAGGACGTAAAACAAGACATGTACTCACCAGCAGACACAGTGTTACATAAATCCCACACACTAATACAAACGTTGTATTAAGAAGCAGATGGCATCCTCTGCTGTAACCTCATCCCACAGTCTGACACATTTAGACATGTTACTCTGCAGCTCAACCTTTGCCCTGCTGCCTCTCTCCTTCAAGACAAACATCCCATGCACACAGAAACACATCTATTTACACACTTAACATCCATATAGACACAAAGTGAGGATACAAACATTGTAATATATTCCAGTGGAGCCCCAGAGGCAGAGAAGTTCTGTATCGCTGTCTGTGCTGTTGTATTTATCTTTCTCCAGAATGAGGAGGTGGTCAAACTCAGTTAAAGGTCAACTCGAAATCTGTCAGCAGATCAATGCAGGGGACCATCCAGCTCCATACGCATCTATCTTTTCCCTATATGGACGCCTTCCTCTGCTCACCCCTGCCTGCCCAGTCAGTCAACCATAGACCGGTGCATTCCCATGAGGCCCAGAGGAGGCGGAGGAAGAGGATATGAGGCTGGATGGTTGGTTGAAACTGTCTTAAAATTACCACAGAACCACTTCAGCGAGGTCGAAAATACCACCAGAATCTCTGGAGCGTTGGGACGCATGGCTGAGTACAGGCCAGTGGCGAGATTTTTTTTTTTCTTTGACTTCTACCTTTTATTGCTACATTTTCTGTCGACTTTCAGAGGAGGAGGAAAGGCATTCAGCAGACAGATCAGCACTCTTTTTTAAAACTTCATGTGAGTCACTGACAGGAAAGAGATGAAATGAGGAGAGTGCTCAGCGAAAGAGGATTCGCTGAGAGATGAGTCAAGTTGTGAAGTCAAACAGCAGAGTTTGGGGAGAGAATGACATTGAGGGGGAGAGAGAAGAGGTGAGAGGAATCAGAAGAGGGGAAGAAAAAGAGGGTGAGGCAGGAGGAAGAGCCCAGTAAGATGAAGGCTGTGATTAAGACGCTGGCTTCTGAGGGATTTCCCGGCTGCTGCTACTGCCTGAAACTGGCTGATCACACACTGAGGGGGATGAAGGAGAGAGGGCTGAGACAAAGATCTTCCATCCCTCTCTTTTCCACTCAATACCTTGTTCTCTCTTCCTGTGTGTTTACGCCGCTCCCTGAAGGGATTAAGGTTAACATGCTTGCCTATCCTCAGCTTCCCCACGCACAGCCGCGGCTTTCGCTGCATTTATCTCTCCCTCCTCCCCTCTTCTTTTTCTTCCACCCATCCATCCATCCATCCATCCATCCATCTTTTTTCACTCCCAACATCCCTCTTTCCTGTCATCCCCGCTCCATCGCCAGTGTAATTTGGTATTCACTTGTTTGGCCCGGTAATACGACAGCACAAATCTGCAGCGTCTCCCTCCGCATCCCTTATCTGCTGTGCCTAACGAGAGGAGATAAGCCTGTTTTTATTACCCTTCCTGACCTCTTCCCCAAATCTCACACACATATACACACACATGTAAACACACACATGCACTAACACACCTGTAAAAGTTCCAACTACCCTAAATACCTTCTATCCAACTTCAAAATAAATACAATCATCTACAATAGGTCCAGTGGAGAAGAGGCTGAGATGTACATGTGGCTGGTCTTGGCTTAAGAGATTAGAGAGCCACTGGTCACTGGAACACAATCCCGCTGCAGCGGCTGATCAAATTCATTCCTAATGGGTTAGCTCGACTCTCTTAAAAAGGGACAGTTGACCAAAAATATCCAAGCTAGAGGCATCGGGTCGGCTCAGCGGGCAGCGGCCTTGGCCATGTGGTGCTGACGTTGTGGGATTGACCCTCTTGCGTATTTCCCTGCGTGTTATCTTCTGCCTCTTTCCCCCTTCGCTCTTTCAAGTCACTCTAGAGTCTGCTTTTCAGCAAGGAAAGTAAGAAATGTCTACTTAATTATATACACCCACACCGTTTGATCACCCCAACACCATTAATGTCTTTGAAGGAGCAAACATATTCCTGATTTAGTATTCCCTTTTAGTATTGGTGAGTTTGTCTTTGTTGTTTTTTGAGATGTCACTAGAAGTTTCAGGAGAGGTTTTGCTCTGAAAAGTACAAGAAAAACTGGTTATGACTGAAATTCGAGCTTTTTTCCACTACGCTGGAACTCAGGATGCAGAAACTGCTCCTGTGTAGAAAAACACACAAAGCTAGCAGAGTTGCAGCAGAGTGCCCGGAGATGAGATTAGGACCGAATGAATTGATGGCCTCTGAAAGAGATTAAGATAAAACACAGGACATGTAATCTCATTGCTCACTAAGAGAAAAGAAAAAAGCCCAGCCTTTAGGTTCTGAGGTTAAACACAAACCGTATCCATCCATCTATTGACGCTTTCACTCAGGTTGATGTGCATACACCTGCTGAAGTCTGCGGTAACACAGTAACCCAATAATCAACGTGAAGATAACAACACAGAATGAAGTGAGGAGGGGGAGAGGGGAGAGGGGAGAGGAGGGGAGAAAGGAAGACAGCAAAGAGGAAAAAAACAAAAAGTAGCAGAAATAGAACAAAGTAAAGCTGGTGGCTTTACTTAGAAGGTGCATACATGAGCTGCAGGCCTGAAAACACACACTCAAACACACACACTTAAATTATTCACAATCAATTCAAGTGCCACAGTGTGGAGTGCTGCAGCTATCTCTACCATTAGTTTTAAGGCGCCCACCGTCCACTTCACTATCGTTTACTATTCACTGCACTCATGACAATGATACTCCTCATACACAAACAAATCAGATCTCATTGATTGTGCTCATCCAGACAACACAACCAGCTGAGCAGCTCAGAGAGGACAAGCTCTCTGGGTTCGTCTGGAGGAAGTGCAGGCGTGTATGTGACAGAGAGAGTGTGTGTTCATTGCGGTCGTGGCGCTGGTCATTTCAAATCTTCTTTGTTTCTGTAGCTTCAACCTTGTGTGTTTCAACCATCTGTGGATTAAATCTGTGTCACCGACACTTGTCTGGATGTGCACGCTGTGAGCAGGGGCATCATCAAGTGCAGTGGTGTGTGCTTGTGTGTGTGCATTTTGATATTTTTAAAAGCTGTGTGGTGGTTAATGTGAAAACGCTTCATGGTGCGCATGTGTAAGTGTGTGTGTGTGTGTGTGTGTGTGTGTGTGTGTCTCTGCTCTCCTTCTCTGGGGAGACAGTGTGTTCCCTGCCACAGTGCATCAAAGCACACTCAGTTGCCTTGGGAGAAGGCAAGAACTCTTTCTCTCTCCAGCCCCCCTCCTCCCCTCTTTCTCTCCTCCATCACCCCCTATCCTCTCCTCCATCTCCCTCTCTTTCTTTCCCTCTCTGACAAGGTCGCGGTTTGCCTCTTGCTGTCTCTCTTGTCAATATTTACAGTCCACTCTGTACTGGCACTGAGGTGGATGGCTGCAGCCAGCAGAGAAAGCGGGGTTACATTAGCCAAATGTAGCTGTCCACTCAGGACATGAGTGATCTGTTGTACTACAAGCAGCACTCTGGTTCTGCTCCTCTCTCTCACACACACACACACACACACACACACACACGCACACACACACACACACTCACAGATAGGAGAGGGATAGCAGGTAACAGGTAGAGCTGGAAACAGAGAACAGGTGCTTAGCAGAGGAGTAACAGGTCCTCAAAAAACAAGGGAGGCATCAGGCATCACATCCAATCCAAAACCCATGTTAGCACTTTAAATTAAAATAAACTGAACTAATTTTGACGCTTTGCAGGATTGTCTCAAAATTGAAATGATGATATTAACTTGTATATTTACCAAAACAAAATCAATAAATCATAAAAGAGAGGAAAAAACAAAAAGCTGTTTTAATTAAAAAGAGAAACTCTTGAGAAAGTGCTGGAAGGAATAAATCATTAACACAATAATGTGTTTCCAATATTAATGCAGTAGCCTTTTATCGTGATATATGTAATGTTTGCTAAATCCCCAAACAACTGTTTTTTCGCTGAAGAACTGTGTTATCCTGTTTTTATCATAAATACATGCAAAACACACATTCATAATTTAATCAACCAATCTAATACATTTTTCATCAGGACTGACTTCAGATTGTGATTTGAATTTTAGATTCCCACAGAAAAACAAAATCACCACAGAATCAGAGCGCTGCTCCTCATGAAGACTGAGAAAGTAAATTACGTGAAAAGGGTAAATACACCTGAGCAGACATTCATCACTCACACTCACCTACCGTGCATGGTATCAGAGCTAACCTGGCTCTGTGACCCTGATGATGCTAAAGTTAGCCCACAATACTGATGTTAAGGAAACCTGGTCCTGGACTTACTTCGTACCATTGTCTGTCACAAGGAATGTGTTTCTACTTTGATTTATACAACTGCTGTGCTCACACCACAACTCTCAGAGGTGATCATTGTTTTCCACTGTACAGCTTTGTCAAAAAAACAGCAGCACTGCTGTTACAACTAAACCTGTCAGACCCAGACCAGATTATCTCACAGAGGCAGACCTTCTGAAACAGAGCCGCTGAGACCTTGATTTTGTTTGTAGAAATGCAACAAACTAAGGTCTCACTTTTTATTTTTACTATAAGACCATTAAAGTCCAGATACAACCAGCATAGGTTTAGTGTTTCAGGGTAAGGATCTGGCCTAAAGTGTGGAAAAATATAGTGAAATCTAGAATAGGAGTTTTTAGAAACCTGACGATGTGTTTTAGGAGGTCTTTCATTTCTGATCTGGGTTGATCTGAGTAGTCCAGGTAAGTGCTCCTGGATCCAGTCTTGGTCTGTTGTTGTAATCTTTTTCCTTTCACAGGTGAAATGGAAGCTGCAAAATTAGATTCTAACACCAGCGCCGCTCTTGTCTAAAGATGTTGCGAGCTGAAGCAGATAACTACACACCTTAAAGAGAAAAACTTCACAGTCTTCTTACTCTTGCATTTTGTCAAGATTAAACAAACAATATAAATAACTTGTTTACTACAGAGCTTTAGATGGATTCTTTAAGTCTGATGAGGAGCCGGTTTCTCACTGCCGCACCACAATAAGCTGAGATAACCACGTCCTGTATGTGAAGCTTCATACTGAACGCTGACTTGAAATGAGGTTTGATCTTCTTATCCATGTACTATTCCTGTAAGAGTAAGAAAGTGAGGCTTTCAAAGGCCCTTTCAAACAGCAGCAGGTGTCCTACATTTTAAATAAGTGTAACACACACACACACACACACACACACACACACACACACACACACACACACACACACACACACACACACACACACACACACACACACACACACACACACACACACACACACACACACACAGAGGAAAACAGGTTTGTATGCAAGCTGGAGAGTAATCAGGTTATTACTGTCGGCTTAGATCACATTTACAGATTAAAATGAGGTAAGAAGCAGCTGTAATAGGAGCTGACTTAAGAGGGTAAGCTGCCCACCAGGGTAAATACTGTAAATTACACCAAACATTGCAATCTGGTAATATCCAGCCACCTATTTTACCTCTAAATGCCTCTGGGCTTCTCATCCATCTTCTTGCCCTGCTTTTTCCCCTCTCCCTCCTCCCCTCTGCTTCCCTCACCCTCTCCCTCCTGCTCCGCCAGTGTCACCATGGCCTTCAGGCCAGCCAGTCAGGAGCAGCTGGTGTGTTTACCTGCCCTCCTAACCACCGCTAACCTCTGGCAAGAAAGGACTCTCACCTCATTACCCACCACAGTCAACCTGAAACTCTGCTATCCTCCTAGATTTCTCCCCTACAGCCAGGATGCTACACTGTAATAGCCTCTGCGTACTGCAGCACTACAGCCTCTTCAGCAGCTGCTGCTGTGCAGAAACGTTACATATAATGAAGGAAAAAACTAACGTCTCAGACTTGGAAACGGCTTCTTTAGCGAGGAGAGTCTCTCTACCCTCGCATGACTCACATGAGAGCACCCTTCATGTCGCCCTCTTACAAAGTTCCTCACACTGGTGCCAGGAAACGAACAATGGAGAGGGGAAGACAGAGCTGGTGAAGAAAAGTGTAGAGCATATGAGAACATGGGGGAAAAGAGAGAATTGAAGATTTAAGCTGGAGGGTGGGGAGATGGATGAGTAGGAGGGGAAGAAATCAGGGAACAGGAGACAAAGTGCTGTTCGTGACAGAAAAGTTGAAGCCTAATGACGTATCAAATTAATACCCCTCGCTCAAATTCCGCTGTGTTCTTTTGTTGAGATAATGATTCCCTTTCAAGTGTTGTTTACTGTGTTTGTACCTGCTTTATTGTTGACCACAAAGCAGGCAGCGTTAAAGAGCCTCATACTGTGTCCTCAGAGTGCCGTAGCAGTAATAGGCCCCCTCTTCCCCTCAAACTGCCTCTCATCAGCCACTGATTAATGACACACACTGCCGTAATGTTCCTACGTGCTCTCCACATTCATTCACTTTCCTCTTCATCCTCCGTCCCCCGAGAGGAGCCACAACAAAGTGCGCTGTCGAGACACCCAAAAACTACGCTCTCGCTGAACTCGAATTCAAGCGCTCATTAAGAAAGACGTTTCCTCCGCTGCTGCTGGGTTAGGCATTGCTGCTGGGAGCAAGTGGCAAGAAACAACAGAATACAAAGGGGGATGGGAAAGTGGTGAAGCAAGCATTCAGAGTTCAATTTATCTGTATGAGAATAAAGAATGGATTCATTAGTGTTTAAATGTGGTTGATTGGCTGCTTGGCTTGGAGGGTTGGTGATTTATGCTTCTGTAAAGAGGATGCAACTCAAGTCCTGATACGAAATACACACTGGCTACTGAACACTTTCAGTACACTTTAAATCTGAGCCTCTGGCAGAAAATCGGGGGAATACAACAAACTTTTGTTCGCAATCTAAAATGTGTTTCTCTTTTGTTTCCTTTGAATGCTGTGTCTATCCATCTGTCCATCTTTTCTCCTTTTCCTCTCTTGGGGTCATGAGGGGCTGGAGCCTATTCCAGTTGTCAATGGGTGCAAGGTAGGCTACATCCTGAACAGGTAACCAGCTGTTCACCAGCAGCACTGCCGCTGCTCTAGCTCTAATAGGGTGAGCATCTTTGAAGTGGAAACACACACATATGAATGTGCAGGCAGACATTTAGGATAAGAACATACACACACTGATATAAGACGATAAGCTGAGGAGCTTTCAAATGTATGTACACTCACACAACAAACACGCTTTAACCCTCACATCAGGGATGAAAGATATCAAAATGCTGCACATACATCAACTGACACCATCAAAAAGCCTGTAGCATCAATAATAGATGCACTCTCCACCAGGTATTAAATGCACTGATCTCATTGTTCCAAACCAAAAGTGGTTGCAGGCACAGGTTCGTAATTGAAAATGCTCTTTTATGCACCTTTCATCTGAATATTCAAATATTACCTCTGCATCGCAGTTTTTCTCTGCTTAAATCCTCCCGTCTCCCCCTCTGGGTGAGGGAGGGGGGGTTGCCTGTTTATCAGGGAGTGTTTGTGTTTTGTGTGTTTCTCGGCAGCAGTATTTATGTTCAGTCTTGAAGGGTGTGTTGGGTAATCAATAGTGTTTCAGTGAAGGACACTTGGGAGCAGATTGGAACCCAAATCCAAGCCAGCATGAAAGACAACATGACAGAAACACTTGCTGCTCGACCTGAAGGGGCTCAGTGTGACATCCACCCTGACTGTTTGTCAGAGGCGCGCACACACAAGTGCACGCAGCACACACCCTTTCAAACAGACACACTTTGGCACGCCTGTGAACCCGTAAGAGTAGCTTCAAAAACAGTTAAAAACATTTACACACTGCTACATCAAAGCAGGCAGACTAATGAGTTATTGACCGATGAGCACACACACAATATATCTCACATTGTGAGGCATAAAAGACGTGACCGGCGTCCTTGTCACAGCCAACAGAATGTGCAATAATGAGTGTGTATGTTTGGGAGTATCTGTGGGTGTATCTGTGTGTGTATGGGTGTGTGTGGGTGTGCATGCACAAGCGTGGCACACAGTGTGTATACAAGTCATTATTAGAGGTTTAGTGTGTGCTCACCAGTCAGTCAGGCTGCAGTCAGAGGAGTCAGCTTAAGGGCTCATAGCAGCTCCCTGAGGAGACACTAAATACCATCAGCCGTTTAAATCCATCCATGACCATTTTAAATATGCAGCACACACTCACTCCATTTTTAATAAGGGCTCTGAGCAAGACAGAGGGAGAAAAAAGGACAGAGAAGAGACAGAGAGACAGACAGAGAGGGAGAGAAAAAGAGAGAAAAGGAGGGGGGGGCAGACTGGAGTGGAGGAGTATGAGGGGAAAGGAGGGGGGAGCAGAGTCTGTTGCATTGATTTCTTGGCAGTTTGGCACCGGCCCTGATTCGCCTGGAAAAGCCACAGATGTGTCAGAGCCGGTTAGGCACGCCAGAGGAGAGGGAACACGCATGCACACCCAACTCAAGTCACATGCATGCACATGAGTAGACAACATACACACACATGAAAGTGCTCCTGAAAAGAGAGGATTCACAGTGTGCTCTCAAAGTGTCTGCGAGAGAGTGCGGATTACAAAAGCACCTATGTGGAAGCTGCGGATGATGCAAGAGGTTTTGATGCCTTCCTGGGGAAAACCAGTCGTTTTCTCTCAGAGGGCCGTCAGAAATAGACACTATTACACACACACCTAGATGGGCAGTAAATTTCTCCTTAATCCCAGGCTTAGCTTAGCTCAAAAACCTGTCTGTTCTGCTCAGCTTTCAAAGCACACCTGGCTGTGTGCGGGTGCTTGCACGGCCCAGCGGAGCAGCAGGGAACAGTCGGATGTACATTTTGATGCGGGGCGGGTGAGACATTAAGATCAAAGTCGAGGGCTGCAGAGAATCAACCGATCTTAGCTGCGAATCCACAAGCAACCTCCAGACAGACTACCTGATAAGATGGGCATTTGTGGATTATATTCAGCATGGAAAGCGAAGGGGAATATTGATGAAAAAGCCTGAGGCAAAATGGTATCTAGGTCCGCTTATAGCTCAAAATGTTAAACCCTGGTGTCAAATAGAAGAGTTTGAGTTTGTTATGCCTCTGTAGATGATTTCATTAAGTATTTATTAAATCATCTGCTGCAAAATTTGCCTGAAAACTATGTTAAAAATTAACTCATTGATTAAAAAAAACAAGTAATGTATGTTTTGGCTCCCCAATATTTTCGATGAACCTTTAAAGCTGTCAGAGTAATCCTTCCCTGAGATTTTGTTTAATCTTTCAGAGAAAAGCTAAAGTTTTAATTGTTGATTATTTTGATTCATTAATCACGATTTGACCCATGATTAAAATATTCCACAAGGGCAACAAAGTAGGCCCCTTACTGTTAGCTGTGTCCCACCAAAAGCTGAAAATCAAGAACTGTTTGGTGTCAGAGAAAAGAGTTTAGTCCCACATTGGAAGTACTGGATGTGTGCAGCATTTAGAAGTGAAGAGAAATGACTTAAAAAAGTCGACACATTTTCATTTGCTCGCTTCTTCACTACCAATTGAACTCATGATGGAGACGACAGGTGGAAGAAGCACCTGTGTGCCAAGCACTTACCACCAAGTGAGTAAATCCTATATGTCAACAGAGCTCACACAGCAGGAGTGATGTCATCCCAGTATAATGCAAGAGTGGTTTGCTTAATACAATCTCAAGCTTTTGGCAAACACACACACACACACACACACACACACAAACACACACACACACACACGTCTAAGCAGCGTGGTCTCTGTTGCTTCAGGTGACAGGTGTGTCACAGCAGCAGCGTGGCAGGAACCTGGTGATCCCTCCCGACAGACTGAATGACCGGTTAGTCAGCTCGCCGTCTGACTCACTGACCGAGAGGAAGTGCTCACTCACTGCTGCTTTGTGTAAACGTGGGTCTGCTCTGGGAGAAGAAAGAGGGTGAATGTGTCAGTCTGGGTTCACACACAGACACACGAGGAGATGCTCAGACACACAGAGACAGATAAGATGCAGATTAGACATGCTTTGTTTATTACCCTCTGTGTCACAGACTCAACCGGTCCTGCTCTCGCCGTTCATCTGGCTGTCAGCAAAGACACAATAGGACAGTCACACTTTCTTTGACGCGCCACTATGGAATGTTAATCACCACAGAAACCCATTATCTTCACATCCTCTTGCTCCCTCCTTCCATTTGTCTTCCTCTCCCTTTTTTTTTAAAGCTGACAAACTGGCTGCTCGTTACTAGAAAGTACCATTGTTTCATTGAGCGCACATGTATAGGGAGACGGAGACATGAGGCGGAGGAGATAAGAGAGGAAACAGTGGGGAGAGTGAGAGAGACAGGCCTGCCTGACTGCTGACATAAATTGGGGATCATAAAAAGTGTCGTCCCAGAATTAATCTGCGAAGAATGAATAAAGTGAAGTACCATGGGGAGAGAGGTGTGAGGAAGAGTGTGTGTGGCTGAACAGGATTGTTCTTGAATTCATGATGAAGATGCACAAGTGCGAATAAATTCATGACTTTAGAGTTTTCATAATTCTGGATGGTGTAAGTGCATGAGAAATCTTCTTAACGTTTACTTTGAAAGCATGTGTTCATATTAATAATAACAGAGCTGCTGCATTGTATATTTGCTCTTTGTGCACGTGTTGGTTTGTTGTTTGGGTCTGTGGCTCAGCTGTTGACATACTCCTTGCCTCCCTTTCGACTGCAGTGCCTACAGGAAGTGCCACATACATCATGGATTTTATGCATAAGGCTGAATGTCAGCACTGATGCATAATTGTTGAGGTAAAATGCTAAATGTCAGCAAACACTGGGTTCTGTTTGCTCTGACTACGGAGCCTTTATCGCCGCAGGACATGCTCAAAGTCAAAAGTGGCCAGGCCAGCCGTCAAAGCACAACTCAAAGCCTGCGACTGTACAGTACGCAGATGTGGCAGCAGTGGTGAAGAAGGCGACAAGTGGGATCGGGGGACAAGGAGGGTAATGAAAGCAGATTTGAAGAAGGAGGGATGAGGGTGAGTGTTTTTTTTACTTGTTTTTTTTCTCTGCACAGTTGCAGAAGAAAAGAAGACAGAAAACCCTTTAAATTTTAATTCAATTCCTCCACATGATGCTTAAGCAGCCTGATAAATACTGTTTACAATCTTGAAGCTCTTAAGCAAACTATATGATGTTATTATATATGATGAAATTAGATGTATTTGGTTTCTTGAGAGATGCTCTGATCTTTTTTCTTTTGTAAGTTCTCACATGCTTCACAGCATAAGTGTTTTTAATAACCGACCTGCCTCTGAGACAGCAAGGTTTAGGAAATTAAAGGGGTTGTTAAATTAAAATTTTATGGAGATAAAGTGTGATATCGTGTGAAAAACGCCTGCAGTTGTTGCCAGTGCTTTTTTGGGTCCCTCGGGTACAGCTGCTAAATCTATCTTCCAGCACCAGCTGTTACTTGACGTGTACAGTGACGTAGTCCGGGGAAAGCTGTTTCGGCTTGGATTTGTATTCTCTGTTGCTTAAATTAATGTGTTGCTTCACATCCATCTTTGACAAGAGCATCATAAAACCGTGGTGGTGAGGAGGATGTTATGAGCAAAGCTCTCTGGGTTGACTCTGCTGCTGAGGATTATCTTTTTCAAAACGACTTCTCCATGAACACTGATTGGACTGAAGCATGACGCATGGCAAAATATATGATCCAGGTAACAAAAGCCTTTTGTTTTTCTCTTACAAGACAACTTCTATAGCCACTAACTAATATTAAAGGGTTGGTTAGGCTTTACATTTAACAAGTGAATGAGGCACTTGTTAATAAAAAAGTTGCTCACAGGGGAGCCGGCCCCTCGGTCCCTTTGCTGACAAAACTGAGAACTGGCACAAGGAAGTGTCAGCTCTACTGTGTGATTTAGCTCATTTTAACAAAGCCTTACTGGAACACTAAAGTCTGTGTAAGAGCAGGCTTTGGAGATTTTTCAGTAATTTAGTTTGCTGTTAGAAAAAGACTTTGTTGTTGTTCTGTTTGCAGAAGCAACACATTCGTCTACCTCTCCCTGCAGTGCACTGAAGTGAGACTCAGCCAGGCTCAAAAACTTTTGTGCTATCGGCTAAGCAGAGATCCCAAAAATACCAGGTGGTGCAGTTGGGTAGTCTACGTCTTCAAGCTGAGAGAACTGCCTCTGTCACCAGGTTTCAAAGTGTTTTTGAATCAGAGGACAAGAGGGGCTAACATACGGCTACAGCCTGCTGTACTGACTCACTGCTTTTAAGACTTTCCTCAATTTCTGGGAGACAAATCTGAAAACTAGAAAGGCCGAGTGAAAACTTGTCTCAAAAGTAAGTTTATTAACCCGTGGTTTGCATGATTATACCAAGGTGGCTACGAAAGAAGAACTAGCTGGAAAAACAAACTCTACAGGATTTACTTTGTCAGACAGATTAAGTCCAACATTTATCGCTTTTAATGATCTTAAACAAACGTAAAAATTCACAGCATCTGTCGGTAAACTGGGCTAAACTTAAGTTGACTCATATATAGTTGAGCAGCTGATAAATGCACTGCACGTGGAGGAACAGGTGTGATGTAACTGTTGATACAGCAAAACAAATGGGCTTTCTGTTGGCAAAATAAAGAGCTGAAAATGTACTAAATAGTGTTTTGGTGTTGAACTTTCTTAAAATTTGCTCCAGTGTGTGCTTAAGTTAACCACTTCTGATAAGCTTGCTTTAACACCAGCTCTCTGTGTGGCTTCTCAACAAAGAGGTCAAGATGACCAAAGTTCCCTGTGGGAAAAAAAGTAACTGCAGACAAATACAACTCCACACATCAAACTGAACTGTCTCTTTAAAAGGGGGGCACTGGTTAAACTCAGCTGTCAAATCTCAAGCCTCATATGCAGAGACGTAAAGCTGTAGTCAGCGGTCTGGGAGAAAACGAGTGGAGAGGTTGTTGATAAACAAATTTAGACCCGCCTCTCCCTTCATACCCCACCCCTGGCTCCCCGCCCGAGAGATGATGGACGTGCATCGTCATGGAAACAACCGTAGAAACTGCATAGCTAACCAACATGGCGGAGGCCAGACCAGCGAACGCTCGAGGGTCAGTTCGCTATAACACGTGAAGCCGTATTTGTTGCTTTGAAAGTAGTAGTAGTGTGACAAGTTTTAGTAGTATCGTAGCAAAAGATATTATAATATTTAGATATATAAATATTTCAAAGACGTGCGATGCTCCACAATAGAAAGGCCTAGGTTGTTGAGCTTGCCTTTGAAAGAGACTTGACCCACAGATGTACAACGGAGTGGGAGGACACTGTCCTCAGGAGATTTAGCTGCAACACTCTCCGGCTCCAGCTGTTTTAAAAGTTTTTCTATCTTAAGCTCACTACTATTGTTTGGTTTTGTGGTTCTTTGATTATTGAATGGTGTTTGATGTTCACTCTAATCTTGGTGCGCTAAGGGCGCACGGTTGTGTGCGCACCGGAGGTAGAGAAAAGAGAGGGAGGGACATGGCTTTCGTTGCGGTACAGTGCCTTGTATATGTGAATTAGAATTTTACACGATGGTTATGAGTCCAGTAATAAACAAGTATTTGTGCCCCCTGCACCTGTCATAATGCCCCCCTGTTTAATTTTGTCTGACGCCGACTCTGGGTTAACACACTGCTAAGCTCCAAAGCTAAGGTAACCCTGACTCGTCAGACAACAGTAGCCACAACTCGACTGCCATAATTGATAACATCACAATAACAGTACATTTTGGCAAATTAGACATTAAGATGAATGCCTGATGGCTGTTATTGTTATGTGAAGCTGTGTTCTATTTATACTCGGAACCGGGAAGTTGGGAATGGGGGTGACGTCATCTCTGAGTTCACCATTTCAGTTGCCTATTCGGAAAAACTTAACAGCAGTATTTCTGTGTATAAACATTGAATAATACTCTATGAACAGCTGATTTATTGTGACAAACTCTAGTCAGAAATTCTAAAATAAAAAGAAAACAACAGGAGCTTAATTACTGTTTACCCCTGTTTACCCTTGAATTTCCTACTGGGAACTTGGGGGTGGTGTGGGTGATCCAACTTACAAGTTGGAAATTCCGACCTGGGGGGGGGCTCCAACAGGGCGTTCCTACTCAGAACTCAGAAATTCCTACTCCCCAGTACAAATGGAACGCAGCATTAGTCCACAACGGCTCTTTGCTGCATATCATCTCCTACTTTCTCATTCTGGTTTCCAACTCAATCAGTGTCCTCTTTCTGATTAAAGGCACTAAAAGCCCAAAATAACCTCAGAAATACATGAAAGGTGAATGTGTTTCTTTCAGCCGTGCTCTCAGAATTTCAGAGCAGTTTAAACGTAGCATTAATAGTGATTTTATCTGCATACAACATTAAGATAATGTGCTTTCAGGGAGCTTTTGCATCAACACCAGATATCAGGAAACATTCTCATTATCAGGTTTCTGTCCATGCCGTGATTGAATCTCATTGCACAAATTAGGTAGAGCTGGGCATGCACAGGCATCAATGGTTCAAAACCTCTTTTTTTCAAGGAAACTCATTTTGCTTCAGCAGCAGCTTGTTGCTATGGCCAAACTGATTAAAGTGTATGGATGTAAAAAGAAGAAATGGAGTTTAACACGGTGCTGTGTCCATGCTTAAAAAGTATGCTGGAGAAATCTCAGCAGCTCTCCTGATACTTTGGCATTTTCAGGTCCATGGAGCATGAGCCCTTCATCAGATCGTCCTAGAAATTCAGCTGAAACCCCCCAAAGCTGCAATAAATAAAATTCAAAACCAACTGCAGGGCTGTACACCACAGGGAGTATGTGACAAAGTTTTCTTTTGTAATTGGGGTTAGGTGACCCTTTGACATTTTCTAATATGTCTTTCATCGTCCTTATCAGCACTTCATGCTCAAAACAGCCAGAGGGAAGAGAAAACACACAGACACAGGGGATGTGAGGACAAGAGGAAGAGAGCAAGAATAAGTAATGCAGATATATGACTGGAACTCGGAGGCAGGAGACCACCAGCTGAGCTCACAGATGAAAAACTACTACATCCATGCGGAGAGCTGGCATCCAGCATTTTGGACCAAACACTGAAAAAGCCTCCAACTACAACTGGCAGAATCGGTTACGTAAAGAAGTAAGATTTTCTGCATTTAAAGCGCTAAGTTTGTGCTCGTGACCTTTAAGGTTGAAGGGCTGAGTAATGAGGAGCAAGGCAAAGAGCCAGGCCTGCCTGAGAGGCTGCTGAATGAACGACAGGGATGGAGAGATGGGTGAGAGAAAGAGATGGCGGGAGAGGGAGAAAGTAAGAAAAGGAGAAATATGAAGGCACTGTCATCTCATTTCTCCTCCCTCCGGCTCCCCCAGCTGTTGTTCTCGCTCCCTCTCCCAATTGCTTCTCATTGTCACTCATCCTTCCAATCACCCCAAACCACTTGTGCAACCCTTCCCCCTCCTCCCTTCTTCTCTTTCTATGCACCCTTCCCTTGCTTGCTCTCTTCCTCCTCTTCTTTGCCTCTATTTCTCCATCCACACAAATGACTCAGTGAAACAGGTCAAGTGTTACAAAATTCCCCCTGCAGCTCAACCTGCCTAATACAAGGCCTGGCTCATTGCACCAAGACAAGTAATACGCTGCCTACTCACTGGGAGAGGAACACACACACACACACACACACACACACACACACTAACACACTCATTCACACAGGGTCACCGCCAACACACTATGAATATAAGTCCATAAAATGCCAACAATATTAACATATTCATCCATCTGAGCATGCACGCCAACTCACACCACTACACATTAAAAGTCATTCGATTTATTCATGTTGACTAAAATCTTTGTTTGACTCTGTTATTACAGGGAAGATGTTAAAAATATACAGAACTATATGAAATGTGCATGTTTAAAACAACACAGGAAAAACATCACAACAGTTCTATTAATAACTCTGGAAGGATCAAAACATTTAAGGAGAAAAGATCCATCACTGTTCAGATAACTGATTAATTGCACTACCTTTCTTGGTAGCAGCTTCTTAATTCTGAGGATTAACGGTCTTATTTCATAAGAAACTGGGTGTCTTTGAATTTTGAACTGCTTATAAGGAGGCACAAGAAATGAAGACATCATCTTCATCATCAGATTTTTTTGGTTTTAAGGCTTGCATGAGGAATCAAAAATTAATCTGCAGATTAATCAGTAATGAAGATAATCTTCAGTTGCGGCCGTACATATTAATACTACAGTAAATGCTTCACTACAGCGGGTACGAGAATGGGGAAGAAGCCACATTTGAAACACAAAGTGCCTCAGTCTCTCTCCACCTCTCCCACCTCTCCACACTAATGAATAGCAATTGGGGGACAGAAAAGCCTGGAGCATTCGAGTAAAAGTCGTATTAAGAAGAGGACAACAGAGTAAAGGGCCTTAAACAGGATAAATGACTGGGAAAAACTCAAGTCACCACACACACTTGCCCTTTAACACACACCATGAAAAGCCTGCTGCTGGACTGTACAGGTTGCAAGTGTGTTTGCTCTGCAGGCACAGTGTTGTGATATTGAAACGTAACAGCTCCATATATCAGGATGCTTGGGACCTATATGGAGGATAAACGACCTGCGAGCAGCACCTGGACAGTGTGTGTAATACGCAGATAAATAACTGAGAACCAGGAGGCATGTGACGACATGCAGACTCCTGCAGAGATCACATTAACCTCCTGGATGGTAAACAGAACAGATATATGAAGATTGGATCAGCGCACGCATGTTTTTCAGAGTGCTTTTTGTCTGAATCCCCCGGGAACAATAGTCGTTTGGAAGGGTAATGACTTAGGAAAACTGAAATGTACCATAACATGAATTAATCACAATGTGTGACCTGCATTCACGCACACTGTCAACACTCAGAGCTATCTATTTTCTGCTGTTTATACCCCGTTGTTTGGGCCCAACAAAAGGAGTTCCAGCTATTACACACGTTGAACAGAGTGTAATGCCTTGCCAATGTTTCCACTGACTGCTCCCGTTGAAGGCCGGCCAGTCAGATGAGAGGTCTCAGGCTGGGATGAGCCAGTTATTACTGTCAAGGTGACGGGGATCACACCACGTTCATGTTAGCCAAAGCTATAATCGACATGTTTTAGTAAATACTTCACGTAGAGCTGCTGTGATGCCAGAAGCCATAGTTGAATAACATTTAATTTCCTCCTGCAAGATAAGACCTTTTGTACATTCTAGACGATTTTATTCTATCACTGCCCTGAGCTGACAGTTATATGGACAGGGGATGATGGTGCAGCACGACTGTGCTTTGCATGGCAATACTGAGCTTTCTCCTGAACTCTTACTCACTCCCTTGCTCACATTTTACACTGTAGTGCACTTCAACTTTGAGTCAGGGCTGTTGCCCATGATGTCCCAGCTGTAGGGATGGGTGACAGGCGATGAAGTAGAAATCTCTAACAGAGAAGGGGTTAACAAGGTGCCAAAGACTTACAGGAGGCTCCCAGCAGGTGCTACACAGTGGTCACAGATCACAGCAGTGGCTCTACATGACAACTACCCTCAAACACAGACACACATATTAAGAGACCATTGCCTGAGAGTGCTGGCTATCCAAGACTTCTCAGCTTGGAGCAGTTGGATGTTTTGCATGCAGATTCCTGTTTCTTGGAGCATAATTAATGGGTTAAATCAATAATGCATTTCCCATTTCAAATGATGCCTCTGGGTTCAATAACAAGTGATTGGAGATGTGTTAGAAATGAGAAATAGAAGAGGCAGAGTGATTAGAGAGGATTTTACACCCCAGGACTGGTTGGACAGCATTAGATTTAGTCATGGAGACAAACATACACACACACACACAGTTCTATAACACAACCCACAAAGCTCAAACATTGAGTCCGCAGCAAACGATGAGAAGATAGCAGCTACAGAAAAGAGAACCAGGCAAAAGAAGTGATTACAGGAAAAGAGATGTGGGGATAAGATGACAGACACATGAATGGGGGGGCCGTCTGTGGATACAAAAGGAGGAGCTGACAAATGCACACAAGCAAACAAAGACACACACAATTTTGAAGAGAGATTCTGACAGTCCTCCCCTCACTGTGGCTGTTTTTGTTTGATGTCAAACAGAGAAAGCATAGAGAACTTGAACCCTGAAGGGGAACTGGCCAGTGCAGATAGTATCAGTGAGGTGTGCTGATGAGGGCACACAGTCCAGTCTGCTCAATCACTTCAATATGTCCAAACACACACGAGACACATAAATGAGTAAAGAGCTAAGTGATGAATCACTGTTAGCTTTAATCAGCTTTTATTGAACTCTTGATGAGATTTCCTTTTCCTTAAACCATAAGACAAATTACACCTCTAAGCTGACAGCATATTCTTGTTCCTTTTAAAGATATGTGAAGACTCATGATTAATAAAGTCACTCACAGCAGTAGCTCAGTCAGTAGAAACCAGGTAAAGGAACTAGACTTAGCTGGCTGAAGTACAGAGGTGGTGAGGTGCCAGTTCACCTCCCAGGCAATGCTGAGGTGCCCCTGAGCAAGGCACCTAATCCCCAAAAGCTCAGGGCACTTGGCAGCACACAGCCCCGACATCTCTCCAGATATCTCTCAATTAATGCATGTTCATAGGACCCTGTTCGAGCGTGTGTGTGTGTGTGTGTGTATACTTCAGAGGAAGTGTGGTGCATAATCAATACGAGTGGGGAAAAAATGAGTGTGCACAGTAAAGAACATGAAATATTAACAGTGTATTTTCAATAAATCTGTTCATGTATTACATATTACACACAATTAGTTTTTTATCACCATTAATAGTTGAAAGCAATTTGTTTGTGGTAATCAACGGCTCAAGTTTAAATTATTATTATTAGGAGTTCAGTTTTAGTTGCTTTATCTGATTCATATGGGCCTTTTACAGGAAACAACAGTTACTCACAATAACAATGTCGACTAAACCACAATCAGTCACCACCCATTTAGCAAGCCCTGTGGTCAACTTCTGCCATTTATTGTCATTTGCAGATCTGCAGAGATCTGTACTCCCAAAAACAGTGCTAGGACGGATTTTGTGATGTGGTTGCCTGCTGACATCAGTCTAAAATGCTTTGCCTGGCGGCAGCTCAAACTCAGAGAACATTTTCAACCCTGTTTGATGTAAGTGTGTATTAATTTCGATAAGTCATGTGAGGGAAGTTTTGTAAAGTAAAATTTGCTGTTCTGAAGTGTAATGGTACCATTAATGTCTATCAAGACTCAGCAGCTTTACTACAGAGTGCCAAAGGGGACAAGAAATGGATGTAATAAATTACTCTGACCTTGATTTCAAGCAAGTAAACTCTTAACTGCTGTCAGTCATGTGCTGTAATGTGTATGTACTTTATGTCATGGCCTAACAGGGTAGCTTATCCATTTAAAAAGGCTTTGACAGTAGAACCAGAAAAATCTGTTTAAAGGTAGTTTGCAGGATTTTCCTAAAATAAAAATGTCAACTTTCACATGAATATCACATGAATCTTGCTCAATTGCCATTTCTGGGCCTCTACACCAAGGTTATAATAGTTTTGGATTTGTCATTAGAATAGAATAGAATAGAAAATACTTTATTTATCCCCGAGGGGAAATTCAGGAGTCACCGCAGCATTTAAGAAAACAAAAGTAAGAAAGAATATAGAAAGTGCAAAAAGGTCCATAAGAAATTAGATGACGACATCCCGTCCACCACTCGTCCACCACTCTCCAGCCCAGCCAGTCTCCACCTCCACAGGGTCCAGGACTGAGCCTCCCCAGCAGTCCGTTCAGTCTCTGTCTCCTAGATCCTGCCTGCTCACAGCAGGCGAAGCTCCTCCGATGTGTCGCCGGCGTCCGATGTCAGCTCCGTTAGCCACGTCCGTGAACAGCACGATGCCGCTGGGTTAGCACGGCTAGCTCGTCCATCCCCCGGAGCTGGATCCCACATTCCCAACAACGATGGATGGAAGGACAGGTCCACGTTGTCATCTCCCAGCTCACACCCGAGAACCAGCACGTCGTCCTCACCTCCTCCTCCTCAGCTCGAGGAAAATCATCAAGCCCTTCACTAGTTAGCATTGGCATGCTACAGGCTGCTAACAGCTGAGTTTGCATGTAAACAATGCAGCCATGGTTACATGTAGGATCTCCAGACAAACACAGGAGAAAAGTAGTCAAAAATATCACCGAAGCCACAAAAAGTTTGGTGTCCGTGACCGACAATGAACCATACAAAGTGATGATCCACTCCAAATACAAAGATTACGTAAAAGAGACGAAAAAAATTCCAAGAAACGGACAAAGACGAGAGAGCTGCTGCAACAGGCAGCTACTTGGGTAGCGCCTAGCAACGGAAAAAATTATAGTTTAGTTTTAGTTAGTTTTGACATTTCTTTCCATTACAGTTTAGTTTTAATTAGTTTTACAGCAGGCATTCTAGTTTTTATTTAGTTTTGATTTTTGCAACAAGGCTTAGTTTTGGTTTAGTTTTAGTTCTTTCATACCTTATTTGCCAGGTGCAGGATTCAAAAAGGTCAGAGTAAATATTTTGTCATACTGTTAATTTTCAAGTCCAACATAGTGCTCACTGCTCAGTCAATGCTGATACTGAACTGTTGGCTGCTGCCTTCATCACAAAAAAATAATACAAACTTAATATAAAAAATATAAACATAAATTATATAAAAATAATATAAACATAAATTCCATAAAACAATATAATATGAGCTTTAATAATTAGAAACTTGGACTCTAACAATAAAGTCAGACTCACATGCAGTTAAACTATTTCAGATGATCTGATTCATTGCTCCACTACGTTTGGTCGCAGCACAGCGCACAGCCAGTCAGTGCAGTAAACAAGCACGTCCCAGTACGTTGCTATGATGGTGCTGTAAGGCACTGACAACTGCCGAAAACTGTCATAAAATTGGTTGGGAAAATGTGTTGGATAGATTTAAATCCTAAAGGCTACTAATATTGTCAAACACTATAACTAAGGACATTTTTCTATAATTTTAGTTAGTTTCAGTTAGTTTTGTGAACACAAGATACAGTTTTAGTTTACTTATCGTTTTTGTTTTCTTTTGTAGTTTTTATTTGTTTGAGTTAACTGCAATGTATTTTAAATTTTAGTTTTCGTTTTTAGTTTTGTTTTAGTTAACTATTATAACCTTGCTCTACACATGTAAGTCAGTGTCTGTGTCTGCCCCAAACCCTCTCCTCAGCCTGTATGTTGATGCTTTGGCTGTGTCTGGTAATTTCTGGGCAGAGAGTAGGCGCAGTTTTCTCAGGCCATTACAACACGGTCAATGCACAAGTGACTTTGCCTGTTAATTAGCAAGTGAAAGAAGCTATTCCAAGCAGCTATGATAGTGGACGTAACAAAGAGCAAGAAAAACAACTAGAGTGAATCAAAACGTCAAACAGATAAAGCCGTTAACTAAACAAGGGTAAAGCTTGGCTCAACTTACACTGACTTTCAGGCACCTGGAGAGCAGCACGGGGCAAAGAGTGATGTGAGTTGGCTTTCTGCCAACCAGGTATGTGTCAGATGTCAGAACATGCCAAGTCAGGTGCACTGCTCTCGAGTCTCTCCCACATAGAAATGCAATGCTGCAGGTGGTTGCTAGGCTAGTAAATGTGTTCTCATAGTTGCAATTGGAGGCTGTGGGTGTGTGCTGCCACTGGCACTGAGCCAAGGAGGAGGAGCTCAGTTTGAAATTCTGTTTACTGACAAGTAACGAAAATTCCTGCAGACCCTACCTTTAATATTTGTTAAAATGCATTAAAGAAGAGATCATTGCACTAATTGAATATGTTTTTGATAAGCTTGATTTTCATGACCATCCAGAGAATGATATTAGCCATTTTGCACCCACACAAAGATGATGACGATGCAAACTACCTCCATAGAAATAGTTTGGGTCATGGTTCTCTACAATGAATCATCAATTCTGACGCAACAGCAAGACATCTTATGAGAAAGAAAGAGAAAGAGCAGCAAAAATCTCCGTTGTTTAGCAGCACTCAGAAAACATTTGCAAGAACTCCCACACAGAGTAAAACATACATTTGCATGCAGGGTCTGTACTGTCAGGCAGGCGAACATCTGCACAGCCGTTACATGCACAGATGAACATGAACACAATCATCCGCAATTTACTGCGGACTCGGCAGTCCCCAGAAGACTCTCCTGAGTCCCTGAGACCAAATATTTGCAGACTTATCTCGTCTTTATCTCCATATTCATCTCTCATTCTGTATGTTTCTGTCTGAGGTTATGCAGACGTGCGTGTGCTGGTGCGTGCATGTACTTTGTAAGAGCTGCCTGTTGAGACGGTGAATTAAACAGCAAGTGCATTTGATCTGCAAAGCACTCCAGGGCAAATACACGAAATGAGACACACACAAATACACACGCGGGCACGCACACACACACACACACACACACACACACACACACACACACACACACACACACACACACACACACACAGGCTTGCATACAGCATCAAAATCATTTCCGTCACAGAATCTATTCTTAGGAGCGGCAACAAACCATTCTTTCCCTGATATAAATCTCTTTTATTCATACCCACAAAAGTCACGCATATACACATGCATGCACTCACACACACACACACACACACTAATAAACACATGCACTCATAGCTTAAAGCGACCCTCCCTGGTGGTCATAATGCATTCATGCAATGTACTTTGTTTTTTTTTATTTTCTACAACAGGATTTGTTCCAGGTAAGTCTCGGCATGAAGACCTTTGAGGGCTTATTTAACTGGCAAACAAACATGCACGCACGCGGCAGCCTTCATCTGGTGATTGTGGAGGTTTGGGCAGGTGTGTGGAGGTCAGAGGCTGTCTGAGGACGTCAAAGCTTCTTTCCTAATCTGCCTCCCTCTGTCTGCCTCACACACACACACACAGACACACACACACACACACTCAGACAATCCGATCTGCGAGAAGCTAAATCAACACAGCTGCAACAACTCGGCCCTCACTGTTCTCCAACCTTCACTCAGCCATCTCCATCTTTAATCAAGCTTCATCTCCCTCTCTCTGTTCCACTTTTTGTCCATTTGCTCTCTCTGTCCCCTCTTCCCTTTCTTTAAATTTTGCATTGGTCACTGGTAAATTTACATGCCAGGTACCACTGTCTGCCAACATAGGAGACCTCAGAGCTCATCCCTTGACCTTCCTCACACCATCACGCACTGTTTGCCCTCCCTCTGTGCTCCCTGTTTTCCCTCTCCCTGCCCTCTTAGCAGTTGGCCAACAATAGACTGCAACCACCCAGTTACCTCACGCCCTGTCAGCACAGGCTGAAGAGAAACCGCCCTGGGCCCTCCAGGGGAAACAGGAGTCTCCAACTTCCCATTGTCTGTCTCTCTCTGTCTGTGTGTCTGACTACCAGGGTGAGTTTTGTACAGGTGTGTGTGTGTTTGTGCACAGAGGACACACATCTAAACAAAAAGCCAGTGACCAGAAGGCAGAAGATCAGATGTTATCTTTTACCACTTGAGGATGAAGACTGATACAATTTCCAATTTCCTGGGACTATTTACAAATGAAATGTCCTCTGCACGCTGCTTTCACCTTGCTCGACATGAAACCGATACTCTGCTCCAAGAAATACATTTTACGGTCTGGTACTTTGAAAGCATCTTCACTTGTTCAGGAAATTTTTCATTATCCTCACAAAAAGGCTTCCCTCCTTGAGGCTTTATGTTGAAACTGATGCCAGTCAACCCTGCTCATCATCCCTTTAACACTAATTTTAACTACATGTAAGGAAGACTTATAATTATCATCAGGGTGTCATTAACGCCTCAGGTAATACCTGTAAACACAGAATGAATACCTGTTGCCTGAGGCTGACGCTTTCAAGAGAGGGCATCAAAATCACAAAGAAACTGAATGAAATCTAGAGACAGAAAATAGGACATGATATCCTGTTCTGAGGCACAAACACTAAAAATCTCTCGAACATAATTTTAATTTCATAAACAATCATACTAAGAAATAAAATTGGTCTGTAAAATATTGATTTCCAGAGTGTCAACAAACCTCATTTTGTCACAAACTGACTCAGACAGTGTGAAACTAAGAGCTGCAAAGCATAGATTTCTCAAAAATATTGATTTGAATTTAATTTCAAGACAACAAAGTGTGAAAGTGAGCCATAGTGATGGAGAATGCAGTAACTGGTGAGGAAAAAGACAAAGTAGTCAGACGCTGAAAAAGAAATAATGTGTCCTCTCCGCAGTCTTGTATAGACTGTATACATACACTTTTACGCTTAATTGGATGACTCACACCTGAAATTTAAGGATGTGGGTGTGATGGGGGAAATTTTGAAGGCATTCACAGCCGTGACCGAGTGATTTCTACCAACTTTGATGTTTTCTCCGTGTGCTTCACATTTGGTTTGGAGTGAAATGTCTCAAAATAAACTCTACTGAAGAATACACCCCTTTTTAAAGGTTATCTTTTGCCTCTTTTGCCTGTTTTTCATCAGTCACCCCAGAGAGAGAAGAAATTTGTCATGACATGTAAAACAAAGACCCTGGAGCCAGGAGTGGAAGTACTACTTTGTGCCTTAACTACTCAGACATCATGGCTGTTCTTATTACTTTGATGTGAACATGCTTTTCAAACAGCATCTGATCATTAAGTCAAAATATGTCTCTGTAAGTCATCGTAAACTGATGATTTTCCCATGTGACTCATCTCATTAGCATGCTACCATGCCAACACATGACAGTAAACTGTGTAACTTGCAGCAAAACTATAAATATGTTATCATGTTCACCAGCCTGTTCTTATAGGGAAAAGCAAAAGTGAACAGTTAACTTTAGTATGGAGGAGTCCTCTTTACCCGCAGACACCAGCAGACGCTTGTTATCTCCCCCTGTGATGTACTTTCGGGCTTGTGCTGCAGCCATCTCCATGGCTGGCTTGTCTCAGGGGATCTCCTCCTCTAGTCTTCTCTTCAAAACACTAAAAACATGCTTGGGCTGAGGTCGGATGACTGAGGACTCTGTACTTTACTAAAAGCTACAACTCAAATCAGTGTGCTTGTGTAGAGAAGAAAAATAATGAGAGACCTATCACTGTCAGTTTAAAGATAAAGTGTTTGATACAAATATTCCAGTAATTGCAAGACTCATACAGCTGGAAAGCTGATGTGTCACCACAGGCAGGAGGAGAGAAAAGGCAGCTGCTTTAAAGCAAATAAAAATATGGAAGAGCCTACTTTCATAATTGAGGTCAGAGGTAGATACTTGCTTTAATCTCTGTGAAGGTTCGGGTCACTGCATCCATCACTCAAACATCCACACAACAGTCCTAGTCATCCATCACTCACTCTGGGATTTATTAGCCAGGTCTGGAGCCAGAGGGTAAGAGGTTAAATGAGGAGCATTGTGTTTGCAGTTATCAGCAGAGGAGAGCCCAAAGTGGGTCTGTGTGCTAATCCCCTCCAGTGCACACAAACACACAGGCACACACACACACATCATCAGATGTTTAATCAACAGTGTGTCTGTAGCTGCCAAAGTGGGACGTTAAATATACATAATACAGCCAAGTACAGACATACAATTGTGAAACAGTAAACGGACACTCAGCACAAACAAATACCAAACAATCTGATGTCTATCTAACATAAATCCTCTGACAAACAAACACCCTGTGGAATCTGATCAGTCTGCAAAGCACCCAGCGGGTGACTACACACACACACACACACGCACACACACTTCTTAAGCATGCTGTTTGGCCAAAGAACACATTGACATGCTCATTCTCTGCTCAATACATAAATACCCACAAACACACACACTCAACTTGATATAAACAGAGCCGCAACCATGTAGTCAGAAAGCCTTAAGGCTCTGCACCGTGTCTCATCACTGTACGCTAATGTCGAACACAGTGGTGGTGCTCTGCGTAGCTGCTGTCACTTTGGCTTCAGATCCAGGTTATTTGCTCGAAGCTCAAATAGGCCAGGTTTTGAGTTATGGGGTCATCGCTTTCACACGAGCCTAACACTTTTGTCTGTGACAAACGCAGTGTTAAAAGAACTGCTCAAGCTGATATTACTAGGTGCAGCTTAAAAGCCTGTCTACTGTGTTCAAGTCTTTCACATGCAACTAGAAAACCAAAGGAGTCAGAGTGTGTCTATCTGTTTGTGCATCTGTGTGTATGTGTGTGTGCGTGTGTGTGAGTGTGACTCTTCCCTATCTCACCAGCCTCGAATCCAAAGCAATTAGAGGGGCCAGATGGTGGGCTGGACTCACAGTAAATAGCTGTGCATTGACAGAAGAAGCCAGTAACAAAAATGGACTGTGACAAGGAGCCAGAATGACACACAGATACATGAAGGCATCAAAGCAGCAGGCAAACACCAACGCCTTGCTGTCATAATCGCCATAAACCTACTGTGGCCATCGTGGAGACTTTCAAAGCAGAACCAGATTGTATCATTTGGTGGGAACACACACACAGAAGGGCTGCTTGCAACTAAACCAAATAAGGCAGGTGCATATGCATGCATGAGCACACTCACACACAAACCTGTACACACACGGACACAGCCCTCTGCACGCCCTTCTGTTAAAATTTGACCGAACCAGTTTGCTTTAGTCAGAGTTTAAACAATGCAGCCTTTGAGAGGGGCTCCATTCACCCAGTTTCAGCTTGGCCTGCACATTCCCCAACTGAAAACACAAACTGCCTCTCTCCAGGAAAACCACTGAAACTACAGCACCACATTCCTCTACTCCATCCTTTTCTGTATGTGTGTTTATGTGTGTGTGTGTGTGTGTGTGTGTGTGTGTGTGTGTGTGTGTGTGTGTGTGTGTGTGTGTGTGTGTGTGTGTGTGTGTGTGTGCACAGGGTCAGCATGAGAGGTGCAAAGGACCAGCTGAATATAATGATAATATATATGTATCCTTAAATAAGATGGTGCATGTGAGCTTTGTGTGATCATTCTTCATTAGGAGCATGCTCAGATGAAAACCTAATAGAAAAATGTGGCCTTTAAGCAGATGGGGTACAGAAGTCCCCTACATCCCCGTTACCAAGGCAGCAAGTTCAAATCAGCCAACCAGGGCACATATATACAAATCAGAGAGCAGGAGGAGGCAGGGCTTGATTCAGGACAGGTATAGTCCACAAAATGGGTGCTCCCATTCCTGCCCTAGGTTTGCAAGAAGCCTGTTACATTAGGCCTGCTGACAAACACATACACACTGATTTATCAAAACTGAAATGAAGCAAACAGCCAAACCAGGAAATGAGAGTTCATAGGGAAACAGGGGAGGAGGGGGTGGTGAGTCTGGAGTGTGTGAAGGATGGGTGAAAAGAGACAGAGAGGCCACTTCATATCCCGATCAATTAATCTATAAATCTAATCAGGGAGAATCGATGGGTTGCACTTCTTTCAATCTGGCTCCTCAGTCATCTGCGCTCACCTCAAGTGTTAAAGAGACACAAGACACAACGCTCAGCAACACCGGGACATTTTAAAAACCGAGAAATCTTTAATAGCAACAAAATAAGAAAAAAATATATATAGAAAGACACGACAAAAATGTGACAATTTGAATTCAATCTCTTTTTTTCAAAGACCAAAATAATTAAAAATTAAAAAATACAAAAAAGAAAAGACAACTTTTACACAGAGCAGTCAATAATAATAGTAATAATAATAATAATAAAAAGCACATTTTTTGGGTAAGACTGTTTTGTTGTGTTTACAGTTCATTTGTATAGAAGAAGCACATTTTGCCAGTTTTGGCAGCAATCACAGCGCAGCAGTCAAGAGTAAAGCACTCCGAAAACATAAATTATAAAGCACTGCAAAATAACAGAGAAGAAGAGAAACTGTAATAGGAGAAAATAAATCCTTCATGCTTGCTGTCACTGAGAAATACACAAATGTGACACCATAAATTAGTAATTCTTTTCTCTGCTACATATTTATATATTTATACTATGTACACGGGAAGGATTTCTGGTTGTTTTCTTTTTTTATGGGGGTGAGATGGGAGATGTTAAGGCTTTGATTAGTCATCAAATGTTTGGAGCCAAAGAAAAAGCAACAGTATGCAGCTTTCTGGTAAGAAAAATAAGATTTTTTACCATCTAACCTTGTGCTAGACCCAGACCTGGATCCTGGATTTCTTTTAAAGCAATTTGTCTGGCAGGCCTGTACTTGGTGGGTGGCAATGCTGTGTGTGTTCGCGTGTCTGCAGAGGTGGTCATGGTGGCAGAGGTGGCTTGAGTGAAAATAGTTGAAAAATTTGGGAGGCGGGTGGGAAGTTTTGACTCTCTAAAAGCACAGAAAGCGATCTAGGAGGGGACGGAGGTCAGAAAAGGCATTTTTATGAAAGCTCCATTTCCTGTGCAGGACAAACACAGAATGGACAAACAGGTTCCTCAAAAGCCTCTGTCTCTGACGCTGGGTGAAAGGTGTGTGTCACTAAATGTGCGCCTGTCTCTGTTCTGCACAGTCACTGGTTTGGGGAAGAGTTGGACAAGTTGCGGGGAAACAGAAAGCAGTGGAGCAGTAGGACACATCATGCTGTGGCTCTTCCCATAGTAAGAGGACTGCGTATAAGTCCCGACAGAGCCACTGAGCAAGAAGAGGAAAAAACGAAGTGTGTTTGTGCCGCTGTGTGAGCGCATTCGTGTGGGCTTGTGTCAGGAGATGGCGGAGTTGTCAGGTATGAGGTGTCTTCTGCACAGTTTGGCTGTGGGAGTGAGCATAATGAGAGTGACTGAGGGGTGTTTGTGCGTGGGCGAGTGTTTCTCTGCATTCTGCATATACATGCGTACGGGTGTGTGGAAATGTGTGTGAGTCAGTGTGCTGTCCAAACGCACAATAATATCTTCACTTCACTTGTTTCCCATGGTGACACAAGGTGGATGCTCAGGTTACAGACCCAGTGGCAGTGAGAGTCGTCCTGAAGCCCCTAAAGCATCACCAAAACACACACCGACACTACACACACATGCACACACTCATGGCTGAGTCAGGCGCGACACAAGCACTGCCTGTGTGTTTACAGTCTACCTGATAAATTATGAGTATTGTGGGTATTTTTGCAGTGTGCAGGGTGTCTGTCAAGGAGAGGGAGAAGCCAATTGTGCAAAAATGAGTGTGCTTGTTATGTGGAAATGCAGGCAGAGTGAGATTTAACAAAAATAGGAAATAATAATACCAGCAATGCTATATACTTTTTCCTCCATTACAAATGGACTCTTAGGCTTTAAGTAAACTCAGATCAGTTAGATCAGCTTGTTGTGAACACCACCCCCAAACCAGAGAGGTTTTCATTAGATTAAAAATTACATTCTGAAGACCTCTGGGACATTTCCCAACGCCTCTCCACTTTCACAACACTGGCAACACTGGTTCCATTGATCTGATATTTACATTTTCATAAATATCCACATTTTCACAAGAAAAATAAAGATGCTTACATATATAGTACACAGATACCTCACACCATAATGTACATACAACAGTTTTGTCCCTTGTGTCGCCATTGTTACCACCAGACCACATTTTAGATTTCTCTCTTTTTTTTTCTTTTTGCGGTGACACACACAAGTGCAAAAATAAGTAATACATTTTTATTTTGAGTGGTTGTGGCAAATCAGCCGTGCTTGGTAAATTTACTGAACCCCAGGTAGACAGAAGCTGCAGTTATGTATAAGCTAAGGCCATTAGATGAAAATCCTATCGAACACACTGGCTTACGGTATGCTAGACGGTGCTCAAACAGGGAAAGCTGTCTCTCTACTTGTGATATCTGCTTCCTCTATCCTTCTCCTACTTCTCACTCTCTCTGAAGGTTAACGGCGTCAGAACAGAAAACGAGGATCATTTCAACCTTTGCAGATACTTGCACTATATGGGAGGGTTTTCTACATCTTAAGTTCAAGGTTGAAAGGAGCTGTGATAATAAATGCAGGCAAGTACAGTCTTTCCTTGCCCTTGGCGAGGGGTCACTCTGCTTTTCACCTCATGACCTGCAGCGACCTGCAACCCAGTTCTTAGCTCAGCCTTACAGGAGGTCAGTACAGTCATCGAAAAACTGCTTGCACCAGATTCCCAGTGGGTCAAAGGGGAGTTGATTAGAAGGCCAGGAAACCCGTGATTAGAGGAGCTACAAGAAAGCTTCTCTCAGAGATTGTCCATCACAGTCATCCAGTGGCTACATAGACACAGTGATGCATGTTAAGTGTACACATTCAGCCTTAAAGACAGTTGTGCACAGTGGCCACGAGAAATATTTGCCTGAACAGGCCTCTAGTGGCTCGTTTGAAGGATAAATTAACAGTCAGGAGACAATCTGCCCTGAAGCTGCATTATGAAAGGACGTTTCACCCGTTGCTGGCTCTAAGTCAATACGACTTCCATGGCTTCACTGTGGACCCTTCACATCTCCTGATCAATTCACCTCATTTAGCAACATCCGCTAATGGACAGAAATATGAGATGATGTAATTGAAGTGCTATCTTAGCCAGTATGGTCATACTTTGAAGGTAGGATTCTGCCTCATCCGGCCATCTACTAAAGTATAAGAGGAGACAGGAGTGTCCATGCAGTGAAGTGAACACAGCCACTCCAGGTGGATTAGTCAGTGCTGCATGTCACGGCAGGCCGCGCTGGAATAGAGTAAGTGGGGCGCTTGACACATCAGGAGCAGTGAAATACTCCCCCTGCTCTTTGCGGCCATGACCTCGACACCGCCCGGGATAAATCATACACCACCCGTAAACACCAGGAGAGAGGGATGAGGAGAGAGAAAGAGGGAGGGGTGGTGGAAGAGAGGGACAGAGGTGGTGATGGGAGGGGGGAGAAACCGCCACGTCATAAGCGATAAGTGGTGGCAATCTGTTGGTCCCGGCTAAAGCGAGCAACTTCACGGCTCATTACCAATCAAGCTCCTCCTGTCAGGAGCGCTCTGAGGAGACGCGGGTGAGGAGGAAGACGAGAAGAAGAGACATGCTCCTCTCTTGCTATCCTGCCTCCTGCGTTCCTCTCTCCATCCCTTGACCCTGTCAGATCGGCTACACCTCATTCCCTTGTCTCTTGTTTACCGTCTCTTTCCTCCAGGCACAGAGCAAAAGTTTGAATGTGAATACCTTGTTATGAAGTCGATTCAAACTCTCTGCAAACTTGTGTTGTTAAATTCAGCTGAGCTTGGGTTTGAGCACCATACAATCTCCCTTTTTTCTAAGTCTACTGTCTCTGATAGTATAGAGATGTTTTTTTTTTAAGAGGATATGAATTTGTCTCTTTTCTGAATCTCATGATGGTTACTGTCCATACCTTTCAATGTTTTCCTCCGTACCCATCACCTGCTGCTAACTAACCCAGCAGCTGTCACAGCACAACGCAGCACTAGAACAAAAGGGTTTCTCACAGGAGGACTCAGACAAGCAGGCAACATGTAGCTGGCTTGACAAGCCTTTCCACTTCTGCTGTTTTGGTGAAGATAAGAGTGAATTTGCAAGCGAGTTTGCCTCTTCTACAGCCAAGCTTGTATCATGATTCCATTATCCTACTCCCACACTACACAGTTTGTCTCTTTTGTCTGTCAAGAGTCCTTGTCAAGGTCCCGGTGATAGTGATAGCATGAGCAGAAAAAGTGGAGACAGTTTTTTTTTCTTTTCTCCGTTAGATTTCCAGTTCCTGAAGACAAGAATTACACAGCGCTCCTTTCAGAATATCCCACCACACGTTCCTGTTCATTCTGTCCATCCTGGGGGCTTCACTGTGATTAATATTGGGCTATATTTAAAATTAATTTTCAAAAATAAAAGTGGTAATATTCTCTCTTTTTCTATCAGACAGGGTGAGACCCTGAAGCCACAGAATCCACAGGAGGAATCAGCTTTCTCTCCATTTTTTTCCTCCTCCTCCTCCTCCTTTCCTCTCCTCCTCCTTTATACATAAACAGCAGTCCGAGAGATGACCGAGCCGTCCCGCTGAGACTCCATGTCATCATCAAGGTAGTCTCCAATCATATCACCCTGGTCATGTGGAGGGCGGAGCTGAAGGATGGGGGCCCCTCCTGAGAAATGGTCATACCTCTCCTCCTCCTCCAGCTCGTCAAACTTTCTTCTCTCCGCGTCATCTAGTTCGTTGCTCAGCAGGATGTCTTGGGCGGTGGGTGTAGTTGCGACAACTTCGGGTCGGCCCCCCATGGTGAGGGGCTGGTGGTGGTTGTTTTTCTCTGCCAGGCCTTGGTGGGAAGAGCTCTCGTTGTAGACATAGATGGGGCCGTTGTTGTTACCGCCTCCGACCCCGCCACTCCCCGTGCCAGCGCCTGTGCCGTTCTTGCTGGCCTTTTTTCCACCACCGAATATGCGCGTCTTTATGTCGCTGCCCCCGTTGGCGCGGTAGCCCTGCTGTTGCCTGCGGCTACGGGTGACGAGCACGGCGATGAGAGCGGCGACCAAAAGGAGAGCCAGCAGGGAGCCAATCACAGCTCCCGCCACCACACCGGCTTGGGATGGATTCACTGGGGGCTCTGCAGGAGGGGGAAGGAGAAGAAAAGAGGGAGAGGAAAAAAAGGAAGAAAGGGATATGGTTGAGAAAGGAAAAAAAGGAAACAGTGTGAAATACGGTGAGAGGGCAAGAGGGAAAGTAGAAAGCATAAGAATAAAAGAGAGGAAGGGGTGACATAAGGGGGAGAGGAGGGGCAGAAAAAGAAGGTACAAGTTGGATGATGTCTGTGGCGGTGATCTGAACTATATTTCAGTGAAGTGTGTCATAGTGCTGAGGTGTCAGTACAGTCAAGTGTGTGTGTGTGTGTCTGTGTGTGTGTGTGTGTGTCTGTGAGTGCGTGAGCCTGTGTGTGTGCGTGTGTGCTGAGCCTCTTTCTACACTGACATTTCCTCCTCTCCCTCAGAGCTGCTCCTGTCCCTGTTCCCACAGCCACGTCACAACAACCTCCCTGCCATGTTTCCCCCTGTGTTGCCCTTCATCAGCCAGGGTCCATCCAAGGATCACCACACATCTTAAGGCAAGGCAGGCAAAGCAGGGAGGAGGAGGAGGAGGGAGGGCAGGCGAGGTTGTCCTGCAAGCAACATGCACACGCTTTCTGAAGAAGCAGGGGGAGGGGGTTGGTGGCGTTGGCAGGGCAGAACAGGTGGAGGCCATGCAGAGGAGGAGGATGAGGCTGATGATGGATGGAGGAGTGCAGGGAGGGAAATTTGATGAAGAAGAGGAGGAGGAGTGAGTGAGTGACAAAGTGACACAGCAGAATGACAACTCTTCCCGGGAGCCACTAGTGTGGAGCAGGAGAGATTGGATCGGCACCCCCCTCCACTCATGTAACACCACAGGCAGTGCTCCACTGCTGCTAAACGTGCGTGTCCATTTTTACTCCAGCACTGCTACTTTAGTCACAACTGCCATGTTGTGCACACATGCACATGAGAGGAAGCCATCTGAAGTTTGTTTTAAATCAAACAGGTTTTCCTGGAGTGCACTCCAGCTAAGGAGTGTGAATAAAACAAGATCTTCACTACCCAAACAGAAGCTTTTTTGTTTGTGTAACACAATCCCAGCGAGACATTTGGTGTTTGAATAAGAGTTGTGAAGACATCCCTTATGACTTGTCGACCATATAGTGCACTCTTCCCGAACTTGCCTCAGAATCCCTCTGCTGTGATATTAGTGCAATATATTCCAGGGGAGGTGCTTTAAAGGCAGAAGATGCTGTTGCTTTTGCAGAGAAGGTAAGCACAGGTTACGATTAAGACTTGGTATCGTTAGGCACATTATTGTGAAAGTAAATCTGAGCACTTCAAGTGTTTCAGTACAGCTACAGCCAACACAAATACTATTAGGGTGTAAATTTGTGTAAAAAGCCTTGGGAGAGTGTCCCTGACATGTAAGTCAAAACTATGCAAAGCAACTATGTGATCCAAAGCACCAAGAGTTAATTTGCCAGCATTAATTGGATAATCTATTTTGGCACCGCCTTAAATGCATCACACATTATTAGCGAGCCTGCCAGTCTTTGCACAGCTCCATCACAACAACTTATTATCGCCCCCAAAAAAACGCCTCATGCTCATCTATCTTCCACAGCAATAATGTATTCATGGCTGCCATAAACAACTTTTGTTTTAGAGGATCAAGGAGGAACAAGTTATAGGTGAAATATTAAGTCAACACTGCAAAGCTAGCTGTGAGAGTCATGGCTGTAAGCTAGCAAAGCTGTTTCCCAATCAAATTTTTTTTAAGCAGTGTAAACTATATATTTTAAGACCCCCAAGATTAAGTCTAATAAGTTGATTCAAGCTCATAAATAAATAAATAAATAAGTTTCTAGAAGGGTTTTGCACCATGTTGTGCAAATGTTAGCTCAGCTTGTTTGTAGGTTTCTAGTTTGTTTGAAGTCAACATTCCTGCGGTGCGACGAGTCAGGCCAAAAAACAATCAAAGTAATCTGATGACATCTGCAGTAGATTTAAAGGGTATGTCTGTCAGAAAACAATGATAAAATGTACAATTTTCTGAGTGCACTGGATTCAAAGGGTTACAGAAAGTGTACTGGCTGATACTCAAGTTGAGATAGTGGCGCTCATATCAAGAAGAAAAAGATAGTTTTAGCACATCCCTTCCTAGAATCTAACCTAATGCCAGATGTAGGCTTTTAGAAGTATTGAGGTTTCAGACGAGGCTTTGTTAAGAGACTACAAGCGAGTAAAGCCTCTAAGAGAGCCATCAAAGTGAAACTGCTTTACACAGGCTTTTTGAGGCCAAGAGTTCAGGGCTCTAAGTGCTTCCTGGGGTTATGATAACTCTCTGCAGACTCTGACCAATTCCCCATGAGGGCATCATCTATATCTCAGTGAGCAGGGATTAAGGCTCTAACACTGAGGGAGTTAGGGGTCAGCTCCACCCATGTTGTTAGCTTTCACTGTGCTCTGATACTCTCAAATGTTCTCCAAATGACACTGGCGATTTCTCAAGATGTCAAAAAATGACAAATACAGCATGACTCCTTTAAGGAAGAGGAGCAGGTCAAGCTGCTTTTGTGATGTCTTCAGAGCTAAAATGATTTTTTTAAGGGGGGGGCTGCCTGGTCGTGTTTCATTCAGGCTCTTTAAAAGGTTTTAACCAAATCTAGACTATTTATGCATTTTACATGAAGACATGTAGTTCTTGATTTTTATTTAATGTACTTTTTTGTTGTGTTTGGATCATTTTGAACAGTTGGGTGCCCCAGATACGAAAACAGCTTATACAATCACAGAAGAAAAGAGGCAGTCTGTAGAGGGACTATCTTATGGAATAAAGTCTTCCTGTTTCCTTCAGATATTTAGCACAGAAGCTACACAATACAACCAAAAAAAGACGTCGTGAGCCAATCAATTTTTTATTTCAGTCCCTGACTGAAAGTGATCAAAAACCCTTAGCTAAGCTGAACATGCTTTCTGTCGTTTTTAGCTTTCCTTTCCACTCCCTGCACTTCCACCAGCTGCTGCTGAGGATTAACCAGGAGACGCTGTGAGAGAAATCCCTTCCTCAAATTTGAGAGTATCAAATCAGACCGACTCTCATTGTCATTCCCGTTTGAGAATCCCAACAGAGTCTGGCCCCTCTTGTTAAGTGTACAGAGAGCCGACAGATCTTCTCTCGTAACACAAATTCTTGTGAGGGGTGAAAATGTGAATCTGCCGCTGCCTACACCTGTGTTCAGCTTTTCTCTTCCTCTTTATTTCTGCCTCTCCTCTTCTACACCACTCTCCTCTCCATCTCTGCTTCCACTTCACCAGCTGCCTGCTGCAGACTCCTTCAGTCTCCTCTGAATCCACTTTCCCTGCCATCTCCCCAATTCACATTTGTATTTCTGTCACATAATTTGTCCTCTCTGCTTTCTTCCTCCGTCCTTTACTTGCAACATTTTCCTAAAAAAGAAAAAAATTATAAAATAAAGGGACGTACTTTCTCTTACATTTCAATTTCTCCCAACAGCCTCCCTGAACACAGTGTTTCTCTTCCCTCCTACTCTCCGCTGAGTAGTGCTAAACATTCCTGTTCACACACATGAGAGTGAGAGCTAGCCCTCAGTGTCCACTTGTAACAGGAACACAAGAAATGCATTATCACCTCCGGCTTGGTGGAGCTCCGGCACAAGCAACGAGCCAACAATCTCTGTGCAAACTGGGGCCGGATGCTACTGCAATTTGCTGTCACATCAAAGGGAATTACACAAAAACTTAAATGCAAATTCTCTAAAAATTCCAGTCATCCAATTATTTTTAATGCGCCGCTCAAGTCAGTTTTCTAAGTGTCTCTCTCAAAGTCTCAGCTGGTAAATCCTTTCGTGGATGATGATTCATGTTTTATTCCGTCCTTCTGGACACAACACTTGAAAGATTCAAGAGATAGATGTAAAGGAGCTACCCCAGGCTCCCTGTACAGGCCCACTGCAGACCCCGGACACATCCGAACAGAGCACAAGAGGAATCTTTTTAAAGTGGGTGAGGAGAGGACATCTTCTAAACACATGCAGTTGGATGAGCCAGCAGAAAAACTGCAATATGCATGCTGTGTGAATAACAAGAGGGAGGGGGGAGAAAAATAAACATGCAAAAATACACTGAAGCCCCCAAGCACCAGGCCCTCCTGTCCTCAGACACAGACACACACATAGACACATACACACACACACACACACACACACACACACACACACACACACACACACAGCATACTGTGTAAGCCAAAACACAGCATGCTTCTTACGAAGTCACGTCCAGCACGACCGTACGCTCCAAGTGACCGCAAGTAATGAGGGAGATGGAGTGGAAGTAACATTGACTGCAGCCTCCCAAAAACATGCATGGTCACACACACACACACACACACACACACTCACACACTCACAGCATCGTGGTCATCAGTGGCCTGCTGACGCCGGGCTGGGCTGCACCTAGAGCATAGCTTAGCAGTCCCCTCTGTCAGCATGTTAACTTATTGAACAGAGCTCTGAGTGTGTATGCCCGTGCATGGCCTCGTGTGCGTGAGTGTGTGCTAATGAGGGGTGGGCAGGGGGCCAGTTGCAGGCTGGAGGGAGTCTTGGCTCCATCAGACCTGTTCTCTGGCTGTTTTTCGCATGGCCGGAGACACACAGTAACAGACAAAGACAGACACACACACAAAATGGATGGAGGAAAATGGCCAGAACCCTCGCCCTTGAACTGTGTCCTCAGAGGAAAAAGTTGGAGGAAAAAGCACAGGATTGAGGGGAAATCTCTTTTCTGCTAAACTTCCAACCATGCGGGGGGTTTATTGGGGAACTTCAAACTTTTTGAGGTGCAGCTGAGTCACCCTTGCAGGGAACAATTGAGGGGTTAAAACTAGACTGAAGATGGAGGGAATCTGGGTTACCCACACAAGAACCCCCGTGAGAGAAGCCTTAGACAGAGGGAGGGATGGATGGAGGGATGGAGACTACTAAGCTGTGATTAAGGAAGAGCTACTGGTATTTAAGAGTTAAGCTTTCGAGAGAGAGATAGAGCTAAATAACATACGGGAGAGGAAGAGAGAAAAGAGGGAAAGCTGGGGGCAGGCAGTCTCTCCACTGAGCAGGGGAGATCAGCGGCAGACTCGCGGAGGCTGAAAGACAACCTGGGAGAGATAAGGAGGATGAGGAGAGAGCATATGCTAACTGAGAGGATGAGAGATGCAATGAAAAGAGCAAACTGCAGCGAAAGAGATAGCAAGGGAAAGATAAATCGAAAGAAAAGAGGAGGGGAGAGCAGGGTAGGATACGTTTTGCGTGTGTGACTAAGCAGCAGGATCGAAGATGAGAGGAGGAGAGGCAAGGAGAGGAGAGGACATCCATCCCTCCCGCTGCCTCTGGGAGCGCAGGACAAGACTGAGGGCAGAGGACATGGACGCACACACAGACAAACACACACCAGTGTAGATCAATCTGTGTGTGTGTGTGTGTGTGTGTGTGTGTGTGTGTGTGTGTGAGTGTGTGTGTGTGTGTGTGTGTGTGTCATGCAGCTGTGGGGTAGAGAGGAGTAAGGGACCTGCTTTGTAGCAGGTGCTGGCCATTTCACGCCTGTCGGCCCTTCTCAGCCGTGTTTGTCTACACGCGTTCACATTAGCCTCCACAGGTCTGCATCGCGCCCCCACCTGTAGTCATTTCACATCTTTCTCTCGCTCTGATCCAACCATCACCAACTCTTCCTTTTTACTTCAACCAGTACTGACTCAACCAGTTCTTCTTTCCCAACACTTCCCACTGTCTTTGTGCTTTCTACAAGCCTCACTCTGACACATACTGGTTGCCTCAGTCACCTCTTAACTACCGGCAAATTTAGCTCCCGTCTCATCCTCCTCCTCTTCCCCTTCTTCTGCCAGTGAGTAAGCGGGGAGTGGGAAGGAGGGAGGAGGTGGCAAGACAAGATGGAGGAGTTAGATGACAGGGCTAGGAAACTGTGGGAAGTTCGACACAAAGGAAGAGACCAAAGAAACCAGTGAGAAAAAGGAACACAGGAGTATGGTAATAAAAAGAAAAAAGGAAAAAGTGGGATGAAGACTAAGCGAGAAAAAGGGATGGTTGGTGGAAGTGAGGAGAGAAGCAGCCAGGAGCTGAAGCAGCAAAGGGTGACTGATCCGCTCTGAGAGGCTTGGAGACAGACTGACACACACGCCATGCTGAGAGATAGTGGAGGCCAGCAGAAGAGGAGATAGGACGCAGTGGCACAAGATTCCCATGGGAGTTTTAAATGCCGTCAGCATCCGCTCTCTACCTCCATCCCTCATGCCGTGGCTCTCACCCTCTTTCTCTCTCTAAGCGTGAGGATTGCATGCTGGCTCTGATTTATCCCGGTGCACGTTCCCCGGCTTTTTAAGTCTTAAAGCGGCGGCCTCCACCTTCCCCTCTTTGCTCCTTGGATCTTTGTACCTTCCTTGCTTGTGTCTTGTAATACTCAGCAGGAGACAGTAACATCCTTTCTGCCATAGAAGCCACGGTAGAATAACACTGCTCTGCAGCAGCACTGAACGGCCCCAAAGGAGCAGTGACGCATGCTATGGCACCACAAGGAGCCAAGGGAGTTGAGGAGAGATTGAAGGGGGGCAGGAGAGGAAGAGAGAAAAAGAGGACAAAATGAAGCGAGTGAGCAAAAGGGACAAAAAAAAGAAGGAAAATGAGGACATGGAGTGGCTGGGTTTGCTCTCAAAACGTAGCCACCAGAGAAATGCACTTTTTCCCTGTTATGGGTGAGATTTACCCCCATGTCAGCAGGAAATAACTTCCGGTTAAGTGCAGGCATGCGACAGCAGAGTGGTGGGGATGTATTTTGTATGAGGTGAAATGCAGGAGTGAACCCTTTTGAAGGGTGCAGCTAAAACTATGGAGGAACAGCGGGGAATAAAAGCATGGTGCGTTTCCCATCTTGACTGGCACCGTTCTGGATGGTTTAACTCAAGGACTAGGGGTGGTGCAACAAGCTCCAAAGCACACAGACACATGTTTACACCTGAATAAATACATAAAAATAAATATTGACATGCAGAAACATACACGTAGAAACACTCTGGGCTTTGTTAAAGCATGGAAAAAACCCTGAATCAACCTAGAAGTGTCATGCTGATGCACTTTTAGTGAGAGATACTGACTCCAATAAACACTGCTCATTTGCTTTACCTGAGTCGTCTCTGTCATAAATGGTGGTCAAGGGTACCGCTGAGAAGCTACTCAGTTGCTTTTGTATTCTTGCAAACTGCTCTTTCATTTTAGAAAATAACAAGAAAAGTGGTGAGAAGGACCTTCTCTTCTATATGCAACACTCACAATGTGAACTAGCACTAAAAACCTTGTGAAAATCACTGCTCTACTGCTGTGTGATGTATGAAGCAGATAGACAGACCTTGGATGCTGCTGAGGCATAGAAACTTTGATAATACGGTGTTATTTGGTGCATGCAAAGAGAAACAGAAAAAGTGATGTGCATTCATAATAAGCAACAGTGAAGGGGAGAAATGAAGAGGTGAAGAAGAGAGCCCAAAGCGCACAAAATAAATGCAGACACTCACTCACTCTCAACTCACACACCTAGAGACAGAGCAGCTGGACCCTCTAGCCCTACACTACACACCAAAGACAGTACTCAGCACAGACAGTGTGTGTATGTGTGTGTGTGTATGCTGTATTGGAGTGACATGTGAAAAGATACAAGGTGAGTCCCTGGAGAAAACATGGGAGTGGAGTACACCAGGAAAATGTGTAGCACGTGTGGTGAAAGTGCACTTGGTTCCAGTTCATCAGTTCAGAGGATATAAATGTTTTTATATAGAAACCAGGGGAAGGTTTAGATGATGAACAGGACCCATGTGAGCCACAAATGTGTTTTTCATTTCATTTCTGAAATGTTTGCTGCCTTCACTGACGCATTAAGTGCGTACAATTTGTCAGTGTTTTAGACCATTTGCGACTTGTGCAAATTACAATTCGTCTTTGTTTTAACCTACTTAGAGCAGCAGATGGGTGGATTTGTGATGGCAGAAACAATTCTTACACCAATTCATCAAACAACAGAGCAAAGAAGTGTACAGGAAATGCACTTCTGTGCTGGGTTCCTTTGAAAAACACCACATTTGTTGTACTCCAAGCAAGTTTTATGGCATATGTTACTTAATCACTGTATGTGCAGTTGTTTTGTGATTATAATTTACATGTGCTGAAGGCTTTGCTTGTTGTGTCTTTAAACTTACCTCTAACCATGGCTGTGACCTGATCCCTGCCGGTCCCGATGCGGTTTTTCACCTCGCATACGAAAGTAGTGTTGACGGCATCATCTACTTTCAGCACTTTCAGCTCATTTTCGTTGATCAGCACCGTGTCGGGCATTTCTCCTGACATGCTGCAGGGACATGAACATATTGGCATGAGGCAGACGAAAACGAAGAAGTCCGAAGAGAAAAAGAAAAAAAGAGAGAAAAGGGTTGTATTTTGTTTGACTTTCTGCATAATGAGAGCACTGGGCCGGAGCCACATTCACTGAAATGTGCAATATTGTGCAATATCTTCACATTCAACTAATCTTGATCAGCAGTGCAAAACTAATCAGTTTCCCCGTCCTCAAATGGCAATCCATTATCACACAGCGGCGGAAATGCAATGGGGATGACAGGAAAATCAAAACTACTGGATCCAGACCTAAAGCCCCATCTCTCCCTTTTCCAGGTCATACTTTCAGATTTTTCAAATCCAGTCAGTGTTATTTTAATAGCCGATAATACAGGAAGAAAGGCAGAGAAGTCATATTGTGTTTCTCATTATGCCAGGGTTAAATCTGGAGTCACAGAGTCCATTATGAGAAATCATACGCCTATCTCCATAATCAGAGAGCTGGGCAGTTGTGGCAATAATAAAAATGCTGATTACAGCTCTCTGGACCTGGGAATATGAAAAGGGGAAAGAGAAAGAAAGAGATACTGGGAAGGACTTATGACATGCCAATACGAAAGCTGGATGTGCTAATACTCACGTCTTCCACAGGACTGAGTGTGGGGCAGGGTTTCCTGTGGCCTGGCAGGTTAGCAGCACATTTGTACGACCCACATACCAGTTATTGTCGTAACCAACAATCGTAACCTGAGGGGCATCTGAGGGAGGAGACGGAGGGAAGAAGGAGAAAATGAGAGAGGGCTAAACAATCACAAGACGTTTCATGTTCGAGTATGCACAGCAAAGGACTTCACAGATTGCTGTGTGTGAATGAGTGTGTGTGGTTTCTTACACATAACTGCCAGCTTCAGCGGTAAACTTTCTGCTTTGTCCTGCGTCCTGTGCGCCACAACACAACTGATGTCCTTCCCGTTGTCTGCTGCCGTGGGAATCATGCGATACTCGCTGTTTATCGTCATGGTGTTGCCTTCACCCGCCTTGGAAACCGTCGTCCCGTTGCCATTGGCTGTGGTCACCCATGAGATCCGTGCAGCAGGGCGGCCATCCGCTGACTCACATTTCGCTACGACGACTGGCTTAGTCCCAGCTTGGACTGTTACGATAGAGGCCGAATTTCGGGGCTTAGCTGATGAAGGGATGGGTGGGGGGAAAGGAGATTGGACAGAGGCAGAGAAGACACAAAGTGGAAACGAGAAGATGAAATTAGGTTGAAAAACATAGAAATGCCAGTAAGACAGCTGAGGGGAAGGATAATTTGCACAATTATTGATAAACAATTTGCATCACCAACTGGGAAAAAGCAAATCCAAAAACCTCCATCTCCCAGCAACCTTTGCCCCCTTCCTAACTTGGTTTATTTTTCTCATGAGAGCCAAACATTGATAAACTATTAAGAGCCCCAGTGCAAACACACCCAAACCTTAAATCTTCTCTTCCTCTGCTCTTTAATCTATTCTTTCTCTATCCAAATCACCCACCATTGATAAACAATTCCTTCTACTTGTAGCGCATTTCAATACAGAATTCTAAATCACTTCATGCCACCCCCTCTTCTCTATATCGCTCTCATAACTCCTCAATCGCCTCTCTGATACCAGTGTGGGATCAGAGGGAAGCGGGCAGGACAGGAGCTGACAGCAGGCATGACAAGCAGCCAGATCAATAGAGAGCCTGAGGGGAGGTGGGGAGGCGTGATGTGCTGGGGGGGAGAGAAGAGAGCAGAGCGGAGGCACTGGTGCCGGGCCAAGGTTAGACCAATGGTTCCATTGCATTAACAAGAACACAATTGATCTGACAATACCACTTATAATAGCAATTAAGCAGAGCTGGACATGCTTTTAACCTGCATGCTACCTTTGGGGGAGGGAGAGAGCTGGAGAGATCATACAGAGAGAGGTGGGTGGAGAGTGCTTTGCATTTATACTCGGAGAGCAAGCTGCTTCCTACATCTCACAACCTTTGAGATGAAAATGCACACTTGCACTTGATGGAGGGATGGGTGACAAATTAGAGGAAGAGGCAACAAAGAGAAGCTGGAATGCACCATGACACAGCTTCAAGTGTTTTGTGTTACAGTGTTTCCAGTGGAACTGAAGGTGAGACAGCTGACTGATACAAAAAATGACTGCTGCTTCCGTTCACGGTAAAAGTACGTGGAAAAACTATGGATTGCTGAGGAAAGACTGGTGAGAGTAGAGTTTGGTTTGATTCATCCACTTCTGAGATAAAAAAAAGATCCCATTCTGACTTTTAAGTGTTTCTCTTCCAGCTGTAATAAAAATAACATTTTTATAAGAAGAATCTAGCAATGTAGTATGGGGAGGTGGGAACCTGTACGAGTGTGAACCCAATAGCACATGTTTATGGATAACAGTTTCAACTGCAGCACATTACACCTAAGATAAGATCTATAAAACAGCAGTATAAAGTTCACAATATTTATGGCATCAGAGCTCAGAGGAATCTAAGTGACGAAAGGTCTAGAATGACGCAGGTGTACCAGACTAGAGCTACTTCTGTCTGTATTTAAGGCCAATATGTGTCCTTCATGTTTGAGTTCTGAAGTGAAAGAATAAACATGTGTAGAGTATAAAATAAGGAGCTACCAAATTTTGCAACAGAACATCAGACTATGACTGAAAAGATCTTGAAAATGCATACACAATTAAAGTGACACTCCGGGATGGAACAAGTTGGGTCCTGTCACAAGGTTCAGGGCAGAAATTACCCCTACAGCAGTGATTTTGTGCAGCAGAAGCCCAAATTATTTTACTTGACCAAAAACACAAATAAACGGACTCCAACCGAAAAAATCTGATATCGGTCTGCATTCACGCTTTATTTAGAGAATTTTCAGCGCGTTACTTTCACACAAAAACACAGCTAAATAAGGCTCTAGTTCTCATCGTGTCGTAAAACGGCACTACCTCCGCTGCAGAGCCACAACTGACTACAAGGCGCTCGCCGCTTAGTGTATCATTCTGCGCGCGCGGCGTGCCAGATATAAACAAACGTATGTAGTCTGCCAGGACGAAGAGACACGATGAGAACTACAGCCTTATTTAGCGGTGTTTTTGTGTAAAAGTAACGCGCTGAAAATTCTCTGAATAAAGCGTGAATGCAGACCGATATCAGATTGTTTCGGTGAGAGTCCGTTTATTTGTGTTTTTGGTCAAGTAAAATATGGCCCAGTCTGAGTGCAGAGGAAACCGGCAGAGGAGCAGGGAGGGGGTCTTTGGTGCGTGCGCTCTGGGCTTCTGCTGCACAAAAACACTGCTGTAGGGGTAATTTCTGCCCTAAACCTTGTGATAGGACCCAACTTGTTCAATCCCGGAGTATCACTTTAAGTTAATGCTTCAGGGTTCAGATGTATGACATGGAGATTTTACTGATTCTACATTAAAGTTGTCTATAGGGCTGAAACTTTACCTTTACTTTTGTTACTGACTGATCTCTAAAGTCATCTCTGACTAATCAGTCATGTTCTTCTTTGTCAGATAGTCATAACATTGTCGAAATAATTCCCCAGATTGGGTTAAAAAAGGGATGTCCTAAAATTTCTTCTGCTGTCAAACCAATATTTTAAACCTTGGACCTTCAGTTAAAAAATAAAATAGCTGAAAACCTGACTTTGGAGAAGATTAAACTGTAATGATTTCTATGTTTCCTTGAAAAACCAACAAATGAATGGATTTACAAAATACTTCACAATCCCTCTCTACGGAGTGATTAATTTTTCAACTGAGCTCTCATGTCCTTGTTACCTTGATGTCTGTATCTCATATAATAATCCTATTTGCAAATTTTTCAGAGTGGGTTTTGATTTTGGAAACAACAGCTGATCTACACAGAAGTTTTTTCATTTGTCAAGTGTTAATCTATCATTTGTTTTCACTTTTATACTCAGATTTCGTTAGTGACCTACCCAGCATGACCAGCTGCGTGATGCCTTGCTCGTTGCCTCGGGGGTAGGTAGCATACTCGCAGATGTACCTCCCCTCGTCGGTCATTCTCACATCACTGATCTCAATGGATGGACTGCGCATGTCAGGGGGGGTGGGTCTGAAGGTGACTCGGCCACTCACGGGAGACTCAGGGTAGTTGGGACCAAAGTCGGGGTGAAACACAGCGATGTTGATCCTCTCTCCATCCTTTGGCTCATAAATCCACGTGACCTGTAGGGGTAAAGTGTAGCAAAGGGTCAGGATGCAGGATGTGTGAAGGGAATAGGGAACAACAACACAACTCAACAGGGCTTATTTATCACAGCATTGATAAGCGACACTGAAGAGCTTTTAAAGACATCTGCACTGTGCTGTAAACTCCACAGGGCAGCGTACACAGCATCCCAATCAAAGAAGTGGAGCAGGTATGAATATGGATGCGAGTTTTTCAGGAGCAATACTCCTTCTCTCTCTCCCTCTCTTTGTGGAAATAAGCAGAGTTGTGCACTTCCCACTTCATTGAGATGCAACTAAGAAGTGTGCCCATTACCATATTCAATCCCCTTAAGCAAAATGAAGCTTAGTATTGTTTGTTTGGAGTAATAAAACATTAAGCCTAAATGTGATAAAAACCTATTACTTGCCACAGGATTATTTCTGTGAGCAATGATTTGTGAGGTTATAGTTTAATGGGGTCGGTAAACCAGACACATTAACCTGTTTTATCATTTTATGTTTCTTTTAACTGCAACTCTACCTGCCTTACTGGCTGCAAATTAAGGATACTACGTAATTATAAATTATTTTATTTAAGCCAAAAGCAGTCACATTTTTAGTCAAATATTAAATTGTGTGGTCTCTCTTAATGTCCAATGATTGTTCTCTTCAATTGTGAAAGAAAATTGGAGTCCCAAGCAATTTCAGCAAATTGTTCTGTGCCAAGTCAGCACAATGGGCTGCAATTTCAGGATGAAACAGACATTTTTATTACAGTTTCATACCACAAACCCAGTTTAGAGCCGATATGAGTGTGGTGGTAAGAAGGAGTAATCAAATCCTGACTGGAGAAAGAAAAACAATTATGTCATGAGTGTGAGTGTGTGAGTGTGTGAGTGTGTTGTGTCTTTCTGACCATGGTGAGCTGGTTCCCAGAAGGATCTGTAAAGGCACAGTGCAGGTTGACTGTCTGGCCAGGGTATGACGGCACCTCTGACTCCACCTTCACCCGATTGCCTGACACTCCTGGGGAAGAACACAGAAAGAGAGAGATTAATTTCACTTGTTTCCTTCCTTCCTGTACGAGGAGAGAAGGCAAGGAAGAGGGGGCAGAAAAACTCTGTTGGTACAAAGACTCCTGATGATAAATGAGGACAGTGAGGAAGCGTCTGCTGCAACAGAGGACAGGCATTAGTGAACCCGGGCAAGTAGGCCGAGAGTCTGGTATCGCTCCGTGTCTATGCGTGCATGGACAGAGAGGCTGAAATAAGAAAAAAAAGAGGATGTGTGCTGGGGAAGAGAAGGAAGAGAAAGGCAGTTCTCTTTTCCTCATAGGTCGTAAATCATCTGGATGCTTTCTATAGCCTGCCATTTGCTGTGCTGACACATTCCTGTGTAACAGCAAAGAGTCCAAATAAATATGCTTTTCTTGGTGTGTTGTGTCAGTAGGCGTGCGAGAAACAGTAAGAGCAAGAGCGCTTTAGAATGACAATCTGTCCGCTTGAAAAATGTGTGCGTGTGTGTGTGCGCGCATGTGTGTGTGTAAGTGTGTGTAATCCAGGTCTCTGTGAAAATGTAATTACTTGTATGAGTAAGCGCGCATTAGTGTATGTCAGCAAGATGGCACCTGTTTTAAGTAAGACTGGATTACCTGCGGATACACAATTTCAAATGTCTGCAGCCAGGGCTACATGTGCAAATGTGTGTGTGCGCATCTTCTGTGTTTACCAGTAAGACACACACATACAAGAGCAAAGATGGAACAAAATTTCCCCTACAGACAAACAATTACTTGCAGAACTGGTTCCACCGGTTTGTGCTGAGCCAGAGCTGTTGTGTTGAAACTAATATGATCTGGAGGGCTAATGGAAAAGAAAAAAAACAGCACACACAGGCGAGGAGATAAGAGGAAAGGGCAGTGCTGTCTTTCTCCTCTGACGAGCAATAAACCCCACGTCTGCTTCTCTCTGGAGGGATATGAGTTATCAATACAGAAGAGGAGCAGAAGAAGAGGGAGGACGAAGCAAAAGACTGAGTGAGAAAGTGGAGGAAAACAAGCCTTTCCTAGAATAACACCGACTCTCCCAGGACCGGCCCAATTTGCAACCACAAAACAACCCCCTTGTAGCCACAGAGGAACCTGTGGACAACCGCCGAGCAGCCCGTGGGAGAAGTAGAGAGCTGTGCTGAGCTGGATAGAGAAACCAATGCTATTTTTTCCTCCATTTAAATATGTTTTATTGGTATGAAGTTATGAGAGACAATAATTTCAAACTGTCAAGTGACTATCGAGAAAAGAAAACAAAACCAGAAGTTTATACTCTACAGTCAAATCTCCTGGGTTTACTAACATGTACATGGTGTTGTGCACAAGTATACCTGAGTGCATGTAATTAGTCTATACTGGTGAGGTTTTCAGAGTATTGTGTGTCTGTTCAACTGGAGTCCTTGTGTCTTGAGGTGGAGTGATACATTTTGCAGCGTTAGTTGCATATTACAGCATTTCTCCTGAAGTTTCTCTGTGTCTGATTTAAAATTCATCTGTTGCTTCTAGGGATGCACAATATTATCGGCACAATATCGGTATCGGCTGATAAAAGCTTAAAAACACGTTTATCGGTTTCGGCAGATATGAAAATTTCTGCCGATAAGCACAGCTAATAAGGTGCTATTCAGTTAGGATTATTATTATTTTCCATCCGAAAAATAAGCTCCTTAAATAAAATGTAGCACTTCATTTATTTGCACTGCAGAGCTCTGTGTCTGTCACCAGGTTGTTACAGTAGCTCTAAAATAATCAAATGCTATTGGTTATATTTAAAAATCTATTGTACATTTAAAGTTCATGTGATCTAAAGAAATTATTTTTCTGTATTTCAATACTGAATGTCTTGAGTTTAATACATTTCTTATTTATGGTAAAATCAAATGTTTTTTGTCTTGTTTTATGTGTGTTTCTTAAACAAATAAGACAGTCACAATAAGATTAACATATAAATTCCAGTACAGGATAGACTTGGCTTTCTTTACAGTGAAAAAAACAAACAAACTTGTGATTATCGGTATTGGTATCGGTATTGGCCAAAAGGGGTTTTGATATATATCAACATATCGGATATCGGCAAAAATCCACTATCGTGCATCCCTAGTTCCTTTTCTAATGACACACACAAGCTGGAGTGTATCAATGCAACAAACGTGCAAAAAACTGCATTAACACATCGACAGAACAAGGCACCCCTCCAAAGTGAAGTCAAAATATATAAAGCTCCTCCCGATTAGTGGCCTACAGGTGTTAAACACTGCCCTGCTCATTATATCAGTGGAATATGGCTCAAACTAGACATTTGGAAAATGATGTCAGACATTTACACCCAACATGCTCTCTGTGATGGGAGAGTTTGTCTGTTTGTCTGTGAACAACATAACTCAAAAACTAACTAACTAATCTTGACATTTTCAGGGAATGGTCAAAATGGGATAAGGAAGAAGTGATTACATTTTGGAGGTGATTTGGATCACCGCCTGGATCCAGGGTTTTTTTCCAAGGCCTTTTATTATTGTGAGATAGGGCCATTTTCACCACATGTGTATATAACTCGACAATAAATGACCTGATTACTTTGCAAAACAATACAAGACACGGTCACCATAATTTCTGACAGATGTAAAAGTACAATCCAGATCCTGGCAATATTCTGGACACTAAGATTAGGAATATGAAATATGCACTGGGCCATCATAATTTTCAACACTGTCAGGTAAATTATCGTACAAACCTGCAACTGACACCAAATTGTAGCAGACAGTCTGCTGAAAGAGAAACTAACATCTAAATAGAATTTAAGTGTTGCGTGACAATCACAATATGCTTGGCAGAGGTCTCTCTGAGTGCTTTTCTAGTACCTTATATTTCTTATAAAGAGGAAGGATTGTGAGCGAAAACTAACAAGCACTAATAATTGTCATTGAACTGCTCTAGACGTACCAACCTGTTGGATATGTGACTTTTTATTGGTAAGTCAAACGTTTTTACGATAAGCTAACGATGCAATAACAGTCCCACCAGTCAGATCACCTCTGCTCGTGCCTTTTCTCCAACATATGTCACTGGCACAACATGTTAGCTCTCATCAGGCAGTACTTTGGCCTCATTTCTTACAGTGGGAGCAGCAGAAGTCCATATTAATATTCAGCCTATGGAAGACACATTAACACACAAATCTTAAATACATACTTCCCGTGACGTCTTTATGGCTGAGTTTCTGGCCTGTGATCTTCAGCTGTCAGAAGTGTTTAGTGTTCATAAGGGTTCAACCGTTTGCCGGTCTACCTGAATTACTCTGACTAACTACAGATTAGCTTTGGGAATGGGAGCTGCACTTTGACAGCTGAAGGATGCAGCAGAGCGGGATGAAGTGCTAGGAAACCCTTGATTACTGCTCTTGATCGTGGTTTTATATACCAAGTCAGCATTACATGTCGGGGGTCATAACTCAGTATGGCACTGAGGGAAACATACTCTACCTCAAATATCCCCAACGTGCGAAAGTCACACACCCACACATGCAGGGATTTTGTGTCCACAGACACATAATGTGGGGGCAGAGCAGAGCTGGACCTGTTGTCTGTCATTCTGAGGCAATAAGAGGAAAGCCAGCACAGGTCAGCCCCTGCCAGAGTCGAGCAGAGAGATGGACCTGCCTTATGAGACTTCAAACAGCCCCAGGGAAATGAATATTACACTCAAGACATACAAAGACTTGCACGCCCTCATCCCCCTGGATAGTCCCCAAAGCCCTGGCCTGAACACTCCAAGACGTGGTGTCATTAGATGAGCAGACGCGGGGAAGAAAAAGTCAGCGTGTGCATGTGTGTGTGTACACAGACTTGCAGAAATGCTGAGGCAAGGCGACATTTGAGACAGTAAATTGTCAGTATAAATATTTAGGGAGCCCCGACCATATTAAACAGAAGAGAGGGAGGCGAGAGGCAGAGGGAGACAGGAACTTAGGGAATTAGGGAATAAAAGACAGTTCAAGGGTAAGACTGAGAAAAGGAGGAGCGACAGAGGGACAGAGAGGAAGAGAAATTGAGGGTTGGAGGGGAGGAGAGTGAGAACAGAAGCCCTGTGTCATCGCTGCTCCACTTTACAGTAGAATCGCTGCCTGCAGGTGACAAAAAAGAAACACCAGCCCACAAACAAACAATCGTACCAGCACGCAAACTGCCCTCTTCAACATCCTAAGCACTGTCACCTATCATTATGTCTTTAACACACACACACACACACACACTATGCTGATGATGCAGCGACAGCTCTGCCATATTAACACAGAACTCTCTGATCCTCCGCCTGGTCACGCTGACATTTCCATATTTCCCACCATTCATCTGTGAAGAGGAAAAATGAATCAGGAAGGAAGGTGGAGGGAAGAAGTGTGCTCAGAGGATGGAAGGATGAAAAAGATGAGAGGAGAGAGACAGTCAGGGAATGCCAAAGTGATGGAGGATGGGAGCAGGGGAGGAGAGGTGGGAAGAGAGGAAGGGGAGGGGGGCGGGCACGGAAAGTGGGGATGAAAGTGCGCAAAGAGAACGCGGTGCCAAGAATAGAGAGTGAAAGAAGGAGAGAAAAGTGGTGAAAAAATAGATGAGAGAAGAGGAGGATCCTGAAGAAGGGAGATGGTGTGGGCTATAAACAAGGTTAATAGGAGACATCTGAGGGACAAAAGGGAGAGACATAAGACGCGAGAAATGAAAGAGGACGTAGGTGAGAATCAAAAAGAGAAGTGATGGAAGAGACTAAAAATGGAGAGGCGGCGGGGGTGGTACAGGTGGAGAGAAACAGAGCGAGAAGAGGCAGATGAGGGGAGCAGAGCGGGGAGGTGTGGAGCACGAGAGAGGCAGGATAGACTTCATACCTGACCTTGTGAGAAACACAGGCTGTGATAAAGAGGGAAAGAAAGAGTGAATGAGCCAAAGGAAGACAAAACAAAAAAACCTTAATTTCTCTGCATGACAGTCAAGCCAGCTGTGGCTTATACACCCACATACGCTTACTGTCCTGACTCCATGCTGCTTGAGTGTGACATCTAATGGCATTCATGTCCTCTGCCTGATCCCGGCTATAGCGGAGTGAAAGCACGGCGTCAGGGGACGGCGAGCGCAGGCCATCACCTAAAATATCTAATGGCCTTCAGAGCTCACTGACTCTCTGCCATTTCATCAAGCTAGTGGCTATGCACTGTCAGGTGACTTGAAATGAAGCTTCCTCATTCTCCATGTTCCTGCAGATTGCTTCCTAGCACACATTGCGTGAGCACTTGTGTGTGTACCTGTGTGCCTGCGTGATAGACAGACTGTGGGTGTGTGTTTTCTTTGGCCTTTCCAGCACACTGCTGCCTCAATAAGCATTCTGGGCTTTCATTATTCTTCCACCTCTGTGTGAATTTCTCCATTTCCATTATTCTCTCGTTGTTGTTGTTATTGTTGTGCCAACCCTCGTCCCTCCTTGAAGAGTAATAGCTTTGATACAGGCAGTATGAAGTGCAGGGTGGAGCATCACTTCTCTGTTCTGATGGAGTCTGTCTCTCCCTGCTTTCTCTTTCTCTCTGACTTATCTTCTCATCATCTCCTGACATAATCTCTTTTTCTCAAAACGAGGAATTAAAATGACTCCCAGCCCACCTTTCAACTGGACGACCGGACATGCTGAGTGTTGGACCCCAGGGTGCCACTGATGATGTAATGAAATGAGTATTTCTGATGACTGTGGGAGACATTTTTGGTCAGACTTCATGATAGAAAGAATTGTTCAGAGTGGCATTTCAGCAGTCTCTGAGACTTAATGATTGCTTGCCTTTGACTAAAATAAACCACCCGCATTTGCAGCTCCAGCCCACATCGGGTCGATGCAAAGAGCAGTGAATTATGTTTCAGCTCGCACTCGATAAATAAATGTCCATTTAAAGGTGAAGGGTTTTGATCTTATGTGAATATGGAGGACTTTTCGTCTTTCAGCCAAAACACTCCTGGAGCAAGACGCCTTGGAATTCCTTGCTTTTATTAAATGGCTGTTGAGTGTTCTTGTTTTCACCACTTTGTAAAACAGAAGCTAGGAGATACTCTGGTTTAAAAGCATCCTTAAACTTCCTGTGCACAAAGAACCTGACTGTAGAGAAAGACTAAAGGATGCTCTATCAGATCTTGCTACTTCTTCATTGTTGGAGAGTCAAGCTTTTATTCCCCGTGTCTGCGTGTTTGTGTTTCTGGCCTTGGATACAAGTGGTTTCTAAATGAAAGCTCTGCCAAATACCAGCTTCGTGAGATCCCAGTGTGCAATTTTGTTTTTTTGGAGACATTGGCAAAGAGAAGCCGATTCAATTCCACGATTATTACTGAGGTTGTACTTCTGTATGGTGCATTCTGTTGTGTCAGGACAGTGACACATTTTCCTGTTGTTTTGGCCCTCTGTGCTCCAGCAAATGGACTGGAAATGAAACTGTTACTGAGATTAAAGTGCTGACTTTAGGCTCTGAAGGATGTTTGAGAGTGTTCACTTCTGTACTGGTAGATGCATGTGTGGGAGTCACAGCACTTTTTTATTTTTTTACAGATAAGCATCCAATTTTTGAGCAGTGGATGTGAAAGTCCAAATTTCATCACTAACCTCATGAAGAGCAACAGCTTGTGGCCACCTTGGTAAATCTCCAATATGGTTCTTTTATAAACCTAATATCACAGTTTCTTTGACTGATGCCCCAATAATTTGGGTGCTGACTCTTCATCTCTTCGGGACTGTATCTGCCAGTTTGTGCAGCTTTGAAAACTCATAAGGAGGCAAATCAAACAGCATTAAATCTAACAGATGCTATCTCACATTGCAGTTCAATTTGCCTGTGTACTGCCCTTAAAAGTGACTTGTGTGTGACGCTGCCTCTACAGAGTCCAAACAAAAACAGTGACACTGCCCAGGCTGCGTGTCATGTCCACACTGCTGCTGGTGTGCACTAATAGCAGCTATCAGCTGAAATCTGGAACCGCACCAGCCTGGACCTGCTGTCTGCTGCTGCTACCCGACACTGTTGCTGCGCCAAATCCTCTGACCTTCACACGCGCACAAACGCAGACACACATACAGACATACAAACCTGCATACGTTGTACGTGCACACACACACACACGGCCGTTTTGACGTGCATACTTTGGTATGCAGGGAGCAGAGTGGGAATGCAGCTTAGCTTTGACAGGCGAGGCAGTTTGACAAGCCAAGAATAAAACTAGGAAATGAAGACTTGAAATGTGTCTCGTCTTCTCATTGACCTTTCCGTTTGGCTCTCTATAAGGGGCCAATCGATAGCACATGGGAAAAGCTACATTTAGAAGTAGCCACTGCTCATTATGGACTTCTCAGATGACATCCTGTTATAATCCATTCATGCTTTACAACTAGGGGATTTCTGGTCAAAGCTCTTTTGCCTGAGAAAAATGTGCACTTCAAAGAGTACTGGATGAGATCTGCACTCAAATATTAACATAGATGTCAATTATGTTTGGGATGTAACAAAGGAGAAGTGCTAAAAAGGGTTAGGTGTTACAGTGAGGTTGCATGGAGGAGACACAGGAGGTAAAAAAAAGCAGCTCTTGTGATGCAACAGGAGCAGAGAGTGGAAAAAAAGGTGCAAAAAGAAGAGGGTGCTACATTTCACTTTGTTCAGAGTGACATGATGAAACATTTGATAACTGACTCCGAACACAGACTGTGCGGAAAGAGACGGAAGAAGCAGACACACAGGCAGGGATGAGGAAGGGAAGCAGAAACGCATGAAATGTAACAGAAGGGGAGTGAAGGAGAAAGAGGGGTTTGGAGGGAGGGACACGGGGAGACATGAGCAGGCTTCAAAGTGCCAAGGAGACATGAACAGCTGGAGGAGAAATCTGCACAGGGAGGTGTGTGTGTGTGTGTTTGATGAGGTTGTGTGTGTGTTTGTGTACACATGCATCTGTATACTGATGCATATTCCTATTTAGCTGCCTGTTTATAACAAACATGCCCTAGGACTGCAGCGAATATCATTTGCGAAAATAAGCATTTGCCAATTCAATTAAGTGTATCTTCTTAATGAAAAAGAGCCCAGCAGGGAAGTTTAAAAACCCTTCAAAAATACAGTTTCATACTCTTGAAAGTGTGTACACTTTAGCTGGAAACACCCAAACCTCCTGCACCCCGAGCTGGACTGTGACCTTATTCTTGCCTTGAGAATAAGTTCATACAGTATGCATGAGGCTGACACAAAGAAAGGGGCAAAGTGAAGGAATTCACAGAGGGATCTCTCGACCATTTAACAACCAGGACCCTGACATGAAATTACAAACATTAGAGGCCGTGTGCACATTTCTCTTTGAACCTCTCCATGCCTCAGCCCTCATCTTCCATTCTAAGTTATGTCCACATCACAAACAGAATATTTCAAGTCGAGTAAGCTCTGGTGGTCAGACATGTCTGAAAAGTGAATCCTGTTGGTTCAGATGAATTTTTTGACACCAGGATTGATCCATCAGATGTACACAGTCAGTGGTTTCCTTTGTTTTACTCCATGATATCGCACTTCTTCAGAGAGGCAACGTACACCACACGTTTAATCATTTAGGATCCGCCAAGCTATGGGAAAAGCATGCATACGAGATAAAAATGATTTGCAAAGCAGTCTAGAAAGTGTATGTGCGATTGTGTGACTGTGTGTGGTTGAGGTGAGACAAAACGCATTTTCACACATACAACTGCTAGGTAAACCATAACCACAGTCAGAGAAATACACACCATTGGAAATGCGCGCACACACAGGGTGGAGAGGCGCTCCTCTCCATCAGGTGAATAATTCATCTTCTCCTCCTCCTCCTCCTCCTCTCATCTCTTCATTATTAATAAACACCAACATCTACACTGTACCTGACCCACAAGAGGGTGGGGGGGGGTGGATGAGGAAAGGAATGAGCTGGTCGAAGAATAAAGAAGCACCCTGGGATATAAAGGAATAAAGTGACTGTGAAAGTAGAGGAGAATAAAGTATAAACCACACAAAAAGGAAAATTACCGGGGCAGTTTTTTTTCTACGGTGCTGCATGTTTTTATCTGGCGCTGGGCCCGTTTAGGGTCAGTAAAGCCTCACTTGTAACTTGCAGTTTACTGTGGGCAGAAAAGGACACAACTCTCCTGAGCCAAACAAATAACTGCTTGCTTCTATACTGCCTCTCCAATGCTATCGCTCCAACCCACTGAATAAGTGACTGAATAACTTACTGGCTCGATGGCTGACAGACACCCGGCTCCCCTGCGGCTCCTGGCTCTGCTTTGTCTGCCCGGGCCCTGCACATCATTCTACCTCCACCACCCTCGCCTTCTCTCGGCATCGCTCACTTTCTTTTTTCCTCTCTCTGCGAAATAGGCCTGTCCTGTCTTTTCATTTTGGAATAAATCCTTTTCATCCCTCTGGCTCATTCTTCTTTTTCTTGACTAGTTTCTTTTTTTTTTGTTGAGACTCTGCTGGTTCTTTTTTTGTCTGACTTCTTCATTCTAGCCCTGTGTGCCATCGCTCCTCATGGTAATTGTACTGGGCATGTTATTTTAGCCCTGCATGGAATTTGGGGTTTTTAACTGCAGGGCGACCGATGTGACAGATCTCCCGCCAGTGTGCAAGGATAAAATTTAAATCAGTGGCTTTGGGAAAATATTTTTTCAGACAGGTTTTGGCTCAGTTTCTCAGAAATATCTTGATCCATTTCCTATTATGCATACTGTGTCCTTGTCCATCTTTATCAACTCTTGCAGTGAGCTTACCTTGCAGTGTGTCTAACAGTGAATGTGTTGCTGTGTCTGTAAAGCGACTCAAAGATCAAGCACAATTGCACAGCTGGAGGAAATAGCTCCCATGAATGTCCAAGGAGGGCTGTGTGTGTCTTTTTATATCTTCATCCATCATTTGGTGTATGTGCATGTGTGTATACATCCGTCCCTCAGTGTGTCAGTTGTTAACATAATGTGATTATGCGTCCTATTTTCACCTCTCTAACAACACTCAGATGTGAGAGTCTACCAAGGTGTCAGGGAGGATATTTCAAGCTGGGTGTGATCTTTTTACCCTAAAATAAAAAAAAAATGCCTGTTAAAGCGCGAGGAATTCCATGGCAACCCCGCCCCCGGACCTAAACACAGCTGTGTTTCCAGGTTTCTCCGTAGACAACATTCACCTTTACTTCACCTTGGCAAAGGAGGGGGCCTCATTTCCAAGCTGCTCTCCCCACAGTCTCAGGAGCTGTCACTCAGCCTCCTTCTGACAAGCCCATTGGTCAAGAAAGCCGTCAAAAACACGGCTCATTCCGTGCTGAGGGGGTTGAGCGACCAATCCAATTTATACTGCACATTAAAGGATTAAAATGCGGGAGACTGTTATTAGCACAGTCAATCTGTCGCAAGGATCACACACACAGCATGCTACCAAATCAATGACAGCCATATGGAAGACAGAAGGTCAGGCACAACAAGCAAACAAACAAGGAGGTGAGTCCCAATATTATGATAAACGGATGACTGTGTCCATCGCAACAGCCAGCAACAACCAGCTGGATTGAATTACTGAAGTCTGTGTAGGAGAGCAGGAACAGCGTCTGCAGGGAAGGATGAGAGTGGACAGGCGAGTTATGATCCAAAATTCGACACCCACAACTGTGGGAAAAAAACTTAAAGAGTGTCTGCTCCTGAAGGAGTGTTGCAAACACAAGAGCAAACGATGTGATTTATAATGATGATGAGTCATGGTCTTGGTAAGCCGTGCCTAATTTGCATAAATGTCACATGTAGATAGCTGATCAGTACACCTGGGTTTAAGAAAATGAAATAAAAGGGGACATGCTTTTAAAAGTCTTTTATCAACAATGTGACGGGAAAATGGCGATCATTAATAAACATTACGCAGGTAGATTGTGGGAAAACAGAACAAAGAGATAAGAGTGTTTAACTCAAGATAAGTGAAGCAATTAAAGTCCAACAGGAAACCAGGCTTTGAGTATCAGAGCGGCTGCACCGCTGGAGTCACAGTTTCCTTCCCGCAGGTCTGCAGTGAGCCGTGAGGGCGGAGGTGAACGACTCATTGTCTCCAGGCCTCAATAGGAGCCAGGTAAGATGAAACCTCAACACACACCTCCCATCAGCCCTCCCATAAAAGAGGAAGGGAAAGGTGAAATCGAAGAGGGAGGGGACAAAACAGGGACAGAAAGGATATGAGAAAAAAAGGGTTGGACAGAAGTTTCTGTGAAGTAACAATGGTGCAGAAGAATAATGAACAGCAGAGGAACGTATGTGGAAGCTGTGCACAGCCGTTTCTGCCCTCTCCGCCACGTCTCTTTGTACTGAATGTCAAGATCAATTTTGATTATTCCCTGAAGGACAGCCACTATGACGACTTGCCTTGGGAACACGCTGCACTGTTTTGATGTTGATGGATGAATGAACAAGTAATAGACAAACAGACGTGCAGCTCAAGGAGACAGATCAAAGAGAGAGCAACGTATAAACTTGTGTTTCCTCTCAAGTCGACCTGTTAAAATAATTAAAGGCAGTAAAGTCGAATCTGGTGACAGCTTGTTATACTGCCACAGTCAGGGAGAGACTTCTGGAACCACTTCGCACAACAACTCGAATTATCGTTCAAAAACAACATCGGCAACAAAAAGAAGAGACATAACCAGACGCATTGAAAACTATTCACAAAAGGAAATATACGAGGACGATATAGCCAGGAGAGATAAAGGATTTTCAAATGAGCTTTTCTCAATTATTTCTCTAGCAATTTACTGGTAACAAAGGAATCCAATTACCTGTGTTTCAGTGTAATAAACTTGAAAAAGGTGTGAACAACACTTATTCAGTTGTGATTAAAGGGTGCGAAGGTCAGAAGTCTCAAAGGATGATCATCAAAAGTGACTCACCAGATCATAAAAATCCTTTGCTGTTATGTTCAATCATTAACTTGGCAACATGCAACATGGATGTCTAAGTCAACATAAAGAATGTAATAATGTCTATCAGTCTGTTATACAAAATCAAGTCTAATCTAAGAAACCAAAAGAAAGTGAGGTTGATTAAAAGTCAAATTTAAGTTTTTAATGTCCATGAAAAAAAGCTGAAAAAAACTTAAGTATCAGTTTCTTCTCTTTATGCTTTTTTTCTGAGGACAAACAGACTTTTTCAACACCTTTATCTGCCTGAGAGGCAAACAGTGGTGGATCCAGCTTCCAGAACAACCGCATCAAACCTGGTTTTTACCCTGTAGAGGCTCAGCAGTCACAATGATGCTGCAATTTATCTGACCGTCAGAAGATTGGAGTCGCTTTCCAGGACTCATAAGGAGGACAACACAACACAACATAACACACACACACAAAAACCCATGAGCTGCTGGAGCCGTCCCCTATCAAGTCGTCATTACATCGGGGTTGGCGCTTCCTTTGTTTACCCCCCTCCCCTGAAGGCACAGTGACAAATAAAGAATTGGAAATTGAGGAACAGAAAGATGGGGGTATGAACAGACAGAGATGGCCCTGCCATGCTCCAGTGACCAGCTTCAAGGACAGACGGGCCTCTTCAATATCACAGCCTCTGTGTAATTAGACAGTGCTCTGTCACGCACCAGAGGATCGCTCTTATTTGTGTCGTATTAAACGCAGGGTGAATTTCCCCTACTGCGCTTTGCCATTGAGACCTAAAGCAGAAGGGGAGCAAAGGGGGGATTTGTACAAATTTAATTACATTCATAATTCGCTCATCTTTAGCTGTAATCACTCGGGGTTAAGTTAAGTAAATCCACTTCTCAGCTAGCCACCCACGCCCAATGTTGCTACAGTAAGCACAGTGTAACAGCTGGGATTTCAGGGGAATTTCATTGACAGGCTCAAACTCTCAAAGTGAAAGTAAACAGAGTTCTCGGTATGCAGTGGTAAAATATTAACAACTTTCTACTGAAGTGCTAGGTGCTTTGGTTTGGAGCTGTGTGAGCGTGTGTTGTCTGATACTGTGTCTCTGAGGCCACCTGCAGTGACTCCAAAAGGAAGGGGGAAACTCTGCTGCTGTGTGCGCAGCTTGTACGTCTCCTTTTTGCGTGTCAGCTTGTGTGTGTTCGGTGCACCACACAGCCAAATCGCAGCGCAGGCAGGCAGGGAGGCAGGGAGGCAGGCAGCCTTTTCGACGGAGAGGGAGAGGAGTGAAGCACATCAAACACAAGCCAACTAATCACAGACGCCGGCTAATTAGCGCAGTCCTCAAAGGGGAACCAGGAATGAGTGATGATTCCCCCTTATGAATTTCCCGATGACGCTGTGCTGTGTGCCACCATGAATCCTCGCTGGGAACAGAGAGGAAAGAGAGCGTGGAGGGTAAAGTGCACAGAAAGCCACCACTGATCTGGCCCTGTTGTAATCTTATCATCTAAGAGCACAGGGGCAAAGTGTGGTCGATACCTCTTATCAGTGTTTCGGTCGTGCACAGAACACATAAACACTATTACAGTCACAACCACACACACACACACACACACACACACACACACACACACACACAAAGGACAAAGTTTTATCTCCACATCCACAAATTAGACTCCATGTAACGTTTCCCATTAGGGGATTTCTGGAGCGATTAAATCCCAAGCGCGGTGATATTCCAGTCCCCAGAGCGGAGAGCAGGTTTGATATTCCTGTGCGAGGGGTTCTGAGTGCTGATTAGCAGGCGGATCTGCCACGCTGATCCCAGATTTCCACGAGATCAGAGGCCACGCTTTGAGCATGGCAGCAGCTCTAGCAGCAGCCAATTACAGATGTGACACGCGCATGCACGCTTAAACACACATGCGCCCTGTTACACACGCACACATACACACATACACGCCTGTCCAGAAACACATTTCTCCAGGCTGAAGTCATCAAAGTGACGTGGCACCCCCCCCTCCCGCCTCCATCCTCCTCCTGCCTCTTCTCATCTCAGACAAGAGGGCACCTGTCAGAGGATGCTCAGTTCAACAGCCAGCTAATCCTCACAGAGGCAGAGACAGAGAGAAAACAAATGGACACAGAAAAGCCAATAAAGATTCTAATAAGTCCAACAGGAGCAGGCCGCTGGTGGGAGTTAGGCTAAATAAAACTCACTTTATCATCCTGCAAATGTCCAAGTCCCATTTTGTCTCCATATATCTAAACATCAAGCTAAACATAGATTTTCTAAATCTAGCTCTGGGCCCGGCTTCCAACAACACAGCGTGTTTTTGTTTATCTACCCAGTGATACAAACACACTCACATCTCATTTGTTTCTGATGATTTATGTTGGAACAATACCCTCCCTCTGGCCTTTGCAATGCTGCCATCAATGCCGCACAATTCTTTTCTATGATTGTAGTGTGACAGTTGGCATTCGCAAGGCAGACAAACACACAGATTCCCGACTTATTGTTATGACTAAATTCCTAATATAGTTGAATGTTAACGGCTGCAACAGGGAGGATGGGGAGTGAAGCGAATTGGTGAGGGAAGACAAAGGGATATATATTAAATTATTTTGCCAAATTAAAGTCAAACAGCAGGAAACAAAAAGACATGTAGATAAACAAGAACATGAGAGATATGGGGGGGGGGCAGAGGGAGAAATGAAGGGGAGGATGAAGTGGAGGGGAGGGGGGTGGATGCTGCTGCAGAGCAGAGCAACAGCTGCTGAGCATCACATCTGCTCCAAGTGGAGTCATCAGCAAACAGACAGACTGGAACCGACCCACTGAGGCAAGCCCCAGGGAGAGCAAGGGATGGACAGAGCAGGAAGAGAGAAACTGGGAGGGAGGGGGGAGGTAAGGGCGAGGCAATGGGGGATGACATGAGAAGGATACAATTAAAGAGATGAAGGGTGCAAGAAGATGAAAAGGAGCTGGTAGAGCAGGGAGGCAGAGAGGGTGCTTCTGCAACCTGTTACTCTCTCTACAAATGAAGTCAGGAGGGGCGTATGGGTCGATGATTTTTTAAGGGGACAGGAAATTTGAATCGCTTGTTTCCTTCTTTTTCTCCCCTTTTTAACCCACCCTTCTCTCACCCCTTCTCAGACATCCTTCCTCGATCTCTCTCTCCCCCCTTTTTCTCCCTGACAGAACAAGAGACGCCTGTGAGAGTAAAGATGAAAGGCCTAGGAGGGAGGTGTGTGTGTGTGTGTGTGTTGAGAGTGTGTGTGTATGTGTGCGAGGAATGAATGAATGAACCTCTTATCCCTTATCCCCCACTGGAGCTGTCCTGCCTTAACACAATAGCAAAACATACATACAACACAACAGGAGCAGCACAGAGGTCATGTGCGTGTTTTGCATGCAGCTTGTTTGTTCATGTTGCAGGAGAAAATGAGGCACATCAAGCATCGCTCTAACAAGGATTTCTCAGCATGAATATCATCGTACGTCCTGTAGTGTACACCTTCACCCCGTTGAGAAGCACCCTGAGGAGAGGTAGGGACCCTGAGAAGTACACACTGTTCATTCATGATAGCAGCGGCTGGCAGCGAGGGCAACCCCGCAGCCGAGTAAGCGATGTCATTTGGCAGCAAATGAAGGGGAAAGAGGAAAGCAGTGCATGCTAGCGTCTCACAGCTAGCTCGAACATTAAGTTAGCCTGGGCGCGGTACAAAGCTCAGTTTGTGTCTTCGTCTCTGCATGGTGGAATAAACATAGCTGCTGCTTCACAGTTTCCTTTAGCTCGCCGTCTCCTTCCCTTTAATCTCCCCCCTCCCTCCCCTTTCTGTTGTCCCCCTGCTGCCTGAAAGAACAATCCACCGACGCAGCATGCCCTTCCAAAATATTTACTCACTCAGTGCTGGCTGCATACAAAGGCCATTCTCTTACTCTCTCTGATGTCTGACACTCAAATAAACCCCTGAAACCACATGCACTTGCTGACCGTACCAGTTTCAGTCACACTTATCCTCTTCCTCTTTCCCACTCTACACGCGCTGCATGCACACATATTTCTTTTCTGGGGTTCTCTCTTCCTCAGCCCTCCATCTGGTTCATGCCTTTGACTAATCTCAAAGTTGGTGAAGTATAAAAACAAGGAAAGGAGCAACAGTAGACACCTCAGCTAGCCTGAGGCAGGCAGTGCGTATCTGCAGCTCAAGTCCTCACACACACTTCTCTGATTCAATCCCCCTGACGCCTTCTTAGCACCTTTTTTCTTGTGCCTTTCTGTCCTCTGTTCCTCTCTCCTATCTCAATCTGTCACCTTTCATTCTCCCATCAGTCTTCTATAAGCTTTCCTTTTTTCACACACTTTCTGCTAGCCAATTTTCAAAGCAAATTTTCAAAACCACACGTTTTCTGTTTTTAGCAAGCAAAGTCCAAATATAAGTTCATTAACAATCATGTGCTGAAATCAGTTGCAGCGCTGCAACAACGCGCCAGCTTCTCCTGGCTCCACATTCATTAGCATATGTTTGAAAACCAAGTCTAAATGGAATGATCAGAGTTGTTGATGAACTACAAACAAAGCCCCAGAATTATTCCTATGATGTGGCTTCGTGTCAGGCTTGTTTTTAATGTGTTGCACTTATGATTTTTTAACTAGGCAGCCCAAAATAGATGCAAATGAATGGAGACTTTGCAAAAAAAACCTGGGCGCCCAGAGTAATGACACGTCCCTAGGGTGCCTACTGTTTTCGGGTGATTGTTCAAGAACTCCTGTGGGGGAGAGCATGCTAATAAGTAATAATGTTCTATCAAAGTGAAATGCTGCATTGAGTCTTTTGTCTTGTAGCTCCACAGTAACGCAGATTGCTTTTTAGACTTCCCATCATCCTCTCTGATAGGGGATGTGGTTCCCTGGGCTGCACCTGTGTCTCATTACCACCGCTGATGGTTCAGTAACTGAGTCCTCTCTCCTCCTGCATCGTGATCTCACTCTTTCCCCCCTTTAGCTACTGCCAACATACATTTACCTTCAAACACACGGCCTACACTTCCCTTTTTCCCCTGGCTGATCCCACTGCATGCCATTCACATGATCTCTGCAGCTCCGTTTCTCTCCTGTCTGTCCTGCTGTTATAGACTCAAGTGAGGTTTGGGGTTTGATCTAATGATTTTGTGCTACACTGGCTCATGCTTCACATTTATCAAGAAGGCCTTCGGGCAACCTTCACCTGAACACATCTCCATTTTTAGCTCTTCTGCCCCCCTAAGCATGGTATCTTTATTAATGTGACTGCTAATATGAATAGGGCTGTCAAATGATTGAATTTTACAATCACAATTAATCGCTTAGTTTCAATAGTTGATGGTGAATAATCACAATTTCAATTGCATGTTTGTAATTCTATCATTCTACATTTCAACCATTTATTCTAGCAATGTCTTGATGGGGGAACAGATGGTTGCAAATACCTTATGATCTTGCCTTTTGGATTAATTATTCCAACTACCTGTGCAGGTGTTGAATCATAACTTGGAGATGGGAGACAGCTTCTAAGTGTTATCCTGTCAAATACAGCCTTTGCTAACAGTTGCTCATTCAAAAAAAGTGCTATTCTATAGTGATTCACACACTCCAGAAATGTTTTCTGTTGACTTTGGAGATGCAGGTGCCTGCTGACATCAGTCTCAGTAGCTGCACCTAAGATTCAAAGTATTTCAGTGATGTTTTAATGTGGTTTGACATTAAGTGCACATTATATTTGGCTTGTCAACTGAGACATCTTGATGGTTTTTAAGTGAATGTGTCGCTTAAAAGCACAGTGATGTCTTGTCAAGGCAGCTGCAGGAAGCTGAGACACTGTTGTAGCTCTGATACAGTGTGTCAAAAGGAACAAATAACATACAGTTTAAAAAAAAAAACAAATTAACTGGATTTTAATCGCAGCACAATTAACACGTTAACACTGACGGCGCTAACTAAATTGAAAACAGTTAAGTAATATAATAGCTACAGCAGCTACTATTCAACAATACAAAATTTAATTCTAGTTTGCCAAATTCATTTCAGTGCAGTTCAGTGCGGTACGACTATTATGTCATTTACATCCATGAGAAAGATTAATTGAGCTCAAAGTCAAAGAAATCCTCTTCATGACCGCAAAAACCCTTTCTCAGTCCAGTCTGTGGCTGTACTCGTTATGTTAGCCCTGGCATCACTGCAGATACTGGGGCTGGTTACTGCTTTGGTTCTAAGTTTCAAGGACTGGACCAAAAGGGAGATTTTTCAGGTTTTAATGGCCATGCCATACTGGAGTAAAATTTAAAGTAAAACTAAATGAACTGTGTGAACTGAAATTAAATTCTTTATTTTTGAATTTAGGAAACTGAGTTGATTTTTAAATGGGCTGAAAACATTTTCAAAGCAAATAAATTTATTGTCCTAACATTAAATTCAATGTCAGATCATGCTTTTTAAATTTGATGTCATAATTCAAATTCAGTTTCTTGCAGCACAAATCTTACAAATGCATCACTTTCCACGAGGCCAGTGTGGTATCTTCAGACTCTTTGTTGTGTAAAATAAGGAACTGTACATGAGAAGCTAGAGCGAGAAAATGTAAGTCATTTCACTTGGAAACAACAAATCATTTCAGCTCCACATATTTCTGACTTACATTGTGTTTACTGATATATCACAGACATTACACAGCTTAGTGCACGGCTGGCCTTGTAGAAAATAAAACAGACAAAGGCAAAAAATGTTCGATGAGTGAGTGTTTTTTACTTCAAGTTGTGATAACCGTGCATCAGAAATGCAGAGTCAGAAAGCACTTAAGTTTCCTTCTTTAAGCTGTTTATTATCTCAGTCGATGCACTGCAAAAATACCTCAGACTGTATTTTATGAAACGTCCCAGATTACACACTCACTGTGCTGACCTGAACTGGGTGTTATGATATATGGAACAACAGCAGCTGCACAGGCTCCAGCTCCACTTCCTCGCTGGTGCTATGAAGTCATAAAGCAAAATAGTACCACTGCTAGGATAAAAAGTTTTACGCTTTGATTATAATCTTTTCATTCTGCTATGGCAGGTGTGATACATTCATTTTTCAGGCTGTGCCATTACTTTAAAAGTGACTCTTTCTAAACGGCGTAAGAGGACAGAAACTCCTCCAAATAAGATCTAATACAGTGGCAAAGACAGATAATAGTAATTCATATTAAAAATGTGCATTAAGCCAGAATTAAGTTGTCACATTAGAATCTATTCGGGTTCAGGTCTACCACTGAATTATTCATAAAATCTGTAATCAGACTGGCCTGACCATGATACCACAGCCGTTATCTGATTATTTTAAGACCAATTAACCCCAGTGTCAGCGCTAAATGACCATAAAAAAAGCTGAAGTGCATTCATTATTCTTGACAAATGAATACAATATGAATGGAGATTTTACGACTCAAAAACCTACTACTGTGGAGAAAAGGAAAAAGACTGTCGAATATTAGCCTTGATGACTTCGGAGATAACTCGCTCCAGGATTGTGATGGCTCCCGTAGATGAGCGGAGGGGAGTGAGTAGCTATAAGCGTTAGAAGATCATGGACAGGCGCACTCCTACGCTGTGCATATTAATTCTTCTAATGCAGCTAAGCTCAGCTTGTCACACGTTGACACCGCATAATTATGTCATCTACGAGGGACGAGCTTTTTAAAGGGCAGACGTGCGGTGCAGCAGAGCGCCTCGTCAGTGGAGGTTGTATGTTCTAAAATGTCAACATACGTCTTAAGGATGGTTTATTTTAGCTCATTAGGGCCTTTCAGGGCACATTATGACGATAATTTTAGATCTCGAAGTGTGAGCGATTGGAGGTGAATATCTTAATAAAGATATTAGAAAGACCTTTCAGCAATAACCATGCAGCCAATTCTTAAGTAGCATCCTGACTGACAGGAGCGTCCATCAAACACCCAGATCCCCTCACCCATGGCCTCTCCCCATCCATCAATCCGTTTTGACAGGCCACCCCTATCCCTCTCTGTGTAAATAAACAACTGAGAGAGGAGTCAGAGAAGTAAAGAGCAAGAAGGGGGTGGGGGAAAAGGAAAAGTAGGGCGCTAAAACCTGAGACAAGCAGGCCGAGTCAGAGTTAAGTTGAGGGAGGAAAAGAAGAGTGAGAGCATGAAACGGGGAGAGGGGGCAGTGTTGAAAAATGCAGAGGAGGAGGGGGAGACAGGCAGGAAGAGAACTCACAATAGGCTGAGGTGATGATGGGGGAGACAGGGGAAGAGAGAGTCATCTGGAAGGAATGGGGAGGGGGGGTTAGACTGGACAAGGGGAGAGGAACTGACTGGCACAGGGATGACAGCAACATGAGCGGACATATGAGAGGGGGGGTCATGTAAAAGAATGCTGAGGAGGAGGAGGAAGATGGAGGAGGAAGGAAACATCTATGAAGGACATCAATAATCTATGCCAGATAAAGGAATTCTGTGTCCAGAGAAAAGAACAAAATGGAGAGGGTGAGACACTGGGGGAGAAAAAAAGAGGAGGGGAGACAGAGAGATAAACAAATGAACGAGGAAAAGTTGGTAGGTGGAGCCTGAGGGGCGTCTTCTATTTAAAACCAGAACAATTGAGAACGCTTGTGTTAGTTTACACAAGCAGAGGAACCGCATCCTCTTCCTCACCTCACCTCCCCCCCCTCACCCATCCACCCGAGGCTGTCTCTATTTAAATGTGTGCTTAAACGGCAAGTGCTACTGCTCTAATCACGGCTGGCATCAGAGCACATTCCCTCCCTTCTTCTCCCTCTCTACCTCCCCCCAGCATGCATCCTTCTTCTGTCGTTCAAATGTACACACGACAAACACACACACACACACACACACTCATGCATGTGCCCCCCGTGACTGTGCCGTGCCAGAGAGAAATTCATGAATCACTGGTGCACGAATCACCCGCAAGCTTGTTGCAAGAAGAGAAAAGTGGGGAAGGGAGGAAAAGGGGCAGAGGTAAGCGGTTAAAGCGTTTCCTTTAAAAGCTTTAAAAAAAATGGCTTGGAGAAGAGTTCAGGAGATGGCTCCTAGCGACCTGTGGGAGCGAGCAAACACCCAGAGGGGCCTTGGTGACAAGTTTTAGTCAGCAGAGGAGATACCGTCTCTCTTGCTCTCCTCTCTCATCCTCTCCCTGCCGGCTCTTCCTAAAGAGGCCAAGATAGAAAGCCAGAGGAGCAAGCAGCCAAGTAACGAGCAAGTCTATGATACAAGCAAGAAAGACACAACCACATCTCAAACTAACTGGCAAATATCTGACTTTCTGTTCAAAACACCCCCTGAGAAAAATATCAAAGCCAAGAGAAAGCGTTGAAAAAGCATCACAATGGACCATCCACACAACAGACAGAAGCCCCTCCATCAGCCTCTGTTTGAAAAGAAACTAGCAATCATCTCTTGTTACACTGAGCCACTTTCCCTCTAGGGCCACCACTCAAAGGCAGCTCTGTCCATTGATACAGGTGTGGCGCAGGGAGGGAAATAGAAGGGGGAGGGAGGACAATAGATAGCCTTTTCACTGGTCTCCCTCTGCTCACCTGGATTGGGGGGGGGCAGCCTGATGGGAGCGACAGAGGAGGAGGGAGGAGGTCTCTAAGCTCGGGCCGAGAACAATAGTGTCTCTGTGCTGGTTAACACCGAGTGCATCATTCTGTCGAGCAGCAGCCAGCTGACTGCGGGACCGAAAAACAACATCTCAAGGTCGCTGCTGGTGAATGCTGAATTCCTCTCCTGCAAATCTTAATTATATCCTTAAAAACATATCATGACAGTACTTATCCAAACTTGAAAACCAAATGAGGATTCAACCACTGTTTTTTCAAGGGAACTAAGACACTACTCAAAAAAGAAGGAAGATTTAACTTTAATATCTTACAAAACAGAATTGCTAAAATAACAAGGTATGTGGCTACAAATGTTTAAATCAAGACTTCCTCCAGTTCTTACAGGAAACCACGATTCAGCTTTTTTAAATCCATGTCTCCTGTCAGACCATGTGTGCTGTTTTAAATTAGAGGTAGACCGATATATCAGCCGGCCGATATATCGGGCCGATATTTGGACATTTGTCTCTATCGGCTATCGGCCGTATTTTCTTTTAAAAAGCCGATTTTTGATCCGTTGTATAAAATGATGCAATTTTTGATCAGGCACAAAAAAGATGAGCACCTCAAACTTGTGACCACTTGGATACATTACATACTTTTGTTCAAATTATATTAATAAGTTTAAATTTCTTTTTTGACATTTTAAGAAGAGTGTGAATGTTAACTACTGCTTGTTACATTGTGTGTTTACTCAGACAAAATATTTCATTGTTTTGAAAGCTGAATAAATGTTCAGAGGACTGGACACGACTTGTTGTAATAGATTTCTTTTAGTTGCTCAGAAATTGCTGCGTTTCACAAAAATGTGATAAATATATATTTATTTAACAATCGGCCTGAATATCAAATTGGAAAAATTGGCTATGCATATCGGCATCGGCTGCCCAAATTTGGAAAGCATCGGCATCGGCATCGCCCCCCCAAAAAACCAATATCGGTCAACCTCTATTCTAAATATATGTTGCTTTGATTCAATTGCATACACTTCTGCAAATGTATGGATGTGAACCCTGAAAACAACACAGAACATTGTTTTTCCACAAACTCCATGATACAGTTAACGCCATGTTCAGTGACAGTGTTCACTTGGCTGAATTCATGGAAATCAAGTAAAGAGAAAACATTTTCCTCAAAACTACCTGTTTTTTTTCTTCTTAAATTTTAAAAATATGTTTTTATTGGATCTTTCACCTACTACTTATGTAAAAAAATTGTCAGACTAAAGAAGCAATGATGGTTAAATGGGTAACAGAATTTTTGTAAACAAACCTGTTGACAGTAATAATAAACAGATTGTTCCAGCCTGCACACACATTCTTCTCCAGCAGGCTGTGATTGATACTGACGCTGCAGCGATTCTGGGCATGCGTGAACCTAGATGCATCTTTCAGACATAATCCCTCTAAGAAAGTGAGCATTAAGCATCATAAAGCCAGTGTTCTGCCTCAGTATTAACTTGTTCATTTGGAATTAACTCCAAAAATGTAGCCACCCCCTTTTAAGCATCAGTGTGAGATTTTGGTTAGATGAGTCAAGCTTTATTACTGGCCTGGTAACTCTCTGTGGGGGAGATGAGTGTGTGACAGCATGAAGCAGCAGGGGAGTGGACATTGTCAGCCTGATCCCAGCACTGCACGACAGGTTAGTTCTGCTGAAATGAAATAAAATCCTGCATCTGTTTCCATTTCTCCTGTCTTAGCTCGCTCGCTTGCTTGACTTTGTTCTGTCACATCCTCTTTCCTGTCCTCTGCACAGTAATCAAGTGATTCAACCATCGAATCAGCCCAAACGTCAGCCCAAAGACTCCAGTGCATTTGTCTGGGACATATGTGCGCTTTGTGCTCTGCTTGTGTGTATTTGTGTGGACGCTTAAGGGAGGTGGTGGTGACGAGTGTCGTGGTGGTGGGGGGAGATGGCAAGAGAGGAGGGTGAGACAATCAGGGGAAGGGGGTGGGTTGGGTGAACACTGTAAAAGTGTCACAGCAACTTAACCTTCAAAAAATGCCCACCAGGGTGGAGTGGGAGGAGGTGTTCTTGGCCATTAGAAAGGAACGAGGGAGAGGAGGAAGACTGTGTGAAAGATGAAGGGAGGGGATGATTGATGTGCAGAAGAAAAAAGAAGAAGAGGAGCTCGTTAAGGGAGGTAGGGTGGTGCAGATGCCCAGATGCCTGCAATACAAATATCTGTATGGAGGGCGGGGAGGGTGGGGGGGCTGTCGAGGAGGGAGAGAAAAGAGGGAGCAAATGAAAGGAGGAGTGGAAAAGTAGTACAGGCAGTTTGGACGGGTTTAAAGAGAAACTCTGACATAGGTGAAAGAGACAACTGGGGAATTGGACAGTGGGACGCAGGGAGGAGAAGAAAGCTGGAGAAGAGGGGAAGAGAGGGAGAGAGAGATTAAGGGGGAAAGAGAGAGTAAGAGGATAGAGGAAAGCAACAGACATTCCAATTACAGAAGCAGAGACGAGGGATTGATGACTAAGAACGGAGGGAATTAGAACAAAGAGCGGGACAAGAGGAGGGAGAGAAGATACAGTAAAGGACAGCAGTTTACTGAGCAGATGGATCAATTATGCAGACTGAATTACAGAGAAGAAGGAAGTTAGGGCATTAGAAGAGAACGTAAACAGGAGAAGACAGAGAGGGTGAGGGGGGAATGAATGAAGATGGAAGAGTGGAAGGGAAGAGAAGAGGAGGGAGGAACAAGTGTCCGACTGAAGAGGCAGGCAGGCAGCTTTAAAGGGCTGAATCGAGACCCGACTCTCCTTAAGGTGCCACACCAAACAAACCCCGTCACACCCTGTTGACAAAACACAGGCCTGATAACTGAATCAACCTGCTGCCTCTGTTTGACCTTAATGTGCTGTTCGCTTCAGGGGAGGATTTAAATGCTCCTGCCATTTCGAGGCTCTGGGGACCAATGACGGCAGTGCTGCTTGCTTATCAGTGAAGCATGGCGACACATTTTTAAACCAACAAGTGAAACAATGGCAGGCGCTCATATCAGAGTTGTGGGATCGCTACAGCACTGCTTGTGTTGTGAAACAAAAGAACACTCACTGCTGTGCTCCCATGGAAAATAAACCTGTTGTGCATTATCTCTCAGTTTTCCTTTATCTGGTATTTCTGCGATGATATCTGCGCAAGAACACTAGATTTTACTGTGTGTAATTTCACTTTGTTCCTAAGATAACTGCAGGGATTAGAAAAAAGGATGGGAGCAGTTGGTTTGCAGAAGGTATTTGTAGATCCTGACTCTAGCTCCCGGAGCCCTGACAAGACCCTGCCTCAGAAAATTCAATTTCCTCCTGTAGCCTGCCTGTACACTACCTTTGATAAGTGTGAATTTGACACGACCTTGTCAAAGTCAGATGTGATGAAGACGCAGCACCTCCGGCTGTGAGGAGCAGAGGTGTGCAGATAGGTAACAAAATTGTCAAAATAGCTATAATGTCGCAGGTTACACATGTGGATAAAAGGGGAATTGGATGTGTAAATAGAGACAAAATAGAGACAGAAAGAGCAAACCCTGTGCTACCTTTTACGAACTGGGGGGGCAGAGAGGACGCAGCAAGGGATTAAACTTGGAGGAGGAGGAGGAGGAGGTGGGGAGAGAGAGATGTTTCATAGCGCTGTCACACTGACGGAGCCAGTGTTAAATGTTTTCAATATCACATAAGGGCACTGCATCATCCACCATTCAATACTGGATCAATAACGCAAACCACCTTCCACCTCACAAACTACATTTAGACACATTAAGGTGACTGCTAATGAGCTTCTCTGTGCATTTGTGTGTATGTGTGTGTGCGCGCGCATGTGTATATATGTAGGGACACGCAGAGGAGGACACAGTCAAGGGCCTCAGTGCTGTGTTGCACAGAGATGTGCTGAGTGCACTGTAGGGAGGGTTTCAGAAATAAAAGATTGTGACAAAGACAGAAGAAGGAGAAGAGAGATGACAGGCAGGGGGTACAGGTCAGGTAACAATAATAAAAAGAGAAAGGTTAGTGCACAATGGAAGACTTCAGAGCAATTAAATATGAGTCTCATGCTTTGGAGGAAGGAGAAGAAGGAGAAGAAGAGGGATGGGGGTACGACTAAATTACAAATGAGCTGATAATTCTTGGCCTCCCTAGTTCACTCCCTCACAGAGTTTTTTTTAAAATCCTCCTTCATAACCGCTGCCAAGATGCTGCGCTCTGGAATTCAAAAATGTCGACATCCTCAACCCCCACTCAGCCCCTCCACTGCTGCTCCTCCTCTGCGATTTCAACAACAGCACGAGGTCACAGAGACACCCATCTCCCAAGTCTAGTTAATTAACAGGATTTTATTTTAAAGAGTTTGGCTGCCTTTCAATGGATCTTCAACTGGAATTACTGCTTGTTCTGCACACAAGTGTAGCTGGAATGGCTTTGACCTGCATCTCCCTGAATTCCATCAGGGGTGTGTTAGACAGAAGGAAATGCAGATTTGGCAAAAGGTATCTTGACTAATGGTGTGGAAATGAGTGTGTGTGACTGAAAAACAAAGTAAGCCACATGCCTTGTAGCATTTTTACACAAGATAAGCTGCTGGCATGCTGCTCCGGCAAATACAAGTGTCTTAAAACTCTCCATTATGTAGAAACACGTGGGTGGTTCAAGTACATTATGGAAAGGTCTCTTGCAGTGAACTCAGAGCAGTGTGTGAGCTAATGCACACAGATTTTAAGTAGAGATACCAGTTAAAAAAATAAGAAGCACCTCTGCCAAGAGCAACAAAGACCGCAGCACTGATTTGTTTTTAGAAACCCTTCAGCTGCACCTTTTCTTAAGAATGAATTTGGCATTCTCTCTGAGATCGAGATTTTGGCTCATTTTCTTTTAGATCACAGGGGTCTGACTCCAGCAGTCTGGCAGCCCTGGGGGCCGAACACAAACATCCCTGTGGGAGGCTTTCAGTGTGACCTCTGCACAAACAGGACGCAATCTAACCAGCAAAGTCATGCAGGCAGAAGCCAAGTAGGGGGGACTTCCCACATGGAGCCCTTAGATATTGGCTGTGTTGTTTCAGGAAAGCCATTGTAAGGTAAAAACTGAATGAAGAGTGTCTTAAAAATTAGGCAGTTAAATGAAAAGCAAGTCTTGAAACGGATGTCCTCTGACGTGAAGAGTTTCAGATGAAGATGATACACCACTTCCTGGAGGAATCAAAACAACACATTCTCATTTTTCTGATTTGGGAAGTCATGTGACTTACAGGACAGCGAAGGATCCTTAACTTACTCATCGCCAGCTGTATGAGTGTGTCAGAGGGTGTGTCTGTGCAAACTCAATTGTTTTTTATGGTCCGATACTGCAGCCTGGAATGCTACATTCCCTGACCTGTGCTCATTGACTCACTTCAATTGAGTTTCATCTGTCATTTCAGATAATATTTGCCAAGTCAACAACACGGAAGATAGGCTCTTTGTGTTCAATGACAATAAAAAATCAACAGCATTTCAGTAGAGCTCATTCATTAAAATTTACAAAAATCTAAAACTTCAGTTTTTTTTCCAAAAATGAGAAATCTTAAAAAAAACACCTTCCTTCCATCTCCAGTTTTGTGTTTGTAAGAGCTAATTAATTGAGAAGCATTTTAATGGACCTAGTCTCCATGGCATCACCTGTGTGTTCCTGATATGGGATTTTGAAGCAAATTGTTGACAGGAAGAAATCCTACATCCAGTGTGTGCCGTTAGTTAAATTAGCTCCTCAGATTGGAGACATGTTTTGTACCAGGCTGTAAACCTTTTCAGCTGTGGTTTTTTGGGGGGGGGGCTTGATGTGTATGTATGTAGTTTCAGGTAATTCCAGAGCCAGCCTCAAGCGGACACTCTGAACTGCAGGTTTTAGCACTTCCACGCTGACTCATACTTTTAGACCAGAGGTTGCCGCTTGGTTTTCAGTAGTGCATCTGGTGACTTCACAGCTGTCTAAATCATTGGCTCATTGGTGAAATGCCAAATAATTCCAGCCAGTCCCTCAACAACTGAGTTTCCTAAAATTAATGGACCACTTCTACCTCACAGTGTCCATGCAAACACACATGCTCACTCAGTAATACTCTCACATCTCCATTACGCTGTAAATTCAAGCACACTTTAATGTCTGAATCAACGGACTCTTAATGGTGATTATAAGGGGGAGGGGGGAGGTTATTGATGTGCTGTTTAAACAGGAAGGCTGCTCAGTAAGAGTGTGTGAGTGTGTGAGTGAGAGAGTGTTCACACCGGCGGCGAACGCCACGACCAGAATGAGACTTTCTTACACACATAGACACGAACACCTGACCTTTTCAAAATCCTTCTGACATTTACAGGGCCGGTGCGAAGGGGCGAGGACGGCTCATTTACATAATGACAGGACCTAACTGCGACAGCCATTAACACAAAACCAAACCAAGACCGAAGCACTGCGCTCCACTGGGACTAATGAGATACTAAGGACTTACTTCTTCTTTTATTATCGAGGGAAAAAAATCATCTCCAGCCATGATGATCCATCAAATACATTCTTCTTAATAGACAGAGTGTAATGCTTGTTCTCAGTTGTAGTGATTAATGTTTGCAGGCTTGGCAGGACTAGACCGTTCACACTGAATCTGTCCGTGCGGAGGGGGGTAGTTGGAGCTCACACTTGGAATTATTGCACAACAGAGACTGCCAAAAGAAACATAACTTCATCAGGGTTAGAGATGGTTTTAGTTTGTGTGTGTTTGTGGGAGGGAGGGGTGAAAATGGTGTAAATTATGAGGGCCCACAACATTAGCTGTTAAAATTATGAGAGTTAAGAAACACCAATGTCCTGGCTGGGCAGAAATCCTAATGCTATGGTGACTGACCAATGTAAGGTCACATGCTGTTTATTTTCCTGTCTGTCCCTATGTTGTTCCTGTCATAAACAGCATGGCCTTCAGCCCAGAGAGAGGTGGAGAGAACAAGGGTGGGGGGAAAGGAGGGGGCTTTACGAACGAATCAACAAGTACCCTCGCTCAAACAAAAGCACCGGACATGAGAGAATAATAGATAGCTGAAAATAAAATTAAGATGAGAACAAGGCCCCTGGTTGTGCTTAGTGTGGGAGGGAGGGAGGGAGGGAGGGAGGGAGTGGGTGTGGAGGTAAGTGGGGATGGCGGGAGAGAGGACAGTTTCGAGTGGTGGGTGGGAAAGAGCGCGAGTAGGTGGGGGTGCTGGCTGTCTTAATCAGACACTGCCCGTTCAGGTTTTTCCAGCCAATTCTGAAACTCCGCTACATCTCCACGCACTGCAGCAGGCTGCCGAAAAAAAAAGCCACCTGTTTCCTAGAAAACACAAGGAGAGCCGTCAGGGGCAGCTTTTGCATCTGAATGAGCTTCGCTGGAGGCTTTCAGGTACACTAAGACAAACATTGGATTGTTTGTGAGCAGAGAAGGAAGCGGCCTCCTCCCCCGGCCCTGACCCTGCATGCACAACAGTTTCTCAGGCAGCCAGCCAGCCAGCCACCCCCTGCACGCACGCAGCTTACTCAGCCAGAAAGACAATGCTGCCATAGCCTCATACTACAACCCCCCCACCCCCCGACATAAGCCCACCCCTCTCCCAATAAAAACATCTCCATGGTAATGGGCCAAGCCTTTCTGACCCACATCCACAGTCCCTCACAACCTTGACTTGGGGAGTGGGGGTTGCATTATAGTGTAATTTCAGGGCTTAAAGTGGGACCCCCACCTGTCAACTTCTATTAAGTTTCACATATACATGAGTAACTAAAGCAGCCAGCCTTAATTAAAAACCCATCAAACTCCATGTTGTATTATTTGACTACAGCTTAACCATATTGTACAAAAAATATTGCAGAGAATTTAATCTCTTCTCCCACTCTTGGGCGCAGGATGCAAGGTGGAGGTATAAGTGGTGCTGTCACCACTTGAGAGGAAATGGGGAACGAAAAATGCAAAGTAGACAAGTGAAAAGTTTCTGCTGGATTTCAGGAGAATTAAAGAAGCAAAGCTGAACTTCTCCCAAAAGGAGGTTAGAGGTTCACTTCAAAAATGACTTAAATGAAAAGAAACTAAAAGCCATGTTTTCTTTCATTCTGGTTAAGCCTTGTGTAGTTTCTCACTCATAAATATGTAAAACCTTTTGTTTTGTTTTCCCCTACTTTTCTCTCTCCCTTAAGAGCACTTCATGTTGTGTAAAATGTAATCGGACAAAAAAGGTCCAGTGCATGAATAAGTCAAAACCAGAGCGTGCTTCTGAGTCGTGATTAAAACGATACCACAATCAACAACATTACTGTACTCTACTGGAAAAACACACTGTATCTGTTCCTGCATGTTAGATGGATTCTAGGCCTACATTCTTGCCCTAATTACAGCACAAAACAAATAGCTGGCCTAGCACAGAGAAAATGTTGAACTGGTTTCACGCCACACACATTCATATGGTAATAGGTTAACCGCATGCCAGGAATGTTTTCTCTCTTTCATTTTAAAAACCCACTCACTGTGGCAGTGGTACCTGTAGGCCAACTAAGCTGAAGTGGACTGGAAAACCCCTGAATAATTAACCTGGAGAGGTTGCATCAGAAGCTATGGCTGTCTCGATTCCAGTTTAAAGTAACAGAAACTAACCAACAATGGAGTGGGAGTGGTTCTCTGAATAAAATCTGAAAAAAGTTACACTTGAAAAGTAGCCTAGCATGAGTTAAACGATTTTTCACCAGGGCAAATGATTAAGTTTCAGTAACCCCCCACTGTTACACACACTGTGTACATTAGGAGCTCTTTCCAGTCCCATTTTCCTCTACTGAACTGTAACTAATAGAGGGTGAAGTGCGGGCAGAGGGAAGAAAAGGAGAAGGGAGACGGCGAGGTGGAGAATAAAGGTGGCTTCAGGGGAAAGAGTACCGAGGACAGAGTTGGATAGTGACACAGTTTAAAGAGGGGAAAAGGGCACCAAAGACGCACCTGAGGAAAAGCACCTTGCTCCAAAGAGCCACACCTTAGAAAACTAAACATGGCGTTGAGTCACCGACCGAAACTCAGGTCAGAGAACCATACAGATGGCTCATGAGACAAAACAGGCAAACAATGAGGAAACACATATTAGTGTTAGCCTGCATCATTAAGTTCAGGTGATTAATCCTTGGAAATGTTGAGGATTTAAGCTGTAGCTTTTACCTCGTTAGTACAACGAAAGACAAAATCACCTGCCTGCCGTCACCGCCCTGACAGGTGGTAGTCAGGTTTAAAATGATCTCCCCTTCAATTATTAAAGCTCTGTAAAGAAACGAAGGGCAATTGGCTTCAGGATAAGATGAAGTTTTCACAAGAGGTCATGTCTTACCGTGTTGAAGAAGTATCGACGCCACCAAGCAAAGCAGTCCGGTCATTTTTGAGCAGTCATGCCAATTTCGGGCGTCATGTCTCGCCATGGTTGATTACGGTCCTTTCTACGAGATCACGCGCGCTGCCTTCCCGAAATATACGTTAAAATGAAACCTGAGCTCAGTTTCTGAGCAAAGTCTCACTCATTCAAAGCAAATTAAAACTTATCTGGTTTCGGGACAGACCAGGAGGTCCGACAGAGATTGCGTTAAGTGTTCCTCACTGCGCCTTTAAGACGGGAGTCTGATAAATTAATGAAAAAAAAAATCCTCGTGAATTGATCCTGGGAGCGCACAGGTGAATATTTCCCTCAGCTGGTGCTGTGTGGATGTAATGAAGTGCCGCCGCTCGCGCTGCTCCAACTAGTTCCTCTGAGTGTGAGTGAGCGCGCGATTGTCCGACTGAGTGGGACTGACTGGATGATGTCATCAGGCTGTGAGGCGTCACAGTACCGCTTTGCCCCCCCAAATTCCTACTGGGACCAGCGACGAAAGGATGAAACAACTTGTTGAATACTTCAGATGAGATTCAAATTAGAAAATAAAACTAGCGGGCGCGCACATCCCGAGGAAGTGCGCGTGGCTGGTCGGACAAAAAACACAATACAGCAAAGCCAGGATTCATACCCAGGAATACCCTCACTCTGATTTATGTTTCTAGCTTTACCGACTGAAATACCTCTCTACTAAATCTTAAATAATCAAGTTTAATTCATTGATGTATTAATTAAGAAAAGTGACATTTAAGCTTTGAAAAAGCAAGGTTTCAACATAGTTCATCAGTCTTAATGTAGTGTGGGAAGGTTCGCGGAAACAGATGATTCTTCCGCCCTCTGCCGTTTGTTCCTGCACGCACAGCTGAGATTAGTTCATACAAACTCCAACACAGCAGATGCCAAAATCAATAAACATTCATTAATGAACGGCAAATTACAAATCCAGTAGCAGTCAGCAAAATCAAATCAAGAGGAAACAGCTTGTTGTGTATTTATTTGCAGACTCCAGCAGCCTCTGTGATGATGACTTTTTTTTGCCATTTACAGAACAACTTCCAATTCATTTTTGCCCTATTTTTTCTCTGAAGCAGGGTGCACACTAGCATAGCAGAGGCATTATCTGGTTTAGGTCTAATCCCTATGCCCAAGTGTTTTACAGCCAATGTAATTACATCTTCATAAGTCTCACAGTTAAAACCATCCTGCACTCCTCCATTTCCAAGTTCCCCTCGGGTGTCCCCCATCTCATGTTCAGAATTTGTTTCTCAGATCCAAACTGTGAGGATGCTGATAATGATCAGAAGTTAAACAATGTTATGCCAAGAAGAAAGAAACAAATAAACAGTTAGAATATGCTTTTCTCCCGTGGATTTGTGTCTTCAAAGAGACAGGATTTCTTCATTTTCTCTCCTCTCCTTGCCCACTTTAAATCCAGGCTGTGGAAGCATCTGCCATGCAAACAAAGCAGCTGTGGGTTTAAATGCCAGTGGTACTTTGCATTGCCATATTCTAATACGCAGTCGTTTTTGGCCCTGTGAAGCTGACGGTTTGAGCTCCAGCACAGTCACTGAGAGGAGGGAAGGGACCATCCACACACAACCGCTGCCACCACTGAATCATACTGTGCATTCATAGGAGAATAAGGAGGTTTAAAGAAAGTGGCCACCAAATGGAGGATTTCATTTCTTCTCCTTCCACACACACTCATCCATTTTTCATACCCATACCAAATCGACCTTCACACCTTCCTCTTTCCAGCTACCTCCCACTTCATTTACACAGTACCTCAGCTCATTTTTTTCTGTATCTCACACCCCTAACATCTTCCCTTGGTTTATCCGTCCTCTCTTTCCACCTCATTCCTCCTCCCTCCCTTGCTCCCTCTCTTCTTCCCCATGTCATTTGATTTCCTTTTGTCCACTCGTCCTTCACTCCTTGCTGCTATTCAGCCTGTCCTCCATCCCATCCTTGTGCTCTCTGGGGGTCTGTGGCAGTGATAATGAAGCGCACAGTTAACAGATATTAGCTCATTGGCAGTGGATTCATTAGACAGAGCCAAGGCTTATGGTGATTATTTACCCATAGAGGAGGGGCCACAGGATCAGCCCCACGCTCTGTGACAGCAGCCACAGGCTTCTTTTTGAAGTCACACTGCAACACTCTCTCACACTCCTCATCTTGTTCTGTCTGAGCACCTCGCCCTCTGCATTTCTCCCTCTTTCTGCTTTTTCCCCACTCTATCCCTGTCATTAGACACCCACAATACATATCAGCTTTTTCTCCCTCTTCCTTTCTCTATCTCTCTTTACCGCCCCCATTCACCCACTGGTAATTATGGAAAAATCTGAAATAGTGCTCAGAGGAGCTGATAATACCTTTAGCTTAATTAAAGACATTTATGGGATGTAAAGACATGTAGCCCTGGGGTTGCTGTGCACCCACACTAACCCAGACTCTTTATTTCTTGCTTTCTGATCTCCACCAATCCCCAATCCCCCACTGTCTTCCATTCTTATCATTTTCTCTGTGTCACACACACATTGTGATACACAAGAGTACAGGCTCACTCCCTTTATAAAACCCAGTGTTTGGGTCAAAAGTTATGTAAGTAATTGCCCTGAAGTTTTTGTAGTACAATATTCCACATTAGGTTTTGTGTGGGTTTATGTTAATACCAGACTATGAGGTTTATCAGCCTCAAACACACACAAATGCAGTAATGACATGCTTTTCCTGTTGATAATCCCAGTGCTCTTCACACCACATCCTGTTGGGCTGAAAGATGAGCAGCAGGCTTGTTAAGATGTCAGTCAGGGACAGCAGTAATAAAGCAGGAAAGTGAACAATACTTGGATGTTCTGGAGAGTACGTAGAAAGGTCACAGTGTTGGAAAGACAGCTGGTGCAGTGAGAGTACTTTTCCTTTTTTTCTCTTTGGATGTGTTATGGAGTCAGCTTCTCTCACCTTTATTTTTGTACTTTCATTTGCAGTGTTTTCCTCTCAGTTTGGCGTACCAGGTATGAAATACTTTATTTGATCCATCTTTGCTGCTGAAAGCAACCTTACCTTTGTGTCTTTTTAGAATACTTTTATCTGGTATAATATAAACAAAGTAGTTTTTTCCCTAATTTAGACACAGTTAAAATGAATACGTTAAAATCTTGAACCTGTTCTGAAACAATTTTCCCTCACTCATGAATGGGCCATCGTAACTTCTTCTCTTGTCAATACCAACCAGCATTTAGAGCTAAAGTATTGAATAAAAATGAATATAACTTTGGTATAAATAGTTTTAAGATTCCATTTATACAGTAAACACATCCAAAACTTACATCATTTTTATACAAAGTGATCTCTCCTCTTCCTTCACTTTCATCTGCTGGAACTAATCAAAGGAAAAGAAAGAAAGAAAGAACGAGAGAAAGAAAGAAAGAAAGAAAGAAAGAAAGAAAGAAAGAAAGAAAGAAAGAAAGAAAGAAAGAAAGAAAGAAAAAAAGAAAGAAAGAAAGAAAGAAAGAAAGAAAGAAAGAAAGAAAGAAAGAAATTTGGGACATACCCATTCAATTTTTCTGGCATTGACTGCTGAACCTGCATTGCCTTCTTCAAGCAGCCATTTGCTCTGACAACTAGTTAATGAGTTTGTCTCCTGACTCCTGACACCAATGCTGAACATACTTTAAAAGGAGTTGCTGAAGGGCATAACTCACAGAGGAATTATACAAACTGATAACTCTTTCAGAGCATTTTGTGGTGAATGTTGTTTCAAGACAATGAAATCACTAAAATACATGAACCTTTAGAAATGAGTTAAAACATACCGTATGCTAAAAAAAAGAGAAAACTGCCTTATATGGCTAATTTTTTGTTCCTCTTTCCCACAGACTGGGATGATGTTCTCGTGGCCAGAGAGGGCATGCCCACCACCTTAGTCTGCACTGATGACAAAGTGAGGGGGGCCGTGGCTGTAAACTGGTTGATGAAGCCAGCTAGGGCAAAGGACTTTAAACTGGTTCTGTCAGCCAATGAGAAGAAAGAGCGCTCTGGAGAGGCCTCGAATGAATCCATGCGACTGACTGACCCTAACTTCCAAGACAGCGGGGATTTCTCTCTGTTCATTCTCCCCAAGATTGAAGACAGCGGCTACTACTCATGCTTGATAAAGCAACAAAAGTTGAAGCTAAAGGAGAGGATTATCCTCTTAGCTATCCTTACAGGTAGAAAAATCATCATCAGTCATCTGTGAGATTCTCACACCACAGTGCCTCGTAGGAATGTCCTCACTGTAAACTTACTGCTGTTCCGCTTTTCAGTTTGCAGAGCCTAATGTGGTTCAGATTCTTCGTTCAAAACATGTTTATGTTTTTCCCAAGTTTTTCTGCTTTTTTTTGTTCCAACTTTCTATTAAATCTTTCTTTGTGCATCTTCAAATTATTACATAACCACAGCTAATGGTAGAAGAGGGGGTACTGTGCTCATTTTCAAGCTTTATATTCCTCTAAAATCTTTGTAGGAGCTGAACACAATTTACAGCTCAAAAATTCTTTACTTATATCATACGGGAGACTTTGAAAACCCTAATTTTAGTCCCTCTGGAATGCTAATTTAAGATACTATTTTGTTCGTTGACAAAGCAAAACAAAAGAAATAAAAACAAAACAAAAATAAACAAAACTTGTGACTTGACCAAGTGATGATGCCACAAATTGAGTAACTTCATGTCTCTGTCATATAAATTCTTGTGGCTATTTGATCAAGCCACTAAGAGCAGCCTTAAGTCACATCCATGTGCTAACTCACAGTTTGAAACTTTGCCCATGTTTGATATTGATATCCAACATTTGAATTTGAAGTTACCTACTTTTGCATTGAGTGTTCAATTACATTTAGAGCACTTGTGCTTTTCTTGCATATTGAAGTATTTTGCTGCCTTTGCCGTATAATTTTTGAAATGGCAAAGTTGGTGATGTTGTTTTATATTCTTTTATTAACATAACAGCTTTGAGTTGTGGACATTTGAGTGTGTTAAATTTGGCCTGAAAGAATGAATAAAAATCATGATCCATATGATTTTTTTTTCATGGTCCATCTGAGCTACATGCAATGCTAAAATGTGGTTTGCATGGTATTTCATCACTCACAAAACCCTAGTTATTAATATTTTGATATGAAAAAAGAAACTATTTTATATTAAAAGTCTATTTTCAACATGATTTGGTAGGGATAGTATCATGTGAGAAGATTGTTTTAAAATGCTAAGCTTGAACTTGTGATGGAAACTCACCGTTGTGTTTACCTGCACCTGGTTTATTGTGTCCCTCCATATCTCTAGTCTCTGTTGCACCTTCTGCACCCATCCTTCAGCAGAGCATCCTGCGACTGACAGCCAGTGTTAACCCTGGTTTTGCCATCACCAAGATCACCTGGGAGGCACCTGGAGGCAATACCATGAAGAGTGAGAGTACAAACAAAGGCACTGTGGCCAAACTGCCAATGGTGCAGAGGAGTGATGGCGGGGCCTATGTGTGTGTGGTGTACCCACTGGGTAACAGCAGCAGCCCTTTTTACCACTTCAGTGTGGATGTGACTGTTGGTGAGTGTGATTTGAGAGAAAAAAGCAGAATCAGTGCAAGATAGAAAGCATCTGTTGTCTCTTTTGTTGATGGTGTGAGTGGGCATCAATGCCAGAAACACCAGCAGCTGCATTATTTATTGAAGCATCCTGGAGCTACAGTTCTTCAAAGTAACTTCTTTTATAGACCAGTTTCAAAAGTTGACTGTAGATCTGCACTCAAATTCATCCAGTTCTTGTGTGAATATTATAGATGCTGAATGTATTATTCATTATTTTGCTTTTTGCATTTTCCCCTTCTTTCTTTGCTTCCTTTCTTTCTACAGCTGACAAAGTGATCCCATCCAACAATATAACATACCGTGAGTGACTTCATAACACAAGCAGTGTGAAAGCCCTGTGTCAGCAGCTTTCTAATCAGGCAGAGCAGAATGAAGAAGTAACTCTCAGCATATGAGAATCTAATCCCTATTGTTGTAGGAATTTTCCCTATTTCCATTTCCAGAGTCTCTCTCTATTCTGTTTATGCTCTTCACCTCACTCTTCATCCACTCTATTTTTATTAGATTCTGTGTCTTGTATTTGTTTATGCTTAGGCTGTTATGTCTTAATATCTGTCTATATATCTTCACTATCCATTTGAACCACTTTGTCATTCTTATGTCTCCTGCCTTTCATCGTCCCACCTTGCTTGCAGGCCCTGTAATCCGCACAGCCACACAGGAAGGGACCCCTCTCCCCCTGACTTGTCCAGATATCCGGGGGGATTACGTCGACGTGTACTGGCTCCCTCCAGACTCCACGCGCAAAAATATGAAGCTGGTGCACCACTACGACCGCTGGAGGGGCAACGGCTCTTGGAATGATAAACACGACAGATTAAAGCCCGCAGGCTCCCCCTACAACGCAGACACCGGGAGCTTCTCCTTTCTTCTCACCCCTACAATGAAGGATGGTGGTCTCTACAGCTGCAGTGTGTATCTCAATGACCACGTCACCAGCCAGAAGACCCGGCTGAGTGTGCTAAAAGGTACCAAACTGAGTCAGCAGAACTAGAAAGTTGAGGAGGTCGGTTGTCCCTTCTTTACAGACAGTGTTTGTTCTCTGAATGTGAAAGTTTTGGATGATTTTGTAGTGATGTGTGAAAAGTTGTGTTTGCTTCAGTATATCAGATTCTCCAAAGAAGAAACTAATTCCTCTCGTCTGTCAGTCTATAACTAAAGGAAACGTATAGACTTGTCCTTGCCATGCTCAACAAAAAAAAAAAAAAGAAAAAAAAAGAAAAAAAAAAGACAAAAAATCATCCTAAAGCTATCAGTCTACTATGTATGGGCCTGGCATTTCTTAAATGTAGACATAGGCTATAGGCTTTAAATAATATGATACTAATTTTGAGACAATGATAATGATAGCAATTTGGGTTTTACTGGAATTTACAATAGTTCACTTATCCATCCAGCACTTCTTTGCAGCATCTCCACCGGTTGCCTGGCAACTTCACTTAAAAAACTAGACTGGGAATTCACTGTTCCTCTCTCTTGATTACCAAGCTGTGGTGACAGCCCAAAATCTCCTTCAAACCGCAACATTATGTTTCTTTATTTCTATTTGAGCATATTTTCAACATATTGGCCAAAAAGAATCAATAAATAAGTGTTAGACATTACAACATTCAGTACACTTTGGCTGGCTGTGAGTTTCCCTGGTTTCCAGACGTTTTGCTAAGTTATTCTTACTGCCCTCTTGCTCTTCCTCTACACTGAGCACAGAAGTCATGCAAGTGTTATAGATCACCTCTTGTAATGAAGGCCACTTTATGTAATGTGTTATGCTTGAATAGCCAAGCAACAGAGGGTGGCACAGTTAATATAAACACGTCCCTGTTGCCAAAGAGCTATTTCTCTTGAAGTATTAGCCCAGCTAATGTGATAGATATTAATATCACTAAATCATTATCAGCTCTCAGTGCATTGTTCTTGCAATCCATACACTGTGGAATAAGTGCCAAGAGAGTTTCCTGCAGCAGTTGGCAAAATGTCACATTGTGAAATGAATACATCTACAGCTTTGCTCATTAGAGGGGACATTTGCAAGATCTTTCAATTTGGAGGGACAAAAAATGGGCAGAACACCTGTTGATCTTTTGTGAGTTCACCTGAGGGGGGTTTCAACTTTTGCAGAGTGTTTTGTGCAAATGCACAGACACACAAAAGCCAAAAGACACAGAAGCACATATACAATGCCCTGTCATGGCAGCCTTGGGATGCTTTACTAATCACAGCCCCTCTGGCATCCATCAGAGCTGCCCAGACATGACCAGCCAATCTGTCACTGTCACTGTCACCCTGCTTCACACATCTGCATCTCTCATGCTCATGCACACACATACACATCCTCTGCACACCAATCATGTGATGCATATATTTTTACCCCACCTCATTATGGGTATCATTATGTATGATTATACCTGCTGCCCTCCCACTAAGGCTGTAGGTGGCCCACACTGATCACTCTAATCACGGCTGAAATGTGTGTGTGTTTTTGTGCTGGTGTGTGTGGGGATCTGTGGAGCTTGATTACACCCAGATGGATTCTCATTTCAGTTTGATGAGACACTAAGCATCAGTCACAGTCAACCAATACATTAGCAGCAAATCACTTTAATGAATATATATTATATTGACCCTTCTCTGGATTGTTCTTTGTTTTTCATATCACTCCCCCTTTACCCCATTACTCTTTATCTGTCCTTGGCCTTTTCTGTATTCACACACTACCCTTTAACTTACTTTCTCCTCATCCTTTCTCCACCCTCCTGTTGTCCTTTTCACTTTGTCACCCCTGCTTCAGTATTTTACATGTGTTGAAACTCTCTTATACTCTCGTCCTTCCCTCCTCCCTTGTCCTCTGCTCTCATCGCTCCTCCACAGTCACAGCCGTAAGCTCTTCCACGAGGCTTGAATTGGGATGCCGGTACACAGAACGTTCCATTGTCCGCAGTGCCAAATGGAAACACCAAAATGAAAGTCGCCAACTGAGGATGACAAGCAAGCTTGGCAGCATCTCCATCTTTCTGCCCTTACCCATCACATCTGACACAGCTGGGAACTACACCTGCATAATACAACTGACAAGTGGGCAGACAGTATCGGCAAAGCATGAGGTCAAACCACCTTTTGTCCAGGGGAATGAAGGTAAAGTTCCTCAAACACTGCCTGATTTTCTTCACCAAAAGTACACTGTATCATTGACCCATACGTCCTAGCAAACGTACTGTGAGCTAACTGGAGATTATGAACCATTTCTGGTATGTTTCATATGGCACTTCTCAATGCATTTTAGCCAATCTTATGCTACTGCCAGGAAGCCATTTACAGAGAAAAATAGATAGATGCCTTCTGCTTTCTCAATGTAGCTGAACAGGTCAAGACTCTAGATAAAAAAAACAAGTTAATATTTACAGATAATATTCTCTGGAGTGTTAGCTGCCTACTTTTGAAAAAAAAATCCACCTTTTCTGATACTCTTTTCAGTCCCTCCCTCTATAAAATATGAAACATAAAAGCTATCGTTTTTCTCATCAACCTCACCCAGATGTACGTGAATATATGACATGACCTTAGGATATATCTTCACAAAAACTAAATTATTCAGGCTTATTGTATTGGTGGCTGTGGGGGATCACAGGAGGATGTGACAGTTGAATGGATCCCTTAGCAGAGATGAGTTCCCTCCCAATATCCCTGATACATCACTTTGGCTGAGGGGCCCTGAGCTCATCATAATGAATGCTGATGGTACGGCTGTAAGAATAATGGGCATGGAGGAGAGAGTGTGATGGTGACAAGGAAGAGACAAGGAGGCGAAAAGAGGCAGGCAAAAGATTTCAGCTGATTGGAGAGGCTGGATTAGAATAAATGGAGACGATGCAAAGTGTTGCATTTGTCCAGCTTGTCATCAAGAATTTGGATTGAGTGGGAAGAGACATTTAAATAATGTAAGGCTTTTATGAAAGGGTTACAAGAAGTAGGCAGTCCATGCTGGGGTTTGTGCTAAGAAAAACCTGTTAAGTAACTTTTCTATCCACTTAAAATAGACAAATAAGTGAGACAAGGCAAAAATAAAATAAATGTAGTTGTTTTAATCTTGGTTCTGTTAATTCTAGTTGTAGAAGCTGAAAAAAATACTGCACCATAGAAATCCTTACGGTTGTGACACAGTTCAGAAAATACAAAATTGAAGCAATCATTGTTTTCCATTTTACATGGAGTCCTCCAAATGCCAGAGAAGTTCTGCAATCATTTGCTATCCTGAGTTGGCCCATCATTTGCAAAGCATTCAAGCACCTCTTTGGTTTGCTCCGCCATCCTTTTCTGCAATCGCTCTGATATAACTTACCCCCCTACGTCATTTGAGGTGAAAAAAAAAAGGCTTGGAAGCATGGAAGTACCAGTAGTAGAGGAAAGGAGAAGATGAAAGAAGGTAGAAGAGAGAGAAAGAGAAAGAAGAAATGTACAAGAGGGAGACTGGGAGCATTTATGCCTCACTTCACTGCACTCGATTAGCATAAATTGTGCGTTAAAGCTGGCATGGAGAACAGTGCAGGTCACACTCTGGGTCAGCTCTCACCACAATATTACATTAGCAACCTCTACACATACTCAGCAATCAATTACACCTCACACAGCTCTTAATGATTGATCATTTTTAAGCTGGCTAAATGCTGTGACACTGGGGCTAAGGTGAAGTTCAAGGGCTGTACTTTTGCACAAAATCTGTGCAAATTTGATTACTTTTTCTTACTTTTGAAAGCTTCTTGTACCCTATATGACCCCGAATACATCATAAGAGTAGTGTACCAATAATTGAGAAACTATAATGATTCCAGAAATGTGTAATTTCTGGTAATATAGTATCAGCTCTTTTAATGAGGCTTCTCATTTGTGATCCAAATATCTCACACAGATCTGATTGCTTTTCACTCAGTGAACATCAAGCATCCAGTGATACATTCCCTGTTCAGGTACACTAGATTACAGCAGTCTCTGTGGAAACAAGTTACCTCCCTGCAGCTTTTCCCTCTGTCGCCCAGTGGCTGCGGTTTAGTGAGGCTGATGTCATCGTCATTATGCAAACAAACCTGACAAGTTTGATCACCAGCATGAGCTCTTCCCACAGAATTCAACTGGAGCTGCAGTGAGCAAATGGTTTGCTTATGTAATGTTTGTGATAATTATGCCTACGCTTTTTCATCCACCAGTGTTTTTTTTTTCAGTGCTGCATTGACAGGGCTTGGCTGAAAGAATGGTATTTACATTGTTTGTCAGTTTGCCTAGAGGCAGATTGTTGCTAAGATCAGATGTCAAGGGAGTGTTTATGGGCAAGCCTCTCCTCAGTTTACCTACTCCACATTCAAAGGCTAATAACGAGAAAGGTTATTGATAGAATCTGCAGTTAGCTCAAATTACTTGTTTTTAGGAGTGGCATGTAGTGAAGTTTTGTGCACTGAGCTGACTGCATGTGATCTCTTTTATATCGATGTGTTTCTTATTCTTGTCCACATTTTAAACTGACAGCATTCGCTGTCCAGGCTGAGGGTCTGTCAGATCGATGTCTACTGAGCTGTTGTACAGACTATCCACTCTGTCTGGCAGAGCCTGGATTTCCACGCCTTCCCCTCCATGCACCCATTGTCTGTGACTGACAGGAGCATGATGCAAATGCATGTAACGTGTTGAGGAAGTCATAACTGCAACTTGTCTTTAAACCCAGAGTTTGAAATGTCCACGTGCAGAAAATGGTCTATCCTATTTTGACTTGAACAAATGAGGACATTGGTGAACAAACAGCAGCGACTTCACCTCTCGTCATTCAGCCTCACACACCAAAAGCTCCACAAGTTTTTAAATTATCGCCGTTCTTAGAAACATCCACCCTTTCTTCTCTCACTCACTTTTCTCTTTCTTCCTTTTGTAGAGAGTGTCAGTGTGACCACCCCCTCCCTGCTCCCCTCTCTCTCTGCTTTATTACTCCTGGTGCCCCTGGTTGCTGTGGCTGTCAGTGTGTTGCTATGGAGACAGAAACACATTTCTGATCGCGGTGAGTCTTCCGGCGCTTTTCTTTTTTGACAGCTTTCCTCGTTCCGTCCATCTTCGGCCCTCCCTGTCGGCAGCTGCTGAGTGATGTGGGCTGTGACATCCTCTGGGGTTGTAGTAATGAATCTGCCCCCCGCCTCTCTGCTCCTTCATGTGTGCTTTAAGTGTGTGTTTGTGTGTAGTAACTATCTCTCTGAACTCAGGTATTGAGCAGTCTCTGTCTGTCTCCTCTGGAGAAGTAGAGAACGTCTATGAGAATCCTGAGGATATCAGACAGGTGATAAATTCAGACATTCTCAATTACAAATATCTCAATTTTGCCCCCTCAGTATTTAGCACTACTTCACTCATCTTTTAATTTTTCAACCCTCCCCTCCCCTTTTCTGTCTTGTCTCTATAGTACTCTTTCTCCTCTGTTTCTCTTTTCCATCTAATTTTCACCATCCCTCGCTCTCTGTCACTTGTTGTTCATTAAACCTGTTTTCTTCTGCTCCCCTCCCTCCCCAACAGGCTCCTCCCCAGGGCTCAGTCTACATGGTGAGTTATTGTATCAGCCCTACTCACACACACACACACACACACACACACACACACACACACACACACACACACACACACACACACACACACACACACACACACACTCTCACACACACACACACACACACTCTCACACACACACAGGCGTTTTGTGAGTAGTTGTGATGCACACGTCCACAAGCGCACAAAGACGTACACTCTCTGGATTGCCCCCTCTCTAAGCTGTCAGTAGATATGTCTTCCCTCACACTCACACTCTTCATTTCCAGTCTGTCATCCCTCTCTCAGATAAACCCAGTGCCTATCAACTGTCACCCTTACATTAGTGGTATTAACAAATCAATCTCATTACACAGGGTACAGAGAGACATAAATCTGGCCCCAGTAGCATGGATTTCTCTCTTTATCTTCCTTGTCTTTTTCCTCTTCCCCTACTCTCCTTCCCCCTTTTCTTCTTTATGCCAGGATTTGAAGCCAAGAGGAGAGGATGATGTCTATAAGGAACTGGAGCGGTAAGAGACAAGCCTTGCATCACCATCACCTGTGTGTGCTTTTGTAAGTTGACAGTGTATTTTGTGTGTGTGTGTGTGTGTGTGTGTGTGTGTGTGTGTGTGTGTGTGTGTGTGTGTGTGTGTGTGTGTGTGTGTGTGTGTGTGTGTGTGTGTGTGTGTGTGTGTGTGTCTGTCACTCATCTGCCCCTCACATTCCCCATACACACACCAATCACACCAGCCTGAACATTACTATGACACAGTGGTATAATAGCACGCCAGTTGCTGACAGGCAGCGCTCCATCGCCCCATGTGTTGTTGTTGTTGCGTGGGCTGTTTTGTGTTTGTGTTTAAGGAAGAATCAAAGAGACTTGGGGACTGGAGATTTTGTGTGCGAGTTTGTCTTTGTGCTCTGTTTTCAGATTTGAACAGTGTCAGGGTTGATCACCTACCCACATCTCATCCTCATCTGGCTGTCACAACTGCTTGGCTCCCAGCTGCAGCAGAGGGCCTTTTTAAATGGAAGTAACAACTGAATGTCAGAGTTGGAATGTGTTGAAAAATGTAAACGCTTTAGGGAAATTAAACTCAATTGTTTGCAACATTTGAATACTAAGCTGTAATATTTTTGAAAGTGCTTGTCACTGATGTGCCTAAATGTCAGGTTTTAAGAAGTTAAAGGAATATAGGTTGAAGATTTTCACAGAGAAATTCAAACATTGTTCTGTATGTATAGATAATATTTTACATGACTTTCCCCCCCCCTTTCACAGTCTATTGTTTTTCTTTCTTTCAAATTTGATATTGAATCAACTGTATATGCTTCTATGGAAATCAATATCTTAATATAGATAGCTCCGAATAAACCACATTTTTTATATATTTATTTCACCGTCTCGGTTTGATTACACTCATACCGTTTTGGACACCTTTGCTTTTGAGATTTCTGGTCATTGCAGGCTTCCGTAGTTGTCGTAGTGGAATAATGGCCGGCTGGATGTGGCTCCGCTGTATTTTAGGCCCTCATTTGCAACGAATCCACCGTTCGCCGGATCAAACTCGATCCGAAGGGAGGACAGGAAGGAGGGTAGGGCTTTTTATGCAGTTTTGCATGTTTCTGTGTGTGACCGACCGCGAAAAATAATAGTTTTACCTCCTCTTAGCATCGATGTAGCTCCGATGTAGTCCCCGGAAGTGTCAGTTGCTTGTTATTGAAGGCTTTGCTGTCATTGCTGTGTTCACCCAGAATGACAGCTGCGAATGAATGAATGAATGAATGAATAAATGAAAGGAGCGAATTAGTACAGTCATCTTTTTTTAAGTTCATTTCTTTGTGTCTCAAGGTAACAGCCCAGTGTAGCTGGAGCTTTACAACTGTTTTTTTTTCGATGATCATTATCCTAGTTAGGCTAATGCTAAATAATGAATGGAGAATTGATCTAACATGTAAATGTTACACGGAAATAAAGAAGGCGTATATTTAGCTAAACTTTCACGTTTTTTTAAAGACGTTATCAATTCAAATAACCACCTTCCTTTTTATTGCTACTTTAAATGCTAGTTTTTAGCAAACGTTAGCTAACTACCTATGAACACATTGAAAACATTTCTTCACTTCTAGCAGGGATGGAACTACCAACCCAGGAGTTTAGAGAAGCACACTGACAGCATCCTTGGTTGGGTCAGTATGGTTGTGTAATTCATTGAACTGTGTGGAAATAAATTAGCAGATCTGTCAAGTAAATGTTGTCTCCTCTCCCAGGCTTCAGCTCTTTGGTCGCTGTCGTACTACAGCTCTCCTCTTCTGCTCTGCTATCTGTACAGAAAAGGTAAGTTTTGTGTACCTTGTCCTAGAAAATACTCTGAGACTTGTTTTAGTCTGCACCATTTTATTAGATTGTAAAAATCTTAGGAAAGAAAGTCATGAGCTGATATTGAAATGTAGTTTCTACTTGGGAAGTACCCACCTATTTGCCTATGTATCTAACCACCTACTTACATTTCTGACAAGTACTCACTCATGGAATATTGGGACTTTGCCTGGTTTTAGCTTCTCCTTTGTGGAAGTTTCTCTTCTTAGTTTTTCTAAATATCTTTGCGTTTCCACATGGTTGATAGAACACAGCTAGACATTTGAGGGGTCACCTTGGGCTTTCGGACATCGTGAGGGATATTGCTCAAATCAATAATTTGTCAGATTTAATAGACTGAACTTTTCATTGGCATTTATCTTCAAATTAAAAGGGAAAGTATCAAACTGTAATCAATAATTCTTTTTGTACTTGTTACTTATGGACATGTGGACTAGTGTCATAAGAAAGAACTGATTTGGTTCCCCAGCACTAGGCACTCTGGGAAAGACTTGCTGGTCTATTAGATAATACTACCTATCAAGGTGTGCTATTGAGGAGCTATGAAACATTATTTGAGTTGGGATATTGTTTTATTGATATGTTTCCTTCTGGAAATCTTTATTCAAAGTTTTGCAGGAATAAGAAAAATGTGTTTCCATTTTCTTACTGTGCAAAATGTGGGCTTAGTGGTTTGAAAGGAGTTTGGGAAGACTATTCAGTGTGGAATAATTTGCAGTTATTCAGTTCAGTCAAGTTTATGTTAAAACCAAAGTAAAGATTTGTTTATACAGTATCAAAAAGATACTCTCAGTATTATAATGCTAATGGAGCCCAAAGTCTTTTAATTTAAAGTAATATTATGATATGAATTGACTCGGTAGCATAAATTGATATGGATTTGTGCTATGGCAGCATTTTTAGATAAATTTGCACATCTTAGAACATGGTGTTGTGATTCAGTATTTAGATTTATCAATTGTAGCTGAATAAAGTTACAATATTGTGTTTTAGTTTATAATTAAACAGACAAAATATTGTGAGTTAGGTGCAACTGAAACATTTCTTTACACATTTAAAGAATATTATCTTTACAGAAGGGTGGAAACTAGTTCCAGTAAAAAGCTTGAGCAACAATGTTATTTCAATAATGTCGGATGAGATCCAGCCTGAAGCTGAGGTTTGCTGGCAAAACAACTGACAGATTATGGACTTTGGGTGAAGAGTGTTCCCTTGACATGCAAATAAAGGATTTAAAGTCTTTCAACTTTACTTCAACTCCAAACTTCAGAGAACTCTATGAATCCATTAGGAACTTTATTTTTGCACCAATAATATTGGTTCGAACACAACACAAGCTAGGAAGATATATTGCAAAAGTAGACAAAACACATGGGAAACTTAATTTTTTTTATAAAAAGTCAGCAGTAAGAATACATTTGACTTAATCGGTGTCACGAAAAAATAACTGAATAAACAATTGAGTCAATAAACTAAACAACTTTAATTCAAGTATCAAAAGGTCTAATGGAAGTTGGCACAAAGCTGGACATAGCAAGTTTTGTCTTACACACGAGTAATTTGAATAAGGCAGGCACTTTAACTACCTCATGGGATGTTCATCAGCAATAGTGGAATACTGCAAAGAGGGATGCCTGCTCCATGAAATGATCTCGGATTGGTCAGAGTCTTATGAAGGATTTTTAGACCCAACAACAGAGCCAAGAGCAGATGCTGAAATCTTACTATCTGTCTGACGTCTTGGATTCCAACATTCTCAAAGGCGGAGATGAAAAAAAACAGTATGAATGTCCTGTTTCTGCAGAGATCCTCTACTCCCATTGGAAACTGTGAGCTTTGTCTCATTGTCTCATTTGATGCTTCTATTCTGCAGATTTCATGTGATGTAATGTCACCTATGTATGTTTTTGGACATCGTCAACGTCTGAACACTGCCAAAGGGGGGGGCAGGGTGATCTTGAGAATTTCTTGTCTCCTACAGGCAGGATTAATATAAAGTTAACCAGCTGAAACATTCAGCAAGACTGTGCATCAATAGAAATTAATTGCTTGAGGTTGTTTGCTCCTCCTCAGTGTATAATTATGCCTCTGATATTGATTTATGCGTATGGTTGTGGGGTATTGTCAAACTGTGAATTCTTGTGTTTGTGTGCGTTAATGAGGCTGAAGTGTGGCACAGAAAGAGAGAGGGTGTTATGTTGATGCACGTGTCACTGTGTGTTTTTGTGGAACCGTCTCTTTGTGTATTTTTAGGTTACATCTGCAGCACGAAGCTGGTCCCCGTGAGTCACTATGTGGGAACTGTGCTGGTGTGTCTTCTAGGAGTCGCCTGTCTTCGAGGTGAGGCTGCTGAAAACAAGAGACAGTCGTGGATGTCTAATTTAATTTACTAATTTTTAGATATCACTACATGTGCTGTATATTCTGCATGCCAATAAGATTTCATTAACATTGAGACAGTTACACAAGGTCTGGACTCACTAAGCATACCAAACACACCCTTGAGCTTTGCAGCTCAATTTTTATGGTGTCTAGCGCTCACTTCACCTGTATCTCTCTCTGTATTTTCCTTCATCCTGTTCCCTATTCCCTCCCCCTTCTCTACCAGGGTGGGGCAGGTGGAAAAACTCTGAGTATCTTCAGTTCTTATCCATTCTTGAGGACACCAAGAAAAATCACACTCCAGCAAACAAAGTGAGACCAGAGCATTTTTATTTACGCCCAAACCATCTCGAGTCACTATTTGTATTTGAACTCCATCAGAACAAAAATTCTCCTTTTTCTTTTTCTTTTCTGCAGAAAAAAGTGAGGTGCTATGACTTTGACTTCTCGTACTGGCCTTCAGATTTCAGCTGGACAGAAGTCAGCAATCCGTAAGTGATTTCTTTTATATTTTATAGCCATTTGAAACGGCCTTGTGCGCACCGCAATTCTATTCCCATCAGGGTCAGTTCATTATAAATACAGGCATTCAAAGCACTGTCAAGTTCACTGGATAAATGCATCCACTAAATGTCAAAAAGCATTTTGGCTCATCATTATTCATTGTAAGTCTTTGACTTTGTGTGCCACAGGAAACTTTCCAAGGCTGGTGTTTCTCTACTGAAGCCAGAGCCCAGATTAAGAGGAGCAGCAGACAGCGTCCTGAACTCTGTGCGCACTCTGCCGTGCCACATCATCAGGTAAATGCAGTTTTTGCTACATCATCCAAAAAAGAAAGGCTCTGCATGACTGCGGAATGACACTGCGGGTATGTTACTGGTGTTAATGAAAGAAAGGAGTTATAGTCTGCTTATAGTAAGTCATTCACCTATTTTCTCATGTATGTATTGTAACAGAGCTCCTAATGCTTATTTTCTGCCCCTGCAGTTTCCTTATTGCCCATTCATTTGGAAGGAGGATGCTGTACCCTGGCTCTGTAGGTCTACTACAGAAAGCCATGAGGCCCATGCTGCAACAAGGCCAGGCTAGGTTAATAGAGGAGGTATAAATATACACATTCACACTAAAATGTCCAAACTGACTGCAGTAAATAGAAACCCCCACAATCAGTCATTGTCTCTCTATTGTTTCGCAGTATGATGGCCAGAGGAACAAGCTGGTAGCCTGTGATGGAAATGAGATCGACACAATGTTTGTGGATCGAAGGGGAGATGGGGGACAAAACGGCCAGACTCTGGTAGATTACTGCTGTTATTTACCTTTTGTTTTATGCCATTTGGTTGATACAGCAAACCTCCCGTTCTCTCAGTCACACCCTGGCTGCTCCTTGAATTGTATACATTTCTCCACAGGTCATCTGCTGTGAGGGGAACGCAGGCTTCTATGAGGTGGGCTGCATGAACACTCCACTTGAGGGTAAGAGAAGCTCAGAGTCAAAATACTATAAGGTAGTTTTGACATTTCTCTATTTTTTCAATGAAAATAGCAAAATTGTGTGTTTCTGTGCATTATAGGGGGGTACTCTGTGTTAGGCTGGAACCACCCTGGTTTTGGAGGCAGTACGGTAAGTGAAGCTGTCAGATTTTAGACTTTGTTAAAGCCAGCGTAAGCTAACATTGTATGCACATATTCCTTTCAAACAACACAGTGGAAAACAGCAGCGTGTTGAAAGTCTAGTTTTAGTTGGTTAGGATTGCACAAGAGGGAGATGTCTATGCTCGACATTATCAGTGGAGTGGAATAAAACTTGTACATCTCTCAGATCTTAGGAAGTGCACAGTATTTTTGGTGGGTAGAGTGCAACTGTCATGTTTAATAATGCATGAATATTGCTTTTTTACTTGTGTCATTCTGCCAGGGAGTGCCATTTCCCCAGAATGAGGCCAACGCCATGGATGTAGTGATTCAGTTTGCAATGCACAAGCTGGGATTTCAGCTCAAAGACATTGTCATCTATGCTTGGTCTATAGGAGGATTCACAGGTACTCACAAACAAGAACAATGCATGATGGCCCCATTGTATGCTGTAAATGTGATTCTTTTTTATTTATTTTTTTCCTCTCTGATTGTACTCACCTCTTATTACTTTGCATTTCCTTTGTTAGCCAGCTGGGCGGTGATGTCATACCCAGAGATCCAGTCAGTGGTATTGGATGCATCCTTTGATGACCTCCTGCCTTTGGCCCTCAAGGTCATGCCTGACAGCTGGAGTAAGTCCACAGGGTTAAATCGCATAGATTCTGTATCTTTTACAGCATGTCGTATTTGCTTTAACAGACGAATATATCATGTTTTCCCTCAGGACCGTTGGTACAACACACAGTAAGGCAATACATGAACCTCAACAACTCTGAGCAGCTTCTCAAGTGAGTGAGACAGTCTATTTTTAGTCATACCAATCATCAAAGTCAAAGTCTGCATCATTGAACATTATGCAACATATCAGAGCATAATCATGAATCTTAAATAGCTGACATTGATGTGACTGATGATAAATGCTACTGCTTGTGTTTTTTTCCCCAGATATCAGGGACCAGTCTTGCTGATCAGGAGAACAAGAGATGAGATCATCACCACTACGTGAGTCCACTGTCAGGTCAAAAACCTCCTGATAACATCATGCTAGCGTGCATGTAGGCAGGGTGTGTAAAACAATAGTTAGGTAACATATGATCACAGGAAGGATTTAAAGGAAACATTTTTTCCAACATAAACACTGAAGATACACTGAAATGGACAGAGGGTTCACCAACTTTATCTCTAATTTACCAAGTAAATAGAGACTAAGATAATAAGAAACAGTTATCAATGCCAATGCAGCCACTCATTTAACTGTTGTCAGCATCCCATTGCTCATGTTCCTACTCCACATGCTTGGGTGACGTTCTGATGCATTGGTGAAATCAGAAAACAGATTTCATTAACAGTTATCACATTCGTTTTCTTGATACTTTCTTCTGTAGCATACTGTATTACTGTCTAAAGTAAAAACTATTGTACTGCAGTATAAGTAAAAGTCAGGAATAGTGTTTAGTGAGAAAGTTAGCCCACTTGTAACAGTGAGAACAGGAGATGGAGTCCCTGCTAACGAGCTAGTCTGTCTGAATCTGATGCTGGGTGCTCCTTAGCAGAACAATTCGCAAAGTTAGCCAATTTACCAGCCAGGTTATCACAGAGAATCTGGATGAAAATGCTAACTTTTACCACCAAAGACATAATTTTGCATTAACTGAGTATTTCATCATCAAACAGGTCTTTACAGGATTGTATTTGCTCTTTGACACAGGCTCTGTCTTTTTCTTTTGGATGTTTTGTTCATGTTTGCTGTGACTGCTCAGTGTTAGTGCTGTCGAAGCCACGAAAAGAGACAGGCCCCCGGGTGTAAACATAAACTTTATATCTTTTAGCTTCCCATGAAAATGCATCCTGAATCCTTTAGAACTCAGCCTAAGCCATTAGCAGTAGATGAAAAATACATGCCCGGTCTCATTTTTTAAATTACGTTACAGTCTGTTTACAGAGTGAATTTCTGTTTCTGTAGAACGAACTGTTTTTAAAATGACATGTATAAATGTTTAGATTATTTTATAAAGGACTTGTTGGAATCCATTTACTGCATTGGAATTTACATGATTTTATCGCCTGAGGAGCTGTGAGTATTACATTACAGCTCGATCAATTTTTTAAATTGGCATCGGTAGATTCATGTTAAATGAAATGTCACTTGCCATAAAACGCTTTAACAAACACACTTTAAAACTGCTAAGCATTTAATCTCCTGATTATCACACAGTAAATGTCTGCATGGTGCGCAAGTGTCTTGCCAGCACATGCAGTGGAAAAAAAAAGCATCCACTTTCTCACCCAGTTGGTCACAAGGCTACTTACACTACATGATGTAAGATTGTACATTGTGTTACAGGGGGCCAGAGGACGTCATGTCTAACAGAGGCAACGACCTCCTGCTCAAACTGCTACAATTCAGGTCAGCCTCCTGATTCTCCAGCCTTTAATCTGAGTATCCTCACTGTGCACACTCTTTGTTTCAGAAGAGTGACACACATGTAATTGTTGATGTCATTTTCTCTATCAAGGTACCCAAAAATAATGACAGATGAAGGGATTAGAGCTGTCAGACAATGGCTGGGATCTTCTAATCAATTAGAAGAAGGTAAGCGGCTTAATCTGAAAAACTATTGAAATTACAATCAAACATGTGATAAAGTCCTTTTATTAGCATGTCTCTTTAATTGGGGGATTAATTTGGTGTTAAAACAGCTGTGTCCAGGGCCGGCTCCAGCCACTTTAGCCTGATTCTCTTAAAAACAAACAGTAATCCAAAGGAGACCTCCTTAATGGATTAGATATGCCAGTATTGATTTAGCTTGTTACAGTGTGGTAAGAGTTGTGGCTTAGGGGGGTTTAAAAATGAAACAGTCTTTATTTGATGCTATTTAAAAACTGAGCACATAGTTCGTGTTGTATGCATTCATTAAAATTTAGAGCTTGCATTAACCCCACTGAAGGTACCAATCATAGAATGGCATCAGCTGTAGAGAAAGTTAAGTGGTGGTAATTGCTATTTCCTCATTTTCACTAAAAGGAGTTTTTGCAGTTCAACAAATATGCTTAATGCAGTGTTTCTTTACCTCTCATCACCTGTTGCTCTCTGCTACTCTTCTTCCTCTCTTGTGTCTCTACCATGTAAAAGACACGTGATCACACAGAAACTCTTTTACTATATATTGTACAGAGCCCTGAACAGTCAGGCTCCAGCTTATTTCAAAGAGCTGTTAAAGTCTTAGTGACTTATAACTCCAGCTGAGGTCCTCTGGTCAGCGTTTACTGCTGGTGTTACCAGCCTCAGAGCTAAAGGAGACTGTGCTTTTAAAGTTGTTGGTCCTGAGCTGTGGAATAGTCTCCCACAGGAATTGAGAAATGTGGACATTTTTAAAAAGCAGCTGCCTTTGTTTCCTTCTGTCTGCTTTTATGTGATTTAATATTTTATTGTGAAGCACTTTGAGACCTCTGTTCTTGAAAGGTGCTACGTAGATACTTACATTGAAACTGACAACCGTGATGAAGAGAAACGTACATAGCTTTATAAATCAACAGTTACTGGGAGTTTACTACAGAGACAAACTTCTTAGCTTCTATAAGTTTAAAAAAATAGAGCAAACTAGGAAACTATGTTGTGTTGATTACGCTGTAGGCATGTGTACACTGAGTGAGTTGTGGACTTAAAGAGAGAGGGATGTTGGTGGTAGTTCAGCAGTGGGTTCCCATTTAAGGTTTTAGTCTGGACCTATATACATAACAATACAGTTGTTTTTAACGGCCACACACAACTGTGTTGGCATTTCTGGGAAAACTTCAATCTGGTTTCAGTCCTAATGAAGCAACAGATATTTCAAAGTCACAACTGCATCACCTATGCCTTGAGCTAGCCTTGGCTGTAACAGTATAATGACACGATTTCTTGCTCTGCAGCTTCCGTGTACAGTGGCTATGAGGTGGACGATGATTGGTGTGTGTCTGTGCTGCAGTCGTATCAGGCAGAGAGAGACATTTTGTTCCCGTGGAGTGTGGGTAAGAGCTGCCTCCTTTCACATTTACAAGGCAAATAAACTGCTCACATGTACACGTTCTTACCCACGCTTGTTCTTACCAGGTGAGGATATGACTCCAGAGGGAAGGCGGCAACTGGCTCTTTTCTTGGTGAGTAAATGATCTTTCGTTAACCCCGCCTGAGTGTGTACCGTTGTTTCTCCCGCCTGGTTCAGAGGACAGCCATGTTGTGTTGATTTCACTCTTTAAAGTCCGCTCACCAGCCTTCCTTTTCCTGCATGAGCCCAATTTCCTGATCTAAGGTTGGCTTACCGCCCCCTTCTTCTCTAGAACTGCAAAAAAAAGATAGATCACAGCTATTCACAGACATCATTACCACTGAGGAACACTTTTCTGGTCGCCATAGTAACCAGCTCACCTGTGCTCTCAGGTTGACTGGTGTAATACATTTCACTGCGCTCAGCTTATTGAAGTCATTTAACATCAAACAAGAGGAGTGCCATCAATTACAGCTAATGCTATGCGTTTCCTCCCCTGGTAATGCCTTCTGAATTAGACTTTATTCACCTCCCGTGTAAACCCTTAAGAGATGGGAGAGATTTGTGTGGCACCCAGCCAGGCAGACCCAAGCTAATATAATCCAACTGTGCACTTTCTGTTCATTGCCCTCCCACACCTCTCATTCTCCATTCCTCCTCCATCTCCGCTCTTTTCTCTCTCCAAGGCACGGAAGTACATGCGAAACTTTGAAACGACACACTGCACTCCTCTCCCCGCCTCCGAGTTTCACCCACCCTGGAGACTGTGAAGAGATCGAGGGATGGATGAGAGGAAACGAGCAGCAGAGATTCAGATGGCCTGTGGTCAGAGTGTGTTCCCGGCATGGTGCGTGAATGTAGAACTGATTTTGTTCCAGATCCCCCCCCCCAGTAAAATTTGTTAAGTTTAGTGCTGCTGTCGGGGCTTCAGGGGAGATCTCATCTACCAACGCCTCCATCCAAAAAACTGTAAAATATGCTACATCTTTTTTTTTCTTTAAAGTTGGTGTTGAGTCATACTTTTCAGTGTTTGTCTTTTAAAAAAAGAATGCATTTTATGCGGATGCACAAGCCAGCTCTCACTCCTTCCATTGTTCCTTCTTTGGCTGTATTTGTAAAGAAGCATTAGATGAGCATCATTAGTATTTAATAAAATAACCCCAACAGAAGCAGTTTGAGGGATTTCACTTTAAAAATGCAGCCAAAGTGTAAAAGCTTTTTAGGTTTTTGTTTTCTGTGAGCACTGTCTTTAAGAACAAAGCTGTGTCTGAATGATGCTCTTACATGTTCTATTATAAATGCTGAATAAATGTTTGACATAAAAGGCTGGATTCATTCTTTTATTATTAACAACAAATTGCTTATGGGTACCTTTCACATTTAAAACGATACAGTATTGGTACTCAGCGGTACCAATTTTTGGTACTTTTGTACATTTAACATTAAAGAATAAAGTGACTTGAGCCAATTTTTCTAACATTCTGGTGTGACTTGGGCAGCTTTAAACCTGGCTTAAACTGCCCTTTGATTCTATAGTGAAAACTCAAAACTGAAATTACCGTAAGTTGAGTTAAACAAATGTCAGGTAAATCAAATTGGTAAGGAGGCAGTCCCTTTCCTCTCTTCTCCAGGTCTTCTTGGCTGGGTTTTTCATTGAACCGAACCCATTTCCAAAATCCAGTTTTGACAACTTTTTGAAAACTGACCACTAACTGTCCTTTAACTCCATAAAACAAACTCAAAACTTAAATAACTCCAACCTAAATTGAACAAATGTCAGGTCAATCATACGCTGAGTATGCACACTCATGCATCTCTGACCAAAAAGCAAAAACATTTCTTTAGTTTTAAAACTGCTTAGCACATGTCACCCTGCTGTTAATCGCTCTTCATTGGCTTCCAGTCGCAGCTCCAATCAAATTGGAAGCTCTTCTTCTGGCTTACAAAACATTGACAAGAACAGCCCCTGCCTTCCTGGGGTCCCTCATCCAGGTCTACACTCCTTCTTGCCCACTATACTCTGCTTATAAGACACCTGGTGTTCCCAGCCCAGCATGGCTCTAAATCTCTAGCCAGACTCTTCTCCTCTGTTGTGCCAGAATGGTGGAATGAATTACCCAGCTTTATATAATCCACAGAGTCCCTTTTCTACTTTAAAAGATGTCTGAAGAGTCATCTGTTCAGGGAACATCCTTCTCCTCTTTGTCCTCAAGGGGAAGAATGAGTCAGGTCTCAGGCCCTGCTCTTTGTGAATTTTCAGCATAATTTACTGAATGTTGTTGAAGGCTTCATTATATTATTGCAGCAACTAATCTACATAAAAATAAAATAAAAAAAAATGTGTATTTAAAAAAAGATTTAAGCAATTTTACCAAAGATGGCCAGGGTTATCAGGAGATGATTTAAGCCGGAAACTCATTTTCGTCAAAAGATGACTTTGGCCATTATTTCAATAGAGTACCAATATTTATTTCTCAATATATAAACTTGCAATGCTGTATTTATGTACAGCATGGAAAATCGCCTACTCTTCCACTCTCTAACAGTCACAAGTAGAGCCTGACCGATATCGGATTTTTGGGGCCGATACCGATACTGGGGGCAAAAAAAAACCCGATATCCGATATATCGACCGATATCTGATATATTGACCGATATCCGATATATTGGCTGATATATTTAATAAATTCATTGATATACACAGGATATATACTGTATATGAACACAAATTATTATAACACCCATATGATTCAAGACAGAGACAGAACACTATTAAATTAAAGAAGTCAAACTTTAAACACAGTAAGTAGAAAAAAAAGCCAAACTGTAAACACACAATGAGCAACTTACACAACGTTAAAACGCAATATTATAGTCTTCCATTAGATAACGTTGGACATGTGAAATAACAGTGCCATTTATCTGTTTATCTCTCAAAAAAGCAACTAACTCGGCGTTAAAACGGCGTTCTTAAGTCTTACATTATGTGATGGTGGACAGAGGGGGCAGGCCCTCGGGCAGTGTGCAGCCCAACACACAGACACACTGGAGCAGGAGTGACAGAATCTCCGCGGAGCAAAAATTTTTATAATCTGCTATATTTTGGCCAATGTTGATTAATAGGTGACAGGCATAATCGGCCCAATTAATCAGCCCGACCGATTAATCACAAGGATGTGTTGAGGTACCGAAACATTATACCATTTGATTTTACGTAAATATAATTCAGTACCCATCCAAATTGCTTAGTTTATCAGACTGTCTGAAAACCAAACACCACTAAAGACAATTCTTTGTTACTGGAGCTTTATTTAATTCCCTTCATACAACAATTGCCTTGGAAAATGGATATGAAAACTGATACACCGACATGAAAAAAGTGACACTAAGTTGTGATTTATATAATGCTTAGACAAACGTTACATCATTTTCCTGAAGTTTTCCATGGCCTCTTTCACTTTCTCAAGTTCTGTTTGGCTCTGCCGTAGCTGTGGAGAAAAGAAAGAAATTATTTTTAAAAAATCACATCTTATACTTTCAGAAACCCTGCAAGTCAATTTCTTTTTCACACCTTCTCTGCATCCTGCTCCTGCACCTTCACTGGCACTTTCTCCTTGTAGTCACCCTTTGCCATTTTCTCTTTGAGCTTCTCCATCTGTTTCTCCAAGTCCCCTTTCTTTGTCGTCAGCTTAGCCACTTCCTTCTCGACATCAATGAGACCCTGGGGGTTTTCAAGGAGAAAATGAACACAGTAAGTCTGGTTTTTGTCATTTCAGAAGTGTTCAATGCCACAAAGCTGGCTTTCTTATAATCTGGCTCAATCATCAGGGTTACTTGCTATACAGGTTATGTGTGAAGTTTGAACTTTAAATCAACTGTTAAGAGAAATAATTAAAGCCTTTCAATTTCCACCCATGTGAGATCCTTGACTGAGGTTGTATGTGCAAGGAAGTTTTTTGAACTGTAACGTTAATAAAACCACAGAATGAAGTCAGGCACTTAGAGTAACATACTGTATGCATCACTGAAGATGAGAGTGATGAATATGATCTGACGCCCCCACCTCCAGTCTCCCTCCTCTAAATTTTTCCCTATTTGCTTTGGGTGAAATGATCCCTGTGATTACAGAAGACCCTCCATACAGTTAAACAACAACCACAGCATTTAAGGACACTGTAATGCTTTTTTCACATCTCCTGCCAGTATCCTGGAAAGTCTGTTTTAATAAAGCCAATTCTTACAGTAGATGTATCTTCAGGTAATTATCAACTATAAACTTAAATCAATGAATTTTATTTATATTTGACTAAAACATAAGTTACCTCCATTTTTATTCATGAGGGGGACTCATTTACAGTTCCTGACTAAAGCTTCCGGCTGATGCCATTGCTTCAGTTTTAGACTTGTTCTCTGTAAAGTTGTCACATCAGGAATAAATGGAGGTACTGGCAAAATATTATGTGAAATTATGAATGAATTTCCTGCAGTATCCTGTTCTTTCCTTGTCTGCAGAAGAGTTGTTTTATTCTTTATTACTACATAACCTTTATATATTCATCACTCCTTGTTAAATCAGTCTGACTGCAGCAAACTCCCAGTGACTGTCCCCTTAATTACACAGACAAGGTGTCTAATGACACACTAAACACCCCCTGTCGCGGGAGCGTGCACAGAGACTGAGGAAGAAAGCCCAAGTGAACACTTCAGGTTTATCTCCAGTTTCATGATGCATGAGATATTAAACTGGAGCTTGGGGTGTTGCTGTGCCAGGTCACTTATAGAAAGTCTGGGTATGTTAAACCCGCTATGTGGTCAGAGGCATGTCCAGACTGTATTTAATGGATTGCATCTCCCTTTTACAGTGATGGTTTAAAATATTTTGCACAAACATGTGCATGATTTAATATAGTTTCGTTACCCCTTCTGTCTCCAACAACAGTATCGTCTTTAACTACTTACATTAATGTAACATACTGTTCTGTGTGCCTGCCCATGTCACTCCATCCTTTGCAGGTTATTTGTGAAGTTTAAAGTTTAAGGTAATATGTGTTTGAACCATTACATTAATAAAACAATAGCTTGAACTCCACCCACTGGACAAACCCTTGTCTTTGGTATACCCCCATAGTTAAAATACTATTATTGCTTGATGACCAGCTTTGATCACCACCACGTCAGATGTATTCATGCTTCTAGACTAAACTGGAAGTCTATACTGTCATATTGAAAATATTAGCCAACATGTGCCTCATAAAGCTAAAAAAAAAAACTGTTTATACCTTCTAAAGAATTTAAATTTCAGGTCCGTGCTGGGGGGATAAAAAAGAAACAGGAAAAAACAGTTGAGCAGTCCTCACCTTGAGCATAAGGTTGACAGTACATCTGTCAGAGGCGATAGCTACAGCACAGCCTTCTGGGACAGGCTGGTTTGCTGTCAGAGGGATGACAGCCTGAGAATAAGACAAGGTCTGAATCTGCAGACTGTATTTCTGCACCAGGGACGCAGTTGTGGAGTCAATACACTGGAGATAACCTGGAAGAGAAGAAAGGGCAAACTGAAGTAGTGGGAATCAGAGAAGAAAAGTTCTTGACAAGACACATTTAGGACAGCCTGTGGTTGAAACCGAGTGGTTATCGACATCCCCGAGAACTGAACAATGTCTGTACCATTCTGACACCTGGGCCAGCGTTATTAATGGCCAGAGAGAGTATTTAAGTCATTGTATTGAGGTTCCAAAAATCTTTTAAGTGAATCAAACAAATTGAATTATTCTTTCTTTTGTTTTTTGGGTTGAAACAGATTTTGTTTCTATTGTTCTGTAGTTAAATGTTTACAACCTATCTTACTACATAATGTACCTTGAATATGTGCTGAAGCAGTGTGAGGCTACCACAATTCAAAAGTAACATTAATGTTTTATTGGAATAGTTGAAAAGTTATGAGTCGACTTACAGTCGGCCCTCGTCTTGGTCAGGTTGTAGTCTGCCCTCAGGGACCGGATTGTCTTGACCACAGACATCACAAAGTCCATGTCACGGTCCACCTCCTCACTGTTCCAGCAGAACTGCAACAAATAAGAAAAATAACTTCACTTAATAAAAAAAACGAAAACAGATTCCAACAAAAAGACATTTTTTTCTTGTATTTACGATTGATTTTCTGTTCAACTTTTATAAAATCTTTGTACATTGGTGTGATCCTGAATAGAAATTATGTAGCCCTTCATTTTCTCACCTCCTCTGTTTCGGGGTACGATGTGACACAGATACTGGCAGGGTCACTCTGAGGTCGCCGTCTGGGTAACCTTTGGTAGAGTTCCTCAGTGACAAAAGGCATCATGGGAGCCAGAAGGCGCAGACCAACTTCTAAACACGTGTAGAGTGTCTGTCTGCAAACCAGCGCCTGTCTCTGGCTGCTGCTGTCTTCCTCAGCTTTACTGAACACTGGCTTCACACTTTCCTGGAGGACATGAAGAGTGAGCGGTCAAAGCCGAACACTTGGTATCAGCCAAAAGTTAAAAAACACATGAACTTTTTACATGCAAAGATGAATAAGCCTGGGCCGCTCAGAGGTCTCACCAGATAAACATCACAGAGCTCGTACAGCCAGAAGTTGTAGATGGCGGTCGTGATGGCAGGGAAGTCGTAAGCTTTGAAGCTGGCATCACAGAGAGCGACAGCTGCACACAGTCTAGACAGAATCCACCTGTCTGATACACTCTCCTCGCCACACAACTGTGGGAAAGAGCAAACGTTCAGATCCAGTGAACACGACTCCTGTGTTCTTCCTGAATGTCAATGTGTTCAATTGTATGAATACAAAGCAGGGGAAACATGAGGGATCTACGCCCCATGGACAAATATATATTTTATGTTGAAACAGAAATGAAAATATAAATAAATACATCCTTGCTTAAATATGAGTAAAAGAAGGAGCGGTTTTTGTTCCTGTCCTGAGTGTCCCTCATCTTTCCTCAAAACTCACCTGGGCTTTCTCTGAAGGTACAAAGTTGTCTCCTAGGGTCTTCATGGCAAACTTCACAGCGTTCCAAAGTTTGTTGCAGAAGTGGCGGTAACCCAAAATGCGGTTGACATCCAGGTTTATATCCCTACCTGGGAGAGGAACACAGAGGAGGAAAATATTGTTTCAGTATTTTAAAAATGGATTGAATTTGTTAGAAATGGCCATGTACTGACAGGGCTTTTTTCCAGTGTTATGATTCATTTCATGGAACCAAGGTTGAGATCCAAACTGTCAAAGGAAAAAAAAAAAACAAAGTAAGAAAAACTGAAAAGACGAACAGATTCACCTTGGCTGGTGTAGGCGCACAAAGCAAACCGCAGAGCATCTGTGCCACACTCTGGGATACCATTTGGATAGTCTGACTTTTGGCCCTGCTTCGCCTTCTCCACCTCCACTGGATCCAAGTTGCTGTCAGTCAGCTGGGCATGAAGACCCTGGAGAGTAGGTGGATAGGGAATAAGAAGGGAGATGACAATGTTTTTGATTATGTATATTTTTATCTTTAGAAACAAACCCCCAGTTTGTCACTCAGTTACTTGATGATTTCATTGGGTGGGCAGGAAATGACCATTTATAGAAGAAAGCACAGTTTACTCCAAGTACTTCAGTGCCCTCTGGAGGACAGATTCTGCTCTGTGTCATGAACTAGTTCTCCCCTGAAGAAATACTGATTGATGGCCTCAATAAAAGCTTGTTGAAAGCAGAAAAAGGTGCTTAATAAAGCTTACATAAGAGTGGTGGCCGCAGGGAGACAAAGGGGGTGTGGTGACAATGTAGAAGACAATTCAAATGGGAGAGAGGACAGACTTTTGCGTGTGTAGTTGAACATTCATCAAAGCATGATTAGACATTACCTCCAGAGAAATCCCTGTAATGACATCCAGGGGATCAATGACGTTGCCCAGAGATTTGCTCATCTTTCTTCCATGTGCATCTCTCACCACGGCGTGCAGATAAACCTGGAAAAGGGCAGAATCCACCCTTAGTTCTGTCTCACTGATTACATGTTTGTGTTTTCATTTTATCTTTGAAATATCCAATCACAGAGAGAGGGGATCTGTGCTCTGAGGTCTGGATTTTTAATAAGGGAAGTATTTCTGTAGTGGTTTGTCTACTGCTCAACTAAGTTTTAGGAGGCTAAGGCATGAAGACATCCTGACCCAGCCAGTGGAAATCTGATGGTTATATAATCTTCAAGAAAATATTTCAATGTTTTTGTAGCAAACAAAAACCCTTAAATCAAAAATTTCAACATGAGAAAATAATCTACATAGCCAATGTCACAAAAGCTAATATATGTTTCTATACCAACTCCCTAAGTTACTTTCTTTTACTCTTGTGGACAGACCTCTCAACATAAATTGGCCTAATGCTGCTGTTCATTCTGCAAACTTCAAATGCATAAATTGCAAGTAAATCAATACAGTTTGTTTTCTTTTTATGGGTCCTACTGCTGAAGTAAGCCCGAGCCAGATATTTCTGGAGGGATTGTTAATGTCATTACATTATCACTTCATCTATTGATAATCAAACTGTTAACACTGCAGCTCACAGAAAAGAACGCCACAGCAAAAGATTGTTTATTATTGATTGCAGGCTTCACCAGACACAACAAGATTTGACCACCATTCTTGGAGACATCGTAAAACTGTAGGAGTGTTTCAAGATCCGCACTCTGTCATCTTTGACGGCTCTCACCTCTTTGAAGGGAAGCTTGCCGGTCAGTTTTAGTCCCATCATTACCATGCGAGCAACCCAGAAGAACAAGATGTCATGGCCCGTCTCAAGCAAAGTGCCAGGGTAGAACACGTTCAGGTCCTGGTTCTGAAGGAAAAGTTTCAGATGGTAAATATATTGCAGTTTGAATGTCAAATCTTTAAAGAGCCCAGAGAGAAACAATAACATCAGCATAAATCTGATTCATGTATAAACAGACATATATATGTATACAAAAATGTAATATATGTAAATATGCTGAGTCTATGTAGTGCCTTTATTACACTATCTGCAGTATTAAAGCAAAGCTTCTACTGCAGAACACATCCCAACTCCCCACAGCAAAACATGAGTCTGTAGAGAGGTGTTTGACCTCAGTCTGTTACCTCATTTGGCCATCCAAATATGGAGAAAGGGAAAATGCCAGAAGAGAACCAAGTGTCCAAAACATCCTCATCTGTGACAAACAACTACAGTTACAGAATTTCCTTTCATGTGGGGTGGAATTCATTGACAGACGGGGTCTGTTGCAGTAAAACACTGAGTAACTAAAAAAGTAATTGTGATTATAGGACTTTCAAATTGTTGGGTCATACCCTGTCTGAGGTGAATTTTGTCAGTCGACACGTTGAAACGTTTCGCTGCCTTCTCCCTGGCCTCCTCCTCTGATCTTCCGCTCACCCAGTAATGACCATCCATGTCCTGAAGGAGTAAACAAACAAATAAAAATCAGGACAAATAAATAATCGAAACAGGCAAAGAACGGTAGATTAATGGCTTAAATAGTTTTTATGTGCCATGTTAAAGCCTCCAGACCTTGACTATCAGGAAAGTAATCATCTCACCTCTCCTGGTTTCACAGAGGGATCGCTGACAGTGACGAAGTAAGCAGGAATACGGTGACCCCACCACAGCTGCCGTGAGATGCACCAGTCCCTGAGAGGAAGAGAGATGAATGAACGCTGAAGCCGGATTCTCTTGGCACCTAATTTTTCAAAAGAATCTGTCTTCGAAGATGAAACTGTCTCTGGAGTTGGACTGATAGTAGAATTGAAAGTCAGAAGAAACAGAATCTACAAATTTGAGGGACTGTTGATCTGAAAAATAAAGTCTTTTAAACACATCATCTTGTGTTTTTATCACTGTTTATAAATTAATTTAGCTATTTTTCATTATTTGTCTAGGATTTTTGGTAATGGTGGGCAAACCAGGGCCTCTAATCTCTGCTGAATTTGTCTTTAAAATGTATTATGAGTTTCATTCTTTTTAATAATCTCATCCTGCTTTCTCTGAATAGTCAAATATCACTCATTGAAAATCTTCACTGAAGAAAATGAGAAAAGGCTGCTTTAGCAGCGTGCAATAACACATTTCATCTGACACCCACCTTGTGGCAGCAGTTTGAGGTATTAAAAATAACTTCAGAGATAATCGATCCTGTCTCTGACAGGATCATTTGCTTTAGTGGGTCATCTGTAACTTCACACTTTTGGTTTTATAACAAGTTGCAAAAAGACCCTCACAGAAGTGTTATATATTCAAACACTGGTGATGTAGCACTTGAGTCCCACTCAAATCCTGATTTATAGGACTCATGTCCAAACTCAGACTCACACACTGACGGGGTTAGGACTCAGAACTGGAGAGGAAAACTCTGACTAAAAGATAAAGACTGGTTTATTGATAGGGATGTCCCGATATTACATTTTCACTTCCGATATGATACCGATACTGCAGCATTGAGTATTGGCCGATACCGATATTAATCCGATACGATATCAGCATTAAACATGCATACTTTTATTACTTATTTTGTTGTATGTCTGTCATGTTAGAAAAGGCTTGATTAAGTGATATTATTCAAACAGAGAACAGTAATCAGCAACAGTAGGTATGAGGAAAAACTGACCCATTTATTATTAACCAATGGGTAACAGAAATTTTAACATTAAACATAAAAAAATAACGTAATTGAATAAAATAAAGAATAAATTAGAAGACCCAAAAAATAACCTAAATAAATCAATAAAAACAACAGGAGCGGAGTCTGGAATGGACTGCTTATATCGGAGTGCTGATATTGGAGATTCTAGATGCATTCCGATACGATACCGATATTTGTTTTTTGCTGATATCGGACCGATATCCGATATTAATATCCCACTGGGACACCTCTATTTATTGATTTTAAAGGTTTTTTCAATTGCTTGTTCATGCGTCATCTTATTCAGCATTATTAGAGGATGCTTACGAAAAACAACAACCAGAGGTTTCTTTTCAAAGGTTTTACAGTGAATGCGGGCTGGAGCAGAGCAATATGTTTGAAATGAAAAAGACATCTATCCAGGATGCACAGATGAAACTCAGTGAGATACTGTGAGGCTTTTTGGACTGTTGATTGCATCACTTTTGTAACTTTAGTGATTGCCTGAACACCTCCACTACACCTGTGCAATAGGTGTCATGACACTGCTGTCAAATAATGTGATTGGTTAAAAGAAGGCCAAAAGTACAAAGATATTCTTTAAATAAGTACAAACTCAAAAATTCAAAATGAAACATTACCTAGAGATATCTAATTACCTGATGTTGTCCATCCAGTTGAACCATGTCTTGAGGTGGTGATCAGGGATGATTTTCAGCTGTCCCCCCCTCACAGCGTCTGCAGCCTGCTTGCCCATTTCTGTGCAGTTCACATACCACTGAGGCTTCAGCAGTGGCTCCACGATGTCCTTGGAACGGCTGATAGATACAAAAAAGGGATTAAAAGCAGAGCCTGAACAGAATGAAAAGATCTAAAAGACGAATAACCTGTATCAGAGTGTACCTGCAGACTGGGACCACCATAGGGTTGTCTTTGATCTCTTTAAAGTGGCCTCTGTCCTTCAGAGCCTGCAGCACAGCCTTCCTGGCCTCAAAACGCTTCATGCCCTAAGGGGATGAACAGAAGAGTTAGAACTGAAAAATGAAGAAATAAAACTGCAAGAACAAGCGAGCTGTGGAGAAGCCTGACTTTTAGTGTCAGAGTGGAAATGCGCACACTGCAGGGGGAAGGGCAATAATGAGACACTATACCAGGAATGGAGGAGGCACGTTAATGAGCAGGCCATTCTCATCCAAGATGTTGATGAAGGCCAGATTGTGTCTCACTCCAACCTCGTAGTCATTATGGTCGTGAGCCGGGGTGATTTTGACAGCACCTGAGCAGAAAATGGTGCAGAGGGGAAGGAGAGGCAGAGAGAGAGGGAAAGAAGGGCGGCTGTAATAAGAAAGTGTCCTGTCTTAACGACTTGTTATGATTCCTCATTCTCAGCACGTCGACACTTACAGGAAAATCATCTCCTTTTGTCACCATGCCTACCTGTTCCAAAGCTCATGTCCACAAAGTCATCGAACACAACAGGCATCTTGCGGTCACAGAAAGGATGCAGCACCATTTTCCCCTTCAGATGTTGATATCTGGGGTCAGCAGGGTGGACAGCTACAGCAGTGTCTCCAAGCATAGTCTCAATACGAGTTGTGGCCACGATCACCTCCTCATCTGCAGGGCAGAAAGAAAAAGAAGAACTGCATTATTAAAGCAGAACATGCTGTTAGTTTCTTAAGTAGCCTGTCTGCTTTGAGCTCACACACCTGAACCGTCCACTTTGTATGCAAAAGACACCAACACTCCAAACTCCACTTTCTCTTTGTAACCAGGCACAGGCAGCAGAGTCCTGCCAGTCAGCTCTCTCTTATCCACCTGCAAATAAACAATGAAGTCAAGAATTGGTCGTTTTCACACATGACAGTCCAGGGAAGTGTGTGTTAGGTTGGAGGGTGAAACAGCAACAGTGTTGTATTTTCATGTAGTTTGGTTGACTTTTACACTTTTCACACTAAAGATATTTGCACTTCAATCCTGTCTGTGAATCATATTCTATTCTAAATGATCATATTCTACTTCTGTATTTTGATTTGTAGTTCTTGTTTTTTCTGCTCATGATTTACTGCTCCTAAACAATTTCCCAGCCTGTGGTGCTTTGCTTTCACCTCAAACTAAAAGAACAAGAGGTTGCCTTGAAACAAACCGAGACGCCTGTAGAGTTTCATATCATTATCTTTTAGTGCCAAAGACACACACTTTTTCTATATTACTGGTACCCCAGCACACCAGATACAGACAAGAAATGTGGGGAGAGAATGACATGTAGCAAATGTTCTCCTTTGGACTAGAACTAGTTAAATTTTTAAAAAAAGAAGACAGTTTGGGTTGTGTGGTACATATCTGAATCTCATTATATCGCATATAAATTACAAAATAAAATAAAATGAACCATTTTTTGTCTTTTTTACAAACAGTACAACAAAAAGGTGCTTTGGTGACTTACTGTCTACATAAAAAAACAACTATTTAATAAAGACTAAAATCTTTGAAACTGTGGAAATGATAACTAAACGTTAATCAAAGTAAGCAGGATACTTGCCTCTATGTCAGAGATGGCAGAGTTTAGAGTGCAGGACCAGTTGACCAGCCTTTTGCTTCTGTAAATCACCCCCTCCTCATGCATGCGGATGAAGGCCTCTTGCACTGCATAGGAAAGTTTCTAGTCACACAGGAAAACAGGAAGAGGTGTAAAAATGAGCAGATTGCATTTGATAAAAATCAGCTCTGTTTTAATGTTGCTGTTTTTAGAATATTTACAGGGTCCATGGTGAAGCAGGCTCTGTCCCAGTCCAGAGAGGAGCCCAGTTTCTTCAGCTGGTGGTAGATGCGGTCTCCCTTCCTTAAAAGGAAAAGGAACAAAGTTATGACTCTCTTTATTACAGTGTTTATCCCAGCTCAAATCTCTGCTTAAGTGTTTAATTCACTCACTCGTTCTTCCACTTCCAGACCTCCTGGATGAAGTTTTCTCGGCCCAAATCATGACGACTCATACCCCTCTCTCTCATCAGCTTCTTCTCCACCACAACCTGGGTGGCAATACCAGCGTGATCACAGCCCGGGTTCCACAAGGTGGTCTCACCTCGCATCCTGTGCCTATACAGACGGGTGGAGAGCACACCAATTCAAACACATTTAATCAGAACAAGGGTGCAAAAACAGCTATCGAGTAGTCCTGTTGTCTTTACCATCTTGTCAGACAGTCCTGGATAGCATTGGTGAGGGCATGACCCAGGTGAAGTGATCCAGTTACATTAGGTGGAGGGATGCACATCATGAAGATGCCTTTAAGGTTTTTTTCACTTATGCTCTTCCTCTGCAGATGACAAGTTACCACCACTGATCACAATGACAAACAATGAAAAAATGACATTCTCTGTGTGTATAAGGTACAGACGCCCTTACCCCATACTCTGGCTTGAAGAATCCTTGCTTCTCCCACCATGGATACCAAGCAGCCTCAACATACTGAGGACTGTAGGAGTCAGGGAGTGGACTAATAACATCTGAGAAAGGAAAAGTGACAGGATTCACTTTCGAACTTGAAGCTTATTCCCATGAAATATAATGAAACTTCTTAAAAATAAATGCCAGGGAGTTATTTGCTGATTTTTGCAAGATATTTTCCGTACCACATCAACCATATACAGCTGACATCATGCAGGAAAAATTACAGAAACTTACTTTTAGAGTATGTTTAGTGATCTTAACCATGGGAAAACAATTCAAGTCTGAACAAAGTTCTTAGATAAGATGATTACACAAGCAGCCTTACAGCTCCAAATAAAAAAAACCCTGATTTATCACCTTTTTTCTCCCCAGGAGCAGTGGCAGCATTATATGTGATCACTCCCAACTCCTTCTTCTCAGGTTTGGCCTTTTTCTATAAGACAAGAACAGCAAGGAATGTGTGATTTGACACCTTGTGATCTCCAACTCAAGCTTAAAAGTTATCTCTTGATATTTGCCACATACGTTTTTGAAGCTGGACTAATATCTTACAAGCAGGTCTAGCAGAACATTTAAAGTCTCTGTACCTCTGTTGGAGGTTGAGTCTTTTTCTTGGCCTCCATATCCTTCTTTTGTTGGAATTTTTCAAGCTTCTCCCTCTTCTTTGCCTCCTTCTTCAGCTGGGCTTCTGTCTTTGGTGGGCCTGGAACAAGTAGACATATAGAAAGTTTGTGTGCTGTTTCCTTAATACAACAAAATGCATGAAGGGTTGTTTGCTTTTCTGACCATTAGTTGTAGCAACATCAGTTTCAACAGCAGGGCTGGCTTTGGCAGCTTTAGTTTTGACAGCAGGTGCAGCAGCTTTTGTTTTTGGTGTTACTGGCACCATCTTCTCACAGAGGGTGATCTTTCCAAACACCTTCAGGAACCTGGGCTGATTTATGCAGGTTGTGAACCACCTGGTAACATTGGTCAAGACCTTCCTGTCTGTTGGCTCCAACACCTAAAAATAACAGATACAGAAAACCAGACTTACAATGAGCTGATTTACAGTGCAGTGAAATGTTGCTTGGAACAGTGACATCTTCATATTGTTTAAACAAACTGAGAGACCATCTGCAACAAAGTGGAAAGACCTGTAACACAGAAAGTGCTATGTCACATACGTACGTATTTAAAGGGTAAAAGAACAGCTGCAGCCACGGCCATATCTGCCAAAGTGATGATCTGTCCAACCAAGTAGGTCCTTGGTTCCAGTGCTTTGTCAAGAACCTTCAGAACACGCATCAACTCTGCACGTGAACTTTGCTGGAGCTGAAAAGAAAAAAAAAGTATCTTGAGCAAATTAAATCAAAAGAAAACCTCACACCCATGTAAGAGTTTTGATGCCCCACTCACCTTCTTATCCACTCCCATCATCCCCATCAGAGGGAAGACCACTGCACAGGACACCGGGGTAAGTTCATTATCAGCAAAGCTGAGCCACTGCCACACCTGGCTCTGCTGCTTTGTGTTTAAGCCAGTCCTCTTCCCCTGTGAGGCCAGGTACCAGGACACAGCAGTGGCCCCATTCAGGACAGAGTCAGCTTCGCTTAGCACTAAAGTCGGTCTTGAGCGAGCGTTCAGGGATTCAGGGGGATCCTCAGTGATGATGTTCAGATTGGCGAAGGGGTAAAACTCTGCAGCTAGGAGAGCCAGAAGGCTCCTGAAGTCATCAGGATGGGGGGACACGTAGAGAGTGGCCATCTCTGGTAAAGACACAAAAAAGGCTAGAGCTGTTTGATCAGTGCATATTTCTTCTTGTTTTCGAATCAGTGTTTAGCTTAACAGGTTTGTCTGTCAGGTAATTAAAGACATTCTGTAACTGACAAAAGTCGGGTGGGTGTGTCTGCAATAGTTTAATGAAGTTGATCTTAGACTGCTTAACCTCAAACGCAGGATACGAGGTTTACAAACAGAGTGGTTTGAAACTACATTTAATTAACAATTTTGTAAACTATGCTGGTTTATATTCCCGTTTCAAAGAGTCTGACAATTACTACACTAGCTCTCTGGTCTCTACAGCTAAAGCTGATCCATGCCACCTGTCAAAAGTCATACCAAGAAGGCTAGTTAGCCTTAGCCAATCGTACAAACAGCAAGTACAACTCGAGTTTTCTGAGTGCATGCGAACCATCCACGTGTTCACATCAACGGTCATTCATTTTAAGTCATTAAATACAACTAGAGATTAAAAACATGTCACTCAAAAATGATGAATATCAGTGAAAAAGTATGCGTACCGTTCAATGAAACTGAGAAAGAGACGTCAGCCTAGATTAGCTGCACCACATGAGTCCTGTCCGCTCCTCAGCCGACTGATGCAACGAGAGCAAACAACGTCTTCCGGGTTCGATCCGCCGCATCCGGTAAAGAACGGAAGTCTCTTAATTCGGTAAGTTTAGTAAAAAATAATAATGATAATACATTTAAACACGAATGAATAAACAAACAAATATATGTGATGAAATAAAAACAAGGTAAAAAAAAATGCAAAAACGATACGAAGAATATTGAAACTTAAATCATTTTCTGATCAAGAGATAGAATATATTTTGTTTCAATTATACGAGCAAATTTAAATTTACTTGCCTTACCCTACAATAACTTTACAGTAAGAAAAAACAGATTTTTTGTGAAAGTATTTTCTTTATCTGCTTGATTCTTGATGGCTTAAATTCAAAAACATCCATTTCTGGGATCTATTTTATGGTGATTTTGATTTATGTGATTTTATTTATTTATTCATTTATTAATTTATCTATTCATTCATTCATTTATTTAGTCACGATCAAGGACAGCAAATCACAATAACATTTATTTTCTATGTTGTTTTGATGGATGAAAACCTTCACCCAAAGATATGTGAGGACAAAAAGAATACAAAGCCAAACATCTCTTTTATTCAAATGAACATGTATGCTAACATTCATCATACAAGAATTTTATTAAGTAATTACATCCAAAAGCCTTGTGCACAGTGTTTGTAAAATCACAGTTGGGTCACTTATCCCAGCTTTTAAGTACAGGGAATATAGGGAAGCCAGCAACAGTGAATGAAGACCTACAGTTTAAGAAATATGTATTTTTTTATTGTCCTATCCTTCTGCGACAAATAAGGCATATTGCATGAAATCAGACCGGAAAACATTTGCCCTTTCTCTACATTTCTTATGTGCTGAAGAGTTATGCAATTCAAACTTTTTGAGAGTTTGTTTATTATGGTAGTAAGAAGAGTTTGAACTTTCCTCCACTTCCTACTCAGACTCCTCTCCAAAAGCTCCTCTCACCGCACCAATGATCATACCCACAGTCCCCCTTATAAATCCCCATCCCATCCGGAACACATTGCCCGCCCCGTTCCCACTTCTCCATGCCAGCCTCCCAACCCCTCCACCTACTGCTTTGGCTTGACCCCCCATCTCTGACACCACTGTTCCAACATACCCCTCACTCTGTCTCCACAGCTGCCCTCCAAAAAACTTTGTCACCCACCACGTTTTGTCCAGCACACCATTAAATACACCCACTGTGTCTCCAGCCAGAGTCCCCACACCAGTGACCCCAGTGTGGCAGCTGGTGTAGAGGGCCCCCAGCATGGAGGAGGTGCAGCAGTAGATGTTGGAGAAGCCGGTTTCCCCAATGCCATATAGCATGTCTACAGCAGAGCCCAACCCAGACAAGATGTCAGAGGTCAGGAGGTGGAATAGGGAGAGGGTATCTCCTGGTAGAGCAGACAAAACTCCAAGGTCTTCCTGAAGAACGTACATCACCTGCAGATGAGAAAAAAATTAAACTTTTAGGTGATTTTTTGTGAAGTGTGAATAAAGTCATGGTACAACAACCTGAGGGAAAGTAGAAAGCTAAAGTCCTTCAAGCCACACCCGATTCCTTTCTCTGGGAGGAGAGAATCAGAACGAGGGCATTTAGAAAATGACGCCTTACAAACAAAAACAAATACCTCAGCATTTGGCTGCTGGTAAAAAAAAAAAAAATTGCAAGGAGTATGCTGTAGAGCAGCTCTTCATGTTAAAGGTCACAATTCATGGAAGGAGTTATCTACAATTATCATATGAAAGTAGAGAAATGATTTTGCAAATTTAGACACAATAGCTAAAACGACATTTTGAAACACTAATTTATACAGCCATGTATGATTGCTGTAGTTGTTGTTGTTCGTGATTAAGTATAGTTGACCCAACTGTCTATTTCGACCTCATCAGCTCTTTTTAGGGTGGATGAGGTTTAACCTATTAGACTGGTTTACAACCATTTGACTAGAGCTATGAGTCACCAGCACAGCAATGAGGATGTTAACATGCAGGGAGAATCACAGGCTGGTGGTGCTTGATTATTTGTTCCAGAACATATTTACCACTAATCCTTGTTAATTGGGTTTTGGCTCTTTAAGGCAGTTTTTCTAAACTCTCCCCTTTTTTCTGTCATCTCATTTAGGGCTAATATTCATTCAAAGCAGTTGAATTATGCAGCAAAAACAGGTGTACCAAATTTCCTGATGATGTCATGAAGGTTATTTTTGGGATGAGTCTTGTCAAAGTTTAACACAAAATTGCTGAGTTGCAACTCCAAAATAAAAGAAAACTGCGACTCCACTGTGGAGTCATTCATATTACCTGTCCAGGTAACTGTGTGATGGTTGAGAACACAGGCTGCAGTGGTGCTTTCATGATATATAAGGTGGTAGAAAGGATGTAGACTAAGGTGCTGCTTGAGTTTGTTTCTGTATGTTGTTCGTCCACCGTTTCATCACCAGCTGAGGACTCAATCGACTCAGATCCGTCACTTTTTGTGCCTGTGACGGATCTCTGTTCATCACTGCTACTCTCAGAAGTTTCAGAACCAGGTGAAGCTTTAGAACCAGGTGAAGCTTCAGAACCAGGTGAAGATTCAGAACCAGGTGAAGATTCAGAACCAGGTGAAGCTCCAGAACCAGGTGAAGATTCAGAACCAGGTGAAGTTTCCTGTGTGGCTTCAGCAGCATCAGCTTCCTCTCGCTGAGCATCAACAACAGCCACATATTCTTCTGCAACCTGTGCCTCTCTGTTTTCGTCAGTTTCTTCTTTTTGGACTTGGCTTGCTGCATCTGAACTATTCTCCTCTTCCTGAGCAGTCTCTGTCTCTCTGAAACTTTGGACGTCTTCATGTAAAACTTGACTCACTGAATCTGAGGTAGCCTCCTCTTCTTCAGCTATTTGTGCCTCGCTGCTTTCCTCAGTATTTGATTCATAGTTGATTGTATCTGAAGAAACTGCCTCTTCTTCAGTGGATTGACCAGCAGTGTTTGACTCGACATCTTCAGCTCCAGTGTTTTCATCAGTAGGATCAACGTTTACTTCTTCTACAGTTCCAGGGACCGCCCAACTGAAAAGGCCTGCTATGATTCCGGTAGCCTCCTCATCTGCTCCTCCACAGCCCTCTGAGAACAGCTCTGCTACTCCAAGGATCTCCTCCAGCTCCTTCATGCTCACTTGCCTCTCTCCTTCATCTGTCTCTTTGATTAACCCCACGCTGAAGCTGCTCTTCCCCTCTGGAGCAGCACAGCACACTGCAGACCAAAGCGGCTGCGTCTGACACTCCTTTCCTCCATCCTCAGCGACCTTGAGACCTCCCACCCCGGTCAGGATGTAAAGATCTCCTTCTAAAGCACTGCACTGGGGAGTAAGATTTGAGCGGACCAGTGTTGTGACTGTTGAGTCCCAGTGTTGAAGCAGAGAGTCTGTGGGAGACACAGGATCAAGAGGATCCTCATCTCCTCTGAGAAGGGCTGGCACTGTTACCTTGGTGTTGCCATTTTCTTCCTGTGATGAGCAGAGGAAAGAATCAAAACTGTAAAACTGTGAAGGATATGAAATTGAATATTAACTTTTAATCAGTTTTATGCCCAAGTATTTCCAAATATATATCAATACCTTTTATTTATTGTAACTTTTAAAATTTAGTTGAAAGTTATGGTGGTTTGTTGACAGTAAGAATGCTGATAAATCATTTTCACTCAACATATTTAACTTAAAACATATATCTTTTTTAAAAACTGCAGCTGACATCTATGTGATACACAATACTGTAATAAGTTTACATATTGTCTTAAAGTTAAAGCTCCTTTAAGAAATTTCAAGTTTATGTTGATTTTGGTGCCCCCTGTGGATGAATGGAAAATGTAAATGCAGCATGTAGCATACCATTTCAAACAGTAATTACTCCAAACCAGCAGCGTGAGACATTAAATATAACTGGTTGGACTTCTCAATTTTTGTGTTGAGATTCTTGTTTACTTTTGTTGGTCACAAAGAGGCATCACTGTTAATTTCAGTCTGTTTTGGAAACAGCTAAAAACTGCTCACAGAGGCTTTTAATACACTTTCAAACTGAAAATACAGAGAGCTAAGAATTACGTTTTTGGCAAAAGTTCTGACTTAAGAAGAAGTACTTAAGTTTAAAGCTCCAGTTTGGAGAAATAAGCTGGTCATGAAAGACAATAAAAATGAAAAGCAAAAGCTTCTTTATGAGCTTCAAAGAAAAAAAAGGCCATCAGCTTGAAGATTTGCAATTTCTATCGTTATTTCTAAAGTGTGAAACTGCTGGTGCATGCTAGGTGGCTGACAAAGTTGACAGGAAGCTACAAAATTTTTTGTTTACTTCCTGTTGGCAAAGATTCTCAGGCAGTGATAAATCAGATTATTTAAAGGCAGCAATATATTTTTTGTTCAGCTTTCACATGTACAGGACATCAGGCACATAATTAAAATTTGCCATTTTGTCCACAGAGGACACCAAAATCAATCAAATCTGAAAGGTCCTTACAGGACCTTTCAGTCCCACAGGCCACTAAATAGAAATACATTTAAGTTTTAATTGACATACTTTTCAGAATAATGACCCTTGTGTATAAGATATTATTGATTTCAGGGATCTGTCAGAGGCAGTTTAATGATGGAGCAGGTGAAGGCGGAGCCACTTATTGACAGGGAAAGTATACAACAAAACTTTGTTAAACAAATCAGATACTGTGAATCATGTATTATTACATGACTAACAGTTAGAGGGTAAAAAGGTTTATTTTATATCACTTTACATATTGTTTTTCTTTTTCATCACTTTTATTTTGAAGAACCAGAACAAATCCCTGCCTCATTAGGCCTCACACAAATGTTTTGATTGAATGAGTCAGCCATTTTTCTGGTTCACATGCTGGAGTAGAGAGTACAAAAAGTACAAAACAGTTCTTTATCATTGGAGGAAAGTAAATGTGCCAAGTTGCTTTCCAGCACTGACTTACTGCTTGGTTGCTGGAGCACCGATCTGTGCTACATTTTTTGTTTCAATGAGTATCACAGTTTTAGAACAGGTAATGCTCCTTTAAAAGGAATAAAAGCTGCGTTCTTACCACAGGCTCTCCCTCCTCCTCTCCTTCTCTCCCTTCCCCTCTGTAGCTGAGATGGAAGGCAGAGTAGACAGCTGTGTCACAGGTCGGTTTGGACAGTGTAGCAAACGTCTGTCCCGTGGGCAGTCTGTGGCAGAGTGGATGAAGAGGCAGCCCTGCGGAGGCTCCCTGAGGAGGCGTCTGTCTGTAGAAGCAGTGGCTGCAGAGGCTGAAGTCTGCCTCTGAGTTGTGCTCAGCTGGAAGAGACAGGACTGGGCCTAGCACTGCCAGCAGCCACACAGCCGCAGCAGCTGCTGCACTGACAGCAGCAGGACACAGCATGGTGGTGGTGATGGTGAGCTCAGCAAATCTCCCCTCTCTCTCCTACACACACTGAGCGAGGGGGAGAGGCTTATAAATTATCCAGGAGTTTCCGTGTATAGATGGAAAAGATAAGGTGGCCAGAGTTGGCTGCTGATAGCCTCTTGTTTTCCTCACTGGCTCCTTGTTCTGTCCTCCTGCTGCTCCCTAACCATGTCTGTCTTCTTCTAATGTCAGCTGTATTCTGACAGAGTGAATCTCTGCTGCAGGCACAATCTTGCTTACTCCTTCATTTCCTTTTGCCTGACAACCTCAACCCCTCTGTCAGATCCACCCTCTGACTCTCCCTTTGGCTGTACCTTCACTCACTCCACCCCTCCTTCTTAAACTCTCTATGGTTACACCTTTACCTTCCATTGCTGTTAGGTACACTAGGCAAGCCCACACCCATTAAAAGCTGTCAATTACCTGAAAGTCTGCATTCCCAAACTATGGTCGTTGTACCAGGTTAGTCCTTTGATTCACACACTCCTGTTGTCCTTTATTCTCTGTGGAGCACATTCCTGAAACTGCTGACTCTGCATCAAGCCAGGCAGTTTAAATACTTCCATATCAAGCAGCACTTCTCACTTTAAAGCTCCCTCTACAAGTGAGCAACTGAGCTCTAAATTTAACCATGTCACTTTGTGAAATCCTCATTAGGCTTAATCCTGACAGTGTCAGAGTCACAGGTCATTGTCTCACCCAGAGTGCAGCAACTCTTGAAATCTAACATCCCAGACAAAACACACTCCCTCGCAGGGCTTTCAGATTGCAGCATGCTCTGCTTAATATTAGAGACATGCTTGTTGAGACATGATGCTGGCACAGGCAGTTCTTTATAAAATTGTTTCGTGGCAATGACAGAAAATACCATTTAATCTCACAACCTAGTTTTGTTTGAGCGTGAGAGTGAGCAGAAGAACATCAAGCTCTCTTTTTGACATCTAGAGGAGGTGGAATCCAGCCAGGCTGCCTTCACATAGCCTTAGAGTTATGGCTTACATGAGCCAAAAGCTCCCCTGGGCTTCTGTCAAGAGTTGTATCAGGATTCCTGTGCACAGGGGTCCAGCAAGCAAGGAAAAACATGTGCAATAATAAACATGAAGTAAGCTTACATAAGCTGTCTCTTTTAATATCTCCAGTTTAGTGAATGTATTCAGCAAACATGTCCAGCATTAAATTGATTTTTGCAGCATACCTCGTGACTGTAGCTGTGGAATGAAAGTATTCGGGTGTGATGTTTTGGGTGGGGCTTGAAGTGATACTATAAGTTGTGGTAACATTTCCACAGCATTTACATCATGTGAAATAGCGCAACGAGAAATACTTGGAGAAAAAACAGTAGCTCTTGAAAAAAGGTTTTAGTAAATTAGCCGTTGTAATGTGATGCCAGCTTAATGTATAAATGAAACCCAACAAGTTTTAAATTCACATTTATCTTTAGTAATCTGAAATGAAAAGGTTTTACATCATTTGCTGACATGCACTATTTGATGAGTGCAAAAGTTTATTCCTCCTTGAACATAAAGTAGCTTTGATTTATGACAAGGTAAAAAAAAATACAGAGATATGTCAGAAAAGCCAAACAGTGATGATGGTGCAATATTCTGCATAAGCTCATAATGAAAAAGCTTTGATGGAATAGAAGATATTGTATAAAACTGCTTTAGTAGGTTCAATAGCATAATTTTCAAGAACCACATTTATTTGGCAACATTTTTTCACTGGTGGTGCAATTATGAAAATGCCCACAAGAGGGAGCTTGTCTTCCATTATAAAAAATGTAAAAGAGGGAACTTTACAAAGAAAAAAACATCAAATCCACTACCACTGACTTTCACACATACATATTTACAACCTTAACAACCTCTGCTTATAAATATGTCTAAACCCACAGTCAGGCTCACTCGTTAGGTATGTCGATGACCAGTTCAGCCTCGTCCCCCTCCCCTCTGTCTTCATCTCCTCTGTCGCTGTCTCCATCACTGTCTCCTTCCTCTTCAGCTGCATCTCCACTTAGCATTTGTCTGGGGACCCAGCTGAAGGGGCCACTGGCTGTTGGAGGGGCCGAAGTGGATGATGGGTAGTTTGCTGACATGGGGGCAACAACCTGAGGCGAATTCAGAATTAAGAAAATATGAAGAATGATGAATTATGAAGATCCTGGTCAGGAATATGGTGTATGGATGGATGCATGCTTTACAGATATAACTCAAGATAAGGCATGCAGCATGTACATGAACACAGAGACAAACATCAGAGGGCAGCATTGTACAAAACTTAAAAAAGTAACAACATTAGGTCTGTAATGTTTCTATTACAAGTTCTGTCCAGTAAACTGTCTCTACATCAAAAAACCTTCTGTCTCTAAGTTTCATGAATACACAGTTTTTGTACATTAAATAAACTATACTTCTATTTTAATAAATTTATGTCAATAAATTGTGTAAAAAATATTCATTATGCCTCATTTAATATTATTCAAATGACTCTTACAATACAGCATGTGAAAATTAAGTCATATATTTAATGTTATCAAAACTATTTCTACTTATGAGCATCTCAACTTCCCCTCTCCTCTCTCACCTTCCCAGCAGTCTCTTTCTTGTTTTTAGGCGTCTTTGTTTTTCTCTCTTTCTTCAATCGTTCAGCTGGAGGTGCCAAATACTCTGGTGGGAAGGGCATCTGCCCAACACACACGCAGGCCCCAAATATCCAAATAAATCACATGCACACACACACATACACACACACACACGCACACACACAAAGGCATGGGCAATTTACAGGACAGACACACAAAAAAACACAGACACAGGGAAATGAGCAATGCAAGGGCAATGAAGCCATTATGTACATCAAACAAAACAAAGTAAAAGATAACAACAAATGAGTAAAATGACAAATCAATCAAATCGTACAAAAAAAAGCTAAATAAAAACAGGGAATATGTTTCCAGATGGCGAGATGATGTTGGAAGAATGTTTCTGCTCCATATAAGAAAGGTCAATGAAAACTTACAGTGTTAAGGTAGGGTCCTGAACCCGAGGACTGTAGGGGATTTACACCAGAACGGGACAACAGGGAGAGATGAGGGGAGGACGATGAAGGAAGACATGCTCCAGGACTACTCCTTCGCCTGAAAATGATGCATGACATATATGAGCAAACATGAATTCAGCTGACAAGTTGTAACACAAAAGAATTCAGACAAATGCTAGGTTCGAATTGATGCAACTGGTCAATCTGTCTCACCAAACAGGCATCACTCTAAAAACTTTATCTTTTAAATGTGCTTTGCTCGTCTCAGGTTATTCATGGATTCAAAAATTAGCTTTTGTAAGTTCCTTTGGCAGTCATGGTTTTAAACCCCCAACCCAGGCTGCTATGTCTTCAGTTGTATGTAGAAAAGGTTTCCTGTATTTCATGCTTTTGGCACAAACAAATAGTCATAGACTCAATAACAAGTAATACTTTTGTCAGAAAACCTTCAACAGCAGAACTAACATTGAGCTAGCAGGACCAGTTTTTAACTTGAAATATTTGACGTACTTCTTTGCGACATCTCGTTCTCTTTCCCTCTCTCGGGGGCCTTCTCCTTCACTATTCTCTGAAGAAACCGTGGCATCTGAATCTGGAGCAGACGACAAATAAATTAAACCAATAGTCAAATAATTACAAACTCTCAGTTACATTGTCACAGTAATTCATGTTATTTCTTATGACAGCTTATGAACTGAGATGTAAAACGTACCTGAGGAGTCTTCATCTACCCTCTCATACTGTAGCAATCTGTCCAGGAGGAAGCTTAAAAAAAATCACATGAATGATGCTGTCATTTACTGCATTCACACAATTTTCTTACAAACCTCACATTTTTATTAGCGTCTATTGTTATCTCACCTTTTGTCTCTGGAAACTTTAAGTAGTTTCCTCTGTGCCCTCCTCAGCTCCTCTTGAAAACATTCCTGTTCCTGGGGGGTAAAACAAACCGAACACTAAGATTGCAACCCCCAAATCTCATCATCATATGGCTCATATAGCGGCTTTACTTACATATACGAGGAATTTTAATTTTCGCTTGAGGTTTTTGTATTTCCGCTTGTAGTCAACTTCGACGTCTGCTTGACCGTTCATTTCTGCAATACAACGTGCAATTAAAAATACGATGGAAATATCAGTAAGCTCTTATATGTTAATGTAATATTAGCCACTAAGCCACTGAGTCACTAAAAACGCCTCTAACATGCAGAGAAACTTCAGCTAGTGTATGCTAGGCTAGCTAAGCAGGATGGGTAGTTAGCTTGTCAACGTAACACGGTGGATATAAAAGGCTGTACGCTGCACGAAACTCTGAAAATATGCAGAACATTTGATAGTGCAACGCAAAATAAATGCTTGCTGGTTTAAATCTTTGACACCTCTTGCTTGAATTTGTCTGTGCGACATGTCGTTGTTTACTTTAGTGACGTCATCTTCACGCGTCGCGATGTGACTGTCTATGGTCTTCATTCATCTAATTCAAACCATAGGTCAAACTTGATGTTTTGGATATAAATACGGGTAGAGGCTGTTAGATGGCTATTTGTTTTGAACAAATCAAGGTAAGAGAATCTTTTTTCATATTACAGCAAGGGATTCTGTTAAACAATTGTACTTTTTGTGGTTATAGCCATCTCTCTATTTTCAATTATTGAAGGTTTATTTAATTTGAATAAATATATATAGACTTAGGGGGTAGGTTTCAGGTTATTTTTTTAGAGTGACTATTTAATAAGGAGTATATTTCAAGTCCATGGGGTTTACTTATCAATTTTACAAAAAATTAATTCCAAGCAATGACCAATTTGGGTGGGTCATTTGGGTAATATTTCACTTTCATTTATTGTATTGAAATTTGCAGTTTTGCGCTGTCAGATTTCTCAAATGTCAAGTTTGCTCTTGGAAATGAACACTACAATATATGTTTGTGAATATTATTTTCAGTATTATTTGTTGTTATTGTTTGTTTATCGATGTTAAAATGACCAAACTGTGAAGAAAATGCACAGAAATATGAGGTGAATGAGGTCAGGTGGTGGAATGTTCAAGGTCTGCAGTTAGCACAAGGGCCAAAAATGAAGAAAATGTCAACTGTGTTACCTATCAACTGTGTTACCAATCACAAATTTTAATATTGTAGAGACAGGTTTGTTCTGTCAACTATATTACCCTGTCAACCATGTTATCATGTGTTGTCAAATGAATTTTGTGCTGTAATTCTTTAAAATTTACTTGGTCCATCCCCGGTAAATCATTCCCAAACAAATAGAATATAAAGCAAAAAAGGCACTTTTTTCACTTTTTTGTATACCCCCAATGTACCCCTAGTTTCACTCTTTAATGAATTTCAGTGCAATATCATATTCTATCTTTGAGGGGATAATATTTCATTGAGACTGTGTCTCATCGATTTATTAATGATTTTTTTTTTTTTTTTTTCAAATCTGGGGTTAACAGTCCACAAACTGTCAATAAAAGTGGTTGTGGTGCTACTTGGGGCAATGCTTTGTGGAGTTTAATATCTCCAGTGTTATTCTCCTTCAGATAAACACAGAATCTTTTATGTACTTCCTGCATCTGGAAGGAATAAGGTCCAAGATCAGGGTATTATCTGTGTGCCTTATGCCACCAGCCTTTGTCCCTGTGTTTGGTTGTTCCAAAGGATGAAAGAGACACCCCAATTACTAAATTGTCTAGGGGTTTTAAAATATCAATTTGTACTTGCACACACTGGAATATTGCTGTCTGAGGTTTAGAAAATATTGGTATATAGACTTTTCATCCCTCTGCTTTTTTTCTCTGTAGTGTTGTTGAGTGAGTCCATGTCTCTGCCTCTGGAATAACTGCTGTTGTGCCAAGCTTGATATTAATAACTCTGTAGCCCTCTGCATATCTTCTGCTAACCCACCCAGCACTGGCTCTTTGTCCTCTGCCTTGTTCCCAGCGCTGGTACAACACTATGTTAGTGGGGTGTTGTTCCTCATGTCCTTTGAGGCTAGCCCAGTAGCTGGCCATTAACAGCTTCTTTATGATATGTAGTGGCATCTGTCGCACCATGAGCGGGGTTTGGATGGGGGCTGAACTAACTGTATGACAGTGTTAGCTTAAAGCTTGTGCTTGTATCTTTTTAACAATGCTTTAGAGACTAGCCTTGCTGACACTCTTGTTATTCATGAGGGAATAAAAAAAAAAAAAAAACCTAAAGACAGCAACAATCCAAGCTATCTTCGGCTTTCATATTCTTGTGTTCAAATGCTCTGCATATGATAACTTTGAGTTTGTGAGTTATAGGACTTCTGATTCCAGTGACTTGCTTTGAAAGCAGTTCTTAAAAAAATCCAACAAGTCAAAAACAGTCCTTCAGATTAAAATGAAATAGCCCCGGCAGATATATGCCTCCCTTAATTACAATTGGAAGACTGCTGTGTGTGTTCTCATGAATTATATTTGCTTTTTATTGTCTATGTCCCCACCACCTGCCGCATGCTGTACTGCATCCAGCCTGCAGCTCAGCCCCAGTTCAGCATGGTCACTTGCTGGGACGAGTACAATGAATTATAGATGAGGAATGCTTGCAGAGATGAGTAATGCTGCCTCAGTGCACGTACCCGTGGTAAAGGGGGTGAGGAGACATTGGGCGGGGGGGGTAGAGATATTAAAAGTTTACATAAGAGGACAGACCAGGGGGAGGTTAAAAAAAGAAAAGAAGCATGTTGCTGTGCAGTTATGGGAAAAGCGCAGAAATGCTGACTGTACATTTGGGAAGTATAAACCTCCTCCCAGACAATGTAAGACCCAGCGGGATGGTGAAACAGCATCTTTTAAGAAAGCACTCCAATAGCTTATGTTTTCTGCACTACCACCCCCCCAAACATTTATTTTCTCCCATTCAAACAAAACAGCAGCAGATCCGAAACACAATGCATGACGGACTGACTGGCTGCCTGACTCCAGATCCTTCTTTGTTTCCAAAGACACTGGCTGACAGAAATAGACTCCTGGGTGTCTGCTGCCATAAATCGCTGCTGTCTGCCAACCAGCCAGCCAGAGAGCCCTCCTGGCATCTACCTCCCCTCCACTCCTCCCATCTCTTCTCTCCCTCTAATGGATCCATATATTCTCACGTCAGGCTGTGGATACTGATCTGTGCCTGTCAATACGCTTTCTCTGGCTAATTTTCTGCTTGGATGTATGTTCTTTAAGCTCTATTTTACTGGCATGAATGTTTCTCTCTTTCTCTTTCTGACTCTCCTTTTCTCTTTCTTTGTTTTGTTGTCATGTCCTTATTGTCCCTCCCTCTCACTACCCCCATCACTTTCATTGCACTTTCCTTAAGAGTCTCTTTGATTTGTGTTGTGTCTAATCTTGCAGAAGTGGAATGTTCCAAAACCAAATCAAAGACACCAACAACAACAACAACAGTAAACGTCTCCTCTGTGATTACAAGGTAAGCGTGATGCTATATACTCTCCACCTGCTGCTTTCTTTGAAAACAGTGATGAGTGATACATTAGCATTGAGAATTTGAAGGTACAGTTTCTACAGGAAAAAAGACTGGTGTTGCAGAAAATTGAATCAGGTCTATGTCTTTTTTTCTCAGATTCTCTGTCTCCTGTGTGTGTATGTGTGTATGTGTGTTACAGGAAAAGCTTATCCAGGCTATTAAAAGAATCAAGCATGAGGTAGATGAGTGCAGGGAAGCGGAGAGAGAGACATACATAGAGTCTCTGGAAGTGGAGGTATTGTTGCTGCATTATTAATCCTCGTTCTTTTTGTAAATGCATTTCTTTCCATGCACAATAACTGCAGTATTCAACAATTTTCTATCAGAACAGAATATTAATTAAATAGCTAGTGAAATCCATAAAGTAGATTTCAAGTCCCCATAGAATGCCTGTATTGATACTTGTCCATCTTTACAATGTCCATCTTCCAGAACAGTTTTGATGCCCTGGAACGAGAAATCAGAGCCGAGTTTCAGAACCTCCATCGTTTCCTGGATGAGGAAGAGAGCAGGGACCTGGAGCGGCTGAACAGAGAGAAACAGAAACAACTGAAACAGCTAAAGGAAAGAGAGAAGAAGATAGTGGTGCAAGGAAGAGAGCTGGAGAATGCGATCACAGTGCTGAACAGCAAATTGGCTGAAGATGACAGTCCTAAACTGCTGAAAGTGAGGAAATGTCATTAGAGATGAAGAAGTAATCATACAAAAATTGCATCTGACTATCACCTGAGGTTTATCTGGGTTTATTTATAGGAAAGATTTTAATTTAGAGGGTGAGGTAATGTGAGAGTGGAAACAAAAAAGGAGTGGAAGAATAGTTTGGACTCCCTCCAGTAATGATTTGGAAGCTTATTTGCACAACAGCAGAGCCACACTTGAGTTTATGCAGGGTCACTGGAGCACTGCAAAAGTTAATTATCTTACTGATAACCCTTCAAAATAAATACCATTAATTTAGACTCCCCATGACTGCCGGGAACAAAGTGACTGCAGCGCGTCATCAGAGGAACGCATTCCCAGAGCTGCAGTGTGACCCTGGTGACATTTCTCCTTTTCTTTGGCACTACTTTAAACAACTAGAGACATTGATTGGCTAAACAGTTCACTTCCTCTGTTTTGCAGGTCAAAATCAATTTCTCATTTAAAAGTGAAAGGACAAAAGGCTGTCAAAGCATTAGTCAGCAAATAGGAATGGGCAGCATGAGGCGCTCTGACTCTTGTGAGAGCTTGTATAAACATTTTAGTGAGCTATACTGTATTGTTTTGACCATTTACAAACATCTTTTCCGAACTGTTTTTTTATTGCAGGAAATTCAAGTTCTTGTGAAAAGGCAAGTTTTCACAAAGTGTCTTTTCATCTAACTCTGAAATGCCTCAACTTTTGATTTCACATTTTTTTTAATTCACTGTATATTATACTCATTTCAGTGTCTAACAGGATTACGCTTAGTTTGTCTGTCTTTCTGTTTTGGGCAGGTCTCAGGTCAACTTGGTCCTCCCTGCAGAGGTGGACACTGAGGTGCGCTCCGGTCAGTTTGTGGGGCCCATTCAATACAGGATATGGAAGCACATGAAGAGCTGCCTTTACCCAAGTATGATCGAGAACTTCACCTCATTCATAACAACACATGCAAAAGGCAAAAATAAATGACTTTGTCTCTGTTGGTTGACAGATATAACCGCAGTGACATTTGACCCCTACACAGCCCACCCTAACCTGTCCCTGTCTCAGTCCTGCACTTCAGTCTGGTTTGATGAGGATAAAGACACAAAGGACTGTGAGTCAAACCCTCGGCGGTTCCACTATTATTACTGCGTGCTGGGCAGTCAGGGCTTCACCACAGGCCGACACTACTGGGAGGTGGAGGTGGCTCATAAGACGGCATGGAGGTTGGGCGTGGCAAGAGAGGATGTAGAAAGAGGAGAGATGGATGCCACAGGAACTTCCAGTGGCTTGTGGACCCTGGCCCTGAAAGGAGGATCTGTTTTGGCCTGCACTGACCCAAAACCCACAAAGATTACTGTGTCTGTGCGACTTGTCCGCATTGGTGTGTTTTTGGACTGTGAAAAGGAGGAGGTGTCCTTCTACAATGCTATCACCATGTCACCAATCTATACCTTCACCATAGGAACGGTGATGGTTCCTCTTTTCCCTTTCTACAATCCATGTGATGGAGATGATGGGAAGAATACAGCAGCATTAAAGATCTTTCAACCTTCGCTTTAATCAGAGACTGATTTTCCAGATAGGTGAATGGATAAATTAACTAACAATACAATTAATAATTTATAAGCTTAGTATTTAGATCTCTAAGCATAACAATTATTTAACATCAGCTACAATAAAATGACTCCCATCAATCAATGTGATAGTACTTAAGGGTATTTTTTATGCAAAAATGCCAAATGGAAGTTGGTTCTTTTTTTTATTTCTCAGAGTTGAAAGTTTACTGCTCCTCTTTTTCTCTTTTGGGTAACTGGAAATTTATCTAAAATAAGCAATATGATCACGTTTGGAAGAGGATTAAGGCCACTATATATATATATATTAATAATAAGTTGTCTTTGAAAACTTCTAACTTTAATCCCAAATCCAGATGAGAAAAGTCAGACTTTTCAAAAAAAAAAAAAAAGAATATTGAGAGTGCTCATTCAAGATCCTTTAACAAAAGGTCAATAGCAAGGGTTATCTATGCCAGTTGTTCTGGAGCATATGGCTGGACTAAAGTTATGTCTATGGAGAAACATTGGCATGTTGTGGTTGCAAACAGGTGTGCATGTCCACCCAGTTCTACACCCCAACACATTTCTTTTGTCACAATTTACAGTGTAAGAGCAATAATGATGTAATTAAAGGAATTAATACTTTTCTTGCTCATCTTTCATGTGTATTGAAATTATGGTTGCATGGTAGGGTTAGGGTCACATGTATCATAACATAGCATTTACAGTGTCAATAAATACAACAAAAGGTTTGTGACATACTTGTAAAATACCACTAAGAGAACCATCACACCAGTCTAGCACCCAGTAGAATACCACAGAACCACTAGTGCATGGTGTGAGCACTATGTACCATGTGGTTTGTCATTTTTTGATCTGGGCGCTGCTGATCAAGATCCTGTAAGGGACTATTTTTGATCATTTTGGCTCCCTCTGTTAACTTCTGTGTCCTGTGCTTTTCTCAGCAGGTTCTTTATTGTTTGAACGGCCCTCTCAACTCGACCATTTGACTACAGAAATGTGGGACTTGAGGTGTTGTGTTTAGCCGAAGTACATCATATTTCTTTTGCTACTTTTGTTGCAGACATTTGAAATTTGATTTTAGATGTGGTGAAAAATTTTCTGATTCGACTCACACATCCTTTTCCCATTTTCAGAATGCATCCTGCGATTTGCACTGCAATGCACTATGGTGCTCTGAGTTATGTTTGCATAATATTTTATGGAAAACACAGAACAGGAAAGGTTATTGTTTGCAGTCAGCTGGAAGCGTTGGGGTCCAGCAGGTGTCAACAACATTTTGCTGTTACCTTTACCCTGTTTAAAAATATCTCTGTTGCTCCTGCTTGGCTACAATCTGCCCTGGTAAATTTATGGCAGTTGAATTAGTGGCACGCAGTTCCCGAGGGGTGAGAAAGTGACGCGTGACACTTGGAACAAATGCCGGCTGACATTGAGTGAGACGCTGCGCTGAGATCAAACAGACAGCTTTGAGAAAAGGAAAGAAAAGGAACACAGAAACAACAGGAGGGCAAATGTCATAATAGCTTGTTTATTCTTAGTATTCCTTTGGACATGAAATAAAGAAACAAAGTATTTTCTGTACAAAACATCAGTGTGAAGTTGTGCAAAAAGGGAGTACAGAGAGAAAAGGTGGGAAGTTACACCACATCCAGGCCAGGACTGCAGAAGTAAACAAAGAGAGAGAGGGTTCAGGGCAGAGACTACTCACATAGTGCAAGAAGTGCCAGTGCTAATAAAGGTTGTGGTTTCTGTAAGTAGGTTCTTAGAGGTGGAAATGAAACCAGAACCCCTCTGGCACTAGTTGGATGTAATAATTCAAAAACCCACCTGACTGAGCGGTCTTAGCGCTGGTGGTAAACCAAAAGCTATGCACTATCTGCCTCCTTCTCATCAATATTTCCTCTGAGTGGCAAGGGATTACAATCACTTACAATATACAGTAGTGGTGCTGCATGGAAATGCTGTTTTAGCAGTCTCTCAACATAAGCCTGAGGGTTACCCGCACAGAGCTCCTCATTCATCTGCTGCTATCAAGAATTCACTCACGTACTCCAAACTGTGCAACAATGATCAATGAAATAGAAAACACCCTCACCTACACACAGAGCAAACTCAGCTTTATTTATGCTACTCAGAGCTGTATCACTTCTATGTTATACGTCACTTGTCTCTTCCACACTAGTATATCGTAGGTCTGTCAGTGGTTTTACTTTATACGGTTGTGCGTGCAAACAGTCCTCTACATCGCTGAATATTGTAAATATCAAGTAAAAGGTGCCAAAAGGAGTGTCTGATACTACAGAGTACAGGCCAACTATCCAAAACAGGGTTTAGGCACTAAACAGACAAGAATCACTTAAAAATCTCAAAGTTACAATATCTTTTACAATATATTGTGGCTTTAAACACATTCACACTCATGACATGAACACAGCACTTGTTTCATTTTGTACATTGCAGGACGAGTTGAGCAGGCACATGGATACTTTACTCACAACAGACGGAGAAGCACATGTTAAGTACATAAGTTGTTTGGTCTATGCATAGACTTAGCTCACACCAGCACGCGTAACTCACAGTCTTAAATCATTCTTGCTCATTTTTACATGCTCTGAGACACAAAAATACACACAATGATGGTCACAATAAAAATTGCTCCTCCATCACTCACACACACACACACACACACACACACACACACACACACACACACACACACACACACACACACACACACACACACACACACACACACACACACACACACACACACACACACACACACACACACACACACCTTTAAGATGATAGAAGTCTGTTTTTCGAGACGTGTTATGAGCATGCTTTAAGCGACATAGGTTACACGTTTGAATAGCATTAACAGCAGAAAATTGATTTAAGAGGATCAAATCTTGATGGATTTTTTACAATATTTGGTTTTAAAATTAGTTTGATGTTAGTGAATATTAGTGTTTATAGTATATAATATATGTTTATACTTTATGTAATATATTTAGCATTTAAAGTTGGTGAGAAATTTAGTTTTTTTCTGTGTTTTCATGTATAATACAACCACCATTATGTACACTGACAACATTCAGCCTTCAAGGGGTTAAACTGCAAACACATGCAATATTTACAAGGCTGGAATGTGTGTGTCTGCTTTGTGTGTCTGAGTGTTAGTGAAGGTACTTTAGTATTTTCATAAGTGGTTTGTGTTCTTCTCAAAGATAGAGACGACAAATGAGGCATATTCAGTGTTTTTACATTAGAATGCCTTCAAACAGGTGTAACACATTTGACTGATACTGTTTTTTCCATCTGACTCTGAGGCCACTTGATTTGTGTTCATTTTTGGTTTGTTTTTAGGTTATTTATATCAATTGATCAGACTATCAAATCTGACATCTAAACCTATCTAGTCATATGGCTTTTAGAAAAGCTGACATCTTGCCTGATTATAATCTACCTGTAAGAAAATCTAATAGTAAAGAGAGCTACCAAGAAAAGCCAGTTAGCTGTAGATGATCTGCTGTACAATTTTCCTACATTTCACTGATTGATTGAATTTTCATGGCTGTCTTTTTGTGCTTCTCTCACAAAACCAAATGCTTTTGTTGACGTTAGCGCACCAAACATATTGTTATTGGTTTTCCTGTCAGTCAGTTATAGTATGAGGTAGAGACATGCAATTTTAACACTAAATTGTATCTGCACACCTCCTCCATACCATACAAGACCTAGATAAGATTCATAAACAAACGATTTCTTAACTACTTGGCGTGGAAAAAAAGGCCTCATGGGAGTTTTTTGGAGCAGTTTAACATGCTAGGCATAAATGTTAATGCTTTATACAGATTTTAGAGAGTCCATCGCACAAGAACTGTTAACTGTTAAACTACATATGTAAGAAAAATGTGTCATTTGGATATTAAATAAAGTAATGATTAATGCATTAGTAGGTTGGCATGGTAACCATCTAAGGATGTGGGACAGAACTAAACTATAGACAAAAACAGCATGCTGTAACTACCTGAGCCTTTCAGGTACTTTTTATTCAGGATATGATCATTAAAAAGCTCAACATACAGTGGCACAATGGTGGTCCCATTAAGTACCTTGAGTTGCAGCTGACACTACCTCCCTTCTACTCAAAACATTGGCGTAAGGAATTTGTATGAGGCCACCAGGAAATCCAGAACAAACACTGCAAAGTGGTGATCTGGACTGATCGAACTGCAAAATATGTTGTAATCATCTGAAATGCCAATGAATTCATACCTTAGAGACTTTAAACATAGTTTAGAGTTAAAAGAGAATCTTTTTTGTGTGGTTAATGAGATGCAAAACAAAACATTTTCCCTTCATTTGATCCAGTATAGTGGTTGTTTCTGAAACAAGAGGACAACTATGTACAAATCCCCCAGACAGAGTGTTAAAGTTTGATCAGAGGGGTTCCGTTCTTGTTGGAAACGCTTAGGATTGCCAAAACTGCAAACAGTTTATTTCTCCACATAACAAGTCGATAAGATGTGCGCTGGGTGGTGTAGGACTAAATCTCTACCAACAGATTTTGCATTTTTAGTTAGACAACGTGACTTTGGGAGCCGGAAGTGTTGTGGGTTTTTGTTCGTAGTCTGAATTGGTTGTTCACTAGCCTTTCAGTGGGACTATACACAAAAACAGCAGAATAGGCTGAGAGATCTCATTGGCAATGTTCAAGTGAGAATATAGCTTTTTTAAATCTATACAAGCAAAAACTCCCATGAAAGTTTAATGCTGTGAATTATTGTAAAAAGAATCTCCTCCCAGATATTGTCTCCTAACAGCGACTTCTTTATAGTAATAAGATGAAAGCCAGACTGAAAACAATACTACAGAGTAAAAGGAAGTCACGGATAGTCTTTTGTCACGTACTTTTGGCTGTACCGAAGTCCCAGAAAAGTTGTTGGTTGTTCCCAGAGGCTACTAGGTCTCAAGTGATGGCCTATTAAGGGTTTTGTGGGATCTAACACGAAGTTTTTTCTAAAATGAATTAAAAGTGTTTTCTTGTTCTGTAAACCTATTGTTCATAAAAGACCTTAAGAGGAATTTGAGTTGTAAACACTGCAAAAAATTGTGTTTGCAGTTTGACACTAAAGTTACCAAAAGTTGAGGCTGTAAGGTCCTTACATGAAATGTACTAAAATGTTTAACAATCAGCAAGCCACATTTGTTGCGTTAAGTGTTTCAGTATCATGAAGACCAAAGGTTTTGTGTTAGTATTGACAATAAAGATAATACTGTGTTCAGGCATTAGACATGTTAAATCAAAGTCCTCACCCCTGCTGCAGTGTTTTCTTCATTATTTGGTTGGGGTCTTCGATTGTCTACAGTGGTGGAAGAAGGAGAAAATTTTGTGGGGCTTCCATTGGGTTGTTGCAGGGTCTGGTCTCAAGTGGTTGTGGTTGTGGTGGTTGTATCGTCAGCCACAGTGCCGTCTTTGCTGGCCTCCAATGTTGCACCACTAGATTTCAGCTCTACCTCAGGAGTTTTAGGAGGAGCTGCTTTGGGAGCTGGGCTGCTGATAATTTCAGCGTGATCCGGGCTTGATTTGGAATCCAGGCCAGGCTCAGGTGTACCATTGGTGATTGGTTCTGGTGTGGTTGGTTTTTGGGGCTCAGGAGTTGGTGCCAGAGCACTCACAGGAGTTGGCGTTGTGGCTTTTGGAGTGGGTGGTTTTGGCTCTGGACTTGGAGTTGGTGCCGGTTTTGGATCAGCTGGACTCAGACCAGCCTTGGGCTCCGGGCTTGGGGTCGGTGCTGGTTTTAAATCAGCTGGACTCAGAGTAACCTTGGGCTCCGGGCTGGGGCTTGGTGCCAGTTTTGGATCGGCCGGACTCAGACTAGCCTTGGGCTCTGGGCTTGGTGCTGGTTTTGGATGAGCTGGACTCAGATCAGCCTTGGGCTCTGGACTTGGGGTTGGGCTGGGCTTAACCTCTGCAGGTTTGGGCAAGTCCAATTTTGTTTCTACAGGTGGATCAGGAGTTTTCTTGGTCTCGGGTGCTGGGGAGGTTTTAGTTTCAGCTACTGGACTGGACTTTATTTCCAAGGCTGGTGGGGCGCTCGGCTTGGACTCGGCAGCAGGTGGTGGACTTGATTTGGTTTCAGGGGCAGCAGAGATTGTTACAGCTACAGACTCAGAGGTTGGATCAGGGGCATCAGTGTCAGTGTCCAGAGGAAGGGCCGTATTAAAGCCAACGCCAGAGTCACTTGTCTCGAGGTTACCTAACCCGACCTCTTTAGAGGACACCTCCAGACCCTGTAACAAGCAGACCACAAGGAAAAGTATGATTTGCCTTTTTTTTTCCAAACAAGATATAATTCTGCGTTGTTTTCAGAGGACAAAAATAACAGGATAAGATATAAAATTACATACACGGGAGCAGAAGTTTGGGTTTAACCAAAAAGAGTACAATAATTTGAACATAACAGGAGAAACAAAGTCTCAGCGCAGCAACAGAGTAGGAGGAAAAAGACCCAAATTTAGTTCAACAACAGGCAGTGGAAACAGAAGTTTAAGCCTTGATTTAAAGAACTGAGAGTCGGAGCAGAGCTCAGGTTTTTTGGGAAAGCTGAATGCTGCCTCTCCATGTTTTGTTTTGGCTGCAGGGACAGAAAGGGTCTTCCCAGAAGACCTGAGAGATCTGGATGGTTCATAAGAAAACAGCAGGACAGAAGTGTATGTCAGCCCTACCCCACATTCAGGACTCAATCAACCAATAGTAACTTTAAAAAATCAATTCTCTGTCGCAAGGGGGGCCACTGCAAAGATCTGAGACCTGGGCTGAGGTGATCCACCTTCTTGACCTTAGTGAAGAGTCTAGCAGCAGCGGCAGCATTCTGAATTAGCTGCAGCTGTCTGAACGCAGAAAACAGCATAAAAAAACGGAGACATTATTAAAACCTCTCAAAGACTGGGTTAAGAGGGAAGACTTTCATGTTTTCTTACTTTGATGTCCACTTCAGTGCTCTGAGACTTCTCTGTATTGTCTGCCTGGGAGTGCTTGGATTCTTCACTGAGTTTGGTGATGTTCTTTACCACCTGTGGAGGCACACGCACAGAAAAGCTGTTAAATAGAGTGGGACATTGTCATTATAATAATTATGACTTGTAAGTTACGTATCCTGCTCTCCAACCTGTCTAAAGGCCTCCCCCTCGTCCTCTTTGCCAGCGTTCTGGGCGAGCTTCTCCAGTGCTGCAGCCCTCTTGGCCCTCTTCTTCACTTTGATCAGGCAGGACAGCAGACACACCAGCAGAAGGAAAACCAGCAGGCCCACAAGGGCGATGATGGCCACATAGAGCGACTCCAGCTTGTAGGCTGCATGATGGCATTGTGGGAAAAAGGCGAGAAAAGAGCACGAGTGGGTGGGTAAATAATTCAAATGACCTTTTTCAGTGACGTAAGGAAATTCCAACAAATGAATGCGGGAGACAAATAAAGGAGATTAGGTCAAAAGTTAGCTTCTACATTATAACGGAGTGATACTATTCTTTAGTAGGTAGCACATAAAAAACCTTGTAATTAAGCATGGTTTTCAACCTTCCCTATACTTACGTTCTACTCCCAGGTGGATGTTGGCGACAACAAACCCCAGTATGTCTTTAATCTCGAATATGCCTATGTCTGCACGAGTGACCTGATCCAGATAAACCAGTGAACCTTCCATAGAGAGACGATCCTGCAAACCCAGCTCCTCAGGGGCCTGGAGGAAAAGAGACATTTATAAATGAACATCCTAAACTTACAAAAACAAACCCATTTCTGCTAACATTAGACCTTGACAAAGTATGAGCCTTTGACTGGTATCAGTGTGAAAAGTTGAAGGAAAATCAGGAGGAACTATAAATCAGGTGTTCAGTGGGCGAATGGGTTAAAAAGAGAAATACTTAGGCAGAAATCGGGAGTGTTGGCAGATATGCAAAATACAAAAAAAGGAAAAAAGAACAACAAGCAGACATATAACACCAGTAAATGGTGCATGAGAGGAAATAACCCCAGCACATACCATAAAAGTCTTAAATGTCTCAACTAACTAAACAGCATGCTAAAGCAAAGGTGGGTCATAATGGCTTGATTGTCCACTTGCAGACTTTGTAAGCTATAAAAGAGCTCCAGCCATTAGCAGTAACACTTAAAAAAGCTGTTAAACTCTTAAACACATCACAGGTTATAGTGTTTCAAAAAAGGAAGGAGAGACTAGCCAAACAAACAACGGCTAAAGGAAAGGGATGTAAGGAAAGACAACTGAGAAGGTATCACTAGAAGTCTGCTGCTATTCAATACAGAAATCATGTTAATGTGATGGAGGGGAAAGGAAAACAGAGGTGCCAATTTACATCTGTGAATACTCCTTTATCCAGCAGCAGACGGGGTGTGGGGTCTCTTTCAGGGGTGTAGAATAGTTGGACCAGAGAGCTGTTCACGATCAGGTTGATCTTCAGCCTTTTCCCATATTGCATTGTCACAAAGTTTTGATGCCCTGAGACAGAGAGAGAAAGAAAGAGAAGACAATGGAGGACGTAGTATAAATACACCAGCACTCTGCGTATCTGCTCATGGATCATCTAAAATGCATTAGCCTGCTAGAGCCCATTAACGTTGGGGTCTTTAAAAAGCCATTATGACAGACAAGAGGTGTGTTATAGCCACAGAGGATAGGACAACAACATCCTGATGGAAGCTAAAACAAGTCGAGAAATGAACAGAGGAAAATGGCTACAACCGTCTTCATTCATGCTCTCACCTTTGACTTTGAGACACACTTTCTTCTGGATATCACCTTTGGCATCTCTGACGGTGTAGCTGCCCTCATCTGCACCTGTGACAGCACTGAGCATGACGTGGCGTTCCTCAACGATGATTCGACCCTGGTAGCCATCCCTGGACAACCCTGTGCTGGTCAGCAGCACCAGAGCAGGTCTGCAGGAGAGAAAGTCAAAGAGGATATACCTTCCTTAACCTTTTCTTGGTGAATGTGAGGCACGCTGTCACAGTGTGTATGCATCAGAGTGGGAAAATGCCATCTCAGATTCTTGTGGGCAAAAATACCAGCGTGAATAAGTTGACTCTACCTCGATGTCTGGTTTGCCTCCACAGAAATGGGCCTGTACTCTAACGTCAGGGGGGGAGTCACCTCCACCACTGGAATACGGAAGTTGTCTCCATATTTAATGATGTGCTCGTTGGTGCAATCTATGAGGTAAAATCAAAGAGATGAACTGTTTATTCTTGTGAGAAAAGGAACTACAGGGTCAGCTACAGCTGATGAGAAATTAGACATTTAAGTCGAGAGAAGGAGAGAGTGTATTTGCTTTGGGTGCTTAAGGCTGAAAGAAAGAACAGATGGGGTGAAGGAGGGAACGAGGAAGGGCAAGGAGGAGGAAATGGCATGACAGATGTGGAGAAAAGAGAGAGAAATACAGAGAAAAGAGCAGTGATCCAAAAATATCAGTGGGGCTGAAATGAAAGGGTAGGAACAAATGAAACAGAGAGAGACAGTAAAGACAAGATAAAGACAGGAAAACAGCAGGAAGGGAAGAAGAGAGGAGTGGGTTGGCGGTTAAAAAGCTGCATAATTACTGCCTGGCAGCTCTGACATGCTCACAAACACACACACACACACACACCTCACAGCATGTTACTCCCTCCATATGGTGAATCTTTCAAATACTGCTACTCTACAGTAGCCTTTATCCGTGCTGGGTCTGTGCCCACTCCGCCCTCCATGTGTGACCAACACTCACGTTTGTGTGTTTGTGTGTTCAGTCTCATCAGAACTACTTGCCAGAGCCTACACTGCTGAAACCTCTAACACTCAAAGGACAAAGAAGAAGAGTAAAAAAGAGAGGTTGATTCTGCTGCTGACTGAATGATTAAAGTAGGAGAAATAAACAGCTCCTACACAGCTCTGACTCTAGATCAGATTTAAGAGGTTTAGTTCTCAAGGGGAGACTAAAAGGCTGATTTCTGTTAGTGTTGGGGGAAATGTTTGGATCTTTTACTCAAAGGTTGGTAAACAGTGCACTTTTGAAAACACACTGTATATATCTCAAACTCTTTGAGTATTTCTTGATTTGAGAAAACATAAATTACTCATTACAAAGCTGAAAAGGTGGCATCTGGGTATCATCAGAACAACTACAATTTTAGGTTTCAAGTGATTAGGTGGTAAAGTAAGATGTTGCAGTTTATGAGACTGCAAATGAAGTAGGTTGCAAAGTATCATGTAACATAGGTGGAAAGAGAAGTAAAGATGTACAATCATAATCTGAAATGTAGTGTGGTCGAAGTGTAAAAATTTTTATCCGATGAAGCTCTAACTCAGTCTGTGAAAGTGTAATATGTCAGCTTGCTTTGACTCCATCTCTGATGTTTCAGCCACACATAAATCATCATTACCTCTGACGGTGAGCTTGATGCGTTTGATGCTCTCAGGATTATCGGGATCTTTCACCGTGTACACGCCCTCATCTGCCTCGCCCACCTTGTCTATAATGAGGTGGCTGAGTTTTTGGTTGAGTTTGACCCGACTGTTGACCACGCTGCCACCACGAAACAGGTCCACCTCAGGTGACCATTGGGCAGATCCGCTTTTGAATTTGACCTCTAGTTTGAGTGAAGGCAGCATGATGTGGAAATCCTCCCAGAGGAAGAGAGTCCTGGACTCATCAACTGAATTATAAGAGAGACAAAAATGAAGGAGGAAGCGCTGTAAAACACCAGGAGAGGGCAAGAAAAGTCATGATTTTTAAAGCATGAGCGATGAATTCAGAATCGTACATTAAGGCGTGGCACAATGGATCTTACCTTGTACTGGGGCAGAGAGCGCTGCAAAGAAAAAAGGAAGATAAACAAATTAAAGTGAATCATAAAGGTCTATTTTCATCAGTTGGACAGTTATTAACCCCATCCCCGCCTAATGATGACAACTTCTTTTGTATTCTTCTGTATTTCTTAAAATTCAGGCTTTTAACATCCTTAAACTGTGTCTATACACTTAAACCACAACATTTTTTCTGAGTCAGCGATTCAGAGCGGCCTGACCAGCAGTTTGTGTGAGAGAGCACATGATTTTGTTTATTTCATGATCACCACAATGGACAACTTCAGTAATTTTTTTTACCTGTTGCAAGCAGAAAACTTAACACGATCAACCTGCCTGCCACCATCCTGGCTGAGTCTTCTGGAAAGAAAAAGAGAAACAAAAAATATCAAAATAAACCACAAATCTATTCCAGTGCTATTTGTTTCTGTACCGATTCATTATATCGCTCTTTGTGATCAGAGAGGGGTTATCAGAGGACATACTGCTGACAGATCTGACTTTACCAAGTTTTGTGTATGACAGCATCCCTAGATGATATCACCCTGAAGCATCCACAGGGGCACATGAGGTGAAGCTGACTTCAAACTGTCTGAACTGCAGTCTAGTGTTCCCAAAACACATTTTGTATCTTTGAACTCCTCTAAAGCAGGCTGTTTTATTATTCTTTTGACGTCTGCCTTTACTGGATATCTGGGGAGAGAAAAGAAATGCGAGGAGGAAAAGAGGGTGGATGAAATGTAGCAAATGGTCACAGGTCAGATTTAAGCCATATACTCCTGCTAGCTCAACTCCTGGCCTCAACCATTTGCTGCATGTCTTCCCTGCTCTTTTTTTCCTTGTGTTTCCTGTCTCTCTTCACCTGAACCCTATCCAGAAAAGGTATAAAAAGAAAATACCCAAACGTTTATTTTCAATTTGAAGGAACAGGTATACATCATAATAACAAGATAATATTAAAAAGACTTTTCTCTGTTGGCTAAAAAACAAGTACATTGTTCGCATTTAAGATCAAAACCTGGAATCAGAAATGTCATTAACAGTTTCTCAGATCCAAGGCTGACATGAATATGTATCCGGAGAGTGTGTGAACAAATATAATTGTTACAGAGCCAAGAGCAGGAGCACCATCAGGGATTTGAGCCTTTTGCAAATATAGAAAGTGTTCAATATTAAAAAAAAATAAAGAAAAGAAAATATAGAGGAGGGGAAAAAAAGTTAGAGACAATTTTTTGAGGATTCTGGACCCTTGTCAGTTATGAACTCCCAAAATTGCCCAAACCTTCCTTCACCATAAGACACCTCTAACCAGCATTAACAATAAAACACAAAGTAAAATTATTTTGAAACTTCTGAATTCCCCTTCGATGATTGATAAAGTACATTCTTATCTATTCATTCACTTACGTCTAAGGTATAAGAATTTAACTGCAAAGATTCAAGGGCATTGATGTGCTCCTTGTGCACAACATAAATTACACTGTTGCTTAAAAAGTTCTTGCTTGGATGAGCTTCAAACAGTAAACGCTGGGAAACAGAAGGTGAAAGGAAGATTCTGTGAGGGAATCCTGATCATCTGCAGCACTGAAGGGAAAATTGATGATGTGAACGGCTTTCCTCGGTGCTGAGACATCAGAGGCTTCACATCAAGGGGTCAGAGCAGAAGAAACTTTCCTGTGGTTCTCTTTTACAAAGCCCAGGAGGGGAGCTGGAGGAAACACCTGCAAAGCTCACAGTCAGCAGCTAAGCAGCATGCTGTCAAGGTTATCCATGCCACAGAAATGTATGTGCTTCATTATTCATACACTGTGTGCCTCATTATTCATGAAAAAAGACAACTAGCTTTAACCTTGTGTACATAAAGCCTGCATTGTCTTTTTTCTTATCCTGCAGTTGTTCTTTAAAGTGCATTAAGGATTCAATTGGGTTATCTAATCACACAAAACATCTTAAAACAACCATCGGAATCAGATCTGCTGAGAATCTTGTACTGCCTGTAAATTCAATTTATTCTTCTTTGGCCAGTGTTTTTTTTATCGGACTTCAGATTTGCAAAATTGAGTGTGGTTAAGCTTCTGTAGAGAAAGTCATATACAATGCAAGGTAGGCTCCATAGAGTGTATACTGGCAGTATGAAATCAGGGCTTTGTAGATTTGTGAGTCCATGGGCAGACTGTGTTGCTTTAAGACTTGTCCAGCGATAGTTTTAAAGAGTCACCTCTCTTTAAGTGCATGTGCATGTTTATCACAGCCACCGGGCTCTACGTCTCTGTCAGAGATTGCCTATTGATTATGTGCCTGAATTTAAGCACAGAATAATTCATGGACCTCAAGATGATTCATTCAAATTGTGTGGAAACTGATAGCCAGCTTGCTTCCCAGCCATGCTATCTTCCCCTAAGACTTCATGTTGTTGTCTCGGAAGAATCATGAGTAACTGCAACACAGAAGGGGTTTGTGATTACGTGGTAATGCCTTCTTCTGCTCCAAGGCATCTGGGGAAACACAACCTGCTGTTGCCATTTACAAAGCCTAGGAGGGGAGTGGGAAGGAACACCTGCAGTGTATATGCATTAAAGTCACATTTTTAGCAGCTAATAAACAGACATTACATTAAAAGTGTCTTGACATAACATGGATAGGGATAGGTACCAACTCATGTAACATCAAAAGGTACCCTGTTTAGGTACCAAAATGCATCCTTGTGACTGTGAGGGAGTGGAAGAGTAAGCGATTTTCCATTCTGGGCATGAACACAGCATTGCAAGGTTATGTATTGAAGATTAAATATGTTAAATTGAAAAAACATATCTATTTTATTCTTAAACAAATGGATATTTTTTACCACATAAATACAGAAAAGTACCGAAAATTGGTACCATTGAGTACCAGTACCAATTGCCAGGAACCGGGTTTTGGTACCGCATTGTTTTAAATGTGAAAGGTACCCATCCATGAACATGGAGCACTTCATAAAATATCCACACCACTTCAAGCCATCATCATTGTATGCACCTGCGTGTCTGTAGTCTGAGCATACTCTTTAAAAGCAAGGCCTGTGTCTCTCTGCTTGACAGAAACAATTTACGCACAACACCCTGGGACTACACAGAACCAGGAAGCTGTGTCACACAGAACAGTGTCTCTTGACCAACAAACCTTGTGTCCTCTGCTACAGTCATCTATATTTCTCAGATTGCTATTGTTTCATCCCTGCTGTGTCCATTTTTAATATGTCAGGACGTCTGCAATAACTTTTCATAGCTTTTACACCCAGAACCTATTTCTCTGATCTTGATATACGACTAAAAACACTGACTGTCGACCCCCACAGCCACCGGTATTTATTTCATTCATTAGTTAGTTTGGGATGCAGGTTTGGTCGCCTCTGAAGAAAGACCAAAGTGAGCCATGTCCATCTGTTTGTCTCAGCAGTAGGCCTCGTAAAGTCACCACAGCCAATCTGCTGTTTCTGCAAGATGAGGCAAGGCGAGAATTGTAAAATCCACTTCTCTATTCCTGTTCATTTTTGATGCCCAAACGGCAAGAATATCCTCCCCGAGCACTGACATGCAAGCACATATGCGCTAACATGCAATGAGCTTTAACCTGTTACAGAATTCCCTCTGAGCTGTGAAGCACACCGACCTCAAAATTTGCCATCTGCTGTCCTTCCCTGACTCCTTTGCTTCACTCAGTGTTTTTCACTTCAGCTGGGTTCTCCACTCTTCTTCTTCCTCTCTCTATCCGTTTTCTCACATCTCAGAGTGTTACTTTCTTCCACCATAACAACCTTGTTAAAGTTTCACTGTGCTCTTCTCCCCCAACTTTAGTCCGTTTGACAGGTTGGTATCATCCCTTACTTCCTTTTTCTCCACATTTTATCTTCTCAGCATGACTCCTCTCAACCCTGAATCCTCTGCTCCCTGTTTCAGGGCATCACTCTCATTCCCCCCTTTTCTTTGCACTACTCTCTGTCTCCCTTCTCCATCATGTCTCTTTCATCCTCTCCTCCTCCTTATCTTACATAATCCGAGGCCGTGCATCCCACTCTGAAATCAAAGCCTGCTCCTGTGTGGCCTCTACCTCCAAACTCCCTACTTACTGGAAGAACAGGCCTGTCTTTGTCCACGGGCTTTAAAGAGGCGGAAATGCCTTTAATGACTGCAGATGTGGGGGACTTTTACAAAGCAACCTCTGTGTCTTCACCCTTCATCATTTCTCTTTCATTTTTGCTTTGCTCTGCACAAGTGGTGAAGAGAAAAGGCTCTGCATGGGGGTGAAGTCTCTCTGAGGATGAGGAGGCCTGCTAGAAGTGAAGCTCAAACTCACATTTCCACGCGCACATGCACACATGCAGTACTCTTGCCTCACAGCACTAGACATTTATAAAACATGAGGCAGCAAAGAAAGGGAAAGAGGATTGCAGCAGAGAAGACATTGGAAATGGCTGAATGTTTACTTGGGGTCCACCACTCTTGATCAGATATGGGTTTTCCTTTACTCAGGGGCTTGGGAAGCTCAAAAACTTCAATTTACTATTTCAGTGATTCTGTGTTCAGTGATTTCAGATGTCTGCAACTTCTCCACACTAAGTCAAATTGCAGAGATGGTATAAAAATAGTCTTAAACAACCTGAAGATCTCACCCAGACAAAATCCTGGTATATAATTTCTAGAGATCATCTTCGATACAAGGCCTGCAGCATTTGACAACCCATTTCCCTCCAAAGCTGGCTGCAGTGAACTAAAGGATGAGACAGGTTTCCACCATATTGCATGCACCTGTCAGATCCATTACAATCAGTGGACACCAGAGAGGAGCAGGGAGAGGGATGGTGGTTATATGTGAGGCATTGACAAAAACAAAATAGCAGCAAATAAGATGTAGAGTTATTTGTGCCAAAGATGGGATTACAATACATCCATTGCCCTCATGTCCCTGCAGGCCTTGATGCAGCTCTGGCCAGCCACAGACTGCAGCTGGAGGAAACAGCCAGAGAGCCTCCAGGCTGGAGCATCCTCTCAGATAATGGATGCTATTAGGCTTTTAAGAGTGCAGAACATTTAGCCTGTACATTTCTTATCTGACTAGAGGGTTAATAAAGATGATGAGATGAGGCTACTACTGCATTATCACTGTGGTGATAATGATGTCAGGGAGGTAAATAAGTTCATAATTTAAAAAAGGTGAACTTGTGGTCCACTGTCATTTCAGTTTAAGCCGTTTAGATGCATGCATCTGACATCATCATGGATTCTACAAAATACAACTGCATTTTATTTCTGACCACCTGCATACCACCGGGAGGCTGAGAAATGAATGGAGAATATCCAATGAGGGGAAAAGCGGCTCCATCCCGGGACGATGCACTCAGAAAACAACGTCAACATATTTTCACACTTTTACTCGTTGACTGAAGCATGTAAAAACCCTGCCAAACTCACAGGTTGCCTTCAGCTACCTACCCCCGGGCCGGGATAGCCGATAACAGCATCAACCAAAAAACTGCAGAATTTAACCCGTCATGCACCGGTCACATGTAACCCACACGTCCGCACATGCATGTTAGGAGGGAAAAAAAGAGCAAACAGCGGATCAGCTTACCGCTAATGATCCAGCTGGAGCACGGGGAGACGTCAGGATGCCTTCAGAGGTGAAAATCTGTGTGGATGCTGCTGGTTTCCTCCCTCGCCGTCTCCCTCCCTTGCAACCTCGCCCCCCTCTGAAGCTGCACTTCACGACTAGGGCTCAACATTTGGAAGATGTTCAGAATATGTCGGGCTCTGCTGCATTCGGAGACACTCGACTCACGTCGGAAAACACCGGACCCCTCCCCCGTACCCACTCCCACGGACACCTATGTGTGGTCACCTGACATGAGGGGGGTATCAGAGGAAATGATTGATGCTGATTCAGCACAAAAGGCATCTTTCAACGCGAAGTAACGAAAGTAAGTGGGAGAGGAAACTAATGTAGTCCATGTACTGTTAAAACACATTTCCCCCTCCCAGTTTGTCAGAAAATAAAAACACAGCTTTCACAATATTTCTCTTGCAATAAAAGCTAATTTAAGCCAGATTTAAAACACCAGAATGAATATGGGAAAAATATGTACGATATGATACGACCCATAAATATGTGTCAGAAGAAGCCTAGAAGAGGTTCTTTAAGATCTCACTCAGACTTTATGTAAGACACACCAACATGTTATACATTATAGAAAAGGTTTAATGTTTTCATTGGTATTGAAGACAGACTGTTGGACCAATACAAACACTTAACTGGTGTTGAGATAGTTTCTAAAATCAAATTTGGTTACAAACTTATAAGGCTGTCTTTAAAAAACCAATGATGCAGGATTCCAAAACATTCACCCAAAGGGAAACTGAGTCTGAGAACTGAGCACTGGTATCCTTAACGCCACAACATGTACTTGGTGGATAAACATCGAGGTCAGAAGAGATATCAATGTGGAGCAGCATCAGCATTCATGTGCCTACATCATGTCTCATCACTCGAGGTAATGGGATTGGTTGAGGCCCTAATGGAGTATTTGAAGGTGGGTTAATGGACAGAGAAAGAACCAGATATAAGGTCATGATTACCTTGGTAGAAAAGGCACTATACTCTTCATATCAACGCTGGAGCAAACTTTTTGTGTTAATCCACTATTTCAAAAAACGGACCTCATCAGTTCCTCTGTTCCTCCACCTAAACATGATTAACCGACTCCCACTTCACTGCTGGGAACCTGCCAAAGTGGCTGATAAAGCCAGAGCACTTAGCATACGTGGAGAGCAGCAGCAGTTTTGCAGTGTTCATTTGTACACTGCATGTTATTGTGGTACAAAGGAGGAGTGGAGCATAGCAGCAGATGAGAGGAAAGCAACAAGGATAATAAATGGGTAATTAACCCCATCCTGAACAGCAGCACAGTTGCTTTCAGTTTCTGCAATTTAAACAACTACATTTTCTCTTAAGTAAAAATGAAAATTACGGAAAAAAGAATGACCTGGGGTGGAAACATCTTTCTACTTGTGGTGTCCTATATTCTGTTTCATACATTGTTATCCTGCAAAAAGGAAACTAGTTTTCACATGCTTACGCTGTAATATGAATTATCCTTACCTATGTGAACTATTTTTTTTCCTGCATCTGACAAATACATTCTTTAAGTCTCTATTCAAACACTTATGAGTTTTTCCTAGGCTCTGATCATAGTGAAGCTTCAAACACGTCAATGGTGTCACATTTTGTGGATTCCTACAGTCCACCCTGGTGCTGCTATGACATCTTCCTTCCCTTTCCTCTCCCTCCTCCAGCCTGTGCAGGAGCAGAGAGGGAGTGCGCCTGCAGGTCAAGTTTCTGCTGAAGGATCCCAGTGAGGATGAACTCAGCAGTGACGACCGGCAGAGATGCTGTAAAAGCTGGACGGCACAGAGACAAGTCCTCCTCGCAAGAAATCACAACAGTCTGAGGCTGAAAGTCAGAAAAAGAACGAGATCATGACACGTATAATGAATGATGAGGAGGTAGGGATGTTAATGTTGTTTGTGAGAGGTCTGATGGAGAATGTCTTAAATGGTACCTTGTGTGACGAGGGCATCTTGGGGAGGAAAGTAGCCCCACTGCAGGAGATTATATCTTTCATGTGTGGAGGCTCTGGCTTCACTGATTTTGTTACATGGATCTCATATCCCTGAAACACAGAAGACAAGTGGTGCAGTATAGAATAGGTAAACAAGTATGGCTTCTTTCTATTTTTATTCAATCTCTGCAAGCAAGGCTCTGGAAATCAATGCAAGTCTCTCTGGATAGGAACTTAGTATTACAGGGGTGTACAATTCCCCAATAGTAGCTTGTATCAGCATAATATGTGGTATCAAGCTATCCCTCAGCAGCTTTAGAGATACAGAGCAGGGTAGAAGTTTGCTGCAAAATGGAAACATAGCTGCCTGCCCTCCTATGCAAAGTGCCTATAAAACATAACCAGTGCATTAACTTTAATGTCAAATTACTTCCCAGTGTAATGGTAAACAATCAACACTGAGCTCTTGATGCGAGCGCGTTCAATCAGAGAGCTGAAAGCAGTAATTGCAGGAAATGTTTCACTTCTTACACAGTGATTTCTGGGTGCCCACCATGACTCACTCACTGACTATTGCTTACTGTCAATATTGCCCACCACCCTTCTGCCATCTACCAAGAGAAATACAGCCATAACACTCTTGTTACCTCTCACTCAGAGGAGGAATACAAGCACAGAAATAAATGTTGTGTCTGACTTATGAGTACCTGTAAGAGAGGCTGACAGGCGGCAATCCTCAGAGACTCCTGCAGACAGAAATTGAACTTCTTCTCCTGCTCTGGGTCCTTCACTACAAAAGCATTAGGAGCCAGGAAGCTCCCAGCCTTACCGCTCTGAAATAAAAAAAAAAACAGACAGCAGACAATGAGCAGCCAGTTTCTATTTGCGTATGTCTCTGTTTGTGGCTGTAGTATTTGTCTATACACATCCACGTTCTTTTTTTTATTTTTTCAAAGGGAGCACCAGCTGTGTGTAAGTTCAAACTAAGCCGAGTTTGAACGTAACGTAACTTCTAAAATTTAGGATGGAGATCAGAACTGATCTGTAATTGAAGATACAAGCTGTTAGTTTGTCCAGTTAGTCGGCACAGTTCATAGATCTAGATGAAATGGAACGAGATGCTGCCACATGAGTGCATCTTGATCAGGATTTAGATGGATTGTGGGACACAGATGGGTGTGTTTGAGCTTCTTTCCAGCATAAATATTATTTAATACTATGATGATCATGGTTATTTTTAAAGCCATATAAATTAGAGGGAACTTGATGCCCCAAACCTCTGTCTTTCCTTTGTTTCTGTCTTTCATGTATAAATATAGTGAAAGTATATAATGCAAGCTTGAGATTTATGTCCTGGTTGATTGTGGCAATCAGGTAAGTGAATCAGCATTTTAACTTAGACCCTTCCGTAAAAAGCTTTTCACTGATTTCTCATCACATCAGTGTTTTGGTTAGCCCGGATTAAGCGCCACTGGTTAAAAGATTCAACTAACAGTGCTGGTGCAACAGGCCCCTGGTCTGAGGAAAGCTTTAAGTGATAGTATAACAAACCTTTTCAAGCCAGTGTGTGTTGACTATAGGGACTCCTTTAGCCACCGCACACAGGAATTTGACCGTCCTGCGCACTTTATCAGTCACCAGACAGTTCATGTCGGCCACACCTTTAGCCATGCAGCCTCCGAGACGAGCCAACACTTTCTCCCCAGCTTCATCCATAACACCCGTGAAAAGCACCTGCAAGTGTCATGGACACAACAGAATTAAACCTTGTTGAAAGCAGATATCTTTATGTTGAAAGGGTTAAAATTCTGCTTTGACCATTGTTTGCCTGACACAGTTGATCATGTTTTGACAAAAAATTACCTGGTAGGTTTGGCTGGCAGCTCGGAGTCGACCACCAGCTGCAGGGGAGGCAGAGGAAGAGCGAGGGGTCTTTGCAACAGGCGTGGAGCCTGAGGAAGCCTGTCGCTTCCGGGATGCAGAGCTGGTTGGAGTCTGGGGCTGTAGAGATGAAGAGACGAGGAAAGAATACTAAGGAATAAAAATAGTGTAAGAATTACACCACACATGATAAAGTAAACTTGGAAAACTCATAGCAGGAAGTGTCTGTGTGGCAGACCACTCCTGGTGCTTAGAGAGAAGAGACTGAGACAGTCCCTGATGTTGATCTCAGTACATTAAGACGCTTGGAAAAGCTGAGTCACACAGACAAATGCTCCAGGGCTTTTGGCCAAAACAAAAAGCCTTTTTATTCAAGGACAGAGTAAGCTGGACCCCAATTATGTCCAGATCAGCTTTCTGATTAGTCTGGTTGATTCTTTAGCATTAATTTAAGTTTCTGTTTTTTTGAATGAATGCTTAAAAAAATAATCAGTCACCTCTGAAGCTTCAGCATCAACAGATGATCTACCTCCCAGTTCCTCGCTCTTCTTATTCTGGACTGCTGAAGACCGGCCTCTACCTTTACTCCGAACAGGCTCTTCCACCACTTTCTCCTCTTTTGTCTCCAGTTCAGTGGGGGAATTCTTGGTTTGAGCAGTGGATGCTCTACCTCTTTTGTTGGGTTTGACTGGGGTCTCATCCTTTGCTTTACCTTTTGCTTCTTCTTCTTCTGCCTTTTTTGTCTGGGCTTTCTCCTTCCCTTTGGAAACTTTAGAGCTCCTGCTGGGCTCCTCCTTGTTTGCCTCCAACTCTCTTTTTCTTCCTTTTCTGTTACTTTCATTTCCATCAGTTACTGAAGGAGTTTCTTGGGCCTCCACAGGCTCACTTTTGACTTTTCTTTGGCCCCTCACATTTCTTACAGGCACTGGTGCTTCATCTCCTTTGGCACTCTTCTGATTTGAAGGCCCTTCCTCAGCTGCAGTACTGGCAGCAGCTTGCTGTCGCCCCCTTGTGGCACTTGCCTGCTGAGAGTTAGCCTTCTTATTATCTTCCTCAGAAACCTCATTCAGGGACTCCTCTGCTTTCTTGCCTTTCCTGCCTCTGGCTGCAGGTTTAGGTGCTGAACTTTGATCGCTCTGTATCATACTAGGAAGGCTGACGTCCTCGGATTTCCTCCCTCTTCCTCTTTGTCTGCCTCCTCTTCCTCTGCTCTGCAAACTTGAGCTGGATACATCAGAGTTTAATGTGTGTGTGGAGCTTGACCTGGAGAGGACTCCTTGGGGAGAAACGTCATCGTAATCTTGTTGTGTCGGCCCTGCAGCCACCGTCCGCCTTCTATTGCTGCTCCTGACGGGGGCTGCAGCAGGAGGCTCAGTGCTCCTCTTTGCTCCTCTTCCTTGGCCTCTCCCTCTGTTTGTCTGCATGCTAATACTTGAGGAGGATCTCTCTGAGCTGACAGAGTTGGAGGAGTTGGAGCGAGATCTGGTTCTCCTTGCAGGGACATCATCATCAATTGACACGTTTAAGTCTTGTGCTGGAGGTGGAGCAGCCATCGTTCTCCTGGTTCCTCTCCGGCCTCTTGAAAGCGGTTCAATCTTGTTTACATTTTCATTAGACTCTTGTTGCTCTTTTATTTGTTTTTCTTTGGCCTCTTTTTCTAGTCTTTCTCGTTCTTGTTCATTCCTCTCTCTTTCAAGTCTTTCTTCTAGTCCTCTCCTTACAGCCTCTGATCGTTCCCTTTCTTCTTGTTCCTTTCTTTCCTCCTCCTCTTTCTTCTCTTTCTCTAATCTCTTCCTCTCATCTTCATCTGCCTTTTCCTGATCTAATCTGTCTTTTTCCATCTTCTCAACTCTTTCTCTCTCCAATTGTATTTCTTTTTCCTTTTGTGCATTATCAGCTCTTTCTTTTTCTTCCTGTTCCTTTCTCCTCTCCTCCTTCAATCTCTCTGTCTCTTCTCTCTTCAATCGTTCCTCCTCCTCTTTGTCCTTCCTTGTGAGTTTTTGCCCTCTAGTTTTCTTTCCTTGCTCTACCTCCTCCTCTTCCTCACTCTCATCCAGTCTTGATCTTCCTCTTCTCCCTCTGGTAGTTGGCAGGGCTTTAGTCTTTCCTCTTGTTTGTCTTAGTGGAGGTTCTGAACACTCTTCTTGCTTGTATTCTACTCTTGTCCCTCTAATGTTTCTAACTCTGGTGCCACTGGTTTCAGCATCAGATTGTTTGCCCTTTTCTCCCTGAGACTGCTGTGGGGGATTTGTTTTCATTGGCTGCGTTACAACAGTCAAGGCCTCAGAACCCATGATGGGTTGCGTGTCATCTTCTTCACTTTGCAAAGGTTTTGCTTTTCTTTTGCGCAGATGTGGCATCGAGTCCTCTTCGTCATCCTCTCCATCCTGACCTGTAGCTACTGGCTGAGTCTCAGAGAGCTCAGAGTTTGTGAGTGTTTGTGACTCCTCATCTTGAATGTGCAGTTTCTTTGCTGTTCTTTTCCGCGGGCCTGGAATGAAGTCCTCTTCATCACTTTCTTCATCTCCAGCTGCTTCCATGGGCTGGGTTTCAAGGGCAGAGAGCTCGGGGTTTGTAAGCGGTTGCGTCTGCTCATCACTAAGCTCAAGCGGCTTTGCTTTTCTTTTCCGTGAAGTTATAACTGAATCCTCATCATCATCATCACTTTCCTCATTATCACCTGTGCAAATGGGCTGAGTTTCAGCTTCGATCAGAGCTCTACTGAGCTGCATCTCCTGAGGTTGAATTGCCTCCACATGTTGTCCTCCATCCTTTGTTTTTCTCTGCAGTTCAGACTTTACCTCTATCGTAGAAACGTTGTCTTCTTCACCTAAACTCTCTCCATTAAAAGCAGTTAGTGGCTGGGTTTCAGCCATGGCAAGAGTAGATGAAGTGGCAAAGTCTAAAGGCTGTGTCTCAGCAGAGGCTGTGCTTTTTCTATCATCTTCATCTGATTCTTCGTTTGAGTCGCAGCGGGGCTCTGAGATATATGCTTGTGTTGCTTCAAGAGCAAAATTGACATCACCACCTTTTTCAGACATTACAGAACCTTTGCCATCTTCCTCATCCTGTCCATACACTTGTGTGGCCTCTAAGGAGGCTGTGTCTGTGTTGAAGTTGACTTCATATGCTTGAGTTTGTTCCTGAGACACACCTCCATCCACAGAGACAAAAGCTTGGGTGCTCTCCATGGCTAAAGCTTGGGCCTGACCCTGCAGATGGCTGCTGTCAGACAGTCCAAGCTGGAAAGACCCTCCTCTAATGGACCTTTCACCTTTCTCATCACCAGAGGAATCCAGTACAAAAGCTTGGGAGGGGTTCTCTGGAGGGGCGCTTTGGTCTTCTCTGGTTTGGAGGACAAAGGACTGCGTCTCTGCTACGATGAAGTCCTCGTCCTCATAGCTGTCTGACAAGGAAGTGAGGGTTTTAAGTCCTCCAGCTGCTGCACCTGAAAGACACAGATGACAGTGTAGAAATGTATAATCTGTGTTCCTGTTTCTGTCCATACTTTAAAACAGCCTCTCTATTTTATTGTTTGTGTTTAGTTACGAGCCACTAATGGCAAATACTCCATTTCCTGAAATAGCTGTTTTAGAATCAAGGTATTCCAACAGCTTAACAGCTGATAATTTGTATTTTGAAAAATCTGACAGAAAGAAACGTTTTGAACATCAATTCATCTGAGCTTAAGTGAAGCTACAATAACACTCATGTCACACCAGTTCTGCCCTTGGCCCATGTTTGCACTGTAGCAGCACCGGATCTGATACGCTTCAGCTCCACCAGGTCAGAGACCTCCACATCAAAAACACAAGACTTCTATTTTTGCTAGATGCCTGAACAACAATGCATTAATTTACATGGAGCAGATTAAGTGGCAAAGAAAGTGGGACATTAAAACAATACTGTTTCAACGGCATGCCATCAAAACACAACACAGTATTGATGGAACTATTATTGTCTTTTCAACATGTCCAGCGTTTTCGGAAAAGAAACCAAAGAAAGGAAAAAGAACAGAGCTTTACTCACTTCTATGAGGACCTGAAGAGGGACTCAGGAAAGCCTGAGTGTCCATATCTTCAATTTTTCCTGCTGGAGTCATTTAGAAAAAAAAAACATGGTTAAAATGGTATCAGCATGTCATATATTTATGTTTCAGTCTTACATGATAGGTAACTTAAACTCTTGGGGTTTTGACTGTTGGTGGAACAAAAAAGCCTTCATAATACATCATCTGTAGCTATTTTGCTCAGTTTCTGGTATCACGTATTCCCGATGAATGAATAGGGCAAAGCAAAAGGAAATTTATGTCTTAATTTGAAGTACCCTTAGTTTCACCAAGATTTCATAATTGCAATGATTGATTGTTGGATTACCTGACACTTGAACAGGAGTTGAGCAATTTTGCAGAGGCGGAGCCAGAAACCCAGGCGTGTTTTCCCTGCACAGACTTGGGATCTGGTCCTCACCTGCTTCTTCAAAATCCCCCTTCTCATCACTGTCCGTTGTACAGTCAGCCGGATTAACCCTGACCCCGGCAGGGGGTGCTCTGGATTCATCTGCAAGTGTGTCTGCATTTGCATTCAGCTGAGAGGCTTCTGCCTTGGTGTCAGGAGTAACTGACAATGGTGTGAGGGTAGTAGGTATGACCAGATGAGGCTCAGCTTCCACATCTGTGTCACTGTCTGACAGAATACCTACATCAGCTCCTTGATCTGCAGTGGTAGGTGACTCTTTGACAATAGAAGGAGCTAGGGGGTCACTGACAGCAGGGGGAAGAGTAGTTTCATCATCAGTGTCACTGCCTAGATATGTGCTGTGAGAAGTAGCGCGGGCAGAATCAGGACCACTTGGCTTGATTTCTAATAAAGAGGAAGTTCGATCTGTTTTAGAGTCTGTTGTGTTAGCTTCACATCCCTGTTCTTCTTCATCAACATCTGTGTCACTGTCAAGGTGGAATTGTTTCTGCTGTGTTGACTGAGCAGAGTCAGCTGTCTGTGGACTCTGGAATAACACAGGTTTTGCTTTTGTAGCAGCATCTGACATTTCATTATCATCATCATCAACATCAGTGTCACTATCCACTGTGATGTCCTCAGGCTGAACAACTGAAATAACATGAGGTGGTTTGGTGTCAGCACAAGGAGGAATATATTTAGTGACATTGTCTAAGGCGTCATTATCCTCATCTACATCTGTATCACTGTCCATGTGAAACTGGGCTGTGTCCGCTGGCTGATCAGATTTTTGATTTCCATGTAAAGCCACGGGACTCGCAGATGTCACCCCTTCCTCCTCTCCCTCCACATCTGTGTCACTGTCCATGTTAAATTCAGGGATAGCATTTGTGACGACTTCTGGTGCAAACACAGGCAGTTTATCCTGTCTTTTGAGACTGTTGTTGTTGTCCTGTTGCACTGGCTCTTGTTTTCCACTTTCCGCAGACTTCTTCTCTGCTGAAACGTTACTTTCTTCTTCTGTTTCTCCTTCATCTTCACTGTCCTCCATGAATTCAAGGGCCTTTTTTTCCTTTGGCTGCTGTCGCCTCACATCCATGTCTTTCTCCTCTGTGCTGAAGCTGACATGTTTGAAAGTCCTGTTTTTATTAGCGGATGAGGGTGTCAAAGGACTTTCATCCACGCTGTAAAACATGCATTGCATTACATTTCTGTTGTAGGTAAATATTACTGAAGTGTTAACTCATTCTTATTTCACAAATACATCTATTTTGAAAATAGAAAAAAATACCTGTCAAGGACAACTTTGTTAGCAGGACTCAGGAATGTTGAACAGATTGGGCTGGGTTTATGTGAGTCGGAGCTGGACGCTGTCAAAGATCCAAAAAGATAAACATATAGAATATCAGAAACCAAAATAGGGCTGGATTTCACTGAGAACTGAAATAAATCACTTACCAAGAGCTTTTCGCTTTCTGCCTCCCGCACCTCCTCCCTCTCCATCCGAGCCAGAGTCAGAGTCAGATTCTGGGACAAGGCTTGGCTGTGGCTGAACTGGAGTTTGCTCTAGGGACAGGCAACTGTGTCTGACTGGTGTATCCCTCATGTCCTCAGGTAATGACACCCCCATTTCTCCATCATTACTGTTTACGCTGGCATCACTGCTCTTTTCTTCTGATACATCTAGAAATCTAGGCTTCACTCCATTATTTTTCCTTGCTTGAGTCTTGGTGTCCCCTTGTGAGGAGACTTCATCTACTACATAACTCATGTACTTACAGGGAATGTCTGCCACCACCAAATTGTCCTGTTCACTGAGGGCATATCGTACATTTGGGGTCAGCTTTAGACGGCCCTTGCGGGTCCCATTCATACTTCCATGGTCCCAAATTAAAGCCTCTATGTCCACTGTACTATCACAACCTTTCCTCTTGTATGCAGAGATGCATATGGTTGCATGCTGCTTTGATACTGAGGGCGCTTGCAAGGGCAGGGTGCTGATGCTGGGGTCACGTCCTAGCACATTGTCTCCCAAAAAGAGAGGCAGCTCTGAGAGGAAAAGAATCATAATGAATAGATTACAAAAACGTTCCAGCAAGTTAGGCAAACTGGCAAAAAACAATTAACCACAGAAGAAGTAAGAACAGCAGTTGTTGACCCCTCACCTGATTCAGGAAGGTGTTGGTTTTTTAAGATACACAGCTTAGCCATCGGTCGCCCTCTCTTCTTTTCAATCTCTTCCTCACTTTCTTCATCTTCTGACTCCAAGATTGAGTCACTGATTATCTGAGTAGCATCCATTTCTAGCACAGACACGTACTCTAAGACACGGACCTTGTGCTATACAAGCTACAGAGAGAGCATATTAACTACTGTTCGTAGATATAGTGTCAAACGGCTAACGGTCATCTCAGCAGCCAGACGCTGGTTCAACTTTTACTAATCATGTAAACATTTCTCTGTTACGTTACTTCCCAGCAACAATACTTCCGGCCAGAAGTAAAACTACAACCTAACTATCAAACGTCAACCGTTTATTGGTCTACCAAATACGTCAACGATTCGGCTTTGTTAAAAGCACAACCACTTTTTGAGTTTTCAGGTTCATAGTGTCACTTATTAAGATCTGTTGCAGTCCCCTTACAGTGCCTTAGAAATAAGGTCATTTACTCTGAAAACTGGGGGAAGTTCGGAGGCTTAATCGTAAATTTAAGAAAATGCATGTGGAAATGAAGAAAACTAATTAGTGATCGAACTAAGGATGCAACCTCATTGATTTTCATGTATGTTATTATCTTCTATTAAAAGATTATTCATCCTCACACTTACCTACCACGCTCTTCCCTTTCCACTGAAAATAAACAAAAAGTACATCCTGCAAAAGAACTGATAACACCCACAGAAGGCGTCTTACTCACACACGATTGGCCAGTAAACCCATCACTCAAGCTACACTCTATCGTCATTGGGTATCATCCCCGCCCACTACAATGGATTGTCTCTGATTGGCCAAAAAAATCCAACATTGTCACTGTTAGTGCAGTCATTTTCGCGCTAAATAAGTGTAATTTAAAGAGACCGCGTCCACGTAGTAAATCAAGTGACACAAGCCGGCAGGTTTCGTCTGAACATGCCCACTAATTGGAACCCACACCGTTCAGCTTTGCCAGGAAATGTTACTGTCGATGCAGTACAGGTACGCCGTGGTGTTTCCTGTTTAATGTGAAACTTTATAATTTGAACTCCCTAGAACCTCACATGTGGGCCTTGACTAGAGTGCAAGCTAATTTATAAAACTGAGAGCTGGGAGAGGATACTTAAGGGTTGATGAAGACAATGTTCTCTTATAGTTATAATCTACACATTAAATTGCACAACAACCATTTTTAGAAGCTAATATTTGCCTGAGACCAAATGAAACCAGCCACGAACTATGCCGTCCAAGGTCATGTCCACACGTTGCAGAATATTTGGGAAACTGCGATTTTTTTCATACGTTCGAATTATCATAAACACGAAACCGCAGTTTTACAGCACTAAAAAAACTATGTTTTCAGAAAACTCCAGCCAAAGTGAAGATAGAACACTACGGCTTCATGGTTTCTTGTAGACGCTGGGAAACGAGATTTTGGTTCTCTGACGGGGGTCATTCTGATTGGTTGGCACTGGTTTGCACTGAAAAATCATCTGCCAAGTATGGGTTTGGCATGCTTTGAGCTGACCTTGTCGTTGGGTTTTCCCTGTCCGGGTGGAGTATTATTAAAAAACATATGTGGTGGAGATATTTGTTGTCTGACAAAGTGTGTACAAGGTTTAAGATGATCCTGCAACCACTCAAAATGTGAGTGTACAACTGCAGCTTACCTTGCTAGCTAAATAATGTTATGTAAATCTATATCATTGTAACTTCCCATTTTTTCCCCAAAAGTGTAATTATCACTTTAACAAAATTTCTGGTTATGCTCTTGGTATGAAGATACTAAAGGTGTAATCAGTTTATGTTCTTGGGTTACTTGTGTGCGTGGATTGTGGCTCGGCCACACAGTCTTACCATTTCATATACCAAAAAATAATAATTCTCTTTAAAACACCATAATAATGTCAGGTCATAATTAGGCTACTGCATGTGCAAACTTGCACTCTGAATTCCATGGAAGTTTATATAACTGCATTATGTCTGGAAGCTAATGGAAAACACATCAAACCTACTTAACCATGCACAGTATCACTGGATGACACAGCAATTTTTCATAGCTGCAGGAAAGAGTGCATGAATGCTTTAGTATACTCTACTATAAAAACTGCTGACATCAACATTCATCTGTTTCTGTAAGTCACTCAAGATATCTAATCTTATTTTCCACACTTCTTCTAAGTGTGATTTGTGTTTTTTATGGCCTAACTGTAGTCCGTGTGATCAGAGAAATAGTAAGAATCGTAGAGAAATAATTACAGACAAAAGAGTTTTTTTTGTTTAACAACTTTATTCGCAGTGAACCACAAGCGATATCTAATGTAGTCTAAAGTGTGATGCTAAGCAATGCTCCAGAAACTAGTTTTGCTGCTTGGTTACTTGTGTAGTGGTTGTTCCTTCTTGTTTATGTCTTGTTTTGTTTTGGTTTTTATGGTTTGACCTTCACATCTTCATCTTCAAGCGTCATCTTCAGCCTCCTCTTCAAATTCACCCTCTTCTTCAGCAGTGGCATCCTGGTACTGCTGGTACTCAGACACCAGGTCATTCATGTTGCTCTCGGCCTCAGTGAACTCCATCTCATCCATACCTTCTCCTGTGTACCAATGCAGGAAAGCCTTACGGCGGAACATGGCAGTGAACTGCTCAGAGATACGCTTGAACAGCTCCTGAATGGCTGTGCTGTTGCCAATAAAAGTGACAGCCATCTTGAGGCCACGGGGTGGAATGTCACAGACCGCAGTCTTGACATTGTTGGGGATCCATTCAACGAAGTAGCTGCTGTTCTTGTTCTGCACATTCAGCATTTGCTCATCAACTTCCTTCATGGACATGCGTCCACGGAAGACAGCAGCGACGGTCAGATAGCGGCCGTGACGTGGGTCACAGGCAGCCATCATGTTCTTAGCATCAAACACCTGCTGGGTGAGCTCAGGGACTGTGAGGGCACGGTACTGCTGGCTGCCTCTGCTGGTCAGGGGAGCGAAGCCAGGCATGAAGAAATGCAGACGGGGGAAAGGCACCATGTTGACGGCCAGTTTGCGGAGATCTGCATTAAGCTGCCCAGGGAAGCGCAGGCAGGTAGTGACACCGCTCATTGTGGCAGACACCAGGTGGTTAAGGTCTCCGTAAGTGGGTGTGGTCAGTTTCAAGGTGCGGAAGCAGATGTCATACAGGGCTTCGTTGTCAATGCAGTAGGTTTCATCTGTGTTCTCTACGAGCTGGTGCACTGACAGGGTGGCGTTGTAAGGCTCCACCACTGTGTCTGACACCTGAGGACAGAAAAAACACACATACTCTTTCTTCAGCCTCATGACATGATAGGAAAAATAAGGCATGAGAAGCTAAGAATAATATCCCGAAGTACACATGCTTTTTCACATGAGTGTTTTACCTTGGGGGAAGGCACCACACTGAAGGTGTTCATGATACGGTCAGGGTATTCCTCACGGATCTTGCTGATGAGGAGAGTTCCCATTCCAGATCCAGTTCCACCACCAAGAGAGTGGGTGAGCTGGAAGCCCTGCAGGCAGTCACAGCTCTCTGACTCTTTGCGAACTACATCAAGAACTGAGTCCACCAGTTCAGCTCCCTCTGTGTAGTGACCCTTGGCCCAGTTGTTTCCAGCACCACTCTGACCTGGGGAGAAAAAAAATTACACAAAGGTGGGTCATCTTTTTCATACAGAGCTGAAGTTCTGCAGCAAGATGAGCACGTTAAATATTTCTACCCACCAAAGACAAAGTTGTCAGGTCTGAAGATCTGTCCAAAGGGTCCAGACCTCACAGAGTCCATGGTGCCAGGTTCCAAATCCACAAGGATTGCACGGGGGACATATTTACCTCCTCCGCGTGAAAGAGAGTGAAGGAAGGAAAAGGAGAGAGGGAAAACATACCAGCTTAATAGATGCAATATACCACAATCTCAGATTAAGTATCAGATGCATAATGTAAATATTAATATGTATTCAAATCTTTATCTAAGTAAAAATCAGTACTTAGAAACCAGCTTACCTGTGGCCTCATTGTAGTAGACACTGATCCTGTCCAGCTGCAGGTCACTGTCTCCGTGGTAAGTCCCTGTGGGATCAATGCCGTGCTCATCGCTGATCACTTCCCAGAACTGCAGGAACAAAATGGAAGGTATCACATGACAGTTTCTTGCAAAGAAAGTACGCATCCCTCGATGAGCAATGCGGTTTAAAGGACTGGGCCCTTTAAACGAGGAAAACAGCAGTGGGTTTGCATTTTTGGGTGCTGTTGAAAATGACAGGATTTTTCCCCTTTCACCAAGCCATATCATTTCATACAATGAAGCTGTTATTATTTCCACAGCTGTCGACTGCTGACTAAGCAAAATGCAGTTCTTTCAGATGTAAAGTGCAAAAGGAGAGTGAACAAAGGAGCTACAGATAAACCCACAGGCAGAGCTCAGAATACACTCTATTTGCAGGCTGTGAAGACGCTGATTGTCTACAAATCTGCATTCATGTCCTTTTCACTCCTCAAAGACCCCCCTGATGGTATTACTGCATTACATAAGCAAAAGCAGCTGTGACTGTTGCACGCACTGGCAGTACTCTGCATGAACATATTTTTCTAATACCATCCAACTCAGACTTTTATATTTTATTTTCTGCTAATAGCAGCATAGGGAGGATTTAGAGTAATCTGGATAAGCTGGCTGTATTGCAGCTCAGTACTTAAGAGATTGGGAGTCAGCTTTGGTCTTCGTATCATGACATTTAAATAAGACCACGTACAACAAAAATGACCGAGTGACCTTAATATGTGGGAGATCTAAAGCAGGATAAAGAGGAGAACAAAGGGTGGAAAAAGAGCGAGCAAATGAACGAGAAACTGAGAGCTGCCTGAAAGTGATGCGATGTCTATCAGAAAAGACAGAAAATCATCATGGTGAAAGAATGAGGACAATAAGCAGGAAAGAAAGGCCACACCCTGACCTCATTCACCACAATATAGCCCTTCAGCAAGTCTGTCAATCACATCCACTGGACATCCAAGTCAATGAGTCCTGGGGGAATGGAAATGAACAGGGATGTGCACTGTTTGACCAACAGTCATTGGTTTGACACCAAACTGGCCAAACCCAACAGCAAAATGGTACTTCATACTTATACATTTACACAGCGTTAACTGGAATTACAAAAGACTAGTTTTTCATAAACTGAATTTGCTAAAAAAATCTCTTAAAACTAAAAGAAATCAACCAAAAAGATATAAAATAGGTGTTTGCTGTGTAAATATCCTAAAGCAATTCACCCAGGACAATGGCAGCAATTGCACATTAAGTTAATTGAGAATTCAGTGACTTCATCCACTGGTGTGCATCAGCTGTTTCCTCCGTTCCTCCCCCACCCTACCCTTAATTGGGTTAGGAGAGGAAAGACATTGATTACAAAAAGACAGAGTCTGCTTTTCTGGACATTTTAATCCCTATCTTTAGAATATCACTATCATAATGATGTATTTTGTTGTATACGGCCAATGTAAAAGTAGAGGTCTATGAACTGTATTGAAGGCCAAGATATGTGGGTGTGTTCAAGAGGTCAGACTTAAGCATATGCTGTCTGTAGCAAATGATGTGCTGTATAAAAAAAAGAGTTAATAAGACAGCAGAGATAATAATGGGCGACGAAGGCATGTGCTGTAGCAGACTGCAATTGTTGCTGTAAAACTGGGTGGGTGATGATGTATTGTACTTGTGAGACAGACTGTGGTGCCCTTTAAGTGCAATTTAGTGCAGAATTATTTAAAAATATTTGTGACAGAAAAGGACCAAAATGCTTTCAAAAATGGTTATATTTCTGAGAAAACACACCTTTTAAAGGAAATTATGTTTCTCCAACAATTATCAATGCCACACCCTTTTCACAGCTCCCTGCTGTCTCACAGGCTGAGGCAGCAGTCTGCATATTCAGCCTGCAGAAATAAAATCTAATCAATATCAAATATTGATCATTGGTCATCAAGAGGGAGAAGAGGGTGGGGTGGGGGGTAGCCAGGCCTCCCATCCCTGCTTCCCACTCATTGTCTGAAATACCAGCCATCTCTGCCTGTGCCAGACAAAGAAACCAGAGGAGTGCTCTGAACACTGACTGAGGGGCTCTGACAAGTGTAGAATAGACGGATTTTTTTTTCCTCCTCACGAGGTCAGCTGAATCCTCGCATTTGAGACACACCCGGTGTTGTGAACAAAAACCAGTCGACATACAAGACCCCCGTTATTCCGTTATATGAGTGAGAGGAGGCACGGTCCGCTAATCCACACCCACCCACCAGTTACCGCAGTGCACACCATTCAGACAGAAAAATCCATCAAATAAGCTTCAAATGGGGACTTTTTCCTTGCTAAAAGGTTGCATTTGCTGGTTCATGTTATTTTTAAATATAAAAGGACTAGTTTGGTTCAAAGATAGGTTTTTAATTTCTCTAAGTAGAGACAAAAGAAGTCTATTGTCTTCAGTCATTATAAACCAGAGAGAGTTGAGGAAATATAATGAGTTGGTTCTGCATAGAGAGACTGAGGCGTCTTCATCAGTGGAAGGATTTTTTTTTTTTATTCGCAAATCTAATAAATTCTCAAAAACTGCAATTTGCTTACCTTCGCACCGATCTGGTTACCGCACTGACCGGCCTGGATGTGCACGATTTCCCTCATTGTTAATGATGAAGTTTTACAAAGACAAGAAGAAGCGTTCACTCTTCAGGCACGAGGAGCAGACCGCAGACTTGTGGGAATGAGCCGGACAATGCATTTATAATGTTGGAGCCTTTCCAGGGGTTGGTGGGCGGGGCCAGCCCCAGACCCCAGCTGCTGAGCGCGCGGGGATTGGCTGTGATGGCTGACCCGGAGGAGGGAGGAGGAGGGGCGATGGCTGCTGCAGATCCGGCTGAGGAAATAGATAGGGAGGTTGGGCAGCTGCTGTTCAGAAAAAAAACACACCCAGAAGATGTGTTACAGTGATTTTTGTTTCCCATAATAGTTGCCAACATCAAATCAGCCATTTAAAATCGCTCTGCTCAGTTTAAATCGTTCCCTGCAGAGAAAACAGATGACAGGAGTTTAGTTTTATGAGTGGGATAAAATAGGCTTAAGCCCCCTTCAGCCAATCTCCTGACCAAGAGACATCTATATGATTGTGTAGGTGTATGGTTATTTCGTACTTATTAACTTAATCCTATTTCTTTTTGTACATTTATATCTGGCTTACTATAACTATGTTTCTGATGTTTAAATACTTGTAATTTACCTCAAATTCTTTAATCCAAGGGAAAACATGTAATAAACTTTTGCTTTATGTCTTCATGTTTAAAGTTGTGTAATTTTAACAGACACAATATAAAAATGTGACATGAACATGAGCCTTAGACAAATATTTTTCTGCAGATGCAATTTAAAAAGTTGTCATGGAAATTCAGGTGCAAAAGTCACTTTTATTTTTTCATGAGCCATCAAGGACCTTTCCTCTCTATTGACTTAAAAGCTTGACGTCATAGTTTGCCTTGAAAAACTGAGTCTAATGCAGTTTCTGGTCTGTGATTCACATTTGGGGTTTTTGTGACTTGCCTAGAATTTGTAATCTATAAACACAGAGACCAAACAGCTTCTTAACAAAGCTTGCATGTTGTGGGTACAATATACAAGCTTTCAGATTTACTAAATTTCAACTCGCTTCACCCAGGGCAGTTCCAGTAAGACTATGTCTGAAGCTAGAGCTCTTTTACTAGTAAATCCAATGTGTGTTGAATGTTATCTTGGATTTTACTGTAGTAAATTGTTCCAAAATGTAAAAATTAATGTGATAAAGATAGAAGAGGCCTCCGGAGAGCTTCACTAAGCTCTGATTTAAGGATGGTAAACCGAGAGGCGGGAATATTTTTGTTGCTAAACCTTCAAAGCCTGCAACAAAAAGCCTAAACTTTATGGTTTACATCTGATTTGAAACATCAACCCAGCCTCCATCAGAAAAAGAGGAAACCTCCCAGAAATGTCAAATGCTCAGATTAGAGTTGAACAACTGGTTAATGGAGAACCTGGCTGCTGGAACATTTATATTTAAGTCAGCTTAAGTAGTAATAGATGCCTTTAGATACAAAGGGACCTTATAGTTGCTTTATAGTTAGCACATCCAAAGTTACAGTATTATATATAATATATAGACAGAACTACTTGCTTATGTTGGGCTAATGTTAACTATGTTGATATTAACTATATTAATATGTCAACTTCTTCGTGATCAATGACAGAATATGAGAAATCAATTGTGTTCGGAGTTATTTCGATAGGCGAAAACCTTCCCACAGAAAAAAACTAAGCCCAATATCTCTTTAAATCAAATAAACATGAGCGCCAACTTTCATCACTCTTTATAATAGAAGAATCATATTGACTCAACTAACCGCTAGAGGGCGACAGATGGCCCATCATTGTAGTGAGAATGGGCGTGGTCTCTACTCACTTCCCACTCTACGCTTTACCATCAGACATATTTGCCATTCCAGTCGACAGGAAACGGCCCCACTGCCTGACTGTACAAACAGTAAACTAAGCTCGATATAAATCTTTCAGGATTTCTTTGTGCGTCAACGACACATCGGTAAGTGAGAGTAAACGAGTTGTCATATTTCCCTTAACTTAATAGCTGCAATATTGTGGATTGGTTTGTTTTTTTCGTGGCGCAGTGACGTTATCGACGGAGATCCAATTTGCTCCCGTCCACTGCTGCTTAGCTAACGTTAGCATCGGATCTAGGTCTATTTGCCAACCGATAATCGTTTGAACGTTTAAGAAAATATCTCATGTGACTGGCGTCGTTTTCGGGTACAGAGCTGTATTTTTCATCTTCTTATTAAAACAGTTTTTGAAGCTTTGGACGATGAGAACAACATGTTGCTCGTGTGACCGTTAGGACTGTCCTGTCACAAGAGGAGTGGTCCAGTTGTAGTGAAGCATTATGGAGGTTTAATTAGGAGTCTGGTTTCAATGACTGACAAAGCCATGTGTCAGTTTTACACTATGAGCTGGCACCACTCTGTCGATACAGTACATGATGGCTATTTATTGGAAAAAATAAATCGTGAAGTGACCATTTCTATTTCTCTTTGTTTATGTTAAAGTCCCGCCGCCTGCTGGTACATTATTTGACGCTGCCTTATAACAATCGTCTTGTTTTCTGTCTAAGAAGTAGTCACTTCAAATGTTCCTAATTTTCTTAGCCTAAATAAATTCCAAAGATTTATGAAATATGATGCTGTGCATTATTTATGAAAGCAAATAAATGATACGATCATGACTTGCATTTTCTTTTTCTTTTTTTTAAACTTTATGATAGGAATCATAATGTTTTACACGTGTGGACCCAATGAAGCCATGGTCGTGTCAGGTAAAATGCTGTGTATTTCTTTGACCTTTCACCTGGTAATAGATGCTAACAAATTATGGAGATCATACAACTCTACTTTGTCATAACCCAGTTACAGGCTGTCAGAAGGTCACTGTACAGTGGAATGTGTCATTATAGTCCTGTAATAAACAGAGACAACATTTGTTTACACTGGATCCATGAGAGTGATTCAGTCATCACATCATGTGATAAGATGATATTGAGCAATCTCTTTAGTCAGTAAAGGAGAGAGGGAATTTTCCATCGGCTGTAGTGAGCAGGCTTAAGCTCTGATTCCAAATTGTAGTGATACAGTTGTTGCAGTTCAACCATGTTCCTGCACTAGAAGTTAGCTGTGCGTTACTGAATACTAGTCCTGTGCTAATTTTGTGTGTGTTCCTCTCTTTCCCACCAGGCTTTGGCCGTTCACCTCCTTTAATGATTGCTGGAGGAAGAGTGTTTGTCCTCCCATGTGTTCAGCAAATCCAGAGGTGATCACATTTATAGTCTTTTTTTCTCTTGTTATTCTTTGGCCAAAGTAAAGCTACTTGTCTGACTACTGCTACCAACAGGCATGGTAGTAACAGGCAACAGTTAAAGGTGCTTTTCCCCAAGGACTAGGGACTTTTTGAGGAGCTATGTACTTTTGACAGATGGAGCAAGGTTCTTATTCTAATTCTGGGGTAATTGATCAACCCCTGTGTTTGGTCAAAGCAGTCCACTACTACATACGCTGTGATTGGATGAATCCTAAACAGTCATCTTCTCTGAGCCTGATAAAGGGAATGTGCCACTGCTCCTGGTTTCACACTTTAAAGAGTGTCCCTGTAAACTGGACACTTCAGCTGAATGCGTCAATGGATATCATATACACATGTATACATTGAAACATAGATAAAGTCCTGGGGAATGCATCCTAGTGTTGTTTTGTCGGTTTCAAAAAGCCTATCTTAAGCTTAGCACAAAACCAAACTGAAACAGGCATTGTTGGTCGATTTAAGCTCAAGTAGCAATTTAAGGAATCCAGCTGCATTGCAATAAAGTGTGATCAAAACCAACATCGAAATGTCCAATGTCCTGTCTTTGCCGTCTATGGTGTCATCTCTGGTGAATGGTGCTTATTGTTGTCTTTCTGCCTTCTACTGGTCTGGTGCTATGCTACAACTATGTTTTTTCGCCATACGTCACTGCCCTTATTTACATAATATTCTCGGGACATCTGGCCTCAGTGGAAAGACCAGACATCAGTGGGCCATAGGAATCATTTAGTCCTTTAAAGAGTATAACTTTAGTAGAGTAGAACGCTAAAGCTTCTGTTCGAAAAGCATTTAAAGACAGAGACCTGAATTAACCAAATCTATCATGCATGCTGTATCCATTTCCTAGCCACTTGTAATTAGCTGAATGAAGGAATTCTCCTTATGGCTAACAACAGACTTAATTTCCTCTGTCTCTCTGTGCTATAACTTCTCTTTCTTGTCTTCTGTTATGATCTCATCTGTACCATTTTTCTGTTTCTGCCATTTTTCTCAGGATCACACTGAACACGCTGACTTTGAATGTGAAGAGTGACAAAGTCTACACCCGACATGGTGTCCCAATCTCTGTCACCGGCATTGCACAGGTATGCTTTGAGTTGATCAAGTGCTAACAAGCTTATGTTCAGTGGAGTAAATAAGTGTGTTTGCTAAGACAGCGGAGGTACAAACAGACAGAAATATTTAGCAGATGAAGTCGCAAAGTGTGGATTAGCTGCACTTTTCTGTAGAGTCCTGTTGCAGCACACATGGTCCTGATGCTCTCTGTTTGATATATTACTAAAGGATTACTGTTCTAGTATTTGGAAGAAAAATACCAAAATAAACTTTCACCCTTTAACTTTTTCCCTATCCTTTGATTTTTCAGGTGAAGATCCAGGGCCAGAATAAGGAGATGTTGGCCACAGCCTGCCAAATGTTTATGGGCAAATCTGAGGCTGAGATCGCCCAGATTGCTCTTGAAACACTGGAAGGTCACCAGAGAGCCATCATTGCCCATTTGACCGTGGAGGTTGGTGTATCAACATTGTTTAAAGTATCTGGACATAAAGTAGTGCCTAGAGGTTTTATGTTACCTTAAGCATGGGAATGAGCCAGGACACTGTGTGTTTACTATGATATACAATTGAATTGAATTGATTTTATTTCGGTCATGTCGACACACATATACAACATCACACATTGTCAATAGATGATCACATTGTACATGTCCGAAAGGGAAGACGGGAGAAGCAGAGCTTATCTAGTCCCGTCCCCGTTTACTCAATATTTAGTCTCCTCTTTTTCACATATCATCAGAGTAATATAAATTTTGATTCCATTTACAGAACTTTGGCGTAATTATTTATTGTCTTTTAGAGTCCATAGTTGATCTTTGATGTCCAACTCATCTGTGTGTGTGTGTGTGTATAAAGGAAATCTACCAGGACCGTAAGAAGTTCTCTGAGCAGGTCTTTAAGGTGGCCTCCTCTGACCTGGTCAACATGGGGATTGGTGTTGTCAGTTACACGCTCAAAGATGTTCATGATGATCAGGTAATTTTACAGCATCCAGACTCATTTTTCATGATCCAAACACCTCATCAACTCTCATCACTTCAGCATCAGGAATGAAAATGTCACAGTGGGGCTGTTTTTTTAATGGAAGCTTTTAGTCTGCTATGAATGCCTGACTTCCTCTGAAATAGTGGAGCACTTAAGTAATTAGTATTGACCAACTTTGTCTGACTCCACAGACCTCAACTGCTCCCACATCACATCAGAGATGAAGGCCTGAGTGCTTCACTAGTCACCACAGCAGCTCTTATTTTGTAACCTAATGCACTGGCTTCCTTCTGCCTGCTCATGCTGTGTCATTGTTGGGATGTTTGACAGGACTTTTTGCTTCACACGTTCAAAAAACCTACAGAATGTTTGAAAACACATAGCTTGTCCAAATGCTGTTAGTTTTCATTCACAAATCTAAGACTTGTGTGTGATCTGCCCTCGCTCTGCAGCCCTCTGTGCATGATGGCAGACACAGTCTGTTTTTTACTGTAGAGTAATGTGACGATCCTTCACTTTGAGCACCTTGCTGTTGCAGGTTATACTCTGCGCTCTCTTGGTTCTGTTACCTCATGAATAACAAGCCTCCCTCTGTGAGGCTCCCTTGTCACGAGAACAAAACCACAAGTGTTACAGTTGTGTTTTTTCCACTTGTTAAATATCTTGCAATCACTTTCCTTTCCGTGTAGCAATGGCTTGTGGATGTGAGTGCAAACATGATCACTGCACCGTCTAACCCCCGGCTTTGAACTGAGTCACTGTCTTTCAGTGTTTCTATCTTTTAAGGAAAAAATTCTCCAAAACTGTCCTGACTCTAAGAATTTTTGGCCAATTTTGTTACCAGAAGCAACGTGTGGTGCTGAGATACAGCCACAACTTTACACCCAGCATCTTTATTTATCATCTCTTCAGTTATCACCTGATAATGCACCTGATTAGTTATTTCTTTTACTTCAACACAATACCACTCTGAACCTGTTTGTCTTGCAGGATTATCTCCACTCTCTGGGTAAAGCCAGAACAGCTCAGGTGCAGAGAGATGCTCGGATTGGTGAGGCTCAGTACAAACGAGATGCTGTCATGAGGGTGAGATCATATTCTCTCTTCATTCACTTCACTCTGCATATTTACTTCAGAGGACCATTGTTTTATGTTTTTCCTACTCGTTTGTCTATGAAGGAAGCCAACGCTATGCAGGAAAAGATTTCAGCACAGTACAAGAATGAGATCGAGATGGCGAAAGCCCAGAGGGACTTCGAGCTGAAGAAGGCAGCATATGATGTTGAGGTCAACACCAAGAAGGCGGAGTCAGAAATGGCCTATCAGCTGCAGGTACACTCATCTGCTCATGGTCTAATCTTCTTAGGGTCCTTTTATGTGAAGCCATAAAACCAACTCAAACTATCTGCTTCTATCATCAGGTTGCCAAGACTAAGCAGCGCATCGAGGATGAGAAGATGCAGGTTCAGGTGGTGGAGAGGACCCAGCAGATCACCCTCCAGGAGCAGGAGATTGTGCGCAAGGAGAAGGAGCTGGAGGCTAAAATCAAGAAGCCTGCAGAGGCAGAGAAGTACCGTCTGGAAAGGCTGGCTGAGGCTCAGCGGTGAGAACAAGGGCGTGCTGTAGTGTGGCTGATGAGAATGAAATACTTATCATACTAACATCTGTGTGCTAAAACCAGTTAATGAGCAACAAAGAATTAAATGAAACCGACAAAAACATTGTATTGATTTGAAATCTGTTCTCTCTTGCAGCCTGCAGCTGATCATGGAGGCTGAGGCTGAGGCCGAGTCCATCAGAGTAAGTCCTACCACATGCTTCCTTTGTTTCTGGAACATTTCCTTCCTGGATGTTATCTTTATTGCATTAACTGAACCATATTACTGTGGGGACTTGTTGTGTGGACCTCTGATAAATGTGCGTGTGTGTCCTTGTAGATGAGGGGCGAGGCTGAGGCTTTCGCTCTTGAGGCTAAGGGCCGTGCTGAGGCAGAGCAGATGTCTAAGAAAGCAGAGGCCTTCAAGCAGTACAAAGATGGAGCCATGGTGGACATGCTGCTGGAGAAACTACCACTGGTCAGTTCAGCACTCCTGGATGAATGAGTGCATGATGATTCACGTTAGAAGAGTTTGACAAATACTGTCTGAGTACTGGACATGACATCCTGGGGTTACTATACTAAACTAGTTTGCTGCTTTGCTGGAAGAAAAGTCAGCACCTGTGGGCTGAATAACGACTGGAGTATTTATTTTGACATTCCCTTGATCAACAACTGTTACTTGTAATTTTTTTCTTAAACATCAGTCAATTATTTTTAAACTTGCCTTTAAAATAGCAAAAAGATGCAACGCTGCTCCCCGTTTCCTGTTCAAACTAGTTCTTTATACTTGGTTGATTTTGTTTTCCTTATGTAAGATCTCACTTTTATTACTGCATTAATGCCTCTCTTGTGTTTTTTCTTGTTCTGCAGATGGCAGAAGAGATCAGCAAGCCTCTCTCAGCAGCCCAGAAGGTCACCATGGTTTCCAGCGGTGGCTCAGAAGTGGGAGCTGCTAAACTCGCCGGAGAGGTGCTGGATATCATGACCAGGCTGCCCAACACTGTGGAGAAACTCACTGGAATCGACATCTCCCAGGTGCTCTTTTGTGTTCATTAATGTACAGATAACGAGTAAGGCTGAGTGAATGGAGAGCAGTTAGTTATTATTTTCTATGTTTTGACTTCTCAGGCTGCAGGAAAGGGGCATTAAGAAACCGGAAGTGAAGAAGTCATCAGAGGTGTCATCAATGTTCAGACCAGGAGCTCCAGGTCTCCTCCTCGTGCCTATAACCACTATATTGACTCTGCAACATGTCCGATTGTCCATGTGCATGCATGTGTTTCACTTGTGGGTCTTCTTTTGGTTCCTGCTCTTTTATATGTTCACAGACTTCTGTTTCCATTTCACATGGTTTGATTTTCACTTCTGGTCTGAGTTCATGTGTCTTCTGTGCCAGAATTGTCTGACATGAAAGCACTTTCATGACACTAGTTTTTATGCTCAAATAGAAAAACCTCTGCTCACTCTATCCTGTTGTAGTTCAGTGGTAGATGTATTTGTCTTTCTGCAATCAGATCAGTCTTCCTTGCATGGGACTGGGTCACTAAGCTGTCATAGTTTTTCCTTTTTGAATGTAGAAAATGTTCGTGGCTGTCAAGCTTTGGAAAGGGCTTGTGCCTTACTTTTCAGTAAATGGTGCTGAGCCTTTTTATCACGGCATCCTCTTCTATCTTGGTGTGTGTACATATCATTTCTCTCATTTTACTCTATAGTATTTACTACTCAAAGTGCTCCACATGTTTCTGTGTACTAATCAAATATCTGTACTTTCAGTCATATCAGTTGCACTGCCAGAGGGAGAAGTTTTTCTGTGCTTCAAAATGAAGGGGAAGGAAGTGGTTGATGGGAACAAGGTGTTATGGTTTCCTGCTGAAAGCAATGAAAGTTTCTAGTGGAAAGAAAACAATGTTGACTCGTGCAGTGTCTTCTGAAGTCTTGGCCTTCGCATTGTGAAAGTTAAAAAGGTTCATCCTAAACTAACAAACTAACCACCAGACTAACCAGCCTGCTGCTGCTTGCTGCCTGAATTGAAACTGACAGATGGAAGATTTAGTAGGATGATGGTTGTGTTTTTTGAACCAGTGTCGTGTAACAGTTAAAAAGATTTGTCTGCTTTAAGCTCTTGCAGATCTAGAAGTTTTTGTTTTTATTGTTTGTGTGCCTCTGATAAGGAGCTTACTCTTGTCTTTTATCAGACTCTTTCCCAAGGGTCGACATTTTTCCAGCTGTTACGCCTTATGCATTTTGTTATTGCCAAGTGCCTGGTAAGAGCTTCTATACAATGAAGTCCAGTTGACCTCTTTGATTAAACCTGTTTGACCTCTGTGTCAGGTAATACTTCCTCATATGCAACTGACTGTAAGCCATGAGCCGTCACTCAACACGGTCTTAGATGAAAGCCAAATCAGACTGTACACTTTTTATATGCTCCTTCTATTAACCTTTTACTTTTCTTAAAACTGCATTGTTGCATGCCTATCTTTTAAGTCGGCAAAGCGGTTTTTACATAGTGTGGAAGTTGTATACCAGTGTCAGATATTCAAGATTTATCTATAGTGAAATTATCTGTAGAGAATAAAACAAAGTGTACTCACTAAAACCTGTTGCCGTTTTTTTTTTCTTCTCATTTTAAATTCATCCACAGGGTCTGTTAATCCATTGAATTTAGTACAGATTCAGGGGCACATGTTTGTATATTTTCAAAAGGTAACTTTATTAAAACATCTACAAAAATAGACAATGAATTACAATGGCATCAAGGTAGCAAGCGTCCTACAGAGATACAGAAGACCCCAAATGTAACAAAGAGATTTCCATAGATTAGTGATGGAAATGACACTTCTGTCCCTAAAATATGTACATACTATTATGATCAAGTTCAAAGACACAAAAGAACAAAGTCAGACACAGAGGAGTGTCTATGTACATACAGTATGTTTATATAAAAATAAGGGTTTAGTTGAGCTACAGTGTATCAAAGGGACCCAAATGGTAGAACCATTCACAATCAGTAAACATGTATTACTTAATGATCATCTCTGGACTGATTTACAGTGCGATACAGTCAGTAAGGTAGATGATTGATTCTACCACAGTCAGCTTAAAGTACTTACAGGGGATAATACAGAGGTTTGTAGCATTCACACTCACATCAGGACTCAGCATACTTGAAGTTTGTCTCTAAGCTACAGTAATGCATCTGAAGCAGAGACTGATGAGGAAACATGTTTTAACACGAATATTTCAGAACAAGTTTTCATACATTTTATAAGAGATGAACTGATGGTGCCATTCCATTTTTTAAAAAGAATATTTTACATCTAATGGTTTTGGCGATGCCTCATGGGGAAGGATTGAAAATGGCAGAGACTGTCCTGTATTTCATCTCCCTTGGCAAACATTTGAAGTTTCTGCAGATCTGAAGAGTTTGAATCCAGGAATCATATCAGGCCCCTCACAGAGAAGAGTGTGATCGTGGCCGGAGATATGCAGGATATGTAGGATTTAAAGTGCAGCTGGTTGTGGAATTTTACCTCGATCCTTTGTGTCTGGATCACAGTCAGACACATAATTGCCAAAAACACCCAAGCAGGTGCGTGTGCAGATGGCTCATCCACCGCCCCCTGCTGGCATCATCGTCTCTTTGCTTGGGAAATACTCTCCAGTTCGTGGGTCACATCTCGGTGGCAGCAGTGGGTTCTTCTTAATTGTGCTGTCGTGTCAGGTTTGAGGGGTCCATTTGGCACCAGGATGTCAGTTTTTGAATCTCTGGCTCAGAGATGGGGTTGAAATACTCTGACTTTCTGACTCAAACAGGGGTCATTTGTTGAGATTAAACTTGCAGAGAGGGGGCTGTCCTTGTCTTGCTAAAATCTATCACACTAATTCATCAAATTCTGAATGAAAAGCTGTGGCTGTGGATCAGATCTAATGTCTGAACGTTCAAGTCTTCATAAAGACTTTAAATGGATTATTATATTCTGTCTCACATGGGCAAACTTGGGAGGAATCTTCTTTTGAGACTCATTGAAATTTGCTGGGTTTGCATTCTATTAATATAAAAGATGATCCCTGGCACAGTGTGGAAATTTGAATTAAGTTGAGCTGTTGACAGAAGTTGTGTGTGCCCCCTCACCCGTAACCCTGCATGTAGCCTTTGAGATGATGAAAATACAAAAGTAATCAAACTTAATCACAGCTCATTTCCTAGCTTGCTAAGGTCATTGTATGACATTTTCCAGCTATTTAACCTCTACAACGTTCTGTGTCACCAGTCACTAAAACATCCGTAGCATGTTAAGTATCTGAGAAGGGCAAAAGTTCCTATGCAGACTGCACCCACCACCAACCACTGTGAAATGTAGCTTGGACTTTCGCCTATCAAAAGCTTACTTTTGGCTTTGGGGTCTGATGTGGAAATAAACCGAACCAGCGGTGTCTCAGCCCCATCCACCCAAAGGGTACAAATATAAAAGCGAGCGACCCACTCTCCCCTCTGCCCTCTGCTCTGCTGCACCTCCACCACACCTTCCTGTAGCAAGGTTGCATAAACATGCGAGCTAATTTCCCCTCTACAGAGTCTCCTTGTTGTGCTTCTCTCCTTACACCATGTTCATGGCGTCCTCGGTGAGGAAGGAGTGGATGTTGGCGAAGGATGGGCGGAGCTTGCAGTCTCTGTTCCAGCAGCTCAACATGAGCTCATAGAGACCTTGTGGACACACGGCCGGCTTGCTAAGATACACCTGAAAAGAAGAGATCGAGTGTTTTTTTCTTGTCAACTTCTTGCTTTTTTGGTGCCTTTTTTATCCATACAAGCAAAATGAGACATTCAAACACTCGACTTTTAACTCCCGTTTGTGTGTCTGTGTTCTACCTGTCTGCCCTGGTCTCTGAAGAACTCCCCTGCGTTGTCGATAACTTGTTCATCTGTGAGGTTGGAGTACGGCTGCTCCTGACAAACGCTCAGCATCTCCCACAGTGTGACCCCAAACGCCCACACATCACTTGCTGTGGTAAACTTGCCCTGGTTAACACAAAAACACACACATACACGCGCCGTCATCTTCAGCAGCAAACTTTACAACAGTCTCACAATCACTACGAGCATCGTTCTGTCAGATGGCTTAACTGTTGGACTGGATTTCTTTAGAGTACATCATGGATAGAAATTAAACCATTATTTTTAGAAATATAACACTTAAGTTTGATCCTCACAGCAGAATCAGGTATCCAACCCTTGCACACACACATAATGTCTGTCTCCTCACCATAAGTATACACTCCCAAGCCATCCAGCGTATCGGCAGCACGGCTCTGCCCTGGATCCTGTAGTAATCTCCAGCATACAGGTTCCTGCTCATGCCAAAGTCAGCTATCTTGATGTGACGCTCACCACCTGGATCCTCCCCGCTCTCACCCCTCTCACCCCCGACTAGACAATTACGGGTGGCTAGATCTCGGTGCACGAAGTTCAGGGAGGAGAGGAACTTCATACCTGATGCGATCTGGCTGGCCATGGAGATGAGAGCAGGGTAACTGAGGGAGAGAGTTGATCAGAGGTGTCAAAAGTATTCACATCCATTACTCAAGTAGAAATATAAATACCAGGGTTTAAAACTACTTTTGTAGGAGTTTGAGTGTCATCTCAAGTTTTTTACTTAGGTAAAAGTTTAAGAGTACTGGTTTCGAAACTACGTAAAGTGTAAAAGTAAAAGTAGCTTGAAGAGGGGAAAAGCGTAGGCTGTGCCACAGGGGCCTGAGTCTCTGCCACGGACATCTTCATACTAAGCTACGTACGTCTGTTATGTCCTTGATAAAGTGCAGCTTGATTTGTGTCATGTGCAGGTGTGATGGATCCTGCACTAACCCATAGGGAGTTGGAATGGTATTAAGTTTATACATCCCATCCATCCACAATCAAATTCACTTTTCCGGATGGCGCAGTTTTAGCAAATCTAGGAAAAGTTTTTACTTTTTTGGTGTGTTTCTTTTTTAAACAATGACAAGCTGGAATGCAACAGGAGTAGCCAGGCTGTTTTTAAAAAGTGCAGAGTAGAAAGTACAGATAGTTGCCTAAAAATGTAAGGAATAGAAGTAAAAAGTCGGCAGTAAAATAATTACTCAAGTCAAGTATAGATACCCCAAATATTTTTACTTAAGTGAGGTAACAAAGTATTTTTTCTTAGTTACTTGACACCTCTGGAGTTGTTGGTAAATTATGAATTAAAAATGTAACTGTATGTGTACAGGAGATCCTTAACTTACATGGTACTTGACTTACTTTTTTGCTGTGAGGCTGCAGCGCTAACCGTTGCCCCACCGTGCAGCCCATCTTATTTTTCATTTTAATTTATTTCACTGTATGTTATTACATTATGTATTTATTTTAGTTTAGTTGAAATGTCTTTTTTAATTGTCTGTACTGTTTTCCCATGAATATAAAGTATAATACATGTATTTGGATAGTTATTTAGAGATTTAGGGGGCATTTAGGGTAAAAATCCGACTAACGCAGAATTTCCAGTTCTGACGCTTTGTAGGAACAGAACCCGTTCATAACTTGAAGACCATGTGTATTTATTTATTTTTCAAAGTGTACTCTGTGCTTTACCTGATGGTCGGAGTGTTGTGTGAAGGCCCTGTCTTGTCCAGAAGCACCCGGTGTGACAAGTATTGGTTTAAGTCTCCACACTCCATGTACTCAGTGACCATACAGAGAGGATCACTGCTCACACACACTCCCAGCAGGCGGATGATGTTTGGGTCCTTCAGGCGAGACAGGATCTTAACCTCTTTCAGAAAATCATTCCTAGAAAGGCATAAAAGAAGAATACAGTGGAGCTGAAACAAAGTGAGCATGATTTTCTTTCTCCTTTGCTCTGTTAAAATACGTAAACAGCCTTTTTGATGTGATCACCCAGTCAACTATGAAGGTTGCTGATGCTCAAGAATTAACATCAAGGTCTGGAGCTCTGAATGGCTTTTTCACCTCATTGATTTGTTTCTGCTCAATATGTTTTGTGCTGCTCTCTCTCCGTCTGCCCTCACATAAACTCGTGGACAGACACTCCCAGCACTTAAGTTCACACAAGCTGTTTTCATTTGCCTGGGGCAAAATAAGTGGAGAGCTAAAGTAAACAAGGTGATGAAATGATTCAAACATCCAGAGAAATACAGACTGTATCTGAGCTCCAACCTCTGCTGTGCTGCTGTAAACAGGTAAATGATGTCAGGTAGTTGATTAAAAACACATTATCTGTAATGAAGTTATTATTTCAAGGCTGAGTGCTCTGAATTTGAAGGTTCACATTGTGCTCACCTGAAATAAACATTAAGCAAAGGTTTATGAATGATAGCTAGAGAGTGCATTTTATTCAATTATTATGGGTAAAATATTAGAAAGGCTATTACAGTTGTTTTGGAACAGAGAAGGATATTAGGGCCTAATAGATTAAAGAGTGGTGCAGTGCATTGCAGAGTGCTCCTTACAGAGATTGATTTTATTTCTTAAAAAATACAGCAAAACCCAAAAGATCTTATCATCACGCCATCACAGTTTAAATATTAATCAGTCTATGATCACTGGAATGGTGAATCTGAGTCTGTCTGCATGATATACATTGTGTTACATGTGTTCCCATCAGATCAACAGAACATCATTCAAACCTCCAGTGTTCTGTGTCTAGCCACCTCTTAATACACCCTGTGCTCCAGAAACTGAGTGACCAGCAGGAGTGTTGCAGCTCCATGAGTACTCGGAAGAAAAGCTGTGAACACTCTAAAACCAGGCTCAGCTGTGTATGAAATTACAAACCTGGCATTCTTGGAAGCGTCTGGGCGCAGTATCTTCACTGCCACCAGCAGAGGGCGACCTTTTCTCACATTGAAGGGGAACTCCAGGTTAGGAAGGTCCTGAGGGCTCTCGATTTCACACAGGTGCACCTTTGTGAAAGAGAAATACGCTGGTTTCATCATCCTTCTGTCTTCTCACACCAACACACATCGTTTGTGATCGTTCCTCACCTCTCCAAACTGTCCTTCTCCCAGTTTCTCTTTAAAGATGAGACACTGGCGTGGCAGCTCTGGAAGAGGGGCAGCGTCAGCCCCTGGGCTTGAGGATGCCAAAGCGGGCACTGCATAAGTGTTGTTCCCGCTGACACCCTGCAGGCTCACAATGTCTGCCTCAGCGTAGTGAGGAACGCTGGGAGGCAGCGGGGGAGACACAGGGGGAGACAGGGAGGGGTAAGGAGGGGAGCCAGGATAGGGGGGAGGCTCTTCTTGTGTTGGGGGGAAGCCTTTCTCCATGTCCAAGTCCAAACCACAGGCTGAGGGGAGGAAGAGGAGGAGACAGACAGGGTGGATGAAATGAAGAGATTACCCTCAGAGAAGTGTGATTATATACAGCTTTGTTTGGCTTTATGACGGACTGTGGTTTCATAAATCAGATGATTTCAAATACTGAGGAAAGTGATCATATGACTTGTTATGAAGGGAAAGTTTGGACATTGGGGGACTTTCTGTGATCGTGAAATCAAAACCCTTTGTTGAACACGTATTGGAAGAACCTTTACAGTTTCTGTGTAGAAATAAACGCTGACAGAGATGGTTAAAAATAGACTCTGAGTCTGAAACAATAAAATAAAGGACAAAACAATAAAACTTGATTAGATGGGGAAGAAGCCAAATCATAAGAGCGAACTTCAAGCAAGGCTTAAAATTCTCAACGGGCTTAACGCCCTGATTCATAAACGGTCATTTATCATCCAGTGCTTTGATTTACAGGCTGTGGACAAGTGAAAGACCTTGGTCACATTCATATGCTGCGGATTTGCCATTCAGTCCTAAAAACCTTTTTTTTCTTCTGCTCAGTTCCTGGTCCTCTTTCAGATTGTATGGCAGGTTATCACCGTTAGGAAAATAAAAGAACTGAACTCCCTGTGATGGATGAGCGGGCTTTCCTTACCAATCAGTCTTTCTTGGAAATTGTATGTGCTTAATCTATTCGGGTTTGAACTAAATTAGAATCTATTGCTGTAGTTGCTGATATAAAAACCTCTTCCAGTTTTGATTCAATAAAGGTTTCATGGCTTAATATTCAACACTATCAGCCTTCATGCGGGTCTGACAGCCCACATAAGTCAAAAACTTGTGGGCAGAGAGGCTTTTGAATACTAAGTGAAATACCTTTGTTCCAATCATAATGACGATGATAAGAAACTTTCCTTTTTGCTTCAGTGAGCTCACTGCCACAGCCCATGATGTGAATACTGAATTTGAATTATACTATTCAGATTCTGTTTGCAAAAACATGCAACAAATATCCACACTAGGCAGGTAACAGGTGTACAGCCATGCTACCAGCTCCTTGACTATCTCAGTGTCCCAGTCTGGTCTGCTTATATTTGCCAACTGGCACCAAACTCAAAAGTACAGCCAAGAGAGCTCTGAATTCTGAGTCTTGCTGGTATTTGGTCATAAATTGTCTGACAATTTAAAACTTCTTCTTACTGAATGTGCTTGAAGACATGTTAAAAAAAAGTCAGAGATTTAATCCCAAACTTCAAAATCTAAATGATCTGAGCTAATGTAAGCGTAGCGATACAGCAGGGCATCACAAACATAGGGGAACATCCTCTTAGAATCATAAGTGATCTGAAAGATATTTCTTTATTTGATACTGAGGAATGTTCCTGGAAAAATTTGACCTGATGTTGGTATTTAAAAAAAAAAGGATTTCAATTGATTGAAAGGTCACAACAATATTGATCTGTCAAACCTAACAAGCAATTCTCAAAAGATGCTATGAATTCATAACAATTCCAGCCCAAAGCTTCACAGATGTGCTATGGCAACTAAAAGCTGATATTACAGCAAACATGCTGCTCACAAAACCCTCCATGAACTTGTCCGCCTCTGATTAAGTTCACATCTTGCTCAGTTCACCAAAGAACCAAACCATCCCTTCAAACAAAGGTATGCTGAGGAGTGAGAGACTAATGTGAGTAAGAGGATGAATGAAGACGGTTAGAAACATGCAGAAACATATCTGCTCTTTTAAAACAGACAGACAGGTGTAAGGTAGAGAGGTAGGGTCCCTCTCCTGACTGCATCAGCCCAGTCTGAGGTCTCTTACCCTGGGGCACATTGAGACTCTTTTCCTGAGCCTGAGAGGTGCTGGGCACTACCAGGGATCTGGCTCCTTTTCTGTGATCTGACAGGAGCAGGTCATATGCTGGGTTGTTTTTTAACAGCAAGGCTGGCACATATAAACACACACACACACAAACACACACGCAAACAAAGGAGGAGGCGGGGTACACGCAGGAGCCATGATGTGGATGATACACAGGTTGCACGTGACACAAAGTACACAAAGAAACAAAAAAAAAACAATCAACAATCATTAGCATGTTAGCATATCCATTACAGTACATGGAAGGAGGGGGTTGCAATAACACATGAAGAACAAAAAGAGCATCGCAAGAACAGGCAAAGTTAACACAACCAATCATAACACAAACCAGTGGATGAAATAATGTTTCTGTTACACGTGTTATTTCACAGGCGCCTTGTAAAACCAGCATGCAGACCTCCAGCTGTGCAATGCAAGTGTGGGAATGCTTTAACTTTCTTTACTCCTCTCTTTCTCTCCCCTCTTTTCTCTTTCTTCTCCTTTCTTAGAACAATAGCTCTTTTGTGGCCCCACAGTGCCGTGCATCTTTTTGGAGGCAGTATCCCTCGCGGGGTGTTTGGTTTGATTTACTTTTGTTTGGTGTGGTGAAATACATCGTAATACCAGTGTTTGCTTGATATGCATGCCACATTTTTCTCCCGCTGCTGGCTTATTGGTAATATCAACAAATGGGAGTTGCAAAAGCATGAACAAAAACATGAAGCGATCCATACAAACCACATACGTGTTTGTAGAAAATGGAATTCTGTACATATGGAAAGTTTCATTGCTTTACATTATCCACTGTCTCCATGCCAACTGTGTGCGGCTGACTGTAAATCAATCTCTGCCAGCATGTAGTTAGCATGTGGTATATTTTACTGCACGATAGCATGTTCTCTGTCACGCTTTGAAACTACGTGTGCTTTTATTGGACCACTCAGTTCCAACAGGGCAAATAGATCCCATCGTTACAAGTCATGCCCTCTGTTCATTTGTGCTCTTAAATGGCTGTGAGTAACTCACCTGTGCTGTCCCTGTGATCCCTCGGCCGCAGCAGGGCGCTCGGCTCCTGGTACTCTCCCTCCCCCTCTCTGTCATGGTCGCGATCATCTGGGAATGTGTGGATTCGCTGATATCGGCTTGAATAGCTGTGTGTGTTGTTGATGACCACGTTGTCTGAGGGGACGGACAAATGAACCCGAAGCTCGTCACTGGAAAGGCTTCCCTGTGCCTGAGAGGGCAGAGGGTGATGTAGATGAGTTCAGGAGCTAAAAACTCATTTGAAAGGTTATTAGATGCAGCTAGGTAGAAAAGTTCTGCTCCTGTGGAATTTTCAATCTTTCCTCAAAAGGGTTGTTGGACTAGTTACAGAGAAACTCTGTTTAATGCATTTATACCACTGATGATAAGCAGGAGATGCATCTCTCACAAACGCAACACAAAACATCACAAAGGCAACACAAAGTACCTCTCAGAGCCTTCATCAAACATTTTCAGGAAACTTCAAGACAGAACTGTCTGCCTTCATGCTAACAAGGTATACTTCCCAAACTGGCTTTTGTATCTGCAAACACGTCCGTCATTTAAATCTCTTAAGCAGATGGCAATCAATCAGTGAAAATGTCCTCTAATCTTTACACAATTAGAAGTAAATGTAAAAAGATTCCCATATAACATCCAGATGGAGATTCAGGGGTTCACTGCCAAAAAGCTGGCTAGTGCTATCTCAGCCTGCTATCAATCATTTAAACATGGTTAAATGGACACTTAAGCTCAATAAATCTTTTTCTCGCTTGGTCTTATTTATTCTGTGGGAAGTAATGAACCCTCCTAACAGTAGGAGCAATGGCTGTGCAGAGTAATAGGGACATTGTCTAAAGAAAAGTAATTACTTTAAGTTTTTTAAATAAATCTTTACTGCTCTAGGTGGGGTAACAGACAGCTGAGAGACAAATGTCTGGCTTATAAAATCAAGACTGTGCTGCCAGATACCACATGAGGGGAAATAAGAACAAATGTGTGTGAACTGACCCTCTGAGGCTGCAGATCATTAACACAAGAAACCTCACAGTAAAGTCCAACTACGGCCTAACTGCACATAAGAATGACTGCTTAAAAATTATTCAACAGTACTACAAGTGACCTAAATTTTCACATACTTTTCCAAGGATCTTTTTCCAGTACTGTCTCCACAAAATGACAGCAATCACAGCCAGCAGCAGGAGAATGATGCCCACAAGGCAACCAATCAGAATTGCTGTATTACTGCTGTCGTCCTTGGCCACAGGAAGTCCCGCCCTCGGAGTCTTTGCTGCAAATTCTGGATCTAGAGTGAGAAAAAACAAAGAAATGCAAGATGTTTGTATGAATAAACGTGGTTGTTGGTGTGAAACCTGCTGTTGTTTGTTAGTTGAACTTTATGTGTGAAGAGACCACATGCTGGTGTGATCTAATGCACCGTTCAGTCTGAGAGCTTTGGCTTTTCCAGCACAGTCACGCACTCGCTGTGGGGTCACACACACACCAGCAAGGTTTCATCAGCCTTATTGAACATCTGATGAGGATTGTCATTTTGGGTATGTATCCAGTATGCCCACTCATACCACAGGGCTTCTCAGTGCCCGCTGCTTTGAGAACACAATGTGAACACTGTTATCTTCTCGACTGCTTTGTCATCAACTGTTAATCTTAATACCACTGTTATTTTTACTCCCGTGGAGATTAAATACAGCTTTTTATTTCACTGAGGGATGAAACTGTGCTAAGTTTCCTCAGCATAGTTTTGTGTGAACTCCACTCATAAACAAACCACTATTGTGTGATGGTAAGGAACAAAAGCTCAGTTAAAAAGATAAAAAAAACAAGAAACACATACCACACATACATGATGCTTTAATATGCATGTATGGTAACACACAAACACACATTTGCAAGACAAAGATTTACACACAGAATTGTTATAACAGAAAACAACCCCCTTTCTCTCGCGCTCTCTTTCGGCTCAACACCATGCGGGTACTAAATAAACCCAAACAAAGCCGTCCAACCGCAGCCAGTAACAAGGACAAAGCAGCAAACACGCCACAGTAAACCATTTCCAGCTTTTTAAAAGGCCTGTTATTGTTCAACTGTGTAGAACAGAAACCCAGAAAAAACGGAACATGCAGCTTGTAAGACCGCAGGAAGTGAGTTGTTATTGTACATATATATGAGGCACTATATCTCGGTTAGTGTTCTCCATACAGCTGTATTTCTTAGAACCCAGGGGACAGAGCACTGTGCCAAAGCCTGCCCCTGTAATCCTTCCTCCATTGTACTCCAAACTCAGCAGTGGGACAGTTTTAAGATGCTGGAGGAAGGCCAGAGTGGATGCTACAAGCTCCTCCCCCGTGTTTTTCCCCTTTTTTTTTTCTTTTTGCTCTCTCTCACCTGACAGCGTCCAGTTACCAGTGGTGTCCGTCATGAAGGAAGTGGTTGAGTTGAGGGGTTCTAAAGAAGTGAGGGATGGACAAAGGAGGAATGGGTGAGAAGAAAAGCGGTGAGGAAGACTCAAGAGAGGGTGACATGGAGAGGAAATCATGGATAACAGGATTCCAGCTCACTTTTTATTCATTTGAATGAAACCTGAAACCTCCGAGGGTTCACACCAAGTACTTGAAAATGATTTGTGAAAAAAACTTGATTTTTAATTGGACCCAAATTTATTCTGCCCTTTGTGTTCTCCCCCTATTAAAAGGAGGAAACCCAACACTTCTAGTAATTACAGACCAATTTCCTTTCAGCTTTAGCACACACTCTGGAATCTTTAGGGAGTGACCAACTTAAAGACTTTTTAACAACTAATAACAATTTATATGATTACCAATAAGGTTTCAGGAAAAAGCACAGCACTACAACTGCAGCTTTGCAAAGGTATTTTAATCCTGTTCTTAGACAACAAGGATCACCACACAGCCCTCCAATTGACTTTTTGAAAGCTGTCAACATGTAATTATGAAACAGAGTCAATTTAGTGTTGGACTGTCAGAAAAACCTGAAAGTTGTTCTGAGACTAATTTATCTAACAGATCCCAGTGTGTGTAGGCTGAGAGCATCCCCCTGAGCTCTCTTCAGATAATAAATGGTGTGCCCCAAGGCTCTGACTTGGGAAGACTGTTATTTAAAATCTATTCCAACAGTGTTGGCCTTAATGTTTCCAATGCAAAACTCATCATGTTTTCAAACTCAAAGACAAAAAAATAAAAGAACCAGCTTTCTATTAAGTTTTCTCAGAGTGATGTTATTGAGCCTGTATCTTCTTGTAAATATTTCAAACTAACAATTCCCCATATTTTAAGCTTCACATTCAATAACATCTAAAGAAACTGAAGTTGTGGTTGGGTTTCCATTTAAAAAATAAGTTATGTTTCTTTTGCTGCAAAGAAAAGACTTGTAGCTTCTATTTTCATGCCTTTAATTGATTATGGTGATGTTTCATATATGCATGCATCATCTCAGTGCCTTCTTTTTCTGGATACTATGCACCATGGAGCTTTGAGGTTTATCACAAAGTCTCTCACTCATCACTGCTCTCTAAATGCAGAGTTGGCTGGTCTGCACCGTGTTACCCGAAGACTAAATCCCTGGCATGTCCTCATGTATAAAGTAATCCTTAATTTGCTTCCCTTTCTATTATGTAATCTAATTATTCTGAAAAATGCTGGAAGCTACAGTCTTCATTCTGTGGCCCAGTCACAAAACTTGCTTTAGCACCCTGTCCCCAGAGTGTGTCTTGAAATTGGGGAAAAAGAGGTTTAGGTACGCTGCTCCTGCAGCCTGGAATTTGCTGCAAGAGGATTTTGGTCTGAGTGAGCTGGTCTCTCTGAATGTTTGTCAAGGCAGAACAAAGGTGCAAAAGGGGGACTGCAGATTCTTTGACTAATGACTCTCTGTAATGTGATGCAGGATAGGTAACATGATTTTTTAATTATGTGTTGCTTGTCTGTAACTTAGCTACTGCTTGTCTTGGCCAGGAAATTCTTGTAAAAGAGATTTTTAATCTCAGTAAGGTATTCCTGGTTAAATAAAGTCTAGATAAATAGACGACATAAAAATGTACAATTAAATCTGTAAGATAAACATTCAGCATCAACCTGAGGTTTAGTCAATGCTGGCACAATGCCTAAAGGATTTTAGGGCTTGTGAAAGAAAGGATACTAGTCAGACATGGGCCGCCTTTGGCACCGCCTGCCTTTGGTGCTGCTTTAGACACACAGCTAATCACACTGCCAACATGCTCACACTCATCACAACCGGAGGGGTAGAGAAGAGTGCAGAGATGAGAGGTGATGAGGGAGAGATCAGGGGAATTAAGAGAGAGCAGGAGAGGAAGTAGATGAAACAGTATGGTTGGTGATGAAAGAGGGTAAACTGTGGAAGGATCTCTGGTGGAAAGAAAGATAGCCGAGACAGGAAAACCTGAGGGTGAAGAGAGGGGGGAATGATGATGGTGATGAAGAGGGCTCACCAGATGGGCCGGCAGTCGTGTTGGAGGAGCTGCGACCCGATGTGGGAGAGGAGGAGGTGTGGTTGATCGGAGGGGGAGAAGGGGAAGTGGTCGTAGGAATCTTGGGCAGATGAGGAGGAAATGAGTCCGTCTCCGTGGCATCCTCGTCGAAAGGCTCTGGATCAGGAAAGGAAGAGACAGTTTAATGAACATGAATCATGTTTTATATGTTTAGTGAGGTTTCCATATGGCAGCACATGCCGTCTGGATGTCCTCGAGTGTTGGGAAACAGTGTTTGTGGTGACAGCTGGTTGTGTTTCCAGAAAAACAGTATTCATCTCAGAAGATTATGTTAATTATGTTGTTTTTGACTGGGAACTCATCCATTCCTTATTGACTAATCTGAATGATTGTGTAATGACAAATGGTTACTGTTAAGTGGCTGACTAACCTTTGCTCTTGTATTTTAGACCTGCAAAGTGAACTTCTCCTTTCCTGACTAAAGCTTATTAACTGGGTCAGAGGCTGAGTTGGTTCAGGTGTAGCTTAAAATTAACAGCTAAAATGTTCTCCGTCTCAGGTCTGTCTCATTAAAAAAACACACAAACGGACTTCCGGTTCGGCGCACATGGAGTAGAGACGCGTTCACCTCGAGCTCCCACGATAACAATTTCAAAGTTAACCCCACCTGTATTTAACTACAATACAACCCTTGGTAGTTCTCCAAGTGATAGTACAGTCTCTTTCGGCACGTTTTGTTGCTCAGGATGGCTCCCAAAATCGTCAAACCAAACGAGAAAACAGGAGATAACGCCGCGGTTAGCAAAGCTGATCTGGAAGCTCTACTTTCGGACCATAAAGCTGCGCTAATTTCGGAGTTTAAGACATCATTTAAAGTTCTGAACGAGAAAATCGATGGGCTTCAAGCAACTGTTTCAGGCCACAACGACAGACTGACTTCGCTGGAGGAAAATGCCGAGACCCTACATCAGCGACTGGAAAAGGTGGAGGCTACCTGTGACCTGATGCAGACCAATAACCAGAGGCTACAGGCTAAGCTAACTGACCTGGAAGGTAGGAGCAGGAGGAGTAATGTCCGGCTGGTCGGTCTCCCCGAGGGTATCGAGGGGGCACAGCCCACCAAATTCTTCTCCCAGCTGCTCAAAGAAGCCCTCGGCGAGGCAGTCTTTCCTACTGCACCAGAGCTGGACCGGGCACACCGTAGTCTGGCTCCTAAACCGGGCCCCGGGGGCAGACCCCGGCCGGTCTTGCTTTGTTTTCATCGCTTCCAGATTAAAGAGTTGTTGGTCCGAGAAGCAAGGAAAAAAAACACGCTGACGTACCAGGGACACACTTTTAGGATTTACGAAGACTACTCTCCAGAGGTGGTCAACCAGCGGAAAGAATACAGAAATGTCATGTCATCGCTGTTCAAGATGGGATTAAAGCCCTCTCTTCTCTACCCGGCCAAACTCCGCATCACGCAGACCGACGGCTCCCGTACCTGGCTCGGATCGATTGCAGAGGCGGAAAAATTCATCAAAGCCTTCAATGACTCTTCATAAACTATCCCGGATCCTGGCTGAATGACTACATATTGGCTTAGTTTGGACTCGTGGATCACTGCACGGTTAGCGCTACCACAAATGTAGTGTTACAGGTATGAACGACCTCGTCCTGATGATACAATCTGTGTAAGCTTTGACCACTATCACGGAGATAAACCTGCAGATACACATTTTATGTACCATTTAAATACAAGTTAATGGTTCGCTTCTTATTTTAAGTTGGTAACTCTTCCTATATCTCATAGTTAAATCTCCACTTGGAACTGGATAAAGTTATTTATCTAAGCAAATGTTAAATGACCCCAGTTTGTACCTTCTACTTTAGGGATCATTTTCACCTGTTTGTTTATCCTGTTTTTTATTTTTACCATATCCAGCCCCTATCGCAGGTGGGGTACTTTCCTTTTTTTTTTTTTTCTTTTAATTTGCATCACCCTGAATGTGTTTGTGGAGCAGAGGTTTTAGTTAGAGAGGAGCACCAAGTTGGAAGTTCATAAGTTAGTTAGGGAAGGTGTGTTGTTAGTTCAGACAACTGATTTCACCTTAGTGTTAGGGGAAGGGTATTTTTGTTTTGCTGTCACTCCCAGCCATGTGATTGGTTTTGTTCTGAATACAATTACTTGGCACATCTGTTATTGGCATACTTTCTGTTCGATGTATAGAAGCACACTAAGTCCACAGATGCACCATGGCAATGGATCTTAACCTTATCAGTTGGAATGTCAAGGGTCTTAATCACCCAGTTAAAAGGAAAAAAGTATTAACACATCTAAAACATCTGAAGACAGGGATCGCTTTCCTGCAGGAAACGCACCTTCGCAGATTAGATCATGCTCGCTTAAAATGTGGTTGGGTGGGACAAATTTTTCACACTACCTTCCAGGCAAAGGCAAGAGGTGTAGCAATACTGATGGATAAGCATGTGACTTTTACCCCTTCTAGCTCTATAATAGATCCTAATGGGCGCTACATCATAGTTACAGGCCAACTTTACAACACTAAAGTCATGCTGGCAAATATATATGCCCCTAATACGGATGATGCCCAGTTTTTCCATCACCTTTTTAAACAACTTCCGGATTTAAATTCTCACCTCCTAATTATGGGAGGAGATTTCAATCTTTGTCTAGACCCTGCTCTGGACAGGTCGTCAGTCAGAGTTGGATATTCAGTATCTAAGTCAGCTTCCTGTATAAATTCTTTTCTGTCTGAATTTGGTATATCTGATGTATGGCGTTCTTTGCACCCAACAAGCAAACAATATTCATTTTTTTCTCATGTTCATCATTCCTATAGCAGAATTGACTACTTTTTTGCCGATAAGAAATTAACCCCATTCATAGCCACGTGTGAATATTCAACCATAATAATATCTGACCATGCTCCACTCGCAATGAAATTAAATTTACCAGGAACAAAGGCAAACCGTAGAAACTGGAGGTTGAATTCCCTTTTATTATCAGACGAAAACTTTGTTAAATTTATTTCAGAACAAATCTCCTTATTTCTAGAAATCAATATGACCCCAGATGTCTCGGTTTCAACTGTTTGGGAGACACTTAAGGCATATGTGAGAGGTCAAATTATATCTTTTACAGCCTATAAGAAAAAGAAGTCAGAAGCAAAACAACTAGAAATCAGTAAACGGATAGCTGAATTAGATAAAACCTATGCACACAATCCATCCCCAGACTTATATAAAGAAAGACTAAAACTTAAAGCAGAATATGATCAGATCTCCTCACACTTAATTGAAAACCTACTCTTCAGAAATAGAAGTAACTTTTATGAACATGGAGAGAAGGCAGGGGCAATTTTGGCTAGACAGTTGAGAGGTGCCAGAGCCAAACAAATTATCAGTAAGGTAAATACTCAGAATGGCAGGATCACTACAGACCAACAAGAAATTAACAGTGTTTTTCAGGAATATTATATCAATTTATACACTTCTAGCTCTCCTCACTCAGAGGACATGCAGGACTTTTTTAGGGGCTTAAACATCCCTTCCCTTTCCCCAGACCAAATTTCTGATCTTGATAAGCCAATCTCACAACAGGAAATCATAGATGCCATTAAATCCCTTCAAAAAGGGAAATCACCGGGTCCCGATGGCTTGCCAGGTGAATTTTATACCACATTCTCTGTACAGCTAACCCCTATCCTTTCAGCTCTGTATTCAGATTCGCTTGAAGCTGGAGTTCTCCCATCTACTCTCAACCAAGCATGTATAACATTGTTGGCAAAAAAGAACAAAGACCCTTTAAATTGTGCATCTTATAGGCCTATCTCCCTGCTAAATTCAGACTATAAAATACTAGCTAAAGTTTTGGCGTGTCGCTTGGATAATGTTTTGCCTAACATAATATCTACTGACCAGACTGGCTTCATTAAACAAAGACGCTCCTTCTTTAATATCCGACGGTTGTTTAACATAATGTACTCTCCCTGCCAGGGGGTCTCTGAATGCCTTCTCTGCATGGATGCAGAGAAGGCATTCGATAGAGTGGAATGGAACTACTTATTTGAAACTTTGGCAAGGTTTGGATTCGGCAAAACATTCATATCATGGATTAAACTCCTGTATTCTGGTCCTTCTGCTATGGTTCTGACCAACAATGTGTACTCAAAGCCCTTTGCTTTACACCGCGGTACTCGTCAGGGGTGCCCCCTGAGCCCCCTCCTCTTTGTTTTGGCCATTGAACCTCTGGCTTTGGCCATTAGATCTAAAAGTTCTATCCCAGGCATAGTGAGAGGGGGCATAGAACATAAAGTATCATTGTACGCTGATGACCTCCTCCTGTATATGTCAAGCGCAGAAACAGCGATTCCTTCAGCTCTAAATCTATTAGAACAGTTCGGGAAGATATCGGGCTACAAGCTTAACTTACACAAAAGTGAGATCTTCCCACTAAATTTGGATATGACATTCTTTGAGAACACCAGATTGCCCCTCAAAATATCATCAGATTCATTTAAGTACCTTGGTATCACAGTGACTAGGAATTTTTCAGACCTTTATAAACAGAACTTCATAAAACTGCTAACTCAAACCAAACAAGATCTGTCTAACTGGTCCCCTCTCTTCCTGTCACTTATCGGCAGAGTCAACACAATCAAAATGTCTGTATTCCCAAAATATCTCTACATATTCCAGTGTTTACCTGTATTTATTTCCGGTACTTTCTTTAAAAAGTTGGACTCAGTAATTTCATCATACCTATGGAATGGTAAAAGGCCTCGCTTACGCAAAAATTACCTACAAAGACCAAAGAACGAAGGAGGTTTGGCCCTGCCAAATTTCCGATACTATTACTGGGCATCAAACTTGCAGTGTATATCTTACTGGACTCATCATCATTTGGACAATAATTGTCCAACCTGGGTAAAGTTGGAGATTAATCTCTGTGGCTCTATTTCTTTACCAGCCCTAGTTGGTTCACCCCTTCCCCTACCATCAACCGCGTCCATCATCTCTCCTGTGATTAATCAAACACTTAAAATTTACTCTCAATTCAGGAAACATTTCAATTTACCTGATATGTGCCTTTCTAGTCCAATAGCTTTTAACCATCTCTTTTTACCTTCAATGCAGGATACATCATTTAACATATGGCATGGGAGAGGCTTGAAGAGTTTCAGTGATCTATTTATCAACAATACATTTGCTTCCTTTGAACAATTATCCAAGAAATTCAATATACCGGGTTCACATTTTTTCAGATATTTACAGATAAGGCATTATATGAAAGAATCTTTGTTACAATTTCCCCAGAAACCTTCAGATAATATAATAAATAACATTATGTCCCGTAATCCTGCAGATAAAGGCACAATTACATCATTACTTGGTCTAATCTCTAAACTAGACAACAGTTCTATATCTGGTATTTTGAATGCATGGGAGCAAGACCTCCAAATGACAATTGATATGCGAGACTGGGCTCGGATTTTGAAAACAATTCATTCCTCTTCAATGTGCGCTCGTCATTCTTTGCTCCAGTTCAAAGTAGTGCACCGTGCACACCTGTCTAAATCCAGACTAGCAAAAATATATCCGCAAATAAATTCTACTTGTGACAGATGTAAGACTGAGGAAGCAACATTAATTCACATGTTTTGGTTATGCCCTAACCTAGAGGGGTTCTGGAAAGCAATTTTTGAAGCCCTTTCCACTATTTTTACAGTTAGAATTAATCCAGATCCTCTGGTATCTCTCTTTGGAGTAGTTCCTGAGGGTACACAGTTACCATTTGGGGGGAAAAGAGTTGTAGCTTTCACCACCCTTTTGGCGCGCCGTCTGATACTTATGAGATGGAAGGATACTGCCCCACCTTCGATCTCTCACTGGATAAGGGATGTCATTGTTAATTTGAAACTTGAAAAGATCAGATGCACACTGCATGGTTCTGAAAAGAAATTTAATGAAACCTGGAGATCTTTCCTTACATTTTTCAGCGAACCCTCCACACTTTTGCAGGAATAAATAGTTCATTGTCTTTGTTTTAGCCCTTGACACACCCTATTTTATGGTCTGGTCATGTTGCTTCTGGACTTTACTCATTTGTTATTATTTTTATGTCTTTTTTTTTTTTTTTTTTTTTTAACTTCCTTTGTATTTATTTGTTCCATCTTTTCTATACATCTGTATTCTATTTATTTCTTTTTTTATGTATTTATGTATGTTTATCTTATTTATTTATTTATTTACTTACCACTATGTGCCTTAACAGATAGTTTTGTATCTCAGCCACCAACGAAATGTTCCCAAGTAGTGCAGAGCTTTTATACAGGAATGACAGCTTGGGGGGTGGGGTGGGGGGGAGGGGGGGTGGGGGTTGTTATTCAATGAATACAATGTTTTTTGTGTGTACACGTTAATGTATATAATGTTAAAAGTCAATAAAAATAACTTTGAAGAAATAACTTTGAAGAAAAAAACACACAAACATAAGTTAGAATAGGACTGGCAGACTTGGTAGTTTTGGTGGGGAGATATCCACCTCACAGACAAAGTCAGGGACCTGGACGGAGGCCGGTATTATGAGTCTAGCAAGAATCGAGCAACCACAAAATGCCAGACCACTCAACACGAGACGTTTCAGCCACCTGAGTCTGATGAGATTATCAACCACTTCACTGATTCTTGTCACGCCACTCCTGACAGGGTGTTTGAGTGGAGAGGACAGTTTAATTAGTTAAAGCAATCTCAGTTGGAGAACAGCATAGGAGTCCTTGATCTGACTTTCAAACAGATCAGCAGAATTTCCACCTTAAAGGAAGACATCAAAACCCCAGTCTATTTGCTGTGTGGGGTTATTCTCAGCTTTTAAATAAAACAACAACAACAAAAAACATGGGATTGGGGAAAGTCTCTTTTTTCTCATCCTGGTTGTCTCCTTAATGAATGAATAAGTAGAATGAAAAGAACAACTTATACAACATCTACATTGACACAATAGGCCTCCTCACTTGAAACTTTTGGCTGCCTTCCCTTTTAAACATTTTCTCCCAAAACAACATTTTGAAGACAACAGCAGTATTTTTCTGCTGAGTCCCTGCCACAGATGGCAAATGGTCCTTGACTGTAAAAAAATGCTGATACCTTAAACCAATTAAAAGAACAAAGCAAGGACAAAAAGTTAATTCTGATTCTGTCACAGTCAAGGAACAAAATAATCTCATTAGATTTCACTTCTCTTAATTTGTGCCTTTTGCTTTTCAGAAGACTGATCAGATTCACAACCTAACCACACACACACACACACACACAGACACACACAGACACACACACACACACACACACACACACACACACACACAGAGCAGGTATCTCTATTCTGAAAACTGAGCGATTGTTTGGACCTCAAGGACGGTGTCAGACATAGCTGGTATGATATGTGTGTGTGTGTGTGTGCAAGTGCAAAGCAAGTTGTAATTTGAACATTGCTTCCTACCAGAGAGGAATGATATCTCGCTGATGAGCAGCCATCGATCAGCGAAGAAGAATTTACAGCGAAGGATCTGAGCTGGCCGAGCGCCCAGAGGGAGGGAGATTGGTCTTGAGGAGGGGTCTTTGAGGTCCTCCAGGGGCACAGGCAGAGTGAGGGCGGGAGAGGACCACGGCTGGAGGATACCCGGCTTGAACAGACACTCTACCTTGCTGAAGACTCGTACACCCTGCGTGTGGCGATTGTTACTGTGCACCTAGACAAAGAAAAAAGTGTTGGTGTGATGAAGAAAAGAGACAAAGAAAAGACATGTCGTACAACCCTCTAACCACCCACACCTCTAAATGAGCTTGACTTGCGTGCTTGGATCTTGAAAAACTTAAAAAAAGTTAGGGCCATCATCATCATTTATTATTCATGGAAGGGCTGGAGGTTCAATTAACACACTAAATTAATGAGACATTCCCATGCTGTTCAACCCATAATTGCTTTGGCACAAATTAAAGCTGTGCGGGAGTACAATTGCACAAAATTAGCACAGCAGAGAAAGGAAAAGATGGAAGAAAGAAACATGTATGACAGATTACTAATGAAGGAGAGCAGAAGATATATCTTCACTGTCTTTACAAGCAAGCAAATGCCCAAGAGGAAGGAATCCATAAAAGCTGGACTAATATATGAGGCGTCATTGTTGCCAGAAGGAGGGAGAGGAGAGGAGAGGAGAGGAGCTGGAGGAAAGGAGAGAGGGATGAGGAGGGAGATGGAGGAATTTTAAATGAGGGAGTTAGAGGTCAAATCTATAGATGTGAGAGAGAAGATAATGGAGGACAGGATGTGGGACACAAGGTGGTAGGAGGGCAGCTTTGACAGGTTAACTATTAACCTCACACTTAATGCAAGGCCAGCCGCTCTAATCTCATCCACATGTTAATAAAACACACACACAGACTCACACACAGTGTAGGGAGAACAGCTGCACCAGAGTTAACGTTAAACTGATTCAACGATGGAAGGAGACAAATGAGAGGGGGGACTGTAAGTGTGTGCTTGTGGAAGTGATGTGGGTCTTAAAAAGTCAACAGAACAGAGGTAATTCACAACTCCTTAAGGGACTACAGCTCCAATGACCTGGACAAGGCAAAATTCTAAAAAATGAGACTTTTTTTGGGGTGGGGTCAATGTGAGCTGACAGAGAAGTTGACATTAAGTTAAAACCTTAAGGTCTAATCTGATGGTCTCTTCAGTCTCTAAAACACGCTGTAAAAAGTGCAGGTTATGACTGGCAAAGGTCAAAGGGCACATTTCCCTTTGGGGAGTGATTAGGTGCGGGTTAAGGAACTACAGGGAAAAGCCAAGCCAGATTTAGTTTGAGGTTCCCACTCATTATTTGTTTGACCTGTGTGTCTGACATATCCGCTCTGCTTGGCTCGCATAGCAGCGTATGTCAGCTGAGGTTAGTGTGGGAAAACCTCTTGGGGAAAGACAGGAAACACAGGATAAGTTAGGAAAACACTTGGAATACCGCTGGGAAAGGTTTTAAAGGTAACTGAGAAACACTAGAATAATAATGGCAATGTGAGGCGGGAATAGGGCAGAGAGAGCAGCCGGGACGTTTGGATCCTCGTCAAAACCAAGACCTCAAGATTACTCGTCACTTTATAACACAGGCTGGGGATTTGTGCCGTTCAATATGCACATGTATAGTGTGAATCCCACCCAAACCGACATTCCACTTTGCATCCAAAGAGACAACACAGTTATAACTCAAACTGACTTGCTTCATATTATCACCCTCTCTTGTTGCTCCACAAACTAGCCCCAAAAGCCACACAGACGCACAAACAGACTGTGATGCAACCCAGTGGCACCCAAAGAGGCAAGCTCAGACGCACTGTCCCGTGATAAACAATGGCACGCTAAAACTAATTAAAAGGCCGCTGAACTATTCTTCTCAAAATGATGCTTTCCAGCGCTGCCTGACAATGCAGCTGATACTTGAAAAAGGAAAAAGCAAAAAGTCTGATGTGGGATCCTCAGGGCTTCCGTTTCAAGTTTGAGCTGTTCTTGTCATTTTTTTCAGAGTAGGTTGAGTGAGATGTTTTTGGTGGATCTTTGTGAATGATGTCAAAAGGATTTCACAGTAACTCACCAATCACCTGCTAACTGTTCCCCTCAGGCGGCCTATACTACAAAGCCTCAACATACCCCAGGTATCTTTTATCTGTCCGGCTTTACTCAACCTGACAAATGAGATCAAGCTAAGGGATCTCTTGAAGCTGATTATACTCAGAGTTTCTGTGATTAACTTGGCATGAACAGGGCAGTGTGAGCAACATCTGATTAGTCACAAACATAAATACGTCTGCCATCAGCAGATCGCTCTTTTTACAACCACAGAGCAAACCATGACATCAGGGAAATATGAAGAAGATGAACGTCAACACAGCTGTATTTTCAAAATGAAGAAAGAACTGTCAGCTAAGTGAAACACTGGGGGTGAATGCACAAATTATAATATCACTTTCCCATCACTGGTGCATAAAAAGTCTGACAGCAACAACTCCTTTTTATTCCCTAAAACTGATTTGTAGTTCTCATTTATTCTTGTGGCGTTTATCACAGTTTTAGGACACAATATTTCAGCCGCAGACCAGGACATATTAAAGGGAGCTAATAAAGATAACTGATTCCCTATCCTTAACAGAGCCTGTCCTTGTGCAGGTTAAGGTGTTTGGTAAAAATGTTACCAGCTTTTGTTAACTCAAAAAGATAACTTATAGTTACTTTGATTTTTGTATCACATAAACTTTTTGACATGGTACTCAACCATGTTTCATCTGGGAATGGGCACTCAGTTTAGTTTAATTCCTTCTGTGTTTGCTCTACGTTAAAAGTAATTTCCCAAGTTATTTGCACAGACATGCACAGGTCTCTGCTACACTGTATTTATGTTTGCTTAGATAAGATTGGGTTTAGCAATGAGAGTTTCATTTCTTCTATCTCAATCATCACGCAGTGAGTCGCCTGATGAGGGAGGAGGGAGGCTGTTCTATTTTATTTGTCTTATGAATTGACTCTGTTTTCTCTATCTCCACTGACTCCTCTTTGTGTTTGCTCAAAACCTAACATAATTGTGTTGTTTCAATTAGTGGGTCTCTATACAGTTATCAGATTTTGTTGTCACGTTGAGTTTCTTCGAGAGGCTAAACTCTGACAGGAGAAAAGTGAACATTTAGCCTGATGTCCGTCACACAATTACAACACAGTCCTTGGCTTGGGCTAATTTGCTAATAAATCAAAGTGTGAAAATATGTATTAACACATTACTTTTTCTCTGAACACTTGTCTTCATATAAAGCAGGAATAATTTAGCTGCTCTCCTCATATCAAAAATGAAGGACTTACACAAATAAAACCTCATTTTTCATCTCTGTATGAAGATTTATGCATCATGGTGCTCAGAAATATAACAAGAAGAAAATCCCCTCCAAGCAGAACAAAGAAATCTGTAGTGTGTACCCTGTTCTCTAGATAACTCTTTCAAAGAGGCTTTTTTATTCTTCCTCACACTCTGTCTTTACGAGAAAGCCAATATGAAAAAAATTGTGAGACAGGGACATGACTTCCAACTAGTGTCCTTGGCTGAAATCAAATCAAAGACATTGCATTAATAATGAAGCACTCTGCCTCAAAGAGCTCTCACTGGAATAACAATGACCTGCATAACCCTTTGACACACTAACACAATAAAGACACTTTACAGCCATCGGATCACATACGGAGCGAGATGAGAGACTGACTGCGTGAAACTAAACATTCTACAGATTCTTCACTGTCTCTGGCTTTCACTACCTCATTATACACAACTCTGCATGTTTCAGCAGATGGTTTCCCTGCATAGAAAGACCACAAATGGCAGCTTTTAGCCTCAATGGTGGCTCTGATTAACAGACTGCCCTTATGCTGTCTGAGATTCCTGTGGGATAACACTGGCCCTTTGTGTTCTTCAATACAATTTCATAAAACACAACTTCCTACCTGCATTTTGTGAAAAACACGTGGTTTCTCAAAGTGGAACTCAATGTCCACGCTGCCTTGCCCAAGGGCTTCCCGGCTCCAGCCAAGGTAGTCGTACCCAGGCCACACCCTCAGCTCTTTAGTTTGTATGAAGTCATCTCCTCCCAGGACGCCATCGCAGAGCTGACCCAGGCCTCCAAACTGCATCCTGCGCACAAACACACACACACAGCATATTTACATGCAGCTCTGTGCAGAAATAATGCTGGACACTGTGGGCTGCCTGTCACCTTCTATTTTTGAATATATTCTTGTTCTGGCATGCAAGGATGCATAAATAAGCATATATACATAGATATACATGGAAACATGCCAGCACAGATATTTTCTCACACACAGAAAACTCTGCAGTTGTGTTCCTCTCTTGCTTTTACGTTCACAGAAACAAAGCAACACAAAGGAGCCATCAAACGGGTCTCCTTGTGCCCAGTATCACTTCTTTGTCTCTCCTTCACACACAGACCCACACACATGCACATCCACCACAAAAATGTCTGGATTACATCAAAAGTGTTAACTCAACTGCTAGAAAAACATTTCAACCCCATTAACTGCACCACATGCAAGTGTGGACCTTTTGCAACCCCCTCCCCGTTCATTGTTCCCCCCTCCTCTGCTTGCCAAAACATTATGGCCAGGAAACACGCCTCAAATCCCTGAGCATCTTAAGAAAATAATGTCATTCCCTTTCGATTAGGCGGAACCCAGAATAAACTTTCAACAAAGGATCTGGCTGAGACCCCACTTCAGTGCTAACAGATGTGTCGGCCGCTGTGGACACACTTTGGTATTCAACTGATTGAGCCCTGTCACATTGTTGACTCTAACACTTGTGAATCTTAACTCCGATTCTATTTGTCAAAACTGTGATGAATTTCTGAGCTTAGGATGTGTGAAAACTGACAAATCAAAGGACTAGATGTGAATGCATGTAGATGAGATTCTAACTCATACATAGAAATGAAGTTAAAAACAACAGAAGTAGCTGAATATCTGACCCCTGCTCAGTGCTTCCATCGTAAGTAGAGTCGTTCAAATAGATAGGCAAGCCAGAAAGGTGCATGACGTGACCCAGTGGAGCTGTGTAAGCTTTCAGCCCATCTGAAAGACAAATGAATGGGAAAATAATCAGTGCAAGTCATGTGACTGTTGATACATTTTTTAAATTTTATATTAGAAAGACAGACATGCAACAGCCGCAGTTTACTTAGCCAACATTTAAAAGTCACCCCTGCCTCAGAAAGGCTACAGATGTTTTTTTAAGCAGTAAAACAAATGAAGAAGTCTGCTGCTCAGGCCTGTTGAACCCAGCCACCATCAACTGGTGAAACTCAAGTCCCCTTGTTCCAATATACAGCTAATCAGTCCCGTTCCCTGAGATTACAGGTGACGTCAGCAACAGACTGCAGACCACTGCTCTTCTACCAATAATAAACACCACTTCACTGAGGATTTACAGTGTACACTCAGAGTGTTCTGTCTGCACTCAAATAGGTGTCTGTGTGTGTATGTTGCACACAGATGTGCGAGGGTTATAAGTGTGAAACAGTAAGCAACAGACAGACAGAGCACAGTCACCACATCTGATGAAGATGATATAAGAGGATGATCTTGCGTAAAGCTTGACATTCTAAAAATTCTGTATAATCTGCTGCTTGTGGATGAACTGAGCCACACTTAATCAGAATCCACGTTAGCGCATATTTTAGACGGATGCTCTCCCTGAAGACACAAACCGGGAACTGGAGCTTTTAGTCCTGGTGACAGCTCTGATTTACAGGCGGCCTGATGATGTCTGAGGGAGGTGGATGGGGGAAAGATAGAAGGTAAGCCAGCCATAAATTCTCTGCTAGTCAGCTTTGTGCTCCAGGAGACATAGAAACCAACACATTTCATCTCTAGTGTGGCTTCTTTTATTTGAGCTAACCCCACTCAGGCCGTAAATTTGATGCAACGCCTTGAATTAATGCATCGAGATATTTTGCAAAAAGCATGCACTTGTAATCACTGCCATCTAACAAATTCCCCAATGTCCCTCTGGTGCCAGAGGAGTAAATCGAGGAATGCAAAAAAAGGCTAGTCACCGTCACCTCGAGGAAAGTGGTATGATTTATCAAGGTCTGGGGGGCATGGCTCAGAATAAAGTGACCATATGAATACCAAAGTAAAGAGATGATCAGACACATTTTGTATTTCTGTGCCCTCTCTGTGCAAACATACCGTTCCATACACAACCGTAGAGCTCCACCCGGAGGCAAACGCTCATGACTCGGTCAGCCAGGGGGTAGAATCGCACCATGCGCGCCACGATTGGGGGGCCCAGATCTTTCAGCACAACATCATAGGTGTTCTCATTCCCTGATACCACCTGAGGGGAGAATAGCACAAATCTTTAATCAAAGAGAACATCGCTCTTCTCTCCTGTTACCTGCAGGGTTGAATGGATTTCGCCCGAAGGCTCAAAGGTTTTTTTTAGCTTGAAATTTTAAATTTAATTAATCACGGAAGAGTTTAAATGAACTAAATGAAATCAAAGGTGTAAAGACAGGCTGATTCTTGAGCCTGTTTTTATTAGGGCAGCTTTCATATGAAGAGCTACATAGGCTGTCATAATATTTGTTGCATGGACATGTTCTGAAACAGTTTATTAAACAGACAGAAACAGGGTGATTCTCTCCAAATCATTGTTGGTTGGAGGTCTTATTTGCCATAATTTTGCATAGGTCAGTTATAAAATTCATTGCACTAAAGAAAAGTTGGACATTGTCCAAACATAATAATAAGTGCCTGCATCCGCACAAAGTTGACCATTTATTGCATGCTGCTGAAAACTCAGGCAGAAAAGGCTGCTTTTGCCTGAATAGGAAAGTATCTAGATAAAGTCAGACTGGATACATCGTCAAACTCCTCCATTTCAATAAATAATAAATCAAACCCAGATGACAAGTTCAGCAATCTTTGTTTCAACAGACGTTCATATGGAAATATCAACGGAGTATTAATCTGTTTGCTGTCAGTAAAACAAAGTCAACTCCAGCTTTAGTTCTTGAGAAGAGAAACTAACCTTGAACGATAATAAAACTGCTTTTTGTGTATGAAGCACAAAGACTGCTTTTTCTCTTGTAAAAGATCAAAAATTGCTGCTTACCTCCTGGCTCCAACGGTCCTTCCAAGTGATCCACTTCACTCCATCCCTGGAGTAGCGGAGTCGGTAACTGCGAGCAAACTCTTGACCATGACCGTCAGCGTGCCGTCCCTGGGTACCAACCAGAGCCAGGAAGTGAAGTTTATGCAGATCTACCTGCAAGAGAGACACTTCACTTAGATGAAGACATACAGAATGATTGCACCAAAACGAGAAAAAGGAAAACAGCTTGATTTGCTCACATACACTGCACAGGTTGTTACATCAGTACATTCAGTCTTGATGCTGTTTACCTCTGTTTGCAGTCTACATACATAGCTAACTAACCCAACCATGTTCTCAGTGGATTTAAATAAAATAATATTTATATCCTTTATTATAGTTTTAATTATTGTATCAGCTTTATTGCACACAACAGTTCAATGTTATTTCTATCTATTTTACATAGTATCATTGATAATCAAGCAGAACACAGTAAATAACTTTCCAACCTGAAGATATTCTGATCCACCGGGAAAAACTGGTCCTGCGGGACACCACGCTCCATCCCCCTCTCCAGTGCTCAACCTGAGAAAAACAGGGTTATATTAATAAAATAAAACTTTCCAAAATACCTGGAAAAAACTGATCGAATCCTAGTCTGACAGCCAAGCAGAAATACAAACAACCCACCCAAGACTGACTCGGAGTGCAACACAGCTACAACTGAGAATTCGATATGAACAACTTGAACTCCACCAAATCCATACAGATCGGAGTCCATAACAGCCAAACATTCACATATGAGTAAGACAACGTTGTCTGAATAAGAAAAATCGAGACAGAAACTTGGCTGAGGTGATGATACACTGCAGGCAACAGAGCGAGGAAGCAACGGCAGGCGGATGGAAAATACTGAGAACACACAGGAGAGGGATAGAGATGAAAGAAGCATGAAAGGAGTGAAAATTACCATCTCTTCCTCACTCTTCAAACCTCACACCAAGATCTGCTCCATAACATCAGGACCGATCTTAACCCACAGCACCTGAGGCCTTCCACGACCACACACATGCACGGCTGCACGGATTTCCCCTCAGTGTGACCTTCCTCAATCTAGCCTGGGAAGAAAAACCCAAACTGCCACCACAGACAGGCCACATACAGACCACAACTCTGGCTATGTGTTCTGTGAGTTCACATCAGCTCTTATGAGGAGCTTTGGAAGGAAGCACCAGGCCACAACCGCACTCAGACCGCTGTGGGATTTTCTCCCAAAATGAACGCTGCTGCTGCTGCTTTGACCACCAAAACAAATAACTACATCAACTCGGTCACAGTGGCGCTGGTGCTTCAGTCGATCCTGCTATCCCTTTGGTGGATGAGATCATCATCATGCTGCTGTGAGACCGCAGGATGATATCAACACATTAGTGCTCGACAGAGTGTCCTGTGATGGAGGAAAGTGGAGGATGAGGAGGGAGGGAGAAAAGAGGCTGTGGTGGAGTTGAGTCTAACATGTATCAGCCAATGGGAGTAATATTTAGGCTACCATCCAAGCACCTGAATATTTTCTCCTGTTTCCTTTTTCCCCTCCCTAATTGCCTGCCAACACTTCATTCATCTCCCCTCGTCTCTCACCTCATTCCCTCCATCTCTTTTCCACCTGCTAACACAGATACACAACTATTTCACTGTCACAAAGCAATCAGAGCAATAAAGAAAGCTCCACAACCTCCAATCCTTACACCTTCTATTACATGTTTTTTTAATTAATTCTTCAGCTTTCAGCACAATACAATCATCCCCAGTTTCACTTGATAAAAAACCTGTACTGTATGTCCAGTACTCTTTCTGTTTTCTCTCACCATGCCTCCCTGACGTCTCTTTAAAAAAGAGCCAGGGCTAATAATCATTTCCACATGGTTAGACAGTCTGCCAAGAGACCCAGCCCTGCACACCACTGGAGACAAATGAACACACACACACACACCCACACACACACACACACACACACACACACACACACACACACACACACACACACACACACACACACACACACACACACACACACAGAGGTCCTGTAAATGCTCTTACACACATTGGTTGCATGTTGCAGGCCTGGCTTGTCTCTCATGAGTCTGACCATGCTGACAGACAGACGGACAAGGTGGTAATATGATTACAGAGAGGGGTTTTACAAAGACACACTATCATCCTCCATCATAATCTAATAGACGGCCGACAAATTACTTTAGCACAGTGCCAAGGGACTAAAAAAGGCAGACGGGCGCATCAGTCCACTTTGACATGTGAATGTATTCTTGTGTTACATGTTGTTCCAGCAGATCTACAGTTATTAAACTGAAAACAGAGCGAAGCAGAGGCTCTGAAGTTTCAGTAAAAAATGTTCTGTTAAGTTTAACCTGGCTGAGAGCAAGCTCATGTCTGGGAGCTACTTTTACAACCATACCAGGACCCTGTCTCCTTCCATTTCAAAACTGTGTTTAAAAATCAAGTAACACAGTTATGAAACTTAATCCAGTTGTGTAATCCATCACAGTTGAGTTTTATTGAGTATATGTCAATGGGGTCGTGTACATTAATAGCAGAGTGGCATAGTAATGTTGTTAAATTGCTGTTTGATTTGAAAATGCTGTATTGCCACTTGTTCAGATCTATAACTGTACAGTCTGCTTCCAAAAACTGGTCAGCAAAAATGTGAGCCAAAAGGCTGTGTCCTTGGAATTAAAAACACTGTCTTCAGAGCAGAAAAAATGAGTGAAAGTAGTCTGTTGACTCCCTGAGGTTAACTTTTCGTTTTGCTCAAGTATTGTCATCATTTACTCATAGCTGTGTCAGCACAGAGTGATTCACAGGGAGAGTGGATGCAGGTGCAACAGTATTAAATAGCGATGCTTGGCGTGATCAGAGGCAGAGAAAACTACTCCCCGCCCTGGTGCTGGGTTACTATTAAAGCAGAATTACTGCAGCCACACTAGCTACGATTACAAGAAAAAAACTTCTTGATTACTGTGTTTGGAGTAATGTCATTATTAACTTGCAGTGCTGTGCACACACACACACACACACACACTTCCTACCTCCCATGTTTGGCCTCAGTGGAGTCAGACCAGGCGCTGGAGGCTGTGATGTCAGAGTCTGGGATGGTGCCATCCTCCATTCCCAGGGCGTAACGACACTGAGCTGTGGAGGAGAGTTGGAGGAAAAGAGAAAGACATGAGCAACATTCTCATCTGCTGGACGCACAGGAAACCTAATATTTCCATTTGAGTTTCAGCAGCCAACATTGGTCACGGAGAATAATGTTGTTATGTCATCGCTGGGAAAACTTCCGGACTTCACGCTTCATAAGCCACACAAACTCTAAAGGGAGGGAAAGGGAATACCAAAGTCTACAATAAATTCTTCCTGCTGGCCTTTATTTAATACAGAACCTCTCTGTGTGGGCTCCGTACTAATGAGTTCATGTAAATTGTAATGGCAGTGTTTTGCATCACTTGTTCCTGCAGTCCCCCTTTGTCCTGTCAAAAGAGCCCTCATAAAAGATAGTCATTAAAATTCATCTGCTCTCCGGTGAGATGCTGTGACCTGTCTTCTGTGTGACTACACCTCTCCTGTTGCTTTTTTTCTCTTTTGTTTCTCCTGCTCCATCTCCATCCAGCACAAAGCAAACTCCTCGGGGCTCCAACGATCCAGCACAGCTCGTGTTCCGGTTACCACTTCCCTGGGATTTTCAGGGACAGAACAAAAGACGGAGAGACACAGAGGGCGGATGACAGAGCCCAGACAGGGCTCGGATATCTGCTCTGAATCCGCTCCAACGGCAGCATGATCAAATGATTCAGATACAGGGGTCCCAGGCAGGGATTACCCAATGACCCAGGTATCCACTCTGTAGTCAGCCAAGAAGAAGAGATGTGTCAGTGGAGACGAGGGGGGTAGGAGCTGAGGGAGGGAGTGGGTAGTGATAAAGTGGAAAGGGGTACTGACAGTGATATGGAGCGGAGGCTGAGGGTGACAGAAAAAGGCGGGGGTGCAATGGGCGTCTGACTTAGTTTCTGTCATTGAGTCAGCGGAGAGGAATGTTGGGCTGCATGACAGACCCTAAAAACCCCGAGGGGTGCAGCAGACAGACACACACACACTTTATACACAGCATGGGGACAGACAGGTGCCTATTTCATTACATCATCATCATCATCGTCATCATCATCAGCACACATAGGCAGTAAACACCCCACCATCTGCAATCTTTTCATTTCTGTCTCCTCTCCGTGTCCTCTGCCTTCACCTTCACTTTCTGTTATTTACAACAACACATTAGACCAGGCGCTAAAACCTCGGAGCTTGATTCATTAAGACAAACTGTGGGTGGATCTTCATCAGTCTTGACCAGTGATCAGATCAATGCAGACACTATTTGTCAATTGATGAATAAGTCTTTCAATCACTTCAGAGCGAGACAGTTCGAGCAGTCTCTTGGAAGTTATTGCTTTATCTCGCCACTCTCTGCTGCTTTTTCTAAGAGAACAATAGCTCCGTACAAAGTCCAAAAACAAGCAAATTGGGTTAATCTGCAATCTAAAGTCTCCATCAGCGTGGATGTGAATAGATGTTTGTCCCTTTGTGTCAGCCTGCTGAATCACTGCCGATCTGTCTAACAGGGGTCTGGTTGTCCCTCATCTTGAATCAATGCAAAGTAGCAACTCTAATATGTAACAGCATTTTTATAGGTTTTAAACAAATTCCTTAGGCCTGTGTGTCACTGTTTTGACTCTGTACAGTCGCGTTAAACGGGTCAGCCTGTGTCATTTGCATGACTCAAGTCCAAACAGGTGCAAATCATACTGTGGCAGACTTTTTTGCAGACAGTTTGTCCAGGTTGAACCTGGTCTCTTATGCACTTTCTCAAGGGATCGGTCCTTCAGGATTCTTTAGTAAGAACCGCAACATTACATCTTGAAACCCCTTGAAACCCTGTGTATGAAATACATTCAGTTTGATTTCTATTAACTTTAAGAAAAGTATTTCAAATTGAGAAGCTAGAACCAAATAAATAGTATCTACTTCTCACTTCAAGCTGACACCAGCGCTAATACCACGGTAATCTATGAGTCTAAAAGATGTTGAGCAGATTAGTTATTTCCTGTGCTTTCTTCATGCTCTCTACATGCCAGCATGTAAATATTTACTGACAGGCATAAGTTTGGCACAAACAAAAACAATCAGCACATGATTAAAATAATAACCATCTCTGGCAGCCTCGTCTCATTCACAGTCTCGCTGCAGCACACAGAAGGTTGACCACACAGCAAACAGTCTCCTCTGGTTACACCTGGTTGGCTCACACTCACTAATCCCTCATGCCCTCCCCCCTCTGACATTTTGACTGACACTTTCATGAGCTGCCTGTGCATTAGTGGTCCTGATGAGCGGAGGGGGGGGGCCGCCCAGCTATCTCATTCTCTTATTACACACTGACTGGCTGGCAGACAGGGAGAGGACACAGGATAGCCTGTTGATAGCGCATGGAGAATGAGCCTTACTGATCTGAGAATGTGAGGAGAATGTTGGAGCAGCAGGACGGGCGGTTGCTGTGCCCGAGGACACGACAGTGGGAGGGATAAGGACAGGGAAAAGGGCTTTAAAGTGTAATTTTGCCTAAATTTGTGGGAATAAACAACCTTGAAATGTGCCTCTTGACAAGCCATAACAATGAGGCTGTATTTAGGGGGCGCACACCCAGTGTGAGTAAATATGGAGTCAAAAAAGTTGTTTAAGCCTCTAAAAAATATTTTAGAGCTTGTGACCACTTTTATTTCATGCTCATATTGGAAACTTCAAACACTGCTATAAAATCAAACTGACCAGCTGTGTGCCATGAGTTGTCTGATTGTGACAAACAGTTTTTACTAAATCTTATCCAGGGTCAGTAGGCAACAGGAGTAAAGGATAAGGGTTAAAAACTGGAGAGAAATCTAACCTAAGTTTCAGCAACGGGACAACTCTCAAGCTTAACTAGATGACAGCTTTCAGCTTTCAGAAATTTCAGCTAGCTTAGAAGTTACTGGAGGAAATTGGGAGTTAAAGATTATTTAAATCTTGCTAATAAAATGCAAGCTCTGAAGTAATTGAATGCTACAAAAAGCTTTGTCCAAAAGAAGCCAGCAGGTTGTAAAAAATATTATTCGCCTTTGGAATATGGTCCACCAGATGTTCACTGTCACATCTGTTTTTAGCTTTAATCAGTTCTGAAACTGCGATGTGATATCAGCTGCCAAATACCCGCAGTTTATGTGACTGATGGACTAGAAAAACATTACTGCACCATTTCAGCTTTTGGACAAAAAGTGATAGTTCGGTGGGGTTGTATGAGGCACCTGTCAACACTAAGAGTGTTACCTTTGTTGAGAAACTAAGCAGAGAACTGGCACAGGAGTTAGAGTGTTAATGCTGCAGACAGGGTGAGTTTTATTATATGGTTGTGTATGCTCACCATCATCATTAATGTCAATGTAAGTGTGCTCTCTAGATAATTTTCAGAGCTTCACTCAGCAATCAGAAAGCCACTTTCTTTCAGCATCCTTGCCAGTTCTCCAGTTGGTTTTTCAACAAATGCCAAGCTGATGGGCAAACACTGTTTTACTAATAATGTAAACTTCGCACAGCCCCACTTCAAAAATACTGTTTGAGAGTAGCATCACAGAAATGTGTGTGTGTGTGTACTGAATCCTCTTCCAAAACATTTGGAAATTTGTAAACAACTTTTCTGTCACAGTGGATGTCACGACCCGGCTCAAAGCTCATGACAAAAAGGGAGACAAAACACCATGTACTTTGTTTGAAATGATATTTTATTAAACCAGATTAAACCAAATAAGACCAAATTAGAATTCAAAATGAAGTATTGACTGAATGAGATGTGAAAGGTCAGCAAAATCAGTGGTGTGTGGTGTGCATGAGTGGAAAGTGTGTGTGTGTAAATGTTGTTAAATGCAAACAAAGGAAAAACGTTAGGAAATCATAACCAACCAGAACTAACAGAACACAAAGTACCTGTGAGGTGGGAAGCCAAAAGAAGGAGAGAGAAAGTGAGTGACAAGTGTTTAAATAACCTCAGCTCAGGTGTGCTGAGTTACCCCAATCAGTGTGCTCCAGAAGGAAAGTGCAGGTCAGACACACCTCAAGGATGACATCACCAAACCTAGTGGCACTACAGGGGGCATCACAGTGGACAAGAACCAGCATTGTGCTGCACTTCTTATTGATTTGTTCAAAGCTTCTGACACAGTCAATCGTGATGTTTTTTAAAACTTAGACTTCTGAGCTCAGGACTCTCAGAAGAAGCTGTTGCTTGGTTCTCTATCTTAGCAATCAGTGACACTGCATAAGATATGACGGTGTATGCTCTGACGTTATATCTGTCCACAAGGGTGTGCAGCAGGGCTCTGCGTTAAGCCCACTGTTGTTTACCCTTTGTATGGATGATCTTACATTTTTATGCTGATGACACCACTGTGTACTGCTGTGCTGCATATCTTGCACAAGCTGTTAAACCTTTATGGTCCTTCAAAATACACATTGCATGAACTAAAACTTGTTTCAAATGCAGATAAAATCAAGCTCCTGTTTTTTTTTAACAGATCAAAGACCAGGTCTCAAAATATTTCTGTGTTTTCTACCGTTGATCGAAAAAAGATTGAGTGTGTACAATATTGCAAATACTTGTGTATACTGATTGAAGACTCCTTAGATCAGGGATGTCAAACTCGTGTCATAGAGGGCCAAGAGGCTGCAGGTTTTCCTCCCAACCAAGAACTCCACCAGCTGGTTTCACTGATTAGTCCCTGCTCTCTGCTTGAAGGTGAGGTAATCAGTGTAATCAGCTGGTGGAGTTCTTCGTTGGAAGGAAAACCTGCAGCCTCTTGGCCCTCCATGGCACGAGTTTGACATCCCTGCCTTAGATTTTAAGTCATATGCACTGTCTTGTGAAAAAGCTGAGGCTAACTTGGTTTTTATTATAAAGCAAGCTGGGTTTCTCTTTTTATCTAAAAAAGAAATTGTCAATGCAACTTTTTACCTGTTTTAGATTATGGTGATCTTTTGTATATGCACGCCTTTGCACAGTGTCTCCATATGGTTGACACTGCCTAGTGCCTACCATGCCTCCTTAAGGTGTGTTACAAATTGTAAATCTCTGACTCACCACTGTTGTGCTTTCTGGTTGGATCGCCCACTTTGGCGACCCATAGGCTCTTACACTGGTACACCTTTGTTTATGGAGCAATTCTTGATCTGCTTCCCCTCTGTTCATGTGTTTCTATCATGCAAAGTGCTAGGCACTCTCAGGATCTCTTTATGCTCTCAGTCACAAACACTTGGACAGATTTTGGAAAAGGGGCTTTTGGGTACTCTGCACCCTCAGCCTGTAATCACCCACAGAATGACTTAGAGCTCATGGAGCTGGTGTCCTTAAATGTTTTTAAATCTAAAATGAAAGACATAGAAGCAGGTTCTATGGGATGTGGATGTTTTAGCTTGACTGTTTGAACAATTAATCCAGATATGACTCACAGATTGCTCTGTTTTTAATCCATAATGATGTGCTTTGTGAATTTTACTTTGTACCTCTTTGTATTTTCAGTCTGTAACTTTGTGTTTTTGCTGCTGCCTGTCTTGGCCAGGTCTCCCTTTGAAAAGGAGGTTTTTAATCACAACAAGACCAAACTGGTTAAATGAAGGTTAAATTAAATTAAAACATATTTGGCCCTATGCCATGAAGTAGAGGGGCTACAAGGCACTCTGCTAGTTGTTTGATGGGACTTTGGAACAATTTATCCTCCACCAGTTTTGAAATGATTATTTCTGCATGCATGTGAAATAACCTACCTGGGTTAAAGTGCCACTCATGGTCCTCTGAAGATGACACCAGCGCCAGCAGGACTGTGAGCACAGAAAACAGCCGCAGGGTCAGCAAGGCCATGTCAGCAGCAACACGCCTGGTTACCTGTCCGGGGACACGCTGGCGACCACAGGCATACCTGCAACCCCCAAAAGAGAGAGATATTATAAAACATCTACTTTAGGATTCAAGTCTCTGCTTGTTGAAACTTCATCAACAATCTCATTTTCAAGATCAGATTTACATTTTGCTTGCAGGTAAACAGTTTCAGCTGGCGGCTGCTGAGCTCACACACTCAACATCTTCTTCATTGATTACCAAACCGAATCAAATCCTCTTAGCAAGAAGCACGTAGCATGTCTCGCAGTCATTTGTTTCTCAATGTTTTGCGTGCCGGGGCTCAGCAATGGACCAAACCCCAGAGGAGCAGGCATAAAGCCTTACAACAAAGGCCACTTTCACACACTAATTTGTTTTTCCCTCTCTGGCAGCAGAATGCGGGACACAATAATACTTTGCTGCCTTTAGAATGGTACACACAGCTTGGTAACTGAGGATGGTATAATTAGCCAACCTCATTTAGTCACAGAGATTTTATACTTCTCTTGTATTTGAAATTATAATAAGTCATCAAAATGACAGATTTCTATCTCACTTTCTCTCAATTGAACAGATTTTATTTGAAGCGCCTAGATGGAGATGACTTTATACAAAAAATAACTTAAGATGTAGAATGAAAGAAAAGAAAGTGATGGAAACAGATGGACAAATGTCAAATTTTTAGTTAATGAGGACACAAACAATGCATGGACAACGTTTTGAAATGAAATGATTTGACAATAAACGTTTATTGGAGACATTTTGCATATTAAATCACCATGAAATCACATAAAATTAAAAAAAAATCACCAAAAAAACTGCAACGTATGCCTGCATCAAAAGTCACAAAGTTCGAGCAAAGAATACTTCATGAAGGCTGTTTTTCTCTGTTTTCATTTCAAAGGATACAGGGAGCAGTTAACTTAACAATTTGTTTATTTTGGAGGATGCTTTTTGTGATGCTGTGGAGCTGTGTTGTAACAGAAGAGGACCATTACTTAAAAAATGTAATAATACAAGAAACTGTAGCGTCCAAGTTGAATAAACATCTCGCTGAAACATTTTTAACTAAAACATGATTGTCTCAAAGGCAGAATTTAACACTGAAGAAATAAATTACTTTGCTTCTAATTTAGCGAGGTGTACAGGATCTAAAGTATTTTTAGAACGAAATAGAACCTAATGCGTCTACCCTGTGAATATGTGTGCTTTTTTTTCTCTGATAAGGCAGGAAAAATAATTCCATTTCATGGCTTTATCCCTTGTGCATATTTTACTTTTACACGTGTGTAAAGAAGACTTCCAGTGGTGAAGCAAGAGGGAGGGAAGAAACCTTGTGATAAGTGGAAGTCTGAAGTAGAAGTGACAGGTGGGAGAGTCACAGGGGCCAGACCAGCTTCCCTGTAGACCCTCTGTGTTTCAGCTTCTTCTCCAGCCAGACTGGGACAGGCCAACAGCTGACACACAGCTGTAGTGACAGAGAGCTGGGGGAGTGGAGGGGGGAATGTATGGAAAAGGAGTGAATGGTGGAGTAGAGTTTGCGCTGGCACAACAGGGCGGAGACGTTGGAACAAGAGCAGCGATGACATGGTTACACGGCGTGTGTGGATTTGGGAGGGGGTAGGCGGTCTACAGAGAATGACTTATAGCCTTGTGGTGTGTGTGTGTGTGTGTGTGTGCGCGCTTTGGTGTGAGAGGCACATATGTGGGCATAAAGGAGATCTCAGGGATCACAAGCCTGTGCAGCTGTCCTGTATGGGAGACACAAAGCACCTGATACTCGACGCATGTGTTGCAAATGGTAAAAGAAATGAAAGAGAGAGGCTGGCTTTTTTTTCCCCCCGAGCAAACACCCAAGATGTTCAAATGACTAAGAAGAGCAGTGAGTGTGCCCGATGACAAAACCCTGAAATATGGGGCTGGACAACGCTGTGTGTGCAAAAAACAGGAGCTGGAAATTGATGACTTGGGCCCCCAACCCAAAGCAATCACCATAACAACCGATGTCAACAAACATGATCTGATAATGTCTCATCACAGTTTGTCAATACATGAGAAACAGGAGGACAAACTGCTTCCCAACACACCACAGAGAAACAAAGGCTTCAGAAACAAGAGAAGAAAGGAGGGCTGACAAATGTTTTGGCGTGAGGAAGAAAAGTGTCCACAGCCATCGGAGCACATTGTTGTTGGAGAAGTCAAGTGGTGTTGAACAGCTGTGGTTAGTGCTCGGGGAAAGAAGGAGAAGGGCCTGCTGTGTTCTGGAGGAGGCAGCTCAGTGTGGAGCCCCAATCTACACCCGCGCATTTTGTCTGGGCTAATCCATAAGCAGGACTAATGAATACTTATGAGCAGCTGCTGCTTCTGTCCTGCACAACAAATACACAGCCGAAAAACGAGGGGAAGAGTTAAGAGCCGAGAGACACACAGGACTTTTTTAAACTAGCAACGATTGCATCATTAAAGAGAGTTTGCCAGGGTCTCTATAATTAGATTGCCTCAGTTAAAAAACTGGCAGGCCTGCCTTGGCACAGAACAGCGCTTTTTCTAGAGAGCCCCTTGTGTTGGACCCAAATGTTTGAAATCACTTTTCTTAAATTCCAGGTATATAATGAAGCCAGTCTGGATGTCAGGAGTGACCTCAAGAATTATTCAGGTGGCTTTACATCACTGCTGAGGATTTTCCACAGAATAACATAACTTACAGCTGTATTGAGATTTCCAACCATCCAGACAGGCATTACTTCACCTCAGTGTCAGCACAGAATAAAAATTAACTTATAGACTTGAAACCCAAGAGGCTTAATCAATCACAGTCGATGTTAAGTCCTTTTATTTTTTGGTTACAGTTACATAACCATCATCCCAGACTCAAGAGAGCCGTCAACAGCAAAACCTCAACAGCCAAAAACCATCTAAGTCACTTCATGCTTTTCACGATGATTTGTTATTATTCCATTTTGATTTCAGTACAATAAATCAGTGCAGGGACATGGCTCTTAGGAGCCTGACGTACTAATGTAGCTTCAGAGTTGTTGGAACAGCTCCCGCTGTGGCTGAAAAGCAAGAGGAGTGGCTGATGGATTGCAGCTTAGGCCTGTCGATCATCCATAGTCCATATTAAAAAGCTGCTGGAGTGACCCGTCATTATGTGAAAGCATCTTTACAAAAGAGTGTCTCTGGTTTTCACTCAGAGTTAGTATTTATTCCATCTTTTGAAGCACTTCAACACTTTACTAAAGGGACTGGCACAAAGTCTTTCTCAAAAATTCATGTTTCCAAAACATTTTGACCTAATTTCAAGAGTCTGGGGTTATTTTCTAAATTGTAAAGTCTCATAACTGCTGAATGAACAGACAAAATATTTAATTGAACTTAACATGTCCATTGCCTAATGTTGGATCATGTTGGTAACAGTGACAGCCCTGAACCTTATCTTGAACTTCTGATGATTTAAAGTATTTACATGAGTTGATGAATATGCTGAACTGGTTTTAATTTGTTTCTGAGCAATGATGAGCCTCAGTACCACTGATGCAGACTGGTTCCAAACTTGGGACCTGGTCCCCTTAAGGCCCGGGTTTTCTCATATTAAGATAAGAGGGTGCAAGAAACTTTGGAAACTGCTGCTCTTTAAGGGTCTGTGAGGGCTATCCGGAAAAGTTGGTATCTTTTCTGGGATAAAGACTCCATTCCCCACATCAGATCTTTTCGAAACCAACCTTTTTATTCAGAACAACCTTTTACAGAATTCAAAGAGAAGAAGTGTTTAAAAAGTGAGCAAACTTTGCAAATTCAGTTTGTATCCTTGTTTAGTAATCATCTTTATTTCACATTACTCATAGTCTGGTGCCCTGAGATGTGACTGTAACTTGTAGCATTACTGAATCCTGGTTGTGTGCAGTCAGTATTCATCTACCAGCCCCAACCTCACCAAGCAGAGCGAACATAACCTGGCTCTTCTTTTTATTGAAAACTGAAGTTTAAACAGATCACATGTTTTAGCCTTTACTATGTGGTTTATCACTCTCTTGTTTGGCTTTCTTCTGCTCTTGTCCTTTTTTTGAAAACAAACAAAGAAAAAAAAGTTCTGCTCAAGTGTCTACCATCACTACAAAATTAATCAAAGAAATAGTTCTCAGCAGAGAAAAAACACAGATCTCTCTTCTCACTGCTAAACTTTGCTGGCCAGCATGGTATTCTTATGGGAACTTCTACGTGTTGTAAGTCAGTCAAGTCCTGAACAGATACTAAGAAATATTATTAAAAAATAACCTAATTTGGTGCTGATAATCTCAATTTAAGTTGTGGATTATGATCAGGCATATACATAAGTGTAAATCCTTTCCAAGATCACTTAGAAAGTCCTCACAGGGACTTAAAAAAAACTCTCCCAAATCATTATCACCCATGACAAGGATGAAGCCAACTGTTGCACTAAACACAGTTTATGTACTTGCTTTGTATCAAAATGGTCAAATGAATGGATTTTACTTCACTGGCTTTAAGCTTTGAATTTTAAATGCTTCACTCCTCTCTGAAACGCTGTCCTTGTTCATACACAGTTTTCGATGTGTGAAGTCTTAAATCACAGCCAGATAAAGAAACACGCTGCTTCGGTTAGACATGACTAATGGCTGCAGGGAGACAGAAAGCAGTGAGCTCTTTGTTTTGGATTTCCGTCAGCGCATGAGGAAGCCAGAGAGGTCGTATGCACCACTGCCCTCTGAGTCCTGAGGAGAAGGAAGCATAAATTAATCTTGAATCTTTACACTTTGAAGGTTGGGATTGTGCCAGCCAACAAAACAAGGTCATTTGATGCTTTCCTGAAAAAACAAGCTTGTTTCCTTGAGACTTGAGGACGGTGTGAATCCAGCCCTGTTCCCTGTGGGGCCACTGTTGTCTTGTTTTTACTGAAGACCCAACTCAAGGGCGATGAGTTGTCTGGCAGCACAAATCTTTCTGTGGGTTCTTTTTTCATCTTGAAATAATCTTCTCCACTCTCCTTTGGTTTATTACTGAAATACGTCTAACTGTTTTATGTCCTTTACGAAAAGAAAAACACAATCACTCCCTTTTAGTCAGTCGGGGTGGAAACCAGAGTCTGAACACATTTTCTCTTCTTTCATACAACCTATGAAGTTTTTGGTAAAGTTTGCTGTTATTCAGTCTTCTTAGTCATAGTCTTGGTCACACATTGGTCATCAAACTGCGCAGTAGTGTGTCATCTTTACAAGGAAGTGCTAGTCATGACTGTGGAATCTGATTTTACTGGGTTTTGCTACAGGTTGAGGATGCAGGAGGAAAGAATGGATGAATCACTTTAACAGGGTAATGAGAGTCGAAGGAGAAGCAGTCAAGTCAGAAAAACAAATTAAACAGCAGGAACAAGAGAAGGAGAAAGTGTAGCATGTGACTGAAGCATTACCAAAGGAAGTAGTGAATCATAAAACACTGAAGAAAGCACGGTAAGGGATTATAGAATAAAAATCATGTTTCCAGGAAAGCTGTAGTTGCACTAAGCATCACATCACTCACTAAGACATCTCAGCTTGCAAACAAAAAACACCCAATTCAACATAAAATGTCCTAGCAGCAAGGACTCAGCAGGGCAGTATCATAAAGCAGAGCTTTGCAACAACACTGCTCATAAGAAAGTCATCTGTGCACTTGGTTTAAAACAGAGAATCACGAACAGAGGCTTGAGGGCAGTGTGAAAAGCCGGAGAAAAAATGATGTAATAAAGTCAGTGTTATTATCATGCAGCTATACAATGCTGGGATCAATCATGACTAAAGAGTAAAACTGCAATCTTTTCTATTTTCTTTGCATGGCTTTTACTTAAAAGTGGGTCTGTGTGGCCCCTCAGTCTGAAACAGTCTGAACATTGCTCAGCATATCTGCGTGGCTGACAGAGACAAATGGTGACTGATTGCCACAGGTTGGTCTGCCAAATGAATAATGCCCTCATCAACTGCAGCCACACAAACAGATCTGTAAGCACAGGGATGAAGCACTGCTCCATTACGGAGGACAGAAGCACTGCTTCTTTATTTATGGTTTCCAATTCTTTCTTTGCTTAAGAGCCACTAGTGCTGATCAGGGAAAACTGTAGATACAATTTGTCGTGTGAAAAATCACATTTTTCCATTAAAAACACAGTTTAATGTTTAAAAAACAGGGAAATTGCATCTATGGAGTACACATTGCCTTTGAATCACAATCAGTGTTTCACACAAAACAATTTAAGAAGCCTCAGAGTCTGATGAAGAGGCCCAGTCATCCGTACCTTCAGCTAGAGGGGTGCAGGTTCAGTGGTTCCTGATAGAGCTGGACCAATACATCAGCCAGCTCAATAAACCAGCTGGTGTTAGCTTCAACATAATGTATTTATATCAGCCTGTATCTCTGTAAGAGCTTGTTTTAAATGTGGTCAGTGGTATCAGGCTCAGAAAAAACAGGTAGTATGAGGTCCATGGGCTTAATTCTTGCTTTGATTCAGGCCTGGTGTTGCAAATGACACACAATAATGGACTGATACTAAATCTGGGATTTGTTCTCAAAAAACCTGGTTCTGTATGCACGTCCAGTTATTCCACAAACGGGACCATTAGTCATTACGTACAGTTATGGAACGACCCATTTGGCTGTAGTGTTAGCCGCATGCACGACTTCCAAAAACTGGCCAAGTGACTTACTGCACCATGAAAGCGAGGCAGGACGTCATATGTCAAGGGAACTTTCTGGAAAACACCTACAACTAATTTGAATTGTGCATTCCCACTCTGCTTAAACAGAGATAAACATGAGGAGCAAGAAAAAAATATACTGTAGAAGAAATGGACATGTGAGTTGAAGAATATAGACTGAAGCTGTTCTCTTTGCATGTTTCATCTTAAATGTTGACACATGAGGACAATATCCGTGTTCTTTAAAACAGCCCAACAGATGCAGCAATTATGCTGTTAGCACCTGTAATGGTTGAGTCTACTGCCATTAAATATAATACTCTGCTGAGACATTAATCTGGCTCATGAATACCGCTAAACATTTTTCTTTTCTTTCACCATTTTTTCATCGCTAATGGCTAGATGTGCAAATGGGCCCTGGTTTATATGTGTTACCTCTGCAGTTTATACAAACACTTTTCTGCACTGCACTCAATAGTCTGTCTGAACACTGTGAGAACAATGTACCCACTTCGTTTGGTGTTTGTATTTTGGGAGGTGATTTATCCAACAGCTGTTCTAATTTCAAACCATGACTGTTGAGGAAAGAAGACATTAGCAAGGTGTTTTCTCCTGTCAGTAGTAACATGAGCTAGTAAGCTACAAGGCATACTTGTAGATCCAGGATTTGCCTATGCCTCAAACATTAAGACTGTATTCAGACCAGAAAAGTCCTTTGGTCCACTTGTGTGGTCTGGACCAAAAGAGGACTTTATTTTGCTAGTTTGGTGCGGTTTGTATTCAGATTGTACTTTTTGCAAGTGGACTATATTCTGTAAACACATCCACGTGTGTGACGATCAGTGCTCTCATTGGACAGCACTGACAAAGGCAGCACACAGAATACAGACCCGGAAATGGAGGTAAACATGTGTGTTTGTGCTCTTATTAGAGCTGCAAAATCATTTTCAGTTTCATGAGCAGCTCCTTCAAAGCAGGCTTAACAACACTGTTTCAAATTTTGGAACAGCAAAGACGAATGCGCGCAGCAAGGAGATGCTATGCTCTGCATGTCCTGACCCATAACATGCTAGCAACAGCGTGGCTAAACAGAAGACAGAGGATCAGGTATGAACCAAAGACAGTTAGGTTACGGTGGCTTTACAGGCCCAAAAGGCGCATGTATCATGTAGTTAGTTCAGATGGACCTTGGTTTGTATTCAGACCTGCACCGGAGAACCATGAACCGCACCAGAGTTCATTTGGAAGCGGACCGAGACCACCTCAAAAAGTGGGTTTTGGTCCGCACCAGGGTTTGTTTGTGTCAATTCACACCTGCATGGAAAGTCCACACCAACGTGGGAAATGAACCCTGGTCCGTTTAAAGTGGACCAAACAGTCCAGGTCTGAATACGCCCTAAGTGTCTGTGAACTGCAGGAATAAAAATATCACAAGAACTAGTTTGGATGTTTTGCACTAACAAGCCACAACACAGAACAATGCTGATAGGTTGTATGGTGCTAACTGTAATAAAATAAAGTGATAAAGCATAACACAGAACAGTGAGCTCAGACCAACACTGAAAAATTCCCACCAAGCAGAAAGCTTGTTAGCACCTCGGGCACTCAACAGCATCTACACTAAGTTGGCTGTTCATTAGCTGCATCGTGTGAATCAGAGTGCAGTCCCGCCTGTGCATGTGAAGAAATAACTGTTGATGTGAATGTATAATAAGTTCTTCTGGGAAACTGGTGTTGACTGACAGAAACTCGAACAGTTTTGGTTCTCAGGGCTGAAGGATTCAAACATGTTGGTACATGTTGTTAGACTGTTCTCACTTCTCTTTTCCCTGCACCTGGGTGGAAGGGAGGAGTCTCACTGAACTACTGTGAAAGTGATTTACTGAGACTTTTCTCTAAACTTCAGATGAACTTGTGTTAACCCTTTACCGAAACAGCAAACAGATTATTCCTAACTTTGTCTAACTGAAAAGGGATAAAAATAATCATAAGAATGTATCAGATGTGTGGTAACATTTGCATATTTGGCAGCAGAGTGCAAGTCAATCTCTGGTTCTACTTTGACACTCAAACTGTTTTAGGGCTGCAGTGTTGATGGCAAAGCCTCAGCCCAATTCCCTGAATTCAATTTGCACAGTTTCTCTGCCACCTGTCAGCGACAAGCAAGAAGCAGAGGGGAGGATGGGGTGAAAGGAGAAAAGGGAGGCATGTGACAGCACAGTGCTACTCTCACAATGAACAGAGAGAAAACGGTTGGAGACGGAGGGACAGACAGTGGGATAGACAGAAGAATGCTGTGGTGGAGAAAAACTCCCTCCAGTAATCGAACGGGAAGATTCCAGTGCCAGAGTGAGAGAGGGACAAAAGCAACCCTTTGCCCGCAGGACGATGACAATTATTCATCCAGTGAGCAGCTATTGAGACAGAGAGATTGGGAGCTCTAGATGGAAGAGAGGGTTGGAGGGAGTGTGGGGGAAAAAGGGATGGCCTGGAGAGAAACAGAACCACAGAGTCCAGGTCAAACAGGAATGACTTCAGCAAGACTCAGCATTTTGAGTCAAAGTGAGAAAAACAGTCTGGTGTGACCCGGCCCTGTCACAGAACTCTTCTCTCCTTGTTTCTAATGAACGACAGCTGAAGGGCGAGAAAAGATTTCTGTTTTTTTAAGCTGTTTAATATTTAACAACCACCTTCAGCACACACATTCACACCTCAGAGCAAATTAAGATCCAAATATTGCATCTGGGTTTTGCCAAAACTCCAGCAATCCACACACAAATACAGACCCGCACACACACACACAATTCAGCTGTGTTGAAAGCCTGCGGCACAGGCTGATACCTCTATCACACTCACAGTCCTCCTGCCTCCTCCCTCAGCAGAAAAGAGCCTCCTAAAAAGAGCTAAATTACATATCACACAGCACTTTCCTGATGCTAATGTGCCCTTCCAAAGCCCTGGGAGGGAGGCAGGCAGGACCGCCTCAATCAGCGAAGATACCATTACAACTCTAACTTATCATTCAGAAAGGAGACATATTAAAACGGGCCTCCTTTGATGTTGAAGATAACTTTCCTCCATGTTCAAACAAGGTTTCAAACAGACACCTACTTTGCCTGGAGTCGTCACTAATTATTAGCTGTAGAGCAACGTGAGGTTCAGTGTGTGTGTGAGTGTGTGTGTGTGTGTGTGCCAACACTAGAAAACCACCACCAACCACCGTGTGAGGTTTGAAAAGCGCTGAAAAGAAAGTAAGAGGAAGTGCACACTAGTTTCCAGAGATTGAGAGAGTTTCTATTTTTTATAAGCCTCATATACTTCTTTATTTCACATTTAAAGTTTCAGCCCAGTGGAATCCAGACCAGCAACAATCACTCATTAGATTCCTACTTCACTCAAAAATATATTATTCAGGAGTGAGGGAGTACTATGGCATAAAAGACAGTTGTAAAAAGCCTTTTGCAGCTGCAGAAGAAGCTTTAACTGTCTGATTAAGTGGATACGCTTGAGGCCGAGTTAGTTGAAGACCAGAAGTTAAAACTCTCGGGGTGTTGAGTTAGAAAGTGAAGTTACCTGACGTCTGTATTCTGCTCTTCACCTCTGCCTGAAGCTAACCGCTGAAGGCTACTGAAGGCTTAGCTGCATTAAGCACAACATTAAAATCTCAAACTAAGCTGCTAGTGGTTGAGCCAGGTTTGATGTGAGGAATGCATAGAATAAAAAAGATGTCAGAAGGGCAACACTGGCTGTAATTTATTCTTTCTGAATCATAAAATATGTAATACAGGAGAGAATTCTTGACTAGGGAGACATAACTTGCCAACTTTTACATTTCTTTACTTTTATTTAGGGGAAACTTTTTCTCAAGCTTATTGTAAAAGATTTATTCCATGTATTATAGCGTCTGTAAAATAGGCCAACTTTATTTTAAGTACACATAGAGAAGTTTTTCTGCAACTTCTTGGCTAAAATTAGGCATCCGAGTGCCACATCTGAGACACCTTGATAAAAAGCTGTGACAAAACCTTTGAAGAAACATCCCAACCAGAACATGACCCCAGTTTACATCCAAGCAACAACAGTGTTATCTAACCAGGGCACCCTCGACGAGGAGCGCAAACAGATAAATGAGGAGACTCAGAGGGGAGGCAGAGGGTGAGATGGATGAGCAGAGGAAGGGGGGGTGGATAAATGAAACATCTAGTGCTGCTTCAAAGGGAGCAGAGAGATAGAAGATGAAGAAGGAGAATGTGAGTTTCATGATAGATGTGGAGAGAGACGCTTTGCCAAGATGATCAATTAAGGGATCAAAGGTGTGCAGGATGGATGGGCTGGGAGGGCTGAGAGAGCTGGGAGGGCTGGTTGAAGGTGCCCTGGAGAGGTGAAGAGGGCTAATCTGACAGAAAGAAGGAACTTTGGGTATGGCGATTGATAGAGAGGAAATCAAAAAGAGGTTTAAGAACTCTCTGACAACCACAGCTCATAACCATGCTTTGAAGTGTCAACACCTATTACTCAACAAATTTGCTTCTATGATGGTCTCGACTTCTGCATTTGACCACACATACAGCAATCGAAAAGCCGAGCTGTCTAGACTTGAGAGGAAATTGGTTTAGGAAAACAGGGTGGACAGTGAAGTCCTGTCTTCAATTGGTTTCATTTCCCATCAGAGGAGCACAGTGGAGATGGGAGGTAAGTAACCGTGTCGTGTCTTTGAGGCTTAAATGAATTCCGTACACATGGCCTGAGGTTCCTACTCCGTCTGGTGGGAGCCAATTACAAGAAAAGAGAATTTAGAGAACATGCTGCCTCATACAAAGCAGTCATGAGATAAGTCACGTCCAAGACAGTTTTTACAGACCAAAAAACACCTTCGTCGTCCTTGTGCTCTCTCATGTGGCAAACTGCATTAGCAATGGCGCCATAAAGATCAGGCAACTGTGCAAAATGTGCACTCCAGTTATTGTGCCAAGCCTGCCATTGTATTCTGAATTAGTCCCCACCTGCTTCAATAAAAGCCTTTTAAGGATGGTAAACAGCCAGAAACACAAAGACAAAGTCACAAAGCCACAAAATCAATGACCCAGATAGAGGACAACAGACTGAGGTCAATGATCAACCAGACAAGACAAAACAGTGCTCCTGTGTGTGGTACCTTCTCACCCACACATGCATTTGTTTACCAAAAAAGGTGTGATGTAAACATTCACTTTAACAGAAAAAAAAACTCTTCTCACCATCTTGTTTGAAATCTCTGACTGAACTCCTCAAAACAAAACAAAAAGAGCCATTTGTGCCTGACAAATTACTCTGCTCTGTGCAAACTTCTCAACAAATCAGATTTTGCAATTATTGTTGTTTCCTCCCGTGTCTGCCACGACAAAACTAATCAATACGAAAATGGCTCCCCAACTGTGTGCATACACAATTATACTCACATAGCAGGGCTCATCAAGTGTTTAATATATTCTGTGTTCCCTCTGCTGGACTGCACAGCTGATAGAAAGCAGCTCTGCAGGGCCGATGGCTCTCATGGGACGCTGTGGGAGATCTAGATGCCCATCAGACAGGATCCGTCAGACCTGTGCGTGCAGAGAGAGGCTGTGCACCCACACTCAGGGCTCCTTCTCACTTTATGCCCCTGCCTTTGCTTCACAGGCAGAGAGGGAGGGTTTGGGGGAGAGAAAATTGCCTTTTATTGCCTCTCTATCTATTGGCAAATAGCATAGCCTCCCCCTCGTTCACATCCACACCTCCTCCTCCTCCTCCGCCTTCCAGCAGTCTAACATTGCTATACCTCCTCTGGACAGCCTGCTCATTCCCGGGACCACAAAACTATCCACATGTAACATTATCATGATGTGGTGGACAAGGTGACTGCCCGCAGCACTGCACACCTACTGTTAACTCCCTACAATCCCAGAGGCATGCACACACACAAACACACACAGCTGGCAATAGCACTGCATAAAGTCATGCCCACGTTTTCACCTTTATGCCTGCTCAAGTAAACAGAGGCAGAAAGCTGAATGATGCCATTTCTGGGCAGAACTTTTTATTGATTTCAGAACTGAGGAAGTTGAGAAGTTATTATCACACATGATTGATTCCCTTGCGCCATCCCTCTCTTTTGGCTGAGGAAACACTAAATATAGAGATCAGATGGAGTCCAAACTTTATGCCAGCTTCTCCCTGGGGTGAGAAAATGTTTTACCAACAAAGCTTATCTATAGTGGCAGGAATCCCTGTGATGTGATTTCAGGTTCGGCTCTGTTGACTGATCAGCTCCCTTTAAAGGAAAACCACCTCATATGAAGCCAGAGGTGAATGAAACCAGAGCTGCTGGTTTTATTGGGGAGGTCACTAGGTCAATGGTGTGTGAGATGAGATGAGATGAGATGAGATGAGATGAGATGAGATGAGATGATGAGATGAGATGAGATGAGATGAGATGAGATGAGATGAGATGAGATGAGAACACCTGGATGTGTTAAGGTGATGTTAAACATTACACATTTTACTGATCCACTCATCAAGGCTGCGCTGAGATTTTGAAGCTTGACATGGCACGAAGAATTGTTTCATTTGTGTGTGAGTGTGTTTGAGTTTTGAGAATAAGGTGTGATGTCAAGCAAGTTAATAATTAGTTTAACAGACTGCACTGGAAGCAATCTCTGTTGACAACTTAAGCACACACATTTCACGATTTGGGTGTTATTGGCTATTACAGTGAGTAAAGACAGAAAATAAATGGTATGACAGCATCACAAAGCCTATTTCTTAACTAGATTCACTTTACATAAAGCAACAGTTTTAGCACAGGTATCAAAGACCCACATTAACCAAGATGTGTTTCCAAACAGTGACCCTTGTGCGTGGTCTTGAGATCATGATGCACTCTGTCAGAACATTTCAGATACGCAGTGGGTAAAAGCCACAAACGTAAACGTGCAGGGACCCAGAGAGCAACGTTACACCTCCAATGAGCCTCTCAGAAGCCCGTGGCAAGCGTCCAGAGCAGCCGTGCCCGCTTCACTAACACACCGAGACTTGAGGACGCCAAGCCACAGAGACAGACACACAGACATACACACAGACAGACAGACAGCTGGAAATATCCGCTGCAATATTATTATACACGCTTCTCCAGGAGTGAAGTGCGCGCGAGGGATAGGAGAAGCGCTCGAGACACTAAAAGGAGTTTGCCACTACTTACCTAAAAGACACGAAGAAGTGAGCTCTGACAGCAGTCCAAACTTTTAGAAAAAGTCTTTATCAGACGAAGTCAAGCAGCGTCTAGCCCTCAAAACCACGAGTCCACTGGATAATAATCCAAACGGCGCTCTGGAGCGGTTGTTTCGCTCAGCAGACGACCTCTGTCAAAACTCAGAAAACAACTAATTATCCGAGCCAGCTGAACGTACCGGCTGGTGCAAGACCCACCGCCTGACTTTCGCTTGACCCTGTTCGGTCAAATTGTTCAGAAACTTGTCGTCACTGAGAAGAAATACAACAAACACAGAGCGCGTCGGGTCTCTCTGCGCTTTTGGTCTCTTCGCTTTGGCCGCTCTCTGTCTGAATCTACGCAGCACCAACAAACCTCAGTCCGAGCTGCACAGTCGGACCAGCAAGCGCCACCAGGTGCCTATTTACATAACTGCACCGGCTATGTCCAATCACAGCGCAAAGCAAGGTGCCTGATTGAATATTCCAGCAGACGAACAACCCAATCAGAGCCCCTGTGGGTGGGCCCTCTGACCTGAGCTACTCTGTAGGGAGAACCCAGATATGAAGCCCTTCAGGGAAAATGCAAAGTTTCTTTGTCAGAGAAAGAAAGAGATATGGGGTATATGATACTTGATACTGCAGCACTTTCACCTTTTCATCACTTGTGTTTTGGAAAATGTCCTCTGTGGATACTGTGATGATATAAACTTGTAAAACCTTTGAATAAATCTGCTTGTCCCCTCAGCATCTGGCTTAGGTCTTTTAAAGTAGACCTTCAGCACTCTTCCTCGCTATTTACCTCTAAAGGAAACTTTATTACAGAGTATTGGTGGTGTAACTGTATACCATTACTGCCCCTGGGCTGTAATGACTCAGATTGAAGGGTTTGCAGCAAAGCACAGCAATGGAGCTGGAACCAACAGAGTCGTTGATATGAGGCCCTGAGGCAACAAGGCAGGAACAAGATGGGAATTTATGTTTTTAAAAGAGCAACATGTGTGTGTGTTTATGCTGGATTTCATAAAAAAGTTGAACTACTCGGGCTGAGAGAAAAGGGCTGTGCAGCAGTTACAGTATGTGTTGGTACTTGCCTGTAAGAGGGAGAGGAGGGGAACTTAAGCAGGCCCTCAATCAGCAGCCAGGGACAATAAGGTCATTTAAAACTGTGAGCTCCACCTTAAATAAACAGGGAAGAGGAATGCTGATACACTTTTTACTGCCTAGTGTTCCCTTTTGTGAGTGTATAAAACAGACTGAGTGTATGTAGGTGCTTTGGCTTTCAGTGTGGACTCAGTATGTCATAAAAGATGCAGTTATATCAAATATTTGGACTGAAACAGAGCCAGCTGTTGTTCAGACCATGCTGAGGTGAAAAGAAGTACCTTTAGACAGACCTATTGTAGTTTTCATGTTATTACTATTAAAGCTATAAATGCAGGTGGAGTTTTTAGATGAACTTTCTACATGGTAAAAGTTTAATCACATGACAATATATAGGGTAATAGTAAGGCTCACAAATTTTATTTCATGAATGTTAATGCTTGTTTCTATTTTTTATTTTTTTTTATCAAATTGTAATCAGTATTTCACAAGTGAAGACCCCTTTATTGCAAACGAAACCCTCCACCACTTCCTCTTCATAACCACTTTCCTGTCCCTCCCTCCCTCCATCCACCCAATGCTCGTTCTTCACATTTCTTTGTGTTTATAAAGACTTTAGCTGGACTTTCATCTGGTCTGGCCTCATTTCTTTCTGCATATCATTAACATTCTCTCACCACTTTTCAATTCAGGGCTCAGGGAAACCCAAACACACACACACACACACACACACACACACACACACACACACACACACACACACACACACACACACACACACACACACACACACACACACACACACACACACACACGCACATGTTTAATGGTTAAGCTCCCCTCTCTTTTGGTCCTGTGCATTAAGAAAAAAAAGGAAACGTGTGCAGTTTTTTCTCCTACTTAGCTGCAATGTGATCATGGTTTATTCATTTTTTTCTCAGTTTGGAGTCTATTTCCTTCAGGATAAGGTTTTTAACGTTATAACTTGTTTTTTAGTTTTGCCTGAAAAATTAAGAAAATGGTGATGATTTAGAGATGAAATTAAAGGTATTATAATGAGATCACTGTGTATATATGAGATTTATTTTTCCAGCGTTCAATGACAAAATGTTAACTGATTCCCAGAAATTATCCTGTGGATGAGCACCGTAATTCTCAGCTCTTGTTCCCTCGCTCTCCAGAGGCTTTTTCTCCTCTTTTCAGCCTTCTCTGTTGTGCACATCGTCCAACCAGCTCTGCTTTGTTCGTTGTCGGGGCAACTGCAAATCCCCTGGCAGAAATAATGACCTTTTTCAGTATTATTTCCTTTCTCCCCCATGCTTCTTCTCTCCTACTCCTTTTGTGTCTCACTTTCTCTTTACTCTGATCCTGTTACATTTTTTTTCATCCAAAATATGCTCAGTACCTCTGTAGAGTTGTGTTTTTTTGTTACTGAATATGCCCCCTCTCCTCCCTCCTCCCTCGCTACTTATTCTCGCTCCGAGTGAAAACCAGTGAGGCATCAAAAGCAGGTCTGATCCTGTGAGGAATTCACTCAGACACAGATACTAACACAGAAAAGAGAAGTTCAAGTTCTGTTGGATTTACTGTATGAGTCAGCAAGGACAAGAAAGCACTCGGTGAAGGTAGTCAAGGAGTGATAAAGAGAGTTGTCCAAAAATGCCAACAGTCTGCCAAGAGGAAGAGGAGGGCTTTTTAAACAAAGAGACAAGTGTGTCAAAAAGTTAGAATAAAGTAGTTCTTTTAAAAAGGGTTGCTGCATTCAGCAAAGGTACCAATTTAATCCGAAGCGTCTCTTCAGGGGGATGATAGATGATGTATTCCTGTGACACTCGGAATATGCAGCTTGAATTTATCACTTTTCTGATGTCACTGAATCAAAAATGGAAGTGTTCAACTCAAAGGCCTAGGATAACACACACACAGTGACACACACACACTCACACACACATGGGCAGCCTGTCCACCCCCCAGTCATGGTCTGACAGCTGTGCAGGCCTGCAGGATTCAGACAACACAGATCAGTTGCAGAATGTGAAGCTTGCAGTATGTTGGGAACCGGCGTAAAACCACATACCAAGCATACTAGCCCTGCAAACATCTCAGCACTGTCTTTTTCACTGGGAATCTCCAAAAACCAATAAATACCTCAGGTTTGTGATGTCAACAAAACCCTTTGGACTCAACTGAGTGTTTCTCCCCTGAGTTCCTTCTTTTCTCACATTCATGTGTGACTTCAGGTCTGTATTTGGTTCAAACATACATGCATGTGTAAAAGTGTGTGTACGTATGTCCATCTGTCCCCCCTGATGTCTGTTTACTGTCTCCACCAGTATCAGTGTCACAGGCTCAGGGCAGGTTGGGTTTGACTGGGAGCTGGTGGAGGTGTCAGGGGTCACAGGGTTAGTGTCTGCCCCAAGGGGAAGGTTCCTGAGTGGGAGGTCAGGGTGGGTTCCACCACCCTGGAGCACTCCTTTTAGGTGTTCACTGAAGGAAACATTTGTGTCAGCTCCTCTCACTTTCCACCGACTTTTCTGTCATCTTTTTTTGTCTCCGCAATTTTTCTAATTTTGGATGCAAGATTAAGTATGTGTTGCTCAAAAGATTTGTCCAATTTCTTTCCACCACACCTTTGACATTTTTAACTTGGAGCTGACAGGGATGTTGGGCACAGGAATAGTCAAAAACCTTTCTGTATGGGGAAGAAGGATGATCAAGTTTGCTCAAAAACATGAAGGTAACCCATTCATTAAAACTTTTGCAAAACAGAAGTCATTCAAAATGTGTAGCTGGTGTGTTTGAAAGAAAAAAAACTCACTGAAAGAAGAAGACATTCAAAGAGGAATCAAAGTGCAGAAAGGTTACATGAAATATGGTGAGGATATGGAGTATGGTGGACAGGCTACTTAAGAAGTCAGAAGTGTTATCATTGTGTCACAAGAGAATCAAAGCCATAAAAATACTGTTAATGTTTGGATTTTAGATCATTGAAGCCTTTTTTAAAGAGGAAATTGGATATTTTCAAGCATTCTTGTCAATCTTAACATCACGTATACACACAAAGCACAAAGCCTCTGAACAGATGCCCTTTGACACCACACACAGATAAAGAGAAGCTGCGGAAAAAAATCTAGTCTTGTCTGTGCCATCTACATGATCACACAGCTGGATGTGTGTGTGTGTGAGGTGTGATGAGCTTAGTGTTGTCAGGGAAATGTGGGACAAGGGAGGGTGAGGCAGTGGGGGTGAGGGTGAGGAAGGGGAGATGGGATTGTCGGGTGTTTGTGTGTGACCCCTCACACAGTCAGGAGTCCCTGGAGACCCTCTCAGCTGTAGCGGCGCACTTGTGCCTCCTTTTCCTCACAGAGGAGGGAAGGAGGGAGAGGGTGTGTGTGTGGAGACCTATTTTAGGTGTCAGGTTTCTCGACACCCCCTCCTCTCTTAGAAATCCCCTGCTATTCATCTGTGCACACACACACACACACGCACACACACACAAGTCTGACAGTGTGGAGGTCCACAGCTTCTGCTATGGCATTTGGGAGGCTCCCTACAACTGTCGCCCTCTGTTCAAACTGTCACTCCAGCCCCTCTAGGATTTGACTTCCCTTTTCCTCATCCCTCTCATCCCCCAACCCCCTCACCTGTCTGAGCCAGCCGTCGAATGAAAGGCCTCCCTTTCTTCTCCAGTCTCTCCCTGTTTCTAACTATAGAGCTTTGGGAATCATTCACTTTAACCACCATCGGATGTGCTCTGATCTTCTTTGTTTAGCCCATCACCCTCCTGTCTTTACCAATTACATGTTTAGCCTTTCCACTCCCTGGCTGTTTTGCTCAAACAATACTTTAAGTTGGCTGCTGGTTGCCTGGAACAGCCATGTCATGTTTTATGTGTCTCTGTGTGTTTGCGTAAAGACGGATAATTATAGCTGTCCTTTAATTATTTTAATTAATATTTAAATCCGCTGAGGCTCAAGGGGAAAATAAACTCATCTAATTTCTAAATATATTAAAGTCATTTTGAACATGCCTGAGGACATTATTGCCATGGTAACCCAAGTCTGATGTGCTTCTCCGTGTCTACTTCTGCAGCCTCCCCTTCCTCCCTCCTTCTTTTTAAGGAACTTTCAGACAGACTGTTGCTGGCTCCTTCAGCGAGAGTGAATGCTCGGGTAGATTAGAAGGAGCACTGTGGACGAAAAAGTGGGTGGGAGGGAGGGTGAGGATGGTGTGTGTTTGGGGTTGGGGAGGGGGGTTGACTCAGAAGGGTGCAAATGAGTGCCATGGCAATGCAGTGAGAGGTGGTGCTAAAAATACCTATTGACACATGGGCTCCAACTCACAAACAGACAAACACACATATGCACAGACCAATGAGCAAAGAGGTCTCATTCATGCACCAACAGGCAGAGAAACAGACAAACAGCACAGAGACATGCAGATGAAATCACACACACGAATACAACACATGAGTATAACAAGTGGAGAGCACAAAGCTGCCCTTATGATACAACAAGTGAAGTATTAAAGATCTTTCCCAGTGTGTATTGGCAGTGCTTTGTGTTTTGGAGAGCTCCATGGGCCTTTTCTCACTCAGCACAAGCGCTCTGGGCAAACAAACCCAGCTGCCATATTGTGACCCTCTGCAGGAGGAAGATGGGAAAGCTGCTCTGTTCACATTGTGTTGACTGCAGCAAATATTGTTTCTCAGTTTTCTTCATGGTGATGTAATGCTGGAACGCTCCACAGAGCCTGGATCCAGAGAAGAAAAGAAGAGGCAAATAGACTGTTTTGTTTCATTTTGCACAGTTAGTCAAGCAATTTCCTCAGAACAAGGGTGTTGTGTTCAGCTATTACAGTTCTGCTGTGACCAACATGTTTTCAAGTTAAGACTTTATGTTTGATAAAGACAAAACTGACCTCGACAGACTTTCACACAGGATTATAGACTGTACTTGAAATCTCTACGTGTTTCTAAATCTGCAGCCTTGATGAACTGTTGCTCAAAAATATATGCTTCATTCAGAGTGAAGTAAAGTCAGGAAAAAGACCCCTGAGAATTCAATTAACTTATGACAGTTTAACACGGTTACAGTGTTAAAAAAGCAATGTTACTGTGGTTGGCTTGGCTCAGCCAGGAAAAAATGTATCTTCAATTTTTTGTGTACCTCACTTCTTATTTTCAAGGCAAGAGATAAATTTCAGGGATATTTTTCTTTCTTTTTTTTGAAAGTTGATGAAATATTTGACCAAGAGTATGGTAACAGTAAAAGTCTCTTTTTGGTGAAACGGTCTTCTTCTAATGAAAATTTTATTTTGTGTAGTATATTTCTACACGTTTTGTTTATGTGAGGTTAAACTTTAAAAATGCATTGTACTTTATAAGTTAATAACTTGTTGACTACTTATCCTATCACCAATAATAGTTAAAAAAAAAAAAAAAAACCCAGAAAAACTACGTAAATTGAAAAAAATAGACCTATACGTACTCATCCACATTATTTGAGTAATTGTACCTAATTACCTCCCTCTAGATTGGATGATGGGTTTGGGTGATCAGGGTGTGAAGCTTCTAGACCCAGGTCACCACCAAAGCACTGCTGGAGCACTGCAACATGACTGGAGGGACAACTGCCCAAGCTGTAAATCAATGTGTGTGTGTGTGTGTGTGTGTGTGTGTGTGTGTGTGTGTGTGTGTGTGTGTGTGTGTGTGTGTGTGTGTGTGTGTGTGTGTGTGTGTGTGTGTGTGTGTGTAGCCTCTGTTTATCAGTGAAAAAAGTGACTCTATCAACACAGCAAAATAGAGACTCCTGGCACAGAATCAACAATACCTAAGGTGTATGATGATTGGAAATTCTGGACACACTCATTTTCCACCAACCCAACTCGCACAGACACCAAACAATACAGACATTTCATTCAGTGCACATATAAGAAAACAGAAGGACGGAAAGAAAAACCCTTAGAAGCTGTTTAAAGCATGATGAAAAGCTGATAGATGCTACTGATCACAGCCATTTTTCAAAGTGTTCATTAAAGATTTTGACCGCTACAAGAACAAAAAATCATTTAGTGACTCTCTGAGGCATCACAAGTTGCTCACCCGATGAGTTTTTAAGTCTCTTTAAAACACTTTATAATGGATAACCTTCAGAATAAAGAAAAATAGACTGAGTCCTTTTGGAAGAAGAAACTAGAAAAGACTCATAAACAGCTCTGTGATTCTTGTTTGGACAGGAATGAACTCTCCTCAGGGTGGAAGGAACCTTTAATCATTCACGCTTTGGTACAAGTTAACTTGAACTTAACTTTGTGGCTTTTCCTTTCTACTTCATGTCAAATAGAATTTTTTTTAACTCTGTAATCTTTGTGCTCAGATACATGCATCAAACATCTAAGGTTTACCTCATGTAAAGATGTTGGCTACTCACCAAAAAATGCAATAAATAAGCTCTGAACCATAAAATCTCACATAGTTAAAGATTAACTCCTGGGTAATGCCTAATGCAATGTTTATGATTTCTCTAAGATGTTAGAACTTCATGCATCAAAAGCAGCATTTTTATACTTGGTGTTTTGGATGCTGATACAGCACAGCAATGAAATGTTTCTTCCTCCAGAGCATCATAATAAACTGTGACCCATCTGTCCAACTGTAATAAAACTGACCCTGGTTGTTATGTCATATCTCACACATTGCATATAACTAGTATTACCAATACAAATGAGATGCCTGTATCAGCTTGGTGCACCTGACTATTAACTGCAGCACACACTCATAATAATGCTGGCTTTGATAGCCCTCTAGTGACCACAGAGGTGTACCTGCCAGCTCAGATATATCACTGTAATTTACTTTAATGAGATGTTTTGCAGTTTGGTTGTTGCTTTAAAGCCAACAGGGATTTTTTTTTTCTTTAACTGAAGCGCAAACAGAACTGTGGTTATTGTTGTTCTCCTTCTTCCTGAAAGCCTTTACAACCTCCCTCTCAGATTCATTTCAATCCACCTGTAAGATTGTGTGTATGTGTGTGCCTGCAGCACCCGTGGGAGCTATATAAAACCGGACTAATGATTATTCTCTGCTCTGCTTAAGCTCCAGCTCTCTTATGAAAACAGTTCATTGCCCCCTAGTCTCACCCACATGTTAGCCAGGGTCACCCAGGTAGTGAAAATGGGGAAAATTAGAGAAGGAAGGAGGGGGGTGAGAGTCCACTTAAATCCTGCCTGAGTTGTAAGAAAGCTTTCAAAAAAAATAAAACAAATAAAAAAAGGTCAAATTCAAACCACATGAGCATCATATAGGCGTGACTGGTGCAGGCAGCGAAGACATTCAACACAGCCGACTTTAATTAACAGTTTTGAAATGTATGGTGTCATGCTCCAGTAAATCTGCGGCCTTTGTCTGGCTCTAATTACAGCCATCCAGGTCTGAGGGCCACAACACAGTCTGAGCTCTAGCTGGGGAAATTAAGCAGCTTATGGCTCTGGCTTCAAATCGGAAACAATTCCAGATGATTCCATCTCTTCCCCCCTTTGAGTTTATGTAGTCAGCAAATAGCATCTCTGAGCACCATTCAAGCTGGCACTGAATCCAAATTATACAACAAGGGGATTTCCACCCACTCCTGTCCCGTAAATAATGATTATGGCAGTCCTCAGCGATCATTATAACGCCATCTCAGAATGGTGCCCAATGGGTCACGATGAGCATAACAAGATAATCACAGCAGTCTGATGGGAGGCCTGGAAAGATGTCCAGGGTGTGAAATATCCAAGAAACACTGTCAATACAGTCATCTCACAAAGGAAAGACATACAGTGCTCAGATGAGGCATAAATCTGAAAGATATGTTTCAAATTTCTAACACATGACCATGGAAATCATTTTATTAGAAGCTGAGAGAGGTGATAATTTTTTCCATATGCTTCACAGTTAATAAAAGCAGCAGTGAAGCAGACAATGCTTGTGTGTTTTATTGTCTCTCCTCCTCCCATGCATTTCCTGCTTTATTAAACGTTGTCATGTGAGACACTCCATGGAAAGAAAATGAAATAAAAAGTGCTTTGGTAAATAAACATCATTTTGATAACAGCTGACTTGAGGCAAATGCTACACTGATACTGTGGAAGCAGGTTTTTAACCATTCATCCATTATGTTTATGCTGTAACACATAATGCAAAGAGCTGTTAATACCTGCTAACCACAGATCCAATAATACATTGTCTCCATATAGTACTGGTTCTGTGGTTAGCAATAAGATTTGGCATGACATTCCTTCTACATATTAATAAACAGCTCCATTTTAAAACTATGTGCCATGAAAGCTTAAGTAATCAAATTAACTTTACTCTGCCTTAATAAGTCTTTGGTTTGTTTTCATGCTGATGACTTCAAATTTTGTACTGTCTCTAATTTATTGTGTAGTTTTCAGGGACGTTCATCACTTCTGAGTGTGGTGCTGCTCATCATTAGAAACACTAAATTTCATGGCAGCAATTATCAGTCTTTTGTGAGACCCCTCACTAATTACAAGACATCCCAGACCATAAAGTAGACTCATCCATAAATGTCTAAGCTTGTCCACTTGGATCACAATTCTCCTGCAAAGTTTGGTCAAAGCAATTAAAAACAGCCCCACCCCTATTATCAGCGTTGTAAAATTATAAATGCTAACTTGAGAGCTTCATTTCCGGATTAATATATTGCCATCAATTGCAAGTTCTTGCACTTCACCTTCACCATCTGTATTATATTTGTGTGATTGTTATTTTTGTCCATCCATCCTGCTCTTTAACCTCAACACAATCAGGGCAAATGTCTGGTTTTGTTTGTGGTATCTGCCTGATAAAGTTTCTCCACTTCACTATAACTTGCAAATTGCTGCAAATTGCTCTGCTCATGGTGGGCTAAGATGAAATAAGATTCCTTGTCTTAATGTTCTTTTTCTAAAGTATCTTGTTGTGATTTGGTACTATACAAATTAACCGGCATAAGTCAATAGTGATTGATAACAAGACATTTTGGAGGATTATTTCCTTTATTGCAGAAAAGCCATCCAGTCATTGTTAGGCATACAAGGAATGAAATGAGGAATGCAGCTAATAGCCTGAATACACCTCAAGCCTTCACACCACACTCTCCAGACACATTTCCATAAAATCCACATCAACACAACTAAAAGTCTGTTGTGTTTCTAACAGCATCGTATTGTTGAGTAAGTGCTTTAAACTGTACCATGGGCAGAAATGACAGCAGGCGGCTGTGGCGTGATGCATTACACAGTAACACAGCACTGTGCTGTAGATTTCCCCTCGTGAATCAGCGAATGAGGTACAACAACAGCACGCGGAAATACAGCACTCAGGATTGAAGAGGACCAGAGAGAGAGAAGAAGAGAGAACAATATGCCAATGTAATTTGTATTCAGAAAACTGAACAGCAGAACAAAGAAGGAGGGTAATCTTTCCCGTTATGAGGGGACAGGTGGAAGGTAAGATGGTCAGTCTCTGTTGCTGTGTAGTTAAAGGAGTAGTTCAGCATTTTCAACACTCATTTACCTCCAAGTGAGCAGTTTGATTTCACTCCACTCGTAGTGAATGTCTAAAAAGAAAACATGAACCTGCAATCAGAAGCTTGTTCGCTTAACTGAAGACAAAGACTGGGAAAGAGAAAACACCCATCAAAGAAAAAAAAAAAAAGAAAAGAAAATTGAATATATTGGTTCACCCACAGGGTGATGCCCCAGACTGTTTCTTGGCCTGTGGGATGACTTCTTGCAGTTTCAGTATTGCAATAAGGTTGCCATCCAGCAGGGTTTGAACTGTCAAAAATGTATATTTGAATAGAAACCATGGTTTTTCTTTGTTTATTGTAAAACTAACAAATCAGAAAGTTCAACAAATGGATCTGCTGTGGCCTCAGTTGACGCGGTTTGTTGCATGTTTATTGTTGTTCACATTTCCAGTCTTTGTGCTTCGCAAAGCTAACCTTCTCTCCTTTCCAGATACAATGTTCCTTCTCCTTCAGTTCCTAGATAAATAATCAAATGGCTAGTTTCCCAAAATTTCTTTAAATTTCCAAAAGTTCAGATCAAAACTGTTTGACTATTTTTGAGTATTTAAACCTGCTGATTTAGCGCAACAAAGTCCCTGCACTTAATAATGTCGATCTGCTTGGATTGAGGGATTATTATACGAGTAGTTAAAACACTACAAGTTGAGTTCCTGAAACAGCCTTGTCCAGCAGACTTCTGCTACCCCGCTACCACACCAATATCAAATAAGAAAAAAAATCCTGCTGGCTGGAAAAACTACATGAACTTAATGTGTACCTTACACACATTTTTATCAAATCAAAACAAAGTTCAGAGACTTGAACCTCTGACAGGGCTATAAAAGTGCTAACAGCAGAACTGTGAGTGGAAATATTTGTTGTATGTTTTCCATTTTTATCATCTGGCATCTCCCATGTCTTACCCGACACCCTTTGACCACAGTTGTGACAAACTGTAGTCCATATAGAAGATTAAGAGTCATGTTCTTAAATCTTCAGCTGCTCTGAGAGCCCAGTGGTGGCTCCAGTCAATGACATCATAATAACAGCGCTTCTGATTTGTTTTGTCGTCGCTGCCTAAACTTTGGCATCTCAGCTGTTGAGTCACTTTTTGATAGAGAGATCAAAACCAGTCAGATGATAATTCCAGTTTAAGGGAAACACTGTTCTTTAAGGAGTACTGTGCATGCAAAAAAAGAAAGATTAAATGAAACCAAACCAAATCCATTCCTAAGAGCAACACTAAAAAAAGCTACATGGATGAAGAGCAGAGCAGAGGCACAGCATGGAGTACATAAATATGCTCTGTATATAATAAGGAAAAGGGGACAAGGTGAACTAAGTAGATCAGATTATGTCACCATACTGATAAGATACTGACATGAGTAGCAGAGATGCAGGAAAAATGAGAAGGAATGCAGATTTGGGGCAAAAAGGAATGAAGAATGCACTGGGTAAAAAGGGAAAGCTCTGAGAAGAGGAATAATTTGTGTCTTCAACATCCCTGATCACTCGCACTCATTTTCCCGGAGGACGTTAAACATGTTGACAGTGAAGCCAGAGGGCTTATCGTCCTTCTTTGCTCTGTGTCCAAACCCCTCATCTTCATCATCTCCGTCCTCATCATCATCTGCGTCCCGGTCTCGCTCCTCTTCTGGCTCCGTGCTGGACTCCCCGTCGTCGTCATCATCCCTCTCCCCGGCTCCCTCCTCCTCTGTTGTTCTTCCTTGGAGAGCCATTATTTCTGGCAAGTCTGGGTGATTCTCCCAGTGCTCTGTGGACCATAAAGGCATCCCAGAAACAAATTAGTTTTACCCACCTGCCGTCTAATCTACAGATGGGATGCACTCAAAACTGGATCAATCTGAAACAATTGGAGTAATGAATTGCACAGGGGCATGTTATACCTCTTAGGCAGCTATAGCCTGGTGGTCTCAAGCAGAGACATAATCTGCCATCAATGGCCAACCGCAGGAGACTGTTAGCAGCACGATACACATCATGGCGGGCTGCTTTTGCTGTTTTATATCCACGTCTCTCTGCCCATGCTAGAGAAAGCAAAAAGAAACAGAAAGTATTCATGTTATAAACATACAAACAGACTATGATTAGAACTACTATTGGAGCAAATAAGAGAGTTAGAAAGTATGTTAAGTTCATTCTATAGGATTTATTTAGGTCAGAAAAAAACATCAACACCAGAGTCTGTTGCAGAGTTGTAGTTACCAAAATCTTCAACACTATGATGAATTAAATAGTGACAGTCTGTGTTTGTTGACGTACCCTCACAAACATCCCATGCAGTCCAGCTAAGATCCTCAGACCCCTCATTTCCTTGGTGGGGCTTGTTCTCCAGTAAACTAGGATGTTTGAGCTTCAGCACAGAAAGAAATGGGGTTCTTTCACACAAATAACCAACTGAGCTGTAGGGCTCCTGCAGCTGAGACACTGGGTAGATGCCTGCCAGAATCTGAAGAAAATACAACAAAGGCAAAGATAAAAGACAAGAGTAGGTTAGAGAAAGATAAATATTTAACATCTAAATAAGGTCTAAGATCAGGTTTGAAAACAAGATAGTTTCCAAAGTTTTGAGAGTTCAGCCTTCACGCAAAAATACTTTAACATTCATCAAGAGTCTGTGAAGATAACAAGAGTGATTGTATGAAATCAATAATTCACTTTCCCAGAGCTGTGCGAGTGCACTGTTCAACACAATTACGTTTCTATCAAGCATAAAGAGTCACACCTGCTCCCAAGCACTCTAAAGAGGGCTTGTACCTGTAACTGTTTATCGACACGGGAGGGGAAAACCAGTCCAGGGCAGTCACAGAGTTTCACTGTCGGGGTGAGGTAGTAGGTCTGGAAGTATTTGGTGTGGCCTGGGGTTCGTGAGACGCTGACCACCTTCCTCCCAACCAGACCGTTTATCACAGATGACTTGCCCACATTTGGAAAACCTTTAGCAGAAAAAAAACACAAGGGTTTAAACTTTGCATTAAACATCAACAGACCACTGTGTGTTTTTAATCCAGTTCATCTGAAGTTGTCCAGTAGTTAGTTCAAGCAGTTTTCATCCACTTCAGTTTATATTCTTTAATTTTTGATTAAAATACTGATCATTTTCAATGGCTCAAAAAGAAGATGTTTATCACAAGGGGAACAGTGTTGAATCCCCAGATAAGCTTGACTCATACATCTGTTTTTCATCTTTTTTCTAAAAGATTTAGAAGAAAAGTGTTTTATTTTTTGATCCATTATCCTCAAAAGAAAAATATTCTCAGCACTTGAAATGTTTTAATAAACTTCTGCATTCTTTTCAAGTTTTGAATTTGTAACAGCTGTAGGAGCTTTTATCAATCTGTGCAGGTTCCAATTTCTTATGAAGACTCAGACTTGTACCAATGCAGCCCAGAGTGAGGACCCCATCTTTGTAGAGTTCCTGGGATGAGCTGCTCATGTCCATTGCACTGTCATTTTGATGCTCCACCAGCACAGACTCTGCTCCTTCATCTGAGCGCTCTCCGTCCACATGCTCTGCAACGGCGTCCCTCTGAATCTTCTGCTCCCAGCTGGATAAATCAACTTTGAAAACAGGAGGTTTAAGTCAGAGGATTATAGAAGTTTTATATATGAGGAGGAAAACTCTCAAGAGTGAGTAACTGTATTTGTTGTTTTCCTAAATATGGAAGATCCATGGCTGAAAGGAACACACCTCTTCCTGCTGTGATCTCCTGACAGGCCTTCAGGATATCGATGGTACCTCCAGCAAGATTCCAGTCAGCCTTCTTCCTCATCCTCTTCTTCTGGAGCACTATGAGCCAGCAGGTTGACAGACAGTTAAACTCAACTAAACAGAAGCCTGTCAGGTTTAATATTGTCAGTCAAATAAACCCCGTTCACTTTTTATGTCTATCTGGTGTCATTTTTATGTGTCAATCCGCTGTCTTAGTCTCCCTGTTCTCACCTGTGCTGTAGGGCTGCCCAGGGTGGGAGGTAAAGCAGACTATTTGCAGGTGGGGGAACTGGGAAGTCATGTAGTGTTTCCAGGCGATCACCAGTGGGGGAGGACACAGGTCTGCTTTGTTCAACACCAGGATTACATGCTTCTGGAGGTCTCCTGTGATGTAGTGGTACAGGGCAGGAGGGAACTGCAGAACCTGGGTCGTTCACATGGGGAAAATCTTTGTTAAATCGCGATTCTGGCCTATTCAAGGAAGAAACTATGGAATCATATACATACTTATAAAAACAATGTGCAGGGTGTTAACACTTTAAAATCATTCAAACACTCTGTATAGAAACAAAGTCTGCTTTGATTTTGATTACTTTATGATGCAACACATACAAATAAAAACGGCTAGTATATAGATGGGTATATGACTCATTGTCTCCATCTAGTGGCCTGATTTATCCTGTGAGCACTTGCTAATGAGATCGCCTACCGGGTGCCTTATGTCCACGATAAGCAGGATGACATCTGACATTTCCAGCACTCTCCACAGCTGCCTCCATGTCTAAAAGAGAGGGGGAAAATAGCTTCAGAACAACGTCTTCTTTGAATCCTTTGAGTTTCTTTTTATACTCTGATGTTTATCTTCACTCTGTTACAGCAAGCTCAGGTCCAACAGGCAAAGCAGCCTGTTCAGAGAATTGGCTTCTCGGTGTGTGCGTGTAATTTTCACATAATTCTAATCCTCAGCTGCACTGAAACAGCCGTCACCTCTCGAATACTAAGAGTCACTTATAAAACCACCAGCTGCTAGATACATGCTTCTGCTGAGATGTGCCTCCTGAGTTCAGCCCACACTCTGAAATTAAATTATCTGCAGGTTTTTTAATTTGACAAAAAATGGTGTTAGCACTTCCAGTCTAAGCAAATCCAGCAAAACGTGCAGCATTTCTGACACAATGATTCCCTGAAGAAAATACCAGACAATACACAAGTATAAAAAAAACCATAAAGTGGATCTCACTTTATAACAATTCAATACTAATATTATGTTACATCCTGGAGATACACACTGAGAGACAAAAAGGCTGCAGGGTAATGATTAAAATACATGAAGCTCATTAACAAGTAGGACTACTTTATGCAGTGTCAGCTGCCAAAAAGGTTTAATAGGATTTTTAAATACATATTTTGCATATACAATGAGCTGCAAACTGAGCTGTTAAGCCTGCATCATTTCACAAAGATGAGTCAATTGCTGCTTAACCCACTGCGATCATTAATACAATAATTGGATAAAATCATCCTAGTAATTTTTAGTAAATGGACCAGTACTTATATAGTGCTTTTCTAGTCTCTCTGACCACTCACATTCACACACTGATGGCAGAAGTTTCTATTGAAAACCATAAGTTTTAACCATCATATTCACACCCATCCACACACCGCAGAGTAGCAGTGGGAGCAACTCAGGGTTTATTATCTTGCTCAAGGACTCTTCAGCATGTACAGAAGCTGGAATCGAACCCCTAAACTTCTGATTAAGAGGCAATGACCCACTGAGTGGCACAGCCTCATATAACCCAAATGGAGTACTCAAGTTGTAAAGCACATCCTGAAGAAATTATTTCCTTCGGTTAGATGCATGTCTGAAGAGTGAATTCTTGGATATGAGGGTATTAATGTCTTGAAATTGTCTACAAATCTGTAGAGCTGAATGGTGGACTCTGCACTAGTGACTGTCATATGCAAAACTCCAGAAATATCCCTCCTTAATATTTGTTTTGGCATTTCCTGAGTTATTTTAGGTGCTAATACAAGCAAGTAACTTGAAAACAAATCCTGAGCAGCTAAATATCAGACAGTCTACTTGTTTGGTAGTAAACAATGTGATATTATTTACAATAACAAAGCAGCAGTTGTATGCCCCCTACAGTCAGTCAAGTTTTTGCTAACATCAATATTTGCTCAGACATATAAATCTTAAAGAATTAAAGAAATTCAGAAATTGCTTTCAGGACTGTTATTGTATGTTAAATATAGCACTTCATGACTGAAGAAGATAAATTGTTGATACAGTGGTGGGCTTGATCTCATTGTAAACTTGTGTCATCATTATCTAAACAAGAGCAGGCAACTCAAAACCATAACAATCAAAAAGCTGGATACATATAGAAGAGTTTTATGGTTGTACAATGCCAATCCATTCATAAAAAAGCCCTTGAGGCATCATCAATAAAGTGACAAACCTCCAGATTGTGCTCAAAGTGGCTAAGGGTGCCAGGCGGGTTTCTGGAGTGCAGGTCCTCCAGGTAATCTCTGTATGACTTCTCCTCTTTCCTCAGCAGGTTCTCTCGTGTCATCTCATAATTCCAGGACGGTCGTCGTGGGAAGCCAAGACCTGGCAATGAATAATCAAGTTTCAGTGTGTCAAAGCAGTGACCCGCTCCATTAACCCACTCTGCTCATCTATTTGGCTTATTTTGAGACCGTCATGTGGAAAGCATCAAAAACAGACAGACCTTTCTCTGAGGGGTAGATGTCATGGATGTTTGTCTCAAGTTCTTTGTCTGAGACAGGCTGCAGCACCTTTTCCCTGGCCAACTTTTTCCTCTTTTCTACATCTTCTTTACTTTCTTTCTCAAAGTGCAGCCGGTACCTGAGGAAACAGTATAAGGACGGTTATCAATGTGCCTTTTTTTTTAATCATCTGCTCACTACATCTGTAGAAAATGTGACTGCCCATGAGAATTTGAAATATCACTTTGCGTTTTTTGATAATACTAATATCACACAGCACAGCATGTATTTGAAGTGAGTATCATATGTAATGAAATCTTACCTGTTGGGGTCATATCTACCTTCTCTGCTGAAAGGTTGCTGATTAATTCTTCTAATATCAGTGGTCTCACTGTCAGAGGTGTCCGACTGTCGCTCCCCTCCTCGCTCCACACTGGCATTGCGGCTGCTCGGCCCAGAGCCTGTGTCACCTGGAAGACAGGGGAAATTGTCAGGGGCATAGATAAAACACAAGCAAGCATTTTCAAATCGAAGTGAAAGATGTACTTTTCCACTCATATTACTCTGATAGTTATGTTCATATAGGCCTATGTGTAGATGTTTCAGTTATGGTCTGGTATCATGATAAGACATTTGTTCAGAGTCAACAACAACTACAAGCTTGATTTGACAACCTCGTGACCTTTATGGTTTGATTACACCAACACCTCAATTTCCTCTCTCACATACTGCACATTGAGTGTTTCAGCTCGTTCAGATTCTGTTGATTGCTCTCCAGAAGCAAAGGAGAACACTTGATGCTTGACCCATGAAAGTAATAGCCTGGTGCTTTACAAGTGCTGGAGTTCTTTTTGAGTTTTGGTTTCTACAGTTGAAAATGCATGGCAATAAATATTTTAGTTTTCCAGTGTCTCGTAAGCCCATGTGAGCTGTGCACATTGATTAAACATATCAGTATGCTAGTCTTTTGCTGTAGTCAGATCATATGCTGTGCACCTACCACAATAAATTGTGTCAGTGAACCCTAGCTGAGATGAATGCGCTTCTTTTACAAGTGGAGTGGTATTTGAAGACTAATAAAAAAAACAAACTCTCAGTAAAAAAAAACGAAAGTGATATCGAGCACGGTGATCTTACAAGGTTGTCTTTTGATAGCTTCTTCTTGGGTCTACAGTGAATGAAACATAAACAATCTTTAACAAACACAATAACGCTGTAAAGTTTTACTAGAAAGATAATTTGAAGGTGACATTACACACCCCGACTGCCCAGCTACATCAGCAACCGGCCTTACTCTTGTTAGATATCTTTGTTATGCCTTGTAACGGTTAGTAACTTTACAATATGTGTACCTGAGACATCAACTTTGAAGTTAAATTTTAGTGCTTGAGAATACAGCTAGCTAACAGACACCATGAAGGCTGTAAATTAATGTTTTTTGTGTACGTGTTGTGATGGTGAATCTTACTTAACAAAACACTGCATTCGAGCTGAACAGTAAGCTGCTTCATTAGCGTTGCATGTAGCTGTACAGCACAAACCGTTAGCTCACTGCTAACGCTAACATGGTAACGCTAATGGCATAGTTACCTCTCTTTCTCTCCCGTTTGACTTGTAGCTGTTTCTTCTTCTGTTTGTTGCTAAATGGCTTTTTCCTGGGCATTATTAAAAGGCTGGTAAATAAACTTAAGCTATGTTCTATGTGCGCGTATATACACTCTGTCAACAGCTTTCTTAGCGATGTTATTTACATGGGTGAAGTTTCTCGACTCCTACACTTTTCAGTGACGCCATATCCACTGCAGACTGCAGAGAACGGTGGACGACACCAAATTACAGTGTTTTCAAACTGACCGAGGTTTAAGATAAGATCGGTTATTTTGCCCACAGAAGCGATTGAGCAGTTTTAGTACGACGATTCTGGAGCCAAGTAAATATATTCCCCACACTTCTGAAAAAGGTTGTAGAATGCTGCATTTCTGATATTGAACCCCCCTCTATAATGGCACGGTCCATTTTTGTAAACACCTCACAATTTGCACATTCCTGCAGAGCAGACACGCTTTAACAGTAAATAATCGAGCGCACAGAAGCAACGTTATGCATCACATAGGCACAGAGGTTTTTCAGTTCTGGATATTTTTGTGCATTTTGATAAAAATATGATGATTAAAAACATGAATACTTGAATAATTATAATCAAATTTTGGACTGCTGTTCTTCTACTCCGTTTGATTACACAAGAAACTACTCTGCATATTATGTCAATCAACTTTTATTTACATAGGAAATTTCGTACAATACACTTCAGTTAAGTGCCTTACCGTGACAGAAAAAATACAATAAAAATTTATAAAATAGAATAAAGGTAAAACATACATTAGATGTGTTTTAGAGCAGACACTAAAAAACACCTACAAAAGATGTTCATCAAAGAAATAAATTTAAAAATAACCTAAAAAAATCAAATAGCAAAAAGATTGTATTTAATAAAAAACGAGTTAAAGATAAACTGAATATCAATATGAAAAGATGAATGTGTCAATAAAATATTGAAATGAAATAACACAACTATAACTGCCAACTAGAGAAACCCTACAGAACAACCATAGTAAATAGATGAATAGGTTTTTAGTTTGTCTTTGAAAGTAGCTATGTTTACTGCTCCTTTCAGATCCTGTCTTCTGCCTGGCTGTTCTTTTATCATGGGGCTTGGTGGCTAAAAGCAGCATCACCAAATTTGAAACCTGGTTACAGCTTCAAATGAGTTCAATTTGGCGAACAACAAAAAGTTTACATATGCTGAAAAAGAACACAAATGAGGGGCATTTCTAAGGATTTTATTTTATGCTGAAAAATGAGAAAAGAAAAACAAAGCAAAACAGGCATGTGGTATGTGCGTCAAGCAGTATTATACATGTCGCTATGGAAGTGTAATAGCAACAACACATCTAGATATCATTTTTTAAGACATACACACAAAGCAGTACAACAGGGTAACATGAAACATGAAACGACTTGCCATCCCCAAATAGGATTATGTTAATGTCAGCAAATGGGTCTGAATAGGTTACACTGATGACTCCATTCTTTAAATGAACAATCGGACTTGATATACATGTAGCATATTACTATATATACTCCAGTGATATTTTATCTTTTCTAAAAAGGAAAATACACTGATTTCCCTTTTAGGTTTAAAAAGTATTAACTCCAGGCATTTATTTACAACATTGCTGAGGTTTCAACACTTATGCTAAAAGAAAAAAAACAATCTCTGTACAAAAGTATAAAAATTTACCTTCACAGTCAACTGCCAATTTTCTTCAACAGAGAGGCCATAAATGAATATGGCCTGAGTATTTGGAAGAGCAGGTAGAGATAAAATGGTCAAGAGAAGCTCTTTCTCTTTGAGTCTATTCCCCATCATAAAACCATCACTGTGATGGACTGAAAGATATTTTATTGCAGTCTTTTTACACATTTTTGACTCTGACAGGAACAGTTATGAAAAGAAGACAAATTAAACAAGGCAGAAAAAAAGACAATAACTTAAACAAAATTATCATCTTCAGTTAACTGTCAGCATATTGTTCATCCTGTCAGTCTCAAACCATTGTTCAGGCACAGTCATTTGTCTTTTAAAGTTCTTGTTTTCATTTTTTTTATTGCTTTTATCCGTTAACTTTCCATCCATATTTGGAATTAATATTCAACTTGTCCTCCAAGCTTATTCCTTTTATGAGCATCTAAGAGTTGAGGTGCTCCACTTGAATGGTGGATGCTGACACAGTGAGACAGAGGTCCTTGTGGGTAGTAATGTCCGCTATACTGACTGGTTTGTACTGGATGTCACTAGCAGAGACTGTTTTATACTGGTGCAGGTCAAATGGACTGGAGATGCTTTCTGCCTGGGGGTAGTTGTTCTGGCTCTGTCCTGCAACAGATCCTCCACTCCTAGCTCCCCCAGGTTGGCTTAATCCCCCTTCTGCACTCTCTACCTGGCTCAAAGCTCCAGTCTGACTCTGGGCCTGGCTTTGGTTCTGTTGTGTTGACTGTGCTGCTGGTGCAGTCAACTGGTCTGGGTTGTGTTTCTCCATGTGTTTCACCAGATACGTCTCCTGAGATGAAGGGAGGATAGGTAGAGGGGAAACAGTGGACATATGACTACATGGTGTAAAGTAGCTGCCAGATGTCTGATGCCAGAGAGGCGATTCATAGTGTTGCAAGTTGAATTGATCTTCAGAAATGGACATTTTTCTTACTGAGGTATAAGTGCGGTTGCAGAGTCCACACGAGTAGATCCTTGCATGTTTGACTGTGTGTGTAGACATGTGCACCTCCAAACTTGCTGAGTCCACATATCCTTTGTTGCAGTTGGTGCACTTGTAGGGCTTGTCTTTGTTGTGTTGACGCCGATGAGACTGGGGAAAATGGTTAATATAGAAGAAAGTTTTACAGCACAGAAAACAGGCTCAGAGGTAGATAACTGTACACGAACTTACTGCGTAAGGACAAAACTAACATTGTCACACCTGTAAATTTGAAAGCTGTGTGAAGGCTTTCTCACAGCCTGGATGGATGCACTTGTATGGTCGATCTCCTGTGTGAATCCTGAATAAAAGTACAAATGAAAATGCGTCCATAAAGAACATTCAGCACCTTCATGGTGAACTAACTGACCAAAACAAGGCACTGATGCAAATGAGAAACCCAAGAATGGTGATTGACTTACCTGTTGTGCTGCTGAAGGTGACTGAGCTGTCTAAAGCTCTTTTGGCAGAACGAGCAGGCGTAGGGTTTCACTCCGGTGTGGATGCGGACATGCTGGGCCAGGTAGCTGGAGTTTGCAAATGACTTGGTACAATGAGGACACTTGTGAGGCTTGGACTCTGTGTGGTTCCTGATGAGGAGAGACAGGAGGGGAAGAGACAGAAAACAGGTTGTAATGGTATACTGAAAAAATGCACACCTGATACGGTTTGATACATGCTCAAAGTGACTGATTCCCTTTATCAGGACTAGTCAGGAAGGCTAGTCAAGGGCAAATTGGAGCACAAAAAGTGCTAGGAAATTAAGAAAAACCCCATGACAATTTTTTATTATTTCAAGTTTTTCTATTCTAAGTGGTAAAAAATACTGGGTGCAATAGTAAATTACTTAAAAAATTTACTCAATCACAATGTGGCAAGGCAACTCAATGGATACATTTTATTTTTCATGTTTTACGCATGTTTTTCTGCTCTGGTGGATTCGGATGTTCCAAAAGAAGCAAAAAACATTTTTTGATTTTGCTAAAAGGTTTTGTAAATGCATTTATCTGGATATACATGCCTCCACAAATGAATCTCAATTTAATTTGATGGCAGCCAAAAAGAACAACAACAGGACAGCCATGATAAAATGAATGCAGGGAGGAGGGAAGCAGAGCATGAAAACAAAGGATTTCTGTCACACATTGTCGTTCAACGGTGAAAGCAAGAAAAGGCAATGACAAGGGAGTAAACCAAACAATAACACAATAGTTTGAACATGGAAACACAATGGAACAAAGTGTGCATTTAACATGTATTTCTAAATCTGTGTGCTTTTTGGGAGCACTGGCAGAAAAAAATGACAGTACATGCAGGCATAAGAAATACATCAAGCAGAAAAATGCAATACAAGCAGCACAGAGAGAAGCAAATGCAGAAATGGAAAGAGAAAGAAAGGGCAAAATGTTCTCATTGTATCTGTTAATATAACAGAGATCCATGCAATTCAACTGGCCATTCTAATTATGGTATAAATTATGAAAAACCTCTAACAAGACAAAGTCTGAACTCAAATAAGTCATTTGAATTCACTTTTCTGCAAAGGTCACTTCTGGATGGGACTGGTAGCATGCCAACATTTACATGGCAGTGAAATATGCATCTGCACACCACTCCTAACTCTTCCCCAGGAGGAAGAAAAAGAAGAAGACAGGGCTTCTGAAAGTCACTCTGCAGGATAAGTTAAAAGGACAGGGGGTACTGGGTGGTAGTGGGGAGGGGGGTGGCGTCTGCAGTACCGTGTGTGCTGCTGTAAGTGACTGAGCTGCCTGAAAGATTTCTGGCAGTAGGAGCAGGTGTAAGGCTTGGCCCCACTGTGGATGCGGATGTGCTGGGCCAGGTAGCTGGAGTTGGCGAATGACTTGGCGCAGTGAGGACACTTGTGAGGTTTGGCCTCTGTGTGCGACTTGGAGTGGATCTGCATGTCAGACTTACTGAGGAAGGTCGCCGCACACATCCGGCACCTATGGGTGAAGAGACACAGAATTGGGGGAAAGAGGGGTGGGATGGATAGGACAAGGAGGAGTAGGAGGAGGAGGAGGGAAACATCCACAAATAAGGAGATAGGGAGAGGGGTAGGAAAGGACAGAAAAGAGGAGAGGAAGAAGACAGCAGGGTGAAGATTGACCCAAGAAAAGAATAAGAAATATGACAGAAAATGAAACTCACAATAAAAAGAAAATTGGATAACATGAAGACAAATTAATGCAGACAGGAGAGGCAAAAGTGGTTTGGGTAAATAACACGTAGGGGACATGTTGAAACCAGGGAAAAATGTAAGGGGAGATGAGTACTTGACAAAGAGAAAGAGCAGTGCATGAGAGAGAAAACCCCAACAGCATGCTGTACAAAGACAACAAAGGACAGTAGAAGCAGAGTAGCACTTTTGTCCAGTGTGTGCAGAAGCAGAGAAAGCAACTACAAAGCACAGATGTATTTGTATCTCAAATACATTAAGAGAAGGACTCAGCTTTCCTGTGTAAAAGCAGGCATGTTTTGCCACAACATGCAGTGAAGAAACCTTTTCAGAAGGGTATCTTTGTGTGTCAGTTGCTGATACCAAGCAGGCCTAGTTCATCTCTATCAGCTAGTCATCTCTACCCAGATTTCCTGAGTATACAGAGCAACAGGTGCGCTTGCATTTTAAAGCTAGAGCATGGAGAAAGGGATACAGAGCAAGTTTAGTTTTCGACAATGTACCTGTATGTCTTAGTGCTATCTTTTGGGCCGTGGTCTTCCTCCTCATTTGACAGCTCGTATGGGTCACCAGCATTATGCTGCAAAGTTGTCACCTGTCAAGAGCATTCAAAATTCAAGTATCCAAACATACCTCGTCATTATTTCAATCTCTTGATATTGTTTACTTCTAACCTGTCCATTGGCTGCCAGATGAGCAAGTATTAGTGTTTCATTTCCTGTCCCTCCAACTGCACTGACCGTGGTGAGTGTCGTCTTCTTCTTTTTACTTCGCTTGGGGGGCGCTGGCATCACAACCACATGGGGCGTCCCTTCTCCTTTTCTTTCTAGAAATGAACGAACAGCTGTCAGTTAAAAACATTTGAGAAAGGTTTTAACTGTGCATGTCGTAATAGGTGTCACGAACAGCTGAGTGATTCTAAGTAAAAAGAAGTATTTCTTATTGGATTTCTGATCATACAGCCATAATGTCTTTCACAACCACTGAATAAATATGAAAGTAAAAAAAAGATTAAAAAAAAAAAAGATGAGCAAGCTGTAAAACAGTAGATATGGGGTTATTTTTTGCAACATCTTATACATTAATGCTTCATGAATACTTCCGCCCTATCTATTTTTTCCACAGTAAACTGAGTGGTTTCTAAACAAGAAATAATGAGTTACTGGCACAGCCTAGATATGAAATCAAATTGTTTGTTGATTATTTTTCTGGGTTGGTGAAAGGACAGCATGTGCTAGAAGAGGAGACAAGATTTTATTGGGAGCAAATGAATAAAACCGGACTGAAATTTCTCTCATCTCACTGTTCGCATGAAGTGAAAATGACAATCAGAAAGGCAACAAGTTAAGTCATGTTTCAGATCTCTTCAACGAAATCTGTTGTTGAATAATAGGATTTTGTTTTTGGTTTCTGATTCATGCTCATGCTTGTAGATCCAAAAAGACAGTCCCACATTAGCTTAAGTAATTCATCCTGCAAAAAATATTAATGATGATGAAAGAAAAAAGCTAACTCAGCACTTAAATTCATTGTTCTCTAATACAAACTTTATCCAAACGTTAAGACCAGTTAAAACATTGCACAAGTTTAAATGGACAGTAGTTCCAGATAGTGGATCCCCTCCATAAAGCCATCTTCACCACTTAGGGCAACGTTCCCACTGGCCTCCTTGAAGCACTGACATCAGGCATGCCCTTACAAATATTGAAGCAATCAATAAGAATGTTACTGAGTCATTTTTAGGGTTTGGGGTTGAACAGCCTATTTCAGTTTGATTGTTGTTATAGTGCTTACTCCTTTTTTTGTCTCACTCCCATTTCTTCTATTTGAATTTTGTAACTCTGCTTAGAACCTTCTTGAGATCCAACAGTGCAAAATAGAAACTAGTGCAATTTTTTTACTGGCCTTGAGATTTTGATCAGGTGTATAGTGAGTCCTTTATTCACTTACTTATACTACATTCCCCTCTTAAAATGGCCAATAAATACTATCCTAGGAGCAAGATTCATTTCTGAAAGAGTTTAGAGTTATCATATGGTAAAAATGTAATCATGTGTGTTTACCTGCAGGGTTGAGTGCTGAAACTATCATGGTTGTCGATGGATGACCAGAGACAAATGACTGAGACGAGGTGGGTGACACTAATGTGCCCTGAGGAGTTGTGATGACCAGACCAGCTTCAGGGGAAAACAAACCAAAAAATGGAAGAAAGAAAAAGAGAGACAGGACTACAATCAGACTTGAAGTTACAATGATTTTGGCAAGTCTTTTTTAAAAGAACACAGTGTTTCTCACCACCCAAAACCTAGTAAATAAGTGTTTAATCAATGCTAAAAAGGTTATGACAGCACAGAGCTACTTCTCCATTATTTGTATAAACCCTGAGATTCTTGCATGAATTGAGACACATTTGTTTTGCTCGCACTTGTTCTTGGCTCATTGTGCAGCTCTGGAGTCCCATGTGACTCAGATTTAACTTGTTTTCATCAACTTAACAATTCATCACATCTCTGATTCCAACAGTTCAGAGCAAAACTCATGGCTTGTTAATCCAGCCTAAAGCTTTGATGCACGTCTAATCCGAAACTAAACTTTTACAGGATAAAATGTAAAAATGTATCATGGAACAAGCAAGAACAGTCTCCCACTGATAGACACCCAGGGGCTTCTTCACGCAGATGCAGACTCACCTGCTGTCATGATACCCGTGGAGGGGACAGGCAGCATGTTCTGGGTGGTGTGAGGAGGGTGAAGGTGCGCCACACACCCAGCCTGCCCTCCGCCATCTGTCTTGGTCCCAGGAGTGGGGATTGTGAGGAGGGCTGTTTGGTAGTGTGATGCAGGAGAAGGCATCTCTCTCTGTTGCTCTTTCACCTTGTTCAGAAACACGGCATTCTCAATCTGCAATGAAGATGAAATTTCTCATTTCACTAACCAGACTGATTAATCCTTTTTTTATGGTCACAGAGCAGTCCTCAAAAAAATGCTTTCAATCAAGCAGAGGTAATGGATTCTTGACTTCTTCTCCAGACATACCTGTCCTGACACAGTGGGGATTGGAGACCAGAAATATGATGAATTGAAATGAGAATCCTCCATCATGTCTGAAAAGACACAAAAAATAGCAAAAGTTATTTGATGTGAGAACAACTTTTAGTGAGTTTGAATCATGTCATAGAGGTACTCTAAACCCATGGATAAAAGTGCACAAGCCACAGCAAGTGTAACATGACACCTCATTTGGAGGCTAATCTGCATTGATGCTCAATGTTATCAACATGGTATAGGAAGTTTTAAAAACTTGCTGCCAACAACATAACCCATTAAGTATGTGCAACAATGAGTTAAAACATGGTGGCTCCATAGAAGTATTTTTAGGTGTTGGAAACACTAATGAGAGCACATATGATTGGTCAAGGAGAAAAAAAAGTTGTTGTTTTTTTTTAACCAAATTCAAATTTTACATCTTCTTGTCCACAGCGTGTTGCACCAAGATTTTCTTAAAAGTAAGCACATAAAGCATCAGCAGCCTTCAGGTTACCAGATTAAAAAATTATTTCTTCTTCTCAGTCACTCCAGTTATCTTCCAAGCCAGGAAATAAAGAAGGGAACACTCTTGAATTGGTATCAGTATCAGACTAAAGGTGTTGGATTAATGCAAATATTTTGCATATAAGTCTGTGCATCCCTTGTTCTACAATTCCAATAATGATGGGTCAACAAGCACCCAAGTGTATCTACTTTACATACTACATGTGTTATAACAACAACACAAGTCAGGGGAAATCGTTTGAAAGAAAGTAAGAAAATTCAGCATCACAATTATCTTGGATTGGAAGCTTACCACATGTAGCCCTACAAAAATCGCAGTAGACAAAAACTTCTTTAAGTTATGATCAAAGTATTCTTGATTCAAAAATTAAAAGCCACCTGCCACAAGGTGTACCTACGTTGGTTATGCAGGTATAACATTCCACATGAAAGAACAAAAATGACAAGCTGTCCTGTGGAATTGCCTGACTAGTATTGTTATGCAGACAATAACGTTAAATATTTGGACCATGACTAAGGAAGTCTATACATTGCTTATGTATCGTGCTCCCAAATGTTGATGACAGCAGTCAGGTCATATCATGTCGAGATCTCAACCTGCAGTACAAATGTAATGTTTGGCTTTCGTGGCTTTGGGCGCTAACAAGGTAACTGACCTCAATTTTATGGTGAAAACAGCAGGTTCTACTTCACAGGCAAACATCAAAAGTTGATTCAATTGACGGACAAAATATCACACAGATATAACATGTAATATGTGTATAGTTTTTCAGAGAGCAGCTGGACACAAGAACACCGCTTCAGTTCCTTTCATCTCGTAGTTAATCAGGCCCGACGTGCTGATTAACATACAGTTAGCTAGCAGACAGCACAGTGTGCCCGTAGTGCTCTCCTGCTAGGAAAAAATAACAAGCGAAGAAAAAAAATGCAAACGGTAAAAAAAAAAACGGAGCGAAGAGAAAAAAACCAATAGACCATCCTCACTGACTTCCGGCTGTGGCGACGGGTGGAGAGACAGCAAACGAGTCCTGCATTTCTACCAAAATGTAACCCTGAGTGCATGAGGAAAAGTGGCGTTTACCGGGAGCGAAGACTTCGTCTCCGTCTCAGGAGCTGGCCTGGACCGGCACAGTTTGGAAACAGTTTCCCAATCGGTCCCAATTCTTGCAAATCATCTAAGTTTCCCCCTTCTGAGTTTTTTTTTCTTCCGAAGTTTTTTTTTTTTTTTTTCCTCAGTCAAGCAGCTGCCTCGTCCAAATCTACACTTCCCCCGGATGAGGTCGGCAGACAAAGAAACGTGTATAGTGATGTCACTTCCCGAGACTGATGGGCATCAATTTAAAAGAATTCATTAGTGTCACGTGACTCTCGGACAGTCGATACGATTCTTTTAAGTAGTTGCTGAATAATGATCCATCAAGGTTTTTTTTGCTACGATTAAATATGCTTTTCTTGAAATACTTTATTCAGTTTGTGCTTTAATTGTGTTGCATTCACGTGCTATCGGAAATCAGATCACCAACTGTCCTGATCTGTCAAGACACTGGGTACAATCTAACCATAACAAAAATAAAGAAAATTGAATTTTCTTTTAAATTTTGTCCTCAATCAGCTTCCATTTCCTATAAAACCCAAAGAATTCACCCAAGACTAATTTTAACTGCGGAGACGTCTTTGTTTCTTCTACAGTTTGAAAATTGCAGTGAAACGCCTATTGTGAGTTTTAGTAATTGATTAATTTTTCAATTATTTAACTGACTAAATATATCACTACAATCTTGATCAATTGTCTTTATTGGGATCACTGTTTTTTATGTTGTTTTGACGGAAAAGTGCTTTAACATTGCAGCATATTCAGTTCCATTTTTAATAATAATTTGGCATTTTGCACAACAAAGTCGTGTAATGCTTAAGTGCTCATTGCCCTCAACCGTCTGTACCCTAAACGCTGGTTGTAATTAGTTGTCAGACATACATATCAGCGATAACTCATAATGTGTGTGTGTGTGTGGGGGGGGGGGGGGGGGGGGGTATTTATTTATTTATTTCTCTATTTAACTCAACTGCAAAAACAAATAGGAAACCATTATCTTCCATTAACCATTATCTATTTTAAAGCTTAGGGCGGCCTTCAAAATCTCTTTTACGATTTCTGAACCGGAAAACCGAGCCGATTTAATGACACCTGAAAGCACCAAAGTTTTACTGTATTCCCTTTAACGATTAAGGGAATTGACTTTTATGTATTTATATATACATATATATGAACGTGTGCGGCTACATAACAATATTCACTAATTCCTACGGACACCTTATTTGAAATTTATGACAATGCAGGTTATCGGGTTCTTAAAGCTGTCCTCCAGTAGTCCACATGGGGACGCTGTAATGACAGTTATACACGTCTATAGCACCGTAAACATCCGGCGACACGTCTCACCAGCTCAGCGCTGAACCGTTGGTTCCCTATTTGTAAAACTCTCCCCATGATCTGTATTAAGGAAAAATGATGTGTCTTTGACACTTTTAGAGCTAGTCTTTCAGTTTAAAGTGTGTTTTTACTGATGACCCGCAGCGTTTTAGTTTAGCCTGGAGCTTCAAATGGGGGAGGTGAGAAAGCTGCAGAAGAAGTTGAGACAGATTGAAAATCTGGAAATAAAAATCAGCCTTACCCCAGAGGAGAGATTCAAGGTACTGGAATACTTCATCTGCCTTCCTGTTCCTATTAATGTCATCTGTTTAACCTATTTGACTCTGGCAAAGCCTGAAAAGATTTCCCTGTGGTGTAAAAACAGGTTATGACTGCAGTCTCGACTTAAATATACAACCCAGTGAGAGCTTTAGTAAAAATGAAAACACAAGAACAAGTCTTCAACAACGGACACAGGTTGAAAATCATTTGAAAAGGTAGAGTTGCATATTCAAACAGTTCATTGAAGTAGGCTTATTACAGCTATCAGATTCGGCACAGAGTATTCCAAGCTCACGATTAAATAATGATGGCATTTTAATGGCGTTACGAAGTTTTGAAGATAGGCTTCTTAAACTAGAAGTAACAGTTTTGCTATCTTAAAGAGGAAAAATATGCGATTAGCATGAATTAAAGATAATGTTAGGATGAATAATTTGACAGTTTTTTGCCTTAGGAATGTAAGAGATCAGAAGCCTTGACTGCATCAGACAAAATAATGATCAGGGGCCTCAGGAGAGCTTCAGTCTGTTAAAGGGCAGAATCTGAATGCTGAAAGTTATGACTGTCCTACAAAAGTGTGTTTTCTCCATTCTCTAATGGGAGATAGGAACATCCATGCATGTGCTGACAGCCCACACCCATAGACTAAAAGCTATTTGCACTGATGGTGACTACTAGACTACTAACAGAGTTCCTTTGTGTTTGACCAAAAGTTCATTTGCCTAAATTTGTTGTAACGAAAAGCCTCAAACTACAGGAAAAGCTGCTATACATATACAGAAAAAAGTTTCAAACAATGAGAATGTAACTAAGTTAAGTTTCTGTACAGTACTATCTGTTGTACACAAAGATTACCAAGCCCCAAAGATAGTGTCCTAAAATATTTTTGGTGGCCTACATGACCATTAAACAGTTCCATTAAAGACAGCCCCATTAGACACAGCACATATTTTGTTCTTGCATGACAAAAAAATAAATTAAGGACAATAACTCATTCTAAATGTTTTTTTTTTGTTTGTTTTTTTAGAATATTTGATCCAAATTTATTATGTTTGGTGTGGTATATTCTCTGAGGCAGTAGAGCATTCACAGCACTTAAGTCCCCAATAAATTTCCCCCATGGGAATACTTTTATTTTGTATCATTTAATTTAATATCATGTTTCATACTGTGATTTCATATACTGTTTTGTGTTTTATCGTATGACATCAAATCATATCAAATGAAATAGTCTCATATAGGGAGGGCCACAAAGATTTACCCATCGTTTTTTCCGCACTATCCAAAAATGCTTGCAGACAAACATAACAAACATTGAACACAGTTTCTTTACTTTATTCTCTGTCACCAAAAAGATTTACTTCTCAATATGGCCACCCTTTGCCTTTATCATATCCTAGAGACGACCTGGCACTGCCTGGCATGAGAGCTGCACTGTCTCTGCATCAAGTTTTGACCATGACTTCATCAGAGTTGTCTTCAAAGCAGTGACACTGCTGTGAGATACTCTTTGGGCCTCCCTCTCAAGGATAGACCAGATCGCAAAGTCCATTGTATTGATGTCCGGACTTGACGGAGGCCACATGTTCTTGTCCCAGAAGCCAGGAAAGTGCTGCTTGCACCAGGCCTGTGTGACATTGGATGTGTGAGCTGTGCAACATCTTGTGTGAAGACATACTGGTTTCCAAACGCATTGGTACACCAAGGCAACACTTTTTCTTCAGGCATTTGAAGGTACACCTGGCTGTTCACTTTCACACCCCCCTGAATAAAGGCCAAAGGAGACTTTGAGCCATCAGATGCAACAGCAGCCCACACCATGACTCCAGCTGGCTTCTGATGATGAAAATGAGTTCTGCAGCCTTCGGATAGGTGCTGTGCATTATGTGCATTAACCCTGTCATTCTGGGAATTGACCACTGCCTGAACGGTGAAGATCTTCTCATTAGACCAAACCAGGACTTTGTCTGCGGCACTCTGGATCTCCTGCAGCATCATTTTCCCCCTGTCAAGACATTTTTTCTTAGAAGCAGCTGAAATCAGTTGTCTGTGTTGCATTTTTAGTGCTTTCAGTCCGAGATCCTGTTTGACGATTCTTCTCAGTGAAGTCCTTGAGATGTTCACTTTCTTTGCTGTTGCCCTCATGCTCCTGCAAGGATTCCTTTGGATTGTCTTCCTCACCATCTCAACAACCCTTTTGGTCCGGACTGAACGTTTTCTTCCAGGGACTGGCTTGCTGGTGATATTGCCAGACTCCTTGTAACGTCTCATGACGTTGTAGACAGTCTTACGACAAACATTCACCTTTTTCATGATTTGCATTGTTGTCAGTCCAGCCCCCTTCAAGGCCACAATCTGGTCAAGCTTACCCTTTGATGCCATACCCGACAATCATTAGGAGTAAACAAATGAACTCAGGTACATCAAAAGATAGTTAAGAGAAACTATCCAAAATTTTAAGTTTCTAGGACAACAGCTCAGCAAATAAAATAGATATACACGATGGGTAAAGCTTTCTGCCCCACCCTGTATGTTGTATCTCAACAATCTTAAGAAACTTTAGTGAGATTTTACTTTAATACTGTCATCTTTCAATGGTTGTTCAGTTTTGGGATAAATTAGCCTATTTGTGATTTTTTTTTTATCATTAAATGTCGTATTCTATAGGGTGTCAAAATGAAGGACACTTTCAGCAAAATTTCTTCCTGTTGAGATTGTTTTCAAACTGTTGCATTAAAGAGTAAAACCTCCTAATTTTTACCCTTAAATGTGACAGAGAAAAGCATTAAATTCTGACAGTGAGAAAGCAGAGACCAGTAAGTGCGGGATGTCTTAGCTTGAAACTGTCTAATACAATTATTTGTGTCAGCTCTAAATTGGTTAATAATATACGATTAATTTTGATAAATCAAACAACTCAGCACCATCAAAGACCCAGACTGATTGCCCTTAAATTATAAACTCCATCCACAGGATTTTTTTTAATTTAATCTTCCTCAATGTCATCATTATTACATCAACAAGAGTGTGTTTCACAGACTGGATCAAGCTCTAATTGAGCCCCATAACACAACAGAAATACTGGCATATTTAAAGGTGAAGATTTGTGTGTCTAAAATCAGTGAAGTATCCCTTTAAAAGAAGTAAACATCCACTTTGTATCAAGAAGACATGCCTAATTCTATCAGTTTGGCAGGTTTAATGACCCATATTCAGACAGGAGTTCACTGTTTGTTGCCAGTTGCAGCCTAATAAATAAAGACAGGCCGAGCATGTTGGTTGTGCGTATAAACAACTTGTGGATTTAGCAGCCTGGTCTACAACCAATCTTTTGCCTTCTCCCCTCTCAGATCTCCAGGAAGGCGGAGCTGCGTTCCAGATTGGCTGAGCTTCAGCTGCAGCTTTCTGGCCCACAGCAAACTCTGGGGATTGTGGGAGACGGAAAAAAGGAGAAGATGAAAAGACAAGTGTAAGGAAGTGAGGGAGAGGTACCAGTGAGATGAGGGGGGCAGATGGAGGGGAGCGCAATTCTTCAAAAGCAACAACATTCACTCTGAAGCCTTTGATCTTTTTGTATGTCTAACCAAACACACTGGGGGTCAAATGCTGTCACACTTCAACAATAAAGACAACTTTACACTGTTCATAATGTGCCATGTAAACATCAGTCAGGGATGTCTTCCCCCCCCATTAGAGCTCCTCAGGGTTTTGTGCAGATCACCATATGTTGGTATTAATATTATAAACCTGAATGAAACGCATGCATACCCATCTCATTAAGAAGTAATGTTTATGTTTGTGCATGGCTTCCTCCACAGGTAGGATGCTGTGTGAACTTTGCATTTTGATTATTCATTCAGCTTTTGCTTTCTACACTGGCACAGGGAGGATGCCCCCGAGGCCCTTCCATCACAAACGCCTCCAGCCTCCAAGATCCTTAAGGGAGGAGAGGAATCCAAAGCTCGAGAAACGCCAGCTCTGGCTGCCAGGCAGAGGGAGACAGGAAGGGCAGCAGAGACGGGCGGACGGCAGGAGAGGACGAAGCCCATTGAGATGTCAGATCAGTGCCCAGGCGCGTCAGGAGGCGGACAGGACTCTGACAATGAGCGACTTCTACAACAGGAAGGTGGGACAAATACAGAATGTGGCTGCAGACATTGTTGTAACAGTTAAAAGAAAAAGGCAGATCCCTAATCTGTGATTAACATCTGAAATCAGATTATACATTTATGCCCCGAGGAGTCCTAACAAGCTTGTGTGTCTGCCACTGTTTAAACCAACAGACTGCTCTTGTTTCCCTGAAGACGAGAAGGCAGGTTTTGCATCCTTGGAGCTAAATTAGTGCCGCTCTTCACATTGGCAAACTAATCCATATTGAACAAGTGTGTAGATTAACAAGCTGGGGTGCTGATGAGGCAACATTGCTAATTGCATAAACCTTTTTTTTTCTTGCAGAAGCAGAATTTACATCCCTCCGTGCGTCGTGGGAGAAGGTGAGGTTCCGCTTGAGGCTACTGGAGGGCCACAATGACATCATCACCTGTGTGGTTGCTGTTGACAACATGGTTGTTTCTGGAAGGTAAAGCAGTGTCATGATTTGCATAATGACTGCGCAAAGTGAAGGCTTCACCTAATTTATCACTTGAAACGCTCCTGCTTCTCCTTCACTGTGCGACATGTATTTGTTTTTCTTCCCCTACCTTGACCGCTTGGTGCTAATCTCCTGCGATTTCCATTGAAAGTCTTTTAACTTAGCTTGCTTTCGCCGCCTTCACTGACTCAGTACCACTCCATATTTTATCCTCTTGTGCACTCTCCTCCTCACTCTATTCCTCTTCTCCTCTCAAGCCGAGATACAACAGTGAAGGTGTGGCATGTTCCCACAGCAACAGAGCAGAAGAACCTGGGGGGTCACACTGGCGGGGTCACCTGTCTGTCTGCTCCTCCCTCTGAGTACTGCAGGAGGCTGGGTGAGGACACACATACATACACACCTCCTCACATGAGCTACAGCTGAGTAATGCCTGTGTCCTGCGGTCTGGTAATTATAGGAGCAGTTCATCAGATCAACCCCAGAGAGAGATAACCTCAGCAGACACTTTAGAGAGCTGGCTGTCTGTCTGAAGCAGGCAGCCCTCTGTCACTTGAACTCAAACATCTCCCCTCCTCCCACACTTCCTCCCCGCATTTCCTGCCCCAACTTAAAAAAACACAATGGAGTTGCTGCACATAAATGATGCAGCTTTAGTCACACCGTGTACATTAACTCATTATTTGTTTCTTTATTTTTTAAACCCTGTCTCTTCTGTCTTTGCCTCTCCCCTGCAATCTGTCTCTTTTCTTCATTTTGTACATCATCACTTATTTACAGCTTCCCTCTTGGCTTAATCTTTTTTGTCCTCTCCTTTCTCTCTGTCTCTTGTCTATTATCCCCGTTCCTTCCTCCTCCTCCACATCCTCCTCCTCTTCTGTTGTCCCCTCCTGCTCTTTTGTCTATGTTTGCCCTCTTACCAGCCTGGTCCCTGTCTCTGCCGGACAAGGAGAGATTTATTTTGAGCGGCTCGGCGGATTGCTATGTGAAGATCTGGGCCCTAAGCGTTGGTAATCACACAAACATACACATCAAAGATGTATATACGTCTATATTAAAGTAGGCATAGCCTTGAGGCACTGTCTTGGAAATGTGTGTATGCATGCATTGTGATCAATACATGTCTGTGTGTGAGTGGTGGTCGGTGTCCCCATAATTAAATAAATGTTTTACCATTACCCCCAGGGCAGTGTGTGAAGTCGATCTACACCTTCAACGCTGTGACTGCGCTCTGCTTTTTGCCAGAGGATGACGGCTACATCATCACTGGGTCAGGTGGGTTTGTCAGTGGAAAAGAAGTAGTTCGTCACATCCGATTTGTATGTTGCACCTATTCAAGTGCACGGATGTTTCTGGTATATAGGCAGAATTTCACACCCCTCTTCTCTGCTGGTGAATATATGTGTGTATGTGTGTGTGTGAGTGTGTGTGTGGTGCGGTGCAGAGCCATCGAGCTAAATCAGAGAGATGGAGGCACAGGGTTTAGGGCAGTCAGGCTCAGGTGTGTCGAACCGTGACCAGCAATAATGACTGCCAGCCACCTGTCAGCTCACGTTAACCTCACACTCTGTCTCCCCCCCTCAGATGGGGGGAAAGTTCAAGCCTGGAGCTGGCACACTTTCCAGAACTGCCAGTCAATCAACGCACACCAGGAAGCAGTCACCTCCATCCAGGTGGGTCACTCACTCACTCACATACTGGCCAGGAAATGCTGGATGAAGAAGCTATTTGTTATGCATGGCTTCCTTTTAGAGAGGGAGATGTTTTCCACAAACACGACAATGTTTCTTTCTGACTAAGAGCTCACTTGAGTGGTGTCAAACTCTTGATATAATTTCAGAAAATAGTTTCTTCTCAAAAAATCAAGCTTCTACTTTTACTTCACTTTTATCCTCACACAATTTTACTGTTTATTTCCTTCAAATCAAAGATATTTGTAGAAAAGGATGCTGTAAAGCTTGGCCAATTATAGAAAGCACACTGTACACAATTGGAGCAAAAAGCATTTTTATGAATATCAAAATCCAGAGCTCCAAATGCAGTTTTTTCTCAAATTGCAATCATCAAAATATGCCCGAAGCATTAAAGCGCAGCACATCATTGTGTTTATCATGCAAAGCGCACAATCCGTTTATATCCAGCAGCGGCGCAGAAAAGTACACTTTGAAACTGTTCACACACTTCTTCTCCATTTACACGAACGCACATAAACACACACATGTGCTGGGTGAAGACTAAGATCACCATGACAACCGTGTCTCCTGTGCCCTCCACAGTCTCAGGGTCCGCTGGTGTTCAGCAGTTCAGCCGAAGGAGGGGTGTCTGTGTGGGAGAACCGGTGTTCTGATCGAGACCCCCTTAGGCTGCTGCACCATTGGAGCGGACAGGTGACAGGTTGCGGAGGAGAGCCAGGGGGGCGCCTAACCCTAAGCCCCCGGGGAGATCGAGTGTTCTTGGCCCATGGTCGAGCCTGGATCAAGATCCTGCACTGGAGGAGCGGTGAGTTGTGGAATTGGCACAGAGAGCAAGTGTGTGTGTGTGTGTGTGTGTGTGTGTGTGTGTGTGTGTGTGTGTGTGTGTGTGTGTGTGTGTGTGTGTGTGTGTGTGTGTGTGTGTGTGTGTGTGTGTGTGTGTGTGTGTGTGTGTGTGTATCAGATCGAGCGAAAGCTTGAAAAAGGAAGGCAGATGTGGGAACATTTGCATAATCCTTGCACCTAACATCTGTCCAATTACCACAGGAACCACGTCCAGACTGACCAATCACAGCAGCATCACCGGGGTAACAGATTGTGTTCACCAGGCAGGAGGCCTCCTAATTGGCTCCTGCTATGATGTGGCGAATGGAGAGAGCTTGCTGAACAGTGAGTCCCCGAGTAAACCATGTGAAACCAGAAGTTCCTCACTCCTCTCTGAGTGGGTGGAAGCACTTTAAGATTAAATCGAAACCACTTTGTTTTCCTCTGCTGACCTTCTCCTCTCCCTCCTCGCCCTCCAGTGTTCTCTCTGCCTCACTGTCGCTACCTGGCCTCTCTGACCTGGCCCTGTGCTCCCAGAATCCTCTGCTTTGCAGCGTGGACCACAGGGAGTGGTGACCACCGGTGGGTCACTGGAGGTCGAGACCTCATCGTATGGGAGCAGCTCCCCAGCTCTGGAAAGCAAAGGTGGGCACAAGACGTGTCAAAACTTAAAGAGAACACACTCTAAACCGCAAAGTTATTTTCCTCGTTTGCATATTCATTGTTTCTTCCAAGGTCACAAGCATTGCTAATTCTGAAACCATTTTGGGATTTACAATATGCTAATGTATTAACAGATCTTGACACACACTTCTGCTGGTACTAGGTGTTAAATGAAGGGTGGGTGTGAATGTTTCAGGGGTGACGTCACAGTGAGGAGAGACAGTCGATTAGAGTCCTGCTCCCTGGAATCAGAGGGAGACACAGAAGATGATGAGGAGACCGATGGTGCACACATACACACACACACACACATTTAAACACTGAGACTGCAATTTCACACCTTTCCATGTCTTAATTTACCGACACACACTTGATGAGTAACCATGGAATCACAGTTACACTATCATCTTAATTATAGATTATCCGTGTTGTGACGAATCCTTTTGACCCGCTTGTCATATTTAGATTACGAAGAAGACAATGATGAAGGAAGAGACGGTGGCTGTGGTGTTACAGAGGACGAAGGGTCTGGCTCGTGGCTGCGCTGCGTTCTTCAGTGAGAGACAGTTTCTCACACCATGGACACCACAGCCTCCAGCCAAGAGGAGGCGAAGAAGAGAAGGAGGGGTGCAGGGGGATGAAGTGTGACAGTGTCAGAGAGGGAGCATATGGATGGAGAAAGTGTGAGTTTCTGTGTGTGTGTGAGAAGATAGTTTTCAGTGTAAATATCATTTCCACGTAAAATAAAGCCGTCACAGTTTGACACATGACTCTAATTTTGTACCTCTTTTGTATTTTTTTTTATATCAACCTAACCCTGCTTCTTCTTCAGACTCCAGATCACCACCCCGCTCTGCTCTGCAGCCTAAATTAATCTAAATTAAATTTAATTCAGTCTCTTTTACCTTTCTACCCTCCTTCCTTCCTTCCTTCCTTTCCTCCCTCCTCCTCCTCTTGTCTGTGTTTCTGTCTCTTTCTCTCTGGGGTGTCCTTGCTGTTTTTGTAAACATAATTGAGGAGCTCAGAAAAAACCCTCCCGCCTCCAAAAGAAGCTTATTAATGTCGTCCTCAGTATCATTTCTGTTTGCCTCCTCAAATCCATTTCTTTTCCTCTGCGTCCATTTAATTGAAGCATTTAAAAAAAAACATAATTAGCATTTAAATCTCTTTCCTACAGTCGCTTGCCTTCCTCGCATCACCCTCTCTCTCCTCTCTTACTTTACCAGACTCTACATGTCTCCGTCGCCTTGGCAACCGATGCTTTTTTCCCTCCCTCACTTGCTCTCTGTGTCTCCCCCTTTCTCTCTCTGACTCCCTCTCATTCCCTCTCTCCTCACTGCCAGAGGTAGGCATGATAACTGATATGTGTCGGAGCGTGTGTGTGTCCCCGTCCATCTCCCTGTGCATGTGTGTATGCCTGTCTGTGTGTGTGCGAGTGACATTTCTGTGGCATTTGGGCAGCAGTTGAAGACAGGAAGTTACCTCTCTGCTCAAAGTGCCACACAGAGTGTTGGCTCCACGCGTGACGCCTCTAATGATGATGAATGTGCCGCGCTCAGGTGTGTGTGATCTGTGAATGTGTGTGACAGAGCAGAGCAGACAATGAGTGTGTGCTTTAGTGTGTGTGTTCCTGAGTGCAGATGTGGATGCAGGTTGAACATGTGGTGCGTAATTGAGTGTTAAATTTAAAATCCCAAGTTGTGTTCAGGTGTATGTGTGATTTGTGGAAGAGTGACAGAGTTCACTTCCTGCAACCACATCTTTACATGTTTACATGTCTTTTATCTACGAACATTAAAGAAGAAAAAGCTAGACCCTCCCCCTTTCTCTCCTTTTCTCTCGCTCTCTCCCTTTATCTCCTTCTCTTGCCCCTCTGTCCTCCCTCACAGAGAGAGATGATCGGAGCAGCAGAGTCTCAGTGAACAGAGCGAAGCGATGGAGAGATGGTAAGATGGAAAATATCAGAGCTGAAGGGGGATTTATGTGGGTGCTGATGTTTCAAATGTCATTGTGAGTGATAGCTGGCATCGTTGTCTGATCTGATGAGGTCGTGCGGGGCGCCTGTAGACAAAAAGATAACTTCTCTGTCACTCCTCCACCTCTCATTCTCTTTCTCCTCCACTTTTCCTCCAGCTCCATCTCTCCTGTCGCACGACTGACCGCACTCCGCTGCCTCCTCTCCCTCCTCCTGGTTGTTCTGGTGACACAACCCTCCACCTGTAACCGTGACGACAGAGAGGGCGAGGAGGAGCAGGTGGACGCCCTGTCGGTCCAGCTGTCCGTCACGGCCCAGGTCACTCCCACCCCTTTGTGGGCGGTGGTCTGGGGTCCAACTCAGCCTCTGGAGGATGAAACTTATCACTTCCTCTCCAGCCAGGAATCTGACCCCCTGCACAGGAGCCAGCTGGAGGACAGCACTGCCTCCTCCGAGGAGTGGCCTTATCCCAGCGCGAGCATGCAGCCCGGAGAGGAGGCGCCGCTGGAGTCTAGAGACCAGGAAGGAGGCGAGGATGGAGGAATGGAGGTGGAGCCTGAGGAAGGTGGGCATCTGGACTTGCACATGAAGAATTTCTAAATAAAGGTGTTCACGAGCCACAGTCCATGTGAATACACACACACTCACACACAAGCCACAAAGTCCTCCAGGGAATGAGCTGTCAGTGGGGTGAAGGCTGACAGGGAGCTGTGTGCAGCCGGCTGTGTCTGCGGAGGGGAATGCCTAATAAAGTTCTCATCACTCACAGGCAAGAATTGGCCGCTGTCAGATTGTAAAACAGAGAGGAGACGTCATCAGATTAGATTTAGAGTTTGGGGCCAACATTTTTTCCACATCCGGTTTTTTATTCAGCTGGCTTTGATGATTTCTCCTTTTTTTTCTGGATACAAACAGACAAACCAGTCGTGTCAGAAATTATGAGATGTATCGTATGGGATGTATCTGAGAATCTGTGTTTGTTTATGTGTTTTACAGTGGATCCTCAGTTTTACGTCACCGTGACCATCTCTTCCCTGCTCATCTTAACAGCAGTCGTCATAACTGCAAAACTCTGGTAGGAACCTAACGTCTCTCCTCAATGTTTTCTCTCTCTCTCTGTGTGTGTGTGTGTGTGTGTGTGTGTGTGTGTGTTATTTTGAGCACCAGTTATTGATTTACAACCTTTCTTGGGAAGACCTTTTTCCCATGTGGATATTTTGCAAAGTCAACCAAATAAAGTCCTCCACTAAGCTTGATAGGCTTATCTCCTGTATTCTGAGGTGACATTTTACCCGTCTGCTCCCTTCTGATGGTAGATTAATTTCTTAACATCACTTCAGCTGCTGTGGAAATGATAGTCCCCATGAAATATGAAAGCCAAGTACATGTGTGTATGTACAGACACACTATTTAAAGTGGATTCTGCTAAAAGACTGTGAATAATTGGCATACTCCCCCTCATTGTGGTCACTTTTGGATTTTTGGAATCAGACACTTGGAGAGAAGGAGAGGGTTAAGTGCTCAGCAATTTTTATGGCATCTGTGCTTAAGTTATTGTTGTGCTGTGATTTACTGAACTGTAGATTCAGCTTGAACAGAGATTAAAAACCTTGGGTTGAGATCTTTTTGTTTGGTCATGAGATCAACCTGAAATGTCTCAAATAAGCATCATCACTATCAATCATATTATTTCCTCTCAAGTTTTGGTTTGCCTACAGGTGTCAGTATGACTGCTGTCTTCATCATTATAAAGGAAGAAAAAAAACACAGATTGCTGCTTCATTGATCATGTTGTAATCTGTTGGGAAAGAGGAATACCCAGTGGATGTAGCTTTTGTCAATATTATTTGTCTTTGTGTAGGTGTCGAAGATTAGAGTTGACCATTTCTAGAAATGATGTGGCTCCAGTTGAATTATTACTAATGGGAACTGACTAAACGCCAATTTCCACTGAATGGTTGGTCAAGATAAACCTGTGGAGAGCGCCAGATGTGTGGAAGTGATGAAGTTGCCAGATGTTTGGGTGTCATTGATGAGGAGACCTTGACTATTACAGATGAGTTTGGAACATGCATGCTGCACTTGATAATGTGTTCATATTAATTGTTTAATAATGATCAACCATGTGTCCCTGAAAGTCACGTTTTGCACAGATTTGTCATTTCGTTCCATTAGAGTTGCAATGATTGTACATCCCTCTCACCATTAGTAGTATGTGCAGGAAGCAAAAGTCGACCTGTTGTCATGGCGATAAAATGGCTTCACCGTGTCAATGTTCTGTAACAGCCATTAGAGCACTCCCAGCATGTAAACACAGGGTGGAGGTTCTGCGTGTGTTTCGTGTTCAGGCCTCGTAGTGAGTGCTCGTTGCACACATGGCCATTAGCTGGGAATGGGGAGTCATCTATGTGATGTAGTGGAGCACTGCCACGCTTTGCTGATCAAACCAATAACACCTCGTTTATTTGACCACTGGGACTCCTCTCCTTTCTCCTCCTGCTCCTCATACTTGCCTTATTTTGTCTTCTCCCTTTTTCTTCTCACTAATCTTTACTTGCTCTGCCCCTTGTTACTGTAATTCCCTTATCTGTTCATCTTACCCACATTCCTTTTATACCACAATTTTACATTTCGTTGCCTGAATCTGTATAATTTGTTCTTCGTCATATCCTTTTTTTCACATTCTCGGTTAATCTCAGATTTGCTCCCACACCCTACATTATCTCCCTTTGCTCTCTCTTCTCTCTTCCTCCATCCCGAGGCCTCTTTGGGATTTCTTTTCCTTTCTCTGAATACCTGAGTCTCTCCCCCCTTCTCTCTACCTTCAGGTTATTTCTCTTACTTTTAGTTATCATCATTGCCTCGCTCTAACACTGCCTGTCTTTGTACAGCTGGTACTCCTCTTATCTCCCCCGCCAGTCTCCCTATCTCTCCCAGCACTGCCAGTCCGGCTGCAGATCCACAGATAATCCTGCAGCTTGCTGTGAGCTGATACACGATAAACCTCCCTTTTCTCTCTGTTGTTTCGATAACTTACTTCATCTGCACCCGCTGTGGAGAAGAACCCCCCTCTTCCCTCCATCCACCTCCCCTCTTTCCTCTTCCTCTCTCCCTCTGCCTGTGGATCCAAAGTGGCCTCACATTAAAAAGTGAGAATTTGCTGGGATTCATGCTGGAGACATGGCAGCGTCTCCCTCTCTATAGACTGGCTCTTGCTTCGGTGTCATAAATGTGTAAATAACACCATGTGTTAGATGGAGAAAGTGCTGCGGATGGAGCGAGAGGAGGCTACAGATGGACTGAAATGATAGCCTATAGTGGAAATTGGCCACTGTCCAGTTCATTATGATTATAGTGGAGTGGCATATGTGCTGAGTGATTTTCCCAGGCCTTAAAACCGACAGTGTGGCTGATGTAATCAAGCATGTTTGTGTGTAAATGTGTGTGTGTGTGAAGGGAGAGTGGAATCAGACAGGTGTTGCTGAGGGAAAACAGCCAGAGCACCTCTGCTGGAAGTCAGAGTATCCTTAAGAGCCGGATCCTGTGACTCCCGACTGTGTCTTCACCTTAACTCACTCTCCTTACAACTGTTTCCCTGCCTTGTTGCATCCTGCCTAACTCACCCTATCTGACTCCATCACCACATCGCCCTCCCTTCTCTGTTTCCTCCCCCATTCCTCACTCTGCCTCCCTCTCCCCCCTGACAGCGTTTTAATGAGTCCGATGAGTGCACTAATTCTCTCTCACAGTGGCAGTGTAATGTGTTCGCTGATGCTAAATGGCTTGCCTGTTCTTGATGCTCTCTGACTTTGTTTCTCCATCTCTCCCCTCCTCTTCCTCATCTTTTCCCTTTCTGCATCTCCTTTTCTTATCTGCTCTTCTTAATTTCAACCTTCCTCCTCAATCACTTCCTTCCCTTTGTAACTTCCTCTCTAACCTTCTTTTACTTATCTATCTCTTTGAAACTCCAACTTTCTTTGTGTCCTTTAATCTCTGTTTCTATTCCTGTCCCACTTCCTCTTGGTCTCTTTTTAACACTACATCCTTTTATTTCTCAACTCCCAACTTCCTTTCCCCCCTCTCTTTTTCACTCTCCATCCTTTTTCCACTCCCTCTCCATCCTTATCTTTTCCTTTTTCAACTTGTCTCCCCGAATTTCTTGCCCCTCTTCATCCCCTTTCTCTCCGTCTTTCCGTGCCACTATCCTTCTCTCCCAGTTATGATCGCAGCTGTTCCCAACATCCGCCCCCACTCTCCCGTGGCGTGGCTCCCCCCCTCTCCCTCGCACTCCCTCGCTCCCTGGCTTCAGAGGACAGCCGGCAGACGCTGCACAGCACCTCCTCCTCCTTCACCGACAGGGAGAGGTAATGAGTCTCCTCGCCAGCTCGGCACAGTCTGGTTATCTCATGACTCTAATGTGCATGTGTGTGCACCTCTGGATGAAGTTAGCTTCTTTGTGTGTGTGTGTATAAAGCTGTTTTCTGTCCTTTTGTATGCATGAACATGGAGAATAATTGGACAGTAGTGCTATTCTCCAAGGAGAGCTCATGGCTGGTGTGTTGCTGTAAGAAGTATCCGTGTTTTTAAACTCCCTCTCCAGATGAGTCATCGTGAGCCCAGCCGCCGTCCATGAAATGATGCTTTTATTTGAGGGTATTCAAAGTTAATCTCAATCAGGATAATAATAGTGTTCCTTCTCACTTCCGCCTCCCCATCAGCTTTTCCTTCCTCCCTCTTCCTCCTTCTCTTCCATCTCCTTTCCCCCTGCCGCCCTCTCGGTCCCCTGCGATGCAGCTTTCCGTTTGCGTGTGCACCACTTTCTCAGCTTCAGGCCTCTCTACTCTACTTCTTCTACTTCTCCTTCTTCTTCTTCTGTACTTCCTTTCGTCCTATCATTGGGGCTCCCCAAGCTTCCCACAACACCCCCACTCCTCCTCCTTGTATTTTTCTTCCTTTTTTCTTCCCACTCTCACTCTTCTTCTCCTTCTCTGTCTTTCTGTGCTGTGTCAGGATCCCAGTAGTGAACCTCTGAGGTGACTGTTTCTCCATATGGTAAACATTTCTACGGGGCCTGAGGAGGAACATCAACACGACCAGAGGGTGTGCCTGCAGTGCCGTTTTATTTTCTCTGAAACTGTGAAATGAATTCAGGGATCCCAGGTATCCAGCCATCACAAAACTCCTCGGCTCCCCTGAGGTCTTAAAAACACCCAAACTCATCTTCCTGCTGCTCCCTCTCTCTTTCCTTCCTTTCTTCCTCCTTCCTTTTCTTCCTCTGTGCTCTGCCTTCATTTCTTTTATGTGGCTCTGCGTCACTGTAACCTGCTTCTTGTTTTCCATCCCCCTGTATGGCCCCGAGCTTCGCCAAAATACCCAACCGCTCTGTGTTTCGACCTGCCTTGACTAATTCACAAGCAAGCAGTTTAACAGCCATGCAGAATCCCATTACCCATGAAATGCCCTACCTGTGCTTCCACAACTGTTTCCAGTAACTCAGTATAAGTTCTAATGCAGCCGACTGTTCTTTCACTCAAATACAGTTCAGTGTAGCAGGCTGGTATCTGGTTCATAAACGGTTAAAAAGCCATTCTGAGCATCTCCAAACACTGAACAGGGTATTTCACAAAGCTCATTGGCACGGCTCTAGCCAACAGGCAATGTGTTTAACATGTCACGCTCCAAAAACTGCTGTTTATCCCCCGCTTTGGGCGCCTGAAATGCAAATAGTGTGGCTTTTTCCCTCTGCAGAGTATGCAGGAGTCTGTTTTGTTTCCTCCCCCCCACCTCATGATTTGTTCTCTTAATTATGTGGCTGACGTTCACCCTCTTTGTTGAGCACCCTTTGTTCCTGCTGGACTGTGTAGAGGTGTGGAAGGCATAAAGAACCTCCACTGGTGGAGATAAAATACATACAGCACTGGGGTGGACGGAGGAGGCATTCCTGTTGAAAATCAGTGTTTCCCAAAGGTTTCTGGTGGCACACAACAAAGACAGATTTACGGCATCATGGAAATGAGCATCTGTAAACTGTGTGTGTGATCAAAGGACTGACATTACTACGACAAGGATCTTTTTCCCCTGCTGACAGCCAAGAATCTCAAACTGGAGAGGAAAATCCAACACAATTTTGCTTCATATCAGAATCAAGAAACTAAATCTCCAAAGGAAAGAGTACACAGAGAAGCATCTTGTCTCTCTCCAATGAATCTGCATGTATATAGTCAGAAAACCTGTGAGAGTTGATTCAAATCTATTATTTATAAATGTCTATTTTATCTATCAGTGAGTGATATATTAACAAATATTGTAAAGCCAAATGTCAGGTTGCGTTTTGCGACTTTTCTAAGCATCTTTGAGACATGAATCCCCCCAGTTACACACATTTCCACTACAGACATTGTGCTGGTGGCTTCATGAGTGGCTCGTGCAAACCTACAGAAATAAAGTCTTGTGATTTTTAGTAGCATTCCTGTAGAAATGTGGTCTTTCTGTACCATGTTCAATAAAGACTGGCGTTTTAGCTCTGTGTCTGTTTATTTCTGTGCATGGTGAATGAATTCCCCTGGGAGCGATGCACTCTGCAATGCTTTATGGGATTGACAAAGCCCACACTGTGCATTTTAATAGCCACCCCTGTATCCTAATCTTTTTTTCTCCCCAAAGTGAACATTTAGTCTTTTGCTTTGCATTGATTTTAAACCACAGGCTTGGCATTAAAAAGTCCGGCATGTGCCAATCATGTTTTTCACATTGAGCAACAGCTGAGAAAGGGAAGAAAAAAGGCATCTGCTTGTGTGTGAAGCTTTTCCTTATCTCCTCACCTCATATGGATTTCCCTCGCTTCAGAAAGATTAACAGGATGCTAAGCAAGAATTTCCTCTGTGTACACTTTTTCAAACAAATGTCAATAAAATCAAGGCGGGCGCAAGTTGAGAAATGCCACCCGAGTGTATTGAGATTCTCCATCAGTCTGCTGCACAGCCACCGTTTCACATCTCCTCCGGGCATTTTCCTGATCAATCACAGTAATTGATTGGCTGCATTCCACCCTGAAGTTTTAATGATCCTGTAGTTATGAGACACATAGCAGCAGACACTGCAGCAATCTGTAAACACTGCTGATAAACACCAGAGCAGAAGTTAGGCGTGAACTCACGTATGCCGAGTCATCGCTCACATGCTCACACCTTTAATGAACACACACACGTCTCACCTGTCACTTTCTCTTTCACCAGCAGACACCCCAAGCTGTTAGAAGTCACAGCTTCAGTCTGGTAAAAACTCAAACAGTGAGGTTGAATCACACCGAGTGAAATTAACACCCATATTAATAGCCGTGGGAGTGATGTTGGAGGGAGGAGGTGATGGAGACAGAGGCAGGGTTCAAAAATGAAACAGGATCATAATTTCCTCATCTTTCTCTATAGCTGAGGCTGCTGGTCATTTAATTACCACCATTAATGTCAAGCAGAACGGAGAGCAGAGGATGAAGTGAAAACAGAGTCAAAGAAAAAAAAAAGGGATGGACAGGGCAGAATGATGAAGGCCATTTCCACAGAATAATAGAGCTACAGGAGAGGCTGGACGATCATTTCAACAAGCAGTTTTTGACATTGAAACAGAAGCTCAGGGCAAAATAAAAACTTGTATGAAATATGAACGCACATGGTGTGTGTGTATCCATGCTGATTGTGCACAGGGGAAGCCTCAGCTCTGTAATACATTAGTCTCTTTGGGGACATGCCCTAATTAATGGCTTGACCTCCTAACGAGTAGCCCCCTTCTGCGAGTTAACATTTAGCAGTGCACCCTCCAGAGATGCACTTTGAAGCGCATTTAATAAAAGAAGTGACAGTGACATTAATGAGTCAGTCCAGAGAAGTGCAGGGTTTCCTTTTATTTCCTGACCATTTATATTCTGATTTTATACATGTTTCAACTCAGCAGAGAGAAAAATACAAAGAAATATTAATCTAAACCAAAAAGAACATTTTTAAACCAATAGTTACACACATCTGCATCAAACACATTGATCCTGTTTCTGGTCAAAGGCAACTGACTCCTACTGCAGACTGTTTGATCTTGATCTGACAGAAGTGCTGTGTGTGTTGGTGTGTGTGTGAGTGTGTGTGTGCGTGTGCATGTGTGCGAGTGTGTACTGCCAGTCTGCCTGTTGTTAAGAACTGCAAGAATAAATGTCACACCTGTCCTTTCCATCAGCCCGTGTGTGTTTCTGAATCCGGCAAGGAGAGATTTGGTGATCAGAAAAGTTCCCGTGAAGCTTCCTGGTTTTGTTGTGAAGAGTGCGCGTGTACATGTGTGTATGTTTGTGTGCGTGTGTGTGTGAGAGTGAGAGATAGAGAGAGTGACACAAAGGTGTCCTTGAACAATGGTCACATTGTTTAATGTATCCGTTTGTCCGTCAATGTGTCCATGAGTCCATTAATCTGCCAGTGTCCTTCAGTGCCGCTGTCTCCATGTCTCAGTCTCTCTTCTTCAGTTGGATTTGGACCAGATCTTCCCACTGCCACGCAGCCTGGGAGCAAACACAACATCAGAACTTTTGTTTATACTGATTAACTCCAAATCTGTATTTATATACCTGCACTGGAACTGATCAGGGAGGATTCTGCAAAGACATTTCTAATTATAACTGCTTCGGTATGAGTCTCGTCCTTTAAATAGTTTCATGAAGAAAATGTGTCAAAGCTCCTTTAATTCAAACACTGAGGTTAAACTATCATTAACATGGGTTACAACGCATTTAGTGGATCTACATATGAATGAAGTGCAGTGCTGAGTGATGAAAATTATAGGCCTCTGTGCTTCATCAAAAAGTGACAGGCTGCCAGAAAATAATGACAGCTTTCTGTTCTGCAACAACAACATAAACAGGCAAGGAGCTGAGCAGCTCGTCTGATCACTGGAGGGGGAGACAGCTCTTTAAAGGAGGAGGAGACCATGCGGGTGTTCGTTTATATCCAGTGACATTTTATGATTCAGGACAGATGTGAAATTAGCCATTGGTAATTGGGCTGTATGGAGGCAGAACAGGCCCTGATAGCAGGGTTTAAACATTGCTGCAAAACACAGACGTGCAGCTGATAACACAGCTGATAATAAAGCCACTTCATGCAGACACATGCAAACACTCACACGCAGACCCACCACTTACACCAGCAGCTGGCTTTTTGTGTTTATTGAAAAAATGGAAACCTTGCATTTGGCAGTTGAATTAACATGGCTCTCTACAAGAACATTGGACTAATGGCTTTAATTTAGTGTTTGAAGTGGAGTCTTTTTAGTGCTGTGGTTAATACTAGGTAAATTCAGATTTATAAAGAACCTTTCAAAAACCACAAAGTGCTATAAAAAAACAAAAAGAAAGAGTGGTAATAAAAGAAACTTAATGAAAAAAAAAACTTCCACATGCATCTTTTTGTCCCAATTTGGAGACTTGTGAGGATAAACAGCATTTCTTATTTGAAAAACCTTAACGTCAACTACTTCTAAAGCTGCAGCTGCAAATCCCAATACAAACAACAATTTTCAGTAATTTATTCTACATGGCCAAATATATTTTATGTGTTCATTTCTGGATGTTTGGCCAAGCTTAAGAAGAAAGGAAGCAATTTCTATGCTAACTCCTGGTGGTTTGTCTGTATAAACAGTATATAACGTGATGCACTTAGAGTGTCACTCAAGCAGAAAATATTTCACTGCCTTCCTGTAAACAGCCAAAAAACTGTGCAATCACAACACACACAGAGGTGATGCCACCCGACTTACCCTTTCACCTTTGAACTTTTTTTGCCCGGCTGTCGTGGTTCCTGAGAGGAGGCAGGGTCTCTGGGTTCTGCTGGTTGATCTGCGTCCTGATTAGAAGCGGCTCCAGCAGGGGCGGGGCCTGACGATGGAGAGGCAGCACTGGCCTTTAATGTTTTCTGTAGGTTTGAAACCTGAGGGGAAAGAAGAGAGAGATTCAGAATTAGGGACTCGTGAAGTGGAATGTTTTTTTTAAAGGAAAAGTTCACAATCTTTCAAGTCTGTCCTGGAATAAAGGTCAGGGTTAAAATGAACATTTAAACAGATTACATGGACTGTAACCGCTCTTAATGGACATTAGAAAAATACAATCTTTATTATATTTGTAATATAAATGATGGGGCAAACACCATAGTACCTATTCTTTGTGAAAATACACTGAAACATTTCCATGAAGCTAATGTGAGGAGTCAGCAGTCCGATTCAGTCACACAGTCTGTTTGACATAAGTTTTCCTCTTTTTCTCTCACAGGAAGTGTTTCTGTGCTGATCTGTGGAGCACAAAGACTGAATTTCATACCAAGAGTTTACCAAAGTGTGTATCTTTCAACAAAATTGTTCCCTTATCAGCAATAAGTATGGAGGAAAGAAATTGCTACTTTAATAAACACTTTTTTCAGAGCACATTGGACTCAATGTTTTACATGGGAAATGTTTTGGGTTTTTTTAAATTGGATGCGTGAATGAAAACAACTATGTATGACATTTGCCTAAGACAAGATGCATGTATGGAAATATACAGGCAGGGAAAACTGAAATATCACAAGTAGCTGAAAGCACTAAACACTGAGATGTTGGGACAGGAGGGATGAGTAACATTTGCAGTGTTTTCTTGAAGAAAACAATGAGACTGCAGGCAACAGTGGTGATTGACTGACCTCTGTTTCCACTTGTACTTTGACTTTTAACTGGCTCTCTCTGTATTGGTTTGCCCTCGAGACCTGCTCCTCAATACCACACAGCACTGCCTCACAGCCTGTACACCTGGGACGGGAAAAGAAGGTAAGAAGTGGATTGCGAGTTACAGATAATTGAGGCATGAATCTAAAGTTTCAACAGACACGCAGAGGTGATACAGACCACTCTTGAAGCGTGTTGACGATGTTTGGGAGCTCATTGGGGCCAAGATCCCGGCCCACGCTGCAGTCCACCTCCACCTGCTGGTTCCTCTGGTCCAGTTTTCCCTGGATGATGTCACAGTAGACAGCTTCGATCAGCAGGTCCTCCAGTTCCCGCACGTTCTTCAGCTCAAGCTGCTGCAGAAGCAGCGAGTACGGCAGGCACTTAGAGGAAAAAGAGATGACTGGACTTTACTCTTCATATTCTCTCTTTCCTTTTTTAAACAAGATATACAGGCAGATAATTTGAGTCCACTTTAACGGCTTGATGGAAAATGACAGAAATGTTACTGTGAAATTGCCCATTTGTCTAAATGTCACTGCCCGAAGAAGATGAAAGGAGAGTTTGGAAGATCTAACAATCCTCCACCGGGCAATTAAAGGGTTCAAGGCTACACGCAAAAAAAGCAGTGACATATCTGAGAGAAAAACAGGGAGCAGCAGAGAGCAGAGCAATGGGAGAGGAAAGTGAGATTAAGTATTAAAAAAAAGAACAGGGCTAGTGAGAATAATGAATCAATTATTTATCAGGAGCAGAGAAAGAAAAGGGCATAAGCAGTGTGGTTGGAGAGTGCAAATGAGAGATGTCTTTTAGAAGAACATTTAATACTTTATCACGCACATGAGGAGCGGGAGGAAAAGACATCTCTAATCAATAGTTGGCGCGGTGCTGGTGACTTTTTTCTTAAGAAACTTGGGATTGAAAGGCTTGTCTGATGTGATTTAATTGAACTGAACTCAAAAGTCAGACAGTTAAAAATCACACAAATGTTATGTGAACCTTTCAAAAACTATCAACTCTGAGTAGAAGAGCTTGAATCAAGGCTGAGTTGTTGACAGATGCTTTATGAAGCAGAGTTGAGCCAGCAAGGCTCTGTACATGAGGCTCTAAATTTTCCAATTTTTTGAAGCAATAGAAGACAACAGTTCAGCTGCAAACAGAAATTAGTGAACCAGTACCTTGAGGTTGGATGCCAGGCTGATGATGGACAGATGGCGAAGTTTGTTTCTTTGTGCAGGGGTCAACTCTGGAAGAGAGGCGGCTCTCTCTACACAGCGGACAAGAGCAGACAGTGAAAAAAGTGACACAGTGTGAAATATCAAGAAGCATTGTGCAAGTGTCACTTTGCTGTGGGTCAACAGTCACACATAATAGGGGCACAACTTATTACTTTGAAGTGTAATGCCACACAGAGACACGCAGGTAAGTGTGGAGCTGTTTAAGCAGTCAGAGAACAGAGTTAGGAGCAGGTCGCTCTCCAGCGCCTGTGTCTCCTGCTGCCATGCTCCCCTGGTGACAGCACTGACACCCTCTGAGACAGCAGCTCTGACAGCCCCTCTAAGGGCTCCACTGCACAGCTCTCTGAAAGGAAATGTGCTCCCTGTTGGCATGACTCCAAAGGGAAGGCAACAATAAAGTAGGCTAAATTCTTTTTCCAGGCTATTGGTTGATATTCAGCATAAAATTAGACATAATTAACATTCCTCTTCTTGTTGAAGCTTCTGGATGCATTACATAGACAGCAAATGAAGTCACAGAAAAGGAGTTTATCTGTCTGGCTGCCTGTGCCAGCACGGCTGCCACACTGACAATCATCTGCGAATATCAACACTCACTGAAAAGAAGCCTGAGACACTTCAATCAGTAATTTTTATTTGTGAATAACCTGCCAGGAGAATCTCAGGTGAGAGATTTGAAGCCTCCATCTCAAGGTGCCTGCCTCTCGGTAAAGAAATACAGCTCATAATAGAAGAGCTGCTGGGCTGCCCTATTACTTATTTACACCATGCTGCCATTGTGTTACCTTTGTAGTCGCAGTATGTTCCATAGGCAAAAAGGTTGAGGAGCTGGTACACTGGTGCATGAGGCCCGTTCTCCAGCTGTGGTTCAGGGGACAGACAAGGGGAGAGGAAAAAAACAGTCAAGGGACACCTAGATAACAAACTGTACAGCTGTACTCTGTGAACACTGCAGCTCTGATGTGAGGTTTAACTGAGCCGAGTTAAGATTTAAAGTAAGGATCACACCAAGACCTGACAAGAGCAATAAATGGTTGATTAAGTGTCACACAGACATTTCATTGCCAAGCACTAATGAAAAAAAAATAATGTTTTTTTTTAACATAAATAAATTTTCTAGTCCTAAATGCAAGATTTTGCCAAATGAATAGGGTTTGGTATTGCATGTTTGACTAAAGAAGCACTTTGGGAATTGCTTTTAGTTCTGAATACTTGAAATGAGCTGTTTGTGGTAATTTATTGACTTAAAGGTTGGATTTGAAAGTATTCTTTGACCTGCCCACTGATTTTTAAACACAATTGGATTTCAGGGAATAGTTTTATTCATAAAAACTGTGTCTAGTTTTTTGTTTTGTGATCCGACTGAAGTTGGAGGACAGTGGCATGGACATGGCACTGAAAGCTCATTTCTGAACATTGCAAGATGTTTGAAGAACAGTAACTTCTCTACCATATAGATTCCTATTCTTTTCCTTTGTGACCTGGGAGGACACCCACTGAGTTTCACACACACACACACACAAACACATAATACATGCAGGTGCAATATGTACATGCAATATATAGCATCGATGCAGCGTTTCCATTAAGATGTAAATGAGCCAAACAACAGCTTTTCTAAAAGTGCTGTGCAGATTGGATCTGTCGCACATGACTTGACAGCAATAAAGAGCAAAAAGAAAGTGTTCTATGCGGTGGAGCCACAAATATTGTTTGACAAGAAAATACTTTGAAAAGCAAGTGTTTATTCATCCCCCCAAGAGGAAGGCCGAATGTGAGGAAATATTAAAAATAGCTCATCGTTGTGAGAGATTTTTTGATAAAACTTTAAAATGTTCTGAATAAATTATTTCTGTAAAACGATAAAAATAATCTAACAGACCCTCTCAGTAAGTGATACTGACTGTTTCATTCAAATTCCACTAGACTGGAATTGCTTTGAGCCCTTCAATAACAACATGTTTACTCAGAAAAGGACTGAGGGAAACCTTCCCATTAAAAGATTTGTTTTACTGTAACAGGTGTCGCACTATTTTGATTAATCCCATGTAGGCCAAATATCTGCTATACTCAAAACTATAGACAAGTTAGTGGTTAAAATATATATATATATTTTCTGTGTTATTTTGGATCCAGGATGGAGATGTTTGAAATACAGGTATTGTGTGTACAAGGCTGATGTGCTCTCTTTCACATTTAATACTTGTTGCCCTCCTTCTTTCTCTTTTTCTTCTTCTTGCTGTATTCCACATTGTAACCACATATGGCATTTTTCACATATTGTTCAGGGAGGTCTTTGTGATGTGCTCATGGTGTTCTCGCTGTCTGAACGGCTGAGACATTCCTGTCACTGCCTGTTTGTCCCTTTCTTTCAGTGTTTATCTAATAACACAGAACTACACCTGTTTTTCCCAGAGGTTAAGTTCTCTACATTCATTCTCCAGCACTGCTAATTGTCCTTTTTGCTAGTTTCACAAAACCTTGATGTTGTCTTTCAGAATTTTTGACTGCTTGTTGCACAAAAGCTGCAAAAATCCATAAAAACATCCTCTGTGGCTGAGCTTTTTCTTAATCCCTCTCTGCTCTAACAGCCTCTCACTTCTAAAATAGGGTGTTAGCTGCTCGATCTTGTGGAAGTTTAACCAGCAGAGACTGTAATATGATGGTTAATGAATTAATGGCAGTATCACATACAGCGGCTCTAAATATAGACGTGTTGATTGGATGGTGAGTTATGAGTCCGATAACATCATTGGTTTGGATATAAACTGCCTCTTTCATGCATGATTGAACCGTTCTGAAATGAGTTAAGGATGCTTCTGTGAGACACTTTGCTAACAAGGTGTTCACATGCATCGCTCTCTGCTCTGAATGTGTTTATTGTTTTCTACTTTCAGATTCTCTGAGTGTCTCAAACATTAACACCTGTGCGGTAACTGTTACAGCCGTGATTAAGACGTGTTCCTTCCGTGCCAGGTCGGAAAAGGTCTCAACAGACACAAAAGGTGAGGAAGAAAAAGTGTGAGAAGCTCGTGTTTACCTCTCTGACATTTGGCAGCTCTAGGATGTCGGAAAAGACGTAGAGTCCTGGGGTCTCCAGCAGGGAGCTGACAGCCTGGGCTAGTGCTGAGCCTGACAGAGACAGGAGCTGCTCCACCTCCATCTGATGCCAGGGGACACAGGTGACAGAGACACGGTAAGCAGGTTGGACGCATGAGAGCAGGTGAGTCATGTAGAGAGTTCAAGTACGATAAAAATCAAGCAAGTGATACATTTTTGTAGCTGCAGGAAAATAATGTTTGGGGCCATGGTGTCTCTGTCTTCGATAAATCCTCTGTCATCAATCCCTTCAATAGATGAATGACCCAACAGCATGTGGGTGTTTTGTCATGCCCCTCAGAAAACAGTCCAGCCACTTGAAGTTTTTTGAAAGCGCAGAATTTGAGAAAAAATATGTTCTTTTCATTTAAGTTCCCACAGCAAAGTGCTCTTGACCAAAGCACTTAACCCTCAAATTACCTGGAGAGCCACTCAGATTGTGGACAGGCAGCTGCACTCAGTCGAACCAACACAGGCAACAAGTGTAATGAATACTAAGCAGAGCATGTTTATTCATCCAAACCCATTTCCTGCATTGAAACATGATGCAAATGCACAGTGGGCTGAGGGCAACGACAGAATAATTACCTAAGTATTGACGGTAATCTGCCTGTGTCTTGCACTGATATGTCAGCTGCAGAAAGTGAATCCCAAAGAACAAAAAGCCAAACATGTTTGCTGTTGCTAAACCTCTGTCTCCCCTCGCGCACTTGGCCTGACTTTATAGCTTTAAAATCTTCAAGCGTCACTGCAAAAAATTACCCAGGTTTAAAAATAGTTCAGAAAGGATGTCAGACTGATTAAAGTTGAGTTCCTCCCAATTCAAAAGTGCCTCAACTGTATGGAACAGTGTGAGGAGGTGTCCTCTTGACTTTGATGTGATATTTTAGGATCTTAATCCCAAAAGAGACATTTTGGGACAAAAGAGAGATTTAGTCTTACAGATACACAATTTAGTTATTGCAGTTGCATCAGACCAGTTTCATTACCTGAGGCTGTTTCCTTAAATTAATGCAACAGAGAGTCTGGATACCCACTGCTGAGCTAAGACTAGTCTGACTGGTTCAGGAAACGCTTATGGCACAAATGTATTGAATAATCTTTAAACTGATGCATTAAGATTCATTCATGCACGTTGTCTTCCATATGTTATCGTCCCACTGGACGCTCATCAAGGAAGAGTAGAGGGCATCTTTTCTGGCAAGCTGAACAGATGAACAGGCACGTGTTGTAGCCAAACAAACTGAGCGAGGCTGGCTGTCTCAGAAACAGAACCTCGTCTAAATTCATAAATCTATCAAAGTTAAATCAAGTGGTGAATGTAGGGTTGGATTGGATCCATTTGTGTTCCTATATTGATTTAATAAGGAGGACAAACCTGGCTGCAAATCAGCAACAGACTGCAAGAGGAGCAGTGCGGCAAAATATGCAGAATGCAGATGTTAAGACAGCCAGAAGCCAAGTGAACAGAGAGGTTGAAATATATCACAACATTTCCACAATGATAATGAAAATAATAAGTCCAAGTATCCCTGAAAGCAAAGGGACACATATTGACTTAATGTAATAGATTATTTCTTTGAGCAGTTATGGCCCCAGATAATTGTTGCTCTGCCCTCTTCCCAATTCATTTAACCTAATATTGCTGTATAATTATGTTACACCAGCTTTATGTAAAAGAAACGATGCTGATCATTGAACATCACTCCTCCCAGGATCCTCTTTTCTCTTTGCATTTCATTCAGAGCTTTTCCCCTTTATTTCTCTGTTGTTATTGCTTTGTTTGCACTCAAACTTGTTCAAGAAACTGTAGATTGAAAACAGAGCCAGAGAATCAAACAGAATAAAACACTCTATAAAACAATAAAAGATTCAGGGTCTCTGCAAGAAGAAAACATCTCAAAATTGGATTTGGCAGCTGTGCGCTTCCACAGCGTTGAACATTATAACCCAAACTTACCAAAGCAAGACACACTTCAATAAACTCTCAACTCTAACAAGTTCATTTATCTCTCCAAACAGCCTCAATCAACTAGAATACGCATTAAAATGACTGTAAACATCCTCTGAGAGCAGATTTTTTCCTAAAATTCAGAGCTAACTGAATCACTTAAGTGTTAAATCTAGCCATGTTTCATAGGTGTTCAGGCATTAACAATAAATAATTCTAGAAACTCAACAAGAAAGATCATAGAATCTGAATCAAAGTCTTCATATATCAGAGAGTGTAACATGACTCATCGCAAACATCACATAGCTTAAAACCAAGAGCTGGAACAGAAAAAAAGTGCTGTATGTCAAACACTTTCCTATAAGCTACTTAAAGATACTTAAGGGAAATCGAAATGGTAAAACTTTGAGTTAAGAGATTAACTGAATGTGGGCAGTGCTGATAAGAATATTTCAGTGTCCCAGTCGAATGACGCACTGTCACTACAAAGATGCAAAAGTTTCAACTGTATGGGAGAAAGGTAGAGTTGCTGGACAATGTTTACAGTAACTCCTTTTTTTTTTTTTTTTACAAAGAATAATGATAGATGCATTGAATTTAGTGTTTCAATGTGTATGTAACATCTTTTTATTATCTATCATGTAATTCATTGTTTTCTTCTGCTGATACTGATTGCTATGTCTTCAATGAATAAATAAGGCACCTTTCAACCATCTTTTTCAATTGAAGGTTACTCACACAGTCCTGCTGAAGAAAAATGTGAGGAGAAAGGGCCAACATAGTTAACAAAGACCAAGAATGGGGATCACATCACAGGTCTATATTTAGGCTTCTGGTTCCTTGAAGAATATTTCTAAAACACAGCTAATTGTTCACGTTGTGCTAAATGGTCAAAACACAGTATGGACCATAAAGACTGTAGAGATTGTCTCATAGAGGTATGCTTCGGCCCCCAGGATCAGAACCAGACAGGTTAAAGTAGCATGCGAGTTTCATGCTCCAAATATCTCGGACAACTGTCCAGAAAATGTCAGGTTTGCCCCAACTGGAGTGTATTTTTTTTCTTTTTTATATATATAAAGCAGGGAGTACTGAAGGAAATTTATCAGATTTATCGGAGAGTGCAGGGGCAGTAATTACGCATTTGCTGTGAATATAAATGCGATATCTGACAAGATCTTAGGCCTGCAAATGTGAAAATAAATAGGAATTAACACAAAATCTTCACATTTTTAAACTCGTTTAGAAAAATATATGGTATTTGCATGTGTCAGAGTTCCAATTTGTTGGATAACTGTGACATGAGTAGCTTCGAAGTCACATACAGTAGCATTTACCTTAAAGCACTAGGCAGGTAGCTGGTGGTTGTCATAGTGGTGAACTAAACCTAAAAACAGTTTGAAGACGCTCCACTGGTAAGCAAACGCCAACCGGCCAATACCAAAGCCAAAAAACGCTACTATAAATAGTCTTTCAGGTCAAAGACACAAGAGGTGCTTGTCGAACAAAGCCTGAACCGCTATACAGTTAAACTAGGTCCAGAACTCGCATTAAAAGCAGGTATTAAAAAGTAGTCAAGCCCAATGTGTCATGCTAGCTCATTGGCTAACGGCTAACAAACTGCAAGGCTTCGCTTAGCCGTTTACGTTAGGCCTCAGTCCACTTAAGTCTTTTCTATGATTTTAATCGAATTACTATGCTAAAAGCATGGCTCATAAATACGGTACATGCATAAATTTGTGCAGTTAAATTTTAAAATAGTTGTACAAATATTCAAATTTACCTTGTTGTGTCGGTTAGTAGCAGGTAGCCTCTGTCGATTATTCAGTTCCGCTGTCAGCTCACGTACGACAACAAAAGAACGTAAGATGTGATTGGACAATACAGCACAATGGGCGGGACATTCGAAGCTGTCTGTCACCAGCTCCATCAGTTGGCCAGAGAGAGGAGCGTCATCTAGCGGTAATGTCATTAATGCTACCGAGAGCAGCCGAGGTCGATTGGTGAATTAGAAGTGGTGAATTGGAGGTGAGACGATCCAAGTCACAAAACGATTACAGGTGGGACATTTTTCTTCTTATTAGTCTTTCAAGTGAAACATACACGTTAGATTAAATGATCTGAATGAACAAAATCACTCTCTTGTTGAATGTTCTCAACTCATAGTAATTCTAAGGCCATCGATTGAGAAAAGGGGTCACGTGAAGGTCCTGCTCAGTTTAAAGGTTTTTTTTTTTCAGGTCAGTGTGCTACACGTAATATCAGACAGTGGGTTAATGTGGCAGCGGGCAGCAGCTACCATTCATGAGGTTGCTTCAAGCTTTAAAATCCTATTTTTTATCTCTTTGTTAGTCTTTCCAATCCATATTGTCTCCCGAGGCCACTGTTAATCATATTCTACATACTACTAAGCAGGTAGAAGGCTAATCATTTTTTATTCATGGTCACTACTTTATCTAGCTTTCAGATCTCTCGGTTTTGCAAGAACTCAGCTGTGATCAGTGGCATCTCTCTTTCACCAAAAAAATAATATTTTTAGGAGGCTCTTTGAATACTACAGTCCCCCCCATGTTTCCCTGCTGACTGGTGGTTATCTGGCTCTGAGCTCCACTGATCTCAGTATCTGTGACAGAGGCAGAGAGGAGGGAAAGGGGAATAGATTGGGTGAGCTATAAATAACATCTGTGGACTTTTCTGACAAATGTGGAAAATAGGACCTTCTCAACCAAGCCCTTGATTTATTGATGAAACTTCTGATCCTTGATACATCTGAGGCTTTGGTGTAGGGATTGACATGTTGTGTGTCTTCTGAAATTTATAACACTTTCTTTGACATTGCACTGTATTCCTTTTTGCAGTTTCAAACTTTGAGATAGCCCTTGAAGCCATGTAAGACCAGCTGCTTTAAAAAAAAAGATGGTGTATTCATTCATTCATTCATTCATTCATTCATTCATTTATTCATTTATTCTTTTTTTTTTTTTTTTACGCTTATCCTGTTCAGGGTCACTGGTGGCTGTAGCCTATCCCAGCTGTCTTAGGGTTTTTACTGCTGTTATTCCCAACATTGACCATACACACCCACACTGTCCTGAAGAATCAAGTGAACTTACTTGCATAGATTGACCACGAATGACCTTAAAATTCTTGCAGATACCAGTAAACCAGCGTTAAATTTGTGACGATCTTAGTGCCTCTGTGGACAAAGGGGTTTCTCATCTCTGTGTTTTTGACATTAACAAAAAAAGAGCTGTTTTGGTTGAGTGAAATCCTTCACTTTCCTGACATCTACCCTCTGCCAGCTTTTTCAATACTTGAGAATGACTGTATGGAAGTTTTCAGTTGACAATAATCAACAAGAACAACCTCTGGACAATGCCAGTTTGAAGAGTACATGCAAACAGCAGAGGAGGGATTGTTTGCATTGAAACCTTCCTTTTCATTAGACTTGGACTCATGAAGAGGCCTTTGAGATTGTAGACTGATTAACATTTCACATTAAGAAAATAACCAGAGTCAATAAGACAATAAATGATGGCTGAACTCCATTTAGCTGCTCCAGCTTCAGGGTCTTGGTATTTAGCATGCTGGCACATTATTTGTCAGTCTGCTCTGACTAACTGTAGCACTTTATTGGAGCATTGTTTATGTTGTTAGCAAAACAACGACACGCCAGAGTGTGCACCAAGGAAAAGTATTTGGCCTTAACTTCACTTCTTAACCTAAAATTTGCATTTGCCAAAGTAAAGCTTCACAAAGGTGACCTTCCCTGTCAGAGTCTTTTGCTTTCTGTCTTTAGACACACATACACACACAAAAACACACACAGAAACCCTTATGTGTGAGGTGTTTTTCTCGCAGACAGCACACAGTAACCAACCCAATTAAGGGGAATGAGGAACACCTGTGCCAGTCAGCAGGGCTCCATAGAAAGAGTATTTTTTTACTGTCCATGAAGTTACTTGATAATTGTGCTCAGTTTGGCCCAAACACACTCACTAAACTCACTATCTCACAAAACACACACATACACAAACATGCACAAACACACAAGCATGCTGTTCTGTGGTGTGCAGTATAACAAGGCTGTCAATCTCTGCACAGCTGCTAAGGCCAGTCCAACTTCCATCCATTCATTATCTTTACCACTTTCCCCTCTCTGGGCTGGAGCCCATCCCTCCTGTCACCGGGCACAAGGAGCTGGGTTCACCCTGAACAGGTCGTCAGCTTAAAGGCCCAAAATGTTGAGCAAGACATTGTATACATGTCTCAACTTTACATGTTAATTTACTTGCATTTTTGAAAACCCCACATTTTAATTTAAGAGCTAAATGAAAAAAGAAAGAAAAATATGGGTTTCAGGGATAAACTTTAGAGCTCAACAGTGAAAATAAAATCTTAAGTAATATTGAGCAGTTTTAGAACAATGTGTCCTGTGAGGGAACAAGAAAGTTTTAAGAAAATTCTCACTGAATTTCTTTAGCTGAGTGAAGCTGCTCTAAAATAAAAAACAAAACAACAACAACAACAAAAAAAACACCCATTTATCTCTGGAACTAGATAGCTCAAATCAGATTTCATAGCCGTCCTTTCATCAAGTGCCCATAACTTTATCTTTAAGCCACAGATGTCATAAGGTAAAGTTATGGTAACAACAGAGGTTCATAAAGACCAAAAACATAGTTGTAGTTCATTCAGTAGATGTTGCTTGTTGATCTGACTTAAAACTGATGTAATATTTATACTGTTGTGTTTCCTCTCGTTTTACTTGCTTCTCTCTGTGCAAACATATCATGATCCTCTGTGCTGTGTGAGAGAGTTTTTATTGCTGCTGTAGCTGAAATCATTGAGTTTATATGAGCTCCCCTGTGGCTATAAAGGAATTATCTTTTACTACATGAATCTTCCCTGGTTTCATCTGTAGGTCATTTTCCACATTTGCCTATCCCGTCTTTGTTGCCAACTTCCCTTACCTTTAAACAATTAGTTTCTTTTTGATGTAAGCAAATACATTCAAAAAAGAGTTGCTGATGTGTTATGGGCTGTTATAGTGATAAGAGATGCATGTCTTATGTGTGAATGTTTCACCAAAAAGTTCCCTATTTCTTTGTATGAGTGCGGTCTGAGACCTTTTACTATCATCCAGCTCATTTAATCTAGCATCACCAGTAGCCACTTAAACATGAACCCAAATATTCCTCTAGCATTCAGTTTATTTGCTCAAACAGAAAGAATTTAACCTTTGTATACACTTTATTCTGAAAGAAAAGTGCCAATTCGAATGGACATTTAATCTGTTTCACAGGGGTGGAATATTCCTTCCCCCTAACCGATTGAGGCGTCATGTATCCACTCAAATGGAAAGTTGTCAGGGTGCGTTCTTTCAGCGCACACTTAGATATGACGTAAGACACAACTAGAGATGTTCCTCAATTTGTTTACTTTTGTTTACGTTTGTTTGTGCATGCCCCATTGACTATTCTGTTTGATTATAGCGGCGCATGTAGACCAGAGATTGGAATATTCCTTTCCATGTATACTATTGTTTGTGGAAAAGTCATTCAGAAAGTTTCCATTCAGAAAGATGAAAAACTCCCTATGTAGCCGTGGCTACTGTCACCAACAGACGGTGGATACTGAAACTGATGCAGTGTTCATCGACTGTGAAGCCAAAAGGTTTAGAACTCCCCCTGCTGACGAGTCACTGTGCTAATCATAAACCCTACTTCCTCTGTATTAATAGATGAAGTATTGATGAAAATATAAAAGTTAAGATACACATCAAATGAATGTTTCTTGAGCATGGTGTCTTTTGTTTTATTCAGTCATTTGATTTTAAAATTTGATTGATGGCTCTGCCAACATTTCTGTCCAGGGTTAGCTGAGTAAAAGAGGAACATCAAAACAGAATGCAGCCAACTCTAAAACCAAAATCTTATCACTTTCTGCTGTAAACCATCAGAAAAGTCCATTCTACTGTGGTCTGTGCAGACCTGATGATGTAAGTTATTTGTGTGACACAGTATGTAAGCATCTGTACGCTGCATTATGGTTTCACTTCTCACAGTGGGCAGAATTAAAGGAACACTATCCATTCCGTTTACAGTTATAGGGTTAATCTTGTTTTTTTTTTAAATTGTTTTACTGTAGATTAGATCAGGTATTGTAAAGTTAAGCTCTTCTTGTTAAACATATGGCATGCCACTGTTTCCTGTGACGCCTGGTGATGTAGCACACAGCTGCAGGTGGTACAGTGAGGTCAGATGTGGTTAACACAAAAATTTTACACAACCTTAAATGATGACTGAAGGATTTTTTGAACAGTAATATTGATACCACACTTTTTCCACATGGCAGGTGAGGTTGACTGTGTGGTTTTACTGATTGAGTTTTACATGTAAAGGCAAAATTATTATCTGCTTACCTGACCCAAAATAGAAATACCTTACAGCTATGGCCATTTGCCACTTTATTTTATAAAGAGCATAACGTATGGTGCAATATCAAGAAAATACAATAACATCCTTTTCTTTTTTTGCTTGGAGTATAACAAGATGTTACAGATTCACTTGTCATAGAAAGTTAGTTGTCTGATTTTATTACCTTTCCCTGGTGTAAGGAATGAATCATTTCTACATACTAATTTTGTGCTCAATAGGTGTGTGTACTGCTTGTGTGTATGCATGTGTGTATGTGTGTGTTATAATGGATGAAGCACATACAGCCCCTGTGGTGTTTGTTTTAAATGAGAGGGTGTCCTCACAAGCACATTATCGGGCCGAGCTGCCAGAGCCTGCTGGCCCTGCAGGACAGATATTTCACAATTATGGACTTTTGTGTTTTTTCTATTACATGACCCTCACTGGACTGAAGAGAGCGCTTAATCTTTTTTATTGCCAATAACAGATGTCTGAAAGCGCACTGAGCTGAAATAAAGAGAGAATAATCAGCAAGAGTGAAGAATGGAGTGAGACAGCGAGACAGAAAGGTGGAAGACAGGAAGAGACAGTGAGAAACATGTTGGGACTTAGAGGGGTCAAAGAGCCAATAACCATCAGGAGGGCAATCTGACTCCTCAAACACTGGACGCCCTGCCTCAGTCCCTGGGAGTCTGATTAAAAACAAAACAGGCCACAGCATGGACACTGTCCATTTAGCATCCTCAGAGAGAGTTCAGACTTTCAGGAAAGAAGATAACAGAGCAGACTCAACTGAAACATATGCAACACCTAAAGTATTCACATTATTGACTTCAGTAAAAGTAGCCATGTTTGATTATTAAAAAAACTATCCTGTGCCTACTTTGACCGGTATTATCTACCTCTCCTCCATGAAAACAACAAAAGAGGCCGTCTGAGAGAACAATGGTTGTTATTTTAACTCAGTTGTTTGCATGTTCACACTGCCACCACCTGTGTGTCAGATAAAAGGACTTATGGCTAAAGTATGACGGCATTTGTTGACATCTTCTGTAAGAGCTATGGTGTGTTGTTGTCGATAATGGCCAAACACCTGCAACAGCCAAAACAATTTGGATGTGGTTGAAAAAGGCAGCAGTTCCAGCGACATTGCAAGTACAAAAATCCACAACAAATACAGTGAGAAGTGAACAATTACTTTAGTAGCAGCGTTTTGACTTGGAGTGTTTTCAGCATTCGCAGCACCTTTGCTTTCTTTTGTTTTTTTTCAGCCTTTTTGAGCAACACTATTTCTACTTTAGCACATTTATGGACTTCTGCTGTTTGATTTTTTTTCTGATTTTCCAAGGTTGATTGCTCTTAACAGATACTGAAACTGTAAGTTTGCTGGTTAAAGGAAAGCAACAGAAAATGACAGAGTATGCCACTGTGTCTGGGGAAGGTATAAACATCAGCAAAAACCAAAAGTCATTTACAGAAACTTAAAGAATGAATACAAAGAAAGATTCAGCAAATGCGTGATCAACAAAAGCAAAAGTACTGAGTTGGCTGCTCTGGTTTGCTTTTCATCACTTCAAGTTTGAATCCATGGATATTTAGCAGCACCATCTCATGGAGTAAGGTGTACCAATGAACAAGTTTGTAGATGTGTGCATCTGACATATGGCGTCATCCAGTGATGAGGATGTCAAAAGTTGCCTGGATTGAAGTTCCTGAGAACTTGTATCTATCTACTTAACACGGATGAAGTCTTTTTATGCCTTTGTAACACTCATACACAAACCAGCTGGACATTTCTCTGAGGAAAGAGTCCATTCCCTCAAGTGTCACCCCCTCTTTCATCTCCTGCAGCCTGCTGTGGATATTTTTTTTGCCTCCTCCACGGCTGTGATGTCCTTGTTAAGAACCTCTTTCTTGCTTTTCCCTCTCTACACTGTACCTCCTCCTCTGCTCCCTAAAGGCTTCAGTATCTCCTCTCACAACCAGCAATACTTCTCCTTGAAATTAAATTTGTTCCTGCTGGTTGATTTATCGAGGCACGTCTCTCTGCCTACAACACTGCTGCAGCTCTCTAACAAATGTGCCCAGAAAAAAATCTGTGCTGTTAAAATATCTGGAACCCTTCATCTAAAGTTTCATCTTTGTGTCTGAAAGAGCAAAGACTCATTTCATCTTAACTAAATGCTTTTTCTCGGCTGTGCTTGATGTGTTTCTTTTAAATACTCACAATATCTGTTTGGAGAGGGACCATGGCGGTGGAAATCAAAGATGTTTGGTAGATGAAACACATCTTGTTGTTGGTTTGTAAGTCACCTACTTTTCAAAGGAGCTTTAAAAATAGGTGGAAAAACAATTGCTTTCAACTCTCTGAAATTAATTAAAGAAAATTGGAACTGCAATAAGGTTTTGCTGGAATTAGCTTGGAGCTATGTGTATGTGTGCTGTGCATGAAAGAATTTCTAAATCAGGTTGAGAGCACAGGTTCAGATGATGTGAGTTAGTACACAACCACATATTTTAGCTCAGTTGTTGCTGTGCAGACACGGAGAAATAAGCACAGTGTTCCCAGTCTTCTTTAATTAGTTTGTTTGAACAGCATCAACAGAAAAAACTCACAAAGAAGAGGAGCAGTGGTGAAGTGTTGCCAAAAAAAGTTGACAGTCCGTAGCAGCGACAGCATGGGTATCTGTGTAAGTGTGTGTGTGTGTGTGTGTGTGTGTGTGTGTGTGTGTGTGTGTGTGTGTGTGTGTGTGTGTGTGTGTGTGTGTGTGTGTGTGTGTGTGTGTGTGTGTGTGTGTGTGTGTGTGTGTGTGTGTGTGTGTGTGTGTGTGTGTGTGGGGTAGAGGTGATATTTGGCCATAACAAGGAACAGAATGCAAATAACCCTCAGCACACATCACCCAAACAAACATTATACTCATCAATGCTGAGTCACATTTTTTGTCTACATTTTTTACAATTTTTAAAAAGAAACGACAAGTTTGGGGTACAGGTTTGGCCTGGCTGTTAAATCACATGCCTATGTACTCTGCTTTTCTGCATCAAAAAATTTGATCAGTGATTTACCTAAGAGGTACGAGAGCCTGTCTGCACTGGCGGTGCATTATGCATCTGCATATCCAGCCTAACATCTTGATTGGTGTTACACTTGTATTCAAACATGGCAAACCCCATCAAACTGAAGAGTTCCCAAGTGATGATTTTTTGTATGCACCCTGTCTTTATGTTTACATGTTCTTACTCTGTCTGTCCCCTCAGGCAGCCTGGGAATCCTCTGTGTTTCTGAAGCATCGTCTCAGGCTGCAGACACTCCAGAGGGAAGGGTGTCCTCCATAAAATTCAAACCAGACCTCATGATGAACAGAAAACTGTGTAACAACTAGACGTACCTGCCAACCAGCTGCTCAGCTTCAGGTATGGTATTCTCCCATTGTAGCAGGTGGATGATAATTCTCATCAGTTTCAACATAATCCAACATGTGTTCTGTATTTGTCTGTAAGCTAGATGCACGTTTTTCTGTTTCCAAACCAACTCTCTTTCTTTAACACAAACTTGAATACAGTGATCATCAAATGCTTCTTGTCAGCACTGAAAGGCACAAGTGGGAAGAATGAAAATAAGTGAGATAAATATTGCGTTATGATAATCAGAAAAGTGCATACATGTTTCTGTGTATGGTTAACATACAGTGTTGAATTTATTTTTTAATTCACAAGGGTAAAATTCTTGAAAGCAATGAAGGTTTTAGAGGATAAATACTGCAGTGGCATAAGAGGGCCTTATTGAAAGCACTGAACTGACAGACTGATGATAAGGAGAGTAAACAAACTGAACACTTTGAATCCTCAATGTAGAGAATAAAAACTTTAAACTTTCACGATTGTGTCGGTAAATTAGTGATACAAAGTTCTGGGGAGATACATCTACTAAAATTTCAGCAGCCTTATAAACATTTAGCCAGTTTGAGCCTCTGAATCTGCAGCACCTGCCTACCCTTAGGTCAAAGGATTAACTGATTTACATGGAGCTCCTCTGAGTTAAAGGCACATTTTCCACTGGGGATTCAGGCTCTGCTGCTTTATCTCTGCTCAGAGAGTAGTAGGAGCAGAAAATACAAGCTGACTTTTTACACAAACTACTACAAAACAAAATACAGGGACACCGTCATCATCACTCTCTGTCCCTGTCTGTCTAAATGTAATGCTCTCTCTTCACTTTCATCAGCCAAAAAACTCTTTGTTCTCAACACTACAAATCATTTGAAGCATGTGAAGATGTAGCTCATTGTCTGTGTTATATATCTGCTCATCTCCTCTATGAGACAGTTTTAGCCTTGGTTAGCTAGTGCTGGCCATTCACCACCTCACCTGCATCATTTTCTGCTGGATCCCGATGCTCCTCTGAGATAATCTCAGATAATGTGTCGAGGTAGTTCTGAGAGAAAAAGCGACACAGTCATAAGAAAAGACGACCATGGAGAGCATCAAATGATGTAGCGCACAAGATGTATGCGATCAAAAAAGTATGCTTTTTCTGTTTTTTGGATCAAAACACACAAAAAAGAGAGACATAAAGAAGAGGGTCCACTCTTCTTAGGTAGTTTTGGTGTTGACATGGTCATAGAAAAAAAATATTATTTGTGTCTTGATAGATCATTCAAGATGCTCTGAAAATGGCCCGCAGCTAATGAGTAAATATCAGCCCACTTATACACATTGTCCGATGCTGATATGTAAAAAAAAATGACCAACATCAACCGGTACCGATATAAATACCGATATACCCGTTTATCCCTACTCCTCAGCATCTCCTGGGCAGTTATTTCCTCTGATCCTGTCCTGTCCCTACTCTCTTCGACTTCTAACAGGCTCTAAGTGAAAGCTTGAGGTCCGTCAACTGTAGATGGATAAAGATTTTTTCCTCTCTTGACAAAACTGACATTTAGATCCAAATTTAATAACAAGGATCATTAGCTTCATCAACTCAATCACAGCCTCTCATCCCGGTTGTCTGTTTTTGACAGGAAAAAATAAAAATAAAAATACTTTAGATAACACTGCAGTGTATTCATAAATTTCATTAAACAAAACTTTAAAGGAACCTTATAACTCTCCGGGATTCAATTAAAAGTAAGCGTATCTATCCACAGCAGAGTCCCACAAAGGAAAAAAAACAGTTGTTTGAAACTTAAGAAACCAGTGTTTTTAACAGACTGTTTTTAATTAAAAGATTCAGGATCGTTTAAAAAACAAGCCCTGTAAGTGAAAAAGTTCTTTATTTGTGTATTAAGTTTAAAAATATTTTGGAAAATTTCAGTCTGTGAATATTTACAGAGGATATGGCCAAGCTCTGAAGTGTAGCAAAGAGCATCATAAAAAAACATAGTAAAAAAAAAGATGTTTAATGAAAGTAGCTTTACATAAAATTGAAAAAATATATATTTAGATACAAAAAAATGTAGGACCAGTATTTAAAAAGAAACAAGTTTCATTTGGCAGTGCAGTGAAATAAAAAAAATCCCTAAGAAATCAATCACATGTTAAATTACAGATATAAAAGCAACCCATCTATCTACAACTGTAAAACATATTTCTTATCTGACATTTCTACAATAAGTAAACTTTCAGACCCTGGTCTAACACACCTAACAGAGGTTCACCGTTTAGTGGATCTGACAGAAAAATCCATCTTCTCTGGACAGAAATTCAATTGGCTGCAACGTCCTGTTGAAAACGTCTTTGTGGGAGATTTATGTCCTGTAGAATCCTTTGGGCTTTGGGCTGAAACAAAGAAAATCACAGGTTTTTGATTTTCTTTTGGACAGACATGGAAATACTAGAAGCAAAATGTTTCCTCTGTTTATGTTTGTATCTTTATAAAACAGCTGAGAGGTGTAAGAGTTCAGATTCAGTGCTGATGAGTGTGTCTGAATCCAGGAAATGGTTGCTACGTACTTCTTGCATTTACAGAGTCGATGTCTGAGGTGAGTCGTCTTCCGCTAGTGTCAGCCACAGAGAGACAAAGAAAGAAAGCGAACTTCAGTATAACACCAATCATACAGTGTGTTTGAACAGAAAGGAATGAAAAGGGGTTTTCTGTACTTGTCTGCGTCTGTAGATGATAAAAACGAGGATGAGGAGGAGGACTATGATGACTGTGACACTACAAATGATCACCAGCATCCACATACTCAGCTTTGGCTCTGCAGAAAGAGGAACAGTCAGTCAGCAAACACTTGACAGGAGAAAATTAACACTTTCTGTTGTGTAAAACATTGTTACCACAAGGTCGTGTCCCTGTCATATTTCCTGCTCTGCTCTCACTTCCTGCACTCACCGATCTTCAAAGTTATCTCAGCGAACGTCAGCCTCTTATCGTGCCACAGCTCACACCTCCAGATCCCTCCATCTCCCTCACCCACTTCCGGGATGGCGAGATGCGGAGAATGATGGTCAGATATCGAAAGTGTCAGGGACGATTGTTCAGGTGGGACCCATTTTATTCTCAGGTTAGGAGGCAGCAGTTCACCAAGGCTGCACGTCAGGTTCACCTGCTGGCCAGAAATGACCTCTGCTCCTGGTGAGGATGTGACTGAAGCGGAGGAGCAGTGACAACAAAGAAGACAGAAAAAAAAAAAATCAAATAAGCACAAAATGCATGAGGAAAACAGCCATTTGGACAGGCTGAGGAAATATTGTTTTTCTTCCCACCATCCGAATCCAAATGAGCCTTTGGCTTCTGTTGCCTTCGTGTGCCAACCAAACCCACCAAATTAAAACTGAAATGAATTTTTCAAATAGAATAGCACAAAAATGATACACAATGCACAAAGCAATAAAAACAGAATAAGATAAACATAAACTGCATTAGCCTTTTATGGCAGACTTTAATTTTCCCTTAATAATTACAGCTTTCTCTGGCTGCTTCCCAAACCTCAATGTTTGCTGGTCTCCTCGGATGTCTATTTGAATAAAGTGAGTATCTTGGGGATGCCAGTAGCTCAGTTGGTAGAGACTGGAGTCCTCTATTCATTGGCTTAATGTCTCATGTCTCTGTGCAGCTGTCCACTGCCACATCAAGGCAAAAAGCCCAAAAATAAGTAAACTGAACATCTTGGACATCTTGGATTGTTGTTTGGTTAATAAAAACTAAGATCAGCATCCTCTCTGTTTTCAAACACCCCGTGGACACAATTCATGGATGATTCTACTGCATTTCTTTCAGATTGATTGATAATTAAAAATAGTGTAGCACTAACAAATATTCACAACAGTTTTTATATATATATATATATATATATATATATATATATATATATATATATAAATACTTTTCTCTTCACTGATGTGTATTTTTAAGTAATATTTGCATCAGAAGAGACACCAAAGGACTGTAACTTCTGCTTTTCCAATCTGAGTAATTAAATTATCTCCTTTTCAGCTATTTGGTAAAAACAAGCATCTTCCTCCATTCCTCTTGCTGTGTGGGTCATAGAGTTGCACCAAATCAGACAATTTGTAAGCATTACTCAAGATTAAATTTAAATGACTGTTATTTCACCCCCAATTTAAAACTGAACTTTTAACTAACAATTTTCAGCAATTTCCTTTTGTTGCCTGACATTTTCTCCTGGTCACCAGAAAATTGAAAGTCAGACTGCAGTCAGATATTTCAAATGCTTACTGGGTTTTTTTGCACATTAACAAACTGTTCAGAAGTTGATCTGCACCGTGATCTGGATGCAGCCGGGGTGGTGGGGACAGTACTATCATAAAATCCTCAGTCTGGACATGCGCTGTATCGAACAGGGAATGGATGCTCTTTTGAATGCAGGCACAAGTCAGTGCTGCTTTCTGATAATTCCTGTGGGACAACAGCTAAAAAGAATTCATGTATGCAAGAGGAGTCCAGGGGGATTCAGTCAAAAGATCAAAAGCTGGTCAAGGGATTCGGTTGATACACCTGTGCCTTGAATACATCTATTATGATCCTGTCTTTCAATGTTCCTGCTTAAATAATAGTTTGGAGTAAAATGAGATTTTGCGGTGTTATACAGAGTCCAATTAAAATTCATCATGTTATCAGACTCTCCTGGCAGGAGGGGAAAGCTTGTTATTTTCTATTAAAACAAGTGGAGCCAGACAAGTGTATTAGCTGCTGAATTAGACACATGTCACACTAGGGACACCTCCACATAATCTCTGCAGGAGAGAGATGAAAAGCGAAGTGGAGAGGTGGCAAAGAAACAAGTGTCTATAGCTTGTTGTGAATGACAATGAAGGAGGGACAGAACACTAGACTTGGAAAACAGAAGATGCAAAAGCAAAGATTTCTCAAAGCCTGGTTATGGTGAGGTCTTGACTTACTTTGCAGCACCTTTACGCTTACAGTCCTCTTCAGAGTAATGCCTCCCCTAACTCTCATGGAGCAAACATAGTCCCCTTCATCTTCATCTTTACCGAGTTTTCTAGTCAAAGACAGATGTCCACCTTTGAGAACTGGCATCGGAGTCACATCTCTTGGCTGGTCAGTCTCCCAGGTCGGTGTATCCTTCAGGGAGAGGTAAAAAAGCCTGTGTGGGCCACTGGAAATGAGATTTGATCCTGATTTAGGGGAGAAGTGCCAGCTAACTTCCTGAACGTCCACAGCTTTGATTTGATCCCAGGAGATGTTAGCACGTATTGAACATGGGACGGTCAGAGGTGCGGATTTGGACGTATACTGAAGATGTGGATCTGGGGAGAAATCTAAACAAAGAAAAAAAAAATTATCATAAAGACACCTAAGGATGAGGGTGGACTTAAGTAAAACTGTTGTGTTTAGTGACAACAGCTCACCCACAACGGTGACAAGGACTTTGGCTTCGGTTTCCCTGACATTATTCTGCACAACACAAGTCCAATTGCCATGATCTTGGCCTGTGACTTCTACTGAGAGCTGGCTGGTTTCCTTTTTCTCCCTCTGAGGATTCAGCCAGTGTATCTTTGGTTTTCTGGTATTCTGAGGAGTCTCTGCGGTGCAGGACAGCCTGAGATTTTCCCCTGGCACCAGAAGGGCTGAGCTCTTTGTGACTAGAACAGAACAGAACAGAGTGAAGTAAATAAAGAAGAAACTATGCAAAGTTTTAACTAGTTTACATTTTTTTAAAAGCTGATAACTCAGCAGTCAGAGTTTTGAAAACTTCCCAGCAGGCCAGCTGTTTATGCTTGTTTCCTCTTTTCAGAATTAGTCTTGACAGTCTTGCCGAATTAAAGTGAGACATTTTTTCAGGCTGAGTCAATTTTTACAACTCTTGGGGTTTGAAAGTTAAGGCTTTACTCTTTGCTGAACTCTTCTTGTACAAGTATAAGAGATTGTCTGGCAAACAAAATCATTTCATTTAAAGTGCTCAACATGTAACTCACAAATGACACTTTGGCATAGGTATTGTTTTCAGTTTGATTCATTACCGGGTGGAAACCCCTCACAGGAGTTTCAAATATAGAATAAAATGTACCAGGTAAAAGGTGACGTGAGGGAACTTTGTATGTTTGAAAAAAAAAAAAACTTACTGGTGAGTTTTAGTACTTTGTATGTTGCTTTTATATTCCCATCAACTTCACAGGCAAAAGTCCCAAAGTGCTCTTGCATGATATGTTTGATGACCAGCGAGTTGCCAGACCAAGACAAGTTTGCCCAGAGTTTGGCTGCAAGGTGAGAAACACCAGTCAGTGAGAGTTCAGGAGTTTAAAATGTATACAGAAGATAAACGTCAAAATCAAACCTGTTGCCTCTGGTTTGTCAACAAATCCTCTTCCACCAAGGGGATTGCGCCATGCAATTTGCTGGCGATTTGTGTCACCGAAATACCAGTGCAGATAATGCTGATCCAAATTCACTTTTGGACTTTCAAGGGTGACCTTGTCACCCACTTGAGCATAGACCAAATCTTCTGCTCCTGAAAGAGTGAGGAGTACGTTACAAAAACCAAATTGCCCGGCCAATTTAGAAAATATTAAACATATGAAACTTAAACAGCTTACCTGTGAGAGACCCGAGCACAGCGGTGAGAAGGAGGAATGACTGGATTAAGTTCAGCATTTCTACCACACCTGAGAACAGTAATAATAAAAACAATATGATGTCTTCTGTATATGCATTAATAACCTTTAGTTGGATAAAAACTTCCGTACATAATGCAGGTGATCATAAAAATGTGATGAACGTAGGGTGCTGGGTGGGTTCAATTGGCAGAGCATGCGCTCCAACATGCTCCACATATACGACTATGGCCCTTAATAAAATGATTGCAGGATTGATTCCCTGTCTCAGTAGAATTAGATTAACTGTAGCCTAACTTTTCTCATACATGTTGACTTTTTTCCACATTTTACTGGCCCCTAAAACTCTGTTGTATGCGGCTGCATAGATACTAGGAAAATGAATGGGCTGAGTACTGAGCCTTGTTGAACACCATCAGCACTTTTCTTAGGCTGTGTTTCAGTAGCTTCTCATACGTAGTATTTATTTCTCAATGATTTACTGCTTAAGGATAGATTTTTAAAAATTCAGTATCAGATGGATCAGCATTGTTCTACAAAGGGAAAAATCTGCTTCCCAAAAATTCAAAATCCATGCTCAACATTGAAAAGTTATACAACTGTTGGTGTTTGATGTCTTACTGCCGTTGCTCAGTATAAAGAGCTCTTGAATCAACAAATGACTCCTCGCTGAATTCCTCTGAGATTCTGTTCTGTAGTGATATTGCACCTAAATCTGATATGATCTATTGTCTTAAAGCATATTTCAAAAATGTTATTGAAGCATACTGTGTAATTTTGTACCAGATTTTTACTGCTAAGAGAAAACAATCAGCAGGAAGCAGAGTGGGGTTTGAGGTGGTCTCAGATTTGGAGAGATTTAAGGAGATAAAAGACGAAGCGTTGAAAGAGTTGGGAGTAGGCGGCCTGTGGTGGGTTTAGTATGAGAAGACAGACAAATGTTGGAGGGAAGAGACGAAAAGCGTACGCTGCGTTGTGGTGGGCCTTGATTTAGTCTAGGTGTAGATTCTTATCCCAAGCCTCCCCCCTCTGCCTCTCACACCCCCTCTCTTCCTCCCCTGTTCCACGAAAGACGGATCTCTCCTCGCTTGAAAAGAGAGAAGAAAAGAGACCACAGCCCCAGGAGCACACCTAGACTGTGGTTTAAGGTAGATGTTTCTCTTTTCTATTGGCCTCTCTGACTCCCTTATCTTTTTCTCTTTTCACCTTTTTTCCTCTAATGTATACAGTCAGTCACAAAAGAGCGCAGAGAAATCTGTTTGAAGACTTTTGTTGGAGCTTTTAGATTTTGTCAGTTATTAAACAAAAGCCCAGATTTGATTGACCTTGAAAAGTTAATTTCTGTTCATTTAAGGCAGATGCATTTAAATTTAGGCACAAAAATTCAACATTAATGCAAATCTTTGAAATGTGGTTGAAAAATATTTGATGACATGCAAACAAATGACCAGCAAGTGATTACTGAATATGAATTTATTTTTCTGAGTCAGGGGTTCTAAAACTTTTTTAAACCACAGACTCCTTTCAAGTGAGACATTTTTTCAAGGACCATCTCATTATTGAAACATTGACTAGAATAATATAAATACTATGTAGTAATTAACTATTTAGTACTTTGCAACAATAAATTAAGGCTACAATTAATCTTTACAATTAACCTGTTTTGTAAACTTTGAGAAAATGTCGGCTCTGATTTTTGTTTTGAGTTTTTTTTTCTTATCGTTGTGCACTGACCGAAGCCATGATCCAAACCCTATGAAGTGATGGACACAACACGATCATGTCAAAATTGGTCTTATGACACAAAACTAAGTTGCGGGAGTATTGGAAAAAAATAGCTGATTTTGTTGGTGCCAGAGATCACAATTAGTTGTTTTGCTTTTACAGTGATACAGCACATTTTTGTAATCATGTTTAAATTATTCCGCGGACACGAAAACTATGCTTTGCGGACCCCTGGGGGTCCTTGGACCCTACTTTGAGATTCACTTTTTTTTTTAAATGTTATGGAATAAATGGAAGAACGACTAGATGAGTTTTGACCCCAGGGTCTTCATAGTCTAACATTTAAGGCTTGAACTTAATAGCAGGAAGTCACTGAAGATAGATCTGCTAATAAAAAATATGATAAACCTGCATCTAGATTCTTAATTCAGCAATTAAATTCAGCTGTTTCCATCAACTAATTTATTACGATCAGACTTTACAACAAACCATTTGTATTAGGTCTCATTAAAGTCTTAGAATTAAATTTTTGGTTTAAAATTATTACAGAATTCCAAATTAAGCCTCCATGTCAGCGTGCAAGTGATTTTAGTTTGCTTGCGATTTCTTTCCAGCTGAGCACTAAACACACTTTTTTTTTCTAAGAATATGAGTAAAAAATACTGCTTCATTAGTCCTTTTACTGTTGACTGAGCATGGATCGCATCATCAGCATAAGAAATGACATTTCAGGACCTTGTGCGTCAAGATGAAATGTTTTAAAAGACGAGAGCGTACATTCAAATCTGGATCTGATGCGTTCACAGAGGTCAGCAAACTAAGTATCGAAGACCTCAAACCATTCAAAGTTTGCCTCGAACAAAATAACTTTAAATTTTAATCTTTTTTATGAGATCAGAGTTTATCAAATATTAATAGGTGAAATAAGGTCAAAAATGAAAATGAGTGACGAAGGAAATAAAAGTGAAATTGATGGTAAACAGATGTTCAAAGTAAGCACACCTGTGGAGCTGTTACTCAGAAACCCAGACGATTGTATCTGTAGTCAGGATGGAGCTTCAAAAACAAGCTGAGATGGAGAGCAGGGCTGGAGAGGGGGTGAGGGTCAGGCTCTGAAGAGATGAAGGAGGGGAGGAGCGCGAGCTGAAAACACAAGACAGGCGTGATAAGAGTTAATTTCTTCAACTGAAGAGTGAGTGACAACCAATTAAAACCCTAGTTTAGACCCATTCAGTGAAACTGTTTTCTCTTTTCATCAAAGAGAATTCAGAAACAGAACAATGATGCCATTTGTTGAACTTCCTGATACTTTTTCAACTGACGAAAACAATGAAGCACGATGAACCTGACGTACTCTTTTGATTTAGCATTCATATAAACACAAGTATCATTTCTGTAAGAATGACTCATATACCTCTAAAACTGTAATTTTAAACACACACACACACACAAATATATATATATATATATATATATATGTACCTCGTATATGATTGTTTTTTAAAATCTTGAATTCAATCAAACATATTTTGAAAGACGTAAAACGTATTCTGGGAGATATAGTAATTACCAGCATTTTACCAGATTCTTGCACGTCTTTTAATTGAATTCAAAAGTTTATTTTGCATTTTTATAGATAAACTGTGTGATCCATTTGCAATCAGATTTGTGGAAGCACTCAGACATCGAAGGCCCAAGTTGACCCAGGTCATTGCAGTGTCTCGATCAAAACATTAGTTGTTTAGGAAAATTGCTCTACACATGAATTGTACACAGAAGTTGATGTTTTTTGTTTCCTCAAAAAAAAAAAAAAAACAGTTAAATAAAACTGTACTCACTACTGGTCCTGAGTGCTGAGTGTGTTTCTGTGTTCAGCGTTCTGGAGTCAGGGGGAAATGCTGAATATTTATCAAACACTGCGTCCTTTTAAAGAGCGGTTGCACCTCCCTCGCTGATGATTGGTCTGTAAATGAAGCAGACAGACGCAGATCAAACCCAGAGTCTGAATAGTGACCTTTAATTGGTTGTTGCAGAGAAAGGGGGCAGGAAGTCATCCTTATCTCTGTTAATCTTAACGTTTTATAGTTTGGTTAAACACAAAAAACAAAAAGACAAAGACATTAATTTAGATTTGTTATATTAAATGAATAATAATAAAAAAACTATTAGCTGATGTAGTGATGCTATATTTAATTCCAAGATATTCATTGTGGTCCTTATTTTGGTTTGTCCAACTGAAAAACACGCAAATATTTTGTCTTAATTGACTAAATTTGTAATTTGCACTGGTGCCTAATAACAGAAATAACAGAATTTGAGAAAGGTCTCCTTGGACTCATTATCTATCTTTGGCTCATCCTAAATAGCACACAGGCGGCTCACGGCCTCATTTGGTGTAATCGCTGAGTTGATTTTCCCCTGCTCTTATAATTGGGCTGATTTATTCATAATAGTGTTTTAAAATTATCTTCATAAAAGTGATCTTCATAAAAGTGGACGTTAAATGCAAATTATAAATGCAACATTATCTAACACAGAAACATGTTAAGTACTTAAGACCAAGAGGGGACACTGAATGTTATCTCCAGTAATAACAGATGCGCTGAGTAGTGTGATCATTTTTGTCTAATACGATTAAATAATGAAGTCTGTAAATCTTCAGATATCACCATCCTCTCATACAAGATCCCCTTCTTTACAAGAACCAGAAGTCTCTTTCTAAGCTCACACACTCATTAACTTGATTCAAGACTTTGATGTTATTGAAAACTGTCTAACTCCTTATAATCACCAACAATAAAATCAACAGAAGATGCGCTAACTGGCTCAGTTTTGCGGGGCTTTGCACTCAAGGTCTAAAGTTCATAACAAAACAAATGGACTGTTTACTTCCACTAAAATTAACACCTGACGGGGCAAGTTGTTAGTTAATTCCAGAGAAAAGTAAAGGTTAATGTTATCATCAAGCAAAAAATTCTTCAAACCAGTCAGAGAAACTTACAGCGCAGGATGAAAGATTTTAAATTTCTTCACTAATTGAACTGAAAATTGTAAAATTTCCTCTTTGATGATTGACCACCGTCAAGATGATCTAATGCTAAACGATCACTCTGCTATTGAGGCAAATGTACTGAAACTCTGAATTCAGAACATTACATTAAAAATAAATTAAGTTAAATTAAAAAGACAAGTGAGTGATAAAGTTGTTAAAATTTGTTTGATTGTAATCGGAATCCAATTCTTGGGTCTCACAGCAGCACCGATTTGGTCAGAGGTACAGATGGACAAAAAAGATGTTTCTCATTTCTGTTTTATTGTGATCCAACTATAGTTTGACTGTTGTGAACAATACATTATTGTTCAATGATTATTCAAGAGCTGAGCGTGATTAACCTTCCATTCTCTATCTTATAAAACCACTGAACTGTGGACTGAAGCACTCGCCTGAAACAAACATACTGTGGCTTTAATGTGCAGTAGTCAATTAATATGGACACTTTTTTAAATCCCCTCTTTTAAGCTTTTTGTGTGCAGCGACTCACTTTCAATAAATACCTATATATTATCCATTTATCACATACGTAATGTGAGCCTAGTCATTCAGTGCACCTATATCTAGTTGTATTGTTTTTGTACAGTGACTATTGAACTCTAATTTCTTTTCTTATCCTATCTTATTTGCATACAACTAAAGTGCAGCAGTAAAAACATGTTCTAGTTAGAATAATGAACTATTTACTAAAAAGTGTAAAAGCAAATGAACCTGTCAAGAAACAAAGTTACTGAACATAGTATCGAACACTGAACGCATCAGTTAGAGAAAAAAAAACTTTGTGAAACCGTACTGATCGCGACAGAATCAATCAACTTTTAATTATTTATTTCAATTAGAAAACAAGGCAGGTTGCTGGTTTGACCTGGGGGTCAAGTGGTGCACCTCTTGTCTAGAGACTACTGTAGGCGAGGTCCAGTCCCCATCTGTAGACCTTTTCCACAGGTCTCTCCCCCCTCCAGCTCTAAAGCTGTCCTATCCTTACTGAATAAAGACATGAAAGCCTTAAAATGTAGAGCTCGGGAGGAGAAAAAAAGGATAAAAGAAAAAAGTAGTGATGACTTGACATAAATTTTTAATTAAACATTTTATTGGGAACAGGATCTTTCCCAGTAATGAACCAAATCGCTCTTGTTGCATCGACTCAAACACAGGACGCAGAGGAGAGCCAAAAAGCTTGACTCTGGTGTGAAAGGTCTGAAGTTTGTATTGAAAATCAAACACAGCTAACTTCTTTTTGATCTTTCACCTGGCACCTTGACTGCTGTGATACTTCTGTTCATGTATGTATCTTATTATTAATTAACAAAGTATGAGATGTGGACAAAGACTATGTTTACATGCCAATGATGTGATCTTTGGAAAAAGTATTTTATTTCACTTCAATGACATTTGGATGCACGAGAGAAATAAATTGTCTCCCATCACGTGTACATACAATAAACATGCAGAATTGTGAAGTGGTTATTGTTACAGCAATAGGGTAAATGTACACCTGTGCAGGAGCAAAACATCTGCTCGACCTTATCTCCTCTCCTGAGCTGCTGTAGAGTCTCTTCTGCACTGCACTCAATATGACGGTAAAGCAACACCTGTGGCCTTCACATGCTGCTGTCTGTTGGTGTTTTAAAGCTCATTGTGTTTCTAACTGAAGTCATACAAACAGCTATGGACAATATTACAACACCCCTTTACAAATGCTGTGATATAATACTAGAAGTGGAGTTAAGTGTCTTTGAGAGAAATCTTTCATGAGACAGTGATACTTTCAAACCAGCCCTATAGTTTGACCGTTCCTGAAAAGGTTATAAAACACAAAGGAAATTAAAATTAAAATGTGGTTGACAATATTTGATAAGCACAGGAATTAATTAAATCCCCAACCATGAAACAAAGTTTTCATAATTAAAGTTCTTCTGTTGTGTGCAGGCTTCAGCGCCTCAGAAATACACACACACACAAAAACCCTCTTTATGATCCAAACAAAGCTCAGAGGAGTAAAGAGTTCATTTGAGTTTCTTGAAACACATTGAAGCATTAAGTTTCAGGCGTAATAGCAAAATAGAAAATCCTTTTCATGCAATATTAAGTTGACTTGCTGGAGGGCCATCCAGTCCCAAGCTGACTGATGACAACTGCAGGTGAAGGAGTGGAGCTACAGAAACACCGAGCTGAGGTGGTTTAGAGACGCGAACCACAACAAGGACAAAACAAACATCTCACACACGTCTCATGTGTCTCTCTGAGGTTTGTCTGCCTGCTTCTGTGCTGCCTTCATGAAGGGCTCACACCTGCTACTGTTCCCTCTGAGCTCCAAATGAAACAACAATGACACCTTTTGTTTTCTCCTCAGAATCTAAACCTCGAAGCGATGGCTCGACATTTACTGCGGCAGCCTGGCGCTAATGAATGTTTTCAATTACAGATGAAAATCTGTTGCCAAAAGCAGGCCCAAATGACGCTTTGTTTTCTCTTACAGTGGATACATGTCTGTTTTTGAGCTGTGATTTAGCTGGAAAACACCTGAAAGTGAGGACTCCCTCATTAGTCACACACCTAAGGAGATTGTCCGACCACATCGAGTCATCACTGAAAGAGAAAAAGACAAAAAGTGTGGGCCACAAGCTAGAATATGGAGTGATTCACATGTTTCCTCAGCCTCCATTCTCCTACAGAGGGTTTCCCTCAAAAGAGCAAGTCTATTCCCCGTCTTTACCTTGTTTTTTGTGTCTTATAACCTTTTATGTAAGACAGATTTAACAGCTCAAACACTGGGGGCCACCGGAGAGGGACGTTTAGGTAACATGCTCATACAGTTTGTGTCAGTGTCTGAGCTTGTTCTGAGCTTCTGAAATAAACAAATGTCAGTGGAAAAGAGGTTTAGATTCAGAAACCATTGACATTCTGCTCATGACGGGGAACACTTTGTTTTAATGAGGGGAACTTCATTGAAGCTTCTTTGAAACCTCAGAGTTGTGAAACAGTACAACTCCTACTCTACACTTCACCTACACCATTCGAACACACTGAAGTTATTTTCATGTGATACTCTCAGATTTCTAAGCTGCAGTGTGATCATTTCATCAGAATGGAAAAATAACTGTTTGGTTCGTGTGTTATATTCCAGGCAGCTCTGTTTGAAAGACAAACAGGAGGGATTTGATAACATGAGGTGAACGTCATGTCATGTTTGTGTGCTCATTACAAGAAATGCTAACCAAGTGGAATTATTTTTAACATGAAAAGCTGCATCATGTCCTGGCAAACTACACGTTAAATCTTCTTGTAACATCATCATTTACATTTAGCTGATTTGCTCATTTTGAATTGATGGTGTTGGTCATAGATGGAAAAACTGCTTTTTGGTTCCACAGAAACAACAGTTTGTGAGGTTGAAGTAAAATCATAATCCATCTGACCATTTGATCCTTCCAGACAGACGCAGACATTTCTATGAAACGTCAAACAGGCCGTGGAAGGTGAGAGCTGCTGAATGCAGTGTAGGATACAAATTACAGGTTAAAAAACAAACCTTACTGTCGTCAATACTGCATGTCTTTTCTGCAACCCCCTCAAGTAAAAATCAATTTTCAATTTCATAGCATCTATAAATGTTTCATCCGCTGACGAATTACAGCACATTGAGCTTTAGCATCCTCACATTTAGCTTCACATTGTGCTTTATGTTCCGTGTTATGTTGAAGAACTGTTCACAAACAGAACCATAAAGTTCATTACTGGCTTTGACATGACGATGTTTTCACTCGGAATTTTTAAGGTGCATCAAATAACTGTGACTGCATTTATTCAATTCAAGCTGTGATTATTTTCCCTCCGTCACAACCTAATGTCTATCTCTGTGCTGTCGCAAATCAAAACCAAGCAAAAAACACACTCGAATGTGTCTGGTCAGAAGTTGTGTTGAACTTTGACAACATGAGTTAAGACAAAGATTTTTCTTTTTCTACATATTTGACTTTAATCAGAAAACTAAAGCTTTGGTGATTTAAACACTGCTCTGTTTGGTTTAGGAATTTCAATTACACTCATTTTTGTTTTCCACAACACAACAGCTTTTATTAGAGACAAGCTCTGATGCTCCACTTGACATAGGAAGGCTTCCTGTCGGCATCATTTTGCACAGCTTTGCAACAGCTTGTTTACGAACGCTGAAATGATGTGGTGTGGGACACATCGGAAAATCCACTTTCCATCATTGAAGAAATAAATGTGCTGACTTGTCACCGTGTTTTTCATCAACGTGGTGAATAAACAATGTTCGGTTTAAGTTAAGAAACATATCTCAAATTATTTTCAATATAATATCACTGTCACTTTGTGTCCAGCAAGTCAGTTTTTAGCATTAAATCTGATTTAATAAAGGGGTAAAGATGACTTCTCAATTTGAAATCATATGAACACTGGAATCTGCTTGCTGACACTTTGGTAAAAATATTACTTTATGTCTCAGGCTGTTCTTTTTGGAAAATAGTGGCAGTCACTTGGCCCTGAACCATCTCCCACATAGAAAAGGTGAGCAAGAGCCTGTCCTGCAATCCAGGCAACAGTCACCTACATAAAGTAACTTAACATAAACAGTGTGAATGGTGTCTGCCAAGGTGGTATACTTTCACCTCTCCTATTTAATGTTTACATGAATGATCTTTCGGAACAACTGAGAGCTTGTGAGACTGGATGCATGATGGGTAACAGGCTCATCAACCATCTGATGTCTGCTGATGACCTGGTCATCCTTTCACCTTACAGTGCTGGCCTGCAGCAACTCCTGAGAATCTGTTCTAGCTATGGCGTGAAGTTTGACGTTAAATACAACTGTAAGAAGAGTGTGATAATGATAGTGAGAACAAAAGATGATCAGAAGCAGCAGTTTCCATCCGTCTTTATCTCCGATCAAGTCCTGAGTGTGGTGGAAAAAGTCAAATACCTGGGGCACATTATCAGAAGTGATATGTGTGATGATGATGTTCGGCGTCAGTGCTGTGAATTGTACGCACTAGCTAATACCTCAGCATGTAAATTTCAGGTGTGTACAGAAAATGTTAAAATTAAGCTTTTTGGAGCTTACTGTTCTCCACTGTACACTGCTCATTTATGGTGCAACTACAGTAAAGCATAAATGAAAAAGCTACAGGTATCTTATAATGACGCTTTGAGAATATATCTTTAATTACCTCGATGGTCGAGTGCAAGTCACATGTTTGTTTATAACAATGCGGCCACATTTTATGCTGTTCTTAGAAACTTTATGCACAAACATAGGCCGTTTGGTTGATTCAGACAATGAAATAATGTCACTTTCTCGGCTCACAATGAGCGACACAAGGTTCACATCCTGCTACTGGAAACACTGATACAAATGTCTCTTTGTATTTTAAATTGCTGTCAACAAATGAACTGTATTTTTCCTTTTTTAATTTCTTTTGATTAATTATTTGTTGTATTTATATGGACTTAAGGGTCTGGAATAGAGTATAAGTAACAATGACAGCCAAAACGCTTCAAAGAGAGCTGCATGAGGACAAAAATATCAACAGAAGAATCACTGTTCACCTTGTCTTATGTGACTGTCAAGGAAAATGTTCGGTATTATATGAATTATAATAAATAAAACCAGGCAACTGTTTTAACTGCATTGTGAATTGAAATGCTCAGTTTAATGTTTATGTGTCCCCACAGAGAGATGAGAAGAATCTGTTGTTGACTGTGGATTTGTAGTACTATATTTTGGGCTGTAAGGATAAATCATTTTTAAACCAACAAAAATCATCTTTAAATTTAGTGTCACAGAAGTGTGACAATGTGTGGTGAGCAGGTGGTTATAGAGGGGGAATACCTTCAGCGAGACCACTCAGCCTTGTGTTGTTTCTGGCTCACTTCATCAGGAGTCTAATATGCATTAACACCTGTTCATTATACATCCCCCTTCAAACAATGCAACAATTCACAGACACAGCTCATGTTTAGTGTCCAACACACACAGCTGCACTCCTCCACTGTAAACCAGTTTATAGTGTCAGCTCATGAACACTTAAAACCTGTTTCATTTCCTGGTTCAGTGCGCTTCACTCTTCGCTTAATGTGAACCCGTTCTCTGCTCCAGTAGTTGAGTTTGAAAGCCTCTGAGCTTTGTACACATTAGCAGTGATCAGTCACGGTGAAGCAGCTATTCAGACACTGACTCAACTTTAGAGTCAAACTACAGACAACTGACACCTGCAGGGAGCCAAAACTCCTAGAGAAGAGAGTTTAGATGAGGGGAAATTACCTCCCTGGCTGTGAAATAGAAGTTTTTGATAGTTTTATGTGCAGTTTGAGCTCAGCTGACTTTCACAGTTGTCTTTTTACAGCATGTATTCAAAGTTTGCTCCCTTTGCTTTAAATAAAGGCTGAATGATTCTCATGTTGTATGCTTAACAAATGCAGTTGATTTACAGTTTTATACATTATCATTTGTAACAGCTGTTTCTGTAATGTTCAACTACCACTATGTGACCAAATTAACTAGTCTTTTTGTAGTAAGATCATCATTTTCTCAGCTACACGTGGCAGATAATGTTTAAGTCTGATAAAGAAAAATGGAAACTCGAGGGAGTTACGTCTACAGTTTCAGAAATTTCAGTTTCACTTTGAAGTGTTTCTGCCAAAGTGAATGTTTGTTGATTTGTGTAGGACACACAGTAAGAAAGAGGACTGAGTAATATCCATGAAAAGGGAATCCTGGTGTCTCATATGAAAACACCTCCAGTGAAACAGAGGGTGGATGTTTTCATATCAGAGTAAGAAAAGCCCAGCAAGGTAATCATCCTCACAGAAGACAGAAAACTTTGAGCCTTTATATGAAAGTTGATTTGTTACCAGAGCTCTTTGAGGGAGAAATTGTTCTTTGTCTTTGTAATAATAATAGTAATAATTTCATTTTAATAGCTCTTTTCAAACAAAGAGCACAAAGTGCTTTCATTACATAGCACAAAAGAAACAGCCGCAAAGACATTTAAAAACACGGTGTAAAATACAAAAGGACAATGTGGAAGAACATTGAAGCTTAGTTTGTAAATCTGTCGATAAGCAGATGAAAAGAGGATAATTGTTGAAATGACTTGAAACAGTGCACTGTGCGCCAGTGCTGCTATAAGGACCCAAGTGAGCCTGTTATTCAGGTGAAAAGGCAAATCTGTCAAACAATGAGGTTAGAGATTTTTGAAGCTAAAACAGCGTCATCAGACCAAACACAAGCTGGTGAGCAAATCATAATCGATCATGTTGCGTCTTAAACTCCTGAGCAGTCGGCACACTTTGTTCGTCTTCTCTGGAAGCTCTTTCGGACAATAACGGGTTAAAAAAGTTCTCACTTAAGGCAGTGAGTCAAACTTATGATTTTAAAATGGACTTTAAGATTTAATGAGTTAACACTAGTGGGTAGAAAGAACTGGGAAGATGTGACAAAAATGTTTGGTATCTGTCAAGACTCTGCACAGTCTCTATTTCAGCTACATCTCCCGCTCCAAGACAGGTAGATGTTATACAAGTATGAAACATTTTCTATTTAACGCCAAAAGAAAAGGCTGGTGTAAATTTGGAGATCTTTGATACCGGTAAAACAATGATGACACTAAAGTTAAGCTTGTCTGAAGGAACATGGAGGTTGTTAATGGAATGAGAAGAAAGAGCAAGCTGCTGAATTTAATTTTGGATATGCACAGGGCCGGCGTTAAAATCCTCTAATTCATCAGGGTTTAACTCTTAAATCAGCTCTTTAGTGCCAACTTTATTGCTTCCAGCGAGTTTCATGGACAGATAAAGCAGTTTATCATCAGCATATAACAATGAAAAAAGACCATATGACGGTGAATGATGAAACCTGATGGTAGAATACACACAAAAATAAGCAAATTGGACCTAGAATGATCCTTGGGGTACACCAGGAGATATTAACACAGTGGAGGGAACCACTCTGAGGCCAGTTAGGAAATTAATACTCAGTCTAAAGTTAAGCAATAAGCTTTGTGTATTAAAAGCTGCGCTCTGCTTTTACTGAACATAACCCCTTTTTTTTACAAGCTGCACATGATTGATGATTTTAATTATATTTCAACACACTTGAACAGATTACATTTGATACAAAGGATTGAGAGTTAAGAGCTGAATGTAAGCTTTACTGGTGTAGAAAAGGGTTGTGGTAGAGGGTTAGGGTTAGGTAGCCACATATTATGTGACTGACCGTGTCATTCAGCAGAAGAAATTCAAGTTGTTCACATGTTTACTGAGGATGAAGATGATGATAAAAGCACAAAAACAAACACGCACAAACATCACTGCCACACTAATCTGGAATATCGCAAATGTGCACAGATTCATTTTTAACTTTTTTTTTTCATATTACATCCAGTCCAGTATCACTCATTCATCATAACCAGTAGCAGCTTTTATTTTTGACAAAGTTCACTTTAAAACACAACGTCAGAAATCAAACTCCCAACGAGCTGGTCAAACACAAGTACCGATGTACTCTGTCGCTCGCTAATCCCACATTAATTGCTGGTTTTTCGCACAATCAGGTGCAAACATAGCTGCACTTTAAAGTTATATCCCATAACCATATAAATATATAACAGAAAGTTTCGTTTGTTCTTTTTCGTGTCATCTTATTGGTGTTTACTGGTGAATTACTGACTGTTGCATAAACTCACAAAAAGGAGATCAGCGGTGCTCTCTAACGACCTCTAAAATAACTCAGTTTCATGCATCATGGTTGTAAAACTGTGAAGCAAATTTGAGAAAACATCTGCCTCAGTTCAATTTATTATGCTTTTCAGCTGTTTAGAGAAGCAGTATGAAACAGCAGGCGTACAAAATTAAATCAAAAGCTGTTGCTCCTGAACACAAGTTAAATTTTGCATTATTTTGGTCTTATACAGACAATTATGAAGTCTGTGGTGTGTTGGGTCTGTGAGAGTGGCAGTACAGGAAGCAGTCTATGGTACTACTTTTAGTTAAATGTTACAAAACCTAAAATCTCTAATTATATTTTAAATTACCTAACTAAATGGTTGCCTAATGTCATTGGCTCTAAAGATGACGCACACTTATTACTTTCTTTAGTGTTTGCTTTTATAAAAAGCAGAGAAAGGATTTGTGTTATCTGTCATTAAAAACATACCTGTACAAAGCTCTGTGCCTTGTTGAAGAGCTGAGTTATGCTAATGTTTAGCTTTTACAACCATAGTATGGACTGCAGTATGCATGAACGGGTAATAAAATGAAGAACAATACAACAAACCTTCAGGCTTACATTAAGACACAAACAGCTATTTATCTACCGCTGGTTTACAGACCAGATAATACGACCCTGTACCTGTAACAGCAGCCATATTAAAGTTCTCTTATGAAACATTTTGTTAGGTAAAGAGGAAATTAGATAAAGGTAATTAAGGCACTAAAAGTTGAAACTCTTAATCTACTTACTGTTGGGTACTGCTGGATAGAGTTATTATTTCACAAGAAACACAGATAGTTTCCATCTGAGCAAATGACACAATCACCAACATTTATTGCAAAATCATCAAAATGTCTCTGGAATTATTGCACAACTTTGAATTCTCCTCTCACTCTTTAAGAAAGTTTAAAAACAAAATTATATTTTAAGAATTTCTGGGGGTTTTGAAATCCTTCTCAGGGCTGTTGTCATATGAGAAGACAACACAAAAAAAGAAGACCAAAGTGTTCAATCTACATATCAGTACTGATAGAATACCATTCTAAAAGGTTAGTGATGATACTATAAGAATTTTGATGAATCTGTTTTTTTTAAACTGGATATCACGGAGCATTTAGCTTGACTCTAGTTGTTTCTTGTGTCAGTAACAGAAGCAAAATCTGAATTATTGCCAAACACCAGACAGAGGCCGCGACAGATCAGTATTCTGAACAAGACAAAGAGCTTTAAAAATCTCCCCTCAGACAGGCTCAGATGTGAGTCCTCCAACCTTGCCCCTCAGTGCCCCTTTGGCTCCTCTCTCTGAGAGTGGATCTCGGTTAGCGGCTGGGAGATTTGTCAATGGCTTAAGAAGCAATTTGTATCCTCAGAGACCGACATATTGCTATTCTGGCATATGAAACTTCCCTTTACAAGAACAGCTCTTAACTTAGCTTCAAAATACATACAGTATATTCAGAAGTACTCACATGTGATGCTTTCAGCGCTGCATTGGGTACTTCTCTGACATTTGGTAGGCTGTAGACACTGCAGGTGTCTCTTTCTGTCGCTGTGTCTCTGTCACACACAGGAAGTCAGACATCTCTGTGATCCCATCCTTTCTGTCATGAACTAAAGGGATTGCATAGAATATTTTACTTAGCCACACACACACACACACACACACACACACACACACACACACACACACACACACACACACACACACACACACACACACACACACACACACACACACACACACACACACACACACACAAACACACACAGAGTTAGAAGTAGTGCTTGTAGACTAAAGCTTATAAAATGCAGGTGTGTTTAACACATATGGACATGCAGCATTTTTTCACTGCAGCATGTATCTCAATAAGTATGTAAATTTCAATGTATGCACACATGATTGTGAGTATCTGTGCATCTAAGTATGTCACATGTGACTCTGTGTTTTGGTGTGAAACAGGTGTGCACTGTGTGTTTCTCTGCTCTGGTGTTAACAGCTACAATGTCCTGCACCAGTTTTCCCAGAATACAAAGCTTCAGCACCAATGAAAGCACATTTTTAAGCATCATTTTAGCATGAGAGAAAATGCATTATCTCTGAAAAGTTTAACATGATAAGACATGATAAACTTCTTCATTTGGAGAAAATTAGAAAAAGTTAACTTTTAGCTGTGACTCCTGGGTAGTGATGTCTTATAGTTGCTGGTGTTCATGTAGAAACTTATTTTGTTATTCCTATAAAGTCCACAAGTTTGTTATGTGGTGTATCTTTTGAATGAACTATTTCCTTTTCAAAATATGACATTTTGTCATGAAATAGCTGTAGATGTTTATTGTTTTTATCAAACCATGTCTGTTTAGCTTTTTTTAATTCTTTAATTTCTGCAATCTTTCAAGGTCAATTTTAAACCGCTGCTTTTCTCCAGGTTTCCTCCTAATAAATTCATGTTCAATATAACTTACTTCCTGGGATTTATTAAATAAATAAATAAAACGTGACCAACTTTACCTTTGTTTATCTTCAAGGTTTATTACAGAAAAAAAACAGATACTAGATTTAGAAAAATATTTGATTTTTGTTTTTTACAACCTGCAGAAATAAACCAAAAGTATTCCAAAAAAAAAAAAAAAAACATCTGCCAAATACAGTAACATGTCAAACATAAGCAACTCAACGTAAGAGAAAGAAAAAAGAGAAAGAAAAAGAAAATAAAATTTCAACAGGAGTTGACAATGATGTATTCAAGGAAAGGCTTAGCATTTTAATATTCTGCATAAATGTAAAATAATAAGTACAGACTGTTGCTGCTCTCAGTTGCTGCTGAAGGCCTTATTTGCATTCAGCTCACCTGTTATATTTTATGAAAAAGCTCAAAGTGCCCACATCATTACATTTGATTTTTATTTTCATCAGGAACATTCAAAAGCCCATTTATATTCATGCCGTATTCACACTGACGTTCTCTTTCACTTGCTGCTCTCTTTTTCTTCATCTCTATCTCTTCCCTTCTTTTCTCTCACACTCCCCCCCTTTTTTCTTTTTCTGGTCTATCTTTCTTTTCTTCGACCTGCTTTTCATGTCACTCCATTAGCAGAGGTTGCCGAGGGAGGGCCACTGGCTTCACTCCTCGGCGTCCTTGCTGCGGTTTTGCTGCTACAGCTGCCGGGCTGTGATAAAAAGAGGAAAGAGGAGAAGTTTTCACACTAATTACAGCACAATAATGAAGGACTGGGTAAGAGGCACAGTGAAAGATGAAGGTCAAACAGTCATTAATATAACGTGAAAAGAGTCGATTAGAGAGCATCTGTAAAATGAGCAGAGATTACTGGAGAGGGGATAAAGAAATTTTACCAGATGAAAGTGAGTTAAGAACATTTACCGGTTACACTCGCAGTACTGTCGGGGCTTCATAGGCTGGTGGCCATTCTGCCTCCTGTGATGTTTTCTCTACAGCAAGAAGAAATTCACAGATGTAAAATTATTTTTCTCTACTTCAGTGACACATTCTCTCTCTAACATACATACATGAAACAGAGGAAATAAAATGCTCTTTCGTATATCTGAATGTACACATATCATAACAGTGTTGAACATTCACACTCACACTCTACATAAATGGAAGTAACCCCTCAGTCTGTAGGACAGGTTTCAGACATTTTTTTCTGCCCTGGAGATTTTATGACATCACAAAGTCACAGAGCTTCATCAGGGGAGGATCTAGAGGGGAGGGTACGGGTGGCTTGGGCCCCCACTTGGAATCTGATTGACTACCTCAGGTGCCATCCCAAAATCAACATCTTTGATTTTCCTGATCAAAAGTGGGATTTTTGTTCATATCAACTACTTGGGCTGTGCTGCAAAAGGCTGCTCATAACTCAACTCAATCTGTTATATTTAAAGCACATTTAAAACAAGCAATGTTGACCAAAGTGCTGTACAGATTAAAAGTAGCACAAATGACAAGATTCATTAATAGGACACATAAAAAGAGCAAACATAAAATGAAACATAATAAAATAAATTAAAACTTGATTAATATGATGCCAGATTCAACCTTGATTAAAAGCCAGGGAGATGAGGTGTGTATTGTTTTTTTTTTTTTGTTTTTTTTTTAGCAGATTTAAAAACCTAATTTGGTCTCACAGATCAGATATGCCAGCTACCTTTGGTTTTGTACCTGGTTTTGGGGTGACCAGCAGCAACTTACTGGATGATCCCAACATCCTGGCAGGGACACAACTTTCTTTGTATTTGATTAATAGAAAGGTGGGTAGCTGTTTGCCAGGGGACTTAAAAGCCCACCTCAGACCCACCTCTGCCTTATTACTTGCTAATCACAAGTCAAACAGAGCCAGCATTTCCTTCATGGTTCCTGCCATTGTTTAGCTTCTAAACCTCTTTTCATAATCAGAGATGTTGGGGTTTTTATGCAGTCAGTAGAAAGTATTGTCCATGCCAAACTGGATAAGTTAGTACCCCATTTAGGCCCCCAGGTCAAAAAGTCTGGATTTCAGAAGGCTGGCCAATCAAAAAATTGGGCTTGTAAGAAGAGGTGATTTAAAGAGACAGTACCTGTGATCACTTGTGTCAGAATGAGGCTATGCTGAGGTTTTATAGACACCAGTGGGATGAGAGTACAGGTTTTGTGATTTTTGCAGAATATAAATATCAAACTTTAATTTTATCCAGCATATGAAGATTCCCCGAAAAATCATTTCTCTTTACCTTTTTGCGTCTGATCCTCTTACACAAAACAATGACTACGACCAGCAGAAGGAAAACAACCAGGCTGCCAACTCCAATTGCAACCCAAATCCACCAGGAGAGCTTAAACTGTGAGGGTAGAGCTGTAGTGTCACCTGATTTAGCAGTGGAAACAATCCAATGAGAAAGAACAGGATGAATCAATAAGAGGTTTGTTCAACAAAGACTCTGTCTTCAATATGTGCTTAAAGGTGAAGAGATTTTATGAATTCTCACAAACAGTACGCACAGTTGATGCAGGCTGGATGAGAGACTTCTGGTGATTTTTTGGTGGGTTTTGCAACTGGTTTTGGAGGAGGCTCTAAAAGAAAAATTAATCAATAAATATTAAATGCTTTTGCTTCTGGCCAAAGGTGTGTGGCTTTTGCTGATATGAAAATCATCAGGAAAAAGAATTTGAATGGAAGTTGCCTACCTTTAACAACAATATTCAAGCTCTCATTGTAGGTCACTGAGCCATGGGTGAACAGACATACCCATTTCCCTTTGTGAGCTTTCTCTACAACACTGAGTTCAACTGTCCCTGACCCTGTTTGACTGCCATCTGGTTTCTTCCAATCCACTGTGGTGGAGCCTGCTACCTCACACTGGAGAGTAGCCGTACTGCCCAGTTGGAGACCACCAGAGGGATTGACTGAGACTGACAGAGAGGGACAACAGATGGAGAAAAATACAGTGAGAATCACAAAGATGGGAAGAACGGACTATTAGACATAATGAGCAAAAAGAAAGTCCAGTTTGGTATGTTGTGAATGACAGGACCGGAGCATCTGGATTTAGAAGATTTCTGAGAAAATGTCACTCATTTGATTTTAAACACAGTTTTATTTTGTGGCAGGTTACGATTCAGCCAAAAAAAACTGTTGCATGGAAGGATATAACTGTAGTTGGAAAATGCTCATTTCAAAGAGGAGGCCAAACAATCTGGGGTTGAGATTATATGGATTTGCATGAAAAAAAAAATCAATGGGAAATGTAGGATGCAGCTTTTCTTAAAGATAATGAGGGCGTTGATTTTATATACTCAAGGTTTTAATCAGTTGCAGCAAAAAAAAATCATCTTTCCTTACAAGTTCCAAAACAACTGCTTTAACCAAAGTTCAAAAATAGGAACTATGCCATGCTCTGCAGCATGACTGGTTGTTAATGATTGGTGGTCAAAGGATGAATCAAAACCCTGTGTTTAAATGATGACAAGAAAAATATTAATTTTTGCTTTTCTGTCTACCTGAGACAACAAGAAGTGTATGTTCCTGGGCTTTGCCATCGACTTGGCAAATGAACTTCCCACCATCTTCTTTCTTCACATCAGAGACTTCAAGAGTTCTGTCACTTGCCTTAGACCTTTTTGCAATTTCTCCACTGCCTGATTCAGAAAAAAACAAGATTTCATTTCCTGCAAAAGGGATGTTTCAAAAACAGAACATCATTATTATTTTCTTTTTTTTTCTTTTTTACCGTAGCGTCTCATGCCACTTTGTCCATTAACAGTGGCAACCATGCTTCCTCCATGTGTCCATACCAGTGTTCGGTAGGTGGAACTGACTTCACACCTGAATTTGGCAGTCTGTCCTGGTTTGGACAGGATCACTTTCCCAGCTGCAGAGAGTGCGCCCAGCACTGAGGAGACAGAGGATCATATTTATCAAGCCCCAAAAAAACATCTACACTTTTATGCATGGGTTAAAGAGTTTTAGAAACATGAAGAGATAATTTGATGGAGGTCACTGGTAACTGATACTCTTGACTTTTGGGGATATCTACAATATTTTACTGAAGTGTGTTTACTCACCAAAACCAAACAACATGACAGTTCTCATTTTCAAGTTTAGATCTGAAGATAGAAATATAAAACACACAAGTTCATACTTGTCAAGTTGAAAGACCAAAAAAATCCAAACGAAAAATCAAACAAAAGGGGAAAAAAATAACAGAAAAAAAAAAACAGACTTAAGGGTGTGAAATGGTATCTCTCGCCTGGAGACTGCACACAGCAACATGTGATGCCTAACCACTGATCTAGCTCTCGACTTCCTTCCTCTTCATATCTCTGGCATTAAAAATTAACACAATGCTTCGAAGATTTATCTCTGTAGGAGCTGAAGCAAATGTCACAGGCAAAGTTACAGCATATGCTTAAGTACTTTAATTTTGAATAAAAGTGTTGAGTAACTTATGGATGTAAAAAGAATTTAAAATATCCAATGTTTTCCATCGTACACTCAAAATATGAAATAGGCGATGTGAAGATAAATTCAGGTTGATTTTTGAATTTAACTAAAGAAAACAAACTGGGGAAAAAAGACAAGGCAATTATTTTTCCCTGTCTCAATCTGTCATCATAGAGAAATTTATTTAATTTTATCATGCTCTAGAAATCACCTCAGCCCGCTGGAATACTTAGATTTAACAATCCTCTTTTTTGAAGCTACAAATAATTTGCATTTTTCAAAATACAGAAAGACTTGCACTGCAAAACTTACATGCTAAAAATAAGTGTTTTTAGGATCTAGCTTGGTACACCGATATGAGAGAACTTGTGTTTTCTTCCACAGTTCAACGCTTGCAGTTCTCTTTGTAAAATCTTAAGTTACCAAAAAATTAATTTTTACTTCCCTAAAGTTCAGACAGAACCGATGATAGACACATACAAAATGGTTTCCGTATTCATTTTTAAGCAAAATTGGAAGATATGAACAATACAAAACAGAAAGAAAACTTCAGAGTACGGTGAAACTCGATCCAGTAATGTCAAATCACAAAATTATAACTTAAATCAGAAAAGTTGTTTACCTTGAGTTTGATCTCACCAAGTGTTTTTTGCTGTTATTGAGGGCCAAGGTATTTCTTCGTCCTCTCTGTGCCTCAGCTCAATGAAAACACCAGAACAAGGATTGTAAAACAGCGCAAGGCGGAAGACTTGTGAAGAGTAACTTGCACTATGGAAAATTGTAGGCCAATGCAAACCATAGAACCCTGTGGGCTTGCACGTCACGCCTGCACTCTCTGCAAAGCAGGCCTGGGATTCTTCACACCATGCAGTATTTACCTGAAGCTCAGGAATGTTCTGCAAAGTGGCTCAGAGTAACGAGCATTTAACAATATAAATCAGATTTTGCTGACTTCACTGAACATGTGACAGAAAGAGAACCGAAAGAAGAGACAGTGAGCAAAAAACAACACGCTGGTAAGAAAGAAAAGGGCAGAATGACAGAAAGACAATGCTTTATTTGTCACAGCAGAAGTAACAAAGGATTTGTTTGCAAAATAAAAACAAAATAAAGCAAATTTTTACCCAGATATCAACCTCACCAAACTTTTAAGAAAAAACAAATTGATTTGGTGTTTTCACTCTTTTTTATTTCCTTTTTTGTATCACACGTTGAGCTGTATTTTTATTTGATTTTCTGACATGTCCTCTCACCGGGGATATTACTGTCTGATTTCCTCACAGCGATGGGGAGAGGAAGAGGTGGTGCTGAGGTAAACAGGTGACACCAAAGTGCAACCGTCTGACAAAAGAAGAGTGGGCAGGAAGCAACATGTTGATGAGGAGAGGCAGTGACTACTGAGGGCAGTGAAATCAATAGTCTGATGTGGATTAATGGTGCTAATTGAGGAACTCTGAAATAAAAAGAGTGAGTGGACTCGGCAGCCAGCCGCTCTGATGTCGGAGGCCTGTTCTCTGAAGTGGGTAAACTCAAATATCTGGATAAATTTGCTTAATTTAAGCTCAAACAGGAGTTCTACTAGACTACAGGTGGTGCTCAGTTTACCCAGCCTTGTTGTCCAGATAAGTAACTCAATCAGCTTCTCAGAACAGGCCTGTGGTTTCATTTGAACAAAGGAGGAACCTTACCCCAACACCCCATCTGTATATCTGCACCCATTTATTGAACTGTGAATACGGTATATGCAGTCTGAGAGACTTATTTACACATTTGTCAGTTGTGAAGCGTGCCAGGGCATTTGTAAGAGCTTTGTGGAGTGCAACTAAGAATGCTTTTGTGTGTGTCTGTGTAAGCGTCCGCATTTCTCCCCCTTCACCAGAGTGTAGAGCTCCTTTGTCTCATTCAGCCACTCTCCGGTAGAAGTAGAGATATCCCAGGTCTTTGGGAGGTTTCTCAGAAGCACAAACCTTCTGATCGTTGAAGATAACCCACCTGTGAAGCAAAGATCCCTCAGTTAAAATGAGCCTGTTCATTTCAGTGCATTCTATTACAAGGAAATTAAATAACCACTCTCAAGTCATCAAAGTGACTTTTTCAGAGGTGTCCATTCATATAGATGCGGACAAATTTCAAAAACTGAAAAAAAAGTTATCCAATTAATTTATTTTGGCAGATCAGTAATTTGCTTTGTCTTGACTTCAGCAGTGATAATTGTTCAGATAAGACTTGGAGTATAGTGCCCCCTGCTGAGGCACCTTACAATGAGCTACTTACGTACATTATAAAAGCTTTTTAAAACATGTCAAGAATAGATGAGCTGCTGAGCAGAGAGGATTATTATTATTATTATTATTTCTGAACATCAGCATAAACTAAAATTTCATGTGAAACTATGAAATTTAAAGACAGTTCTGCCTTTAATATTCACTTTACATCTTCAATTGGGAAAAAAATCCATTTACAGTAGAAAAAAAAGTGTGTTGAAAAGGAAAACTTACTGCTGATCCTTCTTGATGTGACAGACGTAGTGACCGCACATTGTGCTCGTCCCCATGTGACTGATGAAGGCAAAAAGCTCATACTCTGCACAAAGGAAAAAAAGAGAAGTCTTTGAAAATAGGAAATTATATGTTGATTACTGAAACAGAGGAAAGAAGAAACTCACCACACAGTTTAAGCTAGTTGGTTTGTTTTTAATAAAGCCTTTGTTTTTATTTTCATTTCAGTTAACTAAAATGTTTATTCAACTCTTGTTTTCATTTTTTCGTAAGTTTTCATTAACTGTAACGACCGTGGATGGAACATGTGCTCAGGTGGTGACAGTTTTGACTGCCTCCTCATGACTTACTGCCTGGTCCATCTCTGACGCGGGGTCCAGGTGGAGGGTCCCTGCCACCCTCACTCTCTGCTGCTGAGCGGCCGCCTTCTGACACGTCCATTGACTCCAGGTCGTCCAGGTGGGAGAAGATCCAGTCGACCGCCCGGTCCAGGACGTTACTCTATGAGAAGAAGATGATGTGAGAGACAAATTATTTAAGAGCTTTTGTTCAAATGTGTGATTTCGAGGCTGTCTGTGTAATATAAGTTATAGGGCTGGAAAAGACAGCTGCTAACTTTTCTTCAAAAGCTGCTTATCAAATGATGGACACAAACCTCAGAGAAGCTTTTAAGTGCCACTGAAATTAACATTTACAAAGTGCCACATTTTTGTAATGATGTCATTACAGAATAACTGCCAAAAGCAGAAGTCAACAGAGTCCTATTTAGCACATGGAGAAAACAGAGAAAAAGGAAGAGAAGTTGTGCGCCCTGTTTATTTTCTCTGCCTCAATGAGACACTAGAAGCTAATGATGGGACACCAACAGAAAAGAAACAGTGAACTTCATTTAAACATCTGAAGGGAAGGTTTGAGGATCACAAACATGTTACCTAGAGCTCTAACTAGTTCATGTATCAAGTGATCTACCAAAAATGAAACAGCAAGGACCTGCACCTGTCACTGAGGACAAAACTATCCAGACAGTTTTGTAAAAGCCACACAGGTGGTTACAAGCGTTTCTATTCCAAGTAATGCCTGTTAAGATTTAAGGCATCAGCTTATGTCTGGTAAACAAAAGCAATGAAACTATCACAAGAATTATAACGACACATTAATTAAAATTTTAGACATATTTCTTACCAAAGCTTCTAAGACAGCTTAGCTCAATAAAACTTAAAGGGAAATTTTGCCTTCCCTTTTTTTGAGGATTGAAAGCCTTGGTAAGTCTCCAAGAATCTGGCAACCCGAGTGCCTGAATAAAAAAGGAGCAGCTGTGCCTGTTTTGGCACAGTGCTACTTTTAGGCAAGTGGCAAGTAAAATTAGTCATATCTGCTTCTCCTACAGGACAGAGATTGATTCTAACCGTGGCTCGAAGTGCTTTGGTTGCCTGGTCCCGGCTGAAGCCCATGGAGACGATAGTTGCCAGGTGCTCCTCAGAGACGCTCTCTGTAGGTGTGGTCCCGGGGCCAGAGCTGCAGCCTGGCAACACCAGAGGGGCAGCGAAGTCTGCAACCAATCAGATAGAGAGGAGATCATGAAGAGTGAGGGAGACAGACTGATTGATGATTTCGTTTTCAGGCCAATTCCCACAGCTCTGCACACCTGGGTCGTCCATATGGCTCATTATCCAATTCGTGGCAGCATCGATTCCAGTGTTGCCAGTGTAGTACACTGCTTTCCTGCAGGCCTCGAGAGGGAATCCCATTTCACATAACTGGGACACTGTGGAGTCATCCAGAACCGGAGCTGAAAAAGTGCAGAGAAAAAGTTTTCTCCTGGGTACGCTTTGGAACGAGGATATCACTTTTTAATTCAATTTGAACAAAAGATTCAAAACCAAATGAACAAATAAATATACATGGCACAATCACCTTAACTCATTTGACATAATAGAAAGCAAAAAATATGGCAACAGAAGGACGCAGGGAACAGAAAAGACAGAAAGGAAGAAAAAGATGAAATAAGGTGGGGCAAATAAGAGGGGGAGGAAGTAAAGAGCAGAAAGACAGACAGACTAACACAGCAGTGGGGAGTAGAGTGAGTCGTCCTCCTCGTTGCCATGGAAACCCAGGATACCTTTAACCTCCACATCTGGTGTCATGAGTGGGGGCGGGGCCACCTCTGGAAGAAGCTCCTCCCCTGGCTGTTGGCCGGTTGCACGCAGTGCGCTCAGGTCCAAAGTGTCAGGGACATCAATGCTCACGTCTGTGAAGAAATGTATCAGCAATTTAAGCATCTTTCATCATGTCACAATTCATGGTAGACTGTCTTTTTAGAAATAAATGAGGAATGAATTGAAAACAAGAAGCTGAACTTATTTCACAACACTGAACTTGACACACAAATGCACCTTAGTATCTAAAAATCTCTTGAATGACACGTTACATAATCATTCTCTGACATGCTGTGACATTCCCCCACTCATGAATGTCTAACTGTAAAAATGTATTAATACACACTGAGTTCCTCCTCAGGCTGAGTGGGTTTCAACTGTGGGATCTCCTCCCACCTGTGACTGGCCAGTAAATCTGTGAATCCACAGCTAATAAAAGTCTGGAGCTGCACGTATCTTGCTCCGTGATTACACCCAGGAGTGAGTGTGATGTGTAAGTTACTTTGTCAGCACTGAGTCCATTCCCCTTTTTGTATGCAAGAAGTGATTCTACGATTAAGCTTCAACAAACAACTTGTTACGCAGCTACCTGGCAGAAAGCACTATTGAGAAAAGCAGAAACTTTTGTTCCAATTTCTTTTATGCCTTTCAAGGTAATTAAAGACATTCTGGGGATATTTTGTGATAGGTATTCAAGCATGTCTACGTAGAGAACAAGTTGGGTTGTTATGATTTCTGTACTCTTATCTGCACAGGACCAACCTGTTTTCCAACAGCTGCAAAAGCAACAATCTAGAGACAGACTTTTTTAAAATTCCCTAAAAACACAATGTTCTCTTCTCTTAACCAAAAATACACTCTAATAAAAGAAATCAATCGAAAGCCAAGCGTTAGCACAAATGACTTGACTCTAAAGCAGACGAGTTCTGACCTTGTTGTGCAGCCATGAGGAACAAATGTGAGTGTTAACTTCTTGCTCAGTGTTGACCCATTGTGTCATGAAAACAGGAGGGATGGATCAGCTGGAGTTGTGAATGATTGTGTCAATGTTAAACTCTATGCCTGTTTGAGTAAAGCCTCAAATACATCAGATACTTCTGCAGTCCGACTCCATTCCTTTGCGTGTTCACTACATTTGTCAACTTACATCAGTAGTGTGTTTAGTGCTGCTCGATTTGGGGAAAAGGTGCAATTGGCGATTAGGTGGACAATATTGCGATTGCGATTGTGCTTGCGATTTAATAAAAAAAGTTGTGTCATGAGTCTACAGACTTGCTTGGTTATCATGGAGAAAAATCAAGAAAAAAGCAGAGATAGATTACTGAGGATTTTAATTGTGTAATAATTCTCAAAATATCCAAACTTACTGTATACAAACAACAATGTACAGCACAACAGAACTGTTTTGTTTGTATTCAAAATAGCACATTTATGCCACTTTTGCTTTGCACCACGCTCCCCTGCCCACCCTGAAAAATTCTCCTCCTCCTCTACAATCAAAGCCAGTAAAGGCCCAACTGTATGATGTATGGAAATGACCTCTTGTGTGATTTTCCTGTGATGTGAGGTGATTGAGTGAGAGATTGTAGATAATGAACATGTTTAATAATTTGTGACTAGAAACCCTGTAGTGCAGTGGTCCCCAAACTACGGCCCGGGGGCCGGATACGGCCCGCCACCCCATTTTGCCCGGCCCCCTGAACAATACCAGAGGCACATTATGATTGTCTGTTTTTCAGTCCAGCCACGTGATCGAGACTTACTTGCATAGAACGTAACTTTCTATTCCACCCTTCTGCAGTTTGTGCCCTATCTGAAACCCCTCCCTTAAAAAAAATAAATCCTGTTATACAAACAAACTGGTAGTGAAATGTATTGTGCTGGTAGGTGATGTATCACTTTGTTTGGTTTCTTAGCCTGCTTGCTTTCTGGTTTTCACAGTGAAGTTAATGACAGAGAGAGCTGGTGTCTACAAGAAAGTTAACATTTCATGTTTTTTTTTTCTCTGTGAAAAACCTGAAACGGGTTATTTAATTATTATTCAATTCATAAATAGTGTTATATATTTCATTCATGCTGTTATTATTTTTTTTCTGATTTTTTTTTTCCTTTCAAGATCCCAGAAAGGATTATTAATATTTGGTAATGTGTGGCTTGCTGGGAAACAGTAAATATTTACGTTTGGACACCTCTGCGATTGTCACACTATTTTTTTACAAACTGACCCCGGCCCCCCATTAGAGAGAGGAAAAGTTGTTTGGCCCTGTCGGGAAAAAGTTTGGGGACCCCTGCTGTAGTGTGTGTGGGGTGCTCCCAGGGGAGCCAAGTGCACACAGCGTGTGATGTCACATGTACCAGAGCAAAGCCAATCAAGACTAAGGCTGACTCAGCTGACTGATCAAAGAGGAAGTGAGAAATCTTTCTATAATACTTGGGACAACTTTACCTACCGCTGGCTTGCGCTCCAATGCATACACCCCACATTCTCGTCTCCATGACTTTTTCCATAACCACTTCTCTTTATTATGAGTGTAATTTTTTTTAATTTAAGAGGCTGAAAACAACCATCATTGCTTTTTCCTGTTTGTCTGTCTTTTTTGTTTGCACTGAAGTCACGTTTTACTTGGCAAGATTTGGAATATTGAGTGTGAGTGTGAAGAAACGGATACTCTGCTGAAGAATTGGTTAGTATGTGGTTTGCTCCAATGCGCACACCACACACTTAAAGATCAGAAGAGCAAGATCTTGTGCAGTTTGTCTTTTGTTATCATCAGGTATGTGCTCCCTAAATGTGTGAAGGTACAAAGAATCCTTTAATGTGTGCTAGCCTTCACACGAGGTAAGATATACTGTGTGAACGCCAAAACAGTATATACTTTCGTACAAATCAAGAAAGTTATTTCTTCCCTTTATCATAACGTACTTACTCACCCAGTTTTTTAGGCACCCAGTCGAGGCCAAAGGTGAACTTCTTTATCTGTATGACCAGGTGGTCAGGGAAGGAGGCAAAGCGGGTCGTTCTAAAAATCAGACAAAAGCTGACATTAGTAAACGTATGTAAGAAATACAAGTATATGAAAAAGCTCTGTCAGCGTGTGTGTCTGCATACTTGGTAGCAGTAGTCTTAGCCTGCATGGCTGAACTCCAGAAGTCTGTAAGGATCTCTGGTTCGCTGAGAGCCGCCATGCAAGCTGTGAAGGGGATTTGTGCACGCACTGTTGGGGCTGATGAGTCCCCCTCCTCACGCCGGCGCTCTGCCTCCTGGAGTTCCTCTGTTGGTGACAAAGCACATATTTACTAACCAAAACTTTTCCACAACTTCATTTGAGCATTCAAACAAATTGTTATGAATCTAGTGTTACAACTAAGGATGAAAGAGGATTTACAAAAGTCTACGCCCCTAACTTTACACATTAGGACTTGCTGATTGCACTTCTAGTTAACTGTATTTTTAAATCTCAGGTTCAAGAAAATGTGATGCAAATTCTGTTCTCTTGGCTTAGAGTGATGAGTGAAAATTTCCCAGCAGTTTTTTTTCTGGTATGTTGGCCATTGAACAGTACAGTACAGCATCATAAGACCTTATATCAAAGTAAGTCTTTACCTGTGTTTGTAGCCTGGTCCATGGGCACAGGCAGCTGGACAATGTAATCCACCCGCTGTGTGTACTTAGCTTTTTGTGATTGCTCACACACAATCCTCTCCTCCACCAGAAATCTGAAAGCTTCGGAGGGGTTTAACCCAGAGCGACAGTTCCTCTGTTAAAGAAAGTAAATAGTGGTGTAAAGACACGGGCTGAGAAATAAAGACAGCAATAGGGTAAGAGTGTCACTTTACCTCAACCATGTTTATGAAGTGCAATAAAAACTCCTGAGCATCCTGTTGTCGGTTGGTGGAGAACTCTGGGTGGCCCCGGCCAACAAGTGCTTTGAACATTCTTGGTGCAATGCCAATTTGGTCTCCCTGCAAACAAAAGCATGAGTATGGACTGTCTAATTCCTCAACAGGACCGCTTGGTATTTGGTAGATCACACTTATTATCTCCAAGTGTAAATTCCACAGCTTCCATGAATTTCTGTCAAACCTAATATTTGTAAATCCACTACAACAGATTTTTTTCATCTTACCCTGGGTTCAGATGAATCGTTCTCATCTCCAGGGTCTGGTGCTGGTTTGGAATAGTCGCCTGACAACAGACCGTAGCCCAGCTTGGCTCTGTGATAAACAAACAAAGCTGACATCACTACACATCCAACAATAAACCAGAGTCTAACACAGGAGGAGGATTTGGATATGGGCCTGGATATATTTTTGGCTTCAAATAACATAGTGGAGAATGTCTCCTTATCACTTGTGGGATTAATTTCTCTGTACAGCAACAACTGTAGAGATTATTTAGAATAAGGCCACACACTCATAAAATTCAGAGAAATAGGATTATGGTGTGAAATACTTTAGTGTCGAGTCACTGCAAAGGATGTAATAAAAAAAACACTGTAGACATAACCAGAGCGAGATTTCACTTTTGTTTTCAGACGAGATCAGATATGCAAGAGTCTCAGGCCCCGTTTACATGACGCCGAAAACGGTCGACTCCGCAAACATTTCGTTGCGTTTTGGCCTTCCGTTTAGACGAGACCACGTTGCGTTTTCAGTGAAAACGCAAACTTTTGAAAACGCTCCCCAGAGTGGAAAGATCTGAATCCGCTCCTCCATCCAGCTTCGTGTAAACACAGAGCGGAGCGTCTCAGGGTGAAACGCTGACGTCACCGCATGCACACTCGCAGTTTCAGGTGAAGGCTCCGCGCTCAGCCACATTTCCAGTTGAGCCAGTAGGTGGCGGTAATGCGCGTTATGGTTGGATTGCCGACCGTCTCACACAACAAAACGGCAGAAAAAGAAAGAACAGAAGAGGAGACTTGTCCTCCTGGAGTCGTATGAACGCGGATCGTTTTCACGCCGTCCTCATGTAAACGCGGGTGGCTTTTGAAAACGCAAAGGAAGAATCGTTGCGTGAGTCTCCGTGTAAACAGGGCCTCATTCTTTTGTTGAAGTACTCAGCACAGTGTCACGCTAAAAACACCTGTTGATATCTCTAGAGTACCTTAATCCAAGACAACTTTATACAATCAAATTTACATACGGAAAAAAAATAACATTGCAAATTAGCATTACCATGAGAGAGGTCTGCATACATTGCTAAAAAAATGGCATGTGGATATTTTTTTGCAAATAAATACAAGCATGTAAAGTTCATGTTTTTTTTTTTATCAAACACCATTTTGTTATACTCAAACAGAGTCATGTTTCCAGCTATGCAATGATCATATATAACAGCATGTCACAGAAAAAAACCAAACACAAGGAGAGAACACTCACACTTGGGTTTTGAAGTCCTGGGTCGGGTCACTTGGGGCTTCATCAATGATCTTGTCAATGTTTGACACATATCTAGAAGGCATGAGAAGAAGGGCTTGAATCAAGGTCTGATATTCAGTAAAATAATGGTCTGAACTGGATAAAGTGAACAGTGTATGCTTTTCAAGGAAAATCGAAGGAAATCAGCTATGGTTAATTCACCTCTGCTGCTTTGATAACCAGACTAAAATAATATTTTCATGGCTGTCTGCAGGAGGAATTTAACTGTGTTTTGTGCAACAGAGCAACATGATCATCATAACAAGTGGCTGGGGTTAGAAGAAGTGGGACATAAGTAAAAACAAGAGTACTAACTTGCTCTGGAAGTCCGGGACAGTGAAGAGCACTTGCATGACAGAGTTGAGGTAGCAGCTGTTGCCCAGGTTTTTCATGCCAGTCAGGCCGGGGCCAAACAGAGGCCGGAGGGTGGTCCCTGACTCCTGGATCACCTCCCACTCCCCTACACGCTGGTTCACAGCAATCTCCAGCTCCGTCATCGTCCGCTCGGTCTAAAAAAGCAGAGGAGTAGAGGAGATAAGAGAAAAAAGGATGCAGAGTTGCAGGGTACAAGTAAAGCAGACAAAATCCAAGACAAATTTTCGGGGTGGTGAGCAAACTCAGCCCATTTCAATTAGAAATGACAGCAGGCCGATGAGAACAAGACTGCAAAACATATCATCACAACGCTAAGAGCTGCATTTAGTCTTCTGCTTGGCTGAAGCACAATTCCTCCACCCCCTGTCTGAGCAACATCATTATGCGTGTACAGAAATACATTAGCAATGCGAGAAACAACATTACAGTGCACAGTGAGAGGTACAGAGATCTTAAACTGTGACAACTGTGTAAGCTGTTCTCTGCATTAGAGAAGAGGCAGGTGGCAGAGAAATTGATGGCAGCAGGGAATCTGAGCGAAAACAGGTGTGGAGGAAAACATCTTCCACCGTAAAAGGAGGCAGACTTAATAACGTATCAACTAATGAACAGATGTATTTATTAAAGTAATCTCTAAATTCCTCAAAACAATACTATGATTATACTTTGAAGAATGTTTTATGTAAATATCTACTAAAACAATAGTTGAAGACAAGCAAAAAAGACCAAACAGATTTCAAAATACACAACAATATCAGTTACGACGGGCTCTCTACTTCTGCAGCTACAATTTCAGAATACTTAGAAATATCATATAATCAATAGCTGCTCTGAGGCAGAGACATCCATAACAAGCTGGATGTCTGCCAACAGGAAAAAGGCCAATATATCTGATTGAATTTATGACATCTAAATCAGAAAACAGAGGCTTGAGCAAAATTTCCAACTATGAGAAGTTGACAGAAATTGATACAGTGAATCAAAGAGGAAAATTTTGCAGATTTCATTTTTTATCTCTATAAATGACAGAAATATGTCAAATAAGAATCTGTTATCATTAAATACTATATTGTTGCAGAACTTGCCTTCTCCATGGTCATCATGTCAATGCCAAAGTGAGATAAATGCTCTGGTAACTTGGAATCCAGCACCATGTCATCCTCATCATAGGAATACACATCTGGTCACAAAAACAGAATGGCAATGAAAGGCAATGAAGCATCAGGCCTCCGACAACAACACACACCGTACAGCATTAAGTGCATAATCAGTGTCAATCATAGCTCCACCACAGCTACGTTATGCCCTCAAAGGCCAAGTGAAATCCATTATAGATTATGCCTTTCATGCTCCCAGAAACCATCTCGTGTTTTTTCCCTAGAAGTTAAAAAAGCTTTTTGAGACATTATCAGAAATCATAGAAAAAGTGAAAACACTGCTTTAAGAAGATAAAAATGCCTTTTCATGGATGAATAGTAAAAGGCTGTCTGTCTGAAAGGACCAAGGAAAGTTTAATTTCTTTATTTTTTAGAAAGGTCTCGGAGTGGCTTTCTTACCAGCTCCATCGGGAGTGATGGTACCAAGTTTCACAGCTAGAGGATATCCCGTCTCCTGATAGTGGAGAAGAGCGTGGTTGTTTCCCCCTGAGCCATCAAAGTACCTGCGACCACACAGAACTTTACCGTCCGTCAGGTTCATCCAAATGTTCTCCTGCAGGTCACACACTTCACACCGCCAGCCACTATGATGAAGCAAGAAAAGACACACAAACTCTGAGCAGCTATATCTCTACAAATTTTTAGAACAACAACAGAATAACACCAAAGAGAACACTCCTGCGTCTTTTATAATCAATTAAGATAGTTATCATGTTTGCAGTTTTGCACATTATTCTAGCATTTAAGAGCCAAACATGGTAGAAGATGTATCTAGGTGTGTATGCTGGTTTAACATATGGCTCACCTAGGAGGGATCTTGACTCCGTTGTCTAGCTGTTTAAGATCAGCGGCATGCCTTGACTCCTGTCTCACCTCTCCATCCCACTGTTGAACTTGTAAGGCATGAGAAACTGAGTCGGCTGTCATGATTCCAGCCATTGAGAGGGACACCTTGATGGGAGTAATTTGAATAACAGGAAAAAATTAGACCTAGGTTACAACTCATTCATGTCAAAAACTTAAGCTAGATCACTAAAGGTAACAAAGTGAAGATCCTGAACATGTCCTAAGATCAAGGAATGGGTGTATCATGTGAAGCCCCACTTTTTTGGTGGTATTGTGTACTTTAAAACATGGCTGTGTCTACTGTGACCATGGTAGGGCTGTACAATAAATATAAACCTAACAAATAACAGAATTCTGATCCCCTTATTAACATCATACTGTCCTTGTCCATTGTTTGCATTTTCTTTTCTTTTATTTTGTTAATGCTAGGAATGTGATTCTTTTGGATTTAAGTTTGATTTTTGATTTGCCTACTTCCACGAGAATCAAATACCTTTATGATTTTAAAAGAATGGGGTTATAAGCCGCAAAGGGCAAAAGAACATCAAGGGCCCAAAATGTTAAATGATGATATATAAGGGGTTCAAAGAAGAAACCATCCAATTACACAGCCTTAAGTACTCTGTTTCACTGTGTGAGAGAGAGGATGTGCATTATAAAATCACACTGATTAAAAGAGCACTATATTATTTGGAAAATATCAAAAGTTGAATATATCTAAAGAAACCTTGTCAATGAACTATGAGGGAAGAAAGTAAAAATAAAATCAAAAAAATAGTAATTGAAACTGAGGTAGAATGTCCAATAAATCAAGATATAGATTTGAGATCATACTGCCAAGCACTACATTATAGTATGATGCCAGTGTGATAACTGATGGACCTCTCACAGAGTAACACAATTTCTCTTGCCAGTAACACACAGATTTCTTACACGCTCTTTCACTACATCAGGCATGGTAGCAAGGTCATCCGATGTCACTTCCTGTCTGTCAGGTAGAATTACCACCTTGACATCTTCTTCATACAGCTCCTGATCCACGTCAAAACCACCTTCAATACCTGAAAATACCCATAACAAGAGGAGAAATATATAGATAAGTTTCAATAGAGAACAGCTACATAGTCTCTCTGTATCCCTGTTCTCTCATGATCTCACCTATAGCCAGTCTGGTGGGCTTTTTCTTAGGTGGGTGTCCAGATCCAGAGTTGTTATCTTCTTCCTTCTGTGAAAATCAAAGAGAATATCAATCACTTTGGACAATGGTTTGACTGACATACTGAGAGGCTGGGCTGACATAATGCAGAAAGATCCACTCACCTTTGCCTTGCGAGTCCTGGTGATGTGAAAGTAAGCTCTCTGGCCGGTCCGAGCATGATGCCTGTCCACATACTTGCTCCCAAAGCCCAGGAAACTGTTCATACACACATACAGGCCCCCCTCACTTTCCTGTCAATCAAAAAGAAGCATTATGAAACATTTATATTTTCTACAGTTATTATTCCCAGTGAGACACAACAAGGGTACTTTTGGGCATGTTGGGGCTATGTAAACGACATAACCCTGTCAAATTATCTGTTATGTTCTGTGCAGTTAGCATTCTTGTCAGTCGGCTAACGGTTGCAATTCAGCATAACAAAGGTTTAAAGTAAAGAAATAAAAAAAACATGAAACCTCAATTTCGAGACAGAGGTATAATACGATATTTAAGGTTACAAAAACATTAGTAGTGCAAATACAGAACCACGGTTATGAACATCAGACAACAAAGCTAGCTCCCTTGATAGTTTGACAGCAGCCCATTTTCACTATCACTGCTAGCTAAACGGCTAGAGAAGCTAAGTTTCCATTACAGTGCATAATTAGCCTAGCTTGAAGCTAGCATGCTAGTGAGTTGAATCATTTAGGAAGCTATTGCATTTAAGTTAGACAGCTACACCAAAGTATTTCTGAGACAAATTCAGAGACGATGTAATGCAATAACACAGGGAGCATCAATGTTTTTGTAAAACGTTTTGATTTGTAAAGGAGGTGCCTCACCGGCGAGGAAAATGACAAGGCGCATTCGTCTTTGTGGACACGGTCCCCGGGCTTCGGAACCCGAATTGTGGACAAAGCCGACATCAAAACCTCACCAACATCTGCCATGACAAGCTATCTAGCTGCGTCTATTAACGGGACACTTGCTCCTTTGACTTTGGACCCCCAGCCTCTTAATTCCCCAGCTCGTGGTGTACCCGTTGTTTAGCCCGTCTTCAGCTGTCTGTGTTCGGTTGAATGAATCATGAGATGCTACCTTGTGTTGAGGGAAGGCCGACCGAACTCTAGCCCGCACGCCGTGGGGCTGCGGCTCGTTACCGTACTCTCTAGGCTATCACAGCAGCCCGAATTTTGTTATGAAGTAAAAAAATATTTGGAATGGAAATGAGATAAGATAACCAAACACTCAAATTTTAATCGATAATTTACACATGTTTATCTATGTTATAAACTCACACATTCTCTTAACAGATGGTCGACAAGTGTCATGCTGATTAAAAACTAGTTTATTTTAGACATTACGGTAACGACCGTTGAGTTCAACCAACGGCTTCCTCTCGTGGCGAAATACGTGTATTGCAATTCGAAGTGTTGGTAAATAACAACAGTCAACTATTATAAATCTCGAAAGGATATAGGGTAAATAGATATTTTATGAATAAAAGAATGTAATGGTGTCAACGAGAAGAACATGAAATGCAATGATGGCGAAAGCTCACCCTTTACTCAGAAGCGAGGAAACTTCCCGGGTTGTACTCCACTCCCGTTCTCTGAATATTTTCCTAGTCCCTCCTCTTCTCCAATCTCAGTCCCTTCCACGGGGTTTGATTCACGGACCATGGCGCTGAACTCCAACCATTTCACTGTATACGTGGCGTTTAATTTCGTTACAGTCGCATTACTTTGTTTTACCTTTGCAGCCTCTGGTAGTGGTGGCTTAAACACCCTTTCACTCCTGCAGCCGTATGATTTTTTGTATTACAGTGGGGTACGTTCATATTTTGGCGAGGAGTGGGTGAAGGCTGCAGAGCTGCTGGAGAAAGCTATCGTCACCAAGGAATCATTGTTTAGAGTCCGCAGACAGTGTCATGAAGACTGTGTGTCAGCAGGGAAAGAGGCTTTCAGTAAATTGGGTAAGTTATGATTGATCAAATGATGTGGGGTTTTGCTGGGGTGACCTCACATGAGGTCACAGAGGTGTGGCAGGATTATTGCCATCCTCTTGTCCTGTACTGCTCAAAAAAATCAATGAATGAATCACATTCACAAGTGAGAAAAACTTTGCAAACTGTGTAATGCTTGACTTTCCTAACCTCAACACCTATCTTTATGTCCTTAATCTGTTCCCTTTGTGACCCTGCTTGTGAACCATCAAATCTGTGCTATAATATCTGCAACAATTCTTAGCACAATAGTGAGTTTCTTCTTCCTTCTTCTCTTGCCATGCCATAAAATACTGCAGTTTGTATTTTTATTTCCATCCCTTACTAATGGGTCGAGTAGTTAGCAAGAAACACTGCATTGTGTTGAGTAAGTTGTATTTAGCTATTCTGATTCTCATTAAGTGAGTGTTGGACTCACATATGAACACTATCAACCACCAGCCAGAGAAAAACAGAAAAAAAAATGAACAAGGGGGCTAAAAAGAGCAGTTAAGATATACCAGTATCTGTTAAACTATTATAGTCGGAGTATTAAGATTAAAAACACAAGGGAGTGCATATACTCCAAATGTTAAACATATCATAAACTGTTTGCAGTTTAAACATTATCTGTTTAATGGTTTATCTGAAACCTAACTATTCTCTTATGTTATCTCTGTTGTGAGACTCTGAAAAGGGGAGCCTTTGGGATCTCTGGGCATTGGACTGGGTGCAGCAGAAAGCCGAATGTTTGAGGTTCTGCATTGGACGCTCAGTCACACCAGCAGGACAGCTGCCTGTGTCCACTGACATAGAGTATGAATTTGGTAGCCGCAACCCTTACAATTTTCTGCAGGTCACATACTACAAGGTAAACTACTCCTCAAGTAGCCATGGTTTGACTTTTTATTATGTCATTTTAAGTTTTATTGAGGGGCAGCCTTAAGAATGATTCAAGTAACTAATTTTGACAAACTCTATCCATACTTTCTTCTCTTTGCGCATCAGCTGGAAAAGTTGCAGAAGGCAGCATCAGCAGCTCATACCTATTTTGTGGCCAACCCCAGTCACCTAGAGATGAGAAATAACATCGAGAAGTACAGAAGGATGGAGGGAGTGACGGAGGAGGCCTTCCAGGACAGAGAGATTGAAAATGAGATACACTGGGTGAGTAATGAAGAATGAAACCCTAATCCTTACCCCGTCAGTAGGGGTTCAGTTTACAGACATTAAAAGCTGAAGAAATAACCAAATGTTGAAAGCTCATTTTACATGGACTATTCAGAGCTTCTTATTTGGGAAATGGTTTAATTCTTAGATAATCTGATCAATTGGCTCAAAATCAGTATTGTGGCTTGCCTAAGACAGAAAAAGTTTTATGTGCCTGCACAGGAGAAATATTTAGAGGCATGACTTTAAAAACAAGCCATAGCCTGAGGGGCTGAATACCTTTTGCTCACCTTCTCTTTCTCTTAAATCACTACATGATCAAAGCTTGATTTTAGTGTTGAAAGACTCTTTTTCTAAGTTTCTAAGTTATTTACTTTGTCTAATCTGTAACACACCTTATGGCATGATGAGGCTTGTTTAAACTTTGCTTTCATGGTCCATCAAAGACACTTCTATAACTGCATTTTTCCTCCTGTATTTAGGCCTGATTAGCAGAAACTTGTTTTGATATTCCTTCATTATCTCTCTACTCATCTTCAACTTAAGGTCCTGTATGATGCTGCCCTACAGTATGAGGCCTCCTCGGACTGGGTGCATGCTGTAGAGAAATGGAAAGCGTGTGTGAATGAAACCCTGCGGCAGATAAAGGAGTGCAGGGTGCAGTGCGAGGTGGCCTCTCAGCGGCTGCCAGAGGACAGAGGAGTGGACAGTGTTGACGGCGTGTTTGAGAAGGCTGCAGGTGAAAAATAATACCGAAACTTGAGTTTTCTGCAGATAGAAAATAGAAAGCTCCTGAAGTCACTGAGTTTTCTTTCTCTCCAGCTCTCTCTCTCTCCCTGCTCTCGTGCCGGCAGTCCTGTGTGACTCAGATAGCCACAAGACCCGGGAGGATTTCTGCTCAGGAATCTTTTATACCCTCACAGCTGGAGCATCTACATATTGCACAATTTAAAGGTGACTTATTAATGTTACAACACATTATATGTGTATCTTTAGTTAAATGTCTTAATATCATTATGACCACACTTTTGTTTGAACCCCACAGCTGGTGATATCAGTGGAGCAGTGCAGACTCTTCGCTCTCTTCTGCTATTCTACCCTTCTGACAAAGACTCGTTGGACAACCTGCAGCTCTACTATGAGACACTAGGGGGAGACATAGAGTCACCAGGCACACTGCCTACTCAGGTACCATTTAACAGCCTTTATATTTAAATGACAAATATGGTGGCTAGATTCTCAGTTATTGATATAGTTATTGTTATTTCTCTGTATGCAGGTGCCATAATGAAAAGTATTTCATTAGCTAACTTCATCATGTGTCTGTGTTGTTTTCTTTTTTTACAGGAAATTGTCACATATGTTAGTCAGTCTTTAGAGGAGAAAAGGCTACTGTATTTCGGTGTGGAGAACCTTGACTTCAGTTTTGTAGACCCGGTACGCATCCAATAAGTTCCCTATCAGTCAACCTAAAAAAGTAGTCTGTACAAATTGTATATTTGCTCTCTATTCAGGATCTCTGGACTCCAGAAGATGTTGTGCCTGAATCACTGAGAGATGCCTGGAGGTGAGACGGATGAAAGGAAATCGAATTTTAGCAAAAGTTTATGAGGGCTCAACTCAGTATTTGTGTTCAATTTCAGAGCTGAAAAAGAGAAAATGAACAAGAAAATGGAAGAAGGAGAGCAGCAGGAAGAAATAGATGACAGTGGATTTTTTTCAGGTAAGACTCTGTTGTGCAGAAAAGAGTTTTGTAGTTTCTTCTCTTATCATTTTTTATTTGTTCTCTCTCCAGGTGGTTCAGTCCCTCAGGTAGGAGTCACCATCACCATGGACGATGAGTTACTGAATGGGACTAACCGTGTTGTGCTGGACGGGTTCATGACAGAGAAGGAGTGTGACAGGATACTGCAGTTGGCAAAAGTAAGTCCAGATTCTTCAGACTCCAGCTCTCTTATAGATACCCAGTCTCCTCATTTACGTCTCATTTTGTTTTGTTTAGACTGCAGGATCTGTTGGAGATGGTTATCGGGGTCGGCGGTCTCCACATACACCTCATGAGACATTTGAGGGTCTGACTGTCCTCAGAGCTTTAAAGGTAAGCAAACATAAGAATGCATAAACAGCTGCAGTGTTCAATTTATGGTCATGGGCTTTCGAAATCATACCTGATGATCATTAAGATGATTGGCTTGAGTAATTATTCAGAAAATAGTGTTTAAAAATATCTGATCAATGATTTTTAAATGTGATTCTTTATGATAAAATCCTCACGATAGCTTAGATAAAATGTATTAAGATAGAAAAGGATAAGGTGTCGTATTGCAGATTGGTGGTTATACGAAAGGAAAACTTAAACATAAGACTTGCCTTTTTTCTTACACGGTGAAGTCTAAACATTAGCCTTTTTCTGTTAGCATTTTAAACAGATGCAGAAAATAACAGCAGCCATTGTAGAAAGTCCTCATCAAAACTGTTCTGTTTGTGTTTTTCTTTACATTCAACTAGTCCGCTAACAGCCAAATCCTGTCTTCTTTTCTCTACGGCTGACTGGTCAGCCATTCAAAACCAATCTAAAATGTTTTGCTCTTATAATATTCAGAGAATGATGATTGATAATAATACCCTTCAGTCTTCCAAAGATATCTGACACCAACATTTGTATCAGACTTTCAACAAGGGGAGGTGACTAGAGGTGCTGTTACTCACTTCCCTGGACTGCTCTGAAAGGTGTGTCATGTGCAATTAGGTTGGTGCCTCTGTTGTTGCCTTTTGCTACCAGCAACTAAACAGTTTGGCCAGTCAGAATCTATAATTTAAGACAACCAGGAGATAAGTGAAAATCTGGGAAAAGGATCATGTTAAATACAATATGATACAATGCCATACAGTAAAGCACAATGTATAATGAAATACAAGGTTATACGATACAATTCTGAATAATACAGCATAATACTGTGTTATTATAAGATACAACACAATAAAGATTCAGTACAATACGGCCTGCTATGACTGTAAGTTAAATATCTTTGGGTTGTTGGAAAAAGTAAATTTCAGGGTACAGGCCCCAGGCTTTCAGAAAAACTCATCACTATTTTATACCTTTTAAAAAATTAAACAACTAATTAATAAAAATACAAAAAAAGTTGCTATAAAAAAGTAGGTTAAAACCCAACATGTATATCTATTTTAAAAGTAATTTTACTGTGTGCACACTGTTCAAATGAACAATCCTCATATTATCTTGCTGTACAGTGCTAATCTTATGTTTAAATGTATGAAGTTATTAGTTTATAAGTGTTTTTTCACATAATCGTAATTACTTTGGCAGCTGGCTCAAGATGGCTTGGTGAATCAGTCAGATGCCAGACTGTTACATGAGCTGGGCGAAAGAGCAAGAATCCTGCTACACTCTTATTTCAGGAGCCCCTCAGGGCTCTTCATCTCTTTCACACACCTGGTCTGCCGCACTGCTGTTGCAGGTAATACAACTATTATTCAAATTTTTCTGAAGGGGCTGCTTCATTACTGCGTGTTAGGAATGCAAAAGGGCTGACCATGTGGAAAAAACAACTGCGTAGCCTTGCAGGCTTCTATTCGGTGAACTTGATGAGTGTTTTTAGTGTTTGTTTGACTATCTCTGGCTTCAGGTGACCAGGAGGGCAGGCTGGACCTGTCTCATCCTGTCCATGTTGACAACTGTCTCCTCGAGCCAGACACCAAGCAGTGCTGGAGGGAACCACCAGCATTCACACACAGAGACCTCAGGTACAAATAAATAATCCGAATCAGCAAGAGAAAGCAGGCGATGCACAACAGCCACAGTTATAGTGCCAGTGCTGTTTAAAAAAAGAAGCCTGGAGTTTTTCAGAACTTGTTTTAACAAGTTTTTGTTTCTTTTTTTCTCCCATAGTGCTATTCTTTACCTGAATGACAACTTTGAAGGCGGAGAGTTATTCTTCACCAACAGGGATGCAAAGACAGTAACCGTAAGGCCACTAATGTGTGAAGTTTCATCAGGGGTCATTTTATCCATGCTTGAATAAGACTGCTATTTGACTGTTGCCTTTCACCTTCCTGTGCTCAGGCTCGAGTAAAACCTAGCTGTGGTCGGTTGGTGGGCTTCTCCTCAGGTCCAGTGAACCCACATGGTGTTACTGCAGTGACAAAAGGCCGCCGCTGTGCGTTGGCCCTCTGGTTCACAAAAGAGAAGCTCTACAGGGACATGGTGAGTATAACGACAAGCACAACAGTCAGCCTTCTCCTCATGTCTCACCTGTCGCCTGAGGTCATGTGATCGCTCGTGCCGTGACACTGGAGTACGATAATGAGGCCAGCTGGGGTGTGATGCAAATCTAGTGGCTGCTGTCATGTTAAGGCATTCACAGTTCTCAGCCGGGGATAGCGCATAGCTCCATAGAGAATCTAATTAGGTGTATTCAATATAAGTTATCGTTAGATAAGAATCACATTTTGGAGCAAACCATTGTAAATCTGTTTTTGATGTTAAACTAACCCTTTAACACCTAAGCCTCTAAACATTTTTGCTGTTTTGATTGTAAAAAGGTCAGAAATGTCCTGTGAGTAAGTGCTATGGCACATTTTTCTGGGATACTTGAAACCTTCAGTATCTGGGAATTATTTACAATCAACTGCATGTTATATGAGAATAAACAGTTTAAAATGAAGAAAAACAAAAACAACTTGATTTTAGAGGTTTAGTTACGAAAAAAAATAAAAAAGTTTACTGGATAAATTTAATATTTAATTATTATAATTTTTGCACAAAGGATCTTGTTTTGGGCATTTTACATACTCACCTCTGTATTTCTCTGCTTTCCCTTTATCCATCTGCTCCACACTCAGTGTGTATTTGCAGGCTTCCTTAAATGCCTGGGTTGAATTACAGTGATAACCACATATTGGCTGATAGAGCAAGAGCTCAGCTTCACAAACCATTGGAATTTTTTCAATTGTTCAAACTGTTTTGAAATAACGGTCATTCAAAGTCACTTGGGCAAATGTGATGGTGTCAACATTTCTGGAGATAAATGGTTGAATTCAAGCAGTTCCTTCTAAAGAGAGGCTCTTTATTTGCTCAGTAAAAAAATGAAGTCTAAAGTATTTGTGGTAGGTTCGTCGTCTCATAATAGGAAGGAAATCAGACATTACAAGTATTTACTTTTGAACTATTTAATAGTTGTATTATTAGTATTTACTAGGAACCAAATGTGCTGCTCAGGTCATAGAGACCACTGACATCAGTATTGTACTTGATATTGCTTTCCCCTGGTGTCCCACTCTCAGGAGCGAGAGGAGGCGGAGGCCATGTGGGCTGCAGATGGACATAGTGTGGTGAAAAAGGACGAGGAGAAGGCAGAGGGCACCAGTGCCAGGAACGCTCGGAGCCAACCACCAAAGGAGAGAGGCAAAGTGGGGAGAGGCAGGGTGACGGGAGGGAAAGATGAGCTGTGAGAGGAAAAACAGAAACCTCATGGACTTTGACACCCAAACGAGACAACATTCTCATCTGTATCTAACCTCACAACAGGACCATTTTACCCTCTAACCATGAACACTTCACTGTCATGACATGATTTTAATTACCCCTCACATTCATCTCGCTGCCTTTTTAATATAAAGCTGCCTGCACATGTGTATAGACAATATTTATGCTGTATATGATGAAGAGAATTGAGGGGACATTCCCCCTCCTCACTGACCGTCTGTACTTCTTATTTTGCAGCTTTAATGATAAATATCACATCTCTTAAGACTGAAGAGATAAAGAGAGGAATAAAGTGGATTTTTAAATAATTAGCTTCTGTATTTTATTCAGTATCCATGCAAATGAAGCATGAAGAACAAAACGGGGACAATAGGGACAAAAAAAGTGAAAGCAAGGCTGTGTAATCTATAAAATTATCAGTTTACATCCTGTAGCTGTAAATAATGGAGGTTTTACTCTCCTCTCAGTGTGCTCCTGTCTTTTTAAAAGTTTAAGTATGTGATAAAATGTTAAATTTTGCTGTAGAGGACTACAAAAGTAGTTACATTTGTGTTGGGCATGAGAAAGTGCAGTACAAGGCAGAAGAGTGAACAGGGAGAGAGCGCGGGTGGTGGGGTGGGGGGGTGAAAGGATAGAAATAGAGAGATTACTGTTAATCCCTCATAAATGAGTGCATTTGTTTATGAAGCTTAAAAAATCTCCCATTTAGAATATGGAATATTAATCCAGCGAGAGATCATTTAATCATTCATGTCCACCGGACTGACACTCTACCACCTTATCCTACCCATTACAACCAGTGCCACCACTCAACCCCCTTTCTTTGCTACCGTGCAGTGCATTAGGTACTGAGTCAAGCTCTGTTTATGGTCCATATTAACACTCTCACTCCCCCTGTGTGATAATCCCCCCCACCACCACAGAACTGGGTCGACAGGCCTGTTTAATGGAGCCGTGGGTTTAACCTCTTCCTTCACATGCTGAAACCACGCTGCACCCTAAAAGTCTGCAATAATCTGCTCTAAAGTGGGTGTTAGGTCTATATAATGCATCTAAGACACTCTTAACACTAAGCACCCAGGCTGTCTATCGTTCCAATTACACAGAAGGCGGAAATGTTTGTAATTTATAGCCATGTTACGTCATCTCTCCATGTTTCATATCATTAGCAGAAATTACGTAAGGCCTAACTGTGTAGTTATAAAACTGAAATCAGTGCATCCTGTTGGCATTATAACTGAGAACTGGGTGAAGAGTCGTTGGTTTTATCACTCATCCCTATTGTTTCACTTCCACACCTCAGTTCTTCTTTTATTTGAGGCACAAACAAATCATCCAGTGTCAGTTTTGGATCCTTGTAGGATTTTGATTTGATGTTTTCTATTCAACCATGAAACATTCAACAGAAGGGTCAAAGTGCTGTTATTTGTTCTACATGCATATCATAGTAGTTGTTTTTGACAGACTGGTACGTCATTTAACCCGGTCATCTGCCTCAATCCACAATCCCTCTCACCCACTTCACCCCATTTATCCATACTGAGGCTTTTGCAAGGCTTTAAAGAGCCACAAAAGACAAAATCTGCATATCATAGAATTACTATGCCAGAGGAAGTTGAGCAGTATTATTTATCTAGGCTACAAATGGAAGATCAAGTATTTTATAGAACTAGTAATGTGAGATCAAGACATCACTCATAACCCTCCCCTTCTCTTCTTTTTGACCACATCAGTGTCTGCGTGCCTGCAAGCAAATCCTTTTCCCTTGATTTGGGGTCTCTCAGAGTTTTATGCTTCATCTCCTCCTACAGTGTGCGGTACTCAAACTCCATTTCTACGAAACCAGGGTCAGCACAGTCCACTCTATGTCTGCTTCTGTTGTCACTGTGCATGAGTGAACAAAGGTCAGCGCAGTCAAATTTTCAGAACTCAGTTTATCCACAATGAATGCTAAAATGAACCAAGAGTAGGAACAAACACACGGCATAAACCACCTTTTTATAACTGGGGTTCAGATTATTTCACTTGAATGGTAAAAATATCTATCTAGTTTTGAAAGTTTGGAAAAGTCTTACATCAGGATCAATCTGAATCAGGATACTCTGGCAGGGAAACACCTCATCCTGGTTCTTATTCTTTGTTTGTACAGAACAAAGTTCCTGATGTGGCAAGGACTAAGAAGAAACTGGACACTGTTCATGTGTAAACAAAAGAATGAATAAGTATGTCAGTCTCCAATCAGATCCTGAAAGAGATCCATTGCAGACAGAGGCTCAACACTGGAATACAAATGAGCATGTGAACACACTTAAATATGACTCTGAGATACGATAAGACTCTGTTCTTGTACAAAAAAAAAAAAAAACATATGATCATATACATTTCATTTACCATACTTGCTTACCCTTGACTTTTTTCCAAAGGGAGGTCAGAAGTCAGGACAGAACCATCCTGGACACTGTTGAGAATTCAGATCCTGTTTATTGTTATTTAAATTTCTCACCCCGAGCATCTAGCATCTGTGTTAGACATGTGCCCTTGAAAAGCAGGAGGCAGAATTAACTAAACAAAAACTACAAATATCACCAGAAGGAAATATACAGATATTTGACTTTCTTTTATAAACTGTACATAATCTATAGTATTACTGGATTGGCAATAAAATCTTTTTCATCATTTTCACACCTTTAATGCCAGTTTTGCAAATTAAAACTAAATATTTTAGCCACAATACATATTTTATTATTTACTGAAGATAGTGGCTCAATTTTACTTCCTGATAAAACTCAGAGCTGTGTTTTGTTAGCCATTGTTTCACCTGAAAATACATGGAACTAGTGAAAATTGTGCTTTTTCATGCAGTTACTAGTAAAGGTGTTTCCTCTGTTGGATAATATACAAAAGGAGTGAGGTACATTCAGTGATGGGCAGGAAAGTTTTTAAAAAGCACCTTTTTCTATCTAGCTGCCGGTGATATTTGTGTAGTGTTGAACTCGACAGACCTTACCCCTGGATCCTTCAGTTTTTCTCAATATCACCACTGTACCCTGTCTGATCTCTGCTCTGCCGTTCTCTGCCCGTAAACCTTCTAATATTAGCTTCACCTCAGGTTTACAAAACACAAACCCTCCTGCCAGTCCGAGATCTTTTTGAGACCACCTCACCACCATAAAAAGCCATGTTCCCAGGTCCTCTATTTATCTTCTTTCCCCTCCCCTCCATGATTTCCATCACTTACTTTTTGATTCTGATTCACCCCGGCTTATGTCTTGTGACCCTGTGTCCACACTCTGCACCTTGTTTGGTTTCTCCCACTGTCTTCTCTCCCTATTTTGTCTCTTTTGCCCCCACTGCACCCCCACCCCCACCCCTTCCAGCCCTCTTCTTTCTGTCCATCCCAGGGTTTATCCCCTCATCACTGATCTCCCTTCATCCCTCCAATCCTCATCTGTTCCTCATAGGAGCAGCAGAGAGAGTGAGTGACGGAGGAATTGCCCGCTGTGTGTGATACCAAAAGTGAATGAGTGGGAGAAAGTGTAGTGGCAGCCAGGCTGAACTTATGATAAGGACCAGAGAGAGACTGCAGGAGGAAGACTGACTGAAGATCTACCAAAACACTTTGAGAAGTGAGGCTCTTAAGTGGTGAGTGGATTGTTGTGTGTTTACATTCTTTGGCAGCTGTGAAGTTGTATCATGCTGCTCAGATGATGGATGAAATTCAGTGGGTTGGAAACTGGACTCTGGTTGAAAAAAATTTACAAACAACATTTTAAAAAAGTCTTTTTGGAAGTATTGAATTGTGAAGTACAGTATTAGTTAAAGGAGGCTATTTTTTCCACACACACCTCTTTTGTATGATATTTTTATGATTTTATCTGTAAATTCATAAAAATTTTAAATATCAGACATGAGGATGCCATTCATACTCAAAGTGACACACATTTACGTCACTTACACACTTTTATCTTTTGTTCCTGGCAGACACGACAGAGGGATTTACATGGGATCAGCATACAGTGCTGGTTTTGTCATGTGGATTGATAATCTGACAAAAAATCCTTTTGTTGTCTGATTCTAAACACTGTCAGACATAATCTGCATTAAAAAACAACCTAAAGCTGTGAATGTGAATAAGTTATGTTTGATGCAAAATTGAGATGTAAAGTGGTATTATTTTATGGTAAAATGACTGCATTCACTGTATTTACCTTATGGACAGAGTCCTCCATTAATTTATCTTTAATTGTTTTTTCATTTATTGCTTCTGAATTACTCAGTCAATAAATTTGGAGGGAATAAGTTATGCAGAAATTGTAAAACAAGTCAATAATACCATAAATCAATCTTGATTGTTTGTTTTCAATGTGGTCAACAGTTGTCCACACCAAATGTTTGGTCATTGCGGTATAAACCATGTGGTTAAAACTGTGTTTGACAAATGCTTTTACCCTCATGGTGTATTAATCGTCACTTTACCCAACTCTCTGCAAACACAGCCTGTTAGTTTTGTGTAATGGCAAACAGGAAATACAAGGACGGAATAATTACCGTGCAGTCAAACAACTTTGAGTCATATTTTAGGACTGAGATGCAAACTCTGAAACACCACAGTCACTGGTCAGAAGTTCACCGGCCAAGTCTCACTGAAAGCCCTCCATCACTCTCTCTTCCTCCCATTCCACCTCCTCCCCTCCCTCATTCTCATCCCACTACCTGCCCTTCCTCCCCCTCCCTTCCCCTTCTCTCCATCTCTTATCCAGATGCAAAGAGCAGTCAGTAATCGGATGAGAGCAGATTTGATTCAAAAGGCTTCCCTTAAAATCTCAGCCAGTAGGATTTAAAACTCACTCTCCTGCCTGCCTCGCCTCTTACCCTCCATCCTCCCTCACCCATCCTTCCATCCCTCCCTTGCCCCCCTCTTGCTGTCATCTCCCCCCCTTCTCTCTGGCTGTGTTAATGCACTTGACCATCAAGCAAACCTCTAGCAGCCATTTAATCACATGGAACAATGGCAGGGACAATATGGCAAAAGGGCAATAGCACGACTGAAGTGTTTATTACGCTGCACATTATCAAAGCGCTTTCCCATCTGGAACAAAAGCCTAAAATCCCATGTTACCATCTTCAAGGGCAGTGTCGTCATCAACTGAGGCAGCACAACCAAACTTTAGCTGCTGAGGTGTTGTTGTGTTGTTGGAGTGTTGCACTCTATTAAAGGCGACAAATCAGCATTTAGATATAATTTTCACACAATTCAGTCTCTACAAAAATCTCCAAAAATAATAAATGTTAAAGCACAGTGGCAAACAACAGTCACTCCCTCATTCACTCCTTTCCTTTTCACAAGTCAAATTAGAGGCAAATCCACCCTGTCATGTGTTTTGACAGGGATGCTCATTCAAATAGTGAAGAGAGAGGGTAAGAGATTGCTGCAGTGACACATAGGATAAGATTGACACAGGTATATCTCTTCTACACAATTTCAAGGTAAGAAAGAAAGAAGAATAATTTAAAAAAGTCATTTGTGATGCCTGCAGGTGTTGAGTGAAGATAGAGGGGTGTTGTGGTGAAAGTTCATGCTGTTTAGCTGCTTTGCTCTGAAGTTACTCAATGTTTTTTGGTCAAATCAGCTTGAAATCATGGCTCTGCCTTGATTACATTTGTCACACATGTATGATTTTTTCCATTAGGTGATTGCTTTGGTTGCCTAACATCACTCATTTAATCTCAACATTACCAAATCCAATAGCCATCAGCATCAGGTGAGAGCTCAGTGAAGTGTTAAACGGCACAAACCTTCTGTCTGTCACTGTTGTGAATTTGAAGTGAGTGAGAGCCGACACACACGGTGATGACATTACTACAGGACATACTGGTTTGTGTGTACATTCAGGGTGAGGATATGTGTGCTGAACAAGTGTTCATCTGCAGAGCAAATACTTTCACCTGCTAATACCATGCTTGAATATTCATACAGTCTGCAGTGTGTGTGTGTGTGTGTGTGTGTGTGTGTGTGTGTGTGTGTGTGTGTGTGTGTGTGTGTGTGTGTGTGTGTGTGTGTGTGTGTGTGTGTGTGTGTGTACTACACAAATGCAGGTGTAGGTGTGTTCTGTGGGTTTCTGTGTTTGCTCCTGCCTGTTTATGAGAGTTTGCAAAGTAGACTAGAGCCAGTTTGACTTGCAAAATAGCACTTACTTGGAGGCTGGAGCAAGGGAGGGTTAAAAAGGCTCAGGTAGGTGCAGGTAAAATTCCATCAGGCAACAATTTTACTAGAAAAGACATCAAATCACATTTATCACCTTTTTTTTGACTTCCTGTCTCTCTTCTTCTCTTTTTAGGATTATCGTCTTTCCTCCCATCTCCCTGTCTCCATTGGTGACAGTCACTACAAACCATTGACATGGGTGAAATGGAGCAACTGCGAAAGGAGGCGGACAGTCTCAAAGACCAGATCACCGTCAGTAGGCAATTATCTAAAAGAACTGTTTGGCTGTTCACAGTATTTATCATCAATGTCATTATGTGGCTTGTTTTTTCCTCCCTTTTCAAATATATCAATATATATTTCTATATATATAATGATTCATAACCACATCTTAAACCAACACTGGAAGAAAGCAGACTACCTGTGTTTGTGTTTGCTCTGCAGGCGGCACGCAAGGCGGTGCAGGACACAACTCTGCAAGAAGCAGCAGCCGGGGTCACTGTGGTGGGCCGAGTCCAGATGAAGACCAGGAAAACGCTGAGGGGTCACCTCGCCAAGATCTACGCCATGCACTGGGGCACTGACTCCACGTAAATACTGCACACATTATTGTGTATACATTGATAGAACACTGGCTGTTTTATTCCAGAGCCAGCCAAGATGTGACAGTTATGTTGAATAAAAACTCAAAATGAGGGAAAGAAGAGAGAAACTTCTAGATGTAAATAAGATTTTTGTGGAAAATGTATGTTAACATTAACAATTTACATCTCTCATTTTCTTTCCTTTGCTGTCCTTGTTATTTCACCACCAGGCTGTGTGTCAGTGCTTCACAAGATGGAAAACTCATAGTGTGGGACAGCATTACGACCAATAAGGTAGGCAAAAGCAAAGGAAATGTGTATAATGATTACAAGAATTGAAGATGAGGGCAAAATGTAAACCCTGTTGAGCTATAAATAAGCTTAAAATTAAAAAGCTGCTAACAAAAGCTTGAATTTTGGCGTGTGCATTCAGAAATACACACCTAGCTTTTCAAGAAATTAAAAAATTGTAAAATAGGAGAAAATATATATGTGTAATAAATATGTCATGCTTTTGTACCAGATTCATGTACATTTTTAGGTGAGGATGGATCATACTTTGATGACTGTTGACAAATGTGCCTCTGATATTGTACGACTTAAATTTATCTTGCTGGAAATGGTGTAACCATGTCAAAGGACTGCATTTAAAGAGTTTTCCTTCAGGGTCTTCAAGTATTTGCAGCTCTTTGTTCAGACTTAACTCCGCTCTGTTTCCTTTGCCTCTGCAGGTGAATGCCATCCCTCTCAAGTCATCATGGGTGATGACTTGTGCCTACGCTCCTTCAGGAAATCTTGTGGCATGTGGGGGTCTGGACAACATGTGTTCCATCTACAATCTGAAAGGCAAAGATGGGAATGTGAAGGTGATGCGTGAGCTGGCTGCACACACAGGTACAAACAAATGAAACATCCTGAGCTGCTGACGAAAGCGAGTCTCTTCTGTTTTCACTATAGCTTAAGATGTCTTATACACTCTCTGTCGCTGCACAGGTTACCTGTCCTGCTGTCGTTTCATAAGCGACAGTGAGATCATCACCAGCTCTGGAGACTGCACTTGGTAAGAATAAGGGAAGCAGTCGGTTGTATTTACTTCTTTGTAGTTTAAATATAAATGTCTTTTCTTTCTTTCTTTCTTTCTTTCTTTCTTTCTTTCTTTCTTTCTTTCTTTCTTTCTTTCTTTCTTTCTTTCTTTCTTTCTTTCTTTCTTTCTTTCTTTCTTTCTTTCTTTCTTTCTTTCTAGTGTACTATGGGACATTGAAACAGGGACCCAGAAGACCATTTTTACAGGACACCAGGGAGACTGCATGTCCTTGGCTGTTTCCCCAGATTTCAAGTTCTTCATCTCAGGTGCATGTGACTTCACGGCCAAACTGTGGGACATCAGAGAGGGTACATGCAGACAGACCTTTGGAGGCCACGAGAGCGACATCAACGCCATCGGGGTGAGAATGTGGACTTCAGCTTCACTTCTGTGTCAGAGTTCTAGCCCCCCACCCCCATGCCTTGTTTTAATCACTTGTCCTCTGTCCAGTTCTTCCCCAATGGTAATGCAGTGATAACAGGATCAGACGATGCCACCTGCAAACTGTACGACCTGAGAGCCGACCAGGAGCTCATCACCTACCAGGACTCCGGCATTATGTGCGGGGTGACTTCACTTGCACCGTCCCTGTCTGGGCGCCTTCTGCTGGCTGGTTATGACGACTTCAACGTCAACATCTGGGATGCACTGAAAGCTGAGAGAGTTGGTGAGAAATTTGCTACATTTGCCACACATAAGACCTCCATATTAAAGGGCTGGAAGACAGTGGAGTGTCTTTTTTATTTTAGTTGCACTTTTCCACATTCTCATGTTTGTTTTCTATCCTTGTCCAGGAGTGCTGGCTGGTCATGACAACAGAGTGAGCTGTATCGGGGTGTCCTCAGATGGCATGGCATGTTGCACAGGATCTTGGGACAGCTTCCTCAAGATATGGAACTGAGGCTGTTGTGAACCAGTGAGCAGAAAAAGGGCAGTAAACGTCTGCCAGGAAGAAAGTAAAGGAGAGATAAAAGGGCAATTGGGATTTGAGGGAGGGTTAAGAACCACATGGGTTAGAAGAGGGTATTTAATTGTGCCAAGTCCATTCTTACGTTGGAGAGGGGTTGTGACGTAAAGATGTCAGTCTCACATCATGGGGGAATTTGTGGGTGGGACTTAGGGTTGTGGGGGAGCCTTGGAAATGATCAGTCCCCTCAATAGTACCATATTGCGGTTCAAATCAATAATATGCACATTTATTGTAGCATTTCAGAGATCACCCAACGAGAACAGTTGCCAAATGGAAATGGTAGCACACTGGATGAGATAGAATTAAGTATGTATCAAGTTACAGCCTGTGTAGGTTCAAAGTAGCTCTGCTAAAATGCTGTGTTTTTATCAAAGCATAAATGATGTCATATGATCTAATATGAGCATTTGCATTTTTGTTTCAGACTGTTGTTTGTTCTTAGTTTTTGGTAGATACCTTGCTTATATTTCTTTCTTTTTATTTTCTAATTTTAACTAAAATGGAGTTCTAGTTTGCAAATGTCTACATTAGTGTTTGAGTTGTTTTGTATGTGTTTGATCGACAATATTGTCAAAGATTTGGGGGTCTCATCATTTAGCTTAACCCCTACGTCTTTAGCCAGCACCAGAGCTGCAGAGAGCTTTGGGTAAACTGCTGAACAGACAGATGGGATAATAAAATGGTTTCATGGTTCACTAAGCACTTACAAAAAATGATGACCCATTTGTCTCAGGACAGGAGGCGCTTTTGTATGAGTGTTACACGGATGATGACGATGTCTGTTGTGTGCATATGAGCATTATAGCTTAATCTTTTCCTCTGCATGGTACACTTGAAGGACAGTTTATGTACATACACACAATCACCACAGAATTTCTGAGTTCTGAAGAATTTGGACTGCCTCTTTCATCACTGGATACACATAGTAAGTGCATAGTAAGGAATAATACCTTTCTTAAAGACTTTCAAATAAACATGGGATTCTGCAAAGCAAGCCTCAAGTGTTTATTTCTGGTATTCTGCCTGAACCTTTAATGTAATAACACATCAAAAACAATCAACAGACAGAGAGAGCTTTCGCAACATCAGCACAGTGAAGTACTTTTCTCTCAGATTTCTGAAGATCGAGCAAAAACATATCCTCAGCCATTTTAGGCAACAATTTAATTTAAGTCTATTGGTAAAAACATCAAAATGAGAGTATCCAAATATAGTTTAACCTGTTATGGATTAACACTGAAGTCAAGCTTTATCACCAGGCTCCCTCTAGTGTTTACTACAGAGGCTTTATGAAACATCAACATTAGGACACCAAGCAGGAACTTTGAAATCCAAACTGCAGTTACATTAAATCAGATTAAAAAAAACACTGAAAGAGGAATGCAAATAATTTTATTTTTATTTACAAAAGGATAAAACAGGATAGAAAACTTCTCAAAGTGGAAGTTTCAGTGATATATACAGAACAAACTGGGTTCAGAGAAGCTGTACATATAAAAGCTTGTTAGATACAAGTATAAAGGAAAGAAAGTCTTGCTATTCTGTACACAATGCTAGGATGAATCATCTGTTCTCCTTATCTAAACACACTGCCAGTGCCCTTCGGTCTACCTGTCCAAGCCTCTGCTTATCTGGGGTGGACCCCTTCAGCTTCATCTAGAGAGAGGAGGAGAACAAATTATCTCAGTTGGGCATTTACATTTTATGTTATTTTTCACTTTTGAAAACTACATTAATCAAAAGCAGACCCAAAAAAGGAAGTATACATGTTCTCATTAAGTGAAAAATAAAATTACAGTTCCAAAAGCAGTTTTTTATACAATACCTGAGGATGTTGATCTCTGGGTGAGTTGGTTGTTTTTAGAATCTGCAATGGGGAACGGCCTTCAGTACCTTAAAAAAAAGAAAAAGAAATGTCAACAAAAAAAATTCTACTTTAATCAATAGATAAAAAACAGCCAAAACCTTTCTGCACACCTTTCTGCTTCAGTTTTCCTGACTGCCTCTTGTTTTCATTGGTTGCATTCTTCACAGCCACACGGACGGCAAGGGGAGAAGAGCCACCTTTCCCCTGCTGCACTCCTCCTCTAGCCCTGAGCCCAGAGGCTCCGAAACCTTTTCCCAACCACTGTGGTTTGAACACAGCCTGACTCGGGCTCTTTGGATCAAAGGTGGGACAGCGGATTCCAGTGCAGAGCTGTGGCTGCTCTGGGGTGCAGGCATTTTCTTCCATTTCCACAGGGGATGGCTTTTGTTCAGCTTCCTTCTCTGATGAAGCAGAGGAGACTTGAGCTGTGGAATCATCTGTTTCAGATGGTAGAGAAGGCTCATCGGGAGATGCTGGCTCAACAGTGACAGAGGGTAGGGCATATGAGTGATCCACACTGCCCCTTAGTGGCTCTACTTTCTCACATTGCATTGGAGAGGATGCACCATCATGGTGCACCTCAACAAAGATCTGGGTTGAAGTTGTTCCCTCATGACAAGTTATCAGGCTCATGCTCAGCCTCTTGTGAAGAGGAGACTCTCTTGCTTCTTCAGCCTCTTCCAGACTTAGGTCTGCCTCAGTTTCTACTTCTACCTCCAACTGGGGCTTGTCGAGATGCACGAAGGGGCTGGAAACATCAACACTTTGGAGGGTGGGCATTTCAGGAGTTGAAAGAAGGTTAGCGTGTTCAGCCAGGGAGCTAAAGACAAGGGAAGGCTTTGGGGTCAAGAGGGGCTCAGTGGAGGCCAGCTCTTCACTCTCCACCTCTTCCTCCACCGAATCACTGAAGCACTTCTGAGGGGCTTCAGGGGCCATGCCTTCAATCTCATTATGGAAAAGCATACCCAGGCGGCGAGCTAAGGACCCAACTGTCACTAGAAGGGCAAACAAAAGGACATCATGTTATGGAGGATTTTGCAGTGAAAAGAGCTGGGCTGAAGATGATCTGTTATTGGATAGTTACCTCTCATTACTTCTCTGACAGGTGTGCGGGTAATGCCAACAGAGGGTGAGCGGGGATCGGTGAATGCCAGTGAGCACTCACTTTTTACATGAGCAACAACTTTAGCTGCAGGCCCACTAACCTAAGGGAAATATAAAACATGATTAACACAAGCTTCAGGGTTTTTAACCGCAAAGAACGTGTCAGGGGTTATATTCAGCCACATCACCTACCTGAATGGGTGTGCGATTGATTCCTGTTGAAGGAGAGCGTGGATCCAGATGAAGAACTCTGTTTTTGATGACTGGTTCTGGTTGGGTCGATACAGGCACAGCTATTTTGCTTTCACTGGATCCCATGATTCTAAAGGCTGATAGCTGCATAGGAAGAGAAGAACACAACAGGATGTAGTTTTCTACTTAAATAAAATATCAAAACACAATGCAAAACGCAGTAAGAGCATTTAAATAGAGGTCATAGAGACACTCAAAGGATTGAAGGTCTACATTGTGATTTACAAATTAAACACCAAATCCCTATACATACTCTATGCTTCTCTTGCAAGTTACTACAATTTTAAGTTATACAGCGACAAAAACCCATTAACAAAAGATTAGACAGAAAGAAATAGTAAAAACACTGTTAAGCACACCGTGTGGTTTATTGTTTACTTGTATTAGACGCATGATAATGCGTGAACCTTAAATCTTTTTAAACCCATTTTAACCTGTTCTGTGTTAAATCCAGTACTATATTCAAGTACTTTGATATAAAACTCGTATTTAAGTGTTTCGTGTTTACATTCAAATGTTTGATAATGTTTAACCATGTGTGGAAAACTACTATTCAGCGACCAACAGCAAGATAGCTTAGCCAAAGTTGGTTAGCGTATGGCTTTACTTCGTATAAATAAGGTAAAGATATGAGGTTGAGATGATAACGTTTCATGATATTGAGTCTAAAAGTTGCAGGATCTGACTTACAAATACCGAAATAAACACTTTAAATTGTAGAGAATTCTAAAACATACCTTACGGAGGACGAACAAAAAAAGTTCCGGCGTGCAGCAGTTCTCTTTCACTTATTTAGCATAAACACAGGAGGGGAAGCAGGAAAGCACACGACTTTTAAAACATTTAAATGGTTGGGCAGCGTGCGCGTTATTTTTGAACGAACCAATCAGCGTTCGCGATCGCCAAACTTTTCCTGCTTTCATTGGCTTTGAGCACGGCGTTCTGGAACAGGGCGTGGCTTGCTGCTGATAACTCATTTGAAAGTAGAAATGAAATGCGTGCTTTGTTTTGAACGTTAGGAGGAGTTTGAATCTAACGTATTATCCTCCTTGCACATGCCACTCCCAATACACGGGACCCAAGTAAATAGACTTCAAGCAGTGACAAAATAAGTAATATCTAAACCACCGGTTTCAAGGTCATCAGAAGCAAGGCAAAATTAAGTATAAATTTTAATCCAGTTTAATACGAGGACAAGCGTTTTAACTCTTGCCATACTTTGAAGCTTACATCAATTTTACACGTTTTATTAAGCAGGTTTACTGGCTTTTTTTCCCAACTCGAAAACCAACTTAAATTCATGGGTTATTTTAATAATGTTTAGATTTGTAGCACACAAATTTCTTTCTAGTATCTGCTGTTACTTATAAAACATTATAATTGTCATTTCACTGCTTGTCTAATTCAATCTCCTAACATCCGTTATTTGATCTCAGATGTCCACAAAGATGAAGGAAGTACAAAACAGCTGTTTGGAATCAAAGCTTTATTGCTGAATATTATATTAAACATTGCAGTCAGGGTTTTACTAACCTGAAAACAATTATAGTGCAACAATTATGTTACAATACACAATATGGCATATACCATTATTTTACAATGAAGCAAATTGTTTTACAAGGGCAGTTTGAAAAAAAGCAGGAGAGGAGCCCAGAGACACTATTCTCAACAGTATTACAATTATATGATCTTATCCGATTGTTATAACCCACTCGACCAAAAACACATTCTCAAACGCATTCTCTCTCTCTCATACACACACACACAAACACACACAGGATGTTCACATACAACTTATCATACCAGTAACAGTCCCGCTGGTTGTCAGTTCATTATCCTGGCTGATAAATGATTGTTATAAAATTAAATAAAGTACTTAAAAAAACCAAGCTGCTGCAAAACATGATGAGCATTTGTACTCTGGACTGGCCTTCTCTCAGGGGCACTTTTGATACAAAGCAGTACTCTTTAAATGTCAAAGCAGTATTGTACCTCAAATCTACACAACTGTAGTGAATACATAATTTAACATACAACCAGAGGTTGTGAGGGCACTCAGTGTCATGATATACATGACCGTCCAGCGATTACAGAATGGATTCAGTTTTTCTTCATTCACCTTCTTCATTGAGAACACGAAAAAAAAAAATCAAGTTGTCATGCCATTAAACTAGGTTCTCAGGGTAAACAGAGCAGTAGGAAAGGTGAGGATGATGACACATGTGGGACTCCAGTAACATTATCACATTACTGTTGGCTGCATCTTCCAGGTAGGAATTAATACTGCAATATTTGAAAGTCTTCAGAGGGAAACTAACCACAAGATGACATCTCAAGGTTTGTTGATTATTCACAGTGTCTTCCTCTTCCATTTCTCAGAACAACTCTGATTCCTCTCCGCCCTAATCAGTCACCCAAACATTTTCCTCCCAGTGAAACACACTCACACTCTATGAGCGCCCCCCTGGCTGATCCTCATTCAGTCCCACCGTCCACCTCTCTCTGGCAGAAGTGAGCTAGCAACGAGTCCAAGTCCCGGCGGTCAGCAGCAGCGTAGAGAGAACTCTCTCCCATCATGCTAAGAGCCATACGCAGGGTGGACCAGATGTTGTCAGACATCATGGTGGCTGCTGCACCTCCAGGTCCTCTAACTGCTCTTGCTCCATCCCCAGCAGCCTGACGCTGTAGAGACAGAGCCTCGAGGAAGTGCTCCACTGCCTCCCTGATGACATAGGAGAGCCAAACAAGGAGGGTGAACTGAAGCTAATTTTAGCTCGACAATCTGATACCTATCATAGCAAACTGCGACAGATTAAACTAACTGCTTTTAACCAAATGAGATGATAGAGTAACACAAAATATAATATAAAAGAATCAAATATTGAAATGTAAAAAAAAAATGTTTTTCAGTGAACCACAAAGTAAAATGCTATTTCAAATGTCTTTTTTTATGTTCAACAAAACTGCTGTTGCAATCCAGTGGAGATAAAAGCAAAAGCAATGTACCAGGTTTATTTTATTTTGATACAAACAAAGAGAAAAGTTGAGGCTTCAATCAAAATTGATCAAATTACCAAGTATTAGTAATTAAAAAAAAAACAAGACACCATGACTGATCAATGCAGCCCATCTACTTAAATATGGACCATTTCTGAATTTAGGGTGACTCTCTCTTACATTTGTACCAAAGCACAAGAGTTTAGTAGATTCATTAATTGTGTTTTTACTGTGTTGTCATAATTAACAGTGCAAAGTACTCTATCTCAACTGTGGTTAAACTATTTAGGTCATTATATCTTCATGCTAAAAGTCACCCCCTCACCTGTGTGCGCCAAGGTTTACACAACTGATTCCCAAATTGTAGCGGCTGCGGACAAATCCAGGCTGAAGTTCCAGGGCTCTCCTGTAGGCGGCCACTGCCTCCTCTGACCGGCTGCCATTGGCGAGTGTGGCACCCAGCTTATTCCATAGCAGGTAGTCCTGATGGAGACAGAAAAAAGAGGAATGATCACATAAAGCAGGCCAGTGTGAAGGCAGACGACAGAATCTATGCCCTTGCTAAACCTCTGACCTGTGGTGTGACAGAGAGAGCAGCGCTGAAACAGTCCACTGCCTTGTCATACTCCCCACTGAGATTGAAGAGAACTCCCAGACCACACTGTAGCTGGGGGTCAACCTGGGCAGGGTCGGAGTTTGCAGCTTGCAGGAACAAGGACTGGACATCGGTAAACAAATACCTGTGGCAGTTAAAAGAGAGAATAACAAAAAAAGAGTCAGATCGAGATTTAGATTTAAATGTCCACACAATACAACACCCTGTTTACTTTTTTCTCCCTCATTCTCAACTGTTGTGAAAACTTACTCTGGCAGCAGTGACCCGAACCTCTCTCTGTCCTTTTCTTTCTCTCTGGCACCCTCTTTTTGGCGTTCCCTCTCACTCTGCTCCCACACAGAACGATATTTTGGGTTGTGCTTTAGCCAATCACGGAGAGTCTCACAGGCCTGCCTGTGCAGTGATTCGTTAGTGAAACTGACAGCCAACGCCATCAGAGCTGTCAGGTTGTCATTCTTCAGCTCTATACATCTAATGAGAAAAGACAGGTGGAGGACGAGGAAAAATAAGTCAGCAGGCACCGTGTTATCATGCCAGTTAAAATGACAGGATGATTCTAAAATGATGAATACGTGATACAAGAAGCTCAATACTTGATTATTGTTTCAGATTTTACAATTATCATTTAGTTAGTAGAGTTTAAGCTCAGTTCATCAACAGAGAGGTAAAATCTGTTGGGGAGAAATGCACCAATGCTAAAATCAAAATAAATCAGAATTAATTACAAAATATGATTGTAACAAAGACTGTGACAGCATCATGCCTAAACAAGTAAATGGATAACAAACTCTAAAAACCCAGAGAGGAATAGTCAATTCTAAGCCAACTTAACCCATCTTTATAGAATGGTTATTCAAGCGTTTGCAATTCTAATCACCCACCTGCGGAGGGCGCTAATAGCAGCGAATTCCTGCTCATTTTCAGCCTGACAGGTTCCAAGATATTGCCAAGCCTGGGATTTAATTGATAAATAGCAGAACAAACATTACAGCAACATTACAGCTGTGCTACTGGAGTTATAACAGTTAAAACAAATATCGGTAAATTTGAAAATGGGAGCACAGACTGTGATGGACTCACCAGCTGGTTGTCAGGCTCTCTCTGCACAGCACTTTCAAAGAAACGTACGGCACCCGGGATGTCCCCTGCCTCCATCCTCTTTACCCCCTCTGACAGAGGGTCAGGGTGAGACAGGTAAGGGTTTTCCTCTTCAAACTGATAACCCTAATACAAACAGCAGGAGAAGACAAACACATCGTATTAATAACAGATTAGACACCAAGCTGAGTTTGGTGTAAAATGCTGAAATCCTCACATGTCAGGAGACTGGATTTCTCAGCAGATGTCTGTGCTGAGCTGGGTTACAGTTACCTTGTCATAAGAACTGCTGAGTAGCTGATCGAAGTCAGACAGCCAGGGGTGGCTCTCTGCATCTCTCTTGGCCATCTCCTCCCACTCCTGCTGCAGCTTCTCCCAGAAATCCACATCGCTCTGACAAATAGACACACAAGCCATCAGCTCAGTCTCCTCGCCTCATATTTCATTCTTTATTTGACCTTTTTGTGGATATATGGGAGCGTGTTGATTGTGTTAGCATCCAAAGAGAAAGACTTGATTTTTCATGAAAAAGAACTCACTCATCTCCCTTTTCCAAACCTTAAACCTACAGAGCATCGGTGTGCTCAAAAACAATATTACTCCTTCTGATCAATATTTTAGTGCTTGAGCTCTGGCTCATTGATTCTTTTCCCACCTCCACTGCAGCTTTAGCTTCTTGGAAATCTGGTCCTGCTGTGGCAAACTCATCCACCCAGGCTTCAGCTGACTCTTCAGACACCTGAATGGAGCAATGACAGGGGTTAACTTAAGTACAAACATGATGGCTAATAAAAAATGATGATGGCGACATTTAAAAAGGAAAAATATTGGGGAAAGTGAGTGGAAAGGAGGAAAAGATGAAAGAGAAAACAACACCTATAAAAGTTTATTTTCTCCCACTTATTTCTTCTTCAAAAACTACTATATCCAAACAAAATATTCACATACTTTGTGTTCAGTAACTTATTGCTTATTCACACAACAAGTTCAAGGACGAGTGGACACTCAAATATGACAATTCCAAAAATAAAACACCTCTCGCTGCAGAGACCACAGAGGGCCTACCTGCCTGACGACTTTGGCCCACTGCTCTGCTTGTTTAGCTTTAACTTTGTCAATCTTCTGATCCCTCTCACGGGGTTCCAAGGGAAGACTCCCTCCCCCCGTCTCCGTCAGGAACTATGGCAGGAGGCGAGGAGTAGGTGGCAGTGGGGAATGGGGCAATGTTTTGAGGAGGAGGGAGTGGTAAGCAAGGAGCGTTTTTTGGAGGGGTGGGCGGAATAATCAAAGTTGTAAGAGGAGCGGATGGATGGCGGTTAATATTGGGGATGGGAAGCCGAGAGTTGGAAGGCAGGTCAAAAAATGGGAAGTATAGATGTCATAGTTAGAGGGCAGTAAGTACAATGGAGCCATGGTGAAGAGATTATTCATCATAAACAAGACTGACAGCTACACATTCACAGTACAAAAGGAAAGCCCATTCCCACCAAGAAAAAACAAGTTGATGAAAATTTTACGCAAAAGAAATAATAGAAAGATAAGTCGGAACAATGAGATGTTCAAGGAGTATTCTCAGAGACTCCTCATTTTTCAGTTATCCACCCCTGACAGTCAATACAGCTTAAGACACTGTAAGAATTTCTATTAGAAAATTGAATAAAAAATAGGGGGAAAGATAATTTAATTTGAAATTCTTAAAAAGTTTCCCGATTGGGTAGATGAAACAATCATTGGTAGAAAAATTTGTTACCAGTCCAACACTGAAGCTTTTTCTTCCCTTAAAAACAAAAGATGTTCATTTTACTTAACACATTTTTGGACTTTGAAAAGTCTGTTCTGAAAGAATGTGGCATAATGTTGATTTCTGACTAAAAATCTTTACACTTTTTTGAATAATTTAAGATTTTCTATAAAGCAACTTGGGAATGGGTATAAATGAACAAGGCACCAAACTTAATGATGCAATGCATGACAGGCAAATTTTGAAAAGTAAAAGTTATAAAGAAGAAATAAAAAAGACAAAATACCCCAAATCTTTGCTTAGATGGCTTTCTTTTTCTTGGCACTAATGGGCTTCCATACACTCATGATTTTAAGGGAAATTCCAATTAAAATCTGGTATTAGCTTCTTTTATGCTTTGACTGTGCACAGTAACCACTTAAACCCTGTTTGACCAAGAGCTGAAGGAGAAAAACTGAGTCAAAAGGGAATAACGGGGGATTTTTTTACAGATTCTAAACTAACTGCATCAGATGAGAAGCAGAGAGTTGTAAGAGTCGTCTCTTTGCTCAACAAATTCCATCTGCAATGCTGTTCCGCCTCAAGCTTCATGTTACAGGGAGTGCAGTGGTTTCTTTTGGTTAAACTTTTGGAAAATATTACCCTTCATCAGATGCTGGGGTGATGAGACACACAAGGCAAAATCTCTACTGTGCACTATACACCAGTGTGCTTCCACGATATAATCCCAGTTCCAACCATGACCCCCTCCTCAGTGGGCAGTGACTCGTACCTGGTTGAGGTTGGAGGCCCAGTTCTGAGCCTCCTGGGCCTGAGCTTTATCTGTGAGCTGTTTGTCTGTTCTGCTCTCCACTGTCACACTTCCCTCTCCAATCTGCCTAATGAATCGCAGGAACTACACAACAAAAAAAGAATGACAGCATAAAGGCATTTAACAATACCTCTACCTTTTTCATTCAGGCTTACACTGATATATAGCTTCCACCCAAAGTCAGAGAATAACCTTAAACAAATCAACATTACCAATGTACTGTGTTCCCAAAGATTTACTTTACAAAAATGTCAAAGAATAAGAGAAAGATGTGGCGACAGAAATGTAAAAAGAAATGAAAGGTGGTTTTTAGTTACTGTCAGACACACATGAAGCTGCTGCTCACCTCTGTGTTTTGTAACTTTGGATCGTCGACCTTTGAGACAAGCTCATTGGCTGTTTGCCTCAGCTCCTCTCCAGGTTGATACTCTTTAGTCCTGTAAAATTAACAACCAAAAAGTGTTTTATATAGAATGAAAACTTCAGTTTGAAGCACCAATTCACCTATAATTTGCATGAGTTTAGGGAAACAAAAGTGTGGAGTAACTAAAGGTTAAGTACTGCACAACTGACTTCTTTCTGGTCATGTTAGCTAAATCGTTACTGCGTTCAGTTATACCATTAGACAAGGCTTAAAATGTATAACAAAAAAATAGTGGCAAGATTATGATCAAAGTTCAGTTGTTCCACAAAAGCTGCCATATTTCTGCATTTATTCAATTTTTACATTGCAGTCTAATTTAATGAGCTATCTGATGAATTTCCCTTTGGGGATGAATAAACTATCTATCTATCTATCTATCTATCTATCTATCTATCTATCTATCTATCTATCTATCTATCTATCTATCTATCTATCTATTTATCTATTTTCCAGCTGCATGTACTCAATGTTAAAGGCATAATAAAAAAATCTCATTAATGATAAAATGTGCTTAAATTGCATACGCCAGAATTTAAAAAAACTGTCATGGGAATAACAGAATTACAACAAAATTTAATAGGATTTCTAAAAAGATGTAAATGGACTTCATAGTGCTTGACATGTCAACATCCTCCTGATCTCACCATTCATTCTCTTTGTCTCCCAAATCTCCAAGCCACAACTTCTCCTCTGACTGCTCCAGATATTCCTCAGCCCAGCGTCCGGGATCTGCAGCAGAGCGAAAAAAACAGCTGTTTGGAACATCATGAAACCACAGACAACAGAATAATAAAAGGCTTCCCCCTCAAGCAAATTTGCTTTGATGTCAGAAAAACTGATGAAAAATGACAGTTAATGATTTCAGAGATTTAAAGAGAAGCTTCAGTTTTGAGAGTTAAACCTAAAAAGATAGAGAGGAAAGGAAAGCTACCTGCAGCCTCAGCGATAAATTCTTTTGTCCAATCAGCATCCGCTGCATCTCCCAGAGCGGTGAGGCCAGGAGCAGAGGCAGAATCAGGACCTGCGAGGAATTCAGCTGCCCAGTCACCCGAGAGAGCCAATGCTGCCACATCTGGAGCTGTGACACAGAAAAATGCGTCATTTTAAAGGGTACAAACAGTCTGTGCACATTTAGGGCTTACTCACACAAACAAAAAAGAAAATACATGAAAATTATGTGAGCAGGTGAATACAAAACAATAACCACAGAGTGGGGTACCTCTCTGTGGAGCTTGTCTGTAGCTCTGCTGGTCAATTTGCTGCATTTCCTCCAACAGTTGACCCATGTCAAATGTGTGTGGGGGTCGTGGGGGGGCCTGAAGGAACTCATTCACCAGCTGAAGCAGAAAGAAAAACATCTACTGCAGCTCCCAGAAAGTGCTGCAATAACTAGAGAACATTGAAGAAGCTCCTTGTGTGGCAAGGGAACCTTTTATTACACTTTTATGTACACTTAAACAGTCAACACAGAACAATAAAGAGCAGCACTGACCTCTTCCTCAGTTGCTATTTCTATGGCAGCAGGGGGAATCTGAAGAAAAGGATGGAGAATTAAGGACCAAGAGTTCTTTTTAAGAAATTCAGCCATTTGAACTTCTAATGCATATCTATGAGTTGCTCACTGTAGGTGTTGAGCGGTGCCGCCATGCCCCTCCTTCCTTGGTCATATGACCGGTCAGCTTCATTAAGGGATTGGCTCCACCACATTCTGCCTCCACCAACTCCCTCATCGCCATGGCAACAAAAGGATGAGGAAAACCCAACCAGAACACCTGAGAACTGAGAGGAGATTGAACAGATGCATTATGACACTTTTGGCATTAAAACCTGTTTTATTTTCGAGAAGTGAAACGGATTTGTTAACTTTTATGTGAACAAACTGAAGACAATATGGATAAACTGAATACAATTTTATTTGCCCCCAAAGAAGATAAAGCTTGGACCAACTTCTTAAATAATAATAAAAAAAAAGAAAGAAGCAGATAAAACTAACTGTACTGTAAACAACAAAAACAACAAAAGTGTACGACTTAAACAGAAGATTCAAGTTATTCAGAAACATTAGCCTTCAAACAAAAGGCACCACAAGTTTATATAAAAACTCATCAGTACAGATAATCCAGATGGCAGGCCATCATTTGGCCTCTTTTAGGTGACATCTTGAGGGTGTCCAAAAACTGCACAATCTCATGTCACGTAACACAAACCGAGCTCCATCTGCTGTTTTCTGTGTCATTTCTCGGCTTAGGCTGACCTGTTAATAATGCGGATGTGACGGCATTGCAGGCAAAACATCACTGCACAACTTGCTCCGTCATTCTAATGAGTTCAGAGGGCTTAAGCTTTTAAATGCACTGCAGCCTTAACATAGAGAAATGAAAGAGTATATATAAAGCTGTACTGTCATACTGTTATAACCAAAATTAGACCCTATGATTGACATTGGACAGGGCTGTATGATAAGCCAAAATACTATTGTGGTACAATCTAACAAAACATGTCATAACAAATTTAAAAGCTCACTCCAAAAGTCCTGTAGTGTCTTTTTTGTTAACCAAAAACACTGTGCCATTAAGCCATCTATATTTACGGAAAATTAGGTCTGCCTGAAAAATATGTGATGTGCATAAACACTGTGTAATATTTTTTGTACATCTATCTTTTTCCTGAATCCACAATCAATCACAACACTGTTTAGCTTGTTTGTATATAATTATCCTTTTTCATTGCACTCAATCTATACTATTACAGCACGTTATTGATGAGTGTTCATACCAGGGTAAAGATGAATATTGTGCATATGTAGAGAAAATGAAGATGTCAGTACCAAAATTTGGCCATGGCAGTTTCATTTCATGTTTTCCTCCTCTATCTCTTTCTCCAAAATAAAAATACAAAAGTGAAATCCTTCAGTTGATTATTTAGTCCCTGAATATTAGTACTGGAAATAATTTTAAGTGGTCTATAAGTTAGCCCTGCTGCTCATCCCCCTGACCTACATCCAGGCTCAGGGATGAACACATAACGAACTACTGCAAATGCTGGCCTACTCAACTTGTCTAACCCCCCCTGCAGGGATATGCAACATTAAATGTGCATAATGAACTGTTAAAAATAGAAAATGATTTTCTTGTCTAATCTACTCAACTGTAGCAGAGCTCACTTAAAGAAAAAAGTCGAACATTAGAAAGCTACAGGTGGACTTTACTTCATTCTTCGGGCCTAGCCTGGGAGTATGGATGTAATATTTTGGTCATACTTATACAAGCAGCTTCTGTGTTATGATGAGGCTTAATGTAAGAGGATTAGAAGAAGATATTAATTCAAACACTATCACAGGTAGGGCACGGTGTCAAATCGCTCGCTTCATCACATACCATAATCCTAAACAGATACCTTTCCTGTGAAGCGAGGTTTGGATTTCTTGTTCATGCAAATGCACAAGTAATCCGCTTTTTTTCAGAATATTACTAACAAGTCTCATGAAGATGAAACATCAAACCCAATCACCCTCAAAGCTACCCAGTTCCTGCTTTTCGTCGCTAGTACTGAACTCCTGTCATGTGTCAAATCAGTATCTGATAGCACTGTTTGGAAAGACAGCGAGCTGGATCAGGATCAGGAGAAGCAACACTAGCTCAGCGAACGTTCCTCATCGTATTTTCACTGATGTAGCCAACATGTTCATTAAATTGCAAGTCAAACTTGGAAGATTTGAAGAACCAACGATGCCCTTAGCTTCCAACAATAGCGAGTGAAGCTATCGCTAGCTACTGGTGTTAGCATGCTAGCTACAGTGGGGCCAGTGCAGAGATCATTCCTGTAGTATGAGCAGGCGAGACATGGCATGAATAGACGGGAGCATGATGTTCATCTTACCACCGACAGCTGCTGCTGTTCGCCGAACCGACAGTCGCTCCCCTCCGGCGTTTCTTCTAACTGAACAGCCGTATGAACAGAACAAAATCCACCTACAGGATCAAATCTCCCGGTAACCGTCTTAAACCAGCCGCTGCGTGTTTGAAGCGCTCGTCTTTTATTTACCTTCCTCCTCCATGACCCACAAAACGCTCCACCGATCGCTTGGAGTGTCTCGTAACGTCACGATGGTTTGGTATTCTCAACGGGCTTACGCCAAAATATGGCAGGACTTGAGAAACACACGTAGAAAAGCGGACAGGGTTACTTAAGTTACTGATTTTTTTACGTAAAAAGAAAAACGCAGAGGACCAAAGTCCAGCAAATCACAGGTGAGGTTGCGAGGAGCAGAAATGCAACGCTCGAGAAAAGTGTTCAGACTTTGTAAACTTTCACGGATCATTTTACCAGAAACATACATTTCTCCTGAAATTTAGTGATTTTTATTTATTTATTATCTAGTTTGAATGGAATCTTGGCATATTTTTATCCTTGAATTAAAAACACTTTTTTTTTTTTTTGCTGTATTGGATGGAAAATTTAAAACTTTTATTATTGTAAGAATTGTAGAAATGGCAGTGTTGTCTTTTTTTAGGAAATAATATTTAATTTGCACATTTTTTTAACTTAATATCAAATTGAACTACATTGTTGGAGTCTGTTATACCCCTGTAACAGTCCTGTAGCACAGGGCAGTGACAAGGCCTGACAGTCAGCCCTTTGACCTGCCATTACTCAATCCAGATGCATGCTTGCAACTGTTTACGTAAAGACAAGCCTTTTAGTTAAATTCAAAGAAACATTTTTTTTTCTTTAATATCTTTTACTTTAGTGTGACAGGGCCTGACACTTAAGCTTAACTTGTTAAAAAATGAATTAATAAAAAAATGGGGTCAAAATCACAGATATGAATAAACTCAGCCTCAATCCCAATCAGTTAACCAAATGGTGTCACTTCTTCTGAATGCAAACCTTGAAGGTCTGTACATCAGGAAAATTTGGTATAGTTGTAAAATAGCTACTGTTTATTAAAAATATGGTTTATGTACTCATTGCATTAATCAACCTATTGCAGAGGATAACAACTTAAATTTGGTGTAAATGTTTTTTTTGTTGTTGTTGTTTTTTTTTTGCCCCAAAATGTCATGACATAAATGCAGATTATGCAGCTCAATCTTTGTAGAGGACAGGAAAATTTTACAAATTTGTAAATTTAGATACAAATTTTAATGAAGAAAACAAAAAATAAGTGAATCTAGCAACTATTTTACTCCTTTACTGAACAAGGTACACAAATCAGCCATTGGGTTAGTTAGTTCAAGAAATTTTTGGATTTTTCAAGGTTTTTTTTTTTTTTTCAAAAATATGTGGCATTTTTATAAATTAAACTAAACACTATACAACTGTCAAAGTTAGTTTTCACGGCAATACCATTGTATGAATTTATTAATTTAATTTTTATAAATTATATTTAATATTTATATTAACTATTATTCCATTGTGTTGGACACAGATAGATTTTATTTATCTAACAATAAAATACATATTCATATAAGTGAGTAACCCAATAAAGCACACACTTCTTTAACCTCTACTAAGTATATGATTACCACTTGTGGTTATATAAGCATTACTGAAGCAATGTGCAGTTTTTTTGCAGCATTTTATTGTTAAAGTTGTTGGAGCTTGAGTGTATTTGAGTTACTTTACACTCTATTGTTTTACCAGAAAAAAAAAACTATATTCTATCGAAATGTAAATTTTATTTTAGTGATTAGAAAGTACAATATTGTTTACTGAAATATTAATAGGCTGGATGCGATAGGAAACATAAAACTTATATTCATGAGTTCAGTATAAATGTGTGGGTATGTCCGCTTTGAAAGTAAATTTGTTATTTTATGGTCCAACCACAAAAAAATGTAATATTTTATTTAACAATAAGTGCTCCACTTGCACAAGAAAGCCCTCTCATGGAGACGTCATATAGTGTTTTTATTATGAATTTTGTTATGTTTTCTGACAATTCTCAATAACAATTAGTCAGCATAATCCATGTCATCCTTGTATCAATAATTACAGGTAATTTTCTGATAGTAACATAGTAATAATATAAGTTATTAATCAATGCAATGTTTTATTCCTTCTTAACATCACAGTCAAAAACGACAGGCTTTATTTACTGACAGGTTTAGCACTGCACATTGATAGGCTACACAGACAGACAGCAAGAGACACAGAGGGAGAGTTGAGGGGGTAGCAGAGGTGTGGGGGGGTGGGGTAAGGTGAGGATAAGCACACAGTTGTACATTCATTAAACCAAAGATATTGTATGGAGTGAAAATTTTTGAATTTAAACCGTGAAAAAAGTTACCCAAAAGATGTGACAGTTGAAATGAGAGAGACGTGTCTAAGTATCACAACAATGTGCCCTCCATTTTTCTGTGATTCAGATATTGACAAGTTCTTAAATTACAACAATATTACACACAAATTAAGAGACACTCATCAAGCCAGGGATTTTCATCCTTATCACTACTACTATTATTATCATTAATGTTCTGTTTTGTGATGCTGTAAAAGTGGTCACTTAAATGATGGAGCGGGGAAATAAGTAAATCAGAATCTGCTCCCTCTTTAAAGTGTGGCTGCAATAATAATAATAGTAATAACAATAATATCATAATATTCATCACTGTATGTACAGAAAATTCATTACAATCAATACAATCAAAACTGCCCAAGCTGAGCGGACATTCTGGAAACAGCAGGGGTAGTAGCATTATGGAGTGTGCAGTTTGTTTGTGTGTGTGTGTGTGTGTGTGTGTGTGTGTGTGTGTGTGTGTGTGTGTGTGTGTGTGTGTGTGTGTGTGTGTGTGTGTGTACTTTCTTTTTTGCATGTGACGTCTTGCAATAATTGTAAGAGCAAGGTGCAGTGAGTGAAAGAGTGCAGTGAGAGTCATTGAAAGACATTCCTGTGGTCACTGTGAGGAGTGGGTCAGAGGTGAAGTTGCACCAGGTTTGTTGAAATATGTTTTCATCATTTAGCGGAACAAACTGAAAATTTTTCCAATTTGAACCTGTAATGATTTTGCATGGACTCAACACTTGTAGGCTTATTATGTTGTATTTTTGGGGTATTGCAGAGTTGATGTAGACTGAGATGTCAGTTAGAAAGTCCTTGAATATGTCAGCTTAACAGCAGCTCAGTGTAAAACTTAGGAGCTGACGCACTAAATGAGTCACAATACCAAATGAAATTTTTGCGAGCATGGTGTTTCTTTTTGAGTTTTTCTTTTCTATGAATGAATTTCTGACCTCACTGACTTTGTTCTGCGGCTGAAAAGGAATGTGTTGAGAGGGAGAATGCTGAGAGCTTGTGCACAGACTTCTGGAGTCTAATAAAGGAGTGCATTGAAAAGTGAGGATAAAGGCTTTGTATCTTCTCCTCACAGCCTGCATGTTGTTCCAGGTTTTCATTTTGTATAGATTTCATTCTATGTTCAATAACAAAAGATAAAATACAATCTTTTTTTCTTTTTGAAACAAAAGCAGTCTCATTCAACCAGTAATACACTATACAGACACATTACCATTTTGTGATTAAGAACTGGTGCACCACATATTTTTTGGTGGGTTTTGCTCAGGCGGCTAAATTACATGGACTGTATACATTGTGCCATAGAACATTTAAGTGGAGAACAATTGGCCCTTTGTTGGCTATAGGTCACATATGGCGTTGAGTGTCAGGTGTATTACAGTAACTGTGTTGTGCGTAGTGTTTGTAAGCATACATTCCTTATACTAGTGGTGTCAGCAGTCGTCAATATTAAAACGTGTTGGAGTGTGTGACTGGTGAGCCCGTTTGTGATTTCTATGAGAACTGGCGGCTCAGTAGCGACGGGTGTTGCCGTCTCTTCCCTCTTTCTTGATGATGATTCGCTGGTCGTCACTGGCATCGTCAGGTGACTCTGCTACCTCCTCGTCCTCATCGCCTTCCCCCTCTGTGTCCGCAGAGATGCCCATGCGAGACTCATAGGACTGTGTGCAGGTGGAAACAGGTGATTAACAGGTGTTCCCACTCTATGTCCTCAAATCATCAATCAGAACTCTAGTTAGTTTACCTCCATGGGGTTGACAATGATGGTGAGGGCAGAGTCATCCCATTGGCTGCTCCCCTCCTTAGCCCCGCCCCTGGAACCTTCCCCACGGCGATGGATGGAGCGAATTCGGAACACTCCAAGGATCACCATGACAACCAGGAAACCAACACACACCATTATGATGACTGTGGCTGCTCCAGGTACCACTGTAAAAATAAAACACATTTAAGAGTTGTGTGATGAAATCATCCTGATTCAAAGGGAGGAAAGCCCATTAATGATGAAAATTATTCTTGGAAATCTTTAGATAGAAAAATAAAAATAAATTGTGAATAATAGATATTTAATCATCTTGCCACACTGTCATGCTCAATGGATTAGGAGCAAAAATACAGACACTGTAGTTTAATAAAGCCAAACATCATTTTTTTTAAGGATGGATACTTTGACGCCCCGTGAGTGATTTGACTGGTACAAAAGGGACCAGATTTTCTGACCAGAGAATTTTCTGGTCAGAAAACACTGTTTACAAATGTAAAGGGCAAGAATGGAAAAGCAGTGAGAGAAATCACTTCATCCACAGGGGGGCACCAAAATGCACACACAGATAAAATACTTTAACTTCATTAATTGTGACAAATAGCAAAGAGTTTGCATGGTACAACACACAAGTTTTCAATGAAGTTGACCTCATGTTGAATGCCTTTGAACTGAAGAACATCTGCTTATATATTCACATGTCTGATGGTGTGTGTCTTAGCAAACATTTACCAGTCAACAGGACTCAGATAACAATTCTATCGTCAGTGTGGCTGAAAGTGTTACAATTGAAACAGCAGAGCATTATATAATTACTAGTCATACTGCCTCCTGTGAAGTTTTCTTTTTATAAACCAGCCTTATGATAAATTTTACATCACCGTGTTTCAACACCTGTCTGCCTGATAAGATTTTCTGCTCTTCCCTTGTACAAGATTAAATCTAAAGAAGACTGTTGATTTGGGTTTTCATTCCAAGACTTTTTTCTTTTGGCTGAGAGGAAAGTTTTCTTATATGAAACAGAAGTTTTTTTGTGTTTGCATCTCTGAAATCAGGTCTAACAAACATTAGGATTTTGTCTCCTTCCTTGAAAACACAGTTGCGGATCAGATTCTAGTACGATGAATCCAACATTTTTCACATCTTCTTTTTGTCCCTCTATACTGGCACGTTTTTTTTTTTTTTTGCAAATCTTAGAGCGTTAATAGAGTGGAACCCTTAGAACAGTAGGTGTTAGCTGAGTTTCACCATAGGAGCAGCATCCTGCCAGTAAACACATATGTCCATGTGATAAAGAGAGTGAGGATCTGCACATTACAGAATTAGGTCCACAGCAACACGAGAGGTCTCAATATGTGAAGATATTTTTCATTGTCTGCAAACATTTAACACATTAAAAACAGCTGCAGACTTGTAGGTTTGTTCTGTAGGCTCTTTTTATTCAGTTTGTGTTTTGAGTTGAGTTTGAGTTGTGTGTGCCCCCACACTTAGCCAGGAAGATCACTCATTGATTTGCCATGGATAACTGTGTAACTGTTTTTCTATAAAGCAGCTGTGACAATAAATGTTTCTTTGGGAAAGTAATGAACAAAAAGAACTGATCAGAGTAAAATGTCACCTGAGTTGCGGTGTGGGTTGGGCAGTGTATGTCCACTTAGCTCCCCAGCGTGATGGGACGGGTGCAGGAACTGCTGCTGGGAGGCCAGCAGATGAGATGGGTGGTACAGGCTGTCCAGGGAATGGAGGAAGTTCACCTGTAAGAGGGAAGAAGAGACAGATCACCTCACTAGCACTTCACATTGTTTGGTCAAAATAATCTCCCACAGCTCTTTTCACATCAAGTAAGTAAGTAAGTAAGGGTGTGTATCTTAAATAATCTGAGGGAAATGTTCTTCTTCATGTTGTTTCAGGAGATGTTATGTGATTGCTGTTTCTCTTCACCTCCAAGGTCAGCTCATTGCTTGTGTATCTGCCATTCATTTCAGAGCAGGACAGACGGAACCGCCTCTCAAAGCGAGCGGAGCCTTTGGCCAGTCGATAGCGGACCGAGCGAAGGACGTCCTCGTACACAGAGATGGATTCAGCTCCTGGAGAAAGCGTGGTAATGTAAGAATTGAGAACAAAATAAGCAGAAAGGGACTCAATACTGACAACAATAAAGAGGATAAGTTTAGAGAAGGAGGAGGAAGAAGTGGGAGGAGGACAGAAAGAGAATCTGTAGCCTCTTGTTGACAACTGATTGTGACAGTACGGGATAGATGGCCTTTACGAGTGGGCCTTACTGCCTACAATAGAAACTGAAAATTTCTGGATTTGATAGTTTTCTTAACTTTGGATTACTGTGAATGCTCATTTTTAGACATACTTTGTGGTGTCTGTTTCATCTTCCTTCTGTCTCACTGTGTTTACTAATGTTTTTACTTCCAGTGTCATTCTGACAGTTTTAAATCTACACACCTGTGATGGCAATGTAAGCAGTAGTATTGATGATTTCCAATCCCCTTTCGCGAACAACATCCATATCCACCAGGAGCTCCTCCCTCTCTGGGTTTAGCTCCTCCCCCAGTGGCTGGACCTCACAGCCATCCAAAGTGTGAGCCACCGCATCAGACATCAGAGCTAACCGGCAGCAGAAAAATAAAGTCAAACGTTAACTTTAAGATTTCTGGATGAAGACAACAGGGAAGCTCATTTCCGAGATAGGAAAACTCGGTGCTACTCACCTCCGCCCTCCATCCCCTGTGCAGCTGTGTTGACGGCATGAGACAGAGAGCAGACAATCCTAAGCTCAGGAAAAAGGGGGACACCACGGGGACCCTCAAACTCAGGGGCAGGACGAGCCAGATGAGGACCGACCCCAGACAGAGAGATCTGAGGGGCGTCGGGCTGCAGGACCACCAGGTATCCCTCCAGCTGCTTCAGGGACAAGCAGCTCTCTTCATTGAAGCATCTGGCAGCAGAGAAGGAAGAGTGGGCTGTTAAAGGGAATTTTTTGCAGAATTTGTGACATGACTCGAGGGATGACAGTCAGACTGCTGATTCGTCCTGGCTAAACCATCAATCCACCTACGAGATATATTCCTGCAAGAAATATGCAAACATTCAGGGTGCTCAAGTTTCTGTTTTAATTACTTTGGTGGTCTCTTGGATCTGGAACACCACCTTGAAGTTGATATATTTTTCTTTTTAATCTTTTTTTTTTTAAAGCTTCCTGTCATGGCTGTTAAAAAGAGTAGTCATGTTAGTTCAGATAAATGCTTCTCCAGTTTTTACCACTGAACATCTGTGACATGATATGATACATGATATATGGACAGATTAACAAACATATATGAGCACTGATATATCAAAATGGGTTAAGCTGTACTACAAATAGCTTCATTTTGTTCATTCTTGAATCCCAAATTAACCAAAACTGTAGCTGAAGTAGCCAACAGCCGCTTGGCCAGAGAAGAGCAGTTACTTTAAAGCTGGGAGTTCACGGTACAAGACTTGTTTTGTTTGGTGACTTGTCCCCACTGACACTGGCCCAAGTGACATCACATCAGGTGATCCTTGAAATAACTCCCTCTTGAGTCAAAAGAGGCATTAAAAAAGCTTTTTTTACTTGTGAAGTGATGCTCTCCCACATCCTGCAAGCACATTAATTATGTAAATTTTATGTTTCACAATCATCAGATCAAAATGTCATCTATTTGTAAAAACTGAACTACATGTTGGCTTGAACAACACTTCTCCAACTCTTCCTGCAGAACAAAAGCAATGCCAAAGAACAAACTGACTCTTAAAGTCGAGGTTTTACATCACGACCCCTCAGCCAGCTCTCCTGCTTTGTCAAGTCTAATGTTGGCAGGTGTGGTTAACCCCTCTAAAAAATTCACATTTGGACATAGATCAGTTAAGAACTATCAAGACAGTAAGCATGAATGAAATATCTTACTTTTATTTTGATTATGACCTGTGTCTGTTCTATGACTAAGATCGCAAGTGCTGAGTATCAAAAACGCTTCATGTTTTGGTTTCACTTTTGGATAGCTGTTATTCCGTCAATCTTTTTGTTTCCAGCTTAGATTTATGACCACAAGGCTGCAAACACAATGACATTCCCATCAGCCTCAGCTGCACTTTGTGCTTAATGCTAGTTTGCCAAGTTAACATGGAACTTTGCTAAACTGAGATGATTCAAAACAGAAACCTCAAACCCTCCACAAATCATGAAAACCGTTACTGCCAGGAAGTTAGCACACTTTTGAAGCTTGAACTAATGGCCCTGCTTGCATGGTTCTGGAAAACACATAGTGAATGAGCGCTTGTTAAAAAAGTTGTCACAATAATTATGTTCACAAAGTTTAAAATCCAGTTTAAGTTTTCTCTATCTAGAGCCGTAATTCCACCATGACCGTGGTTAAAATGTATCTGTTGTGACACTGAAAATAGCAAATGTGAAAACACAGGAGCTCTGGAACGAATTTAATTTTACTGCCAGAAAAGCAGATCTCCGACGGGCTGCTTACATGTATTTATTCGTCTGCGTTATAATTTAGCGTCATATTTGAAGGGGGATTAAGTAGAGTGAGTCTGTGTGTGTATGTGTGTGCTACTTTTCGACTATCAGAGTGAGCAGCTGCTTGTTTTGGCCTCTCCAGAAGGGCCTGCTGTTCAGCCATCTGGGAAACTCCTGGCCTCAAATAAGTCTAATCTTCACACACGCAATAAAACATGCTGGAGGAGAAAAAACTCTCGTATACTTGAGCTGAAACCAAGTCAGTGAAATTCTCTCCATGACCTCGAATCATTGGGAATTTTAAAACACTGGGAAAAATCTGTTTAATCTCGTAAACACGGGTAAAAAAAAAAAACAACAGTCCCAACAGACAGAAGATAAGAAGATTTGCACAGCCTGACAGTTTGAGGAGATCTGATTTGTCAGTATGCAGCTAGTTTTGGTATAAATACAAAATCTAGCAGAGTATACGTGGGGAACTGTAGTGAGGTGAATTAATAATTGATCAGCTGAAAGTGACTGCTAAAGCTGGAGAGCCAGTTCACGGATGTGAAGCATGGCTGAGCACTGACCCGCAAACAGATGTTGGTATGCCTTTACTTTCACAGCCAGGTGATTCAGTGTGATGCATTCAGGATTCACATATTCGTTCAGAAGCCAAACACTGAGTCAAAAATGTTTAAGCAGGCAAAAGTAAAACATCTTAGATGTATAAGAAATTTCTATCGAGCAGAATAATTCTGTGACATGATAACAAAAAATAAATAAATACATTAAAAAAACGGTGCCGCTGAAACTGGATTTTTCTTCATCCTTTGTTACTACAGAACCAGGCAGGCTGCAGGACCTGTAGTTTACTTCATCAAAGCAAAATGGACTTGGAAGAGGAGTGAACAAAGAGATAAGATACTCTGTCTTATCTCTCTCTTCGACATACTCTCTATATAACCGTTTCTTTCATGCTACGCTGCTTCTTATCACTGCCTGGCAAGGTCCATGTTTGATGAGTTCAATGTCAAAGCAGCTGCAGGGTCCACAGAGCAACACCTTTTTGAACCACTAGACTCCCAGACACTCCCTATACTGTGAGTGACTGTCACTTTATTTCTTGAATGTACAGAAAAGCTGTCTCTCGATAGAAGATGATGTTTTATGCAATAAGTGGAGTACAATTATGCAGTTGTAGTGCTCCTCAAGATCCATACTTTGTTTTGGCGCCCTCTGTGGTCAAAGTAATACCTCTCATCTTTTTGCAGCTGATGCCTTGTTTATGTTAAAGGTCCCATATTATGCAAAAATCACTTCATTAAGTCTTTTAGTTAAATTTGTTGGTCTTTGGCTTTCCTCCCAGCCCACAAAATGTGATATTTAATGACAAAACCTGTACCTAGTAGTGCTTGTGCATGTAAAATCTTGACCTAAAACGAGCTGTTTAGATTTTCCGGGGTTTGCCGACGTCAGCGAGTCCCTTTTTCTGATAATCAGGAGCAAGTCTGACCTGATTGGTCCACTGGAGCAAATACCCTTGAACCCCCTCCCCGCCCACTCCTCTCCCTGCTGCTGGGGAGAACTCTCTCCAGCAACGGGGAGAGGAGTGTGGCTGTTTTTGGCTGTAAACAGACACATAGTTCCATGCACAAGCTTCCCATCTCAGAAGAAGACAAGACTAAGTGGCTAGAGTTCATTTATCAAGGAAATGTGCCAGCTACACTCAGTAAAACTGTGCATGTGTGCTAGTCACTTCATGGCCGCCTGCTTTTCCAACTTTGGACAGTACAACAGAGGGCTAGTAAATAGACTGGTCCTGAATCCAGGTGCATTACCAACCATCCGCCAACAAACCTCAGACCCTGGAAATGTGAGTATTTTAAATGCTGTGTGCTGTGGCGCAGATGTAAGAGCTTTTACTCAGTGTTCCCCTGTCTCTGTGTTAGCTTCAGGATGCTAACTCTAGCTGCAGTTAGTCTGTTGTTTTAGCCTGTTATGTTACAGTAAACAGGCTTTGCTGTTTTCTAGACATTGTGCACTCAGAGCTTGTGGCGCCGCTCTCAGTGACGCAGTAGAGCGGGGCGGTATCAGCGGTGGCTCATTCACATATGAAAGTCACACCCAGTAAATCAGAGCGTTCTGAACAGAGGGGCTATGAGAGCCTGGAAACAATGCTGCTGTGCTTGATTTATTGGCTTTTTGGACAAAAACATGTTACTACTATTTCATGAAGACATCAATGATCCATACTAAACTGCAGAAAAGGAGCATAATATGGGACCTTTAAATCTAGTTTCTGACGATTAACAATCTGATGTCTTGCTGTCGCTTCCTATACAAAGGTTGTTCCATCTGCTTGCTTCATAGTCACTGTCGATGTAGCTGCTAAGGGTCTTGTTGGCTTTAATAGATCACAGAAAAGTAAATTGAGATTTATGTATTCAAGTGCTAATAATGCCCAGATTAACTGCATCTTAATAATTGGGGAAGTAATTTTGCATGCAATAAGTTCCTTTTGATTTTAGCTTCTCAAATTGAAAGTTCAGCCAGACAGCTAATGTTGAAATGTTTGTTTAGTTTTTGTGGCAAAACAGTTTTCCTTCCAGGCTTGAGACTCATCACTTCTGGCAGATTAATTAAAAATGCAGACACTGATGAGTGACGGGATAAATTCTTAAACTCTGTATAGCCGGAGTCTGCAGGTGGATGCGGGGGAGATGATGGTTCAGGACAGCAGTGGCAATGACAAAGCAGAGGGAGGGGGAGTCCACCAAATTGAGAGGGTTCATCTGTCAGGTGATTAGGAAACTTGTGCATTCACTGACTTGTGCGTTCACATGCGTCTGTCTGTGCCTGTGTGTTTCAGTCTTTGTACCTTAGTGAGGTGGTAAGTTTGAGAGGTCGGACTCCAGGAGTTGCGAAGCGTAGAGAGTTCCTGTAGGTGACCTGCTGCACAGCACGGTTAAAGCTCTCAATGTCGTCTCCCTCCAGCACCAACACCGACTGACTGGGGTTTACATGAACCTGTGAGATTGAAGAAGAAACTTGAGAGATAAGGTTTCATCCTTTTGTAAGAAGGCATCACATTAACTGCTTTAAGACTGCAGCTGAAATTTAGGTATTAGCATGCATGTCACTGAAATGTCAATTAATGTGGATTATCCTGACCCAGTTTTTGTTGCAAAGCTTCGAATAAAGAAGAAAATATAAACTGTGGAATTCTGATTTTATAGCAACTTACTTAAGATTTGTTGATTTGTCTCCCTGTTACCACACTTAATTGAGGCAATACCCTAAGAGACTCCTAAATAAACACTTCAACAGCCCTGGCATTAAATAACTTCAGTGAATAACTGTGATTGATTGTAATTCAATGTAATATAATGTAATGACAACAAAACATAGGAATAAGTACTTTTTTGACATGTTTTTATTTTATTTTGTATATTGTGTTTGTTATATTTGTTGATTGCTGACCAAGGGGCATCACCTGGTTTAGAAAAATGAAGCCTATGCAGAAGTGATAATAGTTGTTGTTTATCAAGAATCCACATGAGGCTGGCTGCAGAAAGACTGGAAACCATGTACGCACCCAGCCAGAGAAACCTGACTTTACGGCATGAAAAATCCTAATTAAAGCCTGGTTCAAAAAACAGTTTGGGTCTGAAATGCTGATTTTGCTATCGCCAGGCACTGAATCTTTTTTCTAACTCGGCAGTTAAAAAGATACAAGGATTGTCTGATTGTCCAATCAGACACTCAGCTCTATAGCTTTAAAAAAGGAAACTCAAAGCCAATGTGGCTGCATCCATGGATTGGCTCTATTTCACTGTAGCAGGAGCAGATGGGTGATGTCGCAGAGACCACATCCTTATTTTTTACAGTCTACGGTATTGACCACTAGAGGAGGTAAAAAAAAAACATAAGGTAACATGATGACAGTTTGTATTTCCAGTTAAAGAGTTAAAATGTCCCCCTCCCTCTGGGGGGAAGACTAAAACAGGTTTCCCGTGCCATGTTTCTTTCTGTTCAGACTTAAAATTCATGAACTTGCTCCTTTTGCAGTCCATAAACAGCAGCAAAGTATGGAAACACAAATGAACGTGAACAGAAAGTGAGAGCAAACAAAGTGAAACCAAAGGAAGAGAAATTAATTGGGACTTCCCTCCAGGCAAAACTGCTGCTCACTTATCATGCAAAACACATCACACAATGTGCATAACATAATGCAACGTGTAGTGTGTCAAAACGGTGCTGCATAGTTTACTCAAAATCTGTGTCTGTAAAGCTTCAAGCAGCAGTGGAATAAGTCAGGAAAACTGAAAAACAGCCTCAAAGCTTGACTGGCTGAATTAGTAATGAGGCTTTAAATCTAAAGTCTTACTCAGTGGATTACTTCAAAAATAAAGCTTTATTTGGAACAATATGAATTATGAACTATATGATAAATAAAGGATTGTTTATCTATAAGTCAACAAAAGATAGTCTTTGAAGCTGGCTTTGGTTATCTGCCAGAATTAGGATATGAAGGAGACGTGAGTGCCCTAAAAAATAAGGTTAAAAAATACAGAGATGTTCATGTTGCACTAAAAGAGGGAGATTCAGCTTATCTTACACATCAATGTGCTTGTGAAAGTATTTTGTTGAGAACATTCCAGAAAGGATGGATCTGATCTTGCATTTAGGTTATTTATATTTGTGGTATATTTCTAAGTATCCATGGGGAGATCCATGTTGGTGGAGGTAAAGCTTGGGAGATACAATATTTGTAGCTGGATTAATCTAAAATCTTTTCATTTTCAAAGAAAAACACGAAAGGGGAAGGAAGTTTTACATTTCTTGACACAGCTGTTAATTTCATGGCTTGAACTATTTTTTTTTTTTTTTTTTTTTACAATAATGTGTCAATCCACTCCTTCCTGACATTTTTACCTTCATGCCAGAGCCCAGGGTCTCCAGGTCTCCAAAGTCCAGCCCCTCCCTGCAGGCGTACAGACACTCGACCACACTGTGAGGCTCCACACTGCCTGGACGCACTGTCACCCCTGACAGAAGGCCATGGTACCCTCCCACATATCTCACTAAAGACCAGAGACGGCACATTATGAAAGACCACATTTATATTCTGATAGGTGCATAAATAATGGAGGAGAAACTGCAGAGCCTCATGCTGGCTACAGTGTGAAAACAGGGAGGTTACCTGAGTCTTTCCCCTCTGGGATGGTGTTGTTTAGAATCTCCTTCTGCTTCTCTTCTGGCTCTGCAGGGAAAACCAGCAAGCAGAGAAAAAAAAAACAAGGACAGGAAAACACAAGTTATGAAAAGAAAGTGAGAGGAGGAGTGAGGTTGCTGGAGACTGACAGGAAATAAAAATGAATTAAATAAATAACACAAGCATACACAAGTGATAAAATGTAAGCAAAGGAAAACCCGTTGATGATATTCAAAAATGCACCATCTCCTCATTATCTGGCAGCAGCTGTTGCCAAACAGGTAGCAGAGCAGTTTTCGCTGTGGAGCATTAGTCGAGTGAGTGAGTGAGTGTGTGTGTGTGTGTGTGTGTGTGTGTGTGTGTGTGTGTGTGTGTGTGTGTGTGTGTGTGTGTGTGTGTGTGTGTGTGTGTGTGTGTGTGTGTGTGTGTGTGTGTGTGTGTGTGTGAAGTGTATGTGTGTGTTTCAGCAGCTAATTGGCAGCCAGAGTTCCCATTTTAACCAGCGGTTGGAGAGGCTGATAGCTGTCTCGCCCTTGTGTTGTTCTGCTCCCCTGAATAATTGATAAAGTCAGTTATATTATTAGCTCTCCAAGATAAAATGCATCAACCAAATTATAAGTGAGTGAAACCAGGGAGAGAGACAGGAGGGGTAACACGTCTTGGCAGATTGTGATACCTCGTGAGGGATTGTGAGTTTGCAGTGCTTACCCCCAGAATTGTCAGGCTGTTTTTACTGTCGATGTGCGATTTAATTTAAATGACATTTTAGCAGCAGAAGAATTCAAACTGCACATTTTCTGTTCACAGTATTTATGCAAAAAGGGGAAAAAAACAGCTTTCATCTGCTGTTTCCCCTGCTTACATTTACTTCTGTCAGAATCCATCATGAAGCTGGAATGAAATGTGTGTCAGTGGTGAATGATTCACTTGAGCATAAATTTTAGAGTTTTACCCCAGCAGGCGCCGATGAACATCCTCTGGTGGGGGGCAGGGTTGGGGATGGCTCCATTATCGTGGATGAGGGCGGGGTCAAAGGTCACACCATCGACGTACAGGGTCACTGAGGGGAACTGGACACTGAGTGAAAGGTGATGCCACTCGCTGTCGCACACCTGTTACAGGGAGAAAACATAGAGTCAACATGAAACCAAACAACAAACAGTTAAAAAAAAATCATGTAAGGCATGACATCTGGACATTTACTGATGTCAGTGGAGCAGGAATACGTCACAGGTTACTAGGGGTGGGAGAAAAAAATTGATATACTTCGGGATTATTTTGTTTGACAATATCAAAACTGTGATTTTATTTTTTTTAATAAGAAAATATGGCACCTGATATGGTCTGTAGACTTTATCATCATCATCATTTAACTTTTTACATTGTCTGGTTTTAAAAAAGCAAACTAAAAATTGCAAAATCGTAAAAATCGAAGAATCGCAATGTAAAATAAACGGAAACCCCAAAAATCGTAAAATAATCGAATCACAAGAATAGCATATCGTCCGAGCCCTGCAGGTTACGTTCAAAGTCCTTGTCAGGAGTTACTAATCGATTGTGATACAGATGCCTCTCTATGACTTCAAAAAGTAACCAAGACCATTAGCAGAAACATTTCTCTGTTGTCCGTTTTGACGCCTGAAACCAGTTCAAGGAGGTAGGATGAGATTAGAGGACTGGCAGTTTGACATTTCTTACAGTTTCAACAGCAAATATTCATAAATAGTGCATTTGACTGTTAAAAAGTGCCAGGATGAGATTTTTGCCAGGTCATCTATGTGCAAGATAAGATTGGCAAAGCTCTTTGGGGAATGACAAAGCCCTATGGTGAATGTCTTTGCCCACAGGGGGCGCCAAAACTGACACAAGCTGAAAGTGCTTCAGAGCAGCTGACAATAGTAGATTTTTTTAGTCCTGAATTTAAAATCTCTGCAGAAACAGGCGAGGCTGTGTTTCAATTTTTTCAAAGGTGTGAGACAGGCCTCAACTCTGATCAAATCCAGACTGAAAACACTTCTATGTAGCTTTGCATATGGCAAGGGAACATATTTTATCTGCACTCCTCACTTTTATTTCATAGCAATTTAATGAATCATAATTGCTTTTTAAGGAATTATTTAATTTTACCTTTTTGGCCTTTTATTTTATTCTAGCCATAAAGCACTTTGAACTGCCTTATGCACGAGTAGTTTTCTACAAATAAACTCTCCTTGCTTATAGATGTAAAGATCTACTAAGATCAAAATCTATCTTTTACCAAATCTGTCCTCTGTCAACGCTTTTCTACCTGTGACTAACTCAAAAACAAAAATTCAAATCACTTTGTAGGTAGTCTTGATGGTGCTTTAGAGTTTGCTATTTCCTGGTAAACACCATTATGCACTCAAAACTCCTAAAGCGCTCTGCTTCCTGAAAAAAGTATACAAAATTGAAATCACTCTTCCAACAGCTTCTTTTAACAACATTATGTAAAATTGGAAAATGTAGTTATAAAACAAAGCATCAGACCCCTCACAGGGATCACCGGAGAGGTTGTGAGATGTTTAACATGGTGGAAGAAAAGGGAAGTGAAACTCTGTACGGCACTGAAGCTTCCCCACAAATGTTTTCATATCTTAGCTTTTTTAGTCACCAGTTGTACAACATTTTAAGCTGACAAAATTTCAACTGATTTCTCATAATGACCTGATAGAGCAAACAAGATCAAGAGGAAGAAGACTGATTATCTAAATATATTATACGTATGTATCAGATGAGGAGATTGCTGTAATAGCCTTAATGTACATTTCGCAAACAAAGTCAGCTCAGAGCTAGGAAGTTCACAAGGGGGCGCCAAAACCAATATAGGCTGAAAGTTACTGACAGGATGCTTTAATAATTTAGGCTTCAACACTCGTTAAAGGGATATTCCCTTTTTTTTTAGTGGGGTTGTATGAGTTAGATGTCACTAGTTATTGTACCAACAACAGATACCACTGCATTCAGCTTGTTTAATGAGCTTACAGTTTTCCACAGAGGGGGCTGTGGCTGTAATGTAATGATGAAACGAATAACGCTAAGACTCTGATAACACAGAGACAACCACTCGACATAGTTTAAGTCTGCTCTCTACTCAGAAAGTTTCAGCACTTTGCTTTGCCATCAAAGGGACGTTTTTTTTTGCTCTTTTTGTGAGAATGAAACACAGATGTGCTCAGATATGCAGCCTTCGAAGAAACCAGAACACAACAAAACTTAACAATGTGTGATCCTGACAGTGCTGATGATACTGCATTTACTGAAGACACATGTGGACACCTTTAAGCCCTGGAGTTTCAAGGGGAAATCGTGACTCACTGCATCAAAGGACAAAAGTGGCGAATTATCCAGGCTAACTGAAGAGCAGGAGGATCCTTACTTGGTGCAGGTGTATCAACTGTGAGCTAAACTGCACAAAAAGTTTGACTAAAGTAAGTGTTTATGCCTTATGTTCAGTAAAAACAATGTCTGATTAGATTCAATAGGAGCCACATTCACCTCACAAGTCCAGAAAATGTTTTACTTTAAGACATTTGATGGAAAAAACAAATGATGTCCAAACTGCCTGCAAAAAGTTAAAAAATTCCAGTGGTGTAAGAAAATTAACTAAGTTTCTTGTATTAAGGCATTATTTTTATTCCACATTGATAGATTTTATTCATGTAATCAATTCAGGCCTATTATTCATGTGATATTTAGATATTGGACTTTTTTTCTGGACTTGTCAGGTAATTGTGGCAAATATTAAGTCTATCAAGTGTTTTTCTCTCCCAAAAATAAGATATAAACACTTGTTTAGATTTCAGTTTTGCAGCATAACTCACATAAAAACATAAATAAAAATACAGCTGAACTTGCATGCTGTTTTGAATTAAGGGGGCTGAACTAACCGGGATTAGTTGTCAAATAAGCTGAAATATCCCTTTGGAATAAAAAAGCATCTTAAGAAAGAGGAAACTTCTTACAATTTATAGAAATCGTAAACATAACAAAGTAGTTTCTGTAAAAGGCCACATCAAAGTAGGCAATTCTAGTATAAAATTTAACAAAATGTTGTGTACCAAAAACCTCTTGGATCTAAATTACAACCTTAATCTGAAAAGTAACAAGACTTTGAGCTGTAACACGACTGTAATAATCTGAAAAGCGTACTATTTTCATGTGAAATGCAGTAAAGTAAAAGTATAAAATGACATTGGACAGAAATATACACTAACAAACATTTAACTCCTGTATGTGAACTCCTGCGCGCACACCTTTCAAATTTCTCCAGAGAAAAGGAAAAGGATGTAGGAGGGAATCAAAGAGACAGAGGGTCAGAAAAGATAGACCCCAGTAATAAGATATGGTGGTTCAGACAGAAGGATTTGACAAATCTTCTCCGTATCAGCTCAGCATCCTTTAATCCACGCTGCTTCAATCTGTCTGAGACCGGGGGCTTCAGTCAAAACAAACCCCCCATCAGCCCCTCTTAGTGTGCACCACATTAAACCACACACACTGACATTCCCCTGCGCTCTGACGCTCGCACCAATAGGAATAACAGTGATGAGAAAAAAAGTGATGAAGCTAAAAATCTGAATAGTGATTCATTTCAGAAGAAAGAAGATGATGTCAAATATTTTTCCACTTCATGTTGTAATCGGAGGAAGAAATTTTCTGCCTCGATAGAAATTTGCCCAGTTTTGTTTTCTATTGTCCTTCATACTTGAAAAGTATTTAATATAACTAAATGAAATAACATGAATTGGTTTTGTGAAAAGAGATTGATTCGCTAAGACAGAGCTGACTTATTTTTTTTTAACCATAAAACATTTCAAGAAATAGTCTTTGAATAGCCCTGGGAGGAGGAAAGAGTTCAGCTGAAATGTTTTCGTATATAAAAGTGTTTATGAAAGTTTTCCTGATGTCAGTGTTGTTCTCTTGTTATGTAAAATATTTGTTTCTCATAATCCCTCGAGGAAATGAACCAGATGGTTTGCACGCACAAATATATTAAAAAAATCTTCTGTTTCAGCTTAATTTCAAGGTACAAACACAAAAGAAACCGTGTAAGTGAGAACATCAAAGCTGAGTGCTGCAGTTCCCTCAGTACCTGCTCCAGTTTCCACAGGAACTTGACAGGGCGTGCAGCGGAGACGTCGGGCCAGTAGAAGAGGGAGAGACGGCAGCCGTGGACAGAGAGGGAGTAGTGGGAGTAAGAGTCGTCTGTTGGGCAGAGGGAAGTTAGCGGGTCAGGCTGGTCATATGAAAACTGAATGTAAGCAGACAAATCAACACTGTAAGGTACAAGTGTGAAACAAGTCTGTTATATTCGATCAGTTTCACTGTGGCTGTTTTTTTTAAAAAAAGAGGAAAGTTTGTTGAATGTGCAGCATACAAAGTCACACACCTGAAAACATTCATAGGATACAGACAATATCCTGCCTGGCACGATAACAGTGTTTCACTCTCCACTCTGCTGCTGAGGTGTAGCAGCTGGTTAAGTGTGTCTTTCAAGAGCACCTTGATAGTAGCTGTTGAACCTATAAACAGCTGTCATCTTCCCTGCACTCCTGAGTCCATCTAAGGGTAAGATGCCTAAGTTCTTGCTTTCTGACCAAAAACTTCTCCACACAACAGAAAATGTAGGGAAAAAATCCTTAAAATGCAGTCAAAATGCTGATATAACTCACCGTTCCTGACTGTGCTGCACACAATAGTTTCCTCCTCCTTGCGGTTTCCTCTGGTCTGAGTGGTTGTAGCCTGAATGTTAGCCCCACCCCTCCGCATCCACAGCTGCAGGGTGAAGTGGTCGCCTGATAACGCAGAGACAACAGAATCTGGCACCACAGCCACATGGTTTGACCCGTTGAAGGAGAAGACCAGAGATGAGTCAGAGGAAGGCAGAGTGGGTAGAGCTGCAGTCCAGTTGGCAGCAGGGGACGGAGGTGGGAGGAGGTCTACCTCACCCCTCACAGCACCTGAGGAAAAAAAGAAAAAGAGAGAGAGGTTGTCAATGGGCAAGGTTTAGTCTCCCAATAAGGTGAGAGATCCGAGGTACAAACAAGGCCTCACCACACAGCCGCCGCACAGATCTGTCAGAGTAGCTGTCTCTGTCGCAGCCTTTGCCGATGTGGCCGGTCTGGAGCTCTACGGTGGCCTGGATGTTCCACACGGTCTCCTCACAGGTCTCCAGGTGCAGGCTGGGGAACAGAGGGATGCTTCCAGAGCCAGGTGTGTACTCTACACGCTTGGTCCATCCTAAAAACAATGTGACGTTATACAAATGTCATGAAGAATAAAACCTGACAATCTGATGTGCATCGTTCGGATTCAAAGCTTCAAAATGATGCTTTCACTGTAAATATGATCCATGGACATCTGCACCCAGGATTTTCTCCACACTTATTTTCATAATTCTTATCTTTATTGATATATAATCTTAAAGCTTGGTGAATCCACTTCCAGCTAATTAGCTACTTAATATGATTTTTTTTTATTGGTTATTGGTCCTTCTTCCGCATTACAAAAGCAAAAGAGATTATTATTATGCAGATGGGCAATTTCCTTATGGTTATTTCTAGTGTCTAAAACTACAGACACTGAGTAGGTTTCAGGTGAAGAGATTCACAGATTTATCTTTTTTTCTAGTTGCAACCTCAATTTTTAAAATCAAAGCCAAACCTCCATGAGCCCGTTTTCAGGCTGAGTCAGCTTTCCAGCGCAGTATCCACCTTATTCATGCTTCATAAATTCAAAAACCAAACGATGACTTCACAGAGGCTAAATCCATTTCATTAAAAGGCTCCCAAAAAGTGATGTGACTGGCTGGTAGGATTAGATGTTCTATAAAGTTTCTTGCTGGAGAATATCAGTCAACACGAGCGAAAATCAAGACTTAAACAGTTCATGATGTTTTTCAACCAAAGGGGTAGTTTGATGTTCAATAGGGATAGGGTTTCTATCATCCAGAGGTTTTAGATTTTAGCTAATTTTAGAGTCTATCATTTAAAAAATTAGGTTCTTTTCAGGCTCTGGGCTCTTCAGTTTCATAGTAGATAGCCTGCTGATGTAAACCAGCAAGTCTCCAGCTGTTACAAGGCTGTTAATGTTATTTTTATTTGTCTCTGTACATCTCTCCTTCTTCCGCATCTGCCTCTATCCTCTTTCTGACCCAGACAGGCAGATGTTTGACAAACATGAGTCTGGTTCTGCTCAAGGTGTCTGCTTGTGGAAGAAATTTTCCCTCCCCATCATGACTTATTTAATGCTGCTGGGTGCTCTTCTCAAGGTGGGCTAAGATCAGAGACTTGCCTATAAGATGGGACTGGATTTTGTCCTTTCTTCTCTGTTAATAATATCACACAGAGTACGGTCTCACCTGCCCCATTTGTAAAAAGCACTGAGATAACATCTGTTGTGAATTGATGCTATATAAATAAAAATGACTGATATTAACACTTAATTTTGTTTCTGTTAATTTTAAAAACATTTGCAGGAATGAAAATAATTTTACTTCCACCCTCTGAATCTTCACTACACTATTCACTCTAAACTCTCAGCAATTCAATCCCTTAAAATGGCTCGCCTCATACTGTACTGATGCTAAAATTGAAAGTGTAAAATGGTGATGAAATTGTCCCTGCATTGGATGTAATTTTGTACATTAAATGAATTCATATGTAAACAAATGCAACATGCCAGATCCGTGAACTTGAAAGTCTGTCAATAAACAGTTTTCGCACATCCTGTAGACAGATCTAATGTCAGGGGGAGAGCAGTGGTAATATGTAATATCTATAAACATCTTTTCACAGCTTACTTAATCGGTTTGCCTCAGTGTAACTTGGCTACAGCTCTTCCTCTCTAAAACTCTGCTCTTGATATAAACATGCAAAGGTGATTCATCTGAGCGGCTGCCCACACATTCCAGATTAAAGTGATAGTTTCAGTCAAACTGATTCAACTTCTAAAACACATCTCTGCAGCTTTACAAGTTATCCAAAAATGATTATCTGCATAGAAATGGAGAGCTAGGAGTTTTACCCATCCAGCCAGGTTTGCAGGACGGCTTGACAGTGACGACGACCTGGGCGTCAGCTTGTGCCCGGTTCTTCCCGCAGTCGAAAGCAGTCACCCAGAAGGTGTGAACACGCTGACGCTTTGAATCCAACGGCTCTGTGTTTTTAATGTTGCCTAGGAGACGGGGTGAGACAAAGAAAGAAAAGGACAAGGGAAGAATGAATCAAAGAAGAAAAGAAACAGAAATAGAGGAGTTAGTCATCAACAAGCTTGCATAATTGAAAATCAAGCTCAGACGAAGAGCCATTGATAAAGGTTCTTTCTGACAGAGTCACCATCTTGCTCTGCACATTATACTGTCAGGCATAGAAGCAGAAAAGACACAGAGGAACATAAAATACAGAAAAGAGTAAAAAAAAATTCTAAATGTTTTTTTAAGAGATAAAGTCTGATTGGCTGACAGCTCTTAGTATGCTGGCTGACAAACAATAGATATGACAGATGATGCTGCGAGATGGTGCGAGGAGAAACAGAGGGATAAAAGAGATAGTAAGGACAAAGTAAGGGAACAGACAATGGCAAGCCACAGTGTTTAAACATGGTTGTAACAAAAGGTCTCTGTGCTGCTGCTGCTGCTGCTGTACCAGTCTGACCCGATAAAGCAAAACAGAAAGGAGCTGCTTCATTCTCTTAAAACCCTCCGAGTCACCACCAAGAATCTGCAGAGTCATCCTTAATCAAGGTCCTCCTCAGCTGCTCTGTGACATTACAATTGATCTCCTTGCAGCTGCTCGATGGACAGAATTTAAAGAATTTAAGGAGCCTACAAGAAAAGATGCTCTTAAATGGAACAGCTGCTGCAGTGTTTATGTTGAGACAGAACAAACGTCCGCCCACACAGAGTCTATTTTAACATCTTTTGGTTTCTACCTGTGAGGGAATTAAGATGCTACTCGTGCTCCGTCACCTCAGCAGTATCTGCAGTGTATGCGTTTGTGTATGTGTGTGTCTTTTCTAACGCAAATAGACCATCCAAGTTCGAATAGTGAACTGAAAATTGAATTAAGCGACTTATTTCATCTGAGTCCACACAGAGACAACAGAGCAGACAGTGTAAAATGGAAATGATATGGTTACCGATGAGCGTATTGCATTTCTGCGGCAGAGAAAGACAAACATTAATAAGTCGAGAGAAAACATGTCTCACCATCGTTGTCAATAGCAAAGGGCACATTGGGAGTGATGATGTCATAGAAGCAGATCTGGCTGTACTGAGGGGAACAGTCAGCATCCAGAGCCTCCACGCGCACAATCCGGTCAAAAAGGCGCCCCTCTGGGACCGAAGCCTCGTAGCGACGCTCCACAAACACAGGGGAGAACTCATTGACGTCGTTAACACGAACATGCACGGTGGCCCTGAGGGACAGAGGTGCGGGAGGTAAACACAAGCAGAGAGATCAGAGTTGTTATTGTCACATTAGGATGCAGAAGCAGGCAGGTTGGTCATTACAGTGCACAGCCAGAAGAGCAACAGACAGAGGCTGTAATTATTGGTTAAGGTAAAAAAATCTCTGAGTTTGAAGGGTATGGAAGCCCATGTTTGCCAAGGTCCATAATAAACAAAAACATCACAGTTTACCCAGATGCTTAAGACTTGTTATTATAGGACAGTAAAATGTTTTTAATAAAATGTCATACATGGATTGACTTTGAATCTCAAAATGAAGACCTCAAATTTTCCCTTTTTCTCACAATATTTTTACTTTTGTCTCATCTTTGTAACTGAATCCTTCTTGTCCTATGATTTTAACATTCAATTCTATAATTTTGACTTTTTTAATAACACATATAACTTTATCTTACAACAGTAACCATAATATCAATTGTGATTTCCTAGATCTTAGATTTTAACTCTTTCCCACAATATTTAGATTTTTTATTTCCAATTTGAAAAATTAGTTTATTGCAAGTTTTTTCTCATCTGTAATATTATACCTATGGCAATCCTTGAAAACATGTCATAATTTTCCTGAAATCTGTGCCTCCATCCAACTATTTTGACTTTGTTATAATGGTGGGATTGTTCTGTAAAAGCTATGGCTTTGGACCACAAAATTACAATTTTGTCATCTAAACATATTTAGTTTTCTTGGCTTTTTTACACAATCATGACAGGCTAAGAAAATCACTTATCTTTAATTTCAAGTTTCTTTTCAACTCATTTTTTTTGTAAACAAAGCTGAATTGACACTTTATTTTTCTTTCACTGGCATAAATGGACTTCCTAACAAGAAAAGAGAGAAAGTTTTAATCTTTTTAAAATCTATTATTTTATTAAAATCCTTTTATTTGTACATTGGCTTTGCACTTATGTTTTTTTCATGCTATTGAAGATTATTTTGAATTTGAGAGAGAGTTGAGAGACTTACTTGTGAGACTTCTTGCTGTTTACTCCATCAGGTCCCTCTCCGCAGTCGTAGGCCTGGATGGTGAAGCTGTGCTCTCGCTGACTCTCACAGTCCAACGGCTCCTTAGACCGGACCAGACCCTCTCCGGTGGATCGGTCCAGAACCACAGCTTCAAACTGAACTGAACCCGAGCCTGAGGGCCCATTATGAACCCGGAAGCCACAGATTTCACCTGAGAAGAGAAGAAACATGAGAGGAAAAACAACCCCAACGTATCAAGACTTGTGAAACAAGGATAAGTCATAAGCAACTTGGTTTTTCATGCTTTTATTGTCCTTTGGACTTATGATTGTAGCTTGAACTTTTATCCGTCTAAGCAGCAGCTTTAAAATCTAAGACAGATTACACAACACACATTTGCCCTCTTTGTTTTGGCTTCCTGGTGACTTCAGAATACATTTAGGTGAGATCTTTTTTTCATTACTTTTAGAGCTCTCTATCCGCCTCCAGCACACATACAGCACAACCTTACATCCTGATGATGCACCCTGGAGTTTAGACTAAAATGTAATTTTATGTTTTTTTTCAGCTCTCCCAGAGTAGGATACTTCTTAATTTATCCTTAGATTTCTTAATTTAAAAACATGAATTTGTTTTTTTGTTGTATTTTACTTCTGTTAATGTATCAAAATCAGAAGTTGGTTACTAATAGGAGGGAGATGTCATATGTAAATAATAAATTGTGGGGTTTTATGATAATATTAAGTACTTTTAATGATACATCACTTCCCAGAGTATAAGACGAGTGCTCACAGATATCCTGCAATCTTGCTGTAAGTAGCACTTGATTTAATACAATCATATTCGGGACAGAATGGAACAGAAAGTAGCTGAGCACTAAATAAAAGCCTACAGCTGATCCTCCCCTGGCTGACACCAGTCAAAGGTAGGAAAGTGTCTCACTCAAGCAGCTAATTTTCTCCTCTTTCTTGACACAGGCTCTTTAAAATTTCAGGCAGAGCTCAAGTAATTCAAGTTGATTTCTTGTAATTTGACTGAACATGGTTATTTGCACAAGTGCAAACATGACAACCCTATTTCATCAGGCTGCAGAGGTAGGGCAGCCCTGCAGATTGCCCCTGAGATGAAGGGTTGAATTACACTATGATGGGCTAAAAATAGAAAGACTCTGTGACTGAATACATTGCCATTAATATTCAGGCAGTCTATTGGGAAATATGGCTGCAATCTGTTAACTCCAAACTCTTCCTTGTGAAAAAAATTATGTTTACTATTTGAGTCCAATAAAGCCTGGTGAGATAACATTCAATTTGGCTGGTCCAGCACTCGATTTGACCTATTTTTCACAGTTCTGTGGATACTCAAGCAAATTAATGGATTTTTCCCTTCTCTCTCATTCTATATTCCTTATTGGTGTTACCAGCGTAGTGTAGAGGAGCGTCTTTGTCCAGGGCAAAGAGAGGAGGATTGAGCAGCACAGTGTTGTCGTTCTCCATGACAATCCCCTGGTACTCTGTCTCGATCCATGGCTTGTGCTTATTGGCTGAACGGCGCAGAGGAGAGAGACAGAGGCTTTGGGTTAAACGGAGCAATTAGAAAAGACCAACGTGTCTATTTTTAACACTCCATTATAGGCGAGGATGTGGTGAGAATGTGCATAAGTGGAGAAATACATGGCGTATGGATGTGTGTGACCACAAGGACACAGTTTAATCACGTCCGCACCCTCACAGACTCCCCTTTCTTTTTTCCCTCTCTCCATGTAGACCTCCTCCTCTTCTTGTTCCCTCTGCTCTCCTCCCTTGTTGGCAGAATAATTAAAGCCAGTCAGATCTCACCTTATCACACGCAGGGAGCTATATTGCTCATATCAATCAGCCAAACTGGCCGGCCACAGGCGCTGCACAATACTGCACTGAAAAACAGCCAAATCAAATGCCTGAGGTTTACTGTGAGTTTAACCTTTAATTGCAAATTAATTATTCATCGCTGTGCTGAATGTTCTGTGCCGGATGATCAAAGGCTAAGTTAATGAGCCAGAAGGATGACGATTTTACACTCCAGCAAAGAGAGAAAAAAATAAAAAAAGAAACAAAAGCCAGAGTGCCTCCCCTCTGTTGTCCTCGATCTGTGAGACTGAAGCTGCAGAGTTTGATATCAGACGGAGGAACAGGACTTGTGTTTAGCTGCTGCTTTGTTGTCTACACTGAACATTTCCTACAAAATCTGACTGGAACGAATTCTGCCGTCTCAACTGTGGGAGAGGATCTGACAAAAGAAAAATACTGCTGCTGTTGAATCTGATCAAACTTCTCTCTCTGTCTCTTCAAGGGCAGGGCTGGGTACTGATGGAAATAAGAATTGCTGTAAGGAGTAGTTTGATACCTGAGCTTGATATCAGTGTAGTTACTCAAGTACTGAGTTAAGGTACAGACAGGAGGTTTTTTTTAATGTGGTTAGACCTGATGATTTTATCACCTTTGTTAATCTGCACTGCAAAAATGTTATGAAATCAAAGCAAGTGTTTATCTTGTTTCAAGTGAGAATTTTATTCTTGGCTTTATAAAAGCCACATTGACACTGACAAGGCCAGCAAAACGTCTTGTTTTGGGATATTAAGAAAAAAAAGGATGCCTGAATTCCTTGTTAATAGTAAAAGAAATCAATCAATGGGATGAGAAAAATGTTCTTGTTGAGATTTTTGTATTTCTCTTTTCAAGAAACTTGACTAGAACATTTTTCTTACCCACATGCACATTTTTCTCTCTTTTTAAGTCTCTTTACAAGTGTCTTCTAAATTCCTTTAAGAAGACATTCCTTTTTTGGTGGGTGAATGTGGCTTATTTTAAATCTAATAGGAAATAATTTATGGAAAAAAAGTTACAAACACTTGCTTGAATTTCTGTTTTTCTCTTAAGGGGAAATCAGCTTTTATACCATGACCATGAATAAATCTCTTTGTATATGAGAGGACTGAAGTGTTTGTCACCTCTCCTTTAGATACAGACAAGTAGCGCAGAGTGTTTAACAACAATTTACTTTCAACTTGTCTCAGGTTTGATAAATTCCAGCTAATCTAAACTTTTCTGCTCCATTTGAAGTGAGAATAGTGTACTTTCTTTATCAGTTCAACTACTCCCGCTCAGCTCATATTAAAAGGCTGCTAACACACTAGTGCATTAGTAACATTTATCTAATAATTCAATGTACCACTCTGGAAAAAAAAGACCTTTCTGCAGCCTGTAGCTGAACTGGGTTATTCAGTTCCATGTTAATTATAATTCTTAGTAAAACCCCAAAATGCTGCATCCTTTGTGATATTTTCATGCTAAAGTGCTGCTACTTTTAGTGCTGGAACCATTCAACACTTAATTGTGCAGACCAACAATAAGATGACAGGCAGCTTGTTTTCAATAAATGGAGAATAAGCCTCTTTTTTGTTTCACTCACTGAAAATTAAATGCTGCTTTGTGTTGTGGTGTTTGTCGTCCTAAGAGAGCAAATTTAATAACAAAAACTCAGCAGTTAAAACTGTATCAGGTGTTGATTAGCACTGTCTCACTGACCATAAACCGAGCAAATGATAAACAGATTATTCTACAACAGGGGTTATCATTTGCAGCCCTTGCCCACTTAGTCAAAAAGAAAATCTATAACTCATTTTTAATACAACAAAGAGCTCAAAATCTTATCAAGGGTTGAAATCCCCCAAAAAAACATTTTTGCAGGAGCTTAGCTGGGATAACAGTGTAAAATTTGTGAAGAATTACATCTAAAATGTGGCCAACATTTCCATACCAGACAGTTTTGATGCTCTGTGTTTTTATCAGCGCCTTATAGCGTTGACGTTCAATACCCAGACCTCATCAGAGATATTTATCCTCTCCTCTAAAGAGCCAGACAGACACCGTCTCCTCCTCCTCTACTTCCACGTTCCTCTATCATGTCTCTTTTTTGGTCATTTATCTCGTGCCCTCTGCGGCCCCAGCTGATCTCTCCCTCCTCTTTGCTATATAGCATTAATCTGAGCATCAGGCCCCTGGATTACACCCGGGATTACAGATTGAGAGGCATCCCATTCCATCTCCCTCTCCGTCTCTGCTGGCACTCTTCCTCCCTCTGTCACTCTATCACTCCACAACACTCCCCCACCCTCCCTCCTCTGTCTGTCTCCCTCACACACATACACACATGTGTATACACACAGAGATGCACCAGTATCGTTTCCTTCTCCCCTCGTGTCACCTGATCTCAACACCACCACCTCCTTCTGCCTGCGTCTCTCCAGCCACGTCCTCTCGTCTCTTGTCAACACTCCTTCTCCTCCATCTCTCCTAACGTCTTTCTCTCTGTTTCTCCTGACACTCCATCTCTCGCTCAATCTCTTCGTCCTTCTCTCCACCTCCACCTCCCCTGACACTCTCCCTCCTCGCTGTCTGTTTCATTCTCCTTCCCCGGCGTGGTAATCATCGGAACAATGATGTTGAATCAGAGTCGTGGTTATCCTGGATGATAAATCTGCTACAGAGGAGGAAACAGATTTATCATCTTTCTTTAGCGACAAACGGGCACATGCACACTGGGTCACGAGACACAAAATGTGCTAACATGTTCATCTGTCCCATCACATGTGATGATTCTGTCATATGGAATGTGAATTTAGTCATTACAATGAAGTTGTGGGGTACATTGTGGTCAAAAACACAGCCATGGTCCTGCCTGAACACCTTGACAGGACTACTGTACATGCCCTCATGGCGATAAAAAAAAACATAATCCCAACACTTGACAGTTAAAAGTCTAAAGGATGAGGAACTGACCTTTGTTGCCACTGGCAACTGAAGTCAAGCAAAGGAGGAAGAAGGAGAGAAAATTCATTCTGTCCATCTGAGGGAGGAAAGGAGAGGTAGAGGTAGAGGGGACATCAGGGTGGGGTGAGTACATGCATTAACAAGTCATCAGCACTGGAAGAGACAGGTACAGTTAAAGACAGAGAGACAGGTCAGGCCTATCAGATGGTACACAGACCAGTTTTTTTCCTCACTCTTTGTAAAACATGTGTCATGTGTGTAACACCTAAAGCCATGCATGGTCAGCTGCATGAATAATGTTTCAAACATAATGCTGCTTTCTGGCTTTCCTCAAAATCACAGCTTTCTTGCGGCTGCAGCTCCTAGACCAGCCTGAGGAGCATGAACACACACACCTGGACGTGAGTGTGACACCGTGATAGGTTTTGCCTTTAGCTGTGTGGGTGTTTCCCCATGTTTAAGCAGAGGTCTTTTGAATCTTAAAAGAAATGCAGCTTCTGTTTTCCTCTGACCACAACTGAAAAATTAGTCCTTGGGCTTCCTTTTTTCAAATCAGCTTTCATTGACATTAAAAAAAACTCTTACTCTGCAGCAATATTTGATAGGCAACTGGAAAAGACAAATGACTTCAAAACGAGAGGAAATGTAACACAGAAGGCTCCGGCTAGTGCACAGGTTGTTCAGGCTACACAGAGAAACATGCTATGCGACAATAATCAGGCTGCTGCTGACACACATTTAACCAGCCTGAGCTCCATGGCCGCCTGTGGTCGTGTTAGAGAGCTGCTACAGGAGCAAATAGAGAGGGAGACAGAGAGTGAGGAAGGACAGGAATGAAGGTTAGCTGGGGAAGGTTTAGACATTACCGTAGTGAGTGCGGTGATGCTCCTGGTTGGTACCCAGCCTCTACGCTCGCAGCATCCGCCTCTGTGGGCTCGGTGATCCCCCCCTGCGAAAAAACTAACCTTCCAGGTAGGGAGGAGGAAACACACACACACACTCTCCCTCTCACACACACACTTTTACATACACAGGAGAAAAAAAGGGGGGTAGTGGTTCGGGCTGACGGTGGAGATGTGGAGAGATGAACAGAGCGATGGATGCCCTTGTTTTTCGGCTGAACACGGAGGGAGAAAAAACGGTGGGAATATTACGCTGGCGTCCCCTCCCTCTCTCGGCGTTTCTTAACCCGCCCACACTGCGTCCTTCTCCGCTCTCTCCCTCTCTCTTCTCCGGCTGTTTTTTTTTTTTTTTTTTTTTGCTGTTGAACGCACATTGAGAGTGACTCAGACCCCAGCACAGCAATTCATCTCTTTATCACGTTTTCTTTCCGCTCAGGTCTCTGCTTTACAGTGACACAATTCCTCCTCTTCCTCCCATTTACATTACATTTTTTAAATAAATTCCCACTGCCCGTAAACGAGACTGCAAAATGACGTCATATCGCCCCCTTATTGCCCTACAGAGCTCATGGCAGGCTCCTGGGACACCGATACTTACCAAATGACTACACACAGGCCTTCTCACTTGAAATGCAGCATTTTAATGAACATTATAAAAATTATTCTGAAAAACCACCCCCTCCCCTCTTCCCAACACAAATTTCCCACTGCCCCCAGTTCTTTTTCCCTGTGTACATTTGGTAGGAATAAGGCAAAAAGTTGTCTCTTAAAATAGCAAATCATATCAATTAATAAACACCATGGCATGTATAAATATCACCAAAACCAGGGCTGCTGCTACAGTGAGGTTTGTCCTCTCCATGTGTGTGTACAGAGGACTTTCTCCAGCATAACATGGATCAGACCATCCAGCCTCCTCGCCTGAGAAATAAATCAATTAAAGTAGAAAAGGCATTCCCACGATGGAATGGGATGCTTCTGCTTCATGCTCTTTTAAAACACTGCCTGCAGTTAGAAACTGAAGAACAGGCCTCAGGTGAAACACAAAAGTGGATTTTCCAGTTCAAAATGATTCCTTGATTCAAAAACAGCCCAATATTTATGTACCAACATGAATATATAATGAACCAGGATGACTCTTTTGGCTAAATTGTTGTGCAGTTCCCATGTTTTCTTATTCAGTTACCAACTGTCACATCTGTGTATGTCAACGCTAAGAAGAGGGGTATTGAGAAGGTACAAAAAACAGAAACATCAACAAGGAAAAAGGCAGGAAAACAAATTCATTCATGAAATCTTATCCAAAGCTACAAAATTTTCTTGTTCATAAAAGCCATTAAATCTTTATAAAATCAAGTCTTTTTTTCATCACAAATCAAAGTAAAACCAAAATAAAAATACTAGAAAAACATTCATTAATACAAGGCCATTTTGACTCTAGAGTTAGTGTTCAGTGTGTGATTTACAGTGCTTGTATAACCACCGACAGCCATTTTCAAGACCCCTTTGATTACTATTATTATCGTCATTATTCTCTGTGTTGTGCAGAAAGTCGTTGCCTTTCATATTATTACATCAGAAAGTGTCGCATGGGCTGGAGCTGTGCTTTAACCTCCTTTGAAAACTTTAGCTGCTGCTAACGTGAGTGCTTGATGTGAGACTATGTCAAACGTGAAACAAACAACAACAACAACAACAACACAAAAGAAGGACACATTGGAGCCAATGACAGACTCTGAACCCGTGACTGGTGAGTGCAATTCTGTCTCGACAGCATGTAAGTCTCTCAAGTTCTCCAAAGTCCAACATTTCCTCTTAAAAAGAAAAAACAAAAACAACAAAAAAACAGGAAATCACCCCTGATTGGCTCACAATTACCCCATGTGGCACGATGGTTGTTTCCTGTAAACATTTCTCAAAATGTTTATACAAACACCCTCCCGTTTAAAACACAAAAATATATAGAAATTTATTTTTACATGGACATGTATATATATATATATATATATTACTAAAGGCCTTAAAATATTTTCCATTCTGCTCCTTGAGAGTCACAGTTCCCTTCAGTGGATATTCAGCCTTGGAAAGACCTAAAGGAAGACATGGAGATATTTCAAACATTAATTTAATCATAACTGGCCAAAACCAAATATGACAACTTGGGCACTTGCTTACCATGCCGGTTCTTAGTGCTTAGTTTTAATCCTGCTTCTGGCTCCGATCTTTTTTAGGCACCAGTGCCTTCCGGAGGTATGGCATTATTAAGAAGGCTACGAGGAAGAATACATGACCGCAGAAATAGACGGACGAATACACCTACAAAAAAAACAAAGACATTAGAACAGTCCAATTAAAACCCTTCATCAGTCCCGCTTTTATCACGACACCTGCTGTCTCCAAAACATTTTTGCACAAGTATTAGGCAAAGAAATTATTTTCAGTGTGCTGAACCAGAGCTTTGAATGATTAGTCCTCCTTATCGATCAGAAAAAAGCTGCATGTTATGTTTAGCTGGAAACTGGTAACCTGAGAAGGGTCATTTATTATTGATAAGCTAGTGAGCTGAAAATTCTGAACTTTCTATGACACAAAACTCACATAAGACCAGACATAAGCATACACCCAAGGAGGTGATTCTGTTCACTAATTCTTCTGAACGACAAAGTGAACAAAACAACAGTGCTGTTCAGCAACTGCAAACAGTTTTCCACCTTTGTGATTCACCTGGCCCTGTTACTCTCTGCAAACCTGACACGCTATCCCCTTGTCATCATCACCATCTTGTCTGAATTCTATTTCCTCTTGCACTTGTTTATTTTCTGCTGGTAACTTGAAAACATAACAGACTGCAGTGTGCAGACAGACAACAGGAGAGATATTGTGATGTTCGGCAAAGCATCACTATATTACACTCCACTGCATTCTCTTGATTATTGTTTTCAGGGAGAAAATGTATAAAGGTGAAGTTTGTATTTTATAGTTAATTCTGTAAACCGTGCATCTCTGCAGACCTCTCTTTTCTTCAGGGGTTGCGGAAGCTTTCTGATTTTGTCTCTCTACAGATTTTTGGGGGGTTATTTTCATCTGATTTGAATCAGAGTTGTTGTAAGATTGCAAAACCTACTGAGGCAAATTTGAAGATCAGCCCTGTGTAAATAAAGACTGGATCTGTCATGACGAAATGAAATCTGATTGCCAGGCTGATAACTTGCCAGAAAAGTAAAATTCTGTCACACAGATATGGTAGATGTAGAAGATAAAGAACTGTGCAGCATTCTGGGATCTGATAAAGCTGCTATTGCTGACACCAACTCTCCTGAGGCATGTTTACACTGAAGTTGCTTGGCATTAAAATAACTTAGATCACAGATCATATATGAGGGGAGCATTGCCTTTCGGAAATTACTGTCATTAGCAAACTGCAGAGACGTTTCATAATTGTACAGATTCCTCGCAGTAAAAGACATCATGGAACTATCTTGCAAACTGATTATATAATGGTGAAAATTTGGTGAAACAGGACCATAGATAGTATTTCAACACACCACAACAGCTTCATGTTATCACAACCCAGTTCTGTTCTGACGATGAAAGGTTATTTAAACTGTTCTCTCTGGATCTGCGTTTTCTTCCTTGCTGCTTAAACTTGATTTTTAAAAAAGTGTTTCAGTGCAGTTTCTGTGAGCACAGACTTACCTTGAGCCACTTGTCATAGGTGAAGAGGCAGAATGGCACTAATGGGTAGCCCATGAAGAGCCAGTGGATAAACTGCTGGACCACATAGATGAGAGGGTACAGTGCACTGTTGGCCAGTTTTGACAGGAGAGGACTGTCTCTCACCAAAGCCAAGGCCTGTCACACACAGACACACACAGACACACAAAACAGTCAAATATCAATAAAACAATAAAAATTGTGACTTAAGTCAATATTTAATTACAGATTGTATTAGCAGAAATGTGCATTTGATCAATGTTAAGAGGAGTTAGTCTCTTGACTAATTCCAGGTTTATAAGATGCAGCTGCAGTGCAAATTTACATTTTATTAAGGAAATAAGATTTAAACAAAAAGGTAAGCCACAAATGTACCATCCAATAAAATAACCACCTCTACTGGTCGAGCCTTCAGAACATTACTGTCTTAAACAATCTAACCCAGGCTAATGCACAGAATCTGTGGTGTACCTGTCTCTCTACAGTGATGATGAAGAACTCCATGGAGAAACACAGGATGTAGCCTGAGTGAAGCCCATGCCAGATCGTCAGAAAGAGGAGCGTGGTCACATGAGACAGGGTCTTGTTGCCAAGGAACTTTAATCGTTTGAAAACATGTCTGAAAAAAATCAGAAGAGACAGAAAAGTTAAAACTGTGGATAATCCCAGTTTTGATGAAAGATCTGGATGAGTGCAGTCAGAAGTGCTTCAAGTATCCCTGCCTACATGGCACTCGCATACCTGGAAGTTGATGTTGCATAGCAACTGGGGTTATATTAAAACATTGCAACAACTTTACATGTTCAGCAAGGATATCTGTCAAATCAGTGCAGAGCCATGGGTTGTTCCCTCACAATATGTTGAAAAGGTGCAAACAAATTATGTTTTCAGTCCTCGAATCAGTGTTTGTGTTTTCCCCTCACGAAACAATCGTGACAAGCTGCACTATTAGCTGCAGAGAGCAGGGTCAGACAAATAAGAACACGACGTACTGCTGTTATAAAAACATTGCCTGTGGCCTTCAAAACAACGTGTTAGAAGATCATTAAAGCACCCACCAGTCACAAAGACACACACACACACACACACACAAGGACACACATTTCTGATGGTGTGTTTTGGGTTGGGGGGTCGGGGAGTGTCTTTCTGAAATCTGACGAGCACACTTTGTTATCAACTGTTCAGGTGCAAAGGTGAGAAAGTGTGCTGCAGCATTTGAACTTCTCTCTCAAGATTTCTTCTTTCATGCTTCAGCAGCAGCAGCACTGTGGCTGCCTTCGAGGACAGACTGTAAATTGTACAACTTATTGCTGACGGCTGACTTTTCACGCTGCCTTTGAATGTGGCCATTTGGAACAGATATAAACAGTAGTTCATACCACACTCCATACAAAGTATTTTGTTTGAATCACACTGACCCCTTTAAGGAGCCTCTCTATTTATTGAACAATGGACCCCTCATACCAATTAGTAACGCCTGCAGATTCACTCTGGAGCTGGGTATTATATACATTCAAAGGCCTCACGTAGAAGCCTGCATGATTATGATTCAATAAAGCTGCTGGAAGAAGAAAGCTTTATAAACGCAGAATTAAACTTAACTCTTTTAATGTTTAACTGCTTAAATGTGTACCAAGAGAATTAGAAGTACTGCCTGTGTGACTTCAAAGACTTTTTTATTTGTACGTCGAATGATGAGAGCATTTCAAGTGTCACTTTTGTATTTCTTATATCAAGGGCATGAAACCTCTTCAACACACTGATCTAACCTGCAAGGGCAGCCTTGTATCACTTATATCTATCAAATCGTTTTCTTCAGGAGTACTTTTTGTTACTGACAAGGATGTAATATTTGCCTGTGCTCTTTGTTTGCTGTCTTCAAGATAATGAAAAATTACTGGCCTCATTTTTGGTCCCTTTTTTTTTATTAGTGCCTATCAAACCTATAAATAATTAAAATTATTTTATTTATTTATTATTTATTTTGCTGTTCAATGCTACTAATGTATTGTTAGATGTAGTTTCAGCATGTCATTGTTTGTTGCTTCTTCCATATAGAAAACACTGTGCTGCTGTCATAAACTGGATTCCCTCTTTAAAGAGGTTTTGGATCTAAAGATCCAAACAAATATACAGTGAGGCTGCACTTGCAGATTTAACTTTCATAGTACAGTGGACTTTGGGCCTTGGTGGAGGTCTGCATTTCAAAGTACTTTCCATTTTGGAAGGCCGTCACTCCCCTCCTGCAGCCTCTGTGTCTCATGCAGTTTTAGATAATAGAAAGTGAAAATAAACTCAGGGAGCTAATGCATTCAGCTGAAATGGACCATGTAATAAACTGTATGTTCAATAAATTGCTTTGCACACTGTGGTCATAATAAACGGTGTCACACACTCCGCCTGCCGGAAAACTGCAAACTTTTTAACTCCTGCCAGAATGTCCTCCCCTCTCCCTGTGAAGAATCCTCTGGTGTTAAACTCAACAGTGAGGTGAAGCCTTTGAATAAAAAACTAGGTTACTCTGTCTTTTTGAAACAATGCCACATACACATATTGGATTTAAACAGTAATCCCCTCCGCTTCAGTGCTATCATCTAAGTAAATATTTAACTTTTACCACAGTGCTTTGAGTAAAAGCCAGAGGGCGTCACAGATTTCAGGCTGCACACTGACCTGGCAGCCCAGGCGTTTGTGTTGATGTTGAAGGAGGAGATGGTTCCTCCGAAGTGTGGCGTGGTTTCAAAGAGCCACACCTTCATGTTGGCACAGGCGTCCCACTTAGGCTCGCCATTCACCAAACCATTATAGCCCAATCCAGATAATATACACACACCCTCCTGGAAAACACAAACACATGTCAGTAAGTCAATGTGCTTACGCAAGATCACACCATGAGGCAAGAGAACCTGATAAATGGGGACTTAACCCATGAACCTCTGTTGTGTGTAAAAGACAGTTTTACTGTCAGTGTGCTGTTACAGTCAGCTGGTATGTAAATCCATCTTCTTATGAATGAGATTTATTTGGGAAACAAATTAGTAGGTTGGTTTCTACATGTGTAGTGAACATGTTTGCAAAGCAAGAGGTTACTTACCGCTATGAGCCAACAGCTGACATATTTATACAAATTGACTTTAGCCCACAGGAGTATGAACACACAGCGGTACCAGAAAGGTTGAGCCTGTGAGAGGGGCATAGGTTCATGTGTAAGACATGTGAAACGGTCAAAAAACCCAAGTAGTGATCATTTTTATACTGTTGTCCTCACCTCATATTCATCTGTTAAGTAGTAGCTATCTGCGTAATGAGGACTGAATATTGCAAATATCACCAAACAGAGAAAGCCTAAAACAAATCTCTTCATCGCTGGTATAACACTGAAACAGAGAGAGATACAAAATGAGAATAGGAAAGAGGAGTTCATAATGTGAACTGCAGGGCTTTAACACTTATTTAGCAGAGATGTAAGAAAGATATTGTTCTTCGCTCATCATTTTCTCATCTTCTCACACCTATTTGGAGGCTTTCCAGGGCAGTCGGTGAGTTCCCCTGCCACCAGTCTCTGGTAGCTGTGAAGTGTAAACTGGGGACCCACCAGGAAGCCTCCGTAGAAGTAAGAAAAGCCATACACCTCAAGCAGAGAGGGCACAGACCGTAGGGCTGCAGTCTTCTGCTCTGAACTCAGCTGGTCCTGAAATGTGCAGATATGAAAGGGAAATCATTTAAAATGAGAGAGAAGGAAGGGAGCAATGAAAAGGAGGGTTAAAGTAGAGAAGGAGGAGAACAGAAGGGCAGAGAGGCTTTTTTAAAAGCATGTTGACAAGCTCCCAAACAAAGAGCTCTTTTAACAGTTTCACCACAAGCCCCACATGAGGGCAAGTGATATTCTTCTTTAACTGCAGGCTAAAACTGTGTCCTGAATAGTGACCCTTTGCATTCTTCAAACAGACACAATACCAAATGAGAGGATGTTCATATGTTTCTACATGGATGAAAAGATCAATTAGAATAAAAACCAGCATGTTGAGCCTAATTAGAATGAATTAAATAAAGCAACGGAAGAAAAAAATGACATCTTTCCTAAATATGCTCACTGAGGCAGAAGGAGCCAGAGTGGATGAGCAGAATGAAAGGAAATGTTCCTTAACACAGAGTTAAAGGTACAGTTTGTAGTTTTTAAAAGTCTTCAGTGGAACAGACTTGGTGGAGTTGTATTATAAGATTTTAAGTATATTCAAATAAGTGTATAATCACTTAAATAAGGAAATTGATTTGTTGGTGTTACTTAAAATTAGCCTTACATTTCAACCCAAAGAGGTTCCTTTTTGCAGAGGCCACCAGCTTATACCACCATGTTTTTTCATAAAAGGCAAGGAAGAAGACAAGAAAAACACAAAGAAGATGGAGAGAGTTGATGTTGTGTGCAAGAGAAGATCATGCTTAGAATGCGTCACAGGAGGGTTTTTTTGTCCTTGAAGGCCTCTGTCTCTTCACCAAGGTGAAGTGTGAGTAAGGTAATGTTTCGGTCTGGAATCTGACTGCTCAATATCAATAGATATTTCTATTTCTACTCTTTATTGTAAATCTGATGCTTCTAATCTGATGCTGCTAACGCTCCTGTTTTTTGCATGAAACAAATTAAGGTCCCCTTAAAATTAAATGAGCATTTTGATTTCCTTTTGGTTGTTTTCTTTTTTTGTTTTTCTCACCTTTATCATTTTTCTCCTCTTGCCTGCAGAGTCTGCTACAGCCAGATAAAAAGCAACCAACTGACATACTGACACAAATTCAAATGATATGACCATACAAAAAAGAAAATGAAATGGTATGCTACTTGTGTGGCATATTGTCAAACAACTTAAGGAGTTCAGGAAGCTCTGCATCTAGTTCTACTAGAGTGTCAACTAGATTACAGTAACAACTGTTTGCTTTGCAATTAAAGCTGTGTTTACACTAATTTGACGGTAATTTTGATAAGTTAAGAAGTCTTATTGGATAGAAATCCAAAACCCTGATTCTAGGATCTCTGATGTGAAGATTTTCTGCCTTTCTTTGTTTTTAATAATGGCTTGAGTTGGTGATGGACATTCAACAATCTGTTCACATAAGTTGCACCCTGCGCTCTTTACACTGTAGCATGCACTTACAATTTTCTTTTTTTCTCAATTAAGTATTGGATTTGTTTATCGAGAAAACAACTGGCTTAATAATCAAATAGTGTTTAGGATCAGAAGAAGTTGACAGAAGACATGCAAATATAAACTTTACTTCATCTTCTTTGTTAAGATTACACAATACCACATTACTTTATTTACCAAGGTGACCAGCCTCGGGCATTTAAGCTAACTTCAGTTGTTTTTTGTTTTTAGTTGGAAGCCTAACCTACCATCTGCCAGATATTACGTGAATCAAAAACTTAATCAAAGGCACGAACAAACAGATATTACAAGAAGCAGAGAAATGAAATAAAAAAGAAAACAATAATGTGTTCAGAAATGATCAAACAGGAAGAAACAACACAAATCAACCAACTCACAGGTTCCTTCCCGCCATCATAGAAATCAAACGCCAAACCTGCAAATCAGAAAACAGAGTGATATCAGAACCATAATGAGGTGGACTAATACAGTCATGATTGTTGAAATAACCTTCTTACTGGATGCAAAGGATGAGTCAGCAGCTTATCAGGGTGTTAATCATTCGCTTGAGTACTTGGCTTCATTGCATCAATAACAAAACCGCATCTGCGTTTATGAAACAGTTGTGCTCTGTCGAAAAAGAGGAGCTTGAGGAGTGCTGAAATCAACTCACCGATAAGTTTGAGTGTGAGGACACAATGAGGCATGGTCCATTTGATGTCATACTCCTCTGTGGCTGTGTAGTAATAACCTGCCAGCAGGTAAAACTGCAGGAGGAGAGAAAATTGTGAGTGCAGCAAGAGAAATGGAGGGGGAGGAAGTGGCAAAAAACTCATAAGGGCACTTTTAAGCTCAAAGTGGCCATATTTTTTTTTGTTTAGAACACAGCCTTGTTTGGTTTTCTTTTACTCAATATTCTTTTTTTTAAAGTATGCAACAACACAGGATTATTGCCCTACAGTGAATCAATTTTGACACACAGGCAAACAGTATGCACAGTAGGTAATTGAAGGAAACAGCAGAATGCTGATGAAGGAGTCTGATGTTAGCCTGTGCAGGCAAACTGATGAACTGTACCCACTGCTGCAGTTAATGTCCAAGGGGAGCAACTTAAAAAAAACAGACATGGAGGGAAATGTAAGAGACCAGAGGGACAGCTCACCATTTGAAAGGTGAAGCTGCTCAGGACAGTCGTCACTGTCCTTCCCATGAGCCTTAGCATCAGGAACTGAACTAGGATGCATACTGCAGAGTGATAGAGCTGAGAGCCTGTGAGAGAGAGATGAATAGAGAGTCGGGGTGGGGGGATGGTGAGTGCAGTCAAGTGTGACCTGTCGGGCTGGACATGACAACAGCATTTTCCCTCCACACTTCAGTATTGGCAGAGATGACGGAGGAGCAACAAGGCAAAATCAATGATACATCATGAGCATGAGCACTTGGAAATAAGCTTAAAAAAGGGTTGAGGGGGAAAAGAATTCCACAAGGAGAAAGAGAAAGCAACAGACCTGCTGTTAAATCCAAGTGCAGCCACAACAGAACAAAAAGAAGAAAAGAGATCATGTTAGTAGTTTGATGATACTCCACACTTAACTGTGAGGAAGCTTTACTGGTCATTTTAAAAGAATAACCTCTTATTGTCATCATTACGTCCTTACTGTGTGGTTGTTTACGTTTCTGTCCAAAGGTGATAACTCAAAAACTAGTTTTATTGGAAAAAAAACCCCATGCTAATTCTAAGACGAAATGGCTAAACCTGTGTTTCGGCTCCTCAAATGTTAACAATTATCTTTTTTTCGTCAAGCTACAAGCTTACAATCCTTTCCTCACTTATTGACATAAACCTGCCAAACAAGGCAGCTAATGCAAAAATTTTTTATCTTAGTTTTAAAAGTGACCTAATCACCTGATCTAACTGTGTTTTATATTGTTTAATTTCTTTTTAAGCCTTGGGGTACTGATATATTTCTATTTTTGCAATCCCATCACATTAAGTGTTCATTCATTCATTCATTTTTCGAACCGCTTGTCCTGTTCAGGGTTGCGGGTGGCTGGAGCCTATCCCAGCTGTCATTGGGAGAGAGGCGGGGTACACCCTGGACTGGTCGCCAGTCAATCACAGGGCTGACACATAGACAAACAACCATTCACACACACACTTCTACCTACGGCCAATTAAGAGTATTTGGTTAACCTGATGCTCATGTTTTTGGGCTGTGGGAGGAAGCTGGAGTACCCGAAGAGAAACAGAAAGGCTCACCGGCCAAGCTGAGAATCGAACTGGTGACCTTCTTGCTGTGAGGCAGCAGCGCTAACTTGTGCTCCCACATAAAATGTTATTACATGTAATCCCAGTTGGTAAATTACTCAATATACTTCCTATCTCATCAAATAGGAAAGAGTCTGAGCATCAAGTGTACAAATGACTCTAAGATTTAATCTCTGGTTTGAATCCGGGAGCCAAGGACTGTTAGACCACATCCACTTCCTCCTCATACCAGACATGACTCAATGATAGCTGATGAACCAAGCACATGAAAAAACAGTTGGCCTTTTGCTTGGAAGGCCTCAGACCTTAAGTTACTCACTCAACATGTCAAAACTGCTTTCAGTTGAACATTTTCTAAGGCCTTACAGTTTTTAGTTATTAGCATTGAATTAGAATAAAAATTGTAATCACTGTATGATGCAGTGATGAATAAAAGAGGAGTTTATAGTCTAAAACAAACAGAACTACACTGTGCACTTCAGAGTAAACATTTGGACTCAAGTATGAGAAATAATTAATCTGGAACAACCTTAACAAGCAAATAAAGCTTCAAAAGTTGGCAGTAAATGTATTTATTAACAATTTCTGATGAAGAGATTTAATTTACTAAAGTTGGGCTTACTGCAAAAGTTGAAAGTTTAAAAAAAATGTAATTTGAAATCTGGTGCCAAAAATTGTACATGAGCGTGCACGGTTATCACTGTTAAATTGTGTCTTCTTTTAGCAACACACCATTAGCATTCAGGTTCTGGGGACACCACTTTTTGGGGTGCAAAGAATTTGAATGTTTTCCTACTTGGTACTCATTACAATAGGAGTCTCCTTTGTTGTACTCTCAGTTTCATAATGAACTCACTGTTTATACTGAGTGACAAGTTAGGATTGCAGGCAGGCCAGTTTAGCACCCAGACTCTCCTACTGCAGAGCAGTGCTATAGTGATATATGCAGAATGCAGTCTGGCATTGTCTTGCTGAAATACTTAGGCTCTTCCTTGAAAAAGGAAGCACATATTGCTCTAGAGCCTATTTATTCTGTTCAGCATAAATTATGATTCCTTCCCAGAAGTATAAACTACCAATGCCATTGCCACTCATGCATTCCTGTAGCATTGTGGAAACCAGCTTTAGTGGAGTGTGAGGGTAACAAACTCAACACTCTCCTCTATAGACAGAGGATCCATTACCCTAAAAAAGAATGTCAAATTTTGTTTCAGACCACAGAACAGTTTCCACTACGCCTCTGTTGATCTACAGTGGACTAAGAACCTTCTAGTTAAGAGCATTTAAGCTTTTTCCAAGATAGTTTGTCTTGGCACTATTTTGAATTAAAAATAGAGTTTATATACAAACCATCAAAATTTAGTATCAATATTTTACACAGTGTTCTCAAACTTTTGGAATTGGAGTTGTAAATTAAAGATATGACTGACTGTTTGGCTTTTGTATTAAATCCCCATTTTAGCTACATACTACCCATAGTAACAAAACAGAGCTATACAAAAATGTTGTGTTAAAAAGAACTGTGCAAAAGCTAAAAGAGAGATATCATTCATTCAGCGTATATAGTGTGCAACAGTTTATTCAAACCTAACTTTTATGAAAGAAAAGATGATAGTGAAGCTTTAAATATAGCCAAACACATCATTAACTCAAAAACAATATAAAACTGATCTTTGCTGCACAGCAACATGAAAAATATTTTGTCAGAGCACTTTGTCTCACCAAAGTTGAATGCTGCTAATGCCAGTCCAGAGAGTGTGTGGAACAAGTGTAAGACAGTGGCAGATTGGTAAAACAAAAACCGCCGGTACACCAGAGCACAGGGATACCCTGCAGGAGAGACAGAAACACAGGAAGAAATAATGTTAAAGGGCTTTCGTGTGTGACTTCATATCAGAGAAGCCAGCTAACCCAGACACCTCCTGGTATCAGCGACTCCAACCTTGTGGTTAAACAGATTGGCACACAGCAGCCTTTTAGCGCCAATGGTGCTGCTGCAAATCTGGCATCTTAAGAAGGAAGATAAGTGTTGGGGGGGAGTTGAAAAGGACAAACACTCAACACAGATCATGGCTCTTTTTTATTACATGCAACCCTGGACTCTAATGTAAAAATTAAGTTTCCATTTAAAAGAAACTAATGACAGCACAATTTTACAGAGACCAAACAGCCCACTGCGGAGGGGAAAACTTCTTCACCTTTTTGTTAGACTTCCTTAAGAGCACATCTTAGTCAAATATGCACCAATCATGTAAAACATCCTGATAAATTTTTCAACCAATTTTATTGTCCCATGAATGACACACACTTTGTGATGCTTGAAAGTTTAAATGCTTACACAAAAAAGACCTACTTAAAAAAAAAAAAAAAAAAAAAAAAACTTAAATACTACACAGTAGCATTTAAATTTTAGTCCAGATAAAATTCATCACCAACATGGCTGTGGCTTTCACATATTTCACAAACAGAATCCAAAATTCAGTTTTAGGAAACAAAAAATCAGTTGCTGTAGTTGCAAAATTTCTTTAAAATTGGCACAATATGTGACATATTAACAAACAACACTGCTCCAATGCTAGTGCTTTAGTGCATTTGAATGAGATGACTTGAACCCTTGGCCTTTCTGGGACTGGTAAAGATGTGTTGCATATCAAAGATTAGCACACTGTTAACCATTATAAAACCAGATGAAGTTGTTTTAGAATTAGATAAGAGACTTCCTAAACTGTATACTGAAAACACATTCAATAAAAGAGCCGTCCCTATATCTTGTCTTGGAGCTACACTGAGCAGCACTTCAGAGCAGTGGTGGTGTATTTTAAACAGACTATAAACACAAATATGCAGTGACGTCTCAAATAGGCAATACATTACTGTGTAGTTAATCTAGTGAAGAAGTCTGGTGACAAAAGCATAAATCACAGCAGGGGTGACATTGACAAAACCACCTGTTATTTCAGGCTCTTGTGGAGCAGACGAAGGCAGTTACTATACAACATTATGCAACACACATTAAGCAACTCTGTGTGGAAGAGCGTGCAACGGGCTAACTGGAGGTTTGCAGACATTAGCCTACCAAAGTCTGACCTGAGTGGCCACGTTATGACCATTGTATTGTTAGCGAGAGGCGACAAGAGAGAAACTGACGTGTCAGAACAAAGTTCAGAGAGGACGGCATGGAGGGCGTCCTCCTTCAACCCAGGCACACGCACCCCTTCTACCCACTTGTTCTATCGTAATGCTACTTGTGCATTACAACTGCGGATCGTAACTTCAAGCACTCAAAGGTAAAAACTACAATGAACTACGGCCTTGCTAAACCACCTTAACCCTGATGGGAACTGTATGTCCCCTCTACTCAACAGGGTCGAAAATGGAGGATTGAGGACATATTTTGGGAGTCTGTCTCCTTGTCAAAGCACAGCCCTCCCCCCAACAATATTGAGGCTATTAATTCCTCAAAGTACCACTTCATACAATTTTGCCTTTCCGGTATTTCACGATTTCTAACTGGAATGTGCGTTCTGAACTGCATGACTTCCTTGGTGTTTCTCTAGTTAGTTTCGTTGCCCGATTATTAATTCGTAACAACATCGAAAGGAAGTGGTACCATAAAAACATCATGTCAATTTAATGCCACTAGTTGTCCGTTGTAATGATTTACAGGGATCAGTTGCTCTTACGTTTTGGTGTACATGCCTTAAACTTACAAGTTTTCAAGTAAATAACACGTGGTCTCGTAGAGGCCCATGTTATATATTGAGTCAATTATTCTGTAAAGCTCACAACAAAGTAGTGTACAAAATCAACCAGTACAGCCTGTAGCTATGTGTCAGTTAACTGAACGTTGTGTTAGCAGTGAGGGGAACTTAGTAGTTACACAAAGCAGTGTAACGTGTGAACGAAGAGGCTGCCATTTCCACTGGCTGTCAGAGTAACACGTAACATATTCGTTAGGATGAACTCACCGATTAAAATCGACAATATGAGACGAACCGCTGGCTCCGGGGACCCTAAGGACTCCGACAGACTCTCCAGCAAGGGAGCCGCCATCTTTCTTATGGGCGGAAGCGTCTACTCGCGACGTTTCAGTGAACCCACGGCAAACTGCCTCGCATATACCATAGACGCTCCGCTTTTTAAAGGCCCGTATGCAGTTCAGCCTCCTCAAAGTCTGACGATGTAGTTCTCCTCCTATCAACACTCCCCTCCTGAGTGCACCTGTTGGTACACTTTTATATGTAGAGTGTCCTTTACATTAAAAGTGCTAAAAAGGCTGGGCTTGCCTGATAGGCAGCCCTTCTGTAGAATTAATTCAAATGTAGAAAAAAAACAGTTACCTTGAGTATGATACTAACCCTTTAAACGAACGTCGTGCAAATAGCGTAAGAGTGCCCCCATGTGGTGAACATTCAAGTTTCTAAACACGTAGGGCTACTTACTGGCATGTGGTGTACCTGCAATTTGAGGGGCTACTTAGCTTGCACGTTTTTTATCCTGATGTGTATGGAAATATTTGTCCCTTGATATTAACTTACGTACCAGTTAATTATATGTACTAAGAAGAGATATTGATCCACTGATGTTACCATTATTTTTATTATGGTTTTCAGTTTTCATTGGGATATATGCCCTAAATAACTGCTTACAATTTTTTTTTTCTTTAAAAAACTTTGCCTATGCATTGTGCTGATCTTGTCCTCGGATCAACTGATTTCTTAACCCGTGTTGAGCGTTCAGAATGTGTTGTGTCTGAATTCTTTGATCAATAATCTTTCCGAAGCGTATGTTACATGTGTACATATTAACCTGATACTCATAATTGATTTCAACGTTTCAGGGGGCTTCTCTTTACGAGTAGCCTGCTAGACAAATTACTAAAGAGCAATAATTCCTGAACTTCAAACGTTTACTGACATGATTGGTACCCTTTGCAGATATACTTCTATTATGGTTGGTACTGCCGGCTACTGTCAATCTAACCATAAAGACTGGTGGGAAAAAGGCGCACAAAATTGTAATTCGAGGGGAAAGTTTCTTTATGTTTAAAAAACGTTATCATAAGTTCTGTGAAAATTGAATTACTGTTGATCGCAGTGCATGCCGGGTAAAATGCAGCCGCTCCGCCAATCAGAAACTCTTGATTCAATACCTGAACCCACAAAAAGTGGGACTTGTATCATTGTAATCAATCAATCGATGATACACCATCGCTTCGGTCGAGCCAGGTTAGAACCATAAAACAGACTCCCCATATCCACTGAATTTATGTTTTCATCTTACTCTAACAAGTAAATGAATACGTGTGTATGATTAACGAAATGGACATGAACGTACCATAATACTTGGCCCTGCCCCTGCCTCAAATGAAACGCAGCGACGCATCAGAGGGCGTGCCACCGCAAACCAATGGAGCCGCGAGAGAGGAGGTGTTAACTTTCCATCTTCATAAATACTAAGAGGTACTTTCTCACGTCCGCTCTTGTACCCCAGACAAGGTGCACCTTGGTAGGCCGTCGGCACCCACTTATTGCTTATAAAAATCCGTAAAATAAGAATAAAACGCAACCATGAGCAGGAAATTCTTTGTCGGTGGAAACTGGAAGATGAACGGCGACAAGAAGAGCCTCGGGGAGCTCATTCAGACCATGAATGGAGCCACGGTCGACCCTAATGTCGGTATGTAGATTTCAACAATTGTGAAAGTAAACCACTGTTTGGAAATGTGCTCGTTCTCTCATCACGCCCACAACACTGATTACGTGTCAAGTTTCCTCCTTGATTGTTTTACAAGAACATCATGTCAAAACTGCTCGGTCACCCATAAATCAATAGCTTAACAGCATATCAGACTTCATACTTTTAATTTTATTCTCCGTGAAAGTGTATTTTTATGTGCAAAAGTCTCATTAGCGTGTTTAATGAGCTGGCTAGTGACCAACAGCAGACGGATCCGTGCATGACCACGGGTGCCAGTTTTCAGTCATGTCGGTTATGGTGGTGGTGGGTGTGCGTTCACAGCGGCACGTAGTCCAGCAGCCAGCTCTGCCTCTGTCTGGAAAAAGTGCATGGTACCTTCAGTGCTGCTTGTTACGACTCATCTTTCATCTGGAAACTAACAAGGGGTGCTGTCGCCCTGTATAGTTCAATTCGTAGTTGTTGTGTGGACACTTGGACCACTAGGACAAAGGGAATGCATATTTTAGTTGCTTATTTAGTTGTACGATTTTTTCCAGTACGCCCTGAACGCAGCAACAATAGACATTTGCCCTGTTGCTGTCTGCTTCCTGCAGACAAGGGATGAGCCGTAACCGCTGTTACTGTATGCCATCTTTTTTATCCGGTGCATAATAATCATCTGGTATTTACTACAAGCAGGGAGATGTTGAATCTGCCTAGACCTGTTTATACTGCGATCAGGCCCGTTTGCTCCTCTTGTTGTGAACAGGCGTTATGCAACTGTAATGTAGTGGGCTTATATCCGTTAAAGGTCTGAACTGTCACTCTGCTCCGACTGGCCTTGGACCTTGCTCCAGTAATGAATCCGCCCTCTTTGCAGTGATTCAGTCAGAGTATTCCCTCTTGATTTCCTCCGTTGGGCTAAGAATGTTCAGTTCAGCTTCCCCTCCGGACAGATGTCCTTCAAATGCTGGCTATTTAAACTTCTTTATTTGACCATTTGAACTCAAAGTCTCATGACTTCTCCATGACCTCTACAGAATGCTGCCATGTGTGCGCCCTTTGGAGGTCTGAACTCAGACCTTTAATGTAGGGAAGTTTGACTGTGGCTGGGGACTAATGACCTTTCCCAAACCAATAATAACATGAGGTGTTTAATATAGACACCACCAACCCCAAGATACAGTTACATTTTGAATGCCAGTGTTTTCACTTTACTGTTTTGTTGGACTTGAGTCGACTGAACTATGGAAACAAATCGTTTGCCCATGAGAGAAAACATTTTGTGTATTTTACACTACAACGTGTATATAAAGTTCAGTTCAGTGAGTTAAATTAGACCAAAAGCTTGTTGATAGATTTTCAGTCAATAAAGTGTGCTGTTTTTTTTATTTATTTTACTGCTACTTAAAATATTTGTGATAATAAAAAAACATGAAAGTCTCTTAAAAAAACCTCAAATAACATTTATTGGTGGATGTGTTGCCCAATTTGTCATCAAATCAATAGTGATTACAGTCTCCAGCTCTGTGTGTTCAAGAAATAGTGTTGGTTTAACCAATGTTTTCTTCAGATAGTCTAATAGAAATTATTTTCAATGACTACTTAAAGGTACGCCCAAAGCTGCATTTCGAAATATTGCAGAATCATTGGTATTCAGGAAGTTGGTCAAACGGATATCTTTGTTTTTTTATAGACAATGGCCAATACAAAAACCTCGCTTGTGTTCTTCTCCCTCTTCTCTGTGCACAGAGGTTGTATGCGGTGCCCCATCAATCTACCTGGACTTCGCCAGGTCCAAGTTGGACGCCAAGTTTGGCGTGGCAGCTCAGAACTGCTACAAAGTTCCCAAGGGTGCCTTCACTGGGGAGATCAGGTGCGCAATGAGAGGACGGACTCTGAAATAATGGTGAATAGGTGGAAAGAGAAAATGGAACTTAATCATGTTTGTATATAACCTTCCCTCAGCCCTGCGATGATCAAGGACTGTGGTGTGAACTGGGTGATCCTCGGACACTCTGAGAGGCGCCACGTCTTTGGAGAGAGTGATGAGGTAAATCTCAAGGATTTTACCGCGTTGGTAATGGTTATACGTGCAAACCTTTAAGAGCTGCATCCTTTTACATGAGCGAGATTTCAAAAACAAAAAAACATTGCTCCTTCTCTGTACACTCAATAATAAGATGCTTGTGTTGTGTTAGCTCATCGGTCAGAAAACAGCCCATGCTCTTGAGAGCGGTCTGGGTGTCATCGCCTGCATCGGTGAGAAGCTGGACGAGAGAGAGGGTGGCATCACCGAGAAGGTTGTCTTTGCTCAGACCAAGTTCATCGCAGGTACGTGACTGCAGAGTTTGCATGAGCAGGAGAGACAGTGCTAATGCTGAAACAAGCATTTCACTTTGTTCCATTGTTTTTGCAAATCACAGTGTGGTAAAAATCAGCCAACTTGTGAAATTCAAGTGTTATGGCACATGTCCCTCTCACAGACAATGTAAAGGACTGGAGCAAGGTTGTGCTTGCCTACGAGCCTGTGTGGGCCATCGGCACTGGCAAGACCGCTTCCCCACAGCAGGTAAACAAAAGTAACCACTGCAAACAATGACTCCAATCCCTTTTGTAAGCACTCACAATACAAACGTGTTCTGTGTATATGTGTGATAACTCAGGCTCAGGAAGTTCATGAGAAGCTGAGGGGTTGGCTGAAGACCAACGTGTCTGAGGCTGTTGCCAACTCTGTCAGGATCATCTATGGAGGTCAGTCTGTTGGAAAAGATGAAGTCTGTGCATACATTTTCTTGCTTTGCTTTTTGGCTCCTTATGTAAAAAAAAAAAAATCTTCTTCTCAGGTTCTGTGACTGGTGGTACCTGCAAAGAGCTTGGCTCTCAGAAGGATGTTGATGGCTTCCTGGTGGGCGGAGCCTCCCTCAAGCCAGAGTTCGTCGAAATCATCAACGCCAGGGCATAGAAATCCTGGAACTCTACCGTGAGACCAAGTCAAGATTAGAGGCCAGCTCCATTCAGACGATCATCCTTCACTCTCAGCACTTAGTCCCCTTCCCCTCCTTATTCAAAGTATTTGTGTAATGATGTCATTCCCTCCTTTCCTTTATTTTTTGTTGTATATTTGACATGAAAAGAAAGGGACAGGTTGACACATGCACTGTACTGCACTGAAAAGAGTTAAGTCCTCTGAGAATAGCCCCGTGTGCGTACTAACTTCCACACTGTGTGCTCAAGCTGTAAAGACTGACAACAATTACACCTTGAGGTGGGCAGCCAGTCCACGCCTTTACTTGAAAAGTTTACGAAACTTTTTTCTGTAAACAGTGTCACAGCTCTTGTCAATCCGATTTATTTTTCTTTTTAATATCTGTGTCTCTTTTGTGTAACAATGATGTTCTGTGGCTTTTACCTCCCTGTAGACATGCATGATCTGCTCTCTCTTGTTGGCTGTTCCGCCAAAAGAGGAGCGCTCATTTCATGTTCATCATACTGTGTCATGGCCAGAGGGAAGACAGTTTGGGAAGGCTGTACGGTAACATTATAATAAACGGTTTAGAGACGGTTTTTGAGTCAAATGTCTGCCTCTTTTATGACTTCTATTCCATGAATTTCTAAATACACACTCATGTTGCTCATGTTTAGTAGCTGTGTTCAGTCCGCTCAGTGTGATCACAAACCAAGTGGTATTCTGAGGATGGCAAGGAGAGAGTATCTAATTACAGACCTCAACTCCTGCTAAGACAATGTCATGCAGAGATGCCTTCAACTGCTATTTTTATCCCTAACTAAAACAGACACAGCAGAAAGATGACCATGCCGCAGAGAAGTACTGCTGCTTTATAATAAACGTGAAGATAGAAATTGTGAATACAGAGTGAAAAAAAAGTATAATGCACATGGAGACCTTAAGCCCCCACATCTTATTTGTGTTGTGGTTTATTTCCACTCTGTGTCTCTAAGTTCTGCAGTCTGGTCTGTTAGTAGCTGACAACCAATATTTTCTGTTCCTTAGTCAGACCCTTTGACACATCGAAACCACTGCAGAAGGAAGAGAGTAAGGAAATCTCAGAAGTTCCCCAAATATCTTACATGACATAGACCAAAAAAGCTTTAGTTAATGCTCTTCTTGTGTGATCATTTTCAAGAAAATGAGATACTCAGATGGCTATGATGTGCAGTAAAGGTCCCTATCCAGAAGCACAGCTGTTACATTGTATTTTTTAATAGTTTTAAACTTTTACACATAACATAACACAACATAAGTCTCTAATTAGTAATGAATATAAATCATGTTAGAAAAAAAGACGTTTTGAGCTTTATTATTATTATTATTATTATTATTATTATTATTATTATCATTATTATTATTATTATTATTATTATTATTATTTCATTGGATCCCCATAAGCTGCTAACAATGCAGCAGCTACTCTTCCTGGGGTCCTGGGGTTTTATATTTTTGTCTGGTGCTGGATTGTTAAACATTGGGTTGGTTGGTTTTGTAGAATCTTAGACTTTATCAAACATCATTGGAACAACTAAAGTAAACTAAACTAAACCATTGCAGGTTACAGTAAATAAATGTGACAGGGCTTGACGTAACAGACAGGTCAATGTGTACACTGAAAAATATTTCATGAATTTCAGGTGCACAATAATCACAATCTCTTGCCTGGCTTTAGTAAACACAGGGCTTTCACCAAATATTTGCCTGTTCCATAGTTTTTGTCACAGTATTCTTTCTGTGTTGAAACAGCCTCATGGCTGAACCACTTGCTGTGGAAACAAAGCTGTGGGTATGTGCAATAGGAGAAAGGCAAGAACACCTTTCTAATCAGTTTATCACACTCCTACAGGGAAAAGTCAGAACAAAACATTAAAATACTTGTGTCAAAACTTAACATCACACGTCCAAAAGAAATACACCTAAAATATATGAAAAGAGTTATTTTAGCACACTGGAAACGCACCTTTTAGAACTTCGGCCCTGTTTAAGAGGAGGGGTCCAAAGTGTACACTCCAGTCCAGCAGGGGGCGCTTGTCATTCACATTGAACAAAGCGCAGCTTGCTCCCATGTCCGTGTTTACAAGCGAAGCGTGACGTTCTGGGACTCGTAAGAATACGTCTCTAAGCGTAACGTCAGCTAGAATTTATTTATTATAAACCGACAAACGTGCAAAATGCTGTCTCTGCGAGCTTTTCTCAACGACAGACTGATGGCAGCTGCTGATGAAATTTATGTAGCGGTCGAAAAGACAATAGCCGACTACAAAGAGGAGATTTTTCGCTCAAAGGATCTGGAAATAAGTCGTCTAAGGATGCAACTGAAGCTTCTTAAGTCAGGTTGGTTTGAATGGATCCTACTTGCAACCGAACCTTATTAAAGTTTCTCATTTTTGCAGTTCAGTTGCATGTAATTGATGCTGATATTTGTGTCATTTTTAAAGAACCTGAACTGGAGAGATGCATTGGAGACCAGCTGCAGCAGCACACCCATCATCACCACCACCCTCCTCCCCCTCAGCATCATCAGTCAAGCCCTGCAGTGGAGGAGGGTCCTGAGCCCCAGCCCTGCGAGGAAGATGAGGGCAGCAGCATGGAGCAGGAACACGTAGAGTCCTCAGAGGTGAAGAAGGAGCAGCAGCAGAAGAGTCACGGGGATTTCTGGATGGGACAAGATGCAGCAGAGCAGCTGGAAAGCCTCGAATCAAACATGAAAGACTTTATCTCACCCACCTCCAGTCTGAGAAACAGTCTGCATGATGCCATATTACCCTTCCACCCAAACCACAACAGCATTATCAACATCAGCAGCACTGGAGAGAAGCCCTACTGCTGCTCTGTTTGTGAGAAGCGCTTCAGTAACTGCTCCCACCTTGCAGCTCACATCAGGACGCACACAGGAGAGAGGCCGTATATATGTGAAATATGCAGGAAGACTTTTATCACAACAAGTGCTCTGAATAGACATCAGACCATACACACTGAAGGAAAACAATACATCTGTAATTATTGTGGGAAGTCATTCAAATGGATGGAGTCTCTGGGCAGGCACGTCAGAAGTTTGCATAAGAGAGAAAACATGCCTGTGTGAATTTTAAAATTACACTGATGTCAAATAGATGTGTGTTTTGTGTGTCATTTACTGTTTTGTTAGTATTAGGTGCGAACAAAGAATGTGATTTTCGATTTTTAGTTTTGCATTAATGTGCATGGACCTCTTTAAGCCATTGTGTAAAAATGTTGTAAAATAGGTTTGTAAAAATACAGGATTTCTACAAACTAAATATAAACAATGAATTCAGAATAAAATGTTAATAAAAGCTCATCTGTAATTGGTGTGGTCATATCTGTGCTGCTGGGACATAATAAGGATTATGTACGGTACTCCACTAGGTGGCAGCACGGACATTGCTTTCTCACTTTCAGACCCATTTGTATTTGGCAGTTTGAGACTGTTGTGTGCAATGTACTGAGCATGCACTGCTTCAAGTTCATACCATTAATGTGTGTGTACTTCTTGGTTAAGTGTTTTCATTCAGTGATTTTTTTTCAAGGAGTCAAGATTGACAAGTTGCTCATTTTTCTCAGGTTTTGTCAATTCACACTGCCAGGTTAGGCATATCAATCAATAGGAGCAACTCCCTTTTAAAAATGTCGATAAAAGAAAGGTAGCTCAATCGGTAAAACAGGGAAGCTTATTCTTTCAAGAGAGAAAAATTTATTAAAACTGACAACTCTAAGGAGGTGAAAGAAAGGTAGGTCAGTGTGTCAAGAATGGTCATTCTGTCAGAATTACATAAAAATATGTATTGAAATAGACATCTATCGCTTTTAAGAAAAAAGGAAGGTGAGCAAGGAGGTTCAAACAAATCTATGATTACTCCTATCTGAACACGAGTTGTGAAATAAATGCAACTCATTGGGGGGAGTTAGAACTTTCAGTTAGGTAGCGCACCCCATGAGGTTAGCCCTCAAGTGGTTTGAATCCAACCCTGTGGCCTCTGTCCCACATGTCACACCCAATGTTACCCTGTTTCCTGCTCTATCTATTGTCCTGTACTCACATATAGTCATAAAAAAGACAGAATAAGATAACAAAAGAAAAGAGTAAAAACATAGAAATGTAACTTTTTGTGCCACTAAGTTAAGTTCCTTCTGTCAGGTTGGAGATATCCATTCAAATGAACAAATAATTCCAATGAGAAGGTTAAAAGTAACTGTTTTTGTTTGTTTGTTTGTTTGTTTGTTTTTGTCCTTTTTTTTGTCCGGCAGGGCAGCTCATTGTGACTGAGTGGCTCAGGTTTTAAGTAGGTTATGAACTTGACTTCAGTCAATAGACAAACAGGTAAATTTCTTCCTCAGGGTGTCAGAAGGTCATTGATTGTGTCATACTGATTTAAGAGAACTTGAGTTTAGTTCAAATATACCATAAGTACCCTTTTAATGCTCTTCAACGCGGTATTCAATAAAAGTAAAGGTTCAGTAAGACAATATTTTAAGTATTTTCACTTTACACATTTTTATCCATTGACAAAAAGGTAATTGAGATGCTGAAAATGACTCAATGGAATCCCTGGACTTTATTGTTATTTGTGCCTCATATTGCTAAATTTGTTGATGGGTGAGTGGATTATTTGTTCCTATGTTCACGAGTGTGACTTAAAGCAAAACACTTTAGATTTTTAATTTCAAAAGCATAATATGTCAATTCAGTGATCCAATCTGCTCACTTCTTGTCAGTAGTTAACTACGCAATGAGCCCGCATGTATTCGTATGTGAGCCCTTAAGAAATCTCTCTTCAATAGATGAGTGCATCCAGAACTTCTTGTACATTTTTAGCACCACAAAATTACTTCCAATGCTTTAAAATGATTTAGACTGAACCTCTGTCACAGACAGAGTAAAACAGATGAGTGCAGGAAGCGCTCCCAGGAATAATGTATAGAGCTAGACAGAAAACATTCTTTGTTTTTATGAGTACTCAGGCAAATAGGTACGGTTTGATTTTGGCTCTTGCTCTGAGAAGAAAATTTTATGACATACATACATACTGAGTCTGAATAGATGAGAGTCAGTATCAATAATCTGCTGCCTTGTTTTGCCATCAGGTGTAAAAAAAGAAAGAAAGAATTATTTTTGCAAAAATCATTGTCTGTCACCAATTAAATAATAATTACCGATATTCTAATAACCCACAGGGAGGTACTCAGATAAGGCCTGGGATTTAGAAGCTAACACAACACTAAAAGTTCAGATGTGGTGCTAAAAGTAGGTCAGAATAAAATAATAAAATGGAGTTTTCTATAAAGTTTCACATTTTCACATAACTGCAGTTGTAAAAAGAAAATTTGAAATGTAATATTTGAATCACGTCTTTTGTCTTTCATTTGCATCTTTCATAGCGTTCTCATTCACCCTCAGTGATGACGGTGAAAAGGACTGATGAAGGGCTATGAATATCCCCCAGATGTGATGTCACCAGAGGGGACAATCACATTTGTCCTGCTAGAAGATACTTTATATTACGTCGACACACTTATTCAAGGTGACTTTAAATGACTCATAGCCTACATACCAACTCATAAGCATGCTTCACAGAGTACATATATACATCTCACTTTCTGTGGTACATCTCACATTCAGTATTACTGTCCTAACTGAGATGCATTAAACAGACAGGGTTTGCAATGAACATTTCACCGGGAATACAAAGATGCAGAATTATCCAGACATATCCAGAGATGGCCTCCAGAGTTAGAAACAAAAAACAAAATCAATTTGATTTAAAATGTGGATCATGTCATCAACTAGTTTTGTTTAGATGGTTAAGAACATAGCCAAGTCTGGAAATCAGCAGTGGTTTTGTCTACAACATGAAAGCTGTAGTCACTGATCCATGTCCGTCTGAAGGAGATTCCTCTGGCTGGACATGGTAAAAACACACACACACACACACACACACACACACACACACACACACACACACACACACACACACACACACACACACACACACACACACACACACACACACACACACACACACACACACACAGCCCCGAGCTTTCAGTAGCATCTGTAAATCACACTCTCATAGCTCCTCCTTTTCATTTCTCTCTCTCGTTATATTTTTTTCTCCTCTTTTCATTTTTACAGTGCAGCAAGGAATGCTTGCTCTACAGGGTGGCTGCTGTTCACTGGAGCGGCTCAACTCCCATGTCTCACACTCATCCCATGTGTCTCCTATTAGCTACACTCACCAAGAGAGGAGGAGGAGGAGGAGGGACAGACCAAGGAGGAGGAAAAAGAGGGGGAGTCAGGGAGAGAGAAAGAGAGAAAGGGGGAGGGGGAGGAGAGTCAGGAATTTGATATGCTTTGTGCATGAGTGACTTGTATAAAACAAAGACGGGGCAAATACTCCGAATGTATGTGTGGGGCGAAAATAGTGCACACAGGAATACACGAGGAACTAGCAAAAAAGATTATAATTTATTTCCAGATTTTTTTCCTTCATTTGCATCTTGTTTCACAAGGTAAATTCAAAATAAAAAATAAAAATAAAAACCAACCGCCATACCATGAAAATGTAAAAAAATAATACAAATAATATGTACTGTATATATAATTATGTCATTATCAACAAACAGACAACATTAATCATAATAACAATACTATTGATCATGAACATAACACTAAATTGCTGGTCTCATGCATATTGAACGCCCCTCAGATACAAAAGAGGGGGTAATTACTAAAAATAGAACAAAAAAGTTCCACCAGTTCAGAAGAAGCGCCTAGCTACATGCAATGACATAAAAGAGACTCATGTACACATTCCTTCTGGCATCAAGTATTTTACACATACTGTACTTCACTATTGCCTCCCACATCTAATATACTTTACAGAGCACAATACAAAACGGGACTGAAGTTTAAGAACATTTTGCAGGGAAGCGCTGAAGTCTGGGACCTCGACGTGGTGCATTTTGCAGGGACTGTGTGCAACACTTTAACCCCCTACTCCCTCCTTAGTGAATCCGTCAGAATCCTGTTTCCTTCAGTGGATTCCAGTCCAGGGTCCATTAGTCCCATAGCTTCAGTTTTGAGTCTTTGTTCCTTCATTGTTTTTCAGTGCCTAGTTTTGGGTGATTTTTGCACACATCATCCCTCAGTTTTCTCCATGCTGCCCACGTCATGTTCCTCCCTCACAGGGTCTTGTCACTTTCTTTCTTCAGGTGACTAAAAAGGTTAGAGAGAAACCACATTAGAAAAAAGTAATAAGTTCAGACGGATATTGCAGCAAGAGTTGAAGCTTAAAAATGCAGCAAAAGGGGAGAAAGTAGAAGAAACAACAGTTCCATGAATGAATTATTGAGACTTCAAAAAAACAAGCAAGCCAAATTTGTCCGTTTTAAAAAGTCAGTTCTCACAGCAGATGTTAAACTCATTACAGTCTGGTCAGGAACAACAGTTAGTCTCTAGACCTCATTTATCCAAACTGTTTGTAACCCTACAGTTAGGATGATATTAAGGCTAAGAGTTATGCATAATTATGTATAATTAGGGGTGTGGCTGATTTGGCTGACAAGTGGTAGCCTTGCAGCCGTTTGCCGAGCAGCTGTGCAATCGCCTCGGCTCCATCCTCTGTTGATTTTCCAGATAAGCCAGGAGAAAGTTGAGATCAATGTTTCCAGTGGTGTCACTGAGACTGCATCAGTATTTAATTTACTCTGAGGTAAAACAATATATTTGATACTTGATCAACACATATGAGACCCCAGCTAATGATTCAGGTACTTTTTAGCTTACACCTCAACCGAGGAATCTGTCCCCTCCTGTGCTAGCTTGAATACCAACAAGCTATCTTTGCAAACTGAAAACAGTCAAACAGTGAAAGGACAGCTTGTAAATAAGTTGCATGGCAATTTCCTGGATCTTCTGCACCTGTAATACTCGTCCTGGGTGAGGGAGTGGTGGTGGTGGTGATGGATCCACTGTTGTTCCAGGGCCAGTCTCTGGATCTGCAGCTCTGCGCTCTGGGCCTGCTGCATAGCCTGGAGCTGGTGGGCTGCCGACATTGGACCAGTGAGGGAGGACGGCTGGGGCAAGTCACGGAAAGGAGCACCTAATTACCAAAACAGAAAGTGGGCACCAGGGTCAGTAATAATCATCTTATTCAAAAAACTTCATCGTATACTTGAAGCACAGTGGAGTTTTTGGAGAAAAAAAACTGAACAAGTACATGGACGAGGAGCCTTCTCCTCACCGAACAGCTGTTGGCGGAGCACCTCGCTGTCAGTGAGGGGGTGAGCCAGGATGGGAGTGCCTAGTGTGGCTCCTGGGTAGGGGAGGCGTGCCAAGGGAGACCCCGACGCCAACGGGTCCATCAGGGGGTGAACCCCGCCCGTCGCTGGATGCCAGTGATGTTATAGGAAATACAGGGTATATTCAATAAACGTCAAATTGTGGTTTCTTAAAACAAAAACAATGCAAAGATTTTTCCCAAACAGATTTAAAATCAAAGACTCATTTAGCTCTTAGAACATGGATTTGTTACCCATTCTATATAATCATTGTGCCCACTGTCTCTATTAAGTATTGGCAGTCACATTTAAACTCAAAATCTAGGTATTCTTCTAAATACTGGGCTAAATTATTACCTCCACCAAGGAGGGTATGTTTTTGGGAGAGTCTGTTGTCTGATTGTTTGTTTGTCTGACAACATAACTCAAAAAGTAATGGATCTTGATGAAATTTTCAGGAAATGTTAAAAATGGGATAAGGAAGTGGTGATTAAATTTTGAAGGTGATCCAGATCACCTTCTGGATCCAGGATTTTTTTTAAGATTCTTTATCATTGTGAGATAGGGCCATTTTCACCATATGCGTACATAACTCCACGATAAATGGTTGGGTTGCTTTGTAAAACAATACAAGACAAGGTCACTACAATTTCTGGCAGATGTAAAAGTATCCAGATCCTGGCAATATTCTGGATTAAGACCCAGAATATGAAATATGTACTGGCTCTTCATAATTTTCAACAATGTCAGGTAACAAATTATCATACAAACCTGCAACTAACACCAAATTGTAGCAGACAGTCTGCTGAAAGGAAGTATAACATTAAAGTAGGACTTAAGTGCTGCGTCACAATCACAATAGCTTTGTGGAGGTCTGTGCTCTCTGAGTGCTTTCCCAGTTAAAGAATGTTTTGTGTTTAAAAGTTATTTTCAAATATCATGTATGATTCTTTAATAAAGCACTCCATTATCATGTTCAACAGATGGGCAAGATAGCTTTGAGCAATGTGGGACATCATCACAGTCCACTTGCTTGTCTCCAGTTAAAAGTTTATGTAGTTTTATTCACCTCTTTTCCTCCCCAAAATTAAAAAATACAAGAGTTTAAAAAGTGTCGAAATGCTTCAGGAGCTGACATTGGTGTAATTGTGTTAGTAGCAGTGGGTACCTGTGTCTTGCTGGTGCAGGTGAAGATGCGAGTGGATGTGAGAATGCTGGTGATGATGGGGCGTCACATTCAACATCTGGAGACGTCCCAGATTTTCGCCTCCTCCTCCATTTCCTCCTCCGCTTGTTCCTCCACTTGCTCCTCCTCCACTTCCCCCTCCTGCCCCACCTCCACCACTTCCTCCCCTTTCTCTCTCCCTCTCTCTTTCTCGCTCCCTTTCCCCAAAAGCAGGCAAAGGTCCTCTGTCTCTCTCCCTCTCCCGCTCCCTTTCCCCACTCCTCTCCCGCTCAAAGGAGGCAGGAGAGCGAGTAGGAGTAGGGTAGGGGTCAGAGGGAGCGGCTGGGGCAGGGGCTGGTGGCAGATGGGAGGAAAGGGAGCTGGGGAAAGAAGAATGAGGGACAGGGTGATGAAGTGAGGTGGCACTGGAGGTTGGTGGAGCAGGTTGTGGAGGAGGAGGAGCTGGTGGTGGAGCAACAGGGCCTGATGGGGCTGTGGGGGCTGCTGGTGGGGCAGATGATGGGTGAGAGGGTAGAGAGGGTGGGAGGAGAGATGCAGGAGGTGGATTTGACAGAGGCTGAGGGGCAGGAGGGTTGGGAGGTCGTGTTACAGGGGCCAGAGTAGGATTCTGAAGGTGCGGGGGACCAGGTGGTGCTGGAGGGGGAGGGGTGCCATAGAGTGCAACCTCATTTGCTCCTGCTGCACCTCCAAGGAGCAAGGAGTGTGCATGGGCATTGGCATGTGCATGGGCATGGGCGTGAGCGTGAGCATGAGCATGTGAATGTGAGTGAGCAAGAGCAAGTGCTGCAGGATCAGGTATAGACCCTGGGGGGTAAATGCGCTCATCACTCTTAAATTCAAATCCTGGCTTTATTCGATCTCGATGTGCAGCCATGGCGTGAGGAAATCCAACTCCTCCTAACCCTGCACCTCCAATCCCTCCAGGTATCGGGCCTCCTCCCACTCCAGGGTGGCCTCCAACACCTGGACCACCATCAAGGCTGCCACCATACAAAAAGCCCAAAATAGCTGCTGCTGTGGCTGCATCAGTGGGCAGGTGATGTGGGTGTCCTAAACTGTGATTCTGAAACTGAGGAAGGAAAAATGAAGGGTGGACGTGCGGATGACCATGGTGCACTTGTTGGTGGTGGGCCTGAGCACGACTGGCAGCACCAAGTGGAGACATGGCATGAGGGCGGGCATATTCACTCAATGTCCTCAGTGCCGGGGTGTCAGGGCCCAGATACGGACCTCCCAAACCTATTCCCAAGGCTCCTTGATGGCCTCCAACTACAGCTGAGGCTCCAGCCATTGATGGTAAGAGGAGGGAATGAGGGATAGAATGAGCAAGGCTCGGGTGGAGATGATGTGATGGAGTAAGGTGGGCATGTGGGTGAGAGGGGTGATGCTGAGGGTGAGGAGGAGGATGAGAGACGGAGTTTCCCACAGAAGAGGAGGAAGAGGACGAAGGATCAAGAATGATAGAGGTTGAGGAGGGGAAGAAGAGAGAGGAGCCTTGGCGACTTCCTCCGGTGGCGTTAACATCCTTCTGCTGCTGCTGACAAAAACAGTAAAAGTAAAAGTAAGTAATAAATCACATCCCTGCTCTGCTTTATTCCCCTCCGATTAAACTGATTGATTCAATCTACATTAAGTCCATTAAATCGAACAATATTGTAACAGTTAAATGTGCACACCTGTAGATGTCGATCCAGCTCCCTCTCCCGCTCACGCTCCCTTTCTCGTTCTCTCTCTTTTTCTCTTAGATCTCTGGCCCGCTGCTCCACCTCCCTTCGCGCCCTCTCAATAACCTCATTTCTTTTCTTCCACAGTTTGGAGCCATCCAATGGGACAAAAAGGACATCACTACGGGCACAGGAGTTACCGCTGCCTCGGTCAAGGACCTTGTGGAACCTACCATGAGTGACACGGCATCGCAGCACATCATTACGACAACCATCAGGAGTAAGAACGACCATCATAACTATTACACTTGTTAATTATATCAGATGATACAATAAGGGAATGAATGTGGTGAGTTATACAAGAGGATGATGTAATTTCAGTTTTACCTTGCTGATTGGCTGGCGTGGATGGGAATGTCTACAGGTTTGGGCTCAGGTGACGGACTTCTCAGAACCGGGGATGGGCTTTCATTCTCTTCCCTGTCTTCTATTGGTTCCTCTTTGATAACTGGTGTGGGAGGTGGGGCTGAATCCATAGGTCCATCTCCACCAGGGAGTGAAGTGCTGGAGGCTGGGGTGGAAATGCTGTTGTTGGCTGAGTTACTAAGAGGTGGGGGTCCTTTGGAGACATTTTGAGGCGAGAGTGATTGTGAGTTGGTATTGCTGCTGTTGGGTGCACTGCTGTTGCTATTGCTGTTTGTCATGTTGCTGCTGCTGTTCCCATTGGAGTTATACGTTCCACCGAAGGGAGGGTGGCTGTTCAAAGTGCCATGGAAAGGGGAAGGGCGACATCCAGGTGAACAGCTGGAGGCTGCACCTGGACCAGGAAGTGGCATGTTGGGTCCAGAGGAAGAGCCGGGGGGGAAAGATGAGAAGCCACCCATCTGATTGGTGGATGGGCTTGGTAAAGGAGATAAGGGTGTTGGAGGAGTCTGGGAGGAGGACTGGTAGTGTGGGGGACGCACATTGGGGGCCATACTTGATGGAGTAGGCTGGGTGTGGGAAGTTTGAGGAGGGGGTAGAGAAGGTGGTGGAGGGGGGTAAGGGGCATTTGGAGGATGTCCATGATGGCTGGAAGAAGAGGAAGGAGATAATGCAGGAGGTTGATTTAAGCCTCCACGGTTTTGGTACAGCGCAGACTCACGCAGGTTAGGGTCCCTTTCCCTGTCTCTAGACCCAGACTGGTAGTGAGTGTGACTTGGGTGGGAGTGATTGGTTCCTCCTGGCCCTGAATACTCTCGGCCTAGGTTTGGAGCCACCCCTGGGGGGCTGAGGTACTCTCGATTTGTGCCGGTGGAAGGTGCTGCCCCAGCAGGAAAGTCTTTTCCTCCACCAGAAGGATACTCTCTGTGAAAGTGGTCTGATCCAGAGGAGGGTGTTTGTGCCTGGTCCATGGGAGGAGGAAACTCTCGGTTGGATGGGTTTTGGGGATGCGAGTGGGGATGTGGGGGTTGGGAGGAATGGGGAGTGTGACTGGGATTGTTCTGGGGTGATGCAGGAGGGTCTCGGTTCATCATTGGGGTGACAGGTAATCCGCTGGTTGAACTTGGAGGGATGGAGTTGTTGTTTGGGTTACTGGTACTTACTCCCTCTCTATTCTGGCCTCCAAATTCTCCCCATCTGCCTCCATCTTTGTCCCTTTGATGACCCCCACCAGCACCATTGGGGCCGTAGTCTCTAGCCTGGTTTTGGTTTGGCAGAGGAAATTCACGCCCTGTATCCCGCTCCCTTTCTCGTTCTCTGTCTCTGAAAGTGGGAGCAAAGTCTCTTCTTTCAGGGCCACAGTTGGGTCCATCTCTGCCAGAACCTTGGAAATCCCGGTTCTGACCCACTGACAGACCCCCGAACTCTCTGCCTTGGATGCTGTTGGACCCACCCATTCCGCCACAGGCACTATTGCTATTACTCCCGCTACTACTGTTGCTGCTGTTGCCGATGGGAGCAGAGAACTCCCTGTTCATCTCCCTCCCCCCACACTCCCCCCTCACTCCCCTCTCTCTCTCTCCTGCAGCCCCCCTCTCCCTGTCCCCTCCCCCTCCAGCATACCTGGGAAGGTACTCCCTGTGGGGGTGGGGGTGGGGATGGGGAAGGTAAGAGGGGTGGGAAGAAGAGTGGCGAGAAGACGGTGGGTTGTAGACGGAGGGAAGTTGCTGCTGCTGCACAGGCGGCTGGTGCTGGGGTTGGTGCGGGTGGTGGTTTCCAGGGTAACGGGTGTAACCCCAGCTCCCCTGGCAACCAGTTGCTGTGCCACCCTGCCAGCCAGTAGAGCTGTAGTGGTGAGGGTGGTTGGAGGGCTGGATTTGAGGCTGAGACTGGGAATGCGGAAGGGGGCTGGTTTGAGGCAGCAGAGACGGAGGATTGGACTTTTCCTGGAGTTTGTCTCCTTTTTCTATTTTGTCTCGTTCTGTCTTAACCTCAGCAGGCAGGTTTTGTCCCCCAAGCTCCAGGGGTTTCAGGGCAGGTGGAGGAGGAAGTGGGGAGGGCAAAGGGTGGGGAATGTTAGGGCTGTTGTGGGAAAAGTCTCCTCCTGAGATAGCTGCCTTGGATACACACTGTGAACTAGCTTTGGAATTCATTCTGTTGCCACTCAGGGCACCGTCAACACCTGTCGGTCCACCATACTCAACTTTGCACATCAGTTTTGAGTCCAGAGAAAAGTAAGACTTTCTTCCGCTATTGCTATCATTTGATGAATCCCCCACTCCGCGCAGGGAGGGAGGCAGACCCGAGGAAGAGCAAGGAGTGGAGGGGGGCTTAAGAGATGGACAGTCTTCAATACGTGCATCCACCTCCCTCTTTTCTCCTTCTCCACAGGACTCTTCCCCTCCTCTTCCTTCTCTTAGAGCTCTCCTATCCTCTCCTGCCACTTTGCTCACACCTCCTTCCTTGTTCTTCTCGCGTTCTCTCTCTCCTTGTTTTGGTGAGTCGGGGCCATCAGAATCAGAGTCCAGGCTACCCAGAGGGGAAGCAGAGAGACTTGGGGATGAGGAACGATTGTCCTGGTCTATATCCCGCCCACTGCTGAGACTGCTGCTACTATTGGCCAGGCTCCCCACAACTGAACTCCTACTGCCTTGGGATTGGCCGTCTTCATTGTCACTCTCACGGGATTGGCTGGCAACTGAAGTTGGAGGTGGAGCATTGGACGGAGCTGTGCTGTCAGTCGAGTGTGCTGATATTGGAGGGTTTGGGGTAGAGGCCGAATCCTGACAAGAAAAGATCATTTGTGGATGAGGTGTAAATCAAGATTTTTTAACCGCAGTAATATGGTCTGCCTACGTAGAAGAGAATGTGACTGAGACAGCACCCTTCAGATGATTATCCGAATCAAAGATTTATAATTAGTCTTTATATAACAGGTTGATGAAATGTAACACAAACCTGAACTTTCTGCCTCTTTGGAGGAGACACAAGTTCCTCCCCCTCACTCTCGGATGAATCATGCCCTTGTGATCTGCGACTGAAGCGATTTCCAGCCAATTCCTCACCAGCACCTCTTTGCTAAAACAACACAAGACTTATAATTCTGTAGTGATGCCTTTGAATCCCTAGCCCACGACTGCTTTTAGAACAAAGCCACACTTTTGTTCACACACACACACACACACACACACACACACACACAAACACACACACACTAACAGTTGCTATGTCAAACATGAAACATCAAAGATTTCAAAGTGCTATGCTGCTGTAAAACACACTATTGAACAATACTGACAATGCAAGGGTAAGTCTGTGGCAATCATACTGATGACTCATACAGAGACAGCATACACACACACACGCACACACACACACACACACACACACACACACACACACACACACACACACACACACACCAATAGACAGCTCTTTTATTCTTCATGCATATACAGAAAAATTATAGAGTACACAATAACCAAAAGAAAACCAACAAAATAAAGGTAAGCTCTAACCGTCTGTCTATCGTTGCGTTCAGGGCGTGTGGGGCTGGGGTTTGGGCGCCTTCCCCTTCTCTCCTCACTTGCCCCCCGCCGTCGCCCACTGCGCATGGGCATCTGCAAAACCAAGCATCCAGCAGAGTCAAAAATAAGGAGGGAAGATCACAGAATAGAAACATTCAAACAAGATGGCATGCACAGAAATGGAGAGATGTGGAAGTGGTAAAAAAAATGGTTGCTGCAAGCCAGAGGAATGTCAAGTTCACTTAATTTAAGGTGGTATGTAATAAGGACAAACGTAAGAATAAAGAAGGAAGTGAAGAGACCATATGAAGCTGTCAAATATGAACATGGAATCTTACAACCAAACAAAAAAGGTTCTTTTCAGTCATTGTGGTATTATTAAATTTACATATTGAAATAACTGTTATTCAGCTTAACGGCAAAAGTGTACAATAAGAATGAAGCAGATTTGCATCACAGTGATAAGTTCGTACCGATTCTTTGTGTGTCCGAGTTTTCATTTTTTCTTCTTCAAAACGTCCATTTTACAACATAAGCCATTGCAGTCACTGAACTGGTCTCTCTTGATTATGTAATAGGCTGTATGTTACAGCGTGAGAGCTACCCAAACCTGTAAAAAAGCATAAAGAAAACAGGCATCGTTAAGTGTTTACTTAATAGGATTTTGACAGGAAAAAGAGGGAATCAAAAATACAATAGCTACACTATTGTATTCAATTTTCAATTAAATTTTTTGGAAAAGTACAATGTAGTGTAGTGTAGTACAAAGTATTAAACTAATGTGTTGCATCGAGTGCAAATAACTTTTGACTGTTTTCAACTATTATCTCACAATGGGCCTTTGCATAGGCAGTGTGGTTAAATTATTCAGCTTTTGGCATTAAAACACCACTTCACTTAGCAAAAATAAAATAAACATACCATCACGTAACCAAATACAGTTGTTTCAAGTCTTATCATTTAATGTTTACGTTGAAACAGCACATGCACTGTGACAATATTTGAAATCCCAGCATGCTTCAGTGTCCTCACCAGAAAAACCCAGGCACATTAGGTGTCAACAGAACGCTGCTTTGGGTACATTATGATTGATTTCTGTAACACTATAAAATCAGATAATGATGTCAAAGCCTAGAAAATAATGCTGATTGGTTCTCTGCATTTAGTAAGTGAAGCTTCAGAAGACTCAGGCCCACCCAATTTCCACCTTCACCACAACAAGCCAAACCCACAGCCACTTGTGGTTAACCCAGATGACCTGGTTATGACCAACAGAATCACATGCTTATTTATCCAGTCAACCAGCCATTAGGGAAATGTACAATGTCAGGATCTTTTATCCATTTGGGCGTGCATGAAAACACATGGACTACTTCGTGTTTGTCTAATCTGTTCATTCATGTACCTCTGTGATGAAAAAATGGCTCATGTATATTGAATGAGGTTATAAATAGTGCACGCTACGAGATGAAAAAAGGATATATTTGGCAGAGAAGCAAGCAGAGCCACACTTTCCTATGCATCCATTAAATGAAGTGGCTTAACAGAATTTTTGTGTGTGGGTGCTTGTTTGATTCAAAGCAGACAAGCTCCTGTAAATCCTGTAGCAGCTCCACTACACATGGCTATGCATTAATTATTAGTGCACGCTGCAGTGACTGACTCAATCAGTCTCAAAGAGTGCAATCTTTCCTGTTCACACTTCATATGCATGATAGTGAAAGATAACATATGTCTTTCAAGGCAATGCATTTTAGCCTAATTAACAATCCTATAATCAAGTTTATCACACATGAATAGAAAGCATTAAGTGCCCAGGGGATTTCTGTATACATAATGCAACTCAGTTACAGGTGGCAGCCAGTGTCCTAACCATGGTCCGCTGGAAGGTCCTCAGACATGGTCAGTAAACAAATAGGACGGAAGCACACCAGCAATAACATCACAGCCCCTCTGCACGCACAGCCACGCATACAGTCACTTGCATTATCAACAAATCGTCCCCTGCATGTGATGCAAAGCAGCAGCATGCAGTTGCTCTGCTTACATCACCAGCGAGCGGGCACTGCAACGACTCTTTCTTCTTTCTTCCTCTTGCAAATGTTATTGATACTCATGCAGAGGAGACCGGCCAAGGCTGCTCTCTATTAGCCTGCCTCAGACTAAGCCCGGCGGCACAGAGGGAGTCGTGTTCAGCAGCAAATACATGTTTCACAATCAGAATGGATGCCTGTGCAGCAGCAGCAGCAGCAGCAACAGCAGCAGTGCTGTTTGTAGACACTGCACATCTTAAAAAAGAAAGATGATATGGAATGGCGAATCATTGCATTTCATACCGGCTCCCCTTTCCTCTCTCCTTGCTGGAATGTGGTTGCGCGTCGTTCACACTACTAACATTAATTCACCGGGACACATTCAACCATAACGCAGGAGTATAACGATCATTAACACACAAAGGGAAAAATGGGAGGAAGAGCACAAACGTGGCCAACAGGAGTACCTCCAAACACAGAGCATAAGCATCCATTTTTCCTTCTCCTTACCTATGAAATCCAGCGATGCGTGCTCTCACTCTCACTCTCCCTTTCCTTTCTCTCCCTCTGTTCTGTCGTTTTATGTTGCACGCTGACACGCACACCTAACAGCCCAGGCGTCTGTCAACACAGGCTCGTGCAGGCTCATATTGCAACGGGCTCCGATCATAACAATAATGCAGAAGAAAATCTCTTTCTGTTCGTTGCAGAAAAGGAAAAACAGGGGTGCCAACTGAAGACTACAAATTGATGCGTACCCTCGCCTCTTCCCCACCCCCTTTCGCCCCCTTTTTCTTTTTTTACCCCCCCTCTCCCACCCTACCTACTCCCCCTCTTTCTCTAAGACGACTTGCACTTTTTTTCTATACCCCCTCTCCGGTCTTTTACAGTCACAATTTTTTAGCGGAGGGGTGAGCCGGAGAGAGGGATGCACGTCGGGTGCGAGAAAGGGAGAGAGGAGAGGGCGTGATTTGCATGAGGAGAGAGGGGGAGGCTAAAGAAGGAGGAGGAGGAGAAGGAGGAAGAGAGGCGCAGAGAGAGGGCCAAAACTCTGAAGAGGGAGGGGATCAAGAGGGAGGGTCTCTTTCTGTCTGCTGCCTAGTCCCTCCAGAGTCACCTTTACTGTATGGAGAGGCTCTGCAGACTAACAAGCTTTGGTTTTCATCTCCTTGAAGAAGAGGAGGAAATGTCCCGGAGGTCTTTGTTTGTGAAGGCCCCTCTTAATTCAATGTTAAACAAGCAGACGGGTGGATAGATAGGTTTGATACAAGTGCCTTAATGTGAAAGTAATGAGCATGATAACGAAAAAGATACTCCAGGTCGTATGGAACAAATGATCAATTTAAAAATGTAGGCTACTACTAAACAGTACCCTACGTTATATTGTCTGTCTGTCTGTCTGTCTGTGAAAAGCTTGCAGCGGTGTGTCCAGTGAAGCGGCTCTGCAGACCTCCTCCTCCCCTCCACTTTGCTGCTCTCTCTCTCTCTCTCTCTCTCTCTCTCTCTCTCTCTCTCTCTCTCTCTCTCCTTCTCCCCCCTTCACGCAGCCCCCTGTCCCGTCTCCTATTGTGTGGTAGCCATGGAGACCGGGCCGGAGACTGTACACAACGCGCCTGCGCGGCCCCAGCCTTCCTTCATCATCATCAGCAGCAGCTCGGCATGACGGGAACCTTGACTCTTACGCGAGCTCGCGCTCCCTCTGCTGTTTTAAGTGTCCATAGGCGACCAGCGCGTGCAGCCCATAGACAGTATAGGTGCAGCATTTACCTGATGATTGCGGGTGTTATTTTGCAGGTGTGAACTCGAGGGTCAGTTACTTTAAAAAGTGATTTAATACATTTTGTATTTTCAAGAAGGAAATAAAGTTATGTAAGTAAGCCTAGCTAGTGTAGTAAAAATAAAAAAACCAAAATATAACTTTGTTGGTTCTAAATTTTTAGCTCTTGGCCCTCTAAAATTTTAGAAGATATAAGATTATTATTATTATTATTATTATTATTATTATTATTATTATTATTATTATTATTATGGCATGTTTAACGCATTAGAGGACAGAGTTCTTTACAACAGAAATCCTAGAACAAAAACAAATACAAATAAAATAAAAGCCAGCGATTTACAGTGCAATGGTCAAACCTATTCAAGAGGTACAACCTCAAAATATGTGGCAGTGACATAAAAACCAAACGGCAGGACAAGAGAACCCAGGCAGCACAGAACTTAACAACATAGACTGAGAACACTAGGACCAGAAGTAAGATTAAGTAAATTAAACAAGGAAATAGACAGAAATAAACAACAAAAACAAAAAAAGTTATGACAGTAAGAGTAAAAGCCAAAAGTTAAAATATACATGATAGTAATAAATTCAGTAAAATAACTTCAGTAAAATAGCTTTCTGGACTAATCAAATGAATGTGCTGATTTTTCCTTTCCTTTTAAGATTCCCAAGGAAACATGAAAATGAGAAAAACTTGTGTTTCTTCAGAATTTTACCTGTAGGAATGACCTTTACTTATTTCTACAGGAATCTTACAAGACATTCTAATGCCCTGTCAGTACACATGGCACTTCATTCGTGAACAAACAAAATTAAGTTCAAGTTTATGTGTATTAATTTCTTTATTATGTTTAACCAGTCAGACAAAACACGCACACACACACAAACAATGCTGCTGTGAGCTGCTGAGTGTTTACAGTATAAATAACACGAGGAAGAGGAAACAGCAGAGGACAAAAGCTCAGAAAACATCTCTGTAATAGGACAGTCAGAGGGTTCTGAAATAAATTAAAATCACAAGTTCATCAGCGAAAGTGCTTGTCTGCTTAGATGTGAAACACTGCTGTTTTTCTTCTGGGCTTGTTCAGGATTTGTTGCAACCATCTGCAGTCACTTATGGCTATTTCTTACTCTAGCATCAGGTAAATAAGTAGCAATTACACAGCTAATCAGTCTTAATGCTTTAGGAGTGTGTCAATATTTTGGAACTTTAGAAACAGGTGGTATTATATTCTTACTATGTGTCTGTCAGGAAAATATATAACATGATTTGGATGTAATGTTTGTTTTCTTGTGTGCAACAGCTAAAGGGTTTTAAAGAGCGCTGGGGTTGCGGAAGTTGTGCCCCGCAAAGCGAGCCTGGTCACCCAACTCCTCCTCAATCCTATGAGGAAGAGGAGGTGAGGGAGAGGAGGTGGGGAAGAGAGCAGAGAGAAAGGAAGAGCAAGTGAATTAGTATGGAATAGGGCAACAGGAGGTGACACAAAGGAAGAAAGAGGAAAATTATTAAAGTGGCTTAGAGTCAAACCTTAGATTTTCTATTCTTATACATGACTTCAGAAAAAGCTATAAATACTAACCTCATGAGCTGATTGTATTTTGCAAGACGTTCTGATCGGCAGGGGGCTCCGGTCTTGATCTAAAGAGAGACAAAATATATATTTTTAGCTAAATTTGTAAGTTGGATTGAAAAAATGATATATGGGAGCACGCTTTGGTAAAATAAATGGGAAATGTTGGCTTTTTGAGCATATGGCTTCAGAATGCAAACTGTAAATACAGTACTTATTAGTACTGTATAATAACAGTTATAGTGATAATTGTAATATCAGAAATAATGTGGTAATAATAAGCAAATTGTAATACAGTACATAGTTTTTTAACAGAACTAAAGATCTGTTACACAACATTTCATTGTCGTTTTGAAGAGTCTTGTTTCTAACTTTTCCATTTCAGTGACCCTTTGCAAGAATTATTTTGTGTTATATCATTTTAAAGATGCAGTGAAAGTTGCTGGTTTATATTGCAATGGCCCTAACAGTAGATTACCTGTCCAGTGCAGAGACCGACTACCAGGTCAGCTATAAAAGTGTCCTCTGTTTCTCCAGAGCGGTGGCTCACCATAACACCCCAGCCATTCTCCTGGGCAAGCTTACACCTGGGAGGATACAAATTCAATTCATGCCTTTATTGATCCACGTGTCTTTGCGTCATATAAACAAAAATGCAACCTACGCTTTGATGGCCTCTGTTACTGAGCCAATCTGGTTGACTTTTAGTAGCAGGCAGTTGCAGGCCTTGTCCTCCACAGCTCGTTGTATCCTGCGTGGGTTAGTGACAGTCAGATCATCTCCAACCACCTGCAAAATTTAACACAGAGGTCATAGTTTAGTGATGTTAGTGTCTACCAGGCAACAAGATGGTCTGAGACATCTCAACCTCTGCAGCTTCACATTTTTCTGAACAGTTGAAAGTGCATTTTTAAAGTCCTGATATCTTACCTGAATGCCCACTGATGCTGTGAACTGTGACCAAGCCGGCCAGTCATCCTGATCAAAAGGATCCTCAATAGAAACCACTGAGGAAGAGAGAAAAGTAAGGCATGTTCTTTTCTGCAGTCATCTGTTAATATGACCTGTCGGGAAACAGCTTTTTTTTTTTTTTTTTAAATTCCTCACCTACAAGTCAAAAGGACTGGAGCACCATTGACATTCTTAATAATGGCCCTAATGGGAGTAATGTCTTAAAAGGCCCTCACATTACACACAGCTGCACGCACGCACTTGCCCACACAAGCAGGAAGCACACCATTGACAGGGTAAAGAGCCACATCAGAGTAGGTCCCTGCTTGCCAAATGTGCACTGTAGCGCATAATTAAAACCTCTTTAACAGGCACAAGTGTCAGGAGGAGAGAGCAGGATGTGGAGACATGCTGGCTCTCTTGTTCTCTCAGTTTCTTGATGGCAGAAGCAATGAAAAACACACGGCAATTGTGGAGATGTGAAAAATAAGCTGGTGTGCTTTCCCTACTTGTGGCTGTTCAGAGGTCAGTATCAATACACTCCCTTTATTTCACTTAGATTGCTGTACTGAGTATCAGCTTTGATGTGTTTCACATACAGGATAACCACAGCAATGACCTCAGGTGTATTCCTTTTTTGAAACAAATTATACATGTGGTATTTGGTAGTAAAAGTTAAATGTGTCTCATGTCCAATCATTTCACTCTGTTAGCCAAAAATGATGTAAAACGATCCACAATGAATAGAAGTTGTCTACATTATGTGCTATTTAGAAACTGCACCCATAATAACAGAAAAACAAAGTATATCTGACAAGCGCACGTCAGAACACACACCTGGGTAGTTGTTAATGAAGCCCTGGTAGATGCTTGCAAGCTCATCAGCACTGATGTTTCGAGCGGCATTGGGTGGGGACTTAAAATCCAGGTCATACTTGCCCTCGATGAAAAACTCTGAAGCAGCAACATCCATCCCTATCACCACTTTGTCTGTGAAGCCAGCTTTTTCTATGGCTGTCTTTATCAGCTCCAAGGCTGGAGAAGAGAAGCAGACAGCTGTCGGTCACAGTTCAGGAAATAAAGGAAAGAGGTCATCATATACCTCATGTACTTACCTTCACTGTTCTCTTGAATATTTGGTGCAAAGCCTCCCTCATCTCCCACATTTGTTGCATCCTGACCATATTTCTCCTTGATGACACCTCTCAGTGTCTGATAGAGCTCCGCCCCCACACGCAGAGCATCTCGGAATGACTCCGCCCCTACAGGGAGTACCATGAACTCCTGCATTGCCAGTCTGTTTCCAGCATGTGAGCCTCCATTGATCACATTAAAAGCCTAAAACAGATGAGTAAAAAAAAAGTGAAATAAACAACCATTTTTTTTGGAAGATTGGCATTTTAAGATCAGGACTTACAGGAACTGGAAGCACTAAGTCAGTGTTTCCTGCCAGATCAGCAATGTGACGGTACAAGGGCACACCTTTCTCTGCTGCGCCAGCTTTGCATATGGCCAGCGATACTCCAAGAATAGCATTTGCTCCAAACTTAGCTGCAGGAAAAGCAAAGACAGGAACAACACATTTACGCAATCAGTGGCCTCTAGCATAAAAACATGTCACTACACATGTAAGTCATCAGGGTGCATGGGATGAGAGTCATGCTTACATTTGTTTTCAGTGCCATCCAAATCTAACATCACGTTGTCCAGCTTCCCCTGCTCTAACACACTGATCCCCTGAAAGAAATTCAGGTTAACTCGTCACTCCAAGGTTTGGTCATTTCTGAGTTACACTGGTTAGTTTCTGCACTGCTACTCACAGACTTAACGAGAGCAGGTCCCAGAGTGTCATTGACATGATTTACAGCTTTAGTTACACCTGAGACAGCAGGACAACAATGTCAAGACACAAGACCTGAGACACAAGAGTAATAAAGAGATGAAAAAGAAAAAGGCATGTGCCATGTCAAAGGCTTGACCTTTGCCCTTGTAACGAGCCTTGTCACCATCTCTGAGCTCCAGAGCCTCATAGATGCCAGTGGATGCTCCACTTGGTACTGCAGCTCTAAAAAGACCTGGAAGGGGAGAAAGAGGGGTGAAAGGTTAAGGAGGCAACAAGAAGATTAAAAAAAGTAAAGGCAAGCTGTGGCGGATACAAAAGAGGCAATTATTTGACGCAAACACATATTAAAACCAGAAAAATGCCAATTTATGTTTTACCTTTGGCAGTATGCAGATCGACTTCCACAGTTGGGTTTCCCCTGGAGTCCAGGATCTCCCTGGCAAAAATATTCACTATGGACATCCTGTTTTAAAACTAAGTGTTAAGAATTTTGCATGTTACACTTCAGCATTCATACATGCATTATTTGTCAATTAATTTATCTCATTTTGAGGAGAGAAAAAGGATGATCATGGGAAAAGAGGAGGGCGTAAGGTGAGACAGACGCATGTTAAAATATCACGTCATAGATGTAACTAGCTGTAATATCAAAGCCCCATATAACACATCATTTCAATGTTAATCACAAATACTCTACACTCTTCCTCTTCCTTAGATGCACACACACACACACACGGTGATGCAACCAAAAGGATGGATGCTGGGCAGCAGAAGCTGTCACACACCTACATACAGCAAAGAGAACATAAATCAAAAGCTAATGACACGTACCTATTTTATGCAGCTACTCTCAACGTTTTCCAGATCACAGCCCAGCTCTGTGCTGTTTCAATCAGTGACAGACAACATGGACCAATGGAGAGATGAGATGGTGAGAAAACACGAGCAGAAGGACAGGAGGGGGGGAGGAGAAGATGGAGGAGGAATGAAAAAAAGGAATCAATCTTTTTGAGCATTACCTGCAGAGTGTTTGAAGCCTGGCAGAGAAAGTGAGCGATTACGTGTGAACGAGAGGCAGAGACGGAGGTACAGGGAGGTGGGAGAAGGGGTGAAAACATATGACACACAGGGGGGAGGGGGAGCGTGTGAGTCATTGGAAGATGCAGGGAGGAAGGGGAGTGGACAAAACGGGGAGAGAAGGAAAAAAAAGAGGGTGGGAATGAGAATGGAGTAAGAGAGCAGGAGTTACTTTTGATTTTGCTTTTTGAGGAGGCACAAAAATCAAAGGAAAAGCTAAGAAAGAGGTGTTGTGATTTCTACCTGACCCTTTTTTCCCCCTGACCTTCCAGCCTTTGCATTAAGCATCGTCATCTTCACTTCCTGCAAATCCTGTCATTCACTTGGCTGCTTACTGTGTGTACATCTGTTGATTTTTTACTAAAAGCAAAATCACACGTGACGTTAACAAATAATGTCCTAGCTCCCAGCTAACATTAAAAGCTAAACTGTGACAGCTAATAAATCCAGGCTGTGCTGTTACCATGCAGAGAATGAATTACAAGGAAAAATGGAGACAAACGCTTGTACATCTCAGATATAGTTGGTGAGCAGAAAATATCCAAACAAGGGGATAAAGGATACATCTAAGCTCAGACAGATGCACAAAGTGAGATGCTTTGGTGGAGAACATAAGAGATCTTATGATGGGGATTAAAGCTGACAAGACGGCAGGTTGACAGTCACAGAAGACGTGCATGCTGGAGAGGGGATGTGCATTTAAAAATAGTCCTGGATGTTATTAAAGATACAGCTAGATAGCGCAGAATGAGGTACAAGAACAGCCTGCTGTGGGAGTGATTCTTTAAAAGAGTGTGGTTCTTATTGCCTGCTCCACTTATGTGCTCTATCTGAATGTCACATGACCTGAAGACATGAGGAAGAGGACACAAATACACTTGAAACACAGTTAAGAATAAAAGATTTGTTCATACTAAAGCTGTAAACAAATTATTAATACAATCCTGGAAGAGTAAAGGAATTTTAAATAAAAAAAAACCCAGCAACAGATATTAAATACTTTGAAACAGTGGGCCAAACATTTAAGACATGTGTAAACAGCCACAAAAGAGACACATTTCTAATTATCTAACAATGTTTAATGAACTTTTATTTAGTTAGATTAATTAGTTAACAGTATACAATTCAATTCACTGACACACTAGTGTCTTCACAAACATAAAATGGACTGTACAGCAGATGCACTGTATACTGGAGCACTTTAGTGCAGTGGGAAGAAACACGTCAAGTTTTCAGAATGAGTATATATAAGGTGAGTGTAGTTAAACCCATGTTTCCACAAGGCTGTCAGTGTGTGTGTGTGAGTATGTGTGTGTGTGCATGTGGGTGTGTATGGGTGTGTGGGGTAACAGAGTTATAAATGTAACTATGACTTGTATGTGGGTTTTTTAGTTTGTTTTTGTGTATGCTCATGTAAAGACAGTCCAGTCATATCAAACATTTACGACGGGCAGTCGTGACGATCATCGGCTTCCGTCTCAAGCGTTGTTCACAGCATCAGAGAGATCTTAAACTCCTTCCTTCTGGTCTGTAGGTCTGACACCTGCAGGGAGAGTCAACACAGACCCAATGTGGTTTAATAAGACAGGAAGGAAAAGTGAGATGATTAGAGCATCAGCGCAAAATTTTAGGATGAATGATTAATGTTACCTGCTCATGCATTCAGATCACAGTGCTGGTATGTTAACATATTTATAACACAATCAGAAAGATGTGTTTCAATGTGAATGCTAGATTACTGTCAGTATTTTAAATCGAACACATTGTTCCACGACTGTTTTTTCTCCAATCCTGGATAGGGATGCACGATATTGGATTTTTGCCGATATCCGATATGCCGATATAGTGAAACCCCTTTTGGCCGATACCGATAATCACAAGTTTGTTTTTTTCACTGTAAAGAAAGCTAAGTCTATCCTGTACTGGAATTTATATGTTACTCTTATTGTGACGGTTTTATTTGTTTAAGAAACACACATAAAACAAGACAAAAAAACATTTGATTTTACCATAAAGAAGAAATATATTATTTTTTCAAACTCAATACATTCAGTATTGAAATACAGAAAATAATTTCTTTAGATCACATGAACTTTAAATGTACAATGCATTCTTAAAAATAACCAAGTTGCATTTGATTATTTTAGAGCTACTGTAACAACCTGGTGACAGACACAGAGCTCTGCAGTGCAAATAAATGAAGTGCTACATTTTATTTAAGGAGCTTATTTTTCAGATTGAAAATAATAATAATCCTAACTGAATAGCACCTTATCAGCTGTGCATATCGGCAGAAATTTTCACATCTGCCGATACACGTGTTTTTAAGCTTTTAGCAGCCGATACCGATATTGTGCCGATAATATCGTGCATCCCTAATCTTGGAGATTAAAGAACTGTTTTTTTCACCAGAATGCCTCATTATATCAACCATCAAATTACATTTAAGTGATACACAAATTAAAAGAAAAGCACCAACTAGTCACGATAGAGATAACACCCAACTTGATGGCATGGCTCAACCATTATGCGAGTACCTACATATATCTATTCAAGCAATTCCTGCACAATACTGCATGCATATACACATCTTTGTTTGCTAAACCTATGAAACAGTATCAACATAAATAAATGTACAAAGTCTGAGCAACAAGACCTTGTGCTACTGTACTTGTATTTCAGATTTAAGTTTCTGGCATTCTACCTCCTGCAGGTAATATCTCTTTCCCACTATTGAGGTCTTTGCACACTGAGTTAGTTTTGTTCGTCTGAAATTGAAGCATGTTAAAAAAGAAACTCAATCCCAAACTCTATCATGTTTGCATGCCGAAACTTTCATGCTTTATTCTCATTTTCGGAACAGGTCTGATTTTTTGCATTTTTCCCATCTGGCCAGCTCATTTCCCGGGTAGATTGACCATTTAGTGACATTGCATGCTACTTGCAACATCACATTTTGTAACACATTTACTGTAGTTTGAGGCAATGTCCAGATGATGAACATGTCTGTGCCTTTGCCTGTGTGTGCACACACACATACCTCAAACATGCAGACAGCAGCTGATCAGGATAAAATGTTTGATCAGAATTTCCGTAAGTAATACAAGAATCAATGTATCAGATTCAGTGTGTAAAGTGTCTTTACTTGACTTTTTTGGGGGGGGGGATTATAAATAAAAAAAAAAAACGCATCCAAAATAAAATTTAGTGTGACCTTGAGGGTTGCTTCATTCTTGGTTTGTCTTGAGTATAACTGTGCAGCCAACCTTTTGTGTGATTACATGTTGATCTGTGTAAAGAAATGTTTACTTTAGCGGTTTTGCTTGTTTGTTGTCTGATTTCACGAAGATTTTTCAGTCTGCACCTGTATGCTTGATGTACTTTCATAGCTTTGTGTACAACCAGTCTGCTAGAAACAATAGGTAGAGTGTAATAAAAGATGAATAAGCATGTTTGAGTTTCAGAGGTACTCTTACCTCTCACCAGTCATAACGGGGGCGAGGCTGGGGCTGACGGTGTCTGGGAGACTCATGTCGATGGCCTGGTGGGGGAGTTGAACTGGGAGGGGCAGTCAGGGCCAGCTGCTGGCCCCCTGCACGTCGATCTCGCCCATACTCAAGCGCCCGGGCATTAGGGGGAACGTATCTTCCTGCCTGACTCCTCCACTCATGGTCAAATGCTGCAGCATCAGCTAGTGTGAAAAATAAGCATCTTGTGTCACTGCAGCAGCATTAAGCCAGATTTATTTTAGTTAGCCAAATAAAGTAAAGTACTTTAATCATTTAAAGTTTAGAGTAAAAAAAAAACTAATGACTCACTCTCATCAAGGTTAATAAAGTCTTGTCGTTCCTCACGATCTCCAGTACGGCGATTTCGTGAGCGTTCCATTATGTGTGCACGATCCCCGATGTGGTGGCCGATAGCTAGACGCTCGAGGCCGCTCTCGCTGTCCCTCATCGACTGCCGCGTCTCTCGGATCTGAGGTAAACATAATTGACGTTAAGCAAGCTGCTCTGCACTTTGAATGAACTCTGGCTCAAATGTTAGTATGAACACAATGATATTTATACTGCACATGATGTATTTATTGTAAAAACAGTAACATGTGCTCCCATGTGCTAATGAGCCCAGAACGCCACAGTCACGCCTGGATGAGTAAAGCATGGCTGTGGCAGCATGTGCAGTCGGGTTTGCTCTCCAGGTCTACTTGTGTGGAAGTAACCAAAACACTCCCAGCATGCACTGTAATCACTTTAACAGCTGTCAGTTAATCTCACCCCGCCAGGGCCTGTTCTTGTTTCACTGGTCTGCTGATAAACTGTAGGAGCCCCTGAGTCTAAGGAGGAGTAGGAGATCACTGTTGAAGAGGAAAAGGTCTGACAGTTTGGTGAACCAGAGATTCTTTCCTGTGAGGGGGAAAAAGAAAGGTAACTGAAGGTGTGATGTGGTACTGTTGGGTTTCATTGTTGAGGGTAATTGCACTCTGCTTATTTGATAACTTGAGAATTTCTTACCACATTTCCCATCATGTCTTCCATCAAGCCAAACATATCCATGAAACCCCTGCCCTGCAAACACAAAACAAACATTCTGATATTTGGATGATTCTGTCAGAGCCATGAAAACAAAGACTTACACAGATTTAAGTCATAATGTTTGACCTTACACTGTGTATGTGTGGTAAGTAAAGGAAACCCATTCTATTTCAAAGCTTTGTTTAATACATACTACAACTTAATCTATACTTAAGGGTCATTCAATTTTGAACCAGTTGGCTGATTTTGAAAGAGGGCATACAACAGAAACTCACCATTCCCATCATGCCAAATGGGGCCAGTGGACCAGCCTGGAAGAAAAACACAATACAAAATTTGAAAATGTGAAAAACGAACTGAGAGGATGCAAAAAAAGAAAAGAAACATAAACAATGAGTAGCTCTGAAACTTGGAGCACTTTGTTACCTGTCTGCGTGGCACACGATGTGGTTGAATCTGGGGAGCTAGAGCAAAGGGGTCCATGCCAAATGGTCCAAACAGATCCCTCATCTGCTGCCTGTGGGCTGCAAATGGATCCCTGAAAGAAATCACAGTTTAAACTAAAACTTGAAGACTTTGTATGAGCTTTATATAATTGACCGATACTTTTGAGTGATTCAGGTTGTTCACATGTACATAACAAAAAGGATGTAAGCCATGTCAAATTTAAGGACAAGATCTTGTGGGAGTGGACTGAACTCGATCCCCCTGGCTTTGCCAAACTATCATTTATCTGTTTCAAAGAGAGATGCTGTTAAACATGAATCACTGTCTAATTGTAGGTGCAAATGTAGATTTGGATCACCATCTGTATCAGTATTGTCAAACTTCTGGTTAGAGGATCTTCTGACCGTCTTGAGTCAACAAAACAAAACAAAACAAAACAAAATGTATTCTGGAAGTCTGCCAACAAAACTTTGGTAAATTCACTGATCAACAATCTACCTTGTGATTTCATCATGTTTTATTCACATGAGCTCAAGAAATACTGGGAGCTGTAACTTTCAGTAATGTTGGATATCTTCAAAACAATTTGATTTTGAAGATATAAAACATTCAAAACAAAATCATTTTTTAGTTTTTCCAGAATGCATGTGACTGTATTTTCCTAAAGATGTTTCATTGGAAAAGATCTTCAAAATGAATATCAGTTAACAACAATAACAAGAAATTAAACATATAAACAAATCCAGGTCTTGGGAAGTTTAACACAAGTTATGAGTATTTTTTGGAGTTTCTCATTTGCACAAAAGCTCTAAAACACGAAACGCATTGATACTTGATTTACTGTATATTTCCAGTATGTGGTGTTGTTAATGGTTTAATTACATTTTTCTTCGGTCAACATTGGTTGGTTTAAAATGTGATGTTTATAAAAATACTGACTTTTCTTGACTAAAACCTACCAGGAATACAGAAGAATACATTTTACAATAAAAGCCTTGGCTCAACAATTTCATTTTGCCATTAATACGATTTGAGTTTGTCGGATCATCAATTTTTTGCTGCTGTTTTCAGTATGAATTTGTGACTTCCTACACTAAATTCTTATGCTTTCAGAGCAATATTTGCATAAATGCCTTTTTATTATAACATGGAAAACAGCCTCTAACCGGTTATCCAAGTCCCGCTGAGCTCTGACAGCTATTTCTCGTACTATCATCCAATATGGTGGACCCTTGTAGGCCCCCACAGCTGGCTCAAGTAACGTTAGGTACCTGTTAAAGGCTCACTGGTGATTATAAATTAACATGCCATCTGTGTATTTTCCAGGGATTAAAAACAATCATAGATGGCAGCATTTAGACAAAACTGATCAAATATTAATACTTACATCATGTAGGGGTCGTCATCAACGTCATTCAAGTACCGAAACATGCTAGGTGATTGAACTCAGCTGGCTGATGCTAGCCAGCTAGCTAGGTAAACAGTCGTGTTTTTCAAGGATAAAACAGAATGACGGAATCAAACTCTGGGTAGGCTGAAATGACGGGCCTTTTACGAGCTTCTTCTTCAAAACACCAAAATACTTCAGCGGTTTATCAGAGCAACAGACAGCTTAGAGTCTCACTAGATAGTAAATTCCAGAAACCTGGACCAAACATGAAAACGGAAGTCTTTCCTCTGACAAAGAGAGGCGACACTGCCATCAAGGTAGCATCAGAGCTAAAAACCGCAGCTTCCTCTTTACTTTTCAAAATAAAGTGTTTCCGATTTTACTCCAATTATCACTCAACATTTTATAAACCCAACCTTTAATGACATTAGGTGTGGGTGCTTATGTGACTGATACAAAACCGAGCATTTTTTTTGTAACTAATAATAATAATAATAATAATAATAATAATAATAATAATAATAATAATAATAATAATAATAACAACAACAACAACAACAACAACAACAATAATAATAATAATAATGATAATAATAATAATAATAATAATAATAATAATAATAATAATAATAATAATAATAATAATAATGATAATAATAATAATAATAATGATAATAATAATATGTAATAATTATATATATTAAAAAATCAGTAGACTAACTCTGCAGTCTAACTGTATTTCCTTTATTTTTCACGTTATTTTATATTGTTCTTTCTCCTCCTCTAAGGAGCCACTGACTCCAAATAGTCCACTTGTAGACCAACCAGAGCTGGCCTTCCTCACCAGCTTGTTGACTTTGCAGACACTGAAAGATCTGGGTCTCTCTAAGAACAGTCTGTTCTGTCGCTTCCTGTAGATGGCCTCAATGTTGCTGGTCCACTATCTTCCCTGGGGTGACAACAGGGGCAGGGGGACTCCTCTTCCTCCTATGGTCCCCAAACTTTAAAGAAAGCAACTTTCTTTTTTTATTTCTTTGACCAGTTACTTGTTAACCCCCCTCCCCTTTTGGAGGCGAAGGCTAAAATCGTTGTTGTTTTTCCATATGTAGTTGCGTTTTGTGCAACTCTGCTTTTTGTTAAGTGAAATAGAGGTGATAGGTGTCAGGAATAACTAGAAAAGTTGCATTTCCTTGCAGCAGATAGCTTGAAGGCTGGAAGCAGTGACACAAAAATGAAAATGAAGTAATGTGAAACAAGTATTGCTTAAAGCGAAGGTATTTTAAACACCCACCCTGTAAAAATTATCAGTTCAGTTGTAGGACCTTAAATGTATTACTTGACCCGTTTACACAGAAATAAAATAATTCTTCCTCTTCTTTTTTCTTTTTTTTTCTTTTTTTCCTTTTTTTTTTTTTTTCATTTTTACACATTTACAACATTCGTAACAGGAAGCAGCATAAGAAAAGTGCACACAGAAATAAAAGTATAAAGAGAAGAAATGAGTCATGGCTCGAAGTCTCAAAAGAGAAGGTATCTGTTAGGGTATTTATAATTTTAATCAAGCTGTACTTAGCGGAAACTCAATACAGCAACAGGTGGAAATGTTGAGAGGATCTAATGTTGCGATGTTGCTTGATCTGTAATCACAAAAAACTGTTAAATGTATTCAAAAAAGAAACTTGGGGTTTTGTCCGGTAGACGGCGATGTTCCTATTCTTCAGCCCGGACGGTGTTACGTCCGTACTGCGGCTGTGCGTAATGTAATTCGACCCTCAAACCCGGATGTAACCAACGCCTAACCTGTGTGAGGAAAAACGGTGAGTAGAGTTATATAAACATTTTTAAATTAATAGATATGGTTAATTTAACCCAGGGACGGATGGCGTAGGGCCCCATGAACTGTTTGAAGTTCATAAGAAGAGGTAATTTTTGTGTTTTTTGAAAGTTTCCCAGCCACTTAACTTAATCCTGTGTTGGCAACCATCAATCTGGTGGATGGAGTTCTCGTTTTTTAGGTTATCACATCTGTATACGCTCTTGTTGTGTCTGTTTTTGTCTTAAATATTATGTTTTTGATAGTTTAGTAACTCATGCAGCGGGGCCAACAATTTGAAGGTTGACAAAAGCTGTTAGTTTTTATTTTTAACTTAATCAATCTGGGTTAATACATTCTCTGAGACAACCTTAAACAGCCCCAGCTGTGACTGCTTGTTGATTATGGGAGGGGAACATTCTTCTTATGAGTTTGATAACAGTAATAGAAGTTTTAAGCCCTCTTAAATTGTGAATTTAGCGGAAGTGTCTGGCAGTATCCTCGTTGAAATCACAGGCTAAAAAGCCGTGGATCTCTGGTATGTAGTGTATGCGGAAGTGACTCACTGTCATCAATAATATTTTCAATGCACATGTAATAGCAAGCACATCGCACCTTAGAGGAAGTTTCTTTTTCTTATCCCTTTCACTTTCCAGAAAACTTAGTCAAAATTTTGGGTGCCATCTGAAATACCGCATATTCTGTTTACTAACATTAATCCAGCATACTTCATTGTCATACAGTAGCTGCTTATTAATACTTATCCCAGCAGTCTGTATTTAATCCTCCATTTTACCTTTTTTATTACACCCCTGCAGCAGAACAAATAACAACAGCAACGTTTTTTTTTTAAAATGTAATACTGTTATTGGATTATAGTACCCCTGGCATCTTTTATTTGTTCAACCTATAACATTCAGGAATAACTGAGTGGGTTCCCTCACTTACAGCCATGACAGGAGTGTTATATAATATGCTGATAATCAATACAAATATAAATTTCAATAGTTTCAATTTTTTAAAAAAGAAATAAATAAGGCATCATGCTTAGAACTGTATGTGTATGGCAAATTCTCAATCTGCATAGCCTTGAGATTTTGATGTGGAATAGCTGAATCGCAACTCTTCCTTGTTATGGGAACTTAACACATATGAAACGACATGGTACCAATGCCTGGTGAGTTGGTATCAGAACTCAACGGTACAAATTTTCGGTACTTTTGCATGTGTTTATGTGGTAATACATTTTAATTTGTTTAAAAATAAATTGTCAAAGTTTTCCTATTTAACATATTTATTTCTCAATATGTAAACTTGCAATGCTGTGTTCATGTCCAGCATGGAAAATCACCTTCTCTGCCGATCCCTTACAGTTAAAAGGAGCATTTAAGTACCTAAACATGCTACTGTTTCATTTTCAATTGGTACTCGGTACTACAGACAGAATTCAGTGTGCACCTATAAAAGTACCTAATTAGGTACCCATCCCTACTTACTACATAACTTTTTGTTTTCATTTTTGCAGATGCAGACTATAAAATGTGTGGTGGTAGGAGACGGAGCAGTAGGAAAGACCTGCCTGCTGATCTCCTACACAACCAATAAGTTCCCCTCAGAATATGTACCAACAGTAAGAGGATTTCATATGAAGATCTACTTCTGTTTTTGTATATCCTTAACACTTTGGGGATCTTTGTGTCTTATTTTCTTATGACTGGAGACCAATACAATCAAAACATGTATGTATTTTGTTTTTCGTGCTATTATTTACCTCTTTTGTGTGCATACTCATAGGTTTTTGACAACTATGCTGTAACAGTGATGATTGGGGGGGAACCCTACACACTCGGCCTATTTGACACAGCAGGTAATGTGAATGTTTATGCTCTGTTTGTCCACTCAAGATTTTGTGTTGGAAAATTGAAAACTTAAACAAACACGTACACACACTATCATTTTATAAATGATTTCTTTTCTTCAGGTCAGGAAGATTACGACAGGCTGCGTCCTCTCAGCTATCCACAGACAGATGTGTTTCTTGTGTGTTTCTCTGTTGTCTCTCCCTCATCGTATGAAAACGTCAAAGAGAAGGTCAGATTTCATTCATTTCTTTATCACAAACTGGAGAAAAAAAGGAGCTTGGCCTTTGTGCAATGTATTTAAAGTGCTGTTTTACTTTGGTTTAGTATGCTTTGGTTTTGTCTGCACTTAAATTAGTCTGACTGAAAGTTAGGGTTTATTACCATTTATTTTAGGTATTTTTCTTTATTACATCATTTTATATTATTTTATTTTATTTTCAAACTTAAAAAATATATTTGACTCTAAATTGTCCGTAGGTGTGAGTGTGCGCATGAATGTCTCTATGTGTCAGCCCTGTGATTGACTGGCGACCAGTCCAGGGTGTACCCCGCCTCTCGCCCTATGACAGCTGGGATAGGCTCCAGCCACCCACAACTCTGAACAGGATAAGCAGTTCAGAAAATGAATGAAAGAATGAAAATATGTTAAAGTGCTGCTCAAGGTAACATAAAGAAATGATTCTTTTTTTAGGCCAAAACACAACAATGATCAACTCGATGTTCCTTGACACAAAAAAAGTTTTCCAAAAAAATCACATTTTGGAAGCTTAAACAATGAAAGCATTTAAAGACTTATACCTTAATAACTAACCTTTTTTTCAGATGAATTATAAATTTATTGACCAATTGAGTAGTGTTTCTGAAGACATGACTTTGGCTGAGTTTGTAGTGAATTAGTTTTGATCAGAGAGAAATCTAAAGCTGCCCAAATTCTCAATATTAGGTATTGTCTAAATATACATTGAACCAGGTCTTTGGTAAATGTTTTAAAATTTATTTCAGTCAGGACATATTTGATGAAAAGTTCAAGTGTCCAAAACTATTACTCAAGAATCCAGTAATGTGGAATTCACCCCCCTTTCCTTTTTGTTACCTTCTTTAGTGGGTTCCTGAGATCACTCACCACTGCCCAAACACACCCTTCCTGTTAGTTGGCACACAGATGGACCTGAGAGACGACTCCAACACAATTGATAAATTGGCAAAGAACAAACAGCGCCCCCTATCCTGCGAGAATGGAGAGAAGCTGGCCCGAGACCTCAGAGCTGTCAAATATGTGGAGTGCTCTGCTCTGACACAGGTATTTTAAATTTCATGCTTTATTAATCTAACTTCAAGCAAAATCATGAACCACTCACAGTGCTCTTGATTTAAACCTCTTTCTTGTTTCCTGTTTCAACCAGCGAGGGCTGAAGAATGTGTTTGATGAGGCCATCCTGGCTGCCTTGGAGCCTCCTGAGAGTAAACCCAAGAGAAAGTGTCTGCTGCTATAGATGAACGACAACAGAGTGAGATGTAACAGCGCAAGACTTTAGGCTGGGTGAATGAAAACTTCACAAAGATCAGTAGCCATTATGGGAAAAAAGGACAAAACAAAAGGGGACAAGGGATGCAATGGCTTTGAGACTTACTTCAGTACACTTGTACACTCTCTGTGCCTTTGCATTAAACCTTAATGGAGGCTGAGGGAGCAGCATGTGGTCAGTGCAGCAAGTGTCACCCACCTCCTTTTCTGAAAGCTTTTTAAATTGCAGTGTTCTCTCTACAAACACTTCAGTGGGGCGGGCCCCCCTCTGCCTGTCACTGTAGCTTGATTTTTTAAAGAGATACTTTTATTTAGTCGTTTTGGCCTCTCCTGTGTATCACTTATTCTTTCATCTTGAGCCTGTGTGGGGAAATAAGAATGAGGAACAGTTAACATTAAGTGTTTTGGTGTGAAATTTAGTTTGTACATTGAAAAGAGGAAGCTTAATGTTAAGTGGTACTCTATTTGCTTTCTTCCCTTGTAGGCTGAATGATGAAAGCACAGGAGGGTTATTGTCACTCCGAAGTATAGGTAGATCTTACTTTTTTCATTCTCAGAGACTTCCAAAGGGCTGAGAGCTTTTTCTGTTTTGCCAAACTTCCTTCCTCAGCTGACTCCTGAAAATCTCTTTTGTTGTGTGAGTGTATATTTTAATTATGTGACTCTGGGGAAATTTTAAGTTGTTTTTCTTTTTGAAACTTGAGTTTTTTATTTTTATTGAGATAGATTTTATTATTGCTAGACCATTAACTGTGGATGACACAACAAATGGAGTTGTAATATTTTGAATATGTCTGAATCCAAACAGAGATTGAGGTGATAAAGTTTGCTAGTTAATTTCTGGGTGTTTTTAATCAAAGGATATTTGTAATAAAATGGTTGAATGACATTGGCAGTGATTGTTTTCTCAAGTTTGTGTTATGGCATACAGGAACAACTTTTAACTTTCAACACTTGAAGAGTCAAGTTTAGCCGCAGTACCTCGATACTTGTAGATGATGGATTCTTGAGCACATGCTAACACAACCTAAGTACAAAACCTGGTGAAAGAGCTCATAGGAGAATATTGATCTTAGGTTAAGATGGGTTTTTCCTTTTGCAATTGTTTTATTTCCACAAGGCCTAATGAAAGGAAATAAAAGGAACATTTTTATTCCCTAGAACAGGGTGATATCTATGACCAGACACATTACCAACTCTAAATCAATTTCTTGTCATCCCATTTCTCTATAAATTTAACACAGTCATCCAATGGACACAATGGTCATATGATAATAGTAAAAGCTCAAGCTTTCTTTGACTTTATGTCCAGTATCAGAGGTAACTTTTTTAGTTCATCTATGGCAAACTGTAGGTCCACTTGGACCTAACTAAAACTGGCTGACCTCATGAGAACTCCGAACAAGTTTATTTTCATGTTATAACTAGATAATTTGTATTGTAAATATGACATAATGTAACATGTATGTTCATTAGCATAAAATGTTGGCTTGTGACAGGTTAATTAGTAAGAGTTCAAAGGTTTTTCCTGTTGGGAAACTACTGACCATTCCAGAAAATCTCTCTCTAAGATCAGATCCTCTGCAGTGACATGGAAAGTGTTAAATTTTCTGTTCATACAGTCCATGATAGGAAAAAAAAATGCCAAAAACCAACAAAACTGAAAAAAGGTGTCTGTTAGAACTATAACAGTAATTGCACAGGCATGGCATTTTCAAACCTTGAAACAGAAATCCTTTACCAAACCACTGCTCCACAGTGCCTCTAGTGGACAGTAACCACTCACTTGATCTTTTTGCTCTTTTATAATTTGATGTGTGCAAAATCTTTGACAGGTGGGAAAGAATGGGAAACTCATAAAAACACACTTCAGCATCTTGAATAAAACTACTCTTTTTATTAGAGCTCTGGAAAAGACTTAAAACACTGCTTTAGCAGTAACATGGAGATGAGCGGCAAAACACAAGACAGGCGCTGGTGTAAGTTATAGTTAATCATGCAATTTAGGATCTTACTGAAGAGAAGCAAAAAATCTGATGTATAAATAAATAAACCAAAATGGAGACGTAGATATAAATACAGAAAATGTTCAAAGACCAGCTAGTCTATGACACAACAGGAAGTTTTCATCAAATGCAAGTAGTGCTGTAAAATTCCCAGTTAGTTTTGGTTAAGTTCAGCCTTAAAAGCTTTGTCAGTTCAATGTGTAATTAATTGCTGACATTTTTCTCTTGTCTATGCTTGTACCTTACCTCTGATGTCAGTGCTCTTGTAAAACCTCTTTTTTTTTTACAGCCTTTCTAACAAAATCCTCATCTCTGGTTTTGCTGTTTCAGTGAAAGTTATTTAAATTTAAACGGCATTTGGAACCAACAGTTGAAAGTAAAATGGTGCTAAAGTTTCGAGTTAGGATGTGCTATCCTGTCTTGTATTCACAGGTGTCTGCCTAGTAATTTTGGGGGGCTTTGTGCGCAGTAAGACCTGTCTAGTTTTGCTTTCTTTACACTCTGCAGGTGTGAATGGTGACTGTGTTCTTGCACTGCTGGCAGCGGACAGAGCAGCACCAGGAAAACTTGCATGAGCATCTCTGCACCACCTCAGCCCGACCAGCTCTGTACCCAGGCCCGCAGCACACCAGCTCACAGCCGTCTGGAGCCAGCCTAGAGGTTCCTGTGTAGAAAGCAATATCATATTTCTATTACATTTTGTTTAAAAATTCAGGTAAGCTTGACTGTTTTCATGTACTACAATCCTGCTTATTGTTCCTACCGTTACATCTCCTTCCAGCAGTCCCAGGGATACCATTGTCTGGGTCAAGATGACAGAAATCTGGGGAGGGTGCAAGATATAGAAGGTCTCTGGCAGCAGGGGGTTTGACCTGGGGGTCACGGGGTAGCAGGGCGGTTCTGGATCCTATACGAGTCAGGCGCACCTGAGAAGAAGACCTTTTAAAAGAGCTAGATAGACTGGAATCCTTCAAGATTTCAGAGGATGTGGAAGCGTATTCTGATACCTCTGTAGCTCCATCAAAGCGTTCTTTGAGTACAACACCGACACGCCTAAACGGAGGCATCACTTTCCAGCAGGTCCTCAGTTCACAGGAGCCAGAGACGCCGTGACACTTACACTCCACCTGCATGTTGTGAAGGATGGCCTAAAGATAGAGAGAACAGATGTCACTGAATCTTGCAGATGACAAATTGCCTTAGATATATGTAATGCTCGGGTGCCACCACCAACCTTTCGACCGGCCTCATTGTTATGGAGGTTCATGAGTGGTCGCCCTGCAGACAGCCCCTTGGCTCGCTCTGGTTCATCCACAAATGTTTGAGAGAAAGCCACACCATAGGACAGGTTGTCACTGCAGCCTGACCATTGGAAACCTGGAGTTGGTTGAGAACCATCACTGTGGATTAGTGCCCCCTTAAAGCAATTTACCATTTATATTTAAAGCTAAAAACACCAAAACCCCTCATGGATCATGCTGAAGTGTTATACTCCAAGTCTTTCACACATTTTACGCCCATGGACAATGTCAGTGACAGCTTCTTGGCACATGGAATTAAGTGCATCACTTAAACATTTCAAGCTATACCCAACAGAGCTGCAGCACTTATGACAACCCTTCTGTCTCTACGTGTTTTTACCCATTGCATTTTCATGTAATGAAATAAGAGCTCACCCTCGGGGCTGACCCCCCTGACCTTCCTGTCACATCCACACCTCTCCAGCTCTCCACGGGTGCAGGCCCTGGTCACAGCCACTGCCACAGCTGCTGAGGATAAAGCATGCACAAAGGCTGCCTCACGAGTCCCTGAAAACAAAACGCAGGACGTGTTACACAGAAATCTATGAAATACACATCATCAGTGGGTTTATGTGTGGTTATTACCTTGGTTCATGACTCTGCCAAATACGTTGATTCCACGTGGGGTGGTGGAACAGTTCCAGCGGCGGTTCCTGAACTGGTGCTGGCACTGGTGGTGTCATACATACAGTAGTTATTTAAGGCACTGGTACAGTTTTTCAGCTTCAGCAAAATATTGTTAAAAACTGCTAAAATATGAGTAGTTGTTTTGGTGAGGCTTGAACTTTTTGCTCTACCTCTTCTATAACCATCTCCGCTGCCTTTCGCACAGACTCCATGACCTCCCCTCGTGCCCTGCACACCCCCACCTGCCCTGGGGTCAGCCCCCTCAGCCGAGCACATGGGGCGGCACCGGACACGGGCCTGGAGCGAGGCAGCCTCGCCAGGGAGCTGGGACACAAAGAGTGACAAAGTGACTGAGAGAAAGTTTTAAAAGGGGAAATTATTGGTGGGGAGTGAGTATGCAAAATGAAGGGGAAGTCAGGGGGAGAGCATATGAAGAAGACACAAGAGGGTAAGAAAAAGGATAAAGAGGTAATGACGGAGTAGAGTTTTAGAATGGAAATGAGGAGAAGAGCAGGAAGGAGGACACATTGAAGGCAGAGAGAAAGAAAAGAGAAAAGGTCACTAGGACTGAGACAAAGACAGAGAGGCGAGTGACTGAAAAAGATTTAGAGACATGTCACTATCTTTTAAAAGTTATAGCATGACAAACAAACTCCCTCTTTCTCTTCCTCCCTCGCACGCAAGACTTACAGCCAGTTGGTTGCCATGGTGGGGTGGGTAACCCATAGCAACAGGAGGAGGAGTGGTGCCGTTAGATTGACAGCAGAGACAGTTGGCATCAGACTGTCTGTCTGTCTGTCCGTCTCCGTGTGTCAGGCTGGGTCTTTGGACAGCACGCTGCCCGCCTCCACTGTAGAAGTGCTCCGTCTGTTTGCTGTGCTGCTTGTTTATGTTTGTGGAGCAGGGTCTGGGGATGATCCCCACATTTCTGTTGAAAGGTCAAGGTAGCAGGTCAGACTCAAAAACACAGCAGGAAGACGCATTCCTGTTATCTATTTAGATGCATAAAACAGCCTTTGACATCTTATACCTCTAACTCTATAAAGAGCACAGCTGGCAGCTTTAGAGGATGTGAATATGAGATGATCAAATGTTTGCATGAAGTGGTAAAAAAAAGTTCTTTTTTTCTTTAGCAAAAGTTGTCGACTCTTACCAGTTCACAGTCCTGTGGTACCCAGTTTTCCTTCTTACTTGATAACAAGTCGTTGAAATTAGAAATTAATCCCAATTTTAACCATCAGCTTCTTCACTTGTGCTGTCACTGATTGCAAACGCATGCTCACAGTGATAGTCTTTCGAAAGAGAAAGGAAATCTTATCCTTTGAGTGCCAAAATAAATCCACATGTCCAAATAAACTGAACAGATACTTTAAATAAAATCTATTCCCAAATCAACCTTCAAAATCCAGAAGTGCTGGTGAAATGTACAAAAAATGCTGAACGTCAGCAGGCGCTCAGATGTGTTCCCATGAAAACAAATGTCCACTCCAGTTTGAAACAGTGAGAATGAGTGAGAGCAGTGAGATGGGAGTGATGGGTTTTAAAGGAGGTAGAGAATGAGGGTGGGAGAGAGAAGAGAGATAGGACAGGCGTGATGCCGAGGGAAGGGAGGAGGAAGCTCTGGGAACGATAATAGTTGCATTATCTAAGTATTTAGAGAGTAAGTATGCTTTATATTGAGTCGGTTTGGCATTGGACCTCAAATCTTAACCTGCTGAAGACATAATTTCCTCATTATTCCAATAATTGTGATTTTCAATATTTTGGGATTAAGCCAAGCATCTGTGCAACATTTATTGACCACACAAAAGGCTTTTGTTTCCTTTAGATGGAAACACTCAGCAGGAATATGGACCCATTAAACCATCACAGCCAGTATGATGATACAACATTTCTGTTACCAAGAATATGTACATGAATGCATGTGAAAAAGTGTCTTACCTAATGTTTAATTTTCCCAAACTTTGTTGCTCATTTTACGAGTTCCCCTCCTACCCTTCCTCTGTCTCCCCCACATTTGCCCTCTCGTTCTCTCTTTCTCCAACTCCCTATATTGTCTTAGAAGAAGGGGTGACATTTAGACAAGGGGAAGAAAACACACTGCCGACAAATATTGGAACTGAGGCAAATAAATCACCAGTTAGGAGAGGAAGGAGGGTATAAGGAGAGAGCGGGTGGGTGTTACACAGGGGTTAGAAAAGAGTAGTAAAGAAAGCAGGTTTATGACACATGGGAAAAACTAGTAAATGACAATATCTGCGTGGGTTTCATACAGGGGTAGGATGCCCGTCCTTAATGGCATCAACCAACAGCCTAAAATACACTTGATATATCATGATTTATCAACTTTAGAGCCCTACTTAAAGTTATTAGTACAATAGGACGACAGCTATTTAGCTGAGTTGGTGATTTTAGTTTATCGGATTTGTAGCTCTCTTTTGTCTCTTTTAGTGTAACCACATGTTAAGATGTACCGTTGTATACAAGACAAAGCATTTTGACTCTCATAAAAATGACTGAAATGGAGCTTAGATCATTCTGCAGATCATTTTTGTTGATGAAAGCTGTGTAGTAGCATTTTGTAGTGTCTCACAAATAATTGTCATATATTTCTGGAGATATTTGAATTTTCCAAAAAACAAAAGACAACCACACACATGCAGGGAGAAAACTAATTTTAGCTTAATGTAATGTGTTTCATGTTATTGTGTTAAGACTTGATTTGATTTGTCTTATGCTGATTTACAGAATGAATTATAAATCCAATGGCTGAATTCTAAAGAACTGAAACTGATCATTCAATACAATAATTAAGACAGTATCATACAGCTAGTACTAATGTGCTTTAGGTAGCTGTTATAATCTTTACAACTCTTTTTACACATTATTTCAAAAACACATACTTGTATTACATTCAATTTAAAATAATTTCATATTATGGTCATGCTGTAGCGTTAATGCCATTCCTGTCTGATACATTTTAATTTGAATTACTTTATTGTTGTTTTTAACCTTGGTGATGAGCTTGTTAAGAAGGTACACTATTTTCTCTGGAGGAATTTAATGGAAATCTCTGGATCTTTTAAATAAAACTTCAAAGGCCAGTTGAGGAAAAATGCTGTGTTACAACTTTTACAGCCTTTTCACACCTGAAGTAACTTATCTACTGCTCTTAAGGCCTTATTTGCAGGGTTAGATGAGTCAGGACTTGGACCAAGGCTCTGTCACACTCCCTGTCTGGGATATTGTGGCTAATTTACCTGAACCCTCTGACACCCAGCTCCTGAGTAAATGGTCACCCCATCCACACATCCTTCCTCTCTCCACTGTATCTATCCCCAAACACACAAGCACACACACCAACATTTCTCTGTCTATATCTGCAAAGACAGGTTTCTTGTAGGCCCCTTTCCCTCCTTTTTTGTCCTTCTCATGTCGTATTCCTCCTTTGTGTCCCCTGTTTCTCCAAGTGACGTCTTCTTCTGTCTCCCACAGCAACGCCATGGTGATGAGCGGGCCACTGTCATGTCCGGCGCCTCTGTTGTGCACATCCCTTCACCCCTCTCTCTCGTAAATAACTTTCCCTCCTTTTTTTATATCTTTATCTTTCCCCCATTTTGTGGACATTTATCATGTTGAAATTGTCCACCACTGATTGACTGTAGCTGGGCTGCAGAGCCCAAAGAGATGCTTGTTAAAGCTTCAGCATGACATATATGCAGAGATGACTTGTATTCCCTCTGTTACAGTGGGAGGCAGCAGCAGACCATACTGAGAAATGAGGCAATCTGAACTGATCTTACTGAGATCTCACCCATGGTGCTTTTTATGGGATGGACAGTAGGCCTCAGATGCCTCAGGGAGACTTTGGACTTCATGAATATATTTTCAATCAAGGTCATTAAAAGATAGAGATGTGACCCATCATCTTTTCCTCTTTTTCTTGCAATACTTAAAACACCTGAGGGCTACCTGCCTCCGAACCTGGGAGCGGATGGAGCTGTAAAAGCATGTAGAAACATGACTGCTGTGCATGTGCGCACTCTCATTGCACAGGCATCTCTGCTAACAAAGAGCTGAATGCACTGCTGTGTATGAATGTGTGTTGAGCGTGTGCATGAATATTATGGGATGGCGAGCAGCAGTGTTGTCAGGCAGGGAATGGGGGTGGCAGAGAGGGTGGTGAGCTGTGTGCACATGGGGGGAGGGGGCAGAGGGAATGGACAACCCATGTATTTTATGGAATGATGGTGTTAGGTGGTGATTGGGGAGGGGGTGCAGCTCGTGTGAGGTGGAAAGATAGCTGTGCATATGGGATATGGAAAGAGTAGGAGGAGGTGGCAGTGACGACGATGCACAGGAGTGTGCGTGCACGAGCATGCATGTGTCAGGGGCATTTAAGCGATGGGAGCAGACGACGGCCAGACATAGGCCTTTGTTGCTATGCCAGCTACATGTACTGCAGCATGAGAAATATTGCAGTGGCCATACTAGCATGGAAAGTAATGGCTGGCCACTGAAATCAGATTATGACAGCACCTTTTCAACTCACTTAATGTATGTACTGAGCCCACTGTCCAGATCCAGCTGTAATCCTGTTGAATGAACCAGACCAAAATTAGGTCACTGTATGGTTTTCACTGACATTTCGAAATGCTGAGAACAAACAAAACTCATCACTTAAGAATACATTCCTGTTCAAAAAATGAGTAAATAAATGGTACTGATTTTCCCGGGGCTAAAGAAATGTATTCACTACCATAAATGCTGGATTAAAACTTTGGTCAATTGCTGGGGTGAAACCAGAAAGTTTGGATAAAATGCTGACACAAAATAATGACATATACTGTATATGATACCTACAGGTATCAGCCGTGAAACTACATAAAGCTGTCAAATGAACGAAATGATGCTTTATTGCTGTACTATCCTACCGAACACAAATAAGAGTAAGTGTGATTAGAAATGTGATTCAAAGATGCAAAAATCACAGCCCGAAGGGATGGCTCTCAAATAAGACGAATACTGAAATAGAGCATGATTAGACTAAATGAAAGCCCTTTTAGTGCTTCTTCTGAGCTCTGGAGTTATTGTCTTGATTAGGACTTGCCAAATTATCGTGTTCTTTTGAAATCTTCAGGAATAAAATACAAAAAAAACATTTAAAAACACTTTTTTTTTAAATTCCCTTCCCTTTACGATTGTTTGGCAATTATCTTTCAGATTCTTATCCTCTAGAAAATATCTTATCTTTTCTGCTGTGCTTGTAACAGGTCCCGAGGGCTGTAATCTAATATGATTTAAGTAAGATCATGTGCAGTGGATAAATCCATAAGATGTTTCACATTTGGCTGTTATATTAGGGAATATTCTTGGAAAAATCTTAAGTTATCGAATTAACCATTTCCTTTGTACCCCAGCGCCAGAAACTCAGCTCTTGTTTTCTTTTTCACAAACTGGATGTGAAAGCAAAATTTTGTGGTGGTTTGGCTTTGCTTCAGTAATCAGGGGTCAATAGATAATACATGGATTGTTTCTTTGCACAGTATGTTAGTGAGTCTTCACTCATGTTGAACACCGTATCTCGGGCGTCTGTCGATTCTCTTTATTTAACCTGTTGCACATCTGGGTACTCTTGAAAACAAGTAGTACAGATGTAACAATACCTTCTGAGCCAAAATGTCAAATTTGATTTAGCTACATGGTGCTACAGGGTCAAAACAGGGTCAAAACCCAGTCGGTTGAGCCTTAAATCAATGTATTTAGTTGAGTTATTTGAAACAATTTTTAAAATACAGTGTTATTGGCATCTGTCGTTCAAGAATGGCTTTGTGTATAGATCATTTCATGTCACATCTTGAACACTCTTCACATTTATGCCTTTGATTGTCATATTTATATTAATTTTAATGGGTGTATAATGTGCAGTAGCTTTCAGTCTTATTTTGCTGTTACAAAGGAAACTTGAATGCAACATATTGTGTTTGTCTAAATCAATTTGGAGACCTTTCACCTGTATCTTACAATAGACTAACAGTCACTTGAGTTTTTACACACCTGTTGGCTTTTTTTTTTTTTCAACGCCTAAGTACCAGACCAATCCAAGCATGAATCCCAATCATCTTGGTCAATGCAACAGGAAGATCTGAGTGAGAGTAGTTGCAGCTTCCAGCAGTGATGACACCACTGTGACAGGAGGCCTCTTCCTATTTCAGTGATGCTGAGCAGCATTGTTGGCATCGTGATAGCCTATTTGACACACATCCAGTTCTGATCTGCACACTGTACAAACACTGTGGGCATGTAGTCCACCTGAATGAGGAGGATCACGAAGAACAAAATGGAAGGCTCTTTGACTTCTTGGCATACTCACACTCACTCTCAGGTGGGTGATGAGGAGTATTATGGTCTGTCACCAGTGGACCAGAGCTCCCTTGGAAAACATGTGACTGTTTTTTTTTTGTCTTTTTAAGAGTTGTATATTATGGGATGTATGCTGCCACTGCTGGAGTATTATGGTCTGTTGAGAGAGGAGGGAGGGGGTGTCACCATGACAACGGGGTTGCTAAGGGGGCTGGGACTACTAGTGGAAAGGGGAAGGAGTGTGCATGCTTTGAGCCTGGTGCATGCATGTCTAGTGGTAGTAGTGTACGTGCGTGCGCGCGCGCGTGGTGGAGGGGGTGGGGGCAGGCTGAGTATTATGGTCTGTCCGTTGCGAGGTAACTATGCAGAGTCCTGTGCGAGTGTGGGAGGGGGAATTATTATGGGATGTCTGCCCCCTTTGTGTGTTTGTGAGGATGTTAGCTAAGCTGTGCCTGTAAGGTAGGGGGAGAGAGAAGAGGGGGACGGAGCAACGTGTTTTGGGTCACTGACGGCTCATTTCTCTAATTTCGCCGACCATTGGCTCATCTGTCTTAATGAATGAGCACTCAGTGACAACAACTGCCGCCCAAACAGCTTAACTTGAGTCGAGACAGAGAGCACACCTCGACCCGGGACCACACTGTACAGTAAGTTTTTAATATGACAAGGTAGGCTTTCAGTGCCTAAACTTTTCTGTGATGTATTGTTTTCACTCGACTGTGCAACTTGCTGCTCTTACTCAAAGGACGTTGGATGACACTTGTTCTTTCACTCCTGTGTTGACAATAATCAGTCAAAAAACACTGCCAGAGCGTAGATAATCTAGTTATTCAACTTGTTTAAGCGTGCAAGTGGTCAATTAGATGCAATTAAATAATAAAAAATGATCAGTGACTGGTTACCAACCTGCACCATTTATTATTATTTATTTTTTTCCAGCACCCACCACCCCCTCCCTTCCTGGACACCCCCGGTCCATTCTCCAACAGTCCCACGTCATTTTCCCTCCCTCGCCGACCGAGGAGCAGCAGCAAGGTTTAGGGGGGGGATTAATTCGATCAGCAAGAAATACAATTAAAACGCTGATAAAATGTCGGGCAGCGAGGATGAGAGGGAGGACTTTGGAGCCGCGGACGAGCACTCACTTCTTCACGGTAAGCTCGCTTCTTTTTTTTTTTTAATGTCTCTCCTCCGAAGAAGGTCCATCTCTCGCTGTCACTTGAGCTCGCTGAGGCTAACACTAGCTTCTAAGCTAGGACTAGTGAGCTCGGGCCGCCCGTCACTCGCCATACTAGATTAGTTAGCTAACTTGTCAGGCAAGTGTTTACAGTTTTATTTTTTCCATTTTAACTCCTCTGGCCCCTTACACCTGGCACGTGCTTTCCCGAGTGCGAGTGTGAACTGTCAAAGTTTCAAAGACGGAGAGCAGACAAGTTTGAACCTACGCTGTTGTGGCATTTACAGCGGACTCAATGTGCTTGTGTGTGCGCGCGTGCGTGCACGGACATGTGCCAAGTCGTGCCAGTGCGCGCGGTCTGCTTCTGTTCTCCCTCTGGCCTGCAGCAGTGCTCCCCCTGTCCCTGTGCACAGCACTGTCTTCTCTAGCTCATTAAAAGCCCGTCATCCCGCAGGTGAAGACGAGCCAGAGGATGCTGTGTCTGACGTAGACGAGGTACCCAAGTCGAAGAAGAAGAAGAAAGCTAAGAAGAGCAGCCGTGAGAGTAGGAGCAGCAAAAGGCAAAGACCGGTCAGAGAGGTAGTGATTATATGTATATCATAAATTGGTTTGGGAATGTCTTATTTTAGAACTGCAAATATTAATGAATTCATGAACAAGTATATATGATTTTGCTTTGAAAGTGATTGAGAAGTTAGGTAATTTCTTGGTTTCAAGTAGTTGTCTGTCAGTACATTAAGTACACACTAACCAATAAAGCTTCATGGACCACTGACTGTTTATGCTCACTTTTAAGTTCTAGTAAAATTGCATTATTTTCACTGAAACAAAAGGATTACATTGTAACAACTGTTATAATAATTGATACAAGCACCCATGACTTTGTGCTGTTTGCTAAGAGGTTGTTTGTCTCCCAGGAATTGCCAGTCAGCTCCCCAGAGCACCTTATTGGAGTGGAGACAGCAGAGAGAGATGCAGACGAGGGAGGTGTGCGGTCAGAGAGTGAAGGAAGTGATTATGCCCCGGGGAGGAAAAAGAAGAAGCGCTCCAGCTCGGCCAAAGACAAGAAGAAAGGAGGACCAGCAGCAGAGAAAGGAGGCGCATCCAACTCTAAGAGCAAACGAAAAGACCCTGAACCAGAAGACGATGAAGATGATGACGACGATTGCCAGGTAAAGTTTATTCAGACTTATGCAAGGAGTTAATCATTAGTTTCTTCATAACACAATATCATTCCATGTTTGCCCCTCTGACCCTCTTTTCTCTCATTTCAGCCTAAAAGCTCCACACAGCTGCTTGAAGCCTGGGGCATGAAAGATATTGACCATGTCTTTACTCAGGAAGATTACAACTCCCTCACCAACTATAAGGCCTTCAGTCAGTTTGTCAGGTGTGTAGCACTTTTGTATTACCGATAGATATTACTATTCATCTCTATAATGTTATCAAGGACTTGAATAAATTTATAAGCAATCTAAATATGTGTCTTCAGGCCTTTAATTGCAGCAAAGAACCCTAAAATTGCAGTTTCCAAGATGATGACATTAATGATGGCTAAGTGGCGAGAATTCAGCACCAACAACCCTCTGAAGGTATTTCCAGTTCTGAAGAAGATTACCAGTCTGACTTCTCATGAATGGAACCTGTGATCCACATGTCAAGCCCTCTCATGTGTTGGAGTTGTGTCCAAGGGGGGAGTTTCTCACTTTATGTTCTGTCCTCCTGCAGGGTTGTGCATCTGCTAATGCAGCCTTGGCAGCTGCCAATGTGGCTGCAGCTGTTGAGAACATGGTTGTGGCAGGGACAGATGAAGGGGCAGAAACCAATGCTGCTGCCTCACCACCACCTGCTCCTGCCCCTGCCGCTGCTCCAACACCTGCTGCAGCCCCAACAGCCCCGGCACCTCCACTGCGCAAGGCCAAGACCAAAGAGGGCAAAGGTAGAGTAGGATAAATGAAGAAAAACCTTTAATGCTCTGTTTTGAAATCTTACTTCTTTACTTGCTTTCTTAACTTTGCTATCTATATTGCCTCAGGTCCAAATGCTCGAAAAAAGTCAAAGCCTACACCCAAACCCCCACAAAAGCCCAAACCTAAGAAAGTGGCTCCACTCAAGATAAAACTGGGGGGACTCAACAGCAAAAGGAAGCGCTCCTCTGTAAGAAACTTCTTAAGTCAGTCTATAACATCAGCTAAATCAATGAAAACTACAATGCAACTTGACATTTTATCTTTTTCTCAATGTCCTTTATCTGACTGTTCCTCACCAGAGTGATGAAGATGAACCGGATGTTGACAGTGACTTTGATGATGGGAGCTTCTCCGTGTCAGATGGCTCAAACCGTAGCAGCCGTCAAAAGAAGAAACCCAAGAGTGCAAAGAAAAAGAAGAAAGGTTGGCATGGAAAAACAAAAAATACCTCTTTTCTTTGTGTGTCGATGCTAAAAAATGATTTGGAAAAATACAGCAACTTAACACTGGAGGTTGTTGCTTTGTTAAATCAGATCAAACAGAAGGTCATTGCTTATTATGTTGTAGTTTCTTTAAGTTGTTTTCTCTGGTTTTCTGTGGACCCTCACTCAGTGGAGACAGAGGATGGCGATGGCTACGAGACAGACCACCAGGACTACTGTGAGGTGTGCCAGCAGGGTGGGGAGATCATTTTGTGTGACACCTGTCCCAGAGCTTATCACATGGTCTGTTTAGACCCTGACATGGAGAAAGCACCAGAGGGCAAGTGGAGCTGCCCGCACTGTGTGAGTATCTCACCGAGACACTGCTTACAAAAAGTTAGGGCACTCAAATTTCAGATAAGATGTAAGAATGCATTTAAAATGCATTTTAACTTTTAAAGGTGAGCATAATCTTACCTTCCCTTAGCTTTTGAATGCACTTGTTCAACTGTTCACTGTTTCAGTACTTATTGCGTGACATACCTCTGCAGACAATTTGTCGGCCTGTGAACTGCGTGACATGTTGTTAGGAAGCTGTAATTAATGCTTAAGGTCAAGGACACATGAGGAGTTATTGAGACGGTGAATTTTTTTTGTTGTGGTACACCCACTTACATGTATGTTGTTCTGTATTTCAGAGGAACCTGGTTTGATGAAATTTTAGGTTCATGTGTGAAAAAAGGACATTTTTCTGTAAATTCCAGTTATGTGGAAATAGATTGCTTATAGAATGATGGAAAAAGTCTCAACAGCAATTTGAAAAATATTTGTATTCTCAAAATTTCTTTGTCCTCTGCACCCCCCACCCCTGGACCCTTTGCTTATGCTCCTCTACATCCCTCCTCTCCCCACCACACGTGCCCCCCCCCCATCCCCCATTTCCTCTACTCGTCCCTTCCCTCCCACCCCCTCCCTTTGCCCTCCACTATGGCTCCACACGCAAACATGCACACGCACGCACGCACGCAATGCCCTCCTACCCTACCCCATGTGCTCTTGAAAATCACCCTATACCCCTCCCCTTTTTTCCCTCTCACTCTGTTCCGCATACCTTCCCTGCCTGTCTCTCCCTCCCTCTCCCTCCTCCCCCCTCATGCACACACCACCTCCCTCCCCTTGTCTGTGTTTCTGGCACCAGGAAAAGGAGGGGATCCAGTGGGAAGCCAGGGATGATCTCTCTGAGGCTGAAGGGGAAGATGAGGAAGACGGACGGGATGAAGGGGTGGAGGAAGAAGATGACCACCACATTGAATTCTGCAGGGTGTGCAAGGATGGAGGAGAGCTTCTTTGCTGTGACACCTGCCCCTCCTCCTACCACATCCACTGCCTCAACCCTCCTTTGCCGGAAATCCCCAATGGAGAATGGATCTGCCCCCGCTGCAAGGTGAGTGCTGTGCACTGGTGTGTATGAGTCTGCGTGTGTTTACGTGGGCGAGCACTGGAATGCAGATTCCATCTTGTGCACGCCTACAGTGCTTGAGATAAACCATGACAGTCTTTTATTCAGTTTATATTTTGCTGCTTCTCATGTCCTTGTATGTCACTGCCCATGTTTCCTATATTATTAAAAAAATAATCAGAAATAACCTGCTTCTGTTCACTCACTGTCAGGCTTCTCTTAATGAATCCTTTCCTAACAGTGTCCACCGATGAAGGGCAAAGTCCAGAAAGTTTTAACATGGCGATGGGGGGATCCACCAGCCCCCACACCTGTCCCTCGGCCTGCTGACCTTCCTGCTGATGCTCCTGATCCCCCTCCGCTTGCAGGCCGCAGGGAGAGGGAATTCTTCGTCAAGTGGTGTAACATGTCCTATTGGCATTGCTCCTGGGTGCTGGAGCTACAGGTACCACACACTCTCTGAAACTGTAGACAAGAATCTCAAATGATCTGCACACTTTTAATGCACACACACACTTTTAATACAGATACACACACAAACATACGGAGCATCCCAGCATGAGAAACTCTGTTTTCTTCTCTTGTTGCTTCTCAGTTGGAACTGAACTGCCAGGTGATGTTTCGAAACTACCAGAGAAAGACAGACATGGACGAACCGCCACCTGTGGATTTTGGAGGTGAGGGTGATGATGACAAAAGCACCAAGAGGAAGAACAAGGACCCTCTCTTTGTTCACATGGAGGAGGAGTTTTGTCGATTTGGAGTCAAGTTGGAGTGGCTGATGATTCACCGAGTCCTCAACCACAGGTGGGACAAATGATCTCTCATGATGTATAAGGGTCCAATATTTAAGATCTGTACTCTAAATTAATTTGCTCTAAAGTTTTGAAATAGACTGAATTATTTTTAACTCATTCATTAACTGATTAATGTTTTCTATACAACTTATTCATTCACACTTGGAGAGTCCGCAGTATTTGCGTCATCATAGTTTCTCTCTCCTTCTTTTATGTCAGTGTTGATAAAAAGAACAACATACATTACCTGATCAAGTGGAGAGATCTCCCCTATGACCAGTCGACCTGGGAGAGTGAGGACATGGACATCCCTGAGTTTGACCCTTACAGGCAGACATACTGGAATCACAGGTATGCAGGGACCTATGAAAATCATTAACATCCTTCTGCAGTGATCTTTACTGTATGTTAATCTTACTAAGTGTTGTTTTCTTTCCAGGGAGTTGATGATGGGTGAAGAAGGCAGACCTGGTAAAAAGTTAAAGAAGGCTGTCAAAGTGAAAAAAGCTGAGCGACCTCCAGCTAATCCAGTTGTAGATGTAAGTATTAGAATTTTTTTTCCAGTCACAATCAGAGACTTGGTGAGAATAAATTACAAATGACAAGATGAGGCTGTGCTGTTGAGTCTATTTTCTTTGCAAAATAAAAGCAGCTTAAATCAGAAACTATGTGGAGTTTATGTCCTTATATTCTTCCTCACAGCCCACCATCAAGTTTGATCGGCAGCCGGACTACCTGGACAGCACAGGAGGAACTCTGCATCCATACCAGCTGGAGGGGTTGAACTGGCTGAGGTTTTCCTGGGCTCAGGCCACAGATACCATCCTAGCTGACGAGATGGGGTTAGGCAAGACTGTGCAGACTGCTGTCTTCCTCTACTCTTTGTACAAGGAGGTAAGAAAGGCTTGTGATACTTTTAGTCATTGTTTTATTGGGGGGCTTTTAAAAGACAGTGGTAAATTTTGTGTGACAGTACTATTATTTTAGTTTCTTTTTTTTACCATAAAAACACTAAATTGTTTGATTGAAATAATACAAACTCTTAATTTGATGATTTTTAGAACACAAATACACAAAAAGTAATGTACTTAAAGTTACTTCCCTTGGAGATTTTGTCCTGTCTGCTCTCTCCTGTCAAACTGTGTTGGGAGTTGAGGTCCAGACATGTGACACACATTAATTCTGCCCATAAAGGGGATGAGTCCTAAGTTGGGAACTTTATCCTAAAGGCAGAGCAGGACAAATTAGAGTGTTCTAATGTCTTGTAATTTTTGCTTTGAATTCCCCATGTGTCATTCTTTAATGCTTCCCACCTTTATAGGGTCACTCAAAGGGTCCCTTCCTAGTCAGTGCTCCTCTGTCCACCATCATAAACTGGGAAAGAGAGTTTGAGCTGTGGGCCCCTGACATGTACGTGGTGACTTACGTTGGTGATAAAGATAGCAGAGCTGTCATCAGAGAGAACGAGTTCTCCTTCGAGGGAAATGCCATCCGAGGCGGGAAGAAGGCCTCCAAGATGAAGGTCAGGAGGGAATGCTGGAAACAAATGGACTGAAGTGAAGATACTGGGGATGGGAGGCAACAATCTGAAATATTAACTATTGGTCAAATGCTCCAAAACAATTGAGCATCATGCAGTTACATTTAAATCCAGTGAGTCTGATTCCTTTTTCATCATTGAAACAGTGAGCTGCAGTCTACTTGCTGGTGCAACCCTAACCCGTGTTGAACGCAGACAGGAAGTCTATTGTGTTTCAGTATTTCATCCAGGACAAGGCACTCAAAGAAACCAGTAACTGCTTCAATGTGCAGAGCATGCATGATGCATAGTGAGGTTAACCATTCGAGCAGCATCACTGTTTACAGCTTGATTATAGTTTTACAGCTCCCTCATTTGAATAAAATTATCATATACTACTGAGTAAACAAACCTAGTGGGTGCTTATTTGATTACAGAGACTAACTTTAAAGACAAAAAGTGACCAGCAGAGGGTGATAGCATTAAACTCAGTGAACAGGTTGTGGATAATGAGTCTGTCCAAAGCACATGACTATAAGTGCTACTGTAGAATGAGCTGAGCTCAACTGGTGGGATATTATATGACATTAATATGAATACTTCCAACTTCTATTAATGCAAACTAACATGTTTCTGCTTTTTTCCCTGTTTGGGAGTTCAACTAACAAATACCTCTCCCTGTGGTTTACAGAAAGACTCAACAGTCAAGTTCCACGTCCTGCTCACATCCTACGAATTGATCACCATTGATCAGGCAGTTCTGGGATCCATTGAATGGGCGTGTCTGGTTGTAGATGAAGCTCACAGACTCAAAAACAACCAGTCCAAAGTAAATAAACTGAGAACCTCCTTACATTGTTTTTTTTCTAATCATGGTTTTAAGATTTAATATTATTTCTTTCTGCCTGTTTCCAGTTCTTCAGAGTGTTGAACAACTACCCTTTGCAACACAAGCTGCTCCTGACTGGCACACCTCTCCAGAACAACCTAGAGGAGCTTTTCCACTTGCTGAACTTCCTGACCCCAGAGAGATTCAAGTCAGTAGTCAAGCTCCTCTTAATGTCTCATTACATATGGCTGCAGAGTTTTACGGACCAGTATAGTGACGGCCACATTGATCCTGTATTTATGTTTTGTGTTTTCTCTCTGCAGCAACCTGGAAGGGTTTCTGGAGGAGTTTGCTGATATTGCCAAAGAAGACCAGATAAAGAAGCTCCATGACATGCTGGGACCACACATGCTCAGGAGGCTGAAGGCTGACGTTTTCAAACACATGCCTTCAAAGACTGAGCTCATTGTGAGAGTAGAGTTGAGCCCTATGCAGAAGTAAGTATAGAAAGAAAAAGCAAATACTGATCTATATTTGTTGTATTTGATCTAATATAATTTGAGGGCTCCCTCCTTATTCAGTTGACCTTTTCCTATGTTTATCAGGAAATACTACAAGTTCATCCTAACACGTAACTTTGAAGCTCTGAACACTCGTGGGGGAGGAAACCAAGTCTCTTTGCTCAATGTGGTGATGGACCTGAAAAAGTGCTGTAATCATCCCTACCTCTTCCCAGCAGCCGCAACAGTATGATCCATTAATTTCACCCAAATATATTAAATCTAGATTCTTTGGGGTGATTGAGGATCTATTTTTTGTGTTGAAACATATATATTCAGGCATTTGAATTGCACGTCTTCTGTTATTGCAGGAGGCACCAAAGCTTCCAAATGGCATGTATGAAGGCAATGCTCTGACCAAGTCTTCAGGAAAACTGCTGCTGCTGCAGAAAATGATGAGGAAGCTGAAAGAAGGAGGCCACAGGGTTCTTGTCTTCTCCCAGATGACCAAGATGCTGGACTTGCTCGAGGACTTCTTGGAAAATGAGGGGTACAAATACGAGAGAATTGATGGAGGAGTCACTGGCAACCTGAGACAGGAGGCTATTGACCGCTTTAACGGTGAACAATATATCCATCAGTAGGTTAAAAAAAGAGCTTCTGTAGCTTTCTACTTGTATTATAACTTTCTTGCTCTCTTTTTCTGATGCTCATCTTTATAGCTCCTGGTGCTCCGCAGTTTGCTTTTCTCCTTTCCACTAGAGCTGGTGGTTTGGGCATTAATCTGGCCTCGGCTGACACAGTCATCATCTACGACTCTGACTGGAACCCACACAATGACATCCAGGTAAGCAACTCCCTGTCTGTAACCCAATTTCTGTATCAACACTTATATTGTACTGAATGACAGGCAAACGTAGGGTTTGTTCTACATGTGTCTTTTGTAGGCGTTCAGCAGAGCTCACCGTATTGGACAAAACAGAAAAGTGATGATTTATCGCTTTGTTACCAAAGCCTCTGTGGAGGAGAGGATCACACAGGTCTGTTTAATTACACAGTGCTATTTTGTTCAGTTATAATAGGATTTTGTGACGACGTCCTCATGGCTTGTTTTTCTCCACTGATGTCGCTGTCTCTGTCCCAGGTGGCTAAGAAGAAGATGATGCTCACACATTTGGTTGTGCGGCCTGGTCTGGGCTCTAAAACAGGCTCCATGTCCAAGCAGGAGCTCGATGACATCCTCAAGTTTGGAACTGAGGAGTTGTTTAAGGATGAAGTTGGAGAGGGTGAGTTGATGAAATTTGGCCACAAGTTATTATATCCTTTCTTCTTCCTACTCCGTCCCATAACTCCCTGTTTTAAGTAATAACCTGCATGCTCCACTGTGGGATAAGACTGGTAATGTTTTGGGTATAAGGCAAAAAAATAGTATATGGATTACTGAAGTTAATACTTATTTAAACTATGAAATATTTAAATGTTTACCAGCAAAACAATTCTTCACAATGTACACAAGTTCTTTTCAATTGTAAACTTTAATACCCTGTAGACTGGTAATGCGGCAAAACACAAAGGTTAAAAAAAAGCATAGAGCCGGTTGCCTGAATTGGCACCATGGAATAGCCCCTTCCCACCAATACCCAATACCACCGATCAGTACATATAATAGAAAATTTGTGGTGTGATAGCTGTATTGATCAAGTATAACCCATAGATTTGAATTCTGGTCCTTCAGTCTTCAATAAGTATTGTCCATAACTAGCCAAAGCATTGCATGTAATGAGACAACAACTGTCGTGTTATAAAGAGCAAATAAAATCTCTGCTACCGTAGGTTAACGCGACTTATCTTACATTTAGGAGATAACAAGGAGGATGACAGCAGTGTGATCCACTACGATGATCATGCAATCGATCGTTTACTGGACAGGAACCAGGACGCCACAGACGACACTGAGCTCCAGAGCATGAATGAATACCTCAGCTCGTTTAAAGTGGCCCAGTATGTTGTCAAAGATGAAGATGATGAGGTATGAGTGTTGTCAAAAAGTGTTTTCAGTTGTAAATATATATACAAAAGCTATCTTGGAAAAAGAATTGGGAAACTTGAACAAGTTTTAGATTTTCAGAAGTTTCTGAAGTTGTCACATTTTAGTTATTATTCAATTTGTCGATAAAAGTTTTTTCAAATAATTTAATTAGTTTTGTAAAAGAAAAATCCTGGTATGTTGCATAACATATTTTTGTCCTTTGAGGAGGAGGAACCAGAGCGAGAGGTGATAAAGCAGGAGGAAAGTGTTGATCCTGACTACTGGGAGAAGCTGCTGCGTCACCACTATGAGCAGCAGCAGGAGGACCTTGCTCGTAATTTGGGCAAAGGCAAAAGAACCCGAAAGCCAGTTAATTACAATGACGGCTCCCAGGAGGACCGAGGTATAAGACAGGGTACAGAACAACATATAATGCAACCTTTTTTTGTGTGTGTTTGCTGTGTAGTGCTGTTGGTGGACTCGTTTGGTGTTCATGTGGATGATCCAGTGAGTGCATGGCATGAGGATACTTTTGTTTTGTAGCTTTAGACTGGATAAAGCTCTTAGTTTTGTGTTTGTGTGTTGTTGTGATATTGATAAATTCAGACATCTGTTGGCTCAGCTAGTTTGATCACAGTCATGTAAGAGCAGAAGCAGCAAAGATTTATTTGATACCACAGTATTTATTATTTATTTTGTACAATTATGTTTCTCTCAGGTGAAAAGAGCAAAACAAGTCATTTTTGATTATCAAAAAACTCAAACAAGTCAAACTCTAAATGTAAACAGGTGTAATTGTTATTGTACAGTTTAGAGATGTGTCTGTTTTTCTTCATATGTTATTGTCAGTCTAAATCAGCATAGTTTTAATACTTCAGTTGTGATAAATTGAACTTAAAAGACTTTTAGATTTCTTCATTTGAGAGTTTTTGGTAAAAATAGGGTTTAAAGCAGCAGCGCCCTCTGCTGGCTCAAAGAATTATTGTTTTTTTAATTTGAAGATGCAGCTCCAGAAGGCGTTAGGGTGCTTTTATCCTGCTAATCACAGGAAGAGTGAAAGCTATTTGCTCCTTTGTTTCGTCCCTCTCAACATTTCTCTGTCTTTGCTCCCCTCAGACTGGCAGGAGGATCAGTCTGATAACCAGTCCGATTACTCAGTGGCTTCAGAGGAAGGAGACGAGGACTTTGATGAGCGGAGTGAAGGTAAGGCTCATGGTTTTTCTTCTGCTGTGAGAGAGGAGTTGTGTGTTCATGCTGTGATGGTAAGATGGACTAACAAAAGATACACCCTTCATATCTGAACTGGAGATAGACTGTCCATGTGTCTTTGATTTGAGAAATTCATTCTCAGCAATGCTTGAGACATGATTATGGACCTTCCTGTTAAGAAGGACTCTCCACTGTTTGATCCCCAGTTCATTCATCTACTAACATCCTTCAAACCACATCCACAGATTTTCTTTATGATTCAGACGAGAGCTACAACATCCTCATTGACAACTTCAGCGTCTACACAGGGAACAGGAAATGTCCCTGCATCATCTGTGCTCAGCGTAGAAAGAAAAGAAAAGATAAAATGAAAAGGAGGAAGGATGAAAAGAAAAGGCGGAAAGGAAAGAAACAGAGGAAGGAAATCAAAATAAACGGCCTGTTAGCACTTTAAAGACGTTTGTGTTCATATCAACGGTTAAGTTGTTTTGATATGAACATGGGTGTGTTTACAAGAAGCAACTTCGAAGTTTTCTAGAAAAACTGTTTACTAACATGTTTACAGTTCTGTCAGTATTTATTTCATTATTCTGTTATTCATTCATAAGTTTAAAAGTATTTAACGTTATGTATTAGTTCTATCGTTTTTTTGTAATTATGGATCTGTAACTTTGGTTTCATTAAATGTGTTATACCACAACAGTGTTTTTAGTGGAAAACTTCATGTTATACAATGAAGTGTGTTAATGTAGAAGTGCAGGGAGTTTGTGAGGAGAGAAAGCCACAGCAGAATCAGAGTTTGCTGTAAAGACGTGTAAGTGAATCACAAGCACAGAGCCACTTTAGGACGTTAAGAATCCAAATCATGCTACACAAGAATCCCATTTGATTTTCAATCCTACATTTTCACAGCTTAAATCAAATCCTAATGTCAACTATGCTTATTTTCTCCCAGCTAACGCCCGCAGACCAAACCGCAAAGGGCTGAGGAATGATCGGGACAAACCGCTACCTCCACTGTTGGCCAGAGTGGGCGGTAACATCGAGGTAAGTTCCTACAAACAAAATAGATTTTTTTTTTGGGCTCATTGCCATTTTTGGAATTCTCTGCAGTTTAAAGTTTGAAATGTTCATATCTTTCTTCACAGGTTTTGGGCTTCAACTCACGGCAGAGGAAGGCTTTCCTGAACGCAGTGATGCGTTATGGGATGCCTCCTCAGGATGCTTTCACCAACCAGTGGCTGGTCAGGGACCTCCGAGGGAAGTCGGAGAAAGAATTCAAGTGAGTCTCAAAGCTCAGACAATCAAATATATTAAAAGCCTTTTCTCAGGAATTAATGTGGGAATGAAATGAGGATCACATTCAAAATCTTTTCCACTCAATCTCTGTTGGTAGACTTCTTGAATTCAGTCCTTTTATTTAGGTAAAGTTCTTTTTTTAAGGCCTGTACAGCATGTAACATGTCAGGGATGGGGTTGACTTCAAAGAAACGTATGAGTATGACACCAAACCTTAGTCAATGCAGGGCAGTAATTTTCTAAATACTACAACCTTGTTTGAGATGTTTGCACAAAAGCCTCTGAACCTTTATTCCTGTGAATCTGATTTATTGATTATGTTTTTAAATGGTTCACAGGGCCTATGTGTCTCTATTCATGCGTCACCTTTGTGAGCCTGGAGCTGATGGAGCGGAGACTTTTGCAGATGGCGTACCGCGTGAGGGTCTATCCAGACAGCACGTTCTCACCCGTATTGGTGTGATGTCTCTGATAAGGAAAAAGGTTACACAATATATGTTTACATGATAAAAGTTTTTACCCTCTGTCTGTGTGAGCATGCACTCAATATAGTTTAAACAGCTAATGAAATTGAGTATTTCTGAAATATTGTCCTAAGTGAGCAGCAACACACACTGTGTTTGGCATAATATCCTAGAATCAGCACTTTAAAATGAGAATATTCAAGAGCTGCAATTTGAATTATGACCAATGTTTCAAGTATTTTTAAGATAAGCATATATTTAAACATATTCACAAAGTATGTGCTGACTAAATGTCATGTTGGCTAACAGGTGCAAGAGTTTGAGCACGTGAACGGTCAGTGGTCGATGCCCTGGATGGCTGAGCTGGAGGAGAACAAAAGAGCAGCAGCTTTAGCTGCAGGGGAAGACCCAAAGACTCCTTCTACTGGGACCCCTGCTGACACACAGCCCAACACTCCTATACCAGGTACCCACACACCCAAACACACTATGCTTTATTTATCATTAGAGCCAAATTATGATTCAGTTTCGGCTTTACTGCAGTTGGACTTTAAAGTTGACATTTCCTGGATAAGAAGATCCACCAAAGACACATATACTACATTTTGCAGCATTGTTTGTGGGGATCCTCTGATTAATGACATGCATTCACATATTCCCAGCCTCTAACACCAACAGCAGATGCTTTTCCTTAACATTCAAATCAAACAAAAGTGTTTGAAGTCAGGTTAAAATCCTCACCAAAGTTACAAGAACAGTTTTTCTGTGCTCAAATATCTGTCATCAACCAGGACATCAGTGCATCTGCAGTGTAAGTTTATGTCAGCAGAAAATTAAAATTGGGTACATTCTTTCACCAATTCAGCCAGAAGGTCTCAAAAATGTGATTAGTTTCATTAACTGCTGTAGAAAGACAACACAAAACTTTTCTCTACAGACCTCCTGTAACATGTCTTTTGTTTTGTCAGAAGATTTGTCGAAACCTGAGGACAAAGATGATGTGAAGAAGGAAGCAGAGGATATCAAAGGAACCAAGAAGGCAGATGATCCAGAGGTAAATACAGCCTCAATTTCCAGATCACACTCTGTTCAGTCTAAATGTTTAATAATTCATTGAATTGTTAGATACGATTGATGTGAAACTGACTTGTCTCTCTATCACCCAGATTATTGAAATCCCAGATGAGTCTGAAAAATCTCCTGTCCTTGAAAAGAAGGGAGAAGGAGACTCAGCTGCAGGGACAGAGGATAAAGAGAAGGAGAAGGAGACAGGAAATGGAGAGGAGGGAAAGGAAAAGGAGGCTGAAGACACAAAAGAGGTGGAAGAGAAGGACAAGAGCTCAGAAACTGAGAGAGACAGTCCTGCCGAGGTCAAAGGTGAAGGTGCGGAGGGCAAAGATTCAGAGGAGGACAAGTCCAAAGGTAAAGATGGGGTTGAAAACTCTTTACTCTGTCTCTTTGACATATTACCTTTTTAGCTTTCTTAAGGGCTCCTTCTGTTTCAGCAGAGGAAGAAAAAGATGAGAAGATGGAAATGAGTTCACCAACAGAGGAGAAAAAAGGTACAACCCTCTGACACTAACTTAAAGACAAACATGCAAATGTTTTCTCTGGATTCTTTGGATTCAACTGTTTGTTTCATTTACTAATTAAGCTCTTTAAAAAGCCAATCAGTGTTTCCTTTAGCCTTAGAGGATATCATCAAATATCTTTCTTGTTTTTCTTTTGTCCTGAAATTAGAAACATTTTGTTTCGTCATAGAGGAGTAAAAATACCATGAATATGAACACTTCAGTAACCAGTCAGATTTTTTTCACCTTTTGTTCTCTTTCAAATAATAAAACACACTAATATGTTGTTATAAATTTTTCTTTTTTTCCCCACAGAGCAAAAAGAAGAGAAGGACGGCCTGAAAACAGAAGAGTCTGGCAAACTGCAGAATGGAGAGAATACCAAAGAAGGAGGAGGAACAGCTGCACCAGTGGTTAACATCAGTGAAGAGAAGAAAAAAGCCACCAAGCAAAGGTTCATGTTCAACATAGCTGACGGAGGATTCACAGGTGAGCACTAACACGCACACGCAAACACTCGCTCAGAAAAAACTTTTTCTTCACTCTTTTTCTTATTCTTTTCTCTTGACCTCTTTCCCCTCCTCTCCAGAGCTGCACTCTCTGTGGCAGAATGAAGAGAGGGCAGCCACTGTCACCAAGAAGACCTTTGAGATTTGGCATCGACGACATGACTATTGGTTGCTGGCTGGAATCATACAGTATCCTTTTCCTGTTCAAGTCAGAGTGTTTACAAGCTTCTCAAAGACAAGGAATGACTGAGCTGAACCCTTGAGTCGTAAATTAGGCTGTTTGAAAGGGTCAGTTTGGGCTTTAGGAAGATGTGAGTATGATTCTTCTGTGGCTAAATTTGATTAAGGTGTTTTTTGATTTAAGAAAGTAATCCTTTATATCACATTAATAATTAAACAAAGTTAAAGTTAAGCCATCTGGTGTCACTTAGCTGAATTTGAGGAGGCAAAAAGATCAAACTTAGTGAGCCCTCTCCATCTCAACCCCTTGTTGTGCTATTATGGTTTGCTACAAAGTAAATGTTAAGCGTGTTGTTAAAACAACGTTCTTTAAACTGTTTGGGATTAGCTTCAAAATAAGCCTTCAGCCTTCATGTCCAGTGGTGCCAAAGTTATCTATGCACATATTACCCTTGCAATTTCTGGAAAATAATGCCCTCTGATGATAAGAGACAGTCTACACAAAAGTGTTGTTGCATTTGACCTCAACATCTCTCAGACACGGCTATGCTCGCTGGCAGGATGTGCAGAACGATGTGAGGTTTGCCATCCTCAACGAGCCCTTCAAAGGGGAGATGAGCAGAGGAAACTTCCTGGAAATCAAGAACAAGTTTCTGGCCCGCAGGTTTAAGGTGAACTGAGCACGATCACGTTTCCCTTGTGTGTGTGTGTGTGTGTGTGTGTGTGTGTGTGTGTGTGTGTGTGTGTGTGTGTGTGTGTGTGTGTGTGTGTGTGTGTGTGTGTGTGTGTGTGTGTGTGTGTGTGCGTGTGTGTGTGTGTGTGTGTGTGCTTGTTGGTCTGTGTCTTGCATATCTCCAAACATGTTGTCTTTCTTTGTCTACTGTTTAGTTATTGGAGCAGGCATTGGTGATTGAGGAGCAGTTACGTAGGGCAGCGTACCTCAACATGACAGAGGACCCAGCCCACCCCTCCATGGCTCTGAATACTCGCTTCAGTGAGGTGGAGTGTCTGGCAGAGTCCCACCAGCACCTCAGCAAGGAGTCCATGTCGGGAAACAAGCCCGCCAATGCAGTCTTGCATAAAGGTAAGACGTGCTAGATCAGACAGTGAGGGTATATTTTTTAAAATATATTTTAGCCTAACTTTTAAAAAAAGATGTATGTATAGCTTTGAATTCTGTATTATATAAGTAGTTGCTAGTCTTATGTTATCTCCTTGTTAGGTGTTAGCACCAATACACCAGGTCAAATTCTTTGGATGTGCAAATATACTTGGAAATAAAACCTGATTCTGATTCCAACAACAAATAGAAAAAGACAGGATGGAAACACGTTTTCCTGGTGAATTAACAGTCAGGTGTTGTACATCACTTTGCCTGTATTCTGTAAAATTAACTGACATTTATTTTCATTACTGTTCAAATACACTTGGCAGGAAGCAAAAGAATACATTTTGATCATAAAACCTTTCATGAACATGCTGCAAAATGGTGTTATCCAGTATTCAAGCAGCTAAACACTAAAATATGAGTTTTAAACCTTAAGTCATCCTTCATTCTTGTAATCTTACATTTTTATAATCCAGTTCTCAAACAGCTCGAGGAACTGCTGAGCGACATGAAGGCAGATGTCACACGTCTCCCTGCAACCATTGCCAGGATACCTCCGGTGGCTGTGCGGCTGCAAATGTCAGAGAGGAACATCCTCAGCCGACTGGCCAGCCGGGGCCCTGATGTCACTCCTCAGAACCAATCACAGACCTCACAGCAGATGCAGGTGCCGCGTTGAGCAACCACCTTGCACACTGCTCTCCCTCAGAGGCTAGCTGCCCTCACCTCATCTCCATGTAGCAAGTGTCCTCCCCCTCAAACATTATGTACAGCACAGTCAGGTTAGTCCTCCTCTTCCGCACTCACAACCCAACTCCAGACTCTGAAGACCATCAGCTGTGCTGCTGGACTTTGACTTCACTAGAGAAACAACAGATGTAGGATGGGGTCGAAGGGGAAATCTCTTTTTTTTGGCAGACCAGAGAGGATTCTCTGCCTCTGGGATCCAGATCTAACTCCTTTAACCTGAACACTGTTGAACTGTGGGATCCTTCACTGACCTATCCTGTTCTTTCTTTACAGCAGGGTCAAACGTGTATTTGTATCTTTGTGTAACATGAAGCTGAAGAAGCTAGACAGGAGAAAAAGCAGCATGTTTGGAGTATACTGGTGCTTTGTAGTATTTTTCAGATTATTAAAGAATTCAAGGAGTTTAAATGTCCTCATTTTCTCGTGTAGAAAATTGTGAACGTTTTTTTAAAAGTAGTTTAATTCTAATGTCCTGACCTGAGTGTGTGTGTGTGGAGAGAGAACGTTCATGAGAATGAGTCCATGTGTTTGTATCCTGTATGTAAAATAAGGCATATTAATGTGCACCTCTACTGCAGAAAGACTCTTAACACTGAGAGACTGTTTGTCCCTTTTTATCAGTCTGTCAGATCTTTTACCTCCTGACTCTCCATCCCAAACGTACCGGTCTCTCATCAGGTGACTAGATCCAGGATCAGCTCACTGTGCTCCTTTAGTAGAACTCTGACATTCCTAACAGACTGCGCCACAGACCGCTCCCTGGAAACTCTCCTGCGTGTGTAACACAGACACGTAATGGCTCTACAGCTGTTTGGCACATTGGATGGTTTTTGTGAATGATGGAAAGCTTAACTTAAATTAATTTCTTACTGTCTTTTGTTATGTTGTTACATGACTGAATTTTATTATTATGGTTGCCACCTTTCGTCATTGCTGTTTGTTTTTATTGACTACAATAAAACGTTGACAGTTTTAAAGTTTCTTCAGTTATGAAAGATTCTCTCAGACCATCTGAGATCATTTTTTTTCCAAATACTTAAAGTTTTGTCCAACCAAGTGGAGCTGAGTGTCCTCAAGTTAAACATCCACATTGGGACTGGCATTAGAGAGCCTGGTCTACACAATGAAATCCTGCAAAATGCACTTTTCATGTCTCGCAGGAATTACCAAGTAGTCCATTTAACATTGAGGAAGGCTGTAACAGTAAAAGTTTTTTTAAAGTTATTTTCTGAATAAGTGCAGTGCCTTTGAAGAGATTTGACAGTTTTTAGAAAAATATTTCCAGAGTTTATTAATCTATTCAGAAGTCAGCTCATTTTGTCATTAGACTGGAAAAATCATGTTGCTTTTTTTCTGGCTGTAGAAAAAAAATGCTGCATTGCAGATGCCTCAGATTGCCAAATTTGAGTAAGAAATTGTTTGTTTCAATATTCAGTTACCGTGCAGCCTCTGTTCTCACGTGCATTGATGTTCCTGCAGTTTTTATTAGGAAATGTTTACCTTTCCAGTTTGGTCCAAGTATTAAAAGGACAAACATAGCACACTTTGCATACATACCTTGAATGACAAGGTGTAATTTACATGGATGCAAATGTTGATTTTGCAGGACAGAGGATCAGCTGGAGAGTCTGCACATGGAGGAGTTGGAGAGAGGAAGCCCAGGGCAGGAGGAAAGAAAGAAGGAAGGAACAGGCACATTTTCTCTGGTAGATACTGAGATAATTAAGGAAATTGTAGTAAATTACAGGGCGGGAGGATCGGCTGGGTTAGTAATGAAGTCTGATCTCTCATCAAAAGGGAGAGTTTGAAGCTAATCAGTGTGGCTGAGCGCAAGTGAACTTAGATAAGTTGAAGGGGAGCTAACTTGTAGTTTCTGTAAGTGTAACATTGCTCTTTTTGAGTTTTACTGATTGGAAGTATAGACACTGATCATCTAATAGAATTGCTTCATCGCAGCACTTCCTGTCCAGGAGAAGCCCAGACTGCTTTTAAAGTCCCTTCTGCAAGATTCTGTACCATGTCTTGTCGGTGAGTGTCCACATTTTGTTTTCAATCATGTACATAATTATGAGCTTTTATTGCTTTCCAGGATACAGATTTCACACTATGTAAATGTTTCTTCATTTCTAGTGGTTAAATTTTCTCAGGCAGACATTTTGGTACTGTTATATCTTTTGATATCTGTATTGTTTATTGCTATCAAAGGACTATTTAGAAGATTTCCACGGTAAATTTGGATTAATCCAATATCTAACCAACAATCCATTTTTTTCATTTTTCAAATTCTGTTATTTTATTTATAAAACTGTTTTCTTACGGTTGTAGATAGGCACTTTCTTACGTCCAGTGATCTTTGGTTAAAAGGACAGCATTTGCACTCTTCAGGAGTTCCATTAACCAGAAATGCCTTCCCTGTATCCAACAGTGTCTATACCCATAAATACCCTGCAAAAGTAAGGCATAAAACCAAAAGACACCCAAAGTAAACCTTTTGGATCTGAGTTCTCCACAGTGTTGAAAGCTCTGGTGTAAGTTCTGTAAAGCTCTGTAGTTGACTCAGTGTTACCCAGCAAGATCTGTGGTGATCCACAAAATCCAAAACAGCACTCTGCCAGCTTTTCTGAAGCTGTCTGCAGCACCTGTGTGCTTACCTTGTTGGTAATAGCTCAGACTCCAACTCCATCTAACACAAAAGGCATATCACTCTGGGTGTCTCAACTAAGCCATGTGAGTTTTTTTTTTTTTTTTCCAAAAGACGATTTGTCATTCAAAAGCACAGTGGTGTTTTATTTTTAATCACAGTGGGAAGCCGCTGTGGAGGCCAGAAGGAACAAAATCGAATTGATTTTGGATCTAAATATAGTATGGTTTACATCTTTACCCCTACAGTCTTGTATAAAAGTCACACCTAGCTAATTTTGTACTTACATTTGTCACATCATTACCTCAGTCTTTGCTTTACAGTAACTCGAAATTTGTTTACACCTGCTTTATACTTCTAAAATGATTCAAAGGAACCCTAACAAGGAGGCATCTCATTTCAAGTCGATGGTATAAAGGTTTAAATAGTCTCATATTATTAAAGCCTATAAAGGCCGAACTGTGCTCAGAATACCTTTTTGAGCAGTAAAACTTAATTTGCCAGCTGTTTAACACTATCAGATTACTGGTACTGAGATTACAGTGTGAAGAAAGGGAGGAGCACATGTTGCTGCTTTTTTACTTAGAGAAGCAGGAAGCAAAGTGTGAAGATTTACTGACCTATTGCTTCTGCTTCTAGGACACAATGAATATATTACTAATAACAGCCCTCTGTCTGCTGGGTGTTGGGTCTATTTTTGGTGTATCTTTGCCCTATCTTTACTTTGGTCCTGTCACCACTTAAAGTAGCTGTGTAACTTTGTACAACCTGTACCGTAAATCTCTCACAATAGAGTGCATTGCAACAGTGTGATGTGTTGCAAAACAGAAAATTAAGGAAACATTTGGTTGTCACTCAGGCTGTGAGAAAAAGAAGTGTGCACACGTCTTTACTGCATTGCTGGTGCTAACCACGACCAGCAACACCTGCAGCGCCGTTTGACTGTGTGTGTACGTGTGAGCGAGGAGGCTCCCTACTCTCTCTTTTTATCCTAAAATACAACAGCACACATCCCCTTAGCTGTTCTCACAGTTACAAAAAATAAGAGTAAAGTAAAGACATACTGAAGTTATCATGAATTTAAATCATATAACACCCTCACACCTCACTTCAGTAAACATAATTTGCCATTCAAATGTATTTGTTCCAAGTCATAAAATGTTACTCTTTATCTTTGCGGCTTAAGTCAGACATGTACCAACAGAGTAGCCAGGCTTTTTTTCTGTTTAGTGCAGTAGATCAGTGTTGCATTGTGGGGAATGTAGTATCTTTGTACTTCTTTAGATAACATGAAAAGCTAAATTACACGTGGAGTCAAAAGACCTGTTCCTCTTCCAGTCAAACTCTTACAGTTGCTGCTCGTGTGATAAAAAGTTCACAGTTGCAAATGGTATACCAGCTGAAGGCAGCGTCACACTCACACACACACACACACACACACACACACACACACACACACACACACACACACACACACACACACACACACACACACACACAAACTGAGAGTGGGGAAGACAAGTGCAAATAAGGAAGTGCTCTGTTACTTTGACCTTTTTGTCGAAGCCTCTTTCTCTCTCACAGACATACACACACATAAACACACACACTCGTACACACCTGGAAGTAAAGCGCAAACAGACAATAGTAGCAGACAGGTGGGCAGACAGAGAGGAAACGCTTTGCATGTAGCTGACTCAGAGACCGTGTGGGATTGTCCATAAAGAAGCTCAAACATTTTCATTTTCTGGATTTTTCATTTCTTCAGCCATAGTGGATTTATAGGACAGATCGGCTCCTGATTCACCGCTTCATGGAACCAGCTAAACCACCTCTGCTGCTTTATTCTTTCTTATTTGCATGAAAAACTGTGCAATGAAGCACCCGGCAGCAGGTCTCCAGAGCTTTAACACACTCTGCTCTTAAAGACCTGTCTTTTAATTTGGTCGTCTTTAAAAAACGTAACCCAAAACTGATCTTCATTTGTTGGAGGGATTCCGTCCCTGTCAGCTATTTTGGTTCCTGTCTTGCTTTCACTGTTTTGTGAAAGCAGGCGTAAAAAGGAAGGAAGAGGACAGTGAGAGAAGGAGGAGGGGACAAACGTATACAGCTGGAGCATCTCGACGAGCGTCAGTTGTTTTCAGAGGCAGCTGAGAAGAGTAAGTGTGTGTCTGATTTCCTATTGGGACAGAGAGGTGTGGGATAGGAGGGAAATGGGGGTGGAGGGACGTGAAGAGGAGGAGAGAGCGGGTAGTTTGAGGATTGTTTGTGGATATAATGCAGAGATAGAGCTGAATGTTTTCATATCAAATGTGTTAACTATGTGAGTGTGAGAGCAAGTGTATTAAAAGAAAAGCAAGTTAAATGAAAGAACGTTATATGTATCCAAGCGAGTGTGCTGCAGTAAAGTGAGGAAGTAATGAGGAAGTGTCTGGCTCTTTGTAAAGTTAGAGATGAAAAACACTGCGCTTTAACTTCTGAGTGTGAACATGTGCAGGTAGAAGTGACTCTCACCAACCACTCTCTTTCTCTTTACCCCCAGAAGAAGTGAAGAGACAACATGGTTCGGTGAGTCAAGCCGGACAGCATCATGCTCCATTAGTCAGTTCTTGTGCACTTTGTATGTTTTTTTTTATGTAAGGCGTGATGACAACTTCTCTGTTTCCATTCCTCCTTCTCTGTCTTTCCCCAGCTGTCGACTCGTCCTGCTCTCTTCCTCTTATCATGTGATTTCTGATGTGCTCCTCACTCTGTTTGTGTGAAAAAAATGTGTCATAGATGGTTAAAACAGTTTACTTCTTTCAACACTAATATTACATTTGTAGTCTCAGCAGGATGTGTTGTCATGTGCTTTCTGTCATTTCGCATTGTCTTAGAGTAAATTAGCAATCTCACATGCAAGGAAACATTAAGCGGAGTGATAGGGCCTCTGTTTTGAAATAATAAAACTTCAAAGATCCTGAATTATAAGAATTCAGATATAGCATTGCTAGAGTTTGTCCTCAAATTTACAATAGATGTACTCATAATACAAAAAGGACTGAGTTGTAACTTTCCCTTCTGCCCTTTATTTTCTATCTTTCTTTATTTCTTCAATTGTTCCTTTGATATTTGTGCTTTAAAATGTCTTCTGTGGCATCAGTAACTGGAAAGAGAAACATATTCCACTGAAAGTACGAAATTTCCAAAGAAGGAAGGAATCCCAACACTTAAAACTGCTCTTTGTAACAAGCGTTTAACATTTTTGCCATGACACTGCAAGGAAAATTCAAAATGTGTTTCTGGTAATTGATATTTATTAAGATACTAGAGTTAATAGCAGAATCTCATGTAATGAAACGGCCTTTACTTATCAAACATCTGATGATCTGTTTTTATGTTGGTGGCTCTTTTGACCGATCGATCAGACTTTGAATAAACAGATTTTTTGGGACAGGAAGTGACAAATTGTTTGAATTCTGTCCAAACCGACACTATAATGTTCAGCAACTCTATCTGAAAGTTGTCGCAGGATTGGTGTTACTGTTTATTAATAACTTTTGGAGATATTGTTATAAAGATGTAAAACATTATATGTTGTGCTGCTTTTTTGACTGTGTTTTTTATTTTCAAAACAAGGTGTTAGTATAATCGGAAAATTATTGTTGGGTTAAATCAGAGAAGTATTCAGTCTTTAGATGCAGCTGTTTTTGTTAGCCATAAGACCGAAGAGCATGGAGGTTATTTTAAACACCAGTTACACGATTATGAACAAAGATCATGTGAAATGCTCAGGACTTGTTAGAGTAAAACCTCAGCAGTGTGTTAAAACCAGCATTTAACCAACACCATTATTTAAAAAAACACAACAGAAGAATGGAGATGAATGAGAAGAAACTCAAACTGTCTCAAAGTGTTTATCATGAATGTATTGTTACAATAGAAGAATTACAAATATTGTCAGGGGGTTACAGCATGGGTTGAAAAGCTTCTCCAGTGGTTCGTATTTAATTTGCTGTGTGGAAACTTTGTTGTGCAAGTTGGCAATAACTAACTTTAGTTGTACAAAAAAGAAATAATCATGCTTTTTTTTTATTTGGCTCAATTAGCTTCATGATCGCTGATGATCAGCTAAATGTGTGGAAGTTACACCACATCTGTATTAAGTTGTACAATTTTTTATCCATCTCTGACATAAGTCTTATCCTCTACCAAACCATGGGAGTATATTAATTTATAATTGTTCATATATATATTTATTCACGTAGAGTTTATTTTGACTCTGTGCATGTGTGTTAATGCAGGTGGTTCCACAGAGACATCACAGGCCTGCAGGCCGAGGAAATGCTGAAGAACCGAGGCATTCATGGCAGCTTTTTAGCTCGACCCAGCAAAAAAAACGTTGGAGATTTCTCCCTGTCTGTCAGGTAATTATGTCCCAAAAAACCCAAATACTATCTTCTACTCTCTTAAGTTCATTGCTTGTGAGGGGTTATCCTGTTTTCTCTCAGATTACAAAAAGCCAACCATGTGCTCCTCCACCAGAATTAATATGAATGCTGATATCTTTATGCGGCTTGTGAATAATTCCTTGCTGCAAACCTAGCATCATACACTATGTTTCTACCTGTAACTGACCTCAGCTTACTTCTTAGATAATTTTTCTGCCTTCAAACTTGGATTTATGTGTTACAAAACTAATGTGCAACTGTGGTTCACACTCTGTCAGGACGGATATCGAAGTTTCCACTGAGCCTTGTGGGCATGACCTTGCATGTAGAAGCATTAGTGCAGGTATCACGCGGATACATTTGAGGATTTTTTACATTTTTATTTATGTTGTTATAAAAAATAATAGAGGTGTACATTAAACATCACATTAAGGTATATAAAGCTGTTTAAAACCATCTTTTGCTAATGTCTTAGAATAACATTTGTAATGAATCGATGAAATGTCAAACCGGACTGCACTCACTATTTAAATCAGCTGCATCTTTCACCTTCCCTGCAGTCTGTGCTTCAAATAGGTAAACGGTTAAATTTGCAAATATGCTGCAGTTGTACTTCTGCTATTGTGTGACCTGAATATATCCTAGCATGTGTTCAAAGTGATGATGCTTGCGGTGCTACGCTCTGTACTGAAAATACGTTTACTCTCACAGAGGGTCAGTATTGAGCAGCACTAACGTGCTCAGTTTCACAGTTAGGTGCCCTGGACTGGTGCTTTTAACCTGGTTTAATGTCAAGCCTGTGATAGACATGTAGGTGTCATCTAGGTAACATTTTCTCTTAACTCGACTTCTTATATTGCCGTGTGAGATTTTTTAAGTTATACTTTCATGTGAAAGGTCATTAATTTTATGACACTTTCTGCTCATTAGCAGGAGAGAAAACCTGGGCGCAGATTAAAGTTCTGTGCCTCAGTTTATTCCAGTCAAAATCATTTTGAGAGCAGTTCTTTTCCAGATGTGGGTACTGTATGTTCACATACAGCCACTTTTTACTGAACAAACCCTCTATAAAGTCTATAAAATCAGCTTTATCCTGTTTGTGTCCAGGATCAAAAACACTTTTTTTGTCTTTCAAAAAGAAAGAAGTGTTTATTACTGTGATGTTTAAACTTTGAAACCTACAACCTCCCAAGATGTTCCTTTTACTGTCATAGGGAACTTTTTGTCAAGGAAATTTTGACGATTTGCGTAACAGGGCTCTTTCAACTCCTCAGGGTGGGCGAGCAGGTGACACATATCCGCATCCAAAACACAGGAGACTTCTACGACCTGTACGGCGGAGAAAAGTTTGCCACCCTGTCTGAGCTGGTGGAGTATTACACAGCGGAGAATGGTATCCTGCAGGACAAAGACGGCACCATCATCGAGCTCAAATACCCCCTCAACAGCTCTGACCCCACCACTGAGAGGTCTGTGCACTCTCACCTCCACACACACTCCCATGCACTAATTGATTCCTATGAGCTGACTCCTCTATCAGGTGGAGAATGATTATTTATATCTACTAAAGTCAGCCCTCATGACAAGCATTATTTTCCGAGAACGTTGTTATTCAGTGGGGTTGATTAATCTCATTTGTAGGTTTGATATTCCTTTAGGGTTCAACATTTTCCTCTGGGGTTGAAGAGGAGTTTCAGTCAACACTACTTTTGATGAACTCTGTTGTCATCGCATTTCTGTCAGAGTTTGAGTCAGTGAATTCAAACACCCACGCTCAGAGGGACAAAAAGAGCCCTCAGCTGTCGAGGCTTCATTCTTAAATCAGCCTCACTGGATGAAAACCCCTCAGGGTCAGCGTTGTGACAATTCTGCCTTTCAAGTCATTTGATGAAGTAAAAGTGGGCTTTTATTTAAGAAAATAATATGAGAATGAACAATTTCACTGTAATTGATGTATCCCTCTTTTTCATTACAAAAAATTCTCCTTATTTACTTTTAATATCTGTAAAATCACCTACCAGTTCCTTAGTTCTTAAACCTAACAGGTCTATTCTTCTCACTACACCAGTTTTCATGACTCCTAAACCAGCTTTACCAGCTTTGGTGCCTCAAAGTTAAGGTTGTTGTGATCTCAAATCTAAAGTAAGCACAGATAGACTTTTTCTACTCAGAATAAAAACACGATAGAAACACTCTTCTGCTTTACATGACCCTATTCTGCAGACTCAGGGTCAAACTCATTAATTTTATTATTAGCTTCCAAAACAGAAAGTAATCAACAGATTCTGATACTGAACGAGGGGACCTGCTTCATTTAAAGGTCTCATTATTCTCAGGGGAAATATTGAGATTAAAAGCTCGGTGTATTTTCTCTTTCTGTCAGCTGTAATAGGTGGTCGCTATGAATGCTTTACATTTAAATTTCAATGGGAAACGTCTCAATTTTTACCGTAAGAACTTATGAATCTAGATTCGTACAATCATAGCTGTACCCTCCCATGAGAACTGACTTAAAACTCTGAGATCTTGTTTTTTTTTTGGTTTTCACTAACGACCAGATTTAGAATTACTGATATATTTAAAGATAACTTCTCGTATCTGTGCTTGCATGCAGAGCCCTCCACATCAAAGGCTACCAAAGACTTCAACTGGAAACAAGATAAACATCTTTTTCTATTTGTTGAACACAAGTTTAAAAATAACCCCACAATGTTGGTGTTTTTATCTTAAGTTTCCGACATTGAACATGTCAGCTGTAGGCTGCTCAAAGTAGGTTAATGTCCAACCAGAGGTGATAAATACACGTTTACAGTTACACTGCTTTTATGCCTTTTATGAGTCAAGGAGGGCACTACTTTCAATTGTGTGTGTGTGTGTGTGTGTGTGTGTGTGTGTGTGTGTGTGTGTGTGTGTGTGTGTGTGTGTGTGTGTGTGTGTGTGTGTGTGTGTGTGTGTGTGTGTGTGTGTTACTGTGTACTCTGTACAGCAGAGAGCACTACCCTCTGCCCCCCCATCCTTCTGTCTCTCTCTCTCTCTCTCTGTGTCAGTTGTCTAACTTCCCTTTTGTTTCTGCGGTTGGAAACTTTAAGTTTTGACACTTTTGAAAGTAATGGCCAGACCCTTCTTGTCTTCCTCTATTGCACACTTTAACATGTTCTTGCTCACTAGTCGTCCTTCCTCATCTCGGCTCATCTATCAGCTTCACGACTGACACTTCAGCAGGTCAGCATGTGGTGAAGCGATCTTTGTGTTCTCATGTATCTGACAGCTAATCACCTCTCAGAAAACAGGATGGAAATGCTCAGGTCATTAGCTTTTTGGCTCAAGCGATCAGTTACGCTTAGACTGACATAATCACTTTAGTCCATGGACATGCTGAAAATACTGCAAACTTTTGACTTACTGTGCAGAACTTTACAGTTATTTCTCTGCATAGGCGGCTTCTGCAAAACTACACAAACCCTCCTTTGAGTTTTTTTCTAAACACAACCTGGAGTAATAAAAAACTAAAATGTTGCAAAAAATTCATGAACTGTGATTTGACAAGCAAAGAAAACAGCTAAATCATGAAAATAACATGCATAAGGCTGAACTGCAGCAGTTTGTGGTGAAGGGAGATGGGGAGGGGAGGTGCTGATAGTGAGCAGGGTATCTGGACGGTGCTTATAGAATATTGGAGGGGTTGTAAGGGGAGGGAGGGGGGCAGGCTATAAATACTCTGTCCTCTTCAGCCACGAAATCTGTCATCAGAAATTTTCCAACCGCAGAGCAGGAAGTTCAGCAGAGGAAATCGAGAACTGTGCCTAAAATTAAGTCACAACCCAACCCGACAGAGGCTGCGTTCACTAACGCATACACGTTACACAAACAGAGAGTATGGCAGCAGACAGAAATACCACCTGAGCCTAACAAACTGTCTGTGCTGTTTTTATTCGTTAACCTAACGCGTCTGATTTCGTTGTGGCTTCCTATTTCTACTCACGGTCTATTGTGCAAAACAGTCCAGTGCACCACATCAGTGAGCGTTTGCAACCGCTCAGCCTTAAATAGGCTGATACACACACACTCTCTCAACAGCTCTAACAGTAATCTGGTCAAATACAGTGCATCAAGGGTAGTAAAAATAGTAACTTAACAATAGGTTTGTGTGTTTTTGTATAAACTGTAAATCATAGATGCTCAATGTGGAGAGAGATTTCGTTACAAAGTCTCCTAAACATTGTTTCTTAAAGCTGGAAGTACAGGAAATTAAATGCAAAATGCTTTTAGTTATTGTTTTGAATATTTTCTAAATGCATTAAAGAATTCAGTTAACAGAAACTGCAGCTATAACAGGTGCATGAAGGTAATGATACTAAGATTTGAATAAATTAGTCAAAATTATGAGGATGTGTAAGGTTTATTAATGTAGTATGGGTCATAAAAATTGTGTTTATGAGAAAAAAATGATTCTCTTTCAATAGCTTGCTTACCACTTCTCTAGTTCTGTTTTTATTTTAGTATTTATAGAGCAACTAATAGCTCAGGCACTACAGATTAATGAAAGACTGAAAAAGGATCAACCTAAAAGAAAGACCGATTAATTAATGATGCATAACCTCTTCTGTAATCTGATCCATTTTATTCCCACATGATGCTAAATGTTCTGATGATTCCACGATGCAACCTTCATTCAGCACATGCCCGTCCTTTCAACTAACCCTCAGGTCTTTTGTGCCTCAGGTGGTTCCATGGTCACCTGTCAGGGCCGCAGGCGGAGAAACTTCTCACTGCTCGAGATGAGCCGGGGACCTTCCTTGTCAGAGAGTCACTGTCCAAACCTGGGGACTTTGTTCTGTCAGTTCTGACGGATGAGAGGAGCAAAGCAGGAGCAAAGAGGGTCTCCCACATCAAGATCATGTGCCAGGTGTGGGCTTTGTCTTCCTCTACTGTGTGGCATGTGAGATAATGGGTGAATTAAAAATGAGTTCAGTTACGGTCAGCCTTTTCCTTTGAGTAAGAAAAATCAACTTCCTGAAAGAGATCACAGAGTTTATGCAGCAGTACTGAGGGGTAATCCCAAAGTTGTGAAGATATGCAGTTTGAAAGATGTCAAATTCTCATTTCTCCAGACTTATGCAATCAAAGATTTGTCAGCTCTGCTGTTATTCATAAATTCCACTTGCGGTCTTCAAATGTTTCACAGGTACAGAGCTCATTAACTTTTATCAGATTCAAAAGGATCTGTAAAAGCTTCCTCCTGACTTTATGAGGTGTTTATACACACCCTGTGAATGACAGCTGAACAGTAGCCACCTCACATTTTCATAGTCATCATCACGGCCCTTTGCATTTTATTTTTAGCAGCAGGTCACCTCACAGAAAACACCGCTCAGGCTTTATTTGAATGGGATCCATTGTTTTTGTGCAGAAGATTAATGTGAGATTACTGAGCAGGTCACAAAGGCCTTTTTATGTCCACGTGGCAAAGATCAGGCGAGTTTCTGTGCTCGGCTCTTGCTTCAGAGTGTGTTTACCGCTGTCTGTACTAAATGAAAGGCAAAATATTTTGTGTTCACTCATTTTACAAGCAGGAAATTAATTTTGTGGCTAGATTATCTTTATTTAACAGCGTAATTACCCTTTCTTTTGTCCTGATATTTATTAGCCTTTTAAACACACACATTACTCTTTGGGAGACATTATTATATTACATAAATATGATTCACCTTTATGAGTTAGTCTGCTCAAAGAAATCCTTGACCTTCAATTTTTTTAAGTACCTCTGTTTGAATTCATGCATAGCTCTCCCCTAGGAGGTCTTTTCAGGCTGCTCCTGCTCAGTCTCTCCACAGACTGATTTGTCATGTTTGTGTGTTCAGAATGACAGGTACACAGTGGGATGTTCAGAGACGTTTGACACACTGACAGACTTGGTGGAGTACTACAAACGTAAAGGCATTGAGGAGATGTCAGGGAACTGGGTGCATTTAAAACAGGTGAGCTGGATTTTTTTTCTAAATCCAAGAAAGTGGTTGTAAGTGAGGGGTGCAAAACAGAAATAGGTCTTTGTGGATTTAACACAGTGCGCATACAGGAAATTTTACCCACATCCCTGAGACTCTTATTATGGTTGTGATGTTGTACTTTTGGGTTCATTGGCCTGTTTTACTCTTTTATCTCTATTTTTAAATTGTCTTTTTCTTCCCTCTCTTTTTGTCTGTACTGGCAGCCGTATTACTCCACCAGAGTGAACGCAGCAGACATCGACAGCAGAGTGAAGCTGCTCGATCAGACCACACAGCAGCAGCAGGAGGGTGAGGGAGAGAAGAGCAAGGCCGGCTTCTGGGAGGAGTTTGACGTAAGACTTGGCACAGCCTTTGTTATGTTCACCACAACAGTTTCTTTCCATGGTGTTTTATCTTTGACTTTAGACCCACTGCTATGTACTGATTCATAAATCACCCATCCCCTCACTAATTAATTGAGGTGTTTATTAACCTTCAGGTTCCTTACATGCGTAAAAACTAGAAGGAAATCTACTACCATCTTGTGGTGGTTGAAAAGACTTGATGTTGTGAAGCTATATTACATAATATCTCTTGAGGATGGATTTTGTCCAGATCGACCAGATTAAGTGTCAATTTTTCAATTTGCAAGCTTTAATAAATGCCCAAATATGAAAATTAACACTTAAACAGATTTTCCTAGAGATTGTTGACCTAATAAATGGTTCTGAATATTTTATTTAAAAAAACACTTTGTATCACAGATTAAAGCCCCCGTGAGAAGTTTTATCTGGTATTAATACTGATGTCTTCTTGTCTTTTCTCTTCACTAAATCATTTTTTATTGTCTTGAACCACCAGCAGAGGGGTAGGTTTAAAATGGAGTGATTAATGGCATACTGTGTGCACAGCTATTTACATTTCCCACTCTAAAGATGCGCAATGAGTGTTACATTTGACTGTATAAAGAGAGCAGGATGAGATATTTAGGTAAGACAGACTTGTTACATTTTTACAAAACAAAAGCAGCTTTGACAAATTCAAACAATAATGATAATAGTTTTGTACTTAAGTGCTTTCCTTAAATTCAAAATGACAACAAATAGGACCGATACAACATAAAAAAGCCAAGGAAAAAGCATAAGGGATTTGCAAAATCTTAAAATACAAATTGTATAAAATAACAATATTACTTATGATGCTATGCTCTTCATTAATAATAATGTGCAAGGACAGACAGAGTCTAAGTCTACTATTCATTTTTATGCTGATGAGTCTCTTCTCATTCATTATTCCGCTTTAAACTAGTCCACAGCTTGTATGAGAGCAAATACAGTTTCTCTTAATGAATACAAAACTCAAGTGATAACAGGAGGATCATTAGTAGTAACTGTAAATAATCTAGTCTTCAAACATTTAAGTTTCAAATTGATGGTGTCTGTTTTTTTGTGTTATAAACTAAAGACTTGATAAAATAGTTTAAGTTTTGAGGGGGATTCTCTAAAAGATACAAGTTTTCCTGCGATACTTACACCAAACAGAAATTCAGGAGAATCTACTTTGTTCATTATTTATTGTTGAATGTGACGTGTTGTTTTTGAATGCCTCTGTTACACATGCTCATGTGTAACAGAGATTCCTCTCAAACTGTGGTTTTGCCTGCTCTCATTTCTGTTGTATAATCTTAAACAATTTTGATTTGCTCTGAGTACACGCTGCCTGAGGCATTGGTACGGACTTGTTACAAAAGCATTCAGGGAAAAAATACCACCTGCTTATCCTTTTTCTTAATCTTAGAGGGCAAAAATCACAACCATTGTTCCATGAGCTCTTTGTTGTTTTTAAAGTCCATGCTGAATTGAGAAATAAATCTGGACCAAACAATATAAAGACTGATGATGAAAATAAATACTCAAAGACACTAAATAATTAAATATGTTGTTAGATCTACTGAGTCCAGGCTGCATTCAAGAGTTCTTTGATCTGAAAAGAATAAAACTTATTAGATGAGAGTAAATAGAAAAATGTAACGTTAAAAATGACATCAGTGCTGAACAGACTGACACAAACATTAAAGCAAACCATTTAAGGTGTTAAATCCAAAGCCCTGCAGAAACAGAATTATGGTTACAGTCTCTAATAAGTGTCAGATGCTGGCAGACCAAATCATTACTCTCTTCAGTGTCATCAAGTTACACAAAATATCCCGGTTTCTAGTCTCAAAAGCTGTGTGAGTTCCTTAAAAAATGGTACCAAGGCAGAGAAAACATTTAAAGAAAACAATTAAAATTCAATTAAATAAGCAGATAAAAAATAACAAGATACAAGATAGCATACAATAAAACAAAGAAAAATCAGAAAAAGAAAGCAGGTTAAAGCAGATTTTAAGATGTAAGCATAAGAGTTGCAGAGCAGAGTTGCAGAGTTGTGGGGTTAAAAAAAAGATATCAAAAAGATTTGTTAAAATTTTCTTATACCAGATATGGTGACAAATCAAATCCTAAAGGAGTGAAAAGAAAAGATTTTATGACCCGATTCCTCTCTTTAAGTGATAACATTCAGTGATAATGAAGCTTAATCAAACTGATAAACTCTTTTTTATAAAGTTACTGGTCTATCATCTTGTATGACACTGTGTTTGAATGACACAGTAACGTGTAATGTTTCTGTTCACTCTAACAGCAGTGAACAGTAATAACAAGAAGTTCACACCTCACGTGTAAGGTCAATGTTAAGTGTCATGTTGTGGCTCATTCAGTAAAACTCTGTCATGTTTTTTTCTCTCACCAGGCTCTCCAAAAGTCGGAGGCAAAGGTAAAAAAGAGCAGAGAGGAGGGCCAGAGGCCTGAAAACAAAAGCAAAAACAGATACAAGAATATTCTTCCCTGTGAGTTTGTTTATAAGCGTCATTTATTTTCCAGATTAAGATGAACAGATCTGCATTTGATCGTACTGACTTTGTTCTGTCTTTTTCTCACGCTTCGCTCCCTCTGTCCTCTTGTTTCCTCATCAAGTCAATGACACCAGAGTCATCCTGCAAGATACTGATCCAGAGATTGTGGGATCGGATTACATCAATGCCAACTATGTGAAAGTAAGTCTCCAGAGACCGCAACATCATGATTAAAGCTCTCTTCAGAAAGAACATGAAACAGACGCTGTCTGATGCCTTTTCTTTGTTTTCATCATCAACGTTTATTTGTCTGTAGAACACCATGAGGGAGTGTGGAGATCAGAAAGTTTACATTGCCACCCAGGGGTGCCTCGCAACTACTGTCAATGATTTCTGGCAGATGGTGTGGCAGGAGAACACGAGGGTGATCGTCATGACAACCAGAGAAGTTGAGAAAGGACGGGTCAGTATCACCACAACAATCATCACAGTAGATTTGGACTTTGTGTTCTTCTTCTTACTGTTTTAGAAAGACTAAAATCCTCTTTGGTCAAAATGTCAGAAAAATGTCAAAATGTTATAACTCCTGCTTTGGACCTTTAACTGATGTGTCATCCAGTGAGAACTTCCCTCTGTAGAGGGTAACACAGTGGTTGTAAACTAGGGGGAACCTTTTTATTGGAAATATATACATACTGTGCAGTTCCCTGTTTTATTTATGTGGGTGTGATGTAAATATCACAGTGTATGTCACCGTGCTGACTTCCATAGGGCAGAGAGTTGACATTAAAATTCTTCTTCTCTGAAAATCTTTAAATGGAAAACACCCACATCATTTTAACAATATTCAAACACAGGGGACCTCCTTCCCTGAAACTGTGGTGATAATATCAGTATTACAAAAGAGATCAAACAAAAGAGAAAAGTGGCAACATTAACTAAAACTCTGTATTGTGTAGTTACTGTAGTACACGCAGAGTTACAAATCCAAATTTTGTAAATTTTACATGTAAAATGTAGGATTTGAATTGGTTTAACTCCATTATCCATTATCATTACTCTCAGTCTAACTAAACAGCTCAAAGCTTCCCTTTCATTTGCACTCAATGTGAAGTTAACAAAGCTGAAAGCAAGGTTTCTTTTCTCAAGTCAACCCCGCAAACATATGGAGAACACATTACGTTGCTGTGGATTAAAATACCTCAGGAGGATTCAAATCAACCTGTCTATCAATAAACCTCAAATTAAGCCTTGACAACTCTTGAGGCTTCTCTTATTTAAAAAACCCAAATTAAGAGTTGATCATTGGCATCTTTAGAGAAGTGTGATCGCCAGATATCAAGATTTTTCGTTCAGATATGTAACAAACATTCTCTCCCTCTTCTTTTTCTTCTTCTTCCTAAAATCACTCTCTCAACACAAAAATAGTGAATGAATGAACGAATACTTATGATTATTATAATACAATTTTGTTAACTATTTATTACACACTGTACCTTTAGGAATAATAACACTGGTCTTAAAGCTGTGATGGCCTGAGAAGCACCCTCACCGAGTTGACCTTTATAGTTTACATAGCAGTAAAGTAGAGTGGAGTTCAGTGATAAGCTGAATACTTCAGAGTGCAAGAGAGGAAATTCAAAGTCCAAAGTGGCGTGAAGAGGGAGTCAGCACAATAACATGTAGATGAAGGCAGCTGAAGTTTATGCTAACTTGATTTATTCTTTCTCTTTTTCAGAATAAATGTGTCCCATATTGGCCTGATCCTCAGAGCTCAAAAGAGTTTGGTCCATACGTGGTGACGTCTCAGTCAGAGAGAGAAGCAGCTGATTACAAAGTCCGAGTTCTGGAGGTCGCTCCTTTGAGCCAGGTGACCTCCAAACCTCCTCTATCCTCTCTGCACTCACCCAGCTGTGTGAACACTCACATAAAACTTTCATCAGATCTTTTGTTCTTAATTGTATTCTTTTTTTTCTTGCTCACAGCCTAAACATTCTCGTACCATATGGCATTATCAGTACTTGAGCTGGCCTGATCACGGCGTCCCTCAGGAGCCGGGTGGTGTCCTCAGCTTCCTCATTCAAGTGAACAACAAACAGGCTGAATTCCCCGACTCTGGGCCCATGATCATCCACTGCAGGTACTGCAACAAAGAACGCACCAGGGATTGGATATGAGCTATTGTGTCTGAGCTGCTGCTTAGAAGTTGTCACAGGGCTAAATGAATACACAGCCATTCATGACACAATCCTGATCTGATCAGCTAACTTAACTTCTCACATCCTGGGAAGCTGGTATTATCTCTAGACATTTTGTTTGCTGTGTTTCTCAGGACACAACAGTTTGTTTTTCCAGATGGAGGTTTTTTCCAAATGGTGCCTCACTTCACGTGTCAGGGATCGTAACCCCTTTAAACCAAACGTGTGATCTGAACATGGAAACCATCTGTTTAAGTTTGATATTATTGGAAACAACAACAAGCTCAGGTTAAATAATTGTAAGCAAGGTGATAATACTCACAGGTTAAAGATTAAAATGATCATATTTTCAGGCTTAAGATTAGTCGCAAGTCAAATGACGGTTTATCCTTTTGGAATTTTGCCCGTGTGATGTGTGTTATGTGTGTGATGTGTGTGTACTGAGGCCACTTGTGTTTCTTTAAAACTTGTTAGTTGATGTTTACATCATGCTTGTGTAAGTGTTTTTGGTGTGTCCACACGTTCACAAAGCTGCACAGCACACAACACAACTGTTGTTAAAACTTTTGACATTTGACCCCCTTAGAGAGGCCAACGTTAATCATTCCTTAAATTAGAGAACAAAGGTTAGAAAGAAAGTTATAATTACAGAAACTTTTTAAAGTATTTTTTATTATTATTTTAAGGGTTTTACACCTTTACTTGAGAGACTGACCTGGAAAACAAGGGGGGGTATGGCATGTGGCAAAGGGACACAGGTCTGAAATAAATCCCAGACCGGTGCACAGATAAACCAAATCAATGCCCTAGTAAGTCATAATTATAAAGTAAAAAGTTGGAATAAATAGAGTTGTAAGAAAATATGTCACTATTATGAGATTTTAATGTTAGAATTATGAGTTAGACATATTTGTGATTTCCCCGGCAGAAATGGGCTTCCGTGTTATTAAATTCTGACTGAGAAAATAAGACCAAAAAATGTAAACAAATAACATTTCTACTGAAATTACTGCATAATGTTAGGGTTAGTCCAGTGAGATACTGTAAACCGTTTTTGTTAGACTGTCATAAAATGTGATAAGAACGTTAATCCTCCAGAAGATGAAGCTTTTAAATCTGCTGGTATTCTGACTTCATTTAGATGCATCGTTACAACTTAACTTAAGAACAACAAGTCCTCCTGACTGTTTTTGGTCCAGACCTTATTTTTTTTCCATTAGTTTGTTGAGTTTCCTGGTGTAGCTATATCCTGAAATTCACACCGCATGGGGTCTCACAGAGCTGCTGCTCTGACCATAGATCTTTAGTGTGTTTAACAATATGCTGAAAAGTTTTTGTTTTAAGGGGATTCATCTAACTTTGTGTCTTTGTCAATCAGTGCTGGAATTGGACGAACAGGCACCATCGTGGTGATTGACATGATCATAGAGACCATCGAAAGCATTGGTAAGAAATTTGTCTTTTATCGTGATCTTTTATCATGGTCTATATTAAGAGAAAAAAAAGAACATTTAGAATCTGAAAAACACAGTTTTAACATTCCGTCTCTCATGCTTCTTCCATCCATTGCGATTCATTCTGACTTCTTTCTGCAGGTCTGGACTGTGACATTGACATCCCCAAATACATCCAGATGGTGCGAGACCAGCGCTCTGGTATGGTGCAGACAGAGGCTCAGTACAAGTTCATCTATCTGTCTGTGTCTCAGTACATTCAGACCACCAAGGCCAAAGACTGCGCCTACATGGTGAGCAACACAGACAGAAAACCTGGGAGGGAAATAACAGCACATCACTGATAAGTCCCTTCCATTGGTTGAACTAAAGACAGATGTAAGGACAACAGGAAAAAGAAAACTAAATAGAGATATGTATGTCAATAGGCCTTTGCACTTGTGACTGTTGATCTGAACACCAGAGCTGCGCAGTTCAGCGCGAACACAGTGATACGTTATCAGAGCAGCCTGAGAAAGACGAACATTGACCCAGAGACCAAAAACAACCCCTTGCATAGACTAAATGAGACCCATGACCTCGCTTTGTGTTCCAAGTGATCCTGAATTTATCCCTAAATGTTTCTGTTTCATTCTTCCCTAGGAAACCGACACAGAGTATGGAAACCTGAAACTTAAACATCAACCAGCCAGCAGGAAGGTTTCAAAGTGAGTGAGCCAGTGTGTGTGTGTGTGTGCCTGTGTGTGTGCATGGGATGTCCCTAATACATTCACATCACTCCTCTGAATATTACACTGCAGTCCTACTTTGACTTTTAAAAATAAATCTAAGTGAGCATTTTCAGCTTCATGTTGGCCAACTTTTTGTAGAGAGGAGTTCCAGTTTAACAGAGGATCCACAGTAGTTACTGCTAAACTCACCTCAGTTACATAGTTTTTTTTACCCATACAGACTTCTCTGCAAAAAACAAATCTGTTTTATTCACCCTTTAACTGAGTCTTAAAATATTATTCACCTTTGATCGAACCCTGTCGAGAGTCCACATTACCTAGAATTAAACCCAACCCTGGGTTAAAATCTGATTACAGTAAGACCCACAGAGGTTTTTGCACGTTGACTCAAGGTGCCACTTTGTACCAGCGTTATATTCTTCTCATGTAGCTCTGAAACAGGTCCAGCATGGTGCAATTCATATGCTAGTCGAATGTTTTTTTAAAGCATTATACAGCCCAGAAGAAAACACTTCAACAGGTAATAGATGGATCTCTTGCTATCCATCTTTCCCACGAGGAAGTCATTAGTTTGCACAGGTATACCTGCACATTTTAGACTGATATGCACAAAATTTTACAAGATGCATACAATCTCATAGTCATTTAAATCCTGATTCATTTTTTAAATTATTTATTCAGTTTAAAGAAAAAACACATAAATCAGCACCTGTGTAGATATCCCAGTTTAAGCCAGCTGGCTAAATTTCCAGCGCAGACCTTTGCTCCAATGTTGTGAAACCAATAAGGTGCTTAGGCTTGCACGAAAGAGTACAGAATAACAGGCCATCTGAGGCAACCTGATTGTTTATCTTCAGATACGATTCTCAGCTCCAATATAGCTCCATGACACCTGGGAGGAGGACTTTTTTAATTTCTTCAAAGGCAATAAAGCGGTACTCGGTGAGTTATTATAGCTCTTCAATAAATATGGCTGACTTATTCATAAAAAGTAGATAAAAGAAACAAAAATGATCAAAGAAAAACTGATCCAAAGAAATCCATGCTGAGAGGGTGATGTTTATGAAATAAAACCACTAAATATTGATTTTGTAAACAAGGTTTCCCCTCAGACCCCCCTGACGTCATCTTCATTTTGTGACCTTTCAGCCAGGACAGCACTTGTCCATGAACAGAGTCGTATTTAAATTAACCACTTAGCAGAAATAAAACAGAACACTGGACAATTCAGCTCCTCGCACCGTGAACTTTGACCCACTTACAGGGCAGGATTTTTCGGCTCCCAGCTTTGAGTGATTGATTCATGGTTGGTTGGTCTGTTCAAATCATTTTCATGCAGATGGCTCATTCATTAACCTCTGCAGTGTCTCTGGTTCACATCTAACAAAAGTGTGCCTAATGAATGATGACTGCTTTATTAAAGAAATACAGAAGTGATGAAAGCTCTAATCAGCGTTTTCTATTTCCAGAAACAAAGAGGACGTTTACGAGAATCTGTCAAAAGCAAAGAAGGATGTGAAGAAGCAAAAGTCAGACAAGAAAAGTGGCTCAGTGAGGAAAAAATAGAGATGGAGAAGTTTTTCAAAGTATGTCGTATTTTTATATTTATGTTGGCAATGTTTGTGAGAATTTTATCTTAATGGAAACTAAACAAAAATAACAAAGTAATAAAATCAGAGTCATGAGGAAGTTATGAAACTGATTTGTGGCACGAGCGTTTGGATGCATTTGTGGGAAATAAAGCAAGAGGATGTTTGAACTGTTTGATGTGTAGTTGTTTTTTTTCTCGCTTTTTTTCGAAATTCATTTCAGTTTGCATCATCTATTTCCAAGTGAAACAGGATAAGCAGACTGTACATATCAATAAAAAAATTGATTTGGACTTTAACAAAAGACAAAAGGCCAAAAAACAAATCCTCTTGAACCCTTGTACTTTTGCTGTCTGGCTATCTTATCTTAGCAGTGCCAGAAATGGATTTCTGAGGATTTGTCAGGATATTATTGGTCGAATTATTGGCTGGCTCAAACAAAAAACAAGCTATTTGCATTTTACACATTAACTTTAGAAGAGAACACATAGAAATGGATGTTTTGATGTTTAAAGCCCCTTTGAGTAGTTAAAGGTGGTTATGAAACCAACTGAATTCTGTAGTGCTGTCTCATTTTGAACCAAACTGCAAAACCACCAGGAAGAGCTCTTCATAGAGTATTAATATCATCTTTTTTAAGGCAACTTATCAGAAATACTAACATTTTAATATCTTTATCAAGAATCAGGGTAAGTGATATGTTCGACTGTTTAAGCGGGCATGTTAGCACTTTTGACACACTAAACTGTCAGTTTGGTTACAATAATACTGTTTAAACTTTTAAGTTGTAGTCTTGTTATCTTTGAAGACACGACACTCTTTACATTTAGGACACCATCAGCAACAAAATGAGAGGTTTTGTCCAAAGGGGGCGCCAAAACCAACACATGACAGAAGAAACACGACAAAAGTTTGGGGGCAGTTTTCTTTACTAGGTGTAAATACTTATTTCAATAAATTCAAAATGGACTACTTAAAAAACTTGTCTATCACAAGTCTAAATATTGCCTTTGCAAGGTTGATTAACGAGGAATTTGCAAGAAGGTTTTTTTCCCTTGCCTTCATACACGTTTTAGCTAGCAGATTAATTTCTGCTTATGAAGTAATTTTTAAAGTATTTTTTTTCTGATAACATTTCACATCCATTAAAATTACAACTGCAAAACAAACATAGCAAGCCAAACAGACTTGATTGTGTCATTGTTTTTTTCCTCACACAGTTTACAGCTTGTCTGACAACTTAATTGAAGTTCAAAAAAAAAAAAAAAAACAGCATGATTAGGCTATCCATATAAAAACCTCATGGTGCTCTCTTTCCCAGTGCTAACATGTCGCTCCGCCTAACTTTGTCAGGGGAAATGTACACAAAGGCTCCTCTGTTTGCTCGCAGTAAATCTCTTCATCTGGATCAGACCTGATTACCACGCTGACAGCCAGTAACTATCATTTGCTGCTGGAGGTCCAGCCAAGGCAATGGTACTACTTTGAGACTGTTTCGTAATCAGTTTAAAATTTCCCACAGTAAGTTTGAACTCCCTACGAGCCGAGATGAAAGTAAGTGTGTTTAAAGCATTCAGAATACTCTCCCAGTCTCTCTTATAAATGAATGACTGCTCCACTCAGAGAACATATACTGGACCATTACCAGCTCCAACATGTCAAGGCTTGACAACAGTGACACTACAATTACATAGTCTGGTGTTTTTACAGGTTTAATCACACAATTCGTCACACAGTAATTTGATCCTATCTGAGTTTTGTCGACAGATGTTTTCAGTGTCAAAATCTGAAGTCAACCTCAGACTTTAGGTAAAAGAAGAAGAAGAAGGAAATTGACCAAATTAAAGCTCTTTACTGGAGCTTTAAAGCAGAACTTTTGATTTGTGCTTATTTTGACTGGCCATTTACTTTACAGCAGTACCACTAACATCATACAGCAAATGCAGGGGTTAGGGGTAGGTTCCTATGGAGAGAGAAGAAACTGTTTTTGTTTACAAAAGTATAGTCCTGCTTCATTCAAAGTTATTTATCCTTAGGACTCTTTGCCATAAAATGTGAAATAAAAGTAAAAGATGGTGTTTCAGCTGTGGATCATACACCTACCCATTCAGGCTCTGAAATAATAAAATACAAACACTTAGTCTTAATGCGTATGTTGCACTTTGCTTATTTAAGTTGTGTAGGGTTGTTAATGTTGATTACAGCCTGTTTCATGGGTAGAGAAAATCTTCTCACTGGAGCTTTAAGTTTTTACATGCAGATGCCATTTTTACTTGGTGTTATAGAGAAAAATAAAAGTAGTAACAGCTGGGTTAATAAACCACTGAGATAAAGCCAATTGGTCGGTTATCATTAATCCACTGGTGTGTAAAAAGAAAAGCATGCAATAAGCTTCACCTCTCCCCATTCACCACATGTTTTAGTGCTTTAAGCCCCGCCCCTCCTGCAACTGATCCTTGTGAGTAAAGCCTTATGAGAGATGAATGTTCCTCCCCCTGCATGTGCTTCAGCAGAAAAACTCACTGCACGAATGACTCACAGCTGACTGGAATCATTTCCCCAAATCCAGTGTGGAGAGTCCCCACCAGAGAGGATCCCACACGCCCACGAGCCTCCAACAACATCCAGGCTCCATCATAGCAACAGGCTCATTTTACACGCAATCCTCCCAGATCCAGGCTTTGTCTGCAGGAGTTGCGTAAGTGCAACTGATATCAAACCAGGCGGCTGCTGCTGATCTGCGAGATTCAGACTGGACTCGAAGAAAAAGTTTAGATTTCAGCCTGTTTGGATTCTGAACAAAATGTCGAAACCGAACTTCACTGGCACGTATCATATGGTGGAGCAGGAGAACATGGACGCTTACCTGGGAGCTTTAGGTACGACAAATACATTCACACTTCTTTTTCAGGATCAGAACAGGATTCATTGCTAAGAGTGATCAGACATTGATGGGAATTTGACTGTGTGGTGTTTAAGGGCCAAACGGTACCACAAAATAGGATCCAAAAAGAAAGCTAGACCTTTTCTCAATAAACTTTTTAAAATAAGACACAATATCAAATCAAGGATATCGCTTAAAACACTTGCACTGTGTGTTGCTATGTTGCTCTCATGCATTGAAGGAAAAAAAAAAAATTATCTCCAGGCTTTGATTTCATGCTGTGGGCCATCTCATTTGCAGCTGCACACTAGTGTGAATGAAATCACCACCTTGTCCTTTGCATGACCCCAAACACACACACACATCCACACAGACAGGACATATTCACTCTGTCTCCTCTCAGTGGGAGACCTTTTATAAAGAGGAACATGAAAGCACAGCTCCTGTTGTTTTTACCCTCATTGTTTCTTATCCACCCTTTTTAGATATAAATTTTGCTTTGAGGAAGATTGTGTGTCTGCTGAGACCCACCAAAGAGATCACCCATGATCCGAGCTCAGGGGCCATGAGGATCCGCACCCTCACCACTTTTAAAAACTTCAACATGGATTTCACCATTGGGAAAGAGTTTACTGAAGACCTGGGGCCGGTGGATGGCAGAACCTGCCAGGTGTGTGGTTTTGTTTTATACTTGTACATACTCATTCATGTGTTTGGAAGAGTTTGGGGCTCTTTTGATTAAAGGAATATTAAGTTTCATAACTTGTTTTGCAAGTCTGCTTTGAGTGTTAGAAGAAGAACGTCAGAGAAAAGTCGGCCCATCGACTGCTGGGATTTTTTGTTTGTAGTTGCCTCCCTGCTGCTTAGACCCAGACTTCAGCCAACAATGAGTTATGTTTCTGAGCAAGAGAGGGCAACACACATTCGTCTTAGTGTATCCACAAACCTTACAAAAGCAGGCCAAATAAAGAGTTTTCCTCCACTTGTTTCCAGCCTTTTGCACAGAGCAAAGACTGGAGCCAAACTCAAGAGCCACTTTACATACTAATGACACACAGTGACACAACATCTCTGTTTTTCTGCAGACTACAGTGAACTGGGACGGGGCAAACCTGGTTTGTGTACAGCGGGGAGAGAAAGAGGGACGAGGCTGGACTCACTGGCTGGAAGGCAACAAGCTGCATTTGGTAAGGGTGTGTTTGGAGAGAAAGGATGGTGGAAACGCAATGGGAGAGAAAGAAGCAGAGGATAAGGAAGCAGGAAGATAGAAACACTAAGAGGAAGGGATGCTAAAATGGATATGCTAACTAAGGGAAATCATGCAAACATGGAAAATGACGTGTGTTTGGAAAGTCTTCATCCAGGAGGATTTTCTCTACTAGTTTTGGTTTTAAAGTAGCTTATAGATTAGCTTGTCAGTGCTGATTAAGATTTGAAACAATCAGTACTGTTTCGCCAAAACACCCCCACAGGATTTTCTAATTCCTCTCTTGCACTCTGGACAAAGCCCCACGTTGTTGATGTCCACATGCAGGAGAGTATTGGGAAAGAAATGCCAGCAAAGATCAGGCTCCAGCGTGGTGGGCTTTTAAAGGTTGCATAAAGAGAGGGAGGCTACTGAAGAGTGAGTGAATGGGGGGGAGTAAGGGAGAGGGGAGATGAAGGATGAGGTCAAAGGAGGAGGAGGGGGAGGGGGATTATCTTCTGGATGCAGTCCCAGGTTTATCTATCACTCATTTAACTCTCCTTTGATGCGGCAGACTTGATAATTAATTCTCTCTTCATTTCTACCCTACTTCTTTCTCCCCCCTCTCCCCCTTCCTGTTGGTCTCTTTCCTCTCTGCAGGAGATGAGAGTTCAAGGCGTCATTGCTAAGCAAGTCTTCAAGAAGGCTGAGTGAAGTAGCTGACCATGTGTTTTAATGAATCATCTCAATTTATTCTGATTAGAATAGAGCAGAGAACCTGGTTCAAGACTTGATTTGTGTGTATTATTGTTTTTTATTATAATCAGCATTATTTTGGGTTGAATATCTGTACATTCTTAATTGTTTCGGCCTGGTATAAAACTGAAACGATACCACAGATACTTGTGTAAACATTCCCAGCATACCTCCTCATGTTGCGCTCTCTATCTCCTAAATGTCATAAACAAATCATACAACTGGCATGCGCCTCTGCTGCATCATTAACACATCACATCATTCTTTGTGTTTCAAAGATTTGTGGCTGGGGAGTGGAGTTACTCTGTCATGATTTAGAAAGTTTTAAAAAGTTCTATAAATACTAATCTTTAATGGTCATGTTTGTGCTCTTGTGTTAATGGGTACACTGGTTTTAATGGATACTTTGGGAACACATGTTGAATCAAGAACCCTTTGAGATAGTACAGAACATGCAGTTTACATTTAAAGAAGTGTTGTTATTTCTCATCGTTCTCCAGATGTGTTCAGGTTTAATCCACTTACTCATGGAACCCCGAAGCCCTCGCTCTGGCTGTCGTTGAGCATTTTTTGTAACCAGACCAGTGTGTCCTTTTTGCTTTTTACTTGGATGACTTGGATCACATGATGTGGTGTTGTCTGGTCATTCTTCCTGTAAGTGGCCGGAAGATCATGTGCCCCTGTTGTCCAACAGTTTAAGAACAGCATCCCAGGTCACAGCACATAGACCCCCTCATCCTGGAGTACTGTCCTCTAGTCTTCCTATTCTATACTGCTTACATTATCAGTAGCTGGTATCACAGGGTCAAAAGAGACCAAATTAACTTCTGGATGGGTTATAAAAGTGTTAACATTTGTATTATTCTATGCTGGAAATACTGGTCAGGGCTGAAAGCTACATTGCTGAACAAATCCATAAGACCTCTTGTCATAAAAAATGAAGAAACCACCCAGCATCATGAAGTGCTTTAACTCTGACTCTTTGTTTTTCAAAGATTTTCCTTCACTTCAACATTTTGAACAGGACTGAAGAGTTTCAAACTGATTTTATGTTTTCATCCCGAACTTGAGCCAGAAAACTGGAATTTTCTGAGAGGGCAGAAGTTTATCAAAAACAGCACAAAACCACTAAAACACTTTTTTTTCTGTTGAGGAACACAAGTGAATAACTGTAATTTGTCACTCAAAAAATAATAGCCAGTGCTGGAGCATCAGTTAATGAATGCCACTTACATGTAAACAGCAAGGATGACAGGGGGTATCTCATGGTGTGGAACAGTTTAGCAGTATATGATCTAGAAATGGACGGTAATGTATGTAGGCTGTCAGATTTTATTGGTATAAAAACATTCAACTTGAAATATTGTGTATGGAGGCTGGTGATGTTAGCTCTGCTCACTTAAGTCTTACCCTGCAAACTAATCTGACATATAATAGGTCACAAAGATTTAGGTTTGTAAATAAAGGCTGAATAATTTGTCATGTTTGAAGCAAATTTTACACAACTAGAGGTCAATATAGAATTGATATTTCATGAGCACTGCTGTGAGCAGAGGATTAGTGCATATCTAAAGGACAAATTGACATCAGCTACATGTAAACAAATAGACCAGAGTATCCATGTTCATGAGAATGTAGTGACGTGGTACAACACTGTGGCTTGGTAATGTCTTTTCAATAATAGAAACAGTGTTTCTCCACATCACAGACGATAAAGCTACATCAGGCTACAAAAACATTCACACATTTTTTTTGTTTTCAAGTCAGGAGATCCAGAATACGAAACAATACATGTTTTAATTGGAATTTGACATTCATATGAAGCAGAAATTACTGCCAAGTGATGAGGAAGTTGCTGCACTTTTTCTTTTTTTTTGTAAATTGACTTTTCATTCTCAGCCACCAGGGGGCAGCAAACCATCAACAACTCTTTTCTCTCCTGGAACAGAGAATCTCTCATCCTTGAGACACTCTTATTTTACTGTTTTGTGTTTGTATAAATAAGTACAGAGAGGGATTCAGAGATCCACGGGAATATCGTTAGGAGGCTTCTGTCCCACACCACTCGTCCTCCTGTGGCTCTGAGTGGGCTCTGAGGAAGTTTCCAGCACAGAACCTGGCATTTCCGTTGTCCTGGGTTGATTCAGCCAAAGAAATGGGAATGTTCGCAGGAGTTATCGGGAAAGTGCTTTCCACACTGTCTTCAGTGCAGTAACTGACTGCATTATCATCTAAGGGGAAGAATAAAATCAATGTTCAGTGTGATCATCCTTCAAATTAATGTTTAACTGAACACACTTTGCACTTTGTGAGGGGTGATTTAAGGCCAGCTTAAAGGGGCTGAAACATTTATAAAAGTAATACAGACAGAAATGGAATTCATTTTTCTTCTAACACACAGATACTTGACAACTTTAAGGAAAATCTGACAGAGAGTGTTTTAGTTTGTTATCTGGCCAGCATGGTGTGCTACAACAGCCTAAGTGCTCTTTGGCAAAGATATTTAGAAATATTGTACGTCTACATCAGTCTTTTTTAAGATCAATCCTCCTGTTTCTCCACTCTTTCACTTCAACGTGCACATTCTTTGCTTCACATTCTGCAATAATTAATTCATGATTGTAAAAAATGGCAACAACAAGCTTCTTGTCATCTGCTGTACTGACAAAATGTACATGTCACAAAATTCTCATTATGACTCCAAACAGCTTTGTAACACACGTTACCAGAGCTGCTATGGGTCAGTGCACAGCAGCAGGCTGAGATTTATCACCTGGGGTAAAAAGTGGCAACTTGCAGGTCTCCTCCATGCAGCTCTCTGTGCAGTGGCCGTTCTGCTCTTTGAATGGTAACGGCAGCTCCAGGAGACAAACTGGTTTCACTGGAACTATTTCAGTCAAAGTAACGGGAACAGTGGGACTCGCTGTATCAAACAGAAGATAAGATGGATAATTCAATCAGAGGATTGGTCACACAAAGTCACATTTGAAGTAGGAGGGACAGGGAAATACTCTTGGTGCCAGTCCAAGTGTTCTGGCATAATCACAATATCCTGTCCAAGCATCCAGTGTTATCTGGAGAAGTTAAAATTCAACACATACTCTACACATTATCAGCTTTTCCAATTCTGAACATACCATGTGCTTAATTCATTATTTGCATGGACATTGGTTGGCCTATAGGTGGCACTGATGTCCCATCTATATTATTCATGAACCCCCGCTCAACTGTCAGGTTTGCAGAAGGAGGAAGTTTGTGGATTACTGGGCTTTTTGTGAATTTCCCCGTGCAGCTCATTTAGGGTCAAAAACACAAAATGACACCCTAACTCTCCAACTTGAACGTATGATTTTAGTGTCACACTCTACCCCAGGCTAAATCAGTGATAGTAAGAAATAATTCAAATTTCCCAGGTTGTAGCTGTGGTCATATTTGTATAACAATAGTTTGAGATTGATAAAGTGTAAAGAAATATTTATTTCAAATGTATGTCCTTCATTTTAGTCTTTGTTTATAAGCTGGGTTGGAAAAAAGCTGAGATGTCAGATTCCTGAAATTACCCTACAAACTTTCGTTCAACTTTCTCAAGTTGACTGGTGTTAAAAAAGGACACTAAAATTCACAAAATCAGAAATATCAAAGAATTGCAATTTAAATCAAATTGGCACCCAAAAATCATAAAAGAATCGAATTGGGGGAAAAGAATCTTGTCCAACACTCTAATATTTAATCTTTGAATTCTGATATGACACTTCACTGTTCTGTGTGTTTCTGCACTATAGACTGAATAATAAATGGATGTTAGATCTGTGACATCACCCATTTGTTTCTGAGGTGAAGTTTTGATGCCTGTCAGCAGATTCCATGCTGGAAATGCTGACTTGACCCAAATTTCAGTTGAAAGAGCAGGAGTAAAAGAGGCGGCCTTTGAGCCTCTTTGCTAACAGTGACAGTGTGCCAGCCTGTTAGTCAAGTGAACCGTGACTCTGATTATGCAAAACTCATAATCTCGATATGATCTAAACTGCTGTGTTATGAAAAGATGAACTCATTGTACAGTGTGTATTGCTAGAGAAATTAACTATTCAGACTGTTGTCATTTCTTAATATCAGGTTGTGAAGACTCCTATAACCCTCAAAATGTGTTAATTAAACCTGCACAGACAAGTGCCAAATCACCATGGAGGCCATCTTCTTATTTTCTTATCGTCTTCCTATTGTTTTCTTATTGCTTTTTTGCTGTCTTGTCATTTTTATATTCCATCTTTTTTGTGTTAGGCTCCTTCAAATATAGTTGAGGCTAAAGAACTTGAACTCTTCCCAGGACATGACATCTCTTCTCTACATCAGGTGAAATACCCTTTATGAATATGTAAAAACATACTGATTAAAATAAATTACACCCTCGTGAGACAGTTCAAAGACTCTCACAGTCATAACCGACTTTCAAACGTGAACTTTTCCAAAGAGACAAAAAGTTTACCTCAAAATTCTTTTTAACCAACACCTCACTCTAAAAACACACTTTTTTTCTCAAACCAAACTTTTCCGACAGTTTTATTTCATGTGTGAATTCCTGCATTGGTACAGTTTCACTGGAAACACTCAGCTATAGTGAAATGTTACACGTCAGACAATTTATGGGACGAGTATACGCAAGACCTGTTTCTCTGTATGAGTCTGCTGCCTTTGAATTGTGCGTCACATCATACTGAATAACTGTGTCAGTCTGAATGTGCACAGGATGTGGTTTCCTTCACTTCAGTTTGTCATTGAGTTTGTTTAGCACCATGTTACTTAGTTTCTTATCTAAACTGTCTGGGTTATTTTATACTAAAGATTCCTCTTCTGAGCAACACGCTGCAGTCAGGATCACAGTTTTATTCTTATTATTCTGAGTTACTCTGGAAAACAAAATGCTCTGTTTGTTCACTGTAAAGGAACCAGTGGGATTCTGTGACTTAAAGAGAAACACACTGTGACCTCGAACTGTATGACGACAAAGCTTTGTGTCTCAGTTGTGGTGAGCGACTTACGTTGTTACCAGTGTGTGGGCTGGCCTGTTCACCACTTTGTCACATCTTGCGGAAGACTTTTTGAAAAATGTGAGAACGACTATGAAACAAAAGTGTGAGTGACAATGACGAAACATACCTGCTCATGCAACACATCACACTCACCTGCTCTGCTTGATTTGCGCTTTGTTCTCCAGCAGATGAGACCAAACAGGACGAGTGCAGTCAGCAGGAGTCCTGACCACAGGCCTGCGGGTATGATCCAGTGACAATCTGATGAGAAACAAAGACGGAGGTAGAGAGATAAAGAGGGGGTTTCAGAGGGACACACATTTACAGTACATCAGGCTTTTGTAACTTCTGGGAAACAGCTGGGGAGATTGATTTCTGAATAGTTTGTCTCCTCAGTGACAACGAGGCCAAAGAAAGTAAACAAGTTAAATCACTGGCTGAAAAAAAACTTACACTTTCGTCTATGAATGGCTGTTCATTCATTTTCCATTTGATGCTTTCATTCATAAAACGTGATGAAACATGAGCAATCAACAAGTTTCACACGTGAGACGTTTAAAATGTGTTTTACAGCTCACTAATTCATGAATGAAAACCAAAACCCTGCAGATACATCCATGTTGGGAGCACTTTCGTTCATTTGTCATCATAAAACTCTTTTAATGAGCATCCTGAATTAATGTGCAAAAATATTTCCAGTGAACTATAATGCTGTACAACTATCTAAAGTTCCTCTGAGGAACTTTCACCTGGTTTTAAAAAATGGTTGAAATTGATATTAATATCCCTCCAGTGTGAAGATTAACAATTCCTCAGTAGTTATTTTTGTTGTGTTGAGTGGCTGCTGGGGAAACGTGTCAGACAAAGTGACAGACTTCTTTCAAAGAGCAAGGTTCTTGGTAAGTGATTCATTTGATTGCTAAAAAAGCAGAATGTCATTTCTGATAGAAATAGAGTCTACTTGTACAGGAGCCAATAAGCACTTCTTCTTCCACATAATGCACCAAATCAACATAAACCCCAAGTCGCTCACAGGAGCTTCAATCTTCATCACTTCATTAGTTGGACCTTAAAATGTCAAAAATTTAGCAATATACTTTTCAATTTTATACACACATTGTGTTACTTCTATTAAAATATAATCACTGTTGCCTATTTTTTAATTTCCTTTGACTGGAACTGCTCTGAACATAGGCTGAAAATAGACTGTCACTGCTGATTCTTCGGCACCTGAGATAAAAGCAGTTTATGAAGTTTAAATCCATTAGTTTTAGAGATTAGTAAAAGGTCACAGGTTGTGCAAAAATCACTCTATTAAGTCCTCTAGTGAAATTTGTTGGTGTTTGGCTTTCCTCCCAGCCCACAAAATGTGATATTTAATGACAAAACCTGTACCTAGTAGTGCTTGTGAATGTAAAATCCTGACCTAAGACCATAGCCTAAAACGAGCTGTTTGGATTTTGGGGATTTGCCTACGGCAAGGAGTCTCTTTTTTGACCAGTCAGGAACAAGTCTGACCTGATTGGTCCACCGGAGCAGACACCCCCCAACCCACTCCCCGCCCACTCCCGTCTTCAGCAGCAGGGGTAAGAATGTCAAAGGTAGAGAGCTATCACTGCTTTTTTTTTGGCTGTAAACAGACACATAGGTTCATGCACAAGCTTCCCATCTCGGAAGAAGACAAGACTAAGTGGCTATTTATCAAGGAAATGTGCCAGCTACACTCAGTAAAACTGTGCATGTGTGTGCTAGTCACCTTAAGGCCGACTGCTTTACCAACTTTGGACAGTACAACAGAGGGCTACTGAATAGACTGGTCCTGAATCCAGGCGCATTACCAACCATCTGCCAACAAACCTCAGACCCTGGAAATGTGAGTATTTTAAATGCTGTGTGCTGTGGAGCAGATGTAAGAGCTTTTCCTCAGTGTCCCCCTGTCTCTGTGTTAGCTTCAGGATGCTAACTGTAGCTGCGGTTAGCCTGTTGTTTTAGCCTGTAATGTAACAGTGAACAAACTTCGCTGTTTTCTAAACATCGTGCACTCAGAGCTCGTGGCGCCACTCTCAGTGACGCGGAAGAGCGGGGCGGTATCAGTGGTGGCTCATTTACATAGACTGTTCTGAACAGAGGGGCTATGAGAGCCTGGAAACAATGCTGCTGTGCTTGATTTATTGGCTTTTTGGACCAAAACATGTTACTACCATATAATGAAGACATCAATGATCCATATTGAACTGCAGAAAAGGAGCATAATATGGGACCTTTAACCAGTTAACCAAAACTTTTTTCTCACCTTTTGCAATTAAACACCAACATGCAGACCCACGTATCATGAAAGCTTACTTAAAGCTTTAAGTACTTATTTTCTGTAATGGTTAAGTAACAGCTTATTCACTGATCTCACAAATATAAAAGCTTTGATAACTGAGGTGTAGAATTAAAAACCATGTACACACACTTTGATGCAGAAATATTGTTTTCTTATTTTCTTACTATTAAAACATATATATTTATTTTTGAGAATATTTTGGTTAGTTTTTGATCATTTTTTAATGTTTGTGATCAGAAACAATCTTATTGCTGCACTTGTTTGGATATTTTTCTATCCACTTCTCAGTAGATACTGGTATAAAAAAACTCAACCTTGCATAACCAGCTCAGGTATTTTGACCTTTGTGACTTGGTTACACCTCATTTTATTATTTAATTATAATACTGCTCCTGCAAAAGCCATGAATAAACTGAATACTTAGACATGCAAGCCTATCTAACATTTCCTCCAGCTCCACTGTTTGTGGTTATCATTTGTGGACTGGACTTAAAGGTTTCAAAACCTGTTGAATGAACTGCGTTGAAATTTGGTACAGCATTGAGATCCCTCCGAAATCTAACCTGGTTATCAGATACAGACATTAATTTGTTTGTTACTTTGGTTGACATTCATAAAGACCTCAGTTAATGTATGTTTGCACAACAAGGTTAAATGTTGGTCATGTTAAACATCACCTGTGTAGACCAGATCTTTGTTAGCATGCTAACAGGAGCACTTTGATTGTAAAGTCAGCGCTGTGACTCAGCCCACACAGAAGTCAGTGTTCAGTCATTCACACCTTTCACTTCACTGTTCTCACAGCCAGCTTTGGCAAACTCTTTTGGCATTTACAGTAGTTGCTTGGTTAAACACCCAGCAGAAGCAGTGAACACAACCTAACTGAGGCATTTATCTGATCACAGTAAAGCTTTTTGGAAAAGCGAGAAAGTTTGGTGGACTTGTGGTATAGCAAGTGGTAAATGTTGGGCTGAGACTTCTCTATGAAAGCACTGTTGCTGTTTGCAGTTTAACAGAAGTAAGAACAGAGATGACGGTAAACAGATAATACAGCTTCATTTCTGTATCTGTATGTGGAGATGTATAAAAACTTCATTTGACAGATGACTGCTGATGGTTAATTGGATGGGTAACACAACTGACAAGTTCTGGCTCTTTGGCCTCTACACAGACTTTCGTCCAGCTTACTGTCTAAACCCCTGGTTTTGATTTGTTTGCTTTGCTCTTCCATATCTAAAGGCTCCTTTTCTTCTTTGGTGCAGAATCTCTTATGGGAAAAACAAAAAGGCCAACTTTATGCAGTTTTGTTTGTAAGAGGGCTGAGCACTTCCTGGGTCATAAGTCAGGCCCTCTCTTAAATCAGGCAGCAGCCTCTCGTGTTGAAAAATGAAGTCTCTGTGGAAGTGAAACTAGCTTCTTCAGCTGTTGGAGGCTGAGACTGATTCTGAAATCAGAGGAAACCTTTTAAGGTCTTGTGTTTAAATGTCAGCTTCTACAGCACAGTCATACACATTTACAGCCTGGTACATTTGAATTTGGTCTTAACTTTAAAGGAGTCAATCCATGTGGATAAAATGTGCACAGATGATTAAAATTGGTCCTGTTTACTGACTGATTTTAAACTGATTTTTTAAATGTAGAGACCATCAACTTCACACTTCACTTTATCTTTTTCTGAACTGAACCAAAACTAAACCTTGTCAGTGTCACTGGGACTAGATTTAAAGTTTTACAGTCCAGACCTTCAACCAGAAGCAGACAGGATTTCTGGTAAAGGCCAAAAGGGACAATTTTAAATGTAGATTTTGTAATTTTCTTCAACACACTAATTTTTTACTGAAAAGTCAAGAAAAAAACTGTGTTGTATCTTTTGAGATGAAGGCAAGAGCTAAGAGAGGAAATAAAACCACCGCATTTAGACCTTACAGCTGAAGGATGACAGCAGCTGAGTCTTGCTCACACAGTGTACTTTAAAAAAACCACAGGAGGTTACAAGCTCGAGTGGTACGTGACTCGCTACACCTTCTCACAATGTTTTCACTGCTTCATTTGTTTAATGTTTCAATTTACGATAATAAAAATCACATCAGTTTCAGTATTGATGTTTCAGTAATTGCACAACAGGACCTTTTCTCTTGTACCTGCCCCCTAACTTTCCCTTTGTGAAAGGATTTCCTTTCTGCACTTCCTCAACTTCCTGTGAATACCTGGTGATACGAACTACAGACATTGAAGGTCAGCAGAAACTCACTGAGCTACTCAGGATGAAAGCATCCGCTGCATTGTGCACATTGATTTCTTCTACCGATACAGGATTCAAATGAGGTGATGGGGGGATTTTCAAGCAGAGGCCTTACGTTTAAAGACAAAGACTCACGAGTTTTGAAGTCACCGCATATCGCATCAGCTGTCGAGGTGCCTGGAGTTTTCAACACTCTGCCAATGTCCTCACATCTGAAAACAAGGACAAACAATAAATGGAAGTAGTCTCATGATGTCACCCATGTAGTTCTGAAGCAGCATTTCAAAGCCTATTGTTGTAAGATGCCAAATTGGAAAAGCTGAACTCTTCTACAAATCCAACAGTTACAATATATTATAAACACACAATAACCCAAATATCTTATTTCTAAAATGAGATCTTCATTTATTTATTTCACTGTGGGTGAAACTGCTGGAGCAGGTATGATGTGGGAAGTTTCGTGTTTACAGACTGAGGATGTCAGTGAGGCAGTCACTTTAAACATACTTTCTTCCGTGTGTACGTGCCTGAAAAATGAATGATTCAGTCCGGCTGATCACATGACACCCACCCTGTTCTTTAGAAATGATACCAGTAATAGAGGAGAAACGTCTGACCTGGTGTGGGTTTTACAGGGGGAGAGGTAGTCTGTGACGTTGCTGTAGGTCCCGTCTTCACACACAGCACAGAGAGTGTTGTTTGTGCGAGTTGCTGAAGAAAAAATAAGAGATCACACTTTCAGATACAAGTTTGGGGTTTTTTGGGAAGTTATGAATGTGTTTTGAAGTACATACGTACCTTGAACCTTGACTCCATGACCCAGAGGGCAAAGCTCCACTCTCTGGCAGTGATCACACTTCTCGTTAATACAGAAGTAACCAAGTACACACTCACACACTGTGTCCTCCTTGGCTGTACAGTCCCTCATTTTCTTCCGGTTCTTAACTAAAAGAGTCAAAGTGACACACAGGTTGTGACATATGGTAAGCTGTTGTAGTATTTAATTGATGGTCTGGATATTAACTAGCATTAACTTATTGTTTGATTCTTCTAAGTGAAAATAAGCAACTCTGATACCAAGATTTAACATCCAGACTTGTAATGTTGATATTAACTTTGTCGTACATGCACTGGTCTTTCGATTTTTGATATCCACAACATCATTTCCCAAAGAGCAAGAATGAACACATCGGATATCACCCTGTGTCAGAAATCTACTCTCCAGTTGTCTTGAATCATTATTTTTTACATTTTGAATAACCAAATTGAAAAAAATCCACGGTTTAAATTTAAATATCCATAGTTAAATTATAGATGAAAATAACTGAACCTGAAATCAACCTTAAACTGAATTTTTCCTGTAAGAGATGTAATGCAGATAACAAAACGGAAATTTGAAAATGAAAACTCAAAATACATATATATTCATATTTGTTTTCCACTGATGTTGAAGAAGTTTGAAGATAACAATGTATATTAGATTTTAAGTGCATGGGATAACATAGTTATAACAGCTTTATATTTTTCACCCTATATTAACTCCCTTGTGTTAAAATTACAGATGGCCTATAAGTTCTCTATGGCAGTGCTTAATATGTTGCTGTCTACAACCATTTGTTAAAATTTTCATTCCAGTTCAGCATTTATAAAGGAATTGCTGTATTTTCTCAAACAACAATAACAACAATGTGATAGCTGCGTTATATAACAAATATCAGGAATCATGTTCTCAAATTCAGTATGAGCCATGAAAAAACACAATATTAGCCGGCGAGTAAAACACACTCAAGAAAATAAATAAACTACAATGAAGTGACTTTGACAGGTAAGCCAGAGCTTAAAAACTACTCAACACATGATTCAGAGCTCAAACTAAATAAGTCCCAATACTGACAGGGACAGATGAACAGTGGAGTCTGAACAGAGACATGCCTAGATCTTTTTTGACTATCTTAGTTGTAGCATGATGGTGTTCAGGAATGCTCCTACAGTGTGTGAATGTGTCTCAAGGCTAATAGCTAAATTATAGATATGGCTTCAGGATGGCAAATGAGATTAAACGTGAGGCCAGAGGCATGCCTGAGTCTGACATCAACCAGTAAAGGTGAAACCGATTTGTTCCACATTGAAGATGTCTTATTTTTTTGCTTAGTTGACACTCAAGTATGGGAGTCAGATCAAATGAGTACAAACGATTAAACTCAGTAACTAAATAATTACTTAAAAAAAGGTAAAAGTCATAGCATTCCAAAATGACAAGGTTGTTTTTTCATCTACGTTTGTTAAACATGTAATTAAATGAAAGGAAGTGAGATGTTAAAGTCTAATGTTAACGTTTTTTCTTTTTTAATTGTTTTTGCTCCAGGTTATAAAAATGAACTGTTATGTCTTAAGTCTTTTTAGTATCCTCACTCTGTTTTAACAGTAAGTTAAAAAAAAAGGTGATCTGAAGTGATCTGAGATCAGCATTAAGTTAAAAACTAACAAATAACTCTTAAGGAAAGAGGCAGTTATTCTAAAATGAAGCCACTGTTGCAAAACGTGTCTCTGCTCTTAAAAAACGAGGGCACAGAGGAGAAGAGGAAGGAACTGTCTTTGTGTTGATGTTACAGAAAAAGAATGTGCGTGTTTGTAACCGTGTTTGACTCACTTGAACTACAGTTCTTGCAGCTCAGACATTTAGGCAAGTGGTTTTTTGTGGCAGTGAAGGACTCGTGTGCACACTGGACACACTCTGTCTTCTTCGTGCCGTCACATTCAGCTCTAACGTACGAACCTGGTAGAGACAGAATCAAGAGATGTGTCAGAATCAAAGATATAAATTTACACAACAGTATCCACAAAGTAGACACTTGATTGTGTTTTTTTTTTTTTTTTTTACTGTCTTTTGAAGTAAAGAAATAAAAGTTTTACTGACCTGCAGGACATTTATCGCAGCATCTACTTCCTTTACTGTACATATCTTCACTTGGGCAGCTCATCTTGGTTTCCCATTCACTCAGAGTTCTTCTCCTGTTGGTAAAATGTCTAAAATCAAGACTATGTCAAAGCTTTTCTCTTAACCCTTCTCCCAAACACTCTAAATTAAATCTAGGCAAAGAATTGTAGCTAAAAGAGCAGCATTGGAAGAGCAATCTCTTCTTTTTTACCCTCCTTCTGAAGTTCTCCTACCTCGACTGTCTCTGTCTCTGTCTGATCTGCCTCTGACTGAAGAAATGCTTCCCACTCTGACTCTTTTTTTTACCTTCTTTTGTTGCCTTTTCTAATCTTACACAGTGGAAAATCCCTGTGACCCTTATCGGCTGTTTTCCCCCCTATCTCTCTGTCTCTTTCTGTCTCTAGCGCTCTCTCTCATTTTCTCTCTTGCTCTCTTTCTATCTTCGTCTCTGTCTTTCCTCATTTCCTTCCTGTGCTCAGCCGAGGTAAACCTGCATGTGCATGAACCAGCCCAAAGGCTGACTCTGCAGCACAATAAGGCATTTCCTCTTCCCTCTACACCCTTTCCTTTCTCTCCATCTCCATTGTTTTTACCAAACATTTGGCCCAGTGGTGCAGGGATTTAATGTGGAGCCAAATGTACTTAATGGATTTGTACTAGCAGTACATCTGCAGAGTTGTTTTCCTGACACACAGATCACTCCCAGTCACAGTTTGTTCCTAAAATATTAATAAATAGAAACAATCTGTTAGCAGATGTTATAAAATGCCTACGGCTGCAAATTATGTGTGAGAAAGAGAGAAACAGAGAGGAAAGGAAAGTGTATAGTGTGGTAAAGAGGAAGGAAAGAGATCAGTGTCGTTAATTTGTGAGATTTGATCAGATCGTGATGCTACGAACAAGGTGAGTTTGGATTATATTATGTTAGCACTTAAAAACATTTGCAGAAGAGGAAATTTTCTCAGCTTAGTGTATTTTCTGTAATTTTTGCTGTTGGTTTGTGTCTCATCTGCCTTTCTTTGGATCATACATAACAGCAAAGTCACACATAGAACACAGAGATGTTAAATAACATGTTGTACTTGTAGTTGTTAAATCCATGTGTACTGATATTTAGTGCGACTGAGAGTGCAACACTGCTTTCATTCAAAAGTTCAACGTACATTATGTTGTACAGAAAAGTTTCAAGAAAAATAAAGTATTACATTTGTTGATCCATTTATTAGGAATAGATTATTAACAGGATGTTGTGATTCTGAGTTTAGAGTAAAAATTTTCTCTGTTGTGGGTTTGGGGAAGCTTATCAGGGGATCTGTTGTTATTCTGGGGGCATGGTTAACCACATTTAGGGCTTGTTAGGGCTCGACATGTAACAAGGATTTAAAAAAAATGTAATGAAACCCAAAGTGTAATAATTGATCAGTAATGTAACACAAGTGTTGAACCCGAATTGTAGTAAAGAAAAATGTAATAAAAATCAAAATGAATTAAATTTTTGCCCTAAATTTAACCAATTGTTACATTATTGGTCAGTTATTACTTTTAAGTTTTATTACATTTTTTGTTACATTTCTGGTCATTGTTACACATTGGGCTCTAACAGGGCTGAATGTGTTGGAGGAAAGACAGAAATAAATAAATAAAAAAGACAAGAAGTGGGAGTTGGGGTGAGGAATGTGAGTATGAAAGAGGAAGGAGAGGGATACTTCTGAAATTATAAAAGTTCTGCGTGAAGAGCAGCCGGGGTGTGGTCCTGCTCATGAAACTTTGCTATACCATCATTGAATGAACAAGCTCCATGAATCATCAGAGTCACAACCAAGAGGAAACTCAGTCATCAAAGTTGCCCTCATGCACAGTTAGATCATTTTAATAGAAAGTAAAAATAGAATAAACACTAACATCTCTCTGTCTGCTGTCAGGATATTTGAGAACATTACACACAGTTGTTAGGTTTGCAAAAGGAGAACTTGGCTCTGATTCAGTGTGATTCTGCACAATTAATCATCTTTACTCTGTAATCATTGCAAAAAAAGGAAAAATTCTAATGCCATAAAATGCTTTCTCATCCGCTGAGCATTTATTTAACATACTGAATGAAAGCTTTTTTGATGCAGATGGAAAATGGTCAAACTTGCCATCAGCTACTCGCAGGTCTCTGAGTGTCAGTTTAGTGGTCAATGAAACTAATTTGTGGGTTAATTTAGGTTCAGAAATCAACAAACACTTTAAAATTTGTTGATTATCAAATGTCACATATATTATGCAGTTCTGCCTCTGAGCAGATCATTAAATCACAATTGTTATGTTGTTATAATGAGCTGTAGTCAAAGCACTTCCTCTCATTGTGTTATGTAGATTTAGATCAGCACTCACACAATGTCTCTTATCCAATCAGATATCTTTATCTGAGCTAGCTGTTTAAGATAACGTCTTTATTATTATTCAACATGACTTTACACCCTGTGTTTATCTGTTGCCTCTTTTCCTCCCATAAATTTCTTTGTGTTTTATATTTTTGCTCAGTCTCCTGCTCCTCCTGCTCGCAAACGCCGCCCACTCCATACTGCAGGGATGGGTGGAGTCTCCCGGGTATCCCATTGGGTACCTACCCCATTCCAGTCTGAACTGGACCAGGTGTGCCCCAAAAGGTCACACTCTCTCTATCAAGCTGATCCACTTGGACCTGGAGGATAGCCAGGACTGTGAAAACGATGCCGTGAAGGTCAGAGGTCCACCTTGATTTCACATGTTTCTTTGCATTTTTGTTTTTAACTTTCACGCCTGCTTCATGTATTTGTTTTGTCTTTTTTCAGATCTATTCAAACGGAAACCTTGTTTCTGTTCTGTGTGGCAGAAAGGATTTTGAGGAGCTTCAGTCCTCTGTGAATCCTTTCCTCCTTTCCTCCCCGGGCGGCTGTCTCTCCCTTAGTTTCCACTCGGACTTCTCAAACACAAGGAGACACACCGGCTTCAGAGGCTTTTACTCAGACAAAGGTGAGATTGAACAAAAAAAGGAAATACTGAGGTTAATGATTCCCACCCAAATCTATTGTGACGGTACCTGTTCATATCCTTACCACTTCCCAAGAGGAGCTCAGTTCTTACTTTTCATACATTCCCTTACTGTAAAACCTTTGAGCCAAACTGATGGTAGTTGATATTTATAGAAAACAATACACAGTGACTACATGAGTTAAGAGTGAAGCTGGAAGTTCATTTATTGGCAGCAACTCGGTGATCATTTTTGAAATATGTCAAATGCTATATAGTGGTAAATTACAAAAGAATCACTTTTTGCTTATACAGTGTTACAGCCACAGTATGATACTATCATTATATTTACAGAGCACTTCTCCATACAGATAACACATTCTCTACAACAGGATACAAAGCAAATAAGGCTACTGCTAGTTTAGGTTAGCACAACACTAGGAACAAAGATAGACAATTTTGTGGATGAGTCAGAAAGTATCTACACCAATAGAAATATTGATAATGTGCAAATAAGTAAGGTTGAGAAGCTAGTGTGTATCATTTGCTTTAATATGCTAGGCTAGCCTTGAGCTAAGCTAAGCTAAGCTAACAACCTTTAAACTCAAGCTTTTGTTTTGATTAAAAGATAGCTTCAAAGGGTCACTGTTTTCATCAAATAAATCAAGCATAACCTGAAAACCTGACTGTACCTTTGAAACAATCAATGCTAATTGCTATAAGTTTTACAGTATTATGACATTATATTACTGAATAGAAAGAAAAATCTATAATTTAAAAAATCAAATAAAACACCTCTTAGGCTAGTGTTTCAGTTCAGGGCACTCCCTCTCAGAGATTTCAGGTGTAAACTATATTTCATGCTGTGACTTTTTACTTTTAACCTTGAATTCATTTCTCTCAGACTTCAATGAATGCCAGGATGATTCCAACAACCGCTGCACACAGTTCTGTCACAACATCATTGGCGGGTATCGCTGCTCCTGTCATCGCGGTTACTTCTTGGATGCAGACAAGCACACTTGCACAGGTACAAGGAGCTCATTCATGTGCAATCTCAAACAGAGCAGAGTTTACTGTCGAAATTTAAATCAAGGAAGATACAGCAAAACAGAAACATGAAGTGAAAATAAGAAAATAGAGGAAGTTAAAAAAGATAGGGAGGAGACCCGGGAATAAGACAAGAGGAACATGGATTGTGTAACACTCATGATTATTTTAATTGATGCGATTCGGGTAAAACACTTGTATCTTCCTCACAGTGAGCTGTTCTGAAGATCTGTCAGGCCTGAAGAGAGGAGAAGTATCCAGCCCTTTCTGGCCGTCTGCATATGCCAAGAACTCAAACTGTGTGTACACCCTGTCTGTGGAGGAGCATCTGCAGCTTGTGCTGCACTTCTCTGAAGATTTTGATGTAGAAGAGAGCGATGGTCAGTGCATTGACACAGTGACGGTAGGTGTGGAGAGGAAATACTTCAGTGAGCTCAGTTTTTCTGAAGAAAAAGAAGAGGAAATTCAGACAGCAGTGTTGAAATCGAGGCTTTCACACATGCACTTTCATTTTTGGCTGTTTTGTAGAATTTCTATGTTACAGGTTTTCGAATTTGGGGTTTCATCATAACATTCAGTAACTATGACCAAACTTAAATAACAGTCATTATAATTATTATAGTTATCATTATTATATTTCATGTTACCCTAAAGAAAAAGATACTTTAGTACCACAAATTAAGAGAATTCTTTACAAAGTGATTTATTTAATTAAGTGTAAACCAAAGGAACCTTGAATTTGTCCTGGCCTGTGACAGTATTTAACAGAAGCACCACTTGCAGCACTTGTTTGTTAACTCTGTGAAAAGGTTTATCAGCTCTGCATCAATCAGCATCTAGACAACACTGTTTTTCTCTACAATATTCTTCAGTTTAGACCCTGACATTGTTTTAAAATCATCTCTTATCATTTTTCTCTCAGTATTCTGCCTATTGTCTTGATGTAAAAGAAATGTTCCTCAAGTTGCTGGTTTGTTGCACACTGTAATTTTTTTTCCCCCTAAGAAGGCTTTCTCTTCTCACCAAACACAGATTTTATTCACCAAGTTGCTCCTATCTCAGATTCAAAGCCTGAGACTACTTTGACCTTAACAGAGATCACTTGATGTCATCCTTTGACTGGTCTTTTATTTTTTAAGGGCCTGTCACTGGGGTCAGATTTTCAGCTGAACCTTCCTCTGTCTTATTGCTTCAATTACAGTTACTTTGTGAAATTTTCAGAGAATAACCATGATGGATGTCTTTCCACTGAGTTTGTCTTGCTCCAGGTCATAAAACTTACTTCCTTGTTGCTCTGTTTGCAGGTTGAGACTTCCTCTGGGACTCTGGGGCCATTCTGTGGCAAAACAGGTCCTCCATCTCCTCTCTTCACTGACTCGCATCAGGTCCAGATCCGCTTCACCTCAGATGGTTTTGGCTCCAACAAAGGCTTCTCTCTCGACTTCAAAACCAGAGGTACTGCAGCTGCCTCACCTCTGACCCAGCGGGAAAAGTATTAGTGATGAAGTTTGATGAGATTTTTATGTGCTTATCTTGCGCCGCCTGCAGACAAGGTATGCCCAGCAGAGGTAACACCACACTCCACTGCGTCTCCTCCACAAGCAGAGTATCATCAGGGTCAGATTGTTACAGTTGCTTGCAAACTGGGCTACGTTGTCAACATAGTAAGTACAACCCCCCTCTGAAAAAAAGAAAAGAAAAAGTATCTTATGTATCATTAAGCTACATTAAAATGTATTATGTTGAATTTTTTTCATGCAGGAAGGAACTTCTACCCTTTTGACACAGTATGAAACAGCATGTCTGAATACAGGCAAATGGACTCACAGTCACACCTGTCAACGTGAGTCTGACCTCAACTTATTCATTGTTTTTAAGAACTATTGATTTTCCTTTCCCCCACAAATTTTTCATCTAAACTGTCATTTATAGCTGTGAATTGTGGTCGTCCTGATAACCCTGAGGATGGCTTCCTTGAGTTTGAGGGCTCGGGGACTCAGTACAGCAACCAGATCAAGTTTAACTGCAGCTCAAAGTATTACAAGCTGGTTGGAGATGGTAGATATAAAATCTTTACTCCAACTTTAAAATGATCTGATTCGTTAATTTTTTCCTCTAATGAGCTCTCTGTAATCTTTCAGACACATACACCTGTGGTGCAGATGGTGAATGGATATCTAATGGAGGCAAAACTGAGATGCCAAGATGCGTTGAAGGTGCTGCTTTGTTGTGGTTCTTAAAATCCTTATTTCCAGATGTTTCTGTTTCACATGTATCTTTTATGACTTGACTGTTCGTGTGTTCCAGTGTGCGGGATGCGTCATGAACATACTGTAAGTACAGGCCGGATCTTGGGAGGTAAAAATGCAAAGCTTGGAGAAATACCCTGGCATCTTCTCATAAAGGAACCCAAAAGAGGAGGAGCAGTACTGATTAATGACCGCTGGGCTGTGACTGCAGCTCATGTTGTGGATGACATAGGAAACAAACCTCTGGAACTGTTTGGTGCAGTGGTTAGCAGAGCAGCATTGTTGAGTGGTTCATACTATAATATGACCGCTGAGAAGATCATAATCCATCCAGGATATGTCACAGGCACCCAAGCTCGCGTTAGTTTTGACAATGACATTGCTCTCATCCGATTGGCTTCAAGGGTGGATTTCAGCCCGAACCTCCTTCCTGTGTGTCTGCCGGAGACAAACAGAGGTTTGATGGAGAACGAACAAGGCACAGTGTCAGGCTGGGGGCTTACAGAAGGCAAGAAGGGCTTCCATACATCCAGCAAATTACAACATGTTGATATCGGGGTCTACTCACGCACAGTATGTCAGGATACACCTGTTGCAGACAATAACCAAAACCTTGTTTTCACTGATAACATGTTCTGTGCTGGAGCACCAGGAAAAGACAGCTGCCAGAAAGACAGCGGTGGTCCGCTTGTTATGCCTGCGCTCGATGACGAAGGGCCACATTATCTGATTGGTATTGTGTCTTGGGGACCCCCCTGTGATGAGAGGCAGTACAAGGGTTACTACACCAAGGTGGAGAACTATGTAGACTGGATTAGGGAGACTGTGGGTGCCAAAGGAACAGCTAAGTAATGATTGAAGGGTGAAAAGCTGAGCTACAAAACCTAAATGACATCATACATGAAAAGCCTGATTCACATCTCTGAAAATTAAATTTTCAGAAAAATAAATAATCTTTAATCGCATGTACTGAAATTTTAAGCTCTGATCATAAAATGGCTTTACTTCTTTCTTTGTATTAAAGGAATCTGCAAATTCTCAACAAATGTGTCACGTGTAATGATTTCACTGAAAAGGACCCCTGAAGACCTAATGCGCAATATTAATAAATCGTCATTCTGAAAATCAAACATCAAAGACCCTTGTGAGAACAATAATAGAAAATTAAGCAAAATCCACTAAAGAAACACCAAAGATCACAGAGGACAGGAGAAAGCAGTTTTAAAACTTTACAAACTGATGCAGCAGAGAGTAAACAGATTTTAAACACACAGCAGATCACACACAAGGCAGTAAAGACTGCACAATGACGCAGAGTGTAACAAAGATAAAAACTTAGGACAACAATAACTCATTACAGGATGTTTGCTTGACTCATTTGTTTTGACCTTTGAAATACAACTTCCCATTTCTGGTTGGGTTTTTGACAATGAAATATTTTTTAATCTGCAATTTAAACATCTGATTCTGCTCTTCCATCCATATTTAACCCAGTGTGGACCTACAGCACTTTGCATGGACACTTTCTCTTGAGTACCATGGCTGCAGTGAAAATCCTGGTGACTCAAAACAAGAGAACTAATGCGTCTTAAAACACACTATAGATACTTCAAGGGCTGAAAACATGGAGGAAAACAGAAAGCAATGCAGAAGGCTTCACTACCACTGAAAGTGACAGCATTCAGGTATATATTGGTAGTGAAAATATCTACAGTTAAAATGAATCTAATTTTCTCTGAGTCCTGTTCAACAGATCTCTACTTTTAAAAAAACATACAGCTGCAGCCTTTGGGGTGATCCTCTACATCACATTATGGTGTGATTTTTGCACAAGTACAATATTTGGTATTTTACTTAAACATAGAAGCTTTTTTGTGCATGGCTTGGGTTTGACATGTTTACACATGTTATACTCAGATGCTATGCCATCATGCACTTGGACATTGAGCTACATGTAAAGTAAGGCGGGGTACTTGTGCCTTGATGTGAAAGAGGACCACACTGATACAAAAATAAATATTTGTCAGTTTGGGTTTTTTTTTTTTTAACTAAAAAAGTTTTTAACACCTAAATAACTCAGTAACAGGATTTGTGGCAAGTTCTGTCTTCAGGAATCTTGGTGAAAGACCTACAGCCCCCTCTAGTGGTAGATTGAGCATTGGTTTTGAGCAGTAACAGGGACAAAGTCAAGAAGCTGTTGACATAAGAATCAAATCTATTCACTGAGGTCATAATTAAGAATAAATCAAATGCTTTGAATTCATTTGAAATGCAGTTTAAAGAATGTTTCTTACGCTATATTAAAAGAAACTCATTTCCATAATTGGCGTCAGTTCTCTAAAATTGAAAATTTAGAGTTTGGTTCATTTTGCCAAGACAAACAAAAAGTTCCCGGCAATTGCACGGTGAGTTGCAAAATATTTGGAAAAGTCAGACTTTGAGACATTAATGCTTCACTTGAAAGAGAGACATTTGCGTCTGGAGCAGCAGAATCAGTTCACTGAAGGATCCAGTGTTTGATGCAGAGATGGGGTGGACACATTGTATCATCTGGTAAGTTCAGCTGGTCCTTACATTATTATTATCATTATTATTATGTTGAACTGACAGTTCAGTCACAGATTTTCTTTGACTTGATTACCAAAATTTTGCACATCTTTGTGCAATTATCGTTGCTGTTATCTTCTTTACAAAGACAGCTACCTTTGAAAAGTGTTTTGAATGTTAACCGAGTGTTTCGTCTCTGTGTGTGACACATTTAAAGCTCCATCAGTGTTATATGTGTGCATTGACTGTGCAGGCGGTCGGAGTGTTTGTTCTTTGTCTGTTTGCATCAACTTTGGACCAGCAGCCCAGGTGAACACAAACCGATAAACAGATCGATCTTTCTCTGTTTCTAGGATTCTGTTTGTGTCGCTGAGTGAGTGCTGGAGGCTGCCTGAGCCAGAGCCTCAGATGCACGGGGAGGTCAAGTCCCCTAAGTACCCCCAGCCTTATCCTCCGAACCTGCAAGAGCAATGGGATCTCAGTGTGCCTGAGGGCTACCGGATCAGCCTCACCTTCACACACCTGGACATTGAAGCTTCAGAGGACTGTCACTTCGACTCTCTTACAGTCAGAGCAGTCATTGTTGTTGTTGTTGTGTTTGAGTTCTAAACTTGGTATGGTTGAGTGCAGGGATGTGACTTTTTTTAATGAAGTGGCTTAATGTTTGTGTACGTTTACTGTAAATGAATGGCATGTATTGTCCCTTTGTGTCTCCACTGATCCTAAAAACTTGACCTTCCAACTAAAGCTTCATGATCATTTCTTGTCTGATCTTTCAGGTCGTCCAAAATGAAAAGATTTTGGGGAAGTTTTGTGGTCATGAGAATTCTGCCGATGGACACCACCCTGGAAATCAACCCATATTATCTGAGGGCAATACACTCAGCCTTATCTTCCAATCAGACGAAAGCAACCCTGAGCGGCGCCAGAACGTGGGCTTCTCGGCTCATTATCAGGCTATAGGTAGAGATCATCCACTTCCTGTCTCACTCTGTCACCACACTGCTCGTTTTCACTCTGCCTCTATGCTCCTCTCATCATCAGACATCGATGAGTGCTCTGCAGAGGAACCTGCAGATGGCTCAGGTCCACTCTGCTCCCAGATCTGCCTCAACACCCTGGGCTCGTACCTCTGTTCCTGTCATCATGGCTATGAGCTGCGATCAGACCAGCGCTCCTGTGTTTGTGAGGACTGTGTGATACTAACTCCTCATGTGTATGAGCAATACAGTACACCGGGATGTGCTCAGTCAAAGTACAATTTCTGCAACTCACCCTGATTTCTTGTAGAATGTAATCCTCCTTTAGCGGCACGTTCAGGAACATTCAATTTGAGAGTTCAAAACCCCTACAAGGCAGAACATGACAATAACTCACACTGATATTATTGTATTTTGGTGAGCAGGTTGCCAAAAAGCAGAAAAAACGTTCTTATGGTGAAGAATGAAAAAGCACCCACTCAGTCAGGTTTGCTCGGTTTGATCAAATGTAATATTCAAGCAAAGAATTCCCCAAGTATTTTGTGCAGTGGTCTCAATTCCTCAACAAGAGTTGCACTAAACTCAGAAGGCAAACATTGTGCTGGCTGGCTGCTTTAATACAATCACCCGGCTATGAAATGATCAATGATTTCTTCATTTTGTGACTGCCCAGTATCCTGCATTGGTGGTGTATTTGACGAGCCAGAGGGACATCTGACCAGTCCAGGGTTCCCTATCCCTCCACCTCATGCTCTGTCCTGTCAGTACATGATTTCAGTGGAGCCCGGCTTCATTGTTACTCTGAACTTCAGTGAAAACTTCCAAATCGAGAGCCTGGAAACTGAGCAAGGACCAATCTGTCTCTACCACTGGCTGCAGGTAAAAACAAGCAGCATTCAACATGCCAGTGTGTATTAAAGGAAATTAAAAAAGAGCTCCTAAATTGGGTCATAAATGAGTTAAATGAACTTTGCATCTTTTTTCACAGGTGACGATTCCAGACAAAGAGCCTGTGAAGCTGTGTGGCACAAGGAGTCCTGGTCTGATCGAAATAAACTCTCATACTGTTAAGCTGGACTACCACGTTGATGACGGAGGTCTGAGCCGAGGCTGGAGCCTGGACTACAGCACGCGCAGTGAGGAGGGAGGGAGGGATGATAAATTACACTGAACACAATTCCAGCTTATAAAGATAATACCCAAACAAAGTGGCACTTAATACAACTTTTCTGACAGCAATATGTTAATAAACCTGTGTATCATAATACCCCAAAAAGGTCCACATTAAGATTATTGAAACCACAGGTAAAACTGTAACTCCATATATGTACAGAGTGCATTTGCTTTTGATGTCACATCTCTATGCATGTCTTTGTTTCCAGGAGTGAAATGTTTGTTTCCTGGCACCGTAGCAAAAGGCAGAGTAACTCCCATCATTGATGAATATTTCTACAGAGACTACATTTCTGTGCGCTGTGATCAAGGATACAAGCTCATGATGGTAAGATAAAACTTACTACTTGTCTTACAATGTCTAAACTTTAAACTCCTGTGAGGAACTTTTGGTTTCATGTTGATTTAGGCGCCCCCCTGTGGACAGAACGGTGCTTTCATTTCTCTTCTGGTTTATGATGGCACTTTTTTTTTTTTTTTTCTATTCCCATGCCACTTCCTCGAAAAGGTTGACAGTTTGCAGTGAGAAGAGTGAAAAAAAGGGCTCTCGCAGTTTCATGCTGTTAATTTTTTTGGCCTGTCACCCAGCACCACAGGTCTCAGACAACAAATACAGTAGCACCAGTCTTTACTTGTGTTTTTTTTGGCTTAAGCAGAAGAAATGGATATTGAGTGTTAAGCTTTTCAAAACTAATTACACACTCATCCCAGAAAGTTTAAAAACAAAAGTGAGGGCTTCTTTTTAAATTTCAACAAAAAATAAATTGTTATTGGAATCATTTTTTCTTCAGGATGGCTGGGAGATTGACAGTTTCTCCACTATGTGCCAAAGCAATGGACTGTGGCACCTCCCTCTCCCAGAATGCCACAGTACGTTTATGACCTTAAAACTCAGACAAAATATTTTTTTAATGTTTTCTGATTCAACCACAAATTAGGTTCTTTTAAAACTTTCCTGTTTCACAAACAGGGTGTGAAAAATGTCCTTGTTCTGTTTCTCTGTAGTAATTGATTGTGGGGAACCAGAACCTTTGCTGAATGGAGGAGTGACCTTCCTGTCAGGCTTCATGAATCAGTACCTCTCTGAGGTTCAGTATCACTGTAACGGACCATTTTACGCTCTCCTGGGAGGCCTAACTGGTAAGAACATGAGCTCTAAGATTAAACATCTAATGTTTCTCATTATGTTTGTATTCTTTTAATCTTAGAAGTTATAACCACGGTGGCAACCTGTATCTAAAACAAATCAGATGTAATCAACTGAGCTGTCACACTGTACGGACACACCTGCGTATTCTTCTGCATCTCTGAAACTAAGGGGCACGCCTGACTTGATTCCTCTATCATCTTCTCTCTTCTCTCAGATACTTATACATGTGAAGCTGACAGGAGATGGAGATCCAAAAATGATATTTTTGCCCGCCCAATGTGCATACCAGGTATAGCTTTTTGATTGCTCAAACCTGATTTATTTTAATGAACTACATAGGACACCTGTTTTCACGTGACATGTGTATTTATGTCTGATTCAGTGTGTGGCCAGCCGACTGTGCAACTCTCTGGGGTTCAGAGGATCTTTGGAGGCAGTGATGCACCAGACAACAGCATCCCCTGGCAAGTGTTTCTTACGAGTGACATGGGGCGAGCAGGAGGCATGGTGATAGCAGATCGCTGGATTATGACTGCAGCTCATGTCCTAGTTACTGGAGGAGTGACAGTAACAAATACATCCCTAAATGTAAGTGGGCTGCTACTGATTTACGCTGCATCCTTCTTTTTGTCTGCACCTCTGAACTAGTGTTTGTTTTTTTTCCCCCTTTCTGCAGGTTTACATGGGAGGTAATGATGTTAATGTCATGATCACTTCCTCTCGCATGTTGACTTCGTCTATCCATATTCATCCTGAATATAACAACCCCAATGATGTTAACTATAACAATGACATCGCCTTGATCAAACTGCAAGACCAAATCACATTCAATGCATCCATTATGCCAATATGTTTACCAGCAGAGGATACACCATATATCACGGGCTCAGCAGGGTAAAATTTCATCTTTTATTGAGGCTTGTATTTGTTTTCCACTTAATTTTAGTTTGAGAACTTTTTGCCCCACTTTTGAAACTTCTTGTGCTTTTTTCCTTTGTTTTGTAGATTCAAAATACCCTTTCCCTGGAAATAATCCATGGTAACCTTTTTTTCTGTATTTTTTACAGAGTGGTGTCCGGCTTTGGCTATACAAAAACTAATAAGAGCAAGAGGTTAACAAGTAAGCTAAAATATGTGGAGCTCCCTGTGGTGGATCATGGGATTTGCGAAACTTCAATCAGTCAGCTGAAGAGGAATAACATACCTAATCTGACAAGTAACATGTTTTGTGCTGGCGTCCCTGAGGGTGGTAAGGACTCGTGCCAGGGTGACAGTGGTGGCCCCTATGCTCTGTGGGATGGCACCCGCTACTGGGCCGGTGGGATTGTTAGCTGGGGGATTGACTGTGGACAAAAAGGGAGATATGGTGTCTATACCAGAGTCTCCAACTACAGGGGCTGGATCGACAAGACCATGCAGGAAAACTGATAACAGTTATCTATTAAGTATTGTGAGCATGGTGAGCATGGTAATGGTTTTTACATGAATTAAGAACAAAGATAAACCATTTTTATCAGAAACATGAACTGCGGGCGTTTCTGTAACATTATTACTTTTTTCAAACATCACAAAAATGCAACATTAATACACTAATTACAAGCTGAGTGCACTCTCATACTCTGTGTCACCACCATGTTCTAAAGATTAAGCATGGCTCCTATTCGTCTTCAGTTTGTATTCACTTAAATTTTGGTCCAGAAGAAAAAAAAAATCAAGACTTCACTCGCAAAGTGCTGAAAATCCTGAAGAGCTTCGTAACACTATTCATGCAGGTTGTATAAATTGTTCACTTGAGTAAAAGTTATTCTTCACCTTTTCCAGAAGTTTTTTTTTTTTCAAACCCATTTCCAAAAAGTATTCACCAAACGAATCTGTTGTGATGCTTCGGTCTCTTGATTTGGTTCCTTTAATGCGAGGAGCAAATTGCTCAATTTTCCTTTAACTAGTCTGTAATGTAAAGGGAATGGAGCACCTTGGTCTCAATCATCAGATCATAATGCCTATACCTGTGCGTGCTGGGCCTTTAGGATGACTGTAATATTAAGTTATTCCAGACTCATACAAAGCTTATGGCCTATCATTGGTTGCAGTAGTTCATGAGTGGAAGACATGGTTAGTTGGTAACACTGATAAATGTCAATTGGTGAAACCAATGTTTCTCATAAAAACCTGTGATTGCACAAAAAAATTTCTTTGAATATGATTTTATCAGTCTACTACACTGTAAAACTAAACTTAAATGATTTATACCACCTGACTCTAAAATAGAGAAAAAACATTGATGTCTACAGCATACCCACTTGCTCAGTACAACAAAACACATATTATCAAGTTTACAAATGAAATATATAATATAATATAATATAATAACATAATATAATATAATATAATATAATATAATATAATATAATATAATATAATATAATATAATATAATTACTTAAGTCATATGAACATTTCCATAACTTCTCAGAAAGTGGATTTGTCATTTGTCATGCTCTTGTGGTTACACCATATGACACTTTAATGGGACTTTTTCTTTAATTGGCTTAAATGGTAGAAATGTCATATAAAATATGGCACCAACAGAAAGTTACGCATTAAAAAAAACAAACTCTAAAATGTCGTTCAAACAAGTTTCAAGCATATTTTGATACCAACCTTTATTTGTCACTGTCCCTCATATTCTTACAGCACTATTAGCAGGACCCCTTGAGGGGGACTGTCTTAGACCTTTTCAGAGTCCACAAACACAAAGAATAAATGAACAAACTCAAAAACTCACAGGGCTGTTTTCAGCACGTCCGGCATCCCTCTTTAAAAAAAAAGAAAAAAACTACAATGTCAATATCAACCAAAAATTGCGTGAAGCTTCCCCTGCAGTCTGTGGATTGTTTCTACGGATCAGTTGAAAGGTCGTCCTTCAAACCAACTGCAACTTGGAAGAGGATGTTAAATCACCGAAAAATTAAACCTTGTTAGATCAAAACATGTGTGAACATCAGAGCACACAAAGTCAAACAGTAGGTCTTCAAAGCCTGACTTCGGATAAAAACATGGACCATTTCTACAGTGACTGGTGATGCTGCTGCTCTGTCATTGGACAGTCCTGCTCTTCCCTTTCACTTTCACTCCTTCACTGCTGTATGACGCGCATGCGCATGCTGGCAAAATAGGGTTTGCGTTTCTGTGCCACTACGAGCGGAATTAAGTTTCTCAAGAGCGTAATTCTTTCCTTTAGCACCTCAAATGCGTTTTTATACACTAATGAACTGTTTCTGTAATACTTAAAAGTGTACCAATGTGATGCGTGTTCGTTAATCGTTGTTCGTTGTTGAAATCAAAAGTGAAAGCTGGATGGTTCGTTTATGCTCAGAGGTTTATTACAGGTCTTTTAAGGTCAAAAAGTACCTGTGAAGTTGAAGTTTACAAGACCCTATAGGGACAACTCTCCACGACGATGATTGAAGTAATGTTAATAGGAAGTTTCCTCATGTGTGTTGGAGGTAAGAGCTTGACATATACATGAATTTAATGGGCTGCAATGCTTTGAATTTAGTTTTTTTCCCCTTCAGTAATAAATGTTATAGGAAAGTGTTTACCCCTCGATATATTTACCTTTAATTTCAATTTTAGGATTCATTATAGCATTTTTATATTGGAGTTTATTAAGGGAAATTATTGATTGTCTGGTCCTAGCTTACACAATATTTCCAAGGCTGTAAACAATCAGGTTATGTCTGAGTAATATTACATCATTGATTCATATTATATGGGATTCATTTTAACTGCATTTCTTGCCAAGTAAATGCTCTTAAGTATCATGTCTGAAAGAACTTCATTTCCTCTCATTAAAATATTCACTAAAGTGAAATTCAGCTGTTTGCGTGTGATTGCTACAACATTGCACAATTTATGTCCATAGTACTGTATCACATTGCAGAGTAAGAGAAAAAAAATTTTTCTGTGCAAATTTGTTCACCTGTTTAGTTTTCATTTCCTTTTACTGTAACTGTTAAAATATGAATTCATACTAAGATGAGGTGGTTAACCACTATCTATTAAGAAACTGATTCTAGTAGATGCACTTATGTCCTAAAGATGGCTTTAATGTTGTTGTTTTTTAATATTATTCTTTCTCCTCTGTCTCAGCTGAAGGTGTAACCGATGTGGTACTGTCCTGCACCCTGGTGGAGGAGGGAGTCGGTATGGGGGGAATGGGTGGTGCACTTTTCACAAGGACTCCAGCCACTCTTGTCTTGAGAGACATTGCAGTGGCTCCTGATGAATCACTAGAGACACTCACCTCATTTGTCCCGCCCTCAAGCCCAGATCCAGATGCCCTCCTGTTAGAAGCCAAAGGTTTCCTTGTTTTCTCTTTGAGTAAAGTTCGTTTTAGCACTTCCATAACCTGCTTAAGAACTTCTCCTCTCATTCCTCTGTGGCAGTGTCATCACCTGAGATCCCAAATGCAGACATGTTGCTCCATGCGGACTGCAATGACCAGGAAGTGGTGTGTGAAATAAGTCTCTACTCTCCTCATGGATCCCAGGAGAGTTTAGATGCAACTTATTTCATGGTGTCCCTGAGTGTGGAGGGAGTTGAGTTCAGCACTGCTCTCATCCTGCAGACTCTAGTGGTACAGAAAGACCAGTCAACCCTGATACAAAAAAAACTGAAACTGCCTCTGAGCCCGTCAGGAACTCTAATGACTGAGGGTTAGATCTAACTCATCTGTTCACAGAATCATTACGAGCCTATGTTAAAAAGCCAGGAGATAACATCATCCACTCATTCTCTCATTACTGTTGTTTTTGCTCTCTGTCCCACAGTGATATTTCTGGTCTTTTCCCATGTGAAGTCTGTATCTGCCAGCCTGAGAGGTGATGTTCTCTTAAACTGTGGCTTCAAGCAGCAGGAAGTTGCTTTGGCACAGGATGTGGGGGTTGAATGGCGGCTGCAGCACAGAGGGAAGGGGAGAAAAGTGTTTGATATGAAGACGAGGCTGGATAATGCAGAGGGGAGCACAGAAGGTAAGTGTTGTTTTAACATATGTGATCAGTCTTCACTGGTTCATCAGTGGTAATAATGCCAAGGATTTCAGCTATGGGGACAATTTTGTGTGATGCTGATTGAAATTTAATTGTAGTGGTTTAATTTTCCGTCCTCAGTGCATGCCGGGAGGAAAGGGTCAAGCATTGACGCTGCTTCGGTTGTTAATGAAGGAAACGCCTCTATGACTCTGAACGAACTTGAAGTGAAGGATGAGGGGACGTACATCTGTACTGTCAGTGTAGGGCCCTTCCACGCGCAGCAGGTCATGCATCTCCATGTTATCCGTAAGTTTCATCCTAATCACTTAATCACTCATCCTAGAAAGTTCCACAGACTGATTCACTCTGTGATTATTTTTCTTTGTTGCAGAACCTCCTCATGTGTCACTCTCAGAGGAGATGTTGTATTTGCAGACAAATTCACCCACAAAACTGAGCTGCCACAGCGCTAAATACTACCCACTGGATGCTCAGGTCTGTGACCAGCATGTGTGACATATGATGCAGCCTTTATTATTCCTATTATTATGCTACTATTATCCCTGAGTTGAGTTGAATTCCTACTGGTTTATATATATATATATATATATATATATATATGTATATATATATATATATATATATATATATATATATATATATATATATATATATATATATATATATATATATATATATATATATATATATATTTTTTTTTTAAGTTGATACGTTCTTTACTGTACTGTTAATCTGTAATTTTATTGCTGGTAAATGTATAATTCATGATCTGGTTACTCAAAGGCCCAACTAGGGACAAGAGTTGGAAACTAGCATTTGCTATAAACTCACTGTGCATCATGTCAGATTCATGCTTTGTTGTGAAACTATGTTCATCTGCATCGTCTCTATCAAATAAATAAATAAATTCAAAATATGCAAATTAGAAGCCCAACAGGGTGATCAGGGCATTGACAGTGAAAAGGGAGGTTTTGCTTATCCTGTTAACTGATTTCAGATGCTAATAGAAGTATTTGCCACAGCATCAACAGGCAGAGATTACGTTTTTTGCTTAGAGAATTAAATAAAGAAACAGATAGAACAGGCTGTTAACATTTATAAGATCTCTTTATTGTCACACTCTGAATGGCACTTGTATGGAAACAGCTGCACAAATAAAGTGATTGGTTCCCTGCTCTTAATCCTCCCCTTTCCTCTGCCCCTCAGGTGGAGTGGTTATCCCTCTCTCCTACAGACACAGAGCCCTCACTGTTTCCAGATCAGGGCTCTCTGACCAGCCATCGGCAGCACGGTGATGGGACATATTCCTTGTCGGCTAACCTCTTTGTGCCCTCTGATGTCTCTCCTGGTACTAAAATCATCTGCAGGGTCTCCCACCCAGCCCTGGAGGCTCCTGTCTCTGTTAGTGTGGAGGTGCAAGGCCCACAACCAGGTATGTAGCTGCTGTTGCTGTTTTCTGGTTCTGTGTTTTTCAAGAAATAGTATGGCATTTTTTTCTACTAACACTCATTACCCTGGTTGTCCCAAAGATAAACGCCACTTTTTATGTCTCAGTGATATTGATACAATACAAATGAAGCTAACGTGTAATAAAAATTGTGTTGATTTTGAACATCAAAAATAAATTCCTCTGTGTCTGTTTACTTCACAGACTCTTACTGGTGGTTTCTGGGATTTCTGATCGTCACAGTGCTGTTCTTCTACCAGTGCATCAGATAAGTTAGTCAGTGAAATCCTCAGGGATCATCCAGACTTGAAGCTGAGCCTGTAAGGTCTTCCTGTGTGTCATTTGTATGTGAGAATGTCATAACTTATATTAGTACAAAGCACAGGCGGACTTTGGAAACTACTGTTTTGTTTTGTTTTTTATTTCAGCTGTATCATTTCTTTGCTTTTGTGCTTTGATGCTGGTTTTTTACTTTTGTAAAGCTGCATTGAGAGTTTGCTTTCCTCATTTCTGTGATGTAAAATCTATGCTGTTTCACTGTTAAGCTTTGCATTGTGCTTTCATCAAACAGAATTGTCAGCAAAGTAACATAATTCCTGAAAAAGGGGATACAACTGAAGCGGTTTGTACATTGTGGACAAACAGTTAGCGATTTAAACAAAAATGATATGTAGGTGAGATTAGCAGATTTAGGTAATCTAGGCTCTGATTTGTCTATAACCAGACCTTAAAAAGATTTGATTCCACTGTTCGGTCCAGGTGGGAGAAGGAAGAATGCACAATTTTTTAATGTTTTTTTTCTTTTTAAACTGTAAAATGCTTTTAACTGTGAATTTGAGTATTTTTTATGAAGCATTAAACTCATTGAAAACCCAAATGACTTGTTTGTTATTTAAAATGAATATTGGTCTTTATGTTGTTTAAAAGGAAAAATTCTTGTTTTAGATAAATTGTTAAATGTGTTGCACAAGATATCAATCACTGAATGTTGTCTTTAGTCTGAGCATCTTTCGGTTTCAATAAACAGTTGTAAAAAAAAAAAAAAGAAGAAACAATGCAGACTATTCAGTAGTTTGGTATTTCCAAACATCAAATCTATTGAATATGGAGAAGCAGGGGTCAATTCTGATTGGCCACCATGAAATCCTGAACCATGATTGGTTACTTGCCTTGTTAATGGTGGTACTTCAACTAAAATCAACCATTTGGTTTGGGTTTCAACAGACTGTTTTAAGCTTCCCTCCATTTATGTGTATATCATTTTCTTTCATAAATCTTAGGTAGGAGTTCTTCTAGAGGGGAAGTCAGCAATTATAAATGCTGCCTCTATACTGGATTACTTCTTAAACATGGAAATTATTTATGAGATTGAGATATTTTTGGACGCTTTTATATAAAAAGTTAAAGAGGCTTTGACAAGAGGAGATAACCCACCTAGATTTGAGGTAAGCCTCTAATGTTTATCAAAAGGCCACTGCTACAAAGGTCAGTTAAAATCTAGCTGCACCATTCGAGATGTGGTTGCTCAGGGGTCAAAGATTTTATTTAAAAAAAAAAGATGTTTTGTGTTTTAATCATTTGGTATGATTTGTTCTTGCTTGGTTTTTCTGTGACTTTGATACTTAAACTAAAATGTTGTTTTTTTTGACCACATCAGTAAGGTATTTTATGTAGATGTTATTTAAGCTAAAGTTCAGAAAAGCTGTCAGAAAGCTGACAAAATTATTTGAAGTGGATAGTTTGTGATAACAGTTTCCAAAGTGGTCTTATTGAGGCACAATGAGAGAAGTATAATAAAGGTCAGAACTCATTTCTGTTGGTGATTCATTTATTTGCATCAGCAAAGGTGGAAAGCATGCATTTGTTTTTTTCGCAAATCCAGTCGCTTCTCTCTCAGCATTTTTAGGTTGTAAATCATGAAACATGATCTCATATCTCTGAATATGTCTGCCAACTACCTGATGATGATGTTGCACAAGATCATCAGGTAATTTTGACTATCTGCTACAGTTATGCATCAGTGCCGTTTGTATTTGAGGTTTCTTTCTGTAGTATAACTCAACTCAAATTCAATTCCAAGAGAAGAAAATCTTTGAGTCCAACATCCCCCAAAACCCTGAAAGAATTTATAAACACTTTTTCAGGAGCATAATCTGACAGATGTAACTATTGTTCTATCCATACAATACTACATGATTTGAACATTTCACTATAGTAGCAGTTGTTTGCAGTCTCTGAATATTATTTTTTTCTTGAAAGCAAGTAAATTCAACAAAATTTGGCAAACTCTTGAGCATCATTGCATTGCATAAGCAGTAATCAGATCAGAAAGACATTATACACAGACCCTTTGGCCACTAACAAAAAAAATGTACAGTCGGCAGTTAGATTCAGAAATGGCAGATACACAGATCACACAAAGAGGCAAAACTATGGACACCGCCATGCAGGTTAGAAACAAACACCTCAGACTGGCTGTTAACATGGCTGCAGGTGACAGGCGAGTCTGTGTTGATGTGAGGGAGGCTCTAGGTTTCTTTAATCATGTCCATCTCTTGTTTGCTTATTTTAACATCAATTTAACTTAAACAACAAACAAACAAATGCTTAGTCTGCACAACTTTCAAATAAGTTGGCATTTGAACCTGTTTAAAATGTGATGCTACACATTCATCTGTCTATGGCTGTGACTCTGTGAACATCAGAGTTTAGAGACCGTTCTTTCCTTCTCATAAATACACGAGATTGTCTGTTTGGTGGCTGCTTGTCTTACTGTGCCAGAATACTTTATCAAGAGTATCAATCAAGGGTTAAGGATTTCAAAATCTTTACAGGATAAAATGTTGCTATACTCTTCACAACCTTGCCCTGAAATACCTCTTTCTTTCCCTGAAGTCTCACTCTGTCTCTTTCCGTGTTGGATTTATTGTTCTCTTACTTACTGAACTGACAATGATGAACAAAGAGAGAGTTTGGCAGGATGAGATCAAAAAGGTTACTAATGGAGCTGGTCAGCTAAACTTAGTAAAAGCCATGAGGAATGATGATTGAACCACAAATATACACACAACAAAATGTTCATACTTTTAATCTAACATGAATTTGTGTTAGTAATTAGCAACGATGCTAGCAGTTGTGTCAGGAGGAGTGTGTTAGTAAGGTATGTAAGTATCAATTTACAAATGTAGGACTTTCAAAATGGGTAACATAGACGAGCTTTGGCGTATCTGGGGTAAAAAGGGCTGCCAACTCATGGTCTTCTCCCTGCACATGTTCTCCATCTGTACATTGTACATTTCCCCACCATAGCTTTATACAGCCCCGTGTGTTCCCGTGTCACAACAATTTTCTCTCTCCCTCCTTTCATCTCTTTCCCCCTCTTTCACCCGGCCTGCTGCGCCCGTCAATAATACATGAGGTGCAGAGACAGGGGAGAGGGAGTGAGACCAAAACAGCGGAAGAAAGCAACAAGAAGGGAGGGACAAAGAGAGCAGAGACACCTAAAAACACTACTGTCATGTTTAAGTGCAGGATGGTTTGATGGAAGACTGTGTGAAGAGAGGAAGGATAACAGGGGGTTAAGATTTCTTTTTTTTCTCCCCTCTCATATCATTCCCAAGTCCATATCCATCTGTAGTGATGGGCTGAGCTCAGTAGAAGAAGTACACTGCAATGAAAGAGAGAGGGAAAGGGAATCGTTAGAGTAATGGATCTGATGATTCATCACTTCTGGAGAAACAAGTCAGCTAAGCTACTATGTGGTGTTTGAATATTTGAATGTTTGTTTTTAGCAAAGACCTGGTACGACTAGATTTAGAAATCAATAATTTACTGTAATAAGGAGTCATAAATAATTGACTGTCAGAGCAGAAATATGCAGGCTGGACGTGAGGTTGCTTGTTCAGAACTACGAATGCAACCCTGAAGCTGAGTTTCAGCTGGAAGGGTTGTCTAGAAAACTCAGAAAATGTGTCTGTTAATGTGAATTTTATGCAAGATTAATAGTGAGAACACAGTGATATTTCAGTATATCAGCAGACTTATGACTTACAAACCACTGCCATGTACAAAGTATACTATTAAGATATCCCTTAATGATTATCTGCTTTAAAAACAACAGTATCCATATCAGCGCAACCTGTCATACTGGCTGATCAATCAATCAATTAATCAATCAATCAATTGGAGAACATAACTTGAATAAGCATTAAGATTATTTTTACTTACAGAATATGATTCCAACCACGATGACTCCAATGATACCCATCATAATCATCATCTGCAACAAAAAAGGTTCAAAACATTCAATAGCTTGTAATATAGTCATATAAAAGCATTGAATATGATCTATAGATGTATGGAATTAAAAAGAAACACATCTTAAATAAAAACACAGTTCAGACACACTGGATTATTTGCATTTGTTGTGTCTCAGTTATGCAATAATGTCTTGATAATCGCTGAGTCTGGAAATCCCTTTAACAACACTCTTCAAAGTATCTGTGCATTCCACAGCAGCTCATTACCAGGCTGATGTGTGGAGTGTGCTCGCCTCAGTGTGCTCTGTGCAGTAAAATAAAGGAGCTGAGGATACTTGATTTACTACTCTGCACATGCTAATGAGGGTATTCTTTATATAGACTCGGACTGCATTGAGAGTATCTTTCAGTAACAACAATCTGCCTAATGGGGCCTCACTAATGCGCCCACCTTGCAGTTCTTCCACCAGTACTTGTTCTTTAGCTTGGCTGCGCAGCTTTCAAACTGGGAGGCTCCGGCTTGGAGAGCATCTGCTCTGTCATCCAGCTCTGAGAGCTTCTGGTCCCTTTCCAAAACCTTGTCTACGTTCACCCGCATGATATCCACCACCTAAGACACAGCGGTGAGGATGAGAGAGAATTTGGCAAAGGTGGGGATGGGAGGGAAGGATGATGAAAAGCACTGTTAGTGGAGAGAAACTCAGGGAAGAGACTGATTCTCTAAAGTTACATGTTACAAATTGGTGTAAATCAGTATTAAAAAGCTGCAGGCGGAAACACTGAATATTTAAAAGCAGAATATAAGAGAACATGGATCGTCTCAGGAATGGTATGACCAAGGTTCATCCTGTTTCATTATTAATATTGTATGATTATAACAAACTCAAGCTTGGTTAAGCTTACCTCCTCAACCTGGGCCTGTGTCTGCTGTAGTCTGCGGTTGCTGGAGGTATTAGGTGGGCCTGCAGGTGGGCCTGCAGGGGCTCCATCTGCACCGGGGGCTCCTGGAGCGCCAGGGGCTGCGGCTGGGGCAGCATCAGGGGCAGACCTGAGATGAAGCGCGAGGGGGAGGAATTAACAGGGAATAAGATGTTCTCATCTAATATTAGCAGAGAGAAGTTACAGTTAAAGAAAGGGGATGAAGTCACCACAAAACCAAAGGTTTGTTTATCAGGGGGTGAGTATAACTGTAGGGTGAGGGAAAGGGGGAGGATGAATGAGCAGGTGGTGGTGAAAAAAGGGGGTCAATGAGATAGAAAATGCACAGGGATGAAAGAGAATCTAGGCCACAGATGGGAGACTTTAACAGTAAAAGTTATACTCAGAGACGAAAGCTGGATGGATAATGGGAAAGGAGAATTGGGTGGGGTGAATTGAAGGGAGAAGGTGGGACAAAAATAAACATATTTGACTGTGAAGTGATGTGCAGATGAAGAGACAAAGGAGGGGGAAGAGGAATGAGTACAGAAGGCTGCAAAGTGAGCAAACATGCTCCTCAGAGGAGCAGCTACTGACTGCTGGGGGGATGGTTTACTAAGACTGCAGGACAGGACCAGGACAGAACGAAAAATGTCAAAACCTCATGAAGCATCAATCAAATGACATCGGTGTGCCTTTATGTTAAGGAGGAGACCTCAAACTCTGACCCAACAAATGAACCACCAACCTTTTTTTCATTGTAAAATCATTTATAAACGACTTGATTTAAATAGACTTTATCACCATGTATGGATTAAGTTTGACTCGATTTAATGTTATGGACAAGCAGTCAGCCCCTGAATACATTATTTAGTGATGCTGTGACGGAAAATTTTACTTGCGTCAGCAAAAATCCACCAAGCTGAAAGAAATCAGCTCAGTTTCAGACCCTTGCCACTGGGAATATACACAACAAATTAAAGCGGTTTGGTTTAAAAGTTATGCAGATCAGGTAAAGAGATAATTTGCATTTCATTACAACGAAAAAGCCCGGTCAGAAAAGCCGTATTAATACTTACATCTTCTATGCAGCTGTTTGAAGTGACTCACGGGCAGCGAAGGAGGAGGAGGGGTGACGCGCTGTGAGGCAGGAGAGGGAGGGTCTGAAGTACAATAAAGAGAAGTAAAAACAGCAAGATGGGGGAAGAAAAAGATGGGATTTTCTCGGCACTTTTCCAAATAAAAGTCCAAATTCTCAGAGAACAAAGCGATAAAAGTACCGTGCTAGCAGTAAACAGAGGTGGGGGTCTTGGCGCAGTGGAGCCAATCTCCTAGCTAGGCTTTTACTGCAAGTCGTCAGCAAAGTACCGCAATACCGATGCACGTAAACGAGTCGGTGATAATTCACCGGAGAACAGGAAGTGAAGCAGAGCAGCAAGAGCTCAAGAGAAAAGAACTTCTGAATTATAATCCACTCGAGGGGAAATCCACGGATGTTAGATTCCTGCTCTTTCGAGAGATGCTCCAGAGATGCAGCTCTGATTGGCTGCTTTGTTTTAGTCGCTTCTTCTAAAAGCTTCTGGCCAATGCGTGCAATTTCAAAATAAAGGTGGGGTTAAGAGAAAAAAAGTCCAGTCATGAAAAATCCGCTGTCTGTCCGTCTCTCTCTTGATTTGTCACCCCCTCCTCTCTTTCTCTCCGCTGGTGCGTCTTGTGCAAAGTGCTGTGGCTCTGTAGGCTACTGCAATAATGCGTCTCTGCTCCTGCCTCCTCCACTTGGACTCGTAACGACAGTGCGGTACCCCTCCTCCCCCACTCCTCCTCCTCGCTCTCTCCCTCTCTCCCCTCGCACTTTGCAGTACTGCAGCTCTCTGTGTCGGATAGGGCGGCAGGAAGACACTGCGGTACAGTGGATGCTGTACAGAGTGTTGACTCGACTGTTTCCCCCCAGCCAGCCTGGGATTCTCCCAGTGCCCCTCAAACATTCACTACCTTTGCATTCCCCTCTGAACTCTCAACAGACATGAAAAATCCCGTTTTGTTTTAGTGTTTTTTAATCCCAGCTGTCAATGCATACTTAAAAAGTGAAACCAGAAAGTAAGAGTGTCAGGACCACTGGAAGAATTAGCCAAAAATCTAAATTTATTGGGAAAATGATTAATTATTGATTCACTATGAATACTCCTGTTTACACAGCAAAAAACGTCATCTTGTAACACATCTTCGAAGAGATTTTTGTCCGTTGTCTTGTCAATATTCTGAATTTCAAGGACAGTGATTTCCCCTTTGTCTCACCCCCTTAGATATGTCTTTGAAAAAGCCGGAGTTGTTGTCATTTTCAGTATATAAAAAAAGTTCTGTCACCATGACTGTGCTGTACAGAAAGCCAATTTTCATACAGTGGCTCAACTACGTCTATAGACGCCTGGGTCCAGCTATCAGTGCTGGTCTTAATTATGGTTTCAGACATCATTATTAACGATTTGTATATCCTCAACAATGTGTATATAATGGGACATTTCAATTAAGGCTTCCAGAAGGACCTCACTGGGAAAATTTGAGAATAAAAACATTGGTGAATAAATGTACCACTCTGATGCCAACTCAACATTTTGGTTTTTTAAATGGTTCTTAAATTCTGAGCTCCATTGGTGACCTCTGACCTCAGTGAGAAACTGTTTCTGATCTCTGTGGCCTTTTGAAAAAACCTAGACTTAGAGCTTCAAGAGTTGATGTGTTAGAACAGACAACATATGTATTTGTTAAGGCCATAAATGATATTTTCAGTTTGTTGGGAAAACTGGTTGTAAATAAGATAATTAAACTAAAAAACCAAACAGAAATGCAGAAAGTATGGATTGTTTTATGACTGAGTAAGATAGCTTAAAAAAAGTGGTAATTAACAGCACATTACAACATTAAATCACTTCATACGACTTGAGGAGTCCTTAGAGGCTGGTCTCATTTATTTCCCTGTTCTGTGTTTTCTAGGTTAGCGGTGTTTGCCGTAGCGGTTGAAGTGTCTGTAAAGGAAGCGTATCCTCTTCTCCAAATTGTGTCTGTCCGAGGTCATCATTCTGTCTCCAACCATCTTCTTCTTTCTAATTAGACGCTCCAGTTCATTGCCTTTAAAACCCTTCAGCCAGGTGGGAGCAACAATGAGGTCTTTGGGATGAGCCTTAAAGTCTCCTGCAGACAGAAAGTGAGGACATTAGGTTCCTTGCTGCACTTGTGTTTGAAAAGCTGGAGAAAGTACAAGTTGTCAAAGGTTGTGGACTGTTTGGAACACTGTAAAAACTGGGACTAACTCCACTATGAAAAAGAGACACACTTGGATTCCCAGGAGTAAATTCTCAGAATAATCCTCCAACAGGCTCCAGACACTTACCTAAGATGCCTATGTTATCATAAACTCCAAACATGCTCCGCTTTTCAGTCCACCTGTCCACCTTCTTGAGCTGAGGGATGGCATGCATCCTGATCTGGCGGCATGTACCTAAAGAAAGCACATTGTTTGACGTGACTACCTTTCAATAACAAAACTGATCAGATGATCTCCATAAACAAATAAACTTTTTTACTATTCAAAAGATTAATTCTTCAAGTCATCACACAAAAATGGCTTCATTAGGCCTCTTTGGATGCCAGTTTCTTTGCTGTGTAAAATAATAATTTTTACACAGCAGTGAAATAAGAAATAACCAAAATGAACATACATAAGAGAAAATACTTATTGTATGCAGACTCAACTCAATAATGTGAAGAAGCAAACGCTAAGCTCAAGGAATACTTTAAATCTACTATGAAATGTTTAAGGTCATTCCTACCTTTTACCCCACTTTACTTTTTATCATATAATTTATTTAAACTGATTTATTTATCTGTCGTGATGTATATATTATGCTCTTCTGTGTTTTGTGACTCATTATTGATTGATGAACTTGTGTTTATTATCATTAAAACTATTTAATCATTTTAGCTAGTTCACTTAAACTATTCTACTAAACTTAACATCACCATTTCTTTAGCTTATTTAATCTACTCTCTCGTGTATTTATTTATTTTTATCAGTCCCACCTTTTTAACGTCATTATTCAAAAAAAATCCTTCTTACCTTTGGCCCTCATTGTTAATACGTTCCTGTGCTGCCTGAGTTCAAAGATCCAAGCAACAAATTGAAACCATAGACAGTATAAAACAGTGCTTACCAGTAGAAATTGTCCTGGCTGTGTGGAGCAGAGTCCCAGCAGACTGACAGAAGGACGCTCCAGCTCTCATAAACCCTCCTAATCCGAACATCTTTGGAGATTTTCTACAGCAGCGCAACAGCTATCAATTTCACATTAAGGTAAATCAGTAAATCACTTTAAATAATATTTCCGTGACAAAGCATGGGTTGGTAGAGTATTCTTAAAATCCCACACAAACAGTGTTAGCTTCTCATCATTGGATTGACCCCTAGCTTTAGCTTTAGCTAGCACAGCAGCTACATCAAGTGTCGTTTTATGAACATTACCAGGTTCTGTATAGTAGCGGTCGAATGCTTGAAAAGGTTTTTAGTATGTCACAAAAAAGACATAAAGAATGGCCACAGATGTTGGTAAACCCCGTAAAAAAATGTTATTGAGGTTTTAACATGCTCGTGGTGGACGCTTCCATCTTACTCCGTGTCCCACAATGCACAGCGGTTGTACCGTACTGTCGATAGAGTGGCGCATCAACGATAATTTGAAGGTTTGGTACCTTTCACAGCCCCTTTCTAACCAGCAGAGGGGGATAGCGATTACAAGCGCAAAATCTATAAAATAATGCAAAGGTGGGTGTTCTAAAGTCCAGCCTGACTGCTTCTTCAAAGGCTGTTATAAAACTCTTACCCTGCAGCGTGAAGAGTGAAGCTTATTTCTAAGCTGGGAAAATAGCAAGACTACAAAACAAAGGAAAGGGAAAATAAAAGTTTTTTTTCCTTCAGAACAACATTTTTGATACACAATATGCACATTTTTTTTTGTTCACGGCATCTTCAGTCATATCAATATCATACAGTACATTCATATGTTAAAAACTATGTTGGCGTGATTCTAAAGTTTAAGATCACAAAGTCTGCAGAATTTCATTTCAACAAATTTTTATTCATCAGTGTGATAAGTAATCATACCACATGCTGGTAGGCTTCTGCCCCCCCCCTTCTTACACACACACACACACACACACACACACACACACACACACACACACGCACGCACGCACGCACGCACGCACACACACACACACACACACACACACACACACACACACACACACACACACACACACATACAGAGTGCACCACAAAGTGATACTTTCAGTCTGACTGATTTAAAAGCTAGATGGAATACTTTGTTATTTTGTAAGAAACAAGTGCACTCAGACTGATATTGTCTTTCATTTTTGCTCAGAAAACGTCACTGAGGATGTGGAAATATAGTCAACACAAAACACTGTAAAATATAAGATTCCATTCAACTTTAACATAGCCGCATAGCAATAACTTGTGCTGGAAATAGTAAGTGATTGATAGTAAGTGATTCTGTGGACATGTGATTCTTTTAGAGGTTAAACAGTAAGATGTTTTACACTTCTTTTAAAGGTGTAAAAACCTTATGCACAGTGCACATAATGAAGAACAAATTAACAGAATCAGAGGAGCATCTCTTGTCAGGTTAGCAAAAGACTGACCATGTTTTCCAGTGCTATAATTTCCAAAATAAACATTAACTATGTGTATTGCCTTTGTACAAATGCAACCATATTTCCACATCACAGCACCGAATAAAATGCTGACATGACAACATTTTGAAAATGCTTTGCAAGCCAACATTTTTTTTATCTGTGCTTTGCTTCCTCTGCCAGTAACACTTAGTGGAACGTTATATTAAATCACCTACACATGTAGGCCAAATGATATGATAAAACCCTATCAGTTATTGAAATTCAACCGCAACTGGTTTTACAATCACTCACAGCCTGAAGCTTGAATGTGAATGTGTTTGACAGTTTTATGTGTGTCGATGCTGAAAAACTGTCTGTGGCAAGATACCTTAGAGCTTGAATCAGGAACAAGCTACTTCAGATTCTGCTGCACTTCTAAGGAAGTACCCTGATTTGACTACTTTCCAAACATATCCTCAGCTACGTAGTTATCTGTAGTCCCTCATGCTCGAATTTCAATAGTTTCCACGCAAGGGGTATTTTCTTTTATGCTCTCTCCTCATATTCAGATACAGTGGAGGTGACTCAACATCAGCTTTAGGAAAGACCACCTCGCTGAGTGACACACTCGTGCCCCTCAAAACAAAGTTTGACTCTCACCGGTTGATTGAGGAAGTGTGAGAAGTAAGGGTTGTGTGGAGTACAGAAAAAGGATGTAGAGCATACAGTATCACTTCCCCAGCAGTGCACAAAAGGAAGAGAAACAGCTCTTTAGTTTCCCACACACATACTGTAGGGTAGTCTCAGCTATTAATCTGTGACAGTCTATGTTTCTCTTTATTTATGTTTGTATGTTATTATGGTTGTATGCTAATTTTGCAGGTTGCCATTGGTAGAACAATTCAAACAACACAAACATCTTAACATAATCTAATCAACAACAAATTCTTTGTCTCATAAAACTTGTTGACACTCAAATAACCACAAAACTTCATCCCCCTTCATTTTTTCATGTTCTAAATTAAATTGTTCCCTAATGAGGGGCTTTTTCCGTCATACTTTTTTTTTTGCTTCACTTTCAGATACAGTGGAGGGGACTAAACCTCAGCACAAGGAAAGACCCCCTCATACTGAGTGACACCCACACTGAGCTTCAAAGTTCAACACTGATTTAAACTTGTGGGCTGACAGTCTGAAATAAATGTGTTTGTTCTCCAGCTAGCTACATTAATATTCCAGCTGCACCTATGTTCTACTTTTTGATGTCCCTGTGACTTGAATTATCTTGCTTTAATTCTCAGCCGATAGAAAGACAGACACACACACACACCAACAGACAGGCAGAGAGATATATAATTGGAAAATGCCAGAAAACTAAAAAAGAAGTTGTCAAAACTTTATTCATTAATACAGGAACAAAGAAATCTTGAAATCCCTGTCTTTGGTTGACTAAAACATTCGCTGTCAGTGTGGGCCTGTTTCTGTTGCAGTGGCAGTGGCGTAAGAGTTGACGAAAAGGAAAGCAAAGAAGCGAGAATGGAGGGGATGATTCACTTTCATAAAAATCTATCAGGGCCAGATACCATTTAAAATTGCCTCATTCTCACCACACTGCTGAGCATGATGATTGTTAGGAGAACTGTGAGTTTACCAGAGGTTTGCAAACGTAAATGACTGGCAGTGACGAGGGAGTGACAGGACGCTTTTGCCATTTCGGTTTCAGATAAACAATCAGAGCTTCCTTGAAAGATCCTGAAATCATCGGTAAACAAATTTGTGTACAAACATTTGTAAACCAATGGTATTCACTGCAGGAAATAAGAAATCATTTTTCTCTCATCAGCTGTGAATCTGGTGTCGAAGCATCTTTATAGATGATTACAGTTTGTTGTTTCAAGGTTTAAATGCAGAAAAGCTGGTGTGAACTCAACTTTAATGCTTAAGTGTGTTCTGAATGCTCTGACTGTCAAGCTGACAACCCTTATGCGTGAGTAAAAATGGGTTCAATTCAAAGAAAGAAACAGCATGAGGGAGAGAGAATCCGTGGGAGGAAGTGGGTCCCAGTGTTTACATCTTTCTTACAGTTTCCAAGATGACAGCAACAGACCGCATCAAAGCCTGACTTGTATCTGAAGTCACATGATCAAGGGAAGGAACTACCTTACACCCTCCGCCCCCATTAGCACCCACAGGCTCGTATATAAACCAAATCAACCTGAAAGAACACATGAAGAAAAGAGAGAGACAGGATTCAGAGTGGAAACCAGAGAAAAAGTTCAAACAGAGAGAAGTAATTTTTTAAAGCTTTTAAAAAGCAACATGGAAAAGCTTTTGGAGATTTTAGTACTTGGGCTAGTTATCAGTTTTATGAAAGGTAAACTTTGGTATTTTATACCCCAGATTGTTTTTTTTTTTTTCATTTAATCTTTTTGCTTCAAGATGTACACTAGTTTTTAACAGGTTTAAATATGACTTTTTCTTCATTGAGTGCATTTTTGTCTCCACAGGGGCTCAGTGTAAAGTAACTGAGGTGTTTGCAGAAGAAGGCTCTGTGGCTGTTCTACCCTGTAAATGCAACCCCTCATCCACCTTCCCTCGCGCAATTGTCTGGAGCAAAGACAACCAGGGGTAAAAGAAAAAAAATCTGCTGTCTCTGCTTGTTGTCCCCTCTTTGCTTTTTCTTTCAAGCCAAAGTAACCAAGTTTCCTACAACTTCTTGCTTCATTTGTAATCTTTGTTAAAGTTCAAACTAAAAACATGTGTCTATATGCTGACAACACTGTGTCAATTGTCCACAGCACGGTTTGGAGAAAGCAAAAGAGCGGTCTGCAGTACTGGGGCTCTAGCTGGACTCAGGGAGGAGTCCCACGTGTCAGATGCCCGCACTTCAACTTTGAAAGGGGAGACTACAGCCTGCAAATCACCAATGTGAGGGAGGAGGATGGAGGAATTTACTCCTGCAGGATTGAAAATGCAAACCAGGTCACTAATATGGTCAGGCTCAGGATCATAAAGGGTGAGATGCTACAAACAACCTTATAACCATAAAGATTTTGACTGTGCACTTCATGAATTTGGTAAATCAATGCAGTGGATCCAATTTAGTCAATCTATCAAATGGCAGAAACTGAGCAAGTTGCCACTCTGCAAAAAAACCATAAAAGTCTCTTAATAGAATAGCATTCAATAAACATATTTGCAAAAAGTAATAACAGGAAGGTAAAACGGACCAAAACATGTGATTCTGTATCAGAAAACTGCTCAATGAATGCCTAATTCATCTTTTTGGTGTCTGTTTGTCCTTTCAGTGTCCATCTCTCCACCGGCTGCCATCGGGGGTGAAAATGTTTCCATCAGCTGTAATGTAACTCCTTGGCCTTACGGTGCCGATGTGCAATGGACTTTGAACAAGAGCCTATTTGTGCCTCGGTCTGAATCGATCACAAACAGAGAGGTAGCTAACAGGGTTGTGAGGACAGAGGCAACTTCAGAAGTAACTGGAAACTGGACCTGTGTTGTTACCTACCAGGGGAAAAAGGGACAAGCTTCTGCTACTCTGACTATGAAGGGTACAAATGATTCTACGAATTAGTCAAAAAAGGAGATTCCTATAGAAATTAAACTGTTTAGTCAATATATTTCTTCACTGCTGATGCATTTTTATTCTTTTTTCTCCCCTGACAGGAATCAACAAACCATTCAAGGATAACACCAAGCTGTACTCTGCAGCAGGATCTGCAGTCAGCCTCCCCTGTGTGTTTTCCCCTGGTCCAACCCCAACCAGCCCAGTCTGGGAGAAACTGAAACCTGAATCTCTGTTCAACCCTGTTCCTGGTCCCCTTCCTGCTTCTTTTTCCCCACCCTCACCATCCTCACAGAACCCCTGGGACTTATCTGCCAGTTTAAAAGAGGTTCGGTTTGAGGATGCAGGAAAATATAGATGCTCTGCGACTGCTGGACGACAACGGTTTACTCGGAATATGCAGCTTGTTGTTGCACAAAGTAAGCTTCTACTGATTCAGTTTAAGATAAATGAATTGAAATTATACCAAATGTTTTTTTTTTCATTAGAGTTATATTGTTTTGTCTTTTTGCACTTCTAGTTGAAAGCAGCAGCACGCCAAAGACTAAACACTCGGTGACACTGACTTGCAAAGTGACAGACACAAGTGATATCACCGACTATGAATGGGTTCATGTGGCGTATGATTATAACAACACCCCATCAGTTGAGTCCAGACAGAAAGGGAATACTCTGACCATAAACACAGCATCTGATGAGAACCAGGGTGAATGGGTGTGTCGTTTCTACAGGAAAGAAGACATGTTGGGAAATGTGACGTACCATGCTCTACAGATGAGTGAGTATTACACTTGATTTTTTTCTGATAATGTGCTTAAAATTATGTATTTTGTCTTTTTCTGACTGTTTTTTAAATGTTTCCCTTAAGGTGCTCTGACTGGAAAAAAATCATCAAGTCCCACACAAAACACGGCTGTGATTGTTGGTCTCAGCATACTCCTGCTTGTTCTGCTGCTGGTTTTGGCCCAGATGTACAAAAACCATCAAAGGGTAAAGATCTGTGCTTAAAATAATAGTTACTTTAATAAATTGACTTTAATCTTGTTTTATTTTAGGTGGAAATTTGACTTCTTGTTAACAAGTTTCTAAAATGAATAGATAAAAAACCTGAAGCAAGGTCAGTTTGTTTAAAGATAAGCCACTTAGGAATGAACAAAATTCATTGGATCATTTTCTTGGGTAGAAACCAGGGATTGAAAACAAGTGCCTTGTTGATTTAGATCCATTTTGTGTGTATAACCATAGATTTCAAAGTGGACTGGAAGCTGATCATTATATCTATTTTCTATCACAGAGGAGAAGGATCCTTCAGTACCCTGCGTTGGAGACCATCATTCATACTGCCTCCAACGAGCGGGAGGAGAGAGAAAGGAACCAAGTACAGAAGTAGGGAACGGTTAAGCAGAGGCACCACAGAAAATGAGACCTAACTTTTCATGCCTGAAACGTGTTGGGAGACTTTTGTTTGCACAGATTCTTTTAAATACAGTTTTTTTAAAGCAGACATTGTAGCAGATTTGTTGTTGAGTTTGAAATGTTGTATATTATGCTGTGATCTAAGATGTGGTTTTCTTCAAATATGTATGTAAATAAAAATAAAACACATTTTAAAGAAATAAACCTGGTTTAATTTTTCCATGGTGTATAATCAAACTCTCAGGTCAACAAGAGGGACATTTATATACAATATAAATAGTTTACAGCCACTTACAAAAATACTTTTAATTGTATTTACACAGAATACTAATGCTACAAATTTTAATATAATTATAGAAAAATATATTTCACTATCGACCAGAATAACAATTTATGAAAGGAAATATACACAGCCTGGAGATTTCTCCAGAAGGTTATTTTTTACATTTTTAGTGCCGCATTTTTGTCTTTATTCTTCTGCTCCACTGTAGTTCATGTACACAGACTGAGTTTTAAGTAAGAAGTCTGGTTTTTGATCCACTCAGCGACTCCTGCAGTCCAGTCTCAGATCTACACCTGGCTGACCTCTGCGTCATCCTGCTCTGACAGGTGATAGAGATCCCTCAAGGCCAAAGATCGGCTGATGCCCTCCAGAAGTCCCTCGGCCCCGGGCTGTAAATGATCCATAACTTCTTCATCATCGAAGCACCAACCCGACCAGTCCACGTTTACACCGTCGGTGAAGATAACACTGATGAAGGAGTGGGATGGAAAGCATCATCAGTAAAGTTTGTCATGCAGAATGTAAGGCTTAAGTAACTATTCTGCTACCGTGTGTGATAAGGTTTGTGCTGCAACAACCAAAATCTGTTTGAAAAGCATAGAAGTAAACACCTTGACATACTAGCATGTAAAACAGTGCTATGTTACAAATAATGCATTAAAGCACACCCAAAGGAATCATAAAAGCATTATGACATCAAATAAATCAAACTTTGTATAATCACTAAATGGTGGTGATTTAATGAGCAGAAAATTAAGCAGAAGTTTTCATCTGAATGTTTAGTAAAGTTTTAGAAAATACATGATGAGAATTTAACTGGATGCACTGTTTTAAAACTCCATTGTAACCCAAGGCTTTGCTGCTGCAGACACTGTCATGATCATTTCTATTTTCCATTCTCACAGAACAGTCTGTCCATTAGCAGCCCACTCAACTCTGAAAACTCATTTTAAAAGTAGAGATTTGACTAGAACGAATCTGGCTTTTTACTAATGATTTAAAGCAAAAAAAACGCCTACAAGATCTTATTCAGCAGCAGATGCTGTAAGTGGAGCCTGTTACGATAGAGATTATCTGATTTGAATCAAACTTCATTTGGAGGTCACATTATGTGATAGTCACAGAGCAGTAAGGGGGAGATTTTCCCAGCAAAGCTTTTTTGAAAGAATGTTGTTTGACCATGAGCAAAACTGACATAAAAACTCTGACCTTTATGTAAAGTACTCAACGTTTATAAAACCATTGATTTATCTTGTCATTAGTCCATGATTCATGTTGTATTGACATAGGGAGAAAACTTAATGATTTGAAGTTAGGTTTGCTTTTCATTTGGGATCTTTTCTCTTCATTATCTTTTATTCATTTATTTTGTTATATTGTTTTAATTCACCCAAAAAATACAGAAAATAGCAACTTATTTACTCTGAATGTTCTATTAACCATATATACCGTACTATATTTTATCTTACAGGTCAAACTTAACGACTTAATGAATATTGACATTATCCAGATCTGCTGTTAGATGCTAATACTGAGACTGCTTCCTTTATAAGGAAATAAAATAATATGTCTTTAGATCTGGGCTGTTTGTTATGTGTCCCTGGTTGTGTTTTTGTGTATCAATTTGAAGGTATGCTGTCAACACAGTGGTTCATATGTTATCATAGTTGGGTCTCTTGCCTTTCTTCTTGTGTCTTTAGGGTTTTACTGTGTTTACCATATTTCAGTTAAAACTTTAACCAGCTCTTATTTAAACAATCAAATGTGAGGACTTTGTCCTACTCACCTGTCCCTCCTGTCATCTTCATCCCCGTCCACTAGTTGCTCTCTCCATCCTTGACTCACAGTCGGGGCTCTGTGTCTCATCACTTCCACCACCTCCTCCCACTCTGTGTCTCTGTCTCCATCACTGGGTGGTGGTGACGGCGTGGTGGAAAGTGAAGGAGAAGTAGGAGGATGCTTGGATCTCAAATTAGATACTCTTAGATATCTGTTTCGTTTCAGTCCATCTCTTTCTTTCTCTCTGCCTTTGGCTCTTTCCAGGAGACCATGCAGGGGTGAGGTGTTCCCGTTTTGATGGTTTCCCAAGGGCTGGAGTTGAGTGTCCTCTGCAAGGGGGAGCGAGTAGAGGCTACTGGAGTGCACACGAAGTCCATGGTCTCTCTCGAAGATGATGTTAGGAATGGAAGCACTCCTTTTGGTTTTCACCATGGGCCTTTTGTTGTGGTAGTAAACATCAGGCAATTCAGATTCAGACAGTGTGTGTGGATCTGGAGAGACTCTGTCATTTATGTCCCAGAACATCCCCTGATTTGATCTCAGGGAGCTCAGCTTCAGCACCTTCAGTGTATCTGTGCTGTTAGCAGAGGGAAGAGAGTTTCTTTTCATATTCCGATTGTACTCGGTGTCAGAGTCCTGGAAGAACTGTCTAGACGTCTGAGTGGAGAAGCCCTGATAGCTGCTGATGGGCCGTCTTCTCCGTAATCCAGGAGACTTCAAATTTTTGGACAAACCCCATAATTCTGGAGGAATGTCTAAATCCTCAGGCTGGCTGGAGACAGAATTCCTCTTTGAGTCTTGCTTAATAAACTGGGAATCTGAGTTTCTTCTTGGGGATATTCCTCCTTCTCTTGGTTGTCTTAAATTCTCAGGCCCTTCCCTGGAATTTGTCAACTGGTAAAGAGTTTGTGAGGCAGTTTCCTCATCCATTGGGTAGTCAATATCTGGATATCCGCCAAGTAAGAGAGCATGTGGTCTAGTTGTGTTCTGTCTTGATGGGTTAGTTGCAGCATTTCGGCAGAAATAATCCAGATTTGGAGCAGATTGCACCTTGTGATTTAAGCCGACCACTCTTCCCTCATTGGTCATCACAGATTCAGCCATAACCCCCTCCTTTTCTGGATTCATCTTGATTTGTTCTCCTCTCACTCTCATTTCTATCCACTCAGACCCTTGAACAGGGGGCTGTCGACTAGCAAAGCCCTGACGAGATAAAGTGTGGTTGTTTTCATTAGGCTGGGTTTGCAAAAAAGCTACTCCAGTATTGTTGGTGGCCATATCATCTGGAGATTCATACTGTTCCTCTGCTTCCCTTGATGCCATCATACCATTGATTGATTGAGGCATAATAAGCTCCTCAGTAAGTTCATCCACAAAAGTCTCTCCCCTTGATCGTACTCGAAGTTGTTCATCTGTCTCCAAATAGTTCATTTTGGCATCTTTGACAGGTTTGGCCTCCAGCTGCTGGATTTTCCACTTCTGAAGTTGCCTGATGTGCTCTGTTTCTCTCAGGTCCTTCAGTGTTTCCTGGGGATGTTATATTGAGATAAATATATAAAACATTTCTATCTTTGGAGCCAAGTTTGTGGCATGGAAACCACTCAAATAAAACTACTTGGTTGTATAATTTTAACGGTTCTGCTTTATTTTTACCTTTGCCTGTTGGATGGTGATGACCCATTTGGAGCAGCTCTCTGCAGTGCTGGCTGCAAGTATGTAGACATTCATAGCACTCTGGAGCTCACCAACCTCCACCAGAACAAATGAACCTGTGAAAAGAGGAGGAATGGCTATGAGATCTGAACACAATACAACTGTGTCATGTAATCTTTTTCTTAAGAGGCAGAGATACCTACATCCATCTTTTAATGGTAAACAATACGTTCTGTCGAGGGCCAGAGGAGGTCGAACTACCTTAAGCCGCTCCCCTTTCTTCTGAACTTTGGTCATCAGAAGAACGTCTGAGAAAAGCAAAGCCACTACCTCCAGCTGCAAATATTACCATGAAGAGAAACAAGAAAGTCAAAAAATGTAATGGCAACAATCTCATTGGAGAAGGTCTTATATGTAAAGAAAGTGAGTCCTCAGCTCTGCTCACCTTGCTGTCTTTTCTCCCCCGAATCTTTAGGTTCTCCTCCAGTAGCAGCTTTCGGACAACTTTAGGACCCACTCCTCTGATGGGGCAAGTCAGGTCAAAGTGGGAGATTTCACGCACTAGCTGTCAAGGAAATATGTCATTTGTAATCATCAGTAGCAAAATAAACTAGACTTTCACTGGCTATGATCCAAAATGTTTAGCATCGAAATGAGTGAACAGCTTTTCCACATCAGCGATCTTACAGAAGAAGGAAGAACACGTATGTTGTTATTGGCCTTGAAAAAAATTGTTTCTGTAGACTTAAACCCAAGTTAACTGTAATACTACAGTTAATTTGTTAACACACATATAAACCTTCCCTTGGCTTCAAAGGGAAACAATACCTTGTCTATTTCTTCATTTATTCCCTCCACTTCATATCCCTCCACCCTCTGAGATGAGATGGCAAGAGCGAGTTCCTCATCCTTTAGCCTCAGGTAGTCGTTGATACTTTCAAGAAAACTGATGACATTGGATAACTGAAGGAAATAGAAGAAAATGGTTAATGGAGTCTGCAGAAGTTTTGTCTTCTCACAGAGCATAAATAATAAGGCATCCTTGTAGACAAAGAAGAATGGCCTGTCACTTCCCTTATCTTGATCTTTCCTTGTGTAAGAATTACTTTATGGAAAAAAAGAACATCCTCCTGCATTATAATAGTCTGTGTATCACTCATTAAGAATATACACAGTGGAAAATTTTAAAAGGTTTTTTCCTCTGTGAGCTGTAAATTGCATTGCAGCGGCAGTTTCAGGTTCTAGATATTACAGGGAACTCTTTAAAACTTCCCACATCACTTCTTAATTCTTACTCATTCTCTTAAAAGTCCCACATATATAAAATCTGGCATAATTTGCCTTCTGCTATTGTCATATGTTCTCACCATGCCTCTCAGCGCGCACTGCACTTGGGAGTTCTGCGTTGTTTTCAACACAGCCTTTAGCAAAAGAGGGTACTTAGTGATCCTCTGATGGGGCTTGGCCTGCATGTCTCCGAGACGCATTCGATCACACTGAGGGTGAGTCTCCACCCACTGGACAGGACAGAAAAACAGGAACAAGTCAGATATTTAGCCCACTACTCTATGCTATTTTCAACTCAAACTGTTGTAATTGCTTTATGGCTTAGACCTTTATGCAAGTATTCAAATTAAAGGGTTAGTTCATTCAAAATAAGAGCTAAACACAATATAGTTTATAGTTGATCTTTGTTTCAGTCATGTTGTTATAAAAAGATCTTATACATACAATATAAATATAAAGGCAAAAATCTGTAATGTCATCTTTTTAACACGTTAAATCACATATAACTAAAACTATATTCAAAAGAAATGTCCCAAGTACTCTGGCTCAACACATCCTATCCTATCCTATCTGAAAAATATTTTCAGATGAAAACTATTCACTTAGAGGTATGTGGATGAGGGTGAGATTCCAGGATGTCATTCACCATCAAATCCACAGTGCTGGAACGAGCTCAGATGACTGATAACCTGACACCTTGATAACTGCAATCACATGTTCATAAACAAAAATGCCACACGAGCAAAATACTAAGTGTTGTGTTTGTTTTCAAAGACCCTTCCTACGCCCACTTGTTAACACTTCTTGTGAACTGATCCTTGATGGGCTGTGATGTGTTGTTAAACACAAAATCTCACCTCCCACTCAGGTTTATAACTGTGACGGTATGACACAAGTGAAAAAATGAGTGTTATATAAACACATCCACAGTACAGCTCCACTGAGGGGTTGTCAGAGTTGCAAGGGTCAGTGTTTTCCATCAAATAGATGCTTGCTTCCGACCTGCTAGTTTTTTTTTTTGTTTTTGGTGTTGCGCTGGTTGAAAAGCATTAAAACACAGTGCTAACATCAACACCAGTACATGTTGTCATAACATTCAATAATGACCAGGCTCCCTTCATGGTTAAAAAGGTACTTGTGGCGGTGAATGTTTTAGAACTCCTCACACATCTGAGTGTTCATGCATAGTGAACAGAAACAGGTGTGGGAGGGGACGGGCATGTGCTGCTCATTTTACCTGGACGTAGGTGAGAAAGTGAGAGCTGGTCTCCATCTGCCTGCGTGTGAACTCCAGGTTGTTTTCTTCCTCCCAGCAGTAATGCTGATAGCAGGAGAATCGCTCATGGAACTGAAAAATGACACAAAGTAGTTAAAATGAGTTCTTTAGGAATAAAACCACAATCAGGCACATTTATCTATTGTGCAGATGCTTTCTTACAGCGGTGAACTGTACAGATGACTATATTAGTGCACAAGATGCTGTATAATGTCTCAAAAAAGCTATACAATAAATTGTTCAGTATGATTAAACATTAAATTGCCTCCAGGTTGTAAGTTGAGTTTGGCAGTTGTCTCTCAAATTTATTTTTTTGTTTACTTTCTCTTTTTAGAAATCACATTTAGTCTCAAGTCAATAGAATTGCAACAAAATTTGAACTAAATATATCTGAGAGTGCACATATCAGTCACATGCAAGCAAAGATTTATGTGATAGGTTAACTAACTTATGCTGCGGGAATATAGCTTCTGTTGTAGCTATATTCATATATCACCATGGATCGATACTTGTGATCCCTGACTTAATGCAGAATTTTAGTCTGCAGTCCCTTAACTCATAGAGTGCTTTGCTACTGTATGTGCTGTTTGGTATTTTATTTATGCAAACTTTTCAATGTGTACAAATATTTCACAAATTTTGTATTTTCTAGCCTACAGACCATATCAACTTCTGTAAAACAATCTGCAAAAAAACTGCATGTGTGAAAATGACATGAGTAAATGACAATTTTCTCTATCCGACAGACATTGACATGTCTAACTGTGTTTGACATGTGTATGCTGCAGAAAGTGAGCTTATACCTGCAGGCAGCCAGCCTCTAACCTCATGGGGTCAAAAGGTTCTCTTGTCCTCCGGACTTCCTGTAACATGGGATAAATCACCTCCTGCCAAAACTGCTGATGTGCGATGATGACAGAGGGGAGGTTTGAAAAAAGTATCTCAGGGGTGATCTGTCAAACAAAAATAAGAGAATAACAAAGCGTTAAAAATGTAACTACCCTGCTTTGAGGTATTTTCCACCTTCTCAATGGAAATCAGAACTCGTGCTACATTTTCCACGTGTGTGTTGTTTTCAAAGAGAAGAGAGCGGATGTTCTCTAGTCTTTGCATGTCAATGTGTGTCAGTGGTATGCAGAGCAGTGGAAAATAGGCCTCATATTAAAAGCGTCGTGTGGCAATGTTTGGTTTTTCCACTTTTAACTAAGGAGAATGCTCTACAGACTGACCTCCAGGAGAAATCCACGCTGGTGCAGGTTGACAAGAGCTGCAATGACCAGCTGTGGAGAGCAGACAAAGATATGTTAAACATCCTGTGGAAAAAAAACGCAGCTTTGATTTAAAAAAAAACCCACTGTATTTAAATAAGACTGCGAGGGCTGATAGAAAACTGAGTATTACGTCTCTGATGATAAGCAGCTTGTTGATGTAGGTGAGCTCAGTGTGAATGAACTCCCACAGCGCCTCCTGCTGGTGCCTCTGCATCTTAGACATCGTCTGGACAGAACAAGATAGGTGAAGAGAGAAGAAGCCAAGACAGACGTTAAGCCGAGGGGTATGAAAAAGCGAGCGAAGAAAAGTATGACAACAGTTTATTTGTTTCTCTCTCAGTGTGTTGCCCTCTTCCACAGCATTAGCTGACACATAAAAAAAAAACTAAGCAAGACACAAGCAGTCCCATATTCAAAAGTGCTCTTTTTAAGCAAGCATTACTTTGACTTAGAAGATTCTACACAATGCTAACCCTTGATAACACATTAGCAGCCCGAGTGAGTCGATGGAAATGCTAATGCTAGCCCGCCCGTAACCAGGCTCCAATTTATGTTAGAGAAACAAGAAAGATGAAATCCTAGCTAAGGTTTGTTAAGCTTTGAATGTGAGAATTTATGCGTACGTACTTGTTTTTTTTTTTTAAAAAAAAAAAAACTAAAAAATATATTGAACTTTTTCAGGGTAGCTTAGTCTATTTATTTTCGAGGCCTAGTTTGCTTACGTTGATTGCTGCTCCCAATCAAAGTTGAAAGTTCACTTTTTCAACGCTTTACGTATGCTATCAACGGTTTACTCTCCCAAAATGCAAAGTAAAAGTATTTATGTTCACTGATTAATTTGGAAATGCAAAATTGACGATTTTTTTCTGTTCTCTCAAGTCACATTATATTGAAGTACGTATCCATGGTCAATAACGGGTGATGCATGTTGGATTGACCTATAATAAGCTGCCCAAGATGAAAACGTGTGGTTGGCACACTTGTTTTTTTCTACACTACACTAAACTAGCTTCTATCATTTTGTTTGCACACATGACTTTAAGATGGGGTTCGTTTGTTTGTTATTTGTTATGGGGTTCACTGACTGTTGAAATGTAAAACTGTATGGGCCCTTACTGAATGAGAGTCCACTATATCTGTCCAGCTCTTCTCCAGGGTCGTCCCTTGATTCTCCTCTTCCCACCTCCACTTGAGACTGACTGGCACAGCAAAGCTCTCCAGGTCCTGCTTCAACACATCCAGCTGACCCCGTTCCTTGGAAGTTGTTAAGACATGAAGAATAAAAAAGGTAGGAAGATAAAAAAGTGTTTGTGCAAACACAGGGATAGAGAGGAAAATTCATGTCATACTATCTCATATGTTGCACTCAATATGCACAAATGTAGCAGATGAAGACATGCTGCAGGGTTTCCAGTTGTTTGAGTGTGGGTTAACGGTTACAGCAAGTCCTGACTGTTTCATAACATGTCAGAGTGTTGCTTGATGAGCAAGAGACAAAATAATACCTCAGACACTGGGTTCTTCTCTGACACACCCTGACTGAACAGGACTTGTCTGAGTGCAGCTCTGGGTTTGGCTACTGCAGATGTTCCCTTACTCACTGTGGCAAAGTCAGTCACAACCTTCTGCTTGGTCCTTCTCTGGAAATTCATATGCAATGGAAAATCAGAATAAGCATTTTCAATTCATGTGAGCAGATGAAAGGATCAAAGACATCTCCAAGTTTGTACCTACAAACATCAAAGAACTGCACTGAGCAGCATACAAATCTAGACTGTGGTTATGCTTATTTATGTGTTAAAGATTTCAGAAGCAGAAGTCGGGGCCAGTGACAGTTTAACAATCTCCTGTATTTCCCTTGTGACAACTTCACACTTGATACTTAAAGTTAATATGTTCTTTGCAAGTAAAAGTCTTGCAAAAGGGAAAATGTAATGAACTGCTCAACCTGCTAAAACTTGGTATTTCATGATGGAGAGTTTTAAAGAACAGAGTCAAAATCTCATATCTTTAATGCAGTGATAATATCCAGTTATAAATATCCTTAAAAATATAATCTAATTCCAATAAAATGGATGCAAGTTGGAGATTTTGAAGAAGTTGATGATTTTTTTTTTAAGGATTGTTGTTTTAAAAGTGAATGTTATTAACCCCCCTCCCCCAGTAAAATTTTGCAGGTTTTTTTTGTTATAGAAAAAGATGCAAATTAGGATAAAACTTTATTTCTTTTCTTTTTCTGCATCCTATTGTTTTAGAAATAATAATGCATTTTCTGTCTGATTTCACTTGCCTGATAGCCCAGAGTGTTGAACTTGTTTTTGTCTGCTGACCCCCGGTGGTGGTGGTTTGTCTCTGCACCTGCAGTCGTCACATCCACAACATCCGTCTCTCTGCTTTCAATGTCTCTTTGTCTCTCCCCGTCCATACCATCTCGCCATGGCTGCGCTGCTTCTTCCATCACTGATTCATTTCCTCCACCATTGTTTACATGTGGTGCTTTTGAGGAAAGGCTGAGGATAAGCACACAGGGTTACTCATTACCAAAAGAAGGTGTGTATAAGGGCATGGTTAAAAAGAGTAGCTGTTAGAAGAAAAGGCTGCACAAGAGAGGCCTGAGTGGAAGACTAAATGGAGGGACATTGTGTGCTTTGTTTTCACTTTAATTGGTTCAGTTCTACTTTCTTTGCAAAACTAAAGCTTTAAACAAAAAAGTACAGTTAGAAAGATTAGGAATAGAAAAAAAGCTGAATTATTATCCACAAAGGGATTCTCTTAGTATTTCAGACAGTATTTTAGCAGGACCACAAGACTACATCACTCCATGTTTCTACTGGCTATTTCAACTAAATTACACACACCTTCCTTCCTTTATTTAAAATGTGACATTTGTTTTTATAGAAACAAGTACAACGTGAACCAGTGACACATTCCACAGCATTTAAAGCCAGAGCAAGTTTTTTTGCTACCAGATCAACTTAAAGATACATAAAAGTCAAGGAAAAAGTCACCCAAAAATAAATATGTTAAACCCTTTTAACCAGCATCTAATTGTGTTTGAATTTCTATGTGATCCCTAAATCTTCATAGCCCCAGTCATGATCTAATTTGACATCTGTGAGTGGTGACTTCCACATATTTATCCATTAACCTGACAAATGGTTGCACAGGGATTAACTCGAGGTCACTTTGTAGTTTTTAAACCACCTGGAGCCTGGTTGTGTAAACATATGTTGAAGCAAATAAGACTTCATGTTTTCAGTGGCTTCACAAGGAGACTTTAATAAGATGCTTGAGTTTTTTTACTGCAAGGTTACCAACAAAAACTGTGAAGAACATTAGTCATACAGTTACACTCACAACAGTTGAACTTACCCTTACGAAAGAAAAATATATTGCAGCATATTGGAAAATATCATGTTATATATTAGGTAATATATTCCCATATTTGAGATTTGGTATTTATATTTTGCAATATATTGCAATATATGGAAAGCGGCAATCATTTGTATATTTTGCAATATATTGCAATATATTTCATGAATATATAATATATTGTATATATGCCCTCAATATATTATTCCATGTATATCATAATATATCAATAATATATTACAATACATTTTAAAAAAATATTGGTACATATATTTTTCTTTCGTAAGGGTACAGCTAGGAAACTCGTTCAAAACAATACAAACAAAAGTTAAGTCACAATGTAACAAATACTGTTGTTTTGATCAAGATGGATTGTAATATTTACAATACAAAAACATATGAATTTCAAAGTAAAGTGACATTAAGAACTAAATATTTGATGCTAAATAAGCCATAACTTACCTTAAGCTTCGTTATGTTCTGTTTTTAAGACTTTTTAAGAGCATGCCAGGTAACCAGGCTGTCAGTGAAGCAGAAATCATCACCGTGGCATCTTACTAACAGTACAGCTGAGTTAACAAGACACCAGCAGTTTCACATGGCTCCAGCTCCTGTTTCAGAGTCAGGATTCAAGTGACATCAGTTCTGTCAAATCCAACAACTTTACAACTTCCAGAAAGTCCTGCTGCAGATTTAAGTTACAGTGAAAGCTTCCATTTCTCAGAGGACTGAGTTACAGAAGATTGTAGCTGTTAGAAAATGCCACTCTCAAGACGCTGTTTGGTCACCGCAGTTATATAATATGTTGCAGTCGGTAAGTGCTCTGCCGTAACTTGTATTCCTGATCATATTCAAACAGCTCTGCGGAGTTGTTCTTAAAGCAAACACGTTGCAGACAGGTACACTGAACTAATCTTCTCATGCTGTCCTGTCAAACATGAAAGGCTCTACGCAAGGGCTTTCATCACGGTGTCATACCTGTTTACAACCCCTGTCTGTCTATCTGTAACTCAACAAAGATGATTTTAACTACTTTGTGTTGTACATTCAGCTCTTAAACCCACTGCAAGACTCAAAATGAGTCCATAAAACTGGATTTGTTGTATGTATTTGTCCCCTGTGAGTCAGCAACACAAGCGTCTCAGCACAACTTATGGATCAAATCAGCAGCTTTAACTTTACAATGAACACAAGCACAGCAATGTCCCTGTACAATATCAGACAATTTCAACTTCACCCACGTTAGCTCTGCTTTTTAAAAGATCAAATTATAGACTTTACCTGGGCTTGGTTGGATCCATTTTGTTTCACCCAGTCATCTTTGGTTTCTGTTAGCTTTCTCCTCCTCTTTCTCTCTGCCGGGATCTGTCCCTCCCTCCCTCCGTCTTCCTTTCACCTGCACCCCTGCCCTCTGCAACTGGCCCAACGAGAACGACCAGATTCTGCAGCCAACAAATCAGTGCTTCGGGCTGGTTAATGTGTTGCAGTTAACAGTGTTTAGTGAAGCGGAGGTGGTGACTGTTTTGCTTTGAGGATGATCTATTGTTGTTCATGTCAATCAGACTTATTGATCACCTTGAGCAAACAGAGAGAAACCATTTTATATTTTTCAGAACAGAAGAAGGAGAGATGTGATGGGGTTTTGTGCAGCAAAGCGGCAGAAAAAGAGACACTGATGTGAAACCAAGCAGTAAAAATCTAGTGTTGTGTAATGGGAAATGCTTAAAGGTAAAACAAGGTGAGCTTTAAGGATGTAGATAAACAAAAGGAATGTCTCGTGTGAGGTCTGCTGGGATAAATATGACAGTTTAACGCAAATCGAAAAGACATCAAAGTTAATCTGGTTAATGTTTGCGGAAGCAAGATGGAATGAAGACTAACGACATGCTTCTCGTTTAATACACTTTAACATCCTTATTAACACTCAGATAAATTTTCTATTAAATACAGCTTTTAAACCACACTCCAGATTCACTCATCAAGATAAATGAGATATTTATTAAAGATTCTGTTTGCATAAGAGTATAACATCTTTTATCAAAGGCTCAACATTATTAAACATTGATTGTTTGTTAAAAAACTGTTTTAATATTGCAGTTACATGAAAGTGCTTTTAGATGACAAGTCTTCAGTCTGTCTGAGTGCAACTGATTCATATCACAATCTTACAGGCCAAGACTGGTCAATCAAAGTTGTTTTGGCTGAGGCATACTGAGACAAGGCGTGTCCTCTTTCCATTAACAGTCGTGAATAATGCTTGCATGATAGGGCTGAAAAGAATGCAAATGTGGCTGTGAAACATGGAAGGCCCACGCCAAGTAGGAACTGCAGACTTCCCTCGCTTTGTTATTGTTCCCAAAAGACTTCAGCCTTTTCCACTGTTTAAACAGGGAACTACTCAAAACATGACATCTTAACTTTCTGCCTGAACGCCAGTACCCGATTCAGTTCCCTCTAAGTAACAAAAACAGTGCGATTGTTTCACTTATCTCTGCAATCCTGGCAGTTCAGCATAACAGTGTAGTTTCACTCGCCTGTATATACACTTTATGTGAAAGAGCATAAAGATTAAACATTAAAGAGCCTCATGAATAAATTGGACACAATTACAGTCATCACATCATAAAGGTATGTTATGATAAAAATCAAAAGTCCTGTTTGAAATCATGAAACTTCATCATCTTCTCATATTTCCAAAGGCTTCCCAATGAATACCCAGAATACAGCGCATCTCTGAGACAGGTTTCTCCAGCCTTAGTTTGACCTTTTTTGGAAATATACACTCACTCTTGACAAAGAAAATCTTGCCTCGCTTATCTTTTTTTTAAATCCAAAACTGGAGCCCGTTGGCTTAGCTACCCTAGAAGAATTGGAAACTTAAAACAGCTACCACTGATCCTTGGCCCTCCATAACCTTTATAACTTACAGCTCAAAAACAAAAAAACAAATCCACCAGGCCGCACCCTGTAAAATCAAAACTGTCATAATCCCTCAAAGATTGTGTAGAAATTTATGCATATACGTGAAATGCTTGAAGCTTTTCACAAATTTAAGAGAATTTATCATAATCACATTTTTAGTGACCCCTCCTCCCTGAACCATTTGATCCATCGCTCTCAGTAGTTTGATCCTGTCATCTTAGCGAGTGATCGGCAGGAGGAGAGGTAGAGTTTTTCAGTGACGCTGGCTACTGTGAAATAAATCTGCTGTGATTGTAGCACCGTAAAGGAGTCCCAAAAAAGAACAATACTTGGTTTCATAAGCTTTTGGTTCCACGTGGCAGGAATTGCAGAGTCAATGAATGCCGTACTTTGTCTCCAGCCCCTCGGCCGCCCGGCCCAGATTCATCTCTCTGAGTTTGTCCAACAACTCCTCCATCAGAGGCTCATGCAGTATTCCACTTCTTCCTCTCCCGCCTGCATCAGATCCTCTCTCAGCCCACATCCTTAAAATTTGGTAGTGCGCCTCTCGAGATGATCGGTAATCCAGCTCTGCGTGCTCAATATCAGTATCCCTCACACCAAGAGAGCGCATCAGCTGCTTTGCTTGCAGCACAGGAACCAGATCCAGCACTGTGTAGATCAGGTCAGAGACTGCAGCAAAAGGAAGGGGACAGAGGAGATAAGAGTTGGAACAAGAGTTTCTGTGTGCCTGAGACAAAACACTGAAACACTGATGTGCTAAATGCGCTGGGAGGAGAGAACAATAACTTAAGATTTAATAAACGATCCTGACAACTACCAAATATTAATTTCATGGCAGATGGAGTGCAGGATATCCAGAACTTTTCTAAATATTAATTCTGAATTCTTACAAGGGGACAGCTGCATTACACACACACGCACATCACTTTCCTTGATAACAGAATATTTGATACTAGTTTGAACTGTCTTTGAATTGTGAGCTTAAGACCCTGCTGATGTAACAGATACTGTGTTACTTGAATTAGAGTCATTTGATGTTGAAGTTCAGACAGTATTTTGCAAAGGTGAGTTTAGATACTCACTCTTGATTTCCAGACGGGGACAATTGGGTGGGTTGGATGGCTCCAGATCGCTTGGAGAACTTTGGGGAATAGCCTCAACACTGTGGTTTGGATGCTGCTCGCTGTATATCAGGCCTTTCTACAAGACAAAAGACAAGCAGGAATAAATACATGCACTGTAGATGTCAATCCAGCAGAGGAAAGTAATCACAGACTGTTAAATCAGTGTACCTCACAGGAGTCCTGAGAGTCGTTCGATGTTTCAGAGATGGACTTAATCAACTTGTCCTTCATGGACTTTTTCGTCACAAAGTGGGTGATGGCGATAAAAATGACACACATTATGAACGCCACAGCTGCAGTTACTCCTATTATGTTGATGAGATTCTTCTCTCCAGGATTAGCATCAGGACCTACATGCGAGCAAGACATGGATCAACATTAGAGATACAGTCAATGATCTTTACCCCACATGTCAACCAGGTTCATTATTTTCAGTTTAAGGCTTTTTACATATTCTCTTCATGATCTCAAAGAAATACTATACCACATATAAAAACTAAGAAAAAACAAACAAAAAAGGGCTTTATGTCACACAGTTTGTTTTAGATTTCCACAGAAGTAAGTAAGAATCGCTCCAGATAAATAGATGGTAAAATCTTGAAGTTAACTTTGCCTCTGTAACTTGGTAAAAACATGTGCACCAGTGCTTTATTTCAAAATTCTGATTTGATGTGTTGTTTTCAGAATGATATGCAAATGAAGTCATTTTGGCTTAAAATAAATAAATGTATTTAAAAGAACAAATAAAGCACAACACTAAACTACAAAAGAATTTAAGTTGTAATTTGTTAACAATATAAATGAAAATGTATTTTAAGTATTTTGATTTTTGGTGATAACTTCAATTTGAGACTGCTATTCATTGACACCTCTTAGACTCTGTGACTGTCTTACTGGTTTAATACTTCAAAATAAAGGCTGTTTTTCAGTTGTCTTTCCATCAGAAAAATTAAGATGATTGATTCAAATTATTTAAATCTTGGATATTGAGGACAACTATGCTTTGCCTATGAGAACATGCCCCTCACTCGAAGGCCTTAAGGTGAAAGAAAAAATACTCTGGGCTTTAGTGAAATCTGTATCATGCAAATGAAAAGTTCCCTTTCCAAATAATATATATATATATATATATATATATATATATATATATATATAATTTTTTTTTCTTTGCTTTTGAAGAACACTGGTAAGTTTCCTGTCCTCTGAAAACTGAACTAGTGAATGTGTACTTAAATAATATTTGATTTGTTATATCAAAATAGTTTAATGGCTGGAGTTTATTCTAAATCTACAACCAGTGCTCCTTTATTGTGAAAACTAATGTGTTAAAATCAATATCAATACTTTCAATACTAAGTTGGCCTCATGATGCTCACCTTGTGTACTCAGAGTGCGAGATGGGCAGAGATGTTCACAATCAATTTTACATCTGTGGAGAACAAAGAGGATGGTTCGTGATATTGAGGAGGAAGTGTCAACGTCTGAAGAGGAAGTTACAAAGGCTGAGTCGCTCTGTTAACACTTTAAACACGATATAGAGTGCTTAAAACACAGGAAACAAATGTTGAAGGTGAGATGATAATTCTGAGTATGGTTTATGTGTATATGTGAGCCCTCCTTTTGTGTTGTATCTGACATCAACTGAGAAACTAACTAAACTGGGAAACAGGCATAAAAAGCTAGGAAGTAAGTAAATAAGGAAGTATATTTAACATACGACCACTTGTTCATTAAAGTTATGGCATCAGTGCCAAAGTTCTAAAGTCGCGCAACTTCTCTTTTGTTGCAACAAATGGAAAGACTGAGCTGAGTTGGACATGTGCTGCAAGTTTCAATTCAACAAACTAACTTCCCTATGGTCAGCTTTAAATACTTGCGTCCTAAAAAGCAGAATGGGAACAAAGCATGTTTAAACTCTTAGGTATACTCACTCCTTGCAGGGTTCACACTTATGGTTGACTCTGTAATAACTGTCTTTACATTGACACACAGTATTACTCTCTGGTGTACCTGAGCAAAACAAGAAGTACATGAGAATGACAAAAAAGACATAACTTCTGACAAAAGACTGAACATGAAGACCTTTTCAGATTGACTCACATTTATCTTGTTCTTTCTCATCAGTTCCACATTTTGTGCACTTGCGACACTCATAAGTTTCTGAGTCAATGTAGGATTTGTAATAACCATCCTTACAACGACAAATAGTGTTTCTGTGTCGTTCACATGGTGACACCTCTATTTCATGCTTTGAACCTGGAAGACAGAAGAAAAGGTGAACAAAGCAGTGTCTAAATTTTTGACTTGCCATGTGAAAAACATAAAGGCTGATGAGGACAGAGGTAAATCTGACTTTACCTTTGCAGACTTTACAACTTCTGCAGTTTGGGAAATGGTTCATCTGATCAGTGTATTGTGATTCAGGGCAGGGTGTGCAGTTACTCCTTTGATTTGAAGCATAACACTTGTCTACAAGCTTAAAACCTGGAAAATATTAACACCACATGTGAATACAGTCAAGTCTTAACACATTGAAATTATCAGAAGACACAGATGCCAGTGTTTGTGATTCATGTGCTGTGCAAGTAGACAAAAAGTACCTGGAGAGCATTTATTGCAACATATTCCATTTCCCGCATGATAGTCGCCATCTGGACACTTGTGCTCCTCTGTGGGTTGTAACAATGTCATGGTAGGGAGGAACATGCACTGCAACAAAGAGGAAACAATGAATATAAAGAAAAGCTGTCTTTAGATGTGAAGGGTTTTTTAGTTGAGTGTTATATATTTCTCACCATTAGGAGCAGTACTGTGCTAACAGGCACTCTCTGGCTCCATCTCTCTCTGTGGACACCTCTCTCCATTATCTTATAGGTTGTACTCAGTCCATCTGAGTAAACATTATCTGTGCAAAGTGACCGAAAGAGAATAAAACACAGGGACTCCACAATTGTGATTTTTTTAAAAGGTGACCGTGAATGCAAACAGCTGTGTTTGCTATATTTTCTAATGTATGGAGAAGCTCATACACTCAGTATGTAACCTGACCTGTTTTCATAATACATATATGAGGGCCTGTGTACAAGTTCTATTTAACTATTTTCAATCACAATAGTGAGAATCTTACATATCCCTATATTTTTCTGCTGCAAACATAATCAACTGTGGCAGAAACATGACAAACATCCTGAAACTCTGTCCTAGTTACTGACTATTATGGGAACTGCTTTCTGACAAACAACAAACCATGGCTGAGAGCACTTTGACAGAGTTGTCTGAGTAAAGATGGAGTTATACTGAGGAAGAAGCACAAGTTTCAAAGCTGTTAATTCTAACACATAAAAAGATTTCTCAATAATTTGATTCGATTTGAGACTTTAAGTATTAATGCCAAGTGTTGTTTCTTGATTTAATCCTACTCGGTGGGTCAACAATTTGAAATTAGTCGAGTCGTATTTAAGGTTTTGTGGCTCTTCCATGCACATTGAACAGATAAGTCGACTCTAAAGTGTCTACGCAACTTGCTCGGCAGCTACACCCCTCATCTCACTGTCAGAGCAAACGCTATCTTCAAACCGTCAAACCTCTAAAACTCAATCTGACGACGTGGCCTACATATTAACTGATATAGTTAGCGCTAAGTGTACAGTCAAGTTTTTACTGTTTTTGTTTCTTGTGTCAGTGGTTTCGATTTAACTATACACCACATAACGCCCACTGCTGCCTGAAGACTGATATGAATCTGCTCTTCCCACAGACGGACATGCAGAGGTATTTTACCGTCACTTACCTGTACGACCACAGACGGAGTTCTTCTTACTTTGACTTCATGTATTGACTTAACTGGTACTTTAGTTTAATATTCTCTTAATTCCTTAAAGAAATCCCGTTGACGTTGCCGTTAACCCTTTTCCTCGGCGCTCGTGCGGAGGCGGCCCCAGACGGGAAATAGCTGCGTCACGTGGCCGTTTATAGGAATTCGAGAAGCAGTTGGGCAACACAGCTGGGGGCAAAACATACCTAACATGTCTAATGTGGCAGATTAGTGGCCTTTTGTTAACATGTTACATTAATATATCATCGTGGAAGATACGAAGGGACGTGACAGTCAACATATAGGGCTACACGTTGTGTTAAAATTAACGGGATCAAAATTAAGAGTTTATCTGATTAAATAATAAAAACAACAACATAAAAGTATTTTTATATCACCAAAAAAAAACCCCATCTTCATCTGGGATATCCTTTAAAAACTTTTATTTATGTATTTATTTATTTTTAAAAAAGGAGAAATTTGAGACTTGCATTTAAACACATCTTAATATCAAATAGTTTACCATAATTTGTCCTATCAAAAACTCAGCAAACATACACATTCTGGCTTTTGTCAAAATAAAAATGTAAAATAATTCATTAATGATAATTTAAAAATTAGATAACCAATTATCCCCAAGCTTTAAATATTTTCCAACCAATGGATTTTCTTTTCAAATGTCTTTGGATCAGTTTTCTGTCAAGTGTACTATTCCTTTAAATAAGGAGACAAGGTTAGTCGTTGGACCTGTTATAACTGGCACCATGATTATTAGGCTGGTGTACACTGGGGTTTTATCTACCAGGCCATTGAATTTTAGTATCATGTGACTTTTGCTGCTAGTACATTATGAAAGAGCCCGGTCAGCACGACAATTGCTTCCTCAGAAAAACCACTTCCTTCCCTGTCAGCCAAACCCAAGGTATAGAGAGCATATCTTCACATCTTTACTCTTCCTCTGTCTCTGTCTCTGTCTCTATCCTTCTTTTTATAAAGGGCACACACGCTCACGTTTTATGTTAAAGGCTCTGACAATTGGGTAAAAAGTATTTAAGGATTGTAATTGGAAAGTAGCAGATATACCCCAAAAGACTTTGAAAAACAAAAGAGAGTTCTCAATTTATTTTTAATTTTAGCAAAATACAATGCATAAATCTAAGCTAACATTTGAATAGTGAATAGTTAGCTGGTAATAATAAAAGTGTGAAGACTGTTTTTTATGACACCACAAACATATCAGTAAAACAATTACATACACAAATAGTTACTTATTAACCTCTAATATCTGGTTTTATAAGAAGGCTTTTAGGGGTGTTAACTAACCTTTTAACTATTGCTTAGAGCATGATCTTTTACTTTAAAGCATTACTGAGACTCAATTTTGATTCTCTCTCACTTGCATACTTTCACAGTGACTTTCATGCAGAATATGAGAATCATACAGGTTGGCTCACAGTCTGCATGAGGATTTTATTCTATATGTGTTCACTTTAGCATAATGTTGAAATGTTTCTGGTTACAATTCATCTTAAATTCTAATCACTCAGTGGTCTTTACTGTCAGGCAGCCTGTTACTGAAACCTGAAGATAAGTAAGAGCAGGTTTAAGTCAGCTCAGAGTAATTTTGATGCACAGTCATTGCTCTCACACTCATCTCTTTACTCTTCAGCCTCAGCCCCTTCAAGATCTTGCTTTGTCAACCTTGAGCCCTGTTTCAGAGTTGACAGGAGGTCACATGATGTGTTGTGGTCTGATTTCTGAAAAGGGCGTAAAAAAAGATGACAGGACATGACAGCTGTACAGAGTGCCAGCCACAGAAAACTAAAACGTGTGTCTAACTTTCACAGAGTGATGTATTTCAAGATGAGCACGTGTTTTTTTTAATAAATTAAAACAAGAGTAAAGTAGATGCTGGGAAATTATTATTGGATCATTAGCTGGCCATTAGAAATTCACTCATTTGATATGTTTTCATTTGACATGTCATGTTCATACCTAATGTCACACATCACAAAGCCAGTGGTGGAATCCCTCAAATGGGCTTTCCAAATATGTAAATCTCAGATACAAAAGAAGTTTACCAAACATTAGCTGCCTATACTAAGAACACAACAGACACCAATAATAGAGATGAAAAAATATCATCACAGAGAGCACTGTTAATGTTTGAATTAGTTCAAGTAAATGTCGATTTAAGTTCTGCAGGTAGCTTAATAACACTAAGAAACATTTGTCCATCTAATTAAGGAATCCAATAAAAACATCTCAACAGATATGGACAGTGAGAGTTAGTAGCCTCTATTTATCTGCTTATCCAAAACAGGTTGCTGGGGTAGCAGTTAAACTTGATCCAGACAGCTCTTTCCCTGCAACAATCTCATACTCCCCAGGTCAAATGGGGTATATGGTCCTTCCACTGATCTACTTGATCTACCCCAAAGCCTCCTCCTGGGCTGACATGCCCTGGACACCTCCAAAGAGAGCAGAGCCATCATTCTCAAACACCTGAACCACCTCATCTGGATCCTTTGAAGCTCCACTCCTAGCTCACTTAATTAAAGATGAGTTTGAACTTATTAACAAATTCAATTCAATAATCTGAACTGGTACTGGATGTTTGAACACTGTGCCTCACATGCTTTTTTTGGGGAACTTTAGGTACCACAGGTGACCTGAATGCTGTAAGTGTAGTGCTTATGAGTCAAGTCCTTGCTTAGATATGAGAAGCAGATAGTCAGAGGCTCTCTTCTCACTGAAATACTGACAACGCAACTGAACTTGAGCCCCGACCACCAGAACTAACACAAGGGTATTGCAGGAATAAATGAATAAATAAAATAAATCAATGAAAAAAAATGTGCAGGGAGTAAAAAAAAATATGTTACATTGCTCTTAAAGCATTTCAAAAACAGTGAACAACTGATAAAAACTTTAATAAACCCTAGAACACTAAAACATGAGCAGAGTCTCAAGCTGGGTTACAAACCAAAGAATAGAAATGGGTTTTAAGACTTTTTTTAATGGAGACAGTAAGGGGGCTTGTTTTATGTGGAGGGAGCTCGTTCCACAATTTAGGTGCGGCAACAGAAAAAGCTCTGTCCCTTCTGAGCTTTTGTTGTGACCTCGATACCTCAAGGAGCAGCAGATCGGCTCACCTGAGGCACCGAGAAGCAGCTCAAAGAGGTACGGCGGGGCCAGACCGTTTAAAACAAAAAAACCCAAAACAAATAAAAGAATCTTGAAATAGACAGACAGCCAGTAGAGGGAGGCTAGGATGGGAGTAATGTGCTCCCTCTTACGTGCTGCGTTTTGCACTAATTGGAGACCTGTGAGGGAGCACTGACTGACTCCCAGGTGCTCACTCCCCCATGCATGCTCACTCCTATTTCCTGCAACACACCTTAGCTGTTAGCCTATTATTTTGCTGCTGTATTTTTTTAATTATGGCTCTCTTTTCATCTCCTCTTTTCATGCATTTGTCATGCATTTACTTGGCAGATGCTTTTATCCAAAGTGACATACATCAGAGAGAGCTTCAGCAATTCCCCCTTCAACGTCCAGTCTTCACAGTTTTGATCAGCTCCAATACCATATCAGATGAAGTAGAATATTCATACTTTTAACTTTAAAATTGTGGGATTTAAATTACGTACATACTCTGTATGTAAAGCAAACTACTTTTTTTGCACCACAGGAATATCTTTCCAGCCTCTTCACCTGAATGCAGACATATCAGATAATTAGCAGGCAGCATATAGATTCTTTTCTTAAGTATTTCTATTTTAACATTTTTGATAATCTGACTAAGAGATTTACTGCTCTCTTTCATTTGGTGCTGGTAACAGGAACTTATTATTGCTCAAGCCTGTGTCATAAAGAGGCAAGGCAGCTCATCAGCATAATGTCATTTCTTGAAATGACAGTTATTCTCACAGCAGGTTTCTGTAAGATGAACTGGTGTTGGGTTGTGGTATGAGAGACAGAAAAACAAAGATGAGGCTGTTTTTGAGAAGCCATTTGAGCTGGAGTAGCATACTTGGATTGTTCATACATATCTGTATTTTCTCATGCACACATAATGCATGTACATCGTACATGCATGCATACATACACTCTCTATAACCAAAGGGGCTTCCCACAATGGAAATCGTTTGATTATTTTCAACTAGGGCTCAGATTTTGGATGAAACGAGAGCAATAGTGCCAGTGGAAAGTAGTGGAGGTTGATGAAGACCTTTTTTTTGGTCACAGAACTGGGGGTCGCTACGGAGAGAGACAGAGAGATACTGGGTGAGAGAGCAGCACAGAGAGCTGTCAAAGGCATGAGTAAACTTTCTCATAATGACTCATCACAACCTTTTATGAATAATCCCCTGGTACAGTTCTGGTCCCCTGCTCAGTCTTACACTCAGAGGGTCCCAGGTCACATCTTGTCTCACCTTCTCCTCCAAAGTAAGTCAAACTGTATGAGACATGTACTCTGTCATCTTGATTTGTACTTTAATGTCCCTGTACTTTTGTAGGATGTTAACCTTGCTGAGTGTTTGTATGTGTGAAAGGTACATTTCTGTGAATTCTGTAAAGACTTGTCTACATGCTATAGATCACTTTTGACACTTGATGTTTTACCACAGATCTTTCAGCAGCTGCTACATGTGCATGTATCTGACCAGAGTGAAAATTGTCCTCTTCCTGCCTCTTCCTGCTTTTCCTTTTCTACTTCCTCTTCTCCCTAGATGCAATCTCACTATCATTTAGCTTTTACTTTTATGTGCAGCCTGTCTTTCCTCTCTGCTGTGCTCTCCATACAGTGCAATGAGTCACAATATGCCTGGCCAAGGCCAACCCCAGAGTTTTGTTGTAACCGTTGCCAACCAGGTACAGTGACTTCATTCCCTCTGTATAGGTTTTGTAGTTTTGATACAAACAGGTGACTGTAACTTTGAACTACTGTGTGTATTCCAGGTAAACATATGTTGACGCGTTGTCAGAGCAATTGCGAAACCAAGTGTGCTCCCTGCCCCAATGGCCGGTACATGGACAGCTTCAATGTGCAGCTCAGCTGTGAATTTTGTCGGAAATGTGAGGAATGTGAGTAACTTTATAGTTTTTTTTTTAAAGGATGGGGTCTTAGCAATGTGTGCACAAGACTTTGAGTGTGCAAAAGAAATGTGTAAAGAGATGCTGTTTGATTATCATCATGTTGCTGCTTCCTCAGATCCAGCTTTGAACTTTGACACAGTACCCTCTGATGATTCATACTTTATCAGAAAAGAAATGTTTAGTTGGTTTACACAGCTTTGCTAACTTAATGATTAGACTACACTGGTATCAGATATGATGGCCAAAGAAAAAGCTTTAAACAAAAGTGAGGTGCACATTAAGTCAGTACAGAGCATCCCTGTTTGTAGATCCCTGTTTGTAGATCCCTGTTTGTGTGTGTGAGGCATGATGCATGTATGATTCATCCTCTGACCGGCAAACACAAGCTCTGAAAAAAGCCTGTTGCCTTTTAGTAGTTACTCAACTCTGTCGGTAGATCAAAATTTTAAAGAAGTTTGCTCATAGAGACCCAAGATCAAACACGTTAGGGGGATTTCCCATTCAGTGTGTCAGGGTGGGACACAGTCAGAGAGAGACTGATGTGGTGGGGGGGAGCCTGAGAAACCCTCTGTTCACCAGCTCAGGGTGGGATTCTGCTGCAGAAGTTCATGTTTGTCTGGTAATAAAAGCAGCATCAAAGGCAAAACCAACCAAAAGCGCTACAGAAAGTAGGAGGTGCAAAAAGTAGACCATCATCATGTCAGTGGAAAAAAAAGAAAAACACTGAAAAATGGTAAACATCGGAAAGAGCTGCAGATAAAAATGTCATATCTTGTGTCATCACTTAGGTCTGAGCACTGCTACAGGTGAGCACAAACAGCCTGTTATTCTTACCTTTAAATGTCAGTGTGGAAAGCATACAGTAGATGACAGATGGCACAGACTTTACAGATGCAGACTCATTGGCAGCCATGAGAAGAACATTCAGTGCATTCAACCCTGATAGTTACAAGGTGGCACTTGGGTGTCACAAAAACTTAGAGGGAGAGGGAGTCAGTGATATCAAAAGTAAAGAATAAGGTGTTACTTTTAGTTACTGCTGTGACAGAATTAAGACTCTTTCAATATAATGGATGAATGACACGCAAGAGAAATACCAGAGGAAAGTTTTATTTTAATACTGCTTCAGTTGATGAGCCAGAAATGATAAGATTTGACTTTTTGACGTATATGCAAACTTAAAGAACTTTGTAACTCGGGGTCACCTCCAAGGGTGATGCTCAAAGGGGTCATTTGAGTCTGGACAACCTGGGTTTTTACATTTCCTTTCAGCATTGTAGTTTAGCTGTTACCCACCTTTTAATTCTGGCAGAACTTACAGAAAGTCTCAACATTGACTCTCTTTTCTATATTGCTACTAAATTTTCAGACTTTTGGTGATAAAAGAAGACTGAATGTCAAGATTTTTTTATACCACACGTTCAGGGGATTTATACCAATAAATGTCTGTGGAAACTTATTTAGGTGGAAATTATTCAACCCACACAAAATCTCACCAACTGCTCTTGCAGTTCAACAGTATTAAGATGACAATCATTGAGCTATCTTGAAGTTCACTGAAAGTGTTAACACTTCATTAGTTTTGCATTACATGTCTTCAAAGGGAGCACGATGCCATTTAATTGGATCATAACCAACAATATTTCCCCACAATGTAACTACTTTGGTTCTTAAACCTCCTTTAATGGCATCAGTCACATCAACTACTACAACTACTGAGATGATGAATGACTGCTGTATATCTGTTAAATAAAAGCAGCTTCCTGAAGGCACAGTAAAGTCATAAATGTGAAATCAAAGCGAAAAGTGATAATATAACCCTCTTCTTAAAGACTGTTTACGCGACATGCCCAGTTTGAGTCATTTCTCTTTTTCTGATTTATGTCATATGTCTAAGACAACGTTAGACCTCATATACATGTGTGTTGCTTACACATACTTACATTCTCAGAATGATGAGTACGCCTTATCTCTCAATGACAGCTGTTGGTCATTTTTTTCTTGTATCTTTACAGCAAACATGGAGTATGAGTCACGTTGTGATAGCATTCACAACGCTGTGTGCAAATGTAAAGCTGGTTATCGATGCAGAGACCAATCCTGCGCAGAGTGTGTGCAGATTTCAACTACTACCACCGATGCACTCCCATCACCTCCTGCCACCACCGTTTCCAGTACACTCCCTCAAACCCACAGCCCCACCAAACTCCAGCCCTCTACTGAAGGTTTGAAATCTTACAAATGTTACTATCTATGTTTTAGGGGGAACAACTTAAGCTGCATAGAATTCTGCTTCAAATCTAAAAAATATCAAACAGGTAACTGAAAAAATCTGAATGCTGTGATGCATTAATTGATCTATGGAAGAGGAACTGCAACGCAACCAAAGCTTAAATTAGACATGCAGTACACTAGGCTTAAGAGGCAAAAAAAGTGCCTCATTTTATCTGAAAAAATAACTGAACAGCAAAACTCTTACAATCATAAGGTACAATGATGACCTGCTCTTTTTATAATCAGTCACAACCACCTTATTCTAAATTAGGTGAATGAAATAGCAATTTGGCATCATTCTTCTGGTTAAGCGTGTTGTATTGCAGATAACGTCAGAGTGGGATGTGGTCAGATGTATGGTCTTTTGCACCACTTTTGCTCTTGTTCAAACCACAACTTTTGGTTTTTCCTTACCAGCTAGAAACTTTAAAAACTTCAAAATATCAAACTCAGAATTATTAAACTTTCATATGTTTTTGTCTTCCTCAGAGAATGGGATTCTGACTCATACTGAGGGAACAAAATCTATATATTGTGTCACATAAATGTGTATATTTTGCAAAAAATATATGCTGTAACTGCTGTAACCAGCAGTTTTACATTCCTCTCTCCATACCTCCGTAGAGGGTCACATGACTCTTACTATTCTTGCAGGATGCAATGAGTGTGAGGTCAGTCACATAAGGTTACCAAGAGTGATCTGAATCTCGTGTGATTACTCAGACTTTTTGACCAGTTTTGTAAAATGGAAAGGATTTCAGAGTAATCTTGCTGAACAGTCTGAATAATGACCTATTTAATTCTTCCACTGAACTCTTAAATGTGTTTGCACCCAGTTGATAACTTTATTTTTATCTCTTTCTCCAAGTCCCGAAACCTGCTGTACCCATAGAAAACTTTCTCTGGGCATCCCCTTACATAGCATCTTTTACAAAAAGAAGCTGAATCTATAAAAAAAAAACAATGACTGCTTCTTTTTTTTTTTTCAGCACCAGTTTCTGATTTCTTGTACGCGAGTACAGTGTGGCTCCTGGCAATAGTTGTTCTTCTGTGTGCAGTCGTTGCATTATTTATTTTTACAAAAATCCCCACTTTACAGCGCTGGATCAGACACAAGCTCGGTAAGCAGGTTTACACATTCAGTTTACCACAATTTCTTTTTTAATCATAAACTTATAGAGATTCTTTATTAACGCAGACTTTCTTCTCCATTTATCTGATATTCCTCGGTATAAACGTCCTCTTTTTGTCTTTTTGCTCAGGGGGCATTCTTGATCAAAAACCTGCACCTGTTTCAACAAGCTCAGAAGATGAGGAAGTATCAAAGCCTATCCAGGAAGTGTGTGGAAAATGTGACCAACTTCTTGATGTATGAATAAGAGACAAAAGCCTGGACTTGAACAAACCACAATGTACAGTGGGACATTGAGTGACATAGTTTGGATCCAAAGCTTCTCTTGTTGCTTGGGCTTTTTATGGCAACTGGAGGGAAACGTCTCTGGATTCAGGACTGACCAAAGCAGGACTTTGTGACATCTGTGCCATTGAGACGATGAAAGTGTTTAAATGCACAAGGACAAAGAAAAGAGGGGGACCCTGTGCAGCACGTTGCTAAATGGTTTTATGTACTCCAGTAGAAGAAGTGATGCATCTTGTGTTTATGAAATTAGACTCAGTAGATATCACATATCTCTTGATTTGTTATTGGATTTTTTTTATTCCAGTTGATATCAAGTCCATGCAAAACATTAAAACTTAAGTAAATGAGAGCTAGCAATAATGTTAAAACATATTTACATGTCATTTTAAATTATAGCCAACAAAAGAAAGCACCATCCAGCAGCTCTTCCTAGAGTCAGAGTTTAACACCTTTTTTAGAACTGTAGCTAATGATTTACCTGAGGAATAGTAATGAGACAAACTCCTGTGAAGATTCAGTTTTTCTTGAACAAAATCAGTCTGTAATCCAGCAGACATAACAGCCACAACATATTTTCTTAAAAAAAAAAAAAAAAAAAAAAATCAAAGAACTTCCTCTTTGGATACATGACAGTCTTTTCCCTGCTCCTGGGACGGGATGAACATGCTGTCAATCTCTGCACTTCTCTCCTCCTCAGAAAGATGAATACTGGAAGAGGATGTGGGGTGAAAGACGGGACAGTCTCCCCTGTTCTCTTCCTCGCTGCAACTTCTCTCAACTGTCTTCACAGTTTCAATGGTTGGACCAACTTGGCCAGTAAAATGATTGAGCAGGCTCACGATGACCGTCCCTGGGTTGTGGACATGGACTGGCCCTACAAAGACAAAGAAAGTAGAGTGCTGTTAGTGAAATGTTTTATTGACCTGTTTAGTTTTAGATATGAACAATTAAAGCTCATTTTATACCCATTACAGTAACACAGTTGTGATTGTAACATCTTTATTTTCTTGTCGACCTCAAAAAGTCAGTCAGACATATTACATGAAAGTCTGATTTTATTCAGGAGTACCCAGATTAGTTGCTGAAAGGGGCGATGGCTGCTGCTTTGTATGGAATGAGTCTCTCGGGGGCTGAAGAGTTGGCTCCTTTGGTTTGTGAGAAACGACTCTGCCTCCCTGAAACAGGAAATCCTGAGTGTCAGGCAAACAGTAGCACAGAGGTTTATGATGAAATGAATGTTTAAGTATGCTGCTTACCTCAATGCAGAGCTTTGACATAGCTGAAAGTGCATTTGAAATAAAAGAGTGTCATAAATCAGTCTCTTTACATGTGCACATAATGAATCAAAATGTATTTAAAAATTGGTCACCATTTGTTGTCTGAAAGCCACTAAACATTTCACATCAACCATTTCAAAAAGGCTCCCAGTTAACATTGTTTCTTATGTGATCAACTTTTGATACAGAAAACTGACCTCAATTCAAATCCCACCTCACCTTGTTTATAACAAGACTCATCTCCACGGCAAAGAACAAAGAGCAGGATCACGAGGAACAAGAATCCCACGACAAAAACTGGACACAAGATAGCTGCCAGGTAACTCTTCGTCTTCTCTTTAAGAAGTACACAAGAAAAGAAGTTCAGAGCAACGCTAGCAGCTCTAAGGCTCATAGGATTTTAGCTTGTGCCAAAAAGTGCTAGCATTCAGGAGTGAAGCAGGTAATAAATGATGAGGTTTGGCATTTTATTTTAACTTGTTAGCATGCTAACATTTAACAGCTTCACCAGTATGTTCTATTTTGATTAAACACCATGGCAGTCAAGGACACAGGAGTCTTTTGCAGCTCTTCTAAGCTGTTACTGAAATGCAAAATAGCTTTAAGCTAATTGCTAATGTATTCTCTGTGACTGGAACACCACTATGCTCAAATGTCACAAGATTTAACTCTGTTTGTCTATGAGTGTCTGTAATTACTGATGAAATAATTTTATCATAGATATTACAACAGGTATGCAGACACATTCAAGTGGAAGCTACATCACTCATAATAAAGCTAGTGAGTTAATGAAAACAAAAAGTCTAGTTGCTTGAGTATCTACTTGAGACTGTTAGCAATAGCAACACCTGAAGGTCTAGTGTTAGCACAACTATTTCAAAAGCAGGCCGTTCATAGCCTGGTTAACAACAACAAAGAAGTTGAGTAAGAGTTTCCAGCATGGCGTCCATTATCATTGAGCTTCAAAATGTCTCTCCAGAAACCAGCGGATAATGTCACAGAGACCATGTTAGTGTTATACACATTTTATAGTCATGTTCAAGGCAGATTCTGTGGAAATCCAGAGTCATAAAGATACTATTTGTTGGTTGATAATTTCCTAGTATTTGCGATAATAAACCAGGATCATCCTCTGAGCACCATGAAATAGGCACCAAAATCCAACACAACCACCCAACATTTATCCGAATATTTATCCAAATGCTAAAAATCTAAATCAAAATTTGAGAAAAATTAAGTCATTGTCAATATGTTTTATCTTCTGCGGACAATGAATGTTTGTAAAAACATTATTCCCCCTGGCATCATCTTGAGATCATTGGTACTTCTGGAATTTTAATTGATCAGTTTGTCTCCAAAAACAGTCATCCAAACCAAAACATTAAATAATAAAACAAATAAGATTGTATACACATACTCCTCTCATGTATTTGTTGTATGAACTCACCTGTTTTAAGATGTGTGCCATTCCCTTGCGTGCCTTGGATAATGACTGCTGCTTCTTAAGATCAAAAACATTCAGGAAAAAATCATGGCAGAATTAGTGAAAGAACATCCTACAATATGAGACAAAAAGCATAAGAAACGTTACATTTGTTTCGTACTACTGGTAGATTATCTCAAACCATGTCTTGCATAAAAATTGCACTTTTTGAAATGACTTCACTTAGAATTTTCTGTTTTTAATGCTTAATCTGTTTGCGTAGATCTGAATTTAGAATCATTCTTCTCTCTCTGGGAGGAATATCTTGTTTATAGTCCAGGGGTGAAGGGGCTGACCTGCATTCATAAGCATCCGGTCAAGGACCTTTGTTGCATCCCCTCATTTCCTGTCTCTTTACTGTCAACTTTCAAGAAAAGGCACACAGTGTCCAGCAGAGAACACTTGAAGTTTCAGCACCAGCTTTTTGGATACACAGTTTTCAGCTTTTAAAACGAGGTGGACTTCACCACCACAAGAAAAAATATCTAGTCACTATCTTACTTGATGTTAATTATACCTCAGCGAATCTCTGCGGTTTCATTTTTCATATCACTGGTGGTTAGTGATGTAAAAGGAAGTAATAATTATTTTAAAAAGGGAGCATTTTATCTTACAACTTCTTCATGCAGAAATAATTGCATGGTCAGCAACTGAAATCAACTGTAGAAACTCAAATATAAGTGTGTGTATTACTTCTATTTTTTGAAAAGTATTAGTGAATAAAAGCAGATTTTTTTTGGTCCATAGGTTTTGCTCCAAATTTCCTAGTAAGATGTTTATCTGGGCCAGCTTTATTATTTTAGGGAGTCTATTTTTTGATGAGTAATTAGACAGATACACTTGCTAAGATCTGATTTTGTGTAGTGTTTACACTGTAGTATTATCATTTAAAGTGGCTTTATAGTTTTAACAGCTTAATAGAAAAAAAGTGTACAAGAGTTCAGACCATAGCACATGTGATGTGAAATAACCAATAACATTTAAGAATAACCACTGATGTCATTATGTCAGTCAGTAAAAACCTTTGAGGTTTATTTGATTTGTAACGACGCCCTCTGTTGGTAGAGGTCTCTTAATATGACAAAATAGAAATGCTTCACAGCTCAGTATTTACCAGTGGAAGTTGCTTCCTTGTCCCTGACACAGTATCTGCAGTTTGTTGAGTACGTGACCTTTTCACTGCAGCTGTAACCGTTGTCACAGGTACACTTCAGATCTGATGTGCTGGTGCAGTTCTGCACCACCTTTAGGTTATAATCTGCGACAGTGGAAAGTATCATTTCAGATTTTAGGGACTTTAATGCACAAAGATGTTGTTATCAGATATGCAAATGAAGTGAGACAAGTAGTTTTCAAGTTCATCATAGTTGATAGGTCAGTGGTATCAATTTAGACCTAACAGTAATGGAGACAACTATTCACCAGGTGGAAATGACTCATAGTTTCTTTACCTGGTTTGCAGTCCCCGTAGCAACGATGGCAGTTACCTTCTCTGTTCCACTTAGCTGTATAACTTCCTGGAGGACAAGGCACACAGACTGTGCAAGACTTCTGATACTCACCTGCCAGAACAGAGAGACAAAAACAAGAGCAGTCGGATGATAAGCAGGGCAAAGAGAGCGCATACTGATAAAGGATGTGGTCATACTGCGGAGAGTCAGCGTACTGTGTCATTTTTCGTCAAGACAGACAGAGGATATGTGCAGAAGTTAAAGAAAAAACTATAGAAGGATGTCTCAGAACATCACAGTAATTTCCAGATTTTATAAACAACTGTTGCTTCACTTTTAAAATAGTGAGTCACATAATGGAGAAGAGAAAGTGAACTGGTAAAAAAAAAAAAAAACAGGAGAGTATGCCAAGAGTAGTTTCCTTACCTGGAGGGCACAGGGTACAGTTTCTGCCCTGGCTTACATACCAGGTTGGCCCTGCCTGTTAAGACAAACATCATCAAATGTACTAACCCACTAAATGGTGAGCAGACTTTGTCATAGTTTTTATCAATTCCTTAAAAACTTTTCCTGAAAAGCACCATATTTTTTGGAAAACATTTAAACACTGTTTAAGCTCATCAAAGGAAGGGAGTTTGTATTTACCTGCAGGGAGATGGGTACCAACAGTACAGAGAACAACAAGACAATCAGAAAACATTGCATCCTGTGGAGCAACAGTAAGAATACCTTGTTAAAACAGAGTGACTGTAGCTTGTTTTTCATACCACAGAGTAGCAGCATTTTAAACTATCTGTAGTAAAGTCTGGCAATAAAAAATAAACACATACTAAACACAAACACATAAAAAAATCTTACCTTCAAACTGATGTGTCTTCTGTTCTTTCTTTTGTTTTAGTAACTTCCTTAAGGTGTGTTTGTCTGTCCTCCTCCCTCTGCTCTCTCTCCCTCTACCCGACATCTGTGTCACTATTTCCTCACCTGCATACATCTTCCTTTCTTCCTGTCTCCTCCGCCCACAGAGCTCTACCAGTATGCTCTGTTTACATGTTCTGCTCATCAGCAATCTACTGTTTCTGCATCAGAGCCTCGTCACTTTCCGAGCATACTGTGAGGTCTGGCCTGCTAAGGACCAATCAGAGAACCGCCAATGCTGTTAACTTACGCAAACATGACGGTAGAGAAGATTTCAGGCAATGACAGTTTATAATCTTGAGTTCAATCTCAGGCTATTTTTCTTTTTAGGTTATTTTTCTTTTTCATATAATAACTGCTAGAGGAAAACCAATGGAAGCTAAACGTGTATTTGTGTTAAGAATTAACCAATCAAACAATCCAACAGGAATGAAATAGATAAAAACACTGACTTGAGTCAAACGCTTGTGTTCCAAATGAAATCAAGAATGAAACTGATCCAAAAAAAAAAAAAAAAATCAAAGGAATACATAAAGCAGAATTTCATTGTTTCTTTCTTACCACGTTGTAAGTGCATGACTGTATTTGTTTCAAGTACCTTGCTCTGTTGCAGCCAAGGTTATAATAGTTTTGGATTTGTCATTATAGTTTAGTTTTAGTTAGTTTTGAATCTTTTTTCCATTACAGTTTAGTTTTACTAACTTCCTTAAGGTTAGTTTTAGAGCAGGCATTCTAGTTTTTATTTATTTTTGATTTTTGCAACAAGGCTTAGTTTTAGTTTAGTTTTAGTTTTAGTTTAGTTTCAGTTTAGTTTCAGTTTAGTTTTAGTTTGTTCATACCCTGTTAATCAGGTGCAGGATTGAAAAAGGTCAGAGTAAATATTTTGTAATACTGTTTATTTTCCAGTCCAACATAGTGCTCACTGCTCAGTTCATGCTGATACTGAACTGTTGGCTGCTGCCTTCATCACAAAAAAATAATATAAACTTAATATGAAAAATATATACATCAATTATATAATAAATAATGTTAATCTAAATCACATTAAAAAATATAAACAAAAACTATATAAAACAATATAATATGAGCTTAAATCTTTAGAAACTTGGACTTAAACAAGAAAGACAGACTCACATGCGATTAAACTATTACAGATGATCTGATTCATTGCTCTATTACGTTTTGTGGCAGCACAGTGCACAGCCAGTCAGTGTAGTAGACAAGCACGTCCCAGTACGTCGCTATGATGGTGCCGCACGGCACTGACAACTGCCTAAAACTGTCTAAAATTGGTTGGGAAAATGTGTCGGATTAATTTAAATCCTTAAGGCTATTAATATTGTCAGAAACTAAAACTAAGGGCATTTTCTCTATAATTTTAGTTAGTTACAGTTAGTTTTGAGAACACAAGATACAGTTTTAGTTTACTTATAGTTTTTGTTTTCTTTTCTAGTTTTTTTTTAGTTTGAGTTAACTGCATTGTATTTTAAATTATAGTTTTCGTTTTTAGTTTCATTTTAGTTAACAATTATAACCTTGGTTGCAGCTTGTCAATTGCCTCCTCTTACATTTGCACAGATCAAGCTAAATATGCTTACCCAGCAAATTCCTAAATTGAATGACGTGATGTCATTGTGGTGTGTCCTGCCATTTTTGTAAACGCAAGTGAGTGGTTAGTAAAGTTTTTCAGTGGTTCAGATATTTTTGGCAAATTTATAGATAAAGGGACACAGCCAAAACGACATGGAAACCTGTTTTATCACACTTAACTTTCACAGTGTTGCAGTTAGCATACTGTTAGCCTCAAAGCATTACCACTTTAGTCAGTGGTCTGCTACCTTTATTATCAAAGGAACCATTTTGCCTCGTGTCACCTGGATTAAAGCCAGTCCAAAGCCACAAAATTGACTTAATTTTTACAATAAAGACAATATGGTGTTGAAAAAACCCATCCTTGGTCAAAATATGTTGAATTAAATTGTGGAACAACAAGGATACTCAAATTTCATAGCATATATTGATAATGTCACTCAACTTATCATTTTTTGTTTGCTAATTTCTTGCTTCATATCAAGTATGTATATTTAGTCAGCACATTGGCAGTTAATTGAATCCACCCACACAGAGTAAAAATTGCTATTTTTTTTCCATATTTGACTTTTTGTTGATTTACTTATCTTACCAGGGGTGTGAAAATTGAGGTACGCTACAGGTAGAAGGAAAGTTGGTGGTCTGCTAATGTTGTAGGAGGTGAAAGAGAGAAGTGGCAGGCTTGGTTGCAAGATGTGATGCATATTTAGTTCAACAAAATGTTTTATTTATTATGAATCTTGTTAATCATCAATACCATCTGTAAGAAAAATAATAAGATTCTTTATTTCAGTAAAAAAAAAAAAAGATTAGAGCTACAGGGAGCTATTGCAAATGAGTCAAAGAGCTGGATGAGGAGCCAGAGTCAGGTTGCAGACCAGCCTATGTCATAATTTCAATTTTTCAGTAAAAGAAAAATAATAACGTATTTCTATTTCTTTATTTTTGTTGATATCTACAATATTATATTTATACCATATATAATTACTATTGCTTACTTATTTATTTTAACTGACTTATAAACTTATTCTATGAGGCACACAAAATAATAATCACAATGTGTATAATGTATGACTTTGACAAGCAAGGCCTCTTGCATTTGAAGACTTCTGGCTTCCATGATGATGTTGACATGAGCTCATTCTAAATTTTATTTTTGACAATCTTTCAGCAGTTCATCTCCTCTGGCAGATGCAACTTGGTCAGAATGTCGAGCAGCTGACAGGTGCAAACCAAGCACATGGCAGGAGCCTCTGATTGATTATGATTTTAATGAGGGGGCTGAGCAGGACTTGCTAGCTGCAAACCAAACATGCAAAAGTCTGACAGGAACAAGCTCTGAAAATAACTCTGACCCAACAGAGGTCGGAAGTTTCAGATGGTTTGAGATGAAAAAAACTTCACACCTCTTTGTTAAGAGCATGACAGTGCCAGTAGCTACATGGCTAACTCAACCCTGTTAGTAACGGAAGTCCCAACAAGGTGTCACAGTAAAGCTGTTTCTCAGTGTGTGCCTACAGCCATGGAGCTTGTCTGCTATGGTGACCGGATTTTACGCCTTCTTTCAGTCTCTTTTTCCCATCTGCTGCTCTTTTCATGATTACTTTGTTATTTTTGAATTAGCATCAGTTCAGATAAGACAGTCCATTCCTACTAATTGAATTGGCTGAACACTTATGCACTTATCGGCTACTGTGCCATCTGACCCCACAAACCCCTCTCAGAGTACATCTACCTATTACATCAATACTTTAAAAATTCCTAACCCCGAATAAACCCATAAGAAGCACAAATACGATCCCTAATACAGAGGAGTGTGTGCATTGCTGCTTTGAAAGGCTTGTATTTTAACCCTCAGGGCATTTAAACGGGCCTCTTGCTGTATTTTTCACTGATCGACCCTTTAATTAGAAAAAATCACACACAATCTTTTTCTCAGTTGCATCTTTAATTCTTTCAGTCTCTCTTTAAACATGGCATATCGCAGCTCCACAGTTAAGCATCATTTAGACTAAATGACTGTCTTTTTGTTTAAAGCTGCAGAGTCACACATCTGAATTTCTGTTCTAATTACATTGCTTGAATTTCCCCTCGGGGATAAATAAAGTATTTTCTATTCTATTCTGTTCTATCTGAGGCACCTGAGATCAATGCTCAAGACGATGGTCAAATTTTTAGGACACACTAATTAAATTACATATTTTGATGGGAGATGCGTAAACATCCCTTTTGTTTTAAACTGCTGTCGTTTTAATTCCAGTTCAGAATTTGAATAATTTCTCATTTATCTCAGGTGTGTGACCCTTGATATTGTTTTGCAGCCTTTAAACACATTTAGACTCAAAGCTATATTTCCTTTACACATATTATCAAAGCCATCATACAGTCATTTTGCTAAAGCATTTGCATTTCAGTAGTTTTCAGTTTTTTAGACTGGAGTCATTTTTAAATTGACTTTCATTTGGCAGCGACATACAGTCATAAAAGAGAAGTACCACTGGGAATCAAGTCAAATGTCACAGGTTAACATCATCAAAATTTTTTCAAGGATTGTATCCAAAGACAGATCATTCAGGATTTTTTGTTTAATCAATCATATCAGTTTTTGTACTTGCATCTTTTTCTTTATGTCGTGTAATTGCCGAAGTAAAAGTCCTCTTAAAAACGCTCACTATACAGACAAAACACTCAGAAACATACACACTGGCACATGCATACAAAGAGACTCACTCAGTGCATGAAAGTAAACCTACACAAAGAAAAAAGTTGTGTTTATCCCCTCACACAGGTTATCTCTGCCATCCTCCTTCTCTATCGAACAGTAGCAATTAGCATTCAGCTAACTCCGACACATGCACGAGTAGAAGCGTCAAATCTGATGTATTACTGTTTCTGTCACTGAAAGAAGTGGAGATGTGGATTGCAATGGAAGCAGAAGAAATACATTTCAACTGCTACGACCGGCGTGAAGAAACTGCAGGCAGGATTATATTAGACATCAGTGATAAATGAGCACTGAGAGCAGGGGTCTTCCCTGAAAGAGATGATTTCCAACAGTATGCTAATACGTTTCACTACAGAGTGTCTGAGTTACAGTTCATAGTTCAATGTGCCACAGGAAGCATAAATAAAGTAAAAATGAGGTATGTGTTGGTGTGAATTTATTATCCTAGCGCCCCACCTTCAGTATGTGAAAGATGGAGAAATATCATTTTCTATTTTCAGCGAGTCAACTTCGTTTTTGACATGTTTATAATAGTGCTGATTTGTTTCATTTACATTTTTGCTTAGCTCTTCCTTTCTATGTGCAAACTTTTACAGGCTCAAAACTATTTGAATTATATACATCAAGCACCTTTGTGAAAAGCTGCTTCAGCAGCAGCTATATCAAGTTTTTTTTTACACACAGCAGTTTCCTGTTGATTTCTACAGTCTGACCATTTTAGTTTGGCACGCAAAGGTTGCCCTACTTTTGCTCTAGGACAACTTTTTCTTTGTCCTGTACTATCTTTGAAGTCATTCTGCTCAGCCATGCAGCTCTATTCGATTCACGGGCTCTGACTGTAGATGGACCATTTCTGCCGAAAATGAAACTAAATTAGACATCTTTGTGACATTTGGCTGTCAGTGCATGATGTTTTTCCGTACTTTTAAATGACAGAAGAGAAAAATAAAAGAGACAATGCTGACCCCAGATCAGATTTAAAAGGGACAGATAGACATTTAACACCACAACATGGAGACTTTGGCTACATTAAAAACTAAAAACAAACCTGCATCCGTCTGAAAAAAAAACTTGTTCTCTGTAGTCATCCCAAAATGTTTCTTTACACTTTTTTGAAAGCATCACTTTATTTAATTCCAAATATGAGTTATCTTGTCTGCAATGCTTAAAACGTTTCAGTTTGATTACATACTCTGATTTTTTTTATTTTTTCCAAACTGCATCAAATCTTTGCAAACGAATTTCTCTTGACAATATGAGTTGTTTGGGGGCATTTATTCATAGATCTGACATAATTTTTTTTGAAGTGAAGTGTAAAATTCAAGTGTGTTCAGGATGCTTTCACCCAAATATTTACAGAGACTGAATGTTTTGTCACAGCGGGAAAATCCATCCATCCCTGATAGATAAAGATCGAGATCATTTCAAGATTTATTTTGTGCACACATACACATACCATCAGAGTCATATGACTAAATGTGTGCACTCTTAGAGACTAATTTAATAATAAACCCACAGCTTTAAAACTGAAAAGTATAAAATACTGACATCTTATAAAAAGTTAGACACAAGCTCATCATCTTAGCCAAAGTCTCCAATAAAACAAATGAAGCCGCTCAAACTTTCACCAGGACATCCTGTGGTACAGTTCTGTTTGTTAACAGGGTCAAATAAGATTCTGATACTTGCTTAATTAGCTTTAAATGCCCAAGTCATCAAACCGCAATGTGCCACCTCACTACATGACAATAAATCAGGGCACTGACTCATGATAAATTCAGAATATGCAGCCCTCTGAATTCTCACAGATTAGTCCTTTAAAAGCAGTGCTATCCTAACTATCGCGGTCGAACATAAGATGTCGAGGCCCTTCTACAAGCAGACCTCTCCCCTCTGCAGGGCAGTGACATCAGCACGCAGCAGTGCAGACAAAAACCTATCTCTGATGTAGTCACAGTTTCAAAGCTCAAAGTCTCCTCAGACAAAGCTGATTTACAAGGACTGCACGAAAAGAAACCATGAGACATGATAAATGAAGAGGACAGTATGTAAACATGGTGTTGCCATAATTACAGGTGTGTATTGCATTTAATGATACTTGAGCTGGATGTAGTGGAGGTCATTTAACCACGGCCCCTGATGCAGGAGGGAGAAAGTGTCAAGATCTCCCAGTGCTGGGTGGAGAGGCTGAAGAGTTGTCGCTCTCTCTCTGACTGCTGTCGTCAGCAGAAGCAGGCGCTGCAGAGTTACTGTGAGGAGAAAAAACACATACAGGAAAAAACAGACTTTCAAAAGGCAACTCACTCTTCAGAGCTACTCTAGCTTTCTTTTTCATATTTTGAGAAATAAACACAAACACTTGATTAAACACACTCTTGAAAAAAGAATAATTCCCAGAGGAAAGTCTCATGCAGTGTATATGCTTTAGGTCTGAATAACAATTTATGTAGGTGGTAGACTTTTAATAACATGCTGTCACATGTTTTATGGTCCACTGGTTGAGCTCAGTTGGTAGAGCAGGTGACCCATGTGCAAAGGTAATCAATCCTCCTAAGGTGCTTTTCAACAGCAGAAACTTGTCCTAGGAACTTTTTGAAGAACTTTCCTTTGCAGGAACCACAAATTTAGTTCTTGGGAAACTGAACTTTTCAAAGATCCCGAAACTTTGGAGGGCAGGACTTCAAGATAATCTAATTTCTATCATAAAGCAGGTCCTAAATTTACAAACCTTGTTATAAACCTCGTTTTAGGTGTTAGAACATTATCAAAAGTTGGTTTTGTTATTTTTTGGAAACAATCTTGTTTACAGAGGCCAGCTGAGCAGAGAAGCAGACAGGTAGAAGCATAAAAGGGAGATCACACAAGCGCAACCACTTCCTGTACCCTGAAGTTATTACATTATTTGATTTTTACAGCTCACCTGCTGATACATAAAAGATGACAACTTTTTATCCTTGAATTCAGCAAAGAATCAAATAAGGAGCAGTGCAAATGAATCATTCATGTCATATGCCTAGTTAGTATGATATTCACAAGACTTTAGGCCACAGCTGATAACAGTCAAAAATAGGGATGCATGGCATATCGGTATCAATATCTGCATCGGCAACATTGGTCATTTTTAAACATATCGGTATCGGCCGATATGGTATCGGTATCGGCCAACATTTGCTCATTAGCTGCAGGCATTTTCAGAGCATCTTGAACAATCTTTCAAGACCTAAATAATATTGTTCTCTGTGACCATGTAAACACCAAAACCACCTAAGAAGAGTGTACTTTCTTCTTTTATGTCTCCTTTCCTGTTTTTGATCCAGAAAACAGACTAAATGTACTTCTTTGATCATGTTCATCCTGGGCGCTCCATCCTTTAATCCTCCCATTGGTCATCTTTTCTCACGATTGCGCCACTCTTCCTCTCTGAACTACCTCAACGCATCATCTCAGACTATTTTTTTTTGTTCTTGTTTTTTTTACCAGTATAGGTATTGGTAAATATTGGTTATCAGCCATATCAACAATATTAATACTGGTATCGGCCTAAATTTCCATATAGGTGTAGTTCCAGGAGAGAATGATTGTGAGCATATGTTACCCGTCTCCACTCTGTGTGATGAGTCTCCTGCAGGTCTCCATCTGAACATCCAGGCCTCTCTTCATCGAGCACATCTCCATGTACTCATGCAGATGTCTGTTCATGTCGCTCTTTGCTGTGGCCAGCTCCAGCTTGAGTAGGAAAACAATCATACCGTCACAGCTAGTTCCAATGTTAAATCACAAACTCTGAACACGTTAAAATCAGACAAACTATGAGCCACTTTATGCAGAGTCACCATGTGAATTATCTTCAGTTTTCAAAGAAAGCTGAAACGGACAGAGATGTAGGAGCAGGAAAATATTTCATATATTTCTACTTATAAAAAACAGGAAGTGTCTGACCTCAATCTGGTCAATGGTCTCCTGGTATTCCTTCTCTCGGGACTTGAACAGACATTCTGTGTCATTAATCACCTTTTCCAGACAGTCCTCCTGAGGGAGAAAAAAAGAAAGAAGAGAGATATTTAGAGGATAAGGGAAAACGTGTCATAAAATATCAAAACACTGTGCTAATTAACAAACAATCAGACACAAGGGGAACTTGTCTGACTGTGAAAAACACAGCTGGTCTAATGCTCCATACAGCTCAGATTTCACTGACTCATGCAGCTTGTTCCTCAGGAGGACGGCCGGCTGATTGAAAACAAATACCTACATGGATTTCTTGGAACAAACACACTCTATACCAGCACAGGGTAGACACTGCAAATGATGTACACAGTGTGTGTGAGTGTGTGTATATGTGTGTGTGTGTTGCTTTGTCCTGATACAGCCCTGCCTTGGGAAAGCAGTCAAGGTCACCCAGAGATTTGGATGAATAATCCCCCGAGACAAAACTTAATCCACTATCATTTTAGGCAGCATCTCTAAGCATCAAATTCCTGACGTCAGAATTTCCCTTAAAAACTGTTAAAACTAATTTCATACAGCGCAACTTTCTCATTTTACCATTCAAAGATGTAACACCAGTGTGAAGTATCTGTTACACAGGGTCTGTCACTGAAAAAACAGCTGAAAGGAGATGATGGTTTCACATCTTCACCTCTCACAATTTACAAGCTGTTTCTAGGTAACTTGGATTTGTGAGAACTGAACCCTTAAAGCAGAACTAATAAAATCTGAAGTGATATGAATCTAACCACATCAAATAGTCCTTTACCTCAAACAAAACTGAAAATTTTCTTTGGCTTTGAATATTTCCATACACAGTTAGGATAAAAGAGCACAGCTCAACAAAAAGACGATCTGTAGCTCTAGTCTATCTTTTTGACACAATGTTGATTTATTTCTCTGTAACATTATTTGTCAAATCTGAGTTCACATTAGAGCATTAGCTACAGGAATCATCTTCTGAAAAGTTGTATAAAGAGAGCAGTCTGTGTGGTTTGACTGAAATAAGTCATGTGACCACGGCCTACCTCTCCTGGTGGGTGAGTGGGGTCCGGAGGCAGAGCACATCCTGGAAAGTCCTCCCAAAGGAGCAGCGTCTCTTCAGTCTCCTCCCATGCAAGACTGTCGCAATCATCTTCAAACTCACATTCACGCCTTAGCAAAAATATTTAGGCAGAATTAGTGGATGTAAAGGACACAAAATGATGTTCGTTATATCTCAAAGTCAAAATACTCACAGCTGGTTCAGCATCCTCTGCATCTCCTCGTTGATCTGATTGGCTGATGAGCCACAGTGCTCCTCTTCTTTGTTCCCGCCTCCATCACTCTCAGAGGTGCTGACAGGTTCGTCACACTCACTTCCGTTGAAGGACAGAGGAGTTTGTTTCCGGCGGCAGTTTAAGGAAGTTTGATTGTTTGGAACCTACAGAGACATTAGTGGGACTTAAATCACTACCATCATTTAACTGCAGAAGTTTTGTCGAAAGGTAGATTAAACAAAACAAAGATAGACACATTAACTGGTTGGTTGTTTTCTTAGTACCTGATACATCTGGATCACATCCTCACAATTCCTCTGCTGAGCTACATCACAGAGACGAGCAGTTATATCGATCCTGCGGCAGATGTCCATGTCCACCTTCATGGCCTTCTCTTGGATCTTACTGTCCAACTCTGACAAGTTCTGCAGAGAGTAAGCCCAATGGGGGGGGGGGAGAAATACTCAAACCTGCTGCTCTCCAAAAGAACAAAATACCACTGACTTAAAAACGAACAGACATTTGTCTTTTATTCATAAAAACAACTCTCGGTTGTTTTCAACAAGCAAAAATAACATAATGAATTTTAAAAGGTTATGTAAACAGTGGAGTTTCAAAGAGATGTGAGTTTACATGTGTGGCCAGTTTGGTCTCGAAATGAAGAGTGTGTGACTGTGCTTACGTTGCTCATGAGGCCTTTGAAGAGAACCAGCTCAGCCTTCAGCTGCTGCACTCTGAGAGCCAGCTCGTCCTGACAGCCTTCACTCTCCTGCAGGTCCTGCACACATGAGGACAAGTCATGAAGAACTTATCTGGGAATGTGTACCTTTTACATTCCAAACGATATGATGCCGATATCCGGTACCTGGCAATTGGTACTGGTACTCCACGGTACCAATTTTCAGTACTTTTGTGTGTGTTTCTGTGGTAATAAATGTTAATTTGTTTGATAATAAAATTTCAAAGTTTTTTAATTTAACATATTTATTCTTCAATATGTAAAATTACAATGCTGTGTTCATGTCCAGCATGGAAAATTGCCTACTCTTCCACTGCCTTAGTCACAAGGTTGCGTTTAGGTACCTAAACATGATACCGTTTGATTTTACGTAAATGGGTGCTCTGTACTACAAACAGAATTTGGTCTGTACCCATAAAAGTACTGAGAGTACCTATCCCTAAACTTATCATGTGCCAGCATACCCACATAGGCGTACTAGAAACATCACAGTTCTCTTTATGGGGCATTACTGCATGCAGAGGTCATCCACAGAAAATTGAGTTTGAAAGTTGGATGTCCTGAAAGCATAATGAGCTCAGTCTGCGTCTAATGAACAGTAAACTCCCTTCTCCTCATGTCGACTTATTCATATGACCTACAATACTGGTCAGGCATCTGAAGCTTTGATGTTTGGCTGCTTGTGGTGTCACAACAAAGTACAGATTCCTGGCAATGGTTCACATGCGTTCCTACATCATGTGCACACACTTACCTACCACACACACACACACACACACACACACATACACACACAGGCACGCACACACACACAGAGGAAATCAACTAACCACAGGGCCTGCAAAGACACAGCTGCAAGAAGCCAAAATACAGCAACTAACCTGACAGTAGCTGACAGAGGCAAACAGTTCAAAGCTTTACATGATCACAATGGACAATGCTTAGCTTTAGCATCCCTGTGTTTTAATTTTTTGATAGTTAGCAAGGAGGTAAGTGTAAAAACTAATCATTGATGAGTGCAAGATGGAGACCTGAGTCAAAGAGTACAAATGGCTACATTACACTGAATTATTGGTCTTCTTACACACAAACACATACTCACACACAGGTGACTGAACCTTACCTCTTGTAGGTCTGCAATTTTCTGCTGCAGATCCATCCTCATTGTGTACTCTTCTTCCCATCTAAAAAGCACAGACACAGGCAGAAATTGTTCATCCATCAAGGTAAACACTCATGGTAACAGCCATTGCTAATGAAAGAATACTCTTTACTCAGCTGTTCATGTCTCTTCTGGACATACTTAGAGGCATGCAGAGTATGAGCTGACCCATGACTCCACTACTTAAGTGCATCTGTCTTACCACACTATCCCTCTCTGACAAACAGATTCCTTAAGGCGTAAAACATCAACTGAGGCTACCACGCAGACACCAATACAGTCGAACAGTGACAGTGTTTCCTAAACAAAGCCTACTATACCTGCTAAATTCATATAAATAGAAACAGTAGTAGGGGAGTTTAAAATGATGAGCACTTGACATGTAAAATGTTTGATAAAGCCTCGGAGAATTGTTTAGATACATTCTGAGGTCAAACTTTAGAATGATCTTAAACCTCAGTTGACATTGCAGTATGGCTTCCATTTAACACCACTGTATCTGCAATAAGCTGGGATCAGCAGATTTGTAAGTTTAGCTCTGCTGCTGAAAACAGCTGCTTTTCTTCTAATGTCAGTAATGTGTAGAAAAAAGTAGCGGTCATATTCTAAAATATCGAGATGTGTTATTACTTTAATTTGTCAACTTTGTACAATCAAAAATGTCTAATATGGGGTGCCAATGCGGTCTTGCAGAGCCCCATGAGAGAGAGTGTAGCCTGCAAGCCATTGACCCAAGTTTGAGTCCAACCCAGGGCCCCTTTCTTGCACCCCCTCCACCCACTCTCGCCTGTTTCCTGCTCTATCCACTATCCTGTTCCCTTTAAATATAAAGGCAAAAAGCCTGAAAACAAAACTTTAAAAATGTATTTCTTGCTATTTCCACAAATTCTGTTGCACACAACAACCACAAATCTTTTTTTCATCTTTGCCCTCCGATTGGTACAGTTCATCTTGTACTAAATGGAAAAACCTCATATGTTATTAGTCTGTTTTTTTTTTTGTAACTGCAGAAACACAGCTGCATAAGCTGGTAAACTCTGAACTAATTCTAAATTATCAAAACAGAAAAAAGTTATACTAGTTTAAACATTGTACCAATATTATGTTACATATCCTCTAAGTACCAAACACTGTACCTTTAAAAGGTTCTGCTTTTTACCACTGGTGGTGCTATGGAGATGCTTTTTTCCAACTCTAAAGATAATTTTTGATTTTTTTTTAATCATGAAAATACAACATCCATTTTAACCAAGAAAATCTGGAAGTGTTTGGTTTTTGTTTTCATATATAAAGGAAGGAATGAGGGAAATGGTTTGCAGTCAGGTGCAAAATTTGCATTTCATGTATGTAAATGATAATCAATGAAGTTAACTTAGATGAAATCTGACACAAGTGCCAAAAACACTCATGTGAATTGGGTGTGTGACTGATTTGCTTATTCACCCACTAGTAATTACTTATTTGGTGATTTGTGTGGCTCAATTGATTGACCCATGAATCTGAACTTCAATAAATTTAAAAGCCTCGAGTTTAAAACACATCCAGTATGATGCCTCAGATAAATTCACACATGTCCCAAGGGAAAATGCACTAACTACTGAGTGTGTGGCCTCTTTTATAAATACTGTTACAGATGCAAAATTCTGCGGCACATCTCAACCTTTGGGGAATACTAAATTCGAGGGAAACTGAGTCATGAAACAGGAGTTGTTGTTGTCGTAGTGAATGCTTGTTTGATCAGTAAGGTGACAGCATGCAGGAGGCAGAGATGCCAAACCCACATCCAGCAGTTACAGCTTGCAGTGCATGCTGCATTGCAGATAAAGTGTGCAGAGTGGAGAGGGGGGATGCACAGTGAGGAAGAGGAGAGGCAGGAGGGAGCTGAGGAGGGTGAGAGGAAGTTTGATGAATGGTGTTTACATGAGAAGCATGGTGGGAGAAGAGGACTGACTGATGAACAAGAAGAGTGAGAGAAGAAAGAAAAAGAACAATTTGTCCTTGATTTAAAAAAAAATCAAAGAAGTCAGATGAGTAAAACAGACAGAGGGCTAAAGCTCTGACAAAGAAGCAAAATATAATAAAGCTTTAGGTTGCATAGATTCACAATAGAAAATGACCATAGGGGGGATTTTGCTGAGGGGAAAAGGCTGTTGTCATCCTGAGGTAAAGTGATATCTACAGGAAATTCAAAGAGCTGAGAAACAGCCTGATACCTTAAAGATGGCTGATCATAGAGGCAAGATCACTGAGAGGGGAGAAAACATGTCACACTCTGTGATTTGCAGTTTGAAAAACAAAAAAATTTACTTTCTGCACAAGAGGTCAGCAGATCATTTCCTCTCAAGTTCCTGGACAATGAAACCACGTGTCTGATGTAACACACATGGGCAGTTAGAGCTGTCCTTGTCCCCTCATTCACAAAGACGCCTCTATCCTATGCTCAGGATCCGCTCCTTAGTGAGGACTGCATGGCTGCTCATTTGGAAATAATGTGAGGGAATTCAGTACTGAATGAGCTGGAACCTGAGGGCTACTGTAGTTCACCTTGGACAGAGAGTACTGAATGCACATGTCATAAAGACCTGGAATTAATCACAAAATGTACAAAATTTGGGTTATTTCTCTAAAAATTTACAGGGAAAATATGCCCTAAAACTTAAAAGCTCAAACTGTGCTTTAATGTCCAAGCCTGACCCCCTAAACGCATTACTGTATTATATTATTATTACTCTTCTTGAGTAATTAATCCATCATGATGTCTATTACCTGTGAAAAATGCCAAATCACAAATTCCAGGTGCACTACTATCCTTTCACACCTTGTTTTCACATGATAGTAAATAACTTCTATCATGACACAGAGCTAAATTCAAACTTTCTGAGAGGATCCAAAAAATTGTGATTATGTGTGAATGATGATTTTAGCTTTGAGTCCAATAATGTCCTTAACGTTCTTATTTACCTACAAAGTGAATCACAGCACTTGTAATGAAGGGACAACACTGACAGGCCCTGGACTCAAAGCTACATCTTTCATTTTAAGTTGTCTAGTATTAGAAAATAAAGAGCAGATTTTATCACACCTGTAAATAAAAGCCTTTACAGCTGAGTTTTAACCTTAACTGTCCCTGCAACACTTTGACCTTCATTCTTTTATATTTTTAGCCAGTGATGTGTTGATTGTTGAGGTGTATATCTAGCTGCAGCACCTGCCTCTGTGATTAGACATGGAGTGAGTGAATGCATGGTCAGGCGGTGGGTGATTGATGCTGAGGATTTGTGCTGACACTGCTTGTGCATGAGACAGCTGGTCTGCAACAGCTTTACTATCTCAGACAGTACACAGCACATACAGCTACAGGCAAAATAAAAGAGTTTACCTGCGTTTATACTCGTCCCGTTCTCTCTTCACCTTGGCCAAGACATTATACAGCGCTCTTATCTCAGGGGTGATGGTGTCAATCTGGACCCCAACTCCATCAGGGTGCACCCAGGACACTCCAGGGCTTGTTAGACGCTCTGTGCTGGGGCCGAACTTGCGAGTGTGGTTGTAGGACCAGATGGTTCCTGGAAGAAACCTTGGCGGAGGGTTAGTAGATCTTTCCTGACCTGTACTGGCATTAGTGACACTTCTTGAGCCAGAGCCAGGAGAGTCCACACAGGGAGAGGCCTGGCTGATGGTGATAACTGGGTTGCCAGAGGTGTTGGTTTGGGTTGAATTTGAGCTTTCGGAGGCTGTGGATTGGAAGGTGGTTGTGAGAGCTGGTGGGAACAGTGTTGTAGGCCTCCTGGCTGAGTTGTTGGTGTTGTGGAAGGGGAGGGAGCCAGGCCTAAGGGGGATAGTCCCAACAAATCCGGTCTGCACACCTGCCTCTTGTGTATGCGTCCTGCCATCACAGCACCCACCTTGACAGCCTTTGTTGGCATCCAGCGCCTGTTGCAGCTGTTTCTCTAAAATCTTGTTTCTGCGCTCTAATTCGTGCACTTTTGCCAAAAAACATCTGAATCTCAGGTTGAGAGTTTTGAGGACGCTGATGTTGGATCCCAAGTCGTTTCTCAGAGCCATGGCGGCAGGGGGATGTGGCACAGTGTGGTGCTCGAAGTGGCCGCTGTGGTTGTGGTGGAGGTAAGGAGAAGCCTGTGAGGGTGCGGTGAAGTCAGGCCCAAGCTGATCAGGGCCTGGGCTGGGCTGCTCACCAAGGAAAAAGGATGCTGGGTCAGGTCCACCGAAAACGGCGTCGGGCAGAAGGCCTGAAGGAGAGTCTGGATGTCCGGAGGCGAGGCTCTGCTGGGGGTGCTGTTGGAGATGCGTATTGGCCCCCAACAAAGGATTCATGCTATGGTATGGAAAACTAAAGCGCTGCAAATCTGGCATGAACACGGACGGTGATGATCTTTCTATAGCTGAATACAAAGACTAGATAAATGACCAAACGAACCAGAACGACGGGCGCACGAAACGCCAGTATTTACCTGGTTATGTAACCGAGCCAAAATAAGAATCTTATCCCCAAGGCTGAGAAGTCTTAACGTCGGATGATAGATCAGAGTTCCCTAGGCTTCCTTAAGAACACATCCACAAACGAGTCCAAGCAGCCTGCAAAGAAGCAATGCGGCAACACAAGACGTACAACTCTGCAAGATGCCTTTGCAAAGTAAACGCAATGAAACGGGGAAAAGGCGCAGGGAGTGGATGGAAAAGGTCGAAATTTAGTGTCACCGCGTCACTTGGAGTTCTGGCAACAAGATGTGACCGCAGGCAGAGAAAGTGCTGCGGGATTGGAGGACCACAGCTACCGTAAGTACTCGACAAAGGCGGCGCTGAGCATTTAACTGTTTACGTTCCGTGAAATATTAAATACATCAATGAACAGGTTTTCCTTGTGTTCTAGCCGTTTTTTCGATAAAAAATGCAAATTGGTACTACATTCTGATGACACTTTTTAGATATTTTATAACGTTTCATGTAGAGGAGAAAAATAACAAGAATAAGTTAAAAGCTAGCATAAAACAAACTGTTGGCATTGTTCTCAGCGGGTCACATAGCAAATGTGACCATAGAAAAGCTAGCTTAATATCGTCAAATATGTTAGAATTTCATGTTAGACGTGTGATATGCATTTTTAAGTATTTTATGTGTAATAAAATCACCAAGGCAATGGTCAGGAGCTTGATGTGAGACTAACAGTTTTTTTTTTATTTTTTTTTTATTTTTTTTTTATGTAGGCTAAACTCCCAACAGCAGGGCAACAACAATCCAGCTTGAACACCAGACAAGTGATGATTCTGAACATTCATTTAAAAAAATGACAAGACATTTATGAAAGGGGGCACTTGTTTTTTTATTCCTTAAAGTAGCCTATTTGCTGTAACCTCTGTCATGCAGTAACAGGCTCCACAAACCCTCTAACTTAACGGTCAATACATATTTTAAACCAACCAACTTACTAACTGATAGGGATGGACATTGATAAGATTTTATCGATATCAATGCTCTTATCGATTCTGCTTATCGACTCAATATTTTATTGATTCCCTTATCAATTCATTCTTTTTTAAGTGAATAAATATGTAATTAGTCACTGGATCTGAATGTTTCTTAGCGTAAATATAAAGAAATTAGTACAAATTTCACGTCATGTGACGTTGATGTACAGTTTTTTAATATGTTATTGACTCAAGTAGGCCATTTAGTGTCCTGAAGTGGTAATAGCATTATTCCAAGTTGTTTGGAGCCTTGCCGTAGTTATGAAACCAACCATGAATTTTGAAAGTATTTTGACATTTGGAGTTCTCAGTATTGTTTAAAAAGAGTACCCGTGATATGCCTAAAAGTTGAAATTCTACTCTGAAGTCAAAGTTATACCGATGTATGCTAACCACTAGTGTATCAATGCAATTTCCTGTATACATTAGCATCAAGCTAGCGCTATTTTATTTATTTTGAATGTATTAAATAGGAATCTCCTGTGAGAGAGTAATGTAGATTTCTTTGAGTGTTCAGTTCAGTCAGTAAAATTTCAAGCTAGAAATCCTTAAACAGGGTTTTCTTGGGAAATGTTATCTAACTACCAAGCCGAGAAAGCTGCAACAGACTAGTCACATAAGGTCCTGCAGCTCTGGCATAGTGTAAAGAATCAATAAGAGAATCGTTAAGCACAAAGGCTAACGATATCGACGGATTGAAACATTTTTTATCGATTCTCAACAGGAACCGGTTTTCGATTCCCAACCCTACTAACTGAATGACTAACTAATTATCAGACAGTGAGAGAACTGAATGTCATCCATCCATCTCTTCCAAAGTGCCTCTCTGCATTTCTTTGATTATGTAAGGGGCAAAGTCTAAAGCATCAGCTCCATCTGAAATATTTTCTGCAAAAGGGTATGACCCTCCTCCACTGCTGGGTTGATCAATCCTGTGTTTCTTCAGACTTTTGTTTTTTCCTTCAACTGGCAGAGACATGCTCTGGTTCCTCCTCCAGCTTTGGCAAAAATATATGCTGGAGCTCTCCCTCAACCCCTGTGCTTGGCCCCTCCCTGACATTTTGCTGCCAAACACTAACACAGAGACAAGATCCCTGAACTCTTTGTTCATGATTTGGTAGATTATAGGGTTGATCATGGCATGGGACTTTGCAAACATGGCAGGAATCAAATTGACTATTGGTGGCAGAGAAGAATAAGGATGGGGGCTGCTGGCCAATGGCTCTGCCCCCTTGTTCAAAGTGTTCAAGGTGGAAAGGAAAGTAACATTTGTCAGGCTGGTGATGGAGGCAGGACTTGTGCTGTTAACAACACTCCACTTGCTAACAGGATCAAAATGGATTTGCTTGTCATATTCTGCAGTGGTCCAGTTAAGCAGAGTTGGGAGGTTCAGGGCCTTGAGACCATGTGGACCAGCTGTGTCCTCCATCATGGTGTGTAAGTTGTCTCCTGCCTCTTGGTCATCTCTGGGAAGTAGTGCAGAGATCAGAGACACAGCAGCGTAGGGTGTCCAGGCCAGGAGGAAGGTGCTGCACACCACAGCAGCCACCTGAAAAATACACACAGAGCTTGTTTCCCCCTCTTTAAGATGTGTAGCAAAGATGGAGCCCAACTATGTTTACCTTTGCAAGTCTCAAGTCTTTGCTGGTGTGACGTACAGAGGAGGATGAAATGGATGCTAGAGTCCGATTAGATCTTGTGACCTGGAAATAAAACAACCACATATGAAAAACTTCCTGACACACAAAGAGTAGGGGGGGTTTCCAGTCAAAAAATCCTCTTTGACTATTTTGACGCCAATGTTCCTGATGTTTCTATAAAGATGTCATCACAGTTCATACATTTCCTAGTTAAGACAGTGCCTCATCATGCTCACCAATCCTTGATTCCCAATTTAGCTGACACCTTAATACACAAATGTGTATTATGGTGTCAGCTGTTATTCTGGGTGGCTGTGATTTGTTATTTATAGCTGGCCTCTCCTGTGTCTGTCACACATGCCTATTCGTGAGACCAAACAGTAAACTGGATTTAGTTAATAGTTTTGAACTTCAGTGACCTTAACAATAAAAAGTTAATGTCAGCAGTGAAGAAGTGGTTAAAAAAAATTACATCTCAGAGTGACAGCCAGACACCACAGTGAGATTAGTACATATATGCATCTGTTTGATCACTCACCTGACCTGCACAGTGATCTGACTCACTCGAGATACTTCAGCTGTGGCTGCACAGCATGTACTAAATATTGAAGTTAAGATCATTTCTGTCCGTTTCAGAGGTAGATATGGATAACTTGTGAGCTTAACTTCAATGTCACGTCATTGTTTCTGGACTTCTTTGGGGCCTTAGGTTTGATAATTTGGCTGTTGCTTGCTCAGTTCCTCTAAACCAAGTGACAGAACTAGGGTCCTCATCATGTTGACTTCTGACATCATTTTTTAAATGCTGGAGTCGCCCCCTCCTGTCCATAAAAGAGAATGCATTACTTTTTAAAGCTATTCTGTTTCATGAAGCAGCAGTTCTACTCACCTTTAGTAGGATGGCCAAGTAAGAACTGATGATAATGATTGTGGGCACTCCAAAGCACAATGACATGATGAGGAAAATATAGATTCTGTCATTGAAAGATGAACTCATTCTCCACCTTGAAATAAAGGGCGAGAGGATCAACACTCAGCATTTGTTCAAAAATGCACAAAGAATACAAATCATGGATGACACAGATAACACAGATGCCTACAGAATCTTGTGTTTGTGGGAACAACAATCATCAAACAACAAATATAAACGAGGGATTACCAGTTGATAGTACAGCTGGTGCCGAAAGGCTCGGCTCCGTAGCTTCCAAAGCCAAAAGCTGGCAGTAAAGCCCAGAACAAAATGTAAACCCACATCAGAGTAATAGAAAGAAACACATGGAGCCTTTCAATCCATTGTCCTAGAGAGCAGAGAAGTATTCAAACATTAAATGGACTTAGTGTAGGGGGGGGGGGCACTTATAGACCACAACAGTATGTATGACATGAGTAAAGTGGTGGAAAAACTCAGGTTTATTCAGTCATGTGCATACAGAGTGCAGCCATGCCTGTGTGAAATGAAACTCCTAGTCTGTGTTTGAGGACAGTGTGGGACTTGCCATATCTTACACAGCAGATCTTCAGGCAGCGGTCCACAGAGATGAGACAGGTGGTGAGCAGAGAGCCAATGCCAAACACAAAGCCGTGAATGCCATACCAGAGACACCCGGTCTTCCCAAACACCCAGGCATGACTGATGCTGAGAGAGGGACAGAGCAGCTTTAACCTTATGCTTAACTCAACAGACCATTTCCTTCTGTCTCTACTCTGCATTCATATTTTACTCAAAGCACGAGGTGGAATTAAGCTTTTAGATTATCTACTTCAAACATTAAGGAAAAACTCTGTGTCGAAAAGATGAATTCAATTCCCACTCGGGCAGTGGTGTACTTGAGGAGGATTGCAGGGGGGATTTTACCATCATTGGTGTTCATTGGATGATCATACACATTGTGCACCTGGAAATGATGAAGAATGGCGCCCCAAAGAAGCTAAAGCCGAAATCGCAGATAGCCAGGTTGACAATCAGGAGCTCTGGAGGTCTCAGCTTCTTTCTCTTCCTGCAGTAGACCAACAACACCATGCCGTTTCCCAGCACTGATGTCAAACCTGAGAAAGAGTGAGGAACCACAGCACTGTTACTCAAGGAGAATTCTCATGTGGTTGTTGTGTGCCTGTGGGACGTGATGAAGTGGGCTTGACTGAGGTGCTGCAGGAAGGATCAATGCACTGTTATTTCTGTGTTGTTGATCACAATCATGATCCAATCAGCTGCTGTTAGTGCTCCAGAATACTCAGGCTGCTCCCCAGGAGGTGAATGAACCCACATCACAGCCCATCAAGTTGGCTGTAAGAGCAGCTGTTTTATATTCAGGTCAGGAATCCTGAGACCTGTTGCTTTTACTGAGGCCATGTTTAGCTTTAAAAAAAAAAACAAAAACAAAAACAAAAAACCCCCAGAAAAATAAATTGTCTTTATTCCCGTCATGGCTTAGTAAGAACATGTCAACCACACAGCTCTTGTAATATGTAGCTCTCACAACACTTACAGTCATCACTTCCAAGCATTTTCAAACACCTGTCTTGTCTAATATGCACCTTTCCGAACCATCGGACAAGATGTTTGAATATGTTTGAAAATATAAACATATATAAACAAAGATAGTGTATTGCAGTGCTAATCAAGAAATATTGTGTATTCTGTTTTTAGTGCCCCACCTGCTGAAGTATCATTTCCAAATACTAGCAGTGTGATACCTATAAAGATGAGGAAGATGGCAACAGCCAGGTCTACAGAGGGCGACAGCTGGGAGAGGAACATGGGGTGGATGGTAGAGGGGCTGAATCGGGGCCCCTCCCCCGACACGTTCTCTCCCATGGGTGTCCGATACTGACCCACACGCTGAGGGGGGACTGAAGAGGAGAGGAGGGGAGAGGAGACTACAGGATCTTCAGAGACACACTGTCGGTATAAATAAAGAGAAGAGGAAAATGACTGTGACTGTATGGAAGGAGGGGGATGTCAGACAGGACAAAATGACAACTTTATCCTGATCTCTGCAAAGTTTCAGCTGAATCCTTAAAAGCTGTTCTTATTTAATACCATCCCGGAATAGTGCTTTACAAACAGACACATGAATTAAATAAAAGAATTATAACCCAAACCCACTCCACCCAGCCCCGGAACCCATCCACACAGCAACCCATACACAGTGTTAATAAAAAGCAACATAGATAAAAGACAATAATAAAACACACTGCTGTACCCAGTACGTACTGAGGAAACGCCGTCTTAAAAGTTCAAAAATTAGAAAACACTAGAGGTTTGGTAAAAAGTATAAAATTACATATATCATAATATAAAATAAGAAAATGATTTTTAAGAATTATGAATAAAATATACTTGAAATTAATATATATATATATATATATATATATATATATATATATATATATATATATATATATATATATATATATATATATATATATATATATATATATATATATATATATATAAATAAATGAAGAATAGAACAGGAAAACTAGAGAATAAAATACAGAAAATAGAAAAGATTTTAAAAAGAAAAGATAAAAAATATAAAAATAAATGAATAAATAAATAAATAAGATAAAATAATATTGTAACCATGTTAAACCATTTTAACTGTTAGGGCCTTTTCTCACAGCTATATCACAAGAAATAATTATCAATATCAAATAGGGGTTAGGGTTAGGGTTAATGTTATAACATTGCTTATAATAAACTGGTCCCAGCATCTGAAGCAAATGGCAGCACTCTATACTATAATCAGGGTTTTCTTCCACAATCTGGCAAATCCTCCTCTAAATAACTATCTCCTTCCTCATCTATGAAGATCAGATCAGGGGTCTGTTCTACACCAAAGTCTTTCTGCTATGATACCAGTCTCTGAGATTTCAGCTCGAGGGCCTTTATAATTTTATGCACCCCCCACCCACCCTGCCGAACAAAGACTAATTTGTATTTGTTACTAGATTAGTAGATCATTTTATCATATTACAAGTGTTTTTGTTTGCTGGTGCAGCTCTCAAAACATTTAATAAAACATTTTTCTGTTTGTGAATTTTGGGTTACTTTAGGAAAAGTAATTAAATTTCAGGTTAAAATACTGATTTTAAGGGCATTTTTACTGCAGTCAAATGTCTAAATAGATCAGATTTTCTCTGAGTTAAAATCTCTGCTCTCCTCTGCTCTTCATGTGCAGACAAAAACAAACAGCTTAGTTTCAGAGAAACAGGATCATGTAAAGTGGGATAGAGTCAGAGACAAAAGGACAGCTCAGAGGAGGTTAAAGCTCAAGTGGTGTTTGTGTCACAAAATGCTCTTGGTCATTCTCAAATATTGCAGATATTTCTGTTGTTCTAAAAGTCCAAGGATTATTGCTGTAAATTTTTTATGTCACAGCTTTGTATTATCAGCCCAAACACACTTAATCCTCCCATGTACAAGATACATCATGGGTTGCTATTGTGCAATTTTCCCTGATAGAGAGTTACATTTTACCTCTGAAAAGCAGCAGGCAGCTGGTTTCAATGAATGACATGAGAGGATAATGGGTGATACAGCCAAAAATAAAAAGGTCGATAAAGGATCATACAAAATGAAATAATGAGAAAAAAACATGTTTCAAGAAAAAAAGGCTTTGAACCATTGCTACTTACATTCCTCTTATTCTTGTTCTTCTTCTCTTTAAGCAGATGTCTTGTAAAATATCCAAACAATCTCAACCTTTAAATCCACGTGTGTATCCCTGAGAACTACAGGGAAATCCTACCACTGATAATGTGGGTGGGAATTGATCAAAAGAGGCTCACAAAGAGAGGAACAGTGTGTGCACGAGAGCCAGAGTGAAAGAGGGAGGGAATAAATGATGCTTTTCAACCTCCACCTCCAGAGAGAGACCCTGGGCTCTCCTTTCCAGATTTTCAGTCTTTCTTTTCCTATATTGAACACAGTATTATCTCTTTGAGTATTCACATCCATCATAATAATAATGCAATGATGAATGAAGATTGATTTGTAATGAACCATTCAGTTGTACATATTGCCATTGGGAACTTTAGTTTGATATTTGAAGGTAGGGGTGTCACAAAAAGGGAAGACTAAATATAAATACACGTTTCAAGGGGACCTCTGGTATAAGATCCTCAGTGAGACAAATGCAGAAGTGGCACACCCAATACTTAGTGCTCACTAAGAATGATCTAACTTAGAAAAGTCAGACTGTTGTTTTAAAGGTAACCTCTTGGAGGGTTTTGTCATAGATTGCATTGATGTTTTTTCTTTGAGGCCATCAGTATTTAAACTTGGTAAAAATAACTATCCACTTGCATAACAGCTTTTGGTTGAACTTTAAGTGGTCTTTTGTCTTATGTGTTTGCCATGCATCAAAACTATCACCAATAAAGTATTCCTGATTCCGGATTCCTGGTTCATTAGGCAACCAGATATTGACCAAGACAAAGAGAGAAGCGGTCCTATTATAGCAAACTGACTGTTTGTATTTACTGTGTGTTTACGGAGAATTGATTAAATGCTCCAAACCTGCAGAAATTGCCCTCCTCAGTACAAGCTAATTAAGACCAGGTACCTCAGGGGAAAAAAATGACACCAACACACGATAGATTCCTATTGGAAAGCTGTGCTCGAGTCGCTGACCCATCTTTTCACCAATACCAGTGTGTATTCTGCAGAACCAGCCTGCGTATTGACCTTTTTCTGTGCAGAGACAAAAGAGAGCAGTAGGCCACCAGTCTCACAAACAGAGGACTTTATTCCACTTCTGACTGCAGCACTTCAGCACCGCAGACAAACAAGCTTTCACACCTTCACTCCATCTCACAAGAACAGAACAGGGAGTTTAACAAATACAAAAAGGGTCATTGGTCACCAATTTAATTCTTTTTATGTTGCTCTCTGTGGGATCTTTGCTCAGGCATCTAAATGGGGTTCGACCATCTGATGGAAACCAGGCAGAGCCACAGATAACTCCATGTGTTATTGCACATGTGTAACTCTGGATTCAGGAGGATGTGGGTGACGTGGCGTAGTGCAGGGAACGACTGGCTGGTTTACTCCTTGGAGGACATGTGAGCCATAAGGTCACATACGCGGTTGCTGTATCCAAACTCGTTGTCATACCTGGTTAAGAAGCAGACAAGACAGAGTTGGTATAAGTCAGTGTCAGTGGGACAGAACAGGAGGATATTGCAGTAACACAGCCTGGCAGGCGTACCATGAGACCAGCTTGACAAAGTGGTCATTCAGAGCAATGCCAGCGCCAGCATCAAAGATGGAGGAGTGGGTGTCGCCATTAAAGTCTGTGGAGACCACCTGCAGGAGGAGACAGGGACATCCATTTAACAATGAATACCAAAGAAAGTGTTTAAAGATCACACACTGTGGGACACTTGACACATACCTGGTGCTCTGTGTATGCCAGGATACCCTTCATGGGTCCATCAGCCGCAGCTTTAATTACTTTCTTGATGTCATCATATTTAGCCTGTTGAAAAGAGGAGTCGGTTTATTTTTGTCTGGTTAAATTTACCCAAACAGATAAATATGAGGCATCATCTATGAAGAAAAATTCACTTAAATCATTTAAACAAGACTTAACAGGTGATAGAACACCAAATAACCAGCTCAAAATCCAAAATACTTATTCAACTGATCAGATTAAGATGGACGTTTCACAAAGGTGTCATATTAGCGGATGAAAGTCTATGCTGTTAGTATTTCATCATGTCTCACTAATTTTTTTTTGCAACTGTCATAAAGTTTTATTTTTAAGCTTGTGGTCACTCACTGGTTTCTCCAAACGGACTGTCAGATCGACCACTGAGACATTGGGGGTGGGGACCCTGAAGGCCATGCCAGTCAGTTTGCTGTAAAATTGTAACACAGACGGCAAAGTCAAATAGATTTTTGTAAGAACAGTAACCCCCAGTTGCAATAAAATCAAAGTTTTTTTAGTCACTGACCCGTTGAGCTCAGGGATGACCTTGCCGACAGCTTTGGCTGCACCAGTAGAGGCGGGGATGATGTTCTGGCTGGCACCACGGCCATCCCTCCACAGTTTACCAGAGGGACCGTCCACGGTCTTCTGGGTGGCGGTGATGGCATGGACAGTGCTCTGACAAACAGGGAAACGGAAAGAAGAATGATTAAATGAAGCTGAACTTTGACCAACTCTGTAAGATCACATTAGTGTTTGAGGCTGTTTTGTTAATCTGGTTGTGGGAGCTGCTTGGCGTCGCTTTGCCAGATTGTTTCTCAGAGAAGTGTTTTAATCCTCACCATCAGGCCCTCAATGATGCCGAAGTTGTCATTGATGACCTTGGCCAGGGGAGCTAGGCAGTTGGTTGTGCAAGAAGCATTGCTATGAAGAGGCAAAATAAAAGTGTTCGTTAACTTTCACATGACATGCAGTAAAAAATAATACCAAAGGCTTCTCAGTGTTCCTCTGAAAATCTAAATCTAACTGGGATAGATTTACAAACTGCTTATTTCTTACTTGCTGTTATCAAATTTAAATCCCACATGTTTTGATCTCCTCAGACCACTGTGCCTGATTCAAAACATTAAACAAACATCTTATGAAATTTTGCTATTCCTCACCTGACGACAGGAAGAGAGTTGTCATATTTCTCATGGTTGACACCCATGACGAACATGGGGGCATCAGCACTGGGTGCAGAGATGATGACTCTCTTGGCGCCACCTTTCAAATGAGCCTGTAATGTATTTGAAAGATACATTCAATCCATGCCTTGATTAGATACTTACACTTCAGCTGGTAATCAGTTCATGACATGTTGTTTGGTGCAGGACTGAGTACGTACAGAGGCCTTCTCAATAGTGGTAAACACACCGGTGGACTCAACAACGTACTGGGCACCAGCATCGCCCCATTTGATGTTAGCAGGGTCCCTCCTGAAAAAGATGAGGAAAAAGTTAAGACTTCAATCAATGCCATTACTCATGTATTACTCATGACGGATCTTAAACTGAAGTAAACTCACTCGTGGAAAACAGTGATTTTGTGTCCATCAATCACCAGCTTGTCACCCTCAATCTTGACCTCCCCCTTGAAACGGCCGTGAGTGGAGTCATACTTGAACATGTAGACCTGGAGATTTAAAATAATGACACCTAAAATTAACTCAAAGTAGAAGACATTGTTTGGGATTTATTTAGCCAAGCTCCAGAAAATGGTTCAAAAGCTACTACCATCAACAAAGGCAATGGTGATAATTTAAACATTCAAATCTGATGCCTCATATTAAAAAAGATCTCCTCTGACTCACCATGTACTCCAGGTCGATGAAAGGATCATTGATGGCCACGATTTCCACCTTCTTGGAGGTGAAAGCAGCACGGGTCACCAGGCGACCAATACGGCCGAATCTGAAAAGTGAGAAGTGTCATGTCTTAATGTGGCCTCTAGGTGGTGTTATTGTATCATTTTACCCAAACAAAGTCATCAGGTGAGGCAAAGTCCTTCATCATAAGAATAAAAGAAGCTCCACATGTTTGTCAGATGATAATCAATTGTAGATGATATCATGTGCTTCAGCACTCATAAACTTCAGTGAGATCTACATCACAATGTTGATGTCTTTTTGTCTGTGTGAGACCGTCTTCCAGGGGACCTGAAGACACCTCCCCAGGAAAGGGCAGAGATCAGGAGGAGTGGCAGAGGGAGGTGTGTGTTGCTCAGCTTATGGCTGCACAGCTCTCACGCTCCTCTCTTGGGGCTAAAGTCGACAATAACCTCTAATGTGGTGATCCCGGTGACAGCAGGGCACTGTTTGATCAGCAACTGAGTTACTTTTTAACTTGGGGAGTCCAAAATCCTGGCATAGATACACTCTGTCCTCAGACACTGGGGGGAGGAGGAAGCAGTGTGTAGAGATAAAGAGCACATAGGTAGACTTTAACGTCACTGAATGTGTGTTCAGATACACTTCAGTTACGCAGGTCCTTTTCTTTTGGCTGCAGAAAACAGAAAAACAATTCACTGTTGAATGACCCCTATGTCAAAGCCACTGCCCACATTGTTATCTGCTGAGGGGCAAAGTTCAAAGATCAGGAAAAACCTGAGGACAGCTTGGTAACCGTTCACAGGTTACTGTGTGTGCAGTTATGCATGTCTTCTATTTGAAAAACCCATTTCTTTCTCAGATGCTGTTGTGTGATTTTTTTTTTCATAATTTAGAGACCATCAGCAAGCAGGGTAGAGAGTGACAACTTCTAGTTAAATCAGCTCAGTGGTGTGATTATTTGTCTTATATGTTGTACAGCTATAAAGTATTTAAAAGTCAGATTTTAAAAAATCCTTTTGCTTCTGTCAAAGCATTTTTGATCAGGTTCATTTGTACAAACAAATGGTTTTCAATGGGTGAAGGTAAGTCAGTGGTTCACTACTTGCGTGTGCACAGATGAGAGGGGTGTGGCTGTGTAATGCAGATTAGAAAACTTTAAGTTTTTTTTTTTTTTTTTCAGAGTGAAGATGATACTGGTGATTCTGGAAGGTGAGTGGATAAAAAAAGCAGCTCTTACCCATTAATACCGACTTTGACCATTTTGCCTGAGTTGTTCCAAGTCCTCTAGAAAGACACAGGATGGAAGGACAGAATAAGGAACAATACAAATGTTAATTATTTATTAACCGCCAAGCTTTCACTTGATAACAGCTTCCAACGTGCTTATCTTCGAGCTCAAAGACTTTTAAAGGAGCATGCACAGGAATAGCACTGATAAGCTATCTGCGACCCCACACCAAATCATCCTCAGAGTTAATCTACTGTTCCAACACCTGACTTTTTCCTCCATGATGAACCCGGCGAGAGTAACTATTATGTAGCAGACGTTATGTAAAAACTCAAACCACAAAGCTGACTGGATTATTTTAAATAATGGATGGCTTTTACTTTGAAAATTTCAATCAAGCTCGCGCAGAATGTCCTCAGCTGACCTGAATTAGCTCCTCGTGCGGCCAGTTGCTGAGGCATAAAAAGCTTCAAACATTTCATTCAAACATTTGGATGTAACTGAAGGTGTGTTTACCGTTTGTGAGAAGCCTCTGTCTGCCTTGCGACTCCGGGTGTGAGTGGGGACGATCAAAGTTTAGCAGAGTGTTTTTATCACTAACCAGAGTTTGAAGCCACGCCCGCTGATTGGTCCAATCTCCTCGCCCCGCCCCTTATGAATGTCAAGGTCAGGTATAGAGGCATGAGAGCCTGGAAACTTCTCTCTTATCACCCACTTTTTAGCTTATATTCTTTGGCTTGAGACTTCAAGTATTAACATATATTCCATCTGCTCAGCCTTTCCAGTTTGTTAACCCCCCTTGTCTTCAAGAGGCCTGGATTTAGACGCCCCCGTTATTAAAGCCCTCAGATAGTAGACCAGGAAAAAAGATAGGGGGCTCCCACTGACCTTCTCAGGACACACAGAGATTTTAAGGGAGCAAACAAGGGATCAAATCTCTATCATCCTGTCTCTGACATTTGATGTCCAAAGACCATGACCCTTCACTTTTACACTCTCTGTAGCTACCTGTCCTCCTCTGCCTCCCATGAACCTCAGCAGAGATCATGTATTAAGTCTTGGTTACAAACATATGATCATTACGCATGTGCAGAGGGTGAGTCTTCTGTCTGATTGAATCCATTTACACAGGTTAGTAGAGTATAAAAGCTGAAGAAATCACTGACAAATGTCTTTGTTTGAATTAAAATAATTCCAGCTAAATTTCCTACCTCTGCAGACATTTTTTATTGTTCACAGGGTAATAATGGGATGTCAGCCTTTTTTCCTCCTGATCTAGAAAGCACTCTTAAGAGCGAGCAAGGAGACAGCCTGATGTACACCTGGCCTCAAATGCCTAAAAGACTGTACATGAAAGAACAATCAGTGACTTGAGTATTTACCTTTTCTTCTTGTTTTTAGTTCTTTACAGCTCTTTTATATATTTTTCAAAGTTGTTTCGTAAACTTTTAAGTGGTTTTTGTCCCATTTGGTTGTTTCGTTTATCTTTGTAGTCACTACATGTGCCTTCTGGTTGATTTTTTTCTTCAAAGTTTCCCTTTCCAGTTTTCCTGTTGTCTTTTTTTTGGATTGTTTTGAGGTGTCTTGAAAAAGTTTTTTGTCTTGGAAATCACTGTATATGTTAATGAAATAATAATACTTTTAAAAGAGTTCCCCTGCATATCTTTGGAGTTGTTTTTTGTCCCTTCGAAGATGTTTTCCATTCCCTTGCAGTTGGTCTTTAGCATTGGTTGTCAGTTTGTAGTGTCTTGGTGGATCTCTATAGCTGTTGGTGTGTAGTTGTGTTTTTTGGCTAATGGTGGCCACCGTATCTGTTTCACCCATTCACACCACATTCATACAGACGATGGAGAGTTCTACTAAGAGAGTTCATATCCACACACAACTGATCAAAAGTGGGAGCAATTTGGGGTTCAGTTCTTCATTAAGGGCACTTTGGCAGTGACTGCAGGAGCTGAGATCAAACCCTCAACCTTGCATTTAAGAGATGACAACTCCACCAATGAGCCACAGCTACCCTTAACCCACCCAGAACTCAGAGAGTGTGAGATAAAATGTTACATTAAAAAAGAAGGATGCTAGATTAGACCAGAAGGTCATTAAGTTCCACTTCACATCCCCACGTCTGCACATTGGACCTCAGTGAGCCAGCCCAGACGGGGAACTGAAACCTCACTCATAGCATGCCATCTCTTCAGCACAGCAGACCATGACTGTGCAGCACATCACATATCTGACTGGACCAAACATGTCATTCAGAAGCTTGTTTTCTCCATCCCAGCAGCATCTGATGAGGGACACTGCACAGCAGGAGAACAGACATGTAGCTCTGCACCAAAACCGGACAGTGCTGCTGTGCTTCATGGCTGCTGTCCTGCAGTCTGGGCATATCTGAACCAACACAACCTGGACTGCATGCCATGACTTGGCGTCTGCTTTGCAGTTTAAGGTCAGTGAGGGGAAGTAAAGGTCAGGCTAAGATTAGACAGTGGCTGGACAGCCAACTCCTGGTCCCTGTTACACACTCAGTACTGTAAATGCAGACAGATACTGATCACATGTTCTGTCTCTTCAACACAACACTTTACTCTGTGCAGAGCAGCCAGTGAATATGATATCAAAGCTAAGTATTGTATAGATTCAGAGAAAGGGTGACTGCATTTTTTTTTCATTTTAACTGCAAAAACGTTATGTTCTGCTTCATCTTATCGGGAAGGTATAGAATGTGTCGCTATCCACATGGCCCGTGGCTGTAAAAAGGCTTTGATGAGACTCTTAAACTTGAGGCCTTACTTTGGCTTTGTGCAAAGTCCAGGGGGCAACGCTGTGTGATGAGCCATGAATAAACAAATGGTGGAGTGATACCGCCATCTAGTGTTGCAACTAGAAAGTTAGATGAACTACATGTAATCTGAACTTTATGAGTTGTCATGTTTCAAGCACTAGACTTTGCTTAAGAAGTCTTGAATATGAAAAAGAAGAAGGAGAAAAAAAAACATTTCCTGCAGAAAAAAATCATATCTGTCTTTTAGATTAGAAAAATAAACTTTGTCAAATCAATGCATAGATTTTCTGTTAATGTTACTGCTTATTGTGCAATACTTTCTGAAAAATGCTGAAGAATGATTTTGGTTTTGTCTCTATATGGAGTGCTTTGAGCTTTCTTCCAAGGAAAAATGAGTTCAGCTTGAGATTTGATGGAGTTATTATGAAGTGTCACCCATACTCCAGAGTGATGGGAGAGGAAGCATAAGTCACTTGGACAGCCATGGAGAGATTCAATGAAGCACCTTGACAGAGATGTCTGGTGAAATTAAAGCCCCACTATGAAGAAAAAAATTGGGATGACGTGTGTGGTTAGAGGCGGCAAACCGTAGAGCATGTGTGGGATAGATGTTGAATCACATTTTATTTGTGAGCAGACAAAGAAACATAACCCTGCTAATGTCAAATCCATTTATTCATGCAAATCATAGGTAAACAAAAACAAACAGCAGGAACTACAGGTGCCTTCTTGTTCCGATTTCCACATCCTTCCCACACCTGATTTTACAGAAAACCCTCAGGCCAAAAAAACGTCCAAACAGGTTTACATTTACTGTTATACATAGACAGAGGTGGAAATACATAAAGTGCTGGTTTACTTAAAAAAAAGCTCAACATTCAAAGATAATGAGTCAATGTAAACGTAGCTCACATGTTCTAATACTCAGTTTAATACTTACACATGAAACAAACTACAGCTGCTCTGTTACAACAGCCACAATAGTGTGAAGCGTCTGATCTGATGGCAGCTACGCCGGATGAAACCACATTAGCAAAGTTGTACAACATGTAGTCTACGCATGTGTGTTTTTCCCCCCTCATGATACCCTAAGCAGGATGTCACCAGTCTCTAGTTTCTTCTCACTAACAACCCAGGCCGCTCATGGACCCAATTCGATCCAGTTTGAGCCCAAAGCATCCTCGGTTCCACCCCCTCCGTGACCGGTCCGGCTCTGCTCGCTTCTGATTGGCCAGTGCCCCCTTAAGCAGGCGCAGCCAGGGGGTCTCAGCCTGCGTCTGTGTGTCAGCCCATTTAGGGAACTCAGCGGCTTTGGCCCCTGAGGAGAAGGTGGACTGCTCGTCTGACGGGCTGTTCAACAGGTTTTCCAGGTCGTCAAGGGTTAGAAGGTCGTTGTAGCGCTCCAGAAACTGCTCCATGAACTACACAGGAGGGAAATAAATGTAATTCAATGATCAGAGAGAGGACGAGAGGAAATAATTCAATCAGTGATACATTTCATTACTCTCTCCTCTTCTTCCTTTCTTCTCTCCGGGCTATTCCCTTACATCACTCATCCACTCTGAATCCCCCTCAATTTACTTTTTTTCCCCTCTTCACAACCCCTCCACTGCCCCCCCTCCTCCCTCTGTACCTGCACGACATCAGGAGAAGGGTGCAGAGCGCGAGCCTCCGAGATCTCCGCTGGCGTGAAGAGGAGCAGCGCGGCGCAGAGCAGCACAGGTAACAGCATGGTGGCAGAGATGATGGACAGAGGAGTGAAACTGGAGCTGAATTTAAATTCACCGACTGTAAAACAAAAGATACAGATCGAGACATAAAAGTACTTTCTAGACATGGGAAGCACAATCAGAACTTTTTTATTTCTTATTTTTGAGCAGTGCAGACAAATATATTGATGTTTGTATTAAAAAATAATAATTAATGGCAAAAATTAATCTAAAGTCTGGGCACAGTGACAGGTCAAGCACAATAAAAACCATTTAATGTTTTTGTCATATATTCTTTTTTTCATTTTTGATTATTTGTAAAATTACGAGTTCAAACTTGTCACATTTAGATAACTTTCCTAGCTAAAGCTGTTTCAATTCTCTTGCCAAGTCTAGGCTTTGAAATCCAAATTCAAACTATTAGACAAATAGGAAAATAAAGTTAAGGTGTACTTTTTTCTATAAAACATACAATTTAACAACATTTGTAATTTTACTGTCAGAAAAAAAAATCACAGAAAAAATTACACCTTCACATTTATGAATCTAAAACTAGTTTTACCAAGCTTTGATAAAGACTAAAGAGTGTAAGTTCTTTTTAGAAGCAACAATTGTGAAAAAGGAGAGCTATAATAAAAAAGTAAAATAAAATAAAAATACTTATACAGCCTGAAGGAAAGTGAAGTCTCTCACCTGTTGTTGAATTTCTCTAGGAGCTCTGGGTGTCTTCGTCTCTCACAGGCTCTGCTCCATGTCCTACACGTCCTCGGTCTCTCAGCTACCTCTCACTTGTTGGCACCTGCTGCGGCGAGCATCACTATCTCACTCAGCTGGCTCCTCCTCCTCCTCCTCTTCTTCCTCACTCAGTGATGGAATTGAAAGGATGAATTTTCTGCCTCTTGCGTCTGTCCTCTTGGCAGAAGCTGAATGCTGGGGCATCAGCTGGGATGCTGCAGAGGTTTTTGTAGAGACAGAGATGACCCCCCATCCCCTCCTCCTCCTCATCATCTTTTTTTCTCTTTAGAGTGATGTCATAGCTTTGGAGACAGTCATTGTCATTGCCAAGGTGACTGTGTGTGTGTACTGTGTACTTTGGGATGCAAAAAGTGAGGTCAAAGGGCAGCATCAAGCTCTTGGTTGAAAGCAGCAACAGATTCATGTGTTTCACATCACGACTAAATCTGAATTATGCATCTCCGATATGCTTAACAATGCATGTTAGCCTATCTCTCTCCTCATTGTCTCTGTGGTCTTTCCCAGCATGCCCTGACCTCCCCTCTCTGCTGGGTAAGTTACAGTCTGTCGGTGCCATCTGCTCCCTGTGCCCCCTGCCGCCAAATTACAACACAAGCAGGAGCTGCACAGTCCAACTCAGCGACCTCAAGTTCAGCAGCCTCTGATTATTTCAAGCACATAAACCCCCCAATATTTAGAGATGGACATCAGACACACAGGAGCTTAAAGGATATGTTTTTTTTTTTTTTTAACAGTTAGCGGTTTTCATAAAGTATTCATCTTCCACAGCTTCAAATTGAACCATAAACTGGGAAAATTTACTCATATTTGGGCTCTAAACACCCACTGAATACATTTAACTCGAATTTGTCCTCAGATAAAAACCTAAGTGCTGCTGCAATCATACTGTTAGCCTGTTGTTGGCAAGTGTCTTTACATAACATATCAATCACACATACAGAAATGCACCCCTCTCATCTTTTTCAGAGAGGATAACGCGTGGGAGAGGGAGTAGGCGAAAAGGAGAGAGATTAGCTTTGTAGGGAGGGAGGGGGGGGTTAAACTAGCGTGCAGGAGAAGAGTGCTGTAAGAGGAAAAGTAGGCAACAGAGAGTAGGAGGAGGAGGTGGAGGAGGAGGTAAAGGGGAGGGAGCAAGGGAGGGAAGCAGTGAGCAAAGGGAGACCTACAAAAGAGATTGATTACAGGAGAAAAGAGGTGGCAAACTAGGCAACAGCAAACGTATCAGAAAGGACAAAAGGGGAAAAAAACAAAAACAAATTAAAATCCAGAAAAAAACAGTGTGGAAGTAAAGAAAGAGTTGGTCTGATTAAGACAGAATCTGATATGATAGGAAGTGCTGCATGAAGTGAAGAAAATGAAGCAGAAAAGCATGAGAGTAGTAATACTGTCCAGACAAGCTGTGACAATCCATTTAACACCGCTGTCCAAACACGAAGTACAAGCAGACATTCAAAGCTGCGTGTAATGATGGCATAAATTCACTTGACATGACCCAGCCCTTCACACATTTATACCCGTCAGCCTCCTTTGGCGTGCAGAGGCAGTGAATGACGCAGCTGAGCCAGAAACAGACAAAACATTTTTTTAAATCAAAACCAGAACCAGGTTTATTAAAAAGACATCTTGAGTCTTTATCCTTAATACACTATCAGACTACTTTAGCAATATCTTTAAAAATATACAGAAAGATTAAAAAGTTAAGGTAAAAAAGGTTAGATAAATGTGTAAAAGAAATACAGAGGTAAAAGAAAACAACAGATCAGTTTCTGAGACGTGCTCGTCGCGATGTGCGGGCGATGGGTGTGGTCACTTTGGGGGTCTCATTCTCAGTCATGACGGCGTCTGAGGAAACAAATCAGTGAGGATTAGAGGCTGAAAGAGAAGCACTAGATAAAAAAATACATGTCTAATTGCCCTGTCATTATCCATGTGAATTCATGTTATTGTGTCTCTTTTTTTAATTTTATCAAGTTGTTCTCCATCACATCGATCACCAGATCCTGGATTAGTGCTGCTGTAGCACACAGCTCAGTTTGATTGAGAGCAAGTGAGGCACAACCATCTTCAATCTCATCCATCCATCGTAGCACTCCTAAAACCCCAAACTTTTTTTTTTTTTTTTTTTTAATCTATCCAAACTGTGTTTCTGACTTGTGCTGAATAATTAAGCCTGCAATGTTTAGATTATCAGCAGCAGAAACATTTCCTCATTTATTCATAATTGAGATTAGAAAACTTTTTGGAAATCATTTTAGTCAAATGTAAAATGTAGAATAACTTCTCTTTCCTGCCTCCACATGTGAATTAATGATGCTTTGCCGTTTGGCAGCTGGCTGTCACAACACGCCAGCCGAAGTCACGACTTGAAGAAAACACGATGGGCCCTTTTTACAGTTTTTCAACAGCTAACAAATCGATGAATCAGTCAAGTGATGGCACTCACCCTCTTCATCTTCCTCTTCATCACTGCTGAACGTGATCACAGGTTTCTTGGATTTGCGAGTTTTCCGAGGTGTCACAAAACTTTCATCAGCCCGACTAGAAACTGAGGGCTTTGCTTGGCCTGGAACAAAACAGAACAGTCATTATTCATATTCTTTTTAAACAGGCATCAAACTCAGCAGCACAGGATCCAGCATCCTTTGAGCTCTTACCTCTCTTTGGCCGGCCTCTGCTGGGAAGAGGTGTTCGCATGACTGTCTTCTCTGTGGATCCTCCTTCGTTCAGGTTTTCCTCTTCCATCTCTGGACTCTCCACATTCTCCAGGCCACGTGTGTGAACAGCAGTCAGACGCTTTTCAAACTCATCCACCTGGACCTGAAGAGAAACTTCAACATCAGTACACAGGAGCAATATTACAGTTAAAGGAACACTTTAAACCTTGCATATGTCCCGCACCTTAAACTGAGGCTTGGCCCCACGGCGAAGCTTAGCAGTGATGGAGAGAAGAGGCTGGTAGACTCCGGGCTCTGTTAACTTGTCACTGTAACACTCCCAGCATTCCTGCAGCCTCTTGAAACCACGCTCACACATGGACAGTAGAGACAGAGACATGGCCAAGTCACACCACTGACGCTCCGTCCTGAGGAGAAAATAAAATCCAGTTAGATTCAGAGAAACAATAAAAAAGTTTAAATCACACAAAGGTGGAGGTAAGCTCATGTTCAGAGGTAAACATCTATAGAGGAAATGTTAAAAAAAAAACCCATGAGGAAATATGTAGGCTATGAGTCAGCCTTATACCGTTTAAAATATTGAAGCATGGTTTTCTATAGACCAATTATACAAACGTGTTGCTCTAAATTGTGTGGTAGAAATAGAACATTACGCAACGAAATTTCCTGCAGTGATGTATGATGAAAACAGTTACCTGCAGTAAAGATGAGTGTATACCACACATTTGTTAAAAAAAATTTGCATGAGGCCACTTAATTTATGATACACCAGATTCAACATTTTCTTCATGTGGAAGACAGTAGAAAGGTGCAAACCTCGTCTCAAACGACCCCACACCCCATTGGTATGTTTGATATGTTGTGGAAAATTCTAGATCCACAACAAAAAAAAGCTCATTACTCATGTATAAAGCTTCGCTCTGGCATTTGGACCAAATCTCATTTCCCAGGACCCTATTATACCCAAATTCACTTTGTGTTATATAAAATGCCCTTCCTTGGAGTATGGATAAAGCATGAGTCAGAGGAAGACTGAAGCCAGGCCAGGCAAGTTATTCTGACTGCATTCAACAACCACACTGGAAGAGCGTTACCATGACAAAAACATGTGAATCAGATGTCAGAGTGGAGGTGACAGGTTTAATGAATGGTTAATTGTCCATCTCTCCTCACACCCACTAATTACCCATGTATCCACCCCTACATCTGCTACAATAGAATACTCTGGTACAGAATGAGCAGGAAAACAAAGAGGAAAAAAAAGATGCAGGTCAGAGATATGAAAATAAAAAAAGAAGGAGGAGATGTACTCACTTGGCAGTCCTGAAGCGCTGACAGAGTTTCTCCACCAGAGACTCGGTCTGCCTCTCCTTGGTTATGTAGGAGAAGAGCTGTCTGTAGACACACACACAAACACAACACAGCCTCTAACAAAGCTCTCAAAATAGCAAAGATCCCAAGTTTTTCAGGAAGCTTTTCAACAAGTCCTGTGGACCCGCAGAGTCCTGCTCAGTGAGGACATGTCCTCTGCAGACCAGGATGAAACTGAACATGATGATGAGCCATGACACTCACTTCATAATGGTGTTGAAGTCCTCTGAGGTCATGCCCCTCTCTGGGTCTGACAGGCGACTGATGATGTCTGGGAGCAGGTTGTAGATCGCATTGTCCTGATGGATCACACCAAAGAAAGCGTTAAAACTTTCCCCCTCAATCGGTCTCATCTCAAAGTGCTGGAAGTGTGTGTGTGTGTGTGTGTGTGTGCACCTTTGTGGACAGCTCATTGAAGAAGTTCAGAGCCAGGCTGGTAATGTGAGGCTCCGGGTCAATTAGCAGCACTGCCACCTCGCTGACTTGACCTTTGACCTTGAGGACATCTTTAAGCACCAGCTGAGTCAGAACTGTCACGGCTGTCTGCCGCACTGACGGCACCTCGTCACTGAGCCTGGGCGAGAACAAGAAGTCAAATTACTTCTCTACCTTTGCCGTGTTAGCAGCTCAGTGAGGCTCATTAATGTATTCAGTTTATTGAGCCAAATGCTCAAATTAATTGATGGAGGACATTTAAGTGCCTGAAATAAATGAGCATCTATTGAGCGTGAAGTATTTACCCAATTACATGGTGAAAGCACGCTTACATTTTCTAATTAGGACTCAAAACAACAAGGGCTGATTAATTTTGCAGGGTTGGAGATCACACAGGATGAAAACACATTATCTCAATTAGCACCCCCCACCTCCAACAAACCAAAATCCAATCCAGCACTGTATTCTGTCAAACCTTGAATAGTCTATATTAATTTAATTTAATACCTCACTGATCAAATTGCGACAGCTGCTCATATAGCCAGTTAAGTTAATCAGATGGAGTTCAATTACACCCTCACAGCACTCATAACCCTCATGAACAAATTTTAAGATATCGAAAGATGAATGAATAGGTATATAAATAGTGGATGAATATTTGCAAGTGGAGTCATTGACACTTAAGAAAGGACCAATGTTAAATATTAAGTGTCATTTGTTGTTACATTTAGCCATGCTTTCATGTTGGTACTATCCTCTGTAAATGGAAATATTGTGCTGTTTGAGAACTTGAACTGTATCTACACAGACTACAGGGATCTTTCATGTCTAAAAAACAGACTCATCCATAAATTACTTTCATTTTTTAGGGGCATGTATTAGTATTTCTGCTACGTTTTTTAATATTTTAATATTTTTGAAAGGAATTAATAAATGCACACAAATGTAGTAACCTTGCAGAGCAGACAGACCTGCCTGATTCAGTTTCTGAACTCCTGCAGGTCCATCTTGAAAGGCTCCAACGACCAACAAGTTCACTCGGCTAAATTCTAACCAGCCCAATCAGGGAAGAGAGGCGGGAGCTGTGGGAGCAGACGTGACGTCAGCAGACTTTCGTACTTGTCAGCGTTCCTTTGATTCTTAAGTTAAATTTATAAAAACGGAAGCTTTCGTCTAAAGCCTTTTTCACAGCTGTTTCTCGTGATTCAGTAGTTGTTCATCCATTGTTTCTTAGAAGCATCGGCTCACATAAGCTACGTCATACCATGACTTGATGTGGATTGGTCCGTGGTGAGTGTGTTAATCAGGACGGTCGTCCAATCACCAGCTGCAGATCTTTTTTAAAGTCCCGCCTCTGAAAACAAATCGGAAGAGCTGCTACCCAGATGGACTAGTGAAATATTTCCGTGGCGGATATATGAAACTGTTCGTCTGGCGTGTCAGGTTAAAAACGTAGGACTTGAAGTCAAAACTAGACAGGGGGTGGCAACATAAGCAGGGAAAACATAACGATTGTGATCTTTTTGACGGATGTTAAAATTGAGATGTTGTTCACAATTCCTAGGATTCATCATTCTAATTATTTTGTAATTTTTTAACTGGTCTTAAAATCTATATTAGGTGTATATGTTTATGCACATGTATATGTCTTGTCTGGGAGATTAGTTATCAGGAAAATGTGATTTTTGGCAGAAATCTGCAACAATGTTAATTTCAACTGTGTCAGAAAGTACACCCTTTACAGCCAGTATTTTGGGGTTTTTCTCTTATCAGAATATTTTTAAAACTTTGTGCTCACTACGATGAGAATATTTGTCTCTAAATAATTACTTTCCAGCAAGAGTTGCAATATTTATTCTGCTGGGGGTGATGGAGGGAAAAGGTTTTACTAAAGTCTGATTAATTTATGCTCTGGTAACCATGAACTATTTATGACAGCTTGATAACTGGGGTGCAGATGGACATTTACAGTTATAGAGTGTCTCAATCAGCACTGCCTAAAACATAAGGTGAAACAAAAAATTCTCTTTACACCACATTCATCATTTCTCAATCCGAGTCAATGAAGCTTTCTGTAAAGAGCGGTTTCAGTAACCTGCAGCTAAGTAACCCAAACAACTGTCACAGCCTGAGCTGAAAACAATGGTGTGGGACAGGCTGTGGCAGAGCAATCTGATAGCATTAGGACACCCATTTAGACTTACCCACTCCCAAAACCCCAGAACAAAAGAAACTCATTAACCATTTCTCATTTATGCCAGAGAGCAAGACTCTTTGGCAGAGGATGAGACAACTGTACATGGCACTTCCACATGCCAGTGCAGGGGCTTACAGCAGCAATGAACAGGGTAATTAATTCTTAACACGCTTATCAGGAGGCTCCAGGGCAGCAGCCTTAAGAAGAGTGGAGGTGTTGGTGTGTGGGAGACAATTAGTGAAGTCTATGAAAGGCTTATCAGGTAGGAAACACTAGAAGAGAAATGCTGCATTGTAAAAAGAACAGAATGTTTTACATGTGTGAAACTGCTCAATGTGAGCTTTATCAACCATTATAATTAAAACCACACTCCATCAAACAAAGCAACTTCAGCCTCTAAGTTAGCTACTGGAAAGCTTGAACAACTCTGTGCAGGGAACAAACCGTTAAATGTTTGAAAATGAAAGTGCACCTACAAGCATTACCATTTGACCTTTGACTTCACTGGATAATTATTCCCTTCTGCTCATCCAGCCGCTCCGTATAATTACAACACACCAGTCATTGGCTTTAGTCACAATCTGTTACACACTAATAATCAGGCTGTTCGTTGTCTAAAAGCACATCTGTCTGAGCTGGTCCAAGGCTCCACCCCAGTTCACAAGTGGGCAGGTTTGCATCACAGTCATTAAGAGCTCATTGGGTTTTCACGTCAACCAGAGGATCCGAATACAAGTGAGACAAAAATCACTGGTATAGCTCAGCTCAGAGTTTGCCTGTATGGATCAACTCAAAGTTTGATAACCATGATAAGTCGTGATGGAGAGAGAAAACTTTTCCCATCTTTTGGCTCAGTGGAGCATCGTGACAGCAGCAACACCTCGGTGGCTGTGAGGAACAACACGGTGAGATGTGGAGCCGCTGGTGGGATCCGGCTGAAGATGGCTTAAGTGTACAAGCAGAGGGGAGGGATGTGTGCTGAGATGAATTTTCCCTCTGCATGTTGCACCATCATGCGTAGGATGCTCTTTATGATACTGGGTGGGAAAAACAACCAAAACAAATCTACGTATGTGATGATCATGAGAAAAGAGAGTTAACAAGCGTGAGGTCTGACTCACAGGATGTAGATGTGCGTATAAGCTTGTCACTGGATGCCTTTTTATAGATGAAATTCTTCTTGCCTAAGGTTGTACATTTTCAAAATGCATATGGCCATGTAAAACCACAAATTATCTTTGTTTTTCCATTTTACTGTACAGGTTTGGCCTGTATAATATAAAGGTAGACTTTGCTCTTTCAGTAAACTACTGAAAAAAAACAAAAACAAAGATCGATAAAATTGTGATATGAAAGGAGAAAAACAGCCCACAGCGTTTCCTTCTTTGTGCTTAAGGTAAATCTTTCTCCAGTTTTGGTTCAGTTTGAACAAAGCTTTAAAACAAGAGGTGTGGCTACCCAAGACCAATAAGTAACAGTGAAAAGTTGAGCAGCATGGGTTGTTGCTCATGTCATATTCAGGGATGCTAATTAGCTCATCATTTCATGTGCTACATTACCTGGCATATAGATTCTGAGTCCACGGCTCCAAAATGTTTGGAAAACGGACGGTGAGGTCGCCCAGGGCTATTATGGCATTGGCCCTGACTACAGGGAGAGCAGAGCGCTCCAGCACGGTGAACATGAGACGGATGTTTTCTTCACACGCTGATGGGCTGAAAGAAGAAATGGGGGAAAAAAAACAGAATATAAAGTTTTTCAATATCATCAGACCAGACTGTTTAGAATTTCTAAAGAAGAGAGAAGGCTGTTTGTGTCTGACTAACCTTAGATAATTATAAAATAAGCTCATACTTAAACAAATGTAAATAAAGATTTCATTTCCTGCATTTAAAAACAAAAAATTCTTGAACTTAACTGATTTAAAGACACAGCCCTGACACTGTTTAACTTTCAGACTTAAACATTACTACAATTAACTCACAGTCTTCACCAGCCTTGATCTTAACTTTAAAACACAATAACTTATGTTAAATGCCCCTGTTAATGTACTGTTAACTTTACCGTGTTGTGTCTGGTATTAATGCTCAATGTGGCAAATTCTGGTAGGATACATCAGCGGCTGTTAGGGGTGCACCATCACAATTTTCTGGCGGATCACTAATTACCGATCTTTAAAAAAGCCTGACCTGCCGATACTGATTAGGAATGTCACGATATTACATTTTCACTTCTGATACGATACCGATACTGCAGCAATGAGTATTGGCTGATACCAATATTAATCCGATATGATATCAGTATTAAACATGCATACTTTTTTTAACTTATTTTGTAGTATGTCTGTCAGAAAAGGCTTGATTAAGTGATATTATTCAAACAAAGAACAGTAGTCAGCAACAGTAGGCATGAGGAAAAACTGACCCATTTATTATTAACCAATGGGTAACATAAATTTTAACAATAAACATAAGAATATACTAGTAATTGAATAAAATAAAGAATAAATTAGAAGACCCAGAAAATAACCTAAATAAATAAAAAAAAAACAGCAGGAGTGGAGTCTTGAATGGACTGCCTATATCGGAGATTTTAAATGCATTCCAGTACAATCTGATACTTGTTTTTTTTATGATATCGGACTGATATCCGATATCAATATCTGGGACTGACTGGGACACCTCTAATATTGATTTTTCTTTTTCATAACCGACAGCATAAACCTTTAATTTTCTAATCTTTCAATCATTAAACAATACCTTTGAAGCAATAAAATCTTTATGTTTTAACTAAAAAAAAACAATTAAGTGTCCCGAGTTTAAGTCTCAGAGCAAAAAGCAACAATGTCTGGCTGTCAGACCTTCCAGAAGGTATACAAGATCAGTTTCACATGCGAGGACGGGCCCATCACCAATCCCCCCAAATTAAGGAAACCAGCACCGATCAATTGGCAAGCTGTAAACATAGTGCCACGTATGAATACAGAATTTAGCAGAAGCCTTAAGGCAAGTAATTTTCCTTGAGGTATCAATCATGTTCCTCCAGGTTTTTGAGGAGTTGTCTGAGCCATACTTAAGAAGCTTAACAGCTTTAATATGAAGAAGCTGTATCTAATAACTTAAGAACTTATTGTAGGAACGATGGAAGGCTAATATTTGGCATGTATTTACCTTATCATCATGTACTGAGAGAGTGCCAGACAGGCAGCAGTAGTGAGCTGTGGGTGGGAATAGCGTCCTGGGGAGCTGCAGACTCTCACCAGCAGGGGAAGGAATGCACACAGCAGGTTTTCCTCTAAACAAAGGCAGGAGGGAAGGGAAGAGGGTGTCAAATTTGTGAACATCTTAATATCAACATGCGGGGGAGAGTGTGAGTTGATGCTTTATGTTGGACAAGAATTGGTATTGGTGATAAGAAGTTGTCTTACCAGCAAGTAACTCTGTCTCACAGATCTTTCGGATGAGTTCTGCCTCCGTATCTTCAGCAGAGGCACCAATCAAACCCAGTTCCTCTTCCATAGCACTCTCATTGGCTGATTGCTGCTGTGACAACATAATGCCAGGTTAAACTTTGTCTCGCAACAGTAGGGAGAAAATACACAAACAAAAGAGAACTAGTTTTAACAAAAAAATAAGTGGAAAGTGATAAATTACATGTTTATAAAAAGTTTGTTCACTTGGCCTTGCTAGTCTGTCATCTCATATTTGCTGTCCTGCTCTTTATAACTAATATCCAGCATTATCTTTACTGTTGTTACAAATCCACAAAAACAGACAAGTTCTGATCATCCCACTCTGCCATTTGGATATGACAAATGAAGCAATTAATAAAAAATTCTGATGCAAATTAAGGAGAGATTTATACTCTCGTACCCTGATGGGTTGAACAAATTTGAGCTATCACTCATCTGTCTGTGTCACTCATAAATCTCATCAAGCATTCCTGCTGGGACTCTACCACACAGGGGGCTTTTTGGGGATTGTTTGTCATTGTTGAAATATTTTCTGCAGAAAATTTTAATTACAGAAAGCTAAAGTTTGGATGTGACATGGTTAGGAAGAAAAAGTGAAGTAGAGCAACAAGTTATTTGATCTTTTAAAGGTTCCTTAAATGTAAGACAAATTTACCCTCCAGTTACCTTTATACTGTGTACATTACCTTTGCTTTGCTGGATGGGCCCTTTTCCTTCTCCTCCCTCTCCTCTCTTTCTCCTCTCCTCCTCCGCAGCTCTGCACTCACGCTGCGCTCGAGGTGCGACACCTGCCAGAAAGCCACGCAGCCACACAGAGCCAACAGCTGGGCCAGACACACACAGTTCACTGCAGGAGAGAGACACATGACACACGTGACAAAGAGTCAGAACCAAGTAGTAAGAAAGCCAAAGCAGGCTACACGGGATCTTTGTAGACAGAAATGGGGACTCACCTTGTTCACCTTGCTCACTGGACTCTTGAGAGCCATCTTGAATTTGGCTGGCATCCTTGTTGACCTCTCCACCTTCTGTAATCTGATCCATTAAGAGGCGAGCACTGCGCTGGAGCAGCCGAGAGCACAGCTGGTCAGGGGACTCAGCCAGGAAGTAGATGAGACGGACAGCCTGCTCCATGAAGCCCTGCCAGTAAGGGTCTTCCATCACCACACCTGACCAAGCAATGACAGAGAACAGGAGCATGAGAGGTGAAGGCTCAGACAAAACCAGAAGAATATTTCTTGAGCTGAAATGAGTCTGTATTTACCTTCAGCGAGGGCCTGTGTGAGGCAGGTGAAGAGCTGATGCTCCTGAGGCAGTCTGAATGGAGCCCCTTTTGATTGCTTGTGGACAGAACACGTTACATGTTAGCACTGCTGCTTGTTCCTAAGATAAATATCTACCACTAAAAAAGACAAGCTTGCTATACAGGCTGGGTACTAAAGTTTTCTTACTCTAACATGGTCGGTGATGCTGCAGATGGTGATAATTGTGTCTCTGGCCAGAAGGAAATCTTCAGTCACTTTCTCTCCCAATGCCACAGAACAAAGGGTGTCCAGATTACTGAGGACCACTTCTCTTTCTGCCCTGTGAGATTCACAGGAGAAGATAGAGCACAGATTTTAAATTGGTCATGTGAATATGCGAAGTGAAGTATTAACATTTCTGCCCTACATCACCCTGGCCTCTGAGCGCTGGCCTTGCCAGTGCGAGGCTGCTGCCCAGATAATGCATGTAGGAGGGCGGGTTAGGAGAAGCACATAAGATTTAATAGGTTATGAATGCTGCCGACTGGATGAAGAGAGGCTGCAGTGTGGGTGGACTGCAGATAGTCGCTCTTTACTCCCTCCACAGCGCTCACTCATCCCTACAGTAGCAGCAGTCTTTGAGGGATAAAGAGGGTAAAAAAAAGACTAAACAAACATATTCAGTCAAGGAGCCTTGTTATGTGTTCGTGACTTAGATTACAATGAAGCGAAGCTGAGGCTGAGCTCATTTCTGGCTAAAGAAAGGAAAGTCATGAGGCTGAGGCAGGACCTAAACATAACAGGAAGTGTGTCTATGTAGAGGGGGAAATCAAGGTTTTTATGTGTTTTTTGAAAAAAGTTTGACTGACAGAAAACTAAACTAACTGCTGAATTCATTACAGTTTAGTTTATTTAACTAAAAGGTTTAATCAACTTTAAAATACCTACTTTACCTATTTTTTTCATCAGATACTGAGAAGTTGTCAGGATCAGTTGTGCAATCAAAAATAATCAAATGATGTTTTCCTATCTTCAATTGCAGTGAAAATTAAAAATAAAGTTAATGGTAAAAATGAAGGAGTCAGGAAGTAGTTTACAGCCTTTTGGGGGATTACAAAAACTTTAACAGGCCGCAAGTGAAAGAGATTTAAGGAGTTCAAAACTGAGACAAATGTTTACATGACAAACTTTTCAATATTTCATAAGAGGGATTCATGTCAAACAATAAAGGTAATTTAATTCTTTTTGCCACATGCAAATGCAATTTACTGTTTTGAGTCACGGGGCCACTCAATGCTCTAGAAACATCATGACTCAGTCAAAAATTTGTCTCTGCACAGCTCCAGTAAATACTTGTGCTTCTTAACGATCATCAAGTCTCTTGTCATCTATAAAAAAAACAAGCAATAAACAAACACAGCACCTGCAGGCACTGCTGTGGCATGAAGTAGCTGCTTTTGTTTCCCATGGTAAAAGTGAAAGATAAATGCAAGTGGCAACTTTTCTAAGTTTTTTTTTGGTTGACATCCCAGCCAGCTCCTTCACCGAGTGGTGTTCAGACAGTCAGATCAAACCACCATATAAAGGATCGGAGAAGTGGATAAACAGGCTGAAATGAGACAGAACAATGTCTGGGAACTTATCACAACATAAAGTGTTCCTCACAGTGTTATGAGCTCGCTTCAACAAACTGAGGTATGTATCGTGATCACTTAACAGACTCATCCTCATATTACTCCGCACGGTCAGAGTAGGTGGAGCTGAGTCACTGGACCAGAATTACCTGACCACCGAGGCAAGAACAGATAAAACCTCTAATTTAGCAAACTCACTTGAACCCTTTTTCTTTATGAGAGGAAATTTACTTCTCAGAAGCAAACTGAAAGAGCTGCATGTCTTACCTCGCAGCCATGCCCAGCAGTAACACTGCAGCTCGCCTGTGTAGGGGTGAAGTTTCACGTTTGCCAGTAAACCTCTCCCACAAGACTTGCACCACGGTGGACTGGAGGTTGCTTGCACTGCCAAAGAACTCCTGAACCTGCAGAAACCACCAGAGACACGGTTGTTTACTACACAACACCTCTTATAATCAAGGTGATTCAACTTTAAAGACAGAGTGAGGAAAAGAAAGCATACTTGATACATTTAAACAAGAATACATGTCTTTTTTAATTCTGCTGGGTTGTTTTTCTACTACTTGTTGTACACAGAAATGATCCAAATTTGAGTACTCACTATTTCCTCAAGGCACTGGATTGTGCCCAGAGATGCATCCACCATCAGCTCAGACAGGCTGTCCACCAGAGTCTGGGCTTTCATCCTAATTAAAGAAACATGATTAGAGAAAACACTACAAGCCAAACACGCAGACTAACATAGCTCTTAACCTTAAGAAAATAACTCACTCATCAGAACTAAAAAGGTTAAAATTCAACCAGAGCAAAGAATAATTTGCTAAAACTACATGAATCTTTGTGTTTAGTAGACACCCAACTATTAGTGCATTTTAAGCCCTCACACAAAGGGTCAACTCTTATTTTGGAAAGGTACTCAGACCTGAAAAATCAGCACATTTTAATTGTTGTGTTACACACCTGACAGTGTCTCCCTGAGGGTTCAGATACAGGCGTCTGTAAGCCTGAACCACGGCGTCTTTAATTGCGGCATCAGTTGACCAGACAAGGGGCAACATTTTCCTCACCCCGCTAATCGAGTTGGCAACGCTGAACTCACAGACAGTCACACAAAACTGCACAGCTTCCTGGACCACTGAAACAAAACAAGCCTTTTTTGAAATGTAGAATATTTATATTGTTCTTATCGACAAAACTATTCATAATCTTTTTGAGCTGATGTAAAAACTTCTTGTACCTGAAGTAGTTTTCCAGTAGAGCATGGAGTTAATGACCGAGATTGCTCTCTCTACTTGTAATGCAAAGGTTTCTGTGTCTCTCAGATACTGCACCAACATCTCCTGCTTCTTCAGCTCCCCATCCTCCCCCTCCTTCTCTCTCTCTTTCTGTGGGGTTGGCGGCAGGTTCTGACTGAGCTCAGAGGTATCGTCATCAGAGCCTGGGGAGAACAATCAGAGTCCAAATGATTTAAATTATATTTGGGTTCGAAAAGCAGTCTCAGAGGAATAAAACCAGTTGGTCGTTTTTCCACGTCTACTCAATTACTCAACACTTCCTGCAGTGGCTGTGCGGTGATTAGGTTAAATGTAATTTCTTTGCTGTGAGGCTTTTAGAGCATGTGTGGATGCAGAGAAGTGTTAAAAATTAAATTAACAACGTTTTAAGGAATTGCCTTGACAAACATGTTCTTTTTTCTCCTATTAGTATTACAGGTGTATGTATGTATTTATTTAATTGGCCCAGGGATCATTTTTAACACGTTAATGCATTACTATCATAAAACTTATCACCAGTATCATTTCCATCATAGCAACTGACCTTGAAATTAATATTTTCACACCCCTTGATTGAAACCAAATTCGCCTTTTCATAAAAACATGTGAATTGTTTGATTATATTTTTAAACACTGATGTGAAACAAGTTCAGGATTACTTCCATATAGGGCATTTTTATTTAAGATTCAACACATCTATCCAATGTGCATTTTGTGGAGCAGCAGTGTAAGTGCAGGTTGTTTCTCACTTCATCCAATGTTCTGATTTGTAGATTGAGTGTTTCATGCTCACACATCCTCTTCTCATTCTCTCACAAAGGCAACAATTTTATACTAACCAGTGTAAATGAATTGAGAGTAAAAGGTCATGTGAAATGCATCAACTCCAATCAAGAAAAAACACCAAGAACCAACTCAAGTGTGTCCTATAGTGATTTCATCAGGACTCGCATCCGAGAGCACTTTTTACAAGTACGTCTGGATATAAGTGCTTCAGGTGAAGTGAATGCAGGCTTTACCTTTAAAAATCAGAGCCAGAGTGTGCATTAAGGTGTCAGAGTTGAGAGTGGCCAGAGAAGCGAACATCTCAGACTCAGGGAAGCAGCTGTGGGCTCTTATACAAAGACGCACAGCATTCCTGTTGAGAGGGAGGAAAACAAATCCGCATATCAACTTGTTTGCTAATTGACAACGCATGTGAGAGGAATCCTTCAGGTGAGTGACACTCGAGTCAACTTGTGCCAAGACCAATACTGTTTATTAGTATCACCTGTACTTGTTGACACGCAGGTACTGAGCTATCTTCACTGCTGTTGCTCTGTCGTCCTCTTCCTCCTTGTCTTCCTCCGCATCCCTGTTGTCTTGGTCCTCCCCCTCCTTGTCCTCCTGCTCCTGCTCTGCTTCACTGGTAGGCTCCAGCTCTGTCCCGACAGTGACGAGCAGCTCAGGCTCCATGGCAGCCCACAGCTCAGATGCTTTAATGACCGCGACTGCCAGGAGGGATGGGAGGAAGGGAGAACAGGAGAAAAAGAAAACCTTCAAAACATTAGGATTACACAAGCTTACGCCAGACAACAAAATCTCAGAACTTAGAAAGAGTTTTAATAAAACTATGCATGTGTCTGTAAACTAGTTTATAAGACTGGGCTACTTTAGATCATTTTTTGTTTGACTTTGTGCCAAAGCAGTCTCCATTACTGGAGACTTTGGCTCTTGCTCTTGCTAATGATAATAGAAGAACAAAATATCTAAAGTTATTCATCTCTTTAATTCTCATGAGTGGCTCAAGTGCCAGAAATATATAACTTTGACATGGATATGCCAACATAATTAAAGATGCTTTTGCTGCTCCAAATAACAACTACGATACAGTTTTTTGTTAAATTCTTTCTCCCTGGGGCAGATCAAGGGAGTTTGGTACATGCTTCTTTACAGCTAACTACTGCTTTATGGACATAAAACCATCAAATTCTAAAGTTTGCCCTCAGATTACCAAAGAAGCAACTCACAGCTGACTGAAGAGCAAAGAGAGCTGGGTTAACTCCTTACCGCTAACAAACATACATAGATTCACACACACACTCACACTGTAAGCTTTGTTCCAGCATTATTCAACAGTAACTTAAGAAGAATAATTCGGATCAGGCTCAAATCACTGTAGGCAGGCCCTTACAGCAGAGCAGGAAGCCTCCCCTGCACTACCAAGATTACCTGCCAGTCAAGGCAAGGAGAAACCAGCTCTCATTCAGTAAGCTCGTATTCGCCTTGGTCTCATCACTGGGCACAATGTGACTGAACTGTGAGGGAAATTAAGTAGGTAAAAATTCTCATCATCACCTGGTGCTTTCCCCTCCAGTTTTTCTTTCATCTCTCTGAGTTTAGCCGTCTCTTTCTCCAGTGGTTTCTTCAGATCTGTGCTGCTCAGCTGATAAACAAGAAGACATTTAATTGAGTTTCAAAAAGCTTCGCCTTCTTTGACTCCATGCTGTGTTCCTTTTGGTTACCTTGCAGCTGTAGGGGTTGTGTGCGATGAAAGCTGCCAACAGCTGGATGGCACTCTTGACTGCATTTATGGATTTGTCCATCAATCTTCCCACAGCAAGACCCATCACCTCACTGTATCTACACAGGGGCAGTGCCTGAACACACCAAATATAGACTTTACAAACAAAGCATTTCACAACATTAGCTTATGGATACATTTTGATTTAACTAATAACTCACTTTGCTGTTGACAATGCGTGTGTAGACCTGTAACACACGAGCCCTGACATGGGAATGCGTATCATGAAGATGCTCCTGCAGCGTGTCAAAGAAGCGGTCACGGTCGGCTTTACCAGACTCATCTAGTCCATCGCCACACAGGACACGCACAAGGATCTCTCCCAGCACCTCGCACACCGCAACACGCATCGAATGGCTCTGGAGAAAAATTAGAAATATTTAAGCCTGGATCTAATCTTTAGTTGTGTCATGAAAAAATAACAAAAACAAATTCAAAACAACTTGTGTGCTGCGGAACAATATGGCAATACCAAAGAGATCTTTTATCAATATGTTACCAAACTGAAATAAGTTCAAAGCCCTCAGATTACCAAAGAAGCCACTCATGGCTGACTGAATAGTTGAGAGAGCTGGGTAAACTCCTTGCCTATTATATACATTCACTCACACACACACTGTCAGCCCCATCGCAGCATTACCATTCTGTGACTCCAGAAAGAGTGATCTGGATTGGGCTAAATCACTGTAGGCAGGCCCTTACAGCAGAGCAGGAAGCCTCCCCTGCACTACCAAGATTACCTGCCAGTCAAGGCAAGGAGAAGCCAGCTCTCATTCAGTAAGCTCATATTCGCCTTGGTCTCATCATTGGGCACAGTGTGACTGAACTGTGAGAGAAATACACTAAATATTTATTGGTATATTTATGTTGAGGTAGTTTTCTAAAAGTCAAAGAGTTGATACTGTAAGTAACTTCTGGATTTCTAACCTTTTCTATGACTCAGATATAGCTGAAACAAAGTGTCACTGTCTAAATCAGTCTTTGACTGTCTGACCTTAAACCTCATCTGAAAATATATGATTATGTGCTCGAATGCAGTGTTAAAAGAAATTATTAAAGCTCTTCCCTTTCATGTCCAAAAAAGCAAAACGCCATCATTTTCTAATTCTCTAATAAGTCATCTTGAAATGTGTAATGAGATTAATTAACAAGCCGTCCAAAGCTAGGAAAATTATACAATCTTAAAAGTAGAGAATGGGGCGCAGATGGCTTGGCGGTCTAGGTTGTGCCCCGTGGGGTTTTCCTGCAAGTGGATGGCCCAGGTTCAAAACCAGTCTTTGATCTGTTTCCTGCATGCCTTTCCACACTCTCACCCTGTTTCCTGCTCTATCCACTTTCCATTTTTTCTAACTAAAGGTATAAAAAGCCAGGAAAAAAAGAACTTTAGAAAAAAAGCAGAGATTGATGTTTCAGGTATCTTACTGCTAAGATTTGTGGGGAAAAAAGGACATCTTCGCACTCATGATGGACTAATGGCACACAGAACTGAATATGTTAAAGTATGAATTACCTCTCCTTCAAGGTGGGTAATGAGCACACTTATGTTGGGGATCATCAACTCAGGCACCTGTGCACCCAGTTCTGAAATAAAGGATGCGAAAGCTTTGACCCCTGACCCCTCTCGAGAAAGCTCCTCACTTGACTTCTGACCAATCTCCCTGTAGACAATAGAACATCATTGTGTCAGTTTATTAAATTAATAAGTACACAGATTTTCTCAAAGAAATTTCAAATGAGAAATGCTGATAAGAAACTTTATTGACACACACACAAATAATGTGCACTAACCTTATTACTTCTCCTATGATGGCCCTGATGCCATACTCTGTACTCCACACAGACACTGCCTGAGCAAACACAGATGAAAGCTGCTCGAAGTGCTGCAGCAACTGGATCACTTTTACACTTGCACCTGTAAGAGTTAGGTCAACATTTACACTTAAAATCACATTGTTATCACAACTTTGAGTCATATATGTACAGTGTATATCAAGTTGGAATGCAGCATTTGTTCAGCTTTTCAAACATAAGTGTAACAGAGAGGCCAACCTAGGAGATGGTTGTACTTCTTAATGAGGATCCCCAGAAGGTGGATTATACCATCTCTGGTGAGTTTGCTCTTTACATGGCCAATGGTTGGGTTCTCAAGTAGTTTATAACAGCAACAAGTCACACAACTACAAAAAGAAAGGGACAATAGGTAGATTTTAAATGGTAAATACAAAGATTAAAAAACAGAATCATTGTGTATCAAAATATGTTTCAGTATATTAAGTGTTGAGGGATTCCAAGACAAGAAAACTAAATGAGAACTGCGAGGAAACTGTAAAAATTGGAGAAATTCCCAAGACCGTCTGGCCATATTAGATTTAGCATGATATTATTAATGAGAAGGAAAACATCATTTTCACATAAAGTCAAATTAAGGCATCTGTGTAATCAACCAGGGCTGAGATCCGGAGGAGAAATCAGGAAATGACACCAGCAAACTGAATTAAGACAGCTGGGCTTGATACTTCAAGCTGAGCTCAGCTTGAAGTATCAACATAAAACAGTACCTGATGAACTCTTCCTCCACCAGGGAGAGGTTCCAGAGGGAACGGATATCCAACTGGAGGAGCTGAACCAGGGCCTGCATCACCTTTTCTCTCTCTGAGTCCCATTGCAGCATCCCTTCCCCAACACCTTTGCCTTTTTTTCCACCCTGTGCAAGACACATTCTTATAAAACAAAACAATCTAACTTTGGGTAAACTCAGCTTAAATATCCACCTCAATAAAATGTAGAATAACACATCGAAGGAAGCATGCATGCCCTCAGATTACCAAAGAGTACTTCATTACAGTCAAACCAAATTCATACAGACTGTGGACCAATGCAGGATTACACATATACATTCATACAACAGACACATGATGACATACAAACATTTGTACATTGTCTGAAACCTTCTACTTGTCCCACCCCATTGCTCTCAGGGGGACAGGGGTTGCAGAAGGCAACAAGTTGACTTTAGATGGGCCCTTACAGCAATGCAGTTATACTCTACCACACTACCAAGACTACCCATCAATCAGCAGGCATAAATCCACAATCTCTTGGTCTGATTCTGATCATAAAACTTGCCATAATCTCATCAACGGGCAACTTCAAACACACTAAAAGAACAATTCACAGTCGGTGTAATCAAAAAATCCTTTTTAGCAGTATCTACTGTACCTTCCCAGGGGCTGTGATGATACTTTGTCTATAGGAGTCACTCTCAAGGGCCTCTGTGAGTTTGCAGAGCAGGTAGACGCTCATTTTAACTGCATTGAGTTTCTCTTTGCGTTCAGCAGTAGAAATGGAGGTGGAAACAAAAAACGCTGGCAGGGTGGCAGCCAGTCCACTAACCACTGAAAGGAAAACACATAATATGAGATTGTGTTCAGATACATTATTTTTTACAGACTGAACACAGAAAAATCCAAATACCTTACCTTGTAACAGTAATTCAAGAGCATCTTCTTTCACGGCTAGCTCCACTGAGTTGAAATGCCTTGAAAAGTAAAGACAGTAGATATGATCAACTATTCTTGTTTCTGGTGAAACAGCACGTGGTAAATCAATCAATACCTACTGAAGCACACTGTAGCCCGTGTCGAAGTGATCTAATATACACAAAGGACCCTGGCTTCGCAATGCTGCCCTGAATTCTGTGAAAAGGGAGAAACAAAAACTCTGAGTCATTACAGAACAACTCAAAGGTTTCAATGATAGAGCATAAAGATTATGAAATTCAAAATCAACTTACTACTCAGATAGGACGGCAGCTGTTTGGGGGAAACCACATCTTGAACAACGTATTGGTTGATCCCCCCAGTTTTAACCAGGTCACCCACACACACGGGCACAAAAAAGTCCCACGACATTCCTTCGTAAAGAGAGTAGATGAACAATAAAACAATTTGTTACTTAAAGTTGGAACCAGGAAACTTCACAAATCTATCAACGTATACATTACATCGCGATTGAACCTCAAACAAATCATCTATCAAGAGCAAGTTAATGAGGTCGGTTTTTAAAATAGGTTCAGAATACTTGGGTAAAAGATATTAGACCAAATGCGAAGGCTGATATCTTATACGTCTATATTTTTTACTATTAGTTCAGCTTTGTTTATGTAACTCTGACCCACTGCTCGTGGCTAGCAGGCTAGCTAGCTTTGCTCGCACAACTGCGTAGTTAAACATCACCTATCTAACGATCAAAATACTATCAAAAATGGTCAACAAGTGTGCTTAAACAACTTGAAAGAAACATGCTCACCTTTTTTGCCTGCTGTTCTGTTATCTATGTTTCTTCCTTTGTGAGTTCAAATGCAGTCGTTATTCTCCCGACTGTCAGCGGTTTGAATCATCCGCAGCTTTTCAAATTTGTTTGGATATCGCGCCAAAGCCCTAAAACTCTGACGTCACGTACGTGCGACGGCCTATGGCCGCTCACGTCTCAAGGAACCTTCACACAACACTGCCACCTACCGTCAAATGAGACTACAGCACTAAGTCAAAATTGCACACATCGCAAGTAGAGAAAAACACAAAGGCAACATTTTTGAGGTAGTAGCTGTATTCAAATGATTGACAACACAAGCACCCCCTCTCCCTTGTACCAATGTTTCAGCTACAGAAATGACAATACTTTTCACAGAATGTCTTACTTTCTATACAGCACTCAGTCAAATGTTAAAATGAAATGGTTAAACTCACTACCACAGTTGCCTAATACTGTCAGGATGCAGCATTTGAATTTATTTTTTGCCCTCTTGTTTTACAAAAATCATAACACTAGTGTTTCGAAGCTAAGCACAAAAACTAACTACACAACAAAGCAAAACTTAATCCATGGCCAAACTGTTTTCAGAGAAAATGCTTCAATTTTAAATTGAACACCTGAATGTTGAATGATGTGTGGTGTCTTCTTAGAACCGTTTTACCATCCAGGGCAGGTGTAGTGTTTAATATGCACTCGTAAAAGAAAAGTCACAATAAGAGCACCAAAGGAAACTAAAAAAAGAACCGTAAAAAAAAATAAAAAACAAAATCAATATTTAAATACAATTGTAACCACTTCTCTCCTTCACACACTGCATCAGACCAAGGCAAATCAAGTAAACCAAAAGAAAAAGCACCAAAATGTTAAGGAAGATGAGAACAAAAATTTGATTAACTAATGAAGAAATATTCTTCCCCCCTCTCTGTCTGATCGAAGTCCTTGCTTTGTTCCAGGTGTACCAGGTGTTTTTACTTCCTCTTTCTATCTTGAGAGCACCGTGGACAATACCTGCACAGCATAAAAAAATGACAAATAGTTATAGTCTTGTTTGGCAATGGCAACAAAATACACAACGATTAAAAAAAGGGTAGAACTCTGCAGGTTTCATTTCCTTTACTGGGCTTCTTACCATTTGCCTCTTGGTTTGGTTGTCAGTCCCACACAGGCAAAATGGAACCACTCAATGGAGCACTGAGGAAAGAGGCAAAAGGAAAATATTATCAAACGTCTAGGGGAACTGGTTGGCCTGGTGGCTGGTCATAGTCCTTGACATGGTGCTCTATGGTTTGGCTGTGTCTGCTACCCTTTGCTTTATCAGGCAACATAAAAGTGCTTTTAAGTTTTCCTGCATATTCAGCATTTAATAATAAGAATATTATAAAGAGTATGTATCAATCTCAAATCTTTCTTTCTGAGAAAAGATCTCAAACAAAGTTCTGTGGCATCTGTTAATGTAACACTGACTCTTGCTCCCTCCTGTGGTTTCTCGCTTCTTGTGTCAGGAAGAGTGTACCTGTACATTATGGACAATAAGTGAATATTGACATTTACCATAAAACTTCCTTTTCTGCTTATTAATCTTTTTGGGTTGGTGCCATTAAAAGAATACTGAGTAATCCATTTAAACTATAAACAATCAAAGTCAATTTGAATATCATCCCAATCTGTTTCAAAGTAAATGCCCTGTAATAACAGATATAAATCTCCTTTTTACAGTCATGCCTCTGTGGTAAATGTCACAATTTTTCAAATGCTTTTAAATTGTCATGTAACAGACTAAAATGAATACTGAAGCCCTTATATTACCCATGGACAAAGTATATAAGATCATCAGGAAAAAGACTGATTATTTATACAAAGTTATTCTTAATCCCTCAAACAGCTGCCACCAGGCCAGTGACAGACAAAGAGATTAATAACATCTGCATAAACTTACCTTTTAAAACTCCAACACACAACAAAGACTCATATTGAGTCATGTGAGACATTAACAATAAAGAAGGATGAGGAATTTTGTGTCAGAATAGAAATGCTTATATCTTGTATGTACAGGATAAAACCAGATAAAAACCTTGATAAATTTGACCTTGAAGGAGTTCAAAATTAGTTTGTAGAAATGGGAACATTAAGCTTCATCAGATTCCAGGTTTAAAAGCTCCCCTGCTTACTCCTTCGGTTTGTAAAGTGACCTTGGAGGATAAGAAGCTTCTGTGATATACAATAAGTATCACCCCTCATTTGTCAAGTTTTTACTATTAAATGAACTGTCGGTACAAATTCATTTGGCTGCAACACTCTCTTTTTACAACTGGTGCTTTTTGTAAATCTGATAATAGACCAGTGATTTTACTGACTTGCAAAATGAAAAGCATGTATTAGAAGAAAAAAAGACTACATGAAAATGTACAGATTCTCATGCTGCAAAATTTCTTGGGCTCTCAAATCTTGCAGCAGAAAATGGAGAATTTCAAAGAGACATATAGATGTTGCAGTCCCAAAGCATCCTGATCCACCTACCACTTTGTTAGACGGATTAAAAAACCTCAACTCACATCGGTGTTATCACAGCCGATCATCTCGCCATAAGAGACCTGATGGCACAAGCAGTAAGTTGGTTCATTGGGGTCCACTGGCATGTCCAGCACATCGGATGGGTGCACGTTTCCAAAATTAGCAGTTGGGCTGTTGAATTCTCCTCTGATGATGAGAAAAAAGTATTACAAGTGATACTGCAAATGGTTATGATTACATATTAAACTTACGTTAAAAAAATAACATTACAAGTAAGCATAAGTGAGCAGATACACAACATACGGCTGAAGGAGTTTGACTTTCTTCTGCGCGCTCTTGGGACTGCCATCTTCATCTGAACTCTTCACTTTAGACCTTGTTTTAGCCGTCTTCTTTTCCTTCTGTCTGGTGTCAACTAAAATAACACAATGACTTGTTAATCCACAATTTTTTTCATTGTGCTCCTGGCAGTCCTTGGTGAACAACAATAAAAAGGTATCTGACACACACTGAAGCCACACACCTTTCTTCCCCTTACTGGAGGTGGAGTCATAGTCTGTGCTCTCAATCTGCTTCTCCTTCAGGTCAGCCTCAAAACGAGCCAGGTCTGTGTCAAGACGTCTGATGTGTTTGTCAACCTGCAGAAAAAAAAAACCTTTAAGCTGACCAATCCAGGTATCGACTGGTGTACACTGAACATCATGTCTGTGTAAAAAGTTGAAGTTTCCCTCTCACATTGCTTACAGATAATTATAAAACATCTTTGAAAAGATACCAACCATTTCATAGGTCTGCATGGCCAGTTGCACCTTATCATCTCCAAACTCTTTGCATTTACTGTAAGACTGCTGAATCTGCCTGAGTATGGACAGCTTTTGTTCTGAGGAAAGAGTCCGGGCATTGGCGGTGTATTCTTTGGCAAGGGAATCTATCTGCCCTTTTAGATCTGTAAGAGACACAAGAAGTGAAACTGTTAATGTTAAATAATAATAATAACAAAAAGAATAAGACATTTTAACGACAGTGCACTTTTCAAAACCCAAACAGAAACAATTAATTAGACCTAAAACTTTAAAAACAAAAGGATAAAGAAAAAACGCCAAATACAACAGTCAAGTAAAAGACAGACAGTGGAAGTGAATCTAAAGAAGAGAATTAAAATTAAAAGAATTATAAGAGGACACCAAGCTTTAGTTCCACTGCTATAGAGTAAAAACTTCAAATTGTGGCCAGTTTTATGAACCAAATAAGGCCCTCATAGAAGACCTCAGGTAGACGAATTACAACTCTTCATTATAGGTGCTAATAATGTATTCAAAGCAGGTCACATCACAAGACAAAGCTAAACAAACAGAGAAAGACAGAAATCATTCTGCATAATTGTATTTTTGTCTTCCATTATATGTTATTTGGCCTTCACAAATCCATAGAGGCCCTTAAAGAGTCATATTAGAAATTGCTGGGAAGCACTATGGCGTTATGTCCTTAAAGGTGCGAGTTTCATATTCCTACATAACTCAATGAAACAATCCATTCCGTCCATCACACTGTTAAATGCTCTTACCTTCTGTGCGTTGATCCAAATCTCGCATTAAATTGAAGTTTCTCTGTAACTCAAAAGGCAGGTTTTCGATACCTAGAGTGATGAAAGAGTAGAAATAATAATTTAATTCTTATCTTAAAAAAAGCCAACATCAAAAAGTATAGCTACTAAAAGTATGACGGCAAGCTAGCCCAAGCATCCGTGCTGGATGGAGCTTTGTGTGCCATAATTGTATTGGTTAGCATTCAAAGGTAAAGTAGCACGCAGATAGATGTTCTGGGCATGGATCTAGTTATAGCATTAGTGTTAAATGTGGTATGTATTGAATGTGATATCATGAAGGTTCATTGTGTGATTTTCAGGCTTAAACTGCATCCTGTCTTCACTACGATACAAGCTGATTTTCCAGGAATTAGACTGAGCCCTAACCGCTGACCGTTGCAGACTGGTATGGCAACGTAATTCGCTCGCGAACATACTGGGAGCTGCGTTACAAACTGAAAATATGCGTTTTATATAAGCGAGTACCTTAAATTCATTGTCTAACACGAAATATTAACAACAAACGTCTTACTGTCCAAATAGTGCTCCAAATACATCCCCGCCGCCATTTTAGAAAATGTAAACAACACAGCATCCGGTCCGAAATGGACCAACGTGATTGGTTGTTTCCACACTCACCAAAATCTTCCCAGATTATTTTTACATTTCTTCGTTTTTTTGTACTTAATACCAAATCCCACTTTAATTGTTTTATTATCAAATGACAGAGGGCTCAACCAAAGCAAAAACTTAAATCTAAAGATATTTAGAGATTTTTTTTAACCCTGTCAACAGTCTCTAATGATACATGGATGGTTCATTTAACATATGCATGTATATTTCAGACTAATGTATCATTAGAAACTGACGATTAGGATGAAACCCGTTTAGTTTACAACAATCATTTCAAATTGAAATGCTTAATTTGACATCTTGAAACTATACATAAGTTATTTACAGGGAAGATATTTAAAATTCAAATTTGTCTGATTCAAACTTAACCCACAGTTTAAAATATTAAGTTTAAATTCTGATCAAAGATTGTTAGTTGAATTTAAAAAGATCCTTGGTCATTTTCATAGGTCATTTAACAATCTGATACGTTTTAGACAAGCAACTTGCCACTGGTTGATGATGGATGAAACACAACTAAGAAAAGTATCTGAAAACATTTATTGTTTCACAGATTGACAGACAACCCTCTCTGCAATTGAGTCATTATACAAACATACTAAATGTTTAATACAAATAAGGGAAGTTAGAACCAAAGCACAGAGAGACAATCAATGACCAATACAAATCATTTGAAGAAAGACATAACATCTTTATCTGGCTATCCTGTACAGTATCTCCTTTATGACCACAGCTCACCACCCTGACTATGGATAGTTGAGTGGACAGGGGTCAAGAAGGAAGCTTTTATTTAATCCAGGAGATCATACTGTATACATCACTCTACTTCTTGATTTTTCAACATGCTCTTCAGCTTTTTGAACTTGTTCTTGCCCATTCTTTTCTTTGCCTTCATGGGTGTGTTTCTCTTTTTTCCCTGCTTTTTCTCAAACCGGCTGCTGTCTCTCTTGTCAGCCATTGCTGCTTTATTTTCATTAGTTGTCTTTTCTGCAGCCTTCTTTGCCTTTGCTCCTTTCACAGTCTCTCCATCTATTTTGGCAATCTTTGCCTTTTTTGGTCCTGCAGGTGAGTTTTTGTTGCCTTTTGGCTTGGCATTTTCAGCTTTCTTGGCTGAAGTTCCATTGGCTTGGATTTTTTCCTTTGAGTTGCTTTCCTTGCCAGAGACACTTTTCTTTGTTTTGTCGCTTTTGGATGGTTTCTCTTCAGGAGACTCTGCCACAACTGTTGCATCAGGAGCATCTGCACTTTCTTCTTCTAAAAATAACAGAGGATAGAGAAGTGAAATACATGACAAAAACCTCAATGAAGAAAGTTGGTTTGTGTTTGTGACAGGATGTGTTACCTTGCCCCGCTTGTGCTGTTGGAATAACATTGGAGAACTTTTTTAATTTTGCCACAAAAAACCCATCCATGTTGTGGGAATGAGGATAAAATCGCCTTGTCTGTCGCAGAGAAGGATGGAATCTGCGTTCTTTAAACCTTCAAGAAAGGCAAAAAAAAGTTTAGGGTTGATTTTCAAAGTATTCGCCTTTCAGTAACACATATTTGTTATCTTTTTTACCTGGTGAAACCTTCCTTGCCAAAGTCAAGTCCTGTGGGAACCAATTTGACATTTCTTTTCTTCAAAGCGTAGTCCACCACCCATTCATTCTCCTCCACCTGAGGAAATACATTTTTTATCAGTATATATATATTCGTCTTACGGATGAATATTGCAAAACCAGTCACAAATTAATCAAAAAAGGAATATAAGACAGCAGCGCACATACCATTATTGAACATGTGCAGTAGACCAGATATCCTCCTGTTTGGGACTCAGCATTGACTGAGTCGATGGCAGATAGAATCAGTTCTTTCTGCAAGTGAGCTGACCTATTAATGTCTTTATCATCCTGTGGGGATTAAGAAGGAAAAGGAAAATGGATTTACAGATTTACCACAACCCAGAAGTATAGCATAACATCCATATGTGTGTGTGTGTGTACTTTAAGAGTGTATGTTACCTTGCTGGTTTTCACAGCTGGATCTTTGGCAATGACTCCTGTGCCAGAGCACGGAGCATCAAGCAGAACTCTGTCAAACCCCCCCATTACCTGCAGGAAAAATTCCACCTGTCAGTACACGAAGTAACTCTTGAGTGAATGTCAACTCAAGACAGACCTTTTTTAAATCAACTTTACCTTTGGGAACTGTCTACCATCATGGTTGCTGACAATAGTGTTGGTAACCCCCAGGCGGTGAATGTTGCCTACAACACTCTTCAATCTGTCGGCGTTAGCGTCATTAGCTACTATCACTCCGGTGTTTCTCATCAGCTGGGCTACAGGTGCAAACAGGGAATTAAAAATGTTTGTAAAACAGGAGGAATTTTTCTTTCTTCACATAAGCATGCTGAAAATAAATCTGCAAACGTTTTTCAGTCATTTTTCAAACTCTTCAGTATAAAACTTGACTTTTTCTTGGTCATTTTTTACTTAGGATCAAATATATTTTGGATCTAAAATTTTGGATTCATAAAAAATGATTTAAAATATGCAATTTCTAAAATTAACAGACAAAAAGATCCTTTGATTGATTGATTGGAAAATTACCTACGATCATTCGATGGTGGCAAAGTTAAGTAAGTGCAGCCCATGTTGCACAGAGTGGTGGAAAACAGCTATAAAATACACCTTTAGAACAGCAGTGCATCTTACCAATATATGTGGTCTTGCCCCCAGGGGCTGAGCTCATGTCCAGCACAAGCTCTCCCTCCTGAGGAGAGAGTGCCATCACTGGCAGGAAACTAGAGGCTCCTTGCAGCATATACTGTCCTGACAGATACTCAGGGGTTGCACCTGTTTTGACACAAAGAATCACAGATTAAGTTAATTTTTCCGGCCTTTTTACCCAGACACTGAGAAAACTGGCTTAAATGTTCTGAAACGCACCAATAGGTACCGAAGAATCATAGATGACCAAACCCACTTTAGACCATTTCCCCAGTGGATCTAGGTTCACACCTCTGTTGATCAAGGCCTACAAACATAGATTCATAGCATGTGAGGATTACAGCAGGTTTTTTTCACATCATAATTCTGAAAGTCATTTCAGAGATCTCACATGCAATTCATTTGTAGTCTCTAAGTTAATATTGTGTTTAAAACGCAAGCCAAGCTTCTTTCCCCCCAATAAGTATTAGTTGTTCATTTCACCCTGTTTAAGGACAACCATTTAATTGTGCACTGCCAATTTGCTAACCTTCCTGACTGTAGTTACTGCATCATTTTAATAGTGATTTTCTTGACAAACATGCTGTTAAATCCTGCCAACCTGAGCAAGGTCCCGCCTCCTTGTTTTCAGAGTGTTGGTCCGGATGGTAACAGGTCTTTGAATTTCATTGGCCTCAAGAAAATCAACCAGCTGTAAAAACAAAAAAAGAAAAAATCACAGAAAACTTCACAACTTAAAAAAGACAAACATTTGACTTAATCCATCATTTGAGACAGGTCTTGAGAACAGACATGACATCAAGTAAAAAAATCTGTTTCCAGTTGGAGGATTTTTTTTTTCTCTAGTACAACAGGATGAAAAAGAGCACCATCTACTTACCTCTGAAAGAGGAAAGAGGTCCATGAATTTCTCAATAAGGAAGGGGTTGTAGCTGTAATAAGTACAGAGATCCTTTTTCAGGAGAGAGAGGTACTCTGCTCTTTCTTTCCCTTCTTCCCTCTTTGTTGAGAAATTACACAGGACATCAATGTTGTCTTGTATTCTCTGGTGGATTGTCTTCAAGTCTAAAGGCAGGATACCTAAAGTAGAAATAAGAGAAGGATTTAGACTCCCTGCAAATGAATTTAAATCCCAGCTCAAACTAAGAAAATCTTGGAGGAAAAAATGTTTTAGCTGCTCACCTTCCTTCTCACTTTCCTCTGCCCCTGGTAACCTGAACTGATCCATTTCATCTATGTTTGTTTGCACTGTGTCTTCCTCGTCCATGTCATCAGCTGATTTCTTCTCCTCATCCTCCTCATCATCATCATAGTCATCATCATCATCTTCTTTTTCTTCCTCGTCGTCATCATCTTCATCACTTCCAAGAGGCATGGCTTCCTTCTGCTTTTTCTCTTTCTTGGCTGCTCGCTCGATGGGAAGAAGCTTAATGAGGAAAGGACAGAAGTGATTCAGTTAACAACTTTAACTTAACATCTATCACAGTAAACTTGCATAATCTGTACTGAGAGAGCTATGGCATTCAAATAGCTTCCAACAACCAATAAACACAAACATTAAAATGAAAAATATTATTGGCTATACAAAAATCAGGACTGAACTGTGAATTAGCATTTGTATTTTCTTAAATGTTGAATGATCATTAAAAAAAAGAAATACAAAAAAGGGTCATCAGAGGAAGTCTTTCACATACGTCCTCTCCATCGCTTTCTTCCTCTGCTGCTTCCTCCCCACTGCCGTCTTCGAGTGTACCATAATCATCAACCATTTCTTCATCATCATCATCATCATCATCATCATCATCATCATCATCATCTTCTTCTTCTTCATCCTCGTCCTCTTCCTTTGCGTTTTTGATTGCTAGTTTGGCACCCTTCTTTCCTTTCTCATTATCACCCTTCTTCTGCTGCTGCTCTTCCTCTTCTTCATCTTCATCCTCCTCCCAGTGCTCTTCACTGTCATCCTCACTTTCAGGTTCATCAATTTTGCGCTTCCTCTTTGCAGGTTTCAACCATTTACTGTTCTCGTCAGTGAATCCTTTGAAGCAAAAATAATCGGAAAAAAAATCAAGTTTGATTCTTAGAAGAAGAAAAACTACACAATTTTGGCTACTCTCACACCTTGGAAATGGTTTTAACAAATAATATATTTTATAATACAATGACAGAACATTGCATCCATGCAAGTCAAACACACTTGAACTCATATTAGTTTTGCAGGTGCACGGCTAAGTGTTGTGTGGACTCGTTTATAAAGAAAAACAAATATATTACCACTGATGTGGCTACCTTTTTTAGGCTTTTCATCTGCAGCATTTTTAGGTGCTTTCAAATTCTGGGTTCTTTTTGCAGCTCTGAAAAATTACAAATCAAATCAGCATCTTTGGAAAATTTGTGGGTTTATTTAAAATCAACTGATCAGTGCATTACCCACCTTTTTCTGGCTCTGCTTGACAGGCGTTTTGGTTCTGTTTCCTCTGGAAATTGAAAAGAAATAATATCCAGAATTAGACATAGGATGACTAAATGTTAGAGTTTAAAACTAACAATTCCATTGTGTGAGTTCACCAGCAGCTGGGATAAAGGGTAGAACATTCACCATCTTTTATGAACTTTGCCAACTCTGTTTCTGCTCCTTGTTGTTTCCTGGCTTTTCTCCCTGGTCCTCTCTTCACCTTGTTGGTGGGATCCAACTTTCTACCCATGACTCTGAGCTGAAAAGCAGATAAAAAACAGATAACAAGAAGTCCATAGTTTGTGTTACCCTAAACCCGTTTTTGTGTTTCCCTTAAGGCGATTTTTCTGTAGGGACTATTACACCACTACCTCAAGTAACTTACAACATACTTAACTAAATGACAGTCTCACAAATAATCAGGTTATCAGTGAATTTGGGCTTATTTCATCTTGAAAGGTAACGAAGTAAAATACAGAAAAAGTGTTGTTAATATCTGTTGATTAAATTAATGCCTCCTTAGAACTTAGATCTAAGTTGCTGCAGTCAGAAAACATCATATATAACTTAGTGTACTGGCGTTATGTATAACAGTTATACATTTGTTGCTAGCCAGAAGGCTTTATTTGTTGTTCTTACCGAGCTATTGCTAGCTCGGTAAGATGTGAACCTCTCATATGGTATACTTTACAGTAACTTGGAGGAAGGCCATTTATATGTTCTGAAACAGTCTCACGCTCTTGGACAATTCGCCAAACCTTTAATTTGACTTTCTACTGGTTTTGACATTTTATGTGGATTAGAGAGGATATCTATATAGACACAAATACCCCTAACAATACTTTTTGATACACTACGTAATGACAAGACGACCGCAACGAGATACTTCACACACAGAACTTGAACAGACTACAACGCGTTTACGGACTAAGTTTAGACCTCGGGTAGCAACATCTCAAATCCAACCAACTGTTTGTATTGAGTTTAGCAATAGTTCCTCACATACTCACCGACTGTCGTGGTTCCTTTGATAATTCTTTTGGTTATGCAGTGATTAAACCGTGCACATGTGAAGTCTGTCCCACACGCTTGTGCAGAGTATCCGGCGCACAGTGATGACCACACATGATGCTGACTGGATTCACGCGCTCGCGTGAAGACTTATAAGGAAACGACATCACAATATGAAAAACAGAGACAGAAAAAGTTTATCACAGTGAAATTAATTTAAAGTTGGTGGGTTGCATTAATTGATTCTGAATTGGTTACATTTAACCTTGAGTCCACCTGCTAGTGAACGCGCATTTTGCAGTGACGCAAACATTCGGCGACAGGTCCCCTCATACTGAAGACAACATGGCAGCTCCTGAAGGGAAGAAGCGTGGTTTGGAACATCTGGATGAATATGAACCAAAACCGGCCAAACACCTTCGCAGCCTACATGACCGTATGGCAGAGAGGAGACTGGTTGTCATTCTCGAAGGAGCCTCGTTAGAAACCGTAAAGGTAAAGCGTCATGGATGTGTGTTCTGCATTGTTTTGATAAAGCCCCTACCTGCAACTTGTGGAACTGGCATACATTTAAATTACTGTAACATACATTTCAATTGGGGAAAGCATTACTATGTAAGAATGCAAAGCTGAAGGGTCTGCGTTTGCGTTATTGTTTTTCTTAGGTTGGAAAAACATTTGAGCTGTTAAACTGTGACCAGCATAAAAATATAATTGTCAAAAGTGGAAGAAATCCCGGAAATATACGACCAGACATCGCTCATCAGGTAAAGCTGAATTCTTAATTCTCTCTCAGTGTGTGTCTCTAATGACTCATGGTCAGAGCAGAGTTATTGTGATTTTGTTTCAGTACATTATTGAACCAACAATTTCATTACATATTTTCTGCGTTGCACATTGCTATCAGCTGACATGTAAAAATTCAAAGAAAGTGACTGAAACTAGTGAACATTTGCTCAACACAGTGTAGATTTTTTGTCACTGCCCTGTTGCTTTTTTCCCTTCTGAAGAAGTTCAAGACATGCCTGTTTCAGAGACACAAGAACAGACCTTGTTTCTTTCCACCAGTGCTTACTCATGTTGATGGACAGTCCACTGAACAGGGCAGGCCTGTTGCAGGTTTACATCCACACGGAGAAAAATGCCTTGATAGAGATAAACCCACAGACCCGCATCCCAAGAACCTTCACTCGCTTCTGTGGGCTCATGGGTAAACAACCAATGTTGTAATTTTTTGTGTGTCAACAATAGCTTAATATTTTATGATTTGCAAATTACAGCACAGCTACTCTAACAAACCCTTAATACCTTAAATAATCTTTCTTCTCCCCTCCTATCTTAGTTCAGCTGCTGCACAAGCTGAGTGTCAGGGCAGCCGACGGTCCTCAGAAGCTTCTGAGGATGATTAAAAATCCAGTGTCTGACCATCTGCCTCCTGGCTGCCCCCGCATTTCCACCTCCTTTTCTGCTGGAGAGGCAGTCTGTCCTCGGACTTTGGTGCCAGAGGGACCGGCTGCAGTGGTGATTGGAGCATTTGCACATGGAGCGGTGAGAAAAAGCCTTAGATTATATGTGATTCACTGCCATTGCCATCCAATCTTTGTCTGTGTTACTGACATCTTTTTCTTCGTTAGGTCAATGTGGACTACACAGAGAAGAGTGTATCTATTAGTAACTACCCCCTCTCCGGGGCACTAACCTGTGCAAAGATTTGCTCAGCCTTTGAGGAAGTCTGGGGTGTCCTGTGACGCCTGTGTCCTTTGAGCAGGCGATGTTAGCCAGGTAGAGAGGAAATGGACATGATGAAAACATGTAGCCAAACGTCTATTTTGACCGGGATTTTTCATGGACTACGACCATTTTTCATGTTACACACCATATATGTATACTGGTGTTGTCTATCAATATACTATTTTGATACCACTTTCCCTTTTCATTTTTTGTAATGCTGTTGCCAATAACTGAGTGTACAATTAAATTAACTAAAAAACCACAACAAGTTATTTTGTTCTCTATGGAATGGGACAAAGGTTATAAACTGAAAAGATGATGAAAGAGTCAATAAACTTAATAAAAATAAAACCTTAGTAGAAAAATAAAACTAAAAAGGCAGATAAAGTTTCAGGACATTTTTAACAAGGCTTTAGTTTATTACTGCTCTACGTGAATTACTCTAAATGCTAATCCTTGTAGTAATAAGCTCTTCTCCTTGCATCTCTTTCTCCTCTCATCCCTGTTGTACCAACCCTTTTCCTTTATGGTTTTCTTGATCTTCGGTAAGATTTATAAGAATGGCGGTTTTGCCTTGGTTGACGTCTCCGAGCTCTTTTAGTCTTCTTTGGTGCCTTTCGAATCTGTGCTGCTTGCTTTGTTTTGGTTCTTTGTTTCCTCCCTGCTTGTGGCTTTTTTCCTCTTGCTCTGGCTGTCTTCCTTCTCCTTTTGTGGGACTTGGCTGTTGGTTTACGAGTCATGCCTCTTGTTTTGTGAGACTTGGCTGTTGGTTTACGAGTCTTGCCTCTTGTTTTGTGAGACTTGGGTGTTGGTTTACAAGTCTTGCCTCTTGTTTTGTTTGATTTGACTGTTTTTTTCCTAGTCTTGCCTTTTGGTTTGTAGGATTTTCCTCTATCCTTGTGAATTTCCCTGGCTGGTATCTGTGACTTTTCTGCTCCTTTGGAAAATTTGCTTGCTTGTCTGTTCTGCAAGGGACCCTCTTTTGGTTTCACAGTGCTTTTCCTTGCTTGATTGGTGTCATTCTGTTTTGGATATTTGTAAGGAAAACAATGAATTAAAACATAATTTTGGTGTTTCCAAGACTGAAAAAGAATCATAAAAAACTGAATCACCTGAGAAAAAACACTGCTACTGCCCTAAAAGAATCAAAGTATTTAAGCATACAAAACTTATCAACATTTCAATATTTTTGCCCATTTGTTGTTCAGTTCATACAGAATAGTGTCGCACCTACTGGGCTAAAAATAACATATATAAAATATTTAAAAATTTTAAAAGCAAGTAATGTTTTACCTTATTTTGGAGTCTGATTGAAGAATTTCTTGTAGTGCGCACAAGAGTTTCGTTGTTAATCAGCCTTTTAGTCACCACGTTAACCTGCTTGTTGTTCTTGGTGACATTGTACCCTTCAGAAGCCAGTGTATTCTTGAGGTCTGCCATAGAAATGCCACCTCTGTGTTTGCATTTGGAGACCAAACTAACGATAAGACGGGAGACATGAGCTGAAGCTGGCTTTGAGGCTTTTTTGTTGGGGGCATTATCTACTTCTTTTTGAACCTGGTGTTTAAAAAGGCGAAGTGGGGTTTCTGAAATATGAAGAAAAGAGAGATACACTTATAATGAATTAAAACAATTGATTTATGAGAAGTCAGACAGGCTTAAAGGCAGCAAAGTCACTCACTATCTCCGTAATCTTGAGTAAATTTTTCTCTTTAATCCTATTAGTCAGGTTGATAATAAAGGTGGGTCTATTGTTTCCTGGAGACTTGAATGAATGTACTTCCAAGCTGCTGTTTATCTTGTAACATGATGTTTGGCATTATTCAACCTACTGTAACTCAGTTGCGGTTGGTAAACTTAATAATATCTGGGTCAAGTGTAAAAATTTTTTTTTCCAATAAATGGCTGTATGACGATAAAAACTTTTTTTTTTTAAATCGTCTACATCGTATATACAGTTAACCGTTACTCACTCGGTAGCGTCACCCGTCCCTTCATGGCGGGCTCCTCCTCCAGATCATGGATGGCTCTCTTCAAAAGTCGGCCCAAACGTTTGGCTCCTGCTTTTCCAAGGCCCTTTCCAGTTGGAGTTTTGGTAGGTTTTAAAATTGGCTTTGGCACCTTAGTGTCATTTCCCCGTTTGTACCTGAACGGGGCGGTTTGGGGGTTGGTTTTCCTCCCCATGTTTGCTGTTCGTCAATGTACTAAAAAGGACGATGATCATTGAACACAAAAACTCGGATGTTCAAACCGTAACTTTGGAATTTTGAAAACAAAACGGTTATTTGGTTGCTGTGTAACGGATGTTTAATAAGTCAGTTTGGACATAGCAATGATTCACGAAACATGAAACGAAAGGTTTTCAATAGTTATTTGTATTTAAATAAGTGTATGAACAGCTTTTACAATCTATGAAATTACAAACGCCTTAACCATAATTTAAGATGAAAATAAACTTTTTTTTTTTCTTGAAAACACTGTATGTGCTCTCATTACAAAAATATAATAAAAAAACATTAAAACAGACATTCAGTTACAGGTTAATAAAAACCCACTGGTCGACAGAGGGGTGTGCTCAGCATGTTTGTAATGAGTGCTTCTGGGTTTTATTGGGGCACTGTAGGCTTGTAGGACACAGATCAGATGTGGCACAAAAGACTGTGATCAAGAAGGATGGCTCCAGGGGCATGGATTCTCTGTATGGGTCTGAATCACATTTCAGCTGCAAAAAAATACAATAATTAATACTGGCTTGGTGTTTTAGAGACATCGATAATTAAACAAGATAGAAGCACAATACCTGCGAAAATGATGTGAGAAACAGTCGAATGAGTGATAGCCCTGAGATCGAGGTGTCTTTTGGATGATTCATTAGACTATGATGATAAGCCTGAGGAGAGATGAGGACTGGATGTGGATTTGTAAAGCATTCTGATTCATAACCAGAGACTAATGCCTGAAAATGGCAGCTTACCTGCAGTGCTATCTGCAGTGCAGAATACTGCACCCAGACCTCCTGCTGCTGCACCGCTGAGAGAGAAAACACCCCTCCTCCCCCTGCATTTTCTGCCACTGTGAGATAGTGAGCCCAAACACATTCTGCCACAGCATGCACCATTTCACCCTGAGAGGAAACTACCACAACAGAGAATAAGATTAAAATAAGTTTTACTTGTGAAAAAATGTAACAGCAGAATGAAAAAAAATGTAAGATCAACAGTTTCATTCTCTTACTGTCAGGTAAAAGCACATGCAGTATATCTTTGGCCATGAGGAAGCCTATCACACCATAGTTCATTGCCCTGTGTAAAAAATAAAAGACGCATCAAAATAGTGTTTAATCATAAATACAATCAAAAAATATGTGCTTTCCTCTTACCTAGGATAAGTTGGATCAAACAGAGGAGGAACAAACATTCCCATTGGAAAGAGAAGCTCATCACCCAGGAGGAGTGGAGTGACAGACAGACTGAAAGAAAACAACAACAGATTGAATGCATCCTTAAAACTTCACATCTGTAAGCTTTGAGATCAAAGTTAGACACTTACATATCAGGGGCCTCAGTCTGCTGACTCAAGAGCTTAGTTCGTCTTTTTTGCCATATGGACAGTAGCTGAATGTAGTTTGAGAAGAAGCTATTTGTTGTGACCATAACCTGGAATCATACAAGTCTGAGTCAGTCCATTTACAGGTTAGTGATGAGTTAAATTACTAATTTTTATCTACCTGATCTATCAGAGCCAAAGAAGGCTGATAATGTACCTCTGAATAAAGCAGGTCAAGCTCAGCCTCTTCAAGCTCCTCTTTTGTCGTCCAGAGTCTTGGTTTTAAAGAATGAACCTGTCGATACACCAGAAACCATTAATACGAAACCATGAACAAGTTTAAGTTGTAAAGATAAGGTAAGTCACTGGCTCATGATCATTTTACCCTTTTCATTACAAGCTGGTGGGTCTCCTGATCTGTCCAGCTAAGTTCATGTAGTTTTGATTTGAAGGAGGAGAATATATTTTGGATGATCTCTTCTGCCTGATGACAAAAAAAAAAGAAGAAAATAAAATGGAAAACACTCAATTCTTACAAGGTCATCTGAGCTGAATATTTAACTTACCTCCTTGTGTGCTGTCCTTTGACTGATTTGATCTGTAAGAACCACGTCAAATCCTCTCTCTGTATCTAACACGCAGTGTTTCCAACGAGGAGTTACCTGGTAAAAAGGGACCAGAAAAACATTAACATCAAAAAACGTCATATACTAACTCATGACTGTGAACTATTTGAAAAGAGGGAAGGAGAAAATTTCTCAATTGACTCACTCCATCAGTGTTTCCAAGAGACACAGACAAATTCCTTGCTGTTTCAGAGAACCTTGAGTCCAGAGCCGGCATCAGGGTGTGCAGCAGATTGAGGAACATGTAAGTGTGAAGTGGACTGCATGTGTGGAATCAAGTATGGCAAAATAGATAAATAAAAGACGTTCAAAAGAATAGTAGATATTTCTCAGCATGTGTGATTGTGGGTTATTTTGTGTCACTTACAGTACCTGGTGCTAAGCTCCAGCCTGTTCATCCATTTTATAATTATGCGGGACATATGCACAATGTACGGTAAGTTATGCAGAAGGACATGATCGTCTTCAGTCAGAGGCAGTGGATGAAAAGCTGCTTGCAGACAGCCCAACCAATCAATGGCAGGAGCCTGACTCTGCAGGTAGATTAAAAGAAAGAAATCAGTTCTAATACAGGATTTAGACAATGTGTAGGTTTGTGTATAGCACAGATTCTCCTCCTTCTCCTCCATACCTGTAGCTGTTTGATGGTCATGCGATGATGTAGCTGCCCCTTGGACAGGCGATAGTGCAGAGGTGCAGCTGCCACAGCAATCTCAGAGGACAGAGAGATGAACGTGCCCACATGAATCATGATGCTGCTGCGCGGGGCCCCCAGTAGAGCCAAGTATCTCTGACATGATGCCAAGAAGGGACGTAATGTCTGGAAGAAAGAGAGGGGGGGATGGCGGAAGAATGCATTACAGGGATTAACTAATGATGTTGCTTTCATAGAAATAAATCCTGAATCAGTACAGGCCTTGTTAAGCCATCCACCTGAGTTTTAGCTTGAGACTTCTGCGTCTTGCTGTTCCATTCAATGGGAATCAATAGATCTGGCTGATCAATCTGTTGACAGAAAGAAGACTTGAGTCAAGACTATAACACAAAGCCGACTTTGCCTTGGCCATGCTCCCAAATAGCACGTAGGAACAAATTCCTTTGACACTGACCTGTATGTATCTTTTGGCTGTCCCATGTGAAGTTTCATTGGGGTCTTTGCCCACATACAGGTTGAAGAATGGAAAGGTGCTGTAGTTCCTCATTAGCAAGCTGAGAGTGATGTTAAAATCAGTTTGATCCCACTGACCGGAAACTGCCCAGCCCCCGAGCTGCTTGCAAATAAATTTTAAACAAACAAACAAACAAAAAACGGTCAGAAACATGAAAATAGGTTCAGGTATCAAAATAAACAAAACAAGTTTATGTTCTTCATAGATAACTCCAAATTCCTGAGTCTGTCAACAAATATGTGAACAAATACTGTGCTTTGAGCTAAATGCTAATTTTAGCATCAAATTACACCAAATACTGTCATGTTAGCCTATCATATTCAGGACATTTTTAAATGCAACTGTATGCTGTTCCTTCCTCCAAAATAAACAGGATAAAGACAGCGAAAAACAGAAATGGTTTAGTGTAAGTACTTTCCCTTCTTTAGCTGTCTAAATGTTAATACTTTGTTTAGCTTGAAAATATTTTGTGACAAGCATTGAACTCAAAGGCTGATGGGTATATATTCAATTCTAAAAGAATTGGTTTATGTTTAAAGCCAAATTCACTGCATGAGCACTTTCTAACTTGTTATTGAATAGTGCTATAAAATCAAAGTTATCATCTGACTCTTTGAATGAGTGCGAGGAAGGGCTCCACTCCAGCAGTCTCTATGGATTTGGTGTCCAAACAGGAGCGATAGAATCCTTTGGCCTTCTGCACAGCTGTACCACCGTGTGTGTCATTTGATTCTAAAACAGACCAAGAAACTACATTTTAGATATGATTTCATATGCTGTCATGTACAGAAATATGACTGGAAGGAGTAATGCAATGCACTTCCTGGTTACAGACACCCACCTAAAATGTCCTTGAGATATTGCAGCAGTGTGTTTTTTCTGTCCAGAGTTTTGTCCTCTCTCAGTCCTCTGTCTTCTCTCACTTTGTCCCCCTCTTCTCTCTCTGGCCACACTTCATCTGTATTCTGGTTTTGAGGATGTCCAGGGATGCCTTTACCTCTCTGTCTCCCTCCACTGTCTGCTGAAAGTCTGTCAGACCCACACGTGAACAAGAAATAATCACAGGGCTGCTTGAAGGGATCAGCAGACATGGACAGACGGGCAGAGGCCCTCTGACAGGCTAGAGAGACACACGGAGTCTCTACAGGAAAGAATGGGAAAAGAGGGGTATGAAAAGATTATTTCTGAAGTGGTTGTGTCATCTCAAAGTATCTTTTCAGGAGCCTACCAGTGTCTGCAGGGTTATTTCTTCTGTTTTGAAGATTTTGATGCAGGTAGTAAACAACTCCTACAATGGCAGCACATAAGGAAAATCCCAAGAGGAGGAGCAGCAGCCTTTGATGGTTTTTCAATACAGATTTTGCTTGGTGCTGGTGGTTAGACTCTAGTGACTGTGGGTCCTGTTGGAGTTGGTTTTGCTGGTCTTGGGGCTCAGGTGAATGAAACTGCGTGTCAGGTTCTGGCTGTGATGAAGACTGGACTGATATCTGAAGCTGAAAGCGAGCAAGTTAATAGTTTCTTTAAAACCCATGTAAATAGATGTATTCAACATTAGCACACTTAATATTTCTATACAGAAAAAAAAGAAAAATAAACCACCCAGAGGAGCTCTTGCAGGGGCCTGGTGCAGATGTTACAAAATTTATGTAGCAATGTCCACCACTGACTGCTCATTATCAGACACAAAGCTGCTCTCAAATGCTTGCTCAAAAAACCACAAGAGAACTACACAAGGAGCACATGAGATTTGGTTTTCTAATGACATCACTAAAAGGGGAATTTCCTTAAAAGAGCATGAGAAAAGTAATAACTTTCTGTCATCGATTGCTGGAGATTTTTTTTTAATTCCTTCTCTAATGTTCCAGATCAGTTTTTGGGTCCAAAACAAAGAGACAATTTTCATTTTAAACAAACAGTGGTTAACCCAAAGATGACAAGCCTTAGGAGGAGACAAAAACTGAAATTAAGTTTTCATACAGAGGCAAGAATTTATTGAACACTGAATGGGGTAAAGCTACCAACAAAGGAATGAGAAGTATAATACTAACCTGGAAATGAGCATAATATCCCCTCTCTAATAAAAAATATCAAAGTAACTTCTCATGGAAAAAGTTTATTCTCCTGTTCATTTTGAAAATAGTAAAATAGAGGAAACAAAATTCATTTTATCCTTTTTCATTCCAGTTAAAAGACTCTAAACAGGAGCCTTCGATAGTTCACGCTGCTTGAAACCTTTCAAACCTCAATATTTACTTAGAAAGATATTTTTACTCTACACTTTTTGCAAAATGATATGCTATTCTTTAAGACTGAAACTAAACTGCTATGTTCCCTTATAATGCTGACACATGCACAAGCAGTCATGACAGTGTTGTACACAGCAAACATGTTTGCTTTAATCATCCCCACAGATATGTTAATAACACCTGCACTTGGTAAAAACGTTATGGCATCATATCATATTTAAATTTTTTCCAAAGTGATAGGATAAAAATTAGTTTTGAAAATGTAGGCAAGCAACAAAGTTTCAGTCCATCGCAAGCCTAACCAAAACCACATAATTTGGCTTGAAACTATTTTCCCAAAGAAAATGCGTGGCTCTGCTCCAGTTTCCAACCACTAATACACACAAATTAGCCCAATTTCCATGTGAACATAGTAAACACAGCCTCATAATAACTTTTTTGGTTCTAGAAAAGATCCTACCTCAAGTTCTGTAGGTGTTTCACTCATTCTTAGTATATGGATGTCTTGCTCTGTGTTTCTCCAACGTGTTGCTACCCATGTGTAATATATTTGTTGTCTCACATGTGCTCCCTTCCCTCCTCCTGTCGTCCTGTAGCTGTCATCTCAACTCCCTATCTCTCTTCATCACTCTCTTCTCTCCTCATCTGACGCTGATAAAAAAAAAAAACTCTGCAGGCCACATCTTACTCTCCTCCCCACATAATCAAGCACAGACTGGCTGTTCTGGGACATGCATGTGGATGTTTTGAGGAGAAACTAAACATGGAGACTCCTACTCATATTCTCACTCTTCTTCCCATCTGTTTGTCACATTCTTGGACAGGTTGGTAAAGATACTAGCTTTTTGTTTTTGCTGATACATTGTAAGAATTAAACAAGGTCAAGCACTTCCTGGAAAGTAAACACTCTGATGCGCATGCACACACACACACACACACACACACACACACACACACACACACACACACACACACACACACACACACACACACACACACACACACACACACACACACAAACACACGCACACGTCTGCTGTCGTCATTATCAGTGCAACATATGGCTGTTGACAACTGATAGAGCGCTCTTGCGTGCTGTATGAGTATAGAACAGCGTTTAGAGCCTGGGAGGACACATATTTTGTGGGTGTCACATTGAGGCCAACTAAAGAGAAAATGTAGCTGCAACAAACAAACTCTAAATGCGTTACAATACCTCTTTAAAATGGCTTATACACTATGTACTATTTCATGTAAAACAGGTTTACAAACATTTAGGTATATTGACCAAAAGTAAAAATGAAAAACAAAAAAAACAGGCAAAATTAATTTGTTTTTCGTATTTTATTTATTTCTTTATCTTTTAATACAGCCAAAAGGGAAGGGCTGGGGCTAAATAATGTCTTTGAACATATACACATTCACACATATCAATAAAAAAAAGTTTATGAAAAGACAAGGCATCTGCATGTTTTACAATGAGACATAGCACAACAAAACGCCACATACACATAACTGTGAAGGCATCATCGTTAGATCACAAAGTGACGATGAAGGCAGGGCCATTAAGGTGGATGAGTTGGAGCAAACAGAAGACATAATACTTGAAGAAATGTCACCACCACCCACACAGCTAACATGCAACGCTGCGTAACTATTGCTTTTTTAGTTGTTCTGGTGATAAACTGCACCAGGCTCAATTTAAGCACAAGTAACAATTGTTTTGTTTTTTTTTAGAGTGGAATGAATTTCTGTGGCTTCACAACAGGCTCAATTCATAAGTAACAATGGAATACAACAGTGGAGATCTCCAGGTTGAACATGAAACTGAATTATCTTAAGCATCATTATGAAATACATTACAGTAAGATAAGAATATAACATTATAAAACAGACATGAACAGGCTAGAGTACAAAATAGGAATAATGGAAAGAATAGTGGTATTATCAGTAAAAGACTAGATGAAGAGCAAAAGGTAACCAGGCTCAAACACATATATGGTGATAAAAACATACAGCATATGAAATTTAAAAAGCTGAATCCCATTTTACTGTGTCATTATCCTTGATCGTAGCAAAAGCTATCTAGTACTGGTCACTATGTTTTAACATCAGTTAACTAAAGCTCAACTACTGCTTCTATTGATCCTACAATATGAGAGGTTATTTCAGTACTGGTACTCATACAACCTTAAAACTTAATGAAAAACAGGTTTATGATGTATTTAAAGCAAGCTTCCAAGGGAACGCATATCAAAAGCTACTCTCATGGCTCTAAAGGCATGTGTGGAGACTAAATTGATGATGTGCAGGAGCTTTAAGGTCAAAGTGGCACTAAAAGGATAGTTTTATTTCACTATGGAAGTGTGCAACAATCACAGAATAGGTCCTGTTTTCAGCCATGCAGCTGATATTTAACACTACACTGATTTTATTTCTGAGATCCCTAAAAAGGACTTTGTGCTTGGCATATCTGTGCACAATATTTGTTCATAATGTGTGCATCCAAAAAGCATGCATCTAAAAATACAATATTGAGTAAGCACTTAACTATTTTTGAGAAGAAAGTTGCTTTTTGTTCTAATTGTGCCCCGGCACAGCACGTTTGATCAAATGAAAGAAAAACAAGACACAATTCAAGGTATACCTGTAAAAAAACAAATTCACATCACAAAGAACACAGCAACATTCACCATGTTTTTCATTTTTGCAGTCAACGTTTAGCCATGTATGGCTTTAAAAGCTATCAGAGTAGATTGGCTGATAAGAAGCACTTTTTTTGGCAGAGAATCAACATAAGCCATGCTTGCAGGCACAACAACTGCCAAAGTTTTAAAGATCTGTTCTACCAAAAGCCAACCAGAGTAGTTAGATCTCCAGAATGCTCAAATGGGAGTTCCTTGCTACTTGTCACCCTGTGGTTAACTATCTATCCCAATGTAGCTTCAGTGCTCACAGGGAAAGAGACCAGCCAGTGAAATTTTTTTTACATGGAGATATTTCAGTTTTTGATGCTACAATATTGAGGAGAAAAAAAGAAAGGCAACATTATATTCATCAGACTGCTCTTCTGAACAAACTGTTAGTGTGCAAGTTTTGCTTGACATTTTAGCGTAAACATAAAGATGGCACAAAAATGCACTCCATTACATGAAGAGGGCTAGATGAAGGGTGAGAGTGAGGAATTCAGAATACAGTACGAGCGGAATTTATTTCAATGCAGTACATTACCTCTGCACTGAAGAGAACAGACAGGGGAATACTAGACTGTAACTGCATGCAAACATACCTTTTTCACACAGCACAGTCACACTCACATTTGCACATATAAACTGAATCAAGCCCTCCTGCAAAGGCAAAATGGCAGCTAAATGAATCCTGTGCTTTTAGATTTGGTTCATAGTTAATTTGTGACATGCATCAGCCCGTCAGTGCGCTGCTTGCTTGGCTCGCTGGGTGTGGCACTTCATACACAGGATCTTACCATCCAGTGGATAGCAGCCATTTTCATCCGCTTCTATTGAGAGAGGACGAGCACAATCCTGCAAGCAGATAAATACATGTTAAAAGGTAAATTTTACTTCGAAGAATTTGTTGGATTTACCAGCTGATATATATAATTTGATGAAAATCTTTTCCTTTCAATCCTTTACCTCACAGCGGTAACACTTAAGGTGGAAATTCTTGTCAAGAGCCACCACTCTGACTGTCTCCTCACTGCCTGGAGCAGGTATAATAGGTTCATTACAGCTCACACACAGAGGGGAGAAACGCCTGTTAAAGACAGAGAGGAAGACTGATGCTGGTGGGGAAAATGTATGAGCTTATACACATGAGATAGTGAGACGAGCTAAAGACTAGTTCAGGGTTCTCTTAAGAAAGAGATTTTCAAATCTCACTGAGCTTTCTTTTTGGGAAATAAAGTTAAATAAATGTAATGACATCAAATGTGTAAAATTGGTGGCTACTTCATACAGAAATTTAGAAAATAATCTCTGGACAGATGTGAAATCTGATTAGGTTAAGAAACAGCCAGTAGCTACCTATGGTAATCCTGGACACAGTAAGGGTTGTTGTTGTCATCAGTTATGAAGGGTGCCCCCTCAAGTACACAGGAGCAGGTGCTGCATCGGAAACAGTGGGCATGGAAACACTGGCCCACTGCCTTCAGCACTCGGTCTGTTATCTTCTCCCCACATCGGGAACACACTGCCAGGGAACTCTGAGGTGAGCAGCAGAGAGAACTTAGATGTAACCGTGACAGTATGAAAGTACAGTATGAAAGTACTCAATAACCTTGCAGCACATGAGGTGAGAGTTTTTTTTAACCCTTAAGCAACACAATTTAGGTATGCACTTCATACTACTGCTCTACTGATCAGTATGTAGACTGTGGTGAGCACTTTTGCTTGCTTCTTCTTGAAAATGTAACACATAAATCTATACTGTATTTGTGAATGACATTTTGATAAACTAAAAATAGTGCATGGTATGAACATTTCTGTTCACTATGAAAAAGGACAGTCAGCGCATGTTTTCTCACCATGTAACAGTCCTCACACTGAGGGGCTCCATCCCTGTCATAGAATTGCATGCCCTGCAGGGGGCGATGACAGCTCATGCAGCAGAAGCAGTTGGAGTGGAAGAGTTTGTCCATGGCCCTCACTGCAGGCTGAGTGCGAGATAAAGCCTCACCGCACTTTCCACAGACCTCTATAACATAAAGAAAGAGGGAGGAAACCAGTGAACATACCTGAATTTGCACAAGCACATGTAGCTTCTATTTTAGTTCTGCTTATGTTTACTTATTGCTGAGGGTTAAAGTGAATTGAACTCATCAATTTGCTCAGATCATAAACCTTTCTGGAAGTTAAGATGCACAAACAATTTATGCTAAGTCCACATGACACTTATCTAAATGGCCAACAATGTGCAATGTGTACATAATCTGCGGAATGAGCTATGACAACATTTCCTTCTTTCATTCATGTATTGTTTATAGATCTAGCAAAAAGACCATGACCTATTTTAGCTCTTTGTTTCTCTGAAAATATATCATCTCTCCACTCCTTATGTGTCCCTGTGTACCTGAGGGAGTGGAAGTGATGACAGGTGCATGTGTGTCCATGTCTTTTATGAAATCCTTGGTCATTCTCTCCAGCTCCTCCACCTCCCTCATGTTCAGCGGGACGCCTCCACCTGGTATACCAACTGGTCCCGGTGGAGAAGGCTGCTTGGACACAAACGCACACACACAAATCTATAAGTGCATTCATACATTATTGAAGGTTTTATCCAACATGCCTTAAAGAGCATGAATGCTGGTAGTGTCCATCCATTAAGTACCTTAAGTATTTATACTTTCTGTGTTTTTTTTCTGTACATTCAAAGCAAAAAGTGATTTGAGTTACTAGAATAAAGCTACAACGTACTGTTGACGAAGGGGGAGTTTTCATAGGCTGGTTAAAGGAGGAGGGAGGAGATGCCATCGACTTGGGCTGGGAAGGAGGCACTGACGAAGGTGGATTCAGGTTTGCATTCACTTGACCAGCAAAAGGAGAACTTTTCATGTGATTGAGGGCGGGAGCAGGCGCTGTATGGCTTGGTTGAGGGGTGGGTGCAGCAGGTGGAGCCATAGGAACTGGAGGGAAAGAGCTGGTGGTAGGGATAGGGGATGGTTTGGGTGCACCACCAAATGGGGTGGCAGCCTGGTTTAGGTTCTGGTTCAGTTTTTGTGCTAGGGAAGCTGATGATGTCGTTGGTCTTCCATTGAAACCAGACTTGGGAGCCACAGTGGGGGCCTTGGCGAAAGGCTGAGCAGCAGAGTTTGATGCAGAGTTGTGATTGGCTTGTCGGTTTGTTCTGGCTTTGAGTTCTTCTGCCCAGGGTGCTGGAGGCGGGCGGTCCCCCATCTCAGGGGGTGGGAGGAAAGAAAGAGTTGGTTTTGGAGCTGTTGGAGGAGGAGCTGATGGCTTGGGTGCTGGTGCTGAGGAATATTGGTTTGGTAACTGAGAAAAAACAATAACAAAATCATCTTAGAGTCTATACACACATTCACTGAACATAAAATACAATTTAACGGGAGGACGTTTATATCAAGCACATGACACTGCTACCTGAGATGCTGCAAGTAGACACTTAATTAAATTGAGTGACCTGTTTTGATTAAAAGTAAACATTCTAGTATTCCACCGTTTGTGAACTTATCAGAAGTGCTTCATCTTCCTGACATTTGTTTTGCTGTTTTGAGCCAACATTATTCAACCCTGATCCAGTACCTCCCAGTTGGATAAAAACACTCTCCATTTATGGCTCTCACACTGAGTCTCTGGCAGCACACTTTGGCTTAATCACACTCTCATGCACTCTGCTCTATTCTGTGTAAATCTCTTTCTCTCTCTCTCTTTCACTCTCTCCAAAAGTGTCTCCACTCAGTAAGAATCACCCGCTACCTTACTTTTTGTTTTCTCTTTCAGTAAATGTGCAGCATGTGCAGTCCACTGATTATTGAGCTTTCAACCTGAACAGATGAAGAGAGAGACTAATGAAACCAACCTGGCATCTCTCCAACTATTTCTCCTGACCCACCTACCTTGCTTTTTTTCTGTCCTTTCTCTCAGTGTGACTCATTCTCTTTTTCTACTGTGAGGCCTCCTGTGAGTCAAAGCCTCCTGTTACTTTTTTTATTTTGGTTCAGCCTCAGGATTAGCTAAATACATTTTCCAGTCCTTTGCTTCTTACCTTGGGGTTGAAAGGTCCCCGGGTCTCCATCTCAGACAGCAAGTCAGTTAGTGAGTCAAGCTGTCTATCGAAGCTCGTCTGTTTCTCATACAGCCTCTGGCAAAAGAAGAGGAAACAAGGACATTGTCACAGAGAGTGCCACTATTTACACAAAGAGTAAACTATATGTTGAAGGATGATGGACATGGATGATGAGAAAAATGAACAAACAGTATGTGTGACAAAGACTCAAAGTTGGGCTTTTATAGTTACTTATACTGGGATGTTGCATCAGACATGTTGGTATCAATGAAAAACTGAATGAGGTGATTAATGATGGAAATAAATAAGTGACATTTGGATTTTACTTCCCAGGTTGGATTTATTTATTTTTTGTTTGGAAGCATTTATCATAAGCTCTCTGGTTATTTAATAATGAGACACACTGATATTCATGATTTCTCAACCACTTTTTGATATATTTTGTTGCAGCTGCTAACAATGTCTAATTCCATCGTTACCTTTGTTGATGCAATCAGTTCAGTTCTACTGTAAACATCATAAGCCCTCAATTGCATGTCTAAAACCATTCCAGCCTCACAAACGCTCTCTAATCTTGTGAAAAGCATGGAACTGCATTTACCCCAGATTTACACTAATATAATTTGTGGTAAAATCATAAAGGACAGCATGTCCTGCCAAAACTCCATGGACTTACTATGGTTCCACAACAATGGCTTGAGTGTCCTGACTGATTATAAAATAATTTGAGAAACACAAACATGCAGCATGAGGAGGAAACGTGCAGACAGGCAAGCAGCTGGAGCCTGGCTCATTAAAGAGACAGTCATCACTTACCTGTTGGTTTGCAGCAGCACTGGGAATACTGGTACTTGAGGTGGGTAGAGGTGGAGGGGGTGGGGGAGGAGGAGGAGAGGGGGAAGTGGGGAGACAGGCACTCTCTTCAGGGGGGGCTGGTAGGGGCAGGTCATCGGCTACTGGAGGAGGGGCAGGGAAAGCTGGAGGGGGGGCATCAGATGAAGGGGGTGTGGTTTGGCATTCAGGGGGAGGGGCTGGTAAATCATCATCCAGCGGAGGAGGAGGGGGCGGGAAGTCTGACAAAAATGAGGAGGGTGGATTGGTTAAAAGCTGATACTTTGAACTGTACATTCATTCAAGTTTAAACCATCCATCAGTAGCTATAGTGTGTATTGACATTTACATGTTAGAAAATAGTAATAAAAAGGGGAAAACAAACTTTGTGGGAATTTGGTAAATTTTTAAGTATTTGTTGACACCTAGCAGCTCTTGAATGGGGATGGGTACCTTTCACATCTGAAATGATAAGGTACAGATGCCCGGTACCTGGCAATTGGTATCGGCACTCAACGGTACCAATTATCAGTATTTTTTGGTGTTTATGTGGTAAAAAATATGAATTTGTTTTCATGATGAAATCCATTTTTTTCAAATTAAAATAATTATTCTTCAATATATAACCTTGCAATATTGTGTTCATGTCCAGCATGGAAAATTGCCTACTCTCCCTCTCCCTCACAGTCACAAGGATGTGTTTAGGTACCTAAATGTGGCACCTTTCGATTTTACATGGATCGGTAACCGGTACTTTTGACAGAATTTGGTCGATACCTAAAAAAGTAACGAACTCAGTACCCATCCCTTCTCTTGGAACTTGCAAACATGACATGACCACTGATAATGTGAGGTCAACTTTACAACAGATTTTGCTTGATGTTTTTTTTCATTCAAAGTAATCTGTAAAGGTGCGCCAGTACAGCTGAGCGGTTAGGTCGTGCACCCTTTGAGTCTGTTTCCTACTCTTTAATAATGCTCTAAAATTTCATTGCTAAAAAGGCTGATAAGACAAGATGATGACATTTGGCAGATGTGCACCGAGTTGTTTAAACTCTACTGATTTGGTAAGGTGAGAAATTTTCCATTTTACTGATCTAAGATCTTTAGATTCATACAACTCATAAAGTTACACAGCCTTAAAGGTAGTGTGTACTCCCCAAATGTTAAGGTATTACACTGTGTCTAACTGCAGTATATTGAGTCTCCAAAAGGGGCCATGAAACAACAATACAACACAACTACTGTGTTCACAGCTCTGTAAACTGCAGCTTTAAAAGCAGCGGGGACTGGGAGCAGCAGATCTGCTGACCGAGTAGATAAAGCTAAAGATAGTCACCAAATATTACAACAAATATCATTTATAATGCAAATACCATCACAGAGTGTAGATGGCGGTGGTGGAAGATCCCCAACTCGACCGATCACACCCGTGCCTACTGGTGTTGGTGACGGCGCTGAAGGAGGAGTCACACTTTTGGGCCGTGGTGGTGCCACAGAGGCAAACTTCTTTGGCTGGTTGTAGAAGGACGGAGTGGTGACTTTGAAGTTCAGAGAGGACGTCACCATAAAAGGTTTGCTGCTGCTGGAGTCCTCCATTCTGAGTGTTTATCTGAGGATGAACACAGAAAAATAAAAACAGTCAGACTTCACCTTCACTTTAGTTCCTGTTGCAGAACAAAACCATAAAACAGGTAGCAGTGACGTTCAAAGAACTCCAGACTCAGGAGTTGCTCTCACAACCAACTGAATGAAACAAACTCCCATCAGCAGACTTAATTCAAAGGACTCACATTCCTTGGCACTGTTAGCATGTCGGGCCTTTTGGTAGAGAATTAGTGGTGATGACACATCAGCAAAACATTTGGCCACTCACTGTTCCAAACAGCACACTAATTGTAACCAGATTATCAGTATTTGGTACATTTACACTGAATAAATAACAAAACTAAAAGTTGGAGCATGTCAGAGTTCAGGCTGATATTTTAATAAATAAGAATAGGATGTTTGATGTGTTGATAGTTGAAAGGAAACAGAAGCCAAATAAAAATAAAGGCAGCAGCAAGAAGAACTCAAAACACGACAAGTAAACCATCTGAAGTTGCAGTCTGATGGATTTACTCTGTTCCTGGTGTTGAGCACGTTTTGTTATTGCAAGTCCCAAACTTCTCTTTACATAAGGAGACATTATACAAGCAGACACCGTACCTACTGTATACTTTATAGAGGGACACAGCTGTCTAGACCTCTTACATCTTTGTAAAATCCATTAAACTTGAGTTCATTGTGGGTTACAGTGTCTCTTGAAATGTAATTCTGACCATTTCTGGCTTCAGTTAAAACAGCAGTAAAAAGGAAAATAACCAGCAGGCAGTCAACAAATCCAGAGTTGTTCTTTTAACACAAAAGCTTTGGCAAGTGGTCCACAGTGGAATGAGAGAAAAGTGTGCGAACATTTCCTCGGGCCATGCATACAGAGCTGACGGAGCAGACAAAGTGGCACTCCCAGATGCCAAAGACAATTTACGAGATGTATAACACATGGCTGTTTACAGGGACGAAGAACACAATCATCTCACATCTTCTAGAAAAAAGGGGAATTGGGGAAGACGGCAACTATCATAACATTATCTTGTGAAGTGCGTCAGAAAGCAGGTGAGCTCAAATATTTACCTCACACACATGCTGATGGTTAAACAAATGTTGATGTTCTCTGTGATTCTTGGCAGAGCCTGGACACATTTCCCTGAAGGCCAGAAACATGACCTTTGGTGAAAAGCTCAGTTGTCCTCGCATGTACGACTGATCCCCATCATTAGCTCACATCAACTTCACTGATGCATGCATACACACACTGGCTGTCACAAACTGTTATTCAAGAAAAAAAAACATTTTTGTCCTAAAGCTTGGGAGTAGTTTCACATTCCTGATGACCACTTAATACTAATGATATTATTTACAATCATGAATATATGTATTTGGACACTTTATACAGGTTGGAAAGATAAGATGCCATACAGCTACTTTGTATAACCTGGACATTAATTGGGTAGCATCTTTCTTCTGTCAATAATGTATTCTCTTAAAATTTAGACAAAGTATAGAGGCTTCCAAGTAGTTTCTCTTCCAGTGTCTTGGATCCAACCAAAAATCATGACTCTATTTTCTCACTTAACAACAGTTAAAAAGCACAATGATAAAGGTCCATCTTCAGTTTGTTTGATACAGCTTTGTAAGTCCTTACCAAGGTTATAATAGTTTTGGATTTGTCATTATAGTTTAGTTTTAGTTAGTTTTGACATTTTATTTTCCATTACAGTTTAGTTTTAATTAGTTTTAGAGCAGGCATTCTAGTTTTTATTTAGTTTTGATTTTTGCAACAAGGCTTAGTTTTAGTTTAGTTTGAGTTTGTTCATACCTTATTAACCAGGTGCAGGATTAAAAAAGCTCAATGTAAATATTTTGTAATACTGTTTATTTTCAAGTCCAACATAGTGCTCACTGCTCAGTCAATGCTGATACTGAAATGTTGGCTGCTGCCTTAAACACAAGAAAATAATATAAAGTTAGTATAAAACATATAAACATAATTTATATAAAATAATGTTGACATAAATTACATAAAAATAATATTAACATAAATTATTAAAAAAACAATATAACATGAGCTTCAATAAATAAAAACGTGGACTCTGTAACAATAAAAGCAGACTCAAATGCAATAAAAACTTGGACTCTGTAACAATTTAACTATTACAGATGATCTAATTCATTGCTCCACTACGTTTCGTCGCAGCACAGCGCACAGCCAGTCAGTGCAGTAAACAAGCTCGTCCCTATACGCCGCTATGATGGTGCTGTACGACACTGACAACAGCCTAAAACTGTCTAAAATTGGTTGGGAAATGTGTCAGATTAATTTAAATCCTAAAGGCTGTTAATATTGTCAAAAACTATAACTAAGGGAATTCTGTCTATCATTTTAATTAGTTTCAGTTAGTTTTGTGAACACAAGATACAGTTTTAGTTTACTTATCGTTTTTGTTTTCTTTTCTAGTTTTTATTAGTTTGAGTTAACTGCAATGTATTTTAAATTTCAGTTTTTGTTTTTAGTTTTGTTTTAGTTAACTATTACAACCTTGGTCCTTACTAGATCAACGGTTGAGCTAATGTTTCTTTTACAGCAAAGTAGCTGTTATGAAATAGAACAAACTGTGATCATGACTTCACCATGGTTTCTTTCAAAACTGTTTTTCTATACCCACTGTCAAGTCTGCCTTTTTTTCTAACCACTCACTACCTCTCCCCCCGCCCCCTGGACTGTAACATACCCACTACATACAAGAACTCTACTTCGGCTGTTTTTGCACATAAAATACTTCTCTTCAATCTGTTTTGCATCTTATTAAACATTTGCACTTCTGTCCATGTACATCTATCCATCGTAAGCTGTCATGAAACTGCACTGCCTGCACATCGTGTACAAAGGTTACTTCTGTTTATTTTACTGTATTTTCAAATACATTTATTTTGTTATATTTTATTTTTGGAAGAGAGGAACACTTGTTTGATTTTTCTGTATATTTTTCTTATATGTTTAGAACATTCAACAATACAATCTTTGAACCTTGAATCATGTAGGGTTTTTTTTTTTAGAAACACTTTACGTGTCTTTGACACTTCCCCTTCACACAGAATGGGAAGTTGTCAACTTGGCCTCTGCAAAAACAATTTAAACACTTTGGACAGAAACAAGAGGACTGAAAGTGATGTTTAACACTTTGATAGATCTACCTGGAAAAAGTTCAAGGACTTCAACCTAGTTGCACTTTGCTGGGGCACAGACGCAGCTCTTCAAGTTCTGACAGGACAGAACGCCTTCAAGCTCACAAAAGTATCTGGTGCACAGAACATAACCAGCTCTTCTGATTTAAACCAAGTAAAACCTTTCTCTTCTGCTTTTTGACCAGCTTCCTTATTTACTGATGTTGAACCTTTCTGACCATATGTTCAAGGCCAAGACAGTCTATCACACCGACCAATCAGCTGTTTCACTGAGTCACCAGCAAGTCAAAAACACTGCCTTATGAATCATTGATCTTACAGAGCTTCTGGTTACATCACTTTAGCCATACATTGACACATTATCAAATAGGTAGGCATTATTTTTACAGCCTGAGTGTTTCAGTATGTGTCGGCACATTAAATAAATAGAAGTGTACATTTTTTTTAAGTTTCCCTGTCTTATTCGATTAAACTTTGGGTATATCTCCTGATACATCATGACTGATCAAACAATCAGAAGTAGGAAACTGAATAATGAAAAACATTGATCTACCAGACTAAGCCCTGCTTCCTTCCCCTTAAATAGATCAGAAAGTTGCTGCATGCGTCAACAAAGAAGGCTGGTGTGGCCTAAAGGAGATGCCAAGTGCTCTGGTGCCAATAAAACCTTTTGCTGGCACCAGGAGCAGTTTGCACCAGGAGAAATATGATAAGTAAAGGAAAAGAGAGAAAAAAGCTTTTCTCAAGAGTCTTGCCAAAATGAAAAAGATCAGCCATGTATCCAGGTCCACATCATGATAACTGAAGGAGACACTAAATGAAAAAACAGACTGACAGGTTACGTTCAGGATACAGCACTTGACTTTCAAAAAGGTTTCAAGTCTACATAGAGTCCCTGAAACTGAACACTAGTGGCTTTCTAAAAAGGACTGTGTGACAAGGATGGGCACAACTGTGATTTAGTCTTTTCATTACACCACTTAAGCTACACCTTGTTTCTATGAGACAATATGCAGCAGTCCTCTCTATTATTCCACAGTGATGATAGGTTATGGTCAGGTTCCATCTGTTCCTTGATATGCTCCTGAGGGATTTATGATGAGATCAGCTCTCCACTCAGCTCCAGAGGTCCTACAGCAAATCTATCTTGAAACCTGATCCTTGAGTCGAGAGACCCTCAGCTGAGGAACACATTTGGCACTTCAACTCAATGACGTCAGCTTATTCCCTTTTTTTTCTATTTCCCTCTTTTCAGCCCCTCTTTCTTTGTATCTTTTCTGCTTTTATTTCTGTCATTTTTACTCCCAAAGTACAGACTTTCCATTCTTATTTAGTCCTAACTTGTGATCCTAAGAGGGTTTTGCAAGGTTTACAACCACTTTCAGTCTTTAAAGTTTTGTGCTTTTCCGCACGTCTCATCATTCATCTCTCACCCACTACATGAACCCAGTGACATCACTGGAGGCTGCAGTTAATCATTTCTACTTTACGGGGATTCATGGATGATGGTATTGTTTAACCTTTACACAGAGACCTAGAATGAATCTCATACTTTTCTCTCTTTGAACAAATTCCACATGAATAGATAATGATTTCAGGAAAGTTGGTGCACAAACCCTGATTAAGGAACCAAAGCACTGATGGTTTTCATTCCATCTTATCAGATATTAAAACTGGAATGTCCATGGACTTAAGGAAACTTTACTTCTTTATGGAGATTTCAACACTGCAGAAAAGATACTTACAGCTGCACTCTTTCTGTGGCACACCTTCTGTTACCTTAGAGTTTTTCTCAGAGTAAAAATCTCCTCCTCAGAAGGTGCAGACTATGTGATGCTGGAACTGCTGAGGAGGACTTCACCACACTTTTAAACTGTATAACTCAGCAGTGGCTCATTACTTTGTGGTTATAGCGGAACTAAACAAGGTTTATGTACTCTACTACTGTTTTTAAAAGGTCAGATGGAAGTTTCATAGCATGGTTCCTTTACTGCACTAAAGCTTTTTTCCAGCTATTTTTTCTTAAAGAGCTGCAGTGACCACACAAATACAGTAAATGAAAAAAGAAGTGGCTGATGTTATCCTGGCAATATATCTATAATATATAGAAAAATATATAGAAAAAAACACACACACACTCTGGTATCTGTCATTGGCAGGTAACTTCACTGCCCTTGAGCTATCTAGACAGAAAAAACTAGGAAAAGTAAAGAGTAAAAACTGAATGTTAATCTCACTTTTTAATAAATCTGAACAGGACTCATAGCCCTTAAACCACTCAATGTCAGGTCACTAATTGGATCAGTAACTAGTGTGTTGTTGATGAAATTCTCCATTGTTCTGATGTTAATAGCACACCCAGCTTCTGGGAAAGCGTGTCTAGGCCATGGGTCACTAATGCGGAGACAAACAACCCGATCTTACAGGTCAGTGGACACGCATTGAGCACCAGCTCCCACTCAGACTGCAGTTAGACAGCAGATTAAATAACAAACATTTCAAAAAACAGATAACAACATCAGCCAGTGGGCTCTGTCAGTCTCTCTCCCAAACAACTTGATCTGTTTGACATACCGTACAGATAATGTGGGCAAAAGTAGACCCACAAGACGATGAGAGACAAAATCAGAGTGAGACATGCAGTGGTTTGGGAGAAAGAGATACCCTTACATAGCTTGTTTCTTGACTATGAAGGCCACAATTAAGGAAGATTCTTCACCCTAGTCATTAAGAGTAGCACACTGCCATTTGTGAATCATCCCCCGCATTCACAGATTCTGATTTACTTCCAATTAAGTAATCCCTGTCCTTTCAAACAGAAGCAGCACCCAAACATGGGGCGTACCAGAGTCAGAGCTTTAATCTTCAAGTTATTCTCAAACACCACTTAGTGGGACTTTGAATTAAGGCTTCACTTTTATTTATGGGGAAGAAAAGAAAAGCAAGGATATGTACTTTTAGTGACAAGATGGTCAAGATTTTTAAATTTTAGAATTTTTTTGACGCAACTCTTGAGTTATCCCAGCATCTCTCATGGAAGCACAGGGCCATTGCAGATCTCATCTCATCCTTACATACAAAGCGACACGAGATAAAACTAGGTAACTGGGTTTATAGGCCATCCACTAGTGGAGACGTTTGACTGAGCAATACTTGTCAGCCACGCCACAAGCACATAAACACCAGAACCTGTCAAGGGATACAAGCTCTCTATGTCCACGACACTGTCAGTCAGTCAAAGGTTCCATACTTTGGTGCTCCACCTTTTTTGGCACCCCATTTATATGCCAACTGCGAGCCAGTGCTTGACAAGTGACAGGACATCAAATAAAGACAGGCAGTGAGGTTAAGTGGACACAACCTTCTTCACCAAAAGGGAGACTGGGTAATGGAGGTGGTGGTTAAAGCTAATGCTAGCTTGAGGGCTTGAACTGTTATTCGTTCATCTTCGCAGAATTCAAAGTAACGTTTTAACGAAAGCTTTAGTTGTTAAAATTCCAAAGCAGATCAGGTAGCCTGTTAGCTTTACAGCTTTGGCAAACGCAAGCTTAGAAATTTGACTGACAATTTTATGTCGCTTGCTACTCACCAGCAGCCCTGGCCAGCCTCCTCGTGTGATCGACGTTAATTAACGTAACGTCTCGCGTTTTTCATCAGTCCCATAAAAAGCAGCATCAACGTTCGCGCTCCACGCGCACACACCCCTGGTATCGTATCATCCAAACCTTACACACACTGGTCAGTTTCGGCGGTGAAACGCACAAACACCGCCCCGTTTTTCTTACCTCACAAGGCAACGATGACGACCTCTCTTTACAATGCTGTCACCAAGTTAAATATTTTTCCCCCTCTCTGAAATATTTTACACGCCTGAGTCACAGCTGCGTTGCTAGCGGGCTAGCTAGCTGAACTTTTTAGCTGTGCTTCCTGTAGGAGCTTCCGCATACTAGCTTATTCCTTATCATTGGTACACATCAGCTGGTGTAGCAAACTACAGTGCGGTTAGGGAGATTTTTGTCATCATTAAACAAGGACCACTCAAGTAGGGGAGCAACCACTGGACGCCACCCACTGAGAGGTATTTTCAACTCGAACATGCAGAAAGTTTTCATTTATAGCTCATATGGACATGACATCCACGCCCGCGAGTTGTCACATCACACATAAATCTTCCCCCGATGTTTTAAAAGCAGCTCTCAGAGAGGAATCTGTTACCTCAATACCTGCACTGAGAAAAGACTACCTTATTTGGCAACCATTACCCATCTGACTACCATCCTTAGACAAGAAAGACATGGCAACTAGTCCACTGATTTAAAACAAGTACAGTAACTTACCCGGTGAATAGGGCTGCTATGAGGATCTCCCCTTTCTTTCCCTTCTTTTGTTCTTCCTTTTCTGTTGGTCCAGGCTGAGTAAGAGTTGACTGTAATGGTAACTTCTCTTTCTCTCTTCCCCTCTTCAGTTATTAGACCCTCCCCCTGTGCTTTTCAGACTGGAAAAGGAATGACACCATCCTTCCAAACAAGTTCTTTCTCGTTTGACTTTGGCTCAGGACTTGTGTATTACTATGTAAACAGCACCTCTCTCTCTCTCTTTTCTCTCTTTCTGCCTTTAGTGTGTGTGTGTGTGTGTGTGTGTGTGTGTGTGTGTGTGTGTGTGTGTGTGTGTGTGTGTGTGTTCATAAACTGTCCAGTAAAACCCCTCCTCCCCCTTCTCTCTTCTTTCTCTCTCTGGATTCTTGTAGCATTCTTCAGTCCATGACATCAACCCTGTTGCCTCTCCTTGTAAGGTCAGACTGAGGGAATGAGGGAGCTAGAGGGAGGGAGAGATAATGGGGCCAGAGTCTTGATTAGACACAGACATCTGAATCGTTCAGAGTTTCAAACACAGAAGTACAGCTGCTTGAAGTAGGTATGTTCAGACTGCTCCAGTCTTCATTTGGCCACTAAATTTACCTTTGCATACTTTAGAGTTCAAGTAGTCTCATACCTTTCCTTCTCTTGCCTCAATAGACAAAGCTCAGGATCAGATCAGGACTGGTATTATGTCTAGTCTGTCTCTGCAAAGTGCTGGCACTTCTTTATTTGCTTTTCACTGAGACAGTCAACATGAAAAGACTGTTTTTTGGTACACGATTAGTACGCTTGATTACAGAGAGGAAACATTTTATTGCTCTCTGTCTCTACTTGCTTGGTTGGTTGCTCATCCTGCCTATGAGGATGTGATTGCCCTCAGACTAGCATTAAATGGCACCATCCATCCTGCGCACAAGACCTCTCTATGACTTTTGTCCTTTTACACACACACACACACACACGCACACACACACGCACACACGCACGCACGCACGCACGCACGCACGCACGCACTGTAATACTTGCATTGATCATTTTTTGAACAACAAGAGAACTCATCTCCACCAGTTCTATTATTCATATTTACATGCATATTAATTACATTTGTTAACACATTTTTAATTTTAACATTTCGACAGCAGGTAATGCTGCCAACAAAATGAGATCGATTCACAGCTTTCTAATGCAAATTAACCAATATAATTCACACTTTCATGAGAGTGAAATCTCACTTTTGCACTTTAGGTGGCTTCTTTTGCTTGATAGTGAAATGACCTGCCAATTAATTGATTGGCCAGGTGACAAATAGCTTCAACTATTTGAACAATTGATTGTTAATGTTAGTAGCCACAGTTACATGAGGAGTTTTTCTGAGTGAAATCTTTCTGAATGACTTTTCCAAACACAATAGTATACATGGAAAGGAATATTTCAATCTCTGGTCTACATGTGCCGCTATAATAAAACAGAATAGTCAATGGGGCATGCACAAACCAATGTAAACAAACATAAACAAATTGAGGAACGTCTCTAGTTGCGTCTTACGTCATATCTGAGCATGCCCTGAAAGAACGCACCCTGACAACTTTCCATTTGAGTTGATACATGATACCTCAATAGATTTGGGGAAAGGAATATTTCACCCCTGTGAAACCAATTTAATGTCCATTCGGATTGGCACTTTTCTTTCGGATTGAGGTGTATACAAAGGTTAAATTCTTTCCATTTGAGCAAATAAACCGAACGCAAGCAGAATATTTTGGCCTATGTATACATGGCTAATGTTAGGGATGGGTAACGAGTTTGGTACTTTACAGGTAAAAGCAGAGTCGACCAAATACTGTCAAAAGAGCCGGGTACCAATACATGTAAAATTGAAAGGTACCACGTTTAGGTACCTAATCGCATCCTTATGACTGTGAGGGAGAGGGAGAGTAGGTGATTTTCCATGCTGGACATGAACACAGAATTACAAGATCATATATTGAAGAATAGATATGTTAAATTGGAAAAAAATGAGATTTTACTATTTATGAAGAGTAAAATTTTATATTTTTTACCACATTAACACCAAAAAGTACAAGAAATTGGTACAGTTAAGTACTGATATCGATTGCCAGGTACCAGGGATTGGTACCGTATCATTTCAGATGTGAAAGGTACCCATCCCTAGTTAGTGTTTAAGTGGAAAAGGGTAGAATCTAAGAGTACTTAATTCCAAGAGGTAGAATTCTCATTTTGAACTGAATTTCTTTTGGTTTTGGGATCTGAGATGACCAAACAACTTCATGATGCATCCCAGGTCAGAGGAAACCACATCATTCATTTGACTTTGAAGATTATCTGGTGACAGTTGTTATCTCACACTGCAGGAAAAAGCTTTTTTTGTGTCATGTCTTTGCCAGAGGCTGAAATTTTAATTTAGTTACATTTTCACAAGTATGGCTGTAAGCAAACACCAAGAAAGAGACTTTTATTTTGACACCTCTATTAGATTGTCCTAATATCAGCATGTGACATCCAGGATGAGTCACAACAGGACTAAATCCAGATTGTGAAACTGTAGGCTATATCCTCCTTCACGCAAACCTCTGCAGCAAGGATTGTGTAACCTGTCGCTGCCTGATTCATGTTTGTGAGCTACAGGGAGTGGTCATCAGGGTCTTTGATAGCCTATTGTCCCAAAAGGAATTTTTCCAGTCTCTCCTCACTTCCACTGGGAGAAAAAATGTGTTGAATTTCCACTTTCACAGCAACCCCGGTGCTGCTAAAAAAATAAAGCTCTCTCCATCCTGGCAGCCAACTCCTTGGCAGGTGGCATACAAGGGAAAGTCAAATTGTGTTTTTTGTTCCAAATTCAAGTGAAGGATGAGCTTTTTTACTGTTAGACTGGTGATGATTGTGGAAGCTGCAGTGACACACATGCATTGCTCTCCTTCCTTTTTCAGACTGATGCGAACACTGGAGAGTGCTGTGAGGCCTGGAGATTGGAAAGTATGCATCGGGCAGGGAGAAGGCAGCTTAGGGGTCCAGTTGGTCTGGATGTAAAATACAGAAAAACAAAACAGGAGGCTGTCAGAATCAGAGCCAGACAGCCTGGAACACAGCCAAACCTTGGAATGAAAGGTTCCTCTCCCCCTCCTTCTTTAAGGTACCCTATATCTCGCTTCCTCTTGCTCTTTTTCACCAGGCAGTTTCTCCCTCATTCCCCCCATTTCTAAGCTTACCCTCAATACGCTGCACTTTTATTTCCCTTCGTTCCTTTTCCATCGTTCTTTCCACTCCTGCTTTTCTACCTCCCACTGCTCATGAGTCAGTGACTGCTCTTAATACCTCAGTGCTCAGGGAAATATCAGAGTCTTGGATCGTTCTGATCTGTGCGGAGACATAGTTTGTTGCTCACATGACACTTATTTTTTCTGCAGAATGGGAAAGCCACTTGAATGCAAGTAAATACTTTTAATGGCTTATTTCAAAGCTGAGTGTAGAAAGAAAAACTTGGCAGTGAAAAGTTTATGGAGACAATTATCTAGTCTGAATAGCACCTGAAATGTTTTGCCTATGAGGATATAACATCTTGCTTGCAGGAATATGTTCTCAACACAGTTATTGATTCAAGATAAAAAAAAAAGCATATATAGTAAAACAGGATACACAATAACCAAATACAAAAAGGAAATAATAAAGCATTCCCTGACCCTATCCTCAAGTGAAAAAGAGTACAAAGAAAAGTGCATCAAAGAAGAAGTCAAACAAATATAGGCTATGGTTTTTATGAGTTGTCATGGGTAACATGTCTGTCTAATCTAAAATAAGTCAATTTATTATTGTATTTTTAAGGGAGATGGGGACTTTTTTTTTCTTATATTTGGTTGGTTAGCCATTGGGATGGGGTAACAGAATTTGGTAAAGTAAGTTGTTGCTGTGTGAAAACATCTCCTCCCAGTGTAGCCTACATTAGAAAAGCCAGGTAGACAGCTGTGCCCACAAACAAAAACCATTAAGCCATCAAGGAAAAATTCCAGGCACTCTTTAGACAGGATGGGAACCTGCATATTTGTGACGGAACAAGGTCTCCTCACTCAGCACTGAGAGGAAAAATCGCTCTGCTGCCAAACTGGACTCAGTTCAAAGCCAACATTTGTCTGCAGTGCCACAGCTCCTCCAGTAGGTGTCAGACTGATACACATAACTGAGGATTCTGCAGCCAGACAAAAATACCTTGAGGGCAGAAGATTGCCCAAGAATCTCTGTCAGCAAGTAAATCCACATCAAGCTAGAGATGTGATAAAGGACAGCGGGGTGTGTAAAGTAGAAGCTCAGAGATACCGACATGAATCTAAAAGAGGAAACTTTGTAGGCCCGTTTGGATGCATGAGAAGTTAACTGGACACAGAAGCATCATAGGAGATGGTCAAGATGGAGAGGGCTGGTCTGAGACAGAATGTGGGGTAATTTCAGGAGACAAGGACACAGGGTTGTAAATAATAGAGGAGGGCTGGGAACTCCCTGTACGCTGGATTTGCTTTGTGTAGAAGCAGGAGTGCATGAACACACACACACACACACACACACACACACACACACACACACACACACACACACACACACACACACACACACACACACGCACACAGAAAGATGTCTGCAGGACAATTCAAGCTGAAAATGGTGAACTATCAGCCTAAAGCATCCTCAAGAAATACCCTCAACATCTGTTTCCAACTGGGTCAAGCAAAGTTAGTCACATAAACACCTTAACAGAGGCTGCCTCCTTTGTATCTCTCCATCTTTCCCTCCCACTGCCAACGCCCCTTTCTCTCCTCAACAAAAACAAAAACAGAGGTTCCCTTCAGTCTTTTTTTCCCTGTGTCTTTTGCTGCATAAAGTTCTCTTTCTTTTCCACCTACCTTTTTTTTACACATGAAACCCAATGCAGGTGAGCTGACAGATGCACTCTCTTCATTCCTCCTTGACACATTCATCTCTTTAACTTGATAGTTCCTGTGGAGAAGATGTAAGATGTGAATCCAGTGAAGGCATGAAGTCGAACACACAGGCAGCAGGTAGAGTTAGTGGAGCACCTCATGAAGATACACGGAAAGCAGCGGGCAGTGATGAATTAAAGAAGATGTGAATGGGAATCTGGAATTTTAAAACCCCGTCTGACCTAGTTCAAAGACAAATGCTTAGTTTTACCGTGACTTTGAAAACGGGAGTTTTCATTCATCAGTGCAGAACATCTTTAGGCTCCCTGAACAAGACTGTTTCAAAGCTGATATTCATTATCCTTGAGCTGCAACCTACATAACAGCCAGGAGCTGATAGACAGATAGTGACAGGTACATGAAAGTCACTGATTACAGGAATGAAGAGTGTGTGGGTCCCTGAGATAATATTAAACGGTAGCTGATGCATTTAAATTCAGCACAGCAGCATCACCATAGATAAGAAAAGAAGACGCAGATTGACAGGAACATATCGTCTAGGTCCTGTGTTAGACAGGGATTCATATCATGGTATGTGTGAACGTTTGTTATTGTATGTGTGAGAAACAGAAAGAGGTTGTCAGAAGGAAGCGAAAAAAATACTCAGCGAGACCGACAGCCTTCTCTGTGAATGACCCATGTATCACAAGCAAGATTAGTGTCAAGAACTTCTTCCCTCTGTGGTTGACCTTGTCCTGCACTGACTGAGTAAAGATGGATCATAGTGTCAAAAATAGTATACATATGAGGCATTTGTGGGATCTGACTGCAGCCAATGACTGTTTTGATTATTGATTTAGATAAATGTTTCGGCATCAGCAAACAAATGAATTGTTTTGCCTATAAAACATCAGAAGCATATGAAAAAAGACAGCTCCTCGTCTCAAGCCCTCAAAGTTATATAATTGGAAGTTATTTTTATTTATAGAACGTCCCAAAATAATCAGGTTATAGTGATTCATTAGAAAGAAAGGCAGCCTCTTGCTTCAGATATCTGTACTTTTGGATGCAAGGTGACTGACTCAATCCACAGAAGTGTAGCTGCTTCCAGAAATTGAACCTTGTCAGGTTTATAACAGACAACGAATGCACTGAATGATCTAAAAGCTAGCATTTTTTATTTTCCTTTCATCTTATCTAATCACTAATTGATGCTTTGACAATGTTGTCTTTATTTCATTAAAGCAGGGAGAATTTAATGAAAGGAAAATCAGGATTGGTTTGCCTTGATTGACTTAAGATTGAAGCAAAAAAAAAATTGAAATGACAGTGGGAAGAAGAGACATACTGAGGATGATAAAGAATTTTTCTTGGTTATTTGCACAATTAGACGTGGAGCAAAATGGAGAGCCAGGACCTGAAGACAATATTCTCAGTCTGATATTAATCTTGTTTAAAAAGCGGACTATGTTTCCTTTGCCTTCCAGGTTCTGAGTATGAAAGCCAACAGACCCTCTTAAAGCTGACCCTTGCAGCCCCCTCAGCCTCCTCTCCTCTGCCCCTGTGGGAACCCAACAGAGAGAGCTGACATACATCTATATATAAACCCACACTGCAGGGATTGGCTGGATTATGCACAGTTTTTTATGTCTGGCAAGTCAAACATCCCCTTTAAACCCTCCATAGCTGTATCACATTCATGCCTCAACATCTCTTCCTCCTCTCTTTAATCTAACTGAGAGATGTGTGTCTCGTCTTGGTCCTCAGGCCGCCCTGGAATGCTAATTTTTATTTCACACAGCATCGTCTCCACACCTCTCACACATGACTCAACTGTTCTTTGCTTTCTGTCCCATCACTTCCCCCCATCTGCCCATGTCTTTGTCTCTCTGTCCTTCCATCTGTCAGGCTTTCACCATCCCTTTCTTCTTTACCCAACGTATGTTAAGTCAACAAAGCACGAGTGACCAAAAATGCAAACAGACACACATACACACACACAAACACACGACCTCCCTTCTGAACACAGAGCCCTTTCGGTGTCCTGACTGCTCCTGCGTCATTTGCTGGGCAAACACTTATAGAAACAGCAGATATAAATTTGTAATCACAGTGGGGTAAGAGAGACATGAGGTGGGATTAATTTAAACCAAAATGAGACGTGGGTGGGTTGAGGTAAGGTAGAATTAATAGCTGTGGTGGTGTGATAGATAAATATACAAGTCAATGAGGAACAATTAGGTGTTAAAAAAAGAGACACTCCTCCCATTTTTTTCTCTAGAGAAGAGGATGGTTGGAAGGGAAAAAAGGCAGATCTGGTGATGTGATTCACAGAGCAGGAAACAAGATATAGGTGCATAGATGACTGAGGGGCGGATCAATACAGGACGACAGAGAAAAGAGGTGGAGACTCAAAACCAACTTGAGTGTGTGAAGGAAACCCTCTCCTCCCCTCCTCTTTTTTTTTCTTCCACAGGATTGTTTAGTATTGGCGTATGTGTGCGCATTTTGCTCAGCGATCAGTGTGAGGGAGGGTGATTGAGGGCGAGATGTGGATGAGGAGGGGAGAGGCGCGAGGAAACCGCTGCAGTGCATTGTTAGGCGGAGCGCACACAGAGAGGGAGACGGAGAGAGTGAATCCCCCATTTTAGCTCAACAATATTACAGCAGTGCAGAGATATCTACAACAATGGCAGCCGGCACTCTCAGCACGGTGCTATTGATCCTGTAGTGACAGCCCAACACACACACACAAGAAGCTAATTGTTGTTTTACCCTCTTATTAGATTAATGCCTGTTGTCGTTTTGATCTGTCTGGTTTGAAAATGATCCAGTCATGTCCCCACAACCCAGACTGTGCTGGTATTATGGGATTTATGGGTGTTGTAAACCTGTTATTGCATGAAAGACATTGGTGATATTTACACCTATTTTATTTTTTTTAAATCCTTTTATTTATTTTAACTAATGCCTTACATCTCTATTTAGTCCTAATCTGTCTCCCTCAGGCATACTGACTTACTAACCGGATCTCTTCTAAGACACTGCACTGGAGAGAGGGAGGGAAAGAGAGGGAGAGAGGGAGGAGAGAGAGAGAGTGTGTGTGTGTGATCGAGGAGGGAGAGAGAAAGGGGAGAGAACGCAGGAGAGCAAGAAAAAGAAGCTAGAGCTGAGAGGAAGAGAGTCGCAGGAGGAAAAGGGAGAATGCACGGCGTCTGGGTAACACTTCCACGCTTGTATCCAGGGCCTTTGTGAATACACCATGGGATGCATCGGCTCCAGGAGACTGAGTAAGCATCGCTTCTCTTCTCTCGTCTTCTCTGCCTCTCTCGTTGCAGGCTTGAGGGGTCTTTGGAGGAAGGAGGAGAGGGATGGGGGGGTCTTGCCATGCCGGGAGCGAGGGGTTTTGTGAGGAGACTCCGGACAGGCTTTCTGTTATGTGTGTATGTATGTGAATGTGTGTCCCTCCTTTAGTGCTGCATGTTTTAGCAAGGTCCAGATGTATGCATACCGAGGCTGCACACACAGCATGCAGGCGAGATGTCAGAGACAATATGTGTTAAAATGTGCTCCTGTGTATGTGAGTGTGTGGCTGCATCCCCCACCTTCTGTCTTCCCTCCCTCCCAGCCCTTGATTTATGATGCTGTTTGGCAGTATGTATATGTGTGTGAGTAGGAGGCAGAGAGGGATGGAGCGGACAGAGATGGGCAGGAAAGGGAAAGCTGGGATAGGGCTTATTTGTTAGGCGGTGTGGCTTAGAGAAAGAGGAGAAATGGGATAATGCCATTGTCAGGAGTGTTTGCAAGGTTTCTTATTATTAGCAGGAATAATAGGGATAGAGGGGGATAAGGAGAGGAAGAATTTCAGTGCAGGCAGCCAGGGAGGGAGGAGGGGAGATGGAGGGATGGCGATGGAGCAAGAGGGAGAGGGAGGGGCATATACGTGCAGGGTAGGGTGTGTGGGATTTATGGGAGTTTTCAGGTAAGGACCCTTTGAATGACAGTTCAAGCAAATCAACAACAGCATCGCTATTTTTGGAGCTAAACTGGGAGGAGATGTGTGAAAACCCTTCATGTAGAAAAATCAGCTGTTTCTGAGCAAATAGTCAGACATGTTGCAGTCAGTGTCCAGGTCCTGCATCTTATGTAGCATGACTCACACTCAAAGGTAAAAATAAACACAGTCTTCCTTTGGTGTTAAATATTAATGAACCACTTAGCACATGATGCTCTTAAACATATTTATGGAAAAGCCTTAGTCTGAGCAAACATCACCACTGAAAGTGCATAACCTCTACAGGGGTCATGGCTGTCTCAACCAGGCTACAGACAGGAGCTCCTGTGTACACGTGCATACTTTCCATCCTTTTTTAACTCCATTTAAATTCTTGATGAAGAGGATTTTAAAAATATTTTCAGGCTCTGCAAGAGCAGGAGACCTCCATACCACAGTTAAAAAGGCAGGTGTGTGCTGAATACAGCAGAGACAGTTTGATGGCAGCTTCAGCAGTCCAGATCACAGTATTTGACACATTGCAGAGCAGGAGAGGAGGTTGGGATCTTCTGTCAACACTCAGGTCAAGGCAGGAGACTGAACACATGCTAAAGGAGTCGAGCTGCTGAACTAAAAGTGAATAAAGAAGACTGGAAGCTTAAAACAGTGTCATTTTAATCTGATTTGTATCCATATACCTGGGCCCATTTTTATGTGAGTGATCAAAGAAGCTTACGGATTCAATGAGGCTGTTGGAGGTAAAGCAGTTCCATTTTCAAATCAGGGATAAGTGATGAAGAATGATTACCCTGTCAGTTTTATGATATGAAGATCTTTCATCCACTTAGTCTGAATATTTCTCTTCAGTTTGCCACGTTACCCCACACTTTGTGTGCAGTAATCCAGCATGCATGTAGAAATGAACAGTACTTAAGGGGGGGAGACCAGATGTTTCAAAGCAGCTTGAGTGTCTGAGTCTGTAAGCATTTGAATCAGTGGCGGTGCTGCTGGTGTAGAGGCGTGGTTTTGTTTATCCTGGTTGAGAACGGCTTTAGTGTGTGCTATTGATCGGCCTTCTCAACTGCAGTCCACGCTGCCAAGCCGGGATCATCAGGAGGAGCAATGGGACCGGATTTCTCTCTGTATGGGAGTAGCCCTGATGTAACTGTCTGATGCGCTGGTAACACTATCTCTCTCTTGGCTCCATCATATCTTGGAGTATACTCTGTGGTCATATTGGGGTATCTGATTGTGCACTGCTATAGTAATTTCGGTATTCCTGGCAATAATACATCCATCAACATGTCTGTGCCCGGCAGGTGGACAAAGTGTGGCAAAATGTCCTGCAGTAACCTGAAGTTTACTTTGTTTTGATGTCACATATAACGTGACACCAAAAAAGCTGTTATAGCATCATGTTACTGTGAGCAATTTTAATCAAAATTTGCAATAAGAGTATTCTCTGAGGACGATTATATATCAAACATCATTCTTAAAATTGATTACATGAAAAGCCTATAACATGACTTCCACTCTGTTAGCCATCTTACATGGTTTCAGGTAACTTTGAGTGATTAAAAAAGCACAATATGACTGCCCTATCAGTTATTACTGTATATTAACCCTATGAAGCCCTGCGTATTACATTTCATTTTTGTTTGTCAGAAGGTTTAAAACCAGATAAAATAGATGGATCATTCTTTCTGAATATAAAATCTGGGAAGTTACACTAACGTTTCACATATTCAACAGCTCTCTGGATTAGTGAAAATACACAATTGAACACACAAAACAAAAATCTGTATGAAAAAGACCATGGGTATTTGCAGTACATCCTACGTTGTAATAAACGCCATCACAAGATTTGAAGTAATGCGTGTTCGGAAGTATCTGGTACACTTAGATATTTGATCGCTCTATTGTAAATAGTTTGTCTTGGTGCTAATGTTGTCTCTTTGTAAATTTTGTTGTGTTATTTATTTTACGGGTTACAAAATTGACTATATCTCAAAAAACAAGTTATGTACAGACTCTAAATAAATTTCCTCATCACTTCCAAAAGATATTGTGCAACTTTTTTTTTTACCTTTAAATATGTAAGGTATACAGCTATCCAACTCTATATTTTGAAACGTATGTGAGAAAAAAAAACAAAAATGATTTTCTTAGGTTTATTGCACTCTGAAGCATTTTTATTAGTTAAGGCATAAATCAAAACATATTATTAAAAACTGGGATATTTTATAGATTTTAAGCAAATTAAAACACTTAAAAAAATCACACTACAGTATGTAAGAAAATTAGAATATGTCCTGGCAGGCTAGCACAATGGTAGGTCTTAATATTATGACCAAGAAGAACTAAAGAGCAGCATAGTGTAAAGGATAAAACCAGCACGCAGAAATGTAATGTAAACCTTGGTCAGGCTTTTTGTTTTTCTTTTATCTAGTACTTCATTACGCAGGTGTGTGAGTTTGTGGCTGTTTAGTCTGACCCAGTTGGAAAACGAGGGCCGACTTAAATACCAGGGTTGGCGTTTGTTTACTTTTACCTTCAGTGCCGTCCGAGTTCTATTTTAGATCGAACATTGTTCTCATACTGGTGTGAGATGCAGTCTACACAGCAAAAGTCTAAGCACTGTTCAAAGAATATTCATGGTTGTTTTGGGGTGTTTATTAACTGCAGGAGCAGAGAGCTACTGCCCCCAACCCTTCAAACATCTGCTTTAGCCCAGCTGCCCTCACCGCCATTGTAAGTAGGTCAGGTGAAGACAGACACACAGACAGTGATGTACAGTAGATGAGATGTCTGCATCCATCACTGCTTCAGTGAGCAAAAGCCTTGAGAAGCTGTCGTTGGGAGGTGCACATTCTTCTTCATCTCATCAGTGAGCAGAGGCAAAGAGGACGACTGCGAAATAACCACAAACTGTATTTCCTGCCAGTGACTCAGCTTGTGCGTGCATTCACAGCTTATGCATGCCTCATTGAGAGCTAATGTATACAGCTGTCCAACACAGTGTTAAGGATTCAGTAACATCATGATTTTGAGTTGATAATGCTATTATGGCTTATTGTGCTAAAAGCTTTACATCAGAAGCACTTTCCTGTATCTAGTTACCAGACTGCACTAAACCTGTGAGTGCTGGGAACAGTAATCACTGTTTAATTGGGGCTCAGCGTGTGTGGAGATAACTGATGTAGTTCAGGCTGCAGTGGTGAAATTGTAGATATGAATGTGGGACATGACTATCACCTGTGTGTGCTACCTGTAAGCACAAACTGTTTTTACACTCTTTAAGTAGGCTTTAGTAAGGAGCAGCAGCTGAAATGTCACTCATCACTTCAAAAAGCCCTAATTTTGGTGTGTTTGTGTATGTTTTTCCTCCTGCCTACTGTATGTGTGTCTGCACACAGATTTTTCTGCTTCTGACTGAAATGTGTCTGTAGCACAGAGTGTCAAAAGTGTCAAGTGCTGAAAGCTGGCACCAAATGTTAAGTCTTATTCATGATCGTGTTTGCTTGTTTTTGACCAGACAGTCTGTGATGTGAATCAAAGTTTTGCCAAATTTAGGCTGTTTAAAGGAAGTAAAGCATTTAAATAGCAGCTTGTTATTGGTAACATTGAATCTCCAAGGACTGTGACTTTTTTCTTTATTTTTCCAGTTATTTTTCTATGACTTATTTGTTTGAGATGATTTGTTTTTGCCTTTTAGCCTTTATTTGACAGTAATGCTGTTGAGAGACAGAGCTGCAGATAGGTTCAGTTTTAGTACAAACTCATACATGAAAGCGATATTTAAACAAAGATTTGCCTCAACTCGGCTTACAGACACAAACACAAACAAAAAATACAGAAGGGTAAATGAAAATAAATATTGATTTAATATCATTGGTATGGTAAAAAAAAAAATTGGTCTAGATTACATAATCTCTTTTCCATCTTGTGTATCTACAGTGTAGTGTCTATAAAGCCTGTTCATGTGTATATTTCTTTTCATGCATGAGCAACCCTTGAATGACCCCTGGATTTATATGACAACTGGCCCAAGTATGACCCAGTGTTCCAGTTGAGTCATGAGACCTCGAGTCCAAGTCAGAGTTTTTAGTGCTCTAGAGTCAGAGCTGTGGCGAGTCCTTATTGTCAATACTTACCACACAAAGACGGCTGCTGTTTTGCTCCAAACTAGAGTATTAACAGTATGAATTTTGACTGACTGTGTGGGACTTTTTAGATGAGTACAAAACACATTTAATTTGTCGGCACAGATTCTGACTGATCCTGTGTCTAGAGATTTAAATTATCAATGGTGTTACAGCGCTGTGCATTTTGGGTAAATGGGAACTCCTCAGATGCAGAGAAATTGCTGGAAGCATCCAGTAGTGTCAAAAATTCCTGCAGCCCACTGACACCAATAGTTCAATTAGGTGAACTCATTACTTAGTTACTTACTTAGTTTTCTGGGTGATTCTTGGAAGTTTTACTTTATCACAATTCTGTCTTTGATGATTCTTCATATCAGCACAGTACACCACTCCTGTTTGAATTTGCTGCTTAAAATCTGAAAACCCAACACAGGGTTTACTGCATCTCTTCAAGCATTCAACAGCAGAACAAGGAACTGTTGCTGGATGAGACAACACAGAAGTGTGCATGCAGGCAAACAAGTGCCAGCTCACCCCTTGCTAGGTTGGGTCAGTATTTTTCAGTATGGCTGCCAAATAATGAGCTTTAAAACAGAGACTATGCAGTCAATGACAAAAACCTAACAAAAACAATAGATAAGTCTACTAATCCACACTTTTGAGTCCTCTTTTTCAGCTTCTGAGTCCTAAAGCAGTCAATGCTGAAATTTTAGTTCAAATAATCACTGCTCATATCTAATCATATGATCTGAAAATCAGGATTTGAGTTGGACTTGGGCTCTGCTCACTTTGTTGCCTGTCAAAATGGTCTAGTTATATAGGATTCCCCACCAAAAAAAAAAAGAAAAAAAAAGCCCCTTCCAAACGCGCCCTTACATTTGGATATAACGTGTTGTGTTTTGCCAGTTCCCAGTCTGCCTGTAGATTAGTAAATCTGGCAGACAGCAGTGGAGGCCGATCGATTGGCTTCTGTCCAGCCAGGAAAAGCCTTGTGCACATGAAAGCATTCAAGGTGAATGACTCAGTGATGTAGTACCTCTGAGACACGGTGGGACCTGATGACCCTTGCCTGTGTGAGCGTGTGCCACAATATGGGTTTGTGCTTAAACATTCAAGGACTCCATTGTAGCATACATGGAACCAGGCCTTTACCGACAGATTTATGTGTGTGTGTGTGTGTGTGTGTGTGTGTGTGTGTGTGTGTGTGTGTGTGTGTGTGTGTGTGTGTGTGTGTGTGTGTGTGTGTGTGTGTGTGTGTGTGTGTGTGTGTGTGTGTGCATCTGTGCATCTGTGTCATATCTCTTCAGTGTGCTAGCATGGTTTGCCTTGTCATTCGATGCCATGCTACAAGGCTAGATTTTTATCTGAGGGAAATTGATTGAAATGTTCATGAGTGTGTGCGTGCCCTTGTGCATATCATTGTCACCTTGTACTTGTATGTGGCAGATCACAAGTACGAGGCCTGTGTGTGGGCACATGATGGCAGGTGTTTCTGTAAACAGTGTGACTCAGCCACAAAGTGTGTTATGAAATTGAAACATAACGCTATGAAAGAGAGAATTTCATCCCTACAATTTGCTCCATGTGTGTGTGTGAGTGTGTGTGTCAGTGGGTATGTGAGAGAATGTGTGTGAATTTATGGATGCACTCAGCATCAGTGCCCGACCAGCGTTGATTGTCTCAGTGTTATCTGTAGCTACTAACCGCTTCGGTGCTGATAAAGAAAAAGGGCCTTGTTTGCATTGATGGCTTTTGAGCAACAATAAAGAAAATAAAGACTTCTTGCACACAATATCTCTTCTCTTTAACTGGTTGTTTTCCCACCATCTGTGCAGTTTTTCTCCCCCTCATCCACAGTATCAGAGGACATTTTTGGGGCTGGATACTCATTATATATTTATGTAGCCATTAGGATGTTTACAGGAGTGATATGGTTTTTAATAACAGTAAGGCTGGGACACAGCTGCCTCTGCAAAGAAACTGCATGGTGTAGATTCCTGGTTAGCACAGTGGGCGCATCAAAGGCCGCTGTAACCTCTTTGCCCTGCATCAGTGATGAGACCTGCACAGGATCGCAGCCACATTCATGCCTAAATAGATTAATGAGGCATGTCAGGCCTGCCAATGACAGGGGCATGTAGCTTGGGAATCCCATTTCAGCAAGTTAATGGCAGTAACTCGTGCTGAGCTCGAGTGTGTGTTTTGAGTGAGAGTGCAAGCCATTGTATGTGTGTGGGAAATATCCTGAGACACACTCAACTCTGTTTCCCCTCCACCAAGCTCTCCCGACCATCTGGGCTCTGGTTCTCAGCTGCGTTCTTGCTGAACTCTGAGGCTCAGTAACCCGGCATCTGCACATGTCGCTGTAAGACGTCTGACATTCAAGCTGGTACCCCACCGTGGCAACCAGCATTACTGCAGCTGTCATAGTGAACAAGCACCCAGCCCCCTGTTTCTTATTCCTGCATGGTGCTGGCAGTACAAATGACAGATGACGCTCAAATGCTTCCCACTTCAGCTGATGCTGTCAAGCAGCTCCAGTCTGAGCTGGAGTTGACAGTGCAGCCACTGCAGATCTTTGGTCGTTCGTTACGCACCGCTGCGCTGCTCCCTCTGTTTTTTCTCCTCCGTATCCCCACCCTCCCTCACTCCTTCTCCTCGGCTGAGCTAAGCCTGGCTCCCCTATGACCGCAGGGGGGTATCCAGAGCTGCACCGCTGTGTGCAGTGTGTGTGCGGGGGAGGAGGGAGAGCGCCAGGGGAAGAAAAGCTGGCTCAGAGCTCTGGTCATGTGCTCAGTTGTTGTTGCTGTTTCCTCAAGGAGGTATCCTGCCTGCCTCTTCAGGAGCAGAATTACGCATTCGCTTACTGCGCTGCTGAGAGGCAAAGAAATCACTGACATGGGTGCAGAAACAGAACCAACTGCTCCTTTCAAAGCGCTGAGATGCTGGATATTGACCACTGACCCATTATCAATAGAGATAATCTGAGGAGCACAAACAACTCTTGATAATCTTATCATGATGTAGTCATTCAGACCCTTGTGCCTCACTCCACAAACATTCTTTGATTCCAGCTTACATGATGCCGACGGGCGCTGGATAAAATACATTCAGCAATAAAAAGTCCAAATTCTGTACAAAGTGCTTCTGTCCCATTGCTGCTTGGCATCCCAGTGGTAGTTTGTTCTACTGCAGTCCAGAGAACTCCTGAGCCATATTGTGATTCATATGGAGAAAGAGTTACTGTTAATCTTCTAACTGGCCTAACAAGCTGAGGGATGCAGAAAAGAGGGAATGAAAAATCTAAGGCACAGTGAGAATCAAAAGAGGAGCGGGAGAGACATGGTGTGTCTCTGTGCTTCATATAGCGTGTTGCTGGAGGCCTGAATATGCATGTGGGTGTTTCTATATGTTACGCGTAGTGTTTGTGTTTGAAGGGCAGATTTTAAATCCAGATGGGCAAGAAATCTGGGACACACTCTCCCACCCGGGCAGAAAACGAGACATCTCTCTGTCTTTCTGATATCAGCCAATAAGTAACCATCTCACACAGCAGTGCCAAAAATCAAACACGCCTGGCTAATCCCTTTGAGGTCACGCCGAGTTCGTTCCTCTGAAACTAGCACTTCAATTAAATGTGTCCACCCTCTCTGGAAAGGGCAAGGCCTGATTCAAGGAAGCATCTCAATACACTGCTTTCCTTTTCAGGAATCCCTTGATCACAACCATGATTTAGTCACTTAAATCTAAGAATATTTACGGCATAGCAGGGACAATGGTGAAAGTATCTACCAGTGTGCTTAAATACATCTCAGATGCTCAGGCTAAACATGGAACTGGTGATTAAAAAAACACCTTTTTAGAGGCATTTCTCTTGAAGGTGTTTTTTTTCCCACCAGTTCAGATAAATAATTGTAGTGCATTGCATTTTGGAAAAAGGAAAACTTAAAGTAAATAATGGGGAAAAAATCATTTGGACACATAAAAGTGAAAGTAGAACATTAGGTTTTAATGGTTTGACTGTAACACCAAACAATTCATACAAATACCTAAAAATATTACAGCCCTCTGGTTGTGTGCATTCACTATCAGTTCACATTTCTCAGTGTTTCCCACAGGGCGACAGTGTAACTCTATATTAAAAATACTTCAAAGACTACATTACTAATAATAACAGCAAATAAACCACACAAGTAGGTCTTCGATATTAAAGTCTGCATCACAATTATTGACAGTAGAAATATATTACCAGAGATCTAGTTTCTCTTTTTCTGTTTGTGTCTTTTCCTCCTCTAAATATAAATGTCAGTAGGCCTTCCTTATGAGAGCAGAGAAATTAGGTACAAGAGAGCTAAAGCAAGAGAAGACTGTCCTAATGGGTGTCAAATGGTGTTCTGTATACAATCCCAGATATTTTAAATCCCTTCAATGTACTGTTTAGAAAACCCAAAATTATTATTGCATACAAAAAGGAAGGCTTGACATAACGGTGAACTCTTTATTTCTTTATTTCATGGGATTCCATTAGCTGCTACCAATGTAGCGGCTACTCTTCCTCGGCTCCACATACAACAAACATAACACAGAATATACACAAAATACAGGTAACTATCAACTACACCCAAGAATGAAATAAACAAAGTGCACTTAAAATACAAGTATAAAAATAAACACATCAAGATATACATAATGTAATATAAAAAGCATCAGCATTTACAACATGTATAACAGTAATAGTCCATCAATGTTTATTAATTAGTGTTAAACTGATTTTACTAGTGTCTTAAAGGTCCCATATTATGCTCCTTTTCTGCAGTTTAATATGGATCATTGATATCTTCATGAAATGGTAGTAACATGTTTTAGTCCAAAAAGCAAATAAATCAAGCACAGCAGCATTGTTTCCAGGCTCTCATAGCCCCTCTGTTCAGAACGCTCTGATTTAGTGGCCGTGACCTTCATATGCAAATGAGCCACCGCTGATACCGCCCCACTCTTCTGCGTCACTGAGAGTGGCGCTACGAGCTCCGACTGCACAATGTTTAGAAAACAGCGAAGCTCGTTTACCGTAACATTACAGGCTAAAACAACAGGCTAACCGCAGCTACAGTTAGCATCCTGAAGCTAACACAGAGACGGGGGGAAACTAAGGAAAAGCTCTTACATCTGCTCCACAGCACACAGCATTTAAAATACTCACATTTCCAGGGTCTGAGGTTTGTTGCCGGATGGTTGGTAATGCGCCTGGATTCAGGACTAGTCTATTCGCTAGCCCTCTGTTGTACTGTCTCTTCCAAAGTTGGAAAAGCAGTCGGTCATGAAGTGACTAGCACACACTGAGCGAAGCTGGCACATTTCCTTGATAAATGAACTCTTGCCACACAGCCTTGTCTTCTTCCGAGATGGGAAGCTTGTGCATAAAACTATCTGGCTGTTTACAGCCAAAAACAAAGCAGTGATGGCCCTTCAACTTCAGCATTCCCAGGGGGTGCAGAGGTTTCTGGTCCGGTCGACCAATCAGGTCAGACTTGCTCCTGATTGGTCAAAAAAGGCAATCCCTGACAAAGGCAAATCCCCAAAATCCAAGCAGCTCGTTTTAGGTCAGGATTTTACATTAACAAGCACCACTAACTACAGGTTTTGTCATTAAATATCACATTTTGTGGGCTGGGGGGAAAGCCAAAGACCCACAAATTTCTCTAAAAGACTTAATAATGTGATTTTTTTGCATTATATGGGACCTTTAAAACTGGATTAACATAACAAATGCTAACTGGTAAATTATTTCACATTGTGATGGCCCTTTACATCATAGTTTTGCAAACTGCATCAGTCCTGGGTTTTTGTTTGACTATATGACCACGAGAAATCTGTCTGGTCCTGAAACCATGTTGATCTCTGACATAACTTATTTAAGAGTGCATACTCTCTGTGCTCAGCCTCACGCCTGATGGATGCTAGAGCTCAGCTTTAACCTTTGACCAGCTTACTAATACTTATAATCAATGTGAAGATATTTCCTCCAGAGCTCTGGAATATCACCTTCACATGAATGAGATGGAAAAATACAGCCATAAACAGGAAAAAAAAAGTTTCTCATGCCATTTTGAGATCTTAGTGGAGTCAGTGTCTCAACTTTTTCATCTGAAAAAATGAATACCAATTCTTTCATCCTTGTTGACATTTGTGGTGTGCTCAAATTTATGAGTGTTGGCTTTTAGACACCGTCTCACTGAACCAGGTGGACATATGCGCAACATATGAAGATAACATCTGCAGGTGTTGAATAAGATGTTTCTTTCATAAAAAGCGACACATGGGCAACACATGGGCAACACATGGGCAACCTGAAATCAGAATGCCTAGCAAACGTAAGCACAGAACATTTGAAGTAATGGCCGTAAATCAACAAAAGGAATACCTCAAAACAAACTCTACACAGCAGATTTGTGAGATAAGTTTTGTGTGAAGTATCACACTGTTGGCAGAAATACTTGATATGTCTTCCCTTGCGCAAGACATGAAAGATCAATAATTTATCAGCTGTGTAGTACTCCTTGTGAAGAGGGAATTTACTTTGACATGCAAAATCTGATGGGGGCTGCCTTTGAAGGCAAATTGATCCTGATAATGCACATCTAAAGAACTATTTATCCAGTAACTTCATTCACTTTTTTTGGTGATGTCCAAAGATATTTAGGGAAATGCTTACTATACAGGAAATACAAAAAGTAGGTTGAAGGAAACTGGGTCAAACCAAGAAGGGGCTCAGTGCCTGAGAGGGCTGATATATTACAGGCAGAAGATATAAAATGTGCTTTTAGGATATGTAAAATAAAAGACCATGAAATGAGAAGATCCCTGGTCTGAATGCTGTTTCAACTGTACAAATGAGGCAAAGCAGTCCTGATATGTAGCAGGCACACCCCTCTCCATGTGAGTGAAAAAAGGGTCCGTTTTCTGGAATAAAGTGTGTCCCTCGTCTCCTGCCCTCGCACTGATCTGATGCGACTGGATGGAATTCAGAGAGGGTAATATCAACAGAGACAGAGTGGAGCTGATGTTTCTGAATCACTGGGTCAGTGGGTCACAGACATCACTGGACATCCGCACAGCCAACGACTCGCTGCGTTCCTTAGAGGAGTGGCTCGTGATTACTGAATGCAGCAGGGAAAACGTGATTGGCTCAACACACACACACACACACACACACACACACACACACACACACACACACACACACACACACACACACACACACACACACACACACACACACACACACATATAGCGTCAGAGTGCTGATACAGGAGTGAGCCCCTCTGAGAGTTGCACACACAGAGCACAGACCCTCTGATACACAGGAGCAAGCACCAAGAGACTGAAGCTGTGTTTAAACTCCATTACCAGTGCCGACTCGTTAATTAAACCAATGTTTTAATTAGGATTTGGACAGCCAGGAAAGAGGAGGGATAATAATGTTCACTTATCCAGCAGAGAGCATGTTTTTCTCATGACTCCCATCTACAGTTTGTGTGTGATCTGCCACTGACTCCTGGGTTTTATTATGAACTTCAACACAGGTGTTGTCAACATGTGGAGGAAACTCATCAAGTATGCTAGAGCTCAGGATTCAGGAGTCAGAATACAGCTGATTGAAACCCTTGTATATACCCAGAGGTCATGCTGGTAATGGGAGGGGTTACAATGCACAATAGATGACAGAAAATGAAGGTCTGATCTGCTCTTAAGTAATGGAGATGATTGATGTTTGGGTCCTCAAAGATGCTTGTCTCTCATATTCCTACAAAGATTGGTTTTAGTTACCTCAAAGAAGTTAACCTGAATAACAATAAAGGAAGGTGTAAAATGACTCAGGCTGCAGAGAAAGTCTTCCAGTCAAAAGTTTCTGTCTAATGTGAACAAGGAGATAAAATGTGTGTAACTCACAGAGGGAAGCATTTCCAAGTATGTTAAATGTAAATGTGTACATTTCAGTACTTGGAAGTGTTCAGCCCAAACCAGTTCTTTCTTATGATGAGGATGATGTCAGCTGAAAGAGATGATCACCTCCTGTTAAGAAAGTTCTGTATGAAAAGGACATCATTTTGTTTTCTGTTTCTAATAGTTTTTTTTGATTCAAATATATAATTTTAATCTTCTTTAATTAGAAGACTTTTATTATGTTTTGGTGAATGTTGATTTTCTGGCATATTTTCACTTCAGAAGAAACATTAAAGAATTAGGAACTTGGTAAACTTGAGGAAAGTAAAATGATCAAATCAAAAGAGTAGCAGGAGTTTTTCTGTGGAGGACTGAATACAGGATGTGATAGAAAACAACCTCATTAACAGATATCTGCATGAGTGGTTCAAACAGTAGTGAAATAAGTATTTTGTGTAAGAGAGACTTGTTTTGTGTGTTGAATGAAAATTGAATCCACACAAAAGCTAAAACGTATTCTTTTCTCTCTCCTCTCTCTGTTTGTCTCTTCCTTTCACCTGTTCTCAGCGGCGGATGGCGTGCCAGTCCAGAAAGATGGGGAGCAGGTAAGACTTCAGTGATCCCTCCTGGCCACTCCTCTTGTTGACTTCCTCTGACAGTGGACTTTTGCTGATCCACCTGAGGAACCAACATGGCATCTGATTTAAAAGCAGGTTTCACACACAGCTTTGTGATTAGCTCCAGCAGCTCGGCCCTCTAGCCCCCTGTAAGTCACAGTGCTTAAGCTAGATTAATGACAGTAGTAGCGCACATCGTGTCAATGTCGCTTTCTTCCACTACTCTTCTCTGCACAAGATGGGGTGGCGTAGCTGGAAGACTGAACAATCGCTGGTTTATTTGGCTCATTGCTGATGCTATGACGTCTGTTGCCTGATTAGATGTCCATCCAACAGAGTCGCTGCTCAGTGCTGATTCAATGCAAAACAGCAGAGGCATCACTCTCTTTTTTTCCTGACTTCTTAAACACCATTACCACATCTTCCTGTCCTATTTCTCCTTTCTCCCCTTCTCAAGCTGCTTTACTGATCCCCTTCTCTCTCACTGATCCCTCTGAGACAGGACACAGGAGAAGGAGCCATTTTGGACTAAAATGTAGAAAACTCCACTTTTCACCAAACTCACTGTGTACTGATTTCATCATTTATTTATGCACCGTGCCCCACTATGCCCTTCAGTCCTGCAGAGAGAGGAAAAAACACAGCTGCACACACACACAAACACACACACACACACACACACACACACACACACACACACACACACACACACACACACACACACACACACACACACACACACACAAACAAGCAAAGTGAGGGTTATAGGACAGAACACTCGAATGCTGCTTCAAAGGGCCCAGCTTTACCACTCAAGAGTCTTAAATCTCTCACCACACCCACCCCTGCAGAGAATGAACGAGAAATAGTACGAGAAAGAGACAAAGAGCAACGAAGTGGGAGCAAAGAAACGTTTTAAAAGAAAATGGAGTGAAGAATCAAACAGGAAGAGGTTGAAATGCATAAACAAAAGTAAACTGAAATCATGCTGCAGGTAACTTTCAGGTAGCAACTCCCTTATAATACTTTTGAGTGATAAATGATCTTGATTATCTTTTCCTTTACATTTATGAGTCAGTTGACCTAACATGGTAAAAAACTTACAGTTATTTGTGCACTGATATTTTATTCACATCTCAATGTTAGCTTACACTTCTCCTGTCAAAAAAAGTTTGTATTGCATCGGTTTGACAGCTTTTAGTTGAGATGAATGCCCCATAACAATCATGTGATATGTTGTTATGTAGGATTGGACAGAACTGAGCACAACAGTTTAAGCTAACATGAGGAGAACAGCGAATGTCACACCCCACTTCCTCTGACTCCCACTTTTCTACACTGTCCACTGTCCAGTCCTCTTAATAACAGCACAAAAGCCTCAGAACAACCCTAAGTAGCATAGCTACCCCTGCTCTGTCTGAAGCTAGCAGAATCAGCATACAATTTGGCAGAAAAGGTATTAATTTATCATGTCCTGCATGTTACCAGCGTTTTTTGCCTGATTCAAACGGCCCCTCTTGTACTACATTTGCAGCTTTACATGTTTTACAACTTAAAGCTTCCCCCACTTAATTCACACTGGTCATTCAGAAAAACCCTGTTTCAGCCTCTGTCTGACTTGTTTCATTTTAGCTGCCGTCTCTTTAAGCCTCTGCACTCCAAAACCCCCCTTTCTCTGATTGGCCATTCCTTTGGAGGGCTGTCAGGGCAGAGGTATGGGCAGACCTTGGTGTCTGAGCCCCCCTTTCCAAAGTGTCATGATCCAGTTAGAAGATCCTTACAGGATGACTTCATCATCCCAGCTAGTCTAATGAAGTTGTCATGCTTCTTTTTTTTTTTAGAACAGCCTTTTTTGAAAATCCATGTTTAAAGTATGAGAACCCCCATTAACCCAACTTCACATACAAAGTAAAATTTTGGTCTTTGTGGCTTTATGCCAGACTATTTCGAGGAAAGAGACTGTTGTGTATTTCTTGCTCCCAAAACTAAGAACATATTATTCTTGATTTATGATAATGTAGACGTTAACTGCTCATAGGTTAACCATTTGAGTAATAAGAAGCTATATTTTGGGCTTTATGCAGAGAGTATGCTGGTTCCAGCGTACTCTCCAAACATCTCCTGTTTGTTACACCTGAGGATATTCGACAGCATGACATTGGCAACCATTTAAGTTTCTTATGTCATTAATGTTAAGGACCAGCTGAAGTATTTCAGTTTTATTTATTTATCTTTTTTTCTGTCTTTTCTCGGCTTCACTGTCTGCTCCAATCAGGAGTGTAAAAAAATGTCAGCTTAGCCAGTAACCCGTCAGTGTCCCTGGTTTAGTTAGTGTCAGTCCTGCTGATAGAGAGAAATTGTATGGCAGAGGCTGCTGCTTATCTGCTTTGTCCTCTGCACCTGCCTTTACACACACACACACACACACACACACACACACACACACACACACGTAAAAACACACACTCCTGCTGATAGTCTCAGTCCCCTGTCTGTCTGCAACATCAGATTGTGTTCGACACAACACTGACATCTCTGTCTCTTTCGCTCACACACGTTTTGTTGCTGGCTTTCAGTGTTTTTGGCAGCACATGTAACAAGAGAGGGGACTCAGTCATCCGTAGCGTATTCACTCTGCTATACATAACTAAGCAAATATACTGATCCCTGTTTAATCCCCTCCTTTCTCCCTGTCATTCTGGTCCTTGACTCTTGCCTTCCTCGTTCCTGGAAAATCCTGTGTTTCTGTCTCTCATTTTCCCCCCTCTTCTTTCTCTTAATTCCTTTGTTTCCCTCTGCATGTTGGCTGTGTAAACCCTCTCCGTCCCTTTTCTATTTATCTTTTAACATCTCCCCTCCCACGCACGTCAATGTTCTATCTGTCCTGTCACTCTCTTACTCTTCCCCCATCCCTCTCCTCCTATTTCTCTTCCTCAGCATGGACGTTCAGAATTTTCATGGGAAGGAATCAATGTAAGTGTTGTGACACCATTCCCTCATCTACTACTTTTCCTCCTCTTTCTATTTGTTGTTTTCACCTGTTTTGATTTGACTCACCTTTAAAGCAAACAGCCCTTTTTTTCCCCAAAAGACCCCTCCCCTCCACCCAGGTTTTACAGATGATCTCTTTCCGTTTATCGTAGTGATGCACTATAGTGAGCACTATCAGATCACAAAATAAAAAAGGACATCATAACTTGGATTTTTGGGTAATGCAGATTTTATCTTTTGTATTAACCCAACATCTCCATCGCCTCTCCTTTCCACTCACCTCTCTCTAACACACACCGTCCTGATGTCTTTGTGTGCCCTGTCACACCTCCCATACTATCCTTTTTTCCCCTCCTCCATTCCTCTTCCTTCTGTCCCTCCAGCTGTCGATGGAAGACACCACATCAATCCTGCCACGGCTCAAGAGGAACTCAAACGCTTATGGCATCGGAGCTTTGGCTAAGTCTTCTCTGTCAGGTGTGTCAGGTGTGTGTCTGTGATGTAAATGGTAAACTGACCCCATGTTGACTCCGCCCCTCAGTGGGCGCTCGAGTCAGCATGGTACCCAAATTGGGTTCCCCTGAATCACTTCCTCTCCACACTGTGATAACACTTGTCAATGGCTCCTTGTGAGTCATTGGCGGAATGAATTCAGCCTAAAAAAACACAACACACACAAAGTGCACAGTCATACAGCTGAGAAAAGGTGAGTGATGAGTGGGAAGTGTAGTTCTTTTTTAATGTTAAGTGGTTGTGAAGTTGTGGTGTCCTGAATAAGTATTAGTATGGATGTTTTGTGTTACACAGAGTTCAGTGCAGTGTAGTGAAGTGCAGTGGTTTTGGTTGAATCCTGTGCAGTGCAGTTGATTTGAGTGCAGTGGATTGTATTCAGTACAGTGAAGTGCAGTGCAGCTGCTGCACTGTGTGGTGTGCTACAGATTTGTCCTATAATTTCTCCCATAATTTATTCACTAACATCATCTCCATGCACCCCCATCAGAGAGAACCCAACATTTAGAGACTTACAGTTTGTGTCATCCTGTGTTGGTCACATTAAATGATATGCAGCTGGTGTTAGCTTGGCAGCAGGGATTAAGATTCAGTGTCAAAAATGTATGTTATGCAGTGTTTGCATGAATCAAAGTTCCCAGACAGACAGAGGGTAGAAAAAGAGCAGTTTTCTGCTTACACAGCACAGCACAGCAGAGGTGTGAAAGCTATCATGTCAACAAGCTAATCTCTCATTACTCATGCCACACAGTCACCTCACCCCAATTAACCTATTCCATCCCATGATGCAGTTTTGTCAGACAAGACACATCCATCTACTCCTCTCCTCCCTGCAGCCTGTGCAGGCGATACTTTAGACTCATTAAACTCATGAAAGCCATGTTCACAAACCCCAGTCATTTAGCTTTTGTCATAATCCATGTTCATGAGAAGACTCATTAGAATGCCATTCGAGCTGTAGGATTTGACTGATAATGCTTTTCTGTTTATTGCTTTGGCTTTATTGTATCTTGAAAAAGTTGATATTTCAGATTCCATATTCTCTTAATGAATTTGATTTTTTTTCCCTAAAAATTCCTGGATGTTTTGCTTAAGATTTTCTCCTTTATTTAAATCATACTTTTGAACAGTTTTTTTTAATCCAAATTTAATCGTTATTGTACACTCTTTATCTAAGACTTATACTATAACAGGCTAACTGTAGTGGTAAAAGTCATTCAGGAGAGATGTAAAATTCAAACACATCATTAGCAGACCAGTTTATCAGTCTTATCCTACTGGATACCCACATGTCCACGACCAAACAGCAACCAACATCTGATGGTAAATCTTTTCTGTGTCTCTTTCCGGTTCTTTGGTTTCCGTCTTCATTTTCCAAATGGGAAATTCGACTTGCACCTCTGCACCATCTCCATCGTCTTCACCTCCAGCAGGTGTGACACGCACAATGAAGGAGAGGGTCACCAAGCCCACAGCCATGGCTCAAGGTCGCGTCGCTCACATGATTGAATGGCAGAACTGGGGGATGTCAACAGTAGGTGCAGGGGGCCTCCCCCAGGCCCGCATCACCACCCAAGAGCGGGAAAAAGAGCGGCGGTTGGAGAATGACGCCTACAGTGACCTAAGTGATGGAGAGAAGGAGGCCCGTTTTGCTGCAGGTTTGTAGCACACTAAGAACTTGTTTAATGTCACCAGTGGAATTTTGTTCTCTCCCCTTGGTGTAACGCCTGTTGAACTCGGCTGATCCTTTGAACTCTGACTTTAGGTATCCTGCAGCAGTTTGCAATCTCAGAGGCAACACTCCTGGCCTGGTCATCAATGGATGGAGAGAGTCCGCGGTCGGGCTCAAACCAGGGCAGCGTGGCTCATCTGAGCGAAGTCAACCAGGAGAGTATCACTAGTAGAGGTAAAGGACTATAAACAACCTCAAACATGATTATGGCTTGCAAAACTAATGAATTTTTTTTAGTTCTTTATGTACTACTGAGTGCTGAATGCACAAAGCAGTGGGTCAGAATTTTCTTACCTGTATGTGTTTGGCTTTATCTTCACAGAGGAAACATTAAAAAGGTTTTCCTTTATTCTGTAGTTGGCTAGATGTATGAAGTAGCAGAGATAAAGCACCTGAGTGCAAAAACGTCTGAGACAGTGTATTTGGTTTATTTCACATTGAAATTATGGCTGAATTACAGTTTATTTCAACATGATAAAGATTAATGTTGGCATATATGAGCAGGCAGCATTATAACAGCTGTGTTAAGTGTTTGTGTAGGTGTAGACAAGCAGCTTGCAGTATAGCATGTGTTATGCTGCTTGGTAATGAGGACATAGTGTTCCATCTCCTCTCTCCAGGCTGAAAGGTTTCCTCATTATTTATTTCACATTTTCTTATGTGGGCTGTTGGGGGGTTGACCGTAGCTATGTCGTGTCCGTATAGGTAAATAATTTGTACATTTGTAACATTTGTAACATTCTTTCTGTAGTTGTTATTAGTTAAATCTTCTTAAGGAAATTAAAAAATTTGCCTCAATGATCTAATATTTTTCTCTCAAAGTTTTAGCAAAGCATAAAAATGTTTGGCAGTGTTTACTCTTAAGTCCAACAAAAATTACACAAAATTAGAGCTGTGACTGCACTGAATCTTTGAAACTGAATTACATTTTGATGTATCAATTCAGTTTAAACTGGTTTCAATTTATCGCAGACATGTTCAGCTCATTATATCTGTTAAAGCAGGTATAAGGTCAAACAGGGGCCTTGATGGATTTTTTCTGGAAATTTGGCTTCCAGTTAAACCAGCCTCTTCTGTTCAGCATACCAGCTCAAATACAAAATGAAACTGAGTCTTTATACTTATTCGCAAAGTAGCTGAAACTTGGTTTGCCAAACATATTAAAGGGTTAAATTAACTCTTTAAATCCATCTAACAAGCATTGTCAAAGGGAGGAGGGGGATTAAAAAGACCTACAGTGATGTCTTTGGATTTTACTATGTGAACAATTCAACTGTTGATATCAGACTACACTGTAAAAACTGATATTTAACCCTAACCCAAAGTGTTTATGTCTATTTTTTTGTAAGTTGTCTTGTTAGACTAAATATGAGCCCCATTCATCCAACAAGTTTACAAAGTTATCTTATTTAAGGGTGTTAAAAGACAAAGATGACTGCCAAAAAAAACTAAACAAGTAAATATTTTCTTATGTCATTTGATATCTTGACTTTCAGGGAAAAAAATCTTGATTTGTCTGAAAAATGTTGCCCATATGAGGTCTAATAAGACAATTTTACTGAAATGGAATTAAAAACATTGCTTGGATTTTGGTTTTTGCATTCTATACACCTGACTTTGTATTGTTTTGAATAACTCTGAGATGGTTTTAACCAAGATGATTGAATATATAACCTCAGTCCACAAACCCTTCTCCTATTGCCATCAGCTCTACCATTCTGAGAAGCACTAACAGCAGTTGCTCCCTTTTCCATGTTTTCTAGATCAGATATTGCACCACTCCTCAGCAGAGGTGTGGCCTCACACATATGTCTCCCAGGGCCACTACTGCCTCTCCTCCTCCGACGCCTGGGAGCCGATCAACAACGATCCCTCTGGTGTGGCGTCTCCCCCTGCTGGCTCCTACGTTATGGGGACTGAGGGGTATGATGGGCAGGCAGCAGCTCACTATCTGTCGCAGCAGCAGCAACAGCAGCAGCAGCAGTTCACTCTCCAGCAGCAGAGCCAGCTCCAGCAGCTGCAGCAGATCCAACAGATCCAGCACTACCAGCAACAGCAGCTCCTGCAGTATCAGCAACAGCAACAACAGGTGAGTGTGGTAGAGTCACTTCAGAAGGTCGGATGAGATAACGTCTGTCTGAGTTAAATGGTGAATCTATAGTCTAGTGATCACATAATATCACATAATTTTTAAAGTAACCACTGAAAATTCAGTGTCTCTAATTTCTGTCTAACATTTCTTGAGCCTCTGTGTTTTAACATAACTTAAGGTTTATTATTTAGAACCTAGTCTATATATGTTCAGCTATAATTTGTTTGTAACAATTTTAGTCAGCAATCTATTCAACACCTACAGCTCAGAGAAGAAAAAGAGGACAGAAATTTATTTTGTTTGTAACAAACAGAGCTTTCCAAGATTTGCTTTCCAGAAAATGCTCCCCTTCTGATACTAAACTCAGCAAAGCCAAATAACCCCTTATGTAAGGAGTTGTTTGACATGCATAAACAAAGACAGTCATGTTTTTTTAAAACAGAAAGTTGGAGCTAAAAAAGAATGATAAATCCCATATATTCATAAACATGAAAAGATGGCTCTCCTCCTCCTCCACCAGCATAGATGAAAACAATATCGATTTCTGCTGTAGTCAGAAAATGGGTTTTCTGTTGTCCTCCTAATCCGTTATTCCAGGCTGCCAACAGGAGGCTTTGTGTACTTTGTCAAACTGCCTGATGCTGTGTCACCTCTGACATAAAACAAGCCCAAAAGCTTGATTCTGTCTCCACACTTCCTCCTCTTTCTGTTTCCAGTCGCTGGAGCACCGGCTGCACAGTGCCAACCACTCTTTGCAAGCAACGCCCAACAGCACCATCCACAGTCTGGTCCATCCTGCTCACCCTCCATTGGTGGATCTGTGGAACACGGGGCAGATGGAGGCCTATCAGGCGGAGGCCGGAGGCTTCGTGGGTGTGTCGGCGGTGGTGGAGCCGAGCCTCTGTGTTCCCTCTGGAGAGGAGACAGTGGGAACAGAACACTCCCCGCTGCTGGAGCAACACGAGGAGGAGGAGGTCAAGGTGAGGTGAAGGCAGGGTGAGATTACATAAAATTACATCTTCACTGTTTAAATTTTGATCTGTGAGCTGCTGAGCAAGCACTGGAAGCGCCTGAACTGGTGCTTTTATTCCCTTAACTAGAAACACTTCTTCATTTGTGATTACATATGATCTGATTCCTGAAATATAAAAAAGACTTATTTTCAACCGTCTACACATGGCTTTGTGTTTGTCCAATGAACGCTAAAGTGTTACGTTGTTAAGTCCAATTGCCCGTTCATGGCAACAATCCACATTTGCTGATAATTGCTGGAGTTATTGAGAAAGCAAAAGTGCAAAACATCTACGTTTTTTTTCTGTTTTATATCTCTTTGAATCACAAATCAGTGGATTGCTTACTATGAGAAACACTTTATGGTTTCTTGAAAGAGGAGGGTATAATGCTTTTTCATGTTTGGATGGATGGATGTCTTTACCAAGCATGTGCAGATTTTCAAATCACAACATATTCATACGTTAAAAAAAATTATTTAGCTGCTTAAAATGGTCTGATCTAAACATAGCACCAAGTCTTTATGAGACAAAAGGATCTCCTAAATGGTCCATGACAACATGGCAGGATGACCCTCAAACACCAAGATCTGTCTGTAGCTAGCCAATCAGAGGGGAGATTCAGTGACAGTGCTGTGGAGACAGTAGCTGAATAAAAAAGCGCTTTAGTTGCAGGCTGAAATAAGAGTTTTCTAAAACACCAGTGTGAGAAGAATAGGGATAGTGCTTTTTGAGAAACAAAAAAGACATAACCCATCTTTAAAAGCCTAAGGTTTATATGTTGAAAAGTGGGTAGTAAACAAGGTTATTCCACTTTGGCGTAAAATAATTTGAGCGTTTGTAAAAGCATCAAGCTGAGGTGAATAGTCCAACATATTCATCTTTTTAAGTTATATTCAGGACTCTTTGTCACAAACCAATCCAACATTCGTTTGCATTGATGATCAAAAAGAGTCATGACAGATGCCCAAGTGTTGCGTCAGAGATTTTGAGCTTAAACTAAAAAAAAACTTAAAACAAAGACAACAGTAATTCAGGCACCAAAGTGCCTTGTGCCCAATATTCAGAGGATGTAGTCCTTATATATAACAGGTACCAGATGTTTCCTTCCTGGGATTTTTGTAAAGGTCTTTATTCATTTCATTGCTTGTTACCTGAAAGATAGGACATCCACTCTTGACCCGTTAAAGTTGGATTGAAGTAATGACCAAATTAATGCCAAGTTTCTAGATAATCTACAGACTTCTCCTTACTGCTCAGCTGTGTCTATGAAAGACCCTGGTGTACTAAATGTTTTTATTTTGCTTCTTTATGTCTATACACCTCAGGAGGAGGAGGTCACACTGTGCATGGAGCCAGAGTCGACCATGTTGACTCCGCCCACGCAACAAGGAGACGCCTCTGGTGGAAGTAGTCCAGGACAACTGCCAGCAGAGCCAATCACAGAACGAAAGGCTTCCGATGTCGGCTCCGGCCTTGTTCAAACATTAGAGGAGAAGGACGAGGAGGGACCCGCTGCTTCCATGGCAACCAACTAAGCTACAGGATATCGATGGACCTTAACGAACTGACTGGGGAGTCAGCAAGGAATGAGCGTAATAATACAATATATATCTATTTATCTGTTCCCTTTTCAGGTATCAAAACACAACTTTTTGGTTGGAAATGAGGTCTTCAAACTGGTGAGAGACTGATTTACAGGTGGACTCACAAAGAGACAAGAGCTGATGCAACAAAGGACACCTATTTCTTTGTAAGCCTTACATCCCAAAGGTAACTGAGGAGAGGATTAAGGAAAGAGGGACCGAAGAGGAGGAGGTAGAGGAGCACCCGCTGATGGAGACATTTCCATTAGTAAAGTGAAACCATAGTCAGAGGCAGAAGAGGGGAACGGAAACATGCATGCTTTTAATGAAGACAAGCAACTCGACCCCGTCATCGTCTTATAATAATGATAATGAAAATCTACCATAAGAAAACATTATAGTAAGAATAATTTTTTAAGAAAGCAAAAAAAAAGAATAAGACAAAAATCTATGTATAAGTGTACAATAAGATAAAATGTTTTCCTACTGGAGAACTTCTCTGTTTACAGCTGTTACTCAACATATTAGTGTTTAATCAAATTTATTTCCCTGTTGCATCAAACTCACACTGTATACTTAAAAATTACTAACCCAAAAAATTCCACATGTGATAAAAATAGGCTCAGAAAATCTCAGCATTTCAGTGAAATGCAGATTTACCCTTGAAAATGAATTGATGTTGTGGCATCAGAATGCCCGAGGCACAACCCAGGGACAGGCCTGTCCTGCTGACTGCACACACTGAACCCTGCACAGATAAGGATTGTACTGTAAGATAGTGTGCTTCCTACTCTGTCTCTGTATGCATGTTTCTTCAGAGTACTATGGAGTACCTGTACTATACAGCACTGTATAGACTTTGCACTGAACCATAGTATCCCAGGTGGGGCCACAGCAAGTCTGCGGCCAGAAATAAAGACGGAGCTGCATAAGCGAATCTCTTTTGCACTGATGCAATCCTACAGATCAGAGGTTGCCTTCGGACAGTCGATGTTACCCAGTTCCCACTCTGAAAGCTTTCAGCACCACTGACAACCAAAACCGAGCCACTTAACAACACAAAACCCTCAGCTGCTTGTTTATTTCCACAGACGTCTTTGTGATGAATTGAGGATGATAACCACTATTTGAATGTACTGGAAGACAGACGGCAGAACACGAGCGTTTGTTTTTGATGTCTCCTCACAGTCCATGTGGGACAGAATTCAACAAGATAAGTCTTTCAAACTTGTGGGAGGGAGGGGGGGCGGCACACGCTGCAAATGGATTCACTGCTTGCTCGCCTAGACCACCACTCCACGCACACACAGAGACATGACATACACTAATATCTAAATTGTAACCAGCAATAGGCAGACAAGACACTGGCTTCCCACCAGACCAGTGTCAGCTCTGTCACATAAATGTAAATAGTCTGAGTATATAAAAACGCCTCTTACTTACAGTCACAACTGTTCTAGTGCAGTATGATTTCTTTATTTTTGTACACCTCTCAGTCCCAGTTTATTTTGGGATTGCTCGCAAGCTTTTTGGCCTATTTTTTCTCTCTCATGTGAGCCACCACTTGAAGATAAATGGGATGGAGGAATGTTTGTGTTGTAAATAGTGCGATCATTAACCAAGCAAGTCCATCAGTGGGGACACAAAGAACTAACAGTTGTAGGTTGGAGTCCACGGGGGGGAATTACAGCCTGCGTGCCACTCAATCAGCCAATCAGGGAATAGAACAGAAGACTTGGACTGAGCACTGGGGCCGAACAGATCGGTGTCTTCCTGCTTGTCGTGATTACTGTGAAGCAGCTGCCTCGAGTGTGATAGTGATTCTAATGATGTTTGAGGAAGCATGTTTTCATTTCTATTTTTCTTTTCCTTTCGCCTGAAGAGGAACGGGTGTATTCCAGTGAGGAGAGGAGGGAGCTGGGAAGAAACAGTTTTAAATTGTGGACTGGACTGTGTGCATGACTCACTGGCGAACGTTACAACACAAAAACCACTGTCTTCATCCTTTCTCTGTCGGGGAGCACCTTCTCCTCTCACTTTGATGATTGTGTGAGAAACTTTCAAGATAAAAAAACAACACAACTAAACAGTTTATTGACTTGAATGACTTTTATTTATTAATTGCTTCTTTATGCAATGTTGGGGACAATGTTTATTTTTCTACTGACTTGTTGAAATCCCCTCCGGTATGAGTTAGGATAGATGCCAAAGTTGTAAAGCAGTCTTGTTTTTGTCCAGTTTTGAGCACCTTACGGTAAAAGAAACCCCTCCATCCTCAAACCTTCAAGAGATTAGAGATGAACGTTTGGCAGCTCTTAATTACAGTATCATTTTGTTTCACCATGGAAATCCCTGTTTAATTAGAGGGCTCAAAACTGCAAACAGAATGTCTTTACAAGATGGCACGTATTCGTTTATTTATTGAACAATTACTTGGTGGGGAGGAATAATGTGACAGCCTGTACAGACTATAATTTTCTGTAGGTTCAAACCCTTCAGGGAGCAGTATCTTTTCCTCATGGGTCATATTATATGTTTAAAATCTGTATCTTAATGTTTGAAAGACCAATTTTGCTAAAGCAAGACTTGATGAAAAGGCACTGCTTCAATTTGGGTTCCTTTTTTTGTTTACCAGAAAGTCAATGAATGAATAAACTAATAACGAGAAGCCAAATATATTCCTGTGGATGTTAAGGTTTACTGGTCACACTGGTTACACTGGTTAAGAACTGAGTTCCTCTTTTTGTAAAAGTCTACTGCCATCTCCCAAGAGTTTCGGTAAATGGTCTTCAGGCATTATGCTTAAAACCTGCTTCTGGTCCTCTGCCTTTCTCCCTCTCTCTTTCTCTTTCTATCACTTTGTATCTGTTCTGTATATTTGTGTCTGTCTGTTTGTCCGTCTGTCAGTGTAGAGTTAATCGTCTGCTGTCTTTTTGGAAGAATCACTGCCTGAAAAAAAACTTCTTTTCACATCAACCAAAGGGGATTTGAGGCAATCAGACATGTAACATAGTTATAATTTGGTAATGTGTCGCTAAAACGTAACTGCTGTAAAAATAACGCTGTGAAAAATTGGAATGCTTCTGTGAAAATCTGTATAAAATTGGATTTCTTTGTTTAAACCGGGCAGTGTCACTGGTGACACTAGTGTACACTCATGACACTCACACCTATGCATGCTAGTTGGACGGTTGTCACAGGATGGTTCTTCCACATGGTTCCCCCTTCCTCCTCCTCCTCCTCTCTTCTTCTGTCAACAGCTCTCTGTTTCTCCTCCTTTCCTCTCTTTTTCCTGCACGACAAAACCTCCAACACCTCCTTCAGCTCCTTTACCTGTCTCCTCTTCTTTTCCTCTGGTGGAGAAAGAGCAAATAAACAAACCAACAAATGGCATTTACTGTGCAGATGTGTGGATATCTTTCTCTGGCGGTAAACAATTAGATTCTCAAACAGACACCCCTTTTTATCTGGAGAGCGTAAACACATGTGATTTGTCTTTTTTTAACCGTGTTTGGTGACAGCTGCTATCTCAGGCCAACTCATTGGTGCTTGTCAGACAAACAGAAATCATTAAGGAACTGGCAGCAGTGTAATTCAGCTTGTCATGCTTTTCCAAAAGACATTCCTCTCTGAACCTTATCAGGGATTTTATGGCAGCAGAATTTTAATGACTAGTTTTCAGAGATGGGACCTCCTCTGTGGGGACCAGCTGCTTATTTGTTCAGGCTTACAAAGGAACCAGCGTCAGGAGCACACTGTTGACCTTCACATCACCAAATATTTGTTCTTTGTCTTTATGAGCCAGGCTGCTGGCACACATATGATTTCGCTGCTGTTGTGTCTGGCTGGAAGTCGGTGTGGTGGATGGACTACTATCAGGTTAAAACCATTATTAGTTATGTTTAACATTGGGCAAAAGCAGCTCTACTATAAAGGGATCTTCATTGACTGCATAAAAATATGGGCGACACACCCTAATCTCCTCTTGTTGTAAAAAACAAAACAAAACAAAAAAAAACTTAGGCCAACATATTTTACAAACGTGCGCTGATGCAATGCAATGGTGATGTAGTTTTTGGTTGAGTGTGTCACAGAAGCAACCTGGTCTGAAAGGTTGCTGATCATACTTGTGGTATTGTTTCAGTTTTCTCTTCTTTATTCTGCATTCTGTGGTGCAAAAATGAAAAAGGCTGCGGGAGTCACATTTGTCCACAGACAAGGCCCATGACCTCACACCGCTTGGCTTTAACATCAAACAACTAAGCCAAGCTTACAGTGTTTCTAGAAAAAAGTATTTGAAATTTATAGTTTGATGTCCTATCAACCCTCAAGTCCAGCTCGTTTCGTTTGGCCAGTGTGACTGCAAGTGTACCAGGCTCAGGCACGGTATACTCCTCTGCTTAGGAACGCTTCGGAGATGTGTGCGCACACAAGAGAGCATGACGCATAATCCATGACGTACGATAGTTGCCACCTCTCAACAATCATTTTAAATGTTAGCAGGGGTGTTAGAGGGCTGTGTTGGACTGAAATGACTTAACATAAGCTGAGAAGTCACTAAAGCTGTAGTAATGTTCTCTATGTTCTCCACTGTGCTGACTCTGATGAGACCACGCTTCATGATGACGTAGGCGAGCCGCGTGCATGCCTTACTGTCTGATTCATTTTGGAGGAGAGTGACTGTGGGCCACACTGGCCAGCAGTGAATGGCGTTCAGGGGGGCACTCATACTTGAATAGGGGACTGTATGGATGGCCAGCGTGACCGTGCCCTCAATGTTCTGGCCTCACTTCTGGGGAAGCGGTAGCATGGTTCATTTTCAATGCAGTATGTAATTTGCAGGTTTACGAAATGCCAGAACGCTGCATGTAATTGCACTACACTGAACGTACTGAGACATAATCTTTCAACGTAGTGCCAATTTGATTCTGCGTGAATGTTTTGCTGACACAAACTTGTTTTTATTTTTTCACCTTGTTTTCTTTTAAGTCTGTTGAAAACTGAAGCAGTCTGATCCGCTGTGCTGTTAAAATATGTAAAAATCTAGCATACTTTAGCATTTAGCTGTCTTGGTTTTTATTGTTGTGCATAAACAATCAAAATAAGCTAGAAGACAATTTAAATATTTGTTGTTTTTAAAAATTACAGGCTGGTAATAATGATTTAAGTATTTATCATACAACAAATATATGATAAATGAAAGATATAATTTAAAATTAACTTCAATCAGTGAACTTAAAAAACTTGATCTCTTTTGACCTCTCAGTCAAATTAATTAAGTCTTCATCAGTTGTTTAGATATCATACAATTCATTGCTGTCAGTTAGTCTTTGATTAAAGGTACAGACTGAGATATACAGACATTGATACATGACGTCCATGATTTTGGATAAACATAAAACAGTAAGGATACTTGTTCTGCAGTTCAAAAAGACACAGGAAGACACCTGAGATTCTGAGTGAAAAAATGAGATTGTTGTAAGAGTAGAAAAAGAAATACAGTTCTAGAAGTTTCAGGAGTTTTGTGTCCACTAGCTCACCATGCCCCTCGAGTGTCTGAGGGGGCTACAGGTGAGCCAGACTCCTCCGCCTACATGTAACTCCGTCTCTGGAGGAAAAGGAGTGAAATCAAAAGAAGGTCAAAGTCTCTTCTATCAAACCTGCTCTATATGGGCTCATCCGACTCCTCACTCTCCCTGTCCTCCTGCAGGGAGGATAGAGTGAGCACAGGGCTGCTGGGTGAAGCAGGGGAGGCAGGAGGTGAAGGTGAGGTAGGGGTGGAGGTAGAGGGGGACGCTGGCTCCGCTGAAGCAGCCTCAGCTCCTCTTGATGTGGCAGAGCCACCCTCCACACTGCTGGGGGAGGAGGGGGGAGCCGTGTTACCCTCAGGAGCTCCTCTAGAAGACAGTGCGGTCCCTCGGGAATCCTCCTCGGACTCCATCCTTGCCAGCTCCCCCTCCCTCCGGCTCCCTTCCCCCCACAAGTCTCTGTCCCGATTGGGGGAGGAAGGGGTGGAGGAGGGATGCTGGTGCTTCTTGGATTTTCTGCTGGCATCCCTGAAGCTAGCTAAAGGGGGTCGAAGTCTCACCCCGCTGCGTGTGGAGCCCTCTATGGCTTTCTGCAACTGTTAAATAGAGACGAAGGTTGAAACAGACATCATGGTAACGCAAAACACAAATCAACGTGTTGGAGTGCTATTGAAGGGAGGAGCTGTGGGCGGTTAATGGAAGAACTGCATGAATCAGAGCATAATGCAGCCAGTGACAGAACAACTGAGATCATCACAGCTCACAGTCATGCAGCATTACAGGATCACACCAAGAGAGAGGACAAAACATGATGATACAAAAAAATGGAGTGAAATAAAGAAGTGATTTTACCTCCTTCAGTGCTACAACACCCACCAGCTTTCCAATACTGGTGACATAGGCGTGACTGAGCCCCAGCAGAGAGAACAGGGTGTGTGTCTGCCAAATGAAACAGAGGATGACACGATGCAGTCAGTGTTGAGTGTATTGTTGTGTGACAGGTCTCTGCTCGAACGGCTCCACTTCTACTTGTTAAAAGTATAAAGAGAAGAATATCCCACTCTGCTGCATAACATGAGCCACAGCATGAAATCTGAGACCCAGGGTTTAAAGCTTTATGGGGTACAGGCAGAGGAGAAGTTGCAGTGATCAACTCGATACAAGTATAAGATGTACAAAAATCTGCAGTTCCTTGAGTGTCCACTTGAGGCTGGCACCAAAAGCCAAGGAATCCCCTTGAACATGAAATTGTAAATGGGCTAACATGATCTTTTCTCGCGACGCTTCATCCAGGTGCTGCTGTTGTTACCTTGTGAAGAGACGTTCTTTCCACCAGCTGAAATGGAGAGGGGTCTATACGTATCTGCTCCATATCGATCGGTTTATTGAGCTCCTCTTCTTCCCAGGCTTTGATCTGTAGCAGCCAATCAGAATGAGAGAAATGAAGCGTCTAGTGATTGATTCATTTAGTTAGATTTGTCTCATTGTTATTATCAGTAATGTTCAGCACCTCCTCTGGAGACATGGTGTCAGCCAGCGGAGGGGCTGTGGTCTCCTGAGGAAAGAGGGACGGAGAGACAAAAGTACAGATTATAGCAGGTATAAAGATGATATCAGGACAATTCTTTTTGGTGTCATGTCATCACCAGGTCAGACCAATGTCCCCATCTGAGACATGAGGTGGATCTTACCTGTGTTTCAGTCTGTCCTGACAAAGATGTGGAGGAGAAAAGTCTCTGGAGAGTCCTCCTGACAGAAGGCAGCTTGCGCTTGTCTGAGTGGATGATATAAAAACACAGGTCTGAGCACATGAAGTCACATTTGTTGGGTGATTTTTTCATGCAGAGGAGATGTGATGTTACCAGAGCCTGTGTGGTTGGTGGGAATCTCTTGTGGTTTTGGGGATGGCACAGGCCCGTTGCACTCCTCCTGGACTGGAGCCGTCTACAGATACAGCAAACGTAGCTCTATCATCTTAAGCTTGACTACTTCCTACAGTAGGGTGGGATTTTCCTACCTTGTCATCCTTGGCATCCTCTTCTCCACCCTCCTCATCCACAAAGGCGAAGGACTCCCAGGTGACTTTGGAACCTGAACCAGGTGAGATCTGACCTCTCTCAAACACCCGCCTCTCTGGAGATAGCCACCAGTCCAAGACAGCTTGAAGCTCCGTCCTCTCGATGGAGCCCAAAAGAATCATGGATTCTGCAGGGGAGTGATTCGCTTGATCAAGGTTTTAAAAAAAATCCAACCAACACAACTGGATCTCACTTAAAATACAGTTTAGATTCTGTTTGTTTGATCTGCAAAGAATTTGGGGTGACCAGTCAGATTTCAGTGGGGACCCATACTACTCCTTAACACTCCTCTGGATATATTCTTGTTTTTATCGAGGAATTCACTTTTCTTTTTTTTGATCAGAGCTAAGCGGGTTTTTCTGTTTCTAGTCCTCATGCAAGGCTAAGTTAATCTTTCAAGGCTGTTGCTTTAAGTAAACTAGAAATATGCTTTAACCTATTGAATATCTATCCGATTAGCTAAGGGCAAAAAACAATCTGGTATGAGTCAACTAACCTTTAGAATCGACCAAAGGGATGGTTTTTAGTGTAGAGCTCTCTAAGAGATGGTTCAGCTCTCGAAAAGTGGATTGAGAAGACAGGAACCTCACTTTGCGCACCATGATGTCCTCCACAAAGATATTATACTTGCTGAAAGGGAAGAGATACTGAAGTTAACATCTTAACAGATGTACAAAAGACAAACACAAATAATAAAAAAAAAAGAGTTTCCAGGTTTGAACTTCACCTGATGTGCCCGAGGGCCAGCTCAGGCAGGTAGGGCAGCTTCTTCACCTGGATGATGGAGTCATAGAGAGAGGGCTGCAGACCCTGGGCCACCATGTTGGCCAGGATGACAGCCACCATCATGGGAAGGATGTGGGAGATTTGACCAGTCAGCTCGAAGCAGATTACTGCTGTGGAAACTGTGTGTGTGACGGCTCCTGTCATTGCTGCTGCACCTGGTACAACATAAAAAATATCAAGTGTTATTTGTTCATTTGAGTCATTTGTACCAATCCTTTGACAGTTTAAAACAGCTGCTGGCCAAGGTTATAATAGTTTTGGATTTGTCATTATAGTTTAGTTTTAGTTAGTTTTGACCTTTTTTTCCCATTACAGTTAAGTTTTGATTAGTTTTAGAGCAGGCATTCTAGTTTTTATTAAGTTTTGATTTTTGCAACAAGGCTTAGTTTTAGTTTAGTTATAGTTTTTCATACCTTATTAACCAAGTGCAGGATTCAAAAAGGTCAGAGTAAATATTTTGTCATACTGTTTATTTTTCAAGTCCAACATAGTGCTCACTGCTCAGTCAATGCTGATACAAAAATGTTGGCTGCTGCCTTAAACACAAGAAAATAATATAAACTTAGTATAAAAAATATCAGCATAAATTATATTAAAAAATGTTGAGATAAATTACATAAAAATAATATTAACATAAATTATTAAAAAAACAATATAATACGAGCTTCAATAAATAAAAACTTGGACTCTGTAACAATTTAACTATTACAGATGCTCTAATTCATTGCTCCACTACGATTCGTTGCAGCACAGCCAGTCAGTGTAGTAAACAAGCTTGTCCCTATACACCGCTTTGATGGTGCTGTGCGGCACTGACAACAGCCTAAAACTGTCTAAAATTGGTTGGGAATATTGTCGAGATTAATTTAAATCCTAAAGGTTATTAATATTTTCAAAAACTATAACTAAGTACAGTTTTTCTGTAATTTTAGTTAGTTTCAGTTAGTTTTGTGAACACAAGATACAGTTTTAGTTTACTTATCGTTCTTGTTTTCTTTTCTAGTTTTTATTAGTTTGAGTTAACTGCAATGTATTTTAAATTTTAGTTTTAGTTTTTAGTTTTAGTTTTAGTTTACTATTACAACCTTGCTGCTGGCTTTTATGAAGTTAATTCCAGGCTTTTGTACCAAAAATATTTTATCAGATCGATTTAACTCTAAACTGCTTATCCTGCTTGGCAATTTGTGCAAAGTTGGGCAAAAAGTTGCAAATGAAATTCTACTCTGGGTGGCCCAAATTAAGGTAAGTTTCACACACCTTTACCCTAAAAAATATAAGACCTGGAGGTCAAGACTTGTATTGATTCATCTATTTAATAAGAATCAAGATGTTTTTTTGTTTTTTCAATCTCCATGTTTAAAACGTCAAAGTGGAAATGCCACTTAGCAAAAGTGTCAAACTTAAACTGGAGTTTAATGACAGTGTTACTAATTTTTTCCTTCATCTAAAAGTCTTAAATAAGTCTTTTTTCCTAGGAATACATCCCTATGATTAGCAGACTGACCGATGACAGCGTAACCTCCCGGTAGGATTCGGTAGACGATCCCATCAAACAGGATCCCGTTTGGAAAGAGAGTAGCCATAATCTCCCCAACGAGGCGACCAAACGCAGCTCCTTGGGATGGAGATAAAACATTCTGGTAAAGACAAACTGAACTAAAGCTCAGCAGGAAGGATACTGTGCTTGCGTTAAAGAAAATCCTCTTACCTAATATGAACACTGGCATAAAAGCGCCGGAGGGGATGGGCATCGTGGTGGAAACTGCTGACATCCAAAACTGCAACACAAAAACAGGATCATGATGATCACTCGATGCCAGCTCCGCTTCCCTCCCTTACATGTATTTCTTTAAGGCAAGGTGCTTTACACAGAGAGATACCTTCATGATGAAGAAGAGGACGAGGATGATGAAGACACTGACATGAGGATGGAGCCATGCAGATGAGCGGCCCATGCCAGGCGGGAGGGGAGACCCTGAGATTTTGGTCCAGGTGAAGTTATCAAACAGGGAGTTGATACACTCCCGAGGCATCAGCTGGAAAACACAAAGATGGGGATTTTTTTTCAAATGCTCAAAAAAAAAACACACATTTGAAATAAATTGCCCAACACTTTCTAAATAATTTCCAAACAGAGAGAATTACAGAAATAACCTCAAACGTCCTTTAATGCTGAAAACATCCAGGATAAACCCTCACTGGATCAAACACATTGTCAGACATAGTTTTTATGAACTCAAGACACTTTATAGACTGTCAACAATTTCTTTTTACAATGTTTACACATCAAATCCTAAGACTTGTAAAAATAAAATCTTTGATGTGTAAAATGATGTTTCCTTTCTAAGTTGCTTACAAGAATCTCACATTTGAGGCCTCTCTCAGCTTCCATATGCAGCATAACATGACAGAACCACACAGTTCGGACCCCAGTGACCTCCTTTTTCTGAGATATCATAAATATTTATGAAAAGACATCAAAAAGCAGCCAGAGAGCATGAGATTGATTCAGACCTACCTCTCCAGCCATAAACTGTCCAAATCCAGGAGGGAAAGTGAAAGTGGCGATGATCAGAGTCACTGCACCTGGATAGATCAATCGACTGGGCGTACACACAGAGACACACACACACACACACAGATATACACACGCACACACACAGCCATTAATAGGAGGCCCAGTGTACTCTCAGAAACCCAATACATGGCATAACAAGTAGTGGTTGTAACAGAAATAACTGTGTCAGTACGAGTGTGCAGCAGCACTGATTGCATGGCTCTCCTGCTGCTGCTGCTGCTGCTCTTCTCTCTAATGGTGGAGGCTAATGTTCCCTGACTGCTCAGTCTCAGAGGATAAGTGAATCTCCACATTGAGTGAATAACTGGCTGAAAGGTTGTTAAGGCTTTGCTGCTGTCCTGGCCAGTGTTGTGAGACTGATGAGCAGGGAGAGTGGAGCTGAGACACATTAAGAGGAATTGGGTTTGAACGCACAAACGGTTTTAGTCTCTCAGAAACGGCGTCTAAAACCAGATTCACTGCGTTTTGAGAGCCCAACATCAAATTAATCCACAACAGCGGGGAGTGTACAGTTATGTTTATGTCTCACTGTTTGGTTAGGAAGCGTGTTAGCGCTGTCGGCCGCCTCATGAAGAGCACCACCTGTCTGTTCAGGTAGACAAAGAACGCCCCCAGGAAGCCACATGAGATCCTGAAACATTTGGAAAAATCTTTTAAAACTCAACCTGGACATTGTATGTATTTGAGACATCAATGACATGCTTGTTTCTATAGAAAACACACACACACACAGACAAACATACACAGAGGCATGCATGTATTCACATATATTTTCACCCTATGATTGCGAATGCAGGCAGCTCCTGCAGGTCAAAGGGGAAATCCATCCGGAAGTTAGTTTTGAAAAGAGCTGTGATGGTAACTAAAAGACAAAGATACATTCATGTCACTTAAAATCTAAAATCAATATCTTCATTCTTGACTTTCATATATGTGCACATACCAAATTCTACATTCTACAAATACTACATTGTGATAAAAAAAAATGCTGTTTTTAATAGTTTAAAACATCTTTAAGCATGTTCTATTTCAGATATTTCACACTTTTGCTGGACTGTGGCTGCAGATGTAAGCTATGAGCACAACACTGACTTATTATCACCATTTGAGTTAATGTATCACTGCACAGAGCTGCAGCAGTTACGCCCCGTTCCCTCACAGCAAGCAGAATCCTGCTTTGAACTCCTGACTGATAACAGGGATCTTTTATTTTGTCAGTCCATGCATGTTTTTCCAGTGCATGCTTGGCTGCTCCCTAGATATGAATACTTGGTGTCCTCACATAAAAACACACATTAGGTATAACGTCTCTTCAAATTACCTGTAGGTAAGAGTGAGAATGTCCAGATGTCAACTCTGTGACAAATGGGAGCTGACAAACAGATGCTTCTTTACGCAATTCACAAAGAGTAATGTGACCCTATAATCAAAGTCATGCTATTGCCACTTGACAAAATCCAATATTCAGTATTCACTTTTCCTTTTTTTTGACTTTCTTGAATATAAAGCAACAGCTGTCTCAAAAAATCAATAAGATCAATTTAACACCTTCTTTAAAGGTTAACCCGTTATGCTCCACTGGCTACAATTGTTGCTGAAGTGTATCACTGTCATTTTCTACTCTCAATGAAAAATCTCAGCATTCTAACGCAACTTTTTCCACTAATATGCTAGTAGAAAACTTTGACAAAGATTTTGGTTTATAAAAAATAGTTTCTAAGTGGTGTCTGTCACATGGCATCATCTGCTTCCTGCTCCTTCTGGTGGAAGACATGGCAGATGCAAATCGTTCTGAAAGGCCCAATTTCTGTGGGTGGCAACAAAAGTTCCCTTTATTTTTAATTTATCATGACTATATTATTTTTTTATGTATAACTTTATTAGTATTATAATTATTATTATTTCTATATAATTATTAGGTCCCCCTGTGACAAGCTGTGTGACCAGCGACAATTGTTGCCAGTCATAAAATCCTATTTTCCTCAAAAAATGAAATATAAATACATAACATGATTCAGAGGGACTCAAGTGATAAAACTTTATGCCTTACAACTCGGAAAAAATTTAGGCAATAATGGGTTAATGACAAACTGTAAGACGTCAGAGAGAATTACTTTGAAAAGAACGATGGATGTTTTTGTTCTGTGGTGGATACTGGGTGCAGTGATAACTCGAAATATTTCCGGTTTATCTCAAGCAGCAAATGTTACTTAGCTGTCTTATTCAGCTACTTTCCATAAAATGACAGCTCAGCAGTCTTTAACAACAGTGTGTGGATTCTGTGTGTGTGTGTGTGTGTGTGTGTGTGTGTGTGTGCTCTGCTTCTCACCAGCATCCTTGTTCCAAACAGAGAGCACCCTGAATATGAAGGCGCTGAATGTGGCGGCAAAATACCCCCGCCAGTAATTCCTCACTGCAAAGTAGGTAGACGTGACCTCAATACTGAACAACACTCCTGGTGGTGAAGGAGAGATAGAGAGAGGAGAGGGAGGAAGGGAGAAGGAGAGATAGTGAAAGGGAAAGAGAAATGATGGACGAAGGATTAAACAAGAAAGTAAAATGAGGATGGATGGTGAGTGTGAGAGGAGAGAGGCAGAGGAGAGAGGAGTGTGAGAGAAATGGATGGAGAAAACAGAGAGACAGAGATTAAATGAGTTCAAATGAATCCAAAAACACTTAAAGCTGAGGGTGTAATTATACATAACAGAAGAGCCACACACACACGCACACGCACACACACACACACACACACACACACACACACACACACACACAATATCACAGTGCTCTTCTGGTGATGCTGGCTTACCAAGGGGTTGCTTTTTTTAGACTGTGCTGCATTTTTTTTATTTATTTGATACCAATTAAGAGCAAAGAGTGTTTAACATTTGTTTCTTCTCTTTGTGTGCTGATACAATACCTGGCTTTCAATGTTAATCTAATACACTACCATCTTTCCAAACTTCACTTTGATGAATACACATAAGCATGTTCTTACATTCATCAAAGGACCACCCTCCTTGCCTTTTAAAAAACAAGCCAGATATCTAGTTTCAGTGAGTGACTTTGGGCCATAGGGAGTGAGCAACAATTACCAAAATAAGTGTTCCCATTTACACTGCAAAAAACACTTTACAACCCGCCATCACCCCAGCTCCTCCTTTAAAGCTGTGTCTGACTTTACCAGAGTCATATGTGCTGTCAGTGATGTAACCCTGTGGGTCTCCGCTGCTGCTCTCCCTGCCTTGGCTTTTCATGTATGTACATGAATTAGAGGGGGTGCTATGCCCACATCTGATTTTGGCATTCCACATGGGCATGTGGAAGGGCAGGGGGTTCCCAGAACAGAGCCACACCACAAATTTGAACCCATTTCACGTAAATAATAAACTCTTCTGAAGAAGTTGGTCTTGACCAAATTGAATTAAGCCCAAAATGACATTTTAAAAATAAAACAATTGCTTATTTTTATCATGTTTGATTTTATTTATTAATAAAAGTTGGTGCGATTACATTTTGACAAGCAAGGGATGTGCCACACTCTATAAACTGTGAAATTAGAAGCAGCAGTTCAAGATTTTTAGCCTAGTAAAACAAGAAAATGACAATAATCTGCCTAGTAACATTGGTTAGTTTTTTCTTTTTTTTTTTCTTTTTTTTTACATCATGTGCTACTGACACATTTCTGTGAGTAGGGAAAAAAATCAGGTGCAGCGTCAAACTGTGTTGATGAGAGGGAAATTGAGCAGTTGGTTAGATTTTGGTTGTATGAGGTAAGTGTGCGAGTTGTACAGTACCTCCCAGAGGAGTCCCGAAACAGCATCCCACCCCCACGGCACAGCCAACAGTCAGAATATCTGTGTAACCATAGGGGTTCTACTGACACAGAAAACAGAGAGGAGGAAACAAGAGGGAATGACGGGGGGAGAGAGACAATGAGGGATGAAAGGAGTGAGATGATGAAGGGGGCAATGAAAGTGATGAGGTATGACAGAGCGGAGAGAGTGAGAGGGAGTCAGTGAAAGAGAGAATAAAAGATCAAGGTGGAAAGGACATGATGGGAACCACAGGAGGGGAGGGTGGGGAGGCAAAATGGAATAAAGTGAATAAATAATGATTATTGGAGTGTGGGTAAAAAAGTGATTGAGAGGAGGTTGGAAATAATCACATCAGGAGGATTTAACGCAAAGCATGCAACTGCCAGGGAGGGTAATTTTTCAAGCAATGAAGCAATCAAGAGACAATCAGCTGCCCTGATGAACAGATGATTGCAGGACAAAAAAAAAAAGATCAACAACAGCTCAAACGAAATATTTCTGATGACACGTGATTTTTTGTTGTAAAGTTTGGTGAAACTTTGAAAACTGAAGCTAAGTTAGAAAGCTTCATTTACAACCAGCGTTACATTCTGTGAGAAGGTTACACCATTTTCAATGCACTTTTTAAACAAAAGGGCTCTTTGGAAAAAGTTTACCGTATAAGTGAAAGCTTTTTGTACCACTGCTAAAAAAGTAAATTTTGTCTTGATATCTAAATGATATTACTCCTGTTATTCTGTCGCTGAAAAAAATCTACAGCTGTTCATATGACCTATATTAGCCTAGCTTAGCATTAAGACATGAAGTAAACAAACAAAACTAACCTCACTAACTGAAAGAAATCTGTCTCTAAACACTTTCTATCTAGTTGAAGCACATGCATTTAAAATCACAACTATCCAAAACTTGTGGTTTAAACTGTATCAAGATAAAAGCTTTATTTACAGTGCTTTGCCATATCTGGAAGATTGGCTTTTGCATCGTTGAAAAAGTCAGGCATTATGCTTTCAGACTGTGTGCTACACAAGCTAAACTGGTGCGGATCAATGTTTTTTAAACAGTTTTGCACATTTCTTTTTTTTAAATATCTTTATTGACTTTTGTTTTAAATTTCAATTTGGTTTCAAAGAGGGTTTTCTACCTTAGTTTTTTGTTTTGAAAATATTCTGTGTTAGTAGAATTTTTCTTATTAGTTTCAGTTTTAGTTTTTTTTTTTTTTTTTTTTTTTTTTTTGTAATATGGGAAGTTGTCAGGGGCGAGGTTCAAAAATATCAGAAAAGCATTAAAAACTCAAAACATCATGTCACTCAGTGTTAGTTTGTCTGGCCACTGAAGAGGATGGTAAAAATAAATTATTAAATAAATAAATAAATAATGAGCTCATGTTTGATATAAACTAAAAAGTTTGGTTTGTTTGTAAACTTACAGTGCAGTTTAAGTTAGTCATCATTTCTTTTACTATTTCAGTTAACAGTAAAGTTTTTTCACCTCTTGTTTTTGTAATGTTAGTTTTCATTAAATGTAATAATACTGGTGCAACTGGCTGAAAATTTAACTCAATGGTCATTGATAAAATGAAAATTATGATATTGCAACTCCTCAAAAGAAAAACCAAAATCTGGTGTACAGGCCCAAGAGCCCCCTTAGATGAGACATGGGTTGCAGATGGTGTCTGTCACTGTGCTTAGTTTTCTCTTTGCTTACTGATGCCCCAATGTTCCTTTGCCTGAGAAGTTTGGCTTTAATTAGTTTTTTGATGTCAAAAATAGGTTATAACACCATGATTGACACCTCTGTTAATAAGTGTGTCTCCTGCGGCACTGAGTGCACTGGATTAGCCGAGTAAAGAAGGTTCAGCAAAGGAAATGTAAGAAACAGTAACTCAAAAACAATTGAACTTGCCAAACTCTTAAAGTCTGCTTCAAATCAAGCCAAGCTAAACTAGATCTCCCCAAACATTTTACCAGGTAACTTTTTAGCAGGCTCTGCCACATGTCAAATATTCAGCTTTCTCATCACTTGCGGTGCACATCCCTGGTCGGTTCAGGCCTAATCTCCATGTTTATGTTATTGATGTTATTTTAGGAGGACAAATCTAACTGGAGACCAGAGCCTGAGCGAACCAGAGGAGCGGGACAGCACTTGCCTCCCACGGGAGCTGCAAAACAGGTGGCCACTCCCACAGCACACGCACACACCAACAGGTCCTGGTTATGGGTGCCATTCTGGGGTTAAGGGTCAAGGGTGGAGACAGATAGGGAGGGAAGAGAGGCAACACAAACAAGCAGGGATGAATAGAAAAGCCAAAGGGAGATAACAGGGAAGGAAGGAGACAGGGATATGGGAGGTTACTGTTAATACACATGCCAGACATTACCATCACACTATTAATACTGTGAAACACAAACACAGAGGAGGTGTGGGGGAGAGTCAAAACAAAGACTCAAAAGAAAATGGGAGGGGAAGGGGGGCATGAGCTGGGCAGGAGAGAAACAGATTTGGGAAAACAACTGTCACAGGATTCCCACTTTGAACATAAAATTCAAGGACTTGTTTGATCAGTTAAAAAGACTCAGAGTGAGCATGGGGACAAACTTTGTTTGGCCATACACCATATGTGGCCTAAGATTGAATTCTAAAAAGCATACTGTAGATCATTAAATGTGATGATAGAGCAGTGAATGCTTCATCTTGTTGAACCAAAAACAGAGTCAATTTTTCAGTGAATTGATTTGTTTCAAGATCATTTCCTGCGAGCTAAAACTACTTACCTAGATAATATCACAGTTGGTCAGGTTCAATACCCCATACATACCAAGGTAAGTACTGCTAGCATTAGCATTAGCTGATAATTGATTACTTGCTAACCTTTCGCAACCCCCTCTGGTCACATGTTCATGTCTGACATCAACAAATTTCACCGGATGATAGTGCTGCAGGAAACGTGGTGGATCTTAGGGTTGCAAGATTTCAGGAATCTTCTGTCAGAATTTATGGGGATAAACAGGAATATGTCGGACTAAACTGGGAACTTGTAATTAGGAACCTGAATATAGATAGGGTATGTATATTGTAGCATAATTTTTGGCTTAAAAAAAACAAAACAGATTTACTGTAAGTGTACTTGCTGCTATTCATTGACCACATAGCAGAGCTTTGCTGACTGTGGAGCCATTGAGGTCATAACCCCTTCATGCACTGTGCATGATGCCCACAGCACAAGATTAGTAAAGGCACCATCTGAGGACTTCATAAAATCAAGTAAGTTTTGATAAAACAATTCATAATATTTATATAATACATAAAGCTATAAATATAATAGCTTGACTTCCCATAATAAGTTTCAGGAATTTTCAGGGAATTTTCCACCCTTTGCAACTCTAGTAGATCACCAAATTTTTTTCCAATTAATCATAAAGTGGGCCTTCAACAATCAGCTAATAGTGAGTCTGCAATACTTTGTTAATAACCATTAATTCTGACCTGACGATTTTGTCCTTAAAACACTCATTATTAAGAACAATTGAATGTGTTTTATATTTAACAGAGTTTTTCGGGAAACGTAGGAACACTGTTATCATTCCAAAGACAACAAAGACAGCTATCATGATACACCCAAATCTCCAGAAGTGCGTTCACTGAAGTCTTTGAGGAGACAAGGCTGATGGGTAATGTAGTTTGTTTTGGTCAGGGCCTCAGCTTACCTCATAAACCCCAGAGAAGATGGACATGAATCGACTGAGCACTGCAGCACAGATGCTGGCGATGTGGACAAATGGACCCTAAAGGTGATGAGAGGAAATCACTGACACATATGAGCAACAAGTAAAGTTTATCTTTACACATACTGACAATTGTGTGTGAAACAAGGAGCCTAAACTGGGACGTATTGTATCTGAACAGATAAATCACTGTTTAATTGCAAGCTGTGACAGCTGCACTGCTACCGTAATAAGGAAAATGAATGAATTCCTTTGCAGAGGAATAATTTGTTTCAGTCCCATGAGAGGAGGGAGTGAAGAAAAACATGACAGAGTGTGATTTATTATCCTCCAAGCTTGGAAAGGGAGCACAGAGAGTGATGGAAAGAAAAAAAGGAGGAGGATGATAGTGACACAAAAAACAAATAGTAAAAGGTTGAACAAACAGAAAAGAGATCAAAAGAAGTGTTTGTTTACTTCTTTGCCCACTGGCATCCCACTGCCTAGGCCAGCCGTCAGCCCAATGACTTTAGCAATAAAGGCTTTGAGGGTCAGGTACTCCTTCAACACTACACCTCTCAGGATGGTTTTCAGCTCTGGAATACCAGAACCTGGGGAAGAGGTAAAAAGAGGAATGATGGGAAAACAGACAAGACATTTAGAAAATTAAAAATTAGTGTTTAAATGAAAATAAAACAGATGAGAAGGTTAAAAGAAGATAGACCAAGGAGCTAAAAGATGATAATAGAAGCTGACGGATGATAGAGAGCTTACCAATCGCCTGTGGGGAAACTAGGTGACAGAAAAGTGAGGCAAACATGACAAGGATCATGGGATAGGTGACCCAGGCGAGGTACTGGAGCGCTACATTGCCTTTAAGCTCTCCGTGTATCCACTTATAGGCTGAAAGAGAGGAAAATGACAGAAATAGAAAGAGAAAGAGAAAAGAGGGCAGAGACAAATCATTACACACAGGAGAATAAATTGAATAATTAAAGACAGTAGGAACTTAAATCCTACGTTATCAGAATACAAATGAGAAAATTATGCTCTGTGTCCTTGGCCTGTGGTACCTTGCAGGCTCTTGGCACTGGCATAGTCCATACTCCAGCTGACCAGAGCCATAGTTAGTCCCAGTAGAACCAGGAATATCCAGTCCTCTCCCATCTTGTTCACAATGTACCGCCGCACACGAGCCAAACAATCTAGGACAGGGAGATTAAATTAATGACTCATCTTGAATCATTTATCACTGATTTAATTACTGACAGTTAGTTATTGTAGCCATGCCTGAGTGGGAATCAGTTAGTGTGACTGTGACCACATATAGGATGTTATGGCATTACAGAGGGGGGAATAATGTACAGAATAATCTGAGTGAGACTGATGTTCACTAATGCGTGTGTTTCCTGCAAAAAAGAACACGCTTGAAAAATCAAACAATCACTGAGCATGAAGGATAAAAAAACAGTCAGGTCAAGTAGCATCTCATCCCATTAAGAAAAATACATAGAGGAAATGGTTAATAAACTGGGTCTTCTGCTAGATTACCAAATGTATTGGTTTAGTGAAATTAAGCAGGTTTACTGAGTTCACAATCAGTGTTTTTATTAAGAGCTCCCTCTTTTACTTTTCTCTGCTTCCACTTTGTAACATCTCTAAAGATCCAGTTTCACCACCATACAGTTTGCTGCTATTTTGATCAGATGCTTCCTCATATAATGTGTAGCATCATAATTAATTGTAATAACCCACCTAAAACTTCTCTCTGGGAATATTTGCATCATGACACCTTTTTAGACTCAACTGTCTTTTATTAGAGCATTTTTACGGTTCATTTTAATAACTTTTTTTAATCACACAATTTTGAAACTCTGCAGTGTGACTTTTATGTTAATTCTGTTTTTAAAAAAATAACTTTTTAAATTTTCTTTAATTGTATCTTACTATTTTTAATCTGACTTTAAATCAAATTTAAATTGGTTTCTTCAAATATGTTTTCTCTTTGAATTACCTTGCTGAAATGTGCTATATAATTAAATTTGCCTTGCCTTGCATTTGCCATGTAATCCATTTACTTTGTCTTTAGGCATTCATGCCGTTGCCATCCAGCAGTCATGACATAACCACATGAATGCCAAGCATAATGGTGAACACAACCTCCTCAAAACCTCAAGTTAAGATATTTTGCTTGAAGGCAGAATCTAACACAGTCCTTCAGTGGATACTTTGTGGTCTGAAAGGGAAAAGTTTAGACATTTTTCAGGTACCTGTGCAATTGCAAAAGTACTCTCTCTGCTTTGTGCTACATCTCTCAGTATCTATATAGTCCTCTGTATAGGGATGGGAATTGAAAACTGGTTCCTGTTGAGAATCGTTAAGAAATGTTTCAATCCATCAATATCGTTAGCCTTTGTGCTCAACGATTCCTTTATAAATTCTTTACATTGTGCCGGAGCCACAGGGCCTTACGTCAGCTAGTCTGCTGCAGTTAGATAACGTTTCCCAAGAAAACTCTGATTCAGGATTTTCAGCTCAAAGTTTTGCTGAAGAACTGACTTCATAAAGAAATGTACATTGCTGCCTCTCAGGAGATTCATATTCGGTACATTTGAAATGGTATAAATCACCTTATTTGCCAAAATAACAAAATAGCGCAAGTTTGATGCTAACGTATATGGGAAACTGCATTGATAAGCTAGCAGTTAGCATTCATCAGTATAACTTTAGCTTCAGATTAGAATTTCAACTTTTAACACAGAAACATGTCACATCAACTCTTTATTAAAAAATACTGAGAATTTCAAATGTTAAAAACTAAAAGGCAGTTGAAAGGCTCATGGCTGACTTCATAACTACGGAAAGCTTCCAAACAACTTAAACCATTGCTATAACCACTTTGAGACACTAGATGGCCTACTTGAATTATTAATATATCACAACACAGTACATCAACGTCACATTGTGTGCAGTTTTTACCTGTTTCTGTTTAATTATGCCCAGAAATATCCGGACTCAGGGACCAATTACATTTTATTTACTTACAGTATAAACTCAATTAAATGTTGTTGACACAAAAAACCTGTAAAGCTACTTTTTGTACCAAGAAAATTCACAACAGGAATTGATAGGGGAATTGATAAAGAATCAGATCGATAAGCAGAATCGATAAGGGCATTGGTATTGACAAAATCTTATCAATTCCCATCCCTACTTCTGTAGCTATGAGAGTTTGTAAAATTAGTCTAATACATCTCTAAGTAAACCTCCTCAATGTGATTTTATCTTATATCTTTGATCCCTCTAAATGTTATGATGTGCTCAAATTAAGGGGAAATACCAAAAACAGCACAATGGCTGTAACCACTGTTATCTAGTAAAACTATATACATTTTGGACTGCATGATGATTTTAATACATCACACTAGAAGTGGCTGATTTAAATTGAGAGACTCTTGACCTTGAGTGGTCTTAAATCCTGACTACAGCCCTGAAACCAGCTGGTGCTAAATCTGACTGCATCATATTCCCCACAACAGTCTAATTAAACGGTAGCAGTGCATCATATTTTATGAGCTCATCATGTTGCATGTAAAATCACGATGTGCAAAGTAACCAGAAACCAGAGCCATCAGAGAGATGCTGCTCTCTGAAGAATGTAGTCAGACAAAATGTGAAAATAAAGTAAAGTGAAGAGGCATTACCTTGAAACTGTCTCAGTTGGTTTAAAGGCATTTTGTTAATTTCCATCACTCTGTGACAACATGAGGTGGCATAGCAACTACCTAGGCATGGCCATGGAAAGTGCACTGGAAAAAACTGAAATCTTATCATGTGTTTTGTCTGATTTTCAGGAGAAATTGTCTTTTTAGACTTAATATGAGCCATATTCACCTGACCAGTCCAGAAAAATGTCTTGTTTCAATTTATTCAAAAACAAAAATGAGGTCTGAATTGCTTGTAATACTGAAAAATCTGCCACTAGAACAAGAGAAAGGTTACTCATATGAAAACATTATTCTAGTTTCAAGCAAATTTTTGAGCAATTTCTTATTGTTTCATTGGCAGATGTTTTTTTTTTTTTTTTACCTGTTACAAGCACTTCAGACCTCATTTTTGTCTTAAAGGGGCATTCTACTGAAAGTGTCCTAAATGGGGCTGGCAATATCTTCAAATTTTGTGTGTTTTAGTCCCCTAAATTTTCCCCTATATATATTGTACCATATCTAAAGGTCACAGATCTAGTAAAAGAACAGTTAATCTTTATTTTGTGTTTTTAGAATGTTTTGCAATGTTTTACCTCTCCCAAAACATATATTAAACTATGCAAAAAAATATTGTATCAACCTTTTAAGATTTTTTTTATTCTGTTGTCTATAGATTTACATTTTTTAAAAAAAATTCAGGACCGTTTTTACAACCCAATCAATGAAAATGAATATTTTAACAAATTTCAAAGTTTATATATTACAATTCTTCAAAAACAGAATGCAATATTTTTTTGTAAAATGTCTAATTTTTATCCAATTGTTTCCAAAGTTAATATTTCACAAGACAGAACATAAAGTTAACAAATTAGTGTGTTATTGTATTAGTTTATAACTCAATATACTTTTTACAAAACACTGTGTGTTCTGGGTGGGACTACACTGTTTCAGTTGTGACCAGTACCCAGTTGTCAAGGTTGCAACCCTCAAATGTAGGCTATGCCTATGGTGAGAAAATCATGACCGAAACATCTGATAATGTTTCGGTCATGACTGTTTCGGTTGTGACAATTTTAGCTTATTCTTTGCATAACTACATTATGCTAGCAAGCACATGGCTAAGAAATACTTGAAGATTTGTTCTCACAGAAAAACACAATATGTTGATAGAAATCCCAAGATTTTTACCCAAATTCAAGCAAACATATGTACGGTTGTGACATGTTTTAATGTAACACATTGATTTTCAGACTTAAGAAGCCATTTATTTCAGAAAATGATAGCAATCAGCATTTTACTATGCAATCATTAGGTGCAGGACCTCAGAGTGCTCCCCACTCTCAAAGGTTTAGGGGTGTGGCTTTAATCCAGACTCAACCAATGAATTCAAACAGTTATGTTTCGGCTGTGACATGAAATCTGAGGGACACTATTTTTCAGCATATTAAAAGTAATTTAAATTTTATTCCGATAATAGATCTAAATCTTTCAACTCATTTTTAGACTTAATCACAATTTAGATACTTTTGGTAGAATGCCCCAAAAATGACTTAAAACAAGACATTTTTTCTGTGCTGATCAGTTGAAAGTGTCTCAAATCAAGTACATTATGATTTATTTTTATTTTATTTTTTATTTTTTTACAGATTTCACCTTTTGTTTGCAGTGTGTTATTCTTGGTTTGAGACTTTTCAGAAAATCCTTTGGTACAACATTAAACACAACGACTCTACGTTTCTGCAGGTCACCTTGGCATTTTGAGTAGGGACGAGGCTTCTGGGTAGTGGAGGTGGAGCTGTGATGCGACTCCAAAGTCATAGGGTGATGATGGTGATGATGATGATGCCGCCGGCCAAGGCCTCTGCGCCCGCTGCCTGTGTTTTCCCCTGCCTGTCTTCTCTTCCATTGTCTCTCTGTCAGCAAGCGAGCAGCCTCCCGTCGGGCAAAGTTTCCCAGCTGCTCCCTGTACTCACCGTACAGCTGTAAGAGAGGGGCAAACACTGAGACTCGCTTTGACACAATAAGTCAGAAAAATCTCAACACAGTGTTTGGAGAAGGTAAACAAAAGGCTGGAGAGGAGGAGGAGGAGGAGGAGGAGGAGGAGGAGGAGAGACGGGAGGAGAGGGAGACGACAACCAAGACTTAGAGAAGAATGAAGGAGATCCAGTGTGAAGAGTCTTGAGATAACAAGAAAGCAGTGGGGAATGTGAGGCGTGTGTGTAAGGGATACACACCAACCTGAATACCCTAGCAGACAGAAATAGACAAAACGGGTATCGAGATCGGAAAAACCCCTCCCTGAGAGGAGGCAGGGGCTGGAGAGGAGAGACCCTGGAAGAGAGGACATTCCGCGTTATCCTCTCCGCTTTCTGAGTGCGCACACATGAACTCACGCACACACGTACACACACTTGGTCAGACAACACGGCCCCCGGTAATCCAATGTGATCAGTTTGCACTCGTAAAAACCAAAGTCGCTGAAGAGTGCTGCAGATTCAGGGGCAGCTATGATGTGCACCGCAAACCTACAGATCACATGCATCCCTCCACTCTGCAAAGTGAGGAGCTACTAAATCATCCGGAGAGATGCCTGCCATGCATTTCTGTCTCATGTTCACGCAGGAAGGAAAGAAGAGCTGACACATCCCTCCATGAGGCCTGAAACCAGAACCAAAGCTTGGCATTGAGCCCATAATCAAACAACAACACACTCTACAATCAAGTCATATGAATCATCACTGCCTCACGTGGACTGACCAGTGTCTTCTGTCTGCGAGTGAGCAGAAAACTCTCCACTTCAAATCCTGTCCGCTGTGATACACGGGTCACTAAACACGCGCCTGATAAAACAGTCATTCAAACACGAGTACACTGACAGAAGATGAGAGCTGCTCTTGATTGATTAATGACTCTAAATCAACCAGCAAGATATTACCACTGTAACAATGCACAGCTAAGTGCTTTAATGAAAAAAATCTTTAGACATTTATACTTTTTTTTATTGGTAGTGACAACTACTAACAGTTTCTGCCTGTTACAAACACTTCCAACTCATGCCGTGTTCAGAGTTTCAGTAAAATAAAAGAAGAAAGAAAGTTCTGAAGATTATATAAAATAAGGTACATGTTATAACTGTAGTGGAAAATTTCAGGTAAATTTCAAAAATTTTCCTAAAAAATTTCCATGTGAGTTTTACTTCAGCTAGCCTACAGCATTTCCATTGAGGCCATATTTCTGGATTTAGGGCTGACGTCCTTTCAAGTTAAGTTTCGATGACGGTTCTGGGGTAAATATATTTGATGGTATGTTTTAACTTTAAGTAATTGACAAATTTAAATTAACAAATGCTCACCAATATGTGGACAGGCTTTAGTAGCTACAACACAAATTAATGCCGATTTCCATGAAAATTAGCCTTAGTTAGATAAAAATCCCTGAAAACTATTTATAAAGTAATTTAAAACACTGCATGTTTGCACGCATTTCTGCTTATAACAAACCAAAATGCTAAATGTTGATCCACAAATATGACCAGGTATATTCAGTAAATATAAATTACTGTTAAGTCTCAATAATTCCTGTTAATTCCAAAAACTTCCATTGAAAATATCTCACTAAAAGTTCCTGGAATCTTGCAACTTGCGTAAAAATCCCAAGAAATATTGATTAATCTTTGTAGAATACAGATGCTCACATCTCGGATTTTTCTTTTGCTACACTTTGAAGCTTCTTTCTTAAAGTCTCTATACCTAAATTGTATTCACATTGGTGGTTCAAAATTGAGTTTCCCCCTCAGGGGATCAATAAAGTATTCTGATTCTGACTCTGATTCACATTTGAGAGCCCAAATAGAAAAAGCTGGCAGCCCCCTTAAACGCTTGTTGCACAGCTATTGTAGTTGTGCAGTAAAACCTGAACTGCAATGCAAAGAACTTCAAGAATTTTTGATCATCTGGTTTAACACAAAGATCTTGTTGAATCTAATGTCCATAACTTTCATCTTGGTGTGCTGCCAGAGTAACTGGAAATTACAGTCGAGTAAAGTTCATCATTAAAACTTATTTTTGGAGAACACTCACTTTGCATTACCTAATCATCATTTTCTTATTCTTCTTGAAAAAGTCTGGTGAATGTTTTGTTCAAACTGAAGAAAATGAATGCAGGTTTTGTGTGCAGGGGAAAATATAAAATGCTGAACAACTTTACTTATAAACTGTTAAAATTCTTAAAATCTTATTATTAATTTCACAAGCCACTGAAAAAAATGGAAGTTGTTGAACACCTGTCTGTCTTAAGCATTGAAAACAGTGCACAAGGCAATTCATAACATGGGCATAGATCATTTTGTTTCTTTGCTGTTAAAATGGATAAAAGATGGTCAGAAATCATCTTCATATATTTAATTTTAAAGACATGTAACACTATGACTTTGAGGCTGTATAAACTAAAGTTATTTGTTTTCTCATAGCTACCTAAAGAACCAGTTGAATCTATAGCCTAAGAGAAGACGATAAGTCACCACCACATGCAAACAGATCCATCTGTGGACATAAAAGAAACACTGGACAATATCATTAACTCCTAATAGGCAATAAAAGAATCACCCTCCACCATGTGAGCAGCCTCTGGTCCTCAGGTCTTTACCTGGTCCTCATCAGGTGTCTTTAGCATCATGTTTTAGCAGCTCTGCTCCTGTTCTGCCTCCTGTCTCCCACTGCAGACAACCTCAACACCACCAGTGCACTACACATTAACACCAAAGCACTAATCCATCAACTTCATCAAACAGACCCCGGAACCAGCCACCCTGAAAAACCAGGGACAGGAGCACGAGGGACATGTGCAGCATTCACAAGACTTGTGACCATGAAATATAACTTTTCATACCACATTCTGCCACAAAAAAAGGAAAATATTACTCTTACATAATTGCTAAATTATTGACTCACATGTCCTGTATTTTTAGGCCATTTCTCTGTCAACTTTTTTTGTTTTGAAAATTAGCATCACACTTTTTTTTCTAACCCTTGATGTCATAATGTTCTTAGAGTCTATGATAAATGATTCTATCAAATATCCAATACTTCTGTGTTGCAGTATGAAAAAAAATTGAATTGATTTTTTAAAAAAAGCTGCTCTAATGATACAAATCAGCTCAGCCATTAAAGAGTTGTCTATTGTTAAGCAGACTGACAGCATTTTTTTAATTTCATTAAATAGGGAAATGCAAACTGATGATAATAGTCCATTCCACCTTTAAAAATAGAAAAGTTGGCAAAGGAAAGTTAAAAAAAGAGATGTCTTATTAATGCTCTGTATTTTGTTATGAAGACCGAATGTGTCATATAAGAAAAGTTTTGCTATCATAATTTTTTTTTTTTTTTCAAATTTTTGTAGGTTATTGATATTTTTGTGTTTTAGGGACAAACAAGTGACAGCGTGAGACAGACACTGAAAGCTGAGATAAATTCGTGTCCAGTGACTTTTCTGTCTCCATCTTTCAACCTCGTGTTTACAGGTTTGACACCATGCAACCTTGTACAAGAACATGACATCAGTGAACAGGACTTTCCCAACCAACCCAACTTTCAAACACACCTGAAAATCCAGCTGCCATCATTTGACTCTCAAACTGTGGCATGACCTTCCCACTCCAGAAAAGAAGCACCATAAAAACCGTCAGCACCTCCACGACCCTTCTCTGTTCTTGCTAATTTCCACGCAGCAAGTTTCTCGCCACCTCCCTTCGTTGCTCTGATTATTTCCCTGCACTTTGCCGTCTCTACGGACACATGAAAGTAGTCAGGCGTTACTGTGCAGCTCTGACACTCACACAACTCATTATTACACTTCTTGTGCTCTGCTGTTAGAATTCCATCTTCTAATGTTGTGCTTATTGCGAGTCTCACAGGATGAGGAAAATGGAAAAATGCAAACTACTCCTCCCTTGGGTTTGTTAGGAATACAAAGCCCATGTTAAATTATTCTGGTTTAGCTGTATAAGAGCTGTGAATTCATTCATAGAGCTGCTCTTTATGAGCCCACTTGAACGAGGTGATACGACTGTAAAATGCAAGAAATTCAGAGGAAAAACCGCCAAAGCAACAACAAAAAGAGGCCAGCAGAGAGAAGGAGAGTGGGAGCTCTAGTGAGAGCTGCTAATAGATGCCAGGGTTGAAGGGCAGTGTGACTTTGCGACTTAATTAAAAAAATAATAGCACATTCCTGCTCCCCTCATGAGAGAGTCAGCACTGCATATTCATAAATGTGTGTGAGTGTTTATGCTGCTTCTTAAGCATGCACAGTTTGTTTGTGTGTTTTTTTTATGAGCATGCTAAACCAATGTTTGTGTGTGTGGTGAGGCCTTACAACAATGTAGGCCTGTCCCATAACACAAGGTTAATGATAAAATCTGACCTGCGTACTGACAGAGGGATCAGGAGATTACCCCTCTCCTGACTCTCTCTCACACACACATGCACACACACATACACATGGATACACACATGCACATAGCTCACCCTCTCGCTGCACACACATGCACAAACACTCTTCACAAGCAGTTGTCTCCATATGAATACACTAATTAACTAGCACAAAAACATTTCTATGCCCTGTCCAAACACCACACAAGCTGTCATGTACTAATTAAGGCATTCCAGTGTGGATAAAAGAGAAAAATAAACCAAGTTGCAAACTCGCATGTTTTATGTATGAGCCTGTGGTTCATTTCATACAGCTGTAATCCAGGAATAAACTACATTCACCCTTCCTAAAGAGGTATACATGTAAAAAATTATTTCACAACAGAGAACTTTACTGTTAAAGAACGAAAAAAAAACATCAAAGACATTTTTCTTTGGAACTTGTCCAAACAAAAACTGGGCAAACGTAATAATAGAATAAAATTAAGGATAATGAACCTTACCAGGAATTGATCTATGTTCAGAACTGTTTCAAAAGTGTTGATCCGCTCCCTCATCTTTGGAGTTGATCTTCCTGCAAGTTTCTGCTGACTTTCTCCCTGTACCTCCTTTTTTAACTATACTCCAATATCTTTGTCTTACATCTGTCCTTCCCTGTCTTTGGCTTCTGTAATGGACGCAGACTGTACCTGCAACCTGCCCACTTACAGTACAGATCCTAATGACTGACAGGTATGGCCAGGGCGCGCGCACACACACACACACACACACACACACACACACACACACACACACACACACACACACACACACACACACACACACACACACACACACACACACAGAGAGAGAGAAGGAGAAGCTGTAGAGGTTAATACAGACACTTGAGTCTTGACAATAAATTGTCAGCAGCTCTTAATTCAGCTGGGTAGGTTCTCTGTCCAGAGGCCAATCCAGCAGATTCCTGCAGCCGGATCATAAATGATACCAAGCAGGCAAGGCACAAGCTTAAGGTATGAATATGATACCTGCTGACTGAGTGGAGACTTTAACCATATTAACATTGTGTGGGATGGGCAGCATGAGCTGGATAATGGTGTAGTAGACTTTAAATGCCTTCAGCATAGACCACATAGTCAACTGAAGCCTGACTGGGCTCCTTTATGAGATGGTGTGTTTTTTTCGTATTCAAACATGGTTTTTGAGAAGCACAGATGTGGCAGAAATATTATCTGAGGTAGCAGATGTACACCTCAGCAGTCACATTTACTTGTGAGATGTTTGTTTTTAATTTCTCAGTTAAAGACTAAGTAAACAGACCAATATGTGTGTGACTGTCATCATCTGCAAAATGAGAAAAAAATAATTAATCTCCATCCTTATTCAGGTAAGACGAGTATCGGTGTCTGATTCGGCCTCATCTTGCTCTAACCTTGTGTAACTGATTGTTAGGACACATGTCGACCCCTCTTCTTAGTGGCCAAAACATGGAGGAAAAGAATTGGTAAAACTAGAACTAGTTTCTTTGCAAGAAACCCCCCCCCAAAAAAAAAAAAAAATAATGCTCCCAGTGTCAATTAAAGAGATGTGACAGAAATATGACAGAAGAGTGGAGATGCCTGGCAGGAAGGCCTGTGGTCATACCTAAATCATATAACCAGAAAGCAAAGCTATGAAGACTTCTTCTTCTTGCTTTGTCCCCTCAGTGTCTGAGTAAGCAAAGCCAGCGAGCCAGCATGTATTAGACCAGGGCACTAAAACCTGAAGTGCAGATGGCATGTAATGTGATCAGCGCCTGAAGGACATTTATGCTGATTTTCAGCCTTATCTCCACATCTTCAAGATAAATTTGTAGTGAGAAAAATAAGCATTGTTTTTGAGATTCTCTTCTTTCCTCTAAAGCTGAGTATTTCAGCTTTGATTTGTTGACCCTGATTTTTATTGAAGGTAGACAAACTCCAAAACTATGCAACAAACAGCGAAAATGCCATCTAATCCAAAAGCCTTAAATACACAGGAGAAAGAGAGGAGCTGAAGCTGTATTGTAGGAATGTTTACCTGAGCAGCACAAGAAGTGTGCTTTGAAAAAAAAAACAAAAAAAACCCAAAACAAATTCATGTTTTAGCCATTATTGGAACCTTATGTAGTTTAGTTTAGTTTAAGTCATTTTAGGGGTGATCTTTTTTTGCTGAATGCTGCTATTAAACGCCAGGTTTAAATGGGACTTACTCAAATTCAAACTTTCAGACTAATTTACATAAACTTGTTGGTTTGCTGGGGTAAAATTCTAGCAAAAGTTTTTCATTATTATTTTCTCAAATGAGTTTTTTTTTTTGTAGTCTCTTGCTTTAAGGGCCCAGATTCCCTTTAAATTTTCCCAGCTGTTGGGTATGCGATTAAAATTACTTTGGCTTTGATATATTTAAAGAAAAAAGTCTGGATGCAGAATTGTGACAGTTTTACTAACTGTGAAGCCCTGAAGGATAAGAGCATATAAGAAATCAGATTTCCCGTTCATCACAGACTCTGGTTTATTTTTCCCACCACTTCTTCTCACCTGTGGCTGAACTCTTGTGCACAGCTTTGCACCCTTCTGCCTTAGTCTTCCTACTGAAACTTTCCCTCTCACCACCCCTTGTCCCCATCCATCCAACCCCCCGCCCCTGGGGTGAAACCTTACTCGTGGATAAATTTAGCTGCAGTGTGACCCAATGTTCACTGACACACTTCTCCACACCTCTCCCTCTCACGCTGTTTGTCTCTTTCTGCCGTCTCTCCCAGGAGGCCTGTTGTTCAGACAGATGGAAGGCTTTAACCTTTGCACAAAACAATGACAAGTTATTGACACCATTTCACGGCGTTAACAAGGTGTTTCATTTTGTAGCTATTGATGTAACTTCTAAAACTTTAATTATTACATTAAAGCCACCTCTGTAGCCGCAAAGACACGTCAGGTGACTGTGATATCATATGAAATTTAATGGCTTAATCGTCTACATCCCAGTCATTCCAGTCTGTGAGACATTTGCCAGGTGAACATGATCCCTTTTAGTAGCCTGTATCATTTGAAACTTGTGAGATCTATTTCATTGCTGTTGACATTCTCACAGATTTAAACTCGTCCCCTCACACAACCCCAATTTCTAATCACCACAATCGGATAAAACGCAGCACACACGTGTACCAAAGAGAGCCCAAACATATGGTATGCACACACACATAGCTAGGCCTATCTGCTCTTGCAGCGCTCTGTCAGTGTCACACAAGTCTACCGGGGGCACTTCTTCCTTGTTAAGGTCAAAGGTCAACAACAGCTGTGTGACTTGGAAGCAATTAACACAACTTTACAAACCCAGCAAGCATTCATCGCTGGAGTGGTATGAAGGTTAAAAGAGGCTGAGAGACAAGAGGGCCACGACTTCTGAAGGATTTACAAGACGTTTCCTGAACACAAATATGAAACACTCTCAAGAAAGTTTGACTGTGACTGGTCAGAAAAAGCAACAGAGGAGCTTTTAAATATCTGGAATGAAATTTCAAAAGAAGGTCTGACAGGTGGGGGTAGGACAAAATATTGATACTGCAATATACTGCCATCATTACTTGTATGATCCAGTCACCCTGATACCAGGGTTAAAATGTTGAGTCTATTACATTTAAACCTACTTCATGATTCCTCTTGGTGGCGCTAATTACATAAGTTAGGAGAACATGACTGGAAGTTATTGTAGTATTATTATAGTTATCATTTCACTTTCAAAAATTATCTTAACTGTTACTCATATTTAGTAATGGTTGTCCCATTGAGCACACCGTAGTCGAGTCATCGCAACATCTTCCTGCCTTCTGCTGCTGGGATAGAGAATTAAAACACCACTGCCCTTTGAATGCCACACCTCACTTTTAAGCTGATAAGTCCCAGGTAATATGCATGTTATGTCAATAAAAAAATAAAAAATGTTACTGAAGTACTTCAAGCACCAGCTACCACCCACAAGCTAAGCATACAGCTAATCAGACTGATGTCAGTGAACAATGGCTGTTTTCCAAACCGCCTACTACATACATGTGAATGTAGTATGTAGAAGGCACAACATACTACCTACTGCTTTTGCTTGTAGTAAGTAATATGACTGTTCTGTTGGGTCTGTTTTGTAGTATACCACCCTGGTTTCCAGTCTCGGGAGGTGGAGCTATTTTGGGTTATATTTGTTGGGTTTTTCGCCTTCAATACAAATATACAAAACAATCTATGGGCAGATCTTGGCATTTGGTTATTTTGTTAATCATATCAAACAGAATCATTATTCTAGATTTCTTATCTTCCACCAAAATTAATATTGTTTTCTGAAAATAAATCTGAAAGGGATTTTTATTTTTACAGCTGATGGAAAAAAAAACACATCTATATAATCCACACGTAATTTAAAAAGTTCATTAGTGATTAATATGGACTAATAAATTTGTAGAAGTAAATAACTCGTTTACAACTGGAAGTGACAAGATTTACAGGTGTTTCTTCGCATCACTTCACTTCTATCTCATGGACGGTCTAACGTTAGCGTTGTGTTGTAATCATAATGCTGATTAATTCCAGTAGATGGCAGTAATTCACCAAAACCTGCCGCCACATAAACAAAAAGCGTTTGCGCTGTGCATTGTGGGAAACAGTATGCCAAGTAGACTGGTCTGTTGCATACTGAGAAATTTTTCTGGATCAGTAGGACATGTGGGGATTTTTTAGTATACTGCAGATTTTGCAAGTTTTCGCACACTACCTACTACAGACTGAATTTCAGCCAAAATAGTCGGCACTACTAGTGTAGTAGGCGGATTGGAAAACAGCCAATCACACCCCCGAGGCCAGTGTGAGAGTGCGAATAGCCACAGAGCTGTGGATGAGTCTTAATTAGCTACAGCGCCTTCTATATGAGTGGAAACTAACTGCAGGCCGGTTAGATTGCGGATGTGTACGTTTTGCTCCACACTAGTGTAGCAATGCAACCTCTGTGTATCTAAAGGTCAAGGTCAAGAAGTTAACTTTTTTAACTCCCCAAATCAAGACACAGCAAGAATTACTTTACATTAAAGTTGTTTTAAAAAAGTTAAATGATTTTAAAAATGCAATAAATCAACTTTAACTGCTGGAATTCAGTGATCAGTCTTGATCAAAAACATTAAAAATATGACAGGCTCATTTGTAATGTAACCCTCTTCAACAGCTCATTTCACAGATCATTTTTAGCAGGTTATTTAACAGACCTAAATTAATACAGATATCTGTTTATAAATTTTAAATGACAGAAGCAAACAACACCATCAGAACAAAGCCTGAATGTTTCCATACTGTAATTATTGATTCTTTAAACTGCTGCAGGGAAGGGGAGGGGCTAGCTGTCAGACACAACAAAATTGAGCGATAAGAGGTACCACTATGTTCACACAGAGCGCCACACTCAGTACTTTAAGACAGTCTATGGGGGTTAGCTAAGCATTTATGAAGCAAAATTGCACTTGTTCACCTCGACACTATTTATTAGAAATAAACGACAAGTTAACCCTGTAAGGCCTGACCCATCAAAAATGGACAGAAAATTTGAATATTTTGAAATTGAGTTGTTTACTAACCCTCTTTAAAAATTACAAAAAAATATAGCTCCATTGCTTTGTTCATGATATTTTTTGTATCACATTTGTTAGATTGTGTGGTTCTAGCAACTTTTTGAGTAAGTTTTCAAGAAAATATACACTCTTTCAATGCAGAATGTACTTATTAAAAAAATATAAAAGTTTTATCTTCCTGAAAGCTGCTTGTACCATAATGATAATTCTTAAGGATGCATTTTTACACTGGTTTTAAAAGAAACTATCTTGTTGATAAGATATAGGTCTTTGAAACTCATGTATCAAATTTGAAATGTTCAGAAATACAGGGTTAATACTAGGGCTGGTACAATATGCTATTCTCATAATTAGATTCTACTATGATTTTTGGATTGCTGATTCAATTTGAATTGCAATTCTAGTTTGCTTTTTTAACACCTGACCATGGGAAAAAGTGAAATGATGATGATAATGTTCAGAAAACATTATCAGGAGCCATATTTTCCCATAAAATGCACATCATGTGAGCCAGAGAGAAACATTTCAGCCTCTGCTGGAGAACAGTGGTAACTTTTTTCCATTCCAGTTTATACATAAAAACTGAACTGAAGAATTTGAATTATTATTTTCTTCTTTTTTTTTTTTTTTTTTTTTTTTTTACAAAGAATCCCAATTTTGACATTGCCAAACAAAAAAACTGATATATTGTTAAATGATTTTTTCTCCCACCCCTAGTTAATAGTAACTCTGGCTCAGATCAAAGTTTTTCTTTGGAATATATCATTCTTTTCAATAAACCACTATTACACTGTATCGACTTTATTTACAGGAAGTGTGTTTTAATATCCTAACTTTATGGATTTATTTTAACTATTTAAGTAACAAAGATCGGACTGAATAGAAACTGAATGTAAGCCCTTGGCACAGTTGTAACTTTGCAGCATCTGTGAAAAACACTATCAGCCTGAAAATAGACACTGCTACTGATCAATAAACAAATGATATTCGTACGATCTATTAACAGCTCTGCGCATAAACTTCTTAAACCCCCCAAGGCTCTAATTTCCTCTCTCTTTCTCACACACACGGTCAGTTTTCACACCTTAAAGAAGTGAGACTTTGCATGGAGACATAAAGCCAGTAAGTCCTGTGATTAATTGAGTTCTCTTATTTATATCTGACCCATGGGCCTCAGAGGGCCTCCAAAGGAATAGGGATTTGATTTGTGCTGATAGCTCAGAGGAGCGGTAAGAAAGGAGGAGGAAAAGACGCTGTCACTGCTCCTCCTCTCTTTGTGAGTTGCTTACGCTGCTTTAACACTTATTTAACTCCCCAGCTGCTCTAAACTCCGTTGCTCATGTATCTGTCATTTTCTCATATTATAATTTGCATTCAGCCGACCTTTATATGTAACTCTGCATCAAATCAATTTGATGCTGAGTCATATGTCCATGGAGCAGGTCTGACTGAAACAGAAAAAGAAGGCAGACATGATGCTTCTGGGAGGAACGGCCTTCACGCTGGATGAGCATTTAAACAGATGAAGCGGGGGATATGGAGACATGACTTCATCTCAACACGTACATCTAACCTGTCTGCTCAGGTTTCCTGCGTACAGGTATTTATATCCACTAACTCATGAAAACAGAAATGACTTTACAAGGCTGCAGCTTGAGGAGCAAAGAGCACAGGTAGACAGGATCTCAAACAAAAAAAGCAAAATATAAATCAGAAACTGATAAACACAAAAGATGAAGTAGGAGCTTTCTGCTTAAAATATGAATAAATAAAATCCGTGATTATCGCAGGGATGACTTTCCATTTATCACCTTCAGTGTTTCACAGTGTGGGCGGTGTGAAGCCAGCACAGACTGTGAATGTTTCTGAAGGCTGTGCAAATAAACTTGACATTAAGTTGCATAAATCTTGTCCAAGAAGTGAGCAGAACGGAGGAGGAGACAAAGAGAGAACGGCTGGTGGACTTGAGAGAAAAAAGATGCAGCAGATGAAAATAAATGACCCACAAAGAGTTGTGGAAGAGAACTGAAAGGTTAGAGAGGGAACGAGAAGCAGTGAGGGATGGATGGAAAATAGAAGTGGAGATGTGGAGATGAGGGAGAAGCAGGTGGAGGAGCATGAGACAAACATTTCAAAGAGTCAGAGAGGACATCAGACACACAGACAGGTGCAGGAAGATTTGGGAAAGACCTACCAGGGTCTGTTGGTATCTCAGAGCCTTCCTTTGCGACGCATCTGCAGCCATTGACACGCTGTCACTGATCCAAAAATAACCTCGCTGGACACCCCAGCATTTCCAATGGCGTGGGCAACACCATACACACACACACACACACACACAAGCTAAAAATGCGCACACTCCCTCTCTTAGATATGGTTTACAGTAGATCAAACAAACTCACAAACATTTCCTAAAGTTTCTCACTGTCCTGTAAACTCATTCATAAAAATCAAAAGAAATCAAAAAATGCAGGTGACGTTGCTCCAAAACGTGTTCTTCTCCAGATGATCCAGAGGATACCAGCCATCCAGCTCCACCGAGGACCTGACGGACACACGAACAGAGATAAGACAAGCATACAAAGCAGAGCCAAGCCATCTGATGAGGCTGTGAAGGACGCAGCGCTTTCCTTTATTAGAACTGCAGACACCTAATAACACACACACACACACACACACACAGGCACACAACTTGTTGCCCTTAGCAGCACCCTCCCTGCCAGCTAGCCATTAAGTGTATGTGTGTGTGTGTGTGTGTGTGTGTGTCTGTGTGTGTGTGTGTGTTTGGATGGACTGTTCTTGTTTGGACAGGGGGGGTTGGAAGGGCACCCCCCCATAGGGCTGCCCCTGCAACGTGAGCAGGAAGGTGCACACGACACCCCCATGACAGCACACACCTAATCAGCCAATGATGCAAGGCAATCCCCATAACACTCACATGCTATAGCTGACCTCCCTTAGGGAAAAAAATCACCCCCAAATGCTCACTCTTCCCCTTCAAAACAAGCACCGTAAACGTATCCCCGTATTGCATAACATCATCAGAAGGTTCAGGTGTCCACAGGGGCAAAAACAGAAAGTTTAACATACATGTGCTTTAAATCATGAAAGCTCTCAGGCCAACAAGGTGGGCCACTGCTGCTGTGCCCCCCACCCCACAGAGACAACATGCTGCCCAGATATGTTCATTTAAACATCTCTAACTCTTCCTCTAAGGCTGATGACCGGCGGCCATTATGACAACCACAAAGACACCCAAACTCAAGCAGATCCCCTCTAACCCCGCCCCGCTTTGTGGTCGACACGCCAGCGCATAACCGCCTAATCTCACAGCTACACCGGAGGCCAGAGAGAAATGTGTTACTCCGACCACCGGTGTGTGTATGTGTGTGTGTGTGTGTGTGTGACTGAGAGTGTCTGTGTGTGTGTGTCAAAGGAGAATGACTGTGGACAGCTGGCTGGGCCTCTATCTGATACGCTAAGAACATTATCACTGGGCGGCAGATACATGCATCCCAGTCACAGCATGGGGAGACCTGAGCGCAGTGGAATAGTGGGGAGCCAGTTATACTATACCTGAGAGCGAAGAGGACAGGCTGTACGCTGGGAACAACACACACAAACACAGCAACAAGGAGGATCAAATAGAGTGGAGCACGCACAGGAGCAGGGGCCTGGGTGCAGGATTCAGCTGGAACCAAACAAGAGGAATGCACAGAAAAATGCACACACAGCCAAATGCAAACACATGAACATGCAAATACAGCTTTAACAGAGAAAAAACCCACTCTGTGGTGTTTAAAAATCAAGCCCTGTTTATTATTGAGAACATTTGGCAGTCATTGGCGTTGACAGATATCAAATCTCTCTGCCCCCCCACGCTGAACCTCAGCCTTCGAAACTTCTCAGCCTGCAGCAGAGTCGCCCTTTCATACCACTCAAGTGTTTTTCTTTTTCAAATCATAATTTGTAATCACATAAAAGGTAAGAGGAGTGAGCACCTTTCAGATATGCATAAACTCTTTCACAAGCTTCTCACACTCACTTAAAGGCATCTTTGTTTACGGGCGGTTAACGATCAATACTGTTTCGACCATGTGTTCTGTTTTCCTCACTACAACACTGTTGTAACCAAACACACTTTGCCTGCTCAGGGCTTTTCTGGGAAACATCAATGCTCACACTGCCTTGATAAATTGATTTCTCAGTTTGTCGGTGGGATAGGTGGGAGGGGGGGTAACAGAGTGATACAATACAACCTACTGTGAAAACTCCATGGTAATAAATTCTCATAACACGTCATCTACACATGTCATATGCTGCTGTAGAAAACTGCATATCAGTATTGGAAGACGTAGAATACATATCTTATAAAATATAATCCTTACTGTGCCACATACAGTAAAATGTCACAAGCAAACTTTAGAGGCCGACTATTAATGCACCTCCCACGTCGGAAGAGACACTGCTAGGAGTCAAAGTTGGTGTAAAGGTCACACTAAAGGTATATGACCCCACAAGTAGCACCACATTCCCCTGACAGCCCACCACCCCGACAGACACTTGTACAGTGACACTTGTACAGTGACACAGCAGACATGTCACAGTCCTGACTGAACATTCACAAAGATCAGTTAAAAAAACACAATGACTGAGAAAATTCAAGGTCTTCTTTTAAAGCTGCTCTGTTACTATTTAACTGTGTGAGTAAAAAAATCTCCTCAAATAAGAACAAGTAAAAAAAACCCTGCTGCAGTTTAATCAGCAGTGTGGCTGATGATGACTGAAATAAAAGCTGCCTGCAATCATGACAGCACAGATAATTTCAAACTGCAGGAGCTACGAGGAATATTGATGATGAGAGATGATGAAATGCATTTGTCTCTGCTGTGCTGCCCCCTGCCTGTGACTGTGTTCAACACCAACAAAAAACATCACACAAAGAACATTATATACAAATAAAGAGCTTAAAATGCCTATGAAGCAATTCATACAAAATAAAGCATAAAAATAGATCTCTGTACAAAATACATTTCCAAAAAGAGCTTGAATCCTCAAATTAGCTGTGCAGTAGGAAAACATCAAAAGTCTTGATTCAAAAGGATTAAAATTTGAACCCTCTAACTGGCATAGACACAAACACGTGGGTACAAAAAAGGAGTAATATGTTGCCCATCCCCCATGTATATCAACGTAACCTTGACATTTTTCTGTAGCAAGTTTTTCGTGAGTTAATACAGGTGTGTGTGTGTGTCAGCGGGTTTGATCAATGAATGAATAAATCCTTTGGCTGTGCTGCTGTAATAAGAGGAAAGTGTGGGCGTTTGGCAGTGTTTGGTTTGGAATGAACAGTTTTCTACTCCTCTAAGAGTAAGGCTTCGATGCATGGAATGGTCTGTGTGTTTTAGTCTGTAGCCGTGCATATTTGTGTATCAATACTGAGGCTGGTACTTGGGGAAAAGGTAGAGGTCTTTGCACAACGAGCTGGTGAATTCTGACATCTCTTTGCAGCGGTGGTGGGCGGTGCCAGGAGCGTAGCCCTCCCGCTCTTTGATGCGGCTGTTGACCTGAAGGGTCGCAGGGAAAAAACATAGATACAAAGTCACCAGAATGTATCACTTAAAAGGGGAGTTAAGTAAAAGCAAGTACAGTGTCTTTTTGTTTACCTGCACTAGGATGTCTGCAACATGTGTGTCCCTGGCTTGCTGGCGGAAGGCTGTGTTTATTTCCTGAATGAACCAAGATCCTCTCTTGGTGTTCCTCATGGCTGCCGTGCCTTGTGGAGCAACAGTTAAAGATAAAAGATTAACACATTGAGTTGAGACTGATGGAAACATAAAGATTTGTTGAGTCTTTGTGTGAATGAAAAAATAACCACACACAGTAATTTTAGGGATGCACAATATTATCGGCACAAAATCGGTATCAGCTGATAAAAGCTTAAAAACACGTTCATCGGTATCGGCAGATATGAAAATTTCTGCCAATAAGCACAGCTGATATGGTGCTATTCAGTTAGGATTAATATTATTTTCCATCTGAAAAATAAGCTCCTTAAATAAAATGTAGCACTTCATTTATTTGCACTGCAGAGCTCTGTGTCTGTCACCAGGTTGTTACAGTAGCTCTAAAATAATCAAATGCAACTTGGTTATGTTTAAAAATGTATTGTACATTTAAAGTTCATGTGATCTAAAGGAATTATTTTTCTGTATTTCAATACTGAATGTCTTGAGTTTAAAAAAATAATACATTTCTTATTTATGGTAAAATCAAATGTTTTTTGTCTTGTTTTATGTGTGTTTCTTAAACAAATAAGACCGTCACAATAAGAGTAACATATAAATTCCAGTACAGGATAGACTTAGCTTTCTTTACAGTGAAAAAAACAAACAAACTTGTGATTATCGGTATCGGCCAAAAAGGGTTTCGATATATCGGCATATCGGATGTCGGTAGTAGTATTTTTGTCTTATGTAGTGATAATTGTTGGTGAAACTGAATTTAAACTACCTTGTGCGAATCGAGTGACAGCAGAGATAAAAGCGAACGTTACCAACCCATTTTGATTGGATAAACTAGAGACTTCTTTCAGACACAGCTCCAGCTGATCATTTGACAATATAGGTTTTTATATTAGCAGCAGAATCGTGTCCAAAAGCATAATCCATTAAAAAAAAATCTATGGCATTTTACAGGTTGGTTTTGATTCTATTTGTTTTTGGTTGGTAACAAAAGCAAATGAACAACATTCAAGTTCAGAGACTGGTTGTTGAAACGCATATTTTTTTCTGCTAGTTGTGTCAGCTACCTCCATTACTTCTTCATATCTACTGCACATCTCTAATGCTGCATTCATTTTCTTATGTCTGTTTTTTTGATCAGACTTCAGGAGAGCTACACATTTCAATGCAGAGTCCAACCCAAAGAGTAAAAGGGATAAACTTACAAATTCTCTGACCTTTGAGAGAAGCGAAGCCACAGATCATGTCTGAGCGCTGAGGCAGTTTAATCCTGGTTCTGCCGTGGTCCCCTCTCTGTCTGGAGCCTGCATCCCCCTGTCCCTCCCTCCCAGCATCATGCTGCTCACAGCTTGGAGAGCAGGTCCTCACTGGTCCGTCTATCTGCTCCACTCCACAGTCCATCTCCTCTGTAAGACAAGAAATTGTCAAAACAAAGTCAGACATTCAACAGTCTAATGAATACTACATCAGTTTTATGAAATTTAGCATCTTCAATGGTAAAAAAAAAATAAACTTGCCCTTTTTGAGAAGGAGAATATTAAAATGGATCATTTTAAGTCTAAAAAATGAGCTTCAACACCCAAGATATGACAAATTTGGAAATTTCTTTTTCAGAAATATTAGTTTTATGTATTACGAATGTTTACAGAAGCTGTTGGCAGAGGCACTTGCCAAACCTTTCTAATGGCCTTTTTCATAGAGCCTCTGTAGTGGGCTCTCTGATGGGGTGAGGTGGATTGGATTGCTCTAAATGGTTCAGAGGGTTTGTCAGGAGCATTTGTTGGATTCTCACCTTGATCACGGAGACAGATTTGTTAGCTGTGAGTATTTTATTACACTGCTTTCACGTTATTAAACAATGCTTTAACAGCAGAGTAAAATCTGACAAATGCTAAATCCTGCGCAGCCTCTGCCATCTGGAGCTAATGGATGGATGTCTGTGAAGGTGTCACAGTAGTTACCTGCCCCTGGTGTTGGAGGAGTGTCTGCAGACAACATCTGGACATGTGGGGGGACAGGTTGCCAGCTGTATTCTCAGTCTCACTTGTAAAAATGTTTATGATGCTAAAGGGGCCAAACCAATTTGAAATGATAGAGAGACTTTCTTGGCCTGAACAACCAAACATACGCACATTTTTATACTTGTGTATGTTGGTGCCTAATTTCCTTAATGCCTGAAGGAAACCAGAGCAAAGGCTGCTCGTCTCACCTGGCTCTTTTGTATTTGCAATGGCATCACTCCATAAGTTTGTATTAGAAATGAAATTTAATAAACAATTTCAATACTTCATTAAATGAAAAAATAATAGTACCAGGGACAGGTAATATGTGCCAAAGTTTTCACCTCATTAATCTGCTCCCTGCATCCAGTTTACAGATTAAATTGATGTGATGCTGCTAATGTCATCTTCACTGTGACAGGTGATTTCAGGCAGCTACTGTCTTGTGGAATTGGCAGTGCCACACGCAGCCCCCACTCAGCTATGTACTTCTGTCAGGCAGGCTAAAATAAATTAGTCATACTTTTTTGCTTTTTGCTGTCACAGACTTTAAAAGAAGTTTGCAATGAACAGTGGGGCTCAAGGTCAAAGGCCATAAACCAAACAAATCCTAGACAACTGAGGAGCAATAATCACTCTAGTTAGTAAAGTAGAAATCCATTTCTGTTTTTAAATACTGACATAAACTCTAACTTTTACTGACTTTCTTATTACTGGGTTGATCAAAAAAAACACAACTAACGATGTCAAAGAAGTGAAGCAAAACAGGATGCCTCACCTCCTCTGCAAGCCTGGATGAAAAACATCTTTGGCTTGTTTTGTAACAGGGGGCAGTGTGCGTTGTCAAAGGTCCCAAACACCCAGTCCAGCTGAAAGTGAACACATGAAACATGTTACATTTCTTTCCCCTTCAATGGCATGACAGACTTAACCACTGAACAATTTTAGATTGACCAACCTGTAGGAGCTGTCCATCTGTGCCATATATGGCTCCTTCCACTCCATGTGAGAGCAAACACACCACACAACTGTCCACAGTCTGATGGTCCGGTTGCCTACTGAAGTTCTCAATGCACGTCCTCATGCCCTACAGAGAAAATCAGAGGAATATGTTGTTGCTTTTTTAAAAGCTGCTAAAAATGATGCTGAAAATGCTCGGGATGTATGAAAGAAGGTCTCCCCATATTTACATCAATTAGCCATAAGTCTTTAAGAAGGACACTGACAGCCAACATGTGTAATCAACCGAAGTTTTTCCATATGTACTCCAGACTGGGAGCAGTATAAATGGAAACTGAGCTTCAAAAATCAATCAAAGAAACCTGAAATATGAGCAATGTCTCAACAAAACCTATCCAGGTGACTCTCTAAAATGATTTAAGATCATTTCTCTTTCTTTAACTTCCCTTTCTGAAGCTTAGTAAGTGAATAAGATGGATGGCTGATGCCACAATAAGATCCCGTGAATGCATTTTCTGTCTGTGCTTGTCTGCAGTACCTGAGCAGAGAGGTCTCTGTGGACTGTCACCACGTAGTCCAGCTCTGTGAAGACCTTCCTAAGAACCTCATCGTCCACCTCGCCTCCTTTTCTTGGGTCAAGATCAGGTGCAGTGTGGGGGTTGAAGGTCACATTACTGATTACCAAAGCATAACCCCGAGGGGATGACTTCATTCTGTAGGACTAGAGGTAGAAAACAAAAAGCTAGACTAGATTAATGATTCCAAAATCTCTTATGACTCAGCAGTTCAAGAAATTAAGCCCAAAACCTCACAGTTTTCTCATTTTTAAAAATCAGTTTTTATATAAGCAAACAACTTAAAACCACAAGTTTGTATAAATTTACACTTTCTGTGCCTTAAAATTACTTTTCTCAAAGATAGGTTATTTGACAAAAAAAAAAAGTATTTCTCATATGAAGCCAAAGGTAAAGCATAACTGAGTTAGCTACTGCAAACCTACTGAGCTGACCTGGTGAGGATAAGTATTTTACCTTCTGGCAGTGGGAGAGGTAAAAGTCCGGTGTGCATGGGAGCACGGGAGTGTTGAGGGGGCTGTCAGCATCCAGACTGAACTCCATGGACTCTGATGTACCAACAAACAGAACAGAAAAAACATAGTTACAGTGTTAGTTTCAGCTTCCTGTGAGTCAAACTGCTGACACAAAGATTTCAAATCATTGTGCGTTCCCGCCAGTAGCTGTGTAACAGTAAACTTTGTACAACAACGCTGTGAATGAGTCACTCTTGGGGCGTTGCACATGTAGGTACAGACAGACAGCAGCTGAAACTGCACTCCTACTCTTCTCTCAATAATAAGATTATGCAATGAAGTTACACACATTGAATTCAAGCTGCTGCTAGCTACAGAGCGTCTACATGCTGTACAGCTCTTAATCACCTGTCTGTTCACACTGAACAACACGCACCACCCCTTGTCTCCACAGAAACAGAATAATATTGACAACAACATAGTACAAAAACACCTGTTTTAATCTGAAGACACTGTTGTACCACTTACCCTGTGTCCTTGCTCTCTTAGCAGCAATTCCTTCTTGAGTTGGAAGAGGGAAAGGAGAGTCCCCAAACTTCTGAAATTCAGATTCATATAAGCACATTATTAATTACATCAGCTTCCTTGAACAAAAGATGATGCTGCAGAAGGAAAGAAAAGCTGTTTGTGGGTTTAAGAAAACCAAAAACATGACTTCACTATTATGAAACCTCCCACCTGATGACTGACTGACTCAGGGAGCCATCTGGCTGTCTAACATGATACTGATGAGGTGTGTGATTCTCACATCTGTCTGCTTATCACTTCTTCTTTTCTTTGTCTTCTGTTTTGCGCCCTCCCTGTCCTCTCCCCTGACTGGGATCAACCTTCTGATTGCTGACTCTGGGTGCAGGCATGAGGAGGTGCTGCTCACCTCACTCAATTCCTCTCCATCTACTGAAGAAGACATCTGCAGGAGACCATGAGACCTGACAATTATTAAATCCTTTTCACATACACATTGAGTGGAACAGAGTCCTGTGGGCATCGACTTTAGTACCGTGTTGTGAACCTTTCAGCTAAGTGTAGTATTTCATGGTGAGGGACTCTGAGCATAGAGCTCACCTCTTTCCTCTTTGCTGCTGTCTGCTTTACTTGATGACCTGCCTGTGGCTCGTCCACTTGCTGCAGACACACAGTAAGCACAAAACAGCTTAAAGCTAAAATTTTTCTGGTGCTGATATGCTTTGAGTATTTGGGCTAACTGTTGGGTACGCTTTGATTATTTAAGAAGTGTACTCTCACCTCTGCCAGTGGCTCTTTTCCATCTTTTTCAGGCAATTGTGTGATTAGCTCACACAAGTGATGTTGCTCAGTTTCTCTCAGAGCTGAGCAGAAGCTACTGAAGGCCTTTGGTCCTCGCTTTGGTAAGAGCATTAGTAAACGCCAGCTTCGTTTCTGAGAGGTTTGCTCTGCCTAGAGGAGACAGGTCAGATTAGACAACTTAGAACCTTAATAATAATAATTTAGCATCCTTTTTGGTACTGATAAGTACATCTCAGAGCTTTGTAAATCTTACAGCAATGAATAAGTGGGCTGACAATTTTACAATCAAAATATCCTACATTTCGATTGACATGAAAGGATGCAGAGTAATTTCTCTTCATTCATAAAAAACTGAGGTTAAAATGGGAAAAAGTACATTATTTTATTGATTTTATTTTATTTTATTGATATTTTGTTGTTGAGGAAATTTCATAGAAAGTTCTCATTAGGAAAGTACTTCTTATAACTATGATTTCATTAAACTACCGAACAATATGTTCATCTGGTGCCGCATGACTGTAAAGTTCTTATACTAAAACCTTTGCAATTGACTCTAAATTGGTGTAACTAGTTTTTTTTAATACGATGAACGATGAGTATTTTGAGAAATAAATTATAAGGATTCTTATGTCAATGTTAATGTTAATCTCAATTTCTCAAAGCTAAAATGGATTAATAAAAGCACAATAAAAGAACTCTAATACAAGAAAAAAACACATATGCCAGCAGGAAGGGCATTTGAAGTATTACCAGATCTGTTAACCTCTTATTGAAGCTTTTACACGGCTGCTACAAAAGCTGCAGCCAAGCAACTAAAGTAAGTTGAGAATTTACCTAACTTCCTAAAAGTAGGAAGCTGACATAAGTACACAATAACAACAGTTACCTGACACGTTCTGCTGACTGATTGCTGACAGTCAACCCTGATATGTAGTCAAGTGTCTTCTATGAAACGATGTAACAAACAGCAGTGCTCACGTACCATAATGCTTTCGGCCATGCTCTCTGTCAGGATTTCATCTGCCTGTAAGGACTGAATGAGCAGCTCATCCACAACCAGCTGTTTGCACAGGATGGTGGAGCGTTTCCGCAGAGCCCGTCTGTCCTGCTCCAGCATGCCACACTCCAACATGTTGCTCCAACAAACCAAGTTTAGGACAGGTAACGATGACAAGTGAGCCTAAGTAGCAATATAAGTTACAAGATTAAAAAGGGTGCTCTGCTTAATCACAGCACATATAAACAAAAAAACACAGCGGTATCGTTTAACAAAGGTATCCAATACACATCTGTTAGCGTGCCATCACTATACATGAGAGTCTAGGTATGTCTACTTCAACACTTCTACCATTGGTACTCACTTGACAATAGTACTGTATGCAAAAATAACAGCCAACTTACTGTTTCCTATAAAAACTAACCAAGATAGATAAATAATGAGCCTAATATTGACGTTGCAGCAGTCGAACTGTATTTACAGTGAGACCTTAAAGGCTAATTTCCAATGCTATCAGCTAGTTAGCTCACGTCGGCTTGCCCCTTTGCTTGAACCTGAGTGAGCGTGTGATAATTCCTTCCAAACCTACGTCTAAGAAGTATTTTATTCCTGCAACAATATACCAAACAATCGAATAATACTACGAAAAAATCGACGCTTTTTGAACGGTGGAAATGTAAATCAATAACATCCCGTACCTCACTCTCAAAACCAACTTCCGCGGGGTATTCAGTGCTGCACGGCGAAGGGCGGGGCTACAAGTGTCGTTGTTTTGGATTCCAACCAATGAATTCACAACAAATATTGAGTGACGTTTCAAGCATCGAATCAACAGTTTCCGTGCGGACTGACGCCTCCTACCGCGAAAATTCATGAAGATTGCGTTTTGAATTTGAAACTGTTCAGTAAATAAGTAGCCAATTGATAAGGAGCACTGTGAGGATTTACACAAACAGTTAACTCATAGAAAACCATTGAAGTGGAAGGAGATATACTGGTATGGGCCTGAAATGGAAATAAAGGGGAAGATTTTTCATTTTATTATGCATTTTTTGGAATAATTTTTATTCAATAGCACACTTTGCTACTGTTTTGAGTGTTTGTCAGGGAAATTTTATAGATTGAACCTACATATGAGAACTATCATAAAAAATTATGGATCCTTTCTGACATTTTATTTATCTGCACATAAAAAATACATATCTCCAGCTGTGACTGTCATACTTGAATGTGGCATACTGCAAAAAGACACCTGTGAAAGTTTTAGAACACAATCACTTAAAAAAAAAAACCCCTTTCACTGGAACTGGCATAACCAGTATGGTAGAGTTGAAAAGAGAGACCTTTGTCTGAAACTTCCTCTTTCTTAACACAGCAACCATACATCATTTCATAAACTCACAGTTCATAAGAATATTTCTCAGTATTTAAATGTATATACTTCCTCGCTTTCCCCCCCTCATTCACTTTCTCCTTTCACTCTTCCTCACTTCCCTTTCTCCCTCCCTCTCCTCAGGCCTACTTCACCCTCCCCTGCTGTCTCTCTCCTCACCCTCACTGTGTGTGCTGTCAATAATTGATGATCTCACTGACTCAAAGGGTAACAGGTCCGGGAGAAAATGTCTCACCAGTTTCCTTATTTATTTACCATTCTATCTTTGAGTCCAGTGAGCCTGAGAAGTGTTTATCCGAGCATGAGGATCAATGGCAAGGAGCGGTGTCTCCCTCCCTCTTTTTTTTAACATCTTGTTGTAGCTGCTTCACCTGTGAGCATGATTGGGTTAAAGCTGCTTGTGTGTCTGACAGCAGGACAGAGGGAGGAAAGGGAAGCTTAAATGAGACAGAGGCAGGGGGCAGAGAGGAAGAGGAGGAGTGACAGAATGATAGAGTGAATTAATTCAACCTCAGCCAGCCCTGATTGACTCAGTCACAAACTGGCATGTTCACACACTCAGAGTGACACCAAAGCCATGGAGGGAGAAAAGAGGAATGACACGTCCTTCTCCAGGAAGAGAAGTTTCACTTTCGGGGCATATGGAGGGTGAGTAAAAACTAGTTATTTCAAATTTAAACTCAGTGTAAAAGCAATGAGTTTTAAGGCTGAAAATAACAGTTTTAGATCATAGCTTCTCCATGCAAATTTTCTGTCCTCACAGTTCTCTCTTCCTTGTTTACAGTGTCGACAAGTTTACATGTGGGGATGAGGCCAGGTGAGTTTTTCTGCCCTTGTTTTAAAAGCCAACATTTGAGAGTTTGTCCTTCAGAAAAGCACTGAGTAAAAGTCGAGGAGTTGTAATGTTTTTAATGTTTTTAATGTTTTCACTTTGTTGCTGTAGACCTGAATCTGCACAGGGCAACATACTGGACATCCTGGACTCACCTGCCACTGAAAACAAGCCTTTTCTCTCTACCAGCAGCAACCAAAGGGTGGTATCATCATCATGTTCATTAGCACCTAACCCCTCTAAATTGAATTTAATATAGTATTTCAATATCCTGCCTCTCTCAGAAGTCAAGTTGAAACTAATGTGTGTGTCATGTTCCTCTTCTTCTTTTCCTCTTCCCTGTCTCTCTGTCTGTGCTTTCTGTCTGACCCCCGTCCGCTGTTTGTATCAGGACACAGAGCTGTTTGAAATCATTGAAAAGCTGCAGGTGAGCTACACTTCCATTGATCTTGAATAGCATGTGTGTGTTTGTGTGTGGAAGGTAGTTTCTTATCATCAATACCCCCTTGTCCATCAGGGCAGCAGGATCGATGAGCAGCGGTGTGAGTTCCCTCTTCCTCTGAAGGTTGGTCTTCAATCTGAGAGAATAAAACACACACATGTAGTGCAGTGGATATGCTGGTTTGACTCCATGTTTGTGTGTATGTTGACACTGACCTTTCTGGTAAAGACAGGACACTTGTTTCTCCAAATCAGAAACTACTCCATCACTGCATCATAGTAAGATGTTACACTGTGTCTATTGTAGTCTCAGATCTTAACGATGGGTGGAGAGCTGCCACTCATCCTGTCGTCAGAGTCCGGGGGTTACTGGATTGACCCACCTTTGGAGAGACTTGTAGATGTGAGTCCCACCTCCTCCCACTCAGGTCCAGATCCACAGAGCTACGACATCATGGAGAAAGACGGAGAGGCCAAAATCTATCACGAGTTCTTCCGCTCACGAGTAAGCAATGTTTATCAAAAGGCTTCAAGAATCATTTTATTTTCCTGGATTAAGTTTCATGTTTATCATCCTTTCCATTTTAGTACCATCACTCATTCACAGCAGTTGATCCAGCTCTGGGGCCTTTGGTCCTGTCTGTGTGTTTGGAAGAGGAGGAAAACAAGCTGCGGGTCATACTCAGGTTAAGATCTCACACACTCAAACTGACCATAAGTCATTGTTTAACACACCCATTTCCTACTTAGAGCATCCAACTTTAATTTACACTCCCATACGTTCACATTTCTTTTCACTTGTAGATTTACCACTCCAGAGTATGAGATGAGAGAAAAGTCGCTCTCTGTCTATCTCTAATTTCAGTTTAAGACTTTCAAAGTTTCTAAGCCATTCATGGTCCGTTGCAGCCTGCCAACTTTTAACCTCCAGATAACTTTTATCTTCATCATTTGCATATTATTCACAAGTTTTATTTTTTTATAGAGGGGGTGTGATCTTCAGTGACATAGGAACACTTTTTGTACTTTAATTGTATGTCTAAAGAGTATATTTTTACATTTAGATTAAATACTTCTGTACAAAACTGTTGTTAATCTTAGGAAACACTGCGTTGCAAATATACAGACAGTATTTTTTGTCTTTCAGGATGAAGGAGTGCTCTCTACATGGAGTTTTCTCTGTCTCTCTTTTCCCTAACGTACCATCTTCTGTTGAATTAGCAAAGGTAACACCCATTTTTTCTGGTGTTTCTATACAATAATCAAACAGTACATTGGGTGACAGGACCACACTGAAAAACTTCTGACTTCGAGTAAGACTAAAAGATTAATTAAAAGTACATTGTGCAGTATTTACATTATTTTTTAGAGCAGATAGTAGATCGGTTGTTTTCAAATGTGTTTCTGCAAACTGATGGTTCAACATAAATAACATAAATTCTCATGACTCCTTTTTTGGTCAAAGTACTCTAACAACATAATTTGGATCTCTGACTTTGTGAAGCATGCTCATGAAACTCATCTTTCCTGCTCTCCAGATGCTTTGTGACAGAGTGACTGTGTCAAAGTTTGAAGTGGTCAGCTACCTCAAGGTAATACTTCTTAAAGTTATTTACTTTGACTCTTAACTTTGAGCTCATGTGATTTATTTGTCTTTTATGTCCCTGTAGACATCCACTGTAGAAAAAAACAGCACCTCTTATCTCTTTGCTGACATGAAAAAGTTGTAATCCCTGGTGAAAATCATCCTGCTTTCTCTTCACAGAAAGATGTATGGCTCATTTTGAATCTTTGTGATAGAAAATGTACATAAAAACTTTTAGTATAATAGCATTGTCTAGTGCTTACCCTGCAGCAGTGGATGCAGGCATTAAAAATAACTACAATACAGTACCAGTTGTGTCACTAATGGACTTGTTTGCTTTTGAAGGTCATGAATCATCAGTTTTCTTTTAGATGTTTAAAAACTAGCTAAAATAAAACCTTCACAGAATCTTTAAATATTCCCGACTTCATTTTGTAAAGTTTTATCAAAGCCCTGTCTATCTATCTCTCTGTCTTTCTCTCTCATTCACCCTTCAGGCTCCAGATCTCATAACTGCATTTGATGAACACAGAGTATCTCCTAATTTTAAGTTTGGCATTTTGTACCAAAAGGAAGGACAGGTAAGAAATCAAGCAGATAATATTCAGCATTCATAAATCTGTCTGAAATATGGTGTCAAATTATAACCTCCCCTCTGAACAACATCCATCTGTCTGTAGCTCACTGAGGAGGACATACTGAGTAACAATGAGGAGAGTGAGGAGTTCAAAGACTTCCTCTCTATTCTTGGAGAAACTATCGAACTTCAAGGCTTTACCGGGTACAGCTGCACAATGATGATTTGATTCAGCACCAAAATAAGACATGCAATGAAGAATATCAAATGATATATTCTACTCATGTCTTTTTTTCTCAGGTTTAGAGGAGGACTGGATGTGTGTCACGGGCAGACAGGAAGTGAAGCAGTCTATACTTCCTTCCATGGGAGAGAAATCATGTTCCATGTTGCAACTAAGCTGCCATTCACTGAGGGTGACCCACAGCAGGTCAGCCTCAGTGGAGTCTATTTTAAGGACCTTTTCTGAGTCTTAGTTCTTCAGCAAACAATGACTCATGCTTTTCTGTTTCTTCTGCTCACCCTGCACAGTTGCAGAGAAAAAGACACATTGGTAATGATATCGTGGCATTGGTCTACCAGGAGGGCCAGACTCCCTTTCTGTCTGATGTTATCAAGTCTCACTTCCTGCACTGTTTCCTGGTGGTCCGAAGGATTGAGAGGCCAGAAGAGACGGAAGGAATTGCTTACCAGGTCAGGCCGTAATCTGAAATAACCAGTCACTCTTAAAGCCCTCCTTCCCTTAAACTGAGAAATATCACCAAGACTTCAGCAGGACAACAGCTGAAACATTCTGATGCTCAAACGTTTATCAACTTCAACATTTCTTTGGAAACACTTTTCATTTTGATATCATTTATCAAATTAGCAAATTTATCAGAAAAACTTGTTCGTTGAATGTTAGTCAGTCAGGTCCATCACAACAAATCTCTCTCCTGTTCAAAGGTGTCGGTCACAGCCAGAGAGGATGTTCCCCCATTTGGCCCTGTCCTGCCTGATCCTCCCATCTTCACAGAGGTAACAAAAACACCAAAATCAAGCAAATTATAATTTGTACTTATAGAAATAAATTCCACAGCACATTTTGCCTTGTTAGACACAAAAAAAGGAAAAGTTATAAATTATATTTCAAGCAGTTGTCCATTCTGTTAAGTGTCCTTATACCAATCTATTTGTTATAGCATGTTTACCAGGACTAGTGAGGCTACCTCGACAAATTGAAGATGTTAGTAATGTTTGCAATTAAAAAATGTGCTGACAAAGTGGTCAAGCTGATCTTCCCACCTGTGAGGACCAAAACTGCCAAAAAAATAAATAAAAAAGAAGTGGAAATAAAAAAAAAAATAAAAAATGTATAAATAGATAAAATTATAAATAAATGTGATAATTACATTTGATATCAATAAATAAAGAAATAAAAGCACTCTGAAATTGACGAGGTATGTCTGCCAATAAAATGCCAGCGGTAAATAATTTGACTTTTCCTTACAGGAAGTGGTACATTTGAAAGATTGTAACGAACTGAAAATGAGGAAAATCACCTTAGCTAAAAATAAAGTCAAATATTTTTTGAAGAAGTTGCCTTTATTTTTTTGTTAGTTTCCATCATTTGACCTGTTTGTATCCATTGTGCATTTTACTTGGTAGTATGTAGAGCTTAAACAGGGATGTGGTGGTCTGTGTCTTTTGCTCTTGCCTGCTTACCGTTTACAAACATTGCTAGCCTGGAAATGTCCCTTGTCTTTGACCCTCAACTATTTAACTTTCAATGGCTCCATCTTTATTCTCTTGATAGTTTTTGAGTAATTAACATTTACAACTATAGATGTAGGTGCTTCACAAGTTCTGGTGTCCTCTCTTCTGTCTTTAAGCAATCCATGCTGAGAGAATTTCTTCTGACCAAACTCATAAATGCAGAGATTTCCTGCTACAAAGCCCAGCGCTTCAGCAGACTAGAGGTAGAGAAACAATGTTCTTCACACTCTTTCGTTGTAAATTTCCAGGCTTGTCGTCTGATCACTCTCTGCCATATTTGCTTACCCACCCCTCCTCTTGTTGGAAGCTCCGCACTAGATCATCTCTGCTGGAGGGCTTGCAGACTGAACTCTCAACCCGTTCCCATTGCATGATGGGAGATTCATCCCTACCTGCTCTGTCATCTTCTGAAGGAGTACGAGGGGTGTCTGAGGGGAGCGGAGGATTCATTGAGAATTTTAAGGTAAATGTTGGCTTCTCTCAGTCCGTAGGTCCAAGACTTGGCTTCATTATTGAACTCAACTTTCTTCTTCTTCTGCATTCTCTTTCTTCAGAGAGCCATAAGAGTGCGGAGCCACTCTTTTGAAACTCTTGGGGTTCCCAGGAAGATTGCTGTCAGTGCATCACAGAGACCAAAGGTAAATATTCACCAGATGATCTTTGATGAACTTTTTTGGCACTAAATGAATACTTAACGAAAGATTTGAAGCTGATAATTGATTTTTCCTTCCTTCACAGACAGAGAAAGATGGAGAAAGGTAACAATTACAAAAAAAAAAAAAAACTAACAATGTCTACTGATGTCTAAGGTAACAGAAAACATTTCTTTTCCCTGCTTTTCAGTGATAAATCTCCAGGACCTCTGCCTGGACTCTCTGATACTTCAGGAGCAGCTGAACTCAAAGATCAAACCAGTCCTCAAGAAGAGACATAGAAGAAAGGTGTTGATAGATATTAGAAGTTATTATACATATAGACATGACTAGCCTATATGGTAACTCTGTTCTTATCCTTGTGGATGGATTATATGTAAATAGAGTCTAAATGTAAAGAGTATTTCTGAGAAGATCATTATTTTACTGTAATAGCAGTGATATTCTACACAAATTAAAATATGTACATTGTATTTCAGTGAAATGTGAAATTTATTTAACTGCCGAAAAGGCTCAAATGTTTTGTTGGGGTTTATTTGGAGCGTATTTTCAATATCAATAAAATTACTATTTCATTGTTGGGTGCTGGTAAAGAAAGTGGTCAAGTTAGGTTAAAACAGGGGGAAATAACTATAAATAAGCATAATACACAGAAAGAGATTGTCTTGAAGTGTTTAACATTTTAAGTTACAAATATGTTTTGCTGTTTATGGAAAGATGGAGGAAGGATGAAGAGAGGAAAGTGATGGCTTGACACCTTCAATGGCATTAGAAATGCTACAATCATCAATTTAATTTACTGCAACTGTTTATCAAAAAACCTAAGCCAAACAGTGAATATAAAAGCTTTCTAATGGAAGTTTGCCGTATATTCTGATAATGAATAAAATAAAAATGTGGCCACTGATTATAAGTGTGACTTTCATTTGGGTGTATTGCACATGCAAAGTACTTCTTGGACAGTGAAGGTTCTCAGTCATCCAGGTCATGGTACCTCCAAACTCAGACCTGGTATAGTCTTTGAAAAGCACTAAATAGGGCTTTTTCCTCTGTCCTTTTTCACAGCAGAAACTATGAGGTCACCAACTCCTGCCTGAAATTCTAAACAAGCAGGTCTCCAGAAAAAATGAAAAATGCATACTATAAATTTACTCAAATTGAGTTTAAATTGTACTGTATTATGAGTATTTAAGGAACATAGTGGAATTTGGGATTTTCTGTGCTAAGCCCATGATACAAGGAGGAAACTGTGCCACCGTTATGTAAAAACTTTATGAAGTTAGTCTATATTCTCATATTGAATAAAATTATAGCACATCCTTAACTTTTTTTTTTAGAAGTGTGACTTCTTTTGGGTTTATAACTGTGAGGAATATCCTTGCATTTTGTATTTTCTATGCAAAGTTCATTAGCAAACTTATGTGGTGAAACATTCCCAGAGCAAAATTTATCATTTAGCTTTATCTTTTTCTTTTCTTGAATTGTCCTGGGTATATAAAAGTGCATCTAAACGTGAGGATCCAATCGTTTTTCTGAAATAAAAGTTAAATTTAAAGAAGAAAATAAAGATGAATAAATATAAAAAGTGTGTTCCTATATGGATTATTTACGTAAGGAAACTAAGTTAATTTGTCTTTTTGTTCTTTTTACCACTGTGCCGTTTCACACCCCAGACCGCAGGGTGGCGGTAATGCGCCTCTGCGCTGTTCGACCAATATATTTAGCTTCAACAAAAGAAGAGGGAATGCTTCGCAGTGAAATAAAATTTAGGTTGGCGATCAGTTACCTTAGTCCAGATGAGGGCAGTAGCGTGTTGATTTATCATTTAGACTGTTGTGTTGGTTTGTTTGACTCCTCACATTCAAGATCCTGGCTGAGACCGAACCTCTCCGCGTCGCTTGATAATCTGTCGAACTGTGGCTAACTGACAGAGAGGGCTAATTCTAAAATATTACCTGGTGGTCATCCAGGTAGTAAGCTCATCTTTGTTAAAACACCAGCTAAAGTGAACATTCACGTCACGAAGACCTACGTCAGGTCAGTTGAACTTTGACACACTGAGCGGTGCGCCGACTCTGCTTGCTACCAAGAGAAACGCTCTTCAACATAAACTTTAAAGCCAGTTTAACTTCATTCTTTATCTAGTGTAGGCCATTTACCCTGCAGATCTGACAATGACTTCCAAGAAAGTGATCGAGCTGTTCTACGATGTGGTATCTCCATACTCCTGGCTGGGCTTTGAGGTCAGTGTTGATTTCATTTGCAGCGAGTCCCAGACTTGATAATAATGGTGAAACTTGACACAGATCGTTTGTGTCTACAGGTTATGTGCAGGTACAGAAATGTGTGGAATATAGAGCTGCAACTGCGCCCTGCATTTCTTGGTGGCATCATGCAAGGATCTGGTGAGTAAACAGTTGAAGGGTGCATTTAATGAAGTACAAAGTTGTGTTCAAAGCCTAACATTCTTTATTACTCACAGGCACTTGATTTTGAATCCGGTGTTAATTAAAATCAGAAAGCATCAAGTCATAAAATGCAATATTACTAATGTTGGATTGTTTATATTTTCAGAAGTAAATGAAAAAAATGTTTATATTGTTTTAGATCCTGTGAAATTTGTCTCCCATTACAGGCAACAAGCCCCCTGGTCTGGTTCCAAACAAGTTCATGTACATGACCAAAGATCTGTCCCGCCTGGCGACGTATTTTAATGTCCCCCTGCAGAGCCCTTCTGACCCTGCTGATGCCATGTTTAGAAAAGGTAACAGTTTCCTAACTGGCCCTCTTGTTGATGCAGCCTTACAACAGAAAAAAGTTGTTTCTTTTTCTTTCCTAAACAGATCCAATGAGGCAGTGAATTTCAGCTTTTTTTCTGTTTTCCCCTTTCAGGCTCTTTATCTGCCATGAGATTTGTGGCAGCAGTCCAGGAGAGGGAGAAGGGTGGAGACCAGCAGGTTGAGCGTGTGTCCCGGGAGCTGTGGCGAAGGATCTGGAGTGAGGACAAAGACATCACTGAACCTGCATCGTTGGCTGAGGTACACTCTTCTGCTGACTGCTTGTGTCTGAGGGTATTAACAAGCTTTTTTCAGTTCTGTCAGAGTGTGAAAATGGTTTTTCTTTATGCAGGCAGCAAAGAAAGCAGGTTTGACCGAAAGCGAGATTAAAGAAGTGCTGAATACGTACACCTCACAGAAGATCAAAGACAAGCTGAAAAGCTCCTCAGAGGCTGCACTAGAATATGGGGTCAGTTCTTCTGTTTTCCTCGTAGATTTAATAAAACAGTGGAAAAAATCTTACCCCTGTTTTTTATCTTAGGCTTTTGGATTTCCCATGATTGTGTGTCATGTAAACGGCCAACCAGAGATGTTCTTTGGATCTGACAGATTTGAGCTCATGGCCAACTGCATTGGTGAGAAAACTATTACATTGTAGATATACACATATAAACACACATAATGCAAGATTGAGTATGAAAGATAAAAATGACACTTGACATGATCTTATTTTATTTTGCACTACTGTATGTACACTTAACATCGCCCCTGGTTAGACATTGTTCGATACATATATGTATAAACGCTGTTTCACTGGCCACAAAACACAAACAGTTTGATTTAGACCCAAACAACATTAAAATACACCTTTTTGCTTGCATGGTTTGTTCAGCATCTCATTTTTATTCAAGCTGTGTAAGATTTTCTCCCCAGACTCGCTTTGTTCTCTGTTTCAGGTGAAAAGTGGCTGGGACCTCAGCCTGACAAGTCAGCTGCCAAACTGTGAGAAGAAGAGCTGCCTTATATTTTGCTGGTGTGCTCGCTGGTTTTGGAATTGCAACATATTAAACTTTGATTGTTTTTTTTCTAATTAGCATTTTCACATTTTCTCTGCTGTGCCTTGTAAAACTGTTCAGCTTTTTTCCAATGTAACAAAACAACAGAGCTGTGTAAATATTGTAGTATAACAATTATGTGCTAATTAAAAGAGGTGCTGGCCGTTTGGAGATCAATTCTTTGGACATCTTTTCTGTTTACCATGGGCTTGAAAAGGATTGTGTATTTGCTCTAAACTAGTTAAAACAACAACATTTTAGTTTGTTAGTTAAAATGTGTAGTTTGCATTTCTGTTGGTGTCTCAGTATTTTATGACATTTCTATTGTTTTTAACCAATTCAAGAATCAGTCCCATCAAGTTGTCAAATGGTGTAACCACAAAAGCAAGACAAGTATGAAATAATTCAGCCTCCCAAAAGTTATGTACACAAACTACTGAAAAAACTTATTTGTGATTAAATATTATCTCAAGGTTTGTTTGAAATATTTAATATCTAAACTTGATAACACAGGTTTTGTTGCACTGAGCAGGTCAGTATGCTGTACAAATCAATGTTTTTTTTTCTCTTTTTAGGTAATTTTTTAATTTCATTACATTGCAGTAGACTGCTAATATCATATTCATCATAATTTTTGTGTAATATCAGATTTTGTATGCAAAATATTAGTTACACCAGTTCAGCTTCAACCGTGTCACCAAGTGACCACGTCTTTCACCCACAAGCATCTTTGACTCTTCTTCTAACACCACTATGAGATTGACATCCAGAGCTTATAGTGTACTGTAATGTTTCCTTAAGCACTTCACCAATAGCCAAGACATGTAGATCAAAGGTACCAGTTCTCCTCATAAAGAAAGGTTATAACTACAGCACTGATAACAGCTTCAACTTAATATTTCACCAGTTTGAGTCATGCTTTAACTAATGGGCTCCCTGTTAGCTCAGCTGAACCAAGACTGAACATTTAACATGCTAATTATAAGCATGCTAACACTATTACTGTGAGGGTATTATCATTTATCATAAAGCAACACAGAACTTTAACATCACCACAAATAAATGCACACTGAGTGCTTTGGAAACTTGATTGCACCTGGGTAGGAAGGTTAATTTGTATGTGGTTGACACTGTGTTTGTTTTGTGATCTGCAGATGAGCTTTTCTGGGTGTAACCCTCCCGTCTCCTACTGAGAGCCGAGATATGCTGTGGTTCATTTCATAACTATACAGGATGTGGCTGTAAAATGTGGTTAGCTGGGGAAAACATCATGTTATCAGAATTGTTCAACTAGTACTTTGTTCATTTTGCAAAATACAGACCAATAATACAAAGCAAAGGTCCATTGTTGATATTACATGTGTTAATATTATATGTGTTAATATTATATAAGTATATGTATCATGTCACCCATGATGACAAAATGTAATATAAAAATGTGGATTTTTTTTAACCAGCATGCTTATATAATGCTATTGAATCTGCTGAACTGAAAAAACGTCAAAATTACTCTGCACAGGCCTTACAGAAAAATCCAGAAAGGAATCATATGGCATTTTTATTTTTTTGTTTTATTTCAGCCTTGAGTGTGTGCTGCATTGGTTGTTTCAGCTATTGGAGCCAAGAGAAGCAAAGGTAAGTATTTTATTATTTTGTTCATTCATTTATTCAGAGGGATAGTACTTTTTAGTGAACATTTCGGCTCAGCATCCACAGAGTTATGTCAGAGTTCAGCATTCGGCAAGTTTCATGGCATTGTGGCCCCTAGGCAGTAGAGTATTTACAGCGCCTGCCATTTGGGATATTTGTTGTAGCTGCCTTCCATCTGTCAATAAAGATGTGTTTTCTTACTTGAAGATCTTAAAAAACAAACAAACAAACAAACAAAAACTAAATGAATGCAAAATAAATCCAACATAATAAAGCATTTTGTATGAATCTACTGCTCAAAATAATAAAACAAAGTTATAATTTGATATGGTATTTTGTTGCATAAGTCACTTTTATGATAGTGCTCTGAGCACATTTTGCTGGTAAATGTTCAGTTGGACCTTGCAACGATTAAGTTTTCTGACTGACACTGGGATAAAGTATTTGGTGCCTGTATCAGACAACAAACACAGTTTATAACTGCCTTCTGAATTCTCCAGGTACTGCTGAGCTTGTCCTACGAGTTCCAGAGCGATGAAGGCCAAACACGCTTAACAATAGACTGAGGCCTAAAAATGACAAGGAGCTGTAGGACCAGTTTTACTGAACAAAGACGTGAAAGGCAGGGCCAATGATAGCCAACATATGTCGACTTAAGAGAAAGAGATAATTGCAGAATGAGGTGGAGCAACCTCATAGAGAGAAGGAAGGAGAGAGGCAGGGCAGGACCAGGGATTACCACAAACCTGATGTCAGCATGATGTACGACTTCTTAAACTAAGAAGGAGGAAGAAGGAAGAAGAAGTAAACAGAGGAGACGAGGGATAAGGTGTAGGTGAGGAGGGTGGAGTTAAGAAAACACAGAAGGTGGAACAAAGACAAACAGAGAGCAGAGATCCCCTGAGCCCGTCCAATCACCTGAGAAAAACAAGGCGATGAAGATCTGAAAAGCTCAGCTGAACCCGGACTCCACATTCAGCATGGAGGATGCATAAAAAGATTCTTACTGTGTGAAGGAGGGAAACATGAGCCTCAAATAACAGGATTTTATTTAAGAATATAAGAGAAAACTGAAGGAGCTGAGGTAAGGACTAGAAACACTATGTCTTTTCTTCAACCTGTCGTTTGAAGTCAGTAAATATACTGTGATGGCTGATGTGGAGGGAGCTGTTTATTCATTTAATCATAATCCTGTTTATTACTCTGGGCATAATGTTTCTGTAATGGTTATGGCATGTTATCGGTTAAAGTACATGAGCTGGGGCTTTTTAATGACTTACATCTGCCCTTTGGGTGTGTGTAGTGTAACACCAGCATTTGTGTTTTTTAAAAAATGCAGAGGAACAGGTTTGGAGATCTTGTATCTGACGTGACAGAACGATCATGAAGTCTGAGAGTTTCCAAGTGTGACTGAATAGTCACTTCTGTAACTGTTGATTCAGAAAAATTAAAAAGGGTAACTCAGTTAAAGATTAATTTCATATTTGTTTTGTAGGTTGTTGTTTGATTGACAAGCTACATTATTCTGTTATCTATCTACATCTATTATGCTATCTACAACAACTGATTATTGGAATAAGATCTGCGTTTCCTGAAGAATCAAAATTCTTATTTGTCTTGTTGAAATTTAAGAACTCTGTCGATGTGTCAGAGTTTCCATGCTATGTGCCAGTCATGTGTGGCAGTAAGAGGCATAGTGGCACACCTTGAAGACAACATTTTAAGCTGTGTTCTCAGTTACATGTCGGCTCAGACACCTTCTTATACTGGATACTTTGTAAAGAGTCATGTTACTATTGGTGAATCCAGCCACAGAGACTAAATGAGCTTCAGGACAACTATTGTCTCATTAACTGTTGTTTTTACTGATCAACATCCATTTTTAAGCACAAAACTAATATAACAACTGTGAACATGTGGGAATACAAAGAGCCTAATGAGAATGTGCAACTGATGTTTAATCACGGATGAGTTTTAGAAACTTAACTTACGTCTCTTAAAAACTTCACAGGATGTCTTCAGTATCAAATGCAGATTTCCGCTGTAACCATGGAGATACAATATGTGGTGAGTTTAACAGCAGATCATTTCTGTTCACCAACCTGGTTTGACCCACTGAGGACATTCATTTCAGCTGACAGATAAACAGAAAACACAACAGCATAGACTGTACAGACCAGCATGTCTTACACTTTCAGATCAGTGTATCTAAAACCTGCTGAGAGATTCTTGGATTGTGTGTGTGTGTGTGTGTGTGTGTGTGTGTGTGTGTGTGTGTGTGTGTGTGTGTGTGTGTGTGTGTGTGTGTGTGTGTGTGTTTGCAGAGATCCGAGTGTACGAGCAGGAGGTGATTATTGTGCCCATCCTGCTGCTGGCTAGCTTCCTGGTCACGGTGGTCTTCATTTTCTTGCTGCGCTTCTGTCCAGAGAAAGTCGATAAGATTCGTCCACAGGCCTCAAAGCCGAACCCCAGGAGGGTGCTGCAAGGCATTGACGGTATGACGCTGGGGGAAACAAAATGTGCAAGTTTCTCTGACTGTTGCTGACAGTTGCTTGTTGAGAGATGTTGTTAACCTCCTGTAATCTTAATTAAAAAAGAGGATCCTGAATCTGAAGAAAAGGGATAGATAAAACACAAATTCTTTAGATTTTATGTACTAATCTAAATTTTAAAAAAGACCAAGAAAAACTTTTTATGAACACTAATTATGATTTATAAACTTTATGCACCACACAACTGATTGCCCGCCTTAGTGTGAATGCTCTCCATTATCTTTCATGACACTAATTCCCCTTCACTCTCTCTTCACAGCTCCTCCTGGTATCAACGTTCTGGAGCATGAAAGCATCGCTCTGGATGTACCCAGTTCCTACTCCACTTTCAACCCCCCTCACACCTACCCTTCCAAAACCCTCTCCACACCTGTGATGGCACCCACCCTCTCACACAACCCCCCTCAGCAGACCTTCCAGCCCAGTTTTACTCCTGTTGTCCAGCCCAGAGAGTTGCCCCGCCAGAGGCTGCCTGAGTCCTTCAACCTGGTTTCTCCTCTGCCTGCTGCCTTCTCCCTGCGCTCTGACTCCTCTGTGTCCCTCTACAGGGCCCGCATGGAGAACAGGAATGTGGTGCTGCGAGTCCTGAATGGTGAGATGGTCAAACTTGGATTAAATGGGGGGTTGTTTGTGGCAGTTGAGTTGAGCTCTTTAGTGTTCTCTCTTTTTATTTACTGTTATTATCCTTTGCATTTTACAGACTCTGCTGATGCCACAGAAAGACACAACTTTTTAGGCTTTGCATCCTTCTTGGCCCAGCTTGGACCTCATCCCTTTCTCCCAGAGCTTCTTGGTGTGGTCTCACTTCGAGCTCCTCTTGTTACTGTAATGGAAGAGCTGGAGAACAGAGATCTGCTCAGCTACCTGTGGCGATGCAGACAGGTATGTTTGATGTGTACACTGCTTGAATTTGTGTTGACTTACTTCAAGCAACAGACCGTACGTAGGAAGCACCAAAAAGGCGCAAAAAGGAGCAAAATACATTACTCCTTAAAGATAACGTGTTTGTGATTTCCTCCTAGGAAAATGCAGATCCACCCTGTGAGATGTCAGAGAGAAGAATATTTACCATGGCCAAACAGGTGGCTTCAGCCTTGGTTAGTGCGCTGATAAATATGTCCTCACCTTTCTGCAGTGTTTGACTTTCAAATCTCAGACGTGCACAACCCCTGTCCATGATTGAACCAAACTGCTCTACAAAAGGCCTCTGTGTTCAACCCTGGGATGCATTTTATCTTTTTTTCAGGAGTTTCTTCATAGTAAAGATCTTCTCCATGGAAACATTCGTGCCCGCAGCGTGTTGGTCAGCAGAGAGCACACAGCCAAGCTCTGGGGCCTGCATGGGGTCTACACGAGGAAGAGCCAAGGAGCCACTCAGAAAGATGACCCCAGCATGAAGAAATGGCAGGCACCAGAGCTGTTAGCAAGGAGACCTCCTAGCCAGAGCAGCGACATGTGAGTTTTACTGTTCACATCTCAGATACACTCTTAAATTCACATCTTCAAGAACAGATAATGAAATTATTAAATCCTAAAGGCTTGTTACTGAATTTAAGACTAACTATTCTTTTACTTTCTGTGTTTTTCTCTAGTTGGTCATTTGGTATTTTACTGTATGAAATGGCCACACTGGGTAAGCTTAAGGTTGATTTAAATGAATTTTCATGGTTTTTGCATTCATGTAATGAAGCCACACAATGCCTGGTTGCAACATTCATCATCATTTACTGTTTTCTTTTCAGGTGAAGCTCCTTTTGCAGAAATCTCAGTTAATGAACTCCTGCAGTTTCATCAACGAGGGAAGAGTTTGAAAAAACCTTCAAACTGTTCCAACACACTGTAAGAATTCCCTTCAGTCTTTACACAACACAAGAATTAAGCCAAAAGCATCTTTATTCACGTGTTAAGCGCAGACTTGTTGTCTGTCTTATAGACACTCCATCATTAAGGGTTGCTGCCAGTGGAAGGATCTGGATCGGCCATCTCTGGCTGAGGTGAGCCGTAAGCTGACCGCAGGGGAGAAGAGTGCGTCTGACAAAGTCCTGAAGGCGCCAGGGCCGGCGAACATTGAGCAGTACCTGCAGGAAGCCGGATACGGAGAAACCAACAGCTACACTGTTTTCTGATCCCTGTATGTTCCAGCACAATAAGACTATAAATTGCACTATTCCACACCCCAATGGTGCACTTTGACAAAAACAGTATCTTTCAGGTGCAATAAGTGCTTTAGTCACTGAAAATAATCATTTTTTGTTGTATTCTTCTTTTTCCAACTTCATTTGCATACTTTTTGCCATCTTTGGTTTGAATAAAATTTTGTAGAGGAAAACTTTTAGCGATGTAAACTTGAAAAATGTACAGTTGCTGCATTCAGAGTTTGTGGCCATTACTGTCAGTATATGATGGTTTACATATCTTGTTTACAACCTTAAGCCAATATAAACTAATAGATGCGATGTCTGTTCTGAGATCTTTTGTATAAATCTAAATTAGGCGTAGTTATAAAAACAAAGGGAAGAAGGCGAGTGTCTCATGAGACATGAATTTCCTAAAATGTGAATAAAATCCCACTAACATTACAATGTCTGTCTCATTTTTCAGTGTGAACACACAAACATGGATCCTTTAACAGGTATTGTTTATTGGTAGTACTGCATACGTACACAGAGAACTTCCACTCAGCCCTCAGGAGAGCAAACCATGAGAAATACCTATTTTCAGGTAGTTAAGTTGGTTAAAGCTACTAAAACTATATCTCATCCATGAAAAAATAACTCTGTAGTACAAAATGGAAAAGATACAAAACTAAACTTTAAATGACTGATAAAATGAGCTAAATAAAACACCAGGCTTTATGAGTGTCCTTTGCTTGATGTCATTGGAGCCTTGGTTGAACATCTATGGTAGAGTAACACATTACTGATAAAAGGCTAAAACATCTAAAGGAAGTCGACTAAGTAACCGTGTAATTGAAGTAAAAGCACCACTTGAAATCCAGCAATAAGGCAACATTTCTTTTTTTTATCCCAACAGGTGAATTATCCTAGATAACACCCTTGATAGCACCCATTAATGCACACTTTGCAGGTTTTACAAGAGTATACAAACGAAAGGTTTCTTTCTACTCACAGTAACAGATAAAAACTAACAAACACTACTGACATGGATACAACTCAAATATAAAAGAACAAATACAACATGTTTTTGCACATTCAAAGTCCAGAAAGTAAAGTGTTAAACCTCGGGATCTTAGTCTTTTAAATGTCTTTTTAAAACATAATCAGAGATCCTATTCTCCCTCGGACTGCATCACTCACGTAGTGTGTTGATGGAGGCACAGATCTTTAGAGCAGGACCCAGTTTGATATTCATGGTGGAGATGAGATGATCCTCACGCAGAAGTAGCAGAGCTTGACCGTCTATCTCCTGTGACAGGAACTGAGCAGCCAGCTCTTCACAACCTGAAGGAAACCCAACAAAATGGTCAAATCAGCACAAATTGAAAACATGGCAAAGGGTTTTGAAGCTGTGACCAATCCACCGAGAACTGACCTTGAAGAGAAGAGATAAACCTGCAGACTTCTTCCACACTCCACTGAGCAGGAGTTGCTGAGAGAAAGTTAGCACCCTCTAGTGGGAGGCCTCCAGGAGCCGAGCTGTCAGATGGAGGGGCGCTGTGTGCAGCTCTCGTGCAGGAGTGAGAGGAGCTTGGGGAGAGTGAAGGAGACTCATCCTCGTCTTCTTCCCCATCGCTGGAGACATCATCTGAACGGCTAGACTCGGAGTGACACTATGCCAAAAAGAGTGGATATTTTAAAGAAAGCTAACATGAAGATGCTGAGAATTGATGTCAAGGCAACCAAAGTAATAAAGCATTTGCCCTCCATTTTCTTTATTAGTATGAATCCAATTGAGAGCACAAACCCAGTCAGACTCTGCATTTATGACTTTCAAACCATTTCTGTGGATTTCAATCTTGTAAAAAATATTGTTTATTTCTAACTGGACACACACTAGTGCAAAGTTTTGTTTTCAAAAAGCCAAAAAAGCCACTACTCACTGCAGTAATACTCTAATATGAGAAGTGATCTTATTTAGAGACTCTTTACTTTTATTTCATGAGTAAAAAAATCAAGTCACTCAGTTGTTTTTTAAAGGTAATGTTTGTCTACCACAAACAAATGCAGGGTTTACAGGATTTGTTGGTGGTAACTAAAAAAAACAAACAAACATTATCACCAGTTTCATCCTCCTCTCTTACACCAACTCTTACCTTAACAGGTAGATGTCTGCTTGACATCTTATTACAGGGGGTATTAGAGCCGCTCTTACGAGACGACACCCTTCGCCTTGCAGCACCATCGCCTGGGGCTAGAGGCGGAGCCAGAGCTCCACTACCTCTTCCCCTGCTCGTCTTGAAGTGTTGGCTGCAGCTAACGTTATACCTGTGAATGCAAAAATTATTCCACAGAGGAAAGGTTCCAGTGTTCTTTGTAACATATCAAGGCAACTTTTATCCCCTTTCCAATGTGCATAGTAAGCTGCATTCACTGAGCAGCTGGTAAAATCTCAAGCTCATTCTATTTCATTGTACAGTAACCAGATTTGAATGCATTTATAGAAATATATTTTTAAGTTAGAGAATGTGCACTAACAAAAAAAATGTAAAGCTGAAGTTAATTATATAATAATACCTTTTAGCGCAAGTATTTGAACAGAACCTCTTTGATCCTCTGAACTGGCTTGCAGGGGCGAGGCTTGCACAGTACTCACACTTCAACACTGAAAGAAGAAAGAGAAGATAAAACCATGTTAAATATCCAGGCAGTATAAAAATGCCCACCGTTAAAAACAAGTTGGACACAGGTTTGGCTCATTTGATGGAGCTAATGCCCCAAGTATAGAAGCCACACTCCTCATCAGACTAATCGAATCCCAGTCCTGACATGATTCAATGCAAGTCATCCCCTCTCTCCTTATGTTTCCTGTTTCACTCAAGTTCACCTATCAAGTAAAGACAAAAGACACAAAAAACAACTTAATTTCAGCACTTACATGGAGTCCCATTCTCTGAGCGGCCAACCAGGGCAAAATCTCTGTCTTTGAGGAGTCCAGCAACCTGTCACATCAAATGTAAGTGAGATGAGAAATCTTTGTGTCAGACAGTATCCAGGTATAAAAAAACAAAAAGACAAACTTACGGGGAAAGGCTCAGCTCCCTCCTGAATGACAAAGCCCTCAATGAGGTGTGTAAGGACTTGAGGTTTGACCACCGCCTGGGGGACAGGGGCTCTATCTTTGTCTCCATGCCCACCTCTTAACAAGGGCAGAGGCAGGGACAGGGTAGGAGGAGATGAGAAGGCAGCTGATGTGAGAGGAACTAGTGAGAATCAAACAAAAACAGAGATTTAATTCAAAATAATAGACTTTTAGCAACAACTTTCAAGTATTATTAGAAATCTAGACTTGATTTAAGATGGGGAACCAACACACCTGAGTCCTTCATTGGGGCGGGAGATAAAGGAGGAGCAGAGTCCTTCATGGATGCAGAGTCTGAGGATTCTGTCACCATTTCGTTTGAAGCATCACAGTCTGATTTTCGTTTCAGAGAGCCAATAGCCGGCTTTATCTAACAGTAGATGAAGAGAAACAAGAGAAAGTGTTACAGCTCCCTGAACATTGATCCTGACATTTAAACAAATGAGTCTCAGACCTTACCATAGCACTGTTGTTGGAAATTGTGTTAACATTTCCTCCAGCTGCACTCTCCTGGGTCATGCTGCATCGTGCCTGTGCCAGAGCTACAACCTGTGCATTCCCTGTTAAGCCCTGCCTTGCTCCCACAAGTTGAACAGGGATGTGAGGAGTGTTGTGCCCCCCAGCTGCAGCCTGGCTGTTGCTCGGTGGTGCTGGGAGAATAGGAGGTGGATGTCGAGGAGGCAGCTGCACAGGTAAGCGGTGTCCCTGAGCGGTCTTTGGCTGGATTGGCACGGGGCCTTTGTCTGCTGTCGTGCTAGCCTGTTGTAGTGGCTGGACAACCAGAGTCTGAGTGTTTACGTTGGCTTTTGGGGTCACTGAGCCGATAGGGTATCCCTGGGTGGAGGTGGTGACGTTTGAGGTGGGAACCAGGATCACAGGGGCAGCAGAGGAGGACAAGAGGAGTTGAGGGAGAGGGAGTGCTTGAGAGGAATTAGAGGAAGGAGCTACAGATGCAGCAGGAGTAACAGTCATTGCAGCCTGGTTTCCAGTCTTTACAGTCATTGTGTTGGGGGTGGATTGCTGAGTAAAGTTGCCTTTGGCTATTTGTTGTTGCTGCTGTGGTTGAACTTGCTGCTGACCTGCCTGGGCAAAAGTCTGTTGACTAAGAGGAAAAGTGGTAACATCTTTTCTCTCTGGATGCTCAGACTTAACAGAAACAGGCCTGGGAGTGGAAGTGCCGTGAAGGGCAAGATTCTGCACCTGTAAGATTAAGACAAGAGAAGATTATTTAGACAAAAACAGCAGTTTTAGATTTCCTCCTTCAGTATTAATGTACTTGAAAAAAAATTAAATATCAGGCACTTTGTTGTTGCTATAATAGTATTCAAACCTGATCATTGTCAGACTGGGCACCAGCATTGGTAGGTGCAACCTCCTGCTGCTGCTGCTGCTGCTGCTGCTGGGGCTGTGTTTGTGTAACTGTTGCTACAGTTGCTGTTGCTGTACCACCAGGCATAAAGATGAGCTGCGAGGCCAGGGGAGCCCTGAGAGAGCGATTTACCTATAAGGTGAGAAAGATAAATGATCAAACACACATGATCAAACATATGATTGTGGAATTAACAGATTATGATGTCATTTACTGTAAATTTAAAAACACACATGGAGCAGGTTATCATTTTCAACTCACCCTAAGATACATTTGTCCTTGTCCTGCAGAGTTTCCACCCAGCAACACAGACTGATTGAGAGCTGCTGCTGTTGTTGTTGCAGAGCTGGCTGGGCCATGAGGACGGGGATTGGTCGTGGTTCCTCCTGCAGTTGTGGTGCTGAGGTTGACCTGGAGGGAAGAAAAACAAACATTTTTCTTGCACCTAAAACTTAACATTAGAGAAACAACTGTGTTGTGCACGTTACAAACACTGTCTCAAAGAAAAACCTACAGTGGTGGTTGCCTGGGACATGCTGTTGCTTGGGGTGTTGGATTGTCGGCTGGCTGCAAGAGTGGCCTGGTTTAAAGAAAAAAGGAAATGGATGTTGTGCAAAATATTCTCTTACGTTGTGTCTAAATTGACAGCATTTTCATCTGTAAAGTTTTGTTACCTGTTGTACAGCAGCCAAGTTGTGGAGTTGGGCACTACTAATCTGCTGCTGGAGCATCAGCTGCTGGAAGTACTGAGCTGCATTTGGTTGTCTTTGCAGTGCTTGAAGAGCCTAAGAATACAACCAGGCAAACACATGCTTTGTGCTTCATACTTTATAATAAATTCAACACTGCAAAATATTAAATCATGATTTTCTCACCTGTACTGCCTGTCTTTCATACAGAGACATGTGGGCGATCTGAGGTGCACGAGAGTTCCCACTTGTCTGAGGATTTCCATTGTTGGTGCCTGTGTTTTGTTCCTCCCCTGCATCCATGTTGTCTGGAAAAAACACAGGGGCCATGCATTAATAGTAGCTGTTAACACAATCTATTATTTCTTACATACAAAACACCCCAGCAACATATGAGCCCTATACATCTAAGTGAGGAGACAAAGTAACACACTCGTGAAGAGATATCATACCTTAGAAGAGGCGAAAAAGCAAGTATGAAAGCTAAAATCATCAGGAGCTCTGATTTGTACAACCAAACTCCTTCAATACATTTTGTTTCAAGCTCTATAAAACCATTGCCATAATTAGTCGATCAACTTCGGGACGAGCACAACTGAAGTAACAAATAAAACGTATAGTATTAAGGCTGTTTATATGGTTTGTACAAAGGGGGTATAAATCATAGCTGGTTACATCCTTCACTGTACACCGTGTAACAATAACGACAGCTATATGTGATCTTGACAAAACTATGACTTTGCCACTTATCGTCGCAGAAAAGAGAAGAAATATTTTCTTGAGAAACTCAGCTGTCAAAATGATGGATGGAAGTAAGAGTAAGAGCAACATGGAGGAAAGCTCAGAGGAGCGAAGAAAGAAAGCTACGCATCTGTAGCTAACTACAATAGTTCTCAGCCAAAAAGTAATTAAAAAAAAGTCTGGTTAGGGTAACATGTACGATTATTACATGAGATACGGGGAGCGGTAAGTTTTGTGCGAGAGCTACGTTTAACGTTACTATTAGCTAAGGTCTCGTTATAGTTCTCTGTAAACACGCTAACTTGTTAGCACGGCTAGAAACAAGCTTGTTATCACTCTTGCCAAGAGATAACGGTCATGTTTTCGACGTGCTTGTGTCTTTACCTCTCCCTGATGCTTCGGTCCTTCTCGCAGTGAAATGCAACCAAGATTACGCTGCGACCTTTTTCTTTTTCATGCAACAATCGGTGGACCCTTTTTCAGGGTTTTGCCTCCAACAAAACCCCGCCCCTTACAGCTCAGTTTCTTCTTCTTCGATTTTATTCATGAGCGAGTCACAAACAAACCAAAGCGCACGGGCTCGACAGCCACCTACTGTACGGAGCTACATGTACAGTCAACGCAAACTCCCAGGGACAAATGTGAGACACTATTCCTTATTTCAAAATTATTCAGGCTCACCAAGTCATGTACAGTAAGTCAGTCAACTTTTATTTATGTACCTTAAGTTATAAAATACAGTTCAAAGTGTTTCACTGTGATTAAAATCAAAACAAAACAAACAAACAAACAAACAAACAAACAACAACAACAACAACAACAACAACAACAACAACAACAACAACAACAACAACAAACAATACAAAAGTATAACATTAAAGCTAAAAAGCTAAATTATCAAAATAGCAATACGACTGTAAATTGTCAAAAAAAAAAAAAACAATTCAAAATAAATAAATACAAATTTACGGACAAAAGTTAAAGAAAATTAAAATTACTAAATTACCAAGATGCTTAAATAACAAATGTTGAATTAACAGGAAATGGACACACAATAAACAATTAGGATCACAACAACTAAACTGTTGTTGATAAGAACATTGCCCACACTGGACTAAATGTTTATAGAACTGTTTATCTAGACTCTGTAGACTAACCAACATAAATATTTACAGTTCATGAAAGCTAAAGCATGATATAAAAGATAGCTTCATGTTTTTAATGTTTTTGGGTAATTTCTAAGGCTACCTTTAATGTCCTAATCACTTTCACCATCTTTTTTACATTGTCAGTTATTTTTAAAATTCTTTTTCCTTTTTTACAAAGGCAAACAGAGGACAGAACATCATACCTAAGTTTAATAAATAAATACAAAAAAAAAGTAAATAAAATGATTTGATGTTTGAAATAGCAAATAATGCCACTTGCTTTCTATTTAGCTATAAAATCACTGATCATTGAACTCATTGGCTGCAACATACAAGGTATAAAATGCATTTAGGTGGGGGTCTGTGAGAAAAGTCTGTTCTGTGTCTTTTCTACGAACACAGTGCGGCCAAAAAAACAATTTTTTGTCTGTATGTTTAAACAATTTGTTAGCATAAAAAGCACAACGCTACTAATTGAGGAAAGGATCACTATTCCAATGTGTTTACAATCCTTAAATTTGATCAATCTCAATAAGTGTGTTCAAGTGTCGACACAAATTTAATTATGGTCCACTTTTTATTTTGATAGAATCAGAAAACAAACAAAAAAGGTTTGGGGCTTGGAAATATCACTGAATTTATCAGGCTCGTTAGAGAATTACTCAGTTCATAGAAATAGTCACAATACCTTTCATTCAGAAAATAAGATAAAAAAAAATTGACAGCTGATAAACAACAAAAAAAGTATCAACATCAAAGTAAAACTAATTGGAGAGCTCACAGTTATAATCATTGTGCAGTATGATTTCTTTGCTCAAGCCTATAACATGAGTGAGCCACTGGCAAAAGAAAAACTGCCTCAATCCTTCACTTGAACAGTTTTTATTTCTAGAAATATTACAAACCTTGTAAATGATATCATCAAAGCTGTAACATTTACACTCATAGTATACAGCAGGTATATAGAAAAACAAGTGCTTTTGTTGCTGCCCTATTTTCTCAAAAAGCAAAGCATCAGGCCTAACACAGCCTGAAAATTTGGTCAACTTGGAGCAAAATTTACTCTTAAATTCTACTCTGTGATGTCGGCACTGCCAAGAAATTGATGCGGCACGATTTTATTGTAGGCAGACTAATCCGAGGTCCCCTACTAGTGTGATAAAGCTCATCAATAATAGTACAGCAGTTTTAAACTTTGCTGTCTTTTTAACCCTGTGTTAATTTATTCTATGAAAATATAAGTACATATGCTTCATACATACCAGACCTTTTTCATATTATAAATTACAACTAGAGTTTCACAGGTTTTTCCAAATAACCAGGAATTAAATGTTAAATTTTAGTTGGACGCTTTTCCTCAGACATGAATGTTCCAATGTATTGTTGACCTTTGTGATAAAAACAAGAATATAAAGTTACAACTTCCAAGCTCAGATTACAGACAGGAAGCTCAGATTTCAAACCACTTTAAGAAATGATTAACAGATTTGTTCCCCTATAATGTGGGAGAAGTAAATTCAGTCAACATATGGTTTTTCATTTGTTTAGCAAGACAGTAAGCACTTAAAACTTAACATTTATCTTGTCAAGCTCTCCTTCAAACTCTCCACAACAAAAATATTAAAGCAAATTTACACACAAAAAACATTTTTTTTTAACTTGCATCTCTCAGTGCACACAGTCAGTACTCGAGGAGTAACAAGCCGCTGCATTCTGCACCAACTTTTAACAACAATCATTATCAATATGTCACTTATTTTTAATCAAAAAATTCTGACCTTTAAACTTTGCTGTATTCTGCAAGATTTACATGGAACTGAAGTCACTCGTAACTGTCACTACACTCGTTTGATGTTAAACAGCTGAATGAATTGGAATAGGAGGAGGAGGAGAAAGAGAAAGAGGAGGAGACAGGTTCATGAGCCTCAGGGATAACATGCCCTCTAAAGTGACAAGCAGATCACACAGTAGTTGCCCTCGCCTCTAGTATAGAAAACACACCAAGTCTCAACGGGTCCTAACCTTCAACCAGCACAAGAAGAACAAGATTTGTGTCTAACTTCATCTATTCTGTGAAAGAGAAAGCTGTGCCACACAGTGTACATTTCTGTTCCATTCCTGACATATTGAGGTCACATTGGTAGTAAGTGGTCATCTCTCTCCTCCGGCTCTTCTTCTAAAGGTTCTGTAGCCACACCCCTGTAGGCCGGGGCTTCCTCTCGACTTCTGGACCGGCAAACAAAGTCACAGCCATCCTGGGGAAGAGGGGGAGTTTGATATTAATTTTACAAAAACAGGGGACATGAGTTTGATCTTTTCACAACATTATTTCTCATCTGCAGTAAACGTACCGCTGTCAGATTGCCGACCTCCACCCAAAAGGCATAATTGGGGAACTGCTCCATGCCTTTGGCTCCAACAATCAATCGCTGGTAGAGGAAACCTCCAATAAGGTAAACAGCCACAACACAGACCCCTCTGAAAAATCAAGGAACAGTAATAAGAAAAGCAGATATCGAAAAAAACATAAAGGTTTCCATGTTGGACACAGGCAAGCTTTACTCACATGATGAGTATTATGGAGCCAGGGCTGAGCTGGGACTGCAGAGGCGGGCACACTGCACTGGAGACCAGTTCAAAGAGGTAAAAACAGTCCTGTTCTCTCTCTCTGTTCTCCAGCACAGACCCCAGCTTGCCCTGGGAGTGAGAGGGAGCAGTAAATACAGGACATTAAACAGCAATTCAAAACCAGAAGGGTACTGAAATACATTCACAAAAGAAAAGCATCTTCAGACCAAACCACTCAATCTGGCACTGCTAAAAAAAAACAAAAAAACAATGCTGAAGTGCCAAAATTGTAATCCTCTTACAGCATCACTATAAATTCAAGGAATGCATGTGGAAAGACGACGACTGAAAGACCTTATGCATCAAACATGGCTGGTCATTTTAACCAGCAATATCTAAATCTGAAAGACTAAAGAGTTTATCATTTGGCCGTAACGAAATTAAATAAAAGGCTGAACAAACATAAAACTGACATGTTTGGGGCAATAACAGTATGATTAGATTTTGTAGATGCTGAACAAGGGTACTTGTGTCTCAGAAAAAAATAATACATGGAGACCAAAAATATCAAACCCAGAGCTTTGAAAAGGAAACCACTGAACAAAGTTATGGTGGATATATTCAGTCCTGGGGTGATGTTGCAGATCTTTTAGCTTAAAAGCCAATTGTTTCACTTGACACTCTTTCACTTTCAGTTATCATACAGGAACTTGCTGCATCAGCAAATAAAAGGCATGTTATACATCATATCAGGGTTATACATCATTTGTGTTTCTATTACCACATCCATGTCCCTGTCGCAAGATATCATCACTATGGCTCTCCTCTTTTCCTTTGAACAGTGGCTGTCATATGTTTCACCATCTCTGTAGATCAACATCACCCAGTCCCCTGCAACAGCAGTTAAGTGTAAAATTAGAAAATGTACAGACAAAATCATGCATGCATTTATAAACCTATTTTGTGGACAAAAACAATCTGAATAGAAAAGGGGAAATTTTCTTAAATTATAATATTTTGCTGTGACTTACTTCCTCCATAAGCCTGTGTTGCATTATACATTCCAATAACTGTCTGCTTCTTAGCCTTCTTGTTGTCCAACTGTACAACCCCAGCTCCAGAAGCACCCCATGCATCCCCGCACAATTGGAACACATATGTGTAATCCTCATCAGCATTTGTGCTGTCCACTGTAAAGCTGTAAACATTAGAAAAAGCTACAGTTATAAAAGAATAACATGTGAGACAGAGGAAAAAGCACAAAACTGGATGTAATATGAAAGAAAGGCGAAATACTATGGTTATAGTAGGTTTCCAGATAAAGGTAGAGCACATTTTGTCTGATAACAGGCAACCCTGAAAAATAATCTACTGGCATAGAGCTGATTCACTTCTTACTTCCTCTGTGCTAGTGGCTCCAGCCGTTTGAGGACTTTCCGTTCTGACTCAGAGTCAGAGTACAGTTTACAATTCTTGGTACTGTCGATGCTGTCGGTGGTGTAAATTCCACTCCAACACAGGAGCACCTGGACAGCCAGGGTCCACACCAGGAGGGATCCACCACTGTGTCTGTTCATGGCCTGATACAAAGAAACATGGGAGAGAGCACAAGGAACCGTTTCTAAATTATTACTCCAAATAAATCTTAAGTTAGATTCAAATGTATAACAAATTCTATCAAAGGTTTCTTTTAACACTAATGAAACTACATTGCTATCAAACTGAAAAGCAAATTTATTTTATCAATCAGAATGCCATCCAGGGGCTTTCGGCTATTTTCTAAAAACAATTTAAATAAAAAAACTACACTCACTCTCTAATTTGTCTCACATAACATTTAATAGACAAACTTTGAGATTTAGACTTTTTTTTTTCGAGCAAACAGTTAAAAGTTTCACACAAACAGAACTGAAATGGTAGGAGCAATGTAGGAGAGAACTGCAAGCATTAAAATACCAAATATAGATAACTTTCAGTTTTTCAGTTTTACATTACAACGCTTTCAACATTTAAGCATGTATGAGACAAACAAACCCTGATTAACCGCCAGAGAGTAAATAATCACAGACAAACCAGTTTGTGGTTACATGGATGTGACATAAAGTCTTTAAATGATGGTTCTATTATTGTGAGCCATTTTTATACAAAATGAGGAAAAATAATGTGAACTGCATCCTGTCCACGAACAATGCCTGACTGCATTGCTTCCCAACCAGAAAGCACCACTAGGAGGAGTCCGTCTCTTGAATAAATTTAGTTTAACTACAGGCTATATATGTACCGACAGAAACAGGATATAGACGATATAAACCAATCACATGCATCGGTTACTAAATGAACAAATGCTTAACTTTGGAAGCCTTGATTACTAATTGAACGCATGTGTGCTTGCAAATGTCTGTTTATCCCTCGCACTGAGCAATAAGTTTACATATGGAGACAGTTGAATATTACTCTCGAAAGAGCTTAACAAAGTTGTAGTACATCTTTTAAAACTGTTTCACATACCTTCATGACTTTTTGCACCGTATTTAAGTTGAACAGCTCCTCTGAGAGTCACACTTGAACGCACAAACTGACAGTTGCTTCCTCAGGCTAACGTCGCTTCCTTGTTGACTTAATCAGCAATAAAGCTGCTGTTAGCTTGTTCACATAATATAACGTCCATCAGCACAGAGACAAAAGTTTGAAACAAGAGTCGTCAGCGGCACGCATTACCGTTCTGCATCTTAAGCGCACTTTTCCCTAAAAATGTGCCAGGTGAGAGCATCACCTGAGCTAGCAGGCTAAGGGGAACAGCGGAGTACGGAAGTGAAACTAATAACACAAGTGCGCATGTGACGGTACAAGAGACGCTCCACCAATGAGCGGCCGCGTAATCCGCTCACATCCGCATCAGCTGATTTGGCACAGAGCGATGAAATGTCCATAATGTCATTCCCCAGTTGAGCCCCCTAAACACGTGTTACTCTTTTTTGTCTGCTAAAGTTGTTCAAACCGACAGTTCATTCAGTAAACCATTATTCTATCAGATACACAGGATACACCATTTCAACCCCTTAACAAGTAAGTGACGTATTTCACAAACGTCGAAATCTCACTGGATTCATCTTTCTGCCTTGAATAAAGTCTTAAGTGTCTTTGCATACCAAAACAGTTTCCGTAAAGTAACAAGATAAAGGCCTGCAAGTTTCTTTTAAGTTATTTAATATATACATATATATATATAAAGCTTCTGTAGACCACTAAGTATGAGTGCAAAATAAAACAGATATAAGCAGTATGTATGCCAGGCAGTACCTATATTTAACATTTTATTAAAGTTTAATAAGGCTTTGTTTTATACATTCCACTACCACTGCCCAATTAAGTTAGATTATAAAACATCTAAGAAAAAAATTAAAAACATTTAACAGGTTAATGTATGGATTGTGATAAAATTAAATAGCAATTTATTCAGCATTTTAAGACATCTTATTTCACTCTACAGGAAGTGAGGACATGGGACTACTCCACTCATTTAAGTGATGGTGATTGTCAGGTGAGCTTTCAATGTATATTTGAAATATATGTTACAAATCCAACATATAGATTTCAATAAGTATGGCATATGTGGTGATGCTACAAGAGCTGACAGAAGATAACAAAAGTAAGAATTCATCCTCCTTGGATCGTGACAGTCAGTGTTTTTGGGAAAAGCAATTTGATAGATGTTGACATGCTTCAGCAGCAGTTGTCACTCGACTACTGTCCAGCTACCAGACAGATCTCACTAGCCAATGAATGCTGTCCTTGGTATGTTTTAGCATGAATGTCAGCAGCACTCTATATAATTTACCACCCAACTTTTCAAAAAAATAAATAAAATAAATGAAAAAATAATAGTAATAATCAAAGAGTGGTCGTAACTACAAAATTAGATAGATATACAGTGGTTTTAAAGGTGAAACAGTAAAGAGTTATCTATTATCTTAAAGTAACTTTTTTTTTTAAAGGAATATATTTAAATTTTCTTTGAGAGGATGTCATTACTTATTTTCTCTGTTGTTGATAATGATGCTAACATATTATATATTCCCACTACTGTCTTTGGACTTCAGGTTTTAAACTTAGACTAAATATAGATATAAGTCCATCTACTTGAGATCCTTTGGTTTATTTCAGTTGACCAAACTAAAATAAACCCAAGTTCCCAGAAAAAACCCACAAAAAATTCATTTATCTACAAAAAATTAAAATCTAAAGGGTTAGAAGAGTCAGAAAATAGAATTCATGCCAATATGCAAACATCTTCCTAAGAAGATGATGGCTCAAGAACAGTGATTATCCTACCATAATCCGTTCTTAAAAATGCAGTTTACCTGTCACAGTATTGTCTCATAAAATGTATTATCCATATTTTACTTTGTGGGGGAGACAATATGTAAATGATGATGAATTAGAATAATCAGAAGATACATCTAAATTAGGCCTTACAAATAATAGAATTGAAACCACACTGTTTTGATTGTGACAGCACTGTTTTTGTACAGTCTGTGGAACATGGAGTTTGTTCCAAGTGTCACGCTTTTATCAGCCTTTAACCTTTAACCTGCTGTGAATCTGATTGGACTGATTTATCCAAAGTACTTCTTTTTTAAAATCATTAATTGATTTGCATTACTGAAAGAACTGTTCAAAGTGACAAGATTAAAGATAAAACAGAAAAGTCTGTTGCTTACTCGTACTCATTGCTTGTGTGTTTAGGCGCTCTAATCTTCTCCCTCCTCTTGTAAACATGGCTGCTGTTTGCAAGTAAATTTCTAGCACATTGTTTGTATTCTGCTTTAAGGTTCAGTATTCAAGAAAACCACCAAGTTTGACCTTTAGGGTTAAAAAAAAACACGTCTTTTCAAAGAGAGCTAACCTGCTCAATTTTGTTTCATTCTTCATGCTCAGCTTTGCTGGGCTCTTGCTGAGTCAAGTTTAAATTAACCAAAGAGACTCGCACATGTCACCTATGATTCCTCTTATTCGACCCAAGAATGATAATAAGTATTTTTTCTTTTAGAAAAGTCTTTTAGAAAAGAAGAAGTCAAAAACAGAAAGTTGCCAGTATTGGCTAAAACAAGCTAATGTCCATATGTTTACATTGTGGGAGGACAATATTATACAAAGAATATGAAAACAAACCAAACAGCACCACAAAGTACTGCAGTCTTAGGAATAAAACCTTCTAAAAATGTTAAACAGTGCTATGATAAAAAAAATAAAAACTCTGCACAGTGGTGATTTTTTTTAAAGTACATCTAATTGAACAAAGACAAATTAAGGGTGTAATCCAATGAACATCCTTAACTGGGTGCCCTCCCAAAGGAAACACTTGGGCTTTAAAACAACCTAATTGAGTATCAGTAGTTTCTCCTGGGTTTGGAAAACAGCAGATGAAAAGAACCCAACAGAACAGCAAAAACCTACAGAACAGCTGTCAGAGTTATTATAGACTCATTTTATTATAATCAGGTGTACTCGAGACAGTGGTAACTTTGGAGGTAATACTTCCAAATGCATCAAAAGAACAAAAAAGGGCAATCACATAAAATTGTTTGTACTCCAAATCTGGAAACGGTGTAGGTGAACACAGGGGAAAGTGAAACTGGCTGTTATTCAGTTTTTAATGGTCCAAAGTATACCAAAACCATCATCTCAGGTCAACACAGTACTCAATCAGCATAGGAAAGTGGTCATTGTTTAACAAATCAGTCACTGATCACACATTTGGTGTCCCTCCCAGTGATTTCCTGCTCTGCGATTGCTTAATGTTGTAATTTTTCAGTCTTCAGACTTTGTGAGAGTTTGTGTTACCCTGTCTCCCCCCTCTTTATTGCCTCTCAGAGGGAATGTAGAGACGTTTTTATTGGCTAAGTAAGTAAGCTTTCCACTGTGTGCTTGCTCAAAATCGTTCCTCTCAGTCTCCCCTCCCCCAGCTCTCCCTTGTTTTATCTTAGCCCTTACCTTACCTGGCTGTGTGTGCTATTGAGACACACCCGGCTACTCCTTGTCAACCAATCGCTGCTCTGAAACAGAGACACCAAGGAGGTGTACTTCCTGTGTTTCGTGAGAGAAGAATAGAGCAGGAGAAAGCAGAGAGCTGTGTACTTTTTTCTTCTTTGCCAAGGGGGGTTTATGCAGGCGATCATGTCGGCAGTAAAGGGGAGGGAGGAAGGACTTGAGTAGTGAAGTCAAAATACTTCAGTTGATTTATCTGTGTCCAGCTCCTTGTTCACCGACAGCAACTGAGAAGAGAAGACAGAGAGAAAGGAGGAGGGCAAAGATAAGTGTCAATCTGTTCAGACTTGTTTGGGAATTTAAGGAGGGAGGGGAGGAGGGCAAAGACAGAGAGAGGCAGCAAAAGAGAGACGCAAGGAGAGCACAGGCGTAAACAATAAGTTTGAACACAAGAGTTAAAGTTTAGGAAGGAAAAAAGTTTTGATTTAGTCTGAAAAAGGAGGACATTAGCTGTGTCATGTTGACAATGTGAGTGCATTCTTATGTGTTGTGCAATCCCATGCTTTTGAGCTGAACTGGACCAGGGGAGGACGGCAGATCTCCCCAGGATACTATACTCAGGTGAGTTGCTTTCTAATGAAATTAATGGATTTGTGATTGACAAACAGGTTTTTGAAGATTTGCTCTGATTCTAACACAGAATCAGGTCTAGCTTAGTTGTGGTTTACATGTTACATGCCATGCCTATGTGTCACAGGGCCTCGCTTTCTGAAAGGCTTCTTTTGGTATGTGGTGCTTTGCAGGTCGGTGCTGCATTCTTGTAGAACTGCATGAGGGTGTCACCTCTTCTCTCTGGCCTAGATCTTAGTTTTCTACCACATGGATACTGTATCACAAGACTAACTTCTGTTATCAAATAGCTTCTTTCTCAAAACTACTAGTGCAAAAAGTGTGTGTAAAATACAGCTGAAGTAATGTAACATCAGAAGTTAGCAGCAAGAGTGGGGAGCTGTAGTTTTACAAGCATCCGTCTAAACTAAGTATCTAAAAGTTTGCAGAAAATTCCCTTTCTGCCTCATTTAATCTGTGAAAATGACTTGATTCTTCCCCCTCTGGTGGTTTTGTCTCTTAGGTTCACCAAAATATGATACCATGGGGACCAAAAGGCCAAGCTGCACCCTCTTTGACACGTTATCTAACATAAACACATCAGACCGCAAGCTTCAGCCAGGTGGAAAAATCTCTCGGGATCCAAGTCCTAGGCCAGCAATGACTGCCCAGTTGGAGCGAGCCAGAGACCGTGAAGAGGACTGGAGAAGAGACAGAGAGGCCGAGAAAATGAGGGACAAACCGAGATACAAAGATTCAGACCCGAGAGATAGAGTCTACGAAAAAGACCGCGCTCCTGTGCCCAGGCCAAGAGAAAGAGAAGGAGAAAGAGAGTGGAGGGACAGGGAAAGGAGGTATGAAGATGACAGAAGGGGACGCGGGAGGCCGCTGTCTAACTTAGAGCAGGTGTCTGATAGAGAGGTGGAGAGGGGGATGAAGAAAGGTGACACATTTCCCAGAATGGGAAAAATCAGCCCAGATCGAAGGAACATGAAATCCACCAGTGAGATGAGGGAAAGAGGAGAAAGGAGGCAGAAAGAGAGACCAAAAAGACTAGTAGTAGACGAGTGGGAGAGGGACAGGGAGAGGGACAGGAATAGAGAGAGGCAGAGAGAGCGCGAGAGAGATGAGATGAGGAGCAGGGTGAAGGAAGAGGGACGGAGACCTGTAGAAGAAGAGAGGTCAAGGAAGAGGGAGCGATATCAGGAGTCTGATCAAGACAGGAGGAGTGGATCAGGTGATCCAGGGGACAGAAAAGAGATGGATGCCAGTAGAAAAAGAGAAAAGCCAAGGCCTAATATGGGGGAGAGGGAGACAAGGATGCCGTCTCCGAGCAGAAGAAGAGACGGGGGGATTTACTTTGACAAGATGGACAAGGAAAGGACCACGAAAGAGGGGAGGAGGGATACAAGAAGTGAAGGAGACAGCGATGAGAGGGAGCAAAGGAGGGAGAGAGTGAGGGACAGAGAGAGGGAGGAGTTGACATATCAACAAAGCAGGAGTGAGGGGGACAACAAGGGCAGAGCAGAGAGGGAGAGGTATAGAGAAGAGGACAGGCACCGAGATAGAGACAGAGAGGCAGATCAGTCCAGGAGAAGAAGAGCGGAGAAAGAAAGGGAGAGGTACAGAGAGGCCGACGGAGAGCGAGAAAGATGGAAGGATGACAAACATAGAGAGTATGATCAAAGGAGGAGAAGAGAACCGAAGGAAAGAGAGGCAGATCCCACGACAGGCAAGAGAAGCCGAGCTCAGAACGAGACGGCTCCCAGGGTGCCGCCACGATCCCAGAGCAGCGGGGAGTGGAGCAGTGACATGGACAGTGAGATGAGGCAGAGAAGAAGCCGAGACAGTTACGAAGACAGGGAGACAGAGAAAGAGAGTGAAAGAGGAGCAGAAGAACAGAGAAACTCAGAGAGGAGTCAGAAGAGAAGTGAACAAGGGGAGCCGACAGAGCAGAGGAGAATGTGGTTAGAGCCGCAGAGGGGCAGGAATAGTAAAGGGGAGTTTGTAGACAGAGAGAGCCAGTGGAGGGAGGAAGATAGGAAGATGGATTCACAGGGGGAGTGGGAAAAAGACCAAAGCAGTTACAGGGGCAGACATGGAGGGAGGGATGAACACAGCAGAGACAGAGACAGAGAGTTGGTGGGTGTAAGCGTAGACGGAGATGAGGTGGGCCAAGTCTGGAGGGAACTAGATAAAGGAGGGGAGGAACATCTGTCAGACAGTGATGGCGGGATAGAGGGAAACCGAAGGAGGGATACAGAGGGAGAGAATGTGACAGATAACACAGAGGAGAGTGACAGAGAGGAAGAGGGTGGGAGCGATTACTGGGCACGCTCCGGCAGTGAAGAAAGAGGAAGTGAGACAGAGTGGAAGCAAGAGAGGGACAGAATGCTGTCAGGAGAGGACGGATTTGTGACACTGTCCAGCGGCGGGGACGAGGAGGATGACAGAGAGGAAGAAGAGTTTGAGGACTGTCAGGAGTTTTGGGATGGTGAAGGCTCTCATGATGGACACTCACCTGCTTTCAGGGAAGACGAGATGGATGATGAAGAGGGGGAGGGTAGGGAGAAGCAGCCAAAGTATGTCTTCTGTGTGATTGGGCAAACGTTGCCCCGGTCAAAGACTAAAGACTTGTCACCGTCACATGTTGATCAGGAGAAGGGAATGGAACATGATGATGATGTTACACAAAGACCACAGAGCGACCTGACAAGACATGATGACATCAATAACCAGGAGGTTGAAACATCTGAAGTGGACGTCAGATACAGAGTGTCTTCAGAGCTGCCGAGTAGAAAGACTGGAGAAGGAACGAAGGGGAAAGAGGAGAATCCTTATGAAGAAATTGGAACAGTTAAAAGAGACTCACAGACTGAACGACTCCTCATGGAGTGGAGAGAGAAAAACAAAGGCCCAGAAAGAGAGAGTGAGAATAACTCGCCACTCCCGACTAATCCTTACGCTGACGTTTTCTCTCAAGTGGATTTTGAGCAAATTCAACCCATCTTGGACGGGATTACATCTGGAGTGATGAGTCCGGAGGAGGTGGAGGCCATCAGGATAAGAATGAGCGGTGCATGGAGCATGTCAGAGGAGCCCAAGCGGCATTCACAAGCCCCCCACCTTAAATGGGCCAAAAATGTAGTGAGGGAGATCCTGGGGCGCTCTGAGGAGAAATCTTTGGAGGAGCCTCACATTAACATACAGGAGGAGGAGGCTGAAGAGATGGCTGTTTTAAGGCCAGACCAGGAGCACTCAGAGCCTGAAGAAGAAAAGGGGGAGGAGGAGGAGGAGGAAGAGGAGGAGGAGCCGTTGGAGGTGGAGGGATTGAGAGGTATGGGGCAGAACCGAGCCGACATGCATGCTGACCAGTTCTCAGCTATGCATGGTGACAAACCTGCACACACTCACTCTGACACACTGTTAGACTCAGAGAGGAAGACGGATTGCAGTGCAGATGAACAGACGGAAGAAAAAGCAAACATAGAGGTGAAAATTAGCAAAGAGGTGTGTGATGAAGGTGAAATTTCAGAAATGGAAGCACGAGCAGCCAGGGAGAAAGAATTAGAGATGTATTTATCTGTAAGCAACATGTTGTACAAGCCGAGCAGCTGTCCAATTCTTAACTACGATACAGAGTCTGAACATCCTTCCTCCAGAGAGAGTGAAGGGCATGAGGTAGAGGAGGGGATGGGAGAGAGTGAAGAAGAAAAGTCTGAAGAGAGGGGTACAGCAGGTGAGGTGGGACAGATGAAGGAGGGAGAGGTGGGAACGGATGGGAAAACAAACGGAGGGACGCTGATGAGCAGCTGCAGTTTTCGAGATTTGGGCCCTGAGGCACGAATACGAAGGAGGGGGATACGGAAAACAACTGAAAGAAGAAAAGGAGAGCTTGTAGAAGTGGAAAAAGAAGAGGAAGGTGTTGGAAGAGATCGCAGAACCAGAATATTCTCAACAACAGGTAAAAAGAGACATAGAGGGGGAAACTCTTAATCCAGTTTGATCCCTCTTCTTTTGATTTAATGCTCCTCTAGTTTCTCTCCAATCATCATTTTCATGATTTATCTAACCAGGTTGACTTCTTTGGGCTGTGATTGCCCACAGAGGAAGTAGCTCAGCACTCTTCATGTGTAATCTCTTTCTCCTCTAATCACGGATGACCTTTCAGCCCTGTGTTTTGCCGTCCAATATCTTCTTGCATCATTCGTGTTGTTACACCAACCACAGTTCAAAATCTGAGGCAGACATCTACTCAGAAACATGTTCAGCGGACTCACCGCTTAACCTCATACTGGAAATTGCGTCACGCTGTTGTGATTACAGGGGGTGGAGGAAAGTGGAGGTGGGGAGAGGAAGGGCAAACCAGAAGCATGAGCTAAAAGGCCTGACTTGATCCAGTCTGAGACACAACACGACGTACATGAGTTTAGGGAACACACTAACCTTTTTCTTTGATCCTAACTGTAGCAAGATTTCTGGATTAACTAACAATTATTTAAATTTTTTAACTTCTATTTATCTATTTATTTATTTATTTATTTGCGTCTGTTTTTAGAGAGTCTCTATTCATTCAGCTGGTCACTGTACATCCTACATAGCTATGCTTTTGTGTAATGTTATGACGAATGAATACTTTTTTATCTCAGATGATGAAGATGATCGGAGTAAAAGCTGGGGAGAAGTCGAGCTGAGGTGAGTGACATCCAAAACATTTTAACACAATGTGCATCTGTGGTATAAAGCTTAAGTTTTTAAATATACAGTCTAAGATTTGAATCTTGTTTTCCTGCAAACTGACTGTGAAATATCCATACAAAAGTCTGCTTTGGACAACTTTCAAGAACTCTTTTTCACAGTTTCTGCTGTTATGGTGATTACAGCTAGAATAGTGATAACTAAATGATGTGGCTTTTTCTTGTAACTGCAGGAATGTTTTGGAAACGATAGACAGACGGAAAAGAAACTCCAGGTTTTTCAGTGAGTATCCATTTTATTCTTTTTTTTTGTGTGTATGTCATTCATCTTTTTGGTGCATAGTTTGAAGATTTTAGCCACAAATCAAACGTGCAAACTGAAGATTGAGTTGTTTTTGAGAAGAAATGCCATTAAAACAAACTTTAACTATTAATCTTCTTACTATTACTCTTCTTCATTTTCCTTCATGAAAAAGTTTTAGCTCTATCTTGATAGTTAAAGGCAGAGAGTTGGGTAGCATGTACCTGATTAGAATCAAACTCAGCCACTAAGGTTAGAAAATATTATTAAATGCTACGTGCCCCAGCAGGTGAGCAACCTGTGAACTCTGAACATACATGTACTGTGCTTAATGACAGTGCTGTTTGTGTAAATCATAAAACTGATCATTCAAAGAGGTTGTGTAGGTGACTCTGTGACGTGCCTCTAGATAACATCTCCTCCAACCCTGGCTGGGAAAGGTGTGACGTGGTTAAGCATTTCCCCTCAGTCTGCATGATTCACCTCCGTGTTAAGTCGGCCTCATTTACTGTTTATGTCTTATGTTTGCTCAGAGTTCAGATGCAACACAGGAACCAGAGGAAATCTGTGTCAGGTTTACAGTTGGCCAACAATTTTTTCAAAATGAAACTTTAAACAAGTTTTATGGCAGGCACTTCTTTGACCCATGATTCATGTCGATATTGCGAGAAACAGGGGAGGAGAGTGTGTGTGTGTGCGTGTGTGTTGTGTGTCTGTGCAAGCCACAGACAGGTTTGTGCAAGCACTCATATCCACTAACTTGAAGGGAAAACAGCTGCTTCTGCTTCTGCTGCAACTTAGCATTCCGACAAGTACGTGTAAAAGGAATGTCGAGTGCAAACAGCTTCTCTTGGCTTACACTGTTCCTGTCTCGATCCTTGCATTTGGCTTTCTGTATTTTCAACCTCTTCTTTTCTAACATCTCTCTAACATCTTTCTGACACCTTCTCATTCCTTCCAGATGCTGCCCAGCTCTACCAGCAGTACAGCGAGGCCGCTCAGAACTTTGAGATCCTTCGGCAAGCTCACTCCTCTGATTTCCTCTCTGTGTCGGAGGACGCTTCAAGGTCACCTGCTCCCTCGCCCCCTCCGGCCCGCAGACCCCTTCCCCCTCTTCCTACGGTACCACACCCCCACTCCTTGTCGCACACAGGCTCCATCACCAGTGTCAGAAGCTTGCCTGTACCTGAGCCATCGAGGAGAGAAGGCAGGCCTACCTCCCCGCGTCTGTCCATCTCTCTCACACAGTCGGCCACACTGTGGCGGGAGCTGCCGGGCGTCAGAAACAGTACTGAGCTGGAGGAGCTCAACGAAGATCAGAGACGACTGCAGGAGGTACACATCTGCTCGCTGCACTCATTAAAGTCTAAAAAAAGCTTGTTTTATGGCAGAAAATACATCTGGTGGGACAGGCTTTGCCTTTTTTCCTGTTAATCTTTGAGGCAGGGGTTTTTACTTGTAACTTTTAAGTTTAAAAGACTTTGTATTTATCATAACTTCAATCCCCAAAAACCCAGACAAAGTCTCAATTTAACTAAAGCAGCCATACGCACAACAGCTGTGTATGTCTTTCTCTTCACTTAACATTCAGATCCAATGAAGGACTTTATATTTTGTTGAATTTTTTTTTCCAGTCAGTTAAAATTCTCCTATTTATGTACAGTCACTCATGGAGCAGCTGAAAGATGAGCAGAAATTGTGCTTCACTCTTTGGTTGCACAACATTCATGCTTTAATAAAATTCAGGAGAATCCTTCAGGGCAAGTAAATGCTTGATGGTTGTGTTTCACTTTTCCTTCAGCCTCTCTCATATAGTGACTTCCAGGTGCAGGAGTTTATGGGGAAAAACACTGGGTTACAGTTGAAGTGATTCACCTCCTTATGCTAATTTAAAATGACGTGTTAGGGCGTCATTTAACATCAGCTGTTTTTCTGTGTCTACTATTTCTCAGTGACAGTATGGAAACATAAAAATGTACATGAATCATATTCTTACTGTTATTACTTAACATGTCAAACCACTGAAAGCACATGATATATGAAGTCTTGCCTCATCCCAGAATATCCCTCCCTTTAATCGATCCATTTAGAAGAACTTCAGCTTTGACAGGAAGACTGATTGCGCAAACATGATTGGTTTTCTCTTTCCTGGTAACTAAAAGTGTGTGCCTTTAAACTTTAAACACTTGTCACTGAGCTAGGACCTCTGCTTGTTGTGAAATCTTCTTCCTTTGTTAGTCACATCCTTGTCAAAAAAAAGCACAGTTTAAAAAGAAATGACAAACCCCCATCTATCTGCTGAGATTTTATGACTCACACATTGTTTTTATGTTTTTTAAATCAGTCTCTTTCCTTTGATTTTCCATCTAGGTGAGGTTTGAAGTGGTAACATCAGAGGCCTCTTATTGTCGCAGTCTGGACATTGTGGTTGAACACTTTGTCAAGTGCAAACAGCTGGGGGCGCTGTTGACCACTCAGGATAGGAACTGGTTGTTTTCTCGGCTGGCTGACGTTCGTGCCATCAGCCACAGGTTGGAATACTTTCACATTATTTAGAGCAACTCTGCAAAGTCTTTATTTACATGTAGATACAAAATTCAAGCCTGTTTCAAGTGATTCTCAAATCTTTTTGTGTGACAAACCTGTGGGAGAAACAAGCCTTTAAGGACTTTATGATTTCTGTTTTAGTTTCTTATCAAAGCTGGAGGAGCGGGTCGAAACCAACATCATGCATTTCTCCGTGTGTGACATCATTGCTCGACACTGTCAGCGCTTCAAGATGGTTTATGTCCCCTACCTCACCAACCAGTCCTATCAGGACGCCACCTACCAGAGACTCATGTAAGCTGTCCAGTCACATTTCTAATTTTATAAAATACTCAAGTACTGTGTGGTGTAATGTCAACTGTTTCTAAAACTCCAAAACTTCAATCGCTCTCATTCAGGAATGAGAATCCAGGGTTTAAGCGGATTGTTGAGAAGTTAGAGAGGAGTCCTGTGTGTCAGAGACTCCCCCTGCGATCCTTCCTTGTCCTTCCCTTCCAGAGGATCACAAGATTAAAGCTGCTGGTCCAGGTCTGTGTTTTTAAACCAGCAAAGGTTCATGATTCACATTTAAAAATGCACTCAACTGTACCCTTGGAGAAATAAAACGTTTATTGATGTCTGTTTGCAGAACATTGTGAAGAGAACGACCCCTGGCACTCCAGAAGCAACTCAGGCCATCAAGGCGTTGAAACTTTTGGAGAAGGTACAGCAAACTCCCACTCTCTGCACATCAGCCCGGGGTAGCTATTTTTAGTAAAAAACACTAAAACTGCTTGAAGACAAACCTCTTTTGTTCATCTCTCCCGTAGCTAATTCAAGAGAGCAATGACAGCATCTCTCAGATGAAAAGCATTGAATCTCTGGTCACTCTCAGTGCTAAGGTGGACTTTGAATGCAGGGTGAGTGAAATCTTTGGGATTATAATTTGATTATGTGGTCTTTATCATGTTATCTTTTGCCTTTCCAGTATCAAGCAAACACTAGTTGGAACAAATTAAATTATGGACACTGCCATTTCACAATAATTCTAAAAAGCTTTGAATTAGCCATAAGGTGATGTAATGTGTTTGAAATTTACATTTAATTAAATTAGCTCAACTCAACTCAAGGTACACTAACTTGCTCTTAGCCACAATTTTTTGTTACTGGTTGGAGAGAGAACTTTCTAATTAAAAATAATGTAATGCATTGGCATTAATGAACTTTCTGTTTGTCTGTTGCAGACTCTTCCTCTGATCAGTCAGTCTCGGAGGCTGGTGCGAGAAGGACAAGTCACTGAACTGATGGATTTCTCTCTAAAGGACACAGAGAGGAATATTTACTTGCATCTTTTCACTGACTACTTGCTTGTTTCATTACAAAAAGAGTGAGTCAGTAAACATGCTTTGCTTCTAATATAAACATTTTGCTGCATCCTGTTTACCTTCATATTTGTGGTCTCTTATCATCCATCTTATCTTAGTTTCTTTCGCTGCCTCATTTTCCTGTCTGCTGTCTTTTGCTTCCAGAGGGGGACGGTTCACTGTGATCGACCATGCTCCCGTATCGGAACTGCGTGCAGAGAACTGTCGTGTTAAACTCCACTCCCTCCAGAAGAACCTGATTCGGCTGCACATGTCAAACAAAGCCCTGCTGCTACGGACTGACACACAGTAAGAGACTTACAGTTGTGTACAGTGTCTGAATCACTCAGAGTAAGGTCTGTTTTATAAACCACCCTCTCTTTTTCCTTTTTTTTTAGGAGTGATAAGCTACGGTGGATATCTGCTCTTTCCAGGCCACATCCTGATGTTGATTTTTCTGCCGCACAAGGTGAAGTATATAAACTGACTCACTAAGGTTAGAGGCCGAAAGCTAATGTTAATAACTTGAACAAAGAAGACAACAGCTGCCTGCAACTTTATCAGAGTATCTCATCAACCATTTGTTAACCTTGGATCAATGAGGGAAACAGAATGATGTCATGTGTTTACAAACCAGGATATTAAAAGTTGCCCCATCCCTGCTTGGTTAGGATGTCAGTTGAGTCTTTTTACTTATTGAAGCTCCTGTGAAGAGTTTTCTTATGCAGCATGTAGGCATCTTAAATGGTCGTTGAGTCTCTGAGCACTGTTTGAGTTTTGACAAATCTTTTTATTTTGATGGTTTTATAAAAGTTTAAAGGCCTGACCTTTTATATGCTTTTCTTACAGATTTCCCCCAGATGCAGTGCATTCGAGCCTTTGTGGCCCAACAGCCTGATGAGTTGTCTTTGGAAAAAGCTGATATCATTCTAGTGCACCAACAGAGTAGTGACCGTAAGTCAATCATACTTCTGAACCATGTCTGATAGTAAAACTAACTTAAACCTGAACCTGTTGAAGAAAAATCACTGAGTAACCATGATGTATTCTCCCCTCTTTCAGATTGGGTAGAGGGGACCAGATTGTCTGATCGGCATCGTGGATGGGTGCCTGAGTCACATTTGGAAACCATAAGCAACTCCAGAGTTCGACAGCGCAACCTGTCAGATGCCCTCAAACTGACAACAGCCACAGCTTCTGTTTGACCAGGATGCCCAAAGTGGGACTAAACTAAGAGAAATCAACTACAAAGGGCATAACTTACAGTTCCTTGCTTCTAACTGCTGCAAACAGGGTGATGGACATTTGTCATTTAGAATGGAGATATCTTTTGTTGAGTTGTCCACTGCAAGTGCAGCAAAAGAAATACAGCAATAGTTTTGGATCTGCATTGTTTGACTCGCTGAAACACTCATTAGCCTAAGCGTGATCTGTGAACTAAAGAGACCTGCCTGAAAGAAATTGAAGAAGGGGTATTGTGCTTTTTTCAACTTTATTCTGCCCCTCTGGTATCCCCTTGTAGATTTTGGATCTACAGCTAGAAAAAATATTTTCTCCTTCTGTTGTTAAAAAAAAACCTTTATTTTGACCTCTGTCTTAGGTCTGGGCCCTGTGTTTGAGGCCCAACCCTCCAACTTGTCATGAACCAGTTAGGAGATCCTTATGCAATAACCTCATCATTTCAGCTTGTCTCATGAAGATCTCATGCTGTTTTTTTTTTTTTAGAACAGACTGTTGAGCAGTTTACAGGTAGATTTTGGGGATTTCTACAACATATCAACATGTAGTGGTTGGAAAATTTGCACAAGTTTAGTCTGGACATCCCGCATTAGTACTTTACGTCAATGTTTAAAATATGGGTTTGCATCATACCCCTTCTTTAAAAACTTTGTGACTCAGTCCAAAGTATTTTAATACATCAATAAACTGGTGTTAAGAAAAAGAACAAAGTTTTTAAAAGGGGCTTTTTCAGAAAAAGATTGTGTTTTGAAATGTGATGTTGTATATGTATATTGAGAGAGTTAAAAATGGGTGAAAATGCATCCTGGATAAAGAGTTGGCCTTATTAAGCTAACAGAACAATGGTAAATATACAGGAAAAATATTTAGATGTACATATTTTACACAGTGAGGACATTTCAATTAAATTCTGACTGGTGTCAATAAAATCTGTTTTGAAAACATGCATTTTACATTGAGAGTGAGCTGTGACTTATTTAATTCATCAAAATGAGCTTTTCTTTAAAATTTCAAAACTGTTAAGTCAATGTGACACGTGTCTGCAGGAGTTGTTTGCAGAACAAAACAAACTGTACAGAAAGTGAAAAAAGTGTTCACCCTAAGCACGTAGCCTGTATAAGGCGTGATCCTGCAAAGGCTTGTCCCAGATTCTAAAACCTGCCATTGGTTAAATGTCCGTCGTTTACACAAAAGAGGGCGTTCACAAGTGGAGAATGACACTACAGTTCATCCAATAAACGAACTGCAACGCTCTCCTTTGTTCCCTCTGAGTGGCCAGTTCCTGGTGTCTATCAAAGCGCTCGTCTCTGATTGGTCATTTGGTTTTAGGCAGGCGTTGCAGTATTTGTTGTTGTTTTCGTTGAGCAATAGAACAGTCGACATCTTTGACATAGATCACATTCCCTTGCGTTATTGCTGTATTTTTTAGCTTTACTCACCACTCTGGTGTGAGATATCCAGTGACCCAAGGGACCAGTGGAGTTTATTTCTATTCGTCCTGTCTTGAGTGAAACTCGTTTTTGTCTTTTTTAAAGGTAAGTGGTATGTAACGTCTTTTTCCAAGCCGTTGGCTGCAGTAGTGAGCGCTAGCTCCTGTTGCTAGCTAGCATGTCAATCAGCTGATATCTCACCAAATTCGAAAAATATGCCTTTACATACTGTGCATATCCATTGAGTAGTTGGTGTGGAGTGTTTTTATGTTAGTTGTAGCAAGTCCCGTCTTGTGTAGTTTGAAACGCATTGGGTGATCTCAATATTGTTGTGAAATGTGACGTGGCCTCAGTTTACGATGACCCAGGCCACCGTGAACTCAGATACTTGTGTCCCGTGACCACACCTTCTCAGTAAAATACACTTAAAAAACAAGAACTGTGAGAAGCTTCGCATCGGAAGTGGTAAACTATGAAGAGATCTTACGTAGGAGGATTCGTGTGTTGATAATTTCACCCTCCACCCCATGATAATGCGGTGTATTCCAGCATTATCAGAAAGGAAGAGCTTTGCCAGTGAGTGTAAACATAGCATTGAAATGGGCGTTTCTGATTAGAAAAATGTTGTGCTTTTACTGTTTATGAGGCCCAAAATATCTGTCTGTGTTCTGTGAAATACACCAAAAAACAAGAAATGTCTAAATGTCATTCTGTGTTCTATAAATAATTCTTTAGTTACCCATCTTCACTTCTTTCGTCCCCCTTCATATATTTAAAACAAACATGCTATTGACATGGAATGTGTCACATAGATTACCTTACAACTTTCTATTTGCAAGAATGCAAATCAAATGATAAATGTGTATGGTATACAAAATCCAATCCTCATATGACCTCGACTGTATACTTTTTTTAAACGAGATGCCAACGTCTTATGTTGCAAAACATAATGATGTGCTCTCTAGGCTGTCACTACCTCTTGGCAACTGAATGCACTGGTTGGTGAAGTCAGCCAATGTTCTTTCTCCTTTGTGCACTTAGTAAATAAAGCTATTGTGAGGGACTTCATGTTATGTGGTGCTGTTTTCAGATGGACAGCCAGTACCAACGCTCAGTACCACTAGAGGTGAGGAGGGCGGAGGGAGAGAGAGTCCGGGCCAAGCATCCTGACAAAATACCGGTAACTATAATCATGACCTTGTGTTTGTCAAACTTGCTCAACAAGATCCTTAATTCAAGGCATTTATTTGGTATTAAGTTCATTTCACCTTTTATGAGATTTCTCCACATGGACTTAACCCTTCTGTCTCTTAACCACAGTTGTTTGTCCTCATGGTTCTTTTGCTATTGGTTCTTTAAACAGATCATTGTGGAGAGGGCCTCAAGGTCTCGAGCTCCTGAACTGGATAAGAAGAAATATCTAGTTCCCTCAGATTTAACAGGTGAAACACACAGACTCACACACACAAACACAGACACACACGCAAATATTAATTCAGAATAAATAAACAAGTTGTTTAAGTTGTTTTTTTTTCTCTCAGATGAATTTGACTTGATTTTTTTTACCAGTTGCTTAATTTTCATTTTTGATTTCTTCATACGGACTGTTAGGTAACAAGTAAAGTAAAGAGCCCATTGTTTGAGATTTGAGTGGCTGAATTGATCACAATGTTATTGATGGTTAGAAATGAAGCCTTTGACCTCATTTAAGGTAATTCAAAATCCTAATCTTGCTTGCAGCACATTGATAGTGTATGTAATTTTCATAGACCCTTTTTTTCTCTCTAAATGTATAAATCTTTGTCATTGCTGAGTCTAACTGTGGCACTCATTTGAAAAGACTATGTTTTTTTTTAAACTACCTCTGTATTGGTCTCGAAAGTGACCTGCGAATGGGTCATCCCCCACAGTTTCCTGTTTTCTTCCTCTTTCAGTGAAATGGATCTCAAGATCTTGACACTTGCTGACCATCTTGCTGCCTTCCTTTTTTAGTGGGCCAGTTGTGCTTCTTGATCCGTCAGCGTGTTTCTTTGAGACCAGAGGAGGCACTCTTCTTCTTCGTCAACAACTCCCTCCCCCCATCCAGCTCTCCTCTCTCTGCTGTATATGAGGTAACTGCAGTTCATGTCCCCCCTCCTCCAAACAAACACACACAAGCATCACTGGAATGAGTCCACATGTATTTACAAACAGCCACATAAATGCAAAGAGTCAGCTTATGAACTGACACTCAGTTTCACACTTCCCGCCAGTCAGGCAGTTTCACCCTGACTCATCAGACCAAAAAATGTCCCCACACCCTCAGTTTACTTTGACAGTAATGTAACTTCTTTTTTTTCTTTCCTTTTAAAGAGAAGTAGCCTGGCTTTAAGCCTGGGGCCATTTAAACCACCTGAAAGCTATATAGTTGCTTAGTCATTCTGAAAGTGATATCAAAACCAGAAAACTGTAAGCAAGCAGAGTCCGAGTTTATGTATTGAGATTATTTCTTGAATGCCTTGGTTATAAAAATCCTGTATGTGAAGAAGTATGCCAGAGATTATTTATCTATTGTAGTACATTTTCTAAAAAACTTGTTTAACTTCTAAAATAATTGTATTTTATCTATTATTCTGTCCATGTGCACATATTTAAGAACACGTCTTACTAAAGTCTGCATTTTTTTTTCTTGTTTTCTTCCAGGAGCATCACGAAGAGGACCTGTTTCTCTACATGACCTACAGTAATGAGAGTGTGTATGGTGCCTGAGGGAGAACGAAAAACTGGAGAAAGAGAGAGTGAGAGAGAATAAAATGAGAAAGAGTGAGTCTGTCAAAGGAATAAGGAGTTCAGGCAGTTTTTAATGCTTCACGCCACTATTATTCTTCATATTAGTTTTGATAAGTTACTACAGTACAATACCGGTGGATGGAAGGCTTTGCACAAAGCAGGGGGTTGTTAGTATGTATAACTATGACAGTATTTCAGGGTGAGTGTAATAAAGTGTAGAGCCCATAGAGAACAAGGAAAGTTGTGTTAATTCCTTACTTGCTGAAAGAGGAAACAGGAGTGAAATAAAAAGAAGAAATGCATCGGAAGAGAATGTTATCAAAATTATGTTGAGGGGTCTCTCATTATCTTTCTCAGTCGTCTGTATTTAATGCAAATAGTATTTTGTTTTTGTAAATTAATATCATAAACTTTTGTGGAAAATAAAGATGAAAATGCATTTGTGCACAGTACTTTTGTGTTTGATTATTTCCTGTCCTGAAACATGACTGTGTATTTACAGGCCTTAATTTCACTTACATATGTGAAAGACAAACTTGGAACCAACATGTTTTCTTAACTTTCCTCTCAAATGTAATTTCATATTTGTGTCTCTTGTAGTGAGTAGTAGTACATTCAAGTCCTAATTTCTGTCTTCTTGAAGTATTGCTCACATGTCAACAGAAAGCAAAATCCTAAATAGGACGTGTTTGGTGTAATTTGATGGATTGTTTACTTGGCAGACAGTTTTCAGTTTGGAAGTATTTGTGTCTTATTTGGAATTGTACAGGTCTGCACTGGTGTCTGTGTGGTACAAGGTTACATAACTTCATTGTGAGTCGATCAGGCGGGTTTAGAAGACTTCCCCTGCAAATCGAAACTTAAAAACACACAAGAAAAGAGCCATGGAGATGCAAGATATCTCCCCAGAGGGCGAAGAAAAAAAGGATGAAGGAGCAGGTGAACCAATGTTGAAGACTGATAATGAAGGTACAGCAAATTTAACCATATTCTGGTTACACTAGATTATCAGGATCAAAGAAAAAAAAATGTGTTTTGTATTTTGAAATGAAAGTTGCACTAATTTGAGTACAGCACATTGGATTCTAATGTGATGAAAAAAAGACTTCAAAAAAGTGGGGAAAATGATTTTATATTGTTTTATTTTTTTCCAAATGCATTGATCATGAAGCAACTTCCAGATGTTTATATTTCTGTGAACTGTGCTGTGTTTTTGTTCTGTTGTAGAGGAAGAACAACAGGACCGCTACGCTAAACTAGAGAATCCAACTGAGAACATCTATTCAGAAGCATTTATTGGTGGTTCTCCTGAAAAAACAAGAGAAAAAACAAGAGCAGGTAGAGTCTTTTACAAGGTGTCCTCTCAAATAAAGAATAATGGTTAGGATCACATGTTTTATAATGACAACAAGCATATTATTACTAATTAATGATTTTTTTTTTAAATATAAATTTGAAGTAGAAAAACACTAAAGTGCTTTATGCCAGCTGTGCTTTATGTGTGACACATTGCTCCTCTGTGCTTGAAGGGAGTTTCTCGTTAAAACTCATGATGAAGTGTTTTCCAGAAACATGATAGAAAGAAATTAGAAGAAAGCAGAAGTTGAAAAAAAAAGAGAGAAACCGATAAGTAAGGGTCATTTTTCTCTGTGGGAAAGTAATTTTGAGTTCTTCTCAGTTTTTTGTTTGTATTTTTTTGTACTTTATTACTTACTACTGATGTTATTTTACCCAATTTATTACTAAAGCGTATATGTTTTTTCCCTACTAACAAAATAATTTCATTATAAAGAGAAAAAAAAACCTTAATGTGAATGTATTTTCAGTTTGAAACATCAAAAGTAAAAGCCTAAAACAGTCTTTGAGCTTCAACATGGACAACAAGAAAAGACAGAAGGAAAAAACAAATAGTTTATTCATTTAATTTATGAAGGATTTAAAAGCTTTGAACTTACACTTACATGCTGTATTTAAACTCTTAAATGAGACAGAGCTGTTTTTAGAGTTCCTACTAACACCCATGATAATATAATGTAGGTGTGGACATAATCCCATCTCTTGCAATCACATACTGAAGGTTTTTTGGGCTAGACAGTGAGCCCCAAGTTTCTCCCACTGCCTGTGTGAGAATGTATGAATGAACTCTTTAAATACTTGAGTTATATAAAATAGAGAGAAATCATCGATGCATACTGACCTGCTTAGTACAACAAAAAAACAAAAAAAAATCATTCGTACACTTGCATAACTTTGGTGAATTAATACTTGTTAAAATACTCTTGTGGTTACACCATTTGACAATGTAACGGGACTGATTCTTTAATTGCTTCGATATGGTAAAAGTGTTGTGTAAATTACAATGACATAGAAATAAAAACATGCTGAAACAAAGATCTTACATGTTGTTTTAACTAGTTCAAAGCATACCTTTGATACCAAGCCTTATTTGTCACTATCTCAGTGATAGAATATGCTGCAGTATTTGATCCGAGGTTGTAAAAACTAATCTAAAATTAACCTTGGGGAAAAAAATCCCATCTGTTGTTTTTGAATTGCAGCGTCTGCAGGTCTTTAGTGTCTGTGTCTGTCTCACTCTCAATCAGAGAGAAAAAGTAATATCAGGAACAGTTTTGAGGAATTGAAGGACAAGCAGAGCTCTGTGCTCCATGAATTTCTGGAAATCTGTGATGTCATTTTGCTGTGGCGACAAGATGAGGGAGGGGGGGACTCTTTTCTCCATGTATATTATTATCTGTTAAACTGCAGGAGAAAAAAAAAGTTAACCTGGTGTGTGTTTTTAACTCTAGCTTAGCTTGAGTGTGTGCTGTGTGAACAGAAAGGTCTCACTAACAGATCACTTCCTTGTGCAGACTCCCAGAAAAAGGGAAAGGCACGTCTGTACCGCCTTGCGTGTGTAATCCTCACAGTTATCTGCCTGGTGCTGCTGCTGGTCGTCATCATCCTCAGTGCGAAACGTGAGTGTCTGCAGCCATAGATGAGTCAGGATTTTAAAAATATAAAAACAAATACTGATAACTGAATGATTAAGTGTTGTAGAAATGAAAGAATGCACTAAATAAAGATCAGGGTCTTTTTGCTTTTATCCTCACTTAGCTCAGAAAATATACAATACAAGAATTGTGATTTTGCATAGCTGTAGCCTGCAGGCGTCATCCTTTCTCCCTCGTAACTCCTCCCACATGTCTCTGTTTTCTAGTCCAAACTGGATCCCCAGCCTGCACAGACAGAGAGAAACCTGCAGAGAAGGGTGCCAAAACCTGTAGCTTTGACCAGTGCCAGGCTCTCTTCCCCAACGTTCAGCTGCAATGTGAGTGTGATGTCAGGAAGCCAAATTCAATGCAGAAGATTTGGTGGATTAAGCTTAATCTCAACCACCATCTTTTTGGTGTCAGTTCTGCTTTCACAGTTGCCCAAATTGTTGGCTAGACAAGCCTTGGAGGAAGTCAGCTCATGTGATTGCTATAGGGAGGTGTTCTCATTAAAAAAGGAGAAGAGCTTAATCAGCTAGTTTCCTCTTAATTTGAGACTGATCTGAAAATACAGAAGTGTAGAATCAAGACCATACAGAAAACTTTGCTTTACCCTCTTCCTACCCACATCCACACAAAGACACAACATTTCCTTCTTTAGTGTGTTATTCTGTACTTCTGTTTGCTCTTCTCTCAGATCTGGGCTGCAGGCAGTGCGCTGACGGCTGGCTGACTTTTGGTCGATCATGTTTTTACCTGTCCACCTTCAGGAAGAGCTGGGATGAGAGTCAGAGAAACTGCAGCTCCAGAGGAGGCTCTCTGGCTGTGATTTCCAGCCCAGATATTCAAGTAGATCTGAAATCACTTCGTTACCTGACTAAAGTAAAACCATGCACAGAAATACTAATGAATAAAAATGGTGCCCTTTCCCTTTTTTAGTCCTTCCTGACCATGAAGGGGAATATGAAGTACTGGATCGGGCTGAGGCAGAACGGACCCACATGGCGCTGGGTCAACAACACTGTGCTGGGACAGAGGTGATTCTCTAACTAAATAAAAAACAAATAACTTTTCTCACAAGTCTAGGACACTCAAAAACAACTAATAGTGATAACATATAACAATTTATACCTCAGTAAAAAGTTGATATGCAATTTGCGTGTTGTTAGAAGTTTCCAAACGTTAACCAACACTTCACCCACTATGATGATGATAATGTTGTTGATAGATATAACACCAAGTCTGGCACAAGTCTGCAACTTCTAAGAAGAAAAAAGACTGCAACTTCTTTTTGTGAAAAAGGAAGCCATTGCAGAAGTGTTGAAAACTGCGGGTCTTAAAGTGTCTGCTTGTGGTTGGTTCCAGAAATACCTGAAACCACATGCACAGAAATGCACATGCATAGAAATGCAAATTTTTCCAGAGAAATTAATCATGTTTATGCGAGGCAAATTACTCGGAACACCACACACCGTACAGAGGGTGAAAAGTTTTATGACTCAACATGTTTAAAGATGATACGATCACAAGTTTGCCAAATCAGAGGCAGAGCTGACCTGACTGAGAGAAGAACATCCTTTAGCTGTTGAGCCAATTGCTTTTGTTAAAAACAAGTCCTGTTTAAAACTTGTTTTTGCTTTCTTTGTTACATTAATAGTAGTAAATAGTAAATATTTTTTTCTTTTGTTTAAAGTTACTGGGGCGATTATATGTCAGATGGAGATTGTGGGATCCTCAACAGTGAAGGTCCATCTGGGAAGAACTGGATGAAAGCTTCCTGCCAAGCTTCTGCTTACTTCATCTGTCAGCTGTGGACCCAAGAGCGTTAGCAGAAAAAAAAAAGAGAAAAAAATTTCTCTCCGTTTTTCAGAATCGACTCAGAATCGAAGTTATGCTTATTTTAGTCACAGTAATCCAACAAAGCAAGACTGGAGTTTTTAAGTAGGAGCTTGATTTGCTGTTTTTGCATCTTTGTAGCTTTTTTACAGCTCTAAAAGTAACACATTTATTTTTTCTAATGCATTATACTGCAAGAATGGTTACACCACTGCCTTTACAGATAAATAAAACCAAGTCCTGGTATCATATGTTTCCTTCCTTTTACATATTTGATGTCCTCTTGATGGTCTCCTGCCTCCCCCTTCTCCATCTCCAAACCAAGGGCACTGTCACAGATCATCAGTCTCCCTTTCAGTGACCTCCTCGTTTTGTAACCTCCCCTGTTTCTACGTCCGAGCTTGGGGGTTCCTGACATGGACACTTTAGTTGCATCTGTCTTTCCGTCCTTTTCATCTTGTTTTGAGAAAGCTTTGATGTAAAGATGCATCTTTTGGAACATTGGGTTGTTTCTGTCCTCAACCCTGCAAAGACAAAAGCAAAGGACTGTGTCACAATTTATTAGTGACCTTTATGACTCAAGACAGACAAATCAAGAAATGAAGTGGCAGATGCTGAGGTATTTTTTTTTCTTTTCTTTTTTCGTTTTAAGAATAAGTTGATTTCAGGGAGGATCAAAATGTTGCTCAATTAAACTGAATATCATTTCTTGCTGGAATGCCCTCAGCTAAGACAGTCTGTTGAAAACATAAACTTTAATTTTAGCACATGAGAAACCTAAAGCCACATCTGCTTTTACACTACTGCAGTTAAGCAGACAGACATAGACAGAAAAAGTAATGTTGATAGGAAGGTGTGGAAAAGGCACCAAAATATTCTACCTAATAAAAGTATGACATCTTAAGGTATATAGAAATTAAACTACCAGCGTAATAATAATAATCAAAACAGCACCAACAACATCATCTATAATAATAGTAATACATCATATATCTTAAGGGCTTTCCTGGTCACCCCAGGCTTGGTGCTTGGCACTTGGTCTTGGGGACTTTCAGGAGGTAGGTGTTGCTGGACCAGAGGGATGGGGATAATGAGCAGAACTTTAAATTGGGTCTGGTATCCAACTGAGGATTAGTTTGTACATTCTGCAGTTTATTTAGGACTTTTGTGGTTGTGCCATAGAGGAGATAACTGTGATGATTGAGTCTGGTTTTAAACATAAACACATTTCTTTACTGTGCACGTGACAAACACTTTGAACTGAATTACACTGAGTGTTTGTCCTGCAGATAAAGACATTTTTAGATGAAGGAGGACAATGATTTTGAGGTGAAAAAAAATGCAGTCTTACAGATTTGGATGGCATGGAGCAGGAAGGAGAGGCTGAGGACAAAGATAACACCAAGGTTGTAAACTGTGGTAGACATTGTTAAAGTGGAGCCTTCGGTGTTAAGGGAAAGGTTTTGTGTGGAATAGGTGAGAGACTCTGGGCCTATGATGAGGACTTACAGTTTGTCACTGATGAGTTTGAGAACGTTTGTTTGCACCTAGGATTTAATGCCAGGAGAAGAGAAGGAGGCCAAGCACTGAGCCCTGGGGGACACTGCAAGTAACAGGAGTTAGAGTGCTTCAAATGCAGTTATTGATTGAAATGAACTGTTTTCTGTCTGAGAGATATGAGAGGAACCAGGAGATGTCAGTTCCAGTGATGTAAGGGGTGAGTTGAGGGTGGAGTATGGAGTGATCAGTAGTGTCAAAGAAAGCACTGAGGTGAAGGAGGATGAGGACATTAAGGAAGCCAGTGTTAGAGGAGAGTAGAAGGTCGTTGGCAACTGCAATTAGAGCAGTCTCTGTTATAAGCTCACTGAAAATGAAGCCTTTTTTGTTGAGTGAGCAAGTGTTAAGTGCAACTTTGAGATTTGATTGTTTTGTGATAGGTTGAAGAGCCTTAGTTAAGCCTTGTAGACAGGCAGAGCTGGTCTTCAGATTGTTTCCATAATGTGGTGTTGTATCTGGATGCCAGTTGGACCTCAGAAAGTGAATGGGACTTATGGAGTATAAATGTTTTGCAATCCCCCAGTTTTAGAGCCCTTGTGCTAAGCTATTTGCATAGCCTTCATAGCGACACAGAGTATTCCTATTCATAAATGTTTCTCTTGAGGAAATAAATTGACTCTATCCTTTTCACCCATAAGTAATTCACAACAAATGTTCTCTCATCATGCATTAAAAACACCTGACTGTACTTTTTGATAACCTGTTGCCAACATTGGGTTAAGTATTTTTATTGGCTTTTTTAATGATTGGCAAAAACTTTGAACTCCTGGTGACACAATGACGCACTGTGGGATTTATCTGCCGTCCATCACTCTGGTTTCAGGAAATCAAGTCACAGAAAAACACTTGGCGAGGCCGTACTTACTTCTTCAAGGCCGTTGCTTTCTTTGATTACAGGAAGACGCATGAGGACATTCCTTTATGTTGTCCTTACTTGGTCTTTAGACAGATTAATCAAGTGGCATACTGTTGTCACCTTACCTTTCTGATCGAGCTGTCTGATATATATGTTATTTTTGCCAGGCTAAAACATCTTGTGAAACCAGTTTTACAGCTGTTGTGGAGTTCAATTTGTATTTGAAGCTTATACAACCTCACTGTCTGCGGACGAGGCAGGTTTAAAAGACTTCCAAAGTGAACTGAAACTTAGATACACACGAAGGAAGAGTCATGGAGATGCAAGAGGTCACCACGGAGGGGGGAAGAAAAGAAGAGGATAAAGGAGTGGTTGAACGGACAGAGGAGGTCAAACCTGGAGGTACAGGAAATTTAACTTTCACTAGATTATAAGGATAAAGAACAAGCGTAGAAGTGGAAATGATGATTTGCAGCATGATAGTGTTTATTTTTCATACTTACTTTGAAATACTTAAAAATTACGAGATTTGTTGATTATCTCTTTTTACAAACTATATGGGATATCATAAAGCGGACTGCCCGATGTAAATGTCTGTACCTGATGTTTTGTTTTGTGTGTTTTTTGGGGCTGTAGAGGAAGCAAAACCATACCAATATGCCAGACTGCAGGGTGCAACGGAGAACGTCTACGCAGAGGCAAATTATGCTCACACAAATACAGGAGGTAAATAAAAAACAATAATAATAAAAAAACAACGTTTTTCTATAAAAGGACGGCTTTATCATAACTGCATTTTTGTAGTGTTTTTTATTGACCAAAAATCACATTTTAGTTGGAAAACATGACCTGCTCAACTGAGTCTGATCGTCGGTGCAGCACACAACGTCACGTACGCATGTCAGTGTTTATTAGAAAAAAACAACAGAAAAGAGATCAGAGGTCGATTTTTACAACCAAAGGTTTATGGCATTTCTGTTTTTATTGTTTATACCTTCTTTTTGATTCACAGTCCATTTAATTTGCTTGTGATTTTAATGTTTTTAAAAGCTTTGGAGGTTGATGTTTTTTTCTTTAAAAAAAAAAAAAAAAAAAATGGTCTGTTGAATACAAGCAAAATTCCCTTTTCATCTAGAAATAAAGTATTAAATTAAAAATGTTGTTGGATCTGTACTTAAAACTTGGATTTAATTAAAATAGCTCATTTTAAACATTTAAAATAAAGCAATCTACAAACAAAAAGTAAGAATAGAAAAAAAACGTAACAATTCTGCAAACAATGCAAAACACAAAATGCCCATTTACTGATTGAATTTCCTTTAGATATTCATAAAAGAAATTGGAAGAGGTAACATGGATTCCCACCTCTCCCCTGTTTTTAATCAAGAAATAATAATCCAGTCAGAATCTTTTGAAATATTTACAGTAGATATAGATAGATAGATTTACTGGACTACAATAATATACAATCAGTTTTACTTACTTTTTTTATATAGTAATACTGCACAAGTAAAAATGAGCCATTTTGAATATAATATCTTTTAATAATATATATATTATTTCATAATATAATGTATATAGTATTTCATTATATAATATATTAATTATTTAATATCAACATAATCAAACCAACACATACACACAAAGTTACAGATTTACAATTTGTGAGGATGAAAATGTGTTTAAGTCTTTACATAGTCCACATTTATTTTAGCTAGAAATTAATGCTTTAAAATTAAATTGAATCTTTGCTGGATTCTGTTTATCTGCTTCATTAACATGCTCACATTTCCCACCATCACATTGTATTTATACTCTTGAATGAGACGGAGCAATTTTAAGCGTTACAACAGCTGTCCTAATGTGACATGCTACATGATGGCTAGTTCACCAAACTATTAGACTGGTCCGTGTGTTTCTTGTAACATCTCCTGATTTAAAAGAATAAAAGTTTCATGATTAAAAGAAGTAAAATATTTGAAACTGTTTTTATCAAACAACTCAAACCTTAAAAGGCCTGACTTGACTCTTATTTGCGGTGCATAATCCAGCTCTTTAAACACTTAACTAAAGATGTTGGTTGTATCTGTGATGACAAAATATGCTGCACCTGAGATTGATAGACACAGGTATCTGTAAATAACCTTAAGAAAAATATCCCATCTCTTATTTTAAATCGCAATGTCTGCAGGTCTTTATTGTCTGTGTCTGCCTAGCTCTTTATCAGAGAGTGGAAAACAAAAACAGGAAAAGTTTTGAGAAATTGAAGGACAAGCAGTGCACTGTGCTCCATGAATATCTGGAAATCTGTGATGTCATGTTGCTGTGGCAACAAGACATGGGGAGGGGGGTGCTGTCTTAAAAGAGCAGGCAGACGGAGCAGGTCAGCCAAACAAGTCCCAGGACTCCTTTCTCCATGTATATCAAATTCTTTCACGGTTATGGCCAGGATAAAACGCACGAGGCTGCAGATAACTCCTCATCAGAGTCTGAGTTATCTGTTGAACTGCAGGAGAAGAAAGGTAGGCTAGTGTGTGTTTTTAACTCAAGCTTATCTTGAATGTGTGTTGTGTGCATAGAAAGGTCTCACTAACAGATCACTTCCTTGTGCAGACTCCCAGAAAAAGGGAAAGGCACGTCTGTACCGCCTTGCGTGTGTAATCCTCACAGTTATCTGCCTGGTGCTGCTGCTGGTCGTCATCATCCTCAGTGTGAAACGTGAGTGTGTGCAGCCATAGATGAGTCAGGAGTAAAAAAGAAAATATAAACAAATACTGACAACTGAATGATCAAGTGGTGGTGGTGGTGTAGAAATGAAATAATGCACTACATATAGATCAGGGTCTTTTTGCTTTTGTCCTCAGTTAGCTCAGAAAATAGACAAAACAAAATTACAAATGGTGGTTTTGCATAGCTGTGGCCTGCAGGCGTCATCCTTTCTCCCTCATGACTCCTCCCACATGTCTCTGTTTTCTAGTCCAAACTGGATCCCCAGCCTGCACAGAGGGAGAGGAAACTTTTGCACTCAGCAAGCAGGGTGCCCTTTCCTGCAGCTTTGACCAGTGCCAGGCTCTGTTCCCAAAAGTTGAGCTGAAATGTGAGTGTGATGTCAGGAGGAGATATTCCAAAAATCATGCTTGAGCCACAGCTAGATCAAAAAGAGCAAAGGCTTGATTTTTTTAATGTCAACTCTGCTTTCACAATATCCCAAATTGTTGGTTAAACAAGCCTTGGAGGAAGTTGGACCATGCACTTTTATGAGAAGAGCTTTATCCATTTAAACTTTCATCGTCTTGTTTTCTCTTGTTTTGAGATTGTCATCAAACACAAAAATCAAGTTCATACATACATAGATCATTTACACTCAAGGATATGCTTTTGGAGCTATGATCATAGAGAAAAGCGAAAGATTGGTTTAAGAAAGAGAATTATTGCTCCCCAAACTATGCCACATCCACTCCACACAAAGATGCAATGTTTTCTTCTTTAGTGTGTTCTTCTATACTTCTGTTTTCTCTTCTCTCAGATCTGGGCTGCAGGCAGTGTGCTGACGGCTGGCTGACTTTTGGTCGATCATGTTTTTACCTGTCCACCTTCAGGAGGAGCTGGGATGAGAGTCAGAGAGACTGCAGCTCCAGAGGAGGCTCTCTGGCTGTGATTTCCAGCCCAGATATTCAAGTAGATCTGAAATCACTTCATTTCCTGACTAAAGTAAAACCATGCACAGAAATACTAATGAATGACAATGGTGCCTTATCCCTTTTTAGTCCTACCTGACCATGAAGGGCAATGTGAAGTACTGGATCGGGCTAAGACACAACGGACTTACATGGCGCTGGGTCAACAACACTGAGCTGGGACAGAGGTGATTATTATATGGAGCTTAAATCATTGAGAAACAGGGTAGTATCCAGTAATGTCTTCTCTCATGGCAGCACATTTGAACTACATGTATTATTTTCTTTTTGTGGCCTTATCCTTGGTCTTTTTATGTTTTGTCTTTCATTTTAGGGAAGTTCTTTAAACAACAGATTTCAGGGATGAATTATGTTTTCTCTTTAAGTTCTCTTGCCAGTTGATAGAAAAAAAAATATACAACCCTATCAGTTGCAGAGAGAAGTCCAGTTGTACAGGAATATCTTTAAAATGGGGAAGTGATGACTTATCTGTCGTTGCTTTTCCCTTATTCATCTTAAGCTCTAACCTGTTGTCAATTTAACTTCTAGCTCCGAAAAAACAAAGGTGATAGCGACTCAAAAGCCACTGGGTGGCAGTAAATCTTCTTCTTTCTTCTGTTTGCAGTTATTGGGCTGATTTTACGTCAGATGGGGATTGTGGGTTTCTCAACAGTGGTGGTCCACCCGAGAAGAACTGGATGAAAGCTTCCTGCCAAGCTTCTGCTTACTTCATCTGTCAGCTGTGGACCCAAGAGCATTAGCTTTTGATGACAGAAAAAAATCTCTGTTTTTTAGAATCAACTCCTCAGTTACATTTAAAGTAACATTCATTTAGCCATTATAATCTAACAAACTGTAGTTTTTATGTAGGAGGTTGATTTGCTGTTTTTGCATCTTTGTAGCTTTTATTGGCCCAATATGGCAAAGTTTTGGTGAAACATGAGCACTGATCATGGTACTTCTGTCTTATACACTGGTTTCAGAATCTGCTGTCAGACTTTTTTGTAAAAATGAGGGCTTATAGGTATTTTCGAACAGACTTTTATTATCATATAAAAATGTCTTTGCAACTATATATTCAGTTGAATGTCTTAGTTTCACTTTGTTTCAGCTTAGCTTTTTTTATTGCTACACATTTTATATCTGGCTATAAAAATAACATCCTTTTTTCTAATGCATAATACTGCAGGATTGATTGCACCATTTACTACACAGATAAATAAAACCATTGAAATCTTGTTTTCACAGGTTGTCCTTTTTTCACACTGAGCTTTACATGAGGTTAGGACATAGTCTCTTCTCAGACATATTTGATGTCTTGATCCTCTTCAGCCTCTTCCATCTCCATCTCCAAACCAAGAGCACTGTGGCGGATCATCTGCCACCCTGTCAGAGACCTCCGCTTGTTGTAACCTCCTCTGTTTTTTGGTCGAAGCTTAGGGGTTCCTGACATAGATCCTTTTGTTGTGTCAGTTTTTTCGTCCTTTTCATCTTCTTTGGCGAAAGCTTTGATGTAACGGCGCATCTTTTGGAACATTGGGTCGTTTCTGTCTTCGACCCTGGAAAGATGAAAGATGACAGTTTGCTACAGTGAAACTCAATGGCATCTCTTGTAGGACCTTTCACATCATATTTTTAGGGGTTTGGAACTTATTTCTTCCTTTTTATAATACTGCAGTTTCTCCCACCTTAGATACCAACGCTCCCTCAGACCGTAGTTGAGCCCACACACCCCGAGCCGAGGCCACAGGCACCGGGGCAGCCTTCTTTCCAGCATTAAAGTTGTAGCCACCACCTTAACAACATCATAACAGATGTAACCATGACAGCACACCACATAGAGACAAAATAATAAAGTGCTTCTGCTGTGTTTCTGTTTACCTGAGTCCTCCAGAGCTCATCTCTCTCCTGGGCCACCCTCCAGTGTGTGTCACTCATCATGGCTATCAGCAGGTTCAGCAGCAGAATGTAGGAGACTACAGAGAAGGCACAATGCAGCACATGGACGATTGGCGGTGTGGCAATTGTGTGGTCCACTGGCAGGTCTATGAGGCCTACACTGAGCTCAAACTGGGAGAAGAGGGTGACTGGGAAGGAACGATATGCAGGAATGGACTCGGGCTCCTGGGTCATGTACACCATCCACAGAGCTGAGATGGAAAGATATGAAAGCATATGAGGGAGAGGAAAAATCTGAAACATTTCCTGAAGGCTTTCTGGGAGGTGTAAAGAATTGTCTGTACATGACACCAAGAATATACTCACAGGTGGAAAAACCAATGAGCACAATGAAACTCAGCCACATGAATTTGGTCAGGTCGCCAAATATAATCTAGGGGGAAATGAGACACAAAGTGGGTCAGCTTGCAAACACAGGTGTCCCTCACAAGCCAACACAACTGATTTCATCTGCTAACAAAACATTACAGCACAACAGAGGAGAAAAAGTTTACGATATGCATCAAACAGCCATTTTAATTTGACGTATTAATTGGGGTGGATAGATAAACTGCTTTTTTATATATTCTACTGCTTTCCCCCCATATAAGTTATTTAGACATGTGGGAACACTAAAATTGCCATCACTGCTTTATGCTAATTTAGCCATCGTTTCACAGCAGTGAATTGGATCCAACCACTCTGCTAGAAATCTGTGAGCTGTCATTGTCTGGTTATTGGCTTATTGCTAGCAATAGGTGTTGGTGAATGGCTTCAGAGTCCACTTATTTTTGATACAACCCAATATTTCTTTTGGAATTAACTTTAAATTATAATCTTATACTCTAAAATGTGTGTCAGTGGCTTCACTGTGTAAAGTCTATGAGGATTTGCTGGGCTTTCAACATTTTTCAGCAGAATTAAAGCTTCTACCACCTCTGAAAAAGTGAGGTCAGGTAAAAATGGAGGCTTTAATATCATCATGTAGCACTGCTACTACCTGAATCTATTTACTATCTATTTTATAGATTTTTTCTCCCTTTTTTTCTTTTTTCTTTCTTTTTTTTTTTTTTTTTTTTTTAATTTTGGCAACCCACTACAGGGGATGTGTGGACTTTCCCAAAAATCTTATGTGTTTCTGGAAGTCTCCGGATGACCCCTGCCAAGGCGTTTTGAAGCAAACGAATGGCGAGTAGATCGTTTAAAAACTTCTTCTCTTTGTTTAAGACATCTTTTTTCGCAGGATGTAGAATGATGGCAATGCATTTATTAACAGTTCCGTGACACTGCTGTAACAAGCAAAGGTTGTGAACTTAGTTTGTAGCACCATTTAGTGCCTGATGCTCTGTTTGCAGCATGTAGCATCAGTTAGCCTTTAGCCCATGTTCTATCACTTTCCTGTTTAGCTTTCTGCTATTCCGACCTTATTCTTTTTTGCCAAGTCAGCTCCAGTGTCGAACATTATGACAAAATTAATCCAATAAATCATTTTCACCAGAGACAAAGCACGGATCTTGCTCTTCACTGCTAAATTTTATTAGCCAGTGTTGTGTCATAAATCTTCAATGTGCTGTGAATCAATCCAGTCCTGGATAACCTGATTGAGTAATTCTAGCATATAGAAGTAATCTATTATAGCACTGATAATCTTATTTTAAATTGTGGATTACTCTGAGGTATATGCAGCACTGAGACTTTTCCAGATTGTTTCTTAGACAGTCCTCACAATAGACCCTTATAAAGACGCAGAACAAGTGTCTGCTGAAATATTGTCCTGTTTGGTTACATCTATGATTAAATTTGTGAGGGGCTTAAGAACCTTCTGACAACTTGTAGTTTAACTTTGTAGGTTAGTTGTGCTGTGGCAAGGCTAACGTTTTTTTATCCTCCAGTGTTCTGTAACCAGCTCTTACGTTGGTTGGGGATTTGAATGAATCCTAAAATCATTAGTTCAAGTGTCTGCCTGTCTTTCAGGGATTTGTCACTACCACTGTGTCTGACCTGAGTCCTACCTTTTGTATCATGATAACGTAAGGGCCGAGCATTTCAAAACCACGGGCGAAGAACATGACGTTGCACCACCCAAGGACCAAACAAACCGCCATCACCACGGCCTCTCCCTGCACCCCACAGGCCCTGAACACGCAGAGCAGCACCACCAGGCAGGCGTAGCTGATTCTGGAAAATAACAGCATCAAGGTTAAAACATAAAGGACTCTGCACTGGATTATACAACTCATTTTTTCTTTTATTTACAGAAACAATGATTTCTGCTTACAGAATAACATGAAAAGGGCCTCCAAGTGCTGTCTGTCCAAAATAGCGCCTAGCCCCCACTCTCAGTATATCAGGGATCTGTTGGGAGAGGGGATTCATTTGAGGATGTAAGCAGAATACACCAAATTATGCCCATGCATGACCATGCAAAATACAAAGTGGCACTGCTCATAAATTCACCTCCAGCAGCAGGATGACTAAAGCTCCCAGGACACTGATGATCTCACCCACCAACCGCAGGTTGTCCTCATATGTTAGATAACTTTCCTGAGGCACGGAGAGAAAAAAACACTTTTAGTATTAAGAGCAAATCATTTTTTGAACCCCCCCCCCAAACATCTATAGTGTGATGTGGAGGTGAACACTGAGGTATACACATGCCTTCCAAAGACAGGATAAGTCAAATTAGAAGCTTTTCTTTAATAATTTTAGATTTGTTGCTCTTCATTTTCTTGCATAGAACACATACATATACACTAAAACTACCAGTGTACTCTAACAGGATTTCTCATATTAACCTCGGCTACAAGACCTCCAGGGTTTCAGTGATGAAAAGATAACTTAATGTGAAATATGTCACTGTAAGAATCAAATTAAAAGTGTTAAAATGTTTCAGCTTATTGGCCAGAATGCCAGAAATGCGAAGGCATTTATAGTACATTCGCAGCAAAGCGTAATTTAAACACCGAAGTTAACATAAATAAATACATTTGATTTAGCCTCTTTTATGCACAATAAAATATGTTCCTCTTTTAAAAATATATTCAGCTTCTGAATCTGGTGAATCTTGACAGAGCTCTAATGCTTTGTGCAAGACTATTAATTTGTCCATAGAAGAGATGTCCAAAGAAAATTTAAGTATGACAAATGTTACATACTGTATAGTTTAAAAGAGTGATTATAAGACAGGTTTTGAATTGAGCTAGTAAATGTAAATATAGCTGAACTCCAATATCATTAATTTATGTATACAGCTGCATTCACATTTCTACACATTATAAATGTCACATTAAAACATTGACAATGAACTCACAGTAAGTGTTTTCTGGACCCTAATTGTTTTATCCATGTCTGACTTTGTGTAGTTCTCTGGAGCGTCCTTTAGAGGGCGATATGCACAACACAGAGTGAAGGTCCCAATGTACAGGATATACAACAACATTAGCAACCTGATGCAGAAAAGAAAGAGAAAAAAACTATTAAACAAGACTTGATTTAGTGACTGTTCAGATGTTTTAACACTGATGTAATCTGTACCTGAAGTAATGTTTTCCATAGAGGTTCCACTTCAGACTAACCAGCTGCCTCACTGGGGTCACTTCCAGGATTCCCCGTGCCTAAAGAACAAACAATATAAACATTTTAACATTTCATCTTTTTCATTAATTTCTCCATCTCTCCTTAAATCTATCAGATTCCACCTTGAGTTGTTACCTCTCTCTGGTGACTGCCCACGATGAGCTCCAGCACTGACATGTCATCAGCCCATGAGTCGATCTCGGTCAAGTCGTAAAGGTTAGAAGTCAAAGGGCCCAGACTCCACTGCACTATTCTCCTTTTATTAACCAGGTGCTGAAACACCTAAGACACACACAGGACAGGATTACACATACAATCTAATTTTATTTAAAGGGACAATGCAATATTAAACATAAATGCTCAGGCAAGCAAAGTTACTGTTTTTCAGAATAAAACCAACCTGAACTCACCACAATATTTCCCTCTTTGGCAGCCAGTTTGAAAGGTGTGAGGCCTCTGAAGTTTGGTACCATGTCGAGTGGTACTGACTGGTCCAACTCTGCATCCCGAGCCATGATCAGGTCGATGGCCTGGCATGCGATTGTCTTGTTGGGCTGCAGAACCAAAATGTGAAGTACTGTGTTTCCTAGACAGGAGAAAAGGAGGGAAACAGTGTACAGTGTAGGTACAATTAGACATGACAGAAGGGTAGAGATAGATGTAATAATTTGCAAGAGGAAGTATCTCTTACCACGGTAATCCTGGACTCTGGTGCTGGCTCCGGCCTCGATTACCATGCTGATAATGTCCTCGTTCCCAGCACATGCAGCAAAAGACAAAATGTGTTCCCCTGTAGACGAAGTATTTATTTTAAAAAACACCACAGGTTGAAAATAAAAATGACCTCCTCTTATCTCTAATACACGTTCATTAGAAACAATCATGGAATCAGAACCCCCTCTATGTTTCACAGTAAGTGTGCTGACTCACCGTAGTATATGAGTCCTCCAATCCTCTTCCTGAAGTACAGACCTGTGACTCGAGGTGTGGCCACGTCACCTCCACGACTAATCAGAAGATGAACCAGGTTGAGGTTCTGATTCACCACAGCGATGTGGAGAGGAGTAACACCTGAGACAGAGCAGGAGACGAGAGTTTTATCAGCACGCTGTTACAGCAACTTAAGAGATCTTAACAAAAAATGCTAAAACCTCAAAGTCTCTTAAAATGTCCACATCTTATCCACTGAACACATGCTTAAAACTTCACTCTTGAATGTGTATCTAAAAAGTAAGGTGTGTGATGTATGTTTGTGTCTTTATATGACTCTATGATTATCAACCTTGAAAGAGCTCAGAGGTCATGGGCTCATTGATGAGTTCAGGGGCCCCGTCCATCAGCGCCTCTGCTGCGTCCAGGTTATCATTCATCACCGCGACATGAAGGGCCGTCTCACCCAGAGCTCCTGAAGGAAAGGGTTATAAACTTACAAATTACATCCCGCTCTGAAGAAACCCTTAAATCACCACGGTGAAGTTAGCTATCACAGACTAGCCTCACCTCGCTCAAAGATGTTGGTGGACGCACAACTGAGAAGTTTCTTGATGCAGCCAACACTGTTCTTTTTAGCCGCGTAGAAGAGGGGGATGTCGTTTACACTAAGGGAAAATAATGTAAGAGACAGATGCTTATTTTATATATCTTTTGCAACCACATGATACTGGCTTAAATATGATCTAGTGTTTGATGCATGCAGAAGACAAAAAGTGTTTATGAATGTCTTACTATTTGGTGTAGAGCAGAAACGTCTCATCCAACATCTCGTTCCATCCTTTCTTGTTCTGAAGGCGAAATCTCAGCTGGCTCCACCAATGGTTGAGCTCACTGGGAGCAGATCGAGCCAGAGATGGAGACATGGACACCTGATGTCTGACTGGAGAGAGCACAGGAGGGGAGGTACAAGTGGCACTAAATGAGAATAATAGAAGAGCCTTAGGAATCACACATTTAGAACGTTGAACATGTAATTGTTGTTTAATCTGATGTACAAAAGAGCAAAACAAAACAAAAAACATGAAATAAAAGGCTAATAGACAGTGACTCAGTCTTACCCTTAAAAAGTTCAAGTCCTGCTTCTCAACTTCTGCTCATATTCCAGCACAACACTTTTCGAAAACACCTTTGAACTGACTCTGTGAAGAAGTGAAATCCCAGTGGTGTCACCAATATATATGACTGAGCCATGAGGGAGGAGACCTGCCGTAGGCCTGAGAATGAAAGGGTGGAGAGTTCAGGTAGGACAGACAGAATGAGGTTTTAATGAGCAGGTAGCCGTTAACCACAGGTGAGAGCTCCCACAGAGAAAGTAACACTTGAAAGATTCAACTCACCGTCGGATCAGGAGCTCCTTTATTATGTTGATCTGAAATAATCAGCTATTCAGTCACCTTAAAAGTGAGGCGACAATGGTCCAGTCTGTAATCCCAGGTAGCATGCTCTCTCTGCTATCACCAGGCCAGTCTGCATTCCTCTAACCACCACCAAAACCTGCATGGCCACTATGAAAATTCTGCAACATCATGACAGTCAACAAATTGCGGTCATTGTTCTTAGTGAAGCGTAAAGGAAACCTGTTTGAAAATGGCAAGATTGTAAATTTGGACTCAGGTTTGTAATTCCAAACTGATATGAAGGCATGATGGTCCAAACTCCATTTTTATATACCCTCTTTTTGGACTCTTAAATGGTTTATACTGAGTTTATTTACGGAAGACACAGCAACCTGCATCAATCTTTTACACACCAGCTCCAAGAGTTTGATTCACAGTGATTTGTAATTTACCTTGAAGCTGATAGTCTGAGCTGCATCTTTTCTGTTGTTCTGGGCTAATTTCTGAGGTTTAAACTGGAGTTATGTGGCTGAGTAAAAATGGACATGATGCAGGACTTTCCAACATGTTGCATCTTGCACGCAGATGCTGCTTCATTCACAGTGATTTAACATGTTGAGCATCATTGATGTGTCAACAGGAGTGATCGCAAACACGATAATTACCACATGACAAAGACCATAATGATCATGAGCAGGTCAGCATTATCATGTCACTTTCATCCAGAGGCAGAAAACAAAGAAATGCCTCCTCCAGTTTTGCTTTCTGAAAATCCAAATCTTTCGTTAATATGAAACTCTCAATAAGAAATTTCACACTGACATGATTTTTGTGTTCACTTTCTGAACTGCTGAATCAGTCAGCGTTCTCAACATCTCTGGTTATGTAGCATATTGATGTTTTCCTGCAACATTTATAGGCCGTGACTAACTGATCGGTCAGCTGCAGGATAAACATGGTTTAAGGAGACTGTATAGGAGGCCCTGGTAATGGATGGAGCTGTAGCAGTCATTCAGCACTGTGGAGATAATAGTTGTTTACCAGTCGCAGAGCACCATCTTTAAGAAGCAGGGTCATAAAGACTAGTGGTTTCCTCTCTTAATGTCTTTATAGAGAAACAATAACACTGTAAAAACATGATTTTGTGGTCTGTGTGTCTTCTGTTTCTGCTCGCCAGTTCTTAAAAAACATTGTTCATGGCAAACAATTATTACTGACACCTCTGGTGCTTTTATGACGGATGACAGGTGCTCTTATTCAGAGTGACTTAACACAAAAAGGCCACTGATTATCATAAAGAAACATCAAACGTTGCTACAAATTTTACAACTTCCTTTTTTACTTCATCTCCCTTTATAAGGTAAAGCTTAGTGTCAGTAAACATAAACGTTTGATACAGCTCGCAAAGGCAGTTAAATTTAGCCAGCATGTTTAGTTATACCAATAGCAGTACATCATATGTAATAAGATTATAGTTTATGATTGGTATGTTCACGTCAAATTAAATCATATTTTTGTTTTATTGGATGAGTTGGAGTATAAGTAACCAAACCTGATTACACATAGATGTTCCTGTGTGTTACACTTCAATATTATAAAACTCAAGCTGGTGTATGTAGTTGCTGTCGAATACGGGTAAATATTTCCTGTAATTTAAAACATTATGATCTGAGACATAATTTTAAATAAAGATCAGTGGGCTTGACCAGTGTCTGACCATAACTGTAAAACTGCACAATGACACTGAGACAATATGACCACTTATTGCAGTTAAAGTCTGATACACTGAAATCAGACGGTGCCATCTGGGTCAGACTGGCAGAGTAAAATGGGGGTTTGTGTAAGCATCTTGCTATCAGTGAGATCTGCTTTGATAACAGCAGCAGCAGGACATGTGGGAAACCAGAGTCTGCTCTCGGACTGCTGCTGATCCCAGCAGATCCCAAACTTAGATTTGACTCAAACCTGCTGATCTGTGGAAGCTCAGACACATTTAGTCCACGCTGTTAACCATGAAGGTGATACAAGTTCATCAATGGGAGTTAATGGTTTCTTTCTGTGGTGGCTGCTTTAGCTTAAACAGATCTACATGAGGGTCTCACGTGTAATGCTTCTCCACGTACAAAACTTGGGTGGGCTAATTAAGTTGAGTGGAAGGCAAAATACAGGGTGTCCATAAAATCTCTTAACATTTCAAAAAAATGTATGTATGTATGTATATATATATATATATATATATATATATATATATATATATATATATATATATATATATATATATATATATATATATATATATATACATGGACATTATAAAAAAGAGGAGTAAATACTTAAGTTATTTTTTCTAATTTAACATACCTCTGTGAGGGCACCATTAGTTGCACAAATCACATCAAGACCGTACTAGATTTCTTGTCATGTTCTCTGTGTGACCAATAATGTCCTGTAACTTTTCTATACACACTGTCTTTAACAAAACCCTATAGTTTGGCTGAGTCTATGCATCTGATTTTGTTTTGATAAACTGTGACACACTGTGCCATTTTTTAGAGATTCATTTAGTACAGTACCTCATCAAGTAACAGGATGCCTGAAATACACCAATGCATTGTGGTTAAAAACTGTGGTAACTAGTGAGCACATAGAACTAACCCGATGAAGATATATCATCAGTTGCCAATTTAAGATATATATATTTTTATTTTAAAGACACCCTGTACTTTTGAAGAGTCGGAAACAACTTTCAAGAAAGAAAAGAAAGACAGAAAAAGAAGGTAGCTCAACATTTTAAATAAAATCATATCATTTATTTTACAAATTTGCACAAATATGAAGAAGTGGTGAACACTCATACAAATAAACACAGCTAATAATGTGTGTAGCCTGACACACTTGTCACAAACTCAAACACTCACTCACACGCACACACATACCACTCACAATGTCATGTACAGCATGATATAAACATGATATTCACATGAACATGGCCTCATTTACAGCACACACGCACACGCACACGCGCGCACACACACACACACACACACACACACACACACACACACACACACACACACACACACACACACACACACACACACACACACACACACACACACACACACACACACACACACATTTCAAACACACAGGATCAAACTTACAAAGCATTTCTCCTCCTTCCTTCAAGTGTTTATCAGATCTGATTTTGTCCATCTTTTCCATTTCACACATTCACTAAGATTCAACGACTCAACGTCTTTAACTCTCGCAGTCAGACAAAAAAGAGGTGAAGTGTGAAATGTACATAGAAAGGTGGGTGCTGTTGGCTTCTGTCTTCATCACAGATGGACGTTTGTGTTAGCAGCTGAGGTGAAGTTTGTAGTTTTGCAGCACATTAGCTCTGTTGTTCCTCAGAACGAGAGTGAGCCATACAGACAGGGCTGGAAACGTCTTTTAAGAAGGGAAATCAAGACTTACTATTGGAAGTTTGTGTCCATAATGTGATGGCAGCTATCTGTTTTAACCTATGTTTGGAATACTGACTCTGGTCATTAGTAGAAGTCTGTTTCTGAGGGCTTATAGCGATACCTTTTAAGGTCAGACATAAGCTGCTAGGTAGGACTGTGTTCATTTTTTTCCCACAGATTTTAGCATTTGGGTATTACGGTAAGAGGAAGTCATATATCTTTACAAACAAGTTAAAAAATCTTAGAAAAAGGCTCTGATTGTCTTCACGCAATTCTTTTGTGGAGAGCTCTCCAAGAGAATAAAAAATCAACATCTTTATAGTTTCCTTGAACTCACTGAGGGTAGGGACATTATAAAAGTTTGATGGAGGGGCAGTTGTGGAAGAGGAGGTGAGAGGTAGGATTGAAGATGGGTGAGAAGAGAAGAAGGCAGACAACAACGTGACACTTTAAGTGAAAAATCAAGCAATCTTCAAAGTCCTCTTCCTCTGTGACTCCCTGACCTCATTTCGGGCAGGACTACAACTCCCATAGTGCATCTCTCCTCTGTGACGGGTTGGAAGTTTGGTGCTCTTTTTTCCCCCACCCTTTCTGTCTGTTTAGTGTCGGGTTTTCAGAAAGCACAGAGCGAGCTGATGCTTTCATCAAAAGAAAAGAAATAAAAATAAAGAAAGCTGTTTCATTTTGGCTTGAAATGTGCTCCTTTGAAACTACTGTCACCAGAAACCAGACACAACAGACAGAGGAATGTGAAAACCATACAAGTCCATGGCACAGGCTGTGACGTGGGTGGATTTCACACCTCCACCTGCCCTTGCTCCAGGTAGGCTCTGAGCTGCTGGGCTGCACTGACAATCTTCCTCTGGTGTCCCAGCAGATTCACCCCGAGGTTCTGGACGTCACTAAACCAGACAGAGAGAGCAGATAAACATGGGTCAGCTTGACACCTCAGGTTATCTCAAGTTACCATCACTGTATTAACTAAACAGAAATGACTTTGATAAATATTTTTATGAAGATGACATCAATTTAAACTGACCTATCTCTTCCTGTGCCTACCTTCTTATGTAAAAATCAAAATATAAACAAATGTTTTCATTCTGTGACGAATGCTCAAAGCAATCACATGAGAACCACACATTTCTTCCTGCAGAAGATGATGATGTTGAACACTTTGGAAACCGACTGAGCAGTTCTGTATCCTACAAATTAAGCTTGTGTTCAAAGTGTTTACAGCATCACTTTTGTGAAAAAGTGCCTTTTAAATAAAAAACACTAGAAAGACAAAAAATATTGAGTGCCAGCATATTTCATTATGTTACACAGAATGAGGATGTAGTTTTTGTTCAGAGTTCAGAAGGAACTGAATTTCTTGTTATAATTTTAAAAGCAGAGTATTCTGGCACAGCTTCACCTACTTTCAAGGTTCACAGAGAGGAATAAACAAACTGCTGCCATAAGGGGCAGACATCAGTTTAAAACTGTAAAGGTCTAAACGTGTGGAAATGCCAGAATCCCATTATTCTTGTCACTGAGTCCTTGTTTTACTCACTCCATAGTGAGTCTGCTGACTCTGTCTAGAGAGTCCAGGTTTGCCTGATCAAACTCCTCTTGATATCTTTCCATCCTCAGAGCCTTCAGCCAATCACTGACTGTTGCCACTGCCGTTAAGTCTGTAGGAGTGGGGCTAAGCAGCGGCTGAGAGCAGCTTCTGTACAAGGAAAGAGTCAGAAATTAAACAATTAGAGTTCATGAATACAGCCAATTCTTATCACCTGTTTATGTGACATGTTTGGTACGACTGTGGAGTTTCTGTCTCACCGTGTCGGCTCTGCCTTCAGAGAGGCAGGGTGCCTGATGAGCCGATCCAAAGAGGACAGGACTGAGTCAAAGCCTGGCCGGTCTCCTCGATCTGCCTGCCAGCACTGGAGCATCAGAGAGTGGAGGGCAGCGGGACAGTTATGGGGGGCAGGGAGGCGGTACTGGTCTGCTACTGCCTTCATCACCTGCAGGGAGGGAAACAAGACGGACGTTACACATGGAGCAGAGAGGCAGATGGCGTGAGAAGTCTCCTGTTATTGTCCTACATAAAGGTCACAGACCACTCAGGGCTCAGAGTGACTAAGAGGAAATTATACAGATTCACGCTACCTGGCATTTTGTCATCACTTAGATGAGTCTGTTAAAAAATGAGGAGGTAGCAGGAAAAAATGAGGTTCACTGTGTTTTGAACTTTTCTGAGTTCATGTTACATCAGCTATTTAAAAGAACAATTAAAACATGTTTATGATTTGCCAACAAAACATGGCTCATCATTTTGAAGTGAGGCAAAGAAAATATCACACTGTTTTTTAAATTATTTAAAAATAAGGATGTGGCTGTTTTTGGACTGTTTCAAAATCAGTATAAATGATTGAGAATCCAAGTAGTAGCATGAGAAAACTCAGTGTTTTTTATCTACCCACACTTCACAATGAAAATGTGGGCACACACCAAACCATTTAAAATATAAAATTCCCCCTTTAATAGATTTTAATGCTTTACCTCCGTAAAAACTCCTTGTGTGGAAGTTAATCAGAGTGAGAAACATGAAGAACGAGGATTTCTCCATACAGATGCAAAGGGTGGATGTTGCAGGTTGTGGTTGGTTCGTTTTAACTCCTTTGGTAGCATTTTATTACAGTGTAATAGCTAAACCTGAGTGCATTTCCATCACTTATTCATCATCACTTCCTGTGCTCAGCCTTCATTCTCTTCCACACTCTCACCTCTTGATTGCTCATGTCCCAGTACGGACGCTCTCCATATGACATCACTTCCCACATAAGTATCCCAAAGCTCCAGACGTCGCTGGCCGAGCTGAACTTGCGATGCTGAAAGGCTTCTGGTGCAGTCCATCGCACAGGGATCTTACTGCCCTGATGGATGAAGCAAGGCAGAAAATCAGTGACTTACCACAAATCAGGAGTGCTCAAAAACCACAGGAGCTCAGGTTCCATGTACAAACCAGTGAGGCGGTGTAAGTGGGTATGTTGTGGTCCAGACCCCTCATGAGACGGGACAGGCCAAAGTCAGACACTTTACAGACCAGGTTGGAGTTAACCAGAACGTTTCTGGCTGCCAGGTCCCTGTGGACAAAGTTTCTCTCAGAGAGGTAACGCATCCCAGCACCGATTCCCCGCAGCATCCCGACAAGCTGCAGCACGCTGAACTGGCCTTCGTTTTCCTGTAAAATGAAAGGAGGAAGAAAACAAGAGGAGTGTTCAAGTGAAACAAAATGTTCTCAGTCTAAGACATCCTGACTTAAACAGCTGTGGGCTCACTCTGAGAAAGGCATCCAGCGGCCCATTCTCCATGAACTCAGTGATGATTCTTTCAGGGGGAGTCCTTGTGATAACACCCTCCAGCTTCAGCACGTTGGGGTGGTCAAACTGTCCCAGCACCCCTGCTTCACTGAGAAACATCCCCTTCTCTCTGTCTGACGCCCCCCAGCGCAAAGTCTTCACCGCTACCAGGACCTCTCTGCGACCCAACGGACGGTAGCGGCCTCGAGAAACCTCCCCAAACTGAGCTGGAGAGCAGAGGAGAAGGAGCAGGGTTATTGATATTTATCACATACTGTAACTATGTACAATTTAGAGATAAAGGAGCCAGGCTTACCTGCACCAATTACCTCCTCGATCTTAAGATGAGTGGGATCGATTTCTCGGGCAAACTCTTTGACAGCCTCACTGGGGTCTTCATAAGTGGAGGGGTCCACGTAATACTTAACTCCACCTGGGGAAAAGAAACTTACAGAACTAAGTCTGATGTTTGACCTTTTTCTGACCTTTAAGCACAACAGGTGTCATGAAAATAGGTGAGGATGCTCTTTCAGTGTGCATCAATGGAACTTAATCTCCGCCATTTAAGAAACAAAGATGTCATTCTATATTTTTGAAAAAACAATGTCTTGACTCATTTTGTTGCCCTATAAGAGAGATTATTTAAAAGAAGGAAAATTCTGGAAACAATAGAAATGAAGGCTAAACTGTTTGTGACAGCTTATTTAGCAGAAAGCCCTCAAACTGCTTTAAACTGTTGCCTGTGAGAAGTTTCCTGTAGAAGTTGCTTATTTGCACCCATTTGTTGTCAGTAAATCCAAACTGAATTTAATCATGATTAGCTCAAGATGGGGTATTATGCTTCCCCATATTTTAAGCACGGGTATAAAGTAACAATGTTGGATGTTTAAATCCCTGAATCTGCCTGTAAATTTCATTAAAGTGTCTCTTTAAAAAAATGAGCTTGAGATCTTCACAGGACTTTCAGAAATGATCGATCAATGTGTAAGGATTTTCTCATTAGATCTTGAGGGATAGGCCTCAAACACCAAGGTCTGACCATAGCTCTGTCCCAATAGGCCTCCAGATGTCTGGCCAATCAGAGGGCAGGGTTTGTGGAGTGGGAAGTCTTAGGGAGACAGCAGCTAAAATTAAGTGTCATGAGCAGAGGCTGAAATAAAGGTTTTCTAAATCTTAAAAAAAGCACAATACCCACCCTTACATGAAATTATCCTCACCTCGGTTGCTGATGTATCTCTGAAGTCTGTCACTGTACGGGCTCTCTCTCCTCTTACTGCCATGTGAGAAACAAACAAAAAGTGCGGATAAGAATATGTTAATGAAAAAGTTAAACCATGTGTTGGATCATGACGTTAAAAGGGAAACTTACTGTACCTGCGAAATACAACTACGACAACAATCGCTGCCACCACCAGAAGAAAAGCTGCTCCACCCATCACTGAACCGACCAGCAGAGGAAGTCTGTTCTGGATCTGCTGCGAGTGTTCCTCTGTGGGCGGAAACAGAAAACAGCACGTTAGGGCATCTCATTCATCGCTGATCTGCAGTAAATGGCCACGGCCAGGAGTCAAACCAGTGACTGCTGCAATGAGGACTATAGGCCCTGCACATGAGTCACACACAGACGACGCCTCAAACTTAATCAAGTTTAAAAATTTGTTGTACTGGTGTCCTCAGCAAGTTTATTTTCAGCTGGAGTAGAACTGGGATTAAATTTAACCTCATCTTCAGACTAACACACCGTAATTTAGCTTTGATCATTTTTAAGGTAATCTCAGAGGTGTCCCAGGTAAGAAGTATTTTTGGTTTGTTTACATGCTCATTAAGCATCCCGGTTTAAAGCCTTCTCCTTCTTTTGATCTTATTTTAGTTGTGACATTTACATGAACACAAGAGACTGCGGTATTCACAAGCTTATAAATAATGAAATTCAGTTTGCATCATCGAAGAAGAAAGAACTTTGATGTTGCATTTAATCAACATCACTTTGGTGAACATTTGACAAGAGCATGTTGGTTGTTAAAGGAGCTGCTTTTAAGCTACATGAGACACAACAAATTTACTTCCAGCTTTGTTAATATCAAGTCAGTCACTAATTTAGTATCATACACTAATGAAAACTTTCAGCTACTGTATGTCTCTGCACTAATCTAAGATTAAGATTAATAAGTAAAAACTGTCACAGTAACAGATGAATCATTTAAATCTCATGAACGGTCTTTCCAGTACATGTCCAAGGCCCCCTATCATTTATGTAGTCCTGTTGTGTGTTAATGACTGTAATATGCTTCGCTGGTATGACAGGAAATGAGCGCTGTACCCAGGGGCAGTGTGGTGAAGTAGATGGTGTCGCTGTATGGCCCGAAGCCTCGCTCATTTCGAGCTCTGATCTGGAAGGCGTAGATGGAACCGGGGATCAGGGAGCTGACAGTCACGGTGTTGGTCTCGCTGAAAACACTCCCTGCACTGTCCACGTCTGAACCCTGAGCACAAACAGGAAAGGGTTTTTTTATGTGACGTGACTGTGTTTTTTTCAATTTGTGACATGATTGAGTGAGTTTACCTTGTCAAAATATCTGAGCTGGTACTCCAGGATGTCTCCGTTTGGTCTGTCCGGCTGAGGCCAAGAGAGGGTGATGGAGTCTGGGGCTCGGCTCAACTGGTGCATCATGGGGACTGTACTTGGGACTATCGTAGAAAGCAGAAGAAGGGTGTTTCAGCTGTGTTACAGTGGCGACTGGTTTCTTAACCTCCCCAATAAATCACTTAAGAGCTAAAGATGTGACCACTAGGGGGCACTGTTACAGAATGTGTGGAGAGTATTACAAAGAGCGAGGAGTGGGGATTTTATGGAGCACTACCAGGATCTCATTACAGTCACTGAGCCGGCTGGCCTGCCCAGTTAAAGAGAACTTTCCTGCATTCTTTACGTTGATCAATAAACTCTGGGAGCAGACACAAGAAGGTTTTAGTTAATGAAGCTTCATGTGGAGTTCCTATCAATCTTGATCAGCAGTTAGAAAACGGTGCATTGGTTTACTTAACGTTTAACCAATGCCTAGTTCTCCTCTCCTCTCCCTCCTCTCCCAACTTGTCTACTTTCATCTCTTTTTCTGTCTGTCTATTTGACTGCCCATCTCTTATTTGTCCCTTTCTTCCTCTTCAGTGACTATGATGAGATCTGACAGGATATTGTAACCTCGAGCAACCTCCTGCCCAGACAGCAGGAGCTGAAAGGATGGAGCACAGGGAGAGCCAGAAAAAGAGGGAGGGAGAGAAGCCCCACACACACACACACACACACACACACACACACACACACACACACACACACACACACACACACACACACACACACACACACACACACACACACACACACATTGTATCGACAAAACATCATCCTCAGATCCTCTCCTGTCTTTCATCTCCTCTTTTTCATCCTCTCTGTCCTGTGTGCTCACCTGACTGGCTCGTAGTGAAATTGATGCTCGTGTATCGAGCTGGAAAAGGGCTCAAAGCTGACACCTCATTCATGGCTTGCACCTGTTGAGAGAACAAGAGCACACCAATGTGACATTTGAAGTTTTTTTTCAATTAACTTTCAAGACTTGACGCTATGTTTTGGAGAAACAAAGCCTGATGCACACATAGCTGTGCTGGCCAGTCAACAAACATCAGTAAGTGGGGAATATGTGTGCATTATGAATAAGAAATAGGCCATGATTTAGTGTAGCTACCAAATGCTAAATAATAAATGTTACTGTGTATTTGCTGATGTGGAGCTTAGGGGATAATACAGAGGGCCTATCTCTTCTGCTGCCACAGGAAATGTTGCATCATTAACAGAAATTTCTTAAAAAGAGGAAAGAAAAAATCTTCTTGGCACATTCATCACGTCTACAGAAGTGACCCAAAATGGCAAGACAAGCACTTTGAAACATGAAAAACTGCACAACCAAGCATAAACCCAGTTTGTGGCTGTCTGCAGGGTGAAAACAGAGGCTGTTCTTTTCTGTTACCTGGATGAGATACGTGACTCTGGTCAGCAGGTTGTTGAGGGTGACCTTGGTTTGTTTCAGGTTTGTCTGGGAGGGGCTGAAGGTGACGCCCTCCCCGCACCAGGAGCACGATGCTGGGTTGGTGAAAGTGGCTGAGGGGCAGATGCGGCATACCACCCCATACCACACCTCGCTGCGGCCTCCCATGTCCACAGGAGGGCGCCACCGTAAAGAAACGCCCCCATCCCCACTTTCGTACTCCCAGGATAGAGAGACAGGCGCTGATGGAGGAGCTGTGCAGAAAACAGAGGGGGGAGGGCATTCATAATGCAAGCTGTAGACACTTAAATGGAAGCATCTGCTAAAAAGTTTAAGATATGAAAGAAGCTGCATGCTGGCAAAGTCGTTTAACCAAGGAAAGTAATGAGGGAACAAAGTTTGGCGGTGAAACAATTTAAGCTTAGCAAGCAGAGAAACGAAACACTTAGCAGGTTTTCTTTCTGCTGGTGGAATAAATTTCTATCACACTGTGTTAAAAAAAGATGGACACCTTTTTCTCTTATAGTCTGAGTAAACAACAAAAATTAGGCCCGGGGGGGTCCTCCATGAGACGCAGGCATCGACAAACAGACACAAACAAAGCTCACTTGTGCAGGCAGTGGAGTTGGCATCACTGGCTGACCGGTAAAAGCCGCTGCGACATTCACACACCTTGGATCCCTCCTGGCTGGTTCTGCTGTTAGCAGGACACACTGAGCAGGGAACAGAGCCTGAGACAGACTTGAAGTAGCCCACAGGACAAGCTGCAGAGAGATAGATTGATGGAGAAAAGAGACACAATAAAGGATAAGTGTTAGAGAAACACTGACAAATGTGGCATGTTAGCCAATTAAAACTGAAGGGGGCCTTTTGGAGCTAAAATACCTTGAGAAAAGTCAAGTGTTCTGAATATAAAGCAGATAATCTCAGACGAAATGTCCCCTCCAAAGTTTCAGTTGTCCAAATAGCTGAGGACCATCTAATAACTTCTGTGACCTTGGACTTTTGTGTGTAAACAGGGTTTATGTACTTTTAATTTCCCTCAGTTTATCTTGAATTTTTTGTTTCGCTCTGACTGGGGCAAAGTCAAATGGCAGAAACCTTTTTTTAGCTAGCATCAATTTCATAGCGGTCTGCCATTTGTTGTTGGTTTTATACAGGACACTCATTTCCTTGTGTTTACAGAGGAAGTGGCTTGTGTTCGCAGACTGCAGCAAAACAATCAGTCACACAAACAAGTTCAAACGGTGACTCTGACCCTGAGACAGTGGTTCGAAAACAATGTGCACATTTTTGGAATACATACTTCTTCTTTTGGAAGATCAATTTAAAGGGACAACTGAGTTTGTCCAGCTTTTTTAAGTGCATCACTTTCTGGTTGTGGATTCAGATCAGGAAACAAGAATGGAGTCAAACCTTCACAATCTTCCACTGTCTCAGCTTTATGTTTCGGAAATTTTTAGTATAAATGACACAATAAAGTCTGCATCGTGAGTCGAAAAGAAAGCTAATACTGGCTCAAGAAGTGTACCATTATGTGCAAGTGCCATCCCTTCCATGTCCCGAGTAAATTCTTGTCATGAGTCAAGAAAAAAAAAAAGCTTTGTGACAGTGTATCCTTTAGATGATCAGACACTCTTAATATTTATGGAGCTTAGAGCACAACTTTGACATTTTGGGAAATGCGCTTACTCACTGTCTGGCAGAGAGTTAAAGCGAGGCTGTTTCTAATCTGTATGCCAAGCTACGCCAACCAGCTGCACAGCTTTAGTCTAACATTTAATGGAAAAAAAAATATGAGAACGGTATCAAACCTCTCATCTAATTCGCAACCAGAAAAGCAACTGAGTGCATTTTCCAAAAAGTGAAATTAATCCTGGGAGAAGTTGGAGAAATCCCTCAACCCAGGAGGAAAAACGTAGCCCTTTGGTTTGTCTTGAACAAAACTGAAATGTAACTTTATAATTACTTTGTAAAAACAGGAAATGGAGCAGAAAACCAGCAGGGATCACATTAATGATGTATTTATAATTAATGCATGATGTCCTGAAATCATAGGGAGGTTCAAAGCATGACTATGACACTCCCTTACACACACACACACACACACACACACACACACACACACACACACACACACTCAGACATTAGAATACCATCTGAAGCTGCAGGCTGTCATCCTGAACTGATGTGTGTTTTATGATGGAAAATCTGTGAAATGCGCCAGTTGTTAATGTCAGCAGAAGGACAGCTGAGCTCTGAGGTCAAGGTAACGCACACTTCACATCGTGCTGCTGGTCGTCAGAGCCTTCAGGGTTCGTCCTGAGCACAACTAGAACATCACTGAGTGTCTTGCCATCGGCTGGTCTGCTGCCATCTTCAAACTGTTTGTGTTGAGGCCAGCGGAAAAGTGTCAGCTAAAGGTTGCATCGTTCAAAAAGGAGTCCCTCTGTCTCCGCACTGAGTGTAGGGAGTGTGAGTTTTCTCATACAGCTAGGCTTTCTTGTATCTGTGAGGGTGTAAATAGCATACCTGGTAACACCTTTAAACACGCTCCTGGAGTTGGAGGATGTGTGCGTTATGTGTGTGTGTTTTATAGTCAGGAGGAGGGAACCTCTCACCTTGTTTATATAACCTTGTCAAGACCGTGTGCCCTGTCTCAGATGTGACGAGCTGTGTATACTGTCTGTTTCTCCGTGCGTGTGTGGACGCATGTGTGTATACTCCATGGTATTGCAGCAGCGTGGGAGAAGAAGATGAAAGTATAAGGAGTGTAAAAATAAACAGATAAAAGGTTTTCTGTGTTCTCACTCGTCTCTGGGAGCTGACTTTGCTTTCAAACAGGTGTGAAGAGCTGGAAAAAAAGAAGAAGAAGAAGAGGAGGGAGGTAAAAGGATGTAGAGAGATCACAGGGGGAAAATAAACTTGGATAAGTGAACATAAAGGTGGGAGGCCAAAGAGACACGGGATGTTCAGAGGGATTGTGCATAGATGGTGAGAAACAGGGGAGTGTGTGTGTGTGTGTGTGTGTGTGTGTGTGTGTGGGGAGGGGGTTATGCTGCTTACTACATCTTTTATGTCCTGGCTGCACATTACCAGACGTGTTCCCTTACGACTCTGACACGAAACATGACTTTGCGACAAAGCCCCTCGCATCCACCTCAGCCTCCATCAGCATCCCCCCCCACCCATCCTTCCAATCACCATCCACCACTATACAGCGGCCAATCAGAGTGCAAGCCCCCTTGCCCTCTTGCTTGATCTGCCCCTTATCCGACCAGCCGGCAACATCCATTCACCAATCATTCACTCCATCTCTCAGAGATAAAGTAGACACTTCATGGTCATTATGTACGGAGACACACATGGCTTTACATGAGTACATGTGGGGGGGAGGGTGAAGGGGCAGTGATACAGAGGAGTCACAGAGAGAGCTGAAGATAAACAGACAGATGGGAATGGATGAGGAGGTTCATTTCAGTATTAATGACTTGAGCAGTGCATGTTTTGTAAATTAACTGTGCTGGAACATGAGAAAGTAACCTACATGTTCTTTGATAAATAATTAATTATATATATCATATACAGGCAATAAGGTGGAAAAAATCTGAATGTATCAGCTTCAAGTTTGGGCTCACTGCTTATGTCTGTTACTCATAATCCCAAGCTTGTTATCTTATTTATTTATTTATTTTTTGGCTTTTGGACATTCAAAGAACTAATATGCACATTTTACCATCTTAAAAATCCTGAAAAATGAATCACATAGGAGGTTTTTGAAAAAACAAAACCAATATCTGCATTTTTGTATGTACATTTTATTATATTTGACAATATTTTTGAAAAGAGGAAAGAGAAAGAAGCAAATTAAATAAGTTTGATTATCATAATTTTGATATTAATCAGATTTAATGTTAATTCACATGTTCCTGTTATTGTGTTATTTCCATACACAGATTTTATTTTGATGTTTCAGCAACTGACATATTTTGATAATGAAATCCTCTCAGCTATACTACATTAAATTTAAAATAAGTGAATAAGTTCAGACATGAGGAAAGGATTAGCTTGGCAAAGGTTACTCAAAAGGAAAATTAATCACGTTAAGAGAAAAAAAATGTGTAATGAAGCTAAATCTATTTTTAAAGGAAAAAAAGGACAAAAAAAAACAAGAGAGCAGTGAGTAATTTGAGGTTAACATAAAAGGTTGGTATGTAGATGGGTGACCCAATTTCTCTCCTCTTCCTCTTCTTGTTTCATGCACTCATTCCCTCTTTTGGCTCCCAGCGTAATCTCTCCCTCTCTCTCTCAGACACACACACACACACTTACACACTTACACACAGACACACACACATGCACACACACACACACACATGCACACACATGAGCTCAGCCACAGATGCGACCACACAACAGCAGAGATGGGTGTACATGGTTTCAACTGTAAATATCTTCCTCTGCGTCCCTTTATCCCTGTGTCTCTACCTCCTGTCCTCCACTGCAGCCTGTAAACAAGAACCAAATCATATGTGCTCTAATTTCATCCCTCTTTCTATAAGCTCCAACAGCAGACGGGGGGCGGGCATATATAAGCAAAAATAATCCTCTGATATATTTCTCACATGAACAAGCAGCTTTTTTTTAAGCCTGTGAAAAAACAAATATGCTCTCTATTGAGCAAACTATTTACTTCCCCAGCATGTTTCAAACAAACCATATAAATCCTAAAATCTTACAGAAGAAAGTGACCTATTGTGACCTGCACACTAGATGTTGCATGTCCACAGGAGTTCAATAAGGAAGTTCAGACAATTCAAGATGAACATCCAGCTAAAGGAAAGTTTGGTGAGTCACTCTTCTTTACAGCAAGGGCACAACATGATGATACAAGTTGGAGCTGCACCTGGATTTTTGTGAATGCCTGATTTGTTTTTCTTTCTCATGGATGTTTTCTAACTTCAACACTTCACCTTCCAAGTCCTTGTACTAACTGTGAGCCCTCTTCTAGATCTCTTATTGTCCTGTGTAAGGCTTCTTTCTGCAGTTGCATGCTAGAAGCTAAATGTCTGTTAGCTGAGCAAGAAAAGGAAATCAAAACAACACATCATCTCTTGAAGAACAAATGAGCTGAATTTTGATAAGCATTGCCTTAAAGCCCTGAGAACTGCAGATCAGGGAAATCTTAGTTCATCACACAGAGGTCTTTTGTTTTCTTGTGCTGTGGTTTGGAATTTAGCTTTTGTTCAAGCATGAATTATAATTGCATTAATCATATACAAAAGCAAAGAAGCCTATTATCTTGAGGTTAAGGGTGTATTTTAGAGTAACCTCAATAAAAAGAGCTGTAATATCTTAGGATAAGGAGATAATCAACATAAGGAGCAACTTAAGCAGCAACTTAACCAAGGCAAAAATATCAGAGTAGGACTGCCAACCATCGATCAACACATCCCAGAGTTTAGTTATGACAAGTACATGACAGTTATGACAGTGACTTTGAAGGCTGATATCAGCTGTGTTCAAATAAACCCGACACTTCTTCTGAGCTCGCTGTAATTATCCTGTGAGAATCAGTCTTTGTTGTCTCAGGAGGAGGAGATGCTTCACCCCTTCACTGGAAAACAAGCTTTGCATCACGTTGATTTTCTATTAAAGACACTTCAAACACAAGTGTACTCAGCTTCCCTTTATCATTGTTTATAGAAAAAATACACCCAGGGAGTATCAGCGCTCAATGCAGCAGAGGTGCAGAAAAACACAGAGGAAGCAAGGAAGGTGATAGTTCTGGTTGTTTGTTGGCTCATCATAAAAACACTTGAGGAAGCCCTTGACTTAAGCTGTCATAAAAGCATCAGCAGCTGTAAATTAATCAAGTATTATCTTAAAAGTCAAAACATCTGTGAGAAACTTTTTGTTTGAAACTTGGTTCTTGGGTAAGAATAGTGTTTTCTGGTGAAGCATCTCTGAGCTGACTCTTCAGACAGCTGATGCTCACTTTGTTTGCTTTTGGAGGTCATGTTTAGTTTTCAGTTTTGATTTCAGTTTGTTTCATCAGTAAAATTAGATTTTAAAAAGTATTTTAAAAACACAACCTTTCTCTGGTAATCCAGGATGCTCAGCAGCATCGACGCAGACCACTCATGTGATACGGCCGAGTGTGATCGAGTTCATTTATCCTCACTGTCTGACTCCTCCCAAACAACACCGTCAGTGCAGCCAACAAGTCAATACTGCATCTCATCGATCATTTCATTGAACTGTGTTTTGCTTAAAGCTTGACCTTCATTAATAGGATGGTAAAGTAGATGAATGTCAACACTGCCAATATGTTTCCGCTTGACATATCAATGTGGGACACAGCAATGAGGCAAGAAGCATGACTGAAAGGGTTTTATCTGAAAGCATAAAATGAAACAAACCCTTTCTTGCTCTGAGGCAGTTATTCAGGCTGTTTGTGAGAAGTGTGTCATGTTTGAGAGCGGTGCACAGTCACCCATCACACTCAGAATAATGTCACACTTGTAGTTTTCTCCCTGTGGCTAAATGTTCTTCTTTCCCTTCAAAACAAAACTCAGGATTCTTCGGTGGTTTTGTTTGCTTTAGGTTCATTTGCTCTGGGTGACAAATCAGGACAATTTGACAAGCTGAATATTTCACTGACAGACGCAAACCACCAAGATACTAACATGGGTTCAAATTAAATTACAGCTCATCTGAGCAGTCAGCGCTAATCTCTTGTCCCAAATCCTCGACAGTGGCTGTGGCTTAGTGTTTGGAAGGACTCGAAGGTTTCCTGAGCCAGCTTGAAACCAGCTCACCCGGGAAACCCAAAAACTAAAAGAGCGTTTCATGTTTGGCTGAACAGGTGTAATTGTGTCTCATGCTCAGTCATGTTTCCTGTGACCTCTCCCTCTCTGTCTCCCTCGTGGGAGGCAAATGTCAGCAAAGAAAAGCTTCCTGCTGTTTGCCTAGAAAAATAAAACAACAGCAGACAGCTGCTGTTTGTCTTCCGCCCCTGTCCTTATCGTTTTTCAAACGAGTGAAGACGAGCCCCACACTGAGCTTTGAATGTCAGCGCTCATGTCGACGCTGAATGTTCTTTGAGACTTGCTTGTGATTAAACAGCACTGTAAATAATTGAGGTTGTGTTTGTCTAAGTGTTTGATGTTTCACTCAGCTAATTAATTTATCATCAGTCCAAATGGTGCAATGGTGAGTCTGAGTAACTAGAATAATAAGACCTCACACTTGCAGTACATTAACAGCACTGTGGGGTTTCACAGACTTCTCGCTGTCAAGTTGTCATTTTCACTACAAACTCAGGGGCTCTTTTCTTGGTACAGTGGGAAAAAAGTGTCATTAAAAACACTCTACAAGCTGTATTAATGTGCTCTAAAGGCCCAAGACAACAACTTTCTACAACATATATTTAATTTGGTCCTTTTCAGCTCAACAAGCATGAAAATCATGACAATGCAAAATCTGGATCAAAATCTCAGCTTTGATTTGAGGCCAAAGTCACAACAGGCCCAGTCCTGACCAAAAGATGAGCTGAGATTCTACACTGCAGAAAACTGACCCAATTTTTATCCAATTTGTATGTCTGATTCCTAGCAAAAAATGTCTTAACAAACTTAGTGCCTCATTCACTAGACAAAAAATGTTTGTTTAAAGATGCTATGTAGAGGATCTGTTTTAATTGGACTGCCTCATTTGGCCCAAAATCTGTCGTTAATTACTTTAAGTGAGGTGTGTGTTTGTTTTGGAATTACACAGAGATCAGATGGAAACAAATTTTCTTTGTTCAAGACAATTTTTTACTGGATAAAACACGCTGAGGGAAGGTATTTATCAACTTACGTAGCGCTACGGTTTGAAAGACAAGACGAAAACATCAAACAAACGTGGTAGCTGGCTGTATGCAGACATCATATTGATAGACTCTCAATTTTGAACAGACCACTGCAGAGTAACTGCTGCATGTGGGTTGGAATGGATATCATCACAAACCGTTTAGCCCTTTTAGTCTTTAGCTCGGGCAGTATTACTCTTGTTTAGTTTTTTTCTGGTTTTCTGTCCGTTTTCTGTCTGACAGTTAGGCCCCTGTGTCCATCATCACTGAAAAATCAATCACAGAAATCTTTTTCAGCAGAGAAAAACACAGCTCTCTCTTCTCACTACTAAACTTCATCAGCTGGTAGGCATGACGTAAATCAATCTGGTCCTGCTCTGCCCACTCTGATTGGGAAGCTAAGAAGTAGCATTTTAAAATAACCTGTTACCATTAATATTGGCGCTGCTAATCTCATTTTAAAGTGTGGATTACAATCAGGCATATCTAGAAGGGAGACTTTTTCAAGACTATTTAGAAATTCCTCACAGCACCTTTAAGGATAATCCATGTTTACATGCTGTAGTGTCATTTTTTGGGGTAAAACTTTTGCTATTCATCATTACAATCAATGTATTCAAACTTAAATCAAATGTTTAGACTTGTGTCCAGACTTAAAAAAATAAATTGCTAAAAAAGGGCGATATACCATAGAAAAATGGAAATTTTGCTCAATTTCATGGCTTTATCTCCAAGAAATGTAAATCTAAAAAACACGATAACATACATTCAACATATGAAGCGGTGTGGAGAACCGTGGTCTGGATCTGAATGTTTTTGCTGTTTGCCCTCTTGGACATGTTGAAAAAGCAATATAAAAGTGCAACCCCCAGATTTTACAAGCAAACAATCAATCAATCTTATACGGTTCAAAATCGAATGCATCAAAACTTAATATGCTAATTGGCTAGGCTCTGTTTGGTTAAAAGACAAAAATATGCCTGAATTCCTTGTTAAAAGTAAAACAAAATCTGTCAGTGAGGTCATAAAAATACTTCAGTTTACTATAGATTTTGTTTTTTAAATTGAGACCGCATTCTGATTTCAAGAAAAATGAAAAGTATATTCTTATACACCACTGGCATTTTTTTACCCTCAACAAACAATCCAGGTGTTGTTTTTGTCTTTAATATCTTTAAATGACACATTTCTATTGGTCTTGTTAGTAAACAAGGCTTTTATTAAGTCTAGTGAGATAATTTTACTACAAATCAGACAAACACTTGTTCAGATTTCAGCTTTTGTAGTGTAGGTATTGAACCTATATTGTAACCCCAAAACACTCACCATTAACACAATGGCTAACTCTGAAAATAAAACATTACTGGTTATTCCCAACATTGAAAAAGAATCTCCAGATTTGTTGATTTTTCTGCCATCTACGGTGGTTCTGTCATTAACCTTTCATGCCTTTTCTCTAATGTTTTTGTCTTTTTTTCTTTTGTTACCACTGTAAAGAAATTGATGCTGAATTAACCAGACTTGTAATGCAGGTTGTTATGTTTACAGTGCGTCTGCAGGATTCTGTAATTATAGCTTCTTGCACAGCAACTATGTGCTGTGGAGCACTGAGCAGCCAGAACCAAGCATGTAAAATATATATGAGATTGATAAAATATTTTCTTCCTAATGAGCCGACTCAGTGAAAGCACAAATATTTCATCAGTAGTAGGTGTTAAAATTCTTGAGTTCTCCTGTGTGATGATGGTGACAGAAAAAAAAGTGTCCATCTATTAGGACCAATGAATGTCTGCACCAAGTTTCACTCCATTCATTCTACAGTTGTTGAGAGGTTACCCTCAGAAACATCTCAGCAAGCTCTCACTGCAGGAAAATTTTGAGGGCACTGAATCAATAGGACTCATCAGCTGGAAACAAGAGACGTCTGAATAAAATGTCATTGCACTTCATCAGATTGTTTTTTTGAGATATTTCTGTCTCAACCAAATTGCAGGCCAACAGAGAAAACCTGCATTTACAACATGTGGAGCCAGCATCACAGAGAACACTGGTAAAAGGAGGTCATCTTAACGAATGTGTCAAACTCAAAAAACGATGGTGTCGTGAAAAGAGAAACAACATACTAATTTTCTGCACATTATTTTCTTTTCAGTCCAAAGACCTCGGCATAATTATCCACTTTCGCCCCTTAATGTAATACATTATGGATATCGTATGGACTCTTAAATCTTTAAATAGAAAGCTATTAAAGCTGAGAGTAGTTAAAGGCAATAATTTAGTGCTGAAATTCATTTTCACTTGAGAGGAAGAGGAGAAGGAGGAGGGAGTCCCTTATTTGTCTCTGAAAATGATGTCTTGCTTGAGGGGGTAAGGCTGCATGGGCTGTGGTATTCTCACATGGATATTAAAAGCAGTTGTTTACACTGCAGAGATTCACTTTAACCGCAAATTGGTTGCAAATAAAGGGAAGGAAGTACAGTTATTTTAATATAAACTGTGAGGCTGCTGAGTTAAGAGGATGCAGGTGGGCTTGCAGTAGGTGGAAATAAATGTCAGATAACTTTTTGATATTTAGTTTCTTTTTCAGATGTATTAAGTGCAGGCAGCAAAGAAACAATGACTGATTTGCAAAATGTGTTCTTAATTATAGTTTCCAACTAATGCACAAGTTCAGCGCAGCCCATCATTTTCTTTCCATGTGTTATTAATAAATGTCCTTGGTGCATAATTCAAAGAAGAACAGAACGTTCAACTTCTGATTGTTAAAGAAAGCTTAGTGCTCCACTTTCTGCTGAGAAACAAGGAATCGGCTACTGTTAATAATCCTCCACGACTGCACTGCCAGTTAACCATCTGCCTCTTTTCTCCACATTCCCAGGGAGCCTGCAAGGACAACAATTGCGATGATGCCAGTGCACATCATTAGTCAGTGAAGTGATCAACAAAAAACACAATCATATGAGAGCAGGAACAAAAAGCTGGTGCAGCGTGGGCAGCTCTGCGTTCGTGGAGAGTACGTGGAAGCCTTTCAGCAGTTTCAAGGGGTGATTTGTCAGTAAATATCAATCAAATGCAGACAAACACAAGTGGTGGGCTGAGTGCAGATTTAAAGCAAAAGAGCATGAACACATTTCACAGCTGACTTGGCAGGGCTGGAGGATTAATTGAGTTGGAGTTAGACTTTGAGGGCCCCCATGCAAGGGAGTTGAGCAATTATGGCTGCAGAAATTCCTGGTGGACTCAATTTTTCCTCTATCGTCCAAAAACACAAGTTAAGTACACACATCAGCTTCAAAACAAGATACTCACACACTCACGCAGAGAGAGACACACTTCAGTCCACTCTGTCCCCTTCACACACTGATTTTTTTTGCCTGCTCAGTCCTTAAAGTCATTAACTGGCATCCTCCTATCTTTCTCTCTCCCTGGTTTCCCTCTACTCCGCCACTCTCCCCCTGCGGTTCCTGTCACTTGTTCACAGACGAGTGGCCATTACATCGCCATGACCTAAATGTGTCACATCCCTCCCACTATGACTCTCCCTCTCTCCTCCTCTCTCCCGCTTCCTCCTCTTCCTGTCCGTCTGGGCATCTATCAAATTTTTGTGCTCCTTTTTTTTCTCCCCCATTTACACCCACTTTGAGAGGGGAGAATGCTTTTGACCGGTTTTATGCAAATGCTGACCCTGCTACTCTCTGCTCCGTTCCTCTAATCTCCCGTCAGCAGCTCTGTATTCCTGCATGACGATCTGTAAAGCTCTATCCATCACTGACGATATGTGCAAACATTGCATCACTACATAGCCACAAATCCAACACTTTGATAAAAAACAGTCTCTCCCATGTTTGTCTCATCCCTACTCGGCCCGTCTGCCCTCATTCCTCTCTGCTCTATTCATCAAACAATGCATCAGGACAATATCAGCTCCTATCGGTCAAGAAATGAAAAGATGAGACCAGCCTAAAGTTTGACTTTGTCATGGACACTCAAAGCTCTTGTGGTACAAAAATATTAAAAAATTTCAAATGTATCAGTCGCTCGTTCATTGTACATCTGATTAGCTGATCTTTGAGTTGCAGTCAGAAGAGCTGACTCTGTCCGCACTGTCTCTTTATAAAGTGTTAGTAAACTGTTACTGATCAACAGGATGGTTTCTGGCTTGACTCTCCAGTCAGGCAGGTGCCTGCATTGAGCTTGCATAATGCGTGGGTTTTCCCTGGAAACTCCTGCTTCCTCCCACAGTCCAAAGATCTGCTTGTCAGGTTAAGTGGGGACACTAAATTGCCCTTAGGTGTGAGTGTGTGTGTGGGAGAGGGGTTGTTTGTCTTTATGTGTTATCCCTGTGAAGGACTGGCATCCTGTTCAGGGTGTTCCCAGCCACTAACCAAATGACAGCTGGGGGTAGCCTCCGGTCCCCTGTGACCCCGAAATGGGAAAAGCCATGGAGATAATGGATGGATGGAGATTTCCTGAACAGTCATGTTTTATATTTAAAGGATAAAAGTCATTTAAAGAGAGATAAGATTATGAGGCTGTAATATGAGTCAGAAACACTACTCCAGCAAAGGTAAAAGGTTTACATATTGTCTGTAATCACTGATTAAAATCTTAACTCAAGGCTGAAATGTTGTTTTTATAGTTAAAGAGTCAAGATACAGATGAGCTCAGTAAGACTGTTTGTAAAATGCAGCTGGAAATGATAGCTCTGAAAATAGACTGAACATTAATTTTGCAACAGAGTCCAGGATTAAACCAAATGCTCAAATCTCATTTTGGTGACACTTTTTGAAACAGCTCTATTCATGTCTTTAAAATAATTAAAATACCCTGTAACTCTCTCTCTCTATCATGGGTGTCCCTGCCTGAGCAGACAATAACCTTGTAATAGAAAACCTTCAATACTGACTGAGTGTTAGAGACATGAGGCCTCACAGTGAAGGTCTAATAAAACAAATGAATAAAAACAGTATCTACTTTCATTAATGGAAGTGTAGGAGCCAATATTTTTGGAGCCGACCATTCATTTTTTATATGTCTCTCACACGTCACACAAATTTATAGATGTGCATTACCAAATTGCAGGAGTGCTTTGCTTCTACACATGAGAAATTAAATGGACACACTGCAGAGATTATCCACCTCAGCAGGAAACAGACGATCACATGACCTCAGACTCACCCAGACAGGCAGATCCATTTAGGTTCTGCTCAAAGCCTTCATCACAGACACATCCTCCCACAGGAACCATCCATTCCCCTTCAGCGTTGCAGTGCATACGAGGGGGCGGGCCGCCCTGTGCTTTACTGTTGGGGACACATGTCCCGCTCACGGGCACTAAGGCTGTTGGCTCAGCCCCGGAGGGAGTCGGTGGGTAGGATGCCAAGTAGAGGCTGGTGGCTGGGCAGCGGCGGTAGAAGATTGAGACGCCCATGAGGGAAACACAAGCTCCACTGTCGACAATGGCCAAGACAAATCTGAAACAAGGGTCACAAGTTAATGTGGAGAAAATCCAGAGTTTTAAGAGTAAAGACTTCCTTTGAACAACGTCAGTAAAATATGACACAGCTGTGATTACCCTTTCCGTGTGAGAGGAGCGAAGCTGCGGGTCTTGATGTTGATCCGGCTGTATCTGTTGGGTTGATACTGGTGAGGTGAACTGGGCTCCACTTTTGAAAAGCTTTTATCAGCTGCAATGGTGTCAATCTTTACCCAGCCCTCCCTGGTTTCCTTCTCTCCGGAGGATGGCTGCAAGAAACCAGAGGACATTAAAAAGAAAGCTCATTTGTAACCAAGAGTGAAAAGACTGAATGGGGAGCTTAAGCAAACATGAGGGAAATAACGGATAACAAAACAAGTTGGCTGAAAGATGTGAAAAAGGTTGTAAAAAACAGAGCAATAAGAAATAAATGAAATAAGACAGAGGGGGGAATAGATAAAAGACAAGCTCAGAGTGTTTTTGTAGTTTCCACAGAACATGTATTTTATAAAATAGCTTCGTGAGTGGAGTAAACGTTGACTGTGATGTATGCAGGACCCAGCGGGGGATCGTGCTCAAGTCCCTGCAAAGACTCTCAGCGCTGCAGTGCGTCCTGCTCTCCTGTGATTCTCCTCTGATTCCTCATCAGGCTTTGATTTGCATTTTTAAACAACATCGCGCATCCCTAAGGAGAAGTGTGTTCATATATACAAATACCACATATCCCCCTCTAGGCTCAACTCCAGTGGCTGCACATGTAGCTCACAGTGAGCAGCTCAAATGTTCCGGAAAAGAAAAACTCAAGCTAAACTGCATTAATAAGCTAGACATCTGAGGTCAGTCAGTGTCAGTGACTTAAAAAGAAGTTAACTGCTTCACTGACAACAGATGAGTTTTGGAGAATGTTTTGCAATGAGTTTTTCTCTGTCATAAATATGTAATTAGTGGGGCTGTTTTGACAAAGTTTCTAGAGAACAAAGAGGCACGTTTTTGCTAACATCTGTATGCCTCACTGCAGCACGAACAAACGACTTTCAATTTCAAGTGTTTTGCATGGAAAACAAAAAGTAACCAGGGTGAATAAGAATCATAAAACCTCAGATGATGAGGGGGCTTTTCTGTTTTGCTGTAACATGAGTGAAGCATCCATAAAACTATAATGTCTGTTTGACTTTGTCTGAAGGTTGTCTGTCTCAAGCAGTGATGAAAAAAAGAAGAATGAAAATGATATTATCCTCATTAAATTTAGTCATAATCACACGCACAGTAAATCAGTCTTAGCTGCTGAACATTTTGAATTTACAATCAACCTTTTCATTTACTGATTCAGTGTCAATGAGGACAGCCGGTTTAAAACTTAAGATATGTCTTCAGTAACAGTGAATCCACCTGTGGTAAGTCAAGTTCAAAGTTTGCGAATAAAAATAAAAGGTGTGTAGGTTGAATGTGATTAAATGAGTTAGTTTTGCATAGTTATGTCCCTGAAGGTATCTGACAGCATTTAAGGGTGCTAAATTCGTTGTTGTTGGTGCATTCGGTGTAATTAATTTGACCTTTTGCGCAGACATATTGATGAAATAAACTTATTATAATACCCTATCCGACCCCATTCTTCAATCTGTTGTGGGATTCTGTATATGTGCAAACTATTGCTAGTTTTGCAGTTAGCTAGTTCAGTTATAGATGCAAGTATCACTGGTTTTCACTTACTCAAAAAAATGAGAACCAGCACTCCCTTTTTTTTCATAGAAATAATCCTGCATAATTGTCTCCAACAGGCCCCTATTCATGTGTATCAGTGCCCCTGTCTACCTAAACCCTTTCCTCTGCCTATATGTTGATGTTTTGGTTGTCTTGGGACCATAGACTGTACAAAACATGGACTTAGTCTCCTTGACGTCCCCCATCCGTTTCTGAAATGTAAAATAAAGCAAATCGGGAATCGCAGCCATATTGGAAGTGGCAAGGGCTTAGCCAAGCGGCAACCTCTGGTCTGAGAATTCGAGACAATGCGGAAGTGCTAAAATCTGCTGTTCCTGGAGTGTTCGCTTGAGGCTGGCTCCGGAAGTAGCGGAAGTCACATACACACCAAGCCAAAAAAAGCCATTTTCAAAGCAGAAATTAACCCATTTGCAGCCTGGTTCAAAAAACGTCTCCTGTCTGAGTCGCTAATTTTACTACTGGCTCCCACTGTACGGTGGGGGGGAATTTTTTTTCTAACGCGGCTGTTTAGATGATATTAAGATCGCGAGCTCCCCCAATAAGAGGCACTGCTGAGGGTCACCTGACGTCCGGTGCCCTATGGCTGTAGGCGAAGCCATTGCCACTACCAATATGGCCGCTATAGCCAATGTGCTTCATTCATGTGCTTCATTCTCATACAGTCATGTGACCTGAGCTGTGCCTCTGATTGGGCAAGCTAGCAATCTTAACGTTCTCTGAGCCGCAGAGTTGGAAAAATGTTTACCCCCGTACAGTGTGCGCTAATAGTAAAATTAGCAATTTAGACGGGAGACATTTTTTGAACCAGGATGTACATAGGTTAATTTCTGCTTTGAAAACCTTTTCTTCTCGGCTTGTAGTGTATGTGACTTCTTATACTTCTGGAGCCAGCCTCAAGCAGACACTGGAGAAACAGCAGATTATTACACTTCTGCATTGTCTTATAACCTGCCAAAGTTTGCCACTTGATTGGGACGTTTCTGGGCAGAGATCACCCAATCACAGAGCGCCCAGTGCGCAAGTCACTTTGCGTGCTGATGATCGCGAGTGGAAGCTAATCAGAGCAGCTACGACAACGGACGTAGCACGGAGGACATAAAACACAACCAAAGTAAAAGGAAACGCAAATGAGAGAAGAGAATTGTTTAAAACAGCTTCAGACTTGGGATTAAATTCATTCTCTGATAAATCTCTATTTAGCCTCCATGAAAACCACCAGCAGATTATGGTAGCAATTTTACAGTTCCTGCGAAAACGAGAGAATATGGCTGTGTCCGAAATCACTCCATATTCACTATATAGTGCACTAGTGAATACGCCATTTTGTAGTGCTGTCCGAAATCTTAGTGAACATGGTCATTCACTATATAGTCCACTCAATGTATCCCTAAATGTATTTTGAAAAGTAGTGTATTAGCGATGCTCACTATATGAGCAATATGTACCATCATGCATTTCGGTTCAAACGGAAGAAATGGCTGATTACATGTTAAATTATTACTAATAGCATGAAACAACATTAAAAACTGTCAGAGAATAACACTTAGCTCCCTGTTTAACTTTCGGAGCCCTTCTCACAACTTTGAGCTAAGAAACAAACAGCACGAACGTTAGCCGTTAAACCGTTCCACGCGGGTGATGCATTCACTGGACCTTGTAATTCTTAAACACAGCATAAGTTCCGCGCAAATGGTTTATTTATTTAAAAATAACGTGTAATAAATGTTTCTATTATATTTGGCTGTTGCAGAAAAAAAGCTAAATATAATATTAGGTATCACTAAAATAAATAATGTTTTGCAGTTTTTAAGAAAAGATCTTAATGTAAATCCCCAGCCGTCCGTGAGCGACGCGAGAGTAAATACATCACTGTCAGCGGCTGGCGAATGAGTGAGTAGTGTCCTAAATGTTGTTTTAATTTAGCTAATTGAGTGGACTATATAGTCAACTATAGGGTGACCAAGCGTCCTCTTTTGCCCGGACATGTCCACTTTTTACGTCCTGTCCGGGGTGTCCGGGCGGGTTTAATAAATTCACGAAAATGTCCGGTGTTCACTGATTTTCATAGGACCATTACGCGCGTCCGTAAATTGACCGGCGCTTGCAAACAGTACTATCATGCGCATCACTTACCGAGAGGCTGCCTTGTGGGCAGGTCTGCTCTGCGCGTGCACACACGCATAGAGAGAGGGTCAGAGAGAAGGCGAGAGAGAGAGACATAGACGGAGAGCGGAGAAGACGGGGCTGTTTAGACAGCGGAGCTGTATTGCACGGAAGATGCCTAAGCGTAAGTGCAGCTTCACAGATGAACTGCAAAAAAAAAATTTCCGACATACCGTCCCGGTCGGGACAAGTGGGAGGCGGAGTGAACCGTGTGCAAAGCTGTCTCAGTGTCCAATAAAGGTGCTGGAGATCTCAAAGCTCACATGGACACCGAAAAACATGACATGACAGGGCATGTTTGGCATTTCATACTGTAAAACACCACAACAGCTACAGGTCCATGGATTGCACCAGTGCCTTGCTAAAAAGACATTTCCTGACTCTGACGTTGCTAAAAAGTATTGTAGTGCTGGCACCAATGCCCGGTACCTGGCAATCGGTAACGGTACTCAACGGTACAAATTTTCGGTACTTTTTTGTAGTTATGTGGTACAAAAATATTCAATTTCTTTAACAATATTATATTTTTTTTTTCAAGTTAACATATATATCCTTCAGTATATACCCCTGCAATGCTGTGTTTATGTCCATCATGGAAAATCGACTATTCTTTCACTTCCTCACAGTCACAAGGATGTGTTCAGGTACCCAAACGTGGTACCTTTTGATTTTACATGAATCAGTACTCGGTACTTTTTTACAGAATTTGGTCGGTACCTTTTGAAGTACCTGATTCGGTACCCATCTCTAGGTGTAATAACCCCCCACTGTTGAAGTTATTCATGAAGCACTCAAAAAAATCCAGTACTGTGGTGTTTCCACAGACGGGAGTGACCACGGGGCAGTGAAAATATTAAGAATATAAGAAGCCTGTCTGAATTTGTGCCTCGAGGCCAGTGCCGTTGTCCTCTTTTTGGAAATCAAAATATGGTCACCCTAGTCAACTACATCTAATTCGCTATAAAGTGAGTAGTGAGTAGGGCATGAGTGAGTGATTTCGGACACAACCTATGAGACTAGAATGTGACACCTAATTCGTCCAGCGGATGGCAGTAATACGCGTAGCAGCGTCAAAACTGCCGTAAATTCAACAACAATAAGAAGAAGGAAACGCCAAACTGATGAAGTTTTTTTTCCTAAATGAGGGCGAAGCTTGGCTCAACTTTCACCTTATTTTGGGCACTAGGAGACAGTGAGTTGGCTTTTCACTAACCAGGTATGCGTCAAATTCCTGTATGTAGCTTGTGCAAATATGCCAAGTCTGGTGGCACTCGAGTCTCTCCTATGTAGAAACGCGATACTACAGGTGGTTGCTGGGCTAGTGAGTGTGCTCCAAGTATCTAAAATTCCTGCAGACCTCACCTTTATGTTCTAATGAGGTTAGCTGTCTGTGTTTTGAACCTATCTTAGAAAGCAACAAGGCTCCTCTGGTGTTACTGTGTCTCACCTCAGCTGCCCACGTCCTCTCCAGCTCTCTCTGGGAGTCGGCCTGTTTGTAGAACAGAGTGAGTGTCTCCCGGCATGACGGGGAGGGTGTTCGCAGGCTGGCGCAGTCACGCACTGAGAAACGCAACGTGACAAACACCCGGGGAGCAGAGTGGCGGTAAAGGAAGGGTGTCGCCAGCCAGTTGTCTTGTAGACGAGGATTTTGGTTGACATTGCAGACCTCGAAGGTTCGTATGAGCTTTCCTCGGTCGTCCAAGACGCTGACCTCATCCCACTGAGAGAAAAAAAATGAGACATCACAAAAACCTTGAGTTAACCTTCGGTTACTCTGAAATGACATTAGCCCTGATGCTGGAATCTATGAAGGTAAATTTGGTGCAATACGAATTCAAAGTCACAGAGAAAGATGACCATAAATCTGAGTATGTGTAACTATAAATTTGCATTCACAAATAAAAGTGCTTTAGGAGTTGTGTAGTTGAAGATTTTTTTTTTTGCATACCTGAAGATATTTTTTTTCTGCAAAAACATGTCAACAGTTACAGGTCTTCAGATATATTTTTTGCAAGTGCACAAATCCACTGCTGCGAGTGTTCAAATTGCAATTTCTGCACACTCTGACTTTTGCTCCTCTTTGTCTGAGATCTTTGGTGCAAAACAAATCTGAAGTCTCTGTAAAAGATACCCATAAATTTGCGTATGTGTGACAAAAAAAATTGCATCCACAAATAAAAGTGCTTTAGGAGTTGTGTAGTTGAAATTTTTTTTTTTGCATACATGAAGATATTTTTTTTCTGCGGCGAGTGCTCAAATTTCAATTCCTGCGCGCTCTCACTTTTGCTCCCGTTTGTCTGAGATCTTTGGTGCAAAAGTAATTTGAGCACCTGCAGGATACAGAGGGGGGGTCTGTTGGAGAATGGCGGCTACTATGACCAATCGGAGCATGGCCCACCTTGGCCAACCAGAGCGGGGCCACTCTGGCAGGTCAGAGCGCTTGCGCGTAGACACGGACCGAATCTACCGCCGACAAGACCCTTCTCCGCCAGCATCAGGTGATTTAAAGTGATACTCGGGGATGGAACCTGTTTATACACTCTATGGATGGAACAAATTTATGGGTATCTTTTACTGAGACTTCAGATTTGTTTTGCACCAAAGATCTCAGACAAAGGGGAGCAAAAGTGAGAGTGTGCAGAAATTGCAATTTGAGCACTCGCAGCAGTGGATTTGTGCACTTGCAAAAAATAAATCTGAAGACCTGTAACTGTTGAAATTTATTTGCAGAAAAAAAATATCTTCAGGTCTGCAAAAAAAAAATTCTTCAACTACTTAACTCCTAAAGCACTTTTATTTGTGAATGCAAATTTATAGTTACACATACTCAAATTTATGGTCATCTTTCTCTGTGACTTTGAATTCGTATTGCACCAAATTTACCTTCATAGGAATCTCCAAAAACATGCTAAATAAACTGTAGAGATAGTAAGTGTTCAATCTGAAGTTCACAAATGAGAAAAATTCATTGTTGTTTGACATCTTCATTCTTAACTAGATCAGTACACACGCACACACGCACACACACGCACACACACACACACACACACACACACACACACACACACACACACACACACACACACACACACACACACACACACACAGTATTGCATCCAGGAGTGAAAGCATTTCTCCACTGACCCCAGTAATGTAGGTCATCTCTGCGTCCTTGTTATCCACAATAGACTTTCCACTCTTTAATTAGGTAGTCAATGATTAGACCAGTAGTTAATTAAACCGCTTGAACTAGAGCACAACACATTTCAAATGTCGCAGACAAAGATATAATGATCCAGGGATAATTTCTGTCAAGGAAAACATCTTTCACTTCCATTGCTATTTATCTATTTAGATCATTTTACATTCATGTGGGCCAATGGAATCTTCTTTTTGCTGCAAAAGTCTTTATCCATGCTAGCAACTCCGACAAATACTTTCCACACTTACTGTTTCCGCTTTGCTCATTACTGTTTACAAATTGAGACTGAACACAATGCAGGCACGTGTTACCAGTGAGTCGATTATTTTTGTCTCATAAAAATGTTTGGATAAAAAATTCTACCCCATGCCTCGTTTTGTTTGCTTTCAGACAACGTGTCCTGGTTTCACCTTGAGAGACACAAAACACAATGAAGACAGTGAACAAAGGAAGTGTTGCTTCAATACGACGTGCTGTCTGTCAAAACACAACTCTCCCTGAGTACTCCGAGAATCTGCCAGATCAAAAAGGTCAGTTCTGAAAATACAGATATTGAATTTCATTCATTGTATCGTATTTCTATGTAGATGTACATCAGAGGCATATAATCCAAATTCAACATGAATGCCCTCACAAAACAGAACAAGTTATGGCAAACACAGCAAAACAGGCAGTAAGTGCAAAGTGATGTAACATCTAACAATGAAATGTTTTTTCATCAAAGCAAATAATGCACTTGGTTTGTCGATCTTTCCGTGCATTTGTTTCAGCATTTGCGATGAATCACTGTTGCACAAGTGTTGTGAGCACTCGTCCCTCTGACTTCAAAGAGCTGTTGCATAATAAAACAGGCAGATGAATTCATAATTTAGGAAATCTTCATTGAAGGTGTACAAATGGCTTTGAAAGTGAGCTATGGCTTCATGGAAGGAGAAAATCGAGCAGCACGGAGACAAGGCTGTGAATGTGACTGTCACTTGAGTCAAGATGTAAATGTAGAGCGGGGTTTAGTTTCACCAATTATACAGTACAGAGCCTCTGAGGATGAAAAGGCTCGGCTCTAAGCCTGTGTCGCTCTGAGTGACAAGCAGGGTCTTTTCTGTTGTAACACAGAGGAATTATGTATTCGGCCCCATCATCATTATTCCTCGTGCAACAATGGCAAGTGGACAAAAGGTCCTGACACCCTATCAGGGTGCTTATAGTATGTGTGCGTGTGTTTATGTTTTTCTCTACAAGCTTGTGTCTCTTTCTCTGTGTGCCTCTGACAGGCAGAATGAAGAATCTCTACAGCATCACACATGAGAGCGTACATTCATATTTAGTCCAGTTGGAATAATGATAAGATCAGTGCGCAGATAAAAAGCATCTGAGCTGCTGTCAGTCTAATGGAGTGAAAGGACAGCTTTTTCTCCCCGCAGGCTGTGATTCACTCTCTGTCAGACGTGAGAACCAGGGGGAGGAGATTGAGGGGACAACAGGGAGCACATGGTGGGATGGAGGGATGCTGATGGGGAAGAAAAGTGGGTAAATGGTAAGCAGTGAGTGTATATCTGTGTGTGACAGTGTGAGGTGAGAGCAGAAAAAGCCGGATGCTGTGGACTTTTGTAGCTGCTGGTTTTGTAGCTTGTGGCTTTGCGTGCAGTTTGTTTCTTGTTTATTTGTGAACAAAAAAAAGCTGTGGATGTTTTCTGACCCCATACCAAAAAATATAACAAAAAACACCTCTCCTTTCCGGAAACACTCATCCCAATTTTCCCTCCCTACAGAAGAAAGACTAAAAAAAAAATGGGGCAGATATGGGGGCGGCTTGGAAAGAAAGAAATAGCGACAGAAAAAATAAAAAACAAAGGAAAAAAAAGGGACGACTCATCTTTGTGATTTAATTTGAACCGAAATGCCAGAGAGCCAGAGAGCAACTCTCTAGTGACAGAGGGCAGGGAGGGGAAGGGCCTTGGAGAAGCTGAGAAAGGCACCCACAGACATCCCAAGACATATGCATGTGCACACACACACACAAAGCAAACACACAATGGAAGAATAGCAAGAGGGAGCAAGGGGAGGGAAAAAAGCAGCAGAATACAGTAAGAAGTCTGCTGGTTTACACCGAAGGGAGGTATAAGGGGCAGAGAGGAGACAGAGTTGGGGGATAAAAGAGAAAATATGAAGAAGAAACCCAGTGGCTCTTTGTCTGTGAAGGGCAAAGGAAAGAAAGATTAAACGAATGAGAGAGACAGGCAGAGACACAGGAGCAGAGGAGCTTCTTTAAAGAGAGAGGAGAGACGATGAGAGAGCATGAAGAAGCAGGAAGAGAGTGTGGAAAAGAATATCCAGAGAGCCTCAAGCAAAAGAAAAAGATGGGATGTGAAGAGAAAAGTGAGGAAGGAGTTAAAAAAAAAGACAACACACACACGCACACACATGCACATACACACAAACACACAACCTCCCCCTTTTTCTCCCCCTCTTGTGGTCTGTCTTTCTACTTCTCTCAGCTTGTTGCCCCGGGTCAAATAACCATATCTCCATCTCAGAAGCACTTCTCATCCAGGGACCATAATATAAAAAGAGAAAAAAAATCATGCAAATGCCTGACTTGCTTTACCACACACATACACAAACACACACACACTGACTCACACACATGTACACAAACTGACACAAAAGGATGGCCTCTTGTTAGCGGCAGCCATCATGGTTCATGTACTTCCTAACACACATGAAGCCCAGATTAATCCGACATCATGTCTGATAATGTGCCGACACTGGAGGCTGTGGTGATGATGACAGCACATGAAGCTCAAGTTAACGGTAAATAGAGACTGTACTGCGTTTGGTTAGGGGGCATTCAAAGTCCTCCACAAAGTGAAATAGAAGAAAACACATTGTTAAAAGAACTTGAGTTTTATCAGCTGAAGATTTGGAGTTTAAAAATCTAGAATAGTCAAACTGACCAGTTTAAGTGAGAGATTAATTTTTTATAAAGATTTGATGATGGATGCAGAAACTGAGGGCCAGTGTGAAAAATTTGGTGTCATGAGCATTCTGGTTTCTGTTTGTTGTCCGAGAAGTATCATCCACTTGCATTTTGCCAGCGTTGGCTCCACTCAGAAAAACAGTCCATGTGGAGAAATAATTGCAATCCTGGACTCCATCTGCCTTATCGTGTTGTGATGAAGTAGCTTTTATTTAAAAGGATATGTACATGTAAGCACAACTGACAACCTTAAATGTTATCTCTCAATGCCAAGCCCTTTCTGGCTTCTCAAGTTGTTAGCAGTGCAGAGGACAAGACGCCTCAACCAGAGATCCTTCATCTTCAGGCTAAACTGAGATGGAGAGCCCAGAGACGGTTAGAGCCCTGGTTGTTATACTGATTATACTTTCTTTAAACACTAGCTCATTGATTCCAAGAGTACAGCTGCATTGTCAAGCAATCTTGGAAGCTACTGCTTTTCCTCTGACAGCAGTCTGTGCCTCTGCCTATTCCTGGCTGGAAGATGACTTGGTAGAGATGAACAGGTTTAAGTCAAGATTCCATTTTGTATGTTGATTACAGACCACTTTGCAATTTGAGAAACCAACATGTGATCTTAAAGGAAGAAAAGCCCAACTTTCCAGGCATGACTGGTGAAGAACTATCTTTTTCTGTGCTTGTTTCATCTCCCTGAGTAGCACCTGCCTATCTGTTTCTGGAAAGTCTCAGTTTCACTGTAAACAGTAAGGCTAGGGATGTCCCGATATTACATTTTCACTTCCGATACGATACCTATACTGCAGCATTGAGTATTGGCCGATACCGATATTAATCCGATACGATATCAGCATTAAACATGCATACTTTTATTACTTATTTTGTAGTATGTCTTTCATTTAGAAAAGGCTTGATTAAGTGATATTATTCAAATAAAGAACAGTAGTCAGTATCAGTAGGTATGAGGAAAAACTGACCCATTTATTATTAACCAATGGGTAGCAGAAATGTTAACATTAAATATAAGAATATACTAGTAATTGAATAAAATAAATAATAAATTAGAACACCCAGAAAATAACCTAAATAAATCAAATAAAAACAGCAGGAGTGGGGTCTGGAATGGACTGCTTATATCGGGGTGCTTATATTGGAGATTTTAGATGCATTCCGATACGATATCGATATCTTTTTTTTTGCTGATATCGGACCGATATCCAATATCAATATCGGACTGGGACACCTCTAAGTAAGGCTTCCTCATTCCTTTCAACAGAAATTTAAGTTTGAACCAATTGACTGACCTAAAGGCAAGGAAACTGTCAAAATCAACTCCATTTTGATTTAAAAAAAAAAAAAACACAAAAAAACAGCTAATTACAGGATCCCAGAGTCTGCAGAGAAGCAGTCAATGTCCACTGCCTGTACGGCTCATTATGCTAGTGGTTTGTGCCAGTTTGACCAGACACAGTCCACATTCATCTCTATTATCTAATTCATCATAGAGGATCACAGCTGTTTGGCAGTAGCCATGAACCTGAGCTACAGCCCCAACTAGTGGTGGGGGGTTGTGCTACAGCTTGGAGACAACATGGCTGTCAATTTAGGATGACAATAACAGAAACTCTAATAATCTGTTTAACCAACTAACCTAGTGCTGACGAGCAACGGTGAAAACTTTTAATAGTTTAGTCCACTAAATAAGCACAGCCCAAGTATGAGTCTACAAAGAAAATCTGTTTTCTTTTGACTCACTTTCAGTTAAGAGTCTTTAGTGGGGTGAAATTACAAGTTGGAAATGTAGAAGCGGTATGAGGTGAGGGACATGTCTTTTAAAATTCTTGATGAACATTGACTAAGGATGCGATCACACTGGCAAACTGTACAATGCTTAAGTTCAACCATAAAGTCCAAATTGTTTGGCCAGTGTGACTGCAAGCCTGCCGATCTTCAGCATGTTTCACTTCTCTGCTTTTGCACACTTCGGAGAGGTGGGCTTCAGCACGGTTCACTTCTCTGCTTTCGCACACTTCGGAGAGGTGGGCTTCAGCACGGTTCACCTCATGCTCGAGCACAAGCACGAAGACAGCGCAAATGATCCATGTTGTATGGCCCCTAACAACTAACAACTAAAGTCTGGTTCATATTGGAGTAGTGAGACTGCTAGGGCTGAATTGAACTGTTTTTTCTTTTGACCAATATTGCAATTGCGATTTAGCATGCATTTTTTTGAGGGGACGTTTATCTTCTGCTTTAATAACTAAATACAAGTAATAAATCATTCTATAGTATGACCAACACGACAAAGTATACTGTCAACATATAAACAATTCTTTCCTGTTGGCAAAGCCTACATGTTATGAAGAAATAAGATTAATTGATGCATGATTTGATGCATTAATTAATGCGAATAACATATCTTTATTCAGCTATTACAGCCACAGTGAAATATTTATTGATTGATTTAATTTCAAGCCTTGTAGACATGTGATATTATTTTTGTCAGAAGAACCAGCATATTGACTTTTGCTGGTTTTAAGGATAAAACGAGTACGTTACTATATTCCCTTCAGGAATGCTGTTTACATTAAAGTCTTTTTTTTTAATTGCAATTTCAAAATAGTGTTCTATTACATTGGGATGTCAGTTTTAATTCCATTAATTGTTCTGCCCTGGTGACTGCTGGCCGTACTCTCCAGTGGGGAAACAGCACTGAAGGGGGGCAGTCGTGCTTGGATAGCCAGTGTGACCACGCTCTAAGTTGGGTGAATGAAACCCAGGAAACCCGGAAGTCTAAATGTTAATTGGCATTTGTAGCTTGTGCATTCTGTGTTTTAATGTTGGATCTGTCAATAAATTAGACACTTGTATTGCAATTTACTGCTGATATTTAACATTGAGCTCACTTAAACCATCACATCATAAACTATCAGATTGTCAAAGATGCTTTTCAGGTTTTCAGAAACAGCCCTATTGTGTAACGATTCATTTTTATAGTAATCAGAGGATTGAAATACACTGTCCACTCCAAAAGAGCTGAGTAAAGTTTTTCTTCAACATACTGACATTGGATAAAATGTTCAGTATATCCGAAGAGTCAAAATAACCAGGTTAGAAATTTGTGGTCTCCAGTGGACTAGAAAGGGGTGGGAATTTGGGGATTTGAAAAGTTGTCCAGCTTGTAAGATGGTCCTGATATTTTAAGAGTTTTACAAAGAGTTCAGTTGTTATATGTATCCCTACCCACACTACACTATACTGAATATGTTCTGTTACACTTTCCCACAGGCTAAACCCTCATGTCTGAATGCAGCATTAATCTAACAGTGACTTGTTGCCATTTCATGCTCTGTTTGATGCTCTAAATGTATATTTCAGAGGTTTTGCTTGTGTTGGCCATGTAGGGATGGAGTCTTGGAAAAATATTTTTCTGTACTAGAATAAAGTAGCAAGTCCAAGAAATTCCTCCACAAGAACGTACGAGTGGTGAACTACAATTTCTCACATAGTTTGACTGATTATCTCAACGTCTTTAACAATGAAGAGAGAGAGAGAGAGAGAGAGAGAGAGAGAGAGAGAGAGGGGAGAGAGAGAGTGTGTGTGTGTAATAATTATGAGCCATATTAGAACTGAGCCACAATCACTCACAGATGAATGAATTTAACTGACCCAGGACTTGACCCTGGTACAGTCACGCAAGTATAGAAACACATACACATTCACACATGAGTAACCCTGTGTGTGCACACTCACACATACACACACACACACACACACACACAAATATTTACAAAGGCGATATGACATCCTTCAATAAAAAACAGCTCAAGATTGTCAGGTCTGCGGTTCAATCACTGTAATCTCCTCTCAGAGGACAACACACAGCAGAGCAGGATGAAAAAACATTTCAGCCTCAAGGTTTTCTTAAAGGCAAGGTGAGACCTTGCTCCATCTTTGTGCCAACCGTAAAAAAGCTCCATCAGTCAATGTCAGAAACCAGACATTCTGCAACATAACAACCCTGGCCAAACAAAACCATTTGCATCTTGTGTCAAATCTTCACAATGAGCTCTGAAACTTTGAGCATACAATGATTTTTTTTGCTGGGATGACATGTCTGCAGCAAGTCTTGCTAACCCTTTTGACAGTTAATGTAACAGATACCTAAATTAATACTACATGACTCTTGTGTGTTTGACAAACTGGCTGTAAAATGGATGTATAATGTTCACGTCTGTGTGTCACTAAAAATCATTAAGCTTAATTATGATCGCTCGAAAAGCACAGAAAGACAATTCTTTACCACAAATCGGTTTTCAACACACAATATGTGTTATTAAAGTTTTACGATAATTACAGAACAGAACTTCATCCATAATCAGCTTTTTACAGCAAGACAGTCATTATCATCATCTTACTAAATCTGTTCCAAAATTACCCCCTAACCTTTAATGCTAGTTTAGTCATGGGGTTGCATTGCGTGTGAACAGTCTCTGGTAATTTCACAGTGTGATGGTGCAGTGTCATTATTTTTAATTCCCGTTACTTGAAAAGAAATTGGAGCTTTTTTTCACAGAGGGTAAATGCTAATTAAAAACATTGACATTATGTTATGACCCCTTTTGATCAAATCCAGTATATATTTTTTGTGCTGTTTATAAAGGCAAAGTAAGGCCTGTCAGTGTCAAGTTGATTGCAGGGACATCTTTGGCCAAAATCAGTAGTGTTTTTCCAGGATAAAGATTCCATTTCCCATGAGCACCGTCACTCAATGTCATCAGGCTGTGACTCATGCCAAGGCGTACATTTGCTTTGGAAGGAAATGAATGAAGAGCAGATCTGCTTTGTTCGTGACATTTTTTCGCAGGGTTCAGGTAATGCGAAGAGCGAAGAGGTAATGCCTTTATCCATAGTTGCGTAACGTTGTTTTGTTGTTTTTTTTGGAACGTGACAACAGGCAAACTTTGTAAAGTTAGCTTGTTGAGTATTTTAGTATACAGAAGGTGAGCAGACTATCAGATGAGTGTTACTCACAACCTGGTGCTCTGAAACATGTCTAAAACATGTAACTTGAGGGACATTTCTACAAAGCGGTTCAGTTCAGTTCGTCTTGGCACGGCTTTCATTTTACGGCGCTTCCACTGACTAATCCCGGGACAGATCCCCAAATAACTGAGATGAGCCGTCCCACCTTATGGCACCCTTCCGTAGGGGTGCCAGACTAAAGCGATCCGATCTCAGAAGGTGGAGCAACAACACTGCAGACCTAATTGGTCGAAAGAATCATCACTTAACGTGCGAAAGCAACTGTATTTATTCTAGCAGCACACAGTCTTCTCTGAAACAAAGCTTGATCGCAATTTGTGTCAAAGAGCCACATCACTAAGAAGATGAAATACTGGGTGTCTTTCATCGTTGCTCTTTATTTACTATGTCGTGTTTTTCTTTTTTGTTGGATTTATTAGCAGAGTACACTGTGTTGCACTGCTATGGCATCACACTATTACGTTACTGATCAGGCATCCAGCTTGCATGCCGCCTACCACGAGGGGGTATGGTTGCCTGTGGAAACGCAAACAGGACCAAGCTTAACCGATCCAACTCGTACCAAACCGTACCCATCTGAACCGCACTGCTTGGAGTAAACAGGGCTTTTAATTCTTGTATTTAGTACAGTTTACAATAAATAATTATTTTTTTTAGCATTGGCTGGGCAAGAGTGGGTTGCCAATAAGTCAGAAGACTGGGTTTGATCCCAACCCCTAAATACCCACATGTCAAAATATCCTTAAGTGAGACACTGAGCCCCACTTTGCTTCTGGTGGCACAGACAGCAGTTTTGAATGTGTAAAAACAAAGTGTGTAAAGACTTTGAATTTCTAAAATAGACTTTGTCGACCATTTAACGGATAAGTTCGGTTTATTCAGCTTTTACATTGTTTATAGAATAAAGTAGAACAAAATACTCACCCAGAAGGCTTTCCTGATCCAAGCATGCTTCGGAAGATATTTAGATCCAAAATCGTGCAGCGGACGTCCGTATAATGGGATCCATCGGGGCATAGACAGCGTCGCTCCTAAAACTGCATTAATCGTCCAAAAACTCATGTTTTTCACCAATATTCCATCATTGTCCTCTCCGGGTTAGTCCTCTGCTGCAGTCTGTGTCACTCCAGACAGCGCTGTGTGGCTGTAATGACCTCTGAACTGACGAAGACTTTGTTTACCTTTGCCCCTCCGTGCATGCGCAGTACTCTCCTTTCTCCTTTCTTTGAGGGGCAAAGGTAGACAAAGTCTTTGTCAGTTCAGAGGTCAGTACAGCCACACAGCGCTGTCTGGAGTGACACAGACTGCAGCAGAGGACTAACCCGCAGCGGACAATGATGGAATATTGGTGAAAAATATGAGTTTTGGACGATTAATGCAGTTTTAGAAGCGGGGCTGTCTATGCCCCAATGGATCCCATTATACGGCCGTCCGCTGCACGATTTTGGATCTAAATATCTTCCGAAGCACTGCTTGGATCAGGAAAACCTTCTGGGTGAGTATTTTGTTCTACTTCATTCTATAAACAATGTAAAAGCTGTATAAAACGAAATTATCCTTCAACTGTAGCCTCACAACAGAGAGAAGTGTTTTCACTTCATCAACGTATAGTTTCTGTCACGTTTCTTTCTTCTTGTTTTTATCCTCTCATTAGAGTGGGATCACAAAGCCCACCAAACAATGTGACATTTACCTTTTACCTTGAACCATGTGTAACAACATGTGTGTAGCACATTTGATTGGCCCCCCAACGACGCAGCTTTAAAGTTCTGACAGCTGGAAAGCACATAAAGCTCAGACACTCACCCCTGTGTCTGGATAGGTGGTCCAGCCCAGCTCTGAGGTAGACTCTGTTGTGTCCAGCAGCATCACTGACAGGGGAGGAAGCAGAGAGAAAGGCATGGTGAGAGAAATCAGGGAAACAAGATGAGCTGCTTTTCAGTTAAACGTTATTGATTCACCACTAAAGAATGCGAACGTGAAAGGAGTTGAGTGGTGTAAATGAAAAGTGACTGTGAAAGAGAATTTCTAATCATGAGACACTCTCAAGGCTTCAATCACAGACTCATTCTGTGATGCTAGAAAGAGAGGAAACAAATGTACAAGTTGGGGCGAACTTTGTTGGAGCTTTAACATTCAAATCCCCAAGTTGGAAAATAGTGGACAGCTGGTGGAAGAGGTTCAGGTTTTCTCCACATTTCTCTTTGATTTTTCCCCGAATAAAATAAAATGAGGTAGGGCTCCAGCTGTGTGCATCTGTCAAACCCAGTTACGCAGTCTGAGTCATGATGTGCTTTGGCACAAGTTTTTAGTTTCGGAGAAAAAAAAAACGGACTGATTGACCTGATGGGGCACTGTGATTAAAGGTCACATTTTCAAACTTTTAAAGGCCATAACAGTCACTGTCACATGAGGTCCAAACTCAGCAAGATGATGTGTGATGTTTTTGGCACAGAGGAAAAGCTTCCTCGTGTGTGTTGGCTTCACTTTTGTTTTGGCTTTTAACACACACATTTGCTCATTTCCAGCGATGTCGAGTAAAAGCACTGGGACAGTGTATGACTTTTATGATGGAGTGTTGTTTCGCATAATTTGCTTTTAGGTTTAAGTGCTCTAAAAAGCAAGCTGGCAAAGAAACACACACACACACACACACTGACAGGATGACTTTAATGCTGAGTGCTGCGTGCTGACACATGGCAGCTTCCCACACAAAAAAACTGAAGCCCTTGAATTTTCCATTAGTATTCCAAAACGGTGGTGGCTGCCGTTCCTTCCTTCAGTCTGGCACATTTCGTGTTCGTTTCTGTTGAGAAGACACGGTTTGAATGCAGGCCAAAGTTTTCCGCACACACAGCGGTGACACAAACGTACAACTCTAGGTTTAGGATGCCTGCACAGATGGAGCTGTGGCAGAAAAGTACACACTGCCTGATTTCATCAAACACAGCGCTAAACACTAAAAAGGCTTTAGGCACACATGCATACAGACATCCGCTTTTGTTTAAGAAAATAAATAATTCTTCTCATTTTTGTCCTACAATTTTTATACGCCTGCTCTCATTTCACGTCATACAATACTTCAATGGAGAGTAGGAGGCTTTTTTTTCTTCCTCTCTGACAACTGCACAAAAAGCGACAGAGATATATTACCCACACACTCGTCACTCACACACACACACACACACACACACACACACACACACACACACGAGAGGATGGGATTTGAAAAGGTACCCTGTCTCACCAGTGACCAGGCTCATTTTTTATTTCACAGGTATATGGGCCTGTGCAAACACACCAAATCCCCCTGTCTGTCTCAAATCAAAGAAATAATAAGAAACTGATATCATTCGTGGCTTGTGACATGAATTCAACCCGACTCCCTGTTCTCTGACTCGGCTGTAAACAGATTTTTTTAAAGGATTATACTCACAGATGGAGACCCTGCAAATCTGTCCTCCAATCCTTCGTTCCCCTTTTTTTTTCAACCCCCTCCCTCCCTCCCTCCCTCCCTCCCCCCTCCTGTCCGATCTGTCTTTCTGTTTTCACCCACTTCTTTTTGTCAGTCTTACAAAATTCACACATATATTCCATGGAAGTTCTCCAGGACTCGCGGTGATGTGAGTAGTATCAAGAAAAGGAAAATAAACTGACTATGACAGCAAAGGATTATGGGCAGCCACAGACATCAGAATAAATAGTTTTTAGTGTGGCGTATGTCTGGACAAGCTGGCGACTGGAATCTCAGAGCCTATCAGGATAAAAATCAGCCACAGCCGGAGGACTAAATCCACCAGGCCAGAATGTCTGAGGCCCTTCAGAAGAATGATGATTTTCCATTAGTGACACACCTTTTCTGTTTTGTTGGATGATGTGACAGATACACACTCAGACGGCGATTCAATAGATAAAGAATACCGCAATCTAACTTAACTGTCCTGGAATAAGGCCTCTGGAAAGTTTCAATGTTTAGTTTTTTACTGAAACTGTTTGGGACAGTTGAACTTTTGACCCCTTTGGTAGGGCTGTTCGCATACCGTTAACTTCTACCCAGTCCGAGTTGATATGTGATAACCCTTAAATAACAGAATTAAAGATGGATGGTACATCTTCACAGAAAAATAATACATCAATATGATGTTGACATACTGTGCTGGAGATGTTACAGACCGCGTGTGCAGTATGAATCAGCCGTCTGAGTTGGGTATTGACAGCCCGCTGCAGAACCAAAACTGAACATACTGTTAGTCCAGGCAGGCCACAAAGTTCAGCTCGGCCCACATAACATCAGCTGCTCTTTACAGCGGCTCCAATCAGCTGACAGCTCAGCTGATTACATCTCTGCGTCCAATTGGCAAATGGCATTATTTAAGCTGCTTTGGCCTGCCTACTGCCTGCTTTGTTACCCACCTCCACTCCAGCTCCTCCATTTATGCTGTGTCTGATTTAACCAGTGTCACACATATGTGTGAGACTCTTTGCTTCTCTTTGCTCTCCCTTGCCTTGGCTTTTAATATATGAACATGAGAAAGAGGGAAGGTGAGCTATCTCCACATCAGGCTTAGAAATTCCACTTAGGCATGTGGAAGGGCAAGGAGCTCCCTGCATGAAAAGAGTTAATTCTGTTGACAAGATTGGTTGTGACTGAACTTACCTTGAATTTATTAATTGGCAAAGACCCAACAGGTTGGTACAGACTGCACTCACAGTTTCAGCGTCCAAAGACACAAATTATTTTACTGTTCTCACATAGAACTTCTGATTTCATACTCCATTTCTGGCATCAAAACAAGCACAAAGACAACCCCTCCAAAATTGAACACTAGGACATGAATCAGCATGATAAGAACTAATACATTTTAAAACAAAAAAACTATCTTTGAAAAAAATCAGTTCAACAATTTTTTTTTGGTTCTGAAGTTTGACCCATCCTTTTGTTAAACGTGGAGGACACAGGGCAGAAAATGAAGTTGCAAATGTCTTGGCTTCACTTTTGGGGAAGCTGTCAAGTCATCCATTTCTACTGGTAGTGCAACAACTGAAGATAGTGCTGGGGGATGGGAGATTGATATGTCAATAATAGTTTCAGTTTTAGCGTCTGTACTGAAGCAGCTCTAACTTTTGGCTGTGGTAAAAACCGTTGTCATCATTTACACCAAAATCCGACCCCTCAAAAAACGTATCTAACCTTATTAAGCAGAAACCCTTTTTTATCAGACCAGAACACACACACACACACACACACACACACACACACACACACACACACACACACACACACACACACACACACACACACACACACACACACACAAATCCTGCCATTGTGTCATTCTAAATTCAATTAACCATCTGCTTCAGGGCACTTTCATGCATAAATAAAATATAAATTATATATAGCCAACTATTTAGACATGAATATTTAAGCATATACTATTTAACTTCTTGTCGTGCAGCCTTCGTGCAGCCGTCGGGGAGCACGGGTCCTCACATTGCCTCCGCATTCTCCCCGACAAACCTGTACATGGGGATTACATCGAAGGCCGTTCAAAGAGCTTCATGCATGTCTCATTGCGTGACATTAGCATGTTGAATAATTCACCACAACATCTTCGGAGAAGAGGAAAGAAGAAGAGTTGAGCGGGGAGTGACACACTCATTCTCAGGATTAGCTCCATCACGGCTGGAACTTACACATGTGTGCGACAAAGTTGGACAAAAGAGGAGAGGATGGGGGGATGTTTGTTGCCAGCTCCACTTGGCTGTTAAAAGCTCCTTTATTTAACTTCAGACGACAGCACCTCTGCTATTGGTCCATCTACAGAGCTCGAGACACTCAAAGTTTGTCCCTGACAGTTGGAAGAAGTGCTGAGTCTGCAATCTGGACCTGAGTGCTGTTAATGCACGCTGTCTCTCAGGTCTCCCTGCTCCTCTGTGGTCTTTTACTCACTCTCCTCCATACCTTTCCTCCATCCTGTCCCTTGTCCCCCTCTACGAGTGTGTATTATTCATCTAAAAAGTGACATCTCTGTATGTTGAATAAGGAGATGCTCTGCTCCATTATTGATGCTGGATCTGCTGTTTGCTCAGTAAGAGCTCTGAAACTAAAAGGGGGAAGACAATAGAAATAGGAAAAGGGCATGGCTGTGGAGCAGAAATGAGAAGAGGAGGACAGAATTGTGTTTGCGCATATAAATGTGCAGCTTTAACCTTCTCTTTCTGCTGTTGTGTGGGTGTAGATGCTCTTTTCTAATGTGCAGAGGTGACCTGTATTAGTTCCCGGCTGTCCCCTCTACCACTGGAGTGTTTTGCTTCAGCTGAGTGACCCTTTCTCCACTCTTCCTCATTGCCTGACACTTCGCCTCTCTGTGTGGCCATGCATGCACAGACACTCCCCAGCGCTAAGTGTAGCACTGTTGTTCATGTCACGCCTCCTTGACGCCAGATGTAGGCTGCTTTACCAGGCGATGGAGCCCCTGCTGACACTCAGTAAAGGATTTCCGTGTTAATATTAACGTAAGCTGGAGGGGTGCGAGTGTGCAAGCGTGTTATATGCCTTAACACCAAAGTAGTAGAGCAGGAAGAGTCACTGAGCTTACAGGTAACAAAAAGTAACATGCACGGGCACTTTTTTTTTGCAGGAAAATTCCCACAGTGCTTGCAAGCTCTTCCAGCAGTGGTCGAGTTTTGCTTTTGTCGTGTCCACCCAGATCCACCCATTCTTTATATGCTCCAGATTCTCCCGCCCACAGACAGTCAGTCAGGGACAGGCCTTCACTAAACCATCATTACAAACAACCACAGCAAGAGAGAGAGCGATACGCCAAGACACAGAAGAGCAGGAGGGTGGAGGAGTGAGGAAGGAGGGGGATTAACGCGATTCCAGAAATAAGCATGCACATGTCAAAGGGAGTTATCAAAAAAGTCTCTGGTGGTGTAGCTGAATGAAAGTGCAGCTGTAAGGAACAGAAGTTAAGCCAGGTTAGATGACAGGCAGCAACAAGCACAGGTAGGAGGACACGATGCAGAAAGTGACTCTTCTTTGATAACAAGCCGCTTGAAAATACAAGTGTGTAAGAGGGTGGTTCTGAATGACAACATTTAAAAGGAATAGTTTTTTCACTTTCTTACTGAGCCTGCTGCTCCAGATACACTAAAAAAGGAGTGCTTTGCAAGACGTTTTCTGACCTCAGGACTGACATCAGAAACGACCATATCACACGTCATGTCTCATCAATCTGCAGTCAGACGTTCCATTATATTTACTGCGTTAGTGTATTCATCTCTTCATGTTGAAGATAGCTTTACTTTCTGATGACATCGACAGACAATATGGTGGAAACTTAAATTTTACTTTCAATTTATTTAGAGGGCACCACACTTTTTATTCATGGTTAAGAGGCCTGGCCAGTCAAAAGCAGAGAAAAAAGGTGAGAGGAGATAAAAACACAAAGTTACTAGCGAGGGATGTTTAAATGTACAAGTAGCTTTGTGAAAGAGACGTCAGCCAAAGTGAAGGAAGCACCCAAGGGAGTAAATAACCAGCAGAGGCTCAGTCAACTTGGAAGTAGATGCAAATGTTGACAGTATCTATGTGCAGCTAGTCTCTTTTGTTTTTTCTTTGTTTTGTGTTTTTTTTTTTATCAAAACAAAATAAAAGAAGCCGACTGGTAAGCATGTTATGAGGTTGGAATATCTAAATGAATATCTAAATTGTGAGATCCTTTCTCTGTCACTTGATTCCATCTATTGATTGTTTTTGCAAGTTAGCATTGCCCCATTTAGCATAACCAACCTTGCATCTTCAGGCACTCCTCTTATTAATGAGAATGGAGGGAGTTATTTTTACTAATTAAGCAAGCTAATCCTAATCCTGGCATTGAAAGTGTAAGAATAAAGCAAACAAATAATTTTAATTACGTCTGGTGTGTCCGTTTCGAAGGACTTGAAATGACAACAGTGAACGGGTACTGCTGGTATTTTCTGCATCCGTTAAGGTTGCTAATAGAAAAGTGCTAATTTTCTTTGTGGCTTCAGTTGGTAGCATGATAATCAGTGAGATAAATTATTACGCAGGTGATTGTTGAAAATGAAAGCTGTTCAGTTTAGATTCTACTTAGCGTAATGACATACTCACTTTAATGTTTCCCTTGCGTAAAAATCTCTTTTGCCCTCATACTGAGGCATCAGTCTCTTTTATAACGAGCTAAAAACCATCCATGGGAGCTGTTTGCCCATCCTGGGCAACCCAAGAGTCCTGATCGTTCCGTGGATAAACTGGCTCATTTTAAGTTAACTCATACGCAGTTATCCTTACCTACATGAGGTATTAAACTTGTGAAACCATGACTTTGAATACACCCCCCACTTCTGCCAATAGAGCTATCACAACTCCCACACTAAACCTTTAAACATGAAGATGAAAATGAAGGACACGTGGAGAAAGTCTGCCCTGGAACACATCCATACATACATAATGTTGCACTAAGTTATAAACAGAAAGGTGAGAGAAGTGGTGGTGTAAGAAATTAAAAAGGCAGCTTGAGAAAAGTTCGAACCTAGCTTACTTTTTACACCTTCGCATGTCTGCATAACCATACTGTAAGGCTGGTGTGAAATCAGATTGTTTGTTTCAGAGGGCTGCAGGAGCCACGGATCTGAGAGTTGGAAAGGTGTATGTGCAGTTCAGGTTTCAGGAGCCATTGGATCCACGATGAGAGTCCTGATGGAAGATACTTGCATCCTAAAATGGGGTGAAGTATGTGGGCTACATGAGTATCTGCCACCTGCAGCATGTTTGCTTAGCAGAAAGACGTGCAAATAACAAAATCAGCCCACCAGTCTGCCCACCAGCACCTCTAAAAACTCACATATTGGCAACTGCATGTTGTTTTTTAAGCTGTGATAAACAAAAAATGATAAAAACAACCACTTGGAGAATTTTAAGAGGGTTATTAAGCTTTATTTCCTGTTTTCCTGCGTGAACAAGTATTAGACATTTATACTAGTGAGTGGAAAGGTGCTGGTTTGTGAAATTTAGCTACAGAGCCAGGTTGGCTAAGCTAACCTTTCTATCCCTGACCATATATTTAGCACACAGTCATTACAGCTATATCAATCATCTAACTCAGTGCAAGGGAGAAAATAAGTGCTCTCCCCAAAATGTGAAACAGCTCATTTAGCTTTTTCAGGTATTTTTTTTACACTTTCCACCTCTTTAACCAGAGGGAATGTGATTTCATAATAGTTCAGACACATTCTGGATGAAAGCTTTGACTGAGCTTGGAACTGTCATGAAAAAAGCAACCACGCCAATATTTAATAAGACTGACCCAATAAACGTGTTGGCCAAAAAATCCTGTGGAGGAAGTCTTTTGAATGTGGTTACAGTAGATTTTTTTATCCCTGGCTCTGCTTAATTGTTCACTGGAGGAAAATAATGTGAGCAGAGTGGAAATACAGAATCAAAGCAGCAATGAATACAGTATTCAAAGAAATGTAGACTCACCACCAAAGACCTTGCTGCACAAATATCATCATCATAATCTCCGCCCTTGCAGCCACTCAGGCAAAAGGAATGTGAATCTGAGAGATCACTTTTCTGCACTTTCGTGGAGTCACGTCTGAATATTTGAGCCTTCAACAATCAAACTCTTACCCTGTTAAGTCGCTGCCAACACGCAAACTGCCAAGAACAGCTTTAATATGAAACCGAAACCTGCACACCACATTCCTGTGTGTCACATCAGCCCATAGCACGCGTTCATCCTTCACTTATATTTTAGCTCGTACTTATTGCCTGTCTGCACAGGCGCGTTATCTGCAACGCTATCTGCCACGAGACTGAATGAATCAAAGCGAAGAGTCTTGGCTCGCAGCCGCCACAGGCCTTCAACCTCTCATATCACAAATGGCAGATATATGATTCATTTGAGGTAAAGTGGTCTTAATGTCATTACTGTGCTCTCAACAGCCTCAGAAAATTATCTTGCCTTTGAAATTTACATGCAAAAATGCTGCTAAAAATAACACCTGGCCACAGCTAAGTGTTGTCGTGTCAGTGATGGGTATGCTGCTGCTTCTTCCACTTCCCACAGGAACATTATTCTTCTTTCCCTGCAGCTCAGCGCACATGCTGGCTGGAGGGCTGGAGCGAGAAGCTTTTCAGGGCTATTAGTGGCATCTCTCCTGCTGTGATAAGCATGGCGTTTGTTTTCTTATCACACTTTCTCTAATTCATCTCGTCCTGAAAGGCGGATTATTACACCAAGGAGAATAATCAGCCTAATTAATACCCAGTTAGAGCCAGACACCGGTGACGACAGGGAAGATGCCCCACTTAACCTTAGAGGCAGACTGGCAACAACAATATGTATAGTGTCCCTGAGGGGGGTTGTCCTTATCTTGTGCTCACACATTATTATCTTATGTGCACAAGCTCCAAATCCCCATTAATATTTAACAAGAGGATCTCTTACATGTTTAACTGTAGTAGCCATTAAAAAAAAATCTCAAAGTGAGAAAGCAACAAATGAGCTAACTGTGAAGCAGTATTGGGATTAATGTTAAAGCTATGATCAGGTTGAAACTCAACAGCATTTTTACTAGGAAAAAAAAATTGATTCAGAGAAAAATTGAAGTCCTTTACAACACGGGACCCACCCCTCAACACAGCCCCACAGGGGGTGCTGTTATTTTTTGTGACTCAAACCAGCCCGAGCGTTCAACTTTTGAAAGCACTTATATAATCCAATGGCATTAAATGACTATTAACAGCTGTTGAAGGAAAGCAGAGTCATTACCATTGCTGTGTTTAAAATGGTTAACTTTAAGGCACAAGATAAATAGTGTATGTGCACTTTTAAATATCTTTCCTTTGGACAAATTTCTCTCAGCGACTGAAACCATACTGCACATGGATTTATAAGAGACTAGAAAGACATTTTTACCAGTACAAGCTGTAGTCTTGTTTACAGGAGCTCCAGAAAAGGCATCAAACTACATTTGATGGCTCTGAGACTTGATACGTTTTTTTCTACATTGTTTTCACCTGACAGCACAGAGAGGTCGAGAGTTTAATAAAATGTCTAGCTTTATATAAATATTTTCATTGTGAAAATGTTACACAAAATCTATCACAGCTCTGCTTATTGACTCTATGACGATGCAGGAAATTATATTTCAGTGAAGTTTAATTATGTTAAGTGCAGCCATCAGATTAATTTAGCGACAACAACAAAATTATTCCTCTTATCTATGAAAAAAATATATTTTATACATAAAGTAAACCATAGTCTGTTTTCTTTTGGTCAAAAGCATGTCAAACATCCTTTTCCAGGATTGAAATAAGCTGCACTAATGATACATGGTTCATTTCTGTAAGTGCATAGCTCAGTGAGCATCATTGCAGATCTGTTCATCCATGACAGGAAGCGCTGGAGGGGCATCAGGTGTGCCTCCTGCACAGACCTCAACTTCAGCTGAATATCCTAAGTGAACACGCAATCCTCGACAGAGATCCAGAAATCTTCAGAACAAGCCATGTGGTGCCGCATCAACACCGCACATCAACAATGCATGTGGGCGAACTTGTCAACACACAGGCAGCATGTGAGAGTGATGAATCAAACGTCTTGTCACTCACATGCTTTTATCCGCTGTGTGTGGAAATAGACAGAGGACTCTCTTTATGCTCTGTGCTGCAGGAAAATAAAGGTTAAAGAAAAGACTCCTTGTTTGTGGAGTAAAAACAGACTATAATAGGGGCTATTAGAGATGGTTGCATAGATTTACCTCAAAAACAGACACTACATACTGAAAAGACAGACAGGAAATGCATCAAAAAGCTGGTCAGTCCACACAAACAAGTAATCTACTGTGATCAAAGTCGAGGCAGACAACAAATCCCTCAGCCACATAACTAGATGTTTCAATTCATGTGGATTTGTATGGACGGCCATGCTATTGGGTTAATACTGTATTACAGGAGCTCTATTTCAATTACACAAATAGAGTCAGTGGGCCAGTAGCACCGTGCAGCCTCCCTCTTTCCCTCTCTGTCGTTCCGTCTCATCTCAGTCCAGGCCATCTGTTACAAACACAGCTCTAATAATGCGGCATGAGGCCCACATATAAGTTACCTCTGTTATAGGCTATAACTGACTTACTCTCACACACACACACACACACACACACACACACACATGCATCTCGCTAGTAAACTAAAGCCAGGAGGAGATGAGCGTGAACAGGTGCAGCTTTTTCTGACGTGGTGCAGCCGGATCCTTTAAAAGTAAGTGCGTGCTGACTGCTGGAACCCTCCAAAGTGTTGGGGACAGGATGTGGGAGCCAGAGCTATGTATAGGCAGACGCTAATGCATGCATACACCTATAAGAATATATATATATGTACATGCATGTGCATGCATAGTTGCACACATGACACGCGCACACTCACATTAAGCCTGTTTGAGTCATCAAATTATCACCGTGTTTCTCAAGTCAGCCCACTCTGGGCTAAGTGAAGATTTCCGAGACAGAGTATCATTGTCTCTGTCACTTTTTCAGAAGTGTAATGTTTGAGATGTTTTTTTTTTAAATACTGATACCAACACTGTTTTAATCAGCTAATATGCATCACCCCTTTAATACATGTGTGATTAAAAAAGTAACACAGTATAGGCTGACATTTTGAACGCTTTGGCTCAGATTAAGCTTTCTGTCTGCACCACAATGCTGAAATCAGTATCATAATCCATGCTGATATTAGTACCACTATCACAACAGCTGATAATATTTTCATCTTTTAGAGGAAGAGGAGAGACGTATGTTTAAGAGACACTGATAACAGTACTCAGGAAGAGAAGGGGGTTAAAGGGGTCTGGCTGTCACATCCATGAGATCATGAGTGACACAGGGGCCGGGGGGGGTTGCCAAATAAATAGGCAAAGCAAAAAGGGTTATGCAACTTATTATTCATTTGTCTCCGGCCTTATTTCCATATTCTTTTGTTTGCAAGAGCTTGTTAGGCCCCGGCACGCACCTGGCACTTCTAAGCCAACAAAGTCCTGTGATGTGCAGAACACAAAGCATCAACTCAAACACATGCAAAATACTAAAAACAAACAAAAACAGTGATGTTTTTTGGAGGACAAAGTGTGAGATTTATTTAGTGGGTGTAGCGCTGGAGGTAGAGTCTTAAGATTGAGAAAAAATAAAGAGTTTTTCAAGTTGTTTCTGCAGCTTTACAAGCAGCAGTTTTACTTATTCTTTGAAGCAGCATTCTGAAAAAGTCACATTCTCAAAGAATGATTACAGAAGCATACCAAGAAGTCCATCCTTAACTTGTGGACCCGTATTGAGCACATGATGGGATGGGAGCGCTGTGCAAACTCTCCATCCCAGTCATACACATAAACACACACACACACTCGCTCACTCACGTGCTCAGTCAAAGGGTTTAATGTGAACAGTAAAAAGTTTAGTTCTTACCTTCCTCAGCTGAATTAGGCTGGAAAAACAGACAGAGAGACAGAAAGACACTCCACATCTCCACTACAGAATGACACTGACACAGAGAGAGGGAGGGAGAGAGCATGAAAGAGGGAGATAGAGTGAGTGTGTGTGAAAGAGCAGGAGAGGGGGGGAGAGAGGGGGTGGAGTCTGTTTGCTCCCTTTATCCGAGGCAGAGAGAGAGAAGGAGAGAGGGGAGGCGGATGAATGAACGGATGAGGGAATGAGAAAAATATTTACAGAGCAGCACATACAAGTACTCTGCCAGCCAAGAAGTAAACAAAAAACTGTTGTCACAGCGACAGGACAGAGAAAGACATCAGAGGGAGTGAGAGGTGTGGGTGAGGAGTGGGAGAGAGTTTTATGTTTTTAGTGCAGAGAAACAAAGAGAAGGAGACGGAGAGCAAGGCAGAGTCAGCATGACGGAGTGACAGAGGGAGGAAGACGTGGAAAAAAATTATAAACAAGTTTGTCTTGTCTCTAAAACAACTGTCTAGACATGCCTAACAACAGCGTCTCCAGCTCCTCTCTAATTCCTCACACTTTCCTTGAAGGCCGCCTGGCAGACAAACCGTGGCATCCCTCTCATGTCTGGACACTGTGCTAACTTGCATTTTTCAAGCTGTGGCATGTGCAAAGTGCCCAACTTCCTCTTTCTGTCTGCATGATCTTACTCATCTCTACCTTTTATGGAAAACAGGTTTATTTTCAACACATATTTTGGATGCTCTCCATCCTTCATGTGGTTTGAGCTGCCTCTACATCCTAAAACCCATCCTCACCTCCTCCTCCTCACCTCCTCCTCCTGTTTCCCCTCGCCCCTCTGTCTCTCAGACACACTCCTTGCCTCATAGCATTGCTCATCCAGACAACTTGACACTTACCGACACACACGCTTACACACACAGTTACACACACACACCAGCATACTTACAGAGCTGAGCTGTCCGTGCACGCCTCTCACTGGTCATCTTGTAGTACTGCAGCTTGTTGATGGGCTTTCATGCCCCAGTTCACCACTATGAGGAAGACTTCAGCAGACTCTTGCAGGGAGATGTTTCAGCCCAATGGCTTGGCATAGTTATTAAATGGCCTCATTTCCAGCCAGCCGGGGGCCCTTGTACCCAGAGCTCTTAGCTGCGAGGGGTTGAGGTACAGGAGGTGAGGTGAAGAGGGCAAAGCATGAAGGTCCCTACATCATTAAAGAGGTGTTCGAAACTTATTAACCTCTTTTTAGCTTCTGGTTTTTCCCTGAGGAAATGTGTCCTAAATTTGCACACAAACTATTGGTTTGCATTTTCAAGTTACATTTTCTCTTTAACGGTAAGTAAACATCATTAAACATGTTCTTGTGTTCCAAATACATGGGCCAGACGTGACCATTGAGGCAGGGGGGCACCGTGGAGTTCCTGGAGCTCCTCTTTGCATTCTTCATAAATAAATGGGAATAATGGTTCAGCACGTCGATCAAGGGCTCAAAGGTGTAAAGCAGAAAGCCTTCCACAATAAGAATGTGAGTCTCCTCCTCCTCCTTCTTCTTAGTATCAGACTTTGGAACGATCTCAGTATCCAGGGTGTTTACGCCATGAGATTTCTCAAACTTCACCGTGTTCTCTAACCATGCATAGATGGTGCTCATCATGGTGTTTGTTTTTGTCCGGTGCAACTGAGGATTATTTAGTGTTAACTCCACATATGTTGTCACACACACACACACACACACACACACACACACACACACACACACACACACACACACACACACACACACACACACACACACACACAAACAAAACTGTAATTAAAACTCTTGTTGGAAACGTTGGGTTTAATATGATCTTGGTACGTCCCAACTCTTAACTGATTTTATCCTGAAACTATATATGCAGAGTTGAATGAAAAATCCTCAATACAATTTACTTCAACCTCACATTTTATACTCACTGTGAGAGGTGTATGATGTTTAAAAGGTCAGCTACTGCACATGCAGCTTATTGTCACTCACCTAACCACCTAACCCACAGAGGTGGTTAGAAGCTACAAAACAACCTCTATAGCAATGATCACTCTTGTTGCTGATGGTTTTGTTTTGTCTTGTAGATCACAAGGTCACGTTGATGTTAATTTCAGTCTTTTTAAGAAGCTAGTAACTCCTCACTGGAGCTTTATGTCATTATTACAGGGGACGAAGTAAATAGAATATACAGTTACCTGCCTGTTGAGGATTTCTACAGAATCTCAAAGTTTTGTCAAATCGTTATGAGCAATAAATTTACTCTGCATTTGGTTTCTTGCCACTGCACCAAAGCTGGTGAGCAGCAACAACTACTGACAGAAATAAAAATCAACTCAGTGTTTTAGAGTGTCGTTTTGCTGTATAGTATTAAACTTAACAGGCAACTGAGGTTTTGTTGCTTTGCAGAAAAGGGAATAGAGTCGCCACAGTGCAGAAGTGGGAGCCAGACCAAAAGCAGGCAAATCCCTCACACTGCATGCTGTATTTATCATTCATGAGTAAAAGATCTTGCTTCAACTCAAGGTGTCACAGAAAGAAAAAAAACAGACGTTGAAGCACATAATTCAGATCACACATTCCCTTAACATGTGGCACATTTTATTTACTTTTCAGCTTCTCAAAGCATGTGTCACTCATATTACTGCAGGCAAGCAAAAGACATTACAATAAAAAAGATAAAATAACAGTAAAGGTCACATCTTTTTGACTCATACACTCAGCTTGTATCACTACTCTGCAGATTGTGACATTCACAATAGTAACATGTTTGCAGATGCAGATAAAACTGTGGATGCGACAGTGATGAAAAATGGAAAAGAAATAACAGCCAAAACAATGCACACACCTGCACAAACAGTATATTTACAAGCTAAAGAGAGGCACACACATATAAGCAATCATGTGAAAGTAGTCTGACTGCAAAAGTGCAAATGAGAACACTGCTAAGCTTGAACATCCAGAGGAAGATAAAGATGTACAAAACATAATACTTATAAGCATGTAAACTGTGCTGAAATAGTTGATCGCATGGCAGTAAGTGGAGATTGTACAATATATACACATGATTTCAGATCATTAGAACAAATATTTATATATATATATATATATATGAAAAGGCATTTATGTGCGTTGAAAAGAACCATGAATCCATGGAAGGAAACACAGTCCATTTAGCGTTATTCAACATGTCTGTCTCACCTGGCTAATATATTTTTAAACTGACATACCTGTGGTTAATATCCTTTAACACTGGTGAGAATTTGTGATGTGATGTAACATCATTTTTACAGATTGTGAGATTTTATTTCATGAAAGCTACTGCTTATGGCTAACATAAAAAAAAGTTTCAAGTATAGGAAAGGATCAATGCATTTCTATACCACGAGAGTCAGAAACGGAGTTTACAGTGTAACACAAGTAGCCACCTGAGTTTCTGTATCCATGTGCTGTAATGCTACTATAAAAAGTAATTTTTCTGACATTCAGTCTGTACCGTGTAATAAAAAACACAAGAGGTTGGGTTTTGTTTTCAGAGCAGAAAGCCTAAAAAAGACCTTGTTATGGCAGGGCAGAGCTAGACTACACATAAATCTCAATACCAACAACATAGCTGATGCAGACAGTGCCAGCTTAGAAATGTGTCCTTGTTGTTATTTAAATATTAGCACAAAATCTGTGAACACAATGAGAAATACACTTGTCTCAGGAACAATCGTTCTACAGGATAAGAATAAATATTACTTCTTCTCTAAATATTTAAATATATATTTGTTATTTCAACCTGCAGCACCTACGCCATGTTTCATCTGTTCACTTATGGCAACAGGACGCCCTCCCCTTAGCAGCAAGGCACATCAGCAGGCAGACAGGCTAGGAAGTCAGTTTTTTTATTTTTTTCTTTTTTTTTTTTTATGGGTCAACCTACTAAGGATCCAAAACCGGCTTTTCAAGCTTGACCTCAATACATAAAACCCCTAAATCCTGCAACCTTTAAACACTGGGGGGTAGCTGAGGACCTGAGACTTAACACTGAACATATGTTGATCCTCTTATATGGCAATATGCACAGAGCTGCCCCTGGGAATGTCAACAAATATTAAGCACTAGTAATTCAGTTAAGTTTGACCCATGTTTTAAGTAGGATTACCGGGAATTCTGACAATTTTCAGGCATTTTGTAACAGGGCACACTTAAAAAACACATAGTATAATTCAAAAAGGCACTCGTAAAACACATTAAAAACACTAAAACCTTGTTTCTGTGTTAATGCACGGAGGTGGTCTTCTCTAAAAACAAAAATCACCGCTCCTCTCTTGCATAATTTTTGAGTTATGCCCTATAACTCCTTTAAATTTCTATTTGCTTCAACCATGTTCTGTGTTTCATACACCAAAACTATTTTCCTCTTTTTACTCATTGCTTCTCTGGAGGCATATCCACCATAGGGACCTTTTCTGTGGGCGACTGGGGTACAGGATCTTTGTTCTCTGGCAGGCCAACAACCATAGCCTCGGGATCTGGGGATGTGGCAGGTTTCCCTACACTGGAAGCGAATCCCTGAGCAATGTCATCAAAGGTCCTCCCTTTGGTCTCAGGCACCCGCAAGAAGGTGAAGATGAAGAAAATGATGAGGAGGATCATGAAAATGATGAAGACATAAGGACCACACAGCTCCTGAGCAATGAAGGGGGAAACATTTGTAAGTACATAAAAACTTCAAACTGCTTGAACATCTGAAGATTTTTTTGCTATATGTTTTTTGAAATTATGTCCATACCCTCAGTTTAGGGAAACCCAGTCCCACCAGGAAGTTAGCAGTCCAGTTGGAGAAACCAGAGACAGCCATGGCAGCTGGTCGGGGGCCCTGGGAGAAAAGCTCGGCCACAATGAACCATGGAATAGGACCTGGACCCATCTCAAAACTGGCAACAAAACCGAACACACCCACTATGGCAAGGTAGCTGAGAGGCGGGTTGGTCTCCTGCTCAGACAGGAAAAAAAAACAATTGAAGATATAATGAGGTTGAAATAAGGACACTTTTTATTCTGGTTAGCAAAATAAAAGGGAAATGAGAAGTCATTCAACCATTACTCACCACCAAAGACAGAGAGATGGTCATGATGAGGGCACAGATTGCCATTCCAGCGAGGCCAATTAGGTGCAATGTCCTCCGTCCTGCTCGTTCAACCAAGAAGAGCTGGAGACGAAACAAAAATGTGATTAATCATCACAAAATTCAAACTCCAAGCTGGTGCTGAGATGCAAAATGCAGATTTGGAGATACTTACAGAAACAACAGTGAACACTGTGTTAACAACTCCAGCTCCTATGGTGGCGTAAATGGGTTGAGTAACACCAGCTGTTGCAAAAATGCCTGTAGAGTAATAAAAGACCTGACACGGGAGAGAATGGAGAGGTTAGCATTTTACTCCATTGAAAACAATGACATCACAAAAACATGAGTAAGGGATTCTTGAGCGACTAAGGAGTGCAACAACCAACTTAAAACCCACCACTTGTAACTGCCTGTAAGAGCTGATTATGCTAACATGTTAGCACACAGGTGCTACACATTCAGCAGACACACAGTAAGACTAGCTTGTATATTGAGTCAAGTTTATGCCAATCAAGATAATGTCAGTCCAGTATTCACTCTCTCTTTCAATCTGTTTTGGTTGTCAAACTCCTGACAAAAACATCTCCCTTTTCTGTGGCTAATGCTTTACTACACTTGCTAGCTAGTCACACACTTTGACAGTATGCTATTCAGTGTTAAGTAGATAAAGTGCAGAGCTGTTTTCAGAGACTTTAAGTATAATAGAAATACTTTAAATGAGTAGGATGCTCATTGAGTTGTTGTGACAGAATTTAAACACTTGTGTGTTTTGGTTTTAGGGTTGTAAACTATAAGCAGTTAGCTAAAGAGGCTAAAATGCACTGTGATATAAAAACTGTATTAGCTTTAACCTTTAGGAATAATTACTATGAAAAACTTCCACAAGTTGCCTTATGTTTGAGCTGCAGTACAGGTCATTGATGTAGCTCATGAATGCTAACTTGTCTGTCAGGGTACGATCAATGTTACAGCCTGTAGCCAAAGGCCACAGCAGCATCATGGTGATTATCGGGGCCGACGCAGTGTTTGCTAACACATGTAGTCAGCCGAGTAACATGACCTTATTGATGAAATACCTATTTAATACCACTGTGTTGTCTCTTGCTGTTGGCCCTCAGAGATCTAGCTTATTGCACTCAATCTAACACTGCCTGGAGCACTAATGCATCCCTTGTTGGGTGCTTGTCAGAAACATATGTATCCTTGGGGGTGAATGCTCCTTCAAGATTTATGAGCTGATGAGCTTGAAAATCACATGGGCTAACACGTGCTAATTATATCGCTAACACTTTGCTCTATGACACGTTATGATGTGAACTCACAGCATTGATGCCAGACAGCTGCTGGGAGAGCTGCAGGATGATGGCGATAATGATGGGCTGGCGGTAGTTTGGAGAGCGGAAGAGTTCGAGGATGGTCACTTTCTTTTCCAGGGCCATCTTCATCCCTTCCTCTTTCATCTCCTGAATGTCATCGTTCACGTCTTCACAGCCCCGAAGACGCACCAGTGCTACAGGGAGAGACACAGGATGGATAAATAGAGAGGAAAAAATGTTAAAATTAGTCATTACAATGAAATTACAAGAAAGTGCGTCCATCATCTTAAAAAAAGAAGGTCTCTTTTGTAAATGAAGTTATAACAAACCTTGTCTTGCCTCTTCCTCCTTATTCAGGACAATGAGCAGGTATCTGGGGCTTTCAGGGCAGAAGGGCAGCATGACAGACTGCAGTATGGCGGGTAGGATTGTCAGAGCCAACAGCAGAGGCCACAGAGTGTCTGAGCCGAGGAGAGACTCAAGACCAAAGATCTAAGAAAGCAGATTTCATTCAGTTTGGTGTCCAGTGATCAATCAATAGTTTTTCTATCCACAGAGAGAAACTATGACTGCAGAACTACACAGGATCTGCTCTACCAAACACAAAAGGAAACAGAATCACAATATCTCAGCATTTTACCTGGGCCACTAGGATCCCAACAACCACACCCAGCTGGTGCAGCGTCCCGAAGGCTCCTCTGACGGCAGTGGGGGTGATCTCGCCCACGTACATGGGAGTCAGGCCAGTGCACAGACCACAGAACACACCAATGATAAACCTGCCAACAATTACTACTTCAAAAGATTGGGCCACAACCGACAGTCCCATCAGACCCCCACCGAGAACAGCCAGGACGTTAACCAGCAGCATAGACTTACGCCTGCAAAGGACACAGAAAGAAGTTAGAGAGATGGAATAACTTGATACCACGTAGATGAACCAATGTTCATAAAACAAGTATTGACTCATTGCTCTCACCTGCCAAATTTGTTGACCATGGCTCCAACAGAGAAAGACCCGATCATTCCTCCAACACTAAAGATGGCAACAGCAAAACTCCAAACCATTGTGTTAGTTCCTGGACTGAAAGGTTCCCCGTACCGCTCCATGGACACATTCTGGAAAAACCTACGCAGTTTCTGTCAAACCACAGACAAGATTGACAGGATTAATAATGCCTCCTTTTAAACTGATTCATCTGTGCTTGATGTGTTTTCCTGGAGATTTCTGACACATCCACAGGGGGGCAGTGTGGCTTCTAACAGTCCAGGAAAACTTCACTGTCAAGCCTATAACTGTGATTTAACCACACAAAACTACACAAAGAGGAAAATACCAATGAAGGTAAATTATTTAAACTGTCTTGGCTTTGAAAATAAATCTAAAAATAGAATTTAAGACAAGTCTGATCAAAAATGAACAAATCTGTTTTTGCAATTCTTATTAATCAAGGATTTATGACAAACTTTTTAAAAGATTAGGATACTTCTGTGCATGAAAACACCAAACATCAGTTCAGCTTTGTGGTTAGCGTGTTGCAAACACACACCTGCTCTGGTGCATTGATGACCCCGGTGTTGTAACCAAACTGCAGGGAGCCGATGACTGCAGTTGTGACACAGTAGAGCAGGTAAAATGTCACTTTCTTCTTGGGCTGTTCAGAGACAAAAAGACAGAGAGATTTGATGGATTAAAACAATGAGCGGATGGGATTCATGGATAAACATGTCTCCAGTGTGTGTGTGCTGAATATGGCCTGTTCCTGGCTTCACAAAGCTCCTGTTGTTTATAGTGACACTTGTAACTCCACACAATGAGGCTTTCTGCATCTGCCCTCCCTCCCTCTTTTGCAGCTCTCTGCATTAGCACACTCACAGCACTGCTGTGAGAGCTAGGTGTTACAACACGGCTCTGGCTCCATGATTTGCAGCTCTGAGGTATTTCTCAGCTAAGTAGCTAAAGACACCTTCAGAGAATAAGACTGAATCCTATTGTGAGCATTTTTCCCTGCTGGTTTCAGAATTAAAGTTGGCTTAGCTCATAATAACGCACTAATACACAGGAGATTAATCTCCAACATGGCAGGGACAGCAGGGGAGATGGATTCAAAATATGTTTAAGTATCCAACTAGGCTGAGCTTAAGAGAGTAATTGGTTTAAATAAGGTTATAGGTAAAGGACATGCAGGCTTCTTACCAAAAATGGAAAACCCCAGAGGAAGATTCAGTTTGATTCAGCAGCTAACAGAAAGACTTCATCTATTCCTTTTTTACTGTAACACAGCTACTTTCGAGGAACTACTGCAAAGGTGATTATTTGCATGCGGAGTCCAATGGTTAAGCGCTAAAAAGGGCTTGTTAGTGAAAAGTAAGCCATTTTAATCGTCCAGTTAAATCCTTGCATTTTTTTTTTTAAATCTTACCCTGTTTAAACCTCAACTTGAACTTCCAACACCAGCAAAAGACTCATGATGCTAATGATGATGTTGTTTTGTAAATTTGCAACCACACTTGTTTCAAAGTAGTCAATGTGCAACGACAAGAACAATGAGCCATGTCCCAGCTTTTAACTTAAGATGATACAATTATCTGATAAAGTAACAAATTTCTCAAACATCCTGAAACAGACAACCTGCCTCAACATTTTGTCCTTTAAAAAATCAGTGCTCAGTTCAAAGAGTCCACCTCTCCCGAATTAAACAGTCTGTTCTGCTACAGAGAGTTGTTCCTGCTATCTGGGGTGGCTCTTATCAGAGTTCATTACGTAAAAATGCAAATAATCAGACTGATACATGTCTTCACAGAATATTTTGCTACAACAAGATAGTCAGCCGTAATCAAACCACAGTTTGTTTCTCAGGAGGACATCATGGCCTTGTCCTATAAGAAAGACTAAAACAAGCTGAGCACCCTGATTTTGACGTGTGTTGAACTTTTTGTGACTGACAGTGTGTCACAGGAAGTGCTGTAGACATTCAAATACAAAGCTCTAAAAAACAAGTGCATGATGAAAAGAAAGAACATTTTAAAGAAGGAAAGGCAAACCAACGCTTTGAGAATTCATATCAACATGCACATGAGAAAATCTGAAATCAAGAAAAAAATCAACTGTAGTAACATTTTAGCATGTTTGACATTTCCTCCACAATTTGCAGGATTTGCACTGGGTGTGGCACACTCAAACTTTACCAGAAGAGATTAAAGAAGAAAAATTACACGAGGATGTAGTGTGTTGTAATTTGATGCATTCACATGTGAAATTGAATCAGTTGTTTCTGCAACAACCTGCTGCTGTTGAGTAAGACTGTGGTCAGACTATAGCATTGTTAAAGTCACCTCTTGCCATAATGCACGTTCCAGTAAAAGAGTGGCTGAGTAAGAAGCATCATGTGGATGCACAGACATGTAGTCATTGTTGCAGTCAACTGCACAAACATGTCATAATGAAAAACTGTTTCACATATCTCTAATATACTCCATGAAACACTGAAAATTTTCACTGAGCAAATATTTAAAGTATTTTACCAGGCACAAAAGCATGTCTAGCTGCATGGTGGTGCTGGGGTCAGTGCTGTTGCCTCACAGCAAGAAGGTCACCAGTTTGAATCCCTGTTGGGGAAAGTCAGGCCTTTCTTCGAGGAGTTTGCATTTATGCCCCATGTATGTGTGGGTTCTCTCTCAAACAGTCTGAAAATAAGTCTATTAGACTACTTGGGATTTCTAAATTGGCTGTAGGTGTGAGTGAAAGGTTGTTTCTGTGTGTCAACCTAGTGATTGACTGGCAACCAGTCCAGGGTGTACCCCTCTTCTCACTCTAAGACAGCTGGGATAGGCTCAAGCCACCCACAGCCCTGAACAGGATAAGCAGTAGAGAATGGATGGCAAAACCTTTTTTTTTTCCCAGTAATTTTTTTTTTCTAATTGTAAAAATACTTTGCATTTTTTTTTATGTTTCATAATATGTTATCACAATTTTTGTTTGCATTCCTTTAAGTTTTGTATTTTTAAAAAATACTTTTACATTTTTCATGGAATGTTTTTTGCTCTAAGTGATTGAAATGTTTTGTGCATTTGATGAAATATTTTTGTCATACAGTGAAATATTTTTGCAGCAATTAAATAATTGTGGAATTGACCTTCAGGGCCACCATACTTTTGTATTGTATTTTTTTTTCAATGTTAACCTAGCGAGGACTGTTGCTTAGTATGAACACTTGCTGTTTAAAATGCAAGTCAAATATTTGCATAAGAATGTAGTGTATGACATCCTGATGAAACAGGTTAGGACACAAATCTACATCATGCAATATGTTACAATAAACTGAACTAAAATCCTTAAAATCTGGGCACTTTGATTACATGATAAATAGAGTTCAAAGTGTTAAGATGTGTCTGACTGAAATTATTAAAAACAATCAAGTTGTGTAACACAGTCTGCTAATGAAGCTCATGTGACCAGTTTGGAGGCTCCAGTACGACAAAAAGGATCTTGTTGTGAGATTATTGTGGTACAGCTGTTTGCAAAGCCAAGACTGAACTTTGAACCTCACTCTCCACCTTCTTAATGTGCTGAATTCCTGTGCCTATAGTCACTTTATCCAATTAATAGATGATCATTTATAACAATTTCATATCTTTTCAGACATCCACAGGCTGATGTGCTGCAGGAGTTCATCCTGTTGTGCAAAGTAATGACTCTACACTCACATCATCTTGCTTCTTTGTTTCCTGCCTCTCTCTTTCTCTCTCTGTTATCTGACATCTATTTCACAATGTGACTTTTGCATCAATTCCTTTGGACACAGTCTCATAATTGCAGGAAACCGATACGGATCCTTAGGATATAGTAATTAAATATTTAAAGATGTTATGGCTAGTAGGGTTCAGTGTGACTTATGTAGTCTCATCAATGCAGATAGTTTTAAAACATTAGGAAATCACTACAGAAATGAAGTAACAGCTTGCAGTGTGTTTCAAAAGAGAAGCCACTCAGTCTTGCAACAGCTTGAGTAGGACATAATTTTTCAGCCTCTGTGAACATCAAACACATAATCAAATTCAATATTTGACTTTAAACACTTTTACATGTTATCTTTGTCGTGTTATCAGAAGCACTATACCCTTTCCTCAGTAGTAAGTGTGTTCTTTTACATGTGCAGACATTGCTCCACCTTCTTTCTGTAACCTGCCACTATTTCCTCATCCCTGCTCTCTATGCAGCACACAAATAAAAGCATGAAACCTGAACAAGCTCAAGTTCAAACTTGTCACCCATGAGCCCTGTCTCCCACTCTTTCTCACTTAGTCACGTCCTGTAGTGCTCGACTCCCACCGCCAGCTTCTGCTCATGCCAAATAGGAAAAGTACAGAATTGCCAGCCTGTGACTTGTAAATAACAGGCTCTCATTCATTAAGAGGTGTTTGGCCTGAGACTGAAGCTAATGGTAAAACTAACAATGGCAATAGATTGATCCAGCTTCCTCAGGAAACATGGGGAGGTATGACAGACAGAAACAAAGGGTGACATCAGTTTGAAATTAAGAAAGTTTATACACTCGTCAACAATAACCAAAGCTCAAAAGAAGTAATAAATGATATACCTTATCTTCCTCCATCCGCTCCATCTTTGCTGCTTGACAGGAAATGTATCACTTCTTCAGAGACCTTAAAAACAGAACCCCTCTCAGACCAAGCTGCCTGTTTGTCCTTATGAAGACACACCTCTGTGGAAATGATCAGGGCCAACCTGGAAAACAAACAAACACTTCAGCATTTCCTGATAATCTAGTCAGACGCATCTGTCACTTTTTTGTCCACTCAAAACAGAGTTAAAAACTCATTTAATAAGAAAAAGTATTCTATTATAATAGTTATATTAAGAATTCCCTGGCCCTATAGAGATTACAAACCGTACACACCTTCTGGATGAGATGTAAGACTCTGTAGCTGCTGGAGGACTTTTCTACACTCACTGAGTTCATCAGGAGTCAGAACCCAAAACGACAGCAAACCCCTCCCTCTGCTTCCTTATTCACCCTCCTCTTCTGCTCTCTCCACTCATGAATACAATAAGAAAAGTGATGTAATCCCCCTTTTCTTAATTAAATTACTGTTGCACTGCTTCTTTTCTATCAATTCAGGGCATCACAAAACCTCTAAATTGTCTCCAGAGACTAAAATAACTCTTACTGAGTTTGGAGCTACTGTTCAACTGGATTTTACCTAAAATGTGTCATTATTAACTATTAATTAGTTGCTTCAAATAAATGGAATATTGAAGTAAACATACATAAAGCAAATCAAGTTTGCAAGTGAAGGATATGTGTTACAGTCACACATCCCCAAAGCCATTAATAAATAGAAATAAATGTCTGTTTACCGTTCAATAGGATGTGTGCCACTGCCAGCCTTTGTATAATAAATAAAGTCAGTTTGGTACGGCCCTGATTTTATAGTGGAAGTTTGGTCCTCCCTCTCTGAAGTTCATTTCAATAACTGGTACGATTTCAGCGGCACGTTCCTCTCTCTTAGTCATTGGATTCTCCAGAATACGCACGCGAAGACTTCTCATCATCCGGCCGAGTCACTTCGGGTTCACTCGTCTCTGTCGTAATGTATGTGGCAGCGGCGCAGCAGCGTTTCCGTTCAGCTGGAGGAGGGGGTCGCACCCGTGCGGGCGTACGGTACGGACCAGTGGTGAAGAACAAACGGTGCCGGTGAAAGAAGTCTCTGTGCTGCTGCTGGCCTGTCGGCCGGCCACCGGGGGCGCGAGAACAAAAGGCAATGTGCACGTAGCTTTGATACAAAGCCTGGTCATGCAGAAATCATGAGACTGACTCAGTGGGTGGCAAACAAACGGAGAGTCCTCCTAATTCTTCATCAGCTATGTCTAATCTTTGGAGCCTACATAAATCCCAGTTCGGAATTTAAGTTTTTTTCTAGAAATACGAGAGGCCCAGAGCCATTTTTAAATCCACCTTATGAGCACCTTTGGCTGCTGTTTGTTGTGATTCTTATGGCAACTTTAAACATTCCTAGTAAATCTTGATTTGCAGGTGTCAGAAGGCCAGGCACTTTGGTATAATATGGGATTTGGAGGACTTTGTACGCAGTAACAGAGACAAACATTTCTTCTCAACTGCTATTCTAGATTAAAACAGAGATTTGTTTTAGACAAATGTGCAAACAAAAAACACAACATTAAAATGTTGAATCATCTCAGCCTCATTTGAGACACATCCTATAAGCAAGGTAGGGACATATGGTAAAATGGGACTACTTAAAGACACAGCCCAAATTTAAAAACTGAGCTTTGGAGGAAGGTGACCACAATAAACAAAAATGGGAGGGTGTGGTCGGCATCAATTTGGGACACTATTTACATGCTTATGTGATGAATCTAAACACTAGTGTATTCATATGGCCTTTAGTTAGAGTAACTTGACATATCTTCACCACAGATTTACAAAGATGCAGGGAAAAATCAACATTGATGTGCATGTGAAGTTTTTATGATTAATTCAACAAACTTTAATTTTAAGCTAATTTCTCAATTGTGTCATGTTTACCCTTACCATTTGTTCAAACTAACTCTCATAATATCTCTTTTTTTGCTTTACATTTTAAATGTATTCAATTATCTAATGCAAACAATAAAGCTTAACTACCACAGGGCTCCAGTGTTAGGAGAACATTCAGTACAAGATAGTGAAATAACTTGAAGTACTGAGTGGACAAAACAGTGTGCTTTAATAAAGTTTTGTTACTAATCCTGCAAAGAGAGAGGAAGATAAAGAGAGCTGGAATTAGAACTGTTATAATATACCTCTAATATACCTGAACCCACCTGATATAACTCACCAGTATCATATAAATCATTATATAAATATAATATCATTATATAAATATAATAAATGTGGGGGAGAATGTTTTTTTATCTTTTGATGATGACAATGTGGGACCTGTAACTCATTGGAATCAGGTTTTACTGCTGAATACATTTGCACATATAAAGAATTTGACTTGGTGTATTGGTGCTCACAATCAAGAAAATAATATCGTTAGACTAGCAACCACTTAAATAAGACAGAATTATAAGCTTCACAAGCTATATTGCTTTATATTTTATGTTACAGAGTATAAAATAGAATATCAAAAAATTAAGATGTAAAATGTAAAGATATGGAACATTAAAGAATATTTATGAGGGAAAAAAGAAAAAAAAAAACAGAAAATAATAATAAAGAGAAATAATTACAAGGTGGGATGTGGAGCTGTGCAATTAAAAGTTCAGTTGGCATTAATATAAAATTTGTACCAGCCCAGGTCACATATACGGGTCTCACGGTCATATTCCAGGAAATTTTGAGCATCTTACTGTTTGTTTACAAAGATTTGCTGAATTCTAATGTAACAACTTTTGTCTGATATCTAAATGTGTGTGTGTGTGTGTGTGTGTGTGTGTGTGTGTGTGTGTGTGTGTGTGTGTGTGTGTGTGTGTGTGTGTGTGTGTGTGTGTGTGCGTGCGCACGCCCATATTTGAGCTTACATGATGATTCAATTGTGACCTGCCTAGGGACTGCAGATGTAAATCAGCTTAGCTTTGAGCTAACTCTGGTATGATGCAAAGTTCCTTTTCAATCAAAAAATAAAGTTGGTAAAATAAGAACACAAAAGATTAGATAACACAAAAAAGTCTTCTGTACTTTTTATTGTACTTTTTAATAGATCAAAGTAAAGTGAAATGTGACTTGAGAGCAAAGGTTGATGTTTTTAAAAATGTGTCACCCATCCACACCCCCGCATCTCATTTACATACACATTGCATCATAGTCTAAATTCACTCCTCCAGGAAAAGAGTCATTCTGATGCAACTTGTCGGTTGTCAAGATGATTGGAGACGTCACTTGAAGGAGGGCAGATGGTTCCCTTTCTTTGAGTTTTCAGTCCTAAATTCAAAACGCTGTCACTTACGCATGAAATGACGAGTAATTCTTGAGAAAACAAAAAGAGGAAATAATAGAGAGGCGGGCGTGCTGGTGTTTAGGTTCACTCCTCATTCTTCACTACTTTACACATCTCTGTCCCTACATCCCATCTGGATCCTGGGAGCTGTTGCTAAGGAAACTCATCCCTCAGCATCCCCTCTGGTGACCTGGACTGAGTGAGCAGATCAAATTATGAGACATCTGCAAACACAGAAAGACACAGAGAGAAACAGAGACACTTCAAGAGGGAGGAAGTGAAGAAAAGATGCATCCGCTTGGTCTTTATCTTCTTCACTTTGTCATGGACACACAACAAACCACTTCCTGCCACAGCCCAAATTTGTGTGTGTGTGTGTGTGTGTGTGTGTGTGTGTAAGATTATGATGATGGGAATATGTTTGTAACCATGTAGAACAAACAATATAATTTTTGCAATTGAAAAGCTTTTTTAATCACAACGAACAAGTAGTTTTCATGTTTCTGTAAATTAATAATGTTTTCACTTTTCCCAGAACTTTGGCAATTTTCTAAATGTTTGGTTATTGGTTGTGTGGTTTGAACAGCATAGTATGCTTTACTGATTATAAAATTGTGGTCAGAAAATTTTTGACTATTATCAGATCAGACTACAGATCAGCAGTGTGATTGTTACCTGAAAGACTGAGAGGAAGTGTTGCAATAACCGTTTTCAGCAGATTTTTCATTAAAAATTTGGCACAAAAGTGCCCTCTCCTGTTTATTACTTGCCACTGAGGCATGGAGGCAATCTGGAACAGGGGTCTGCAACCCATGGCTCTGGAGCCTCATGTGGCTCTTTGACTCTATGGTTATGGCACCTTGTAGCTTTGAATTAACATTGTGGATATTTAGAGTTTTTATTTTTCTTACAAAAGGTATTAATGGTGCTTTGACACTAATAAAACCATGATAACTGTAACTCTAACCTTAAACACACCAACACCGGCTCTAACCCTAACCCAAGAGACACCAACCCTGAACCTAATGCTGAAACACACAACCCTAACTCTAACCTTAAAAACTGACCATAACCCTAAACATTGACCCTAACCCTGAATGCACTTTCCCTAACCCTAACCTAACCCTTACACTAAAACAAAGTATTGATTTAACATATTGTTGAACAACGCATGCATCACATCTTATTTTAAAGCTTGTCATTTCCCTACTTTACTACATTAACAGCCCACCAATTTTGCCTTTACCTTAACCTGTGGCTAACCTCAAGTTTTGCACCCCTGGTAGGATAACGTAACAAAAAGACAAACCTGCAGAAAATATAGATTTTAAATTTTGTGTAAATGGATTCATTTAACTGCCGTGCCAGCTTAATATACATACTTGATGGCAAGAAATTAGCTGACAATAAAAAATAACGAGTAGAGCAGCATTATCAATATAGGCTGTGTTATTAAATACAAGTCTTCTTTTAGTAGTTCTACAATTTCATAAATTAAAAAAATATTTTGTTGGGATAATTAAATAACATACTTTAACCGTGTTTAAAATTGTATTCACCTATGGCTTTTGGAGGAGATAAAGTATATTTTGTGGCTCTGGAATGACATGAATCCAAGTGAGATGAGGCAAAATGTCTTTTGGTGGTAAAGGTTGCAGACTCCTGATGTAAAAACAAAAAATAATTATAGAATCAGAATTTGTGCAGTAATAAAAGTAAATAATTAACATATCCCAAAGTTCACTAACCCTAACCCTACTTTACTTTAAATCACACCCTATAGATTTTATTTCTTGAGATCAAAACAAGAGTCGAACACACCTTTCAGGCAAGTCTGGACATACTCTGGGAGGTAACAGATGAGGTGAGCTACGGAAATTCAAGGTTGTGGTTGTGCATATAGGACAGACGTGCCACTATTTACTTCTAATAAAAGGTAAAGGGCAGTGTAACTCAAAAGACTGAGACTTTACTTTTGAGTTTGTTTTTTGTTAAGTTAAAAAAGCATTGCCTTATGAAACATTTACCATCCTTATGGAGTATCTTTTTATTAAGTCTAACAATTTTGTTACAGTCGCACAATGGATCATTTTTTTTCAACTCACAGCTAAAGCAAAGGATGTTCAGAACTCAGAAAACTTTGAATGTGTCGAAGAACACCTCAATAACACTATGACAACACTGCCTTTAAAATTTACAAATCTATTTTGTTTGGTTGTTAAAGCTCAGCACTGACTCAGCGTATTTTATTAATCCAAATATTTCAGATGCTTGTCTGCTGTGAAATGCTTCCTTATGTAATATCAAAGGGCTTTATCTCAACTACGCCCATGGGAGCTGTTGTTGCTACAGCTTAACTGTGCCGCTCTGTGGCAAAATGGAGTATTACATCAAAGCAATCATTCTTGCTTCTATAACAACACTGCCATCATCTGGTTAACTTTGATGATACTTTGAGTAGACAGACCTGGGGGTGTTCAGAAAGATACAATATATTGAAGATGTATTATTATAATGAAGATGGCTGGAGGCTGTGTACTCCAATCCAAGAAGACTGCAGGCCTCTGCAAATGTAATGAAAAATTAAGATGGCAACAATTTGAAGTATGGAACTAGTTAGACTTCAGATCACTGATAAAAGTAGCTTAGTACAATATCATAGAAAGATAATAGAATATAAGGATTTATTTGATCCTTTCTAGAGAACAGACCAAAATCATTAAGTGTGCCCATCTGGACATCCTGGTCTTCTTGCACTGCCTGTATTTTAAAAATGTATACTTGTCAGGAGGAAAAGTATTAAACATGAACTCATGGAGCAGGAGTACCATGTAAAATACTGGGTCATGGCTGGCTTGTAAAAATTTCAAAAGAAAAAAGCACAGAAACTGTAGAATGAAGACTCTTCTGGTTAAGTCAAAACTGTATTTATTGATTGAAAGGTCAAAGACGTTTACCATTGACATAGGAAACGAACTCTTGACCTTAACATTTGAACATTTTAAAGTTGTGCGTATTTATAATTTAAGTAAATACTAGTTACATCAGTGATGATGATAATGATGGTTAGAAAGCTGTATTAGTTGTCCTCAGGCACACAACAGAGGTAAAGATGTACGCAACAGAATTTCCTGTAAAGGACTGTCTTGATTTACAACGATCAGCAAATTTCAGATCTTTCCAGGGAAACTCCCAGCCTCTATCTGCTCGTCCCATTTGGAAACCTGTAACAAATATGAAAGAAAGAATAAGCCTAACTGAAAACAAATCCGTACTCTATTACGTTTTCTTTTAGCTCATTTCTATTCAAAGAAAAGGACATGTAACACATCGATTTCCAAGTCAGTGCAAACGGTCGTAAGAATTGCAACCTTTTTGAACTTAAGAGACAAAACACGAAACGGTTTCAAGACTTTTTTTTAAATTAATTTGACGAGAAAGATGCACAGCAGAAAAGAAGAAGTATTTCTTAACTCTCTTCAATGTCCTAAGAGGCCTCCAAACCAAAAGAAGTTACTTTGAGGAAACTGATCAAGAGTGTACTTTAAAAGTCTTTACAATGCATGCCAAACAGATAAGTCATTTAAAATTTCCAAGGAAATCATCAAGGCTGGAACCCTAAAACTCACCCAGCTCAAGGGACAAAGGCTTTTGTATACCCTCTGGTACCAATCACAGGGGGCCACATCTTGGTCTCTGGCTGACAGTGCTTTGTTGCACCTGTGGAAGTCTAGAAGAAGAAAGATACCTTTACATTAACCCCTGTTGTATCTTATGATGTGCTTCGTGTTTGTCACACAGAATGAGCTAAAAAAGTAATCAAAGTTTTTCACAAATTAATATCGTCAAAAGGTGCGCATATTATTTTGATTCATAAATGCTACCAATAAAAAAAAAACTAGTGTGTTTAACTTAAAGTGAAACCTTTGACAGGAATGTAGTGGGGTTAAATTTGTAAATGTGAGAAACGTTACTAAACATAAACACATAATGATAAGGTCAGGCATCTTACAGTTAATCATCCATGGTATCAAACACTGTATACATTAACTGAAGGTTGTGTAAACAATGTCATGATGAGTCTAAACATGGAGCTAGGTTCACGTCCTCACCCAAGTAGTTCTGGAAACAGTTGCGGGTCTGGTTGGTGTTGGGGAATCGGGCGTCGAAGGGTGCAGTCCTGTATGACTTGATCTTATCTTCAATAGTCTCAGACATCTTTGTGTTTTCGCTTCACGTGAAAAACTAAAACAGATCACATACAAGGTCAATTCACTTCTGTAAAGAACGTTAGATGTCAGCCTTAGACGAGGCAAGCAGCGTAACTTCGATGAACTCTATGCTAGCTAAGCTAAAAATAGCACGGGACCGATATGTATCAATAAAGTTAAGCTTTGTTTTTCTTTCAATCACAATGTGTGTTTCAGAAGAGTACATGATAATACTACACAGGCTTGCGCCTGATCTATGGATAGATTTACATCAAAAAAAGGGCACCGTAACATACGAAACAAAAGTTAGCATAGTTAGCATAGCTTAACAGAGTTTCCAGTAGCAGTAGCTAAAGCTAGATATTAGCGTAATGCCAAAACGTCAACGTTTCTGGATCTGAAAGTGAGCTGCCATATTTACAAAAACCTGGTTGTTTCAGGGGGCGGCAGGAGGCCAGAAAACAAGAACAAAATACCAAAAGGATAAAAACTGAAGAGAAACAGACAGCTCACCTTGGGTTGTTCCTCACCGTGTCCTCAGTTAACGCTGGAAAGTCGTCCTTCCAACCGCAAAGGATTCTGGGATAAGTGTCACGCAGTCCAATAAGGTGGCGTCTCGTTGAAACCAGCCTTTCAATCTAAAATAGAAAAATAATAATGATAATGTGATAACATTTCTTAATCTTCAACCGGGTAAAGCCATCGTCTATTAGCATTAGCCTGTGTTTCAGGTCAGTTCAGAATACTGAAAATATTAGAATAGTCGTAAGTTGTTTCAGAATTTGAAAGGGAAAAAAAGGGGTGGCTGTGGATCAGTGGCACAGTTGTAGTTACTTGGTTGAGGGTTTGATCCCAGCTCCTGCATTTACATGCCAAATTGTGTTTGAGCAAGACACTGAACCCCAAATTGCTCCCACTGTCAGCCAGTGGTGTGTGGATGATGGTTCCCTACCATATCTGCCTCAAATGAGTATGAGTGTTGTTGTATGAGTATGAGTGTCATTGATGGCACAATGGTGTAAATCTAGGTAAGATAGCATCAGACAGTGGTGCAGAGTCTAACTGCAGATGGAAGGAATATCCTGTGGTAGTGCTCCTTCTTGCAGGTGTGTTGTGATTTACTCAAAGCCCTCTCTGTCTCATGCAGCTTTGCAAGCTTTGCTAGCATCCACCACTCACCCACCTCCTCGAGAGGGTCCAAGGTGCAGTCCAGGACATAACTCGCCTTCCTGACCATCTGTTCTTCCTGTCCCTCCGTACTGCCTTCTCCCCAGCAGACCATTGCATAGAACAGTCTAGAAGCTACCACATTGTTTGGCAAGTGAGGCCATAATGTTAATTTTCTATTAAAGCAACATGCATTACAAGATATTATTTTGTTTATCTACCTCGAGAGAAGATACATGAAGCCTCACAGTCAAAGTATTATTTCAAGCCCTCTGATCCTTTTCTTTTACTGTATCACTCAGTTGCCCTCTGTTCTGTTTTTGCCTGTTCCACACATAGCTGAAGCTGAAATGCAGTATCCTGGTATAAGCACGGTTGAGGGTCCCTGACCTGTCTCAGCCATGAAAATCAGATATTGAAGAATTTATCTCTCAGCTGACTAAGAGACAGTCTCCTTTCTATGTCCGTCATCATCTTCCTGTTGGAGAAGAGGTCAAAGGTTACAGGTGTCACTGTTGCTCCCTCTGGCTTCCTGTCTCTCAATGAGTATGTTTCCTTCATCCTCTTTCCAGCAAAACTTCAAAATGATTGGTGTGTGAGTGTGTGTGTGTGTGTGTGTGTGTGTGTGTGTGTGTGTGTGTGTGTGTGTGTGTGTGTGTGTGTGTGTGTGTGTGTGTGTTTGTGTGTGTGTATGTGTGTGTGTGTGTGTTTGATGTGTAGCAGGAATGTCTGTTTTTCATTTCAAAATCACAACACAGTACAGGATATAAATGTCCACAACCTGCAGATCAGATGTTGCTTCAGAGACCTGTCTGACATATAAACTCAGGATGACACTGTGCGTCTTTTTGTTTTAGATTATGAAAGATTTAAATAGTCTTTGTGTTTTGAAAAATTCCCATAAAGGTTTTTAAAAAAGTCATATCTGTGTATAAATTTACCCCTCTCAGCTTTCTCCCAGTTTCTCCCTCTCTTTCTCTCACTCAGCCAGGATATAGGTGTTGTCCACTGCAGAGGAAGGAAATTCTGTCACTTAGAACAATGGGCCTGTTTCTCTATCTATAGACCCAGAGAGGACTAGAGCCGGAGGGAGAGAGGGAGCAGACCTTGTTCTGTTAGACAGAAAAAAAGGTATTTTCGTGCAGACGACTGACCTAATGGGTGTTAAGGGTTAGAGTCTCGTAAGTAGATGCGTAACAAGTTTAGGAACAAAAAAATGGAATTTCAACCAAGAAAAAGTGAATCATTCAAGGTTTTTAGGTTACTTTGAACAGCATATTTGCAATTTGCCTTAAAAAAATTACATCAACTTTCTTTTGACGGATAAGAAGCAATTGTGGGTAAGTGTTTTGAAAAACTGAATACTTAAACCATATTTTGGAATGAATAAAACTAGTCATTTTTGTCATAAGATCATGATGAACGTGAGGCTCATTAAAAATGATGTCTTATCTATCATGAAAGCAGAGTTTATGAGCAGAAAAAAGTGTGAAAATGTTTAATGATGTGTCGTTTTGTCAAGACTTGTACTTTAAATAGTTGTTGTTTTTCCTAAGATATATAATAGTTGTCTTTTTAGGCCAACGCATTACATCTTTTTCATGAGGAAAATGGAAGCGCTATGTTAATTTTGATGTTGAATTGAGTGAAGTGGGTATTCCCCTATCAGTGCAACAGCTGGACATGAGTCCTCCAAAAGATGCTTCCTGTTTGTGGATGGGAAATTCACGCTTTGATTACCAGGAGCAGAGGGGGGTGTTTTCAGTTAATTTCTCCCTGCTTGTTTTCACCATGCTGACAGCCTGCTGTAGGCATCCTGTTGATATCTTCTGATGTTGACATCATACCACTGTTTTATTGTTTCAGCCCTGGCATTGCTGACATACATGCTTAGCCAAAACAAGGAGGTAGATAAAGCAGATAAGGGGAACTTGGTGGCAGTTTTGGTTCTTGATGCCAGCATCCTTTCATTTCTCTCTCTTTAAGATGGAGGGGTCTGGAAGTCCTCGCTTCAGAAAGCTTCATTTCCCAGTGGGTCTTTGGATCAACTCACCAAGGAAACACTTTGCCAAGCTTGGGGGTCGCTGGCCGAGTGCTATCTCTGTCAAGTCAGTCTTAAGCTCTCTTAAACTCTTGTTTCATGTCTCTGTGTGTGTCCTTAGTCCATGAAACCTGCATGTTGGTTTTTGTTTGGCAGTATGGCAACTTATCATCTTTCCTCCACTGTCATTAGTATCCCTTACATCCTTTGACTATTCGCTGTTTATTTTAGTCCTTGTTGTTTGTCCGTGTTTTGTCAGTCATAATTCACAGCTGACTGGTCCCTTCCTTTCTCCTACATCTGTCTTCCCCTTCTCTGTTGTTCCCAGGTCCACCACAAGCTCTGACGCAGCCTCTCTCCACGAGGCCCCCTCTGCTCCTTCCTCTTCCCTTTCTACCTCCACCCCCTCGCTGGCTTCCCCTGCCCAATCCCCATCCCCTTCCCCAGCGTTCCTCAGGCCGCGGCCTGCAGGGCCTCAGTCTCGCACAAAGCGCCTTTCCCACCTCTTCCTGCGAGGGCGCTCTAACAGTGACCGAGACCGGGCGGTGGGGGAGAGGGAGAGAGAGGTTTGGGCTCATTCGGCTACTTCCTCCTCTCATCATTACCTCCCCCCTGCCTCATCATCTGCTCCAGGCCTGATCAAGATCTATGGGGATGCCCTCTCCAGTGGGGCCAACTATCGCTCCCTGCTGGCCAACATTCACTCTACAGCCAGGCAGCTCATCGCCCAGGTCATCACTCGGTACACTGAGAGGGAGAGGGAGGAGACAGATGACGCAGGTATAAGAGTTTCTCTCATCTTAACCTCTGCTGAGACCCATTAAAAGGATTACTCGCTTTCATTTTGTTAACCAAATTGTGAATGACCTAATATGAAAAATAAACTGTACTTCTATGGAAAAATAATTATCCTCCACCCTCAATCCCCCCTTCCTCTATTACCTTCTAGTTCTCCAGAAACACAGCCCAGAGGACTTCCTGTTGTGTGATGTAATTGGAAAGCCCATCCCGCAGCCAGATGGAGCTATCAAATGGGAGACAGAGTGCCGGAGAAGTGTTGCCCCATGGGAATGTCCCCTGTTGTTAGTGGACATGTGGCGGCCTAAGGATGGATTTGAGCGGCGCTTTGAAATCCAAAAAAAGGAGGACTATGAAAGAGAGGAGATGGAGAGGGAGAAGGAGCGTGAGAGGGAAGGAGAGACCTATCAAGGTGAGTTAAACGCTTAACAGGCAGGTAGGTTACATTTTCATACATGATGTGGGGTATAACTGATCATCTGGGTAACAGGTGTGCGCTGGCGCCGAAGCAGGATGTTATCAGGGGGTGGACCAGAGGAGAGTGAGCGAGGTCATCATGGAAGAAATACAGAGCTCAGGAGGAGCATCAGTGACATGAACTTGAGTTTGCGGCGCCGCCAAGGCAACCATGTCAATAAGGACCAACGGGGTTCAGGCAATCGGCCAAACAACAATACAGCAATACAGGACAGGAAGAACATAGTGAGCATGATCAGCCCACAGCCAGGAGAGGTAAAGATGAGGAGGTGATAAGAGAAACTGATCAACTGACATATTATGGTCTAACCATCTTTGACTTGAGCCTTTATTTTTCAGACCAGAGCTTCAAAAGCTGAAGGAAAGGTTGGATGGACAAACCAGCCAGCAGAGGATGAGAGAGATTACTCCAACTGCGACCTGGAAGTGATGTCACAAAGTCTAATCCTTCCACCCACAGACCGACCCTACTTCCTGTTGCTGCAGGGTTATGATCAGAGCAAGGCAAGACATGCTGGTAGATGATATCACAACACAAATAGTCCTAAAGGCAGACATAAACAGAAGCACACATAGATATTTACATGGTTCACAGGGGCATACACACTCCTGTGCACAAATTTGGCCTTACAAGCATGCTGTGAAAGATTTCACAGTTGTCCATGTGTGCACACACCCTGCACATGACATCATACCTGCATGTCTGTAATCGCCACATACCATCAGGGTTTCCATCCCTCCACAAGCCTCTCCCATTCAGCATCCTGCACAAAACAGCCCCAGAGCAGCACAATACCGGAACAATTAACCCAACGATTGCACCCAACTCCTCTGTGTACATCACTTCATCTCACACAATGACCTCACACAGGTCTCCATTGTCGCAAACTGTGACACACTTCATTCCTTATCAGCCGCCCTCTGTTCAACTTAACATCTTGGAGATGAAGAGACTGATATAAACTGTAGTACTTTTAAGATAACAGACCTCCCTGACTTCGCTCTGCCCTTCACTGTGTTGTGTTTAGGATTTTGTTTTGTACATCATGGCGGGACATACCCATGTGTTTGGAAGAAAGCCCACGATGAGGGAGAAAGAGAGGGATAGAGAGAGGGAGAGGAAGGGGAAGAGGCCTCTGAAGGTGGACACGTTCCTCTCTGCTCCGGACCTGTTGGTCAGGCACTTACTGGTCAGGAGAGACTCAGCCGTTCCCGACACGCCCACTGGGCAAGGTACAAAAGCTGTCACTAAATCATATCCTTTCACATCCATTGTGCACCTGCTGGGTTGTAGTCCTCTAAATGTGTTTTCTTATAGCTCTGATGCGGCCCTTCAGAGGAGGAGCAGTCACACACAATGGAGTGGCCCTCTACAGGGAAACCGTCCTGAGGCCTGGGGATGTGATAGGTCTGGGGAACCACTTTCTTTTTCTGTACCGTGACCCCCGTGTGACACCAGCTCCACCTCTGGCATTGACCCTGCCATGGCAGACCGATGTCTCTACCACCTGCTGCCCTTCAGGGTCGGTTGACAGGCAGGAGGCTCTGAGGACGTACCTGGGATCTACTGAGGCAATCCTGAAGTTCCATCCTCGTCACGCAGATTCCCTGTTACAGGTGAGATAGACAAAACAAAGATGCTGTCATCCTATCTATCTGGTGTCTAAAAAAGTATCCTTGCATTGTATTTATTTGTCTTTTTTCTTGAAGGAGATTATCTCCAAAAATTCTTCTCCAGACTCTGGCGGTGGACCTTTAGCTCCTGCGTATCTCCTGTCAGTCATGATTGATCATGCCTCCAAACACCTGGATCCTGCTCTCACACCACAGATATTACTCAAATCAGCAAATCTAATCAAAGAAATTGTCTGGGTGAGTAAAAAGAAAAGCTCAAGGGCCTAAAATGTAAAATAAAGAATAATCTAGGCGTTAGCCTTGTTGCCTGGGACAAAAACAAACAAGAAATACCAAGGACCAGTGCTGCGGGTCATTTATTATGAGGCCTTCTCCCTTCATCTACTTAATTCGAATTTGCTTACTACATACTGCTTATTAAAGTAGTATGTAGTAGGCACTGCCTACTACATACTACTTTCATAAGCAGTATGTAGTATGACTGTTCAGTTGGGTAAATTTTTGTAGTATGCTACGCTGGTCTTCAGTTCGAAGAAAACAGAAGTTGGCTACGGCTGACTTTTTTTCCCCAAAAAACTTTATTGAAAATGTAGAAAATAAACAAACCACGAGTAACTTATCTGCAAATATATTGCCAGAGAGAGCATTTTATATTATCTTTCAGTGGTGGAGATGATGAGGATTTAAAGATAAAAAAAGAAATGGCTCTTATATCTATATTCCTCTGCTACTCCGGTTGTTGTTGCTCCGCTCTCTGCCATTTTCACTTCTGATATGGGACCAGGCGCATTGCATTGTGGGTAACAGTAGGCGAAGCAGACTGGTCCGATGCATACTGTGGATTTTTCCTGATTCAGTACGTCATCCGGGTGTTTTTCTCATACTACAACTCTGACATTTGTTCGCATACTGCATACTGCATACTGCATACTGCATACTGCATACTGCATACTGCATTATGGTCGAATCAATAGGCTCTGCTAGTATAGTATGCAAATTTGAAAACGGCCTGTGTGTTTTGTCGTGTTTAACAACATCTTAGTTCAATGTGTTGGCATACTAATGATTGGTAAGTAACACTAAGTGTGAAGTGACATTGAGACTGAAAGAACTGTACATTTTACAGGTATTTAGTCGAAAACCAGAGCTTAGGACTCTGGTATATTTAAGATGGTTCAGAATTACATGAAAACATAGTTAGTATGGTTCAGCCTACATGGGAAATACATTTCAGAACATTTTAGTAAGATGACCATCTCATTAACCCAACTTTAAATGCATATCTGATGTTTTGGCAAGTTGGTCACCAAAGTTATTCATTAACATCCTCCAAACATTTGAGATTGTAAATTTAATCTAGTAATTTAGAGCTGAAAAACAACAGCTCAAAATATAAACCTGCTCTTCTATGTTATGTACAATGAGTCTTCAGAGGTTTCAAAGTAGGTTAATCTGTGCAGTGTCTGAACTCTGAACCTATGTATGGAATTAAGGCCATGACCACAGCTAACCAAGCTTGGCAGAAAAACATCAGGTATGCAGACTTTGGTGGCAACTTTAAGTCAAACAGAGAAACCAGACAACTAGACAGACATGTGCCCTTCATTGTGGCCCGCTACACTGTGGACAGGAGTGAGGATGAGCTGATGTCACCGCCCTCCTGCTGGAAAATGTGCTGTAATTGTCCTGGCTGCAGGGCGAGACTCTGCTCCCCCTCATCCACCCCCACACTAAGCTGGGATGTCTCTCCTCTCTTCTGTCTCCAACTCTCTTCACAGGATAACATTAAGGAATTTGGGGATAAGCATCCCACGCAAAAGTAAGAACATTTTTGATCGACGTCATGTTTCCTCTGTTTAGAGATTTCCTGACCAGTGATGTGTGATACATTTGTGCCTGTGCTGTTATGTCTTTGGTAAATTTTTCTTGTATGATGGAAACATTGTTGATGAGGAAATGTGGAGCAAATGCAGTTGAGTAACATAAATCAGTCTATTTTTACTCACAGTATGGTGTATTTCCCCTGTAAAGCACAAACAAAACACTGACAGGAGAATGTTCACAAAACTTTTACAGCTCAAATAACTTTGGCATTACATAACTGTCTCCAGCTCCACAGAGCAGGAAGGGGAGATAAGCACGCCAAATGTCCAGAAACTATCATCTGACCTTCGACCCCTGATGTTCTGGATGTCGAATGCCACAGAACTTCTGAACTTCTTTCAGGTCAAAGTTGAAGCTATGGAGAAAGAGTGGGAGTTTGAAGGTGAGAGTGGGATCTAGATAGAGAATAAAGTGATTGAGTGAGCAAAGGCAGTGAGTTAAGCACAATTTTCCTGTGAAATGAAATAAGATTGGACTTTGATTTCACTGGACAAAATTTCTGTTTGATCTTGCTGATGTTTCTTCAAAGCCCCAGGGGACCCAATTCTCACAGCTGACATGGACACCTGCTCCGAAGCTCTGGCACAGCTGGATGATGTCATTATGCACACCTTCCAGCAGTGTGTATACCACCTCACAAAGGTACAGTGTGATACCAAGATGAAAATACATTGAAAACACTATATATACCTACACAAAAATGTCTCAGTGTGGCAGAAAGAATACAAAAACCGATACATGTACCCTTTACAAATGGCGCCAGATGTCAAATATAGTGCAAATTTTGAGAAGCCACTGCAAATTAGACTCCTCAAAGAGACTTCAAAATGTCCCTTTTAAAAGCTCATTACATTTGTTTTCTGTTTTCCAAGATGTTTGTGAAGCTTTCTCACAACCACAAAGTATTTAGTTTAATTTTTTCCAGCTGTGAAAAGCTCCTGCATTTCTTTTGAGCTTTGCATCCTTGGAGACAAGTGTTCATAAATAAAAGCATGTTTGAAGATCATCTGTATTGGTACGTAACCTAATTTCAACCATCTATTTGTGCCACTTTTCCAGGGTAGGATACTGTGACATACAAAAAAGTTATTGAGCTGCTTTTGGCACCATCAAACATTTGATAAAAGTGCTCCAAAAACTTCAGTGAGGGTTAGGGTTCCTTTTAGTCCATCCAATCAGATGCACTTCAATTAAAATGGTCAAATTCTGAAAACATGAACTCAAGATTCTGTCCTTTCTCTTGCATAGACCCTCTACTCACTCCTTCCAGCGCTCCTGGACACCAACCCATTCTCCAGTGAGGAGAAGGAGAAGGATGGGGTCCGGGATGCAGAGGGTGAAGATAAAAGAGAAGGAAGCGAAGAGGTGGATGATGTCCCTGCCCTACCACCTAAAGTTGCAGGACTGGTGGAAGTGTATCGCTGTTCTCTGATGCTGTCACGGGAGGCGTGTTTGTCCCCACCGCTAACATCGCAAACCTTTGGCTACCTCTTCTTCTTCACCAACACCTCCTTGCTCAATACTCTGCTGGAGAGAGGTGAAGAGGGAACACGCTGAACCTCTGAAATTCTACCTGTACGTTCTTTAAAGCTTACACGCTTTATTTTCCTTTTGCCTCCTTTGTCCAGATGGGTTGTTTTCATGGTCCAGAGCGGTCCAGATCCGTACAAACTTGGACCTTGTTCTTGATTGGCTACAGGGCGCAGGATTAGGCGACATAGCTTCTGAGTTCATGAAGAAACTGTCAATCATCGTCAACTTTCTGTGTATTCCCAAGACTCGACTCATCCAGGTAACACAGCTACATGTACCGAGTTTTCCTAGCCCTCATCAAAAACCTGTTTGTTGATCTTTATCCATGTCTCGTCTTCCAGTCATCCTGGACCAATCTACAGGAGGACCACGCCTTGTTGAGTCCCGCCCAGCTGCACCACCTGCTCACGCATTACAAGCTGGGTCCAACCAGAGCCCCGCCTGCATCCTGGGCCCCTCCAGCAGGGACAGAGCTGAGCGGAGGTAATACTAGTTCAAATGGGTAACACCTGAACTGTGCGAATGCTACTGTAAAATATTTATGTCAATTTTTTTCCTTATTGAATCTTTTAGACATCTTTGAGAGCTTTCTGGACCATCCTCCTCTAATCCTGCCCAATGAGACCCCACGCCTTGACCTCTCCCAGCCAATCCCCAGCCCTGAGCTCCAAAAAGAAGTGACACGTCTTCGCACCTTCTTATGGGGACTGGACCAGGATGAGCTCCCTGCCAATCAGAGGACTCGGCTCTGATTGATTTGTCTCTCTTAGGATATTGAATGAAAGTTGAAAAAAGAGCTCCAGCAACAACAAACCAACTGTATTTGATTTTTGGGGTATTTCATTGTCTAGTTGTTCTTTTATAACATTTCCATATAAGTTTGTTTATTCATCTAGGTATTTCAAGTATGAGAAATGTATTGGCTTTAGTTTCTTTATAGACCTTACTTTTACGCAGGGAGTAAAGCCTCATGACTAGGTCACACAGCGTTTAGCTTTACATGACTCGTCCTTGTCTTTCATATATGTTTTTAATGACTCGTTTTAAATAAAACAAACTCTTAAACCTAGTCTGAAAGACCTGCAGTGTCCCTTTGATCTTTGACAAGCTTGTTCCCCACAGCGGGGCCTCTGAGGTTTGGCACTCACCTCAACTTTAACACCAAAGGAATATTCCACAAGGTGGCAATGCAGGACTCATTCCCCTCTGACGTTAAATGATGAGTGTGCAGGTAGATTTGCCTGACTAAGGAGGGGATCATACAACACATTGTACTATCTGCTCTGGTCTCATTTCCTGTAATATTGGGGATGCTTTAGAAAAGGTCGTGACTCAAGAAAGCAAATAAGACTGTGACGGCCACACACAGAGGCTACCTTTACCAAGGTAAGCTGTCATAAAGGGCAGGATTTAATTTCCCGTAGGTTGAAGTGACACACTCAGTGGTCTGATTAGAGGGGTTTCCTTCACAACTTATGTGGTACAATCCCCCAGCCCTATAAAAGTCCAGCTCATTAGGCATAAAGTAGCAAGATGCTGTCATGGACAGACAGCAGACAGGTGATATCATCAGCAGGAGTGAGTAACATCTGAACTTGAACTTGAACTAACACAAATTTGTAATATCCAGTCGATTTCACCGTCTAGTCGGCCAGATGTCTCCAGAAAACAGTTCACCACTTTCTTTGTTTTGAGAGTGAAGCTCTATGACGTCTCCACAAACTGCAGTTTTCATGCTCCTCCCTTGGCAATCAGCCAAATGGCTTCCTTTGTTACGGTCAGCTTCTTGGATGAATTCCTTTACGGTAAAAAGCTTAGAAAACATCAGTCCCATGAGAGCCCCCTGCTTACATCATCACTGCTCCCTCTGGCTCTGTCGCCCCAATTTTTTACAGTACTGGCATCAGAAAAATATGCTATTGAGAAATACCACTTATAGATTATGAATCATGAGAGGAGGCTCCTTGTGGTCACATTTATCAATTAAGTGATTGTAATCACTCTCATTTGAAATTCAGTGCGGTGTATGAGTGAGAGTGAGAGTGTGTTTGTGTGCTAATTTCAACTTTCCAGTAACGTCAAACAGATGTAGTCTGTAGGTTTATAATTAAACACAGATGGGTTTCAGACTGGTTTAGGTCTATGATGATCATGTGAGATTACAGTAGTCTGTGATACAATACGGTGACCAATGTATGAGTACTTTTAAGTAACATGTAAGGTTTAGTAAGCATGTGACACACACTTGGTTCTCTGTGATCTGGATCACTGGCACAGACAAACTGTCATACACACTTTCACCCAAGATCATGTAGTCATAGACACAAGCTTCTTCCAGCGTCTCATACACCCATGCACTTAGTCGACAGAGCTTCTTTACCCAGGTGCAGAGTCCCACACCTGTTGTAGCAGCTCTCTGTAATTAGCTCAACACAATTATCATTGGTGGATGGAGGCGGTGTGTGTGAAGACAATGGGGCAGTTATTCTCTCCCTATCATCTCCTGCTCTCCCCCTGCTGTCGAGTAATGAAAGATTCTTCCTTTCTTCAAAGAGACGGAGTTTCCTACAAAACAGCTGAGTCAGAGGAGAAAAGAGAGAAGGATGAAAAGAAAAGGAGAACAGTAGGGAGGCGAACGCGGTAATGCAATGCTGCTGGTGTGAGGCCCAGTGGACCACAGTGATTGTGTTCATTGTTGTTACACACAGGAGTCATTTTCAGGAACCAGAAAGGGCTCATGGCTCTCCTGCGTAATGCTAACAGCTTAAGCTTGGCATGCCCTCGGTTTCTTTTTGTATCTGGTAACACTTTACCTGGCCTCAACGTCACCCTAAAGCCCAGCAGTCAAGTCATACGTCAGGGCAAGAGGAAGAATACTATGACTGTAAGGCTACTAAAGGAGGTTAAGAAATGGTTTATCAGGAAACTGGAGAGGAAACTGTGAGAGTTTCAGTCCAGGAGTCATCATTGCCAAATATTACTGGATCTGTTTTTTTTGCCAGTGGGAACCTCCATTTGTTTTCGTCATCCTGGTCTCAAAGGGTAAAGGGAGCAATTTTGGGTCTCAGACTGAAAATATTTAAAGACCTGGCAGAGTCACCAGAGAGTCAGCTTTAGTCTGAAACAAAGTGAGAGTGGAATATTGTGCATGGCTTATGGCATTGGAAGGAAACAAGGGATCAGGGGAATCTGTGTTAGGTCACAGACAGACAAAAAAGACAGACTGGGGGAGTATGAATCCACGTGAGGTTTAAGACAAGTCACGAAAAGGTCAGAGGTGCCGGAAGGGAGATCAGTCAGAAGCAGACAGATGACAGACTGTGGCTGGCGACTTGAATTAGAGAAAATGGACGGCGGGGCCTCAGTGCGATGACTAAAAGGCCAAGAGAAAAGCCTCGGTACTCCTCAAGAGGCAGATCTGTTTTCTCCTGGTTACGTCACCTGAACGTAAAATGCACACATAAATACACAAACTGCTTTGGTGCACACATGCATGCACCTCCACACGAGTGCACAAGAGCACACGCAGGGATATAAAAGAACCCCTGTGAGGTCAGATCCACAGGGCTGAGGCTGTCCACTGTTAAAGGGACCAGCCGGCTGAGCCTCACAGTCTCACTGGCAGCTACAACCATCACCACCAACCACTGTACCTTTGCCCTGCCCTGCCCTGCATCAGCCTGCTCTCCACTGGCGGCTGTCTGTCCTGGCCTGCTGATGCTGGTTCTCGGGGGAAGCAGTGCATTCACTGTATGTGTGTACTTTTCAATTTGGGTTCGGGCCAGTGCCACCAATTTGGAACTGGTGGTCTTTTCCTTCTTTCCAAAATGCCCTCGTCTACCTTTTCCCTCCTTTCCGCTTCTTTCCTCCTGTTTTCCTGCCCTTCTCTCGTTCTCGCTCAGTATGTGTCTCTCGGGCCGGGGGGCCTGTGGGCCTGTGGGCCTGTGGGTAGGGGCCTTATTCCATCAGCCTGGGGCTTCTGTCAAAGGCTTGTTCCATTTTGCGTCATGTTGTTGACTGAGCGGACCCCACACTTAACTCCCATAGAGCTGTGGGGTTGGGCGGCAGGGCGGCCGGCTCGGGCTAACCCGGCCCCGTGTTCAGCGTGGTAATCTGATGGCCATGTTTATTTAATGCAGTTCTCCTTTGATGGAACTGAAAAAGTCTTTGGGCTTTTTGTTTCAGCACTTTCACTGCCAGGTCAGAGGTGCTCGCCGTGGTTACGCTCAGGAAGAATAATATTTGCCCTTATATTCGCTCCAAACAGGCTTTTTTCCATATTAGTGTCAGGGATACTCTGTGGCTTTCTGCCTTCCACTGATTCGGCACATTGGAGGTGAAGGGTGGTGGGGGGAGCACACCTCAAAAGCATTGCTCCCCAGAGGATAGCGGGGGTGTTCCACAGGTCGTCCCCAGGCCCTGTTCCTATACCCTGAGTGAACCCCCGTCACAGTCAGCTGCAGATCTGAGAGACAGCCCTGCAGCCATACATACAAGTCCCAGTAGTGAAGGAAAACATACACATAAACACATGAAAACACTCTCCCTCCTGCTTGGCTGCCCCAGACTCCACCTCAGCTGTCAGTTGTCCAAACCTTCCAGGGGTTCTTTTTAATGGAGTTACCAAAAAAACAGTTACCTCTCCTTGTCTGCCTGCGCCTCTCACTGCCTCACCTCAAAAATCACACACCCACCTATCTGCCTTGTGTCAGCTGTTTCAGGACAAAGTCTTCACACGAGACTTTAATCGACACAAAAAGAGAGGAAAAAATGTTCACTGGATCAAATTCTAACCCCTGTTTCTTCTGTACGACCACACCATAAAGAACAAGTCTGTATTACCCCGAGTCACAATGTTTTGCGCTTACTGTCTGCTTTTGAGCTTTAACAATGTTGATCTGACCCAGGACAGTCAGTGATCAGTGGCTTTAAGGACTTGCAATGTCATGCAAGAACACTTCTTACTTTGAAGATCAGTTAGTGCGTCATTTCTCAAGAGAAGAAGCCCAGATTGTGGCTGGAACATTTCACTATTTGATTCAATTTTGTTGTTTTGATTGGCCAATATCTATAAGTGATTATCATAAAAGATAAGACACCTTGGGGATTTAAATAAAGATAATGTTTCATTTTGTTTTACTTTGGTTATTATTCATGACCTAAGAAGGGAAAAGCTTGGTCGAATAGAAACCATGGGCAGACATGCACACACCAGCATGCATAAAAAGAAACCCGATCGCTTCTTAACACTGCTACACCTCACATCTTCAAGGAGATGAAAAGAGAACATGTACAGGATCAACTATTGACACCTCCTGCCCTCAGACTATCCACCTTTCTGTTCTCACATATAAGGCATGTTCCTGGCCTCCCCTGTGACTCTGAGGTATGTGCTTACTCACAGATGAAGGAGTCTAAACTCTGATGTAATCCAGGGGAAACAAGGAAACTAGACCGGGAAACTACCCCGGTGGTAAGTAATCCAATCCCTTCTGGTGCAATTTGGGAGCTCAAAACAATTAGCCACGTGCTGCCCCCGATTCAGCATCAGCAGCCTGACAAAATCACTGTAGACTTGGCCTATTAGTGGACAATGATGTAAAGTCCAATTTAGTAGGTCACCACACAGGTGAAGTTAATCTGGATCAGGGTTTGGCAATGTCGTGTTCACCATTCACAGCAAAGTTGAAAGCCTCAGCAGATGGCACAGAGTGGGAGACAGTTGGAAAGCTGGTTCAGTGAGTCACAAAGAAGTGTTGTCGGTCAAACCCACAGCAAGATGTATGCTTGTGAGGTGTGTGTGTTTAACCTCCTCTTTCCACTCATTGTCACCCCACTGATTAAAGAGGTTTGTCTTTCCTCTGTCAAGCCTCTATCTGCGTGACTTCTTCCTGTCCATGTGCTGTCCATCGTTCTCATCCAACACCCTTTCGGTGGGTGATAGCCTGTTTTACGTCTTTACCTTTGCTATCTCTGTTCAGTCACTCTCTTCCATGGCATCACTTTGTTTGTTCTGATCACAGCTCTATTGCCCGTCATTTACCGTAATGACACAGTGGCCACTTTCCTATGACATCATGTGAAGGGTGGGTAACCCAAAAGCTGTTAAAATGTGCATCATTTCACTGTTTCCTGACTGATTGGCAACTGCTAATGCAAAGCATGATGGAATCCAGACAAAAAATGATAAATTGATCATATTTTAAGTGAAAACCACAGATTTGACAACCCTTTCGCTTGCATTAGCCAACAGCAAGTGTTAGCTTTCAGACATTTCCTTGCTGCTGTCATAAGCTGGCTACATGCTTAGATTACCTTCACTAAGTCTACACTACCAGGAATTGGCAGCTGGTGGGCTCATAAGGCACACGACGAGGGCCATCACCTCTAAGGCAATTTTTCTCTGCATGCTATGACTACAGAGAACAGGCATATTAAAAAAAAATCCTCCAAAGGGTTGGTACCCCTTCCAGTCAAGAGGAGCTGGTTGAAGTGGTCTGGACACCTTATTAAGATGCCCCCTGGGTGCCTCCCTTTGAAGGTATTCCAAAGGAGGAAGACCCAGAGCTCACAACAGGGATAAAATGGATTCATCTTCCCTGAGAACGTCACAGGATTTCGCAAGGAGAGCTGGAAAACTACATCTAAGCTAAGCTGGCTGCCACCATGACCCAGCCAGGAAAAAAAAATAATAGAGAAAATGTTTGATGGATGGATGGATGGATGGATGGATGGATGGATGGATGGATGGATGGATGGATGGTTGGATGAATGAATGGATGGATGGTTTAAAGGATGGATGGATGGATGGATGATGAAAGGAGCAATGATTGGTGAACAGATGACAGGTGGACAGATGGATACATGGTAAATCACAAATGGATTGATGGACGAAAGATGGACAGATTGGTGGATAAGGGATGATGATTAGTTAAATTAATGATGGATGAATAATCAATGAGTTGATGAAAGTTGGATGAATGATTGATGGATGAATGATAGATCATGATGAATGGATGGTCAAATGATAAAAGGATGGATAGATGGGTGATAGATGATAAATGGATGAATAAAAAATGGATGGATGATAGATGAATAGATGGATGAATGAATGGTGGAGGTATGGACGCAAGAATGATGGATAGAGGGATAGCTGGATGGAAAATGATGAAAGATGGTTTGGCAAATGGATGGGTGAATAGATTTAGTAATGGATGGACAGAAGAAAAATGCATAGATCTATGGATTATAAGTGATAAAAGTTATACGAATGGTGGATGAATAATGATGGATGGATAAAAGATGGATAAATTATTGACAGACGAACAAACAATGGGGGGATGGCTGAAAGATGTTGAGTGAATGGATGAATGATGAATGAATGGTCAAATGAAGGAAAGATGGGTCAATGGATAATGGATGATGAATGGATGGATAAGCTGGGTGGAAAGATGGAAGGCTGGCTGGATAAATGATGGATTGAACTTTGTCATACATCCTGTGCTCAAGTGATAGACAACTTGGGCCACAGCTGATTGACACTACAGCAGCCTTTTATCTTCAGTATAAGACCACCACCAGATGAATAAAATTAATTCACTTATTTCCTTACATTCTTTTTGTGTCACTTGTCTCAGATTATCCCATCTACTCCCAGTCCATCCAATTCCATTATCAATTCTTAGTTTCAAAGGATGGCCACTGTCACTCGACCTATGACTTGTCCAGGCTTATTCCTTCCCCTCCTATCTCACTCTTTGTCGTCATTGCTTTCATTTCTTCCCGGTGATTGTCCACGCGCCTGTTGTTTCTGGGCTTTTAGTCCAGTCTGTTGCGGGGCATTTCCTACTTATCGTTCACTGGGCCATTCCTTGCATTCCTGGCATGCTTCCTGGCACTACCAGGGGTCCAGCCAGATGCGAGGGCGTCTGTAATACAAGGCAGACACTGGAGCCAACTTACACCATTCATTCATCCATTGGCGGTGACTCTATGATCTGAATGCATGGTGTGATTGATGAACAGAAGGAAGATGAGCAGACACAGAGAAAAGGGAGGGGAAGACTTAAAAAGGAATTGGTGGTGGGATGTAATGGTTATGTGTGTGAACTCTGAGCCAAAAATAGAATATTCTGGATAGCTTTCATTTCTGAGACCTTGACTCACAGACTGTTATTGATAAAAGAAGACACGTTAGGCATTTAAATATCTCCAGACAGAGCAGTTTGTGGCTAATTGGGAACAGCAGGGGGTCAAGTACACATAAACATTGGGAACAAGAATAGAGAGATTAAAATAACTTTCATGTCATTCATCTTAGTCAGATCCTCCAAGGAAAAAGGTGGTCCTGTAACTGCACACTAAACAAAGCCTTTGTAAGTTCCCACAGTGAACAAAGGTCAAGGAAATTAAACAGAGGCTGGGGTTGTGACAGGTTGTGCAGCTGTTTGAGGAAAAGATGTCTGTCATATTTAGACTTGTCAGCTAGAGATAATGATAATGGTGGTGAAGAAGAATGCAGGCAAACACATAACTTCCATATCTTTCTTTCAATACTGCAGAGATAAGGCAGTATGTCCGAGAACAATGAGGGATAGATAGTTCACAATTTATGTAAACAGTTACGGTAAAATGTTTTCTTTGCACAGGAGGATGCATAAAAAACAAACTGTGATATGACATCTGTGTAAATTTCATTTTAAAAAAAGAAGACAGTGCATCTTCTGTGCCGTGTTTTGAAAGTCATTTCAAACCAGAGTTGACATTTCGTTGAACTTGAAGTCTGCCTCCCCTCCCTGTGCGGTCAAAGCACAGCTTTCTGAATGCGGAGAGAAACCCTTTTTGATGTCTAAACATTTAAAAGCCTCCAAACTGTTGTCCTGGGCTTCCTGGTCCCTTTCCATATGGTATTTTAAAACACAAATAGTGACAGCATGCGGATATGAAATTTCCCTTCCTGTGTTTGCTCTTAGTTATGATGAAATTTACACACTCTGTATGGCTGACGCACAGGAAAAGGTCAGTTAAGTGGTGGTTGAATCAATACAGCTGCCCATGTGCTCTGTTATAAGTTGTGTTATCTGCTATCACTATTGTGGGAGGTTGATTTATGAGTGTCAGCATGTAACAAGCGTTAATTTAATGAAAGGCCAGTGATTGAGAGGCCTGATGTGCGTCAGCGTTGACAGAAACAGACAGCCTATGTCAGGTTAAAGAGGGCAATGGGTTATAAATTGTTTTAAACACTTGAGTGAACCTTCTAAGGCTTGGGAGAACAGACGTAAGCATATGTGTGTTTCTGTGAGTTTGTTTGTGTGTGTCCATCTGTCCCACCCCCTTCCAGGGACTGAGGTCACTTTACGTTGACAAAGTCACTCCGTAGGGCAAACTGCGACGTCACACGAGTCCTCTTCCTTTTGTATTCCCGCTCCCCCTTACTCTTTTTCCTGTTGTCCCTCAATTCCATGCAGCTCTGTTACACACACAAACACAAGCACTCACACACACACAAACACAAGTACTCACACACAGCCCTCCCCTTTTCCCCTGAGTTTGTCAGCAGCTCTATGCTTCCGTAGAATAACACGACAACTGGCTCAGTGTTTGGCTGACGCAGACGCAAGGCGCGCCGGCAAGTAGTGGTCAGCTCTGATACAGTATACATCACTCAAAGACAAACACACTAACACAGATGTACCAGCTCACCACAGAAACGGTGCAAGATGAACAAAAGGGCTTAAAAAAAGCACAAGTATCTCCAGTGCTGAGGAATGTACCCCAAAAAAGAACCCCACTTTTACTCCCCTTTCATTCTCCTCTCGTAATTATGTTCTGCAGTGAACAGACATGCAAATGATGTCCACACAGACTCTGATTACCAAAAGATTGCACTGTTTACATTTCATTGATCCCCCTGTGCACCAGGCTGCAAATGGAGAAAACAGAGAGCAGTAGCAGTGAAGGATGTGAAGTGGAAGCCAGTGAATGTGTAAAAGAGAAAGTAAGAGTGAGCTGAGAGGAAGCACTTTGAAAGGAGGAAGAGATGAGGACAGAGAGAGGGATGCAGACAGGACACGCAATGACAAGAGAGGAAAGAATGTTTAGGGCGACTGAGAATGGCGGTGAAACAAGTAAGGAGGGAGAACCGGAGGAGCGGGAGCTCTGAGACAGGCCTGGGCTCTCTAGTGTATTAACACCAGTCTGAGATGGAGGGAGCAAGCAGGGGAGATGGAAAAAGTGTTTGCACAGTAAAACGTTCCTTTTGCGTGGGTTGCTTGCTTCCTAGTGTACCCCCCTCCTTCTCCTTCCCCTTCTCACACTCTGTCTGTGACCTATTGCTTCAACCAGTTCATTCAGAGATTTCCTCACTGGCAGACGCAAAACTTTTCGTGTGCAGTGTAAGTCAGGGGAAACGTGAGCAAGTGAGCAACACAGAGTCAGTGATGGAGAGGATTCTGTCTGACTCACATGCACGCACATACACACATGAATGCATTCACGTACATCATGTTTCACAGCAAATAGCGTGGAATTTGATTTCAGGACAAAATCTGACATATAAATGTGTTTAATAGAGAGCTGATTTAGACATTTTGCTCCGACAGCTTCTGCAGGAAGAGACGTTTGCCTCATGCTCCCCCTTTTTCATCCCCTGCATCCTGCCCTCTGCACTTCTCTCTCTGAGCTTAGCCAGTGGAGGAAACCTGCAATAATGATGCTGGTTAATGTCTCCCTTTAATGGTCTAATAAAAAAAGGCAAAGCAACAGATGTGCAACAGCTATATCTGCCCCCAGTGGGAAACTCACATGAAAAAGGAAGCAAGCAATTGGCACGCATAATTTGCAAATCACATCCATGGGGATTTTTCTCAAGTAAAGACTTTCAAGTGGAGCAGAGAGTGAGGGAGACAGAGAAGGAGGGTCTCCTGTCATATATCTGTTTAAAAGAAGACAACAGTTCTTTAACACTGATCATTGAGGGTGAGAAAAAGAGAGTCAGAGACGTCATTTTATGGTCTAATGATTGCAGCCCCCTCCTGTGTGTCACTATTTCTCCCTCCCACCACCTTAAACTATTAACACACTCACTAGTTCTCTGACGTAGGTTTAAGTAAGGGGGCAAACTGGGGGGGTAAGGTTACCATGACAATATCCCAGATAGGATACCCCCCCCCGAGTCACGCACTTGGCAGCAAGATAGAGAGAATGAAAGAGTGGCCAAATGACGAAGTAGAGAGGATGAAGACAGGAGATGGAGGGGGTCATTGGGAAACTTGAAAGTGTCGTGTTATAAGAACAAATATTAACAGTAATAGGTTGAACTTCTGGTTTTTCCTTTGAACGTAATCTGAACGTTTGTTTACACAGACCGTCCTGGAATCCCCTGGAGGAAATGAGAGGGAAGCATAAAAATGATGAATTTATTACTACTACTTCTTCTCCCATAATCCTTCTTACCATCGGAGCGGTGTTGCCTCATGACCAGCTCTTTGCATATAACACTCTGAGGTAAGCAGGACACAAGACTTAACCCTAAAATCCCCAAGGCTGCTTTATGATTTACCTGAACATGGTTATTAAAACCCGTAGGCAAACACTTTCGGGAAACCCCTCATAACCAGAACAGGCTGATTTAGTATTTGTTCTCATAATCTGATGACAGCCCTAATCACACTGAGGTATACAATGAACAAAAGCCCTGGACGTTTGACAAACCATCTTTGTCTAAGCACTTCCTTGTCAGATAAATAAACCATAAAGAAGATAACACTCACATTCTGGTTGGAATTGGTTAAAAAGAGTTTTTGGTGCCTTCGGCAAATACTGACTGGGTTGCGCAACTTTGAGGATTAAGAACCTGGCAAAAGGTGAGCAAAGACTGTGAGGCATTCAAATGTTTTGAAGCCTGTGTAATAATGTGTGAACACATGCCATGGCGCACAGGAAAGCGAAGTGCAAAGCATGAAGAAGTTGAGTGAAGCTTGTGTGAGTAAAGTTTGTCTGGCAGCTAGCGCCTGGCAGGCCGTGTCACAGGTTCCCCTTCCTCTCTGATGTCTTTGAGGTCGTAGTCTGAGTGTCTCACTCTGTTTCTCCTCCTATGGTGGTTTACACAGATTGGTGATGTAATGGGTAGCATATGAAGGCCACACACAAACACACACAAGCCAACACACACACAAACACTAATGCTCATGCACGACATACAGACACCGCACTTATACCACCACATACCCATAATTACACACATATACTGTACGCACACCCATTTACACAAACCCTGGAGTCCCCCTTTTCCAACAAGCATGCTCTGCTGCTGTGTTTGCGCTCTCACACACAAAAACAAAAGTCTAAACAGAGACGCATTACCCTTTTTATTCTACCCACCGACATCTCTGTGCATTCACACACACACATTCCCACAGACACATACTTAAAGGCACCCACCCGGTGTCATACTGTGCGGGTGATCATTGCTGGCGGATGGCCTAACAGAAGACTATATGCTTCAGAACCACCCAGGAGACCCCCATCATGAGACGCAGCCCAGAGAGGGAATGAGGGAGAGTGACTAACTTCACTTTTTCTTTTCTTCTCTCCCCAGCTGTGTCTTCAAACGGCCCTTTGATGTGGGAAATTAAAAAGAGCGAGTGTGTCAATATCTCCCTACGTCCAACCGCACTCATCTATTTCCTCTCCCTCTGCTCCTTAGCTCCTCCTCACCAGGCTTTTCTTCTCTACAGTTGACCCGAGAAAACAGAGTATGACCCCTTTTAACCACAACAAGCCTGCCACCCACTTGCTGCCACCAGGCTCTCACCGTTTGGAGGAGTGTTTGTTTGTCTGTGTAGGCCCACCACTGGACTGGCAACTCTGTGTGTATATGGGTATGAGTGTGCGCATACAAGACCTACCACTAATTATTTTCTAGCCACAGCATGAGTGTATGTCTGTGAATGAGGGTCTTCTAATCTCACACCCAGGTTTAAAAAACACTTTCTTTCCTCTTGCTGATCTCTGCCTCTTTCTCTCTTTGTGTGTTTGTGACTGTAGCCATGTCTCTCCATCCAAGTGCAGCAGAAATTTCAATACCAAATTCAGGGCACTTCCAGAAAAATATATATTTTTTTACCATCCATGGTGCATTTATTGATGGTTTAACCTAGGTAGGCCTCGCATGGAACTGATGTTCTAGTTAAAACTGAATAATTGAATTTCCCTTTGGGATTAATAAAGTATTTCTATCTATCTATCTATCTATCTATCTATCTATCTATCTATCTATCTATCTATCTATCTATCTATCTATCTATCTATCTATCTATCTATCTATCTATCTATCTATCAAAATGATGCAGTAGAAAATAGCACAATATGATAACCCCATTTGAAAGCAACTGGCATCTTGCAAAAGTAAAAGTCTTTTTGTATCTGATCTGGGGGGGCTCAGACCTGCTGAATCATACAGTAGGAACAAAATGGAGCAGGGCAATGTGAGTTGACTTGAATTGAAACACATCAGATCTGGTATCATGACATATAACGGAGATAGCTCTGGTGTGCTTTGGCCATAAGTTGGCACTTGAGTCTCCTCAAGTGGACGCTCAGTGTCCACACGCAGCAGACTTCAAATTGGCGCCAGGGCTCAACAAAGAAGAAAACAATTGAAAAACACGAGTTGAAGTTTGCACTGAACTTTCAATGACTTTCAAAGCCAACAGATATGCCTGTGTTCCTTGTATTTTGATATTTTTCAACTAAAATCATGTTTACTGCAGTCAGCTGTCCTTTGCTTTATTAGGTAAATTTTGTCAGATTTGTTTTTTAGTGTTTTGGCAGAACCTGTGAATACAAATGAAAAAACAGGTGGCTGGAAATGAACCTCCTGACCTCCCTTTGATGTACAGTATGTTTACAGTATGATGCATCAACTGTCCCTGTGTGATCACTGGAAACTCATTCTTGCCCTTTGCAGTTGTAGGCCATGCTTTACTGCACCTGACAGAGTGTTTCCAGACTGCCCCACACTACAAGTGTGTATTTTTGTGTGTGTAAAAAAGAGAGTGTGAGGAATCATGTTGTACAGTAGGCTGTAATGTTTCTGCATGTGTCCTAGTGTGTTTCTGAGCTAGAAAGTGACTTTTGGGTGGTTTATTGGAGCCCAATGTTTTTCTATGACACTAGAGTGTGTGTGTGTGTGTGTGTGTGTGTGTGTGTGTGTGTGTGTGTGTGTGTGTGTGTGTGTGTGTGTGTGTGTGTGTGTGTGTGTGTGTGTGCATGGTGAGTGTGTCTGCTGAGTGTGTGTGTGTGTGCATGGTGAGTGTGTCTGCTGCGCTGACCCCTTCAATCACCCCCTACACCTAGAGCATACGTCTGTGTTAATGTCCTGTGGTGTGTGTATGTGTGTGTCCACTCACTGTTTCTATGCAACACTTTCAGAGGCCCCTTCTGGTCTGGACAACACCTCTCTCCTGCTCCTATCCGTCCCTCACTCCTCACTCTTTCCTTCACCCTGGAGAGGGAGAGAAGAAGTGAAAAAAAGAGGAGGTGGGTGGGGGGGTGCAGTGGAAATAACAGGCTGCTGTCTCAGAAGGGGCTCTGAAAAAAGAGCAAGGGGTGAGAAAAGGAGGGAGAGAAAAGGTGTTTGCTGTGAGTATTAGCTATAATACAGGGAATGTAGCTTGTGTAGTCCAAAGAGCCCAGCTATAAATTAAAACACACATGCAAGAAACACACTTTTTGTGACACAAAACACCAGCCAGGGCAGGCCAAACAAGAGGCTCTAAAAAGATACATGGTTACATGAGATATGCTGATACACAGGAAAACAATGGGCTTTTTTAAAGGTCTGCAGTGATAGAGAGAAAGAGAGGGGAAGAGATTTGGAGATGGAAAGATAAAAAAGAGGGAGATGGGACTGATTGGCGCAGGTAGCGGGATGCGAGATAGCAGGCAGGACGAGAGAAAGTGATAGAGGAAAGAAAAAAAACAACGGAACATTTTTTTAAAGTTTCGCAAAGAGAGACAGGCAGCAGGGAGGGGAGGAGGAAAGAGAGGGGGAGCGCAGAGAGAGGCAGAGCGTGTGTCTGTGTGTGTGTGTGTGTGTGTTTTTATGAATGAAGTGAGTCACTGCCGATGTGTCATAGGCCCGACGTCTTTATAAAGGAAGTTTTAAACAAGCCTAAACACTTCACTGCGCGAAAAATTTGGACTTACCACACTCGCATCCCTCTCTGCACTGCTGTTGCCTCCTCTCTCCCTCTTCCTCTCCAAACTTAGTGTCTCTCTGCCTTCAGCTCTCCATAAAGACTACAAAGGCTCATCTCAAACTTTGCTACAGACAGAAAGTTTGACGATATTGACTTCTTTTTCTCTTGCTCTCTTCTCGTGAGTGTTTCAGGCATCAGTGTGCCCTGTCTCATTCATCCTCTCCTCTCCTGACAACTTTCCTCGTCACTCTGACTGACGAAGAAGAAACCGGAGCACGTGACAATTTCCGGAGTTCAACTTATTTATTAATTTTCCATTTATTTATCTACTTTTTTTTTCCTTTGGACCCGAAACAATATGAAATGTAAGTATTTGTTTATTTTCATGCTTTTTATCTTCAATATGTAATGGGCTATTGCTTTGACAGATGTTTTTCTTTTGAAAATGCAAAAATCGTATTTGTTTGTAACGTTTGAAAGCTGTCATATAAATATAACATGGAATTCTTTTAACCTACTAATTGAAAGTTTAAACTCCAAAGTCTTCTTACTTAACTTGATTTTCAGCTTGAATGCAGTTTATGCAACTTTTAGAGTTAACACAAGGACAGCAGGCTCAGATGCTCCTGTAGTGTTATTTTGGCTCTGATTCTTGTGGTTCACCTGTAATTATCAAGCATTCATCATTTCAACACCGCTGTGGTTCCCTTTTAATACTTAGTCTACCTTGTATTTGAACTTGAAAGGGGAAGAATGAATGAGCTTACTGTTAGAGAGTTGACTTGGCTGCCTCTATATAATTTATACCACCAGCTCACCTACCTATCCAGTTGCAGGTGTGACAATCAGCAGCATTCATTTCGTTGCTTATGGTGAAGGAGTGACGCTCATATTCAGTGTCAAAGCCTGGATTTTTTAATGATTTAATTGTTTGTATTCAGCTTGTGAAAACATGACTGACATTGGATGCCTCAGCCAAGTCTGAAGCTATTGTTTATGTTATGGTGCGATGTCTTTCCCCCAGGCTGACAGCGGTGGCTTGAGGTCATTATCATTATGGCGGGATGACAGCGCCTTTCCACTAATTGCTTCCGTTTTGTTCTTCCCCCTGCAGTGCTGCTCGACTCCTCCTCCTCACTACTCTTCTCCCTGCTATTGGCCCAGCTGCCTGTGTTCACGTCGGCCTCTCCTGTGCCCATGCGGCGGCCTTCTGACATGGATAAACTGTCCAATCAGACCAAAAATCTAATGAAGCTTACACAAGAACTGCTGGTAAGTAAGGGCGACGTCACTGTGATTAGCAATCTTAGTTATTAATGAGGGGATGCTGATGAGGCCTTTGCTAACTGAATCATTAGTGTGAGAGAAAAAGAGGATGCTCGTCATTGATTGACCTTTCTTTAACCGGATTTTGATGTTACCTTTCATTTAGGTAACATTACACTGACTTGCTTAGATCACTGTCTTGGAAAGTTCTCTTGGCTCAACTATGCTACGTTTGCTCAGGCCTCAGTTTGACATAAGCTGCTTTCATTGATGACAGACTGGCTGGAGGCCATCTGCATACTTAGATCAGGGCACCAGAAGCCCCAGGGGGAGATTTGACTGAGTGATCTCACTTTTAATCCAAACTAGACTCGGAAGGGAGGGAGGGGAGGTCTGACTCAGCAACCTTTTGGTCTGCCTGGTCACCTGACTGCTAGCAGAGGTAGTAGAAAGGTTTTTGGCAAGGATTGTGCCTTTTTCATTATAGTGAAGATTACATTTTAAGTTAATGTTATGGGGGGGTCACTTAAGGGAGATGATGTGCATAAGTGTTTTAGGGCGTTAAAGAAACAAATCCACTCGCTAACTCAGGTCAGTAAATCCTATCAGAAGAAATTAAGTATAAATCAACCACATACTACAGCCAAACTGCTAAACATGTCTTTCACATGGCTATTTCATAAAAACCACATATTGTGCTGCTGCCAGACAAGTGAGGATGGACTTTCTTATGAAATTTGAATTTACTTGTACTGATACCTTTTGCCCTAAATCTTACTCAAAACTCAATCAAAGAACTAGGCAAGAAAGAACTTTAGGTCCAAGTAGTGACTGTGCATCCACACCATATTGTAACAGGTGAAAAGAAAGCGAGATTTTATCGCAGCATCTTTGGTTACACATGACCAATCCAGATTCTATTTTTGCATTATGCAAATCTTAAAACTCTTTTGTTCAGAAGATAAAATCAAAAATAGCCACATACTCTCTCTAGTCTCAGCCAGGAGATAATGGTCAAATGTACTATGTGTGAGTTTGTGTGTGTGAGAGATTGTGTGTGTGTGCGCCTGTGCCTTGTTTAAAACAATATTAAAGACCTTTGTGCAGCAGTAGCATAACCTTAGAACTAGATGTGTTTAAACCAACATTATCAAAGACTGTCTGGGACAGTATTAGACAGTGTTTCAAAACATGGTAGATGTATTTTTAATTTATTTTTCCATACTGTGTGGATTTCCACTAAAGAGAGGTCAAAATTAGGAAAGATAAATAGAATAGGAATCCGTGGAAAGTCCCTGCAAAAAAGCAGTGAAACTGATGCTTTAAAGAGAGACACACGTGTGTGTCTGTCTGTTTGCACACACATAGGTCTGTGTAAGTTTTCCGAAGCCAGTTTGTATATGTGTGTGTGTGTGTGTGTGTGTGTGTGTGTGTGTTTGTGTGTGTGTGTGTGTGTGTGTGTGTGTGTGTGTGTGTGTGTGTGTGTGTGTGTGTGTGTGTGTGTGTGTGTGCGTTTACATGCATACAGTATCTGTGCAATGTGTGGACGTTTCTGTGTATGCATTTTTGTGGCTGTGTGTTGTGTGCATTGAGGGCTCTGTAAATAGTCATGGTTGCGAAGCTGGGGTGTTTAGTGTTTTACCTTTAGTCACCACAGCAAAGTGACTTGATAAAAATCAAAAAGATTTATCACATTCCAGTATTTGCATTCAGGAAGAAAAAAGGCTGGATGCTGAGTTCTGTCGGGTGAGGTCATGATCTATGATGGAGAGAGCGAGAAAAGAAAGGATAAGAGGGAGAATTAAAGGCTGAGAAAGATGGAGCAAAAACCACAAGAGATGAAGAGATCAGAGGGCCGACTAGATGACAAGCCAGCGGTGTATTTGTGTGCATACATGCACATGTGCACGTGTTGCGTGTGCTTGTGCACCTGGTGTGAGAGGGAGAGAGGGAGAAGAGAGGATCAGAGAAAGGAGAGAGTAAAGGAGGAATAGGACAGAGGGGACAAGAGCTATGGAGACAAAACAATCAACCACAAACATACGGAAGCTCCTAGAAAGGCTGATGGTGAGACGCAGGAAGACAAAGCAGTACATTTATTGCAAAAAAAATAACACAAACAACTGGAGATAAAACAGTGCAAGGAACACACTGAATAACAGGTTAAGGAAGCATTAAGAACACAAAACCAGTTACACGAAACATTCGTCAACACTTAATGTTCTAATGCTGTTATGTTCCTCTACTGATTGGACATGACGCACGCCACATCAGTCATCTTCCTTTAACCCCTTTCATTACTGAATCTGGCATACCACTTTAAATCTCAATTGTACTACTGATGAGCACAGCTGCAAGCTTCACATCCTGCAGTCAGGTTGTTTGTCCCCCTCTGGTGGCTGTAATGAGCAATACATCTGCTGTCTGGACATAGTTTACAACACACAACTCTGGCTGGGCAGTGGTACTGCGTCATTCTGTCTTTTTATAGCTGTGACCCTGGAGTTTCCCTACAGTCTTGTGTTGTCTGTTGTGCACCCTGAGCTTTCTTAGTCATTGCATATGTTGTTATCCTCACTCCCTGTAGAAAACATCCTGTGGGTTCAGGTCATTTGCTCTCATTGTTGACATTTGGGGTGGCTGAATGTGGGTGAACTCACACTGACCCGACCAACCGCACTCCCTTTAGTGAGAGCTACTGTCTCTAAGCACTGGAAACAGTCATCCAATCGAGGTGCTGCACTAATACTTTCCTTGTGTTGCCGTGACTTGTCTCAGGATGAGTAAAAATGTGTTGATGCAAATTACTGACGGGCTGTTCTGTGTCTCGTTTTCTCTTTCAGAGGGAGCACGCTTTTGACTCAGACGTGGAGCCACACAGGTTCAGGTCTCTGCCAGAAATGAGCAACAGATCAGCCAGTGACCTCAACAATCTTGAGGTAATGCTCTGATAATGTAACTGTGTAAATATGTTTGTGTGTGTAATTGTGTGTGCTTGCTGTCTAGTCTGTTTCTAGCCATACTGTTACATCTTGCCACACCCGTGCTGAGTCTCTAAAGTATGTCTGTGTATATTCCAGCTGAAGCCCACACTCTCTCAGCTGCATTCTGACCTGAAGCTGTACGAGCACCACTTTGAGTGGCTCAACAAAGTCTCAAAAAAGCACCACCACCCTGCTGTGCCGAAACTGGTGGAGATGATCAGAGAAATGAAAAATCTCATCGTCATGCTGCACCGTCAGGTAAAGAGCTAAACTCTAACATCTAACTCCCAATCATGCAATGATCCACAAGTCTAAAGTAATAATAATGTGATGAATTGTTTTTAATTTGTTTGTCCTCCTGTCTTTTAACATACAGATGCTGAGAGTTGAAGCACCCAGGTCAACCCCAGCAACGCCATCCCTTCCCCCTCACCTGCCCTATCAATTTGATGTCCTGCAGTCTAGCCATGAACTTCTTCAACACTTCAAGCTCTTCTGCGACTGGGCGTATCGAGCATTCCTCACTCTTAAGCCCAAAGCCTCAGCAGTGCAATGATGACTGGAACTCATTCATCCTTTTCCTTACAACTGCTGGAAAGCAGAGCCAGTGAGGATACAGAGAGTCCAGACAAAAAGGAATCAGGACTATGTCAGTGTGCACTGTAGTCAATAGCATGCCTTAATCGGCCTGAACATCAACCAATGATGCGTGTGCTGAAGAATGTGTCTTTCCATTAGAGCCAATAAGGATGCACTACACTGCAGCCAGTTAAAACCATTAAAGCAGACTGCCAGTTTGACTACAATGATCACACAATGTTTCCCTGAACTCTCCTCTAAAGGCCTTGCTTAAGGCCATGTTATTTATGTATTTATTTATTTATTATTTTTAGTAATTTATTTAATTTTATTTATTTAAAGTTGTAATGTTTCACCTTTTCCTTTTATCTGTATTTACGTGAATTTATATGCCCATGTCTCTAATTTTCCTTTTTGTCTTGTGTATCACTGACCCTCAAGAAAAAGTAGCACTTCCTGAACCTATAGCTCTGATTTTTTTTCTTTTGGTGTATATTGATTTAACCTACTTTGCATTTGTGTACTTCTCTAGCAGATACTTCTTCCAGTAGATGTAGCAAACATTTAAGAATGCCAAGGCTGTCACTATCCATCACTGAACAGTGTCCTTTAAGCAAACATCTTAGAAGATGTACATGTTATCTTCTTAATGTTAAAATGTGCCATGTCTTAATGTATCAATTGATAGTGTATGACTTTAATTTGCATTTAAATATATCTAAAAAACAAAGAGTAGCCAATGAAAAGTGATAACTTTCTTTTGTAACAGAGTTCCTATTTTAAATGCGTGTTTGTTTGTTTTACTTTTCTTTCTTTTAGTTTTTACTCTTTTCCATTCTGCATGAGGAGGCATATTTAATGTTGTGGTAAAGTTGAATGAATGTGCCCTGTTGTTGAGCACTGATGGACCTGTTTAGATTCTTTGCACAAACCCATTGAAATTAGCCTCTTAGATGGGTGAGATGGCTAATTTTGAACCTGTGCTTTTGGGTAGAAAAGGTTGTTTTATTTTGAGTCCACCACCCAAAGCCTTAAAATACTATGTATTGTGACACTATGTTCTGTACAGGTGTACATAAGTGTACAAGAATGTAAATTGTTGTATACAGTGCTTTTGTGTATTATGTTGTTTTCTACAATATAATATAGACTACCAATTTTATCACTATTAATTTTTGGTCATTCCTATTCTAGTATTTTTTACATTATTGACTATTTATTTAAGACACTTGGTGGAACTATTTATTTTTGTGTTGGTGGAGCAAGACTCCTATCTTTTTGTACTTTTATACAGTTTTTATCTTTATTTACTATTATTATACCATTATGTTAAATTATTTTTGTTACATCAAGATGCCTCTTCCACACACTGATTGGCCTCAATGTGAAATATGTGCCTTGGTGAAATAAATACTACAGAATGTGCACAATGGATATGAGTTTATCTTTGAAAGAGATATTTTAATCCATCCAGCAACCAAAACCAGAATTAGGGCAGTCACAAACCGGTACTACGTTACCCAGAAGTCAATGCGTCAAAGTCAGGGCAGGGACGGTAGAAACCAAACTCTTGGTTGAGGAGAATGATTAAAAAACTTTTTGCAATCCCACGGTCTACAAAAAACCTGAAACGCTTACCGTTACAGAGCACGTTTAAGAATTGCTTCTGATCTGTGGTTTGAGGTATCGGTTTGAGGACATCAATCAGTCTGTTGAAGGTTGCAGCCAATGGTACTCCCTCATCTATTCTAGCTACGGCCAATCACCGTCGCCGTTCTTGGTAGGCGGCATCGGGTGGAGAAGTGCTGTTAGTTTGTGCTGTGTTTATTGTTAAGGTTGTGTGGATTAGCACTGCGGTACCCAGTCTCTTTCCATAATATCAACAATATAACTTAAAGATGAGGTAAAGATACTCGGTGAGTACTGCTTTCGCCTGTATTAATGCTCATCCTTATTCTCCAGTTTAACGAAGCTGTGCAGTGTTGGTGAGAACAGATTAGCTCTAAATGAGGGCCAGTAGCTGCTTTTGTTGATAATGTAATGACTGATATTCCGTGTGTGTGTCTCCAATTGGCCTGCAACGTTTGCCGGTTCGTGTATGCACTTACAGAGAAGTTGAAAATGTGACTTAGCTGAAGGCTGCGCGTGTGTGTGTCGCTAGTAAGCACCGCACTGCGGGGACGGACAGAACCGGACTGACGGCCAGAGGAAAGACAGCAGGGAGGGGGGCGGGGGAGACAAGCTTCATAAGGTGGAAGGGGTGGGGGGGGGATTTAAAGGGACATTCTTAATAGGAGTCTTAATAGTAGTTACCAAGTTATAATGCTGTATTTATTTCCATTTCGTTTTATGTTAGACCCGTTCTGAGATGACAGCTGGCATCTCCAGTTGAATGCATGGAAGCACTTCATGAGACATTATGAACAAAGATGAAAGAAAAACCATGATCCTGCACCAGAACTGATTCACAACTGCTGCTAAGGAATTCCCTCATCTGTTCTTCAGTGATGGCCAACTCTGTGGCCTTAGTGGTCCAAGCAGATCTCTTGCCACCTCAGTCAACCACCTCCCTCTCTCCCTTCCCGTCCCTCCTCGGGTCGGGAGAGGATGCCGAGGATGAAGGGGACAGAGGTGAGCTGGCAGAAGGTGACAAGGGAGTGGTGGAGGGTGGAGAAGAGGTGGTCCTGGACATGGTGTCTTCGTCCGTGTCAGTGCCAGCCCAGCAGACGGAGCAGTCAGATCATCCCTTCCAGTGTATGGACTGTGGGAAGAGCTTCAGGTGGTCGTCCAGACTGACGCATCATCAGCGGAGCCACAACAATGAAAGGCCATACCGCTGCACCCTCTGCCCAAAGGCCTTCAAGGGTTCCTCTGCACTGCTGTACCACCAACGGTATTCATGATACAACAGTGATCCATGTCCTTCTGATTGTAACTAGAACCCAACCATTTCATCAGTCTGTTGAGTTGCTGAAAGGACTGAACACAGTCGTGTCAATGTTGCTGCAGATGCTTTCCAGAAGGGACAGATATGAAAAATTTTAAAGAACATAACTGAGAAAATAAAACTCATGCTTATATAAAAATGGTGCCACAGCTAGGTTTTCCTATGAAAGCCCACTATTATTTTACAGTTTACATATGTAAGAAATCTGTACCTTTACAAAGTCATAGTGGTATATTAGTAACAAAGTTCTTTATTTCAGCTCTTAAAATTCACTGTACTGGCTACCATGTTTGAACTATGACCCAACAACCCCTAAAAGTTGTCATTTGTATTGGTTGATAAATCCCTGCCTAGCCAGGCTGTAATGACTTTAAAAAAAGAACTTAGGTGAAAAGTTTTACAACATATTCTAATACTGGTAATATATGACGTCTTCAATCACACACATATTTTTGCCATCTTTTGTTTTGCAGGTCTCATTCAGGAGAGAAGCCTTATAAGTGTCAGGACTGTGGTAAAGCCTTTAAACGCTCCTCTCTGCTCCAGGTGAGAAGTCAAAAAAAGTTGTTCCACAAAGTCAGATTTTTGGGGGGGAATGGAAATGCGCATAAACAAGACAGATTTCACATCCTGTTCTGTGCCTTTCTGTAGGTCCATCAGAGTGTCCACACTGGAGTGCGCACCTTTTTGTGCCCCTATTGCCCCCTGACCTTTAAATGGAGTTCTCATTACCAGTATCACCTGCGCCAGCACACTGGAGAATGTCCGTACCCCTGCGACACTTGTCCAAAGGCCTTCAAGAACTCAAGTAGTCTGCGGAGACACAAAAATGTCCACCTTGGTCTCAAGCCTTACACCTGCTCAGTGTGCAACAAATCCTTCACCCAGTCCACCAACCTGAGGCAGCACATGAGAATACACACAGGTGAGAGGCCATACATCTGCAGTGAATGTGGACGCAGCTTCACACATTCATCCAACCTGGCCCTGCACAAGAACTCACACACCAACCTCAACACAGGAGGGAAAGAGGGAAAGAGGGGGGGCGATCCAAGTAAGGGGAATGAGATAGTGGAGGTGGTGGTAGGGACAGAGGAAGTGACTTCGTCCATGTTGACGGACATGGTGGGATTTGTAAGTCAGGAAGGAAGTGATGGAGTCGGGGTGGGGATGGAAGAAGTGTTCCTGTCAACCACCTCATCTGGTCAAAATCCAAGCCTTCTCCCCCAGCTCACCCTCACCTCATCTGGGGAGAATGCATGTGCATCCAGGGCCATCGGGACAGAGGTCCACCTGAGCACAGACACTGGGGCCAGTGTGCTGCTGTACAGCTGTGGCAGCTGCAGCCACACATTTGGCACACGGACAGAGCTGGAGGAGCACCAGGCCATCCATATGACTCCAGGAGAACACAGGGCCAGTGCAGAGGCAGGGCCTGGGGCAGGGATGGAAGTTGGAGATGGACTGGTGGCGGGGCACCTGCTAGCTGATTTTGAGGAGGTGGTGGAGACAACAACAGTGGCTGAAAATGGACACACTACAGAGGTGCTCCTGGGGCTTGCAGAGGAAACAGATGGAAGCAGTGCAGTAAGTAAAGATGCTTTAAACTCTAGATCAAAGATACCATGGTCTGGGAAAAATGGAATAAAGTGAACCTGTTCCGCTTCTATGTCAAATTTCAAAAATGGTATGATTGGTTAAGAAAAAAAACAAAATAAAGAGAAAGACCCTCTAAAATGACATAGCTAGGAATCACATTGTGATGCTTAAAAAATAAAAGTGAAAAAAGTAACGGAACGTGTGTATTCAACTGAACTGTTCATGTGTGAACTAAAATTACAGTTCTAAAGAATTTCAGTAATGTCTTGTCAAAGATATTGCCTTCTCTCGGTTATATAATTTCAGTTGATCTGAAAAGGTTTTTCCAACCCATCAAAGTTCTTAAAATTTATCTGAGGAGATGTTTTGTTTTGATATGCATGACTTCCTTCTGTTTTTCCTCAGAATGTAGGCACCACCCAGGCTCAGTTTGACCTGCTGCAGAGCTTTACCGAGGTGACTCAGAGCTCAGAGATCGTTCAGCCAGAGGCCAGAACCACATGGGCAGGGCTGTCATGTGGCTATTGCAATAAGACCTTCAAGACCAGTGGAGGCCTTAACAGACATGTTTCACTGGTGAGAACGACTCTACTGTCATTATTGTGAATACAAACTGAGATCTTTTGTATTTTGATCACTTTTCCTCTTTTTTTTTCTGTGCAGATGCACTCTCTCTCATCACAATCTCGCTCCCAGTTCAGCTGCTCCGCCTGTGACCGCTCATTCCCTCTTCTCTCTTCCCTCCTCACACATCAACACTCCCACACTCCTGAGCAAAGACTCCTGGCTGAGGCAGAGGCTGAGATAGTGTGCCCTCCTTCCCTTTCCCTGTCGCTCCCCCTGCCCTCTTCTCCCAGCCAGGCAGACAAGCAGCAGGAGGGCCAGAGAGAAATCCATGTTGACATCATCGCCATCAGCGAGGAGCAAGAGGAACAGCCTTCAAAACCAACTAAGGCTCCCAAAAAGACGGGTGCCAGCAAGGGTGCTCCTGCTGGAGGTAGACAATATCACAACACTGTCTTTAACATGGCAACAGAAGATATTTGTCCATTGAGCTGTAACTATGAGCAAAGCATTATCCTTGTCTTTTCACATTAAATGACTTGATATGTACTTGCTTTTATATACGATTTATTATTTCTCCCATGCCTAAATACAGAGAGGCCATACCGCTGCTCAGAATGTGGAAAAGCCTTCAAAGGTTCATCAGGGCTCAAGTACCACATGAGGGATCACACAGGGGAAAGGCCCTACCGCTGCACTGAGTGTGGAAAGAGCTTCAAGAGGTCATCACTGCTTTCAATCCATCAGAGGGTAAGACTCATTCTCTCCTCTGTTGCAAGAAGTTAACACACAAGTTCATTTTCCAGATGAGAAATCTCTCATTTGGGATCTTAATTTTACGATTTGTGTCACCTTAGGATTTATGATTTCTCTAGTTCACAGGGATTGCAGCTGTGTCGAGTGGTTCACACCCTGCTGATGAATACAATCTACAACAGATGAATCTAGAAAGCAATAAAAAGTCAATAGAACGTGATAACACTTTGAGGTTTAAACCCTCTTGTGACTTAGTGGCTGATGTCTCACAATACTTCAGCTATAACTTTTGATTGCAACTTTCAAACACTTCCCTGCTTGAAAGCCATGAGCTGTAATTAAACAAATGTACAGGAAATATATTTCACCACACTTCCAAGTATTTTTTTCTGCAGTGAACATTTGCAAAATTGTATCTTAATATCAAATAACAACCACAAAGTGCTGTGAAGATAGTTATTGGTTTGGTGCTGATGTATTAATACAGCTGTGTAAAGCATATTTTCCACTCCTGCCATATTCAGGTTCACACAGGCGTCCGGGCATTCCAGTGCCCTCACTGCCCTCTCACTTTCAAATGGAGCTCACACTACCAGTACCATTTGCGGCAGCACACAGGTGAGAGGCCGTATGTGTGCAAGGAGTGTGGCAAGTCCTTTAAAAACACCAGCTGCTTGAGAAGACACAGCCAGATGCACTCTGGGTTGCGTCCTCATACCTGCTCCATTTGCTCAAAGTCTTTCTCGCAGACGTCAAACCTCAAACAGGTCAGTGCATCCTGTGTTGATTCATCGTTTTTTGGTCTCTTATTGCAAATTATATGTTTTATCTAATAATCCAATAATCATTTCCTATTTCTCATTGTTGTTCTGTGAGCAGCATGAGCGCACCCATTCTGGTGAGAGACCCTTCCAGTGCACCCACTGCAATAAAAGCTTTACACACTCCTCCAATCTCCAGCTCCACCTTCGCACACACTCCTCAAGCAAGGACTTTAAATGTCCATACTGCTCGAAGGAGTTCGTCATGCACTCCTACCTGCAGAGGCACATTCGCACTCATGGCACCAGTGTCCCCCTGCCCTGCCCTAATGGTGGAGGTAGCGATGGAGTGACTGTGAAAGCCAGTGTTGGAGGAGTAACAACCACCACGACCCTGCTCAACCCCATCACCCTGGAAGCCTCAGGAAACCACGGCAGCCTGATTGTGTCCCAGCCAGCACTTAATATCCCTCTCAACACCTCCCAGAACTACTTCATGATTCAAACAGTTAGCGGTCTGCAGCTCATTCCTCTGTCATCCCCTCCACCAGCCCCTCCACCACCGCCTCCTCCACCGCCACTCCCTCTATCCCAACCCCAGAATTTCTTCCTTGTGCAGTGCCCCTCTAACAACAGTGGCCAGTCCAGTTTAATTCTGGTTCCTACAGCGAACAACCCCCTCCCGGCTCCAGAGCCCCAAACCCTCCCTGTGCTTCAGACTATCCAAACACTCCAACCTGTCCTAAATCAAACTCAGACCCAGATCCCCCAGATGCAGACAATATCCCAGCAACAGCAGCAGACTAGGATCATAATCACCAACAATAATAACAACGCAAACACTCATGTTGCCACACCAACACACAGTCTCATATCTAACTCCTTATTAACCAGGCCCATATTAGGGAAAAGCACTCGGACTGCGCGGGGCAGACGGGGGCGCAAACCTAAAGCTACTTTGCAGAAATCTGCATTAGCACAGGTCAGTGAGGCTGCAGGTGCTCAGTCAGGAACTAATTGTAACAATGTCACACAGACTGTGAGTGCTGCTAACACTGCAACAGAGTCACAACCATCATCATCTTCTCCTCTGTCCGTAACTTGCACTACTGTCCCAATCCTCCCATTGTCCACCCCTGAAGCCCCAACAGTGGACACCTCAGGACCCCCATCAACTCTTACACCAACAACAACAACTACTACAGTTTCACCTCCTGTCCTTGATACTCTGGAAAGTAAACCTCATTCCTCTGTGGAGCAAATAAGGACAGAAGAGACTGTGGCAGGGGAACGGTTTGTGTTGTGTTTTGACAATGAGGGGCAAGCAAAGGAGGGGATGGGTTTGGAAGAGGGTGGGCAATCATATGTGCTACAGTTTCAAGGGGATGCATCAGGAGAAGGAGTGGATGGAGGAATGGGTGGGGATGGGGAATCACTTGTGCTGCAGTTCAAGACAAATGGGCAAGGTGAGGGAGAGAAGGGGGTAGACAAGGGAGGGATGATGTCACTCTTGCATGAATGGGGCGGGGAAAAGCATGTAAAGCCACAGACAGGGGACAGCAGCCAGAGTGAGTCTTATGTCCTGCGATTTCATTCGGAGGCACAGGAGAGCAGCCGCTCCAGTGCTGCCTTCGACCAGGGCCAAGAAACCAGCCTGCAGATTTCCTGCAGACCCACCCAAAGTTTGGTGCCTCTTGATGGGCAGGAGGTGGTGTTTGAACTTGGGAGTGAGGCCAAGATGGAGCAGGACACTGAGGAGGGTATGCAGATGATAGCTCTGATTGAAGGTGAAGGGGGAATGGTAGGAGAAGACGGACCAGGATGCAATACTGCACATGCTGAGGGTGCTGAAGGTAGAGGGGCCATGGACCGTTTATTTCAGCTGGAAGGTGGAGAGGAAATTGTTATAATTGAAGTCAGCACTAGTGGCTTAAGAGAAGGGAGACTGGAGAGAGGAGGGGATGGGGAGATCCCACAAAGTAGTGAAGTGAAATATGACAATGCAACAGCAGATGCCAAGGAAAAGTCAGTGAGTTCAGCAGACAATACAGAGACAGAGACTTCAGCTGAAGAAACAAGCAAAGATGGACCTGTACCCAACTCGAAAGAGGTGAAGTTCTCCAGCTAAAACCCCTTTGTGATATGGAAGAAGACACTCTGAGAGAGACTGTCTCACCATCTGTGGGCTCAGTGTTAGCACTTTAGTCAAGCCAAGTTCTCCTTGTACTGAGGGAGAACATACAGGTATATGTGTTGTGATCCCATGGTGCCACATACTAGAAATGTTATACATTTAAATAGGGTATACATGGACCTTGAAAAATTCTTGAATATACTGGTTGAAATGATACTGTTATTTGCAGTTTGTTTATCAAGTAAATACATTTTTTGTGAATATGACTATTGTACATAGCCTGCTTTCTTGACATTGTCAAAAATAAATAGTAATTATAAATAAATATCTTAATACCTTTCTTCACTCCATTTCCTGCTTTATTTTTCCTTCAAACTTAGTCTTTTCATAAAAAACTCTCACAGGTCGTTACATCCTACCGCAGTTTACGCTGTAAAGTTGCGTTGGCCAGTCACGTACCCCTTTGCGCAGTGCGGGCTTTACGTACGCAAACGGCGTAAATGAGGGCGTTGATAACGTACAACGGGACGTAAAACGGAGCAGATTGGTGTTCAGAATGACACTTCTACGCAGAAGTCCCATTTGTTGCCATTCAATCAAATGTGCATTGAGAAGAGCCTGAATGGACTTCGTGTAAAAAACGAAAAGGTGGGCATTTTTTTATTTGATGTATTTTCCGTTTTAACGGTAACAGCTTATGCGGAATAGCGCTGACGGTAAGCAGTGGTGGGGGGTTTAGAGCAGGGGCAACGTGATCTAGATATGTTTGGAGAGACCGCTATACTTTGCAATAACCATATATGGTTTGAATTAGATCTTTTCGCTTTTTCCATCACGGTCATCGTAAAAACGTTCAAATGAAACTAAAGTCGTGTGTTATCCAAGTAAACAATGACGGTGACACAAGCGTACTAAAAATCCTCCATAATCCCCATCTGTCTTTGGAGTCAGCGTGGGAGTGATGTTACATTGCAACTGCTTGCTCACTGTTTGCTACTGCATTGCATAATATAATCATTGGAAATATACTGACCCATTTACCTGAAATGTGCCGGTCTTCAACCGTTCCAGTTATCTGCATGACTGGTGGACAAAGATCCCTATAGAAGTATACTCTCACATGTCAACTTTATGTTTATGTTTTCTTAATGTGTTTTAGGCGTGCTGTGCACACTGTCGATGAGAATATAAAGCTTAAACATGGTGAGGCTAGAGCTGGATCAGGTGGTGTTGAGGAGAATGAAGGAGGATGATATAGAGATGGTCAAAGCCCTCATCAAGGTTTGTACAGTGTATATAGGTCAGGACTAAGACCTCTTTTGTCCTTGTGAGGATTATACTGACATGTTTTTTTCTTTTCATTCTGCTTGAAATAATGTCTCCACAGGAGGGCTGTGAGGGTGCAGAAAACCGTCTCATCCTCCATATCCTCACCCGTCCACTCTGTCTCTTCATCCTGGCTGTTTTCTCTTCAATCCTGCGCTGCCTAGTCCATTCTTTCATCCTGGCACTTGCTATTCCTGTCTTCCTGCTGATTGTCTATCTAAAGATCACCATGCCACGGTCTACTGGGGTTCTGGGCAGCAGCCGCCCATACTGGGATTATGTGGGTAGCAGCTACAGAGGGACACAAAATGAAACACTGCAGAATCCCTACTGCAGAATAAGTGGCAAGACACCAGTGACTAAAAAGGTTAGTCTGCTTTTTAGAGAGAAATTTAAGTCTTTTTTCACTGAGTTCTGGTGGCTAATCAGTTGCAGGGGAAACTCTTGTTCCTTTTTCTCAGCCAAGACGCAGAATCGGACTCAAAGACAAAGAGGTGTCAACAGAGAAGATCACGCCTGAGAGGGAGCAGGCAGCAGGGCAGGTCTGGGTAGCAGAATGCGAGGGGGAGATTGTTGGCTGCATCTTCCAGGAAAGTGAGGCTCGACCAAACATCAGGAGGATCTGCAGGTTGGTGACAGGCTGCTGGTACCGCAGAGAGGGCTTAGCCAGGCTGCTTGTCCAGAGTCTGGAGCAGAGAGAGAGGGAGAGGGACGCAATCCGAATGTACGCACACCTACCCTACCCTTCAAAAGTAGCGGAGGTCTTTTTCAGGAAGCTGGGCTATGTACAGTTTGGAGAAGGGCCCGATGGTGAAGATGACGAAGAGATGAAGCTGGAGACACCAGAGAGAGGCTTTTTGGGACACCCTCTTACAAAGGTGTTTTACAAAGACCTGTGATTGGTTAGTGACAGACTTGTGGAGAAAAAGTGGTGGAGAAATGCCTAAAACAAAGGAAGGCATGTGCAAACTGTTAGTCTCTGCTGAAAGTGTCTTCACTGCAACATGCTTGAGTTTATGTTTGAAATAAGTATTTACTGAATATGTGTTATTTATACCAGTATTTTAATACAGCATTTTTATGTTGGAGCTTTCTGTTTGTTTCAGGTTTTACCTTTGAATTAAAAAGGTACTATCTCCTATTTTTTTGTTATTTAAAGTTTAGAACTTGACATTACAGCCATGCTTTCCTCTCATCATTTGTAAATTATTAAAACATTTATGTTAAAAGTGTGTTTTTTAAGCATGTGTATGTGCTGTTCTATTCTTAAATAATCTACCACAGTATATTTTGTGACTGTGTGTGTGGGAGGGGGTGCTTTTTTGTTAAGGTGTTTGCCTATAAACTAAGCATACAGATGTGTAGGAGGAAGTACACTTACTGTATAGGAAGTATGTGTGGTTTATGTGAATCTGCAGAATTTTCTGCTTTCATCTCTCTGCGCCGTTGGCTGCTGTTGCACTAATTCAAGTACAGTATGTGAGTTTGCACATACACACTGCTACCTCACTTTGCTTTGTGTTTCTTGCGCTTTGATTTTTTTTTCTTTTTGGCCATTTGTTTGTTATATTTAATCAAATTCTCCATTTTAACACAGCTTATGATGATCATTTTTTATTTATTATTCATCAATCGGTAATAAATGAATGACAATTTTGAAACCAGTTCTTTATTATCATTCCTTTATGCCCTAATGAGAATTATAAATTTAGAATTGTCAAATGTCAGGGTTGTTTTATTTCATCTCAAATTAACCCTTATTTGGACTTTTCATTGGGTTTCAAATGTGATCTGCAATGCAAGCTTTTAACACATTAAATGTGCATCGCTATTCTGACTCATAAAGTGTGTGGTTTTCAGGTGAATGGCAGTTTATGTGACTAAGCACACAGCCTCAGTCTGAGGCTAACCTTACTATGGTTAGCAGCCCTCGTGCTCTCGTTGCGCATCTACCCCCTGTTAACCTCAGACGGTGTCAGTATAGCCTGCCACAGACAAACACCACAGGATGTTTGTACAATGTTAATGTGTGTGGGAAAGAGGCATATCTCACCTGATCTTAAGACAAATAAAGGCCTCCACTTTACTGCAAACTCTTAATCATACGAGCTGTAGTGGAAAATCACTGTCCTTTAATTTACTCTGATGAAAAGCTGAGACACCCAGCAACATAACAGTGTTGTAACATGCACAAGTAAGTGTGTGGTCAGGCCATTTTCACCTTGTGAAAGCTGTTTTTTAACTTGTGACACTTTTTGGTCATCGTCAGGTTTTTCTTCATGTCTTTCAAAGAGCAGACACCTGTTAGCTGGGCCTCTACCCGCCTGATCTGTAGCTATTATTGTTGTCAGGAAACAGATGTGAGTTCACACACTGGAAAGAAAGTCTGTTTGTGACTGTGGTCTTGTGTGTCTGCACGGTATGGCGGTGTGTGAGTGTTTGTGTGCGCGTGTGCAGGGTGTGGGCGGGTGGGTTTCGGAAAGTATGACTTGGCATTTCCTACACCCGGTTTCTGCCCCTGACTACGGGTTAAATGCACTAAGACTTCTGGACATACTCCACAACACACGCACGCACACACACACACACAGACTGTGCACGAGTGGAGTGGTAGTGCACGTGAGCGTTCGTGTGTGACTGTGAGATGACCTTGGCCAACTGTGGTCAAATCCAGAGAGAGGGGTGGGAAGTGGTTACATATAGTTTGGCATTCAATCAGCCTCCTGAAGCCGAGAAAAGACAGGACAGGATCAAATGTGCAGAGACATTAGGCTTTGTGCACCGTCAGAGTAATGCAATATGATGTGAGGTCGCTGAGAGCATGCTCACGGGCACACACACACACACATGAATCATTTTAAATGTTGGGGAACCACACAATCATAGGATATATTAGATAAATTTGTTCCAGATGATGTAAAACATATAGACTGTGTTAATGACATGCTCATGCAGATGTCTAGCACTCACATACACACGCAGATGAGCTCCGAAAACAGCTACCCTGGGAACGGTGAATTCCCCAAACCACAGAGTGCATGAGAGGGTGAGGGGAGTCATGGGAAAGCAGGATGGCTGCATGCATCGCCACTGGGTAAGTAGGCTGGGCCTGAGCTAAAAGAGAAAGAGCAAAGAAGAGAAGAAAGCAGAATAATACACATCCCGATTCTGCACGGATGGATGACAGCATCTGATGGTTCAAAGGCTTATGAGTGAGATTTATCCACACACACGCTGTGGTCGGTCAGCCGGCTGGATGGTCAAGCAGACACGTAGGGTGAGGGAGGTCGATTACAGTTCTGCTTCCAGACTGACACAGTTTGGGAAAACCCAGATCAGAGAAAGAAGTAGGTGTCAGGGCCTTCAGAGTCAGGCAACGCCTGTGTCTCCACCAGAACTCAGGGGCCCTGGAGGAGGTGGTTGGACTAGTTAGGTGGAAAGGTTGAATAGCAGGAGGAGTCAGTGGGGATCCCATTGTTGATTAAGGTGAGGAAGTATCTGGAAGTTTTTATTTTTATGATCTGGGAAAAACAAAGTGAAGGTCGTCTGTGACTGGATCAGACTCAAGTGTTTGGAAAGTTCCAGCCATTTGGCTCCGTTTATTGACGTCTGTGAAAACCTCTTGAGGTTGCAAATCACGTCAAATGCTTGTCCTCTCATGTGTGGTCACTTGGATAATTTAGTGAAACATTTTTTGTTGTACTCTGCCTTCACAATTAAATTTCTAAGTGCATGGAAAAACACAATGATTTTGCTTGAAACATAATGAAAACCTTTGTTTAAAAAAAACACTTCATGCCATTCACAATAAGTTGGCAAATGAGTAATTCATTTCTAGCTTTGTTATGTAGCAATACAACCTAATCAACTCTGTCGCTTTTTCAAAACGCCCCCTGAGTATACTTTGAAAATCTTTCTATCCAACCAGAAGCTGCCTTTGTTGTATGCAGGATGTTTATGTTTAGAGCTATATGTTCTCAGTTCCCTCCTTTTAACCCCTCAATACACACACACACACACACACACACACACACACACACACACACACACACACACACACACACACACACACTTTCACTCTTTCTCACTTACCTTCACTTCATACCCACACTAGCAGGTTGACAAAGCAGAGGCGCGTCTTTCAAAATGATCACAAAGCTAGACAGGTGAGCAAAATTGATACATTCAATGTATTTATACGCCGATGATTTAAACAAACGTTAATATTTAATCCAAGATGAGATAGTCTTAAATGCAACGTTGTTTCAATCACTCTCATTTTTAGCTCTACCACTACTTGTGGTTTGATTATTAATGAGTGATGAACAACTGTCCTGGTTTCGGCAACATTTGTGAAACTGAGAGAGAAAAGTGGTGAATGTTTATCGTTTTCTGACTGTCCATCACTCATAGTTTTTAACCACAGATTTTACATTTCTCTAAACTATGTTACCATATTGTAGTCAAAGTTGAATTCATAAGTGAGTCATGAATAGTTAAAACATTAATCCAACGAGGTCTTCAATAGATTCTGTTTTATACTTCCCAGAAGTACATTACCCTGAATATGACTGTCTGAGTCCATGTACAAAACAGCAACACTTTTAGAATATCATTGCAAATGAAATGTTAACACATACATTTTTGGCACCAATTTTATGAATTTGTGTAGTGTTAAACCAAAAAAAGGAATTTTGACAACTGTGCTGAATAGATTGTAGAGGGCTTGCTGTTCTACCACCATGATATATTAGCTAATGATACTATCTCTCTATCCTTGTCTCAGTGTGCTTCTGCCACGAAAGAAGTTCATTTACCATTACAAGAATATGCGTTGGGCAAAAGGCCGGTGTGAAACGTACCTCTGCTTTGTAATCAAGAGGCGAGTTGGGCCAGATACCTTAACCTTTGACTTTGGACACCTTCGGAATCGTAATGGCTGCCATGTAGAGGTAGGTAATACAGGGCGAAAAGAGGGCATAAATGAGGAGAGGCTGTTGAGGGGAGAAGGAGAAAATAACAATGATATATCCATGTTGTTTTCTATGGTCTTCAAAGCTGCTGTTCCTGCGCTACCTGGGAGCTTTGTGCCCTGGTTTGTGGGGTGAAGGAGGCGCTGGAGAGAAAAGGCTCAGCTACTCCATCACCTGGTTCTGCTCCTGGTCCCCTTGCGCCAACTGCTCCTTCAGACTGTCTCAGTTCCTGATGCAGACGCCCAACCTCCGCCTTAGAATCTTCGTCTCACGCCTTTACTTCTGTGACATGGAGGACAGTCGGGAGAGAGAGGGCCTAAGAATGCTGAAAAAAGCTGGGGTGCAGATTACAGTGATGACTTACAAAGGTGAAGGCATGACAGTGGTAGAAAACATATGCAGTGGAGGTCAACAACACCTTTGTTAACAAGACTCTGATGGCAGAAACGCAGGGAAGGAGCCTTTTTCTTTCCCATCATCCTTCTCTACGTGTTGAAAATAACAATTACTTTTTTTCTCTCTCTTTAGATTACTTCTACTGCTGGCAGACCTTTGTTGCTCGTAAACAGAGCAGCTTCAAGGCGTGGGAAGAAATGCACCAAAACTCTGTTCGCCTTGCCCGGAAACTCAACCGCATCCTCCAGGTAGACTTACCTTGTTGCATGTTCCTAACACTACAGGGATATAGTCAGACCAATTATGACTTCCTTTCAATCTAAAACTTTTCATCTTGTTGTCTTTTTTTTTTTCTTTGGCAGCCATGTGAAACAGAAGATCTCAGGGATGCCTTCAAGCTTCTTGGACTATGAACACAACAGATACCCCCTGAGTCCTTAGCATTCAGTCAGCCATTGATTTTACTGAGAAAAGTACAAGTTGGTGTTTGTCCATCACTACAATTGCTTATCTGAGAGTGAGAAAGAAAACTGAGAAAAAAAAACGTGATCATAAATAATAGCTTCCAAGTTTTAGCAAGGCTGGTCTCTAAATGTAGCTACTGCTTACTGTTATGAATGTACAACTGCCAAGTGAAATAAAGGAATACCTTAAAGAAGGTTCTGTCTCATCCTGTGTATTTACTTGTTATAGCCTTACAAAGGCTTAGCTTTTGCTAACTTTACCCTTTCTAAAAGTATGCTAGGAGTACTTCACTGACTTAACTGCTTTACGATATGGTTTTAGAGTGTGACTTAGTCATTTTAGAGTGACTTACTACATGTGTGTTCAGATAGTGGGTGGGTCATTCTCTTTCTTATACACTGTTGTCCATAAAGTTGGAATAAAATATTTTCTGCCTCATAATTGTGAAATAGTAACGCATGCTTTAATGTGCACCTTCTCAAAAGTGTGGTGGTCAATTTCCGCTAAAAAAAAAAGTGCAGTTAACCTCTATCAACCACAATCATTTGACGAGAAGCAATTATTTTATTCCAACTTTGTTTGCAACAGTGAATTTGATGGAGAGAGACGAAATACACTTGGGTTAGGTCAAATATGAACACGTTCGTTTACGTTACTTAATCTACTAAACCAAAAAAGGCCCCTAGTTTTTCCTCTGACTTCTGCAGGCTTTTGAGTATTTTCCCATTTAATCGTCTACATTTTTAAAACCCTTTTTTTAGAGAAAGGCTCCGAAAATCACTGGAGATGCTTGGTTGTGCGCACATACACCGTCTATTACGGTCACGTAGCCGCACGGACACACCACTCACCGTCGTCACCACCATCACCACCGGCGTGCACCGACTAAGTAAAAGTCAAGATGGCGTCCGAGGGTCAGCCTGAGTACGAGTCGATCCTCTGTGTCAAACCTGAAGTCAACGTTTACCGAATCCCACCAAGAGCATCCAACCGAGCTGTCAGGTGAGAAAGGGCAGGGCCCTGACGGCTAACTCCCTGAGCCAGCATCCACGAGCTAGAGCCGTTGGGGGCCGTTGCCTCGGCGACCCAAACCTATCAAGCTCATCCCATAATCGCGCAGCCTGAAGCAACCGCAGCCGTTGTTTTTCTGTTGTGTTTGCGATGAATTTACAAGGTCACGGTAGAAACGACGCATCTAACGGTGGCTGTGTGCACCTGCACTACATTAGCTCATTAAATGGATTGGATTGGCAACATTCCTGTCAGTGCCTGCGTGTTTATGTACCTTCCAGTGGCGTAGAAGATGTCAGTAGATACTTTCCCATAAGAGGGATTTTAAAGACGACTGGCTCGGCGTCGATACCTTGATTTGTGACAAAGATTTTTATTATGATGACTGACCTTTCAGGATGTGGCAGTAAGGCAGCATCCCTGTAGCTGTACAGAAGTGTTGCTCAAGGACACTTGAGCGGGCTCTATGCTGTTTGTTAAATGTTATACAGTGTTATCCTGACATTACACACTTTAATGTACCTGTAAGCGATCATTCTGGAGAACTGTAGCGTTGGCATTTAATTGTTTACCTCATTTTTAATTGGCTGAGGCTTCAGTTTGACCTGCTGCAGCTGCATCTGAGTGGATATTTCACCAGCCAAACAGTAGCATAGGCCCGACTCCCATGAGACACATGATTGGTTAACCAGTGACCATATGCATGGTGAGTAAGGGTGATGATGTAATATTTCAGCCTTGGGTTTCAGTGAAGTGCTTGGCTGATGCCTTAGTCTCACGTTCCTTTTACATTTAAAAACGGAGAGTTGCAGCGTGTCAGTGTTGAACCAATCAAAACAATGAAAAACACTACAACCCTTCTTGTCTCCTGTTTACTTGCCCTGTTATCTCTCCATCAAAATAACATTATCTCCCCGTGCATTTGTATCCAAGGGCGGCTGATTGGAAGCTAGATGCTCCTGACTGGACGGGACGCATGCGTGTGACGGCCAGGGGCAAAGTGGCCTATGTGAAGCTGGAGGACAAAATCTCTGGTGAGAGAGCGACAAAGCAGACAGACCAGTGTCATTGTTTACTGGCACTCCTGCTGTTTTAAATCATTTCACTGTGTAGTCTCTTTCTCGCCACCCCCTTCTCTGTTACTCATCCATTCCAAGGTGACCCAGCCCATGTCCAGCAGGCATTTAATTTTGAACCAAACAAGCTGATATACTCTTTCTGTCTCAACCAATGTATTTTAAGAAGATATGCTTGCTCAAATTAATAGTTTAGCCTTTCTTTTACAGAGGTGGGGTTCGTACTGCTTAAAACTCAGAACTTTCAATTTTTAGTTGTGATCGTTTGACCATTTGACTAGTTAAAGCATATTCCTTTTGATCTGTCCTACAGGGGAGCTGTTCGCCCAAGCACCAGTGGAAGAGTACCCTGGCATTTCAGTGGAAACAGTTAGTGACTCAAGCCGTTACTTTGTGCTACGCATCCAGGATGACAATGGTGGGTAAACAGTTTTTTTTAGCTCAAACCATAAATATTTGTGAATGCTCATGAGTTAAAGGTCAAAACACAGGAAAAATCTGAGCAGAGTATTCCTTTTAAAGATAATAATAATAATAATAATAATAATAATAATAATAATAATACATTTTATTTATAAAAGCGCTTTTCACAATACTCAAAGACGCTTTACAGTGGATAAAACAGCATATAAAACAACACACAATATTAAAACATGAATGAAAAGAAACCAAGTGGATTTAAAAGACAGTCAGACATTAAAAGCTATTTTAAAAAGGTGGGTTTTTGTTAGAGTTTTGAAGGTGGGAAGGTCGGGACAGATGCGGATATGAAGTGGTAGGGCATTCCAGAGAGTGGGGGCGGCGACAGAAAAGGCTCGGTCACCCCAGGTTCGGTGCTTGGTGGCAGGTGGTAGGGAAAGGAGGTGGGCGTCGGCGGATCGGAGGTTACGGGGGGGCGTGTAGTGGTGGAGCAGGTCGTTGATGTAGGGAGGAGCCTGGTTATGGAGGGCTTTGTAGGTCAGGAGGAGGATTTTGAAATGAATTCGAAATTTGATGGGGAGCCAGTGAAGGTTTTGGAGGACAGGGGTGATGTGGTCTCGGGAGGGGGTGTGCGTGAGCAAGCGGGCGGCAGAGTTTTGAATATATTGCAGTTTGTTGAGTTGTTTTGAAGGGAGACCGTAGAAAATGCTGTTACAGATATATTGAACTCATTGTAGTCTATTCATGTATAATGCATAATGTTTAATGCATTCATATATAATGAAAGTTTAATTTTTGACACCCTTTGGGTGAATAATCCCTCATTATTTTTTTATCTCTTACAGGCCGCAGTGCGTTCATCGGCATAGGGTTTGGAGACCGAGGCGATGCTTTTGACTTTAATGTCGCACTTCAGGATCACTTCAAGTATCCAGCTTGTTCATAGTGATTTTTTAAGTGAAGCACATACAGCTGTCCTAATTCATTTTGCATTTCCATCCCTTCTTTACGTCAGGTGGGTGAAACAGGAAACAGAATTTACTAAGCAGGCACAAGCTCCAGACAATACTCCTAAACTGGACCTGGGCTTCAAAGAGGGACAGACCATCACTCTCAATATTGGGGTAAATGCATATTTACATTAAACATTTTTTTAAGTTGTAAACAATAGAATAAACAAATTTGAGATTGTTTAGAATAAAAAGTGATTATAATTCCAGTACCAGCCAGAGAGACTTTGAGCTTGTACTACAAACAGTGTGCTTCACAAGAGAAACCTTTGAGTGGCACAAATAGTGGTGATTTATCCAGACTTAATTCTATGCTGACTGGTCAAAGCTATGAGCCAGTGTTTAAAAAAAGGTAAAATACAGTGTGAAAAGCTTATTATGGAAGCCTTAAAATGGACCAGAACAAGGCTAAATAGGTGTCTAGTTAGTCTTAATTCTCACATATTCTTTCACACTCTATCATTATCCTAAAACCCATGACACAAAGCTATCACACTGCCCTGACCACAACACCCCTTATCTTCTTGTTGTATGTAGTGTTGCTATACCAACAAGGGTCAGCTCACGTCACTGCAGTTGTGTAAATAGAAATTGAAAATACTCTTTTGAAGGTATTCACTTCTCAGGGAAAATTCCCACAGGGCAGTTTCTCTGAGGGAGTCCCCAGTACCATTTGGCCCACAAACGTGTAAAGCTGCAAAAATGTTTCTTGATTTAAGTGAATTTCTTTCAATCAATGAACTCACTGTACTAACACACACTGACCTTTTTTTGTCCCTACCCAATGTGCAAATTCCAGCAATCAAAAAAGAAGGACAGGTCTCGTCCACAGAGTTCAGGTGGATTTGGACTTCTCCCACCTCCTCCTGGGGGCAAGTTAGCCCCACCCCCTTCATCCAGATCTACCAATCATAACACACAACCACCTGCAGGAGGAAGTGACACCGGTAGGTATTGTGTTACGCTGTTGAAAGCTGGAGAGAGTATGCACCACTTTTTAAAACTGTTAGCCTTCTAATGTTTTGTTTCACCTTAACACAGAAATGCTAATGTCACATTGTAGAATGATGAACATGTTATCCTCCAATCACAGGTTTAGGTGTAGTTTTCATCATAATCATATAACTCTTGATGTGACTGTACAGCTTAGTGACACAAAGGCAGTGTTTTTTTAGCATAAAAATTAGAATTTCTAGACCCTGAAGGTAAAAATTACTCTTGAAAAAATATGTACCCACTTTTTATCAGCGAAACTTCCATTAACATGACTCGAAGGCTTGTCTTGCTTTAAATCTAGACTGACGAGGCAAGGGACACATTAAAATCTTTTTTATTTTAGTCTGTACGAGGTGCTTTATATTTCTTTTTGTGCTGTTCTTATAACCAGGTTGTTTACTTGACCTGGACTCCAGCAACTCCAACTCAGCTGTTCCATCCAACCCCACCACCACCAGCAGCTCTGACCTGTGGGGAGACTTTGACTCTGTAACCCCCAAGTGAGGAGAGATTAAATTTTTTTCTTTTTTTTCCTCCCTCTTATCTCTCTGTAAATTTATGCAGCTCTTTTTACATCTTTGATTTCCCCATTATGGGGTCCTGTATCTCTCTCTGCCAAGCAGGGTAACATCCTGAACTAGGTTAACTTCAGTTTAGTTCCTTGTGGCTTTGTGCCCAACATGATTCACCCAGACCTCACAGCTAAGTCTTAAACAAAATCATTTAGAACATCTCCATTTCTCTTTCTCATTAGAAAGCTCTACCCTCTCTTCTGCAAATTCTCCTTAGCGCTCTGGTTTCCTTCTCCACACCTTTTCCCTTTTTCTTCCCTTCTAAATGTTTTGTTTGTTAATTACACATAACAGAAACATGATCATGGAAGACATAGTCAGAAATATCCAATGAGGTCAAATTAAATATAATAATATATGAATTTTATGTACAGAGAATATTTATTTTCAATGTGTATATATTAGTCAGTAGTTGGTAAATTTGTCTGTGGTGTTGTCACCTCTATGTACTGTAGGTTAATTTTCTCCAAGTCCCCAGCAGTGGGACTCTCTATATGCACTGACTGACAGTCTACTCTGTCTACATAGTTAGTTAGTAGTACATAAAGTCTGCATTTCGTTCAGAGATATTCAAACTTAAATTTAGGCCAATGTGAAGTTTACCACTTAATGATTTTACTTGAAGAAACCTGGTGTATTTACAGTATAGATGTGTGTAGCGCTCCCTGCTGGCCTGTTTTGGCGCTACAGCATTCTTGTTGAGAGAGATCGAGTTTAGCTGCAACTGTTGGAACAGAAGTTTGACAGGGCTCCTAGATCCTGGGCATGGACTACATCATCACAGTAAATCAGTTCAAATAGACAGGAGAGTATAACGGTTTGATGTTAGAGTGTGATAGCAGGAGAAAGAAAAGCACCAACTTTTTTTATCCCTAGTTCAAAGGAAAACAGATGAATTAGTCTGTGTTATGTCATCTGTACTCAGCACAGCTGTTAACACCAAGACTGGTGAGTCATTGAGGTCATGACCTTTCCCCTGCAAGAGAAATTGGTCTGTTTTTCTGCACCATTTTGCTTGGTTGTACGCAGGGTCGTCTCCAAAGGTGGCCATCCCCCCCTTAAGATATGATGAATCATCCCAAAATCCTTAACAAAGATCAGATATTTGCTTTGTTGGAGGTAGCATTTGATTGACTTAAATGAGTTTGGCTATGATTCAGTTTTCTTTGCATTTCAATCTAACAGACTTCCTATTTTTTACAACTTCATATTTTGACTTTAAACAAGCATCTTCTGTTTAGTCTTTTGAAATGTAAGCTAAGATGATTTGAATTTTGTTATATTACTCTTTAAAGCAAAAACGCAAAATACACAGCAACATAGCATCTTTTGGACACTTCTGTGTTACTTAGAGTATGAAAAGTTGGAAACAAAGCTATTTATTAGATCCTAAGTTTGTCATTAGTAGAAAAAAGATAGAGGTTTTCGGCCTGCCATCACAAGCAAACAACAAGTACTTTCTTTTCATTTGTTTAATTAGAAAGTTAGGGGAATGCTAGCTTCAGCTTCTTTGCCAACGTTAGCAAAGAAGCTAATGGTGCACATGGTTTTATCTGAAACTGTTGAGCCCTGGAGCACCAAATGTTGGATAGTATACCAACTATATTTGAACCAAGTTGTGACAGAGGCATTAACTCTTTTGCATCAGTCCTCATTGTTTGACTGGGGAACTACTGAGTCTGGAACTTCACAGGAAAGTGCACATTCAATCTCAAAACTTGTTTGAATAGTTAATGATTATGAAATTGGCTTTTTGGTAACAAATGGATTGTTAACATGTATTGACAGATAACTAACCAGGGACCTCAAGGAGTAAAGAAGAGCCTAAGCTTTTTTTCTGTACAAACTAATTTCTAACTGTGAACTTTAATTCTATGTTAAAGTACAATATTCTCAGTGGTATTCTGACTCAGAAAAAATCAACTTGAGACCAAGCTCATTTGTGTTTGATGCAGTCTTATAGTGAGGTCATGTTCTAACCAGAAATGGATCATGTTGCATTGATACCATATGCACGTATGTTGTGGCGCACAACAGTATGTGTGATGATTGATATTGTTTGGAACTTCATGGTGCTGAAATATTTGTGGGTTAATCTTCTCTTTGATTGAAAGGCTCAGAGTATTTTGATAAAAAAGATTGATCATTTCTGAAATGTATCTGTCCAAAGTGATGAACAGTGATGAGATCTGCTGGTGCTGAAAGGGCTTGTTTTTCTTCTTTCTCCTTCATGAAAGCAATTGAAGAGTTTGCTGGTTTTCAGCTGTTGGTTAAGGATTTTAAGCAACTGGAAGACATCACTTTGGGGCTCTGAGAAAGCCATTTTAAACTTCGGGGATTTTTATAAACTTGAAGGGATGATAAATAACAACTGTTAACAAATAATGAAAAACCTGTGAACACGGAAACTGTGTGAGTGTAAAGCCTGAACAATGTTTGTCAGTGTTTGTTTTATGGATCAAACTCTGTGTATCCCTCCCTAATGTTACTTGTAATTCAAACTGTATATGTGTATGGAAATGTATATGGAAAATGAATATGCAAAGAAAAATATAAAGATATAACTTGATCGCTTCAGTTGTTTTCTTTTCTCTTCTAAATGAGTCAAAAAGAACGAGTCAGAAACGATCGTTAATGAATGTTTAGTGTAATTTGGTATACATGTGGTTACAATAGTGCACATAACACTGGATTTTCTATGAGTAGCTTATAATCCAGGACAGAGTGGGTCTTTCTTTGTACAATGAAATGACTCAGTGCTGCTATAGGCCCATTACTACAGTACCTTAAATGGATCGTAAACCATGAAAGTCATGATCTGTGTCGAACAACACAGCTGAAATGAGCATACATTCAGAACTTACACATAAAAGACTAATACATGAACGTAGATATGACTCAGCACACGTGTGTTTATGTGAAGAGAAAGGAGGAGACCCCCAGCTGTTGAGTTGTGGATTTATGGTGTTACGGGTTGCCTTTATTACAACGTTCCTGGTGTGCGTCTCCATAGGGTCCCCATCCTCACTGGCAGTCGTAACGCCAACCTGGGTGCTGTTTAGGCCTTGTTTGCCCAGGTTTTAGGGTTGCTACGGAGGCTGCGACAACGTCTCCTATAAGTTGACCTCTCAACACGTCTGGGCCACCCAGACAACTCTCTGCAGAGTTCAGCTATAATGTACAACAAACAGATATTTAGACACATGTGTGATGACTGGTTCGGCATCAGACATCTTCATTTTCGATGTCTTACCTTTAAGATACTCATCGTGTGCGCAGACTGTCCTCATACAGATCTCATTGTTGATCACGTAGACACGAGGAATGCTGCGGTGTTAAAACAGAATAGCATTAGGAGTGCTGTGTAGAGGCTGCAGTGAGGTTTGACCTGATGTAAAAGAGGGCATTTAACTTAAAAATGTGTGATTGAGCTTATCAACAGCAAAACACAATACTTAGGCAGTACAAAAAACATCACATAGGGTAGGTGACGTTGTCCTGAATTTCCACATGGCTGTAGTTTAGTCACAGAGTAATGGCTAAGGGAGGAGTTTAATCATAGCCTTGCTAAAGTTTAGTGCAACTACACCTACACAGTAGTTCTAAAACTGGCATATATAAGGAGAAAGACACAAAGGGATGACTTTTATTTATCAGTCATTCAGTAACTCTGCCAGGAAATCCAGTTCAACGCTTTCACCTGAAATGCACTGTAAGCAGCACAATCATTTGATACTTAGTGTCCGAAAAGTTACATCTTGTAGTTAAAGTTTAATTAGCCAATAATATGCTGATGACAAAGGCTTTGAAATTGTATCAGCTGTGCAAACTGCCATAAGTTCCACAACTTTCCTGTTGCGTTTGCGTGATTCTCCCATCGTCTCAACTCTCTTACTGTTTCAAATGTCATGCAGAAAAACTAACAGCGTGAACAACAACAACAAAAAACAAATATTCAGCATAAACTGTTGCATGGCATAATTTTATCTATCTTTGTGGTGTCTGTACTTAAACCCAAATAAATGGCTGAGTTCACTTCTGCTGCTCTGTACAAAATCGTCAGATCACCTGTAGATACAAATAGCACCAACACATCTCTTGATAGGCCGGTGAACCGAATACATCCTGGTGCAAGGATACATCTCCTCTCTGCAGTCTGCGGACATGGAGGATATTTTATCAAAAGATAAAGCACAGAAAAGACATGGTGTCAGTGTTTCATGCAGCCTCGAGAGATGTAGTTCAAAAGGTCATCATCAATCTCCTGCCACTCACCCGGAGGTAAGGTGGCTGCAGGTGGCGCAGTGCTCTCTGGAAACAGGGAAAGAAAACACAATCAGACCATCTCACCACTGACCCATCTCAGTGACTCACTGACTGACAGATGTCGTGCGACATACGACTGATCTCAAAATGTGACTTATGAGGAGGTGAGCATTACCAGCCTGCTGGACTTGGGCTACAGCTGTGAGTGCTGTGGAACAGAAACCACATGAGGGGAGTGTTTTGCAGCATAAAAACAAACACACAGCGACTCAACCGTAATTAAACAAGATGATTTGTGTGTTCTGTTTGGCAGCGTTACCGTGGAAACTGCAGAGGAGCAGGACCACTGGAAGGCTGCCCATTCCTTTAACTTGTGAGGGGTAAAAACTTTACGAGCTGGAGGAAACCGAAGAGGAAAAGAGTCAGGGTGATTTCACAGAGTGGAACTGTTCAATATCCTCACTCAGGATTTTTGCCTGTTTATGTTTCCTTTAATCATGTTTCATATAAATGCTCAGGATATTCCGGGCCACTGTAATGTTTTCCCTACAGCTTGGCTCCAGCTGAAAACACACAGAGCAGTGCTGTGTTTTGGAGAAGTTGTCATCTTTATGGGAGCGATGTCATTTTACCCTGGAATATTCTGCTCTATGGCATATTCTTGCAAACTCTGCACTGCATTTAAACACACAGAAACTATATATTAAAACACTTTTAATTACTTTTTACCTTCATAATGTTTCTCCCCTGCTTCCTCTCACTTCTTTTTTCACTTTCTCCTCTTCTTCTCTCCCACCCTGCATCATTCCTCTTGTGATGTGTCAGTGTGACTTTGGAGTCCAAGACGTGAGTTCTCTCTCAAGAATGTGTTTTTTGTGCCCTATTTGAGCACCCCCTCCACCCCTCCTCTGTTACACTCGCACATTCTTTTCCAACTTTCTTTCATAGAACATATTACGACTTTCCCACTGTACAATCATCACTGGCCCCTGTTGGTTTTGTCACAACTGCTGCATTTTCTGCTCCACTTATCCCAGAGTCAGTTATACATTTACAATTACAGAATTGAAAACTCCTAATTTAGCTCTCAGCATGCCGCTGCTCATCTGTGTCTGATGCTAACATGTTTAATGTTAGTTATACTTACAGAACTCTGGATTCATCTATGTATCACAAAGTTATAGACGTCTGTCAAGTCGCAACTCTTTACATTTGGTATAGCTTTTTACCTGAATCATCCTTCAATCTCTATCTTTGAAGATAGTTTGCATCCTCAGATGCTTCTTTGCATTTTTCTACAACATGTGTCAAATCTGACAATAAGAAGCAGAACAAGATTGTACTCACAACTTTTGCTGTCGTCCACAACTGCTTTAGTTTTATGAATCTTTTGTCTTCTCTTCTTTCTCCTCCTTCCCTCTTCTTCTCCCTGCTCCTCCTCCTCCTCCCCCTGTCCTCCTTACCACCATAGTTTTCTTGCCTTTCACTTTTTTTTCACTGCTCTAATCTGGTACAAAAAGATAGAGAAAAAAATAGCATGCAGCTGCAGTTCTGTTGTCAGTAAGCTAAAGATATTTCCCCTTTCACACACATCTTAGGCGGATATTGTATTACTCATACATACAGTTCTGAAACCTTGTGTCTCACTGTCTGATCACCACACTAGCAAAGCTTACATTCTCATCATCAACCAAAGAGTAGGAAACCTTACCTTGTTAAAAAAAAAAAAAAACACAGTTGACGAAGGGCTTTTCCAATAATGCATGTTCATAGGATGCAGAGGTAGCTCTGACAAAACTAATTACAAGACAAGTGAGTCATACTTGATCATGTATTTATAAATTATTTTATGATGTATTGTAAAACAGAAGAAAACAGCAAGTTGAAGTCATCAAAAGCATCAAACCACAGTGGACCTTGAGTTTGACTACAGCACTTCTTAATATTACCAGCAGGTGGAGCCATGCACATTGGAAAGGGTTGTATTGACAGTTTTTCTCAGTAGCTTTGATACATTTCTCGAATCATCCTCGCCATTTGATAAACAGTATGGGCATTTCTGAAAACAATTCTTACAAATAGAAAAACACCATGGGTTACCTTCAAGAACCAGACTATTTCTCAAAATTCTTTGTTTGTCTCTTAAAAGTAAATATCTGTGTCGATGAACATGTCAGTGCCATCAGTATGATGAGTCCTCGTGTCATTATGTAAGGATAGTACAGTCAAATTGCTTAGTCATGTTGTCAATATAACAATGGAAGGATGTTCTGATGTAAACTATGCCTAAAGTTTTGATGACAGTTATTGTAAATTGCAAGTTACATCTTAGTCTATGTGGGAGATTGATTACAAGAGACTGAACAATATTCATATTTTCACTTTCACTGTTTGTACTGTAATTTGTTGACTTATCCCATCATTGCAATACAGAAAGGAGAAGAAGGTGCTGCATAGCACAAAGAAAAAAAACAACAAAAAACAAAAATGTGAACATAGGGCAGTCTCCTTAGGGAAAACAGTACATGCAGTGCTGTTGAAATTACAGTACAATGTAGTCTTCCTAAACCTTCCAGTGTTCCTGTATATTGGACCACAAATTCTCATACACATCACAACAGATATTCTCATTCTCTTTAGACAAAATGTCTGAATGATTGAGGACACAGTTCTTCGACTTCAACCAACCTTAGCCATTGTAAGCTTGTGATTGAGAACATGGTTCACAAGTGGGGTGGATCTTTATTTTCCCTTTACAGTAAATTTGTTGCCATTGTCTGTATAGAGAAAAGTACTGATTCATACTTTACAATTGATGGTTCATGAGATGCACCTTTGGTTGATCATTGGTTGATCTAATGCTTTACACATTTCCATTTCTCAGACAAAGTCAAGCTTGACCAGGGAGGAATTTACCAATCCAGACGGATTAAAAAAAAAAATCCAATGGAATTGTGTTCAAAGATGTTTGACATATGCCTTTTTGCATGTAAAGACTTACGCAATGAACTCATGACTAAATGTTGTGGGGAGATCAACATGACATGTACAAGTGGTAATGTAGGAAACAGCAGAGAATTGAACATAATCATTTGCATGGATGTCCCAAAGCATTTGCAACTTGTTCAAAGACATGAGAAACTGCTTTTTTAATTCGCCCAAGTGACACAATGATGTGAAGATTGAAGAAGCAGTTTTGAGAATTTTAATCCTGATCTAAGAAAAGAACCAAATCAACAGAGAAACACTATAATTTAGGCAGCATTGATTTTGAAACGAAATTAGATTTTCATATGAGTTCTGTCATTTGTTTAGTTTTCTCCTGGACTCATGTAACAGATCCACCCTAACCCTGTGCCTCTCTGTGCTCATCAGTGACAGTCATTTTTTCCAAATCATCATATCATCTGTTGCACATTCTAAATATATACAAATTGAATCTGACACACAACAGTTTGTTTGTTTACTGTAGTGCAGACTTACGTAAGTTATAGTTTCGCCAGAACAATGTTCATGGACAAGTGAAGAAGTAATCAGTGTTGAAAGTTGTTGAGAAACTAAAAACACTTGTATTGTACAATAGATATCTTCATGGAGACAGTTTAGCTCAGTGGTTAAATCAGCCGCCCAGTGTACCATACATCACAGAATAGTGGATTAATTCCTAAAGTCATTCCTCACTCTCTCTAAACAGAGTTCATGTAACCCTGGCCACACAAAAAACACATTTGAGAAATACATTTACATTGTTGTCATTATAGGGTTGGTGTGACTGTGTGACATTGTGTCTTTGGTCTTTTTACTTTCCTCGGTGGATAAAGCACATTCATTAGTGACGCCCTCATTATTCTAAGGGTTAGATGAGATGAGATGAGATGAGATGAGATGAGATGAGATGAGATGAGATGAGATGAGATGAGATGAGATGAGATGAGATGAGATGAGATGAGATGAGATGAGATTAAATAAGATGAGGTTAGGTGAGATGAGATGGCATGACATGAGATAACGTGGGATAAGATGGCATCAGATCAAATGAGATGAGGAGAGATTAAATTAATGAGATGTGATGACAATAGATGAAATGAGGGGAAGTGAAATGAGGTCAGATGAGATGAGATGAGATGAGATGAGACAAACTGAGGTGTGATGAAATGAGATGGGATATGAAAAGATGCCAGACCTCTCTCTTTCAGTGCAACACAAAACAAGAATAAAACGTTTCAAGTTGTAAACTTGTCTGGGTAAAGTCTTCGTGAAAACATGTCACACCAGACCTATAAGATGTCATCTTTCACAAACACATTTGTTTGGTTGACCTCCTTCTGAAATGGGGCACCAGCACACACATCCTGAATACATTTGAGATCCATGATAAGTCTTAAGTATCCTAACCTTTCTTCTGCTATCGAGTTAGCTGGCTCTCCTTTGTATTTCTAGTGTCAACAGACTGGAAATGGTACAGTTACAAAAACCATACTTTGTACTTACAATATTAAACCATTGTGGTCTCAATCTTCTTCTGAGCAGACCAGGAAGGGGAAATTCACTTCCAGAACAATCTTTCATACCATAAACCGTACCATCATATCACAAAAATGGGCCTATGTTAAACTCCATCTTATACTTATCTTGTAGTGTCTAACCCTCTCAACTTCCAACAACCAACAACCAAAATGGATGAGTTATGTAGGAATAGACACCACGCTCAGTTTTCAAGAATAGAGAAATTAACTGCAGAGACCAACACTGTTTTTGCTCTGGGCTGCAAATATGTCATATTGTGATACAAAGATGAGTAGGTGCCTTTCTGCCGCAGGACACAAATGACTGCCAATGCCATAGTTTCCCTTTGTCTCAGAGCTCTTTTTTGCAAGAAGATTATTTTCATTGAGGCCGCTGAAGCTGCACTAGGAGGGAAACTTGACTCTTTATTGGCCTCAATAGACTCGACTAATATAAATGTTGCTATGCATTCCCCTGAAGGCATGGACAACAAAACACTCACTGGCTCTCATCCAATGGTAGGCCCAGTCAGCTCAAGAGAGAGACACTCATCATTCCCTTGACATATCGGGGCTACATGGACTTCAGGGTGAGCGCCTGTAGCTGTCCCTAACAAGGTCAACCGGGGAAGCCCGATGACAGCTTGACTTATGGAGGCACTGTAAGCAAAAGAGACGAGTGGAAGAGCCAAGGAGGACAATCAATCCTTTGAACACATCAGCGTGCCACTCTGCGCACGCTGCACAGGCGTGCGGGGTAAAAAGAGCTGAAAGGAGCCAAGGGAGAGTGAATCAAACACAGAAAAGGAGTCGGGTGTTCAGAGAGCAGAAAAGCAACGCAGAATAGTGAAGGCAAACATGCCTGATAGTAAACACATGATAATATCTTGACTTGTTTATTAGTTGGATGCCATTGCCTGGACATGCCAGCTCTGCAATGCATACTCTCTCGCTGACCTCCTTTTCACCTCAACACACTCCTGCCTTACTCTCCATCTCTTTTACTGTCTGGATTTCAACCAGCAATACGTTTTTACTGTACCTAAGAAAACACTAACCCTAACTTTACGTTATTGTAACGTGTACCTCAAACTGCACTGACCCTCTCTGCTCTGTATTTGATCCCCCCGTCAGTAGTGTTACAGTTTCTCCATTCTTGTCCACTCGTGTGCTGTCTCATTGCAGAATTAATGTCACAGTAATCTAAAACTTTTTGTTTTACGACACAGTGATGACCTTTGTTCATAAAGTTTCAGGAGGCAGAAGGGGTCTTCAGGTGAAAGTTGTGGTGTGGCCAGGAATTCAGACCTCATGAAACAGTATCACACTGAGCTCCATGATGTAAAATGATAACTGGGGAGTTCAGCTAACTTAAAGAAATTCTTCAACTAATTGTTTTTAAGAAAAAGTATGTAAAATAGATTAAATTAAAAATAAACCCAACTCTTTTATGACATGTATGAATTACTTACAGTAACGTCCAACAGGTAGTCAGTTAGTGTATTTACTTACACAACTTACACTGATTTTAGCTTGCTTCACAAGTCCTTACTTTCTAATAACTTTTGCTGTGTGGATTTTTTAAAGTGTTTTATCATTGTCTTTCCTTCTTTGACTATTTTATCAACTGCTGTCATTTTTCAGTCTGTTTTTTTGTCTGTGAAGCACCTTGGGCTGCATGCTTGAATGAAGTCTGATTGGAGTTATAATATAATAAAAGCTATAATATTTAAGCTTACTTCTTCATAGGAAGTGTACTGACTGACATTAACTATAACGATTTATGTGCACAGTAATTACCTCATCTTGTCTATTTTGAAAACTACAACCCGAGCCAACCCCAGTGAAATGCAATACAGCATCCATTAGGGTTGGTGACCTATTAAAAGTTTTATATAACCAAAATTTGTGTAACACTTTGGAGACCAGAAGTAACAGGCATTTTTTTAACACCTAACACTGTGCTCACATACAGTATATACAGTATTCAGTTGGAATAAATTAAACAGACTGCTTCATTCACTCTGCTTAATTTGTCTCCAGTTCACTCACAGAAGTGACCTAATTCCCTCTTATCACTTCTGATATGTAAGACAGTTAACACTGTCAAGTTTGAAGCTGATTGAACAAGGATGTGTTGAAAATAGGGGTGCACTGATCACAATTTTTTGGCCGATCTTTAAAAAGCCTGACCTTCTGACACTGATTTACAGCATATACCTTTAATGTTCCAATCTTATTTTATTGAAAATCCTTGAAGAGTACCTGTGAAACAATAAAATCTTTATGTTCTAACTTAACAGCTAATAAAGTGTCCTGAGTCTCAGAGCAAAAAGCAACAATGGCTGGCTGTCAGACCTTCCCCAAGGTATATAAGATCAGTTTCATATGTAAGGATGGGTTGATCACCGATCCCCAATCCCCCCAAAATAAGGTAATTGGCACTGATCGGTCGGTGCATGTCTAGTTGAAAAAATATATGAACTCTGTTAGAGTTTAAAGATACAAAGAAAAGATGGAATTGAACAGTCATTTACACACTTCTGAGTGTATATGAGTTTGATTAGTTTTCACGTTTTAAAATCCATTGCATATTTAAATATTTTAAAGTTAATTGTTTGAATTAATTTTAATATTCTGCATTGAGGCCAAGCACAGTGGTATATATGATTCCAAGGCATTGTATCAGGGGTCTTAACCTAAATCTTCTAGCTGCTGTAAATCAGCAAGATGTCCTAAAAGTACATAGATGTCCTCCCCAGGATGGTATTAAACTTATTTCCTCACAAAGATATTAAGTCAAGTAGGTATACACTCACTTTTTTCTTCTTTTTTTTTCATTTAAGTCTCTGTCTCTGACATAATACTTTTCTTCTCCCCTAATTTCAACTAATAATCACTATTAACAGTTGTGTGTTGAAACCCAAGTTAATTCAACAATCCTATTGTATCCTAAAACTATAAATGCAGTCTGTTTAAGGTCTTAACCTTGAAATTTATTGTGGTTGTGTGAATTACTCAAAAAGTCCTAGAAGCACAGAAGTGTTCTCTCTACAATCACGTCAAAATTTGATCCCTACAAAGACAGCAAAGCATGCAGGCACTTACACATTTTTTGTTGTCTTTGTCTACTTCTGAAGACCCTAATTTACACAACTTTTTTCCTGGCCCCCATTGTTTTCCCTTTAGTAATCACAGCCTTATATATTTCCCACGCTTATCCCAAACCTAACCAAATTCTATCCAGGACTTCAACATGATGTCTAATTTTTTTCTCATAAACAGATCTGCTTAAAATGTCTCTCTCTAGAAACATTTTAAAGTTTGAGAATTTTAGATTGTTTTTCTCATCATCTTCTGAAAAGTACTGGATGCAGGCCTCTGCTTTTTGACCTGAGTATAACATTCATTGAAGTCACAACTAAACCTCAAAACCTAATCTTTACTACAGAAACGCACATAAAACAACTAAACTCTCACATTAACACCTCATAATGAACATTTAGCTGCCTTCATAACCTCATATCGTACTATGTGTTGATTAATAGAGCTTACAATTAACAGCATTGCTCTCACTTCTGTTTTAGCAATTAAAGAAGATGAACCTCTCACAAGCAGCCAGGTGACAGAGAAAGTTGCCGGTGTAGGGGAAAATGCACGATGCTTCACTCTGAGGATACATTTCAGACATTCTGCCATATGAACTCTTTTTGCTCCACTCTGACCATCAATCTGGCTCTGATTTCGGTGTCTGTGTATGCTGCCTTCAGACTCACGACATGTGGAATCCTTTATCAGTCCATCCATCTTGGTATTATTTACATCTAATTTTATTTTCCAACTGGTTGTCTTTATGGCTGCTATCCATGTAGCAGCGTGAAGAAATGTACGTATTTTTTTTAGAACAGCAAACTCACCTCTAAAGGAGAAAAAGGTAACTTCCGTTTGATACACAGACTACATTTCTTGTTGACAATATAAATTTAGATTTGTGTTCAAGGTGTTGAAATATCCTTCCTGACTTGGAAGCACTGACATGGTTTAAAGTCTAACAAGCATCATCTCCTGACAGCGCTCTTAGATTTTATTAAGCACCATCAGTCAGTCTGTCCAGCTGTCCTTATTTCTCCTCTTCTCATCATCCGTGCTGTCTGTCCTCATGGCCCTCGCACAGATTTGCACCTCTGTTTGCCTCTCTGTGTTGGCCCTCCATTGTCTCTGTGGTCCACACCATGTGTTTCCATTTATCAAGCCTTGGTCTTCCATTAACCCCCTACCATAATGTTACATGAGCCGTGTGTCTCTGTTTACTGGAAAACAGCCATCACCAAAGGAGAGATGAAGTATTTTAATGCATACTAACTGTGCCATGGGAGTCAGGTAGTGAGGTCTTGGTTCATGTGACAGGTGTCATGAGGGGTCCAGGTGGTGAATGGAGGGAAAAGAAGTCCAGGAGGCTGCACACAGTGAATGTGAGTCAAGAGGATGAAAGGGAGAGTGATGACCCTGGTGGCACAAGAGAAGAAAGGGAAAAGTAATCAGCTACAAGGCAAGATGGGTCACGTTGTTCCATCAGATTGTGCTGTTTAAGACCTTAGGGCGCCAGGGCAGCCTGACTTTTGCGTTTGGAGGGCAGTGGATAGCAGATAGAAGAGGGAGGTGATGATGTGCATGGTTTGTAAATAGATGGGTCTGGGATCTATTTATAAATCCATCTGGAGTGGCCCTTAGCAGGGGTTAGCACAGGCCCTACTGACAAACACACACACCGCACTGCACATTAACAGCTCACTACCAACAGGGATCTGCTCCAAAATGAAACTGATATATTGAGAACCGTGGAAAAATTTAAACTGATCAGATTTTATGTGATGCATTTACCATTCCTTGTACCTATAAAAGTTGCAGTAAACTCAACTGCATTTAGTGCAAAGAAGGGTCATTATTTTAGGATTTATTTATTATTTTCTTACTGCTTTTTTGCATACCTGCATAGCTGGAGGCACTTGATAACAGCACAGCATGATTCAGATCAGGGATACATGTTAAAAGTGCACCAAGCAGTACCAAAGAATTCTTTTGGAGAGGCACTGTAACAGGAATAAAGGTGATTTTTCAACTGGTTATTTCCTTCCTGACAGATTTAGGACAGCTATGGCCCCCATGAACAAGACAGAGGTCATAGTCTCTGTGTGCAGATTTCACGTGAGGTTTGTTTTACTGTCAGCATGTCCATGAATAATGTGTCGCTGTACGGAACAATATATTCTAAAAAAGGTCTTTTAAGCCTGCTGGCAGTATGAGTGAATATCCAGTATATCCTGCAGCAGGTAGTGCGCCCGGGGTTTGCATCACGCAAACTTGGAAGAAGATCACGCTGGTATCACTATCGGGTTGTATTGTTCAGTCCAATTTTAGATGTGTGTCTTGTGTTCTGCAGCACCTGTTGCTTCCCCACGTCAAAGATGTCATTTCTTTCCACAGGTTTACTTTCCTAGAGGCTGATATAACAGTTTCATGAGCTCTCTTTGATTGTTTAAAAATAACTGGCTCTGAGGGTGTGTTATGAAAACTTTTTTTTAAATGATCAAGTTTATAACTCATAAGGAACTAAGACAAAATAGAGTGTAAGTCCATAATGGGCCAATGGCTCACATGTCGGATAAACAAATGCTGGAACCTTCTCCTGTAATCTCCCTTATTCAATGACGGGCTGAATAAAGAGCATGCAGATGAAGTGATAGACTGTGCACCAATGATGCTTTTGATGCCAAAGAGTAAACAAGACAAACAAGACAACTGTTAAAATATTACTTAAAGCTCCTGTTAGGAACAAAGAGATACTGCTCATCTCTTGGCAAGTTTAGTCTCGTAAGTCTTTATTATCCATCCAAACAGTCACACCCTTTTTGACTTTACCAAAGAGGATCGGTACCTCTGCCACAGAAAATGTAAAAAAAAAAAAAAAACTTACCTCCCATCAGACATTAAAAGTAACGTAGATGGCCTAGCTTTCTTTTTTAAGTCCTAAAGAAGCATCACAATTAATTTCTGTCTGTTTCATTAGCAGATTAAAGCTCCTCATAGAAGCTATTTCACGCTTTAAATTTGATACTTCACAAGTAGTTTGACACCCGCAAACACCCCTTTAACCCTAATAAACTTCAGGATTTTAGATTTCTTCAAACCTAACCTAATGACACCTCTTCCACATCTGTCAAAACACTCCAATTTTGAAAATCTCTGACTTTCTATTTACTGTACACCTCTGCTGAGGCTCTCTCAGCCTGTGTGCTGTAAACCATTTCGATGGAATCTGACCTGGAGGCAGCAGTGACAGGTATTATAAATAAAGATATAGATACAGTCGTCTTCATGATGGGGCTTGAGCTCGCGCTTGTAGGCATCAGTGTTAAACTTGGACCACACTTCTGGGTAGCCAAAGTTAAAAGGTCAGATCTCTTGGTCTCTTTGTTCAATTTTATTGAAATAAATATGTAGAACTGAGAAAAGTCAGGGGCTGTGTTCATTTATGTTGTTTTTTTTTCAAGTAGTTACACCCAGTTTCTGAGCTCTTCCCTCAGGTGCTTACGCTTACTAGATTATAGCAGTTGTGTAAATGCACTTAGGCTTCCCTCTGTAGTGCTGTTGTGTCTGTTTTAAATAGCTAAAGGCCATTTTACAAAGGAGATGTAAAACAACATAGTAGATTTGTGTGGCATTAGCAGCAGCTACAGACCTGAGAACTGCACCCTTAAAAACAAGACAAGTCAGCTTGTCCTGCACTACTGTTGTCGACAAAGTTGATAGTCAAAGTCCCGCCTCTGCTTAATTTGTAGTGGTCACTCTGAGTGGCATTTTGATATTAAAGCAGTGGTGCAGAAAACAGGCCCTACCATTGCAATAAATAAATAAATAAATAAGTAAGTAATGGACACATGCAAATGGATTTTTTTTTCATTACGTAATCAACTCTTGAATTATGTGACTTTGGTTTGGGTTCAACTGTACCAGAAGTTCACATTACTAAATGCATTGAGCCTGAAAGTGACATATCAGTCAAACTTAGGATTTTATCTATATTTATATCCATTTATATCTTTATGAAATTGGCTTGTTTGTAAAACTCATTCACTTAGAGGGTAATAAAAAATGACTTTATTTTTTGGGGAACAATTCATGTACAGATCTGAAAAGGCACTATAATACAGCTTATACCCAAAACTTCACACTTCTCTTGTATTATCGAAAGCTTTTTTTCATTCTCTAAAAAAACATCCTATAGCAAACACACTTTGAAATATGTACAACAAGAAATAAGTGATAACTTCAGTAGCAACATTTGTAAAGTATGAAAAGTACAGCACCGTAGAATGTATACATTAGTATTGAATAAGGTCTAAAAGTTTCTGGTCTATTCTCTCCTGTTCATCTCTCTCCTCTTCCCTCCCTCAACAGCTCCTCTGCTACACCTGCCCCTTCTCTTATTTTTTTGGCCTCCTTCTGTGCCTCCTCTGCCTTCCTCATCTCCTCCCTCTCTGTCTCCAATAGCCATGGCCCCCCAAGATAACTCAGGATCTCCTCAGGGCTTCCTCTGAGCTTGGGTTCAGGATTGAGCAGCTCCTTAAAAAGAGTCATAACCAGTGAGCTGAGACCCTCAAACTGTGATGGAAGAGGGTTTTCCCCTTTGTTCTCTTTCAGGATGACATAACTGTCTTTTTCCTCCCTTTCAGCCTCACGGTCAAACCACGCTTTAAATCTACGGAAGCCACGATCGTCGCTGGTGCTCTCCTCCCAGGGGAAGCAGCCAGTTAGAAGGCAGTAGACGAGCACCCCAAGAGCCCAGCTGTCAATACAAGGCTCCACTGTAATCCAAATGTCCTCCATCTCCTCCTCCGTGCCCTCACATATCCTCCTCTCCATCTCCTTCTCAGCTGCCTTGGCAGGTTCCACCTCAGGAGTGCAGAAAGGAGACTCGTACCAGACGGCACGAACGGTGGCACCAATGGCCCGAGCAAGGCCGAAATCGCCCAGTTTGACCCAGCGGCAGGAGCTGTCACACAGAAAGATGTTCTCAGGTTTGATGTCACGGTGGACGAATCCCAGAGAGTGAAGATGTGTAACAGCACCGCTCAGCTGGGACATCACTCTCTGGACACACTCTTCATCCACCCCGACCTGGAACAGAAAGACACTCTGGATAAGAGATTAACTTATTACCACACTTCATATTAGGTGACAGGTTGAAAGCAATCTGGTTAGAGCAGTACATGGGTGGCGTAACATTTCTGTCACTACATATTATGGTGACGTCCTTTGAAATTGCTGCTTTACTGCATGTACTCCCACTTACTCTTATCACCTCTCTATTATGTTACTGGCAGCAACAAAGACACAGACACAGAAGAGGGTGAGCTGGAACCTTTTATCAAGCCTGCTTCAAGTTTTTGCTGACGGGAATGAAAGCTCCAAAGGGAACGGTCAGCAGGTTCAGTTTCCATGCGGAGAGACACACAGCTGAAATGTTAGCAGCACTGTACTATATTAGTAATACATTAGTTAGTGACCACCTGCAACCTCCTAAGCAACATTTATGCACTATTTCTGTATTTTTACAGTAAGGGAAAAGTTGTGCTCTTTTTACAACCAAAGTGCTTCGTTTAAGGTCAGGGAAAGTTTCTGGTCTTGATTAAATGTTCCTTCTTTCATAATCTTTCCCTAACTTTAACCAACTGTTGTAAGCAACTAAACAGAAACACAAAATAACTGATTGTGCATGTGTTGCTAAGAGAAGATACAGTGTTGCAAATATTGCAGCGAAAAACGAATCCAGTTGCAAATTTTGCAACCAGAGTGATTCATTTAATGAAGAGTACATTTTTAATGTTAAAAATATGCATAGTTGAGGTTTCAGCAGTGGGTTGCAACATTAACACAAAAGGAAACAAATTGAATGTTTCATATATTAGTAAAAGTGTGTTGATGGGATAAACTTGGTAAAAACAGCCCTTTTCGTGCTACACATGAGCAAAACTGACCTCAGACACTATCACGCTGTAGAGGTCACCATATAGACCGGCCTGCTGAGCAAAGACATAGTAGGACGGAGTTGAAAAGAAGATCCCCAAGGCCCGTGTGAGGGAAGGATGAGTGCAGTAAGAAAGAGAGAGATTGTATTCACGCAGGAAAGAGGTGAGAGAAGTAGATCGACGAGGGAAGAACTTGAGAGCCATAGGGGTTCCTGGAGAGGATGAAGCAGAAGAACATAGGCTGAGTGCTACAACCTCTAATGAGATGTTGACCAAAAGCTGTCATCATTGATGGTATGTAAGTGCTGCCCATCACTAACACTGCGAACAAATATAACTTCCCCTTTGGGCCGACTCTGTTACACCACTGAACCCCAGTTGCCGCAATTCTATCTTAGAGAATGTACTAAAGCACTTCATTACAGCGACAGAGGCTCAAAAGGTTAAGTGAACACTATGAAAAGACAGATCTTTCCTCACGTCACTACAAGCTCTGACTCCACACATCCACAAGTGTTGTTTCTGCACTACGGAGCCTGGAGCTGAGAAAAATCTACTAGTAAGGTGAATTAAAACAGTAATGTAAAAATAAAATTTGACTGGAAATTTCACACAACCTCAAAAACTGACCTAATCTAAAGCAAACAAGATGCAAAAGGCTCCAGAGGCCTTGACCTTTGACCCCGTGTCTTGCACTTACCCTTTTTTCTGTGTACGGCTAACATGACCTTCCCGTAGGATCCCTCTCCCAGGAGCTTCACCACCTGGAAGTGCTCTGAAACCTTCAGACTGGGCATGGACTGCGCCGACAGAAAACATAGCTCGTCCAGTTCCTGAGCTGTTGCAGCCTGTCACGCACAGACACACAAACACACATGAGCCCATATTGATTCGCATTGCATAAGGGCTTCAGATGATGATGGGCTCAGTGGTGTCAACTGAAAGGAGATCCACAGCCTCAGCGGCATGTGTTGATGTTAATGATGGATATCTACGCAGAATGTAGTATGAATCTGAAGCCAAAGATGCTGACGTGTCACCTGAACCAGCTCCGCTAAAGAGCACCTTGCAACTCCAAATCTCATATATCTCATTAGCTGAAACACAGATATGTTACCCTTACATTATCTTTTGGGTCAAGACTAATTATTAGCATGCTAACCTTTCCTGTGTAGTATGGACTATATGTGTTCTTTCAGTAGCTGTTAGTCGTCCTATAGAGGATATAAACTTCAGACATTTGTGTGATGTCTTATCAGGACAATCAGACCATTTGGCGCTGTCATTCAGTCTCCTTCGTCATTCACTGTTTCACCGTCACATTTATAGAGACCCCTTTGAAGTGGATCTCTCGCTGCATATCTCCACCAATTACTGAGGCCGTGAACTGTTACCACACAAAAGATAAAGAGATAACATATTTTTACTTCTGACCTTCCATCGGTTGCATAACTAAGCTTTGTAGGCAATTCACTTTAATTAAATTACACCTGCTGCCTCCCCAAAGAAATGGACCATCTCTGGTGGGCAACGTGCTCCTGTCAATCCATTATTGTGCTGTGTGTTGGGATAATGAGCCAGATTATTGTTGGCGGGACTTTTTGAATAAATCTCTGATAGTGGAGGTCAAATGATGGCACATGACACCTGAGCGATGCAATGACATGGTATTGCAAAATGACCAGATGTCAGTTTTGAGAAATGGATCTGATGTGCAGCCAAATATCAGACAGCAGGTTTCAGCCTGTTTGCGGTTGCTGTTTGGCACAGATGTTTCCAAAACAGCCAGATTTAAATAAAGCAAATGATAGGACACTTAAAGACTAATGGTATACTGGTGGATGTATAACGAAAAAAAAGAGTAAAATTTGGATTTTTTTTTTTACTATTGCACAATCAATTTTTTTATTTTGGAAAGATTGTGATTGATAAGAAAAGGATTTTAACTACTCATTTGGATCTTTATACAAGTGGATACATAAAAAGTGATAAGAAACACTGCCTGTGCACATATATGTGCAAGTTTTCTCAGTTTTAAACTGAAATCATCATACTAGACTCCTGAATCCAAATGTCAGTTGGGTTTCTTTCACGCAGTTGTTAACACATGTTCATGTTATCACATTATTACATTCCCCAGCTGCCCTTCATTCCACACGAGCCAAACAGAAATGAATACAATTTATTACAATTTCAGAAGGTCATGCCATTCAGTTTGATCCCATTTACCTTATGAATTATGGATTGGGTAACTCATCACTCATCACGGACTCATCCGAAACTTGTGTTACATCATGATATTTTTCTTGTCCCTTTAAACGGAGGCGATTATTTATTGAACTCTATTTATAAATGCCACTTTGAGCAGCAAGTGGTCTGAGATTCTAATGAGGGCTCTGCATGAGCTAACATTATTAACAAATTTGAAGCGAGGCGCAAGTGCTCAACGTTACAAGCTGAAAATCCTCTCACTTACTCTGTCTACTTAACATTTGCAGCATTGGAGAAATCTTGCAATAAAAGCTGGGGATGCATTTCTGTAATGTCTGCACGTCATCTCATCATACACTCACAAAAAATACATGCTAATGGTACAAAGTGCACACACAACCATTTGCATACACAGAAAAACATCATCGGTGCATCTTCCCTTATTCTCAGTAGGTTTTTACAGAATGGTTTTATGAACCCCAATGACTCTCAGGACTCATCTGGGAGTGACAGATGAAGTTTGCCTGAGGCGGTGTGGTCTTGTGAATGAGGTGCAATACTTACTGTCATTTTCTGTTCAGTTGGTTGATCTCTGCTCACTTTTCAGCATCTAAAGACTTAGACTCCTGGCAAGCTGCTGCAGCAAGCTACTGTGCTGGAGCTCAACTCTGTGTCCTCGATCAGATTGATAAGTTAGTTAAAAGTGAAGCTGTTAATTTTGCCTTTGCCCCAAGGTTCCATGCAGTAGCAGAGCAGCTGTTTTATAGAGAGAGAGGGGCTCATAGATGTTTACTGGAGACCTGGATATTAACTGTGTGCTTCTCCCCAGGAGACACACGCTGAACTCTCTCCCTCTCTTTTCCTATTCTTGTGCCAAATCTCTCTCTCTCTCTCTGCCTCCCCACTGCTCTGCTGGCAGCTACATGTGAACCAGTTAGGAGGTATGTCAAACCTCTCCTCCCTCTCTCATGCCCCCCCCCCCCACCCCACATACACACACACACCATATCTCCCTGCACCCCTCTCTCACTATACACAGCTGTGTTAATGTCCCACCGTTTCCCATCTGTCAGTCACCCTGACCACATTAACCCATCTCTCCCGGCCTCCTCTCTCCTCAGCTGTCACTCAGTTTCTTTCACAAATAAAATCCCCTCTTCCTCCCCCCCCATTTCTTTCCATATCTTTCTCCCTCTTTCTCACCCTCTCAGCTTGACTGAGTCAGTGAATCCATTCTCTGACCTCCAGAGTGTAGGATTCCTCATTTAATCAACAGGTATGCAGGGATGATGGGAACAGGCCAACAAGCTGTACCCATAATCCTTAACTCTTACCAGGATAATAGAGTACAGTTAAGCATTCCTCTTATGGAACTGTTTTATCATCAGGAATCTTTTTTTTTATTTTTTTTTATTTTTTTATTTTTTACACTTTTTTCTGTCTAACCCTGAAGTGGACATATTATTAATACATTTTTACATACACCCAGATCTTTCTTTTCCCAACTTCATCCTCTCCTGTTATTTTTATTATGATGATCAGTCAAACTTTCGTCCTCATCTTCCACTCCCTAGTCTTCAGATCAGTTGTATGTTATGTCCTCACGTCCCAGATTGACGTATTTGACAGCTGAGACTTCACCTTGTTATATTCCTCTGCTCTGTACTTTGCTGTCTGCATGCCAGCTCTGTTTCCCACTTAGCACCAGCTACAGGTCAGGCCTCTCCTTCTCCTCCTCCTCCTCCTAGTCTCCACACCCTCCTCTTCTTACTGTCTACTCAGATACATTTCCCCTGGTACTACACACTACAGTCCTATTATTGCCAATGGCTTGTTGGCTTGTTGGTTATGTAACGCAAACACTGGCTGCTATCACAACGACTGCTCGGGTTACACACCGAGGCTGTGATCGTGCGGTCGGCCACAGACCAATACCAACTTCCATGTTTGTGCTCACACCGCAGGGTCCCTTGGCCCCTGCTGTAACAACTCCACCACCAAAACACAACTTCCAGTGCTTTCACTGAGATGATAGCCAAGACAGTGTCACTTTCATTCACAAATACAGGCTTAACACACACACACACACACACACACACGCATAGTGTACATACTACGCATGCAGACATGGTCTACATGCTGGGCTTACTTACATACACTTCCACACACACACAGGGTATCTTTGTAGACTGATATGTGAAGGTTACATAATGTAGGTCTATATGGTACCTTGTCTCTATAGCTTATGACATATAACCTTTGACTAAAAAGGAGGTAGTGACATGAAAAATGTCTCCTCTTTTTGATGTAAAACAGATATGGAGCATTGAGAGATAAAAGAATAAAACAAGCACATTTGAAAGCTCTACGTTTGTGTCTGTATCAATATAAATATGTATATAAGCACACTCCAAAAGCATAAGCCTTTCATTTTGGACTTCAATGAATACGGCTTTAGAAGCTGATAGTTTCAGCGGGAGAAGCAGTTTGATGTAAAATGTATATTCTGGGATGCCATGACTTTGAAAGATGCAGCTTTTTAATCTTTTAGAGTGTTGCTGAGGGTGATCACTACAGATGAGGGCCTGCTCTTCCCTTTGGTTTTCTTTAGAGCTAAATCCTTCAACACTAATTGCCTAGAGTCTCTGAAAAGTACAAGTAGATATATGTAATTAGAATAATTCCTCTGAAGACAAACTGGAATCAGAACTGACAACAGAAATCAAAACATTTAAGGTTTATCTGGAGACAGAAATGAAATGAAATGAAATCCTGCTCCTCACCTTCAAAGCCCTTCACGACCTCGTCTCTTCATACCTCACTGATCTCCTCATCATAAACAAACCCAGTCCTACCCTAACCCTTACCCATGAACTTGTCTAATTTCAGATAAAAAATATCTTCTTACACTTGATGTGAGCTACATTGACAGGGAGAGCCCTGACATAAATCATGATTCAGGACACCAAGATTAAAAATTAAGGACTCTCTACTCGTATGACTAAAATTGACTGCTTGCTGCATTTGCTGTCATTTTAAGTCATTATTTTCAATTAAGCATGTTTATGCCTTATCACAACATTTTGACTGGCAGTTAGGTTTGTGCAGTGATCAGTTGCACGGGTTACATAATGTTTCGTTGCCTTAGCTTGTGTTGTGAGAATGGTGCATTAAAAAAAAAAAAAAGAAATACTTCAGCCTACAACCTTGAAGTTGAAGGCTGAATTTTTAAGAGCACAGATATCAATGTGTCATGAAGCTTTAATTTCTATTTGTTCATTCTGACACTGTTTTTATCTGGTGTGGTGTGTCCATTGAATGTCTCCCTTACAAACTAATTTAATTAGATTAAATGACATACATTTACAGACTGATCCTGAAAACATCCATTATTGATACTTTCTTAAACTTTTGCAAAGTTAAAGATTTAATTCTTTCTGTTCTTATGCTCTTAAATTATGTGCCCTAAAACAACTCCCTAATAACAGTGCTTGAGCTGAAAGCTTAAAATGAAATGCTGTGTTAAGTTTCTCTGTGACGTAACAGCGGAAAAGCATCTGTCAAAATAGCTTTTATGCTTGTTGTAAGTGCCTGCATTTCTTTGTTTATCTTCATGAGATTAGAGTTTCCAAAACTGTGCAACAGTGCATTACACTTATATAGTTAGCTTGAGTCATCCAGCAGTGATTCTTCCACTCCCCTGCACCCCGGGGAGAGGGCGAAGATAAAAGGATAAAGGGATGTTGGATAAAAGGAGAGCTTGTACCACACATGCATGCCAGCTGTTACTGTTTTGTTCCCAACTATGGGGCTTACCGTATTTTATTTATGGGTCCACTTTGGAAGGCTGTTCTGGTTTAGCTTCATGATGGAGGTAGTTTCATGGCACCTCTCGGTGGATGCTGTGTGCTATTGCATTACTGAGGAACGACAAAAATCAGGTTAATCACCAGCGTGTGCTTTTTGTTAGATCTCTGTGAGGAATGCTGCTTTGAGTGTTACAGATTATGTGCAAGAAAACAGAATCCCTTCTTGCCCCTCATCACAATAATAAATAAATATATAAATAAATAACTTACTGATACCTCAGGTAACAGCTGATTGTAGGAAAGTTATAGTACTAAAAGGAATCTAAAGTCCTTAAAGCTGTTAAATTCAGATAGAAGTGATAATGCCTAATTCTAACCTTGGCATCAGGGTGTTGTGAAACTGTGATCTTTTAAGGCATTAAAATTGACTCTTGATGCATTGGTACTGGATGAAAATTCACAAATGTAGCAGAGGATATGTGTGCACACTAGTTCAACAAGACTTAAAGGGTTAGGGTTAACATCATTGTCAAACTGGCTCTAATGATAGTCAAGGACTGAAATGTTGACCACCTTGCTGCACTGTGAGTAAATAGTGTTTTGACCAATCATATCTCCATTTTTGTATTTATCTCAGCCTTCTCTGCTATCTAACCATGAAAATCTTAAGAAGAAAATTATAAAAAGATTAAGACATGAATAAACTTAGTCACTAACAAAAGCAGTGTGGTTACTGGAATAAATGTAGATCCAGAAGTAACAGTACTGCATCTACAAAATTAAGTTGATGCATTACAATATCAAAAACTTATCATTGATTTTACTGCAGCTGTGTATTAAGAAGGATTTCAAAGTTGTACTTCTGTTGTGGACTACTGAAATTACAACAATACTGATTGTGCCAAGGCTGTCAACCTCTAACTACAATGTAGGACCTACAGTATGTTACAGTGATTGTTTGACAGTGTTACACAGGTTTCTTTGAGATTTCTCTGCATTCTTTTTTTTTTTTACTTTAATAAAATTGTGAACTTGGACATATGTCTTATTTGAGTCTTGACTGATTTTAGGTTAGGGATTTAAACGTTACTTTAACGTGACTTCTTAAAGCACGTGTGTTATAAAAATGAATAAATTGCCTAATTTAATAGTTTATCTAAACGTAAATAGTTAATGTAGACATGATTAGCAGAGACAGAAATGGTAAGTACATGTTGATGTGTGTGGGGGAGGCATGCATGATTCATTGCCCGAGTTGGGACACCCCACTCAAAAAAGGTCTCGACATGCCCCGAGACCCTAGAACTATTTGCATGGTTGTCAATATTGACGAGAGAACAAGTATACGAAATGTTTTAAGAATTTCAAGGTTTACATCTATAAAAAAGAGGATGTGTGTACTTCCCTTTGCAGCAACAGTAGATAGCACTTGTAATAGAGGAATTAATCTTAATAAATCAAGTCCCGTCATTTCTCACCGAAAGGCTCTCAAAACCCTGTTTTTGTATCATCAGGGACTTAAACTGTAGTTGTTCAACAGTCAATCACTTATTCATGAGCCAGATACTACCATCCCAGGAAAACAAAGCTACAGGGGGTGCGGTCTTTCCTGGAGTCGAGAACGGAAGCGGAAATTCGGCCATCTCCTCGTACATTCAGGCTACAACAGGGTCAGTACACACTTCATTTGTATCCATATTATGGTTAATTGACAATATCTTTTGTCATTTTAGCTCTTAAAATAAACGTGTACTGTCAACATTGTCCTGACGTAGGGCGTGTCTTCGCTAGACATTGCACAGTCCACCAGTCAAGCTATCAGTTGCGAACTAACTAGCAGAAGCTAACAGGCTAGCAGCTATCTGTAAAGCTAGCTGGCTAATCTTTCCTAGCAGCAGCAACAGTGCAGCAAGTGTAATTTTGTCTTCACATTAACCAGCAGGTAAATTTAAACCACTTTCATTTTCCGCATTGGGTTAATGTCGGGACAAGAACATTTAGTGGACGTTTAGTAAGTTTGGACACCAGTTCGTAGCTAGCTACACCCCTCTGTACTCGTGTATACACTTCACTCAGACTTCACTCAAAGCCTGTCAAAGTGCAAGACAACTATTTCGATTAGCTGACGTGAGAATGGGAGAGTGTTCTGTTATTTGTCTTACATGAACCAACAGTTAAATATGACAGTTAACGATAGCAGTTAGGTAATTGCTTGGTTGTATACTTCTTGAATAGACTTTATTACACATATATTCTGACTTTACACTGTTATTGTTAGAACTATTGTATAATTCAAAGCACACATTAACTTTCCGTTTAGAGTCCCCACCTTTCAGTGTGTCACACAGCCAACCTCAGTTAACAGTTTCTGGTAAGCTAGCGTAACGGAGATAACGGTTTGGTTGCTAGCATTGTGTTAGGTAGGTGTGTGACAGGGCGAGCTGTGGCTGTCTGGGTGGTTTGTTAATGTTATCTGTGTGTGGGATAACAGGGTGTGGGGTCACTTCTATCCGGGGATGTCAGCCTAAGCTGCAAGCAAGTGTAAGGGAGACACGCGTTGCTGAACCTTTAATAATAACTCGTTTACAAACTGCGATGTGCTGATCTTTCATTTTTTTGCGTGAAAGAGGTGATTACCAGCGAGCTGTATGTTTGTTTACGCAGGACACAAGTCAGTCATTGTGAATGATACTGTTATTGTGTGGGAAGTGTTTTATCTAAATCAGAATGTAGTTCTTAAAACCTGTCATTCATTTTCAAGAACTCCCAGAGATTGTGAAAATATTTGACATAGAAGAAGCTTTGCCCGTTAGGTCTCTTATCTAAGATAAGTTTGTGATTAGTTGTTTGAACCTTGGTACGGAGATCCAGGAGTGTCTGAACTGACTTTTGCAATGGTTGCCTAATGTTACGTTATGCAACATGGTCTCATATTTGTTTGACCTACTAATTCAAAAAAGTACGACATGCTATAGGTGTTTATTTTCCATCAGATGCACGTACGTACTTAACAGCTGTGTCTTCAGTATAGGTTGTTCTAAAATATAGGACTAGTTTGCTAAAATAGATTTACAACCTGAAACAATTGATGAGACTAAATGGATAACCTCAGTGATACATAAAGAGTTTAATGGTGTGTTTTAAGATGGTGAGAAAGAAATCTTACAGCTTGTAAGAAGATTAAAACTGTATGAATTTCTTGTACATTGTGTGCATTGACTTCACATTGTAGTGAAGTCAATGCACACAGGCTGCAAGGGGCTAGGGGAACAGAGAAAGCAGCTTACTAGTGTTGAAGAGAAACTTTATGCATAGCGTGAGATTGATTTGTCCTCTTCCCCAGTAAACTTTCATTCTTTCACGGATTTCAGTTGAGGGAGTTTCCAAGCACACGACTTTTGAATAAAGTCTTGAAGATAGTACAAACATGTTCCACTTGTCGCACTCTTGTAATGATCTACAAACAGTTTAGAGATTGTGACAACTGCATGGATAAGTGGATAGTGACTGTTTCTCCCCCACAGGTATATCCAAAGAGATTGTGGCTGAAGGTGAAGTGATTGTTTTTTGTTACAGTTTTTTTCCTCACTCGCACTGTGACACGCGCTGACAGATTGTGTGTATTCGATGAGAAAATACAGATTGTGGCAGTGAAAGCATCAAATGGTCGGCAACATTTCAGCCTGCTGTGCAAGTAATCAAATGCAAACAATGCTCAGGAGGTACCCAGGGATCCGATATTGTCCCACAAAATCATTCATACCAGTACACCAGCAGCAGCAGCAGCAGCAGCCAGGGTTTGTCTGTGGTGTTTATGTCAGAGTCAGTTTGATAGTCAGCTTGCACCAGATGAGTTTTTACTTCTTGTTCAGTGTCTTTTTTTGTCGAAGTACTCCCTGCATGCACAACCTTGTACTGATGGCTGACCACCCTCAGCAAGTTAGTTTGAGGAGATCTTTCCATCACTCTTTGTTTTCTGTATGTAACATGTTTATTTAAAGTAAAAGATTGTGGGGATGCAACTACATACTGTTTTTGTTGTGGAACAACTTGTGGATTACCAGTCTGGTGAAGTTGAGTTTGATTGCCTTGGGGAGTTAAGAAACCAGAAATGAATAAATTAAAGTTTAAGAAGTTGATATCAGAGATATTTTATACTTTTTAAAATGTGTTCCTAAAAGCTGATGATCAGGAAAAGCCGGTCAGTTGTTGCACCTTTAATAGTTAAAGGTTTGGTCTGTGTTCTGTGTATGGATGAGAAAAAAATTGTAGTCTAACTTTAGTTAATGTTTTATGTTGTAGACAGGATGCAATTTTCATTCAGGTCTGTTTTGCTCATTTTGTGTATTTGTGCCACAAGAAACTGGATTTGACCTGCTTTTAAATTGTATTCGACCCACTTGAAAACTCAACTCTTTGTTCCTTTAGTTCAAAAATACAGAATTCTATTTCAGTGTGTACAATTCAGACAGTTTTACATTTCAGTTTCAGTTGAGTGTGACACAGCCTTTATATCGTCTACGAACATGAAGAAGGGTAATTAGGCGGATTCACAGAAATCCTTTTTACATATTTCAAAACTTTTACACTGGAGGGTGTGCTTAATCACCAGAGAATTGAAAGTAGTTTGTGAAACTGAATTGAAAAACTGAACCTGAATTAAGCAAACTGTAGGTGGATTTTCTATTTTCAGGTAGGTTAAATACAATTTCAGAGCAACAAAAAGATTCAAATTCAGCTTTCCATCATGTTTTACAAACCCAATACAACAGATCAAATTCAGTTTCTAGTGGCACAAATCTCAACCCATACACTTTACCCAGAGGTTGTCAAGACAACTCTCAATGTGAATTAATTATTGACTTCCTCATGAATAAGTTTCACATTTGAAATGTGCAAGTGTCTTTGAACTGAAATATTCCCTTAAAATCGTCTGGGTTTTTAATCTGATATTTTCAAATTGTTTGTCAGCTAAGAATGTTTTCTGAAGCCTAAAAGCAGAGGATGTGGATGCTTTTGAAGAATATTAACAAAAAGCACTTCATTCTTTTCCCTTTTTGCTCTTATGAATTTTAAATTAGTTTCTCAAACTACCTACTCACTTCTAAAGATAATAGAAAGAGATTTGTTTCAGTTTTTTCTTTCCCGAGTTAAAAGCCTTTGTACTTTAAGTCAAAGACTAGGGTCTTTGATGATCAAAATTTAGTGTATATAAATAATAAATTGCATTTCCAACTAGTAGCCATGTGGGGATCAGCAACAGAACATGTGATTGTGTTGCTGAATATCTGCTTTGTATTTATTTTATAATGGCTGTTTGAAAGCTAGCACTAGCATGAAGTTTCAACTTTTTCTTTTCTGTTCAATATGATTGAGGCACAACATTCTCAGAGGCTTCCCTCTTTTTAAGATTATCTTTCTTGTCCCATAGTTTTCGTCTCCCTACGCCTGTGGTTTTGGACCCAATGTTGCCGCGGGAAGAAAGAGACAAACTGAGACCTAGCACTCCATGAATGAGTGGCTCACAAGCCAGAAAGAAAGAAGATACAGCCAAAGGAGAGACCCTTATTCTGCATCATTCTTGTGTAACAGGTGTGCACAAACTCTCAACGATTGAGGTTAAATAGGTGAAGACACCTGATTTCACACTTGGTTCCTCTCCCTTTCTCATATTCAGACGTCATCTCCTGTCTTTAACTCTCGATCGTGTATAATGTTAACATTATTGAGTCATTTTCATTTGTCTTTCTGAAATAACTATGTGCTTAGCCCTGCCGCTGTTTGTTTGTACTAATCATAATTTACAACCCGTCTTCTCCATCTGCTGTTCAGATTGCAAGGGAACTCGACGGCCAGACCGTTGCCATGTCGACCTCATCGCTACGGCGACAAGTTAAGAACATTGTCCACAACTATTCAGAGGCTGAAATCAAGGTTGTGTGTCCCTCTGCGTATTGGGCTTTTTTCTCTCTGCACCCACATTCTCCATAGGTCCTTGTCTTTAGTGTAGCTCCTGGATCTCTGCAGGGCAGATGACATTATGACGCATTGTAAATGCTAATAATCTAATATTCCTGTGAAGCATGTCTTCACTCTTTCCCCTCATTACACATAATGACTCCATCGTATTATCCACTCATTATATTGCCTCTCCCTGGCTTATGCCAGGATTAAGTTTGTGTTGCTTTCAGAACAATGCAAATATAATTCATCACACATTATCAGTGCTTCAGTGGTTTCAATGACCGATGGTCTGGAGGAACAATGATAGAAGTTTGTCTCTCGCTTTCTTGATGTTGTTCAGGTAAGAGAGGCAACATCCAATGACCCATGGGGCCCCAGCAGCTCTCTGATGTCAGAGATCGCTGATCTGACCTACAATGTAGTGGCCTTCTCAGAAATCATGAGCATGGTGTGGAAACGCCTCAATGATCATGGCAAGAACTGGAGACATGTGTACAAGGTTTGTGTGTGTTTACTGACACTGTGAGTAATTTTTAAACAAATACAAGGGTAGTTTGTTTGCAGGATTAAGAAAGGATATCCTCTTAACAGGATGTCTTGAAATCATTCTGTATTCAGAGAGCACGCTCTGAATCAACAGTTGCGATTGTGGAAGTTGTAAACTGCAAAGTGCTCTAAAATATTTCCACAATGAGAAGAGTCATTGGTATTTGTCTTACTTCTAACAATCCATCAATGCAGTGCATTTCATTATGTAGAGACAGAAATAAATATGTAAAAACATATGTGAAGATGAAGACATCTCAATAAATTGTCCAATGCAGTGCAAACTCACGAGTGTAAACATAGAATAACTCAATGTAAGGACAAAGCCTGAATGTTCCTGAATACTCCTACTTTTGTGTGAGATGATGCTAAATCTAATAGAGGACCCTTTGACAGTGTTGAAACACCACCAATACCTGCTGTTTCTACTCTTCTCACTCCCGAGTCATTGCCTGTAGTTTGATGTTCTCTGTGTTTATTTCATTCACCAGGCTATGACTCTTATGGAGTACCTGATCAAGACAGGCTCAGAACGCGTTGCCCAACAGTGCCGAGAGAACATATACGCAGTCCAGACCCTCAAGGATTTTCAGTACATAGATAGAGACGGCAAAGACCAGGTAAAGAAACACACCCATGTCCACAGAGCTCTTCATGGAGTTGAAGTTATTAGTGTGTGACATTGATCTGTGTGGAGCGCAGGAATTCTTTGTCAAACATACGGCTCATAGTTTACTCAAGGACACTTAACAATAACGTTTTAACCTTATGAAAACCTCAAGGCCAGCAGCAAAAGCTTTGATAGTATGCTGATAATTTGTTATCAGTTATTTGATGTATCCTGTTAATGTAATATTTAATATTATCCTGGAACATTCATTTTCAGCATGTAATTATTATGCCCCTATGATGTGTTCTTAAGGGAGTGAATGTGCGAGAGAAAGCCAAACAGCTTGTGACATTGCTGAAAGATGAAGAGAGACTAAGAGAGGAGAGAATCCACGCCCTCAAAACCAAAGAGAAGATGGCACAGACCTCCAGTGGTAAGACATCTTCTCAAACAGTGTGCAAACAAAATCAGAGTTTAAGAGAGGGCTTAACAAAAGAGCATTGACTACTCGCTTGTTGACAACCTCCATCAAGCTCTTCTGAACAGATTTATGTTTCACTCCTCCAGCCTCCTCAGCTCCATCAGCACCAAGCCTAGGAGGAAGCCTCTCGGTGGGCTCCCACTCAGGAGGCGCAGACCCTGAGCAGGCCTGGCCACAAAGCTCCGGGGAGGAAGACCTGCAGCTCCAGCTGGCTTTGGCCATGAGTAAAGAAGAAGCTGAGCAGGTAACACAAAACAGCAACTTCAAGACAAGGGCAGACAGGATAGTGTTTTCAAAGTTAAGGATTAAAACACACTTGTTACTAACCATAGCTAATTTTGAACTTTTAAGGTGAATTTGTAGTATTTTTTGCTACATGCACCTAAATTTACTCTCACCATTTGACACCTGACCTCCTCCAGACTAGCCCGGACCCTCTAGAGGACGCAGAGCTCCGCTATGCACTCACTCTGAGCAAAGAGATGCAACAAAAGGTCAGGGGCAGGGGCAGTGCCCAGCCAACTGGCCAGCCAGTCTCTAACTATCTGTCTTTCTGTCAATTGGATTTTTTTCCAACATACACCAAACATCAATCAATCAAGAAATTTATCTCATTTCTGTTTTGGGACAAAAGCAATTTGCATCACAATGCTGTAATAATGCTGAGATGATTTAGTTTGCAGTACAGAGTGGCACTTCAAACTCCTATTAAAAGATTGCTAAGTAGGTGACTTAAATCCCTGCCAAATTGTGAATACTGTAGAGAAGTTTTCACCCAAAAAAAGTGACTGATTCTTACTACAGATTGGAATTTGCATGTCATTAGCAGATGTTTATGATAATTCATTAAATGTAATTCTGAGGGGAGTGCAGGCATTGATTACTCTTTTCTTCTTTGCATGTTTTTATGTAGTAGCATGAATTCAACTACATTCTAAACTTTGTGTTTTTGATTTCCTCTCCTCTTGTACAACTTCTACTGTTTTGAGTTTCTTCAAACTTTGCTGTTTTTGATAAACATGTTTGCTTTTCACATGCAATTTATATCCCTGCACTAACTGAACCACAGTGACACTTAGTCTATTGTACAGAAGTCTGAGTATTCGTGCTCTGCTTTTTAAAAGGCACAGCCTGTCCTCTCATGGATTAGTCTGCGTTCTGCTGTTAAGTAGCTGGTCCTCATTACAATGATGTGGAATAGGTGGCATGAGGTAGGAATTTCTCAAAGAGATCTGCCAGATTATTGCAAGATTAGCAAGGCCAAAAAGTGTTTTCTTTTTGTGCTCTAGGTAGGCTTGAAGGCAAAAGATCCCAGCTGTACCCAACTAAAGACTTTCTCCTTCTGTATCATGAACAAGTGTCCCGAAAGCAGCACTTTCAGATTATAACCAACCAGCACTTTCCATGAAGTAATCACCACGTGTGTCAACAAGAAAAGTAACCACAGCTGCTTCTACAGCTGTCTCTGCTTCTAAAGAGCTGCTGTGGTGGAAACTTCAATTAAACCTCAGATTTTTGGTTACAGCAGGATTCACATCCTATCATTCCTAAACCTTCTTGCCACAACAACTCTCAGTTTTATTTTTGGTGCCCTTGTGTCAGCAGCTCTGAATGATCTCATTTGTTTTGTGAAAGTTGAAAGTAGACAAACACTTAGGGATTAATTGTGTAATTCTGGATTCTTGTGGATAATTGTGTGGTTAAGTTTCCAGTCTCTTTTTCTTCTGACTCAGGTTCTATGTGCATAAACACATATTTGACCCATATCTGTTATCTGTGATGTGTATTTGAAGGGTATGTGTGTCATGGTGCTGACATCACAATGTGTGATTGGCAGGAAGAGCGACTGCGCAGAGGTGATGACCTGAGACTGCAGATGGCCATTGAGGAGAGCAAGAGAGAAAAGGCAAAACCTGAAGAGGTCTGTGCTCTTTCCTTAACACTTATCTTCACTTAAAACTGGCCCACACTACAGGATTTTAAAAATCTTAAAAGATTCTGAAATCGGGTTGTATCTCACACATAAGGAGAATCTTCACAGATCATCTTCTCTTAAATCTGAAGCACACCCTAACTACAAGATTTGAAAATACTGGCTTTCTTTTACTACAGATTATTTGACCAGAGAGAGTGATGCACCACATGTGCTCAGTTGTTTGAGCTGAGGTTTTTAGCGCACTGGTGGGACAGGAGGAGAGAGAAGCGGAGCTGTCTGCAGCGGTGCCTTTCATCCATTATGAGCACGCAGAGGGACAGAGATGAAACTGTTGCTGTATCAGCCAATAATGGCATGATCTCACACCAATCACTGATAAAACAACAGTTTGCTACTGTATGAAAATGGCGTGATTATGTGTTATTTTTAAAGGCATTATTGAACTGGCTCGAGTGGGCCAGTGGAGCACGCAGTCAGCTGACCCCGAGCCTTTCAGTTGCACTTTGAGCCTGCGTTTGTTGTCTGTTGTCTGGTCTCTTGTAAGGGGACTCTCTCTCTCTTGGCTGTTGTCATCCTCGGTGAGAATGAATGTTGTAATCATCCAGATAAATATAAAACATGTTTGAAAATTATCGGGGCGGCTCCGACGAGTCTGTGTGACGTTCGTGGGGCTAAAGATTCTTCTGTCAACTGCTCACACTAGAAGATAATTTTGGCCGAACGTCTGGGCCGATTTTAGTACCTGACCAGATTTCTTCCCCGATTGTCGGGAGGACCAAATCGGGGTTAAATCGGGCCGAGAATCCTGTAGTGTGAGCCAGACTTTAAGGAGTTGTTGTTGTTGTTTTTTTTATACAGAGTCCATAAAACCAGAGATGGTATTGGGGTTTTATCAGTCAGACATCTTAACTAGTTATGATCCAAAATTGAATTGCTTGTGACGGTCTGTGACTTGAATCTGTGGTGTACATTGAGTACGTCATTGCTGTGCTCACAGTTTTAATTTATCAAGAATCAATTATCAGTATTTTATAACTATTCAGTACTTAGCTTTGATGAACCATCAATGTAGTGTCATCGTTTTATCTTCATATCTTTATCTCCTGTTTCTCAGCTTCATGAGTTTCTTCTTGAAGAAATGTTTTCTGACCTCAGTGTACAGAGCAGAACACCCATTTGCTCCTGAGCGTAGCTGTGAAAACACTAATCCATGACATGTTCTTTCACAGAGTGCTCTGATGGAGCTGAGTGCCGTAGACCCCTGGGGGGCCCCTGCTGCCACCTCCACTGTTGGCTCTGCAGGCCCCTCCCCTCCACCCACAGTTCCTCCCCCTGCAGCCTCAGGTCCATGGGGCGGCACCGCCACTGCTGCTGCTGCTGCTGCCACAGACCCATGGGGGGTAGCTTCACCCACATCTCCTACAAGCTCCGATCCCTGGGGCGGGGGAGCCCCGCCAACTATAGCTCCTCCCCCAGACCCCTGGGGGGAGACATCCAACAGAGTGAACAATGTGGATCCCTGGGCAAGCTCAGGTAAGCAGATACACAGCCAGTCACAGGTGAGCTCTGTGAGCAGTCAGGTGGTTGGGAGTGTGCTCATGGCTGAGTATCAAATGAGAAGCAAGCCCAGCTCTGTGGATGAAAGAGGATGGGACGTGAAGGCCTCTTCACCTGCACTTCATGGTTTCATTTCCTGTCTTCAGAACAGCCCTGTTTCATTTTCAGTCATATCACCATGCTGTCATGTCTGTTCATCCATTCACTTGCTTTCAGATTGTTTTGAGGAAAGCTAGCATGCTAAATCCATTCTCCCTCTGTGTCTAAACCAGGGATTTTTATCCTCTTGTTTCTACTCAGGATTGACTGTGGCTGTGTCTTAACCTGAGCTGTCTCCTCCTTTGCCCCTTTGTGCCTTTTTAACGTGTGAGGTAGCTTTTAATATCTCTCCTTTGCCTCCACTAAGCATTAGATAATAACATATAAGGAGTAAATCTTGGTGGTTCTCACCTGTCACTTATGAAGTCAGCAACACTACAGAGGTCAAGGAAAGAAGCCTGAGTGTTGGAACCCAGCCCAGCTTCCTGCTCCCTCCTTGTTGTGGATTATACCTGTAAGGTGTTGTGTTAACCCTCCCCTCCCCTGCGTCTCCTCCCCTCCCCTGTAGCCGTGACACCCCCCAGTGCTGACCCCTGGGGCCCCCCGGTGCCACCCAGCACTTCCTCCTCGGGGGGACCAGTAGACCCCTGGGCAGGGGACGGGACTGTCCCTGCCTCTGACCCTATCACCTCCGACATCTGGAGTGGCACCGCCAAACACACTAACGGCACAGGTACATTCACACCTAAAGCTACATGGACTCACATCACTGAGGTATTGGTGAACACTTTTTAGGGGCTTCACACCTTACAAACAGATTTTCAGTTTCATGTACACAACAGTTGTCTTGTCTTACATTTCACCCTCCTCAAATTTGAGTGGTAATGAATCCATTTTTTTATAACGAATGAATCACTTCATATTTCTGTTCCTTTGTCCTTAGGAGATCCAGAGCGACGAGGCTCACCTGCATTGGGCTGTGACAGCACAGGCTCACCAGTGCCCTTTGACCTTTCATCTCTCGGCTCCTCACTTCCTGTCCGAAAGACTCCTGAGTCCTTCCTCGGCCCCAACGCAGCGCTGGTAGACCTCGATTCCCTTGTGTCGTCTAAACCCAAACCCAAACAGCCTCCGCCTCCCTCCATCTCTTCCTCCTCTGCACATAATCCCTTCTTACAGAATACAGGTGAGTTATCGCAGTCATATTAACTCTTTATCTCCACTCTCCTCCATTCTCCTACACTATTTAACCTGGTCCATAGATCAAGTGGGTGCAGTGTAATCATTAACTTGACAGCTCACTTTGTCCAATAAACATTACAATAGATCAAGTTAAACATGTTGTAACATTACGTTTCACCTTAGTGTCCCAGGTATAAAGTGATATTCAGTCAAAGTGTGCTCTGCATAGCAATTCAGTGCAACAGCAGACAGAAATCAGTTTAAGTAAGGCTCTGCGCTGACCTGGATGTGAACCATGATGTGTCGTGTCACTAATTTAAAGCCCTTCTGAGATGATGATAATCCAATAATGACACAATACAGGAGAGGTCATTTAGAGTAAGTGGCAAAAACACCAGTGAGATGATAATACATCAGAGGAATTAAACATATATATACATATGAGAGGGTCCCTGCTGCTCTCTCTGCTTTAGTTAGGGAGGTCTATGCTAAAAATGTTGAAGACCCTTGCTCTGAAGTGTACAAGGATGTACGACCTAAAGAACATCCTTGTCATGTTTATAGAGGCTTTACATTATTTTTTGTCCAATCAACACACTCAGAGTATTTTCACTTAAAATGAAAAAGTTGCACTATTAAAATTCATAAAGAATATCCAAATAAAGTCTGTCACTAAGCATCCACAAAAATCTAAATGAAAAGAAACATCTAGAAATATTACAAACTTAACTGTGGTAATAGTCACACCACAGAGCATTTAGTGACCACCTGATGCTGGGCCAGAAGAAAGAGAAACTTCATCATATGAATATTATTCATTTCAAGCGCTCTCAGTGCTGAATTAAAAAATACTTTGATCATTTATTTCTCCTCTTAATAAACACAGTCTCAGTTTGGAAAATTCAGAGAACATGATGTCTGGAGCAGCAGAAGTTCAGAAAGGCGGGGCACAGTTCTGGATACCAGACCAAGCCATTTTTTTAAGCCCTGACCCTTCTAAGCAAAGTTGATGAACAGGGCTTTCGGGGGAAATTAGTGGCGCATAAGCGGGATTGATTTAGTGACTAGACCATGGTTCACCAAAACGCAGCTGACAGTTTCTATAAATTTGACGCAGCAGCTGGGAGATTGAAGAAATACAAGGGCCCCAGATGAATGAGTTTTCTCTGTTGTCTTGAGACAGATTGAGAAGAACTTAGTCACCAGTGACTTTAACATTAGAAAAACTGAAGTTAATGAAAATATCTAGTAGAGCAGAGTGTTTTAAAGCTCCTGTGAGGAACCATGCGCTTGAGTCAGTGTGAAGTGGCTCCACTAAATTCTGTGCTGATCACCTGCTGTGCATGTGTATTTAGTGTTTTTTAGATAAAAAAAAGTCTTATCTTGGTTTTGTTAAACACTGACTTGAGTCACTCACTGTGAAAGTTTGCTGATAGAAATGTAAATGAAACCTCTTGTACCAGTGTGGGTATCTGACACCACCTCCTTTCATTGGTTTTGAAAACTTGTCAGTGTGGCTTTATGCATTTCTAAATTTCTATGCGCAGATATTAATTTGCTGTTATTGTGACTTTTAACTGTCTGTTTCTGATCCTCAGGCTCATCTCCTGCTACTGGCATGGCAGTGACTCCAGGCAGCACCATTTCAAGCAGGGGAGTTTCTCCAACACCTGCCTCCTCTAACCCTTTCGGTGTGGCTCCACCCCTGACCTCCATCTCACCTCAGCCCTCGTCACTGGGTCTGAGTGGCCTGCGCTCCAGTCCTGTGCCTCCCAACCCCATGCTGAGCATGGTGCAACCAGGACTGAGCATGGGGCCGATGGGAGTGGGGATGGGGGCTCCAGGGATGATGGGCATGATGCAGGCTAGCCCAATGGGCCTCCCCTATAGCAGCCTCTCACCGATGGCACCCCCAGGCTCGGCTCTTCTGGGTCCTGGAGGTGGAGCACCTCCACAGCTGATTTTGGGTGGGCCTGCTGGAGCAGGAGGGGTGATGGGGGCAGGAGGGTCAGTGGGGAGTGGAGGAACGACGGGAGCAAGCACCAACCCTTTTCTTCTTTGAGGAAGTGATACCACTACTTTGCTCACCTGTTCGGCCTCTTCTGTCGTACCTGCTGCCCTCTTTACTCATGAACCCCCAACACATTTTGTGTCCGAAAAGAAAATGTGTACATCTCTATATTTAAAGAAAAATACAAAAAGTCAAAAATTGTGTTTATCTTTTCCTTCAAAAGCATTATTTCATTTCAGAATAATTTTCCTCATTTAGTTCATTTCATTTCTGTTTTGGTTGTTTTGGGGTGGGAAATAGAGATCTATTTATTTTGTTTTGATTTTCTTTTGTCCTTTATTGTACGTCAGTTTTTTTTTTTTCCAGTCCTGTCTTGAGATGAAGGTAAGTCTGTGAAAGAGGTCGGCCTTTTTCATTAGTGTCACTCTCCTCTGGTCTAACATTTCTGCACTGAGAGACAGATGGAGGGAGAGGGGATTATAGCCACTAACAAACTGAACAGAGAAACTGTTGGTCCGGCCTCTTCCTCTTTTCTGCCTCTCAAATGAAGTCAAACACTGAATCATTGAAATGAAACCAGTGCATGAAGGATGATTTTTAACGAATTCCAGACTGAGATATGGACTGAGACACCTGCATTAACATTTCAGGCACAATGTGGTCAAATTATTTCAACTTCTTCACTCTTAATTTAATTTAATGTTAAATGTAATTTATTTTTTTCCAATTTTTGGGAACAAATAAAAAAAATCACATGATGATGCCATTTAAATCAGATGCTTATTTTTCTTTCTGATTATTGTAGAAAAATAAAGAGAGCTCTGACATCTGTGGTGCGATGGGGGAAAGTGGGATGTTGTTGAATGTGAGCGTGTGTGATTGAGAATGCTCATTTGTGAGTGTGCAAGTATGCAAATGCTTGTTACTGTGTAAGTGTATCAATATCTGTCTCCATTTTTCCTGTGTCTGATCCTGTTTCAGTGACTCAGAAAGAAAGAAATGACATCCAATATTTTTGTTTTTAAAAATGTCACTTGTATCATACAATGTAATGTTGGGATTTCAGATGAGGTATTATAAGGGCCACACATTTCTCTGCCAATCTTAAATTTTGTTCAATCAGAAGCACTAGGTTGTTTTTCCTGCTGCCCAATCTCACATTTCATACGGGAGCCCTGGTGTACAGGTATCCCAGAGTACCACTGTCCTGTGTTTCACCCCTCTATGCCTTCAGGAAGGGAGACATACTGATGCTTCTTTGAAAAAAGACAATTACTCATGAATGAAAGCAAAAGAAAACAGGGACTTGGTGACATGCTCCATGCTGTAATTTTAATTTAGTTTGATGAATTTATTGTTATTTTATATCAACAAGAAAAATATCTCTTTTATTGGGTCAGGTTGAATTTTGTGTGGTGATGACTGTGAACATTCACATCTGAAAAGCGAAATGGAAAAAAATCAAAAGGAATTTATGAAATAAAACAAAAACAGGATTTGTGTTTGGCCTTTTTCATCTTGCTCTCTAGCTTTGTGTAGTTCTCCTTTGTATCTTTGTACTACTTTTGTAAAGAACATTAATATGAACAAATGTTTAAATTTTATTTCCTAGTACACTAGTAACTTATACATAAAACACCCTGCATATAACCTAAAAAAGAAACATGTAATGAAAATTATTACAGCATATGAATCTGAAATAAGGTGTATAAAAGTTGAAATACAGCATTCAGTTACAAACAACAAGCTTAATCCCAGATATGAACTCAGAGACACTTCAAGATGCTCAACTGTGGAAAAGTTCCTGCACTGATTCTGGAGCAGAGGGCACTGAGAGTCACATTCTTCTGAAATGTTCAGTTTAACCATTTCTCCTAACAGCAAATGAGGGTCAGGCAAGCAGAGAGTCCCAGTCAAAGTCATCCTGGATCTCCTCGCTGTTACTGTGCAGATTCTTCAATGGAGGGCGCTGTCGTGGGGCCATGGGCTGAGGCTGCATTCCAGCTGGGACAGAGAAAAAAGAAGAGTAAGAGTAAAGTGGGACAAATGAACAGGGTTACTAGTGCTTGGACCTCTGAAACTACCGGAGCCTGCTAAGCCTCTGGTCAGAGTGCGGTCAAATGAGCAGGGGCATGTCTAAGGGGTTATTTGTGGTGTCACAGGCCCTTTTAGAAATCCAATTGGCCACCCCACCACTGTGGTCCTTGATTGGCTAAGTGCCTGGTCATTGACTTCATTTCATCTTTATTTGATTGTGTCATAAGCTTCTGGCAGCTTTACTTTCATTTCAATTAAGCCCCGTTTCCACCAAGCAGTTTGGTTCGTCTCAGCATGGCACGCATTTTATGGAGTTTCCACTGACTAATCCTGGGACAGACCCCCAAGCAACCGAGAAAAGCTGTCCCACTTTTTGGCACCCCAGACTAAACCGATTTGATCTCGTAAGGTGGAGCTACTACTCTGCAGACCGTTGATAGGTTGAAATAATCGTCACTTGCCATTCAACAGCGGCTGCATTTCTCCTTGCAGCACACAGTCTTCCGTGGTACAAAGTTTGATTGCACTTAGTAGCAAAAAGCCACATGCCAATCACAAAGAGGACAAAATGCAGGATGTCGGTTGGCTGTGGAAATGCAAACAGGACCAAGCTTAACCGAGCCAACCCATACCAACCTGTACAGATTCTGCTTGGTGGAAACGGGGCTTTAGAAAATTTAGTTGCATTTTTTTTACCTATACCTAAGTAAATAAACACCAAATACTTGAACTTTTAATTTAACAACCTGTATGCAGAACGAAACACTTGCATAGATTCCACATAAAGACCCTGCATAACTGAGGGCCACTGTTTGGCCCCCTCAGTCTAAATGTCTATTCACACCCTTGCATGTTAGTCCTGTGTGAATGTGAATGCCCAACACTTGTAATTTTTATAAGCCTGCTCCAGTGTCTTACCGGTTGTGTTTGCGGGTTGTGTGAGCTGTGGTCTTTGCGGTCCCAGTCCCTGCAGACGCCTCTGAGGTGGCTGTGCTCCACTGGCAGGGGGGAGTATTGGGCCATAAGGGAGAGGTGAAGGGTGAGTGAGGCTGGCTAGAGTAGGAGGGGGGTTGGAGGTAAAGGGTGGGACCTGTTGAGGGTGAGAGGCAGGGGAATTACTCCCAGAGGTGATCATTCCTCTCTGGGTGAAGAAGCGGTTCAGGGAGTCGCAGAGGGAGGTGAAGAGCGCTGGGTCAAGGGCCCAGTCACAGAGCTCCGCCTGGCGCATGCTTTCCAGGAGGTCTGACAACAAACACAAAGATGAATTGAGAAAGCTTTGTAATTCTTCAAAATCAATCAAAAATCACTTTCTGTGGGACATACATGAGAAATGATCTAAGATTGATATTCCTGAAAAGCTCATTGGATGGAACCTACATGACTCTACATGAAAAATGAGGTTATTTTGTCATTGTTTTATAAAAACACAGCACAGACCTGGGTGACCTGAGAGGTCAATGTTTGCCCAGTCCAGGTTGCTGGCGATGCGGCAGCTCTCCTTCAGAGAATCTGGGTTACTGAACCAGTCAGCTGGCACTGCTGAAGCCAGAAAAAGAGCAAACTTTAGCCAACAGTCATTAGGTTATTGTACTTTTAACATGTCAGGGGTGGAGTGGGGAGTGAAAGGCTCACTGTGTTGTTGGACACGATCCGTCTCAGGGGGGTGTGCGGGCAGTGGAGGTGCTGCGGCTTGTGCAGGTGCTGCAGGAGGAGCAAGTGTAGGGTGAGGTGACAAAGGTAGGAGTGTCGGAGTGTGTAGAGGAGTAGTGTCATTCAGAGCCGTCAGGGGAGTAATTTCCGCTGAAGAGAAGAAGGAAAGTCATTCATTCATTCAGTTGTTGTGTATAACTTTGTTGAGGCGAAATCCACCTACACACTAATCCCACTTACACTGAGAGCCTCCCCTCTCCCGCATGGTCTTGAAGATGGACTTGAAAGATGCGTACAAGTCTGTCAAGTTGAGCTCGTCGAAGGTAAAGCGCAGCAGAGGATCAGTAGAGGTGTTAAGGGATGCAACAGGAGGGGCAGTGAGAGATGCAGGGGCAACAGATGCAGAAGGGTGAGGGGGTCCGGACATGGTGGAAACAGTAACAGGAGCTGAATTGGGAGTGCAGGAGAATGTGGGAACAGAAACAGGCCCTGAGACAACAGGAAAGGACAGTGTGGCACCAGAGAAAGAGGGAGCAGCTGGAGAAGCAGAGAGGGAAGTAGTGGAGGCTGCAGGAAGTGAAAAAGTAGAGGCAGGTGGATGAGGAGGTGGGAATGAGTTGATAGAAGTGATGGGGGCTGCAAGTGGGAGCCCAGCTGATAGAGGAGCAGGTGAGTGAGTGGACACAGGGCTTGACATGTAAGGGGATGGTTGCTGTGAAGAAAAAAAACACAAAGACATTCCATTATGTGTTGTCTAATGATGAAACAGCATGCCTGGATGTGGTTTGGTGAATCTACCTTGCATGGGGGAGGAGAGAGGGAGGCAGGGCAGGGGGGCTGATGCTGATTGGCTCGCAGAGGCTCTGTGGTTAGAAGCTGGTGGTCTGTGAGGGAGGCTGGATGTGACTGATGAGGAGAGGGTCCTCTCTCTGCCCGTGTCCCCTCTACCTGAGGAACCTGTTATAGCACAGAATTTAGTGGCTGAAAAGGTTTTAACATTCTTTAATATCCTTTGAAGTTTACTCTGTTCAGGGATTTCACCATTTACTGTTTACACATTTTTAAAGGGTTAAAGGATCAATGACAACATTTGATCACTGTTAACAACCTAGAGTAAAATACAACAAGAACATAAGAAAACAAGAGGAAGAATATTTTAAAGCTACTGGGCCCTTCAAAATAAAAAGGGTTTAAAGAGGGGGTGTTATGCTCTCCTGTATTTTCAGTATGGACAATGCAAGATGTTCAAGTACACATTTTCAAAAACCTATACAGTCAAATGTAGAAATTCATGAAAATGTCTGCTGTCTGTTGTATCAAAACTTTTTGTTATAATAATGATAATAATTTAGAATAAAAACAAACATGCACACACACACACACACAAAAAAAAACATGAGTTCTTGACTAGACTTTCTGATATGATGAGGACATCTAACATGGCTTTTCTATACTCGTTCATGACATGCTGTAGGGTAAGGCCTCAAACACCAAGGTCTGCCCGTAACTCTGCCCCTGACAGACCTCAAGGTCACTGGCCAATCAGAGAGATGGGGGTTTGTGGGGTCGGCAGCTTTAAAGAGACAGTAGCTAAAACTAAGCCTAACTAAAAAAAATAATAATAGAAATAAAAATAAAAAGGGGATATTTCTTTAAGCTGTGAATCATGTAAAGTTAATATGGAGGTATATGACTCTTGAAATAAATATTGTCAAATACTGTACATTCAGTCTCTCCTCCTCCTCTGGGTAAGGACGTTTAGGGGCCCTCACTTGGTTTGAATCTGCAGGTCCATCCATAGTCCAGTAGGAACCCTGAGTACAGAGAGAACAGTTTCAGGCTGTGGAATCTCTTGGCAGTTTTTTTTATTGATTTCCCTTGATGTAAGCTTTTATGAAAGCACATTTCTGATTTCTGTATCCATGCATAAAATGTCACCTTGCCGGGGTCATTCTGTGGTCGAGGGACTTTTCTGAAGCATTTATTAAGAGACAAATTGTGTCTAATGGAGTTCTGTAAAGGAAACACAGTCATAGAAAGACATTAAAGAAGTCAGTAGTGAAATAGCTGGGATAATAAAACAATTAAAGATGCTTTTTGGGTAGTGCTCATATCATTTGTATACTTTAGTAACATGCTTTTCTCTACAATAGATTGTACCTTCCATCCTCGGCCTGCCCGGCTGTAATAGGGGAAGGTGTCACTGATCCAGGTGTAGATGTCATTCAGACTCAACTTCCTCTCAGGTGCAGCTGCTATTGCCATGGCAATAAGAGTGGCGTAGCTGTGAGGGGGTTTTCCTTTTGAGTTAGATGGGGAGGGGTCTGGCACAGAGGGAAGAAAGTCTCCCCTCTCCCTCCCTCTTTCTTTCTTCTTGTCTCTCTCCGTACCTCCTCCTCCTCCCCTCTCCCTCCCTGAGCGCAGGGTGCTGATTCCCAGCTGAGGCAGCCAGTCGATACTGGTGAGACTAGAGTCCAACTCGGAGGACATTGTCTTCCTGTTTCTCAGTCCTGGATCTAAGGTAACAAAGGAGGAAGTATGGAATCAACATGTCCTTTCAGTGCAGTTCAATCTGAATGGCCACAAACACTGAGACATATGATAATGGATCCTCTCTCTGCCTGTAATGCAACACTATCAACAGTTGAATTCTTGGGCTTACAACCAGCGTCAGTTACTGTCACAGTAAGTTCACACACATACACTTTGTGCTGCTGGGGAAACTTTACATTCAGAAGCAAAGAAACTGCACAAATCTGACAGGTATAGGTGTGCAAACTCTTCCAACAGTTTCTGTTTTCTGGAAAGAACTGAGGCTTGCTTACCTCTCTACAGTCACTCGAGGCCCAAGGCCTTAAAAAGTGTTAATATTTGATGTTGTCATCAGCTGTGCACAACTGCAGACAAACTGGTGTCCGTCCTCCCGCTCAGGTCTTCCTCTTCAGCATGCTGATCCCCTCAGGGCCTCCACTCATACTTTTGTTTTGTGAAAGTTTGTGTAACTTTGGAAAAATATACACAGAAAACTTATCGAGGAGCTTCCTTTTTCTCTCCCTCCCTCCCTCCCTCTTTCTTCTTCCCCTCCCTTTCTGACTACACAAGAATAACGTCACCTGCTCCTCCCCCTGTGTGACATCACTGTTCACCCGCCTCTGAGAACTGATCCCACCTCTTCAGCCTGTCACAGCTGGAAGAGGAAGTTTCTGCAAATGTGACCTTAGTCACATTTGCACACAAAGAATTACGTTTCACTTTTCAGGACCATGAACGCAAATGCACACATTTAAAGTATTAGCATCACTTTATTGAAGCACAAAGTGGTTGGTGAGGATCTTCTACATGGCGCTGAAGAAGGCAAGAAGGCCGGTGTCAGGAGATGGGTGGAGCATGAGCTTCTGGATCTGTCAATCAAATTTTAAAAGATAAAGGTTTTTAACTTGTTGTTTAAGAAATTAAAGCCTTATTCATTTAGCTTTGAGCAACAGAGTTTCCTCATAAACATGCAATATAAATACAAGATAACCAGAGACGGACAACCATGACACAAGACCCAAAAACAGGGTTTTCTTTTACAAGTGATTTTCAAAAAGATAAGGTCAGATGATCAAGGACAGCTTTGCCAACATGAAAGTTGATATCAGCTCTTGTATTTCAGCACTAACATGATGAAAAGGCTGAAATCAATATCTGAGTTGGGGAAATTTTAAAAGAGGTGCTCATAAGTTTATTAGGATCATGATTCTGCTTTTCCTTGGTTCAAAAGGTCTTGCATTTTGTTCTTAGTTTGACAGGGTGCCAATGGGAGACAAGGGGGGCCTGCAACTAGTTTTGGTTAAGCTTCAAGGAATGGTTCATTTATTTTAATAGGGGTTGGTAAGATACTTGTCAGTAACTGTATGCAATGTTTGGAAAACATTTTAGCGCTTTACCTTGCTGGAAGTGCAGCTTACTTACCAGCAGTTTGAAAAATGCTTAAACGCTCTTTTTTTTACCAAGTCATCCTTTGGTTTAGGCAAAGCTCACAATGTGACATTTCTGTTATTCTGTGAAGCTCTGTCTTGTACTATCTGTTTTTGCCATCCCCCTAGCTACCAGTGTGATAGAAAACAACAATTTTTGCATTCCCAGTGAGTGTAGTGCATTTTTCACGACATATCTATAAAGGAAAAATACAGAGAGCATATGCAATAAGCACCTCCTTAAAGTTTGGATGCTTAGCATCCTGGACCAGCTGCAGCAGAACAGCCTCTGTGGTGGTGAGGAAAGCCCCGCTCTGCTTCAATCGAGAGAGAGCAAACAGGCGATCTGTCTGACTGTGGAGAGAGACACACAAGTTTGAACGCATATGCAATCAGTTCCAGACACATAAAATCAAATATGTATTCAATGCAGAGGACAAACAATGCTCCATTGCTGGGATACCTTCTGGCAGAAACAGCATCAGCTACAATATGAACCTCCATCCCTTTTTCAATCAGGTCGAAAGCTGTGCACTGTGGAGAGGCAATCATCAGAGGTTCTGCTTTAGTAACTGAATCAAAGGAACTTGTTGTCAAGCATACAGTACAAATGTGTAACATAGAAGTCTTACAGTTGGTCATACCTGTGCCCTCATATTCAAGTTTCAGATTATTTCACACACATTAAGATGAATATAAAAACAAAACATAAATTATTTTCTCTGATTCTTTTCCTGCATGGCTTGGAGGAATTTTTAAGATGGTTAAACTGCAGGATAAAAGATGACGTAGTCTTACTGCAATACAGGCATGTGCCTCTATTCCACACAGAATAGCCTGTTTGGGGTTCCCCAGGGCCTCCAGCTCCTTCTTGACATCGTCTATCATCATGGTGAAAGAAGTTTTAGCATGGGCCTTCAGGTCTGCTGCTCCCAGCTCTGGAACTGTGGGACCCAAACCTTTAGGGTACTGTTCTGTCACAATGGGAGGAATGCCCAGAACACGACTGGCCTGAGAGAAGGTTGAGAGCATGCAGATTAGACTTCAGTTCAAAGAGAGTACTTCAGCGGTCCTTCACAAACACTACAACTGATAAGAGATAATCGGGTCGTGGAGTGGAATGGTCACCTGGAGCAACCTGGCTGCATTGCTGACAATGTTGTTGAACTGGAAGATGTTGGGTCTGAACTTTTCTTGCATGTCACACAGGAGGAGGACTGCATCCTTAGGATTGAGCCTACCAAGGCTTGCCACTGTATGAGCAAAATTACAGTAAGAAGGAACACCTTATCAAATGCATTCATACATTTGGTGCAATGCTTATGGTGAGGTTAAACTGAACATTACAGGAGTAAATCGCATGCTCTGAAAAATAACACTTAATGGCCTCACAATGCGTCATTTTCAGCTTGAGGCAATTTGAGCTCAGGTGAGTAAATATTTGCCCCATGCTGTTGCATCGTTTCGATTTCGATTGTATATGCAACAGCTTGCTGTAGTTTTACGGAAATCAGTTTGAGAGAACTTCATTGTAAGAAAGTTGACTTACTGCCTGTGCCTGGATGGTCCAGTTGGGAGAAGAGTGTGACAGGTTCAAGGAGACCGCAGAAAGTTCAACTACCCGGTTAAAGAATTACTTGGTGTGTGACGCCTCCTGCGTGATTGTGAAAAACATAGATGTTACCTTTTACCCATTTTTAAAAGCAACAAAGTATCTAGTAGTACCCAAATTCACAGAGGTATCTGAATTAGTTAGTTTACGTCACTGATAAATATAGAATCAAGTCGATACCTTGCTTGTAACCGGACACATAAAATAACACAAGTTTAGCAACCTTTACTTGCTAAACATCCTTGCTTTAATTGTCATGCACATTGACCAATAGAATTACATGTAGTGCAGATTGATGTTTCTCTGAGCCAATAGGAGCCAACGTTTATCACGCACTGCCTGGCAAGCTTGGGTAGGTGGGGACAAATCCTGCTCAGAGTGGTCACCTGAAGATGTCTGACAATGCAGAATCTCCGTCAGAAACACCAAAAGAGGAATCACAACCACCGTCTGACGACTCTTCGACAAATGAAGAAAAGAAAAAAAGTATGATGTCTAACTACGTCGTTGATTTAAGTCGATTATTGAATATTTTCAATCTGCCGAGGAGGAACGTTGTTAGCTTTGTGGTAAATATTTCCGGATCTGTGACGTATTGCTGAATTGACAGATATTCTGGCCAATAGAAAGGCTGTTTTGTTCTTTTCAGCCAATCCTCATTTACCTTTAAACTACGTACTGCTGGGCTGAAGAGCGACTGAAGCTAATGCTAACCTATATGTGGGGCAACTTTCTCTTCCCTTCATTGTTTTCCATACGAAATGTAGATTTTTCGCGTGGACCTTTTTTTTTCCATACATACAAATACTCTTAAGGCTTATGTCTGTTTCAGCTAAACATCATGTGCGCAATCACAATCAGTAGAGCTAAGCCAAAAGCTGCAGTTAGCTTAAAACTGTTCAGTGTTATTAAACTTCGTTAATATCTTGCATTAAGTTTTGGGGATTTTTATCAACAGCCTACGGTTAAGACGTGTTTTCAGAAGTCTGGCAAGCGTATTTCCTTTGACGGGCACACAATACTTAAGCTTGTTATGTTTAGAATATAAGGAGAGGTAACAATAGCCTATAATTGGGAATAAAAAGATGCTAATCACTATGACTGAATATGGTCATTTGTTGGTACATTAGAAGAATCCAGACTACGCAACAGCTTTATGTAAAGTGTTGAAAGCTCAGTTTAAGATCGATCATGGGATCTTGGCAGCAAGGAATGTTAATTTAATGGTTCACTCCTGGCGTGATTTGGATCATGTATATAACTATATAGATTCATATCATGAGCTTAAAATCATGGCATACTACATTAAAGTAGAAGTCTAACATTCTGTCTATAATAATACACCCTCCAAGTTGTGCAACAGTGAATTTTAAGGCTTGTCATTGCACCGAATATTTTTGTTGTCTAAAATGACATGTTGCATGTAACTCAAAGTTGTCAAAGTCTCTTAAGGAGGAATATCCTGCAACAAGTACTTGCAGTATAGTTAATGACAGTTTGATCAACAATAATTCTTCAGAATTTCATCTGACCTGTTCATGTTCTTATTTTTCTTTAGTTGATGTGTTGCTGAAGGCAGTCGGTGACACTCCTATAATGAAAACAAAGAAGTGGGCAGTGGACAGGGGGAGGACGGTACAGTCCCTGGCTCAGTTCATCTCTAAATTCCTAAAACTTGATGCCAATGAACAACTGGTAAGGATTAAGTTTGTTAGCAGGTTGGTCATGCTTAAGGTGGTCTAGTTTTCTAAATAATTAACCTTATTTCTCTTTTCTCTCTCTTTTTTTTAGTTTATTTATGTAAACCAGTCTTTTGCCCCTTCACCAGATCAAGATGTTGGGGTTCTCTTTGATGTAAGTACAGAGACACTCCAGTTTAATTCCTTGTTACTGTACTGTGCTGTTCTGTTGACATATAGCAACTTAAAACAGGAACAAAATTCAAAATTAGAAACTGAACTCTAAACACAAAATAGGAATTATAATTAAACAGATGTGTCCTGTATAATTTCTAAACCCATGCCGCCCAGTTGGTTTTCTCAGTCTCTATCTCCACCCTTACAGATGTAGATTTCCTATTTTGCTTAGTGTGCAAGTGCTTTGAGCTGTCCTACAGTCAAATCATCAAGAACATGAGTGCTGGGATGCAGATGTTACAACCCAAGACTAAACACTCTCCACCAGTCTGCATATATGTGGACTTATTAAATTAACCAGGAGGTTGAAACTCAGAACAGATAGTTGGGACCTTTGTCATGACATGATACAATTTTATAAAAAGATCCATGGTAATTGCTGTTTTTTTGTAACACATGTATATAAACTCTGCAATTATAATAGACAAAGAGAGAAAAGAAAACAGATGTGGTTTTCAATCTTACTTAATTGGAGCATCTCTTACCAAGCAACATGATGTTGTGATGCTGTGTTCAGTTCTTAATTTTATGTGGTTTTAGGGTTTTATGCACTGCACACCTGATAGCGTCAAAGTCTGTTAAGCTTCTGGGTGGAGATCAGTATTTGGTCATAGAATTGAATATGTCATGTGGAGCTTTGACCAGCAGAGGGTGCAATAGCAGATAAACTGCATGCTACACAGAACAGTTTTTGGTCTTTAATTAAAGTCTTAATAAGTTACAGCAAATACCTCAAAGTCCACAAGTCCCTCTTGATTATTTTACTGCTCTCACTGTTCTTTACTGAATTAATGAAACATTTACCTTTTAATTAAATTGCCTCTGTCTGTGTCTCTTTTCAGTGTTTTGGCAGTGATGGCAAACTGGTTCTACATTACTGTAAATCTCAAGCATGGGGTTAAACTTTTTTCTTCTGATGCATTATTTTTTACTACCCCTCCTTTCTTAAACTTGTTCTCCAAATGTGAACACACTGTGTTTTTGCCATTTTCTGATTCTCTGTACATATATGTTGTAAATAAATTCTTGCGACTATGCAAATGTCCAAGTACTTGTTTTTTAAGGCGCCAGATTTGGCACCCAAATGTAAACAATTAACTTAGTGGGCACAGGATTTAGCTTTACGCAGCGTGGGTGCAAAGCCAAATCCTTGGGAGAGGGAGGGTATTTTTATTTAGTTCAAAGTTTTCACCACCCCATAATGTAATTATTGATTAAGTTATAGAAGTCAATTAGTGAGGTGAGGAACTGAGATGGTTGGTGATAGAGAAGTTTTGGTTTTGGGGGAGTTGAGAGGATACCAACTCTAAAAGGAGACAGACAGGAAGAGAGGAGGCACTGCAGGAACAGATGGACTTAGAGGGATTACATGATTCAGGATGGGTTTGTGACATAAATTCCCAAGAAAGACCGAAAACAGAGTAGAGTGGTGAGGAGGCAGACACCCAGCCACTCCGTCGGTCAAGTATCCGCGACTAACTACTGGATGGAGATTAATGAGGCAGTGTGGCCGTGGAGGAAGGGGTCACTGATGGTCATCCCGGAGGAGGTGCACCACTGTCAGACACAGAGGGTACAGATGAAGAGGGGAGTGACACAAGGAATCAAAATGGAGCAACTAAAATCAAGTTCTTAAGGAGCTTTTTGATTTAGAGCTCTTGAAGAAGACTGACGATTGAAGGTTAAGAGGACGGCAGAAGGAGAAAAGTGTTTTGTTTATTTTTTAAACTGTTGCAGTGACCTTGTGTTTGTGTGTTTGACCTGAAGAACTACAAGAAGATGGAAAGAACTTCAGAAGGTACTTGTTGACAATTATATTGAATTATTGTTGTAAAAAGCAGACAATGTTTTATGATTGACTGCTTCCCTTTACTTTTAAATCACAGCATTTAGCTATCCTATCTCACTAAACACTAGAATTAGTCACATCCCTAACCAAAGAGTTTTAGGTTTTGTATTTAGACAGATCTTCAAATAGATTGCACAAGGACTTTACGATGATAGTACTCTACTTCTTCATAAATGTAACAATATTCCTAAAATTTAGCCATAAAATGAACAGACTTAAGAATTTTTTTTCTGAAGAAACTTTCTTGTGGTATTTACTCAGCTTTTAGACTGTGGGTTAAGTGAGGTGTGTACAGTTCTTGATAAACTTGTTTTTTTTTTCTTGGTGAAAGCGAAACTTTGTGATACTGCTGCGAATCAATTTAATTTGATTGAAATTTTAACAAAAGAGTCTTTGTTCAGAAATTCATACCTGTATGACTTGATGAAAGTGACACTGAGCAGTGTCAGTAATTCCTCTCAAGACATTCATCAGCTTTTATTCATTACTATTACCAAAGTTGTCAATGTGTTTTAGCCAGACACAAGACATCACCTGGGATCTCTTCCCATATACAGATTAGGGATTGTGCCAGTTCCACTTGGTTTAACTAAAGCTCTGTTGTATTTTAGGGGCTGTCCACTGACACTGCATGAAGAGAGGGAGAGAGAGACAGAGAGCCGACATGGTCAGAATGCACTTCACACAAAAACACCTAACACAAACAGATTAAAGTAGATTATCCGGGATTACATGCAGAAATAATTATTCAGTCTTGTGTTCCGACCATCATAAAAATAATCTCTTGTTTTTACTTTCATCTCCATCTTGTCTCCTGCAGAGGGTCCAGCAGTGGAGCTTATGATGTGCAGCAGGGTCAGGCCTGAGTGTGTTAATCAGGAAGCAGAGCGTTATTAGCTTAGATCACAGGATAGTATGCATGACTTATTTTTCCATAACACCCCTTGTTACACACAGCTGGAAGACTTATGTGACATCAGGCAGCCATCAAGTTATGAAAGACATCAAAAAATTTAGATTTCATCTTATGGGCCATTTGCTTTTAGACTTTTTTTGCCCTATTCTTCAGTTTAATTTCACTTTGTTGCTAGACAGTGAATCATGTTCAAGGATGCCCTCTATCACTACCTTGGGCATAAAGCTCTCACAGATTAATTAAAGAGTATTTTAAAACGACCTCATGCTGTTTCAGTGTAGCCATAAAGCTCGAAAAACCTCACACCAAGTGTCCAGAGGTGATATTTGGCTTCATCCTTCACCCTAGGGATCAGCAGCAAGATATCACTCCAAACACACCTTAATGTCCCTTCTTCCCAGTATTCTCTCCCAGTGTAAGGCATTCTCTTCCTGAATCCCCTCTTTTTGTTCATTGTTTACTTCCATCTGTCCTTACGGTCCCACATGTATCAATTTCAGGGCATCTTATCCTCCTCCTTCTCCCCCTCTCTATATCTTTGTTTCAGTCACTCTGCTTTACAGTATTGCTTCTTCATCTGCTGTGTTTAGTCATCTTTATCCAGCCCTGTTACATCACATTTATCTTTGTTTTCTATTCAAACCTGGCAGCTCATCGCCCCATAAAACCTTTCCAAAGCATCTGTTCTGTCCTCTCAGCTCCATCTGTGACAGCTCTTGTACTTTCTGTTGTGTTCATCCCATCCCTGTGTGCTGTGTGCCCCTCTTTTTGCCTTACCGCTCTCCCTGTTCTCTCTGTCTGTCTTTGGCCTCCCCCTGCCTCCTCGTGTCCTGCCTGGCCATGCTGGAGGGTATGTCCCGTCGCTCTCGTTCCCTGCTCTCCCTGACTTTGACCACTCTGGCTCTGGCTCTCTCCATCCTGGCTCTCTCCACCTCTTACTGGTGTGAGGGCACTCATAAGGTGGTGAAGCCGCTCTGCCTGTCGCCCGTCAAAATGAAGAACTGTGGTCAGAACAACAGCGAGCCTTACACCACAGGTACTGAGAGTTTCAGATGTTTCATCTTTTCTTATGCAGCCTTGTGCAGCTTTGATATGTAGTTTTACAGCAGTCTCTGCTGCTTTGTTGTTTCTATTGGGTGTTCTTAGACGTCTCTTGTCAAATGTGCAAGATTAGTTCTTTAAACTGATTAGTTTCACAGACTTTTGAGTTTGGATCATGCTAGTTTTTGTCACTTCCAACAAGAATGCAAACAATGCCTGATGTGTTTACAGCATTCAGTGTTAAGTGTGGTAATAACAGAGGACAAACTCACTAAGTCAAGTTAAAGCCCCATTTTCAAATGAGTAAGAGCATCTATATATTCATTCTTTACCTATACTGGTTATTCTGTGGAAAATTTATGGGGCAGCTGACCTGTAGTCAATCCCAGCGCACACCTGAGACACACTGCCAGTAAATTACAGATTCAGACAATTTTATGCTCTAACCCACAGGTAATCGTTGTAAGCATTTGTGTTTTTTCTTTGTAAAATAATGTCTTATTAGGCTTAATATGAGACACATTCACCTGACAAGTCCAGAAAGAAAGTGTCTCATGTTAAGATCTCAAATGTCTTCCTACAAAAAACTACAGAGGGGAATATTTCTTACCCCATTGAGAGAGTTTTTACTCTTTTCAAGCAATCCAGGTATTGATTTTGTCTTTTAACATATAAATGAAGACATTTTTCTGGACTGAATCAGTCTACTAAGTCAATTCTACCAAAAATAAGACACCGAAATGCTCAAATTTCTGTTTTTGCAGTACACAAAATCTGTCCTACCTGACTGGGGATTTAAACCGGGAACCTACTTGCTGTAAGGTGACATTAACCACAACACCACTATGCCACCTTATGAAAGCGTATAACCAGTAAAAATGCATGATCGTGGAAAATTTAGTATTTTTGTCCTGGAGAGGAAGTTGTAGACTCATGTTTCTCTTGTGTGCAGTGGTTAAGTTGGTGTCCATTATTTTATTCCACATTTCAAATTTGAAGCCTAATGCTCTCCTGTCTATGAAGTCAAAGTATGCACACTAACACTCACCACAGTCTAAGTGAAGGGTGAATAATCTCAATATTCTTGAAAAAGCAAGTTCATGGGTCACAGTTTGATGTAACAGGATGAGGTCATGGATTCATGTAGCCTGACGTTAGCTGCTGGCACCTGGTAATGGACCGTTAAATCATTGTCACTGACATTCAGACACTCACAGTCAATCATTTGTGTGCTTCTTTAAGAACTGTGAAATCACAGTTATTTGAAATACTGTGACTCAAAGTCTGCCTACAAGTTATTTCTCTTGAGCTTTAACTGCATCTCAGTCTAAGTAAGCACACTTTGATGAGTTTGAATAAAAAAAAAAACAATTGTTTACTTTAGTGATACATAATAAAGAAAAGGAAAGTAAAAAAGTCATGCGTTGCCTTTTTAACTTTCCTTTCCTATTTGTTACTTCCTTCCTTTCTTCAAGTCTTGAGTCTCCTCTAACAGATTGGATATAAAGAGTTTTATTTCTGCCACAGCTTTTTTTGTTAGTGTAAGCCAACATTACAGATTTAATATTTACAGAGTGATCACAACCTTTTTGTTACACCTAAAACAGCTGATTGCACCCACTTCAAATACTACCAGAAAAAAATTAGATGAAACCTCACTGAGCAAGAGGGTTTCATCACTTTGTTCTGACTTTGATGTGTTGATGGTTAATTTGGTTTGTTTAAACAATGTTGGTGTAATATACATCACTATAATTCAAGTATCAGATCATGGGAGTTTCTGGACGAGCAGCGCCTTTGTTCTGTTACGACTGTCTCTGTTTACAATGGGTCAGTTCCAGTAAAGCTGTTAGCTCTGAAGAATAAAAGCGTGACGCAGTCAGTGGAGAAAACACATCTGGTCAACATTCTTGGATCCTGCACAGTTTGACCCGAAGTTTAATGCAGCTGTTACATTTCACTGCTGTTGGCTGAATCAATCTTCAACCTTTTGTTCCTTTAAGTCATTCAGACTCCAGATCAACAAAATATATTACCAGCGTTCAAAATATACTTAAAAAACTGCTGGCTATGTGCACCAGGATTAAATTATACTTTTGTATATGTCATACGTTATATGTCCTTGTTTGAGGCCTGTGGATGTGCTTCTTAGTTGTTTTGATCACCTCTAAAGTCTTCCATAATGTTTCAGAAAGTTAAAATGCAGCTCTGGCCTTGACCTTCGAACCTGATTACAAAGTTCTGTGTATTCTTTTTTGTTTTGTTTTTGAAACCGATACCTAAAAATAATCTGACGAGATAATATGATGGCTTCCTCCACCTGTTAAAAACTGATTGTCCTTGGTTTCCATGTTTTTAATCTCTTTTTGTCTATACCTTAGTCCTGGAGTGAACTTCATTCTGGCTCAGTGTTAATCTGTGGGGTGTGAGAGTAGCCACCAAAGGTTTATTCCCCACTGAGGGGAGGTTTACACTGCCTGCTGCCTGGTTTTTAATTTCTCTACAGATACACTTAATCCACGCTGAGATTAACAGCTCTTCCAGCGTAGGACTTGTCTTTGATCACTACGTGTACTTTTAGGACTTTTACAGAGAGATCTAACTTAACTGTGGTGAACTGAACTCCCCCTTATGCCGGGGAGGAGGGGAGGTTTATTTTGGTGCAGCAGGGTGACTATGCTCTTGCTCGTGCGTAAATGAGTTCAACATGGAAAGAAATTCAAGTGGGGATTGGTGCTGAAAGTTATGTTTGGGATCGTGAATGTGGTGGAGTCTTAAAGTAAAATACCCACAATGCTCTTCTCATTGTCACGCAGAGAGTCCCACTCAGAACCCCTTCAACCGCACCCTGTCTCCTGCCAGGAGGGAGGAGCTGTCCAAGATCAGGCAGAGGCAGCTGGCCAATGCGGTACACTACATCTGGGAGACCGGAGAGGACAAGTTTGCTTTCAGATACTTCCACACAGGTTTCTGGGAAAGCTGTGAGAAACACAACGATGGTGAGATACCAAAGCACACTTCTGATTGCACACAACAGCAGCTGTAGTTTTACATTTTTAAATCTGTTCTAACACAACTCAGAGCCCTCTTTGAAGAACTTTCCTCACTTAATTTTTGTTCATATCTGACCATGTTGTTGGCAGGAGAGAAATGTCGAAGTTTTATAGATCTGACGCCTGGAGAGACGCAAGGTGAGTTGTGTATCAGACCAAATCATTAGATCGAGGGTCTGCAACCTGTGGCTCTGGGACTTCACGTGGTACTTTGACTCATTTGCAGTGGTTCCTTGAAGCTTTCAAAATAAAGATATTAAATTAAAGAATTTTTATTTTTCTTACAGAGGGTACTGATGATTTTAAGCATTGACACTAAATAGCATGTTGGGTTAACATTTTGTTAAACTAAATATGGATCGCATCTTGCAATAAAGTCTGCCGCCACTCCACCTTACCTCCTACAACATCAACAGGCAACCAATTTTCCAAGCAGCTGTGGCCAACATCAGGGTTTACACCCCTGGTAAATAACTAAATCTACAAAAAGACAAATCTGGAAAATATAGGTTTTGATTCTGTGTGGATGGATTCATTGAACTGCAAACATGACAGCTTAATATACATATTTGATATGTGGCGAGAAATTTGCAAACAACAAAAATAATGAGTCGAGCAATATTAACCATATAAATAATCAGATTTGAGTATTCTTCTTCTTTGGCAAGTTTATTTTTTATTTTTTATCTTTTTGCCGTTTTAAAAATTCAAATATGTTGCAATTTTTGTTTGTTTTTTTTTGCACATTTTCAGTTTTTTTTTTTTTCAAATTTATTAAAAATAAAAAAAACTAAGACATCATACATAAAATTTCATAAATTCCCCAAAACTTTTTGTTTAAACAACTATTCACTAGTTTTTTTTTTTACTATGTATAGCATTTCATACACTTAATTGTCTTTATTGTGAAGATAAAGTAGATTTTGTGGCTCCAGAATAACTTCAATCTAGGTGAGCTGTGGCAAATTGGCCCCTATGGAATTAAAGGTTGCAGACCCCCATTAGATCATTAAATATGGTCAATCAAGTTTCTTTTCACATCTTAGTGTAAGTTTCCTGTGTTTTTTGTTTTGGTTTTTTATGTTTCAGGTGTACTCTGGCTGTCAGTGGTTTCAGAGTTTACATACATCGGCCTGCTTGGGATGGGTTTCCTCCTGATGTGGCTGGAGTTTTTGTGTTCCCATAAAGAGATGCACTCGCTAAAAATCAATGCCTATGCAGCAATCTGTACCGTGTTATCGGGTGAGAAATATTCTCTCCTTAGATTATCGACTGATACAGATTGATGAATATTGTATTTGTGTTTGTTTGTTTATATTATGTCATACTCTGTGTAGGTCTTCTTGGGATGGTGGCCCACATGATGTACACCACTGTGTTTCAGATGACAGTGATTGTGGGACCCAAAGACTGGAGGCCGCAGTCCTGGGACTACGGCTGGTCATTTGCGTAGGTGGCTTCTCTTTAAGAACAAACCTATGTCCTGAAAAGTTTTACTCATGTTGGCATGTTTCTCTTCTGGCGTTTTACTGTTGTGACTTTCTCCTGCTCTTAGTCTTGCCTGGGTGTCCTTCAGTTGCTGTATGGGTGCTGCTGTGGTAACACTCAACTCCTACACCAAGACCATCATTGAGCTCCGCCGCAGACAGAGGTTACGTTTGGAGGAAGCAAGAGCCACCACTCACGCTCCTGCTTATGATGATGTTGTTCCAGGAGGCGGGCTTTATTCTGTAAGCGGCCTATTGCAGTGTCCAGAGGGCATGATTGACGTAGCGTGGGCCCCAAATGGAAGCGTGGTCGGAGTGGGAAATGGGGATGTACCAACACTGGTTTTGGTGGGTGGCTGTGGGCCAGAAGGGTGTGAAGACTGTGAGAGAGAGATGGATGAGATGGAGGTGGCCATGGACCGAATTGATTCACCTTGTTAGGGGATTATTTACAACCATGAACAAGAAAAACTGAAAAGGAAAGACTTTTTTTCACCTCACTGTGGAGGACCAATGAGAGCAATCAGTTTTTTCTTTTTTTTTATCACTTTCAATGCACATGGGAAAAACTTATCACTCTGGAGAGCCGTTAAATCCTCACATCTAAGGACTACATGTAAAGATCACACTGACATTCAATACTGTTCATTGTCTGGGTGTTTCTCAGTGCCTCATGGTTTTAAATCAACTATTCTTGTAAATTGTTATTAACCTTTATATTACTGAATTATTTAGTAATTACATTGATCTGAGATATTGTTTCATTGCGAATTATTGTTCATTACATAAAGAAGATGGATGTGTCTTTGCCTGGTTGGCTTGCCTCCTTTTGAGAAAAAAAGGGAAGAAAAAAAAAACGAATTTCTCTCAGCAGTCAGCATGTTACCTTCATCAAAATCTCATCTCTCTTGTGTCAAAATGCTGACAGTGACAGTATTTCAAATCAAAGCCTGATCTTCAACAAACAGCATCTTTCTCTCTGCAGATGCAAAGACAAACCAGTAGGATAGACACATAGAGAAAGAAAGATTACAGAGATTTTGAAAAGTCTGCTCTCTGATGTTGAACAGAAGATTATGTGTAAACCAGTAATCCCGAGTTGGATGGGAAGAAGGAGGAATAAGGGTGAGGAGAGACTGCAGGCATGTGAGGGGAAAGTGATGGAGAGGGTGAGGGGGGGCAAGGAGTACACTTAAAGACTGAAGACATACATTTAAAGAGGCGGCAAAGATTCTTCAGGGAAACATTTTTTGATGTTATGGTCTGGTTTACACAATCTCAAACTTACATTTTCATACAAAATAATATATATTACAAAAAAAGATTATAAACCTTAACTGCCTCAAGGTTATATAGATTTGGGATAATCCTGGATTTACTGCCAGGGATAAAGACAATCAAAACATTAAGACCAACAGCACCAATTTTCGTCAGCTGACGGCATTATATTATTTAACATCTTTCTGGGTCAAAGGCGTGTTTATTCCTAATCGGAGAAAGACAGATAAATAAATGGATTTTCGAAGCACAGATGTATCAGAAATCCTTTAATTTATTATGAAGTGCATAAATTTTTACACATGAGAGCTACACACTCCAGGAGGAATCTAGGGAATTTCTAAGTCTGTTTAAAAAAAGTTTGAAATCTGTAACTGTTAGAGTACTTGCCAGTTGTCATTTATTTCAAGACCCAAATTTAATTTCAACAATTCTGAAGGTAGTTAGTAATAAGACAATATTAATCATCAAAACTCCCGATACATATGTCATCTGTATTGCCTCAGTATATTCATCATTACTCTTCTTGTTTGTAGCTGGACACATTTAAACACTACGCCAATCTTGGCCTCTCTTGCCATCTATTCAATATAAATTCATTGACCAACATTGGATAAACAATAAGATGACATGAAGCAAACTTACTGAAACATTAGTTGTGACCGAGACATTGCAGAAAGGAGTATTTACACAGGGGGGTCGAGTGGATTAGAAGGGATAGAAAGAGCTGGTTTAAAGAAAAGAAATTATGAGGGAGAAAAAGGAGTGGTATGAGGGAAGCGCTGGATGAACTTTATTGTTTGAGTGGTTCGTAGTGGATGAGTCGCATCGCATTCTCATTTTCAATCACTCCTTTGATGAACTCCCCTTCAGCCAGTCGCTCTGAGAGGGAAAAGGGGAGAATAAGACATTTTATCAGTGCAAGGAAAGACGGTATAGGAGCCATACGGAAGATAGGGTTGAAAAACTCTTATCTAGGAAATCCTCTCTTATCTCCTGTGTGGTTGTGTGAGCATGGGAGTTGCATGCAATGCAGAGGAGTCACCTAAGGTTTCATTGCTGCTCCATACATAATAAAGCTGGCACGGCACAAAATGATGCTGTAACGAGGGATGTTGCTTCAGGTGGATTTAACGCTTGTATTGTTTTTAAGCCAAACCAGCTGATTGTAAAATGTAATCTTTGCCGAAGGACGTAAGAACAGCTGCTGAGGAAAGGTAGAGAGCTTATGCTGACTTTATCTCCCTCTGACATAAGCACATAGGGGTAAGAACCCATTGGCCTGTCATGCACCACAGGGCACTGCATGTACACATGTGTGTTGTGTGTGTGTGTGTTTTTCCTCACCGTTGTCTTTCTTTTCGAAGTAAGACCACAGCTTGTTGGCTCTCTTCTCGGGTGTGTTCTCATCCTCTGGTAGCTTGCACTGCTCCTCCTTGGGGATCAGCTTAAATATGGCCTGATGAGGGGGTTGGGTATAGAAAAAGTGATAAAGCTGCACCAATTCAGTCACACAGGCAATGTATGGAACAACAACACAGCCTATAGAACAAATGTGAACAAGGCAAGTAGCAATTAATCTGTAGGACAATTGAGTTAGCCCATAGCTTAAAGTGAATAAGACATTAATTAACTCCTAAGTCCATTAGTGTCATGAGTGTATGTGTGGTTTATGGAGCTTCTCATGTAAAAACCAAAACACAGGTCACAGTACTGTGCCATCACATATTTACCTCCACCCTGATCACTGTAGTTGTCCACTGAGCGCTGAGCAGTGGCTGAGTGCAACAAAAACTACAAAAGCAGCCTTAAATTTAATCTTACACAAGACACCATTACCTCCATATGACAGTACATCTAGATGAAAAATACAGCCACATAGGCACTCCTTTAGTGCTGGGTCATCGCAATTAACATTTAAGCAGTTCAAATTAAAGATGCACAGGTTAGGTTGAGTCAAAATGAATAATTCAGAAGCCTGGAGCTGCACAGTCAGGCCTGTGTGCCATTTTTCAGGGAGCACTAATCTTCAATGGGCCACTTGGAATCAAGCAGATTGTAAATGACTGTGCACTTTGGGTCCAGGTCTTTAAGTGCGTCCCACTTAGAGAGGAAGCACTCATCTCCCACATTTAAGACACCTAGATTAACATGGATTAGTGCCAAGACTCAGGCTGGAGGCCAAACACCAAGATGGCTTCTCTTTTTTCTCCCTCCCAGCCTGCCTGCCTGCCTGCCTTTCTGTGCCTCCATGTTGGGCTTTCTTTGACTTTGTGGTTTGTAAAGTTTATGATGTGAGCTTTGAAATGACAAATAGTTACTTCATGATCATGGAAGAAGTACTGAGCTGCATGCATATGTGGCCAAACTGTTTTCACACCCTTCTTTAACTAACCCATCAGGACAGGGCAGCATATAGCACTAAATACTATCAGCCTCCTCTCCTCACTCACTTATGACTCATCTCAAACACATGTATAGGAACAGAAATGACTGGATCCGCTTTTGGTTAGCCTGGTGTTTTCTTGGACATGGAATCTGTTTCTTCTTCCTTTTATACAAAGTGTGACTTGTTCTAGTTGTTGACCTTTTAACTTTCAGATGAAGCTACTCAGAGCAGCGACTGTAAACATGGTCAATATGGACAACGACCAGTTGGCCAGGATTTAAATCCCATTACAATGCCAGCTAAATGCTGATCTGATCTGTTTAACCCTCTTACGATACCATAACATTAGTCATGAAAGAAAAGGTAAGAAACTTCAGAAACTGCATCTGGCTGAGTTTTGATCATATGAGAAAAAAGAATCCAGAGAAATAAGGAAGAAATGAGCAGAAATGAAGTCCACTCTGAAGTGACTGTTGGATCTTTTTGTGCGAACGTTGACTGAACTCAGGAAGGATATTCCTCTTTGTAGCTATATACAAAAGACAGGGTTGCTTTAGAGTGTGACTGCCTGTATTGTCTAAGAGCTAAACCTGTTATCACAGAGATTATCAAGAGGTTAAGGCTCATACGGCCTTGCTAATTTGGACTCCAATTAGCAGCTCGAGCTGCAAAACCGCAGAGGCATCAACTTTACATCTTCTAACAGCTTGATTTTTACGAACAAATGAGGAGGGGGTGAAATACTAGGAAATCTCAACAACAATCAAATTCAGTCCAACAATATTGTTTCACCCAGAACCTGAAACATCTGCCCCGAGAATGACCTCAAACCCTAGAAATATCCATGTTACAATAGAAAAGTGCAACACTTTGGGGTTGGTTAAGCATAGTTTGATTGGATTGGTGATGTCAAGTAATCCTATTTATATTGATTTTTTTTTTAAAGCTCAAACTATTTTTTTTATTTTAAGCTTTGACTTGAAAGAAAACTTTTATCTGAGAACTTAAAGCAACCGAGGAGCTTCATAGCAGCTAAAATGAATGAAATAGCGTTCATGTCTTTGGTGCTCCTTTACAGCAGTTTTTGATAAATGTCCTCATTAAAAAGATCATTTTCTATGAATAGATCTCTGACTGAGAAGGCTGAATGTTCAGAAAGAGATAAATAATCAGTGTTGTGATTAAAATTTTCTGTTTGATTATTCATCACTCTGCAAACCCTTCCATCATTTTCATTGCTACCTTACACATGACTGCCCATTTCCTCCTCACCTGGCAGATCTCTGTCACTTCTGTCTTGTTGATGTATCCATTCTTGTCGACATCAAACAGCGAAAAGGCCCACTCCAGTTTTCGAGTGGTCTTTCCAGTAGAGGTCATGTGCAGTGCAATGATGTACTCCTTGAAGTCCAACGTGCCATCATCGTTGGTGTCAAAGGAGCGAAACACATGTCTTGCATAGCTCTTGGCATCGCTGTCCGGGAAGAAACGTGTGTAAATCTGCTCAAACTCTTCAGGTGTGATGCGGCCTGTCGGGCACTGCTTCTGAAAGTTTTCGTACCACTGGCTGATCTCATTTTCAGTGAATTTGGTGCTGAGCTTCAGGTCCTCCAGGATCTCCTTAGATAGTGCGCTACTGGTGGAATTTCCCATTGTAGTTTCTTTGAGTGTCTTAACGATGCCTCAGTTCTGAAAACTCACCGGCAAATATTTGCCACCTGAGTTTTATTCCTCTTCAGTGTCACCTGCACCTCTTCTTCGATCACGATGTGTGTTCACAAACCTCACCGTCCTTGCTTGTCGGTGCCAGAAAGGAGTCTGTAAGTGATTAAGAAAAAGGAAAATTACATGTGTGGTGGAGTAAGTCAGTTGAAAGAAATTGTTGCTAAGTACATCACATTGTCAGGATGATAAAAATGTCAAGAGAACTCACCTGTGTGCTGTGAGGGCAGGTGAGGGCTGGAGAATTGAACCTGGACAGTAAGACAGTGACGGATAAGAAGGGTTGGGGAAAACACACTCCTGCCAAGGAGGATAATTCTGTTAATGCGGGATTTAAGGTGGCTGAGCTTTAGACTAAAGTGAACCCCCAATACTAATTTCCTGTATTGGGTCTTGAAGAAAGATTACAAAATATGACAGTATTGAGTTAAATAATTATCATGTTTATGTTTTGTAAAAGTTTACATTTTAAAGTTGATTAATATCTCAGCTCTATTTGATCATTCATGTTAATGTGTAATTTACTTTTTTCTTTTCATACACCCCCTTTAAAAGACAAAAATGATTATGAGTACAAAAGAATTTTCACAACATAAACTTAATTTTAACAGATTAGTTGACATATCTTTGTTAACATTGCTCCAGTAGAGCTTTAGGAGCTAGCCTTAGCTTCACCAGTATATTTGCTATTTCAGTACTGGCCTTTCAATGGGTTTAGTTGACCAGTGACTTCTAATTCCAGACAACCATCTGCTCAGGACCTTAAACTCCCTGCTCCCACCCACCTCCACCTTCAATCCCACCATCAGTTTACCCCTCACATCACCTTTCAGCATGACCTCCTTCCTGGCCAACCTGACCCCTAATGTGGCCCACTTTTTTCATAGTAAAGTTTGATTCTTTAAATATTGTGTGTATTTTTTGTGACTCTGACTTGACTCATACAATTATACAAACTCGTGACTTGGCTCATATTTTATTTCTATAGAACTTTTTCTTCACCCTGCTCCAGCTTTTATCCTTTGGTTGCTTCTCTTGTTGTTTTTTCTCCACATGCATTGGCACCCGCTATCACCCAACAGTAATTGGCACATCAAATTACCTTCATGACACTTTGGCTGACACATTTAAGTCATGAGGCATGTCTTTGTGTCTGCTTGACTTAAAGTATTATCTTGATTGTCTTAACTGTTGTATCAGACTTTGCATACAGGAGGAGGCACATGTAGATTTGTGCGCACAAGGATGCATAAAGTGAAACATGATGGATTGAAGCTTATAGGTTGACCGCATTTATAGCATTTCTATATATTCTGTGTAGTGCAACAAATAGATGTATTCAGGTCTTTTTTGAGCAACAGGATTTTCTTAGTTCCATAAATATGCCCAGTGAGTCCATCTATTGGATTACAAATGCCCCGCCCCGTCCCACCCAATCCAACACTTAGCCAATTACCGTCATCTTTATCCTGAAAGTCATAGCCAATAGCATCAGCCCCTCCTCTCCACAAAGGAATCCCTGACTCTTGACCTATAGCCTGGGCTAATTGCTAGAGCTAGGGTAAGCAAGGATTTGTCGTCCCTTGGGGATGGTGCTCTGCTTGTTGAGGTGGTGGGGTGGATTTCTTACATTAAAGCACAGTAAAGACACAAAACTACAAAAATAATTAATTTCTTCTTCACTCTTTCTTATCTTCTTCTCTCTGCAACACCATACAGTGTATAAGCATATTACTTTCACAGTTAGTGAAGTGTTATTAAACGTTAGAGCAGTGCACTATCAGGTGGACTTGAACACATTGGAATGCCACAGTTAGGTCACTGACCAACTTCCTGGCAGCAGCCCAGTTGGCTGAGCAGCATGATAGCGTATTTACTGCCCGAATAAATCTCTCCTGTGTTAAGCATCAACCTGGGAGCCAGCTCCACATCAGCTCTGACATATATACTGCAAATCTGGCCCACTCAGTGTAAACAAAGGTGGTCAGGCCAAGTCATTTGTGTAGAGGAAGTGACAACACAAAGGGCATGACTGTGATGGAAGTCAGTCCATTTTTTTAACCTGCTCGCAGTTACTCAAGAAATGAACAGTTAGATAGCAACATGAACTTTCAACAGCAAAAAAATAGATTCTCACTCCAAATTAAATTAAAAGTTAATCGAAGAAACAGTCTAGAAATTGTAGAATTAAAAGCTCTCATGGTAAAATTTGCACCTCACTCCAATGCAAAACAGGAAAGTGCTTTAAGAAAGAAAAACCTACTCTCAGCCTAAACAATACATTGGTGGTGGAATATCTCAGAACTTAAGACTGAAAGAGAGAGGGAAAGAGGAAGGGAGTAGCTCTAAGATAAATATCTGGTAATGGGTTATAATGACGCTTAATGACAGACAAGCGCTTCCTTCTGAACACAAGGAAAGAGAGGAACAAACAAACGATGACAACAATCCTAACAATTGTGTCCACCATCTTGTGAGGCCTTATATTGTGACGTGGATGATAAAGGTACCAGCTCTTGAGCCCAGTACTCCCATTTCTACACCCATTGTGGCAGAGAGAAAGCCAGCCTTGCGTCTGGCTCTGCAAATTCCTCACTGTTATAAAAACAAGAGGCATCTATGAGTTTCAACTACCTTTACTCAACACCATTTCCACAGATGGTCCACGAGCTGCTGATATGACAACGAGGTAAGCAGTTTTCTCCTTTATTATTAAATCTATATTGAATTGCTTTCTTTTTTCAATAACATATAAATTGGCCTAACTTTGTGATGGAAAATTTTGTTTTCTTTTATATTTGCCTCAAACTAAAACACTACATTAGCACGTTCTTTATGTTGACCTTGCGTGGCCAGTGAAAATCCTTTTTCACACAGCTTTATTTGAAACTTTTTATTATATAGTTATATATGTTATTAACTGTAGGGGCGATCCAAAAGTTTTTAAAGATACTAAATATAAGATGTGTATTCGAGAACATGTACATCTTTGATTAAATAAAAAAGTGCTGCAGCAATTGTAATCAAGATTTCTGTCAGATTCAAACATCCTGTAGCTTCTTGGAGAAGTTGTAACTACAACAATTTCCCCCATTTTAAAACTATGTGAACACTTAGTCACATAAGAGGAAATGAAAATTGACCATGTGTCATGTTGTAGGATTGGCTAAGAAGAAGGAACTGCATGACAAAAATCATCTAACTGAGCATCAAAACCATCAATGGCGACCAATATGGAGACACTTGACCCATCAGCTCTGTCAGACATTCCAACCACCGTCACCTACGACCCTAAATCTGACACAGTGACCTTACCTGAAGGGGTCGTCTCAGTGGCGGGCATCACTGTGGTGACTGGGGGTGTTGAGCTGTCTTGCGGGTCCTGCATGCTGGCATTCGGATTCTGGGGGACTCTCATTGGCTTCAGCTGCATCTCTGTTGGGCTGTGGGACAAACTGAACCAGTCTTCAGGGGGAACTTCTCACCTTCTGTCTCTGGGATTTGTTATTCTGGCTCTCAGCTTCCTGGTGGTGGGCAGCGTTGTGGTGTATTACCTCCTGACAAAGAAGAAGAGAGAGATGACACGAGAGGAAAGAGAGGATGGAAAAGAGATTCTTGTTGAGAGTGGGAGGGTTATCAAAAAAGTCACAGTATGATAAAAACCTACAAGAAACAAATAAAATACAGTCACACCAGGCTGGAAAAAACATTCTGTTCTTATCATATTTTACCAGCTTACTTCTCTAACTTTCCGTAACACTTGTGTAGAAATACCTCTCATGTTGCCAAGGAATGATAATATCCTTCCACCAGTTTATATTACATTCTAATCCCACTACCCGCAGTTTATTGGGACCTTTTTTACAGCACTTCATCATCTTATCAGCATTCACAGTTAGTTATCTTTTCTAATTTCTTATTCTCAGTTTCCATGAAGTTGTAGCACTTTGAGATCCTTGGATAAAAAGAGCTCATTATTGTTATTATTATTATTATTATTATTATTATTATTATTGGTTGATGCTTTGATGATCAACATTCACATTGTTTGCATTGCATTGCATTGTTTGAGATTTGAAAAACCAATAAGAATCAAAACCTTGCATAATAAATGCCCTGAAGTGTCTTTTTTTTCAAGATTAATCATTACTGCATGTTTTCTGTGTGTGAAAGTATGTCTATTACATTGATTGTGGGAAACACAAAAGGCACACTTATGATACCTCAAGACAGCTTACTCCTATTAAACTATCTCAGTAAGTAAAACTGTGATACCTTAATGCTTAAAAGAAAAATGTCCAAATGTTGTTTCTGAGAACATCTGTATTTTTCCTTGTATGCTGTCATGATGTCTTGAAGGGTCAATATTTCCCCGTGTCAGCAAGTTTTTGATTTGAACAAAAGCCACTATAGGAACAACAAAACCATCATGACTTCAGTAAACAAGTGAAGGTAAAAAGAGAAATACACAAAGCTGATACTTACAATACAGAACCTAGCACAAGGGCCTAGCCAGCTTGATAGTCCAAGAAAATTATGTGTATCAAAGTTCAGGCATGGCTCTATACAAATGTAAGTCATGAAATAGACATTGTCTAAGCCAGGGCATTTAACCGTTGTGGACATTTCCGATCTAAATTGCCAATGTATTTGAGACCCAATTTTTACTGTGTAAGCAAATAAAGAACTCAAGCCACTTGCAAGCCGTGGGCCATTTTCTTGTTTCAAAAACATATTTCTCTACATAGAAACTAAGCATAATGCTGAGAAAACTATAATGATAAGGGTTAATGAGTTTAGGTACAGACAATAATACCACCCACAGACATTTCCAGGGAGATTAAAAGCTCAGTGATGTGTCCATACCTCCATCTGCTGGAATTAAAAAGAACTTGACTCTATGCTGTGGTGTTACTACCAATGATTCACTGTGAGTGGATGTTACTACCCTTCAATTAGGGACTTTTTTGGCCCTTCCCCTTTTATTCATTATGAACTGTTTTAAAGTTGCACATCTTCAGTGGTTCAGAATGGATGAACCTGAAAATATTATCTAGCTGTCTCTTTGTGCCTCTTTAGACATTGCCACCCCTTTCACATCCACGTATTGACCCCTTAATAACCTGAACAGCAAACGTAGCTCAAAATGCAGAACAACCAGTCTTTGACAGAATACATATAACATGAGAAAACACTTGCTACATCTCAGGTATGTAAGGTATTTTGCCAGGTATCAGACTTGAACGTCAATTGCTCAAGTCACCTGACAGCCAGCACCAACCTTCTTTGTCACGTGTCACCGTTCAAGTTTCAGGAAACTTTTTTTTCCCGTCCGAAAACAAAACTGCATAGATCCCGCCTCTTCTCTCCGTTCATTGGCTACAACTTACATTTGAAGGATCGTGATTCGCCAGACTGGAGACACTTTTGTGTACGTCAGAATCAAATAACACCCTCTCCTTTAAACTCGTTTGTGTGTAATTGAGCCTTTCCCTGAGAAAAAGGACTGAACTGTCGTTATTTTGGGGGAAATTAAACGAGCGTTACTCGGAAGTGACACGTAAAGGTGAGTTTTTTAAAGACAGCAGAAAACAAACGCGACAACTCGGCTTGTCTTTGGCGACGTTGAGACTTTGAAAACTTGTTGCCAAGATATCACAAGGTGTCCACTGTCAGTCATGTTACTTATTTATGCAGTTAGTCAATTCGTGTCTGTCATTTTTAAAGGTTCGCATTTCAGCCTACTGAGAAAAACCGAATACCCTAATCTTTGTTGGGCATAGCCTAGCTTTTTCACAGATGTCATGTTAGTTTGTTTACATTTCACCGTTTGAACGTTGCTGTAAAACATTTATGTGCTGTACACAAGTACACACACGACAAATTTAAGCTTTCGGTTTGTCTCTATATACCTAGACATTCATTTTGTCTCATTAGATATTTAGTACCAGTCAAATAAAACTAGAGGATCACTCTTTTATATATTGGTTAAAAGTCAGGAGTTTTAAAGCACTTAAGCATGACTGTAGAGCTTAACTTTGAAGCTGTGCCCTTTCTTCAGACTATAAACCAGCCAGTTGCTCATGATGAATATTGCCATTGATTACTTTCATTTTAGATGCAGGAAAAAAGCTGAAATGTAATCTAAAACAAGACTAATTTAGAGCGTAAAAAGGTTCAAAAATAACTTGATGTTAACATGCATACTGACTCAAAGTTCAAAGTAAAAAGGTATTCAGTTGATGTGTAACAGACCTAATAAAGTTAAAAAAGAAAAAAAAAACTCTAAAATTTTTGATTTTGCTACAATTCTACCTTAGGTTTACATTCTAAAAGTTTGCATGCATTTTCTCAATCTCCTGAATGATATAAAACATACTTCTTTCCAACCTTATAAAAAAAACTTGGAAGGGAGATCAATCCCATTTTTATTACATGACTGAGTGTAATCTCAATTGCCAGATTGAGATGATACTGGGACTTTAAACCCCACCACTGGAATTAAAATTTCATCCTCACTGAGTAGTTGCTTTGTCTTTGATTTCCTGTTAAACAAACCAAGTTAGTCACAAATTATGATGGCAAGAATTCACATGACCATGTCAGACCAATTATACGCTTATGGCAAGTCATTGGGGGAGAACAAGGAGAAAAATGCATATCTTAACACGAGTATTACAGAAAACTGTTGACTTTCTCCTTGAGATTAAGCTCCAGAGCCTGACAACATTGCATCTATTTTTCTTTTCTTTCCTAGGATGGACACCAAAACTCCCCCTGATATCAGATAAACTTGACGCTACAGAAACTGCTCTACAAGTGCAGTAAAGGATGTTACCCTCTACAGGAACACATGAAAACCCAGTTTGTGAAGTATGGGTGGTGCTGGCAATAGAGCTAGATAAACTAGTTGTATTCGTTGGTTAGGAGGAAAATTTTGAGCGGGCACAGAATTTGCATCTGTAATTTTGAAATCATTTAGCTGTGGTGTTGGGTTAGGTAAACTGTTTTGTCAAGTGATACACCAGATGAGCATATTAGATGATGGAGTGCAGTGAGAGAGTGCTGTGTGGGACTGGGGAGGTGGAGCTGGACCCCAACATTGTGAGTGAAGAGGCAGGAAAACTGTATTCAGAACTACAGGTAAAGCAGCTCCACAAGTTATTTTTCTTTTCCATACCATCATTGTTTTCAGAAACTAATAATGTGTCAATATGGTCACACCTATTAAACCTGACTTTGTATATTTGTTTTCTTGCTGTACCACAGACAGTTATTGAGACCCATGGCGAAGGTGTGGTGGAGTCACTGGTGCCCATATTTGTGTGGGTCCTTGAAGGGCTGGCGACTTGTAAAGCTCAGCTGAGGGAAAAAGAGGAGGAGGTGGAAAAGGAGAAAGCAGAACGAGAAGAGCTTCTGGACAGATATCAAGCAGAGAGAGCGCTCAGAAAAGAGAGTCAAGAGGTGGGGACCTCTGAGATTGTGGACGCGTATGTTACTGTGATGTTATGCTTTGTGAAAAGCTGTGAAAGGGCTTTCTTAGCTGTTAAAGCACTGTGGGGTTTTTTAGCGGTATCTGGAGCTAGATGACCAAACTGAACAAGAGAGGAGAGCCATGAAGGGGAGAGAGATGGAGAGGGAACGACGAGAGCGAGAGCTGGAGAAGAAGGCAAGAGTGCAAGCAGATCAGTGTGAGTACTGACATAGCAACTTTGGCTTTCCTCACATCTTTAAAAACTTCAGATTTCAGACATTTTACATACAAAGTTACTTATTATTTTTGCCTTCAGTGGTGGCCTTGGAGGAGCAGAAAGCAAGTCTTAGCAGAGAACTGAGCACACTTAAGCACACTCACAACAAGGTCAGACTCTGATTCAGAGTTAAGAAACTTGTGCACAGTTTTATCAGCACATTTTAGGGAAACCAAGCAGTTATTAATCATTTATTTCTACTCCTAACCTGCAACCCTGATGTCTTCTCTTTTAGTTGGCTCATACATACCGAGATATTTTGGAAAAGAGAAGAGATTCTGAAAGAGATTCTCCCTTGAGGTTAGTTAACTCTCTTATGGTTAAAAGTTTTTTTTGTGGTGTAGATAGTGTCTTACTCCCACCCAGGACATGCAGGCTTATGACCTATGTCTGCAGCTTTAGTGTGAGCCTAACAAGAGCTACTGTGGGCCTTGACTAAAAGCATCTTCCCCATTCTTTTTCAGTATTGCAGCCTTTTTGACTCACAGCCTTATATTTCTGAGCTTGACCATAAAAACAGCATTAAATAGAAAAAGCAAAATGTATTTTTTTTTCTAATCATACCAAAAAGTCATAGTATTATATTTGAACTCAAGTCAAAATTTTAATGCTTTTTGTTTTTGTTTTTTAATTGTGTTTTCTAGTTGGTTTTAGATAACAATCCATACTGTTGTTAATTATTGCTAAAAGTGCTCCAAGGAAGTGTTTCCAATTGTACAAAAGATCTATAAACTGATGTTTTTTAAATTTTATGTGAAACTCCCTGTTGGATTTAGAAATCACGTACGCCCCAAGAATGTTGACTTCTTATCCACTCGAGTTTTTGAGCCCAGTGTTACTGAAAAGGTAAACATATTCTTGCTGTTCACATAAAAAAAACATTTCAGTACATGACTTTTGCAGAGCAGTACATGTTGTTACACTCTTTTTTTTCTGCAGATGATTCAGAGACCACATTCAAATTCTGGTCCGCCATCTATAGAGGATCTTGAAGCCAAGGACAGAAATGCAGTTGATGTTGCAGGAAAGCCTAATGATCATTTTATCAATGACATCATAAGCTCCACTCCTGAGCTCAAACAGTTTCACTGCTGTATGGATGTAAGGTAACAAAACAACTTACTCAATTTTGGGTGTTTGAAAAGTGTCTGTCAGAATTAAGTGACTGTAAGTTCCCTTTTGTTTAAGGACATGTTCACACAGTATACCAAAGATAAGCAAATTTATCTTCTCATATTTCTTCCCCTTTTTTTCTTTTGAACCATCATCAGCACTCCAGTAAGCAAGCCTTTAAATGAAGAGCCAATGAGAGAAGAATCAGAAAAAAGCTTGGAGGATGAGATAGAGGAGATGGAGGAGAAGGAGCCCCAAGCAGAAGAGGAACAGGGAGGAGAGAGGCAGGGAAAAGAGCATGAGGAGGAGGAGGGGGATGAGGAAGATGACAGCATGGAGTGGGACCTGCGCAATACTGATTCTCTGTTCTCTGAGCTGTCGGAGCTGAGTCGGGATTATGTGGAGAGTGTAGACCAAGGGGCCAGTGTCAGAGGTAAATGCAAAAGCTTTTCCACAAACATGACTAATGTACCTTCTTGTCATCCATCATATTTGTTACCATTTTATAAAACCACTCAAAAATTAACCAGCTATAGTTTTAATCCACTATCAGATAGCTAAATTAATTCACCAGCAGAACAAAAAGCTGTCAGTAACAAAGCTCGTTTTGGGTTTTATGCAGCATTGAAAGAGAAAGTAAGATCCCAGACGCTGCATGGAAAGTACAGAAAGGTGCTTCCTAAAATATTCTGGCATTGTCGGGAAACTATTAATACCCTTTGAGTGCTGTACACCAGTGAAAATGTACTTTCACTCAGTGTCACTTCCCTTTTTTAACAGTGTGCAGTCTCCATGTGGCGCGTCTTGAATTTGAAGAAAGACAATGTTGTGACTCCCTATGATTTTTTTTTTTTTTTACCTGAGTTTGTTCTTGTTTGTGTTTGTGTATTCAAAAGATTTTATAATTGTTTCTCTGTGTAGGCAGCACGGACCAGTTTGAGGAGATTCTTTCTCAGTATGAGGAACTGAAAATAACCAAGTGAGCGCTATTTTTAATCTCTCTGACCTTGTTCTGACTACACTGTGTGATTGTTCAATTTAAAAGTGGGCTCCACATGCATTTGTTACTATTGTTATTAAAACAAATCATGGTGTAAATGATTTCATTGTCATTATTTTTTGCATTTTCTTACCATCTTCACCAAAATTAATGGGGATTTATTTTATTTGCTACACTCATTTTTCAGTGAGTCAGTAGACGCTGCCCGTAAAGCTTTGATATCTCGAGTGGTGGAGCTGACGGATGACCGCTCAGCTCTTCAGCTGGAACTGTCTTCTCTTCAGGAAACACTGTCACGTCTAGAAGGGCGGATGAAGGAGAAGGAAGAGGAAACGAAGAGGTGAACAAGATTGTTTTAGATCTTTTTCACGTTTTTATTATTTGCTGATTCTCTTCAAAAAAAGAGGAGTGCATTTATTTTAAGTACAGTAATCTTTGTGTGTGCTCTGATACATCTGTGCTTTTCACCCACTGTTTTCTATAGACTCAGGAAAGAGCTTGAAGCATGGCAATCTGAGGATCCTGATGTAAGGACACTGTCTTATGTTCAAACTGTTATCTACTGTATAAAAAAAAAATGTAGGGTAACATGAGTAAACCTTTTTGTGGATCCTGCCAGGATGTTGTTTTATTCCAATAATAAATGGAATGAAATAAATGAAATTGATGCTGTATCCCATTAACGAGCATTACACACACACACAGGCAACTTTACCCACAACCATGCGCCAGTTTTCCCGCTCTGAAATGGCTCGAGTGGTGATGGAGAAGAACCAATACAAGCAGCGCCTGTTTGAGCTTCAAGAGGCAGTAAGACGCAGCCAGACACTCAGGTAACTTTGCTGCTGCATCAGCCCATAAATAACAATGCTGTCGATTAATTTTTAAAGAGGTTTGGGTTTATTTTCTGGCTGAAACAAAAGAAACAGGGTTTCAGGTCCCTCCAAACTTATTTATTAATCTTATTTTTGTTGTTTTTGTTTTAGAGCTACAAAAGAGGAGCGGTTCACAGAAGACAAGAGATCAAGTGTTTGGAGAAAGTGAGTACAGTGAGACAGATGTGTAGCAGAGGGCTGGGCTGGGGTTAAAGCTGCCTGGTGATGCTGGCACAATATTATCATGGATTACCTGAAAAAATCCTAAAATATTATGATAAAATATGTTGTACCAAAAAAATTACACAATTGTAATACCAAGATGTCAACTCCCTGTGCGACATTAATCTTCTAGTGATAGAGCCCTGTATGTTCTGTACACACACACACACACACACACACTCATCTCCAGAGGCATGCTTTCTCTTCAGCACCATGTTTCCAGATTAATCAACAACATTAATGTACTGTTTAGGGGTCCACGTGTTTGTTAGACATGCACATATCAAAGCTTGTGATAACTACATAAAAAACATGCGACTTTGACTCATGAAAGCTTCTGGGAAACTGAAGATTATAAGTGTTGCATATGTAAACTAGAAAAGCATTTACAGAATGCAGACCTCCTCCAAACTTATTGTGATTGTCACCCAACACTGTAGTCCCTTTCAGCAGACTGTCTGCTAAAATTTGGTGTTAGTTGCAGATTTGTACCATAATTTGTTACCTGACTGTGTTGAAAATTATGATGACCCACGACATATTTCATATTCTGGATCTCAGTATCCAGAAAATTGCCAGGATCTGGATCTGACTTTTACATCTGTCAGAAATTATCGTGACCTTGCTTTGTACTCTTTTGCAAAGCAATCCGACTATTTATCATAGAGTTATATCTACATATGGTGAAAACAGCCCTATCTCAAAATGATAAAGCATCCTTTAAAAAAAATCCTGGATCCATACAGTGATCTGGATCACCTCCAAAATAAAATCACTTCTTCCTTATCCCATTTTGAACATTCCTTAAACATTTCATGAAGATCTCTTTGTAACTTTTTGAGTTATCTTGTTCACAGACAGACAAGTAAACTCTTTCAAAAACATAAGCTCCTTGGCAGAGGTAATAAGTTGAGAAATGAATGAGTGCCAGTAAAGCCATTTGGTATTACATAATGAAAAAGATTAAGACTGGAAATTATGTTAAGGGATTGTAATGTCTGTTTTGTGTCAACTATTAATCATTTTAATTTTTAAAGGTTCAATCGCTTGTTAGGGCTGACCAAGTCACCCTTAATTCCACCTCCTGCATCTTCATTACCCCGACACGTCACTCCATCGCTTGCCCGCTCTCCTCCGAGAACTCCACAGCCACCAGCTGTCACTCAAACTCATGCAGAGTAAGCTTGTGTTTTTATTTTATTTCACTCTTGAATAATCTCTCCCCTATCTAAATATACACTCTTTTCATTTAAAACCAATCATCACTGAAAACTCAGTCAAGCTGATTAACATCAGAAGCACTCTCTGTAGATCTGCCTCTCCTGCTGCTCTCTCCCCCCGTGTCAGGAAGCGAGAACTCTACAGAGAAATCCGCTCGCATATTTGGGGATCGCTTGGAAAACGGCAGATCCATGGCTGGAGCTTGCCACTGGCCAACACACAGGTAAGAAAAAAACAGATTGGCAACAACTGCAACAATCTGAGAGGTAATGCAGAACCGTAAATAACTAAAATGGACCTGTCATTGTTACAGTATAGTCTGATTTATGTGGGGGGGGGTGGGGGGGGTTCGGCTAACATGTTATTGATGTAAGCCATCCCACACACCTAAATTGTATAGATAAAGGTACAACAAAGGTTTTATCATGCCCAGACATGCATATTTCCAAAAGTCTAACCGTATTCCTGTAATTCTGTCATTACTGTAGGAATCCCAGGAGCCAGCCCCTGAACCGAAAGATGTGCCTGTTCTAATGAGGCTCAGACTTTTGGATCAAAGAGACTCAACTGCCAAGGTAGAACTTCTATGTGAAAAAAAAAAACTTTGCAACTTTTATGTTAGACTTCTGGTGCATTAAAGCTTCTTTTACTCCTCAGCTGAACTGTGCTATAGCTGTCACACCTGAGATCTCAGGCGAGGCCACAGTAAGTCTGTTATTATCCTTATGAAACAGCACCACTAATCTTACGCTAATCACCATGTACAAATCCATTCTGCCATAACTAACACCGACCTACAGACAAGTTGTGTCATGCCACTCATCTCTACACTCCATAACCGTCTTTCTCTGGCAGTGCTCTGTGTGGGTAGTTTCTGGCCCTGCCTCCTGCAGTGATATTACAGTGATTGATCCAGCTCGCCCCAACACAGTTCTGGATCAGTTCAGCCTCCCTCCCACTGCTCCTGTCCTCTGCATCTGTGCTGTGCCTCCCATAGGTCAGTGCCAGGACAAAAGGCTTCAGCAGCTACCACCAAACAACTTCTCTGATGTATTGTGTATTGATATTGATATTGATATTAACCACTCAAACTGGACTCAGAAATGACTTAAAGCACTCTGATAGAAAGAAAATGTTTTTAACCTTTTCGTCCTTACCCAATCTCTCTGGTTTTGTTTTGTCAGGTGACTCTGCAGGAACTGTCTGGATTGGAACTCAGGAAGGAAGGTAGTCTCGGCTGAATAAGCAGCTCACTTCAATGAACATGCTCTCTGTGAATGCTTAGAAAGCACTCTGAGCAGCTCTTTAACTTTCTGCCCTTGCTCTCTCTTGCTCCTACAGTATACTGGTGCACTCTGCCTCTGCTGGCAGAAGTCGCTGTCTGCAGTCAGTTTCTCTCTCTGAGAGCGTTCATTCTCTGACGTGAGTGGTTTCAGCTTTATATTTGATGCTTATTTGAGTATGATTTTTAGAAATTGTGTCTCATTTTCTGTCTTTTTTTATTAACCTAGGAGTTATCTACCTTCAGAAAACATAAACTCCCTTTCTTTGACTTAATCTTACAGGTATTCCCCAGGCCAAGTCATAGCAGGTTTAGCTGATGGGACTTTAGCATTTTTCTCACAAAGTTCAGGTAGTGGCTCTCTTTTTTCTATTTTATGATTATATATTCCATTATTTTGCAGGCTTTACAAAACGTAATGTTTACTGGTGTTGACAGGTGGCTGGAATTTACGGTCCTACTCCACAATGCCTCTTGGATCGAACCCTCTGCAGCCTATCCGCTGCTGCCTCACAAAAGGAAGCCGACTGTGGGTTGGATACTGGAACAAAGTCCACGTGGTTGACACTGACAGCAAGAAGGTTGAGGTAGGTAGGAAGAATAGGATGAAACTACTTAGTAGCCAATAGATCATATTTACTTTGTCCTTAACCTCAACATTGCCTCTGCCAATCTTCACTTACAGCTTACATTTTCAGTGTCAGAGCGCAGTGAGCAGCAGGTCCGTTTCCTGTCCGCTGGTGGGAGTGGTGTTTGGACGTCCTGCCGCCTCGACCCAATGCTCAGACTGTTTGACTGGACCACTGGACGGCCGCTGCAGGAAGTTGATTTAACAGCTTTGGTCACTAAAACATTAGGTGCTAAGAATATATTTTTCTCCCTTTAAAGATCTGTTTGGAAAAACCCATTGGATGCGGTACAAAACTCTTTTTTGTTCCCTCTGGAATCTACAGTATTATAGGTTATGTCATTGTGATGTTGTAATTTCATGTGGTGTAAAGAATCTCCCCTGGGCTTTGTTGTTTTTCTCAAAACCTTCAAAGTTAAACTCTTCCCTGCATCTCAGCTAATATGTCTCAATCTCCTTTAGGTCCAGCCTTCCTGTCACTGTCTCCTCTCCAGATCTCTTCCCTTGCAGCCATCTCTGGTCGTCTGTGGGTGGGCACAGGAGGTGGTGCCATTTTTTCCATCCCATTATCCATAAGTGAGTTTGATTTCGACTGATAGTTTTTGTATCTTATAATGTCAGATATTTCCATGTGTATTACTTTACACTAATGACTCTTAACAGCATCGGAGGCTGTGTCGATCCCATATTGCTCCATCGCTTCAGCCCAGCTGTGCTACCATGGACACAGACAAGCTGTCAGGTTTATCTTTGCTGCTCCTGGTAAGAATCTGCCACATGCTGAGCATGTTCCACACCAAAGGAGTTCACTCACAGTGTGGTGGAAGGTTTTGATTCGTGACTTACGTTCCCCTCTACCCTACAGGTTGCTTGATCACCTCTCCTGGTAGCAATACTGTCACTACCTCTCAGCTTGTCCTCTGTGGAGGAGAGGGCTACATCAACTTCCGGATGGGTTTGTAAAACAAAAATACCATTGTGATTTCTAAGTGTCCAACGTAATGGATCAGGACTGTATTTATTTATAGATAACTTCACGTTTAGTTGTGATAAAGACCTAACTGAACTGTTCATTTTTTAAGGTGACGATGCAAGTGAGGGATACCCAGAGTTGTCTCAAACTACACCTCAACGGTCTGAACGCAGTCACATGATCATCTGGCAGAATCCCTCACCCTCCATGCCCAGCCCTGCCCTCTGACAGCACTGACCTGCACTTTCTGGAGAAGACAAAGGCGAAGCAGACAAGTATGGAACACCAGCAGAGCTTTATATGACTACAGAAATGATGCTTTAATGGAACTGAATGAGTTATCATCTCAGTGTGGCAGCAATAAACGTGTCCCCTAAAGACTACATGACACAAACTGTTTAATTCTTGTTTACCTCATTCTTACTGTAAGTTTATCTATTGAGTGGATAATCCCAAAGGTTTATGATCCTTTACTATGTGCCTTCATCTCATTTACATTGTTTCTGTAGAATTGGTCAGGAAATCAGCTACCTTTTTTTAAAAGCTCATTTCTTTTGCACTGACAAACATTCAGTCTCCCTGTCGTACATAGAGCATATTTCATTCCTCTGAGAGGACATCAGGTCTTTCTACAGTTGTTCTTTTGATCTGTAAGTGCAACTTAATAATTTAGCTGCTCTTGAAGCTGCTGTGTACATACTTAAGTGTTGACTGTGAACTGGAAACAGGTATTGATCTTCTCTCAGTGTACAATCTTTCACTTCTTATCCCATGATAATGCTTTGATATTTGTCATAACTTTTGATTAAACGTGAGAGATTTTGTTGTTTAAATTCAAATCCTTCCCCTCCACATTTAATGTGGTTAAAAATTAAAATTAAATTTTAAATGTGTGTCTGTATAAAGATATGTGATATCATTTGAATGACCTATGAGTGCTAGCCCTGAGAAATTATTTCTCAATGTTTTCCTTTTCCTGAGATATCCTGTTTTTGTGTTTTATTTCTTTTTCTGTATCTTTTATAAAGAAAGGAAAATAAATCCTTTTAATGCAGTATTTATGTGCAATTACACATTTGCACACAGCAATTAAAGTGTCTTCAGTGGTAAATGTTGCTGCTTTGTTTCTGGGTGGTGTTTTTGAAATACTTATGAATAAAAAAGAGGAATAATTAGAGGATTAATCTGTGTAAGCCTCATATTCTGGATTGTATTGTTTTCTTAAATTACAGTCCTGAGTTGTCCACATGCTATGTTTTACAATGAGAGGACACATCTGTTTCAATTTTCTTTATAAAATAGTATAAAATGACACTGACATTTCATGCACACAATGGGTTTGCTGATCCCACAACAGAAGTGTTAGTTAAGAGAACAACAAATTGCCTCTATACTCCCTTCTTCGGACAGTTTGGCTTTCTGTCTGGTTTAAGACAGCCCTTTATTAAGCAACAGTCTGTTATTGGTTTCTTTATGCTTCATTTCTATGATGGGCTGCTGTGAGTCCTCGGGATCCGTATTCTGCGGCTCAGGGTGCGAGCAAGGCGGTCCACAGCTCCACCAACAGCTCCCCCCAACTCCTTCTTGGAGGTCAGACCTTCAATATTTCCACTGTACCACATGACCCAGCCTGCTAAGGACATAAGCACTAGTAGAGCTCCTGTGTACACCAGAAGATCCCCAAAATCTCTGCCTTGAATCTCCAATGGAGCAAAAACTCCTAGCAGCAGGGATATCACACCCAGCAGATCCATCAGTACAGCAAACACCAGGGCCAGTTTGCAGTGGGACAAGCCCTCATATTTGGGTGCCATGGCTATGCTGAAAGAGAAGCATGGATATTATTTTGACTTTTAATTTTTCCTATCAAATATTTTGTCATATTAAATTATATATCTTTGGAGAAAAGATATGCAAACATGACTAACCAACTCATAACATTTCTCTGTTTACCAGTTCGGCTGGTGATGTTTCCACTTCAACAAAAACACACCAAGTTCTTAAAAAAAAAATCAAAACTTACTTTAAGACAAAATAACTAGAAATGAGCAGTTAACCGATTACAGCTTATAAAAGGCTTCATTTGCCCTGCGTTCTTTAGCTATGCCCTCCATACAGTTAAAACGGGTGCCACACCTGTCCCGAACGTTTGAAGACGTTTGTTTCATACACAGAAAATTATTTGTGTTCTGGGGAAATTCCTGTTAAAAGTTCATTAAAAAATAAATAAATAAAACCTCGGTACTTACATTTATTTGCCAGTTTGTTGGATATCAATAATATGAAGCTGGAAATCATGTGTTTTGAGGCTCTCGTGAACGAGTCACTGAAGCCAAGCCAACCCTGAAACCTGACACCTCTTCGTCACCTGCTCGACCTGTCCTGCGGTACTTCTACCTCCAACAATAACGAGTTTTAAGGTTAACAATGAAAAGAGTATGGCACAATTTGTCCCAACATTAAATTGAAATGTGATAATTTACTTACATACATCCCAGTATCATCTTTGTTGCTGTTTTTTAATTGTTTATATTTGCATTTCCTATCTGTTTAATTTAAATCACTGTGTGCTGGACCAAGGTACGTTTTAACAGTCTGTTTCCTGGGTACAAAAGACACAAGCAGAAACAAGAATCAAAGCTGTTTATTCCGTTTTGTGCAAAAAATAAAAGAAATTAAAATAAATAAACAAATAAACAGGAAATGGCCTTTTTTCCTTTTTGTGTTTTGTGCAACAAAACAAAAACAAGAAACTGTCCGTTTTTGTTTTTGTTTTTTTTTTCCACACAAAAAAGAAACTTCAACTTCATATTTCATTTTGTTTGTGGGTGGGGCTTTGAAGCCTGACAGTGCTTTGCCCTTCACAACAAAAGTCTCTCTGGTAGGCATGAGGAACCGGACTTTTAGTGCATTGCCTGCATTTATTCCAAATCAACACAAGTGGTATGCACAGTATACACAGTACATACAGGACACGCACGCATACACACACACACACACACACACACACACACACACACACACACACACACACACACACACACACACACACACACACAGCACACCAGAGGCATGCTTTCTTCATCACCGTGTTTCCAGATTATAAAAAAAAAAAAAAAAAATCTCATTGTGGAATTGTGGACTTGCAAATGCTATAATGGTTAAAAACAGGACTTATAAAAAAATGTTTTGCTCTGGCAGTACGTTTTATTATGAATGTTGATTTCAGTGTCCCGGAAATGACGTAAGACGGTACTAGAAAATAAAACATGTAATTGTTATTGTTAGCTTGTTAGCTAGCAGACGAACTCGTGAATGGAGGTATGACAGGGTAATAACGTCTTATTACATGTGCACGATCAAGTTATTACAAAAGCAAAGTGGTATGTACCTATTTCTGCATGGTTGAACATTCAAAAGAGTTCATTTCGTAACAGAATCACAGAACTGAAAACTGAAATGTTAAGAATTAAGGAAACTGTATGTTTAGATATTCATAGTTGAATTCTTGCTAACGTCTAGCCAGGCTAACGCATTGCATAGCTAACGTTGACGTAATCTCGCCTCCACAATACCAGGCCTCTCTAGATTTATATTTGCGTAACACGTTGTAGCAAATAATTGGTGCATGCTCAGATAAATAGCTTTATACTATTTGCTCTGATTTTTCTGGATGTAAGAACTTGCACAAACCACGACAGACCATATAATGAAATATATCACGTGAAGAACGTTCTCTAAATAAATGTAACCGTACGCATAATATCATCGTAGAAAGATGATACTAATCTTACAGAAAATTTAGGTCAAAATATTTTAGAAGCCTCTCGAACAAGTTGTCGACTTTTTGCGAAACCTTTAACTACTCAAACATGCGTCTGATTGTGTTGAAGATGGAGAACGGGAACGGTGCTGATTCTGCTTCCACGTCCAAAAGCCACACAGGCTCACTCCACCTGCAGAGTAAGAGTTTATCAAAACTACAAATGTGGTTTTTACACCTCAAGTCAAAGATCACTGGTAACACTGAACATATATTTTCCTCCAGCTCCAAAAAATGAGGACACCTATGAAATTTCCATCCCCTATGAAGAGGGCAACTTTGAGCAGCAAGGATATTTCAATCAGAGTGATCAAAATTTTGATGGTGAGCGTTAGAAGAAAGCTTTATCGAAACTAAATGTCCTCTTTGTTCGAGATTTTCAACATACACTAACTTAACTGTATGGACTCTTCAGAATCACCCCAAACATCTCCCTCTGCACCAGTGAACAACTCATACATGATGATCACCAACCTACGGACACAGCTACAGATTTCCCTAGAGAAAAACTCTTGGTTGCAGAAAAGAATAGAAGATTTGGAAGAAGAGAGAGACTTCCTTCGTTGCCAGCTTGACCGCTTTATCTTTTCCACCAAGAGCCAGTACAGCAATGGTAAGAACAGGTGACTGCAGATTTGAGCCAAAACTTTTCAAAGCGAGTCTCTGATGATGGGAAATCTTGCCTTCTGCTGTTTTTTAGGTTATGAACCTAGAAGATTCAGCTGGAGAGCTCGAAGAGAAGAAGAGCACCCAACAGGTTAAAAAAGGAGATTTAAGCATTTTAGGGCTGAATTAAGAGCTACAATGATGGAAATATAGTTTAGCTTACAAGTGTTTTTTTAATATTGTTATTATTATTAATCCAACAGTCACAAGAATACATGTTTATAACGTTGTCTCTCCCGCCTCGTTGTAGAGCCACAGAAGACGGATCCACAGCACTTCTCTTCACGCCCATTTATCCAAAGAAGGCCTGGTCCTACAACCATGATGCCCTCTAAAAACCACGTCTCCAATCCACTTACCAATCAGCTAGCCTCCATAAATGCATTGTTCAACTCCACGCAATCACAAGCCCTCTTGCAAAGCCATAGCCACAGCACTCCAAGTACAACAACTGGGGGCAGCAGTGGAACCAGCAACAGTGCTTCAAGGTCATCCATAAGTGATATGAGTGGACATAACAATGTAGGGCATGGTAAGTAAAACAATCCTTTCTACCATTTTAATTGTTCTTTTTCTTGAGGAGGAAAGAAGTATGAAGATATGTTGCTCGTATAATATATATTTGGCTTTGCTTTTTATATTTTGTGTCCTCAGATTCACTTTTGGGAGAATCTGATGAGTACTTGGAGCAGGAAGGCTTCTTTGAGGAGGAGGAATTGATATCAGGAGAGGATGTAATGCTAGATACTATGAACAGCAACAGGCAACAATTAAAGAGAAGACGAGTCTTCAGAGCTCCAAAGGAGCGGCAGAGAGGTAAGACCAGGAGAAGTAAAGTGGACTTAAACTCATTAGTTCAGTCTCTGTACCTTATACTCTCTTGTACATCAGTTCACATCTCTTGTTTATCAGTTAAAGATGCTGCTGGGGTGTTGTTTCGCTACAAGAAGATCCTGCTTACCTACCAGCGATTAAAAAATATGTCCAAAGCCTTCCAAATCCATGGTGTGGACCGAAACACGGTGGCTTCAACTACACCCATAGCTGAGCTGCTGCTAGTGGCCCCAGAGAAAGTGGCAGAGGTGGGTGAGTTTGACCCATCAAAGGAGAAGCTACTGGACTATGCACGGCGTTGCTACACTGCTCTGGATGAAGAGACGCAAAGCAGGGTGCAGGCTCTCAAAAAGAATAACCTACTACTGCCCATCTCCTACAGGTTTAGACATTAAAGAGAAAAGAGGGTCGAGTGACTGCGGTTTCTAGGAAATTGTAAGGGGAGGAAAACAACTGGGCCTTGTTGCACCAGGCCATCTCTGCTCGAGGCATGAGGATTTATTTTGAATCTCAATAACCTAGATGGCCATGTAAACTGTGTCAAACACACAAAAATGTGTATTATTTCATTTAACATTTTGTTATTGTCATGTTATACAGAATCATCGTTTTTTTCTGAAAATTCTGATCATCTGTGTAGTAATAGTAAGGATTGGCCTGTAGCTTCCTAAAGATACATTTTTTAAGCAAAAAAAAGTATGCATGTCTGTTTAAATTACATTTTTTGGATAACTTTTTAGAAATTACAAATTGAGTAAAACAAATTTAGCTCATTTATGAGTCAGCTCTGATGTCTGCTGGGACAAAACAACTTTTCTTTCCTGAACATCAGCACCAGCTGGAGGCCAGTATTTCATTTGGTAATTGTCTGGATCATTTCAGGTCCTGAAGGTCATGAAAGTTGTGAAATTTTGACACAAACCAATAACTGGTAATTTTTAATTACAAGTTTTGTGTATGTGTGTATATGAATAATATAATGCACTATAAGGCTTTTTCCTAAGTTCCTTTTGTAATATTATTTGTGTTTTTGTGTATTGTTATATCATCATTGCTATTCTACCTTAAACTATTTTTACCTGCCTTAATGCTTCTTTTGTGTTATACTTGCTAGAATATTCAATCATTTCTGGTCATTTCCCTCTCTATAAAAGACTAGTTCAACCTTGTATGGTACAAATACTTTATGGACAGCAGCATAAGTCTGCTTGATTTTAGTTAGAGATCAAAGAATAACACCCATGTCTTGGTGATATTTTATGTGGTGAGTAATAACAGTAATAACATCTGCTTTTCTGTTTGGTTAGATTTCCCCTAACACCTCAGCATCTGGTATTCCATTGAGAATTAAACTCATACTTTTTGTTTGCACTAAAATCTGTTTTTGTTCTGCTTTCAGACTGTATTTTCACTTTTGACTCTACAACACAGAACATTTTCTTCGCTGGCTTCTACATGGTTTAATTTTTGTATCTTTTTAAAATAACTAAACGTGTGAATCCTTTTTACATTAACAATTTAAGAATGTGGAGAAATGTCAAAAAGGTCCAGGCAAAGATTATAACTTTGAAAGCTGTTCACAAACTGATAATAATGTGTATTAGTGTATAGCATTCACATTACATTACAACATCAAACAGGGCTTACATACCCTATACTGTTTCCTGAAATAATAGGTACTTGAAGATAGTTTTAACCATTAGATTAAAGTAAACAGTTCAATTCAACTACTTATTTGAGCCAGACAAAGTTGCATTGTTTTGTTAAAACTGTTCAATTTACATCTCATAATATTCATATTGACTGAAATGTATTATGAAATGACTGATTTCAACAAGTGTATGACACTACTCATATGCCATCAAAGCATTTGATGTTCCCTAAAACATGTAGAGTTACTTTTCTGTTTACGATAATTTCAAGTCATTTCTGGAATTGTGTTCAATGCCTCTGATGTCAGTGGAGGTGTGTGTGCTTAGAAGAAATGTTGAGGTGACATGGTTATTTTGTTCTCTTTGTAGCATTGCAAACTTGAAGGAAATGAGGGTGGCGACTATCTTGAGTTTGAGCACTTTATTTTGTAATTAAATGTTACTTTGTTAAATAAGACCTCAGCAAACATCCCTGGAGACAAAATTAAATAAATATATTCCAAATTTCAAGATTGGTTTGTGTTTTTTAAGCTATTCAACGCAGCTGGTGTGTTAACACTGTGTAATGACAAAAATACTAATGAATCATGGTCATGAACGAGTTTATCAAGTTTAGTGAACACAAGAAATACATATTCGACATATTACCTAAATTTTGAACACATCAAACCGCTTAAAAGGCGAGGACTTTAGTTCGCCTGTCGGTCGTGTGCGTGTGACCCTAGCATGTTTTAACTCACCGGAAAACTGACACTCATCAACTTCCGGTGTCACGGGGTACCTGCGAGACGGAGCAAAAAAGCGGGCATACCGAAATCTTTATCGGATTCGCTTGTCTCTAGGCTTTGTGAAGCGTATGCATTAGACGCACAGAGTCAAACATTAGCGTATTGAGGGCTTCGAATCTCCTTGTATTCGCTTTTTTTAAACGGGTCTCATTCATTCGTCGTGCGTGCTAACGAGCTATTACAGTGTGTGGAGCAGCAGGCCTTTTCTTCTGGACTTTGCTACCAGCTAGATAGCATTAATAGCATTAGCAGGCTAACGCATGCGAACACGTTTTCTTTCTTATTGCTTTTGTCTGTTGCGTTGTAAATAAATCACAAACAGCTGATGTATGTGCTGTCTTGCGTGCATTTGAAATTCATTTGTAAAGCAGGCTGTTAGGCGAGGCGAACATACTACAGCGACATCAGCGAGGGACTTGTTTTTAAGTGTTCACTTTGTTGCTAGCTTTAGCTAGCCATCGCCAACTGAACAACGCAGTCTCTGAGAGCGTCGTAGTCTTCAACTCCCAGAGATGTCGGACTTTGACGAATTCGAAAGACAGCTCTCTGAAAACAAGCAAGGTAAATTACAAAATTGCAGAAAATTGACACAAATTCTGAATGTTCTTTTGAGTATAATTTTTGCCATCGGTTGACCCAACCACGGATACGTCTATTTACTGAAACAGTGCAAGCTGAAGTGCTCCTCCTGAATTGAATCAATTAATATGCGTTGCATTTGTGTTGATGCACTCAGACGTCGTCGGCTCGCCTCGGTCAATGTTAGTTAACTGAAGAAACATGCAATAGTCGTTCATCGGTATGTGATTAAAATGTATAATGTGACATTCTACTGGTATTATCTTCTTTGGCTGCACATGTCTATATCATGGTAGTGCTCCCAACTGCACTAGCTTACTTAGTGACTGTAGTTGCTAGCTTTGGTTCTTTGCAGCTGTTATGCCCTTATGACTGCTCAAGATGTGTGGCTACCAGTTTCTTCCTTGTTTTTCTTTCCTTTTATTTTTTGTACACCTGGTTCAAAGGGTGACCAATCATAGCCTCTCCACTTATAGACCTGTGATCTATATTGTTTTTCAAAGTACATTGTTTGAAAGCAAGTGTGAGCCACCCAGCTTCCAACATCTAACATCTTTTTTGTTTATCTATTTTAAATCAAAATAAGCACTACCAGCTTTACCTTCATGATGTCTTAAAAAAGGGGTTGTACAATAATTCACATAGATTGACAACTTTTGTGTGATTTAAAATGAAATGCTCCATTTTCATCATTTAGTGGCCTACAGTTACATTTTATTGTACTCTACTTAACTACCACAATATTTTCACTGTAGCTGAAAGGGACAAAGAGAACCGCCATCACCGCCGGTCCTCCTCCCGCAGCCGCAGCAGAGAGAGGAAAAGGAGGAGCAGAGAAAGGGATAGACGCAGCAGGGACCGCCGTGGTGACAGTAAGGAGCGCAGACATAGACGCAGGTTGGTACCTTTGAACGACGACACTCGATCCAGTTGAGCGTTAGAAAAATGTGCCCTAAAGATCGTTTGACTCCCCACTCAAGACCCTTTCTCGCTGAAGACGTAGATCACATGCATGAAAAAAGCACGCATTAAGAGTTTTGCATCTCTCTGACGTGCATGTGTTTTGACATTGGCATGTTTTTTCAAATAGTTGTGTACCGACTGTGTGTCATTTGACAACTACATAAAAGATACACTGATCGCTTACTGGATAAAAACCAAGGATACCTCCAGCCTTCATAGAATATTGTAGTTTGATCTCAACCTTTAGAGATTCAAGTGTGAGTCACTGTATATTTCACAAATATTGTAATGTGTCTTCAAGAGGCCAATTGTATATTTTTATTTAGATTGAATTCAAAAGGAAAGGATCAGCTTAGTGAATCAAGCTTATGAAAATGCACTGCACACATAACCTCCATATGAACAGTAACGCTTCTACTACAAGCTGCCTCTGATGTTGTCTGTTTCTAAGTCCATCTTCACACATTCAAACGACATTGTTGTAATTTTACCTCAAGCTTCTAGGACCAATCTTTTACTACACAAGGCACCAGCTGCTGCAGTCTCTTCATCATTGTAGATAATGTGACCGAGCATTGAGAGTGCCTTAACTTGTTAAATAATCATATAAACAATTTTAGATCCACCCTTCAGTTTAAAAAAAAAACAGCGATATTAATAGAAGTGCAAAAAGAAATCATTTGTCATTTTAGATTAAGTTTTTGCTTAACTTCAGATGTCTGACACATGTAGCCATGCAGGATATTTGTGCCTGTCTCACCCTGATCAGCCTTAACTGAACTGTTTTGTCAAATCTTTTTAGGCTTGTGGCTGAGATAAACTTAAAAACAGGTGTATGATTTTCTCTCAGTTCAGTTCAGTCATTTCTTTTATTTTTTTAAAGGACCTTAAATGTGACTCGGTTGTTTCTTTTCAGGGACACATGCTGACCTTAGGACACATTTAGCAGATGACTGAAAGTGTTTAGGATGTGACATTAAGTGAGATCGTAATAAGAAAAATCTATGGGTCAGGTTATTTTAGGGCTGACTGACAAATGGAAGTGACTCATCTCTTAGACTGTTATTAGTGACTTTAAAGCTTGTCACAGCTCCACTTCTTGTGGCTGTGACTTTGACCTCTGGCCTGGCTCGTGCTCCTTGTCTGTCTACACCATTTCAAACACGAGTCTGGTCTTCACTCAGTGGAAGCACTGGAACAGTAAATGTAAAACTTGACCCTGCTGTTTCACAGCTGCATTTTATTGGTTGGGGATATTCTTTCTACTTTTATTGCATCCTTCGTTTGTTGCTCTTCAGGAGTATAGCATGCCAGCTGTAAGGCCCTCAAAACGCACTGGTTTAAACTGTGGGGTACATTGTGCTTTTAGAAACCCATATATTGATGACGGTCTTGATCTTTTCTGTATGTAAGGGTGATAAAAATTCAGATTTTTATTGTGTGAAGTGGAAATGTTGGTGAATGTTTCGGTTGATGTGAGAGAAATGTGAAACCCTTCCAATGTCATTGCAGCTCGCCATCCAGCTACCCGCAGGACAATGCTGGAAGGTAATACAGCAAACTAACACTTAGCCAGTTAGTGCATTATTGCAACAAGTGCCATTCAATGACCTTCTGATTCTATGTGTGCTATATAAACTATTGACTCTTTGGGTAAATGCTTGCCAGGATTGTTTTGTAATTTTTTTTACCCCCTGACTCTCTCTATTCCCTTTACCGTCATGTTTACAAATCAACCATTAGTTTACTGCTGATCTAATCAGAGTCATTTTACATTTTCGTCATGATTGTTCTGCATTAATTTAATCGGTCTCCTTTGCTCCAACAGCCGTTCTCCACACCGTGAGAAGAAGAAGAAGGTGAAGAAGTACTGGGATGTTCCTCCACCTGGTTTTGAACACATCACTCCCATGCAGTACAAAGCCATGCAAGGTATTATTTCAGTTTTTATCACATAAAGAAACTGATACTTTTAGTTTCCAAGGATCATCAGTAGTTGTTGAAACCTTAACTTACAGGAAGTGTGTCACTTATATGTGTGAATGAGGCTGCAATACAAAGTGGATAAACAGTTTATGATTAAATTAACTGTTTCCTGTCCCTGGCTTGACTTTCCAGCTGCAGGCCAGATCCCAGCCACAGCTCTTCTGCCGACCATGACACCAGATGGTCTGGCCGTTACCCCAACCCCCGTGCCTGTAGTGGGCAGCCAGATGACCAGGCAGGCCCGTCGGCTCTATGTGGGCAACATCCCGTTTGGTATCACAGAGGTGAGGAACAGGACAGCCTTTGGGTCTTTGAATTTGAAAAGTCTTAGAGGAATCGGTGAAGTATTCAGTGATACTTTTAAAGATATGAATGACTCACAAGATCTACTTCTTCCTCTTACCTGTGTAGGAGTCTATGATGGACTTCTTCAATGCCCAGATGCGTTTGGGTGGTCTTACTCAGGCCCCTGGAAACCCTGTCCTTGCTGTACAGATCAACCAGGATAAAAACTTTGCCTTCCTTGAGGTGTGGAAATTGACCTTTTCATTGTTTTTGTTGTTGTTGTTGTGCTAACTTGTTTGACTTTGCTCACAGATGGTTTTCAGAAATTCACCTACTTCACCGTGTTTTGTCATTTTGAAATTAAGTACCTGTATTTGTGTCTTTGTGAAGTTTCGTTCAGTCGATGAAACGACTCAGGCTATGGCCTTTGATGGCATCATATTTCAAGGCCAGAGTCTCAAGATTCGTCGTCCCCACGATTACCAGCCTCTGCCGGGCATGAGCGAGAACCCCAGTGTCTATGTGCCTGGTACACAGACAATTAATGGTTTTTAACCCTTATGTACTTGTGGCATAATTCATAAGTCATCATTAAATAGCTCTACAGCAGTTAGCACTATATGCTTCTCAGTTTATGTTTGGTTCTGTTCTTGTGCCATATGTAGGTGTGGTCTCCACAGTGGTACCTGACTCAGCTCACAAGCTCTTCATCGGTGGTTTACCAAATTACCTGAATGATGACCAGGTCAGTATTCATCTTCTTAAACAGCTTCATCTCCAAAGCGGGTTTGATGACCTGTGTTATTGAAGGTGGTCTTTTTGTATGTTGTGTGTCTCAGGTGAAAGAGCTGCTGACATCATTTGGCCCTCTCAAGGCCTTCAACCTGGTGAAGGACAGTGCTACAGGCTTATCTAAAGGATATGCCTTCTGTGAATATGTTGATGTTAACCTAAATGATCAGGTAGGTGAAGTTTGTTGTCATCATATGATTTTACAGTCACTCTTTGAATACTACTTTTGATTCTGCACATACTTAATCAGATGTTTTGAAAGTATAGCTTCAAATATTGATATTGTTACAGGCCATTGCTGGGCTGAATGGCATGCAGCTGGGAGACAAGAAACTGCTGGTGCAGAGAGCCAGTGTGGGATCCAAGAACGCCACCCTGGTGAGTGTCCAGCAGCTGGACAGATGACAACAGAGCGAGTGAGCATCAGGCCTGATGCTCCTTTAGATTTGCTTAGACAGTTGAAGACACATCTGGTGTATCAGTTGATCTGAAACACTCGCAGGCTGACAATGATCATGGAAGTATCCTCATTCAGTAAACCTGTGTTAAAGCAGACTTAATTATTTTGCACCCTTTTCACATATAAACTTATATGGAATCCAAAATGCAAATTTAACATAGTTAAAGATTCAAGATCTCACATCAGAACCCTTTTAAAAGTTCAAAAAGTCACCAAGACTCTGATTTATTGAAATGTGTAAAGTCTAGTCACATTTTGGAAGCTGTTTGAACAAAAAAAGTCTTTATTAAAGGCCAGTGAAGATGTATTGAAGCTTGTCAGTATGTAAAACACCCCATTGACATTAACTAAACCATTGTTTCTATCCTTCCAGACAAGTATAAACCAGACCCCAGTGACGCTGCAGGTGCCAGGTCTGAACAGCTCAGTGACTCAGATGGGCGGCCTGCCTACTGAAGTGCTGTGTCTGATGAACATGGTAGCCCCAGAGGAGCTGCTGGATGATGAAGAATATGAGGAGATTGTGGAGGACGTCAGGGACGAGTGCAGCAAGTACGGCCAAGTGAAAAGTATCGAGATACCTCGTCCTGTGGATGGACTGGAGGTTCCTGGAACTGGCAAGGTAGGAACCATCGGAACTCCTCTGCATCCTAAATGACGAGTCCACTGTTCTCAATGAGTGCTTTATTCATCATTTCTGTTTTGTTTCTTCTGTAGATCTTTGTGGAGTTCATGTCAGTCTTCGACTCCCAGAAAGCCATGCAGGGGCTGACAGGCAGGAAGTTTGCCAACAGGGTGGTGGTGACCAAATACTGCGATCCAGATGCTTATCACCGCCGGGACTTCTGGTAGAAGAGGCGTGTTGAGAAGAGGGGAGGGAGGGAGAGGGTGGGAACGGCCATTTCCAAACCAGCCCTCTCATTAATTTGGCATAGCAACATTTCCTGATGTTCTGAACGTATTAATCTCTCGGTGGCATCAAATTTACTGTTTTTGAACTAAAACGTCCAGCAAATAGATTTTTTTGCTGCTAACTGTAAAGGGAGAAGGATGAGGAGGTGTATATCCAGGACTATTACTGAGAGGGCTTGGTTTGGATGGTGACAGTGTAGCTTGGGTCAGTGAGCTAAAGATTTCTGAGAAATGTGTGTAATGATAGGTCCAGGGTGGGGTTAACAATTTTTATACTTTGTGAGACCGGGATGTCCTTTTAGGGTGGGAGGGGGGTGCCACGCTTTAAGGTTTGTATTTAAATGGAGGTAGCCTGTTTTAAGAAATGAGCAAGGAGCAGGAAGGAATTAACTGGACTGTTGTGATTAAGGAGATGGATGGAGGAAACAGGAGTGTTTATTTGTGAAGAGGGGAGGTGTGGGGGAGAATGAGAGGAAGATGAAGGCCTTATTATTTGACCATCCAACGTAGATGCACAGTAGACGTACCATCCATTTCAGTTTTTGCCGTCGTCACTAGAAAAAGCAAGAGGAGATCCCTCACTTTAGTTTTTGTATCATGTTTTGGACTCTGATCATTTTCTTCACATTTCCATCAGTCTGCTGCCCCCCCTCAGGACGGTTGTTAGAGAATCTGTTGTTGAATTGGACTCTGAATGTTAACTGTAAATGTTCCCCATACATGTGTAGCTGCGCTGATTTGAGCTGTAATATCACCATGTATTCAGTCACCGAATAACATGAACCGCAGAAAATGTTTTTCGCTAATGCCTGTTAGATTTTCTTATTTACTGTACCATTTTTTGTTTGTTTTTTTTTTTTGTATTTTTTTAGGTTCTTGTCAATCTGTCGTGCACAGTTTCTAACAGGTGAGATTGTTTTGTCACAGCAGTTCAGTCCTGGTTTAATCCGAGAGCTAATTAATAGAAGAACATGGGGGAGCAGACGGATTGGTATTAACAGATTTTTATCTTCCCTACCAAAAAGCCTTAACGCTATTACATGTCCAGACAAAAAAAACAAAAAAACATTTGGCTCGCCCCTGTATCATTTATGATACCCATGTGTTCCTAGACGCCACTCTCTTATACTTTGCATCACCAGTTTTCATTCTCTCCTTGTTTCCCAGCAGACTTGGGATGTAAGATGTGTTTGACATGGTTGTTTTTTTTTTGTGCAACATCTCACCTCTGACAAGACCAAATAAACACGTGACTAATACCCACGGCTCCTGTTCTACTGCAGAGTGAAACCAAAACCACACAAATCCTCTCTTATTACATTAAAAATGATCCATGTAAAAAATAATCTGATGTCTTGTCCACACTAAAGGATTACAGCTGAACCCAATAAAGTGATACTTGTTTCAGAGATTAACAAATAAATGAAAGTCTGAAGGCAAAGAATTTGAGTTAGTTCACTCGAACAAGTAAGAACACTTGACATGCTGTTTATTTTTCATGATTAAATGAAGTGTAGCTACTTCAGGATGTTGAAACTACTTGGACAAAACCTGCTTTTCTTCCGTCTCCCTCACTTTCTGCCCCTTATTCTCTGAGGACCACATGTTCACACTGTACAGGCTGCTTTCATTTGATACCTTGGTTGTTTAGGATGGCACTTATGACAGACTGTGTCATTGATAACACTTGTGAGATGTTACTCCTTTCTTTCTGAAACCTGCTTTCTCAGTGTCACTGTGTCATTTATTTTCTTTTTTCTCTCGAAAAAAATGTGATTTCTCAAATGACTTAAAACCTAAAAAAAACACATCTAGTTTATAAAAGCAAAATCAGTCTTTCATTTGTCCAACTTGTTTTGAAATGTTGATTAAAAACCGACTTTACATGAAGCCTTTCTATTTTTTGCTTCCTCTGTTGTGTTACGCCCACCTCGCTGCAGCACTATGCCTTTTTTCTTTTAATCCAGTGAGTGACGTCATTCTGGGTTAATTATGGAAACTGAGTAGACTGGAGCCACAGCCAGTCAGACACTTTCATTCAGCTGATGGCATATTTTCTCCAGAGCTGTAGTTAATTGTAATGTCCGAGTGATGGAGCTATTTCATAGTTGCAATTACACGTGGATGTCAGTAAATTATGTTGCTAAAGTAAATTTTATTTCAGTGAATCAATTCACAAAGGCTAACTCCTACAGACTACAGCTCAAACCTTTGTCTTACTTGTGATGCAGTTGATGAAAACTCAAAATTCAGTATCTCAAAATTAGAGTATAAAAATGATGCATGTCTGTGCCTCCCATCAATTCCACAAGACTCTGGGTTCTTGATTTCCATATGCAATGAAAAAATTGCTTTCATGTTAAAAAATGTTAAACCACTGAGCAATAGTCCATTTCTTTCTCTGCTTACACAGGTTGAAGCTTCTGGTGTATCTGGTTCAGGAGTCTTCACACTCGTATCAGGAGAGTTGTTGCCCAATTCCCTAATGTGTCTTAGCATGGTGGACCTTAATGCTCTGACTCCAGCCTCAGTTCACTTGTTTGTGAAGCTGCTTCACCTTCTCAAATGAGTTTTGCTTTTTCTCTCGAGGTTGCTGTTACCCCTTTTGCTTTTGCATCTTTTTTGAAAACTCCTTAAACACATGCTTGAAAAATGTCAGTCTAAATTCTAAATCTATGAAATGAATAAGTTGCAACATCTGAGTGAATTACTGAAGAAAACGAACTTCCACACTATTCTACTTTGCTATGTTTAAGAGCTATCACTCAAACAAAACCAATGGAAACTTTTGAAATAAATGGGCTTTTGTTTTTTTTTAAACAAAAATTATAAAACAGCAGCTGAAAGTAATGTTATTTGTCTAATGAAGACAAAAAAAAACAAGCAAAAAGAAAAAAAAAACTGCAGTCACATCTCATAGCTCCAACTTTCATGGCAGTATCTTTTTTTTAATTAACTGCGTTGAATCTCCTACTGCAAATCCAATCACATATTTTCCGAATATTCACCACCATTTGCCTGTGATTATTCATAGGCTGATGTCCAGGCATCAGACAGACAATAATCAGTGATACACCCCTGTATGTATGATACATTCATATACTGACATGCTCTCCCAGGAGTTGCAGTAACATCATATCCCCAGAAATCTCTCTGGCCTTTTCTTTGATATTCCACTCAGTCCCCATGAGCACAGTCTTGGTCAGCAGCAATAAAAGCTACAAACTGCATGTCCACATGGGATTTAACCAACAGAGAGTGACTGTAAAACTGTAACAGAAAAGCAACAAATCTCTGACATGAAATAATGTCCTGTGTCAGCTCTCTGCTGACCGTCACCATCTGCATCGCTGCATCCTACTGCACACACCCCCACCATGGCGAGGCCACACTGATGCAGCACTCTCCACCCTGTTGTCCCCGGAGGACTTAGATAAAACGGCAGCTCAAACAGGCTGCTGAAGCTGAGTCCAGCCGAGGGGTCTTACAAACTGAGCCTGCTTCTGCTCGTGTTTAATGTCATTACAGCGGCTGTCTGAAGGCCTTATGCTGCAGTGAACACTGTAAATACATTACCTCCCTCTAGTGGTGAATGTACAGCTGTAGTGATGGTCATTGTCATTCTGGGCAGTGCCCCCCCATTGATCCTCATTCTGAAAGATAGAACACTGCAGCAGGGATAGGGTGGATGCAGCACTTTGTGTCCATACAGCATTCATTTTGATGGAGGTAAACAAATACAAACATTCCTATGAAAAAAGGAGTTAGACACAATTAAACTCTTTGTAGTGGTACACAGAAAGGTCAGGTTAAAATCTTCAGGCCTGTCATGAAAGTACTTAAATGAAAAGATTAATTGCTGCACATTTAAAGTCCTGGTGCTGTTTTTGCCAGCTCCCTGGTGCATCTACGAGGACACTTGAATAAATATGCTGTTCTTATGACAATGAATCAAAACATCTGCCACCAATGACATTAAAACAGTCAAGACAGACAATCCTCGACTGAAGACCTGAGAATTTTCAATATAAAGATAAATCCCTGATCTAACTCTAATAAGGGAGTTAAGTTGCCTTACCAGCTTGGCATCATATCTTTGTTTGACAACTTAATCTAGAGTGCATTGCATCATTTATTTGGTCTATTTTCAGCTGTGGATTTGGTGCATCAAACCATATACTTCAGATTGTGCATTCAAGTTCGTGTAGTATGCTTTGTCCACATCACCCAGTGTCTTTAAAGTAAAAGACGGCTGCAGCTGTAAATGTTCACACGTGTGGTCAGTGCATGCATGGCTGCCTTCCTACATGTGTGCACTCGCGTGAGTTCAGGCATAAATCTGCACTGCTGACAGAGCCACTTGAGTGATGTGGAGACAAGATAGTTCACATCAGCACACTGTAGATTATTGATGACCTCACGCTGTGTGCAGACACTTTCTATCAATCTGCAATGATGGAGGAGCAGAGGGAGGCTGTTTAATTAGTGGTAAAGTCATTTTTAGTGAACAGACATGCATATGGGCTTTAAAACAGATAGCTCTTATCCGCATTTATGAATTAATCAGGGCTGTCATAAGCTCAATATGTCACTTTTTCCCCTGAGTAAGTCTACACTGTGGCTTTGCAACAATATCACCCAAAAAAGTAACACAACTTGACTGTTTTTGACATTGTAGGTGTTTAATTTCCTGTCACAGCCTGCAGCCTGGTTTGTCCCTTTTCTCCCATGCTCTCCTCATCTGTCCCCGACTCAGGCTCACTGTCTCTCCCCCCAATGTGCCCCTCTCCCTGCCTTCCTCACTCTTTCTCACTCTCTCTGTGCCACGTATGTAACCCAAACAGTGCAGGAGCCGAGCAGAGGGCCGGGCCGAGACTTAAGCTTTCCACAAGACCTGGCTGAAATCTCCCGTGGACCCTGCTCATTGAGGAGAGTAACTTGCAGGCTGCTGTGTCTTGCTTTCTTCACTTTCACACGGTCCCCAAACATTAGTGCTCATTCACCTTCTTAAAACACTTTTTTTTTCTTGCACCTCTCCTTGTCTTCGCTTTCACTCTCGTTCTCAGTCTCAGTCTCTGTGTCAGATTTCCTCACAGTATCCTGTGTTGCAGTAAAACACTATCCTGGTCCCTCACTTATAAACGCAGGCTCCTCCTTAATGTCATTAACAGGTGGCTGTCTAAAATAGACACACACACACACACACACACACGCACATACACACACACACACACACACACACACACACGCACACACACGCATATACACACACAGTAAGGCAGTCACAGAGGTAGACATGTTTTTAATCATGTTGGAAGGCTTGAGGTCATGTTATCAGACCACCCTGCAGCATCTCCGATCATTGAGTCAGAATTCAAACATGCATGTGTGTGTGTGTGTGTGTGTGTGTGTGTGTGTGTGTGTGTGTGTGTGTGTGTGTGTGTGTGTGTGTGTGTGTGTGTGTGTGTTTGGTCAGGGGTAGATTGTGCATGAGCTGCAGGTAAAGTCTTAAAAGCAAACACACCATTAAATCATCAAGTGTTAACCAACCAAGTTGCTGGCTCCTCCCTTTGTTACGCTCACTTTCCATAACTCTGATGCACCTCCCCCTCAGCCCTTCCCCCTCTCTCCCACTCTTTCCCTCTTTCTCCCATCACCGCTTTCCCCCTCTATTAAGTTTCAAGCTTCTCTTACTCCTGAACTGAACAACATACATCAAAACAGGTCAGATTATTTCTTCTTTCTCACTCCAGAGCATAATCTACTTGTTGCTTTTTTTTTCCAGTGCTGACATGTCTCACAGGGTGTCTGTAGCTGTATGTGCTGAAACAGTAGAGAGAGTTCCTCACTTTTACATCATGAAAATTCACCCGTGTGTCAAAGCTGGTGATCAGCTCAGCTCAGCTGCTACAAAATGTGCACCAAAGTTTTTGCTGCCTTGTCAAACTCATAAGCATCCAATCAACCGCATACTTCTCCATTATCTCTGGTAATAAAACTGTCCTGCTGTGTTTTGACGCTCTGATCATGAAATGTGATCAAGGTTTGTAATTCCCTGACCATTAATATGTCTGTCAGCAGCTACTGCCTTGATATTCTACATACAGTTTATGAGTGGAGTGTTTTATTGCATGGGAGATGATAAAAACAAAGGTACATTTGCTTTAACTGTTCAAAAGCTTTGAGCCACAGTGTTCTACAGCAGATGTAGAGACTTTTTACTCACAAAATATTAACCTAGATCTGTTTATTAATTGCTTTTGACTTAATGTAAAAATCAACAGTGATAACGAGAATTCTGCAGATAAATCATTATGTCGTCATATAAATCAGTCTTTCAAACTTAAATAGGACAAAAGTGTGAAAAATGGTACTTGAACATAATGATAGGCCAACAACTTCATCCTGAGTGCACTCTAATATTAACTGTTGAAATTCCTGTTTCAATTAAAATATCGATCCCTGAAACTTGACAGAAGTATTGTGTTTGTTGAACAAGAGCAGAATAAGAGTTTGAGTATCTAAAGTGTGTGAAAATTTGGGGTTGGTCAGGATTTTATATATATATATATATATATATATATATATATATATATATATATATATATATATATATATGTATGTCGACACACACACTCACATATCAAGAGGTATATCTGATACTGAAGAAAATATTTTCTTATTATTTAACATTGTTAACTCACCTGTTTTTTTAAATAAATCTTTTTGGTCCTGTATGCATGTCCATTACACAAACAAGGCCATTAGTCATAACATAATGCTTTGAAACGAGCCATTTGCAGCCTAAGCTGATGCCTGACTGCCAAAAACTGGCCAATTAACTACTGGCACTATGAAACTGAGACAGTTGCAGAACATCATATGTCCAGGTAACTTCCTAGAAAACACCTATCCAACAAATTTGAATTGCACATGCCTACTACACATTAAAAGCAATGAAAATGAAAAATATTGTCCCCTGAATCTAAATTTGCTTTATATCTCGACATTATCATACTTTTCCAATGGATATAAATAATAAAGAGGACTGAGGACAGAGACCAAGTCAAGTAAAACTAGCATATAACCTGAGAGTGAGACACACAGCAGAAGTAGGAGGGACTCTTCAAATAACTGAATGGCCAGTTTCCTGTCTACTTGAACCCTTTTCGCCTCTGCACACACTGTGCTTGCAAAAGCCAGTAAAAAAAAAAGGCCCTCAAAGGCAGATTGATTAAAGGTTAAAGGTATTGAGAGAATCAATTTCGCTCCCCTCAGCAACTCTTTCTAGTTCTTTGTAAGCTAGACAAAGAATCTTAATATTTTTTGTTGGACACTTTGAACAAGAAGCTCATTCATGGTGCTGTTATTATTTATTATTTTATTATTTTTATCAATGTTGCCTACCCCAGCTTTAATGTGGACTTTATTTTTTGTGTTTTGTTAAACATTTTTATCACAAAGAAAAAAAACAAAAACAAAAAAGAAATAAAAAAAAAAATACTCCCACCCAACAGAATATTGAACAACATATCAATTGTTTTCTTTGCTTGATAAATTCCAGCTGTCCAAGTTCCTTTATAATAACTTTTGGGCCATTTATTGTGTAGAAAACTGTAAAACTGTAGTTCAAACAAAGGCAACCTAAAACAGTTCCTGTGCTTTTTGGGTTCACATGGTGGGTGGTATATACATAATAACTCTGGGGCTGTCAGTGCAAAGCTCTGAATTAAGTGACCCACCAACTGCTGTCCTCACTGTCCGGGCTTCCAGCCTCCGTTGTGTGACCTGTTGGGCTGTACAGCAGAGATAATTACTGCAGAGCCCCCTCTCTGTCTGTCAGAGGGTCCAGACATGAATTATCACCTCTCATGTACCCTGGACAGGGCACCAAAAGGCCCCTCACTCACAGTCTAGAGCGCACACACACACGCACGCACGCACGCACGCACGCACGCACGCACGCACGCACGCACGCACGCACACACACACACACACACACACACACACACACACACACACACACACTGGCTTTACAGGAGACAGTCATGGCTGCAGATTCAACATGTTTGTTGGTGGACGTAATGCATGCTGGGAGGTATTTGTGGCATCACGTTATCCCCCTCAGATCAAAGTGGATCTGTGTTAAAGCCAGTGAAAGTGTACCTGCTCGAAGAAGGGCTCTGTTGCAAACACCTCTGGGAAAACAGAGGGTGTGTGGTCCAGTCTGGCGCTGTGGTGTTATCTCTCACCTTGAACCACACACCCTCTCACGCCACTCGTTTACTCGAACCAATTGTTTCTTCACGCCCTTTCGGAGAAACAACATACTGCTTATCTGTTGTTAGCTGAGGGGTTTTCATGTGGCTTTTATGGAGAGATAGCTGCAGATGCCAATAAAGCTGTTGGAAATTAAACATTACACTGCTTATAAAGAGGATTTTGTTTGTGTCAAACATGTTGGCTGCTCTTTTATCTTAGTGTTTTCTCTCTCTTTTGCAGGGGACAGGACTGAAAAGAGACACCCGCTCTCCTCATCTTCCACTCTGTGTCATCCCATTTGTTATAATTTAATAGCTTCATCCACCCCCTGCTTTGTTCTATTCACATCTCTCTTCGCCTAATTTCATCATTCAGCCCCCTCATTTCTGCTTGATCTTTTGTTTACTTTTGCTTTTTAACTCAATTTGATTATTCATCACTGGATATTTGACAGCTGCACTGTTTTTAAAATCCCCAAATTTGCCCTTTGCCCAAACTCCCTCCACCTTTCCATCCATCTAACCTCAACCAAACATCCCCATCTTTCCCCGTTGATTTGTTGGGACCTGACAATTTGATTTCAGAATGTGGTCCAACTTCTTCGTCCAGCAGGATGAGGAGGGACGCATCGGGGTGGCTGGGGCTGGACAAGCAGGTGGTCTGGGGGGAAAGAAGGGTGGAAGAGGACCGAGGAGAACCCACAAGATGAGTGACAGCCAGGAGGGCAAGATAAAGCTGGCTTTCTTTGTGTCTATCATCGGCGTGACCCTGACAGTGTTGGGCATGGGGACAGAGTTTTGGGTGGAGCTGGCCCAACCGAAGAATTTCAGTGGCAACCAGACCTGCCAGATGGCCCATTACGGCCTGTGGAAGGGCTGCATCCGCACCCTGTGGGTGGCTGACATAGACCCTGAGAGAACAAGCTGCGGCCCAGCTGAGCTACCTGGAGGTGAGACTTCTGGCTGCTGTGTGTCTGCATGTGGTTGTGTTCATCTGTCTGTCTGCTCTGTGCGCTGTCTGGAAGATGAGCAGGTGAGCTTTCTGGAGGGTATGTGTCTGTTTAGTCTCGTTTGTCTGCTTCTCTGTAAAATGAATAGCCTGGCACGGCAGCCTTCAGGAGGCCCTTGTGCTGCAGAGTGTGCTGCAGTATTAAAGTAGAGAAGAGGGTCAAAAGGCGCTACTGAGAGGTTGCAAGTTAATAAGAAAAATGTGTGTACTATCAGTCCCCATGTTTTTTTTTTTCTTTCGCTGTCACCACTGATGTGAAAACAGAGGGAGCAGGCATTACTAATATGATGAGTCCCCTCTGGGAATACGCAAACATCTGTAGGTCTTCAATGCAAACTCACAAGAGACATGGGAAAGCTATTAGCATTTTATTCTGCAAAAAGAAAAATCCCCCTCACAATCTTCATATATTTAAAACATCATATTCATGATTTTTGATCTACATTTAAAGGCTTTTTGTATATGTTTAAGCATCCGGTGTAATCTTGGAAGGGGATAAAGAGAGGAGAGCTGTGTGTGTGTGTGTGTGTGTGTGTGTGTGTGTGTGTGTGTGTGTGTGTGTGTGTGTGTGTGTGTGTGTGTGTGTGTGTGTGTGTGTGTGTGTGTGTGTGTGTGTGTGCGTGTGTGAACGCTGCCCGCATACATATGTATCTAGGTCATCCTACAGATAATGTGCAAATTGAATCATTAAAGAAATACGATTATGTGATATGCAGCGCGTGCAGGGCCACAGCAAAGCTGTTTTCAGTCTTCATACTTTGGTAACAGCTCACAGCAGGGAGCTGGTTCTGCACATGTAGCATCACACAGTGTTATCAAAGCAAATCATCATATCATCAACATAATGAAGCAGCGTTTTCCAGGTTTTCCTTTGACTTGATACCTAATCATCGCTTGATGTGCACACAGAGTTCAGACAGGCAGTAAGAGGCTGAGCAACGGGCTCATTGTGATGAATTTGTATGCTAAGAGTTGCAACAGCACCTTTCCAGAAGCTTTGTATCCAACTTGACCATGGGGAGAGTCTCTGGAGGACATTGATGATCCACCCAATGACCCATTTCTGTCTGGAGATGGAGAGTAGGCAGGTATTGAAAGAGAAGTGAGATATATAGCAAGGCAGGCTTGAGAGGGAGTTCTTCCAAGAATTCCAGCACAGATTCCCGTGCATGGCGGTCAGATATGAAGACACCATTCAAATAGTTTTTCAACCCAAGCATCCAGGACTAATTCATCTTCCTGTCAAAGCAGATATCAATCTGTGCCTTGAGATGGTTTTGTTGGTGTGTGAGAGCAGTCAGTATGCTTTTGACAATCTTCCCTCGCCTCTCCTCACACTGTTGGCCCACGCCGCCTGTCGCAGATGGCCGTGGGCTCATCATGTTTGGAGAAAAACAACTGTTTTTGCCATCTCCGCTTCTCTGTTTTCACATCCCTGTTACTCGCCTCTGGCTCCCGTCCCAAGCAAAAACGCTGCCCGCCGCTGATGCTGGCCGTGCCTGTCATCTCAAGACCAGCGATCCATCGTCCCTGCCTACTGGAGAGGAACATGACGGCTCAATGATTGTAACCTCAGCGGGGGCAGTGAGAGCAAAATAACTGTGATAGCATAATGTGTTAAAAGGATTAGTAGGCTGATGAATGATGTGTTTGCTCCAAAAAAGAGAATGTTTGCAAATTCACTGAGACACTAACATATTTGTGTGTGAGCATGACGGCCTTCTCGGACCACAGAATATTTAGTGGGTTAAAGTCATCACTGTGCGCCTGTGAAGCCAAGTGGAATCTGACTACTTCACAGTTTTTGTCTAAATATAGAGAGAGGAGGGGGACAGACAGGGACTGAGGGAGAGTGTGTGTCTAATGCAGTATTAAGCGAGCCCTCTGTGCTTTCTCCCCCTTCTGACATCTCCTACTCCTCTCACCTCTTTCTCCATCTGTGTCTCTTTTCCCCTTCACTAGCAACCCCTCCATCTGCCTCAGTCTTACTCCTCCTTCGCCCCCCCCCTTTGCTTTCTCATTCGCTGAGTCTCTTTTCATATTTCCTGCATCCCCCTTCATCATCTGCTCACCCCTCATATCCTCTCTGCCTCCTCTTCTTTTCTGTTTATTCTCCATCTGCACCTTCTCCCTTCTGACATCCACCTTCAGTGTTTGGTCGCCTTGTGCCCTCTCTGAAAGCACCATATGTGCGGCGCTAGGCAGTGTGTGTGTGTGTGTGTGTGTGTGTGTGTGTGTGTGTGTGTGTGTGTGTGTGTGTGTGTGTGTGTGTGTGTGTGTGTGTGTGTGTGTGTGTGTGTTAGGGGGGGATATTCCAGCTAATGCTCAACACTTGGATATAAATAGGAATGATGCCTGGAAGGACAGGGTGCATGGATGCATAGGAGGCACATAGCAGGAGGCCAGCAGCCATCCATAGGAGCGTGTGTGCGGGCGTGCGTGTGTGACGTCTTCTTTCTCTTTTTCTACAGAATCCAACTGCACCTACTTCAAATTCTTCACCTCTGGGGAGAATGCAGTCATATTCAAGAAGACCACAAACAAAAGTGAGATGACACACAGACAAACACACTCAAAGTACTTAGGCTACTATCAGTAAAGACATTCACCGAGGTGCTCAGGGGACCATGCTACTGCTGCGGCTGCTGCTTTTTTGCATGTTTCATTTCATTTCATTAATTTCCACTGCTACCATTTTTCTGGAGTAAATCATAAGCTATCAGACTGATAAATGTGTTTACTTTGTTGCCCGGACAGCTGCTGATTCCACTGCAGTTTGAGGTTCAGCTGGTCGAGACTTGCTGCTTCGCCATGGGCATAAATTCAAATTTACTTTTGCTTGACAGTTTCAAACATGGATAGCTGAGAAAGACCTCCTAATGTAGTCGCGGAAGCTTAGAAATTTAACATAGATGAGTTGCAAGAATAACAAAACACACTAAGGAAATGTGGTGTAAACTAAGCTAGTGGTGCATCTGTTGTGGATCGGCAATGGGAGGCCTAAATCTGTACATTTCAACAAATATTGTCCATTACCTTTGTATTAATATGAGCAGATGTAACCATCTTGATGGCTGCTAACATAAAGAGCTGTTGGAGGCTGCTGGAGCCGTAGGACTGACCCTCAACACACATTTAACTCATCAATATATCATCAGAGATCCCTCGGGATGGCACAGTCCACAACAGAAATGGGTCTTGTGTTGGTTCAGTGGATACTTTCTGTTATTGAAAGTTTAATGACTCATATGTTAGGGTTTGTCTCATCTTTCTTGGCATTCTTCCTCTACTCCATGTATTCATACTTGTCATGGGCCGTATGTACGATGGCTGGTAGGTGTCAGCTGATTTGCAAAGGCAACAGCACAAATGCAAAAGCCCCAACACAACACAACTGAAGTACAGCAACAACAGAAGTTAAGAGGAAAGTCTTCCTAACAGATTATTATCTTTTTTTTTATAACTTAAGCTATAATAAATATAGCTCTAATGCTAACATAAATAGAGAAATATAAGTATTATGAAGGATATCACAAGGTGACACCCCTAAAAAGTTATATTTATCATGGATGAAGTTAATCATTTACTTACTTTTACAACTTTTCTGTGTCCGTATGGAAAAGTAACCTTTTATAACTTTCATTGTGGCTGTACTTATGTTGTGCTATGGTGTTTGCATTTGTATTGTCATTTTTGAATTTGTGTTGTTGTGGTGTTTGCATTCACATGTTTTTGCTCTTGCATTTTTGTTGTGGCTTTTGGATTTCTGTTGTAGCTTTTGCAAATCATCTGACACCCACTGGCCTCCGTATGTATGTCTGAATGGATGGTATTCAACAACTGTGAAGCCAAAGGATTTATAGCTCCTCCTGCTGACTGGTTGTAGTATAGGTCACATGGTATACACAGTGGTACAAATGAGTCAATAAATGTCAACTACTTTTTGTCTCAAATATGATTTCAGTCATTGTGCTTATCTGTTTTAAGTGGTCATTGTTTGAGTCTAGCCTATTTTAAAAGACAGTTGATGGAAAATGTTAGCTCCTGCTGGGTTTTTAGAAGCAGAGAAAACAAGAAGAGGAGGAACGATGAGAGAAAGCTTAAGAGTCACTGAACTTTCCAAAACCAAAAGTGCCTACCTTAGATCAATAGAGGAATCTTTTTCTGCTGTGGTCTTTACCACACCGAGGGGTCTTCAGTGTGTAATAGGGAAGCTGATTGCATGTTGCTGGCAGAAGGATGAATATAGTCCACATCTCAGCTTCACCAGCATATGTCAGTGCCTACTGAGGCAGTGTTTGACTCAGGAGGAATGGGTGGAAATGGAGGCACACTAACCATATACAACCTATGATACCTGTTATACTACAAAGACAGAAACCTAGAAGTTTATCACTTATTAATTTATTTGATGTTTTATTTTGATTTTATAGATTATAGTCCATTTTTATTCCATCATCCATAGCATGGAAAGATTTTTGACATAAGGAACAGGCTGATTTGTGGCTGATCTTGATACCAAAACATGCTATCCACCTTGTTGACAGCTTTCTTTATTGTGTAAATACAGTTTCTGTAAAAAGCTAATGAACTGTTGGATTAAGCTTTTGACTGTTGTGCTTTTTAGTGTAGTTTCATTTAACATATCTTATGAAACTGAATCAAGATAAACATGATTTTTGTTATACCTGCTTCAAATTAGCAGGTTAGTTTGCATCATTTCTGGTCATTGTTAAAGATAATAATCAAGGGTTGTACTGCGTGAACATAATCAAACAACTTTTAACACCAACATTGTCTTCACTGTGAGGACTGAGTAAAAAAAAAGCTCACATTTTAACACTGACACACTAACCCAAATGTTTGCCATTCAGAATGAAAAAAAGAGTTGCTGGACAAAAATGAAACACCTCATAGCCCTTTTAAGCAGCTCCTATTGTCTGGTTGAAACCCATTTTAAAAGTCTGTTTCTGTTGTATTTTAATGAATTAAATAATACCAGTTTCCGTGTGATGGGGGATCAAACCAACACAAAACTGGCACTTACTACAGTGAAGTGCTGGTTGGATTTTTTGGTTGCACCTGTTCAGGTTTGTAATGCCAGGAAAATGTGTTTTAAACTCATCCAGTGTGGGCAGAGGCACAACTCAGACTGGGTTTGAACTTTCACACAGTGACTGAGTGAAATCAGAGAATAACCTTGTAGAGTCTAACTTTGAATCCACCATCTGAACACTTCATCTCTGATAAATCTTTATCACAGTTACTGTTTCAGCATTAACAGTGCATTTTCAAGCTTTTTAAGTCAGATCCCTTTCCTCTTTTATTTTGTTTACAGGTCTGAATCTAGCTGCAGCTATCTTGGCCCTCTTGAGCCTGACTATGATGGTAATGGGATCCATCTGTATCGGGATGTCACTCAGCAAAGGAGTGCCATTCTTTCTCAAACCGGCCTCCTTCTGCTTCATCCTGTCAGGTTCATCCTCACTTTACTGTGCTCATATTCACAACACATAGCTGGATGGATTACATGATATTGTTTATCTTAGGTTTATTAAACCTCTTCTCTGTCCGTGCAGGAGTTCTGGTTCTCTTCTCTGTCCTGGTATTCCATCAGTCAGTGCTGGCCCTGCTGTCCAGCGATCACTCCGTTCCTTTACACCACGTGCTGTCCTGGTCTGTAGCCTGTGTTGGCTCAGCGGGAGGAATACTTATCCTTGGAGGTTTCCTCTTTATCCTCCTCTCCCTCCCTTTTAGTCCATGGCAGAAATGCTTGCCACACAAGAATAGCGCCACCTAGCACACAATAATGAAATAAACATATGGTATTGTTGATGTTATGTGTAAGAGTAAGAGGTAAAGTCTGAGGGCTGAGACTCTGCTTGTCCTCGGCATTTACTGTCAGATACAAGGTCTTAATCTAATATTTGAGCAGAAGCCAACAAACCCTCTTGTTGGGCCTCTGGTTTTATTATTATTTTGTTCTAAAAAAATGTTTTTGTGCTTTTTGGTTAAAGTAGATGGGAGGAGCAACAGTGCTATTGCTAGTTTTTGAGCTCTGTGTTGTGCTAACTTCAACATGCGTTACAAATAAGCTTGTTAGCCTACTGTGGAGCCACACATAAATCCAATTTTTATTCCGAGATATTGCAGAGAGTTTTTCACTGCTTTGACACTTTTGTATTAAAGAGGAATTGAGTTCAGAGTGAGCCCATTTTTGCCAAGAATAAACACCGAATCCCACATAATGTGAGCACTCATCCTTTGTGAGTGGGCTCAAAGCTCACAGTGATACAAATTTCATTAACTTTATAATTTGACAAAGTCAAGATGACCGATACCAAGTTTAAAAGTTTTCCTTTCATATTTATAACAACAGCATACCAAGCATATTTGTGGCTTCATCCAGCAAAATTTGATGTCCATACTTTTAGTTGCAAAATTAGCATCCCAATGCATCACTGGCTGTGCAGAAACAAATATTTCAACAGTGCTCACATACAGATCCCCTGGATTATGTTGAATGGAATCAATGGGTTTTCTTGATATTTTTGCTCATGAACAGGAGGCTTTGGTTGTCCTTATTTATTTCTTACTGTGTACATGTGTTTTATGTGACTTCAGTACTGAAGATGAATGTATGAGAAGTGATTAAAATACCATTTTTTATATCAGAGAATTGTATGGACTCTCTTTATAAACTCAACTTTTATAGTTGATCACTTTTTATTCCTTGTGTGTCTCCATTCACTTTGTTTTCATACAGTAAATACACTTATCTATTTTCAGTGTTACGCTAGCTTTGCTTTCTAACAGAGAGATTAATTGTGAGATATTTGACCCCTTTCATTTGCTGACATGACACCCAGCCTGCCTCAAACTTGACATTCACCCATTTTCACCCCTTCACAGTGCGACTTCTAACCCCTCTGCCAACTCCCCAAACCCTCCTCGCTATAATTAAACCCGAGCTCATCGTAATGTGTTTCACTGCAGAGATTCAGAAACCCTATCCATGAATTTCAACTATGTACCCCGGCAGCCCATCCTCATGGAGCCCTCTCCTCTGCTTCTCCACCCCTGACCTCTGTGCGTCACTCCGCCTGCTGTCTCCATGGGGAAGGCCGTGGTCGCACCTCCACCTCCACCTCCACCTGCCTTATCCTGAACACACACACACACACACACACACACACACACACACACACACACACACACACACACACACACACACACACACACACACACAGATAGACAAGTGGCAGATCATATCAGAGACGGCCCAATAACTGCTCCCAAACACATCCCACTTGGGACTGAGTGGCATCTAGACAGTCACATTCACTCACATGACCACCTGCAAACACACACACACACACACACACACACACACACACACACACACACACACACACACACACACACACACACACACACACAGATGCTTTTAACTCTCAGTGGGCAGAAACTGTATCCACATGACACACTATCCTGGTTGTATATTTAGCCGTTAATAGTCCTACTGAGACTGTTTTCAAAGCGGCGTACCACCACTTACTGCATGTTTGTGAGAGGAAATGCACTCATAAGAGTTCGGGGTAAGATCCCAGAAGAGCGGAAAATATTTTACTATTAAGATGCTAGAAAAACATTTTTATGCTATAAACTATGATAATAAAAAAAAAATGTCCCTGTGTTGTGGTTAATGTGAGTCTTTTATTTCTTTACCACTGACTGAAGATTGCAGGAGGTATGATAATAGCAGAGCATAATATTTCCGATGCTAATCCTCAGGGTCCAGGAGCTCTGTGAGGAATCTCAGACCATTTGTCAGGGATGTGACACTGCTTCCCTTTGCCATAATGCATCAGAAGTATCATCTCCTGCCTCTGGACAGACTCTTTCAGCTCGATCTTCACTGGAACTATTCCAGCTTTATTCCCTGGTCACATTGAAGTCAATAAAAACCTTCCTGAGAGGCCAGCAAGGACTTTGACAGTATACTGTAATTTGGATGCGAAAACATGCAGGCGACCCCAGATGGTCCCATCAGAAATAAAAAGTAGATGTGTTCAGGTCGGGTGTTTGTCACAGCAAAGTTTGCTGAATTAATTTTAGGTTGCCTTTCTCATGATCCTGTTTGGCAGAAACCTCCCATCTGGCACCACACATATATTAGCAAACATTACGGGCTTCAGGTGTGACAGTGAAGGTCGAAGTCTTTGTAGAATCACAGCAGGATAAAGATGAGCTGAGGGGACCTTGACTTAACACAGTTTCTCAACTTCTGTACTTAAGTGGCGTTAAGTTGGACTTTGACTTTACCTCAAAAGTTCTGTTTACCACCTTTACATCTCAATTTTCAGTGGATGCATTTTGTGCATCAGCATTTATGGATCATATGTGAAGATCTTACATCAGTACTTTATCAGTAAGAGCAATTTAATTACATTTGCAATGGTTTCAACTCACCTGTCTGATGAAAGAAAAAAGCCTTTATTCTCTTAATTTTAAGGCGATTGATTTTGAGATTCTCAAGATCCTCTGAACTCATGAATCCATGTGTTTCATGACATCTAAGAATTTTCTTCTTGTTGCCTTGATTATTAACTTTGGCCCTCCAGGTGGAGGAGGATACAAAGACATCATCTCCTCAGGTCTATTACGATAAAACATTTGATCAGCTTTAAGTAAAAGTTAGTGCCTCTTAAATCACTGACACTTAAACACAGGTCTATTCTTGTAGGTCTTCCTAATCCAATAGGAAACAAAAGACAGCAGTCTGTGAAGAGGTCTGGTATTGTTTTTTTATAAACTTCGTGCAATACAGTGTTTAAGTTTATCACACATTTAGATAAACCATAATCATTTGTCTAGATATAGCTATTCTCAACTACATACTATTCATATTGCCCACATAAATGCTATCTGTGTGCAGTTTGATCACATTATTCTTTTCTCAAATGAAATCAAAGGAATGAAAAAGAGAAACAAAACATAGAGAATCTGGAAGCGTCTGGTTGTTAAGTTGTTTCTTCATTGTTTCATGTAGCTGTGTGTCCATGGTTTCCACCCGGATCTGCAGTCACTCCCGGGTCGGCTCAGCGGGAGGAGGGGTTTGGGAGGGGGTTATATGTGTTTACATTCTCATCAATATAAACAGATCAGAGTTCAGACTCAGCAGTCACAGGAGGGGAAGCACAGTGAAAAGAATCTTTGGGGAGGTTACGATGTTGTCTCTGTCTTTTTATTAGTTGAGTGATAAAGGAGGGGAGCACTGATCATGTGACCAAATATGGGCAGTTTGTTGGGTTGGGTGAAGGGAGGGCAGGGGATGTAATGGTGGCACAAAGAATGAAACCACCCACCACAAGTCCAGGAGGGATCAAAACACCTTTTCCAAACCTGCTCCAAAATGCACCTGAACAGTGGTCCCCAAAAACATATCTATCGACTTTACAAATATATGTATGCGTAAATTACAATGTACATGTTTTCAAAAGTTTCTCTTTGCAGTGTTTTTAAACCCTCAGAACCCACATATACATATTGTATTTTTTGCCATTGAAAATGGTGAGTTGCATGTCTCACTTTGGGACTCTTCATAGAAAAAGATGATGAAGTTCTTTCTCTTTTTTTTTCTTTTTTTTTTTTGCTCAGGCAGTAACTTGAACCTGAATCTGTACAAATGTGTTATTCTATATCATCTTTTTTTCTGCATCCTCCTGTCAGAGGTTTCTGTTAATGCCCAAGAACAAACATCTTCAACACGACTATAGCTACAAGTACTACTGTTAACACTGATTAGAATGGAAAGAAGACTAACGGAGGCCCATAGAAAAACTCAGACTCATAATAACAATGAAGTTTGACAATTTGCCTCAGTCACGCACATTATTGTTGCATTTTTTTCTGTATCAATATTGGAAGACAATTTACAGTATTCAAATCTGACTTCATGTTACAAATGGAAATCATATCATATGGTGTTAAAAAATAGTTATAATACAGGCCCTCATTCTCTCACAGATTGTGCACACTCATGCTTGACACCTTGACACAGTTACACATAGCTCACTGACAGTCCCAGCGGCTCTGCAAGCCGGAAGAAGTTCACAGTAAAAGTCGTTGAGATCTTAAACCAGAGTGAAAAAAACAAAAACATGAAAGTACTATTTTGATTCCAAACAATAGAGTTTGCAAATACGGCTAGTTTGTAATAACGCTAAGAGTAATCACAACAACAATTTGACACTAATGATGATCAGGCTAAATTAGCAGTTATATTGCACAAAAGAAAGGATGTGAAACATTTTCAGAATAGCCCAAGGTTAATTTTGTTTGATCATTAACAAAATAAATCATTTCTAGCACATTAAAATATCAAAATAGTTTTGTTGTTAAAGTTCATTGTTGTTGTTATTATCACTCTGTTATTACTCTTCTTCTTTTTGCTCTCGGTGAGGTTGAGTCGACTAAATAACAGTGAACATGGAGGGAGAGCTTCAGGTTTTCATTGCTACTTCGTGTTGAACCTCACAAACAAAGAGCTTTTCTCTATCTCCCCTCTTTGACTCCTACCCACTTGCCCTTCTCTCCTTCCTTTTACTCCCTTTCTCTACACAGGCGTTGTCTTCCTATTGAGGGTGTTAGAGTTACTCTCCCTGTCTCCCTTCAGCCTGTCCAGAGTCCCCATCCCTCGCTCTCTGTCCATTGTGGATGAGGTGAAGGGTGGAGGGCCTGAGCCCACAGAGTTGGGCATCTGCGCGTTGGAGTTGGAAGAGTTGGAAGGATTGTGTGACTTAAGTGAAGGTAGCGTACCGCTCATCATCACCCCACCTCCGCCACCGTCCTTTGGGAAGCAGTTGTGGAGCTGGTAGAGCGTCGCTCTGTCCACTGTTCCGTACATGGGCGGCAAACCCCCCAGCTTAGGGTCTCGGGACAACGTGTAGAGTGAGATGTCGCCTCCTGCCAAGGCTGTGTGCGAGCGAGAGTGGGGGTTTGGTAAAGTGGACACTGAAATGGGGCCCTGGGAGAGCAGTGCGGAGGGGGGCAGGCCGAAGTTCTTGCCCCCACCGCCCACAGGTGAGGGGTCTCGAGAGCGGGAGGGGTCTGTGGAACGGGACGAGGAGCGGGAGCGGCGGCGGAAGCGGTAGCTGGGCAGCCGGAGCATGGCGTGTGTGGTGCTCTTGAAAATGTCGGTGCGCGATCGGCAGCGAAGCTCCTTGTTCTTCTCAATGTAGATGTTGACAGCCAGCACCCCCACCATCTCAGCCATGATGAAGGACAGGCCTCCAAAATAAAAGGACCAACCGTAGGAGTACTGCCACTTCTTATCCTCATCCTTCTTAGGAGAGATGTCCCCCAGCGCAGCAGAGATGTACACAATCACACCAATTATGTTACTCAGACCTGAGAAAGCCCAGAAAAAGCCAGTATTTAAAAAAGAGATAAATAAACTCAGACAGACCAATGTGCAGGACTAATAAACAAATCTGCCTGACATGATGGCTTGTGACATTCACAGAAAAGGCATCTGCCAAGATGAGGGTTGAACGTAAAAAAAACTCTATTAAAGTGAGAGAATAGTCTAAACACAACCAGACACTGCAAACAAAACATAAAAGCCGCTGGCTGAGTAATATATTCCAGACCCCCTCACATATAGACACAAAGAGCGCATCCCATATTACCTGCAGCCACAAAGAGAATTCCTGCCCCTAGGATGATGTTCCTTTTGCTCTTATAGAAACGACTAGCAGCGATGCAGACCCCTCCCATCAGCAGCAGGATGGCACTGAGGATCGGGAAGATGTTGGAAGCCCTGACTACCCCTACACACAGGACAAAATAAAGATTATTAACAGTAAAAACTTGAAGTGATAATGGAAAAAAAGATGTTAGATTTCTGAGACAATATGTAACTGCTACAAGATTATAATGCTCAAGATTCTCACACAATCAAACCACATTTGTAATACAATATTGACTCTTTTCTAAAAAGCAAAAAAAAAAAAGTGTTGAACGCTAAGAAATATAAATGGAGTATAGCAGCAGCTCAGATAGGCCACAAACTTAAGCTCAACTCACAACACATCAGCTACTCCTCACACCAGCTGACAGCTCCACTGATTACATCTACCCCCCATAAAAACAGGCGCTCTACTTAAACTGCTTTAGTCTCTTTTTATGCTGTGTCTGATCTGACCAGTGTCATCTCTACTGTCATTGTTGCTTACTCTGTTCTTTACCTCTGGAGATCTTCATTGCTGCTCTGCCTGCCTTGGCATTTTATGTATGCACATGAAATAGAGGGAAAGTGTGCTCTTCCCACCTCAGGCTTTGGCATTCCTCTTAGGATCATGGAAGGGCAGGGAGCTCCCAGAACAGGGGCAGACTGCCATTAAATTCATTTGATAAGAGTGGTCCCAACTGTATCCTTCTTACCTTTTATAATTTTTCTACAAATATAAATAATGACTTGTTTACTGCTTATTGAGCAATTTGATCCAGGGTTTCATTCATGTACATCTAAATGCATTGGACACCACAAACAGACTTAAAATTTTAAATATAGGAGATTTTGTTTCTTTGTTTGTAGGTTTTACAAGGAGACTACAATTATTTCGAAATACCATAAGTCTTTCAATGTGTACCAACCGGCTTTTTACACACTGTGTTAACTTTGTTATCACTGACATACGAACAATGTGTTACTATCTCCTGCAATCTTTAGTATAAATTAGATGATTACAGCATAATCTTCAAGACAAAAAATACATGTAGGAATGAATAAGCAAATTTTAAAGGAAAAAATGAAAAAAAAAAAAAAATCATTTGGACCTGCATTTCCATTTTACATCCTCTCGCATCTTTTACAGAGAAGGAGACAGGCTTTATTACAGTTACCATAGCCTTTCAGTTGAGGGGCACTATGTCGTTTGGCTTCACTTATCTTGGTTATGGATAAAAAAAAAAAAAATCTTAGCTTAAGCTTATTCTCGCAAAAAAAGTGCTTATTGCTAACAAGGTGGAGGACGTCGTAGAGCCAATCACAAAAGAAAAAGAAGTATTAAAGATCATTTAATAATACTAATATATATATCTGCATTAATACTGTCAGTTAACATTAGTTTAAGTCTGATATGACAGAATAGTGTGTCTGTTATGGGCAGTCTTAGATGTTTTATGTAACATAATCTGCAGTTCAGAAGACTCAAAGAAACAAAGCTGGACTGTGTAGAGTTTGGGAAGACGTTCCCCTTCTCATCCAAGAAGCTTCATCATTTCTTTTTGAGTCCTTAGAATAACCATGATCTGGATGAAAGAGAATCCATATGGACTTAATCTGCAGTATCTTTTAATGCACTGTATTAAAAGTTCTTACTTTGTTTAGTTATGTGTGTAACAGTTTCATGGCTTGGGTAAATAAGTCTGTGCTATGTCTATACTGATTCTGGATCATGACCCCTGCTCTAAACAATCATCCCCAACACAGCTTCCCCAAATAATAATTCTCTATCCCTGCTACTGCCTTGTTAGAGCCCATTATGCAACAATGACCATCAGTGAAATATAAAAAAAAGTAACAAAACCTGAAATGTAAAAGGGTAACTGGTTGATAATGTAACAAAACTGCTGAGCCCAAACTGTTAAAAAAATATGTAATAAAACCCCAAATGTAACAAGATGCTGAGCTCAAAACATTATAACTTTTTGCCTAAAAAGTAACAACATTTTGTGTTGTTTTCAAGGGGCACCACCCAGTTTATAAAAATGAAGCCTTTGCAGAAATGCTTAAGTTGTTATATTGAGAAACTGCTCACTGAGGGGTGAATCTTTTGTCTAACTTGGCGGTTTAGAAGATATTAGGATCAGATTGTCCGGTTAGAGACACAGCTCAGCTTACGTGACCGATGGACCCCCGAACTGTAAGAAAGGAAACTCAAAGCCTCGTCAGATCCAATGTGGCTGTGTCATTGGATTGGCTTCATTTCACTGTATCGGAAACAGATGGGTAACGTCTGGGAGACTACGTCCATTTTGTAAAATCTATGGTTTTATTAATTTTTTCAACATTTTGGGCTCAGCACTTTTGTGAAATTATTGACTAGTTAAGATGTTTCGGGTTTTATTACTTTTTAAACATTATTATATTTCAGGTCATTGCAACATTTCGTGTCGTTGTTACAAATCAGACTCTAACATCCCTGCAAGAGGTTTGTATTTCATTAATATAAAAGGCAGCTGGATAACACAGGATTGTTTGCCTGTAGTATGACCACACTCAAGCAGAAACAGAGCAGTAAGAATGCAATAATAATAATAATAATAATAATAATAATAATAATAATAATAATAATAATAATAATAACAAATACAACCAGGTAATCTGTTTATTTCATACATAAAGTATGATTCTTGGGATGAATATTTGACTCTCATATTTATCTACAGGATCCTTTTTCCCATGTGGGCCTCAGTGTTTTTACCATTATGCCAACCAAGCGAACACACACCAACAAACACACACACACACACACACACACACACACGCGCACACATATTAACACTCCCCTCTCATCTACAACAACTAGGCCATGGGAGAGAAAATGCCACCTAAATGCCAACAAAATGCCTCTGCACCATAATAAACAGAAAGCAGGCTTTTCTTTATGTATGCACAGGCACACATGAAGCCTATCATAGAGCAGAAAGATATCACTGCAGGGCATTGAGCACAAACTAGGGCACCCCAGCTCCCCTCATTTTCAGCAACACACTGTCACATGTTTGTGTCTCACAGAGAGTCTTCTGAGGAATTACCAATAAAAATACAGTTTAAAAGTAATGAAGGGTTATTTACACTTTCTTTTTGACAGTTTCAAGTCTCCTCTCTCTTATTCATGAGACGGTTTCTCTCTCATTTATCATCCGTGCCAAGAAGTGGTCTTATTGACTTACGTAGGACGTACTCTGCCCCGTCGTGGTCAAAGTCTGCATCCTCTGGGAAGTGGTTGATCTGAGAACACACGCCTCTTTTTACTCCTGGGATATGAGAAGAGAAACAGGGGTGACCAGACACAACACAAGTCAAAATCTCAAAAATAATATTAAATAAATAAATAAAGAAGTGAGCAGCAGATATCCTCCTGAGGGAAAAACTGACTGAAATCTGAGCAACAGTCATGTCTTTGTTGGAAAGTCTCTTACTGAATCCTAGAATATGTTCCAAACACCAAGCATCAGAAAATTCACCGAAACATGACAAATAACACTCCCTCCACATTCATGTTAGTAACAACACACATGTTAAGTACATTTACACATGGAGATAGAAACATGTACACAAACACACAGGCAGACAGATAACTACCCGCCAGGTCTTGCATGTAGACAGACAGACGAACGGAGGGGAGCACGCACGATGATGACAGCACACCACTGTTGTTGATGGATGGACTGTGAGAGAGATGGATGGAGGTGAATGAATGAAGAGACACAGACGGAGGGAGAGACGGACAGATGTGGGGTGAGCTGGTCTCTTTCTCACAGCTCTTAAAACTCCACAGGTTGGTCTGTAAAGAAACAGATGGAGGTACAGAGGAGCAGGATGTCAGTTGAGCTACAAGGATCAGTTCTGTTGTCAGAAAAAAGGCTCAACAAACTTCAGCCTACTTTCAAGGTGCTAAGACATAAGAAGAAGTTGCATTTTTGGAAAATGTCCTCCAGTTTTGGATGAACATATTCACTTATTCTTCCTACAATGACTTCCTGCATGCAAAACATTATGTGCCCTGTGTGGATGTTTGTTTTGGCCATGTTAAGCAATTTCTACCATGTGAACTATCTGTAGTATGTGGGCTTGGAGTAGTGCACTGGTGCTAAGGTGTTGCACTATTTCCCTCGAGTATTTACGGTTATGTTTTTGGAGAAATATAAATCAAACTAAAACAATCTCCCATTCCTAATAAATGAAATGTGTTCATGCACCTGGCTCATTGCTGTTTGTGTGGAAGAAATAAGTCATTATGTAAATAAACCTGGCATGGGTCACTAGTCTGTGTAACAGAAAAACACTAATATCTACCTGAGGAGTACAAGTGCTGCAGCTCATCTGTGAGTGTAACAAGCAGATGCAAAGTACCACATGAACCAAATGTAGATGCAACCTTTATTTTTTAATAATTTGCCCTTTAAATACCAGTACAAATCTGTGCCAGAGACTTGTAACATCTTTGTGTTGGTTAATGGTGCAAACACTTCCTGCATCCTGAAGATAACCAAGCAGCACCTTTAAGCTCAGCCACACCTGACTTCATGACCAACACACCTGGGGGTGCTCAGATGGCCATCAGTAGGTATGGACAAGTACCAGTGACGGGTATCGATGTTGGGCCAATACCGGCCTTATTTCAAGGTATCAGTACCAGTGAAGGCTGCCGATGCCAGCAGCCGACACTCAAGGCAAAAAATCTTGAGTCAAGCAAGTCCTCCTGCCAGTCACAGAAGGTTTGACACTACGGCAAATGTACGTCAGGTCCTGTTCAGACAATATGAATGAACCAGAGAGTCACCAGTTAAACTCTTTCATTTTGCATCCATCCATTTTCTATACCGCTTATCCTGTCCACGGGTGAGTGGAGCCTATCTCAGCTGTCATTGGGCGAGAGGCGGGGTACACCCTAAACTTATCACCAGCCAATCGCAGGGCTGACACATAGACAGACAACCTCGGGACAATTTAGAGTGACCACTTAACCTGGTGAGCATGTTTTCAGACTGTGGGAGGAAGCCGGAGTACCCGGGGAGAACCCACGCATGCACGGGGAGAACATGCAAACTCCACACAGAAAGGCCTACCGGCCGAGGTGGGGATTTGAACGGGTAACCTTCTTGCTGTGAGGCTGCAGCGCTAACCGTTGTGCCACCGTGCAGCCCTCTTTCATTTTGCACTTAAGTTTATTTTGAAAAAAACACTAAACCTCTGACAGTTGTTAGTTTTATTTTGCACTTTTGTCAGTTTGTTGAAAACAGATTGTAAACTCAGAGAGAGGGGTTTGTGTTTTATTTATGACTTAATACCAAAGTGACTGTGCTGTCTTTTTTCACAATGATCTGTCACTGTTAAGTGAAATTTTATATATCAAAAGTACTAGGGGTATCAGTGAGTACTCAAGAGAGGGTTCGTGTACTGGTATCAATCCGGGAAAAAGTCGTATCAAACATCCCCTGCCATAAGTTTAAGTATTTCAGTATCTTAATGTAAGAAACTTCATCTATAGACAATAGAAAAAACACTTGAACTTAAATCTTAATAGCATGGAATCTACTGAGAAGACAGATAAGGTATGTAGTTCTGTGTCCACATGCGTCCATAACATTTTCAGGAGAGGGACTACAAGTGACAATTTGAATACATCAGATCTCAAAGCTCATCCGAATAACAGACAATTGCAGCGTTGGCTAGAAACAAATACTTAAGGGAAAAGCATAAGCAATTGAAACACTCTGAGATTCACTCATCAGATGTGGAACAAAAAGTAAAAACTCATTGATAAACTTCTGAAGGGCTGATAGTGAGGGTACATGACTGAGCCTGTGCCGTTCAAAGTTTTGTTTTTATAAATGTAAAAATAACACCAACCTCTCAAATCTGCCTGCTTTGTGAAAACTTAATGACAAATCCACTTAAAAACAATTAATATATTTAACACCATGGACCCTATAGTCTTTAAATCAACATTGACGCGTGAGGACTTGCCTCACTAAAGAGCTGACAGAACAGCTGGGCCAAACAAAAAGGCTGGAAACTTCTATCTACTGCCCATGAACGAAAAACCTACAAACACAATCTTTGACAGGTTATTCACAGCAGCCCCACCTTCAGTAAACCTGCAGAGGAGCTGGAGTGGAGGACAGGATGCATCTCGCATAATATGCCACCCGCCCACGGGCATAAATCTTTCAAAGCTAGGATGTCCTGCATTTCCACCCCAGCTACACCTCACTGCATCACTGCACGGCTACTGAGCATCTTTCTTAGCCCAATACTCCAAAGACATCAAGGATACTTGACCTCTAAGCCATGCCAAGACACTGACATCAGCTTTACTGCAGCACAGTGGGTGAGAAAAGACTGAAAGAGAGGAAGCTACGAGGAGGGGAAGAAGGAGAGGAACCAGAGAAAGATTAAATGTTTGGGGGGTGAGACAGAGGGGCAGCAAGTGGGAGACTGAAAGAGTGAGGCAATAGAGGTTGTGGGTGGGGGTGCACTGCAGCAGTGCTGCAAGGGCTGGAGCTTATCTCTAATTGGCTGCTTTGCTATCAGGAAGCTTGGAGATGAGGACAAATTAGCTTTGTACAATGACCAAGCACAGGATGGGCCTGAATGCTTTATTAGGGGAGCCAAGAGGTTTTCCTGGAGACTGAAGACTGAATGTGAGAAAAGGCACAGATCGCTAGCTCGCACCACCCCTTTGGCTGTAGCAGCTTCCCTGTTAACTCCATCCCAGCCTTTACTATGGAGTGTCAGCCAGGCAGTGTAATGTATAATGAATTAACAGCTTGTGTTGCAGCGACAAACTGAGGATTGAAAGATGGCCACTGCCAGTTTGTGTGGTTTCCTGCCAGTTGGAGTGACAGGACTGTGTGAGTCAGAGTGAATGTGAGCCTTTTGTTTCAGCCATTGAATTAAATGACCACAGACTGAATCAAACAGTGATTAATGGATTATTCTGAACAAGGGTTACGCTTCAGTATCATGTAACCATAGTCCAATTCTGCAAAATTGTTTCCCTTTTACCATAACATGGTCCAAAAACGCAGGTGGAGAGGGAAGATGTTGATGCCATCCGAATAACTGATATTACAGAAAAGCTGCAACATGCTAGTTGAAGCTTTGTGCTGCTTTAACAACAGAGGTTCAAGACTCTTTACTTCAGACTTAAGACTTCTGCTCTGTTTAGGTGATGAGTAAATTTAACTTGCAAAAAAAGGGTTTAGTTTAACAAAGTCCAATGGCTTCCCATTTATGTTCAGAAAGTTATTGATTCAATCAACAGCAATCTTGACTTTAAATGCTGAATTTCTGACGACGTTAAATATAAACAGCTATCTCAACACACATCAGACTTCATAACACCCTTTGCGCTGAAATGAACAACATCAACCAAAGCAACTCAACAACTCCAAACAGTCTTCCACAACAAGTCACAATCTCCTCCAACAACTTCCACCTTACCTTCCAGGCAGCATATCCTCCACAATCCAGAGTGTGTGAGCGCCCCAGGATCTTTCTTGTCCTTATTATGGGGATCATCCTGGGTGACGTTGGCTGTGCTATTGCAGATGAGGGCACGGGAGTACAGCCAGTAGTCCGTCCCTATTGCCACCGTCATCAGGCCGAAGGCAGCGAATGCCCCCACGGTGGTGAGGAGGATCTGGATCCCCTTCTCACACACCATGCCTTCAGAACACAAAGAGGAGGAGGAGAAAGGGAAAAAGGAAAGGGCAGAATGCGTGAAAGAGAAAAACAAAGAGAAAAAAAAACTTAAATATTGAGTTCAAAAACAAGAGTAAGCAGAGTTACTAAGCAGAAATGTGTTCACTTTCATTAGCGCGGCTTATTGATAAAGACAGAAAAAATTCAGGTGAGATGATGAGGGGCACGAGGAGGTGAAGCAGAGAGGGAGGACAAGGTGGATGTGGGAGGTGCGTTAGTGGTTGTGTGATGTGTCCTTGGAGGAAAGTTGGATGCCTCTGCTGACTCCGCTTAACAAGACTGAATTGATGTGAAACACAATAGATCACACCCTCCCACTCTCAATACACTCCATATTCATGACCCTGACACCATTCCCCCTCAGAATGAGTAGGGCTGGAGATGAATACACAAACACCTAACACACACGTACACACATGCACACACACACACACCAGCATACACAACATAGATCTCAAAGCCAATCACTTTATACGGTGCTGATGAATAGACCTGTTTTGATTATGATATCAGTAATAACTGCAATTCCTGCTTTGCAGCAGTCACTTCTCACCTGAAAATCAAAATAAAAGTGCAGCTCAAGCAGAGCATGTGATGTTAGTCTACACTAAAAAAATGACAGTGATTTGGGGTATTTCACTGTTGAAAGTCCCATTACTTGACCCATGATTTCTACACTTTGAAAGCAGTTTTCTAAGGAGTGATGCAGGCTGTGCAGGCCTCAAATCACTTGGTTTTACTGGATATATAATTTTTTCCCCACTGCTCCCCAACAACACAGCTTCCAGTTGTGCTTTGTTAGCACCATGAATTAAGTCTAGCAGCAACTTATGCCTTATAGCCTCATAAAAAGGCTGAGATCAGGTAGTTCATCTTGTGTGGAGGAAAGGAGGAAACAAAACTGCAGGGGTATCAGAAAATCACATCGTCATTCCCAGAATGTGGCTTATGTCAAAGCTATTATATTTGTAATGTTTGAAAGTCAAAAATCCAACCCTGGAAATGACTATGAGCACAGTATGAAGGCCACAGTTTTACTGTTAAACACACATGAATGCCTGAACTCACTGAAGCACCACTGCACAATTCAAAATGAGTTCACACTTACCTGACGGCGAGTTTCTATCCTTCGACTCAATTTTGAAATCTTTCTTTTCCTCGTCAGTGAAGAACGTGCTGTCCCCTCACTCCGGACAGCATCCATCGACTGTTTTCACCTGCTCCCCCTCTCTCCTTCTTGCACACACTTTTCTCTCTTTATCCTCTTTCTTTCTCTTCCTTCTTTCCTTCTTTCTTTCTCACTGGAGGGCTGTTGTTCGAGGGGGGTTGCAGCTGGGACAGTTGTCCTGCTCTCTGTTGGTACTCTGCTAGCAAGAAACTGGCAACATGGTCACTGCTCCACTGCAAAAAAAAAATTAGAAAGATTAGAGGGAGAAAGAGGAATTATCATTCAAGGCAACATAAACACACATGAATGTAAAGAGACAACTAAATAATACAAGATGAAGAAATGATGAAACTAAAGTTCCTCGAGTGGCTGATTATGCCTGGCAAACTCATCCCCCATAAGGCCCTTTTGGCTGCCTTTGGAGGTTTCTGTTTTGCAGAGCTCAGACTAATATTTTGGCTTATTGTCTACTGCACTGAAAGACCATCCAAGAAGTCTGTGCTCCAGCATATTAGATTACTGACAATCTAGCACTATATCAGTTACTGCCAATGCTAGCTCTAATTAGCAACTATCTGTTTCTGCGCTCACCGTACTGTATTTTTTGAACGCAGATTTGTGGAACAGCTCCCCTTACAAACACACAAAAACATACACACTTTTAAGGTGTTTTGTTGTTAAGGTTTTTACGTGTTTCTGACTAAAATATCTTTACTACTAGTACAGATGATGTGATGCAATGTGAAGCAGATGTTCATGGTCCTCAGAGGCTAAATCGCAGGAGTCTTTGAAATGTGGGGACGTTAAGTTTTCCGTAGCACCAACTTTATCATGATATTCTTAACCTCAAGAGACAGGTTGGATTATTGGCCGTGTCACCGTTAATTTAGATACAGAAATACACGTCAGCTTTGGGATGAATCAGAACAACTTTGGTTTGGATATCCCTTCATGTCTTCTACTCTGTAAAAAGATGATAAACTTGTGTAATGTAATACCTGCTTGAAATACAATCGTAAGTGCTGTTAGTTTATTCTAGCACTTTGCTAAACACCCATTTGTGTTTTCCAGCAGCCTCATAGAGCTGCTAGCATGGTTGAAGCCTCCAGTCTTGTGCTTTAGAACCACTTGAAAGGCTGATCTGGTTAAAAGTGCTCTAGATACTTTCCTGCATACTGACTTACAGAATCATCTGTACTATTTAATCTACAGATGCTTTATTTCAGAGCTATAAAACCATATTTTAGAGAGCTTAATATAGATTAGCATAATTACAGAAGTGAGTGTTGCAGGCTAAAGACAGACTGACTCCAGAGCGAGTTGTGCTGCATCTAGCCTGAATAAGAGGAGCAAGAGGGGGAGGCAGAGAGGACCAACCCGACATTGTTACCATAGCAACATTGAATTCCAAAGTCTGGATCAGCATAGAGCGAAAGAGGGAGGGGGGAGAGGAGAGGAGAGGGGCAGGCAAGAGATAGAGGGAGGAAGCAGCAGAGAGTAAAGCAGAGAAGAGAGGAAAGATGGGAGAGAAGTGAGGAGGAATACTTCAGATCAGTAACAGAAGTGTTGACTGAGATGCAGACAAACAGACCGACTGACCAACCAGTGTGGCCATGCTCTATCAATAGATATGTGTATGACTGCAGTGACATAGATGCTCCCAGACACACAGGCACGTGAATCGAGACAGCAACAAGATCAAGAAGCAGACCTTCTTCTTGGTGCTTTTTCTTGATGAATTAAGGAGAAATGCACGGCTGCGACAAGGCTTCACACATTACTCAACAAACATTATTAAGCAGACATAATGCAGTGCAGTCAAGTTTTTTAATATTTGATGATGCAATATGGCACCATGATCAAAATAGGTTACATCCTGTTAGCATTGTGAGAACCACAACAGAGCTACCTCAATGCAGAATTAGGGATGGAAGGAGTGACAATGTGTTGAGCATGTTTGCGTGTGTTTTAAGCGTGTGCAGATTTTCTCTCAAGTGCATCTAAGGATGGGTCTAGTCCGATCTTATTGAATCCCAGTAATGTTCCTCTCAGCTCCCCTCAGTTAGTCAGCCTCGAATCTCTGCGTTCAGGCTCCTTATTATGTAAACTGTCAAAGACACCACGGCACTGTGGCTTATTTACACATTGTGGGTTCATATGTGCAGATAAACCAGCGGATGTGATCATGCATATGTGTGTGTGTGTGTGTGTGTGTGTACATGTGTGTCAGTGTGTAGCCTGACCTTCCAACCCTATCAACATACTGCCTTTCCCGGAGGAAAATGTGTGTCCAGAAGGGATTACGCTATCTCAAAGGCCTGAAAACGCAGCAGTGTGTGCGCATATGTGTGTGTGTGTGTGTGTGTGTGTGTGTGTGTGTGTGTGTGTGTGTGTGTGTGTGTGTGTGTGTGTGTGTGTGTGTGTGTGTGTGTGTGTGTGTGTGTGTGTTTGGTTTTTTGACTCCAGTATTTAATGAATGACCTTAACAATACCCTACTAAGTTATTCCCTCTAGCTAAAGGTCCCCTGTGTAGGAGATCATCATTGTCATTTAATTATCCGTAATTTCTATTTTCCACCAATAATTAAGAAAGAGGGGACTGACTTGAACAAGCGCAGGAGAGCGTGAAGGAACAAGAGGGCACAGAAAAAGGAGCAGAGTTAATGTAACTGGGGAGACCAAGGAACTGCACGAAACAATGAGAAAGAAAGAGAAAATCAAAGAAACCAAATGATGTGATGTAAAGATAGAGTAGTGCAGCTCCTGTTGGACGGGGAAAGGTTTTCACGTTTTCTTCTATTACTCCAACCTTCTTTTGCAAAAGAGTCACTAGAAGCTTCAGACACTGAACAGATGCTCTTTCCCTTAAACTTTTGTATCATGTGAAGTCAAAAGTGTTTTAATGTGATGACTGGCTGTATGGAGGTGTTTCTTGTAAAGTGCACAAAGAAATATTTTTTTATTTTCACCTGTTGAAATGATCAGATTTCATTTATCTGTCTTTAATTGAAACTGAAATTGAGACTGTTAGTGGGCACTGCTTTTATTACAAGTGACAGCTATAGGATTCTGCGTGGTAAAGAAGGCTCTCACCTGAAATGCTGGTCTGTATGCATCACCCAGATTAAAGCTGATATTGTTCCCTCTTATTTTTCTTTCTTTGTCTTTTTTCTTTTAACTTTTTTTTCAACCAAAATAAGTTTGGTGGACATTCTGCAGCCTACTATGTACAGTTTTATTTATTAAGAGAAGGTAAGTTAAAGTTTGCTTTGAATCAGGGCCTATGCACTAAACACTTTAAAGTTCCTATGAGGAACTTTTGGACAGTGCATATTTTGGCGCCCCCCTGTGGACAAAGCAGCACCTCTAGCGTCCTTGTTGATCTTATCTTGTAAACAGTGTAAGTTGGTTAAGGTTAAGGTTAGCTAGGGTTGGCTAACAGCATAAGCCATGGTAAGGGATCGATGGAGTGTAAAACCACGGTGTAAATATGTTAACAAAGGCTGTTTCTGTAGCATGCTGTTTATCACCTCATCTGACTCTTACCCTGCAGCAGTGGTTTGAGCATTGAAAATTACAGCGCAGAAATCATCAGTCTTGTCACTCATGGTCCAGTTGCTTACATAGGTAATTAAGACTCATCATTATTAATGTCAGGCTATTTCATCTTCAGCATCTCCAGCTTCACACCCCCCCCCCCCCCCCCCCTCCCCCCCATCAGGGTACTACAAGGCACCAACCCTTCTAACCACGTAGGACTTTTCCTTTTCTGTTTAAGATTAAATAAACTCAACTTATCACAGGTTCTTTGTGACTTTTTAGTGAATCAAATGTCAGGGTTAAAAAGAAATCATGTTCCTCAAACCCAGCTCTGTTCGGGGGAATGCAAAACACAGATATTACTTTTCATCCGCACATAAATGCCACCAGCTTCTTAATGAAGACAGGGTCCAATGTGACAAATAACTTAAAAAAAAGCATCTTTGTTTTGTGGCCATCCATAGTGAAGTAACTCTAGCAGAAATAGGGGTGGATAAAATTATCAATAAATCGATGCACCGCAATATTTCCTCGCCCAACTCAATATGGATTCAGCAAATCCTCTGAATTGATTCATCTCCTGACAAGTGGTTGGGGGCTGTGTGTGTTATTCGTGTTGTATGGACGAGGGCAACACAAGATCAAACAACACCAAAATGGCAGCCAAAGCAGCAGCAGCGTAACGCCAGTTCCTTCAGTTTTAAAGTCTAACGTTTAGGTTGTTTTATTGCTCCAAAATGTGGGGTAACATACCACATATGTTCCCATGGGCATGAAAACCGGAAATGGAAGCATTTAAATCAATATTGAATCGAATCACAACCTAAAGAATCAAAATCGAAATTGAATCAAATCGTGAGGTTCTTAGCAATATCCAGCCCTAAGGAAAAGACACTGTGCTCTTACAAGTAACATCTTTGGCTGTGAATGCATGTCTGTTTACAGGTCTTAGAAAATTCCAGAATTTTGTGAGAAATTCGTTTGGGTGTTTGTGTGTTCAGAAAGATAGAGATGCATGAAGTCTTATAAATCTCATGTAAAATGAAGTCACTAAAATCATAGCATTGGAGAGAGAGTTCAGGGTTAACAGATCCCTGCAATGAACGACTACTCTGATTGTTGACTGGACATGAGTTATTGAAATGACTGATCAAAGAACCAGGAAGTGAATTGCAAAATGAGTTAATGGCTGTTGGGAAGCTGTCAACTTTTACCTGAACTCCACTTTTTAAAACTCTGTTAAACATGCCATTAAAGATCTTAATTCAAGTCATATTTTGGCCTTTATCATTACTAGTAGGGGCATCATTGGCCAAGCGATTTAAGCAGCAACCCCCCCTTAGGCTGTGATCCTTGTTGTGGCAGTCCAGAGGTTTAAAATCATCTGTCAGTACAAAAAATGTCTGCAACTGTCTGCAGCTCATTTGTGAGGGATGTCAAATTGTCTTGTGACCAAATAATGCATTAACTTCAATTTTTTTAACTGTCCAGTTTGAGTCTGACAGTGGTAAAGGAGTGCAATTAAATAAATCAGCTCAGTTCTTTTAAACAGCTCTGTGAAGTGCGTCATTATTTTCATCAATTAAAGGTTCCCTTCACTTCACTCAGTAATTGTCACTCCCAGTGGCAAAAAAAAATTGGAAGGACCTGTGAAGAATATGGAACAGTTATAGATTTAGTTCTAGACTAATTAAATAAATGTGGTTCTTTTTTGTTTCTTTTCCTCACAGTTCAATGACCCTGGCCATAAAAGCATTATAATATGTTTGCAGCAATCATGTGACCCTGAGCCAGGGGCCAGATAGCTATAGCAAGATATACTGCAGTAACCAATGCCAGGGCTTAGCTGTATGAGCTCACTGCTAGAGGGACCATCACAGGGACAGACCCTCACTTGAAGGAAACTTTAATTGTAATCAGATCTATCTGTGTGGCTCAATCACAGAATGACAGTACACATCATATAAAATATACACTCACCCATTGGCTCCAATAAGCAGCCATAAATCACACAGGGGATTTGAATTTTGTAGCAGCTGCTCCATTAGCTATTCATTGCATAAATCAACTACCAAACTGCTTGTTGAATAAAATATGACGTCCTTTAATAAGTTTTTCCACACATGTGGTGAGCAGGGGTCCTGTGTGAGCCTGTAGGAATATTTTCAGTGTGAGACTCACAAAAACAATCTTAAGCTACAGTTGGGAGTCTTGGAGAAAAAAAGGGGATTGAAAATTACATGAGCTAATGCTTGACCAGAAGGAAAAAAATGAACTGGGCCTACTTGTGATGACAGCTCTAAAAATACAAGCAGCGTATTCTATTCTGAGTGCTCAGCAGTCAACATTAAGAAAACATGGCTGAATATCCAGAGCAGTGAGTTTTGGTTGCGGAGATGATTTGTCTACTTAATCATAAGGAACGGCTGCACACCTGAGCTCGTAGCTGAGTTATCCCACAGCTGGCACGCACACACACACACACACACACACAGACGTACATCTCTACACATTTACATGCATGCAAGCACTGACACACGCGCAGGTGCACAGAAAAACATCAACACGAGAAAAAAAAAACTTGGCATGAGAGCACATGTGCAGCCTCAAACCCCAACAACTGTCAGAAAGATGATTATAAAATCATAAAGTAGGTCATTTTAAAAAAGGCACTTCTAAGAGTAGCAGAATTTCCATTAAGACCATGTGAGGAGTCCTCACACCACGTCTCCATTTCTCTGCCCGTCTGAACAGAACAGCCAGAGGAGAAAGTGACAGAAACACCTTGGTTTAAGAGGCTCCTAAAATAAACTGTCTAAGGATGACCTGATGCTCATGAACCCTGTAAGATATGCTTTAATACACACAGCTGCACTTGTGTTTACTCTCTCACTAAGTAAAGTCTTTTATGTCATCTAAATCAAGACCAAGCGCTGACTGTTAATCCAGGCAGATCAATGTGGTCTGTTTATAAAACAAGGTGAAGTGCAACAGATACAACAGGAAACAATGAATTGTAGCAATAAAAAAAATTGCACAATTAAAAAACCAGCAAACCATTGAAAACTGGAGCTGGAATCAGTAGTACAACTTTTTTTTGTTGTTTACATTTATGAAACACTTTTCAAGAACGTGAATATTTATCTGTGCATAGCTAAGCTAAGGTGAGCTAGCTGCCATCTGGTTTCATTGTCCTTGGTTGGGCGAAGTGACTTCCAGTGGCCTGTTGATCCAGCTCAGTGTACCTAAACCATACTTTGGAACCGGCTGGTTTATAACCTGAGTTGAATGTTTGGTTGCACTAAGGAACAAACAAAAAAAAGCCTCTGTGTCTCCTTCTCCAAGTGATCTGATCTTTCAAAATGATGCCTTGACATTTTGTGTTTTATGGAATAGACCATACATATAAAGGAGTCAAGGTAAGATTTAAGACATACCTTGTGAAATTGGAACTATGAACTTTCTCATCTGGTGCAACCCATCAAATATTCTTCAAGACTCAGGAACCAGCTAACTAGCCATGTTTTACTGCTATATATGGCTTCCAATGCAACATAAATCACATGTGAGGAGATGATACATGAAAGCGAGGTAATCTACGCTCCCACGCTCAACTATATTTACCTTGCCAGTTTGGTGAAGTGGCGTTTGTCAATAAGACTCTGTGTAACCAGAACCACAAGCAGAAGACAATGATGGGTTTTCTCATGTGGTGTGGATGACACATACTTTCAACGTCATGTTAGTAAGTCAGCTACATGTATACTGTTTTTGAAGTACTTTTGGTCCACTCTTGTCTTGCCTCCTTCAATTCCATTGAAAGCATTTTTCTTTAGGCTTCCATAAATATCATAATAATATTTTAATAGTAACTTTTTAGGCCATGTGAGGTAAATATATCATGATAGCCCGCACAGTTGCAATCTTTCATTTTAAAAATCAGTTTTGAAGGATTTTTTCTTACTCCAACTCTGAATCAGTGATGTGGTTTTTTTTCAACCACTTTTAACCTCATCCTCAATCTTTTCATAGCTGCGTCCAACAACAACTGACCAATTCCTTCTGGGACCTCTGGTCTTTAAGTGCAGAAGTGTTAAAAACTTCCATAAGTGTCTTCTTCAGGCTGTCACCTGAAATACAGCCATTTAAAAAGGCTCATTTTTATAGCAAAAAAAAACATGTTTGAAGCCCTTTTTAAAGGGAAGTTTTGGTCTGATTAGCTCATTGCTCTATCCGCATACACTGTACAGATATGGGTTTTATATAATTTGGGGCACAGGTGACTGGCTGGTAGCGAGGAAACCAAAGACCTATCTATACCCCAACTCTTTGCCCCTTAAAGTTAGGCTGACGTCAAAACTTGTCTTGGAAAACAATTAAAGTCATGATTACGACCATATTTCACAGAGTCAATGAGTTTAAAGCTGGCTTTGAGTGAAGAGGTTTTTTTTTTTTTTTCAGATTAAAAATTGTAATAAAATCTTAAATATCCCCTCTAAATTTTACAGTGACAACAAACCATTAAAAATGATACACACAACCTTGTCTTATATACTCTGAAGCCACTAAAGCTTAGTTGTGGATCTTGGTCACTCAAATTGTTTCAGTTCCTTAAAAGCAGTGGAGATGCAGATGAGAGCATGTGATGAAAACAGATCTGAGACTCTCTCCCACACACCTCTAGCCTGTTGTGATAACTGAAGAGGCTTTGGGCACAGGTCTCACATTTAGACCTCCAGTCCAGTGTGCACACTCGCCTCTCAACCATTACTGCGCTGTGCTCTGCTGCCACATGTTTACACTGCACGCCTCTGCTCAGACACATTACCTACAATACATCACTGACACAATACAGTTCAATCACAGGCTCTCACATGCCGGCTCTCAGAGGCAGCGCTAACTTGAGTGAAGCACTTAAAAACACCACGCTGGAGGTTAATTGATGCGGGGGGCACAGCCACTGAGACAGGAGTCAATTAGAGAGCTTTGGATAAAAGCGCTGTGTGCTGGAATCATGAGCAATGTGTTTACTGAATCAGCAGTGACCTGAGTTTCAATTTTAGTCCATTAGGTTCAATCATGGGTTAAATTTTACAATAAATATATGGAAATCTGGCTAACAGATACTGATGCAGAGATCCAACAATACACAGCTATTGAATTAAACTGAGAAACAGTGTGTATTGACCCTGTTTAGATCATATTTAAATAGATGCTGTATTTCCCTTCTTAGCAACAGCTGCAGAGGAGAGGGAGCACAGTAAAACCATACTGTGGCCTATCAAGACATATGTAGCAAAGCCATTGATCCTCTCAACAATAGCTACATGACAGATGTGATGATGTTTGCAGAACTGCTTCTTCTTAGAGAGATGAACATTGAGAGGAACAGGAACAGAACTGACCACCAAAAGAAGGGCAAAATTGCACAACAAAAGGATACAGAAGTTTGCTTCTGAAAGTTCTGGAGCGCTTGTGTCTATTAAATGATTATTATTTGGACAGCACTGAAAAACAACTACAGTCTGTGTGGGCTTCACACCAGTATTGACTGCAATGAGTCACCTCGCAGCGTAAACAGCAGATCTCAGCACCGGCTGAGGGGTTTTTGAAAGTATTCCAAAATCTACTGAGACGACCATCAAGGCCAAGCACACATCACACACATAGTACAGACGGTGTTTACTAAGAGGGAGGAGGAGGAGGGGCTGAGGGGGCGTGGTCAACAGATGGAGGGGGCATACACACCTCCATGAAAGATTCACTAATCAGAGGTGGAAAAGTGAGCAGGGCTGTGATGCCAAAAGTGTAACTTTACTTGCTTGATGTGTCATTCCACAAAAACTTAACCTTACATAACCTTAAAGATGCAACAATGTGTCAGCTTCCACTTTTACACATAAACCTGCAGGTATTCTTTTAAACCACAGTAAATGATTCAAATGAAAACTCTTTCTCAAAATGCGGCTACTGAGTTGTGCAGAATAGCATTAGTTGTCATTCACAATTATCTGGCCACTAACTGCAATGACCTGCATGGTGAAGCCATCACTTCACTTATGAGTACTGTGATGTAAATGTGAAAAGTTCAACATAATCTGTGTGTGCTGCCCACATTCAGCAACAGCCAAACAAATTATACATCACAGTCACTAAAGAGCAGGAACTGATGGACACTTTATTTACATAAAGAGAGAGATAGCACCCCTCCTGAGGAAATGTAGCCCTCAAATCACAGGCTGAGCTTAATGGACGGAGTATCTCGAACTGTAAGTGAACATACTTTGACGTTAAGAAACATATGGATTAAATCAGGAGGGGAATCTTTACAGTTGTACTAGTTGTGGGCTGCAGCTTAAGTTAGAAAAGCTATTACGCACTATCAGTGCACAGGTAGACAAACTCCTGGATGCTGCAGTCCTTACTCCTTTAGCATTTCTGTCAGCACATCTTATCCCACCTCTGGCCCAGCTGTGATCTGAGCTGCAGTATAAAAAAAAAACTGAATGATTGATTCTGATGCCAGATGTTTGGTGCCCCTTTACCTCTGAACGTGTGAGAGCACAGGGCTCAGGTTGGCCAGTGAGAGGAGACAGTGGGTTGCATAGAAAACGACACTCATAAGATGACATGATGATGAGGATGATGATGTTGATGTGACTCAGGTCCAACATGAAGCTAAGACGCTGGCCCTGCTCTGTGAGGAGTCCAGCAGCAGAAAAGAAGAAGCTGTGCAGACATACAGGCTCAGAGATCAGGGGCTGAGCGCGTGCAGAGCTCGAGTAGTGATGCAGACTGCGGTGCATTCATTAATAGAGGAAGCTACACACATCAGGCTGCCTGCAGAGGCTACGCGGTGGAAAATGGACGCCTAGCATCAAGCGGCCGGTACAGAGTAACTCAGTAGACTGAGACACAGATTACAGATGAGGACTCAATCACACACACAAGTCCTGACAATGGGACCATTTCATCTCATACAGCATATTTCAGTTCCACGCCTGCAGTAAAGGTGCAGGGACAGCCTTAACCGAGCTATTATAAGGCTTTCATTTGCATAATAGACATTGCAGACGCTAATTATAGGCCCTGGGAAAAAGTGGGAAAATAATCATTCAGTATTTAATCAGAGAGGATGTACAAGATTGAGAATTATTATCATTTCTGTTTAATTAATCCCCCCAGTCCACACTGTTAGTAGTGGACTAAGTTACAGGCAACGTGAAACAGATCAATGTGGCGTGTAAATTACACAGGATGCACGGTGATCCGTTCAGCTGAAAAGTACAACAACAGTGACACAGTGTAATTATGATCATTAGACACAAAACAAGCTGGTGGAGGTCTTACCTGCAGGCTTTTGATCTCACAAATTCGGTGCGCGTCGCACTCCCATAGAGGAGGAGATGGAGGGAAAAAAAGAAGATAGGGGGTGGACGGTGGATGGGCTGAATAACGGGTCGATCGAGGCACAAAAAAATAAATAATAGGAAAAGGGATGTTGGGAGTTGATAGTAATAAAAAGCACGCGAGGGACAGACTTCTCTGTGATAAAATAAATCCAAACCAGCCACTTACTGAAGAGACTTGACCGTGTATTAAAACGGGCTAATAGAAAACACGTCACTGAACACGGATTTGTCTACAGAGGATGTGGCCGCTGCTTGTGTGTACTCGGGGAGAATGTGTCCCCTCCTCCCCTCCTTCCCCCTCCCCTCCGGTTGGACGAGCGCTCGCTCCTGTCTGCTCCTCTATCTAAATTTCTCCCACACGGAGCGCGCGACGCAAGCAACTTGTCGCATCCCACCAAAAAAAGAGCTCGTGGCTGAAGTGAGCGATGACGAATAAAGTCAGAATCGACATGAAATCTGCTACAGTGTGTTGCGCTACGGGCTCACGAGGGAGCTTTAACCCCTCACCCACCTCCCCTCCCCTCTCCCCCTTTCTCTCTCCTCTCTCATATTGAGGAAATTGGTCTGGATGTGCTTATTGGAGCGTGTGCCGCGCGCGCAGGGGGCTGCGCGTTTGTAAGTAGCCTATTAGCCATGACCAGGTTATACAGTATGTGCGCGTGTGTATGTGTTATTGATGCGGATGTATATGTTGTTTTTGCAGGAGAGCCATCGATAGAGCGCCAGTGAGACACGTTGGCTCAGTGGTGGTGATGATGATGATGATGATGGCCGCGCTGGTAGTTCTGGGAAATGCAGCACGAGCGTAACCCTGCAGAGAGAAAGAGAGGGAGGCGTTAAATCATGGAGTCAGATAGCCACAGGTCAATATTTACGTGTCTTCATCAAAAGAGATTTAGTAATAATTGTGATAATTGACTATTACTTTCGTACTCAATTTTTTTGCAACGACTTTATGGATGAGTGTTTGTAATAGGGACTGGATGACGTCATCACAGATCTATAAAAATGGAGCTGAGCCGCTGGTGGCACACAGCAGTCAGGATGCACAAAACTAAGTGGACAATGACCTTCAATAGCTTTAAAAATGGCTTTACTGCCCACTTCACCTCTCTCTCACTCTCCCTCTCTCTCTCTCTGTCTCTCACAGACACACACACACACACACACACACACACACACACACACACACACACACACACACACACACACACACACACAGCAGGGTGAGGGAGAGCTGCAGAGAACTAATACAGAGTGACAGGTCTTTCATGCAGTAATGGTGATGGTGAAAAGAGAGATCCACTCAACCCACACTGACATACACACACACACACACACACACACACACACACACACACACACACACACACACACACACACACACACACACACACACGCGCGCGCGCGTCACAAACAAAAGAAGTAAGTAGAGGCAGACGCATATGCACACATACACTATCGGTAAAGGCACAATATTGAAAGTGTCCACAAAGCAACCACAAGTCTCAGTTTAATCTCAGTTGTTTACACCAATGAATCAGTCAGGTTTCATTCATCAGGACAGATGCACATACACTCACACACGTCTCAGTCCTGAGTGTAAAACAGAGAGCTCACGCTTTCGCTTTTTATTGTTTCTGACCTGTGGATATTTGATTTCTTGATGAAGCAACTCTCACTCCCAACTCTCTGCCTCATACATACACATACACAACAGACAGTTTTGTTAACTGTTTATATCTTTGGCTGCTTAGTATCAAGTTCTGTCTGGGTGTGAATTATATTTCTGAAAGTAATTTGTTTTTGTTTTTTATAACAGCTCTGAATGCCTCGTGCCTTCCCTCATGCATCTCTTTTCTTGATATGAAAGTAGATATTTATGTTGCAGAAACCACATTTTAGAGACCACTGCTGCATTTAACTCATTGTAAGTGACAATTTAATGTGCAGTTTTTGATGCTATTTTTTAGTCTTGGGATAATATTATAGAATGTCACCTATGTGAAAATACATAACAACAAAAGCAGACAAGTGCATAGACACATACACTCTGATCAATGGTTGGCCTCAGGCTGTGGTGGCTCTCTGTGACTGAGGAGGGAGCTGGTTAACATCCAGTGGTTCACCGCAGTGCAGTGTGCATCCACTTAAAATGTTCCAGCCAGAAAAACAGCAGTATCTCTACTAGTCAAAAAAGGAATTATTCTTCAAATCTGGCGTTACTGTACATAACTTCTTTTAGCAAAATTCACACAGTTCATCAAAAAAGATATAAAAGCATTTAAACCTGAGAAATGTTGATGTGAAATAAGTGCAAGGTAATCACGGCGTGAACAAGGTGAAATGACGATGTTGAAAAGTTTTATTCATGTTTAGAGGGTAGTGAGACACAGGTGTCATCACTTTCAAGAACAGTGATCTTATCACATTGCTATTTAATTATATAACTTAAGATTATACTGCATCAGTTCCATTGAAGCATTAAAAAAGCATTTGTTTTGCCCATAACTTTTTTTTTTTTTTTTTTTTTTAACAAAGGTAGCACTGGGAGGGGTCATGTGCAAGAAGTCAGTCTTTATGTGAAACAAGCGTGGCTACAACCTTTCATGTAACTTTGAAGAGACAAAACAGGGAGGCTGGGGGTAGAGGAGGAAAAACCAAAGGAGTACAGAGAGAAAAAAGAAGGTTCAAGAAGTTTAGAGGCACTGAATGAATACTGGAAATAAGGAATAAGAAGGGAGCAATGGGGGGAAATGATTTCAGCAGTCACAAAGATAGAGATGGAATCAGCAGAAGTCTGAGTGTTACAGAGATGGAAGCAAGTTCGATGACCACCAGTTTGGAAATCTTCTTCAACAGCCACTGCCAATGTGCCGTTGAGCAAGGCACTTAACCCCCTAACTGTAACTGCAGAGCCAGCACTGAAGGCTGCAGCTACACTGGGCTTCACCTTAAATATGTGTGCACGAACAAAACACAGGGTGGTGTTATAAAAAAAAAGAAAAGAAAGAAAAAAAAACATGCTTGCTCGACAAAAGCCCTGCCTGAAAATCTGATGATATCTGCACGACATCACGCTATATTCACCCTGTAAGTCTTTATGAGTTTCATCCCACGTCAGAGTTTGTCTCTCTGCAGTATCACAGTGATAATAAAAACCAGCCATTGCACAATGACTGTGGTTTAAATCTTGTTCTTGAGACATATCTTGTTGACATATCTTTGTGCATGATGTGCTTTACGTACATACAAAAACAAAACACATTTCTAAGTCAACATATTAGCCATGTCTGATGTTGCATGGGTTCTGCTCTGAGAATGTATTTTTTTAAAAGCTTTATAGGGGATGTCTAGTTTCTACTGCATCTGAAAATGTTATTTTTTAAATGGTCAAAGTGCAGGAAAATTCAAGTTGAAAAACCTATAATGTCATGCAACCTAATACATCAGTTTGTTGGGAAAAGTGTTGCTGATCCACCAGACAGATACTTGCTACAGCATTTGCCCCAAAAGAACACCATTTCATATTTGAGATACTGTGCAACATCCAACCTTTTACTCTACAACAGTGTACAGTAAAAGTTCACACATTTAGAGCTGTAAAAAACTAACAGATGATAAATAAAACTCTGCCAACTAATATCAGCACTATTTTGCTGATAGATTTGTCAGTTTAGTCATTTTCCAGGCAACTTGCCAAATACTTGCTGGCTTCAGTTCCTCAAGTTTGTCGATCTGATGTCTTTCTATGTGATTTATAATCAAGTGCTGAATATCTCTGCACAGCTGGTCTTCTGAAGCAAACATTTTGAAAACCTCACTTCAAAGCATGGAACTTGACATGGGACATATTTCATTATACCCCCACATGTCATTCACAAAATAATAAAGAAATAAAATAAAAAGCAAAAATTATGCAAATAATGTGATAATGCAATTAATCAGCATTGCAGCCTTAAACACAAGAAGGCTTCACGACATGTTTGCACAAGAACATCATTTTGCAGATACCCTGGAAACTCTCAGTATGATGTACTCAGTACTGGAAAGCAGCTTTGCCTGCTTTGTAACTAAGTGCCTGAACTTACAAACAGGGGATGCCAAACTTTGAGCTCTAAGTGCACAAGTAACCCGTACTAGCCGTGAAAGATTTCCAGATTAATCAATGAAAAAATAAAACTTTCCCCAGCCTTAAAGCATGCAGCCTTGAACTTCCAGACATTAACCAACACTCCCCCTTCTGGACGTTCTGGCCCAAATCAACTCTGCTGCACCATCAGCCGACAAAGTGCAGGTCAGGCCTGGTCGAGAGTCAGTGCAGATCAGTGGCCAGTAGGGGGCATCAAACCCCTGCATCAGCGTCAGCTGGCTCCTCCTTTAAACCTGCATGCTGCTGCATTCAGGGTGGTGTTATCGTTTGTTGTCGTTGGCCTGTTGCGGAGTCTTCATTAAAACCAGAATGAGTCGAAATTTTATTGATGGGACTTGTGCCAGAGCTTCATTCATAATTTACAAGAGCTATACACAAGTCCTCATGTGCAGTTCTATGTACAGGAAGTTAAAAATCTGCCTTTTAAACAAATATGTAAAACATCATTATTACCTTATGATATCATGTAGTGTCATCCATGTCTGTCCATATTAATAACAACATTCACATACAGTGTTCTCAGTTAAGAATAACTATACTTTTAACTTATATTTGTCATTTATATGAATAATACTACTTCGACATTGCAAGTTATGAAACTGGATTGATGATGTAAGAAATTCAGAGAAGACAAGAATATATTTTGACACATTTACCCTTTGGTGAAAAGGAGCTTAGTCCATGTATTGGCATGAATTATGGATGTATAAAACTATGTGCATCCTCAGTCTTCAGTGATCAGTGTGCATACAAATTTCCCGCAGCACTGCAGCATCTTGCTTTAACACCGCAGCACCTTCCTCCACCCCCTGCCTCACTCCCTCTCCCCCTATATCTCTTCTGCCACTCAACCTAAAGTCTTTCTAGGAAACACTTTCTCCCTTCTTTCCTTCCTCTTTGTTGTTTCTTCTCTCCATCAGTTTCTGTGAAACTCTTCAATCCTACATTCCATCGTTCAAGAGCGATATTTTTTTTACATTTCATCCTCTCTCCCACCTCTCAATCTCAGTCCATCCCTCCATCATCTAAATGTACAGTCTACATGATAACGAGGAGTCCATGTCTCCCCTGTCCTAACAGGGGGAGGCGCTCATGTGCATGTGTGCATGATAGTGAGGTGGAGGTACAGGTGAAGGAGGCATGGCCATGGGGAGAGCCTGGCCTTGAGGGTGTGAGGAGTGCGACCGGGGCAGGGTGTGGGTGGAGGGGTACCCGCTCGACTGTGGGTAGCTCCCAGCAGAGGAGGACCCGGATGGTGGGCTGCCCTGGCCGCCCTTTTGAAGGTTGCTTTTAGGCGGAGCTGGCGGCGCCTGGTTGAGCTGGATGGAGATGTCGCTGGAGGCCTCGGAGGTACTGCGGCCTCGCTTTGGCGGGGGCCAGGAGGATTCCGGGTGGAGGAACTGGCCGCTGTAGTCACTGCTTTCAGACAGACGGGGGCGGTAGAGTGCAGGATGGGGGCGGTACATCTCCTCCTCGGCGTAGCGCTTCATGAACAGATAGACTGACAACACGCCAGCCCCCTGAGAACAGGGTAAGAAGTGGTGGAGATTAGATGCGACAAGGAGAGAGACAAATATTAAAAAAAATAGATTCAAGTGATGTCAGGGGAAATTAGACTAAAATGATTGTTGAGCCAGAAGTCCTTCAAAGGTGGTACAAGGTGGAGAGGTGTTAGTATGCACTTTTGATCACTGAGGATTAAGAAAGAAGAAGGTGATGAATTTTTCGAAGCAGATTAAAATCAAGTGTAAGGCAAATAAAGGAGACAAGTAGAGTTAAGAGGAGGGGGAGGAGGTGAGTTCACACCGAACTGTCCACTGCACCATATTAAGAGCAGAGCTGCTGATGAGGGGAAAGAGGCAGAAGGAGCCGGGGGAGGGAAGGACAGGAGGTGGAGAGATGAGCAGCATTCACATGATACTGCAGCACGCATGGGTGCACACACCAACACGCACACACCCTGCAGTTCTGCGTCACAACCACAGATACCACGCGCAGCCTTATAATTATCATCCCAGCTTGCACACTCAGCATGCAACACTCCAGAGAAAAAAGACTCATGCTATAGAAAGGAAAAAATCTTCTTCCCTTTCTTGTTTTGATGCTACTGAAGACATGCACACAGGTGACACACCGACTGACCTCTTTGAGTAAGAAGGAGGAGGCAGCGAAGGCAAAGGACCAGCCATAGTGGTAGTTGAAGAACTGCTCGGGCTCTCTGGGCCGGTTCATCACCTCATCATTAATACTGGAGATGTAGAGCACCAGCCCCACCACCAGACTGAGGCCTGCACACAGCACAGTAACATGACACAGAGTCAGAGAGAGGCAGAGACTGCAACAGTGTGCTCAGGGAGAGCGATGGGATTATTAGCAGTGATGAGAAACAGAGAGCAAAGATGAGGAGAGGAGTTTTTACATGATGAAGTTAAAAAGAAATAGATGTGGGAGCCTTTACAGAAGCCAAGTCTCTGATTTTGTGTTTGTCTGCCTTTTTAAGTCATTTGTAAAGACTGTGTAATGGAAAGGACTGTGTAAGTGTCTTGGCCTCCAGCCTTCCTTGGAGCAATCATATCCCACGCAAAGTTATGTTGAAGATTCATTTTTTGTTTTGTCAAAGCAAGTTTTAAGGGAGCCAAGTTCCAGATTATTTCATTCAGTTGCAGGAACTTAGTTGTACTTCTACATGCTGAGAAAATTCAACATCAGCACTTAGGATAAGGCAAAGATGGAAGTTCGATCAATGAAAATGTGAAATCATTCCCTCTTGTGTTTCAAGTAAGCATCGACTCAAAGAATATCTAACCAAGACTACTAATTATTGATGTGCTTTGAGAGAAAAAAAAACATGAAAAAACTTTCACAGCTCTGAGCAGATGATGTAATGCTGCGTGTTTTAGATTCAGTTTGTGACTTTGCAGGTGCAGACTGAGAAGAGGAAAATCTGCACAGCTTTGTCAAATCACAAATCCATGGGTTTAAGAACACAGCATTTACATCTCATCTTCATCGTAAGGGTCTGGGCCTTTAATTCAAAAGTTTCTGCAAGCATAGCCTGCCGCACAAAGTTATCTTGTGCCTACACTATTATCTTTTGCATGAAATGTGATCATCTGTTTTTCTGCACATTAGATATTAAATTGCTTATGAAGGACTTGTGTGTTCAGTCTCTTATCACGTGTGAAAAACCAGTCGTAAACATTTTTTAGGTACAACACACCACGAATTGGGATCAAACAGAAGCATGTTCAGTCTCTATAGCCATCTTTAGCAGCAAGAAGCTCAGAAAATGATTAAACAGAGAAAGCAGAAGGCACACAGACAGTGTCGCTACATCAAAAAGATTAATGATGAGGCTATGATCTAGCTATTCAAGCATCATGTCGTAAACTGGAATCATTTGACAGTAAATCAATTTCACCTCTGAAGTGTCTGGTATTGGATACAGAAGTTATACCGCACTTTCTCTACAAAAATCATTCTTTATTCAGTGTATTGAATTAATCTTGTGCCTATAAATATAAACTTGCATGTATAAAATTATTACTGTACTTGTGTGGACAATACAGCAACTTGTTACACTTTACATTAATCTTGGGCACACAATAACTTAATATTTATGTTTAAAGGAACCTTGTAGACAAAAGCAAAAAAGTTGTTACACTTCATATTTATCTTGTGCGCCAAATATATAGATGTGTACATGGAAGATTATAACTTGTGCAGACAAGAAAGCAAATGGTTCCACTTCATATTTATCTTTTGCACACAAAATCTGGATTCATGTTTAGAACATTGTGACTTGTGTGGGCAAGAAAGCAACTTGTTCCCACAAGGGAATAAATAATAAATATGCTCATATTAAGTTAAATAAACCTTGCATAGAAGATTATTTCTTGTAACACCAAGTCAGAATTCAATATATGTACTTGCTCCTAGTTAATTTGCAATCACAAGATAAGAAATATTCTCTTATGTGACTTTGAGGGCTCAGGCCTTCACGTTTATATTCACACCTATTCAAGATACCAGTAATATACTTGCAATGTTAAAATGACAAACTAACCAAGCTTGTTAACACTTTATCTGTTTCTTTAGAAAAGTCACGTTAAAGACATGGTTTAAGGGAACAAAAGGATCAAAACTAAAAGAAAAAAAAGTGAAAAAAGCCTTGCAGGTTGATTCAAGCTCTGCATGCAGCATGTGATGTTAATGAGAGGGTGTAAAGGGCTTTAAAATAAGAATTACCTTTCAGTGACTAAAAGAATAAACCTTTTCTCCTTTAGCTGACACACAACTCCCAAACCCTTTTTACGCTGAGTACATTTCCATGCTCCCATGTCAGCTTAGAAATGTTAAATGCATGAGCTCCAACATATGGCCATCATCAAAGAATCAATATTCAAGCAATGCAGCGTGCCGTAAGGAGTGAATATGATTATTTTTAGCTTTTGATGCAACTTTCAAACACATCACCAGGCTGTCAAACGGGTACGTCCTTTACATAAACAGCTGAGAGGATATGTCGTTCATTTTAAAATTGATAAGCACTCGTGATGCAGAAATCATGCTGCTGTCAGTCACAGAGTGGAGGTACATCTTCATGTAGTCAGTAACAGAATAAGAAAAACAGATGTGTATTTTCATTAAAAGAAAGGAGGAAGAAAAAAGTGTTTTTTAAATCATGTGGTATAAAAAAGATTAAGTAGCTAAAACGGTGACATTTAAATGATCAGAGTCTAACCTTAGGCTCCATCAGAGTCTACAAGCAACCCTGCATTCACAGGATACTAACAAAAAACACTGAATGAAATAATGGGATGAAAATTAAGAGGGAGGAAAGCTACAAAAATGGGAGAAAGTGAAAAGCGAACAGAGGGGGGAGAGGGGTGAGTAAGGCAGTGTTTAGAGCAAGAGGCTCAGTGCGGCAGAATAGCAAACCGCAGAAAAGCAATTTGATACACTTGCCCCTTGTTATCACCCTATTATCAAAATACCTCGTGAAGTGAAACACTGTGACACTTTCACAACAGCCATAAACATTACATAACCCCGCCAACGTTACATAACACTTATTATTCTGCTACACCCTTAATCGGCAGGTCCCCGCTACAGCAAGTCAGAGTCGTCGCTGCAGAGTCTGTTTGATGTTTCCTCTGAGCTCTGCAGCGCAGCTCCCATCTCAAAACACGCCAATGAAACCGCCTTCAGAGAACAGGAGCTTCACTCTGCCAGCAATGAGGGCGAGAAACAGGAGCTTTACAGCCACCTGCTGTTCAAGAGGGTTAACTACATCATCAAAAGGGGACAAGCTAGAAAACCTGCTCAAAGTTATGTTTTTTTGTCTTAAAAGAGCCACATAAGACCTGTTTAAATGAAGATGCAGAAATCCAAAGACTAAAGGTCAGAAAACTCTCCCCTTACAGCAATGACACCCCTTCCTTTCACTTCTCGGTCTCCAGTGTCATACACTAAAAATAGAGTCGTGATGGAGTGATCCTACATGTGACACGGGGCACATCAGGCCGCTGCAATCAATCATGGAGAGACAGCATGACATGACAAATGGATCCCACCTGAGAGGATAAAGAAGATGCCGGAAACAAAGGCCAGGATGGTGCGCTGAGGCCGGATGTGTCCGATGTTACTGATGACGAAGGCGGTGAAGACAAAGAGCAGTGACACCATGGGGAAGGGCGTGGCCGTCCTCACCATCTCTGTGAGGAGTAAAGGTCCCCGTGTTAAAGTGGAGATGAAGACAGACATTCAATAACACCTCTAAACCTGTGATGTCTGAGCTGACACATCCTTAAATCTGTGATATGAAATATTTCAACAGTTTTCTCTTCTTATAATTCTTTCAGAGTGTTTGTAATTTCATTATCTAGATGTATTTGGTGAAGCATCTCATTACTTCTAAACCTGTTCCACTGCAGAAAAACATCAATGAATTTCACTTTTTTATAATTGTTTTTTATGGAAACACAACATGACTGCAGCAATAACAGGACACTGCAAACTTGGCAGATAATACACTTATCACAAAAGAAACTCTCAATATCTTTAACTTAAATATAGGGTGGAAAACTTTGTCCAAAATGCTTTTAAAAAGTTTGAGGTGTAATCTTTTCCACCTCCTTTAAATCATTCATTTGAACAAAGAGCACTCAAAGTGGTTTACTTATTCATAACCAGCTCATTCACTTAGACACAGAAACGTGTTAATGAGCATAGTCTGACTCACTTGAAAATGTTTATGTGAATCTGTGAGAGAGAGAGTAACTTTTCTGAGAAGTATTATTATAGTTTGTTACTCAAATTGTCCTTTTGATTATTCTACCGGATTAAACATCAGAAATGAGTGTGTAAATATTCAGCCAGAGATTGAGTAACGTATAAATGTTTTTGTGCATTGTCAGAATCTAGAAACAGTTAATCCCCCGGCTACACAGCTGTAGTGTCAGAATTAGTACTTTTAAAAAAAATAATTTTCTTAGTGTTGCTTACTAAGAAAAACGCTGCGGATATATTTTCTGCTGACTGAGTCGCGCATTAACTGTATGTTCAGACTGCAGTACCCAGAGTCAGCCTGCAGGGGGGCTGTGCAAAGCTGCAGACTCTCAAACAGGAGATGATGTGCCGTTACATATTTTACTCACTGAGAATGTTCGCAGTGTTTTCCGTTGTGATCTCTATTTCGGGTTCAGTGAAGTACTCTGACGCAACACATCTCCCGTTTTCTGATCCTGTGAGGGAACACACACACACACACACACACACACACACACACACACACACACACACGTGCAAAGAGGCCAATAAGAATGAACTATTAGTGTTTGCTTCAGGATCAGAGTTAGTGATGCGTGAAGAAGCAAAATAAAACTGAACACAGAAAGCGTGAGGGTCTGTGCAGTCCTGCTCACAGGTAACAATCATGTTTTCTGACAGCTATGATTCTTGGTTTCTCTCTATCCTCCTCCTCACTGCTCTTCTCACTTGGCTGCTTTACTCTCTGAGTATATGATTTTGAGGACATAGGCAAACGCACTCACATACATACACACACACACGCACAGTAGGAGGTTTTGGGAACATGTGCACAGTTTAATCTGAAAATCATTCCTGAATTTTGAATATTCACATGATTTTTGGTTTTCCTACCGGCCACAAAGCAAACTCTCCAGAGCCCGGAGTGCAGCGCCATCTTCACCTCCATGCTCTGATTCTGCTGCAGGATGATGCCCTCCACCATGATCAGCCAGTAGTCTGTGGACACAGCCACCCCCACCAGCAGCAGCCCACAGGCTCCGAACACCGTGGACAGGATGGTCAACGCACGGCTGCTGCACGAACTCATCTGGAGGGCAGAGCAAGAGGAAAGGGGGAGAGGAAGAGGGGTTGAAAAGAGGAGAGGAATAACACGTGAAAAACTGCAAGAAGAAGATGTTGGTAATTTTAGAAGAGGTCACAGAGGGAGGTCAGAAGAAACGGGGAAATACTAAGAGGAACATGTGATGTGCACCCATGCAAACAGCTTCACACTTCTCCTGTCTCGTTATGGCTAAAGAGAAGCGAGTGACACATCCAATGGCAACCAATCCTGTTAAAGGTTACAGAGGAGTAATGAATGATGACTTCACAGCATGCAGCTGAACTTAAAGTGAGCTAAAACTCTGATAAATCACACATAAACACATATGCACACATAAAAACAGGGAGGAGGGGTCCACATGTGACTCACACATGGTCTTTCTGTGACTCACTTCTGGTTAACTGAGAAAGACTTCACTACAAATCCTCAGAGCATACTGCCTGCATGCTTAAGTTGGCGTTGTGATGTGCTCAACTTGAAACAATGTTAACAAAATGAAACAAAAAAAACACAGAGTGAATTTGGATGGTTACTGTAGTGTATTGTGTGTTTAAGGGAAAAGGTGCATGAATGAGGTGGGCCTGCAGCAACCTCAACTTAAATCCACCAAAATCAAAGGCATCTGCTAACACAATATTAAACCACATGAGTACTGTAGTTTTACTGACTCAATAGCTATACGGTATATATGATTATGTTAGTGTTTAAATTTGATGGCAAATCCTTATAGAGTGTGTTTTCAATGCTGCTGGTTTTTGGAAAAAGAACATTCTGGTAATACATATTTATGCAGAACTCATTGGTGTTGTGCAGCATTTAGTGCCAAATAATTCTATACTTTCTCCCTGCACCCTTTTACATCTATTTTCAGTACATTCATGTGAGGAAGTTCATTACAGTTCTGTTACAGACCTTCAATGCCACCCCTATCTCCACTTTTAAGAGAATAAGCCTTGCTTTCACACGCAGTGTTTGGGTGTTTTGTTCGTTTTTGGATATGTTTGACTTTCCATTTCTCTTTTGTGCTAATTTATATTTTCTTTCCAAATACAGAAATATGCCAGGCTTTTACAGTCTCTTTTAATGAGCCTTTTTCTCCCCCTATTTACACAGCTTTGTAAGCCTGCTCCTTGTTAGAGGAGCCACTGCTTACAATGACAAACTCTTTTCATTTCAGGAGGAGCTCTGTCCAAAATTATAGCATCTCTCAGTGACTCAAAGGGAAAACATGGTGTACATTAGAGTGTACAGGTGATTAAGGTACAGCAAAGTCCTTTTAAATGAAATGTGACACTGTTAAAATGGCTCATTTATGACCACAAGGCAATGCACCTGTTTTGCAGCCAGGAGTGAAAACAAACACACTGACATTTAAGCCTCCATCACTCAAAACTACAACTATAGTCCAGCAAGCAGCAAGTAAACTTTCCACCTCCAACACACACACTGTGCGGCACAGCCTGAACTGCAAATGAGACACAATGGAGTTTTTACACTGAAGTCTGTCCCATAGCCAGTGATCGTTGTTTTCGGGTCTCGCTTGTCCAGTGCAGCGATCATGTTACTACTCAAGCTTCACCGCCTCCTTCTTACAGTCGCTGACACGAGTGAAATCGGGCATGTTCTTCCGCTGATGTAACACAGCTGCTGCAAGGTTGGAAATACGTGTGTGCATGTGTGTGTATGTGAGAGAGTGTGTGTTGCCTCTGCATGTCACTGTGTGCAGAATGCTATTCGCATACTTGTGGCCTGCTGGTTGCGTGTCATTAATACAACGTGAACAGTTTCTTTGTCATTTCTTTTATAACTCTAAAAATCCACAAGCTTAACATACTTTGTTTTCATTCCACAGACACTTAACGTCTGCATCTTGTGCCCTTCTAATTGATTGAGCTAACTGCTTAAAAATTAAAATGAAATACATTATGGTCAGGATGACTTCTTCATTTAATGATGGACATCAATCAGCCACCAAAGAGAGCAATAAACGGACTAGAACGTGTGAACTACATTATTTTTCTCCTGAGCCATTTCAGAAACACTAACCTTTGATCCTTCAAAGAGTTAAAGCTTCACTTATATGAGCACAAAGGGGATAACTTTCAGCTTGGCATCTTCTTATCCAAACTAATATTGTGCAGAATTTGACATCTAAAGAAGTTACTTTTGTGTCTGTGAAGGATCCAGAGGGAAAAAAAGCTAATTTTCTTTTGAGGGAGTGATATGGTGAGTGGAAAGGAGCTAGGGGGTTACATGTCAGAGAAACCCTCTGTTGGGTTATATTAAGGCTGAAAGAAACATAAAAACAATGGAGGGAGTTGTGAGTGAATGTAACAGATGTTGAGGATGAAATATGAGGGAAAATCTGTGCACAAAAACAGTACAGGTAAAAGATGTCCAGTATGAGGGATTAAGGAGTATGGTACCATCTGTAAGAACTGGAAATTTGTATTCAGCTTTGCGCAGCTCTGTTTTCAATAACTCTTCTTTTGTGTCCTTTAACCAGGGGGTTGTGACCAGCCTAAAAGCGACCATTTCTGCAGCTGTTGACCCCTGGGGGCTGTTGGTGGATGAGATGCTTGATCTGAAGTAGTCCACGTAAAATCAAAAACAACCCAGAGACAATGACTGATGAGGTCAGATACGAGGATGAGGAATGGGGCTCAGGGATGAACAATCACACCTCACAGCAGCCGGAGAACGTGCAAAAGATTTCAGGAAAGAGTGTGAATCAATTGGAGTAGCAGCGCAGCAGAAATGAGTGGATGTGGATGAGTGGCTCTTGCAGACTCATTCAGCACCACGGACAGCACCCTTATCGCTCTCAGTGGCTGCCCATCAAACACAGGATGAAGACCAAGTACATGTTGCTGGTTATGAAATGGATTTGGATTCAAGTGACCAGAACAAATTTAACTCTTTATCCCCCACCCCCTCGAAAAAGAAAAAAAAAGTCCTGCAAAGAGCTGTTACTACTTCAGGAAAGGGCCCAGGATTGAGACTGCACGAATGGAAGTCAGTTTGCCTGATAGATTGGTGATAACAATCCTATTTTAGCACTCTGAGACAGGCCCCACAGCTCCCTCGCCCAGAAAGTAATGAGCCGTTTGGATGGGTTAGATAGGAGCCACAAGGGGGACAAAAGGTTTAATTCCATGTAATCTGTCACAATCTAGAGACTGACATCACCTCTGAGATGCACAGTGCACAGTAAAGAAAGAAGAATCTCAGAAAGGAAGGAAGGAGGGAAGGAAGTATGAGGATGTTAGGATAGGATACAGTATTAAGGTATGAAAAGCAGGAGTGTATGCAGGGAAAGACCCCCCCGCAAAAAAAAAAGAGTACCCAACATGGACGCGCAGGACGGGTATGCGCCCACACCTGTGCTAAACTACCCAACCTTGACTGTGCAACGTCTCCAAAATGAGCCCGAGAGGACGCAGGAGTCACTCAGTGGGAAACAAATGACTTCATAACGACTAACGTTGATATCGTGACTCAATGGGTGGGTTTGCTCATGATTTCTTAAAGCAATCCAGCTGCGCAGACACAATTTGAAACCATTTTAACAGAGCCCAGCTAATAGTTTGGACCGTCAGACTTCATTTTTTCGGTAAACTGCATGTATGTGGAGCTGGATCCTCGCTCCCTCACACAGGGCTGACTGAGGCAGTGGTGTGCGCATTGGCTTGTTTAGAGCCCCCCTCACTGTCACACACACTCGCACGCGGAGTTTGGAGATGATAAACAGAGCAGGGAACATGTGAGCGACTCACTCTAGAACAAACATGCAGATAATGAGAGGAAATAAAGAGCTGCTTTACTACTTGGCTGTCAGGTAACATGCAAATACGCTGTTAGACGGAGACGAGCGGCTGTCTTTACGCTAACACGAGATGAGAAGACACGTTATGATGAATCCTGCTCCTTTGTTTTTTTACAGCTATCTTCACACACACAAACACACACTTATTCTCTTATAAATGTCTGACTCAGGTTTTAAAGGCGTCATTGGTGCAGTAAAAGCCAAGAAGCACACACAATAGTTATGAAAATGGAAAAATTACTCACCCTGCCACGAGAGTCGTGCGCACACGTCAGTAGCCAAGAAAGCTCACAGCAGGAGGCTCGCTGGGTTTTGCTCTCGCACTCTCCCTTTCTCTCTCCCTCTACTCTGTATTTTCTCTTAAGCCCCTTTACCCATCCTCTAAATCCCTCACTCTCCTCTCTCTTTCACTCAATCTGTCCCAGGCACTGCGGTGGATCGGTTTCGGAGAGCTACTCTGGCTACAGGAGAGAGATAGGAGAGAGGGGAAGGGAGGGAGGGAGGGGGCATAGTGAACGAACATTATTCTTTATTTTACATAATGTATCTCTACTCTGTGTTGTACTGTACTGACAGCGTCTCCAGTGTGATGTGGTCATCAGATCTTCATATAATTGGGTCTCTCAGTCTCTGACAGATTTATTTTACTTTTTCTCTTTTATCACCGCTCTACCAACCATACTGTAAACCACGTCATCTCCCTTTCCTAACATTTAAAAACTTGTGCAGACATCACACTTAAATTTTACTGCTCTTTAATAAAATTATGATAATAAGCCACTTCAAATTTGAATAACTTCAGTGAGGTAAACACAGAGACAGGATGTTTAAATGTTGCTAAGTGAAATCCTAAGGGCTGTTATGAGTATTAGGTTTTAAACACAAGAAGAAAAGACAGTTTTGTTTGTTGGCTTGTGGCTTGACTTCATGCAAGTTTGGCCTTCTCATTTATCCCCACATCACTGTACGAGTGCAGATGAATGGCAGTAAAGTGGCACAGATAGAAACCTCGCTGACTTCTTTCCTCTCTTCTTCCTCTTGCCCCCTCCTCCTTTGTCTCCTGTGGTCCATGTCCCTCGCTCTATTTTTAGCCAGCTGTTGAAGGGATCCTATATTTTTAGTAACGATATCAATAGTCTACAGCACACTCTGACCTCAGGGCAAGAGAGGGACGGGAGGGGGGGAGGCAGGGGGAGGGAGGGAGGGAGGGGGGGATGAGGCAGTTGGTGAGCTAGAGAAAAGAGAGAGGAGGAAGAGGAAGAGGAGTTTGCAGTGAAGAAGAGGGATGATAGCATGGCAAAGTGACAGTGAGTGATGGACTACACACACACACACACACACACACACACACACACACACACACACACACACACACACACACACACACACACACACACGGGACAGGGAACTCTGGAGGTTCAGTTACACAAACGTCAGATACTGTCAAGGTTAAAGTAAAGCTTGAGCTGAGGAGTTTAAAACCAGGAAGTTAACAGCAGGTGACATCATACCAAAAAGTAGAGGTATCATAATTTTAGAAATACATTTAAATAAAAAATGCAGGCGCCTTTAATGGCTTTTTGTGCTACAGAAAAACATACCTTTGTTACTTTTGCCTTAAAAGAGACTTTAATTGTTCCCAGCATCTAAGAGAATAAGTGTTTTATTTCAAAAACTCCCTTGTTTTGCATCAGATGAAACCTGTCGAAAAAAAAAAAACTTAGCTAAGAGTGTTCACCCTTCATCAGATGTATAAATGTAATGTAAATATAAATATGAGTGTACAATACATCACAATACTGAGGTAGAGGCAGCAACAAGACAAGACAAGATACTCTTATCAACAGACACCAGCAGGGGGGTTTATCAGAGAGATAATGGCAACAGCAGTAAATCCTGACGTTATGATTTATAGAGAGTGACACAAAACAGTGCAGTAAAGGATTTACGGTGCGGCACCGACAGGAAAAGACAAACAGAGAAGAAGAGAAAGAAGAAGAGAGATGAAGGACAGATAGAGAGGAAGAGAGGGAAGGAGGGAGGTAGAGAGGAGTTGATGAGATTTTAATGTGAAGGTCAACCTGTTATAACTGAGATCTCTGTGGGGATAGTGGTCCCATCATGAAGCAGGAGGAGGAGGGAGGGGGCAATGGGAGGAGAAGAAGGAAGAGGGATTGAAAGTGAGATGCCTGAGAGGTGGTTTTGCTGGTTCGACAACTACAGTAGCAGAGTAAATAGAGGGGTCAGCATCTTCTGTGCGCGTGTTTGTGTGTGTGTTTGTGTGTGCACATGTTTGCACTTTTGAGTGCGAGTATGTGTGAAAGAGAGGGAGAGGGAGCGAGCGTGACAGAGAGGAGTGTGTGGAGGAGACAGAGCGAGAGGCTGTGCATGTTTGTGTCTCAGCAGCTTCACACAAAAACACTTTGGCTGTTGCTGTTTCATGATTTTTTCAGTAGAGTTTATTTTGATTGCTTGTTTTTTTCCAGCACATGAAAACAAGAAGTTATCTCAAGTAACAGATACATAAATGCATAAATCATCTATTGTATTATCTATCACTGATTGTATGATCTATTGTGATAGGTGTTGTGACATTTTGAGGCCTACACAGATTAACTGATCTGACCTTTACTGCTGGCCCCTGTTAAAGGGACACACACACCAAAAAGAAATGAGCCATTTTGCACCCCTGGATGACAAATAGATAAAGTTCACAAAAAATTACAACAAAGGAAAAAAATCATCAAAGATGCTTTAAAAGAAATCAAACATATTTCTGTGGCTGGTTTGTGAGATGGGAGTAATGGGATTATTAAAGTGGACGTTAGCAGCCACCTGCACTGCTCAGATAGTGTTTAATGACAGCGATGATATTTTTTCCATGTATTGAACAGTCCCAGTCAGCCTCACTTTTAATTACCCCCAATCAATGCTGTGAATATGTCCTTACACAGCAAAAAGCTTTACTGTATCCAACAAAAATAATGATAACATTTCTGCAAACACCTCCTCTTTTGGCCGGAGAATACATCATTAAGAGGCATATTCACCACGGCTGCAGAAACATATTTCAGTGCAGTTCAAGGATTCATTACGGAGCACTATTTCAGCTCATTGCTATGTGGATAGAATTTCACAGCTTGTTGGAGAACTATAGAGACAATAGCAATATGTAGATAAAAAGATGCAGCTCAATCTGAGGCAGTAAAGTGATAACAGAGTGCAGCAGAGTGGGCCTGAGCTGGGGGGCAGCACTGCAGCCTACATTAACGGTCACATTAACTGTGCAGGCCGCTGTTGTTTCAGGCTCTCAGCGGGTCAGCTGGGGTCACTGGTGTGACGTTAAAATGAGAGGTTGGGCCAGGCCTGGAAACGTGACTGAGATGCTAGTCTGATACAAAAAAAGGCTACTAACTGAGCTGCTTGTTGGTGAATCACTCTACTGTGTAGTAATTCAGTGTTGCACTGGAACAAACCTGTTAGGAAACACTCATAGTCCTGTGTAGAGCTGCAGATGATTAAAATATCAGAGAAAAATCTGACTTCTGTGGATTTTGAGGAAAGGACAGGGTTCAAAATAAATCAATTGCCTTGTGATACATATATATCTTCTTGGATATTCTATGCTATAGAAAACTAGTGTTTCAGAGCATTTCATTCTACAAACATTGCATGCAAAGAGATTCATAAACCAGGTTCATACTACAGTACTCTTCAATCACTCTATAAAGTTAAGGAAGGTCTTACAAAAACTCTAGGATGCAGATCTACAGAGTAATACTGGCTCGGTTTGCAACATATTCTGTGACTACCAAGAGAAAATACATACATCAAAGAGAGTGCATGGATAGAAAGGTGTCTTGGCATTGTCATGTAAACAGAATTTGGTTATGAGAGGTGTCGTGTTCTGATTCGTTGTTATAAAACTACTATCAAGGAGACAACAGGGTGGTTCTGGTGCATTTGAAGTGTGTTGAAGCCGCTTTCAAACCGCTGTAAGAGGTGAAGGAGCAAAGTCTGGGTTCTGGAAGGAGAAGCCCTCGAAGTCTTCCTGGTTTATGGCTGCTAGTATATCCGGGTCGGATGGAGTTAGAGCGGATGAAGCTGCTGTGAAGAACTTGTCAAAATTTTCACCCTTTTTCCCGCCCTAAAGAGCAAGAGGAGAAGTTTAACATACTTATTCACACATTAATACCAATTGTATACACCAATACCTCCCACCTGAGTGACATAAAAAGAGTTGAACTATAAAAAGACTCCACCTCCGTGATTTTTTTCCTCACCCACACCCTCGTTTTCTCTCTCAGGATCTCTCCACCACACCTACTGTAGTTAGAAAGCTGCTCATTTCTCTTTCCCTGCTCTTCTAGTGTGGGTGACAGCCGTTCTGCAGGATGATATGGATCTCATTTGGCTAATGGGCCTGGCCTCTAACCCCTGAGTACACTCAGCTCACCTCACTATTGGCCAACAGGGCTGCAAACTGGTGTGTGGTGGGCTAATGATGACATACATTAGCATATGGGAGGAGTAGGAAGGACTCAAAGGCCAGAGGGTCCTGTCTATTATGACTGCTGTGTCTCTGGGAAGCAGGAGAAAAGGCGAAGAGAGACAAGAGAGGGGAATGGGAGGGAGGGACAGTGCCATTTGAACAGAGAAAAGAATACAGGATGAAAAGGCCAACACACTGTGGACAGCAGAGAGAAGGAGCATGCTGAGAAATGAGGAAAAGAGTGAAAGTTTGAGAGACAGATGGGAGAAAGTGACAGCCTCAATTCCCTAAAAGTGTCCTATGAGAGACAGAGGGAAAAGAGAGGAAGAGAAGGGGAACAGACAGGAGGCTGAAGAAAACAGACAGACTGAAAAAAAAGAAGATAGAAAGACAGAAAAGTGTGTAGTCCATCTGTTCCACTGACAGTTCTGGGTTTGAAGGGTGTCGGGAGCTCCAGTCTCTCCAGACGGTCCCAGTCAATCCAGCGAAAGAATGGATGTTCCCTGATCTCTCTTTCTGCATCCAATCCTGCACCAAGACGCTTGGTCGGGTGCTTTGTGAGAAGCTTGGGGGAAAAAAACAGGGAGAGGAAAGCAGATCTGAAAAGAAACATTTTTTATACGGCACAAGACACAGGTGTGAGATCTCTGTTCCATTATCTGTCTGGATCAGTGTTGTGGCACCAAAGTCCAGGCCTTGGACACTGAAGGATTTCAGACTTTGTAGATGGAGAGAAGGTCACAAATATCTATATCTAAAAACTGTTTTCTTTATTTCTAAACACACACTCAGTTTGGAGCAGGGGAGACTCATGCTCAGGTGAGTTGTGTGTTTTACTTTCGGTGCTTGTACAGCAAATACAGGCAAGAAAAGTGCAAGAAGTGGAACCCTTGAGGAGAAAACAGGGACAAACTGAAACTGAAGCAGTCTTCTGTCCAGGCTGCACCAGTAAAAGTGAGACACTTCAGTCACTTAAACAGTGACTTAACCACCGGGTCACATACGTTTGATTCGTTAAACCTTTGACTTGAGAGAAATTATTTGGTGACTCAAACATTATAACTAGGCGCTTTGGACTTGGCCTCAAGGTGACTTGACCACAACAATGATTTAAAGAGTATTAATGTGTTTTTTTCTTGGGGTCAGATAAGAAGAAGTTTAAATAAATTTCCAGTCTTAGTGAAGCTAGGCTAATTGCTGCAGGGTTAAGCCGAATGTCTGACCGGGAGATACGAGCTTGGTTTAATTTATTATCGAGCTCTCTCAAGAGGGCAAATACATAAATTTCTAGTGTGCTCAACTATTTCTTCAAAGCCTTCAATGGGCATGACAGAGCTTTGCTGTCTCTTGATTAACATTTTAAATATAGATTTAAGAAATGTAATATGAGAAAATTTTATTTAATTTTATCAAAATTGTCTCAGCCGTACAAGTTACACGGGTTAGAAATAATTAAGTGGTTACTTACTCCCTTGCAGATAGCGACGGCTTCACGAGAGAGACTTTTGGGGTAAGAGACACACTGCTCCATGATGGACTGAAACAGCTCCTCCTCGTCTATACCATCAAACGGTGGCTGGAAGGGAAAAAGTACAGATAGAAGAAAGGAAGAAGTAACCGTGAAGACCTGAGAGCAAGCTCAAAGTAGTTGTATTTAAATGAAATTCTTTCAAAAGTCTTTTGAAGTGATTACAAAGGACGAGTACTGCAGGCTTAAACGTCCGTGCACACAGGTACAGTGTGGGAATTAAGGAGTTACCTGTCCTGCCAGCATTTCATACAGCAGAACTCCGTAGGACCACCAGTCGACTGCTTTATCATAAGGCTGATACGCCACAATCTATGAAAAGGTGAGGAGATAGAGGGTGAGAGTGGCAGTGCAGTGATAAGGAAGTAAAAGAAGACAAGCAGAGTCAGAAAAAGCAGAGTGTGGAGGATACGCAGCAGCCAGAGGAGCAGAGAGAAGAAAAGAGAAAGTACAGCATTAGAGAGGGATAATGTATGAGTGAGCTCATAATAATCAGCAAATGATTTTGGATTTGTGTTTGCTTGTTTACCTGTATTTGTGAGTGTCTGTGTATGTGTGTGTGTGTGTGTGAGAGTGCTCTAGAGTTGTGGGGGGAGCACGAGGGAACAATTCACATCCCCTGGGGAAATATATTGTATCTCTTCCAAAATGGCAGATGCAGGAGAATCAATGGATGTTTACATAAGAGAGTCAATACCCAGGGGAGCCACAGCAAGGTTTACACTTCCAAAGATGTGCACTACAACACGTCATATCTTCTTTTCCTATTTCTGCTGTGTCTGCCCAACACAAGTTAGTGAATAAGAGAAGATGAATATCGTTTATCTTTCCCTGGATTTGATGTATATGTGGCAGAAACACAGACAGAAATATTTAAAAGTATTTTCAAAAAGCGCATCCAGCATACAATAATTATTATGGATATCAAAGGTGACTCAAAGAAAAAAAAAACTTTGCTGTTTTTTTTTGTTTAAATTTGCATCATAATGAGTGAGTTATCAGTCACTTTGCAGCAGCTTGTGTCACTCTCAGTACAGTCATTCACCTGAAGTTAACATAAAATTGCAAAAACAAGGTCTCTGAAGGACAATGGAGATTACTACGCAACGTTCAGATAGCACAAGCACACACACCGCTGCTAATAGAATCATGGGAAGTTAATTATTCAAAAATGCTGACAAGGTCAGAGAGGACGGTAGAGAAGAGAAGATCTGCAGTGAAGCAACTCGCCGTCGAACAGCGAGCGAAACAGGTCAAGTAATTGAAAAGGGGAAGACAGGGGTGAAGCAAATGAAATGAGGGGAGTTCGGGAGTTAGTCTGGACCATGAAGGAGGAGTTGGAATACCTCAGGTGCGATGTAGTCTGGGGTGCCACAGAAGGTGCGTGTGGTGTCGCCTTCAAACATGCCCTCCCTGCACATCCCAAAGTCAGCGATCTTTATGTGGCCCTCGCTGTCAAGCAACACATTATCGAGCTTCAGATCCCTGAGGAAGAAGGAGACAGATCCCTGAGGTACTAATCATTTTGATAGATAACATCTTTGTAACAGTCATTAAGGTCAAACAACATGACAAATCTGTGTCATGTCTATTAGCTGGGCAGTGACAGCACCAAACCCAGCTGTGTTAGATGAGCAGTCCCCTTGTCTACCTGTAGATGATGCCTTTGCTGTGGAGGAAGAAGAGGCCGACCGCTATCTCTGCTGCATAAAACCTGAAGAGAGAAGGTGGGGGGATCACAACTGGTTGCTTTATCTTTCAGAAAATTGGCTGAGGTTTTCAGCCAGTGGAGAGGGGAATGGAGCTGAAGAGGGTGATGAAAGGGAGAGTAACCAAATAGATGAAAGGCAGAGTGATGAAGAAAGAGATCTGGAAATGAGCAACAGGGTAAGATTAGTTAGAGATGATTGATCAAAGATTATTGATCATATGAACAGCCAGGAGGAGGGGGAATGTGGATGAAAATACGAGATTAGTGGGAGGAGAAAGTCAAGAAAAAAGGAGGAGTGCTGGTACTTGAATTGATGACTTTTTATGCATCAGTGTATATGATGAACAAAGCAAAGAGATGAGTGTGTACGCAAAGGAAAAGAGAATACAAGAGAGGCAGGAAATGAGACGCTGCAGATGAGGAGTTTGATTAGAGTCAACAGAAAAGAGCTTTTTGACTACATACGCTGCGTGAGGCTCTTTGAACTTGCCGACTATCTGAATGTGGAACATCAGGTCTCCTCCGTTGACATACTCCATCACATAATACAGACGGTCCTGCAGAAAAAGCACACGGACATACACACTCTTTATACATAATCACCTCTGTGTCCGTATTAAAAAGCAATCTGTTAAAACCTCTCCTCCAGGACCGAGGGCCTTGTTATAGAAAGCAAGCTAATTATTGAATTTTATTAATGAAAACTGAACTCCTGGGAAGTCTACGCAGCCAAAATGTCAGGCAGGTTTATGGACAATTTAATGGAAGTTATCTCAGTCTACCTTCCACACATACACAAACCTAAGCACACACCTCGGTCTGGAAGGCGCAATAGAGCGAAGTGAGGAAGTGAGGGCGAGAGGAAAGGGCCAGAACTCTCCTCTCCACCAAGGCGCTCTCTGTGTCCTCATCCTGGAAGAGAACGTCTTTTTTCAACACTTTGACAGCGAACAAACGCTCGCTGCCTCGCTCCTCTGCCAGCAGCACCTGTACGGAAACAGAAGAGGAGAAAAAGATACTGTAACAAAAAAAAAAAAGAAATCACAAGAATTCCAAAAGAAGCTTCTGCATGTGCTTAACGTCTATAAATAATCAGTAAGTTTATTTATAGACAACACTACACCAACTGTCTGACACAAAGAGAAGGAGATGACGTACAAAAACCGATAACACAGCTTTTTATAAATCCCTTTTCTGAAATTCTTCCACAGTGAACAACAGACTCTGCGTCAAACCACAAAAAACTTCTTCTTTTACATTTCTTTGACACAAAGTGCATCAAAATCAACAGTGTGTGTCACTCAGGCTTCTGTTCCAGCTCCAGATAGCATTATGCATGAACTGAACTGTAACTGCAGTACTGAACGTTTTTTAGGTCATTGTGTTATGAGTGACAAGGTGCTCTAGTTAGGAGAACACCAGTACTGCTGTTTTATGAAAATTAAGTGCTTTTGATGCATAATTGCAATATTTCGCTGATTTTGTGGCTGGAAGTTTGGTCTCTTTGCTATTCAGCTGCCTTGGGTCTGCCCGCAGTTTGCTTCTTTTTATTGAGTGAGAGTTTTGACAATAGAGCTACAAAGTGGTTTTGGGGATCTGGGACTTTACTCCTTGTTACATATTTCTCAACTTCATTTATATGATAAACAAAAGAAGTTTTACATCACAGTTCTTGAGCAAAGTTCTACCGACAACCAGATCAGAGTTTTTCCTGAAATGTTATAATAATTCAATTTCACATTCTTTTGCTTCAACACATAATATTCTATGCAGTTATTGCATAGACAGGGATCTCAGATCCCAAGGTTAGATGCTCGTTCCCACCCAATTTGCAGTCTGAATTTAAGGAATTTTTTTAAGGCTGTTTTGATGTTAAGACTACTGTACCACAATCATCTACCTTCTCCTGGAGCTTTGATATGAAGAGGTAGCACCAACTGTGAGAATCCTGCTGCACTCAAGCTGCAGCAGTAGAAAAATAAAGCCAATGGAGAATTGTAAAAAAAAAAAAGAAAAGAAAATGGGGTTCCTCTAGTGTCCACTTGAGGCTAACCAAGAACCAAACTGACACTCATGTTAAAATGCCATCCTTACAGCTAACTTATAACATGGTAGGCCCATGTCTGACATTGCTTTAATGAGATTATAACTAAAAGTTAAGCGTTAATTCATACAATTATGATTTATGCTTAAACTTCAAGCCTTTTTCTGTGTCTAGTTTGACAGAAAGTTGAGTTGAATTGTCATTTTCAGGAATGTTTGGCTGCCGTTGTACAAGAGGTTTAAGTGTGAGTTCCATACACAAAAATCTATAGTCCTTATTGCAGCGGTTGTTTGTTCAACTCCTTGCCTTGACCATCTGCTGCATGCTTCCTTCACCCTCTACTCCTCACACTTTCTGGCTTCCTTTAGCTGTCTTATCCATGAAGTCAAAAATGTCCCAAAACTAATAAAACAACACTAACTTTTTCAAAAACCAGTAGGTGACATCTCTCAGACTAGACCCCATACCTACTGTTAACGGTCTATGTTCATGCCAGTCGTATCAACTGCTGAGTATTAAAAATGCATGTGCACTCAAGGCCATTAAAAACTGTAAAATAAATATATCATTTTAGAAAATTAATGATACAAAAAAAGCAAAGTTGAGCCTTGTGCAAATTTAACATAACATAGTGCAGTAAGTAAAGCTTAAAGATTTCCACACACATTAATGTCATGAATGATTAAGTGCTGCTCTTTCTTTTTTTTTTTTTAATTGGGGGTTTAAAAAGACATTCAGGGTCTCTTTTCACGCTCATCTGAAACTGGCTGCTGGAGCTGGCCATAATGATAGTGTAATTTTCTTCAATGAGAGCCATTTCACAATGGGTTTTCATTGTGGCACATAAGGTACATAAGGTAAAAAGCAAAGGAAACTGCTGACAACAACACTTTAGAACTGCCCGGGCAAATTGCACCGCTATGCTGTGATGGTCACCTGCTTTCCAGGAGATCTCATTTTACTTTCAAATGGTAATGAATACTACGGAACACTACACAGTTTCATTTTTCAAAAATCAATATGACTACACAAAGGTGTTTGTGATGGAGGCTGTGTGGGATGTGTGTGTGTGTGTGTGTGTGTGTTTGTGTATTGATGAGCTGTCAGTCACTGAGATAAATCCTGCTGTCCTCTGTGTCTCCTGCTCTTCCTTGTAGTCTCTTACTAACTCACATAAAAGTGGGAGGCATCACCCTTCAGAATATTACAAATCTCACGAACATAGTCACATGTACTCTCTCCTCTTTTTTCCGCTCATGTTATCCCATTTCCTTTTGGTCATTTTGTCACTTTCTGCAGCACAGTAATCCTTTTTCTTTTCCTCTCTGTCTCTCTTCCTCTCTTCCCCTCAGTCAGCAGCCCCGGGGTCTGTCTCTCCTTTCTTGGGTCCTTTTTTTTCCCTCACATCTTACGTAAGTCGAGTCTATTTCTCCTGTCCTCCGTAGACTCTTCTGACAGTTATGAAACAGCACAGGGGGATTTCAGAGGAGGAAGAAGGAGGACTTGAGACTCAGTTCTCTTCATTACGCCTCATCTGCTGGGGAATTAAAGAGAAAATGGAGAGCAGAAGCCTCCTTGATATGAACACCTCCAGAAGGACTGTCTGTGCCTGCCTGTGTGGCATGTGGGAAGTAAGCCTGAGCTCATGACTGCTGACAGCACTGAAGGAGCTAAGGGTTAAGTGAATCATTTGTCGGAGAGACAATGAGCATGTTACTGAGAAAGGGGATTTTTTTCCATGCAGTGCTCTGCCCAGGAGCTGCTGTATGAAATGCCACTTGAAGGTCGAGTCCATCAATAGGGGAAATCATTCAAAGCCAGAAATAATCTCTGTTGTCTTAAACATGAACGGCCCCTTTGATTCCTGCCGCAGCTGTTGGATCAGAGGGGCTGATTGGGAGGAGAATAGATGACATTTGGTCCCAGTGTCTGCTGTGTTTACCTTGCCAAAGCTTCCTTTGCCAAGCACCATGAGGAAGTTGAAGTCGTGGATGCCCACTTTTACGTTGGCGGGACCTGGTGCGTGGACAGGTGGGCAGGATGGCATAGGTGTCGGGGACAGGGCCACAGGGAAGCCTTCAGACAACGGGACGGGTATCGGCTGAGGCAAAGGGGGCGTTGTGCCATCAGGCATGGGCTCCTGGAGACAAAGGGGAGGGTTGCAAGATGAATGGTGGGATATGGTCCAGGATACACACAAACAGCCAGACCAGCACACAAACAAACTTTGTACCCCTTTTTTTGGATTAGAGTCTGGCAGACCAATCCTGCACCCTGCTGGATATCACAGGCACCAGTGAAGGGAGGGTGTCTCTATAATTTATTATCTAATTATCTTGCTTCAACACCAGGCATTAATCTTCTTGGTTTTCTCTTCCACAGATAGAAATGTAAGTTAAACATCCTCCTGACCCAGTGTGAGCAGTGGCAGCTGTTGTTTATTAGATATGGTAGGAATTAAACATAGATAAAGGCCCTGCCAAGTTTTAGAATAAATGGTCAGTCTCAAGGTACAAAATAAAAGCCTGCTCCACTTGGGTGGATGGAGGTATGAATACCACCACTGACTTTTTGTTTACTCCTGACTGAGGGCTTTTTTTGGAGCCGGTCTTCTTACCTGCAGGTCTGGATCTGGCACAGGGATGTTGTAGTACTCTCCTTCATCCTGGGCCAGCAGTTTGAACCAGCCGCTGATGGGACGCCTGAAGATCTCACTCACTCCAAAGGACAGTGCTCCCATGAAGTCATTCCTGGACGTGCGGTCCCAGTCCCACACCTCCACCGACAATCGCCTGTCCCACTGGTGACCGCGCACAGAGCTGAAGAGACAAACACAAACAACTCAGAATCACTGGGGAGTGTAAGCTTATTATGTGAGCTATACGACACTGCACAGGGACCCAAAAGAAATGATTGTTTGCCTGGCTTCGAAGGCAATTTTCTGATACCTCAATTCCACTGAGCATCAGAAGTATAAGGGAAGAGAAGAGAGCAATTTTTAACACAGTGTAAAATGAGCTGTATTTATTCAGGGAGCATCAAACATAGATTTAAGGTCTCTTCATCTTCCAGGGTGCTTTTTATGTCTCAGTATTTCCATTTTCTGGGACATTTTATTTTTGCCTAAAGCACATTTTGTCCTAGACCTGAGTGAACTTTTCGAGTGAAGTTCAACAAGGACTCACAAGGTGAAACTCTCATTCCAGACCGGATTAAGAGTTGAGCGGATGGTCTTGGTCTTCTGTTTGCTGTGGCTCTTTGGGTCTGGAATCAATTTCAGTTTAACATATGGGTCTGAGAGGCCATTTGGATCCATGGGCATCAGGTTACGAGCCTCTCGCACTGGAAAAAAAAAGAGGAGAACAGAAAGAAGGGAAGAGGAAATCCTTTAATACGCGTGTAATCCTTTAGTTGTTTAAAAAAATTTCCCATCATACATCTGTTCTCCTCACCTGTGACATAGACATCCTCTCCCTCCCCTCTGACAACCAGGTGGATCCTCCCTCTCTTCTCTGTATGGTCTTGGCCGCAGAGACTGGGAACACTGGTTTCACACCGCCGATGGACGTTCATGTCACAACCTGAAAGAAGAAAGATGAACATAAGCCACCACGCAGAGGAGCGAAAAGAGAGAGATCAACACAAAACTGGTATGGACTAAGAATTCAGAGAATGAAAGAGTTGATGAAAATACTTTAGGGATGTTTTCTGCTTGTCTGTACACCGGGAATCACTGCATGTACAAGACTATTGTGCTTAAGTGGAGATGATAAATGTTAATGTTGCTCATACTGCAATTATTACAAAGAAGCTTAGAGTGGAGACCTCAGATGTTTGGCATTTCTGGAAATGCAGGAAATATGATGCTGCCCCAGTCCCAGAGCTTGAAGTCCATGGGGTTTCCAAGTCCAGTAACACTTTAGAGGAGGTTCACATCAGTCCACGAGTAAAGGTTATGTGTAAGAACAGGGCTACACTAAATCTTTGTCATATGCTATAATGTTCTGTTGCAGAAGTACATGCCGGACTCAAGGCACTGTGCAGAGTAAGAGTAGTAGCACTATTTGTAGGACTGATTCCTTACACACATCAATTAGACAGAAAGAGATGTGTAAAGAATATTTCTACTTTAAGTATCAACTAAAAGAAATCATCACCCCACAAATCCAATAAAGGTACAAGTAGCAAGGTGATTCATTCATTCATTTTCTGACCCCTTGTCCTGTTCAGGGTCGCGGATGGCTGGAGCCTATCCCAGTTGTCATTGGGTGAGAGGCGGGGTACACCCTGGGCTGGTCACCAGTCAATCACAGGGCTGACACAGAGACAGACAACCATTCACTCAGTCCTACGGACAATTTAGAGTGGTCAATTAACCTGATGAGCATGTTTTGGGGCTTTGGGAGGAAGCTGGAGAACCCGGAGAAACACGCATGCACAGGGAGAATGTGCAAACTCCACACAGACAGGCCCACCGGCCAAGCTGGGAATCGAACTAGCGACCTTCTTGCTGTGAGGCTGCAGCACTAATTGCAGCCTTGGCCAGGTGATATACAGGCCAAATAGTTGATTTTAACATCAGTCACACCTAGCGAGGCTAGTAGCCAATCATAGATTCACATTTTGGTGTAGCACATGGGTTAGCTCGTCATGTTTTAAGGAAGGCCTGTGTTGAATCTGGCCACCTTACTGGACATGAAGCTGTGAGGGACATGTGTGAATCACAAATGTGGAAAATTTTAGGGGCAGTGCTGTCCTCAAGTTTCCTTTCCAGCAGTACATATGTGAAAAAGGCTTATCCTCTGAAGAGACACTCACAGGCACATTTCATGCCCTGGTGTATGAGTCCATAGAGCAGCGAGCCGCAGTGATCGCAGAAGGTAGGACTGGAGTAAGTGTGGATCTTGAATGAGTGTCGACTCTTCAGGTCCTAAATACAGCAGAAATAATGTGAATTAGGAAATATCATGCACACAAACACACATACACGTACATGCAGAGTATGATTAGTGGAGGGATGTTGAGAGGAGTATTCATGGACAAGCCAATTAGATTTCTCCACTGGGAGAGGACATATAAATGAGAGTGCATCGCAGCAAGGCTGTGTGTAAGTGTGTATCTGTGTGTGTATGTACGTGTGTGAATATTCTGTGGAGAGGGATGAATCATTTTTATCTCTCTTAAGCGCATCGGACCGCACACACCACCTTCTCCCAAACTGTTTTTCCCTCCTCGTCCTTCTGAGATTCTATTTAAAACTCTGTCACCCGGTTTATCTTCCTGTGTGTGTGTTTCTCTCACTTTCATCCTTTTTCACACACACATGTTCCCCCTGACCTTATTTCTACAGCAGTTTATTTGGACAGCAGGAAAAAAGAGCGAGGAAAGGAAAATCACTCCAAAATCCTCAAAAACACCAAGAGGAAGGCTGAGACAGTCTGTTTCTCTCTCCCCCTGTAAGTCTCCCATCTTATCAGTCCCCACCCCCAGCCCCCCTCCACCTGTACCCCCAACCCCCCTCCCCCAGTCACTATCTCCTATTCCCCACATCTCGAAACCCTTGTAGCATGACATGACATGAGCGCAGATGTCACACGCGAGACAAGGCTGCACCATTCCAAGGATGTATGGACTGATGGATGGATGAGTCATGCACACGTGTTTCTGGCAACTCGCTGATGGCTAAATATGACAACGGAGTAAATCATGGCTACAGTGGAATACAAAGAATTAAGAGGGATAATAAAGTGGTGTAATGGCTGACACAGCTGCTTACATCTGGGTTTGGGCCAGCCACAGAGCCAGGACATGTGAAAGTCACAAATTCATGACATCTTTTGTGGACCACGAAACTGCAAACTGAAGAAAAGATGGAGAAAAAATATGCTTCATAAATTAATCAGTCAGTTTGAGAAAACCATCCAAGAAAGATTTAGCAGTGCAGAAAAATACAATAACTGGGGTTATCTTTACCTTGACATTGGAATCCCTGTTTGCCAATGCCCCTGAGAAAAAAAGCACATGGATTAAGAGACGAATATAATCTTCTTTACCTCTCATTTTAAGGTGAAATGTTTTGCTTGTGAGACAGTTTCTCAGCCAGAGGAGTACAGATAATGCTTTCAAAACCAAGATAGGGCTGCTGCATTATTCTATTCTTTATTTAAATCAAGAAATGCCAGCAGAAAAAGAAAATAAACTCAGTCTAATCAAAAAACAAACTCCACTACCTGTGTGGACTTGATAAACAAAGTCATTATGTGTGGAGTTTGAGTATCTATACCAATGAGCCTCACTGCTGACCAGGTCAAGTGGAGCAGTTTCAATTATTGCCACACACACAAAACCACATACACACACACCGAGACAGAAAACAGAGGCATAAACACAATTCCTGTTTGCAGAAATGCGGAGTTGGCTGGTTTCCAGTATCTCCTTAGAGCTTTAATTGAATAATTAAAGCCATTGATTGAGTAAAGAGTCCACTCAGCGGCCTGCCTGCTGTGAATCAAGTTTTGATTAGGAGGTTTAGAAAGAGAAGATGAACGAGACACCGTCAAGAGCTCCTCCACAATCATCCTTGAGAGGCCCAGGGGTTCATAGGAAAGTGACCATAATCACTGATCTAAAATCAGTTCACCATCTGGCTTGGTAATAATTACAGAGAGGGCTGCAGAGGGTAATCTGATCCTTGATCGGCATTCAACTGAAGCCTCTGTAGGCAGGATGAGGTGTGTCTATATTTTTGACCAGCAGAGTGCATTAGAGAACCAGAGATGGGTTTGGAGAGGATCGACAGTGTTAGTGCTGGATAGAAATCACAAAGAATTCACTGCATTTTAAATTAATGATGCACTGAAACATCTCTCCAACAAAGGTCGTTAAAACAGGTGGCATACAAAAACGACAGTAAAACCCTGCTATAACAAAATGAATCCTTGAAACATCATCAGCTACACAGAATTGTTTACAAATCACAGATAATTGACTTAAGAGAAAAAGAAATCCCAAATCCTTGATGTTGTAAAGACATGTCACAGCGTATTAATGATCGAATTAATGATGGCTGAATTCCATTTAGCTGCCTCAGTCTCTGGGTCCTGATACAGAGCATGCTGACTCACTGTCACACTGTCATGGCTCACTGAGACACTCGACTTGTCATTATAGGAATAGAACACATCCATCATTAACGTGATAAGTAACGCCTGTTCTTTTCCTATAATGACAAGTCAAGATGTCTACTGTGTCCTTTGAAGTGTACCATTACATAATCCTATTCAGGGATTTCTTCTGTGTCAGAGCAGATGTTTTCAACTTGGGATCCTCAGATCCTCACAGTATGTGATTTCAAATTCAAGGGTTCCAGTTAGCATTCATGAACATTTGTGAAAAAAGAAAAGCTAAGATGTCCCTGTTTGTTTTCTATGCTAACCATACATGCAATCAGAAATAAAAGCTCTATGGTGTTAGCTGCTGTAATACTATTACAGTTTAACATCTCCTGCCATCATCCCACCAGTACAGGACACCTGCCATCAAAATATCGATCATCATCTGTCAGAACAAAACCCTAGTGGCCAAAAGTAGACCACTGCAAGGTACAGTCAACTGCCTCTGCAGATATTTATACCAAATGCAAGAGGATAGCTGTGGATCGACTTTTTCTATAAAAAATAATTTGAATTTAATGCCAAATCCATATCGATAAAGATCTGAATATAGCCAAACCAAATCCATATCGATTATGAGGAAAGTTTACAGACTCGTAATCATCAACTAAACTAAAGTTTAAATGTGACACTGGTATCGAGTATCTTTTTTTTTTTACACTACTTCACTCATCTGACACTGGAAAAAGCCACAAGCTATAAGGAGCAACCAATTCTCTTTAAGAGTCTGACTTGGGATATTTACGTTCCAGCTATCTTTCCTTAGTCATTAATTAATCCAATAATCCCCACAGGGACTTCGACACCCAGGTTGAAATCCTGCGTGAGGAAAAAGAGTTTTCACCCTGAGCTAAGTGCTACCACCGCGGCCAAGACAGCAGCCAGTTGGAAAAATGTCCTGAAAGCTACCCAGAGGCTGCTGGCAAATGTGCCGCCCTGCATCCGACATACACCCTCACCATATGTCCACACACATGCAAGCAGACTGTCACACAGACACACTCACAGATTCACTGCTATGGCTTTACTTGATGAAACTCTCTTGCATGATGGCCTACACTGTAGATGTAGTGTTGGCATGAGTACTGGTGTGACTGCGTTCATGTGAACACTGACTGTTTTTAAGTACAACTGCTTTGAATGATAATAAATCCAACACTTTTCACTGCATTAACAGTGGAGAGAAGGACCAGATCAGTAAAGAACACATAGTCTATGTGCAATGATTAGGATGAGATTTTTCTAGCTTAACACACTTTTTTGACCTCCTTGTTTTCATTTCAGGATTTTAAACTTTTGTTTCTGGTGACTTTTTTAAAGCCCACAAGAGGAACCAACTCTAAATTCTCAGGCTGAATAATCACAAATACACTGGTTGGAAAATCTTGGCACTTTCTGGTGCTAACCAAAAAAGTTACTTTTTATGTTTTGGCTCACTGATTTCACACAAAAAGTCAAGTTGCACAAAAGTGAATACAAAGACCTCTATTGGACAAGAGTTCTGTGACGTAGAGCTCTGGAAGTGATGTCAAAGGGCTGAAAAATGACCACCCGTTAGACAGTATGACAGGTCCTGTGTGAAAATTCATCAGGCATGTGAGGCTTACCCTGTACTACAGGCTGAAAATCATGACATTACATATTGACCACTCTTGTTACGCTGTAGGAGAAACTTGCAAAGTAAATAGAGTGCCTTTTGAGAACCTGAATAATTCCTCCTCCATTGCTGCCTCCGTGTGTTTGTACATGTATTTTTAAGTGAAAAAAGAGTCGTACTGTGGAGTGTGTACTGTATGTGTTACTATGAGCATGTGTTTGTTCACACGAGGCTCGTAAACTAATTTCTGTGTGGTGTGGGCTGCATGTGGAGGTGAGGTTATGTGTTGGGGTCAGTGTGGTGGCTGCACAGTGTAGGCTGTTTCTTCGGCAGGAAGCTGGAGCTGGTGGAAGAAAGAAAATGTGCAAAGAAAGTCGGAGTCAGATGGAGTAGTGGGATGCCTGAGGAGGCGGCTTATGAACTGACGGTGTTGGTTTCTGTGTGAATCTGCAGTAGCGTGTGTGTATGTGAGTGTGTGTGTGTGTGTGTTACCAGATGAAGTCGGTGCAGTGGCTGCAGAAGGTGGGCTGTTTGAAGAAGCGGGCTGTGAACTGGTGATCTTTCACCTCTACAATCCTCTTGTGTTTGAGCGCTCCCTTCCTCTGGAACACGGGCACCCTGGGTGGAGGGGAGAGCGGCGAGGGCAGAGGGGAGACACCAGGAGAAGTCGCTACTGTCGGGGAGGCCAGTGTCAGTGGTGCAAGGGAAGGGGGAGGGGAGACAGGGGTGGACATGATGCCTGGAGGATACAGTAGAGAGCAGGAGAGAATGATGAGTGTTAGTGAGGAGAGTATAGAGTTCCAGTGTTGAAAGACCTTGAGCACAGGAGAGGGAGGAGCGGAGGAAGTGAGGATGGGAGGAAGAAGAGGGGTGGGGAGTGTAGCGGGTCATGGTTGAGGCAGGAGTGGTATTAATGGCACATGGGATGCAGGGTGGGGAGTGGTGGAGGAGTGACGTGATGGAGAGAAAGATCCAGAAAAGAAAAGGAAGATGGAGGGAGCGCAGGTATGATGATGGAGAAAGAGTGGTGCAACCAGAGAGACATGGAGGTTAATTCATATGGAAACAGAACTCTCCTCAGAGACTCCACTACGAGTGCTACTCGAGTTGTGTCCCACATACTGCCTGTCCATGGTGTCCCTTATATCTCCATCTCCCTTGCAGCTATGAATACCAAACCCCCCTGCCCCCTAGTTGTCATGTCAACTGCACCTCCTGTTGCCATGTCAACAACACCCCCACCACCTGCTCCAATATTAGAGCATGTATCCTCTCCTGACTTTCTTCCTGCCCTTATTAGCAGTTAGTCCCATTTCTGGAGTAAAGTTTGGACGAAAATAAAAAGCACTGATTGTAGTGGAAAGCCGCCAACTTCAGCTGGAGCGATTGTACTTCATGCCTTGCAAGCCACTAAATGATAAATGAATCACCAACAGGGGTTTAATGAATAAATAAGTAAGCCTGTAGTAAAAACATGTTCAATGTGATGAGACAAAGGTGTCTCTGGGAAGAAGCAGGGGGCAAATCAATCAAAAGGTTAAAAGAGAAGAAAAAGAACAAGGTACTCTAAAAGGAGTAAAATAATGATCTGAAGAAGAAAAACGTCCTAAATATGGACTGACCCAAACAACTAAAGATGATAAAAGACACAGTACCTGATTATGTGGTGATTCTGGAGGTAAGGTGCAACCAAAGCCCAGCTTTCTTCTCTTCCTCTCCCCCTCTCTTCTCCTCGTTTGGCTCACTTCAAAGGAAAGGCGAAGGTGTCACACCTGTAGCTGGTCACCTCAAAGAAAATTTAAAAAAAAAAGGTAGGGGAAAAGAAAAGGCAGCAGCAGTTCTGTGGCAAGCAAGGAGAAAAAAGTGAGGCAAATAAATGAAAAAGTATTACTACGAAAAAGAAAGCAACAAGCTTTTGAGAAGATTCAAGCTTTCTAGGAAGCAAAGATAGAAGAGTGAAGTGGTATATCCGTTAACCCAGAGGCAGGGTGAGGAGGAGGACGAGATGGAGAGGTGGTATTCTCTTTCCAAGATTGGTTCTCTTTTTACCAAGTAGAGGACTAGAGATGGAGAGAGAGAGAGAGAGAGAGAGAGAGAGAGAGAGAGAGAGATGGAGAGATAGAGAGAGAGAGAGAGGAAGATTGAGGGGAAGAGGCAGCGATTCATTTGAAAATCTGGGTTACTTCTCTCTGGAGAGGGTGAGGAAGAAGGACGGGCGAGACAGAAGCTGCCATTTTGCCACCGCCAATACAGTATGGACAAGAAAACGCCAACTGTCCCTCACTTCCTCTGGTGCCAGAAGGAGAGAGGAAAGAAAAGAAAAGAAGAGAAAAGTAAAGCAAAGGAGGAGAGTTTGCAGTCTGGAAGAAAAGAACAAAGAGCTTCAGAGAAGTTGACAAATGGCTTGTTAGGCAGAGCTAAAACGGGAAAGGAAAGTGTTAGGAGTCGAGGAGTTTGCAGCAGATCCAGATGACTGAAGGATCAACAGGCCTGTAAAATGAACAACTCTGTTAATCTTCTCTGCAACAGTTAACAGTATGTTCACTGCATTTCCAATTTGCTCTGAGATCAGAGCAAGTGGCGAAATGATAACACAGCTCCACTGTGCACGGAAACCAGGTCAGCTGAGCCTGATGGGAAGAGTAGTTTCCAAGAGAGGGAGAGGGACTGTTTGTCCATTGATTGCCCACATACCGTCAAGGCCACACACACACACACACACACACACACACACACACACACACACACACACACACACACATACACACACACACTTTGACTGCAATGACTTGTATTTATTCATGAAACTCAAACAGGTCTTAGAGGTTTTATTTGCTTTCTTGCTCGGAGTCAAAATGAATAAAATGATCCCACTCCTGTGTCTGAAGCTGGTTAATGCAGCAGATGTATGCAAGTGATTAGCTTAGCTTAGCATAAAAGACAGTAAATTGAGGAAGCTGGTCCCCTTGCTCTGTCTGAGCCACTGATTAACACGTTACATCCTGTTTCTGGTAAAAACAACAATTTGCTCTTTTTCAGGGAAAATGTGCCAGACTATTTCTTGGCTGGTATCAGTTGCCAGGCAACCAACAGAGACTTGGACTACTCTAACGTGTTAATTAGTCGGCTTAACGGGTGCTGGTAGACTGATTTATTTTCACCTTTGTACAGAGCCAGGTTAGCTGTTTCCCCTTGTTTATAATAATTATGCTAAGCTACGCTAAGCTAATCAGCTGCCAGCCTCAGCTCTGTATTTGCTGAAGGGTTTGTAGAGTGATGTGCTGTGTCCCTTTAACCTCCTATAACCTTTGCTGCAAGGTCCAGCTGTAAGTTGTTAAACATGGGTGGAGTTGATGTGGCTGCATGGACAGAAGTTGGTCCTCGAATAGTCAGTAATACAAGCACATGGCGTGTGTGTACATGCTATATGGACAACCTTGGGTGATGAGAGCAGCAGGCGGGAGAAGGGTTTCAGGTAGGCAGGGGACGAGGGGGTGGATTGGAGTGGGACAGAGAGACTGGGAGAGGGAGCGAAGGGTTGAAGGTCTAATTAATGGAAATGTAGGTTATTAGTCTCCTGATGAGGACACTGGCAGAGAATTAATTAACAATTATAATTAGCAAGATTGTTAGAGAGCAAAATGGTGTCAGCCAGCGAGATAAGAACGAGCTGGTGCACACAAATGTGTGAGTGGCTGTCATGATTATGTGCGTTTAAAAAAAACAGCTGTGTGAACATATCTTATCTGACTGTGATGTATGTTATATCAGCATTAGTCATGGAGAACAAGCAGCTGATTGGACATGATAGGGTGCTCTCCTTCAAACAAACCAGACCCCTTTCTGTAAGACCGCCATTTATGTCTGCATTTTCTGACCCATGTGACACTCTCTTTATCTGTCTTATCTTGGATGAGTCATGTTCTTGTCCTGTTGTCTCTAATAAATGAGGAGCATGTCCTCACACAGTGAAAGACAGAGAAAGAGAGAAAGGTAAGGGGTACACAAATATGAACTATAAACCTTGCACTTGTCAGTAATCAGGGCATTGAAAAACAAAGCACATAAATGGCTCACAATACTTCCGCTCCATGCAGTGTGATGAGTAAGCACTTGTGGCTCTGGAGTGTCTGTATCAGTGTGCATTTGCATGCCTATCAGAGCATGCTTTACAGTGTTTGATTCTGGGCAATAAAAGCGAGCTGGTGTGCAGCCAGAGAATGATACATTAAGGCGGTAGACCAAGACGACATGCTCATGTGGCAGAATGAAAAAACATATATATTTAGCAGCATGACTGAGAGCAGAGCAGCGATGAAATAAACAGACATAAAGGCAAATAGCAGAAATCATCAGTATGACAAGAAACATAAAAACTGAAAGGACGAAAAATCAATGATGAAAATATTCCTCAAAAATATGTGATTTGTTCTAGCATCTTTACTTTAATCCACATGATATGTCAGTGCATAAAGCTGTTTTTACCGTTTGTGGTTATAAACACTTTCCATAACCAGCCCCTCTTCTCCTTTTCTCTCTCAGTCTACAGATGGGTATCTTATTATTTCTGACCATGGCTTAATGAAACAGAAAATTCTCCTGCGATGGAATCTTTTTTGGGGGAGCAATCAGCACTTCACCAATTACACGCATCCATTATCGTCTAATGAGCGCTCACTCGCATCAAGCACCGGCTTCAACCTGGCCGGCATGCAGGCTTTCTCTCTCCTCCAATGAAATTAAGGTAAATTGACTAGCCTAAGTGTTGTTTGTGGAATTGGGGGAGAAGTGGTGTTTGAGGTAATCATATCTGCCAGTTAAATTTCTTTCTTCAGCACCAAGTGGCTACGTTTGGCAGGATTGGTTTTCTGTTGGGTTGTGCTTGTTTTTGCTTTTTTAATGAAAAGTGGTCCACTGTGTTTTTGGAAAAGCGCAACAAGCCTCCATGCCAGTCAGATGAGACATTTGGCAGGCAGCTCATGCCCATCAACATGGCCTACAAACTCTTAATACTGGAGGAAATAAGCCTGCTTTTCATATCTATTCCACTGCTGACCTGCCTCCCATCACCAAAACAAATACTTAAACTGACAGATGAGAGGCAGCTCTGTGAGAGGTATCTCTTACTTAATTCATGGATTTAAGTTGTGGTTGATATGTGGCAGGCTATTACTAGATTGTTTCATCATGTTTGAGATCCACTGTAAACATGCAATGACTTCGATCTTGTTAGGGTAAAGCCACTTTCCACAAAAGCATAATTTCAAGACCAGACCATATGAGGACAGGGAATTCTGTGCTGGGATTGCTATTTGGTCCGGTTGGGCTCTCTGAAGGCTGGGACTGAATCCTTCCATAACCCCAGTAAAGGCTCTGGAGATGTAAATCTCCAGACTCCTGCCACTCAAATTGCTCCCTGTTGCCTGGCTTTCTCAGTATTCCCACTGAGTCCACCTCTGCCCCAGACATGATACACTGGACTTCCCTGCGGCCTTGAGCTTCTGCCCGGGTTAGAGCTGCAGACACCAAACCCTGTTTGATGTTCAATAATAATAATAATAATACATTTTATTTATAGAGCGCTTTTCAAAAACTCAGTCGCTTTGCATTTAAATGTTAAAAGTGCAGGTAAAAACAAGTGTACAATAGAAAACAGATAAAAGCAAAATGGTTACAGTGCAAGGTAAAAACATTAGTGCAATGAACAAGGGACTAAGACAAGACAGGATTATGGGTTGAAGGCAGTGCGGAAGAGGTGTGTTTTTAATCGGGTTTTGAAGGTGGTGTGGTCAACAGAGTCCCAGATGTGTTGTGGGAGAGAGTTCCAGAGAGAGGAGGCGGCAACTGAAAAGGTTCAAAGCTCAAAGTAATTGACTAACAGTAGCACTAACTGCACAGCTAGCTAGGCTTACAGCATCTAAACCAAGCAGCAATGGTTACTTTGGCAATGGTTGGAAGCCTTTCCTGCATAGCATGTGATCCAATTTCACCCAGATAACTGAAAATATATCAATAAATTTGAGCTATTTTGCTATAAAATGCAAAGCACTAAGGGAGGCATTGCTCAAGAAACAATATGTTTTCTATCAATCAACATCAACTGTGACAGCTATTTTAGATTAACAATTTGTCTGTCCATAAAAATGCCGATCAGTTTTAGCCACAATTTGATCTTTTTCACCCTTTGTATTTTGAGGAGCATCAGTCATCTTTTCTCATTATTGAAAAAATAACATCATCACAATACTTCATCATAGCTTTTCCTGTTTTAGCTCATCATCTTCATCACAAACATCATCATTACGTCATGATTTTTACAAATGAAATTTGATGATCAATAAATTAATCAAAATTAGAGCTTGTAATCTGTCTCTTTGAAGCAGGATATATACTACAAGATAGCAACTGTGGCCTTGTTTCCACTCTTTTAACAAACTTGAGGAGAGTCTTTTTTACGTGGTTCTAAAGATTATATTTTCGATTTTCCAGGAGTGTGAGGTATACTTAGCATTAACATCCCCCTATTTGTTTGGGAGAAGATTATGGCTGATCTGGAATCACAGATATCCACCTCTGCAATTTTAATGATCAGAAATCCTGTTGTGAGGGGGGAACCTTGAAGACAGCCGAAAATGCACTCTGTGGGCTGATGTATGGAATTAAATGATTGCCAATCAGAAAGCAAGCTGAAAAAAGGACGCACCACAAACACAGCCATAGGGACAGGAGTAGACACACAGAATAAAGTTAGATGGACAGCAGAGATGAAGATGTGCATGATTTGCTGCTGGAAAATGAATGTTTAGATGTGTTTCGTAAAACATCACAATCAAACTGATGAGAGGAGATGAAAAAGAAAATGTTTAGCTAAGCAGCCGGTTCATTAAGCTCAAAAACTATCCTGTTATCCACTATGTTTGATTACCCAAAAGTCAGTGAGAATTTACGAGATTTCCATGTTGTAGAGTTTAGGCCTTTAGTTATTAAAGAATAGAATCTGTTAATAAGTGATGTACTATTTACTGTGAAGTGAAAAAAAGTTGTAAACACAATGATGAGGTTTTATGATTTTATACATGGTTTCCTGATAACATGCCAACAATTATATAACATTTGCTTTACCTCTGTGTTCTGTAAGTCAATCACTTCCCTTTATTTCTGTTTTGGTCACTGATCACCATAAAATAGGGCTGGGATGATATGCTATTCTCGTGATTCGATTCTATTATGATTTTTGGGGTGTCAATTCGATTTAAATTGCAATTCTTTGATATTTACGATTTTTCGCAATTTCTAGTTTACTTTTTTAACACCAGACCATGGGCAAAAATTTAAATGATGATGATAATGTCTACAGACTACATCAGGAGCCATATTTTCAAATAAAATGCACATCACGCAGGTCAGACAGAAACATTTCACCCTCTGCTGGAGAAAAGTGCTAACTTTTTTTCCAATCCATTTTATAAACAAAGGCTGAAATGAAGAATATGAATCTGAAAAAACAAACAGACATTTTTTTTTGACAAAGTATCCTGATTTTGATAACAAAAAATCCTGATATATCATATTTCAATTTTTTTCTCCCAATCTTACCATAGCTCTTTCCAGAAATGTATACACGTTTCCTACCACAATTGCTGTTGTAATCATGAATAAAAAAAACTTTGAATAATTAACATTGGCATGTGAGCTATCTGTTCACATAGCATAACTACTACTACTGTTATTATTGTTACTAAAAAATGACCCATGCAATTTTGTTCAGGAAGTTTGTATCAGACAAGTAGTTCTTCATACTCCTCATTTTTCTTGAGGAGCCATTGGTTTCAGAAAGATTGGCGGCCGCTGTTCTAAATGCTCCACTATGTTCACCAACTAATCGCTGATTGTGCTGATGTGTTTTGGTGCTAAAAAAGATAGAGCCTGAAAAAAGACCACTAATTTGTATGCAGTAATAGAGCAAAGAGAATAAATCAAAAACAATAAAAGCAACAGCTTTAAAAAACAGCAGAAAGACTCTGAAATGACCTTATAGGACATGCAGCTGTCTGTGGACCTATCATTGGAGTGGTTTCTTTCAAATACTAGGAGTCATGTGATCGCTTGTATTACATTATATCCTAGAATTTGTCTGGATCTCAATAAACAGCACAATTTCATTTCAGCATCATTACTTCTGATCCAGCATTTGTGTTTAATACAGATTCCACTGTCGGTGAAGTTACAGGCCTGGTGTATAATTAGATTGGGACCATGGCCAAGCCAATAGATCATCTACCAACATGAGCACAACAGGCATGTGAGCTGGAGGTATTACTATTCACAGTATGCGCAAAATACTAACAAGAACTCAAAGCGTCAGCTGTAGGCAGAGAAAGCTTTGGAACTGCTGCGGGCAGGAAGAGGAGGTTGTTACAAAATGCGCTCAAGGGGAAGGATGAAAGCGGGGGGGGCAGGAGAATCAGGGTAAGAGGGGTGATCGGATAATGAGGCGAGGGGAGAGCAAGGTAAAGTCGGAGGATATCTTAATCTTCATCCCAGTTTTCTAGGATGAATTCCCTTTTGGCTGGTGGCATTACACACTGTATCACACACACATACACACACTGGAGCAAACAGGGATGCAGTACTGTATGAATAATTATTGTGTCCTAGATGTGGTGGTTTTATTGCTTTAAACTTGTTGGTGTAGCATACAGCGAACCTCGGTTTCTGTTTATGTTTCTTCTTTATCTTACGAACTATAAGCTTACAAAGCTACCTAATGGTATCACTTTAAGCTCTGGCAATAAGACAAAACAGAAAAACAAATCATTGGGCATCATAGATAAGACACTAACACAGAGAAAGTGTTCACAACAGACTTATATAAAAAGTGTGGCTCACCAACCAGTGTTTTAATAAAAAATACAAGTATTCTTTTTTTTTCAGGTTTACAGAAATTTCAGGCTTCTTTTCGTTTTTATTTTTGCTTTCACCTCAACTGCTCTTTAACTCTCACTGTAAAATGAAACATTTCAATTACCCTCCACACAGGCTCGGGGAATTATGACTCTACTACTTCTCACATTCATGTAAGCACAAGACTGAATCAGTTTAGTAATAGCTGTTCACTTGCCAGCAGTCGACATGTTTTCATTGTTCTAAAAATGATCTTTTTACATGTTCTCATCTGCTGGATGGTGGATTTGACATGGAATATAAAGCACTGGTGTCAAACAGCGTTAGCATAGAGCAGTGCAACAAAAAACGCAACAGCTGCTTTAGTATTGCGTTAGTTACAGCATCCAGAAAGATCTGTGTGCACCAAAATAAAACTGAAGCTGCATGGATTAATCAAAGGCATGTAAACATAAAAAACACATGTAACAAAGAGAGATGTACACGTTCCCCCTCTCTTTAACACACACACACACATACACCAAACACAGGCACAAGTGTGTTAATGTGTGGGTCAGTTAGCTCATTCGTGCCTGGTTGTGGTCCAGTGTGGCTCATGTGGAAATGGAGAAGGCGAGAAATTGGCGGGAAAAAAAAGCCATGAGATGAAAGTGTGTTTGGGCGTTTTTTCAACTCTAGAGATCAAGCCAAAGAGTTGTAGAACCCTGCAGCGCTGCACACATGATGAAAGAAACAGTGCTGTCCTTCCACATGTAAGTATAGAGCATCAGATGAACACATGGATTAACAACACAGTAAAAAGATACACATTTCTATGAAGATGTGTAGGAAACACAACAATGCCAGAAAGGATAGGTGAAAGAAATTATCAATAAAAGGCGGTTGTAGTGGAAATGCAGAAGGACACAGTGACTTTAAAGGAGAGCAGAGCAAAGGCAGAGAAACAATAGAGTCCATTAGAAAGAAAAAGAATTGAAACAAAAAAAGACAAAAATGTGAAAAGACTCTTTTATTGAGGAATACTGAGTGAGATGGAGGATGGGAGGTGTAGCGTGGGGGCCACTGCACCACACAGCGAGCCGAGACGTGGCTCATGTTGCCAAGGAAAGACAGAATGTGAGAGAGACAAAGACAGAAAGAAAGTGAGAGAAAGTGTTAAGCCCTGCGCTGTAGACATGCGTTACAAATCCCCGGGGACCTGGTGGCAGATCAGTACAGGATCAATCTGCTGCACCTCAGCGGGGACGCGAGCACACTCCTTCCATTCCCACACACAGCTCATGAGTGTGTCTCACTGTAATCTATACATGTGTGGATGCTTGTGTAAGTGTGTGTGTGTCACTGTGGAGCTGGAACAGAAATGACTGAGGACTGTGAGCTGCAGTTACAGGGAAGAGAAGGGACATGGAGCAGGTGAAGGAAGGCAGAGTTAAACAGAACAGAGGCCTGTTCAGGGAGGAGATATTTATCATCTGACCAATAAAGAAAATACATATTTTACAGCATCAGATAAAAGCATAGCTGAGAAGCATTTAGGAAAGGTAATGTACTTTTAATCAAATCAGAATTGCATTTCTGTATTTGATATCGATAAAGTGGCTTAAAAGAAAACGGCATTACTGCAGGGCCAAGATAAACGATAGACACAAATGAAAGTGATAGAAATCCCACAAGGCAGATAAAGGATCAGTTTATCCCCTCCACTCTGCCATCATAGCCATTAGAGAGGAAAGCATAACACTGACCTCAGATCAGTGTTTTGGGACACCGTGATCCAACTGCCTGTAACCCAATCTTATTAGAGCGTTAAGTCATTACTGCATGTACACACAGAGGCCTCACAATGCAATTAGCCATTAGCCCATCATACTGACAAAGCATGGCTAATTAGCAGATCGCAGGCTCACAGGGAGCAGAACAAAACATATTTAATATCCCCATCAACACTCTTGCAGAATATCATGTGTCAGGTGATGTTTAGAGGTTTTTGCATGCTTGGCTGAGCAGCATTTTGGGGACACAGGTTGTTTTCCTGAATTAATTTTGAGAAGTAGGTAAGACTCTCTCAACAAGAATATTAAGACAGCTTATCGCAATATCTAATTTGGCCTAATGTATACCCAAAATATTGAAACCTCATTATTAAAACAACTTATTCAAACACAAGTTTTATAAAAGTTTCTATAATGCAAATATCATTCAAAGTCTATGGATGACTCCTTGTGAAGCTTGAGCAGGGCAGGCTCTGTTTAAAATTCTGTTCTCATCAGCAAAAAAACAGATGTGTTTGTTGTAGTAGCTACAGAGCCGCTGGTCAGGCAGCTCGGACTTGGCGGAGGTTGAGAGTTGAGGCAGAGTGTTAGGTGTGTTTCTCTCTTTGAGGGTGAATGAAGTGGATTATGTTAGGTCAGCTCTGGCCAGATCAAAGCAAAAGTCTGACAAGAACTGAGGAACCTCAGAGAAATATATTCAAGCAAGCGAGCAGGCACACATACGCTCACACACACACACACACACACACACACACACACACACACACACACACACACACACACACACACACACACACACACACACACACACACACACACACACACACACACACACACACACACACACACACACACACTCACACGCTTTGGCAGAAGACTGCCTGTCAGAATGCCAAAGAAACAACTCTTTGAGCTCTCCATAAATTTACTTTGAAGGAGATTTGACTGGGTAATGGCTTGTTTAGAAATAGTATGAAAAGAGGAAAAACAGGCTCACACATGCAGAAAGATGTTCAAAAATTAATTCCTTGAAATAATATGGTTTCAGGTATCTTGTTATGTGTCTAAAACAGACAGTGTGGAGCTAGCAGAGACAAAAATGTATAGCCAAACTAACAAACTGTCAGCAATTAGTGAAATGTGTATCATTAAATATCTATACTAAAATCAGAATTGTAAAGCCAATGTGCATCATACTGAAGTCCAAATTTGTGATGGAAAGACAAAACGGCGTCAAAACATCTCCAAACACATCACAAAGCATCTTTGTTCAGAATCATAATTGTGACAAATGAAGTGGAAGGAAACACAGCACCACTGACATTAATTAAAGAGAATCAGATTTTATGAAGCAATTCTCAGGAAGTAAGTGCAGCACTGACCCTCCAGCCCCACCCCAGACAGACAATGTCAAATAAACTAACACGTTTAAATTAGGGCATAGACCAGACCAGTCTGGGCTAGGAGCAACATCACCCTACTAGCAACTTGCCTCAGCAACCTGTAAGTAGGCCTATAGTTGGCAAGATTACTAGAGCAGAACTGGGCCTTATACAATGCTGAAAACACACACTGGTTTCTGTGGGTATATGTGCCCTGTCGTTGTGGTGGGAGAAGTTTTTCATGGTGCAACATGCAGACCCTGGACCTGGTGAGTACGTGTGGTGCTCCTGTGTTTCCTTGATATAATTCATGGCCGATACAGCCAATGAAGACCCTGTTTGAGTTCTGGAGCACCATACGCATTGCTTCTCAGGTAATGGGCCAAGAGGATGGGAAAGAGAGGGGGGATGGACTTGAGGCTGCGAAAGGGTCTCAGGCACTAGAATATAGCCTGGAACATGCTGCACTAGGCTGGACTGGACTACTCAACTCAAACCATTCATTCAGATTTGACCAGACAGTAAATCTAATAAATCAAAGCAGATTACAACAACAAGGTAAATCAAAAGTGGAGCAGTTAAAAAATAAATTGAATGTGGCTACTACAAACAGGTTGTGATAGATTAGAAGAGACAGGACAGTGCAAGACAGGGTGTGGGACAATACCAGAGACAGCTCAAGCAAATCAGTCACTGCGCACACACTGGAGTTAAATGGGCATAAATCTAAATCATACACAAAGAATACACTTTAAATGAATCACACTGGCATGTGTGTGTGTTTGTGTGTGTGTGTGTGTCTTGTGTATGTGAGTATGTGGTCTGCATCCACACATATGCCTGCGTGGGATGGCCATTCTACTTGAAGCAATGCTATAGATTGCAGCTTACTGAGAGCGCGACCGAGTTGAGGATCATTGGCTGAATGATGTACGCATTGTGTGTTAAATATGCATGCACAGCGAAATGAGTGTGGGTTTTTCTGAAAACAGAAAGAGAGCAGAAAGCGATTCAGACTCATGCTGCAGTGGCCTTTTTTGCATGATCATTGCACATGCGCTTCACATACATGGTGTGTATCCTCTCGACACAAAACAAACACATTCACGAGTAGATTCATCTAAGTATGGACGTGTAAAACTCTTCTGTGCTGACTGGTTTTAGGCTGTTAGTAAGTTAAAGGAAGCCTTTTTGGTAGCATGCAGGGCAGCACAAACTGATGATGTAACAATCAGGTGATCAACATGAAGCCAACACTTGATTAAAGCCACTTAAAGCCAAACCAGTCCAGTCTAGATCAGCACAGACAGCAGACTCATCACCAGCTGTTAAATATTTCACCTCTCAATGATTAAGATGAGGGCTGAGCAGAGGGGAGCAGAGCAGATCTTTGACCACTGCTACGAGGAAAGTGAAGGACATTGTACTATATTACCCAGCAGGCACCAGGTGGTGGTGCAGAGGACACCATGGCAACAACCGTGAAAATGCCATGGCAACACCATAGCAACTGTGGCCTCATTTGCTCGCTGGTGGTGTGGTACAGCCCAGACTTGCTACAGTGGCATGGTCGTCAGATACACACTTCAGTCACATCAGTAATAGTAACATTGTTCATTAATTATTTCATCAATCAATTAATTGATCATCATCATCAACAATCAGTCAAAAGGAGCAAGAACACAGTATCTACTGGTCTCTGTTTTTTGCTAAGTGAGACAGACAGAGGGATGAGTTGATTCAAAGAAAAGTGGTCCAAGGGAAGGTAAAGCTGTAATGCATGACTTGATAAACAAAGGGATGTGATTCACACATGATTAGAAAGTGAGATGTAGAGAATGATCAATAAGTTTGTTAACAAAGAAAAGCAAACAGCCGGATGTGAGGAGGAAAAAGCAAAAGAGACAGCAGACTGTGTGAGAGAAACATACCGATGTGTTAAAGCAGTGATTGACAAAAAGTGATGTTAGGTAGTTTGAGAGGAGTGACAGACTGATAGCTAGAGTAGATACAGATGAATAGAGAGTTTAGACTTTTACTTGTCTTTTTTGTCACAGGCACTAATGTCTTCACAGTCATATAGGAGGAATCGAAATTCAAAAATGATTTCAGTGTCTAGAATCGCTACAAAGCTAAAACATTTAAAACTATTTCATCTAACACTTCCTCCAAATATACCAAACTTAACTAATATATATATATATACCTGTATGTATATATATGTATATATTTATTTGTACATATATATTTCTTTATAGATAAATAATAGAATTCAAATGATAATTGAATACAATAAAATATCTCAGTTAAATCACAGTATAACATGGTACATTCTCAAAAACATAGTATATTTTAATATATTCTTTTTTTCTCAGCATTAAATAAAAATAGATAAACAAAATAAGCCAGAGGGTTTTTAAGAGTCACTTCTGTTCATGCAGTCACAGACTTAAGTATTAGCGCCTCAATTGAAATCAAAAATGCTCAATGACATACCAGGTTTAAGCCCTGTTGATTGGTTGAAAATGACTGTTCAACTACACAGAAAGCAGTCAAACTGTTGCCGTGGTTTCCACTGTTGGAGTGCAGAGTAGAGAAAGCATACTACCACCATTTTGAGTGGCTGCCCTGGGTCCTAAGCATTTGCTACAATTGAACTACACAACCCTCCCACCACAAATCTTTGAGGTTTCATTCAGCTAAACATGCAATGATTCTGGGGCTTTCCAAAAGATTGGGAGAAGGCAAAAAGCATTTCTCTAAAATCACAGATTGTTTTAAAAATAGCCCCACGTAGATCTAGAAAAAAGCAATCCATGTGCAGATAAAAGTACAGTCTGCCTTAACTCAAAGGCAAAGGAGTTAAAAGGGGAATTGAGAAGGTCGACTAACTCTTCGATCTGTGACAACATGCACAAACACCACGCACAGTCCCTCACATAGCAGGTCAATCCCCCCTCCTCCTAGCCATTATCGACAGCGTCCAAAGAGCTACAAAGTCTAAAAGTAGGTGTTCTTTTGCTACATCATGTCAAAGCTACATTCAACTACAATAGAAGAAGAGCTGGGCTGTGGCTGGTCTTAGTGTGAGAAATGAGGTGGATATGTTGACCTATGAAAATGGAGGGCATATGCATTGCAATGTTGGCAACACTGACACAGTTTACACAGTAAATGGCTTTTGGCACAGCTCACAGGAGGTACAATGCTACAGTTCACTACTCTCTTTTGAACACATAGCATTTTTTATTCATATCGCTCAGCCAGAGCCAGGTGCTGTGGACTCTAATCCATTTATTATAATCACATCTGACCAAATTAGATGGGACCTATCTCACCTACAGCAAAATCATTGAAGATGCGGTACATCTGTCTCTGGCTGAAACATATGACCTCATTTTAAACTGGAGGGAAAACAATTACAATGCAAACAGCAAACAGATGTGCCATTGCATTCCTTTCACATTGAAGGTGGGAATATTGCTCAAAGACAAACAGTCATCTGATAATCTTGACAAAAGGAGTTATTACTGACCACTTTCAGTAAAGTCTCAGCTACCATATATGCACCTCAAATTGGAGCTCAGAACATCTGTGGTATATTGTTCAGTCTTATGTAGCAGAGGGAAATTGTTAATGTAGAAGGTCATTTCCTCAACGCAAGTGTCAGTGGCACTTTGTAGTTTAAACATTGGTTACAGTGAGTGTTTTTGTCATGAGTAAATACAAAATCACTAGTTTCTCCCTATTACTTGAATATGTTTCCTGCAGATTGCGCTGTCTCACTGAAGCACAAATGTCTAAAAAATACAATAAAGAATTGTGCTTCGTACGGTCTAAACTCACAACACTCTGCCATGGTACAATGTATTAGTGAAATACAATTCGGTCCTTCGAGAGCTTTCTTGTAACGCTGCACTTTGTTGTAATTCCCTCACTTCCCCTCAGTAAATCCTGACTGGCCACTTTCATAAAAATAATAAAGGTTGTAGCTGCACGCCTCTTCCTCTGCATCATGTAGCTACAGTTATTAAACTCACCAGAAGCCTTTTGCACTAATGTCTCCAAAGCTTATTTGAATATTATGCAGCCATCTAGTGCCAATTACAGATATTGCACCAATCATCTCCTTCATTCACTTACATGATGGTGTTTTATGCAATGTTCACATGTGGGGAGAGATGATAGGGCTTTATCTAAAATAAATTACTGGAATCTTGCTTAAAAGCTTTTGAGTGGAAAATTGGCACTGCGATTCAATCATTCCCACTTCCAATACTAGCCACATCCAGCCTCCTCGTGATTAAAACACTAACACAGTGAGAGAAATATATTGATAGAATAAAAAAGTGGTTATGAGGAGAAAAGTCTGAGTACCAAAGAAAAGTAAAGACAGACATTAAAGAAAATCTGCTACATGTTTTTTGTTCTTATTGTTACTTCTCTTTTAAAGTTCAGTTTGTTTTGAAGTAATTAAACTGTGTTTGAACTCTGGTTGGACCAGAGCTGACATGACAAGCTCCATCCAGAGGGAGAAGTATTTCCTGTTTAGTCTGATTGGTTAAAAGGGTTTCTAGTAAAACATGACATCACGTAGATGGTCCTGGGGTAGAGCTAGATGGGTCTGATGGTGTCATGAGGTCACTGTGGGCACATAAACAGCACTGTCCTCGCTGCCCAGTGAGTGCATGTAAGAGCTGACTGCATTGCTTTTCATATCAACTGATTTTACAAAAAGGGAAAAGGGCAGTCTCTCCAAAACCCAAGAAGCAGTCCACCAGTCAGTTCAAAAGCCAACAGCCAATGTGGACTGGGAGCCAGAGTCTTTTTGGTCTCTTTTTTGGGAAGGGTGGGTCTCTCCTCTTCCCACTGAGGTGTGTTCTCAAAGCCAGAGGGAGGGAGACGTTTTGAGCATATCTTTGTGTGTGTGTAAGTGTGCTGTATGTACGTGTGTGTGTGTCTGTTTGTGTATAAATATGACATCATTACTCACAGGTTGGAGACTACTCTTATCCGTAGTTTTGACTCGGGGAGGGGAGGAGAACCGAAGATGACATCACAAAGCTCAATTCTGAGCGGAGTAGAAGTTCAGGAGCCGCTATCCCCAGTGATGCAGACTCGCCTTCACTCTCGTTGTCATGGGAACCATCCAAACGACTGTAGCTTACCCTTGTGTGCCGTCTCACTGTCGCCTTCACTAGAACTCGGACAATAGAGCGGGGGGTGTTGGCGTTGCCCTCACACAGAGTAGTGTTAGCATTAGAAATGCTGTCCACGTTAGCCCCCGCAGTGATGGTTGCTAATTGATTACCTATAGACACCAAGGCAGCCAATTCTCTGCTGTTATCCCTGCCTCCAGCTGCCATGGCACCACGGTTCTCAATAGCAGTGGTGCTTGCTCCCACGTCTCCCTCTCTCCTCTCCCCCTGTCATACCTCACTCTCCAGGCTGGAGAAGTGGGCCGACCCTCGGCGTGAGCACAGGCTCTTGGCTTTGAGTGGCAGGTGGGGGGAGTAGAACCTCCGTGGCTGTGGCACCGAGCGCAGTCTCTGATACTGGAGTTTGGCACTGGCTGAGGCCTGAGCCTGGCCCTGGCCCGCCATCCCGACCCCTGCTGGTGGTGAGACGGAGGATGAGGAGGGCGGAGGTGGGATGGGCATTGGGAGGGAGGTGGGAGACATGGAAGGCTGCGGAGGCGACGGTGAGGGCTGCGGTGGATGGTCTGTGGGCTGTGTGCTGAGGCTGAGGTTAGATTGGCTGCCTGATTTGGCCTGACTGGGATCTGGTTTAGGAGGCAGAGGTTTTGGGCGTGAACCCCCGCTGAAGCTGTGGCAGTGGGGGAGAAGCTCTTCCTGGCTACGGGAAAGCACTGTTGCTCCTCTCTTGGAGTGGGAGGTGTGCGAGCGGCTGTGGGGGTGAGGGTAAGGATGTGGTTGGGGGTAAAGGCTACAGGAGCACATGGTGGGCCGTCCTGCGTCTTCACCCCGGTCCCTTGCTCGCCCCTTGGTCTTCCCTCCTCCACTCTTCCATTTTTTATCTCCCTTCACAGGGATCTTGTCCATAGACCAGTATCTCCTTGGAGGAGGGAAGGCTGCAGGGGGTGGGGGCCACTGTGAGCCAAGTCCTCCGCTCCCTCCGCCTGATCCCCAGCCTACTCCTGGCCCTGAACCCCAGAAATCAGCACTGATCCAGCCCTCTGCCCGAGTCCCCAGCAAGGAATCATCCCGACTGTTAACACTGCCGCCTTTCTCTCTGGAGGGGTAGGTACCAAAGAACCAGCCTCCTCCTCCTATGCCCCCTATCCCAGTGCTGCTCCCCCCTGCACCTCCTTCCCAGTATCTTTCAAAGCGGCCGAACTCCCCTGACGAGCCCTCGTCTGAATAGCTGTCCTCTGGCCTGGCTCTGTCTCTCTCTGACTCAGACACTGCCCCCCGACCTGCTCTCCTTCCCCTTCCCTCTACCCGCTCTCTCACTCTTTCCCTTTCTTCCTCCTCCTCCTCATCATCATCATCATCCTCATCATCCTCGGAGTCCCACTCATGGAAGGACAGCCCTTCTCTTGTCTGTGCTTTCTCTTTGTCATAATGCATTAACAATGGACGCCGCTCTCCAAGTCTACCACTGTCATCCCTGTCCATCCCTCCACTTCTCCTCCTCTTGGAAGAGGGGAGAAGTGGATGAAGGGACGTAGGAGGAGTGTTAGAATCACCTCCTCTTCCATTGACCCAAAACTTGACTGATGCAGGGAGTTTGTTGAGGTTGGGGTAGCGCTTACTTGGTGTTTGATGTCTGGAATGAGAGCGTGAGGACTTGGGACGCCTCTCCCTGCTTCTGCTGCTATCTTCTTGTTCCCTGTCATTTCCCTCATCTCCTCCTTCTCTTCTACTCCTCTCCCCTTCCCATGAATCCCGGCCTTTCTCTCCAAGTGTGCTTCGGTATTGGGTAGAAAAGGAAGAATAGTCTTGTATTCCTCCTTCCCTTTCTCCCTCTGCATCTCCTTCCCTCTCTGGCTCTACATCTCCCTCCTCTGGCTCAGACCGCCTACCGCCAATTGATTTTTTTCTTTTCTTTGTCTTAAGCGCTTTCTTCTTCTTCTTTTTCAACTTTTGCCGCTTCCTTTCTCTCTCTCGCTCTCTTTCTCTTTCTTCTCTCTTTTTCCTCTTTTTGTTCTTTTTCTTTTTCTTCTTCTCTTTCTCCTTCTCTTTCCTCCTCTTCTTTTCTCTTTTATGCCTCTCACTCTCTCCACCTGCTCCGCCTCTCTCCCTCTCACTCCAGCTTGCCCACCACTCTTGGAGCTGGGACAGTTGGCTCCCCCCTCTGTCCCTCTCCCGCTCCCTTTCTCTGTCACCCCAGGATGTGCGTGGTTTCCTGGGGGGTATGGGTGGTGGCAGGCGCCCGTGGCTAAGGGAACGAGGCCGGATGATTGAGCGTTCCCTCTCCCTCCCCCTGCCAAGAAGGAGGCTTGACTCCTCTGTCAGCTCTTCATCATCATCATCATCCTCTCCATCTAATCCTCCAGTCCTGTCCCGTGTGCTCCTGGAGGAGCTGTAAGAGTAGGTAGGAGAAGTGGAGCGAGAAGATGAGGCAGATGAGGACGTGGATGTGGATGAAGTGGTCGACGAAGAGGACGATGATGTATAGTGCAAGGATGCAGAGGGAGAGGGAGGGGTGTAAGAGGGGCTGAGGGGTACCGGCACAGGGAGTGAGAGCGGGGGAGAAAAGGGGCGTGCCCTCCTTCCTCCTCCCTCCCTCACTCCCTCTCGTGCTCCACCCCTCCGCCCCAGGGGCAGAATGTTCTCGTACAGTGGCCCCCCAGGCTCTTTGGGCTTCTTAGGCCTGCGCTTCCTCCAGAAGGATGAAGGGAGAGGGGGAGAGGGGTGTGGCAGCGGGGGTGTAGGAGGCAGAGGGGCCTGACTCTTGGGAGGCAGTCTAGGAGTGCCCAGAGGTTTAATGGCCCCTTTCCCCTGACTTCCGCTGCCACTTCCCACCACCCTCTTCCCCACCCCGTGATCCATGCCCTTCTCTGAGTAGAAGGCCACACTGGCTGGAGGGGGCTGAGGGTGGCCCCTAGGCATAGTCTTGGGGGTCTGGGACCCTGCTTGCTGCTCCATGCAGGGCCCCAGTCCCTCAGGGTCAATGGGACCATAGTATCTCTTATAACCATCAAGTCCCCCACCCCCTCCAGCAGTTGAAGCCCAGTTTGGTGGGACTTTCTGTGCAAAGGGTCCCATGTCAGTTATGGCTCCCCTCACAGCCATTGGGTTGGTGGCTGTTGCAGATTTGGGCAGCCTCCAACGATCCACCACGGCCAGTCTGCGGTCTGGTCGGGGCAGGAAGGTGGAGCAAGGTAGGGGTGCACCAGAAATAGGGGTATTTGATGGACCCAGTGCTGTCCCAGAATGCACCACGGTGGGAGGGGAGCCCGGGAGGGGTGTTTTGTAGACGGGCTGCGGTTGCTGCTGTTGTGGTGGTTGTTGCTGTTGCGCCATGGCGATGACTGGATTGGTCATTGACGTTGAGACAACATGTGGCTGTGATGGGACTGTAACCATTGCAGTGTGATGAGGTGGCAAAGACTTAGCTCCACCTGGCGCTGTTTCATCTTCAAAACTGCAGCAGCTATACATGCCCTGAGAATAGAAAAAATATATATCACATAGACAAAATTAAAATTTGTTTGCAGAGTAACACAAGACAATAAAAACAGCATATATTGCAGAAGCATATTGTCAATAAAGAAAAATGTAGACGTGTACAAAGGCAGAAGACATTAGACATTATGCTACCCTTAACACTGTTAAAATGTTATAACTGCAACTGCATGTATTACAGTTTGAGAAGCAGTAGGAAGATAACATGAGACTGTGGTGAATAGTAATACAAAAACATGCAACATTATTGTAATATGTTCCAGTTTTTATAAGAAATGCAAGATTGCTATTTTTTAGATAAACACTCACTCCTATTTATAGTACAATTGAGCATTGTTTAGTTTAAAATTGAATACATAAATGCATAAATTACAACAGAGTGGAAAAAGAATAAATTGCTATCTGTGTGGCAACAGCAATCACATGCATATGGTGTAGCCTGTTCCAGTCAAGGTCACTGTCAAAGGAACAGGATATCCAGGGTGTGAGCAGAATTGAATTTCAATTAATCTCCTGAATTGACTGAGTGGAATTGAATTGACCCTAGACCTCACGCTTTCTAACACTTACTATCTGTAACAGATAAGGGCACAAAGACAGGGGCACACATGCTTACATACTGTATGTGTGTGCATTAGGAAGTGGGAAATGCATTTGAGTTCTAATTACATTGTCCTGCAGAAGTGCTGCATAATTTAATGCTCCCAATTAGCTGTAGAAATCTGGGTTTTTACTTGCTCAAACACTTTTCAGAATGGTTGTAAAACAGTGAGACATTCACCCCAGTTGTCCAAAAACACACCACACACACACAGACAAAAGCACTTACCCTGCTGATTGCCAGGAGAAAGTCCAATTTGCCAGAACTGGTGGCCATGCAATGTCGAAGCTTCCAGTAGACCAAGTGTTCCCAGGCGAACACCAGCAAACTGAGGCCCATAGCCACCAGCAGCATATAGAAGACTCCAGCCATGTTGTCAATATCCAGTTTACTGCTCATCACCTCAATTTTGTCATTATGGCAGATACCTGACAGCCAGAGGCGCTCCAGCATCTCAATCTCATCTGGAGAGGGGATGGGTTGGGGAAGGAGGGGGGAGGAGAAGCAAAAGAGAGGGGAAATGGATGAAGTTAATTTGGAGAAAAAATAGAAAGGGATGAAGAAAGAGATAAAAGTGGGTAATGCAGTGGAGACGTAGAGGAGCCAAAAAACACATTATTAGATAGATAGATAGATAGATAGATAGATAGATAGATAGATAGATAGATAGATAGATAGATAGATAGATAGATAGATAGATAGATAGATAGATAGATAGACAGTTAGAGAACAACAGGTGGTGCCAGGTTGCACACAAGGAGGCTGAAGGTCTAACAATAAGCACTGAAGTTCAGATCTACAGTATTGTTCGTTGCTTGCCCATTATCCAAGGTGACTCCTCAAGGTCAGAGGTCACAATGAAAAAAAGCATTGCTGTGCCCAGAAGAACAAAGAGAAGGGGGACTGAAACAACAGGAAAGAGTCTAAAACAATGAAGTTGCACTGAAAGTAAAATGGCACCGACAACCTAATCTCAACATTGTAACCTCGAGTAAATGAGGAGAGGAGGAGAAAGGGATACTAGGAGCCCCACAGTGGGCTGGTGGGATTGGTTGAACAAGCGTTGTAGAAAGGGAGAGAATATTTTACAAAGACAGAGTGGGAGCAGCATTCTCTCCGTCCACAAGCGCATCAGGGGAAATGAGACAGACACAGAGACACAGAGTGTTAGAGGAAGCTGCAACCAGGGAAGCAGAGATAGAGGACGAGAGGCTGAGATTGTGTCATTATGACAAACAGCGGGAAGACTACTCATCTTGAAGAGGATGAGAAAAGAGGAAAAGGAGGGAAAATGTGAAAAGAGAGAACTGATAGGATGGAAGTGAGTGGAGACAGAGGCAGAGAGAGAAGATCATAATCATTTAATTGTGCTGGAGGGATGGTCAGAATCTCCATCAAGGTGGTAAGCTCTGAGGATTTGAAGATTCACATCTATTTACCTACCAGGAACCAGGCAAACCACTTCATGAACTGTTCTGTCTTACATTTAGGATCTCACTAGCCTAATGAGTCCAAGCTGTCCTGCTAAACCTGAGACTGGCTATGGGAGCTGCTGGTGTAACCATAGTGATGGACACCCCGGAGGATGTCGCATATGATTCATGATGGAATTAAAAGAGAAGTACTCTCCACACAACGTGTAATGAGAGCCTTCTGTTACACTAACGGCAGTGGTAGGATGAGCAGCAGTGCAATAATAACCTGCACACCACAGGCGCTGATGGTTAAAGTCACGCATCTACTCACAACACTACACTGCTCTGCAAACTCCAGCTCCAGCTTTTAATTTGTGCCATCATTAGCTGTGCTTGCATAACTAAGACGAGGCCGACTCAGTCATCTGTGTGATCCAGCTAATGTGTCTCCTGTAGAACATCATTAGCCAATCAGCTGTGGCCTCCAGCTTAAGCAACAGATGCACAGTGTTGCAACCCAACGGCAGATTCAGGTATCAGCCCTGGTTTCAGATACACACTCAGAGATACAACGGTTGATTTTTAAAACCAGGATACTGCCCTAGTGAAATTATTATTTTTGGCAAGATTGACCTTCAATAGGAGCAAACTGTCCAATGACGTGAAAACAGCTAGTGGCCTGAAAAGGGTAAAGATAAACAGGTAGGGTCGCATCTGATCTCCAATTCACAAGCTCCACTTGAATCTCTTCTCTAAGCTGTAATTCTCATCTCCTGGCTTCCCTGCCATTTGACTCCCAGTGATTCATCCCATGCTCCCTCTTACACCACCTGACTCTTTCTCACAGCGCCTGTTTCTTGCCTCTCTTAGACCTTTGTGATGGTGGTTGTCTCTACCTCTCAGTCACAGCCAGCTCAGACCTGCCAAATCTGACAGGTGTGTCAAATCCACACTCCACCTCTGTCGTTCCTGGCAGGTCAGGTCAGGTAAAGCTGGCACACTGCAAACACAGAGCCAGCATGCACCACAAAGACATCATTCATGAAACCAAACTGTGTTAGTGTGTCTTCATGTGTGTGTGTGTGTGTGTGTGTGTGTGCATATGCAAATGTGCAAGTGTCTGGACACGTTTGGCTTCTTGCCACACCTGGCACACCGCAAAATCCAGGGCATGCACACAGAGACACTGGGCTCCACAGTTGTTGTTGTCGAGCAGTAAACCATGACCTGTACAATCCTCTCCTTTTATCACAACATGACAAACCTCTTGGCATTTATTGCAAGATTTCTGAAAAACATCCTGCCAGCCAAAAGCTGCAAAGCCAGCTTCTCACATTATTTTAATATCTACTCACTGAATAATGTGTTCTTGGAAACAAAACCCTGATACTATGCAGAAAATATAAAAAGGGATCTGATAAAGGGGAAAAGAAAATCTTGCGATTCAGCACTTCTGCCTTTATCAAAAAACGAGTTGTAGTGCGATCAATGGACCGTCTCTTTAAGCTTTGGTATGAATCACCAGAGACCGCGACAAGGAGGATAAAATAAAGCAATGCCGGACATCTCTAGTGCCCCTCTATCCTCTAATGCGGTTGTAAAATGATATGACTCAACACTGCAAGGTACAATACTGATGTAACACCGTGACACGATGAGCCCAGCTGAAGGTGTGATGCTGGGTCCTTGAGCCGCAGGGCGACTGTTGAGATGCAGCCTTTGAGGGCACACTGAGCCCCCTCCTTCCCTCATTCTCTCTGTCTCCCTCCACATCCAAACAAACTAATCCTCCTTAGTAATCCACTCAAATAATGCCTGCCTACGACTAGAACCCTCAGCATTCAAAACCACCCTTTAACTAGATCCATCCCACGTACACAGCTGATGTTAAGGGCTTGTGCTGCACACAACAGAGGCAAGGACAAGGGCATACACCGAGAATTTAACGAAACAACAGGCAAAGCATGTCAAGGCTGTCCCGGCTCACTTGTTTTTCTCTCACAAATACACACACACACACACACACACACACACACACACACACACACACACACACACACACACACACACACACACACACACACACACACACACACACACACACACACACACACACACACACACACTCTCTTCCTCAGGTCCAACAATTCTGCTCCAGACGCCAGCCTTATTTAATAGATCTTGGCACCAAATTGGCATTATCAGTGTGTAAGCAGCTAAAGTGTCTGCACGCCAGAAACAGCTAAAGGGCTTTGTCCTCCACACCATAAGCAAAGCTGATTTAAAACAGGAGAAAAAGCCAAACAAGCTGCATTCGATTGAGACAATAAATGTGTGTGGCAGAGTGTGTAAAATGACAATCAAGAATTAGTGTTCTGACAACTAGTGCTAAAAACAGATTCTCTCTAAAACTCTTCTCTCCCCCGGATTAATCCCTGACACAAGTGTTTCAGGCTGACAAGTATCAACATTAGTTTTTCAATTATATTTTTTTCTGTATCTGTTTTTGTTTCTGTGTACCTTTCCCACATCTTAAGTTGAGGGTGTTCTCAGGTATTTCTTCATCTTCATGGTCATTTTCCTGCACACTTACTCACTCTTTGTGCCAGTCTCTGCTAATCTGTAATGAGTGCAAATCTGTCACAACATGAGTTGTAAACACACACACACCCCCCTTCCCTTTTTGTTTTTTACAGTAATGACTCACAAATCAGAATCTTTTTTTCCTCTTTTAAGAGCCAGAGCAAGAGAGGAGGGAAAAGACTGGAGTCAGGAGGATAGTGAGGAGTACAAAAAAAGGGGACGAGCACATGCAAAGCTTGAGATGATCAAATAATATTTCCAAACAACCCACAACCATTTTTATCCCCTCTTATCTTTGTATCCCTTATCTTTGTATGTAAGGCTCACCTTACATACCCCCCACCACTCGAGATCCTCTTATTCATCTACCCCCTGTGTCCTCCATTCACCCCTCTCCTCTGTTGCTTTTATCTCCAGCCATATTACATACAACCTTCTCTTTGCCCCTCCATTGTCCTAATTATTTCCCTCCCCTCCCCTCTCCTTCCCACAGTTCTCACCATCTCCCACCAGCTGCAGCAGGGCCAGGTCAAGAGGACGTTTCCAACGTGAGTTTTTGTGCAGGGCGATACCGTAGCCTGTGGTGGCAAAAACCTTCCCCGAGCCTATGGTCATCACCTTGGAAAAGGACAGAGAGCAGATATCAAAGAAACTCACAGATAGGCGAACACATATTGATCCTAGTGCTCAAGCAGAAGTGCCAGTGTGAGTTAGTCCTCACCTTACAACCTTCGTCCTTCCTGGCCATATAGTTCAATACTGCAGCATCATAAATAAAAGCATCCAGTTTCCTGTAAAGGGATCAAGGGAGAATTCATTCATCATTTAACGGGAGAGAGGGAACAGAAAGATGGAAAGAAAGAACGTCCGAGACAGGGGAGGAGGTGGAAAGGGGTATCTCTGTGATGTACCTGGGAAGAGAGTTGGGGTGCAAGAAAGGATGGCTGACAGTCGCAGGGAATGATAGAGAGGGCATAAAAAGTTAAATCATAACAAGAGAAGGGAAGAAGGACTGAATAGCAAAGCAGGCTTTGCAGAAAAAAAGTGAAAACACAAGGAGAATAAAATAAGGCAGATATCAGGGGAAGATGTGTGAGTAAGAGGGAGCGGGGAGGAGGTGGTGGAGGGGGGATGGGGATTTATACTTTGCAGAGAGTGCAGTGACAGGGAAGGAGGGAGAAAGAGGGAGGGCTGGGGGAAGATTTACACACTTCAGGGGTAAAAGACATGGGATAGAGCCAGAGAGTGATGAGGATTATAAAGTTTAAATACAGACACATCGGGATGGCATGCTGAGAAGGGGAAAGAATGGACCGAAAAAGGGGAAAACAAAAGACAGAAATGGTAAGATAAGAGGATGGATGACGACTGACAAGAAGAGAGAGATAAGAAAGAGGAAAGAGACGGAAAGAAGCAAAAGTTTCTCATTTTTGTGCATGCTAACACCCAGTTGTAATTGTGGTGTCAAGGCAACGGGGAGGGAGACACAGTGACAGAAGCTTAAGATGAAGTAAACTGGGATTATCCAACACATGACGGGTGATAGAGATTCCTCTGAAAAACTGAAGAGGGAAATGCTGCCTTCACTGAGTGGGTTGGGGGAGACAGCAGAGAAGGTGGTGGGAGAGAGAGAAAGTAAAGGTGAGGAGAATCAGTGCAGGAGAAGCAGAAGGTGTGACAGAAGATGTGAAATGTTATTCAGAGTTGAAAAGAACGCTGCTGTGTATGATGGCATGCTGGTGACAGAAAAAGAACATGAAAGAAAATCATCATAAATATGCAACGAACAATACAGAATAATATGTATACCAAAGCAAAGCTAGTATATTTTTAGCAGAAAGGTTGATGGAAAACCAGTAAATACATTCTCTATGATCAATCTCGCTAATTACAGGAGGTCATGTTTCGACAATCTCACAGTAAAGAAAAAATCCTTCCGTTGCTTTAAACAGAAAGCAATTTAAACATCCACACGTCATTATGAACCCAATAACATCGTCTTCTCTAAGCTGATTGTGTGATACAATCACTCCCACACATTTACAGAGACTTTGGGGTGAGATTGTGTTGCAAACTGATGCTGAAATCTGATTTTAATTTGGCCTGTGGTCGGCGAGTTTCATCTTATTTCATCAGCAGTCTATGCTAAAAAAAAAATCTCCCTATCATTTATTGGCACTACATAAACTTGAGCTCTATGTATCTGAATGGGCATTTTGGGATTTTCTAGTAAAAATGGCAATTTCAAAATCTGGTGTCATTTTCAATATTGAATTGGGATCATGAATAAGCTTTTATCATCATTTCATTGATAAATCAGGTTTTACATTTAACAGAAAATGCATTTGTTACAAAGAAATTTAAAGAACCCTGATTTATTGTAGTCACTGAAAGGAAACTCACTGGATTTATTTTTGTTTTTCTCTTCCTGTTATCAAAGACCAAGTATTAATTAGTCTACATGGTAAAATTCTGTTTGTAACGTGGTCCTGCAAAATGTTTTTCTTTCTTCTTTACAAATCTGTATTTAACAATTTGTCACATGAACATCTGGGTTATGTTTTTGAGTGTCTTGCAATCATAAAAACAATGTTGAGCAAAGCGCAATATGGTTTTTTATTGCCTTAGGGAAGTATGAGCAACTTCAACAACTTCCTTAATTTATCAAACAATAATTTGTGAAGCACGCCTTAATGGAAAATCAGCCACTGGAAAATAAAAGAGAGACATGGCGGGTGACAGAGATAAATTTCAATGTGTGTTAATGAACGAAACTGGGAGGTGATGGCCATACCCAGTCTTGAGGTTGAGTATGGCGTCCTCCACTCCTCTCTGGTTGTATTTGCCCATGTACTGGTGCATGTCTGGGTAGTTGGAGCGGATGTTTTTTTCGGTGCTCCCGTTGGGCACTGTGCCAAACTTCAGAGGTGGGTACTGCTCCTCAGGATGCTGAAACTAGCGGAGCAAAGTGTAGCAGGGGAGAGAGACAGAAGGGGCATGAGACACAGCAGGCTGTGCACCAATCTGTCTGACCTATTTCTGTCCACATTTCAGACTAACTTACTGCACTCTGTGCACACTCAAATCTGTAAAAGACAGCAGCCTGTGGACTTAACTGCCTTTTTCAAGTATTTGAGAACTGTGGTAATTGGGTAACTTAAACAAGATTTTGTTCATTTCTAATTTCCTGTGCTTGAATCAATTTAAACATTCAAATGCATGGGATTTGGCTCACTCTAAGACTTTAATTCTCCTGCTTTCCACTCTTAATCAGTATTCAAGTAGTGAGGTACCTTTTTGTCCGAGAGGCCTGACACAGTGTCAATGTACTCCTCCTGGATCATGAAGGCAGCCAGGTTAGCAGTGTAAGAGGCAAGAAAGATGACAGCAAAGAAGGCCCAGATCAGCACCATGATCTTGCTGGTGGTTCCTCTGGGGTTCTCCACTGGCACTGAGTTGTTGAAGACAATGGCCCACAAAAGCCATACAGACTTCCCAATAGTAAAAGTGGATCCTCCAGACTCTGGCAAAAACATGAACAGGAAAAAAAGATTTAGAAAAGAGAACAATTTTTGAGCGCAATGAGTTGTCATAAGATAAACTTTTTAGACAGCAATCCAGCCGAGAGAACGGCACAATAGTGTATTCAGCAGTGCCTCACAGCAGATGAAGCAGCCGATTCAAATTAAACTTCTCTGAATGATCTGTAAAATAGGTTTGCTATATGTGAAAATACCTAGGAGGCATTTTGACACCAAAGCTCATAAGGCAGTGGCTGTACATTTAGAGAATGACAGCTCTCAATTCAGCTGCTACGTGATCCTACAAATAATTAAACCGCATGGTGCAAATCACTGTTCAGAGGACTCAAACTCTGCTGCTTTTATTCAACAAGAGTACAGGAGAAAGGAAGGAGGAAGATGAGAGTGAATGAGAAGGATATATGGAGGGATGACAGAGAGGTAAAATTATGTAGAGCGCAGCAATCATGCAGTAAAAGAGGCGAGTCAGGCTGGGTATTGGACCGAGGCATCAGGCATACTGAATATCACAGGGGTACAAACTATGCTGTTGAATAATAAATGAGTGCTTCAATATCGAGGATATTTGGATGCCGTTCAACACGCTGGAGGTATAATTTCCTCTTCCCTGAACTCACATTTAAGGATTCAGGGCATCACATTCAAAATGTCCATAAGTAAAAATGGCCACAAGTACATTTTTAGTGTAACAACTGACCAGTAAGAGGACAAGAAAATGAATCAAATGAAAGAAAACAGCTGAACGGAAGTCCTTTAGACGTTTTTAAATAACACCTAGGAGTGCGTTCAGTGTTGTTCCATTTGACCTGTGCAGCAACAAAAATGCACTGCACTCACAATCTTCTATCAGACACCTCAGACACATCACTCACTCTTGCCAGTCTGGAGACTTCGGTTGTAGCCCACAGGGCTGAAGAACTCAAAAATGAAGACGGTCACAGCAACCACGGTCAGGCACATGACGAACATCATCACCCACACGGCGGGACTGTAGGGCTCTTCAAGAGGAAACAAAAGATTCAAATGAACACATTACACAAGGAAGTTTTAAACAGACGTGTGCTGCTTTGATTTCTTATTGCCGATAGTCTTATTATAATTAAAAATAGAAAAAATTGATGTGTCATGGCGTATAATGTTATTCATTAACAAAGAAGACCCTTGTGCGCACTGCAAAAAAGAAACCAATAGAGCAAATATATTCTCCAGAAGTCCATAAACATGCTCTTTTTTTACAATCATCTCAATGCAGTCTATGGGCCAATAACAGTGTTCTCCCGCTGGAGCCTTGAGTCTGCTGACAGAGTGAAATTCTGAGTCGAGAAGACGCGAGAAGCTTGGAAAAAGTAACGGCTAATCTAGATGTAAGGACCGGCAGCCAAAGACTGGGGCTTTTTATGCAAACTCAACAATTTACAATTAGATTAGATTCTGTACATCAGCTAGCAGCCTCGCATAAACAGAGCCTCTTACCTAAGAAAGCGGAGGGTGAGACAGTTCCGTTGCTACGGGAGACCATTACGCTGATTCCTGTTTCCACAAAAGGGACAGAGAAATCCACAACCTCTGATCTCTCCTCATTGATAGTCAGTGAGCCAATGGCCATGTCAGCTCGCTTGTATACCACCTAAAGAGGGCAGAGGGACAGGAATAAGTAGATAGGGAGAAACATAATTATGGGTGATTCATGTAGCAGTAGTAATGAACAGAGGAAAAGTTTTACAGTCTGCATAGATTAATTTCCAGGTGAAAAAGTGACATCGTTGCCCCCCTGACCCTTTGTACGTTCTCAAATATGGCTGGATGAGAAAGGCCAAGGATTCAATCTGGTACAAATACCGAACGCTTGTCTCTTGTGCATCTCTTTAGCATACAAAATGAGCTAGGGCACGTCTCTTCTTTGCCACCATCTAGAAAACCTGAAAACTGCTGTGTCTGCTGATTGTGCAAGTGAAATGTTAATCTACATTAGACATGGCACATCCGCTCTTCAGCGCAAATCAGCAAAAAAAATGAAGTGAAGCGGAAAGCAAAGCATTCCTCCCCTCAACTCTGCCAAGTCTCTGGATTACCTGATCAAAGAATTGCAGGGATGGTGCATCTGATCAAAAGACAGACATTAGTTTGAGAAAACAAAATTCACTTGGCCTTTTGCATGTGAAAATAGATTTGACAGACAGCTCTGGCCCAGGCTCGCGTTATAAATGATTGAGCAGGAGAGCTCAGAGGAACTGTTTTGGAACCTGTGACAACTGGCATTTGGCAAGTTCCCTCTGGGACAAAGACAGAAACAGCGGGGCGCTTCAATGAAACAGCAGCATCTGTATCGATCTTAGTATGTCTGTGAGCATGTGTACACTTGTCTTTTGTGTGTGTGTGTGCGTGTGTTTGCCAGCATTACTGTGTCTCTCTTGATATGGGATCATGAATCTCAGCAAGTGTTGCCAAGAAAATATCAAGGACTAATCGCAATCAGCCAGAGGGTGTTTGACAGTGAGTGCGACTTTGTCTTTGTACTTCTGTTAAAGTGAATAAGGATGTGTCTACAAATAAACACACTATATTTAAGCTTTTGCAGGAGAAAGCCTGTTCAACACAAATGGACAAACAAGATGAAAAATCATCCATTAAACTTATGTAACAGCATTATCTGCCCTCCTTCATTATGCATGCTTGTGTCTGTATAGTGTGTGTCTGTCTAGGGATGTTTGAGTATGTGTGTAATAAATGACAGCTGCCCGATTGCTGGCAGTGCTTAAGTGGCCATAACTCTCACAGCGATTGATGTGACACATAGCGTTTAACTGGTCACCCAGGAAGCTGGAGCACAGGCTGGGGAAAGCTACATTGCAGCTTGTTGACTGAAAATGCAACCCAAGTATGAAGAAGCACAAAGTAAAACAACACACACACACAGACACACACAAACACACACACACACACAAAAAAAAAAAAACGCATTTCACACTGAGGCAAGTGACACAGGACTAACATCGGAAACACATTGCTCACAAATGAAGACAGGCGGAACCACAGGCAACAACACCCACCCACCCTACCCCATCCCCAACACACACATAAACAATGACTTGCCTCTCCAATCATGCCGTTCCAAACCCCATCAATTTTTTTTCCATGTTTTCCATTGGTCACTAAGTAGAGGTCATAGGTGAAGCCTACAATCTTGGCCAATCTCTTCAGGATGTCAATGCAGAAGCCCTTGCAGCACTGCTTCATGGGAGCCACACCCTCATGGATTGCACTGTAGAAAATTTAAAAGAAGATATTTCATATTACAAAATTTCAAAATAAAAGAATCAACATCCTGACTGTTGATTGATCCTGACCTAAAAGTGTTTTTTTTAATTCACTGGATGAATTATAAGAAGACACAAAAGGAAAAAACAGAAACCAAAAGAGGAAAAAACAGTCAAAAGAAAGAATACTGTGGCAAAGCCGTTGATGACGGGTTTGATCGACCAGTGTAGGACAGTAACTGTCATCTCTTCAGAGGCTGATGAACCATAAAGCTTCACTGTGGTCCTATCTGATTCCAGACCCCTGAGTCATTCCACTGATCCCCTGGAGAGCAGTCTGTTATTGATTATGGTCAGGGAATGAAGTGACCACAGTTTTGATGGGTGATTGATGTCTCCTCAATTGGATGGCAGCATGAGAGCTCAGGAACTCCATTCATACCACCTGCTCATTTTCCCTTTTATATTTTATTGTATTTATTTGATTTCCATCTGCTAAAATCTTATTTCTGGGCAAACATACATCTTAAATTAAAAATAATTCAAACCTGGCATTAAGGGGTCGTCGGCAGGGCACTGAGTCACGGATGCAGGTCCCAGATGCAGGGTCTGCAAGCTCTACAATGACAAATGGCCTTTCCTCCAGTGTGACAACTCTCAGGTGCTGGGCATCATCAGGTGGTTTAAGGAACGGCCCATAACGGGACCAGGCTGGGTACCGAAGCCTGAGAACACCATTCTCCCACCAGCCTACCTGGAGGAACAGGAAAAGGTATATTAGAAAAGGTGTATTCAAAGGGGAGGTGTCATGTGGGCTTGAAGTCTTTTGATTTGACAAAAAAAGTGAGAATCTATTATATATTATTAAATAAATTTGCCTATTTTTTTGCTGCTAGATATATTAATCAATATAAATAAAGAGTAGAACTCTTTAATGATTAATTAATTCACAATTTTACAGCACTACAACCTGGTTTTGGTTGTTTGTATTGGCAAAGCAAAGCCATTTTATTGAAATGAATCACCATCACAGTCAGTATTGACACTAACTGCTCATTTGTGGGGAACTACTGTAGCATGGACAATAATAGTGACTGAAGAGCTGCATGTGATGTTTTTGTTTTTTTGACAATGTTTATCAGGCAACAGACAACAGGTTGTCACATCAGGTTTAAAAGCAGAGCTTCTTTTTACTGTTAAGGTGCCACTGTAAGATAAAATACAAGCAATACTATAAAGAAGCTTACTTTATTTTGTGGATGTGACAATGCTATGACCTTAAACATACACTTTACACATGCATAGGGTAAAAGTATTAACAACACTAGTACCTATATAATATACATGCCCTGCAATAAACATTGCTCCATTGTTATATTTGTCTTCCCTCTCTTCCTCTGACAAGTAGGAACGACAGAGATGAATTAACATCTCCTTCACTGTCTTAATAAAAGCAGAACAGCCAATATAAAGGTTCATAAAAATGCCATTTTCTGCAGGGCTATGGTTACACATTACATTAAGCAGGTAATTGTGTCCACTCTCTCTTTTTTTGAGCTCCAGATTCTGATTTTTATTCTGTGTTATGTGAGCCGGAAGCATTAATTGATATACTGTATCTACATGTATGAGAAGCAAGAGGTTACACCTGTTGATGGGGTTACAGCAGTTATCCAGACATGTTTGTACTGCTTATTCACCCCAGTGTTTAAATCACACACTGAACAAAATAATGATTTAAATGTGGCTTTGAGTAGGATAAAAGCACAGCTCACAGATTCAGGTTCACAGAAACAATTTGCTTTTTTTGAGGGAGGTTTACAGCATTGACTCAGTGATGGTTTAATTTCTCATGGTCTGACTGAAAAATGTTCTGATGAAAATGCATTTTTAGAGGTTTTTATTGATTGAACAGGCGCATGCACTGAGAGTATACCCATGGCTTCAGATTTCCTTTATGCATGATGTATAAAATCTGTTTTGGAATGATGCCCTGAGACAACATTGTTCCGTGTCCACTGTTGACCCGAAAATGTCAGTCAAACATCCCTTTGGCTGTATCATTGTTTCCGCATTCTCTTTGCATGGTTTATATGCACTCTGCATGTGTTGGGTACTGGTGCCTAGTATTTTCAGACAATTTGAAAGCAGTGTGAGGAAGAACTGCACCCACAGAGATTCAGTGCTGACTCTCTTTTTTTTTTTTTTCCAGCCTTCCTCGAACAGCATAACTTGACACATCTTGGCATGATCAGCCCATAAAAGTCTTGTCTAAGTGGTGACAAGTGAATCTGAGTCAACATTCACAACAGACAGTGTGCCTACAAACTGTAAAATTATAGAAATACATCAAGATATATGTGTCAAAATAATCACACATACAGATGCAAATGCAGAATAAGCAGACCAGTACAGTAAAGTAGAGCTGGCAGCAACCTGCAGCCCGCCTGTCGTTGTAGTGCAAGTGCTGGCAGAGTTAAAAGGAGGAGGTGGCAACAATGACAGTTTCTTCGACTGCACTTCGACCGCATCTTTGTACCAGACATTCAATCACATCACACTTGGGGAGCACAGACAGGAAACAGATAGCTCTTAGAGAAGAACGCACTACTAACTATCCAAGAGACATCCAGAAAAAAAAACACACACGCACACACACACGTAAAAATGTGCCAAAAAAAAGGTACCCTGACTTTAGAGTTTTCAGTTGCCAACTATTTGTCAGACAGCAAAAGTATTCTGCTTTTGAGCAAAAGTTTTAAGTGTTACCCTTTAGCAGCTGTGGGCAACATTAGGAAATGTTCATTAGTTTCTAGCAATATCCTGAAATATCTCCCTCTGTGTACCATATCTTTTGCTGAAACAAGCCATGCTAATGCCGTACAACCTTCCGCACCAGTCTGCAGTGTTTCAGTAAGCTAAGCTGGGTGCTCCCGGGCTCTAGGTAATGGTGCAGTCATTGTAAAGAGAACATTAAATATTCAGGGAGAGCCAACAGCGTGGATGTGCATAATAGGCAGATACGGGCGTCTTATCCTCATTGTGGTTGTGTGTCTGGATGCAGTAAGGTTTATGCAAGAAAAGTGAACGCATGTGTGTAGGCATAAAGTAAGTGCCCTAATTTATGTGCCGACATGTGGATGTGTGTGCAGGTTCAGAGTGTTTGTGTGTTTGTGTATGTGGGTGGGTTCTGTACCCTGGGTTTGCAAAGAGTCGAAGGACAAGCACAGGAGCCTCTAATTGAAAGGGATTTGAGGGATATGGCAGGAGTCAGCACGTTACGACATGCTGAGACTGGACTCTGGTGGGCTGTTAAAACCAGCAGGAGGCTGAGAACCACCAATGTGTTTATTTGTGCATATGTCATGTGTGTGATCTAATAGTAGAGGGCATCAGTATTCCTGCTATGTTTGTGATAATGTGCTGTCACACAGCGTATGCAGTGAGATTGCAATGTGTCTTAATGTGTGTACAGTGTAGAGCCGAGGTGCTGCTGTGTGCTCGAGAAAATGAGCATCGCTTTCTCCTCTGACCCTGACAAGAGTAAAATCCTGGTGTATTAAAGAGGGAGAACATCTCCAACAGGTGACAAGGCATCGTGTTAAGGATTTGTGAACACACCAAAGCTTTACAGGATGACGTGCCAGGGGTACTCGTGCTTGTCAGACTGTGCATATGGTTATGTAGACAAGACACTCCAACACGCAAAACAATGGTCGACAACCAGATGGTAATAAAATCCACAAATCTCCAGCACTGTTTAAATCTGCATTTCATTTTACAGATAACAGAGGCAGCAAATCACCAACTACTGATCAACAGATTAAATCCAAAACACTGCTTTCTGCAAATTGACTAATAATAAAATGTATGAGCTGGGAGCTGCAGCTATTGATTACTTTCCTTATTGATTTTTTGCTAGATTTACATATTTATATTCTGTGTATTTATGTTTTTTTAATACAGCTCTGGAACATACTCTATCCTTTTTTTGCAGATGAAAGAGCAGCATCTAAAAGTCAACAATAAAACTATGATAAAGAGGCCTAAAGGATCAATATGGAGACCAATTTTATTCCCCGTATACAGATACACTACATTTACTACAGTGCACATAGTTATTTAACCTAGAAATGGGCCACACTCTGAATCTCTCAAAATCTCAATAAATGTCTTGAACCTGGATGTCTGAAAATGTCTCCATAAAACCATGACAAAACAGAGCGACTCGTTAACGACTTAATAAGTAAAACTTAAAATCCATCTTGACTTGTTCCCTGTAACCCAGTATAAAACAAATGTCATAAACCTGGGAGTTACCTTTAGCAGCGACCTTACTTTTGATGAGCACACAAACAAGGACTTCTAAAAATAGAAACAATAATAAACAAATAAATAAAGTATTCATGTCATGGTGCTTTGTTTATTTTGTTTTTTGATAATCATTTATTTCCTCTTTGAATTGTATTCAGTCCGATTTGGATGATATTTTTAAAGTACTTTATGGCATCTGTTTGATGAGTTTTATTTCATTACATGCTATTATTATCTTCTTTATTATTGTTTTTAGTATTGCTGGTAGCTTTATCTTGATGGGTTTTTATTTAAAGGGACGTAGAAATTATAATGGATAATTTTTTGATTTTGGTTAACTTAGCTTTACCACCACATCTCCAAGTATGCAACAAGCATCTTTTACTATTTTAAAGGAATGTTGGAGAAATACAAACAGTTTTTCAACAAACTTAAACATGTGTGAATCCATAATTTAATTTATGGTGATTTCTTAAGTGGATTTATTGCTCTGTCACAGTAAACCCGGGCACTCTGTCAAGCCTTTGATTTTACTTGTTTAGTCAGACTGTCTTCCCACACACTGAGAAATACACAATCCCAAAAAGTTAAACCTTCATTTGTGGAAGCTGAGAGCTTTACAGGTATTGATATGTTTGTGCATTTTTGATATTGTGTAATTTCACCTGCAGAAAGCAGAGATATAAAAAGACAGCAGGAGCTGACCAGAACAGAAGGAGCAGACAAAGCACGGTCAAACGGACAACAGCCAGCTTTTTCTTTTTTTTTTTTCCTGCCTCAGGCACCAACAGCCATAGTGAACTTTACATGAAAATGAAGCCATGGGATCTTACTTTCCTCACTGTCAGGTTCTTGTTTTAAGTCCCAGTGCAGCACAGATATGCTCCTCCAGCGTACACGGAGAGGTTAGGACCCAAGAATGTTGCTCAAATCAGCATAAACCTGCTCTGGGTTTGACTGCTTCTGGCACTTTTGGCTTTGCAGTAGTTTAATAAGGACAAAATTACACTTTCTCATGAACAGTTCTTTTAACTGTGTGAAACACTAATAGAGATGAAATCAAGTTGTTTCACATGATTTAACTGACATTCCTTAAAGAAAGCAGAAGAAAAGCGCACTACTAAAAAGGAAAAAACTGATGTCATGTCCTTACATCTTCCCATCCACGTCCAGGTGTCCATGAAATCACATCCAGAAAGGGGTTGGACAGATAACCATCAGCGTTGAAGGAGTAGTCTCGACCACCAAGTGTGATGTTGCTGAAATACCTGGAAGGAGACAGAAGAAGAATGCAGACTGTCAGACAATTTATTTAATCAACAAGCAGTGTTTTGTTGAAGGAGGCAAGGAGGAAATGGAAATCACATGATTTAACAGTAAGCCTTCCCTGTTGTATTTTCCACTTGAAACAAAGTCACACATCTTTGCTGATGGTGAGAGCTTGTCTGTCAATCACATCTACAGACAAATGATCAGAGACACAGAAACGTCAGGCCCTTTGAAGTGAAACAACTGCTGCTCTTTGAATCAGCTGCTCGCTCTGTACTTTGTCTGATTATCACACAGGACAGGCCCTCTAATTGTCTCCTCATGTCATCTTCTTGGCTTCAAAACACAAAACCTGAAGTTTCTGTATTTTTTTCACTGCACAAAGCTCCATATGGAACAGCAGCTTGTAGTTACAGACAGTGAACAGCAGGTAGCAGTGCAAAAAGATGTAAATGAAAACCTCTTGTCCTCTGTTCTTCGAGGTGGTTTATCAACAAAGGATGTATCCATTTATCATTTCCCCAAAACAGAAACAGTGTTAGTGCTGTGCTGCATTCACAAAATATACTTCAAATAAGTTACAGGTTGGGTTCATTTTCACACTGACTAATCTTGGAGTAGTCTCTTCATTTATTCTCATTCCTTTCGTGTGTATGTGAGTAAAGAATAACTGGTGTAAAAAATGAACCAAGATAATAACCAGAACCACTTGTGCTACCTGTTAGAGTGAGCTGCTGCCTGTTTGCACAGCCTACAAGGAATATATTAGAGCTGGCTCATTAATATACATGAGACATGGTCCGCTTGCTACAGATGCTGGGGTAATTTTGCCAACTCACAACTACACGCACCAACAACATCTATTTTGCATGGATGATAGCCAGCTCCAAATTCAGATATCCCCTCTGTGGCTGCTCTCTGACACAGTATCAACCAACTCCACCCATGTACCATCAGCTCACTCTGTCTCAGAACCAACTCATTTAGCAGAATACGTCTTATTCTTTCTTCGTTTATTTTTCCTTCCTACACATTTCCGCTTCCCTTCTCACCCTTGTGCTCTCTTTCTGCCTTTCTCCCCCTCACCTCATCCTGCCACGCAGTCTCTGGGTCTGATTGGCATCGGTCATGCAGTTGGTGACAAAGTTTGGCCCTCCCGTGGTCCCATAATCCTTTCGCATGGCCACTGCCCCATGAGTCAGCACAGACACACCCCGAGCAATCCTCCGGCGAGGTTCGTCCCTCCATCCCTGGGGACGCACGGCAAAGAGAGCCCGAGGCAGGCTCTCCATGCCCAAACCTGAGAGGGCCGGCCCCACGGCAAACCACATGTGCGAAGCTCCGGCCTGACCTGCAGCCCAGGCGGCTCGGAAAACCAGCTCAGCCTCCTCCTGGGAGCAGTACAGCAAACGTACCTGGGGGTACAGTAGGGAGGCAGGGAGGGAACAGGGACGAGGGGAGACACACACACACATACACACTAGTGAGATAAGGAGGGGACAGGGGAGACGTGGAGGAGAGAGACAGAGGGTGGGAGAAGTAAGGGGAGACAGATAGAGCTGGAGCAGAGGAGCACCTAAACAGGGGGGGGGGGGGGGCGAGGGTGGATGGAAAAGGCCATATCAAGAGGAAACATGGAGGTAGGAGGAGAGATAGCTGTAAGCTGATGTGATAAGCTTCAGAGAAGTGGGGAGAATGATTCAGAGGGAACTCTCGGTGGTTGTATGTGATGTGTGCTAACAGGGGGTTGACGGAGGCAGTGAGGGTCACCGCTTAATGAGCATGGGAAAATTTACAAGTAACGGTTATGAATAATGAAACAGGAGTAAACAATAATAGGAAGGGGAAACAACTACAAATAGCCGAGCGGAGAAATAGAGAGAGGGGCTAGGGAGGAGGGGTTAAAGACCAAACACACCTGAGGGAAAACAAGGGGGAAGAGGTTAAACTGATATATGTTATTAAATCAGGAGGAGAAAAAACCCGGAGACAACAGGAGATGGACAGAGGTTAAATAAGCAGATGTAGAGGAGTAATCAGAGGTGAAAAATGTAAGGGAGAATTTAAAAAGACAAAAGCAAAGAACAACACACTGTAGTGAAATCAGGCCTGGAGAAGAAAAGAGAGGTTTTAAAGAGGAGCGGCTGAGTGGTAGAGTTAGGCCAGAGGGAGACAGACGGAGAGAAGAAAACATTTAGGAGAAAGAAATGCTACAGAGACAGAGCAGTGACAGTGTGTGAGCTCTCTGCTGCAAGTGCTGAGGTAAGGAGGGGTGAGAAGAGAGGAAGAGGAGCAGAGCAGGAATTGACCACAGGGTTTTAAAGGGTTAGAGGGGAAATAGAGGGAGAAGAAATGGATTGGCAAGAAGATGGAGCTGAGCTGAGCAGAAAGACAGAAAGAGGGGGTTAAATGCTGACAAATACCCATGAAGAAGGAGTATGAAAATAATAGAAGTATATGAAAAATGGCATGGTAGAGAAAGAGATGAAGCGAAAAGGAAGACACAAGAAGAAGGCAACTCTTTGGTGGAAGAAGAGGAGAGTGTGGGGAGTCAGAAAAACAGACTGAGAGCACATTCTGAGGATTGTGCCTTCATTGAATTTTGAACTGTAATGGCTTGGCAAAACAATCCTGCCTGAATGCCAATAAACCTCCAGTGAATTAGCCAGGGAATGAGAGTGACAGAGGAAGGAGGATGAACGAGGGAAGGAGGGAGGAGGAGGGTGACGGACAGAAAGGGAGACTGAATTAAGGAGGTAAGGAGAGAATCAGAGTTATAAACAGACACACACAATATCTAAAGACGGGAAATGGAGAAAGAGAGGAACATACAACGGAGAAAGAGAGAGAGCAGAAGAAGAAATACTGATACAGCAGAAGCTGAAAGAGGAATGAAACAACAGAAAGGCAGTGAGAGATTTGAAAAGAAATTGACCCAGAGACCCTCTTCAGGCCATCTACAATGCAGAGGATATTACCATATGTGGCTGAGAGAGAAAGAAAGGGAGAGAGCATGTAATGCAAACATACACTGCATCACCAAGCAATCAAAAGCATTTATTAGCCCTGCAGAAGAGAAATGCTAAAGAAGGGGGTTGTGGGAAGCAGGAGGGTTAGAAAGCAAGCGCTGCGAATAGGCAACCTGCTGCAGGCAGTATGTTATATTAACAGTGACACTAGCAGCGTAGAGTCTAAGGAATCCAATACACATGCGCACACTTACAGACACATAAACACACTCTTACACACGCACACACACACACAGAGCTGCAGTGGCCATGCTGGGACATTAGCAATGACATTGAGACCCAAACCAAACCGAACCAGCAGAGAGCAGAGACTGTGGCCGGCAAAACATGCAGCAAGAAGGATGGACGAATGGAGCGGAGGTATAAAAGACAGCTAAACAGAAATGGAGGTTAACAGGAAAGCAGCAGAGGAGAGTGAGCTTGTCTCCAGGCAAAGAAACGCAGGAGGGGAGGAAGGAGGAGAGAGCAGGGAGTGGAGGAAGAGTCTGAAGATACAGAGATGAGTAAAAATTGAGCTGAGGGATCATGAGGTCAAAGAAGGGGTTATAGGGAGGATGGCTGGGTTAAAAAAGATACTGAAAGTGTTAAGGAGAGTAGAGCCAGGAAACCATAATGCAAAGTAAGTGAGTATGGAAGTTTAAAAGGTGTAAGGGGAGGGAGGGGAGCAAGCTAAAGGGGGCGGGAGAAGGATCAGGCATACAGTATGTCGTAATGAAACACACCAGAGGTACAAGCTAAAACCACAAGTCATTCTGGTCACTTTTATGTCACCTAGAGTGAATTTGAAGTGATTTTTGTTACCTTAGAAATCAAAGAATGATAAACCAATGAATGCGCTTAAAGTTCAAAGATAAAGTTGTTGATCTCACTGCAGATAGAGGTTTTCATGGCACATTAAAATCTTGCTGAAACACTCTTGGTTATTGTATTTATTTAGAAAAATAATAATCTTCTTCAACCCTGGTGGAGTGACAGGGCGAACTTGTTTTGGTAAAACATTTTGGACGTGGCGTGTCAGACCTTGATGTACCTAAGGGGCCATTTACATGACAATGGTTTTAGGGAAAAATGCAAAACTTTTGTTGCATTTCAGCATCGCGTTTACATGGAAACTGCGTTTCAGCCAACCCAAGACGCAAACTTTTGAAAACAGCCTCCAGAGTGGGATTTTTCTGAAATGCTGCCGACACCGTTGTCGTGTCAACAGTAAGCCGGCGTTTTCAGTGGAAACGATGACGTCACACTCCGCCTCATTGGAGCGCATACAACAGGACCACAGTACAGTTGTTACTATTGTCGCAAACTACCGTGTTGTGCTTCTGCTGCTCAGTCTGCTCAATCTGCTGTCTGTCTTTCAACAAAGTGTGCATCTGTTGCTCCACTATTGCTCTTACTATTCCCCAATACACCAGATGATCGGCTCAACTCTACTTCGGTGAAGATCTCCCAAAAGCTGCATCTTGACAAGACAGTTATAGCACCACCTGCAGGCCTGGCATGCTTACTACGGTGTTTCAGTCCCTCAGTGTTTCCGTGTAAATGCAGATTTTTTTCGCTGCTTTTTAGCGTTTTCAGATGAAACGTTGTCGTGTAAACGGGGCCTAAGTGTCCTAAAGCATGCTTGCCTTACTTTTAATTCTGTTACTTTTTAAAAAATAAAAACAGGCTGAATAAGCCAGAGGGTTGTTAGCTCATAGGTCTTATTGCTGTTTCATAAGGGGTTTTAGAGACTGTCTTTAATGTAAAAAGCTGAGGAGGAGGAAGAGTAAGTGTAAAACAGATGTCTAATGCGAAGTTTCCATCCTGTGAGTGAGACGTCAGGTTACTGACAATAATGTACAGCCGGAAAATTTTGGAACAAGTCAGAGAAAATTACAAAAAAGTTAGAGGCGCGAACCTATGATCTTGACTGAGGAAGTTCTAAAAGCACGGATGGACACGGATACGGACGAAGCCTCCTGATCATACTCTGGGTACATTTTGTCCACCCTCACGTTTCCATGAAGCTTACGGATACGGACCAAATGTAGCAGTAACACTGGAAACCGTGGGGCAGTGTTGCTGTTATTAACCGATACAAGGCTGTAGTGAGACACGAAGAAGAAACAACGATGGCGGAACTTTAGCGATGTATTTAACTGCCCCACCGACCTCTGCTTCCTACTACACTGCCCCTGTTTTTGTCATTTATGCAAGCGGAGCATTATTAATACCTCCTCCACAGTTGCCATGCTAGTTTTTGAGTTTCATTGTCATAACCTTTTGACTCTGGGCTGACTCTCCTGGTGGATGTATTGGTTAACTACAATGCCAACGCAAAGGACGTACGGAGGTATGTGGGCAGTGACGGTAACATTGTTTGAAACGGACAGATACATTGTTGTACGTAAAAGGAGTATAAATGTTCCTTAAGACTAAAAAGGGTTACAAACCATCTCAATTTGGAATTATTTTTACTTTGACAGTAAGTTTTAAAAATGGTTGAGCAGTTCATACTGAAGTTTTTAATCTGACTTCATCAAAGTGCCAAAAACAGGTTTCTTGTTCAGAGAGGGATCAATATAGGTTTGTCTTTCTTTACTTGTTTCTAGGCTTTCGGTGTCTTTTTGTGTGACTCAGTTATCCTACCGACAGCAGCTCAACAATAACACAATCTCTAAATGCTAGAGGCTTGTTGTTGAAAAGTCTCTGTTTCCTCTTAAATGCATCTTTAACACTAAGTTAAAAACTATTTATTGAGTAGAGAGCTGTCGCAGCAGGTTGAACACAGCTCCACGTGTATTGCCGCACATAAAGCAGGCAGCACATCAGGCTGACTCGTGGTTTTTTGTTGTTGTACCGTTGAACTCTTTATGCCTTGGCAGATGGGAGGGGAAGAGAAGAACAGAGGGATAGAGGAGAGAGGGGAGAGAGATGCGGAGGGACAGAGGGAGAGACGAAGAAGGAAGGAAAAAGCTGGGAAGCCACCTGTTTGTCGAGGAGGCCCCCAATTATACTTGCAGCACTTCCTCCCCTTTCCTCCCCCCTCTCCCCCCTCCCTCCCCCCTTTCTCACCTGCGCCTCGTTCTCCTTCAGCAGCCTGCGCGTGCGTGCCCCCCCAGGGTCGTCGGTCACGTTCAGGATCACCACACTCTTCTTCTCCCAGCCGATGAACGAGCCGTCCGTCAGGCCCTCCACCACAGACAGGAAGTCTTGGTAGCCATGGTGGCGCGTGGACACCACTGAAAAGGCCGTCCAGTCGTACTCCTCCAGCACCTCAAAGATGACCTCTAATTGGAGGGCAGTAGAGGAGCTGAACTGGAGAAAGATGGAACCTGATTCCTGATTAGGGAAAGAGAGCAGCAGAAGAGGTGTTAGATCTAATATTTAAACTCAACCTGCGTTATTGTTCCATCTAAAGTGAAACTAAAACACAGAAGTCACGATAAAACACTTTCACTAAGACTGCTGCATCTTTATGCACAACAAAGAGGCATCAGGGGGCTTGAAGTTTTTGTGGAGAAGCAGCACTTGTGCAGCTGCAGGGCTAAAACAACTAGGATTGTTGCACAAATCCTCCCATGACGTCCAGAAGGGAGTGTTTCTAAAAGTCTATTCAGGGTATGGGAGGGGATGGGGATGGCAAGGGTACATCTTCAAAGGAAGTTCATCAAAGTGCTACAATTTAATTCCTCAAGAGTAAATGGTGAAAACAGTTATTTGTAAGCACAAAATGCAAGGCTTTATGTTTCTGTTTTTCCCTTTTGGTGGTGAAAAAAAGCACATGACACTCGTTTCTCTGGTGCATACACACTTAAACACAAACAGAAGAGGCCACTCTCTATCACATCCTTATTCACTCACACACACACGCTCGAACACACACCCATGTCTGCTCATTGCCTCCCTCCCAGGAACATCAGAGGCAGAGCGACAGCCCCAGTTGGTGCCATTTACAGATCAAACACTGCAGAGTTCCAGCAGATCGGCGACCCTGACCTTCAACTTCCCTTCCGTCCCACCGGCACTTCCCCAAACCTTTTCTTCACAGACAGGATGCATGACATTGTGACATTGTAAGTTGTAATGGCAGTATAAGCAGGTGTCTCTCTTTCGTATTACTTTGCTTACAGCACTGTCAGTCCACCCTGCACACACCAAATTAGTATTTCTCAGCTCACTTGTTTTTATTTTTGGGCCTAAGCAATCACACCTGGGAGATTGCCACTCTTGTATTCCTCTGACTACCTTTCATGGTCTCACACACACACAAACACACCTGTTCTCACACACTCCCACCCAGACCCCAACCTTCCAACTCCTACCTGTGGCATCCTCCCTAGCCCCGCTCCCCCTCCTACAGCCACTATGGGCAGTCCTGTTTGCGCAGAGACAAACTCCAGCATCGGAGCCAGAGGACCCCAGGCCGTCCGAGGGGGCCTTTCCTCTTCATAAACCAGACCCTGCAGGGGCCGCGCCGCCAGCAGCTCACACAGCTGGGACAGAACAGTCTTAGGACTACTGTCGTTCACCTGGAGAGAAAGAGATTAAAGAAGGAGAAGGAGAGGAAAATGCAGAGGGTAAGATACAATTGACCATCTAGAGTAGCGTGTCCTGACTCAGAGAAATTCATATGGAGGGGATCTGCAGTATGCATGACTTATCTTGTGAACAATACAAGCTGTGGGCAAAGAGCAGAGTTAGAGCTCTTCTCATTCAGCAGTGCTGCCCGTACAGCTCCAATAATGGGAATGAGAATGAATAATGGATGGTCATTGTTATTCTCTTTCTTTAAGTCAGGCTGAATGAGCAGGAGGTTAAGGAGTCAGTGTCCAACCTGTAGCCAGATGACGTTAGCAGAGCCCCACTGGGTGACCACGCTCTCCCCGAGGGAGCCATACACTCGGCCAAAGCCGGGGTAAAGCACCCTTCCTCCAGGCCCCGCCACCGCCGCCTCTGCCTGCACCGTAGCACCAGCGTGAATGACGGCAATGTTGAAGTTCATCATGGCCCCAGCATCTCGCTCCCGCGGGCTGGGCCGGAGCAGGAGGTGGGGGGAGGCGTCCACCAGACCTGCCCACTCTGCCAGGACCAATAGGAGAGAGAGAGTAGGTATGGCGACCATGGCAACCTGCCGAGGGGGGGAGGCAGATATATATCGCACTAAGAGAGGGTGCCTAAAAGAAAGAGAGACAGAAGAGAGTAGAAGAAAGAGGTGAAGAAGAAGCAAGAGAAGATTTAGTTAAACTCATGCCTTTTTTTTTCTGTCCAGCACAGTGCAGCGGACATCAAATCAAATCAAGAAAGATGAAGAAAGGGAACAGAGAGTGGGAGCAGGTGGAAAGCAAAAAGAGAAAGAGTTGTGACAGAGCTGAGAAAGAAGAAGGAGAGAAACACATCAGAGGTTGCATACAGGCAAGATGGTAATGAATTCTGAACTCAATCATCAGGTAATAAAAGTTAGCTTAGGCTGGAGAAAATACTGGACGATGAGTTTAGAAAAACAGTGTAAGAAAACAATAGAGAGAGGGAAAAGAAAGCGAGACAGAGAGAAGATGAAATGGGTGCTATTCAGGCTGCAGGCTGAGAAAGAACAATATGAGGAAAAATAGAAACTGGCCGTTAGAGCGAAGGAGGGTGAGAGGGGGAGAGAGTTAATAGCAGACAGAGACAAAGATGAGGGCGGAGGTGGTTATTGTGCTGCATGAATGATAACAACAATTAAGATCACTGTAAACACACTCGCCCTCACACAGCTGCAGCAACGCAGACAAATGCATGCAAGCTTTTGAATATACACACATGCTCCTAGAGAGATACATGGCTACACATTGCCCTGAGTGCAGCTTAATGATAGAGAGATACCAAGGTTAATGCAAAACGCTCAAACTTCTACGCACACACTCGTACAAACAAGCAAGCAGAAAGATAATGACTACCTGGGAGATAGTAGGGTTAATATGTGTACCACACACACACAAAAACACAGCACATCATTTTCAATTTACTTCTGGTGCCAACAGCCCGCCCTCCCTTTCTCCATTTCCTCCTCACTTTCTCCTCGCTCCATCTCTCTGCTCTGGCTTTTCATATTCCCCATCTCTTCTCCCAGTTTTCATGGCTTCAGATACCAAACACAATCACATTGATTAACAGAGGCCCACTGACCCAACACCCCCTCCAACGTCACTCTTTCTCACTCTGCCTCTGTTTTCCCTTCCATCTTTTCTGTGTTTCCTATGTCTTCATCAAACTCTGGTGTTTTTGTCACAGTCTGTCAATTTTTTGACCCTGATGGGTCTTTCAGATCGAAAAAGAAACAGGGGGAGGGAATGAAGGGTAGAAACGTAGGAGGTGAAGAGAGAAAGGAGCAAGGAAGGAGAGCGCTGTCAAACGAACACGATAGAAAGGTGCTCCAAGTACAGCTGGTAAGATTTGTGATTGACTCACTGATATGTTGAAGTAAAGAGGTTAGAGAAGACACAAGGAAAGGACAAAGTAAGGAGGGATGTTGGGAGGTGGTGCAAAATATGTGAGGAGAGCAGCAGGAAAAGAAATATTGATTACTAGGATGTGTATACGTGTTCGGCCTAAACAAATACCCTGCCAAACCTCCTGTTTTGAGTGACAGGATTAGCTGTGTGCATGCGTGTACGTGTGTGTGTGTGAGATGTGGTGGTCAGCAGAGAATAAAGTGGAGAGCATTGGAATAAGCTGGAATGAGAGCGCGAATGAGGGGAGGAGGATAGGTATGGGTAAGAAAAAGAGATGGAGGTGTAGAGAGATAGGGAGAGACAGACCTGTTAGTGGGAGAGAGGGAACGGAGAAGGTAATAATGAAGGGGTGAGGAGAGAAAAAGAGAGCTTTGTTGCTGTTTTTTTTTTTGTTTTCTTTAAGGCGAGGAAGATGTGGCAGGAAGGGATGGGGAGGACACAGAAACACAGACGGTGTGCAGGAATACAGAACATCACATCATTTGGAGCTGTTTTCTACGGTGCTGAGCACTGAGCCATTTACTGTTGGGCCTGTCACTGTATTTCACTCTCATGAGGTGTTTACGTTGTGTCCTTCCATCACAGGGAGCCTTCTGGGAACTGTGAACACAGTGTATTACAGTATACACTACCCACTTTCCCTGCAGAGTGTATCTCTGCCGAAAATCAAACATGCAAGCACAACATCTTGCTGAGGCACACTGCAATACAGCCAGTTATTATAAGATCTTCATCTACATATATCTTACTTTATAGTTCATTATGTGGTACAATCCTGCAATCTAAATCATAAAATGCGTGCAGTGAGGGGGCTCAGAGTGAACACACTCACATCGAAGGGAGAAGAGAGCGGGAGACAGAGAAAAAGATATTAGTTTCATTTAATTTTCTACCATAAATGAATCTTTTAGTGAAATGCAAATGTTCCAATTTAAGTGTATTTTTCCCTCTAACTTTACAAACGATCCTCTCTTTGTGCCAGCTGCTGATTCAGTTCAGTGTATACTGCATATATATTTGGCAAGGGACTGCCAACAACCGAGGGACTGTTTAAACTGAGATCAATTAGTCAGACAGGGTTTGAGGGTTGTATTCCCTGCACAGAATTCAAGGTAAGGAGTCAGTTAGAGGAGCATGAAGAGTAAATTCTGAAACATGTGTGTGATAGTAAGGGATCCTGCCATCCCTGATATTTTAGTATATGGATATATGGATATATGAAATATATGGGGTACATCATAGTTACAGGGTTTTAACGGGCTGATTCAGTACAGGACTTGGTGCGGACCAGTCAGGCCAAAGCAATAACAAATGATGTTTATAGCAGCAGATCTACAGCCATACTCAGTAGTTGAAAAGAGGGTGTAAACACATGCTCAAGGAGATTACAACGCAACATGAAAACCCTTCTTGCGCACTTCATCTTAGTCTTATGAGCCTTTTGTCAAAAAGCAAATGCCAAAGACAAAGGCATGCCTGATGGATAAGCATTAGGTTGACTCCGTGCTCAAAGGGTATTTAAATAAGGTGTTAGCTCAATAAACCCAAAGGTGTCAGTGCCTCCCTCTCAGCCCCTATAGAAACAGTTTATCTCTTTCTGTTTGGTGTAGTTTATTTTATTATCTTTTCTTTACAAAGACCTTTTTGGTCATAGGCTGCAGCAGTATTCTTTCTGTATGTGACAATGTGTAAAAGTGGTATTTTTTAAGTTTCTAACAAAAAAAAAGAAATGCTAGGTGATAAGTTGGTTCCCTGCAGAAGCATACTGCTGCCAAACCAGGAAAAAAGCAAAAACACATCAGTATCATCTTACGGTGTAAGTAGTTTCCTGTTGAAACAATATATTGTATATCTTTGTGTTACAACTACTCACAAAGTTTTGACATTATGACGTAAAACTTTCCACATTAACAAGATAAGTTTTAGGCAGCAGGCTCATGCACTCCAAAATCCTTCTTAATGTAAGCATACTTATCAAAATATCATCCACAGTGTTCAATAACAGCGCAACCTTGTCATGTCTTAAGCTGGAGCAATGAGTTTCATCAAATTATGTCAGTGATTCACTTTCACGGTTTTAACATAAGTTTAACAAGTAACTACATTAAAACGTGTAACCTTTTTCATAAAAACTACTTAAGTTATCCTGTATTACATTATAATAACATTTATAGTAAACTAAAAGGTACAGCAAGAAAAGTCTTATGAAGTTTAAATCAAAATAAAAAAGGTCGCCAAAGCCAATGCTCAAATAAAAAGATTAAAAAACACATCTACAAGCAAACATATCAAGATCAAAAAGAGTAATAATCAAAAATAAATCAAGCAATAATAAAATAAAAAAAATAAACTAACAATGACTTATATTTACATGGTCAAATATGTTTTTGTTATCTCATAACACCTTAATAACTGTCTTTCACAGAAGCCTGTCTATCTCTGTGACAAGCAGTCACTTATTTGACAGCTTAACAGTAGCACTCTCTTCATCCCGAATCTTCTGGATAATATTATGTGATCATTTGTACATTGTTACAACTAGAAAACATTCTGCCATAATGTGCAAAACATCTTCTATCAAAAAAAAAAACTTTCCTCATGGGGTGCAGATGGCCTAGTGGTCTTGGTCAAGCCTACCAACCAAATTCTGTCTGTAGTACTGATTTATGATAAATCAGATGGTAACATGTTTCAATACCCAAGCGTATCTTTGTGACTAAAAGGGAGTGGAAGACTAGGCAATTTTCCATGCTGGACATGAACATAGCATTGCATGTTTATTGAGAAATAAATATGTTAGATTCAAAATTTTTTAGATTTTATTATGAACCTAATTCATGTTTATCACCACATTAACACACACAAAAGTACCAGAAATTGGTACCGGTGAGTACCGGTTGTCAGGCATTGGTACCATATTGTTTCAAATGTGAAAGGTATTTTATTAATTTAATTTAATTTAATTTATTTATAAAGGGTCCATGTACAATACAAAAATGTCACCCCTTGATGCGTTGTACCAGAGTTAGCTTACAGCTGATCTACAACTGCAGTCCCTTGACAGGTCACAATTAAATCTTTTCATTGTTGTAAAACACACATACCTGCACCCCCCTACCCACCACCCATACACACACACACCCATCCCTAGTCGTGCCCCATGAGGTTCACCCTAAGCGGGTGGCCGGGGTTAGAATCCAGCCCGTGGCCTGTTTCCCACTCTGACTCTGCATAAAAAAAGCCCCAAATAAATCTCTTAAAAAATCATATCATAATGAGACAGATTGTTTTTCTTTCCTGGTGTGGCAGCAATTTGCTTCTGTAGTTTCCCTTACTGTCCCAAAAATGAACCAAATCCTGACTTTAAAGCTGGGGTTTGTACTGAAACATGATCCCTACACTGTCATCCATCATCAAAAGCACACAACACTGTGCTTTATTCTTACCCTGAATGTGAATGCAGTGACTACAAAGAAAAATAGTGAAGTGTAAACCATTTAAATTTTCATCAGATTATTTAATTTTTCAGCTGAAAAATACTATCATCTTACATGAACCTTTGATTATCATTTGCTGTCTAAATCATTAAATCATATTAACATTCACAGTGATGCATTTGTGTTGTAGGTTACATTCTTGATCTCAGTAATGAGAATCTCACTGTATCTACAGTGCAATTATTTTTCCGCTGAGCCTGTTTAAATTGTCTTCTTAAGCAAAGAAAGTGGCATTTACACCAGCACAAAAGCTGGCATTCAAGTCAGCGACTGTAAGGAGCAAACTAAAAACACCTTGAGGAATATTTACTGAGCTCTTAAGAGCAGGAATATTCGCCGGCTGACAGAGACAGCTAATCAAGAAGATGAGAGAGAAAACATGCACGCAGGCGAGCCAGCCTCCTCTTTCTCGCCCAGAATTGCCAGCACTTCTCAATCAGAAAACATCTCATCGTACCTCTGCTTTAACATTTTAAACGCAGCATAATGAGCAGGATGCGATTCTAAATGATTACCTGTAGGAATTAATGCTTTCTGTGGGCGGCACTTTTGTAACTTCACTAGTTTGAAACAGGAGTTTTGTGTTGCTGAAGGCAAATCAACGACTTTGAAGGTATATTTCTCTACGGAGGATTACACTGGCAAGAAAAAAAAAACTTGTGTAGCCTCTAAACAAAAAAAATGAAAAATTGATTCTTCTTGTCAGTGTGATGGTGGAAAAACAATCCCAGTTTTTTAGGGTTTCAGATCCCCTCTGCTCTATTAACTGTACTTGCTACAGCTGTAGCGAGCGCCTGCGGTGACTCTGGAAGAGCGAGCTGCGAGAGAGGAGTGAGCCGCTTGCTGGCATCCACACCTCTCTGAGCCTTTCTCTCCCGCTGAACTCCAATGGAGGCGGCGTGCCAGGCCTTGTGCTGCATCGACTCTGTTGGGGAGATGTGAATGGGGAGGGGGTCTGTGGAGTCTGGAGTGCGGGAGCTGGGGATGTGCAGTGTTCAGAAGTTGTGTTTTGCTCCACATCGGGGCTCTGCTGCTTCATTCCAGTCTGTCGTGCAGAGTAATGGACCTGCGACCTGCTGCCTGTGGCACCAGCTGCACTGATTCAGCCCAGGCTGCTTCTCCACAGCAAACAAAACATCTGAAATATGCAGGCTGATATGGAGAGCACTGTACACCATTAGAAGAAATTGCTGTCTCTGCGAGTGACTGTGAGTGCCTAGAATAAAAAAAACTCCACTGAAGAAGAAGAAGACTTTCCATCTTTCTCCCTTTTTTTTCCTTTTGTCCACATCTTAGAGTGCGGAGTGAGAACACTGCTGCATGTAGCCTCTGTAATTTCCTTGGTTCCATAGCTGCACCATAGTGAGAGATAAGATAAAGTGCCAGCACAGTGTGGTGCCCACAGCATGCACGTACAGTATGTGAGTGAATCAGTGTCTATGTGCATGTGTGAGTGTGAGTGTGGTGTGGGGTAATATGGCAGTATGGGGGAGCAGAGGAATGAAGAGAAGAGTGCAGCTGGAGCTCAATGCTCCTCGTGTTAATTGGCCCATACTTCAATCACAGCCACTGGAGTGTGTCCTCTCTGACGGAACATATCCTCTCTCCCTCTCCCAATCTCACCGTCGCGCTCTCACTCACTCTGTCCTGCTGCACTTGTTCAGCCACTCATCCACTCGCTGACACACTCCCACATGACTTACACACACTCATACACACCAACACGGGAACACTTTCAGACACACTCTTTCAGTGAGTCCGTCTCACTCACTTCATTTGGTCACTCGTTTATTCATCCTCTCATTCATTCATTTGTTCGCCACCCCACTTCGACTAATGCCTTTCTCCTCTCTGTCCCTCCCACAACTCCTTGCCTGTTCTCCTCCAGCCTTCCCCAATTCTGTCCCTCCACACAAGTCTTTGTCCTGCGCTTCTTTCATTCTCCACTTCCTCCCTTCTCTCACTTCCTCCCTCTCATTTCTCCCACTCCCTATCTCTTTTTCTATTTCTTTGATCCCTGTCGAGGAGAAGAGCCACCAGGCAGGCAGCTCTTGTTCCCATTGTGCAGAGTGTGCAGAGTGATCGGCGAGCAGCGCAGCGTGCAGCAGCAGGACGTACAGTACTGTGTGGTTTTTTTTTTTTACTGCATGGCCGTAAACAGCAGTAGTAAAGCCTGCTGCTCCCGCTGCCTCCCTCTGACTTGATAACTGTGGTCATCATGAGGCATTCTGGTGGCAGAGTCTGAGCCATCTATCAAACCCTCGTGACATCGAGTCCTCACGGGGAAACGCAACACACAGAGCTCATAGATTACACATGCCACAGGCTGATAACCAGATCAGAGCTGGTCGCTTTCATAAACGTGACACCATTTTTTATGTGGAACGGTTAAATTTGAGGGGCTTGCTGATAGCAAGTATGAAAAATAAATTGTGGTTTACAAATGTGAGACATTTGCACAGGGGCAAATAAATATCCGATGGGGTGTTTACTTTATCCAAGAAGAAGATTAAAACGGAAGCTTTTCTTTCAGTTATTCTGTTCATGTCAGTACTTAAGAAGGTTTAAAAAAAATAAAGCTTGTAGCTTGAGGACTTCGAATTTGCTACCATCTAACCATAACAGCAAAACTTTCATTTTTGTTTTAACATTCCCTTCACTGTTGCAGGAGGGAAAGTGAAACCCTCTTTGACTTTACATGACACTTCTTTCCAGTGTCCTGTTGTCCTCTCTTTGTTTTGTAACCTTTCACAAGAGCAAAATGAAACAGTCACCTTGACATCTCTCTGATGCTCTTCAGAGCAAAGCAGCGTCTTACTCTGACATTTTCAGCCCCTTTAATTTCCATGTGGTCACACAAAACATGTCTCACTACAAGGAGTATCTTGCCTTTAAGTCAAATATTTCTTGGTGGGTTTGGATTAAACACTTCTGCCAAGAGACACCGTCATTTAATTGGACTTCACTTCTGTACATTCAGGAGATAAATTTCATTACTTGAATAGGAGGACACTCCTTGTTTCTCTTCCCTCTATGGATTGATGGAAATGAGATGAAGCTGACCCTGGACCCTGCCTCAGCGTAGCGCTGACAACTCTCTGACCTCATTTTTTAACAAAAAAGAAAATTTTTTAGTTGTAAACCTGCAGTGGTTTCTGGCACACCAAACATGAAAGCAATGATGAGAAATCACATCCTTTATAGATGATTATTACTGAAATATTTGACATTTCCACGTCTCATCCCTTTATGTCACAGCTTTCAGCTCAGGGTGTATAATTACTTGAACAGAGAGTGTATTTAATTCTGCTACAATATCATCTCACACATGTCTAGTACTTACGGTAATGCTTGAAAATGAACTTGTTTAACCTGAGAGAAAAATCAGCTGTTAAGAATAAAAGCATGTCAGTTGTTTCACTTTGCTTTGTAAAATTGGCTGGGCGCGTGTGCATGTGTGTGTGTGTGTGTGTTTTATCTCTCAACCTCCTGTCATTCATTTCATCCTCGGGACATTGCTAGCTCACACATACAGGATATTTCCAGCAACAGACCATGCATCAACAACATAAATTTGTGTGTATATGATGCACAGAAATATTTCAACACTGACTCCATTTAATCTTCTCTCCCCCCTCTCTCTCTCTCTCTCACACACACACACACACATGCAAACACACATCCATTCAAAAAACATCAGCTACAAACAGTTTACAACCCTCAAGAGTGTTCAGACATAAATATCAGTAAGGTCATATGCTTTCATGTGGAAAGGCTGGTGTCTTGAGATCTTGCATCAGAAATCCACAGAGCATAGTGGTGGGTATTATTTCAAGAGGCCTAACTGGCCTGTACTAACTCATCTGGAATGAATAGGAATGGTTTTGTAAGGAGACTACACAGTTTGTATGGCCACTGCCAATGCTTTTATAATAGAAGTGCTTACTTTACTGGTTGGCCAAGGTGAGGGGATATTTCATTTCTCCAGCTCAACCACCTGACATCTAATAGAGCAAGGAGCAGAGGTCTGATGCGCTGCTCCCGGCCGGCCTCCTCTGCTCCCTGACTGACTATAATACCGCGTAATTTACTGGATCTAATGTACATATAAATTGTTTTCTGTGGTTGCTTTTCTTCCCTGAACCCTCTGTCAAGCTGTCCCTATACTGGACGACCTGAGGGATTATCTTATTATGTTTGTTTTAAAAACGAATAATTCTCACCGCTCTACCTTTTTATACATCTACATACTGTGAGGTCTGAATTCTGGGAATAAAGCTTCAATATCACAGCGTTATCAATGCAACGCAATCATCTGAGAATCAACCATTCATGCAGTGCATTTACATAACATACTGTGGACTCATGAATGAAATGAGGTTATTTTTCTCAAACAGGCATTGAGATTAAAATCAGGTACAAATTGGATGAAACATTCACAGCTGTTGTGACGAGACAGTTAAAATAACTCTGTGAATATTCCGAGTTAAGCAGAATCATCTTAAAGAAGGGAACAAATACTGTGTTTTTCACACAATAACATTAACTGGATTATTTTCTCATCCCATCTCGAGCCAGTAGTCGCAAAGCCACCATGCTGCTCGGCTCTGCCCGCACCAGCGCTTCCATTAATTCCCTCATTGATTGGCCAGACACTGGGATCACCTAGCCAGATCTAAATCAGTCACTAATTAAAAGAGCGAGATGAAAAGCAGCCGACACTGCAGCCCTTCAGGACCCGTAAGGTGAAACATTCTGTAACAAGTACAAACTAGGAAGCAGCTGAAGTCTCTCAGCAGAGAGAAGCAGCTAGCTCTGCATAGTAATGATTCACAATCTTATTCAGTGCATAAACAGATTAAACTGGTGTGGGAAACCTTCACTGATACCTATCACGCCTTTGCACAAGGTCGCACACAGGCAGGTGCACACACACAAGCAGAAATGCATGTACAAACATCCCACATACGCATGGATGTGTGCAGATACTTTGTCACACACACATTCATCTTCTCATGTGACGACAATTTGAATAGGAGAGAAAAGGTTTCACAGGCAGGTGCTACATGCTGCTGAAGTGAACCCTGGTTCCTGAAAAGCCAAACTGGTGATAGTAGGATGTTGTGTACAGGTTTGAGCTGTGTTCACAGCACATCTGGCTCTGCCCCTGCTCATAACTACAGGTGTTAAAAACACTTCTGTCACCCTATCTTATAAATACAAGTGGATCAGTTTGGCTACGAAAATTCACTCCTGTGCAAGTCCAACGGGAGGGACTGTGTCTTCTTTTTTTAACGGTGCCACGGGTGATTCTCAAGAGCACAAGGGGGTGAGAGGTTACTAAGGGGAATGTCAAAACCCCTGCTGTGTTGTCTTCACACAGACAAATCAAAAAGCCCGAAAATCCAGTGATGTTTGTCTCACAGCAACAACAACAAATGAACCAAAATCTGACTTGTCATGGCTTTTTGCCAATCTCTTGACACATGACGAAACAGTATCTTATCAGAGATTGCCAGCAGCCAGGAGGGGAAAAAACTGTATGTTGTGAGATATCAGAAAGCACAGATAGCTGTGATGTGTGAATGAGAAAAAAACACCAAAAATAAAAACTAAAGTTGGCAAAAAGGCTCTAAAACATATTACAGTTGCAACTAAATACAATCCTCTGTTCTCACTTATCTGCTTTAGCCTGTTAGCCGTTACACTGACTGTTTGTCTTTGGTTAACTTGTCACTAAATCACTTAATAGGCTCAGCACAATAAACTACTTTAGCTTTAATTCTACTTTTGGCAGTGACCCAACATCTTTTAATAACGTGCGAATTGAAATAATAGGAGGGTTTCCTGTTCTTTCCACTTTGCCAGTATGGCAGAAAGTCAGCATTAGCAGGGCACTATCACCTGGATGATGAACGATGAGTCAAAGCTATTATAACTGTGAGATCACATAAAAAGACAAACAACACACGAGTACGAAATCAGACACAAAGCTCCAAACAGGGAGTCTCTATAGTGACACGACCTCTTGACCATTGTGTGCTTTAATCATCAGTTTATCATTAGATGACACAGAGCATCCTCTGCCAACAGAGGCTGTCCTCGCTTCTCTGTGCAAAACTTATGAATGAGTGTCCCTACTTCCTGACGCTGAAGCCTTTGCTGGAGAATATGCCACAGATAACGCTAAGCACATTGCCTAACAATCAACTTGATGAGCCTGATCAGCACCACGCCAAGGTTGGGGACATTTATTGCCTCATTCCAGAAAAAAAAGGATGGGAACTGCTATTACATAATTGAAAAGGGAGCAGTCATTCCTAATCACCTTCCAGGAGATAGACTAAAGAAGACTTGGATGTGAAAAAATGTCCAATTTGAATAATGAAACCTCACAAGGCGAATTGAGAACAAATTAATCCCGACCCTGAGTCAGAATACCTGCATTCAAAGCATATTGTACATTTGGTTCTTTTCACTGTCAAAAACCACGAGAGGATCTGTGAGACTGTCTTGAATCAGGCTTGTTTAAGAAGCCGCAGCTATTTACATGCAAAAATGAAGCACATTAACAGAAGCCTCGGAAACATCAAACTATCTCCATCTAAGGCTTTCTTCCATCTCCACGCTGACATTCCCTCTTCCTCTCTTGTCTTCTCCTTCTTGCTGTACTGAAGATAACACGCTGTGCAAATTCCATTCAGGTGCAAACACACATATTTGCATTTGTGACAGCTGTATAGTCGGCACCTGTTTATGAAGGAATTTCACATTTAAACTTGAAAGAAAATAGAGCAAAAGCTATTTTTACATGGAGTGATACAGGTTCAACTTTGCACCCGCTACCTGCACACATAAATCCGGCAGAGTCACTCCAGTACAAAGCTTTCTATAAATGCCAGCTGCTGGGTTCTGTGTGAAGAGAATGACAAAGGCTTTTAACAAAGCTGCCCCTTCTTCCCGTCTCACAGATCAGGAGGCATGACACAGCAGCCCAGGGTGACATGCGACGTGGGCCCGAGACACAGGCTAACATAGTCATTATAAATGTCCCCATTTCCTCTTTTTAATAACCGCTTATGCTGTCACTTCCTGCGCCATCCATCATTATGAAGGAGCGCACCATAGCGCTGCAAATTGCTGCGCAGCGCAAAACATTCTTGCACATCCTGTCATGCTCCCTCATTACTTCTGTGTGTACTCGTGTGCTCGTGTGTGTGTGTGTGTGTGCGTGTGTGTGTGTGTGTGTGTGTGTGTGTGTGTGTGTGTGTGTGTGTGTGTGTGTGTGTGTGTGTGTGTGTGTGTGTGTGTGTTTTTAAATGTATGGACACAGTGCACTGAATGTTACTGTGTGGATTCTGTGGGCTAGGTCCCAAGGTCCTCCCTAATCCAAGACCGTGACTGGTGTTTGTGTGCAATATGCCACTCACTGTGTGTATTTTTGCCTTGTGTGTGTGTGTTAGTATGTGTGTGTCTGTATACCCTTGGGTATCTGCCTCAATGTACTTTCTCAGAGTGTTTGTGTGACTGTGTATTGCATGCAGCCATGTGAAGCTGTGCGCCTGCTAGCTGCCTCCAGACTTGTATTCCCAAAACAAGCCGCGGGGCTTTGGCTCAGGTTGGTGTGCGTCTGCATGTGTGTATATGTGTGTGTGCACCTGTTTGATAGTGACTGTGTGCAAGGTGTGCAGGCTAAATTCTCACTCACCGCTATGTGCAGGTTCATACCCGTTTGTGATTTTGGATGTGTCAGTCTACCAGCCGTCCTTCTTTCTTTCAGTCTGTCTTTCTGTTTTCCTTCCCACCTGTCTGTAAAATGACTTCCTGTCTTTGCATCTACACCGTGTGTTTGACTCTGTGTGAGCCCTGGTCTACAGTTGGTTTGTGTTGGGACCTGGAGCGGCACCTCAGGGGTTGCCTTACCAAAGCAGCTGCCACCTTATAAAGCAATCTGAGGAAGACTTCAGAAGACACTCAAGTGTTTAACTTTCTACAACAAAACATTTTGTTTTTGTTATTGAATGGTGGAAAGTAACTCATCTACTTGAGTTAGTGTAATATAGTAGCATGTTGTGCATTTTAACTTTGTACTGTGATTCATTGTCAAATCAAATACTTCACTTTTTCACTGGTATTTTCTGTGGGTAGCACTTTACTGCACTATATTTAACATTGCATCTGTTGCTGATTAAAAAGTGAAAACAAAAAAAAGATATAAATGGGTTTTCAACAACAGGTAGCAGATGAACGTCTGCTGAAATCACAATAAGACTCTGATATCATCCTTCCCAGCTTCCTGTCTGTTTGAAAAACGAACACCTCCTTCTGACAATAGACGGCTGCAAAACTACGACCAGATTTTCATAGCATGAGCTGTCCTAAACAGTTTACAGCAGCCTCTACACACAGCTGGTGGCCATCACCACAGGGGGACTGGCTACAAAGTACATTAAAGGGGAAAAATGCAAGAAAGAGATTTCATAGGTGAGGTGTCAACAAATTTTGTCAGATTAATGTCTCCGTTTGGATGAACATCAGCAGTTAGCACAAAAATATGCCTTTAAATAACTGAGGTCATGTGCTTCTTTACCCTCCCCCACTCAATCACTCACCCCCCATAAAAATTCTGCACTCAGTAAGTACCTGATGTACATTTTGAAAAAAGCACTCGACTTTTACTAAAGTAGATCCACGGACTGATGGTTTTACTTCTTTTTATATAAAATTTCTCTGAAGTGACAGTAATTTTTACCTTTGTAGAATAATTCATAACTCTTCCCACCCCTGGCCATCACTTTGCAACAGCTACAAGGAAGAACTTATTGACAGGCAGACACTCCAGCAGAACCAGACTCATCTGTAAAAGCAGTCTGCCATAACCCATCACTTAGCTCCTCATCACTAAACTTCTTTCCTCCAGGGGGACTCAAGACTCCAAGAACTACTCAAATGATGCTCGGTGTCCTGTCACAGAACAAGATACAGTTTTCTTTAATTACACTTTAGCAATTTGTCATAAAGTGACTATTGTGTCTTATTAGTATTCAGTACTTTGAGTTGTCACTTTGAGCTTGGCAGCTGTGACAGAAAACACATCAGCAGGGTTACTAAAGCCTATTCAGTAGCGTAAAAATGGTACTTATGTATTTTTTTGGGGGGGGCAACTTATGAGTTTTAACACAATATATTTAAAAAACAAACACATTTCCATCAATGCTTTCATGACTCTCGACTTTTGCTCTGAAGTCAACTGATTAATTTTCTTTTTTTTTCTGATACGTGATTCGAAAGATAAATTGAATCTGTGTGGTTCTGTGTGTGGTTTGTCAAAGTAGTGATGTACCAGTTTATTATTTATCTTCACAGATTAATGTAAAGCAATTTCAGAGCAAACAGACCAGGCAGTTGGTCGTAACGATGGCTACAAAAGATAAAAATGATGATTCTCCATCTGGGCACTTGTGGCAACATCTTCAGCCTATATCTGAAGATCTTATTATAAAGACCGAGTCAAAGAACTCAGTCTGTTCACTGATAAACAACTTCATCATCTAAAAAACTTCTCTGTCCCACTTGAGAAAGCATGCTGAGGTGTGGAGCTTAACAGTAGTTTTGTTTGTTTCTAAGTATTTTTTTTTTCTGTAAGCTAAGTGATCTGTGCTTGTCGTAACTTAGCTGCTGTTTTTTTATTTCATAGTATGTTTTGAATAAAAAAAAAGGTTTTAATGTAGCAGAATGTACGCACGAGTATTGTTGACCACACTTGAGCAACTGAGGAAATAAAACATTTTTACTTTTTTTTTAAGTACTTAGGAAAAAAAGAATTTGACAACGCAGCATTCACTTGTGCTGGAGTAAAATTTGGCTTGGAGTATCTATACTTTGACTCAAGAAATTAAGCTGTGTACTTTGTCCACCACTGTCCACATTACCAACTCTTAAACCCCACAAGATCTTAATTTACCTGACTCACATGTATCAAACATTCCTCCCTGTCTCACCGGAGCAGCGTGAATTTCCACATGTGTAGAGACATATGTTATTTCATAAAAGGGGCAAATGAGCAAACTGTAAAATGCTTGAAATTAATTTGAAACTTTCATCAAAATATGTGACGCTCTTCTGTATCCACTGATTATGGTTAAGCTGACCTGCTGTTTTTTTCCTTGATGGATGTTTACTGTCTTTTACTTTTTAAAAGCCTGATTACCCCGAAACAAAGTCGAGCAAGAATTAAATTAGACTTAAGTGCACAATTGAGACTATAGTGCTCAATTTTGGAAAATAGTCAATTTGATAAACTGAGTCCCCTGCTGGTTTAAATGGAGGGCATTCTGTTCTGAAATTACGATTTATCTAATGAGCACTAGTTAGAGACGTTACCACAGAAAACATACTTCAGTAGGAAATGGATCTTTTAATTGCATTGTTGAGAGGAACTCTGAAGGTTTTGACATCACATACATTCGAACAACAACTCTTAACATCTCACGACTCCCCCTGCCTGCACATCCGCTAACCTGACAAGCCAGTGCTGCAGGCCAATGTGAATATGCAATACATTCATCAATACAACATGGACACGTTTGTACAAAGACCAGGGAGGAGTGTTGGGCGAGGGGAGCTTAGTAATCGCTCCAAAACTCCAGCCTCTGATCTTGTTAAACACTAATTGATGTTTCTATGTTAACGAGCTTTACCTTAATTAGAGGTATTAAAAGAACAGTGGGTGCAAAGGGTGGTGAAGGGGCCTTTCGGTGGGCGGCGGGATCGAGGAAAGTATCCACTAATGTTGCATCAAACACACGATGAAAGAGGAGGCGGGCCAAAGAGGGGGAAGAGGAAACAGCAGAGGAAGTCACAGGTTGCAGGGGTGAGAGAAGAGAAGGGAAAGATTGAGGCGAGAAGAAGCAGGGGGATTGGCAGAGGAAAAGAGACAAGCAAGGGGGGGCATTGAGCTAAGCTTGAAGGTTTTCTCTACAAACGTCAATGAATCAATGAGGTGAAATTGATGAAGAGCAGGGGGTTGGAGACAACAAGCGCACAAATGTTGACTCTGTTCCCTCTCATCTGGGCCCCTGAGCCTTCCAACCATGTCCCCCCTCTGATATTCAATTCCAGCCTTCACTTTACTCTCCCCTCCGTTATGCTGCCTTTCCATCTCTCACCCTAAGCTCTCCCCTCATGCCTTCTCTCCACCTTCACCTCCTCCTCCTCCTCCTCACACCTCCGCTCATCACTCTTTCCTCCACACCTTCTGTCTCTCTCATCACTCTCCCCCTTTCCCTTCTCTCTTACCCCTACTCACAGCTGGTACAGTACAGATCTCTGTGGGCAACTGTACGGCGGATCGGCTCTGCTGACACTGAAGGCAGCACTTTACGGGCAGCAGTGCATGCAGAACACTGCTGCAGTGCTGGCCTGTGTGTAAAATGCACAAGGAAAAATGATGAGCTGCACGGGTAGCATCACCTGTGGGTGAAAGAGCTGATTGAAATGGATATCAGCTTGAGAATTCAGCTGATGGACCCCACACAGGCCACAGAAATGGAAAAACAAATAACACATTAATTCCAATTTCCATCTGGATGAATTGCCTCACAATGCAGGCCAGTATATTTGATCTGCACTCTGCAGCAAATCTGAGAGAGAAGCAACACTGTGCTTCCACATTTAACATGCAACAGCAGCTTCTTCTTTGGTGGCCTCATGGTCCAAGGCCTTGGTTTGTGTTAGTGTGTGTGAGTGTGTTTTTGCAGCAGGTGTGTGTTTGCTCCCCTATGAATGTACTGCAAGGCAAAAACAAAAGTTACCTGAGCACCCAAAGGGGATGCAAATTTAGGAATCTACCTACAAAGTGAAGTCTCTCACACACTCCTTCACCCATACAGCTGCAAAGAGGAAAAAAGCACACACTGCCTGTTCCAGTTGTCTGAGAGTGTTTCAGTCCGTTGGGGAAGATTCCTCGGTGGCAACAGAGGGATAACAGTGTGCCGCCATACGCCCAAATACTCAGCGTATCGGGATATAAATAGATCAAGAGGGGGGAAACTGATCAGCAATCTTAAGGGTTTAACTGTGGTAACATAAACACACACACACGTACACACATACACACACACAGGAACAACCAGTGACCACGCAGCCTGAGAAAATGAGCATCAACAGATATGATCACCTCAATTAATACATCCGCAGCAGAGTAAGGAGGAAACTGCAGCCAGTGTTTGAAGACTTAAACGGAACCCAAACTCTGTCTTTATTAATAATGCATGGAAAATTCCTGGCAGACAAAATCACAGCCTAAAGCCTTAGTCTATATGACTAATTGGACTGCCGGTGAAATGAGTGTGTGTTTGGTTTTGGATATCTATGCCGGCTGCTGTAAGGGACCTATGCGTAAAGAAGCTGAGAAGAGGCTCGTGAGTTTCAGGCGCAGCAATGACAGAGGGGTCAAAGCCCCAGTGCGCCGGCCGTTACCACCTCTCCGTCCCCGGCCATCCATCTCTCCATCACCAGCGGCCGTCCAGTTGCCGACACCCGAGCCCCTGATGCCTGTCTCAATGACGCGGAGCACCCTCTCACTGCCCGAACCGCAATTCATCTAAGCAGTACAGAGTCTGTGCGTGCGCGGGGTGAAATGCCTCCGCACTGCAAATATCATTCAAATAAAGGTACTTACTGTTTTTCACCAGCCTTTCCCCCCTCTTTTCCTGCGTCCCTCCATCCTTTTTCACATCCTTCCTTTTTGAGGTATCCGTTTTGCGGGTGTTCCCCCCCTCAACCACCACAAACACCGCTGCCACTGCCGCCGCCACCACACACACACACGGACACGCACGCGGGGAAAAATATATCTCTCTATATATAAATCTTCTACATGTATTCAATTTCTCCGATCTCTCTCTTCACCTCTCTCCCTCCCTCTCTCCTCTCCTCTCTCTCTCACACACTCTCTCTCCCCCTCTCCCTCTTTCCCTGTTCTTTTGTTAAAATTCAGTATATGCGCCCCGTCACCTAGCAACCGTCAACCTCTCTCTCTCTCCCTCTCTCTCTGTCGTTTCCTCCTTCCTCCCTCCCTCTCTCCTTCCCTCTCCATCACTGGCGACACGTGTTGAATGCTAAACTTAGCGGTCCGGAATAAAATTAATAAAGGGATGGACGCTCCAGATCTCCCCCCTGTCTCTCCCTCTCCCCCCGTCTCTCTCTTTCACTCTCGCGTATCATGCTGCAATATAAATATTTACTAGAACCACTCAGCCCTCTCATTGCCTCTCTATCCACCCCTCCTTCCTTCCTTCTCCCTTCCTTCTCCCTTGCATCCCTCCGCATTTCCCCCTCCCTCTCTCCCTTCCTTCCTTCCATCCATCCATCCATCTCTTCCTCCCTCCCTCGCCATCCAGCCTTTTTCCTCTCCTGCCTCCCTCCTATCGCCTCTTTCTGCTTCTCCAAGCAAAACGGAGGCGCCACACAACACCAGCGTCAGTGGATCCACATGTGAGTGTCACCCTGCCGGCAGTGCGTCTATGCATGGAGAGCTGCAGCGTGCGTGCGTGCATGTGAGTGTGTGTGTACGCGCGCGTGCATACGTGCGAGGAAATCTTTACCACAGTAGCATGACAGTGGCCATGTGTGAGCAGCTGTACAGGACTGAAGGAACATGCAGGCTTCCTAACACTGCTGCTGAGTTTGTGAACTCTCTCTGTTTGGCTTCAGAGCTGTAGTGAAATATTTATGTTGAGATAACTTTTTATAACCATCTGTTGAAGAAAGAGCTGCTGGGTTTTATGCTGTTTACACTTCTCTTTCATAAGGTGGCTCTCTGGGGAGATGGAGAATGTGTTAAATGACCTCAAATCTAAAGCTGCTGTCATCTTCTCTTCTTTTTCTGCTCCTCTGTGTGTGATCTGGGATCAATCAAAGAGGCTAGTGTTACTCTGATTATTTGCAGACTCTGCTCCAAATGATCTTATGATTGGGGTTTAACCTTCTCAGCAGAAGTACACACACATTTACAGTACAAAAGTACACACACAAACACACACGGACAGAGTGTTTTAATGTGACAGTGCTTCAGGAGCAGTGGGGCAAAGGTCTCTCTGTATTGATAGAAATGTGTCGTCCCCCCAGAGGTTTGGTAAATGATGGACGCACACCTCAGTTCCATCTAATTGAACAGTCATCAATATGAGCCTGACTCCGAGGCACACACATGCCGCAAATGATACAAACCAGTATTGTGTTTTCGTGTGTGTGTGTGTGTGTGTGTGTGTGTGTGAACTTGGATCAATGCCTTGAGGCAATGTACCCTTTATCAGACTTTGAAAGATCTGTCCTGTGGAACCTGCGTCACTCTCCCAAATGCAGTCATCATCACGTCTGTTATGCTGCCAGGTCACTTTCTGTTTTCGTGTGTGTGTGTGTGTGTGTGTGTGTGTGTGTGTGTGTTAGCCTTAATTCTTATATTTTATCTATGTTACATTCTTAAGACTGGTTTGGGCTTCAGACTCTGTTTTTGGTGTCTTACATCTGTAAGATGTCATGCTCTGTCGTAGTAATAAAAGATTTACATTTGTGTTGCCAGAGGACAATTTTCTAGGTTTAGATCTGGTTATCTTCATATATAACCATCTGCAATGTTTTTCTCCAAATATTAAATCTGGCTTGTTGCATTCAAAATACATGGACCCAACATGTATCTATGACACAGATTGTTCAGCCTGGCAATTAAAACTACTCAAAATGTTTTTTTTTTTTAAATAATGTTTCATTCAATAACCGTACAAAACATATGCTGTCTCAGTGATCTCAGCCAGAGTTTCCAAAGGGCCATAAATAGAGGATCACCAAATTGAAAATGCTGATTCAACATCTGAAGGATCTTGCAAGAGGCAATGGGGCGGAGTAGAGGCAGGCCTTTACTACGCCCTATTAGAGACAGGCCTTTGGGCTCCTAGTGGCTACAATTTTCCTGCCTGTTGGTCAAGTCATGCCCCACTCACGCAAATCATGCAAAACTCGAGCTGAAATATTTTGTGAAAAGACACAAAGAATGAATCATCTGCAAAATGTAAATGAGTAGAGACATAGGCTATTTAAACTAAATACAAAAAAATTGTACCAGAAAGTAGAACTGTAAATGAAACTGTAGAAAGTCAAATCTACATACATACAGTATGAGCTGTAACGGGGTCTCCTGGGCTTTAAGAGCCTGCTTCTGGTGGAGACTTGGGGAACTGCAGTCTTCTGCATTGACTTCATATTCAAACATCATCTTGAATGATCACTCTATGGTGGCCCATTGTGTATCATTGTGATGTGAGCTGCTCCATTGAGTGTGCAATTAAGATGACTACCTACAAGTCTTACATGAGTTAACTACTCAGTTCAATAGTTATAATTTTAACTGGTGAATTTCAGCTGAACGTATCAGTGGATGATAAGTTTACAATAGGTTAACACAGAGGAAGACCATGGAGATTTATCTTTGTTAGCTTTACTTTTTTTTTTAACAAAAAATTAATTATCCATATAAGCATTTTGTGATAATCTACAGATAATGATCTCTTCTGCCATCTACTGGTCTACCTGGGTATGCAATTACTTTTATTGCTTCTCCATACTAGTTTGTGGAACCATTCAGCTCCTTAAAGAGAAGTTATTGGAACTACAAGGCCCCTGGCAGAAAAAAACAGATGACTTCTCTTTCACCTGTGTGAAAGTATTCAGCAGGTCCGCTCTGTGCTGCTTCCAACTTGCAGGCACGACTGCTACTTACTCTTTTCTGAGCATTACCAAGCTTAGCCTAATTAACATGCAATTTATCTCAAAGTGTGTCTTGACTAATTGACTAACCAATGAATTTAAATCCCCAGATATTTTGTTTCTGGTGCAAAAATGTAACAGAAGAAAATCCTCAAATTTCACACCTTAAAGTGATACTCCGGGATGGAACAAGTTGGGTCCATTTACAAGGTTTAGGGCAGAAATTACCCCTACAGCAGTGTTTTTGTGCAGCAGAAGCCCAGGGCATACGCACCAAACACCCCCTCCCTGCTCGTCAGCCGGTTTCCTCTGCACTCAGACAGGGCCATATTTTACTTGACCAAAAACACAAATAAACGGACTCCCACCGAAAAAATCTGATATCGGTCTGCATTTATGCTTTATTTAGAGAATTTTCAGCGCGTTACTGTCACACTAAAACACCACTAAAGAAGGCTCTAGTTCTCATTGTGTCTCTTCGTCCTGGCAGACTACCTGCATTTGTTTATATCTGGCACGCCGCGCGCCATACACTAAGCGGCGAGCGCCTCGTGGCCAGCTGTGGCTCTGCAGCGGAGGTAGCACTGTTTCACGACATGATGACAACTAGAGCCTTATTTAGCGGTGTTTTTGTGTGAAAGTAACACGCTGAAAATTCTCTAAATAAAGCGTGAATGCAGACTGATATCCGATTTTTTCGCTGGGAGTCCGTTTATTTGTGTTTTTGGTCAAGTAAAATATGGCCCCATCTGAGTGCAGAGGAAACCGGCAGAGGAGCAGGGAGGGGGTGTTTGGTGCGTGCGCCCTGGGCTTCTGCTGCACAAAAACACTGCTGTAGGGGTAATTTCTGCCCTAAACCTTGTGATAGGACCCAACTTGTTCCATCCTGGAGTATCACTTTAAGTGTGTAAATGTTTGGGTTTTTCTCCATAAAACTTGTCTGTTAGAAAACCTTACAAACACACTAAAAGCCACACACACACACACACACACACACATACATACGCCGATTTCAGCCTATGAGCTTCCACTCAGCATGTTTTGTTATGACACGCATCAAAAAAAACAATTAAGACCCCAGATTGCTGATAGTGGTACACTGATCCGTGGTCAGTTTAAGGACACGGCCCATATGGCAATAAAGGTTAAGATGTTGGCCGATTAGTCTGCTCTGTGCGTCCTCGCTTGCTGATTAGCCTCCAGATGGTGTAAGCAAGTGGTGGCCACTAATGCTGGAGCGTATGATTTGTGATAAGGGATCCATATCTGCTTTAGTGGTGCGTTCACTGTTGGTGCTGCTGCTGCTGCTGTATTAATGGGCCAGATACACATCAGCTATTCATATTTTGTTCTACATGTAAAAGGTGAAGCAGGCGCCGTACTCTTCATACACCTCTTGTTATCTATGTTTGCCATGTGCATTCGTCTTCATTTGCATTCATCAATCACTTCATCATCACCCTCCTTCCTTCTTGTATTCCTGTCTTTATGGCAGCCTCTCAGTTGTGCCTGGGGCCTATGGAGATATTGGAATGGTAACATTAGGGTTTATGAGGCATGTGATAGTATGCGTCATCACTGTATTTTCTCCTCAGTGTGTGTCAGTATGCTTTTGTAACACACACAGTATCTGAATACATTTACATGGTAGTCAGAGTGCAGCAGCCAGTTTTCCTGTTGTGCAGAATGAAAGGTTGGACGTGTGATTGAGGCACATTGCTCTGCTGATATCTGTTTGTTTTCCTTGTGGTACTTTTCATCTGTGAGAGCATGTGTGTGTGTTTGTGCGGGAGAGTGTGTGAGTGAGAGCGACAGTTTGATTTTTTTGTTGTTTGGTCTAATCTGATGCGGCTTGGCTCTCCTATCTCTATTTACGCATCTGTTTAGCTCTGAGCTAACAGACAAACAATAAGGTTCTCTTTCTAACACACACTCTCACACACAAATACACATATACAGTGTATATACACACATGCACAGGAGCACAAAGTTTCACATGGAATTTGGGGCTCAACAACAATTCTTACCCAGACTTTTCTCTTTGTAAGTTTTTAATGGCTTTTTCGGAAAAAGCAAGTCATTGTACAAATCAGCTAAATTAGTGTTCATTTTCATGGAAAAACATTTTAGGCAAATTAAAAAGTAAACTTTAAAAATCACTGAAAAATGGTGATGTCACAGCCCTGTCCACACAAGCAACAAATCGCCATGTGCGAGTGGGAGGATGATAACAACAATGACGGACTTCTGAGCTGTTTGTGTTGCTGACTCTACAGAGTTTTGTATACTTTTCTAAACTAAGTTAACAGTTTTAAAGCGTGCAATCCCCATCATCAACTTGTTTGTGCTCACCACTCTACTGCAAGAACAGCTCCATGTGTAGGCATGGGGTGCTCTTATTTTGCATGTGAACTGGTGTTTATAGTTGGTTTTGCATTGTCATGTATTTTTCTAAAAATCTGGCTCAGACAGGCTCTTCTGTTGTTTTCCTAGTTAGAGTCTGGATGTTAACTTCAGTAAGTCAAATACTCCAGGAAGGTAAAAGTAACTTATCATCCAGCTGTGCTAAATACTTAATTCTGATTGGTCAAAACCTAATATCAAGGTAACTGATCCTCAACAGCAAAAGCAATGCCTGATCACACACGTCATGTCAAATCCATCTACTTAGAGAAGTTTCGGCACATTTCACCTTTACCTGATGACACTGTGGCATTAATGTTGTGTACTGTCTCAGACTGGCCTCATTTGTAGGTAAAGAACCATAATTGGCACGAGTGTGAAAGCAGCCTGAGGAGCTGCTGCGCCACAACGTCAAATACCAAGCTCTGCCCCCAACAGGCCTCAGAGAGCTGGCCAATCAGAGGGAAGAGGGGTAGTAGAGCAGGGAGCCTTAAAGAGACAAGAGCTAAAAGAAATCTTTCAGACAGATGCTGAAATGCGCTGGAAAAAAATGGAATCTTATCAAGTTTTTTGTTTTAATTTCAGTAGAAAATGTCTTTTTAGAGTTAAAATGAGCCATATTCACCTGACTGTTCCAGCAAAATGTCTTGTTTCAAGTTATTTAAAGATACAAATGAGGTCTGAAATGCTTGTAACGAGTTTGTAGTGACTATTCTGGCTGAATTTCAGTCACTGTCTGGGTATGGGAGTAAAGTGTTTTTGACGCGCTTCTTAAAGAGACCAATGTCCAATCAAAAGTTATGGTAGCTTTGTTTCTTCCATTTATTTATCCACAGGAAACACATACATAGATAATTACTCATTTGTATGTGCTAACCGTGATGAGTAGCAGTAAAAACCGTGTGCTCTTCCTGTTGCCCCAAATCACTACCTCAACTGTGCCGTTCTTGTAGTGTTCACCTGCCAGTTCACCCAAGCAATTCAGACCTGATATTTGTCTTTAAACAACTTGAAATAAAACATTTTTGGGACTGACCAATCGGATGTAGCTCATATCAAATACAAAAAGACAATTTTTACCTAATATTAGACAAAAACACTTGATGAGATTTAGTTTTTTGCAGTGTGAGAGTGTTTTTAAACACCAGTGTTGTAAAAATAGGGAGTTTTTTTTGATCCGTTAATATTCTAAAAGCTACAATGGGGTATCATAATTCAGACAACTTTCCACTGGCAGTGTTTTCAGGCAATTAGTTTGAGTATGTTTCATAACTAGGGAAAAAAATCCTCACAGAAGCTTCATTTGTATTCAGCGCCAGCCTGTCCGTTAAGTTGTTGGGTAATAACACTAAGGTTATGCGTCTGATTGAAAATAGATGGCCTACAGCTCTAACAGTCAAATCATAAGTACACAGATGTTATGAGACTTTCACTAGTCACAAAGTGATCGAGGTTTCATGTTCAAACATGAGTTGTTTATCACTACTGAGTGACATGAAATGTGAATATTCTGGCTTGGTAAGGCTTTCTGTCCAAAGATATGTCAACAAGTGAAATCTGGGAGCGACAGAAGAAACTGGAGTCTGACAAAACATTTTCATTTCATCCAGTGTCCCTGGTGGCGAACAAAACCAAAAAAATGCAAATTTTACTGTATAAACTGATATTCATAACATACTGGGTTTGTTTACATTCACTACTGTTACAGTGCTGAGCAAATATTCATCACGGTTAAACCTCAAAAAGCTGTCTTACCCACCAACCCCCCACCCTCCTGTCTGCTGCGCCTTTGTCAGGTCCCAGTGAAACACAAAAAGACCGCAGAAAGAGGAGTGAGAGGTTGTGAGGAGGCTTCAGGTGTCTCAGAGGAGTGGTGTCAGACTGGCTGTATACTCTACCTGAAATTGAATTTGGCATGTTCCCACAGGCCAAACGACAGTTTAGAGTCGTGCATTTGGCTGTGATCGCTGCTGCGTGTGACGGCTGCTCCTCTTTACTTGTTGAAATACATCCCATTGCCTTGCTCAGCAATTGACATTCTTATTTTGAATGTCCGGTTTTGTTGTGTCTTCTCACTACCGATTACAACTCCTTCTGTCTGGGGCCAATGTCGTTTAGCAAAGAGCCCTCCAGCTTCGGGGAATAAACTGAAATTTCAACATGATGCTCCATTAAATAGATGTTTGTGAACTCAGAGAATGATATTTCTGTTTGAAAATAAAACTGGGCTTAAGGCTGTGTGGATGATTCTCTGATCCTAAATTGACTCTTTGGTATTAGCAGTAGAGACATGAGGATTTGACATGAGTCGATATGGAGACAGAGAGCGTGGAAGGAGAACAGTACAGAATAGTGAAGGGGCCATAGGGTGCTGCCAAGTTTTTAAAAGAGCCAGAGATGCCATTTCAACTTTCTTTAAATTCCCTCGCCCTGCATTCTACACCATATGTGTGCATTAACTTTGCATTCAGGCACTGAGTCTATCTCTCACCCCTTTTCCTCCAGCTCTCACACACAGTGGGCAGAAAGTGAAGGAAAGCGGCAATTGAATTTCCTTTCAGCAGTGGTGTGTGGAATGGGAAAAAGTTCAGGGCCACAGTGCTAGGCTCTATCTCACACAGACACTGAACGGAGCCTTAATCCATTCCTCTGCCCTTCCCCTTCTTCCACACATACTTGTCTCCAAATCCCATCCTCTCTACACTCCTGGAATAAATTATTTCATTTCTTTTAGGTCCGCAGCATTTTTATTCGTCTCCATGGTGCGCCTCAACTGCTGTCCCTGCAGAGAGCCCTGATGAATGTGTTGGGCTCACACCCTCTGATCATCTGTGCTCTGAACGCCTTTAGATACACACTGGCTTCTGGCTGCCTCCAAAGCACATAAGGACTCGCTCTCCTTCCCAAACCTCCTCTCCCTCTCCCCTTCTGCCTCCTCTCCCTCTCTCTCAGACTCACAAATACACACAGGAATAAAACCAGCTATAGAACAGATCGGGATCCTTTATCTTTTCCTTTGCATGCGCAAACTCTGCAGAGAGACAAACACGTTTTCATTCTCCTCTTCAGAGATGAACTGGTGCTGTTGTTCCTTGTTCAGATTAATGATGACATTTACGAACACTGAACAATTTCAAATAACATCTATAATTCATCCAGGAACATACGTTCAACAATGTTGGGAATTCAGTCTATATTGCTGAGCTCATGAATATGGAGAAAAGCTGCAAATGAATTATTCTTTTTTATAACTGGAGTCTCAGGACTTGAGTACCAGAGCAAGAAGCCTGTGTGAATATGAGTGTGAATGTGTGTGTGAATGTGTGTGTAAGACTGTGTCAACGTCAGCACACGTGTGGCGCACCATGTGTGCATGCATTCCTGTGTCCTAGTAAAAGCAGTTGCACTCTCTCTTTGGTTAAGTTGTCTGGTTTGGTGTTGCCGCTCTGATTGGCGTGGCCTGAAGTGCCGTCTGAAGCCCCCTAACGATGTCAGCTAAGACCCCGTCTTCCTCGCTGGCGTGCGCGTGTTTCCCTGAGGGGCACAGCTTGACAACAAGAGATTGGGATTCGATAAGGATAAGTGAGCGCTCTGTTTCATCCTAATCACAGGGGGATTCACTTCGAACTTCTAACACACCAAAAAGCACATATACACACATAGAAAGCACATCCCCCCTGGCGGGCGGTCCTCCAGTGGTATCAATTAAGAAACTGGTCCAATCAATGTCTTAGCACAAGCCTGATACTCAACTACAAGGAGATTAACACTAAGCTTACATCTTAACACAAAAGAACCAGCCACACAAGGATACATACCAAAGACCCCCCTACCCACAACACACTAAACACACATAACACAACACACCATGTAAAGATCCAAGCTCAACAGCCAACCCTCTTTTTGGCTGCTTCTGGTGAGCCTTGAGACGCTCCAGGAAAAGAGCACAATAATGGAATGCATACTTTCTCTTTCTCTCACTGTTATTTTTCCTCTCCTCTTGTCTCTCCCTTTTCACGGCTAAAGTCTGACCTAAATACTTCAGGTTTTTGATGATTGGACCAAAACAGAGATCAGAGGCATCCGGGGGGCTTGTCGTGATCGTGGTGTAAAAGAGAAGGGAGACTGTGGATCTGGACACACTCACACGGAGATGCAGGTTCTTACCACACTACAAAAGTGTATGACAAGGTGCTCATAAACCAGCCAAACCTCATCCACGTAGACTGCTGAATTCATCATCTTAAATCTTACTCAAAGCCTTACCTTTCACCCTGCCGTGAGATGAAAAAGCTGCAGCGTTTCGGCTCTGTGCCCTCTACCAAGCCAGTGCTAATCTAAGACTGGTGTGGGGAGGGGAGGGGAGGGGAGGGATGGGGTCCATCATTCACACACTTGGAGGGGACACCAGAGAACCTTTAACCTTGGCTGGTGACAACACCTTGAGATTGAAGAGCGGGTAATGCAGGGATGGCAGCCGGCCCACCAGTTAATGATCTTCTTCTCCTTTTTTCCAGCTTAATACAAATCCATACTGCTCACTACTATTGCAGTGCTGACATAAAGCCACCTACACACACACACAGATGCGCACACATTGTCTTTCCACCAAATGCTCGCAGCCACATGAACAGCCAGGGCAGGAAACATAGAGGTCAAAGAACACCTCACCAGTTTTCTAAGTGCACCCATTCATTTTTCATTTAATGATGTGACGGGATGTGATAGGTGTAAGCACCGTGATGAAGTCCCCTCCAATCCCATCACCAGCCGCTCCTTCCTTCCTGCAGGACACGAAATAAGGACGGGCAGCTCTGACCAGGCGGAGAGTTTCAAAATGTTTCAATCAGGTTACAGCTCTGCTTCCTCAGCTGAATTTCAGTCAGTGTCGAAAGATGAATTATGTAGTTCATTACAAAACTAATACATTCAGCTGTTACACTCCAGAAGTGAGGTTTTTATCGTTCACATTAATCATAGTTTTTATAACGTACAAGTTTTACAAAGTGAGAAAATGTTTAATTTTAGTTTCAAGGAGCAATTGAATAAATCACCAAATTATGAGTTGTTTGTATGAAAATAAAATAATGCAGAATAGGGCTTCAATTCTGGCTCATGTTCAGCTGGATACTTTCTGTGCTTAGACTACAAGAAATTGACTTAACAGATAACCCAACATGTTTACAGTGTTTGCAGTTAAGCAAGGGTTGGACGAAACAAGGTGCGATTTCATGCCCTGTAGTGGTCAGTCAGGTAGAAAATGACAGACAACACAACAGCTCCCAAAAGTAAATCAAAACTTTTAGAGCGCCCCCTGGTGACTAACTACACTGGGACATGGGTCAAACTAGACATGACAGCAATAAAGTTAATATTGTTATTTATGTCTGGAACAGTCTGAATTTGTAAAGACTGGATATCATGCATAGAATAGAATAGAATAGAATAGAATAGAATAGAATAGAATAGAATAGAATAGAATAGAATAGAATAAATATTAATTGTCTACTGAAGTGGAAAATTGACTTCGACTCACCAGCACAAGAGACAGACAGAACTAAAATACAAACATTGTCATACATAAAAATACATAGATTAGGCACTATATAAAAGTAGAAGTAAAACAACATCTGGTAAAATAAATAAAACATTGTACTAAACTAAAGACATTTGGTGCCCTGGTGGCCCAAGGATCAAGATGCCAAAGACAGCGGCCTGAAAAATCCCCCAGGTGAAGTCTGGCTCAGAATACTGTACCCTAGATACACTCAGCATCTCACCAGGGTGGATTTCAACCATTTCACCTAAATGATCGGTGGAAAATTTTAAAAACATTTGAATTACTTGGAGCATATGTTGAGGCGGTCAGCCAGATGTCAATGCAATCCATAGAGTGTGTACACTTCCTTAAAATAAAACTGCTCAATTTTGCAAAACTGGACCTAGCAGTGTCTCTTGCTGTTAGCTCAGGCTGCCCAAATGCTAATTGTACTGGAAACGTGAACTTTTTACAGGTTTTAAAAATAATGAATTGCACTCTGTCAATCAAAGTCAGCCATCTGCAACTAATTTTTATTTTGAGATCTGATCAAGGAATCAAAATAGGACGAAGTTCACTGAAACCAGGTTGCCTCAATCAGATGTTTTTATCCAGATAATGTAACGTGAAACAGATCTCATGGTAATGCAAACCATAGATGAAGCCTTTCTGGCATTTGTTTTGATTGATTTGTACAAACTCTTTCTCCTTGCTTCCTTTTGCCAACCTTGTGTCATCTTGAGTTAGAATAAAAAAAAATAAGGAAATACTGGCTCAATCTAGGACTCTGCTTTGAAAGAAAGTCAAATCCAAATCACCCGGCAACAATTAATTAAGAAACCAAGCTGTTGATCAGCTTCATAATTTGCCAGATCAGTCAAGCGACAGCGTTACTATTAACCCAGCGCCCATCCAACAAGTAAACAGTCAATCAAGATAATCAATCAGTCCATCAACTGCTGAAAACACATCGAAGTCGACCACCAATCATCCTGTAAACTGATGTGATGCATGCGCTGTCAGAGCTCTGTGTGCGTGGAGTCCAGGGAGAGACGAGCAAAGCACACCTCAGCTCTCTGAAGTGGCTTCACTTCTCTAAACACTGATCTGATAAGATAGGAGCCAACCCCACCAGGAATTTGTTTTCAGAGCCAATGATAGTGGAGGCACGCAGAGAGGAGACCCACTTTAGCCCCCGTCTAAGAAAAGAAAGTGAATTCCACCTGAGAGGAAGAAAAACCCACAGCCGGTTATTGGTTTTGGCCTCATCACACTGACCCTGGAAAACTAAACATCTGCTTCTCTTATTTGATGGCAAGGCAACAATATGTGCTTGGCACCACTTGCCCGTCTTGCATACAAAAGGAGAGTGGTCCAGTGACTCAAGGGCACACACTTTGAGAAATTATGACTGCTTCGAAACCCACTACTCATTGACTAAACACGGATTCAATTAAACCCAGCTGAAGGTCATGAGGTAATACAATATGAGCAAGTCTGGCACAGTGCTTAATGGAGGTTCTCATGGCTCTGGTAATATTTAATCCAGCGGCGCACTCTGACCACCCCTCTGTGTCAGCCTTTCAGATCCCCCTGAGTGCTGTCATAACCTGAGTTTGGGGAGCGAACGTGCTTCAAATTCACTGACTCAAGTTAACACACCGTGTTACTTAATGTTGCCGGATATAGAAAGATGATAGAGTGTTGTTGTAGAAAACAGCGCCAGCAACAGAGAAGAAAGAACAGATAAAGATCAGAGGGAGGGAGAGAGAAAAGGAGGGGTGACACAGGTGAGGAGGTAGTAAAGTACAGTGGGCGGGGAGTGGATACTATGGGAGGGAGAGTAGGAGGGAGAAAAAAGGCGATAAGGAGGGAACAGACGGAGGAATTTGTGAGGAACTGAAAGCAGCGGAGGGCAGCTGGGGGGAGAAGAAGGAGCAGCGAGCAGACGGCAAGAGGTTACGCATGAAAAGTCAGAGGAGGGAATCGAACAAAGCAAACAGAGTGCAGGGAAGGGAAGGAACAGGTAGAGTTGGTTGGGTTTCAAGCTTACCTCACAGCTAATTACTACTTTCCCACTGCGGTGAATGAAAAGCAAACAGAAACTAAGTCAGAGAAAACTGCAAACAGAGAGGGCAGTAGTAGAAGGCAGGAGAAGAGAAAGCAGAAGTGAAGTAACAAGTAAGAGACGGGCTGAAGTTTAAAAAAAAAAGCTCCCGGGGATGAATTGAGGAAGAGCAAGAATAAAGTAAATAGACAAGGAGTAGGAAAGAGCAAGGGGTGCAAAGTAAGAAAACAGCAGATACTCATTGACAGAGAGGACTGGACTTAACTCCACGGATTACTGACATCAGCAAAACAAAGGAAAAGGAGCGTCAGAAAAGAAAGAGGTCACTGCGGTCCAGCTGTAGTGTAGCCTGCCTGAGCCTGTCTACAATGCAAGACAGCTGAAGTAGACTGACACAAACACTGACACAGTTCACAAAGACAGACCTCTGTAACAGCACCATGTTGATGAAGGAGTATCGCATATGTATGCCACTGACTGTGGATGAGGTAAGTGTGTTTGTCTTTACCACACACACATCCTGTTACAGCTTTGGATTGAACGGTTTTGTTTCCAATGTGAAAGCTCTGGACTAGCAATCTTGAAAGTGTTAATGTGCTTATAAGAAAAGTGCAAACAGGGTGCACAGCCCTCCCACTGTGGCTCTGTGGGAGCTCTGGCACACAGGGTAGCGAGGAATGCTTTGCACCGACAAACTGAGTCTGATCTGACGGATCGCACAACACCTGGCCGGCAGCAGCAGCATCATAAGATGTGTGCGCGTTGTTGTGTGTAAATTATCCCCCCATCTGTTTGCTTCCCGCCTTCCCTCAGTTGTGTTAGCACTCCTCGCAAAACTAGTCAGACTGGTTATAGCTTTTCAGGACCCAAGCTCAAACAAAGACATTTAGGCTGCAGGGTAGTAAACACAGGAGATCCAAGTGGAGAGAAAAGGTGGGCGGACGAGGGAGAAATGCACCAAAGTGCCCTTCAGAAGGAATGTCCTCATCACCTCCTGTTCCATCCTCCCCCTCCCTTCTTTTCTACCTGTTACCACAACAATGACAGTGACAAATAGCAGTCCAAAATAGGATTTACAGTATCAGTACTCAGCAGACAGAAACTTGAGCTAAGAGCAAATCCTCTTTCCCCTGAATGTAATGTAAGTTTAAGAGAAGCTTATTTAAGACACAATCAAATCAGGAGTCTTACCTCAGTCCAGCCCATTAATAATGTCCTAACCCTGGCTTCCTCCTCTCAAGCAAGTAGCTTTGACTTTCAGGTGTGGAATATACAGTAGTGCATCTGTAACACGATACTTGAACTGTGTGAAGGAATTGTACTCTTTGTGTGTTGCTGTGGGGAGAGCTATCAGCTGTAGTTCAGGTGTTTAACTGGCTCAGTAAGGTTGAGATTTTTACTTTTTGGACCCTTATATGTCTAATATGTAGACTCTATGAGAAAGAGGACTGTGAGGAAATAATTAGAGGCACTTTTGCAGTAGCTGCTAAATGTGCTTATCCCATCATTCTACAAATAACGTCACAGAGCCTTTAAAGTTTCAGCCCCCCAGGAGCTTCATTAATGTTTGAGAGCTTTGGGACAGTTAATCACAGGGCACATAATGTACCACTTCAAATAGTGCTTCCAACATTTTGTTTAAGTTCTTGCTCAAACAGAAAATAGAGGTGTAGTTAATAGTTGTAAGACATAAAGAAATTGAGGTAGTTTTCACAGTACTGAATGGGATTTCTTACCAGGGGTGGGCTGACCATGCTCATCCCTGTTCTCAGGGTCCTGGTTCAAACCTTAGTGAATCACCTCTGTTCTGTCTTCCATGTCATCAAACCAGCATATCTTAACTGTGATGCTCCACTTTTACCTGAAAAGCCCCTAAGGGTTGTTCTGTTGTCCACTAAACAACTTGAAGATCTTAATCTGTGGCCTCTGCATTCTTAGCTAGGTTTCTCATGCACACAGCTTGTGAAAATTCCAAAACAACTGGCTACAGCTCTCAAGTGGTCTGAGCATTTGAGCTATCTAGCAAATGGAAATTTATAAACAGGGTGTACTTCAAGATAATCTGTGAACCAGCATGAATGCAGACTGTAGTGGCTATCAAGCATCATCTTTCCTTAATGTTGTCTTTCTAAACTTATTTCTCATAAACACCCTTGTGTGACAACATGACAGTATTTTATGCGTTGAGTCGGCTTGGTGGCCTACATGCACACGTTAAAACAACCCTGATGCTCTGCCGCATTCACTTACTGAGAAAAAAGAAGCAAACTTCAGTACATTATACTTCACTTCCTGAATCTTAGTCACATGACTTCAGGAGCTGCTAAAACAGCTACATATTAGTATTAAATAGGGATAAAAACAGTACATGTTCTGCAATACTTCCATACTAAACTAAGTGTATTTCTCTTGGCACTTCAATAATCCAAAACAAAGTTTTAGTTTTCAAATGGTGCATACACAGATCAAGCAGCAGGAATAATTATATACAACATGTTTTTTTCCAGTGTCACAATATGTAACACATGTATGTAAATAAACATATAAAGCTGTGTTTTTTTTAAGGTTGTCAGTGTGATCAGATTTTAAATAACAACACATTGAGCTTCCTTTATAGTTATTACAATTCTGTTCAAGGACAGGCACAGTTCCTCATCAGGATCATTTTGTGCAGAAATTATGTTGTTTGCAAAAAGAAAAAGTAAGCAGGCACAGGCTTGGCCAAATGTGTTGTTTGCCCAATAGTGGACTGTTTCGGTCCAGTTCCACTCTGCAGTCCCCCTCCTTCAGGTCATAATGTTTTGTGTGACTCTTCTTTTACACTGGTGAATTAAAGCCACACCAATAATCATCTCCCTGAAGTATCAATATCTCAAAATTGAACTGGATTCTTACAGTATGTGCATCATTTCTGCTGCACAGCTGGTAAAATGATAAAAGAAAAAGCTGTTAAAATGTCCACATCAGTCTGTTTCTAAAATGATGCAGTCCTTTTTTTCTCTTGGTAGGTCTGAAAACCATCAACTAATTTAATCTAACTTTATCCATGAAGGGGGGACATGAAGCCCTGAAGCTGTTGGTACTTTTTGAAGGCACTGCGTCTCCTTGAAGTGAAGCTTCATCTGTGATGGTTTTAATTTAGGACTGAGGCCAAAGATCATGTTTGTTGAAACTGAGAACAAGTTTAATTCCAAATACGTAGTTTGTTTTTTATTGTGCAGAAACCGTTTTTCATTTTTGTTGTCAGCGGACAGATCTAGTATTACATAACAGATTCAGGGCTTTGCTCTCAGTATTTTATCACTGGTGAAAACAACAGTGGCTTTGAGCTGCTCTGCCTTTTAATCATAAATGCTTTCATTTTCTCTTGCCATCACTTTGACTCTATCTGTAGAGTCTCCAGCTCAAAATGATGAGCTATATTTACACCTCTTAGGAATTTATGACAAACTCACTGCTTGTAAACTCATCCTTGCCTTTTATTAAAAACAGGAAGAGGAAATGCATGCCAAATGTGTCTAGAATTAGTTTGTATACACATCCATCACCGCAGCCATTCAGTATACGCCTGAAGAACATTGATTTAAAGAGAGATAAGTCTTTTCTACTTCCTGGTTAGATTAGCTGTTTAGAAATGAGAGGGATTCACAACCTGTGAGTGAGTGACTCACTGTTTATAGTCTATTAAGCACCCATCGCTTTGATTAATTAAGCCCCATGAATACCCAATAAGTAAATATTGAATGTTGACATTCTACAGTAATTGGAACAAGAAGGAGGAGTGTCACATTGATGTCAGCAGAGTACAGTGAAGGATGGCAAATTGAAATCTGCCCTCCTCTTTCCCTCTTCCTCCCACTCTTCCTCTGTTTCTGCTTTTAATTAAAACAATGCTTTAATGGCATGCCAATGTAGGCCAACAAAATGGATTACATTGTGGTGGCCACAGCAGAACAGTTCAGTCGTCTGCACAGTCATTTTTATTACTTTTCCAAATAACTTGAAAAAGCAAAGTTCACCAAGTGATTTGCAATTAAAGCGAACAGAGCAAGCGCACATAGACACAGTGTTCAGGAAGGAGTCAGAGAATAGCCAGAGCAAATAATGAAGTGTTATTGTGTACAGCATCAGATTTGTTCATTGTCTGAAAGAAAAAAGGGGATTCTGTCAGGCTGAGCTCATCCACATGCCCAAAGGCCTCGTCCTCTTTAGAAATGTTTTATCCCGCCTCATCAGCATCGAGCACAGAGTGGGGCTGCAGCAGAAAAACAAATCCCCCCTAATTTAGACACCATGCATTCCCACACACTGGCTAAATTAGAATATGACGTCTGCTGTGGTCACTTGAGGTTAATCTTTGCACACAGCAAACCACTATTATTGGCTAATATAGTAAGTTTGGACTGAAGCAGCACTAACTACTGCTGAACAAGCTGCCAGCAGATTTCTCTGTCCCCACTCTCTCCTGAAACCTCTGCTCAGTGGCTACAGAGCACGGTTGTAATCATTCCCTCAATTGAGTGTGCAGTGTATTGATAAGACCTGACTGGATTTTTACTCATTGAAGTTCCCTTACTTCCTTCTTTTCTTGCAGCCAAATTTTCTGTGACATCTTTTAGTTTAAAACACCTCTTAAGTTTAGAGTTGAGTCGTTTTACTTATGTACACGTCTATCGCAAATTTGCAACAACAAGCTTAAAAAGGAAAGCATACATTGAGCTGTGTCTTTTGATATCTACTCATATCAGGAGAAACCACCAAAAACAGTCTCACAGAAGAAAGACAGAAATGTCTTGTAGAGCGGCTCAAGAGAGTTCCTACTTCCCAAACGGACTTGTGTAGAAGCACAGAAAGTTCTGTAAAGATAAGGCTGCTTTTTCTGAACATTTAGTGATGTGGTCAAAGGAACACCTCGTTCATGGACTGGTGCTAAATGTCTACGATTGTAGACTGCATTGGCCAACATTGTCTTCTTTAACTGCTTAACCAACAAATTACAATTTTAACTTTAACTGTGTGAAGTTGAGTCAACCCGGAAGTTTCCAACTCTGGACTTCTACCAGATCTGTTTCCTCTCTGTTGTGGTTAGGCTGCAGCACGGAGCTGGACCACAAGACAGGACATGCTCCCCACCCCAGTGATAAGCCCCCCCCCCAATCATGTTGACTTTTTTGACACCTAAAAATCTCTGATCTGCCTGGCTTAGCTTTTTGTTTGGGGTTTTCTTTTGTTGTTTTTTTTTTTTTTTTGCTGTAGGAAAGTGAAATACAACTCTGAAAATGAACCAGATGTTTTAATGTTTCGGTGCCTGACTCCCTCCTCACTTGCACGGCTCTGTGCAAATTGATGCGTCGATGCTCAGGCATCCAGTAAATCTAGAAGTCTATCGTTATCAGTTGCGGAGCGCTCTGACCTGCATGGGGTAACAGAGAAGAGAGGGTTCAGATCTTTTGGAATGTGGACGAAATTTCCAGCCATACGACTGTAGCTGTATCCACCTCTTTCATAAGGTCTGTGTTCAAAGATGAAAAAAAGTGCCTGCCAGTTATTTATTTTACAACAGGCATGTTAATGTAAATTGGTGTGAATGTATGAATGAATGAAGAAATGACTGTAAGCAGCACTGCACTTATGTCCATGACAAATTTCCCTCCAGGGACAATAAAGTTTGTCTTATCTTATCCTATCTTATCTTATCTTATCCTATCTCATCTTGGCCTCAAACAAGATTGTCCTGCGTGGATTACTATTCTCAGTCAATACTTCATGGTTCAAACTTCCACTCACACAGGAGATGAGTGTACTTTGTGTGTGTGTCCTAACCATGATTTTTCTCTGTCTCTCTTTGTCCAATCCCCATCCCAACCCTGATCCCAAACCCCTCCTCGGGGCTCCAGTACAGGATTGGGCAGCTGTATATGATCAGTAAGCACAGCTGTGAGCAGAGTGGTGGAGGAGAAGGGGTGGAGGTGGTGAGGAATGAGAAAGACGTCCATCCACAGCACGGCCCAGGACAGCTGACCGAGAAGAGAATCTACCTCAGCAGGTAGTATAATGTAGTCAGTCCTAATGGTGTACTTAGACTTATCATTGAGGCTGTTTGCCTCATCCTCATGTTGTCAGCTCTGTCGTTATGATAACTGATGAGGTCTGATCTTTGGTCGCTTACACCACCATACAGCTTTACTTCCTATACATAGAGGCCGATCTGACTGAAGGGCAATAAAAAGTCATTCCAATGCAGTGACACAGTGCAGAGTAGCCTGTGTGCATCCAAAGTCCAAGCACACACAGTCTGAAACATGTTGCAGCTTGTGCTGAGTGTGGGGTTACAGAAGAACTGTTATTTTCCCATGAGCTCATCTTGCGGTAAATCCTGTGAGTGTTATGGTTGACACTCAGCAGGGACAACAGCATAGGTGGTTATTTTTGGGCACAGGTATTTCTCTTGTTGGGAACTAAACAATGTCGTACTTAACCAGTGTAATCACATCCGAAGAATGAAACATTCAACAGTTTCTTTAATTATTCCAAAGTTTTATGATTGAGGGGTCGTGTACAGTGGGACAAAAGTTATGCCAACTAGAATAGTGACAGGGTGAGGCAAGACCCTGACACAAAGGACTCACCAGCCTAACATTAAATTAAACATTTCAGTTACACTTAAGTCAAAATATTAGCATATTTCCATTGGCATTCAGGATCAATCAAAATTCAACCCTGTACCCAATAGAGGAATAAGCTATTCAGGTTAAAATTGTTTTCCAGCAGTAAACATTTTTATTTTGCTGTAGTGTTCCCCCTGTTAATCAGCTTCAAGCAGACACAATAGGGACTAGTTTTTGAGAGTTTGTTGACGCTTCCTTTCTCGTTGCTGGGGTTGCTGCTTGGTTAGGGATAGGTACCTTTCAAATTAGAAACGATATGGTCCGAATGGGCTGCACGGTTAGCACTGCAGCCTCACAGCAAGAAGGTCACCGGTTCAAATCCCCACCTCGGCCGGTGGGTCTTTCTGTGTGGAGTTTGCATGTTCTCCCCGTGCATGCGTGGGTTCTCTCCGGGTACTCCGGCTTCCTCCCACAGTCCAAAAACATGCTTACCAGGTTAATTGGTCACACCAAATTGTCCCTAGGGTGTGAGTGTGTGCGTGCATGGTTGTCTGTCTATGTGTCAGCCCTGCGATTGACTGGCGACCAGTCCAGGGTGTACCCTGCCTCTCGCCCAATGATTGCTGGGATAGGCTCCAGCCACCCGCGACCCTAAAAAACAGGATAAGCGGTATAGAAAATGGATGGATGGATGGTCCGAATGCCCAGTGTTTGTACTTTTGTGTGTTTATGTGGTTATAAATATAAATTTGTTGGATAAAAAAACTTAAATTGTTTTCAATTTAACATATTTCTTTCTCCATATATAAACTCGCAATGCTGTGTTCATGTCCATCATGGAAAAACGCCTACTCTTCTACTCCCTCACAGTCTCAAGCATGCATTTAGATCCTGAAACACGTTACTGTTTGATCCCACATGAACAAGTATGCAGTACTACAGATGTAATTTGGAAGGTACCTTTAAAAGTAACTAATTTGGTACCCCTATGCTTGGTGCCAAGTCTTTAAGGATATTCATAAACAGCCCTGAACAAAATACTACTCAAACTGCAGATATTTAAAATCTAGAACTGGTCCAGCACAGATGCTGTTAGGTTATAATTTATTACCTTGTTACTTCTTATTTCCTTTAATACAAATTATGTATTCAATGTACAACAATAAAACAAAATACGCCAAACTCTCATTACCAATAAGGACCACATGCTGTGCCTAAAATCGGCTAAGATGCAGAAAGGAGACTCTAAGGTAAGATTTATTTCAACAACTGTTAAAAGTCCTTTGTGATTATAGGGCTAACACTTTTAAACCCCCTGTGGTACACTAATAAACACTTTTAATACTAACTTGCCACTGTATAATATGGTGTAATAAACTATGATTTAAGTCTTTATAGACTTTCTAATATAATCCTTAATAGAGGGTATTAAAAAGTGTGACCAGAATTATTTTTGTATTTGCTTCAAGCTGAGTTGTTATAATGTTTTCCTTTAAATAGGATTTAACGCACTGTGAGAACTTCTTTCATTACAGTAAACAAGGAGGGGTGTGAGAAATGAGAGGGTAAAATAATTGTCCAACCTCAGGAATGTGAAGATGTGTGCGACTTCAGTTCCCATGTTATTGTGCTGAAATGATGTGTGTGTTTTATCTGCTCTGTGCACAGTGTGACAGTCTGTTAATCAATGAATTGTGATTATGGTGAAAGCCCAGACATTAAAAAAAAAGAAATTCTCTTCTACTCTAAATTTATTTCTTAACCCTAAGCCAACCTCAATCATTACCCTAACGTAACCTCAACTCTTATTCTAATCATCACTATAAACCCAAGGCCCAGTCCTAAAATAAACTCTGAGAGAAGTAAAGAAATGTTCGCACTGTGGAGGATTTTCCTAATCTTTCAGTGCTTGTGGGACATTTGGTCCTCATTAGTAAAGATATGCTGGAACACACACACACACATACACACACACACACACATACCACACATAAGTACAGTGAGTGCCAAATGTATTCTCCCTCCATCATACTTTGACATGTGACCTAGAAGCTACAGTAACAATTTATCACCACAGGTGTAATTGGGAATGAGTCATACAAATGAACAGTGCTGAGAGTAGCCTACAGGTAATCTGGCTATAAATGGCACAAAAACCACTTAGGATCTCTCCGTCTCCCTCCATAATCCCCCCCCTCTTCCCGTCTCCGACTGTGATCCTTTTTTTTTTCTGATTTTGCTCTTCAGTAAACTGCCATCCTGGGCGAAAGCGTTTGTCCCTCGCTTCTTTTACGTGACGGAAAAGGCCTGGAACTTCTACCCGTACACCATCACAGGTGTGCAGCCAAGTGCTAATGTTTGTGTTAAACATCAGGTTACTTTCACCCTGATGAATTATACAAAACTTATTTACTTTTACCAGCTGGTTTTTCCAAGTACTATCAAATATTTATGCTTGTGAATTCCCCAGTGGTTGTGTGTGTATGTGTGTGATTACATACTCACGCATGTTTTAGTAACTAATGCTGTTTCCTATCTGTATTGCATGTGCCTGGTGCTGCAGAGTACTCAGTAAGTATTCTCACACATCATAAACTGTACATGAAAGCAACAGAGCTCATCTTTTATCAGTATCAGTGGATTTTATTTGCAGCCTCCTTCCTCACTCCATCTGTGCCCTCAACCTCTTTTCCTCCTTGCATCTCTGCAGGTATCGTTCCTCCCCAAATTCAGCATTCGTATTGAGACGAGATTCGAGAACAACAACGGCAATAACAGCAATGTGAGTATGGAGGGAGGGAGTGTGAAGTGCAAAAGATGGAGTGATTAGACAAGAGGGGGAAGAGAGAAACTGCAATTTTCTCTGCAGCACAAAAAAATGTTCATCCAATTGATGTTCCCATTACAAGGAAAATAGGGAAAGCACAGAATGCAGTATTGGCAGATCTATTAACCACACATGCTGCGGCCTTGAGCACAGCTGCCATGCCACATTTTATCCAAGGTGAGTGTGCATAAACGCACATACACAAACGCACACAGAGCCACACAAATACTTGAAACTGTGTCTGGCCCCTGTGTGTGTGTGTGTGATCAAGAAAGGAGCGAAGCAACAAGAGCCAACATGTTAAAATCTGAAAATCTGCTGAGGACAAAAATCTGGAGAATCTTGTTTCATGTCAGACAGTTACATGTTACATAAGTTTACTCCAAACAAACACACACTCTCGCATGATGTGTGCACTGCATCATCAACGGCCTTTAGGTGGAAAGTACTGTGCTATCTGAGGTATCTGTACTTTCTTTTGTTGGGACTTAAAAGGGAAATACTGTAGTTTTTACTCAACTTTTCACATTTTATAGCTATAGTTATTATTTACCAACCCCAAGCCTACTAATATTTTATTTCTAAACTCTAAAGCTCTGTTATGCAGCTCCAAAATACGGCAATTTCAAGATGGGACATTCACATCTCTTTTCCATCCCCTCTGCAATGTGTAAAGTGTTTAGATGGGGTAAAGCTATGCCACCTCTGATCATTGTGTAAGTACAAAAGCTTTGTTAAGTTTGGCAGTTTTCCTTGAAATTACGTTGATAACTTATATTTTTTCAGTTATTTTCAGTTGCTTTAGAGAATTTAGGCCACGATCGATATTTAGAAGAAATAAGTTGTATTTTAAAGTGAATAAAGCTGTAATTTTATGACCAGAACAGTAAAAAAAAATGGAAAATTACAGCTTTAAACTTAGGTCAATAGATATAATTTTTTGTATAAGAAGAAATAGACGCCTAGATGTTTGTTTACATTAAGAGGAATAGTTGAGTAGTATCCAGCCAGCTGTATTAGAATGAGAAACTTGGATCATCTTGTGGTGTTATATCATAGAGCTGCTGTGAACAGATGAGAGAAACAGCACTTGCAGATTCATGCACAGGCTGTCCAAAAGTGACTGAATAGACCCTGTTTCTTTTACGACCCCACCAGTGTGGGACTAATGTGCTAAAACACTGAGTACTTGGTTATTCAGGAAATGTTTACTTTAGAAGAACTTCATACAATGCTTCAGATTCCTTATTTTAGTGCTAGAGGATGGCTTTTGTGTCCTTCCCCTTCAAAAATAAGCTATAGGCTTATCACATTCTAAGACTAATTTTTTTTCTCATAAATTTATGTCATTATTCCTGAAATTTGTATTTTATCCTTGGGTTTTAATGTAGCCCTTTTGGTTGGAAGACTAAATACAAAATCTTGTTTCTTATTTGTTTATACATTTGCTTTTAAAACTTGCTCTATTTCTGTTAACTTCGGCAGTGGAAGCTACTGAACCCTTCTGTGTTAGAGACAAGCTTTTACTCTTCTTCTGAAGTACATCAAGTAGCCAGGGTTCGGTTCTTATCATGGTTTTGTGGTCATGGTTTTCAGTTCGTTTTGGTTTGGTGTCCACTGTTGTTGTTTTTAGCACCCCAGATTATCATGTACCCTAATAATCCACCATTAACAGGTTATTTTCAATCAATCATGTCATGTATAGTCATGAGAAACCTGAAGGAATATGGCTCTTTCCCATTTAAAACACAATTAAAGCTGGGGGAGACATTGCTAATTTCAACATGCTAACTCCTCAATAAGGAAAGTTACAATTGGCTGACCCAGAAGTCACTAAAAGGCACTAAATGATGCTGCTGTCTAGTTTGCATAATACTCTATTTGAATGTAATTGTCATGGACTCTGTGGGAGAGAGATAACGTGGGAGAGACAGAAAGCAGATAAAACACAACATCATAAAAATTGTTTAGAACTACGAATTAACCATTTTTTCTGTTGAGTCTTGTTTTTTTTAATGTCAAGCAGAGGCAGAGGTGACTGAGACCACAGGGAGTCTGAAAAGTCAGGGAGTCTGAAAAGTCATTAAATGTAGTGACAAAGTCTCTAATTTGGCAACATTCAGTCGCGGTTTTATCCTCAACTTTCCTACCTCAGAGCTCACAACGAATCTAAAGTGCTCCTAGACAGAACGACCCAACGCCACCAATACACCCTCTAACTCTGTCTCCTCTGCTCGTCATGTAAACAACACACACACCTCCCCACAATTGCTGTACTCTTCGTTTTACGTTGCGTATGATCTGAGCTACATACTCCCACCAAATTGAGCTGTAAAACGAAGAAAAACATGAACCGAACGGAGTACACGCACCCCAAACCAAGTGAGGAAAACCGAACGATTCTGGTTTTTCGATCCCTATTACCAAGTACATTTTCTTGCTTAAGTCCATTTTTATTTGCCCATTTTAGAGCTGTTATCATTACTACCCACTACCTTCCTAAGACTGCTTATACAAAATAAACACTTTCTGTATTCACACAAAATTAAAAGACCCCTGGCTTCTTGAGAGGTCTTTTATTATGAAACACTGACAGTACTAAGTTGTGGAGAATATAGTTATAAGTTTCCTTGACGGGACCTCATCCTGATCCTAAACTGACTCTAGAGTAACACTGTAATCAACGTGGACAATTAAATACTATATTAAAATTACTTTATTGCTAAAAACTATGCTTGGTAGGCATCCACATAATATAAAAAAATCAGTTTGAGTTTATTCATCTCTGTTTCTCCCCAGGCTGTGTGAGTCTGGCCTGGATTTTAGTTAGAGACACAGATGCTTCTATTATTTTATAAAGGTCATTTTGATGAAGCACTATTACTGATAACAGAGAATTTTTACCGTGTTATATTCATATCCTAACAAAAGTAATGACTTTACCAACAATTTTCAACACTGTGGAGGCTCTCTTTGTTTTTTGAACAATAGCACCAAACATGAAGAAAGACAAAAATGAAGGAAACATGTGAGCGTCATGCCCTGAACACAAACTGAAAAGGAACACAATGCATGCAGCTTGAGCAACGCATTTCATAAGAGGGAGCTGGACCTTGGGCAGACACAGACCAAGAACAGGACCATGGGAGCATAGGGAGCTGTTATCTAACACAGGGTTTTTCTTATTTGTTAGTCTTCAACTGTGAAATGAACAACTTCAGCGTGGCTTTAGAGCACATTTTAAACAAGGTCAGATAAAAGTGCACTCTCCCAGACTTCCCTTCGTTCTCTCTCAAGGAAAAGTGTATTCTGCTCTCATAACTCCTCTTCCCCCCTCTCTTTAATATCCCACATGCGTCCTTGTTTTTTGTCTCTTCATCTCTCCCTCCTCTGCTCCCTCTGCCTGTACTCTCCTCTCTTTGCTCCACTGTGATTTGCTCCAAGGGCCTCGGGGTGGGATATAGTGAGGGGTGTTATGGTGTGTGACCTCAGTTTTCTACACAGTTACTCATCTACTCCCTCCACTGAGTGAGTGACTGTATGTGCGTGAGAGTATTTGTCGAGTGTGTATGTGTGTCTGTGCTCATTATACAGTATGACCTCCTCCATCTGTTTGACTGTAGGTGTTTGGGGACACTCCAACACCGGCAAAGAATGTAAGTTTCCTGGATATCCTGAGTGACCCCATCCCAGAAAAGCACTACAAAGTGTCAGAGGTACGTACTGAACCCTAACAAGTACACAAAAATGCAAATGTGATATCAAGACAAACCAAAAAATGGGTGTAGAGCTTTAGCCACACTGAGCCTCTCGAGATGTTGCAAAGGAAAAGGCCAGATCTGCGTAGGAAAGAATATTAGCAGGGAAGTGTCATCAACTGGATATCATAGCTTATAAGTACAGTAGTGAATGTAAACAAAATGTTTCCAAAGCTTAGTGGGAAAATGAAAAAGCAGACAAGTTTGTGGCATTTTTTACCCATAATCCTTTGCACATTTTTTGTTGCTGCATGTCAGAACACAAGTCAGGATAGTCTGCTGGCGATGTTGATCGCTCACAGGTGTTGGTGGAGCTGGAGTGTAGGACAGAGTCTCATTACTGAGGATTTCACATGTCTACCATCCCAATAACCAGCCTCTCCTCTTTCACAAAGGCTTCATAACCTCTAAGCTGTTAACTCAAAGCCTGACTCTACTCATTATGATAGTTTCATGTATAAGTCAAGTGAAACACGATCTGGCATCACCACAGAGTGTTTTATCCAGAAAACAAACCAGATATTTAAATGTTGTTTGGTGCATGACTTCCTAACCGGCTCAACCTGCTTTGTTGTGCTCACACATTCTGCAAAAAGTGAAGTGCAGAGCTCTGACCTGTCGAATCAAAAAAGGACTCACAATCCATAGGGATGGGTACCGAATTAGGTACTTTTACCGATCAATTCTGTCTGTAGCACCAAGTACAACAAAAACTAAAACTTTGACATTTTATCATTTAACAAATTAATATTTTTTTACCACATAGACACTCACAGAAGTACCAAAAATTGGAACTGTTGAGTACTGATACCAATTGCCAGGTACCCGGACATCAGCGCCAAATCATTTCAGATGTGAAAGGTACCCATCCCTAATAATCCAAATTAGCAATTTCAGTGGAAGTTAATGCATTGACTAGGTTTGAAAATTATTGGATACAAAGCAGTCACAGAGAGGAGATGGACTTGACATGGTTCCAGTGGAATTTCACTGAAAGGTGGTTCCCAAAACTATCGAGTGAAGTCACTGAGACTATGCCTGTTCTGTACAGTCTTTTACAGCCTTATCTATCTCAAGATAAACCTGTGCAACGCTAATCTCCACCAACTTTTAAATCTAATTCGTATGTGCTCAAACTGCTCAACAACACAATTCCCAACTGGTGACGTCAGAAGAGCAGAGAACAGAAACCCACGCTTCTTTTCCAACTGCGCCTGACTGGCCTGTGTCTTACTGCTGGAAAGCATAAATCAGTAAAACACCCACACATCTCTTTTTCAAATCTGCCTTTTCATTCCCTCCCTGCCAACATTTTACACTTCTCTACTCCCTTGAAGCCCTTGGAGAACAAGGTCAATTCACAGGCCAGACACGGAAAAAATGCAGAAAAGTGCACATACTAACACACATTCATGCACACACATAAAAAACACACAATCTGTTAGAGTAAGTGACACAGTGAGAACATAAAACCACAAACACATTCCAATCATCCCCTGGTCACAGATGAATAATGTGTGTTATCACACTTTCCTCTTATGGGCTGTGTTGAGCAACAATCTGCTTGCACCTCCATACACGCACTGCTACACTTGCTCTCTCTCTCTCTCACACACACACAATTACACAGATACTCTAAACATCTATAGTTTCTCGTGGAAGAATCCTCAAAGGGCCAAAGTTTTTGCAGAATCAGCAATAAAATATAGAGCCACTGTTTACTCTACAGGACCTGAGTCTCTGGCAGTCGAGTAAAACCGGACGAGGGCCTCTGGAGAAAGGCTGGAGAGACGACCACACGCCGGTTATGTGTTCCTATAAGAGGGTGCAGTGCAGCTTTGAGGTGTACGGCTTCCAGACCAGGACGGAGGAATTCATTCACAGAGTAAGACTGAGCTTTTCTTCCCATCATGCCTCCTGTCTAATGTAGGGAAAGCTGCTTGAAGATATGATCTGTTATTAATGTCAGGAACCCTTAAAGGTGTACTGCAAGGTGGAAAAAATTGAATTTAAAGTTAATTGAATATGATAAAGCACTCTGCTTCTTTTAAACACTTATTTCTTCAGGTCACAGTGTTTAATTTTGTTGGAATAATTTAAGCGTGCCATGTTTTTCATTTTGGCACAAATAAATCATTAGCACATTTATTTCCTGACATAAGTGTAAGTATCAAAATCACTGCTGGGACGGCTGTTGTCTTAGATGACCTCTGCACTGAGTTTTATGGGATCCAACTTGAGGTCAGATAAATCAGGAGAAGCTGTGAAGCAGTATTGTTTTGAGCTACTGCACGTCAGAGGGCCTCTCTCTTATTCTGGCTCAGAAAAAGAAATGGTTACATGAGGATGAGGATGGCAGAACAAGATAAACGTGTGAAGAGGAAATCAGTGTGATGACAAACTGCCATTCAGCTGTGAAGCAAATAAATGTAGTATGGAGAAAAGCAAGTTGACAACACCCTATTCCCAGCATTGTTACTGTTAACGGCAGTGTTTACAGGAATGTGGCTTTCACTTTGACTAACACTAACACGCAAACACTCCTGAAGTAACTTTTAATTGCCCTCCACTATTTCAGTATCATTTTCATTTTCCAGTATCATTACCTTTTTAATGTTTCTGTTTTAATTTCAGACCATCCAGGACATTCTTCTGGTCGGCCACAGGCAAGCTGTGGCGTGGATAGACGAATGGCACGGTGGGTTGGGAACATTGTTCATGTTGCAGAAACACACAGAACAATGCTGTTGTACTTAGTTGCACTTTGAAGAAGACTGTAGCCTCAATGTACGCTCTGTGAAAGTGAACTCATATTCCACTCTCTGTTTGTGTGTGTGTGTGTGTGTGTGTGTGTGTGTGTGTGTGTGTGTGTGTGTGTGTGTGTGTGTGTGTGTGTGTGTGTGCGTTCTTTTCTCTCCCCACAGGCCTGAGCTTGGAGGAGGTGAGAGAGTATGAGCAGGCAATGCAAGAGAAGACCAACAGCAAAGTCAAATCCAGCCAGAACAACACAGGTGAGGTTGCAGCTCCTGACCTGCACTATGCTGAAATACCACAGAGGACAGGGAGGGAGACAGGCCAGGGGGGAGTGAGGGGGAGAGGAGCAAATACAGCTGGAAGCGAGAGCCGTGAAGGTATAGGGAGAGAAGAAAACAGGGAGTAGAGATGAAAAGGACAGTGGGTTTTGAAATGTATATTTGTGCTTAGCGATAATTATTCTTGTATCTAATTTGAGCATAACAAGGAGAAGAGATGTTCAGAAGTACTGTGAGGCAAAAGCACTTAATCCACTTTTTTTCGTTCATTAGTGCAGTAATTAAAAGTGAGCAGGTATGTTGTATTTCTTTAGCTCTCTGTGTTTTCTACTGCTGGCCACAATCAGCGAATAACTCACAAATGCTATCAGGCTTGATCAGAGCCTGGTTGCACCACTAGTGCCGTCACTGTGCCCTCCGAGTACCCAGATGGCTGGCGATACATCTGTGGGTGGAGAATGGGGAGAGAAGAGCAGTCAAGGGGCGGTTTACTACCCAAGGAGCTGCAGGAGGGAGACGCAGAGGGTGTGAGACCAAAAAAGGACGGGGTAAAAGACAGATGTGAGGTGTGTGTGGTGGTGGGAGGCGGCAGAGGGGGGCTTGCCCATGAAGTGATAATGCCACTGCATTGCTCTGATAAACAGTGTAATGCAGCCACCTGCTGAACTCTCCCCATCACCACCCTTCACAACATAAATAACTAGCCATTGCAGCACTTAGCTGCAAATGTCAACTGGTGGGGGTCTGTGTCTGGGCATACGTGTTGTAAGAATGCCATGTGTGTATGTGTGTACATGTGTGTATGTGGTCACCCTGCCCCCTACTGGCTGGTCTGGTGAACCTCAGCTGCATGTGAGAGTTATCAAAGGTAGAATTCCCAACATGGCCTGTAGCATCTAGCTGCCTGCTCTCTCTTTCTCTCCCTCTGTGCCCGATGATGAGAGATATCAAGCTGCAACAAATCTGCAGTCATTGCTCAACCTGCTGCAGCTCGATGCACTAACATGACCCCCTACAGGCCAAGCGACGCCAGTGCGCTAATCTCTGCACAGCCCTGCTCGCAGTTTTCATTCATTTCATTCATCTGCTGTAATAAAAGTAAATGGATGTCATTTACTCTAGAGAGTCTAATAAAACGTGGGCTGTGTGAGGTGAATACCAATGAGGGATTTAGATAATATGCATCTAAGTGTACGACACAGATCTTAAGTATACTCTTATTAATTGAAAACTCAAACACACAGTCCCTCTGTTCCCCTTCTGCTTAGTGCCTCTTTGGCTTTTTCCTCCTCTTTTATCTTTAACTTGTTGGTTCTTTCATGTCATGTTCCCCTCTTTTATTCCTTCCTTTTTCATCTCTCAGTCTCATTACTTCAATTTCACTTTGCATTTTTGGCGTAATGCATTTGTATCATCTCTCTCGTCGTCTTTTACAGGCCATTCGGCTGCCCCTCGTCCTGTATTCTCTCGCTCCATCTCGGTGACAGACGAGCGTTCCCTGAAGAAGATGGGAGTGACGACAGCAGCCATGTCTGACCCTGCTGCCCCCTCTGGGCCGCAAAGTCCCATTCGCCTCAACTCCACCCCCGAATAACGCCTCAAACACACAGACACGCACACATAGACATACACTGAACAACTCATACACACAGAAAATCAACACCAACATTCACCAGAGTCATGTGAGGCTCCAACACAAACCACTTGCAAACTCTGACGGAAATATCACCCTGCAGTGGAAATCCTGAGGAAAATGTTCTACTTGGAGACAGAAAGAGGAAAAAACTGTAGCACACTTTTATTTCATATCTGTTGACTATAGAGGGTATGCAAATAATGTCACAGAAGGCAGTGTCACTGCAATCACCTTCACCAAGCGGCAGAAAGAACGAAGCAACAAGCAGTATCTGTGCTCAGCCGTAATTAGGGATGGGTACCTTTTACATTTAAAATGACACAGTACAAATGCCTGGTACCTGGCAATCGTATCGGTACTCAACGGTACCAATTTTTAGTACTTTTGTGTTAATGTGGTGATAAATACTTGTTTAATAATAGAACCTCAATTTTTTTCAATTTTAAGGGGCTGTGCGGAGTTTGAAAGTGAGCCTAAATCAGTACCCATCCCTAGCCTTAATGCTTCAAAACTAGGGATGGGTACCAAACCAGGTACTATTATAGGTACCGAACAAATTCTGCCAATGGTACAGAGTACCTATTCATGTAAAATCAAAAGGTACCATGCTTAAAGACCTAAGTGTATCCTTGTGACTGTGAGGGAGTTGAAGAGTGGGCTGGACATGAACATAGCATTGCAAGGATATATATTAAAGAACAAATATGTTAAATTGAAAAAATATACTTTATTATTAAACAAACTGATATTTTTTACCACATAAACACAAAAAAGTACAGAAAAATGAGTACCGTTGAGAACCGGTACCGATTGCCAGGTACTGGGCATCGGTACTGTATCGTTTCAAATGTGAAAGGTACCCATTCCTATTCAAAACAAGAAAAAATTTAATAAAAAGCCAAGGGGAGTATTAAAAGACAAGATTAAAGGTAAAAATTGGGTTTGCCTGTTCTTAAATGAGAGTTCTTGCAAAGCTGATCTTCTTCCAACCTGGCGAGATCAACATGCCGACTTACCAAAACTTATCTTGTTGGGACCGTTGTTCTACTTTAAAAGGCTCAAAAGCACTATTCTTCATCTAAATACTGGACATGACAGTTTTTTTCTGCGGACAATTCGATTCCTGATACGTAGTAACATGCAAAACTGTAATGTTGATGAATGTTTATGAAGCGACAGAGTGAAGCCGTGCAGCCTTCAGAAGCACATGGAGCCTCTGTTTTCAGTTGAGGATGAATACACCACAGCCTTTAATCTCCCTTTCCTTGTTCTTACTCAGTCACTTGAGGTTAAATTAAAAGTGTACTTTTTAAATAATGATCTGCACAGTCTGTTTCACAAAGCTGATTTGGCGTTGAAAGTTCAAAAGCAATGACTCTGTTGGTATTTACAACAGATAATACAAAATCAATGATTTAACTTGCCATCTATTTGACCAAATATTACAGAGATGTCTTTTCATTCAGTTGTCAGACTTAATCTCAGTGCCTGCACGTTCAGCTGAAGCCATGTGTATCATTGTTAAAGTTTAAGAGGTGAGCTGCGTGTAGCTGTCAAATTAGAAATTAATGGGAGGCACCAACACTTTTATAGACGGTAAAATATATTATTTTGCTAAACATTACTGTAATTCCCTGCAGGCTTTGCTTTATATACTCCTCTGGCTCATAAATCAGGTCCATATAAATGTCAGAGAAACCCATTTCTGGCCACATGTCAAGACCGAGCATCACTGTGTCTTTGCTAAACTGAGGGGATCTCTATTGAGTCAGGCTGCCCTTGATTTGAGCAGCTTTTTACCTGTTGTACTTCCGTTTCCATCAAACACCAGCCAAAGAAAGTCATGTTGCAGGAAGTTTTGCCTCACAGTCTGATTCGCTGGTGTGTCCTGGTTGAAAGTGATTGTGGTGCATACAGCACATACCCTCCATAAGGATATATGAGCAAGTTAGCTTAGATTTTTTGACAGTAAACTGCTTGGTTTAAGGTCTGAATGGGGCAATTTATTATTTTCTTATATTACTGTTTTGTCTAAACTGTTGTTCTTGGTGTTCTTACAGGTTTGATTGAGATACAGTATAACATGTAAAAAACGTGTGATGTACAGCGCTAAACCCATGTGTCTGTTATTACGAATAAGCTTATTTTCCAAAGATTCCATTAAGACTCCTGCAGTAATGTTTATCTTGTTCTACGCACATGAAGTTTTGCACAACATGTTAAAGCTGCACAAGCACACAGACACAATGTGCCTGTTTAAAGTCGATTCCAAGAGCTGCCCTTTGAAAATTCCTCCAGTGTCCTCAAAAGCCTGGAAACTCGGAGCAATTCAGCACCCTCTCTCAGCACCACTGAGGAGCACGCCGGCCACCAGCAGGGCTCTCGATTGTTTCTCAGCCCCCAGCCAGCAGCCTACAGACAGATGCATAAGGAGTTTAATAGAGTGGATCTAATGAGAAAGCAGAGGAGAACGATGGAGGCTGTCAATGCTATGGATCAGCTCCCATCTCCACCTTAGCCAATAGGTCAGACCTGGTGTATTGACAGAGGGCAGTGAGGCGTTGTATTGGTTCCTTGATCGCATAGCTGAGAGCTGCAAATGGGTCAAGCTAGGGGTAAATTCAAATTTAAGTCAATGATGTGAGCATTTATAAGATTATTAGCTTTATTTTTGTGTAACAGGTAGAGGAGAATGGGTTCTCTTCAGGGAAGACGGAAAGAAAAAAAATGTAATTTCAAGTTTCCTGTTGCTTGTTTGTAAAAACACTGAGTTTTAATGAAGTACATAGAAAATCAAATTGAAATCACTCTGTAAAGTCTTTTGTAATGGATTTTTTTAATCAATAAATGCAATTTTATCCAAGTGAGTTTTGATATCTCCTCAGATAAGTGAAAAAGTAGACTCGGCACACACATTGTCAGCCATGTTTGATCAGTATTGACCTGCAAAGATGGGGCAGCTGCTGGCACATCACCGCACTCACATGTAATCTACTCACCTATTTCACACTTGTGTGCCTTGTGGCACCAGCTCCAGCAGCAGTGGACATAAAGAGAAGCAGACATTAGGTCCACATGTAGCTCTAAGCAGTTTTTTTCCCTCTGCAACACAAAGAAGGAGAATAATGAATGTTTAACAGATGCAAGGTTGTGAGCTGGGTGTGTGTGCATTACTGTTATCTCTGTATCTCTTTATTGTTCAGGATTTCAGGGCAAAAGTCCAGGCTTTTCATGGAGAGTTGTGCGGGTTCCATTGACTGACAGACATGGCAGCTTGCTTCAAATGCTGCACTAAAAAGCTCACATCATGGGGCTCATTATAGCGTCTTTTATCCCAACAAATCAAGAGCCAGCATGACACTTTGTTGTTGGCTCCCAAACATAGGGCTTGCAGACATGCATATATACACACACATACACGCACACACATACAGATAAATACATGCACGCAAATCTCTTTATCTCAATGCTTCTCCTTACAGTAGCAGCAGGAGGCTGATATAAAAGAGCAAGTGCTCAACACAGCCAGGAGTGCTCACAAGTGCTGCAGAGGGAGCACAAACTGCCGGCTGCACTGCATTAACATTACCTCCTTCTCTTTTACTTCTTTGTCTCTCCCATTAAATTTTCTCTCTCATTATTGCCGTCTCTGCGCCTACTTCTTTCTCTCCTCTCTCATTCTTGAAATCTGCCTTGATCTCCCTTTCTTTCACTCCTTTTTATCTGCCTGTACTCATCTTCATTCCTCAAGAGGGCCACTAAAGAAGATGTACTGTGTTCATTATATGGAAATGTTCCCCATGGTACATTATCATAGATCCTGACCCTGTAGCGCTGAATCATCTTGCTATTCCCAGTTTGCCCGTCAGACCCCACAAAGAGACGGGACAGTCTCCTGAGCTGCAGCGAGAAAGCATGCTGCAGCAAGCAACCCGCAGCAAGCAAGCTGCAGCCCTGTCCCCTGCACTGCACTCCACTGTGCACATGCTTTCATGTGAAACCTTGAGCTGACCACCTTTAGGCACAAGAAAGAAAGAGCGAGAGAGAGACTGAGAGAGAAGAAGGAAGTGGAGAGGAACAGGGGAGAGGGTGAAGGAAAAAACAACAGAAATTTATGGACAAAAACCGTATTGTGCTACAAAAAAAACAAATTTAAAGGCAGAGAGCTTTAAAAAGCTGGAAGTAGAGCCTTATCCAGTTAAGCAGCTAAAGAAAAGCTTAATGGTGTCTTTGTAAGTGTGTGTGTGTCCACATTACCCTTCCTCCACCTTAATGGCATTTTGCCTAACCATACTGATGTACAAGCTTCTCCTTCAGATCAATACACACTCTTCATTCACCAGACAGACAGTAATGCAACTGCCTCATTTGTTTGTGTATGTGTATATGCGTGTGTGTGTGTGTGTGTGTGTGTGTGTGTGTGTGTGTGTGTGTGTGTGTGTGTGTGTGTGTGTGTGTGTGTGTGTGTGTGTGTGTGCGCGTGTGTGTGTGTGTGTATGTGTGCGTGTGTGTGTGTGTGAGTATGTCAATGAGTCTCAAACGGGTCCCCACTTTGCTGCAGTGTCTTTAAACCAGCCGATTAAGTATAGTGACCATTAAGCCACATAGTTTAGCATGTCACTAAATGAATGGCTCACTCCATATGCCAACACTTCCTTATGAGGATTCAGAGTGTGTGTGTGTGTGTGTGTGTGTGTGTGTGTGTGTGTGTGTGTGTGCATACCTATCCTGCAGAGGAGCTTAAACTGAACAAAGGACCTTTGGAGGTCCACTGTTTGGCAAGATTTTAACCAGACCCTACGACTGTTGTTTAAAGACCAGGTTTTACACCACCGTCCAGGTTTCATTTCTTTAACATATAAACCTGAAAGTCTAGCTTTACATGATTCACACTCAAGAATTCTTCACTTAACTTGTGTTAGTGTCTTTGAAGATCCTTATTTTCGCCTCTGTCTGAAACAGTTCATTTCAGTTACTGTCTCTTTAACTCCCCCTGCTACTCCAGAAGCCTCCTCCCCTGTTGCCATGCTACACAGTTGTGTTTCTTAACAGAGTCATGTTTGAAATGACCACTGACTGTGTACAGCGTGGCCCTGCCATTTACCATTGAACGGTTTTGAAGCCAAAATACTCCTGGCACAGGCACCACCATTGGCCGCCATTGTGCAGCCAGAGTCTGCACAGTCGAAGCGATGAGAGACTTGGGAGGGGAGCCGGATAACAAGAATAATGTTTTTTTTTTCTTTCCAAAGTGTAATCTATTCTTGGCTCTCCCTCCTGAACTATTCTACAATCCCTGAAAAAATACACAAGAACGTCAGCTGTCAATCATCGTTAAACATGACGTACAGCCTCGTTTTTAACCTCTTATAACAAATGAAAACGAAACTTTTTCAAAAAAAAGAGGACTTGAATACAAGACAGACAAATAATATATGCAATTCACCACAACAATCAGATATGAGAAATATTTCTACAAGGTATATTAATTTTTTGAAGTTTGACCACAGCCCATCTCGAATGACTGGAGATACAGATTTTTTTTACCTAAACTGCAGCCAGCCACCAGGGGGAGCAGTTTTTGTGGAGACCTCATTTCAAGTCGCGCAAGATGATGTCTATTTTTTTCACAGTCTTTGATAATGACAAATACTGAAATACGGCCACATGTTTTGGACCCTGACCTTGATCCAGACACTTTCAATACACAGAAAGGAGTCAAGGTTTTTTCACCTCTGCCTGTTCACACTGTGGCAAAAATGTCAGTCAATAACAGAAGAGCTAGTGAGTGCATCTCTAAGTTGTTGATCACGCCAAAGTATAGTCAACAATAACTCATAATACGAGCAACAGTTTGATTCATTTTCGTTTGTCTCAATTAAATTCAAAGGTGTGTCATCTGCAAAGCTCTGAGAAAAGGAGAAACTTTATTAGGCTGGATTCGTTGTAAGCCTTTGTGATTACACTTGTCTAAAAATATTACTGAGGGTGTGTCATGGATAAACATGTGTAGCTGCACTGATTTTAATATAACGCACAGTAAATTAAGTCTTGTTGGGAGCACACATTTGTGTGTTAAGCTCGAAGCTTCCCAGAAATAATTAGAGCCCTGATTACCCAGTGTTTTGCTGCACATTATGCAGGTTGCTGTGTTTCCAAACATTTTCATCAGCTCAGCAAACAACTGGAGTCCTGTGCGACAAGGATTGGAAAATGTGTTGCATAAACTAGTAGATACCAATCCTTAACAGCTGGCAGTTTGTCATATTTTTGAGGCCAGGTGATGTAAGAAAATAAAATGTTTTGAAAGAAGAGTGGAAATTCTTTAATGAGCTGTTTTATTGTCTACATCGGTTTTGTTTGCCAAACTACCGACCAGCTTTTACGAGTTCAGTGAGAGACTATCAGAACCAAACTGCTATCTGTCCCATCTTCATCCAAGTGTTTGAACGTTAAACTGCCTAAATGGGAACAAGACTCTTTGTCAAGATTCCACAATATCTTTTGAAATCCTGCAAATGCAGAAACCATTTATTTCAAAATAATTAAAAACATATCTCTGCTGGTCTACAACCTTTTAAGACACACCTCATACTGGATGGGTTCTTACTAACATGGCAAATACACTGCCCAGTCAAAAAAAAAGTCGGCACCAAAAAAAGGTCACACGTTCTATTTCATTGGACCGCTTTTAGCTTTACTGCACGCATTTGCTGTAGCATTGTTTCAATAAGCTTCTGCAGTGTCGCAAGATTTAATGCCATACAGTGTTGCATGAGTTTTTCACCAAGATTTTGCAGTGGTGATGGCAAAGTCTGATCGCTGCATAAAGCCTTCTTCAGCACATCCCAAAGATTCTCAACGGGGTTCAGGTCTAGACTCTGTGATGGCCGATCCACGTGTGAAAATAATGTCTCATGCTCCAGGACCACTCTTTCACTATATGAGCTAGGGCTGGACAATTAATCTGATTTTAATAGTGATTTCAATTTTGCCATCTGACAACCATGAAAACAATATAATCGAAGAAAAACAATTAATATGCCACACAGTGTAGATGTATGCAAGTTCCAGTGCTTCTTAGCTCTTTTGTGTTCCATGTGCAGCCACAGCGAGTGTGTGTGACTTATGTGTATCAATAATACTGTATGTGCCACTTGCTGGTTTTTTAAAGTTGTGTTAAAATCAGTACTGAATTTTTTGAATAAATGAATAATTGTGTATATTAATCGGGATTTCAATATCACTTAAAATAATAGGGATTCTTATTTTTACCATAATCGCCCAGCCCTTATATGAGCTCGATGAATCCAGGCATTGTCATCTTGAAATATGGCCGTGCCATCAGGGAGGAAACAATCCATTGATGGATTAACCTGGTCATTTAGTATATTCTGGTAGTCAGCTGACCTCACCCTTTGAGCACAGACTGTTGCTGAACCAAGACCTGACCAACTGCAACAACCCCAGATCATAGCACTGCCCCCACAGGCTTGGACAGTAGACACTAGGCATGATGGGTGATCACTTCGTCTACCTCTCTTCTTACCCTGATACGCCCATCACTCTGGAACAGGCTCAATCTGGACTCATCAGACCACATGACCTTCTTCCATTGCTCCAGAGTCCAATCTTTATGCTCCCTAGCAAATTAAAGCCTTTTTTTCCATCTGGCTTCACTGATTTCTGACTGACAGCAGTCAGACTCTACCATCATCAATATAAGATCTTGGTGAAAAATTTATGAAACACTGGATGGAAATAAATCTTGAGACATTGCAGAAGCATATTGAAACAATGCCACAGCAAATGTGTGCTATAATCAAAGCTTAAACCAACACTATGTAGTTTTTCAAACATAATATTGTCCTTACATATCCGTTGTCATGGCCCTCCGCTTTAGGATGAGTTGAATGACACCTCTTTCGTGTTCTGAAGTGGTCTGTATCGCTTGCACTAGCGCTATGTAACTTCGAGGTGGCTGGTAGTAACCCTGCCACACTAAAAAACTACAATTTTACATCGTCTTGCCTGCTTACGGCATACGTCACTTCCCCTGATTCCCGGTTTTCAAGGAAGTGTCGGCGAAAGCCAAACTCAGAGCTGTAGCCATGGCGGAGGCAGCAAGTAAGAGAAAATTTTTGTCGGAGGATGCAAAACAAAGAAAGCGAGAGAAAGACAAGCTGAATGCCCGGACCAGAATAAACATCTGTTCGGCGTTCACTCGGTGGCGTGAAATAAAAGACGAGGAGGGATGTCCGACTGATGCTGACTTGGCCCTGTTATTGCTGGACTTGTAAGTACTTGTTGATTGTTTCCAAACCGTGTACAGTATTCTCGAGTTTGTAACGTGACTTTTTGTATCACTAAGACCCATCTCATCCTGTTCATATTCATAAACAAGTAATCCCAGGCGGCAGCTATTTATTGCGAACATGGTAACTTTCGAAAGCTATCGAAACGATGACTGCAAGCCGCTAAGCGTAAAAGAAAATGTATGTGTGTTTAGCTTCCTCCGGTGTAAAATACCGAAAATGGAAGATCATTATATTCATAATATGAATATTTCTAAGATTATCATCTTGGTGTTCATGTACCTGATCAAGCTGCTTGTGCTAACTGTAGCCTACACACGATTTTTTTTTTCATGAAATGTTTTTTCTCTACAGGTATCAACAGAAGCAAGTAACCTCAACTCCATATAAACCTCACTCTCTACAGCCAATAGTTTCCAGTATTACAGAGGAGTCGGACTGTGATAGGTACTGCGTTTATTTGTTTTATTTTATTTTTTTTTACAGGGCCTGCAGTTTCATGTTTTCCCCAAATTTTACTTTATTTATATCATCATTGACTGAATTTATGTTTTCACTCAGAGGGGAATTTGGAATGGAAGGTGTACAGATACTGCAACAATGTGCTGAGGCTGAAGAGCTCGATGTTTTAGAAGCCAGGTGAGTTTTTAGTAGCCAGAAGCTGCAGTGCTCCCCTCCCGCCAGTACTTGTGAAAGCCCCTGGTCTTCTGAATTGTGTTCCTTGCATGCTGTCCTACAACACTTACTTATTGTTTCACAACAACAACATAGTCTTGTACTATTCACCCGCTGTCCCGTTCTGTTTGCTCGCTGTCATAGTCCCATTTCATAGGAATGTCATGGAACATTATAACGATTGGTGCAGGACAGTTGGCAAGAAACTTCCACCACAAACAGTGTAGCACAGCTTTTGTTCAGGGAATGAATTTTTTTGATTTTGTATTTATACTGTCTGCTTGCAGTTTATACACTTTACCTATATTCTGCTGTCTTTGCAGCGTTCATTCTCTGTCAATTGTGGAGGAAGAAGATCCCCATGACTCCCCGGACGAGGATGCAGTCAATGGAACAGCATGCAAGTATTTCTAATGAATTGTACTACATTTTGTGCTGTCATTATGTTTTGGACGCACTTCTGCCAGAGATACATATAACAGAAGTGGTCACAGATGCCCATGCACAAATTTCAGCTTTGCTGAGTAAGTAAAATGGTTCTACGCTTTTGATTCTGTATTTTCAGATGGATGTTTTTGAGATGGTAAAGTCTTCTTTTTTTCACAGATGCAGACCATGGAAAGTACAAAAAATGGGGGCTCCAACATTCACTCGACATTTGGCATGCAGCCAAGAATTTAGGAAAGAAGCTGAGATAGGTATACTATTTCATTGTATTATGAGGGATGTGTTGGTGATTGCATGTCTACACTTTTATAAAGTGCTGCAATAAAGCAGCATTTTTTGTGACTGTCTAACACTGGTCTTTTCTATTCTCAGGCTGGTACAGTGAGGGACTAGTCTGAACTGTTGCCTTGGATCCGGGACATTGTGAACCACTTCTGGTATTGTGCGAAGCAAGCATCATCTGTGGAGGATTTCAAGGTATGTTTGTGGAAAGTGAATTGAGGCCGTACAAAAACATGGATTACAGTAGGTTACAGATGTACATATGTGGTTTTTAATTTTGCAGAAGAGGTGGCACACTAATTCATCATGTTCGGAACCAACACACATGGGCAACTGGAGCCTGTGAGCATGAACCACTGGATGATGAAGCTCAGAAAAAACCTTGGATAAAACAAGGTAATTCCAATGTATTTTATGAGAGGTGTATGTTGCTTTGAATGGATTTTTGTCCATCTCATACTGAGATATGTCATTACAGGTTCAGCAGCTCATCAAGCCCTTTAAGCAGTTGTCTTGGACAAGCGGTGGTTGAAGGATGTTAAGAAATTCATCACCTTCAGGTATACACTTTTGTCAATGCTAATGTCAGTGTGTCTTACAAAAAAATAATCCAAATAGTGCTACAGCTGGTGCAAGTGTTGCTAAAGTCTCACATTACAATATCGATCTAAAAGATTTATTCACTGTCTGTTTATTGAGACATTTATACACTGATGTAGAAGCAACAAGAAATAATGATAAAGTAAAATATAAGCATGTTCATTTATAAGGTCAGTAATTACCAAAATGTAATAACATTTGTATCTTTGTTCTCACACTATCCAGGACTACATCAGATCTGGAAAATTTCCAGAACCATATACTGATGTATGCAGGGAAGCGGTTCTCATACACTCCAGCAGTCTATCGCACACGGACTCTGCTCGCTGCAATAGACTATAACTGTCACAATGGCCGCCTCCCTGCACGAAACAAGGATGAACACAAGATGTAAGTTTATGCACATTTGCAAAGACACTCCCTGTCGTAATCTTAGAGCATTTTTTCAGTATTCTAAAATTGTTTGATATATTTAGTTACAGGCGATACTACAATAAAAGGTCCAAGAGAGGGTGTTTTTCAGAGTTAACGCTGAGGATCATCCCTTATGTGTTTTGTTGAATGGACATGTTGACCTGCAGTCTGACTTTATACACACAGCCACAGCTTTACCTGTACCCACACTCATATTGTCTGCTGCTATTACAGGGTTCAATTTTTATTACCAGTTTATTATTTTATTTTTCCACTGCATTTACACTTCTACATACATCACTCTCTCTTTACTTTATGCACAGTAACTTACTGTCCATCCTACACATTATTTATGATAATGAGTGGGATTTCTGCCGAAGTTGTTGTTGTTTTTGTAAATAATGTAAATAAAAGTTTGTTATGCTTTGCAAAAAATGTCTTTATTTTACACACACACAAAAAAAGTGCACACAAAGAAGTAGAAAACAACAAAAACTAAAGCTCTGTTCTAAAGTAGTCGCCGAACCCTGAAACCTGTGTACTGTCCCATTGGGTCTGGAAAAGTGTCTGTTACTTTCCAGACACAGCAGCTTGGTATGACCACTCCGACGCCCACCCGAGGCGACCATGCTGCCAGAGCACAAACTGGCGATACGCTGCGTGTCTGTACTGTCTTTGCTCCTCCCCAGGCTCCTGGTGATCCTCCACAGCAAAGATGTCATTCCAAGCTGCCCAGGCCAGACGCAACGCCACCTCATCCAGGATGTATAAGCGCATGTGGGCCATGTTACTTATGCAGGTCTCTGGTGTTTGCCGACAGCACAGTCTTTCCTGGTCAGTGTTCATTTCCCAGCAGTTAGAACATGGAGGGCCTCTCCACCTAGGTCTTTCTGCTGTTCAGGATCCCTCAGCAAAGCCAGTGCATCAAACATGAGGCCAGGAAGTCTTGTCAAAACCATTTGGAGCAACTGGTCTCTCTGCTCAGGGTCTAAAGCCTGGATAGTGGCATTTATCAGCATTTTGCTGTTCATGCAGATCCTGAATCCTCTACTGGCTCTCGGGATCCAGGTCCTCAGGTGTCCTTCTCCCCCTTCCTCTCCCCCTCCCCCTACCTCTCCCTCTACCTACTCCCCTCCCCCCTCTACCTCTTCCCCTTCCCCTCCAATTTGTACTCTGTGGGGGTTCAAACTCTGATGAGGCAGAGGTCGAGGTGTTCTCAGGAACGGCAAATTCCTGATGAAACAAAGAAACAGAGTAGGTATGATGTAAATGCACAGTTCTATGTTCAATATGAATCAATATTACACTGAACTATAAAGCCAAGGGAATTTTCACATACAGGGGATTTGTCTTGGGTTTACATAATTCTAAAATGATTGAATGTATCAGCAACAGAATCACTGAATGATAATAGTAATAATAAAACTGTAATTCGTAATGAGGAAGCTTTATTACGGAAATGTATGACTGCCACCCAATAACAATCATGTTATAACATGAAGCGTTTCACGTTCTTTCAAATAAAGTTTAGCTCGTTATAACGTGAAATTATATTGTTCCAACAAAAACATAACACGTTATAACGTTACTGATCAATCATTATTTATATAGGATGACAGTAATACGCTGCCGTACTTATAACACAATTGTAAAGAATTATAAAAATAGAGGAAACAATGCAATGTAAAGAAAACGTATTGGGCATTTGTAGTATTTTTCCTGAGAAAAATGAAAGTTTGTCAGGCTAATCTGCTAAATGAGAAGAATGGGCATTTTATTCACAAGTAATAATGTATTTTGGGCGACCAATTTATGAGAAAGTTGCTCTAAAAAACTTGACAGGAAATAGTACAGCACAACAAATCCAGACCGTACCGGTATGTAGTTTTGTTTAGACCAGCTATTTCAAGAGTGTGATATCACCAGCTCGTGGTTGTCTTTACTTTTATTCACTTTATCGCTTCAACAGGACGAGGGCGACTTCACGGTAATAAAACCAAGTTGAACTTAGCGATTTACAACATCGTCATTTAGTCAGAAATAAATACATTACCTCGTCGCTATCCATCCTGCAAACAGCCGCTGAAGACAGAAGAATACTTTGGAGCGAAGTCCTGGCTTCTGTGTTTCGTTTTCAAAACAAATGCACAAGACCGGCAGATCCATATATTTACAACAGTACTCGCGCGCAAGGCCTCTTGGGTAGTTGAGTTCTCATAGCGGTCAAGCGGAGATCTTCCGTTGTCCTGCTTTAAGGTGGCCTAACGAAACAGATAATTAATTGCATTGTAAAATTCAATATCTAATAATGAATTCAAAAGTAGTGTATAGTGCACTTTTATTGGAATATTCTGCCATATGAACGAAAGTGCCATAACACCTGTCATGCAAACACTAAATCAGTAATTGTTATACAGTAATAGTTAAATCACAAATTTAGTGCAAATCAAATTTACAAAATGTAAATACAAAATTAAAGCTTATTGCCACTGTCAGGGCATTAAAGTGATGCTCTGGGATGGAACAAGTTGGGTCATATCACAAGGTTTAGGGCAGAAATGACCCCTACAGCAGTGTTTTTGTGCAGCAGAAGCCCAGAGCGCTCACACCAAACACCCCCTCCCTGCTCCTCTGCCGGTTTCCTATGCACTCAGACGGGCCAATTTTTACTTGACCAAAAGCACAAATAAATGGACTCCCACCGAAAAAGTCTGATATCGGTCTGCATTCACGCTTTATTTAGAGAATTTTCAGCGCGTTATTTTCACACAAAAACACTGCTAAATAAGGCTCTAGTTCTCATCGTGTCTCTTCGTCCTGGCAGAGATCCTGCATTTTTTTATATCTGGCATGCCGTGCGCAGACTGATACACTAAGCAGCGAGCGCCTTTAAGTTCTGTGGCATTGCCCCTCTTCTCCATGCTTGTTTTGGTTACTCATCGTGTTTTTCTGCCAATTTCACTTCCGGTTCCGCCACGGTCAGCAAAAGACATTTACAAAATAAAAGCATGTGAGCAACATGTACTAATGTGCGATAAAATATTCAACGGCGTTAATAGATTGACGCGTTAACGCGAAAATAACGTGTTAACTTGCCCAGCACTAGTGGTAACTATTTTTTTTTGGCCAAGCAGTGTAGAAATTAGCTGAAAAATGCAGGAAACAATTTAAACAAAGCACTTAGAAAGTAGTTTCTGTTGGTTTAAGAAAACAAAGGATAGAAAAAAGAGAAACAAATGTGATTTTTACAAAAATATCTCTCAAAGTAGTGTGGCTGTTGATAGCTTGTTACCACATGTACATGCTCTGAACATACATCTATCATTTGATCTAGGGGAGGAAAAAAAACATTTCTGCTAAAACTGAACCCTGTGAAAGGTCTCTCTAATTTATCATATTTGGAGGATATTGAGCAGCGGAACATAGGACCCTGGGAAAATAGTTTCACTCCCCTGCAGTCCCCTGTTAGCTGCTAGACAATGACAAATGTTCCCTCTTCTAAAGAGTGGAGCGACAGGCACACTCCAGCAGCACGAACAGAGGGACATAACATACTCAAGAGGAAAAAGAAAGAAAAAGAAAGAAAAAGTGGAAACCTATCAAATCCTTTTTTAATTATTACAATAATGTGGAAAAGGCACTCCTTAAAATTACACAACAGAGCTTTGTCTATAACCAAGACTGAAAATAAAGCCTGACATAATGAGAAAAGTTTAATCTCACTTTCTGCTGTTTTGACATAATTTTTCATTATCTGGCCTCTGGAAGTATATTGATGACAAAATGCTTAAGAGGTTATGAAGCAAGTTTTTTGCATTATTCTGTCAGCAAATAAAAATTCAAAACATGTTGACACTTAATGAGTACAACCCTCATTCAGTTTCCACTCTGCAAGGAAACCTGTGACACACTTCAGTAGGGATGCAGTTTAAATACGGGGATATATGAATAAACTGGGTTATTAAAGTTCCTTATGACAACAAAAAACATGTTATGTGACAAGGAAAACATAATTCACTGCATCAAGATCAATAAAAATGATGTAAAGATGATTGAGAAACAATGCAAAATGACCATTTTTAAAAAGGCATTTACATTGTTCTTTGTTTTGGATGTAGTTTTTATTCAATGATTTCTTGTCGTATTTAAAAGACCTCTGCATAACAAGACATTTGTGACCTTATTGGTTTAGTTATTTTATAGGCAAGTCATTTTTTATATGTATGCTGTACAAAAAAGGCAATAGATTTGTCTTCATACTGAGAAAATTTGTCCAAATAAGAAATAAAAACACTTGTGGCTAATTGTCATTTCCCAAATCTTGTCTGTGACGTACTTTGCGCAATTTTGATTTTAACACAAGCAAAGTGTAAATGAAGAAAATGTGTAAATGTGCGCTAGAATTCCTTCATCTTTTGTTCAAAATCAGCTACCTATCACAGGTAACTGGCTCAACCTCGTTCTCATTCATCCCCGCAGCAAAACAGTCGGACGCTGAGCGTCTTCTGACTTCAGCGGGGAAGCATAGAGTGGGTTGTTCCACTATAGAAACTGGAAAGTAATTGGATAAACGCTGGGCTTTGTCCCGCCCATTGGACGCTCAGCATCTCTGGGGGTCTATGAGGCAGTGGGCTGGCCTGAACGCTCGGCTTCTGCATGATGATTGGATGATCTGTCTGAGGCCCAATCCCTTTTTGATTGACAGTGAAATGAGCCAGTCAGCGATCTTGAAGTATAACCCTCCACCAGAGCATCTTCTCAGTTGTTCTGGATCCAGAGGCTTTATCAATCCTCAGCGAGTTTACCTTTCTTAAAAACGACGAGCGTTGAGAGAACACTGGTAAAATCCCTGGAAAAAACACCTGGTTGGTACGACAGAGTCACAGATAATTTTCTTGAGAAGGAGCAGAGGGTAGAATTTGCGTTTAAATAAATAAACAAAGTTATGATGTAGGCCGGAAAAAAATTTGCTTCCCCTCCTTGACTGACCAGCACCCGCCACTGCATCAAAGTGATGGTGTCCATCATCAACAGCTCATCAAAGCCATCTAGCCAGAAGGGAGCATAGGGAGCATGAGAGTGGATGGTTGATACATTTTTTTAACAATGTGCTTGTGGCTCATATGATCAGAGGTGGACAACACTTGGCACAGCTGTTCACACCTGGCCAGCTGGATCGTTCATCCCGAAGTTTGTCAGGAGTTTAACACTTGTGATGGGATCTTATTTTCAAGCTTTATATGCAAATTAACACAGAACCCTATTTTCAGCTTTTAACAATGATAACAATCTGTGAAGCACAGAAAGAGTAAGAACTGGAATCATGTGAGTAAGTGGTGCAGGGAAATGGAGCATTAAGGACAGCAGTGACATCTTGTAACAAGAGATGTCAAGTTTAATGTTATAATTATGAGTTAATGTAAAACCTTTTTAGTGCTGCCCACCATTTTTACATGGGAGTACGTCACGTGATTATAATATACCAAATATACCTACCGATCTAGTCTGTATTTAGAATAGTTAAAAATGTTTGGTAATTTGCGGTTAGTCTCAAGTAAGCAATGAAAGACCGTGTGAATAATCTTGACAGCCCTGTTTGTTTCAAAGCTAAGCTTGATGGTGAAGCCTGATGTTCTTTCACAGTTATTCAGTTATTAATGGACTAAAAGACAACAAAACTTCTTTCTCATGACTGCACAGCTGATGACAGGTCACCTCTCCTGCATATACAATGAAAGCATGAAGAGATGTGCATTATCTCAGGCTGTGAATGGATACAGATCACATCAGATGCTGCTTATGCGGTAATGGACTGAGCATGAAAAACAGAGACAGATGGGCTTTATAGCCAATCTCTATCTTCTCACAGAAATGAAACACCTATAATAGACATAAACTAGGCCTTGTATGAATATAGTCTACGTCTGAACGTGCTATGAATAACAGGAGCAGGTGATTTGACTCGTGAGCAGCATATCAGCTCCAAAGTAATGAATAGAAGTTTCAGAATTTAGCTCTGTGTGATCACTCGAGATGGCCCCCTCCTCCTCTTCTCTCTCTGAGTTGGCATTGGCTGGAAAACAAACCACCCAGCTAGCTCTACTCTCACCACCTCACCTCTCTGATTCTGTCAATTTGACCCAGATTGAGTGTAACGCCTTCATTAGTGTACTCTTCATTTACACTGGGAGCGACACTAATGCAGGGAAAGTTTTGGGGAGAAGACTGGAGCAGAGGGGAGCAGCCAACATGTCTGTATCAACTCTATCAGCTTAAGTTAGGGATGCACAATATTAAATACGTTTATCGGAATCGGCAGATATGAAAATTTCTGCCGATAAGCACAGCCGATAAGGTGCTATTCAGTTAGGATTATTATTATTTACCATCTGAAAAATAAGCTCCTTAAATAAAATGTAGCACTTCATTTATTTGCACTGCAGAGCTCTGTGTCTGTCACCAGGTTGTTACAGTAGCTCTAAAATAATCAAATGCAACTTGGTTATGTTTAAAAATGCAGTGTACATTTAAAGTTCATGTGATCTAAAGAAATTATTTTTCTGTATTTCAATACTGAATGTCTTGAGTTTGAAAAAATAATACATTTCTTATTTATGGTAAAATCAAATGATTTTTGTCTTGTTTTATGTGTGTTTCTTAAACAAATAAGACCGTCACAATAAGAGTAACATATAAATTCCAGGACAGGATAGACTTAGCTTTCTTTACAGTGAAAAAAACAAACAAACTTGTGATTATTGGTATAGGCCAAAAGGGGTTTCGATATATCGGATATCTGCAAAAATCCAATATCGTGCATCCCTAGCTTAAGTAGCTGTATAACTAAAGCTTTACTTGATTAAAACTTAGGTTCATTATTTACGGCATATTTGTGTCACATGACAATGTCTTCATGCTGACGAAACAAAATATGATAAGTTTCGAACATGTGGATTATTTTATGTCTCTGTTAAGTAGGGGTGAGAGAAAGAATCGAAAAATTGAACGGGATTTTTGGTTTGACAATATTTGGGATTCTTTGTCAGAAAATCATCTTTTTCACATTCAAATTCTTCATTTCAGCCTTTGATAATAAACTGGATTGGAAATAAGTTACCACTTTCCTCCAGCAGAGGGTGAAATGTTTCTCTCCGACTCACGTGATGTGCATTTTATAGGAAAATATGGCCCCCGATATAGCCTATAGACATTATGATCATCATCATTTAACTTTTTCACATGGTATGGTGTTACAAAAGCAAACAAAAAAATTGCAAAAACTATAAATATCAAAGAGCTGCAATTCAAATTACAACGGCACCCCAGAAGAAAGAAAACCACCTCTGCGGAAATCCACCAATCAGGCCTATATTACAGAGTGGCCAGACTGAAGCCACTCTTCACTAAAAGGCTCATGGCAGCCCACCTGGAGTTTGCCAAAAGGCATTTGTAAGACTCTCAGACCATAAGCAAGAAAACCCTACAAAGCACATCACCTGGACAATATCATCCCTACAGTGAAGTATGGTGGTGGCAGCATTGTGCTGTGGGGAAGCTTTTCAGCAGCAGGAATCGGGGGACTAGTTGAGATTGAGGGAAAGATGAATGCAGCTATGTACAGAGAAATTTTGGATGAACACCTGCTCCAGAGCACTTCTGACATCAGGCTGGACCAACGGTTGATCTTTCAGGACAGAGACCCTAAACACACATACAAGATATCTGTGAATGTACTCAAGTGGTCCAGCCAGAGCCCAGACTTGAATCGAACATCTTCGGAGATAAATGAAAATGTCTGTACACCAACTCTCCCCATCCAACCTGATGAAAACTTGACACATGCTGCAAAGAGGAATGGACAAAACTGTCCAAAGATGGGTGTGCCAAGCTTGTTGTATCATATTCAAAAATACTTGAGGCTGTGATTGCTGCCAAAGGTGCGTCAGCAAAGTATTGAGCAAAGGCTGTGAATCCTTGTGTACATCAAACAATTGTGTGTACACCAAAATTTCAACAAAAAACCTTTATGCACCTTGGCATTATGGGGTTTTGTGTGTAGAATTTTGAGGAAAAAAAATAATTTATTCCATTTTGGAATGCGACTTTAACATAACAGAATGTGGAAAAAGTAAAACACTGTGAATACTTTCAGGATGCACTATACTTCAAACAACGGTCCAGTGTCAGCCAGAATAATAGTCCAGATATTGCGACAGAAGTAGAATTACAAGTGTGTGAATGTGTGCATGCATGAGAAAGAGAGTAGTGGCTGAACTATCACGCAACCATTTAAGGTCACTTGTGAGCAAATTAAAAGGCGTCTTAGCCTTATTAACCTAATAATAGTCTATTGAATACATATGTAAAATTTACTGTGTTAGCTATCAGGGTCTGATATGGCTTGTGAGTGCGCCTGTGTATCTGTGATTGAATTCCCCCAAGTGTAAGTCTTGCCTAAGACTAAACGGTGAGGCCACAATGCTTGTGTTTCCTCATTACAGTGTCAGCAATACAGTTTTTAGCCCACTCAACCACATAAATGACTTCAAATCCTGCGTGTATTAAGCCTCACCGCTGGGAACCCAATTTGTAACCTCTGCCCACTAATACGTTAACTGGACTTTATCTGGGGACAGGCAGAGTGTAAAATTCATACAGTATCAGGGAAAACTAATTGAACCAATTAAGGAAGTGAATATGGATTACTGAGGGACTGTGAACACGCACATCTCCCCCTGGAATAGAGTTGGAGACCAGTGCTTTCACGCCGTAATGATTGTCATTGCAAATGGATGGTGGTGCAGGGTCTCTGCGCTGAGCAGCAGCACAGCCAGAGTCAGCTGGCTTTGCATTCACACTAATGTGTTTTCTTTTTTTAAGCAGCTGATCCCAGGGCTGCTATTCTGGGCAGTAATTAATTACATGCGGGTAAAGGAAAAGTCAAGGATAATTGTTGAAAGTCTTCTTTAGCTTGAACGTACTCACACATCATACACAAACACAAAGGCAGGGAGTATTTTTCCACACATTCAGACATTGGCCAGAGGACATAAAAGCGAAGAAGTATCAACAAAAAGATCTGCAGAAACTGCAACAAAATAAAAGCCTGTGGCTTGTCATGCTTTAAATATTTTAATCAGCAAGACGGTAAAGCCTCCTGATTTTTATGGTCCCACCATGACTATAATTACATAACAGACATCGCAGACAGTCTGCCTGTTGCTAATGGAGGAGGATGGATAAGAACAGAGAGTGGAATACATTAGAATACAAAGGTTTTTTTATTGATCTACAAAGTAGCATTACGTTTCTCCTCCAGGATATTCTCACAAACAACAGCTTTTTTATTGTGAGCTCCAAAGAACAGCAGTAAACAAATGACTGGAGACACTTTGCAGGCTGGAAGAATAATGTCCTCTGCTAATGTATAGAAGACAAGATTACTGTAAAACAACAGACACTACAGCAGTAAGGATGAAGTGCCATATTTCAGTGAAACAAAAGATGCCTCACAGGCTGCAGGCACAGTGCGCTAGATTGTTCCTCTGCTGGAAAATGTCTGCATAGGGGATAATGTAAGGCTTCAAAATCACCTCGGTTGATTGGCAGCCAGTTTCAACTCACACCCGGGTTAAAATACAACACTTAAAGTAATTGCATCCACTGTACTTGCCTTAGAGCAGAAAAAGAGAAAGGACTGAAGGCAAACCTGTAAGAAGGACATTCATGGCAACAACTACAGGAACAGGTTAAAGCAACAAGCTACTGCAGCTTGATTTTTGGCAACTCAACATATGAACCATACAACACAACCTCCTAGGGATGGACTGGTAATTTAAAGGAAATACTACACTCGTGTTCTGCCAGGGGGTCATCATACTGAACTGACTCCAGGTACAGTAAATCCTTACACAATGCTGTTCTCAGAATAAAAATAAATTACTATGCTAGCTATATAAGTTCTCCAGTTTGCAAGGTTAGTGTTAAGAATTACTTGTCAATAAGGAAAACACATTGTACACTATTATTTTTTAGACCCATGTGATGCAATGCTCTATTGATTCTTTGAATTCTTTGAAAACAAAACAAAGTTCGCAGTGACACAATTTCAGAGTATATAATCAATCTCACACACTATTATGCAACCGTTCACCAATTTCATTTTTGGAGAACAAGGGCAATTTGGGTACAAGGATAGTCATTAAAGGAACTCAACATAGTTCAATGCTCAGCCTGACTCTTTTCACTTTCTGTTTGCTTCCTCCAAGCCACTGATTCCCAGAAAGTGTGCTGTGTCCTCTGATGAGCTGCAAGAGGTCAGGCAAGGCCAGGGAATTTTAACATATGACCAAATAATGCAGTTTAAAGGCTTTAAACATTAATGTAGCACCACACTACCCTCACTGTGTAAGATGCGGGATAGAGTTTATTTTATCAAAGGAAGCTACTTGTTAAGGATGAACTAAATTTACTCTATTACCAATAAATCATCTAACCTAACTATATTATGATAACTGACCCCAGCCAATGTTTCAAAAGGAGGAAAGTAAAAGCTAACCAGTAAAAACATTAATATCAGAGATTAACACACGCGCGTGCGCACACAAACGCACACGCAACAGTTGTCACTTGAGCATTTCCAGCTTTGTTATGCTAGCATACGGTGCGGAGTTAGCAAACATCCGTTTTCAGAACAGAAACAAACCAGTCATGTACCTTGGGGTTTCGTGAACTGTGTTCATCGTGGAGAAGAGAAGCAGAGAAGAAAACAAGGAGCTAAGCCCAAGCAGAAATCCGACAGGTAACACTCGCAGACCTACCTGGAACAGTCCCCTCATCCTGAAACAGAGATCCAGACGGTGAATCTCCAAGTTCTGCGGTGGGGGTCCGATAATCACGGAGAAGTAATCCAGGTAACACTTGCAGGTCACATGAAAATTTTAAATATTTTTCAGGGGAAGAAAAAAAGTGCAGGAACACTAGTTAAAGACATGAGTAGGTCCACAGAATCCTTGGCCTGGAGTTCACTTGTTGAACACATGTCATCAAACGTTTCGCTAAACATCGCGTGAGGATGGCAAGCGATGTGTAGCGCGGTGTTGCGACACTTTACTACACTTTGTGCCATTTCATCATTTGTCACAGCATTGATTGCTGTGATAGCATCAATGCTTGGGTTTCAGAACTCTACATCGTAATTATGTACTTAATTCCAGTGCAAGGACTTTGTTAGTGATCTAGAAAAAGTCCACCTTCCAGCAAGGTTATAATTGTTTTGGATTTGTCATTATAGTTTAGTTTTAGTTAGTTTTTACATTTTATTTTCCATTACAGTTTCGTTTTAATTAGTTTTAGAGCAGGCATTCTAGTTTTTATTTAGTTTTGATTTTTGCAACAAGGCTTAGTTTTAGTTTAGTTTAGTTTTAGTTTAGTTTTAGTTTTTTCATAACTTATTAACCAGGTGCAGGATTCAAAAAGGTCAGAGTAAATATTTTGTCATACTGTTTATTTTCAAGTCCAACATAGTGCTCACTGCTCAGTCAATGCTGATACCGAAATGTTGGCTGCTGCCTTAAACACATGAAAATAATATAAACTTGATATAAAAAATATAAGCATCAATTATATAAAATAAAGTTGATATAAATTACATTAAAATGATATTAACATAAATTATTCAAAAAAGCAATATAATATGAGCTTCAATAAATAAAAACGTGGACTCTGTAACAATTTAACATTTACAGGTGCTCTGATTCATTGCTCCACTACATTTCGTCGCAGCACAGCGCACAGCCAGTCAGTGCAGTAAACAAGCTTGTCCCTATACGCTGCTATGATGGTGCTGTGCGGCACTGACAACTGCCTAAAACTGTCTAAAATTGGTTGGGAAAATGTGTTGGATAGATTTAAATCCTAAAGGCTATTAATATTGTCAAAAACTATAACTAAGGGAATTTTGTCTATCATTTTAGTTAGTTTCGGTTAGTTTTGTGAACACAAGATACAGTTTTATTTTACTTAACGTTTTTGTTTTCTTTTCTAGTTTTTATTAGTTTGAGTTAACTGCAATGTATTTTTAATTTTTGTTTTCGTTTTTAGTTTCGTTTTAGTTAACTATTACAACCTTGCCTTCCAGATAAATGCCTGATTTTTATTCACAACTTAAAATGAGATTATCAGCGCAAAAATGCTATTCTCAGTGTCCCTGATTGTGTCGAACAGGACCAGGTTGAGTAATGGCACATTGAAGTCTCTGTGACAACACCATGCCAGTTAATGAAGTTTATAGTGAAAGAGACATCTGTGTTTTTCTCTGCTGAAAAAGATTTCTAGGATTAATCCAGGCCATTTCCACACGAAGCTCGATATTTACAAAAAATGTATATCTGATACCTGGTTTCCTTTAAATTCTGAACATAACTCCACTGGCGTGCCACAGTACAGTGGTATGCATATTTCAGTGTAGAGCTGTTTCAGTAGTATTGGTAGTTTGGCTCCAAAATGGGGAGTGGTCCACAATTCTTGATAACACTGTAAGGCCCAATGTCTTGTCTACAGTTGTCTGAAGAAATAGCAGATACTAATTACCAAAACTTTTAGTTCAACAACTCATTACAAGGACGATTAGTTCAAGTAACAGCTGGCAGATAACAAACAGACAAGGCATGCTCATGTGAATGACATGGTGACCTTTCTTTGGACAGTGACAGATGTTAAATACCAACATGCATACTAATGACAGATCTGCTATTGACCAGCGGAAGTCGTACAGTACACTTCCCTGCATCATGCTGTGGGCTGTGGAAGCGCTGTAGTGCTTGGTCAGCGTTAGTGCTCAAATGAAAATGAAAATGGAGCAATTTGAGTTGACTCGTTTTAAGCATAGTTTTATTGGTTGTTCCCTGGTGTGGCCAATGAATTCCTAGACAGGGCTGTAGCCCTACCAGGCCTTACCCTGGCACCTGCTATGTCTTTTATATTGACTGTGCCATCTGAATAAAATGTGCTATATCATGCACTGCATCGGCACAGAGATTTGAGTGGGACTCACAGGACATGTTGACAGGTTGCTTCTCACTGACTGTACAGTGGGAAACAGGCAGATACATGTCAACACATGATCATTGCTCAGTGACAGTTCAGGATGACAGTGAGATGTCAGTGGACCTGCACACTGAAGCAGAGGGATCCTTTTATTTCTCCTGGCTTACCTGTCATTTTGTTCCTTCTGCAATTTGCACTTCTGTAGCTCCTTGTTTGGATGCTTTCTGGGCTGGTAAACAAAGAGTTCAGTTCTTTTGAATTGGGAGATGTGAGAAGCACTTTTATTTCTATCCACTTTGACCTGTCTCTCAGCTGGCTGATGTAACGAAATATTTAAAAAGTCTGTCTAGTTTATTTTCTCTGACACTGTTCCTCATTCATTCAAAATGATAAGAGTTTTACATTGTGTTTTTAAAAAGCCGTGAAGACTGACTTATGTGCTGTTCACTTTATGAATTTGAACTGTGATTATGATTTTGCAGTGAGTGGGTGCAACAATGTGTTGGTGCGCTGTTCTTTCTTGTTTCCTCTGGCAATGTGTCGCTCAGCCCTGTTAAATTTTTACAACTCCTTTAAACTTAAACAAGTATATTCAGTAGAGTATGTGTAATGTATGCAATTGCTAATAAACCCATTTTAGCTGTTTGCTTAATTCAAATTCCTGAACAACAGGAGGTCTGCTAGTTCAGGGTTTTATTTAATTTCTTTCTTTGTTTTTGTTTTTTTTTGTTACTGAAACAGCCCTATTTCAACTTGTATTACTGTATATCTGTATAGACACATGGATGTAGGACATTATTTGAGAAAAACCAATATACTCCTGTTAGAAACTGAGGAGCCTTAGACAATATGGTAATAGCTTAAAAGTCTTAATTCCATATAAACGCCCACATGCTTTTTATTCTCCTGCTGCTCACATAACATCTATTACAACTTTTTATAGCTCGAGGCCAAGATTGTCTTTCTATTTTTTCACTGCGCTCTCCCCCTCACCCCTGCTCATTTCTAACTTTGCTCTGCACTCTGTTTTATTTCCAAATCAAAGCAATGAAATAGATCTTCACTAAGGTGATTTTGGATGAGGGGACTGTCATTACGGCATCATGCAGAGGGGACAATGAGAGAAATAAAAACAGGAGGAGGAGGTGAGCAGAGACACAAATCAAAGAGACCCGACTGCACGGCTTACTTTTATTTCAAGTTCCAGTCAGATCTATAGCTACTGCCTTAGGGAAAATCCACCATTGAATACTCTTACAGTGTTATAAGTCAGCAGTCTGTGGTGCTCAGTGGATTATAGAGGTTCGTTTGTCATGTAGTGTTGACATTTTTACTCTACAATGGATTTTCCCTGTGCAGTTGCTAAACAGTGGTGCAAAGTCACATCCAGCTAGCTCCTTTTTCTGTGAGCTTCTGTGGTCAAATTCACACAGCAGAGGTTTTCCTGTTGAACTACACAGAAATTTAGACGTGACTTTTTGTCCTGTGTATTTGGATATTAATTTATGGGTCATAAGATCACTAGGAGAAACTGCTATGCTCGCAGTTCATTAGGCTTTGATAAGGCATGGCTTTACTTTAAACATGTTCATATTTTGTTTAAGTAAAAACCAGGAAATTGATATATTTTGTTCTCCTGAAGTAGATCTTACATCTGTTCAAATCAGTGACATTCTTTTTTAAAGTTGTTGAGACAATTTACTTAAAATGAGAAGTGTGAACTTTTCACAAGGAACTTGGGGGACGTTTACACGACAACAGTTTTAGGGTGAAACCATAGACAGTAAACAAAATGGACGTCCGCTTGCTCGGCTCGAAGTGAGGTCTCCACAAAAACTACTGCCCCTGGTGGCTGTCTGCAGTATAGGTTAAAAGATCCAGCTTTCCAGCCATTCCAGCAGTTTTCAAACTTAAAAAACTTAATACTCCTCGTAATGTTTCTCGCGTCCGATTGTTGTGGTGATTTGAAGATAACATTTGGCTGTATTGTATTCAAGTCCTCTTTTTTTCTGATAAGTTTCATTTTCAGTAGTCATACGAGGTTAAAAACAAGGCTTTACGTAACGTTTAACGATGATTGACAGCTGCTGTTGTGTATTTTTTCGGGGATTGTAAAATATGTCGAGAGATGGAGTCAAGAAGTGACATCATTACACAAGTGAAAGTGTTGACAGAGTGAAAAGTGGCTTTTGAATATTCGAAACAACTCTGTTACTAATTTATGATTGGCTAAATGACTGAGTTTCAAGTGCTGACTTAGAGTTATGACTAAGACGTGATGAAATTTTTGTGACCAAACTAAAATGTTTTGAGCCATTAACGAAACTATAAATAGGAAAAATGGCTCAAATGTGAACATTACGACCCTAAATCTAAAATAGCAGCCAAAATGAACACTGAATCATTGTTATATTATTTTAATAGGTTGTTTTATTGATAAAAGCATTCTACTAGCCAATCAAAAAAAACACACCACCATTGACATCATCAATGCCATGACGGTGGTATGGATAAAAAAAGCCCCACAAAACAACAAAAGTGACTCAGAAATGCCGGGTGCATCTGCAAAAACCGCCTGGAGGAGCTTGTTTCCTTCTGTGATTTTTCTTCCTTAAAGCCACATTTGTTAAAAACAAGTCATTGTAAATAACAAATGGTGCTATTTAATTCATTAACTCAAATTTCTGTGAATTCCCTGAAGTTATTGGGGTGGAATGGAGCTTAAACGCGCCTGTGAGCCTCTGTAATTGTGGGCCGCTGCTGTGTGCTGTCGTGTCTACCTGCCTCACAGGCCTATTATAGAGACATCAGGGGAGTAACAGAGGCCGACAGAGACAAACAGGTCACCCTTACCTAGGCTGCAGGATAAACGATTTCCCCTCCACCACCGCCCTACCTCCCTTGTTTTTTATTCCTTTCTGCCTTCATCCCATATCCACCCCTCACTCAGCCTTCCTCTCCTCTTTTCTACCTGACTGTTTGTTTCCATCCTCTGTTCTTTTTCCCACCTTTCTCCTCAGCCCAAACTAATTTCTGTGCTCCATCCTCTGCCCCATGTGAAGGGGAAAGGGTCTTTGTATTTGGTCAAAGGGAGGTGGGTGATGAGAGGAGGACAATGTGTACAGCAAGCGTGTCCTTGTTGTAACACTATTACAGCTCCAAGTCCCAGACCGCAGCACAGCACGGTAGAAACACACTCAAACCTGTCTTCTGACAGCTTCTTCTCGCCTTCTCTTTTTCTGCAGCAGTGTTGTATGCTCATCATGTCCCCTTTAAAAACTCTCAGTTTGCTTGCTTGGCATGTAATAGAGTATATATCCAATATTCCAGTCTTGAAGCGTGGTGTTGCAGCTGAGTGTAACACAGCTTTTTCACACCTGACACTTCAGTCAGGTGGAAAAGGGAGGATGAATTTTTCTCTGCGCCTGTTCCTCTTTAACCGTCATAGAAAGGGACAAATGATGTCAGACCCTGTTGCCACTGCTTCAAAGATGCACATGTCCTTTTAAAAAGCCCTCGAGCTCTGGCATTTAACATCAACGCGAGACAGGTGCCGTCATGCATTCAGCTCTGTGTCATAAGCCAGTCCTTGCGTATTTATGCATGAATCTTATCGGCTGATGTACGATCACATGCATGCTGTATGTGTGAATGCAAGTGTGCGTGTATGAGTGTGTGTGGGGCCCTGTACCACCGTGGCATAAATCATTGGAGCTGAGCAGGGGGCTGCTGCTGCTCCCTCCATCTGTCTCTGTCTGCAGGGGTGAGGTATTTTACACTGATGATAGGGTGAAAGGAAGGAGGCGAGAAAAAGTGAGCCATGCTCGAGTCATGTGGGACGGACAGAGAAATAAATGCTGTGATAGGAAAGGGCATCAGCAGCATGTGAATACTGTGAGCGACTTGAGCCTTTGATTCGCCAGTTTCTCTCTGCCTGATATCAATTTATGTGAAATAGACTCCAGTGTGGAGAAGAACTGCTGCACCTTTAACTTTTCAGCATGCCGTCCCCTCTCTCCTGCACCTTTCTTACTGGATGAATGAACGCATTTGGCTGCTTAAAGTGAATATCTGCATCTCTAAAACTCCATATTTCCAGTCATATGAGCACATTAGGGCTGTTTATTGACCTTATTTCTGGTTCCATCTACAGTAATACATACAGCATTGTTTCTGAGCATGGAAACTGGCTCTACCTGTGACAGCAAGTGGCCGTCCACTGAGTAACTAACCATACTTCATCCTTCTTACCTCTTAAAAACATGAAAAAGCACAGACCTGGTCCTCAGCAAACATATCCTGTACTTTAATCAGACACTCAAGCTAATGCACAGAGCATGTCTCACTGAAGTGTCCTTGAGTTATGCAATGACACAAAAGCATTTAAAGAGCACTCCTCATCAGATCCCACAGTCTGCAGCACTTGTAGGTAGAAGCCAATCAGACAGAGAGGACATGCAAGACACTCAGTTTCAGTCAGACATCATACAGCTCTGACAGCAACAGCAGCTCCACTGGAAGCTTTGGCTCATTCAGCAGCCTCTGCTTCTAGCTGTACCTGCAAGAATCCAAGAGAGCTGAGTGGAAAAACAATTCAGAGGCTCAGATAGGTTTGGAGCCCTTCTTCCAACTAGAAAAGCAATTTCTGAAGAAATTGCGCTGTGAATGCAGAATGCTGAAGCAGCTTGCGCTGAACTGCTAATGCAGAATGCTGAACATGAATGACTGAAGATATGTCTGAAAATGGCTGAATGAAGTGTTAGATAACTCGCGCTGAAATGCTAATGCAGAACGCTGAACATGAATGACTGAAGATGTGTCTTAAAATGGTTGAATGAAGTCTTGAAAAGCTTGTGCTCAACTGCTGATGTAGAATGCTGATCATGAATGACTGAGGATATGTCTGAAAATTGTTTTAAAAACTCCTGTAAAAGCTTGCGCTCAACTGCTAATGCAGAATAGAATAGAATAGAATAGAATAGAATAGAAAATACTTTATTTATCCCCGAGGGGAAATTCAGGAGTCACCGCAGCATTTAAGAAAACAAAAGTAAGAAAGAGTATAGAAAGTGCAAAAATGTCCATAAGAAATTAGATGACGACATCCCGTCCACCACTCGTCCACCACTCTCCAGCCCAGCCACTCTCCACCTCCACAGGGTCCAGAACTGAGCTTCTCCAGCAGTCTGTTCAGTCTCTGTCTCCTTGATCCTGTCTGCTCACAGCAGGCGAAGCTCCTCCGATGTGTCGCGGCATCCAATGTCAGCTCCGTCAGCCACGTCCGTGAACAGCATGATGCCGCTGGATTAGCACAGCTAGCTCATCCATCCCCCGGAGCGAGATCCCACGTTCCCAACAACGATGGATGGAAGGACAGGTCCACGTTGTCACCTCCCAGCTCACATCCGAGAACCAGCACGTCGTCCTCACCACCTCCTCCTCAGCTCGAGGGAAATCATCAAGCCCTATACTAGTTAGCAGTGACATGCTACAGGCTGCTAACAGCTAATTTCGCATGTAAACAGTGCAGCCATGGTTACATGTAGGATCTCCAGACAAACACAGGAGAAAAGTAGTAAAAAATACCGCCGAAGCCACAAAAAGTTTGGTGTCCGTGACCGACAATGAACCATACAAAGTAATGATCCACTCCAAATACAAAGATTACGAAAAAGAGACGAAAAAATTACAAGAAACGGACAAAGACGAGAGAGCTGCTGCAACAGGCAGCTACTTGGGTAGCGCCTAGCAACCGTTATATAAAATGCTAAACTAAAATATAGAATGCTGAACATGAATGAATGAGGATATGTCTGAAAATTGTTTAAAGAACTCCTGGAAAGCTTGCACTGAAATGCTAATGCAGAATGCTGAATTAGCCTGCCATGAACTCTTGGATGAAAGGAAATAAATGGTCGAATAAATGGAATGGATGAAGGAATTTAAAGTTGAAATTGTTGCGTCTATTCAAAAATTAAAGGAATGTATCAAATTTTAAAGAACATTGATGGAAATAATGACCTGACTGAGGGGAAAAGTAAGTCGGCTATCTTAAACCCTGTTAAAATGTAATCCTGTGTGTCCTGTGTGTGAGTTTTTTAACCATGTAAGCCTGTAGGCTGAGGCCCATCTGAAGCCAGATGTTGCCATGGTGATCATTGTTTACCAACTGCCATCAGAGAGCTGGTGGAGTCTGTTGATTCCCAACACATTCCCTTTGAAATCAGGGTGTAAAGGTGCTTGCAATTCTGACAAAAAGAATGATCATGAAGCATGAATCAGTGTAATCTAAAATAGGATTTAAAAGTTTGACTGGCTGAATCAATTCAGGAATTAAAGGAAGGAATTTAAATTTAAAGAAAAAAATCTGGGAAAATAAGGAGCTGACTCAGGGAAATGGAAGTCAAATGCTGTTAAAGTGTGATACTTTCTGCCCTGTGTGTGTGTGTGTGTGTGTGTGTGTGTGTGTGTGTGTGTGTGTGTGTGTGTGTGTGTATGTGTGTATGTGTGTTTGTGTGTGTGTGTGTGTGTGTGTGTGTGTGTGTGTGTGTGTGTTCAATCATGTCAACCTGTCTGCTGAGGCTTATCTGAAGCCAGATTTTACATTGGTTATCAATGATAAATTAACAGACACATGCTTGTCATTGTTCCTGGATGTTTTGATGAGTTACTATAAACAGCTGCATGAGATCAAAGGTTTCCACGGTGACCAGCTCGTCAAGGGCAGCAGGTGCAGGTGCACAACTTTGCCCTTGTTACTGTAATCTTCTGAAGATTTTGTGGCAAAGCAAGAGTCCGAATCTCCTGTCACCTTGCCAAAACCGTGAGGGCTAGAATAAAAATGAACACACCGTAGGAATCCTGAGACCCAGAGGAAGCTGTCCGTCTAAATTTCATGCATGAAGGTCAAGAAACGAACCCACGAGAGCGATAGATAGATGAGGGAAATTTTACTGATCTCTGAGAAAACCCCTCAGGAATTAACATGGAGGTATATGGGGATTTTTTTGAACTTCTCATGACAGTTGGCCATTTTGTGAAAAAGTGCTCCATCCTTTTGCTTTAAAAACCACTTTGTCAGAAGCAGGACAAGCCTCTCTCCATTTTGATATATAATGTGCCTATTTGGAGTGAAAATTGTGACCAAAAGAGCAGTTTACCCAGAAATTTTTCAGGTTTGGTTTCACCCTCTCCCTGCTCTAAGCCGAAACATTCCGTCCAATACACACCAATGTTAAAACGGCTCGAAGAGCTCAAATGCATCATGACCTTTGAAGGGTCATTGTGAAGAAACTATGAATGCTAGGAAACATTTGAAACCCACTGAATGAAGCCAAGAGATAGCTGAATATTTTGAAGTTTGAATGGAGTTTGTAGCTGAATGTATGACTGAATGAGGAGCGTTTGAAGCAGGCTGAAAAAATGTCCTGAAAGGAGAAAATTTTGAAAATTCCTCATTCATCTCTATGAGACCAAAAAACGCACAAATTCTGAAATATCTCGAAAAGTATTCGTGAAAAGTGTCTGAAGAGTCATAGCCCCCTTGTCCCAACTGAAACACACGTTTTGAAGTTTGAACGGTGAAAATCGGTTGAAGTTTGCCTGAGTTTTAGCGGTCCAAAAAAGCGGGCGGAAGAATGAAGAAGAAGAAGAAGAAGAAGAAGAAGAACTAGACAATTTCCACGGAAATCGTGAGAGGGGCTCGGGCGGCGGCCGGGCTTTTTGCCTTCATTAAATAGTTTCGAAACACCGATGTGACCAGACCTTGTTTTGTACTGACGTCTGATCGAATAGGTGTCAAATTACTTCATGCACAATGAAGCGCGCTTCGCGCGCACACTTTCATATCTTTACTGTTATAGCCCTAAAACATTATGTCACAAATATACACCTACATGTCATGAGACATGGTAGAGTGGCTGGTTGCAAAGCCTTAACCCCAAATAAGCTCTTGAGAACTTGTTAAAGTACTTGTGTGTGTGTGTGTGTGTGTGTGTGTGTGTGAGGGACAGAGGGAGAGCTGTAAAGAGAAAAGAGAGAGAGCCAGAGAGAGGGAGAGAAAGAGCGTATTGAAATGAGAGGGGGTCCGTGTGTGTGTGTGTGTGTGTGTGTGTGTGTGTGTGTGTGTTTGTGTGTGTGTGTACACACTTTCATATCTATACTATTCTAGCTCCAAAGCAATACGTCCCAAACATAAACTGTATAGTGGACAGCGTGGCTCCGCCATTGTACAGTTCTGAAGCCAAAATACCTCTGTGAAAGGCCCAGCCATTGGTAGCAGTTGTGCAGCCAGAGTCTGCCCAGTACAGACTATGAGGAATTCTGGGAGAATCTGAGTGGCGCTAGGTAACAAAACTAATAACTTCATTTTTCTTTTGCGAGTCTTATCACTTCTTGACTCTACGCCTTGACATATTTTACAATCCCAGAAAAAAATACACAAGAACGGCAGCTGTCAATTATCATTAAATGTGACATAATACCTTGTTTTTAACCTCTCATAACTAATGGAAATGTAACTGTTCAGAAGAGAAAAAAAAGACTTAAATACAAGGCAGCCAAATGATATCTTCAAAATCATGCACCTGTGTGTGTGTGAGGGAGAGGGAGGGAGAGGGAGGGAGACAGTAAGAGAGAAAGAGACAGAGAGAATTGAGAGAGAAGAGATGGGGATTTATGTGTGTGTGCGTGTGTGTGTGTGTGTGTGTGTGTCTGTGTGTGTGTGTGTGTGTGTATGTGTGTGTGTGTGTGTGTGTGTCTGTGTGTTTGTGTGTGCACATGGGTATGTATGGGTTGGCTGTGTGTGTGTGTGTGTGTGTGTGTGTGTGTGTGTGTGTGTGTGTGTGTGTGTGTGTGTGTGTGTTTGTGCGCGCGCACATGCGCCTGTGTGTATGGGTTGGCTGTATGTGTGTATGTGTGTATAAGAGAGTTTGGGTTGGTTGTTTAGGCATAATAAAGAAACACCTCTGTTTATCTGTCCCTCAATGATCTCATCAGTCAGTAGACACAGCTGTGTGGTTACCATGGTGATCATCATGATGATGTCACAGTGAGTGTGATCTGTCAGTTACACTTTGGAACTCCTTTGTATTCACTGATCTAAGCTGGAGTTTTTGGCTAGACATAGGTCCGAACAAACTGCATTTATGCTGAAACCCTAAGGGCTAGAAGAAAAACAAAAGCATTGTGTGAATCTGGAGACTCTGATGAACAAGATGATGTGTGTCCCACGATTGTAGGATTAATATAGACCGCACGAGGGTGATTTATAAATGTAGTTAGGAATGAAGTTGATGAGAAATATAGGTCAGATTTTAACATTACTTCAGATTACAGGGATGTGACGGTTTCACTCACACTGAGGCGTTTTTTGGCAAAACAGTACATTTTTGGGGTAAAATACTCCCTTTGTAAGAAGTAGGAGATGTCAGGGAACTTCGTAATGTAGTTTTTATTCATCTGCTGTGAAGATTTTGGAAGTTATGACAATTCATTGGAGAATGCTGCAACCTGTCATCAGTCGCTGCTCTCACTCTACTTTCAGACATTCCGCACTGGAGGAGCTGAGGTTTCAGGGCAAAAACCAAAAAGTTTATGTTGCTTCAACAGTAAAATCTCAAAAACTGTAATAGATATCAGAAAAGGCAGGTCATACTCGTAGAGCTGAAAGATCAGTGAACATTTTAAAGCAAAAATGGTGCCTGTAAGTGGAAGTATGCCAAAGTCTTAGCGTCTCAAAGTAAGTGGAAATTTTGGGCAGTGAGAGGGAGCGATTCCTAGGTTCCCCATTCATTCTCTATGAGGGATTTTTCGCCGTTTTTGGCCAATAAGTCGGCCAAAATTTGGCGAATTGGTGAAAAAAATAATAGCCCACCATTCCCGACCGAGCGGCACATTCTGATGTATGATTTGTGTGGGTTTTCTCAAAGCCCTTGGAGGAGTAGCGAGCCGAAATTCTGGCCGGAAGATGAAGAAGAAAAAAGAGGCGAACGGAAGAGCATTAGGGGCTCGTGGCTTCGCCACGAGCCCCTCTCCTGCATAGCTTGCTATGCAGGAGAGGGGCTCGTTCGAAGCCCGAGCCCCTAACTAGAAAAGCAATTTCTGAAGAAATTGCGCTGTGAATGCAGAATGCTGAAGCAGCTTGCGCTGAACTGCTAATGCAGAATGCTGAACATGATTGAGTGAAGATATGTCTGAAAATGGCTGAACAAAGTCTTAAATAACTCGCGCTGAAATGCTAATGCAGAACGCTGAACATGAATGACTGAAGATGTGTCTGAAAATGGTTGAATGAAGTCATGCAAGGCTTGCACTGAAATGCTAATGCAGAACGCTGAACATGAATGACTGAAGATTTGTCTTAAAATGGTTGAATGAAGTCTTTAAAAGCTTGTGCTCAACTGCTGATGCAGAATGCTGATCAAGAATGACTGAGGATATGTCTGAAAATTGTTTAAAGAAGTCCTGTAAAAGCTTGCGCTCAACTGCTAATGCAGAATGCTGAATTAGCCTGCCATGAACTCTTGGATGAAAGGAAATGAATGGACAAATAAATGGAATGGATGAATGAATTTAAAGTTGAAATGGTTGCATCTATTCAAAAATTAAAGGAATGAATGAAATTTTAAAGAACATTTATAGAAATAATGACCTGACTGAGGGAAAATGTAAGTCTGCTATCTTAAACCCTGTTAAAATGTAATCCTGTGTGTCCTATGTGTTAGTTTTTTAACCATGTAAGCCTGTAGGCTCAGGCCCATCTGAAGCCAGATGTTGCCATGGTGATCATTGTTTACCAACTGCCATCAGAGAGCTGGTGGAGTCTGTTGATTCCCAACACCCCTTTTGAAATCAGGGTGTAAAGGTGCTTGCAATTCTGACAAAAAGAATGATCATGAAGCATGAATCAGTGTGATCCAAAATTGGATTTAAAAGTTTGAATGGCTGAATCAATTCAGGAATTAAGGGAAGGAATTTAAATTTAAAGGAAAAAATCTACGAAAATAATGAGCTGACTCAGGGAAATGGAAGTCAAATGCTGTTAAAGTGTGATACTTTCTGCCCTGTGTGTGTGTGTGTGTGTGTGTGTGTGTGTGTGTGTGTGTGTGTGTGTGTGTGTGTGTGTGTGTGTGTGTGTGTGTGTGTGTGTGTTCAATCATGTCAACCTGTCTGCTGAGGCTTATCTGAAGCCAGATTTTACATTGGTGATCAATGATAAATTAACAGACACATGCTTGTCTTTGTTCCTGGATGTTTTGATGAGTTACTATAAACAGCTGCATGAGATCAAAGGTTTCCACGGAGACCAGTTCGTTAAAGGCAGCAGGTGCAGGTGCACAACTTTGCCCTGTTACTGTAATCTTATGAAGATTTTGTGGCAAAGCAAGAGTCTGAATCTCCTGTCACCTTGCCAAAACCGTGAGGGCTAGAATAAAAATGAACACACCGTAGGAATCCTGAGACCCAGAGGAAGCTTTTGATCTAAATTTCATGCATGAAGGTCAAGAAACAAACCCACGAGAGCGATAGATAGATGAGGGAAAATTTACTGATCTCTGAGAAAACCCCTCAGGAATTAACATGGAGGTATATGGGGATTTTTTTTAACTTCTCATGACAGTTGGCCATTTTGTGAAAAAGTGCTCCATCCTTTTGCTTTAAAAACCACTTTGTCAGAAGCAGGACAAGACTACTTACATGCTGAGGGCTTATTTGTGTTGATAGCTCAAAAAATGTGGCCAAGAGAACAGTTTACCCAGAAGTTTCTCAGGTCTTGTTTCCCCCTCTCCGTGCTCTGTCGTTTGAATCTCCCACTCTGAGCCAAAACATTCCGTCCAATACACACCAATGTTAAACGGCTCAAAGAGCTGAAATGCATCATGACCTTTGAAGGGTCATTGTGAAGAAACTATGAATGCTAGGAAACATTTGAAACCCACTGACTGAAGCCAAAAGATAGCTTAATATTTTGAAGTTTGAATGGAGTTTGTAGCTGAATGTATGACTGAATGAGGAGGGTTTTAAGCAGGCTGAGAAAATGTCCTGAAGGGAGAAAATTTTGAAAATTCCCCATTCATCTCTATGTGACCAAAATTTCGTAAATCATCGAATATCTCGGAAATTATTCGTGAAAAGTTTCTGAAAAGTCATAGCCCCCTTGTCCCCACTGAAACACACGTTTTGAAGTTTGAACGGTGAAAATCGGTTGAAGTTTGCTGGAGTTTTAGCGGTCCAAAAAAGCGGGCGGAAGAATGAAGAAGAAGAAGAAGAAGAAGAAGAAGAACTAGAAAAGCAATTTCTGAAGAAATTGCGCTGTGAATGCAGAATGCTGAAGCAGCTTGCGCTGAACTGCTAATGCAAAATGCTGAACATGAATGACTGAAGATATGTCTGAAAATGGCTGCATGAAGTCTTAATTAACTCGCGCTGAAATGCTAAAGCAGAAGCTGAACATGAATGACTGAAGATGTGTCTGAAAATGGTTGAATGAAGTCATGCAAGGCTTGCACTGAAATGCTAATGCAGAACGCTGAACATGAATGACTGAAGATTTGTCTTAAAATGGTTGAATGAAGTCTTGAAAAGCTTGTGCTCAACTGCTGATGTAGAATGCTGATCATGAATGACTGAGGATATGTCTGAAAATTGTTTTAAAAACTCCTGTAAAAGCTTGCGCTCAACTGCTAATGCAGAATGCTGAACATGAATGAATGAGGATATGTCTGAAAATTGTTTTAAGAACTCCTGGAAAGCTTGCACTGAAATGCTAATGCAGAATGCTGAATTAGCCTGCCATGAACTCTTGGATGAAAGGAAATAAATGGTCGAATAAATGGAATGGATGAAGGAATTTAAAGTTGAAATTGTTGCGTCTATTCAAAAATTAAAGGAATGTATCAAATTTTAAAGAACATTGATGGAAATAATGACCTGACTGAGGGTAAATGTAAGTCGGCGTTCTTAAACCCTGTTAAAATGTAATCCTGTGTGTCCTGTGTGTGAGTTTTTTAACCATGTAAGCCTGTAGGCTGAGGCCCATCTGAAGCCAGATGTTGCCATGGTGATCATTGTTTACCAACTGCCATCAGAGAGCTGGTGGAGTCTGTTGATTCCCAACACATTCCCTTTGAAATCAGGGTGTAAAGGTGCTTGCAATTCTGACAAAAAGAATGATGATGAAGCATGAATCAGTGTAATCTAAAATAGGATTTAAAAGTTTGACTGGCTGAATCAATTCAGGAATTAAAGGAAGGAATTTAAATTAAAAGAAAAAAATCTGGGAAAATAAGGAGCTGACTCAGGGAAATGGAAGTCAAATGCTGTTAAAGTGTGATACTTTCTGCCCTGTGTGTGTGTGTGTGTGTTTGTGTGTGTGTGTGTGTGTGTGTGTGTGTGTGTGTGTGTGTGTGTGTGTGTGTGTGTGTGTGTGTGTGTGTGTGTGTGTGTGTGTGTGTTCAATCATGTCAACCTGTCTGCTAAGGCTTATCTGAAGCCAGATTTTACATTGGTGATCAATGATAAATTAACAGACACATGCTTGTCTTTGTCCCTGGATGTTTTGATGAGTTACTATAAACAGCTGCATGAGATGAAAGGTTTCCACGGAGACCAGCTCGTCAAGGGCAGCAGGTGCAGGTGCACAACTTTGCCCTTGTTACTGTAATCTTATGAAGATTTTGTGGCAAAGCAAGAGTCCGAATCTCCTGTCACCTTGCCAAAACCGTGAGGGCTAGAATAAAAATGAACACACCGTAGGAATCCTGAGACCCAGAGGAAGCTGTCCGTCTAAATTTCATGCATGAAGGTCAAGAAACGAATCCACGAGAGCGATAGATAGATGAGGGAAATTTTACTGATCTCTGAGAAAACCCCTCAGGAATTAACATGGAGGTATATGGGGATTTTTTTTAACTTCTCATGACAGTTGGCCATTTTGTGAAAAAGTGCTCCATCCTTTTGCTTTAAAAACCACTTTGTCAGAAGCAGGACAAGACTACTTACATGCTGAGGGTTTATTTGTGTTGATAGCTCAAACAATGTGGCCAAGAGAGCAGTTTACCCAGAAGTTTCTCGGGTCTTGTTTCCCCCTCTCCGTGCTCTGTCGTTTGAATCTCCCACTCTAAGCCAAAACATTCCGTCCAATACACACCAATGTTAAACGGCTCAAAGAGCTGAAATGCATCATGACCTTTGAAGGGTCATTGTGAAGAAACTATGAATGCTAGGAAACATTTGAAACCCACTGAATGAAGCCAAAAGATAGCTGAATATTTTAAAGTTTGAATGGAGTTTGTAGCTGAATGTATGACTGAATGAGGAGGGTTTGAAGCAGGCTGAGAAAATGTCCTGAAGGGAGAAAATTTTGAAAATTCCCCATTCATCTCTATGTGACCAAAATTTCGTAAATCGTCGAATATCTCGGAAATTATTCGTGAAAAGTTTCTGAAAAGTCATAGCCCCCTTGTCCCCACTGAAACACACGTTTTGAAGTTTGAACGGTGAAAATCGGTTGAAGTTTGCCTGAGTTTTAGCGGTCCAAAAAAGCGGGCGGAAGAATGAAGAAGAAGAAGAAGAAGAAGAAGAAGAACTAGAAAAGCAATTTCTGAAGAAATTGCGCTGTGAATGCAGAATGCTGAAGCAGCTTGCGCTGAACTGCTAATGCAGAATGCTGAACATGGATGACTGAAGATATGTCTGAAAATGGCTGAACAAAGTCTTAAATAACTCGCCCTGAAATGCTAATGCAGAACGCTGAACATGAATGACTGAAGATGTGTCTGAAAATGGTTGAATGAAGTCATGCAAGGCTTGCACTGAAATGCTAATGCAGAACGCTGAACATGAATGACTGAAGATTTGTCTTAAAATGGTTGAATGAAGTCTTTGAAAGCTTGTGCTCAACTGCTGATGCAGAATGCTGATCAAGAATGACTGAGGATATGTCTGAAAATTGTTTAAAGAACTCCTGTAAAAGCTTGCGCTCAACTGCTAATGCAGAATGCTGAATTAGCCTGCCATGAACTCTTGGATGAAAGGAAATGAATGGACAAATAAATGGAATGGATGAAGAAATTTAAAGTTGAATTGGTTGCGTCTATTCAAAAATTAAAGGAATGAATTAAATTTTAAAGAACATTTATAGAAATTATGACCTGACTGAGGGAAAATGTAAGTCTGCTATCTTAAACCCTGTTAAAATGTAATCCTGTGTGTCCTATGTGTTAGTTTTTTAACCATGTAAGCCTGTAGGCTCAGGCCCATCTGAAGCCAGATGTTGCCATGGTGATCATTGTTTACCAACTGCCATCAGAGAGCTGGTGGAGTCTGTTGATTCCCAACACCCCTTTTGAAATCAGGGTGTAAAGGTGCTTGCAATTCTGACAAAAAGAATGATCATGAAGCATGAATCAGTGTGATCCAAAATTGGATTTAAAAGTTTGAATGGCTGAATCAATTCAGGAATTAAGGGAAGGAATTTAAATTTAAAGGAAAAAATCTAGGAAAATAAGGAGCTGACTCAGGGAAATGGAAGTCAAATGCTGTTAAAGTGTGATACTTTCTGCCCTGTGTGTGTGTGTGTGTGTGTGTGTGTGTGTGTGTGTGTGTGTGTGTGTGTGTGTGTGTGTGTGTGTGTGTGTGTGTGTGTGTGTGTTCAATCATGTCAACCTGTCTGCTGAGGCTTATCTGAAGCCAGATTTTATATTGGTGATCAATGATAAATTAACAGACACATGCTTGTCTTTGTTCCTGGATGTTTTGATGAGTTACTATAAACAGCTGCATGAGATCAAAGGTTTCCACGGTGACCAGCTCGTCAAGGGCAGCAGGTGCAGGTGCACAACTTTGCCCTTGTTACTGTAATCTTCTGAAGATTTTGTGGCAAAGCAAGAGTCCGAATCTCCTGTCACCTTGCCAAAACCGTGAGGGCTAGAATAAAAATGAACACACCGTAGGAATCCTGAGACCCAGAGGAAGCTGTCGGTCTAAATTTCATGCATGAAGGTCAAGAAACGAACCCACGAGAGCGATAGATAGATGAGGGAAAATTTACTGATCTCTGAGAAAACCCCTCAGGAATTAACATGGAGGTATATGGGGATTTTTTTTAACTTCTCATGCTAGTTGGCCATTTTGTGAAAAAGTGCTCCATCCTTTTGCTTTAAAAACCACTTTGTCAGAAGCAGGACAAGCCCTCCTCCATTTTGATATATAAAATGCCTATGTGGAGTGAACATTGTGACCAAAAGAGCAGTTTACCCAGAAATTTTTCAGGTCTTGTTTCCCCCTCTCCGTGCTCTGTCGTTTGAATCTCCCACTCTGAGCCAAAACATTCCGTCCAATACACACCAATGTTAAACGGCTCGAAGAGCTGAAATGCATCATGACCTTTGAAGGGTCATTGTGAAGAAACTATGAATGCTAGGAAACATTTGAAACCCACTGAATGAAGCCAAAAGGTAGCTTAATATTTTGAAGTTTGAATGGAGTTTGTAGCTGAATGTATGACTGAATGAGAAGGGTTTGAAGCAGGCTGAAAAAATGTCCTGAAAGGAGAAAATTTTGAAAATTCCTCATTCATCTCTATGAGACCAAAAAACGCACAAATTCTGAAATATCTCGGAAAGTATTTGTGAAAAGTTTCTGAAGAGTCATAGCCCCCTTGTCCCAACTGAAACACACGTTTTGAAGTTTGAACGGTGAAAATCGGTTGAAGTTTGCTGGAGTTTTAGCGGTCCAAAAAAGCGGGCGGAAGAATGAAGAAGAAGAAGAAGAAGAATAAATTTTTTTGTCACAGAAGAACATATACTGTGAATGCATTGCTGCATTCACAGCAACTAGACAATTTCCACGGAAATCGTGAGAGGGGCTCGGGCGGCGGCCGGGCTTTTTGCAGTCATTAAATAGTTTAGAAACACCGATATGACCAGACCTTGTTTTGTACTGACTTCTGATTGAACAGGTGTCAAATTATCCCATGAACAATGAAGCGCGCTTCGCGCGCACACTTTCATATCTTGAAAATGTTCAGAAACACAGATGTCACCAGACCTTGTTTCGGACTGACATAGCAAAACACTTCTTAACATTTCTTGTTTCTGATTCAACAGGTATCAAATAACCTCATGCACAGTGATGCGCGCTTTGCGCGCACACTTTCATATCTTTACTGTTCTAGCCCCAAAACATTATGTCACAAACATACACCTACATATCACAAGACATGGGAGAGTGGCTGGTTATAAGGCCTTAACCCCAAATAAGCTCTTAAGAACTTGTTAGAGTACTTGTGTTTGTGTGTGTGTGTGTGTGTGTGTGTGTGTGTGTGTGTGTGTGTGTGTGTGTGTGTGTGTGTGTGTGAGGGAGAGAGGGAGCGAGAGGGAGAGAGGGAGCGAGAGGGAGCGAGAGGCAGCGAGAGGGAGACAAAGCGCGAGGGTGAGAGAGAGAGAGTACTGAAAGGAAAGGGGGTTCATGTGTGGGTGTGTGTGTGTGTGTGTGTGTGTGTGTGTGTGTGTGTGTGTGCGTGTACACTTTCATATCTATACTATTCTAGTTTCAAAACAATATGTCACAAACAAAGACTGTATAGTGGATAGCGTGGCTCCGCCATTTACAATTGCACAGTTCTTAAGCCAAAATACCTCCGTCAAAGGCGCGGCCATTGGCAGCAGTTGTGCAGCCAGAGTCTGCGCAGTACAGACTGTGAGGGATTCTGGGAGAATCTGAGTGGCGCTAGGTATCAAAACTAATAACTTCATTTTTCTTTTGTGAGTCTAATCACTTCTTGACTCTACGTCCTGACATATTTTACAGTCCCAGAAAAAAAAACTGTGTGTGTGTGTGTGTGTGTGTGTGTGTGTGTGTGTGTATGGGTTGGCTGTACGTGTGTATGTGTGTATAAGAAAGTTTGGGTTGGCTGTTTAGGCATAATGAAGAAACACATGTGTTTCCCTGTCCCTCAAAGACCTAATCAGTGATTACCCACAGCTGTGTGGTTACCATGGTGATCATCATGATGTCATAATGAGTGTGAAGTGGCAGTTGAACTTTGGAACTCCTTTGTATCCACTGATCTTAAGCTGGATTTTTGGGCTAGACATAGGTCCGAACAAACTGCATTTACGCTGAAACCCTAAGGGCTAGAAGAAAAACAAAAACATTGTGAGAATCTGGAGACTCTGATGAACAACATGATATGCTTTACAAGCTGGTAGGATTAGAACTGACCGCAGGAGGGTGATGTATAAAAGTAGTTAGGAATCAAGTTGATGAGAAATATAGGTCAGATTTTAACATTACTTCAGATTACAGGGATGTGACGGTTTCACTCACACTGAGGCGTTTTTTGGCAAAACAGTACATTTTTGGGGTAAAATACTCCCTTTGTAAGAAGCAGGAGATGTCAGGGAACTTCGTAATGTAGTTTTTATTTATCTGCTGTGAAGATTTTGGAAGTTATGACAATTCATTGGAGAATGCTGCAACCTGTCATCAGCCGCCTCTCTCACTCTACTTTCAGACATTCCGCACAGGAGGAGTTGAGACGTCAGGGCAAAAACCAAAAAGTTTATGTTGCTTCAACAGTAAAATCTCAAAAACTGTAATAGATATCAAAAAAGTAAAGTCATACTCATAGAGCTGAAAGATCAGTGAACATTTTAGTGCAAAAATGGTGCCTGTAAGTGGAAGTATGCCAAAGTCTTAGCATCTCATAGTAAGTGGAAATTTTGGGCAGCGAGAGGGAGAGATTCCTAGGTTCCCCATTCATTCTCTATGAGGGATTTTTCGCCGTTTTTGGCCAATAAGTCGGCCAAAATTCGGCGAATCGGTGAAAAAAATAATAGCCCACCATTCCCGGCCGAGCCGCACATTTTGATGTATAATTTGTGGGGGTTTTCTCAAAGCCCTTGGAGGAGTAGCGAGCCGAAATTTTGGCCGGAAGATGAAGAAGAAAAAAGAGGCGAACGGAAGAGCATTAGGGGCTCGTGGCTTCGCCACGAGCCCCTCTCCTGCATAGCTTGCTATGCAGGAGAGGGGCTCGTTCGAAGCCCGAGCCCCTAACTAGACAATTTCCACGGAAATCGTGAGAGGGGCTCGGGCGGCGGCCGGGCTTTTTGCATTCACTAAATAGTTTAGAAACACCGATGTGACCAGACCTTGTTTTGTACTGACTTCTGATTGAACAGGTGTCAAATTATCCCATGCACAATTAAGCGCGCTTCGCGCGCACACTTTCCTATCTTGAAAATGTTCAGAAACACAGATGTCACCAGATTTTGTTTCGGACTGACATAGCGAAACACTTCTTAACATTTCTTGTTTCTGATTCAACAGGTGTCAAATGACCTCATGCACAATGAAGCGCGCTTCGCGCGCACACTTTCATATCTTTACTGTTCCAGCCCCAAAACATTTTGTTACAAATATACACCTACTTATCACAAGACATGGGAGAGTGGCTGATTACAAATCCTTAACCCCAAATAAGCTCTCAATAACTTTTTAAAGTACTTGTGTGTGTGTGTGTGTGTCTGTGTGTGTGTGTGTGTGTGTGTGTGTGTGTGTGTGTGTGTGTGTGTGTGTGTGTGTGTGTGTGTGTGTGTCTGTGTGTGTGTGTGTGTGTGTGTGTGTGTGTGTGTGTGTGTGTGTGTGTGTGTGTGTGAATGTGTGAGGGAGAGAGGGAGAGAGAGAGGGAGAGAAAGAGCGAGGGTGAGAGAGAGAAAGAGAGTATTGAAAGGAAAGGGGGTTCGTGTGTGTGTGTGTGTGTGTGTGTGTGTGTGTGTGTGTGTGTGTGTGTGTGTCTACACACTTTCATATCTATACTACTCTAGCCCCAAAGCAATACGACACAAACATAGACTGTATAATGGACAGCGTGGCTCTGCCATTTACCATTGTACAGTTCTGAAGTCAAAATACCTCTGTCAAAGGTGCAGTCATTGGCAGCAGTTGTGCAGCCAGAGTCTGCGCAGTACAGACTGTGAGGGATTCTGGGAGAATCTGAGTGGCGCTTGGTAACAAAACTAATAACTTCATATTTCTTTTGCGAGTCTAATCACTTCTTGACTCTACGTCCTGACATATTTTACAATCCGAGAAAAAAATACACAAGAACAGCAGCTTTCAATTATCATAAAATGCTACATAGTACCTTGTTTTTAACCTCTCATAACTAATGGAAATGTAGCTGTTCAGAAGAAAAGAAAAAAAAGCCTTAAATACAAGGCAGCCAAATGATATCTTCAAAATCATGCACCTGTGTGTGTGTGAGGGAAAGGGAGGGAGAGAGTAAGAGAGAAAGAGAGAAAGAGACAGAGAGAATTGAGAGAGAAGAGATGGGGTTTATGTGTGTGTGTGTGTGTGTGTGTGTGTGTGTGTGTGTGTGTGTGTGTGTGTGTGTGTGTGCACGTGGGTATGTATGGGTTGGCTGTATGTGTGTGTGTGTGTGTGTGTGTGTGTGTGTGTGTGTGTGTGTGTGTGTGAGTATGTGCACGTGGGTATGTATGTGTGTGTGTGTGTGTGTGTGTGTGTGAACGTGGGTATGTATGGGTTGGCTGTATGTGTGTGTGTGTGTGTGTGTGTGTGTGTGTGTGTGTGTGTGTTTGTGTGTGTGTGTGTGTGTTCGTGCGCATGTGCACGCGTGTGTGTGTATGGGTTGGCTGTATGTGTGTATGTGTGTGTATAAGAGAGTTTGGGTTGGCTGTTAAGGCATAGTAAACAAAAACCTGTGTTCCTCTGTCCCTCAATGACCTCATCAGTCAGTAGACACAGCTGTGTGGTTACCATGGTGATCATAAGGATGATGTCACAGTGAGAGTGATCTGTCAGTTACACTTTGGAACTCCTTTGTATCCACTGATCTACAGCTGGAGTTTTGGGCTAGACATAGGTCCGAACAAACTGCATTTATGCTGAAACCCTAAGGGCTAGAAGAAAAACAAAAACATTGTGAGAATCTGGAGACTCTGATGAACAAGATGATGTGCTTTACAAGATGGTAGGATTTAAATAGACCGCACGAGGGCGATTTGCAAATGTAGTTAGGAATCAAGTTGATGAGAAATATAGGTCAGATTTTAACATTACTTCAGATTACAGGGATGTGACGGTTTCACTCACACTGAGGCATTTTTTGGCAAAACAGTACATTTTTGGGGTAAAATACTCCCTTTGTAAGAAGTAGGAGATGTCAGGGAACTTCAAAATGTAGTTTTTATTTCTCTGCTGTGAAGATTTTGGAAGTTATGACAATTCATTGGAGAATGCTGCAACCTGTCATCAGCCGCCTCTCTCACTCTACTTTCAGACATTCCGCACTGGAGGAGCTGAGGTGTCAGGGCAAAAACCAAAAAGTTCATGTTGCTTCAACAGTAAAATCTCAAAAACTGTAATAGATATCAAAAAAGTAAAGTCATACTCATAGAGCTGAAAGATCAGTGAACATTTTAGTGCAAAAATGATGCCTGTAAGTGAAAGTATGCCAAAGTCTTAGCATCTCATAGTAAGTGGAAATTTTGGGCAGTGAGAGGGAGAGATTCCTAGGTTCCCCATTCATTCTCTATGAGGGATTTTTGGCCGTTTTTGGCCAATAAGTCGGCCAAAATTTGGCGAATCGCTGAAAAAAATAATAGCCCACCATTCCCGGCCGAGCCGCACATTTTGATGTATGATTTGTGTGGGTTTTCTTAAAGCCCTTGGAGGAGTAGCGAGCCGAAATTTTGGCCGGAAGATGAAGAAGAAAAAAAAAGAGGCGAACGGAAGAGCATTAGGGGCTCGTGGCTTCGCCACGAGCCCCTCTCCTGCATAGCTTGCTATGCAGGAGAGGGGCTCGTTCGAAGCCCGAGCCCCTAATAAATTTTTTTGTCACAGAAGAACATATACTGTGAATGCATTGCTGCATTCACAGCAACTAGAAAAGCAATTTCTGAAGAAATTGCGCTGTGAATGCAGAATGCTGAAGCAGCTTGCGCTGAACTGCTAATGCAGAATGCTGAACATGGATGACTAAAGATATGTCTGAAAATGGCTAAATGACATCTTAAATAACTCATGCTGAAATGCTACAGCAGAAGCTAAACATGAATGACTGAAGATGTGTCTGAAAATGGTTGAATGAAGTCATGCAAGGCTTGCACTGAAATGCTAATGCAGAACGCTGAACATGAATGACTGAAGATTTGTCTTAAAATGGTTGAATGAAGTCTTGAAAAGCTTGTGCTCAACTGCTGATGTAGAATGCTGAACATGAATGAATGAGGATATGTCTGAAAATTGTTTTAAGAACTCCTGGAAAGCTTGCACTGAAATGCTAATGCAGAATGCTGAATTAGCCTGCCATGAACTCTTGGATGAAAGGAAATGAATGGTCAAATAAATGGAATGGATGAATGAATTTAAAGTTGAAATGGTTGCGTCTATTCAAAAATTAAAGGAATAAATCAAATTTTAAAGAACATTGATGGAAATAATGACCTGACTGAGGGAAAATGCAAGTAGGCTATCTTAAACCCTGTTAAAATGTAATCCTGTGTGTCCTGTGTGTGAGTTTTTTAACCATGACAAGTTGCTAGGCGCTACCCAAGTAGCTGCCTGTTGCAGCAGCTCTCTCGTCTTTGTCCGTTTCTTGTGATTTCTTCGTCTCTTTTTCGTAATCTTTGTATTTGGAGTGGATCATCACTTTGTATGGTTCATTGTCGGTCACGGACACCAAACTTTTTGTGGCTTCGGCGATATTTTGTACTACTTTTCTCCTGTGTTTGTCTGGAGATCCTACATGTAACCATGGCTGCATTGTTTATGATTTCCCTCGAGCTGAGGAGGAGGAGGTGAGGACGACGTGCTGGTTCTCGGATGTGAGCTGGGAGGTGACGACGTGGACCTGTCCTTCCATCCATCGTTGTTGGGAACGTGGGATCTCGCTCCGGGGGATGGATGAGCTAGCTGTGCTAACCCAGCTGCATCATGCTGTTCACGGACTTGGCTGACGGAGCTGACATCGGACGCTGCGACACATCGGAGGAGCTTCGCCTGTTGTGAGCAGACAGGATCCAGGAGACAGAGACTGAACAGTCTGCTGGGGAGGCTCAGTCCTGGACCCTGTGGAGGTGGAGACTGGCTGGGCTGGAGAGCGGTGGACGAGTGGTGGACAGGATGCCGTCATCTAATTTCTTATGGACATTTTTGCACTTTCTATACTCTTTCTTACTTTTGTTTTCTTAAATGCTGCGGTGACTCCTGAATTTCCCCTCGGGGATAAATAAAGTATTTTCAATTCAATTCAATTCAATTCAATGTAAGCCTGTAGGCTGAGGCCCATCTGAAGCCAGATGTTGCCATGGTGATCATTGTTTACTAACTGCCATATTGGAGAGCTGGTGGAGTCTGTTGATTCCCAACACATTCCCTTTGAAATCAGGGTGTAAAGGTGCTTGCAATTCTGACAAAAAGAATGATGATGAAGCATGAATCAGTGTAATCTAAAATTGGATTTAAAAGTTTGAATGGCTGAACCAATTCAGGAATTAAAGGAAGGAATTTAAATGTAAAGAAAAAAATCTAGGAAAATAAGGAGCTGGAAATGGAAGTCAAATGCTGTTAAAGTGTGATACTTTCTGCCCTGTGTGTGTGAGTGTGAGTGTGTGTGAGTGTGTGTGTGTGTGTGTGTGTGTGTGTGTGTGTGTGTGTGTGTGTGTGTGTGTGTGTGTGTGTGTGTGTGTGTGTGTGTTCAATCATGTAAACCTGTCTGCTGAGGCTTATCTGAAGCCAGATTTTACATTGGTGATCAATGATAAATTAACAGACACATGCTTGTCTTTGTTCCTGGATGTTTTGATGAGTTACTATAAACAGCTGCATGAGATCAAAGGTTTCCACGGAGACCAGCTCGTTAAAGGCAGCAGGTGCAGGTGCACAACTTTGCCCTTGTTACTGTAATCTTCTGAAGATTTTGTGGCAAAGCAAGAGTCCGAATCTCCTGTCACCTTGCCAAAACCGTGAGGGCTAGAATAAAAATGAACACACCGTAGGAATCCTGAGACCCAGAGGAAGCTGTCCGTCTAAATTTCATGCATGAAGGTCAAGAAACGAACCCAGGAGAGCGATAGATAGATGAGGGAAAATTTACTGATCTCTGAGAAAACCCCTCAGGAATTAACATGGAGGTATATGGGGATTTTTTTGAACTTCTCATGACAGTTGGCCATTTTGTGAAAAAGTGCTCCATCCTTTTGCTTTAAAAACCACTTTGTCAGAAGCAGGACAAGACTACTTACATGCTGAGGGCTTTTTTGTGTTGATAGCTCAAAAAATGTGGCCAAGAGAGCAGTTTACCCAGAAGTTTCTCAGGTCTTGTTTCCCCCTGTCCGTGCTCTGTCGTTTGAATCTCCCACTCTGAGCCAAAACATTCCGTCCAATACACACCAATGTTAAACGGCTCAAAGAGCTGAAATGCATCATGACTTTTGAAGGGTCATTGTGAAGAAACTATGAATGCTAGGAAACATTTGAAACCCACTGAATGAAGCCAAAAGATAGCTGAATATTCTGAAGTTTGAATGGAGTTTGTAGCTGAATGTATGACTGAATGAGGAGGGTTTTAAGCAGGCTGAGAAAATGTCCTGAAGGGAGAAAATTTTGAAAATTCCCCATTCATCTCTATGTGACCAAAATTTCGTAAATCGTCGAATATCTCGGAAATTATTCGTGAAAAGTTTCTGAAAAGTCATAGCCCCCTTGTCCCCACTGAAACACACGTTTTGAAGTTTGAACGGTGAAAATCGGTTGAAGTTTGCCTGAGTTTTAGCGGTCCAAAAAAGCGGGCGGAAGAATGAAGAAGAAGAAGAAGAAGAAGAAGAAGAAGAAGAAGAAGAATAAATTTTTTTGTCACAGAAGAACATATACTGTGAATGCATTGCTGCATTCACAGCAATAAATTTTTTTGTCACAGAAGAACATATACTGTGAATGCATTGCTGCATTCACAGCAATTATGACCCATGTTGCATCTCCCATCCCTCCTATCAATTTGGATTCAAGAGTTTCAAAGAGACTAGATGACAAAGACAGACATGAGGCAGAAGTGTTGGCATATATAAGTCTTCCATTGAAGGAGAGAGGTGTCATGCTTGGTTGGTTTGGTTGTTAAGGTAGAGGGAGCAGAATCTCTCCTGACAGACAACCAGTAGCTCTTCCACAGAGCAAGATTTGGTTCTGGGTTCTGAGATTAGCTCAAGCATGGCAATCTCTCTTTGGTCGCTTTCTGGAGGGCTTAAAGAGACAGCCAGTGGATGAGGACATGACCATGCCACGGTCTTTTAGCACTAACATAAAAATGCTTCATAGCAACACAGTTACAGAACCACTGTTGTACATCATAGGGCTGTGGTTTAAAAATACTTTAACATTAAGGTGGGTACTCTCTCTTTTTGAAAGTTTTATTTAAAGTTTGTTGTTGTTTGGAGCGGTATTGGAAACACTAACTTCATCCTGTAAAGGGTTGAAGTAAAGAGGCAAGCTTTAGCCTCTTTCACTAACAGCTATAACATGTCTGTGTACTATTCAGGTGAGCTGTGCCTCTGATTTAGGTGATTCTTAACTGTGAAATCTTCTAAAATGCTGAGTTGTAAGAAAATTCCCCCCATACAGTGTGTGCTGTTACAGGAATAAGCCAATTAGACTAAAATCATTTTTTTGCACCAGGCTTTAAACATGTTTGTTTGGCTTCATGGTGTCCTTTGCATCCAGAAGTTGCTACTTGGTTTTCACTTGATAGTCCAGGGGTTTGTTTAATAGAGGGTTTGGATCACTTTCACATCGCACTTCAAACAAATCAAAACATCTGAACAACATCACATGGTGGTAACTACTGCTCTTTCATTACGGAATTGTTGTGAACTAAAATTAACAAGATGAAAAAGAGGAAAAGGGCTCATCTTTTGGTCAGAACAGAAATCAATTCCCATATCCCTTTGCTTGCGTATTCACCACATGAAAAATAGAGCAACACCAAATTTATGCAGTCCTGGGGTTTCTGCTTTTGCTTTGGTGTACATTCAATAAATGTGCTTCACAAGAAAGTGCCGACTATGTTGATCTCTACACGGTGCTGAAGGAGAAGGAAGCCCTGTAATGAGAGCAAGGCAACAACGTGTTGCCCTGGTTAAACAGATGTCAAGCAAGGTCTCGACATGGATCTCAAAGTATTTAATCACATATTTGTACGTAAATGATATGCAAGACATAATTAATCATCTTCTACATGAGCAGAATCTCAAATCAAAAACACAGAAATGGATGAAAAGAGCGGGATTCTCATGTATCCTGAGGTAAAGTCTATCCTGTAACAGCTTCTTGAACCCATTCATCTTTTTTCATTATTTAATCAGTCTATTTTTGGTGTTTAAAGGAGTTAAAATCTAAGCTTATTCAATGTTTTTACACTCCATTCATGATCCATATCACCTTTATGATCAGCAGTACCATCCTCCCAGCGCTGCAGATGGTAGCAGAAGAAGAGGCGAACCTCGAGCACACATGTGAGTTACTATTTACATGTATACCTTAGACATGTAACCCAAGCATGTGAAGAGGTCAATCTAATCTGTGAGTGCCTGTGTTGGTATTCAGAGTGAATAGAATAAGGATGCATGGGGTGGTTAATCCCTACAGTACTTCTACAGTGTGTATGACCTTGGAGGGATGGGAGCCCTTATATCCTCATTAACATGGATGAAGCATGTTGGAGCCACAGGGTGAACACACCTAACAGCACACGCCGGTTTGGCTGCAAACTAATGAAGAAGGTAACACTTGTACACAATCTCACATACACACTCAAACAAGCAGCCATGCGTGCATAACACCCCGTGGCATCTATTTTTCATTATTACAATGCAGCCAGCTGGAGGCAAGGTTGGGCTGTGTTAGCCTGCAGCTGTACAGAGGCTGGCTGCTGGAGGTGGGCTGTCATTGACACTCGGCCTCAAACATGAGTCGTTACAAAGAAGTAGAGAAGAGACCCAGCAGGGAGTAGAGAGGGATCAGCGAGGGGGGAACTCTATCCTGCTCTGGAACTCAGCTTTTCCCTCTACACACAAATACACACTCATAAATACACACAGGTCTGCTTGTGGCACAGGCTTTGTTTTATCTGATTTGGCTGTAATCGTGCTTCTACAAGACGATAACTGTCAAGGGGATGTAGCTACAGCACAGGGGCAGGCAGTTTAACAAAGTCTGAAGTTGGTATCAGACCTGCTTATGTCATGTCCTGAACAAAATGAGGCTTAAGCACAGTCTACACTTAGAGTGAGGTGACAGCTGCTGGAAGATGGCTCTTTCTCAATGTATGCACACCAGGATTAATAAAATAATTTACCAATAGTGCTGTTGTCAAACGGGATGATAGTACAGAGGAGATGAATTATATCACAAATCATTTGCCACTTAAATTCTAAAATGAAAAATTGATCAGGTTATTATGTAAAATGTGTGCCATTCATCAAGATTCAATCTGGACCATGAATACTAGCTCCCCTCACACCCAAAATTGCACACATAGACACACACACTCCTGCGTTTGAGGTGAAATTGGTTCTGAACTCTCCCTAACACGGCCTCTGATGTTACTGTACAGAGATTTTGATGATTTCTGTTCAATATTTCTTCTTTATTACTACGATAAAAACCTGCTTTATAAAATTTCAATTTCAATTTGGACCAAATTGACACTCATGGTCAGGCTTCTAAAATTAACATCATTGTTATGCAGAGTAACTTTGACGAGAAGAAGCTCAACATGGAAATGAAGATAGAGTCACCTTTGAGGATGTGCTGCACTGAAGTGTAAATTTATGCAACAGTTCTGTCACTTTTCTTTTCGTCAGTTCAGCTTAAATGAAATAAAAATGTCCCAACCTGCTTGTTTGGAAACAAAAAAATCACCCCTCTTTGTTCTGGCTTTGTGAAACTTGCTTTATATCTTCCTAACAAGTGACCTCACTGATTTGATAAAAATTGCCAAATCCTAAAATCATGTTACTCATCATCTGGTCCTTTTGCTGTTTGCCTGAGTCTTATGGGTTTAACCATATTTGAGTCTTTTTCAAATGATTTGAAATGCCATAATCCCTGGGAGATACCAGTTTCATTTTGTCGGAAGATACCAATTTCTTATGTGAAAGTCTTCAGTATGGGTGCACATCACTGAGAGAGGGGTTTTAAACGTTTATAATCACAAATGGAAACAGTTGATTCTTAATAGAGCAGCACTCACATATTTGCAGTAAGACCTTCCTTTTTCTGGTCTCTCATCAGGCAAATACCATTTACTGTTCACTTAACCCTGCCAACATATAGCCATAGTAAGATAGATAATTTATTACCAGACTCTAAACACAACAAGAAATACAATAAAAATAGAGGATAGGATATAGTATATAGTAAATTCATAATATATAATATAGTAAAGTAAGCTAAAGATTATGTTACCAGTGGTAATGTAGAGCAAACAACACCATGACAGATTTCACAATCATTCACACTTAAAACTTGCACTACTCGCACACCACAGTTGCCATCAACTGTTTTGCCTGACAAGACCTTGTTTCCAAGCATTTGATCTGACTTTCATTCGCACTTGGTGTGAATGAATTAGACCCCCACATAGCTGTAACTGTTGAAAGTTTATTGTTTTCTACTTAGCCAGGCGTCTGCAATGAAAAACATTCAGCATGCCCAACCTTTGGTGAAGGGGAAGGAGTAGGAGATGAGTGCCTTTCAGGTTTGAAATGATTCAGCACTGATGCCCGGTACCTGGCAATCAGTGGTGGTACTCAATGGTACCAATTTTTGGTACTTTTGTGTGTGTTCATGTGGTAATAAATATTAATTTGTTTAATAATGAAATCACAAAGTTTTTGTATTTAACATATACATAAACTTGCAATGATGTGTTCAGGTCCAGCATGGAAAATTGTGTTCTCTTCCACTTCACCTCAAAGTCACAAGGATGCATTTAGGCAACGAAACATGGTGCCGTTTGATTTATGTGAATTGGTACTCAGGACTACAGATGGAATTTGGAAAAGAGCCTAATTCAGTACCAATCTCTAGGTAGGAGGGATCTCCACTTGGTCACAAGGAGGGGCAGGGATATCCCGAAACAAGGCCATACCACAAATTTAATTTATTGCATACAAAATCTAGAGAAAAAATAATAATAATTCTTTTTTAATCAGTCAGTGACAGTCTTGTCAATGGTCCAATGTCCTTACGAGAGTTATTTTGTGACATACCTATAAGATTCTGAATGAAGAATTCACTGGTCCCACTCTCCACAGTCTTTTTATTGTAGTAGATGGAAAATGCTGTCAGTGTTTATCCCACACCAGGCCTACAGGGTACTAGTAAAGTTTTAGGATATGGCTACTTCCTAACCACCCCTTGGGTTATTTTGTTCTTCTTGTTGGTACACAGCATTGTGTGTACTGCTCAGTGGACTCATTTGAAGCTGATGATATAAAGCAATGAAGCAGCAAAGGCAAAAACTGATTCATCAAACCTTCAGATGATCCTCATGTTTTCCAGCATAATTATACAAACCAGTTCTGTGTGTCGTGTTGTCAGCAGTGTGACATATAGATTGTGTAGAAAAGCAGACCGTTCATAAGATTTCAGGCTCTGTATAGTGTAGTTTTCTGTTTGGATCTTTACAGAGTACAGTGCTGTAGTATTTATTAAGTCTGCATGAAGTCTAGGGACTGGGAATAAAAGTTGGAAACTTCAAACATTTTTTGAGGTAAGGCTTCACCCAGAAAGAATACAGTTCAGAAAAGATGAGAGAAAGTTGGCCAAGCTTTCATCCCAAAGAGTCAGCATCAAAACCACTGGCTGTCAAGAAGCTTGGTTTGAGTTTAGAGGCTCCTGCTTCTGTGGCAAAGGTCACTTTTAGCACCAACACATTATAAACATGTCCGTCCGCTTGCTTTGTGACTGCACAGGGCCAGTCATGCCACAGTGGGTAAGCCTTGATTATCAGGCTGTTCTTCCTGCCATCTTTTTCTTTTTAACTAAAGAAAGGCAAAACATCTGTGGTACAGAAAGACTGCTCAGTCAAGCCTTGTTTTGTGGCTAATTAGTCCAATTAGCCTTCCCCATCTCATGCAGTTTTAAACAAAGACAAGCAGCAGCTCTGCTCGGCTTAAACAGCCTCACAGTTTGATGTGTGGCTGCGCTGGAAAGCAGCAGAAGCCGCTAGTTTCAGACACAGACACAGGCTTCTTTAAACAGTTTCAGGGCATCCTTACTTCACAGGCTAGAACTAGACCCTGACACGTCTTTTGAATTATCCTGTGTATGTCCCTTTAGCGAGTTTTCACGCAGAAACATGGCTGTGTGCTGTACCAGTCAGAGTGCAGTGTGAAGCTAAAATTCCCACAGCAGTAATTTCATGATTACAAAGCTTAAAGGCACGTTCCATTTCGGTTGCGTGTGCTGTATGATAACGGATTTCATGAGGAGGTGTAAATTAACCAGTTAGATACAGTTCAACAGAGAACCACAAGGAAATGAGTTATTCTGAACGTTTGAAGAATAATTAATCATTCTTCAAAGAAGCCGCCTTGAAGAAGCAGTAAATCAAGATGAATCAACCGGGTTTTGTTCTGCACCTTTTGTCAAAACAAATTAAACAAATACGAATGTACAAGTTTTGGGCTGATGTACATTAAGATAATCCTCTCTTGAAAACATCCTTCTACCTTCAAAAAGCAAATAGAAAAAGAAAAAAGAGAGAGTCTAAATAATCCAAATGTTCTTTGTGATCTGTGCACACGTCAATTAATTTACGGACATATCAGTAGATGTGTATATGCAGTTGTGTATTTTTATATCAATGTATGGATCATTTTTACACAGTAACAAATTGTTTTGCTCTGGTTGTAGTGAATTGTGATCTGTTCTGTTTTGTGATATTTTTTGCATTTCATCTAATTCATTAAACTCATATTTTAGGAGGGTTTTTTTGTTTTTGTTTTTTTTGCACCAATTTTTTCTATCTTTCCTCATTTCATGCAACATTTTTCTTTTTGTAAAATTTTTTGTGTTTTATTTTTGGTTTTCAGTGAAATATTTTTGCACTTATCCTCCAGAGCCACCATATTTTGGTGGTTTCTTTCTTACTTGCTCCTGTCAGGTATGTTCAGCAATCTTTACATACATGTACCAAACCATACTTGCATGAAATCTGTAAATTTATGGTAAAATTAGCTTTCGACCTTAAAGGATGGATCTAATCACCACGTGTTTTTTGTTTTCTGTTTAGTTTTGTTTTATATCTGAAACATGTGATCAGGATGAAGACCTCACTGTCTGCTCTTAATTTCCCACACTTGAATGTAGTACCCGGCTTGTTAGACCTGAAGAAAAGCTCTCTTGTCTTTGATCCCGGTCAGCTCAAAGCTTTATTTTGACGCTAAAATGTTTCAGATGTAGCCACCTCTTGACCACAGAAAGAATGAAAGGCGGTATAAACGAATCAACAGAGATCGTTCAAATTTATCTGGTTCTTTGATCATACAAGAAGAAGCAAAGCAAACAATTTTCAAACACTCCATCAACTCAAGATCTTTTTTTCCTTTTGCCATTATGTCAGCATGCTGACCAGGCAGTGAACCACTGACTGTGTCATCACTACTGAGCGGAACTCTTGCTCTTTTTAGTGTTTTAGATCATTTGGGTCAGCTTTCAATAAGTGTTGACTCGTTAGCTCCAGAACAACTCTTAGTAGTTGTTCAATTAGCTCACATTATCCCAAGTCTGTGCTTAATATAGATGGGCTTTTTTCTGTTAGTTAATAAGTTCGTTAGTTATTTATTCATTTATATGTTTTTTGTTTGTTTGTTTGTTTGTTTGTTTGTCTATTTATTTTAACACACACACACACACACACACACACACACACACACACACACACACACACACACCCCAAAAAAAAAAAAAAAAAAAGCTAATTTCAGCAGCTCTGAGTTCATGCACAGAGGACATACACAGATTATTTGCCTGCCGTACTTTTTGCTGTTTTGGTCTTTGGAATGAAAATAACACGAGTTACAAAAATATGTTTGTTTATTTTATTTATTTATTTATTTTTTGGTAATTTGATTGACTGAAGAAATCATGCTATAGTTCATAAAAAGTCTCACTTCTATTGGGATGGGTAACAAATTAGGTACTTTTATAGGTACCGAAATTCAGTCAAAGTACGGGGTACCACTTCACATAAATCAAATGGTACCATGTTTAGGTCCTTAAATGCATCCTTGTGACTGTAAGGGAGTGGAAGAGTAGGCGATTTTTGATGCTGAACATAAACACAGAATTGCAAGGTTATATATTGAGTAATAGATATGTTAAATTGGAAAAAAAAAATGTTTATTAATCAAATTGATATTTTTTACCACATGAACACAAAAAAGTACCCAAAATTGGTACTGTTGAGTACCGGTACCAATTGCCAGGTACCGGGCATTGGTACCATATCCTTTCAAATGTGAAAGGTACCCATCCCTACACTTCTAGATATATTGCAGCTTGTAATCCAAAATTTTGAAAGAGATTAGGTAGGTAGGTTATTTCTAAATGCTATTCCTCATTTTCCCAGTCGGATCAGACAGGACCACATTGATGTATGGCATGTAGAAGTCCCTTTGACTATACCATGCCTGCTGAAAAGACAGATCTGTGTTTTTCTCCACTGAAAACAATTTCTTGGATTGATTTTGTAGTAATGGTGGACACTGGAGCTGAGCTGTGGGACAGAAAAAGGACAGAGGAGCAGAAGAAAGCTAAACATGCAAGTGATAGAGCATGGGCTTAATATAAGACTAAAACTCTGCTTGGTGAGGTTGGAGTTGGTAGATGAGCATTGGTAGGACATAAAAAGGGTTCACTTTACAAGTAATGAACACATCTCAGAGCACTGGGCTGTGAGCAGCACTAATTATAGCCAGCCACTAAACTATGCTAAAAACTGGGTTTACAAAGTTTTCTTGTTATCACATTTCAAACAACAGCCCCACGCAACTGTCAATAAATACATTACCCCAGGTAAAAAGTAGTCTTGAACAAAGAAAAGTATTGTTGAAAAGAAGATCTGCTTTCCATTCATTTGCTTCACAACAAATGCATTCCTTGGCAAGAGTCACGTCCTCAGGACGGTGGCTGCAAGGGTTCATTGGAAATGGTGTCTTTATCCCAGAACAACACTAGCTTTTCCGGATAGTTCTCACTGCTTCTTTAGGGATAATATGAATTTATTCATGTGCAAAGGGGTCCCCATCTCTGGCTGGCTGAAAGAAAATTAACTCTCAACGAAGCTATTGCTTTCTGGCACACTGATTATCCAGCTCACAGATTAAAGTTCCTCTAAGGAGTTTTTACCTGGTTATGAAACAGACTGAGATTAATATTGATGCCTTTTTACAACCTATAACAGCAAGCAGGAGCAATCAGAGAGCCTGCTCATTTTCAGTTCCTGGTAGCTCTCCGAGTTCTTGAAGTCACGCTGCTGAGAAAGCTTTTGTTTACATTTCTCTCTCTCGAGATTCACATTGAATGTATGTTTGGCTTTTTAAAAATAATGCAAACTTACAAAAAGACAAAATTTACAGCTTTAACTTCAGAGTTTGCTGTGTAATAAATAATTTTAATCCTTCAAGCAGAAAATAATGAAAGCAGCGTATTTGGGATGTTCCAAAGCGATTCATTTCCTGGTCCTTAAATCATAAATAAATATAGCAAAAATCCAAACACCAGCTTAAATGTAAGCCGGAAAAGATAAAAAACGTACATATTTTTGCCTTTAATAGGCTAACTATCGAATGGCTAGAATGAGTATAAACCCAGGGATAAATTAGGCTTTGGACTGACAGCAGAAGGTCAAAGTCTCATGCTCTTGTAATGCTTCATTGAGATTCTTACAACCATGCAGCGAACATAGTAAAAAGATTATTCAATGAATATTACACCTCATGCCCGGGTTGCGCTGCTGCCAAGTGTGTCTTTTCTGCCTCAAACTGTAAATGTGATTCATGCTCACTGTTGGCTAACTGACACACAGGCTACAGTATCTGCTGAGAAATTAACATCCCCCTGCCTTCTCTCATATGGTTTATAATTGCAGAGCAGACGTCTCAGAGGAGCTGCAGAAATTGAACCATAGCGACCTTGTGCCAGTGATCAAAGGCTAACTCAACCAGCGTTCCAACACTGCACCCGACCACAACCCAAGAGAGGAAAAGCAGGAAGGGGGGAAGGGTGTCCACACAAACCATCTTCCATCTCAGCACGAGCTACCTGCTTTACATATGAAACACACCTTTCTCCCTTTAATTCCCATGAAATCGCAAAGGAAACGGTTAGAGCAAGTGGGGGACAAGGAGGAAGTGATGTGGAACGGCTAGAGGGGCTATTACACAGAATCCTTCATTACACCCTGGTCACAGCTTCAGAGTATTACCCTTGTGAAAACACACTCTCACCCCTGGGTGGTTAAGTCAGACAGGAGATTGTCTCACTTCATTTCTTGTCTTTGTACCTGGTCCCTGGACAAGTATTTAAGGGTTAAACCTATCAGCATACACAGCTTTAGCTGGCTGAAGAATCTACAAACAGACTTGTTAAGAACTGGCTGAGATCTAAGAGAGATCAAACTGAAATTTTTAAGTCTCTTTACATCCTCGTCTGTGATTGAAACTAAGATAGATCTTCACAACACGTCTTGGTTTGTGATCAGTCAATCAATTAATTAATCAACCTGCCTGTTTTTATTCAGCTAGCCCATTTACGACAACAGTGCCTCAATAGCTGCTGCAGAGGACTGTGAAGCCATCAAGCACATAAAGAAAAAAGGACAGCTGGCTCAAGGCGTATTCTAGCATTGCGGAGCTATTTTAGTTGTTTGGCACAACATCAGAGAAGAAAAACATCCTGACTCATGTGGACCCATTAAGTTTCTCCATTCATTAAGAGATGCAGTTTACAGTGAGGGCAGTGTGCAGAAACACTGACTAACGCAAAAACTCATGGATTATAAAATGCAGAATACATCAGTTTCACAATAAGCAAAAAAAAGCACTTAATGGAAAACATATTAACATATTTTGACATTTAATCAACATCATTCTGTAGATGCCTTATCTTGGACCAGTCCATCACTTAAGTTGCCTGAGAACCAGACAGTTCTGCAAGAATATCTTTTTTTAATTTGTTCTGATGGATACAGCTTCCTGTTCAGACAGTTTTCCAGTTGATTTGGCTCTTAGAAAGTCTTGTTTTTGCAATCTTAGCATTTTAAAAAGTACACATTTGAAACAATAAACTAATCAGGACACATAAAGTTGGTCACTGTTGGTCATGGGCACCAAACTTTTTTGTGGCTTCAGCAATATTTTTACTACTTTTTCTCCTGTGTTTGTCTTCCTACATGTAACCATGGCTGCATTGTTTACATGTGAACTCAGCTGTTAGCAATCTGTAGCATGTCAATGCTAACTGGTGTAAGACCTGATGTCTTCTCACAAGGTGAGGAGAAGGAGGTGAGGACGACGTGCTGGTTCTCAGGTGTAAGCTAAGAAGTGACGACATCAACCTGTCCTTCCATTCATGTTATTGGGAACGTAAGATCTATCTCCAGTAAGATGGACGAGCTAGCTATGCTAACCCAGCAACAGAGGGAATACCAGAGGGCAGAGTTGCATCATGCTATTCACAAACATGGCTAACAGTGCTAACATCAGACACTACATTGGAAGAGCTTCACCTGCTGTGAGCAGACAGGATCCAGGAGACAGAGATGGAGCATGACTGAAGAAGCTCAGTCCTGGACCCTGTGGAGGTGGAGGCTGGCTGAACTGGAGAATGATGGACAAGCTGTCGTCATCTATTTTCTTATGGAGCTTTTTGCACTTTCTATACACTTTCTTACTTTTGTTTTCTTGATTGCTGCTGTGACTTCAATTTCATTGTACTTGTTACAATGACAATAAAGTTCTATTAAATGTTCAGTTTTCATGGTTTTGAACAGCTGTATCCTCCTTCTTGGCAAACTTTTTTTGTAGTCCCTCCCCTTTTAAAAGTCCACATTTTCTTACGTCATTTGAAATAAACACAAAGACAGACAACATAAAAAATCTATTAAGACTTTAATTTTCATTTTGTTTTTAAATACATTTTCAACAGTAGTTGATATTTTTGCACAAATAAGTTACATAATAAATAAAACAAAAGCAAACATTTTATTCTTAAGGCATTTATAGCAGCAGAAGTGGCCTACAGAGTCTGAAACACCCTAAGTATTCGGGGTTGATGACTGTGATATGCAGCTATACAACCTGGCTAGTTTAATAAAACCCAGTTTAATGCTGAATGATTAAGCCTGAGGTTCAGTCCAAACAGTCAAACTGTATCAGGGGTGTTTCAGGAAACTCTGCACCAGTGTTTGGAAATTAAATAAGAAGAAAAGGAAACACTGGTGTCGGCCCTAAAGCAGTGGAAGTCACAGGAGGTAGCATCTTACTCTCCTGCCAATCAGTTTTCTTTTTTTGTACACGCAGCAGACCATGTTTAATGAGTGCTATGATTATCATAGCCATCCACATGTCACTGCATATTTCATAGTCTTTGTGATAAAAGCTGTACAAGAACTGCATCAATATAAAGCTGTGTGTTGAATGTTTGCCTGCTCAGAAATCCCTTTCTAACGAGTTACCCAGATGGTCTTTCTTTAAAAAAAAGGCAAATCATCAGAACAGGGAGCTTGCTGGCAGCAACACAAAAAGTTTGCATACATACATACAAAAAAAGATCACAAAATCTCACCTTTACCTCAGATCTTCTAGTTTATGTGCCCTCTTTGCAACTTGTATTGCATACAGCACATAACCTTTATTTTGGAGACTGAGGGGGAAACAATCCCTTTTTTCTTTTATTTTTCAAAATAAAGTGGTCTCACAGATGGAATTTCAGCTTGTTACTGAATTACATAAATCTTTCAGAAATGAATGAGCCAATCAGACCTCTCAAAAATGATTGATGAGACCTGCAGCCTACCGAGGTTAGAAAATAAGCTCATGTAGATGAGATCGTGTATCTAAATTACATTAATCTTGTAGAGGAGGTTAATGGCAGCTAACCTCTGTCAGATTTTTTCATTAATGTCATTTTGTTAAGTGGGGTTCAGTACGGACATAACTCACTGAAACTGTATTATGCAAACAAATAATGTACCCATTTTGCATGACTAGTAAATCATGCAGAACATAAAGGTAATATCACTGTCACCATTAAGAAAATGTGCAGCTTCAGCTGACAAGCTCACCTCTGGTCATGTGACAGGTTAACAGATTACATGTGCTAAATCTACAGTGCATAGAAACGGTCATTTTGAGACTTTGAAATTTCAAAAGACACATTTTGTGGAATCAATTTAAACTACATGAACAGGTGTGCCTGCGTGGGTTTGAGCTATGCGTTGTGCTAAAACTGGGTTTTCTAAGAAGCAGAGTAAGCACCGAGCAGCAGGCCAGACACCGTTGGGGGTTAATCAGGGAACAAAATGACCACCTGTTTTTGTAAAGCAATGAGGAAACTCTCACTTGTCTGATTGGGGCATTTGTATGGGGACTATTTTTGGGGTGGTTGCCTGATTGCTCTCTTGGAGAACAGCGTCTTGAACAAGGTAATGTGGTTGTTCTAATGATTACACTAGATAACGACACTGGAGTTGCTGCCTGCTGGCATTGAGACTACAATGTAATGTCTGGTCTGAAATGTGGACACAGAAATCCATGGCTTCTTTGCTATCTTTCACACACGTCCTCTCAAAGATCAATCACACCACGCGCACACATACACTCATACAGGCACGCTTCATTATAAGCAAACTAATAACTACAAGTGCATCTGGCATTAACGCTCATTAATATACATGGAAGCATTTGGCTGTTGACACATGCAAACAAAAGCAGCCTTGTATGCACAGTCTAACTATCAGACATTCAGAAGACACACACTTGACACATGTACACACAAGATTAAGCACACATACTGCTTGCACACACTCATGACCACACACGGCCTGTTTGTAGCTTCTGCCAGCTTTCTTTCTCTCTGCATGCCGACTGTGTGTCTGGCACCGAGGTTAAGGTCTGGAGCCACACACAAGCTGTGTGCTCTGCCTGGCTTTTACACACTCCAAATGGGCTTTATGAATGGCTAGGACTCAATGACTGAGTCAACACCGGGGGCCACACTCAACCCAGTCCCACAACAGCTTTTGGAGATAAGTCAGGAACAGCATTCTCGTGGCACAGCCAGGGAGCATGTTTAAATTAATGTGCCACCAGGTTTTCCTTTGTTTATCACTGCAAACATTGTGCAGTGAAGTGTGTCAGCCCACAGATGTGTTGCCTGTTTGCCATTATTGGCTGAGCCCAGTTCTTTTAAACAGCCCACAGTGGTGTGTTTGTGTGCGTTTGTGTGCATATTTGTTTGTGCTCTCAATGCCTCATCAAAGCCACCAATGAATCTAGCTCTCGACATTGCGTGGAGCCGGTGACTGACAGCCTTTCAGTGATTCACAGTCTTGTGCCCTCTGATAAAACATATTCATCTACATTACATACAGAGTTACAAACACAAAACAAGTCCTCACCACTGCTCGATCATTAGATCCAACACTCGGCTGACATTCAGATCTGAATCCAGACTCAAGTCTGGCTCAACAAATGGAGCTGTAGGTGGAGTAAGAGGACGAAAACCAGACGTCATAGTTTCAAGCCAGTCAGCAGCATCAAACAGTGTTGGAGCTCTTCGTTTTCGGGACTTCCCGAGGGATGACAGAGGGGAGGTACAGATGGGGGGTGGGGGAGGAGCTGGGATCACCTGGTTTGGGTTTATTACAGCTGGAGATGGAGGGAGCTCCAGCAGGAGAGATGAGCAAAGAGGAGAGGGCAGGAAGCTGTCGTCTTTAGTGTGATGCTGGGAAGCTTGGGACTGATCAGCCTGAGGAGGAGGAGAAGGAGGGGAGGGACCAGGGACTATCTGGGCAGGAGATTTATAATCAGAGACACCCTCAGAGCCTGGAAGAGAGACAGTTAAAGAGATTAGACACTGAAATGTTTATGTGTCGTTTATGTGCTATTCTTAATTATTTATGGGATACACTCACCAGCACAAGTAATTGGCTCATCCAGGATGTCATCTATGGACTGACGAGGGTCCATCTTTGGAAGAGAAGAAAGAGGTCTGTTAAACTTCCATGTTGTGTTCTTGAATCATTGGATTATGTCCTAACACGCTCAGGAGAAATTAACTTTGTTGATCCCTCCTTGAATTCTACAGACGCTAACCTGCGCTTTCTGGATGGCCTCCAGTAGTTCTTCCTCCAAGCTGCGAACACCAGGCGAGGTTTGAACAGGGCTCGCTGTAATCTGCACTGGCAGCTCAAAATCCTGGCCAATCACATCACACGGCTGGCAGCAGAACACCTATTTAGAAAGCAGAGGTAAATTAGTTGACAGGTGTTTAGCTCACATGTCTGAACAGTTTGAGATTAAAGGTGCTGTAGTGCAGCTTTGCAAAGAGATTATATGAGATACGCATGTGTTTACCTGTGTATACAACACCTCTGTTGGTGCATCTGTTTCTCTCTTGCCTCTGGAGCATCCAGTATCCTGTTGCAGGAAAGGGTGAAGAGATCCTCCACAAGACTGGAGGAATAAAGAGAAAGAAAGGATTATTGTTCTGACTGTGGTTATCTTGTTACTTTTTTCCAGTAAACCGTCTCAGACTAAAGAACCCTGTCCATTTTTCTTCACCTCGTTGCTGGTGTTAGCGGAGCGGTCCCTGGGCCTGCTCCTTAACCTCTCCCTCATCTCCAGCTCCACACTCAGCTCCTGCTGCTGTTGCTGCTCCTTCTCATTCTCAGTTCTCCATGAAGTCCCACACTGCAGGGGCGAAGAGGACGACATGGGTAGACTGGGACTTGGAGTTCCTGAGGCTGTGCTGGCGGGAGCTAGGAAGCCTACGTTGGTAAGACTACAGTTTTCACCTGCTGAGAAACCGTTTTGCACCGTGTTCAGGATCCCATTTGGAACTCCAGTCGAAGCATCACTGAGAATCCCGTTAGCAATCGCCCTGTCCGGGATGTACATCTGTTCATTTGGGCTCCTGTTGGGTGAGTCTGGTCCAGAGCTGGAGCTTGAGCTGGGGCTCTGGCTGGGTGATAGTAAGGGGTAAGGGGTGAGGGGCTCCAGGCTGGTACCCAGCTGGCATAAGGGAGCTGGGGTGGGGCAAGAGTGGGGGAGCTGGAAGGGGCGAAGACGTTGCAGGAGAGTAGGCTTGGTGCCGGAGACGGGGAGGCCTCGTTTTCGAAGGTGCTGCCTTAACTCCGACACCTTAGGAAAGACAGGAAGTGAAGTAATGATTAACTGTGAACGTGGGTTATAAAGATTTCAGTGGAATTTATGCCTTTCAGTGCTTTTCTTACAGTTAGATCAACAAGATTTGCAGGGAGAGGTTCAGGTTTGGCTTTTGGGTCGGTGACTGAAGGGGTTTGGTTTGTTGTGGCTGGAACAGGTTGAGGGTTCAAAGGCATGGCTCCAGCGGACTTTGCTAGATCATTGTGATCTACACTGGATATGACAGAGGCATTAACCTACCAGAACTACCCAACAGCTTAAATGTGAGCTCCACTGGGAATAACAATGACTGTTTCAACATCTGTCTGTTTGCATACCTGGGCACTACCATGAGCTGTTGCTGTGGCTGGAGCTGTTGCTTCTGTTGCTGTTGCTGCTGCTGCTGGTTCTGTAGGATTTGCAGCTGGAGAATAACCTGCTGCTGCTTCAGGAGATTGGAATAGGCTGGGTCTAAAGACGGGGTAGGGCTCTTCTGTTTGGTCCCTAGAAAGAAATCAGGCTTATTTCAATCGTTTTAGCACAAACAGTCAGACAGAATTGTACAATTACGATGAGTTTATGAACAATGTGGAGAAGCCAGACGTCATAATGTGTTTTTACCTCCCGTCCCAGACCCTCCTCTCTGATTCGGAGGAATGTACTGGTGATATGTTAGTGTCCTCATTTTGGGTTTGGTGTCCCTCGGTTTCCGTGGGCGAGGAAGATGGGTAAAGTTGAGGGAGGGGGGCAGGGAGGAGGAGATGGGGGGGCTGGATGGCTGAGCTGTCTGTAGAAACACATATTTCTTACATCACTTGAATCTGTAATCACCTCAAGGTGCTGGTGTGCAATTCCAAGCATATGGACATGCAGGCACAGACCACCAGGTCATTTCACATGGTTTGACAGCATTTGCCCTGTGTCAAGGTTAAACTGTTACATGAAATTGTACAAATGCCTCACAAATCTCCAGATGACAGAAAGCACTGGTTGGCTGACACACAGCCATGAAGCTTGTGTGTGAATGTGTTAACCTACAGGGCAAATACTGGGCTCCCCCAGAAGTGTAAATTGACAGTAATGAATGCAGTACAGCTTAAAGCGGAGCACCGTGTGTGACAAAACAGAAGAGTGACCGTCCTGTTAGATTAACGCTCTTTTATCTTTTATGGTGTACACCTGATGAAAAAGACCTGTCACTAAAGCCGTCGTATAAATGTACTCATCAAAGTCTCTCTGTGGATAAAATCTTGTGCTACTCTGAGCCGGGAAAATACTTTAAAAGGAAAAGTCCCCATAAATGTTAATGAGCTACGAAGTGAAACATAAGTAAACACAGCGGGGTTGTATTCGCAGTCTGTGACCCTGTATTACCTTTGGCAGCAGCGGCGTGGTCTGAGAGGTCACATACATCCCGTTTGGTCTCCCGGTGGTTGCCATGGAGTTCGATTCACTTGGTGTTATACTCAGCGGCTGTCTGATGCCCTCGGTTGCCGGGAGCAACGCCAAACCAGACTGAAAGCAGAATATCAGATTATCAGAGTTGGCAGAGGGGGCTATTTATAAACTCTTCAGTCTGTTAATATTCACTTTAATGTGTTAATCAGAGGTTATTGGTGAGAATTCATTTATCAGGCTTCCTTGTTGCTGCCAGTGCAGTTGGATACATGACTACACCACAGAACCTGAGGGCTTTTCTCTTTTCTCTCTTTGTTTCTGCTTCATTTTCCAGGATAGTGGAGCTAGAATGTGCTTTGAGTGAAACCTGACACAAAGCCAGGATGAACTGTTTGAATTGGAGGTAAATGTACAGATTATTACAAACTGTTTTAAGTTAAAGGTTTGTATTCATGGCTCCTACAGTCTCATATAAATGTCTTTACATTACACTCCTTGGTTTTTTTAAAACAACCCCATCACTCAACACCTGAGTGTTAGTTCAGCGAGTCGACCTGAGCTGCACTGTCCACACAGCTGTCATGCACCATTCTCCTCAATCACCTTGAAAAATGTCTCCTTCCAATTCAGGAGCCTATTTAAATTGCCCTTCGACCACACCAGCATCCACCTGCAGGCTCAAGCTAGAGGTTTGAGATGTGCATGGAAGTGATGAGGCTGGAGCCCAGACACCAAACTGTAACTATGTTTTGCAGCCGTAATGAGTGTAAGATGTTGCGTTCAAATGGATTATAATTAATGTTTTTTTGTGGCTTCAGGACACATCTGAGAAAAAAACTCAGAAAGATGCTTTCTTTTAGTGTCTAATTTTAATTTGACTGATACTACACTTGATATTTACCCACACAACACAGAGATCAGAGACAAAGCCAAGTACGTTGAACTGACAACAAAGTGGCTACGAAGTAGTGACAAAGAGGGGAGTCAAAAGTTAATCAATCCATATAGCTAACTCAAAAACACATCATGGCAACAGACTGGCAACAGAATGATGATAATGTGCTGACAGAGTGGCAACAAAGAGGCGGCAAAGCGGTATCAAAACGACACCATTCCAAATCATCTCGAAGAAAATTTAACATTCACAGGTGAATTAAAATTTAATCTTTTTTTCCACATTTTTCTTCCATTGTCGATTTAAAAAAATAAAAGCCTCTTTCTGAGAGAAATGATAAAACATATTAGTGGGTAATGAAATATTTGATGCACCTGGTTTGCACAGTTAAGATGCAAAGGAAAGAGGGGAGAAAAAGAATCAGAAAACTACACAAAGGAATGAGAGGAGGCTTAAACCAGTTTTGTTTCCTCACCTGAGTTTCACCAGGGCTTTTGTTAAGGGGCGGAGCCACAGCAGAGAAGTCACTCAATAGCTGGTCACCTGAGAGCCCCTGCAGTGAAGGAAAGGCTGCTGACTGATGGAGGCCATGCGGCTTAGAAGGAGAGGAGGAAGAGCAGGAGGAGATGTCATCTTCGAAGACATCAGCAGGCAGAGGGAAGGAGGCCGCGCCTGAGGAAATGAAAAGTGAAAGGAGGTGAGGTCAAAGGAGGAGCAGCCGCAGATTGGATGGTGGGAAACAAAAAGAGCTGCGTGTGACTGTCTGTGTGTGAGGATGTGTGTTGACTCACGGTTCTCCAGAGGCGGTGTGTGTTTTTCGTGTGGTTGCTGCACAGACCCGGGCAGACGTTGGATCCTGTCAGTGAGGTCCTGCGACTGGCGAGCCTTCTTGTGCCTCTGGGCGCCACACACAGTCTTCTCTGTGGGTGGGAAGAGGGAGGGATAGTGCAGATAAGTAAGAAACAAGGAGACAGATGGGAGATCAGCAGAGAGAGAGGAGGAGGATAGTGGAGAGAAAGAAGCAACAGGATTCAGAACATATGTGATGTGAGCGTGCACGCCACAGGCAATCAGTCCCAAGTCAAACCAGCGGCAGCATCAAAAAATAGTAAACAGACGGCCCATAGGGAGACGTATTCCCTTGGATATTTAACACTGGCACATGCCTCACACAGCATTTTTAAAAGGGCAGTGGAGGGTTGTCTGGGAAATCAGACAGTTTGAGAAGACAGATACTACAATAGCGATCTTTTCAAATTAAAAGCAGGGTTAGAGGTTGTTGAGAGGAAAAGCAGAGATAAAAAGAGAAAGGTAGATTAGAGAGAAAGATGTCAGCTACGGCAGAAAATGATGACTGATCCCCAGATGGGCAGGTGTATCATGCGCTGTCAATCACTGATATGTTTGCAGACTGCTTAATATGCAGAGTTAGAGTGTACAACAAGGTCACATTTCTGTTTTACTGACAGCTGATGAAACACTAAGCCCAATGCCAGATTTTCACGCTTCATTTCCTCGCACAACTACTACACAAGAGGGAGCGGGGAGCAGCGCAGATCAGATAAAACACAAGCATAAAGAAGGTGAGAGAGACAGAGAAATATGTTGCAATCCGTTTCGCTGGGAGCATTTAGGGTAAAGCAGGAAGGAGGCAGCAGCATATCTGAAGGCAGGGCATCACCTGGTGTAGTTTCAGTGTTCAGACCACTAGGGGGCAGCTTCTGAGCAGCACCGTCGTCAGTTAGACGCTGCAGCAGGAAACGGCAGGTCAAACAAACAGCCAGGGCCATTTCAATGCAGTTTAAAAGGTGGACAATTAAATAAAGGTGTTCTTCAACACCAATACAGATTAATCAAACAGACCAAAGAAAAAATATAAGGCTTTGAAATATGCTTGGGTACCTATCTGCTTTTAACTCATCAAATATTGGGGAAACACTGACGTATGCTGGACATTTATCATTTAACTATGTTTGGTGATTTAACTAGATGTTACGTACCAGAGCTTCACTCTGGTCTTTCTCTGTTTTTTGAGCAGGACAGGCCGACTTCAGCCCTGTGAAGACAAACAAGATGATATAAGATTACACAACAATGAAGCATTTGGTTTGTTTTCCAACCAAGACTTTCTCTTTGGTTCTGTTTTTTTCTCTGTCAGGGGGCAGCCTAGAGGATCTGTGCATAAACGAAGTCTTCAGCCTTTAACTCGTCACAATGTGCCACAGTTCTCACACAGCTTGCTTTAGTTTCAGCCAATTATGGAAGAATCACAGAAAGGTACTGGACCTGCCAAAACATTTTAAACTTTTTTTTTTATTATTTAGTCTTGTTTCTTTGTCATTTTCAGCTGGTGTAGTTCCCATTCTTTTGGCATGTCTTTTTTAGTGCTTTGTTTTTCCTGTTCTGACTAATTTGAAATCATCACATGTGACCATGTAAAGCCTGACTTATATCACCATTTTAAATCATGTTGTTGCACTATTTTTGATGAAATACAAGCTTTAAATGACATGCAAGCATCAAAATATCTTTTTGTTCACATTTTATTCAGGGTCTCTCTTTTATTAGAAAGGGGTTGTGTATAATTTAAATAACTTGGTCATTGCCTGCTTATTGAAGATAAAAGTCAGCATACTTCTATCAAATGTGTTCTTTGTTGTTACCGTGGTTCGGTTAAAACTGAAATTATTCTACAGAATACACTGTAATATAAAGATAAAATGATACATATAACATTGAATTGTGAAAAAATGAAATATACAATAAAGTCGAAATTTGAAATATGATGACAGAATAATCTGCTCATTATTAAAAGTACAGATGCATCTACTGATCAATAGTCATCATCTGTCGGTGAAAAGGTGATATGAAGATCATTATTATGAAATCCAGCCTGCTCTCAGTAGAAGCCAATCAATCACAATGTAAATGAAACACAAAGACTAACCAGGGTCTGCATTGATCTCACTCTGCCTTCGATTCTGGATCCTCAGCTGCAGCACTGAAAAACAAGAGAAGAGAGTCGATTGTGTTAAAAAATGATGAAATAATATCACAAGTTTCACTGATGAAACAGGAGCTAAAATCCTCACTGAAGGAGGACTATATCTGAAAGAAGAAGTGACACTGACGTAGAAAAGGTAAGAGCTGAGCAATACAGGACAGCCCGATACCTGCAAAATGATCCTGTAACTCATATCACCTCATAACTCTTTGCTGCTCATAGATTATATATCTCCTCCCATGCCTGTGCACATACTTACACACCACATGTGTGCACACGTACATGAACATTTCGTTCAACACAAACAGGTGGGGCAAGGAAGGGTTGGACCCGTTACACTGTGTGCCCTCCTCCCTCCCATGATGCATTTTGGTGAGTTTTGAGACCTGACCAGGGGAGGAGAGGAGGGGGCAACTGTGAAAGAGGGGGCTGAGGGCTGTAACTATTTATCTCTCAGTGTGTCTATTTCTGTGGTCCCATCCCCCCTTCAGCTGTCCTGCTCTCTCCACAAGCCACCTCACGTCATCCTCATTTGTGCTGCTAACTATACTCTTCCTGCTCTGCAGCCTGTTCAACCACACAAACAAAACTTCAGCGTTGTCAAAACCTGGATTCAAAGCAGATTAGCTCACTGAGCCCTGTCAGTGTGAAAACTCTGAGAATTAGTGTAAATCACTCCAGTGCATCATCTGCATGTCAGTGTGGGTGTTAACAGTCTACGAGTAGATCGATTTGTTGAAACTGGAGGTCCAGTAGAAGTCTGAAGCCCTGCCTTAAATCATATTACATGCATTACATAACATGGTGGTTCCCAACCTTGGGGTCAACCCTTTAACAAATCTGAGAGGTGTCTCCAAAGGATTAACAGGACTGAACAAAGTAAACATAAAAAACAAGTGCAAATTTTCCAAACACTGACAGTGTAACACTGAGCATGAGCTTTCTTTGATGGCTCAACTTCATGGCAGAGGTCAACAACAATGAACAAAAGTGTTTTAAATTTAGGAAACAAAAGCCGAACAGAGTGTTTTGCACAAATGAAGAACATGAGCTCAGCATGGATCCCTGCCGATACACCCGTCGAGGCTCTGTTGTGTACATACATGATTTCAAACAGAGCAGCTGCCCTAAAGAATCACGTTTTCCAGCAGGTGTTGGTGCACCTTAGGGGGCTTGTCTCCTTGTCGTTTCCTCGCGTCTCTATTTTACCAGCCGTTTACGACAGCTGCGTGGGAACACTGCGGCAGCCGCTCCGACTTGCAGGGAAGCTTACATTATGCAGCCATGCCAAAGGTTCTTGTATTCTGCTTGTAGCACATAGCTGGTTGTCTCCTGGAAGTTGTTTTTTAAAACTCTCTGAAGTAATCCAGAGTTGCTACAAGGTACTCTTTGACTCTGTAAGCCTTGAGATTTTCAGGCATTTCCCAGACTGTTGAAGTATGAGACTGTTTTCACGATGCAAGTAAGAGTCAGAGTCCAACTTAGACTTACTCAGACACAATTATTCAAAAAAATATTTCTTTTCATTTAACAAAAATGATAAAATAGCCGGTATATAGTTCTATTTTTTTCTGTTTTAGCATTAGCAGAAATGAAAATTGCTTTTTCCCTGCACCACCCACTGGATGCAAATCTACGGGGTTGTAGTTTGTAAGGCATATGGTAAGATGTAGTCATTTTAAAGCTACTGTAAGAAATTTGTAATTTGTATTGAGTTTGGCACCACCTGTGGACAAAGTAATGCATCTGGTTTCTTTAATAATAAATTCTTAAATACATCTCATCCTGCTCAACCATCAAAGCTAATTCAAACATTACAAAAAAAATATGCATGTTTTTGCCAGTCTTAATGCTGATTGTCATTTTTGCTTTCGGTGCTCACTGGTAAAAGGTATTATGAATTTCAGTCTGTTTCACAAACACCCAAAAACTTCCCACAGGAGCTTTAAGACATAAATTTCAACAGTAAATTTAAACATTACTTTTGTTTTCATATTCTGTTTGGTTATTTTATCTGAGGTGAATGTTAGCCCATACATCTTTTTTGTTACATTTATTTAATGACAATGTTTGATTTGATTACATTTTTCTTTCTTTTCCACCTCTTCAGCCCTTCCCATTGAGGCAGATTGCTGCTCACCATGAGTCTGGTTCAGTCTAAGGTTGGGACCTGTTAATGTTAGGTTTTTCTAGCTGTTGCCAAATGAAGTCCTATCTCATGGTGGGATTATGTTGGGTCTAAGTACACATCATATCAAAGATTACAGTCTAGGGTTGCAGCTTCGTTTTAAATTCCTTGTGTTTTAATTTTATGCTACAAATTTCAAAAATCAATCTTAAACTAGAGTCCATCCATTTTTTTCCAACATATACATCAACAAACCAGTGTCACACTGTCAAATGCAAAGACCTTCAGCCCCAGGCTCAAGTGTCTTCACGTATATTCAAAACATCTCCATCTGTGGGGTCACAATCACTAAATCCATTCACTGTGATCAATACATATTGATTATATGACAGACAACCTGACCGAGCAGCCAATAACCTTGACGCCATCACCTCACCTTTACATATTGATGCTAATGTTGCCAATTATTGTGAAGATGTAAAGCCACTGTTGTAGGAAAACAAATCCTTCTCTCTTTAATTGGTGTGACTCGAGACCTGAAGGAGTCTCACCTGAGCGGAACTTGTTCCGGATGAGGAGCGACCTCTCTGAGGCTAGCAGCGTCATGGCAGAGGGGAGGATTGAGGAGCCGATACAGAAAGACAGAGAGACGGAGAGAAAGAGAAAGAAAGAGAGGAATTTCCTGGTGTCACTGCCAGGAGGAAACGGCCCCTCTCCTTCCGTCTCTCACTGTGGGAAACAGTACAGGAGGAAACAGGAGAGAGAGGGACAGATGCTTGTTAATCCACTGATAGACACAAACTGATATTGATAGAGACACACAAAGCACAGCAGAGATAGATTGAGGGGGAAATAGAGATGCAAAGACCTACAGGCAGACTGAAGAGAGCTGCTCAGGCCTCCCAGCAGACAGCCTGTCATAATCACACAGAGAGTCACAAAGAACCACCCACAGACGCACAACAAATGACACGGAGAATTAAACAGATGAGCATGCTCTGAAAGAAGGAGAAGAAGATGAGGAAAAAAAGAGAAAGGGAGAGAGGAAGGCTTGCATGAGTGAGACAGATCCCCCTGGAAAGATTCAGTCGAAGTTAGGGGACAGGGATTCTACTGGACAAAGATGGACTCACAGCATCGCACAAAACATGTGACAACAGGACCTCAAATGTGTCATCCACAAAAAGACAAAAAGAAGTAAACAGTAAGAGCTGGGAATCTATGTAAGCTGCATGAGTACACACAGAAAATACACACACACACACTTAACATATTAACAATATTGATTTAACTAGCCAGCCACAGAACACCCACAGGAGGCCTGTTTGAAGGGATCAGACACACACATACAAAACCATGCTCACACACAGACACACAGCCTTTGTAAAAGCTGACGTAGTGCATGTTCAATCAGATCAGTCTAAGTCCCACAAATGCACAAACTTTCCTTGTTTACAATACAAAGAGTCCAAAAGAAGGCCTCTGACTTGTGAATACAAGCAAATGGAAGGAAATTGATTGAGATTTCTGCTCCTGCTCAGACGTTATTTCACAGTAGGGCACAAGAAGGCAGTGAAAACACAGAGAGAGAATAAAAGCCAGAGAATGAAAGAGAATACTTACAAGTGGAGGGAGAATCGAGTCCCTCGGGGGAAATTGGAGTGGATTTAAGATTAAATTGAGAGAGGTGCAAGATGGAGGAAGACAGGGGAAAGAGAGAACTTCGTGGTGCGTTTAATGACGATTTCTTTCTTTCATGTTCTTTTCATATCCTTTTTCTTCCCCTGTTCGCTCCTTCGTCTCGCTTTCTTGTTTCTATTCTTTTCGCTTTTTTTGCTCCTAAAGGTGAGCTGCAGAGTAAAAAGGACTTGTGCGTCCTTCGTCCCCCTTATGACTGAAACTCACCCTCCACCCTGCTCTCTTTGCCCCCTCTCCCTATCCGCCCTAAGCATCCTGGATCCTTGGTGCCAACTGTGAGTGACTGTCAAACTCTACCCCACCCCCCAACCCCCCCATCCCTCCTCCTCTCTTGACATCTGCAGGTTAAGAGGGGTGGAGGGAGAGAGGTAATAACTATTTATTTATGAGTTTGTTTTCATAGGTAAATCTCACTGTTTGAGTTTTTCAAAGTGCTATTTAATGTGACATATACAAAGGTAAATCAGACTAAAGAGTGGGTTTATTACAAGGCAGCAAGAAAAGCCCCGAGAGTTTTGGACTCACATCAAATCATGCACTGCAGCAGGACTGCGGGCTCAAATGTACCTGTCAGAACACCTTTGGGTCACCCTCTCAAAGTGATTTAGTAGTGTTAGCGTGCAAGAGTACATGTATACATGTCTGTGTGTGTGTGAGTCTGCAGAGAGAGTCTCAGGTCAGTGACTTAGAGTCAGTCAGCATAAAGAGTAAAGTATGTAGTAAAATCACCTGAGCTTCACCTCATGTCTCCAGAGCAAGTTTGGTTTAACATGCTGGAATATAGTGTAAAGTGTGTGTGTGTGTGTGTGTGTGTGTGTGTGTGTGTGTGTGTGTGTGTGTGTGTGTGTGTGTGTGTGTGTGTGTGTGTGTGTGTGTGTGTGTGCAGGGGTGGGGTGAAAGAGTGGGGGAAGTGAGGTCGTAGCTGGAGCACCTGTTCCGTTGATTTGACGGACAGGCCGGTGTGTGTGCTGGTTCAGCAGGTCATAGAGTGGGGGTGACAAAGAGGGGAGGCAGAGAGGGTGACGTGGAGAGGGGATGAAACGGGGGAAGGAAGGAGGGAGAGAACAGCGTGAGAAAAAAAAAGATGATTGTTCGGTGTTTTATCGGATGTGGAGTAAACGCTATGACGTCGAGATGCACTAATCAGAGCGCGCGCAGCAGAGAAAGCACCGCGTGAGCCAATTACAGTTGCCGTGACACAAAATGGAACAACTAATGGAACACAAAATGAATGGGAACCTTAACTTAATACGAGGTTACAGACGGACGGCTCTTTCAGGTGCCATTTGCACAGCACAGCTGAGTTTTTCTTGTCATTATGAAATCTCACCTTTGACAGCTTTTCCCTCTGCCCTGTGAATGCTTTCCACACAGACACGCAACACATCCAAAAACAGTGACTTCACTGGCAGCATGGCACATTATTGAGAGGAAGGTGATGTAATTGCTTTTCTCTCTGTTCTGAAGAGCTACACTCTTCTCTACAGCCTGGACGGCTTTTCTGATAGAGCACCTGTTACACTCCTCAAAACACACATACACACTCCTGGGTGTTAATCCTGCACTGTGTCTGGCGAGGGAGGAGGCTTTCACAGCGTTAACCTTACCCCTTTGAAACATCACATTTCTTTGCCAAAGTCTGCACTTGCATGCCACATGCTAAGCTACATCATGAAGCTAAGAATAAGGAAAGCTCTAGAAAAGATATATCTATTTTATGTTTGTGTCTTTTACTGCTGATTCTGCAGATATGTGATGTTTATCCAGCTCACCCTAGGCTTGCTCTCTTCTGTTTTTCAACCTGGAGAAAGTCTCCATTCACCATGTATACAGAGCCAAAGCAACAGCACGGAGAATGAGCTGGAATATGTAGCGCATCACAGGTGTACTACTGCCCTCACATGGCTGAGCTATGCAACAACAGCCAGGCATGTGTGAGCAATTTTTTGAAAGTTTTCAAAAAAAAAAACATAAATGGTTATTTAGCTCTTCATCAGTTTTGATTCTCAGAGGTTATATTTGGACAACAGAACATATTAATAACAAATGTATGAAAGTGCAACATGTATCAAGAGGAATGAAAAGCTGAGACACATGCGCACACACTCGCCAGCCTGTTCAACACACTTCACTACATCTGCAGCCTCTGCCTGCTCGTTCATCACTGCACCCATTCTCCTCCCTCGCTCCTCTCCTCCTCTACCTTTATCACTTCAATCACTTGGCCATGTGCCACTCAGGGGGCCTGCTGCCCGTTCCACTTCACACACACACACACACACACACACACACACACACACACACACACACACACACACACACACACACACACACACACACACACACACACATCCACAGACCTCACAGATTCTTTCCCTCGTTCTGTCCATCATCCACCTGTCTGTCAGTCACTGCACTTTGAAGCTCTCTGCAATCTGGATAGCCACCAATTCACACACACACACACACACACACACACACACACACACACACACACACACACACACACACACACACACATTTACATTGTACTGTACACACAAACCCCCAGCTGGACTGCTGATCTAACGTACTGGGTTGAATATTCATCATCATCACACACTAAGGACCTTGTACGCTCAGCGGTGCAGCAGCCCAGTGGTGTCAATTAGGCACCAGAGTCTGTTTTCAGTTTTTTTTTTAATGGCTGACACAGCGGCCTTGATTTAACAGCTGACCCCTCGCATTGACCTTAACAATATGTATAAAGCACCTCAATGAGTCTCTACAACAAGGTGAGCTCAGGCCCCATCTTTGATAAGACACATGAACAGAGCGTGGCTAAAGCTCTTAGAATTATGTTAATGTGAAAATGCCCTTTCAAGTGTCAATCAATGAGAGTGGTTATCTGTTGAATCTGTTATTGATGCATATATCATTAGTTAAACACTCAGTCAACACACAGTAAAAGACAGAAGGAACTTTTGGCTTTTTTCAGCCTAAAGTTTTCCCAAAGCTCCTGTGAGCAGTTTTTAGCTTGTTGTGAAACAGACTAAAATGTATATTGATGCTTCTTTCTGACCTTAAAAACAAACAAATCATCGACAAGAAGACAAGAAAAGTGGCTGTTTTGAAACATTAGTTTTAGTGTCTGAAAACACTGGTTGGAGTAGGTGCCAGACCATGATTAACTGCACACTCTATGAGTTATACACTGGAATTTTTAAAGAGAGCAGGGTGAGAGTGTCAAGAAACGCTGATCAGACAAAATTGTTAAAGACAGATTTGTCCATTGAGGTGTGTGTGTGTGTGTGGGGGGGGGGGGGGGGGGGGGGGGGGGGGAATGTAAGATCTATCTTTTCTAACTTTTGATCATGTACCATAATATTTTATGTAATTATTTATCTGTGTATTTATGTATGTATGAATGTTTTTTTAATCATTCATTCATATATTCACTCATTCCCCAACAGGTTTTTTTGGGTGTTGTTATTTTTTTTTATATGCTGATAGAGAAATTGCTAAGCTCTCTGTTTGTGTAAAGTCTAGCACCCCCTTGTGGGCCTTGTGGATACATCTTTACCCCTCTCAATTTTTCTTGTACATGTGAAAATTGTGTTTTCTGACAATGTGCTGCTGCCTTTTAATTTTGCTGAAAGTCATGCTTAAAAAATTTGAATACATTCAATCCTATTTATCCCATTTGAGGTCATTGGAGGGGGCTGGAGCCTATCCCAGCTGTCGTGAGACAAAAGGTGTCTGAAAAAACTAGTTGAGACTTTTCCTCACCTCATATAGCTTAATAAAGTCAAGCACAGGTTTAAGTTTTACATCAAGTCTATCAAAATGTGCACTGAATATTTTCTCCTGCTCATACTGCCCCCGAATAATTCCCTTCTTAACATGTCACGAGTACAAGAGATGAAAGAGTCCAGCTTTACTCAGGGACCTCAACAGACTCACACTGAAACTAAGAGAAGATTAGGGGATTGTTCCTTTCAAAAGTTATTCTTATTACTACAAAGTTCAAACTTTCAAAAACCATATGCTTTTCACTGTTCAGCTGGGGCAGGAGTTCAACAAAAAAGTGGGAAATTTAAAAGGTTCAGTTGTGTTCATATATCTTCTGACTACTGAATACTTATACTGGCTGCAGGTGAAGTTTAAGGAGATCATAGGATGTTAGGGATTTAGTCTCCTTTAAGAAATACAAATCAAGCATTAGGAAAGACATATGTTTCATGAGGGACATACTCAGAAATATAAATATGGTGACTGAGGTATCTTTTTATGACTATATCAAAGTTAGACTGACCTCTAAATAAAAAGCTATCAATGCAAAAGCTCTGATGGTATCAGCTGTGTTACTTAAAATGTAAACAAGGTTTTCATGGGCTCTTTTGTAACTGAGAACACTCTCTCTACCACATGCAGGATATGTATTCAGCAAAAGGTGAAATGCTGAAGGTCAAGTGTGCATTTAAGTTTTACAGGACCAAATGCTATCTCTGATAGCAGAGTGTGTCTTTGCAGCACAGACTACTTTCTGAGAGAGACTTCTCAGTTAACCTTTGCCCCTCTTCATTTCTCTCCTTCCTCTGACCCTCTGAAAGTTAGTTTGCCAGAGTAAAAGACAATGAAGTTCACGCAGGCCTCTCAGCATGCAGAAGAATCTCCTTGCGGACAATAGCAAGCATATGGGATGGCTACAAAGACCCAGTTGGGTCATTTGAGCGATACAGTGCTTAATAACTTATCTTGAGCTCAGCTCTGTTAGGCTCAGGGGCGTAAATGGAGCAGAAAATTGAGAGTGTGCAAAAAAACAGAGGACTATCGCACAAACTCAATTACTCCCTGGAGGCAGTCCAGCAGATATATATCAGGTATATTTCTCGTCTTTTTTCTTTACAAAGATCAATGTAGTTTGGTCTCATCCTGGGTTATTAATAGAGGAAAGAAAACCATCTCCAAGGATGAGTTTAATTAGGTGAGAGATATACGCACACTGGCCTTAGTGTTCAATGCCAAGTAATGCTAAGTGTAATCTAAACCTATTTAATGAGAGCCACATTTAACATTATTCAAACCTTTCATCATCTGCATGAAAGAAATGGTTAGAGGACAGAAAGTAGGAGTGAAAACTTTGTCAAATTGATAAAGTTTAATTCAAATAATTTAACATGGTTCACATTAAAGAAAAGCAATCTGAATATAGTGTTAGTGTGAGGGTAAATCAATGCATTTGGTCAAAGTCTGACATGATATGAATTAAATACAACAAATAAACAGTTGCAACAAAAACAGAAAATTTAGCATTTTTCTTCACAATATAAAAAACTGAGTACTGAATTCAAATAAAACATGTGCAAATGACTCACAGTGTCTCTGACGGTGAGAAAGATAGATTTCATCTTTCATATAAGATAGTGCAGAAGTGCAGCTCTTACAAACAGTTCTCTTTGAATATATATACAGCTAGAGCACAGATTCTTCTTCTTCTTTTTTTTTTTTTTACAATAAATAGATTATTTGTTTTCCAAGCACTTTAGGGCTTTTTTTATGGATTGTGTCAGAATGCGACCTCATGTTTTCGAGCTAATTAACATCCTGAACTCCAACAAAACGGCATGATTTCAAGCTGAAGATTTCCCTTTGAATTGAGCAACCATTTCCCCACAAAAATGCTAATATGGAAGTTAAAGGCTGAACATTTGGACCATTAAATGGAATGGGTATAATATTTATTCATAAATAAATAACTTTAAAAGCATTAAATAAATATTGCAAGTGCTCCCTTCTTTGACTTTTAACCAATGAGGAAGTGTTCTGTCTCACACTTCTTCACCCTGCTAATCTCTCCTCCTCCTCCTCCTCCTCTTTGCTTTGGACTCTGTGCAGACAGCTATTTAGGTTTCCACTTCGGACTCAGAGTTTTCCAGATGAGAAACAGTGGAGCTGTACCACTCTGCACTCTCCTCTTCCTCCTGCACACCTGACCCTTCACCTCCTCCCCTGTCTCCTCCCCTGCCTGCTCTCCTCTCATTCAGCATCTCCATGGCCACTTGGTGGTACGGGTGTTTGCGCTTGGTGTGACGACGTAGTGTGTTGCGCTCGGCAAAGCGGGTGTGGCAGAGTTGACACTGGTAGGGTTTCTCTCCAGTGTGGACCCTTTGGTGGCGCTGCAGCTCACCGGCCTCCCTGAAGCGCTTGGAGCAGATGGGGCAAACAAAGTTCCTCTGGCCTGTGTGGATGTGCTTATGCCTCTGTAAAAGAAAACAGTTAAGATTTAACATTGAAATAAGATTTAAATTTTATACTGCAGACTATATTGTCTTGACTTGGGGGTAAATTTTGTTGTGATTGAGCACTATATAAAAGAAAATGATTGTTTGATTGACTTTTATAATCACAGCTGTATAAGTTTGCTTGAGAAGTCCACATCAGTTCTTTAGAGCTTAGTGGAATTAACCAGCTCCCTGCTAAGCTTCACCAACATCTCTAAAGCCCCATTTCCACCAAGCAGTCCGGTTCAGATCAGTATCAGTTTGGTACAGGTTGGTTCGGTTAAAAGGATAGTTCAGTTTTTTTGAAGTGGGGTTGTATGAGCTCTATGTGACCACTAAGGACATTAGATACAGTAGAAAGGTGTCTCCTCTCCCTCTGTAAGACACAGACTTTAATCGATGGTGACGAGGAAATAGACCCTAACAGGGACAGACGGTACCATATCAAAGGCTATTTTCTCTGCCTACAAGCACTAAAATCAAAAAGTAATACCACCGTTTAAGAGTACGTTACATGAAATATTTTTCAAGTGCATTAAGTCTTCGGAAATATAAACATTTATCTGGACCTAACTAACTGGTCATGTGTCCTTCCGCGCAGCGCTAGTGCGCTCCGTCCGCCCTCCTCCTTTCAGCTGTAGGGAATGTAAACAAGCTATGCTTCGGGTGCCGGTTGTAGCCTCGTGTAAGTTTGATCAAGTATCGTAATTCTTTTGTTTGTACTCTAAGGATTGTGAGGCAGAGTAGGAAATTCAAAATGAGTGACTATGACAGCGACAATGAAGTTTCATTCACTTACACTTGAGGACACATGACCAGTTAGTTAGGTCCAGATAAATGTTTATATTTCCGAAGACATAATGCACTTAAAAAATATTTTATGTAGCGCACTCTTAAACTGTGGTATTACTTTTTGATTTTAGTTCTTGTAGGCAGAAAAAATCGCCTTTGGATCTGGTACGGTATTTCCCTGTTAGCGCCTATTTCCTCGTCACCAGCGATTACAGTCTGTGTCTTACTGAGGGAGAGGAGACACCTTTCTACTGTATCTAATGTCCTTAGTGGTCACATAGAGCTCATACAACCCCACTTCAAAAAAACTCAACTATCCCTTTAAGCTTGGTCCTGCTTGCGTTCCACAGCCAACCGTGCCCCCTTGTGGTAGGTGGCGTGTAAGCTGGATGCCGACAGCCACATCAGCAACATAATAGTGTGACGGCATAGCAGCGCAACACAGTGTACCCCGCTAACTAATCCAAGGAAGAAAAAAACTCAGTAAACAGAGCAACGATGAAAGACACCCAGCAATTCCTCTTCTTGTGATTCGCATGTGGCTCTTTGTTACAAAGAACAATCAAACTTTGTTTCAGAGAAGACTGTGTGCCACCAGGAGAAATGCAGCCACCCTTGCACGTTAAGTGACAATTCTTTCGACCAATCAACGGTCTGCAGTGTTGTTGCTCCACCTTTCGAAATATGGGTTCAGGCTGGCACCCCTAAGGAACGGTCTCAAAAGGGACGGCTCGTCTCAGTTATTTGGGGGTCTGTTCCGGGATTAGTCAGTGAAAACCGAGACAAACCGAACTGAACCGCTTGGTGGAAACGGGGTTTAATGTTATGACTACCTTTCACGGCATTAAAACCATTAGGAAAGGCACAAGCAGGCAACTGCTTTTTCCTTTGTTGCTAAAAAAGTCTTTAAAAAGCTTATAACAACCTACTCAACACCAAACCAGAAATGGACCAGAAAGCCAGATGTTAAAGCCATTCCATCCTGTGGACACAAATAAAAATGTAATGCTAATGCTAATGCTGCTAATGTTTCTTGAGTGTGTGAGCCTCTGAAAAAAATCCATCCCCCGTACAGTGCATGCTGATGGTAACATTAGCAATTCAGACCCAAGCCATTTTTGAACCAGGCTGAAAATGTGATTTTCAAGCCATAAAAGTCGTGTTTGTGGTTTCCAGTCTTTCTGCAGCCAGATTCAAGCAGACCCTTAACGAATTGCATCTTTTAGCACTTCAATATAGACTTCATTTTTTTAAACTGGATGTTGCCCCTTGGTGTAAATAAGCAAATGCCTGCAAAAAAAAATCAACATTAAAGTTGACAATGCTAAAACTACATTCTTAAACTACTGGTTTGTGACCTCTGTGGTGTGATATTTCTTATTGAGCACATTAACTATTAATGAGCTCTGACCTGCAGATGGCTGGAGCGTTTGAAGGCTTTCCCACACTGCTGACAGACGTGAGGCTTCTTCTGCGAGTGAGTGATAGCATGGCGCTCAAGGTCAGAAAGGTAAAAGAAGACCCGAGGGCACAGCTGGCAGTATAGCACCCTGCGAGCAGCCATGCTGTTGGGTGACTCCTCTGAAGAGAGGGGATCCAGAGGGTCGAGGGGTTCAATTTTACCAGAGGAGAGTATGGATCCGATGGGAGGGGATGGAGGAGCAGCAGCGTTGGAGAAGTAAAGATGGTCGTCCAGAGGTAAGTGTTGTGAGTGCAGGTCTGACGAGTCATACTTGGGCTCCGAGGAAGGTGATTGGGCCTCTGAGCTGGGCTGAGCCAAGGGGTCAAAGGTTGTAGTAGAAGAAGAAGATTCGGAAGGTGATGGCTTCTTGTTTTCATTTGAGATTTCTTCAGTAGATATGGCTTGGCTTCCTGGGTTTGCGTCGGAAGAGCTGATTTGAGAATGAAGAAGAGTTGTGCTGTGGAGGTCATTTTGAGGAGTAGGAGATGGAGCCGGCATGGTAAGAGAGGTGAGAACAGAGCAAGAGTTGGCATTATTCACCCCTGACAGGATGACAGGGGGGTTATTGGGGCTCAGTCTGATGACGGGGTGAGGTGATCCCAGCTGACCAGAGGACAAAGGGAGAGAGACCGCTGGAGCCGAGGTCGCTGTGATCTGTGACAACTGCCCGGTGGAGGGGTCGAGGACGGCGATCGGAGTGGAGGTAGAGGCAGAGTCTGCGGTAGAAGAGGTGGGTAAGGAAGAAAGGAGGAGGAACATTGGCGTGGAAGTACTAGAAGAGGTTTGGGAGACTGACAGAGGAAGTGAGAGACCCATCGGGGCTGAAGGGAGCTGAGGGGAGGAGGTGGAGGAGGCTGAAAGGAGCAGAATGGGATTGTTCGTGGAGGGGTTTGTGAGGATCTGAATGGGCTGTGTGGGGACAGATATCCCAGAGGAAACAGGCAAAACAGTGACAGACTCCTGAACAGAATGGACACTTAGATCAGACATGTCTGGGTTAGTGATCAAACTTGAGAGGACTTCTTTATTTGTCATTGTCTGATCAACAGGCAGCGATAGAGAATCCACATTAGAAGCTGGTGAGGGAAACGGATCATCAGAAGGTGCATTTAGTGCATTATCTAAACTTTGGCTAACGCCTGGGTCTGCTAAAGGTGATGAGTTTGTTCCTTCTGCCTCTGCTGAGCTAGCCTGATCTGACGGAGGATCCTCTGATGTGGAAGCATCAACCTGCGGCACTTTGAGTCCATCTGGACTGAGAGTATACGGGATTCCCTGGTCATCTATAAGAAGGAGGTTTTCAGTGTCACAGTCCACTGAGGAGGTAAGGACAGAGTCAGAAAGAAAAGAGGGTGACAGGAGAGCATCTTCGAGCGTATGCGATCGGTCTATACACAGGACAGCGGTCTCATCATCTTCTTCCACAATATCTCTGTCTCCCTCCCCCTCGTATTCATCAACTTCCATGATTAGCGAACTCTCGCAGCCCGAATCATCCAGAAAGCGTCCACACCTCCTCTCTCGACACTCTCGTTTCTTGGGCAAACTCAAATCCAGTGGTTCTGTTTGTTCTTCGACTCCTAACTTGTCAAACATCCTGCAAGACTTTAAGTCCATTTCTTGCAAAATAAGAGGAATATTTTCAATTTCTCGCTCTGTGTTTTCATCTTTAATCCTTTTTGGGGTCAGCATTTTTACTGCGGTAGTGCAAGGGATTGAATGAGTCTGTAACCCATCATTTTGGATGGTCTTAGCACAAGATATATCTTTCACTTTGAAGGTTTCCTCCCCTGTTTCTGCCTCAGTCTTGTGGAATGATTCTGTTCCTGCTTCCTCAGTCTTCTGATCAGCAACTCCCTGGATTTCTATTTCATCCTTAAGAGCAATGTTTTTGATGTTGTTTCTGTTTTTTTCTTCATCAGCTAACACAGGAATTGGTCTTCTAAAATGTGAGCCAGCAAAGTCTTTGGTTGGGCTGATGGCAGAGTTTTTGATTGGCCTCTTGCACCATGGGGGAACGACAATTTTGAGTGTGATTGGCTGGCTGTGCGCCACAGGCACTCCAGGCTTGACTGTAATTGGCTGTTTTAACCCAGCAATCTCACTCCTCCTTTCCTGAAAGGCTGGCTCACAAGTCCCGCCCACCTCTGGCTTTTTCCCATTGATTGACAGAGCATCTGTCCTCCTGATGGTCACTGCTGCTGTGACAGGGCATGGCTGGAGGTTACCTGGTGCAGCACTGGGTGAGGTTTTTTCCTCTGACTCCAAAAAAACCTCTGTCACTGGCCCTGATCCCTCTGCATGCTGGCTGCCATTTTGGACATCCAGGCTGCCACTGGTCAGGACTGAAGCCAGCTGGGAATCCATTTTGGGGCATACCCATTTATATTTCTACAAAATACAAACAAAATTATAAGTTAGACGCTCTGTGAGACAAAACTGGAAGATAAAAAATGTGACAAAGTGTGGTAGATGGATTGAAAATGCTACCCTGGAATTTTTTGGATAAAGTGAATCTCTCAGTTTGATAATTTGCCAAGTTTCAGTTTAAAAGCTAAAAGTGTCATATTCTGTGATATTTCTGTCAGTCTGAAAATGAAGCAGACTGAGCACCCTAACTCCCTGCGGCGACATGATGAACGACTCATTTGACCCCCTCCTTCTCTTCCTCCTCATCTCCAGACCGTCTTGACAATTATTTTTGGATACCTTGTGTGATCCTAAATTCTATCTCAGCGACTCTCTAACATGATGGGTCGCCTATATCATTCAAAAACGGATCGATTTTATCAGATGTGAGCGAAACATCCCTCCTCCCTCCCCCCTCACTTTTATCGCCGGCATGCAACACAAACAGTAAACGTTTCATCTCCATATTTTGATTGGAATAATATTCCGTTTGGTTTGCAGAAAGCAGCATATTATAAATATTAGTCTGTTGATAAATCGAGGAGCAGTTCCCGTGGAGGACGCCATTACGCACAGTCCTAGGTCCGAAATGACAGTATTATTATTGTAGTGCGAGTGCGCTTTGACAGCTCTCGGACCTGGGACACCGCCATCACGTCGATAGTCTTAGCAGAGAAACGTGAATATTTACAGACTGTCTTGGTGTGGAGCGGATCCTTCCCTTTGCACCGAAGCTTTCTCGGACCTACAGCCAGCCATTTTAGAGCCGAGGGTCCGAGACAGCGCGAGCGCAGCCCGGCAGCTTTTAGGGCAAACTTTCCCCGCGCGCTGTCATTTCTTCCCGCCGTGCTGTCACAGCCGGTGGAGCACGCGCCGGACTTCCTTTCGATACATTTAAAACTGTATTTTGAACCATACTCCACCCATACTCTCGCGGCATAGGGACTGGCTTACCCGTGCTGTGGATATTTCCGGAGGACCAAATATGACTGTGCAGTGTAAAGGGTGATGCTGCGAATGCCGAGGGAGGGAGGGGTCAAGGGGAGTTGCTATGGTGTCGCAGCCTACCGGGTCCGACCAGTAGCCATGTTCAGCCTATGAGTACGATTGAACCTGCAGCCTGCAAAGGCAGGCTCTCAGTGTGCCTGGCAGTCATAGAGCAGGGAGACAAAGCGAGAAAGACATTGAAAGCGTAGAGAAATATGGATCTGAACTCACACTGTACGACTGTGTCTCGAGAAGTGAGCCAGTAACCGTTTTCACATAACTTTATTTCAAATCAATAACACTTACAAGCCTCAAGACTTGATGCGTCACACTCGACAGAGAAAAGAAAAGATCACACAGTGAGAGATCACAGAGTCTTTTAGACTGAGGTTACATGAAGGTATCATCACAGGCATGACTGTATACATCATAATAGCAGCCTATTTTAGCCACAGTATGCATCAGGCCTAGCTTGAAAAAGATCTATCTAAAACTTATGCAGAATAAAATCACGCCTGCAGTGTGAAGGAAACCCAGGATGCATGCAGGAGAGGATGACAGAGGCCATGAAACCCACAGCTCAAGATTAACAGCTTAGTCAGCTGATCAACAAGAGTTGTGAGTGATATTCAATGTCTAACAGACTATAATCATAGTATAGATAGCAAAGCTTCAGAGTGAAGGAGGACGGCCAAAGATGATGAGTGCTGGTATGAGTCCGGGGAAGGTGCTCTTTTTGTGACACAGTGTTATGGGTAGAGGTGAGTTGAGGTCAGGCGTGCAGGTCATCACTCCTCATCTCCAGGTTCACATGCTTCAATCTCTGAGACCAAACGATGGGGGAAAAGTTTGTACTGCAGCCATGTAGGCTCTGGAAGACAAAAACAACCATCAGTAAAAGGGTCAATCCTACCTCCCATCTCATGGCTGAGAGTGAATGCAGGTAATCAAATATGTGTGCATACTTACCAAGGTAGCAGGTTGGTGGCTGCAGCTCTCCATCAAAGCAGGTCTTGGTTGCAGTGAAGCTGCATTGTTTGTGAGGATGTTTGCAGTAAAACGTCACGTTTTCCCCATGAGGAACCATGGCGTCTGTTACATCAAACGGCCAGCGCTTCACTCCATCAATCACAACACGGCTCCTCTCAGCCGGGATCAGACAACGAGCTGGGGAGACAATCAACAAGGCATAATATTGGCATCAGATACAAACCTATACATGCAAATGCAAACGAGTAAATTTAGATTCTGCATACGTTGAATGTTCTGCTGAATTATAAGAATAGGACATATTTTGCATCTGGTAAGCCATTTACAAATTTCTCACCTCTGCAGTGTGGGGGCGCTGCACTCCAGCTACCATTGGGAAGGCAGGTGACTTTCTGGGGTCCATCCAGTTGAAAGTTCCTCTTGCAGAGATAATGGATGTCAAAGCCCACTTCATACTCAGTCTTCTGGACTGCCACCACATAGCCCTGCTCCACTTCTCGTGGTGGCTGGCAAAACACCTCTAAGAGATTGAGAGGATGAGTAAATCAGTCCACTTAAACTCTAACAATGCTCTGTTCACATTATCTTATCTTTTCCTTGTTTCATCAAAGTCAGGCCAGGTCATAGTCCTGTAGCAAGAAGTATCTTGTAAAGGTGACCTATTGAACTGCCAGCCGTGGTCCACATATTGTGTTTTTCACTCAGTGAGGCACTTTGATAATTTACCACATGCAAAAACATACTTTTGTTTAATATAAGCTGAGCCGGCTGTTAAAGCAGATGGAACAATGAAATTTTAACTTAAAAAAAGAAGGTGTGAAATGCAACATTGTGTTGTGATGTAAACAACATCCTACTTGTACTGTTAGAGTAAAAATGTACATTGTTTGCACGCTTAAATTTGAAGCAAATGGATCATATACAAGAAAAGAAAATCTCCTCACATTTTACATGGCTTTTCTTTTAATTCAAATTTTGCTCCTTAAAAATAATGCCAGCATATATTCACTCTTAGGATTTTGTCAACCCTATGTCAAGGCCATGCAGTACTAGCCATCATCCACAAGATGGCAGTAAAGCACCATGGAACAGAGCAGTACAGCTGATTGACAGGTCATACTTAAAAGATTTTGTGTCCTCATCTTTCTCCTGCTTTGATTCAGTCTTTTATCCATATCTGCACATGCACACAAAAAATAAATGTAGATGCCTACAAAGTAGACATGCAACCCTTCAGCCCATTCAGTCTCAAATCAGCTGCCATTCATTTTCTCCTGCTAACCTTAAAAGAGGGATGGTAAAGAGGAAGATGAGCAGTCAGTCACTCACTCATGAACACTGACCTTTACAGATGGGATGGGGATACTGCCAGGTCTGATTATCCTGGCAGAAATTTTCACTGCTCCCCACTATGTCTGCCCTGCAGAGGAGAAAAAAGTAGCAGTGAAGGCAGGTGGTAGTGTGACATTTGCATTATTGACACCTAATGAGCCTCATCTAAATAAAAATGCTGTAAAAAAGGTGTAAATGGTTCCTTTTCCCACCCTGTCTCTCTCAGAGGGTCTACATGTCATGTGTGCACTGATTTGGCTGACACATCCACTTGGGCCCATCCTTTCCTGTGGATGAGTCAGTGTGTAGAGGGGAGTCAATGCAAGATAAGACTGTAATGGCCTAGTTAGCTCAATGGAAGCACCGTCAGCTGGGAGATCAAAATGAATTCCCTGCCATTCGTCGCTCATCATCCGTCCTTCCCCAACACCTCTTCAGTAATCAAGCCCCCCTCCCTCTTCTTCTTCACACTCCATCCCCGTCTTCTCACTTCCTCCATTTCTACCTTATCATCATTACAGGTTTATCACATTTTCAGCCCACGCACACACAACCTTCGCCTCCCATTTCCCCCCGCCTCTCTCTGTCTCTCACCCAGACAGGCAGCTGTAGCGGATGGATGTTCCGACTGTGGCGTTGCCCTGGATGCTGAAGGTGTTGGTGACTTCCTCAGGCAGGGGGCAGGTTTGGGAAGTGGTGGGTTGGATTGACTCTAGAGGTTAGAAAAGAAAAGAGAAGGTAAAAGACTTTATTGTCAGGTACTTAATTCATGCTAAGTGGTTATACAGTACTTTAACAATACTCAGTGACAAGTCGGGGTCTTCAAATGAAGGCGTAAATGCACAAACTAGCAGACAAAGAGACCTTCAAATAGTTTTATGACATATACATATACAACAGAAAAGATTATTATTACCATACATGTGTAAAATCACAAGTACTGTTTAAGATTAAAGGGCTTCAATGACCTCCTTTTTAAATTCAGCATCTTTAAACAACTTGTGAAATGTGTTTTGATAATTATGATGACAATGATTATATGTTATACACTTGCCACAGAAGGACACATCACACATTTGTGTGTGACGGACAGTTAACTAAATAATTGTGGATAATCCATATATGTAAATGTAATTGTAGATTTGCTTCTGGAAGGTTACAAACTTTTAAAAAGGGGGAAGACTTACTCCACTGATACACATGAACATTGAATCTTTACACTCTGTCTAAAAATGCACACACATGCACCAACAGGATACCTTAGAAACACAAAATTGAAGAGAGGGAGAAAGCTGTAGACAAACAAACCCCTGAGCTGGGGCTCAGGGCCTTGCTCAATGGCATCTCAAAAGTGTCCAGGCAATCCAGACCCTTTGAGGGGCAGTCCTCAGGTTCACGACACAGATTTTGGCTCGAGAACTGCTTCCTAGTTTTAAATACATTTGAAAACATTTGTGCTTTTACTGTGTTAAAGAATTTTGAATCCCAGATAAGCAACAGGAGAACATTGTGTTGTAGTTTTGCAACTTTTACTAAATAAAAAACACAAACTCTGTGCTTGTGTTGTTTGTCAAACACCTTAGGGAGAAATGCAGGAACACAGCAAAGAGGTAAACACAGCCTGAAATATGTTGACTATAGCCCACACAAACACCAGAGGTTTTATAAGTTTGTAACAGAGGGATGTGTATTTAATCTTACAGATAACCTCACCGACAAGCAAAGGACAGCAATTAAAGGAAATAGAGAAAGAACATGAAACATGTGAAGCAGGAGAAAAAAAGGATGGATAGGAGAAGGGACATCCATCATTCATCCTCATTTGACTTGTTTTTACCAAGGTTTGTTTAGTTTGTGACCCACAGAGGCGTTTCACCCTATGTCTTGTTCTATTTAAGTTGAAATAGCCCTTCTTAGGTAAGACACCAAAGTTCGATGAGCAGGTGAAACACCTCTCCGAGCTCACAGCTATTCCTGTGGTTGTATAACACCTGGCAGTGCTCGTTCCTGGACGTTTGAGTACCTCACGCTCATGGAAATATAAATATCAAGAGTGGTGCTTGGAGGGAGGCTGCAGCGACCTGAACCCCATCAAGCAAGAGGTTTTGGAGCTGTGCGCCGCTTTGAAAGGTAGAGACAGCTCTCGCCTGAGGGCTGTCTTAGGTATCTGAGAGGGAGAAACGTTAATATAAGAATGTAAAGGCACCTATGGGAGAGGAAGAGTTACGAGTCTGTTTGGCTGCAGATGAGAGCCCAGAGCCCAGTTTCTGTTTTTACATATCGCCCTTCTTCTGCCTTGTACTGCTGCCACCCACACAGGCTGCAGCAGCAAACTGCTCTGAAACAGGTACAGAAAATCCATCTTTTGAATATTAAAGCTTTCTAGTATTTTGACTGAACCACAGCATTAAATATATTCAAACCTTATGGAGACTAAAGATGTGAAAGTGCTGTTTGGCTATATTCTCATTTCACAAATGGATGCAAGCACACAAATCTTGTTTATCTAAATAGCCTAGAGTTGCATGCATGTCCTTGGCTCCCATTGTAGAGAGGAAGAGAGACCTTATCAGAGGCCTCAGATGGAAGAGGATGAGAGGAGAAAAAGATAAGAGGAAGAGAGGATGAGAGAGGAGAGCAGGAGAGAGGAGAGCAGGGAACAGAAAGGCCTGCAGCAGCATGAGCAAAAGAGAGCTCTCTGACTCCTCTGACTGTGATCTGTCGCCCACACACACACACACACACACACACACACACACACACACACACACACACACACACACACACACACACACACACAGAAACTCTGTAACACATGTGCAAGCCGCCCCCTACACATCTAATGTATACAGGGAAAAATCTACCTCTCTTCAAAAACACTGACACACATGCACCACACTGTATGCACACTGCTCCATGTGCCACTTTGACAGTGATCTGCCACCCACTGCCTCTCAACAGGCATGAAGCAGCTCGACTCACACTCTAACACACATGCAAAAGGACACGCAATACAAACGCTCTCACACATTTAAAACCCACCTACCTTCTGCCTGTCTCTCAGCAGGAGGAAACTCTACTTTTGAGTCGAAAATCGTATCCTTATTTCACATCTAAGAAAAGATTCTTTGAAAAAAGGAAAAAGCTCCCCGGCTGACACCAGGACCCAGCAGGGTTTGAGAATTCCTTAAGAAAGCATGTTTTCTGTAGCCGCAGGTGTGTGATTAACACAGCAGGGATCGACCTTTAGAGCTGACTTTGTGTTGCTGTTTGTCAGAGCTGTCGAGTTGTCACAAGCAATAAGCAAGCATGTATTTCCAAGTGTGGTATGATGATGAGATGTGAGATATTAAAGAGTATTGATGGCTTTGCCTCAAGTGCAGCTGTGCAGACTTACAGCACTGCGGTAGAGGTAATCAGACGCACAGCAGTAGAGCAGATTTTGTCTTTTTTGTGAGACACTTTTTTAGATTAATCTGGTCTTTGTTCAGTGTTTAGATCACAGAGAAATCAAGGATTTTACCACACAATAGTCTTTGTTGATCAAAGTTCTTTGCATTATCTGTAAGACTTGAGTTCATTCATGTCTGCTCTATATAGACATAAGACTACCAACAAAATATCATGAAGCTGAATATCACATATGGCTAAAATTACACATGAAGAGGTAAGAAGAGGAGGTGTTTGCAGACAGACGTGTTTGCATATGCATCAGTGTGATTTTATGCACATTCATTTGCATGCTCAGCTTCTTTTTCTTTCAAACTTATCAACAGTCCAACAATAACATCCTACAGCAGCCAATAAGAACAGAAGTGAAGCTCTGGTTGCTATAGTGATGAGGAAAAGCCCCAGTTGTGCAGTGTCTTTGTGGACACAATCACAGTGAGGCTTCATTCCTGAAGACGTCCCTCTCTTTCTTTGATAGTTAAAAAGTCTAAAAGTCTTCACCTAATGTGTGACCTTAACATGAACAGAGCACATCCTGAGTGGCTGCTGTAGCATATCGAGACGCTGTTTAATTTGATTCATGTTCATATCCTGTTATGAAAGAAGCAGATGGCACTGTATTGTGGTACTTGAACACACCTTTGCATACAGGAACATCCCCGCTCCACTGCCGGTCGCCTTGGCAGCGTCTCTTTGTGGCGTCCAGGCCATTGGGCAGAGTGAACCCAGGCTTGCAGCGCACCTCAAGTAGAGCATCAAAGGTGCTAGTGGGATGGAGGAGGATAACTTCTGAGTTTTCACTGGGGGGCAGAGGCCAGGGACAGGTCCGACCTGAGGAGAAAAGTATGAAAGCAAGTGAGAATAGGGGGAACAGAACAATGCCCAGAGTGTGCTGGATTGTTTCTTATGCAAGAAAAATAAACAGTAGCACCAAACCAAAGACTTTTTAAAATGGCACTAATGAGGTTGTATAACCGGGCTGGATCCGAGCAGTGCCCCATTTTACAATGCATAATAAAAGCTTATGTTCTGCTCTCACATAGAGCAGATTTTCAGCTCAGATGTAGTGTAGGAACAAGGGCTTTATGTTATTTTCCAGGCTAGAACTCACAGTTGTATGTTGGCACAGCTGCTACACAGACAAACACTTGTAATAGCTGAGCCCACAGTGTTGTCCACACTGAGGGCACACATGTACACAAATAGTTACCTGGAATCACACAGCTGAGCCCACACTGGCCGTCACACAGGCACTGCCGCCTGCTCCCACATTCTTTGTCGGTGGTGCATGTCTTGGTACACGACTTCCTCTTCTCGTCTACCAGGAGTCTTGGTGCACACGACCCTGTGGTGACACCTTACACACACAATCACACCATCCTTGTAATTGTCCTTTTGTTTACTTTTTCACCATTCACAACCCCTCGTAAAAGTAGCAAACTCTTAAGATTACTGAGATTTGTCTGGTTGGCAGTTCTGCTTTGTTTTTTGTTTGGAGGGAAGTAAACTCAGAGTGGGTGGCCGGGTAAACATTTGCCACCCAGGTTGCCGGATGACTAATTCAGAGATAGCAGGATTGATTACTCTTTGCTATTCATCTGTCAATTTCTTTTTTTTATGTAGAAAAGTGAGACTTGTTGAGTTATTTCTGTAAATAGTTTACAGGAACTCTTTCTTAAATACAGGATCAGAACCCAGATTGTGGTGCACCATTCCTTGTTTCTCGCCATCACACTCTATAAAACCAGAATCCTTCACTCATTTCATTGCACACCAGCAGACACACCCTCAATGTCCAGAACATTTGAGGGGGAGAGTGAGGGGAGGAAGAGGGGGCGTCAGGCAGGGTTCCCCATTTTTCATTTGCCAAAATGAAAACGTGTGCTACATGTGACCAAAAACACACATGTTCTGGGCTAATGTGCACATGATCATGCCAGACGAACATGGAGACATGGTGTACAGAACATGTATGTCACAGCTAGGATGGTAAAGATCTCAAAAATTAGTGCAGATCATGACAGACAGCAGAGTGGGAACTAAATGAAATGTGTTTTTAAAAAAAAAACATATGAAACAATGTATGAGCAGTTATCAAACAAATGTACACATTAGAGAAACTTTGCAATCTCTTAAGCGAATAAATCTAAATGAAATAAACAGGCAGTAGTTCATGATTCTTAATGTTAATTATGTTCACAGTTATCCAATTGCATGCTTTTAATTTACAGCCCCAACATGAGTTAGACAGGTGCATCCTTCAGTGCTTAAAGTAGCAAATACATCTGTGAAACTGATAAACTGCAATGTTTCAACCACTAAACACCACATGCATGGGACAGTCCATGTTTTCAGGGTTCAGTGCCCTTCCATGTGTCTATGTGTGTGTCTATGTGTGTGTCTATGTGTGTGTCTAGGTGTGTGTCTATGTGCGTGTGTGATGTGTCTTACGTGCAGTTTGAGGGAAAACCGATCCAGCCAAAGCCAACAGGGACAGAAGCAGCAGTGCACAGTCCATCCTTCCAGTCAGGGCCTCAGACGATATGAGGGAGGCACGCTCAAACACAGCACTTTTAAAGAAGAGGGGGAACAAAGGGTGGGAGGAGGGGGGAGCAGGGGGGAGAGATAGAGAGGGAGTGGGAGAGGGCACAGCTCTGGAGCACACATCTGGTTCGCGTTGAGGAGGGGAGAATTGGTAAAAAAAAAAAAAAAACCCCACACTGTGGGACCTTTCACCCATTTCTGTTGAGACAGCAGATAAAGTGGATGACATGACTGTTGTCTGTGCACACAGTAAACAACGAGGAGTAAACAAACAGGACTTAACCCCAAATTGTGATGAAACATTTAATCCTCTTTGAATTCAACCATGAGCTTTGTGTGACTTCTATCTTTGATAAATTAATATATATTTAGGTCTTTACTTTTAATATACCCAGTTAAAACTCAACCACTTACCTCTTTAAAAAAAATAATAATAATAAAAAAAAAAAATCTTATTTTTGAGCACTGTGTCCCTACAAATAAAGGGTGCATTGAATTAGGAAATATAAAAGTACTCCAGAAGTGTTCTAGGAAAGCCTCTATTCCAACCCCTATTTGAACCCCAGTTCCTGTTAATGGAAATGATGCAACACTCAAAAAGAGTTGTGGATTCCAAAACAAATGGTTCCGATAAAAATCTAAGGAGTCAGTTGTGATTAGGGATCAATGCAAACAAATTTTGAGATCAGTGTTTAGTCATTAAAAATTTCAAATCACCTAAGAAAAGAGAAGAAGTCTTGAATGAGAACAATCTTTTATTGGTGTTTTTGGAAAAATCTCGACTACATCCAAATAACCAGCATTGAGTGGGCTGGGCACCAAGGATACCACTGATGCAGCAGGGCAGTTGTAGTTCAATTAGAGTCACTATAAGATTCACCAACCACATCTGTGAGGGTATTAGAGACTACATCCTGTAAGAGGAGCAAACAATCACTGATTGAGGTGGTAAAGGTGGAAATAAACCAACGAGGAGCAAATATTGAAAGTGTGCATAGTCCGTACACCGCTGGGGAACAGAGGAGATCATCGATAACGGAAAAAAATTGTGCCTGCGTGGATAACATGTTCGAGTTTTCGAGCCACGCTCGAGAATCCATGGTGAGAGGAACCAAGTGGCAGCAGGATCCTTTGCAGAAGTGAGTAATGTCTGGAGGTGTGAGACAGGATGCAAATTGCAGACAGAGAGGGTGGTTTCCATGTGAATAGTCTTTCTGAGGAACACCGAAGATCAAAGATGGTTCAAGGTGCAACAGATCATGTTCATCCAAAGAAAGAAAATCATTCGATAATATAGAATAGCAACAACAAGAGGGATAATTGTTATAATCAGAACAGTAATAATAGCAGAAATGGTCATCAAGGGGATTCAAATCACACGCTATTACTAGTCATCCCTCCGCCAGGAACATAACATAGTGTACCTGTGTAGATGTTGTGGGTACACAGAGAAGATTAAAGATACAGTTTAAAGTAATAGAAGGAGTAAACAGTAAGGAGCAGTATTGAATAAAAGCACTAAATAGTAACAAGATTTGTGGATCACAATAGGAAATTTTGGCTTTTATTTGTCCCAGAAATCTGAGAAATTAACACCATTCCACTCAATGGTTTCTCAACCCATCTCCTGGAATACATCATACACACAAAAATAGCATAGGCTTTTCCAATATACACAACATTTCTTTCTCTGTAATAATGCTGATTAAAGTGTGTTCATAAAGTACAGTAAAGTAACGAGTGCGTTTAGCTGGGGAGACTGATTACTATATCAGGGTACAACATTGAGATTTCACTACTCTATGCACCACAGAGGTACAAGAGAGACACAGGGACAAAATGTAAGAGAAAGAGTTTGTAGGTATCTGTGAGGGGATCGACTGTGAGTGAGAGCAGACAGAAATAGAAACAGAGAAAGAGAAAAATCCCAACGATTTAAAGAGAAGATGAAGAGGAGCAGTTATCCGTGGGGGTCATCACAACAGCAGGTTATCACCTGATTAGGTAAGATACTAAACACCAGAGTCGATTAGAAGCACTCGACTTGGAAAAAGAAGTGGAGTCAAAAGTACAAGTATGGACTAGAGAAGGCTGTAAAGTCAAGCTTTAAATTACAGAAAAGTAACATTGTCTGGGAAGTGAACTAAAAAGCGTAAAGTTCGATTAAAAGGAACGCGCAAGACGAGTGTTGAAGAAAGCGCTGGTCTGTTTACACTGTGTCTCCTCTGGTCTCTCGTTTCATCTCTCTCTAGCATGCCCATTCCCAGTGACAGAAACATAACAGGAAAATAATTAAGTGCTTGAGTAAAATCCACAAAAATGTTGAACTATACGATTATAAGATCATTTTTGCTCTCTATATTACAATTGTTACATGCGTCCTTGCCTCTGCTGCTGCATCCTGACTAAAATAATCGAGTCAAAAAATACCCATCGATGGCTGACACCTATTAAACATCTCCGGACTCACCTAGAATAAAAAGAGATTTACCCTAGCTTTCCTCTATGTCCCCTGGCATGTAGAAAATATACAAAATTATTCTCCAATTTTTCTCTCCCTCTAATTTTTCTGAAGTATTATAAAAATATACAATATTCTCCGATAACAAAACTCTTAAAAGTCACGTCTCTTATCTGTTAAATTATTCTCCATCTTTACTTTTAAGAGCTGACACCTCAACGAAACATGACACCTGAGCTTCGAAACACAAACCTTCTCCTGTCTTATACATTCATCATCAGAATCATCATCATCAGCATATTCTTCACCCCATTCTGTCCATCAAGCCATTTCCAATAACCCAAAGTCTTTCATTAGAACCAGCTTTAATTCCTCCTCTTCTTGATTTATTTTTGCTTCTGTGCCGTCATCACTGGTCGGCGAGGCGATTCTCGTATTTGCTAAGGATGTTGCGACAGCGGCCGAGTTCTTTCCGGATCTCAGCCACTTCCTGTCTCAGGGCAGCATTCTCTCTCTCCAGGTAGGCAGCGCGCACTGAGATTTGGTTCTCCTTAAGACGGCGAGCATCTCGGGAACGCTTTGCTGCCTCGTTGTTTTTGTACCTCCTGGTCCAGTACTTCTCATCCTGAGAGAGGACACAGAGACAGATCATAATGGATTATTTCTGCCAGTTTTACCCGTTTGTGAAATCTTTTATCAAGCAGCCGCAGGTTAACAAAAGGATCAATGAGTGGACAGGCTAGCTTTGTAAGAAGTGTATAGTACTCTTGCATCCTGTTGGTGATGTGTAATGTGGGCGTTGGGCCATGAATGAGCGTGGGACATGTTACTTTCAGACGCTTTATTCTCAGAGTTTGGTCAGGACTGAGTAAGTGTCTGAGAGAAAATAGTTTGAATCCGCCTCCATTTCCCACACCCCACTGCTAGAGAAATGACACTCAGCTTGTAATGCTCAGTGTCATCTGCTGTGAAACACATTGTGCTCCCTACAAATCCTCCATTGTCACCATCCCCTCCTATAGATCCACTGTTAGAAAAAACGATATAAACACTACTTCTTTGCTTGTTGTCAGGTTTGGGGATGTGGGTCAGACAAAACTAAAGATCAGTTGCTCTAAGCTTAGTTTGATTTTTTCTCAGATATTTACAAACAGAATACTTTTTAAAAGTAAGTAAATCTATTAATTTCTGTATAGTTTGTGTCTTTAAATGACTCAGTCATGGTTTAAAATTCCTTCCGAGCTGACCATTCAACCCCAAATTTTTGGCATTTCAGAGCTCTCTTACCTTCATGTTATCTGGCACCAGGATCTTGCGAGCCTTCTTGATCATTGGCTGTGGCTTGAGCTCCTCCTCACTGAATGAGTGCCTCCTGGGGTCAAAGTTCGGCTGGCTTGAGGAGTTTGACATGTCAGTGGAATCCATGTCAAACACTCCAGCCCCATCAGGCCCACTGCCTGTAGGCGTCAGAAGAGGTGGACAGGAGGACGAAGAGGAGGAGCAGGGTGACTCGCAGGAGTCGTTCATACTCGTCTGACTCCCTGAAATCAAAGGGAAGAACATCAGTTTGATACATTCTTCACTCAGCTTTGCCTGTCCTGAAATAGCTGGTGTCACAGCAATTCAAATGCATGCAGTCATACACCACTTAGCCACCAGATGGAAGCAGAGAGCTATTTTTTTCACATCACAAACAACAAACAACATTCTTCAGCTCTTAACTGACTCAACACTGAAAACACTGAGACCATTTTTCAATCAGCTTTCACGGACACTAAAACTAAAAGCTTTTCAGAGAACATAAGAATATTATGCAAATAGACAATGCAAAAACAAATGATTACATAACAATATAAACCATTTTTCCTACAGATAGATCACATGGAGCAGGTTGCCGTAGTGAAAAATACTCATCTTTGCAAAGCTCAGGCTTTCCCATAATACACTCTACGTACAATATTCATTTAAAGTTATGATCTCTCAATCAGATGATATATATATAGTATAGTATATATATAGTTGAGATAATGATATTATTGAAATGCTTGTTCTGAATCTCTCATTCTGAACACTGCTGCTAAAGCAGACAAGAAGAAATAGTTCCTTGGTTCCTGGTCACTCCTATAGATGTGTACAGTACAACTCAACAATGACAACATGAAACATATTTTCAGTGAATGTTATCATTCCATTGGGTCAACATTATAAATCAAAAATTCAAACTGATTTAGCTCAAATCCTCCATCCAGAGCTTTAATTCTAAAGGGGAGGGGGTCTGAAGGTGGAATGTTATGTAACTTTCTACTCCTCCCCTTAAAACCAGTTTCTTTAAGTGGGGCCAGAATAGGGCCAAACCTCACCCCACCCCACCCCCTTTAAGGCCCAATGCACCTAACTCTACTGACTGTTACTACATTTCACAAGTATCCCAACAGCTTAATAAAGGCTCCTGTGAAAAATCTCATAAAATGAAAAGTAGCTAAACATGTCTCCAGAAGGACTTTGTATTGAGACTGAGTCCAAATTTGCTAACGCTTACACTCAACACAGGCCAAACCAATGTCAACTTGAAAAATAAACTCTAGTAGGTCGTAGTTACTGTGCAGAAAATGAAATTTTACTTATAATGAATACACAGAACATGAGCTTGGAATAGACGGATAGCAACATTACATTCCTTAAAATCCACTCAGAAGAGCATGAACAAAGTCCAACCATAACTCCACAAAGCTGCTAATAAATGCAGACTCACTGAGTGTTAATACAAGAAAAATCGCACCATTTTACAGTTTGTTAAAAAAGCACAAATTAACAATAATAATTATTTTACGAAGGAAAATTAGGAGAGCAATACTAACCCCATCTGTCTTTGGCATGTGCTACCAGCTGTTAAACATGTTATCTGGGGATCTGGAATACATGAGCAGCGATCACATGAGTAATGGCTGTATAAGGTGTACCCTTAGGTGCAAAGTGTTCCCTCATGATGTTCCCATGTTCCATCTTTTTCAACTTCTCCATAAGACACCAAGACATACCAAGGAGCTCTGTCAAAGACACCCGTGACACACCCTCAGTGTGTCTTTACATCACTAGATCTCCATGCTTGGTGACTGAAAGGAACTAAAACTCGAGGAAGGCCAGAAAATACTATATTTCCCTCAGTGTATGTAAAACCAGGAGAATTCTGCAGTCAGAGCCTAACAGCAGGACATAATCACTGCAATCACTGGTTGTAGCAAGTTAATTTTTTAGAAAAATAAAACGTGCATCACTGCCGCTCCCTCTTTTCAGAAAGCTCTGAAGCACAGGCTACACCAAAGTTGATCTGGTGCGTTTTTGCCCACGTGTTTGAACTGTGACAGAAGAGGAGACTTTCACTTTCCCTAAAAATGGTTCATTAAGTGTGTTTAATCATTAAAAAACTTGTACAACTGCATTCCATGAAGGCCTGAATCTGTTGTGCAGGTAAACAGCAGCTCTGCTCCTGTTTCAGTTCCTAATATAGCCATTTGCTGTTAGGTGTTGCTCTATTCATTATTTATGAAGCAGCTGTTAGCTGGGAACATCTATGACACTCTGGATTAGAATGAAGATCTTCACATTTCAGGTTTTGGGGAAGGATTATCCACCAAACTACATGTACTATATAGTATAACTGGTAATAACCAAATACTTTAATTTGAAGAAAACGTTGTTTGACCATATTATTTGTGATAAAAATCAGAGTCTTTCATTCCGAATGGGTTAAAATAGCCTTATTATGCTTATAAATGAATAATGATTTTTTTATTAACACGCACTTGTTTCTTATAAGACTTGTATCTTTTTGAATTCTCTTACAGCGATCAGTAAACAAAATGCCACTCATTGTTGATGAAATGCTTCATTTGAAGTCTGGCATCTCAGGGAAACTCTTCCTGTTGCTCAGTCTGTCCCTCCCCACTGTGGGCTCCTCCTCCATGTCTGTTGGCCCTGCCTCTAGTTCTCTCACTCCAGTACCCTCAGCCTCGGCACGTGTACCGACGCGCACACATGGCTGTGGCGTGTGAAGTGGGGAGAGATTTAAAGACACGCAAACGCAAACACTCCACACACTTCTCCCTCGCTCTCCCTCTCTTAGTAATGTTTTGACCCTGCTGCACATTAATAATTGGCTGGGAGTGAATACTGATTGTGTTCTACTCTACAGTACACACATCACATGCCAAAACCAACCAAAACCTCCTTGTCATTGCTGTGGGGTTGACTCATCAAAAAGCTCAGGACTTTTACTACACCTCCTGCTCTAACAACATTCACCTATCTCTGCCATTTTACTACAGATATAACTACCTCCCTCACGCAACATTAATCCAACACAGTGCAACAAAATAAAAAGCACACATCAGCCATTGTTGGGCAGCCTTTCCTAATCTGTGCTTTCTCTCTCTTTTAAGTTGACTTTGAAATGAAAAACCATGTGACTGTATCTCCTGCCCTCAGTTAGCCCCCCAGGGAACAGAGAAAATGCTTGGTCACCATGGTATTTTTTATAAACTCAAAGGAGAATTAAAAGTGCTGAATCACAAGTCAGTGAATGGAGCACAACTTATAACCTTGATTATACCTCAGCTACTGTTATGTTATGGGGTGAGCAGGCCTTGTATATCAGTATCTGGGAACAACTTGTCTCTTTCAGATTGTCAACTCTGCACAGCTTCAGGACCCTTTCTCTTGATACTGCTGCTTTGAGCTGATATGGACAAACCTTGGAGAATAAACTAACCTTGTTTACATTTTTACAATCCGGTCTGATTGTCCATCTTTTACTTCTGACTAAGAACATATGCTTTGTGACAGTGATTGTGATTGACATTTGATGTGCTAGCCTGTTTACTAAGGACTGTTAGTTTTTATCATCATTTTATGTTTTTGTAAAGTTTGGAATCATATCTATTTAACTTGATCATAATGTACAGTATTGCAGTACATTGATTCAGTGTATTCAATAAAATACAACTGGATAATATTGAACGATTTCTCATTATGTTATTTCATGACACATTGAATCATAGAGAAATGCATTTTGTACTGCTAATTATTGTCTCTCATGATATTGATTGCACCTCACCCTATGATGTTATTGATCATGGTGTGGTATGTTATTAGATCCATCACACGTTTTTCTACCACATTATTTGGTATTCAAGCCAACTCACCATGAAGACAGTCTGATCCCCCTGCAAGGTTCTGCGACTGAGCCACCTCCAAGCCAAGGAGTGATGGCGAAGATGAGGAAGAAGGTGATGAAGATGTGGAGCCAGGTGGGGATGAGGGCGGTAGGCACTGGGAGCTCTGGTTGGGTACAGCTGATTGGGAACTCTGTGAAGGGATCTGGGCTGAACTGGAGCTGTTGTTGTTATGCATGCTGCCCATTCCATTTTCAGTCAGAAACTCCTCCAAGTCCATGTACTGAAGCTGGAAGAGGCCCCCATCTGCAGGCAGGGTGCGATCCCACAATAGAGGCCCCAAGAACTGGTTGAAATTTCCTCCTCCATTTCCTCCTCCACAGCCATTACTGTTGTTACTGCTGCCAATTCCACTGCCATTCCTCATGGAGCACACTCCCAAAGAGTCCTCATCAAGGTCCAATCTGTCTTTGTCTGCCAGAGACAGAAGAGCACAATCATTATTGGTACATAATGCAGACACTGAATAATAACTTCCAGACACCAGAATGTTTTATCACCCATCAAAGTGAGTTAATGTCAACTCTGAACACTTGTGTAATGTCATTTTGTGTTCAAAAAGTCAACAACATAATCAGCCTGGATGGGAGTTGAATTGCTGCAAAGTAGGAGGCACAAAACAAATTTTCATTAAATTCTAAATGAATCTCATAACAGTTGCATGTATGTTTTGGTGAATAAGCTCCATCATTGAATGTCTCCATGGGATTCCAGCTAAACCAAAACATGTAAAGACTCATCGTAATCCAGATCCTCATTTATTGTCACAGCAGGATTATAATCCAGGTGAATGCTTGCTGAGGTCACATGACAGTCATCCTGATTATGTGTGATGAAGCATTAGACTTAAGTATGAGATTTAGTGCCATTCAACATGAAAAATACAGAATACAACCATGTTACACATTTCAAAAAGCAGCAGTGAGTATAATTTATTCATGCTCTTTCTTTACACTGGAGATGGAAAGTGTCAACAACACTATGACTTAGTATTATAGTTAGGTGATTCTTACCTTTTGCATCCAAAGGACTCTTTAATCTCTGGTCTCCTTTCATGGGATGCTGCAGGAGAGACTTAAGACCTGTCATGGAGTTCAGATGCCCCCCTGTGAGAGAGCCTGCAGGCTGAGTACAACTTCCAAACTGTGGGCTTGCGCCAGCTGGGAGGTCGGGGGTCGGAAGCTGGGAGAGCTGCCTGGACATCCTGGACCAGACGGGGTCGCAGAGAGATACCTGGGGCACTTGAAGAGGCGTGGCAAACTGACCCGTCTACCTACCAATGGGATAAGTTTGCTGGATGTCTGTGCGTGAGTATGCACGAGAGTGAAGGGAGGAGGGGGGTGGGGGGTAGAGGGAGATAGTTTTGAGATATATTCATGCTGAGCAAAGATAGCACTGTGGTGAATTCAGAATAATAATGATGTGGTGTAATTATAGGCATACTTTGCAAACTTAAGTTAGAAAACACATGCAACTTTTACCTTTTACGTGTCGTTCAGAAGCGTCCCTTAAAACCTTGCAAAAATGTTTTCATCAAAATATTCCATTGCGATCAAATGCTGTTAAAATTGCTCAGAGGAGCAAGCTGTTATTCTCTGAGAATCGGTGTGGGAGGGTCAGTCAGACCAGTTGAGTAGGAACAATGTCCACAAAAAATGCAAAAAGCGTGAAAATGAGAATAAAATCCGCACTCGCAAACACGGAGCAGAAAAACCGTATCAAAATCGAGGAGTGATAATCCGTTTAAAATGTCCGGTAATCAAAGAGAAAACCCAAAAATAGTTGCAGAGCAAAGCTCCGTACAAACAAAACAACCGATAGGAACAACGTGTATAAACCACACACACAACGACAGGGCAGTGGCTGTGTTGGTCAGATGACAAGTTGCATTGGTGTTTCTCTCCCGTGCTGTCGCGCTTTGCAGTCCGTCGTGGGGGGAGGAGGGGTCGTTTCCTCTTTCTCTGTCTGTACTTTTTTGCATCCGGTGAATCTAGTCACGGGCGCACGGGTTTTCGGTCTGTGTTTGGGCCGCGCGTCGTCCACGTCCGACTGTCCTCTCTCTCTTTTTCTCTCAGCTGGAACGGACACGGGCGGTTCACGTGACGTCACACCTCGCGGAATAAACGAGTGAAGCGCTCAGGGGGCGTGGTCCGGGCTTAAGAGCGCTCTCTAAATGCGTTTATTATTTATGAGACACACCTACCCTCGTGCCGCACATCGAGGAGAACAGTTTGTTTTGTCTGACAGGTACACAAACGGACTCGTCCTTATTTGTAAATGCTGAAGCTGAGATGACGCACATTAGTTTTAGATATCAGATCACCTAAAGTTAAATGTCCTGACACAAGTAGGTCGTCACAAATCACCCACTTACTCATGCTTAGTGACACTGGCTTTAAAACTTTGCCTTTTCCTATTAGAGCTGTGTTTTGGCCTCTTGAAATAAACAGGTAGTCTAGCATGGCTTTTCCAGTCTCCTTGTAATCCTCGGAAAACGTGAGTATGCCGTTTTTTCAGGCGAGAGGAACGCTTTAGCACGTTGCCTCCCGGCGTACAATAGCTGTCCCAGCTCACGTGTATCGAGCACGGGGAGACCAGGCCTGTCCGCTCGCGGCACTAGGTCTGATTGGGTCTACAAGCTCCTCGCTCCGCCCACGGTGAGCGCCTATTGGACAGAATTAGGTCGAATAAACCCGCCCGCTCTGATTCCCCCCATGCATGCCACTGCCGCGTGAGACCAGTTCGAAACACAAAAAGCGCGAGGGCTGTCTTGTCTACTGTACAGTTTCACAGCACATGTAAAACAACGCACTGCAAGAGTTCAGCCTCCTGTTCTCTACATGCTAAGGTTGACAAATACAGTTGACAGACTTCAGTCAGTTTGGTGCACCACTGAACTGTAAAGACCCAAATGAACTGCTTCACACTTAACAAAATGTACAATGAGTAGCAACCTGGTGTGAATTGTAAGAAAGGTTTCATGACCCACTCAGTAATTACTGTCAACAGGCCTTCCCCCTAAAACATTACTATACAACCCAACTTTTCTCCAGCAGATGGTCTCCAACCACCTGCCACCACATATTGTATAGCACAGGGTATCACGCTTTTTTGTTTGTAGGCAAGACCGATGCATTGTGACCACAAGTCTGAAGAAAAGGCATACATTTTTCATCTTGGATTGCTTACTCATACTGTCAACCTGATCAGCTACTAGCAAAAGTATTGAGACTTAACTATGGCAGACTAATTAAACACTGTTATATTATGAATATAACTCTAAAATTGTTATTCACTCATTTACAATAAAGTGCATAAATATAACCCCATTCATTAGTTTAAATTAGCAGAGGGATGCCCAAGCAATTTAACTTTGTGGCATCAATCTGCTAGTAAACTACAGACAGGCACATAATTCACACAGCCAGTTAACACTTAGCCACTTTGGTCCACCCCCTATCAGTACAAAATCCATGTGACTGCTTCACTTATCCACACCAGGACAAGAGTACAGTATAATTGAGTTTCTTACTGCCATCTAGTGGAGGTAGTAGACAGAAGTTTTACACAGTTTTGTTTCTTGTACAATGCTGATATGCTGTTGTTTTAAGGACTGAAAAAATAAGTACCTTGAAGTATAATGCAACATAAGTAACATGACAGAATATGAATTGAATAAAACTGTACAACTTTTTCAATTCACAATGACAAAATTTTCTGTAGAACCAAGTTATTCAGAATGAGACATTGAAGAAAAACAGCAGATTACACTTAAGGTTTATTCATTGCTGAAATATAATCAACTACTGACTTCTCAGTAAATGTGATAAAAATTTTACTAAAACTATTTTTCTTCAGAAGAAAAAAGGCTTGACAGGGGTGAACATTTCATATGTGAATAAAGTGACAAGATGAACTTAAAACTCAGGAAGAAAAAAAAAACAAGGCTTAACAGTAAGAATATGATTGCAACTCAGCAAAAATAAAAACATAGAAGTGTTAGGTAAAAGATTGGCAAGAAGACTGATTGGGTTACACACATAAATACATGGAAAACTACATTTGTTTCTATTGTGATAGGTCCTTGTCTTAAACACACTGAATTACTGTAGAAATAATTACTGCTAAAAAGAGCATACAAATAACACAAGATAAACATGTGTTACAGTCCACTTGTTTAAGCTGTTTTCAATCTCTTTGTATAAAAGCTAGGAATATCTCAAATAAATGAAGTAAAGTGAACATACTAAGCAAGGCTTTTGTAAGTTTCTTAATTTTGGCGAGAGGGATCCTTGTTATTCTAATTACCAGCAACTTGACATTTAATCTATACGTGATTAAATCACTAAGGAATATAGAGCAACTTTCAAACCAAGTTTAACACTACAAACTTCTGGGGATATACTGAATAAACCATCACATACTGTAGGAGTGATTTTCACAACCTCAGCAAAAACTTGACCAGAGAACATACGTACATGCACTGACAAACTATCAACAAAAGTCTTAGTCCCAATGTCCCTATTCCTATTAAATGCACTTTACATTATTAAAAAATCCCCAGAGCCTCTATGTGAACAACAACAAGACAAAGTACACAGCAGAGACGTTTATTATACAGCAAGAGGTGTAGCAAGGATTCTAGTTATAGGGGAGGGATACATTAGCGGGTCATTTCACCTAAACTTGTCTAGTAACCGCACAGTGTCAGCCAAGCATAGTGTCAATGCACTTAAGGGGTTAATGAACCTATGGAAACAGTCATGTCTTTGAAAACATCTTCCAATATAATCTGAAAGAATTTCTGGTGATATCGTATAGAATGTTCTACAGTAGTTGTTAACACACTCATTCTAATAGTCAGCAGAGTTAATGTCAACTGAGACATGAAGCAAATTCTCCTGAAGGCAGCATTTAGAGTCCCTTTTTTTACAACCTTCCTATCCTAACTGAAATATCCCTCATGTATGCCACCTGTACCAGATACCACGATGCTCAGTATCTATATGGTCCCTGTAGGAATGGCATCTCTTCCTGACCCTCATGGGTCTGTCTCTCTCCTGGTCTCTTTAAAAGCTTCAGCCTGTTAGCATCTCCTCGCTGCAGTCCCTTGGCCCTGCGGCGGCAAGAAACCTTGTGCCGTTTGAGAAGAGTAGCGTTCCAGAAGCGAGTGGAACAGCGTCGGCAGGAGAATGTCCCTCTAGCACGATGGGAGGCCCGATGGATGAAGGCTGCCAGAGCCCTGTGAGACTGCTTCCCACACACACTGCACCTTAGTCGCTCCAGAGTAGTCAAGCTTTTTTGTCTGTGCTTAACTGCCATGTGGACTAGCAGTCCCGCTTTACGTGAAAACACAGAATTTGGGCACATGGGACAACCAAAACGTTTCACAGGGACTTTGAGGGATGACAGAATCTGCACCTTCACGCCTCCAGTGTTGACAAGTTTATAGCCGCCACCACCTGATCCACCTCCTCGCCGAATCGTCAAACGCAGAGAGCCTTGTTTTTTAGTCAACTGGCCCCTTATTGTACAGCTTATCTTCTTTCGTTTGCTTCCATCCAATCTGACTAGGTTGTGGGAATCCCACTTATTTTCTCTCCAATCTCTCTGTTTGGACTTTTTTTTTTTCTTCTTGTGTCGTCTCATGTCATCATGTGACAACTGGTTGCTGCAGTCAAGGTGATGGTGGGGCTGGGCACCTGACTGATGATGAGAATGATGTTGGGAGTGATGATGATGGTGATGCAGATGATGATGTTCAGTGGAGGGCAGTTCCGTGAGGGGCTGGAAAGGGGCTGTGGTGTGAAGTGTACGGCTACGAGATCCAGCTGGATAAATGTGCTCTCCTTTCACCCCAGCTGGTGAATGGGGATGCTGGGGGGCCATAATTGTTGAGTTAGGAGGCAGCGGCTGTGAATACGATGGAGCACTGGAGGCTGAAGAATGGGCTGCATCATAAAAGAGGGGCGAATAGCCAGCTGGTGGTTGAGGAGGAGCTTGTTGGTGGCTATGAGTGACGACACTGAGACTCTGCCCTCCATGGGCTTCTGAGGAAGGATCCATTTGGAGGAGAGCATTGGTGGCAGCCTCACTTTCTGAGGCTGACTGATTGACATCACTTCCACCCCTATTGTCTCCAGACCCACTGCTGCCTTCCTGTGGGTTTGATGATTCGTTGCGGGTCATTCCATGCTGTGACTGCCTATGTCGGGTGAGACTATTGGAGTAAGCAAAGGCTTTCCCACATACCTCACAGCAGAAAAGCTTTTCACCCCCACCTTCGTGAACTGTCTGGTGATGGGCAGTCAGGTGGAAGTGATGGCGGAACGACTTCCAACATATAGCACAGGTGTACAGTCGTGGTGGAGGAGGTGGCTGCGGTTGGGGTGGTGGTGGAGGCTGTTGCTGGGGGTTGGTGTCTTGAGGCTTGACGTCTTGAGGATAAGAGTAATAGGAGGAGGTGCTTGGTACTTGGTTCTGGCTTCTGTCTTGGGCTACGCTACATTGTGGATTTGGGTTAAAGCTGTTTATGTTCTCAGGAGCCGGCGTGGTGGGAACCTCTTCCAGCTCTCCTTTCTGATGGAGTTTGCTGTGCCTCCTGAGGCTCTGGGAGTATCCAAACTCCTTCCCACAGATGCTGCATTTGTAATTTTTTGCTCCAGAGTGGACTGTTTGATGCTTGCTAAGATGAAAAGCCTCTCTGAAATATTTCCCACAAACGTTGCAATGATGGGGCTTTTCTCCAGTATGAATGCGGTCATGTCTGCGTAGTGTCTCACGACGTGCAAATCCCTTACCACATACACTGCAGAGGTGAGTGCGTGGTAGCCCGCTTGGCCCCATTCTAGGAGTGTATTGTCTACGTTTGGGGGGCTGTCCTGCCACCGCAGGATCTTTCTTGGCTCTAGGTTTACGGGGGCGTTTTGGTTTGACAGTAGGATTCTGGGGGTTGCTGCTCATAGCCTCCTGGCTCCCACCACCTCTGAAATTCTTATCCAAACCAGATGTGGAAGAGGGTGAGCCCAGAGGACCCAAACCAAGACCACCTAGCAGACCTCCTATTATATCTCCCCTATCATCCCCTCTATTTCCACTGTTACTAGCTGCTGTTATGGCTGAGATTGCATTATTGACAGAACTAGTAACATCATCCTCTGAGTCATCCAGTAAAGATGAAAGGGGCAGGTGGGGCTGTTGCTGCGGATGGTGGTGCTGGTTGTGGCTCTGTGAGTGTGGATGCAGTGTTGGGGCCAAGGGTGCCTTTCTCAGAGCTGGGCCCGCCATCCCACTTCCACAGGGGGAGGCACCAGAGTAGCATGGAGATGGATTACCTTGAGAACGGTGGTCATCGTGGTAGCCTGTGTAACGATTCCGAGAGTAGTCAGTGGGGTATTTAGCATCTGTTCTGTCCCTGTCATTTGAATTCCCTCCCCTTCCAGACTGAAACAGACCATCACATCCTAAACCTGATTTTGGTTCTCCTTCCCCAACAATGATTACACCATCTTCTTCCTCAGTTTTCCCATAAATAACCCCTCTATTGCTTTGATAAGTTCCCCCTCCTCCATTACCTCCTCCGCCCCCTCCCCCGACTCTGTCCTCACCATCAGTTCCTGTCTTGCAGCCCCTTTGTTTGGGTCCCCTACCTGGCTTGCCGCAGGTGCCTGAGGCAGCATGGTTGAGTAGAGAGGTGCTCTCACGGAAGGCACGACCACAGGCAGGACATCGGAATGGCTTTTCCTCATGTATCTTCTCATGACGTGTCAGTGACTCTCTACGATTAAAAGCCCGTGAGCAGGTGGAACAGCCATATGGGCGGGCTGAAGAGTGTATAACACCATGTTGCAGGAGGTGCCCTTTTTTCTTAAAGCCTTTGCCACAATCTGGGCAATGAAATATTTTGTCTGGGCTAGGACAGGAATTAGATGAGGATTGGGGAGTTTCTTGAGTTGAATGGGGAAGGCTTGGGTCGGACTGTGTTTTAATATGAACAGGGTTTGGGCCAGTAGTGGAAGTATTGCTAGTACCTGCTGTGGTTGGCTCATGCATGCGCATATGCCTGCGAAGGCTTGAAAGTTGAGGAAAGCTTTTGCCACAATCTCCACAATTATAAGAAGGCTCTGAATCAGAGCCTGTGGGATTGGGTTGCATTGAGCTCTGGTTATCAGATTTAGAAAGGTGAGAATCATTAGTAACCAGTACTGAGGCAGCAGTGGAAGAGGGAGCAGAGGAGGAGGAGGAGACTACTGATGAGGATGAAGATGATGAGGCAAGCAAAGATGATGGGTCACCACCCATATTTGTCATACCAACCCCACTCCCAATTAAAGCTGGGGGCTGACCATGACTTAAACCTGCACCATTACTACTACTGCTTGGATTTCCACTGTGACTGCTGTGGCCATGATTGCTGTTGCTATTACTAGTGCTATCAGATTTTCTTTGTGGCAAATATCCTGCCATTGCTTTCTTCCTTCTGCTACTGCTACCACTGCCACTACTGCCACCTCCACTGCTTTCCCCTTTGCTATCGTCTTTAGCTAAAGATAAGTGAAGCGGCAATGGGAGAGGTAACCCTGCTTCTTGCTGCATCAAAGAAGCTATCTGATTTGAGGAAAGTACAGGGATACCCTGGAAGTCAAAGCCACTCAATGATGAAGGCTGGGAGCCTGGGTGAAGGGGATGGTGAGGATGAGAATGAGAATGAGGATGAGAAAGGGTGTGAGGCGGAAGCTGTTGCTGCTGAGGAGGATGCTGAGGGGCCTGCTGTGGCTGGGGAGTAGAGTGGCCATGTGAGTGAGAAGAATGCAAAGCAGGGGGGGGAGCAAGACTAGAACTAGGATCCCCACCAGTCTGACTTAAACCTAATCCTAGGTGGTTGTGGGTTCCAAGAAATTGTTCTAAACTAGCATTAGCAGGCACACCAGACAAGAAATACTGGTTAGCAGCTAACATGCAACTGAATTGTTGGTGGAGGCTACGTGCATCAGATTGGGCTCCAACTAACTGGTGTCCCAGTGAGCTGACTGCACTGCTGCTAGAGGGGTTATTAGAGGTGGCCACAGAAGTTGAAGGGGAGGGAGAGGAGGAGGAAGGACCAGATGATGCTTGGGGGACAGAGAGGCCAGGATGCAGAGGAGGAGGGGGTGGAGGTGCTGATGTTACTAATCCTCCTAATCCCCCAGCACTCCCAGTACTGCTACTTCCCCCGGCAAAGTGCTCAAAACGGCCTACACCTGGGTGTAACTGCTCCTGTGCTAGTGCTGCCTCAGACGGGTGGAAAGAGCGCAGGAACTGTGGGTAGCCTGAAGAATGACTTGAGCTGCTGCTGCTCATCTTGCTTGACTTTGAACGAGAACTTTGAGATGAGGAAGGCTGTTGTTGTAAAGGTGGGGGAGGAGGGGCACTCATCTTGGCAAAAATGGAGGCAGAATCAGAAAAGGCGTTACCTCTTGACCCCTGCAGGGGGCCCAAGCCAAGTCCAGACAGAAGAGCTCCAGAAGACTCAGCCTGCTGCTGCTGCTGCTGCTGGAGTTGATGCTGGTGAAGTTGCACTTGCTGTTGATGTTGCAGTTGTCGATCTAAACCGAGGCCTTTGAACTGGTGGGCCTGGTGCCCACTTAACATCTCTATAATGTCCAGATTGTATTTTCCAAATTGGAACATTTCCCACTCACTGGCACATGGGGGTGTAGGGCCAAACCTCCAGAGCCAGGAGTTGCAACAACAAAGGTCCCGGCGACTGTTGAAAGACACACTTTACTCTAAAGGTGAGGTTATGAAACAATTTTCAAGAGCTACTTGAATGTCTCAAATATTAAGCTTTTATCTCCAGATGATTACTTCTGGTGTTGCTACTTCTTGACGAAAAATCCACTGCCCCTTACTTGACTTCCAAAATGAGTGGGGTAGGCAAAAGGATGAGTTTATGATCAAAGGGTAAAAATGTCTTTAAGACAGGAAAAGGAGTTCCACCTAAGTTCAAAATTTCTTCAAAGAGTTCTAAACAAGCTGTTTATGTGACTTCTTTTCTCCTCTGAGAGTTACTGCGCTGACATTTTCCTTCATCTAAGCACGTTTCCCCATCCTTGTTCAGCAGAGAAGTTCCTTTTGCTGAAAAAAAAACAAGATTTGAAGAGGATGAAAGTCATAGATGGGACCAGAACTACATATCACAAGAAGTAAGCATTATTGTATTTAAGCAAATATACATCTGATTCAAAGCAAATATACATCTGATTCTAAGCAAGAAATTTAACCAAAAAAACAATTTAATCTCTTGTTTCTCAGCTTAAAGTTTACAATTTCTTCTGTCTGGTAAAAAAGTAATTCACAGTCCAAAATATTTTGTTCCATATACCCATACATTAAAGTCTTTGTTGGTTCACATTAATAATCTTCTAGATTTCTAACAACTTACCATTTTATGGCTCTGCTGCATTGCAGCACAAACAGAATGTTGCATGAATGCAAATTCGTTCTATCAATATGCTTTCAATGGGGTTCTAAAAGGCAAAAGTTGTTATTTTCTATGCATTAAGATGTCATTTTGAAGGTCTCTTCCAAAAAAGAAAGTTAAAGGTGAAAGGATGGAGACAATGATTAATATAGAGAGCTATTAAGCAGACTTAGCATTTTTATGATATACAATATATCACACTTTTATCCATTCAGAGGAGTTGTTCAGTACAGATACAGCATATGTGGCAATCTCTGCAATTACATAGTATTAGTGGAGAATAAATACAAGCAGAGATTTGTGGCATTTAAAAAAAAAACACTGCTGATTATTATTGGTTGGTGGAATTTCACTTACCATGTGCTTTAATTTTACTCTTTCTACCACTGCAAAACTGAAGGTATTACATGTAAGCATATAAGGATCAAAGTTATTTTAGTTGTACTTTATTTTAAAATTTTAGTGATTGTATTTTTCATCTTCCGAGTTCATAATTCTTACACACTCACCTTTTTGATTTTTTATTTGTCTATCACTGTATATTCATGGAGTGTACATGTCGGTAAACAAAACAACTTCTGATCTCATATTTGTTGCAAAACTTATGAACAAAATGTAACGTGTTGTTTTTACTTTTAAAATAGTATTACAGGTTGTTAGATGAGAAATATCAACTAAGCAGGGGCAAGGGAAGCAACTTAACAGTATCAGATGCTAACACATTAGAGTGGGACAAGAGTATGAATGACATTAACATATATGCTTTTTCTCAATATATAGTGTAGTTGTTGTAATTCATCCACTGAATTGAGGAGTTTTCATTTATATGAAGGTACTAAACAAGGCTAATTTTTTGTAATATAAGTACTCACCGTGAGCTGGGTAAGTGAAGCAAAATAAATCTAATCCAAGCCCACCAACCAGTAAGAAACTAATTTATAATCTGTATAAACAATGTCAAACCCTTCTTGTAGCCAGTGCACGGAAAAAAAAACTACAGTTTTTTTGTTGTTGTTCTGTTTGCGTTTTTTCCCTCATTTACCATCTGAAAAGTCAAATAGTAGTCTGGCTAAATTAGAATAACTCGATCGTAGAGTCGTTTTGCTCACCTTGTTTAATCTTACCGTCTCCTCTAATCGATGCAATGAGAGTAGAGGGAAGTGAGTTCCTCTGGCAGTCGAGGGAGGTAATCTATCGCTTATTTGACTGCCTTTCATTTTAATGTAAATCAGCAAACCTGCGGAGAAGGGCAGAATGTTTCAAATTAACGCTAGAATCACTCCTGCTGCACAATGTAAACATAAGCAGTGCATTACAGACGCAAGTAATAACGGATGCACTCGAAGTAGCATCCTGTAACAGTATTGGCTAACATTTGGAGGAAAAGGAAAAACACCGAACGCGCTTGCATGCGAAACTTCATGGTTTCCATTAGCCTCGTATTTTGCACTGGCTCAGCGTGTTTAGCCATTCGGTGCCACACGCAATCTAAAGAACCACCCAACCACCGTGGCTAACGTTAGCAGCTTTACCAAACAATATTAAAAGCACGCAGACTACCGTTAACATTTCGATGCTAGCGTTAGCATATACATCGGCGTAACATATATCCGGCAAATGTTTACCTACGCATCCAGTTGCAGAGCACAGTTGCAGATGGATGAGGCCTGTCACGCCTTCTTCTTACCGCCTAGCTAGCTATCGCCCGCTTCCATTTCTGCGTGCTGTTTTCCAGTCGTTAGCCAGAGCCATTTTCACTGATGCTGAGCGGGCTGAAAGCTTACACCGTCCCCCAAGAAATCTACGCCGCTGGACACTGCAGCCGCCTCCTAGGCACAAGGCTCCGAATGTTTACGCTAAAATGCAGCTTTCGCAAAACATTTCGACGGCCGAGAAAAATTGGGGTGGTCGGTGATAATATTTTTGGGTAAAAGTGAGTGACGTGTGCTCTCTTAACATTGGTCCTTTCCGGCCCTTGTAATATTTCCGGGTAGCTCTAGCGGGGCTCAGATCAGATCCTCCGCTCGGTTAAAGGGTCTCCTCTTCCACCACACGATCACACGATGCATATTCATATGATCACCAGTTCACATTCACAACCCCTGTCTGAATACATCAAAAACTATCTAGTCTCTGTTGGAGTTGAGGGATGTTTCTCCACGCTACCTAACGGCCGATGCTTTAAGGGCCTATCATGAGAAATACAAATCATGATTATTTATTAAGAATAGGCTTCATAATATATGCGTTTAATTGCAAACATATAGGCTTTTGGGACATTTAACCAGAAATGTATGTCATGTCCTGAAGTAGTTACATCAAAAAAAAAAAAAAAAAAAAAAATTAGACGAGCCAAGACTGTCTTTAACCAAACGGCTCTGGGAATTTTGTGACTGGTTCAGTTAAGGAGGACATACCATGCTGAACTGATGTTGTCTTTAACCCTTGTTAAATTATTTATACTGAAAATTTTGTCAGATGGGCCTGTCCCAAACCAGAGGGAAATTTCATGAAATGTATATTTTTGAGCAAAAATTATATATATATATATATATATATACACACACACACACACATATATAATTATTATTATAATTATTGTTATTGTTATTATTATTATTATTATTATTATTATTATTATTATTATTATATTGTTATCATTATGTATTTATTTTTTAAAATTACTTTTGCTTTCTGTTCTTTTTTTTATTCAGAGCTCAGGCTAGCTTGTCGCCTTGTTGAGTTGTGACCTAGACCAGACCCTTATCCAAGCTTTGCCTTCCTGGTCTTCTCTCTAACTTGTTACAGCAGATGCTCTCTCTTTTTGCTGGGTTTGAAAAGTTAACCAAAGTATTTTCTTTCACGCTAACAGCTTGTATGCAAGCATGCATACCATGCACATGCAATCAGTAATGGCAGGTCAAAGGGCTTACTGTAAGGCCCTCTCACTGCCTTTATTACAGGACTATTACATGGCTATACCAGGGTCCAGCAATATAGTTTAATTTCACATTAAGTAAAACTGAAGCATTTCCGACATGTTATAATAAAGTATTATTCAATTAAAAAGAAATGACACTATCATTTTTTAATTCTTCATAATCAAGAAAGCATGTAAATTTCCCACTCATAGCAAAAAAAGTATAAAAGTTTTTTTTTAGTTCAAGGACAAAAACATGCAGAGATGGAAAATTGTGTAGTTCTCACTGTTTAAAATTCTCTAAATATGTTTTGGTATTCAGATTATATTAAAATGAAAAATAGATTTTAAAAAATGTATCATATTTCTAGTGAAAATATATGTTTCCTGTAGAATGAATCTCTAATGTATCTCATAAGGTGAGGTTAAGTAAGGTGACACAAGTCCAACTATGTGCCTTTAGTTCTTGTCTGACTAAAACCTGAATCATGCCAAATTAAAAAAGGGTAACTCAAAGTAAATAGAATAGCACGGAAAAGAATAGAATAGAACTTTATCGTCCCCAAGCACATAAAGGTATTATCTACTGCACACTCTCAACAACCTCAGACCCAGAAGATGCCCCCCACCCCCCACCACCACCATAACACTGAGAGCATTTTAGTAATTTCATTAAAATGGGTAGAGTTTGAATTTTAAAAAGTTTAAACTATTTACATCATATACATTTTAATATAGCCAACTCCTGGCCTTGACCATTTGCTGCTTGTCTTCCCTCACTTGCTACTTCCCCACATTCCCAGTCTGTGTTTAGCTGACCTGTCGCCAAAGGCAAAATCGCCTGAAATTTACACCAAAAAACCTATTTATTTTTAACCTCTCCCGCCTTTGTTTCCTCAATTTTCTTTATTATTATTATTATTGGTCTTTTTTTTTTGCATCGTAAACTAACCAACATCAAATTGATCTCAGGTCTTTCTGCACATTATTACAGATAATTCCCCACAGTCAGATTAGAGGGGCATACATCCCTAGAATATATCAAATCTGAATGACAACAGTGTGCTGTTAATGAATAGCAAACACAAATGATTCTTAAAAGACCAAATATATGGAAAGCTTCTAACCTTCTTCTGATGACCTAATTGAGTGAAAAATGAAAACATGTCACACAGGTTTCTCTGGGAACTTCAGAAGCAAAGAAGTAATTTCCCTTAACGGTCTGTTTTCCCCCTCTGTGTTAATGGTAGAATTACGCAATCAAGGCAGTTCAAAAGTGATTCGGTCAAATAAAAGAGTTTCATCACCAGATAAGTATACCATTTAAGAAACATAGATATGAGATTTGACTTGTCTTTTTCTAAAGCTGTGAAGACAGTCACTGAAAGCTCAGGAACTTAACCTCGGGCCAAATGAAGATTTTATCTTAACACACATCTTGGATCTGATTCAGTCACTTTAATCACAGGGACGTGAATCATTTCCTCTCTGATTTGTAAAGATGGTAATCACGCTGCCTGGATGTCTTTACTCATCATCAGAGGAAACTGGAAGCCTTGAATCAAACACACACACACACACACAAACACACACACACAAACACACACGTTTGAATAATAATTTGTCTTTTCTTGCAATTTTTGTGGATTTTCTCAGCCACAGTTAGAGGCATAAACTGAGCAAAACTTGTGAAAATAGTGTTCGATGGTACTCAGCAGAGATTCAATGCATCAATATGAATGCCTACAGTTGCTGGACAGTGTGGGCACCCTTCTATCCATAATACTCTTTTTAAAAAGGATATTGTTAAATTTATTAATTCTTTTATGCTCCACACATTGAAATGATCTGTGTGGGTTTTGTCTGCGAGCTGAGGACCTACTGAACCTCCTGGTGGTGAAATGTGTAAATTACAATGATTGTAGAGCATCAGAGGACGTCAATGCTTGAATCAAATGGTTTTTTTTTTCCTTTTGTGTACCTCCTGCAAAAATAATGTCTGTTTCAGGACAATGCAAGCACCTGTTCTTTCATTTACGCCTTCATACATCGCGGTGCAATAAATGTATTCACAGGAGGTTTTAAATATGAGCTCAACAGCCCTTACCTCTCAGTGAGGATGCTGCAGGAACAGTATGATATAACTTTGCACTCAGATGGCCTAGAGATGTGAATTATGTGAAGACAATTTCACCTTTTCATTTAATCTAGAGTACAATCTTCCACTCCCACAGGCACTGCACAGCCTTACTGTGGCTTATACAATACCTCCTATCATGGTGATGTGCAATTTTATCAGAGACCCACTTTGATGTGCTCACTAATCTACAGACGACTAAAAGGCTTTTTGTTCAAATGGAGCTGTTGCTTCTGTTTTGACCCCTTACAAAACACTAATTTGTCTGATCAGTATTTTTAGAAGCACAATTTCATAACACGTTGCCTTTTGACAAAGCCTCTTGTCTTGAAACAGCAGTTCACACAGATGTGTTTATTTGTAACAGCCTGTCCCATGTTCAGTGTGATCGAAAAGTATTCGCTTCACTCTTTAATTTGCATGAGTGAGACATTTCTGCAAATTGTCACCCTATTAGAATAATGGCCTAAGTCATTTTTTGATCAAAAGGAGTTTTTGGCTTAAATCATCTCTTGATAATGCTGGCCATCTCTGGTAAAATCACTTAAACCTTTAGCTAAAAGAATAATGCTCTTTATGCCCTATAGGACAATGGTGTATGTCAAGAGGGTGACTTAGGCCATTTTATTTCTAGCCTAAGTCAAAATTTTGGATTATTTAGGATAAAGAGTGTGATTTGGGTAATTTATCAAGTTTTCATGATGGCGGCTTCTTCAAGAAGAAACAGAGTCTCTAGAGCAGAAGAAGCTGTAAACATGGTTCTTGAATCACATTTTCAGCTGGTGAGTGATTAGGTTCACTATCATAAAGGCTAGAGTATAATGTTGTGTAGTAAATAAGTCTAAATCTCACAAGTTATCATTAGTTACAAATTTAGCTACTTCTAGCTTGCTATATCTATTCCTTGCTAGCCCACATATTTCTGTAACCAAACATAAATGAGCAAAAGGCAGTTAAACCCCCAAGGTTTTCTACAGTTCTACAGTTTCATTTAGTGGACACTTTTGTTCAAAGCAATTTAGAAGACAAGCAAGAATTTAGTAGACAGAAGGGAAAACCTAATTAGTGTGACAAAGTGTTTAAAGTTATTTGGCTGCAGGTGCTGCCATCAAGTGGAAGAACTTTTTTTTTCTTTTGTACAATAATCGAGCCAACAAATCACAGCTAGTTGCTGCATCAACATATTTCTGCCTTCAACAACATTCAGTAATTCATGTTGAAAATTCACTAAGAGCTGGATCTTAGACCCTCTGACTTTTTCTACCCCTGAGGACAAAGAGAAGAAGGGTCAGCTTTAGTGTTCCTTGAATAGATGAGTCTTCAGACATCTCTTAAAAGTAGAAAGGGACATATAGAGTTAGGTAATTCATTCCACCGCTTGGGCACAACAGAGGAGAAGAATCTGGCTAGAGATTTAGAGCCGCGCAGGGCAGAAAGCACCAGGTGTTTTTCACAAGCAGAGCACAGTGGGCGTAAAGGAGTTTCTTGTCAATGTTTTGTAAGCCAGAAGAAGAGCTTTGAGTTTTATTGGAGCTGCCACTGGAAGCCAATTAAGAGAGATTAACAGCAGGGTGACATGTGCTGTGCAGTTTTAAAATTAAAGAAATGTTTTTGCTTTTTGGTCAGAGATGTATGAGCATGCCTACTAAGCATACGATTGACCTGATATTTGTTCAATCTAGGTTGGAGTTATTTAAGTTTTGAGTTTGCTTTATGGAATTAGGGACAATAAACGCTCAGGGTTGAAAAAGTTGTCAAAACTGGGTGTTGAAAATGGGTTAAGTTCAATAAAACCCCCAGCAAAGAAGACTTGGAGAAGAGAGGAAGGGGACTGCCTCCTGACCAGTTTGATTTACCTGACATTTGTTCAATTTAACTCAGGATAATTTCAGTTTTGAGTTTGCACTATGGAATGAAAGGGCAGTTTAATCCAGGTTTCAAGTAGCCTAAGTCCCACTAGAATGTTACAAAAATGCCCCTATGTCACTTTATTCTTTAATGTTACATGAATAACACACAATGTTCTATGCATGTCTACAGTCATCCACTGTGAAGGCCTTTTTGATTGGAATGATAAATAAATAATATATGTTCTGTATTTAGTAAAGTTTTTTTATGCCCCCCCCCCCCCCCCCCCCCCCCCCAAAAAAAAAAAAAGAAAGAAAGAAAGAAAAGAAAAAAAAAAAAAGAGTTATGTCACTATTTTAATAGGGTGAGGAAATGTAGTTCTCCTGCTTCAGGCCATGTCTGAGCTGATGATTTATTTTTGTTGTACAAATCTGTGACAATGAACACAGTAAAACTTAAAAGGGTGGGTGAAATAGTGTCTGTCTATAGTAAAGTTGATTATTCTTCAATGCAATTTTGGGAAACTTCTACAGTCTGAGCTTCTTTAGTATGTCACAGGTTAAAGGTGAATATTGCACATATCACACTGAATGTATTCAAAGAAAACACTATCTGGTTTTAGAATAAGGTTTAAACATATAGAAGATATGTTACGTTTTAGAAAATATGGCACACTCTTAGATCAACTGACACAACAAAACTAAAAATGTTGCAATCATTTGCCAGTCCTATGTGCATGTGCATAAAGAACATTTGCCATAGATTGGTAGTTTATTAAACATGTGAATGAGGGTGTTTCTGAGACATTTCTAAACGTTAAACAAATGTTTAACTTTAGAGATTAAATTTTATACATAAATTTATAACAAAATAACCCACCCTGAATAAAATAAAACAAACAGCAAAAAGCCTTTTCTCCTCCTTCCTTTCCTTATGCATCTGTGATGAAACTCAGACTCATTTTGTCTTTGTTATCATGTATATATTTTTACATTTGTAGACAAATTTGACACTTGACTGCATTGGTTTATTTAGCTTGTGTGTGTATGTATTAAAGGTGTGAAAAAATATCGATACAGCAATATATTGAGATATAGTACTGATTATTCAACACTTACTATTGACTTTTTTTGTAAAAATAAAACTCCATATTTTAGCTGGACTACCCTGATGTCCTACCCTGATGTCACATAAAGAAACTTATTTCAGATATAGATCAGACGTTCTTACCCAGCTTTATTTAAAACTAACTGAAGATTTGTTTGAAAAGCAGTGTGCATCTTTGTAAAATACTAACTGCTCTTGAGTAGATAGGACAACGCAGACAGCAAAGAGCTAGTTAACAAAGTAGTAACATTTCATTTGCTTCTCCCATAGAGAAAAATGTGTGTATTTGTAAAATAAAAACCAGGGGAGAAGAGGAGTCGGCATGGTTGCAGAGGTTTTAGGTGTTTCGCTCAGGTAGAAGTAATATGAAAAAAATAAATGAGAATTTCATGGTGAGAAGTCAAGAACACTGATGCAAGAAACATCACGCTCCATGAGGAGAGACCAAACATTTTCCACCAACTTTATTATACAAACTCTTTGTTTAAGTCACTGTTGTATCCAAGGGGATCAATGCATTAAACAATAACAAAAGGGTCGTTTTGAAATTTATAGGCATGAAAATAAATTTCTGTTGTGGACACGGTCCCTGTCCACATAATATACTCGTCATAAATCTTCACATTTTAGGTGGCCAATAACCATCCTCTTTCTCTCTTTCTCTCTCTCCAAATGAATTCATAATGGTAAAGACATACACCATATTCATTCATTTCTGTCTGACACCTAGCTTTGTAGCTTACTTGCCTGTGTGTTAGTTCTGAGCTGTGAAAAAGAATTTACCCCTTTCGACTCTTAGGGGAGCTCGGACAATAGAAAGACAACAAAATGTTATGAGTTTGGCACTGTACAGTTCATTAAATACTAACACGTCATTTGTTGAATCCTCAAATTAATGTCACTCAAAATATTCTGATTGTACTAGCTATACAAAATACAATACTTGCACAAATTAGAGTAACCATTTATAAAATTGTGATCATGAGAATCAATGGATATGGCTTGTGAGATTTTACAGACTTTGCTACAGACCTTTTGTGGCTCTATTAAAAAAATCTAATACTACTGTATGTCACCTGTCCTATTTCCCTGAAAGAGACACTGTGCTCAGGTTTCCATCACACCTCTGTGTCTCTCCAACATTCATCCCAACACACACGCATTATGGCATCAAGGGCTGATTTTACATCCCTCAGTAAGTTATTGGGTCACTGGCTTTAACAACATCAAGCCCGTCCCAATCACATCTATCTTTCATTGTAACACCATCATCTTCACATACATTTAGAAGGCTGAAGATTTTTTCAATAGATGGTTTTGTACCCGAGTGGAAACCAAAGTAATCACTTGAGATCAAGACGTCATAAGGCCGATGTCTAGGCACAGTACGTACAGCTGGGAAATCGGCCATATCTAAGCATGGGTGACCTTAAAAATCCAGGTGGACTGTAAATGCCTCTTGTTGAAATGGAGCTGGCATGCATCAAGATTTCTGAATGTTTGAAAAACTCGAATTTATGACCAGATGTATGAAAAAAACAACCAGTCATGAGAATGCTAATTATCTAAAAACAATAAACACTTAAATCCCACCAAGTAAAAGAACATCACATCATAAGATAATTGTTAATAATAACCATAACAGTTATAATAATTATTAATAATAACACTCCATCATATTCAGAACAACTACATTTAGCACTGTGTATAGGAAGATTGTCCGAATAAAATTTCAGTTCGTCCGTTTTTTATCTCTGTATCCTTTCACATGACTGAACAAAAAACAGCAGTGACAAAATCCTTCTTTAATTTCCCTCTGCTGATTTAAAAAAAATCCTCTCTGGATACTCTGCCTCCAATTGATCGGTCACACTTCCAGCTGTGCTCGTACAGAATGTAAACCTTGAGGACACGATACAAAGCATATTTGTATCTGGTGCAAATATCAGGGGAAAGATTTGTGCAAAGTTTTGTCTCTGTGTTTCTCTTTGAACTGTGCTTAAATTGCTCTTTGTTTTTTGTACACGTTAATACTTAATACATCATGACAATATCAACACAAAATCAAGAGAAAGAGATAGCATTGTATATGGACCACAGATATCACATACTACAGTATAGGATAGGATAGCCCTTAGTATTGATAAGCATTGTTATTGATGAAGATTTTTTTTTTCACTTTTCTGTGTTTTTTTTTCTCATACTGGCTGAAGTGCGATATGATACAGCAAGATCTTCGTCTTGAGGACGGGCAGGGCTTCCTAACCATCTGAGTCTTTCATGGGGTGTGGAGCCAGGCGAGAGGAGGCCTCGGGTCTCCAGACTCAGAGGTGGTTGTTTTTTTTGTTGTTTTTGGCTTTCTCTGAAGCCGACTTCTTTGACTGTACAAAGTATCACAGACTTGTGTGATTTGTCACCTGGAGAGATTAAGAAAATGGTGATTGTCAGACCAGCTTCCTCTGTGGTATTTTCTTTGTATTTCCATAAATGGCTTCTGAAGGACAGTTGTGTAAGTGCAACCTCTGCGTCACGGTCTATTCATTTGTGCTCTGTAGAAAACCTTTAGCTCTCTGTGCACAGCCTACATTTAAGAAAGTTGCCCTTTTATTGGTAAACTGAACACACAGGTCTGTTCTGTTAGCTCTTGACGAATCTATGGTAATGTCAAGACTTCTTAAGAACAGATGGCTCTATTTTATTTGGTAGCCCATTGATCTAACAGTTAGGTCCTGATCTAAAGATAGGATCGCTAGGGAAAAGAATCTAAAATGTAATCTAACAGCAGTTAACACTTCTGTGGTGTAGCAGTGATCAGAGAGAGAGTCCCTGTGGGAGTTTTATCTAAGGTCACATGGAAAACTAGGCAACCCAGGCGTCAGATCGGTAATGTGGGTACGTCCCCAAGTTTAAATCGGGCGCGGAGTCCTGCCAATGGTGTCAGGCTGCTGAGTCCCAGTCAGAAAACAGCCCCCACTTTGTTCACTCATACAAACGAGAAGCAATAGAAAACAGTTCTGCCTCTCTGTGAGAGCATGAGGTTGGTGAATGAGAGTTTCAGATCTTCCAAAAACCGTCATCAGGCACACGGTTCATGCAGTTTCATCGGGTCCATCAAGCTCTGCAATGTGAGAGTCAGTTTAATACGTCAGGCTGACAGTCCAGCAGGTAGTTTGCTCAAATCGCTGTTTGATTCTGATACAATATCCCACAATGCCCTCCTCTTGTTAAACTTTTTTCTTAATATATACATCTATATATCTATATATCATCTTAATCCTATCTAATATGGCTCCTGAGTGCTTTTTGGAAAAACATAGAAAGAACAAAATCATGAACGACACTTCTATTGGTTTTGTTTCACCCTCCGAGTCAGTCTTTCTGCGAGTAATGGCACTGCTGTTTATGGCAATATGGCAAACTGTCTTACAAAATATGGCTGATGTAGGCTATCACATAACTGGAACAGATAATCCCGCCTGGATTTTCTTTGAGTATAATATTCAAGCTATTTAATAACAAGATAACATTAATTTGAATAGCCTAAGCACATTATACTGTTACTATACTTTGTACTGCTAGTTTTATCTTTAGTCATATATCTAATAGCTAAATGCAGAAGGGTGATCTATCCCTATATCTATAATGAGAGTAAACTCTATTTTAGGCACTAACCTCACACCGTCACCTCATTTTTACTCCCCGTCCTGATCCCCTGACTCCCTCCTCCACTTCCTCCTGTCCCCCCACCTCCCCCTCCTGGTATGAAATGTAGCTGCTCAATGGTGTTCTGCCTCTTAGTTGCAAAAGCCATCCTCCTGGCACTATGGCCCCCTAGTGTTCCTGTACCCATGACTACCCCTTGTGCGGGTTGCTCCCCTGCCCAGCCCATGCCCCCACTCATGTGCCCCGTCATTCCCGGGTTTCTCTCCTGCTCCCGCCCAGACGTGGGGTGAGAGTTCATCTTAATCATGTGGTGCCGGTCGAGGGAGGGCGTGGCACACACGTTTTGTTGGGACTGGGCCTTCTGCTGGCGAGGCAGCGTGGGGACGATCCCTCCTGGTGTGTGGGCGTATGGATCCACCACCCCAATACCACTGACTCCCATCCTGTCCTCCAAATGGTCAGGTGACATGAGGAGTCGGTCCTCCCTTTCCTGCCTCTCCTTCCTTTCCTGCCTCTCCTCTCTCCTGTCCTGCCTGTCCTGCCTGTCCTGCCTGTCCTGCCTGTCCTGCCTGTCCTCTCTCCTGTCCTGGGTCTTCCTGGTTAGCGTCTGCGTGTTGGAGTTCTTATTAGAGGCAGCCATGGCTTTGTAGTACTGGTGCTGCTGGTTCTTTGACAGCCTGGACAGCGTCCCTGTGTTCCCGGGAACATCACCCATGTTGAGCAGCTGGTCTGATGACTTGACTTTCCTCGGGGGCTTGGACAGAGTGTCGTAGTTGGGGTTGTACTGCGGCTCGGGGGGATCCAGAGGGTAAGGATTGGGAGTGGGCGAGGCAGGCATGCCAGAAGGCGGTGGAGGGATCCAGGGACGAGCTGCATGCCGTGGAAGGGTTCCTCTCCCACTGAGTGTGTAGTCTCCCCCCCAGTGGAGATGGTGCTGGGAGGACTGGAGGGCCGGCTGGGCTGTGTGAGGCCGGCGCTTAGTGGTGCAGTAACCGGAAGAGTACTCATCGAGACCTTTCTCTGAAAGCCAAAGAAAATTTCTCTGAATTGTTTATCACCACAGCAAACAGCATCAGCACATAATGACGCATCCTGCACTCTATGCCGCAGTGTCAAGAGTGTCACCGAGTTTCAGTGCTCATGGAGCAGCTGCAGAGGCAGAGTGAGGGGCAGACATTTCTCAAACATGCAGGTACTCACCAAGACGTTTGAGTGAGGAGTATCTGTTGAGCTCTGGCTTGGTGGCACTCTCATAGGAGGGCGGCAGCTGAGCCAGGTTGTGCAGGGAGTGGTGGAAGGAGGGCTGGGATTTGGTGTTGTTGTGTTTACTGGAGAGCAGGGTGCCTCCAGCCGCCAGCTGAGCATTGTTCATTCGAGGCGTGCGCTCTGCAGAGACCATGGGGAGAAAACAACCATGTGTTAAATGAAATTTGCTCCTTTGAATATTGCATGCTGCACATGAAAGTGTGTGAATGTGCCAGCATTTGCCATAACAGGCAATTTAACAAGCTGACACTTACAAAGAAAACCCTAAAATCAGTATAACAGCTGGAAAAATGAGTTTACTCTACCAGAATAAATAAAGTAAACAAAGCATGTGGTAGTCACATATGGACTGTCTTACCAATAGTTGCAGTGTGTTTGGGGCTGGTGCCAGATGAGTGGATAAAATTGTGTTGCAAATTTCCCACTGCAAGTCAAAAAAGTATAAGTTAGTCCACTCAGACTGTATGTAATAACCTTCCCAGGAAATTATTTTCACATAAAACAAAAGTTAAAATCAGATCATCTTACAAAACACTTTCAGCATAAATGATTCATGTTTGTATACCACCAACTTCCACCATCTTTTGAATTATTCAAATCTTCAATTGAAATCTTAATGATATAAGAAGAACTGCATTTCCAGCCAATAAGGAAAAATTTCAGATACAAAAATCAAAATTTTGTTGCACACCACCACTGAGTATTTTCTCCCATAATGCCACACGGTTACAAAGACATCTTGGGGGTGGGAATCAGAAGAAAAACCCTGTTTTTACATGCAGACGTGACAAATACGATGTGCCTCGGCATACAGAGGATGCAGTTACAAAAGCTCTGATTGTGCCTCTGAGTCTGCTATTCACCAACGCAATAAAAGCCTGAGACGCTCACATCTGTTGTCCTTGCTGGGCAGGCCTGGGGCGTACAGATTTTTTGGAGCTCTCCCCAGTGTGCCCGTTCCGTCGCCTACAGTCAGAGCCACGCTGTTGTTTCTCTCGTCCTGCTGGACCGGGCTCGACTGGTGCCGCAGCATGTCCACCAAGGCTCTGATGGTGCCACAAACACGAGGAAAAAGGGAAAAGGAAAAGGGAATAAGCAAGATAATAAGAAAAATGTGAGGGAACTATTGGGTAATGACAGACTATCACATAGAATTTTAAGTGACAAACACGTCTGGCACCTTAAGTCATTATGCTAAGCAGCCTTTGGCCAATGACTAGCAATTTTGTGATGATTTCTTTATTTGTCATAATGATAATACTTTATTGTGTATTATTTTTTAAGCTGATTGATTTATATTTCATAGGAAACACATCAATCATTTTATTTGTTAATGTGAAGCATAAAGGCCAATGAGACATTACTGTAAATTATTCTACTGTGTTGGAAATGTAAAAGAATCAGCCACACTCACTTTTAATTTCAACTTCCTATCAATTAAAATTAGATGTAGCTACAATAATTTAAAATACATGTTTATCTGCATTCTTTCAGAAGCCATAAACACTCAGTAACTGTAGCCTTAACCAAACATTGTAGTCCAAGAAAGAGCATTAACACAGCCAAAAGCTAGAATAAAAGGCAAAATTAAAACACAATCTTTGTTGCAAAGACTACCAGCCGTCAACAAGATAAAAAGACCAGAGAAATCAAAACAGCCGTGAATTCCACAGAAGCCACTTGACGAAGATCAAATATGTTTCAGAGGATGACTAATGACATTATTCTGAGGCCAGGATGATGAATCTGGGCCATTCATGGAGGCCTGAAAACCCAATTTGATTACAGCATTCATACATGGGATGAAGTAACAAATCATGGAGTGAAGTTATGATTCCAGCAGTGAGACGTGACAAAAGGAAAACCCTCACCTGGGCATGTTGAGGTCTCTTTGATTGGCTTCCTGCTGCACCTTGTTGAAGGCCACCTTGATGCCCACAGCAACTGCCACCATGAATATGACCACCCCGCCGATGATAAAGCCTGTGTTGTGGCTCTGCTGCTTCAGGGGATCAACGTCTGGGTCAGGGCCCAGTTCCTCTGAGATGATCATGGAGTCCGTCTGCGGCTTGGCCCAGTCTGGGGAGTCGTAGTTTTTGCAGCTGTCCTGGTCCAGCTGCCGGCTTCGCTCTGGACAGCAGAAGCGGTAGTGGCAGGTTCCACAGCAGAAGATGAAGGTGTCTTTGGAGCAGTTGAAAGCGCTGTCAAAGTGTCCCATGACGTCATAATAACCCCGACATACATCCATCCATACATCCATCAATCGGGGTCGAATGGGCGCCACCTGGGCCGCACCTAATGGAGGAGCGAGGGCCTCAGAGGATGTCACATTTTTGGGGAACATGACCTGGGGGAGAGGTCTCGGAGGTGTCTCTAGAACTCCCTCTGAGGTTTCTGGAAGTTTCTCTGGGGTTTCCTTGCGGCCTTGCAAAGCAGCAGGTCTGATGTTGGCTTGCATGGCGAGGAGCAGCTGAGAGGGGCTGGGGTTGGTCTGAGGCTGCTCAGTGGACAGCCACCCTGAGTGGTCTACATGCTGGGGGGATGGAGAGGTCTCCACAGCAGTGGCGAGGGGGGCCGTAAGGAGGGAGAGTAAGGAAACAGCGAAGACTCTGAGATTGGTGGTGGGCGTCATTTTTACATGACTAAGAGATCTATTTTCTGTTGTTGAGTCAATGCAGTTACAATAAGGTATACGCTTTGCAGTTTAACCCACTAAAATGCCATGTGAAATATTCAAGTAGCATGTACGACCTGCCGTAATCTGATGACGTACAGTCTCATTCACCTACTGTATGTAGGATGATCAAATCTGAAGCTTGTGTTCTCAGAAACTGTATCTGCAGGGTGTAATATTAGAAAAGCACAGGAACAGTAAAAAAGACAAGGACCAACACCATCTGAATCCCTTGGCAGGTTTTCAATAATTGATGATAATGGTGTTAAAATGATTTTAATTTACTGCTAGAGAGGAACTCTGAATGCGTAATGACTTCTTCTTCTGCCCTCCAAAAACACCTCTCAAGTCTAGAACACTGTGCATCTTTGCAAAAAGGACAAACTGAAAACAACAATCTTCATGCTTTTAGTCCTAAATGCCTTGTCCTAAATGTCCACCTGCACAAAAGACCAAAAATCTGACTTAATGCAGAGTAAATTATGTTTTTGTATGACAAAGGCCAGCACAATTAGGCTCTGACAGTGTTTTTATTAACTATGGCAGTCCTGTACATTCCTGTGCTGATCATGGCACTTTAACAGTAGGATATGGCCTGTGTTTTATCAAATGTAAACAGTTTGATCTGGTTGGTTCATTCCTGGACGGCTCTTTATGTATGGCACCGTCAAAATTGGCACTTATTTAAAGATTAAGCGAATCATGTCTGTAATCTTAAATTCTATTGATTGATGCTTTCTGGCATCGTAAACATTCAAATGACATATAGAGACAGCATCTTTATTGAAATCTGTCTGCTAATAATGCCAAATTTCTCTGTGGCTTCATGTTAACCTGTCATAGGCACTCGTCACATCTATAGAAACACCACATATTTCTTGATCTCTATGTCTCTATGTTTTCTGTTGGATTATTGTGCATCAGGACACGACTGGCACAGGCTGTTTCTGCGATTGAGTTGGGGGTGTTAATGAGGGAGGCTCGGCTTAAGTGCGAGGAGAGAAAAAACAGCGGAAAAATCAGGAGTAAGCACAAACCAAAAAGAGGCAAATTTGAACAATTTTAAATGGTCTGTATTGAGCTTTTAGGCACAAAAAGTTGCCCCCGTCATTCAAATGTAGCTCTAATTAGACGTGAACTGAAAGGCTTCTCCCTGTGACATGTCTCCCTAAGTAAAATTATTCCTGATTAGTCTCAGAGGTTCAAAGAATATCACTTTTGTTGAGAAATATGTAAATGTGTGAAGTTATTGTGTTGGAGGTGTTGGCAATAATAGACAGAAGCAGATCTGTCTCCCACAGAAATTATAATTACATGTAATTATCAAAAACGTCCCTATCTGTGGCAGAGAATGTAGGCACAGATGGGGGGGAGACAGAACACTGAAATCACTGAGGGCTTCGCTTGTTTCAGTTACATGCTCCTCTGACCTTCTGGGGAGGGTTCAGCAGAGGGAAAACGAGGGAGACAAAGCACTGAGTAATGTTCTAGAAAAGGAAAGATTGCTCCTCTGATGAATCTAGATGCTCTGCTTGATTTCCAGAATGGTCTTCGGGGTTTGCTCGGCAATAGTCAAACCTGGAAAGTCCACTGCAACACAGACGAAAAACATGATGAGAAGCCAGCTCTACAACCTCAGTGCGTGCACATTAAAAGCACACATGTGTAGACGTTTTTATTAATTGACACATGTGTACTCTGTGAGGCAAATTGTGTGTTAGTGTGTCTGTTTGGTTGCAGGAGGGACACGAGAAAGAGAGCAGGCAGAGGGATAAATGCAGGGTAGGGATTTAAATGAGCAAAAAAGAGATTGTGGCGAGCGGGGAAGAGCCAGAGGTATAGATGTGCAGAGACGACCGTGAGTGGGAGGGCGGCGTGTGGGTGGCACAGAATCAAGTACATTTCTCCCAGCACTTACCAATACAACATCACACAAACAGCACCACCAAAGAGAGCTGCAAACACAGTCAATGCCACACACAAGACGAGTGCTAATCAAGACTATTAATCAGCTGCTGTTTGATCAGTTAAATGAGGACAGGCTGAACTGAAAAATTATTTGCATGCATGTAAAATGTTGCATGTGAGAGACTGTAGTATGCACTCTTTAAACCTTAAGTTCTCTCCTTGCTCCCTCCTTCTCCTCTTTTCTCCCCCTTTCTGCCTTTCTCTCTCTTTCTCAGATTCTGTGCGTGGGTTGAGGCAGCTAACTCTCTCAGAATAGCACTGCAGCTCTGGCTGTGTGTGAGTGAAAGAGGCAGTGAAAGAGAAGGGAGGCAGAATCAAATCTACACCCATTAGACCAACCAGATTTCAAAGTCACATCTGCTGAATGTCTCTTGGTGGAAAAAAAAAAGAAGAAGAAGAAGAAAAAAAAAAATGACACTGATGCTATGAGCTTCCTTCCAACTTCCTTTGCCAAATTTCTGCTCTTTTCCTGTTGAAGATTCTGCACACAAATATGCAAAACACTTCATGATATATCTGTATGTATAAATTGATTTCAACAACAAAAAAGAATTGGCATTTGAAATGCTTGGAAAAGATTTGAAAATGTAGAGCTTTGCTCCCCCCGTGACTAAACTGATACACAACATTTCAAGCAAAGTGACTCAACATACAAAAGAAGCGCATGTTTTCCTTTAGGGATCTCTATACAGTGCTGTTGAGGCAATGCAGCAGAGAGCGAGGGGGGGGGGGGGGGGGGGGGGGGGGGGGGTGCTGGGAACCAAAGGGTGAAGGGCACACATTCAGAGCTGTGAAGATGCGTCCCTGAGTTACGTGGCCACTGGAGCGAGAACAAACGTTTCCACAGACTCGAGCAATCGTTTCAAAGCAAATGAAGCAAGCGGCACCCTCACTTTCCCCCCTTCCTTCTTGCAGGAAGCCGAACAGCTGTGCAGACGGTCTGAGCGTGCAACAATTTCAACAGGTGTTTGTTGGAAATGAAACAAAATGGCTTCTTTTTCTTCAGAAAGGCTTCTGCAAAACACGCACTGTGACGAGAATCAGTTAGGAAAGACGCGTCTTTAAAGTCATGTCAATAAAATGATATTTAGCAGAAAAAGACAGCGCTTGCTTTGTTTTTTTTTCAGTTAGAAAAAATGCTGCGCAATGACTTCGCGTCATAATTATCAATAAGACTCTTCAGACTCTTTTATTCATTAGGTTAATAAGTTGTAAGGAAGGAGCATGCAGGTTATGGACATGACTTGCATGTATCAGTAGGCTAAAAGTGCGTGGGTGTATCCGTGCCGGTGTGTGTGTGTGTGTGTGTGTGTGTGTGTGTGTGTGTGTGTGTGTGTGTGTGTGTGTGTGTGTGTGTGTGTGTGTAGTCCGGCTGGATGTGTTGGTTTGTGTATGTGTTAATATCAGTATGTTCTTTACATCCCAATATGCAGGCAGTTGTCGGTCAAAGCGTTTAAGTGGTGAAAAACATGTCAGTGGCGCACACAGCCCGTGTGAAGATGTTTTTCTGTGGCGCAGCTTTCTTTCAAATGTTTTGTCTAAGACCCTACGGTGCAGCTGATGCGTCCACAGAGACGCCAAAGTCAATTTCCACGCAGACACAAACACACAATGAAGGTACGAAATGTTTTTTCCCGTAATTGCGTTCCTTATGTTGCATTTATGAAAGGTGCATAATGTCGTGCCTTACCTGTGCGTTGCTCTGGGGTTTGATGCTGGAGAGGAGCGCTGGGAGAGCTTGCGCACTGGATCTCTCTCAGATGGCAGCCTGTTATTGAAACAGAGGATGATCAGGAAAGCATGAACTGTTGCCGGATCTTCCACTTGTTTAAAATGCTTTTTTTCTTCAGTAAAGTGAAGATCTCAATCGCCTTTGTTGGTTTGTCTCCATCCGGATTCTGTTAATCCATTATTGCGACAGAAAAGAAAGAAAAAATACGCGAGTAGCAGACCTTGCAAGTCAGTGTCCATAACAAGATGTTCTGTTATTTTCTGAAACATGTGGCAATTAAATAATTCAATACAAAGGAAAATTCTTGAACAGTATAAGTTATAAAGGAACTATCCTGGAAACAAAACCGAAAATCAATATGCGTCAAGCGTCAAAAAGAATAGAAAAAATCTCCCTAAATGAACTTTCCTCCTAGAACTGACAGAAGCTGGCTGCCTTCATAATTTCCAAGCGAGATATAGGTTACACCGCCTAACTGCGACTGGCCTGACGGAGGTCCGCCGGTGGGGGAGCGCTGTGATTGGTCGCTCAGTCTGGTGCTGATGAGACTCTCAGCTCGCGCTGCTGTTGATGATGATGATGCTGGTCATTAAGCCCATTCAACTGGTGGCGTTCATGTGTTTTCCCCTTCAATTCACTCCCCTCTTTAATTGAATGACCCTGGAGGCTTCCAATTCACTGACTCCAGCAAAAAAAAACAAAATCAAAATCTACCTTTATATCGATTAGGGATCTGCTTGCATTGTTCCTGCAGAAAGTAACAGGCAGGGATGAAACAAACAAGCTATAAAATGTATGGGGGAGAATGGAATGAAAGCAGCCGGTAAATTCAGAAAGAAAAACCTTCAGGATGCAAAATGTGTGTGTATGTGTTTTCTTTCTTTGTATGTGTGTGAGGGAGAGAGAAAAAGAGAGACATGGTTGCCACAGCAACTGTGTCATTATGTTGGTGGCAATTATGAAAGCAATGAAAAAGGGGAAGGGGAGAGGATTGGCGCAAAAGCTTTAACACTGGAGCGTGAACGAAACTGTCAATTAGACCCAGACCTGCACTGCCAATTCAAAGATTTCTCCAAGTTTAGGTGGAGCATTAGGAACAGATTTGAGATCTGCAAGAAAAAAATGCAAGGAAGAGTAAAGGAGACACATTGTGAGGTTTGTGAGAGATGGAGTTGGCTCCTGTTTGTCTCCATACAGTAACAGCCTCCTCACGAGCCTCAGAGCAGCAGCACATGAATGAAACCAGATTTCTTTTTTTTTTTTTTTTGTAGACTGTTCACGAGAATTGCATTGCATGGATTCAAATTACACATAAAGCAGGCAGAGGGAAACAGGTTTATCTTGTGTTTGACACAGGAAAACAAGCATGTCTTTTCCTAAACAGCTATCCCAGACTGCAACAGACCACTCATTTTTAAAAATGACAGCAAAGAGAAAGGAGGTGGAAGGCTGGTTGTGAAGGAGGTAAGCACTTTTAAATGTGGTTTGGGGAAGGTGTAAAGGGTTTTGTGGAGCCCCAGGTGTCCAAGAAAGGCCTGATTATTACCTGTATGGCAGGCTGCTATTTCTACACAGGTGGGTGGGCTGCTGCATGTCTGCAGCAGAGGCTACTGGAGCCCTTCATTAGACGATCCAATGACGCTCTACCGGGTGCACTTTCACTCACTGGTTTGCTGGGGTGGATGCAATTACTGATTCCCTCTTATAACGGTTATTCCATCACTGCAGAACAGGAGAGCACTATAAACAAAATGAAAGGATATTATATGTAACCGAACAGTAAAAGCTTCATTCTCACACACACAACACTGAACTTTTTACCCAGTTAAAGAATTGTGCATACAAAACGCCACTCAAAAAAGAACAAATATGACTCATTTTTCATTTCACTTCTGGTATTTCAAAGTTTTATTAATTTAAATAATTTAAAATGGACACAAAATATCCAGCCAACAGTCTGCACAGTGACAGGAGTTCCAGAGGCACATTTTCCATCCAAATTAACACAAAGCTTCAGTGTTTTTCCTTGGGAAATGTAAGCCCAGCATGCATTTAGAAAAGGGAGAAAACCTGCCCAAGAAACCGGCCAGTGCGACAAGTGGGGAGACAAATTCTATCAAACGTGGAGGTTTTCTTGCTGATGGCTCCTAAGTTACCCACATGGCTTGGCTAGAATTGGGTATGTGAGAGCACTAAACTGCTTTGTCGGGAAGCAGGGATACATTTTATGCTTTCTACAAAGTATTTTTATTAAGTTGTCTGGCAACCTACCCTGTTCCCTTAAAGCCACTGATCTAGGTCTTTACACAAAACCACAAGACAGCTGAATATGAACATGTCAATTATAAACAACTTTTGAAAATACTGGACAGTGAATCTATTTTAGAAAAATAAAAATCAAACTTAGAAAGGGGCTGTGACACTATGAGGAAAACAGCAGACCTCTTTTAATCCACTGACTCCTTTCAAACCTATGCTTCAAAAAAACACTTTAAAAGCAGAGAAATGTTCTGTGTAACAATCTTTCTCTCCCAGGAGTAAAACTGCTGCCTTCTTTAACATTATTCAACACCCTCCCCCAAGCATTATTTCCTTCAAGTACCATCTTGGTTTGGACGCACAAGCAACCCCGGCTGAGCAGTACACAGTACCATCGCAGCAGTATTTACCAAGAATCACTTTAAAAAAAGGGCTGATGACAAGTCCTGGAAGATAAAAGTCAGGTCTAATGGACAGGCAGGTTTCAGAAGTTTTAGAACAGTAAAATCTAATTGCTGTGCTTCTCATTTTCACAGACTCAAAAACTCAAAATGCAGCTAATGGCATGATTTCATCTGTGAGGGAGCTGCTGTTGTGTTAAAATCTAACAAATATATTTCATTGTATCTTGGAAATAAAAGACACACCTCTAACGCCAACGGGACAAACTTCAGATATGAGTACAAAGTGGACAGTCCTGGGTGGTGGTAGAAATAGTCAGAAAAAGGGAACGATAACATTATCGGCACACTTCAATATTTATATTTACACAACCTCTCATTCACACACTTGGACACACACACACACACAGAAAATTTCAAAGAGGTATTAAAGTCGCCTCAAAGCACGCTTTTTATCTGCTTTCTTTTTTCCTGCTACATTATTAGTGTTACTACTACTGTTACTACTACTGCTGGTGGTGCTGGCTCCGTTAGCTCCGTTACCCAGAGCAGCGGGAACAGCTGCTGCACTGGGTCCTGCCCGCTTTGTGGGGTCGCCTGCATGCTTTTTCGGCTGTGGGCCATCATTAGGGTCCTGAGGTGCCCCCGAGGTCCCGCCGGGCCCGCCGATGGCATGGATCTCTGTGAGCAGACGAGCTCGGGACTCATATTCTGCATAGTCCTCTAACAGCAAACGTCCAGCCTCTTCGTTCAGAGCTGACTCAGGATTTGGATGAATGAGAAGACACTTGATTGTCTAAAAGAAAAATACAGGAGACGGAAATGTAAAAAGAATAGTGAGGACAGCAAACTGGAACACAACCAAGACTGACAATCCTCTTACAAGTAAGACATGTCGGAGTCCGAGTTCTGCTTTCCAGTCCCTTTTCAACACGTTGACACAGATCTCTCCCTTGTGGCCAACATTGGGATGAAAAATCTTGGTCAGGAAATACCCCTTGGGTGGAACTGCAGGGAAATCCTTCCCAAGGACCAGACGCATTCGGAAAACGCCACCAGCAAACGGAGTTCCCTCTGTCAAAGCATAAAGAATTCATCTCATGAACAGTATGTCCTGACTGCGCCAAACTTGCTCCAGAAAAGAAAGAGGGTCAGAGAGCGAGAACTGAGTTTACAAACAGAAACAGAAGATTTTTGATTCCTCCCACTTTAATTTTACATGAGCAGACTGAACACACGACAGTTTCACCATCAATGTGTTATAGAGGAGAGCAACATGCCTGGTGCAAATATTGGTTATAAATACTTGTGTCTGGAGCCAGTGAATTAAACTGATGCACAAAGGCTCTTGTGTGGAGGAGTTAAGAAAAGTGGTCAAGTGTCTGGTTCTTCCAGGCCTACTCAAAACAACAAGGTCTGAAACAAGATAGCATGGACATTGTCAGCTGTGTGGCTTGTGACTTACAGCATCAAGCCACATCCTCAAAATCCTTAAATAAAAGCCTATTGATTTAAGAGACATTTTACTTTGAAACTGCTCCATTAACATGTAGGACAGAGGTGACAGGAAAGAGAATCAATGAACAAATGCATATACTATCTTTAAGGTGTAAAAAAAAAAAAAATGTAAAAACAAGTTTATGAAGCCTGTAGAATTCTCTCACAGTAGTAAGGACAGCTGTTTAAGCTGAGCCATTTGAAGCTAAAGTGGTAAACTAGACAAAAACTTCCTTGAAGTTAAAATAATTTTTCAAGTTTCTTGTTATGATTACAGCAGATCTGATATGGCACCACATTGTAATCCTTACCAGGTCCTTCAATGGCTGTGTGCAGTTCAGTAATGTCTTCCTCACTGGGATAAATCTTGATGCCTTCGGGCGGGTCTGCCGCTAAAGCTGATACCTCTTTGTAGACCAGGCGAAGAACATGAGGCGGCAAATTCTCCACATTGGAGTTCTGTTCAGGACACAACCGTTAGAAATATTTTTTTGGAAAGAGGTTTTAGCCAACTTGGGTTTAACATATGTAAAAACACACACTTACAAACCCCATGTGTTAAAATCTGAATTTTTAATCCAGAAGCTTTCAGTTAAATTTATGGGTAATTGGTTTACACCTCCCTTGTGATAAAAACTACATATAAATGCAGGCTAGAGTTTCTTGGGATAAACTATTGTGAGTGATAGTATAGATCTACAGGAGAAACCATAGTAAGGAACAGTATTCAATAAGCCAGTGTAATATAATAATATGCTAGTCTACTGCAGGTAAGAAGAGCATTTGATATGCTGGTTAAACACTACTGAATAATAATAGTTGCTGGTACAGCACTGGTACATTAAGTTATGACCAGACTAATCCCACCAACGATGGGAGCTTTTTCACTAACCTCTTGTTTAGATTGTATTAAGTACACCATATAACGGCTCTAGTGATCTAGTGATATCGTAGCACACTAATGCTGGTGCTTCTAGTGAATCAATTATCGCAACAGATCAACTGCCACGAGTTGGATTTTCAGTCAAAATAAACAGCAAGCATCCATTTTTTAAATTATACAAGTACACGCACGATGAAGTTGTGTAATTGCTAATCGAGATGTCTTCTTAAAATCAGTTTACCTCTGATAAATACAGATGAAGGTGAGTAAGCTACAAACCTCTTTGGCAGAAAAAGTTTACAATCGGGAACTAGATAAGTTTTCAACTCACTTTTTTAATAGAAAAAGGCAAGTTCCTAATAGCACACGCCAGTTTTTATTCACGATATAATGACAACCATCCAGACAATACCCAACTTCAACATTGACGTTACGTTCACCTATCGTTAGCTCTAGCATCGCTAGCTTAGCTTCAGACTGATAACGTAAATAATAAAGCTGCGCAGTCCCAAAAGGTATGATAATTTATAAAGCCGTTAAAAACATTTGGAACAATGAAAAAATGTAGATGACGTTATCAAATTACTGTCCTTGAGCACGGCAAGTAGCCATAACCGAATTTAAAGCTCGACGGCTGGCGACGGCTCAATATCAAATCAAGCTAGCAGTTGCTCTGAGCTGTTAGCAATAAGCTCGACCAAACGACTTACCATTTTCAAACTGAGTTCTGCTAAAGTGGTGGATGTTTGGATGATGTCAGGTATGAGAAGACTTTCCGTTATTTTTGGAATCTATCTTAAAAGAAAACTTATTCGGATCTCACAGTCGACTCTTCTTTTCTTCTTTTCGTTGACACAGGAACAAAAATACGATCCCCTGTTTAACCTACTATCTTCACCAATGGCCTGACACGTCAGAAAAAATGGGCCAATCGTAGAGCAGCCTTGAAACTAAATTGTCGGTGGAAATCCAATCAGACGCACAGAGAGGAGAACATTACCAAGTCTACGTTACCATTGGACCGTTTGAAAAACTCACATCACCCATGAGCCATCTGTAACGTTAAATCATACATCAAATTAAATAGACAAAAGCGAAATAAAGTCAAAGATTTACTTTCAGACGTACTTATTATAGGGTGGGCAAATGGCTAAGCGAACATACAATTGTTTTATCCAAGTTTATAATAGCTTTGGTTAGATTTGGCTTTTAAAAAGCTGAACTTTCAAAGCAGAATGACCACATTGACCACTACAGAAAATGTGTTAAGTAACTTTGTTAATTTGTTTATTTGGCACCAAGGAAGCAACTTCTTTGGGTCCACTCATGTAAAGCTGCAATTAAACCTTACACAGATTGCATTGGTTAAAAAAAACCCACAGCGCAACTAAAAAATAAAAATAGAAATAGATTATTATTATTATTATTATTATTATTATTATTATTATTATTATTATTATTATTATTATTATTATTATTAATATTAATAATAATAATAACAATAACAATAATAATAATTTATTTTTATTATAAATCACACTGTTGGCAAAATTTGACCAAGAGCAAAACTGTTATTAATGAGGTAATTTCTCATACATTACAAATTACACTCGCATAACCAATGCAATATTAAATATGGCAAAGTCTACAATTATTAATCACATGTTTACATAGACTTTGACCTTGCAATGAAATTATCATAATCTCGGCAATGATAATTTTATGGCACTGACTGACAATTCAAGAAAAGGTTTGAATAATTAGGAACCTTGAAATATAATTTCCATTATGATAACAGGCAAACTCTCTCTTGGGTCAATCTTGCTTCCTTTACAGTAATCCACAGTCAAAAGTACCACACACCAAAATAAGCACATACCTTATTTTTATACCAAAACTGCAAGACAGGAATACTAATCCAAAAGAGAGTGAATATTAGTTTCTGTTGGGAAAAAAAAAATCTGCTAAAACACTTGTCGTATTCTCAAAGCATGTGCATTACATTGGCATACTTTCGCCAGTCTAAACCCCTTTAATGTGTTCCTTTTTACAAGAGGCGAAAGGTTGCACACATACATAATAGTTAATGTGGCAAAATAATGTCACTCCTTCTATCACTGCGTTTTTAAACAAAAGTTTAGGCTTTAAAATTTTACAATATGTAAAATTATCTGTTGGAGTTCTCAGCTGGCAATGATGATGTCATTAGGAGATTTCCTGATTTATAAGAAGTGTATTGTTTTTTTTTTTATTTTGTCTGTTGTGTGGTATTGTTATTAAGGGTTTTGTTGTTGATGCTGATTTTTTTTAATTGTCCAAGGATTTTCAATGATGCAGTGTGTGTGAAATACAATTTACACACACACACACACACACACACAGAGAGAGAGAGAGAGAGAGAGAGAGAGAGAGAGAGAGAGAGAGAGAGAGAGAGAGAGAGACAAAAAAACAGTCGCAAGACTTATCTAAGTAAATTTGTAAGTGTTATAGCAATATCCACTTAAAATACAGTAACACATGGAACTACAGTTAGGATACACAACAACAAAAAATGTGATTGAATGCAGTACCTAGTTTAATGTACTTAGTTAGCTCATAATGACAATAAATACTTAAATTTCATATTGTTTTATCCGTGTAGTTCGTTTTTATCCAGCACTTGTGGGACTCGACTACTATTATCGATTCCCAGACTGGACACTGGAGGGCGCCTTAACATAACCTGCTACATAACTACCAAAGACGAGCGGTTAGTTTTCAGTGGGTGTACCCAAGGAGATACGTGGTCGGTAACGTTTATGTAAGCAGATGTTTTTTGATTTTTTTTTTTTTCATACTAAAATAATATAATAGATTAAAAATGTTTTTAAGCAGACTATGCAAAGTGACAGAGCAAATAACCTAAATGGGAGTGTCCGCTACTCAATAACAACACAACAAAAACAAAGGAAGTGCTTCCGGGGTTCTGGATGTAGCTGTCAGACTCCAGCATCGTTTGATCGGGAAATTGCTTCATCAGCAGGTCAGTAGCTTCATTTCGCCATTGTTTAATTATAATTGTTTACTTCCCATTTGATTTTTAAAATGTGAGCACCCAAACCAGTGTATAATTCGAGTGATGTTCCACTTCAGCCACTGTTGAGTGATTGTTATTCTGAGATGGGCTGTAAACTGCTAGCTTCCATGTCGATAGCTGTTTGGGTGCTTATATTTACCTCTGGTGATGACATTGTATTTCATCTGTGTTCTTGTTTGTGTTGATAGAGCGTTAGTATGAGCGAGGGAGAAGTGTTTCATGAGAAGCAACGATTGGAGCTGTGCGCCATTCATGCACTCAACAACGTGCTCCAGGAGCGGGTGTTCACCAAAGAGACAGCCGATGACATCTGCAAACGGTAGGGTTAACGTTTCATGGCATATCGGTGTGTCTACTGCTTAAATTGCCATAAGAAAGTGGCACAGGTGGAAAGGGAGAGAAAGAAACATATGAAGTTCTGCTATAGTTGTAATCTTGTAAAAAAAAAAAAAAAAAAAAAAAAGGGGGTGAATAGCACAATTAACATATATCTGTCAGTACTCCACACATCACGCCGCAATGCCAGTGAAAAGTATCATTTTAACCTTGCCGGTTGTACCTGATAAAGTTTATCAGTGTGAGCCTACATGTTTGCTGCTTGTCTAAAATAATAAATTAACAAAGGAATATAATGTATTTTATTGAGAGGAGCCAAACGGTTTTGAACGTTGTGGTTTTCTCCCATGCCATCATATAATTTAAAGTTGTCTAGAAAAAGGTGGCATGAAATGTTCCAAAGTTGTGTAACTGGTATCCATAAGACTCTTTAACAACACCGGAAGCTCCAGATATTTATTACGCTGAGTGACCTGTGCCTCCTCTTTTTCTGTACCTCACTGCACCTTATACATTCACCATGACACTTTATCAAAAACTTCACCTATGCATCCTATGAAAATACATTCTGTTAAATTCCATTTATGCAAATGTGTAAATGCTGTATATAAGTCTGACCTTTATATTTATCTTGTTTATTCATTTTGTTAATTATTATTTTGGTCAATTCTTAGTCTCAATTCAAGTCTTAACTTATTTGGCTTAATGCTGTTCCCTCCCTCACCTGCTTTCTCTCCTCAGCAAAGGGAATAACATAATGTGGCTAATGCTTACAGACATAATTTACTAACCAAATTGACTAAGGGAAATAATGAGTCATAACCTTTGTAGCTTATGATCATGGTCAAAAAATGTTATGCTGGAAACTTGTGACCTGCTTGGAAACAATTCCTGTTCTGCAGCCTTGTGTATTTACTGGAGATGTTTGGTTTTATGGATAATCCCAGAGCCAAGACTTAAATACAGAAGAAAGAGCAAACAGTGGCTGTACTGAGCTGTTCACAATGTGATGCCCCTCTCTAAGATGTCTGTGGCACTGATGAATCATATTTGCAGGCTGGCTCCACAGTGCGTGGTGAACCCTCATCGCTCAGTGTTGGGGACGGGGAACTATGATGTCAATGTCATCATGGCAGCACTACAAAGCAGGGACCTGGCTGCAGTGTGGTGGGACAAACGCAGGTGAGAGGGACATGGATTCCTGTGAGACTGGAAACTTTCTGGGTCTCTCAGTTTTACTGACAACTGAGGGGTCGTCTTTTAATCTGCTGGTGCAGCCCCCTGACTGCGTAAGCAGTAGACCATAACAGTAAAGCATGTGTGCATTTGCACTATAAATTGCACTTTCATTAATCTTCATATTCATCAGTATCACTGATGTCCTACTTTGGGAAGTCTAGTTCTTCAAAAGTAGTCAGCCAAGAAGTGGTGAAGTGGATCAAAAAACCCTTGAATGACTAAAAGAATTTCAATCATTTTTCTTTTTTTTATCAAATACAGGACAGTTCAAAGCCTTTGTATGTCAAAAGTCCAGGGTTTCATTCTTAATGTCCCATCACGGGTATCTCTGGGAATTGTGTCCCTCCCACTTCGACGGCGGCACTGGCTGGCGGTTCGACAAGTTAATGGACAGTACTACAACTTGGACTCCAAATTGAAGAGTCCTGTCTGTATTGGAGGAGAAGCAGAATTACGGTAAAAATGTATTAACATCATGGCAATTCCACTGAGCACTCAAAAGCAGATGCGCAATCCATGTGTTTGTGAGTTTTCTCTGAGTTCCATCAAATCTTGGCTTTTGTTTTCTGCTTTAACTCGTCTCAGCGAGTGACTCACCCCGTGTCAGCAGTCACATGGAGCTTACCTCACTGTTTGTGTTGAATACTTCACTCCAGCAAACTGCCCTCTGTCTGCGTCCAGAGTTTTCTAACCTCTATTCTTGTGTTGTTCTTTGTTTCTCTTTCAGCACATTTCTCAGTGAACAGCTCTCTCAGGATGTGGCTGAGATGCTGCTGGTGGTCAGGCGAGAGGTAGAGGAGGACGGCTCATGGCTGAACTCTGACAACCCCAAGAAGTGATTTATTTTTGTAAGAGGACAAAGCATGGGAAAGGAAAAAACTCCTCTGGGAAACATTAAACTTTTTTGTTACAATACAAACACCTCATGACAGAAACCTCTTCAGGGAATGCACTAAAATCCATTTAGTATCTACACTCAGACTCACAGAGGATAATCCAAAGAGAAGCAGAGACGTTTGTTCACTTCTGACATAAAGAACTGTATCGATTGTAACAGCTGTAGAAGCTAATACTTGGATGTGACTCATGTCTCTGCGTTGTCCTGTTTGGTACCTTGTTTATCACTGGGAAGGTGCATTGAAGCGAATATGGTTGGAGCTAAAAGTGTGCTAGTTTGACGAGAGGTGGATTGTGACACATGACTGATCTCACTGTTTCTTGGAAGGACATCTGCCGTGTTAGTGCATGAAAAACCATCTGCAAAAAAAATTAACTGGACTTCTTTAATATCTTAAACTCAGATGTGTATTATTTTATTGGAGTGTCCATCTTAGGTAGCCTAGCCCCAGATTTTTACACCCAGGTTTGCCAAATCAAGATCAGTGTGTTGTGTTTGTGCAGGATGGTTGTGTAAAATCAGAGTGCACTATTTCTTCTCAACACTTTTGTTTTGGACCTACTATGCACTGCAGAATCAGAATTGTTAGCACTCTCCGTTTGTCCGTGCAAGTCCGTACAGATGCAGGGATTGTGAAGGCAACACTTGGTGAGGCATTGAAGAAAAACCAGTGTCTTTGCATGTTTTATCCCTTACATTCACTACAACCTTCTAAACATCTTTCACAGCCAGCCTTAGCTTTTGAATTTAGTGTTGTTGTTCCCTCGAGGCAGCCTTTTAATTTCCTGTCATTAAACTAGATTAGAAAGAAAACACCTGCAGAGGTTTGACATGTGGTTGAGATCAATAATCCATCAGAAAGCAGAGTCATAGTAAAGTTACTGATGTGTGTTATGAAAACAGTGATGAGGCTTCAACTAAATAAAAGCAGAGTTGATGTTGATTATGATGGGTTATCTCTCTGAACCTATTTCAAATCTCTACAGTTAGTTAGGTATCAAACGGGTGTGTCACAAATAAAAGCCTGTAGCCCTCTAAAGAATCACATTTAATTAACTGTCAAAGCATCACAGGAAAGAAAAACACTATTTTCTCAAACATGCAAAAACACTGGTTCTGTGACTGTTGATGTAACTTTTATGTTTGTATTGTGTCTGTCCTTTATGATCTATGCATATCCAAAAGAATAGGAACACTCTGGTACCCACTAGTGACCTACTCACACATAGACCTATTGAAGCTTATTTATATTAAAGTTTGAACTCCTGTTTTAAGTATGGATCTGTTGTTAAGCCTCTTGTGTGTTTCTTTTCTTTGCACCGACTTGTAGACACAATGCAGCCTGTATGAAGGTTATTGAAGTTATTTTTATTTATATTAGACTCTTTGAGTGTAAAAGGATGCCGTTCAAAAGGAGCATTGATAACCATACAAACTCAATTCAAGGGTTAACAAGGTCAGTTGGCAGGGACGGGGGATTCAATGAAATCTCCAACAAACCATACCTTATATATACACAAAACATTGTGGAGAAGTCTCAGAAACCCAATGCTATACATAGTCATTATTGCTAGTTACGGTAGGGCTACTGCAGCACCAGTAGCAAGAATCATATTGCTATGTACCTGCTGTCGTTGCATGGGATTTGTAGTTCTCCACTCTCAGGACTTGAGTGGCAGTTGTTGTTCTCCATTTAATCTTTGAAAAAGGGTCTTGGCAGCCCTCAAGTACTTTTTTTAAGAGCAAAGGTTCATGATTATTCAGATATTATAGACAGTGAGATATACAGAATACCATAAGGTAATACAAGGAAAATACAGAATTGCCACCTATAAAAAGTAATAATAAAAAAAAATGATACCAAGTGAGGAAACTGCATTACCATTCACAGAAAAAAATGTGTCGTGTTGCTACGTGCCAGTGCTTTCCTACAACAATATTTATATAAAAACTTCAAAATAAATTGGTGGTACTGATACATTTAAGAATATAAAACTACAACGTTGTAACGTCAATACCATTCTGACTTGCCTTACCACTGTTCACAGTTTACACAGAGTTTGGACAGACAAGGGGAAAGAATTTAGACCAAGTGGACTTGGTTCAAAGCTTTGCTCAACCAGCGTAAACCTTGTGGGTTACATCAGCAGTCCCTTTAGACCCGCTTCCTCTTTTAAGTGCTTCTAATCATAATAATACTCAGTGGTAATGACGTTACGCACTTTTAATTGACACCTAGCATTCATTTTATTTAGATTAGTTTCTTTTCATTTCAGTAAAGTGTCCATTCATATGAAAACTAAACATTTTTTTTCTATACATTTCCTAACAAAATAATGAAACTTATAATCAACGTGAATACAGGTTCCGCGAATGGGCAGGGTTGGGGTGTGATTGACTCCCCCCGTAACCAGTCAGCATGCTGGGAGAGTACTGTACTTCCAGAAAAGATGGTGGCAGCCAACAGAAGAGAGGTAGACGTGGTCCAAAGGTGGATCCGGAGAGAATGAAAGAGAAGAGAAAAAAAAACTTATTATTCACACTTAAAAAGAAAAACTTATCAAAACAGTGTAAGCTGTTTGAAACTTTTTTTTAAAATCATCTTTTTGAAAATGTTAATGATCAGAACATTTTCTACAATGTTTCCCAGATATCAGTGCCATCTCATGACCTTCCTCTGAGAAAATAGGTTTGCTCATTTAAGCCGATGATGGTACAGCAACTCCAGACTCCAGCTGCCAAAGAAGACCATGAGAAGATCTGTCAGTGAGCAATTTTTTTTCTCGCACAAACGCAAAATGTTTTCCACCTGTGGCGCACCCACTTTTTGCAGTTTGAGTTTCCGTAGGTTAGTTAAATTATCTGGTAATATCAACTCTGTCTGAAGTGGTTGATAGTAGAGCCTTCACACTGATTTTTAACAAAAAAGCACTTTCTGATATGTACCTTAAACCAGTGGTCCCTAAAGTGGGAGTAGGGAGCCCCTTGGGGGTTGCAAAAGACCAGTATCGGGGTTACAAAATCCTTTCCAAAACTGAAAAATGTTTAAAATGGCATGTTTTTATATAACAATGCAAACGTATAAACTAAATGGGTTTAGATCTTAAATAAAACCATGAAAACTGAGAAAGTTTGAGCCACATCTCTATTGTTACTACAAGACCCCTGAGGTGAAGCCAGGGTAGTGGAGGTGTCAGTGGCAGCAAATTAAAACACAACAATAAGTGCACATAGGTAGACTCATTTTCAACGATCCGACAAACGAATTATCTTCGTGTTTGTTTTTGTCACTTTTTAAACTGGCCTTTTGATGTATTCCCATGACACAGGCTGAAAAATTTGAGAATCTCTGTCTGATACGACCCCACTTAAAAAACAAAGAGGCAAACAATCCCTTTCAGAAACGTTGAGTAGATTTTTTTTGTTGCAATCAAAGTCCTGTTCATGTAGTTCGGAACAAACTACCAAGCTGAAGTTTTATTAACGTTAAACTCAATGAATGCTGTGATGGTCAAAGTCTTCTGTAACGGTCAGATGGTGATACAGTCAGATCGGTGTTAGAAACAGTCACGCCAAGCTCATTGTTAAAAGTAACATGTAAATTCTCTCCACAAAAGGCCGGCCCTGAGAGACCAGAGCCTCACCACCAGGTTAGTTCGTTAGTCCCTGATTCTCAAAACGAGCGTGTGCACTGACAGCTACGGTTAAAATGGCAGAGACTGCGATGGTGTCACAAGTACAGGAAGGAGGAACTCACAGAGGGGGGTGGGGACTGCCTGTCAGTCAAGGGGAGGCTCTCATAGCCAGGGTTGCCATTGGAGGAAACGTTTGGAGTCCTGTATAGAGATAGAAAGAGACAAGGACAGAAGAGAGAGGGAGAGGAGGAGAGGAGGATGAAGAAGAGAGGGAAACAGGGGTAAGACACATTGAGAAAGACAGAGGGGACGCAGGGAGGGGAAGGCCGCAGGGTGACAGGACCCAAGGACAGGTAACAGGAAAGAAGGAGAGATAGCGGTTAGAAATATAGTGCGGAAAACACAGCACTCATTAAAACTAGTTTGTATCATTACTAATGGCATTGTGAGCACCATACAGTCCACTCCTGACTGGAGGATTCATACAGCAGTCTGCATTAGCATGCATTTAAAGCTGAGTGTGACTCATCTGTCTCCTCTCAGCTGTTTTCTTCATGAATCTGTTTATCTGCATGAAAAACCCCAGAAAGCTTTAAAGCGATCCCGAGCAGATTCCAACTAAAAAGAGTGAACTGTATTTTCAGTGCTGGCTGAGTTTCTGAGCTTTATCTGTTCAATTCAGTCACTATTCATTCGTTTTTGTCCTCAAATAAGACAGAGAAGATGCTGAAGGTAAATAGTCCATAGAGCTCTCACTAAGCTTGAAACACCAGTGAGTGTGAAAGGGAGGAGGAAACGTAAAAAGATAAGAAAATTGAAAGTGAGAAAAAGGGAAAACTAAAAGGGAAAGCAGGTCAGAAGAGAAAGCAAAAAGCAAGAAAGATAACCGGAGAGGCTGGGACACCACACTGAGGAGACGGATGAGAGAGATCCAGGAGGGTGCTGTTTGTCGGTGAGTGGGTGGCTGGGTGAGGGAAGGGGGGGTTACCTACAGTCAACCTGAGCCTCACATCGCCGGAGTTTTTACGAGCGCAGCCTTGTCAATGACACCCTCCCCCCAACACAGCAGCACTCTGCTGCTGTTTAGGAGACAGGACGCCATTTGAGACCAGGTCTGTGAAATGAGCGAGCGGTCTACACATCGTCTGTCCTGAAACGCTCGACAGACGGATAGACAGACACACAGACAGACAGACAGACCTCTGGAGTTGTGTCTGTTTCTCTGCCTACACTGGAGTCCATATTGACCTGTCTGTGTGTCTGTCTGCAATGCATGTGCTTGACCTGACTGTGTTTGACACTAGTATAGACAGAAGTGTGCAAACCTAGCTGACTGTACTACTCTGACTCTTCTCTCTCATGAAGGTAGGTGTGTGTGTGTGTGTGTGTCATCTTGTGTTGAAATAAAGATGTTTGCTCTTGATGGAAAAATCTGCAGTTTAAGGTAAGATAAAGAGTAATTATAAAAAAAAATACTATGTGCCTGTAGTACCTTCTTTAATGATCAGTATCTGTGTGTTGTTTGAGCATACTCTGTGTTTCATGTTGTGTTGTCCCTCATCTAGGGGGGGCATCAGAAGAAAATCTGCCCATAAGATCAGGTCTACACACAAAACCTTGTTTCTGATGCAGAGCTGTAACTAAGAGCAAGATCCTCCCCATCCTGCACCAAGTGGGCTGCTCTGTCTGTCTGTCTGTCTGCGTGTCTGTGTGTCTGTGTTACTCACGGGAGGGGCGGCGCGCTAGAAAAGGGGGGTGTCCACCCGGCCCCCGGGTAATTATAGAAGGGGGCCATGGCCCCTCGCTGAGACCCCGAGGCCTGAGGTCTACGTGCCTGATGGGAGGTGAAGGGGTCCTCACTCTCGCTGTCTGAGTCTTCGTACTCCTCGGATTCACTACGGTCATCAATGAAAAAGAGACAGAGGGACACGTGTGAGCAGAGAGGTGACGAGTACCACAGTGTTTCTGTTTAACACACATTTTTTGGATGTTAAGACATCTCTCAGGACTACGTCTTTCTTTGAAGCTGGTTAGAGGCCCACATTTCAGGTGTAAAAAAAAAAAAACATGCACTCAAAATGGTGAGAAATGGTGTCTGCAGAAAAGGTTCAGCACTTACAGAGTCAATCACAAACTATCACAACTGTAGTGTTTTAATACTTTGAGAAGAGTCTCATGTACATAGTTGGAAGAAAAAAAAAACATCCTCAAAGCAGACTTCAAAAACTTGTCCCTTGTTTATTTATTTCTCTCTTACAGTGAATTTCCACAAAAGACAAATTTAAATTTAACTGAGCAAACCTTTGGCTACGACATAACAATTTAAATTTCTTCTAGATCCACTATGCTTTAATATTTTCTCTTGTATGATCAAGATGCACTGGCTTTGTTTTCCTCATGCGCAGTTTCTCATTAGAGTTTATGTCCTCATAGATACTGTGGATTTACTGCTTTCCGTCGTAACTTTGACCCAAGATCATTTAATGTTAGCTTGTCTTGCTTTGTCTTTCAACACTTTAGGTGGTTTTTATGCTACTTGACCTTATTTTGTACAAGGTGTACACTCTTTCTCACCTGGGGAAGCTCCTCCAGGCACCGGGCAGGGAGCAGAGGATGGCAGTGAAGGCCAAAGCAGAGAGGAAAGAGTACAGGGAGAGGTAGAGCAATCCTTCCATCCCATCATAGCACAGGCCTTTCAAAGAGTCGATGTAGTCCTGCAGAAACAGGCAAATCAATGAGAATAAAGAAGCAGTGATTTGTAACATCTGTTTTTTTTTTCTTTTTGTCATTAGTATGCGTGCACAGCGCATATTGTTACCTTATTCAGACCTCGGCAGTTCAGCAGCGCCACTAGCTGATGGAAGTTGCCCTCTGTGGAGTTAAGTATCTGCTGAACCTCCCTGAGTGATTTCTACCACAGCAGAACAAGGCCAAACGTTAAAAACTAACCAGAGCTACATGATTTGTTTGTGTTTTTGAGCTGCTTTCTTACACTCTAACACATACCTCAGCTTTGGGGAACTGTGTAAGAGCATTTCTGTCCAGACTGGAGAGATGTGTGTGAATGTTGGACAGAGCCCTCTGCGACTGGGTCAGCAGCTGAAGCCAACAAGTTAGTGGAGTTAAAAACTTTTTTTGCATTATTGCTGAAATACAACATTAATATTCCATGCATGCAGAGCACATCATGTAAGGAAAGGACACGCAGTAACAGCTGTGCCTCCCGTCCTCACATAATTTGTCCTTAACCGGCCTTGAGCCGGCCTGACATGCAGCCTGCGCACTTACTTTAAATCAATGAGGGTGAGAGCGTCAGCTGAATGTCTATGTGCTGTGTTGAATATATGAGACATGTGAGGTCACATTACCTGCTGGAACGGACTGTTCATGCGCCTGCTGCAGGTCAGGTAATAATCCAACACATCTGAATGGGAAACAAAGCAGCAGAGGACAAAAGGGAACACTGTTTTATGACAGGTTGTGCTGACAGGAGTGCAGTCTGGAGCTAAATCAAGTTTACCGCAGAATCAGAAAACAACCAGCACTTTCAGGGTAGAGTCATTTGTGCAGGGCCGTACCTGAGCTGGTCCCGGAGCTGAACTGGGTGGAGTTGAGGACAAACATGTTTGGATCTGAGCAGAAGTCGCTGAGAGCCTGACGGTGCAGGAAGAGTGACAGGGAGAGGCAGAGAGGATGACAGGGGAGAAAAGCAGCAGGAAAGAGAGACAGATGAGGCAAAAGATGGAGGGCATAAGAGAAAATGATCACAAGGGAAAAGTTAGTAGACACGCTGACCGACTGACATACTTACCTCCTCGGATATCTGACAGCAGCTCAAAATACAGCAGCGAATATTGATCGAACCCATCGCCTGCTGTCCTGAATAAACCTGCACTACACTCTGACATCAAGTTTACTTTCCATTGGCTCATCAATCATCTCCATGTATCTGTTAACCTCTTTTTCCACATCATCTCCACACATTCTCGTAAAATCTGGCCTATTTTGAGACATAGCTCACCCACAAACTTGCTCAGCTTGAGATAACCCTACCAGAAGAGGGAGTGAGAGACACACAGAGCGCCGAGTGGCTGACGGGAAACGCAGCAACCCGGGACAGAATAAAGTGGGCAGACCCACAGCTGGGCCATTGTTTCCCTGTCAGTGGTCAGGGACAGAGCAGCTCTGTTTGGACCAAAAGAACTTGGGACATCTCCTGCCAGCTCCACATGACACTGGGACTTTTAAAGTGGGCAGCAGTGCAGAAAAACAGCCACATTTTGCCCTCTTCAAACACACCCAAAACAGAGTCTCTCTTCAGAGAGTATGAGCAAACCTCACAGGGTGAACAGGATAAGGACACTACATTGTTTCCGACATGAAAACCTTCATGTTTTTCATGTCCCCACTGTTAAAAGTGGTAATTTTTTCACATGCAATCTGCAATCACATCCCTCTTGTTTGTCGTTGTGTTTCGCTGTTAAAAGCACGGCTTGAGTTTTGTCATGCTATCATGTTTGTGAGTTTCACTTTTAAAGGATGAAACTCACACTTGCCTCTCTTTACATCCTCCTTCAGAAGCCCCAGAGAGGGAGGTACAGCTCCATCTTAGAGCCTTATGGCATACTGCTGGCTTCACTCTCTCTAAACTGGAGATGCACTCTCCTCCTCTTCCTCTCATGAAAGCACTTCTTCTCATCTTCCATCTTCACTTCACCGAGCCAAACGCCCACACACTCACATGAAACACACTAACATGGAAAAACACGCTCTTCTCTGCACAAACACACTTTGTTCACAAATGTGCACACTCGCATTGAATCTTTAATCTCTGCCCCATTTTCCAGCCTTTTTGGTCCTCTGCCACGGCTGCAGTGTTCCCTAGGAGGCAAGTCTTTTCACAGTTTAGCACAATGAGTGCAGAATTGACACACACGCATGCACACATCTACACACTGCTTTGGCCTGCCATCATGGGTCAGCTCCGTATAGCTCTGTTTCCTCAGCGATAGCCGGCCAATCCTTCCAATGACAGCCTCATTCATTTCCTATTCCTTTAGTTCTTCATCCTTCTGCTCCTTCTCTCCCCCCATCCCTCTGCTCAGCAGAGCACTTTTCCTGGGTTTACTCACCACCACAGTGGCTGTCTCCAAACCCAGGGAGCCCCAGCTCAGGAAGAGAGCCAGCCAGGCCAGCACAGTCATCCTGTGGGGGGAGAGCAAAACAAACTCTTCAGCTAACAGGGCACTCTGACATCAATACACAGCTGTATGGTTTGTGTCAGAAGAAACGTGTGTGTGTGTGTGTGTGTGTGTGTGTGTGTGTGTGTGTGTGTGTGTGTGTGTGTGTGTGTGTGTGTGTGTGTGTGTGTGTGTGTGTGTGTGTGTGTGTGTGTGTGTGTGTATACTGACAAGATAAGCAGCCAGCGCGCCTGCTTGGCCAGTCCCAGCAGGATGAACAGACACACGATGAGGTCGAGTAGCAGTAACAGCACATATGATAGCCACCTATAACACAAAAAGAAGACTTCATTTCAAGAAGGTCTATGTGTTTTTTCTTTCTTTTTATTTATCTGTTATGTCAAAAAAATACTTTGACCACAAAATCTCGATTCTATGTTTTTGCAAGTGTTCTCCATCTGTGTTCAGGGGTGTGGTCCCAGCTCTCGGCTTATGCAGGGGTGGCATAAATTATGTGCACACATACAGGAACACATCAGTTGTTATTTTTTGCATACAGTTTACATCTGCAACAATCCTATCGACTTTAAAATAAAAGCATGCAGTCAGAATAAATTGTAGTTTCAGTTTAACAACCTGTAGTTTTATGCAGTTACCTCGGCCAATGAGGTTGTGTTTCTGGGAGAGTCTGTCTGTTGTGAACAACATAATTCAAAAAGTAATAAAACGGAACTTGATGAAATTTTCAGGAAATGTTTAAAATAGGATAAGAAAGAAGTCATTAAATTTTGGAGGTGACCCAGATCACCGCCTGGATCCAGGACTTTTTTAAAGGAATGTTTATCATTGTGAGATAGGGCCGTTTTTACCATATGTGTACATAACTCCGCAATAAATGGTCGGATTGCTTTGTAAAACAATACAAGACAAGGTCATCATAATTTCTGACAGATGTAAAAGTTCAATCCATATCCTGGCAATATTCTGGAAACTAAGATCCTGAATATGAAATATGTACTGGGTCATCATAATTTTCAACACTATCAGGTAATAAATTATCGTACAATCCTGTAGCAGACTGTCTGCTGAAAGAAAGTATAACATTACAGTTTTGTGTTATTAATGGGGTTACTTTCACCGAGATTTCAGTCGGTCATTGTAGGAGCCATGAATAAATTGTCAGAGTTGGTGTCTAAGGGTTTGGACACGTTATGTTTGAATATTCTGTGATGTTCTTGCTATTTATATATGATAACCTTAATTGTGTTGCCGCATTGACTGGGTGAATAGCTGGTCATATGGATGGATGGATGGATGGATGGATGGATGGATGGATGGATGGATGGATGGATGGATGGATGATGGATGGATGGATGGATGGATGGATGGATGGATGGATGGATGGATGGATGGATGGATGGATGAATAGATAGATAGATAGATAGATAGATAGATAGATAGATAGATAGATAGATAGATAGATAGATAGATAGATAGATAGATAGATAGATAGATAGATAGATAGATAGATAGATAGATAGATAGATAGATCACTGTGATCATTTTAATCATCATTATTGTGATGGTCATTTTGAATTTGAATATCTTTTAAGGTATGGGTTTACTGTGGTTTATGGAAATGAGATGTGATATATATTTTTAAGACTACAATTTGCACTTTTACTGTTTTCATTTAGAGGATAGGACAGTGAATGAGAGGAGGAAAGAAGGATGAGAGGATGAGGAATAACAAGCAGCTAAGGGCATCAAAGACTAGTCTGTACACGAGGCCTGCAGTTTAACAGCTGAGCTTAGCTGGCCCCTTGATATGTGGTATTTATAAAGATATGTTATGTGTGACTTAGCTAGTGTTAATTAGCGCATTTATGTCTTCACTACTGTGTTAGAGAGTGATTATAAGCACCAAAGGTAGAGAAACAATGTGTTTTTGTTTTAAAGCATTTCAGCCTTTTGCCTTTTTTTGGAGGGGACAGCTGGAGAGAGACAGGAAATGTGGGGTGGGGGGGTGAACCTGCCTCTTGGAGGCACTTCTTTTACAAAAATGTGGTGACTTCATCCTCCTGTCTCCCCTTTTCTTGCTCTGACTTTGAGGATAGCTCTACTACTACTCATTATTGATCATATTTGTGTTGCTTTGTCACACTAGCAGCTGTTTTTGTTGTGATGTGACAGACAACCTGTGTCTTAATCAGTCAGCTTTTTTTTCTGCCTGATCTGGGATTAAAATGTTCCCCTTTCACACTGTTCCCAGAATGAAACATCTGACAAGTATAAACGGATAATGAGGAAATTTCTTTCAGTGTTAAACAGAAAAAGTGAGTCACTGACTCACAGCGTTCCCGTTGGTGGGCTTGAATAGTTTTATCTGCTAAAAGAGGAGAGACAGAAAGAGGAGGGGAGAAGTGAAGTTATGAAGGAGCTGAACCCTGTTTAACCTCTTATGGTCTATGGACACTGATGAATGACATCCTGTGTGTCTGCTGTGTGTGCTTTAGTTTATGAGAAGCTGTACTTTCACAATCCATTCAATACTAACATTATTATCTATAGTTGTAGATGCTTTCTAGACAATTTAAGAGCGAACATTATGGCTGTAATAAAGACATTATAGAGGCCAACCATCACCACATTATGAGTGGGTTGTTTGGTTTCCATTGCAAAACCTCAACCATTGCCACCTCTTGACAAATATGCAACATTTATGAATGCTGGTCAGACAAGTTTCCTCACAATCTCTTGAAACTGAGAGCAAGGGTCTGGCAGTGTTGATAAACAATGTGTACATGTTGAAGTTTGTGAAATCCTCAGGGTTTATGTGCATTCTTCTCCAAATGCTTCCATCTGGTTGTCTGTAACGTCAACTTGTCAGAATAGGAGCAGTTTCAGGATGTTCACTGAGTTTTTGTTGCCTCTGTGTTGCAGTAAAAGACTGATGAAAGTTAAGACGTTTGACTTGGCGCAGAAAGGAGAAAAGCGCGTGTAGTTTCATAAATTATTCTTTAGTTTTCAGAGAATAGGTTTTAAACTCAGATGATTTTATAAGTGGAAAGACGACAGAAAGAGCTCTTCTGAGGCTTGACTTGGAGTTATTGTCACATCTTACACAATGAACAAAAGAAAGATTGTAAAATAAATTTATGATCCTGAACCTGTTTACTCCTATTTCCCAGAAAGCTAACTTACATTGCCAATGTTGACTCATGCTGCTGTGACGTTTTTCTTCAGTGTTTGTATGGATCAGGGTATAGTGTATGAACTTTGATTGTAGTTACTCGATATGTGGTGTTATTTCAGAAGAACTGTCCTTTTTAATCTCTATCTAATATTTCACTGACATTTAATTCATAGCTTGAAACCTTTATTCTTGAAATACAGAATGCTAATGTGTTAGCTGCCAGTAAACCTTTTCAAAAATTTTCAGTTTGAAATTTCAGACCTGGAAAATGAAGTGGTGCCTTATCCACAGGTTATTAAAACATCTGCATTTCACGTTCTGGCCCATTCAACAAAAAGGCAAAACTCTGTGATAAGACACAAATAGTGTTTCTGATATGAATTAAATACATGCTCAACAACATCACTCTTCTGTGTTCCTCTTATAATGGAGCAGCGTAAAAAAAAATACTAAGCTGTTCTAGCTATCTGTCCAAATGTGTGAGGTGTGAAGTGATTCAAGCGAAGATTTTGAGGTTGTATATCAAATCCCTAAAAAAGAACTCTGTAGTTTCAGATTTGTGCTGCTGTGGCTGGGGGACGATGATGCATCTGCTGTGGCACAGATTAGAGGTGAAGTATTAGGTATCAATACATCATTATGTTGGACAGCGGCTCTACTATGAAATAAGATAGATTTTTAGAATTCTAACAGATTACAAAACTTGATCTGCTTTTCTATCAATGAAACAGATTGAATTGGATGGTGAGGAAACCACATTGTTTTGATTTGTACAGCTGGCTTAAGTTTGGGGGTGAGATGTGTGGAGTGAGCACCATCAGCGATTGTAGACCGGAGCAGTTGTCAGAGAGGTTATTTGAACCTTGTTATATCAGCTTTAAATCAAAGGCCATGCTGGGAGTTGTGAAAACAGGAGTCAGTCACCTTAAACAGAACAATGTTTATAATTATAATTCTTTCTTTAGTTTATTGTAAAATGAACCCTTGTTATGCTGGAGGGCAATCTCTCAGTGTTGTGATTTTTATTGTTGTTTTGTCAGATTAAATTATGAGTTAAAAAAACAGCTATCTTTTCCTGACTGCAACCTCACCTGTAGTCCTCATTGACCATTAGCGTGTTAGCTGCCCAGCCTGGTGAGAAGGGGTTTGGCAGTAAGCCACCAGTGGGCACCGCTGTTGGGGCAACAGACGGAGGGACTGGGGTCAGAGGAATGATGGACGCCCCGCTCACGCTGCTGTCATTCCCTAGGCCTGTGTCCACACTGGAGCGGGCCAGGGAGATGGAGGAGAGGAGGTTGATAACGTTCTCCGATAACCTCCGGCAGTTCCGCGTCGACACCAGGAACGGTTTGCTGCCCGTAAAGAGCTCCTCCATTGAGGTCAGAGGGCCAGAGATGGACAGCTGCAGCCCGGAAATGGTGTCTGAAATCTGCAGAAGGAAGAATGTGAAGGGAGTTAAGTGGGATGACAACCACAGAAAAGAAGGATGATGCTTGTAAACTCATTGTGGTTGTTTTAAAGAGACAAACCACTGGAGATGTTGGGCATTTTGAAGCCGCAGCTTTCTAATGCATGTTCCTCACAGTCTATAAAGCCACTTATTGACTGACCAAACTGCTTAATGCAAAACTCTAGACTTTGAAAGCAACTTGAAAGCAGCTACTTGATTGTCTCTGACATGCAGATACTTTCAAATTGGATGAATATAAAGCATTTTACAAGCTGTTTGGACAAGATAATAGACAGCAGTAGCGCAGAGAAACAAGAGAGTGCAGGCTTTTTAGGACGGCTTGTAGAAATGCCTGTGTAATCATGATGAATTATTTGTTACCTGCCTGATTTAAAACAGGCGGGGTTGGAACAAACTGCTTGGACTAGATCTCTTTTTGCAAAAACCCTGATTCAGTGTTAAAAGTGTCTCTTAATTGCCTTTTGTCATTACTCAGGAGCCATTTTTACAGGAAAGCTGTTATTCTGTGATTTAATCTCATCTTTCTTTTTTTTTAGCTTTTTTTAATGTATGCTTACAGATCTTTTGTTTTCTATTTATTTCTACTTGTTTTTATTGACCACTGTGAACCACTTTATATACCTGTATTGAAAAGCACTATGTTTATAAAGCATCATTGTTGTTATTACTATGATTCACTTGAAAACTGGCACAGCTCCTTTACAGCGTGATGAAGGGTGAGCTGACGTACTGATGTGACTGCAATACACTGTATATAGTTAAAACTCCACATTTGTCACATTTTTAAACTTTCAGTTCTACTTTTCTTTTGGTGATATAGTATTTGAATATTTTGGATGTTTTTACAGCCTTAAATTCATGTTGTTTGGGTGTAAAAGGTATAGATGTAAAACGAGGGGAAGTTCTTTCAAAAGCTTAAAACAGCAGCTGAGTGAATCCTCTTCTCTGATTGGATAATCTTACTGTGTCATGAAAGGTAACATTTTGTGTGATTGATAAAAGCTTAGAGTTTTTTTTTTTTACGCCAGTTTTTGGTTTTACTACTTCTAAATCTCTGGAGTTGAATAATTATGGATCAGATTGCATGTTTTGGAATCCTTTAGCCTCACTTTTTCACACTTTCACCCAACCTTACGCTTTAAGCTTAACAGGCTCACTAGATTTGGTTCGATGACATAAGATCATTATTACTCTTGCCACATATGTTTTGAATGGATATGAGTTAGACTGATTATCTTGTGTGTTTTCCATCTCATTTGCTCAGACTCGTGTCAGTTGTTTTGTTTTCCTGACCTGTTTTTTTTGTGCAGAGCTCAGCAGAAGGAGGACATTTATCAGCCTGACACACAAACCACTGTCTGACCACAGGGAGATCAATACGACAGAAGTTTGTATCTGATTGTCTTTGGCTCTCTGCAGACCACATGCAAGCCATCAACACATCCTCTTCCTCTTTCTCCCTTTCTCTCTCTCATACACACACACACACACACACACACACACACACACACACACACACACACTGGGTAAATACTCTGCATGACAGTTTACTTGCGAAGAGCAGCACTCACCAGCAGATCGATGGAAGCTAGCGTATAATTGGCTGTGAGAAGAGACGAGGTCAACTGATACATCCCATCATTAGCCTCGCTGTTGCCATAGAAACCGATACCTATGGCAACACTGCAAAGAGAAAAAAAGGAGACATGAAAACATTGTGGGAGGATGAACGTGTATGTGAGTGTGTGTTTGTGTGTTGGGGGGGGATAGCAGAGGCATAAATGTAATATTTAATTTAGTGTGTATGTACATTTTAAATGAATGTGACACAAGCAGATAGAGTTGAAGTGGATTGGATGTGTGCGCTTTATGTGAGCATACCAACAGTGCAGAGCAGGGGAAGAAATAAACAGATGATGAGTGGGAAGAAAAGCTGACTCCAAGCATAAAACAGTCAGACTCCAGGGAGGGAAATATCTAATATGTTTAACATAACAACGTGTTTACAAATCTTTCTGTTATTCAAATGTTCAGATTACCGCTCTAGCCAGATGTTTGTCAAATCCCCTCAAACCCGAGAGGAATGGTACGACCCAATCTCCCACAAAGTATGTGACCCAGATTAGAAAGCAGGGGGGAAAAAAGGAGGAATGTGTGTCTGCGTCTGTGTGTGCTTTGCATTTCAAGCTGGCAAATGTGAGCGCAGTGTAATGCAGCTGCACTTCAGATGACACACTGTTGTTTTTTGCAATGAAAGGCCACCATCTGGAGCAAAAGGGTGTCACATGAAATATTTTCAAGATGTTAAACGCTGCATAATTTTTTCATCCATGAAGAGCTCTTCTGTGGAGCATCAGTGAAGGAGACAACTCCATTACTTTACATTAAGATCCATAAGGGGGAGACATGAACCACGCCAACCTAGAGTCTGTATAAGATGACATCATTGTGGCAGTTGAATTCTAATCCACAGTACATTATGTCCTATGATATAAAAACAGACTCAGTGTGTATAATCAGGCATAACGCGGACTGGAATACAATAACAAGCAGTGCTGGAGCATTCAATGCAGTGTAATTTTTATTACAGCACACAGCTGGGCTCTCAGCACACATTTAAAGGGTCTAATGGACAGCTGAGTCGTGCTTCCTCAATGTGAGTGTGCGGTGGACAGATGTCAAGCGGCATCTCTGTCCAATGTACAGCAGAGACAATGCAGCGACTCCATGACTGCATGTTCACCAGATTTAAAGGGGAACACTGGCTGAAGTGACTGTACTGTAGGTGGGCATGCTGAAATCATCCTCACAGACACGAGTGAGGGGGAACAACTGAAATACACACACACACACACACACACACACACACACACACACACACACACACACACACACACACACACACACACACACACACACACACAGAGCACTGTCATAGGCTTGTGGTTGGTAAACAGCAGCTCAACATGACCGTCAGCTGTCACCCAGGCCTCCTGTCTTCTCTCCAGTGACATTGGTGACTGTGTGGGAGACTAAAAAGCACATGACGATAGAGGCTGACAGCGTGTGATTCACAGCCTCCATGCTGCTCCACCTTAAAGGCAGTGGTGTGACGTAACTCAGTATGTTTAGTCAAAGACAGAATTTAAACAAAGTTTCAGGGGAAATGCTGAGCTTTTGAAGGCATTGGTCTTGCAGCTTCACTCACTCTGAAATACCCTAACTTAAAAAGCAGAGCGAAATCCACAAACTACCGTTCAGTTTGAAATATTAAACAACTGTCTACTTAAGGACTCCTGCCACATGGGTTGTTTTTAATTTCACCAGACAGATGGTTCACTTTAAAGGACTAGTTTGGCATTTTGGGGTATAAACTTTGCCTTCCAGCAGAGAGTAAGAAGAGGAGTCACTTTTAAGTCTGCAAGGTGAACAGCATTTTAGCTTAGCTTCACATAAAGACTTAAAGAAATGTAAAGATGTTAACCTAGCTGTCTGAGGTTAACAAGATAAAATAAGTAGGTTGAACTTAAATAAGCAAAAAAAAAAAGTTTCAAATTTTGTTACTTGTCCACAATGTCCTGTGATGATCCTGTGATTGCAATACTGGCAAATACTATGTTACAGCTTTATTACTGCAAACTCATTGCAAGGGCTGCTAGCTGACAAAGGGACATCCCTTCCTGACCTCACCTCTCAAATCAGCCAATATATCCCCTATTGAACTGATCATAGATCAGAAAGTTGAGCTAATCATATCACCCCACTGTTCATATCAGCTGAAATTATTTACCTTTTTTAAAATATAAAATAAAAACTGATAGTGCGGGAAAGAAAATCACTATTAATATCGTGAAATGTTCAGTTTGTTGTAATGGCCCGTTGTGATAAAAGACTTCACTACAGGGTACACAGCATAAGTGAGTCATGATTAGGTAAAGAGTAAGAGATGATTTATTAGTAACTACCCATGATAACATTTTACTTGATTTGACTCTTTGTTTTAGAAATATGTAGTGTGGTTTATATTACTTTGGTCAACATTGGTATTTTTTAAATGTAATACATAAATAAAGTTAACTTGACTTAACACTCATACCTGTTGTTTGCCACTAAGTAATCTTTAGCTACTCTTAAGACTTTGAGCTAGTCACCTACTACTATCTACCCATTAAATAATGGATAGATTGTAGCTAGTTCATTCATTACCCTATAACTGTGCAGAAATTGGGGACCTCTTTGTAAAGCAACAGAGGAAAAAGATGCAGCACTGGAGCACCAAACTGTTTTTTTAAAAAGAAGGATATCTTGCCTTGAGAGCAGGAAAAAGACAAAGGGGTAACAGAGAAGGTGGTTAAAGCATAGACTCTAAAAAAGGTGAATGTAGTCCCTGTAAAATCATCTTTATGATAGGGAAAATAGAGAAATAAAAAAAATGAACCACGCAGTAAACACGTCATTTTTGTGGTGAAATCTGCTTTTTTTGATTATATATGACTCTGGTCTCAAGTGTTTCTGCAGGCAGCCACAAAGAGACGCACCCAAGTAGCTTCACATTTTAAGACACTCAGCTTAGACTTATTTGTTTTAGACCACCAGCCCATGTCTGTGACTGTGGAGAGTGCAGTGTTTTTTGTCATCTTTTGGAGTCTATGTGATATAACGCAGCACTGAGTGGGTCTGTGATTTATAGTTGTGACTGAGTATTGAAATTAAACTAAGCTATCACATCATTCAGAGGAGGAGTTTATGTGAGTTTTACCTTATGCTTGCTGGGCTGAGTGATTTGTAATAAGCTGAGCTGTATTATTGAGACAAATACAAGTATCAGATCAGGACTCAGGAGAAGTATCAGCAGACTCATCTGGATCTGGCTTGGGGCCAAAAAAGCTGATCAGCACATCCCTAATTACTACAGATGAGTATCATATTTTTCTAGTGTATCATCTATACAATGTGTTAAATCTGGCTATGCATACCCAGTGTTTTCTTTATTATGAATCATTATCATTAAAATGAATATTATGTTACTTTTGTTTTCTGTCTCCACACTGTTGCATAGTTTTATTTCAGCGTAATATGAAAACACATATCCTGACCCTGCTAAAAAAGTGACATGTCTGTGTGCGTTTCCATTAAATATGACAGATAAGAGGTCAGTTATGACGACTGATTCTTCCTCCTCACCAGCACAGTGTGACAGCAGCCACTGCCACCCACGTGACACAGCAGATGCCCCTCCCCTTCTTCCCGCTGTAACCGTGACCTGTGCTGCCATCCTCATCCTCTTCCTCCTCCTCCGATCCCTCACCCCGGTCGCCACGGTGACAGCAGCAGTAGTGTATGAGGAAGGAGAGCACCACCAGGAGCGAGATAACGAGAGCGATGGCTGATAAGCTGGACAAAACCAGCAAAGTCTGAAAGAAAGAAGGGGAGAAGAAAAATCAGCAACGAGGAGATGAGAAAAATGGCATTTTAATTCCATTTTTACAAGAGGAGAGGAGCAATTTGGGGGGAATCAAATATCATTCAATCCTGTTTAACTCCATAGTCTGTCATATTGTCACTCCATTAGCAGCAGATAGCGATTCAAATGAAAGAAAACATTAGATGTGTTAAAAAGAGGCAGGGAAATGAGGGGAAACAGCTACACATCATGTCTTGGAAACACACATTCAAACGGAGAAAACACATCATTTGCGGCAATCCTGGACTGTTTATATTCAATTCAAAGGCTTTAACCCTTCAAATCCCCAATCTGCCTCTGCACCAGAGTGATATTAATGTCACTAAGCCATCAGACTTTGCTTCTGATCAGGCTCCATGTCATAAAGTCAACATTACTGAAATGCATTTCTCTCTCACACATATCTACAGCATTATCCTTCATCCATCTGCCCGTCTGTCACTCCTCGCTCCTCCACCTTCTCCCTATCTCACCTCCTGTTCCCTGACGCCCCTGCCCACCTCCCCCCACTCCACCCATCCCTCCTTTCCCCCACGCTCTTGCACTCTTCCTCTCCCCCACTCTCTCCCTCTCTCCTTCTTTCTATCCACACTGCTGAATCTCTATTAATAATCTGTGACCTACTTAAATACATTCACTGCCACTCGCTTTCTCTCCCCCTGTCTCTCTCTGGTTTTCTCTCTCGTTTCTCTCTTTCACTCCTACTCCCTCACTTGCCTCCCTCTTTCTCTGTGTGTGCCCGGTCTTCTGTTCAACAACCTCCTCGCATTACTCATTCCCTCTTTCTCATTCTCCCTCTCCAAGCACTTTCCCTCTCTTTTGTCTTTCTGTTCTGCAGGATAATTTGCGTCCCCCTCCTCCCTTCTTTTCTTTGTACTGCAGAGAAGTCACAAACATGCACTGTGAGATGCTGGAGCTCTTTTTTTTTTTTTTGGTCTGAGAGGGAGCCTGTTTGAGGAGAGGAAGGATGAAACCTTTGCAGTTTTTTAGCAGAAAAAAAATAGAGCAGACAATGGTGGCAGTGGAAACCTGCAAATGAATCTTGGGCACTTACTGAGAGAAAAGTATGCAAAACATCTGCATGCACAGACACAGAAGAGAAAATGGAAAAAGTAGCTCTGAGTTAAAGAGCTCTTAAAGGTGTCAAGTGCAATTTTACAGACAATAGTGAGGGGAAAAGATTTTGTTTTAAAATACACTGAATGACTTTTGTAGCGCTGCTTCTTTAAAGGATTTCATAGTGCACATGGAGGAAATTGCTAATAATCTAGTTGCTTAATAGTAGATCAGCATTCCTGTACACTGAAACGGAGCAACAGGGCTGCAATCATTATGCAATGAAGGCCCCTCAGACTGAGCATGTGGTTACAGCGTGTTACGCTACGAGCAGGTGTGGCAGGTGTCGGTTACCTGCTGGTACTCCCAGCTGTCGGGGACAAAGATGTTGTCCTTCATCTGCATGCTGAGGTCCAGCCGAGGGAGGGCGTGACACACTCTCACCCACAGCGAAGGGGTATAACTGGGCACCGTTGTCATGGCAGCCATTTTCTATACTGCCGCTGTTCCCCCTCCTCCAACCCTACGAGAAAGAAGAAAGAGAGGAGAGAGGTCAGAGAAAGCATGGGTGTGGAGAAGGAGCGGAGGGGAGGTGAGAAGGAGGTGAAGGGCAAAGAGAGCACAGAGTGGAGCCGGAGGTCACGGCGAGCTCCGCGCGGCCTCAGCACGAGCTCCGCGTGCCTGCTCCAGGTGGACACAGAGAGCACGATTTATGAACAGAGATCACCTGAGAAAAGGTAGGGTCCAGATGTCAGCCATAGGTAATTTAATCAGGCTTTTGGGAGTAGAAATCAGTGCATGAACCTCACTCAGGGCACCGTTATGGTATTTTTGTTTTGTCTTCAAGATTTTAGCTTAGCTAGCTTGCAACAGGTGTTCATATAAAGGGCTGCAATGTTTACGACACTTGTAAACTGCTTTTTTTTTCCTCAACAGAACTTGCAATGAGGGGTGGGTACCAAGGTTGTAATATTTTCTATTTTATTTATTGAAGCTCATATCATATTGTTTTTTTTTATATATATAATTTATGTTAATATTATTTTTATGTAATTTATGTCAACATTATTTTATATAATTGATGCTTATAATTTTTATATTAAGTTTATATTATTTTTTTGTGATGAAGGCAGCAGTCAACATTTCGGTATCAGCATTGACTGAGCAGTGAGCACTATGTTGGATTTGAAAATAAATAGTATGACAAAATATTTACTCTACCTTTTTGAATCCTGCACCTGGTTAATAAGGTATGAAAAACTGAAACTAAACTAAAACTAAACTAAAACTAAGCCTTGTTGCAAAAATCAAAACTAAATAAAAACTAGAATGCCCGCTCTAAAACTAATTAAAACTAAACTGTAATGGAAAATAAAATGTCAAAACTAACTAAAACTAAACTATAATGGCAAATCCAAAACTATTTTAACCTTGGTGGGTACTAATGATGGGAACTGCAAAATAAGGTGGGTAGTTTCATAAAATGAATCAAGATGGATCTATGTGAAGGGTTGCGGAGAAAGCAACACATTAACGTGAATACATAAATGTGGTTATTATTTAATTTGGAGTATAATTTAGTTAATCTTTATTGGGCTCATCATAAATGACCTCTAAGTTTCCCCAAAGTTTTCTAGGTAGAGGATGCTGGGGATGTCAATTTAAATATGTTTCAAATTTATGAGACTGAATCACTTTATTTAAAGCTCCTGTGGGAAACTGTCATTGTCAGATTTAAACAGTACCTTATAGCTCTATTAACTTTAACGTGTGCACGAACATAGCTTTTTTTTTTTGTCTTTTTACAGTTCAGTACATAAATCTTTAAAAATAAGTGTTGGCCATTGTGAATAAAAAATAGTTTTGGCTGACACGTACCTACCAGAAACCAATTTTGCATCAATATAGTTATTAAGAAACAGTCTGTCTTTTTATGCTGACGGTCTTGTTTGCTCTTACAGGTCAAATAGAGGCATCAAGAAAACTATCACGTCTGGTAAAGAACCAGCCAAACTCTCCTCAAAGGAGCTTTAACTTCCCTTTAACTGTTTTGGACATATTTCAGGGGAAAAAGCTAATTGTCTTGAGTTTAGGTGGGATAACAGCCCAAATAAAGAGACAAGTCAGGGAATAGACGGTCATTTTTTCACCATAATCAGCATTTCTAAGATCTTTGACTGCTAGTAGGACGGGCAAAAGATAACCTTGCGCGCTCAAAAGGCCTGTGTAAGCATTTCCTCATTTTTTGACGATTTAAGGCATTAATAATTCATCAGTGAGTTAAAAAACAATCAGAAGATTGAATGATAATACAAATAATCATTAGCCAGAGGGGGTTTAGCCTTGGAGATTACATGACCTTATTTGACAATTGGCTGTGATTCACAGGCCTTCTTCTTAACCTTCTAGAAAGGGTGTATGAAATGGGAGCAGCATGGATGTTATGAGGACTGTACGAGGGTCTTTGAAGTCTTCATGGGGGAGTCTATGCTGCAGAAGAAAACTACACAAGGCAACAAGAAGACACAAAGGCAGCTATATTTGACTCAAACATCAACCCTCTGTTCGGCATTCTCTTGCTAAAGCCAGCCAAGGGGGAGAAAGTAGGGTAAATACAAAAGGCAAATCCGTTTATCCAAAACATACACTGCAATCCTTATTACAATGACGGAGCAGAGGGAGGACGGGGGGCGAGACAGGGGCCTGGTAGGGTCCTGATACTGGCTGCCCAGATTAAGAGACCAGCAGAGCTTTAGTGTTTAAGAAAAGAGAGTTTTATAATGACAGTTCAGAGAGAGGACCATTCACACAGCAACAGTGATGACGCTTCAACACAAAGAGTCACAGCTGCGCTCAGAGCTGATATTACAGGCAGATACAGCTCTGTGTTTGAGTGGAATACTGTGTGATAGATCCTGAATCAGAGGCTTGTTTTATTGTCTTTTAATGCAGCTGTTATTTGTTCATCTTAGCTTTAAAACAGTGCATTATTCTACGCTGTAGAGGCTTTTTACTCCCTCTATTGATCCAATCCATGGCCCATAAAGCCCTGCATGATAAAACTTTGGATGGACCCACGTGTCACATTCAATGCCGAACAATTTCCCTATCACATTTGGGGCGGTTATGGCCCAGAACAAGTTAACAGCTCACCCACAGGCCAGACAGGGCTGCTGCTCTAAGCCCATTACAATAAGCCGGTTCACCTTAATGGTTCCAGCAGCCCAACTGTCACAAATCGAATCACTGCCAGCACTCCATTTCCCTTATTAAAACTGTGCTGAACATTATGGTTCACACGCTGGGAGAGCTGCATCCAGCCACCACACATCAGCACAGCAAACACTCTGCACTCTGCTGTTATGGTATTCCCTCATAATCATTCATCTTGTGTGAATTTATTGGATTAGATGTATATAAGGAGCTGTTTGACGGCTCTATGAGGCGCATTTGTCAGAGTTTGGAGAGGATAAAAGGAGTTTGAGCTGTGTTATTATCAAGTGAGGGAATAGTTCCTCGATCAAAGGAGAATCAAGCTACCTGTTGTGTTCACCACAGCCAATAAAGTGGGTCAGTATAGAAAAGCACTTTCTTTGATGGATAATGTTACCATGCAATAATGATTTTCACTGCGGAGGGGTTTTCTGATACTGATAACAGCGCTAATAACAGGCAAGTACTGTGTACATGTTGCATCAGGCACTACAGATTTTAATAGTACAAGCACAGATCAGAAACTGTAAACAATTTAACCCCAAAACTAAAAGTTAGTTGAGAATCATCTTAGAGAAAGAAATGTGCTAAGCGGAAGATTAATAATCTAGCAATCTGGGTTTTTACAAGATAATTTATTCAAAGCAGCTGTAAGGGGTTTTAGCTAGTGATCAAACAGGCCAAAATAAAAACTGATGCCTCTATGTGACCTAAAAAAGAAAATTAGACAATCATCTACAGAACTGATTATTTCTTTATGCGGTATCAGGTGTTTTACACACCTGTCAGCCCTGCTGGAGATAGTGTTAGTGGAGGTTATTAACAAAAAACTGCCAAAACAGATGGTTTTTGTCACATCAACGTCTTTTCTTTCACAGTTTCATTTTTAGATTATTAAATCAAGAAAAAATAGATATTTTTATGGCAGTGCATGTACGTCAAGATACAATTTACACTTTGGCCACAGGGGGCGACCGAGATTCAAAGCCTAAAAATTCACCATTCAACAGGTTTTTTTTGCTTCTGTCATATTTTTACTCACTGTGGTTTCATTTTTCTCCATAAATTAAAGTGCAGCACCTCTATAGATTGAGGACAATAGGAGTGACTATAGGTTGATGTAACTCAATTATGTCTTTATGCAGTGTAAAAAAAATTAAAAGCTGTAATTCATTGGCACTTTTGAGCCCGCCCGCAGGTTAGTTGAACGATACTTGTGTTACAGTATGTAGAAAGGTATTTAGGAGGAAGAAAGGTGTCTGAATATGTTTTGAAAAAGGTGGCACAAACCATGAGAAACTTGTAAGAGAATTATCTAAATGCTGACAACAGGGTGATCTGTCCTTTTGTGTTGTCAATTTGTGCACGTTACTAATGCAGGAAAAATAATGTAATAAAAATGATGGCACTCATGAGGTCAAAGTTCAGGCAGAATATTTATGCTGACAGTTATTGAGGGGACCTAATGATGCATTAAAGGAGGACAAGAAGGAGGAGGGGCGGGTGTTACTGTCCAGGAGCAGCAGTTACTCAGCAGTTGTCACAAATATGAATCCTCATGTTGACTTGATGTCTCCTGCCAGCTTGTTACCATGCCTGTTACCATTGCAAAAGTGAAGCCAAATAAATGTGATTTCTGAGCTCAGTCGTCAGCAGAGGAGAAAAGGGGAAAGGATTTTTTAAAAAAGGGAGGAGGATGTTGGAGAAAAGCACCGACCCCCCCTCTCTCCAAATGTGAATGTCTAAAGAAAGAGAAAAAAAAATCACAGTTTGTTTTTAGTCTGCGCCGAGCTGAGGACGACAGCGAGGATGAAATGAGCTGCATGATATAAGACTCCATCATGTCTGAATGTAAAGTACAGGGCCATTTTGTGAGACAGCTAATGAGAGCAAGGATGAGGCATCTCTGTCAGCCGAATTTAGGATCATCTTTAGCACTCCACCTTCATCTTTTTTTATCACAGTGGCACTCACTTGATCAGAGAATTTAATTTATGTAGTCCTGTTGCTGCCGTAACGATGCATTTTGCCTCATGAAGTCAGTAATGATCCACATTAAAGCCAAAGTATCTGTCCAGCAGCTCCTTAACAACAACCTTAATGACTGTAATTTATGACTGAAGACACTCCACAGCAGCCAGGAGAAATTCATTAACATCTTTATGAAGGGAGCTAAGCTACATTTAACTTCTGTCTCTAGAGACAAGCAAAAGAAGAATAATTTCAATTAAAATTCAATTTTCATCTGACATTCATCTGCAAAATTAATGCTCAGCTGCAACAATGAGACCTGGAAGTGAGTGCAGCTGACCGAAGGTAAGTAAGTGCAGCTCATAGTCAGTAAGTCAGAGCGAATCAGTGCTGTGGTGTGTGCCAGAGTCCAGCATGACAAGTTGATGGTGACAAAACGCTTCCACTCTACTGACCAAAGCCTGCACAATCACACCACATATCAAAGAAAAAAAGTCTTAAACATCCAAAGAAAAACATGATGGATGAAAAAGGGTGAAAAATGATGGGATGCAATCAAATCATTACAGCATCATGTGATAATTTTCTTTTTTCTGCATGAGAGGATGTGCATCCATTAGGTGACATAGTGGAAAAGATGTGCATGAATCCATTTTGGTGTGATGGTTTTTTTGAGCAGAATTTTTAATAATGCATTAATGCAAAATTACAACACTGCATTTAAATATTCTATTTCAATTGATTTAGGATGATTAAAGCAACCATATAAAATACTGAATAACTGTCCGGGTGAAGAAAACATCAGTCTCTTACCTCTTTCGCCTGCCTTGGGAGATTTTTCTCTCCTTCTGTCTCGTCTCTTCGGCGGTGTCCGTGAAATATTTACCCACTCAAAGAGGTATACTGCCAGCCATCAGCGCTTGATGCTCTTGAAAAAACATCATCCTGAAAAAAGGCTCGGAGACATGCCAAAAATAGATCAAAATGTTGGGGAAAAAAGGGGAAAAAATAAACCGTAATTCTTGCAGTTAGTGAAATATCAAATAGCCAATAATTGTATGGTTGTCTGGTGGCAGTGGAGAGGTGCTTGTGGTGATGGATGGGAGAGGAGCTCTCAGTGAGAGCGGGCGAGCGAGAGAGTCAGAGAGTGAAAGAGAGGGAGAGAGAGAGCGCGAGAGAGAGAGGGATTAAGATTGAGGAGACACCCCGAAGGGACCCTTTATCGTTGCATTGTAGATCTTCATAGCTCAACGCCCATGCGACTCCACAACACGGCAGCAACACGATATTGCCCAAAGATAATTAATCTGTTAACGGGGATTAGTGGGGTCCAACCCCTCTCTTGCTTCATACCGAGATACCAGCGGCACACTTCCACCGACGACCCCCACCAACATCCACGCACACTCCCATCAACCTGACCAATCTGTGCCCAGACTTCCAGCCTGAACCTTGACCAGATTACTGAGAGAAGGGGTAAAAATGCAAACCTTCCAGCCAAGTGTGTGCGCGAAATAATTGTGCAGAGAGTGTTTTGTTCAGGAATTTACGCCCATGTTGGATGCAAATTATTTGACTCCCATTTAAAAAGCACAGTCAGGTGGGGCTGCATTGGAAACTCATGTGAGGTAGGGATAAAATTATAAGAGAATAAGCACACATGGATAATTTAGAGGGGTAGGAGATGCAGGGAGAAGCAACATCTAATACAGAGGAGGGGGGAAAAAGTGGGTTCCCATGGAGGGATGCTGAGAAAAAAGGGAGGGGGAGTGAGATGGAGTGAACAATGAATAGAGAAGGGGGAAAACGGCATGCAATGGATTTTTTAGGCAAAAGCAGTTCTCAGCAGCGGCTGCAGAACAGCAGCAGCACTGATTAAGGGACCAGGAGGTGGAGATGTGCAGCAGAAGTGATGAGAGTGCGCTGATGCAGATGCTCTATGGGTGATTTGTCTGCAGATTTGAGCCATAATGGCAGCAAAAGGAGTAAAAAGAGTATGGTGTTTGTCTGGCAATGGAGAAAGGGGGGCAGAAGCAAGCGAGTGAGCAGAGAGGGAGGGGGCGGCATTAGTTTTTCTGTGTCACTGAAAGAGAGTGGGGGAAGGGAGGCTGGGAGATAATGCCAGCGAGGGAGCAAACAGGAGAGAGCCAGAGAGCATACTCACTGACTCATATAGACTATGTATAGTGGATGTATCTGAGAGGAAGACGGCAAAGACAACAGAGAAATGTTATGTATGCTGGAGTTGTTCACGCAGCCTGCGTGTGTCTGAGAATGAGACCACAGCAACAGACATTACCGCATCCAGGCTGTCCATCACACAGCGATGGTAAAACATCACAACACACAGGATCTTAAACAGCCAATTCAATATTTAATAGCCTTTACAATTTACTGCTTGTCATTCATTATAAAAAGTACAAAGGCTTCTGTGGAAAACAGTCCATTCAATATTTATAGAAAACATTGTTAAAAACCGTGGAATTAAGAGCTGCAGATTACATCCACTTTGGTTAATTCATGGCCACAAAGAAAACGTAATCTTTTCCCCTCGTAAACAATTTATGTCTGGTTCATAAGCCTTTACGGCGGATGCATGTGTAGTGTGTGTGAGGTCGTAAAACAGTAGATATCAAAGTGAGGGAAGAAAGACGTCAGGTCTGTGCACCAGAACTAATATACATTCTACTGAAAGCATTTTATGTTTTTCAACATCAAATATTCTAATCTGCTTTTATGGTAATGTGTCTTACAGCAGCAGGTGATGTTCCAATTGACAGTACTATAGTTTATGGCTTATCATAAAGGATCCAGTAAATTTGAAAATGAGCCCAAACAGGGACAAGAAAACAAGAAGGATGAAACATTTTAGTGTGAAATATGAACCAGACTGTCTGTCTGTGAAAACTTTGTTTATGAAGATGGTTTGTTTTTAGTCTCCTTAGCTTTGAAATTAAAATGAGCAATAATTGTCTTCAAGAAATATCAGTGTGTAATAAATACAAAACCCTTATAGGACTGGACAGCATCCATGAAAAAAATACAATCATTTTCATTAAATCCCTCAGAATATCATTAAAGTGAATTTTTGAAAGTGCATCAAATAATTTAACAATTTTGTAATTATAATAGTAACATTGTGTCAATTTCAATAGTTAAACACTAGATTTGGTTTGTAAGGCCTCATGAAAAGTGCAAATGTCAGCCGTATTGCACTTACTTGAATATCTCAAGTTTACGTGTAGGTATGCATACATGTAGAGAAGGCAGCTCTTCTATCATCTGAGCGTTACCGAGCACACAGTCTCATAAAAACCATCTATCTTGGAGACTCCCATGGTACAAAGGTGTAAGGTGTTTACAGGCAGGCGACCAAAATTTAACCCCTTTCCCACCTTCAGGTCTCCCACCCCTTCAAATATCCTCTCCCCATCCTTTTCTTCTACCTTGGCCAGTGTGAGGTGGTAGCGTGGGTTGAAGGAGTCCCTGTGGAGCAAGCCTGCCTTCCTGTAGGCCTCCTGCAGGCCACTGTTGAGCTGCTGGAGGTGGAGATGAGGCTGAGGACTCAGGTACAGCACCTTCCCGTTGAAATGTTTCAGCTTCACGGGAAAGGTCAGCGCCACAGGAGGGTTTCGATCCAAGTGGGCAAACTGTCGCAGGATCTCCTCAGCAGCAGCTACCTCAGCAGGGCCGGGCAGCACCAGGAGGCACATGGTGACATGGAGGCTGGCGGCGGTCTGCCAGTGAGGGGCAGAGGAAGGCAGGAGGGAGGTGATCTCCTTCTGCAGCTGCTGGAAACAGGAGAGGACGGCAGGGGTGTTGGCTCTGAAGGTGATGAAGTGTGTGGGTCTTATTTTTGGGGGTCGACCACCTCGCTTCTCCTCCCTTTGCTCCAGAGGTGCTGACTGATTCTGGCTGATGTTCTGTGTTGAACAAAGGGGAAAAACAGTTTGTAAAGCAGAAACATAAATGATATCAGGGTGAAGGCCTGTGTGACACCCACCGAAGCCTCTTTATTTCCTTCCCAGCTTTCTTGCCATTCTTCTGAAATGTCCTCCTCAGTCTCCTCTTTTATACCATCTTCTTTTTGAGGTGAGGCCATTTCGTCTGTTAAAGACTCCAGTCTAAATTAAAAACAGTGGAGTTAAATTATTAACATGGAAGAAGAGTATCAAGATTGCTTTACAAGTCCCTTAGCACAATTTCCTGGAGGAATAATGGTATCCAGGCTTTAATCTGGTTTCATGGTGTTATAAATGATGTTAAATTTGTAAATGTTACTATAAAAGTTTCAATTTAGTGATGTAAAGAAAAAACAAATCCATTTTAAGTTTCAAAAATGGCAGTGCTATTGGTGACTCATCTTTAACTGAGGTGTGAGATATTTTGTTTTTCAGATAGGCAGGGAAACATTTTAAAAATGTTCTTTACTGTCAGCTACTTCTTTGTTTTTTTAGGAAGCTTTTGCCTTTTTTTTTTTATCAGAAAATGACCAAAAATGCTTTAGAATTTAGAAATGATGGTCAGTGATCTACTGTAAAACTTTTACTCCCTTTCTGAAAAATGAGATCCACATATTATTTCGCCTGTTGGCTTAAACAGATGAGCTGTTATCTAAAGTTTGATTACTGACAATAAAAGTATTGTTGCCACTCTCTCTTGAGTCAAAAATTTAAAATCACAAATGTGCTGTGATATTTCTCTGTCTGTAATGTTGAGGTCTTTGTTTGTGTGGAACAAATGGTGTGATGAACATGTAGGCACTAAAATTTTGTTCATCAGGTGTTGTTGTCTATCATTTTCATGAATACATAAAGATGAACAGCAGACCTCTTATCAGCATCCTCCATAACACATGCTCCTTGTGCTTCTTGTTGTTCCTGAGAAGTCTCTCCTCTGCACTGTGGAGCTGCTGGTGTTGAGTCACAGGTGTGAATATTCATCTCCCTCTGTTTCTCCTCATCCAGATGTGTGTCCTCAGTATGAATACAGTCGTCTGTTTCCCCCTCTTCCTGCCCACGAGCAGCAGGTGGCTGCTCTTCTGTTGTTTCAAGAGGCTCTTGTTGTTCTTCCTGTTCTTCTGTGTTGATTTTTGTAAAACAAAAAACATTTGGTCAGAGACCTCTCTAAAATGTGTGCTTGCTTCATGAAAAAACTCTGTGCTTGAGTCATAACAGATTTTTCCTTACCCTCTACTTCCCCCTCCCCTCCAAAGGGGGGAGCCAGAGATTGACCTGTGGATCCAAACACCCTGTCAGTCCTGCTGTGGCGGTCCCACACACGGAGCCCTCTGTAGGTGAAGTACTGGATCCTGTGTCTGGGGAGGGCCAGCTCAGTGGTGTAATCACAGTCACAGGGGTTGGTATCCCAGTTAAAGTCATCGAAAGGGCGCTCCAACACACCCAGGAAGCGATCCACGTACCCCACTATAAACTCTGATGAGACCACTGAGTTGTCCCACAGGATCCGGGAGATAACATCATCTGCTGTGCGCATCCGGGGCTTTTTGTTCACCTCTGTAAGAGCAGAGTAAGAAAAAATATTTTGACGGATTAATGAGGGGAAAAAGTGAGTCATGACAGACTAAAGTCTCGTTGGCCTCTTGAGAGTGTGATGTCATCAGCACATGATATAGGAAACTAGCTACACATGGTGTGACCTTTTGCGTCCTGTTTCAGCTTTTTGGGTTTGTTCACTTTCTTCTTGATTTTTTCTGATTTTTCTTGATTTGGTTTGTCATCCTGGTCAGGAGTTGCAGCCTCTGAATCATCCATTGAAGGGTTACTGAGAAGAAAGGGCAACAGAGGTGGAAATGTGTCAAAATAAAACAACACAGAAAAAGTACTCAACGTTAGTCATAGGTTACGTATCCCAGTTATAACCATTATTGACATTATTCATAAAACAAACACACACACAATGTATTCATCAGTTTCCCTGGAGACACTTCTTCTAGAAGCAGTAAAGTTAAACAGGGAACAAGAGTTCAGGTAATAATCTTAAGTGTTTGAGTTTCTAGATGAATGTTAAACGGAAAATAAAAACATTTTTTAAAGAATTGTCCATGACCTATTAGAGCTTTGAATGAATGAGTCCACTTTCGTGTAATGTTAAATGTTCTGAGATACTTTTATACAGAATTAACAACAACTTGGATTTTACTTTCTGTAAAGGCATGTGGCTGTTCCCAAAATTAAATTTGAAAGTGCCTTTTAACACTTAGAAGCCCATCCCTTTCAGGGCGGTCTGCATGCAACAATTATTTACAGACTCATGTAATACTGGTTTTACTAAAAACAAATTATGCAAGTCATTCTCGATCTTACTGCTTAGTTTACTGAACAGATTAGGTGAACACACCTGTGAGACAAACGACATCTATGTCCAAAGTGGCACTTCCCCATCAGGAAAAACTTGCAAACATTAACACTGTTTTCTTCCTGTCCCGCCGTCTCTGTCAGTAAAAGAGACAAAGAGAAGTGAAAATGATAAAAGTGTTACCACATCCTGCCATAATAAAAACATACACCTCCAGATTCTAATGATTTCAAAGAAACAGAGCAATAGCTTTTTACACCGTGACTTAGGTGCTAAACATTTGTATCACCTGCCACTTGATCCTGATCTGATTTTCACATGGTCATCTTCTGGTAAAAGAGTTAAGGGTCAAAGAAAAATCACAAATAGTGAATCACTCAACATGCCTCTCCAATCAGGGGGGAGGGTGCAGGAGATGGGGGACCCAGGTACAAAGTGTGTCCAGGCAGTTTATACCAGTTGTTATTAACACAGTAAGAACAAATCCTGTCCAACTTGCAACACTTTGATTCTTTTTTTTTTTTTTTTCAAATAAAGACTGTTTTCACCTTGATGCCTTTTTTCAAGAAGAATCAGCAGATCTATATGAAAGTGGGACGAGGGAGTGAGGAGTGACGTGTTAAAAGGCAGAGGGTCTAAAATGATTCCTACTTGCCCCCTTTAAGGACTTTAGCCCCTGCAAATGGTGTGACTCAACTATAAACCTGTATCTGGGCTTATTACTTTAGGAAATTTAAACAAAATATGCTGATTATATGTGATGTGAATGAGCAATAACTCTTAAAAACACACAAGTGAAGATAATCATATCCGGAAAGTTATTATTTTCATAGTGAAATATTTTTGTGTTATATAATATCTCATCACACAAAGGAGATATGATATTTGTCTCTTGGTTTTTAATACCTTGTCGACTTTCATAAAAGCTTCTATGTCAGTGTGATTTATTTTGCTTCCCCTCAAACACCAGAAAATTATCACTTGTCCTTAGAATGCCTGACAGCACAAAAATATGCTTCTCTGCAAGTTTGATACTGCAATCAAAATCGTAACTATACTGATGATTAATTCCCAGGAGGACACTAGCTCTGGGAAAAACAGATGTTTTTGACAACTGGTTTCCTCTCCACTAGACTTCCCAAGAGTATGAATCCTGTAGCAGGTGGCAATGACTTGCTCCAGAGGCTCAAATGTCAGCCAAGTAGGTTGGGATGTGGATGCCTTCAAACTCAAACACATACCACACACCCTATAATGCTATTTCCAGATAGTAGAACTGGATGTGACTCACAGTCCAAATCTTTTAATTATTTGCTGTAATAGCCTCCTTATCCGAGAGAGCTCTGGCTGGCACAGGTCATCCAGGACTTGACGCAAAAGAGCATGAGTTGAAGCTGAAGCTGCCTCCAGACATTAGTGCTCTGTTTAAGTTACTGGTAGTAACTGAGTATAATAACAGTAATGTAGATTCATTAAAAGTTTGTCTGGATGGAGGCCCAGTGAAGAAAGTGGGCGTAGGTGCAGACACAGAATTCTTACAGAGGTCAGGAGCAGTACTTGTGGATTATGACTCACTTCCCAGCTCCTGAAACGTGTCCAGCATGGCAGCATGGCATGAAGTGAGGCTCTTGGCAGACTTTGAAATAATTCCCTAATTTATGGAGTTTCCCCTTTCAAAATCATGGGCTCCAGCAACCTGATAACAAACTGAGATCTTAGTAGAGCTCAATTAGCTCAGGACTTCTCTGAAGTGAATCACAGGCAAGAAGTTTTGATTACAGAGGGGGAGATAGAGGAAAGATTCAGCAGATTTCAGTACTGTTATTCCAAGGCATTTCTAAAGTTTTAATAACTACCTCTCCAAAATGTGAAATTTGGACATACATCACTTACCAGATGAAGTTAATAGAATGACAATTATTTAAAGAAAAAAAACAAAGGGATTATCATTGTCATTATGTGAGTATGTAAAGGGAAAGATTTACCCTTTGAAGATTTCAGGATGTCTTTGCCCTTTTCAGGATCAGGTGGGACTCCTTCCTCAGTGTCTTCCACATCATCGCTCTGGTCCTCTGGTGGAGCTGGAGGCACCTTCATTCCGTCTGAAGCCATGGCTGTGATTTCAAGACAACTTTTTTTTGCTTAATAAAAGTTTGCTGTGTCACTCTGGTGTTTGCCGCTACACCTTTGGCTTTGTTTGTACATACACAACGACAAATACAGACCTGACACTGCTCAAACAGGAAAATTAGGTTCTCCCCACGAGCACACCGAATGCGGAAGTAGATATAAACCTTTCAAGATTTACCAATAAAATAAAGTCAGAAAAATCAAAATAATATTATATTTCTTAAAAAAAAGCTTTCTGTGGCTTATTTTTCTTCAAAAAATAGAATTTATCTTAAAAGTACTGACCAAAGGAGTGAGCGATTTCTGCAAGTATCACCCTTTGACCCAGTTTGTTGTCTCATTGGGAATCATGGGTAATGAAGTTTGTGTTAGTATTTTGTATGATAATGCCTAACTGGAAATATGACGTGAAATCTTACACGAGTCAGTTAATTTGTAGTTTTCTGTCATTTTAACTTTCAGGATTTTGGGTCGTACATTTTGGATTTAAACTGTTAAATTCGAGGTAAAGAAATGCAGCCAACTGCCATACGTCACTTGAGCACGAGCGCGTGACTCTGCGTCATGTGACATGATGTGTTGACGCCAGCTAGCAGCTGCACAGAAGGAAAATAGAGCAAGAAAAGATATGAAACATTGAGAATTGAATAGTAACTTATTTCTGAAAAACGGAATGCAATAGGAATTGGGTTTGTTTTGTGTATTGATTTGATATGCTGCTTGTAATGTATCAGCTGTTTGGACGTTGCGACCGATGAATGTCTCTTTGTGAAGTAGCATCGAGTACCAGGCATTTGTTGAACTTGGCTCTGTTCTGAAGGTAAGACTCATTGATACTGACAGCTGTTGTGGCAGTGTCTTAAACCCTAGAAGTGTCAGTAAATCACATGAAACAAACACTAAGTGAAGAACTGCTTGATAGTTTTTTATCTCGGATCATCATCATCATAATTATTAAGTACAACTCGCAAATTAATTTGCTTCTCTGTCCTCCAGATGAACGCTTTGGTTGCTCTATGTCACTTCTGTGAGCTCCATGGCCCTCGGACGTTGTTTTGCACTGAAGCTCTGCACCCTCCATCTCCATCCCCGTCGTCCCAGGCTGGTGCCCCGGTGCTTGGGGACAGGGACCGAGATGGTGACCGGGAAGGTGAAGGGCTGACCATGAGGGCCAACAGCTCGGCCACACAGAGAGGAGAGATGTGTGATGTAAGTGGAGGGTGACAGTGTGATGATGTATCTCATTATGACCTTATCAGAACAATGCGCCCTCATTTAGACCTACCCTCAATTGTAACTCATTAGCCTCTACACTTTTTACTGTAGAGGAGTATAGTCTTGTATCACAAAGTGTTAATTTTCAAAATGTTGAACCCCCCCGACACACACAGGGATGCCGATCTCTACCTGCATCTCACCCAGGCTTTGTGAGCATTGATGATGAAACAGGCATACGCTTCCTGAGCCATCAGCATCCCAGACAGCCGCAGCTCTTCAGTGTTGTCCGCCAGGCCTGCGTGCGCAGCCTCAGCTGTGAGGTAAACAGTGACGTACGTTTGCGTGTCTGTTGTTGAAGTCACAGATATCATGCATAAAATAAGTGCAGCAGTTTTTTGAATCCTTAGTTGTTTTACATCGCTGTGCATTATTTCTACACTTCCTCAGGTGTGTCCTGGACGTGAAGGGCCAATTTTCTTTGGAGATGAGCAGCATGGTTTTGTGTTCTCACACACCTTCTTTATCAAAGACAGTCTGGCCAGGGGCTTCCAGCGCTGGTACAGCATTGTTATGGTTGCAATGGACAGGATCTACCTCATCAACTCCTGGCCTTTTCTGTTACGCCATCTTCGACTTACTATACAAAGCCTACAAAGCACAGCCCTTAAGGTAAGAGAATACATGGCCACTACAGCCCCTTTACCCACTTTACTTTAACCAGAACATGAAGTCATCTTGATGTGTGGCAATCTATGTAGAAGTTTAAAATGTCCTCTGATCTCCATCAGGTCTTTGATAGTGAACAAGGAGTATGTCCCCAGCGAGCGGTGAGGATGAACAGCGTCTTCTCACCTGCAGTTTTCCCTCATCAAAGGAGTGGAAATGCTGCCAGATCACTGACTTCTTTAACCCAACATCCAAACCTCTGGGCCAGTCTGCACTCCTCCTTTAGCTGGTGAGTGAGTATTCTGTAAGCAATTCAAAGTTGTTGATTTTATTTCAATTGTTTACAATGACAGTCTGAGTTGTCACATTGTTTTCAGGTTGCTGAAGGCCTGTGGCAGTCGCCTGACAGAGAAACTTCTGGAGGGAGCCCCCACAGAAGATACACTGGTGCTCATAGAGAGACAGACAGGTAATACACAGTTTGGTTATTGATCATTTAATGCATGTTCAGACTGCAAATAGGCAAAAGCACAGTCAAATTTCTCTGACAAGGGGGGATTGCCCAGCCGTAAAATTGGAAGTCCTACAGCATCAGGCCAATACCTCTCCCAGATGTATTAGCATTGGCACAAATATGAGAATATATTTTAGAAATCATATAATCAAGAGCTTTTGGTGATTTGGTAATAGTGCCATTAAGCAGTTTGTCCTCAGAGCATGCTCTGACTTCAGACTGACTACTTTCAGCCCTGTCTGTTGCATACATAGAAGATATTAAAGGTGAGCAGATTGGGGTCAGCACTGCAAGGGGTTGTGGATGTATGATAATATTAAATAAAGTTTATTTCAATGAGAAAGTGGATTTTGCCACTACCACTATTATATTGGTGAAGAATTTGATTTATTTTTTCAGCTCCTTGAGATGCAGTATCTTATTTTTAAGGGAGTCCCAGAATTGGTGCCAGTCCCACATTGAAAAAGCCCCCTTTCTTTCCAGTTCAGAAATACACTTTATCTTTCTCCCAAAAAGAGAGTTTTAATTGGCATAACATTCCCTCGCTGTCAGAGGTAGATTTTAAGTCAAGGATCACAGACCTCAAACTTTGAAAAAAAAAAAATCATAGCAACCAAAAGAAAGCAGAAACTCTGGACATGGTTACACAAGTGAGGCTGAGACAACAAGGCTCTTTCCCCAACAAAGTCAAACATTCAGTGAAAGAAGGTGATCATTTACTTGACAAGGTGACCACTGGCATTTCAGTGTTAACTAGCTTTACTAGTTCAGACAGAATATTTCAATATGTACAACCATATCAATAAACATCCAACAGTTAACACATATTTGTGTTGTTTAATGTATGTTTTTTAATAGTCTACTGTAAACAGTATGATAAAAGAAGTCCTATGATCCTGTTTTTGTCTTCCAAACATTTGATCCATGTGAGGTTTTAAGCTTTGATCCAAGTTCAATCACATGAAATGATATTAACTTGTAACTGAAATGAAATGGCTTGGCTTTGGTTGAATTTGAACATCAGTACCTGAGTAATGAATCACCTTCCAGGGAAGTTTTTGTCTCCTGATTGAGGATGATATCAGCAGATGTCATGTGTTTGCACAATGTGTCAGTGTTGTATCATCTGTCTGAATGTCTCTGTGAAAGTTTGAATCACTGGGTCACTCAGCGCGAGACTCTCTGGCCAAGACAACAGCGTGATTTATTAAACCATTGTATTCACACAGACTGCTTTTCCAGAAAGGGTTTACACAGTTTTTATTCAAGATTAAGAAAGTGGTTAAAAGATTTGCAGTGATGATTCTGAGTACAACTCAGCTTTTAGGTTGAGTAATTTTAACCCTCGGTTCACTATTGTTAATATTTTCAGTAATAACCTTTTTTCTTCTGCATTTTATTAAATCACAGTTAAAATAGGATAAACAGATACACATTACATGCAACGATAAAGCTATAATGGATTTAAAACATTGATGTAATAGATCACCTGTTCTGTTGAATTGTGTTTTTTTAGTAGCATTACTGAGATCAGGGTTAAATATGGAAAAAGACCAGTTTTACACTATTGGCTCTGTTTTGGAAAGCAGGGGCAGTTGGTATCACGTGCAGCCTGTAAGTGGAGCATGATATCTTGAAGGTTTTTGTAATAACTTCCTGTGGAGTTCCCCAACATTTTTAGAGCATTCTGTCATCAGTGGTTTTTGTTTATATGTCATTCTTTGTTGACAACAGAGCAAGAGGAAGAAATGAGCTGCTGGGAGGGCGCAGAGGGAGGTGGTCCTAAACCCCAGCAGATCCAATCAGGGGGCAAGCTGGCCCATGACTTCCTGTGTGATGATGGAAAATTAGATGAATTACCCGGACCAAAATTTAGATCACTGAGGCATTTAAGACAGGTAAATTTAGGTGGTTTTTAAATATGTCATTGTCTTGTGCACATTTATTCTAAATGCATGTTCTAAGTTAAAAGACAACTGTTCTAAACAGGAGCAGAAAACAACATTTGCAAGCATCTCAAGCTTTTTATCTTCAACGTATTTTATTTATTATTAAAGATTTGTTATTATATGATCATTCTCATCTCCACATTAACTTGTACCCCATTGCTCTAATCTGTTGTTCATCACAATCTGATTGGTTCTGCAGGTCCTCGGGGCAGCTGAGTTTCGTCAGCTTGTGTGGCACGTGCTCATGGGAAATCAGGTCATATGGAGAAGCGCAGACCCCGGGCTCATTCAATCAGCTTTTATAGTGCTCAAGGTGCTTTGCTTTAACTCTGTTCTATTTTCTGATTGGGTGGGAGACATGATGTTGTTGTGATGTAAGTGAACATGTATGAGAGCGCAATGTCAGACTTCTTCAATTTAGGCTTGAAGAGTGTTCTACTGTTCATTTGCAGGGAAGTTTCACTGTTTGGGCATATAAATAATTTTTAATCAGCAATCATTTACTAACACTATATTTTTATTTGCTGTAAACTTTTTATGTGTGTTTATTTCCCAAGAAAAGTGTCTCTGTGTATTTACTTTCTGACAACTGTAACATTAAGACACACTGTATTTTTGTCCATGGCAAACTTACACTGCTTGGCATTTCCTTTGCCTGGACTTGCTCTTTTGAACTGTGTATGCAAACTGCGCCAACAAGACAGAGCACGTAACTGTTATTCAGTTATTTATCCATATTACTTCTAAGAGGTTTTTAAACATATGTGAGTGATCCTTTTTGATACTGATGGGTTTTTAGTGTGCTTTAGCTACTTTTAGTTTAGTTTTTTAGCTTCTTCCTGATTTTTCCATAGGACGCCTGTCCCTTGTTATTTTATGAAAATCTGGTTTAATTGAACAAATTAACGTTTATGTTTTTTCAGTATCACAGTGGGTCATGACAGTGTAGAAAAAGGCACAATGTAATGTAGGTATATCAAATTCAGCAATCAAGCAAGCAATAGTTAAGCCTGCACTTTTCCTGAAAGAAGCCTTGGTGACATCTGTCAAAGAGGACTATCTATCACAGCAACATGCTTACTTATTTTCAACTCGAGTTTCTCTTCTGCTTCCCATCAGTCTTTGCTCCCTGTGGGCTGCGTGCGCTCTGTGCCATACAGTGCTCAGTATGAGGAGGCTTACAAATGCAACTTCCTGGGTCTGAGTCCAGATGTGCCCATTCCAACACATGTGAGCTCCTCAGGTACAAGAGTCGTTAAACTCATGCCATGATAGCTTGCTCTTAAAGGTTTTTACTAGCATATTATTAATTTTTGTTGATTTCATCTCTCCTCTGTTTGTCCTGTAGAGTTTTCAGTGCTGGTGGATGTCAGCTCAGACAGGAGCTGCCAGATGTCTGCTGTAGGTGAAGATGACATCTCCCCGCTTTATCAGTTCACCATCAGCAGTGCCAATACACAGCCCACAGACAGGGGTGAGCACTAAAAAACCTGAATACATTTGAACACAGGGTGCTTATTGTTTCCAATGCAGAACTGATTTTACTAAATAAACTTTTTAATTTAATTTGATTTTAATTTAGACAGTTTAATAGCATTTAGATTTGAATCAGCATCAAGATGCTTGAAAGACTGACTTTCGCTAGCCATGGTTTCATTTTCTTTTCTTTTCTTTTTTTGTTTCATCAAAGCAAAAACAGATGTGGATGGGAATAGTCTGGACATGTCCGCTACTTAGTATCCAAAGATCTGATTTCACATGATTAGAAAACTTTGTCTTCCAGAGAACTTTCACTCAGATTAGTACAGTTTCTGAGCTAACACATGGATTGCAACTTAACCTGTGTGTTAAAGGCACTGAAAGAAAAAGTAGTTGAACACTTGGGGCACAACTGAAAACATGTTCTGAAGTTCTAAAAACAAAATTTGTAGATATTTCTTGATGAGATGATGTCGGTTGGCAGCTTGGAAGCAACTTGCAAAGGCTACAATTTTATCCTTGAAGGAAGGTGTACCTGATCAAAGTACATCAATCACACATGTTTATGTTTCCTACCATAAAGCTCAGATAATTATTCTACATGCCTGACAACTGAAACTAGCAAAACTTGATTTTTTTTATGTTGTTGTGTTGTACTTGATCAGAGCTTATTGCTCATTACACCATGACAGAACAGAAATTTTGACATATAATCAAACAATGCAAAAAGACAAGAGACACACAGGTTCATACTAGGAGAAAAAAAATCACTGTTTTTGTCAAAGGACTTTGAAAGCTACTAACAGCTGTTTTTTGCTGACTAAAAGGATCTCATCTTTATTTTTATTTACACTTTTAAAAAGTTTGCCATCAAAAATTAGTTTTATGATTTGACAGTGAATTCTTAAACCATCTTGCTGCAGGTCCCACGTTGCTGAACAAGCTTGAGGTTGCACTGTCTAATGAGAACTTATCTGTGGACGTTGTGTCTCATTGCCTGTTGTGTCTGAAGGAGGAATGGATGAAGTGAGTACTATTCAATCATCTACAAAAAAAAAAAAAGAAGACCACCCGGGGTTTGGTGAGATTTCACCACCTCTTTGTTTTTTTTTTCTCTGTCTTTCAGTAAGGTCAAAGTGCTGTTCAAGTTCTCCAAAGTGGACGGACGGGGGAGGGAGGACACCCAAAAAGTTCTGGCCCTTCTTGGGGCCACAGGGCCTGGTGAGGAGGATAATGTCAGACTGCTCAAGTTTTGGATGACAGGACTCAGCAAAACTTACAAGAGTCATCTGATGACGGCAGTGCGCGGAGGGGAAAGGAGCCCCAGCCAGTGAAAGAGAAGAGGGGGAGGAGGCAGAGGGGTTGAAAAGAGGGGTTGAAAAGAGGAATAATACTAAAGAAGGGAAAGTGAAAGCCAGGTTGTTTTCACCACCAGCAGTTCAGTGTATTTGTGACTTTTAGTAGAAAAAAAAGAGAAAAATGAATGGATGTCAGGAGTTTTTTGACTCATTCATTCTTTTCTTTTTAGGTAAGAGGAAATCTACTGTTAATAACCCTGATTACTCTGCTGCTCAGATTATTACACGTGGCCAGTTAGGATAATGTTTGCTTTTGTTTGTTAAAGGGAACAACTGTAGAGGGCCTTTAAAACTAAAATGTGTATTTTTAACTTATTAAACGGACTTTGCACTTTGTGAGTATTTTTCTGATGTTTTTAAATGAAATCAATGATCATGAACAGTCGTTGGCAGCCTCTTGTTTTGCATTCCACACTTGGCTCCATCTTGTGGCAAACTGGAGGAATATAGAGGGAGTGAGGGTGATTAAGAGGAGCAGAGCAGCTTCACTCCGCCTTCTCGCACTCACTTGTTTAAGTGGCCGTCAGCCAAAGAGCCCCAAGTGGTGTAAGACAACACTTTTTTAAGGTTTTCCCTCTGTCCTGAAATGTACAAAATGGTTGCATAACACGACCTCGCTCCAGCACAGCAGACCACATCAGCAGGATTTCAGCTTCTTAATGAGCCAGTCGCACAATGATCCACTATAAAGCAGGGTTTTTACATACCTCAGTGATTCAAGGGTATTGCTTTGCTGAAGCATGCAGACTTTAGTCAATAAAACTCAGCAACATACGGCTTTGTTTAACATGGAAGGCCGCTTTATTATCTTACTACCAACCTATGGAGTGAAAAAAACAAGTCTTTCTATTTACTTTTTCTCTGAATTAAATGTATAACCACTGGCTCTGACTGCAGCTTTTCAAGTAATAAAATTTCCTAAACAATGTTAGCATGATGCTGAGTCTTCATAAATTCACTTTTTTATTGTTATGGTTCTCTGTAACTTTCTCAAATCTGGATTTCATTTTGCAAGTTGCACAAATAGAAGCACAAACATAATTTGCAGCAGCACCGCAAATGAGTAACATATTAACTCTCCTCAGCATGCTAGATGTTTGAAACAGGAAGTCAGCATGTTGACTGGATATTTATACCCGTCATTAAAACATAAAGTGTAGGTGAAGAGGTTTCGAGTTGATGATGCCTCAGGGAGTATTAATGTCCCTGCTGGTCTCTGGTTTCCCTTTCGTCTTGAGTAGAGCGCACTTCGGGTAACTGCCTTGCTGTCTTTGGCCTGTGCCCAGAAAGGGACACATCGAAGAAAAATTTGTCTTTGACTTCAAGAAACTACTTTGCTGTCCTTCCTTTCATGAGTAATTATCACCTCCACTAACATCTATCGGAAAACCAAAACGTAATGAGGCTTCACATGACCTGGAGGGACAATATGATGACAGCTGTGTACAAAATTAGACCTCACAATCAACACCATCCACCTCTGTGCAGCCCACTTTAACAGTAATGACTAAAGGAAGCTGTCACACATGGGATGACTTGCAAGTTCTGACAACGTGGTGTTGCAACCCTCTTTGTGAGGAATGTGATCTTTAAAAAATAGAAAGAAAGATCATGTGATGATTAAACAGGATGGATAAGGAGCAGGGGATCTGAGGGCGCAGAGGTGTGGGGGAGAGTCCAAATGAAAAACATACGCTCCAACTGCATGACTAAGCCTCCTTGGGCCTGGTTTGGCGGCGGGGAAGGAGGGGGGGCTGGGGTAAGAGTGAATGTGGGGAGCAAAGGGGGGGGAGGGGCCGGGTCAGTCAATAGTGAGGTAAAACGTGTGGTGGTGGGAGTGGCTGAGACTTAAAGGGAGCAGACAAGCAATCCAGCCTAGCACTTTCACTTTGAGCCGAGTGAGGATACACAGAGTGGCCAGAGGGAGAGAGAGAGGAAGAGGAGGCCAGAGTCTCTCCTGCTTTATCCATTGACCAGCTGCGAGAGAGAGGAGGGCTGATTCAATTTAGGCTGTTCAGGAAGATTCTAGGTCAGTGGGGAGAGAGAAGGGAAAGGGAAAGATATAGGAACAAAAAAGGACAAAACAACAAGCTTTCACAGGGAAAAGGCTGCAGCCACTCTGGCTTAAGTGGGAAAATCCAAAGTGAGAGAGCAGGATGGCGTGAGAGGATAAATAAGGCGTTTTTGTGGAAAGTACCAAAGGAACTAATACAGACGGAGTACATAAGGGATGTCAACAAGAAGACTGAACATAAAGCTGTGAAAGGAGGAGACACAGCAGCGCACTCAGTGTCAAAGACCTCAAGAAACGAGGAGGAAACTTTGCCTTTCACAGACTGACACAGAAACCACTGTCTGCAGAGTGACTGCTGTCAACACGAAGAAATGGAGAAGTGTCCCTTCTTAGAAAGATAAAAAGGATGTCACTGCCAGGTGAGGAACTGAATGGAGTGCATGTTAATGCCCCTTTGCAAACTTTCGCGTGAAGACAGAGAAAGAAATGTTGCTCTTTAGTCAAGTTTAAAAACTGAATCAACCTGATTGGTTTTCACTGTTACTTCAGCATTTCAAGTATTCTGTTTAATCACAGCTGTTGCAACAACAGGCAACATTTCATGATGTTTGTTCTGCAGAAGTACCTAATTGAGGCAGGATGTGATGTAATGTTTCTTCTTAGGTATGCTACATGAACAAGCTGCAAAACCACAGAAAGTTTCCATCAATTATCTGAATGTGGTCTGTCTATTGTCTTTCTCACCCATGACACTTACAGTTTTGCTGTTGCTATCACTCTTGACTGTCCAATGTGGTGGATGTGACTTTGACTGGGAAGGCGTGAAAAACATTAAAACAACTATCGACTCTAATCCAAGTGGATTTGTAAGTTGAGAACATTTGATGCTGTTTATGATTTTATATTGACCATATGGTGCTTCTTAAGTGAAAATAATCCCCTTCCAAGTCTGTAATAATAATATATTTAAATTATATTGCCAAATTTATGATCATTTTAGTAGGAAATCTCTAACTGAGCTCCTTTGGATATTGTGAAAGTTGAAGATCTGACAAGCACTACTTATATGATCATTTATTGAGTTTATTCTGATAACCTGCTACTCATCTTTTCTATTCTTTTTATTTTTTTTTTATTAAAATTTAAATAAGCATATCAGTTTAAATGATATCCCATTTTACCATTTAAAGGTTGGCTCTTATTATTTTCTATCATTTTTTTTTCTCTTTCAGCGAAAAGTATTTCCAAAAGATTATTATGTCGTGCATCATTACACAAGAAGCATGCTGTGTGACACTGATCCGGTGAGTGTATTATCAGATAAAATCAGGGGAAGAGAAGTATGACATGCAATGAAAGCTTCCTGTATTTCAAAGTTGTTTTTCACCCTTAATCTATAGCTATTTCAGACATGGTGACTTTAGTTTTGCTGCTTCTGAGGAATGTCTTCTAAATGTTGTGTTAAGTTAATGATTGGCATTTTATGTTACCCACAGTCTTGCTTGTTTAACAAGAGATTGATGTGGTTTTAGTGATTGTCACGTGGTTTGAAAGCTAAACTGAATTTAGGTGTTTTTTTTACTATTTCCCTGCAGTGCTGTGTGTTCCCTGCTGCAGTGGTCCTCTTGGATTCCTGGCATGTGCTCCTTAGAAACCTCTGGGATGAGCACCTAAATCACTCTCTCATCCTGGATCTGAAGCAGACACTGGATAAGATTATAAGGAAAAACAAAAATACAGAAGTAAGGTTCTCATTCAAATTTCTTTAACCCAAATTTTTGTCTAACTCTTGTAAAAAAAAAAAAAGTTGCAAACAAATAAATAAATGAATAACACTGATGCATATTAAACGGTAATTTGAGTGTTAGTACATAAATTCATGCATCTCACCTGATACTGAAGATCTAAAATTGCCCCATAATTCCCAGAGGTTCCAGGAGGAGACGGACCTGGGCCAGTACCCCACATTGTCTTCACCTCCTGAGGAACTCCTCAAGCTAACGTCAGAACTTTTTACCCGCTGGCTCGAGGTTGGCTGCTCGTCAGCGATCGAGACGTGCTCCTTGCCCACGTTGCCCCCTCCTGTGGAGAGGAAGGACTACGGTCCCTCGAGGGCCAGACTGTTGACCACCCGAGCCGTCAGCAGTGAGGAGGACGCTCAGCCTGACAGGATGATAGACAATACACAGCTGCCGTCCAGCGGTGGCCCTCCAACATCCTCAACATATTACGCTTCCTTTTGGAGTCCTCTGCTATTCAGACTCTACTGGGGACTGTTGCCATAGTTACTAAAAAGGATCATTTTTATGCTGCACACAAAATGCAAAGACATTTCCAGGCACTGAATGTTTGTTTCTTAAATTTGTGCGTCTGTGTTTGAATGCAGTTAAGCTTTTTTATTTTGAAGTGACATGCACAGGGTGCATTTAATGTCCAAAGCTAGTCCACATAGCTACGTTCACTGCCCAGAAGTGCTCTGTAACAAATGATATCACACACATATATACCTATAGCCATCGTCTTTGGAGCTAGCTACAAGCTAAAGCTAGCTATGTTCTATATGCTAACAAGTCCAGATAAAGCCAATGCACATAAGCCAACGTCTATTGATGTGGAATTCATCACTGTTTACAATGATTTTTATGTAAATGTAAGATATTACATTCTATGGGTGTTTACTTTTGTACATACTTTAAATTAAAGACATTTATATATATAAATATATATATATTGATGATTGGTTTAACTTTCTACGGTTCTAAAAGCTTTATTTATTGTGATTTTGCTGTTTGTTATCAGTGATGAAAGTTCATTTATTCAAGAACTGATCTACTGATATAGGATATGGTTAATTCATAAACATGATAATGATCATAAATAACTATTTAGATTACTCAAATGTCAACTTACTGTATCAGTAAAAGGATAATATACTGCATTGCTTAGCTCACATTACTTATAGTGCTTTCAGTGTTTATTTTTATACAATGAGTAAAAAATAGTTCAAAGTAATCAAAAAATACACTTAAAACATTTAAAATTGTTTTACACATTTTAAGTGAAAGCAGTATTTTAGCTTCCTTTGTTTGTCAGAAGGATAACTCAAATATTTATTTATCCCCGTCTTCTAATGGAGATTGTGTTGTGTTTATGATTTTTGCATTCCAGTAACAGCACTCACAGTTTGTACTGGATCCATGTGAGCTCAGCCATCAGTGCTGTCTATCAAACAAGCCATCCGCAATGTTCAGATCCTTCACAACTATTTTGTAACTTTGATAAACAGCGAAAGATGAGTTGCAGATGAGTAAGGAATGCACTCTGGATGGGAAAGGACTCCGGGGATGGTCTGACTTCTGTCAAGCTCTGCACAAGGAATAAAAGTGAACCGTTTGCTGCTCACACTTGCCCCTGCTTGTAAACGCCCACACATGTTATGTGCACCATTGTCCTGACTGGATCCTCCTGCAAGTTTCATAACTCTGAAAACACAGACCCAGACATTTTGCTCAGGCCAGGATGGAAAAAGAGTTTTGGCTTGCACTTCAGTCTTCTGATTTCTGACCATTTTCTACAGAATTTCCATCATAACAGGAGAGGATGAGTCAAATGTGATACAGCACAAATAGAAATTAAATGAGATAATCAATGGACTGAAAGAGTATTTGGACAAACTGAGAAAGAAGACTAACAAAAATCCAAGTGTACAAGCAGGGGTGGATCGAGACTTTATTGACTGGGGTGGCTCAGCCAGGCCACCGATTCATGCAGGGATGGCATGTGATTTTTGTTCACACATAATTGCATTTGTTTTCCCTTTCTTTGTCCAACAATCAGATTTACTTTCACTGACTTTAAAGGAACTAAATGAGATGTTGCGTTCCAGAGTATATATTTTAATGTATCAAAGCAACACAGAGTAGCCTTATGTAAGTTTTAACTCAACCTTTGAAGACTCAGAGATAATGTGTGCCTGAAGTGACAATTTGATGTGCTGTACTGAACTACAAAGAAAGCCTCCCACAGCCTATTGCAGTACGGTATGAATAATTTGGTCAAATCCTGCCCCTGAAAAAAAAAGCCAATAATAATCAAAGGTTTAAAGGTTGGCAACTGTGCTAAATCCGTACCTGATAGTACTTTAGGGCAATCCTTAGTACCCTACAGGGAAATCTTTTATTGATCAGACTGTCTCCACCTTACTGCTGCTGCAAAACAATTTCCCACCAGCGTTAAAGGAGCTGTTGATCCCAAAATCAGAAGTAATTTGACTCACTTGAAAAAGTTAGAGATCCTGTCTGGATCAGCGCATGAACCCTAAATAATGATGAAATGATTTCTCAAACAAATCTTGCTCTCTCAGGAGGGGAGACAACACTGAACATCCACTTAATTTCCCGGATGTCAGACTACGTTAACATTCATGTTTAAGTGCCGTTGTTGCAATTTCCCACACAAATATTTGTAAGTTTGATTCTTCCTGGCAGCAAGGATCTACATGAGAACAAGCCAGCTGAATTCCCGTAAATGGAGGGAGAGAGGGAGACAGGGAGGGAGGGAGCATGAAGGGTGTTTAAACCACGTGGCTCCAGAGCATACCGGAAGTAAGCAAACTCCTCCAACATGTCTGCGCCCGGTGAAGACACGTTTGCCGAAGAAGGAGTCGAGATGGAGGAGATGGACGAAGCGGGTAGCGATGAGGATGAAGGAGTAGATATGGAAGAAGAAGGCGAGGATGGAAACGCGGAGAAAAAGGTGTACGTCCCTGGGATTGAGCCGCTTCAGCCCGGAGAGGAGCTGGAGATGGACCGTTCCGCTTACCGCATGTACCATGAGTGCCAAACAGGCAAGTTGGAGCCGCTAAAGTTAGCCCACGAGGACATCTAATTTTGTCTTTATACTGTATCTGCAGTGTAAATTCAGCAACTGTGCTCTGTTGTTTATGTTAAGGTGCCCCGTGTCTGAGCTTTGACGTGTTGAGAGATGGAGATGGAGATGGCAGAGAGCAGTTTCCCCTCTCCATGTTGCTGTGTGCAGGCACACAGGCAGACACTGCAATGAGCAACAGGTACACACGCCATACAGCATACTGGTTATAAATGCTGCCTATGCAAGAAATACTCAGGAGATCTTTTGAACTGTCTGCACTAAATAAAGTATGCACATGCACAAGTTAAAATGACTCAATCAGAATTGAAAAAGGACATATACTAGCTAAATAATAAGACTGGTCAACAAAAAATATGTTCTTTACAAATTTACTTAAATGGGATTGATATCATAGTTAGTGCAACATTTAAAACCCTTGTTCCCTGGACAATGGATTCAGATAAGTAAAAAACGACCTTAAAGTGACAGGCTTAATGATTCTGTATTGAAAATTGAGTAAAAAAGAACTGCTAATCTGGGCCTTTTTGAGTTTTATTTCTGTGACGACTTCATTGTAAACGAGTTGGGAATATTTCTCTTTAGAAATACTTTAAAAGTCAACCAAAGGTGTTGGAAAATACAGCAGATATTTTGCAGTGCAGCTAAACTCGGTGCTCGAATGCAGGCCACTTTAAGTTGTCTGCTATCACCTGAATACTCTGAATTAAGAGGTCAAGGGACTGTGAGGGCTTTCTTATTGATCTTGAAAAAGTCTCCCTTCTAGATATGTGCCTGATTGCAATTCACAACATTAAATTCGATTATCACCGACACTATAGGTTAAGCCTAAATGAAATTTATTAGCTTCCTGATCGGATTGATTTACATTATGTTGAAGTGTCTTTGATAACACCACATCAGCTGATGAAGTTTGATTGTGAGAGAAGGAATCTGTGTTTTCTCTCCTGAAAACAATTTCGGTGATTAATTTTGTAGTAATGGTGGACACTAGAGCCGAGCTGTCTGCCAGAAAAAGTACTGAAGTGGTCTGTTCAAAACTTGAGAGTCTATGAATAAAATGAAGAATGAGGTTATGTGAGCTCTGTTTGGTATATGAGCACTAAACTACCCACAAACTTACAAAGTTTACTTTTCTGTTACATTTCAAACAACAGGGCTATGTAATTGTTAAAACCTACCTTCTCGTATTGTATCTGGTAAAAAGTTGTCTTGTACAAAGAAAAGTAGTATTAAAAAGAAGTTATGGTCCCCATTTATTTCCAAAACAAACACACACCTCAGAGGCACAAAATTATGACCGTGTGCGCAACTCAGGGCCAAAGGTGTTGCTGCAATCCACTTCAAACAGATAGTCCTCACAGTCCCTTTAAAAATGCAGCACCCCGTTATTACGTAGAGAAAAGGTTTGTTGCCCAAGTCCTGATCGAGTGCATACTTTTTTGCAGACTTCTTGTCATGCGCATGCATAACCTTCATGGAACAGAGAAAGAAAAGGAGGGGGAAGAGAGCAGTGAGGATGAAAGTGATGAGGATGAGGAGGATGCAGATAAGAAGCCACAGATGGAACTGGCCATGATGCCTCACTATGGAGGGATTAATAGAGTCAGGGTATGTTGTGTACCATTTTTTTCAACACACACTTTCCAAGATGTCTTATGCCTTACTGGTAAAGTTTCCTAAGTGCTCATTTTTGCTCTCATATTTCCAGGTGACTCAGCGTGGAAAACAGTCACTGGCTGCTGTCTGGTCAGAGAAGGGACAGGTGGAGATATTTGACCTCCAGCCTCAGCTAGATGCAGTCCACAACGCTGCTGCCATGGCAGCTTTCGTCAGTCAGCAGAAGGAAGCTACAGCTCTCTTCAGTTTCTCAGGACACATGACTGAAGGCTTTGCAATTGATTGGTCACCCACAGTGCCAGGTAATTCTTGACTTTACATGTAAAAATTACAACATGTTAATTGCATACATAACACAAAGGTGCATCTCAGTAAACTTAAATATCTTAGAAAAGTTCATTTATTTCAGTAGTTCAGTTCAAAAAGTGAAACTCATTTTAACACACTGTGAGTAATATTTGACTGGTCCTTTGCTCAGTAAACCACAGTCCTTCAAATGAGCATAATTTTTGCATTATATTTGGGAATCAAGGATCCAGAGTTTGGAGGGAGAGTTGAGAAGCACCAGATCTTGGTCCCTTAAAGTTCAGTATTGAGGTTCCACAGTCAGTGATGGTTTGAGGTGCCATGTGTTCTGCTGGTCCACTTTCTGAAGTCCAGAGTTAGTATTTTTTCCATCACTTCATGCTTCCTCCTGCTGATAGCTTTACTGAGATGCTAATTTAATTTCTCAGCAAGACTTGGCACACAGCAACCATTTGCCCACACTGCCAAAAGCACCAAAACCTTAAATGGCCATGATACTGCAATGGTTGATTGGTCAGCAAACTTGCAACCTCAAGCTGAAGACCACTATCAAAATGACCTGGGCTTCCATTACACCTCAGCAAAGCCATAGGCTGATAGCTTCCATGCCACAGTTCACTGATGCAGTATTTAATGCAAAACAAGCCCCAAGCCATTATTTAGTAATCTAATAACAAACTTTTGAAAAGCCAAACACTTCTGTATTAATAGAAGACCTTTACATTGGTATTGTGCAGGGATGTTTGATACCACTTTTTTTTAGTCTGATACCAGTACAAGTACTCCTTGAGTACTCATTGATACTGAGTACCAACAACAATACTACTTTTAATAGATAACATTTCAATTAACAGTGACAGATCATAAGTTCAATAAAGCACAAACAACTCCCTCTGAGTTTATGGTTTCTTTTTAATAAATTAGCAAAAGTGCAAAATAAAAAATGTCAGTTTTACGATTTTCTTTAAACTCTCCTTAGTTCATTCATGTTGTCTGAAAAGGACACACATTTTCTGTTGTGTCACACTGCAGCAATGTAGTGCCAACTACTTACTGGACGTAATTTTTTTTTCTCTTGAGTATCGGGCCGCTGGTATCCGCAGAGTGTACCAATACCTTGAAATAAGGCAGGTATCACTCAATACCTGAAACCAATGCCAGTACTCACCCATCCCTACTCTTGTGTAATACTTACATTTTTTGAGATACTGAATTTGGGGTTTTTATTTATTGTAAACCATAATTGTCACATTTCAAGGAAAAAAATGCTTGAAGTATTCAACTTTGTCTGTACTATATCTGAGTTTAATTTTTTTCAAATGTACAACTGACGTAAGTTAATTATGTGCATCTCAGCGGCTTAAGGGCAAATTATGTTATTGTGACGATCGAACATAAGCAAAGACTGCTCAGCAGTCAAACCTCTTAAGTATGACACCACATATAAAAGATCTTTGAGGTTTCGTTCTGCAGGCAGAGATGAGTTCAAAGAGCAGCAAATTTTTGGCTATCCATTATAGTTTCATTCTGTGGCAGTCTGATTGAAACACTTGAGCTTTGTACTTATTATACTTCAAGGAAGTAGCCTTTTGTTAGGATGATGTTTTACTTTTTTTTATGTTTGACTCTGACAGGGTTCAAAGTACAAGTCTAACTGTCATAATTACATGAAAATACTCAAGGAACTCTTTCATTTTATACAAAGATGAGATCATAGTCTACTTTGCTTGATTGCTGTAATATTTGGAGCACATGAAACAAATGCATCCAAGCAAACATAATTATTTATCGCAGTTCTTCATGCATTAACCTGCTGCAAATATGCTGCTTGATTCCTAAACTGACAACAGTCTTCTTGACTGTTGTGGACATTTGCATCAACCAGCTTCTTTATGTACATTCTACATGCTTATGGCTAGATCAGAGAAGACTTTGGTTGACCTACAGAGTTTATAATCACTGTCATGTGACCACATGGCACGGTCGCTCTGTCAAGCCAGTTGATGAAAAGACATCCCGGGTATGTTGAACTCCCTCCATAGCACAGGCCCCAGGCCAACTTTGCAAAGTGAAAGTAACATGAGAAGAACTTTGTGTACCCGATGGACATGTCTGTCAGAGTTCTGTGCAAATCTTAAGCTGCAAATTTTTTATACAGAGGATGGCCAAATCTTACTGTATCAAAAGATGTTGAGTTGTGGGTTGACGAAAATGACAGATTACATGCATGTATTACTAAATACATAATGTGCTTGATGGCCAGCAACTATCAAATGTTTGTGTCCAGCATCTTTGAGTACTTTGATCCAGGTCCAGAGATTACTCCAGATATTTACTCAGCCTGTGGATCAGTTTTATAGGTGACGAGCCAGAGTTTCACTTTACAAAAAAAAAGATACATTGTGCCAAAATAAATACAAAAAAATCCAGTTGAAATTGATAAAGATGGAACAACTCAGAGAGGGACCTTGGAAAAAGCAATTTATGAGCACAAAAATATTTTTCTGGAGGTCTTTTTTTCTGTATTAGATTCAAATACTGGATTGAAATAACTTGAATTTTACAAAAGGTGAGGAAAAACTGAATATTAGTTATACAATTTCTCATGTGTTTTGCATGGTCTTAATTCTTAGGTCGTCTTGTGAGCGGCGACTGCAAAAAGAACATCCATCTCTGGGAACCTCGAGAAGGGGGAACGTCATGGCAGATCGACCAACGACCTTTCAGTTCTCACAGCAAGTCTGTGGAGGATCTGCAGTGGTCGCCGACTGAAGCTACGGTATGTTTGAAGGAAAATATAAATAGATTAATAGATGGGAGGCCATTTTTCATACCTTCTCAAATTTGGATAATTTATATTTTAATAACAGCTCACCATGTCACCAGGGCATTCCAAGTATGAATGAATGATTGGAATGAACAAAAGTAGGTTGATTTGTAAAACACCACCTGTTACACTGTAGCTATGTGCAATGACAGGGACTGAGATTTTAAGTATATGATGTGTTAATGCTGAAACTATTCAGTCACTAAACTAGTTTATGGTATGTGGCTTGGAATCCTACAGTCTGTTTGCTTTTTCTTATCTTCACACATGATGAGTGCACAAAATTTGCATTTTGTCAGGCTGACTTATGCAACCTAAGTAGTGTTGACTTTATTTTTTCTGCAATACAGCAAAGATGGCCAACTATAATAAATACAGATCAAGTCTCAAACACTCCTCCCAAACAGTAAAGGGGGGTTGGGGGGTGTTTGCGTAAGAATTACTGAAGTTTCCTTTTTTCTTTTGTGTATGTTTTCTCACATCTTGAATTTACACACGAAACTGTTCTTTCCTGTTTGCTTTAGGTTTTTGCATCGTGTTCAGTTGATCAGTCTATTCGTATCTGGGACATCCGTGCTCCTCCAAACTCGATGCTTTCAGCAAATGAAGCCCACTCGTCGGATGTCAACGTGATTAGCTGGAACAGGAGTGAACCCTTCCTTCTGTCTGGGGGGGACGATGGACTTCTGAAAGTCTGGGACTTGCGCCAGTTTAAGGTAAGGTTATATTATTTTTTTAAAAACAACTTTGTTCAGAATTACACAACTCAACTCATTCAAAGTCATTCATTTGTTTCCATACAGCTGTGACTCATTTCTTCTTAATGTATGACAGTGAGTGAGGATGTTACTGGTTTGTCAGTGTGTGTCATCACAACACAATAACCCCACATTAAAAGCTGCCAGACAAACAGTGCTAAGCCCTTTTTGTATTACGCCATCACTTAATCAAACATCACCACAGCCAGGCTGCTCCACCTAACTATTAACATTTGTTCTATTTTGTGCCTGTAACACAGTGGTGTGTTGTGCGCCAACCCATTTAATCCCTGAGAAAGGAACCCGTTTTTTTAATCTGCATTTCAAGCAGGTAACTTATTGCTTTAAGTAAAAAAGAAAAACAGAACATACTGACTGATAAGCACTGTTTGTATTGAGGCTTTTCTTTCTTATCCTCAAACAGCACGTGATTTACAAAAGCATCACACTTAAAATATTCTCTTGTTCCACCTGTACCTGTAGACCGGGCGGCCTGTGGCGAACTTCAAACAGCACAGTGCTCCTATCACATCTGTGGAGTGGAGCCCTGTGGACTCGAGCGTGTTTGCCGCCTCTGGCGCAGATGATGTCATCAGCCAGTGGGATCTGTCTGTGGAGTCATGTGATGTGGGTGCCCGGGTGGAGGGGGTGAAGGACTTGCCTCCCCAGCTGCTGTTTCTGCACCAGGGCCAGTCAGAGATCAAGGAGATCCACTGGCACCCACAGGTCCCTGGAGTGATGATTTCCACTGCTCTGTCGGGGTTTAATGTGTTCAGGACGATATCTGTGTAGCCTGTCTTAGTGTGTGGATGTGTGTGTTTAAAAAAAGCAGATACTTTTTTTCATTTTAAAGAAGACAACACATCATATGTGTTATGATCTGTAATTATCAATATGTGTAACATTGTACATAACCAAACTGTGTAGTTAGTAATTTCTCTTTGACAGTTACTGGCCAACAGAGTGCCATACTGTGTTAAAATCTGTAGTTAAACTTCTTGTATGTTTTACAGATGTGTGAAATAATTCAAGCATTCTTTATTTCATGCTCAAAATAAAAAAAAAAAGTTATCATTTTTGTGTGAGATTTAAAAGAGGAACGATTTTGCTTGTACTTGTTTGGGTACTGGGATGGAGGAAAGCACAAAATGACTTTAATTCAAGCAGGGGTTATGTAAAACAGGCAATGCCTCATGATCCCCAGATACACAGTGAACACCTCTTGTGCTCTTGTTTGCCCTGAAAACATTTTTAAAAAAAAGAAAAAAAAGAGTCCAAGGCAAGGTGGGTGAATATTAAAATATCCCAATGACTGTTTTATTGTTTTTACTTTAATCCTTTTGAAATCACAGGATTAAAAGAAAATGTGTCCAAACCAGCATTTTTATCAGATAAGCAGAAAAATCTCTCCCTTACAGCATTGTGTAATAAAATACTTCAATAAGGAGCACTGTCAAAGCAAGAGACGTGCAAAAATACACCACTGGTCCTTATTCACAATTGACAAATTTCCCAAGATTGTCTGAGCATTAAAGTACAAGTCCATAAGCAAAAGAAACTCTTTGGTATGCTTTAACATGCTAAATAAATTCCAGAAACTGTAAGAAAACAGATCTGATTTTGTGAAACAAGAGACAGTCAAACCTTTAGATCTGGAATGTGACAGATTCACAGTTTTAAATTTAACACAGGATTATTTTAATTCCAAACTAAGTCTTTGGGAACCTGTAAAGTTTAATAAAAAGAAGACATGGAGACTGTAATAAACATGCATATGAGATACAACTGTTGAGATAGATAAGGCACAAAGTACATTAATATCAGAGCTCTGTTTAAGGCAATAAATGTAAAGCTCAAAAAACACCTGTGCCTTTAAGACAGCAAATGTAAGACACTGGAACTTTACAAAGCAAGCATTATTAATTTAGCCAAAATCAATCTTTCACTGAGCATCACGGCGAAGCATCCAGATGAGCATACTGCATCAAAGTGCTACGAACCTTTCACTGCTGTCACCTAAATTACACAGGGAATTGTCTTTTGCAAATCTGTTACCCATGAAGATAAAACGAAAAGTCTTTTCCTGTAGAGCAACATCGTCAGACTGAATGTTCCAGAGTCTTGATAAAATCCAGCTTAAATTCTTTCAAAGCCTCCCACTCAGATGATACGAGAGTAATGACTTAAGGAAAATACAGTATGCTTGATTTGACAGCAAAGATTTGTTTCAAAGGGAAACTGTGCCTGTTCCCTATAGGCCGATTTCATCATCAAACTCATCTTCAAATGTGTAACCCCGTCCTTCCCCCTCCTCCTCCTCTGAGTCAGTCTCTGAGGGGCAGCTGTCAACCCTCCTTCTGTCCAGTAAGGTCTCACCTTCATTCTCTGAGCTGTGAGAAGAGGCAGGGCTTGGTGGCAGATCTACCCTGTGATTGGTGAACTCAGTTTCACCTTCACCTCCTACACTCCCACCCCTCTCACCCTCACCACTTGTTGGACTGTGACACTTCAACTGATCCTCATCCTGGAAGTCGAACCCTTGACCCTCTTCCTCTTCAGATGCGTGGCGAATGATCTCCTCTCGTTTGTCACTGAATCGCACTTTTGGTCGTAACCCTTTGGGCTTCATCCCATTCCCATCTGGTATCCTGCTGTCTCCCACCTGGTTCTCATCCAAACCAACCAAGTCTTTCCCGTTTAGCTCATTCTGCATGTTCACAGACGTTTCACTGGGCTCTTTTCCCAGCTTTGAGCCCACCAAGGAAGGGCCATTTTTGGGACTGAACACATCTTCCTCATTGGAGTCAAGCCCCATACCGTCCATCACTCCTAGTACATCCCCCATCATGGACGGGCCCAGATCCAGGTCCAGGTCAAAAGAAGACACTGATTCTGAGTGCTGAAGCTCACTGTTCTGTGGGCTCCCAGAGGCCTCTGTGTACGGATCACTGTGGTTGACCATCACCTCAGACTGAGCTTCAGTTCCTGTACTCCCTGGGTTATTGCTGGCCTGGCCTGGGCCAAGAGTGGACAGGAAAGAGGTGTCGCCAAAGGCGTCGCCTCCCCTCCCGATGTGCATGGTGTGGCGAAAGTCACCTAATGGGGCTGAGATCATGGTGGGGTCCAGGCGAGGAGCCCGGGATGATTTGTGCAGCGGCATAACTGTAGACACACACAAAAAAGAAAACAGAGAGAGGGTGAATTACTTAAAAATGCTTGCAGGGTGTAATGACAGACGTGACACTCTGAGAAAACAAGATAACACAGTGTAACTACAAACTAGCTGAAAGCAACTGAAAAACTGGCTCCCAGCCCCCTGATAAGATGGAGTAGCGTCAACACTTTACCATGTTGTGCAATGTTGGAGAAAAGCAATGAGCATTTCAGCAGCTCTGCTGTGAAGGCCATGCTGAGACTTGTACTTGACACACTCAAGCAACGCTAGCACATACTTTTCTCTTCCCTCAGGGATGTATGTGGACAAAACAAGACTGTATCTCTTTCTGAAAGAAGAAACTAAATGTCTGACACCAATAAGCCATTAAGTTGTAGGGAAGTGGATGGGCATCAAATTTAAAGTTTAGCATGGTAATACCAGGCCAACGAGGACCAACTCTATAGTTGATCATTATTACTGAATGTGAAAGCAGGTATATATTATGTGATAATAATTTACAAGCCCAGTGAGATTACTATCAATTTCATCCGCAACGTGTTACAATCAAAATCAGAAGAGGCTTGATTTCTAAAGTCATGTTGGTTATTGTGTGAGTGTGTGAGTTACATTTGGGAGAGGAGGGGGCTTTACGGCCGACCCCCTGTGTCAAAACTTTCGAATAATACCAATACAGAAATGTTTGTGACACAATTTTATGGCTAATTTATGACCATTAAGCAGAGAACGCGAGGTCTACACTTATGAACAGAGAAGTGAGAGTCCCGTTCAGATCACTGTTAAACTAATCGATTGATCTGACTGGGAGTTACCGAAACATTAAAACAGTGTTGAACTTACTTTAAAATGAATGTTCTGCTCTCTGGTCGGCTCCCTCACATGTATCCAACTTTTACATCTGGATTTTGGCTTTTACTTCCCCCTCGACTTTTCCCTCGCTCCCTTTTTCTCGCCGTCGTTTGTCTGTGTGAGTTTTCTTTTTCTTTCCAAAGGGATGGGCATGGGGCGAGGAAGTGACGCGACACTTATTGGTGAAAGCTGGATCAAAGAAGATCGACAGTCAGTATTCGATAGGAGGCTTGTATTACAGCCTGTCCTTCATTTGATGGTTGCGTTAATTAAAAACAGGGCAGAGTAGACGTGGGGATTTTATATATAGTGGGTAAAATATATCATAGAAAACAAAACAATTAAAATTTCGATTTCACTGTTATGTAATTGTGGAAAATTCAGACTGCCGCTGGAATTTATGGGATCATCCGTCAAATTTATGCCACTTTTAATGTGGTTTGTCCTGTCGTGTTTAATTAACAACTTCTTTCTTTCTCTCTTTCTTTCTTTTTAACCTATTTAGCCCCCCAAAAAAACATCAGATATGTATGGAATTCTTTTGAAATGACATATTAAACAATTCAACTATTGCTCTACAAAAACAAACAAATGAAATTTAAATAAATAGAAAGTCAGGGACTCTAAACTGAAACAAAAATCAGACAGTAGTAAAATATTGTGCTCTATCTTGTAGCAGAGCACATTTCAAATATACTTTACAGTATTTTCAACAATAAAGGCCACAGCATCTGTCTGTAACAGGAACAACATTTCTTAATGACTAATCCAGTTTATGGAAAAGAATATCAAAATGTGTTTAAAATGATATAATGAGCCAAAACTATATGTGCAATTTGCATATATTTCCCCAAAATGCTTTAACCGGGGTCAGACATGGACGTTGTATCAATTTGGCCTGTGCCAAAGCAAAGCTTGACACCCATATAGAATTTCACACTTTAACTGCTATGAAGGGTTTGACTTACAGCCGCCTGCAATTATAGTGGAATGCAGTCAGCGAAGTAAACTTGTGTGCCTTACACCTCTGAGCTGATGAAATCCTGACCTTACAGTTGTTCACACATAAAACCTGTGAGTAAGGAATCCACCTACACATTTCTGGTCTAATACAGACATACATAAGGATTGACAACAGGATCAGAGTAGATATGTATATTTTTGGTGTCCATGTTATCCAGCTTCCTCCCATGGGTTAAAGAAATAAGCATGACTTAACAGCAGGTACAAACACAATGGCGTTGGCTCGTGAGTCATTGTTTGTGAGATCTTGTCACAAATGCTCAGCATATTTGTGTGATGATGTAGCCAACAGGACAATTAGAACAAACTATTCATTCAGCAGGAACAGAATTCACTGTGGGAAATGGGCTGGAAATTGAATTCATTACAGTATCTCATTCAAACATTGTGCAACCAAACCTCAGAGAGGACAATACCCTCTAAAGAGAATTCATATTTGTACTGTAACTTGATTTAAAAATGAGAGACATTGAGTGTACTATGTTCTTTACTTTTTAGTGTTTAGTGATAGTTGTACATCAGCTTAAACTTCATGAGATTTTTATGTGGGTTTGAAATTTGGATTTTAATATTTCAGATAACCATTGAAAGTATCATAAGTAAACTTCCCAAGAAAAAAACACATCCTCTTGATGATCTGGGGGTTCAAGAACTGAGACTGACAGGAAATGACTCCTCTCTCACAAGGTTACAGTTCAAACATCCTGCAGCTGTATATGTTTCACCAGAAAGTGAAGGAAAAAAAATATGAGAGAGTGTGTAATAGCTACCACGTACAGCATAAAAACTCTGACATGACTTAAATAACATATCTTGTTTATGTGGTAAATGAGTCTCCCAGACGCAAAATATGATCATGGAAAATGTTTGAACACAAGATATCATGTTAAGGCTGTTAGCATTGATCACAGGGAAAACGGGAAATAATTCAAAGATTGGTCCCTTTATTGACGTGAGTTGTTTAAAACTTTTTTTCCGTCTGACAATTCAGTACAAAGAACTTCTCGTAAGCCATACCCTGATTTTTGTCTACCAGGTATCAGAATCCGCTCCCGTTTGTCATGATGAACAGTCTAGTGGACTGATAGGGGTCGGACCAGACTGGATGGTAAAGGTTTTGGCTGACAGTCGACCTAAAACGGATTACTTAATTTGCGGAGTAAGTAGAGGAAAGAGTGGGTAAGCATCTAGTCTTTTTTAATACATGTTTTCATCCCTGTTAGAATTTGTTCAGGGAAAAAGCGCGATCAGCACCACGTCACGTGACTTGGCCAAATTTACTCATCTGCCATTTTGTATCTTCACATACTGATTACACGAAGTTGGCCGTTAACGACAAGGGTAGCAAATATGCAGAGTTTTCCTGTCATTTTTTTCGATTATATATTAATTTGAAGTATAATATAGTTTCTCGTATTCGTAGAGACAGCTATAACTTCGATTTGTTTCGTGTTTTCCTCCCAGCCTGTATCTTGTTTACCTTTTCCTTTAGCGAGAGAGCTAACGCTAACGACGTTAGCTGTGTTTCTCGCTAGCTGGCTAGCTTAGCTGGCTTCCAACTGTACCAGCGCTAACTGTAGAGTGTGGCGAAATGGCGGCCAACACGGCACAAGCAACACCTTCAACAAACTGGTAGGTCACATTTTATTGTGCTATATATCAAGTGGAACTGGTGTTTGAGAGTATATGTCGCTTAACTTAAAGCTGTCACTGTTGTATCTGCTATGGTTTGGTAGAATGTCTTCTGGAAACATGAGTTAAAGAGAAGTGCTTCAGCACAGGATGTTGACAAGCCCAACCAGCCATTCAGGCCAATGGTTTGTGTCGCTGAAAGCTAACCTATTAGCCGGTTAATGCCAACGGTGATGACGGTTGTAATTCGACGGTTTGAGGTCACAGTTGTTTATCAGCAGTAGGTAAAAATATGGTGCATTTCAATGTTATAAATAAGCAGCGTTAACTTCTCCTGACCTTAAAGCTTTAGTGAAATATTTTGGCTGGGTGGCTTTCAAATGTCAGCTGTTGGGATAGCTATTTAAAAGCGAATAGATTAACCCTTATCTAATTGTAAGCAGGTTGCTGATAGTATATTGACATTATCTAGAGAAAATGACAATCTTTTCCAATCCTGTTTACATCCTTGTGTTTATTTTAGGTCTTTTGGTGCTCCTGGAGAAGGCCAGGTTCATGAAAACCCAGAATGGGAAAAAGCAAGACAAGCACTAGCGTCCATTAACAAGAGCCAGAGCTCGGCTAAGTCTTCACAAGCCAGCCGGACCACAACAGAGGTTTGCTTTTGTTTAATCGTGTGGATGTGCTCTTGGTATTGACAACTATCTGTGGTCTTCAAAGATCCAAAGTGTGAATTTGTTTAACACTCTTGCAAGATGTTGATATTGCAATTTATCCATTTAAAGGTGAACAAGTAAGTTGAGCAGATATAATTTAATTGAAATATTTCACATTGCATCACCTTGTTAGTACACATAGCATTTATTAATACACAGGGATTCTGAATGGTAAATAGATTTCAAATATTAATGTTTTATGTTTGTAGTGTTATTTATCAGTAATAGTAATTGCACTGAGTGTGTTTCACAAATATAGTGTATCTGTCCTTGTCCCATTGTCATTCTCCTCTGTTCCAAATCTATTTCAGGCTGGTCAGTTCCAGCCAGCGGTATCTGATTCTACAACCATTCAGCAGCAACAGCAATACTATCCTTGGTACCAGCAAACTCAGCAAACATATCCTGGATATACATACCCCTACAACTACTACTACCCAATGGGTCCAGTAAGTACACAGAGAATCTTGGTTCTAACGTCACTGCAACATCTAGTTAACTAGTTAACAAAGCATCAGACTTAAAAATTCATGGAGGTGTTCAGTCTTAGTTTCTTGGAAACATTTTAAGATACCATTCCAACATCAGTGTTATAGCGTTTTAGAAAAGCTTCTTCAGTTTCTGAATGTTTTGTTGCTGAATTCTCAGTATGGAGCCACATATCCAACAAACCAGTTTGGAATGCCATCAGGGCCTTACCCAGGACCACCAACCTCTAATGGACAGGTGTGTGCTAGAATTTTTGCAAATCTATAGTCAAGATTGAGTGAAGTCTATCATCATGTCTTTTTAAAATGAGGCTTAAAAAAAGTTTTGTTTTGATTGAAAGTTAACAATAAATTTCATTCTCTCTTTTCCCAGCCTCCCCCAGTGCCAGGAATGGAAGATCAGTCCCCAAGCTACCCACCTCAACCACAACCTCCTCCCCCTGCTGTACCCCAACCACCCCAGAGTCCAACCACCTCAGACCAACCCCCTCCTCCTCCTCCACCACCTATCCCCCCACCACCCAATTCCCAGTACCCCCCTCCCCCCTCTCCAAATTCCTACAGTGCCAATAACTCCATGCCTTATCCACCTGGTGACCCTAACCAAATGCAACTATATGATAATAATTCCCAGGGAAGGCCCAACTATGGACAAGGCTTCCAGGCCCAGAATACTTATCAGTCGTCTCAGACTGCCCCTATGCCCCAATATCTGCCAGGACTTGGCAGAGGAGAGGCCAACAAAAACAAAAACCAGAAACAAGGACAGCAACTTTGGCACCGCATGAAACGTAAGATTTACTGCTGTGATGTACCTGAAGCGTACCACCTTTTCTAATTGCTGTATATCTTAAGTGCTGCTCAGATATATACGTATGTCACACATATTAAAGCAACAAAAGTTGGATTTGTGTACCAGAGCTCTGAGCTGTAAGACTGTCAAAAACACTGCGGGTCAAAGAAATCATTTCAGATAAAACTTTGAACAGATTCTGAAGGATATGGATCAGGTGTCAGCACTAGCCATCTGTTATATTTGTTAATTTTTACAGAATGTTTTTTTGTGTGTTAATTTGTTGTCACAGAGGCACCTGGGGCAGCTTCTGTGAAGTTTAATATTTCAAAGAGACCCTATCAGGTTCAATGTGGTCCAGTTTCCAATCAGAGTTTCCCTCCTGGCGAGCAGCCTTCAGGGTTAAATCCGGCTCCTTCCTCCCCAGCTAGTGCCACAGCTGCACCTGGAGGTGCTCAGACACGGTGAGAACTTTTCTGTCTTCACAAGTTTTCTTTTTCCTTATTGTTATGTGTGTGTTTGTAAATCTCTAAATAACTGGAGTTAAATTCTTACTCAAAATCATTGTCTTTCAGACCTCAGGACTGGCCCCAAGCCATGAAGGAATATGTGCAGCGCTGCTTTACAGCCTGTGAGACTGAGGAGGACAAAGACCGCACAGAGAAGGTGCTGAAAGAGGTTCTTCAGGACAGGTTAAAGGATGGCTCTGCTTATACTATTGACTGGACTCGCGAACCATTGCCAGAGTGAGTTGAGCATTTACCTGCTGTATGTTTTATTGTATAAATGAACCTTTTTTTTTCTTTTAGAAACCACTGAGAGAGTTTGATGGTGGTGGTTGAATTGACATTTATACATGTGGATCTTTAATTTTTTTTGTAGGCTAAAAGTCAAACAATCTCGCTGGGAAGCAGTCCAGCCCCAGAGGGCGTCAGATGGTGCTTTAAGCCGGGGTGGAAGCACAGCAGCGGCAGCTTCAAGAGGCAGGGGTGTTGGACACAGACTGGGCAATTACCGAAATATCTTTTCTCAAAGGAGCCCTTCCTCTAGTTCATCTCGTTCCTCCTCCCGTTCACCATCCCCCTCACATGGCCGACACAGAGACAGAAGCAACCAAAGGCATAGACGCAGGTGAGTCACTTTTTTTCTTCTGTTAACTTTTGTTACGGAGGGTTTCTTCTGTATGAACTTTTAAAACATTTGATGTCTCTGTCATCCAGTGATTCTGGCTCCCAGTCAGACAGCAGCATCTCCAGTGACCTTCGGCCTCAGTTGTCAAGACGAAGCCAGAGAGGAGCCCGTGGTCGTGGTAATGACAGAGACAGAGGACGTGGAGGTGGAGAGCGAGGACGGGGAAGAGGAGGGAAAGCCAACAGAGGAAGAAGGTAAATTTGGTTGTTTAAAAAAATTTAACTGTCTTATAAGACCCAATCGCTTCATTTGATTATTGTTCCAATGTGAAGGTCAAATTAAGGGATAATCTGTCTTTAAGTGCTAAATTGTGCATTCAAAATAGCTTGTGATGTGAATAATCTATAACTCACTTCCTCAGAAATCTGGAAGATGCCAGCGCAGCTGTTGGAAAGAAGAGGAAAGGTGGCAACGCTGGTCTTGATTTCCACGATCCCAACAGAGAAGCCAAGAAGCAGAGCAGAGCAGCTCGCTTTCACAAGCAGCTTCGCTCAGAGCCACTGGTTCTCTCCATTAACTCCCTAGACCTCCCCGATGGAACTCAGGAAGGCCTCAGCTGGGAGGACTGCCCCATCGTGGGAACATGCCAGGACATCACCAAGCCGTACCTGAGGCTCACTTGTGCACCAGACCCCTCCACTGTTCGCCCTGTCTCTGTAAGTGGTTTTCTTTTAAAAAACGTAGGGGGACAGTGGAGGGATTGCCTGAAGAATCTCCATGTCTTCTGTAACTTCTACCAGACTCTGACTTTCATCTGAACTTGTTTCTGCCCCAGGTCCTGAGAAAATCCATGCAGGCTGTAAAAACTCACTGGCAAACCCACCAGGACTACGTCTACGCCTGTGAACAGATGAAGTCTATACGACAGGACCTCACGGTTGGTCATCTTTACATATACTGACTTGCCTTCTTAGACTTATTGAAATGTGAATTATCTTCTGAGCTTATCCTGTATTTTTTGTTGTACGTTTATTTTAACCTGTTGTCATTCAGGTCCAAGGAGTTCGTACTGACTTCACAGTGGAAGTGTACGAGTGTCACGCACGTATTGCTTTAGAAAAGGTGAGCCAGTATTTTTATTTTTTCCTCCATTGTTGAGTGAGGAAATTACACCGTCTTTACTGACGTGCCTGTTTTTAATTCCAGGGAGACCATGAAGAATTCAATCAGTGCCAGACCCAGCTGAAGGCTCTGTATAAGGATAATCACTCGGAGAACATTGGAGAATTCACGGCTTATAGATTGCTGTATTATATCTTCACCAAAAACTTTGGAGGTATAACGTCATCGTTTTTTCAAAGCTATCATTACACGTCCTTTTCAGATGTTTTCTTGTCATATATTAACTTTGGACTTTCATTCTCCTCTCAGATCTGACGACTGAGTTGGTATACTTGACCCCTGCACTGCGGGAAGATGTGTGTGTGGCTCATGCACTTGCACTGCGTGCTGCCTGGGCATTAGGAAACTACCGTAGATTCTTTAAGCTGTACCTGGAAGCCCCACGCATGGCTTCATACCTCATTGACAAGTTTGTAGAGAGGGAGAGAAAAGCAGCACTTCGGGCCATAGTCAAAACGTAAGAAGAGCTTCTGCAGAGCTTAGATGCAAATGTGTTAATTTCAAGATACACGCTAACCTTTATGGCTTTGTTCCTCTTCTGTTTACAGGTTCAGGCCTGATGTGTCGGTGCAGTATGTGCAGTCCACTCTGGCCTTCCCTTGTTTAGACTCCTGTATGGCCTTTCTCACTGGGCTAGGTGTCACCTTTACCCCATCTGACCCCCTAAAGATAGACTGCAAAACCAGCACAGCCTCTTTAGCTGCTTCTTGAAAGGAGGGTGGGGATAGAACTATAGAGGGAGGGATCTTTACATTTACAATGCACTTCAGACACCTCAGACAGTAGTTGGCCATGGAAGAAATACAAACTATCATACAGAATGATACATGTGACATCACTGAATTGCAAGATTCACCAAAGGCAGATTATTGTTCTAAACACAAGTTAGCACATACTTTCATACAAACATTCTATACTTGCCTAATTCCCATTATATCTAACCACATTTAGAGTGAGGGAACAGTTCAGTAAAGATTATCATGTACTTTCAGCACTTAGAGGCCAACAAGTAACAGAACCAGATCAGGGAGACAGTCAATCATCACGGTTCCTGTTCCTGTACCACCATCAGATGTGAAAGCTAACGGTGTTCTGTCATGTTTTTTCCTTCCTCAAGTCAACAGCTCCAAGACCTGAAGTCCCAAGCCCTGTCAAGCTAAAGGGAAATCTAAAAAGCTATTCTGGACGTCACTGAATGAGCCGTCCTGTTTGAAACGCAGCAAGCAATCAGGTTGGCGTACCAGTTCTTCACAGAGACTTTGAAACAACAAGGTGAGAAGATGCCAGCAGCAAAGAGTTGTGCTAGCAGTGAGTGGAAGAAGAGTTGGTGGTTTGTATGCCCTGCCCTACACCCTGTTTCCTTAAGGTATCCAGGCTGGCCCTTCATCCTGCGTCTCTTCTATTTTTGAACGGCCCTTGAAAGCAGTGGACTAAAGCCTTAAGTCTTTTTCCGGATTTTTTTAAGAAGAACATTTCTACTGATCACAGTCATGAAATAGGTGGCCAGCATTTGGGCAACGTCATCATCTGCTAAGCATTGACTGTAAGAAAGGAATACAGGCAAGTGTTCCTATCCAAGGTGATGCGCTCACTCTCCCAAGCCCTCCACTCTGGCCTTTATCACCAGAATCCAAACATTCAGAGGTAGAGAGGAAATCTGCCTCCATCATCCTCAGGTAGAAGTTCTGCCAGTACCTGGAATCCAGCAACCTCTGATCGCTGAGCAAAGCATTGGTGATCTCCATCTCCATCCACATCAGCAGTGTTTTCTTCCCCTGGTCACAAAGATCAGCTGAAGGAGGATCCTTTGTGTTTGGAGCATCACTGAGAAATCTGCTGCTGCTTCAAGAGGGAACAAGTGGTTTGTATGCTTTGTGTGGCTCCAGTGTTCGCAAGGCTGGTAAGAGAAAAAGGACTTCTCTGGAGGAGGTGGATGACAGAGCAACAGAGGTGTTCTCTCACATTTCTCACAATAGTTTTGTGTTTTTCTAAGTGGACCACAGTATAAGCCTTCCTCTTATTACATTATTAAAGATTATGAGATTCAAAACAGAATTTAATGAAGATGAATTGAGAGTCATAACAATACAATAGCCTAAAATGCAAAATAATTGAGTTGGTATGAACCTGGAAATGTTTCTGCACAGATACATGCTGCTGATCTAGTGTTAAGTATTAACATTATAGCTAAACTTGATACTGATGCAGGCAGTTGTACAATAAAGGAGGAAAAGCAAGTTGAGCAAAGACTGATGCTTTTATGTTTACTCATTAAAAGAAGTGGTTTAAGTACTAGAAGGAAAGTGCAGCTGAAGCCTCATTGTAGTTAAATAAATCCAATTGAGCCTAAAATGTAACTGGCAGTGGAGTTGTTGAATAGTTATCGCTGGTGGTATACGCATGTCATCAAACGATCATTGCCACATGAGCCAGCTACAAAATAAGGGGAAGTTACCTTGGTACTGTGGCTTTTGTAAATCTGAACAGTATTAAAAGTTTAGCCTCAGGATTCAGACTTTTCCAACTGAGCAGGACAAGAGTGGAGGCAGGCTTGCTGAACAATCAACATGTTTACATGTCTGCTTAGTATATTTTTGTAAATATTGTATATTACTGCTGTGGTTCTTTTCACTTGGTGCATATGATAGCGTTTTTGTTCACACATGGGTAAGTGGGATTTCCTGATATTTTCTTTTAAACATTTGTGTGACAATGTAACTGCAGGATGTAGTAGTGGAGTTGGAAGTTCCAGTTTCCTAATTTCCCCAGTGAAGTCTAAAACATTTGAGAAAAACTTTTGAACCATTTTAAGTCTAATTCCAAATTTCAAGTCAAATCACAGTTTGAAATTGTTTCTTTAGGCTGAATCAAATTGAGTAATTTGCCTGTTGTATGGCGGTTTAGTGTTAGCAGATGGCTTCATGTGAATCTTGAACACATCTTTTGGAGATTGGGACCTAATGTTCAACACAAGCAATGTTAACACCGTGAGGAAAATAGTTTTTCCATCTGGCTGAAAACACTCTTCTGTAAACTTTGATCTGAATTTTTTTTTATTTTTTTTTCAAAAATGTTCCTTGTTAAAGTTTCCACAAACATCTTGTATTGACAATGATCTCAACATGTTTTCTTTCTTCCCACTTTCATTTACCTCATCCCCTCTTTCCTTTTTGCTGATTCCTACCCTCAGTTCCCCACACCCTCCTCTCTTCACGCCTTCAGACTTCTCATTCTTCAGCTTGTTGTACTGCTGCATTGCAGGAGCACACAGGAGTGATAAGTGGGCCAACAACCACCTCCAGACGCCAGCCGAGGAGAGTGAATTGTGAGCAATCCAAGTCTTGGTTTGCCCCACTGAAGTTGAAGCCATACAGCTCATAAAATACATTGGAGTCTTGCTCAGTGAAATGTGGAAAGTGTTGATCTGCTGCTAATGTGTTTTTTGCTGCTAACCCAAATATTTGAGGTTGAACTTGATACCTGTCGAGTTTTTAAGCAACACTTGATTGATACAGTGAACATGCTGTCTTCTGTTTGTCCAGATGCATTTAATGCTGCTGTATTGATACACCAATTGTACTTTCTGTCCTTCAGGTTTTTTTTAATAATAGTGAGTATGCATTAAATTAGCAAGATTCACAGAACTTACAAAAGCCATGTTGCAAGAGTTTGCCCTCTCACTGAAAAAATGCATCTGGACATACAGAAGATGTATATTTGAAATTCATTTTCATTTCCTAACTTTACTTTCTGTTAATACACAGTGGTGTTTTTTTAGGCAAAGTTTATTTTTATAATTGCTGGTGTATGCTCCCATGCTAAGAAATTGCTCTTTGGTCTCTTGATGTCATGAATTTCACTGATGCTTCTTTGTGTGTATGTGAAATATGTTACAAGTGTGAATATCTGATGTCTTAGGCTTTCCACAGTGAATCAGCCCAGAATGTTTGACTTATATTTTTTTAGTGGAACATTCAGCTCAGAAAACTAACTATACACATTTTCATTTTAGATGCATTTGTGTTCTCCCCCTTCCAATGCCTGATTTATGTTTTCAGAATTGTTTTGCTCCCATGTTGCTGTATACCCCATCGGTCTTTGTAATTCCTTCCTATTTGACACGAGAACACTCCAGGCTCCACTTCTTTAACCCCTCTCATTTTGCTGCTGCACCTTTTTTTCCACTTGATTTTATTTTGTCTTTCCTCACTCACTCATATTTCCTCTCCCTGCATGCTGTCCTCTCTTCTCCCCTTTAACCAGTATTATGTCTTTTCTCATCCTTTTTCCCTTTAATGTTGAGTATGTTTGTGACTATTTGACCTCTGTACAACTAGTCACAATCACTAGTAAGTATTGTTTCCTCCGCAAAGCTTTGGTAGTTCATGTTGCAGCTCACTAACAACTGAAGCTGAAGGTTTATCTTCTTCCATCCTATCCTCGTCCCTACTCCTCTACAGATCTAACATAAGAAACTGCCATTTTGTAAATATTGTGTACATTTTGAACTTGAATAAAATCTGATTATGATAAGCATTCATTGTTGTCTGGGAATTATGGGGCTTTGGCTGATGGATATTCACTTTGCTTTATAGATAAACGTGTTTGCACCACAGTTTCTGGCATAAATTGTTGCCTTCCCAGATGTTGATACTGCCCATGCTTATGGGCATTTATCATGGCTTCTGGCTTATGAATGCTGGTACTGAACTGGGTAAACCCTCTCCTCTTTTGAGTGGAGAACAAGATGTCAATGAGAAAACAGATGCAAAGAAATGAGTTCACGTTTCGGAGTGACTCTGGTCTTGTGGTAACTTCTGCAGAATCATTTCATGTTTTCAATGCAGTGCTGTCTGAGGACCCGAAGTTCCACCCAGTATTGTTTTATGGCTTTTCCCCTTTTGTTCTGGGACAAAATTGGAGATGAAGACTACTAGGCAAAAAGAAGAAACCAAACAAAATATGAGACACAAATGTCATTTCTGAGCTTGAGTGTATTTTATATGGACTGAAGTGGTGTTGCCAATTGTATTTGACATTCTTTCTGAAAATCATGGATGCAGCTTCCTCCTCTCCAAAAAGGAGAGGGACCACCTAGTTTATTACCATGACTCGTTTGGTGGCACGGAGAAACATCTAGAAAGGAGACATCAATGCTGGACACTATCCAGTACAAAGGTTACATGTAACATGCTGCTATCCTGAAGAAGCCAAACTACACCCACTACATACCCAGACGACAGAGGCTCATCAGTTAGCACAGCTACGAGGGGACTTTGGGGGTTTGTTTACATGTGGAGGAAATGCCTTTTAATCCAGATTTAGTTAAGAAATTATCAGCCAAAGTCTCTCCATGTTAGTTGAATGTCAGCTGTTTGATGTAAAACAATAAGTAATGTAAATTTCTGGATTAATTGTAAAAATGAGTCATAGAACAGGGGAGTCAAGTTTTACATGAACAATTTATTGTGAAGTATTGAGTGAGAGGCATCTGTGACACTAAGTAAAGAAAAAAGAAACACATGAATGATATTGTATTTTTGGAACTTTGTTTGCCAGAAAAATCTGAAACTTGGAAAAAGGGTAAAAAAAAATATATATATATATATATATATATATATATATATATATATATATATATATATATATATATATATATATATATATATATATATATATATATAAAGCAAAGAGATGGGTGTTAACATATAGTTAAGTATGAATTAACTTATTTTAAACAGGAAACCGGAGAAGTTTACAGGTTTAAGGCTCTAACAGAACTTGGGGGGAATTAAAGATTTTTCCAAAGTAAGATTGAAAACACAAATATGTGTGAAACCAGTTCATATTCACAAATATGAACTGGTTTCACTTGAGTTACCCCTTTATCATCTGCACTGAAGATTTTACTTCATGTTTTACCATTATATAAAAACAAAAAGTGTACCTCTTAAACTAATACTGCCATCCCAATGAAACAAAAAGAAAAGCCTATTTAATCGCAGAGCTGAATATGGTTGAACAGTTTCAGTTTGTTAAAGAAAGTTTTTTAACGAGACACAGCCTAGCTGTTGTTTAAAAGAAAAGGAAACCACTTAGACTTTTAAGAGCAACAGAAAACAACTAGTAAAACTATACTAGGAAGTAAGAAAGAAAGAGCTCAAAACAGTATAAATAATGAAAAAAGAGAGACAGATCTTGGCACTACGAGGATAAGAGTGAAAGAAGCTAAGATTTAACTCCCGTGCAGAAGTTTCTGTCAATGCATATTTCTTTGGGATGACTTTTGTATTATTAATTCTTGCTGTGAAAATACTAATTTCATATATTCCAAATGTCTGTTTTTAGTCACCATGACAGAACAGGCTGCATTGTTGGCTAAAACTCCTCACAGAAGCTCTAAGAATAAGAAAATACAGGCACTAAGTCAAAAAGAAAAAGGTTATAAATCATGCAAAGAAAAAGTCATCAGAAAAGAGAAGAAAATGAGAATTAAGATCCAGAATTAGATAGAAAGATATTAAAGTCTTTTACTTATACAACTATATCTAAGAAGAGAATGAAACTGGAAAATTAGGGAGAAAATAGAAAAGTAATCAAACAAGCTACATTAAAATTATAAGATGATGCACAGAAAGGGAGCAAAGAAAGGATTGGAAATAGGAAAAGAAGACAAGAGGAAAGAAGAAAAAGAGGTTGAATACAAGGAAGTAACAGAGGAAACAGGTGGAGTAAATTAAAAGCAGTTGTTAGAAATAGACCAAAAAAAAAGCCAGAAAATTGTCTGGATCAATAAAGGACAGAAGAGGGCAGGAGAGAAAACAGGTTTTATTTAGAGGTAAACATCAAACACACCAGGTAAGAATGAAACAGAAAAAAAAAGAAAATGCAGAGAAGAAATGATGAATAATAACTGAGAAGGCATTTAGCAGCTCTGAGAGAGAACAGAGAGGAAAAAGTAAAATGACAGTATGAAGTGAAATAAGGCAACAGACGAGAGAAGAGTCTCAAAGGAGAACAGATCAGCACAGGTCTATCTAAAGATGAAGGTAAAAGCTTTGCATGTTCAGGTTAAGGCGACAGCAATGCACAGCTCAGTCTGAATGTAAAGCAGGGTTGAAGCAGCTCAGTAAATTAAAATTTTCCTGGATAGGGAGGTACAAACGTGAGCTATAAACCAAGCAAGACTGTGTTAGTGAGGATTTTAAAAGAATGGAAAGCAAAGGTTAAAGAAAGCTCCGCAAGGAAAATTAGAAATAAGAAGAAAATTAGTGATACAGGATAAGAAAAAATCCTCTTTGGGGAGCATGGCCTAGCGGTTAAGGTCGCAGTTTAGGCGGTGCCCCATAAGGTTCACCCTCAAGAGGGTAGCCTCTGGGTTCAAATCAAGCCTGTTTCCTGCATGTTGCTCCCCACTCTCGCCCCTTTTCTAACTCTATACACTGTCCCCTCCTCTATCATTAAAAGTATGACAGGCCCAAAAATAACTTTAAAAAAAATAAAGAAGGAAAAATAAAGAAACAATGGCTGTATTTAGAACTACAAATGTGAGAGGTAGATTGTTAGAAAGGCAAAAAAAAGAAAAGAAAAAAATATTCCAGCTCAGTTAAGTCCAAACATTAGTTCTGCGATTGTAATAATGATACCAGAGTCACAGCTGTCTCTCAGTCAGTAAATAAACAATGTCAATACATTGTCCACACACACACACACACACACACACACACACACACACACACACACACACACACACACACACACACACACACGCACATACGCCCACAACCACTCAATTTGAAAATTAGTAAATATCTATCAGTATAAATAAGTCAATTTCCACTGTATAAATGGTTTTGTACAGTTGACCCGTGAAAGTTGAAAAATCTCAGATAAAACTCAGAAAAAAAAATAAATCTCACAGTATTTACCACCAACTACCCCTCCTGTAGTGTGAGCAAACATCCTTAAATAAAGAAAACAGTCATCCTTCAAAGGTTTTTAAGCAACTGTCCTACATGACATCCTCCTCCAGGTGCTAAGTATTCATTGGTAGAATAAGTCCTACAGTATTTACATTTTGAGTTCGTTTAGCCTCTCAAGGAGAGGATGGTGATAGAAGCAGGAGGTACAGCCATTTCCACATTTTTACAATTTTAAGGATCTCATCATCTGTCCTGCAGTGTTCATGGATCAGCCAGTCCCCAAGTTCAGGAGCGATGTCAGCCCTGCCCCCTGCCAGGTACCTCAGTACGGGGTAAAGCGGTTATATCCTCCTCTGTACAAACTGGCCTGTTGACAGAAGCAGTTGAGTAGAAACTGTGGTGCATGTCACAGGACAGCTTTCAACAGGTGCTGTGAGCTTTACTTACCATTGTACCAACTCCGTATGTTGTTGTTGGTCCGACTGAGTGGTGATAGGGATCGGCAGCTGTGGCGTAGACCCGTCCATATCTGCTCAAAAACATGAGAAGAAGAGTCTCAATTGATCTCAGAAAACTGAACACAAACACCCTGATTCATTTATTTTAACATTGCCATGGAAAATGTATTGATCAAGTCAACTGACAACTACCTCCTGCCAGTGGTCTTGGACATTATTAATAACTGCGTTGTGAGAATCAATAATGCCACAGACAGTCTTGTGTGCTTTTAAAGGTCATAAAGACTCATCAGTATTCATATCAGTCTTACTATTAACCAGCTAAAAACTCTTCACAGTTGCTTTAGTTGAACTGCTTCATTGTGTTTTAAATGTAGGTTCATGTCAAACAGTGGTCTTATTGAACTCTGGGCCAGCCAAGACTGAAAGGCCTCGTTTTTTAACTTGACATCTTCCTTTACTATTTAACAGGTTACCCCTCTGACAGGCAGTGATGGCCTTTTCTATAACTTCTTGTAGCTGAAACTTATTATTCTTTAATATTGTCCTGTTTGGAGTTAAAAGAGAGTTGTATTGTTGAAAACACTGGTGAAATCATTTATTGATGCCTACCCATCACTAAATGTTGCTGTTGCAGCTGAAGCTGACTGAGCCACTCTGTAAGCTGCAGGGTATCCTCCCTGGGCCAGAAAAAGACAAATAACATGAATAAAGATGCCACATTACAAGCAAATTCTAAGGAATTGTTGGAAATGACATACTTACATAGACCTCTGCTCCATACAGCCCATCCTGATATACAACCCTGATGAAGGTAAGCATACAGCATCAAATGATGAAGCAGTGAATAAAATGAGTATAAAGCTGGCTGTAGCATTTGGTAGCAGAGTCTTACCCAGGGTATGCAGGCACAGTGCCAGGTGTGGCGGCAGCTGAACGGATGGTGTTGTAGACGGCTCGGCCTCGACCACGGAGAGCAGAGCCGCGGTAAGCCAGGGTGGGAGTTGCTACAGGATATGGGAAACTAGCAACTAACAAGATGGAGAAGGAAAAAACACATATTTCACACATGTCATATTTCAAATAGGATAAAAAGTACAATTCCTGTGTTGATTTGGTAGTTAGAGCTCAGTGTCATAGAGAAGAACTTACCTGTATAAAGCTCAGGTGCATACATTGCCCCCATCACAGGGTTGATCTTCCATCCAGAAGCTGCACAGAAAAAAAGTCATGTCTGTTAAGTTTTTCAGTTACCCAGGTCTGTTTGTTTATCAGTTCACAATCTTAGTGTAAACACTGACTGGAAGGAAGTTTATCGTACTTGAAAGTTCACCATTTACAAGAGGCGTCTGGGGCTTCTTGGTGACTACTCTTGCAGTTGCATTGTTAACCTGGAGGGGGCACAAAACAGAAAAAAATATTTATCAAAAGAGGAAAACCATGAAAATATTTTGAAGGAAAAAGTCAGGATTCTTCCTTACCTCAATCTTCCGCCCCTCCACAATTGTCCCGTTGAGCTTTTCTCTCGCCCGATCAGCCTCAGTTGCACTTTCAAAGGTGACAAACCCAAAGCCCTGCAAGTCACCAAAGTCACACTCTATTCTGTTTTTCAGACATGATGTTTCAGGAATTATGTTCCTGCAACTCTCACCTTTGAACCCCTCTCGTTGAAGATAATTTCTACATCAAGGATCTTCCCAAATTGCTGAAATGATCAAAAAGGAGTCCATGTGATTTCAGTTTTTGGTGTTTTAAATACATGTGGAAGCAGATAGAAACCAAGATATATATACCCCAAACATCTGGCGGAGGTCTGGGTCTCTGAAGCGAAACGGGATGTTGGAAACGTGGAGGCGTTTTGGCTGGGCCTTACCTGACCCCTCCTCCTCACTTCCACTTCCTGCTCCACCCCCTGATGACACCGACACGCCCAGAGACTGGGGATCAGAGGTCACAGGGGCCAAAGCATCCTCCTGACAGTGAGAAAGTATGAACAGAAGAAGGAAGAGAGGTAGCATGCATGTTGATAGAAGAATAGACAGGAAGGAAGAGGACGTGAGAGAACAAACAAGAACAGAAGGATGGAAAAGAAAGATAGAAAAAGAAGAGTTTAAATGAACAGAGTAGAAGTGAGGATAAGGAAGGGAGAGAGCATCAGTGGGAAAGAAAAGAAGATGGAGGGGATAATAAAATGAATTCAGAAATTAGATTCAGCAGAGTATGTGCTAAAAGTTCAGTTGCGTAAGCATCACATCATTAGGCAAAGACAATTTTCATAAAGTGATCCAAACCAAAGAGCATTCAGCAACCAGTGATCCCTCTCAGGCACCGCACAATATCAACAGTTTCTAAAACCAAAGCTAATCACTCAAGTGGTTGCAAAGAGAGTTAAATCAAGTTTAATCTCCTCAGAAGATAAAAAAGACAGTGACTTAGTGCCAAGTTTGTTTATGAGTACTCAGATTATTCATGTAGTTGTAATATTCTGTAAATACACATAAAACTACCTTCATATTAACTGATCAGAAATGACCCATGCAGGAAAAGTTCAAGGCCTAGAGTGGCAAAACTGAAACATTCACTGACCCACAATGCACCACGATGCTAGTGTGTGCACGCATATGTGTGTATATGTGCTGGTCAACCATTGCAGGAGTAGAAATGTTAAAGAAATGTTTTTTTAAGACAGATGAATGAGCTCAAATGAGAAAAAGAAAGTGGAAAGGTCTGCAAGGAAAAAAGTAATAAAAGCTTTAGAAAGCAAGAAATTGAGCAGAGTGCACCAGAAAGAAAAAGAAACGTCAGAAGCAGAGGAAAAAATATCTGTGAAAATATTGATGTGTGCCGCAAAATCATAGATTTGTTTGCAGAAGTGAAGAATTGATTATTAGCATTCTAGTACCAAGAGGCAAATATTGAAAAAAGGCCTTAATGCAGCAGGAAAGAGTCAAATTAAATGAAACAAGGCAAATAAGGTGCGCAAAAAGCTTGAAAGGGTGATAGGGAGAAAGGCAAAGGGGCAGAGATCAAAACTAAACGTTCCAACAGGGTCAGTCTGGGGTCAAGGTGCTGCTTTTCTGCCAAGGGTTAAAGGTCATTTGTCAAGGGGCGTAATTAATAAGTTTGGTATAGACAGAAAAAGAGACACATTCATGAAGGAGAGTAATTTACACACATAAACTCACACAGGCCACTGGATTATACTACACTGGCTTGCTGTAGCTCAGTACTGAAAATAGCAGACTGTCACATCCGCACACACACACTCACACGCGCACATACACACACACACCACAGACAGGCTACAGTGGAAGGGAGACAGGGAGAGGAGGTTGAGTTGGGTGGTGGTGTCATGTCACGATGCAGAATAATTTTTCTGGACCTGAGCGATATTTCAGGGGAGGAAAGGGGGTCATCTGGTCAGCATCCCCCTTTGACCCCCGCCCTCCATGGTGGCGTCTCAACTTTCCCCACACGAAAATCAGCGCAGACCCAAGTTTGTCAGGGGCTCTAGTAATAGAATATATAGATGGGGCCACAAAACACCATTTATAAGAGGAGGCAAAGAGATTGGTAGGAGCAGGACAAAGAGCTGGCCTGCCAAAAAGATCAGACTAAACACATCTGTCCTGGTCCTGACAGAGATTTGATTAGCGTTTTTCAAAGCTTAACAACACTGCAAAAGAAGATCAATAATATTTCTTTTTTTTTTTTCATTAAAGATAACTCTGATAGCAAATGATTTAAACCTTATTTTAAATGTTGTCACATTTTCAAAGCATTTTATGAAGGTTTAGAGTCCTGCTGGTAGCTCCATCAATCTGTTCTACATAAGCTAATTCTAGTATGCTAACATGGTCAGATATTTCTAAAGTGCTAGTTATAAGCGAGTTAATTGTAAATCATTTTTACAATCTGAGCATTTCAACAAGCTTAACTTTAGTTTATTTTCTTAGAATTTTTACATCTTAGCTCTTTCTGTATCACATAAGTGTGGAATGCTAAATCTTAGTGTACGCTGTTAGAAAATTTCATTTCATAGGCTACAAACAACACCAAATTTTGTGTTAGCATGATTACATGCTAAATCTTAGCTTTGATTCTGACAATTTAACATGTTATACTTAAGTTTGTGCTGTCAAATCAAAGTGTTTAGTTTTAGCTTGTTAGCTAAGGTGTCATTTCCTAGTTAGCTAATTATATAATTATGCTTACAATTTTTAACTTTTGACCTGATGATGTGTTGCACTTTTCAAAGCCACCTATCAAGTATGCCCGGACTTAATGTGAAGAAAAGGACTAACCACAAGCAGTGCTATGAAATAAGCAGAGCTAGACTGATAAGATATCGCAGGTTTGTGAAGAGAATTTTCAGAAATGGTGTGTGTTCTCACTTTTGGGACTAAATTTTTGTAATGTCTGAAAAGTGAATGAGGATTATGACAGGACCACTTCTGGTGTTTGAATCTGCTGGAAAATGAATATCCTATTAAGATACAATTGTTTTTGTTATTTTATGAATACCAAAATTAACTTTTCAATCTCACAAACCATAAAACTGTAAACCACAGAGTGCATGTCATGTTGTTTACATCCTCTACCAGCTTTAAACTGTCAATACAAACTCAACATTAGACAGCTACAATCTTGAAAAGTGATCTGTTTTATTGGTGGCTAAATAAGACACAGGGGAAAAGGAAAGTGGAGATTTATTTTCATCAACAAATCCCCCCTCAGCTGTCCCCCTGTCTCTGCTGAATTCCCGTACATGGACCGCACAGTGGAAGTGGGACTCTAAATATAGAAGGAAACTCTATCTGTCCATGTTTCTGTAACAGGACATATGGATGTACTACCCTGTGGCAGCAGGGGTTCTAGTCACATTTAAGTCAAGACAAGATCATGTTTAACTAGGGCATGAATTTCTGTTGTGAGTTTTCTCTTACCGTGTTACTGGATGTCAGAGCCTCAGCCCCATCGAGCTGAGCCCCCTGATAGACTCTGAGCTGAGGATGTTCAGGGTACTCTGAACTGGCATGGGCAGAGCTGAAGTCAAGAGGTGGGAGTCTGCCAGCAGGTGTTGGCGGGCCTTGACCTGGTGGAGGGTAGGTGGGGGGAGGGGCATAGACCTGGGGGAGGGCGGGGTCAGCACTGCCAGGGCCGGCCTCCTGTGTGGGGCCCCCCTGTGGAGAGAAAGAGAGAAAGCAGACACTGCTGATAAACCAGGTATCAAATGTCAGAGGTGTAAACAAACCAACCACCATTCTGGTATTGTTTTAACTTTTATACAATAAATAATTACTCTCTGTGGTTGACATGACTGGTCTGCTGGAAAGATTACTCCACGGCCCTAGTTTAATATTTCATGGCACTCCATAGATTCAGAAATAAATCATAAATCATACAAAATGAATTTAAACAGTGTGTTATGAAGTAACCATATAGGTTAAATTTAGCAATTCGATTAAAAAAACAGAGTGTAAAAGCATAAACACTGCTCCAGCCTTACAAGATTTAAACTTCAATTGATTCACAAACTGATGCATTTAAAAGCTAACCTCCAATGATATCATGTATACGGTAAAGTACAATGGAGTACATACAATGTATTTATAACATTTCAAGCAGTAATATGGATGAAATACTTGGTTAATAATCATTTGTTCAATAAACAAAACTTGTCTTCTAATATTTTGTTTCATGTGAAGGTAAAGCAGGAAAGTGACACACAGAAAGCCAGAACCAAAAATAAAAAAACTAGACTGAAATTTATGACTCTAAAAACCAAGAGAACTTAAATAAAAAACAAATAAGATAGATCAAAAGATATGTTAGTACAAAAATATATGACTTTTAATCCCTCATAGAGTCATCCCTTTTCAGTTTAGGTGACATAAAGTAAGATTTAGACACATATAAAGAACTGTTGAATTCAGTCAAACCAAGAACAAGTATAAGTAATTCCTTCAAGTGAGAGAAAGAGATGCAGAGGTGAGGAATGTTAGTGTTTAAATTTAAATTTATCTGAACTGTATTTAAATAGAGCTAAAAAATATCCAATACAGTCTTGACACAAGCAAACTATCCAGTTAAGAGCTAGAGCATTGTCTTACCCCTTTACTGCATTCCTGGACCTCTGCTGCATTGTCCAACAACTGCAGCATGTTTTAATGCCAGCTGACCACCCGCCTACTGCACCATAAGTGCTACTCATCCACCAATCACACCAAATGATTGTCAGAGCAAAAAGACCAGGGTGGGGGGCAGACCAGCTGTGGTCATCTGTAACTGTCAATCACATTAACTGCCTTCACTTTAAAGATACATGAACACACACTCAGCCCAGATGGCAGATAGAGCTCATCCCCCTGGATGGGGTATCTATGAATCTAAAAGGTCCTTCAGTTGCAAGTCAGTATATCATGCTAAAGGTTGATTCCAAGAATATCACATAGAGAGGCCAACATGGCTTTATGACTTCTACTGTAACACTTTTTGATCAATACACCCTAGCCTGCATCCTTCCTGTGCTTTGTAAATATGCCTGATTAACTTTTAACTAAAACAAGAGTTTAAATCTTCATGTTTAGTCGGTTTAGTTATCATGACATGTTCAATAATCAGCTATTTAACATCAAATGGCTCCTGGTGTGTATCTTGTATGTTAGTTTACAAATGGTATTTCTGTGAATGGGGGGGAAAAAGAAATACAGATGTACTGAAATATATTGTCTTGTATTAGCATATGTATTGTTTTCTGACAACTATGTCAACATCCACCTGGAACATTAAAAAAAACAGTAATTACGAACCTTTAGCAAGCAGTTTGTTTGCTTAGCTTAGTGCAACAGCTTCAAATAGGAGAAATCAGCTAGCTTACCTCACATTTTTGTACTCTTTGCTCATTATGTGGATTAAATATATAAGATATAGAAAATTAAGGTTGTGAAAATGTGTTGTTTTTGATCTCTTTTGCCTTCTTTCTTATTGTTTACAGTGTCTATGCTAAGCTAAGCTAACAAGTTACTGCAACTCCTCAATGTATTACTCCTTACATATTTCTGGTGATTTTCTGATGTCTTGTTTTTATCTTCACTCACTTGAAGGCTCACAGAGCTTCCTACGTCTCTCTTGTCTCACAGTCTGATTCATATTTATCAATACGTTGCCATATGAGCAAAATGCCACAAGTTTATCACCCAACTTTAGGTCTCGGACAGATCCTCTTTAATTGCAACTCAACTACTGCACTTAGAGGCGTGAAAACAGAGATATGTAGACACAGATTGTACAATTAAGAAGGAATTAGTTAGGAATGGTGATAGCAGGCCAAGTTTTAAAACTCCAAACAAAGACATCTGTCTGGCACTTTTAAGTATGTTGCTTGCTAAGCTTTGCTAATCACTAAACTCAAGGTAGGGGAGAAACAGTAGTATAAAGTATAAAGCTGGAATCTCTGTGGTTTTGACTTTTCTTAAAAGTTTTAGCCCATTATCATTACACTAGATATAAATTAAACAATTAATGGAGGTATCAGCCAGTTTTGTGCTGGCTTAGTTAACCAATCATATCAAAACAACGTGCCTGTATTGTGCTCCCTCTATCCAACAACTGTGAGACTATCTCGACCCTTCAGACGGATAAATCAAGAGAGTGATGTGAGTGACGATCACGCAATCACTTCCAGTCCTCCCCTCTGGCTTTACATTCCCACAGACTGTAAGTACCAGCCTTTGTGTCTTATCCAGTATCACAGTGTCAGAAGGCATCAGACTCTGTGTCCCCTTACTCTTTCTTAAAGGCTTTTTTGATACACATTTGCTCCTTCTTTTTCTCGTCTCCTTCCCCAGCTGTCAGCTCAGGGTCGGAGGTCAACGGCTCAGAGCCAGGTGCTTGCTGGGACAGCTGCCACAGGATTTACACACTGACAGAAACGTTAACTGCAGATGTGGCCTTTAAGTGTTGGAGTTTCAAATGTTAGCAGGCATGGAGCATGATTAAATGATTTCAGCTATTTCTTTCTTCCAAATGTACCACCTGCATCTTGCTTTTCTGCTGTAATTACTAAACTGATATATTTGGCTTTTATCAGGTACTTGGTTGTGAAGATGATAAGATGACAGGCGGAAGGCAGAGACTGACATTTGACAGTCCCTATAGTCCAGTTTTTAAAACCAAATTTCCTTTAATAGACGCGTTTTAACAGCACTCAGATACTCTGTGAAAAAATCTGAATTTGTAGTTTGAAAATGTTCTGTTTTACACAAGTTAAAAGTTAAGCATTTGCTGGGATTTTACATTTCAGTCCTCAGGGTCTGAACTTTTTTTTTTTTTTTTTAATTTCTCTTCTTCAAATTGCACCTCTGTTTACTCTGGTTTGCTCCAAATGCCCCCAGATTTTTCTTAGATAACAAAACAGTGTGAACAATATCACAAAACAGCTGAAAAAGTCAACATTTAAGTGCACAACAGGCAGGTTTTACACCTATCTTAAGTAGAGTTTACTGCAGGCAACAAGATAGGTGACAGAATCTCCTCCAGTGATTATCTGCTCAGAGGAGGAGGGCTAAAAATACAGCTGGTGTGAAGCACAGAGACAAGGTAGACACATACCAGATGAACTGTGGCACTAATGGTATGTCAGGGACACTTATACACACGCACACACACACAGCGGCTGCTGGCATCACTGACATGAGTGGACTAAAGATAACCCTAATGTGTCCTTACTTCAAAATAAATAAGATCTTTTACAATCAGTGGTCCTCACCAGGGCCTAGCTGGCCTGCTTAGTATTACTTTTTAAATCTATCCCAGTATAAACTTTTCAGACACTGATGAAAAAAAAAGACATCAGTAACATCAATAAAGTTTAAGACTTGGCACATTTATGTTACAAAAAGAAAAAAGAATCCTTTGTTTTTTCTAGAGGTGGGAGATGATTTCATGATGGGTTTTGTTTTATGTTTTTGCCAAACAAACATTCATAACTACCTTACAAGATAAATATATAGTGGACAAAATGAGTTGATTATGAATCATTACATTTATCATTTACCAAACCAAACTAATAAAATATAAGTGTAAGCTTTTGGATTTAGTGATTCTAGTGTAGCATGCGTTTCCTCTTTTTGTTTCCCCACTGTGGTTTTTATTTTAAACTTTGGTTCGTTGCATTTGGTTTGATCACAAAAATCAGTATTTGATCATGAGGAACATATTTACCAGTTTTATGGATAAATTTTCAGTATTTTATTATTCATTAGTTGAGAAAGACTTTACCTGAACTATGCTGGGGTAGCATGTGGTTGTCTGTGGGTAGACAGGGAGTCCATAAGGCTGGAGAATCACAGTGGGTGAGGAGAGCATAGCCCAAAAACTACACTCAGGGAAACAAGGAACGTTGGATGATAAGAGGAGAAGGAAAAGCAAAGCAGGGTAAAGGTTGATATTCACACAGGACGGGCAGCCAGACTAGGAAAGAGGAAAAAACAGAAAAAAATCCCAACAGGAGAAAACAGAAGATCCAGGAGGGTGAGGGGAAGGTACTTTAAGACTGGATAAGCTCGCAGATAATTCAAAGTGGAAAATAAAAAGTCCCAAAAACAAGTGAGATCCTGTCTAGAAAAGACAGGATATAGAGCAGTGAAACAGAAAGCAAGTGAGCTTCTGTGTGTCCATCTGCTGATCATGCGGCCTGACAGACAGAAACACATGCTCACGGGGTCCCATTTCAGAGTTGTATAAATAGTCGCCCATGTCCTCTCTGAGTTTACCACCTTACCACCTTTACTCTTAGACATGCAAGACTTCTTATTGCTTGTACACACTCATACAATAACAACCTTTTAAACTGATGTTTGGCTGAAGAAGAAGTCATGATATTAAGTTACTCATGTTGACCCTTATAGTACTGTGAGGTTGCAGTTCTTATGAAGGATAACAAATATTTTTATGAAAGTGCAGGGAAGAGTGTTGTAAGTTTGTTTTGTTTTTGTTTTTGTTTTATATATAGTTGTGAGCCATGTCCGATTGAATAAACAAACAGTAACTCCATGTAAATCAACCTTTCAACAATCTAGGTTGTTGGCTGTAGGTAACTGCTGTAAGCGCAAAAATAAATAAATAAATAAAATAAAATTTTAAAAATGCATTATAAAACTGTGGTAATCTGACTCTGCCTCACTTTGAAATCTGGTTGAGGGAATTGGTGGATATCCTACATATTGAGAGTCTGAATTATAAACTATCAGGCAACCTAAACACTTTCTTTAAATTATGGAACCCAGTAATTCAATACATCTCAATCCAAAGGGCACCCTCCACCACCACCACCACCACCACACACCTTTTGGTACCCTCTTTAATAGAAAAGCAATAAAAAGTACTTATAAGTCATAATTGTCCAACTAATGTTTGTTTATTTGTTCATAATAAATGAACAACAACAACAACAACAACAACAACAACAACAACAACAACAACAACAACAATAATAATAATAATAATAATAATAATAATAATAATAATAATAATAATAATAATAATAATAATAATAATAACAATACTTTGTCATTGTCATAACTTGCAATACTTATTTATTTTCCTATATCCTATAGTTAATATTACGCCTTATTTTGGTCTTGTAGTTACTTTTGGTGTTAAAATGATTTTTTGAAAAAATCCAAGAAAATCTAAACCACTGTATCTAAAGTGTTAAAAATGATACCACGAAAAACAAAATTAAAAACGCATCTACGGGTGGGACACAGACTACAGAATCTATGATGGCGCAGACGTGCTCATTTACAGCTCGTAGATTTTAAGCCTCTAGCCTTTGTTTGTAGATGTGACCAACAGGTGGCGCTATATTCATCTTCCCAACTTCCGTTTTGACTACCAGAAGCACGATGGGATATGTAGTGCGCAGGCTGGCCCTATAAGTCAATGGGAACTTCCTTTTACGTCCTCTTTACTGCGCGAGCCTGAGCAAGACAGGTACGGACCTTAGCCTACTTACAAATATAAGAAGATGTTTAAGCCACGTTTGTCTTAAAATACTCAGGAGTTCAGGGGAGTTTAAAATAAAAGGTTTTTTTACGGGATAAAGGTCCTTTTAAAACGCTGCTTACCCCTTCAAGCGTTAGGAAAGCTAATTCGGTTAAGCTAACACTTGCATGCGACATCTAACATGTGGTCCGGTGCAATTGCGGCCTAGTCGTGTGGCAGTGGAGTTAGCGCTATTTATCGTATCTTTGTGAATTAAACATTCTAATAAATATTAGTTTCACTGTGAAGTTTATTCCTACTTTGTTATTTTATCTCACATGTCATAACTTAAATGAGCGACATCACAGAAAATCGAAATGTGAACATTATAGTACTGCTAACCGGTGCTAGTGTTGTCTGCTCAAATGTGTTTTAGCGGAATTACTCCAATGGAATAGATTAAGGATTCTGTTGATTAATGCGAATAGTTAGGAATTTGAAGGTAGCTGCAAATAAACGGAGGTTGCAACTTTTTATCAAAACCACACGCGGCGTTTTACGTGCCTGGTCCTTTTCCAAAAATCTATCGAATCTTGTCAGATATGTCCTTTTCTTACGTATTTACTCTTTTTTTGAGTTGATTTGTTGTATTCAAATCGCCGATTAGTTGAAATTTTATCAGTGCAACTTGACAATTTGATACATTTAGGCGATGAAGTTAAGCCGCACAGTGCAACTGTTATATTTCGTCAGATTTCAAACTCAAAGTCTCGCTTGCTCCTCACTTTATTTGAGTGAGGAGGAACCATCATAGCTTTGAGTATCATTATACTCAGCTTTAGTGCGCTGCCGGTCCTGTTTTGTTTTGTCTTTGTATTGTCTTGTATTATGAACTTGTAATGACGAACTCTATGTTGGTTGTTTTAGGCATTTGTAAGCCACCATGCCCGTTGCCAGGAGTTGGGTTTGTCGCAAGACGTATGTCACCCCCCGTCGTCCCTTCGAGAAGTCCCGTCTCGACCAGGAGTTGAAACTCATTGGTATGCTGGTATTCTATTGCTGTTCACACGTGTTCACTTAAACCCGCTGTGAAATTAAACTGACTTTTTCATTTCTTTTGATAGGCGAGTATGGCCTGAGGAACAAGCGTGAAGTGTGGAGGGTCAAGTTCACCCTTGCAAAGATTCGCAAAGCTGCCAGAGAGCTGCTCACTCTTGATGAAAAGGATCCCAAGCGTCTGTTTGAAGGTATTAAAAACAATCAAAAGAAAATGTGTTGTATTGGCCGATGATTTAAATATCAGCTTGTCAGACTTTCTTATGGTGTCATGAATTCCTCGTCAATGAGGCCAAAAGTGTCGTTGTACTGTAAACTCTAAGTAACAGTCGTCAGATTTTGTAACTTCCTTCTGTTTGGTTTGCCAGGTAATGCCTTGCTCAGGCGTCTGGTGAGGATCGGTGTGCTTGATGAGGGTAAGATGAAGCTCGATTACATCCTGGGTCTGAAGGTTGAAGATTTCTTGGAGAGGAGGCTTCAGACACAGGTCTTCAAGCTTGGGCTTGCCAAGAGCATCCACCATGCCCGTGTCCTTATCCGCCAGAGGCACATTCGGTAAGTTTTCATCCTCCGTAAACATAATAAAGGGAGGGGTTTATTAATCACAAGAGGAACTCATTAGAAACTCAATGCTTCCTCTTCCATCAGAGGACCATCAGTTCATAATGATCTCGGCTGAGGTCGGTTTAACTTTTCATCAAGGTCAATTCGGTATCAAAACCGTATACCTTGTCAGTAGACATTGCCCAGAGCCAATCCTGCCGCTGAGGGCTTGGACTGTGCCACCCAGGTGTTGTGGCTGTCAGGTAAGGGTTTGGGGGATTGCACCTCGGGCAATAAAGTTGTTTTTTCATAGTTTGTTACTCAGGCTGATGATTTAAGTACAAATTTCAGATTTTCTGTGGTGTCAAGAATTCCTCGTCAATGAAGCCTGCAGTAACCAATATTTTGTTTGAATGATAAATTTAACATAACATAACTGAAAATGTGGAGCAATAAATGTGCTTCCATGCCTCTTAAAGTATTGCTCTCTGTCTGCAGTGTGCGTAAGCAGGTGGTCAACATTCCCTCCTTCGTGGTACGCCTGGACAGCCAGAAGCACATTGACTTCTCCCTGAGGTCTCCATACGGTGGTGGACGCCCAGGCCGTGTCAAGAGAAAGAACGCCAAGAAGGGCCAGGGTGGAGCTGGAGGAGCTGACGACGAAGAGGAGGATTAAGAAGGATATTGTCCAGGAAATTTGATGTTCCTGTTCTGTCAAAACTTTCAATAAAAAATGTTGGGTTGACCAGAGAACAAGGTTGTGGTTTTTATTCTTAGTGAAAGGTAAAGGTGTACAAGTACTAACAATACTGAAGAATGAATATAAATTTATGGTGAAAGATAGTACGATCCTAGGCGGCCAAATATAGATTGTTGCAGAGTTTCTAAAAGGTATGAGCAAAGTGTGTTTGGCACCCCTGCAAGCGGAATGGTACAGTCCCCACCCTCTTTACAATAGTACAGTCCAACACTTGGGGGCGTCCAACTTAGTCAGCTACCGGGAAGTAAGCAACCTGTTATACACGATGCCTGCTGTTTGAATGTGTATCAGGGTGTGCAGTGCTCGAACAGAGACTACAGCAATTTAACCGTGGTGCATTTGTCGTTATAAATGTGAGTAAACGGCTCCCTTAACCGACGCTTGGTAGTTCATCATTTAGCTCCTGTGGTAGCAGCCAGGCTACTTAACGGTTAGTTTGAGCAGTGCTAACGTTTTTGTTGACAGAGGGTTAGGGTTAACTAAACGGCCAAGATCAGTGGTTCAGTCCTTACCTTTTATTTATTTTTTGTATTTAATTAACCATTATAAAGGCAGTAAGAATGGTTCATTTGGGATGTAATCCAATTTTTGTTTCGAGGTTACGCTGCTGCTAGCTAACGCCACCTCTGAAATTCAGTCACAGGTATAGTTGAAGAATGCATGTATATGGTCACTTACAATGGTACTCTCTCCTGTACTAAGCGTATGTACGAAGTCAAGAGGGTCCTTTAAGGTTCATTACGACAAACTCATAACGTCATTTGAAAACACGTTATAAGCCCAATAGCGCACGGTGTTTCAGCTGTTACTGTGTGTTCTTGCATGCAACTCAGGAAGTTACCTTGAATGGGAGTTTTTTTCTTGCTCCACAACTAGAAAAAATGTGAAATACACCCTGAGGAAAAGCACCCTGAGTGCTATAAATGAAAAAAGCAGCTTGTACCAAAATAAACCTTGCATGTATTGTGTTTAATTTTGCAAATTTATCCCAAAGTGAAAAGGTTTGACCGAAGACTCCCTGAAAACCTACTACAGGATTCAGAACCTGCAATTAATTCTACCAATAAAACAACCAGCTTCACCAGATAGTAGTTGTTGCAAGTAAATGTGATCAACAACCATAACAGACTATCATATTATGCTTCTATTTAATGTTAATGTAGTCACTGTGTGAGACAGATTTCATCTGACCTGTGCCAACAGAGCGATGTCGCCTGATGAGCTGGTGTACTTGGGAGTCCTCGCTGCTTCCATCCCTGTGGGATACCTTTTTCGTTACCTCAGTAAGTATTTTGGTCAGGTTGCATTTGAAAACCAAGTTACAGACATGAATTGAATACTCAATTAAAAACATATGTTTTATTTCAATGTTTCTCAGTGCTGTTGGTGAGATACTGTACTCCACAGTCTCTCTGGCTCAGTTTCTCAAATAAGATGTCTTTCAAAATTTAAGCATCTTTGTGTGTTTTGCATTGTGACAGGAAATAGTCAAATAAAAACACAACATTGTTTTCTTCACACTTAATGACAGACAAGATATCAAACACAATCAATATGATGTATTTATTTACGAATGGAGAATAACTTTTTGACTATGACTTAAAACTTGCCCCTGATCCATGTGTTTATATTTGGTAATCATTCACTGCAAGGAAAGCCTCTCATCCTTTATAGGGTAGAGGAAAGGAGAAATCTACTAAGCAGCATCTGTTCCTTGGACTCCTGTGGAGGATTAATTTTTATAAATCAAGTTTTGGAAAGCCATAAGTAAAAGTTTGGATAATTATAAGCAATCTTTGTTCAAGTCTAAGACTTCAGTGCCTTTTAACCTCATGCAAAGCTTCTTTGTGATTTCTTTGCATTACATTTGTCTCGTCAGTTTTGTATCTGATGCCCCTGCTTTATTGGCTCAACTGTTCCTTTGCACCTTTGTTCATGTTGTGAAAACATGCACTTACATATGCAAGACCTGTCTGTTGAGTGTAAACAAATAGTTTGCACACACAGAATTGCTCTCCCTTTAGATACTTTGGAAGAATGTTGAAATTAAAAGCACTAGTTCTGGTTGGCAGTGTAACTTAATGCAAAAGCACCAAGCTGCATCTGTCCACTGACCATGTGTGTTGTTATTTGTTGACATATGTACTATCTCCTAACTCTGAAATCATCACATAATGTCTACTCTGCACTTGGTTCCACTTGTCAGATCTGGCACTTTCACTAATCACAATACAACTCCAGAGCTGACCGTTTGGTTTGTGACTTTGGTTTGTTATAATTTAGATTTATATAAAAAGTATGACTTCACCAGAGCTATTTTTAACCTCTTTGCTTCTTTTTTTCTTCACACTTGAAGTGTCAAAGCTTGAGGCAATTTTTCTGCTCTGCTTTGACCCCAGATATTTTTTTCACAGCTGTGTTAACTTAGGCTATTTTTATTGATTGAGAGAGAGAAAATTACAGAGTTTGAGTGACAACTTTTTTTTGGCTCATGTGGTGGGTAGTTAACAGTAGCTAAAACACATCATTTTGCTTTCACTTCAGGTCCTCCTGTGAAACAAGGGGCAGCTCTTCTTCTGGGTCTCTCCATCATCATCGCCACCTGTAACATCCACACACTCCACTCTCTGGTGACAGTGATTGGAACATGGATTATCATAAAGAGCAGCTGGAGGTGAGGGATACAAACAGATTCTTTTACAAGGTTTTGTCACAGTGTAACACAGAATGCTTGCACAAATAGCACAGCAGTGTGCAGTAATTATAGTTTATTCACGGAGTCTATTGGTCTGGTAATGTATTAAGTCTAAGAGATGTCAGAAAGCGAAAGCAGAATAAAACTCTCAGAAAAGTGAAAATTTTGTTAAAAATCTGCTTTTCCAATGGACAAAAGTAGGTGACTGAGGTAACTTGGCAACTAGAGATTTCTGAGATGTTTCTAACTAAACTGTGAAGAAGACAATGATGATCATAGTAGTTGCAAATCAAAAACATATCTCAAATAGAATTGGAATAAACTTCTTATTAGAGTTCCCTGTTTAGCACTCACTCACTTAGGGCTCTTGTTTTTTTGCAAGGCATGCACCAGCTCTAAGTCTCGGCTGGACTTTCCTCTACCTCCTTTTCTTCCGGCTGGTCACTCGGTTTGGGCTTCCAGAGCCGACACCTTTTGCCAACGCTGTCCAGCTTCTTCTCACTCTCAAGGTACAGAAACATTACCAATGGATAGGTCTGGTGCAGTATCACACAGCATCTTGACATCTTTGTGTTGTGTTACCTGACTTTGAATGCAGATGGTGAGTCTCGCTAACGAGGTGCACAGCTTCCACATCGAGAAGAAAAAGGAAGTCAGCTCCTTTGCCAAGTCTCCTGTCATAGTTGGTCTGTCCCAGGAGCCGTCTCTCTATGATATTCTGTCCTATAGCTACTGTTATGTGGGAATAATGACCGGTAAGTCTGTGGAAACACCTGACACTTTGTAGAATTTTTCCCATTTATACTCATGTGTGTTGATGCTGATGTCTATTGTGTTTGCATGACTTTTAACTGATGTCTCTCTTTGTCTCACTCGCCGCTACTTGTCCAATATTGTGTGAGTCCATATTGTTTTCAGTACTGTTACATGTGATTTTCTCATACTTCTCTTTTTGCTTTTCTGTTGCTCTCCCTCACTACCTACGACACCTCATCTTACTTGAACCACACTGCCCCCCTCTGGTTCCTTTTGTGTCTTGCATTTCCCCAATAATCCATTTATGTTGATCACTGTCTTATCAAAACTGTCTTTATTCCCTTATCTCATTCCTTAATTTTCCTAAAGGTCCATTCTTCCGCTTCCAGACGTACGCCGACTGGCTGAAGCAGCCAACCCCACAGGCCTTGCCCTGCTGGGCGCCATGCCTGCAGCGTGTGAAGCTGGTTCCTGTCTACGGCGCTCTGTTTCTGGCTGTGAACTCTGTCTTTCCTCTGGCCTACGTTCGCACAGAGGAATTCCTTGATCGAAACTTTTTCTTCAGGTGCTCCAGCTACTTCTTTTATTCTGCTCTTTAAAAACAGTAAAGTTAACTGGTATTAGAGCCGTAGGGTTATTGTGACATTATTATAGTCAAAACATGAGGCATGAAATGATGTGTTAGCATTTCATAGTCACTCACTTATTCAAGGCAATGAGGAATATGATTCAATTCCAATAGTTTCTGTAAGTTAAAACTATTTTTTTAGAAAAAAAACGAGAAACAAAATATGAAACTTAAAGTATTTGTTTAGGGGGACTTTAAAGTCTCAGATTTGAGACTTTTTCCTTCATTAACCACAAAATGGCCGTTATTATAGGGGCTTAAGGTTTACCTACATAACACTTCTGTACACTACACAATACTAATTTTTGTTAAAGGTAATTTATTTGATTTCAAAGTATTTTGAGATTGCACTGAGACTTAAATAACCCTTAACTTGATCTAAAAAGGGCAACTCAGACTCTGTAGAATTCTTGAAGACATGTCACTTCCTCTGAAAGACTTCTTCAGACTTCAGTGACTTGAAGTCTGCTGATTGAGCCACTTGGTTGTAGCTGTTTGCTTTAGCTAAAGCCAAAGTAAGCACTGTTTCTTTTCTCTGATAAAGATAGATAACTCTCTCTGTGTCACCAGGTTCTTCTACATGATTGTTGTGTTCTTCGTGTTTCGGATGCGTTTCTATGCCGCCTGGTGTGGAGCTGAGGCTGGTTGTATCAGTGCTGGTCTGGGCTGCTATCCAGAGAAAGCACTGTCCAAACCTGGGGGAGGGCCCACTGTGAACTACAGGTACATTATCAGCAGAACAATAAGATTAGTGAAGAAGGATTTGTCAGTGTTTGCTCCCTGACATCTTGAGATTTAGGATTTCTGCTACTTTCTCCCCTCTTTTTCATGTTATCTTCTTCTTCTTTCTGATTAGTCCTGATCCCTCCACTGAAGAGAAATATGACTTCAGAACCATCCAGAACATCGACTGCTACAACACTGACTTTTGTGTGAAGGTTCGGCACGGCATGCGTTACTGGAACATGACTGTACAATGGTGGCTCCATCACTACATCTACCCAAATTCCCCCTTCAAAGCCTACACACTCAGGTAATGCTTTATCAGGTGGCGCTGATTTGCTTGAGTTGAATTCCTCAAGCTGATTTGCTCAAGGATTGTGCGTCTCTTATTCAAGCAGAAGTGATAAATCCTGCAACCTTTGATGAGGTGATATTGTTAATTTTGTATGAGAATTATTTTCAATATAAGCTATTGAAAGATAAAAACCAACAATGCTTTAAGCACTTTCTGTCAATGAAACGTCAATATTTCACTACCACCTCTGCGCTGTGTGTGCTCACTCCTATTCACATGTAAATGAATGCAAAGGGTCACAGTTGTATGGATTTATCACCAAATAAGGCTAATAACAGTGGAGCCCTTTGTCTTTGGCAAACTGCTGCTCGGAGACCTAAAACAAATCTTCTGGACTGTTTACAGCCATTGATTTGTTTCTCTAGTGAGTAATTTTGGCAGCAGGGTGATGTAAGTGCAAGCTCTTAAAAAATAACTACAGCAGAGTGTTTGTGGTAATGTTGGAATGTCTCACAAAGTGTCACAGATTTGTTATTTGTAAGTTTTTAACAGAAAAAGGATGAAACAAGGAAGGTGTGTTGCTAAAACAGGAAGCCAGATGAGGTTTAGTTGTCAGTGGGATCAGTTTACTGCTTGTTAGCAAGGGGAGGAATACAGAATATTACAGTCTTACTTGGTTGAATACATCCTTCATTTTTATTCCCTGTAAGACATAAGTTCAGGGAGTATTAAGTAAAATGTTAGTGACAATAATTAACATAAATAGCTTTTTGTTTTTGTTTTAACTCTCAGAGCTGGCTGGACCATGTTCATCAGCGCATATTGGCATGGACTCCACGCTGGATACTACCTCTCCTTCCTCACCATCCCCCTGTGCATCGCTGCTGAGTCTGCCATGGAGTCCTCAGTCCGATCCAAACTGGGCCCACAAGGGCAGAACATCTTCGACTGGGTCCACTGGTTTCTAAAGATGCGGGCGTACGACTACATGTGCATGGGCTTTGTGCTGCTGAAGGCGTCTGACACCATCAACTACTGGACGTCCATCTACTTCACCATGCACATCATCGCTGTGTGCTGCATCGTCATTGGCAAGGTCCTCAAAGGAGGGAAAGGGGACGTGAGGAGAGGGGGAAAGGAGGGAGACAAAAAGGAGAGTGGGGGAGAGAAAAGTGGAGAGAAGAATGACTGAGTGGAGAAAACAAGAAGTGGTTGGATTCAAGATACAAGAACGTTCAAGTTTGACCACAGCAACACTCAGCTTTAAAAAAGCAAACATCACATGCGTCAGATGAGATCTTGTTTGAAAAACAAAGTTCAAACAGATTCAGTTCAAACTGCAGCAAATTAGACAAAAGTGAGACACTGAAAAGGCCAACATTTTATATCCATGTACATATGCATCAAGTGCTGTGAACTCGGGGAAAAGGAATGTTTACGCTCACTGAATGTCACTTTCATAGTGTGAATGGAGAACGGGGTTTGAATAGTGAAGAGCTCCCGTCATCTTTGTGTCTGCCTGTACAGTATGTGTACTTTTATTACATGCCAACATTCCCAGTTTGAAACGGTTCACTGACCTGAGTGCAGGTTGAAATGAGGTTGTTGAAATATCAAGATGCTGTTAAGCTGCAGGTCAAGTCTAACGTTAAACCTCATTATGATCTTATAAGTGATTGAAAGGGAGGCACATTTAATTAGATTTCTCTGAAAAAGTTTTCAAAGACAAAACATTCCAACAGGACTCAGCAGTAAGGTGATACAGGACATCAATACTGGAGAAAAGGAAATAAACATTAGGTTTTTCATCTCCAGGGTTTCATTTTCTCAGCCTGTGTGAGAGCATTGTCAAAGTTTCATGCTTTTTAGTGGTCAGGAATTGAATATTCTACTATCATTTAGCATCTTAAATTCACACGTTCTTTTACACAGAAACCAGTGTGAACCAATGTGGAGTCATTTTCTTGTTCAATGTAACTTGTGACCTAAAGTGAGGCCCATTACATTAGTTTACATTTCATATATACAAGCACAGAGCTATATGAAATTCAACCATCCTTATAAAATTGTCCTGCTTTTTTGTTTCCTGTTTATGTTTATAGTTACCTCAAGCATTTTCCAAATTCATTGGTGTAATGACGGTGTATTTGCTTGTTTTCATTTCCTCCTATGATCCAGTGAATCTAATTTACTTAGAGTTTTTTTTTACCCCTAACTTGTTCTGCCTGTATTTGTAAGCAAATTACATCTCTCTAGGAACATAAGCACAGTCATCTCTGAAGCAGTGAGTCAGAACGAGTAAATGTGAAAGAAAGTCCATTCACTGCCAAACTGTCTCTCCGTACTGCCATCATGGACCATTTAGGGTTGGGACCAAACATTTGATAACAAAACTGTGTCAGTTCCACGGCGTAACTGCAAGCTGCAAATGTTGGTTATGAATTACAGCACAGTTAGAGCTGGGTGATGTGGTGGAAATGCAAATTTTAACCAAACACCATGTAAATCAGGCTATGGTTTCCCATAATCCTGCTGACACACAAGCAAAAGGAACCAAAGACATCCTCTCCTGTGTGTGGAAATCAAACTGGTGTTAAAAGCTGTAAACTATCACAGCTTCACATTATTTCTTACATTTATAAACAGAAAGTCTTTTGGTTGGAGTTTGCTCTGACAGCAGTTATTTCAAGAACAGCTTTTTATCATGGTGTGCTTCCGCTAAAAGTTTATAAAAGGTAAGTTTTGAGTGATCACCTAGCTCTAACTACAACAAACAAATGCTGTTCTTCTACTGTCAAACTGTAATTACTAATGCATCTCTTATCTGAATGAGCTTGTCTGGCCTCTCCAGTTGTTACAGATATAATTTGAATTACAAACAGACTATTTACTCTCTGTGTCCCAAAACCAGCCCTTTGTTTTCCAGTGATGACAGTGATATTAGACCCTCTGTTTCCCCCTTCTCCAGAGACTTTTAAGCTTCACATACCTCAGCGACTGTAACACCCCCTGCTTTGTAACAGTTGTCAAATACATATCAGCTTTCCTTGTGTATATAACTCGCATGACTTTTTTTTTTTGTCATTTTGGTGATGGCTGTCTGTGGTGGTTTATTTGTGTGTTTGTGAGTTGCAAATATGAATATTGTTATAAAGTTTTATTCATTTGCCAGATGGGGAAACAATTCACTCTTCATCATCTGTGAACACCTGCAGAGTTTCCTCCAAAAGTGTTTAATGTTCCGTTTAGCTAAGAATATGCAACTCCTTAAATGTAACTTTCTTTGTCTGGTTTAATCATAATATTAACATTTTTGGGGTGTGTTTATTTCCACTTATGTATAAGGTCAAGATTCAAGTTTCCACCTGTGCACAATATAACTCTATTGAATCCTATAATAACACAAATAGCTAAGTTTGATCTTTTTGCTGTGCTCCCTCCTGCTTTGTAGTCAACCTTTGAGTCCATGGTAACCACCTCTTTGTAAATAGTGGGTTAAATCACACAAGGAAGTACCTGTGTGGTCATTTACAGAGGGAGTAAAGTCCATGGGAGAAGACAACACGGAAGAGATTTCTAGATTTCGTCATGAAGGGCTTGTTAAATGAGTTTTCTGCCAGTGAAGTCATTAATTCGTTGACAGAAGAACGTCTGTGAGGCTCATTGTTTAAACCACAATCCAAGAAATGGACCCACTGAGACGAGACCTAAGGAGAGTGTACGACTACAATGGAGGTGTGTTTATTCTTTCAGGAGATCACGTTTATATGTTCATTTAAGAATACCAAAGCTAATGGCTATCTGAATAATGCTATTGTCACAACAAATCGTCTTTTTTAAACAGTAAATTATTTTGTTCTTTTTCCCTCAAACAGAAAATAGTTACCAAGGTGAGCAGCAGTCTCTTCGATTACGACGTGATCCATCTCAAGGCACCTATCAGAATTACCCTCAGTTTGCCTGGAGCCCGACTCCGGCGGCTGGAGAAAAGGAGGAAAGTGATGGTCAGCCCCGGGACCTCAGGAGCAGCCCCCTGCCCATGGCACTGAAGAGAGCTGTGAGGTATCAAACCGACCTCTAAATGTTTGATGAACTTTGCTAACCAAAACCATCCACTCATTATCTTTCTGCCAATCCAATAGAGCCCAGTTTTTCTCTCTTAATCCAACCAGCTGAGTGAGTATCTCCAGAAGAATGTGTCAGATTAGCTTTTTGTCTTTGGCCCATAATAGGACATTTCTCTGGAATCATTTGAAGCAGCCGAGCAATAACATTATAATGTTATTCATAATTGTTAGCAGTCATTTAAGTTCTTCTTCCAGGCAGGTGCAGCAGATGCAGGTGCCCATGGTTTCTGCACAGGATTCCTGGAAATGGAAAAAGGCCAAGTATCTTCGTAAACTTAAAGACATTGCCAGGGAGTTCATCTACATTTTTGCCCTGTGGAACAAGTCCCTGCAGCAGATTGGAGGTAAACCTTTAACTGTTGATGCCAGCTGAAGAAGTGATTATGTGTACTGTGTTTTCCATTAATACAATGGTCACAGTACATTTTCTGTAAATGTTTTCCAACACTTATGGTCTTTTTGCACCACAGGGAACTTCGGAGGTGGCGTCCAGTCTTATTTCATTTTTCTGCGGTTCTTGGTGGTGCTCAATTTTGTTTCCTTCTCACTGATCGCAGCTTTAGTCATCATCCCAAGCATTGTTTTGGGATCATCTGGGACAACTACTGGTAACATCACAGGTAATGAGACGTTCAGGATTCTGCATTTTGATAACATGACATAACTCTGTTTGACTTATTAATTTTCTAAGAATGTAATGAATCTGTATCTGCAGTCTAAAGAGATAAGCGAATGTGTAACTTGAGGTTTGCCTGTATGTGTCTGAAATATCAAGCTCTGAGTCTTTCTTCATACATATTCTTCTTTTTTTCAATATGAAGAAATTTTCATTCCATTAAAGAAACCGTTTGATTCTCTGAAGGCGAGTAGAAAGCTTTATCTAGATGTAGGGATTAAGACTGTGACTGTGCCGTATAGTGTACCACAGGCCTGCAATAATCACCACTGCAGCGTTCACTTTCCTTCCTCTCTCCCTTCGCTCCTTCTGTAGACTTCAACATTCAGAGTGCAAACCTGCTTATATACGATAATCTCTGAGCATACATATAGAGATCATAAAGCTGTACTCTCATGGTGTTTTTCAGACACCATGAGGAATGCCATGAGGGATTCAGACAAAGAGGAATGCATGCAGTATGACCCTAATCCTGAGGGCCTGGTGCTGTTCTATAACTACTTCCTCCATGTTCTTTCAGGAACGGTGAGAAACTGCAGCATCATAATCACCTGCAAAAATATAAGAGCAGAACATTTGCAAAACAGATTTTTTTTTTTCCAAATTCCAGTTTTCTTTGTTACACCCCCAAATATACTTAACAGAGCATGTTATAACCTGTTTGTTTCCTCTTAACACAATAATAGCAGAAGAAACATGCAATTTTTAAGATTTTCTCGAGAACTATTTCTGAGAAGAGAGCAGGATATGTTTGGGCATGTTGCCTCTTTGCCTGTTTTTAATGTTGTAATGTTTTTATGCTAAGCTAAGATAAAAACACATGGGAGGTAACTGTAATCACTAACTGTTTATGTCACTGATCCACTGACTTAAATATAGCTCATTGGAAGCATACAGTATATCCAGATTATTTGTTTTGATATTTTTCAACCAGGACTTTTCATTTGAGCCACAGTTGATAAAAGTTGTTCCTTATGTTAGCAAAAGATCTTGAGAAACTCGTTCTAGTTTTTATATCCTCCTGGCTAGGTATTGCAGTTTTTCTTTCTCTGACACATCTTAGCCAGAAATCAATCCATTGCCTTCAAACACTTCAAAATGCAGCAACTTGACATTTAACAGGAACCAAAAATATGCTGTCACTCAAATATGAGCTCATCTGTATTTGCTGCCTGTTGTTTCAGGGATTGATTCAAAGATTTTTAAATCACATTTAATGCCAAACATGAACTGACCCTCCTTGTATATGTCTGAGCTTTTATCTGGGTGTGAACCTCATAAAGTATTAGATAACTTTGAGTACACCCTATGGACAGTGAGGACATCAGACATCCTCAGCAACTTTCCTTTTCTTTTTGTCCAGGGCTTCCTGGAGTACTCATACCTGTTTTACGGCTTCTACACAAACACAATGGCGGACCCCAGCATCTCCTACAACATCCCTCTGGCTTACCTCTTCACTGTCGTCTTTTATTTCTTCTTCTGTTTTATTTGTATCACTGCACGGTGAGTCCCACAACAGTAATGAACATCATATCATAATGAAAGATACATAAAGACCTGAGTTTAGAGTTCAGCAACTTTGACCCATATGGTTTCCTCACTCCTTACTGGCTGCTCACAAAACAGCATGGGGACTGCAGCTCGAGTTGCTGTGGCAACAGGAGGCAGCGCTGTGGGCAACTACAGCATGATCGTGTTCACCAGCTGGGACTACGGTTGTCTAGGAGACAGAGCTACCAAACTGAAGCAGAAAAATATCCACTACCGGCTGCAGGTCAGAAGGGATGTGTCCTACTTAAAGTAATGATCAACATGTGGCAGTATTTCATAATCACGGATTTCTAAAACCCCATTCACCTCTTCTTCTGCTGTCTTTCCTCATCTCTGTCAGGTGGATCTGGAGGAGGAGAGCTTAAAGAAAAGAGCAGCCTCTCTAGATTTATTTCATAAAGTAGTTTTATACTCCCTTCGTGTTTTGTCCTTCTTTATTTCAACTGCTCTCATTGCGGCAGCCTGCTATGGCATCTTTGAAGCCACAGAATTCAGCCAGGTAAATGATAGAGAAGAAGAGAAATGACCATAAATCTGATGTCATTTTCAAGTTTTTGGTAATGCTTTGGCTTTTATTTCTCAAAAATAAACAGGATCAAAGTGGGCAGGACGGGATTCTGGGTTTGATTCTTGAATATCTCCCTTCCATTGTTATCACGGCTGCAAACTTTGTGGTGCCACTACTGTGTGACCTGCTTGCCTTGATGGAAAAGTATTCTCCCAGCACCACTGTCATAGCGGCACTATTCAGGTTTGCACTGGTTTCTGTATCTGAGAATTTGTACTTGTCCGTATGATTGTGAATGATGAGAGGCTGGTGGACGCATACCTTAAAATCTTTAGTGAGGTATTAAACAGTCATAACCATGTGAGAACAGATACATCTCAGTGATAGAAAAGACTTAAAACCAAAACAAAACTAAATGTGTCTCCTAAATGTATATCCTCTGTTCTATTCTTAGATCCTAGATTTTTTATGACATATTGGTTTCTCATAACCTTGAACAATTTTGAAGTGGAATGAATATGTAAAGTGTGTTTGGGTGTCAGCTTAGCACAATGGTTAGATTGTAGGCCCTGTGTGATCTAAAAGTGATCTGTCCACAAAAAAGGAAAAAAAAAATTAATGACTGCACTGAGATCTTTTCTCTTTACCCTGTGAAGAGCTGTGGTCCTTCGGCTGGCTGGTCTGGGTGTCCTCATCATCACTCTGTGGAGTCAGATCACCTGTGAAGGGAACAAAACCTCTCTTAAGTGTTCAGAGTGTGAATACAACCATAAAGACTACCCGGTAATTACATCCATTTTCATCATTTTCAAAGACATGCCTTCATATTAAGGATCGAAGTGGTACTCAAGCAATTCAACTGGTACTAAAAGCTTAAGACAGGCGGACTTTTAACAACCTTGGGAACAGCTAATTTTTAATGTCTTTAAGGAAAAATATACAAAGAGTGTAAGTCGATATAATTGAGGAGTCTGGGAGAAAAACAAGTTTGCAAAAAATGTTTTTTTGAATATTTAAAAATTTTAAGGTGTTCATCTGTTCATGTTTGTGTTGTCATGTAGTGCTGGGAAACTCGTGTAGGACAAGAGATGTACAAGTTGACTCTGTTTGACCTCCTCGTTAATATTGGTATGCTCTTACTGGTGGAGTTTCCACGCAGGTAAAAAAAAGAAAACACCCTGTTTGAGTCATTTGTTTACATGAGATAACACAGGTATTGTGGTAACAACTAAGACCAGTCAGCTGTGTAATTTCACTGTGTTGTCATTGTTGTTTGTGTGTGTGCGTGTGTGTTCATGTCAGGCTGGTGGTGGACAACTGGTCCCATAAGCTGGCTTCGTGGGTGGGTCGACAGGAGTTTGTAGTTTCCGCCAACGTGCTTGGGCTGGTTTACAGTCAGACTGTGGTGTGGACCGGAGCTCTTTTTTGCCCTCTGCTGCCGCTCATCAACACCGTCAAGTTTATCATCCTCTTCTACTGCAAGAGGGTAGAGATGTTATTTCGACTCAGCACACATTTCACACAATGATCATTACCGTTTATCATCTATTCCTAACCCTTTTTATGTATTATTTTCCTCCTCAGATTACACTCTTCAATAATTGTCGGCCAGCACTGAAGACTTTTCGTTCCACCTCCTCCACTTTTTTCTTCCTGGTTGTGCTCCTGTTGGGTGGGGGCATGGCCACAGGTGTCATGGTTTACAGTCTTGCAGCGTGAGTGCTGATTGCAGTAGCCTCCTTTTCCTCCCAGTAACAAGCACAACAGCTGTATTTTTAGCCTAGCTCTGGCTGTGACATATAACTATATTGAAATGGGACCATTGTATGTAGCTTTGAAGAAGAAAAAGTTATTTGAAAATCATTGGATAAAGTTATTTTCAGCGCTTTATAAAGTTCTGATGTTCCTTCTCTCTTCCCAGAATTCATCCCTCTTGGGGTTGCGGCCCTTTCCGTGTCTTCCCTAGCATGTGGTCAATTGTTCCAGTTACTTTCTCCAGCCTCACTGAAACTACACAAGAGTTTCTCTTCTTCATTGGCTCCCAGGCATTCTCCATCCCCCTATTTGTGATAATAAGGTAATTTCTAATATATAATGCAGCTTATATTTCACCTTTTCACCTACTGCATAGTCTCTTTTTTTAATTCAATAACATTTTTTTCATGGCTCCTTTCTCCCCTGCAGTGTGTTGATGTGCTATTTTGTAGCTTTAGCATCTGTCCATGGTAAAAGCGTTACCCTACTCAAAAGGCAGCTTAAGCAGGTAAGTTGGGAATTAACTCATAATGTGTACTCTGTAAGAGTCTGGCATGTTTTTTTATACTCCTCAACACCCATATTTATAAATGCATTGGTGCATTTGTGGCTTACAGGAAGGCCGTGACAAGCAGTTCTTGGTCAAGCAGATTGAGGAGCTGAGTCGAAAGCATCACTTACCAACACATGCTGCAGGAGTACGGGACTGAGCACATCATGAGGGCCATAATATGAAGTTCAAAAAAGACAGAACATCAGGATGTGGAATCCCAAAGGAATGCATACATGGATTGTAAATAATGTTTCATATAAAGCTGGCGGAGGTTGAGCAAATAATCTTAAATTGATATTATTAATGCTCCTGTGAGGAACCTTTAGTTTGTGTGGAAGATAATGTCTCTTTCCTATTCTAATTTTTCTGTGCACACAATTAAGTGGTGTTCTTAGTTACAACTCCCTTCAGTCATTTAACAGTCATATGTATCAGTCACCATGAATCTTTGTTGTGTAAAACATAAAAAGATAATAACCTGTGCTGTTGTGTGAATTGTACATTCTGACACCTGCCGTACTAGAATAAGGAAATGTCAAAGAAATTGAAAACTATGCACATTATGTAGCTAAGGTGAAAGTAAAGGTTAGTTGTAAGTATGGTTTAAACTCTAAAGCTTTAGTATAAGCTTTCATAAATATTGTCAATGAAATGTTATGGCATTTGAAGGTAGAAGCAAAAGGTGCCTGAGAAATACTAAATACCTGAAATGGAAAAAAACATTGATGTCATTCACAAAAACCCTGCAAATTCATTTGAGGTCATTGGCAATTTATTTTCCAATTTTTCCATGTATCTTGTTTATTAATGTCACATTACTCTATTTTTTTAAAAAAATCTATTTGTATAGTCTTTTATAATCTACCAGGCAGGCTGATCTATCTCCCTTACTCTAAAATCCCAAATGCTCAGTTTTTTCTCAGATACTATGGTGTACAAATATGGAATGTTAACATGGATGTAGTTAAGAGCTCACCATTCTTAGAAATTAAATAAAGAAAATGTCATCATAATAAATTCATGAAGGTGATCTTTTTGTCTATTCACGTTTCCCTGCCATTCATGTGTTTTAAGTTCAGTTGTTTGATTTGCTTGGATAAGGTGTGATTATTGTTGTACTTGTGTGTTTTGATTGTAGTTGTGTTCCTTAAGAATGGTGAGGCCCTAATAAATATTCCTGGTGGCTTCTTGACCTTTCCTGACAAACTCTTTTTATTTCTCTTCTAAACATCTTTTGCAACTTTTTACTCGTGCAAATAAATAAATGAATAGAAAACTAATATTACCCATGCTGTTCAATCACTTTTACAATTGATAATAATAAAACAGATTTATAGCCCCCTCTGGTGTCACCTGTGTGCTATTACCCAACCTGTGTAATGTTTACTTCCTGTTTGTGTCTGCTAGTTCCTGTGAGCTACTCTGCGACCTGAAAGAGCAGCTTTTTTTTACGAGTGGATAACGTTATTTCTAGTATGCTTTGAATGCTTGCTACTTAAATGATAAGTTTGTTGTGCTGGGGCAGGCGAAATGTCTGTGCTCACAAATGTGTCGTTGAAATCCAACGTTTGGATGCGTTAGTTCAGAAAACACTGAGTAGTAGCGTTAGCTAAATTGCTACAAGGCAAACCAGAAACATTTGGCACCACTTAATACGGGGTACTTTTCTATTTTTGCCCTTCGTGTCGTCCCCCTGGTGTTATTAGCCTATGTTTTGTTTTACTCCCTGTTGGCTTTTTCCCCAGTCAACGACAACCCCTTGTTCAGTTAGTAAACGTTTAACGGTTAGGGTCGACACTCGGTCAAAATGAACATCCTTCCGAAAAAGAGCTGGCACGTTCGCAACAAGGACAACGTCGCGCGCGTGCGGAGGGACGAGGCCCAAGCTGCAGAGGAGGAGCGCGAGGCCAAGCGCCGTGTGGAGCGTGCGGAGCAAGAGGTAAACCTGTCGGCACCATGCAGCTTTGACGATACGATGCTAAGGTTTCCACTGGGAGTGTGAAGTAGGAGTTGTTTACTGTGAAGTGTGGAATAATTTGCTTTCCCGAGGTCACCTCAGACTTGTTATATCATTATTGTAAAACACTGGCCGCATACAGTATCAAATGGTGTTCCCCAAATATTTACAATCTATTCTATGGAATAGTTGAGCTGCCTTGAAAAATTTGAAGAGTTCTTATCCTTTTTCATTTGTATGTTTGAGATTACAATCAATCAATCACTCAATCAAAAGATTACAAAAGGAGGCAAGCTTTCATTGGTTGTCTGCTCAAGCTTTATACATGTTATGCTTTATACAGTCTATGCTCAAGTTGCATTTCAACCATAGGAACTTTACCTAGAACTAGGACCTTTTTCCAGGGACTACGTGCATTTTGACTGTGGGAATGGGGGTCTAATAGAAATTTTAACCCTGATAATGTCCCTTCCTGGATATCCAGTGACTTGGGAGGCGAGACATGCAAGCTGAACATCTGTGACTGGAGGAGTATGTTCTGTGTTTTTTATTCTACCCTCAGACCAGGATAACATCACACAGCTGTGACTGACTTACTGGTTTAATATCTCCTAAACAGTCGTCTTCATTGAGCATCACACTGTAAATAAGTTTGAATTTGTATGTGCAATCTTATGAGGACAATCTTAAAAGAGGGGGCCTTTTTGAAACAAGTTGTGGACAGTAGTCTTTATACCTTTCCTCTGATTTTTAGTTGAGTATCTTATATCTTCCTCTGTATCTTCATCAACAACAGGACTATAGGAAAGTCCTACACCTGCGCAGTAACCACTAATTCTGAAGCATTATAAGCAAGTCTTTATTGCTTTTAGCTTTATTTGTTTAGACTAACTGCTGCTCCTCTCCACAGGCACGAACAGAGTATCTGAGAAGAAAATCCCGAGCTGCTCTCCAGACAGGAGAAGGTCAGTATGATGAAGATGAAGGACAGAGTAGAGGAAGCAAAGCTTTGGAGCATCTCAACCTTTTTCCCCTTGAGGAGTCTTCAGAAAAGAAGGGGAACGAGGAATATCTCAAAGAAAAGAAAGATGAGAAGGTGATTGTACACACTCCTTCATGACGTATCAAAATATATTTGATACTGTTTCCTGCTTCACACTGAATCAACTCTCTGTCTGCCTTGTCACTCACTCTGTGGTTGCAATATCATTCAGTCTGCATATTTTGGAGATCCTTATCAATATTTTCTCTGGTTATAATTGTACATTTCTGAGTATTACGGCCTTGTAGCAATCAAAAACATACCAAGGGGCTTTCTGTTTTATAGAACTTGACTGACCTATGAGTATCACTGCCATTGGTTTTACAGGGCAAAGTGTCAACATAAGAAACAATTTAAAGTTTCATATTTTAGAAGATTTCACTTTGCAATAATCTGAAGTTCTCGCTGATTTCAGTTTTTCTGTTTTCTCTTCCTCTACCTGAGAAGTTAACGCAAATTTGAATGTTTGATTCTTTTTTTCCCTAGGAGAAACAGGAGCGAGCAATTGGCTTGCTGGTGTCCCTGGGACCCCAACCAGGGACTGAGGTCACACCTTGGTATATGAAAACCAGCCAAGAAAAAGAAGAGAGTAAAGATAAAGAAGAAAAGAAAGAAAAAAGAAAGGGTATAAGTGAGGAGGAGAGAGAGAAAAAAGATAGGCGATTGAAAGATAGTTTGGACCCGTTGAATGAAATGAAGAAAGCTTTGGCTGTGAAAGAAAGAAAACACCACAAGAGCAAGAAATCAGAAAAAAGAGACAGAGGGGAGAGGAGGAGCAGTGGTGAAAGGTAAAGTCTTTTTTTGTTGTTGTTATTCAGCTCCTTCTTACTCATCAGTTTAAGTCCAGTAGGGGAACAGCCTGGCTTTGTCAAAGTTAAACCCTTTCAAAGCTAAATTTGAACACCCTTAATCATGTTTGTCCAATTTACAAAACACAGTGTGTGCTGTTCTACCACTGTGCCTCTGTCTGTTGTCTTGCATGGCCTTCTCAGACAGCACTTTTTATAAGGATTAAACACATGAGACATAAGATGTTAATAAGTCACCTGTTTTTTTTCCCAGTTCCATTGAAAGGCTTCGTGCTGAGCGTTTGCAGAGGGAGGCAGAAGAAAGAAGGAGAGCCCAGGCTTTGCTCGACCAGAGGAACAACAAAGGAAAGGAGCCGGCAAGAGAGCTCACTGAGAGAGAGAAACCATACAACAGTGCATACTTCCCAGAACTGGCCCGGAAGCGTCAAAGAAGGGATCGAGACAGCTGGAGAGACGAAATACTGAAGTCGTGAACTATTTTTATTGGGGAGATCTCTTTTTCTGCCCTTTTAGCGGACATTTACTGTGACCAGAATGTTTTCAAATGTTGAAAGTAGTGATATGGCCATAAAGAAGACAGTGACATGGGAGACGTAAACCCAGAAAAATGTCATACTCGTAACCTGGTTGATAATCATTTATTTATTTTTTTGCCCAGAGGGGGCAGTGCTTGCTGGAAAGTCAGGTTGTGTTTCAGTTTTAAGCAGCAGGTGCAGCGTTTGCTCTCTATAACGTCAGCCGGGCAGGTGGTTGCTTCACAGGGGGCTTGAAGTCCAGGCTGTCCGCAAAGAAAACACTCAGTAACAGCTGTTAAATAATTTTCATTTTGGGAAAAAATCTGCAATCACCAAATAAACCAGCCTTACAATTAACATGTAATACTTTCTTGACAAAGTATTTGTGGCTTAATACATTGTGCAAAAGAAAATTATTTATGAATTTTCAGGCAAAGTTGGCAATCACTCTTGTTTCAAGCCTCCCAAATGTATAGGTCAAATGCTTTATGTTGTCATACCAATTTTTCCATCAGTGTTTTTTTTTTTGTTTAGTAATAAACCTATAAACAATGTCAAACTGGGCTTTCTTAATGACATTTCTTTCATAGTTCACAAAAAAGTTATGTTCATCTTAATTGACAGAATGGAAAATTAATTTGTTGATTTAAAATTTGGTGCCAGAGGTGATTTTGAAGAGTTTATTTCTCTGCTTTGAAAATCATCATTATTAAAAAAAAAAAAGAGAACTGAGGGTTCACACCATATGTCAAAGAGTCCTTAACATCATATTTTATAACACTCTGGTCTGACCTTTCACTTGTTTTGAAAAACGATAGTTGTATATTAAAATGGATGACTGAAGACTGGGTTTTGTAATTTCTATACATTAAACTTTTTGAAATGTATCCTAAAGAAATCATTCCACAAATTCTAATTACAAACTTTAAATCCACTTACTTGTATAATTTCCATTGGTTATGAAACTTCTGGTTTGCTTGAGTATTTCTCATATTATGTTAACCACAATTATATGACTAGGTAAAAAAAGGTGCCTTCCAGGGTCAAAAGACAGGTCAGGATTGGAGCATTTTTTAATGTTACGTTAGAACATTTATTTTTTGTCTATTTTTTTTGTAAAAATGCTACCCCTACTACAACCCTTTTTAGTTGTCTTTTGAATATAGTGCAGTTATCATGTTTATATCATCCCTTTACTTCCCCAAAGAAAGTGACTATGAGTAACCCTTCATTTTATTTATTTATTTATTTATTTATTTAGGAGAACACTGATTGATATTTTAAGGGATTAAAAATCCAATTTGGTAAAAATATGAACCCACTTCTGGGCCCTACATACTCAGCATTATCGTTCTCTGTGAATATTACCACAGATTTTTTTTAATTTATTTATTTTATTTTATTTTTTTTTTTACGGATATTATGATGATCAAGCTGGACCATGACAATGCGCGCCGTGTGAGTCTGACGTAGGCAGTCGGAGGAGAAAAACACAGACGACCCTCAAACACTTGGAGAGAAGGAGAGAGGAGGAGAAAGAGTCATCTTTATTCATAGAAGGGGAGAAATAGCGGACGGTTGTTTTCACCGGAGCTCTACGCAGACGGTGGCAGAGGATGCACAATAGGGCATCGCTCACACCGTGTTTAATTGCGGATTAGAGGAGGGGGTAGGAGGAGAGAGGGGGGACGGGGCACAACAAGGAAGGCAAGGAGACGCTCTTCATTATTAGGAGAAAAAGCGGAGAGGAGGGGGGAGAGACAGAGACAGCGCGAGACCGGAGACGACACAGACCGTGGCGGGGGGGAACGGAGAGAGGAGGACACCGACACCGACAGTCGGCAGCGTCGCTCGGATGCTGTTATTGTTGCACCGGACGCGGCGACGATGCGGCCACACTGCTGGGTGATGGTAGCGCTGGCGGGGATCATGTCGTACCTGAGCCCGGAGAGAGCGCTCGGAGCCCCGCAGAGGGAAGGTGAGCGGAGTCGGAGGAGAGGAGGAGGGGGTGATGGAGGAGGGGGGTGTTGAAAACCTGTCAGTGATGCTGGAGAAAGGAGAGAAAAGGGGGTATGTGGTCTGTCATGAAAAGGCCGCTATACATTGGGGGGTGATACTGTATTATTAGCCAGTGTGGCTGAGACATAATGCGAATTATCAGTGCCGTAGCCTACGTGGCTGGTTTAATGAAAACAGGAGCGGAGCTGATCTGGAGATGGGTAGGGTACCATATTTGCATACAGTGATGAAAATATTAAGGGGTGTCTCGCTCTCGGGCCTCATCGATGGCATTTAATACAGCATACTGTATGAATAGCAGGCTAAAATCGTCGACCATTTAGTCTATAAATAGCCTCTGCTGGGCACTTGAAATGATTTAGCCTATTAACCACTGCTGGCATCTTTATTTTCATCCATCTGAATATGCCTTCTTCTACCCCCAAGACCTGGCAGAGTGTTGTGTTTGTGTAATGTGTGCAGTCATTGTATTGTGGTGTATTGTTTTGATAAGAGCTGCTGGCACCGGAGCTGGTGGAAAAGGCCCTGTGTTAGCTTCCTATTTATATGCAGTGTCTGTCTGGACATCTGTCTAGGGAAAGATGAAAGAATAGCACTGCTCAGGAATTGTGCATCAAGATCGGATTTGTATGTTTGGAAAGCATGTTTAGGAGACCGCACTGATAATGGTGTCTTATAGTTTTCACATTTAGCACCTGTGCTGCAGGTGCTGTGATCTGTAATTCAGGAATAATGGATGAGCTTTTTATTCTCTCTGACGTGTGAAAACTCATGTGTAACTCACTATCTAAGGTGTATCGCAACCCAGAGACTCGTTTTTGTTTATTAGTTACGAAGTGGTCCGGGCCAATGCAACGGTGCATTTACATCCTGTGCACATCCTAACTTATATTTGCTCAGCATATGAATCCAGTGGATCCTGCTTAATCTATTTCGCAACTCTTGTAGCAAAAAAGAGGAAAACACAAGAAAAAAAACAGTGCTTATAGAAACAAAGCCTACATATTGACCTTGCGAAGAAAACAAACATCACCTCATGTCTTAAATGGAATGGTGATCCTTGTTTTGAAATATTTACTAAGTCAGTGAATTATTAAATGTACTTTGTAATTTATGTATGCTGTGTTTATAATATCATGACCTTATGAATGAATGTATTTCTGGGTCTGTGCAGGGATGCAGAGGGAAATTGGGATATTTTAAGGCATGCCATACTTAGAAACAAAAACCCAAGTCATACATTTAAAGGTACTGTTTTATTGTTGATATCCATGTAGCTCTCTATGTTATGGTACTGTTATTTTTTCAGCATTTCTTATGCTAACATTTATTTGTAATTATTTTTTACCAAAAGTTTATTATAATTACAATAAATGCTGCCAAAAAATGGAGAAGGGGGTACCCTTGGTGAAATTTTGGCTAACTATCTTACGAATGTTGTGAAGGCCTAAAAAGATGCTTTGTTCATACTTAGAAACAACAGGCTGAGTCATGCATTCCCAGGCATGGTTTAAATATTCATGTTTATATTTTATATATAAGTCCTTCACCCTTTCAACCCATCTACTGTTTTTTTTAAGGTGTCACTGTTGCTCTCTCTTGCAGCTCTTTTGTCACGAGTGATGGAATGTTTTACGTAGTTTGGTTACAGTACTGAAATAGCTTTAATCTGAAGGGTATTTAACCACCCTGCCCTGCCCCTTTTCTTTTCTACAGATGGTTCACTTCCCACAATCGACCACTTTGAGGTACAAAAATCAAATGTCCCAATCCCTCCTTCTCTCACCTGAGTAGTCAACCTTCCTGATTTGAGTAATTCTTTCCAACCCTTCCTGATTCGCGCTACCTTATTTTACCTAAATGAAACTCCAGCCACCCCTCCCTGCTTCTTAACTGTGTTTCTTCAGTGGAATACCCTTTCTGATATTCCCCTTTCCCTATGCTTTCTTCCTTACTGAAATAGCATATTATCCCATTTTCAGTATTTGTTCCAAGTCTCTATCTTATTTATTGATTTAAACAAATGCTTTTTTAAACTTCAAATTAGTTTCTTTCCTGCTTTACCCCAAACCCCGTGATGCAAGTTGTCCATTGGGGTTCGCACTGTGTCCTAAACCTGCTGCTAAGAAAACACTCCAATGGTTTCCCTCTAAACAAACCACCTATGCAACAAGATTTTGCACTTTTCCAATTCAATGAATACTCTTCCTCATTTCACTGACTCAGACCTAACAATGTGCCCCCTGATGTTTACAGAAATACTCTGACTTTACTAAATTATCTCCTCCTTTTTGTATTTTCTCACTATCTCCCTCTCAGTCTCCCAGACCAGAGCTGCGTCTCTCTCTCCTCCACCTTACGTCGTCATCCTCATCTCTTGCTCAGGGCTTGTCTCTTTTGTTCTTCTGCTCCTGACCTGCCTGTGCTGTAAGAGAGGAGGAGTGGGGTTCAATGTAAGTCTTCCACATGTAAGAGATTTATTCACTTCTCCCTCCTTTCTTTGGATTTTCACATCTTATTTTGCATGCTGTTGTGCTTTTAGAATGAGCTTACTTTGATAAACTGTATGGAAATGGAAGAAAGGAGTCAATAATCCAGGTTTAATGAAGTAGAAATGGTCAATAATCATCTGTCAGACTAATCTTGACTAAGCATGCATCTCCTGGCTTGAATGTGTTGCTGTGTTGCCTACAGACGGTGTCATTAGTTCAGAATGGCTGCTTTTTCATTGTCTATTTTGATTGTTACCTCTAAATCCGGCTCTTTTCTTAAAAATTAAAAGTTAAGTTTGTGTTTATGCCAGTTTTGTGATTTATCTTTGCTGTTGGGGATGAACCAGGAGTTTGACAATGCAGACGGGGAGGAGTGCTCTGGAGGCTCCAGTCCCATCCAGGAGGACAGCCTGTCATCATGTCCCTCCCTCCCTGAGGTCTACACCCTGCCAGTCAGAGACAGGTCCAACTGCCCCGCCCTGCAGGATGGAGCAGGTAACAACCACAAACAGCTCTAAATCTGCTGGAGCTTACACCCCCTTGGGAAGAAGCTGAATTTCTGTCCTGCACTGACCTCCCTCACGGTCTGTTGCCTGAGTCGCTGATGCGGATCCATTAAAGGTCTCAAACTGGGTGTACAACCAGATGCTGAATTTCAATGGAGTGGAAACTGTGATCTGTGGAAATTCTGCCTCAGTGCTTCTTACAAGTAGAAATGGCTGGAAATTTGTTTTGTGAGCGAGGATGATACCGGCACAGCTCAGGAATGCTGTACATGAGGTCTCATGGAGGGTATTGTGCCCACCCTTCACTTTCAGATGGATTTGGCTACACTGAGCTTTCAAACCTTTGCTGTGCAGAATAATCTTTGTTAAATCGAACACCTGAAGTTTTTTACACAATAATTAGCTGACAGTTTTTCTCAAATCTCAACCTTAATCGGTGTTTGAATGAATAATGACAAGCATTTTCCAAAACAGGTTTCACTGGGCTACCTCAAAATTTGCCAACAATACTCAACCCCCGAAACAAAAGTCTTTACACTGATGAAGGAAAGGCTTCTCCTCAAAGAGAGACCTCTTACAGCAGAGATTGCATGCTGTGGTGAAGAGGTGGATTATGAGCATTATTTTGGGCAATTTTAGGACTGTTTACAGTCTAGCAAGCAATTTGAACAAATTAGATCCTTGAATGTGAAATGTCTATATTGCAAATGCAGAAAGCTACTTCACTGAGGTAAAGGAGATGTTGTGTACATTTGTTAAAGTTTTATATCAATAATTCCCAAAAATGACAATGGTGATGATATATTTGCTCACAAAGCCCAGCCTTGGGTTCTTGTTCGGATAACTCTTACATGTTTTGCTAATGGAAATAGGGCTTTTTGGTTTCATATATTTATAGAACTGTGAATGATGGCTTGATTGCTTTTTAAAAGAGATTTCCTTCTTGCTCCTATTGAGTGATACCGTATCATGTTAAAACAAAAATTCTAATGTGCGATTGTTATTTGTCCTCCTTTGCTACAGACTCCAAGTCTCAGTGCTTCAAAAGACACACTCTAAACTACCTTCAGGAGATAGGAAATGGCTGGTTTGGAAAGGTAAGATGATGACCCCCTCAACTTCAAGTATCATTGTGTTTTCATGTAAAATACAACCAGAAAAATATATTTCCTTTCCGATAGCACGCTCTGCTGTGTTAAGTTTAACACTGGCTGCTGACCAGATCAGGAGTCCTAACTCAAAATAGTTCTTTTACTGCCTCTCCTGGGCACTCTTCCATATTATTGTCCATCGATCTCTCCTAGGTGATCCTGGCTGAAGTGCTGTGTGACTGCAGCTCCTCTCAGGCCGTGGTGAAGGAGCTGCGTGTCAGTGCCAGCCCCCTGGAGCAGAGGAAGTTTTTGGCTGAGTCTGAGCCATACAGGTGAGGGAAAATGCTGAGACTATGGTGGCTGCTTTTGATACTAAATGCAAAGAATATTCCAATGTTCTTACAGAAAAAGGTCACCATACCAATCTGTGCTGAAGGTGAGCTGAAGTCCACGTAGGCTCCAAGGAACATGGACCCTCCATGACCACAAGTAAAGCTAATGGAATAGAGACATTTGGCATAAGAGTAGCTAAAGGAGACGCAGGATTTCAGTCATTGGGATGAATTTAGTTAACCTATCCCGTCAGATAGCGTTAGTTTAGACTAGCCTACAAACACTGCTGTATAATATAAGAGAATAAATATTAAATAAAAAAAAATAAATTTTTGACCCCAAAAAACAGCATTTTCTTCCCAATGTCACTATCGCCAACAATTGCCAACCTTACCTGACATAAACTATGGCTGATTAGGCTGAGGAAGGTCTAAACCAAAAGAGTAGTAAAAGAGTATTTTATGTCCTATATTAGCTTACATTAGCATGCTGTCATAAACAACTGGTCAGACCAGAATTACTCTCTGAAGTCACTGAAAATAAACACAAAAGGGTGTTTTAAGGTTTTTGTGCTCTTATGTTGGTATTTCTAGGTCAGGTACATCCTGATAACTTGGTTCTTAAAATTCAAAACTGAACCAGATGCAAACTGTGTTTGGGTTGTAGTTTGTCTACATAAAAAAACTCGCACACAGCTCAGAGGAAGCATTCAAGGGCAGGTCTCTATCAGTCTTTTTTTTTGCTCATTTCTTTGGACAAAAACCTAACACACCTCAATACAAAGGCAACCTTCTCTCTTTCTTACACACATACAAAGTGTAACACAAGTAAACACCCCAAAAAGCCTTATTTTAACAAACTTTCTTCTGCTGTCTTCATCTCCTGTTTGTTCCACTCTTGCTTCTGCACAACCCTTAACACACAACACAGGCGATGAATTGTGAAAACATTGTTACGCTTCATTTCAATTTCCCGTCTTTCATTCACACTTAATTTGGCTTTGCTGCAGTGCTTCATGTGTGCCTCCTCCATCTCCTCTCTACATGAGAACGTGAGATACTCAGGCTTAAAGCTCACCACCAGTTACATATCTGTCCTTAAAGTGAGACTGTAAGAATTCTTTATGCCATTATTTTACCAGCATGTAATTTATTTCTCTATCTCTCAGAAGTCTTAAACATCCAAACATCCTTCAGTGTTTGGGGCAGTGCAGTGAGAACATCCCATTCCTCTTGGTCATGGAGTTCTGTCAACTGGTAAGTGCAGATGAGCCATTAAATTACTTGAAGACACGGGGTTGTAGCTATATTTTACATTTAACTATTGATCGCTGAAATTGGTTTTGCATCCTTTCAGTTTGTTTTCATTCCCTTAGCTGGCTTAATCGCTAACTGATTAAGGAAGCTGTATGAGTTGACTCTCAGGCCAAACAAAGACACAAGCAGATCAATTACAGCAACACAGTGAGAGAAGCCAAACAACACAGGGGACCTCACAGACTGCTATTACCCTGTTTGATAAAGTCTCCTATTGTCCCTCTCCTCTCAGATAATTCTCATCCTTTTATATGGGACCCATTTTATTTCCTTGCCCTTCCCAAAGCACAAATGACTAATACAAGGCTGCCAGCTCATTACCAATTCCCCTGGTGCTTTTGATGCTCTGTGGTGGAAAACACCTAAAAAGAGACATATTTACTGCAGAAGTCACAAGTATCTTCTTTGCCTATAGGATGTTCCTGATAGGTTTTATGCCTCTTTTAGGGGGAGGCATAGGAACTTGGCAAACACTGCGGTTGACCTGGCTTGAACTCAACCCCTGTTTTAAGTCTGCTTGCCAGTAACAGCTTGCATTGTGTCTTCATGGTACAACTAGGGTGACCTAAAGAGGTATCTGAGAGCCCAGCGCAAGTCAGACGGGATGACCCCTGACCTGCCAACTCGAGATCTCCTGACTCTGCAGAGAATGGCTTTTGAGATCACCTCCGGTCTGCTCCATCTTCACGAGAACAACTACATACACAGGTCAGTCAGGGGCGTCATCTCTGTTGATAAACAAGTTTGTATCTCTCTGATAGGAAGAGTGTGAATGTCTCTGATGACTGCGACAGATTTTTCAAGGTTGTGTTCTGCTTTGCTCTGTACAGTGATCTTGCTTTAAGAAACTGCCTGCTGACTTCAGACCTCACTGTCAGGATAGGTGACTATGGCCTGTCACACAACCATTATAAGGTTTGTGGATATTCTATGCACAAAATAACTTACCTGTGTAGAGCTTTTACCCCATTTTTTAATAACTGGAACATAACTGATTTCAGTATATCATTCAATAAAAAAAAAAAAATTAACTTCTTATTTTGTGTTGCAAAGGAGGACTATTACCTTACTCCGGACAAGCTGTGGATTCCACTCCGCTGGATTGCTCCAGAGCTGCTGGAGGAGTATAGAGGATCTCTTATTGTTACGGACCAAACAAAAACCAGCAATGTGTGGTAAGTTTTAATGCTGTCACTGCTGTCTATCTTGAGCGCTGCTGAAAAAAACTATAACTCACCAAACCGTCTGGTCCACTATCATTTCATTTCTTAAATGTTAACTTTTTCCCCTCTCTTACAAGGTTTAAAATCTTGATTAATGATCACTGTTCCTCTCACTATAACTGTTTTAAATGATATTTTTTGCTTAAATCTATCTATCTATCTATCTATCTATCTATCTATCTATCTATCTATCTATCTCTTTATATATATTTATATATATATATAAACAAATACATATCTATATATTCAAATTACATATAATTTTATTTTATGTTTGTGTGTGTAGATAGATAGATAGATAGATAGATAGATAGATAGATAGATAGATAGATAGATAGATAGATAGATAGATAGATAGATAGATAGATAGATAGATAGATAGATAGATAGGTATGAATGAATGAATAAATGAATGAATGAAAATGCACGTTTTAGCAGCTGAACCAGGAAGACAGTATTCTGGTAAAAAAAAAAGTCACAAAGAAGGGAATACTAGTTTCTGTGGGCAAAGCAGATAAGCTATTGGAAACTTTAGGAAGGATGATCACTGTTCTGTCTTCACCAAACAAGTTATTGTGTTGGCAAAGCCAAGAAAAAATCTTGTCATCTATTTTATCTTGTTACTCTTCTGTGAGCTTTCTTCCTGAGAGTTGGACTTCTGTGAAGGTGTTACTGTAAAAAACATTACATAACAAAAATGCCTTTGAAGATTAGTCTGACACTTTCTCTTTATCTTTTTTTACTCTTCCAGGTCCTTGGGGGTGGTTATATGGGAGCTGTTTGAGTTTGGCTCTCAGCCCCACAGACACCTGAGTGACGAGGAGGTGCTGACCTTCGTCATTAGAGAGAGGCAGATCACTCTGGCCCAGCCAAGGCTCAAACTTTCTCATGCTGACTACTGGTCAGTAATCTGCTTAGTGTGTTGTGCAGAAATGATGGTAAAGTAGATTAAAGAAATAACGCTCTGAACTTACCTCTTCGTATTTCCTCTCCACAGGTATGAGATCATGCAGTCCTGCTGGTTACCTCCATCTCAGCGCCCCTCTGTAGCAGAAATATTCCTCCTCCTCTCCTCGCTCCTGGCTGCCGAGCGAGGAATGGTACGAGGGAGTGTTGGGGAAGAAGATGAAGAGGATGAGGAGTATACGGATGGCAGAGGAAGGAGAGGAGAGAGTGAGGAGTCGTTTGAAAGACGTTGGGACTTACTCCGTCCTCCTGCTTTCCAGACAGCTGCAAATGAGCGACGTAGGGAGAGAGACTATAGCAGGGAGGACAGAGACCACTCCTACCCCCTGCTGGACCCTGTGGGGAACTGTATCACCCCATCCTCATCTGAACTGGATGATATCCTAACAGTCACTGAAACCAGCAAAGGCTTAAACTTTGAGTATTTCTGGGAGAAGGCTCACGCCAGACGAGGCTACAAACCTCTTCCTCCCCCTCAGCCGATCCCAACTGTGAACAACAACCACAGACAGTCTTTGGACACGCCCACTGTGGTCCCAGTGATAAGTGCTCGCAGCCCCTCCCTCGCCAGTGAGTACTACATCAGACTAGAGGAGCACACTCCCCAGGACAAGTCGCCAACTCTTAAAGGAAAGACTGCGTCATCTTTCCGCTCTGACTCGATGTGCCATGGAGATGTGGAGCTGGTGGAGATTCGCAGTGGAATGCTGGGAAAAGAGCGAGTTCCTTATTGTTCCTCTGAGAGGTGTGGAAAGGGCCTCCAGACTGTCAGATCAAGCGAGGTTCAACTCCAGGTGCCAAACACAGGTGTGGCTGAGTTCAGAGACACTTCGAGTAGAGTGACAGACTTCTCAGTTGTTGATTTAGGGGATGATGATGAAGAGGAGAAGAGAAAGACTAGCCACGCTGATAAAAAATCATCCACAAGTTCCCAAGCCCCGGTCCTTCCTCCCAAGCCTCGCTCCATGTCAATGTCATCTGCCAACCACCTTCATTCCCGCCCCCTCCCCGCCCCTCCGCTGGGATACAGAGGACTGCCGCACTATACCATCGGTGGAAAAATAGAAACAGATCCTCATCACATGAGCAGCTGTCCACCCTCTACCTTTGATCACCTAGGGCTCCACAGGGCCCGACAGACTCTACCCCCATCCCCATCACTCTCCCCCTCCCTTCCCCCATCAAGCCATCCAATTTACCCCCAACCTCCCCAGATGTGTCCCCCACCTCTTCCTCCTCACTCCAAACCACAAAGAACCTGCCCCAGCTACAACAAAGCAGAGACTTATTCCAGATACAGTAAGCCGCAGATGCAGAGATCTCATAGAGACCCACTCTCCTGTGACTTGTCCGACAGAGATGGAGGTACCAGGCCCTCAGCACCATTGCTCAACTCCAAGGAGACCTCTCACTCTCGTGTGAAAGACTTTGAGTCCCCTGTTCGTCGAGAAAACCCGCTGCGTCCCATTTATCGTAACTTACCCCGCCCTCAGCCAACAAACCCTCAGATTGAAAGACAGTCCTCATCCAGTCCCACCTACTCAGATGAGGATGACTCCCCCTTCATGTCCCCTGAGAGACAAAGCGGTGGGACTACCGTCACTCACTCCAGCCTATCTGAAGATGCAGACCCAGCCTGTGCAGAGCTCTTCTCCAGGGGGATGAAAAGGACTCAGTCACGTCTTGACACCATCCTGCCCACAATTTGGAGGGAAGATGCTGAACTTCAAGCAGAGCGTGTGGCCGCTGCCAAGAAATCCCCTATGCATCTGTTCCTGACAGAGATATCCACTGTGACAGAGTCTGGTGAATCCAAGAAAGGGAATTCATGGGAGGGAGAGAAGACAAACAAAATAGATGGGGAGAGATGGGGCAACTTTCTGCTTCCTAACAGAGGCATGCGCCGCTCCCAGTCTCTGATCACAGAGTTGGGATCAGCAACTCATTCATGGGGGTCCGAGAAACAAAATGATAGGACAGGATCTGAGGAGGATGATACAGTCACTAAAGAATCATTCCAAGGGGATCTTTTCCTCACAGAGATCAATACAGGAAGGTTGGACTCAGATCTGGACGGAGGATCAGAGCCCGATTCAGTGAAGTACCTCTATCCAGCAGGATCCAGACTGCGGCCCTATGTCTGCGCCCCTGGCCTTCCTTCATACACAGAGGCTGAGGAAGCTTATTCAAAGGGTATTAGGAGATCTCGCTCTCTCCTCTCAGAGATAACCATTGGGAAGCAGGAGTCAGAACCTCAGCAGCCGGAGAAGGAGCCTCAGAGAACAGAAATGACACGGGAAGAGTTCCTGAAGGAGATTCAATCAGCAGAGACCTTCCTGACTGAAATCATATCCAGACAAAATGCTGCTGCAAATAAAAAGGAGGCAGACCCTCCACACTCCCCCACTCCCCTTTCTCCTGAATATGAGTCCATATGCATTGACCCAAACTCCGCTCAGACCATCAGATTTCAGTCAGAGAGCTCCATACGAGCATCCAACAAAGGAAAGGATGACACTCAAACTGAGGCAATCTATGCCCAAGTGACCAAGCGCGCCAAAAAGAGTGAGATAAAGGTATCCATGAGACCTGGGATTCCAATCCTTCATATAGGATCCAACAAACAACCACTCAACGTCGACAGCAATGCTGACCACTGCCAATCTGACGAGTTTGTGTTTTCAGAAATCATGCCCAAAAATGGTCTTCTGCACAACCAAACACTTAGCTGTCAAAAAGAGGAGGAGTGTGCAGATGGTCCAGCTTTACCTGCCAGGGGAGAGCACACAGATCTCTTAGATCACTCTCCTACCAAGTCCACAGAGAGTGTTAAAGCATTCAACACTGTGCTGCTGTGCGAAAACAAATCCCTAATAGCAAATGGCACAGATATTCAAAAGGCTGCTGTGATAGGGAATGGTGAGATAATGAAAGAAGAAATGCAGGCTAGCAGCCCAGAGAGACATCAAACATGTGGAATGACTGCTACCACGGCATCTGAAGACGACAAAGAAAAGCACCACGGTGATAAAGTTTCTCCAATGGATTTTAAAAACATCACGGCATCTCATGACTTGCAAAACACCAAAAACCTGGGTTCTCTGAGTAATGAGAAAGGCTTTGGAGAGACCCAAAGAGAGAATTTACAGCCAAAAAGTGATGCAGGTAGAGAAAAACACCGTCACAATTCCCAAATGGCATCTACTCCTGCTGCCACTCCAACCACTCCAGACTGGGACCTGTCCACGGATGTCTCACTCATCACACCCACTGATTCTGTCCTGTCACCTCTGACATCCAGCTCAGCTGACTGCCTCACACCCAGTGATTCATGGACCAGTGCTGGAGGAGGAGGAGGAGGAGGAGGAGTGGGAAACAGTGGTTGGCGAGCTCTGGGAAATGAGACCCCACATCGAGACTCTGCCTACTTCTCAGATAGTGACTGGGAAAGCGACGGGATGAACCGAAGGAGCAGTGATGGAACGGTTTCCTCGAGGCAGAGCAGCAGTCGAGCCGGAGATAGGGGCACGCTGACAGGGATTGAAGAAAAAACTGAAGAGGAGGGAGAGATGGGAGACAAGAGTCCCTTGAGAAATAGTGTACAGACATTGTATAACAGTGAAGAAAGTACAACTGTAAAAACATGTGATGAAACTATTATTCTGAATCAAGATGCTTCAGAAAACAGCACCTCTCATTTAGATAACGACAAAGACATTCTTCATAAAGGGCTGGAGTTAACACAGAGAGATGACTCGGGCATTTTTCAAAATGAAAGCATAAATTCAACCATGCCTGGAGATGATCTGCAGGTCAAAGACTGTGTTGACTTGATTGATAAGTTGTTCTCAGACTTAGATGATGAGAAAGGGCTCTCAAACTGTGGTGGGTATATTGACAACCACCTCACAGATGGTATTATCTCTCAAATAGCAGACTGCAAATATCAGGACTCTAAAGAAAATGATGTAAACCTTCATTCCATGAGGTTTGCTGAGACTAATATTTTGATCGACTCGGTTTCTGGCAGCCAGTCAAAGGATTCTGCGTTAAGGCCAAGAAATAATGATTACACAAGCATTACAAAGACAGATATTGATCTCTTCTCTGCGCTGAACTCCAGCAAATGTGGAAATGACACTGTGGAATCTATGACACAATCGCAAGTTTATGACAAGGAGTCAAGATTATCCGAAATGTGCGGCATTCAAGGAGGTGAAGAGATCCCATCAACAGCTGAGCCATGTGATGCTGGGGAGCCTGCCTCTGATAAAGAGGGTAATCTGGCATGTCCGGATTGGGCTGTGGAGGCTGCTGAAGAGCTAAAGCAACACGAAGAAAGGCCCAGTATAGATCACAACGAACTGGGCCTGAGAAACCTCCACTGCCTGGATGGCAGCAAGGGCAGAAACGTCACCACAGAGACGGATAAACAGCTGGCTGCTGCAGAGCTTAGTAACGCTGTTAAGTCACCCCTCAGAGGTTCAGCAAGTCAGATGGAACCTTCTGACAATGTGGATAAGGATCCCTGCGAGGGCTTAGAGGTGAAGGCGAAAGAGTTATGGTGCGCCCTGGAGGAAGATGAGGGAAGTCCAGGATCTGGTGTTGTCAAAGGAGAGTTTGACTGCCACCGTTTTCCACGGTTTAAAGACTTGCACTTGTGGCCTGATGAAAACGACCAGTGGGCCTCTCCAGAGAGGAGGAGCCAGGACTCTGAGTTGAGATCTGAGTTTTTTTCTCGGTTCAGTAACAAGGCCTGGGAGGTGGGGGAGAGGCTGGTTGTGGGTCAGGAGTTTTGGGAGACTGAAGAAAATGACGAACTTGCAGGAAGTGAGCCTCACCCTGCCATCTTAGAGGGCTGTGAGGAAACCTGGAATGATGAAACACAAGGACTTGCTTGTCATCCCTCCATGAAGGAAAAGTGGGAGTCTAAAGACGATGACCAACCCACCATCCAGCAGGAAGAAAATATCGAGAACTTTGGAGAGACTGAAATCTGCAGCCAAGACCTGAAAAGAGATGCTGAAGTAGAGAATGAAGAAATCCCTGAGCAAGAGACCGTAGTTCACAGAGGGAGAGACATTTTTCCCTGCACAGAGGCAGTCAGCAAAGGGGAAGGTCTGCTCGACTCCACAGAGACGAGGGAGAATCAAAATTTTAACAGATGGCCTCAGAATCAACTTTGGGACATGCAAAAAAATGTGCAGACATTAGCTGAGCACACTGACAAAGGCTCAAGTTCAGACTTTGAGAACCACCTCAGTCACACTTCAGAGAACAAAACAAATGTATCTATTAGCATTAGCGAGGCTTCTCGTGTCTCTTCAGACCCACAAAATGTTGAATCAGGCTTAGATTCAGAGGCTGAAATAAGACCGTGGCCTGTTAAGCAGTGCAGAGAAGATAGAGTCAGCATTAGTAATGTCGAGGAGGATTACAGAGAAATGCCTCTTCCCTCCAATCCTGTTTCTTGTCCCAGTGACCTTGATGTGCAGGAGGAGGAGGAGGAGGAGGAGGATCATTCAGACCCACAGGTAGACAATTTCAGCTCGGTGGATTTTCCAAGTCCTCCACCAAGCATAGACCTTGATGTGCAGGATGATAAATTGGAAAGTTTAGACGACTCTTTTCCAAGTCCACCTCCATCTGTTGTAGAGTCAGAAGAGTTTATTAGCCACATTTGTCTGGAAGACTTTATTGCTGGTGCAGAGACAGAGCCATATATTTCCGTAGCTCAAGACACAAAAGTCTTGGATCCACCCGCTACAACTCAGAGTGCAGGGATCTCAGCCAGTCTCAGCCTCCCTCATGTGCATGTAACATTAGATGATAACAGCAGCGATGCATCAAACACAACAAGGCAAGATGACCAGAATGATCTGACCCAGGAAGCCTCATCTGACAACTCATCATTACCCCAAGCTCCTCTCAATAATCTTCCAGAATTACTGATTTCTGAGTGGAAAGATTTGGACGAGGAGCCCCTGGAGGATTTTGAAAAACTGGAACAACTTTGTTGCATATCTGGAGATGAGGAAGATTCTCTGGGGGATCTTTTTCTTGGGAACCTGGAGCTCCTTGAGTCTTTAAAGAAAACAACAGATCAAAAAGTTGCTGGTGTTGGCGAAAGTGATTCAACTGAAGAAATATGTGGCTCCTCTACTCCAGAGGGGAGCATGTTGGATTTGATGGAGGGCAGAATTTCTGAGAACTCTGATAAGCTGGCAGAGTCTGTGCCGGATGTCATCCTGGACACGCAAGACAAACTATCACCTCAAGAAGAGAGTGGGCAGAAATCCCCTGGACAAACATCTGATGTCAAAGACCAGGGATCGCTCTCCAAGTTGACAACAAAAAACGGCCTCATGATGCAGGTGGGCAGGGTTTCTTAGGTGGTTTGTTGTGAGATTGCTTCTTATGTTGTCTCTTGTAGTTTATTTACCACTTGTTATTGTTTTGCTTTGTTGCTTCAGGTGTGTGAGGAGAGGCTGCAGTTTTCCCTCAGTGAAAATGTGAAAACAAATGTGCTTTGGGGCGCAACTGTTACAGACACAGTGACGCTCCGGCCCTGGGGGGAACAGATCGCAGAAAACAGCAAAGAGCTAGTCGCTGTAGAAGAACAAAAAGAGGATGAAAGGTATTAAAAAGGCTCTTACTTTATGACTATATTCAGAATATCAGAGTCAGTGTTTGAAGAATCCATTGTTTCAGAAAAAGTTGTGTGTGAAGAGCCCTTGAAGTGCAAGGATGTGTTTTTTTTTTCTTTCAAGATAGACTTCTCTTTCACAGTGGTTACAGGTGTAAAAAGAAAAATACTATTCTGGTCTCATACTTGTGGAGACACATTTCTTAATTTCAGTCAGGTTCAAAATAAGCATAACTGTATTACAGATATTTTTACATTTAATTAAAATCCAAGATTACCACAACTGAATTTCCTTTGTGCTCCATCATAGAGAATATTGCAACAGAAATCACAGAGATCAGCATTAAAATCAGATGTAACCAAATAACAGCATGGCAGATACCACATAAAGTTAGTTAATGAGTGTTGGAGATGTGGAGCACTTGTCCCTTTAGTAGTTATGTTATATTAATCGTGTTATATTTATTTTTGCAGCTTTGATGACCAGGGAAGTTTACCGAGCATTCAGGCAAACACTGAGTCTGATGAGACTAAAGCTGAGCCTTTCACTGTGATTGAACAACCTGAGGTCACAACCCCTCAGCCCACCGCAAACCAGGCTATGAAAGGTACGTGGATTGTAAACATTCAAACCAGTGATCATTATATTCATACTGGCATACATGGTCTGTGAAATAAACCAAATTAATTGGAGACATTTTGTCTTTAGCCAAGTGTCCTGCACATTAATCTTATGCATATTTAATAAAAATAATTTAAAAGATTCATGTCAACTATGCTGACACTGGAAATTCGCATTTGTTGCTTGTCCCTAAAATTAAACTTTAACATGAAATATAATAATTGAAATCCTTCAGAAATGTGATATTTTTACATATCTGTGTTACTCCTTATCACAGCTATACTTAAGATGTTATATTTTCTTTTAAAAAAATACTAAAACAAAATAGTTAGAATTCATACTTGGCCAGGACACTCTTGTAAAAGAGATTTTTAATCTCAATGAGTTTCTCTTCCTGGTTAAATAAAGGTTAAATAAAAAAAATACTTTAGTGGTGTCTCTAGGTTGTACTGTATATTTGATGATATTTCAACTGTGACAGATGGGATTGTTTCATGCTCATGTTGTTTCATATGTCATGTATTTTTAGATGTCACATAAGTTTTGGTAACAGGACTGAGAAAAGTGCAAACATCTTAAGCTTAGAAACCTTGTAAAAATATCAACCAAGGTGCCTGAGATGAGCCAGCACATTTTGAGTAGCTCAATATATATTTATTATCAGATATAGACAAGTTACAACAAGCAAATAGCACCAATTTGATGGAATGGCCCATAACATTTTTGTGTGAGATGCAACATTCTGATAATTGTTGCTGTTGCTCTTCGTCTTTCTCCTTGTTGTTGCCCTCACCTGTTTGTTTTGTATCGTCTTGTAAATCCATGAGGGCTGGGCACCCTTCTGGTGCTTGGCACTTTGGAAGAAAAAGAAACTACTGCTACAATTATCTCAGTAATTTCTACCATTTTGACAGGCTCCCTTTCTTTGTTGTAAAAGAAACTGCTTTTATTCACTTTGTACAAGTGGGAACCATTTGCCCAGTCCCTTAAACCTCTTCCTCCTCTTATGTTGTTTTCACACCCAGCAAAACTAGCTCGCCTGTCTCTTGCTCTTCCTCCTCTTGCACTGACTCTTCCCCTCACCCCAACCGGCAAAGGGGGATTTGGGGATGGATCGATTGGAAGTCGTATTGGAAGACGGAGAGGTCTGTCCTCAGGAAGTGACCAAGACGAGGAGGAGGAGGATGAACCTGAGGATGAAAGCTCTCGGAGGGTCATTGTTGTCACAGAAACAGACGTGGACAAGCGAGTGGGGCTGAGGAGTCTGCTGAAGTCACCTAAGGAGCCGATGGACAGAGAGAGGGACAGAGGGAGAAATGTGTCCTTTTTTGATGATGTCACGATATATCTATTTGATCAGGTGTGTACCAAACATTTTATGTGTAGTTTATAAATGATACTGTCAGATATCATTAATGAAGGATTTTATGTCTCATTCTCAACAGGAAACTCCAACTAATGAGTTGAGCTCTTCAGCGCCCACTACTCCAGCTCCAGTGTCCATCAAAAGCACCAAGCTGGGTTCACGTGGTAAGATAAAAACACTCCACACTCACACAGGAAAGATGGTCAGTCTGAGAGTTGGTCCACTGCACTGAAATATCTCAACCACTCTTTGATAAATTTCTTCCAGGTTTTATTTAACCAGTCTACAGATAATGAATATCCTAAATCAAGAGCAGCTGCATTTATCTTTAACATGTTGTTGACATTATGTGGCTATGGATCTAATGTTCATTAAGTCTGTTTTTCAACAGAAATGTTTTCAAACTCATTCTTTACCTTGAGCAGGCACCAACAGTTTAACTTATTCCCCCTTACCTAAATGAAAATACTCAATTTAAACCAACTTCTCTCCAAAACCGCAGCCAGAATTAATCTTCTATAATTATCCTTCTTGACACTCTGACACGTGGAACGAAGCAGGGACATAAATCCTGTGCTCAACAATGCAGGCCTAAGCCGTGTTTCCCAACACATTTTCATTTGCTCCCTTGACTTCCTCTCTTCATCTCAAACACTGATCACCTCATTTCACAGAAAAATAAAAGTCTGTGCTCAGTATGTCCTCAGGGCTGTGCGTATACACACACACACACACACACACACACACACACACACACACACACACACACACACACACACACACACACACACACACACACACACTCACAGAAAATGGAAGAAACTCCAAAATTAGATGCTTTCATGATCTTTCATAGCCTTTAGAGCTGAGACTTCAGAGCACTGCGAGAAGATGCTGTGTTCCCTTTGAGTTATTTATAAACCAAACCCTGTCTTGTATTGCATCAGTGTGATTTTATTAATAGATAATTTTTTTTACTTTATTTTCCAATTTGTATTTGGCTGGTTGTCTGCAGTGTTGAAGGCACACGTCTCAGTAATACACATCTTATGAAGGAACAACAAGCTTCACGGCATACATAGACATTTTTAAGGCGCTCAGTTCTTCCTCTCATAGTAACACACTAAGACTCTGCAGGAAAACAAGATCTCCGATGCTGATGGTGTAAAAACTAAACCTGAATATAACTGTTTACTACACACTATACATTCACCAGTAGTTGTAATTTCAATTGCTTTAGGACTTGTAGTACTAGTCTTGGTACTACATTCAATATTCAGTGGTGATACAGAAAGTGAGACTCACAAAGACAGACTAAAGGAGGAAATGTATGCTTGTCAGGCCAGTGGTAAACACAGAAAGAGGCAAGCATGAGATGTAACGTCAAACCAATCAAAATTGGTCAGGATGGTTGAACTCCTGATGATAAAATTGTGTAAATGTGAAATGATTAAAGGAAGATTTATTCTTAAGAGACACTCACCCGACTTCTACACACAAATCTGTATATTTGATTTTTGTCTGTCTTTCCATCAGGGCCAAACATCAAGAGCAAAGAGTCAAAAAGAAAAGAGGATTTATCAATTAAACCAAGGTCGCCTGTGGGGGCCAATCCAGTGACATCATCCCGGTTCACAGTCAGCCCTGCCAACGACCCCCACTTGGTGTGATGTTAAATGTCATCACGGGAATCTTTAGAGTTGAAACCCTCTTGGACTGGCCAGTGAATTAATCCCAACAACCAGCCATTCACCCAGAGGCTATTTTTGTATTGAAGAGGCAACTGCAAGAACAAGACTCCCGATCTAAAAGCTGGACCCTTTCCAGGTTTTATCAGCGACAGGATTTTGTATGACAGGGGTTGTTGTGCTCCTGCCTGCATCTATTTACAGAGTTTATTCACAGCTACAAATCTTTGGAAAAGGCAGCATATGCTAGAAGAAGAGGAACCTGGAGCTTTGTAAAATCTGAAACAAATTTGACAGCTATGCAGTGGGAGTCTTGCTGTGTACCAGCTAACCTTCTCTTTTTCTGCTTCATTTTGTTGCATTGTTCCCCAGATGAGTGGGGATGTACTTTGGTTGGTCATTCATCAGTCTATGTAAACTCTTGGATTCCAGTCCTCTCTTATTTACAGATTTCATTGCAGTCAGTCAGACCTTCATGTAGGCAGCAGTTTAGAACAGCAATCACTTGACTTCTGTATTTGAGAATACTCATTTGCATTTGTACAATACCATAAGACAAGTGTAAACAATATAATTTTAGAGCTGTTTACTTTTAGATGTATTCTTAGACTGCACGAAAAATGAAACAAGCTTTGCTTCTTTACTTTTTAATTCTAATGAAATATCTCAATTTAAATCTATGATTTTATATTTGTTATATTGTTTTATTTATTTAAGTAAAGCAAATTTCCATTCAATATTTATTTATTTATTTAACTATTTATCATTCAATTTATTTATTTGCTGCTGTCTGGTTAACGTATAAACTTAGCTATAATTTGTTTGGGACAGAATGCACCTAGGTTATACCTTCTGTAAGATCTTCATAACAAATAAATCAAAATATTTTCCCAAACGTCTTACTTGCTAAAAGAAAAAAGTATTTTGTATAATTTAACTTGTTAATATATGCCAATCTGTATGGAACTATGTCCTGTAATGTGTCCTTTTTTTCCAATGTCTATGAATTTTTAGCTGTCTTGTCATTTTTTTCTCTTGTTTAAAGACAGTTAATGTAGCTTAGCATGAAAAATCAACACCTTTCATCAGTAAATAACTCCATTTGTTACTGTATCTGTTAATTTATCTCATTTTCTACTAATAACAGCCCGACATGCAGTTCAGGTCCAACTAGTCCATTTGTTTAGTCTGTTTAAATGTTGGTTTAAAACCTGTATTGTTTAAAGAATGGTTTTCAAGGGATAATGTATAAAGGAGGGGAAATAAAAACTTCAAAATGTGAATCTTTTATTGAATTTTTCATCACAATAAATCGTATTGTTTGGTAAGCCTTAACACTCCTTTTATCACAAAGAGGATGCGTGCGTCGCCTTTGTCGTCACTTTTTCTATGTTTGACTTCATTAACCAGAAAGCCACGCGACTGCTGTGACGTACTTAGCCGGCTGCGACGGGACCATACACACACATCCCACCAGTGACCTGTTAGCTGGCTAACCTCACACAACGGGTGTTTTAACTTAAAACAGAAGAACTCAAAGCCTCCGTGGAAATTATTTTTTGTCTGTTCTGTAGGCGGCTGGAGTTTAAGCACAAAGGTGAGTTTGTTTGATTTAAAAAAATCGTCTCTAATTACGTCTGGCTAACGCAGGCTTACTTTGTGCTAGCTGGCTAAAATCAACCAAGCACCAAACATTTGTGTTTGACATAAGTATAAGTGACATTTTCAAGTGCTAATTCTTCATAGTTTTAAGTTAAAATGTAACCACGATGATAATTATTTATTGCTGTCCACGGAGAGTCTAAACAGGACCTAGATCTAAAATTATTAGCTAGTTTTGTAAAACAGCCTCTATAATGTCCACATTATTAAGTAACAAGAATCACACTTTAGAGGTTTTAAAATGTAAGCTTTAGCCCAGGACCTAGGGCCATGAATTGGCATTGTTCACAGTTTTTGTGTTTTGCAGTGTAAATTTTGTGTTTACTACCGATTTGATGCGCACTCTGAAAATGACAAACGAACTGTTCAACATGTTAGCAACTGCATTTTATTTTCACATCCTAATCACTGTGTATCTTTGAGGTTTGATCTTTTCAAGATGCTGTAATGTATTTTCCTCAACCTTTGCTGTTGATTTAAGATGTCCCTGGCGGACGAGCTCCTGGCAGATCTGGAGGAGGCCGGAGATGAGGGAGAGGATGGGCTGTACCCAGAGGGGGAAGAGGGGGAGAGTGATGGAGAGGCGACTCAGGGAAGACCAGAGGGAGGGCTGGAAGACATCCCAGAGGAGATGGAGGTGGACTATAGCAAGGCTGAGAGTGTCGGGTCGATTGCTAAACTCCGCAATAGTAAACAGGTGAGTACCACAAGAGGTCATTATTCCATGTAATGTTTGTACTTACACGCCTGTTTTGGTTGTTTCCTCGGTGTTCTGACTTTTGTCTGCAGTTTTCAGAGATTATGGAAAAAATATCAGGGTATGTCGGCAAGCAGCGCAAGAACTCAGAGGGTAAGTGGGACAAATGTACATGTTATCATAATATGTTTGTCGATGTTAAGAATATCTTTACTATAGTTATTTCAGTTGAATGGTATCTAGACCTTGAGTATATTTATTGTGATGATCATCGGTGTGTTTTTTTTTTTTTTTTTTTTTTTTTGTTTCTCTTTAGTCTCGGGGCCAGTTGAGGCTGACCCAGAATACAGACTGATTGTTGCAGCCAATAACCTCACAGTAGAGATCGACAACGAGCTCAGTGAGTTGCCTCCACCCTCTAGTGAATGAAAAAAAAAGAAACTTCAAACCAATGTAAAGCTTGAAATGTTGCAATTCTTATTATAACTTGTGTTTCTGTGTCTTTTTTTTAGATATCATTCATAAATTTACTCGGGACAAGTACTCCAAGAGGTTTCCAGAGCTTGAGTCTCTGGTGCCAGATTCTTTGGATTACATCCGCACAGTCAAGGTGAGATCATTTGAAATGTTAGTTCACCTCTTGTGCTACCACTCTTAGGGTAACTCTCCTGATTTGCAATTTTTAAGCTCCTTTGATAATTTTTATAGTTAGAAGTGCTATTTATCTTCTTTTTGCAGAATGGATGATTGCTCAGCAGAACAAAATGAGGAGAAAAGTTATAAATTGTGAAATAATAAGCTTCTCTTTGTAACAGTTTCATAGCTCATAAATGTTTGGTTCACTTTTTTCCTCTTACTTGAAGGAAATTGTCAATGTCTGTCATTTTCAGATGTGTTCTTAGTACTATATTCTCTTTTTTGTGACTCCTGCTCAGGAACTGGGAAATAACCTAGAGAAGTGCAAGAACAATGAAACTCTGCAGCAGATCCTAACTAACGCCACCATCATGGTTGTCAGTGTCACAGCCTCAACCACACAAGGGTGAGTTAACAGACTTTTCTGGTCCATTGATTGAATTTGCTGGGAGTGACTCTGGCCATTTAAAGACTGATCAATACTGGGACTGTGTGTGGTGTGTTTTAATGGTTTTAGGACACAGCTAAGTGAGGAGGAATTAAAGCAGCTGGAGGAGGCATGTGACATGGCTCTGGAGCTGAACCAGTCAAAACACAGGATATACGAGTATGTGGAGTCCAGAATGTCCTTCATTGCCCCAAATCTGTCCATCATCGTTGGAGCATCGACGGCAGCCAAGATCATGGGTGAGAGATCTAAAAGAATCAAAGAAAAGTATAGGATATTTTCTGATGAAGCTTCATTTCATTATCACTTGTTTCTCTCTCAGGTATTGCTGGCGGCCTTACAAACCTGTCCAAGATGCCCGCCTGTAACCTCATGCTGCTGGGAGCTCAGAGGAGAACTCTGTCTGGCTTCAGCAGCACCTCCCTGCTGCCCCACACTGGCTTCATCTACCACTGTGATGTCGTACAGACGCTTCCACCTGTCAGTAAATACATTCACAGAACACAGCTCATGCTTGTGGTTATAACTCGACTCATGGACCCCATGCTTTGATTTTTCTCTCTAGGATTTGAGGAGGAAGGCAGCTCGCCTGGTGGCTGCAAAATGCACGCTGGCAGCCCGAGTGGACGGTTTCCACGAGAGCTCAGATGGAAAGGTAAAAATCTATGCACAGTAAATGAATGAACTCAGGAGTAAAGCTGTTTGAAATACAACTTTAAAATCCAACTCAATCAGATTCTGGAGGATATTAACATTTATGATGAAACAATGTTTTGAAAACATGAAATATCACAGAGATGGAACGCTTCCAACCTCACAACATCATCAATTTTTTAACAATTTTTTTCTTTTTGGTTAATAGCAAGAAAACTCACATTTCTTTGCTTTTTGAAAAAAATGTGATTTGATTCTGACTTTTACCTCAATGTGTCTGTTTTTTTTTCCAGGTTGGCTATGACCTAAAAGAGGAGATAGAGAGGAAGTTTGATAAATGGCAGGAGCCTCCACCTGTGAAGCAGGTCAAACCGCTGCCAGCCCCACTGGATGGACAGAGGAAGAAAAGAGGAGGGAGGAGGTACAGAACCTGCCAATCACCTTACAAAAGCATATGTATATAAAAACACTGGAGGGAAATGTGCAGGTTATTTAATTACAAAGTCATTTACTCATGGATGTTAAAGTAACATTGTAGTACAACAGCAGGAAACTGAGCTACAAATTCGAGGACAACTCAAAGCTTACATAATGTGAACAGCCAAATTTAGAGTACCAGCATCATGTCCAAATATATGTTCAGTATAACCACCTCACTGCTCCTGTCTCCTTTCCCAAAGGTACCGAAAGATGAAGGAGCGTCTCGGGCTGACTGAGATCAGGAAACATGCCAACAGGATGACCTTTGCAGAGGTCAGATATTTTTACCGTGCCTCCTTTATGCCTTTTTCTACATCTTTTGTGTATGTGTGCTCCCTCCAGATTTAAACTTGCTTTAACCCTGTGTTGCTTATTTTAACAGATTTTATGTTCAGTCTTGCTTCTGTTCACTATGTTTGTACTAAAAGAATGAGCTTTTCACACGGACGAAAGTAGCTCAAATGACACAAACTGATGATCTCATTGGATGTTCTGTCCTCCGGAGCATCTTAATATAAACAAAGATTACAGCACTCAACATGTTGCTCACCTCAGTTTTAAGATCTCACTCCTGTGAGGATGACACTAAGAATAGTCGCTGTGCTGCCACATTAAAACAGATACTACATCAAGGCCTATGGGACACAGTATGCTCCTGTATTACAGCCTTGAAGCAGAGTCACTTTTAATGTTGACGGCTCAGACTCTTAAGTAAGAGGGGGGTGTCACTCTTGGTCCAGCTTCTGTGAGTGATTAGAAATCGTAGTCTGTGGGTAGAAACAGATTCAAGACACTTATTTAGTGCCCTTTTTTGTGAAGAAAAATCAGTCATGACTTCACTCTGACAGTGATTCCTGTTCTGAAAGTACAGAAAGCAACTCAAATATAATACTATTGTGTTTTTATTAATCTAAAATAGATTATATTGACATTCTTTTATCCTTTTTTGTCCCTGTATTTTGCCTTTTACCTAAATGTATTTAATGTGACTCTTTTGTGAGCTTCTGTCACAACTTTTAAATTTTTGCTGAGGGATGGATTGGCGCTTGTCATATTTGAGCCAGTTGGCACATCGACGAAGTTGATTAGAGTTTCCTTTTTTGGAATTTCATTTTACTGTTTATACATTTTTGGTAACGGTAGACCAAGCAAAGCTACTTTGATCTAAATCTCTGATATGATGTAGATTGAAGACGATGCCTATCAGGAGGACCTGGGCTTCAGTTTGGGTCAGCTGGGCAAGAGCGGCAGCGGGCGTGTCAGGCAGGCTCAGGTCAACGAGGCCACAAAAGCCAGAATCTCCAAATCCCTCCAGGTAAACTCTTTCAACTCGATTGACTTCTAATCTCTGAGCAGTTTGTTTCTCTTTATTTTCTTACCTCTCTGTGACTTTTTCCTCTTCCAACAGAGGACGCTGCAGAAGCAGAGCATGACATATGGAGGAAAATCCACAGTCAGAGACCGCTCATCAGGAACCAGCTCCAGCGTGGCATTCACTCCTCTACAGGTAAAACAAAAATTCTTCTTCTTTATTTTCCTCTTTTATTTAATCTTACTTCCTAAATGATGTAAGGGTTTAACTGTTGTTCTGCTCTTGTGTGCAGGGGCTGGAGATTGTGAACCCACAGGCAGCAGAGAAAAAGGTGGCTGAAGCCAACCAGAAATATTTCTCCAACATGGCTGAGTTCCTCAAAGTCAAGAAGGATGCTAAGATGTAAAGAGACATCCTGCACATAGAGAGCTACACTGAATACTACAGTGTAATGGTGTATTAATTTGGCGTTGTTGTCCTGAATTAACTTTTACTTTTTGATCTTTGTTTTCTGTTTTAATAAAAGTGTTACGTTTTCACCTGGCATCTTGTTGGTCTTTGAGGAAAGACTCAAGTTTTTTAACTGATGAAACAGTTCCTCTAGAATGAAGCGTGCATTGAGCTTAAACAAACAAGGATAACCATCTGGATTGTTGTCCCTGTGTAACCCGTCTATATCCTTTAAAACACTTTAAAAACAAGATGAATCCATTTCCCAGAACGAATGGAAGTCAAGTGAATATAAAGTTAAGACTTCATTGAATGGACACCCTCCATATAGAAATAACAGGACTTTACACCACACTGACTTGTAATTTCTTAAAAGTATTTATTGAAATTTTACAATCCTGTTATAACCCCGTTTTATGACATCTCCCATGCAGAACTGTAATGAGAAAAATTGTAAATACGTCTTGAAATTCACATTTTAGCAATTTCTTGACTGACCTTCCCTTTCTGAAAACCTTTAAACGCCCAAAAAATAGAATCTATAGAAGGCAAATCTCTCATAACTTTGCTTTGTTTTCTTTTTTTCACATCTTCTTCTGCCCCCCTCCCCCCAAAAGTCTGAAAACTAATCACACACAACATAAAGGTTTAGCTGCAATACAGAGCTGAAATTTTCATGGTTGTTTTAAATGGAAAATTTTGATCCAACTTAATACTTTCCCCATTCCAAGACTTCCAAGAAACAGTGGGATCTGTGGATTCAGGACCAGAGTCCATGTGAGTGTTCTTCAGGGTAGCACGTAAACAACCACAGTAGAGATGAGACATATCTAACTCAAACCCACAAGTTTAATCTACCACCAGAATTTCAGGATTTCTGTGTTTCCACTCTACATGTAAACAGTTTATCAGTGCACATTCACTGTATAGGGCTCCACTTAAAAACCAGGTGGTAAATTGAACACAGTGGCTTTTAGGATGAAGTAACATCAACTAAAGTGAATAAAACCTGAACTAAAAGTTGGAAGTTTGACTCAAAGCAAACTCAGATTCATTATCTAATGCTGTGTATTCTTAGAGTAACTCAGAGGGGATTCTGGGTGCAGGTACATTCACTACGCTTAGCGTGGCTCTTTGCAGTGAGGCCGATGAAAATTCCTCAACGGTGAAGGAATCATACATCAAGTAAATTTCTCAAACCCTATTTTTAAGATTTATTTTACAAGTTTATTAATTTGTCACAAACATGAATGCGCCATAATAATGCATTTTCTTTGACATGTTAACTTAAAAACATTTTATTCGTAAAGAGAGGGAGTCAGAGACCAGTTCAATTGCATAGCAATTTAATCCATGTCCAATAAGGACTCTTTCCCTGTCACAGGGAGAGGCCCTGTGGTCACTCTCAATCAGCGTTTTAAACCAAGACAATATCAATAAAACTATTGATAAACGCTCACTATCCCTAATAGTGACCATATTCAACAGGCATCGTAGGGTCTTAAAAGAAGCCAGTCCTACACACCATGACTAAATGTCTGCTGTACCTCCCCTTTCTAAACCACCAAATTACAGTAAATACAAGAAGGGCAGGTTACTCAACAATCAAATCCAAGGTTTGTTTTGTGTCAAGTCAAAGGCTTCCAGGCTCATGTTGGGTAGGTGGTACAGAGAATCTTGTTGAAACGGAGAAAAGAAAACAAAAACATGAGAAACATGCATGGGGTAGGCTTTCCTAATGCCACATACTGAGTGTGCACACAGACAGGCACAAACGCAGATCTCTAGTGAGAGCCCCCCCAGGTTGTGCAGCGCCAAGCCTTTCATCAGTCCCACAGGGAAGTTTTTTTTTAAAAAAAGCAAAGCGCTGCACAAGGAGCGAGGGTATCACGTCGAGATGCAGCCTATACAGACACCAGTCTCCATTTCAGGAGAGGGTTTCTACTACACATCACAATCTCTATCCACAGTTTGAAGTTCAGTCTCGGAATGTCAACAGCAGCACGTTTTGTCTCTCTCCGTATTTTGCGTCCGCTCTGTGTGTCACTGCAGGTCTCTGTCCTCCAGGTACCTGTACTCAAAGGTGAACCCCTCCTTCTTCCTCTGGCCCCATTTCTCATAGTCAAAGTAAATGTAAGTGCCCTGTGGGGATGGACGAGTGGAAACAACAAAGATGAGAAACAGTGAAACCATGAGTCCTAATTCTTGTAGCTCAAAATAAAGAGGATGTGAAGCGTATCCAATCTGCACCTGTTCAAACTCGTCAGTGATAGTCTTGGGCTCCTCGTGTCTCTGGAACCACATCATGTACTTGGTGTGAAACCTCCATGACTGTTTCTTTAGAGCCTTGGCAGACAGATACTGAGCCTTGGTGCCCTGAATGAAGCAGCAGAAACATACGATAAGATCAGGAATCCAGATCAGAAAACATCCTTTAGTGAACAACAGGAGTCGACAGGACATAAGCATGAAATGGTGCAGGATTCATTTGTGTACCTCCAGGTAGTAGAAGATGAAAAAGAGAGTCTCTGTGGACAGTCTCTGGTAGAACTCTATGGAGTCAGAATGGTGCGGCGGTACCTGATGATGGAAGGGCAGGGTGGGACATGGATTCCTCATCAGGTATTGCCTTTGGGACCGAAGCACAGAGAGTTAGAAATCCGCAGATTTTTTGTCGTTAATAAAAAGAAGTAAAACTTGAAAAAAAGGCAACATTTTGTCTGCTTTGGTTTTCAATGCTTTTTCTCAATATCAAAAAAAACGAGCCAATGGTGAGCATGCATCAGACTTTAGGGGCAGCCCAGACAATCAGGAATTTTTGAGGGTCTTGTTGCAATTTGTAAGACGTCCTCACCTGATCCTCTCAGAGTCAGAGGGGTGTGGCATGTGTGTCCACGCAGACTCCTGCATGGCCTGCTGGTACAGCTGGTCCTTAGGTAGAGGGGTGGGGCCAAGTGGACACACCCCAAGCGAGGGGGGGATGCTGACCTCTGACACGGACGGCTGAGGAGCTGCAGGTGTGCCGGGCGCTGCAGATGAACCAGAGAAGATATCTGTCAAAACAGAAGAAAAATGAAGAGAAGTGAGTGACACAAGAACAGAAGTTTTAATAAAAGAAGATGTGATTAAGATTCCAGCACTCTCTGCCTCTGGCTGATCACCAAGGAAACAATGTGAAACTGAGAGAAGCAACCACTGATTTTGTACAGTGAGGTCATGAATTACTGTTTAAGGTTAACAACTCTTTAGAAATGACTATAAAACCCAGAATATAAGATGTCATGTGTTTTCGGAGATCTCTTAGAGGGAAGAAGGTTTTTCCCATGGGATGACTTCCATTGCATTTAGCAACATCCTCAGTCCTATCTGTTTTCAGCATGTGGAGTCTGTAGTCCTGCTAGCAGCCTATAAAGCAGATGATTAGGTTTTATTTTGCAGTTGTGCTGATATTTGCGAGATGCTGCCCATGACCTATTTACCTGGAGTCATGCCACCCATCTCCTGTTGTCACTTGTTCTGAAGTCAAACCAGTGTTCTTGAGATTTTTTTGACAAGAAAGTGAACTAGAGGTTTCTTCAAACACATGATTATGACTTAGTGAGAAAGAAGAGATGTGTGAAACGGATGCTGTCAGCCTGCTCTATACTGCTGTACATGCGAGGCATGTTGAAGCAGCCACTTGCATTACACCATGAAAGCGCGCGGATTCCCAACTGCGTCAGGTGGCGAGCAGTGGGTGACAGCTGCACTTGCAGTCATAGTGGCAAATGCTCTCAATGAAGCTTTACCTCTTATCACACAGTCTTCTAGGTCAAATTCCCATATCGCAACACAATACCTCTGTCTGTATTTTCCACTGGTTTATAGATGACATGTATAGGATACAGCCTATGTTTTAGAACACAATGTTATTTAAAGTTCATCTGATTCACCAAATTTTAAAGAAGTTGTGTGCATATAAAGGAAGGCTAAGTGTGCGTAGTTGATGGCTTCTTCTTTTGCAATAAATGTCAGTGAACAAGTATCTGTTCTAGAGCTGCACGATTTGGGGAAAAGGTGCGATTTGCGATTAGGTGGACAATATTGCGATTGCGATTGTGCTTGCGATTTAATAAAAAAAATTGTGTCATGATGAGTCTACATGCTTGCTTGGTTATCATGGAGAAAAATCTGAATTGCATGTGCTGACATTGAGATTGCGATTGCGATATCCTCTTTTGCGATTACATAATTGCGTGTGCTGACATTGCGATTGCGATTGCGATTGCGATAATCGTGCAGCCCTAATCTGTTCTGACCTCTGTCTGTTAGGTGCAGGTTGGGAATCTCTCCATCCAGGCCTGATCCCAGCGCTGCTCTCTCAGCCATTGCCTTCAGAGAGCTGAGAGGCTCAGGAGCCTAAGGTGGGAACAAAACAGAGATGAGATCAGAACAAGGAGGCAAAAGACAGAAGAGAAACAGGGAAATATTTACAGCAGGAACAGTTTGTGGATGAGAAATGTTTACTGGACCTGCTTGATAAGCATAACAGCTTGATGAAATATTTTATAGATGCAGTGCCCAGGCTTTATGGTGGTTACAGTGAAGATAATTAGATGTGGGAGTGTGCTTCAGCGAGTACAAATTTATCTTGGCATAACTTCATTTACATCTTAACACATGAATGTGTCCATGTGAGCTTCTATACACAGGGCCACAGCTTTATAAAGCTTTTCTGTGCACAGGTTTTTGGCCCGCCAAAAACACTTTTAATTTAGAGCAGGGAACTTTAAGTTTGTTGTGTACTGCGCTCAACAAAAATAACCTTTATAACTATCAAAGCATGTTGGGTCATTCAGTAATCCACTTTCTTAGATAATTATTACATCTAAAGCGTCACTGTGAATATAGGGTTTATAATAGCTATGAGGGGTGATGGAAGTTCAGAAAACAGTGATGAGAGGTCCTAATATGAGATCAGTCATCCTGGAAAAGTGCATTAAAAGAGAAAGCTTTGAAATCCAGAGCCTGACAATCACAACCTAATACTTGATCATGGCTTTGTTGGTTCAAGTGCCAATTCCTGATGACCCAATACAACCCCCCTGCTTCAACGTCTCACCTTAAGGCCCTCAGAGGCCTGTGTGTAGGAGTGGGGCCCATTTAGAAGACTTCCTCCTCCAGGTGTGCTGTCTGAGAAAGAGGGGGACGGAGAGCTGGGAGGCAGGGTGATGGAGCTGATTAAACTGGGGCCATTGTCCATCCTGCACAAAGACAGGAAAGGAAAAAAGAAGTTAAAAGCATCTTGTGAAAAATGAGAGGACTGCAAAGTTTCTGGACTCACATGGAACAAAGAAAGCAGGTACTTACGGCTGACTGGTTGAAGAACTGAGAGATGATGGTTGGCTGCTTTGTGACTGGCTCGGTGTGCTTAGAGCTGATTCTGTGGAGCTCTCTGCCACCACAGCACTGTAACCTGTGGACCCACAAGGTGGGACAGGTTAGGGGATATAAGCAAAAGGAAATATTAAAACATAAAGTGAAAGCTACACAAGGTAACGTACTTGTGCTTCCATTTTGCTTCAGTCCACTGGGTGGTCTCGCTGGGGCAGCATTAACTCCTACTCCTCCAACCACACCAACACTACCTCCATTACCCCCCATCATGCCAACCACGCCAGGGGTGCTGCTGACAGAACTTGGTGGCAACTGAGAGGCACCAGGGGCCAAGTTTTGCCCAGGAACCAGGCCCAGAATACTCCCACTCAAAGAGCTGTGAGCAGGGCTAGAGCCCAGCAGACCAAGCCCTGTCCCTGCCCCGTTGGTGGTGACTCCACTGGAGCCAGAGGTGGGGATGGAAGTGCTGCTCTCCACTGAAATGCTGGACTGGGTGGTGCTGTTCAAACCCAAGCCTCCAGGTGCTGCTGCCTGAGCGTAAGGGGCAGGTGTGGAGCCCGAAATGAGCCCTGCTATTGTATTAAGAGGAGTGGGATGGCCACCCAGACCTAAACTGGACATTTGGCTGGTGCTGCTGGTCCCCGTCATGCCAACTTTGCCCAATCCCAGCCCCAGCCCGAGTCCCAAACTGGATGCAGGTGTGGGTCCTGATGTGGGCAGAGGCTGAGAGTTTGGAGCTGATGAAATGGGTGTGCTGGGTGTGGGGAGAGAGGGGGCAGTTGAGGCAGGAAGGAGGGGGTTTGTGGGTGGGCTTGGGGTGTTGTTTGAGGGGACAGAGGGTTTTGTCTGAGGTGGCTGCTGCTGTTGCTGCTGCTGTGGTTGGTTTTGCGGCTGAGGTTGTTGCTGCTGTTGTGGAGGTGGATGCTGATGTTGCTGCACCGCGCTGCTGAAGCTCCCTATGAGACTGCTGCTTGTTGGAACTGCAGAAATACCTCCGACTACACTCGCCATGGACACAAGGGAGGAGGATGAGGAGGACCCAGAGGTGGTGGAGGAGGAGAAGGATGATAACAGGGATGGGGTGCCGTTCTTCACAGGTGACTGAAAATGACAAAGCACCAAAAAAAAAGTATTTAACATAAAACAGTTCAGGACAGCTACAGCTGTAAGAAGTGTACGAGGACCAAAGTTAACTGTGAAATAAAAAAGCCCATTTAAGCAGGAGATGGTACAAACTAAATCAGGAGTCTCCAACCATGGTCCCACAGAGACAGAGCTTGATCCTTTTCGGTGCCTGAGAGGCCAAAACCTTTCAGCCACCGAGACTCTTCAGGACCAAGGGTGAGGAGAGCTGCACTAAACTTTTCATCTACTGGCACAGCACAGATGAGAGCCTCTCACCTGACTAACTTCACTGTCTGTCGATCGTCCCCTTTTCTTATCGTCCTCTGAGTTCTCCTATTGGAGGAGATACCTTGATATGACAATCCACTTTTGAAATGTTGAATCAGCAAATTAGTTAGTGGATTACACAACTGGTATCCTAAAACTCAATGCATTGTGTCAGAATGTCATTGTTCAACCCAGCATCCTCTTTAACTCCCAAAGACCAAGTATAATCATACCAAGAAAAGAACTTACAGCAGTGCAAGTGGCCGGGGATGGAGGGATGGGTGAAGAAGAGGTGGTGGAAGTGGGAGTGCTGCTGGAGTGAAGATACATTTCATCTTCCACATTTCCCTGACCTGATGGAGACGTTGCAACTAAAGCTGCAGCTGTGATAAAGAAATAGGACAGGGTTAAGTTGATCGTTTTCCTTACGAACCCTCTGGTGCATCCCAAAACTTTACAATGTTTTACTCACGGATGTCCTCCAAGTCCAAGTCGTCATAGAGGAACTCATTTTCCTCAAAGTCTGGGTCTTGAGAGGAATCGATGTAGTACTCTACATCATCCTTGATCTTCTGGATTGAGTCTACTGGTATAGAGTCATTATCCAGCATTCGTAAAATGGTCTCCAACATTCGAATGTGGAATCGATGCCTCTCAATCAACCGCTTGAGCTCATCAATACGGTCTTGTTTCTACATGACAGACAGAAGATCGTATTGTGATTTCAGACAAAGGTTTGCAATGTTACTTTAAACAGTTCTCCACTGGTTTTATAAGACTTTTACAATAACTCTCAATGCATGTATTAAAAGGCCACCATTGAAAATTTTGAGAATGAAAGGCTTACCTCTTTATCGCCCTTTTTCTTCCTTGTTTGAACTGACAGAGATTCCACCTCACTTTCAAACTGATCCACCTGCATATTTAGAGTGTCTATCGTATTCTGGAGAAAAGATCAAACAAAACAGTAATTATAATACATGTCAAGTAAATTTCCTTTAAAAAAATTTGTATCAATTTGTTATATTATAAAAGAAAGGTGTTATTATGTTTTTTTTCTCCAGACAACACAAAGGATAGGTTGGGTGAATGCATTACTGTAAGCCACTGTCCCGTTTCCTCCTTTTCCCTCTGAGCTGGATCCACTTTCTGAGCAAGCCCCAGGCCTTCTTTAGAGTATGCTTTTGTTTTTGTTTCCCGTTCCACCACCTTGAACCGCTCCATTTGCTACAAAAAAAATAAAATAAAATAAATAAATCACAAAATCCATGACTTGATGAGTTTCAAAGCAAAGTTTTACGTTAGCAAATAAACCAAATAAGAAGCAAAGCAGGTGAACCCTACCGTCTCTATAAGTTTGCGGTTCTCGACTAGCTGCCTTTTGTCTTTGATTTCGTTTGAGGCCACCCATGTTTTTATCTGATCTCTCAATCGCTGAAAAAGAGGAGATAAAGTAAGAATGAGGTGAACATTACAAGGATTAATCAAACAAATTCCTGATAAAGGGTGGAGCAGACGTGAGATGACAAAGCACTTGTAGATTTGTTTTTACCTGTAGTTTTTTAATCTCTTTTTTGAGGTCAGCCTCGTATTTTTCCTTCTGGTTTGCATTGGCTGCATTGTGGAGCTACATTAACAAAAAATAATGATCATTTCTGTCTTTGATTCATCATAGAACAAAAAGACATATTTCCAAACACATCCAAGACTTAACATCAGCTTACCTTTTGCCAAATGTCTTCAAATTGTTCTACACCTTCAGCTACTTTTTTCAAACATCTATCGATCTCACCTGCAGGGATAGAAGATGTAGTCGTCAAAATGAATAACTCTAAACTATACTAAAAGATCCACATAACTTGTATAACATAAATAAGTTAAAATGGTAAATAAAAGAATCCTGAGTCTGTGAAAGACGCCAGGCTGGATGGTGTGATGGATCTTGTGCAGCACTGATTCATACGGAGTTTTACCTTGAAGTTTTCTCTTGTCAGCCATGGCTCTGACTACGACAATGTCCACATTCCGTCTGTCACAAAGTAAGCTGCACAAAGAAACGTGTAGCAATGTGTCGTTGAAACAAAACTTAAATTCATTCAAAAGAACTACAATACATCGGTATCCCGAGAGTGGATTTGACGTGCACACCATGCAGCTCTTCAATAAACGTTAACGAAACACTTAATTCTTTTTCCAATAGATTGAGTACATTTCCAAATGGAACTTTAAAAGCAACATTTATCCATCTCTCTATTTAAATACGTAGCCGATCTCTGTTACTGGCGTGTATGTGAGTTACAATTAGCTACCTAGCCTGCTAACCTCAGTACTAGCCTGTTACTTAGCTCGTACACCTCGCTCGGCAACTAACTGGCCCGTTTCAAAACAAGTAACCCAAAGCATGTTCAGGGTTATATTTATCATACTCATGCATAAATATTTTGGGGTCCAGATCGGGTATTATATGGTGGTTTTGCATTTTGAAAGGCACAATATATCAGAATCCATTTTAAACGTTAACCTGTAAGCTAATATTGCTAACTGTCTGGCTAGCTAATGCATAAATGCTAGCTAGCAGCTTAGCTAGCCTGCTAGCCAAATTTAGGAAAAAGGGAAACTGGGTCAACCCGACGAGCTAGATGTATACTTGATTACGACAATTACCTAGGATATGGGCTTTCGTTTGTCTTTTTTCAAATACAGCCAAAACTTATTCCAGCAAGTCTTCTTTACTTCCAAATTGTGTTTTCTTTTCGACAAGCTCGCTCACTGTAATGTAGCTGAAGATGGACGGTAGCTAAGATCCAACCTCCGCGTGAAGGCCCTGCCCTAAATCAAATCTACAAGATGTGATTGGATAGAACTTACGCCTGTCACAATAGGACATCCGGTTGAATGAGTTCCGACCATTGGCCTAACCGTCTGATAAATTGATTTGACAACAAAACCGAAACTGCCTGGGAAATTTTAAATGCCACTTTAGGATTTAAACATCATTTATCTTTATAAAATTAAAAAAGAATTGACAAATATTAATAGTGATACAATTCCAGAATTATATACAGGATAAATGATGAATACCTCACATTTAAACATGGAATCTTTTATGAACTCTGCCTTTAAATCATGTAATTTAATCATGTTTCATGATGTTTGATGGTATGTTGCTACCAAAATATGCTGTTGCTGTTGTGCAGCTTTTTCAGTAGTACATTCAGTAATGCCAGTCTCTTTGTACGCAATGTGTACTGTATAACTATTTTGTACTGTTGTATGATTGTTTTAAGGTAGTGCACCTAGTTAGGGTCCTCGGCCTGAGAAGGTGCCCTCGGCCAAAGGCCGAGGGCACTATTGTATTTCGTCCGTTTCTTTTTTTTTAAAAATATTTTGACATTGCACTGTTGATTTCACAGTGAAAGTACTAATGTAGTTGTTCAGTGATTATGAATTGTGAGTTTTTTGTGTGTATGTTTGGCTTTGAGAACGGCATTGTCTCCTTTTTCCTTTCAAGGGACTACAGATGTAAATTAGCTAATAGTTAACTTAAGCACAGCTAAATGGCAGTACACTTTCCCTGTCAAAAAAACTACCAAATTAATAGGTAAATAGTAAAACTGAGCCCTGTTCTTAAAAATGTGATTGAATTTTATTTTATTTTTTTAACAAAAGCAGTTTAACACTGTGTTCTTTTTGATAAACCCATCGCTACTGACATATGTGAGGACTTAAGTGACTTCTTTTTCTCATATTTTCTACCTGCAAACATTATACAATAAAATATCAGCACTCTTTTAACATTTTTGAAAATTGAAATATAAAAATGAAACCAAAACAAACATAAGAATTTTCACGAGTATGTAGTTTATTACTTTTTAGAACTGTATGTTGTTGGTACAAAACATGAAATTAAAAAAATCATATACTTAAAACAAATGTATGAATGAATCAGGTGAATAACCTAAATTTCATTCTGGGATCATACTGTTCAAGTAAAAGTACACACAGTGCAAAATCTGACCGAAAAGATGAAGCTGGATCTTTTGAACAATTGAAGAAACTTTGTACTTCTTCCTCGTCCTCACTATTATACACATCACCAGGGCAGTGCAATGATTAGTGAGACAGTGAGGTTGGGCTGGGCATTTCTCCAAACTGTGTCTCTGCCAACAAAGACATGTCAGTTTCGGGCTGGAAAAAAAAGCAGAAAATCCTTAATCAGCACTGTCAGATGTCTGAATATGCGCTTTTGAAGAAACCCAAATGCATTTTCAAACATCCATTCAAGAAAAAAAGGGCAAATAAATTTGTATTTACTTGATCTTTGTCTTGGTCTTGTCTTAAAATACGGTGCCTCCTCTTCTTTGGTCCTGCAGGATGATGCAAAGATGCAGACGTAGTTGAACCAGACACACCATTGAGCCGATCGTCCTCAACTCCTACTGCAGGATCTAAATGTGCCCCTGACTCTTCCTGGTACAAAAACAAGAGACAATTTCCATCATGTATAAATGTAAATCGACTGCCAGATTAATTGTACTGTGTGTGGTGAGTCTTGTCATCTAAATCTACACACAATAACTACAAAGAGTTCAGCAGTACTATCCAATCTTGTGGTTTTGCCAAGCAGAAGGGTCCTGTCTCACAGCAATATGATTTGATATTGAGACACGTTAAAAGCCTTCTTTTTAGGGTCTTCATGAAAGGTTGATCCTCACATATAACATTTTCTTGATTAAATCAATATTGTATTTATTGTAACAATATTTATCATCAGTTCCATATTCAATAATTTAGTAAAGATAACACTCTTTTCAGGAGCAGAAACTAACTGTACAATTGTCAACTGAACATGTAACCTAAAAATTTGACATTCTACTTTGTTATAACACTACCCTGCAAACTATCACCATCACCTTTTTGCTTAAATTCCTATTCAAGACTGTAGTGCAGGTGCCGAGTTACAGCCTAGAGGTTTAGGTCATGCCTCATGAACGGGTGACCTGGCTACAAATCCAGCCTTCTGCCTCTTTTCCGCATGTTACTATCAACCGTCACCCTGTTTCCTGCTGTAATCACTGTTCCATCCTCTTATTGAGTGTATAAAACACCAGAGATAGTAAAAGAAAGAAAGGAGTGCAAAAACTAAACATTGTTGAAGAAATGGTAGCTGATCATTTACAAAGCAGGTTTTGGAGGTCCTTTCTGACATTTTCTCAGAAATCAGCTTTCTGTTTTTTAATATAATGCCTCAGGTATTAAGTTTCCATCTAGTATCATATTCACCTCATTGAAAAAATTCTATTTTGCTTAGTATATTTGTCAATAACATATATTCCTCTCCAAAATTGTATAGCTGTTTAATGGATGATTATGGTGTATTTTCTGCCACATACAGGATTGTGAGTTAGAAAAGCCACAAAAGCATGCTGGTTTGCCAACTGCAAAGTGTAACCGATGACAACTGGACATCCTGGTATTTTTCCTGTACTGCATTTGATACACATGAGTTTGGACATACTTAATCTTTCATCTGGCAAACTAAGTTGACAGGCAGTTTGAGCAATAAATTGCAACTCTGCCTTTTTATTGCATGAATAATAACAATACAAAAATATTGGTGTAGCTAATACTGTAAAATTTCACCTCTAAAAGTATCGTGAGTTGGGCATTTCTGTAGTCATCTCCATGTGCATCTAAAGTCTTCATGAGAAACCTGCAATATATAGAAATACTCTTTAAACCAAGAAGAAAACACCTTAGACAGAATCTCAAAAGTTGGGGTGATGGGGTTTCATACCGCCTCTCTTTCTTTAGGCGACGAGTGATTCTCTGTACCTGATGAAGGCGACTGAGAATCTTCTGATTTACCTGTAAAGGACAAAATTGAAAGAGACATATATTGTAATTTTTGTTCCAGTACCTGAATGTTGTCAGAAAAGCTTGGATATCTTTCTAGGTAATTGTGCCAAGGCAGTAGCAATAGAATAACAGGTTGTATCAGTCTTTAATTAAGGAAATCATGTAATCAATAGATTTTTTTTTGCAATGTATTCTACTATGCTCTGCATGTGTAGTACCAAAATTAAATAATCAGATGTGGAGGAGAACAATTCAGAGATTTATGTTGGTTACAAAAAAATAAAAAAATAAAAAAATAGATGCATATCAAAGATATGTATCTTTGATACAATCAAAGCTTGTGTCAATAAACCCAGTGATTCATTTTTCTTAAAATACCACAACCTCTCTAAATGGGACAGAAAGCTCAAATAAACCTGTTCAATTTCTTTGCATCTCCGGCTCAGAGCGAGATATTTCCTCTTATCGAGAGCTCTTCGCTCTTCATCCTCTTGTGCAGTACTCTCCAGCAGCTCATCGCCTCCCGGACCCAGCTCCACCTGAAAAAACAAACACACTTGTATGTTGTGTAAAAATTGTATGTTATCAGCACAATATTTAACACTCAATTTCATTAATCATAATTAGACAATAAGACCTGGATGCTTACTTATGTATAGTTTGTAGCTTCTCTCTTTCGTTATAAGATAAAGTTGATCAGACAGCTTTGTGAAGTGTTTCCTCTGCCATTGATCTTACAAGGAGCACTGGCTTCAAGGACCCATTGAATAAATTGAATTTCTTACTTTTGTCCTGACACAACTACTTATTAAAGGAATTTTCATTCTTTAAATATTTGAATGTAAATTTAAGGATGTAATAATCATTACATCTGAACAAAAAGGTGTACACAGCCTTGATATAGCCTAAGCTGATGAAACACATTACCTCTCCTGGTCCCAGCTCCACACCACCAGGCTCCAGCTCTGCCTCCAAGATGTGTCCTCCAAAAAGAGGAGGGAGAGCCAACCCAGAGAAATCTTCCATCATCTTAAAAACATAGAGAATTGTTCATTATAAAACTTCACCTGTGTGGGTTACCTGGTAAACCTAGATTTCGTCTAGTTTCTCCCTGTTGATCTTACGATTGAAGTACGCTGTAATGCAGTCGACAATGGACTTCAATTTATCTAACATGCTTAACATATGTAAAAGAACTTACATTACAGAGAAATAAGTCCAAACTCACGGATGTCGGTTCAGTAGCAACTGCAGGTAGTTTAAATGACCACTGTGTATTACGGACTATAGCTTTAGCTGAGGTTTAAAAACATAAGAGTAGGTAATATTAATCTATAAGGGAACAAAACGGCTACTCTTTCATCAGTCTTTCTGTTAATAAGTGTTTTTATGCGCCGGGCGCCGAAAATAGACGTCATAACTAAATATCCCAGAAGCACCCTCGCGGTTGATAACGACACAAGTCAACATGGCGGGTGTGTAAACGTTTCTTCATCTTTCTTCTATCCTCTGTGTAAAACAGGATTTAGTATCAAGCCTCAGTATTGTTAATAAAAACATTAAACATGCAAAATCCCGCTGGCATGGGCTTAGATTAATTTAAACTCTTCAGTATCCACGCGAAATTTAACGTAATTCGTGACCTTGGTTATGTTGCTAACTTTGGCTAACATTAGCATTTATATAGTAGGTTGATTTCAACACAATTGTTCAGTCTTTATTTCTAACATTATTATTTCACCTGCAGGAATCGGAGCGTTCCTGAAGAATGCCTGGAACAAGGAGCCTGTTATCCTGGCGTCATGTGCAATTGGACTACTAGGTCGGCTTTTTTAATCGAATTCAGCAGTGTGTCATATTCAGAGCAAAACATTGCATTGTACTATCTTGAATATATTTTCGAAGCTAAAAAACATTCTCTAGTGCCAATCCTTTAACAATTTAAAGCTAAAATTACCGCTGTCCTATTTATTGGTACGTACTTATTACAACTTCACGATGATATCCTGAGAGATCTGAAATACATACAGCCAAGTCCTAGAACGAGATCATGTCTATGTGAGAACATACCTGGTTAAAACTGATGCAGTAATGATAAATAAAAATCAACTTTATTTATATGTTTATCATCTTTAGAGCACGGCTACAATTGTAGCATTTTTATATAGCCTTGTTTTATATTGTTGTTTGTTCTAGCCCAACCAGATAAAAGTAAATTTAATATCCGAATTCAAAAAAGATTAAAGATACTGCCTACAAGCAGCATTTTGAGGATTTAGACGAGCTCACTTCTAAAATACCTGTGACTTTACATATCCTCCGGTCCATACCTGTTCTCTTCTTTTGTTTATATGCTTAGGGTTAAATGCTCCATGTGTCCCGAAATAGGTTCTGTTTAATTCAACTTTTGCATACAATTTTGGCTATTATTACCATAATTATTATTATTAGTAGTAGTATTGGGCATAAACAAACAAAGACTTAAGCAATGGTTATGCTACCTAAGACAACATAATGCTACATCAGAAGGTTTGTACCATGGGTCGGTTATAGAAAATATCGAAAATGGTCATGTATTAAGTTGCCTTTAAATTGATCAGCTGCGACATAGATGAAGTCTACAATGTCCAAAAACTACCTGTGAATACATTATAGATTTTAGTAATTCCATCAGTCAGCACCCGTGCTTGTTATGATTCAACTATCAGAAAACATATTACTGAAATTTAAAGCAGTAGACTTGGGGAAGTTGTGTTTTCACCTCTCTGGTCGTTGTGGGGTGTTAGTATTATTTCAATATGATGTAAATGTATAACGGAATGTTATCTCTTTTCAGGTTTTGTTCTTCCATTTGTCAGCCCCTACACAAAGTATTCATCAATGCTCAATGCAGCAGTTCCATACAATTATCCAGGTAAACACTGCTTCTGATCATTTAAAAGCTTATTGTGAAAGAGTGACAGAAGCAGCTCTGTATTTTTTCAACAAAAGATCAAAAACTGATGGTTCTTTTTTTCCCTCATTTTTCCCTCTGCAGTTCCAGTACGGGATGATGGAAGTATGCCAGATGTTCCTGAGCATCCCTGTAAGCCAAGTGGAGACAACATGGAATTTCTTAAAAACCTGTAACCGCACCAATCTCTGTCCACACCTGTTCTGTTCCCTTGTTCATATGTTTTTGGGGAAATGCTCCCAAAAGTGTCCTAAAATAAAGATTCTCTATTTAATTCAACTTTTGTACCACATTTTGTCATTCGGGCATATTAAATACACAAAGACTAAAGAAATATGCATGAACTCTTTCAGCTTTAAATTGATGGACTAACATTTTATAATATCTACAAATGTGAGATAAATCAAAATTCTCTGTCAGAAATCATAACTCAGCATGAGGACCTCCGTTTGATTTTCCAGAGCAGATCAAAAGAGTTTTGAAACTAAGCTTCAGCATGACCTTGATCCTTGAAGGGGCTTAACTTGACAAAGCTGGACTGAATTCTTTGTTCCATACCTACATTAGTCTGTTTGCATGAGTGATAGAGGCAGCTTAACAGTGCATGGAGTTGTACTACATGGAACCTCTGAAAAATAGAGCATTAATATAATGTGAACTCCACACTTTCAGTGTTTATAATGCTATGAACTATTAATGTTAGGCACATTAAAAAACACAAGAGCTAACATTATTCTTGTGGGAAAACATGTTATATACAAGAAGTACATTAGGCAAACATTTCCTTCATAGATCTTTATTTCACATCACATCAATATTCAGTGTTTCAGATGAGGAAAGTGTTCTTCAGCGATGTTCATCACCACAATAAAATATCTTCTGCTGTCAGCAAAATCTCTTATTGACCTAGCGTAGAGAACGGCTTTAAACTGCTTTGTTTTATTTGAACAGAACTGTGGTGTTGTTTAAGATGTGTGGGTGTAATGTAGTAACAATATTTCACTACGGCAGAAGAGTTTCAGACTTTGGTTGGTTTCCTGTTTGTTGTGGCAGTTCTTCCGTAATCAAGTAGAAACAGTCTTGTGTAGTACATTCAGCCGTACGTATACATCTGAGGCTGTGATGAGAGGTCTGCACGCAAAGCACTTCAAATCAACATACAAGACTGGAGACTAGCTGTTAATTTTCATATGATTTTTTGATTTAATAACATGTTTCTCTTCAGTTTTTAATTTTGTACAAAATATTTCATAGTAAGATTTATTTCTGTTTTACATTTGTTTCAGAATTAATCATTATCATCTAACTCCTAATTTTCTGCACCACACTCAGCTAATGTTTCATCCCACTCTGCAGCCACAAGACAATAGTCTCAGTTAAAAACACATTCAGACCACAGTTTTTCTTTGACTGTGTCACTGTCTCAGAGGTCTTATTCTGAGTTGACTTGCAGTGGTGAGTGGAAAGCTAGGATTTGGCTATGTCAGCAAAGTCCAAATGTTCTACCAAAGCGAAATATTATTTTTTAAAAAGAAGTTAAATAAAGTCAAACAATTACTCATTTTTGCATCAACAAGCCAAGCACAAAGAGGCATTAGCTCTACCATTTACTGTCACTTTTATTAATGATGTAGTACTACTCAAAGTAGGATCAATGCTGTTAGATTATTTTCTACAATGCTTGGAGGAGATATCTTAAATCTTCAAGGTGCTACAAGATCACAGAAGCTCAAAGTAAATACAACAAGAACATAAACCATTTCATTTTTCACAGATACAGTTTTATCTTAAACCGCACTTCTCTAAAGGAAACTATAGAGCTATAGGGTATTACTTTGGATTTATCTAGTTTACCATAAACACTTGCTCAGACGTTGGTCAACTTTCTGCTGCACTTTCATCATCACTTTCATCAACACATTTCCCCGTTTAAAAAAATCCTGTCGTCTGTCCTGGCTTTCACATCCCTCTTTGAGATTCTGCTCAGTCTGACTGGTAAACATACAGCTACAAACAACTAGCCTAGACGTTGTTTAGCTTTAGATTTGGGACTGAAAAGAAATCAAGAAGACATCAAATCCAAAGACTAATCAGGCAAAACTTTCATACTTCACACTTTGAACCCTCAACAATAAGAAACTTTCTGAAATAAACACTTCTTTCAAGCACCATCATCTAAACATTTATCATCTATTAATTATCAAAGTTTGTTTATGTGGAGCTCAGAAGCTTCGTTTTATGACTTCCTTTGTTAAGAAAAAAAAACTTATAAGAGCCTACAACTCTTATTGAGCTGTTATTTGAAAATGAAAGGTAGAAATTGTTTCACTATTTTTTGAGGCCAGTGAAGATTAAATTATTCAGAAAAACAAATAAGACAACTCCTTAAAACATTCAAATGTAAAGTTACAGCAGCAGAATGCATCGTGTTACCTGGAAGTAACAAAAATATATAACCGACATGGACTTAAATACATGAACAGGTTTGCTCAGTAATTCTAGAAACGGCTCAAAAATACATTTTATGGCCATTTTCTGAAACATGCCAAGTCTCTCTTAAACAAAAACACTTTTTGTTATAGAAAAGACACTTTGATTAGATGCAAACTTTAACTTCACTGAAACCAGGAAAACTCAACAATCTGGCAGCATTTCTAAAAATAGAACATATTTATAGCACTTTTATAGTAGGAGCCTGCTCTCTTCCCATAACCTTTTGTTACAGTCAAAGTTCACAACCCGCTATTAGGAACCAGTCCCTAAATCAACTGCACAAAGAACACAGTTATGAATATGGCACAATAAACCTCCAAATAATCAGACCAAAGGTTAGGTTGAATTGCACAGTAAGAGAAGTCAGAGGCATCTTTCATATTTCTGACAATGTTAGTCATCCTGGACAAGCAAATGATATCTCAAACACTAAGCTAAGCACAGCCTAACATCACAACTTCTGTATCTTAAAAACTACCCTATACTTCTACGCACACGTCTTGCAGATATTTTTCAGATATTATAGTTTTTTAATCCATTAATTTTTCAATTATTACTCCAAACTCAAATGGACTGAAATCACATTTATAACAGATTCTTACAAATAAACTTTTTATACTTGATTCAATGTTTGTATCAAGAAAATAACGCTGTTTTATCAATTTAAAAAAAAAGAAAAATCATTACCATCAAGAACAAAAATTGACACATACCAGTGGTTTGTTTCCAGTGTTCAACCTGATGTTTTAAAAACTTACAGACCACAAAATATATGATTGCTGCTGCTGCTGCAGTGTGAGAAATAAAAAGTTCACTCAATGATTGGAGCAGAGCGATCGTTGGTGACGGTTTTTCTGAGGCGGATGTGAGCGAATGGATTGATCCTGTAAGGAGGAAAACATGAAAGATGGTAAAATAGGGCTCTTCAGCAAGATTTATGTTTCTAATGTCACATAATTTACATATCAAACATTAAGGTCAGGTGAGTTGGACATGGCGGGATTTCTTTGGTAGCATAACTGAGGCTGACAGACATCTCAGAAGTTTGCACTAGGAGTCAAAAGGCATTCAGTGTTGTTAAATGCAATTCTGAAGGTGAAATTAATCCTATCACAAATCAAATGGTATCCCGACAAATTTTTTCAAATTATTTTTTATAATTAATGTTGTAACATGTGATGTATATTTTCAGCTTAAACCAGATAACAGCATATGTTAGCATTTAGCTGCTTCCTGGTTGATAGTTGGGTTAGAAGCAGAACCAAATTAACTTTTCAAAGTTATTATAAAAAGAAGAAGAAGAGGAAGAGCTTCAGGAACTTAAAATCTAAAAACATAACAAAAAAGAAAAGAAAACAAAAAAACATTCTAGCTGGTTTACATGTACACACATGGGGCACCTTTTCAAAGCTAGTTACCTGGTTGGAGAAGGTGGTGGAGAGGCCAATGCAGCAGTGATCTGAAATGTAGAATCATCAAAAATCAAATCATCTGTTCCCTTTTCTTTAACCCTAATTTTCCCTTGGTTGAAGCAGTTCTCTTAAGCTCACACCCTCCCCCCTAAACATCCTTTAGTGTCTCACCTTGTTGCTGTCAGCCATGCTGTACGGGCGCGGGCGGAAAGTGCTAACCCTCTGTGGAGGAAGAGAGCGCTCCTCCTCTGACTCTGGGGTGAGGGCTGCGCTAGCTTGAGAGCCCAGCTTGTCGAGCTGACCTGTACTCGTGCTGTTAGCCTTAGAAAGGAAGAGGGAGCTGAAGGGAAGGGAAGGTTTGTAGATGGAGCGGGTAACAAGAAGCAAAGGGGACAAATGACAAGGAAATGAATGTTTGAAAGTGAGATACATTGCCTTGCAAAAGTATTTATTCCCCTTGAACTTTTCACATTTTGATAAGTTACAAGCACATGCTTAAATGTATTTTACTACCACATCATCATTCTCTTTGTATAGGTCTATATCACAGAATCCCCCAAAAAATACATTTAAGCTTGTGCTTGCAACAAAATGACAAAATGTAGAAAAATTCAAGAGGTATGCATACTTTTAAAAGACACATTGAATGTGTTTGGAAACAGAGAGGGAAAATACTGAGAAGGCAATGAGGAAGAATGAATTTCTATCTGAAACGGCCGGATTGTTTCAGGTCAGTCAATGCTGTGACAGCCTGTTATCAAAGGTGAAGTCTATTCAGTCACTAAAAGTTTCTCAAAAACTTAATAAAATGCCATGTTTTTCTTTATTGACTTACCTCTCAAGGTGATCCAACACACTGTGCTGGGGCTGAGTGTAGGAGAAAGGGAACCAGCCTTTCCTGTGGAGGAAAATGACACTTTGTGGGACAACAGCTTAACATTTAAGCAAGAAGTTGAATGAGCAAGACAAGAGTATGTTGGCTAAAAAACATGATTTTTTTTATCGTGATAGCTGAAAATAGTCATGACCCTTTTTGATGACATTAAATATTTTCAGTCCTGGATTCTTTTGCTAACTGACAGCATTGAGCATTAAAAAATCTCTCTACAGCGAAACAGTTCATTATTCAGTGGTTCTTTTTATATGTCACTAATTCTTCCTCACTGTGATTCACAGAACATACCGTCCAGTTCGTTCATTCTGACCGTAGTGCCACCCATCTCTGGGCTCAGAGATGAGCAACGCGATGCTGTCACCCTGCTGGAAATGCAGTAAGCAAGCTCCACCACCGCCCCCACCAAAGCCCTCTGACTCGCCAGGTGAGTGAGCAAACAAGGCTTCCACACGAGTAGGTCCGGATAAAGGCATGATCCTGGGCAGAGTGGCGCCTAGGAAGAAAAAAATAAAATGGTATCTGTTTATAAACTCTGAAACCAAGTCTGGGTTGTGATATGCTCAGTCTGCATGTTTTCATAGTCGTTATCATTGTGTATTATAGAGTCACCCTGCCTTGTGATATGATTCAAATTGTGAGTCCACAAAGGAGGGATTTGAGATGATGCATTAGAAAGTAACTGTTGAGTGTTCAGTCTATGACAGCTGTATTTACACTGTATCGACTGACTGCAAATGCAAACACATCATTTCCTGCAGCCGCTGCCTGACAATACAAGCTGTTTTCATCAGCAGTTCATTTGTAAACATTTCAGGGCATATTAGAAAGATCACCCAGAGCGTTGAAAGGCTGTTACTGGAACAACTCCAACCTATCAGCAAGTTAACCCCTTCTTTTTTCACAAACTTTGCTCTGATGCAGTTATTAAAATGATTTGTGATCATAGAGCATGTATTAAAAGAAGTGATTACAGTTTTGATAGTTGAGAGTTTCTCTTCTCTTGTTTTTGTGAGACTACAGTTTTTATATCATCACATCTCACCCTGAAGGCCTCCCAGTCTCATTTCACTGTTGGGTCTTCGAGGCAGAGGGAGAGTTGCTGTTGCACTCATTTCAGGGGTCTTCAGCAGCCTGGGGTTGTGTGATGGTGATGAAGTGTTGCTCCCTCCTGGTCCCACTTGTTGGTGCAGAAGCTGCACGGGAGTCATGGCCCTGGAGAGAGGAGCACTGTGGGGCAGGGGAGGACTGTGGGGAGCACTGTGGGTGATAGGGAGGGTCATGCCCTGCAAGGAGCTGCCAGGTGGGGAGATGTGGCTTAGCGACATCACGGTGGAGGGGATGAGGCATGGGGAGAGGTTGGAGGTGTTGGTGGTCAGGAGGAGAGGGCCTTGCAGGGCAGAGGTGCTGGACGGGGTGGGAGTGGATGCTGCAGGACTCGTGCTGCCACTGGTTCCGCTTTCAGGGAGGAGGCTGACTGATGTATTAAGGGGAGTGCTGCTGTGCTGAGGGGATGCTCCTTGTGATGAACCTCCAGCAGCTCCTCCAGAGGACAGGGAGCCAAAAGTTTGAGGGGAGCCCTGAGGAGGACAGGTTTCACTCTGGGAGGAGGAGGGGAGCTGGCGCTGCTGCTGCTGGGGGCGACTGGAGTCTCCATTCAACATAGTGGGGATCTCAAGAAGAGATAGCCTCTGAAAAATTGAGGATATTGAAGTTTTAACTTCAAAAGAAATCACACAGAAACTTCAATTACAGATTCTGAGTCTTTGGGTTTCCAGGCACCAGAGGAGAAGACTCTGAACAAGTCTGAAGAGTTCAGTCCTAACTTCTGTGATTCAAAACTTGAACGGACAAGTTATCATTTTCTTCTTCAGATGTAAGTTTTGAAGCTTCTCTCAAATCTCTGAACTAATAAACAAACACAGCTGACCCAACAGACTCGTTTGTGTTTGACCACAACAATAGATGTCTGAGTTTATCCAGTTAAGTTTTGAAAGAGTTTTAAAATATCAACCCGTGACATAATCTTTCTGTGAAAACCAACAATAGAGAAGAAGGGATTATAAACTCAAATGTCCAAACTGAAACCAAGGCAAATGTCTGACCCGATAAACACTCAATAAACAGAAAATTAATCTGACCTGTTCTGGCTGTGCAGAGCCCAGCTTGGTGTGACGGAGGACCTCGGCTATCCCAGCAGCCCCTGAGCTTTGAGGCGCGGTGTGACGCAGCAGATTCAGAGCTCGCTCTGGTAGTTTTGTGGGCAGAGAGCACGACACCTGCCAGGACGACAGTTTCTGTGACAGGAGCTCTCTCACCTGGATGGGATCAAAAAAAATCAGAACATGAGGAAACAACAACAGTGTTACCAGATAAGGCTGGAGAGACTCTGTCCTTAAGTCTACACCAAATAATCCCAAAAGAGACCAAAAACCTTCAAAACAATACTTCCAACTTCTCTGTCTGCCTGTGGCTTTAAGACCCAAGACTGAGTTTTTCAGCTGCAACATGAATCCCACAATTATACATTTTTTATGTTTATATAGTTTCATATCATATATGTATAAAAATGCTATTCAACTCTTTGAGGGCACTGTAGTTTTCTGCAAAACAGAATCACAATTCGAGACTGAATGTATCTTTCTACTCTCCAAATCTACCATTTTAACGCAGCGCTAACAGGGGTAAAATCAAAAAAGCTACAGCATTTCTGTTCATAAAATACAATTTCACAACCCCAACGCTAGGATAATTACTTTTAATGAGATGCATTTTGTCTGGATTTCAATATTTTAGCATGAGAAAGCTAAAATGTTGCTACGTCAAAAACGTGGTTTAATATAAGCTCATCACCTTGGAGTGGTAGCTGATCAGCAGTTTGGTGACACAACACTGTCTGTCAACGAGGAAGCAGTATCGCCTCCTCTCCTCAGTGAGCGCAGACTTGTAACCTGTGGCCACCAACGCATCCAGCTCACCTTGACGACGACTCATTAACTCCACAAACTGAGGGTAAAAGTCAAAGAAATGTTTTTGCATGTTACCGCGTGAATTTAGAGACAGAGTGACCTTGAGTGCTTTCTCTGAGGAGAGAAACAGGTTATCAAATGACCTTGTGACCCTTAACCTTTTGCTTTATCCTCAACCTCACCCTTAATTTCTCATTTTCACTTTCCAAGTGGCTAAATCAGTTCATCCTCTTATGTCATTCCAATTTCCTCCAGGGATGTGTTTGTGAACTAAGTTGCTTGTTTTCTGAAAAATCAGCTGAGGCAGATTGTTCTTTAATCTTATTCACACCAGCTATTTCTTACACAAACGCTCACATAACCCTGGATTTTAATCTGCTGTAATGCTGAGTAAGACGATCCAATTGTTAGGAGGATTTTTGTTTCTCAAAATAAAAATGATCCAACTGAGTTAAGCTAACTCCTTTTTTGTATTTTACTTTTTATGTGTGTGTTACTCTTAGTTCTGGATTTCTCTCACCTGCATCTCCCTGTCTCCATATTTGTTTGGGTGCCGACTGCCTTGGCTCTTCCTGCGGAGTTTCTTCAGCTGAGACTGGCAGCGCTCAATGGACTCTGATTTGGACCTGCGCTCACTTTGATACTTCTTCAGAGTGGCCTGAGGGGAAAAACAGAAGATTTATGATAATATAACCAGTGTCACAAAGATGAAGCACTGATACGTTTTTGGGTTTAATCAAAGCTGTGCTGATATTCAGTGCAACGTTGGTAACTCTTGGGTGATATTTAATTCATAGAAGATCATTGGATATCAGCTTATACCTGCTTTTTGTATCACTCAAGTGTCTCCACCTACAAAACAATTTTCACAGCTTTACAAGAACTACATGAAGTTTTTTCTCACTGGCTACTTCTTGGATTTCTGACTCATAGTATTTAGAGAAACTGCTGAAGAGCTGCAAATAAGCCAAAGCCCCAATGCTTTAGTAATCTATACCAGCACTGATGGGAAACTTCTGGACCAATCAAAACACTCATTAGAAATAACTGTTAAAAACTTAAATAAAACAAGATTAATGAACTCTGCATCAAATCAAATACAAGTTTTGTAGCCAATAAGTGAGGTGTGTGAGATTTTAGCCTGAATAAAACTTACTGTGAGGTATTTAATGTCCAATTCCAGTTTCTGCTCCAACTGGGCGAGTAGCTCGGAGTGAAACAGCTTTAACTGTTGATGACAACATCAAAAATTAGCCAGGAAAACAAATTCTGTGACATCCAGTGAAACCTCAGTACTGTGCCTCCAAAAATGCTAAAAACATTACAGGCTTGATTACAACCAAAAATTACTTAATACTAATAGTACCCAGTAAAACTCTAGAAATTGTAGCATTTTATGGTCACATAATAAGATTTACATCATGAAAGTATCCTATCCACATTTTTCAAACCAGTCTTTATTTGTCTAAATGCTTCACTGAAGTGTTTTGTGCAGTCTTACCACGTCTTCCAGCTGCACCTGTATCTGTCTGTGAACCTCAGCCATCTGAAACAGTGTGTCCCCTGTGAGGAAACATGATGTTTGATAAAGAGACATAAATAAGCAGCCTTTTAAATAGTTTTTGTGCATGCAGAATAAAGCTATGCTCTAATCTGATTTTCTAATAGTGATTTAAAAAAAATAACAGCATCCACACAAACGCAGGGGACACATCAGTGGCTTCAAACTTTCTGTTTTTACACAGTTTCTCATTTACAAAGCGGCAGTCAGCTGTGAGTGCCTCCCTCAGTCACAGTCACACAGCGCTGTAGTATGTGGTGGCTGGCATCTCGCCCTCCGACTCTCCTGCCTGCCTCCCCCGCTGTTTTCAGCATTACAATGAGATCATGTGGTGTTGTTAATCTCCCAACAATGACCCTACTCTCTCCCTTTTCCCTCTGTTCTCTTTCCCTCTCTCAACATTTCCTCGTCCCCTCTCGTCTTCCTTTCCTCCCTTACCGACACATTCAAGCAGACTGTTTTCATCTTCTCCTACAGCTGTCAAGTCAACTCTCTTCACTTTATTAGGTGCCATTGCAGATTTATCGTTATGTTCCCCCTGCTTTCCTCACTCACCGAGCTCTTTGGAGCCTTGGCTGTCGCTCGCCAGTTCTCCCAGTTTCACAAGAGCGTCAAAGTAGCCCTTGGCAGCCACAGTGACTCCTATAGAACAGAGTTCATGTTAGGAGAAATATGAGTCGTAACATAAGCTTTGTCTAAAATGCACAATGTGACAAAATTAAAGATGTGTGTTGTGCTGACCTGTCAGCGCTCTCTCGTAGTGTTTCCCCATGGTCACAAAGTTCTTCAGACTGGGATTAAACTGGTCCAGAATCCCCTGTTGGCAACAATACGAGGACATTTCTTACCATTTCACAACCCATTGTTCTGTGTGAGATTTTGTGATGAAAACATCTGAATGGTGTTCACTGTTGTGCCAGTTACGAGTCTTACCTTGTAGACATTTTCTGTCATCTTGTTCACTTCTTCTGTCCGAGACATTTTGCTTCTTGTTATCACTGGCTTCTTAGTACGTCTGAATTGTTTTTTGTTGTTGTTTTTCAGGGTCCTACTCTTTACAGAAAACTGCAGTCCACTGAAGGAGAGAGGAGAAAAAGTTGGCATGAGCATCGAGAATGCATCACTTTGACTTTTAACTGATGAAAAAAACTTCAGGTGTTTCAGGTTTCATCTCCACAAAAGTAAAAGTCAAAGCACTTTTTTGTCATTCTGTTTCTCTTTGGAAAAATTCTTGGGGTCTTTTCACCTTTTTTTGTAAAAGTTCAGCAATAAGGGGACAGACAGGGAACAGCAGAGGTACAACACTCAAGAAAGGTCACTGCAACCAAAGGTGCACCCACTGGGCTACACCGATGACCCCCAAACACACACTATTTCTTGCAACTCATGCGCCAAAATTCCTGTTTTTATTGACACCAACTCAAACTTTATTGACAAAAAAGGAATCTTAAAGATGCCACTCTGTACCCAGATTTAAATGACTACAAATTCATCTGTTTTTGTTGTTTCATTGACAAAACTCGATGATTACAGAATATACTGTAAAACTGTTAAAAGGTTTTTAGCAGGAATCTCGTCACCCCTCTTTGAGACATCATAAATGTGAGATCAGGGTTTCAAACAGCTGAGGACTTTTAAGGCCAATCCACCATCACAACAAGTGGTGAGGATGTCAGACTGTCTTGGGTTTCGTCTAAGGGCAGCTCTGTCATTTTCACACGGCTCTCCTCTGCGTCTAAGCCTGCCAGTTTCTGCATTATCACCTCAAAACATTACAGCAAGCCAAATATTTCTCCAAGATTTAGGGGCCAGAAGAGTTATACCATTTCAGATAAGAACAATGGATTCCTCCGGAGCAAGTCATAGGTGTCAAAGTGCTGAATAAACACGCGACAATGATGCTTCCTCGGCCAAGGGGACGATCAAGGGGGGACTGATCCGGGGTCAAAGGATTTCCAGTCTGGATTTGATGGCAAAATCCTCTTTCTCTGTTTTCCCAGAGCGGCGCTCTTTTGTTATCACAGCGAGATTACAGAGAAAACGGTGACCCAGATCAACTAATGGTATATGACACAAAGAAAACATTTGCAGACTCTTGCTCATTAGGGCCACCCTCATGTAGTCTGGTGTAATTCAGGAGCAGTAGCTGTACCCGTTTGCTGTTCTTTTGCTACTTTTTCAAATAGTTCAAACACTTTACAGCTGTGCATGTGGTTTGAAAGATGAAGTAAATGCTGAAGATGGATACAGCATTTTTAATCATGGTGATTTGCTGTTTAATTCAAAGAAATAAAGTGTGGTTTGTTTCTGGATGCAACAGAACAGCCTGCAGGTGTTAGGGACACTGACACAGAAGGTGCATTCATGTGGTTTGGGCTTTGAAACTAAATTCAAATAGAGCAGCTTAAAACAAAAATGTCTCTTGAGCAGCATTAGACAGTTCAGAGAAATAATATGTGATCATTTAGAATAATACAATTTACCCCACCATTGTAAGTTAAAAAGCTATTAGCTCTGGTTTATAACCCTAAATTAGAATGCTCATCTCTTTTCTATGTAATGAATTCAACATCTTTTGTGTTTGGGACTAATTTGCAATTTGACATTTTCATCCATTTCGTGACATTTAATAGCTGAAGTCTTAAGGTCACTGCAACACTGTTTAGCCTTCAATAAAAGCACAGAAACTTCAAAGGATAACAATGAGAGTTTAAAGCCAAATTACTTTGCCCAAAAGTTAAAGTACTTCATTTGTTTCACTCACTTTCCTTTTTCACTGATCCAAAGATCAGTCAACAGTTTTTGAATACAGCAACAACTGAACTCTGCAGAGTGAGCCTTTATTCACAGTCACAGCTCGTTTCAACAAATACATAAAAATGTTTGTATTTCTGAGGCTAGAAGTGATAAAATAAGAGGACAAGTAAGCCCTTTCTGTAACAGATAGATGAATAGATCTAAGAGTACTTGTTTCCATCCTGTGTGTGTGCACCCTGCCATTTGCTCACACACTCCAGAGTTCACTGTAGCAGCTACCTGTTGAGCTCCAGCTTCATTTGTAACAGTGTAACAAATAATTCAGCGACACTCCAGTAAAAAGTTACGTACCTTTTCAGATGTCATTATGGGGAATGAAAAAGGGCTTCCTGTGCGAGTGTTTAATGAAGAGCACAACACCCCCTCCTTTCTTCCTATTAGGCGACTTTCCCTCTCCGTTGGTTAGTGGGGGGTTGTTTCATCCAGCAGAGCACTAAATCTCAGCCTCCCCTCCACCCCTTTTTCACATGGCCCTCTCTCTCCCTCTTTTCTCCACCTTTTCTCCCCCCTCTCTCTCTCTCACACACACTTCCTCCCTCTTTCTGCCTCTCTTTACTCCCAGGAATCGGGGTCAGATATTTGGTGCCGTTCAGTACCTCTCCTCATTACTGAGCCGATTACTGACATGCCTTCACGCCCGCAGAAAAACCGACCACCGACTACAAACCCCCGCCCAGAACAAGCAGCTCCCAGAGCAGCCAGCCTCGCGCTCTGTGTCCGCCTCCCTCTGCCTCTCTGCCTGTCACTCGGGCAGAATAACAATGAGCCAACAGGACCCCGTCTGAATAGAAGCAGGAGGAGAATAATGACTTGAACTTTTTAAGCCACAGCGCAGGCAAAGGCCAATCAGTGGCCTACATACACCCAGACCATCACCATGTTCCTGTTCCCCATATTTAGAGGGGGGCAGAGGAGGAGGGCCTATATCAACTGCTACAAAGATGTTCATTAACTGCTGTTATGTATCCTGCAAATGGGAAAAATATGAAAAGTATAAAAAGTTTTGGAGTTTTTTCTCTTGTGTTAAACTTGGAGTACCCAAGTACTACTGTGGGTACTTGTACTACACCTCTGTGTTTCCCCATTAGCCAGACTATTTGTTCACGCAAAGTATCAAAGTATAGATTATCTTTTACTTCATTTCATGTCCTACAAAATCAAAGTTACAATAACTCACCAAATAAACTGAGTTTTAAAGCCTCTGCTGTGAGTTTGTAGCGGGTTGAAAATGCATATACAAGATAAGACTGTTGAAGAAATGGGCCACCAATTTCAACTAATATCAAAGCAAACTGAAAATCACCCATAGGAGCTTAAAGCACTGGTAAAGTTTAAAGAGACCATTGATATGAAATGTATTTAAACCACCAAAGCTTTTATAAGTGCAACATTTTAACTGACACTTTCACATTTAGATTAAAACCAAGTCATCAACATTTTTTTTTTTTAATTTTGATTCTTAACATTGAGTGATCTGACTGTAGGTACCTGTTAACATTTTAAGCAGCTTGCAGAGCTACATTTTGTCATAGATTTCATTTCTTTTAAGTGATCATTTCTTTTAGGTGAACCATATTAAAACTTCTTTTGCCTTTGCCTGGTTCATACTTCCGCAACAGAGAGTTGAAGCTTCATGTAATTTTTCTAAAGTTGTAAACAAGATTTTTGAGGTTAAACTTAAAAATCCCTCAAACTATCTGCTGAGAAAATACATTTATTCATTCATGTTTCTTTTGTCTGTAATAACCAATGTTATCAACATTTTTTTCTCAGAGCTTGAGAAAAATCAACTTTATGAAACGATGAAGAATTCAAATTAGAAGAGTTTTTAAATCTTAAGTTAGAATTGAAAATGTCTCTCCCATACAATAAACTGTTTCTTCATTTTGATATCCTAATTTATTGTGCTTTTAAATCTGCATTAGTCAATTTTGACCACTAGATGGCATATTAACACCAAAACATATCTACAGCTGTATACTTCATTAATCTTCATGCTTTAGTAAGTGTCAGCTTCACAAATTGAAGTTCTTGTTCAGCCCAGCTGATATAACTTAAGCAAAACAACAAAACATTTAGTTTGTTTTTATTTCAGACACTTACACACAACTTCTATTTGAAAATACCAACATAAAATTTAATGAACCAACTTCTTGGACGATGATTTCTTGCATTGCTTTTACTTTCTCAAATCAATTCTTGACAAATAACAGTTTTGGATAAAACAAAACATTTTAAAGATGTAACTTTATGTGGTCGGTTGTAACCTTTTTTATTAGTTAAGGCTGTTTTAGGTGAGCAGTTTGTGGCGCAGTAAAAGTTTGTGCCAAGAGGTGGCGACAGTGTGACTTTCACATTCCTAACAGCATTTCCTCAGACAAGAAAACCTGAACAAAAACACATCTTAACTTTGCTTCTCTCGGATCAAAACAGCGCAGACGTACATCAAAATCCATTTTCCACAACATTTAAATAAAATGTTGACTAGCTGATTAAAGTTTAAGGAGAGCCACATGCACACGTGCACCAGTACAGCTCCAACATAATCTTCCCCCTACAGGTGTGGTTTTCAGAGACCCTCCTGTTGAGATCTTACCACATAAGTCTTCTCAATATTATTAAAAACTCTAATTTAAACTTCTTTCTAATACCAGAAAATAATAAAAATCAACATGATAAGAAAGAGATTAAATGTCTTAACTCAGCAGAAGCAGGCCGTCTCACGCTGGGTCGATCATCTCTCCGTTTAGAAGATGTGACGTCATCTCTTTCCATCATCCCAGCAGCCTCCAGTTTGGCAGCCATGACAGACCAGTAAGCTGAGCTTTTTTGGGCTCCGGTTCATTTTCATTACTGAAAAAGAAACAATTGAATCGTATGTGTTCCTGTTTCTTTGAGCCTGATCCGTAAAGCTGTTTGTGACGCTCCACTTCCTTAAGGCCTCATTTACTCCAGATAAGAAGATTGAAAGACAGAAGAACTTGGCTCACACCAGCCTAAAAAAAACATGACTCATGTACACGCCTCTTACACGCCAATCTGTGAATCTGCCACAGCTGTCAATGAAGACATCAGTAAAACGTCTTTACCTGAAAAAAGATCACACAGTTGATCTCTTTGTAACAAAAACTGTTTAAGACCCACGTCTCTCCATAGAAGCAAAGACAGGGGTAAAAGGTAACTGCTGCACACATCTTTGTGGTAGCAGATGTAGATCTGTGGTTAGAGGATGGATGCCCAGAAAAGGATTACTTGAAGTGATATATCTGCTAAAGCATGGTCAAAGAGAATTGATGTCCAACAGCAAAGAAGTCACATCAGTTTTGAAGCATGCTCACTTATTCAACTCTGTAGTTTGGCTGTAGTTTGCATCTCTCTGACTCTGCCTCCACTTCTCAATCAGAAGATGCCAGATAGGACAGTTTAGGCATAACACCATACAGTGGCATAAGTGGCTCAGGGATAGCAGAAAAATGTCACAGACATTCAGTGATGTCTCAGAATTTCTTTAAAGTAGACATAAACTAACAAAAAAGGTAATTAAGTGGTTCAAATTATAACTTAAAAGTATAACTTTTCCCTCTTTGAGTAAAAATACATTCTAAGCTTCTGCAAGTTTACGGATGGAGTTAATCCATCTTAAGCTTATCTGATTAAACACAAATGACGAACAAGATGAGGTTAATAAAATCTACATTATTTCAGGGACATTTAGACCAGATAAGAAGTGCCACAATGTTTGATTTTTTTTTAAATGAAAAAAAATATATATATATTTAGCTATTACCTCCACAGAGGAGGTTATGTTTTTGGGAGACTTTGTGTGTTTGTCTGTGAACAAGATAACTCAAAAAGTAACGATTGGATCTTGACGAAATTTTCAGGAAATGTTAAAAATGGGATAAGAAAGAAGTCATTAATTTTGGAGGTGATCCGGATCACCATCTGGATCCAGGACTTTTTAAAAGGATTCTCTGTCATTGTGACAGAGAGTTATATGGGTGGAGTTATATGGGTATATAACTCCACAATAAATGGTCGGATTGCTTTGCAAAACAATACAACACAACGTCACCATCATTTCTGACAGATGTGAAAGTACGATCCAGATCCTGCCAATATTCTGGATACTATGATCCAAAATATGAAATATGTACTGGGTCATCATAATTTTCAACACTGTCAGGTAACAAATTATTGTACAAACCTGCAACTAACACCAAATTGTATCAGACAGTCTGCTGAAAGGGAGTATAACATTAAAGTAGGACTAAAGTGTGACAATCACAATATGCTTGGCAGAGATCTGTGCTCTCTGAGTGCCTTTCTAGTTGATATAAAACTACCATGAATTTTTGTAGTGGTTTTGTTTAACTTTAAAGCCAAAAACTGGACAGCATACTGAGAAAAGAAAAAAAATCATATATTATGAGACATGGTATAATAAGACCTACCTATCTAATTGTTGTTTGCCAAATATTGTAACCAGAATGGTTTAGATTGAGCGTCTTGGGGTGAATGACTGGAAAAGTAATAACTTCCAGTAGTTTCTTAAATTAAAATTCAAAAAAGAGTTGCTACATTCCATCTTCAGTACTGAGTATCTGATAGAGCACAATGTCGGGGGCCAACATATGCCAGTGTGTCTGAATCTGTTACCTAATGCTGATGTGTAAGTACGTGTGCCTGATCCTGTAACAACATGCCCACTCCATTGTTTGTGTGCCATGCGATTTCCTCTAGCCCTAAAAGAACCATCTGCTGTCCCGTCACTGCTGTTCTGGCTGCCCGTCAAATGGGAAGACACGAGGCACTAATCAGGCCAATCACTCACATGTAGAGATCTGGGTGAGCTGTTTGACGTCGGACCGGATGTGCTGAGCCAGCGATGTTTTCCTGGAGCACGGAGTTAATTAGTGTTCAATTCTTAAAAAACTAAACATTTGCACGTTAACATGTAATCTCTAAAATGAGCAGATTGTTGTAGCACAAATAAATAAGGTGTCATTTGAGAAAGATGTGGAAAAGTTAAGAGCAGTGGGACAGGAAAAGAGGTGTGGTCTTCCAAGTAAAACACAACAGAGCTGATGGGAGGGGAGAGAAGAAGAAGAGACAATGAAGGAGGAACAGAAGTGTTCAGCTAAATCTCTCTCAAGCTCATTAGTGTGTGAGGGGAACTAACTCACTTCAAGTTTAGACACAGGCGGACACAGGCTGCACTCACAAGGACAGAAAGGTAAGAATTGTATTTCCCTTTTTCTAATAACAGCTGTCTGTTTTTGAGTTTTGTGGTTGTAGTTAAATTTAATGTTTTGGAACAATCAAGAAAGTAGTTTACAAAGAGTGAAGGATGGGAAAACATCTTTTTGCAGTTACGATGACCAACAGTTTAGGAAAACCATTATGTGACTTTATAAAAGACATAAACTGATCATTAGCTAATATTATAAAAAGACAAAGTTCCAATTCTTTGACTTCAATAAGCTCAAAATGCACTACATGCAAAGAAAGCTGAAAACATTTTGGGAGACCTTTTTTTGTTTTTACATAGATGTGACTCTTCAGGAACACAATGTAATTCAGAGATCCTCTAACGCAGCTGTGTCGCACATGTGACTTAAGTGCAGTTTGGGAAACATTTTCTCCAAAGATGAAGAGATGATGGTTTGATGCGTGGACATGAATATGGGCTTTTTTCTTTCTTTCTTTCTTTTTTTTTTAAAAAGAAATGTTAGGAACTGAAAGCTGATTTTTTCTTTATTTACTCCAAATTTTGTGTTTTCTTGTTCAAGTTAAATGAACTTGAGTAAAAATATTAAACTAATCTGAAAAGATTGAAAAATGTCATGTCAAATACAGCAACTGTTGGACCAACATAAAAAAAAAACTTAACTTGATTCATCACAAACTTTTTTCAAATCAGTTCAAGAAGTTAAATTGGCAAACTTGCTTTAAAAGGTAGCATTAAAGAGTTTTTGTAACTCACTTGTGGTATTGAAGGTTAAAATGTACATTCAGACATTCATTTGCTCAATTATTAAATGAAAGTTAGATCATGTAAAATACAAATTTCTTTCTGATAAATAATGAAGATTTTAAATATTTATTGATAACAAATTAAATCAAGTTAAACTTGTTTTTGTCATTATATCGTTATAGTTAAGACATACTTTCAAGGCAAGCAGTCAAAAATGCTCATGGCATGTGAAAGATGATAGTGTAAGAGGAAACAGAATGTGATTTAAGCCGAAGACTTTTCTTCAGCTTTGTACTTCAGATGGTTAGAAAGACCCACTGACCAAACAGAATGAAACTGACATGATCTTGTCAGGGACTGGGATGATAAAAGATTTAACGCTGTTTTTTACTTCTTTTTGTTCACAATTGAAGAGGGCTTTTTGATGAGTGTCACTGCTTTTTAATCAAAGGTCTGACCGCAGTTGTCAGTTTTTAATTGGAAACTAATCGCACTACTTAAATATCCACCTTGGCCATATGGTGCAGGGTTGGTGCTCCACCCGATGTTCAACACGGATTACTGCTCACACACACACACACACACACATTCACAGAAGCCCACTTATCTTTGGCTAAGGTAGCCAACAAACTGCTTGCAATTAGGTTAATTGAGTGACCTGTGGGTGATAATAAACTTAGGGCTAAACTGTGGGGATTGGGTGTGACATGCTTCTGTGCCTCGACCATCTGTCTCTCCTGTAAGCTGCATAAACACAACTGGAGCTGCGGAAACAGAACGTGTTACAGCTCTAACGTTGGAATGATGTTTCATTAAACAAGGGACACTATATTAGATAAAATTCAATTTTATAAGAAAATGTAAATAACCTTCAGCGTCTGTGGATCAATAAGTCATTTTTATGGTTGCTTTCAAACAGATTTAAGTGATTGCAGACATTAACTTTGTCATGCAACAACACTTTAATGGCTTTTATCACTCTGTTATAGATTTGATAAAATACAATAAATATTGTATGAACTTCAAGCAGAATCACACAAACACACACACACTCTAACACACACATTTTAAAGGCTGGTCACTGCAAGCAACAGGTGGTCAGGAGGTTTAGCAGCCACCTCACGTGTTTGCCATTTCTAAATGCCGACCCTGTATAATAAAGGACATGTTAAAGTGCTTAGAGGGGTCAGAAAGCCTTTATGATATAGACCCGGAAAACTAAAGATATATATTTTTAAAACACATCCATTACAGGGATTTTGCATCATTTAAGGATCCAGATTTTAAATGTGAGTTAAATCAGTTTAATAATCATTCAAAAGACTGATCAAATCTAACTTTTGAATTTTTCCTTCCTCTTTTTTGTGTATTTACACCACACAGTCAACCTTTTCTCTAACCTTAACCCTAAAGCTTAGGTTACAGACTAAAGTCTTGTTGGCTGGAGTGGTCAGGATGTCACGACTCTGATTTGGACTAATCCTTGTCTGGACATACTTTGGTTCTTCTGGCACATGCGTACACAACACAGAGTTAGTGGTCAGACAAAGTAAAGCTTACTGAGGTCAGAAGTGTCACCCTGAGGTGCTCATCCAGCCTCAGATGCAGTTAAAGCCAGAGGAGTGTGTTTGTGTCGTATATGTGCCAGGGAGTTGATATAAGACCAACAAACGAGGACTTAGAATGTAACAAAGACAGGTTCATTCAGCATCTCATGGTTTTGTTTTGCAGGTTTGTCCCAGTCCTTGGAGCAGTGAGAGAAAGGAGGGACATGCTCCACAAAAGATTATTTTGTGATCTGACTGTGAGTGTCCTCCACAGTTAGAGGATACGTTGTGTGAAATATTTTTGTCTTCATGCACCCTGATGTCACACAGAAGCCAACACAACCTCTGCATCAGTTGGCCTCTCACATATTGAAGTGACGCCAAGCTCCTTAGTCTAACTGGCTGAACTCAGGATGAAGATCATGAGGAACTATCAGTCTCTACAACTGTTCTCTGTTCCCATTTGTATTTTTTTACTCCCCCTCCTCCTCTGCCCCGTCTCTGCCACCGCTGGGCCTGACTATGACTTTGGAGCCCACCCACGCTTTATTTGCACTCCTCTCCCTGTGGATGCAGACCCCGCCTGCTCCCATGTGACAGGTCCAAGCTTAGGGGCAACAGGGCCCAGTGGACCAAGCCATCAAAGTGCACCTCCTGCTGGCTGGTGGGGGGCGAGCGAGGAAGCCAAAGCCACCATCCTCCACCTCAGGGAGAGCCTGGTCCAACAGAAAGAGACCATCCTGGACCAGAGGGAGACCATTAGGGAGCTGACGGCCAAGCTAGCCCTATGTGAGGGCCTCACACAAGGCCCCACGCATCATGAAGAGCATCATGGAACAGCCTCGCGCTCCCTGCATGTAGGGCTTGCTGGCCACACTTATGCTGACAACGGGCACTATAGCAACCACCAGAGTCACCATGGAAACAGCAACCTCATTCCGGACTCAGCGCTGCACCCCTCTGTGGGGGGGCAACGATCTGATGGAGGGCACAGCAGCGGCAGCCAGGGAAAGGATAAACATGTGGCAACAGGGGACATCGTATCATCACCTGAGCACATGGAGAGGATGCTGCAGGCTCTGAAGGAGAGGCTGGGCAACCTGCAGGTGAGCAGCCAAGAGAGGAAACTTTCTCCACTAGCTGTAAATGGGATGACTTTAGAAAGGGCTAAAAGACAGCCTGAAGTTTTTGACTATCGAATGGAAAGTTTATCATTGCCAAGTGCTTCTTTATCAGTGAATTTAATCATGTTTTTGTAAGTAATATAAATGATATAACAAAATAGAGTCTAGAAAAACAAAATAAAAGTTAAATATCTGCCAGAGGTCACACAGGAAGCTGGAGGCTGGTGACGTACAGCTTGCTCATTGTTGCTCTTCCTCTTTAAACTCATTAATGCTGCTGTCATCAGTGTCTCTGATTAGTGATTCAGCCAAGAACTCGAGTTAACAATGAGTTACTTAATCCCATAAAGCTTTGCACTACTTTAGCAACAAAACCACTTTGATGTCCTTAAGAGGAAACTCTAGAGCAGCAATTGGCTCTGAGGTGGATGTTACTTATGTAAGAAACTCTTTAATGAGGTTAAAATGTGAAAAAAAGTGCTTAAAATTGGTGTTCTGATCCTATTTTCTTAAAGTTAGTCCATGCTTGAACATTTACCTACCTTTATTACCTTTTTCTCCTCTGGGTGATCATCACAGACAGATGTCAGAAGCAGCTGAGAGTGTACGCAGTCGGGGAGTGCTGCACAGGTCTAACATCATTTGCAATTATTGTGATCTCCCTTGACAGACTGGTAATCAGGGCATGCACCAGAACAAAGCCTGGATTACCTGGGAGGTAGAGAAGCAGAGACAGAGACAGGAAGGCATTCAGATAAACAGTACACAGGATTGTTGTCTCTAACATTATTAAAATTCAAAAAGTAGGAAAATAAAAACACACTACAGCTTCCTGAGGCTTATAACTGTCATGTTAGCAGATTCTTCCATGGCTCCATTTGGCCATTTAGGGCAAAACTAGGCAGCACAGGGGAACAAGAGCTACTCTTTTCCACTATGACTTGACATGTGTTTTTCTTTCATGGCAGAAGAGGAACACATCCATGACATACTCCAGCTCTCTAAAGGAGCTGCTCCAGAGGAAGATCAGCGCTCTGGAGCAGCAGCTGCATCACGGCACCGCCGCCCTCGGCAGCCCCAACACTCACCACAACGACGATGAAAGCTCCCACAAAGGTGACGGAGACCATCATGATGTTGACGATCATCATGACGATGACGGACACCATGATGACCACAGAGACGGTGGTCATGGTAACAGTGGTGATGACACTGATCATCATGACGATGGTCACAGTGATGACCATCACAGCACAGACAGGGACCATAACGACCATGAGGACCATGATGGCGGTCACCACGAGGATGATGATGATCATGAGCACCAGCACAATAATGAAGCAGACAGTCACAGTTACCTTCCACACACGGCATACAGAGTACCAGGCCCACGTACCGGGTTCCATTCAAACAAACTGGAAACGATGCTCAACCAGCTTCACCTCACAGGTACACAACTTCAACTTCAACATGATTTTGGCCGATAGGGAGGCGATGTACTGAACACAACCTGAACATCTCAAATATAATTTCATGAAAATAAACAAATGATTCTGTTGTGGAAGCTTTTATGGTAAAACTGAATGTTGCAGATCAGAACAGTGCAATATTTAAAGTGAGACTCAAATTGTAGCTCATTGTGTTTTCTTGCAAAACAGGATCCAGCAGCAAGAAAATCAAGAGTCCTGATGCCTTCCAGATCAGCTTCCCCATGAGAACCAACTACATGTACGGCAGGATGAAGAAGACTCTGCTGCAGGAGATATTTGCTCTGACTTTGTGTCTCTGGATCAAAGCTGGTGTTGGGCCCAGCATGGGGACGCCCTTTTCTTACTCAGCACCAGGACAGGCCAATGAACTGGTGCTGATCGAATGGGGGAACAACCCCATGGAGCTCCTTATCAATGACAAGGTGAGGGGGGCAAAACAAAAACTCTGCAGCATTATCACATTGACTTCAACTTACTGAGATGTCTCCTCTTTATGCTGGCTTCTCACCTATTTCCAACAGGCCGTGACGCTGCCCCTGTCCCTGGGTGATGGGAAGTGGCACAGTGTCTGTGTAACCTGGACAACGAGGGACGGACAGTGGGAGGTGTACCAGGATGGAGTGCAGAGAGGGTCTGGGATGAATCTTTCCCCCTGGCATCCTATCAAACCTGGAGGTGTCTTCATCTTGGGACAGGAACAGGTAAAGAATAAAAGAAAAGACGTGTAGTAGCAGAAGTAAATTCTAATCTTCTAAAAACATACACATTTTTTTCTCATGGATTTCCTAAAATGGGTTTTAATAGATGCAAGATCAAACTTTTAACTTTGAGATTACATTTCAACAGCACTGTGGTATTTTTGTGTTTAGTAATCCAGTTGATCACCTGTATACATTTCTCTGTTCTTCTGTCTTTAGGACACTCTGGGAGGCCGTTTTGATGCCACTCAGTCGTTCGTTGGTGAGATGTCAGATGTGCACATGTGGTCACATGTCCTGACTGCCAGTGACATCTACAGCCTGGCCTCCTGCGGCAGCCACCTGAGAGGAGATGTTCTTGCTTGGTCCGAAGCAGAGCTGGAGCTTCATGGAGGCGTCTCCAAATATCCCTTTGATCCCTGTCATTGAAAGGCTTCAATATACCTGGAGAACATGGAGATATCCTGGAATGTACTGTGAATATATGGGACACATCAAGGCTGCAGGATTTGACAAAACTCCTTTTGACTTCTTATTTTTAGAATGACCATCACTTGAATCACTGCCTTCCTTTCAACTTCTTCAGTGACTTCACAAACGCGAAAACCTTTAAAGGGAATCTGTGTTTACAGATGCTTAGGGACACATAAACTAGTGATTTACTTTACACTGACAGGTGCTGTATGTGACACATTGTCATTTTGTTCATACAGAATTGGTCCTGTTGTTCTTCAATGTTTTAGTTTTAGAAATGTGCTGAAATAGCATATTATGATCTGGATGCCTTTTCGAAAAGGGTTTCCACAAGAAATACAGCTACTTTACCAAAGAAAAGGTAGCATTGATGGTGTTTTATTTTTTTTTTAAATACTCCATAAGTCATAGTTGAGTTAGTGTTTTGTTTTGGGAAACAAGCCTGTTGGAGGGAATTCAATAACAGCAGCCTTTGCTTGTTTTTCAACTTCTTAATGGACTCTGTGATACTGTAATAATGCAATGTTGCTTTAAATGTTTAGTAAAGGTTACTTAATATTTTCTTGGTTTTTGTACTAACAGATTTTTAAAAAATCTGTTTTTTTTGTTTTTGTTTTTTGTTTTTGTAAAAGCTTGTTGACATTTGTCTTACTTTTCCTCTGAATAACTATATTATCTTTATCAAATCTGATAATTTTGTGCAATCAAATTTTTGCCCCTTTTTTAAATAATCTGGCCTTGACTGTACTTTTGTTATTGCACTGTAAATAGAACATGGAATTCAGGCCAGAATATTTGATAGTTACTGTTAACTATTTGTTTATTTTTATGTTCTATAACTGTAAATAAAAGTACAAAAATTCCCTGTCAATGTTTTTATTATTTGTGGCGATCAACCCTAAACCTACATGTTCATAGCTTACGTAATCAACAAAACCTATGGTTACATGTTGCACATTTTCCAAACTTAATAATCTTCCAAAAGCGAGGTGAAATTGCGAAAATTTCATTGAATTATCAACAACTAAGACGCATAGCTTGTCAAATTAACTAAGACAAGCTATGCGTCTTAGTTAATTTTGGTACACAGTTTTGTGTATTAAACGGCCGCTATACTCAGGTTTCGATTGTGCGTTACAAATTTACACAGGTATAACTTGGTTTGATTCAGTTCACGAAAAAAACAGCGTAGGCTTACTTCAGTAATGCAGTGAAAGTTCCTTCTAAACTCGGTAAAACCGTGAATGAGGTTTTCCTTCTGTCAGATGCACGAAAACTGATGAACTCGAACTCATACAAACGGTTGCCTTTGCTGACTAGCTTGTAGCTAATCTCTGATCCTTACATGTTTTTCTGGGCATTTGCAGTTTCCGGTGACATTTCAGTTGGTTTTATACCACCGTTGATAAGTAACACCACTAAATAACTAACAAAGGAGCTAACAAAATGGCTAAAATGGGATCCAAAACTTGAAAAAAAATACAATGGAACCGTTGGTTTAACCTTCCATGTTTACGGTTGTGACGCCATAATTAAATAAATTGAGACGTCAGCATAATTTGTGTTCCCCATCTTTGTTTGAAAAAATGACACTATTAGCATGTCAGTTACAGTGGGGTGTCACAGTTTTGCTCAGCAAGTGCAGCCTACACTCAACGTACTGGAGTGTATCATGCTCCCAAGGCCCACTGTTCCCACATTTCTAAGATTTTTTTTTTCTTTTTAAAAAATTAGGCCCTTTGTCCCCACATTTCTAGGATATTTTTTTTGTCTGACTCAAGGGAATGAAATCATGGATTTAGCATCTTTAAGTTCTGCTTCAGCTGAAATCCTTTTCAATAAACCTATTTTATTTTATCTTGAAATTATTGTGACAATGTCTGTTAATGATCACAATAAAATTACTCATTTATTGATTTATTGACTTTAAAGTGCTACCAAAAATAACTTTTATTTCGTTTTATTATTATTATTATTATTATTATTATTATTATTATTATTATTATTATTATTATTATTATTATATTTCTTAATTTCCTTCTTTAAATTTTTCTTTTCTTTTTTTTTTTTTTTGGATTGCCTGGCATATTGATGACCCTGTATTGTGGGAGGGGGGATTAGGACAGGGGCCCGTTTTTTTTCTTGGTCCCTGACTGTCCTATTTGTTGTTGTTTATGTTGTTCTCTCTGTAATAACACACAAAATAAAATAAAAAAAGACTTCGATCAAAAAAAAAAAAGTGGTACCAAAAATATTAGAGGGATAGGGCTTAATCTGAAGGGAATTGTTGGAGCACAAGACCTAGTTTTGCAGCTGTCCTGGAAATTTTGGAACAAAGGACTGACCCTCGATGCACAGAGGTTACAGCCTTCATGGCATGTCATAGAAAACATTTGTGGTCCAGATTTGAAAATAAATCTAGAAAAGATCTTAAAACCATTTTGTGATCTTCTCAACTCCTTAGGAAATAAAAAAAAACACAAATCAGTCCACTGTCTTGTTTACCTTTTATTGTAACACAGTAGTTTACTGGCACCAGTGTATCGTGGTTTTCCATTTGCTACATTTACAGATGATCTATTCATCTTCAACTCACAGTAAATAAAAATAAATAAATACAAAATTAACACATTTTTTAATGAAAGAGGTGGCTCTGGGGTTACATGAATCAGAAAACAAAGGCCCAGTCACAATCTGATCATTTCAATATCTATTCATTTGTTCTCATCTTAACATCTGTAGTTCCAACATTACTTTTTGGCAACTTTGCACATCAAGAATACCCACAAGGTGAGGCCTGCAGACAGTCCATGTAATATGTAGAAGCACTTACACAGAGAGTACTCAGTTAGGCCTTCATCAGTTGAATGAATGGGAGTAAAAGGAAATCCCAGATCTGTTTTTTTTCCACTTGCTTTATCTTTAATATAAGTTAACATGATCTGTTTAAAGAGAAAAAATTAACTCTCTCCTTTAAACAGGGTGAGATTAATCAGGTGACAAAAATATGCGAATAAGATACAGTACACACTGGCCAGAAACTGTTGTTGCTATAGCTGGTGCTGACCAGGCAGTGGCATTGTACAGTATTTCTACACAGTTCATGGTTTATCCTTCAGCATATTGCAGTGTTTGTGTGATCACCAGCAGAGGGTGCTACAGAGTATTGAAGTAATGTCAGTCAAAGTAACAGCATTTTCTCCAAAATGCTAACAATTGATAAAGTGCAGCAGACAGTTATATTCACTAATATCTAAAAACGCCAATCCAATAAACTACAAGGAATAAGTTTATGAACTGGATGTCAGGCAAGTCTATCACTGGACACAAATCTAAAACTTGTTACTGATTCATTACCTTTGAATAATTTTACTATAATATAATGAATCAAAGCTTTGTTAGTGTTCCTTGTTTTGTCTCTTCATTTTTAACACTGGGGTATGATGTAAAATTCCAATTTCTACATTTGAATATTTTCACAGCACTTTAAGTAGACTGGGCAGCCAGTATCACTTGGAATGGTTTTATAAAACATGAGACTGCTTGTGCTTCAACTGAGTCTGATTTAATCTTAAACCCAACAAGCTGGCCATAAGATAAACCAGACTACTAAATATCGCCTATCTTATCTATTTTAATATTAGAAAAAAAAGAAACATACCATAAAATTAAGAACATTTTTTTCATCACAAATCATTTTTTATAATAAATGCTATTTTCCAAGTCAACAAGGAACACTAACACTTTTTAAATCAGTGCACTAGCATGATCAGCGACGCATCAGTACCTTGACTGTTGCTCAGTCTAACAACATGCAGTCCTACAGTAGCTCGTACAAAAATCAGGTTTTAACAAAAGATAAAGAATAAATTAAATCATTTCTATGTGTATCGTAAACAAATATGCTAACGTCTATTTACAAAAAAAGTATACATTGTAATGAGCTGCCTTTGTGGTTTTTGTGAAACTCACTATCATGGACAGACTGAGCTCTAACAGTTTTATGTCTGAGAGAGACGTAGTAGTGTTTCTTGAGCATGAATGAAATGGGTTTGAGGCATGCTGGAATATTAAATCTGAGAGGGTGTGTTGCTCAGTTTAGTGTCATAGAGAGGGTTTGCTAACAGGCCTCCAGACAAACCACTGTTTTCTCTGCAATTGCCCAAACATGATAAGAAACAGGCATAGGAACAGACATTACATATTGTCTTGGTGAGCTAAAACAAGCAGCTTTCTGCTTGTGAAGAAGCTGCTTGTCTTTTCCACCAGTAATTCTGCGAGTAAGTCAACTTTGGTGCCTCAGATCATACTTGAAGATCCACAGTAACTCGATTTTTCTGTTCACAAAATGTTTACAGTATCTAAGTGTAGTAGTGTATATTAAAGCCATAAGGAATACTATAGGAAGCTATGTGCACCTCTGAGATAAGTCTCTGCTTGACATCAGATGGTTCATCCAGTCTTTTCGATCAACTCTGAAAATAAATGTTAGAAGTATCCGAATGGTGAATTCACATTGCTTTCTGGACAAGCACAATCAAGAAAGGCAATTTCTTGCTTTAGAGAAAAAAATCCACAAGAACTGAAGCTGCTTGCTACCCTGAATATGACCATATTCACACTAATGCAAGAGATAACTGTTCAGAAGATGACAATCCGTCAAAGCATTTTAAGTTGCAACCCAAACAGTCTGCTCACAGTGCTCTGAAATACCAAAGCGGATGTAGAAAATAAGCAAAAGCTGCTCTGGCAAGAATGCTAACACATTTCTGTTGCTTTTTGAGAGCATTCTTGGTTTACGCAGTAATTCTGAGATGTCCGAGATCATGACAATCCCTGTATTCTTGAAACCTCCTGTTCCTGTGTTGGCAATTTGGGAGCATGTGTGTGCATTGTGTGAATATGGTCTAAAACGTGTTTCACAGTTCAATTGAGAGTCTGGGTTTAAGAGTAATGCAGAGAGATGGAGAGTCTGGGGAGAGAAAGGAGATGGTGTGCTCTGGCTATAGTGTGGAAGGTTGTTTATAACAGCGGTACATTCGGGAAAGAATAAAGCAGGAGACGCAGCTGAGCTCTTCCTCTGGGAGAGACCTCCGAGAGTCTGGTAGACAGGATAGCAAGTCTTCATGAGGGGAAAAGGATATGTTTGGGATCAGGAAAGCAAAACTTAACTTATGAACAGGGGGTAAGAAGCAGTGATGTAAATGTGTCCATACTGGAAGGAGAGATGGCTTTGTGAAGGAAGACGGGAGGAGAATGATGAGAATAATCTACGGTTGCTCTTCCTTCTTCTTCAGTGATATACGTTTCTTCCTGGCAGCAAGCATTTCATAGAAGGGGTCAACACTGACAGCAGATCTGTGTGAGTGACAAGAGAAACACCATTGAGTGTGGTTTATCTAAATCAGACCCTTATACAAAGGCTGTCAGGCGTTCAGCTCATGTTTCTCACTGGTCAACCACTTCACAAATTCCCTCTGATCATTTTTTATGTACATACTTGATGCTGTGGATCCATTCATCCTTCTCCTCAGGCGTGGGGGCAGAAATACGGTACACCATGTGGTTCCCCTCCACTACTCTGCCGTCAGCCTCTGTTTTGCACGCCTTGATCAGCTGACCACGGTTGTTGGGGATGTAAAGCTCAAAACAGTTCTGTAGGGCAGTGAAATGAAAAGCATTAGGAAACATATTAAAACCCACGCTGAACTGTGAGATTTCCTTTTTCTGTTCAGCTATACTGCAAACTCACAGGTTTTCTTGGGTCCTCTACCTCTCGGATGCTGAGGTTTTCCAGGGGAATGATGCCCCGCGGCTCCTTATCCTGAGGGAGAGATAAACACAGAAACAGCATATTAGTGCAGAAAGAGCTGCTGTGAAATCGAAATGCTTTAAATTCTTTAATTTAACTAGAGAAGAATTTTAGACTGCAAAAGAACCAGACAAACAAAATACGGCGTTTTTTTGCTCTACAATTCCTGAAAAAAACTATAATCTTCAGTATTACATCAAATATTGACCTGTAATTCAGTTCTTTTCTGCATTATTTATAACCTTGGAGTAAACAGATTTTTACTTGTTTTTGTTTTTTAAGTCTCAGTTGGATCAATGTCCTCTTTGAATAGGTGCGCATTCTGTGTGTCGTTGTATCCCAAAGAGGTATGTAGTTTATTGTAAAGTATACGTGTGCTTTATCATCTATTGTGTCACAGTCTTTTGTCCCTTTAGTGGGCCCTTCATAAGCAACCCAGCTTAGTATTTTTTTGTCTGCAGATTAATATGTTTTCCATCCAACCCTCAAGTTAAGTAACCAGATTTCGTTGCAGACACAATAAACAACTGTTTTTGTGTGTGAGCCTCTGTGCAATGCCGACTAAATGCAAGATTTTGTTACAAGATAAATCAAAAATCCAAATTCTGAATCAATTATTCAGAGAGGCTACTGCAAATACAACAACCAAATCCTTTGAGGACATTTTGATACACCAGGCGATATGTCTCTCAAAACCCTAAAAATAATAATGCACATGGAAAGGAGGACTTACTGTAGTGTACTCAAAGTAATAAAGGCAGTTGTCTGTAAGAATGAACCATCGCCTTTTCCAGGTTTTTACTCGTCCCCCTGAAACACAAAGACGCCATCACAATAGTGAGTTCAAAGAAAGGGAAAAAATCCTCTCCTGGATGTAAAAGTTGAAGGACACTGCTCTACAATCTACGTGCTAACTACACAGCTAACTTTACAGCTAATACTTCCAAAATTTTAAACGACATCAACATTGTCAGTACATACCTCCTGAGAAAACAAGCAGCAGCAGTAGAGGGTGGAAATCGCAGGGATGAAGCAGAGACAAAAACAGACCAGAGGATTTAGAAGACAAACAGAGAAAGAGAGAGACGGAGGAAGAGGAAAAGGAGATTATAAATGTATATTAGTGACAGAGATCACAGGCCCCGCCATGCAAAAGAAAACAATCAGATTTTAAGATGCTGTTGTGCAAGAAAGTGAGTGTTGGTCTCCATCATTCTAGAGCAATAATAAATGTCGAAACAGTGACAACTCAAGTGCCCAAAGAGCTAGCAAATGTCAGGAACAGGAGGGTAAGTTCATCAGAAAAAAAAGCAGTAAAACCAAGAGAACAGAGTACAAAACATTTCATTTTCTTGTGTAAGAGGAAATGTCTCTTTTTTATCTGAATTTAAGAAGAATAACTGAAAATATGTTAAAGCAAACATGAAGGATATAATGCTACACAGAGAAGACACCCTGGCATCATCTCACCAAGTTTAAGAAGCCAGCCCTCTCTGTCTGGGTTGAAAAAGGTGTGTGTCAGGTCATTGCCATCATCCTCAGGGATCTTAAAGGGTTCATTCTTGATGCTTTCGTAGAGATTCTGTGATCATAAATGAGTCAGTAAAAAAACTTAATAAAAAAACCTTTTTTAAAATTTTCTCTGAAGAAAAGCGAGCTCATCATACTCTGAGAAGCTCCTCTGGCAGGTCTCCTCCCTCGTTGATGCCTCGGTTCATGGAGATGAAACGGTCCACTCCAGGTTTATCCCTCACATTTGGATTGTGGAGGCTCGTGTTCAGCATAATGATGGCAAATGACAGCACATAACATGTATCTGGAGGAAGGAAAGACAAGTAGGCGGATTAAATATGCTGGGCTTGTTCCCACACACAGACTGGGAGGATATGGCCTTCCATCAATAAGACCCTGTTTGTTGTCCTTTGCAAGTAATAATATTATACTGCAGTATTACCAAATAAAAAGGGATCACACATTTGAATACATGTTCACTCACTCACCCTCTTGGACAAATCTGTGATGCAATACTTAGCTCATGTCTGTGCCCGAGCCCAGAGAAATGTGGTTTTAAAGCAACTGTGTGTTCAGTAGTTAGTATGCCATAACCTCGAACTAACTTTATGTTATCTGAATTTTCATTTATCTCCCCTTCTTACTTCATCATAACTACATAAATGACCTACATAGCTAAAAGGTTTGAGCTATGTTAGGGTACTACCAAACACATGCAATCTCCTGACATGATGGTTTCAGAATAAAGATATTTCAACTACAGAATACTTTTGTTATGGGAAAAAAAATCTGAACTGAAATGCTGAATAAATTGGGTTTACGTGAAACAACAATATGTAGCAATTGAAACTGCAGCATTTACAGTCCCCCTTCTGACCAGTAGACAGCCCACTTCTTTTAAAGCTCACCTGATTCCATCAATTATCTTTTACTGCGAGGCAGGAAGGCCCACTGCTACAGCGCCAGAGCAAATCACCTGGCTCTCCATGTTTCCTGTGATGTTTCAGTTAATTATGTAGTTTTTCTTATTCTTGTCTGTAAAAGCACTTCATGAACTCTTGTTTTTAAAGCTGCCACATAAATGAAGATATTAATATCATTGTTACTGCTCTCACTCCTCAGATAATTGCTTTCTCCAACTTTTGCCCTCTTAAGACAAAAGTCTGGATGCTCTACATACCTCATCTCAAACAATTAAAGGAAATAACTTATTAAAAAAAACTGAAATGAAGTGTGTGTTTACACACTGGCAGACTCTGTTGGCTCACACATCAGGTCGTTTCTGGTAAGAGCCTCGCTGTAGATGTAACTGCACACTTTCTGGAAAATCCCACTTCCTGTGATCCAGGAAGATAAAGCTTGTTTTAAGGGAACAGCTCCTGAACTCATACAGAAGTCAAAACATCCTCCAGCAGGTAACAAAAAGTAGGCTGCACCACCCACATGACAGTTTTTTGAATTGTAAATGTGTACATATTCACCAGTGCTCTGGAAGACGCCGGGGTTGCAGTGACAGTATCTCTGAGCAAAGGCCTCCATCATTCTGTCAATCTTCTGAGCTTCACCGGGCAAACGGAAACTCCACAGGAACTGTCTGCAGGAGAAAGGTCAGGGTTAAGAACAAGTAAGAACAAATTCTCCAGTCAAGGTAGAGTTTGAGAGTCCCAGCTCATCTGTTGCGAAATGTTCCTGCCATCTAACATGATTACAATGAAAGCAAGACTTTCCATTGCAGGTTTGTTTATGAGATAGAGCCAGGAAACTTAGGTGAAAAACACAAACAACAAAGTGTTCACCTGAGGGCCTGGACAAGGTTGAGATCAGTGAACTCATGGAGGTCAACAAAAGCCTGAAGCACTTTGATGTTGAAGTCATCTCTGCAGAACAACAACAAAAAGATCACAGTTACAAATGTCTGACACAGAAGAAGAGAAAGGGGAGATTTTTACAAACAATGCACCTTTCTCCAAGGTAATCTCCAATAGCGGTCTTGTTGAGGCCTTCTCCTTTGTAGAGGAACTGAGCGATATCCTCTGGTGTGTGTCTGAGCAGCTCATTCTCCACCAGAAACACAATTCCCTGCAGAGAGATTAAACAATGTGTCAACACCACTGAGGCAAAATACAGGTGGAGTAGAAACTAACATGCAACAAAGAGTCTTTTTCTTTTAACCTTTTTGGGGTCCATATTGAATTTCTTCCTTCCCATTGCCACATGTCTGCTTTTCTGTAGAGTTTTACTGCAGAGAGAAAATGAGGGAAATGTAACAAAGAACAGCCCACACAGCAGCAAACTGAAGCTGAAATAAAACTGAAGAGTGTGTAAATGTTGTTTACCAGTTACAGAATATAATGACTTGAGCAAATGTGTGTAGGACTTAAAAAGGAGATGAAGGATGAAAAAATCCAAACCATAAAATGTGATGTGGACTAAAAAATGTGAATAAAGCATTTAGGAATAAAGAATGAGTTGGTGCAAACTGTGGTGACTGATGCACAATCCTATCTTTGGTCCTGTGTTAATAAAGAACAGTGAATCTCACATTGTTTGGAGTAAGGCAGCTATGACGCTGTTGATATTTGGCTTACCTGCCCTCTGTGCTGGTCTCCAGTCCTTCCACCTCCAAAATTGCCTCTCTCAATTCCTCTCTGAGCCGCTGGATCTCCTGCAACAGGACGCCCTTCCTTCTGCGGATGTCCTCCAGCTCAGAGCGCTCCTCTGGGCTCAGGTCTACTGGGACTGTAAGAAAAGAAGACAGACTTAGTGTCTGCTGCCGCTGCTGTAGAAACTGCACTGGCTTCCAATTGCGTTTAGAACAGATTTTGAAATTTTAGTGTTTGTTTTTGAAGCTCTGAGTATCTGATTGTACTTATTTGTCCTTATGTCCCTGCCAGGACACTGAGATCAACTGGTCAGTTGATTCTTGTCACTCCCAAAACCAGATACAAAACTAATTTGTGCTGCTTTTAAATTTGTACAGCACTTTGGTCAACTTTGGATGTTTTAAATGTGCTCTATAAAGCTTGAGTTGAGTTGAGATATTGGAAACCAAAGAAAGCAGAGGGTGAGGTTACTTGTGTGTGTGTGTGTGTGTGTGTGTGTGTGTGTGTGTGTGGTACAAAAGACTTTAATTCAAGATCAAAGTACTGTGATTCCCCTTTTTTGCTCAGATGTTTCTCTTTCCCTGCTTTTTCCATTCCCATCCCTTCCTATTGAAACAAGTGTACATGATCCATAAAAAACATTCTAAAAATTAGCTCACTTCATGGCAATGTAATCTATGAGAGCATTATCAGTCTTGCCCACTTGGGCAGAAAATATATTCTAAATTCAGCAGAAACCCATACAGACAGGAGCACAAGGCCACTGTAAACCCCTGAGTCACACAGCAAGGTTTAACTATTTTAGAGCCCTCTGAGACGATCCCATAAATACACAACAACAACTGACAACCCAGACAAAACAGACCCAACCTCAGAGAACGGGGTTTCTTAAGATGAAATTGGGGATATAGTTCTGCCATTGCTCTATAACAGGTAAAACAGCTTTGTATGAATCTGGTGTTAGTGGGAGGATACAGAACAATGTCCTTCTCCTATGCATGAATTGCAAGACATGATTGTAGTTAACCAAGGCACATTCATTAAATTCATGTGATTTATCCCTAAATATCATTTTTAAGACAATAATTAGAGTGGTCAGTTAATGGTGATGTATTAAACCAATTTCACAATATTGTTGGTTTTAATTTTGCATAAAATTACAATAATTTAATAATCAAATCTGTTTAGCCTTGCACAAAATAATCTAATATACACAGTCACTGATATGGATTTCTATCAATCCATGAAATAGAAATCGTGTTATGCTATAGATTTCAGAATGTGACAAATATTTATTTTAATCGGTTATTATTAAGGGGGAATTAACATTAGTCAACAGTAGCCACAATGACCAGGCTGCCTGCAGGGTCTTCATACATTCTTTATTTGTTTTTTTGTTCAGACATCTGTAAATAATCTAGCCAGTTTTTGTCTTCATGTTTTTTGGAGGGATACATATTCAACTAGAGCCCAACCGGTTAATCGGCCCACCCGATTAATCGGGCCGATTATAGCCTGTCACCGATTAATCAACATCGGCCAAAATGTAGCTGATTATAAAAAAATTTTGCCCCACAGAGATTATGTTGCTCCTGTTTCTGTGTGTTAATTAATATAAGGCTACTACACAGCGCCTCACTTTATAATGCAATGCAGGATTAACCTGGGCTTATAAATTCACCAGTTATTGTTTTGGTTGAAATAATTTTTTGAAAATGTTTAAATGTGTTTTGTTGTAATTGTATGTATTGCATGTTTTGAAAGCAGCGACATTGTTTCTTAAAATCTAGTTTAGTCCCATGCATTAAATGGAAGATGGAACTTTTTAATAGCTAGTCATAATTTGTGTTCATATACAGTATTTATCCTGTGTATATCAATGAATTTATTACATATATCAGATATCAGTCGATATATCGGATATCGGCTTCTTTTTGCCCCCAGTATCGGTATCGACATCGGCCCCCAAAATCCCATATTGGTCGGGCTCTTTATTCAACCAAAGTTAAACAGTTCTTGTAACCAGTGCAGTGTGGTTTCTTTTCTTTCTTTTTCGTTTTTAACCTTGATTCAACCTTACTTTCACATTTGACAGGTCGCTGTCTTCTGTAGCACCGGGTATTTTTTCAGTATTGTGCAAGTATTGAGAGGGCTAGACAAAATGCCAGAAAACAAAAACGAAACAATAATCTCAACACAGCTATGCAAGGCTACTATACCACTAGAAACGCTCATAATATTCGACAAAATGTGTCTTACATAAAGGGTATATGTCTTAGCTGGATTATCTTTGGGTAGGAGCGCCTAATACTGACATTATTGTGCAGTGTCTGAGAGCCTAACAATGTAGCGTCATCTCGACAAAAATGTGTGGCAGAAAAAATCTTGTGATGAATCATGTAGTCCAAAACACTCCGGTTTTAAAGTTCAAGGTAGCAGCTTGTGACCAGTGATGGTTGGTAGCCCCCAAATCCTCACGAGACCAGTGTGTGTATTCAGCTAAACAAACAGCTGCTCAAAAACAGCACCAACCACGCCCACAGTCTGGATTAACTGTACACTTTGAATCATGCTACAGCAGAGCGCTGAAGGTATGAGGAGGCGGTTAAGAAAGTCTAAACAACCCAAAATGTATCAGACCAACGTAAAGCCTAGTGGCCAGTCGCGGTTTTAAATGCTAACTAACGATAGCTGAAAGGTTAGCTGCAGTATACTAATCAATAGGTAGTTGGCGACAGGTTAAGCTAATACATTTGTGTGACTTATTATAATCAATAAGCGCTTAGTATTCAAACAAGATAGAAAAATTTATTGAATAAGGATTACATCAGTCATTTTAGCCGGATTCATCTAAATAATACACTATTGAAAATAAACTACACCACAAGCTTTAACGAGCCGCAGTTAGCTCGCGGTAGCCTGTGGTCTAATCAGAAATAACTTACTGTAGTCCAGGTCATCCATTTTGGGAGCTTTACTTTTAGGCATAAATATTTCAGAGTCGACTGTCATTCAATATCAGAAAACTATGGATATATGTGTAAATATATCCCCAAAACTAAAAGAAAAAAAGACAACCCCTGGTGTCGAAATGTTGGGCCGGAGACAAAGAAGGTGGCGACACCGGAAGCGGTGTCAGACTTTTTTAGTAGACTACTTCCGGTCAGTTGATTTCCAAAATAAAGCCACGTAGACTACTGTTAGATGCGCTAGTTGCATTAATAGTTTCTTTTTCAAAAAAAAAAAAAAAAATTAACTAAAAAAAGGCAATGTCTGATTTCCATTCGTTAATTAAAAGTTCATTTCTATTAACTACTTTCCTCGCCATTTTCAAGTTCTTTCAGTTATTAATTTTGGTTTCTTTTCTTAAAGGATAGGGTGCCAGCAATTATTTTGTGTAAATGTTGAAATTTGGTAATTTATTCATAAATGGCACACTTTGTATATAAGTAGGATATTGTTCACAAAATATTTTCATGGTACCTGGCTGAAAGTATTTTCTATATTGAGCCTGACCTAATATTACTTTTTTATTCACAAATAGAAACTTGAGATGAGGGTATTTTTAATAAGTCTGATGTCTGATGTGTACTACTCCATGTCGTGCATGTTTACCTGTGTACCGAATTTGATGCCAGGTGCATATTGAAAAATTTCCCTTTGGCCTGCACAGGTTTAAAACATGTGTTCACCCTCTTGTGATACACCCACTTTTACAGGGATATCAAGGTAATGACATGCATTGTTTTTGGAAGCGTAGTTTAACTTAATTTCTTTTCAAACAATAAAGCTTATTGAATTTATCCGACTACTTTTGATTGAACCTTCAGTTTTCAGGGTGCCAAACAGAGCTTCAATTCTTTCTGTGTGTGGTTATAATCCAAGAATTCCCAATGACAAATGCGTGTGTTAGATAAATGAGTAAACATATTGGTGTGATCAAAGTACAGAAAATTTGCTTTGGATAAGCATCAATGTTTATCCAAAAATGTACATAAATCTATCAACTGTATTATTTATTAGCATATTATTTTTGATCAGTTCTTATGACTCATTTTGAAGATTCATCTTAGAAACACAAATGACACTATCAGCTGAAGGGTTAACACCAGACATTGCAAAGTCAGATTGGTCTATAACACCATGCAGTCTGTGCTATGGTTATGAAAAAAAAAGGGTTAAATAAAGGTAAATGCAATAACTAGTGCTCTCAAAACAGAGTGTAAACTTTTTAGCAGAACAGTCCAGGTAAAGAGTTTACAGGTTCTTCTGTTGGTGATGGTTCAAGCGTTGACTCCAAGTGTTGCACAAACCCACTGCAGCTGTACAAGCAGAGTGAGGTTGTGTGGCAGACCAGCTGCCCTGTGTGCTCAAAGGATAAAACAAAGAAAAAAATAGCAGCCTGATGAGCAAAGAGTTTTACTCCATTTTCTGCAGTCAGGTTTAAACAGTTCTTGATCAACAGCCAGAATGTACAGGCTAATTATACAAAGGCATTCATTTGTCCAGGCAAAACCAAGACATATACAGTATGTTGATGACCCAGGCAGTCGGTACATGATCTCAGTGATTGATACACTGCACATGCTAATGATTCCTCCTTTGTTCAGACCAAATATATCAGCAGGTTGCTATTACAACATTTCAAATATTATTTATAAAACATAACAGTTCATAGTAGGGTTCTAAAGTATGGTGTTTCATTTCACAGAGGAGCAAGTCATCATGTGGAAGTCGTGATGCTCTAGATATTTTTAAATTCCGACCAAACCTATCAGTTACTCATATGGCTCTATTGCTGCATGATTTCTAATTGTGAACATTGATTTCCCTTCATCTGATTCCACTCCAGATTAAACAATCTGATGTGACAACACAAAGCTGCTGATGCATTTGTTTCTCTCTGCAGCAGAAAGTATCTATGATGTAATAAGACAGTCCTATTTTTTAAAAGCTAAGAGTGCTGAAACTGAGACATTCAATTCATTTCAGTACAGGAATGTAATTTAATCTATTTGTTACAGAATCTGAAATAGACTGTTAATAGTAGTGCACCCATTTCTAGAACATCTAATTATGAGTTAGAAGTGTCTACAGATAAATATGCATTCTAGTGTTTGTGATTTCTGTGCTCCAGTTACTGTGCAAAATAAATGCACTTATTTTACTATAACTTTAAAAAGGCTTGATATTTCTACTCTTGGCTTCTGAAGATGATTACTCAGAGTTACTGATAAACTTTAGACATAAAAGTGCTTAGGGCAACTGTGTGTCATTCTGATACAATTCTTGAAACAACCAGTCTTAAATCCAACTGACAAAGACCCTTGCTTCACACATTTTTAAGTTCAATATGCTCATCGTCATGCACCCACTGATAAAGAAAAGCTGGCAGGTTACGTAAAAATGTCAGGAATGGTCACCGTTCAACGGTCCCATGCTCCTACAAATGATATGATGCTGAAAAGCTTGATCTAGCTGCTGTGCATTCAGTCACTGCACAAAATTTAAGTCATTGAAGTGTAAATTTATCAACAATTATCTCCGCTGATCCTTAAACCAATGGTGAAGAGCTGCACAAAAATAAGAGTACGTAGGTGGGCCTACAAACATGTCTACTGCAAATGTACAAGGACAGCTATGTTTTATAGTGGACGGAAGCTGATAAGATAGATAGAGATTGAAAAAAAATGTATTTTTTATATGAGCACATAAGGGCAAAGGTACAAGTGTACTGTCCAGTGTCAGATAAGGCATTACTATCAGGGACAGAAGTTCTTGAAGTGGGCAGAAGGTTAGAGGTTAGGGGCAGTTTTGTTAGAATGTTGGCCCCACTGAATTTAAATGACCCTCCAAATTTAAGAACAACAGTCTCTGAAAATAATCTGATCTCTTTCTATCTCATTGAAAGGCAACAATCAGGTAGTGCTTATCTGCATGCATACTAATATGTATACATCCAACACATGCACTATCTGCACAAAAAAAAATCCATTCACATTCGATTGTTCTTCCCTCTAATTATCCCAGGCTGTGCAGTTTTCATGCTTCTCAGTGTATGTTGAATGTAATCCAACAGCTGCAATGAGGCGCATTTTTCATCCATTTTCAAATTTGCTATTAATCCCTGCAGTCACGCTTAAATGATGCATGGCTCGGCGGGTTATCCCTTTCATTAAACTCCAGAAAAGCAGATTCTGCAATCCAGGCTATTATAAGTCTCTCAGACACCCCCCTCCCCCTTCAGAAAAAAGATGGCAGCACAGATTACATAATTCAGTAGAGTGTTGTGTCTGTCAAGCAGCACAGACAGCCCCCCCTGATTACAATCTGGTAATTTTCACTCCACAGTCACCAACGATGAGACGAGCCAAGGAGGGATGGACCTGCAAAACAAGAATAGACCAAAATTAAGTTATTAGCAGTACTACTTTGTACTTTGAAGCTAACAGTTTATCTGCCAGAGATACAACATAGGTTCTTTCTGGTTATGTAAGATTAGTCTCCATAAAATAATCAATAATGACAGTGACAGTTATAACTATATTATTTAACCAGATAGAACACCCAGTGAGACCTGAAAAGTTGTAAAAGGACATTTTGTGTGCTGACTTTATTTTTTAACTGTAAGAAATGAACCTCCACTAAGGATCTGTAGACTGTGCAGGTCAGAATCAGCAGCCATTTCCACTTCATTCTCCACTTCATCATACAGTAATTCTATGATAACTGATGTGTATAATGACACAGCACAATAACTGAGTAAATAAAGAGTGCTATTTGCACCTAGAGCGGTTTGTACGGGATTGATGTCATTAGCCTCAAGCAGTCATGGTGATGTGAGCTACATTAGAGAGGGAATCTATTTACAGAACCATATTGTTTTTCAATTCAAAACACTGTTTATCAACTGTGAAAGATAACTGTTATCATACAAGCCATGACAATGATTTATTGCTGTATCGATGTTTAGTATATTTCTCTATGTATGAAATTAAGCTTGATTCTGTGGGCCTTTGTACACTCTTACAACACATCCCAGTAAAGCACATTACAGTATAAAGAGCAAGTGAATTGTGTATTTGCAGAGATTGTCCCATCCAATCATCTATACTTCTCACACTTGCATTAAAGTACTTCAGGACATGCATACATTCACCAACTTGCACCATTTCCCCTCTTTCTTACCTGTGCTTGGAGAGGCCCATAGGGCACCAGCTCTCCATCCACAGTGAGTGTCCCCCGTGTGGAAAGAGGCTGCAGCCTGAAGGCTCTGCAGGACACATGGCTCACATATGGCGAGCTAACAGAGTGGTGGGTCCCTCTTTCCATGGCAAAGAACAGTCTCAGTAGAGTGGCTCTGGAGATCCCTGCCCGCACAAAGGTCAGGTGAATCAGACCATCGTCAAATCTGGCCTGGGGTGCAGCATGTAGGTCAGCTCCAAGGTGGGTCTGATAAAGGGCCAGGACCAAGACAAAGTCCCCCTCAATAGTGACCCAGTCTCGAGTGGGAAGGGGTTGATCTAGAGGGGGTAACAAGTCATCTCTAGGAAGATTTAAAGGCAGGGAGACAAAAGGACGGTTCTTTTGGGGTCCTGCTGGCTCGGCAATGTCAAAGTTAAAAGAGGAGGACGGTGTGCGTAACAAGGGTGAAGGTGAGGCGGAGTTTGGGGTGTTCGGACGTGGAACGAGGTAGGATGAGGAGTGTGGGGAGGCACATGAGGGTGATGAAGGGGGTGTGGGAGAAAGAGAAAGTGAAAGGGAGGGGAGTTTAGGGGGGAGGGAGTTTGAGTGGGAGTGTTGGAGGAGGGAGAGAGGCCTCGGCCGGGAAGCGTTTTGGTTTTGGTCCAGAGTTTTGGGTTTGTAAGAAAAGGGAGAGTGACGGAAGGGAGAGGAAATGGTGAGAGATCGTTCTCGGGCCATGTCCACAGGGTAGGGCTCTTTCTGGTAGTAGGTTCCGTTCAGATCCACGTTGTCAACCCCGTAAGAAGCACTAGAGTCTGTGTCAGCCTCCTGACTGAGAGGCTGGCTGAAGAGAGCATTGGCTATCTGGCTGGAAGGGGCAGAATTCTTTCTGACTGCCTGCCTGGCAGCCTGAAGGTTATCTTGGTAACCTAAATCCTCTGGCTCATCGTTCATTTCTTGTCCCATGTCCACCAGGCTGCCTTCTCTCCTCTCCTCAGATCCTCCACTCCCTTCCCCATCCTTCTCCCTATCCTCCTCCTCCATCTCACTGGAGTCTTGCTCTACTACTCCTTCCTCTTCCCTTTCATCCTTGATCCCCTCCAGTCTTTCCTTTCCCATACTAAAGTCTTCCCTTTCATTAGACTCTGAGCTTGTCCCCGACCTCTCCGAACATGTCCCTGACCTCTCCTCTTCTGCTCCCATCTCCATCTCCCCCTCCCTCTCTCTGTCCTCTGCCAAGCTGCTTGCCCTCACCACACCAGTTCCACCTCCCCTGGCCCTTTCCCTTCTCCTCTCCCTCTCTCTCTGCCTCTCCTCTTTCTCCCTCTCCCCCTCACCCTTCCGTAGGCTTCTCTGTTCGCTGATGCCCATGTCAGAACAGGTGCGATGGATGGGGGTTCGGCAGAAGCCCTCCAGGCCTTCAGTGATACTGCGGGAGAGGGGTCTCCTTGGTGGAGGGGGTGTGGCATCTGGTGACGTGGTGCAAATGGAGGGGGGCAGGTAAGAGAGGCGACCTTTGTATGATCGAAGGGAAGCAATTCGCACCAGGGTGCCCAAGGTGAAGCGAGCTGAGCCTAAGCCACGATACCTGAAATAATAAAACAGAATCAGCATAAAGCTTTCTTTAAGTTTAAAGTGTACAATACTGCATGACTAATTCAGTTTTACGCCCTATATGCTGCTGCAACATAGGCATTTAAACGCCCACCTCTCACTCTCTATGTCCACATCAGAGACAAATCCCCAGGCAACAGAGAGGAAAGAAAACAGTCTCCTGGGTGCTGCGGTACGGCTGTTTGGAGCAGGGCTTGTAGTCACGGAGACCAGGTCCATGGGCTGGACACCACCTCGACAGAGCAAGAAGCAGCAGTTCAAAAGAAGGGGCTCCCGAAGGCACATATCATACCTAAGGGAGATAAAAGAAAGAGACAACAACATGTGCTTAAAGTACAGATAAAAAAAAGAACTGATAAACAGATAAAAGGTCAATACAAAGTCCTTTAGCTGTCAGAGATATCTCTGCACAGATAAGCAAATGATGATACCGCAATAATGCTATGCCTCCATAAAACATAAGAGTTTATGATTATGTAATAAGACGCTTTTGATTTTATGCAGTAAAAAATCTACATATCCAGTGTGATGTTTCAAGGCATGTTTGTAACACATTAAAGCTCAAAGAATGGCGCAAACTCCTTATCAATCTGTCTTTAGGAAGCACATTTTGTCCTCCAAGTGACCTTGAACTCTGTGGGAATAGGTGTGCTCAGGTCACAATTTTTAACATTAATATGTCCTTTAAGTTCAAATCATCAAACAAAAGTTTTTCATGTAAACAAGCTATCATACAGGCTTTGGATACTTGCTGCTAGCTCAGTATGGCCATTTAATTTGAACTGGTATAAATGAAAAAGCTTAAAACATCCTCTGTATTTAGTGTGACTATCCTTACAGTGAGTGTGTGTATGCTTATTTTATCTGCACAAAATACTAGGTTCTGAAAAATATCTAATAATACAGTACATTTAAAGATTCATTATGATTTTATACCAAAGTTTATTAGAGATCCATTTGATTTCTCCAGGGTCCAATTAAATGACCACGTTTGGATCTTCTGGACTCACCACACTGAAAACCTGTCAAGTGCCCTGGAAGTTTAGATCTGTTTAATTTGAGCTAAGCAGCTTTTGCATCGGCACAAAGAGCACTAAAACAGTTGAAACATGGTTCTATGCTTTATGTCTGATGGTATACAGGAACTTATAAAAGCACAGATCAGGGTGTAAACTCTCAGGAAAATGTAGCTGAAGATAAAAAGGTTTGGTCTACTCTTCCAACACCTCCTGCGTCCTCACGGCTAAATGTTCAGCCTTCACTTGGAAATAAATAAAATACCTTGTTCTAGTTTATGAAAAAGACACATGCTCACCCTGCATTGTGGTTGATGGAACCAGCCAGCGCATTCCCAGAACCACAGGGCAAAATGCCGACAGGTATTTTTATTGCTTGTTCCCAGTCTGGACGCTCCATCAGCCCGTTAATAACCTGCAGGAACGCAATGCAAAAATGTATCTGTGAGCACCATTAATGCCGAAATTGTATGGAGGGGGGAGAAGACAAATGAAAATCTTTGCTTCAGTTTCTCTGTTCAACCATGTACCTCATGCAGAAGGCCATCCCCAGAGACAATGATGATACCATCCCACTCTGGGAGTGAAATCTCTCTGATCAGCTCTCTGGCATGGTTCTGACGTTCTGTAAGGGATTCATCTGGTTACGATCTCGGACATCTACTTTTATTTATTTATGTGTCGTGTCTGCTTGGTGCTGAGGAGCCTTTGATGTGTTACCTGTCTGTATGAGGTTATAGCTGATGTTGGCCTCTCTAATCATTGGCAGGATGTGGGTCTGACACCACTGCATCGCCTGGCCCCTCCCACTGAAAGGATTGACCAATAACAGTAGTCGCCTGGGACGAGGTAGGAGACTTCTTGAAAATTCTGTTATCAGAAATAAAAGGGGTGCATTAGAGCATTTAAACTGATGCAGATTTTTGCCCAGAACAAAGACAGGAACTAAAGGTTCACTGCACTTTCAAGCCAACTGGGAGCTATCATTCCACAGTGTTGCCAAACCCCGGACTTTGAGTGCAATCAACCATTTGAGCCCCTTTATAGGATCTCAGTCAGAGTGCAAAAAGCTTCCACTTGAGAACATGGTCATTAATAACTCATTTGTATTTGGACACATAGGATAATGTGTCGAATCGTGAACAGAGGAATGATACAAAACAAGGTTGTGAAAACCAAAACTGCTGTGCATGGCTAAAAACTTTTCAAGATCTGACCAGCTGGAAGAAAACTGAAACCACTCTTTACTTATCTGCCATCTGATCAGGTATAAATAATCAAAGAGCATCTAGAAATCAATAGAACATGGTGGAAGGTAAAGATGGTTGCCGGTGTTGCAGGGTAAACAATGACGTGACTTCACTCCCAGATAGTCCTGAGTTATGCAACAAATGACACTCAAGTAAATCAACACAACTTCCAACTGCTGTGGTTATAACGTCCATGGGCAATAAAAATTGACAGAATCAACACAGGCGATGATTCACAAACAGAGTGGTTAGATACGAGAATCAAGGCTAAATGAGCAGTGGAATGGAAACAAGGGGTCAAGCATCAGGCTCAGCAAGACAGTCAAAATACTGCAGCAGAGAATGAATAAGGCAGGAGAGGACAAGCGACAAACACAAGAGTGGTAGGACTTTAGAATAAACAACAGTTTTATCAATGTTAAGAGGAAGAGGGCTGTGGTGTGATAGGTAATGTCTGAGATAAAGAAGTGGCAGAGAGATTAAAGAGAATTAAAGGTTAAAGATTATGTCTACAAATGGAGAAGGAGGCAGGAAGAGATGCAGGGGGACACAGTAAAAGTAAACACTTCAGGGTCTTGCTATCTGTTCGATTATTTAGGCTGGGGGGATACAACGCGTGGGAAGGGGTGGCAAGCTGCAGGAGCCCCACCCTCTCTGTCTCTACATTTAACATTGCATGATACAGACCATGTGTGCAGGACAGATAAGGGCAGAAAAACAAAAAAGCATTAGGCAAATAAAGTGAAGACATGTGTAGTAATGTAAAACAATCAAAATCTGAGTTAATTCCTTTGGAAAATAAATATCACAGCCTCAGCCCATATCAGTGTTTATCATAAGACAGCATGTGTATGCTGAAGGTACAGAGAAGCCTAAGGTCAATGTGACGTTGAGCTATACTTAGCAAACATTAACAAAGCAGGCATAAATCAAGCTGGCACCCTATGGAAGCGTACCTAGGACAAAATTCAAATGAAAATGCAGACACAAAAACAAATATAGGTGCATTTTTTGAGTCAAAATGAAAATTAAATGTCAAATATTCAAATATAATTTTCATTTTGAAGACAGCACTTTTATGATATAATTAAAATTAAAATGAAAAGGGTGTTTGCATTTTCATTTTTAAGAACTATATCTGCTATATACTGGACATAATTCAGATGGAAATGCAAATGTGAAAATGATAATACATTAAAGTAATCACATTTTCATTTATAACTTTAGCAAGCACAATGTATGACAAATCCAAATGAAAAGGAAAAGAACATTTTTATTTTCATTTTCAAACCAGACCTCAGACCAGCATGAAAATGAAACGGAAATGCAAACTTCTTGGTTGTACATTATCTTCAATAGCAGGTAGCGGTGTGTTTTTGCCTGCAATTGATCCAACAAGTACTCATTTTGACTCAAAAAATGTGCCTATACCCTTGAAATGAAAATGTATTTCCTGTATTGTATTTTCATTTTTTTGTTAGCATTTTCATTCAAATTTTATCCTAAATACGCTTCCATCGGTATCAGGCAAAGTCTTACTCAAGGATTAAGCATAAAGGTCAGCCAACATTAATCAAACATTTATCAGCAATAAACTTACAGACATGCGGCTCTGATGAGGCTAACCACCAAAACTCTGTGTGTAAAAGCAACAAGGAATCCTTCATACAAAGGGTTCCTTGTTGCTTACGTAGCATTTTTGGATTCACAGTTATCAACTGCGTTTTGTTTTGAAAATCCTCGACATTTGCAAATTGATAAACTGAAACAATTGGCTGCTGGAAAATCAGACAACTCATGATCTCACATGAACGGACATAAGCTATATAAAGTTACAAGATTCTGACAGAACTTTTACTTTTTGGTACCAAGATTTTAGGATCGAGTAAAACAGGGTATACCCCTGATACAAGTGTAATTGAACAGATGTTCATAATATTGGTTGTCAAACACTGATCGCTGGCAATTTGCTAAATTTAAATCCTCGTATAAAACTACTTTTTTATTTAACATTTTACCAAGCTGTAGATCTTTGTTTCAGAAATCATTTCTGTTTTTTTCTGTACCTGGTACAACAACTCTAACAGAGATGTACAGTATAATCCACTTATATTAAAAAACCTGAGAAGAAAGCCTTTAGTGAGACACACACTCACCTGTGTCAGCAGTGACAGTCACATCCCTGAGTAGACATTGCACAGCAGCCGACCACCTCTCAGCATCAGGCCTGCTTTCTGCCAGGTACGCCCTCACCTGTCTGCGCCGGGACACCCCTTTCCGTCGTTTGCCTGGGGGATACCAGTACAGCACCAGGAGAGGGGGTGCAGGGGCACGAGGGCAGCTGCATCCCACTAGTTCAGATAAAGGCAGCAGAAGACGGGCTTCCTTTCCAGGCCGCGGTGACAGACGTTGGATGTGTATATGGGTGTGGGTGAGGGTCAAGGCATAGTTGGAGGTCAGAGCTGGAGTAGGGGATGCAGCCGGGGAGAGTCCCCCTGGACCACCAGGGCTGTTGGGGCAGCTGTTATTGTTGCTGTTGCTGCCAGACCCCCAGCTGGCAAACTGGCCATGAAGGAGGGCTTCTGCTGTAGAGGGTGACGAAGGTTCTGGGGACCTCATTCTCAGCTAAACAAGAAAATGTCAGTCAATCGAGCTTTACTGTAGTGTTAACTGTAGTACTACCTACAGTTAGAGGCTTGAAGAATACAGTTTGTCAGCTCTTCAAGATTTCCAGGGCAAATCAAAACATACATGAACATCCGTCTGAGAACTTTATCCCTGAAATCTCAGCAAAGTCAATCCTCCTCTTCAGTGCTTGAGTTCAAGAAGTCAGAAAAAGTGTCTGTTCCCATCTGTCCATGCAAAGTGTATTTTCATTTGAAAAAACAACAATCTCCTCCAGTTCAAAGGTGATTCTGTTTAGAGTATTTATCCAGTGGAGACAGAATCTGGTAAAACCAGTCTTTGTGTCACAGTTTTAAAGCTCCCACTGCAGATTGATCTGAAAAGCTGTCAGCTTCTACAGTTTAATGCCAGCAATACTTCAACATACTCAAGGACAACACTGCCTACTGGTGTAAATGTTTCACTATGAGATCAGGCATCCTAACAAGTGTTCTACTTCACAAAGATTACATTAGTAAAAGGAGGTCTATGTTTCAACTTAACAACACAAGGCAGCTGACTCGCTACACAACATTTACGACAAATCCTTAAATAATTACACAAAAGGACAAAACTGAAACTTAAGGATCCATTAAGTATGAATAAGACAGACAAACACACCTTGATTTGACAAGGAGGCTATGACGATTGAATTAAATATATGCTCACGTTGAGAAGTCTCAAATTATGCAGCATTGGAAGTGCCTGCAAAAAAGTGATGCCAAAAAGATATGATAAGTGTAGACTTTTTCAAGACCTTTGATACCTCTATTGCAATCTTTATCTCAGTGATCTAAAGGAGGCAGACAAGAGGAATGGCAAGGCCAGAGCCCAGGACAGTAGTGTTACAAATAAGTTACATGCAAGCTCTTACACCTTCTTAACTTCAGTTTTAGTTCTTCATAGGGAGCAGGTGAACACAGGTAAGACAGGCAGACATCAAAAAAAAAAAAATACAAAAAACAAACAAACAAAAACAAAAACAAAAGACAAACAAGAAGACAGTTCCAGGAGGGTCCTAAGTTTATGTCATTGTAAAGTCCTTGAGTCAAGCCTCACGTTCCTGCCCAAAGATCTCTGTTCCTGGACCACAAACAAACAATAGAAAAATAGTCAGTTGTTAAAGTAGGTGAAAGGCAAATATCTGATGTACTCCACAGAGAGATGAAACATCATTAAAAAGAACATTAGCCAAATGAAGTAAACTGACAGTGCAGCCAATTCACCTGTGATTGCACTGTGCAAAGGTTAACATTTCTGTATCACATTTTCACAATAATAGTCAAAAAAGAACAGAGCAGAACTGCCACGATAAGAGGAAGAGATTAGGGTCACGGTGTGAAGCAATACCAGATCTATTATGCCCCTCGACCTTAGGTGCATGTCTCAGAACACAATGACTCACAATCACACATCCTCTACTGCCTTGCTGAGACACCACATTGCTATGGATGAAAGGTTGCATGCGAGTAATGACCACAGCTGGTTGATATTTTCATGTGTAGGGCTTTTGTCTAACAAGATTTAGGGAAACCATATTTCACAATCTGAAGTCTGTGTATTTCTGACCCACATGGGCACTGGAGCTTTGCAAACAAAAAAATCCAACGACTAAGCAGGCTCATTATTAAGACACTAAAGAAGATTGGAACTCATTTCTCAAACTGCAGTTCCCCAAATAGACAAAAAAAATCTGACTGGTTACATGTTTGTGAATGTTTTCCTGTAAACATCACAATTAAGGGCCAATTATTAACAAAGTTAATATATTTGAAAAATAAAGGTGTCAAGTAGTGCTGCACGATTTGGGGAAAAGGTGCGATTTGCGATTAGGTGGGCAATATTGCGATTGCGATTGTGCTTGCGATTTAATAAAAAAAAGTTGTGTCATGATGAGTCTACAGACTTGCTTGGTTATCATGGAGAAAAATCTGAATTGCATGTGCTGACATTGCGATTGCGATTGCGATATCCTCTTTCGATTACGTAATTGCATGTGCTGACATTGCGATTGCGATAATCGTGCAGCCCTAGTGTCAAGGTACAGCGATCAAAGCTGCGAGTCATCAAAGCCTTTCGATTACAGTTTATCAGACTTGTTTAGGGAATGTTCTGAGTTATCTTATCTCTGGCCTTACATATTTGATATGCTTTCCAAAATTATAGGTGGAGCTACAAAACTATCTGCCTTCCTTGCACTGTTTGGTGTGGTGACACAAAATCTAACTTTGAAGGAGTACACAAAAACTTGTTGCCAGAACACACATTTTGATGTGATGGAAAGACTGTAACCCTCCAATATGTACACAGTGGTTTAGAGGCAGGCTACATTTGATCAACCTGGAGAAGATAAGTAAATATGTGTATCAGAAACAAAAAACGTAATGGATTCTTAAGATTTCACTTTGGATCATTGTCACTTCTCCTCTCTGTTGTGTGTTTTTCTACTTTTTGTATCTCACAGTGTACAGCTTATTAGTATTTTGATACTAATTTGTATACCCTCCTTTTGGGTGGGAAGTTGGTGGGTTCTAGTTATTATGTGCACTAACTTTAAATTCTTTGAAGAAAACTCCCTCCCAAATAACATCAACACATAAACTTTGTTAAAGAAAAGTTTATCAGACTTTCACAGAGGGACTTGTGTATAAATTCACAAGTCACATCTTCCTTTGAAGTTTTATAACGGTCAAGAAACATTATGTAATTTTAGGTGCAGACAGAATCAATACTTGGCTGATGTCCTGTCTTGATAGTAAATCTCAGTAAAAAAAAAAAAAAAAAAGGACCGCACAGATGCCCATTGTTACACCTTACGTCCTTGAAATGCAGGGCGGGGACACCCAGAAAATAATGTCAGCGAGCTAATTCTGTCTCCAACACAATGAGCCTGCTGTTGGGTGACTTCGGGGTGATTTAGGCAAGTTGCATTTGGCTTTTACTTTGATCTCAAGAGCATTCCGGTGCGGTCTGAGCACACCTCTAGAAACTTCTGAGAAGTGATAACAATGAAACCAATCACGTCGATTGTACAGAGAGGAAGCAGTTAGACCGTCAAACTTAACCGTTGGCATCCAATTAAACGCTAGCTAGCAGGTTGAAAGGCTGTTAGCCAGCTGACTAACTGGACTAAAGCTGCACTGACAGTTATCTACAAGCTCAAAGGCTGTTTCACGAATGTGAAGTCTGTGGAATACAAATAAGTTATAAAAATTGTACATGTGGAAAAAAAAATCCCTCAAACGTTAAATCGAGGAGTTAGCAAACGCTAGCTTATGTTATGGATACAGTCGCTACTGTAAACTGCTACCTCACAAGAGCAACAACACAGCGTTGTCAGTTAGCGGTGGCTAGCGGTTTGCTACTTGTCATGTAGCCCAAGTTTAAGCCTGTTTTCAACAAGATTAAAACTTAATTCTGTCTGCAATGCGTCACTATAGTCAAACTGAAAGGCTCCCATTTGACATTTAAGGTTTCATTTTTAGATAAGTTTACTAAGGTATTCAAGTTACCGCAGATAACAGCAGATTTTAACGTAAGCTAACTGGCGTTTTAATATCACTCCATTTGAGCAAAGTCACACAATAACTGGTGAAAGAGTTGAATCTTCCTTGCACCATCTCAGGAACAGCCATGTAAAATCTATCACATCTATCACATCTATCATCCAACGTACCTCATCTTCGCTCCCGGCTGGAGACGACAGTTTGTCGCTTGCTTGCCCTGTAAACTGTGGTTCGAGCAGGAAGTGCCTGGAGACTCAGAAGCAGCAGCTTTGAGCGGCGGAGAGGAAATCCAATGGCGATAAGGAAAACATTGCAACACCCACCGACATTCTCCAATCATAGACAGCCCACAACTTCCTGGCCAAGTCATGTTTTCTCCTGGCCAGCTCATATCAATACTGATCAAAGAATTGTGACGTAAGATTCAACAACAACCCTCAGTCCAGACTATACATGGAAAACAAGGTAGTAAAAAAAATTAAACACTTCTGAGTATATCTTAACGTGTAATACAGTCCTCTGAAGTAATGTCAAGTAACATTTACTCCTCTCCCTAACTATCTAACCACAATTTTCAGTTATTTGTGTATTTGACAGGTTGTGTAAGAGGCCGAACAACACACAAAGAGACAACTGAGATTGAACAGTCAATCTTTTATTATCAGATTGCATCGAAAACAAAGACACACTAGTTCTTGTAGCCACGGCTGGCTCTGCGACCACGAGCCCTCTCAAACTTCCTGCCCTTGGAGCGGATGTAGGGCCTAAAGGGGGAGAAAAAGACAAGTATATGTTAAATTGATGGCAACACAATCACAACATTCAGTCCATTTTGTTCAATCAATGCTTGGCTCTAACTATCTGACATCATCAATTCACAAATAGCTCAGCTGAGCTGATGATTTCCCTTGTTGAATTCGATTATAAACTGAACACCACTGTATGGTCTCTAATGTCAAGTTCTTTATTTCCAACCAGGCCTTGGTTAATAACATTTTCAGTGTTGGGTTTGGGTAATTATTTTGTAGTAACATTGCATTACAAATCAATGGAGGTCATCTGTAGAGTTGTAAATTTTTTTTACTCTTCAGCTTCAGAGTGTATCCAAAAATATACACATGGACAACACAGACAGAGGTCTATCACAGAAGGGACAGACATTTAATGATAAAAAGCACTTTTTACAAAAGTAAAAAAAAAAAATTCACAATTGATGAAATCCACTGAGCTGGATCAAATTGTTAGTTGCGCAATCACAGCTAACATTATAGGCATTAACAAAATTAAAGGAGTCAGTTGGGCTTTTCAAAAAAAAGATATATATAAACGTACTTGGTGTGGCTGTGAGGAGTTCCAGGGGCCTTTCCAAAGTGTCTGTACACCTCTCTGCCTTTGCGGGGTCCTAAAAAATAAAATAAAATTTTTTTAATGGAAAAATTGAAGCTTTATGTCATTTTTTTAAATGTTGCAAGTGGAACATGATTACATTTCCCTTCACACATTTTATAACACATCAGATATCAATAAACATGCACATCTTTACTGGCCTGTGGAAGTAGTTACATTAAAGTGGTTCATAAAGCAGAAAGTTGTCTTTTGCCTATACTCATCTCACTTAAAGACTATGTATCATAGCACCACAGTTCAAACAAATATTTTGTAGCAAAAAACATTTAGAGTGCAAAGTATGTTAGTGTATTCCAGCGACACAATTCTGGCTCCACCGAAAAACATCACATACGTCAGTAAGTCCCTGATCTCGCCAATAAAGAAATACATTGGAAAATGTTTGTTTTGACCTCATTATTGTTTAGCAAAGTGCTGATAAAGCACACTTGCCTACAACCAGGCTCAAAAACAAATGACCCCAGAGGGTGCCTGGAACCAGGCAAACAATGAATGCAATCAACCCAAATTTCATAATGTTTTTGATAGTATGTCAATGAATCCGAAAGTGTATTACCTGACAGCAGAACTGTACCCTGTCCTTTGGGAGAAGCCAAAGCCAGCTGGTCAAAAGTCATCACCTGACCACCTGATTTCAGGATCCTGCGGCGGGCACCGTCAGTGACCCTCAGAGCACAGATCTGTGTGACAACAGGATGTTAGAACCATCTCTTTGACTGCCAACAACAATACATAAGAATGAAAAGAGAAAAAAAAAAAAAAAACAGAGGAACGTGGACATTCTTGTAACGAGGAGTTACCTTGAGCTTGGGGATATCCTGAATCCTGACATCATCAGTGACAGTTCCCACCACAACAGCGGTTCTGTTCTCACGGCCAGGCATCTTCATCTTACGGATCTGGTGACAATGGAGACAAAGTCAGGAATTGTAGCATGCAGAATTTAGAGGTCTGAAGAAGCCACAGGACTGATACTTCAACATTCATGAATCTTCTTTGCTCAAGTTTAAGATTTCCTAGATTCATACGATTTTAATGTCTAACCAAAATGGATGAAATACTGATGAGAGTTGAATCTTAATCTTGTTTTTTTTTCAACAGAAAAATCTAGACTGGATATTGGAGTTTACTCATTAAATGTGATTTAATGCAGGTGTTTCCTTGTTCCACTGATAAAGGCAGGCATGCTGCGGTGATGAATTTATGCCAGCATGCAGGGACTGACTCAAGTACAAGTGTTTAAGTTTTACAGTATGGCAAAATGATATGATCACAACTTGCTGACATGTTAATAAAAACATTTGATGGAATTTCCTGATGAGCGCAAATGGTCAGCTTTTTACAGAAAATAATTCAGTGTGGTTTATTCAAGTATATATCAAATTAGAACATATTTTCCGACAGCTAGAACAAACTTGTAGGCCAAAGCAAACTTGCAGACAGAACCAAATACGCATAGGCAAAATTTGTGTGAATATGGGGGTTACAAGCAAAACTGTCATACAAAAGCTCATACACCGCTCTTGCATGTACATTACTCAAGGTGGCTTCACGAATGAAGATTGCATGCTTAGGGTTCTCCAAATGATTCAGTTGTCATCAAGAAAGCCTGAGTTGCCAATGGAAATTTTCTCTAAACAGGCACAGTGTCAGGCGGGGAAAACACATTTTAGAACACTGAGTTGCATTTTAATCTGAGGTTGGTTTAAAAAAATCTAACCCTTCCTCTAGACATTGCTCTCGGCCATAACTAGGGACACACGATATTGGATTTTTGCCCATGTGCCGATATATTGAAACCCCTTTTGCCCAATACCGATACCGATAATCACAAGTTTGTTTGTTTTTTTCACTGTAAAGAAAGCTAAGTCTATCCTGTACTGGAATTTATATGTTACTCTTATTGTGACGGTCTTACTTGTTTAAGAAACACACATAAAACAAGACATTATAGATTTGACCATAAACAAGAAATGTATTATTTTTTCAAACTCAAGACATTCAATATTGAAATACAGAAAAATAATTTCTTTAGATCACATGAACTTTAAATGTACAATGCAGTTTTAAACATAACCAAGTTGCATTTGATTATTTTAGAGCTACTGTAACAACCTGGTGACAGACACAGAGCTCTGCAGTGCAAATAAATGAAGTGCTACATTTTATTTAAGGAGCTTATTTTTCAGATGGAAAATAATACTTATGGGCTGTGCCTATCGGCAGAAATTTTCATAACTGCCGATACCAATAAACGTGTTTTTAAGCTTTTATCAGCCGATACCGATATTGTGCCGATTATATCGTGCATCCCTAGCCATAACAGTAAAATTTAATAAAGGTTTAGAGTCTGATGATGAATCTGCGCATGGCAATAACAGCTGCAATAAGTTCAAACACTGGTACACAATATCTAATCCATCTATTTATAAAACAGCAAAGTCCCATTTCAGATGTCACTTTATGGTTTTGACATGGACCCATAACTTCAAACTGTCAAAAATGCATTAAAGGCTACGAAGAGCAATAACCTTCCTTAAGAAAACATGCTTAACCAATGAAATATCCCTTTTTATAGTAGGAGAGCTTATTAATGCTGGACAAGAGGAAGAGATGTTTGACACTCACCAGACGAGAGATGGCGATGGGGGGCCTATTGGTCCTGCTCATGAAGAGCCTCCTCAGGACCACCTTGTTGAAGGGAGCATTGGAGCGGCGGGCCAGGAACCTGTACAACTGTGAGTCCCCAGCAGCATTGTTAGTACAACATGAGTCTGTTTCAAAGTTGTGGTTTACAAGAGATACGCTAAAGTGAATGACTGTAGTTTTAAGGATTTACCTTAACCAAGAGCCTCAGATAGATATCCTGGCTTTTTGGTTCTTTCCTGTGAACCTTACGGTCCTTGTTGTGCCTGATGTCAACTCCCTAGAAAGGAATAAGATCATGAGATTAATACACAGCATATGAAAGTTGAAGAATCAAGTACACCATTGACACGTACCACAATAACTACAATCAGCTTCTACTACCGATGCTTTTATGTTCACACACGGAGACCAATGATAAACCACACTTACAGCACTGTTTAAATACAGGGATGTTAAATCACTGTGAAGGTATATTCCTTTGATATTTAACGATACGAGCACCTAGCATGAAATGTTAGCACTGGCCGGTTCACACGTTGACTTTCCAGCTAGCTGCTCTAGCAGGTAACAGAGCAAAGCGGCTAAACATTCTAAGTTCAGCTGATTTTTCCCATAAAAGGACAAATTTTAGCTTACGGGAAACACACATTCTTGTTGTTTTAAGTATCTCGGGTTCTGAACGAATTTCAAAGGTTCCCTCGATCACCATTAAGACATGAAGCTATGTCTATAGACAGCACCGGATCGGTACAGCAGAGCGTTCGTTAAAAAGATCTATGTTATAAAAGAAGTTAAAATAATCATAAGTTTATAACATGTGTGGTGTTAAGAACCATTTGAGGTTGCCACTGAGATGATGTGACTCTGCAATTAAAAGGATGATCGTGGATAGTCTTGTATGGTAAAACTTCTATTAGCGACACCTACCATCTTGGGCTCAGAGCGAAAAGGGAAAAGGAAGAGCTGAGGTCTCGCGATAAACACTGCGCTGCAGTCTCGGCTTTCTGATTGGCTACGAAGCATGCACTTCCTGCTGGCTAGAGTCAACACATGTGCTCATTGTTGAGGATGGCGCCTCGTGTGGTAAGAACAACGAGAGACCACAACAATCCCTGTCATACTATACTGTAGTTGGCATGGCTAATTCTGATTTATGTTTTTGATCTTTTTCTGTGCGGGCGCGTAAATTGTGATTGTAGACTGAAGAAACAGATTTTACACTCCACTATTGTCACACAGGTCTATATTTATCGTCAAGCGCTTGCACCGAATGCAATGACATGCTGGATTTTCGTCATCGTTTTACTCGTTATTCAAGTTGGACATTCCTGTTAGTTGTTTCCTTTAATTAAAGGCTTTTTGAAAACATTGGTGCTCAGTCAAGCCTTTCCTTATTTAGCTAAAGCCTGTTTGTGGACCATAGTATTATCAATTGAAGGGTTTAATGGGGGTAGGGGTTACTTAAAGTTCAAATTTAGCCCCACACTTGTGTTTCCAAATTTAGGTCTGTGTTTGAAAAATAATAATAATAATATTTGGTATATTATGATACATTTAATTTCACAATCTAAATCAAAGTTAAAAAATACTTTTGTTTTATTAACAAAGTCATTCTGTAATACAAAAAAAGAGAAAAAATAGCAGTTCAACAAAAAGTTTACAGCTATGGTCTTCTCTTGGCGTACAGTAGGCCTAAAAATAATTCATTAACATGCAGCAGTGAGGTTGAACTCACTCAGTCAGTATTGCCTTTATTGAGAGCCCTCTGCTTGTTTCTTCAAAAACAAGATGTAACTATTCATCATTTGCAAAATTCTTTCACAAAAAAGTCTTTCTTCAGAGAAACTTGCATCATGGAGCCATGGAGCTTGACTTTATTTGAGCTTATGGTCAGGCTGCTGTCTGAGGTGACACAGGAAGATGGTGAAAGCCAGAGCGATGCCCCCAAGAAATGTTGTCCGAGCCACAGGAGGAACCAGGGCAAAGTTCACTGCCTGATGATGGAGGAGGACACAAAAACATTAAATTATCCCAGTTTTGTATGCACATGGTTGTGAGGGTGTGAGTGCAAACATATGGGCACTTGAAATATAAGGTAATACAAGAATACGTCACCTGCATTGTTGACCAGAACACAACTCCAGCCTTAAAGGGGAGACAAATCACAGAATAACTGTTAGACAAATATAGATACCAGTTTATTGATGAAATGATAATCTAATAAAAGAAATCTTTCACTGAATGGTACCTTGTAAGAAGTCCAAAATTTCTGTCTCCAGTCCTCTAGTGGGTCATCTTTCCTTTCTAGTAAACTCAAACCTGAAAGAGAGAGCGCTGCCTCCTCAATCAAACATACACGCAAACAAACTTTATGAGGAATCAAAGTTCATAGACAAATTTTTTATTTTTTTTAATAAGTTTTGGCAAAAAACAAGGATTTTCTCAGTGATGTTTGACAGAAAAAAATATATTTTACTGATCACCGATTTCAGGATGTTTGAGGGTTTTTTATGTTATTTCAATACAGATGTACATACAAACAGTGTCCTTTTTCACCCTTACCAATATAGAAGGCACTTATGGTGAGAGGTGCTGCAATCAGCTGATCCACCACAACTTTCCCTGTCACCGCTTTTACCCCTCCTCCTGGCAGCATTCTCTCCAGCCCTTTGAGCCAGTGGTAGTTGAAATTGGCATGAAAACAGAAGCCGACAGTCGCTACTCGAGCCGTCTGAGACCAGTCGATCTTTGCTGACTTCTCCGCTGTGGTTCCTGCACTGTGTTTGCCTCCGAGCACGCTCTGCTGTATGAGGTCAGCAGAGGCAAACAATGTTGTGTATCCCAGGACGTTGCTGATGTATGGATGAGCTTTGAACGCAGCCCAGGCCCGGTTCATGATGAAAAAACTACACTAAATACAAAGGTGACACTTTTACAGAAAGTAAGGCTTTTGAATTTGTTCAAATCCAATGGAGGGTTTAGATTGTGACTTTAAAAGTGTTGAATAAAGAGAAAAAAGCTATATACAGCAAACCCTTCACTAATTTCTTAAAATTGCATTTTTTTTTACATGAAACTGTAGTTTACCTGGCATTTTATGCAGAAAAAAAGTGAAACCTACCTTTCAGTTCAGCTCTTCTCAACCCGCTCTTTAAAGTTGGAAAGCAAAAAAAAATTCAGCTCTTTTCTGATTGGTCCTGTTTGGCAAAGAGGAGGAGGTAGTGACATAAATCCAAAGCCGGCGAGGACACTGCACTACCAAGTGAGGGAAGTTTTCCTCCTTACCAGGTCAAAGTTCTGCCTCTGTTGCAGAGAATGTGTGATAACACCTTTATCAGCCGGCTGTAGGGGAGTCTGAGAAAACAGCACATGTGAGGACTAGTGAGCAACGAAGTAATAATCTGCAGCAGAATACACAAAGAACATGGAGAAACACAGTATGTCTGACAAACTTCTTCTGCAGCTTGATTAAGTAGCTTAAACCCCTTTGGCAGTGTAGGTGAGCCCACTGTGTCCAGTTTCTGTGGCAGTGTGATCAAGCACTCTACTTTTTTATACTTTTAAAATGACAGAGTTACTTACCCCAGATTTGTTCCACTTTTTGAAGTGTTTAAGTTAAGACCACAGTAAGAAGCTAACTGTTCAGCTCCCTGTCAGAAGCATGCATGGTGTCTTAAAATAGAAGACACACCCACAGGAAGGGTTCTTGCTTTGAGTAAGGTTTCTTAAGATGCACATGTTTATGCAGGTCATTGTGACATGAGAAATTAGACAAAAGTTGCTGATTTTTACATTCAAAAAATTTTCTATCTGCATTAATAAATTATTCAATTTTGAATACTAAAGCAGTGAATGAATGGAAGTCTTGTCATTTCTGCTCAAACAGGAGTTAGCTCTTTGGCTAAAACAATGGCATAATAAGTGATTTCCTTGGATCCAACACAAAAAAGAACATAAGAACATTTCTTAAAACAGCTGAAATAATAAATGGAGAGTCCAACCAAGGATGCAATTTGTGTGATACAGATGTCATGTTTCCTGGTACAGAAAGTTTGACTGTGTTGCAATACATCAGCTGGGTGGTGAGTTATGACACAAATACTACCTGACAAATATGTTAGTTCCTTTTACACTGAACAATCTACATCCACCTGGCAGATGGAAAAACAGTTGGTGTGAAATTTTTCCCTGACAGAACGGCAGATCCATCCATTGGTAGTTAAAGTAAACACTTGAAATAATCGATAAGAAAATACTGAAAAAACAGTTTGAAATTGTATTGATAAATAAAAATAATTTGATTCCATGTCTTAATTGTTTCTCATCTTAGTGAAAAGGCGGTGGTGCTACCATAGATATGTAAAGTCCCTTTCAACAGAAGATATGCTATTGAACTGCAAAGGTCAATTAAAGCCACTAGCAACCATGCTGTCTCTTCCCCCTGAGAATGTGGTAATGAGGGCCAGAGTTTAAACTGATCAATTAAGGGTTTGTTAACTGCCTCAAATGGTGCATTTGTGTCCCTCAGTATTTAACAAGCTGGCTTTAGTGTGACACACAAAGGACACGCGTGCACACACCTCCACCAGCGGTTGACTTTCTCAGATAATTGCCTCTTTCTTTTCAGAACCTCTCATCTTGTTCCACTTCCTTTTCCTCTATCGATTTGTAGAGTTGACTTCCATTCAACAGCTAAAGGGAGAAAAAGGGCGGGGTGGTGGGGTGTTTCAGTATTTGCATTGAGGTCTTGTGTCACTTGACTTAATTTGCAGCTCGCAGACATACAACACACACCCTGACGTACACAGACAATGAATTTACCACACCTCTCGCCCTGAAGCAGCCTGCCTCTCAGTCTTCAGAGCAGTTTGTGGGACGAGGAGCAGACAGCAGCCTGAGGAGGAATAAGGTAAGCATTTTTCATACTGTATTTTTCTACAAAGCTGAGCACTATGAAACACGATTTGGACACTTTCTGGATCTGTCAAAATGATCAGTTTTCTGCTATAACAGCAATGAAATACTTAGATCTTATGTAAAATAGCAAAGTGTTAAAATAATGTACAACAAATAAAAACCAGCATTCTTAATTTTAGATATAACTCGTTTCTTCACAGTTTTTATATGAGTCACATTGTTTTGTTGAAAAATGTTCCTGTTGCTGTTTCAGAAATACAGGAGAAGCAGTGTTAACTCGCAGATAAATAACGTTATTAGTTATCCTTCCTCAATAGAACAGTTAAACAGCCTAGAATTCCTTTGTGTTTATTATCATTTCAGATGCAAAGTAGATTCAGTATTGTGACATCTTTTTTGTCCTTGTGAATAAATTTCTTTCCCTTTTTCTGTGCAGACAAAATGTAAAAGAGACATGTAGACTCGTAACCCTCCCTAACTGTCTCATCATGAATTTCTTTTCAACCCATTGTCTCACTATCTGTTCTCTCCAAACACACCTTTTGACTCCAGCAGTCTCTCTTCTAGTCATGCGTCCGTCCATCTCTTTGACTCTGGAGCCTGGGCTGGATCGAGGGGTCCCCTGTGGCCGTGACCTCTACACCTTTGTAACTTCAGCAGCAGGGCACATGATGAGGACTCTTCAGAAACCCAGAAAGAACCGACCGTCCAAACGGCAGGTTAACCATCGCCGCTTCCTTCACAACATGATTCAGAGGTGTGTTGGAGCATCCAGAAGAAAAAAAATTGATTTTAGCTTATATAAGAAAGAATTTAAGTCTAAGATAGTAGATCTTGGTGAAAGAAATTGTAAGTCTGTAGGAGTAAATCTGTTAGCGACAATTTAAAGACTTATTTTTATTTTTTCACTTTGGCAAGTTGCCTTTAGGTCTGAGGGAGCTTCTATGTAGTAGCGTGGACTAGCAAGAGTTCATTTTCTGTTTTATGTATATATATAAGCTACAAAGTGAAGTATCTACTGTTTTCAGGGATTTCCAGAACAACTGATGGTAAATGTTACATCTTTCTCCTTGTTTGTCTCTCTCAACAGAAAGTTTGCAGACATAGAAGCAGCAAATCACAGGCTGGCGTCTGCTCTTAGTAATAACGAGAAGGAGACAAACGTGCTGTCTCTGCCATCACAAAAGTCAGAGACTCTTAACCAGTCAGTTTTCCCTTCCGAGGATACTAACTTCCAAGATCAGGATAAATGCAGCCATCCTTCAGGAAGAGATGGCATGAATACGTCCAGGACTGCCGTGTCTGTTCAATCACATGAAACAGAGACCAGAGAAAGGAAACAGCCAGAGGTGGGACATCTTTGGAAACGACACCCCAAATCCCAGCACAACATGCGCAGCTCTAGAAAGACCAACCAGAGCAAAGAGAGACAGATGACAGAGAGTCAAAATCACAAGCTGGTGGATTTCACTTTTTTGGCCTCTGCAAGTGGTATGGACAGTTGCCTTAGGTCGGAGCAAGTGAATCAGCCAGGATCAGCCCACTTCTCCCAAGAGGGCTCTCCAACAGCTCATCAGGATACCACATTCTTCCCCTTTGGTCAAAATGTGGACATCTCCTCTTCCTTTTCTCCACAACTCTCCCCGTTATCTCTCGACTCTTGTGACTTCTCGATGCAAGTGTTTAAAGACGTGCTTACCCAGAAAAACGCTGCAGACATTACGGAGAGTCAGTGGACAGATTTCATAGATCTTTTTAGTGCTGGCAGTAAGGATTTAGGAGGCTGCATGGACGTGGAAGCTTATCTTGAAAGTATCTGTGCTCGTCAAAGTGAGGATGGGCAGGAAGGCAGAGTAGATGATGTGGGATTTTCAGATCAGTCAGATAGTTACACAAAAATCTGTAATGACAGACTTGAAGTGGAGGATATGCACACTAATTCAAGGGGCTATAGATATGAATATGGATATATTTGCTGTGGAAATCAAGGATTGAGTGTAAACTACATGGGACAAAACAAAGAGACACAGTTTAACAATTGTAAGCTGCCCTCAGATACTTATAGCACACATAACCTGCTCTCTACAGCTATCAGTTACCTCAACCCCTCAGAGCTGCAGACATACCAAAATCTCAACCAAGAGAGTTCCTGTATGCTGATAAATCGTGAAAACAATCAAAACTTGACACCGTTTGAGGGTGTTGCCCAATCTTTTTCTGTCCCACTTCACACTCCTGAGGACCGTCCAATACCAACACCACCGCATGAGGATGACTGGCTGTTCACTGATATCTTAAAGGACAGAAAGTCACCTGACTGCCAGGAAAATGTGTCTCCTTTCAAAAGTGATGCATGGATTGATTCCTCTCTTGAGATTAGGGGGGAAAGTTAAGTGTATGACCCATCTCTGTTTCTTAATTTCAAAGAAAAAAACCATCAGCAATGTGTTTTAGAAAGGCTAAGATGGGTTCAAACATGGTGTGTGGTACTATTTAATGATGCTTTTAACTTATGATGGGCAGTATGCAGTTAGTTGGATAGTGGAAGTCTATTTGTGCAATGTATATATTCATAATGTCAATCATTTAATGTTGTTTTGTAAGCTGAATACACAATTTAGGTTTATCAAATCTTTTCTGACACAGCGCTTTTTGAATTTTGCTCTTATTCCTGGTGTTTATGTAAATTTTAAGGTGATTTCAATTTGTCTAAGCTCCTGCAAGAGCAAGAGCTTCAAGATGTGCACTGCCAGTGAAACAATCCTGGTGGCTTCTCTCACAGGGGTGAGAAGTGGAATGCTTCCTGGGGCCAGCTAACAACAAATGGTAAACATAATTATTCATCTTGCATTGATTACTTTTTCTTTTGGTTGTAAAACATTCATCCCATTTGCCTCAAAGACTCTCAATTATCTTTGCTTGTTTTGCAGTATTTGAGACTCCTGGTGATTTAAAAAAACAAAACAAAATGCAGACCTACTTTTTGTCATATTTTGAGTTCCTGATTCTGTGTAACTCTTCCTCTGTGTTATAGTTGCAGAGGCAATGTTGCTGAAATACGAACTGTTTATGGTAAAGTGGTGAAGCGTATTTTTATGATGCTATTAAACCAAGATAAAAGTTACATCAATAAATATTATTATATAGTATGTTTAACTGTCAAGAGGTGGTGAGAAATACTTCAAGACTTCAAGTGGCGTTTCCCTTGAGTGTCAAATAAAGACAGTAAAAAAATGTCTCACAAAAACTGCTCCCCCTGGTGGCTGGCTGCAGTACAGGTTAAAAAAATCTGGCTTTCCAGTCATTCCAGATGGGCTGTGGTCAAACTTTAAAGAATTAATACTCCTCGTAGAAATGTTTCTCATGTCCCATTATTGAGTTGATTTGAAGATATCATTTGGCTGTCTTGTATTCAAGTCCTCTTCTTTCTGAAAAGTTTCGTTTTCATTAGTTATATGAGGTTAAAAACGAGGCTTTATGTAATGTTTAATGATGACTGACAGCTGCCTTCTCGTGTATTTTTTTCAGGGATTGTAAAATATGTTGAGAGGTAGAGTCAAGAAGTGATTACACTCTCAAAAGAAAAATATAAATAATTATTTTTTTATTTTTGTCACCCAGCTCCACTCAGATTCTCCCAGAATCCCTCACAATCTACTGCGCAAACTCTAGCTCCACAACTGCTACCAATGGCTGCGCTTGTGACGACGGTATTTTGGCTCTAAAACCGTACAATGATTAATGGCGGAGCCACACTGTCCACTCTGTCTATGGTGTCATAGGTCATAAATAACTCCAGGGATAGCAACATAGTTTCAGCGCAAATGATGAGAGATGTATCTAGTTTTTAAACTTTTAATGAAAGAAGCTTTATTTACGTCATCACACGGTTAGGAAACTATAATCCCATGCCATGCCAGCTCTTCTACCCATGCATGAGGCATCACAAATTTACGTAAAGGGCAGATTAAAGGGGAGAAGCCCAATCAACCCTAATCCCTCGTCTACTTAATGACTCTTACTATTTAACAATCCAGGCATCAATTATACTTCTAACAATAACCAAAAATATACGATTCATGAACTTTAGTCTGTATTTTAAATGAACTTAAATCAACACACTACCGCTCTTACAGTGTTAAAGTTTTTTTTATACTCAAAACAATGTTAGGTTAAATGTCTAAAAACAGGCAGTTTCAAAACCATAATTCAAACAGTCTTTGTGAGATTTCCAGCTGCTTTCCACAGCTTGTTCAGAACATCATAAGAGAATCCAATGGGATTAATGTGAGATTTGCTCAAGTTTTGACACCACCAGTTGATGGGCCCCTTCAAAAGGCAGATTTTGTCATTTTAAAAAGGAAAAAAATACTTTATTACATGGTAACAGGGAAAGACATGGGAACAGAGAGTTGGGTAGGCCAGAATAAGAGTATAGCTGAAAATGAAGTATTTTCAGGCAGAAGATAAAATAAAATGATGGCGAAACAGAGACCAGCCTGAGATAAGGAAGTAATGTTGGAGCTGTAAATCATGTAAAGCTAAAACCTCTGCTTTAAGTACAGAGACATAATGATTGTGTGTGTATGTGTGTATGTGTGTGTCCAGCTTTTCAAAAAACACTCAGAAACACAAAGATCCAAACCAAGAACATGTATTAAAGTTAACCCCAGTCAGATGTTTTATAATAACAGCATCATCAACCAAAAAAGGCTAAAACAATAAAACACATTTTTCCAAAATGTTTCAAGTTCCACAGTAGCCATAAACAAACGCAGAGAAAAAAATAACACCTCAGAAGCACCGGCCTCGTTTCTTGCTACACATGAACAGAACTCATCCGTTCTCACTTCAGCAGTTTAAATCCACATGTCCTCAGATTTTGGTCTTTTGAGACGTGAACACAGCCGCCACGTTCAGACGTTGATACGACATTTTGAGATAACATTAATATGAACTTCAGGACGTGTGATGCTAGCTCATTTGGCTTGATGCTGTCGGCCTCTTTGAGATAAATCACAAGCCTCCAGAGCGAACATCATGTGCTGACAATGTCCGGCTGTGTTTATCTCTACTCGTAATGTGTAAAGTGCAGCGTTTACACAACATCTTAAAAAACAAAGCCTCAAACGAAATCCTTTGCATATTGCAAGATAAAGGAATTGTACATTCAGAAAATTAAAAAAAGCCCTTCGTCAGGGCGTTAAATATATGTCAGAACTCTTTCTAGACCTGACGGGTTTGATCTCTCTTCACCCGACACCCAGTGGTAATCATGGTGAACTTGATATGGCAAAAACAAAGCTTAAATGTCTGAAAATATGGAAACACATGGAACATAAGGTCTGTGTGATTATTGATCTTTGATCAACTTATTACGCGAGCTTTGTATTTCATTCAATATTAAAACAGACGGAAGAAGAAGGACCTGTCATGACAACACTGTTCACCAGAAACTACGTTTTGGCGAGTCATCAGTGGTAAACACCAACACAATCATTTAATCCTTTCCATATGTCATGAATATATATGTTTATATATAACAAAAATAAAAAGAACATTCTTTGCAGTAAAAGAAACAGGATGTTTGATTTCTTACCAGACAATCTTTAGCTCTTTAGTTCCAATTAAAAACGAATGCACCAGTGACATTCTTTCAAATTTAAAGGGACAGGATAGTATTTTGGGAAATATCCTTCATTACTTTTTCTGTTTAGTCTGATGCTTAGATAAATACAATTAAGACATCAAAGGATGTTTTAGACTGAAAAAAGATGACAATTTTGTGCAAGGAAATTACAAAATCCACCGTATAGCAGGTCTCAAACTATCTGCCTCTATTTGCTCATTTAGACAGGCTGTATGGAAATAAGCCAAATATGTGTTTCAACAACATCTTTGTGATGATTACTTGATTTGGTGACTTCATCTAGACTTTGCTTTTCTGGAAATAGATCTGCATAAAAGCCTCCTTTTAATTGTAAACATGAAAGTAAATAAGTGATTTTTGGAAGAACTTGAGAGCAGATTATGTTACAGCCATTTACCTAAATTCAGCCTTTATGCTTAGCCAAGCTAACCAGCGGCTTGCTTTTGCTAAGATTTGTGTCAATCTTTGAGCATTCCCCAAATTTCTAAACTATCCCTTTAAAATTATCATCATTTATACATCACATGAAGTTCCTGGACAACTTTAAAGCTTCAATAGGCAAACAGGTGCTGAAGACGGTTGTAATAAAATAAAAAAAATGAACAAACAAGAAAAAAAAAAGACAATTTATGAAAATTACTAAAACAGAATCATTAAAATGAGGAGATTCCACTGAAGGACAAAACAGGTTTCCATTAAACATTATCTGTTTGACAGCAGGGTCATCAAGCTGTGTGTGTGTTAACACCACGTACACACACATGACTTTTAGAGCTGACAGCTAGGGTAAAAAAAAATCTACTTTTTGTTCTACTTGCTGTTTGCTTCATAAAAATTCATTCCTCAGTGCCTCAATTTTCTGTTTTTTTTTTTAAATCTAACTCTATGAGTATCTAAAATGTTTTGAGTCTCATGCTCAGTTATTCTACCTTTTTCTACATGAACAGCAAGCAGAGACTGAGCTTAAGCTACTGGGTTGATCTCCAGCAGAGTCACCGGACAATCGTAGAAAACCTCAAGCCTCCACTTGCGTCATGTAGTTTTTTCTACTGCTACTCTACATTAACTACTGATTTAAGTCCCTTTTTCTCATCCATACGCCCACCATTTGGTTAAACAAAAAAAAAGCTTGATGATCAATAATTTACAAAGTTACTCAGTAAAAATTACAATGTACAAGATGCTTGTGGAAATAAATGTGATGTGTTTGTCAGTCTGGAACAGCTGAAGAAGATCTGCTGTCACAAATTGTCCTGATTGGATAAAAAGGTGAATTGGTAAACTTCACCCTCCACAGGTTATTTTTTCCACTCATGCTGCTGTGGTAGAGAATTCATAAATCTATATGTCTTTTCCAACCACTAATCTTTGCAACTTCCCCTCTGAGATCTGATGCTGTGACGCTGACTGAAACACGTCTGAGCCATGATGCGACCCAGTTCAGGCCAAAATAACCAGACTACACAGAACATAACCTGTGATTAATAACTTAAGTTCACATTGGATATAAATTATACAAATTTATGAAGCAATATGTTAAGACTTTAGTTCAAGAAACTATCTAATACTACCTTCTGCGGTACCTAACAACAAACTGTTTCTAATCTACAGTAAAAGGATTTATCACTTAATACATCTTTGATGCAGATGAACTGCACCCAGGCTGCTCTTTATGATCGGGTGATTGTGTCTTTACAACTGGACACAACATGAGATCAAAATGTCTGAACTTAGTGAAGTCCCTTTTCAATTAACAGATTTTTATCAGTTGCCCTTTCTCTATTGCTAAGCCACTCCAGTATGTCTGATCACCTTCCTATTGGCTGTCAGCCATTCTTTGATCTCTCTAATTCTGATCCTATTTATTCAAAACGGACATAAAATGTCTCTGTTCCATTTGCATGTTAGACGTTCCTTGTTTTGTTACATGTTTATAGATTGTCTAAACACCTTTTAGAAATATTTTTAACCTTTTTTAAAATGAGTTTTTTCATATTCAACTCTTATCAAAGAGTTAAGACATGGCTTGATTCTGAAATACCTCCTAGTGTAAAAGATGTCACTATCATAATGTTTTCTGCATTCTAATAGCTGTACAGCATCATGGTGTTAGTTGAAAACAATTCATGTTCCCATTTGAATTGTGGGAGATGTAGTTAAGATTCTCAGAAGTTCATTACAGAGACATAGAAATTTCCAGTCTGTTGTTTTGATTTTATGTCACAGTTTGTTACAAAACCAAAATCAACTCCAGTTTCCTCTTTAGTAAAATCTCATTTTGACATATTTATGTTTGTCACTGAGGTTAAAGCACCCGATGTATGCATTCTAAATTACTTTATAAACTAGTATATGTTTGTTCTTTGTGTGTGTGAGTGTGTGTGTGTGTTTGCATATGTGTGTGTGTGCGCATGTGAGTCACTCATTCACCCCTGAGTCGTCGAGGCTGTGAGAGGCCATTATCTGTAGGTGTGTGTGTTTATGTGTGAATGAGTCTATGTGTGCATCACTCAGTGTTGTTGACGCTGTAGGGCGGTGGAGGGTCTAGGCTGTGTTCCGAGGAGGGAGTCGGGGTCCCAGGGAGTCCAGAGGAGGGGGTTGGGGAGGCGGGGGGCTCCTCTGAGTCAGAGTTCTCATAGGAGAGGTCGTCAACCAGTGCTCTGCGTCCACGCATTGAGAGTGGCAACGGTGCACGCCTGAACGAGGCAAGAGTGAAAGTTAGACCAGGGCCGGCTTTAAGGTAGTTTGGTGCAAAAAGTGCTTTTGGCATAGTAACGTTACACTTAAGTATTTTCTAAAACTTAAGACAATCTTGAGCTGACATTTTTTGAAGATTATAATGTGTCAAACAGACAAGATGTCATCCCTGAAATCTTTTCTTTTGTACAAACCATACATGGAACTAAAGAAGATTTTTAATTCCAATTCCCCAAAGGAGATTATTTCACCCTGGTTATTAGACTGCTTTTCATTTTGACATTTCATGATCAGTCCTTTTGGTTCTGTCCTTTTGTTTATTACATTAAGTTTATTTACCAGTTATTTGCAGCTAACGCTACAGACAAAAGGGGATCCAAAAACTAGATGTGCACACGGGCGCAGGGCAGACATTTTTGTTCACATTCTTTTAATGTCTTATGACTTTGAAAAAGAGCCCTTAAGGAGCAGTCAAAAAAGACTTTTTGGGTTAAACTGGGCTCTAACACTGTTTCTAACTTTGAAAGACAGCCATCGGGATTCAGGAAACATCAGATCCCTGATGATTATAAAAATGTTCATTTTTGACATAAAACTAAAGAAAACATTTTTAAATAGTCTTTGAACGACTTAAAACGAAAGAATAAGTCGGCTGACAACTGCTTTCAGAAAAATGGTCTAAAATGTTTGAGACAGTGGAGAAATTATGTTTGAGCTTTAAAGTTCTAAAAAGAAATGATAGTTTTGCTCCAATATTCTAAATTAAAAAATAATCAATATTGAAATATCTGACAAAGAGTAGTTGACTTTTCAAAATGTGTAAATATGACAACATAACAAAAACAAACAGTAAACATGGGAACTTAGTGAATTTGACATGTGTTAAACCTCCACCTTTAAACACCCAAATGTGATAAAAAATGACACACACAGTGACCTACTTATCGGCCCTCCACTCTGGGACGCTGAGAGTTGTTGTGACGGAGACAGGTGGACAGTTTGTCAGTGTTAGATGGACAAAAAGAAACAAAGAAATGAAAGAGCAAAACAAAACAAATCATGTCGAGTTAATGTTGGGGTTAAAAACAAACAGAACAACGAATGATGATGAACAAACTGCACAGACACACACACACACACATGAATGGTCACACACCTAAACATACACACACATGTGGCTACCTGAGCTGGTTCCGGAGAGAGGTGATCTCCCGCGTCATGGTCTGGCTGCTGTCGGTGACCTCCTCCAGCTCCCTCTGCAGCTTCCTCTTTTGAGCGTTGGAGCGAGAGTTCTCCTCCTCCACCTCCTCCAGCTGCCTCTTCAGCTGCTTCAGGCGGACCATCGACTTATCCAGCTGGAGGAGTAAGAAGAGGAGGAGGAGGGTAAGAGGAGAAAAAGAAGAGAAGCAATGTATGAAAAAAGGGGATTAGTCTGAGTGGGAGTGATAGGGATCAGGAGTCAGATTAAACCTGGGAGATTATCACTGATGATGTTTTTGGAGGAGAGTCGGTGTCTCCACTGTGGATGAGGGATTTGCTTTTCCAGCATAGACTGTATTCTCTCTTTCCAATGAACACACAGATGCCGGGGGACGGATTAGGATTAGGCTGGATTGAGCCGGATGAATCCCTCATTTTAGGATGATTTTTCAACACTCTCTGATAGCGGCAGGCACAATTAGAGCAGCAAGTTCAGCTGCACCAACAGGCACTAAATGACAGAGAATCACTCTTTGTCTGTGTACCTGTTCTCTGTACTGGTCTGCATGTCTCCTCTCGTCTTCCGCCTGCATCATCACCTCCTTCAGTTTCTTCTCCGTCTTTCGCACCAGTTTGTTGGCGATTGCTCGTTCCCTGGGAGGAAGGAAAGTTCACTATCAGTGTTATGTTGGACCAAAAAGTTCAGCACATCTTACATGAGCTTGTGCATAAATCATGAGCTGCTCAATGTGCTGGAAAGGGATTTCAGATGATTGGATTTTAGCTCATGTTGGCTCCAAATCTCTGTCATCACACAAGACTGCGTTTGACTACATCACGAGGTGAGGCCAGTCATGCTAAATGGGGCAGTGTAGTTTTGTTAAGACCTGTTTTTGACCGGATGTGGTGTCTTACTGTCTTTCCTGTTCCAGCTGCTCCTCCATCGACTCGATCTTGGCCTCCAGTGCAGCGACGCTGAGCTTGTGCTTGCCCCTCACTGCTCCCTCCATCTCTGTGAGCCGGGTCTTCAGCTCCTTGTTCTGCCTCTCCAGCTGCTCCCGAGCAGCCTCCGCCTTCTGAGCCAGAGTCCTCTCTCCCTGCAGCTGCACAGTCAGCGTCTCCAACTGTGGAGCACAAACAGAGCAGAGCCCATGAAGTTCTGCCTGCATGCTGTCTATGAAGAGTGTGTGTGTGTGTGTGTGTGTGTGTGTGTGTGTGTGAAAGTGCAGGTTATTCTACAACACCTGTAGAGCAGTCTTCCTCTGTCTGTCTGATACCAGTTCAGAATTAGTCTGCTCCTCCTCCAGCTCCTCCTCCAGCTGACTGACCCGTGCCTCTAACCTCCTCTTCTCTTCAAACAGAGCATTCCTGAACAAACACACAGTGTCAGACATACCAAAACATACAAGCGTAATAAAACACACATCTGGGTTAAAGAGATACTAACTTTCCAGAGCTGCTGTTGACCATCTCATCAGCCAGCTCATCTCTCTCCTGTTGGGCTTGTCTCTTCTGTCTCTCCGACACAGCAAGCTCCTACATGAACAAACAGGTTTTCATGGTCACTTTGAGGCTTTTTAAAGAGCACTGTATTTCTGGCAGAGTCTCAGTGAGTTATACACACCTCGGTGTACTGCAGGACTTCTGCCTCCAGTGTCTGGATCTTCTTATCGCTTTCTTTCAACTGTGTGATCACCTCCTCTCTGGACAGCTTGCTCTCTTCAAGCTCACGCAAAGCTTCTTTCATTTGGCCCTGAGACAATAAGAGATTTATTTCATTCTTTAGCTGCACCAAAATATATATGACAACTTAAAATATTCACTGACAGAGCTGTGCAATGATGATAATAATCCTGGAGTCTTTAAGGCTCCTCTTTAGCTGGGTTTAATTGATCAGAGCTTCCGTGAGGAACTTCAGAGTTGTGTTGATTTTGGTGTCTGCTGTAAACAGTGTTCTCTGCTGCACATGTGCAGGTGAACTACAGCTTATCATGTGCAAACAGAATTCAAAAATGATCATTTATTTATTTATTTTTTACCTGTAGCCTCTTCAGATGCTTCACAGCGTCCTCTTTGCCACGGCTGGATGTTTCCACCTGGGCCTCAGAGTCCTGCAGTTCTGCTTCCAGTTGCTTCTTCGCCGCTACGGCCTGAGCCCGCTGAGTCCTCTCCTCCTCCAGCTGGATCTCCAACTCTTTGACCTAGTAAAGAGAGGGTGACATTTTCTAAGTGGGTTGAAAAAAAAGGTAAACCAAAGAGCAAACAAAGTCATTGTTTGTATTTCCTCCCTTCTTCCCCTTCTTCCCCTCTCTACCTGTTTGCCAAGCGCCCTCCTCTTTTCCTCTCCCTTCTCCTCACTGCTGCTGAGCTCTCTCTCAAACTGAGCCTTGAGCGCCTGCAGGGTGACCTCCAACCGCAGTCTGGAGTTTTCTGCCTCCGACAGCTCTTCCTCCAGCTCCTGCGTCTGAACCCGCAGGTTCTGGGCTTCTGTTTCCAAGGTCCTCCTGGTGCGCTCCAGCTCGTGGACCTGAAACAAGAGCAGAAAGGAAGCTCTGAGTTACTGAAGACTGAGACAGCCACAATGCAAATCTGTGAGTCCGAGGATGGAGAGTCTCACATTCTTGCCGACATCATCCTGCTGGTTCACAAGCTGTTCCATTTCCAAGCGGAGCTGCTTGTTGGCCCTCTCGAGCTCCTGCATCTGTTCGTTGGTATCCTTCACAGACAAAGAAACAGAATCACTACCACAATCACAGATACATAACTACCATTCTTATTTTATCTGCTCTCAGCAAGCTTACATCCAGGGCTCGGGCAAGTGACAGACATCTCGTCTCCTTCTCTCGACTGTCTGCCTCCGCTCTGTCCCTCTCCTCTGACAGCCGAGCGCTCACAGCCTTCTCCTCTGCCAGAAGCTGTAGGAGATGGGGGAAAAGTTTGAGATCAAGCAGACATTTGAGGAGTTTTTATTCAGGTTAGAGAAATAGAGGATAGAGAAATAAAAGGCACTGACCTGGTCGAACTTCTTCTGCCTCTTCTCCAGGGCCATGCAGTTCTGTCTCTCTCTTTGCAAGGCGAGCGCCAAGTCCTCAATCTCCTCCCGCAGTCTTTCCCTCTGCCTCTCCACTCTCTCCTTCTCCTCCTCCTTCTGTTTCTCTCTCTGTGTGGTGCTGTCCAGCTCTCTCTGGAGCTTCCTGCGTGTTTCCTCTCCTGCCTCTACGGCCGTGTTCACCTCCTCAGACTGCTTGCGGAGCTCTGCCAGCTGAGGAGTTTATACACACCAGAGATGTTCCACTTAAGTCTCATATTCCCGGTTAATTTTTCTAGTTAGAGTTGAGCCTCTCTTTGTTTACCTGCTGGGTAAGAGTCTGAATCTGCCGAGACAACTCTTTGGCCCTCTCCTCCTCTTCCTCCAGTCTTTCCATCAGTCCATTCTTCTCCTCCTCTAGCGCTCGCACCCTGGAGCCCAGAGCCATCTTTTGACGTGTTTCATCCTGCAGCTGCTCCTGAGAGACGAGAAAACACAAGTGTCAACCAGAGCTCTGTGACAGTCGGCATTTGTGTGGGTGTTTCTGGGTCAGTTTCAGTTTTTCTATACTCTCAGATATTGAGAGAAGGGCTCTAAGTGTCTCTGGATGCTGCATTGTGTTACCTTTGCATCGTTCAGCTGGCTCTCCAGGCTGTTCACCTCTTTAGAGAGTCGGAGAGATTTGGTGTCAGAGGATGAAAGACTGCCGGACATGACTTCAATCTCACTCTGTAAAAGTAGATAAAAGATATATTGAAGTCAATTCATCAGGACAAATAAAGCAAAAGTCAGAAGAATTGATGAAATTAAGACGTTAGGGTTTGGTTTCAGTGACTCTACATCCAATCGCACCTGGAGTTTGTGCACTCGCTCCTCCCTCTCCTCCTTCTCTCTGTCCGCCTGAGCCAGTCGGGCGTTGAGCTCCTGAAGCTGACTCTCCGCCCTCTTTCGGCCTCTCTCGCTTTCCGTGCGACCTGCTTGGAGGCTCTTCAGCTCAGAGCTCAAACTCTGCCTCTCTTCCTCCAGCATGGCTTTGGCCTTCTCCAGTGACTGACGTGCCTGAAGGAGAGCATGGATGAGTGATGGTGCAAGTTTACATGATCAAAGCTTTTTTAAATGGTTGTGTTGAGTGTTTCTCTCACTCTCTTGCTGTTGTCGAGCTGTTCCTGCAGGTTGTCGATTGCAGCGCTGTGTTTGACTCTGAGCTCTGAGAGCTGAGCTTCATGGCGGCGTGTTTCATCCTCAACACATCGTTGTAGATCGCTTAACTCTGCCTCACGACGAGACCTGGAAGAAGACAAGCATTAAAGTTTATCAAAATTCAATGAACTGACATCAGAAACAGATTTTAACAGCTTCATTACCTCCTCCAAGGAGCTTATGTTTTTGGGAGAGTTTGTCTGTTTTTTTTTGTCTGTGAACAACATAACTCAAATGTAACGAACAGATCTTGATGAATTTTTCAGGAAATGTTCAAAATGAGATAAGGAAGAAGTGATTACATTTTGGAGGTGACCCGTCTGGATCCTGGATTTTTTTTAAAGGATTCTTTATCATTGTGAATTATATGTGTATATAACTCCACAATAAATAGTCAGATTACTTTACAAAAAAATACAAGACAAGGTCACAATAATCTCTGAAAGATGTAAAAGTTTGATCTAGATCCTGGTAATATTCTGGATACTAAGATCTAGAATATGAAATATGTCCTGGGTCATCATAATTTTCAACACTGTCAGTAAACAAATTATGGTACAAACCTGCAACTAACACCAAATTGTAGCAGACAGTCTGCTGAAAGGGAGTATAACATTAAAGTAGGACTAAAGTGTTGGTGACAATCACAATATGCTTGGCGGAGGTCTGTGCTCTCTAAGTGCTTTTCTAGTTTAAATTTGCATTTTCTTTACCTGAGCTCCTGCTGGGCAGCTGTGGTGTCCAGAGTGTCCTCCAGTTCAGTCCTCAAAGCCTCCAGCTCCTCCCCCAGGTCCCTCCTCTGTTTCTCTGCCCTTTCTCGCATCCCTCGTTCATTCTCCACCTCCTCTTTCAGTTCAGACACCTGGGACATGGCCTCCCTCAGCGATCGCTGAGCCTCTGTACGACGTGCACTTTCTTCCTCCAATCTGACAGAAACAAAGAGAAAGAGAGAACGGTTACAATGTAAATTGAAAAAGCCCTTTCCATATGTTTCTGTTTTTTGTTTGTGTCTCACCGGCCCTGCAGGACGGTGATTTCTTTCTCTTTCTGAACCAGACTGCCCCGAAGCTCTGCAGACAGCATGCCCATGTCAGACAGCTGCTCCTGGGCTTCCTGGGACTCAGTCTCCATCCTCCGCTTCCATTTCTCCTGCTCCAGGCGACCCTGCTCCTCACGCTTCAGACGCTCTAAACACCATTAATGAAGAGTCAGATTATATATCCAAGCATAAAAGCAGTAAATCTAAATAAATCATATATTTTTATACCATCACAGCATGGAAACAAATGAAAAGTATTTATCACCACGCACCCAACCCACATGAGGATATTTACCTTCAAGGTCAGCGATAACAGCTTCCTGTTTGTTCTTGAGTTTGTTCAAGCTTTTGGTTTTCTCCTCTTCCTCAGTGAGCTGATCGGTCACTTCACTCAGACGCTCCTCAAACTGTTTCTTCTCCTGCTCAGAGAAAAGCAACGAAACATCAGACACATGACCCATACACGTTAGCTGAGTCACCCTTTGGCCCATATTTCTTTATGAATTATTAAAAAAATTCTTCAAAGTTTTTTTTATCAGACTTTAAAATAAAGTTTTTAATGTGATGCCCACCTTGCTCAGCCGGTCTCTCTGCTCCACTGCACCCATCAGATCTGTTTCTAGACTCTTAACTTTTGTCTCCAAAGTCACCTTCTCCAGCAGGAGGCGCTGTCGTGCACTTTCCTCCTCCTCTAGCTGCTCCTCTAAGTCCTGAAAATGTTAAGAAAAATGCAGTGAGGAGAGATAGAGCTCTTTTTTTCCTGACTCTGTGCTGTTTTTATGACTAAGCAAATCTGGCAGGAAGAAAGTCTGATGAGTCAGAGTCAGTTTCTGTTCACACATCTCTTGAAAGGTCACTTCATCTCCTGACCTGTATATTCTGCTGCATCTTCTTCTTCTCATTGGTCAACTGCACACCCCTCTCCTCCTCTTCCTCCAGCCGACTCTCCAGCTCGCCCAGCACCTCCTCCAGCTCCTGTTTCCGGGCGGCCAACCTGGCTCTCATCTCCTCTGCCTCCGCAAACAGCTCTGCCTCTGCCTGCAGCTGGTCGGCCAGTACTGCCTTTTCCTCCACCAGCTGGACCATGACAAAGATAGAGAGGGGGATGAGGGGGGGGAGTGAGGCTCTGATTCATAGAAAACAGGGGAACAGGAGTGGAAACAGTGGAGGCTTAGTTTTTTTTTTTACCTGCGCATGTTTCCGATCCAGCTCCGTATAGTCTTGCTCCACTCGGGTGAGGTTGTCTTTGGCCTTTTGGAGCTGGGCTTCTCTGGCCTGGATCTCTTCATCCTGCCGGGTCACCTGCAGCAGGGGCTTCACCTGGAAGAGACAGACAAAGTTAGAAAAAAGAAAGTGTCTAATATTAATTCTGAATCAGGCTGGTTTCATTCTTTCTAAAATCCTAAGAGAGATATTGAACGCAGAATTTTTTCTGTGTTCTTTTATAATTTCTATTTGCCTTTTCTTAGGTTTGACCTTTCAGATCAGGAGTGTACCAACACAGCTAGTCTTAACATAGTTTGGCCCATCTTTATAATACAAATAAACATGATTTGGGATGGGAATTAAGAAGATTTTATCAATACCAATGCTGTTAATGATCCTGCTAATCCATCCAATTCTTTAACGATTCCCCTATCGATTCCAGCAAATTTTTCATGTGGGCAAATGGTCTGATTTCTGGTGGCAACAATGCCAAACATACATCCCAGTATAGATAACTGCTTCTGCAAGTTGCTGGTGTTTCCACTCACTTAAGGTTGTGCAGTAGGTGTAATTAAAATTGAGCCACAATTCTGACGCTTCTGAACCCTGTCAACTGAATGGAATTAATGAGGGAATTGATTAGCAGAAAGATTTATGATATCGATTCTTTTAAGGAACTGTTAACGATTCTCAACTGGAATTGGTTTTTGATTCCCATCCCTAAACATGATGACAACTACTGAGAACTACTGCAAATTTTCTTGTATCAGCAGATTCAAAGATATTAAAGGATAAGTTCGGTTAATACAGTTTTTAGATTGTTTATAGAATGAAGTAGAACAAAATACTCACCCAGAAGGCTTTCCTGATCCAAGCAGTGCTTCGGTAGATATTTAGATCCAAAATGGAGCAGCGGAGCATGGGATCCATCCGGGCATAGACAGCGCCACTCCTAAAACTGCATTAATCGTCCAAAAACGTGTGTTTTTCACCAATATTCAATCATAGTCCGCTCGGGGTTGGTCATCTGCTGCAGTCTGCGCTGTGTGGCTGTAATGACCTCTGAACTGACGAAGACTTTGTTTACGCTTGCCCCTCAAAGAAAGGAGTAGTAGGAGCGCATGCGCAGTACTCTCTGGAGAGCTGACTCCTTTCTTTGAGGGGCAAGCGTAAACAAAGTCTTCGTCAGTTCAGAGGTCATTACAGCCACACAGCGCTGTCTGGAGTAACACAGACTTTAGCAGATCATCAATATCTAACCCGGAGCGGACTATGATGGAATATTGGTGAAAAACATGAGTTTTTGGACGATTAATGCAGTTTTAGGAGTGGCACTGTCTTTGCCACGATGGATCCCATTATACGGACGTCCGCTGCACGATTTTGGATCTAAATATCTCCCAAAGCACTGCTTGGATCAGGAAAGCCTTCTGGGTGAGTATTTTGTTCTACTTCATTCTATAAACAATGTAAAAGCTGTATAAACCGAACTTATCCTTTAAGATTACAAGTTTTGCATCATTAGAAGGACACCTGACTTGACTGTCAGGTGGCTGGTAGTGAAAAGGCTAAAGGCTCCCATTTGGTCAGCTAGGCCGACCAAAGTAAAGTTGAATTAGTGTTTCCAATATGGCATCCGCTGAAGACAGACTTTGAAACTCCTCTTCAGAAACAGATTGGTGATGTCACAAAAACCAAGTCCATACCTCTCATCAGTCTATGAGATCTTTGAATTGTACCTTTGTAAACAGCCGCCACCACTGCCAGTTCCTGAGTTTGAGGTAAGCAGCACAGTTCCTCTGCATCACCCTCAGAGCGCTCAGTTGCTGCTGCTTCTTCATGAAGGCTCTGAGAATCAATAAAGACAACATAACAAATTAGAATACACTGGAAGGAAATCTCTGCTTTTAATCAAAACGACTGACGGACATTAAACAGATTGAAGGGATCAGCGTAACAGAGTTATCTGGCTGCATTTCACAACACTGCTCAGCGACAGGCAGCTCTATCACACTGACAGTTAAATATTTGTAAAGACATATGAAGATGCACTTTAAAAAGTAAGGACACTGTGGGGACATTTTGTTTCATGTTAACACTTTTTGGTGTTTTATTTCATGTTGGTGCATGAACCTGATCTCTGTAAACTACCTTTAGGCATGAGATGTGCTGTACGAACAACCCAGAATCTATTCATCATTCATGTTGTTAACAAGTTTCAATCAGCTATGCCAAATATCTGTCAATGCTATTTCAACGTCTGAGTTGCTGATGACAGCTGATTAAAAATTGATGCTCCTTTCAGAGAGACAACACAAAACATCCCAAGCATTAAACCCTTGTCTGTTTCTATTGCTTAAGTTTTACTTATTTAAATCATCAAGACATCTGTTGATCATATCTTCCTCTATCTGTTTACGTTTCCTCTAGGTTTAAGCTCTTACTTGCGTGCGAGGTAGCCTCTGGAAGCGCTCTGGAAGCGTATGATGGTGTCAGTGATCTTAAGGTCTCGTTCTTCTTCCAGGTGAGCCAGGACTCCGGCTCTGAAGAAGACTTTACTCTGACCAACCCTGAACAGGTTGTGGTCCAGCTCCAAAGCTTTGATCTGAATAAGGAGGCAGTATCCAGGTTACAGAGGCATGCAAAATGCCGTCATTTTAACACGTTTAGTCAGAAACTATGCTCACCATGAGTTCTGATGCCTGTTTGCCGTCCATGAAGGTGCGAGGGATAGCGTTGGGTGTCAGGATCTCATACCTGGGAGACAAATGTGAGTTTTTAGATTGTGTGTAGAAAATTCTCATGAGTAGGTGACTTTGAAAAGTTTTCAGTGTGTGTATGAGGTGGAGAGAGGAGCTTAGGTGGTTATGAGATAAGATGAGATGTGTCTGCACACTTCAAAAAGATGACACACACCTCTGCCTGAACTCCTGGAATGGGATGCGGTTTGGGAAGCCTTGTCTGCAGATACGAATCCCCTCCAGAACACCATTACACCTCAGCTGGTCCAAAACCAGATTAGGTGCCAGTTTCCCAGCCTGAGCAGCACAAGAAAAGAAATGAAAGTTTAACTCTTTAGCTTCATCCTCTTCCTTCTGCTGTCTAATCAGTTTTGCTCTCCCAGCTCACCCTCTTCTCGTGGTTAGGGATGATGCAGCGCAGGAAGTTAGGATTGGTGTTCCTCAGCGTGGCCATCAGCTTGGTGAGAGACTCCTTGTAGAGCTGACCGACAGTCCTGAACATACCCTTTTTCGTCTTCAGACCGGAAGCACCGAACGTGACTGGTCCGCTGCTCTCTCCAGAAGACACCTGGTCCAGACCCACGATCCTGTCCACTGCACGCAAAAAGACCAGTTTCAGCAGCACATACCAACATTGTGGAATCGGTGCGGCTTTATCTGTGCGACTGTCACACTAATTCTGTTGTGTTAGGATTTCACGCCTGTTTTCACATCTGTTATCAAGCTTTGGACGGATGATATCAGATAGTGAACAGTGGATTTTCCGCTCATTAGAGATGCAATCCTAATGTTTCAAGGCAGAGACAAATAGAATATTTGCTCTGTTAAATCAGCCTGTGAGTGAGTGACACACACTTAACTTTGGTGTTTGTTTAGCTTTGTGCAGGTGCATAACAGGTTTTCTGTCTGACTCTTGAACAAGTTCAGACAGGAGTGACTACAGGTGTGTCGAACTACTATTTCAAGATTAGACCAAGATTACTAATTTGACTCCTCATTTGACTTTTACACTCAGAGATATATCCTCAAAATTTTTCTCAACTTTTTTTAAATGTAAAAACACTAATTAGACCAATTCTGCAGCTTTTAAATTTAAATTTTCATACATGATGCATCTCTAGAGCTGGATCAGTATCACATATGTCTGCATGATGTTGGTTTTCACTGAAGTTTATGAAAATATTGTGCAGCACAACACTGTGATCCTGAATTTTGTTTTGTGACACAGATTTCTACTAAACTAAAGACAGATGTTTCACATCACAAAACACAGCACTGCCACTACAAGCTAAAACTCTGAAAGAGTCCAGACACTCAACTACGTTAATACACAGACGTCATGAAACTACTGAAGACAACTAAATAAGGTTTAAAAAAAAAAGAGACAAAACACACTAAAAAAAAATCAAAGGCAGACAGAAACACAAGAGCGACACAAGGACCGAAGAGTTTGGCAAGCAGAGGAGATAAACCTACTGTCTGAGCCATTGGCCTGTATTGTGGCATATGAGTCAAAGAAGTAGACACGAGGAAGAGTTTGAATATCTGATTCAGGAAGGAGGGAGGGAGAAAGATGAGAGGAAAGAGAAGGAGGTGGGAGCCAAATTAGTGGAGAGGAGTGAGAAAAGAACAGAAGGAAATTGGAGCAAGAGCGAGAAGGACACAGGAGACAAGATGAGAGAACATAGAGGTGACAGGGGGTAGAGAAGTAGCGTTGTAGAAAAGGAGAGGAGAAAAAATACAGTTAGTGCATTTTCCATTGCAGTATTTATAGTTAGACACAAAAATGTTCCAGGTGCTCCCAGTTTTACCCTCTACAGGTATCAGATTTATAAAGGTGGACTTTAAAGACTTGATGCTTTGGGTATAAGTTTTAGAAATTTAAAGTCTCACCCTCTTTCCAGAGTTCTGACACAAAATGATCAGACGACTGGTGCAGAAGAGAAGCCACATTGTCGTTTAGGGGATCCATGTTCTTCACTAGCCAATCATTGGCCTTGTAGTCCACCTAAAAGACATTACCAAGGGGCACAGAAAGCATTTTAGGTTTTGATTTTTCTAATTGGGAGACATGGCAGACATGGAGGGAGATGAAGAGGAATTACTGGTATACCTTTCCAGCATAGTGAATGATGGAGAAGTCTGCTTCCTGTCGAGGCTGCTTTGATCGGAAGAATTTTGGATGGCTGCCTTGCTCAGCGGAGACCTTCTCCACAAACGAGCGGTCTGTCGCTCGAGGGAACCAGCACTCTTCATCCAGCAGGGCCAGAACACCAGGCGGATGAGTCTGGCAGCAACAAGGCAAACAAATTTGACTTTGAGGGAAACTCAGCCAAAGCAGAGTATGTGTCTGCATGTTAAGCAATTTGATGAAATCCATTCACTTAAAAAAGCACTAAATGTGGATTCTGAAATGTGGACTTCTTGTTAGTGCATACTGGTTTCTCGATGAGGTCGATGCAAGGCTGCAAGTCCAGGCCAAAGTCGATGAAGTTCCACTCGATGCCCTCGCGCTGGTACTCCTCCTGCTCCAGGATGAACATGGTGTGGTTGAACAGCTGCTGCAGCTTCTCATTGGTGTAGTTGATACACAACTGCTCAAAGGAGTTAAGCTGCAGAGGAGAAAACAAGAAATTTAATAAATTCAAATCATCAATTTATGTAACACAGCCTAACACCTGTGTGTTCAAATGACTTCAGCAACATTTTGTATTACTTGCAGTTGTCTAATTTCAATGCAAATGTATGAACTACATTTATCACTTTGTGCTGGATCATTTACCACAATCATGTCATAACAAATGTTGCAGTACAGTGAAAGTACACCATCCTCCCTTGAGCCAAACTTAAGAAGGTAACCTGTTGTCTGTAAACAGACCATCATTAGATTAACAAACCTGGAAGATCTCGAATCCAGCGATATCAAGGATACCGATAAAGGAGGCTCCCTGTCTCTGTCTGCGGTCCAAAGCTCTGTTGAGCCTGTGCACCAGCCATCTGAACAGACGCTCATACGTGGCCTTGGCTAAGGCTTCAACAGCAAAGTCAGCCTGTTTAATAAAGACAGTGATGAGACACACTCCACAGAGACACCTCTGTTTGTCCGTGAGGGTGTACGTTACATATTACCTGCTCCTTCGTCTGGGCCTTCTGCACATACTCTCGACCCACTTTGATCCTGGGCGTGAGGATGGCTCGAGTAAACTCCAGCACGTTGATGCCAAGCAGATGGGACAGTTTCTGAGCAGCTGTGTTATCAGGCATAGAAGCCTGGTCCTGGTTCTTCTCCTTTGTGAAGGAAATGTTCCCGAACTGGAGCACAGCAGAGATCACCTTCAGCATGGCTGTGGAGAGGAAAGAGGGGGTGAGAGAAAAGTGGTTTATTAGTCCGGCAAGGATCAAATAAAGGACAAATAAATGACTTTTTCTCTTCTTTGTTTGAACCCTGTCTCTTACAGAGTGACTCATCAGGGGTAAAGCCCATGATGGTCATGGAGTCCATAGTCTGGGTGAAGTTCTCTGCGTCGCTCTGACCAGGAACAGGAACAGAACCTCCACTAAGGAAGCGGTACTGATCAGCAGTTCCCAAGAGCAGGTCCCCTGTGGACGGGAGACAAAAATAAAAAGGTGAGACACATTCAAGTCAAAAACATGAATTACTGCATTTGACGACCTAATTCCTTCCAAAAACGTGTAGTTTGTACTGCGGGATCAAAGTGTTTGATTGTCACGCTATGCTTGACCCCTTTCTTACTTCTCGTGTCCTCTGTGGCGCCACACAGCAGCTGGTAAAAGATGTGGAAAGTCCTCTCATCTTTGGCCTGACGGGTGGCCCGGGACTTTTCAAGGAGGTCTGGGTTGAAACAGTCAGGGATGCATGCAAAAGTATCGATACTACACTAAACCCCGATAACCCCTCTATGTAAAAGGTGTACTCAAACCAAATTAGATGCTATTCTTGAACCATCTGGAGTACATATCAAAGTTTGGTCTTTCTGTAAAGGTAACACTGTGGAATCTTAACCCTACACTGCAAAAAACAGAAATCTTATCAAGTTTTTTGTCTTATTTTTAGTAGAAAATGTCTTTTTAGACTTAATATGAGCCGATTTCCCCTGACTAGCTCACTAAAATGTCTTGTTTCAAGTCATTTAAAGACAAAAATGAGCTCTGCCTTGCTTGTTACATGTTCAAAAAAATCTGCCAATGGAACAAAAATAAAATTACTTAAAGGAAAATGTCAATCTAGTTTCAAGCAAATTTTCGAGTAAATTTCTCTTGTTTCATTGGTGGATTTTTTGAACTTGTTACAAGCAAGTCAGACCTCATTCTTGTCTTAAAATAACTTGAAACAAGATATTTTTCTGGGCTGATAAGTTTAATGTGGCTCACATCAAGTGCAATAAGACAATTTTTACTGTAAATAAGACAAAAACACTTGATAAGATTTCAGTTTTTTGCAGTGTAGCAGTAGTAACTTCTAAAATAACAAGTAACTGTAACTAGTATGTAGTTGCGAAGTAAGAATGTACACAAAATTTATGCTTTTGTCCTTTCCTGTTTTTTTTTTTCATTCAAAGGATTACAATGTTGACACTGCAGCATTGAGACTAGAAACATCTCGCAGAATCGACAAGGTTCTGTATTCAACTTGAAGTTAGAACAGCGGCCTGCTGGTTAATGGGTTAATCCTGATGTAGTTGGAGGAATAATTCTCTGTCAATTAATTTTTTTTTTCCTGGTACACTTTTAAAGATGTTAATCATTTCTGCCCCTTTTTCATGAAAAAGCTAATACACATTGGATTTTTAGAAGTCTCTTATCATGCAGTCACAAAAGTCACATACAATGCACGTATACCTTTTTTTACTTAACTTGAACTGGCTGAGATTTGTAAAAGGATACAGGTCTCAATATTGGCACCAACGATATACCCGGCAACATCAAAATTGATGCGGATGAATTTACCCTAAAAGTAGAAGACAGGTGATTTAATGTTTCAGTTTATTTCTATGCTCACTCAAACAAATGAAAGTGATGAGGGAACTTTCTGGTGGCAATAAAAGTTAACAGTAGTTAATAATCAGGTCTGCTCTTACAAATCTTGAGGAGTTGTCGTTCTTGACTGTCTTTGCGTTGCCGAAGGCCTCCAGTATGGGGTTGGCCTGCAGCAGCTGCCTCTCCAGCTCGCCCTGAGACACACAGGAGACATCACATCAGAAACATCTTGCTACATATGAGAGAACTTCAACATATGATATCCACAAGGTCTGATTTATTAAAATGCACCATTTCCTCCAGATTCCTTTAGAGTATCTACTGATCTGTTATGTAAAACAATAAATTATGACTCATGTTTGAAAAGCATCGACACAAAATGGTGCATTTTAAGGCTGTAAATAGCATCTGCAACACACACCATCCCTTCACCCAGAAACAAATGGTTCTCAACATCAATAAGAGTAATGGGTCCTCGTTAGTGAGGCAATCAATAACAAGGGCAACAGTTTAACTTATTAAAATTTAATCTCCCACTTTATTAAAAGGCAATCTCCAGACACAAACTAGCACAAGTCAGTTGAGAACCACTGCTGAAGAAATAGAAGGGCAAAGGGAAGCTGCAGCTTTGATGCTAACACTTCACACAAGCTACATATAGGCTGATTCGAGCTTGCTGCAAAGTGTTACTGTGGTTGTCGCATTGCCAGTGCAGCAGCTGTTGATGCAGCAGCAGCAGAAGCAGCCAGTGATGAGGAGTGACTATAGCTAAAGGTGGTGGCTTGACAGTAGACTGCCAGAGGAATGCTAGCTTGCCAACACCAGAAGCAGATACACAAACACACAGGGCAGAAGGTCGCTGCTTCTTATCCTGTTCATACACACACAGGCCAAGTATTTCATGTGTTTCTTTGCGTACATATAGATCACGGCCACATCCACTCTCACAGCCAATCATTCAACATACAGGTGATGACTCTACAGCAGAAATGCCACACAGTTCTACAGGTACCTAAAAACCTGTGGCATTTAAGAGCAGGGGGACGAGGGGAGTCATGTCTGAGCCCACTGAGAAGAATAAAATAAAATCTGCCCAAAGCTAAAGACCAAGAAAGCCAGGATTTATCCATTTACATATCAAGAGAAGCTCTTTAAACAGAAGACATGATTTTTATTATGTATCAAGCGAATCAGATCAGGTCTGGTAAATATTCTATGATTGCACAACATCATCCCCAGCGAAGAAACCCCAAGTTGTCTAAATTCTTTATACTCACATATTGCATACTCTGACGAAGTGTAGGGAAAAGAAGTTTTATGGGAAGAGAATGAGTGAAAAAATGGGTGACATAAACAAATGAAAAAACACAAATAAGACAACAGTAACAACAAACAAAGAAATACAAAGAAGCAAAATCAAATACAGTGTACAAGGTTATGAAGAACGTCATCATTACTGACTGTTAAAGGTTACTCTGTGGTTAGTCTGTATCATTAAGCAGGAAACAGAGGAGGATGAAAGCAAAGGACAGGGAAGCAGGATAGCGATAACTCACCCTGTTCACCAGAGTGCTGCCTCTTGTTAAGGACCGAGAGCCATCCATCTGATCATGCAGGAAAGAGAGCAGGAGGACAATGCAGAAAGAGGAGAATGAGGAGAAAAGTGCAGGAAGGAAGGAAATGCATGCAGATAAATAGGCCTGAGAAAACCCACTCCAAGGTGAAGTTAGATTCAGTCAATGAGGCATGCGAGAAGACCCATGACAGCTTTTATTATACAAAATCAATCAGTATAGAAGAAGTAAAGAAGGCAATGATGTTCACAAGGTTTGGTGAACAAAGAAAGCAGCACACTTAAAATAAAGTAATCACAATAAAAACTGCAATAGAAGGAGGGTCACATAGGTTAAAAGAAACCAAGAGGCATCATGGGGGATACAATTACGCATCTTCACTTGGAAGTAAAAGATTAACACTGATTAATACCTTGTAGCACATAGCAAGCTCATCAATTTACATATAACATCTAACATTACCAGGAGATAAGATTCTAAAATGAAGAAGCGTGTGGTCGGTTCAACACCAAGAACTTGCAATATGAAACTCTGTGCTCATTTTTCAACTTATATTATGACATAAATAATGAACCACATGAGTTGTGGTTAAGGTTGAAACAATAAACTCAACTCATGAAATAGTACATATGTCACATTATGACATATCAATCACATTTTGTTGCATTATGTTTAGTTACATCAGGTCAAGTTGCATTATGTTACATTACATTATGTTTCGTCATGAAATGTTACATTATGTAATGTTAAATATTGCTATGGTACTTTATGGTATGTTACATAATGTTATGTTATATTATGTTAAATTAGCTTTGTTATGCTGAGTTAAATTTTCTTCATGTTACACAACAATACAATTTTTAAGATTTGTGGTGTGATACAACCAAGGTTATAATAGTTAACTAAAACAAAACTAACAACGAAAACTAGAATTTAAAATACATTGCAGTTACCTCAAACTAATAAAAACTAAAAAAAACCCAAAAACGATAAGTAAACTAAAACTGTATCTTGTGTTCACAAAACTAACTGAAACTAACTAAAATTATAGAGAAAATGCCCTTAGTTTTAGTTTCTGACAATATTAATAGCCTTTAGGATTTAAATTAATCCGACACATTTTCCCAACCAATTTAACGACAGTTTTAGGCAGTTGTTAGTGCCGTACGGCACCATCATAGCAACGTACGAGGACATGCTTGTTTACTGCACTGACTGGCTGTGCGCTGTGCTGCCACGAAACGTGGTGGAGCAATGAATTAGAGCATCTGTAATAGTTTAATTGCATGTGGGTTTGTCTTTCTTGTTAGAGTCCAAGTTTCTAAAGATTTAAGCTCATATTATATTGTTTTATATAGTTTTTGTTTATATTATTTTTATGTAATTTAGGTTAACATTATTTTTTATATAATTTGTGTACATATTTTTTATATTAAGTTTATATTATTTTTTTGTGATGAAGGCAGCAGCCAACAGTTCAGTATCAGCATTAACTGAGCAGTGAGCACTATGTTGGACTGGAAAATAAACAGTATTACAAAATATTTACTCTGACCTTTTTCAATCCTGCACCTGGTTAATAAGGTATGAAAAACTAAAACTAAACTGACAGTAAACTAAAACTAAACTAAAACAAAGCCTTGTTGAAAAAAACAAAACTAAATAAAAACTAGAATGCCTGCTCTAAAACTAATTAAAACTAAACTGTAATGGGGAAAAAAAAATCTTAACTAACTAAAACTTAACTATAATGACAAATCCCAAACTATTATAACCTTGGATACAACATATTACATCATGTTAGCTGATGTTACTTAACATTACATTACAGTATAATACAATACAATACACCTAAGGATTCAGTTTTCTTTGCTGGGTTCACATTAAAGTTTTTCATGGTTCCTGCTTTGATAACATATGTGCTTTTATTTTGAAACTATAGAAGTAAAGAAGCTACCTCTGCCTTGAATGTTGTGTGTAAACTATTGTCTCCTTATTTTTTGTTTTTCCATAAGCTTTTTCACTTTCACCTTTGTGGTGTCACTGGAGCAACATACCTGTAAAGCTTCCTTGTTCCTACCCAGAGTGCCACCCTTATGGGAGGAGGCCACGTGAGCCAAATACTGGATGACTTTCTTTGTGTTCTCTGTTTTCCCAGCTCCAGACTCGCCTCTGAAATACACACAAACACACATGTGCACCCTGAGCAGCCTGATCCAAACATACATATGGGCTAAATTGTCAAAGGTATATAAAAAGCATTTTAAAGAGAGGGAGCACACAGGAAAAAGTGACCGAACCCACATTTATTGCACTAGTAAATTTGGAGCCCTTGCGGAACGTTCAAAGCCGCAGGTCTAAACAGAAAGCAGGTGTAGGGGATACAGGCGGTGTCAGTGCTGTTGTTTTTGGAGAAGAATGAAGAAGAATGGAGTAAAAATAGCAACTGCAGAAGATCTAAAGAAGCAGGCGCCTCATCAGAAATACCATGATTCAAGAAGATTCTAGACAATGATGGGAAATGTCTGGCAGGAAGACAAGATGACGGAGAGTGATGGCAGACCCTCAGGCAAGCAGGTAGGTAAAGAGCAAGGGTGCAAAGGGTCAGGAGGATTACAAGATGTTTGGATTCCTCAAATGTGTTTGATTCCAGCCCGTGACAAACACCAGAGGGAGCATTAATAGTGAATCTTTAATTTTTAAGAGACAGATTTAAACAAAGCTAATTGCTTAATCTAACCAATTACTATAACATGCATATGTGCTAGCAGGCTCCAAACAACAGAAATGAAGACACAGAAATCATGCACACACTCCAGCAGAGCACACATTCTCAAGATAACCTCATAATGGTTTTCCTCACGGCAAATTACAGTCACACACGCAGACACACTGGCGTCTTACAGAAGGCTACTCACGTGCAAAGAATTGACTGATCTTCTCTGTCTGTGGAAGAAAAATGAATATGAGGACAAATTAGTGACAGACTGTAAATCTCACCCACAGTGGATGACAGAAAATATAGATGGATGAGAGGATTGCCTTCGGCAGACAGATCTATCCATCCAGTCTATGTGTCTGACATCGACAGATGACTGTTTACCTCACAGGATCCCATCAAAGAAAAAAAACTACCTCCAAAGTTGATGTGGCAAATTTTATTTTTATTTGTTCATCCAACCAAGACAAGTGGAAAAAGTCCCCTCTGTCTACAGACATTTGCGCACACACACACACACACACACACACACACACACACACACACACACACACACACACACACACACACACACACACACACACACACACACATACACACACACACACACACACACACACTGCAGGGGGTAAAAGGTTTAATCCTATGCGTGCAGTAATTTGGGTGTGGCATATTTTTAAAGTAAATCTGAAAATGTCTTTCCTCACTCTCTACCAGGATTTCTTTATAAAATATGCTCCATGATAAAAAATGTAACACTTTGATACTTTAACAAATTTTTGCCTTAATGAAGATGCAGTATTAGATCCTTTAGCGGTTAGAGGTTATTTAATTTTAGCACTGGGTTACACACGGGGTTAAATCAATGACTGGCAAGACATCAGAGTCAACATCAAACAGCAACAAGGATCACATCCCTCTTTGAGAGGCTATGTATGTTGACACATGACTCCTTGAAAAAACACACGGTAGGTTGCTGAATCAGAGAGCTCTATGCCTCTGCTTAGGTCATGTTACTGCACACCGACTAACCAGGTGAGAGGTGCTCTGAGAAGTGCTCTCACCTCATGTTTTCATGGATAAATTAATACATATTATATGTGTACTGATTGACTCCCACCAGATAATCCCTCCTTCAGGAGTGTGCAGAGTCCAGGAAAACAGGTCACTGGCTGAACAGGTCCCTCTTTACAGGCTGCTTTACCACACACTGGTTTCCAATTGTTTGGAGGCTTGCATATGGCTTTAAAGGTTCCCACATGTTCAGTCTAGAAGAATTTATACTGGTTTTACAGGTTTAAATCACTGTGGAAACACACCTACAACAAACCCCGAGGGGGTGGAGTGAGAGGGTGACAAACACATAGGCACAGCCTCATCTGTCCTTTCCTGTTATCTCATAAAGACTCCCTGGGGCAGAGACATTGCTCAATCGGGCCTTAACTGCTTTTTAAGTGATTGCTGGGAATTCTCTCTGCCTCATCTCATGAACTCACCACGACGGGCAGGGCCTTCAGAAAAATGTCTGACATGCATTGTTGCCAGGATTATAATATATGGTTACTATCATCACCGCAACAAAGACACTATCACTGAAACTATTTTCAACAAGGGCTGCCACACCTGAAAAAAATCATCTGTCACACAAAATAATGTTCAGTGTGATTGTTTTCACTTTTACTGTTTTTGATAACAGCCACGAGTCAGCATACAACACCACACCTTCATCAGAGTTTGCTGTGTGGCTCGGTGAGCAAAGATCACAGACCAGATGTAAGTTCCAGCTGAGCTGATAGCAGATGTATGTGGTTTGTTAAAGTGTCAGAGTTAGTCTGGGGTCAGAGGTTGCAGATAGTGTTGATTACCTTGTAGCATGCTGCGATAGGCAGCCTCTGATATGGCGTAGATGTGCGGGGGCATCTCGTGACGTTTTTTGCCCCGGTACATCTCCACGATGGACTCTGTGTAGATGGGCAGGTTCTTGTAAGGATTCACCACGACGCAGAACAGCCCTGAATATGTCTGAAAAACACACAGAAGATTTCTCATTTAGCTTTTCCTTAACGGTAGCCTTTTTATTTACAAAGAAATCTACTCAGAGTTCAAACTCAAGTAATGCTTAACTGTCACTGTGAGGGCCTGACTTGCCCTGTCTGATAACTGCAGATGAAACACTCTCAATAAACTTTAGCTTTGCCTTAAAATATATTAAGCACAGGGCAGCTCTGTGCCAGCAATATTCTACTCAATAATTTATTAGATACAAGGAAACAGGAAACCTTACCTGAACATTCACATGTTTATAATAAATTAAACTGACAAAGAAAAAGGGACAAAAAAAAACAAACCACGTGGCACATTTGAGAAAAACAAAGAATCAAATTAAATAGGCATGAGATAACAATAAGGCTGTTGTTAAAAGACTTTTTCTCAAGACTGCATCTTCAGTTTTGCCGATTTAAAAAGGACTTATCTACATATTTATTCATAAAGTGGCGATTGTAAATGCGGCCAGTTATCATATTTCTTTTAAGTGTCCATCCACACCCAGAGATTAGTGCTGCTGCGTTTCAAACTGTAGAGAAAGCCATGAATGATATTTAACCCACTGTATCTTATCTTGAGTTGTAATACGCCTCAAAAAACTATTCCAACTATTTCTGCCAGCTCCTCATTCTCCTGCTCTTAATCTGCCCTCTCAGCTTCATCCACTCATTCATCCCACTGCTGACAGCTCAACCACCTTCATTGCCTGTTTATTGTTCTACCTTAATCACGCATAAAACACTAGGTATGCTTCCTGGATAAGCCACTCATCGTTGGTTTACGTCATGGCTTCCATTCCTGTGTGATACTCTCATCTTTTCTACGGGAGAAACTCGAGATGCCTCCCACTGTCACCACTCACACATGAATAACTCTGTAAACTGACTCCTCACCTCTTACCGGCCTGTATCAGTTACACAGGAGATAAAGGTGAGCTAACTGCTAACACATGCATGTACACAACGTCACAGACTGGACTGTTTCTGTTGGCATGTACAAACATTTTGTACACCAGAGTCATGATGAAGGTGTTGCTGTTAACTGTTTCATGCACTCACATAGATCAGGCCAGAGTAATATCTCTCTCGCAGGTTGTGGAGCACAGAGGCTTCGTTGAGGCAGGTGAGATCTGCCATGTCCTCCACTTTGCTAAAACGTGGGGGGTTCATCCGCTGTATCTCCTCTCTGGACAGGGTGACCCGCCGCTGGCTGTCTGTGAGCTCCACCTCCACCTCATCGCCACGCTCTTCACGTATACTGGCCGACTAGGAAGAGAGGAAGAAAGAGGGTTAACTAAGGGTGTTAGTGTTTGATGGCAAAATCTTATCTTGTTGGTGGTATTAGGATGTAACACAAGGGTGGGGAAAGACACAGCATTGTGTCATAATATTTGGTTAGGCAACACTGTACTTGTACTGTAACCAGCAATATGATCCACTGACAAACCTTAAATCATGAAACAATGAAAGAAACTTTGGATTAACATAGATTGAGACCGGTGCTTAAAAGTACAGTGTGAAGAAGTGGATTGTAGATTAAAATGCAGCCTTGCTCACCCCATTTGCTGGTGGAAGACAAAGAGCTCCAGTGATGCAAGAAAAGTACTATCCTATATTTGTCAAATTTTTACCCCTTAAAAAACGTCTGTCAAGGGTGTCCATTTGACCTTGTGCTTTAAACCATGTTCCCCATTGTCCTTTAAGTAGGAGGCTAATGTGAAAATTCAACCTGCAGCCCTTTGCCACACGTGATTCTCCTTTTGTTCCACTCTTACTCCTACCATATCAACAGAGCCCAAAAATAATCTGCAAAGAAATCTACCAATACAACTTCTTTGACATAAGTATCACTTTTTTCTTCTTCATCAGCTACTCATGGGATAGAAAAAAAGGAGTTGCTATAAGTTTAAAGGAATGAAATCAGAAACATAGAAGTTCAAGACACTGGCCAAGGAAAATATAAAAGACTCACTCTAAGTCAACAAGAAAGATGATTACGCACTGATTCAAACATACTTATGAACATCATATTTCCATATTTAATGAGTCTGTTTTGCTAAAAACTGCTAATAACTTCACACTGTACCTTTAAGGCACTGCATGTTTTTAAATGAGTTGCATTATTTTGAATACCTGTAATGATGCAGCTGCATTTGCATTTAGTTAAGTTGGAGTACAAGAGTTTAAATCCTCCCCTCTGATTTTATGATAGTGTTAGCTTGACTCTTTTCTTAACTTTTCCATATTACAGCAATTATAGAGCTACTGGATTCATGTGTACTAAAGCAATTATCTAACTGGATCAAGCAGTCATTAGTCAGTAGCGGTTATGAAAGCATGGTAGTAATTTCATGACTTCACTGTTGTGATAATGTTATGTTGTTTTGATTCTGGTGATACACAGCCCAACTTCAACGAACACAAAAATCTGGTTCAGCCCAATCAAAGTAATCAAGTAAACTAGCTGGTTTACATTTAACAAGAGGCAAACAAATTGAAAATAGGTGAGTGAAAATGTTTGGAGTGTCTTGGCGAGTGTTTGAGTCAGAGCAGTCATTGTTTTTGACAGCAGACAAGAATAGCTGCTGACTGAAAATGGAGGAGGGGAGCTGTCTTGTCATGCTGCTGGACAGGAAGTGGTGAACTCTGGGTCTTACCAGGTCACAGGATTCAGCTCTGCTTCATTCTCTCTGCTCCTTGACACGCACAACACTGAAAATATGTTTGTGTCTGTGTCTGTGGGTGTGTATTAGTCACACACTGATTTACAATGCTCAGAATATTGAATTAGAAGAAATTAGTGTGTCTCCCTGTGCTGTACGGCATCAATGTGTAAATGTGTGTTTGTCTAAAAGTGCTGTCCTCTGATCGCGAGTGTAAAATGAAGTCAGTGTCTCTACAACGGCCTCTTCAACATTAGGAGGCTGAAGGAGACTATTGTTCTATTCATAGAGCGCTCTATGAAAGCAGTCCAACAGAGAGAGAGACACTCAGAGATAGGACATCGAATTCATATGTCACATCCTACAGCGTCCTGTGCATCAATGAAAACTTATAAATCTGCTTTTTACAAGAACAGAGGATAAGTGGAACAATCTTGTGATCTTTATTAGGTCTAAATCTATAAAACTGTGCCAAGGATTATTAAGGAAGACAGAAAAGTGTGGGAAAAAACACTCATGGGGACAAGAACCTCATAAAACATCATTTCACACATGCGTAAGACTTTACTCACACCCTACGCTGCTTTGCCTTACCTGTTTGACACACCTTCAGTTAAAGGCCCACACTTGTGGGTAATTATTTACCTCAAGGATTAATAGTAAGATAAAGGGGAAGCTGGAATGTGAAAACTGAGTCATAAACATATAAAGTAACATATTTAGTCCTGTCATGAAACGTGTAAGCTCTTCAACTCCAGAGTGCTTTTGGTTTAACGCTCAAATAGTAAATTGTGAAGCTGTTTCTCTAATCTTCTGATCACTCAGAGAGCTCTCACATTACATGTAACATTCACTCCATCACACCATGAGGACTTGGTGAGAGCAGGGCCTGGGATCGATTCCCCGACACTCCACCACTGAGTCACATCTGCCCCTGCCAGTGCTTGCTGTACACAGATGCTGATTGTGTCATCATCAACATTTTTTGCTCACCTCGAAGCCTTGCTTCTCTGACGGCACCCACACCAGCCTCTTTGCTGCCCAGTCGGCCTGGCTGGCAGCAGAGAACACAGAGTTGGCGGTAGGAGACCCGGGTCCTGTCCCCGCCCCTGATGACAGGAAGCGGGTAACATCATTGGCACCGCCTCCCACTGGCTTGGTCATGGTTAAACTGGCACTGGCGAGAAAAAAACAGAGACAATAAAGTGAGGCATTTATGAACTGGAGCACCGAGGATGATGTAAAGGAGTGTTTGACAGTGACACTGATGTGATTCTGTGTCAAGATACACTGCATGTGCACCCACCCACTACAAAAAGGAAGAGCAGTAACAGCACGCAAGGAGCATGCAGGCTACATCTAGCTTAGATTGGGTCAGGGATGGCCTAATTGAGAGACACATCAAATGAAGGAGAAGGAAAGGAGGAAGAATGACAGGGGTGGAAGGGTGGAGGGAACAGCGAGATACATCAACTGACTGAGTAAACTGACATGACAGTGAGAAGGGGAGGGAGGAGAGGGAGAGGACATAAGGGTGGGATAGCAGAGGAGGGAGAGGATTGGCATGGACTGAATCTAGAGCAAACTCAGGGAAAATTAAGCATCCTTCGACGACAGGCTGCAGGACTCACTGAGGGCGAGCGCAACCAAAATGTAAGAGGATGATCCTTCCTGTGAAAGACGAGGTGACAGTAGCTCCAGAGTGGTTACTACTCTAAAACGTGAAGAGCATCTCCAGCCAGAGCGACTGTGGTTACTACAGCAGGATGGGAGAGATTTGCTGTGACAGCTCGGATTTAGTGTGGAGGAGTGGCTGTGTGAGAAAAGTTCTCAGGGTGGAGGAGACACTTAAACTTTCAGTGGAGCAACTACAGCTGACACTGTTTCAGACAGGCTGGTTTCTGCTGAGCTGAAAGAATGGGCGGACTTACCGAGATAAATCGATTAGCAAAACATTTGATAGATCTTAGAGCTTTGCTATGAGCCTGGAGTAGAAGTCAGAGGATTTACAAACATTACAACCCCCAAAGCACAAGACTTGTCTGGTATGCTACAGTTTCTTCTAATAAAAAAAATATCAAAGAAGATAAAATTTCTAAGTGCTTGTGTTTTCATTCTTATTGCGTATTTGTCTGTTGCACTTCAAGCAGCATGAGTAAGGCTGAGAAAGAGGATAAACTCAAGCTGTTTGATTAATGTGCAAACAAAGCATCTTGGTATTTTGTGATAGTACTCAGAAATAGTTTGGATTTAAACTCAGACAAAGGAGGGATTAAGATGCTGACTGGTTGCCCTGTTGCAGATTTTCGACAGACCAAACAATGAGTGGAGAAAATAGCTGGTAGATGAATCAATCCTGAATATACTAATAGCAACAAAACTGATAACAGTCAGTTAAATGCTAACACAAGACCACTGACATCCATGTGGCTCACAGTTTTGTAATTTAAGGACTAATAATAATATGGCTTCATAAAAAGCAGATGATTGATTGAAAATATGCCTTTTTCGTTTATGAAATAAAGAGCTCAGTCTTTGACCATCATTATAATAATAAACCCAGATAACTTGTGAGCTTCTGCATCCTGTTATATTTTTCTAGGACGGGATGAAACACACTTTTGTTTGAGCAGAGTCAACTTTGATCAGACAGGTAGGACTATTGCATTTGTCTGTGTGGTGTGTGTGTGAGTATGTGTGTGTTTGTTAACTATTAGGCGTCTCCATGCCTCAGCAGGTATGTCATCTGGCCTGATTCCTGCTGTCTCAGTTTTTTTTTTTTTTTTGTTTCTGCTCTGTCTGTTCATGACAGGAGCTGGTCCCCAACCCTGCCTTAACCATACCTGTTACTCCAATATGACTCTGGGTGTGGAGAGAACATGATGACAAAAGAACTGCCACCACCCAGCCACTCAGTATGGAAACTATGTGATCCCTCAGTGGCATTAAACAGCTGTGTATCTGTTATTAAAAGGTGGGTGTTAGTTTTCTTAACTTATTGTCCAACTCATGAAAAGACCAAAGGCAGCATTGTCTGACTTTGGGTTTTTCAGATCTTTCGTCTAATTGTAAAGCCAAAGTGTTCCAGCAAGGGACAGACACCTTCACCAAGACAACATTTTGCAAAAAATGCTACGTATACATCTGCTGAGAAGTATTTTTTTTTTACAAATTAGCAAGCATTTGTGAAGTATCCATATCAGTTCTGATCAATATAGGCTTCAAAATTATTCTAAAAACAAAAAACCCTCACTGTTCATTGTTGGTTTTGGTCTTTTAATAGATTTGTTACCGGTAAGATAAATATAGAACACTGGCCCTCTTATCTATAAAACATTTGCCAACAGTCCTCAGAGGAATCACAACTACTGGGCTACCCTTTTAAGGTTCAACAAGTACACACATTTATTACAACACACCCATGTTCTGTAATCACCTTAAACAGTGATCATAGAAGAAGACTGACACAATAGCTGCAGTGTAGGATGCTGCTTGGTCCCCTCAATGGTAACGATACCCCTACAGTAAGTCAGTACACACACGCCCACACAAAGAAGACAGGGACCTCACAGGTTGTCGCAGTACATTCTATACTGACCATCAAACTCGTCCTGCAGCAGCTGGAGTTGCCAAAACCTGCCTGCTCTCCTCCATAGCAACACCCTGAGCACTGAGCAGCAGCCCACAGACAATACACCCTGAGTTTTGACTGAGGTCACTCACTGCGGGGGGTATACTGCTGTGTATGTGTGTGTGTGTGTGCAGTTAATGTAGATGCGTGAATGTGCGTGTGATAAACGGGTAGGGGAGCAGAAGTGGAGACGCCTTTTTTCTTCAGCTTTCATGCGAAGTGGCATTGCATCGGTGATGATACTGTGGCAACTGCGCACTTCAGCGGACAGTGAGGAGAGGTGACATTATGAAGCCACTGGCTATGATAATTAATTACAGTGCGGCTGCAGATCACTGTTACAGCTGCGCCTTTAGGTTTACCTGCATTTCAGGGTGCTGTGACTCCAGCACAAAACTGGCGAAGAGAACCACACCTTGAACATTAGACATGAACAATCACATGGGCCCCAGCCTTTAATTGAGTCATGCATTTGGCAGCCACAAAACTAAGTCGAGTTCACAAGAAACACATTTCATGTCCGTTTTGATTTAACATAGATCACAGTGGGCCTTAACTCTATAATTTAATAGTGCAAATTCTTTCATAACGTCAACGTTATAAAGCTACAGTTTCCCTCAGTCGGACTTCAGGTCATCTGGATAAAAGCCATCCCTCTATGAAGAAAATAAAGACGAAACCTTTATGAAACACTCTGGTCCCAGCAACGTTTGATTTTTCAGCATAATGCCACTGTATTCAGACCAACCTAGCGAGGCTAGCCTGCTAAACAGAAATATGATACGATGGGGATATTACACTGGCTATTTACGAGTTGGATTAGAGTAAAGGCAATTAAATCTCTCACCTTCAGGTTCCGCTCTGAGTCGTGGATAAGGCTGTGAAGCGAGGAGAACCGGGGTGAGGCTGTTTCTTAGATATTTCCCTGCCTGATAGGTGTGTAGCCTACCGCATATGCGGCTTTTATCATTGCACCGCTCACTGTGGAGCCGCACTCACACTTCTCACTGAGAATAAAACAGACAGAAAGCAGTGAGGGCAAGGCGGCGGCTTCAGTCCTGGAGACGAGCTTCCTGCTGGGAAACCAACCACGTACGAGAAGACGGTTTTCACTCAAGTATCAGAAAGACATAACTCCAATGAAAATCTACAACCGAGTGTTAGACCCGCCCTTTCAACACAACAGGAACTTTCCGCCCCAAAGCTGGCATGAAACTGGTGCGGTGACGAATGGGGCTAGCGATAGCACAAGAGGCCCAAGCGTTGACCAATGGTAACATTCAAGAGGCGGGGTTAACTGTGACTGACGCGTTAATCACCCAATAAGAGCGCTGCAGCAGGTGCCTGTGCGGCAGTCTCGCGCTAAAGACGGGAGATTTGCGCGCCCTTTGTTTACCACTCTGTGGCGGCGAACGTCTGCAGACACAGATCTGGGGTCAGATTTCTGTGAATCCCCCATTGGAACACATGCGACGTTTTGCTTGGAATTATCTGACACCAGGCGTGATTCAGATCATCCCAGAAAATCCTTGCCAAGGTGCCAAGATTCCGTGGCTGTGTGTAAATTCTGACACAGGTTAAAAAAAAAAAAATCAAGAGTCATGACTGAATCTTCTGATATGTTTTACATCTTAATACGGATCAAGGTAGGTAATGAATGAAACAGAATACGAAATCATGAAGACTGTGAGGTGCAGCTCCAAGTCTTGCTAGGCTAAGAAGCCCTAACTTATTAAATCATTTAGACTTATACAGCTGTATATTAAGTAATATTTTAACTGCTCTGCCATGATTATTGTACAAACATGCAGTAAAGATTGTTTTTGCTACTTATACACTGGTTATAATGAGCACCAGAGTAGCATCGAACCTAAAAAAGCTAATTTAAACAAACATGAACAGCAATTGAAATATAAAATTATTCCAGTAAAACATCACTTGACATTTCAAGGCAGAATAAGTATATTTTGCATATTTGTCAAAAAGGTTCAAGGGTAATTTAGGTTTTTACAAACTGTAATTTTTCATCAGTCGTAAAGTTTTGTGAGCCCACTTTTTCAGCTCAACGAGAAATTAAAAAAAAATCTAATCTTTTCACTTCTGTTAACTGTCAAGAGATACATTTACCTTATTATATGAAATTGGTGGTTTTTATTTTGAACAAAAATACTACTGTTTAATGAAACAGTAGCTTACCAGTGAAAATGTCAAACTGAAAACTAACACCGAGAAAAAATAAATGTGATGTAAAGACCAGACTAAATGAGTCTGAGTTAGTGAATTAAAATTAGAATAAATCGTCATCTCCATTTTTTTTTTTTGACATTATTTCGTAAAAGCTTAGAAAGTTCATGGCTGCATGAAGTACCAAGTAATACTGAATATGGCAGAGAACAGTATAGGCACTTTCAGCTGTCATATGGTATGAAGATTTAAAGCCATTGATAAGGAATATTTGAAAATTGTATGTCTATGGCGAGTTGTGCATCCCAAGTGACCCTGTGAAATTATCTAAAGCACCAGTCTAATTGTTTCTGGAGTTAAGCCCCTTTCATTGGGGAAAGTGGTGCTGTGTATTCAAGTTACATTTCATGGAAGTGGAGGCAGGGAGGACAACATGACCTGCCATGCAACCCATAAATAGAACATGGTGGTCATGGAGTAGAAGTGTGGGGAAGGACACAAACAAACCTTAGAGCACAGATAACATGTATGTCTTTTCGATGTGAAATAAACTGATGCATCAAAGTTTACCCACGCTCAGCCTGAAATACTGCTGTAGAGCTTCATTATTGATATTTTCTAATGTAGAGCAGAGCACATAATGCAGATAATGGGTTTGAGCTCTTAATATTTGTTTCAGTCACTGTAGCACCTCCTTAATCAAACAAAAAAATACTCAGGTGGCAAATTTTACTGCAACAAGATTTGAAACAGACAAGCATATTCCAGATGTCTTTCAACAGAACTACAAAGTGCAACTATTACAGAAAATTCAGATAAATGCTTCATTATGTTGTTGGTGCATGTCCAAACTCATACTTAGGCTTCTTACTTAATAAGTTATTCCCCCATAGTTAATTTAAATAAACATTTATGTTGACTTTTAACAAAGTACTTTAAAAACTGAAGAGCTGTTAGCATTTTAAAACATGAAGTTAAATGCTGAAGATTAAGATACAGTTGCAGGATCTCTTGTCTTTCAAAAGGCACCACTAACTACACTGTGTGAGAGAAACCAAATGTAAAACATCAGAATAAGAGGGGGATGTCACATGAGTGTATAGGCATAAAAAATACAGAGTAGTTTTCTATCAAATTTAAAGCTGGAGGACATGGAAAGCTTTCCTGCACAAAGTTTTAGTTACCCTTAATTCATCCCACACTCCTCCAAGTACCAAGACACTAAAAATATCCAAAAGTTATGAAGCAAAAAAAAGAGTTCTATCGATTTTAGCGACACAGAATGTAAAGATACTGTAGATAGTAGCACAGGAAACAAAGTATGGTTTTCAACTTGTCTGGATGTAACATTCTTCATCTGCAGTGACTTGAAAATAACTAACGCTAAAATGTTTTCTTTGATCAAGTGGTATTCAACTCAACACAATATGTTAAATAAAGCGAGTGTTACAATCTGTGAACATATTTTTGCAAAGCAGAAAAGCCAAAAAACAAACAACATTCAACAGGTAACACTGAAAAGAAACCGCTTAAAACCGCTGCTAGTTTTCAGCTGCTTCTTCATGTTACTGTTGCTCTATTTTGGCTCTAGACACAACCTAGCTTAACAATGACCATTTAGATTCTGATCAAACACCCCAAGTATCAAAAGAAATGTGCATTTTCCATACTTACCATAAGAAAATAAAGCATTAAAATGATAAATCAGCCTCAGAGTGGAAAACATTCCTGAGTTATACTTCAGCAGGTACAATACTATTCATTTCACATGAAGCTCCTCCAAGTGGAGGTTAAGAATGCCTGCAGATCATTACACTTGAAGGTGCAGTTGCAGATTATAGACACCTTGGGGTGCTGTTGCATATTCTGCCAGTCAGGTTTGGGAGACGATGCGGCATGTTGTGGTGGTGATGGGCCAGCTGCGAGACTTGGCAGAACAATTTTTCATGATTCCGAAAGACTGCCAGGACCAATCAGACAACTAGTTGCGCCGTCTTTTGGACTATCTTAGAACTTTTCTCTGTTCGCCTTTCTCTTATTTTTACTCCTATCTGTCCTATCTGCATATTTAGGCTTATCTAACTAACACTTGCACACTTTCAAAAAAAAAATCTCCCGTCTCAAGACTTGATCCCAGTTTTCCACTGTGTAATCATGCTCCATCCTGGCATTAGCACCCTGATTTCTCTACCCATTTTTATCCCTGCCTTTCTTTCAGTCCATTTCTACCTTTCTGCCCTTCTCTCTATGCCTGTTCTCCCGGGAAATGCACAACTTCCATCAGTTTTCCATGATAACTCTTAACTGACAGGTTTAGTTGTAGTAGAGATGTTCTGCCAGGGATGGCCTTCCTGATGGTGGAGAAGGTCTCTCAGGAACCTGGTCAGGCTCTTCATCAGGGGAGACAAGTTGCAGAGCCACTTCATTCTCATAGCAGAATGATGAGCGTGAGCTCTCAATGCATTTCTGCTCAGCCAGCTCTTTAGCGCTGCATGAAGGTGTGTTTGGAATTTCATAAGTCCGATGGAAGAACGAGTAATCCACCTGAAAAAAAGCAGAGGACAAGGCATGAAGTCCCTTTTTTCACAAAGTCACAAATCAATAGTATGGAATGAAGAAAAGACTATGTTTGCATTTCTTTGACACCACTTCTACAAGGTCCGGTTTTGACCTAATTTTGGCACATTTACACTGAAAACAACCAAGGCTAATTAACTGTGGTTGAATGGGTGTGTAGTACATCTCTCCTCGTGTCTAACCTGGTAGCAATCTTTCCTCTCAAAGAGCACTGGTTCAAATCGATGTCCCCAGAGGATTTCAGATGCCAGATAAGAGCTACGGCACTGAGTTGTCATGGCTGTGGCCTCCACCATGCCCTCAAGTATGACCACCACCTCCAACTCAGAGTCATTCTCTAGGGTCTTTCGGTCGATCTCAAAGAAGGGTGATTCCTCATTGATTTCATGGACAATTGTCACTGGAGAGACCAAGAAGATGCGGTCTGTGCCGGTGTCAAAACCCACGTTGATGTCAGCGTTGTCCAGTGGGAGGAACTCCCCCTCTTCCGTCACTCTTGGCTTAAGTTGGGGAGAAGTAGAAATATAAAGTTACAATTCAGTACATACAACTTTCCACATTTGTTGCAAAGTTAGATTTTACCTAATAGAAAATATTAAATGATGACAAGAAACAGTTTCCAGTGATGTAACAAACAACAGCCAGGACAGATGTGACATGATCAGATAATGAGATTATAATGTCACCATCTATATCACATAATACCCTTATATGGAAAATGTGGGAATTCATTTGCCATTTTAAGTACTTTTTAAACAGAACAATGAAAAATAAATGTCTTAACCTGAGTCAAAAGCTTAGGATTTGGTTACAATATTTATTTGAGTTTGGCTCAAGAGTCTTTACTTATACCATCCATGTATAGGCTGTTCATTCACTCAGCTTTTACAGTTCAACAGTATCCGGTACCAGTAATTAGAGTAGTATTTCTTTGGTCCTTGCAAACATAATCCCATCTGCCCTGTCAGAATTTAGAGGTGATTGTTTTTATAATAGCGATCACATTTACTGTGCTGGCCCCAATTTCTCACAGATTTTGACCTTCTGGACATTTGTCGAAGCAAACTGCCCGGATGATGACCCGACACAGTCAAATAAAAGGATCATGTATAAAATTCCTTTGGACAGCAAGGTTCAAACCAACACACACATAATACAATCACCTATCCCACATACAGTGCAAACAAGGGAAAATGAGATGATGAAGGACAATGGTTCTCAGTTAAAGAATTGTGGGGAAGTTAATCCATGGTAAATCTTCCTGACCCCTGAGGGAAAATAAAACAAGCTCTCATTAACTACGGTCCAAAGAATACAGGCCAGATGGTCTCAGCTCACTCTCTCACTACAGCAACCTTTTTCCTTCTACCTCTAACTGTCTCTCACTCTTGTGACTCACTATAGTTGTTGGTGCATTTCATTACCATCCTCTATCTCTTTTACCAAATGTATTTCCTCTTGTATTTCCTTTGTTTTTTGCCATACGCTCTAGCCCCTTCCTTATTACATTATGGCCATCATCCATCAACTTTGACTTACTTTCAGCAGTTGTGCTCGTACATGTGCCTCTACCAGGTGGCTCTTCCGTAGGTTTCCAACCCTCCACATCATGCAGAGCTTTCCATCCCTTAACGCCACTACAGCTGTGTCTGAAAACACCAAAGTCTCGTTGCGCTTCTTGGGCTTGGCAATCTTTGCCATGACTGCCCCGATGATGAAGGCGTCAATAATGCAGCCCACAATGCACTGCAAAACGACCGCCACCACCGCCAGGGGACATTCTTCGGTCACGCTCCTGAATCCGTAACCGATGGATGTCTGTGTCTCCAAGGAGAATAGAAAGGCCGCCATGAAGCTGTTCACCTGGAAGAAGCATGGCTCCTCAGCCACAGCCTTTCTATCAGACTCTGCACCAGACCCAGCCTCTCCTGACCCTGGAGAGGAATCCGAGCTTGGGGCAAGTCGGATGGAGAGGTCCCCATGTGCGGAGGCAATAAGCCAAAAAGCAAATCCAAAGAGCAGCCAGGAGAGAAGAAAGGAGAGGGTGAAGATGACCAGCATCCAGCGCCAGCGGATGTCCACACAGGTAGTGAAAAGGTCGCTAAGGTAACGCTGGCCCCTCTCGCTCATGTTGACAAAGGTGACGTTGCAGCGTCCGTCCTTGCCTACAAAGCGTTGTCGGGGCCGGCGGCTTGAGCGCCTGTTGCGCCGGCGGCTGGTAGTGGAGGGGGAAGAGAGAGAACCCTGATCCGAAGAAGGCCAGCCTTTCCCTCTTCCTCCTACATTACTGCCTTTTCCACTCTTTATCCCAGAGCACATTCCTCCTGCTCTCACCCCGCCTTCTCCTGTGTCTCCCCTAACTGGCTCTCCAATTGTGCTCTGCCTCCGTGCATTGTTGGTGTTGCTCTGGAGAGGTAGAGTTTTGCCGTTCAGGGCATGGGTTGGGGAGGGGCTTGTTGGGGTCCCTGACCCTGTTGGGCTCCCCCCTGCCCTAGCCGTGTCTGCAGCACTCTGTGCCAGCCTCATGACCTCCTCTTCCTCCACTGGCCCATCCACCACCGCACTGAAACGCCGTTTAACGCGTGCTGCCCCCATCATGCACAATCAAATCTTGTCCCAATCAAGGAGGTCCTTTGTACTCCTCAGAGTGCCTTGATTTAAAATATATTAGCTTGAGACAGTCAATTTCAATGTCCTTGCTATAGACAGTCTTCTGGTTCTTGTTAGTCCACAGAGGCCAGTGATAACCAGAGCATAGTTCCCTATAAGGCCATTGTTCAGTCACTTGTCCTTATCAATTTGTAGTGCTGATTTCAAAGACAGTCTGTCTTTTGAGAGGTAGATTCCTCAACAAAATGTTTGCATTGTTAAATTAGTTCCAGAGATGTAATGGTTAACAATCCATTTTCATGAATAAAACTCACAGAAGTAATGTGAGCAGAGCTGAAAGGAAGGAGTCAGTGGAAACCAAAGGAGTCTATTCCAGAGACCCCAAGTTTGGAAGACGGTTGACAAGGACTGGTATGGGAGAAATCTCAAACATCATCACAACAGCATGCAGGATTGTTTTTGTTCAGTCCAAAACAAAAAGGGATGCCTCTAGCAGCCAGTTGATAAAAACTAAAAACTGAATATGCAATGAAAGTCTAGGACATTGATGTAAATATGAAAGGGATGTAGAGCTCATCGCAGGGTACAAGCTTACAAAATATGACAAGATGCAAACAGGACACACATCTAATTTGGACAATGTGATAACATCATCATGCAGTCATAAAAGGGAAAATAAATCATGCCCAGTCTTACAAATTTCCATGTTCACAACCTCTTGGCATGGGCATGAGAAAACAAAGAACACAATACTTTCAGTATATCAGAGTGCTGACTACTGTAAACACAATTCAGTGAGCAGTTTCACCTCTTTCAACAGGACCAGACTGTGCTCATAGCTTGCTATAAGTTGTCGTCACAAGTTATGGATATATAATTTTTGCCCCAACAAGAAGGTCTTTGTAGAAAATAAAAGCTTTTGGATTATCATTTCCTGCTCACTCATGTTACTGCTTTAACAACTTCACATTTTCTTTCTAAGGCTCTGCTTGTACGTTTGATGGCCATTGTCAATGAAGGTTACACTTTCTTTGTGTACTGAACACCAGGTGGATAAACAAACATTAACTACACTGCTGTTTGAAATCACCTGCTGCAACAGTTAATCTTTCAGAGCAGACATACCTCATGACAGCTCATTATTATAGCTGACAAACCATCAATACCTGACAAAAGATAAGAGCAGAAAAAAAACCCAGATTACTTTGATCCAACCCTGACTTTCATCGCATTTTTGGTAAAAAATGTAACGTGTAAAAAAAGGAGAAAAGGTAAGCACACATTTCACCTGTGAAAGTTTTCCACACTTTAACAGAAGTTTGGTGCCAAAGTGGACAGATGAGAAGTACAGATGCAGAAAGTAACTGGGTTTGAAGATTGTAGTCGTTATACAGTCTGAGTCAGATCCCAAAGGCTACCTGAACATAAGAGAAAGTTTCTGCACACAGAAATTAAAGGTTATTTCATACTGATACAGGAGAATTTTAAGTGCACCATGATGCTTGCATGCAGAATTCCTTTGTAAGTGGAGATACTTTTATGAATACATGTGGCAATACAAAGATATTCATGGACTCAGAGTATTTACCTTCCTGAACTATTTCCAGAGAGCTCTACAAATGAAAATGCACTACAAAGAGAATGCACATCCAGTCCGTGATAGCAGAGAGAATCAAACCTTCATCTATAACCCTGCACTGTGTTGAGAGATACTTATACAGTGAAAGCCATTTTATCCAACAGTACGGCAGACAATGGTCTACAACAAATGAAAATGGGGGAAAAGATCCCTCCTGAAGTGTGAAGTGACATAAGGGTTCATCTTTGCTTTTGTGTTGGCCTCATTCTATGACACATAGTCAGCTGAAGCAGTGAGCTTTGGAGGAAAGGCTCTAAGGAGCAGACAACTAGGAGAGTCTGCTGATTTTTCAGTTCTCTTCGCTTGGTCGTGGTTGTCTGGTTTATATTCCTCAACTCAAGTCTTCATGTTTAAAACACAGCCAGTCTTGAAAGGAGAAAAGAGAAAATGATGTTATTTGTTTAGCATTCATGTCTCACAAGAGGCTATTGTATGTGTTGTTGAATAAATATTTCATTTCAGTTTCATCTTTAAGCGTGTAGCAGGAGATCATGATCAGAAAACTTACCGTGCTCTCATGCACGACTTTGGTTTCTCGTGAATGTTTTCAATAAGTCAAACCAAAGTATTCCTGTCGACAGTTCTAGTTCAAAACTGAACTTTGTCAGACCTGGACAAACTTCTTCAGGATGAAGATGGACCTATGGAGGGATGGAGTCTGGGAACAGAAACAGAGATAGTGGGAAAAAAAAAGTTATTTCACTTCTTTTGCACCGATAAAAGCAGTTTCCTGTGTATTTATGGATAAATAACTTTTGGAGAGAGATGATTGGTGAAGGATTGGATTTAAAGAAGCCTTCAAGGAGTAAAAAATCTGATATGATGTGCCACGCTTTGATCTATAATACCAAGTGGTACATGGTGAGTAACCTCAGATGAATAAGTAATAATGGATTAGAGCCAATTAGGGAGAAAACAATACTGTCTTTCAGCTGTGAATAGCTAAACATACCCTATAACCAAAATTTACCAGCAATAAAACACTTGCACTGAGAGGGAGAGGAGAAGAGGAAGAGGGGGCGAGGGAGGGAAAGAGCAACCCAAATCATTTACGGGTGTTTTCAGACATATGTGGCTCTGGAGCTGTCTAACCATTTTACTTAGTGTTTTATTTGTTGTTGTAAGGCATACATTATAACACGTAATATTTCTTGTAGTTATTCCCAAGTTCATTTCTGTCTCTAAAGCTGGCACCAGCAGCACAGTCCTGTCATTCGGTGTGATGTAATTTTCTATTGACTTTATCCTGATCAACCTGTGGGACACTGGGATGCTGATTGATGCCATGCTCGCACGCGCTGTGGATTCACTCGCATATATTACGCTTGGGCTGACCACCAACCCTCCTCACCCCATCAGGTCAGGAGTCACCTTTTTGAAAGTCGTTCTTGACAGATATTTTCTGGCTACCTAACAGCATTTTAATTCCTAATTTTGCACATTTTATCCAACCAGCTGGACTAAGTGTTAAATGTAGCATCCCAGTGACAGTATGAAATCTGCAACCACACTGTTGTGACTGTATGTTAACATGTGAAAGCATTAAATTTTATCAAATCAAATTCTGATTTTAACCAATGATAGTTTTTATCTAACTTAATATAAAACCATTAACCCTTTTACTATGGGTGGTGTCCCCAGTGACACAAATTGGTATGTGGAATTCAGATTATTGTAACTCCTCAACAATTTGGGAAAGTGAGAAAATTCCAACAGGATTGAAGTACTTGATTACTGAAGCCCTGAAGCCAATAGATGGGTAGACCTGGAGGGGATTTTCTTGTACAAAGGTTATACTGGGATTGTGACTCAGATGAAGGACTGGGATAAATCCATCCACAGTGTCCATGGGGGGTGAAGAAATAATATGCCCTGCCATTGAGATGGTGATATGCTTTGGATTACAGATGTGATTGTGACTCTGGGTACCTCCCAAATGGTTTTACTAATCCTCTGAGGACTTATGTAAGAGTCACCACTTTTATAGAAAGTGGCAAGAATTTATTTTTCCATCCTTTTGCCTGGTTAATTAAGGAGTCTGAGGAGTGAGAAGAGTGTAAATCACAAGTTTAAACATGGTAGGGTTTACATCAATTCACTGCAATAAATTTGCAATGAACCTTGATTTTCATTCATTCAAGGATCAGTTTGAGAGACAACACAAACCACTTCATTAACAGTCCATTCTTGATTAAAAAACATTAAATTGCAACGTTTAATAAGTGCCTGTTTGGTTATGTTGTATTTTCTAAGCAATCCTGTGTTTTTTAGACTTTATTACTGGGCTTTCTGATGACAGCTTCATGTGTGTGTGTGTTTGTGTTTGTGTGTGTAAACTACACTCATTTCTAATATTTGTCATGCAATGATCTTATTGGGTTCATACCAAGAAGCTCCAAAACCAGGTCCACTGATGTTTTTATGTACTAAATATCTCTATGGTCTTTCATGGTCTTAATCTCCACAAAATTAAAATTATTCCTAATTTGTGCTGATCAGTGTTGAGCCTCTGTGTGAGGAGACTGTCCTGACCTTGAGGCCCTAACCATGGTTGCTGCCAACACCAGGGAATGAACACGTTCTCAGCTCTGCTATCTCAGTGATTGTGGTAGAGTGTCGTTAGACAGTTAACATTATTAGCTGGAGGAGGTGCTGAAGGATGTGTGTGTTTGGGTTTGTGTGTTTGTGTTTTTGTGTGGGTGTGTATAAGCCATGTGAGAACATGTGTCCTGTACTGTCTAACCTTATCATGGTGAGGTGGCGTATGTCTCAAATAACTTCTCATGTAAGAACATTCATGCAGGGGCATCTGGGAAAGTTGTTCGCGTGAAGTTCACACTGTCAGTACCCCCAGAGCAGTCTCTGAGCAGCTGTGAAGCTTTATGTGATAAGCTGAAACGTGAGGGAGCTGCTGACCTCAATGGTTCATTCAGTAAAACACAGACAACAAAAATTAATGACTCCTTAGCAAGGTTGATATAGCTAACGAACGCTAACGAAAAAAAACAAAACAAAAGGTGAAAAAAACGTTTCTGTTGACTGAAATAAAAATAAAAAACAGGTTTTGCAAAAGAAGCAATAGCCACTTTAAACTGTATTATGACTTTTAAGGATGTGGACGTAGTCTCTGCGTCACCCATCTTTTCCTGGACTGAGTAATGAAGCCAATCATTGGCTGGGGGCCATATTGGAATTGCAGACTCAAGAAATGGGCTGTTTTCCAAACCGCCTACTACATACATGTGAATGTAGTATATAGTAGGCACTACATACTACCTACTGCTTTTGCTTGTAGCATGTAGTATGACTGTTCTGTTGGGTCTGTTTTGTAGTATACTACCCTGGTTTCCAGTTTCAGAAGCGGAGCTACAGATGATTTTTTTCCCCTTTATTATAAATGTGCAAAACAATCTATGGGCAGATCTCGGCCTTTTAGTTATTTTGTTAATCATATCACACAGAATCATTACACTTGATTTCTAATCTTTCACCAAAAGTTATATCGTTTACTGAACATAAGTTTGAAAGGGATTTTTGTTATTTACAGCTGATGGAAAAAAACACTTCTATATAATCCACGTATGATTTAAAAAGTGAACTAGCGGTTTATATAGGCTAATGAATTTGTAGAAGTAAAAACCTCTTACAACTGGAAGTGACAAGATTTACTCGTGTTTCTTTGTATCACTTCACCTCTATCTCACAGACCGTCTAACGTTAGTGCTGTGTTGTAATTATAATGTTGACTAAGTCCAGGAGATGGCAGTAAGTCACCGAAACCTGCCACCTGCATTGACAAACAGCATTAGCGCCATGCATTGTGGGAAACAGTATGCCAGGTAGACTGGTCCGTTACATACTGAGAAATTTTCTTGGATCGGTAGGACATTAGGGGATTTTTAGTATACTGCAGATTTTGCAAGTTTTTGCATACTACCTACTACATACTGAAACAGCCAAAATAGTAAACAGTAGGCACTACTAGTGTAGTAGGCGGTTTGGAAAACAGCCATGGACTTTTCTGGTCTTTCTGCATCCTGCCTCAAGTGGACACTCAATGTTTTGCAGCTGTTAGCACTTCTGCATAGGCTTCATTTCTCTAAACTGGATGTTGCCCCTTGGATATAAAGTGCTTTTGTTTCTGGCCGTTCAACCCCAGTTGGTGCATGTGCACAGGCAAGCTTGCGTCCACACACAGTCTGCTAGTAGAACTTAGTTGGCAGCGAAAGTCAGGCAAAAGCAGCAGAGCTCCATTTGAGACTTTGAATATGACTGTGTCTCTGACAGCAGTAGATGCCTCTCAGTGGAAGGTGATAAAGTATGCTGAACATTTCTTCAGGGGGAGAAATCCCACTCATCTCAGAGTCCGATTGAAAAGCTCACACAGGGGGGCTAACCTTGTCAAGGTATGTGAGAGCACCCAGCCCCCTGCCCCTGAAAAAGAAGCCAATCCCCAGCCAGCCATCGTGGTGGTGCGGGACACAAACGCAGGCTAGACAACATTATTAGTATGACTGAGTATTGCAGGGGTGGCCAACCTGTGGCTCATGAGCCGCATGTGGCTTGCCTTTCAGTGTGCAGCTCTTCAATCAATTCATAAAAAATACTGATATGAGTAGTGGTGTGCCGACCAATCTGAAATATTGATATATTGATGCCAACACTGGGATCAGTATTGATCAATACTTGGGTGATGAAATTGATACTTAAGTTTCAGTTTCTTTTCTCTACGTATGCTCCTCTCAATTCCTCATGTGCTCATCGATAGATAGATAGATAGATAGATAGATAGATAGATAGATAGATAGATAGATAGATAGATAGATAGATAGATAGATAGATAGATATAGATAGAACTTTGTCTCATCTGCAGTAAAAACAGAAACTTGAACAAATTTAAACACACTTGCAAACACAATAAATCTAGCTTTGAAAATTGGAAATGTACAGGAAGTGGGTTTGTAAGACCACGTGTGTGATGCAGCTCTTTGTAGTACCACGGTTATTTTTGTGGCTCTTGGTCTCTGACTGGTTGGCCTTGAGTATTGCTATGCTATAAATATTTGATAAAAGTGATTTTTAATGACACATTTCAGAGATGCTATGTTGAGTTAACCCTGTGATGGTTGACCCAACCAAAAATTAACCAGAAAATTCTTTTTTTTTTGGAGCCGAGGTGTTTACTAACCCCTCAAACTTTTTTTGAAAAGGTTTTAGTAGATATGCATTTTGTCAATACAGAAAATACTTATTCTAAAAGATGAGTAACAATTTAGATGTTGTTTTAACAGCAAAAGTAAATTGAAAGTTATCAGCGATCAACCTAAAAAAAAAAGTTTGTGGATGATTTCATGAGGGCAAAAATACAACTTCAGCTGCCTGTAGTGGTATGATAATCCCCAAAGGGGGTAGACTATTTTTTTTCACAGATTTTTGAGGAAACTATTTATCACAGTGATGAGATTAAAGTCTTTGAAACTCATGTATCAAATAGGGAAGAAGCTCCTGTAAAAAAGTGTCCAGCTACATTTCCTTATACTAGTAATTCTTCTGCTGAGTAATCCACTGCACCACCTATCTTTTCTAGTCCCTCATAATATGTGCTCTCTCTTTGTAGCACCTCCCCTGCCCTCTTTCCATCCAGATTATCTGACTATATTAAGGTGTTATGTGGCAAGATTAGATTTGCAGGGAGTATGATTTCACTGTCATTGAAAAGGCATTAGATAAATTCTGCTTTTCGGCTCTCCTTTGCTACATAGGATCTGTAATATTTCTTGCTTTTATGTCCCAAAAACAACTGCTCCATAGGATGATGTTCAAAAGATATTTAATATTTTATTTATGATTAAAATTAGTAATGTTTCCCGGTGTGTTGTTTTATTAGCTGAGTGTGCACAATCTCCAATAAAAAAAAACTCTACATTGCACAACACAGTGCAAATACAGAGACATCAATACATGTCATTGATCAATGGGAATTACAAACCAGGGCACAGGCTGTATCCCTCTCACAGTGTCACATGTCTGTGTATCAGGCCTATTTTCTGCATCGTACACTTGTTTATATTCACTTCACAAAGCTGGTTATTTAATAGTTAAAGTGCACAGCAGGGTGACCGCAACAGATGTAACAGGAACGCCTAAAAATATCAAACTTGAGCTCAGTGAAATAACAACACCACGGTGACCTTTAGCTTATCAGATCAATGCTGTGCTAGGGAAGTGTTGATCTGGTGGCATCAGTTAGGACACCAGAGCAGGAAGCAGGAGTGGAAGTGACAGTAAAATCAGGCTTAACATATTTTATGTGTTGCTGTGTTTTTAAAGAATTATCACTAAAAATCAAGTTTAGTGTTTTTAATGTCAAGATTTTCTTGAATTTTCAAGTCTAATAGTTAAACTTAAGATCCATAGCACCACAGTTTTTGAATTTTTTTAATTAAATTTTTTGTAACTCATTTCCATTAAAACTTACAGATGCGTTGGCAAGACCCATACATTTCCCATAAACATCACTGGATTATTTATTATGTTGAACTTTGAACAGATAATAAAATGTAAAGTAATCCATCACATTGAATTTAGTTTGCTTTCAGTAATTTGTTGATTAGTTGTCTACTATATTGACAAAAAATTTGATTGTTATTTATGTTTTAACTAATATTTAATAAGAAAGAGTCAAAGTTCTCTGATTTCACTACCTCATATGTATTAGTCGTGCTATCGTTCCTCTTGTGTGAATGTTTTTGACTATCTTTCAAACTATTTTAAAACAAACATTTTTTTTAAATTAAGCTTTAGGAAGCACTCATACACGTTCCCTATGTTTTGACCCTTTTTATGAATTTTATAGACCAAATGGCATCCTATTTATTGTATATAAATAAAAAGTGAGGGGTATATAGTTTCATCTTTTATGTAGAAACAGATGAATCTTTACTAAATTACACCACTCCGTACACCATTGCATGGTTGAATCTGATCTCTTGTAGTCTGGGTTCGTTGGTTGGTTTAAAAATACTAAGAGCTCTGTTGTGATGAGAAACACACAAACAGACACAAACACACACACAAACACACACTCACAGACAGTTGATGAGCACAAGGAAACCCACAACGGTGGAGTTGTTTTGGCATTGGGCCTTATTTCAACTAATTGAGTCTTTTCTGCCGCCATCCCTCCCTCCGTCGTGTGCACTTATCGAGGTCATGGTATGATGACGCCTGAAAGTTAATCTGTGGAGTTAAGACGGTGCAGGTTGAATTGTGTGTTTAAAACTCTGCTTTTCTAATCAAAAGAGTTCTCAGAATTGAGTTGTTCGTCACAAAGACTAGACAGTTGGGTTTTTCTTTTCAATTGGATAAAACTTGGTCACAATTCACTGTTCTCCCCACATTCTCTCCTTTGAGAAATATCCATGTTTAGATCTGAAAATAAATTTGTGACTACAATGAGGACACTTAATAACAAAATACTGACTTTTTTTCCTTCCAAAATTAAAAAAATATTGGATTTTAGTGAACAGAGGTTTTCAATCTAATACTTTTTCTAAGCTGTCACTCAGATACTCAAAGTCATTGTGCTCCTTACTTCTGCAAGAGTCCCAAACATGTCAGACTGCTCCAGCAGCACTGTTTGTGAGGATGCTATGATACTATTTGTCATGTATCACATAAAGCACAGTGTGTACAGTGGATTTCTGCTTTTTATACAGTGTGCTTCATGTGCTTCATAAACAATCATAGATGTTCATCCAGTATTATCTTTGTGGTGGGTCTAAACCTACCTCTATAAAAAAATAAGGATCCAAGAGTTTACAGAAACCAGGGCCAGGCTTACAAAGTACCTTAACTTTTGCTTCATTACTACTGATACATCTTGAAAAAATGGCAACTCTTGTGCTGTCTAATTTTATAAGCAGCTCTGAATTGAACACCTTTCCATCACTAGCTAACTTTAGTTGTAATTGATTCATTACAACTGTGCTAAAATGACATTTTGGGTTCAGTGGAGCTTTATACTGAACATTAACCAGGCAGTAAAAAAACAAACAAAGCAACAAGCAACTTTAAAGAGAGAACCAACTTATACAACTGTTTTTATTTACTATTCAAAGCCTTTTCATCTACATCTTTATGTAATAACCAGAAAAAAAACATTAGCAAGGTGGTACTAATGTTGATTTTAGAGCTGTTATTTAAATAACTGCAAAACGTAAGCAACTTTATTTAGGCTACCAAAGTTCATACTACAATGATACCATGGTACATGTTAAACATTTTTTAAAAGTAGTTTACCACCATTTAACCCCCTTTGCCAGGGAGCAATGCATTATTATCAAACCGATCTAAAAATACAGCTGTGTTAGTTATCACTTCAGTATTCACTACAATAAAAAAGGATTAAGCTCTAAGTCATCTAGACGCAGAAAACTCTCTAGTCTCATTTGAGTACTATGTAGCCTAACTGATTCGTTGCACGCCTTTACTCTAACACTAAAATTATAATAGAATGCCAATTTATTTTCATAAACTCACCAGTGTTAGCTATATGCTATTTAATAGGGTTTTTTTTACTGTAAAAATAAACTATTATGTCTTTTTAATTGTGTGGGAAAAACAGTTTGATGACCAAATTTAGTCAATGACAGCAAAAGATTGATTCAAAGAGTGTCAGTGTCTAATAATTCATGTGACATTAGATTTTTTTTTTTTTTTTTTCAGTTTAAATTAAGAAGTCAAATTTTAACCTCAAATATCAGGTTACTAAAGACAACTTAACAGCAACTAAAAGATACATTTTCAAAAGTTCTCTAACGGAGGAATTAATCCAGCACTTACCCCCTGTTGACATTATCATCCTGTTAATACAGCGCACGTTGTCGAAGTCTGTTATTTTTCCCCATTAGTCGAATTTAACGGTTCGTTTCTTTGTAAAAACGTTAAATCGAGACCGTGCGCGAGCCGTCCAGCTGTGGCGGTTCTGTCAACTGCCCGCGAGCCCTCAGGTAGTGGATGAGCGCGCTCACGTCACGACAACATGCTATCCCCAATCAAAGGCAAGCAGGCACGCGCCTCTCAGGACTGCCTGTGTGACCTTGTCAGACTTTACCGTGTCTCATTCACCGATAAATTACAGTTAAGCTGTGTCAGACCCACGAAATATTAAACCAGAGTGACTGGTTTTTCATCTTTTTTTAAAGGAAAATAATTTGACACGTATCAAAGACCTCTAAAGTACACACGTCAGTCATAAAAAAAGGGGGGGGTAAGACAAACATTTGAAAAATGTTTTTTTTTTTTTTGTAAAAAAAAAAAAAAAAGAAAAAAAAAAAAAAGCCAAAACAGTGCACTGCTTACTTTGCTGTGGTTAAATGGGATAAAAACTTTTTTTTTTTTTTTTTTTTAACTTTCATTGATTTTTCAAAAATCATATAAATATGCTGAATTGTTATGGAACACCAAAGACTTGATCAAGACTTGTGTCTGATGAAAACTGTTTTTCCCCCTTAGTTTTACTCTGTTCTGACACGGCCGCATAGAAATACAAAATGTTCTGGCCCAACCACCTACTGCTATCATCATGTCAATAAAGCTCATTGAGGGTTTAAGTTTAAACCCATGCAGACAGAAAGAGAGTCAGACACAATCACACAAGTGGATGTGTAGCCAGATTACTGAGTTACATTGTTTGTTTACAAGTGTGTGTTTGTGTGTTTAGAGAGAGAGAAGAAAAATAAGAAAGTGAGAGAGAAACGGAGAGAAAGCAACATTGTGTGTTTACTAATACTTGCTAATACTTAATCTGATTTAATCCCAGTCAAGGCGCCCAAGAAGTGACCTATGATGTCATGAGCACTGTTATTCTATAGAGATGAGGAGCAGATTGAAGACAACTGACAACGTGCAGCGTAATGCAGCGTAACACAGCAGTCACAACATCCAGCAACATACACATGAAACATTTGGTGATGAAACAGCTGTGTTCAAATATAATCTGGTCAGAGATGGTCCTTCAGTCAAACTTGCAAAACGTAACAGGATTTTGTCCTAAAACAATTTGCATTCACTGCGGGTTCAGTATCTGAAGTGGATAATCTTCATCTGTTGATTTAATGCATGTTGACATTACAGTAAAGTCGGTCAAAGTTAGATTGATTATAAATGCAACTGGGCTCTCTCTGTCATTTTAAATTGCATAAGCGTTTGAATAAAAACACTTGCCCAATGCAATTGACCCATGGAAACCTGTGTGGGGAGAGAGGGAGGGACAGGGGGGGTATGGTGATGCAGCACTTTTTGAAGGATGATTTAAAAAGGACACTGAAATATTATTGATGAAGATTATGATGAAGGAAATTAAACACAATGATATGACAGGAGAGTGCTTTAAAAATTAAGCTATTGTCAGGCAGAAAACCTCTCCATGACTCTGTTGTGCTGATGGATTTTAAAGATTATCCTGTTGGTTAAAGTCTGTTAATTAAAAATTGGTTTAGAATGAGCCGAAAAATTAAACCCAGTGAAAACTATATAAACTGTTCAGGGGCTATTCTATATTCTATCAAAGCAAAAAGTTATGCATCAATTTAAATGGTTTTCTGACATGACCGACAGGTGAGTATATCAAAGCTGGTTGTCAGAAGGCATCTCTCTCCTCTTTTCAGTCTATACCATCCTTCAAAAAAGCTTTAATAAAACTTGTACATATGGTAACGTGGTTACGAGGACTGGACATCTGGAATCCTTCATTCATGTGAAATAAAATGTGATCAATGTCAAATCACATCAACCATCTCTGCCTGGAATGAACAAAAGAAGAATGCACATCTGGGAGGAAATTTTCTTTTTTTTACTTATTTGACTTGTAATGAAGCGGGAGCAACTGCTTAACAGTGAGTCAACATTTCCACTATTTAGCTTTGGTTGTTGGCTTATTTCACACAGTGGTATTTACAGTGAATCACCCATTGTGAAACTATTATTTTGAAACCTGATATTAATCCTGTTTGGCATTAAGACAATTTAAATGTAATATGTGAAGCAGGGTGTGAAGCATTGCATGATTAGTCTGTTATCATTATTGAAGTCATGCAGGGATGCAGTTCTGACTCTGAGCCACCAGTGGGCAGATTGAAACTGTTTTTTGCATCCATCGGGGAGCCCGCAGTTCATAAAGATCTGTGGTTCAGATGATCATCTTTAAAGTTTTTAGAGTAAACTGGTGATTAGCTAATCAGGCTGGGCGGCTGTAGACCGACCAGAGGCTACACACCTGGTCTGAGGAACTAATGACAAGCCGAGATTTCAAATGAGCAGCTGTGCAGACACTAAACTTAACACCTCGAGGTATTTTACGAGCTGAAAAGTGCGAAACATAGGCCACAACAGTGACAGCTTTGGGTTTATTGAATTCAATTATAAGTAAATAGGTCACAAGAAAACTTAGGACAGGGTTAGCGTAAGTGGCGTTTTCTTCAAGCTTTCATTAAGTTTTTCAACGGTTTTTAATCACACTGTCTTCAAATCTAATCTAGTTAGTGTTCATCACTCCAACAACAAAGCACCCTTATTAAGGCCAGAGAAACTATAACCAAGTGTTTTTGCTGTCGTATATACGCACAGTTTTCAAGGACTTGAACTAAACTTATATTTTATCAAATGAATACCTCTACTTTTCTTTATTTAGAAGCTTTTTAAGGAAGTTATCTTTAAAAAAATAACATGGCAAAAAATCTGCATGGCAAAAATTCAAATCTCAGCAGCCATATTGTTCTAATGTCTCTTTAAAATATCTCATTATACTCACTGAGTGACACTCACCAAACAAGTATATTAAATAAGCTATTAATGATAAGCTATTACAAGCAATTAATGCCTAGGGTTTGCTGGTTTTATGCTTAAGTAATGTCTAAATTTTGACTCGTCACTTGAGTGTAGCTGATGTTGACTGGAATGAGATATTTTGAAGAGAAATACAATTTTCTCAATTTAATATTTTTTAATGGAAAACACATAATTATATCCCACTGAAATACTACTTCACACTGGCAATAGCTCCTCTGCATTATAAGTGCTTGGTTAGGGGTTAAAGGAACCTTTTTAAATGCAAGCTTCTCACAGTTATAGTGAGCATAAATGATTTGTTGTTTTGTAAAAGTAAATGATTTAAGGACTTATATAAATTTCTCAGTCAGCAAAGGGCCCATTTCTTGCCGGCTGGTTGCATGGTTACTACTTAAATAACTTCACATGTGCCATTTTTAAAAATCTGATCTAATTCTTTAGATGGAGCTGCACGTTCAGGCTCTGTGTCCTCTAACAGGCTCCATATTTTGTCAAAGTTACACAAGGTCTGAATCGATTGCGCTGTGATTTCAAGCGTAGGCGTATATTGGTTCAGTATGTGTCTGCCCTCTGCAGATTTACTTTGGGGGCAGGCAAAAAAGAAAAGGAAAAAGTATCCACTACAATTCATACACAGTAGATGGGAGACCATGCCAATTAAAAAAAAAAGTGTTAAAGCTTATAGTATGCACAGGTAAGAAGATGAGGAATACCACTGGATTGTTTATATTTCTTACTTAACTTTTATTTGGAGGTCAGCTCATTTAGATAGAGACCAGTCTGCAAAGAGCACAGCAAAACTTTGATTTTAAAGATTTTAAAATAATGTTTTTTCCTTCAGTTAATATCAGTTAAGCTCTTCTATCTGTCATTGCAGCTATTTAAAAAAATGTGATGTATGTATGTATGTAAATAAATTTAAATATACAACGTATTCCAAAAGAAAATGCAAATCTAGGCACATTACTGTCCAAAAGACTCACAGTCCAAAGGCTGAGCTCAGTGTTGAGGGAAAGGGAAAAATTTGATGTGTTACTGTAAAGACAGAGCTACAGAAGGGGAGGGTGCACGTAGCAGCTCAATAACTCATCACAAGTTGTGAATCAGCCAGCTCCAACAACCATTTGTCACACACGAGAAAACGTCCGCCCATTTAATCAAGACGACGCTGCTGAGGACGGTGGACCAGCAGGCATCAGTCAGTTAGCTCAGAAACGTTGAAGCTAATTAGTGAAATGAATGAAGAAAGCAAGGACAGCCAGGAGCAGGGTTAGAGAGCCGATGATGTTTACGTGCTGGCCGTTTGTCAAACGGTGACTACCCACTGATTGGACACGTTACAGCCCCCTTCATTTGGCTATGCTGCATAAATACATGAAGACACACAGAATAATAAAGAGTGTTTTTTCAAGGAAGCGTGACTGTGTTCTCAGGCTCCATTTTGTTTTCAAATGCTTGACCCCTTGTGAACTCACAGTAGCACAAAAACGCCTTGGGGCCCCATGATGCCTGAACACTTGAGGTGTGAAAACAGCAAAATCTAAAAAGTGCTGGGGGACATTTCTGCATTATACAGATTTAAACTTGAATTTAGAGTATTCCAGCTGCTGTTGACACCATGCCATGAAAAAATAGCTGGGTTTCATGTTAAACAGAAAGTCAAACAATAAAGACTTGTTGAATGTAGTAATTTCTACCTCAAACAAATTAAAAATTCTGCCTTTTGTGGCTCCAAGATTAAATTCAGAAGACATTGTGGACTTGGTAAAAACTCTTAAATGATGTTTTGGCTTTGGATGAAATAACAGAACTGAATACAGAAAAGGTTTAAACCGTCAAGTGAACAAAGAGTTATTTTATAGTCTCATTTTATTTATTCATTTGCGTCTTTTTTTTAATGTTTTGAGTAAATGGATTTTGAAAAAAGGCAAATTGATAATGAAAAGGTACAACCCTTTTATTCAGTGAACGTGTCCTCATAAATAATGGATTGATTGAGATTTATGCTCACGGATGTATTAGAAAAAAAAAAATTTACAATGTTGGTTGAATTCAATTTTAGAATGAACACTGAGGATGAGTCATTCAGTTATTAAGACATACTTCACAGGTCTCTCTTGCATTGTATTTTACAACCTGCAGTACAAACCAAAGCTACTGAGGCTTCCTCCTTGCACCGTCTACATTTGCATATTTAGATGGCTGCAGACTAATTAGCAGTGGAGCCACGAGCAGTGCAGGTCACAGCAGTAGAACAAAGCCCATCACTCAGGTAAATGTAATTAGATATTATATAATGTCGCCTCAGAAGGAGATTGATGTGTCCTGACAGAGACAAACTCACAGTACAGTACTCTGACTCTTTCCGCACACAGATGACTTTTTTTCCCCCAAATTTTCACATTAAAGTCGACCAATAACTGTTCCCAAAGCATGGATTTACAGAATGTAATCTGTCCTGCTCCTGACATCACTTCATTAAACTTTTGGCTTTCTTCTCTGTTCCCACATAAGAAGTCCTTCTACCTGTCTGTCCTCTAAGACAAAGTCGCCTGGTCTTCTCAAGGCTCCATGGTCATCTCCCCCCTCTCCTGTTTTGGCATGCCTGTGCCAGGTATTTGTTCGAATTCCTCACACCCCGCGGGGATAGGTATGTCCCCCCCTTCTTCCACCCATCCCTCTGCTCTTTACTGCCTGTCTCTGTCTATCTTATGTATGCCAGCACATGTATGAAGTGGCCAACATGAGGCGTACAGCCTCCACATTTTACTGCCTAGTCACAACTAAATCATTTCCAACTTGTTCAGCCTCTTGGAGCTGGCAAACCACAGCTGTGGGTATGACGCCAGGCGGGCCAAAAACAACTTGGTGGAAAACAGGCGACTGTGAGCTGCGTTTGATAACTGTTGAAAGAAAGAGCTGTTTATTCTGTTGTCGGAGGCCACTTATTGGATCCTCCACTTCAACCTTTCTCTGACATGGAAAAATGTTGATACAGGCAAGAATCTGGGACTATTAATTTCCTCTAAGCACCAAATCATGAAATGAATCCTCAGTGTGTGTATGTGTGTATATGTGTATGTGTATGAATGTGTGAGAAGAACGCCATGTGTTTTAACATGGTTTAAACATGAGCTGATGTGGTATTGACATTGGGTCAGGGTTGAAGTGCATTAGTTATTGCAGTGCGTCATGAAAATGACAGCAATGTTTCAGTGGTCTCAGTGTGTTTGTCTCTTTGCCTGTCTCCATAGAGAGTCTTCGCACTCATAGTTTAAATCGAACCAGAAAAACCCATTGTGTGCTTTTTTGATTGTGATAATACCCTTCGGGTAACAGGCAGAAAAATGAACTGTATACACGTAGTTGGGTCCAAATCAAATTAACAAGACGCTACAGATGACAAACCCAAAGGCCTTAAACCTCTACTCCTCTTCTTTCCCCAATAGTAGGTAACAAGAAGGCACAACAAAAAATGTTAAAATGGGAAGCCAAAATAAGCACGTCTAATTCTTTCTAAACCTTTTTTATTGTTTTCAAAGGCCAGCTAGATAGTTTATTAAAGGCTGTTTAAATCTGCAGCTTTGAACCATATATGAGTCAATTTGTTTAGCTGGCAATAAAATAATTTCTTTATGGCCAAGAATAAAAGGTCCACCATAAAACAAAGAGAAAGTTAACTTAAGATTAAACTCACTATTGTTGTTTCATACACAAAGATAAAATATGCTTCAAAGTCTTTCCACTGAATAAACTAAGGTTTAATAAATCCAGCCAAATAAAATGTTAGCTTCAAGCTGTTCATGTTATGGCCTTATCTGACTTTAACAGCACTGGACTTTTTGCCAAAAAATATGATGTTAGGATACCATTTATGGTGCGACTTGTAATGGAAAGTCTTTGCAGTGGTTATGCGATAAGATTTATGATTCGCTCAAAAGAACTGAAAAAAAAGGAGTCAGCAAACCAAACTAAAGATTACTGTAAAACACTTTCACTTGGGATCATAAAACATTATTTAGAAAACATATATTCACTGCCTGTATTTTCAACTCTTATACCAGCATTCAGCAGACCTCCTCTGTATTCTTCATTAGTAATAATTCCAAGTAACTAAAATAGGTCAACTGTAGCCATAAGTGAATGCTTTTATGATGATTAGACGTGAGGATTTCAACCATAGTTTCTGCTGATTAAGACAAATGAGATTCCTCAAACCCTTTTCTATTATGGCTGCCATTTTTGTACATTATCAGAGCATCGTCATTATCTGCTGCTGATCTGGACCCCAATACAGGGCCAACAGATGCTAAATATTCAGTTTTCGCAGGATGAGCCCCTTCACTCTGCATCCCGTCCCACCCCCTTCCCACTCCCACACACACTCCCTCTTCACACATCAAACAGAGCTGCACCGAGCAGCACAGATCAGACCAGGAAAAGTTACTTTGGCCTTCACCTCTCCCTGCAGCTGAGGTGAAATAACCCCAGTCTTTGAGCTCAAGAATCAGAAGGATAATTCAAAATGGGGACAGGAGTTTTTCAACAAACATATTTGTGGACTATTTTTTTCACAGCTTCTGGGATTGAACTATTTTGAGGTAAGTTTTAGAGAATCTGCAGAATAACTGAGTAATTGAAGATTGTTTAAAGACTAATAAGATGACTTTTTGCTTTTTTGGGGGGAGCCTTGCTTTGAACCACACCATTAAGCAGGTGGTATCTAATGATTGTCATTTTTTTTTTTTTTTTACACAGAATGTCACGTTAGAGTGTACATTTTAATTTTAAGTGACAAAAAGTTGTTGAATTATTGCTCTTCTTAAAATATGTCCAAACCAAAACCATTTTCTGAAAGCTTCTAATAATTTTTTTTTTTTTTCATTTGTTGTAATTAAAGGAATAAGGTGAAATCAAACACACATTTGACTGCAAGACTAGTTTCAATTAAATACGAAAAAAAAGAAGAACAAAATTCAACAGTTGCTTCATTTTCTCATTCGAGAGCTCCTATCATGGGTTTAACCCAGCTGTTATTTAATGCGGTGAGCTAGCGAGCTGGTGAGCCGGTGAGGTCTGGAGGCGCGCTGCTCTGCAGGGGTTTGGCTGCTCCTCTGCAGTTCAACAGTAGCTCTTAACCCTGGAGCAGGCCGGGTCACCATGTGTCACACAGGCTGGCCCTGTCAGGCTCCCCACGGCTGCTTTGATGTTGCCACAGATTACATTTCTACGGAGCAATATCAGTCTTTGACAAAGTATTGATGTCTTGTCTACACTGTAGAAATAATATGACAGAGGAAAACATTTGAGCAGTAAATACTCTCTTCTTCAGGCAGCAATCTGTCGAAATGTTTCAACTGAAAGACATTAAAAAAGTCCTTATGCCTATGTCATTGTGCTGTCCACTGACTCAGCAGATTTCTATGTTCCACATGCAAACCACTGGTGTGAAGAAACACAGACGTAAACCCCAAACTACGCTCAAACAATAAGGAAAGCCTGGATTGCCAATGAACAATAACATCTACTTTGCTCCTGGAAAAAATGAACATATGTCTTATACACACATTCAACAACACACATGCACATTCAGAAGAGGTAGATTTAAAAGTTATTGAGACGTAATCTGAGAAACACTGAGGTCATGCATGTTCTTTCCCACATATTAGTGTCCCACTCAGCCTAATTGTTGCCCAACTCCTGACCTTTAGGAGGAGCCGTCTGTGGAGGTTTCAGCTGAGATTTACAGTCTTCAGACAGAACCCTCCTACTCTGAAAATCCAATTATTTTACTAAAACCATGACAGGCTCGGCTGGCTCCCAGTGAAGCTGTAAAACTGAGAGGCAGTGCCAACCAGAGCAGGTTTCTCTGAGAACATAAACCATGATGGTTTTGCTGACATCTTCATTTTCTACTGCGTGTTTATATGACTTTTATTACTTTATCTGCCATCAACATTCATATGTATATGAATCACTATGTTAGTTTTGTTGTTCTTAAACTGTGTAGCACACAAAAAATATACAGAAATAGAGAATATAACTAGCAGGACAGCACATGATGGATACTAACAGGATATTCTTGTATTTTTTTCTTTTTGACCCAAACCATCCCTCCTCCCTCCTCTGTCTTTAAACCTCTCTCTGTAACTGGATCAGGCATTTAACCCTGAATTACTCTTAAGTTTCAAACCTTTTGATTTTAACACCATGGACCTCTCAGGCTCTTTACCTCCACCTTCTCCTTACACCTTCCCTGTTACTCCAAATGTCTCCATACCGTCCTCCTCTCCCTCTGTCTCTCCCTCACCTAGCCTAGCATCCACAGCTCTCTTCTGCTCCCTTCTCTCCCTCCTCTCCCTGCTGGGCATCACAGGAAATCTGTACACTTTGGGCCTCCTCCTGAAGCGCAGAAGGAGCAGGAGGAGACGTGGAGCAGGACTGACTTGCTGCCATGTCAGGGTACCTGTACCATCCTGCCTTGCCAACACCTCCTCCCCCTCCTCCTCTCCCAACTCGTCTTCCTCCTTCTCCTCCTCCTCTCTTCACCTCCAGGTGCTGAGCCTTGCTCTCGCTGACCTACTCTACCTTTTCACCGCTCCCTTCATTGTGTATGACAGCCTGGCGTCTGGCTGGGCCTTTGGAGAACTGGGCTGCCGCCTCCTCCTGAGCCTGGACCTCCTCACCATGCACGCCTCCATCTTCACCCTCACAGCCATGAGTCTGGACCGCTACCGTGCAGTGGCTCATCCTCTGCACACCTCCTCCTCTAACTCCTCAGGCTTGCTGCGGGTTGGCCTGGCCTGGGGGCTGGCGGTGGCTCTCAGTCTGCCCATGATGATTACGCTGCACCTGGAGGACGGGGAGAACCACGAGGGCCAGCTGTGTGTGCCGGCATGGGACGAGCAGAGTTCAAAAGCCTACCTGAGCGTGCTTTTCTGCACCAGCATCCTTGGACCGGGGCTGGCCATCGGAGGGCTTTACGCAACTCTTGGCAGACTGTACTGGGTGTCTCAGACCAGGCCGGCCTGGGCCACTGGGAGCAGTACCGCTTGTCCTCCTCGTGCACCCAAACCCAAAGTCCTGCTTCTTATCCTTGGTATCGTCCTGGCCTTCTGGGCCTGCTTCCTTCCTTTCTGGATCTGGCAGCTGCTGCCCCTCTACCAGCCGGACATGCTGCGAACAGTCCCAGTAGGGACACAGGTGACGGTGAATCGAATCCTCACAGGGCTCACGTATGGAAACTCATGCGTGAATCCATTTTTCTACACACTGTTGACAGGGAAACGAAGACGCAACCGACAGTTGCAGACATCAACAAATCAGCTCTGCCGCAAGAGCAGTCCACTACAGTAGTGTGAGTCTCTTAGCTCAGAGACAGTAATGTGACAGTGCTCGCAGCTGTGAAAAGTACTTAATATGAAAGCTTTAAGAGTTTCAAAAATGATGCCTAGGGATGAATTTTCTAAGGAAAAAGAACAAAATAATGAAAGCACTTTGTATGTATGCTTGGTGAAATATTGTCTGACAATCGCTCCCACCCAAATCATGCTTTGGCTGTTAACCTACGTCAAATGTTGGTGATCTAAATAAATGAGATCGACAACGCATTTTTCATGACGTTATTTTTGTGGCAATGGTAAAAAGGCAATGGGAGTACTTAGATAGAGGAGTGATTCAATACAGAAATAGAGAAGAGCAGTTTATTCAGTAAACATATTTGTATTCTTCTCTCTGTGTTGTATGAACAGGTTATTCTGCATGTGCCTCATGCACCATCATTTCCAGTAAAGCCCTCATGCACTTGTGCCAGAGAAACTATAAAAGAAAATGTGTGTTTGTGAACAGCTGGCTGTATCTGCTCAGTACCTCTATGGGACATTTTTCTGAGACTTTGTTTGTTGATGTAATGAATTATGTCTGAGCGGGTCAACACTCTTTTGTTTGCTTCCCCTGAACCGGACAAATCTAAAACAACATTTTTTATAGTCATGACCTGCATGTTGGGTATAAAAATGTACTTATTGTTATTTTGACTCATGCAAAGCTCTGCATGGCCTCGACTTCTTTGACTGTAACTGATGTTTATAATAATGTGTAATGTAAAGCTTTAAATAAAGAATGTGCTTTCTGTAAGACTGTAGTTTGATTTTAAGAAGCTCAAAGGAAAACAAATCTGCTTTCTCTGCTTTGCAAAATCAAGATAATGTAACTAGAGCTCCTGTGAATGAGATCAACTGAACAGTTCAAAGGACTTGATACAGAAAGAGGCTAGTAAGGAAAAAAAGAACAAGATGCAAAGACGCTTGGTGTAGATTAATCATTGGCTTGAGTCACCATGTCCGCATTTCTCGAAGGTCTTCCCCGCTCTTGAGTACACACTCGTCGGTTGGTGTTATTGTGTCTCCCCGCAGCAGCGTCCTGTTTCTGTCTGAGTCAAAGGCTGTACTGTTCTCTACCGCAGACCCTGCTGCTCTTTGACGCAGATGAACAAATATTGTTGTTTGACAGAAAGGAGGAAGGATGGGGAGGAGATGATGGGACAAAAAGGGGCAGGTTGGTATCATGTGAGCATGTCGTTGCAGTCAGAAACCGTTTTTTTTTCTATGGCGAGGAGTGGTTGAGGCTCAAGATGTGACCATGTCATACTTAGGGCCTCTGGTCTAAGTCTGGTAGAGGACTTTTGTTGCAAGTTAAACCCTTTTCTCTTCGATCTTTCTCCTTTTGCACTACCTGCTAATGTGCTAACTTCCAGGGAGCCAGATAGCTTGGAAATATATGAAGGAACAGCATTGCCTCAGTCAACATAAATAGACAAATTTTGTGTAGATCTTTTTAGGTAAACCATGGCACACTTTTAATCTTGCAGCATGTCTGCATCTGTGCTAATTGCAGGCATCCTTAATTAAAAAAATTATGTAACTCTTAAAATAAACAAATGAATTCATTTTTTTCCCCTTTATGTTTGATAAAACTATTTTTAAACTATTTTGCCTTAATTTAAATCTTTAGAAAAGTACGTCTTTGTATTTGACGTACATGATAATCTAAAACAACAAAAGACAAACTATATCAAATTCAATAATCCAATAAAAACTCTGTGTTCAGTGTCTCCTGTGTGACAAAAGTTACAGAAAAATACCTCTTCATATGAGAGAGGTTTAAACCTTCGCGTGTTGACTCAGACTTTTGGTGAGCTCTGGATAAAGACTTACATTTTTAATTACATCAACAATTTTCAGGAGCGTGTCTCATATGACATATTTAGTGTTTTTCTTCGTCCAGCCAAACCACATGGAGGGACCGCTGAACGTGTTTGACTGTGTTTTGACTTGACATCCAGTAACGTTTGTGAGAACACAATCCTTAGGTCATTATTTAAAGTGATTTCATGTAAAATGAAACTTGAATAATATACTTGAAACCATAAAAATAGGGTTTATTTATTTGCACATAAAGTGCACATGTCATTTTGCTTAATTAGAATTAGAGAAGCTGAGAGCTACAGGAGAAGCCATGGAGCACTGCAGGGTTTATACCAACAGGTTGAAGAGACACGCATACCTAAAGCATTTGTCAAGGGAGCTGCTGCATTTCTCTACACTGTGATGCCATTATTCCTTCTGTAGTCTCCACTGCCTGCCATGTGTTTCCAGTTACCTGGCTCGACTACCTCTGAGCAGAACGTTCCCACTGCTGTTATTATCTGGAGGCCAGTGCGCTCACACCACAGGGGGCACTTCTGTTGTGGAGTTAATGCAATATCCATCCAGCTTCAACAGACAACTGAGGCCCTCTCAGCACATTTGTCCATTTGAGAGGAATGTCTTGCAGACAAAGAGTCAGCTCCTTTTAGGATTAAAACCATAAGCCCTCGTGAGACTGGGTGATTTTTGGACCCCTGGGTCATACCAAAATGACACAAGATGAAGGGTGTAGCTTGAGTAAAGATGAAACCTTTCCAAAAACGACACTCAAGCAGCATTGTGGGTATTGAAGCACAGAGGGCTTGTTCTTAAATTTTCTGAGTCTGCATGGTGTACTGGTTTTGGGTGTCTGCATGTTCTAAAACTCAATATACCAGATGATTAAGTCCTCCCCCAGGTCGATGGGGATGACTGAGTGTTCGATAAACCTCAAATGCATACTGTTTGGTCAGCTCATACAAATGAATGGAAAATATTGTCTCACATGGCAGGCTGGCTGATCTATAAACTTTGAGTTGTTTGTGTTGGTAGATGCCAGTATGGGACGAATCGCTCCAACCACAACTTTTGTCCTCCTGAGCATAAGACACTTCTGATTTCATCCCGAGATTGAAATCAAAGTCTGCGGGGAAAACACAAGGACAAATATTATCCCATGGGAGCGTCGCTCTGTTCCACCTGAGGATTTCATAAATCCAGCACATGTCCGTTTCCTGGAACCACCAAGCATCTTTCCATCCCCTGCTCTCCTCTCGCTCCGCCTGTCAGGCCCTCCTCTTGACCAGTGTGCGAGGCTGCTGCAGGTGCCCCTCCCCTGGGCGGCCTGCTCAGGAAAGCACCCCGCCGTGCAGGCGAGACTGGGCCGCAGCCCGCGCCAAATTCATGCTGTGAGGTGTATAAGAGGCTCCCACTCACCCTAGACATACACGAAAAAGATTCTTCACACTCCTCCTTCGCCTGCCTTTCCTGAAAATTCAATCTTGCAATCTGTTTTCCCTCTCTCAATCACTTTTTGCCCCCTCAGTGTTTTCTCTTTGACCACGCACTCATCCTCAGCATGGTGTCACCTTACATCAAGTAAATGCTAACAGTTCTGACTTCCACTTTCATAAAATCTTACTTTTAACCAGAAACAACACTTTCATAGGCGAATTCTAAGACCTCCAGCTTCCAGCTTCTGTAACATCCCAGCATCATAAATCAAACACACTCAGTCAGGTTTTATGATACTGCTCATGTAGCCAACACAGTATTAAAGAAAACAGTTTGTAATCACTGGTTTGACGGCAAACATAGAAACCTCAGCACTCATAGTGTGTCTTTGTTCAACCTCTAGCAGCCCCACCATGAGGCGCCCTACTCCCCATCACGTCCCCTGACTTCACACCTCGGTGTCAGCCGCCAGGATCAGGCGAGGCCCAGGCCAGCCTGCCCTGAAAGGCCGGAGGTTACATCAACCGACACACACATTATGGTTCACACTGGGGCTCTTACTAGGAAAGACAGTAAATATGGCGCGTCGCCCTCTCCTCCCTGTGTTGCAGCATTTCTCTCCTCTTCCCCAGCCTCTTCCTCCCCCTCTCCTCCTCCTTCTCACGGCACGCTGCCCGTAAACAGTCATCCTTGTCAACTCAAGCGTCAAGGCTCCCCTTACCTCTGACCTTCTGACACTTTACTCATCTGATCCCTGTTGTTTGTTCATGGCTGAAGATGTATTTCACAAATTAGCCCAAAAGCCTGTGGATCATCAGATGAGTGATAGCTGCAATAATCTGTTGCATTTTTTTTTAGTCTTGAGAAAACAAAGACTGAATATGTTGGGTTTACAGACCATTTGCAAGACATTTAAATACAAAGCAACGGATATTACAAAGTATTAAAACAAAATTAAACATTTTCCATTATACAGACTTATGAATAATATTATAATCAAGAATGTGATCTGCAAGAGATCAGCAATCAAAAATCAAAATATAGCTCATTACAGACAATTTTTCACCTTTAAAAGGTGTAGTTGCTCCCCAAAGGCCTGCCTGTGGACTGTGCCTTAGGGGTATTTCCACAAAGTGAGGCAGCTTTGTTTATTTCTTACTAATCAAACATTATGGAGAGAAAAAAACTTTAGGTACTGAAACAACAGCCTTGCAGAGAAATTACTTTTGTCAGTGGAGAAAAATAAAGGGTGAAGGTTGAAGAGTTCAGGTCACAGTTAGAATAAGAGTGCCGCCTGCAGGAGAAACAAAGGAACAAACTGACCCCTTCTCGCTTAGTAAATTTACTCCTTTCAATTAACACTTTGTGACCTGACACTAACTTAATAAATTACTAAAAAGGTGCAATAAATCATCAAAAAATGAAAATTTTAAGCATATTCTTAGTAGTACAAAAATGTCATGGCTGTATCCTTTAAAAATGTTAAAAAAAAGAAAAAAGAAAAAAGAAAAGATGATGTGTATTTAATGTAGGATGTGATGTGAAGTAGTCTGAATCATGATGCTTTTTTGTTCATGCTTTGAAATGGGTTTCTGCAAACACTGTTGTGGAAAGTACATTGGGGCATGCTGAAAAAGACAATATTTTACGTAACTCCCCGGATACTAAAAAGAATGATTGATTTAACTTGTCTGGTTTCTTACGTGAGGACGTAGGCTAGGCGTGTGTTTGACGTGAGTGTGGCCTGAGTGCTTGATCCTGTTTTTCATGGCCCTATTTGTAATTAACCTAACACTTTCAAAAATCTTTATTTAAAGGTAAAAAAGATGAAAATGGTGAAAAAGACTTAAATGAGAATCTGATGGATAATTTAAAGTTGTATCACTTCCTGGGCTCTATTGGGTTAAGTCTAATGGTACTCTTTTAATACATATGATGAAGTTCAAGTGTTTGGTATCTCCCCATATTGGTAATTGCCTTGATCTTGACTATGCCCTTTGTGTGCATGGGTGGCAAGACTGGATCTATTTTCTTAGCCCATGTTGTTGCGAAGCATCACATTGGCTGGAGAGTACACAACGGATTCAAGGAGCTGAATCTCACAAACTACAAACAAAAATCTGAAAAACAACAAAAACAATTGTTGAAAATCTACCATACAACCTCATGTACTCTTTAACTTCATGTTCATGATTTTTTTACCAAGCTCCTCACTAACCACTCCTTCGTGGCACTATTACTGCGGTGTGAAAATACAGTGAACATTCTATCAGCGACCCTGTAACAGCAATAACATGACAGAAAAACTTCTCCTTTTAGTCTGTCTTTGCCCCATCTGACCTCCCAGCTCGGGTAGCTCAGTAACTGACCCATCCCCGTAAGAAGAAGGAAGGACACCTCCTGCCATGTCTCAGGAGCTTGGCTCTGCACAAAATACTCTGCTCACTCAACAAAGTCCACAACATATTAAGAGCTATGGCCAGTTGGACGGTAGGAAAAGTTTTAACACCTTTCAGTTGAAAAGGAAAATGTGAAATGTGTAAAACTAAGAAATAAGTTTTGAAACAATTTGATATAATTCTCTGATTACATACTAAGAAAAAAGTCAACTAGTTTGGTAATGTAAAACGTCAACCCTGCTGCTGAAGTGTTTTAAAAAGGCTGAATTTAATCTAATCCTGTAATGGATGAGCATGAGCAACACCAGTGTTGTGATTGAAAACTAATACCATGCTTTTCAAACCAAGTCACCTGTTCCTTAATACACCTGACACAACCAACTCTAATCACACTCAAGAAAGCCTGCTCTGCAGACACTTCTCAACACTTCTCAATACAGAACAAAAGACATTCAGCTAGGGCAAGTGGTTGTTCAATCTATTGATCCATGTTGCCCCCACAGCGTTCTCACCTTCCACAGTAACCTGCACCTCCTGGACATGTCTCTGAGCACCTGGGTGGTCAGTAACTGAACACCTGTACCTGACAGAGAGACTAAATAACCCAAGACATCAGAATAGCTGAATGGCCTGTAAACATGATGCTGCGGTCTGATCTGAGTGTGTGCAAGATGATGAATATTGTTTTTAATAACTGGACAAAAAGTCTTACGGGTCAGGCGGGGCAATGACGTCATTGAAAGATTAGTAAAACTTAGTTAATCAGTTTAGACTGGGGTGACAAGTGCAGCTTTTTAAGCATCCCAGCTGATTGATCAAACGTTTTGAACACCTTTACAGAAGCCCTGAATATTTTAGCCCTATTAAAATTAACCCAGTATTTATTTTATTATTATTTTTATTTATGTATTTATTTATTTAATTATTTTATTTTGTTTTATTTTATTTTATTTTATTTATTTATTTATTTATTGGGGGGGCATTTTGCTTTCCTTGTATCAAAACTATGTTAATGGGATTATCACACTACAAAGAACTCCGCAAAAAAAGCTGAGAGACACCACAGATACCCTTCAAAATTGTTCCTCCATTAATTTCTGTTTATGATAAACCAATGTAATGCCTTAAATGCCTTAAAATTAGAGTTTTAGATATGGGCTTTGTGCATTCAAAACTAAAGATGAACTTAGCTAAATGTTAGCTTACATGTGTACGCAGAGACACAAAATGGCCAAAAAACACTCTTTAAAAAACTTAAAGAATCATAATTAATGTTCTATATGCTAATAGTGCCAATAGTAAATAAAGAGGGGAAAAAAGAAAGTATAGCCACATACCTTTAGGAATGTCTAGGTTTGTTCATCAAGCTAAAGTAGCAGGCTTTTCTCTCCGCAGAAACTTTGACGCCTCCAAGAAAGAAACACGCTAATGGAGACGTTAAAAGGCCCGACAGGTGCGGTGGCAGCATCATACTTGGATATTTAAACTGTATATGTGTTGGTATGTGGCGCCTTCTTGTGGTTTAATTCCTCTGAAAACAACGTTACCGGAGGCGGAAACACAGAGACATGTCTGAGCAGTTGCTAGCAGCCGAAGAGTGGAAGAGAGGCTGATCGGCTAACTGAGTGTTTTCACGTACATTCGTTCCTAAAGCACAAATTTCGTTTGACGGGATATTGATGTCATATTGTGGAACTCAAAACGGCGGGTAAGCGTGTCAAAATGAGCTGTTTTATTTGTTTCAGTGTTTTATTCCCCCGTCGGTATCCTTTGAGCTAGCCGGCTAGCTAGTTAGCCAGTTTATGTAATCATGGCGGTTGTTGTCGTGCAGCGCTGGCTCAAGCTGGTTATCTGACAGAAACATGTTGTATATGAGATTTGAGAAGAATACTGGTGGCTTACAATGGCTTTTGTGTGAAAAGACGATCACAGGTTGTTGAAAACACGCGTTCAATCTCTTTACAATGTGTCGGAGACAAGTCAGCAGTGGTTATTTTGGTGCTAGTTTATGGCACCGTTTTAAAATGATTCCAAAGGTTTACTCAGTTTTCTGTTATTTTATTTTCCTGTCCTCACAGACGCCGCAGCAAATGGGACCAGCCCGGGCCCGGTCCTGGTCCTGGCTCTGGTGGGATGGGGGAGGCTGAGGCTGCACCCACTGGGGCTCTGGATGCTGCAGCTGCTGTGGCCGCCAAGATCAATGCAATGTTAGTAGCAAAGGGAAAACTGAAACCTTCGCAGATAGGAATCCCGGGACCACCTGACAAGGTAAGGACCGGTTATGTTATGTTGTATGTTAGAATTACCTCTTGGTAAGGCAAGTCTAGTTTATAAGCACTTTTCATACAAGAGCCATTTACGACTCTTTACAGAGTGAAAAACAAAACTGTAACATCCGTAGCATTACGGGAATATGCCTAGAAGGAAACACACATTCTGTACAAAATTCATGTACGAGTGCAAGGGAATTTTATTTGGCTAAAGCTCTATGACAGCTTAATGATTTAATGAAAAGCAGACCTGCTGTATCAATTGAATGAATCCTTTTCATACTTGGATGTACCATGAGAGTCATGCTGGTAGTTAAGACTTTTCTCTGTATCTCTTAGGGTTAGATATACCCAAGTTTAATCATTATTTTGCCATTAATTGTAAAATTATTATTGTAATAGATGCATATCTCATGTTAATGTACATTTGAGCAGATGTTTTTTCACAAAATCAGGTTTTTCCCACTATCTTGCTGTTTAATCGGTTGAATCAGATTTTCTTCAATGTTTACTGAAATAAATACAATTAAATAAAGTCTAAAATCTCATCTTTGTGAAAAATACTTGAGTTAATTTGGTAACTTGGTGTGTGACTGAATCCCGTATGACACAAATGTATGCTAAATCAATACGGACATCATGCTGATGTAAATAATTATATCCTTCTCCTCTCTCAGGTTATTGGTATTGCAAAGCCCCCAGCCCCAACAAAGGCCAAAGATGACCTGGTCGTAGCTGAGGTTGAAATCAATGACGTCCCTATCACCTGTAGGAACCTCTTGACTCGTGGGCAAACACAGGATGAGGTCAGTAGTAATGTGGGCAATCAGGTCTCATGAACTTATGGATGTTGCATGGGTTTGTGGAGTATTAAGCATCCTATTGTCTGCAGATCAGCAAAGTGAGTGGTGCTGCTGTTTCAACCAGGGGTCGTTATATGACTGCAGAGGAGAAGGGCAAAGCACTACCAGGGTGAGTTGTCTAAAACCACGTTTTCTGTTACTGATCATGAAATGTATTGCTGTAGTGATGCAACCTTTCTGCTTCTTCCATGAAGGGATCGACCTCTGTATCTGCACGTCCAAGGACAGACAAGAGATCTTGTAGACAGTTCGTATTTGAACAGACTTACTATCAGCACTCATGTAAGCTTATTTTTATTATATGTGATGCAGTCAGACTGATCATTTCTTTCCTTCCCTTCTAAGGGGCAGTTAATAGAATCAAAGAGATCATCACCAATGGTGTGGTGAAGGCTGCAACTGCCTCATCATCTTCGTCAACCTTCACCCCGAGTGCAGCTTCAGTAACAGTTTACCAGCAGCACAACCCAGTGCCTCCCTCACTGCCTCCCATAACCCACCACAAATCACACTTTCAGTCTGGGGTAGGACAGTTTTCTATTGTCTTTTATATCTCGTGAACTAAAATTATCCTGCTTTTAATTGTGCTTTTGTCTTAATGTGTTTAATTCACATTAATTATTGCAGTATATGTTGGTAATGCTTGTTGTTGTGACATGACCTTGTGTTGTTTTTTCCCCCAGATGCACTATGTTCAGGATAAAGTTTTTGTTGGTCTAGAGCATGCTGTCCCTGGGTTTGTGGTCAAAGAGCGGGTTGAAGGTCCTGGCTGTTCGTATCTGCAGCACATCCAGGCTGAGACGGGGGCTAAAGTCTTCCTCAGAGGAAAAGGATCAGGCTGTTTGGAGCCAGCTTCTGGACGAGAAGCCTTTGAACCCATGTACATCTACATCAGGTGTGTGTGGGTGTGCTATGACTGAAGAAAGATTAAGAACCTGTCCCAAGACAATAGCTGCATGTGCAATAGTAGGTACAAGCTGGACTATTTTGCTATGTGGTAGTATGACTAAAACCACTTATAACCATTTCTCTCTCCAGTCATCCTAAACCAGAAGGGCTCGCAGCAGCAAAAACTTTGTGTGAGAACCTGCTACAGACGGTGAGTAATATCCTGTATTGTGAAAGAATATTACCATACTTTGTCCAGTTGTTTGCTTTTCCATTCAAACTACAAAAATTACTCTGTTAGTAGCTTAACTACAACAGATGTTGAGCTGACAACAGTTCCTCCAAGCTGACTGATTTCTTGTAAGAATGATCATCACCAGCTATCTCTAGGAAAATGAGCTTAAACAATACAATTGTCTGTCACCAGGTCCATGCAGAGTATTCTCAGTTTCTCAATCAAATGAGCTCAATGATTCCTTCACAACAAGGTACGGTACAGCCCATAATTACCAAAACTTGGAGTAAACTGTTGCTTTTCTCCAGTTCACAGCTTCAGTAGCCTCAGTCAGGACTTATTTCATTATTGTTAAAATCAGACTATTCCTTCTCCTTCAGGCTTTGCACAGCATCCAGTGGTAAATGGGATGCTTCCACAGCCTCCTTACTACCCCCCTGCTGGATTCCAGCCCAGCTACCCCATGCCTGTACCACCACCACAGCCACAGCCACAGCCTGTCCCCCCACCATACACCGTTCCACCTCCAGTACCTCCCACAGCACCTGTGGCTGTGCCTCCTCAGTACCCCCTTCCCCCTGCCCCTGCTCCTGCTCCCAACCCAGTCCCAGCTCCCGCTCTGGTCCCTGCACCAGCTGCTGCCGCTCCGGGAACTTTGCCGCAGGTATGAAATGACAACAACTTGAGTTGTCTTAACCTTGTATATGAGGCTTAAGAAGCAACAAAGCTGTTTTTTCTCCTTGCTGCAGACTCTTCCTCCTGTACCTTTTCCTCAAACAGCGGTGCCTCAGCCCAAAGCTCCGCCCCCTGCCCCCCAAGCCAACCTGCCACAGAAAAGACGCTTCACAGAGGAGGTTCCAGATGAAAGGCACAGCAGCCTACTTGGATACCAGGTATTTTCAAACTTTCCCATATTTAACCAAGAGCCTTGGCATATTCACCACTGCCTTTTTTGATCCAACTTGTTACCCCTTGGTACTCAAGTTTTATCATATTGTTTTATCTGTCAACCCTAAGTTAGCTCTGCCTGTTTCTACTTTGTTACTGCATTGTTTGTGATTTATCTGGTACCATTTTTCTTTTTTTTCTCTTTTTTATCTAGACAGGTTAATAAGATGCTGGTTGCTATTGTTCACCTCTGTTTTACTTAGTTTTCTGTTGTATAGAATTTCACAAGAAGGCTTTTTTACACTGATAAGTAGGGCTGAAACAATTCCTTGAATAATTCGAGTAACTTGATTACAAAAAAATGATCGAGGAATTACCTGCACCTTGATGACTTGTTTAATTTTAAAAGATCAGAGAATGGTGTTTCGCCTGGAATACTTTTGATATTGCAAATAGAACAGACACTATATTTAGTGACTTTTCAGAGGCCAGTGACAAATATAGTTTCTTTTCTGTATTTTGGAGACTGACGTGAAAGCATGCGTTGATCTGCATCACTAGCGGCTTCTCAATGAGCTGGGCGTGCTGAGCCCCTCCCCTATCCAAAATCTCTCAGTAACAGACCATCACAGACGGACGTCTTGCTCACAGCAGTCTCAGAGCTCATATCTCGTCAGATTGCATTGAATTCAAATCATATCATCCAAAGTCACTTGTTTTTCCACCTGTTTGAAATAAATTTTCATTTGATAAATAATTGCTCTTTAACTGAACAAAAAATTGTTTTATCCAACTGCTCAGTTAATCAATGGGATTTTCTGTAGAAAACTCTAATACTAAGATATTCAATAGCCGCAGCCCAACTGATAAACTTCAGAATTTTTTTATGGTGACTTGGAAATAGTTTAATCAGACCTGTGGTAAGGTTTTCACAGCTATATAATTTTAAACTGAGTGTTAGCGAAGCTATAAGTGATTTACTTGGATAGTAGTGTTAGGGCAGGGTATAGTAGAGAATGTCTGCTAATCGCACCTGTGTGTTTTTCTGCTCATAGCATGGACCCATTCATATGACTAATTTAGGTGCAGGCCTCCCAGTGGGCAGACCAGAGACTACAGGACCCCCACCACAGAGTTCCTCCGGCCCACCGGTTGAGAGGGACAGGTGCGAGAGTTCATTTATTATATTTAATTGACATAAATTCCTTTTTTTGGATGAAAAATGAACAGTGTGCAGCTGGGTGGTCCTGTTTACCTGACACTATTTCCCTTTGACTTTTATAGTAGGCAGTTAATGCCTCCACCTACATTGCCTGTGAATGGAGTGAGACCCAAGATGGAGGAGAGAAGGGCGGCACCAGGCCCTGTGGGTAAGGACTTATCCTGTGGGTTGACAAATCCCTGTCCAAATCCAAATCCACAGTTCCTGCCCATGGACTGTGCCGCTTTCAATAAGCCTCGATCTGCTCTCTACCTTTATGTAGACAAGCGAAATTTAAATCCTTTCCTGGACCACTAGACTGTGTCTAATGTCGGGGCTCTTAGCTGAGATTACTAAACAGGTGTAACATTAATCCCAGGCAGACATGTTATCACATGGGATTGCTGGAGAAGCTTTAATTTTTTTCCTGGTTTTAATTAATGGAGCCTCACTTCTGTGGCCGGTCAGAGTTTTACACGTGCTCTCACTCAGCCTCAGCCTCTTTTAAACTTCTTTCAGTTCTTATAGGGTTCTTCTGCTGTGACGAGAAATCTCCAGATAGAGAGGTGGAGCAGTGACCCCAAGTTTTCATAGTCATAGTACTTTACCGTCATCGTGTTTTGATGACATCATCAGTCTGGCTTGTCCATGATTTGTTGTCTTTCCTCACTAACGAGAATCTCTCCTGTTTTGTGTTTTTCTCTTTTTCTCTGTGTTTTCTTCTCTTCCATGTATCTCTGGGGGTGATGCTGGATTCTGATTGGGGGTGGGGCACGACTCTTCCTCTGACGCTGTCCCGCTGCTCGATCGGATGACCCTATGCTGTCGCTCCCCACCAACCAATGGCTGCCTTCACTGGCTGCCCCCTCCTCCAATCTTTTGAAACATTCTGATTTAAATCGATTAACAATTTGTTTCTCCCTAAATGTGTGTGATATAATTATCTTTTACCTGTCTTTTGAGATGTTTCTGCTGCTGTTCTTTTTGCTTCTTGTTCCTCTGCCCCATATTTCTCTCCTTCCACGTGCCCCTTCTCTCTTTCTTGTGTTTCCCCTCTTCTTCTTTCAGAGCCTGCTGTGAAGAGACTGAAAACTGGTTTGGTGGCATACACAGGTGACTCATCTGATGAAGAGGAAGACCACTCAACCTCCAAAGCCTCAGGGCAAGGTAACCCTGGGGCAGCTCCCCCTACCTCCACCTCCTCAGGCTGGACACAGGGCTATCGCTGCCCTCCTCCACCACCCCCTCGTGCTAAAACACAAACACAGCAACAATCTATGCCTTTCTGGATGGCACCCTAAAACATGACAGATCACTCTGAGCACTCTCTGCAGAGTCTTACAAGCTGTTCGCCATAACTGAGCCTGTTTCTTTCCCATTACGGTTATCTCACAGAGGACTCTTTGGTTGGAAACTTGGATTCTAATGGACATACTAATGACTTGGTGAACCCCTGTTTTTTTTTGTATTTTTGGGCACACATATAGTTTGGAGATGAACATTTGCAGAACTAGTCCTCCAAACTATTTGTGGATGTTTTGAGAGCAAAATTCTGCCTCTGGTTTTATTTAGAAGTATCAAAAGCTCATGCCCATTTAAGGGTTTAAATATAGTGTCTTTGTAGAAAACTAAATCACAAGGCCATGATGTCAAACATCACAATTTTTAATTTTGTTCCAAGTCCGAGTTTGTCAACCCCACCCCATCAAAACCTGTGGCACCATCCTTTTGTATTTGGGTCTTTTGTACAGATGATATAGACTTACATGTAGTAAACATATGGAACTTATTTCATGCTTTTATGAAATAAATAAACTTAATTTATTGCTGTGTTTGGGCTTGTATATCTGTGTTACATGTTTTTTCCTTATTAAAGGCTTTTCTGCTACATGTGGAAAGTTATACATCACACATCAAGTTTCTGTTTGCCAATTATCCTTTAACTTTTCCGTTTGCTCAAATAAGGACTAGATAAAGATAATCAATTGGATTTATTTATGGTACTGCCATTTATAGAAAAGTTTTGACTTCCTTAATGCTATTGGAAACATTTTTCCAATGAACTTTTTACAAATATGTTCAGTTTAAACTCGGAAAGGTTTTCAAAGTCTAAGAAGTATCATATGCATTTCATTTAATAGAACAATTAGTTTTCACTTTTTAAAACTATGTGTCAAAATAATTTACATAAAGCCTCTTAAAATGATAGGATGATGAAGCTTGGGGGGAATTCTCAGAGTAATATCTGTATTGTTTCATATCATCTCAATCTCTGGCTCTCTTGGTGGGTTTTTCTGGTTATACTGAGCAATGCGGCTCTCCATGACTGGCCTGAAGTGACGGATCAATCCCTGCAGGAGAAAAGCAGAAATTGCTTGGTTATGTACAAATGAGCCCTTGTTGACATTGTACAAATATCCAAAGTGAGGTTTTGTCACCTGCACAGGCCAGGCAGCTCCATCCCCTAGAGCACAAATAGTGTGTCCCTCAATCTGCTTGCTGAGTTCCCAAATCATGTCGATCTCTGAAACGGCTGCTTCCCCTCGAACAAACCTCCACATCATTTTATCCATCCAGTCAACCCCTGAAGCAGAGGATAGAGCAGGTACAATAAAACAATGGCAGAAGGTCACTGAGATTAATTTAGTTTGAGAGTATTATTGTAACATAAAAGCCATTTTTTGACATCTTTCAGTTTAAATAATCAACTTTCTTATCCTTGGTAGGACAATCTTTTGCTGATACAAAGCGACATTTGTTAAGGGAGTCACAGGGTTATAAATAAGTTGACCTTTTTGTTTCAATGTTAAAAGCATTGTGTAGTTCCTCACCCTCTCTGCAGGGGGTGCACTGTCCACAGCTCTCATGTTTGTAGAACTCAACCAGACGTGCGATGGCTCTTATCACATCAGTCTGAAAAAGACAAAAAGTTCACAGCTCCTCTTTTTTAGTTTTTTGCTGAATCTGTGCTGTACTGCACTTTTATTTTGTACAGTATTCAGATTTACCGATTTATCCATAACTATGATCGCAGCAGTTCCCAATGCAGTTTCTGCTCGGACCAGGTCATCAAAATCCATCAGAACATCGTCACACACATGGCGAGGGATGATGGGAGTGGAGGACCCTCCTGGGATCACTCCCAGTAGATTGTCCCAGCCACCCCTCACTCCGCCTGCACCAATCACATAAGAGGAGAGAGGAAGCCATCTACATTTAATCAACTGAACTAACACCAACACAGAGTCAGACTGTAAACACACACACACCTGCATGTCTCTCTATTAGTTCCCTCAGAGGAACAGACATCTCCTCCTCTACAGTGCATGGTGTGTTCACATGACCAGAGATGTTGAACAGCTTTGTCCCGGAGTTCCTTTCTCTCCCAAAGCTGGCAAACCAAGCCCCGCCTCGACGACAGATCGCAGGTGCCACAGCAACTGTCTCCACGTTGGAAACTGTTGTGGGGCATCCAAACACCCCTTGAGGGCCATAAAAAGCAGCAGTGAATTACCACTCAGAATTGCAAAAAATACTAATTTCAAGTCACCAAGATAAAATAAACCCTGGTAAAGATGATACAGGGGCTTTTATGTCACCTATATCTGCAGGGAAAGGCGGTTTGAGTCTGGGCTTTCCTTGTTTGCCTTCGAGAGACTCGATGAGGGCTGTTTCCTCCCCACAAATGTAAGCTCCAGCTCCTCGCATCACGAAAACATCAAAGTCGTACCCAGAACCACAGGCATTCTTCCCGATCAGCTTGGCCTTGTATGCCTCGTTTATAGCTACCTGTTTGAAGAGCAGAACGAATCAATAACAACATCCAGGGTAGGTAGTCAAATTATATATGTGAGCTTTTTATACCTGAAGATTGGATGACTCGTTGTAAAACTCTCCTCTGATATAGATGTAAGCAGCACGTGCACCCATGGCTCTCCCAGCAACCAGGCAGCCTTCTACTAGCTTATGGGGGTCATGACGCATTATCTCGCGGTCCTTACATGTCCCAGGCTCGCCCTCATCAGCATTCACCACCAGGTACTTGGGCCTTGGATGAAAAAGGAAATACAGTGATAGAAGGAGCTGTTAATGGTGTGGACAGTGGTGCTCACCTTGAGTGTTTCTACTCTGTTTTGCTCCAACCTTCCATCACTTGGTTTGTTCATGAAGCTCCACTTCATGCCTGTGGGGAAGCCTGCCCCTCCTCTGCCTCGAAGCCCTGAAATCTTCACCTCATTTAGGATCCAATCTGATCCCTTCAATATGATCTCCTTGGTCTTATACCAGTCCCCTCGTTTGAGTGCTCCCTTGAGTCTGGTGAAAGAGTCAGAGAGATTTCTGCTTACTTTTGATCTAAGTGCTTGATGATTTGGCAGACCAGCTTTGCTTTCTGTCTTTTTACCTCCAGTCATGCCGGCCATATAAGTTTGTGAATATGCGGTCTTGGTCGCTCAGAGGGCCAAACTTGGTCTTTTTTGGCTTTGTCTGAATTAAAGAGATTAAAAAAAAAGAAAAAAAAAACAGAGGTAAAGATGAATGTCAGGAATGAAAATGTTTTAGCAGCTTTTTTGATTTAAAAAAAAAAAAAAAATTGGATTTGTGTGCAAGTCCATGAAATATAAAATTGTTTTACTGTATTTTACATAAATGAGTGTGTATTTTTATTTTACAAGCAAACCATTTACTTTCGGTTGATAATGTGTTCTTGCCGCAACACATTCATAATTGTATGAAAGTATTTTGTTTCGTTATTAATTAGGTTATGACGTACCTATGAAGTTACGTATCAATGTTATTTATTATAACGGTATAAGCTAAACACGGTACACGGTAGTAAAAGTAGGCCTACCTGTGGCTGCGCCGCGGTGCTGTAGGTCAGACGCGGAGTGACCTGACGCATCACAGCTCCCCACAACTCCCACCGCCGCAGCATCGTGCACGAGCCTGTCCACAGTCAACTGACAAACTGCTAGCTTCTCCAAAACTCAAAGATGCCTCTCACGTGGCCCTGGCTGACTTTTAAGTCTACCAAACATCGATTTCTGATACCGTAGCAGAGCAAGTATCTGGGGGTGAAGTGTGGACCTGCGGCTTCAGCCTAATTAAACTAAGGAGATTAACGAACTACGTCAGATCCTGCCTCAGTTTCGAGAGCGGTATGAAACAGGTACTGTACCTTTCCCACATGACCACTGTCAGACTGTAAATTTACATGGGTCACGGGCCCTGTAGGGATTGAAACTACTTAATAACGAGGTACATTGTTCATTGAAAACAGGGATGTAGTTGTATTTTCTTGGCAAGAACAAACTACACGCCGATAACGTTGCCTTTGCAAATTTAAATGAAAAGCTCTGTTCACTGACTACCCACGGAAGCCACATAACTTCCGGACTAATTTTTTATCCCAGAATATAAAAGTTCTTTTAAATTTCAAGTTACAAAAAGTAGATATTTCGAAATCAAGAAATTACCTATCTCTTTACTTTCCCAAAATTTGTTAGCAACCAAAACATGCAAACCAAATTAAAGTATTGGTGGAATAGAAGTAACACGCTCTAGCATTAGCAGTTGCATATTGTTGGTGATTTAAAAAAAGAAAAAAAATCTTTGTCAAATTTAGCCCACGACTTCTGTCAAAAAATAGACCATTTCTTGCCACTCAGGCCTTGGTTTTTTAAATGTTAACTTTAATAAATGATAGTGAGGGTGGCAAGTTTCTTCCCCTTAAAGCACAACCACGTAAATACCATTTTAAGGCAGCTTTTCAATATATTTGTGTCCTACTTTGTAGACCCATGAAAAGGCTGTTCAGGTTGGTGTACACACACACACACACACGTATATATATATATATATATATATATATATATATATATATATATATATATATATATATATATATATATTTTTTTTTTTTTTTAAGTGTTTGATTATAAAGTTTTACAACACAAGTTTATTACGCTTTGGTTAAGAATTACTGGCTCGATATTTCTCACAGTGAATCTATCATTTTGTTGGGGTGGCAATAGCAGGGTAACTCACAACGATACACAATACAATGCCTACAATTCAATAATATAATGAGAAGTGATTCTGTTGTAAATTAAACATTAGGAGAAATTCACATATTGGCACATCGCAATACCCGATTAACTAAATATTTCAAAATTCCTTAAAAAAAATAAAATAAAATGCATGATTAATGTAAACTCTACAAGGGATCAAGGAGTAGTGACATTGTAAGGAAATTGCAAGGGAAATTGTATCGGTGGTGTATATTCTGAAAATGAAAACTGATCAACATAAATCAGGATGATGATATTATGCCATGTTCATATTTTTTCTCACCCCCAGCAGTAACAGCACATTAACAGTAAAAATTAATCAGAGTTGCTAAAGATGTTAAAAGTGTTTCCATTTCTTAGTTTGTCCACCAGAGGGCACAATCTGCCTTTTAATTTATTTTTTAAACTTCTTAGTCCCTAGCAAGTACATGTTTACCCAACACTCTTCTTTTCCAAACTCAGGAGCTTTTTTTGAAACTGCAAAATTAAGACTGATATATTTTAAACTGAATTTTGACCACATGGATATAAATACTATTTTAAAATCAAGTTTTAAACCAGGTGCCTGCAACGACAGCATGCAGTTGTTTTTTGACAGTTAAAAAAAAAAAGAAACGGGGAATAGCAAGCATAGAGATCTTTATTTTTTATCTTTACATTAACTGAAACAAATGATGGGGAAATGAATTCATGTCTCTGAGGAGATTCCACTAAAAACTGAAAGACAAAAATGTATCCCTGATAGTGGAGTCACTTGTCACACAGGACCCCATGTCCCTTCACCGAAGCTGAGAAAACAAAGAGCTCACATAGAAACACACTTCACAGCTGGCATCAGATAACCCTTATTCCTTCACAAAGCTCTGAGTGGGAAACCAACACCCTTCAGGAACAAGATCAACTGTCGTACTGTTATTCCAGTAGGACTGGTTCCAGTAAGGCCACTAGCTTTAATACAATAATTTTCATGTTTCTTCCCTTACGATTAGTATATATATTTTTTTATATTATACAAAATCCCTTTTTAATCTACTGGTCTCACACTTGCATGAAGGGTGTTAATTGTCCTACAGTACCAGACCACTTCTTTCCATTTTTATTTTGTATAATCACTTAGTGCATTGCTCAAGGTTTCCTGAGAATAGTTGAAGCACAAAAAAAACAAAAAAAAACACTAAGGCATCATCATCCAGATAAACGTTAAATCGACAATAACTGTACTATTCTGTACTATGCAGGAGAAGTAATATTTAATGTATGTGGGTTTTAAAGAAATATTTTTGTTTCAATCACAATCTTTAATCGAGTGAGTTAATGGATTGGTTATTAAAGGTCAATCAAAAAGGCTCAAGGCTCTCAAATCTCATAGTGCAAATAAACAGGAAACAAAAATACACAACAAGGAGTGGATAGTGCACACAAAGCCAGATTAGCACAAATGCTACACAAAGTTCTGACTACATGGGTTTCAAGGTAAGTAAAAAGACAGCTGCTGTCACTCAGAGCCATAAGACCCTGCAAAAGGTATGATTTTACTGGTCCGGAAGTAAAGAATAAACTAAAAGAGGTTTTTGGTCGGAGATGTTAACTCAAAAGAAAATGGCCCCTTTAAATGCATGGTGGCTGATCTATGAAAACTGCCATGCAACAACATGTGATACAATACAGTACATGTTGAACGAACAACAGGAAATCTGAAAATGTCAAACAGACAAATAATTTTGTGTTAAAGTTACATGGTAGGTTTTAAACCCCTGACAACTTCTGTTCCCTTCTCTGTACCCTGGAGGAGGAGGATGGAATGTGCCTGAATTATTGCAGTACCTGACAGGGTTCAATGTGCAAAGAATGCTTCTGAGGAAAAATTCCCTTAAGAAGGCAATAAGGTGTATGAAGATGTTAAGCCGAAAATCTTTAAGCGCTTTGCTGCTTCTTGTAAAACTTAGCTGAGAAATGGACTGTCACACCTTAAATTTGGTCTCAAGAGGAGTTTCAGCAGAAGAATTGTAATAAATAACAATAAATAAATAAGTAAAAATAAGGGCCAAACCTCTTCATTCATCCATTTGCCTTGCACCTTTTCTATATTTCTTTAAAAAAAAAAAAAAAAGCAAGGAACCCAAAGAGTGCAATGGAAGACCAAAACTACAGTTCTTTGGGGAAAAAGGGGTTTTGCCCAAAACATAATCAGAATCAACTTATTGACTCAGACTTTGTCTCTTTTGGTCAGGCATTTAACTAAAAGCTCTACGGCTTCGAAACACTCAAATGTGAAAGCAAATTCTTTCTCATGGCTTTCAAAACGGTTGGGAGGAAACTTCTCCTCAAACCCAACATTGGCTACAGTTCTCCTCTCTCCACCTGTTGACTTAAGATTAAAGAAACAGCTGAACTAAAATCTTTGGTTCAAGTACCAAATTAAAGCAAAGTTTTTATCACTCACAGAAAATAACATTGTCTAGGATATAGAGAACAAGTTTGATGAATTAGACTGCATTTCCACTGATGACCACCAGAGGAAACCCATTCTTGTGATTAAGGTTATGTTACCTGTAATTGCACCTGATTCAAAATTTATATTGCAACTAAAATATATATTTCAAATATCCTTTAATGTTGCAGCTCTGAATGTTGCTTTGATTTTGATTTGCATAGTGAAAAGCATCCCAGAAACCACACACTCAACACACACATCTCAATCAAATCACACGGCTCATATGTTAAATACATAAAAATAAACAGCAAAAGGAAAATAAAATTGTAAGACAATAGAACTGAAAGCAAAGAGTCAAAAGACAAATGTTTTAAATATCTGAGAAAACCCGTTTTCCATTTTTTCTTTGATTTTCATTTACTTGATTTTTAAGCGCTCTCTATATGGGAGAAGCAGGAATAGTCCAGCCACCTGACACCTGAGTGAGATTTTTTTTTTTACTGTGGATGCTTTATCAAACAGACACATGTGTACACATGCGCGCACGCACACATACACACACAAACACATATTTTTAACTATTCCTCTTCCTCTGCTTCGTCTTCTCCAATTTCCTCTTCCACTTCGTCTGCCCATTGGTCACGCGGTACACCCGGTGAGTGGGTTACTCCTGGATCTTCGCCCTCAGCCTCTCTGCCTTGCAGCTCAAGACCTCTCAGGAATAGCTGTGGGTAGCCAGCTGGCCTGCGTGTTCCAAGTTGAGCCAGAGCCTGAAGGGCGAGAGCTCGCCCCCTCTCTACATCACCTGGAAACAAGTAGGGAGGGCCAGCGCCTGACACACCCACGCCATCCAATAATGGGTGAGGACGGAAAGCTGAGGAATGAGCCTGTAGGGACAGAGCCTCAAGTTGGTTGGACTGCTCCCTCCCCCCTCCATCCACAATTCCATCCTCATCTAGCTCAGGCCCACGTCTGGGTCGGCGTGTGCGCAGCTCCAGGCAGCTGTGCCCCTTGCGGTGGCGCTGGAGATGATCTTCCCGGGCAAAGGCCTTGTGGCAGAGCGGGCATTCAAAGGGCCTTGCGCCACTGTGGAGGGACAGGTGGTTTTTGAGGTCATACGAGTGAAGGAACCTGGCAGGGCAGTGTGGGCAGGGGTAGGGGCGCTCGCCTGTGTGTTTCCTCATGTGGATCTTCAATTTATCATTCCTGAAGGAGACACAGGTAAAGAAGGAAGAGGGAAAAGAGAAGGTAGGGGATAAAACATGAAATATCAGTTTCTGACAATAGTCCTCATGCCTCCTACTACCTGAGATAACTTTTATTGTGAACTGGTATCTAATGATAAAACTAATGAATTAAAGTTTCCATACCGGGTAAAACGAACTCCGCAGGCAGTACACTGGAAGGGCTTCTCTCCGGTGTGGGTCCTCATGTGTCGGGGCAGTTTTCCGGCTCCATGGATGATCTTCTGACAAACAGGGCACTGCTGAGGTGTCTGAGATTTCCTCTTTCTACCACCTCCCGCTGCTGATGCAGCTGCTCCTCGATCAGCTACAGAGGTAGATAAGGAGGTGCCACCCATTAGAATTGCATCGTCACCACAACCCTCCATGTCATCATCCTCTGACAGCTTGTCATTCAAGGGTTGGAAAGGAGGTGGATGGGCTAAAAGGGGACGCTCATTCAGCCTGTGAAGTAGCCCTCCGTTGACTGTTGCCCCTCTGCCTGGCTCTCTGATCATCCTGAGATTTCCGTTGTGGGCAAATTCTTGGTGGCGTTCCGCTGGTTCTGGGCTGGGAGGCTGGGTAGACGGCAGGGAGCGAAGGCTGTCAGATGCAGGGGATGAGTGTGAGACAGGAGATGTAGATGATGGGTTTAAAATGGACGAGCTAATGTGATGTGGCCCCATATTTTTTAACTTCTTTCTGTCTATTTTCCTTCGGGACCCTTTCTCTACACTGATTTGTTCATGCACCATCCTCTTGGTAGCTGTTTGGTGGACTCTCTGCTCTTCTGCTGTCTCTCCTTCTGCCTCAGCCGTCTCCCCCAGGATGTCCCTGCATGCGTCAGCAACACACTGAATACCTAGAACCTGAGCCCCTTGCAGCACATCTCTCATCCCAGAGCTGGGGATGGTCAGGGTGGCAGTGTAGGCAAACTCCAACAGGGCATCCAGGGCATCGGGTGCCACACAATCAAGCTGGCACACGCTGAAACCTCCTCCACCTTCACCCCCACCCTCCTCTGCCCCAAACAAACGACGGAAGTAGAGACTAACAGCAGCCATGACAGAGCGATGAGTTGGGTAGTGTGCCCCTCGTGATGTCAGAGTGAGGTCACAGAGGAGCCCTGCCCTTCTTTGGTCATTCAGGTGGGACAGGAGCTCATTGCTGTGCTCCGGGAAGGGGATCCCAATCAGACCGTCCTCTCCTGGAGACATTGCCACCTGAGATAAAGAAGGGAAAGAGAAGGTAAATGGAGAGGATGTGGTCTCGTGACCCTGTAGTTTCAGTACTGATCCATGTATCAACATTAGCCTCAGACACTAAGTAAAATGTTTTTTTTGTACAGTTATCTGTGAGAAAGCCAGACACTGAATCAAAGTGTAATCAAAGGTATAACATTATTATCGTTTGACAACAAAGTACAATCACAGTGTGATGTGAAAGAAGAAACAGGAGAATTGTCAAGTTCTTCGTTCAAAGTTACGTCAGTTTGCAAGAAATTGCATTTTATTTTTTCTGTATACTACAATATTTTGTCAGTGCTATTAGATTTCTTTCCCCTGTTGATTTTTAATTCAAAGCTTAGCAGCTCTTAAAAATCAGAAAAACACTTTTCTTACATCAGAGTCCCTTAAAGTAGAGCTACCGTAGCGTGACTGAGACAAGGAGGTTTGTTCACGTGAAGGACAATTTAAACCCAGCTTGGCAACCACTCTCCCCTCTTATCCTTCCCTCCCCACCTCCTCAGGACTTTCTCTACAGATTACTAAATCAGGAGGCGGTGATTTTCGCCAGTGAGAAGGGGTTTGGGACACTAGAGGACAAATGCAATACAGATGACAGAGTCAGCAGGGTAGGCAAAATGTCAAGGAGAAGGCGAAATAGTTATCTAAGCAAGAAAAGGTATGTCAACATAAAACTAAATGGTCAATACTAAAGACTTCAAAAGGATGAAGGATTACGCAATGAGCTGTGGGTGCTGTAGCCAAAGGCAGTGGGTTAATTCCCGTGTGAAACCTTTATAGCATTAGCTGGTTAATTTAAATACCTGAAGAAGAAAGAAGGGCTGACGAAGAGAGGACAGAGGTAAGAGGAGCAGATAAGGGAGGAAGTGACAGGCTAGAGTGGGTGAAAGGGGGGAGTACCAGCAGAAGAATGAGGAAGGAAAAAAATGGCAAGAGAAGAATTAGCCTGAACAACAAAAGTGCAACACTTGAACAAATCGTGTTACTTGAGTTATCTTAATACCCTTATCTTTTTTTAACCTATGAGTTTACTGTGTTAGGCTGATGGTAAAATCAGGAGGGTGAGATCAATAACTTCATTCCACTTTGAGAGTTATAACAAAGCCCAACTTTAATAAGACCTAACAACTCCTTTCTCTGGCTCCCTAAGCTCGCACCTCACCCTGTCCACAATATACCTGCTCAACAATATCTCTTAACACACCTGAGCAGACCAGATTTTCCACAAACAACCCACCCAACAGATTCACCCTCCCTGCCCTTTATCTCCCTCCCATAGCAACTGGCAGCCCCCTGGCCATCCAATAACAGTGTTCGTACAGAGCCCAGAGGGCTTTGCACAACGAAGGTACACCTGACTAACCTGCTCCAAAACACACCCTATTAAACACACACACACACACACACACACACAAACACTCACAGATGCGAATACACGCAAGTATAAAAACAAATACACACATACACACGTTGCGTGCCAGTCCTTGGCTCCCCCCACCCACTATTGTTCGATTTAACCTGTTATGTGACAATCTCGATGCCAGCCTTTTTTGAACACTTAGATGTACTAATGTACTCCACCCCTATAATTAATAAAAATGTTAAAGCCAATGGATTATCTCCTAACTTGTCAACAGATTTCTAAAATCCTTCACAATGGTCCAATCCATATCAAATCTGTGAATGTTGGTTAAGTTAGTGACACCTTGGAAAATGCCCAAGTAACTAGAGGCCGATAAGGTTAACCTTACCTTCCCTGTCTTCATAGACATTGGTACAGTCAGCTGGAGGCGAGGCAGCGTGTGTCTCATGGCATCCATCTTTCTGCTCTCTACAACTCCTCTCCTTAGCTTTCTATATCTCTCTTTGAAAACCACTTTTTTCCTTCTTCCTTTGAACCGTAGACGTGCAACTCTAAAGGTAGATCTTGTCGTCAGAAGTCAGTGTTAAGTGTTGATCCTTGGGGATGTCTACCTCTTTTGCACATTCTGTCACATGCTTCTCTTCCTGTTGTATCAAAAGAGGGTGCACGTCGACGAAGGCAGATTTAGAGATACCCCTCCTCCCCCCTTCGAAGTCGCCTACGCGCCCACTTTCGCCAAAACCCAACAGCCCATTTTCCGAACACTTTCCGATAAACACGATTGCTTCGTCGACCGCTCCCATTTTAGAAAAAGACCAGCAGATAGACAGGATGTACGTTATCTGAGGTCATGAAAAACTAAGTCTTTATACCTCAAGCATTTAACTACCTCAGAAAGAGGGAGGGCATTTAATTCTACCAAAAACATGTCAGGAATACGTTTTAATTTAACTCAACTAAATGTCAAAGGTGAACAATCACGTCAGAACCAAAATCATATTGCCATTATGAGTCATTTTGCACCCAGCAACAAACGTTCAGGTAGGTGCAATATGAGAGGTAAACCATATTACATTTTACCACAGAGTCAAACTGGTGCAAAATGCTTTTCCTTTGAAACCAAAGTTTCTAAACATCACAAAGCACATATCGTTAAATATCACTGCCAATGAGACTGAAATTTAAGACACCTTAATGAGAATTATCTACTTAACTCGTGGTGTTTTCCATGAGTGTATCTACACTGACACAGGCGAGAGAGGAACACATGAACAAGCAAACATTTATATTTTTGATTAGCAGGGTTTGTCAATGGTCCAACCAGGTAAGCCAATTTTCTATCACAGATGTCAAGATCATCTGGTTCCAGCTTGTCAGAGTTGGCGGGCTGAAATACAATATTTTAAAAAGTCCCCTTGTGTTCGAAAATTTGTGACCAAATGGACATTTAAAGAGTTTTGTTGCGTCCTTGGGTCACAAAAGATTTACAGAAACTTCCAGACTGTGCAACATCCGTGACAAATCACCCAGGCAAAGCTGCACTCTGTTAACAATGTGCAAATCATCCTTTGTCTCATTGTAGCTGAACACACCAACATGTCACTCAATACATTTTTAAGATTCCCCTTTTCTCAGATTATCATTAAATGCAACTGAAAACCATCCAAAAATCAAGAAAACAATTTAGAAATATATGTATTGTTTGCACAAATTTTGGAGATCTCCCCAATAAGGGCAAAGTCACTTTAAGAGACAAACTAACCAATCAAGCAGAGAAATTTTTGAGAAACAGTGCAGAAAAGCGAAACACAAAAGGGTTTTAGTGGAGCACACTACAGCGCATGTTGAATTTCCGGCGCTGGGGTGAAAGAAAAAAAAAAGAACACCATGGGAGGTTGGTGGTTCAAATTTGTTATTTTAAGCATATTCCTGAGAACAGATACGTATTCGGAAAATGAGATTGCATAGAAGTTGCTGTGATTCCCATCAAGCATCTGTCAGTCTGTCTGTGAGTCACTTTATAGTGACACATTGCACACACATACATACACACAAATCCCCCCCTTCCTTTTACTTGTCGTTCTGTTTGTAGTTTTTGTTGCTTACTAAAGGCACATCTCACATAAGCTGCTGAATCTTGCAACACATGGTAACTTTTGGTAGAGCAGTATACGGGGAGAGACCTCAAACACGTCGCCTTCAAAAAGAAAAAAATGCAAGCTCATACAGACAGGTCCCAGCATTACATAAAACACAATTACTGTCATTGTATGTTTATTCATGTTAATTAATGTTAAGTACAGTAAAGCCAAAAAACTTGTATTACCATTTACTGTTAGGTGTGTCATTTAAAGTCCTTGTGAGTCATGGCAGAACATGTAAACTATAACGTACAGTCTTATAAAAAATATTTTGTTTATGAAAAATCAGCCATCTTTTTCAGTGTTAAGCATTAAATGCTACAGATGTAGTCTTTATTGTTTTTTTGTTTTTCATTCTCACCTCCTACACCTTTGTCGGCAGTGGAGGAATTTACCTCCACTGCAGCGCTACTGTTTCCTCATCCCTTGCTTTCATTATGTGCACACTCTTCCTCTCTCTTGACAATAAGGATTTATTCTTAAATTTTCCAAAAATAAAACAATAATGTGTAAGTTTCCAGTTATTCTTAAGCTGTCAAAATCTAATGCTACAACTGAGTCAAACACTGGATTAGCAAAAAGTAACAGCCTAATCAGACATGAGTGAAAGTGTCTCCAACACAGATTTGTTTGGCAATGAAGGAGAAATGGAAACTTAACTCTACCATTGCTGTCCCCCAGCACAACTCAGGGTAACATAAAAATTAGATCCAATTGTTCAAAGGCCAGGGAAATGACTGCAGCAGCAGCAGCAGCACTGACCAAACCTAAACACAAAGCTTCTCTCTTCAGCAGGTCAAAGTATTCTGTGCCTATATCGTGAAATCTTTGTGTATACACTGTGTGTTTGCAATGAATAGAACTAGAACTGTTAGTATTATTTTTATGGGTCTTATTTTCCGTTAAAGGCTGCAAGTTTTCCCAGTCCACCTCAATTATATTGACTCCAGCTCTAAGGGGGAAAATATGACTTTATACCATTCACAGAAAACTGTGGCTGAGAGGAAAAGGGAGTAATGCTTTTATAAATTCTGATGTCAGATGTTTTCCAAAGTTCCTGTATGTGTGTGTTTGTGACCGGCTGTGGGTGCGCAAATGCTGGTTAAAGTTGAACACGCATGGTAGGTTGCATGTGTTGTAACAGCTTTCACATTGCTCACAGTACTTCAGGAGCTTAAAGAATAAGATCATTCGTTGACTTGAGAAAGTGTTGAATCAGAATTAAACGCAAAAATACTTGAATTAAAAGCAGGCTGAAAAAAAGATCTCACCAAAATTTTAAGTTTGTTAATAATGGTCAAATTGTTCTTCTATATGATGCCGGAGCTTTTCTTTGTCAAGGAGCACAGACTGAAAAAAAATGAGCAGCTGATGAAACACTCCTCCACACACACTGCCACATTCACAAACGCAACTACAAGTGTTTCACACGGATAAAACCCAGTATTTCAAAAGTTATTCGTAACCACAACATAACACATTTTAATGCTAAACCACCACTGTGCCTGAAAAACAACAACACAGACGAACACACGGAAAGTAAAAGCAAATTCATACCGTTTCTCTTCCACACACTCGTCTCCCCCTTTACAACCTCTCGTCTGTGACAGTTAACTTTGAACAGCTACAGAAAGAAAAAGTTGTCCCTCTCTTTACACTTCACTTATTTGGGGTACTGAGAGGAGTGTAGTGCTGGGACACCTTCTCTGAGGAAGACTATGGGAGGAGGAAATGGGGGGATGAAAAGAGATGAGTACACACACCTCTGCCAAACCAAAGCTGCACTCAGCCAGGCAGAACACTCTCCCAGGACTGCCAGAGTGCTAAACCTTTACATCGAAAACAAAAAAAAATACCCAGTTATACACAAACAGAAACACTCAGGTCTTCTAACAATAAAGCTCATCTCTGCCAGGAGATAAAAGCTCCACCTGCCCTGCATCCCAACAGTCTACTCTGGACTGTACATTTGCATCCCACCAGGAGATATAAAAACAGACCGACCAGGAAGAATTTGAATCTGCATTTGAATTTGTCGAAGACAAGAGCTGAGACACCATCATGATAATTTTGATGCTTTCACCTGGTCATGACTCGAGGGACTTTATTGAAAAAAGAAGTCCGGTAAGCTGATGTTACACAACAGAAGTTTTCTCTGTCTTTTATTCAAGAAAAGACACAGCAACTAATCCCTCCTCTGTCTTTACTGTAACTGGGGCATTATGGTGTGTGTATGTGTGTATGTGGAGACGCATGCGCACATTGTGGTCTTAGTTCCAAGAACACATTACATTATTCATTTGGCTGGCAGAGCAGAGGCCCTTATCCCCTCACCCTACCACACCACAAACACTCCACTGTGAGCTCCAGCAGCAGCACGTTTGCATGCCCGACCTGAACACCAGTAAGAATCTGCTGCAGGATTATCAGCTTATCAACACATGGGACAAGACATTTGGGTGAACATATAGGTCCAGTCCTGTCTGAAGCTTATTGGAAATTTCCTTTCAGTAGAATGAAATTCTCTATGACACAGCAAGGTCATGCCAAGTGACAACCCTGCGGTCTGAAAATATGAGACAATGCAAAAGGGCAAAAAACTACGGTTCTTTGAGTGTTCACTTTAGCTCTGCAAATACCATAAACCACAAACACACCAAGCCAAAAAGACGATTCAACAGCAAAAAATAAACACGTTCACAGCCTGGAACAAAATGCTAATTTCTCTAATGGCACACAAAGTACAGAGGCTGGTTTCTTTTTCTTAATCAGCAGTTTCGAAGATATTAAGATAACAAGTTTGTCCAATTAGAGGCACAGTTTAGCTGATTGAAAGGTGGGAGCCCTTATAGCTGTTAGTGTAGAGGCTCAAAGCCTGCCTCACTTTTATAAGCCCCCCCCCCCTACAATTTACTCCAAAAATCAGTCAAAAAATAGACAGATGACTTCACGGTGACTATGTCAATTTAAAGAGTCTATGGATGACAGACCTCAGAGTCCAATAATGCTCAATGAAACTTGAGAATTTGTAATCAGGATTACTTTTCAAGTAAAATTTGGAGCCTTTTGGAGGGTATCTGTTTAGAAGTAATTTCAAAAAGTTTTAGTGAATTTAGTCACTTTGAATACTGCAAGCACAAGCTGCAACCTAAAAAATATTTCTGAAAACTCTGGTATAAAAATATTGTAGGTAATGAACTTTTCCTGATTAAAGGCATGGTTTACTTCATAGACATGCCGCCACACTTTAGCAGTTAGCAAAGAGGCTAAAGCGCAACCTCACCCCTCTACCTCATCCAAACTTGAACAAAATGTGACTGAGTCAACTTTTTCATGTGGCAGCAACTGGTGAAAAGGTTCACAACTCTATATCAAAGACAAAAAGGTGACACCCTGAACCTGCTCATTTATTACACAGTCTATGTTTCTGGTGCTAAAGTTCTCCCAAAACAAGAGCTGTCGCTCTTTATGTTTCTTACATACTGTGCATGTAAATTACATTAAATGGTGTTTGTTTGTTTGTTGTGTTCAAGTGACCCCATTCATCATCTACTTCCTCTTGGGTGAAATTTCCTTACCCTGAACACTGAGGTGTACCAAGACTTGGCAAGTCCTCCCGAATCTTATTGCGGTCCAATCGCAGTTGCTTCATCCAGATGTGTCAATCGAGCTATGCTAAACCCGTTTTCGGTCTGATTGTGGCATTTCAATGCATCTTGATAGTTGGATCTCGTGCTAACATACTGACTGACAGGTGACTAACTGAAAGATACTGTTAACTAAAAAAAAAATTCACCTGATCTAAAAAGTGTTATAAAGAATTGTTAAAATGCGCGTAAAAAAATGACAAAGTAAATTCAGTAAGTCTTTCTACTTCTGAAAATTTAAGTGACGATTTTTTTATATACACAACTTTTAAATGACAAGAAATTATGTTTCCTTAACTTAGCCTCATGAATAATTGTATCAAAGCTTCTTTTTTCTGTTTTTATAATGCCTTATTTTCTTTAAAATTTAAATACCTGCCGTTTATTAAAAAATTAAATATTTTATTCAAAATTAAAACAGTGGTGTGTTGCCATTTATCTATCTTTTGTCCATAACGCTACATATTCAGAGTTAAAAAAATATTTTTGGGATCCATCAATTCAGTTTTCCCAGTCATTAAAAATGTAAAGACTTTGTTTAATTTCTGCCGATCATTTTCAGCAGAAATCAGTGCGTAAACATTGTGTACTCTTGCTGTGTTTACTGGAGTGACAGGATGAGCAGGAAAAAAAATCAATCTGAGGTTGGAAAGAGGAAAAGAGAATGAGATTTAAGAGACAACAAAAGGAAACATGAGGGAGGTATGTTTTCTAAAAACACACATGTTCTTAGAAATCTCACCAAAAACAGAGTGTATGGGGGAGGGGAAACGTGAATGAGTGAATGGGGAGTGGGTGTTGAGATACTCTGAAAGATAAAGCAGAGAAGAGGGGAGGTGAAGACAGGAAAATCTAGTCCCGGCCCCGAACAATCTGTGTTAGCGAGGAGACATGAAACAAGAGTCGACAGAGTTAAGTTACAAGGGGGAGAGGAAGGGGGAAGACGGTAAGAGAGGAGGGAGGAGAGCAGTGACATGACGATTGGGAGATAGAAGAAAAAAGAGCAAGAGGTGAATACATGCACGCAGCCACAGGAAGTAGCAGAGTCCTTGCAGGTGTAAGTGTGTGTTTGTGTGTGTGTGCAGATGTCTGAGGGAGAGATGTGGTGGCAGGCAGCTCTATCATTAGCATCACTAAAAGGGAGTTTTACCCTGCGAAGGAGAACACGTACAGATGTGTGTGTGTGTGAGAGAGAGAAGGCATGCTGACAGAGTGGTTTCACACTTAACTCTCTAACTCTCATACCTCTTTATCTGGTCAGCAGTTTCTTCCCCCAAACACTCCAAAACTGTGTGTGGGCGAATCACTTATTGCACCCTGTGTAGTCTTAACTGCAAGTACTGGAGAGAGACTTAATTTCAGTTTGTGTGGTTTTAATGACATTTCAGAGCTCTTTGAGCTGATGAATTTGATAATACCAGAGGTGGAAAGGTGATTGCTCTGCATGTGTCAAACTGTAATGCAAACACTGTGATAAAGCCTCATTACAGTCAAGCATACTGTCATTTATCAGCATGTTCGCTGTCACTCTGCGGGGGTGTTTCAACATGTCGGCTGCCGGGCATACAAATGATCTGCGTGGGTGTTCATCTTACCTAACTTGAATTCGAGTCTCGATCCAGAGGGGTTTATTTATTTTATGCAACATTTAAATGCATTTCATGTATTTATGAAGACAATAAGCAAAGTGACTCCTTTAATAAAACGTCTTGATCAATTTCTTTAAGGGAAAAACAGAACATATTTTTATTGTTAACCAGAGCAACAGAAACATTGATTTAAATATGTTGAAAACTACATTTTATTATAAGTATCTACATTTAAAAATTTGATGACATGATGAAACTTGAGCTTTTGTTATGTTCTTCACACAACTTACTGAACGCTTTTTTTGAAAACTGCAAATTACTTTCATATATTGAGTGATCCAAAAAAAACTTTTTAATTAATTTAAACTTTTGAAGCTAAAACTCAATTTGATCTGGAAAATTGTTGAACCCCTAATCACCTACAGATCATTTTATACTTTACTTACAGAACAAATTTAAAACCACGTTAACTCCGTCAAACATAACTGATGAACAATCCTTTAGGGACCTCTCATTTCAAAAACACCCCTGTAAGTTTTCTTCACACGATGTGTGACCGCCATCAGCTCCACACTTCTAGGCAAAGTGTTGCCCACCCTTTCTGGTTTGCTTTGGGTGTTGCTGCCTGTGGTTGTCCCTGTGCTGTTACTGAATGATCAGTCGGAGCTCAGTGTCACTCACTGCTGGTGGTAAACAACACACTTTGGTTTTAGTTGCAAGAATTAAGAGAGCAAATAGATTTAATCTGCACGTCTCTACCAATTTTTACTTCAAAGAGACTCAGCCCCGTTGGAGTCCCCTCTGATGGAAACCTCATACTGTCACATGTTCCTGGATGGAGAGGGGTTACCAAACATGTTGGAAACCAGTTGCATTTAATCCTGATTAGTTAGTGGATGTTCCTCCAGATGTGTGTTTGGGCGTATTTTTTCAAGCATTACATTTTTTGTGTATTTTCTTGTCCCAAATATTTGATGTGTGTTGATGGCTTACAATTTAAACAATTTTTTTCTTTCTTGAAACAATCTATTTGTTTCATTTTGATGGCATCTTTGCACTTGTTTTAATCAAGTAAAGGCTCTAAATGATTTTCCTAACCTTTAGTGAAGGTCGATTTTAAAAAAATATAAATGAGTAATTTGATATCTTTTATGTGTGCCTGATTTTTTTAGTTCTGAATTGTGTTTGTTTCTAGATTGTTTTTGTGATAAGTTTTGAATCTCATTCTTTTCTTCATGAATATATCTTGTCCATATTATTGAGAAAAATTTATCACAAAATTAGAAGGAATTGGTTATACAGTTGATTAAAGGTTGTCCACAACAGATAATTTGTATTTATACAAGCATGTTTAAATTTTTCGATGGGGTGTTCATGGCTGTGAAACTAAGGATGCAGTCACACTGGCAAACTGTACCGTGCTTAAACACCCTTCAACCCTAAAGTCTTGATTGTTTGGCCAGTATGACCATAAGCATGCGACTTAAGTTTTAGCAGAGTTCTGATGAGATCGCACTTTGTGAAAACAGATGCTTCACAATGAGCTGGGCGGGCCTTCAAGTGTGGATACCTGCTAAAGTCTGGTTCATATTGGAGTAGTGTGACCGTTGGCCGTACTCTTTAGTAAGGGAACAGAGCTGCAGGGGGGTAATTGTGCTTGTGTATGGCACAGTTCGAATGGGGCCAGTATGACTATGCCCTTAATTCACAATTGATTGGATTCACGTGCATGTATCTGTGTATGAGGAATGTTTTAAAGATACATTTTTGGGTGTGAAGTTTATCTTTTATAAACTTTTATGATGAGTTGTACAGTGATCAGATCAGGGATTTGGTTGGATGATCTGAGGCTGAAGAAGAAACATGATGTGTATTAAAATATGGCGTATACAGTTACTTATTTGAGTCAGCCTGAACATTTTTTATGTTCAAGGAGGGAAGTTGTGCAAACCAATGTCTTCAATAAGACTGAAAGTTAAAATAAATGCATGATGGAGGCTGCAGATAACTACAGAATCTTTTTTTTTAGTTTTATTTTGCCGCCTCTGTAGATAGGACCACGTATTCATAATCTTTAAGCTAAATGTTACTGCTGTGCAAGTGTGGTGTCTGTTGTTTGCAATGAGTCAAGTTTCCCTATTATAGGGAGGGTCTAAACAACTGCTGCTCTCCTACCGATGACCTCCTGTTTCAGAGGAAGATATTGCAAAAGCACTGAATAAATGTGCACACACACACACACACACACACACACACACACAAAATGTTGCAAAAACTGACAGATCCTGATCAGTTTCCTCTTCCTGAGCTCAGTAAAGATGGTGAACTAAAGCAGATAAAGAGATACACTGAGGGCAAAGTTACGCAGAAAAGTCAAGCAGAGACAGCCTTTGCGTGAAGAAAAAATACAAAACTTTGAAAAGGAAGAAACAGAAGAATGAAACCAGCGGACATGTGAAAAAAGATGTGTCACCTTCCTGATAAATCAGCCTGACGACATGTCAGTATTACAGCGAGGGGAGGAGAACATTTGTTTTTTTACTGTAACTGTAATCTAGGAATTATGTCAGAGCTTCAGAATAACTTTATGACAAGACCCTGACATGTGCTTAAGCTGACTAACACACAAATCTTACCGTGAAGAGTGAAAAAACAATGGCAGACATATGGTTAAACCAGCTGAAAACAACAGCTAGCTATGATGGTTTCTCCTCTTGTCTTATTGACAGCTATTTTAATCCATCAGTAGAGGGAGATGACTGAATAAAATATAAACGATAAGCACCATTTTACTATTATTATTTCACTTTGGTAAATAAGTAGAATAAAAACGTAAAATTCAATAGTGAAAATGTCTGTGTCTGAATGCCCCGAACCTATATTATGTTCTTCTAAATACCCCCTATGAATTTGTTTTATTTACGAACAAAATTCTGTGATTTCATTTTCCAAACGGGAAAGACTGAAGCTGTTTTTGGAGTAAAAGAATCCCCATCTGCAGCTGGAGTTCCCCTTTGAAGATCACACATGAAAGGGTCTGTTTCAGCTCCCATCTCCTGCTCATATTTGGGTGTTTGTTCTCACTTTCCCTGAAATGTTGTCTCACTGTACCTATTTATGATAACCGCCCGCTCATTGAGTATAGAAACATTTGTTCTGTTACCATAAGAGCTGAATCATGTTCACTTTCTCAAGCCCTGTCTGTTCAGTTTCTATCTTTCTTCTCCAACTCTTTACAAGAAGAAGAGTCACAGCCACCTGCGGATTGGTTGATGCTGGGGAGGCGTGGGCTGCGCGGCCGGTGGTCGAGAGCGAGGGAGGGCTGTCAAATGCTACAGAAACTCATGACTGAAAAGAGGAAATGGCAGATACAGAACTTCCTCTATTGACACAGATCGAGTGGGGGCAAGACTCAACTGTAGTGGCAGCAGACTAGTTAACAGACATTTAGTCAACCCCCTGTCATTATTGCCTCTATTTGTGGAGAAACAACAGCCATATATGGTGAGAATGAGGTGTGTGTGCGGAGGGTCAAAGAACACTTCCAATCATACCATTAGTTACATCAGTGTACAAAAGCTGTGATTCAACAAGAAACAGTTACACTAAACTATTTACATTGTTAAGTATAGCACCTGTTGATGTCAAGATAATTCTTTACTTTCGCAAGAACACACTACGAGAGTTTGGAAGAATGAGTCTTTTGCTGATTGTTTCAAGAAGCCACGTAGAAGAAAGACCCGAGAAAATGGTGTTACATTCACCTTCGAATGTTGGGGTCAGAAAGAAACACCTGTAGCTCTTCGACTCCTGGTTTCCCTCCCCTGTTCTGACTCTCTCACCCCACCTTCCTCCCACTCATTGGGTTTGTATGAAACTGAAAGACCCGGGTTTGAAAAAGGGGGAATTTACATGGGCTTACATGTCCTAATTAAAGCATTTCCTGGAACTGAATGCACACATGTACGTATTTATAAATATTTGTACACATGAGTGTCTTCATGCATATGTCGGACTGGGTTTTGTGTTAGTTTGTGTGTGTGCGTGTTTGTGTGTGTGTGCGTGCGTGTGTGTGTGTGTGTGTGTGTGTGTGTGTGTGTGTGTGTGTGTGTCTGTTCCTCGCCTGACAGACCACTTGCTGTAACTTCCCCCTACCCCATCAGTTTACAGACACATGGTTGTCACCAGACAAAGCCAAGGTCACATGATGTGCCAGACTAACTGGCCCATCACACACACACACACACACACACACACACACACACACACACACACACACACACACACACACACACACACACACACACACACACACACACACACACACACACACACACACACACACACAAACACACACACTTTACTTTCTGATGTTTCCATAAAACCTGTAGGTAGTTGACCTTTGAAGAGCTAGATGTTTCCATATTTGCGTGACATAAGTACAATTAGCAAAGGGGGCTGTCATTTATCAGACTGAATCACATATTTTAAATCAATATTTGGTTTCAAACCAGACTGTGTGTCCAAATGAAATTGTAAAGCAGTTACTTTCTGATCTTGAGACTCAGATCTGTTATTCAAATAAAACCTTTACTGCCACACTGTTGGATCTGAAACCATCAGGGGTCTGAGACAGCTTCTGGGTGCTTACTCTGTGAAATATTGCGTTCATTTCTTTGTCTTCCAAGGATAAAACTGTCACGCAACAGAGATGGTGTCTCTGATAGATTTTAAATTACAAAAAGTGTACAAGTGACTTGAGGAAATGTCACATCAATGCCATTCTGGTGTGCAGTTATTCAGAGATAACTGATTACTCACTCAGTGATCTCTGGTGAGTGGGACAGCATTTGCTCTTTTCAGGTTTGCAATTTCACAACACCAATAAGTTCTTTGCCAGCTTTTGTGCTGCAGTTGCACCCCGACATCAGTCTGAGTAGCTGCACCTGCATGCTTCACTCATAGGAAGTAGCTCAAACTCAGAGTGCATCTGTGATATCCTATATCTGTTTCACACAAAGAGCAAATCACTTTTGACTTGCCATAAGAGCCATTTGGGAGTACTTTGAAATAAAAATGTGCCACCCTAAAGCAAAGGGACGATATTTATCAAGGCGGCAGCAGGAAGAGTCTTTATAGTGTACCTTTAGCACACCAAAATTGAGGACAGAATACGTTAATTTAGTTGGAAAATTTAACATTACCACCTGTGATTATAAAACCCCAAATCTGTAAGTGATAACAACTCTGTCTGTAGTACACACAATATGTTATTTTTATTATTCTTGGATGTAAGACACAACATTAAACCAGGGGACTACGGCCAAAAACAGGCTTCATCAGTGTTTAAGGCATTATTACTTTTGATGAAATGATGAAACTAGAGACATAAGTTTGTTAAATCTTATTATTTTTATGCCTGTTCACCTCTAAAAATAGTCACAGTAAGCTAAAATAGACACAAAACCTATGCAGAAAAAAAATCACACTTTTTCAAAATTTCAATAATTTCATTTTTTTTTCAGATTGTTATTTTTTTTTCCAATTTCAGGCTTAAAAGCTTGCTAGCATAATGTTTGCCTGAAGCAGAATAAGCTGTAACCGTCGCTGCCATCTGGGAACTCTTCCCTCTGCTCTTTGATGTAGTCCAAAATATTACTGCTTTAAACTCAATATCAACTCTTTAATTTTCTTTCCCGGAAATCACTTTGTGGTGATAATGTCATGTAACAAAACCAAAAGATAACATGAGCTCATTTAAAGAATATGTCCTTCTCTTGTGCCATTGCAGAGTAAAAGCAAATGGAGTATCAGCAGCCATCAAACAAGAGAGGAGTTTATGTTCAGGTCGTTAATAAAATATTTAACTGCTTGACCGCATTTATACAGCTCATATTGATCCAAGGACAAACACATGTAAGCTATCCTTAAAAAAGTAGGCAAGCTGACAAAGCAGACATAGACTGAACGTTTTGGATGATCATAACAGGGAACTAATTATTCTTAATGGCACAGCTTAATTGTGTTTCTTGGACATTTCATGTACTTAAATGATCTTAGACAATTGTCTGACTATGACGAGCTATTATCTGTGTCTATTTTTTGGTATTCATCTTCTTAAAGATTATATAACAACTTTATGAAGTAAATCTTGACAAAATGAAACAACATTTGAAAAGTGATACCAGGTAACACAAGAGAAAACTTTGGATGAGAACTCAATAAATAGAAAGAGCTCTGAGCATTTTCACTCAAATTGGTTCGTTTTTCTACCGCATTACAAAGTTGGTGTAATTCCTAGTCCTAGTCTAATAAATGCACTGACTTGAATTTTTTTAGTGACACCAGCAGCAACAAATCAAATTCAAAACCCAGGAAGGGACAAAGTTGAAGGCTTTCTAGTTCCTCTTAAGATGATGTATTTGTTTGATTGCGAGTCAGTACTTTGAACGAGCATCCAGCAGTCATCAAGCAGTATAACAAGACACTTTGCAGCCAATCATACAAATACTCTCACCGTCTGTTCATCGTTCATTTTTCTTAGCTGCTCTTTACAGGACCCTTTCGAGATCTCCCAAATCGTTCAAACAGCCTAAACGTGAAACCTTTCAATACCCCACGCAGCTTTCACATGCAAGTTAAAGGGTTGCTTTACAAAAGTAACTACCAGAAAATGTATGGTGAACAGTTGGTTTTGGTTTAAATAAGCTGAAGGTTGAACTTAAGTCTCAAAATTTTTGATTTTTTTTTTTTTTGCTATTAAGTTTTGGACTTCTCTTGAGTTACACTGAAACCAACATCCCTAAATTAGAAGACACACATGTCTCAAAGTGCCCACCATTATTGACACACAAATATAAAAACAGTTTAAATCTTAGTCTGATCCTTTTGCCCCACCTTAAAGGGAGGCTGTTTGGAACGGGTATTCGTACCTTTGCCGTACAACATGTTGGAAGAATACTTCAGACAAATTCACTTTAAAATCAGATTTTCTTGAATTTCGAAATTTTAAAAATCAACATAATCTTTTTCCAATTGTAGATCTGTATTTTCACGAGAGTGGGTTAATACTGTATAAAAAGTACATTTTTAAAAAAATGATTCCTACCTCCAGTCCATAAACTCAGAAAAAGATGGATGCCTGCTATCTTTTGCTTCCAGCACGTTCCCTTCCTCTTTGGTTCAGAGTTCAGCAGAGTTCATACACCTGTGGGAGAAGGTGACAAGCATTAAAACCTGACTTGCTGAAAGAATTACTAATGAAAGCTGTTGAGTCACACATTCACCAAGTATACAAATTCTAGAAAGCTGATATCATGAAATCAAAAAGTACTGACTAATTAAGCCACGTGTTCTTTGCTTTTTATAATGACTTAAATAAAGTCACAATGTGTGGATAATCAGAAACATAGACGAGCAGTCACATGATACTTCAGCTGTAAGTGGGGGTGGAGTGTCTGTATGTGAACATGTGTGTAGGTGCGTGCGTGTGTGTGTGTGTGTGTTGGGGGGTGGGGGTTCTAGTAATAGAGCAGAAAAAAAAGGACGCAGATAAAAAAAAGGACACTGATAGAAACCAACCGCTTCCTACTTTGACTTCTTTAGAAAGAAGTTCCCCAACAGTCTGTAAAATGTGGGAAAGCCCACGCAAGCATGCAACAGTACGCCCTCTCCTACAAACACACACACACTGATCTCTTTCAATTCAATTCAATTGAAAACGTTCTTTACAGAAGTGATGATTTACTAGCTTTCCAAGAAATCTTCAGTGACAACATGTCAGCTAAACATACAATACTGAAACAAACACAGGCATTAGCTACGAGAACATGGCCTGAAGAGAGGTGAGCAGGATGCAGGTCATGTCAGGACGACAGGAAGGAGGGATGAGGCACAGATGTCCAATTATATCGCAGACAGAATGGGGCAAACAGAGCTGGCATTAAGAATTTATTTCAAAACCCTGATGGTTCTTCCATGTGTGAGGAATCAGCCCAGAACGAGAGAGCACTCAAAACACGTCCACTCACATGAAAGATGCTGGCACGCAGGAAGAAAAACTTAGATCAGACAAAAGGAGCCTTTACTTCTTCAAAACTTCTCCCAGTCAGCATAAAAGCCAAAAAATAGATCCCCTCAGCCCCTCAAAGACTGAGAAGAGCTGAAAGAGCTGTGAAGACCGGCTGCTGCCTGGAGGGCAGAAGGCATTAACTACCTGCATGGACGGCTAAAGATTTAACCAAACAGGCTGTGCCCAAGACAGGGAAACCAAACCCAAGCCAGTCGAGCTTGTTAGGCCGGTCTGTCAGAGGGGCGAGTCAGCAGCGCAGACTGTAATGACACACACAAAAAGCCCACTGGCATGACAGCTCTCCCCACCCATGAGGTAGGCAGAAAGAAGCCTTAACCTAACATTACAGCTTGAGCACATCCTATTGTAACACAGGATGGTGGCAGGATTAAAATAAAACACTGGGTGCGCCGTGGGGAGGATGATGATGATAACGATGATTAACAGACCACTGATGTGTGTTTACAAGGGGTAGATCATGATTTCATCATTATTTAGGTGCAAGAACTTAAAGCCAATAGGTGCATTGCTCTGCGTGCCCATGGAGGCAGAGGCAGGTGATGTGCGTGAGAGCAGGTTAGGTTTTGGATGTCAGCCGGTGTTCTCGGCTATAATTAGCAGCCCAGTCTCCAGAAATGTACCCGCCGACCCCACTCTCTCCCTCTATATCTCTCTTCCTCACCTGGACGCGCACATCAAACAGAAGCCGCAGCACCTGCTCCTAAAAAATAAAAGCCGGTGTTCCACTTTGTGAACAGCAAAGCTAAAATGCGCCCTGGCTGCATTGTAAAGAGGGAATAAAAGTCGACGGGAGTTACCGAACACCCGTGACGTGGGATTGTCCTCCCGTGACCCTGTTCAAACCGGGAAGGAGGAAGGCTGAACGTTAACGCGAGCAGAGTGCTTTCTTAGCAAACAGAGGTGTCCTTAGATTACATTTACCTAACGTGTGCCACAGTTTGAAAAGAAGAGGTGAGCAGGCAGGTGAAGCGGTTACCTGAGCGCCGGTGTGTCACCTGTTCAGACCGGTCGCCTCCCACCTGACCGGGCTCCACACTTCCTGGATATTCCGTACCACCCTGTCAACTTTTCAAACTTCTTCTTTTATTCAGCCCACTCTTGTTTTTTTCTGCTTTGTGGGGTGGTCGCCAGTCCTGCTGTCCTCAACTTCACAACGAAGAGGTTGTAGTCTTCTCCAAACTGTGCGTCGGTGTTTTTTGTCACTACACCTTTCCTGCAGACCGGCTCTCCGCACTGCTCTGACCCCCCTGTCCGCTGCCTCCGCCGGCCCACTACGACTCCCTGCTCCTTCTTTCTGAGAACCAGGAAGCGGCTTGCCCTACTTACGCCCAGCCACGGATTGGCTCTGGCAGGGCTGGAGAGGAGACCGCCAGGGTGGGCAGGGCACAGGGGAAGGGAGGGGGGAAGCGGGGGAGGAGGGGGTCCGGCTCTTGTGCGATAGGCCAGCTGCGATGTCTGTCGCGGTGCCCGTCGCGGTAGGAGGGAGAGAAAGGTGGGCTGGCTTGCAGACCCTGTTCCTTCTCCCCCTTCGCCTTTGGGCATCATCAAGCATAGGTAGGTACAGGTGAGGTGAAAGACATCTACCCATATCTAGCCCACTCATATTATTCAAGGAACCACTTCTGGTTGGAAATGACTTGGAGCCCCCTGCCCTCTTCATGACTCAGCATAATTCGCTTCGCTAAAGCTATCCAGGACTCACAGATTGACAGACAGGTAGAAGTCGGCGCGCGCGGCTTCAGAAAGGTCAAGATGTGAGGCTGACACATAACTCTGCTTTTGTGTTAATTGAAACTGAGACAGGATGTGTCACATCCAGTGTGAGGGCAGCAGCAAAGGGCAACAGGGACTTTTTAAAACGACTTTAACAGTGTGTGTAATCCATTAAAGAGAAATTAAGTACAACTCTGGTCTGCTGCAGAGCACAGTGGCCTATGTGATGCTGTTTTTCCAAAGAGAGCACAACCAGCAAAGTCTCATTTCACTACAAAACACCCAGCACTGAACACAAGCGTACATGACTTCTGTTAGAAGTGGTTTTGAGTATGGGAATCACCTCACTGATTCAAAGTTTGAATCTCATCCCCGTCTGCTGGAGCTGCAGAAGTGTGTGTATGAGTCTGTGCTGGTGGGTTAAGAAGTGAGGGTGCAGGAAGTCTATATATAATTTTGTGGTGAGCTCAGACAGCCCACCTCATACCGCCCCCCCTAACCTTAAATCTGTGCTAGTTCTGTGGTTTTTGCCACCAGTCAAAGACATAAAACTTTTATGTGCACTACATTTTATGTTTAACATGTTCATGTGTCTGTCAAAGCAGGTTACAAAGAGGAGATGTGAGGGGAACAAAGGGGTCTTAAAATAAATCTGAAGGGGGATGACTCAGTTATTAAATAGTCAAAACAAAAGAAAACAGGCTGGATAAAGTCCTACATTAACAGATCAGTTTAAACTATTAAAGAAAATATCTCAAAACTTGAAGTATTGATTCGTTTACCTGACAATTTTCGGTGCATTAGTCCAATATAAAACAGAGTCATGATCGATCCCTCTTATATTTTTTGTGACTACAAAGTGTCTTTAACTTCCTATTATATGTACAAACATATAGGAATAGGCTCAACTTTACCAGCTGCAACATCATCACATTAGAACAAAACAAAACTATTCATTTTATACATATTTAAACAGATGTTTATTTGTGGAACCTATTTTGGGAGGCATACTTTGACTTTTTACTTTCAGGAAAAAAAAAGTAGAGAAAAGCACATGTAAAGTGTTCAGTATTGGTCCAGGTGGCTTGTATTACCTGTCTGGCAGTTTGTATCCACAGCAGTCTATCACTGGGTCTATACCAGAGGCAGAATGGCAGGCAGCAGTTTAAGGTCTGTTTATCCTCCCATCTCTATTCATGGATTGTAATCCTGGCTAGTCCGCCATCATTAACCTTCCACCCAACATTAAGCTTTTTTCTTACTGGCTTGCTCAACAATAACCTCTCTTCACATTAAATCTTCTCACGGCCTCATGTTCTCTCATGTTACAGCAAAACCAAAATGATATACTGTACATATAGCTATTGCCTAGTGTGGTGCCCCGTTGTGTCCTCCAGTGTCTGATTTTAAGAGCATTATCCCCATCTAGTGGTCACTGTATCAAAAAAAAAAAATCAGTTACAAGACCATGATCCTCTTATTGACAAATCTATAAAGTATTTAAAGCCCAGGCGATGTTATTCATACAGTGTTTAATTAATTACAAGTGTAAATCTAATGTAATAGTGCCTGTTAACTCACAAAGGTGAAAGATATTCCTTTCATTACTTCTGATTTCACAGGCAAAAAAGATGGTGAAAGACCAGTTGATGAGTTAGTTTGGAAATGTGAATAAATTTATGCCAGGGAGAGAGTGTGTGTGTGTGTGTGTGTGTGTTCTAGGAAGGGTGAAGGGGACAGGTGAGGCTTAAATTGCTCTCCTTTAGGTGTATTTCTAGTTGATTTTATTCAAAGGAAGGAAAGATTTAAGTGTCTCAACATTCACAGGCTTAACCTTGAAAGTCTGCCCTCTGCTGAGAGGTACGGGATTAGTGTTAAGGATCCAGGAGCAGAAAATGAAAAAGTAGGAACCCAGGGGCTGAGGCACATCAACTTAATCTTAATGGTTGAGCAGGTTATTCATTAAAGAAGTTATTACACCCCAAGTAGAGCTGAAGTCTAGTCACCAAACCTCTAGTGTTTAAAATCTTTAAAGTTCAAAATTATCCAAACCAAGCCATCTCTGGTTCTCAGTGGGCTACCATGTTTTTCCAAAGGGATTAACCCCTTGATGCCTTTTGTCGCAAATTTGCAACAGACCTTTGTGTCCCACTAATGCTCATGATTCATATTCTACGCATATAAAGGATCATATAAAATGCACCATGGCCAACTATATTGGACAGAGGGTGAACTCATTTTATCTACATGTATTATATAAATTATTAACAACTAGTGTGTGTGCTGTATTCAAATTCACTATCTACACGCAATCAACCATCTGCAAGAGTGCAAAAACAACTTTTTTCTTTAACTGGAAATAAATTCAGGCAGTAATGGCTTAAATGAGAGCAAGTAAAATGATCAGGACATTTAAAATCTTGTTACTGACAATGCCTGTTTGTGGTGGAAAAGTTACTTTGGTAAGTGGCATTCTGTGATTTTCATACTTTCAAGTGCTCCCCAATATTGGGTGGAAGCTGTTTAGTTGAATACGCTGTTTGGTCACTTGAGGTGAAAGGGTATTGTGTGTTGTATTAAAATCTTCAGTAAATATACTATTTGTACTATATGTACTCTTTGTACTATTTATTATCATGAATTACCTCTACATCAAAGTTATACTCTATCATTATATATTTCCTTTTACTAAAGTATGGTTTTTAAGATGCTTTGGACAGAGAACAGGACGTACCTGACAGGAGCTGCTGCGAGCAGACACGAATGTTGAGATTAATGACAGATAATTGCCTTATAAATCTTGATGGAGTTTAGCTAGCCACAAAGTTCCCTGTTCTTCGGACAGTTGTTTGCACTCTTCACCCTGACCTGCAATAATTTTGGGGAGTCAAAAGCATATCGTTTTTTTTTTCATAGTCTGACTGATTAGTGCACCAAAAAACAAAGCAACAATTTAACATTTTGTGTGACAATGATCCTATATACCTGCTGCTACCTCAGTATTTCATTCTCTTGTGAGAGTGCCTCCAACATGGTTGAGCTCAAGTTGATTACATCACATAAAAAAACTCTATATGAACATGATGACACAGCACTCCTATGGCAGCCACAGCACCTTGTCCAGCCTTTGAGTGATAAATAAAAGTAATGGGAATGCATGAAACCTTCATACACGACACATATAACTGACTGAAATATCTTGTTGTTCTTGACACTCTATTGGTATTTTTTCAAGGCTGTAAATTTACAGTGAATTTATTTTGAAAGACCCATATGGAGAAAGAGGAAGGGCACATTTTTAAAACAGCAATACGCTTCAATGAAAGCAATACGGGGTTTTTGTTTGTTACAGACTTGACTGACTGGAGTCATGTTTTGTAGGTGCATATTTGTTATGTATAAATATAGGCAATGACTCTTTATTTGGTGTGGTTAAGTATGAGGATGACTGTATGTTAGCTAGCAAGGATGCTGCATTAGTGCCCTGAATGGCAGTTCTGGTCATGTAATCAAATAATTAGCTCTCATGATTTATATGTGTATATTACACTATACAGGGTGTAAAGTGTGTTTTTGTAAGAAACTAAAAACTAAACTAAAAAAGATTAGTTGCAGTCAGTTTCACATTTTTTGCCTTTGTTTTGATGTGCGTTGAAGTAAGATCTATCAGGGATCCAGAAGCTACAGGAAAGTAAAGTTGAACTGAGTTTTGTTCAAGAAGGTTTCAGGATTAGTTTTGTCCCCCTGCTTATCTGAGTTTTGTGGTCCGCTGTTCTCGTATCTCTTATGTGGTTTTGTATTTTCACAGCTGCCCTGACTCCTTTTATAGCATATAAATGCAAATATATTCATGGACTGAGCAATCAGTGCAATAGTCACCTTACAACTGTAGATGTGCTTCTTCAAAAGCAACCACATATAAAATTCATTGGCTATAATTCAAATTACCCAAAAGGTCCATGTCATCAATACGTAAGTTGTTGTTGAATTAAAAAATCTATTACCGCACGTTGATTGTACTCCCATACATCCTGCCTGTAGTTTGATAATGTAATTCAAACATGCAATGTATGTAATGAGCCCATGCCTCAATATACTCCACCACATGATATCTAAACTTGCTTTATTTTTACATCCACATATACACCATCATTATTGTCGTCATCACTGTAACCATCATGGCTGTGATCATCACAATCATGTTCATCATCCTAAACACACACTCAACATCATCATTGTGTCAGCATTGTTGGCTATTTTTTTCTGTTCAAAAGCTATAGCTGTGATAAATTAAAAAATAAAACATTTGGTCCTTTAATATATATCATCTAGGCATCATGGTATTTGGGGTTAAGACAAATATGCCTTGTTGCTACCCACACAAAACATCAAACATCACTGGAAATGGCACTGAAACAGTGTCAGAGAGCAACAGAAGGAGGAGCAAAATGAACATTGGGCTGATGGCAGCACAGAGGACAGCGTCTGTGGAGCCGAGAGAAAGGGAGAGAGTGCGTGAGCGTCAAAGAAACAGTTAGCCACCAGGGCTGTGAAATCAGATGAAAGGCGGCAAGACAGACAAGATGAAAGACGAAGAGGCTGAGGGTGAAAAAGCATACAACAAACCTACAAAGAGGCAGGTAAACACAGTACAGGGAAACCAGAGAGACAAAATCAAGTGACCCACTATGGACAGCAGAGCAATATTGTGTGTCGCACAAAAACACAATTTACAGAAGTTGTCAGAGTGAACACGGAGGTTCAAAGTTTTGTCTTTGTTCAAAAACTAAACACCACACACCTGGGACAACAAAGCTACCAGTGGACTGGTTCTAATTATTCAAATTCATGAGTACTGAATTTACAATTATGTTTAGATTCTACTTATATCATAATTATTCTGATGAGAAAATATTACACTTTGGTGCAGAATGGGAGGCAAGAGGGAGTTGGAGCTGGAAACCAGGAACTGTTTGCTGTATTGACTATATTTACACAGCAGATATTTTCCTCGGATATGTTGCACATGGTGGAGAAGTAATGCTTTGATGATTTCCTGCTGCTGTGTTCAAGCAGGTTGCAATATTACGAATCCAACATAGAACAGTTTTGCTGCTTCTATACTTGATGTGATTGTTTTTAAGTGTTATAATGTATGTAAATTATGTTATGATCTTTTTTTGTTGAAACCATAGATATAACCAGCAATCTTAATGAAAAGAAAAGAGAAACAGAACTTTTTTTTTGTTCATTTACATATTCTATTTAAGGACATTGTCTCTTATATCATGTTAACAGACATGTCATGGTAGTAGTCAGTATTCGCAGTGGTTGAAAGTCAGTCTCACTTAAAGATCCATTTTCTGTAGTTTTTGGTGGGTAATACTGTATATTCACAATAATACATTCTTCAAATATGTTTTATATGTTAAATGATGTCCTGATATCCTTGAAGATAATGGACAGTTTAAAAGGATTCAACCAAAAACACAGCAGTACCGCATAACATGTAACATCATCAAAGCATGACTTTAGAGGAAAATTTCTGCCATTAAAACATGGTCAACTGTGTGGGTTTCAAACTGACATCATGATAAACTTTCCTTTCCTTTTACATTTATTATTATTATTGTTATTGTAAGGGTCATTTCCTGTCACATTATGAGTCTCAATTGTCTCCCATGTATTGCTTTTTTGTCTAGAAAATGGAGGCTTTCACTTGAAATTGTTCTGACTCTCCAAAGCTATTGCTTCAGTCCCATTCCTCTGCTAATGTTGTATCCACTTCAGCTCCCCCGCTTGCTCCAACAATCACTTACACAGATGTGTATGTATACATTTGGATGCATCTTAGACTCTACAGTTGCCAGTCCCTACAGTCTTTTTCTCTTGCTGATGGCCTGGTGAAGAGTTACACGAACTCCTGATGTTCTAAGACAACCACAGCCTAGAGCAAATGCAAACTAGATGCACAGGTCTGTCCACATGAAATAGAGGGCCAACTCTGGTTAAACTCTGTATGTTCATGGCTCATCAATATCCTATGAGATTTCTCTTTCTTACATGTTGGCAGGAAGTTTGTGTCTCAGTCCGTCTGAGTCTTTTTTGTCAAGTGGCTTCTGAGAGTCCTTTTTCTCCACTTTGGGGGAAGTGTTGCTTGCAGGGGTGGCTGCAGGTGCTGTCTGGGTGGGTGGAGGGACAGATGCCTGAGAGATCTGGCCAGCTGTAGGCAATTTAAGTTTGGATGAGGGATTGAGAGCAGGTGTGGTGGTTGGTTCTTGTTTTGGGGGGTTGACAGAGACAGGTTTGATACCAGGAGAGGTGGGGACGGTGGAAGGGGTTGAACTAATAGAGGAAAGGTTAGATGAGCCTGTGTTTGGGCTTGAAGTTGTTGAGGATGAGGTTGTTGCTGTGTGACTTGAGCCTGAAGAAGAGCTCGCAGTAACAGCAGCAGGGGCTTGTTTAACAGGATGAACAGAAAAAGTTATTTTTGCTGAAGGGCTGGTGCTAGATGGTATTGGGGTTGGAGATGCACTTTGGGTTGGGGTAAGAGGTGAGACCTGTTTTGGGATCTGGCTTGCAGTAGGGCCTCTAGAGACAGGGGGATGGAGACAAGAAGTTGGAGTCTGGGACTTACTCAGGGGAGGGACAGGTGTAACAGGGATAGGAGAGAGGGAAGGTGTAGGGGTGGTTGTCTTTGTGGGGGTAACAGGTGTGGTGGTCTGAGTAGAAGTTTGGGAAGGGGTAGAAGTGCGGCTACGGGGATTAGGAGTCGGTATTGGAGAAGGTATTGGGGTCTGAGCAGGGCTGGTGCTAGACAACGGAGATGCAGAAGGAGGTGTGTTGGAAGCTTTGGCTCGGGGGCTCTGGGGATGTGGTGGAGAAGAGGAGGTCAAGGAGGAAGGTGGAGAAGAGGAGGTAAGAGATGACTTGGACCCATAAGTTTGAGGTAGTGGAACAGGGCTAGAAACAGAAGATGGAGGTGGTGTGGAGGAGGGAGAGGGAGAGGATGAGTGGGATGAAGGTGTAGGTTTGGGACGTGGAATTGATGACAGCAGCAATGTGCTTGATGCAGTTGAAAGAGGTGTGGAGCAGATAGGAGGAGAGGAAGAGCCAGGTGGGGTCATTGGAGTTGGTTTGGGGCGAGGTGTTTGGGAGAAAATGTGTGTTGGAGAAGAAGGGGTGGGTGCAGGAGAAGGGGTGGCAGAGGACAATGGGGTCTGCTTTGGAGGGGAGGAGGATGGCAGAGAAGCAGCAGAAGGCAGGTGTGCTGCTGTGGGTGCAGGTACAGATACAGTTTGAGGGGCAGTTGCTGTGTACGTGGTAGTGTTTGAAGAGAGAGGCTGTGCGAGAGTGGGATGGACTGGCACTGCAGGCTGTGCTTGTGTTGGTGCGCTAAATGGCACATTTGTCACTAGCTGGACTGGAGCATTAGTTGTCAGCATTCCCGCACTACTTCCTCTTGCTAACTGCCCTGCCAGAAAAGGAGCAGCCAGTAAATTCCCACCAGAGGCCTTTCGGTGCAGAGGGGGGTGAGGTTGAACCCCAGCCCAGGAACGATGAGGCAGAGTAGGCTGAGAGGCCGACAGTAGCCTGGCCTCCTGGGTAAGTCTGCCCAGTGCTGGCAGACCCTGAGAGCTATTTCCACCATGACGTAACAGAGCTTCTTTTGCACCCTGCTGAGTTGTCATAGAAATGATGCCATCTGAGGGGACACTAGGAGCAGCAGGAGGGTTTGTTGAAGGTACCTTGTGAATGGGTTGAGTTGGTGGCCCACCACTTGATATGGTTCCAAGTGATCCTGCAATCACTGAAGGGTGATCAGCCTGGAGGCGAACGCTGTAATGAAGAGTCCTTCCTTGTTGGACAGACGTTGGGACTGAGGATGCTGGGGTGGGAGGAGTTTTAGCAACAGGGGGTGATGTGACCCCACCAGGAGGTCCCATGGTTGAGGGAGAGACAGGAAAGCCTCTTGGTGACAATCCACCCATCCCCCCCATTCCACTTATTGCCATCATACCTATAAGAGAGCTTACAGAAGGGCGTAGTGGCTGCAACACAGGACCACGAGGCGGAGACAGAGGGAAAGAGGAGGAGGGAGAGGGAGAGATCAGAGGGGATGGCAGGAAAAAAGCTCCTCCAAGTGCATGCTGCTGCTGCAGTTGTTGTAGCTGCTGCTGTTGCTGCTGTTGCTGGTGCATTAGGGCAATAGCTACATTACTGGTGGCAGCAGCTGTTTGTAGTGGAGCATGAACTAGTGGTGCCCAGATGACAGGGCGTGGCCTTGGAGAGACAGTGCCACTTCCTGCAATGACTCCTCCTCTTCCTGCAGCAGCGGCAGCTGCAATGGCATCCTGCATAGCAGGCATGCTGTCGTGTTTAACTATCTGTTGCACCAGCATGCTGTCGCATGAGCCAAGACCACTTGTTGCTAGACCTCCCCCTGCTCCTGGGCCTCCTCCACCTCTACCTCCACCACGACCTATACTGCCCCCCAGAGAACCAGCCTGGGAGGACTTCCGCAGAAGCATGGAGTTCTTCCTGCCTGTAGATGCAAAACAAGTATAACAAAGAATTACCCAAGGGCTGCGTGGAAACACAGACAACAGATGGCTGTAGCAGCCCAATAGTGCCTTGAAAAAAGGTCCTGGGAGTCCTGGGTACTCTTTCAGTAGAATCTCTACTGAAACAAACAATCAAAACCATACTTACCGATACGGTCCAATCGATCAACTGCAACAGTTTCAAAAGCACGCCTCATCATTGGGTGTTCCTCCAGAACCTCGTTAAAGCTGTCCACACTGAGAGAGTACAGGCGACAGTAGGTGTCTGCACGAACACTGGCTGTCCTCCGCCCACGAGTCAGCAAACAGATCTCTGAAAGTGGAAGGGAAACAACAGGATAAGAGAAGAGATCAAACAGAAGAAGTAAGAGAAATAACTGAACCTTTTTTGTCCTCTTTCCATAACTTTTCCTTCAAAAAACATTAACTATCCAGACAATGCTGTATGTGTTTACCTCCAAAGTAAGAGCCATCACACAGCTTGGTTTCTTTGTTGCCACGAGTCAGAACACTGACACGACCATGTTGGATGAAGTACATTTTTCTTCCAACAGTACCCTCGCGGATAATGAAATCTGCAGGTTGAAACACTTCGAAGCGTAGCTTGGTCAGCACGGCAGTCACAAAGTTAGGATCAGCATTGGCAAACAATGGCATGTTAGCCACCAAGCTGCGGCAGTTAAAGCTGACAATCTCCTAGGAGGAAAGGATGTTAAGAGAGAAGGTAAGCTTTGAAGAGAGATTTCCAAAACTACCAATTACTTGCAGCTTGTACATATCTCTCTATCTATCTATCTATATATATATATATATATATATATATATATATATATATATATATATATATATATATATATATATATATATATATTTATATTTTTGTATGTGTGTGTGGATAGATCACCTCTTTCAACGGCTCACTGAGTTCTCCCAGAATGTTCTCCTCATCAAACATTTTTCCCTGGAAGCGATGCTCATAGTACTCGTGAATCTTTTGACGAACATCTGCAGGAAGTTTATGGAACGACATGTACTGCTCCACCTGCTTGTACTGTAAAAATACATTAACATACATACACAAGTCAGTTATTTGCACATAAACATTCATGATGAAAGACAAGAACAAAACAAGTTTACAGGTCTGTTGGTGATCCCAGCAATTCCATTAGTTTTCTGCTATACATCATTCGATTTTTTTTTCGTGTAACTCCTTTTCAAAGATAAGCTGCAGCTGAAAGTAGTATTCCCAACTATATTAGATGAACTCTAGAGAGTAAAAAATTAATCAATATTGAGACGCTTGTGTACTTTTTTAGCATGATTATGTGGGTGCTAAAAAGAATTTGTGCTTGATTCAATATTAATTTTGTCAGCTTGTTCATCATGATATTCATTTTCATTAAGTTATAAACTAAAACATTTTTTTAATCCTACAATGAAAGATATTGATTTTGAAAAGAAAAAATTAGATTTGTTCAAATCAAGAACATGTCCTTATCCTTGTCCTGTACAATTTGTTGTCTTCATAAGACTGTTTTGGTTTGTTTATTTTCTGACCCCTAACTCTGATTGACATGACTGGCTACACTGCTGAGTCTTGGCCCTAATCATAACTTAATATAACCAAGATTAACAGCCAAATCTTGATGAGCATCATGCCTCACCTTCTCCTGGTACTGTCGTCGAGAGGAGTCCAGTGACTGGATGAGAGCAGTGGCATGGCCAATGAACATGGCGTAGCAGGTGGCACCTACGATCATACTGAGCATAGTCAGCCACACGTCAGTCATCCCTTCTGGAGCCTGGGCACCGTAGCCGATACACAACATGTGGCTCATGGCTTTGAACAGAGCATAGGAGTACTGCACGCCCCATGTGTCATTCTGTGTGTGAAAGAGACAGAGAGAGAGGGGGCCACTCAGGGGAAAACAAGTTTTGAGTGTTAATTAAAAGGTGATGCAATATTGAACTGCTCTTATTTTAGTCAGGTTAAAAGAAGCTGTTCCCCCTCAGCGCCGTTCAGTCACACCACTTCAGGAAATTACAGTCATAACATGTAGAGAAAGACCAATTAAACTGTCAAAACCATGCTGCACTTCAGAGCAGAAAGAATAAAACCACACAGGAAGTAAAAGGTGGTCCTAATGCATTATTTTAAAAATTAAACTCTACAAATATAGAGACCAGTCAGCGCGGGATTTCAGTTTTTAGTTGTGTGTGAGTCAAAATATACTAAGATGTCAATGGTCCAACAGATGAGGGGACTTTCTCTGGGGAAGATCCCAGCATCAGGCTGCTTAGCAACAGTCACCCAGGCAACTGCTGTGAGACATGACTCAGCTATTCATACTACTGTGTATCTGTGTGCATTCATCTGTGTCCAAGTCTTTGTGCCTGCTCGCACGTGACAGAATCTCCAGCAGGTCCCCCAGGCCTTAGCCTGCTTGCGTGCGTTGACACCTTCACCTGATGTCTGCTGAGATTTTAATTGGAAAATCCTTGAACTTTTTTTGTTGTGATAATGATAGTGAGTTTAATTCTAACTGGACATGTTGCTGCATGAGCCAATTAACACACAATGTCGAATCTGATAAACACCCTCTGAACACACACAGATAACCAAACACCAAGCATTCCTGAATCACTGCTTTGTATTCATCTGACATGATTTCATGCACCTTGTTCAAACAAACTGAGATAGTGATGAGCATCTCATTCAACTGCGGCTAAATGTGTCCTTTTCTGGCCATTGCTAAAACATTTATTCTGCAGAAAATATTAAAACTAATGTAACTGACTTTCAATTAAATGTCTGTACACTTGCCAGGGTGTGGTTCATAACTTGCCTTGTGTGATCAACTGAATTAGATTCACTTGGACAATGTGATTGCTTGTTTAAACATCTCAAAACAGCAGATAGAAAAAGTGCTTGATAGTTGTATCTATGAAGCATGTGGGCTAAGTAATCATGGATGGAAGAGCTTTCTCAGAGACTATTTATTTAAGGGGAATGGGAAAGTAATGAAAGTGAGCTTTGAAATCTGACATATGACTTTGGACCAACATCCCTGAGTCTGTTTGGATTATTTTTTCATATCTGAAGAAACTCTCTCTCGGGGATCTGAGAGACCCTACTCAATTTAATTTATTTATTTATTTATTCATTTTTTTACTGAGAGGTCCCAGGAACTGACTATTTGAAGCAAATATCCAATGTTTTAGTCTTGCTTTTGAATTCTGAGAGTATTAAGTATTGAGCTGATATGCAGACCTACAGCAAGGGCTGTACTGTTGTTCGATGCAGAAGTCTACACCAGGCTTTAGCATTTGAGAAACATTTTTTTTGTCACAGTGGCTGTAAACCTTCCACTATTAATCTCATATGTTCACCCTTGATTCCAAGACAAGTTTGACTGTTCCTGACATGTTCCTTTGACAAAAAATTGGCTGAAGGACAGACTGGAGTTACAGACATCTAAAAACATAAAAATAATGGCTGCCAACATGCAGATTGCTGGTTTGGGACTCACCACCATGAGGTTCTTGGAGACCCAGCAGTCAGGTGGAAAATCCTGCAGCATAGGGACCAAGAACTGGAGACAGCCATCCCAGTGGCACAGCAGCAGCATCATACCAATGAGGTTAACTATCCTCACCATGGCACTGGCGAGGTCATAGGTCATGTGAAAAATCTGGAGAATCAGAGAGAATGATGAGAAGGAATTTTTCAACACTTCTCTTGTAGCCTGTTGTGCATTATTTAAGAGTGGATTTATTCCAGCACAAAAAACTTGGTATTTTGTGGGCAAAGCTGGTTTTGAGCAATCATTTACACAAACATCTCTCGTTTCGATGTCTTTCCCCTTTTGAGCATTTTTGATCTGTCCCTTCTCACCTCCTCCCACTGGTGGATGTAGCGGATGAGTCTTGACAGGCGAAGAAGTCGAAGAAGGCTCAAAATTTTGGTAAAGCGAACAATACGCAGTGCCCTTGCTGTCCTGTAGACTTCAGAGTCAAGACTGTCCACCATGAGGAAGATGTAGTCCACAGGTATGGATGACACAAAGTCTACAAGGAACCAGCTCTTCAGGTAGTTCTGCCGGATCGCTCTGAGTGACGGAAGAATAGAAGTCATGTGACATTTGTAATCTGGCAAGCAAGGTTTCTGGAAATGTTTCAACATTTGCCTGACATGGAGGCATACGCATTGATATTCGACAGGAACAAAACTGGGAGATGGACAAAGCCCTGCCAGCGGCTGCATGTCACCTTTTCACATCTCAAACATAGACTGTCTGAACACAAACCTCACAGATGGCCAGAGGGGCAAATTGAAATTCATGTCAACAAGAGCTGCTTTATTCATATTCTGCAGCACACAGACAACCAGAGCCCCCATCCTTGACATGTAAGACTAATACATACAGAAATACCTGTACTCACCTTGGGTCCAGTAATATCTCAGTGCTGTCCTCCTTAATGATGCCAGTCCTGAAGTTTAGAACCAGGTCTACCATAAAGAGTGTGTCAGAGACCACATTGAATATGATCCATGAGGGTGTGTTCTCGTCTCTAAAGAAAGTGATGCCCACTGGAAGGATGATCAAGTTCCCCATCATCAACATCAGCATCAGCAGGTCCCAATAGAATCTAAACAGAGAAAGATGGTGTTGCTCAGTTGGGAAGTAGGTCTTGAGGTATTGCCTAATTTCATGTGTTTCTTCTGTTCTTCTGTGGGACATTGTGTGAAGTCACAGTACCAACAGCAGAAGCAATAAAAATGAAAAATGAATATGGGCTAATTTCATTACTGGTAAACATGGGGGTCTTTCCTCCAGTTTAAAGTACATACTGATGCTGCGTCAATTTACGTCAAGCTCCATAAAGCTGTGAGACATAGATCCACATATTAAGGCAGCATAGGCAGAGATTACTTGAGTTAAGGCGTCTCATGTGAGTCAAGGTTATAAAATGATGGTCTTGTCTCAAACTGCTTTAAACCCTAGTCTCTTTGACAACCTTTAGGGCATAATCAGGGCTAATTTCTAAGACTTTAAAAATCTCTTGACAACATGGGAGGATAAAAATCTACTCACTTCATGGAGACTGTTTGTATTCTCCTTTGAGGATAAAAAAGCTTTTTCATCCAAGTTGATGCAGCACCTCTTCAAAGGATAATTCTGATCATTTAAATGTTTTAACACTTGAGACTTAAAAACCATGCTCTTCTCCTGTAGCCAGCCCTATCATTTTTCTCAGTTAATCCTTTTATATCCCAATTCCTTGAAAATATGTAGTAATAAGTTTTTCCTATATAAACTCTCCCCTTTGTCCCATTCCCCCGAGCCAGACTCTGAGTGTAATAACTTGGGGATCATCCGGGGCTCTTTGAAAAGAAAAATCTTCTCTGCAGTCTTGTCCAAGTGCAGGACTGGTACATAAATGTTGCCCTTAAGACAATGTTCTTCTTTTACAAATGCTCTGGCATCATAAATTACATCCTTAATCCCTTTTTATCAGAAAAAAAGCAGAGCAGAATTGAACCAAATTGAATTGAGAAGAGAGACAGGCAAAAGAGGAGGTAGAGAGCAATAACCTTGGGAATATTTCATGCTGGAGGGTATTATTGGATGACGTAGCCAGAGTCACTGAGATGCTGTGAGTGATTAGAGTATGACAGAAGAGCCAATCCAATCATCCGGAGACGACTCCTGTCATCTTTCTGTCTTCTTCCTCTAAACCCTCCTAATCTTTATCCATCACCTCAACCCTGTATCAATGATTCGGCTCTTCCTGCAGCCTCTCTCTCCTCACACTCACTCTGGATCTGTGAGGAAGTGCACTCCCGCTCTGTGGTCGATTGCTATTGAGTGCTAATTTAGTAACATAACCTCATGGTGTGATGCTACTGCTAGACTGATGAAGATTAAGTATGAGTCATCACTCTGCTACACACTCTTGCACACATTTCTGCTCCTCTGCTTTGTCACTTGTCCTGGAAGATGTATCACTTCATAATCACTGGAAATAAACATAGGATTATTTACAACACCACAGACTCAGAGCATCTGTGGCTGTAGGAATGAGGCAGCAGATTTACTACTAACCTTGAAGACTTCATTGGTGAAAAGAAACACCTCTGTAAATCTTTCTTACATTCTTGATTTTTTATTCAGTCAGTAGAACACTAATTTCTTTAATCCAGTATTTATAGTTATAGTTTACAAGCACTCCCTCTGTGATTTACATTGCAGCCATTGCTGCGTTAAAAAAAGCAAGGATACAAGCTTTTCATCAACTGCATGACTGTGAGCTGAGTGGCTTAAACCTACCACTCGCCAGTCAGACAAACTAACATATGGACAAAGATGTACAATTTTCTCAGGCTGGCATGTCCCAGGTAAATAACTCATCAGAGGAACATCGCTTTATAAATTTGACGCCTCCTTACAACCATAGCGAGAGAGAGCTACAACCTCATTTTCATCAGTACATGGTGTTCTGAAGGGGAGATATTTACAGTAGTGCCTTTACACGGCAGGCTGTGACTCAAATAAAAAAAAGAAGCTGTAAAATTCAAAAACTGCAACCTGAAAAGGCATCATGTCAACAGAATCCCTTCAGGTAATGTTCTCTGTAAATTATACCAACAAGTAGCTTAAGAGGAAGAATGCTCTGTTATGTCTTTGATTTGTATTTTCCACTTTATGAAGACTTGAAATATACACATATATATATTTTTGATTCACACTAGTACATTTACTTCAGCTTCATTTGACTAGATTATTTCCCACCTCTGTGTTTGAGGTGGAATATCACAGGTAAAATTACCCCCTGAAACGCAGCTGATTTCTCTTAGATACCTCATGTATGTTATAAAAAACTGTGAGAAAAAGCCATAAAAACATTGTTCCAAACTCTGTGGAAACTTTTTAATTCTCCAACAAATTCAGCTCAGATGAACTTGCCCAGCTGTCAATGAATTATTAAACGTTGCCCCAAATGTTACTCCTTTGTTGATATAATCATAATCTGGTGATATATGCCATGTTGTGAGCTTTAAACAAAGTTATAGTACTTGTAATGGGGTATTTTTCCACATATATTCTTCAAATTGAGTAAAACAAGACAGAGAGTGGCAAAGGAAAAACTGCCACCTGTTGCTTTGGCTCTAATTCTATTGAGTAGGAACCTCTGAGCCTGTTTATTTACATTTTACAAAAACGCAGATATGGACAAAGCAGATTTTACAGAAAACAAAATCTACATGGACAGCTAACAGACAGTGAGGTAGGGCTGAACAATTAATCAAAATTTAAATCGACATCGCAATTCAATATATTGCAATTTTCAAATCACAAAGGCTGCAATTTAAAAAAAAAAGAAAAGTTTTAAAGTGCATTTAAACAGTGCAATTGAGAAGTTTACATATATCAGTGGTTGTGCCAAAACTTTGTTTTTATTTACATTTCTGCACTTTATTTAGTGTGAGATTCATAGAAGAGAGGATTCATGCAGGACTTTGTTCCTTTCTCTGATTTTATTTAAGGAAATTAATGATAATTTTATTACACGTCTACAAGGCTTGAAGTTAAATTAATCCGTCAATATTCTACTGTGAATGTAATAGTTAAAGATACGTTATTCATATCAATTCATCTCATTTCAACATGTAGGCCTGGCCTACAGGAAAGACTTGTTTATAAGTTGACAATATCCTTTGTTGTCTTGGTCATACTACAGAATGTTGTTTTGCTTGTGCTAAGTGAATAATGTAGAAGACATACATCTCCCCTAAAAATAGCATGCCAAATCGCAATTGCAATATTGGTCCAAAAAAATTGCAATTAGATTATTTTCCAAAATTGTTCAGCCCTACAGTGAGGACATTTTCACTGAGTTTGATGAAAGGTGAAATAGAAAAAAATCACACATCCCGCCTTCACTTTAGGTTACTAACCCTGTGAATGTTTTCCTTGCAAAGTGGTCTAACTGATAATGGTGAGAATGTCTCATTAAACAACCTCTGTGTGATGATTTTGTTGCGGTTGATGAAATGTGGGTCAATTCATTTCAGATGTGGAATCCAAATCAAAAGGGATTCACAGAGACATCCTGTTGGGCTAAATACCTGACAAAATCCTGATTTCTGATCTCCTAACTGTGGACAGACACAACACTTGGCTCCCTCACACACACATGCACATATGAATTGCAAATGCAATCAGAGTGGTTCTCCGCAGACTCATCAGTATTCCATTTTGGAGTCGAACAGGTGCTGCAGAGAACTGACCTGCATCTACCTGCTCAGCTGTTGTCAGACCAAACACTAATCTTGCTCTAATTGAGGCTGGGTGTCTCCCAAGCAGCCTCTGATTGGTTCCCTGCTTGCTGCTGGCCAGATGTCAGTTCTGAGCGAGTTTCCGCCCATCACCCTGCCAAACATACAGACAAACAAGCACAGCAGCAACAGGCTGTTATATAATAAACCTCTGGTCCTATATGTGTTACACCACCAACCCTGTAATGGCACAACTCATCAGTGGTGACAGCCGAACTGCTTTTCTTCCTCTTGTTCCTCTGCCTTCTACTTGTGCCTCTCTCTGCTTGAGTGCATGATTTTTTTTATTTTTAAATCCCTGCTTTTGTATTCTATAAGCAGCATCAGCAACACGTCTTAATGAGGTGAAGGGTTTAAGAGCTTAAAATGAGGCTCCATAATGACACACCACACGGGTACACATACTGCTGCACACACACACACACACACACACACACACACACACACACACACACACACACACACACACACACACACACACACACACACACACACACACACACACACACACACACACACACTTGAGATGAGCCTGAGTAGGTCTGTGGTCTTCTAGAGAGCATAAATTATGTAAGGGAAGCATGTTTTTTGTTGCTTGTTAATATTCAGGGTTAAAATGTCGGTCACATGATTGACATGCCTGTGCTTCAGACATGACGTATTCAAAACACTGTAAATGACTGAGGCTAGAAGAGAACAAGTACCCCATTGGGTTACAGCTGAGGAATCTGCTTATTGATTTTATTAACATTTATTATGATTATCATTATAATCATTATAATAGTCTGTAGTCACCTTGGCTTTGTGATGCTAACAATGCTGGTTTGGCAGCTGGATTTCTTTTAACCGTCTTGCACCTTATGACAGCTTAAATTGGCTCCAGCTCCCGGTGACCCCAAAAGGGAGACATAGTAAAAGTAGTACAGTAGGCATAATTGCTTTTCCAATTACAACACAGGATAGAAAATGCAGCATTTGGGCCATAAAAGAGGGGGTATTGTGCTATTCTTAGTCTTTATACTGTTCCAGCTTTACATGATTTACAGCTTTAAAAAAAACTTTTTTCACACTTTAATTTAAGAAATTCCTTTTCAGCCTCTGTCTGGAACACCTCATTTTATCTGCTGTCTCTTTAAGGCTCCCTACTACGACAAACCCCCATCTCTCTGATTGGCTAGCCCTTCGGAGGACTGTCCGGGGCAAAGCTATGAGCTTGTTGTTTGAGGCCTGTCCCATCAATGTGTCTTAAAGAGGCGATGAGATCCTTCTGTGATGACCTCATCATTTCAATAAGTCTCGTGAAGATCTCACAAAGATCTTTCTTTATTTGTACAATGGACCTTTTTGTGCTGTTTACCAGCAGATTCTGGGATTTCTGCAACAAATGAATATGTTTTGGTTTGAAAATTAGTAAACATTTGGTATGGACAACCAGTTTTGTTAATTGATAAACATGTTCAAGTTCTGGTAAAGCACAATACTCCCTCTTTAAAGTTACTTTTTTGGGACTAAAGCTCAGAGTATAACAGTGATTCCAGTTTAGAGGTAATCACATTTAAATCTGATTGATTGAATAGCAGTGCGAAGCTATGCTGACCAAAGTAAAATTCAAACAGTGTGATACTCTACCTCTTACAAGACCAGTGTGCTGCTGCTGCCACAGGTCCTTTGTTCAGAATTTGGACTCAACAAAAACACCTCCAAGATGCTGAAGTTTATGGTGTTCGAATTTACATTATAAAATGCCACAGAGACTAAGATTTAGGGGTGAAACTTATCATAAAAAGTTGTGGTAAAACTTAGCATTTAATAAACCCCAGTTCTTACCCAGCCCTGCATTCTCATTTACATACACCCTCTCCTGGCTCTATAAATAAAACAGATAGCTGAAGACTCAAGGATCTATAATGTCACAGCACTATTGCTGATGTTAAGTGTCCACCACAACACTCTACGACATCACGATTAAATATCTTGAGGTTTAACACACACAGGTAAAAATAGCACTCTCCACACACGTAGTACACACACAGGACATGTTGCTCAAGGTTAATGGTAGGATAAATCATGTTTATGGCTTTCTTATGCCGGCCTCACAGGGTTCCTCACTCGTGGCTGCCCTAAAGTAAAGGTGCTTCACTGAAAAGTTGGATGACTAAATTATGCATAACGCATACTCTACCTGCATAATTTAAGTATTTCATGCATAATGAATGAAAACTCAATTGTGATTCTCTGACGGGATAATTAGGGCTATAAACATCTCAAGCTGTCTTGAATATCAATGGGTGGTGGACGGACCGAGATTCCATGAGACATTTATCCATCCACACATTCCCTCATTCACCTCCTCTCCATCTTTCCCTGATCTCATTCATCTCACCTGCGAGCAGACTCATAAGCAGCACTTTGACTGATCATCAAATTGACAGACGATACAAAATGACTTGGCGTGTGTGTGTGTGTGTGTCTGACAAGACGTAAGTGGGCCGGGAGCCTTGGGATCAAGTCATCCATTGTTGCAGCAGTCTGGAGCAAGCAGAAACCTCAGGTCTAAGAATATGAGACAATGCGGAAGTGCTAAAACCTGCTGTTTCTCAAGGGGCCACTTGAGGCTGGCTCTGGAAGTACCGGAAGTCACATACACACCAAGCCAAAAGAAACGCTGGTTTCATAGCAGAAATGAACATATCTCCTAGTCCATAACCAACATCTTAGTCTAAATTGCTAACTCCAGTTTCAGCACACACTGTATGGGGGGTGAATTTTATTCTTACTTGGCAACTTTAGAGGCTAGTAAGATTGCGAGCTTGTCCAATCACAGGCACAGCTCAGCTCACATGACTGACAGGCTTCCAATATGGCCACAAAAGCCGATCTGCTTCAAAAATCTGCTTCAGAAACAGATGGGTGGCGTCAGGGAGACTACTTCCATCAATTATGCAGTCTGTGGACTGGAGATTATGGATCTGTCCCTCCCTTTCTACATCTCCACATTTTTTTAGTTTATTTGTTTAAAAAATGATGTGCTCGTTTGACTTGTTTTAGATGTTATGTCTGGTATTCATGTTCACACATTCAGTCACATTTAGTAATCAATCAAAGCCAGAGGAACAATTACGAAGCAAAATCCATACCTGGTTGTTATTGTTGTTGTTGTTTTTATTATTGTCACGAGATTTCTACTTTAAGAACATCAGAATCTCAATTAGTCATTCCCCCTCAGACATCATTAGTTCTCAGACTAATCATTGAAGAGGACAAATCCTTACACAGAGTGACCAGCAGGGGGGACTGTGCTTGGTTCATCATCTGATTCAATGAAAGCAAACTCAACATTTCCGCTTATTAAACATGGAAGGGATGTCTTACTGATTCCTCATTAACCAGACACTTCACAGCTGATTTCATCTTCTCTATTTAAATAATCCCACCCCTGACTGTGGAACTGCCACTCTGGAAACAAAAGGCTAGAATTAATATTTATCCCCTCACTTATTCTATAAGTGGACTTATTGTAGGGTTAGTGTCCATCTCTGAGGCCTTGTTTCCTACACGTCTCCCCCTTGCCTTGATGTGCTCCTAGGAATTTCAATCAATTCCCCCTTTTTTCAATTTACCTTTTAGCCAGCTCTCATCCTCTGTTTCCTCCAGAGACTCTGCTTTCCACTGCATCTTTGACATCTTGTGTAACCCTCACATCACTTCACATACACGTCTGTTCGGCCCCAGGCAGTATATATTTACCCTGCTACATCTCTTCCTGTTCCCAGTTGTCCTCCTCTCTTTTCCCTCTGTTCATGCTGCTGTGCCTCTCTCGACTTAAGTGTTCATTATATCATTATCCTTCAAGTCGGCTACATTTCAGTGTGCTTTGATCCATATTTCATCCACAAGAACAGATGTGTCTTATTTTTGTAGGAAGGTGCTTTAATAGTGTAGACCAGTGGTCAATGTAACTGGGTGAAAGCAAAGGGAGCTTTGTGTGTGTGCCTTCATACCTGAAGTCACTGTAGGGGTGTATGATCCATGCCCCAGCTGATTTCAGTCTCTCCTGCTCCAGGGCCACAGCTTTATGGGATCCGAACATTCGCAGGCTGAACTTGTTGACCCCTGGCTGCAGCATGGCTCCAAACTGTCTCTGGATGAAGGTGCTTTGGTTGGACGTGCTGTAGTCCTCCCCGTCCAGCCCCATGCCGAACCCACCCAGTGCCGACTGACCCATCATCTCAGGGGTCCCTGCTGCTGTGGTGTTGCAGGCAGTGGTTGTTGTAGTCTCTGGGCCTGTGGCCACCACCATCACTCCAGTCCCAGTGGAGGAGGTGGAAGCTAAAGCAGCACGGGACGTGGCAAAACCCACAGAGCGAGGAGGGGTTGGGTGAGCTGAGGCGGAGGAGCCTGGTGGAGGTGGCAGGGGCACGGGGGTGGTTGGAGTGCCTGCTGTGCGGAAAGGAAGTCCATCCCTGGTGGAGGAGCTCATAATGGAGAGGCGGCGGCCGCGTCCACCTAAGGAGGAGCTGTCTGCCCCAAAGGAGCCCCTATCCCCTTCCAGAGAGGCTTGGGACAGCCTGTAACCCGGGGAGGGCAGGCTGCCTTTACTGCGCCGCTTTGAGTCCCCTCGCCTGGGAAGGCTGTCACCCCCAGATGCCCCTGTACCCACACCTCCAGCAACTCCATCCATTCCAGCTCAGGGTGGAGGAGAAGGAGAGGAGGGAGGGAGATGACCTGTAACTCCCCTCTCGGGAAAACTACTCTTAACTATATCAACCTGTTAAATTACATAAATGAGAGTCAGTGTCAATCTAAAGGTTAAACTGAAGAAGCTTAAAGAAAGTGGGGTGTGTCTGAAGTCATTGTGATGGAGCTGACAGCTGGCACCTCCGCCCTCTCTTTATGGAAGTGGCCATGCTTACCTCAGTGCCCTTGGAAAAAGCTCCATCCAGACATGAAATCCTTCATGCTGCCTGAGTGACGCCAGCAGCTTCACTTTCCCTTTTTTTCTCCTGAACAGTCTCCTTTGTCCTTACAGATGTTTCTCCACCATTCCTCCTTCCTCGTCCTTGAAACGTTGCTCTCCCTCAGAGGCCCTCCCTCTCCACTCCACAGCCGCCCTCAGCGCTCTGACGCCGGTCATACTGGCACCAGATTCCCGGTCTTTTGTAGATAACGACGCTCTCCGCTCATTGGCCGTTGCTGTCCTGTCTGTCGCCCCTGTGGTCAGGCTGATCACCCAGTTTGGATATTTTCTGCACTAACCATTATGAAAAAGATGATCTGGGGGGTTAAGGTGGCAGAGTGCATTCATCTACGGATGAATGACAAGGACACTTGATCCTTTGTAAGTAGGAGAGGGTGGTTAATGGACATAAGGGACGCACATAATGACACACGCGGGTACTCACACTCCGAGGCGCACTGATTCGTTCTGACACACGCTACAAACACGCACACACACAAAACAGAAGAACGCGGACACACAGGACTGCGGAAACAAAATAAAACACGTCAAACCTAGCACATGCTAGCACAGAATCCACGGCATGCCTTTATTTTCAGTCTCCGAGAAGAAAAAACACTCCTCATGATAGAAGGCGCGCCTACCCGTGACTGAAGCGCTCAGACAGCCAGACGAGAGACACGCGGCTTTGTTTCGCAAAAATGAAGCGAGAATTAACTTGGCCAGGTGTTCAAACTCTGACTCCTGACATCCTCTGAAGCAGCTGCCTTTTATTCTCACTTCTGCCGACTTTCAGTGACAGTGAGTCTGGATACAGCGGTGTCCTTTCCTCCTTGTGCCACCAAGAACAGAGGAACAAGCTCTATTTTTCAGCAGAATAAACTGTCCAAAGGTAAAACCGTGCGCTCTGCTGAATCCAAAAGCCTCCTTAAGAATAAAGCAACCTGTTGAGTCTTTAAGGTGGTTTGTCATTCACACACAGTTCAGACCCCTGTCTGAAGCTCCTCGCTCTGACTCAACACGCAGGGGTCGAGCCGGTACGTCCACAGAGGCGCGCGGCGCATGCAAATGAAATATTAAATAAATAAATGCGCATACAAAGGTCCGGATCTAATCGGCCTGTTGCCATGGCATCCGCATCCCCATCATACGTCCCCGAAGGCCGCGTGCCCGGCCGGTAAGACGCACGCATCCCTCATAGGTATACAGCTCGCGCGTCATCCTCTCTCGCCAATAAAACGAGGGAGCGCGTGATGGAGAGATTGATGATGAAACTTTATTTAAACATCGAGGAAAGAACAAGCGTTTTCCTTTAGAACAGGAGAGGAGAAGGTCGTAAAACAATGAGGTGGTTAAATGTCACGACTCCGTGATGCTTTACGTGACTATGTGTTTCTAGTAGTACTAACAAAGGTCTTACTTACTGTGCACTTCTTCGTCACACATTTGCATGATGACATAGATAAAGCTGCATACGTGATGCTTGAAATCTTGGTCTTTGGACTACAGTTTATTAGTTCTGACATGAGACTCAATAGTAAACATATGTTTATGCCTGCCCCACCACATTTTAAAGAGGAATTGTTCACTTGTGTCTGCTGCTTACTTTGCAGATAACGACCTGTACAGTGCATACAGCATATTTTACTTCAACAGTATAAGTATATTGCATAATATGCTTAACAGCCCCCTTTTGAACTGAGACTTTAGACTTCCTACTGAGATATTCTGAGTCGTTGGAATTACTTTGAGTTGGTTATTTCTGAGAAAAAAACTATTTGAATGTCTCCTTTTGTTTTCAGATTTGCTTATTTCAAACAAGCTAAACCAATGTTAATGTTTTTTTGTTAAAGCATCTTCAAATACAACTCGACTTTAAGACTTTGCTGCACTGCTTTAGATTAAATTCACCAAGTTACAGGAAGGAATACAACAATATCAGTCCAACATGCTTAATAAGTTTGCTTTTTGTACTGTATGCCAACTGGATATTAAGGACGGTTAGAAAAGGAAATCTAAGGGCAGAAGATTCAAGGCGCATTAGAGCAGAAAATGTAGGAAGACTGTCTGGAAAAGACAAGGCTGTCACTTTCAAGATTATCAAGAAGGAGAAAGCTCCGCATAGGAGCAGATATAATTGGTTTAAAGGAGAATAGTAGTCCGATGTTGGCATCTGGATCATCTCTGTGGACAAATGGGTAAAGTTCATTAACTGCCATCATCTCGGCCTCTCCCGGCACTGCTCATAATAGCCAATAAAATCCTGCCCTCACAGAGATAAGCTTGGGACAGGACCAAAAGCCTTATCTGTTAATTCTTCTGCGGCTTCCAATAATGATATGCTTCAACAATGGCAGACAGGGATGACATTCAGTTTCAATTCAAAATTACTCCCAAAATAAAGAGGCTAGACAGCTTGATTAGTGAATCTTATAAAGTTAACAGTTCAAGTTTTATTGTAAGGGAGTCATTGCTTTCAAGGCACGTTCAAAACAAATTCAACATTCATGAGAACAGTCCAGGTGGCGATTCCTGCTGAATTTCAATAACACTGGTAATGCTGCCAAAACTCTCCTGTTAATGGATTCCTGACAGAGGTGAGTGTTTCGTCTGTGCTGACAGTTCTTAGGCTTTGGTCAAATTTGTACAAATCTGCATTAAAAAGAGGCTTAAACACCAGCAGGTCAGCATGTGAGTAAGGTCTCACATCAACCTTTTACAGGACGTTGACTGCTCTCATGATGTTAGTATGACCAGACCCTGGGATCCAGCCAGTCACCACAATCACCATGTCTCCTGTCTTGAAGAATCCTCTTGCTTTTCCTGAGAAGGGAGAAGATAAAGAACACAGTGTGAGAAGTAGAGGACGGGGTATAAATGAGATGACTTTACACACACACACACTGACCAATGTCCATGCCAAAGTTGACCCTGTTGTCTACATCATCAGCCCAGACAGGAGCAGGCAGAGGGTGGAAGAGGCCAGGGAACACTCCTCTCAGCAGCTGAGACTGGCGGGCCACCTGAGAGAGAGGAAGAGACAGTGAAGAAGAGAGTGATCTAATTGGTCCAGTTACATAACAGGAGCCTGATATTACTTATTAGGACAGTTCACACGTGAGCTAACAAAACAGGAGCTTGCAGATTTATCTAACTCTGAAGTTAACACAACAGTAACTCTTTATGACAAACATCAAATCACTTAAAATGAAATATCATTTATATTTTCATATATGGAGTTTTCATATTACTTAAGCTGTGATCAAAACCATTAAGATATGTGAGTGTCAAAAAACACTGACACCCTCTGTCACAGGTGATAACCACCACTCATTGTAATATAAACAAGTAAACTGTAAAAGTGTGTTTCATAAATATAAAGGGACACAACGGTGTGTATCTTATTGAAAATTTAATAATCATCGTATCACATCCGAAGTGCTTTGGGTGTGAACAAGCTTTAGTTTTAATATTTTTATTTTATTTTTCCTCATTCATTGAAAAATTTTGTGGTTTAATGGAAAATGGTGTCTTTGTCTCGAGTGTTAATGTAGAAAAGATCATGAGCTCGTAAAATAAAACTTTAGTTTAACTTCGATGTGTGTTTAAAACAATAATGTCTTTTACATTGTCAAAACTAAAACCTATATTTGTATTATCCTATCTTAAGTAGTAATTCATGACCACACAATCTCCAGTGGGAATAGATATTTCATCAGTGTGTGATAATTATTTAAACGAGATACAAGATCTTTTTTTCTGGCCATGGGCAGCACTAGAATCTTTAATAAACTTGAAAGTGTTTCCATTCTGTTTTTTAATTTGATTTGATGTTCTAATTCCAGCTAATGCCAGAGAATATTAAGCTGTAGACCCCAGACATCACTGGTCACTGGAATATCTTTTTTCTGCACCCATTGATCATCATGTATTATGATACACTGAGCTGATTTGTGGTGCCCCACAGGGCACAATCCTTGGCCCTGGCATCTTTTCCCTGTAAAAACTTCTGCTTGCTTCATTAAATAGTGTAAAACCATCTGAACTGTGTTTTAATGGTTTTACATGTGGGAGTTTTGGCCTTCAGGCCTGGGTAGGCAAAAGTCAGAAGTTCACTTGAAACACTTATATATCATTTATGTATGGTAGATTGACTGTGCTGCATCTGTCCACCTAGATGTGCTGCTCTATAACTGACCATGACCTCTGACCTTTATATAGAGCAGGGGTTCCCAAACTTTGATAAGCCAAGGCCCCCAAAATAGCATTTGCTTCTGGCCGGGGACCCCCTTTGGAAACCAACAGACTATATAATATGTAAAGTAATGTCAACTTTAACAATGTATTTCCTAACTTTTTTTCACTTTTCAATAATTATTACATTTGTTTTGAATAGGAAACTATTAAACAAAAGACAAACAAGTGAGTTGTTGCAAAAAGGAGAAGGCATTTCAGGGCTCTGTCAGCTAAGGTGGGATACTCCTTTCTTACATGTAGCCAGTAGTTAGACAGGGGAAGAGCCTCAAAGTTCAGTTCAGTTTTTTAGATAGCTTAAAAACAGGGGCAAAACGCCAGGTCGACACTGATCATGACATCATCATGCTGAAGCTGCAGCTGTCACACAAGGTGCGGTTAGGTGCAATCGGAAACATGTGAACCTAACAATTACTTTACGTGTTGTATGTTCCAGACAAATGGGTGTGAAAAAAGAAGAATAAACTATATATGAGTATAAGTCATAAAAACTAATAACAATACTTAGATTCCAATTTCTTTTCCTTCCCTCCAACTTTCTGAGCCCCCCCTTGTGCTCCCTAGTGGCCCCCACTCTGAAAACCGCTGATATAGGGCATATAGCATATGAAGGGAGATATTATGTGGATTAACTCCACATGACTTAAGATGATAGTGCATCATGATGCAATTTAGTGTTAATGTTTTGAGACAACTGAATAGAAAGCTCCATAAAATAGAATGAACTGCATTAAATATCACACGTAAATTCACCTGAACAGACTCATCTGATATATTACGAAGTGCTGCTGTTAGGAACAACAGGCAGTAAATACTGATAGTTACAAGTTTGAAAAGTGTGAGTCACACTCATGAGTACAAGCTGGCCTGCTTGTTACAGAGACGGACTGTACCTGAGGACTTCTGGTGACAGCTATAATAGGACAGCGGGGGCGATACCTGGACAAGAGGTGTGCCGACCTGAGGAGAAAAGAGGACAGACAGATGGAGAGAAAGAGGAAAAATATATCAGTGGTGTCGGAATTAAAAAAAAAAAAACTATATCTCCACATTAAGAAAAAACATCCAACTCAAACTGACAATCAAACTTCCTCATTACTTTAAACTTTGAAAATGATATATTGAAAAAAATAACAATCCAAATGTACTTTGTTCCAACAGCTCATTGCTGTGAAGTTAATCTAAAGTAATTAAGGCAGATTTGTATATTTTTAAGCTAATTATAAGATATTAGCATGCGTACACAGTGCAACTTATTGAGTGAGGAAGTCAATACTAAGATTTTAATTAGCATGCTAGTGGCTGCAGTGTTGTTTTCTTGCAAAAATCTAGCTCATTTGGATTTGTTTGGGCTTTTCATTCATGTCAGTGCATGGTGCTATGAAGGAATCAGTGTTTGTTTTCATTTCTCTTGAGTTCTCATTTCTTCAATTTTTATTTATGTGGGCTGAGTAGACACACAATATTGGAATGTACAGGAGTTAGTTTACACAACAAGCTTTTAGCATGCACAACGCACAACATGAGCTGAAAACGGTAAACATCGCAGTCAACATAAAACTGTACCCCGAGGATTCAGGGAAGGGCATGCAATATTCAATCTGTAGCGTTGCTCTGAGATAAAAGATAACAGCTGTTGCTCCATCCTTTAAAAACATGTTTGTCTCTTGAGGGGGAAAAAGAGAAACTCTGGGTAATTTGTTTACTCAGGTCTGTCTCTTCCAAGAATGAGTCTCAGTATCTCCAGTAGTACATTCATATTCAATACTTCTTCATTTTGTCCTCTTGCTAACACTAAGTAGAAATACAGAAAGTGTTTCCTTAATGCAAAGAGGATGGAGGTAAGAGGGTGTCGCCAGAGGTTGATTTACATTAGGAGCACTGATTTTCATGCAGGAACCAGGACTGAGCATCTAGCTGCACATTTTCACTTTACATTCACTTTCTATTAACATCCGCACCTGTGAAAAACGCACTCTCATGTTTGTGAGAAAAATGACAACGCTGCAGCCAGCAGCCTGTCAGCTCGGCTTAGCACACACTGTGAGACAGCCTGCCTGTCTGCCTGAGGGTCTTTTTAACATTTTGTTTTTCCAAGATTAAAAAACACGACTTAGTGTGTTACAAAGATGTGCAGTATGGTCAGATTCGCAATGACTTCAGGGCATGGCCAGAGCAGTGGCTAGGGGTGGCATTAGGCTCCTTTTGAATTCTTAAACTTTGACTGGCTGTTTGTTTTGTCAGAGGTAAAACAGAGATTATGTAGAGGTTAGATAGTATCTATTTGTGTTACGTTTTAGCATAATGCCTTTTGCTGGTACTTTAAAGGGATAGTTCATTAATTTTAAGTGGAACTGTATGAGCTACTTGTCAGTAGTAAATGTGATACCCTCAGAGGTTAGCTCAGCAGCTGTTGAGAAATCTGTCTGAGAAGCAGGACAGAAGCTTGTTTTTAAACCAGTCCAGACTCCTGTGTATTTTTTTTATTCTTTTAAGCTCAGAGGATTTAAATATTTCCTCTCTGTTGAGCTACTTTATAGAATTAATAAATTAAACACATAAATACTCCACTTGAAATTTAGTGATAGTAGTTAAATTGGATGTAATTAATGGATATAGAGGGGGTTAATAATGGTATTCATTCAAGTAACTGTACATATCTACAGAGTCCCTTTCTAGTTTTAAGAGATGTCTGAAGACTCATCTGTTCAGAAAACACTTAAGCTGACCCTTCTCCTCTTTGTCCTCAGGGGTGGAATGAGTCAGAAGGTCTCAGACCCAGCTCTCAGTGAACGTCTAGCACTGATTATTGAATGTTGTTGAAGGTTGAATTACATTGTTGCAGTGATATAATTGTGGTTAGCTAAGGCTACATTATTTTACATACTTCTTCTTGCACTTGATGGCAACACCTGCAGCCAATAACTTGAAGCACTTTGGTGCACTAACTAAGGTTTTCCCACCTGTCTAAATTCTTGTTTACGTTGTATGCCGCTCAGCACAAAAGCGTCTGCTAAATGAAATTGTGGAACTGTAGAAGTGTGCACGCAAACATACTTCATGCCACCCATGTTCAAATCTGAGCCCAAGTTGAGCAACCCTAATCAAAAAACTCTTGACAGAGCCACAGTAGAGTTTTTAAGTCCTTGTGCCGAGCTGAACATCCTACTCCCATCCCACTTGTATAACAGAGGCCAATATGAGATAAGCATTCATCTTCTTGTCAAACTCTGGAAGAGAGAAATCAAGACAATTTCCCAAAAAATGGAGCTATTCTTAAACCATAACCTTTTCTTCTTGTCTGTTTGATGGTCTGTCAAACATACTTGCCACTGGTGGTCAGGACTATGATTGCCCCAGCACAGCATTTGAAGGAGGACTCCACAGCTCCGATGGCTGTGACCTCTGTGGGGTCAGAGGAGAGAGGAGTAAGGCGACGCAGCTCCTCAAACAACTGCTGGTGGAAAATGGCTGCTTCTGCCTCTCTGCAGATCTGAGACACAGAGTCAGAGAGGGGGAAAGAAAGAGAGGGGAGGGGCCGTCAGAGGGCACTAAGTCAGATGTAAAAGAGTGGAAATCATACGGAAGCACAAAAAAACACACACTCACTGAATGCATCATTGCTACTGCCTCCACTGGAAACAGTCCTTTGGCGGTCTCCCCAGATAACATGACACAGTCGGCTCCATCCAGCACGGCGTTGGCGACGTCACTGCCCTCCGCTCGGGTTGGCCGTGGGTGGCCTACCATGCTCTCCAGCATCTACACAACGTGCACAACACATTGGCTTCACATTCAACAACAGCCAACACGTTTTCTCAAGGCACTCTGAGGGGATTTTATTATCAGTCACAAAAAATGAGCCTTTCTGTACGTCACCCTTTGACAAATTAGGCTTTAGGGAGGGAATTGAGAGACAAAGGGGCTAATGTCTTTATGGTTCACTGGACAGTAGAGGAGGAAAAATGTGAGATCATTTAGACTAAAGCGGGCAATGACTGCGCGGGATCATTATCGGCATGTCTGAGACTCAGCGTTATGAGTCAATAAGCTCGGCAGACAGTTGGAAAATGAGATAGCTGGCGGCGTTGCCAGAGAGACTGGACTTTTGTAGTGGTTAAGAACCTGCTGCTAATGATGATCAGCGCACGTGTGTGTATTTGTGTGTGTATAAGTGTGTGGGTGTTGTTTCTGGACTCAGGTCTTGAGCAGAAAACCTGCTATAACACTGTCACTCTGAGTCAGGGGGCTGCTGCATAAACAAGTTATATCACTGTGACTCAACATGGCTGCAGGAGATTGTGTGTGCATGTGAGTGAAAGAGAGGAAATGTGTGTGTGTGTGTGTGTGTATGTGTGTGTTTGTGTGTGTGTGTGTGTGTGTGTGTGTGTGTGTGTGTGTTTTAAGGATAGATTTATTGGACCAGTGAGTGTGTGTTATATTATGAGGGAGAGCAAGGTTAATGTGTGCCTGTTAGCTTTTAGTGCTTCTTGGACCCATTTGACATTTGAATAAACAGACTGAATTTGCATATTTTTATCATATCTGTATCTTGCTCTGTGTGTGTGCGCGTGTGTGTGTGTGTGTGTGTGTGTGTGTGTGTGTGTGTGTGTAATGGCTTGCCCCTGACCTGTGTGGCACAGATGACTGGCTTGCCGGCAGAGTTGCAGCGTCCAATCATCATCTTCTGGGCGATGAAAACTTTCTCTGCTGGGATCTCAATTCCCAGGTCACCTCTGGCAACCATCACGCCGTCGCTCTCAGCCAGGACCTCCTCAAAACTGACGGAGAGATTATAGAGAGGGAATTTGAGGAGAGGGATTGAGAGTTACATGAGGGGGGAGGAGAAAATGAAGAAGCTGAAGAAGGAAAGACAATGCCAATGACAGTGCTGTTCTGTATTTGAGACTATCCAGTAGACTTTTTAATGCAGGTTTTGATCTGATAAAAAACATAATTTTTTACTGTTTCTGTTTCTAACCCTACATCATCTGAAGCATGCATACTGTATGTGAGGAAAGTAAGAAATGTATTCATCTTTTTTCTCTATTTGTAGTCTAAAAAGTTTTAAATGATCATGTATCAGCAGGAAAACATTTATACAAGGCAAAATCTAGTGGAGCACAATCATGCAAGGACATCATAGCTCCCATCAGCAGTAATCTGAAAACAATTTATTTTCTTCTGCAGCTATTTACATGTAAGCACAGTCTCCAGTCTGGATAAAAAATTTCAACATGAGCTACACATCTGTTTGAGACTTAGCAGTGTTCTAGTGTTCTGATCTTAAAGTTATTTGGTAGAGATAGACCGGTTATCAGCCAGGCCAATTATCTGAGCCAATATATGGCATTTTGAGGCATATCTGCATCAGCCTTTTTTTTATTCCAACGGCCGATAAGAAACAAATTTAAAACTGTGTTGTTTTGGCTCCGCGCCGCTGTCTGCAGTCACTACTCAGTCCCCAGCACTGTCCCACCCACAGTATCATCTGAATGGTTTCAAGCAAATGGATTGGGAAACAGCCAATCAGCGGTGCAGATATTGCAGTTATTGCAGTTGCATTGAAATATTGGAAAACGTTATTTACTGTAGAAAACTTTAGCTATTTTCTTAATGTTTTCATTTAACTTTATTGAACATGCTGCTAAGCGTGGGAGCTGTTTAATAAACATATACTTGAAGGCACTTGAATGCAGTTAAGTGTTGGAGTTTGTATTGTAAAAAATTTTGACACCAATATTTTCACTGTGACTGCAAATTAATATCGGCTTCAAATATTGGATATCGTCCTCCTTGAATACAAATAATCAGTATTGGTATCGACCCTGAAAAATCCACATCAGTCTATCTCTATTATTTGGAAAATCTAAAGACTGATGGTTGCCATCAATTTGACTTCTATTCATCAAGCCTACGATTTAAATAAAAAAAAAACTTTTCAGAAGTTAAGTTTGAAGGAAAACTGTCTGCGACAGATTTTATTTGTATATGCAAAAATTAATAATAAATAGTAGTAAGAAAAGTTTTTTCTTTCCAAGTCTGTAACTCTAAAGTAATCAAGAGTAAAGTTTGTTTGAATTATTATTTAATGTTATTTTTATTGATCTTATTGAGAGTGAGACTCACCATATACAGAGGTGATGTAATAATCCAAGAAATGACGGGTGTTTTTCTTAGGATAATTCTTGTGGATATGAATTTCCACAGCGTGCATACAGAACTTTTGATTACACACATTCATAACTGTGTGCAATTTCATCTTTATAATTTAATCTACAATATTTGATTTCAATTACAGCCACAGTTTATCACTGTCAGCAGCCAGCATGCTGCAGGACAGAGTGAGAGGTAAGTAATGGGGTTGACAGAGCTGTGACATCAGTTGTGTCAGATTTATTAAGCAGCATCTCTAACTCACTCAGACACATCACGGGCACATGTTGCTTTTCATAAACGTGAAACATCAAGAGCTGACATCTGTGCATCAATTACTGACAGCCTGCTGTCCACAGGAGGGAACCATCAACCATCAGTGGATTTGTAACTCCTGTCACAGCCTCATTATGAAACTCTTAGTGCCTCCAGCTACTTTCAAACATCGCTGTTTACATACTTGTTTTCCTTGACTTACTTCTGAAGCCCCTGTCGGCTCTCCACCTTGCTGATCACTTTGATATCTCTTCCATGTGCCCCCAGGGCCCGTCGCACGTCTTTGACGTCCTGGGCAGAGCGGATGAAGCTGGCGAACACAATATCCACACCTTGAGCCACCCCGAACCTCAAGTCAGCCTCATCTCGCTCACTGACTGCCTGCAAGCCGATCAAATCGCAGCCGGGGAGGTTCACGCCTTTCCTGCTGCACAGTAACCCGCCGGCCTCCACCACTGTATCCACCCAATCAGGGCCTGCAGAAGAGGGGAGGTAGCGAAAAAGGAAGAAGTCAATTATCAAACTTATTAAAATTATTCTTAGAGTCATGAAAACCCTGAATAAAAGATAAACAAACCAACATCTTTTTATGTTCCTGAAAGGAACAGATCGAAACTGTGGGGAATCTCTATGAAGTTCATGCATGAAAGAAGGCAACGCTTTTTCTTTTCAAATTAAATTCAGATCATTTTTCAGATCCATGATCATTTAATATATAGACATATACATGTATATAGGGGATGTGCAGATATGATCCTGACTACATTACCACTTTAATGGAGGAGAAGCTAATTTTGTAAAAGGCTCCAAGGACCACCTTCTTTTCAGGAGACTGTAACTCAGCCAAGCAAGGTTACTTCTTCAGAATAAAGGACAGAGTTGATCATTATGCGACTGAATAAAGGGTCTTTTGTGCATTACATAATGATGCATTAGGCAGAAAAAATCAAACAAAGGACAAGAAAGGCTTTGTTACTGAGTGGGTAATATAAAATGATAGATGAGAGCAATCTTTAGAAATGAGGAGCCTCACTGTTTCACACATTTTTTGGTGATACTTTCTGATTTTAGTATTGTCTGTATGCTGATGTGTGATTGTGAGTGTTACACATGTGTAAGTCTTTTATCGTTCATTACTTTGTATGAACTATCACAGCAAAATTTTAATTTTTTTTAATCTTCAAAGAGGAAAAAACAATGGCTGAAGAAAACTAACATATGAGCTTAATTTTAATCAGTAAATGTGTATTACCTATTTCTTTTACTTTGAGTCCAATAAGGCCGTCATCGATGTAGATTGTGCCTCCCTTCTTGATGACTTTGGGCAGGCTGGGATAGTCCACCCAGATTAACTTGCCGTCTGTCTTGTCTTTGTCACTCTCTGCTGTTACCACACGGACTTCACTGCCCTTTTTCAGCTCCACCTCTTCCTCCACTTTCTACAAAACACAGGGGAGAGAAAGAAACTCTGTAATCACAATCATTGCATTATATTTCATGTGCACTTTTTGAGATTGGTGGATTAGATTTTATTTTTGGGTCAACAGAAAGCTTGCAGTGACTGATTACACTGCAAAACCTGAAATCTTATCAAGTGTTTTTGTCTTATTTTCAGTAGAAAATTCCTTTTTTGACTCAATATGAGCCAAATTCACATGACCAATCCAGAAAAATGTCTTGTTTAAAGTTATTGAAGGACAAAAATGAGGTCTAAATTGCTCGTAACCAGTAACAAAATCTGCCAATGGAACAAGAGAAAAGTTACTTGTATTAAGACATTGTTCTAGTCTCAAGGAAATTTTCAAGCAATTTTTTCTTGTTCCATTGGCAGATTTTTTTTTACTGTGATTCAAACCTCATTTTTGTACTCTGATAACTTGAAACAAGACATTTTTCTGGATTGATAAGTTTAAAGTAGCTCATATCGAGTATAATAAGACAATTTTTACTTAAAAAAAGACAAAAACACTTGATAAGATTTCAGTTTTTTGCAGTGTGTAAGAAACATGAGACAGAAATGAATAAGGATGCTTTCCTCTGTACAAAATATGTTTTTTCTTATAAACACTGAGACAGTTCAGCTCACTTGTTCATCCTATCACTTCCAGTTACTCTAAAACAGCTGTCTATACTCAAAAACAGAGACAGTGTTCATACAGCATGGCATTGGGCTAATGCTGGCCATAGTGCACTGATGTACCTTCGTCTGTAAGCACAGCGTTCATGGAAATAAAATCAATCACTTGTCTTTCTAGTACAGTGAGGAAGCCTCCCTGTTTGTTTTCGTTATCCACAGCCTGTCAGAGCTGAGTACCTTGATTCGACTCCACAGGCTGTGTGAACCTTTGATTCAAGTGAATCTCCTACAAACCACAGAGCGTTTATGATGCTTGTGGCTGATTATTTCTTGTAATTCACATCAGAGGATGAAGTGCCTGCTATCATGCCTTGTGGGTATAATCATTCTACAAACATGTCAGCTGCTGCCGTTTCAGACGTCTACTGTTGTCTAATTTTTTAGTTGAAATCATTGCTTCTTGCAGTCCTGTTTTATAATGACTTTATTTTGGAGTATGACTCATTCTCCCTGTCGGAGACATTCTTCCAGTTAGTGGAAAATATCAACTGAAGCACGAAAGAATTAACATCAGTGTTTGTGATATTTCAGACTGCAAAATGAGAAGTAGTTGGCAAGAAAACAAAAACATGTCACTAATACTTAAAAATACTGTTTCTTTTTTTGGTTTATGTCTTATTCACATTTTTACAAAGCTACTGAGCAACTATATGACAGAAAAATAAGCACGATTCAGAGTGCATCTCACATGTCAGGCAGAGAATTTGTAATCTAATCAGAGCATGAAGAGGTTTCCAACAACTTGGAGTTAGCTAAGCTGATGACATGAATCATCGACACAACGGATATCACAGTTAGATAAAAAGGGAGCCACTCTACTGGTTCTTAAAGGTAACAACATATACGAAATAATCACACACAGGAGTCCGCTTATTTTCAAACTCTCCTTGACCTCACTGGATGTGATTGTTGAATTACATGAAATCTGTCAGATAGATGAAAGACGTTTCCTTTACCCCTTTGACCAATCCAGTGCGGATCTCTGGACCTTTCGTATCCAAAGCGATGGCAACAGGACGATAATACAAGGGGTCAGGGTCTATCGTCTCCACTGCCTCCCGGATGTTTTTGATGGTTTCACCATGGTACTGACGGCACAGGGAGGGGTAGGAGTGAGAGAATCAATACAAGGACAGATCAGAACAGACAAATGAGTGAGAACAGAAATTATAAATCACATGTCATACATACTTCATGTGAGCCATGGGAGAAATTCAGACGTGCAATATTCATTCCTGCCTTGACCATCTCCTGGAGTTTGGGAACTGATCTTGATGCAGGGCCTGAAAGAAAAAAGAGGTATAATGCCTTCAAATTTTGTGCATGGATGAGAACAAAAAAGTTACTTGAAGGATCAACAAACTTTATACAGATCCATTTTTACTCCCTGATACCGATACCCATACCTAGTTTTTGGCCTTTCGGTAATCCTTATTACTGATCAGACACTGAATAAATAGCTGTATGTCTCACTGTGTAAAGCCTTGGTAATTGAAATTGAAAACTGTAAAAAGATAAGGCCAGTTGCTTTGGCAGAAAACTTGACAACAGTGGTTGGTTCCTCAGTTGGCAGTTAATCAGAAATAACTGTTTTTGAGGTAACAGAGGCAATGAGGTGTCTGAGGTTTGGAGGAGCTTCAAAGAAATTTGTTATGCATTTTCTCCTAGTAATTTCTTTTTCTTTCTGGGCAGAAGACGAGCAGACAAAGCTCCAATGTGCCATAGTCAAGAATCAAACCCTGCCAACACACTGGAGGCCACCCAGCACCCAGTCTGACACGGTGCCAGTGATGACTTACAACAGACGCCAGAAGACAAACTTGAAGCTGAGACTCGCTGTCTGCACCCGCTGGTCACACTCACCAATGGTGCAGATTATGCTGGTGTTGCGCGCTGTGATAGGCTCCTGGTCGATGTCCAGCAGGCAGAGGTGCTCCAGGAAGGTGTCGGCCATGCTGGCGTCCAGCTGCTGACGCTGGATGAAAGAGTCCGGAAGTGTCATCGCCTCTGAGTAGCGCCTGATGCGAGCTAGACGGACAGAGATATGTTGTCAGCAGGGTTGAGGCTTGTCATATATGTACTGCCAACTCCACCTGTGAGTAAAAATTAACTAGAACACGTGTGATGTATGTGGTAATGATGAATAACATGCAACGACTCTTCCAGGATGTGCCAGGAACTGGAAGTGGAGATAAAAAACATAGTTTGATACCACGCAGAGCGAACACACTGGGTATGTACCTTTAACCAAATACCAACTACAGCATGGAAAAACAACGTGCGGACAGACAACTGTCATACCAGTTGGTTATATAAAAACAAAACATGGCAGCTGATATCATTTATGAACGAGAAATTGCGTTTTGAAGGACAGCAAATTCTGACTGTCTTTTAGAACCATGGCCCAGCAGTTTGCGACAAAGTGACTTCCGGTTATAGCTTTTGCTATCTGTGTGTTACCATTGTTTATATTCCGACAAGAAACTTAATGTAGTAAAAAAAAAGTTTCAATGAAATGATTTAAAGGTGGCTGTTAGCTGTTTTCTTAAAGGTGCTATGAGGAGGATCTGTATTAATTGGGCTACCTCGCCACCTTGAGGCCTGGAGTCTCACACACTCTGTTGTAAATAACTTTTAGCGAGGCATGTTTGTTTTGGAATTAAATGAAGATGAGCTCGAATCAAATTTCTTTTGTTAAAGACAAATTTTTACTGGATACAAGGCATTTATCAGTTCAGTTACATAATGCTACAGTTTGAAACTTGATATCAAGCAAACGTTGTATTAGCCAGCTATATGTAGTGCTATCGGCAGTGTGGTGCCCTGACGTATCTGTATGCTAATGTGATAACAAGTAAACACTTTCAGTTTGTATTTAGTGTAGAAGCTGTATATATATATAGCGCAGCTGGCAGCCAGGTACTCTAAGTCATGTCAATAATGTATAACGTTAGTGAATCCTGGTTAGCTATGTCCTGCCAGTCATCTGCCAATCAGAGCTAACGTAACCTCACTCTTCATTTTATTGATAGACTCTCAAGTTTGAACTGACCACTGCAGAATAACTCCTGACTGTGGGTTGGAATGAACATTATCACAAACTGTTTGGCTCCTGTGTTAGCCTGTTGCTTGGGCTGTATCTCTCTCCCATAGCTTTTTTATGCTCTTCTATCCTTTTTCTGTCTGACAGTTAGGCTCCTGTGTTCACCATCTCTAAAAAATCAATCACAGAAATACATTTTATCAGAGAAAAACACAGATGTATCTGCTTTGTCAGCCAGCATGGGGCTGTCATAGAGACATAGGCATAAATCAATCTGGTCCTGCTCGACCTGATTGGCAAGCAAAGAAGTAGCATTTTAAAATAACCTGTAATCTGTAATACTGGCGCTGATAATCTCATTTTAAAGTGTGGATTACAATCAGGCATATATCTAGAAGGGAGACTTTTTCAAGACTACTTAGAAACTCCTTGCAGCCCCTTTAAGTAGATGTTACTTTATTTGGAAAAATAAATTTTTAGTAGAACTATTTAGCTTTTTATTAAGGTTAGTAGTAGTACTACTGCTACTTATACTACTAGTAGTATATTAGATATTATCTATTATATGTATGGCTCTATTTTTTCATTTATCCAGAGACTTGTACAGTATTGCAACTGAGGTTAGTATAATACTGATGATAAGTGTGCTTTCTTAAACCTTCTACTTATTTTATCCCAAAAAGCTGCAATACAACATTGTCTATTTCAAATTTGATTATGGATAATATATTAGAAAAATGTCAAATAAATTTCAATTCAGATAGGTGATAGATGGTAGTTTTCAAGCTTCTTTATGCTGATGGAAATTAAGCAATACGAGAAAGTTGAGTGACTATAGTAAAATAATAAACCCGAATGCGAATCTTAAGAGATTTTGTGGGCTTATCACTCCCATTAACTACAGTGTGCAAATTACTTTGGAAAACTGTTACCTTAGGATTATTCAGCAAAGCTTCATCGTGGAAAAGTCACCTAATAATATTTTTTGGTCTCCCTTGAAATCATACACAATCAGTCAAACGCCACAAGTTCCTCACCAAGAAGCACATGTAATTAATCAAACTTTCTCTTGAATCTTTCAGGTCCAACTGAGGTAGAAGCAGTGGGTATGTAGCCTTTCCCTTCCACCCTAAACAACTTACAACATGTTACCACTGCTACATTAAACCTAAGAGTAGAAACCAGTAAGTACAGCTGGTGTCCTATGTGCAAAGTATGGTATGGCTGAGGGCTTTATGCCAGAACAATAGCGTCTGCTCTAGAGGCTGTCACAGTCAGTCAAGCCTGCAATCTCTGCACCACAGGAAGAAGGGAGTATAGAGTAGAGAGGAGAGGGACTACAGGAGGTCGCAGCTGACACCTCAACAGGTGTGGAGAGGTGAGGATGGAAAAGGGTGGAGAGGAGGGAGTGAAGAATGGAGAGTGAGGAGGAATGTTTAAAGGGTTTCTGTTCTAAAATTATCAAAAGAAATATGTTTTTTTGTGTTTGTCCTTCCATTTGGAACTTCAGGCCAATGTTTTGATTGTTTTCTATAAATCAAGGCCCCTGTGTTGAGTAAACATGCAGCATAAAAAACATTACAGAGCTTGAAAAATGCAGGGAAACTGGTGACAGGATCTTGTCATTCAGCTCCTACATCCTGTGGATTTGGTAGCTCTCTATGTTTTCACTATCTGTCTTCTTGTCTTTTCTCTCTTTGTCTACCTCCCTGTGACCCAGTTCTGCTGCACTACTGCACACATCATTACGTGTCCCACTGAGAATCTCCTCTGACACATCCCAGAGTGTACACGTGGAAACACAGAGATACACACGAACAGGTACCCGTTACTGTAGGCTAGCTATAAATAAAGCAGACGTGAGGTCAAAGACAGTTGCACATTATCAGTGCATGCACACTATAATGACTGATAAGAAAGGTGAACCAGGTGATTGGTGCGACCTGTTTGCAGGGGGTCACATTCCTGAATGAACATTCACAGGTCAATGTGAATGTGAAATCGATAGAGGGACAAATTTTTGTGCAGCCATGACAGTGCACTAAATTTCAAAAGAAGAAAACGCACAAAACAGTGGATCGTTATCTGATCAACAGGTTAATTATAGGAAACAGAAATAAAAAAGAAGAAAGTACAATACTTTTTAACTATGTCAGAAATGAGAAGAAGAGTTACATGACCCAAGAATTTGAAACAAACAATACACCTTTCTAGATTTGAAAAAAAAAGCAATAAATGGAAAAATATGTACATGCAAAACCGAATCAAAAATGTTACCTTTGGTGATTTAAAGCTGCTTAATGTGTGTTTCATTAAAAAAAAATGCACCTAAAATTATCATCTTCATCAACTCACCAGCTCTGATTTGTTTATCCATTTTCCAGATGACACAAATTCACAGCAGAGCAGTTCCTTCCTCTTAATTTACTAATGATTTTAAAGAGCTATTTTTGTCTCAGAGATAAAGTCTACAGTTTCTGTCCCTGCCGTTGCTCTTGCTCGTGCTGAGGTTGTGTCATTCCCTTGGAGTAGTGTCACCTGTACATGCGGCCTCTTTCTTTCTTTTCGACCCTTTGACCCATCTTCTGCCCCCTCATCTCTCCTCCCACTTGCACCACTTGGTTTGAGGCCATGGCTTGCGACACACAGCTGATTTCATATGAATAAGCATCATTGACTGAGCACGGCTTGACTAGGATGATGCTTGAAAATGTAAAAATGTTTAAGGGATGACACTGAAAGCTTGTGGTGACAATACACTGCATAAGGAAAAACCACCAGAAAACAGCATACAAGTCTTTTTGGATCCATCACTGCAGATTATGTCATCCTAACCTGGAGTTTGGCACATTGACCCTGTTAAAAATAGAAACAGACCTCCTGTGTCAGTGTTTCAACATCCTTGCAATTCTATCAAGTCATGGAGTGATTGATTGTTTTGGGAAAAAAAAACAAAACATTATTTAGATTGTACATGGGTTTCATTTGAAAAAAAAAATCTCATGACTGTGTTGTCAAATCCAAGATTTTGGTTGCTTGATCTTGAAAATACTCTGTAGTGTTACAACTTGTTTTCTTTCATCTTCTGATCTTATCAACAAGACGAACATTTCCTGTGAACAAGTGAATAATTAATCATTCTTTTAGTAATTCAGGTCACTAGTTTGTAATAGGTTATTCATAAATTAATCTTGGGTCACATGGTCTGAAACACTTTGAAGAGGTCTGAGGTCCAAGAGTCCATCTGATGAATGAATGGGATAAGACGAAAATATCCTTTCACAGCTTTTTATTTAAATGATCATCCAATAGTTTCAACTCAAAGCTGTTTTAAAGAGTGACATTTCTGAAAGGAGTCCCTCACCAGGAAACTGTGTAGTGAGACAAAAATAACCTGTTTAAGAGTTCATTCACCCACTTTCAATATTCACTCATGCACTGCTGATGTTTAACTAGTAGGATTATGTGTCTTCCACAAGGTGAAACAGTTCACTCGGTTTCCTCTCAATGTCAAGGTTGAGGTTATTTTAATTGTACCTGTAGGTAGATTTGGCTTTCAGTAAATAAGTGCACTGACTTGTTGCCATATTAGGAAGTGTATCTCAGGTAGCCATGCCCTGAACTGATTTTGTTCTGAACTGGACAGCAATAAATGCTTGATTACAAAAAATATTAGATTTGGAGCTAACGAGAGGTTAAGTAATTTTCTTTGCCTTTAAGGGGCCGTTTACACAATAAGGGTTTTAGGATGAAACGCAAAAGTATTGTTGCCTTGCGTTTACACGGAAACAGCGTTTTAGCCAACCTAAAATGCAAACTTTTGAAAATGGCCTCCAAGGTGGAATTTTTCTGAAACGCTGCCGACACCATTGATGTGTAAACAGTAAGTGTCATGCTTACATCACGCTCCACTTTGCACAAGTCCACACAACAGTAAAACAGTACTGTTGTTACAATCGTTGTGGACTACCATGTTGTGCTTGTGCTGCTTAATGTGCTAAATCTGCTGACTGTCTTTCAACAAAATATGCATCTGTTGCACCACTTCTGCACTTAGTTAAACTTAAAGTTATAGCACCAACCACAGGCCTGGCATGCTTACTACAGCTTTTTCCGTCCCTCAGCGTTTTCGTGTTAACACAGATTTTTTTCACTGCATTTTAGCATTTTTGGATGAAACATCTTGTAAATGGGGCCTTATACACAACTGGTGAAGTCGCCCCCTGCTGGTCACTAGGAAGAAATCAGAAAGACTTGGACACAGTTGTCACTTTAGGGACCAAGAAGCTACATCTACTGACAAAGTCAATGCATGTGCACAGTCACATATGAACCCAGGGGGGTTGACAGAAGGAGTAAATCGTTAGCCGAAGGACAAACAGACCTTTGCTCCTGAGTTGACAAACTATAATCTAGCCTGCAGCCCTCGGCTCTGTGTAGTACACACCCAGTATGATATCACAGCACTTAAATTATTATTACTAGACTGGAGTAAAGATTACTTTTACACATAGAGACCAGAGAGCAGTAATAAAGTATACAATCAAACTTAAACCACAGGCACACAGAAATTTTATGATACAGTGGCTAAGAGCCAGTATTTATAGTAATAAGAGATAAAAACCAGCCACATATTGTAACCTCTCAGTATGTTTCCTCTGAGGCAGAAAAATATGTCTTTTAAAGAAGTTGTCGGTAAACATCTGACAGAGAACAAGTAGAGAAATCAATATTTGGCTGAATGACAGAAACAAACAGCAGGAAAGTTATCAGGAAAGCCATAAAATAAGGACTCACACAAGACAAAACTCCAAAACCTGTCACACAAACCACACAGTACACTCGCAGAGGTTTGGTGAGCTGCAAACAAAGGACACACAGTCACAGTATGAAAGACGGTGTTACAGTTTAGATCTCAAGAAAGTAAAGGACAAACCTGTTGGCTGTATGAAGCAGACCCAGACTAATAATTTGTAGGTGTGGAAGGACAAGCTTTACAAACATACAGGGATGGATTGAGGTGAGTTTTAGCGCCATCTAGTGGAAAGAAGTTTAACTGGTGTCACAATAAAGACAACAGGAGGAGGAAACAATACTTTATTAATCAGCTTTATAAATCCTTGGGATGGATACAAAGTGTGTGAGGCTGCAGAGAGGCGCTGTAGAAGCTGCAGAGGGTTTCATCAGAGATCCGGTGGTTATGTTTGGGAGATAAATAGAAGCTGAATGCTGGGATTAAACATGCCAAAGGATGATTTCATGAATCCTTTCTCTCTGTGTGGGTCTGCGTGTTTGTGCATCAGAGCTTTCTGAAAGTGATCCTTGGTGGCGTCTCAGGCTGGAGGATGAGGGTGCATGTGGTTTTGATGTCCTCTGAGGACGACACGCTGAGATGGAAGCTCAGCAGGATCTAGGCAGATGGGGAGGAGAAAGTAAAGGGAGGATAAAGGGAGGCGAGGGGAGAGGAGGGGCAGAGATAGAGCGGAGGAGAAGAAGCAGAGATGATGTTAAGAAGGATCATAGTTAGGCTTAGGAAGATATCTGAATACATTTACCATTTTATGCAGCCAAAAATACTTTTACATCCAGCCAATTTAGGGGGAAGAGTCATGGTGCTTCTTTTCTGAATACTAGTTAAAAGTTAACCAACAGATACAAATATACTATTATACATTACACAGTTAAAAACTGGACAAGTTATCCTCATTCCTTTAAAGAAAGTTCATATTCCAGCAAAAAAAAATCTGTCTTGCATGGTTTGATTTTTAAAAATTGCTTGAGACCCCAAAATTAAAGCTGCCCAATGTTCCACAAAAAAAAAGAAACACTGCAGAAAGTCTGAAATGCAGTTACATGTTTTGAGGTTTAACTTTGCTTGTCCTTCCTCTTCCTCTCACACTTATCTCAAAGAACCCCAGATTTATCTCATTGGTCTTTAAAGGGGCCATGACCCTGAGGTCAGTGACCACTGGACATAACTCTGTACATAACAGTTCAAAGGAGATCCACCTTAACCTATAGAAATGGCGAAACATACTTATGCAATGAGTCAGTGTTATTTTTTAAAGTAGTGAATCACAAAGAGTTGTCTGTAAAACTTGGCCGTTAAAATTTAAAATGATCTGAAAATTCTTCCTACATTTGGACTGGATAACAGAAATAAATGAAGGACTTCTAATTTTTAACAAGTATCTATTTTATAGCACTTCTACAAAGTAAATACTTCTACTCAGTGAGCTCTTTATGCCTTTCTTTCCTTTTCTTCAGCACCATCTTTGATAGGGCTGAGACGACATGCTATTCTCCCTATTCTAATACAGTTTTTGAGATGCGGAATTGGTTTTGATTGCGGTTCTTTGATATTTATAATTTTTGCAATTTTTGGTTTGCTTTTTTTTATCACCAGACCATGTGAAAAAGTTAAATGATGATGATAATGTCTACAGACTATACCAGGAGCCATATTTTCCCGTAAAATGCACATCACATGAGTCAGAGAGAAACATTTCACCCTCTGCTGGAGAAAAGTGGTAACTTTTTTTCCAACCTAATTTATAAACAAGACTGAATTAAAGAATTTGAATTAAAAAAAATAAAAATAAAAAAAATAAAACATCTTTTTGACAAAGAATCCTGATTTTTTTTTCTCCCACCCCTAATCTTTAACATGTCTTTAAAATTTCCTTTTCCTTTGTAGTGGGTTTTTCCCTTCATCTTTTGTAACTCACATGCATGAGCAAGAGCTGCATCTCATTCTCAGCAATCCTCCGTCCTACACACTGTCTCGCCCCAAACCCAAATGCCAGAGAGCGAAACCCCGCCCCCTCCGTGCCTTGGCCCTCCTCTCTGCTGTTGCTCCAGCGACCAGGGTTGAAGCACCGTGGATCTTCAAACACCTCTGCACTCCTACCCATAGGGTAAAGACAGGCTTGGACCATCGTCTGAGGATAGGAATGATGACCCCCAGTCATATACTGAAGCAATCTGTAGCATGCATGAATGTGTAAGAATATGAGACAGAAAAACAGAGTGAAAGTCTGATCACTTACCCCTGCGGGTATGTGGTAGTTTTGAAGAACAATATCTTTGACTGGATATCTCTGCACTGTGGTTCCCACTGGATATAACCTGACACAACAAAAATCAGTATCGGAAACTCATAAATAATGTATTTTCTTTTATCTTTTTTCATTTTCACAAGACCTCAGGATCACTGAAAATAAATCTTGATTTTAGGTAGTTGAACATTTGTAACAAAAACACACTCATTGACCTGTTGCAAAACCTGAAGTGTGCTTTTATTTTCTTTTGATGCACTACAGAAATTATTTTCCTCCTCTCCTGTCTATCACCACAACACAGAGACTGAGCATCCAGTGTTTTGTACCTGAGAACTTCCTTGATTGTGCCTTTCAGTAGTGGCGCCCCCTGCAGGGCTTTCTGAGGATCACCTCCTGCCTGTGTCCATGACACCCTCACCTGTTGCCTCACCCTCTCCTGCACCTCTGGGTTTCGACCGAGCTCAAACAGCGCAAACTGCAGGGGCACTGCTGTCTGCAGAGAAGATCAATGTGAGTTTGCATAGAGTGAGTCATAAAGATGCCGTCCAAAAGCACACGTCTACACACCGTGTCGACCCCTCCAGCCATCAGTTCAGTGATGTTTGCTTTAATGAGGTCCAAAGATAGCTGCCCCTTCTCCAGAAGCTGTCCCAGAACCCCGGAGTATTGTCCTGTAGCTGCTCTGGGCTCAGACCCTTTTTTCTGAGGGGGTGACAGCCGCTGGCACCCTCTTTGAATCCTTGCCTCCGCTGGAAGAAAACCAGTACAGAGACATTGAACTGTATGACATAAACTGGGAATCTACAGACAACTGAAACCTTGTACACATGTAGCCAGAAATTTTCAGAAAGAAATATCTCTCTCATTTGTTTTTAAAAATACTTTTGTCCACACAGACTGGGAAAACCTGCAGATAAGTGCAGCTGAAAGCATGCCAAACCCATATGTGGCAGGTTTTTGAAGACATAAAACCCATGCCAGCCAATCAGAATGTACCCCCATCACTCAGCTGTAATGTTTGAGAAGCAAAAACTTAGTTTCCTGGCGTCTACACAAAACTATGACACTGTAATTTTTTAAAATCTTCACTTTGGCCAGAGTTTTCAGAAAACGCTGTTTTCTTGGAAAAAGTAGTGTAAAACTGTGGTTTCCTGTGATTGACAGGCTTAAACGTGTGAAAATATTTGCTGTTTCCAAGATACCCGGCTACATGTGGACATGGCCTGAAACATTCCTGTTCCTTCCTCCTACCATGGCTGAAAATGTGGTCCCATGCACTGGCATGCTGTGTCCACAGGGGAGCGCCAATACGGAGCAGCAGGCGGGGGGGCAGGTAGAGGAGGGGTGGGGTGGTTGCCAACATTCGCTCCACAGCCCAGATGAACTTCTGTGATTCCATTGACGGAGTCGAGGAAAAGAGGCCAATACGCTCCCCGTAGATCACATGACAGCTGGCTAAAGGGGAGGAGTGTTTCAAGGTCATCAAACAAACATTAAAATACTTCGACTAAAATAGCCTATAACGCTATTTTTGAATGTGTTCAAACTTATAAAGGCTTTCCTAAAACATAACCCAGTGGTTGACAGTTTCCTAAGTAGATTAAAACACTCCAGGCTCATACTTTCAAGCTTGAAATCCATGGATTACAAGGCACTATGAGGTGACATATTCTCAAAGAAAACCCCCAAAAACTGACTCTGTGACAGACAGAAAAGATTCTGTTTTTTAAAATGCAACTCTAACCAGGTGAATATTTTTGTTTTCTGAGTGCACACTCTCAGAGGAGCTGTCTCGCCTCCACCAGACATCGACTCTACCCTTGTCTGATATCTGACAGAATTTGTCAACTCATTGCACCCAGCTTCTGTCTTAAGTCTGACACAGCTCCCTGTGCACAGAAAGAAGAAGAGAGCTGGACACACAATTAGAGGGGTGAAAACTTACTTTTCCCCATGAGTTTGATGCAAGGAGCCAAAAAAAGCATGACAGAACTTCAGCAAACCTTTTATTCTCAAAGATGACTACACATGTGTTCATTGTGCCTTAGAGGAAAAACTCTGTGATGGGTTATCAGAGAATATCACAGCTTCGGGGTTTCAGTGATTCAGGAGGGCTAATTAAGTGTTTTTACTGGCAGCTGATGCACCACTATAATGATTTCCTGACCTCAAGAGGTCACTAAAACAATGTTATCAGATTGGAAAGAGTCCACTTAGACCAATTGACATCATTTGATGGACCCAGAGTTTGTAATTAGGGTTCGTCCATTAGTGGAATTGCTGATAAATCCTGAAGCGTGTCCTGGGGGTTGCTTGGCAGGTGATGCCACGAGTTTACCACATACAAACTTATCTGCCTGAATCTTAAGTCTTTATCTCAAAGCTGACTCGTAGTTATGCCATCATACTGGTTTTGCAGGATTTTGGCCTCTGGGATATTTAGGAACAACCATTTATTTAGAATAAAAAAGTTAATCACAGAGGTGGTTTCTTTCCTGATACCACGCAGAAATGTTTCTGATTTTCTTGATTTATTCAACCATTCATCTCTTGAAAACTGCGTTTTTATAAGTTTTAGTCCCTGGCTTAGCTCTGGTTTTTCTTGTAATTATTGCCCCCAACTGGTCTCACCCATAGACTGTATATAGAGTGGACAGCATGGCTCCGCCATTTATCATTGTACGTTTTTTTCCCCCGTCACAGACGCAGCCATTGGCAGCAGTTGCAGCCAGATTCTGCGCAGTAGAGACGATGAGGGATTCTGGGAGAATCTGAGTGGAGCTGGGTGACATAAATAATATATTTTTTTTCCTTTGTGAGTCTAATCATTTCTTGACTCTACTTCCTGACATATTTTACAATCCCCGAAAAAAATACACCGGAACGGCAGCTGTCAATCATCCTTAAACCTTACGTAAAGCCCCATTTTTAACCTCGAATAACTAATGAAAACGAAACTTTTCAGAAAAAAAGAGGACTTGAATACAAGGCAGCCAAATGATGTCTTCAAATCACCACAACAATCTGACGTGAGAAACATTTCTATGAGGAGTATTAATTTGTTAAAGTTTGACCACAGCCCATCTGGAATGGCTGGAAAGCTGGATTTTTTAACTTATACTGCAGCCAACCACCAGGGGGGGGCAGTTTTTGTGGAGACCTCACTTTCGAGCTGAGCAAGCGGACTTCCATTTTTTTATAGTCTATGGTTTCACTGGATTGATTGCCTTTTCAGCAGGATGAAAAAAAAATCCTGTTTCATGTCATAAAGCCACAAATCAGTCAAATCAAATCAAATCCTCAGTGCCGGACCAAGCCAACCACACATCATCCACCAGGCCTCTCTGTGGCACACAAAGACACACTTCACTGACTGGAACAGGGTTTCTTGGCAGCCTATTTCTATCCTAGCTTAGCACCTGGCCTGGTGTGCCATGGTCCATTAAGAGAAGAGCGGCATGACTCAAAGTCACAACCCCCCCTCCTCACACACACACACACACACATAAACACAGAGATGCATATAAGTGTACAGCATTCTGAGTCACAAGCATTCACACTTGTGAGCGTGGCTGGCTGCAGTTAGGCACATAAAAGGAGCAGACCTGGGGAAAGAATGCTGATGCTTATATCATCCTTTTTGGTGTTTCTATTTTTGAAGACGTGTGTTCTCCTCAACCCCCTGCATCTACAATATGTTAACAACAGATTTGGCTCATGTTCAACCTCGATGTGGTTTTTCTGAAAGGTGAGAATACACTTAATGAAAAAAATGAGAACAGGAGCAGGGAGATATTAGCAGGGGTGTGTGGTTTTTTTTTTTCAAGAATTTGAAGGGCTACTCTTGCAGATTATATGATTTCTTGATGTATGTCAGCTTTTGTGTGTCAGCCTGGCAGTAAAGATGAATGAAAGGCTGTCAAAGGGGAAAGAGACATCAATCCCTCACCCCTCTTCTCCCCACAAAGGAATTCATGTCTGTTTTAGCGGCATGAAAATAAGGCCCCGTTTACATGGCAACGTTTCATCTGAAAACGCTAAAATGCTGTGAAAACGCAGTGAAAAAAATCTGGGTTTACACAGAAATGCTGATGGACTGAAAACGCTGTAGTAAGCATGCCAGGCCTGTAGGTGGTGCTATAACTGTCTTGTCCAGAAGCAGCTTTTGGGAGATCTCCACCGAAGCAGAGTTGAGCTGATCATCTGGTGTTTTGGGGAATACTAGGTTTAAAAGTGGAGCAAAAGATGCACTTTTTGTTGAAAGACAGTCAGCAGATTCAGCAGATCGAGCAGCACAAGCACAACACGGTAGTTCACGACGATCGTAACAACGGAACTGTTTTCCTGTTGTATGTAAAGTTTGCGTTTTAGGTCGGCTGAAACTCTGTTTCCGTGTAAACGCGAGGCTGAAACGCAACAAAACATTTGGGTTTAACCCTAAAACCGTTGTCGTGTTAACGGCCCCTAATACATAACATTAAGAGATAGGATGTCTTCACTCTTCACACCCCTCTATGTTTTATTCCCTATTTAGGGATCGACAATACACCTGAATTTCTGTCTTATTAGAATTGATTAAAAATGACTTTGTCTCAACTTCATCATCAGTCAGGCAAAAGAAAGACATTAAGGAAATCTTGAATAGAAAATCACTGGGAGTGATGACTACTGACCTTCCAAAGCAAAGCGGAAAAGGTCAGGACTAGGATCCATGGTCAAACTGCGTTTCCCTTCCTCGCCTCTCCCCTCCTTTTCCACTCTTTCCCGAAGCATTCGACAAAAATCACTCGCCACCTCATCAAGCAGCGGGAGAAAGCGCTTCACAGCTGCAGTCATCATCACCTCCTTGTTGAGCAGTAGACGGTCAGCACGCCACTCCTCGCCGTTCCTATGGAGAGTAGATTTAAAGAGAGGCTTTCTATTGTGAAGTAAAGAAACTGGGTTAGACAGGAAGCTTTAGATTACACTTTTTAAAGTAGATATTCTTTTCTTTCATTTAACTTTTTCCAGGGTACGGATGCTGTATCACAATCAACGTCTGAAGATTTGTACTGATGTTAGCCTTAAACTGCAACATACCTGCCCCAAAATACAATCCTGACTTTTACTTACATTCTTGTTTATGCTTAAAGTGAGGACTTTGTTTTTAATCACCATGAGAAAGGACAGTCCCCATATTGAGTGCTTTCACAGGTTAATGAGAGACATATTGTAAAAATGTTTGTTTAAATATGAATGTGAGATGCCAATGTGTGAACTCGTATCTATATTAAAGATGTTACACTTGTATCTCTACATATCTGAAAAAAACCCAACAACTTGTTTTCTTACATGAATTAATGTTAATGTCCAAAGTGGGGACTAAGTGTTTTGTCCCCTGAAGTAAGTTTGGTCCCTATAGTGTTTTTATTTTTTTCAATTTTTTTCCAGATATACATAATATATATGAGCAGTATATATGCATACAAACAGGTGTGCTACTGACTTGAGGAAGACTCCTTTGCTGTGCTGGCGTGTCTCTCTGTGCGTTGCCCAGGGCTGCAGGGTCATGCGTCGAGGGTGCAGGCCCTCCGAGCGAAAAAGCTCACCAATGTCAGACGGCAACATGATGTTAACACTGCTGTGGGTGCCCACGTGCTCCCTTCACAGACACAAATGTACTGTGAGCACATTGGAGACAGCGAGTGTCAACACTTTCTCATTCTACCAGGTTAATGCACAGTTTCTCTACCTGTAAATGGGGCCCAGGGCCATGAAGGTCTTTTCCATGTGCTCATGGAGCATCCGAAAACGATCTTCTCTCCAGAACTTCACCAAGTTGACCCAGCCGCTCCGACCTGTGTGAGGGATTTCCTTGAAGCTCCTCAGGCGTCCGTCCACATCCCTCTTTCTCACTCCTGCACTGTAAACTACTTTTTTCCTCTCTGATTTCCCATCTACGACTGCCCCTGCTGCAGTCATACAAAGAAACCTCTGTGAACTGGCATTACAGAGATGACCAGACGTAGAAGTGCCCTGTGCTGCAAAACACACAGATGCTTGGATGAAGACGCTCCTCATGATCCACATAAGATGTGTTTGTTGAACAGAGCTTTGATACCACTGTCTGTCCTCGTCGTCCTGGCTGTTGTCTCTGCTGGACTCACTTATTCCCCTCCTCCATCTCCAGCCTCAAATCCTTGAATGTGCTCCATGGTTCTGATGATACGACAGTAATGAAGATGTATGGACAGCAAGATTAAAGTTCAAGAGAATCAAAACAGAGCTTGAATGTTAAAGCGATCCAAAACACACATACACACACGCACACACCATGTGAAAACGAGGGAGTCAAGGCGGTCAAACAAGTCTTTATTATAAGCTTCCATCAAACCTAAAAAAATTGAAACACTTTACGTATTACGTCTTTCTACTTAATAACTATTCAAGGTTAAACGCCGAGTTCCTGTTTTTTGTTCATGTTATCTAACATTAGCTTAATCATAACGAGGGTAATTTGAAAACTAATGACTTGAAACATGTCTTTTAAAAATAAAATTAAAGACTTTGTCCTACATAGACTAATTATTGTTGATGAAGTGAACATGTTGCCCTGAGTTTCCTGACTTGTGTTTTGACCAGCTTGTTGGGTCTTCATCATTCACAGGAACGTAACACTTCTGTAAAAAAGAAACAAACTAGTGTATTCTCTACATGATGGTACACATACTTTAAAATAATAATTACAATTAAAACTAGGATATGAAAACAAAGGGTCCAGGTGGCTTGAAATGAGAGCAGGTGTCACATACAACATGTTTTAGCTGATTATGTAAAATGCATATCTACATAATACAAAATATGGTGTAAATTAAAAAAAATGTCTGCAACTCATTGTCATTATTTATAATCAATTAAATAAAAATATAACACCCAGTGGAAGTAACTTTCACTGTCCTGTTTATTTTTTAGGCTTATTTTCAGGAAATTCACTACATTTAGTGGTTTCATCAAACCTCCTTGAATAGTAATAATAACATAAGAAATTACATAATGTATCATCATTGTTACATGAGACAACAAATAAAGATAAAAAAGAGAGTCTGAATGGTTAAATCATGCATAGCAGACTGAATTTGTGTAAGCACAGTTTGTGTGGAAGCAGCAGTCATGTACAATCAGAAAGGCGGCATACTGATCATCCCTGTGATCATGTATTGATCACATGACTTTACAAGTGTCCTCATTGGCTGGCATAGGAGCGGAGGTCTTGCTGGGTTTCCTCCCTGTTAGCATTGGTGTTCCCAGATTGAGGCCTTGGAAAGCCCTCAGTATGTTGAAGCTGTTGTCCTTGGTTTTGGTTTCAGGGTGAATAATCCTCGACAGCTCGTGGGGGAGTGACACTTTCCCTCCAACAGACCTCAGATGGTTTGTGTCATTGGAGTCCTAATTGTGAGGGAAAACAGAAAAGAAGGACATGGTTGATTGACAACACATGATAAAATATAACTCTAAGTTTTAAATTACTTGTTTAAACACCAATGCCCGTGCTAAAACAGCATTTAGTGCTGTGTCTGTAAAATCCTTTCAGCACATTTATTTTACATGTTTAAAAAAGTTAAGAGAGGCACATTTGTGAATTTATCACCACTGAGGAGTTTTCATGCATTGATTCTGGAGACCCATTTGGTCCAAATATCTATTGTTTTCCTGTGATAAAGATGCTACAATGAGCTCTATCCTTCCTTGTTATGGAGATGCATTACTGGCCAACATTTGAATTTGTTATGAAAGCATAGATATGAAAACAGTTTTTATTTTCACAATACCACTTTTGTTATGGATTTTTTTTTGTAGGATTCAGACTTTTGTGAGTTACTGTTAGTTAAACTTTGTTGTTGGGGAGTGGAGTGGGGGTTGTAACTTAACTGTAGAAGATGTTAAGATCATGAGTTAATCCAATCAGACGCACAGCTCAGCTGATCTGCAGGTCTGGGACCTTGTAGCTGTTAGTGAGGAAGCTGAAAGCCCACCTCTTGGGTCAGCACTTCCAATATGGCCTCTGCGTGTAAAAGGCTCTATGGCTAAAATTAATTGTCAAGATATAATTAATCTTGTCTTTGCTAATCTGATTTTACTACAAAGCTTAGGACAGGCATCAGTGTAAGAGTAAAATTTAATAAAAAGCTTGTTCAAAATTAATTCTGTTTAGGATTAACAGGTCGTTGTACCCGGTAGCATCTTAGTCAGTCATCTTTACCACCTCTGAGTCATGACCATTTTCTAATAAAAGCATTTAAGTCTTATGTAATAAAACGTTGGGTTATAAAAATGGCATCGGTTTAAAAACCCCAGAGTAAATTATTTTTATGAAATTAAAGTCTGTTGACAGTGAATGGAGATTTGCTCTGAAAGGCTATGATTATGAGCTTTTATTTCACTGTTTTTAAGAAACTCAGTCAAAATTAGGTGAAGAATGTGAAATGAATCTGTGACAGCCTTGATGTTTTGTACAGATGACTGACCTCAGAAAGCTGATATTTTCTCCTGAAATGAGCTCTCATAGCTGCTCTTTCTGCGTTCTTCTGAGCATTCATGGCTTCCCTCTGCCTCCTGCACACCCAGACAATGAAACATGAATACAAAAGACAAAACAGGACCATAAGGAGAAAAAAAACATGCAGCAGAAAATAATATTGCATTGATTGGAAATCTAGAGTATAAGCAGTGATTCAAAATTTTCCAGTTTTTAGGTTGGGATGAGATAAATCACAATTTATTTCCCTAGGTGCATCTGAAACAGAATAAAGTAGAAATGAAAATACAAAACACTCTACCAAAGATCAACCATGATCATTTACTTGAGGATTGCTACTTTATATTTCAGCTTCATGACATTTGAATAGTTTCTCTTTTTTTCCAATTTTTGGGATTCAATCCAAATTTAAGTGGAGCTATTTGCGAAGTTGAATTATTATGAATCTTTTTAGGTGCTTTAGTACTTTCTATTTTCTGTGTTTCCAAATCATTTTGTAACTTGCCTCTCCTTCTCCAGGTCTGCCTGGTAGGATGGGATCACTGCAGGTTTTTTGTGTTGTGCACTCCGCTGATGAGAGGTCCTCCTCCCCAACCTGTTGCAGCCTCCTCGCTCTCCTCCACCTCTGCTCCTCTTGTTCCTGGGTCTGGCACACAACCTTCTCTCCTTCACCCCTGACACACAGCTGGTCAGCTTCCTGATGGGCGTTTTCATCGACTTCTTCACCCTCACCACGGACTCCATGATTGTCTGAAGCTCTCAGGGTAAGACTGACAGAAGATAATGGCCGCCGTGCTACTCCTCTGACAGATGGTGGGGGAATATATAATGGTTTTCTCCCTTGGTCATGTTGTGTTGCTATGTGACAAACTCGGGACACACACGGTCTCAGACCCTGCAGGGGGAAATAACTCAGTTTGAGACAGACGAAGGACAAGGACAGCACGAAGCAAGGCTCAGTCACTCTGACATCTTGGCCACACAAATGTACAACCTCTGAGATTTATTGTTTTTCATCTAAAGGAAAGGAAATTACTAAAACAGGAAGTGACAAATGATAACATGCTGGGTTATTTTTGAGGCTATTTATTGCTATTGGTCCACTCACGATGCTGACATCTTTGAAAAGCCACAGTTTCTTACCGCTGCAGGTGGCCACACTTGACCAAAGGCTCACAGCATAAAATCCAGTTAAAGCTCCAGACAGATGGCCTCAACTCCAGCCTCACAATCCTCTGAAACTTTCAGCCAAATTAGAGAAAAGAAAAAGAAAACACTAAAGACCCCCTACTCTCGGAGACAGTTGCTAACTGTTCCTCACAGGAGAAAATGTTTTGCTGGTTAGTCCAAGTTTCATCCTTTCTTCTCCTGCTTCCTTCCTCCAGACTCACTCTGCTCTCCAACCCCCTCAGCTCCTCCATGCAGATTACCACTTAAGTCTTAATGAGCAGAATCCTGTTAGCCATGGCAGGGGATGCACCCGATGACTCACGTGTTTGTGATCAAGATTTGCAGATGCTGGCTCATGTCATGTTGAGTGACACATGCCACATCCACACTGACATCATCAGTCATACCATGTGTAGACTTAGACACCTGAAGTGCTGCAAAAAAGAGAGTAAATAAATAAAAATCATTTTTTCTTTGGATATGAGGATGAGGATATATGTAATGAAAAAAAAAGGCATTTATGTTTTTATTTAGATGATTGGAGGGTTAAAATAGCAGGAAACTGGGAAGCATCAGTCACGAATCTGGCTGATTCACGTCAATAGCTTTAGCTTCTGTGCACGTGGGATGTGGTATTCAACTGCTGAAATAACCAAAACTTTAAAATTCCTTTTAATGATTTTTTTGCTTTAAGATGAATATTTTAATATTAATGTCTTGGCAGGGTCTCCATTGTAAAATAAAATCAGTATCTTGATGGGAATACTTCACAGGGAAATAAAACTTGAATTAATAAGAAAGTACAAAGTTTATAAGAAAGAAAAGGTCCCTAAATGACTGGTAGTGACTGAACAGCATACTAATGATGACGTGCTCCACTGATCTATTTGGCTTCAACATCACAGATAAAAATCCTCGAAACACTTTGACTGACCCACTTAAAACCCCTTCACCCTTCATTTCTCACCTTTTCTTCCCCCCTGCTGCCCACCACTTTGATTTCTGGCAGGTGAGATCACTTCAATCCTTTAATAAGATTACCACGGCAAGCCACGCCTGCCCCAGTGTGTGTTGTCTCACAGGTCTAGGATCAGTTTACCCATCTGAAGCTGTTGCAACTCAGAGGAGAAAGGCTGCACTGATCCTGTGTCAGCAGGTACGGATCAGAATCAGGAATAAGAAAAAAACAGAAAAGGAGCAAATCTCCCACCCGTCATATGAAACATGTTTATATTCTCCGGTCAGACACCATTTGGAATCATCAGGAGAAATAACTGAGCTGATTTAAATCATATTTTACCACCAATGTTTGATAATCCTTACTTTGTGAAATTTACTGTGTTGTGTCTGGTTGTGTGACATTGAACCAGTGCTTCCATGCAAGCCCACCAGTAAGAGCCACTTAAAGGATCCTCAAGGTAAATCAGTGTCCGACACGTGACACCAGACACTCACACACACACATGTGCTCCTGCATGACTCACGAGAGGCGTGCCAGAAACAAAAGGTTAGCTTTTGTCCATGCTGAAAATAAAATGTAGAAATGATTAAGAAGGAGCAAAAAAAACATCACAAAGGAAAATATTGCTTTCATAAAGATGGAGAAGGAGGAAGTTAATTAAATCAATCACTTTCACTTTCAGAAATAAATAGAGAGATGCAACTGCATATCATTTACACACTTCTGTCTGATAGAATATCACATGGCTCTGGTTCGACAATAAAGTCAATACTTTACAAAACTAATTAAAATGTATTTGAAAAATTATTCACTTTGTAAGGTTTAGCTCTGTTTTAGAGCACAAATAACCAGGAGACACATCAGTAAGTTGTTGGAAGACTGAAATCTTAGCTTTTATGTCTTATATTTCTAGTCAAAATTAGTCTTGATATGGGTCACATCCCCCTGATGAGTCTTATTTTATGTCTTATGTCTTATTTTAGGATATTAAAAGACAAAAGTGAGACCCAAATTGCTCATAAAGAGAAGAAATTATAATCTGTATGGATGGAGTAAGACAAATGAACTTGTTTAGTTTCTTGTATTGAGACACATTTCAGGAAACTCACCAAGTTTTGACCCATTGGCAGTTTTTTTTTTGCTCTTCACAAGCTCATTTTGAAACCATCCCTACCAATCCAAGCTTCATTCATGCCCTCTTACAGCCTTAAACCTCAGTCAGCATTGCCAAGAAAAGGGATCATGTGCACACGTTCTTGTATCCTGGCTTTCACATACGCTACAGACAAGTTTACACAACTTCCCTGACTCATCCCTGAACATACACACCACAGGTTTGATACAGTCAGCACTTCTCACAAAAAGTCACTCAGCTCATTCAAGGCTGAAGAGGACCGTGGCCGTGCTCCCTGCTCTGCTGCACTCAATCAACATGTCAGAGGCTGCGAGAAAATGGTGGTAATGTGAGAAGTGTGTGTGTGTGCGTGTGTGTGACAAACCCAGACGGTCTGTACTGAGTGTGATAACCTGCAGGCATCAATCAAAACACCAAAACAGAAACAGTGAACCACTCAGTCATTTTATATAAACTTTATTTAAAAATACAAAGGACTTTTTCCAACTCAAGTACTTCCTTAAAGGAGTTTTTCAGGATCTTACGATTCAAGATCTGTATCTTTAATCCCTGAAATTACGAGATACTATAGCACATCTTTGATGTGCTTAATTGTAAAATTTCCAGAGGTTTTGTAAATTTTTTAACCTAAAACCTGGATTTAAGTATATTAACCTGGTCCAGGCCCATCTTTCCTTTTCTGTTATGTTTTAAACAAAAATCTATAAGCTGTGACGTCAGTTTAATAGAGCAGTTATATTACCCCATGTAAAAAGGCTATAGTCCTCTCAGCCCCTTGCTGTATGCCGTTCACTACTCTCTTTTCCCAGTTTTTGACTCTATCTGCTGTCCTATCTCCCCCTAAGAAAGGCATAAAAGCCTCCTCCTTTAAAAAAAAGAAAAAGGAAAAAAAATAGCAGACTATTTAAATTTTTCTCCTAATTTAAAATCAATCTGTACTTTGTGTTTCTACAGTTCCAGACTAATATGAATTTGCTCATTGGTCCAGCACATTCATCAGATGAGGTGGAGGTGGTTTTAGAGCTAAAAGAGGGTAAAATGTGAACAAGCACATGATGTTAGATGCTTACAAGTACTTCAGATCACTTGTAGATAATACATCACTTTACAGTATGTTTCATGTCCCTTTACCCTTTTACCCCTGCCCTCTTTTGGGTCTCTACTAAAAAAAAATGACATACATTAAAAAGAGTAAATTTCTGTACCTTAAAGGTCTGTTTGAATTATTCTGGTGTCTTAACAAAGGGAGAACTTGTGATTTGTTTCCCAGAGGAGTCAGTATTTGTATTTATGTCACTGGCTCAGAGTAATAACTCAAGTATTACTCAAAAAACAGAGTGACCTCATAGTCCACCAATAGGGGGACGTTTGGGTTTAAAGGGTTAATGCAGCAACAATCTATGTCAGATCACTTTCTTTCCCATTTATTACTTAATCAGCTGATTCTTTCATCTTGCCTGTGTTACTGATCACCACTCATTGATCCCATAGATCTGTGATGCTGCAGTCACCTGTCCTCTCAGCCTCAGTCTCCTTCTGTTTTATCAGTTACATCCAAAATGTCCTTGCAGTGAGCTCATCAGGAGTTCTGCTCAAGTTCACACCTGTCCAAATCAAATTGACCTGCTCGAGAGAAACTCTTACAGCCAAAGCCAACAATTCCTCTTGTGCTCTCTTTCTGAATTCCAGCTTTTTTTGTCACTTGGTGCCTCATGGTTGAAGTGTGATGTAAAGAAGAAATGGTGTTTAATAGTTTGCAGTTGACTTACTAAAAATTTGCAAACACAGTTGTGATTTTCATCTGCTCATTTCGTAACTGTTCCTCCAGACTTGAGTCCGCGGTTGATAGGTGAAGAAGGGGTGAATCAGTGCAGAGGCCAGAGTGATGCGTTTCGATGGCTCGAACTCCAGCATCTTCTCCAAGAGGTTAAAAAAATGGTGGTGCTCGGTCCCGTGTGATAATAAATACTTCTGAAAAGATAAAGAGAAACATGTTGGTTTTTTGAGAAATAATGTTTTAAGTTCAGTATTTGAACTCTGCCCCTGCCTTAGACCCCTCACCCTCAGTGGTTTGCATTTGGCTTTTACGTAGCGTCCAGCTTTGGAGCACTCATTCCAGTCGAGACGCCCCCTGTGGAAATACTTCTGCTTTCTGTAAATGAAAAAAACATTTTGTAATTAAAGTTTGGTAGCAGGTGTGTGTGTGTGAGATAGTGTGCGGGTGTGTTACCTGCTCTTTTGTATCATTCTCTGAGGAATTGGTCCCAGTATACTCTCCATCATGGCGAGGTGCTCTTTGTTGTCATGAGTCTGAAACAGAACACGAATGCACAAATGATAATCATGTCAATAATAATCTCCCAAGATAATTTGATTGGATTAAACACATGTGTGACCTGGAAGAGTGTGAAACCTTCATAGTATTCAAACAGGATGCAGCCGATACTCCACACATCACACGGATGACTCCAACCCAGCTCTGTGGGATAGAAATGAGGAAGAAATTACAAACATTTTAGCATAACTTCACATAACTGAGGGTCGCAGAGAGCCGTTTGGCTTGAGCAACATCTCTCACCCAGTATGACCTCTGGAGCTCTGTAGTGTCGTGTTGAGATGACTGTAGAGTGGTGTTCGTGGTCAAAGGTGGCGCTGCCAAAGTCAACAAGCCGTACTGTGGTGTCATTTACTCTCCTCTCATTGCACTTCTGAAAGCAGACGGATGACACAGCTGAAACAGCCTTTCCCATAACAAAACATTCATAGTTCTGCCAGTTATGTCTGTGCTCACCAGTGTAGATATGTATGGAAAAAAGAACCATAATTAAAGCATATTACCACAGGAAACATGACATGTCTGACGGATTTCAGATCTTACATGGATTTAAAGCTGAGATTTTGCACACCGAAGTTAAAAAAAATACATCTGTAAAATCAGCTGTACTCATGGAACAGTCAGTTTATATATATTACGAAAATCATGAAAAAGAAATTGAAGGTTGTGTTTGTAACCTTGGTTCACCCAAATAGTGATGTAAAACTCATAGAAAGAGCTACTACCTATGTGAAGAAACCCATGCAAAGAAAGTAGTATCTGTTCAGTTGGTAAAAACAGACCAGAGAAAAACTTGCTTGAGAGACAAGGGTTTAAAATTTACTCATAAGTCAAGCTAACAATCCTTTTAAAAAGAGGGAATGAAAAGAGTCTTCATTAGAAACTACAGTAACTGCTAATAATGTTTGTCTAGTTTGACAAGAAAATAATTTGACTCATTTATATCGCATGAAACTTTTATATTAAGAACAAAAAAATGTTGATATGTTCACAACGTCAGAGTTTTATATTACAAATTAGTTTTCCTAATTTGAATCTAAGTATAGGAAGATGACCAGAACTTTCAAAATAAGACCAAGATTTTTAGCAAAGCACAAGCAGAATTTTGAACAAATCCTCCTGGTACCACACACTTTCCCGCTGAGGTCAGCTACACAACTCAAAGTCCTCCTGGACGTGCGCCATAAACTGAAAACATCCCATGTGGTTGGTTCACGGTTTCTGCCAAGAAAAATTAGCATCTAAATGAGCAACCACAAAGCAATCTCCAGGGTTGTTCTGCCTGAGTTAATCCCTGCTCATTTAACATCCTGCTTTTCTTTCATCCCTGAAGGTCCTAGCCTCCTTCTCTGCCCGTCTTACCTTCTCAGGATTGTATACGAGAGTGAAGTCTGAGTTGACAAAGAGGATGTTTTCAGGCTTCAGGTCGGTGTGAGTCAGCTTGTTGTCATGGAGAACTGCAGTCCAGACAGAGAAGTTGGGATGTGTTAAAAGTTTTATCAGAACAGGGACGCCCTCATCTGGTGACACTTTAGTCTGTAACAGCTAAAACATTTCTAGAGTCTGCTAACTTTGTTTTTGCATTCTTGTAGCCACTTCCATTTTCATTTTGTATTATTCCTTTGTGTTGAATGTCATAAGTTTTCATTCCTGTCCTTGTGCACTTTTCTCCTGTTGGTTTCTCTCATTAGTTTCTCTCGTGTTGCTCGCTCTGTGTGTACTTAGGTTCTACACTTTTCTTTGTCATTAATTACTTGTGTCTCCTCAGGGTCTTGCCTCCTCAAACTCCTAGTTGTTTTATTCTTGTGTTTTTGAAATCTTTTCCAGGGTTTTTTAATTTATTTATTTTTTTTTAATTTAATGACTTCTCAAGTGAGCATCTTTTTTTTTGTTAAAAATACAGGTGGGCAGTCTGCGTCTCGGGGCTTTCATCTTTGGTATTCATCACAAAGAAAAACTTTTTTTTTAAAAATCATGTCCTGTTCAAAAAAACTTATTTTTCCACTTGAAAACAATTGGATACTATAATTGAATCAAAATACATACATGGAAAAATGCTCTGTAGACATTTGACATACAGTAGTTAACATTAGCAAGCTAACTTGCCCAAGGGACTAAGCTAACAGCTAATGTTTAGCAGTTTTTACACCTTTTGGTTTTATGTATACTGACTTGACCAAGCAGAGATATTAGGTGTGAGCTAAAGGAAGTGTTATGGCTGAGACTGATAATAAAGTTTGGTGTTAAATGGATATGGTTGGATAGATACTATGTATGTGTAAATGTCAAGATAAAACATATGCTGTAGTTATTCTTCTTCACATCTACTTATGTTCAAACTAATTCACCATTGTCCTGTGAAAAAGTGCTTTGGTGGGTAAACCAAACTCTTGGGGGTGGTGTCATGTTATATTTAACTCAAGGACTGAAAAATTTAAATAGCTACGGATTTACGTATACCCATAGCTAAGCTAAGAAACCCTCCAAGCTAACATCTCTGCACGTATTTTCTCTGTGTTTTTGGTGCATGTAATCTTTGGAATTGTCATTACAGTATGGGATTAACACAGTTTGCCTAAGACATTTTTTTTACTAACAGATAAAACCAACAGATCATCTTTAGAGAGGTAAAATCTTAGACTTAATGATTTTTTATCACAAATAAGGTAGTTTGAGTATTTCTAGTCTCTTTATCCGGCTTATTAGCTAATAATTAGCATCAAGAATAGGTTTTATAACTGTATAACTTTATCAACTGTTCAAATCTCATTGAATATTTTTTTCATTATGCTTTAAGAAATATTCTAAGATATATCAAATAATCAGGAAATCTCTCAGTTGTCTGTTATTGGGAAGTTATGATGTGTCTCACAGCCTCAGTTATTTTTTTCTTTGGTTTGGCGATGTGAATCAGAAGCACTTTTATCAGTCTCAGGTAGCATTCACCTTCTCATTTACTCTGTTTGTGGTAAATAGGCTAGCTCTTAGGACTGACATTGATCCTGAGATACAGTAGAGAAAGTAAGGTGGACTCACAGCAGACAGCGTGGCAGATCTGGTGGGCCATGTGTCGGATCTGGTGAATGGGGTAAGGCAGGAAGTTGTTTGCTTTCTGGAAGTCAAAGGTGCTGAGAGACAGCAGCTCAAAAGAGATGCACACGTGACCGTAGTAGTTAAACCAGTCAAGCATCTGCACACAGTGACTGATGGGGAAAGAAACTGAGAGATGAGAATCATCAGAGACCGTTTATCATCATCCCAACAGTGACCAAACTACTTACTATTTATTGTTTACATCTTCCTTAATGATCTTCTCGAGCACATTGATCTCCAGTTTGGCAGCTTCTCTGTATTTCTCCAAGTTTTTAATGATCTTCAGAGCAACTTGACTTCCTCCTCTGTGTGTCAAAACATTGTGTTCAAAGTAACAAGAACAGCACATCTCATACGCAGTCCAAATTTCAGCCTCAGATTATCAGATTATTTACCTGCCATGGTCCAAACACTGTACCACCTTCCCAAAAGTCCCCTCCCCAAGAGTGTCCATAATCTCATCTGGAAAACAGATTGAGGAGTATTAACACTGAGATTTTAATCAGTAAGATTAAGATGCACAAGGGTTTTATTTGAGATAATATTACATCTGTTCTCCAGGACGTCCCCACTCCTGTAGATCAGGTGACCGCTCTCAGTGTCTCTCTCATTATTGCCCGCGGCTTCATCACTGCCCCGCTGTAAACAAAGTCAAACACATTCCTGAATCCTGACACGTATTAAGTAACTCTACATCTAATTCAGTAGTGCAATAATGAACATTTTTTGTTTGTGTTTAAGTGTGCATTATTAATTTGTCTTCATTTTCAAGGGAAAAAATGCACATTTGGCTACAAAGCATTTGTGGAGAACTCATCACATGTAAAACTACAGAAGCTATCAGATGGATGAAGTCACATTTGGTTTGAAAAGAGTTCAACAGCTTCAACAACAAACTGGTCAAATCATTGATTAAAAAAAAAAACATTGGGGGATTTGTTTCTGGCTTTTTATTTTACCACTTTTTATGTTCTTAAAGAATTTAACTTTATGTTCGATTTTTACATCTAAAAAAATGCAAATACTCATTTCAATTTAGTTCATACCTTGTTTAAAACTCCTAACAGGAGCTTTTGAATAACTAAAGTATGAAAATATAGGATACATTTAAAATACAGAAATATATTAGAAATTATTCTTTGTCTGAAATTACACACAAGGACTTTTACCTAAATATTAATTTTGATGCCAACACTTTGTACTTTCATGTGCTTAAAATTTTGAAAACATGACTTAAATTTGATTGCAATTCCATATTATTACCCTGGAATCAAAAATTTTCCTTAAATGGACATTTTTACTGAGTTTACTTTTTGTGTTGTTCCCTGTATTGAACTCAAAAATACATTTTTGTGTGGGAATAAACAAACTCCTACAAGGCAGTTATAAAGATGTAATTCCCTCCGCACCTTAAGAGGACAGTTGAATTAATATATATAAAACTATGCTTTAGCAAACTAGATTGAAGCCGCTTTTTGAAGTCACTTTTCACGGTTTGGTTATAAACTTTTTTTTCTTGAACTTTTATTGATGAGGAACATTCTCACCGAGAGACAAAATCTCTTCACCAAAGATCCTGGTTCTTGATAGTTCTTGAAAATAAAAATTCAACATCTTACCTTGCAGTGATTTAAGTTGTGACGTAAAATAAAATCCTAAGTCGAAAAAAAATCAGCCCAAACTGCTTCTCTCCCCTCCTTAATATCTAACTACAGACTTAAACACTCTGTGACCTCTGACCCCTGAATGGTCTAAAAGTAATCAGCTGAATTTACTTCAAGACTCATCTGCAGGTTGTTTCAAAAGTGGAATAAATAAACACCAAAAGTGACAAAAGTTTTATTTTTTATGCAGCAGACTGCACTGATGAAGATGTAACAAAAACACAAATCCTGCAGAAGACAAAGAGGTCGAGTGTGATGACCTGAGCTCGTTCTAAAGGAGGTTAATAAGAAATGTCAAGTGACTTCTGGCCTCTTTGGAGGAGCTGCGGCTCTATTTCCATCCACATACTGAGACTGTTATTAATATCAGAAGCTTAGCTTGTGCTGAGGAGACAGTTACTGCAAGACAAGACACAGACGAGCAAGCGACACTTGAACACTCAGTCTGCAGGTGATTTGTTATTCTATAATTCAAGGAGTCTAAAGTTATAATATTGTGCAGATAGTTTGAGGTGATAGATTCACTATGCAGGGATTAAAGAATTACTTTTCAAGAACACATCCAGTGCATGCAACGAGATGGACATACTCACAGGGAGGCAGATGCAAATACAGTCCAGAAAGGCTTTATAGAGCGAGTACAGCTCTGTCTTTCCCATAACACACAGGGCTTCTCAGAGCTGAGGAGCGCTTCAGCAGAAGAGAGGAGGATGGAGGCACGTTGTGAAAAGAATCAGATGGAAAAAACAAGTTGCAGGGAGTTGAAAAGGGGAAAAGAAACAAAGACAGGACAGAGGAGGACTGAAGAAAAGGGAAGGAAAAAAGTAGACGACATGTAAGAAAGTAAGAAATAGCCCGCGGTGTTGTCAGCAAAACAAGAAAGGAATTAAGAACACAGCTAGACAACTTGAGAGTAAAGCAAGAAGAAACACCACAGGACACAGAGAAAAATAAAAACAAAAATAAGACATGAACTAGAAAGCCAAAGACAAAAACAGAGAAGAGACGAGACGCAGTGACAGGAGGAGGAGACAGGACAGACAGAGAGGGTGTGAAAGAGAGAGCTGAGACAGGCGCTAATAATAAACTTTGGTCACAACCCCCTGAGAAAGTCTTCAGAGGAGAATCAAGATGTGGTCCGGGGCAGTGACGGAGGGGGAGAGAAGGAGGAGAGATCCAGTTTCACTTGACTTACAAATTGTCCTCCTTGCACCTCCTTAACCCCTGTAATAAGTTTTCACACACCTGTCCTGCTCTGCGTGCTGATGATTCCTTTCAATATAAATAACTGACAGAATCCTTATAAAACTTTTATTTTGAAGTTCAGGTTCAAGGGGACACATAGCTGGAACGGAGAAGTTATTTTTTCATTGCAGCTTTAGAAATACATAAAAACATCATAACAAAACAGATCAATCTAAAGTCTCATGAAGTTGATGAATCTGTTGGTCATAGTGGAAAAATACAACAATAAAGAGTAAAAACTTTATAAAACATCGGATGAAATGGTAAAAATTCAGATAATCGCAACACTTAAAAACACATCAACTCATTTTTGAAGAGATGAGTTACAAAACATTTGATTTTTATGACTGTTTCTTCAACACATAAAATTAAAAAACAAGAAACAGTCAGATGATTTAGAACACTGAATGTTTTTGGAGCTCAGGAGACGGTGACTGTGTCACAGAGAGGGCCTGGGAGAAATCCATATGTCACCATAAGGCTCATTCTGCTCAGCACGAATCCTCCGGGCTGATAAACTTTCTACAAACAAGACAAAGAGAAAATATGAACAAAACTAGATAAACACACACAAAAAACAGGATAACACATTTTCAGTATTGAGGCAAAGTGGTAGCTGATCTAAGTTTAGGTTGTTTTTTGGAATAACTTTAACATGACCGTGAACTTAGAAACTGATGTAAAAATCTAGTGTTTCAAAAAGAATCTGCAGTTTCTGGTGTTCAGAATAAAAACAAAAACAAAGCAAACAGGTCTCTATCTCTCCATTTTTCTATTTGTTAAAGATGGCTTGTTTTGTTGCTCATCTACTTTGATGTCTGAGATGACAAGAAATCAGAGTCATGGCTGATTTGTTGGGCAGATGGTTACGTTGCTGTTGTTGTTGTTGTTGTTTGCCAAGTGGTGAGGTTATGGCCTCAACTCCACCTCCTGCTCCGGATTAGTAAAGAGTCTGACTGAGATGCATTTCCAATCTGAAGCTGCCAACATCGGGCATCGTACAACTCTTCAGAAACCAATGTCAGCATCACGTCTCTGATTTATACTGTCTCAATCCTTTACTCATTATTAAAGATTTCACCAGCGACAGTTTACATTTTCAATGAGCCGACTCTTCCACACTCAGAGTTGATCTCACACAGCTGGCTTATTGATTAAAGAGCTTCCTGCTCGTGTTGATGCCGCAACATTAACACACTTTCAACATGACGAATGGGAGGATTCAATGACAACTGAAACTGGCGCCTCACCCAGAAGCCTCTGAAAAATGTTGCTGACAGTTCGGCGCTCGGGCTTTGGCGGCAGAAGAGATCGAAAATACACAGGTGCCCCTTCAAACTCGGGCAACTCAGGCAGCAACCTACAAACACAAATAGGCCTACATTTTACTTCCAAACCTTAACGAGTCCAAAAAACAAAACAACCACAGACACAATCCTTTTTTCCATCTGGTTAGTTCTGTTGATAGGCTCGCTGTTATTACCCAAGGGACTCTTCTGCAGCTCTTTGCAGCACCTCATCAGGCACCTCTGGGATGTCCTGTAGTACAGAAACAGATCTGGACACAGGCGTCCTGTAAACACAAGTGTTTATGTTTGTAAGCATAATGGAGCTCAAACACTTCACACATCTTTCTGTGTGTGTTACATACTCTTCTCTCTCTGAGGTGTACATGGGGGAGATTTCTCGAGACCTTTCCGTTTGATCAGTGGCCTCCAGTGGCAGCGAACCATGGGCTGAAAACACACACACACACACGCACACACACTTAAAGCCATTGACTATATTCATTCTCTGGAGGCCTGCTTTAACCCTTGACCATAAGTGATACATGCCTAACCCTGACCTTTGACCCTGGCTGCAGTGGAAACACATTGACAGCCAGTCACCTCCAGCCAGTTGCTTCAAAGTTAATCCAGTAAACACATTTTCTTTTTCAACATAAAAGCTTACCTGAAATATCAAACATCTCTGATTCTGGCACATCTCTGGGGACCTGCACTCACACACAGACACACACAGTCAGTTTTTTCTTACAGTGTTCACAGGTTTAACCCAGAAACACACACACACACACACACACACACACACACACACACACACACACACACTCCTCCACACCTCCTTGGGACTGAGTTCAAGTTGCTCGTCCATGATCTCAGCAGCCCCCGGCCCCTCTTCCTGTCTTTCCCTCTCAGAGTCAGTGGACTCGGGCCCTCTCTCTCCAGTCTGCAGGTCCGAGCCGGAAACAGACGTGATAGTCGCAGCTCGTTTCCATAGAAACAGTGCTTCTGCAGGCAAGACTGCAGGGACAAGAACAGCTTTGAGGATTATTTTGAAGGAGGTTACAAATAATGTCACATAAAAATAGCAATACTGCCATCATCAAAGGGTTCAAATTTTAACACGATCAATATTAGGAGAAATTTAACAACCATCTTCTGATTGAACAGGAAATCTGCTGAATGACAGCACAAATATAATTTATTACAGTGAAACAAAAAGAGAGCACACTCCTGACATAGAGTAATGGTAGGTTGTTTATGGTTATTAAATGAATTAATCTTTATAAATGTGTCAGCATTTCAATGTTTATATTTAGATACTCTGCTGCTGAACAGATGGTTGCGTCAATCTCTCGGTTGATTCACCGCTCGGGTCCTGACTGAATGTCTAAACAATTACAGCACATGTGTCAAATTAGATATGAATACACGCATCATGTAACACCTTCTCTGCTCCCTTTAACCTGTGACACTATCATGTCTTAAACACTTTGGTTCATCATCTAACATCTGAAGAAGTACAGACATAAACATAATGTTTGGAAGTCTTGTCACAGCAGCTCAGAGCATTGTTGTGACTCACATAGCTGCTAAAGAGGCTTTAGACACACAGTCATGTCAGCGTGGGAGGTGGAGCATGTATGCTGAGGTCAAATATCTCACAGTGTGATGCTTAAGGGTGTCATAAACTCTTTTCATAAGCTGCATGCTTTTCTAGCTGGAGCTCCAGAGTTTAACCTTATACCACCCTCTACAGGTGCTTTATTTCAATACCTGTGCCTTTGTGAATTCATGTGTTGCTATTAAACATCACAGATTTCAGTTTGTTTGAAAGTGTGTGGGTTTTTTTTTTAATGAATAATAAAACTGAATAAAGTGGGGTCGCAGAAGACCTTTTTTTTTTTTTTTTTTACTTTATGCAGTTTCATTAGACCGAGTTAACTGAGTTTATGTTTATTGAGGGTCTCATCTCAAGGAGTGGGGAGGTAGGGCATATACGTCAGCACCATGTCATACTTGGGGAGGGGTTGGCATTCTTGTTAGGTAAAAAAAATCCTAAACTAATTTAATCATAAACTAATTAGGATAAGTGGAGAAAAAGAGGATTAGTATATGTTTTTAATGTGTGTGTGCTTTGTTTCATTCCATTTCCAAATAAATTGTAACTTTCGTTATCTGTTATTGGCCATTCTGCACTGATGTTTTCAACAGGTTTCTCTTTGTGTTTACGGTTGTAACTAACGGGTGCAGGGTGTGTTGAAGAGCTCAGCAGCAGGGGGCATCCTGTGAGGAGGCAGCAGTGGGTAACTCGGTGGCCTGGTCTCGGCCTGAGGGTTGTTGATCTGTCGCTGCAGCACCTCCTGTGGGATCTGTGTCTCAGGGTCAAAGAAGATTAGCTGCCTCTTCCTCTTCTGCTTCCCCACCTCGGCAGGAGGGACATCCTGTGTGTTTGAGATGGGATGAAAAATTAACCAGAGCTCTCTCCCAAAGTGTAGTTCCCTAAAAATCTTATCATGAGGAAGTCTGTGTGACAAATTTTGAGACGTGCAGAACCAATCTGAGTGACTGAGGTAAACCCATAGAGTGTATAATTAATGGATGTAGCCTCCCCGACGTCACCCATGTGTTTCTGAAACAGGCTTTTGAGGCGAATCAGCTATCGCGGCCATATTGGAAGTGACGGAGGCTTCCAGTAAAGCTATAGGGCCCACATCAGATATGTGAGCTGAGCTGTGCCTCTGATTGGGAGAGCTCACGATCTTATATCCTCTAAACTGTCAAGTTAAAATTCACCCTCCACGGTGTGTGCCGATAATGAAATTAGTGATTTAGACAGGAGAAAAATTTTGAACCAGGCTGTAAATAAGTTAATTTCTGCTCTAAAAACAGCTTTTTTTTTGCTTGGTGAGTTTGTGACAGAGCAACAGCAGATTTGAGCACTTCCACTTTGTCTCATATTTTTTTACACTGGAGGTTGCCGCTTGGGTAAACCCCCTTCGCAGAAAGTCAAAGTGACACCTCTAACTCCAGAGATGATCTCTCGTCTTCCCATGCTGCAGGTGGAGGGGAAGGTAAAGGTGGCACGGAGACGGGGGTGATCATGTCTGTTGGGGGTCCAGGCTCCTCTTGAGGCAACAACATGGCGTCCTCACCAGAGAGCGTAGCAGTGGGTTGTAATCTGACAACAACAGAGACATCTTCAGTGTAAATCTGTGTGTGTTCATTCTTTAATGTGTATCCTAATCATTTACTCCATAGTGGATCCTGTGGGCTCTGCCGTTCCCTCTCTCCCTGTGTCAGCTCTTTCAATCTCCATCGCTTGCTCTTCTTGGGCCTCTCTGAAGACCTCCAAACCTTCTGTTTGAACACAGATTAGATCATCTCTTCTTTCTATTTCTAAAGACTTGATTTAAAATGTCTCGGAGAAAAAACTGTAGCTCTTGTTTTTGACACACACCTTCAGGAAAGTGATCTGATTGATCCAAGAGGAGGGCAATGGTGTCTGGGTGCTGATAGAGGAGGTCTTCACCCTCAAACTAGCAAAGAGAGGAAGGAGAGGGAACAATGAAAGACTGAAAAAGAAGAGAGGATGAGTGTAACCTTCAAAACAAATATGTGCATGAACTTCTTCTGATAGATACACCTCTGTGAGGGGCATAGCAACCGGCTCTGCCTCCCTCAGAGTGATGGTGTCTGGAGATGCAGTTATGCCTGAAGGAAAAAAGAAGATTTCGTTAGCAGGAGATTCAAGTAATCAAATGCTGTTAGGTGAACTTCAGCTACACAACATTTCCTGACCTTAAAGCATCAGGCTGGGCTGATTAGCAGGATGTTGTTAAAGGTATTCTGCTCTGACCTGACAGTATCTCTCTGCTGCTTTGTGTAGATCTGCACAATCTGAGCTCTGTGACCTGCTGGTATTTCTATGCACATAACTGAAAACAGTCTGACATATCATACATAGCTGCTCACGTTTTACCGTCATTCTATAGAGATGGTATTTGAATGAAGATGAAAAGCAGATAATTAGGACAGACCTATTTTCCTTAACACTATGAGCATTCTTCATTCTTCCTAAAGCATTACAATTTTTTCAAAATTAAATACAGACAGCAAAAACCACTGCATGATATCCAAGGTTGTAATAGTTAACTAAAATGAAACTAAAAATTAAAATTAAAATTTAAAATACATTGCAGTTAACTCAAACTAATAAAAACTAGAAAAGAAAACAAAAACGATAAGTAAACTAAAACTGTATCTTGTGTTCACAAAACTAACTGAAACTAACTAAAATTATAGACAAAAAATAGTTATAGTTTTTGACAATATCAATAGCCTTTAGGATTTTAATTAATCCGACACATTTTCCAAACCAATTTTAGACAGTTTTAGGCAGTTGTTAGTGCCGCACAACACCATCATAGCGGCATATAGAGACGAGCTTGTTTACTGCACTGACTGGCTGTGCGCTGTGCTGTGACGAAACGTAGTGGAGCAATGAATTAGAGCATCTGCAATAGTTAAATTGTTACAGAGTCCAAGTTTTTATTGTATTTGAGTCTGCCTTTATTGTTACAGAGTCCAAGTTTTTATTTATTGAAGCTCATATTATATTGTTTTTTTTATAATTTATGTTAATATTATTTTTATGTAATTTATGTCAACATTATTTTATATAATTTATGCTTATATTTTTTTATACTAAGTTTATATTATTTTCATGTATTTAAGGCAGCAGCCAACATTTAGGTATCAGCATTGACTGAGCAGTGAGCACTATGTTGGACTTGAAAATAAACAGCATGACAAAATATTTACTCTGACCTTTTTGAATCCTGCACCTGGTTAATAAGGTATGAAAAAAATAAAACTAAACTAAAACTAAAGTAAAACTAAGCCTTGTTGCAGAAATCAAAACTAAATAAAAACTAGAATGCCCGCTCTAAAACTAATTAAAACTAAACTGTAATGGAAAAAAAATGTCAAAACTAACTAAAACTAAAATATAATGACAAATCCAAAACTATTATAACCTTGATGATATCATTATGTGAGATGTGGTGTAAACACTATACACTAAGCAACACAGACTGCTCTGCAACTTTTAAAGATGGCCTTTCAATATGCCCAGACCGTCTCTCTGTTTTGTTTGACTGCTTTGTATGTAGGATGTGTGGTCTCCTGTATCAGATCAGAGCCTGATTGCACAGCTCATCCTATTTCCTGACTTTCATCCTAAAGATACTGATTTAATCAGCATCAGGTCGAGCTCACCAATCAGGAAGAAGCTAATCTGGAGATAAAGCATAACTCAGCCAGTCGTGATTCATTTGATGCAAGTCCCCATTCCTCCAGCTACGGACAGTTGCTGATTCCTGTGCACACCTTTTTCAGGTGTTCAAACGACCTGTGGCCAGGTTTAGCTTTGATCAGAGAAATGCTGTATACATACACTAATTCTAATTGTTATAAAACAGGAACAAGGAGCAGGTCTCCTTTTTTTTAAGGGTAGCTGTTTGAGGTCTGAATTTTGAATAACAGAGTTGTTTTTGCACAAGTGAGACCTGAGGAGCTCTCTTTGTCTCATTCGTGTGTTTGAATTTTACAACTACGATGTATGAGGAAAGTTATGAAGTAGCATCTGTAACGAATACACACCAAATGTCACATCATTTTTAAGCTTGAACTGCTGTTTGCCTTTTATTAGGGTCCTCGGCCTGAGCCAGGGCACCTTCTAGCAAGAGCTAGTAAGAGAAGTATTGTTTTTAATTATTTTTATTGTGACTGTGTTAAAGGACTGTACTGTTCAAGTGCCCTCATTAAATTTCAGGTCATGTACTGGCAAAAACTGAAACCAATGCAAGTTTTTTATGTCTACTTTAGTAAAATTAATAAAGCACTACATCCCAATCAAAGCAGCTCAGCTGAACAAGAATGCTGTGTCTCTTTTGCATATATGTCTTATTGTGTCACAGTATGGAAGCTCCCTTTGACCACAATTAAGTCAGCTGCATTTTTATAAAACTAAGCATTAAAAATAACAGATAAAATGAAAGCAGCTCAGTTTTGTTAATTTCAATCCTTTTGCTGGAATATTTCATCAGGCGAAAAATGGTTGGAGCTTGAGGGGCACAGTCAGGGGCAATTATAAAATAGCACATTGTAAGACCTCCCTGGGTCAGTCTTAATAGTCTTTGCTTTCTCCATAAAAATCTCTCAAATGTGAAGCACCCTGCCGAAAGAAATACAACTATAACACAAGGTCCAAAGACTAAACAAAGGCATAAAAGGGCAACAAAAGCAAAATCAGAGATGTGAACATGTTTATCTTTTCTATGAGAATGAATGAGAATAAACATTTACCTGATGGTCTTCTATACCAACTCACTTTTATTTTATGTAATATTGATATCTTTCCAGTTTTCTTTCAAGCAACTAAAAGCCCCTCTAGGGACAAGAGTTTGAAGCCAGTTGTCCCCATCAAATTAACTATATAAAGTCGCAAGCAATTTTCTTTCTTGTCTTTCTGCTTTTACATTGCTTTTTATTTTCTGGCAGTGCAATAACACAGAGCTTATAATTTCATTAGTCAGCTCACTTTCTAAAGCTGCATCAGAAGGGGAACTGGCCTGTTCGGGGAGCTCAGGAGAGGCTTCTCTCAGATACTCTTGACCCATCTGAGAGAAACAAAACAGACAGTTACTGTAACAACAAAATTATTTAAATGTTTTCAATCCTTTCTTTTGCTTTCAAATGTTGTCAGATCTGGGTACCTGCATCAGTGTGTTGGGACTGGGCATTACACTCGGCATGTACATCACTCCAAACAAAGGGTCTGGAGCTCCCTCTGTCTCTTCCATGAGAGACAGGGCATCAGGGAAGTCCAGAACTTGTCTGAGGAAAAACAGAGGAGGCCCAGCAGCAGGAAACAAGTGTCATGATGAGTTTTACGTAGAAGGCAATACGAGAGACGTTGAACACCTGTTCTCACCTGCTGTGGTCATCTATATCTATCTTCTGTGCCTTTTGCTTTGACAGCTGGCCCAGAACGGACTGCAGCTCTTCTGAAAGAACACAGGAGCAATGTCAAGAACCAGAGCAGGTTTCTCTGTTTTTATAATGGTCAGTATGTCTCACCCAGGAGAATTGCACACTGTCTGTGATAAACAAGGATGACCCCATACTGCAGCTGGGAGGAGAGATAGAGGGAGAAGCGAGGCTGGGGGAGATCAGGCAGAGGTGGTGGGACTCTCTCGAGGATGTAGTTTATGATGTCATCGCTGTGGGCGAAATTAGTTTTGATATAACTTGACAGATCCCAACTCAGCCAATTACAAATGTGTGACAGTGACTAACTAAAAACAAAAAAATTTCTTACCAGGTTCGTATGACGTTGACTTTCAGAAAGTCACGACGGGTGACTCTGATACCTTTGGTTGCAACCAGCCTGGATTGTGCACACAGTATAGATATAGTGTCGTTACATTTAAACCAGCAGGAAACTAAAGAAACGTGGGTTTGCCATCCTCAGGTATTTGACAAAATAATTTCTTGATTTAAAAAAAATAAAATAAATGATAAAAAATTAAAGAGCTCAGTCCATGCTTTGGGTCTTGATTTAATGTTAACTTTGTCAAAGCCTTAAAGGTTGAATTTTAAGAGATCTTTTTTTTCTTTTTTGGTAGTTGGATCGTAATAATTGCTTTTCTGTTCATTTACTTTTTTCAAAGTTTAAAGCAAGCTAAAATAAGAACAGATACATACACTATCAAAGGCTTTCCCATTTCAATGTTATATTGTGTGCATTTTTTCTTAATATTTGACCTTTGACCCAACCTTCAAAGCTCTTCTCTTTTGCTAATTAAACTTCAAAGACCTAAAGCAATTGTTTTGGCTACGGTTGACGTGTCATTACGTGATTGTTTTTATTGCCTCTCCTGCACCTGCACACTTTACCAAAAAAAAAAAACAAAAAAACCCCCACAAGTTAAAAAAAAGACCAAGTGCCTATAGTGTCAAATTCAAAGATTTTAACACAATGAAAAAATCGATTGTCACTAACATTAGCTACCGCGTTCTTCAACGAATGTCGAGCATTTAAATGTCGTGAAAATTAAAGATTATGAAAAAAAAAACAATAAAAACGCCCCAGTTTCATTATTTTTTTATGGAGAATAAAAATGTCCACATTATTATTAAAAAGCCCCATAAATTAAACAGAATGATCACACATTGTAAACCCAATCAATCGTTAGTGTCGGATGACTTAATCCTGTGTAACAGTAAATGTCGTCCCCCTGAGATTAAAGAGATAAAAGAGGGTCGGGGCATGAAACTGAATTTCCGTTAAAATGACATTCATACTGAAAGACGTGGGAGGCTTTTTCATGGTGTTGGTAAAAGCCTCTCCCAAAAAACGTACTATTAGCAAACTACAGGGGAATAAACCTGCAGTTAAAACTAAACAGAAAAAACAAAATTGTGCCATCCTTTCCAAAGTGGTGCTCGAATGACGCGTATCGTTATTGTTCGCCTTTTTCTCGGCTAGAGAACGATGACAGAAACATTTTAACTCACCATATCGTAGAAAAACATCCCGTGTGACGCTTTAAAACTGCAGGATAGTAAAACATGTTTGAGAAAATATCAGAAATGTCAATTAAACTGAATAAATTAGCTTGTTGGGAATGAGATTTTACAGCACGGCAGCATAAAAGTGATTTCAGCTTTTTTTCTTTGATATATATAGTGTTGGTGTGTTTATTGTTTATACTTTGGTACAAGCCAATTGGTCAGTCCAAGGAGGAACAATTTGAGTTAGAGAGCTGCTTTTGGGCATGCGCAAATGTAATACACCGGGGGAAAATCTGATCAGAGACGAGAGATTAGATTGTTGTTGTTCTTTAGTAATAAGTAACCATCGTGTTTTAAATGCATGTAAGCAACTGTATAAGGAAACAAAATGCACAGGCAGCATTCTCAGTGTAATGAAACTTATCACATTTTTTTGTCTTAGGTTTGCATTCCGAAAAAACAAAACAGCTCCAGGAGGCGTTGTTCCTCAAGGAAAAAAAAACTTTTATTCAGAAACACAGCATGGATAAATCGAGACAAGTCATGTAAATATGTATAAACAAAAAAAGGCAACAAAACAGTTGGGATCTAATAAAACTCAAGGTTCAGCTTATAAAAAAACAAAACATAATGTTACAGTGTTGGAGGGCTCCTCTAAGTTTCCTATTGTTGCAGTAAAGGGAGTGAAGTTAATGATGGATGAAGATCACAGCAGTCTTCCTCTACACTCGGTGGATCCACAGCAGCAGAGTAGCACCTTCCCCTCCACACTTCCCACCTCGTAGTTGTAGTCCCAGGTCAGCTCTGTGCCGGCACGGATCCGCCTGAACAAAGAAACCAGCAGATGAGTGGAGGACAGGAGCTAAACAGAATGCTTACATGCAACCACAACTCTGCACTGTTTGCTTTATCAGTGAATACATTCTCAGGGAAAACTAGGACCTTGCTTTTAGGTTGATACTGAATGACAAGCTAATCACATTGCGATTTCAGTTATTGTCATTAATATGTTTAAAGTGTGGTTTCTGTTGTGGTAAAACAACTTTCTTAAGGGGGGCAAAAAACAGTATTCTCTCTAAAGGTACTTCAACTCACTGTTTCAGGCAACAAGCCATCTGAATTAGCCCAGTACTTCTAATATTGATGCCTGACATTAAGCTCTTTCCAATTATTTCCAGTTTTAAATCCTACAAAGGCTTTGCATCATTCCTGCAGGCTACAGCGACAGTTAATTTAACTGCAACAGACTTAAAATCTTTTTAAAAACTCACTTGCTGGCAAAAAATGCCACCCAGGGAAACCGCAGGTCATGTGTGTCCACAAACACGTTTTGGACAAAAAGGTTAGGACTACAGCTGTGCTGTAATGCAGAGAGGAGATGAGATGAGAAGTTTAATATAAATATGTAAAAGATAATCTGAGTGGGAACATACTGGGGATAGATTACACACTTACATTGAGGTAACGTCCTAGATTTCCTTCCAGCTTGGCATCAATGATGTAACAGGACTCCTCACCGTCAAAGAAAAGACGTGTGTTCTTATAAGCATTTTCACCTCCTGCTCCAGGCTGTCCCTGCTGTCCAGTTTTCCCACCTTGACCTCCCTGGCCTCCCTGACCCACCTGGCCCCCCTGCCCTCCCCCACCTCCGGATTGACCTGTTTTCACCATCATCCCATGGCTGCCCTTCAGGGCAATGCCACGAGTAGATTTCACAGCTACCTGTTTCTTCATCACACCTGAGAGAGAACACAGGGACAGGAGACAGTTCAGCTACAGTCAGTGCGCTTTAATTCAAGAGTTTTGCATTTCTCTCTTCCACACCTGGAGTAGCTTTTTCTCTCTCCTTGTTATCATCAGATCCAGAGCTGATGGTCTGAACATCATCACTGTCAGACAGAGTCATCACGTCCTGTTTCTTCCCCGTTTCTGACTTCACTTGACTGCGAGAAAAACACAATTTATCTCATAAGTGTTAAAAGTTCAAACCATGTGATTGAAGCCTAACTTTTGTTGAAGAAAAAAGGTCAAGAAATTGGAAAGAACTAACACATGTGACATACCTTTTGCTCTCTCCAGAGTCCTGTGAGAAAAAAAGACATATAAGTCAATTGTGAAAAACATTGGTCTAAATTAACAGCCACGTTTGACTTTTCATCTTTTAGTAAAAAAATCACACATACAAGTTGACTTAGTTTGCAGTAGAGGGATTAGAATAATTATTTTTAATAGGTGTATATGAAAATGACGTGACTCTTTTTCCCTTTTCCCTCACCTTTTTCAGCCCCTGGCTGGTAAGCCACAAGGCCACCTTACTCTTTCCTGTCTCCTCTGGCATGGATGGGGGCTTATCTTCATCAGTGCCTCTGACTGAGGTACTCAAACCATCTTTACTGTCTTGACTCCCTGAGGATGGCAAAAAGAAAGAGGTATTTAGAAACAGGCGTTATCACAACACTTTTAACTGAAAATACATCAAACATTGAAACTGAAACTTTTTTAGTTACGAATATATATGATCATTTTAACTTGATGCCAGCTCCATTTTTTCAGCACTTTTTGTTCTTGTTCCTATTTTTTTCCAAATTATTTCTGGCATTAAATTCAAAATGAGCAGACATAAAATCGGTGTCTCTGTGTTCCCTTAACTCACCTTCTTTGTTGCCTTTCACTTGACCTCGTGTGGTGTAACTCCTCCACACAGAGCTGGAGTTGAAGTAGTTTTCCTTCACAAATGTGTCATCTGAGCTGTCACTCTCTTCTTCACTCTTTGAATCCTTGTCATCCTCGTCATTACTGTCCCCTGACGAACTCGGGCTTCGAGCTGTGACAAAAAACAAAAAAATGTGAAAAATGAGGAAATTAGGATGATCCTGACCAGACTTGAGAGAGTCCAACAGATCTCTCACACTCGGGCTTTGACTCACTCTTTTTGGCCTGCCCGCGAGGATTAGTAGACACTAGAGCTGATGGTTGAATTTTCATCCTTGACACATCCACACCGCTGCCCTCACTGTCTGAGCAGTGGGCTTCACTCTCGTAGCCTTCCTTGAAGTTCTCCACACTCTCTATGTGGTCTAGATTAGCAAAATACTCATCTCCCATCTCTAAACCTTCTTTGTCTGCAAAGTCATCCGTCAAGATTTTACCTGAAAGAGAAAGGAGAGGTTAGAGTAACATCTACATGTTTGCTGTGTCTCTATCACCTTTCCTTTATAAAACTTGTTCTTTAGTCAGTGCCTCACCAGCATAGATGCACACAAAAGAGCCCTTTGCCACATCATCCAGACATCTGATGCCCCAGCCTTTGTTCTGGGTTTTGAAGAGCTGGAGTCGGACCTGCAGACCATGCTGCACCAGTCGGTTTGTGCACATCTGGGCGCAGCATTTACACCTCTTATTACACTCGTAGATCCTGAAGGGGAAAGAATCAGGCAGAGAGTCAGATGGGTAACACCTTCTGAGACTATAATTATGATAATCTTCTTAAGAGGTTTGAGGTGCTTCGGTGTGTCTTTCATATCTGACCCTGTGGGGAGGCACTCCTCTAGTCGTTTGTACAAAAATCCAGCGTTTTGGTTGATCTGCCCCCCTGGTGTGCAGGCAGTGGCTTGCAGGGTCAACTGATGACACGAACATTTGGATCTAACACAAAAACAAAAAAGGCACGTTCAGAATATTGACATGAGGATTTTGAGGAATGATGGGTCATCTACGAACAGCTTCACTGACTTGTCCCGACAACCATCAGTGCAATCACAGCCGACCAGGAAGTCTGCACTGGTGTTGATAGAAACTCCATCTTCAGGAATACGCTCTTTACCTGAGAACAGGAGGGGAGGAGGTGAGGATGCAAACAAATCTTCTTAGGAGACAAAAAATAAGATGAAGTCTGATGCTGGCACAAGCCCAAGTCAAACTCTCATTTGATCTGATCTCAATGTCAGTCTTACTGTAAGCTACGTTAGGAGGTGGCGTGGAATCGATCTCATTGACGCAGGAGAGTGGGATGTCCTCCTTTCCTTCCGTGATGTCAGGAATGTAGTAAAACGGCCTCTGAGGCTGGAAGGGCCGGTCCACGAGCACGTAGGGGTCGAGACAGAACATCTCTAAGAATATAAAGTCACAGCGGGTCTGGAAGAGGTAGTGTTGGATCTCTGCCATGTTACGCAGGCACAGACCACAAGGAGCCTTGTAGATCACGTGGAAGGACATCTGGGGATGGACACAAAGATCAAACAATTCAGAGTGACCATTGAAATTAAAAAAAAAACTTTTTTTTATATTTTGAAGGTAGGCATGAACTACAACTTCACAATTTTCTACTTCTCAACAAATCCTTCCTTGGTACCTTGCGGTTGACTTTGCGTCGCCCTGTCATACGTCTGAAATCATACAGCAAAGGTGTAAGGAGAGGGTTTTTTCCTCGATGCATGTCTGGTTTCACAGGTCGGACTCGGTTCAGACATGCAGGCTGACAGGTGTGTGCCAGATAGAAGATACGGTCGGTCGGGGCACGGTAGGAAGGCTGGTGTGGGACAGTTGCCATTGCATGGGTAATATGAGGTGGGGCAGGAGTGATAGCAGGTAATTGTCTCTGAAACGGCTGTGTGAAAGTGAGCGAAGGAGTGTTCTGAGTAGATATTATCCTTATTCTGTGGGTGAACAAAACAAGAGAAGGAACAGATTTCAAATTATTAGAACATGAATTATCTCCGGTGATCTCATCATGCTTTAAAACACGTTGCACTTCAGTGGACTCACCCAGAGAGATTGGTGGGACTAGAAGAAAGAGACTGCATGACTTTAGAGGCATGAGTGCCTCCCACTCCTGGTACAAATGGAGAAGTGCTCTTCTTTGCCATCTGATGCTTAGTGCTACTTGTAAAAGAAAAAAAATCAGTCAATAACAAATTTGGGTTTGATGATCCCCTAGGTGGCATGGTTGCGTATCAAAAGTATAACACTGACAGCTCTCTTGGTACAAGATATTCAGAAAGCATCACTTACTCAATGCGCAAAGGCTGAGGGGTTGGTTGGAGCTGTGGCTGTGGGGGCGGAGGACGGGGTGAAGGTTGTGGTGTCTGTGAGGGTTGGCTTGGTGAGGCTTGTGGTGCTTTAACAGGAGAGGCTCCAACATGTCCATCGCTGGTGTATTGAACTACTGGTCCTTTACTCCTTAACGCTCCTGTGGATTGAGATAGACAAAAAGAAATTCAGTAAGAGATAAATTAAACAATTTGTTAAATAACTCCAATTCCAAAAACAGTGGGACATTGTGAAAGATGTAAATAAAAACAGAGTAAAATGATTTGCAAATCTCACAAAGCCACATAAGAACAACTGCAAAACTGCACCATTTTAAAAAGCAGGTCTGGAGTTTTGGGAATGCAGTCTCGTTTTGGACTGTTGTCCGATTTTGTGCTGCTCAACCCTCCTGGGCCATTTCAAAGATGCTCTTTTTTATACACAGTCATGTTATTAACCTTTTGATTACTTACCTAATTAGTTATTACTAGAACTAGGGATGCACGATATTATCGGCACAATATCGGTATCGGCAGATATGAAAATTTCTGCTGATATGCACAGCCAATAAAGTGCTATTCATTTAGGATTATTATTATTTTCCATCTGAAAAATAAGCTCCTTAAATAAAATGTAGCACTTTATTTATTTGCACTGCAGAGCTCTGTGTCTGTCACCAGGTTGTTACAGTAGCTCTAAAATAATCAAATGCAACTTGGTTATGTTTAAAAATGCATTGTACATTTAAAGTTCATGTGATCTAAAGAAATTATTTTTCTGTATTTCAATACTGAATGTCTTGAGTTTGAAAAAATTATACATTTCTTATTTATGGTAAAATCAAATGTTTTTTGTCTTGTTTTATGTGTGTTTCTTAAACAAATAAGACCGTCACAATAAGAGTAACATATAAATTCCAGTACAGGACAGACTTAGCTTTCTTTACAGTGAAAAAAACAAACAAACTTGTGATTATCGGTATCGGTATCGGCCAAGAGGGGTTTCGATATATCGGCAAATCCAATATCGGCAAAAATCTAATATCGTGCATCCCTAACTAGAACCACTTACTTTTCCAGCTTTTTGATGCCCCTGTCTTATCCTTTTTGAGAGGTGTTGCTGTCATCAAATTTACAATGGGCCAATACTTTTCATAAAGTTGTATCATGTCTCACTTTTAACATTGTATATGCTGTCTTTCTTCTGTGAATAATATATATATAGTAATGAATGTGTGTGTTACCCATGTTAGGTCGTGTCCTCTGCTGTCCTGCCAGCTTCTTCTCCTGCGTGTTGGCGGTGGTCATCTTCAGGTTGAACATTGGCTCCAGCCTTGTGGAGCCTCTGTAGATCCACTCACTCCTCTTGTCATCCTGATAAAAACAAAACAGCTCACAGCATTCATTCACTGTCAATCTGCATACTGATAAATCAATTATAACCTATTTAAATCAAAGTTAGTTTGATTTTCACAGTATGACCTTTTTAAAAGCTGGAAGTTAGTGTTTAACCTCAATATTTTTTCAAACCCGTACCAGAAACAGGATCTTGACCAAGCTTCCATCCACCTCCTCCACTTTGCTCTTCCACCAGGTTCCCTCCCATTCTGTCTTGATGATCTGTCCAACCTTTAAGAGTACCATGGGTCTGCTAGGATACGCAGTGATATACTCCTCAATGAAGTCTCGACATGATGCATCCTCTATGTCCTCCCAGGTACGCTTCACTAAAAAAAAAGTAAATGTAGAGTAGTATTTCACCGACAAACTTAAAGCGGCACCTTAGGCAGATCAGGCTTTGAAAAGATACAAGAAGGAAGGAGAGAAGAGAAAATGGGCACTTACAAGGCCGGCAAACAGGGTAGAGCTCAGGCAGTGCCACATAGGAGGCATAGCCATCGTCAAAGAAGATTAAAAACCTAAAACACATAACAAGAGAATTACATTTTTTTAATCTTTGTTGCAATAATCCAATTGCAAAATTCAATAGATCAAAATAAATCAGCTCACCTCATTCTGTTCTTGTTGTTGGGCATCTCTGCCACGATCCCAGCATAGAGCCACACCAGGTTGCCGTCCTTGTACTTAGCGACTACACGAGCCCCGACAAACAGGCTTTCCAAAGTGGGGTTATAGTCGAATGCTACATGATTTCCAGACAGCAAACTCTTTCCTTTATCAAACTTCACCTTATACTTGAATACACCATTTCCTGGGATTAGACAGAATATTCTGTGTTATAGAAAACAAATCAGTAAAAAAAACATAATGAAATTTAATATCATGAGTAAGAAAACATTCAGGGAATCTTTGAAGACTTAAATGTTATGTTAAAAACTGTCCTAAAAGCAACACAAAATTCTCTGCTGACGCACCAATAGGATTGATAGCAACAAGGGCTCCTCTGTGCCATGTCTTGGTGCGCTTCTTCCCCAGAATGCTCATTCCAACCCTGAGCTCATCCTCTGGGATGTTTGGGTTGGGCTGGGTCATTGAATGAGAGGAAAGCTGGGAGACAAACACTGCTGGAGTTGCATTCTGTATACCTGAGGGGTTCAAGAACCACATAAGTATTACATATAACACACACACACACCTATAACTATGACACAGGTTTATATAGAAAACAGTAAATGGGCAGTGGACTACTATTAATCCTCACCTAACACAGATGTAGGCTGTGTTGCAGGTCGGATCAATGGTACCCCTGCGGAGGGTTTGCTGATCATTTGGACCAACTTCTGCACCTGCTGTGAAGATTTTTCTAAAGCTGCAGAGGCGTCTTTTACCTGTTGAAATCAGTAAAAATCATATCATCATCTGCATATACAGGTAATAATTTAACCTTAGTGGATATTGAAGGTTTAACAGCTACCATTTCTATTTTCCTGTTTCTAAAAGCATCTCTCAATCAGACAATTGAACAAATTAGATTTGACAACATTTTCCACCTGCAACTGTGTTTTCTGCAAATGCCCATATTAATGTCTTTATACATATTCTTTTTACATTTACAGTAAATCAATCAAAATATACATTTATCTGATTATAAATATTATAGAAGGCACATAGTGTACCATTGTCTTGTTTTATGCACGCTGTCTTGAAGGTTCAAAGACTAAGTTTTAAAAACTGGACCTTGGATTTTAAGTACATTCTTGTGGCGCAAAAACTGGTCAAACTGAAGTGACCTTTCTGTTAGTCATTTCGGGGTTTTTAAAATACAAAAAGTCAACATGATCAACTTCCCCCTATTCTGCAAATGTCACTGTTCTGCCAATAAAGTGTAAAATCTGAGGAATATAACAAAGTTTTGTGTTATTCTCACCAGGGGATCTTTGCTTGGAGTGATCGGCTTCTTTGGAGGAACCACTAAAATGTTAACACAAACAAAATTGAAGCAGTTATTGATTTTGCCTCGTAATACTAAGCAATTGTATCCATTTTCATAAAACAAAGACTTACAACAGCCAACAGCAATGACATCATCATCGTCATCATCGTCTATCTCAATGACTTCGGAGGACAGCAGGCCTCCCCCACCTCCCTCATCTTCTGAGCTGCTTTCACGATAAACCAGACCGTTCTTCTGGTACGTTTCCTTCACCAATTTCTCACACTCCAGTATAGACCTGTAGAAAAAGAGAGGGGAACAAACGTGAGCATTTCTGACTTGTACAAGGGTCAAGTAGGCTTGTCTTATCACTAAGGTAGATGTGTGTGTATGTATAATGTATTCTCCATTGTATATTTAATTATATTGTCATGTATGACAATACATTCTTCTACAGAACTGTATGTCACACATTGCAATGGATCTAAATTTCTTGCACAATGGATACGAGTATTTTTCCATTTAAGACTTTATTCACAGCTGACTCCTGATCTAAAGTTTCCTTGCCTGGCTTTGAACTACCTTAGTTTTATCTTCAAAACATTCCTTCTTTAGAAATAGAGACTTATTTTGAAATTAGACACCATTCCCCCACTGGCTCTATCCAATAAGGATGTAAAATTCTCCAACTGAAAATGATGGAACTGAACATGAGTCTATAATAACAGAAAACAGTGATTTGTTTCCACAATTTTTCATATAGACAAATTAATACTGAGATGTGAAAATGCCTACAAAAAGTATCATAAATTGAGTTTATACAAAAAAAAGTGAATATGTGAAATGAGTTTAGGTCACCGTTAACTTACTGGCTGGCATCTTTCAGGAGCATCTGTGTCTTTGCTTCTTCTTCTTCTTTCTGCTCCACCCATTCTTTGAGCTCAGTCAGCTGGGCTTTTTTCTTCTGCACAGCCTCACTCTTCTCTACAGCTTCTTCAATCCATTTTCTTAACTCATCCAGAGAAATGCCCAACTCTTCCTCCAGACTGGAGTCCCAGCCATCCACCTCCATTCTGAAAGGATAAATCAGAAACAGGACATGTGAACATAATGTTACTGAATTTCCACAAATTGGATTTCACTGTGCATTATCTTTCGTAGAGAGTGTGAATATCTTTGTTGTTGCTGCTCTTGGAACCAGAATCTCTCATTGCATTTTTGGAGGAACAACTTGAAGGACATCAAGTAATTTTCTTTGTGTTAAACAAACCCTTAAAATTTGTAAGCAAACAATATTTTTTGCAGAAAATTATTTGTTTTGTGTTTAAGTGACTTTCGGAATTTGGCCACACAACACACTGTATATATACGTTAATATTATACACAAAAGAGTTTACATAATTCTGCTACTTTGTTGACTACTGAAAAAGGATCATTAGTATTTTATGTGGAGGCATTTCAATGTCACAGTAAACATGACTGAACACATGATCAAATCTTAACTGTGCAGAGCTTACATGTCAAAGTCATGATCTGCAGTGTAGACATTTGAGGGTCTTGTATCAACTTGTATCAGTCAGTGCAAAGCACACTTGTGAAATAATCAGTCACAGAGCTAGACTGCAGATGAAACCTTTAAAGACTGACACGAGTGGACAAGCAATGACTTTCTCTGTGCATGCTAACTTTGTTTGCAGACATGCATAGATGCAGATGCTGATGGGAAATGATTCACCAATCATTACAACGTCTATAAGAGAATCACGTGAAGCTAATACTGGCTTGACACAGCCACAAGACACACATACTGTAAAATGTAGTACTGTCAGTCTAAATGCTATCATACAGGAGCAATAAGTTGAGTTTTGTTGTGCTAGCTAGCATATTGCTAGCTAGCACAACAAACACCGTTTAAAAATCATTACTCTGTTAATTTACAAGCGAAGCTTTTGTTATAATCTCAGTGAACAGAGTAACTGCTGTATTATTCAATCACAACTTCATTGATGCAATGACGAACATGCCAGGGAGTATGGGTCTACAAGACAACAACACGAAGCGTCTAATAACAGTGAGCGCATGTTAGCTTCTTGGCCTAGCATTAGCACGGGGAGTTTCTTATTATATGAATGACTCATGTAAGTATCTGCAAAACAAACGGCATATTGCTCTCTTGAGCTGCTCTCAGAGGCTTGCGACACGATGCCTTATTACAAAAGCACTCCTTAACACTCACCCATCGCTGCTTTCCATCCCGACTCCCTGTATTTTTAGAGCTAGGTAGCTTGCTAACGCTACCGGCTGGCTAGCAACAATAAGGAATCTATGCTTTGTTCTCCAGCGTAAACGAATAGGGCGGTGTTATTTGGTGGCACTGGGCAGCGGGTGCAAGACGAGGGCTCCGCTCGCTCGGTCTATCGAGGTAAATAAATCAGTAATTCAGGTCCACGATGCACTTAGGGGCGCCCAAGTATTTCAGTGCGTGTGATAGAGGAGGGATGCATTAACGATAGCTCGACATTTATTTCCACATGAACGTACTAACCTGTTGTTATTTGCAATGATAAGCGTGTATAAGCACACTTGCATTTCCTTAGTGGTGGTGGGGGAAAGATTTGTGCGATTTTTTAAAAGTTGTCCACTTTTTGCTTTACTCTTGTGAGACCAACTTCTAGTATCCTAAGACTAAAAGATGTATTTTCACTTTTTAAAAACTGTCCCAGGGTTCTTCAGGGTGCATACAAATTTTCCACCCTGGGTCGCTCTTGACTTCACTTGTGCAGCTGCAAATTTTCAATAACACCTTCTTTAGCATTTTTTTTTTCCATCAAATTCAACTTGCATCATAGTTTGTACCAAACCATCAAAACATAGTGTGACTGGAAAGAGAGCTGAGTATCTGTTTTATATTACAGTTTACTCAGTGTGAAGTCTGAACACATCTGTATCACATTAGTGCAGAGAGGAGGGCATTTGTCCTTGTCTTTCTGAAGGATTTTTTTTTAGCATATTTTTCTGGTATTGTGAATACTTCACATTCAATCAATCTAGGGGAGTTACATCAAACTGTAGTCAAATTGAATTGTAATGATTTTTTTTTTAACCTGCCAGCTCAGTCAAACAAACTTTCTTCACATTGTTAAAGTTTTCAGTGTATCAGTGTTTAAGCAAATTACCTGGAAACATTCAAATTTTTTTCACTTTGATTTTTTGATTCAGACATGGCATGAAGCCACTTGCCAGAATTATCATTCATAAATATGCATTCTGATGCAGAAGTGTGCTTATTGTTCACTTTGCATTGAGAGTAATTTGGTTGTGAATATAAAGTGGACACTCTTTACTTCATCTAGTAAACACAAAGTCAAATTTATTGGGGACAAAAATATTTAGATTCTGCATCAATAAACCCATTTCATTCTACTTTCTTTAACTTTATACCTGTTCACACTATAAATCAGGAACAGCTAGTGTTCATTACATCACATATTTAACACAGAACAGCCAATGGTTAGTGCTGCATACTTACCTTATTTCAGATTGCTGCTTGTTCTTTGAACAAAATGTATTAATTCTTTGATGGTAGCGGTTTAATTTTAGACACATCCCCAACTTCCGACTTAGTCAAAATTAAAGCCTCAGTGTCTTTGTTATCTAATCCCATTAGTGGTATTGGTATTGCTGTTTCTGGAGGTTGACTTGCATAATTGATTTAATATTAAGTTTTATGGGTCCTCAGTTTGCTCCTCCTGGTAGGTAGTCACAGAGATCGAACTGTAAGGGTCCAGCACCATCTGGGCACAGCGAACGATGGTCACCAAAAGGAAGAAGCAGAGCATGAAGAAGAAGAAGAGGGCAAAACCAAGATCCACATCTACCTCAAATTTAAGAGCAGGGGGTGTTGTAGGATCCATGATGACAAAAGAAAAAACTCTCTAGTTTACCTCACTCCTCCATCATTTAAGAAATTCCTTGAATTCTCAAATTATTCCAGTATCTTAATGTAATGTTCACTAACACTTCCCTCTACGTTCCTGTTGCTAAAGCTTCCACAAACATTGACACCTCTTGTCTTCCTCCCAAACTTAAGTTGGATTGGTGGACAAACAGAACCACATTTGGCACCTGTGTCCTCCATGAATAGTTGATGAGGAGTTTGGTGACTATCAGGCTGTTTCTGAGATTAGAACATGCAGGCATCTTTCTGGTCACTTCTCCTAAAGGGTGACCCTGACAAGAGGTGACACCTCAACAGGAGTCACTGGATACCTGGCAAACGGTAAGTGGACACAGCATCACATGAACAAAAAAAGAAAAAAATCAAGTCTTACACAATCTCTTAAAACTTGATAAAGCAATAGTGTACAGATTAATAATCTGTGCAATCACTTTTCTGTAAATGTACCCCTGCATGTGCAAAAGCCACATTTTTTCCAAGGTCACAAGAAAAAAACAGTCTAATGTAGAAAGGAGAGAAAAGAGATTGAGGAGGAGAAAGAGGATATGACGCCTTAGTGGCAATCCACTTGAGAGGGTTTGGAAACTGATCCTGACCAAAAACATGCAGATTGCGTGTACTCTGATGCCACTAAAGAGATACCCACAAGTTAAAGTGACTTCATTCAAATAAGAGTGGATCTGAGCTAAAACACACTGGCGAAAGCTCTACAGTTATTAAAATGATGAAACAGAAACTGCATAAATACATACAAATCATATCTCTTTAAGTCTACACAAAAAAGGATGCGGTTGGTGCACTTAACCGGTCTTATATGGGTAACAGCTTAATACTCTGTTTTCAGCCCAAAGCTAAAAAAGTAGGTAATTGAAACTGACCCCGGGACAAACCCACATATCTCTCTGCTTTCACAGAAACACAGAATGAGAAAGGAAAAAAGATACACACCAACCACAGCAAAGCTGTTTTTTGTTACTTCACAAGTTAAGAACAAACTGCTTCAGGCGAATGAATACATGCAGGGGTGTAATTAAAGACAGCCATGACTGATGCATGAGTGTCATCAGTGAAGTGCTGACTAAGATATAACAGTTGATTCTATGAAGGCTTAAAATATGGATGACTTTGTAGTTATGTATTAAATGAAACTTCTCAAGTGTATGTTCTTCAAAAAACTGTACATGGTGGTTCTCAACAATATAACAATTTAATACAAAAAACCAAACACTTCTTTCTCTCATTCAACATTTCATAGACATATACAGTATATTTATATATTTGTGTTTCTAAATGATAAAAGTTCACATCATTGAGAAAACCTGGATACAGAGCAACCAAACAACAAAAACAAAGACAGCACAGTCACCGACATACAAGCCTCTTTAAGATGAAACCTGGACAATTATCAGCATGGGTTTACATACACTTACATAATTAGTCATTGTGTTTGCAGGTGTTCAACAGCAATACAAAGGGTCAATTTAGCTATTTACTAGTTAAAATATTTTCAAAGTATTATGTCTTATCCCAAAACATTCTTCTACAAATTACCAAAACATGATTGTAAAACACAACTGGTTGAAGATGATCAGTCCATTTTTATTCATAGATCATATTGATTGTTAAATTCCATTTCGATCCTTCACACCCTGATTAGACCATTAAAATATTAATCACAAAGGGGCAATGGAGAGATCATCATACTTTTCAAATAGAAAAAATAAAATACTGGGATTATTTGATGAAATCAAACATTACTATTACATCTCTCCATTTAAAAAACAACAATAATCAAGGACAACAATAATAACAACATTAAAGAATGGCTTTAAAAGTACACATTTCCTGCTTGTTAATTATTGCTGTGTGACTTCTTTAAAATTTCATTTACAAATAAGTACAAAAAGCTCATACTTGGTTCAGGTTAATTCAAGGTCAACAGAAACAAGACCATCAAATGATTTAGAAAACCCTTCCACTGTGCTGAAGTTGATAATGGCTCTGTATGTATCCATTTTACATACACACATGCACACTGTATACATGTCTATATAGGCAAAGAAAAACAGATGGTTTACATTTCCAGCGGGCACCTGGATGAACAGTATGTAGCCTCTGTAACACTCATTGTCTGTTGAAAGTACACAATAAAAAAAAAGAAAAACAAAAGAATCAAATGTAAAGGTGAAGTCAAGATGTACAAAGAAAATTGTCCTCTGTAGGAATCTACATATTGTAGAAGCGCTCCATGAAAGCTGTGCCGACATGCAGAGACATGCTGTGGATTTCAAACTGTGAGTGAGGTTAGCACACAGAGCGGTGGTTAGCGTGCAACAACTGAGAATTTTTAAAAATCACCAAAGCTGAATATCCCTGCAATTTCCTGAGAGTTTAAATCAACGATTGGAGTGATTAGTCTACATGCTAAAGGGCAACAACATTGAAAAACACTCTTCATCAATGCCTGAGAAAAACTAGAAGACTAAAAGGCCTTTGTGAGTCTTGTGTGTTTAGCCTGGTGTTTGTTAACCAGAGTTTAAGAGAGTGTTTTGTGCAGTCTATTCAAGTGTGGTTGTGCGGTTTTATATACTTATATATATATATATTTATATTTCACATATCTACAACATAGGCTGTTGAGCTTTGGGCAGTGCTAGCTAAATTCTCTTACAATGGCTGGAAAATTATTTAAATAATCTTCTGTCAGTAGCAAATCCTTGATTTTCCTCCCCTTTGTATCTGCAGGTAGATATCTCCCTCTATCTTGTGGCAGTGCAATTGAAGCCATGCAAAGCAAAGGAAGAGTGCCACTCTCAGGAGCAGGATGAAAAGAGGAGCAGTAGAGCTTAATATAAGAGAGACTGAGGGCGTAAAAGTCAAAAGATCAGTAGAGATGTATCGACCAGGTCATTCATTGAACGAAGGGTAGATTGGAATCTCAAATTCATCGCTGTTGAAGTTGGCAGGCTGGTCCAGCATAGACAGCACATCCTGAATCAGATCAAAGGGATAGAGAGATTTATTTTAAGTGGTAGCGAGAGGGAGTAAAAAAAATGTTACAGGAAGTGAGATAAGTTTGAATAACTCACAGGAAACATGTCTTGCTGGTTGCCCTGAGCGTGAGGATGCTGCTCTGCATTACTCTGTGCATGCTGCTGGCCCTGCCACTGGGGCCACACTGCCTCAGCTGCCCGAGAGGGGAACTGAGCCCCGGACTGGGAGCCATCTGGGGAGAAGTACAGAGGAGTGAGAGGATGCAAGGGAGTTACAAAGTGACATAATCACACAAATGTGCAAAACACCTACCATAACCATTGGTGTTGAGGCTGGCACGGTTATTTATTGGCTGGTAGTTTGCACCACTGGTAGGGGTAGGAGCAGCACCTGTAGGCATCTGGCCAAAAGAATTGGACGAACCACCTCCAAATCCTCCCATGGGAGCAAACTGTGGGGACATGGTTTTTGCTGCCTGGGGAGCCACCTGCTGGTTAGAGTGGCAGGAATAACTATTTAATTACTTGTGGTGGATGGTATTGAAAATAGAATAGGATAAATAAGATCTATAACTGGGATAGAAAAAGAATAGAAAAAAAACTGGAAAAGATCTTGCCGTTAAATATGAAATAAAAACGACTAAAATCAAACTCAGTTTGAGAAATGTGGTGTGCTGCATTTACCTGATTATTAAACTGTTGTCTAACTCCAGCTGCAGCTCCAGGCCATCCTGCTGGTCCTCCGTGTAGGGGGCTGCCAGTATTAGGTGGAGCGACAGAATGCGGGGCTCCGTTCTGACGAGACATCTGAGCCAGCATCTGTCCTGCCGAATGAGCTGGCTGAGCCATCTGTGGAGTCATGTTGACTTGCCTGCAGACAAACACCAACAGGAGTGAGAGCGCTGTTACCTGGATGTCATCTAAACAGGGATATAACAGCATAAAGACCTTCTCTTGTTAGTTTAGCAAAACAAGTAATTTGACTTTAGAGCTAGCCGAAGCTTAAGTCTGGCTGCTTGACACTCACTTCAGTACACTTAGTTAGAAGGGATCATAATCTTGTCTGACAGGATCTGTTTTCACTTATGTGGAGGACAGTTTTCCTTCTATACTCTTCATGTGGACTACAGAATACCAGAGATTCACAATTTAACCAACTGGGACTTCTTTCAGGCACAAAGTGACCCTTCTGGCTCCATTCTGAAACAACCAAGGAGGTTTAACGTTTCTCTGCGACCACAAAATATAGTGAGCCACCCTCTGGGGCCACCACTTTTTATCTTAATACTGCTAGCTTTAGCAAACTGCTGATACAAAAAACATGTCTACATCCTGGGGCTGGTGAAGGCTGCTGATCAGGCTCTTCTCAGGCTTTATTTAGTTTCAGTGGACACCATATATTATTGTCTATTCCATCAGACACTGTAGTAGTTTGCAAAGCAAGTGTTTATAATGAAGACTGAAGAATTGGATCTCAATCCCATTATCTTCACATCTTAAGTATGTTGTTGTTGTTGGCTGAATCAATGTTATCCCTAGTTAACAATATAAACCTAATGAAGTCTCATCACAAGATAACAGGATAAGAGCTGCTGGCCCTTTGTGAGCGTGTCTGGGGAATCACACCGACTGGCTGACAGAGTGTGCTTTAAGAGATCGAAGAGATGAAACCCTGCATTCAGGAGTCAGGATGCCAACCTGGTGTACATGTCAACTCGTTCACCAACATGTTAACACACACAGAATGACTTCCTACCTGTATGGCTCATTGGTACGGGCAGCAGGGAAGCTGTTAGCTTGAGGGTAGATCTGTGTGGGGGGGTTTGGGGTGGAAGACAGAACCTTGGTCTGATCTTGTGCTTGGTAGAGGGAGGGGTAGAGCTCTGGCTTGTCAAGGCTCTTGCTGTGGTCCGGCCCTGCTGCTGTGACAGGCTGCACTGGCATCTGAGGATCACAAAAGAACAACTCGGGGATCACAGTCCGAATAAACATGATGTCAAATGTTTGTTCTTTAACTACACATGTTATAAGATGTTTCTTTGGACTACTTCAAATTTTGTCTCCTCTATTTGTTGCCTCTCAATCGGAAGGCTGAGGGTTTGATTCCAGCTTCTGCAGTCACGTCCTTGAGCAAGACACTGAACCCCACTGCTCCCACTGTTAGCCAGTGGTATCTGAATGGGGGTGAATCAAGCGGCAAACTCCAGGTCTAATAAATATGAGGCAATGGGGAAGTGCTAAAATCGTCTGTCTGCTTGAGGCTGGCTCCGAAAATACCGGAAGTCACAAACTCACCATTAAATATAATAAAAAATATATTTTCAAAGCAGAAATTAACCTATGTACAGCCTGGTTCAAAAAACATCTCCTGTCTGAGTCGCTAACTTTACAATCAGCACACACTGTACGGGAAGTGATTTTTTTTCTAACTTGGTGGTTTAGAGGATATCAACATCGCGAGCTCACCCAATCAGTTTAAGTATCTCAGGGTCTTGTTCACGAGTGAGGGAAGGATGGGGCGAGAGGTTGACAGGCGGATCAGTGCGGCGTCTGCAGTGATCCGGACTCTGCACAGGTCTGTCGTGGTGAAGAGGGAGCTGAGCCGGAAGGCAAAGCTCTCTGTTCACCAGTCGATCTTTGTTCCCACCCTCACCTATGGTAATGAGCTTTGGGTAGTGACCGAAAGAACGAGATCGCGGGTACAAGCGGCCGAAATGAGTTTCCTCCGTAGGGTGGCCGGGCTCTCCCTTAGAGATAGGGTGAGAAGCTTGGCTATCCGGGGAGTAGCTCGGAGTAGAGCCGCTGCTCCTCCGTGTTGAGAGGAGCCAGATGAGGTGGCTCGGGCATCTGACAAGGATGCCTCCCGGACGCCTCCCTGGTGAGGTGTTCAGGGCATGTCCCACCGGGAGGACACCCCGAGGCATACCCAGGACACGCTGGGGAGATTACATCTCTCGGCTGGCCTGGGAACGTCTCGGGATCCCCCAGGAAGAGCTGGACGAAGTGGCTAGGGAGAGGGAAGTCTGGGCTTCCCTGCTTAGGCTGCTGCCCCCGCGGCCCGACCCCGGATAAGCGGTAGAAAATGGATGGATGGATGGCTCACCCAATCAGAGGCACAGCTCAGGTCATGTACATGGTTAGTCTGTCATGTCTCAGATGATGCGCACTCATCCTATTTTTGCTGGTTGTGGAGCTGTGACGCATAAATTCAGCATGGGGAAGATTGGGCAAGACAGGAAGTCGTGGAGGGAAACTACCTAAAAATTCCTAGTGACTGAAAGAACTGGGAGAATCGACAAGACTTATCCGGGTCTGTGACTCCAGCTGTCTGTCAGTCATGCACCTTGTTGGACTGAACACGCAGCTGGTGTGATTTGACAAATGCAGTCAACATGCAATGGAACATAGTCGGACTGCAGACGTATCTGGTGTATTTGAGGCGTTATATAAAGTGCATGAACAGCATGCAAGTAATAATGGAGCTCTCCTGTTATCTGGCACTAATTTCCTGCTGAGCAAAGAATCAATATCCTGCCACTGTTTCCACAACAGACACGACAATAAGAAAAACAGGTCATAATGTAAGCTTTAATTATACAATGTGTCCCAGTGTTTCTGCGTGGCCTAACCTGTGACATTGTGATTGGGCCGGCCTCATACAGACTGTCTCTGGCTCCGCCTCCCTCAAGCTCCGCCTGCTGCTGCTGTAACTGCCTGAAAAGGGAAATGAGAGAGAAAGAGAGCGAGAGAAAGGGAGAGAGTTGGTCAAAAATAGCCTCATTTCCATCTCCATGCCTTCAACTACTGAATGAGAAATCCCAAACACCTGCTGACAAAGTAGCACTCGACCCGCCACCGGTAGCCATGGCAACATAAGAAAGAAACCAGAAGAGGAGAGGCGGACAGTGGCACGCTCCAGCAAAGGAAGGACTATTATATAAATACATACCACCAACATGCTGCACCACCTGCATGAAATTTCTGTCTGAATAAAGCTTTTTACCTCCAGCCTTAGTGACTAACAAACATGCTCCATATTACACAAGAACACTATCCTCCAACACGACAGAGGAACACGACAGAGGAACACAGAAAAACAGAGAAGAAGGGAAGAATCACCAAAACTAGGAAATGAGAAAAGTGACCGCCAGACCCAGCGGTAGTCTCCCATGAAGAAACAGCCCCTGTTCTCCCATGCGGTGGGAGGATAGTCAGGCCAGGCCTGGTCTCACCTGGTGGCTACCTGCCCAGGACTGAGCACTACAGGAGGGCAGTTTGGACTGCCCTGACCCAGGGATGGGGGCAGCGAACCCCCTGGGGAGGAGATTGGAGTAAGGGGGTCCTGAGTCGAGTTTCTACTGCCCCACAATCAGAGACGGGTGCAGGGGAGAGGTGCAGGGAGAGAGTGATCAGTGTGTGGTTTACTGAAGGGGTAGTGGGGAGGGTGTAAGAGGAAGTGGGATGGAGAGTGATAGGTAAGCATTCAAACTAAGGATCTTTCACAACAGTCACAATAGTTTCATTGTGAGCTGTATTCGATTGTGTAATCATGTTACATAATCGTCAGTATTGATAAAATAAGAGTGTTACTCACTTGACGTTGACGTTGGTGCAGATGATATACTCAATTTCCTCTGAAAACGGGTTCTGAAAGGTGAAGGAGCTAGTCCTCATCCAGATCCACTCTCTGGTTTTGGAGCGAAACCGAAACATCACTGACAAGACCTGGCCCTTCAGTTTCACCACCTGTGGACACACATTTAATATGACAGCAGTCACAATGTGGTGGTGTTGTAATCTTTAGGTTAACTTCTACAAGACAGAGTCAAACAGAGGTTTCTGGCTACAAAGATACCGTGTCACGTCAAGCTCTTTATTGCTGAGAAAGCACTGCTTCACAAGCACAATGGATGCTAACATAATTTCTATTTAGTTAATAACTGACAAAAAATAATCTATCCTAAGAAGACACCGACAAAGGCATAATACCAGAAGAAGCTGTCAGGATAATGTCAGAGAGCAGAAATCGCTGTAGATTAACGACGATATGAAGAAGTCTTAAGTATCCATCAAATATTCAGAACGTCTTACCTGTTGGAAACTGTCTCTCAGTAAGCCCTGGTCCTCTGGGTGGGCCAGCTCCAGGATACTTTTCCCTAATAATTCCTGCAAAAAACGACACGCAACACATTTAACCATTAACCCATGCACAAGAAACTCTTTGAAGGTTGTTGTGAATTACAGTCCGACAAACAGCCACTGTCAGTGACATGAAGACTAACCTGTGGCTGGTAGCCGACGGCAGCCATGCAGCGATGGTCTACAAAAGTGAACATGCCCTGGCAGTTATGACGTGAGATGAACTCTGCTGGAACACTGATGCTGTTGACGTCTGTGTCACCCGGGCAACAAGTCACCTATAGGGGGACAAAAACAGGATGCTGTAACAAACCAAAAATTTTCGAACAGCTCATCAATAGTGGTTTATGCCGCACCAACTCGTAAAAAATGTCTTTACAGTCCACTTTAAGTACAAGCAGGTCCAGACCACATTCATTGTTATTCTAGTCCGGTGCATTAAAGGTCATATTTTATTCATATTTGTATGCGTTTAATCTAGTTAAGTATATGAAATAATCAGCACCAGAAAAAAGAAACCCGGAGTACTGGCTGTGGAGTCTGACTAGTATCATTGTTTTACAATCAGCTGCTGACGGGCAAATAAATGATTTCAAAACACTCTTACTCACTGTGTAAACACTTGATATAATCCACTTCAGATAAGACTGCAGATGGTGACCATAAAACACTGCCTTGTTGTAGATTTGAGTTTTCTTTGAAAGGTTTCAAGTCTCTTGCAACATTACTAAAGCAAAACTGCTGACTTAAAGGTCACACAATGTTGCACTTCATTACAGATACAAGAAAGCTGTTGGGTAAGATGTTACTTTATGCCAAAAGATCTAGGGTATTTTTTTCTTTAGAACACTTAAAGAAAGGCCACCATTTCTCTTCTGAAGTATCCATCATACCTGTAATCTCCCGATGGCAACTAGACAGTAGCGGCTCCCCTGATTGTTGTCTGTTTCATCATCTGTTAGTGACACTCCTAAAATGCAAACATACAACAAAAGTGTAAACATACTGTAACTCATCAATAAAAAAGTTAACCTCAGCAGTATTTACATCTCTTAGCTACATTATGAAGCAATTCAAACCCACAACTGCACTGAAAAATTAAAATCTTAAATGATACCTGCAGGAGGCCAAGACTTGATGTATCCTGTACAGTGGACCACCACGTACTGAGGCTCACCCTCTTTGGCGGTACCCAAACCATTCCTAAGTTTAACAAAGGGATTGTTCAAAAAATAGTAAGTCCTACCACAGCGCAAATCAGAAAAGTGTGAGTTTTTTCTAATTCATTGTCATAGGGTATGATTATCCTCTACATAATATCTGGAACACTGTAATGCAAAAGATGTGTAAAAGAAAAAGTGTTTGGTTTGAGTTACCTGTTTCTGTTCCTAAGAAAGTTCAGTCTGTTCATAGATATTGGTTCCACTGGACAAGAGCCACATCTGCAAATACAAATTGTTCACTATTTTGGCATTTTATACATGTAGACACACATTTGAATGCAAATACTAAGCTGGATAGCTGACTACAGTCAGTCACACCTCATTCTGCAGATGAACGATCGACGGGCTCCCATACTCATTCTGGCTGATGACTGCTGGCCTTCCTTCTTTACCGTGCCCGTCTTTAGGTCCAACATCCTCCCTTCAGAGACAGAATGAACAAAACTTTGAGGTGATCATTTTCAAATCTGGTATTTAATGGTTAAGTTCTTTTGAAAAAATCAAATTCTTGTCATAAAAGAGCAGAAATTACCCTAAGTGCATGTTATGTACCTGTGTTGTTATTCTCTGCAGTAGAGAGCTGCTCCCTGAGCTTTTCTGTGTCATCTGGATGAAGCTGATCATAAAGGGAGGAACCAAGCCATTCAGGCTGTGACTGGTTAAGGACCGGTGTCAGGGAGTCGGAGACGTAAACAATGCGGCCAGTCTCACATGACACCACAAAAAGGAAGCCATCGGCTGCTTCTAGTATGAGGTGCTTCAGTTCCTATAGACAGAGGGCACCAAAATAGGCAAGACAGGCAGAACTGACAAACAACTCCTTTTCTTTTGATGTGTCACAAATCATCTTTGTTTTAAACAAAAAAATCAAAAGACTCCTATGCACCTTGCTCCTTATCATTGCTACCTGTACTGTTGCCTAGAGTTGGGTAAACATATTTATAATCCTGCCAGTTGTGTATCAGCAGTGTTCACCTATAGTTTATGAGGTACAAGAGGCAATGAGGCGTAGTTTTTAGCACTTTCACAAAATTTTCAAGATTTTGCAAGGTAGATCACTAAGTAGCAGTAAAAAAACTCTGTTCAGTCACAAAAAAAAGCTAAGAACAGCAACAGCAAAGATAGTTTCTTGGTCAAAATAGCTGCCCTTCAGCAACCATGTGAGAAAACTCTGTTTTAAGCTTAAAGGGTGTTACTTTCACTCTCGATGAACTCCACTCTTACTGAACTCTGAGAGGTGCAGTTTAACTTATGATGTGTTTGTCTGTTTATTTTAAATGACTTGATTCCTGCACCAGTTAATGACACTTTGTTCAGCTCTTAACCAAAATAACATGTTGATACATTAAGTTGGCAATGAATTTAAATCTCATTCCCCATAATTTACTACATTCCTCTCTCTGAGTTCCTCATACCTGGTCAGTGAGAAAGGAGGGTTTGTACGACCCATCTGCATTGGTATTTCCACTTCCTTTCAGAGACTTCATATGAGACACAGCCATTCGTAGGATGGTTAGTTTGTCAGGTTTTCGTGCTAGTGCACTGCATGTGGGCACCATATCCGACAATTCTGTGATGTAGGCGGTCATCTTGTTCCGCCTCCGCCTCTCAATCTCACTGTGGTTCTCCCTGGAGTGAGGAAGAGGAGGAGGGAGGCAGAGGTGGAGGATAGGAGGGATCGATATGGGGGAACAGACGGGCAGGTGGACAACATGGAGTAGAGTTTAGAGTTAATGCTGCAATGCAAGTATGCCAATTGGGAAGAAAACATGATAATGAGAGAAGGTGTGAGAAATAATAGAAGTGAAAAATATAGTGTAGTCAATGATCTAAAAAATGGCTGCGAGAAAGCAAGAGAGACTGATCCTTTAAGACCAGTTGGTGTGAAAAAAGAGAGCAGGTGCAGAAAGAGAAAGACCACTCAGGTGTCCTGAGAGAGGAGACAAAAGAGAAAGAGGGGAAAGTTGCTCAAAAGGAAGGTATTACCAAAGTGAACCATGTTCCTGAGTCACACATAGCAGAGGGGTTAGTGACACAGAACACAGGAGTGGGCTGAGAGACACAACCAGCTTTTCTTGGGCAAAGAGGCATAACATTCTGACAAGCACCAAAACAGATGCATAGAGCAGCAAAATGTTCCTGTAATTTTGTGCTGTCGACAATGACAAAGTGCTGGGGTCCCAGCAGGACAGGAGAGTATTTTATAAGTGCATTCAATGTTCAAATGAATACAAGCAGGAGAAGGAGCCTTCCACAGAGGTAGAGGCCATACCTGGCTAGTTTTTCCTTATCTGCAAAACTCTGATCTTCTTCCAAAAACCTGGAAATGAAACCAACCCTCTAAAATACAGGCCCAAAAATCACTTCCAAATAAAAAGAAGTGTAAGTATTCAAAGAATCCCAGGGAAGAGAGAGAGAAGCACTGGGGCATCAATAATATTGCTCCTTTACAACTAATTTACCCTCTGGACACATTTTCTCCTCCTGATTCAATCACTTACCTGGCAAAGCGCTCTTTGTCATTGTTGGAGCCTCCCGTATCATCATCACACCTGAAGAAAACAGAAAATAGGCATTTTGATATCTCAACAGCTCTTTCTCATTAAATACTCAATGTATCCCATCCCCTTACTCCAGGACAGAATAAACTGGGTGTAATGTACCTGAACAGCTTGCTCCCTTCATCATCATCAAAGTCTGGCCTGCAATAAAGAGAAGAGAGCCGTGTGAGCAGCTTCACGCCAATATTCTCACAAGAAATTTGACCACAGCTCTCAGAAACAAAAGTGTAGCAGTCAGCAAATATACATAAAGTGATACTGACATTTCAGCTTATTGAAACTGTACTGCTGTCAGACTTACGCAGCTCTTCTTTTGTTTGTCCCTTTTGGTACAACAGCCCCTCCACTCCCTTGAGTCCCACTTGCCCCCATACCCAGATTTGGGTCCGGCAACTCTATAAATAAACACAGAGGCACAGAGATACACGTTGTGGCAGAGTTGACAGGTGATTTCCTATTGTGCCCCTAGCGCTAAAAACAGAAACTAAGCCACTCGGAAGCCTAACTAAAATTAGCATAAGACTGATAGTAATATCAGTGCTTCCACAGTAATCTACTTCAAAAATCAATTATTATTGAGTCATGTTGACGGATTGAGGAGAGCTATAACAACTCTCTTAGCTAACAATGTAGCTACATTCCGATGTGAATTGTGTGTTTAAAACAGACACATGTGAACCGAGCTGCGAAAATATCAGGTCGGTAGAAAGCAAACTTAGATGTTGTAATCACCTTGCATTATTCGGTAGAACAGTGTTATTCATAACATCAGTATTTTAACAGTGAGCTATTCGCTAATCTAGCAGCTATGAGCTGGTTAGCATGCCAACAATCTATTACTTATGCAATAGCCAGCTAGCTTAGCTTTGCTGCTGAGCTAACTAAGTTGATGCTGTCACGCTATCCCTTGGAAAGTGTCCGCTTTAGCTTTGCATGAGAAAACGCCCTGAATACATAGAAAGTTTGAAAGAATATTGCGACTCATCAATTGTTATGACTTTTAAAGGACTTTACCTGGGTTCGAAGAGGACATGTCCGTATGGAATAACATAAACAAACAACTTCGGCTGTGTAAAAAAAAAATCCTCAAACCCCAACCCCTCCCCCGTGCTAGCTGACTAGAGGCTAACAAGTGCCGTGCTGATTTCCTCACGTACGCGCCTTTATTTTGTGTTGTAAACGCTCAGAGCCATGACGAACATAGTCCTGGGACGATCCGACGGCCAAAAACAAGACACACTGCGGGTTCTCTGCTCTTGTGCTCCCCTTTCCTGTTTTCCCCCGGTTTAAACCCCTTTCTGTTTAAGATGGCGTTTCGAGCTAGCGGAGAGCAAGCCGTCTATAGTGTTTTCTCTCCTCCTCTCTCAATTGGATATCACTAAAGCCAGATACAAATGACGTGAAATGTTGGGAAATCCGTGTTGTGCTCCACCCAGCTGTCCATACAGGGACCTGAAGGTCCATAAATGTAAAACACCTCTCTTTAGTCTTTATTGTGCTTTTTTTTTTTTTTTTTTTTTTTTTTTTTTTTTTTTTTTTAAATAAAACAGGAAAGGTTAATATAGGTTATTACTGTTTGTTGGTCACGGCGTTGCCCTAATAAAACAACCAATTTTGTGCCCCTTCTACTTTTTTTTTTAAATTAAAAAAATATGAAGCCACAATATTTTTTTCCAGAAAAAAGTCCCACTTTTCGAGCCAAAAACACACATAACTCTGTGAAAAAATGTGCATGTAAATGAATACGTAAGACAATATGCTTTTTGTTCAAAGGCATATTTTTATTTATTTATTTATTTATCTATTTACTAAAACAAAGGTTTCTGTTTGTTGCCTCCATGCAGTTTGGCTACCTCAGTCGAGGCAGTCATGCCAATGGAGTAGGACTTCACTGCTCCCAGAGCTCTCTCTAGACTTGCAAACCTGTATGGTCTCCTTCAGTCTGACGACCAGGGTTACCGGCAACAGTGTTAGTCTTCTGGTCACTTGATTGAGAGTAAACCACTCAACACAACATCAAGTAGTCAGGAAAAGTAACTCTCAGCAACTGAAGCAGTAAAATGTAGCTAACAAATGAATGCAGCAGGAACATGTTTAATTCATAATCTTAAATAATATACTGTGTACTATGTTTGCAGTCGTGATGCATAAATAAATAAAAACTATTTAGAGTGCTTTCGTTGTGATTCATGGTCTTTGCATTTATTATTCATAGCAATACTTAGTTATTAAACAATAAAAATAATAAAAAATAATATAACACTGTAATTAGGACACAGCTGTTTCTTCTGTATCACCGGGGAAGAGGAAGTTGCTGGTTGGCCTGGGTTAGTGAAAAATGAGGGGGTTGTGGAATTAGGCAGAGTTTGAGAAGAAGATCATTTTTGAAGATGATGAATGAAGTGAGTAATGGATGGTACCAAGGAAGGAGGTGATACTAGTGTCTGATGTGAGGAGAAGACAGGAAAGAAAACAGGAGGGGGCAAAAAGGAGGGAATGAGAGGAAGAGAGAGAGAGAGAGAGCTTCCCATAATTACAGATAAGGCACTTAACATACAAATAGATTTAAAGCATGAAGACAAAACAGCAACACTCATTTCATGAGCTCTTCCCGAGTCTCAAAGCTGAAACACTACACTGATGAAAATGGATTACATTATCTTTTACCTCCTAAACATCAAATAGAATACCTGTAAACCCGTTTCATAAACAAAATCATACCTCAAATCATTCACTGAGATCATGAGTACAATTCTAACCCAGGTTAACAATATTACCCAGGCTACAAGGCAGTGAATCAGGGAAATCTGGTTCAGGTTTGTAAAATCTGGAAGTGGTTCATATGTCACATTCCATTCGCTTTAGAAAAAAAACAGTATTCACTCAAAGTAACCCACCTTCACCATGGTTTTATTATGGAGTCATTGGTTTTCAGTGGGAGGCACTGCCAGTGTGACTCAACTGGATCGAACAGCTTGAACCAAACTAGAGAGGAAAAACATTCAGCTCCAACAACATTGGCAGGAAGCTGAGATTTCTATTGCGGTGATACTTATTTAGAGTATTCCTGACTGCTCAAAAAGCAGATACTTTTAGACAATGTCTCTTTTGGAAGAAGGATTTGTTATGCGTGTGTAGCTAGATTAAAAGAGGAAATTAAAAGCAAGACTTTTCTTGCAGTGTATCTACAAAAGTGACACCAAAGTTACTCACAAGGCAGACTTTTTTGAATCAATGGCACAGGTGTCACTGAAGAGCAGAGGCACGCAGTCCTACTGCACAGTATAGAAGAGACAGTTTGTGCAAAGGCGGTGCAATAGCTGACATTTACGAAATTGCATAGACAGAAAATTAGGGAAATAAATGCCCCATTGTCTTACTTTCATAAAACATACTTTCATTCTCTTTTGTTCTTTTAGTAGGAAACAAAAAAGGGAACAACTTAAACAACACGGCATCAAAGCAGAAAGCTTTAACATGGCATTTTAACGGCCATTAGCTGGCTCTAAGGCACACTGAACAAGGAAAGCTAAGGTAGAAGCAGCATCACTCCCGTCCTCCCTCTCTCCACCCACCCTCCCCCATCCCATCACTTTGCTCCTCTATTTCCTCCCCTGTCTCTTTGAAATTTTGGGGCTGGTATCACACTGACATTGAGACATGAACATAGTGTCTATCATCTGCTGGATCTTAGTGCCCTCTAGAAGTAAGAATGAATGTGTATGTGCAGAAATAACAGTGTCACATTTCATCAACAAACCTGCTGTTCTGTGTTTTAGGGAATGACATGCCCCCCATCCCTAACCCACACCCCTTTTCTTCTTCTTTATCCATCTTTCCATCCCTCGTTCTGGCACCCCTGCTGAGGGATTTTAGTCCTTCTCCTGTTCCTCTGCCCTGACACCTATTTACGTTCACTCTGTCTTGCGGTGGTTGTTGTTGTGGACTGTGTGACCGTTCTGTATTGGTCCATTTTTCTTGGTGGCCTTTTTAAGCCCCTCCTCCTCTTCATCCTCTTCTGATTCATCTGTTTCATCTTTGTCACTCCTTTCATCGTCAACTTTTTCCTGTAAATAAACCAAAACAAAAAACTGTTTTTAAAAGAGTCCTTCAGAAATATGTCATTAATCAAGAGGACCTACTACTTAAACTCTTCTTAAGCTCTGGAAACAGTCAGAAAAAACTCAAACTGTCACAGCGTGGGAACCAGTCAAATGTTGCAAGCTCATGTGTAATCTTTTTTCTGTAACCTCTGGTGCTTCTTCCTAAACCAAACAGATTTCCATTGCCTTATTTCAGGTCAGGCCAATCACAACTGTAAACCAATATGTGCTGGGTTTAAGTTCTGATGAGGTATCTTTATAAAAACATAGATGGCTGCTGCTTATGAGAAACAATCAGCATCTGTTTCTAACTTGGTATTAGAAAAACAAGAACTTGTGTGAATTTGATGTAGGAACTTATAACCTAGCCATTTGTAAATGTAAATAAACTCAAGAGATCTGAGGATAGAACTCGCCCTTGGCACCCTTAATTCTCGCATAAAGAGGAAAATCATGTGTCTAATGACTAACTGGCTTTGTATGATCTATATTCTATTTTGTGGATATTTACGTTTGTCTTGTGCACACAATGATATAGATGCTTCAATCACTTTCATCAAGGATTCTTACAGAATCCTGAACTTTGCATTTGATTTTTTTGTTTTCTTACATTGTTGGTGAGGAAGCGAACTGCTATGCGTATGATGAGGACAGCCCAGAAGACATGTAGACACTGTAGAACCATTAAAAGGCCGTTGAAAAAGTAGTACCCGAAGAAGGGCTCATAGATGGTCACCGGGTACACCCATGTACAATAAATTATCCTGAAATAAGACAGTAAAGATTGAGGTACTTTCATACATGCAAAAGCCAAATATTAAAATAAAATAGTATTTTAATTATGTGGCTGTACCTGAAGGGGAAGATGACCAGGCGTGTGATTATGAAGATTGCAGCAAATACAATGAAGATGTAGTTGCAGGCATTTCGCCATCCAGCATAGTTGAACATCTTTGCAGACTGCAGGAAAAAGAGACAGAAATGATACAACTTGAAAGTTGTTGATAGATACTTCTTTGAAGAAAAAAAAAACAGTTTTGTTGTATCTCATACTCTACAAGAATTGAATCAGCCAAACTGGACTTTATGTTCCTGCATTTTCTACCCTGACAGCAACAACCTAAACCAAAACCCAACATAATGATTCCACTGAGTAGTTGGTTCCTTTTTATATCTGCTTAGCATAAAATATGATTTCCTTAAAGAAAGTGAAAGAGTCTACATTGTCTCTTAAACTTGTGAAGCTCGGTTGTTGGGCTCTTTACTCCATAGATAACCTGAGAACAGTTTTGTCCACTAGGTGGCATTGTATTACCAGTGTGTGTTTCTATCAGAATTTACCCCAGCACTCAGGTCAGAGTGAGGATGTAGTTAGAAAAAACCTTCACATCATTTTTGATAGCTGATACTGACGGAAAGAAAGTAAAAGCGATCCTTTCCACATCGACATAGTTCACTGTTTGTGATTGCAAGCTCATGTCTGTTGTAGAAAAAGTTTTGTGTGTGTGTGTGTGTGTGTGTATGTGTGTGTGAATGTGATGTACTGAAATGACCCTGTGGGGATTTTTTACCTCAAGGAGGTAATCAGAGGAGTCGTGCACCAGCATGATAAGAGTCCCAGCACGGATGTAATTTACACACCAGGAGAAGCTGATGAGGAGGATGGTGGCTACGTGATGAACAATTTGCTCCTTAAAGTCCTAAAAACACAAGAGGCACAGCAAAGAGACAAAGGTTTCAGTTTAAGCTGAAAAAAGGGTAACATGGTGAATTTGGGTTATTCAAGTCTGAGTAGCTGAGTGCTAAGTGTTAAACCCCTATTAGAATGCAACTTGGTTAGAGTTCTGTGTTGGAGAAACACACTGTGCCTCTTTAGCAGGATTTCCCCCCACTGTGCTCAGCTGACCCAGGTTGAGCAAAGTCCAAACACTTATGCACGCACACACATATACACACACACACACACACACACACACACACACACACACACACACACACACACACACACACACACACACACACACACACATTCAAAAACAGGTGTAATAATAGTCCAATGTCCACTCACAGTCCAAGCCAGATGTTAAAAAAACACGTTCTCTCTGTTGTTTACAGCAGATCATAGTGTCCCAACTTGAGAAAATGAAAACAAACTGATGTCCATCCCTGTGAGTGTTACACCAAAAATATTTACTCACTTTGCGTTTGACATCAGACGCCACACTGAAGAGCAGAGAGCTGTAGAAACCCAGCTCAATCATGTAGTACCAATACTGAGATGGTAGGAGAGTCTAAAAGAGAGGAGAAAATACAAAAATCTCAGAATTAAACAAAAACATTTACTTTGCTCAAGTGATCAACTATTTCTCTGCTGGTGCCACATGCAGAATGCTCAACTTATATGGCCAAGAGTCAGGATGCTAATAATTTTTACATGATCATCACAGAACAGCAAACCAATAGCTGTTGATATCTGAAGAGGTAAATTCTGCAAATTTTTATTAACAGATTTTTTTTTAACCAACATAGCCAAGTGAACCAGGGGTGGTGAGCATCCAAAAATTAATTAATTTTGATTTCTCTAAAACCAACTCACTGTTTAAAGGATATTTCATTTCAGGGGTGGTATGAGTTACATGTCACCAGTAGTTGCACTCGCAACGATGGATGCTGGTCAGCTCAGTCACTTGGATGAGGAAGAACACACGAGCTGCAGAACAGGCCTAGTCCACTACATAATTTAGCTCATTTTGAGAGACTCTGATTAGGGTACCCATGTTTGTTCAGGTGAGAAATTTTTTCAGCACTGTACTTTGCAGCCAGAAAGCACATTTGTATTTGCAACACATACACACGTTTAAAGATATTTAAGGTTTTAAACAATCCAGCAGCTACTTTTAAACATTAGCAGAGGAAACAAATTGTTCAAGGTCTTGGTCAAGAAATGTTGCATTTTAAATACTCTGAAAAGTCTTTTCTTGGTAGCACATAATCTTTTCTCTATTTACTTTTTACGCAGCTACTATGGTGCATTCATTGAACAAAAGCATCCCAAAGACGTACCAGCACAGGAAAGCCCTGCCACATCTCCTGCAGGTCATACAGCCAGGGTTTCTAGAAGGAGAAAGGCAAAGTAAAGGGGACAGCAAAGTTTCACAGGTGAGTTCAAATCACCTGAGTCAGCATGGCAATGAGTTAATCATGTTTACCAGATAACTGATTGAAATGTTTACATTAAGACACAATAGGAGGAGGAAGGCGAGGAGGAGAGATGTCGGTTAATTTGGCAGTACTCACATCGATGAGGGCGGCCAGGCCAGCAATGAAAGCAAGAAGGTAAAAGGTAAATCTCCAACTGTAAGAGAACACACACACACACACACACACAGAAACACACTTCCTACTCAGTCAATGAGGAAAAGACAATAGACGCATTTTGGAACACATGAGTGCATCACACAAGTACACACACAGATGCAAATATGATGGAGTGCATAGAGGGAAAATAACAGGCCAAATGAACAGCCGGGAAAAATCTGGTGAACTCTGGCGAGTCAAATCAGGACACAGACACAGACACAGGCACACACACACTAGCACACAAAGAGGTCTGTCAGACAGTGTCCTCCCTGTTAATATCCTGTAACAGAGACAGCGGGGGGTCGTTCCAACCACAGTGTCTCGTTCAGGTGCAGAGACAAGGTTTCACACAAAAACACAGCATGGAGTGAGAAACAGAAGGAGAGAAAGGTGAACGCGAAAAAAAAGAGGAAAGAGGACTAAATAAGGCAGAGACACAGAGAGCCTGTTGTGTGCACATAAACAATAGAATGATTGAGAGGAGAAATCTTGTAACACGCACAGTGAGAGACACGCCACCAACGGCGAGTGACAAACATGCAGTCACATGCGCATCCGCACAAATCAACACGAGCAACAAATGTAACATCAATTGATTGTCCAGTTTAATTATGGTACACAAACACCTGGAGCCCATATACACCTGCCTGATCTGTTTCAGGCGGAGACAGTTAAATGTTAATTTCAGCAAAATAAGAAAAAAAGTAATTTCATCATTTCAGTTTTATTTGATTAGGTTTTATGAGTTTTCAGGCTTACAGAATGGGCTGGCATGAATTAAGAGCCAAAAACCATCACACTAGATTAGGTAGGCTTGGTTTTGTGGAAATGCTGGAAGAGTTTCTGAGTACTTAAAAAGGTGTTGGATAGTATCTTTACTTTCAACTTTCCCCAAAAACAATCATAAGGGTCGATTCCTCGATTGAGTCCTGTTGTATGTGCTGTCCACTTGTTAACACTGGTCATTATAGACCTTGTCCAAATATTTTCACGTCTGGCTGCACGATGTGATGTCTGTTATTCAAACTAGAAACATGTGCTGCAGGTATCATCCCCAGGGAAGAGTGTATTATGCTTTGCAGGCAGCTTTCTGGCAGATTTGCCCGATTGCAAAGTTCTCAACTTAATGGTCTCTGTATTGCCAGTAGTAAAAAGAAAAGAGACATGAGAGGAAAAAGATAAAAGATGAGTGAAGAGACAGAGTTTAGGTTTGGGGCAGTGACAAATAAGGGTTGGTATCAAAAATGTGTTTTAAATTTGTTAAAACAACATGTTAGATCATTATTTAAATGGTTTGCATTTCTGTTGGTGTGATAGTATTTAATAAGATAGTTCTACCATTTCTAACCAGTTAAAAATCTGACCTATTAAACTGTTAAATGGTGTAAACACAAAAGCACAACAAGTATTAAATAATTCACCTACCTAGAAGTTGTGCACGTGTACTGATGAAATAACTTATTTGTTAGGAAATATCATCTTAAAGTATTTTGAAAGTGAAAGTATTCACTTCTAAACTTTATAGTTTGGATTTGTTGTACTGAGCAAGTCATTATGCTAGAGACATCATTTTTTTCTCTCCACATTAGAGTCAACTAGTTATAAATCATTTTAAATTTCATTTTTACAGTGTAGTAGACTGCTTAAATCATATTCATGCTAACTTTTTTGGGCAATATCATTTTTTTAATGAGAGACATTGGTTTCACCAATTGACTAGGGCTGGGATGATATGCTTTTTTTATTCAATTCTTTTACAGTTTTTGGGGTGCTGATTCGATTTGAATTATGATTCTTCTATGTTTGCTGTTTTGGTGACTTTTAGTTCACTTTTTTGAACCCTGACTATGTGAAAAAGTTAAATGATGATGATAATGATGTCTACAGACTAAAGCAAGAACCATATTTTCCCCAAAAATTAACATCACTTTTGAGTTGGTTTACAGTTTTTCAGGATTTATTCAGGGGATCTGACAACTCAACTTTTTTTCAACCCAGCATATAAACAAAGAATAAAAATGCATTACTTAAGTTTGAAAAATAAAATTGATTTAAAAAAAATCACGATTTAAAATATTTAAACAAAAATCCCTGATACTTCAATAACATGATTTTTTTCTCCTACCCTACAATTGACATTTATCAGTTTTACCATCCGACCAAGTCTTCAACTGTTTGTTTTTAGTCTTTGACAAAGAGTCTATTGCACTTAGAAGTTATACAAAGTTTCAGGAGAATCAATTATTTCATAATTTTGCTTTAACATGTTCAAACATCTTTGGCAACAAAAGCAATTCTACGTTATTATATCCAAGGAACTAGGATTGCCCCTTTCAAGTAAGACTAATCTCAATTCAATTCATGTCATTCAATCCACACAGAGCAGACAAACCAAAGAAGACTACTAAAGGCTGTGTGTTTTTATTTGAGTGAACTGACCGTTTGAGTGGTATGCAAAGCTTTCCATGATCTCTTGACAAGCATGAACAATAGTCATGACGATGAAGTGGTGATGACAGTCATGTGGCTTGAGGGACATAATATGTACAGTAGGCTGGACTAATTATTATAACAGATCACTTCATATGTTTGTCTTTTTCATATTTGTCTCACATACTTGTGTTTATCAGGCTTGTGCTAACAACATGACGCTAGAGATAAATGTTAGAATTCTGTGGATATAACTTTTTGTGTTGAACATATTTTCAGTTATTGGGACACAGCATGAGTCCTTCCAGCTGGCGTTAGCTAGTTTCAGCAGCTGTGTATTATCAGGTTAACATGATGTCAGTTTAGCTCCCTCCACATGTGACAATAACCAACAGTGGTGACAGAGCCCGTGCAGCCAAGGCCTTGGTGTTAATGAGAATGTGAATGGTTGGATTTGTGTGCGTGCAAAAGGAGTAAGTGCTGAGGGCATGGTAGCAGCAGAGTGGCATTGTAATGAGTGCATGTTAAAAATAGAGGGCTGCTTTTGCCCTCAGAAATGTGCTCATATAGCCCTCGGAATGCAAAGGGTGTTCAGCTGTTTCGACCTGCTCCATAGCTCTATATAAGTCAGTGCATGTACAGTACAGTATGTGTGTGAGTGTCAGTGTGTCTGTAAGTGCGTTTTTACCTGGCCTCTCGAAACTTTTTGAGCAAGCTAGGCCTGTCCTGGTTCCTTCGCCTTCTGAACCATCGCTGCACTTGTCTTTCCGAGGAGCCAGTCTGTTTGCTGAGACTTGCTATAGATGTCTGAAATCAGCACAAAGACACATGGTTCAAGAGTTGAACTTCTCCATCTTTACAGGGCGTGAGTGTGTGTGCAAACATGTACCTGTGTGGGGTTTTTGGTAATGTTGCAGTAGTAGGATTCCAGTGTGGGGTTGTGGGGGGCTTTGAGCCGTACTGTCTCTTTGACCCCAAGCAGAGACGCTAGGGGTGTAGCCACCAGCCTGCAATTACACAAAAGATTGATATAAAAAGAAGGTTACAATAAAGGACAATGAGGAAATGAACGAAGCACATATAAAGTTAAGGTTGATCTTGAGCTGCTTAAATATGTGAGATGTAATTCAGTTAAACTTAAGGGAATTTCCTGCATTCAGCCAATTTGTGCCTTTTCTGCACTCTGCTACCACGTCTGGTGCAGGGGCTTTGTTGCCTTTATGGATCATGTTCAGATAAAGGTCCTCTGGTTCTTTTGTTTTGTTACTGAAGGAGAATAACATGTTAAAAATACTGAGGACGGCTAAATTCTTGTTAATTTCAGTGGAGTGCAACCTGTTATGGATTTCCCTTTAAAGTGATACTCCAGGATGGAACAAGTTGGGTCCTATCACAAGGTTTAGGGCAGAAATTACCCCTACAGCAGTGTTTTTGAGCAGCAGAAGCCCATGGCGCTCACACCAAAGACCCCCTCCCTGCTCCTCTGCTGGTTTCCTCTGCACTCAGACAGGGCCAATTTTTACTTGACCAAAAACACAAATAAACGAACTCCCACCAAAAAATCTGACATCAGTTGGCATTCACGCTTTATTCAGAGAATTTTCAGCGTGTTACTTTCACACAAAAACACCACTAAATAAGGCTCTAGTTCTCATCGTGGCGTAAAACGTCGCTACCTCCGCTGCAGAGCACAGCTGGCTACGAGGCGCTCGCCGCTTAGTGTATCAGTACTCGTGCGTGACGTGCCAGATATAAACAAACGCAAGTAGGCTGCCAGACGGAGAGACACGATGAGAACTAGAGCCTTATTTAGCTGTGTTTTGTGTGAACGTAACGCGCTGAAAATTCTCTAAATAAAGCGTGAATGCAGACCGATATCAGATTTTTACGGTGGGAGTCCGTTTATTTGTGTTTTTGGTCAAGTAAAATATGGCCCTGTCTGACTGTAGAGGAAACCGGCAGAGGAGCAGGGAGGGGGTCTTTGGTGCGAGCGTCCTGGGCTTCTGCTGCACAAAAACACTGCTGTAGGGATAATTTCTGCCCTAAACCTTGTGATAGGACCCAACTTGTTCCATCCAGGAGTATCACTTTAAAATGTAAGATCAATAAAAGATTGCTGAGTGTAATTCATGCTTAAACCTCTACAGTTCCCAAGTCTCTAGTTTTCCGCCCTGCAGCTTGACGTGAGATTGGAATGAAAACTGCTAATGAGGACGGGAGCTTCTTGGCATTGGCAATAAAGCACAGGTGGACTCTGTAAAAGTTGTCTGATTTCCAAAAGATTAACCACTAGAGACAAGAACATTTTACGTGTTTGAGCAATAACATGAGTCACAGGGAAGGTTGAAGCTCTGATGATTATAATCCAGGACATAGAGGAGGAAATATCAAAAAATTCTAGGGGGTTGACCAAGAGGTGAAAATGCAATCTGGAGGACAGTGATAAATCTACGAGCTGTCAATCAAACATAGAAAATGCAAAAGATGACAGATACTATATAGAGGAAGCAAATGTTTAAAGACTGATCCACAAACACATAGATAAAGCGCACATATATACTGTAACACTGAGTGAGAAAGAGACTGACCTTTCAAAGATCTGACGGATGATGAGGAATGCAAGTGCAATGGGAAGCGCCACCCACAAGTCGCAGGCTTTTGCGTAGACTCGTCCATCCCGATCCTCCAGGTCAGCCCAGCCCAGGCCCTTTGGAAACCACAGCCGCTCCTGCCAGAACCACTCGCTCAGCCCCGACAGCATCCTGCAACACAACGAAATCAGGGGTCAGCATCAACTTGTTCAGTTTATTTGATATAGGCAGAACCCATACCCTGTAGAGGACACACATGGTTGAATGAACTATCTTAAACGTATATGTATAGGCCACTCATAGGAGCTATAGAGTCTGCAGCTATACAGGCATGGCTGTGTGTACAGGACGACATCTGTGATTAGGACTTCATGGTACCATGTAATTAAGCCAAGATGTCTCCCTCTCACTGGAAACCTCACTGAAGGTTTTCCTAATGCATTAAACAGAGCACAGGCTGCATGCAGGGAGCTCAGGAGGCCCAAGCAAGGGAGGAGCAATCAGACAGCAACTGAATTTTAACCTTTCACCACCACCAGTGCTCCCTTGAACAACCAGCAGCTGCAAGAGTTTAATTCAGAGAGTACAGAGATGAATACTTGTGCTGCTGAGATGAGGGAGTGGCCTTAAAAAGGCGGTGAGGGAGAAGTATCTTCAGAAGGGATATGAGTCATGATTGGTCCATATGTGCGGAGCAGCGGGGGCGCCCCCACACACTCCATCTCTGGAGTCCCCTTGCGGATCTACAGTAACTCCCCTTCCCGCTCAGTGCAGCTGTAAATGTCTGAGCTCTGTAACTGCTTAACTTTCACTCCCATCCCCGCCCTGCTGCTCCCTGCCAGTAATCAAGGAGGATTCCCCCTTTGGCCCAGAGCGCCAAAGCTGTGTGTAATGCTCCTCAGTCAGCTATGTTCAAAATAACTGCTGTAACTGGTGGTGGATGTGCTTCATGCAGGAGGATATGCAAAATAACAATGCAGATATTTGAAGTTTATTTTTAGGCTTTTATGCCTTCATTTAGAGATAGGAAAGTGTATAGAGAGGAAAGCAGAAGATAGAGTGGTGACATGCAAAGTGCTACAGGTTGAAAACAAACCCTGTGCTGCGTGCTTTGAGGACTATACCCTCCATATAAACCACTGAGTATGTAAATTATCTATAAAGCTTTTAGTCCTCAACTTAGGTTAAACGCTTCAACTTACATTAAACATTTGTTCACAGGAATAAAACAGAAATTCCATTAAAATTGCCTGAATCCAACTGTTATGTATTTAAATTGGTTGCTATCTGACCAGCTACTGTCAAAATAATTCACTAGTTTGTATAGTAAATAAAGATGGTGCAAATCTTTTGCATTTAATTAGCCAAATCCATTGATTTTTGGACATCTTTCATTCATTCATTCATCTTTATTTCAGCCAATTAAAATTCCACACAGGAGCTTAAAGTCAACCCTACAGGTGAAACACGTCAGCTGCTGGTTGCACCCCCCCCCCCCCCCCCCCCCCCTCCCCCGACGGGCAACGTGTCATGGTTGAGTAAGTTGCTTGTTTTCCACTTCATGTCATGTTAGTCATGGCCCCTGTTTCCTGTTGCAACAGCACTGCTGACTGAGCTCTGGGCTCTCCTCTCTTTCTCTCCCTTTGTCTTTCTCTGCTCAGGTAGTGGTGGTTGGGAAGGGGTGACACATTTTTCCCCATCATTATGCCAACCTTTCCTCTTCAGCAGCACTACATTGCACACTTCCCTTGAGTGTCCTGAAAAATCTTGCTGAATAACATGTTTGTGTGCAGGCCAGATCCATAAAGAGCAGAGTGATCACACTTAAAAACAGATAACAAATAAATGAGTCTCTGAGGAAAAATAAAGATGGTACAAAGGCCAAAAGTGCTGAGGGAGGCAGCATACATGGGTAATACATGATTCCTAATAATAAAAACCTATTTTAGGCTGTAAATAAGTACCTCTTCTTACCAAAAACTTTTTTACTTCCCCTTAATCATTTCCATCTTCGTGCTAAAAATCGATCTGTTTCATCACCCTATTCTGCTAAGTGTGCCTTTATTCGTCATTATTCATCTTTGAATTGTATTTTCTTCTTCCATTATAGAATTTTCAAAAATACTCTCTCAAATGTTCATTTTTTTGTTCTCCTGGATCTCTGCAATGCTCAGTCAGTCAAAGCACTTTGTAAAAACAGTTTTTCTATTGAAAAGGTGCTATATTAAAAAAAATATTATCGTTAATCAGCTGTAATGTGCAACTACACAGGCACTCACAGACACACACACACATCAACTGGAGTGCTTAGAACTTAAAACAGTTTCTTTGTATCTGTCATTTCCGCTGTGTTGGGAAGTTCAGAAGATAAATTTAGGCTGACACTATAAGATCTCACCGAGAATTCAGCAAGTTAAAGCACTTTTACCCCCACACATCTTTCCCAACACCACATCCCATTGGTCCACAAGATCACATGACCAGACTCTGACCATTTCAAAGGTCCAATAAAAATAAAGGATGCCTCTGGTAAGGGAGGGAGAAAAGGAAGTTCTCTGACTGTCTGCTTTACTAAGAATATACATTAGAGGGATGTGTTGATTGTTCACAGAGATCCAGCTCCAGCCTCAGAGGACAGCTCAAGATGTTAGTGACACGCCTATATGCTAGGTTTATAATCCCATGATGCACTTTGTTAAAAATGGGTGAAATGAGGGGAACAAACCTCAGAGGAAAACTTAAACCGACCAGGCTGGAACCTGGTACAGAGTCCAGGAATATCTGGAGAATGTAAACACACTACCACCATACAGGGGGACTGCTCCACTCAGACTCCGTGCATGGTAAACATCTAATGCAGTTTTACAGCCAATAACGCTTCGTTTATCTCACTGATAGGACATGAGTTGACAAGAGGAACAAAAGTCACGAGACAGAAGCAACATGCTGACTGTGAGTCACTCAAAAAGCATTATCTATGTTTGTATAACCATTTACTCATATCCATCCACTGGTTGAATCATTCAAACCAAAATTGTTAAACACAAATTAAAAGTTTGATCAGTCAGCGATAAACATCTACTACTACTGTTGACATGATTGACATGACATGGGGTCAAAAGACACAAGCACAAATATGTCAAGCTGACACAGTCAGATAAGTCAGCAGCCCTTGATTGTTTCGTGGCTTTGACTGCTACAATAGCTCATATTAGGTTTCATGCGCAGCACAGCATTAGGTCTACTGACTGCCATTCTTTTCAATAACAGTATAAAGAAATACATGTGTGCAAGGCAGGCAGGCTACATATGAAACTACTGCTTCTCTGACATGTGCTGGGTATGGAGTGCATTCATTTCTAATACTAAAAATACAGTTGTCTCAAGCTGTAAGAACAGCACTGTACTGGTAATAAAAGTTAGCTCTTACACACTGGTCAGATTTTTTTCCCTAGGATATTAAGCTTCTCAAATAACTTTCAAATGTTTCATATTATGTGATTAATGTTGAAATTATTATCTGTACTGGATCATGTCATATTCACTGTGTTGTATGCTGCTGGTTTCCCGTCACATTTATGTAAGAGATTTTGATCTCAATGGGTCATTAACCAGTTGAATAAAAACGTCTTCTTTTGAGGTAAGAGAGTGACTGAATTCACCATTCAGCCCCAGTGCCAAAGCTGAGTACCATTTTGACATCAGTATCATGAATTCTGAAACAAAAGTCAGTTATCAGTCTGACCTATTGATTTACTACGTACAGTGTTTGGCCTCACTGGCACTGCTATAACAAACTTCCACTAATGCAGCCTATTGCTGATATGGTGATGAGATTTACCTGAGGCACAATAAAACAGCTGTAAACCTGCAATAACATGCTCATTTCAGTGATAAATCTGTTTGTTTGCCAATTAATTAAGATTGTGTAATAGTGGCTCTACTGCAATTGAATTATATAATAAGTCAGCTTTTCTCTAACAGAACTGCCTCCAAAACAGGTAAACATCATCAGCATGGCATGTGTTATACCATTTAATTTCTACATAGTAATACATGGAAGTCAGTGGTTGTATTTGGGTAAAAAGTGTATAACTTTTTAAACAGGTCAAGGTGGCTTCTAGGGGATTTTTAAAGTGGAATCATTCTTTTTTTTTCTTACAATTTGGACCAGAAACTAAATAATAAAGCAGGAATAAACTGACATAAATACTAAAATACATTACTGTTGTGCACTGATGCAAAGTGGCTCCACCTAACACCAGTCAATCAGTTGATTACAGTAGAAGTATTCAGAGAGTCAGTGCTCTGTACTGTCATCCTGTCTTGTGGTTCCACGTGCAGCCACAGTTAGCAGACCACAGTAAAAACCTGATAAAAATCCTGAGCCACATACTGTGGGATAAGGTTGCAGTGTGTTCTGGAGGCTGACATGCTTTCTACAAATGGCCTATTAGTTGTAACTCATGTCATGCATCGGGAATTTCAAGCCAGAGGGTTCTGGGGGTGACTCAGACTCATCCTGCACATTTTAGAAATTCCTGTGGAGTTAAGTTAGACTGGAAAAGGTTCTATGTAATTTTATTAAGGTCCAAGATACAGTAGTTGAGTAAGCACAGAGACTGCAAGAAATTAAACGCTACAAGTAAGAGAAAATGTAAAATCATCCCAAGGGCAAGCAGCCAGTCTGTGGTCTGCTTAATCAGTGTTATCCATGTTTTAGATAGAGATCACAAGAAAGTCAGCTTCAATACCTTTGACACTGATCTGCAGCCCCAATGAATTATTAATGAAGAGATTCAATCATCAGCACACTGATTTGAATGGGTCCTTTCAAGAGGTGTGAGAGTAATATTGTCATGCTGATTCTCTTCAGACTATAGATGTTGGATGCTATACATGTTGTCCTTTGAGTTAGTACTGTTATCTTGGCCTGGGTAATCAGACCAGCCCCTGGACACATGTGAGACTATTCTTTCTTTTGAGTGGAAGCTCTAAAGGGTAATGATCTTCAATCACTAGCAAGACAGATGCACTGCTGAACAAAGTCAAGGCCAATGCTTCAATTTTTTGAGGTGAAAAAGAGGGAGCTATATTCATTCACTGAAGATTCCTTGTGTTCTGGTCAAAGTCAAATAAACCGAAAACAAGCACATGGAAGATACATGTCCCTGCCTCTATCTTTTTTCTTGGACTTCACTCTTTAACTCATATAATATTTCATCTAGGTGAGACAGTCGTGGTTATGTTTCTCATTGCTTTTTTTCTCATATAAACCCTAACATGACATTTAAAGATATCTGGGAGGGACAAGCATTAAATTTTCACACTTACAAGCTGAAACCAACAAATTCTTGTTGCTTGTTTAATTAAAGAAAATTAAGCATTTCTTAGGGCTTTAATGCTGCTAGCCCACTACTGACATGATGGCTTAAAACCTGAAACAAAGTTATTCAGTAGCATACGCCCATATATCCCTGATATCATATATCATAGATTTACATTGAATACAAAAGTCTTTTGAATAAAATAAAACCCATTTGTAGAAAATGAAGACTTTTACTCCAATTATTCTTAGGACAGCTAACTCATTTAGGTTTACTCTATGTCAATCTGTTTCTTGTGCCCGTTTTGTTGCTCGGGTGTCACTCTCACTGCGAGGAAAATGCTAGCTTCAATGTAGCTACCCCAAAACAGAATAGCGGAAAAGCTAAGTGAAGACCACAATGGAGCTAAAAGATGTCCCCAATACACCCAAACACTGTTATATTAAAACAAAAATATTATAAAGAAGTTAACTTGAGATATTACCCTAGCTTTTTCTTTTCTAACAACAGGGTGTGTTTTCCATGGCCTGTAGTTGAGTAGTAACAGTGATAATGTGACATAATCCGCTGCTAGTTAGCAAACTTCTGAAACCGACTCAGTATTGGGCTATTGGGCCACGCGCCAGGCAGCCCTCGTGTATTGATTTCTGACTGCAGCTGATAAGAATTTTTGAAGAAGTATTGCATATTTGAACATTAGGCCGTCATTTTAACGCCATTCTGCCCTTTACGCCTCCGTTGTCCCTCTTTCTATTTAATTAACTGATTCCTATATGAATGCGTAATGACGTCCGAGCAAAGGATGCGGAGCGTGCGCCCCCCCTCACGCGCACATAAGCAAATAACGTCTACTTGCCGAGATGAAAGTGAAACAGTACTTACTTAGGTGTTTTTCCCCCGTAGTGTGGCGTGAAATGTGGCCTGCAAACACAGACAAATCTTCTCCACAAAGGCGTCCTGGTCCCACCTAGCAAGCTAGCATAGGAAAAAACCTAACGGTCCCGCTGAGTGAGTCCAGTCCGCTGAGCTCGGAGGTGCTCAGTAAGTGTCCAACTTTAGTGCCCTGATTGAGTTTTACATGTTTCCATGAAACACAAAGTTTGTTTTTCTTCTAAGAGAAACATTTATGTGGGGTGAAAACAAAAAAAGTGGCTACAAACGGGAGACTGTATGAGATGCTGCAATGCGACCTGCAGCTTTTCTTAACGAATGTTCGGCTGTTTTCCCCCTCTCGTCGTGTCCCAGGGAATTTCTCCCCCTTTGTTGTATCCGGGGAGTCAGCGGGGTCTGTGAGGACGTCTGGCCGGGCAGAGGCGGAGGTCGGGCCGGCACGAGAGCGGACTAAGAGGAGCAGACAGAGGGAGGAGTGAGGGGATAACGGAGAGGGAGGGACGCAGATGACGTCCAAGCACATGAGAGAACATTTGGCTGACACACACTCGCACACATCCGCATTTTGTTTCCGCTCAGGGAAAGTTTCATCCAACCCCTAAACTGATGAGAACGAGGCTAATGGATGCTACTGGACCCATATTTTTTGACGGGTCCGACCTTTGATCATACATTCAATTTTCTCATACATTCACCATCACTTGCTTTCCCAACCATGTCTTTTTCATTCTCATTGTCATTTCTGTATTTAATTTGTTGCAAATAGGTACATGTTGTAAATTCTTTAAAAACATGGCATTTTGCATTGTTTTCTTTCCTTCTTTTATTTGAACTACTGTTGCAAAAAATCCACCATTTTGGGATCAGTAAAAGGATATTCCATTCTATTCTTACATCCTTCAGTATGCAACAAAAAACAGACTTTCTCACTTGTTCTGAATCCTTCTCTTTACAGGAGTTCTGACCCAGTAGCTCAGGCGCTGACCTTTAACCTCTGGCACATCCACTAATTTTGTGTGAATTGTCAAAGAGAATGCAACTTGATTTTATTCAGTGTCCCAAACCAATAAAAATATAAAACAATACTGTTTTTACTGCCACGTGCCAACTTATATTATATGCTCTTCGTCTTGTTGTAGCCCACTACATTTCTGTCATATTTTTGAGGTGAGTTAACTGCACTTTGAACAGGGACACCAACAAAGTCTTGTTATCTCCGACCTACTGAACTGTTTTTTTCTGTGAGGTAGCAAATGGATTACCTACCAATATCAACCCAAAGTACCCAGCCACTAAATCAGAAAATGCTTGTGAAAAGGAAGTGTAAAAGGCAAAGTGATTTACTGAAAACAGTATTTGTAACTTATTTTGCCTTACTACTACAGTTATTTGGTTATTTATTTCTTTTGAACAGATATGGAGGACAACCCGTCTTTCATTTTGACCTATGACAACAAGACAAGCAGAAATATGGCACAAGATAAAAGTCTGCCAACACCATTCTGTAAAGCCCCAGGTAGACACAGCTCAGTTTAATCTGATCAATAAATGGAGGTACTGTGTGTACCTGTTATATCAACTGCACATGAATATGAATAAATGTTATCACTTTAGGTAACTACAATATAACATTTAAAACAGTTGTAGAGCAACAGACATGTAAGTTTTATGTAATGCATTTGCTGTTTCTTAAATGTTGCATTGTAGGGTGATAAGGGTCAGAAATTTCTTATTTCTACTCATAATTTGTTAAAAAAAAAGTAACAGATACCCTCCCAGAGGGAAAAAAATATTGACCCATGAGAGAAAAGTTCACCCTAAAAGATAAAACAAATAGAGCATTCAGTTATACTGATAAATAAGCAGCCTACTCCCAAACACCAAAACAGCAGATAACAGGCTTGACACTACGGCTTCATATAAAAACACTATCTTATTCTCTTGTAGCATTTCTTCTACCTACTCCCCCTCCTGGTCAGTAGAAGCAATTGCTCTCATCTCATTTCTTTGTCATGTCACTGAACCGGAGTGTTGTGGGGTCTGAGTGCAATTTAAAAAAATAATCAAAAATTAAAAAATCACAACAACCACTGGTAAAACAATCACACAAACACAAGCATACTTGATAAACCACATTTAGACATTTAGTATGACACTTTTTATTTTAACTTAAAAAGAGAGTGGATCAAAAACAGGATTCAATAAATTAGAAATAAATATAATTGCTGTAATAATTAATACATACATTTTAATTACTCGATTGCAAGAGTCTGACAGAAACAGGCCCTCAAAATGTTTTTCTCTAGAAAATTCTAAAATCAAAATATTGCAACCCACTCAAACCCCTTCTCCCAATAAACAAAATAATTGATAAATTAGTAAATAAATAAAAAATAGCTCAAATATTAAAACCTCCCGAATAAAAGTGCAATCCCCCCTCCCCCAAGTTTCACCTAAAATCTAAGTAGAAATTTAAAATAGGTTAGTGATTTCCCATTTTACAATTTGGAATGTAATATCCCTTTATGAGGATGATGATGTTACTAGTGGTAATAATAATAATAATGATAATAATAATAACAATTATGTCGCTGTGTCCTGTCCAGTGTTTATCTAAAGTAGTATTCTTTTTGCATTTTTTCTTGTTTTTTAAATGCTGCTCTTTGTAAACTAAATTATTTACAGATCATTAGGATTTTCTCCAGAGTCTCTCTAACCTACTCTTTTAGTTGTCTTTTTTGTACTTTCTTTCTTTTTTTTTATTATGAAACATCGGCCCCTTTATATTTGTCATGTAATAGACACGATATAGACATGTTAGAGTCTATTGTAGTGATATATCAGCATTTTTCATCAGTACCCTCCATACATGCTTGGTCCGAGTCGTCTCAACTGTACTTAACACCCTGTCAGCAAACTGCACACAGGCCATGGTCAAACCAAGCTCTCGGCTGTTTATGTAAGATTACTGACTCGTGTGAACCATGTGTATTTGTGTGTGTTTGTGCGTTTTATCTACATTTGTATACCAGCCATGTACAGCTTGAGCATTAGTGTTGAGAGTGCATGTGTGTTATGTGTATCAGTGTGTGTATTTGGTTGCACTCCCCGGATGCCCCTAGGTAGCAGACAGTCTGAAAGCACTATGAACCCTGGGATTCCACCTCAGCTGGACTCTGAAAGGTCACCTGTGAAGGGAGAGAGAGTTGGTAGATAGATAGAGAGAGAAAGGGAGGGACAGAGGAGGAGGGAGGATATGTTAGAGAGCAGATATATGAACACAGCAGAGCTCCATGTGTCAGTCTCATCTGGCCAAACATGCCCCTCCCCCTAAAAATCTCCTTTGGACTGCTCTCAATGTCTTGCTGCACACTGCAGCTTGGGATGCCCCTAACTCCTCCTTTTGTTTCAGTTTCATCTTGGTGAGTTAAACAAGAAGGCATCATTCACAGTTGGAAAGCTCGTCTCTCAACAGCAATAAATCATGGTGCTTGAACACATACACACACAGTGTCTGTATCATGCAACTCAATACAGTGAAAATCCATTATTCATGGTCCCTTGTGTGTGATTGGAAGTGTGTGTCTGGAGGTTTGCATGTGTACTTTTTAAAGCCTTGGTATCTGCGTCTATGTGTGTGTGAATTTATCAGCGTGTGCTGCCCTTGTGTGCCTTTGATCATGGCAAGCAAACACTACTACTGACATGCATCACTCTCTGGCATTAGCAGTATAGAAATTCTGGGTGATTAACTTAATCTGACTTCCAGAAGTTTAAAGTGATTAAGTAATAATAGATGGGTCCAACAGACATTACAGAACTACCTGGTATCCACAAGGATTTGTTATGTAAAAGTTTGCCTGGAAATAGAAACAAAATCCTTTATTTATAATGTGCGCTGCCATGTGACGATGCGTCCACACATCGACCTGACAGTAGCTACACACTATCTCCTCTTTAGCAAAGGTAAGGGTTTGTGGAGGATTGAATTTACCTCAAACCAAAGAGACGCTCTGTTCTCTCTATGTGTTATATTTCTCCCAGAATTCCTATAGTTGAAGGCTGTTCTCCAATAAGCAAGAGGCACTTGTTTTTCCACCATAACAACCACATACCCTTTACCTCAAAACACGAGCTAGAGGGACAGAGAAAGGAGGTTGGGATGAAGAGAAGCAAAGACTTTGATAGCAAAAGAAGGGGGGGAGGGTAAGTAAGGGGAGATAAGGAAACTGGAAGAGGTGGAAGAGGAAGGGAGTAGTGAGGGGAAGAGGGGAGAAACACCACAAGAGCAGTGATTGAGGATGAAAAAAAAACGCAGAGGAAGAGAAATACAGGAGCAAAAAACTGAAGTGCCACATCAAACAGTATATTAAATCAGAGTCCAGGAATATAAAACTCAGCCTATCAGAGTACAGCTCTACAAATGCATGCTCACCCAAAAGTTGTGCGTCTGTCATTAAGCTTGGATAATCTTTTCTGTTTCTATCTATTCTAACCTGTTTGTAACCATGTCTAAAAGCAAAATCGTTTCATGGCCTCTTGACCAACACGGCCTGACATTGTTGTCTGGAGCATCAAGACATTTAAAAAGCTTTTCCATCACATTAAATGTCATATATATGCTGTAGTCTGCACTTCTCCACCAGTCCACTATGGAAACCTCTGAATAATCTCTCTATACAGACCAGTACAACAGTAATTATGATGCCCTCCTGTATTACACACTAACAGTGTAACACAGACACATATGTACACATAGATGCCCACGCTCACTACTTTACCCAAACAATTTGATCAAATAATAATGACACCAAACAGAACACTACAGAAACTGATCAAAAACAAAGCTGCAAAAAAGAAACAAGCGTTGCTACAGAATTGATCAGATTACTGTACATTGATTAAGTGTATCAAATATCCAATTTAATCAATTGATTCAGAGGACAGTCCTGGCTATTGACAGTTATTGATCAGTATGTGCACAGGTCAATACAAAATAAAGTCACAATGCACCAAACACAGTCTGTGGTCACTACAGCAACAGGACATGCAGGTCAACGCATGGCTGGTTGCTCGAGGTGACAGAACAAAAATTGCCAAGGGCAACCAACACAGGCAATCAATCGCCACAGCAACCCAAACACAGGCCAACCAATCAACTTACAACAATGCGAGAGGAAGGGGGGGTCGGGGCTTTATCAGTCACTAGGCAACCATTGCCATAGCGATGGGGTCCTCGTGAATTATGATTGGACGGAAGGATCTTGGGTGAGGTAAGTTGCCGTTTCAGGAAAAGATCAAAACAGCAGGAAAGAAAATAAATAAGATTGTGAAAGAAAATAAAAGGAAAACAATATTTTAGTATTTTTTCCTAAGTTGATGAAGTTATTTTTTTATAAAAGTAACCCAACTTAAATTCACTGGTGTGTCATGTTTAGCTTTTTCTTCTTAATGTCTTACCATTAATTAGCATTGCAGAGTAACACCTAATGCTACCCTTTTTTCTCATCGCGCTAATTTCATCCACCTGATCCCCAACGTACAACACCACACTTCTCTAAATGTCCCGTCTCTTATCACCTGCTCACCACTCTCTCACCTCTATTTTATTTCTTCTTCCTCCTCTCAGTTGTCACTCAGTATGGGCGGTTGGCATCTTTGGGCCTTTTGAGCTGCACTTTCAGTCTCTTCATGCCAATCTGGAAGCCGTTCATTGCCTGGATGGCAGCTTGAGCACTGGCTGGGTTGTCAAAACTTACAAATCCTGAAGAGAGAAAGAAAAAAGAAAGTTAGTCCATTTTTTAGCAGAACCTTTTCTCTGTACAGTCCCTTTGTCTTGGTGTACCAAAGACACAATAATTAAACTGACGCAATATCTTATCCCTCACAAAGTCACCCTCTGTGTTTTTGTCTCATCCTGTCGTTTCTCCAACACGCCCTCCCTCTTTCCCCCACTGTCTGCATGTCTCACCGAAGCACTTGCTCTGGTTGGTGGCTCGGTCAACAAACACCTTCGCCGAGATGACATTGCCAAAGGGCAGGAACATCTGCAGCATTTCAGAATCACTGAACTCCTGAGGCAGGTGGTAGATGAAGATGTTACAGCCCTCTGGACCTGTAACAGACACACACACACATATAAACACATGCATATGCATTAGGTAAGGTGTGATAAATGGTCTCATGCAGTGAAACCCTAGTGATAAACAACTTTTAACAGGATCACTGGAGAGAGGGGTGTGGCCCCTAGACAGACAGGAAGTCACATCACCTTCTCGCTGCTGCTGTTGCTGGGGCTGCTGGTGTTGCTGGGCAACCAGTGTTGGCTGCTGGGGGAACGGCTGCCCGACCAATCCGTAGGCAGCAGGATACGCCGCTATTGGGAGAGACAGTAACAAAGTGTGATTGGGTAAAGACAACAGGTGGCAACACGGCAGCGTCCAATCAAGTCGTTTCACTTGAACCGGGACGTCTCCTGCTGAAGGTTAAAACTATTAACTGTATCAGTCAAATGGAGCGAGTCTAAACAATTAAAGTGTTGATCTGACTCTGTATCCACAAATTTTGGATCCACCTAGACTCCACAGGAAAGTACATGTGTGGTGTAGATGTATGATTAGCTTGTTAACTTTATTACCAGACAGTAAAGTGTGTCACTTCTTCCAATGATCTAAAATGAATCACAGGCAATCGTTACCCTCTAACTGTCTTGCAAAAAACTCCAACCTTGAACCAAAGGCGGTCAAACTGAAAGCAGACAGTTTGACTTTCTTTGTCCTCATTTTCAAGAGTCATTAGTTAACTTACAACACAAGCTGTCTGCTTATCTACACATGACTACTAAGAAACCAAATTAAACGCTGATTAAAGATATAATGACAATGACACTTGTAATTGACTTGGAAATAGGTCCTGTTATTGGATCTGAGGAGAGTTTTTTTAATATTTAAGAGCTTTTTATATTAGAACTAATAAGTGCATTTCTCCCTTATAGTCCATCTTAGCAAACTGTGTGAAGGTGTCACTCGTTGAGCCTCACTTGTTCACATTTTATAACAACGCATTCTGACCCTGCCAGTCGACCAAACATAGTGACCTTTCTGTCCACACACCAACCTGTGTAGTGTTGCATTCCTGCATAGGCCTGCTGTAGAGGGTCCAGGGCTGCTGCTGGACTCTGAGCTAAAGAGGGAGAGAAAAACAAATTTAAAGATAATGAAAATTCAAGTTTCCTTTGAACAATATCTCAAATGCAATAAATGCATCTGCCAGCTTTTGTGGTTTTAGCAAATTAAACATACCTTGATATGGGTGAACTCCATTGGTGTATAGGGCTTCTGTTGCTTGCTGTCCATTGGTGGGGGCGGGCACACTGCTGTAACCGTTCACTCCCATTGGAGGAGGAAGAGCTGGAACAGGCGTTGCGGCGATAGTTGGGGGAGTGTTTGTACCTACAAACAGAGGCAAGTTATCAACTTTCTGTTACTTCTATCCTCTCTCATTCCCTTTCATCCCCAATTTATCTATTTTGCTAAATCCCAATGAGCATGCTTTGGGCATTTTCAGGACTCTTATTTGGAAGGAGCAAAGAATCTGTGGGGAAAAGACTGGAGAATTCAAAAGACAAACTTTCATTTCTGTTTTTATTTACAGATAATAAATACATTTAGAGCTATAACAATAGTCAAGAGTGTAATTGCATATGCATGGCCTGTGCGAGCCTACCCGAGGACGGCGTAATGGGTGTAATGGGTGTGGCAATGATTCCGTTGGCATTGAGCGCTGCCATCTGCTGCATCTGTACAGCAGCAACTGTTGCCACAGGAGACAAGTACGCTGACTGGGCAACCAGGGCCTGCTGTTGGACAAGCTGCAGAAAGGGAAGGAAACAGACAGAGAGAGGTAGGAAGGGAACGGAGGAACAACAGGGGGAGGAGGAAAGATACAGGGGAAAAGAAGGTAGGACAAAGAGACAGTTAAATAGACATGGGAAAAAGAGGAGAGTCACAAAGAGGGAGGGAATGAGAGGAAGGGACATGGGAGAGGGAGTGATGGAGGAACAGATGAATAGAGATCTAATTACAAGGCCATTATGCCCTGAGTCAGTGGGTTAATGGTTGTGTGTTGCGGGAAAGCTAATGCTAGATGACGTATGTTCTGTTGTCTGTGTAACAACATTACCCCCAATTAGACCACTGATAGCCTCTTCAAACTTATTACATCCTTTCATGAGTACAGAACTCCCCTTACAAACAGTCTTTGTGTATGCATTGGTACATTGCTTGCCTGTGCGTTGACCGCCTGCGTGTATGCATTGTAGGCGGGGAAGTTGAGGGTCATGGGACTGAAGATGCCAAGCTGGGAGGCCACCTGCTGCATCCTCCTCAGCCCCCGCTCCTTTTCTGTGTCTGCAAACTTCACCACTAGACTGGATGATGCTCCCTGTGGGGTTAAAGGTAAGGCAAAACAGTAGTTACAATGTGCCTGAGCCGCATGTGCATCAATTTATTCATTTCCTCTGCAGGGCATGAATCCATCCAAGCATATAGAGGCTGGCCAGAATGGGACCACAGCTAACTCTCTCATGTAACTTACGTACATGGCCTTGAAAAACCATATAACCATTATGTAATGTGTGCTTACCCTCTGTCTGTTTTAAATCACTAGTAGTCCCATACTTTCAACTTACAGGCATTGTGCGGCTTCCATGCAAGCTGTTGATGGCAGCCTGGGCCTCAGCGTGTCCTTGAAATTTCACAAAAGCGCACCCTGAAACAAAACAAAGTCACTTACAGCAAACACACGTACAGAATTACATCACAGCATAGTGCTGAAAAAATCAGGCAGTATGTCATGAACGTAAGCACTCTGAGTGTTTTACCTTTGCTGGTACCGTCAGGTCCTCTCAACACAGTACACTCATCTATGCTTCCAAAAGGCTCAAACAGCCTCCTGACGTCCTCATCACTCTGTTGCTTCCCCAGCATGCCCACAAACAATTTTCTGTCCTCTGGGAGTCAGAAGATGTGGAAAAAGAGAGGAAGAAGGTCTTTGATTAATTTGATTGCTATGTGCCAGGTCACACCTCTGTTGATAAGACTAAAGGACCAGTGTGAATGAAACTGATGTCTTTCTGTGGGAGCTACCGTGAGTGTCCACCAGGGAGCAGTCTTGACTACAGTGGTGGTTACACAGAGGGGTGGAAAGAGTGGTTTAAGCGTGTTCACATGTGTGTAGTTACTTAGAGCAGAAGTCCAACTAAGCCAACAGATTTGATCAGTGACACACAGAAATGTGTGTGTGCATGTGTGTGTTTGTGTGTACATGTGTGTGTGTACGTGTGTTTTTCTATTTTTGAGTACATCTCTCACCTCCTCTGCCCTCACTGTCAGCTGGTTTCACCTGGATCGGCCGATTCATCTGAGGGACAACCAAGAAGAAACATAAACACAGATGGTCAACACAAACAAGTCCCTCTTTATTTGACTTAGCACAGGACATCTCTTTCTACTGAGAAAGGCTACGGGCCAGAATATGTCACAGTGCATTACTGGTGACCTCTTGAAAGGGAAGCCTGACAAGAGAGGAGAAGGGAAGGTCCTAAAAATGTATGTTGGTTAGTTCTCACTTATGCATGGATAACACATCCAAGAATAGCTCTTAAACTAAAGGAAACTCAGTTTTTCAAAGTAGGGGTACACATTTCTTCACATTATAGTACCACAAATTGATTCTATTGCTGTTGTTTTTTTCCGATTGATTTTAAAGAAATGGTACTATGTGTTTGTTTCAGGTGTTTGAATCTACCGTAACTCTATGGTCTTTTTCTTGGGTTAAAAAAAGTTGTTTAACCTCCTTTAGATCATATGATAACACAAAGAGATTTAAAAAATATTATGACTGTGTTTATTTGATTGCTCATTTCAAAAAGTAATGTGACATTTACATGAACATGAGTCTCTTGACTGGGTTGTAAAAATGTCTGATACTGAGGGTTTTGTTGGCATTCTAAACGTGGAAACATTTTGATTCACAATGCAGATTGTGTATGTGTGTGGATGTGTGTGTTTGTGTGTGTGTGTGTGTGTGTTTTTAAGTCACTGATAAATCAAGGTCAGCAGGTGACAGGTGTGTCCAAACTCTGTCCCAAGCTGCTCTCTTTCTTTGTCAAAACACACACAATCTTACTATCTCTCTCACACACTAACGCGTGTGTGCGCACAAATACACACACACATACACACACACACACACAAACTCACACACACAGAATGGAGGGGGGATTGAGAAGTGACGAGATTAAGAATGCAGGCCAGCTGATCTGGATTACACAAGAACTTTGGATTAGATGAGGGACAAGAGTAGATTGAGATAGAGAGTAGAGTGGGGTGGGGTGGTGGGTGGTGGGGGGTGTTCATTGTAGTGGGATGATATGACAAGTGTGTGAAGGGAGTGGGTAAGGATAAAAGCTAAAAATAAAAGAAAGGAGAATGAGGAACAGAGAAAAAGGAGAGCCTGGGGGACCAGAACGATTTGGGCCAATTGAAAGGGCAGGTGGAAGGCCAAGAGGAATGGGGAGAGGAAAAGGAAAGGATGGAGAAGGAACCACTGAAAATGCAGTGAGACAGAGAGACAGTGAGACAGTGAGTGGGAGGATGAAAGCAAAGCTGCCCCTGAGAGGATGATTCAAAAAGAATTGAGAGGGGGGGAGAAGATGGGGAGAAGAGAGGGGCGTGATTCAGTCGTGACTCTGAGTGTCTAAAAAATTGTCACGACTACAGAAATCTATGCTAACACGTGCATGCTTGTTCTTAAAAGCCCCTCAGTGCATGTACGATCTGCAGAGGCACAGGTTTGTCACACAGAGACACAAAAACATGCTACACACAGTCACACACGCACACATTGCTTAGTCATAGCACTGAGGCAATGAGACAGTGTTAATGCCAGAGGGATGGGACGGGGTGGGGGAGGAAAAGGGCTGCAGAATGATGGCGATGAAAAGAGGAAAGAAGTGAAAAGAAACGAGGATGGAATGAAGGAGCGGGAGGGAAGGTAAAAAAGACATGTGGGGTAGATTAAAGGAGAAGCCACAAAAAGGAGGCAATAAACAGAGTGTGTTTGTGTGTGCGTGTGTTGGGGGAGAAAGTTGGCACTGATTTTTCAACCCAAGCTTTGAACAGCCATGGTCTATTTTTTACATAAACATTGTTATCATTCAGTGTCAGATTTAAAGCTCCTAACTTTGCTGCGACAAAGACAAAAAATTCTCTAATTAATGCCTTGTCTCGCTGCCAGTCAGAAAGTAATTTGCATCAATAGCGGTGGCATAAGATGTATTCTGCAAGTGTTACTCAAAGACAGAGAGGAGAAAAACTCAGATGGAAGAACACAGGATAAGAGAGGGGAAAGATGGGGGAGGAAAAGGAGGCAGGCTGGGGAGGAGAGGATGAGAAGGAGGAATGGAGAAAGGTCCCAGTGGGGTGTTAAGGCAATGTAATGAAGCTGGTAATTGAGGAGAGGGCAGAGCAGAGAGGGACTGGTCCATACATTTGATTAATCAGCTCTTAGCTGTCACCACAGAGCTATTGATCTAAGGCAAGGCCATCACACACACACTGACACACATACACACACTCTTACAGTAGGAGATGCAAACCCACAAAGCTAAAAACACTTTACACTCACAAAGGAAGACACGGAAAGTCTGCGGAGGAAGGAGTAGTGGGAAATTTAACAACATACTTAAACTGAAGGAAGCTGTTGGCATCAACCGAAACTTAAAGAAGATTCACAGTTCGTCCATCCATCCATCCATCCATCCATCCATCCATCCATCCATCCATCCATCCATCCATCTATCCATCCATCCATCCATCCATCCATCCATCCATCCATCCGTCCATCCATCCATCCATCCATCCGTCCATCCATCCATCATCATATCCCAGATCAGGTGCTTTTGCTGTCTGTCCACGCTGCCATCCATCTTGTGTTATCAACTCATCGATCAGTCCCGTCTTGTTCATTGATCCAGGGCCGTGTTGTAGCGCAGCCTGATTGTAGCGAGATTTGTGTCCACTAACCCTTTCTCTATCCGTCTCTCCATCCATCACCTCTTCCATTTCTTCCCTCATTAGACCCACTTGAGCTCACCCCTGTGATCGTAAAACAGGCTGAACAGAGGCACCTAATGATCGCCAACTATGGCTTATCAATCAATGCTCTTCAGTCTGTTTCTGAGAATCTGTGTGTGTATGTGCGTGTGTGTGTCTTTGGATTCTAGGACCACATTATAATGTAAAATGCATGTCACGTTATAGGAAAGAGGGAGGAAAAAGATTGAGAATCTTCACACAAGACAGCAGGTGAGAAGCGCACAACGCCACTAAAAAGACAACACAATGGCATCGGAAAATTGGCATGGCAACCAGCTCGTTGTCATGGCAATCATATGACGGCATACTGGGTAGGTAAACAAGGATGCTGGTTGCCAAGGGCGACTGCTGTGCTCTTCGGGTAAACAAAGAATTTGATGCTGGAGGAGCTCTTTCCTGGCTCGGCGCTCTCCTCTTCATTATCTTTTCCTAACCCGCCTTATCTCCAGGGACAAATGAGCCGTGAGTATTAGTAAAAATGTATGAGGACAAAATGAACAGGACAGGAAATTTATGAGAATAAGATGTGGGAAGGGTGAAATAAGTGTGATTTGGCTCTGAGCGAAGACATCGAGAGGGAGAAGGTGAAGAAACTGAATCTATATTATAGTAGAGTAATTAAAATTCCCGTGAGCCTGAGAGAAAAATGCAAATAAAGTACAGTCCCTGCTAGTCAGTCACACTGTACTCCACTCTGACTTTCTCTCTCCTTCTTGACTCGAACACACATGAACAGCCACACGCTCCTTTCAAGTCAAATTATCCTCTAATTACTCACGTTCCAATTAAGACTTAATCAACAGTAACCATCTGCAAACGTGCGCTCATACAAGAAGCGAGCCTCATACTGTAGTGCAGTTTGATCTGTCCTGCTGCATACTAAGAAGCCTTCGCTGAGAGTTTGTGCATCTCTGAGGACCGAGGATTCGTATGTGAGCAGCAGCAGCAGCAGCAGCCATGCATGAGGGCCTGATATGTGATATATGATCATGTGTGAGCTTGCATGACCACTCGCGCTGGGCCGAGGCACGTCCACTCGTATGCACGCCTCAACAAACCCTGCATGCAAACACAGCTCCATTTGCATGCTGTGGTGCCAGCACAAATACACACACAGTACATGTCACTCACATATGCACGCACACACACACACACACACTCACCGCACAGAGTACAACACACTTTTCCTCACTCCCAGAGCACCCTGCCCGCCCTTTTTGCGCGCTCAGAAACAAACACATACAACACACATACAGTTAATCTTACTCCCTGCAGTAATGCAGAGAGGATTGTGCCAGGATTAGGGGATATTAAATCCTTGGATTATCCAATCAAATCGTATTCTCCCCCCTCCCCCACCTACGCAAAATCAGTGGAACAAACCATTGCGCCACATCATGAGGGTAGGGGGAAGTGTGTGTATGTAAATGTGTGTGTACGTGCACTATCTGGCACACAGATTAAAGTACAGTGTTAAATCAATGTTATCTTTTTGTTTTTTTGATCTCTTTTCATGACATCCAAACACTGGAGGGGAACACTCACAAATGTTCACGCAAACGGAAATATAAAAGTGATTACAGTGTGACAACAGACAATTGAGTGTGTGTTTGTATATAGTCACTCTCTCTCTTTTCTCATCTCTTTCCCCAACACACACACACACATACTCACCCTTCCCCCCTTCAATTCCCCCTCTGGAACACTCCATCTTCACAATTTCAGATGTCCATTTTCCAGAGTGCACAAGAAAGGAAAACTATTTTTATCCCTTCTCCACAATCTAGCATTTTTCCCTTCTCTCTTCTTCTCCTCCTTGAATCCCCCTCTTTCCTCTCTCAACTCTATAATTCATCCCCTTCTCCTGATAATGACATGGGCAGCTTCCCCCTTTCCCCCCCAATCCATTCCTTTCTCTTCAGCATTCACTTTCTCATCTCATGTTTCCCAAACTCTGTGATCGGGAAACATCCAAGCTGCTTTTCTTTACTGTGGCTTCTCAGTGAGGTGGATCAGTGTGTTGACTTTGCAAAAGCCAAGAATGAGCTAAGTAGCAAGATTAGTGACCACGTATTTGTGCTCTTTCACACGTCAAAACTACAATGTTGTGAAGCATAATTTTGTCCCGAAGAAAGCAAAATATGCCTAAAGAATTAATGCAGAAATCTTTGAAAAGGTTATGTAGTAAATCAGGGCCCAAGCCCAACAGTAAGGTCCCTCTTGGATTGCTTAAGATTATTATTCTGCGCATTTAACCCCAAATTATGTGCATTCATCCTGAGATAAACAAGCCACAAAATTCAGTCATGGCAAAAAATTAATGAAGCCAGTTTTGTTGACTGATGAGTGAGGATATTTAATTCTTTAAATCAGTTGGGTAAAATAATACTTTCACCTCTATTAGGTTTAGCCAAGTGAAGAAGCCATTTTATGTACGTAAAAACTATACTGATTAAAAGTAACTGTAAATAGCTTGGTTTTAGCAAAGTTTTATGGATCTGATTGGATGTGGTTACACAAAAGAGAGATGATTATGCAAAATTGGCTCAGGAAACAAACACTAACTGCTCAATAATATTTTTTAACACACTTAAACTTTAAACAATAGGTTAAAAACCATTAGTTAATCAATTTTAGGACATAAAATAATTGGTGATTATAATAATAATAAACTGTTGAAGAGCTTTAGAATCCCATAACAATAACCCGTCAGATTAAAAAATCTTTCTTAGTGTTAAACTTGTGTTATCCATCACCACTCTTCTAGTGCAACATCTGTGTGAGACGTTTAGAAAGACTGATGCCTGTCTGTTTGTGTGTTTACAGCTCTCTGATGAAACATCACGTCTCTGATCCACAGCTGGATGAAGACGTTGACACGTGATGAGCAGAGAGAGTGAGCGGGAAGGTGGAGCAGCCCAGCAGCACAGCTCCACCCCACCTCTGCTCTATCTCGTCTCTCTACATCACATCCAGCTCGAGCTTTGCATCCCCCAGGTTACCTAGCAACCTGGCATCTCGCTCTGCTCCGTTGCCTGGCAACGGGGGGCCTGCAACCATAATACAAGCTCCTGAGCGGCCCATCCCCCTGCTTTCATCCCTCCCTCCCTCTTCCATCTCTCTCATTCCATTCTTCACACCTGAGAAGTCTGCCCTCCTTCTCCTCCACTCAATACATTATCTGGCAGTTAACCCTTCATCAGCCTCTCTGCTGGAGCATGGATTACCAACATACTCTCTCCTCTCTCTCCTCTCTGTCTGTCTTTATCGCGCTGCATAGTAATAGCATCAAACCATGCATAAAGCAGAACTAACTACCTTGTTGATCCCTATAATATTATGCTGTTTTTGTCAAACCCCAATGAGAGCATTCTGCATGCAGCGGTGGAGCACTCACTGAAATTTGATCCTCTGGATTTAGTCCAACATAATCCAGCAGCACTATAGCGGATAACTGTTAGACCTATGCACTTGGACCTTCTTTCTATTTTAGGGAGTGTAAGTCCTTTGGGAAATGAGCTGGTGAATTAAAAAGGCTGCTCAAAGCCATACAAATTCATGATTGCAAAAATTGCATATTCAGTGAGATTACATTCAATACAGTGCCAGTGACACATTTTTGGATGCTCAGATAGTAACAGCGTCAGGAAGGATTCCATAAAGTTATGCAAATGATCTGCATATTCTCATGCAGGCTTAATGGAAAGTAAAATAGGCCGCGTATTGACTCTCACTTCTTTTGTGAATGTTTGGAAAATGAAATAAATTAATATTGACATGTTTTTAAGACATGTATCTTCTCTTTCATTTCAGAGCAACTCATTAAAGATGCTTACATCTTCTAAAATATACTTTTTAAGGCTGCAGTCACTTATGACGGTGTTAATATTCAGCTGATGGGATCCAGGACAGTATATTAAGATCACTTTAACACCTTAAGCCATCCAAGAAATGCTAAGCTTGCTTTGTAAATGTTATTTAATTCACCTGCTGCTGACTTCTATGAACTCTATTTGGTACTTTTCTTTAATTGAAATTTCAGTGGGGGGTCAAGACAAACTGCTTGGAGACCTTTTTATTCAATATCATTTATCCAAATCCAAATCAACCTCATCTGCAATCCCTACAATCTGTATCATACACAAAAATGAAAAACAATCAAAACAGGGTCTAAATGCAACGTTGAAAAAGACTGCTGTGCAAACTTAAACACACATTTTGCTTCGCCACATTCAAGCTAAAAAGTATGTTTCTTTAATAAGAGAGTAAATCGTTTCTTAATGAACCAGAGAGGACAGAGCTGCACTGGGCATGTTGTCCTTTTCTACTCTCTACCTCTGCATTGGACGGCACATTGTAAAGTGTGGTGATCTACAACAGAGTAATTTGGTGTAATAAAGCTCTGGCTTTGCCCTGTGGTCAGTGTGAAAAGGCCATTATCTTTAGACAGCAGGTTGAAGTGTGGTTAGAGAGGAGACCTCAGAGCGGAGGTCACACCCCAGGTGCAGCTTAAGTCCTGTCATCCCTTTGCCAGCCTAATCACATACAGACACACACACACACACACACACACACACACACACATATGCAGATACACACACAGTGGCCCCCTCTGACAGATGTCTCTGTTTAAACTGACAGAAGTGCGCCCTGACTCCCTCCCACTCCTCCACCACCCAGAAAAAGGCCTTTCTTCTGCGCACCACCCGCCTGCCCCTTCCTCCACGCTCATTATAGCAAACTTTTGTCTTGTTTCCTCCTTCTCTCTAACCCGACCTCTTCTACTCCTCCCCTGTCTCACCCTGCCCCCTCCCTGTCTATACAGCCCTATTCATGCCAAACCTCTTCATGGCCCTCCTCCATCAGCACTCTTAACCCCCCTTTCATTCACACTCAGTCAGTGTGGGCCCTGTTCTATATATGTAGGACTTAGCGCGGATATATAAATTTACATGCTTGGACAAGATGTCTGGAACAAAGGTTTCACAAAGTTGTACCACTGTGTTCAACATTTTAACATGTCAACATGGTTTGTAAAACCTTACAGAGAACTTTGATTTTTTAACATCATTTTTCTCTGTTCACTAAAAGCTAATTTTGACAGTGATGTGTGTAAAAATGAGCGAAAAGTCAAATTTCTTCATGTCAGCTACTTGATGCAGCTGTGAAACCACACAAATTCTTTGTGTCAGGATTAAGCCTCCGAACCCTGATTAAAGCCACAGATTTTTTTTTCTCAAATCCAGCCAAATTCAAATTAAGCTTATTGCAAGCTTGTGAGTTTTTAATCTGGTGACATCAGCCTATTAAAGGTGAAATCTCTGAGACCCCCTTGAAAAAGAGATGGCACATCTCTGAGAGATCGATCCTGATGATAATAAAAATCTACCGCTCTCTTGTCCGTACAGAGACTCTAGGAGTTAATAATGCACTTGGAAGGCAGAACAATATGATATGAGCTTTGGTCAGGAAATGAGTGGTTGAATGTTACTGAAACTGATGTAAACGGGGAGAGACGTTTGCAATTTGATCAATGCCCTACTTCAGTGCAAATGCTGAGATCTGGGCACCTGTTAAGGTCACAGGATTTAAGTGATTGTTTGGCACACTCTCTTTTTTTACTGGCACTTGTTCTATTCCTTGATTACTCATTAATAATATATAAATGACAGACACTGACTCATTTCTTTACAATGATTCATCAAATTTTACTATTTGTTAGTGTTAATGTGTAGGATCTTATAAGATATGCTTTTCTTTTCATTCCTCACGCCTTGATTTTCAGATTCATCACCTTAAGTATGCAGCTTGCAGTAAGCCGTGTGTGAATCCAGGATTTACTGTAAATGGGCACAGGAAAGCCGCACATGCTGTGCCCCAGTTGAGGTTCAAAGCCAGCTTTAAGTTACACATGGAAGTCCAACATCTGATGCAATAATGATGACTGATAATTAAAACTAAAGATCTGTTTAATTCTATAAGTGTGGAAACTGTGCCTGCGGATTTCTGTAGCTGGCTGGATTTACAAAACAGATGGCGTGTGAAATGGACTCAACTCAACTTTGTGAGACTTCAGAGCGAGGCATCACAGACACGCAGATTTGGCAGAGAACAATCACATAACCTGGTAATCATGTGTCCACACAAACATAATTTCCGAACTGGCAAAGATACAAAATGTCCCTGCGTGTGTACATATCTGCGTGTGTGCGTGTCAGGCCTTAAAGAGGCAGGCGCTCTCAAGGGTCAGGCTTTTATGAGGCTATGATTAGATTCTGCCTCAATTTTGTGGTGAAATATGAGGCAGGCACTCTTTCTCTGCCCATGTTGCATGCACAAATGCGCTCATTTGCACACATATATACAAGAACACACATATATATGGGGAGTATAAACACACAGTCACACAAAGCAAAGACTTTTGGTGAAAAACAAACAAGCTAAATCCCCCTCAGTCTTAGCTGTACACAACCCAACACTGACACCCCTTTACTCTGCATACCCCCTCCATCTCTCTTTCTTTCAGGCTCCCCCACTTTCTCTCCACTACTGGTACACACACACACACACACACACACACACACACACACACACACACACACACACACACACACACACACACACACACACACACTACATTCTACACCTGTCCCTCTACTCCCTTTCCATCCCACACACAGTGAGGATAAAAATAGAGAAACAGCACAAGGGAGGAGGGGAGCGATACACATCACAAACCCCATCAGGCGGGGAGAGATAGAGGCAGAGGGATGGCAGAGGAGGAAGAGATGGAGAGAAAATGAGAGGGAGAGAGTAAGAGAAGGAGCTGGGGTCTGTTCTAAATTGAAAGTGCAGCAGTAAGCAGTGAAGGGGAATAGTAAACAGTGCTGCTGACCACATAAATATGCTAAATTAGCCTACTAAGTCGCCCTAGTGGATAATTGCTCATCATAGCTTTGCCCCACAGGGAGGCTGCCTGCCAGGCATCTTAGATTCCACATGGAAACACACACTGAACATACACAAACGTGCACACGTTACAAGTCCTGAGGGGCTCTGATGAACATCAACAACAAACACTGGGATGACAGACATGTGAAAAGATGGTGAGGAACCTCCCAGTTTTGAAACAACACCAACAACAACTACATGGCTATTTGACAATCTTAACTTTTATAGTTTTTAAATAGAAACAGACGGTAAACGACTCTCTTTGACACACAAATGTACTCTTTTTTCATTTTATACTTACAGTTTTAGCTTATACCATAGCTTTCTCATGTGCTTCCTTTTAACCCATTATGACCTACCATACCAAGACTGCCAGAGCATACCTTTACATTTTTACATGCTGTACTGTCCTTTTTTACATTAACTTTTGCTAAACATCAATACAAACCTTATATCCCAAACTTTAATAAAATGTATAGACTTATGTCCAGACTGTAAAGTGCAATAAACCATAGAGAATGTAAATTTTTCCAAATAATTTCTGAATACAGAAATGTTATGGCTGTACCCCTCAAAAATGTATGTGCAAATTCAATATGGAAGTGATATGAACATCTGCGGTCTGGGTCTTAATGTTTTCGTTGTTTATGCTTTATGCTGTATCTCTGCACAAAATCATTAGTGGAAGAAAACAGCACTCTTTCTGAAAAGGCAACATGAACTCTCTAGATTTTATATGCAAAAAGAAGAAATGATCATTCTTATCTAGTTTTAATTCTACTGTCGATCTAAACCTAGTATGTAAATTGTAGCATGCTGGGTTCTGTAGGTTTAATTTCTGTCTATGTGGTTAGAATAGCACTACCAGAGAGAGCAGATACTGGTTCCCATATATTAAAGAAAAGGCTTCTGGGTCACCAGATCCAGTATTTTCTTTGGTCAGGATATAGGATTTATGGCTTGTGAAATAGCCCCAATATTTGCCTTTGTGGGTCTAGAGTTGTTTTAATCTGCTTCCACACGCCTTCCCCTGTTTGAGGTTTGAATGAACTGACTAAGGGCCTCTGGTTAGCCTCCCAAAGCGCCAGGGCACAAGTGCAAGTTAAACCACCTCCTCTCTGGACTGCCTCTAAAACCACACAAATAGTAAAGGGGCGGTATCACTTCTGAGCTGCTGCCTCCTGCAAGCACACAGCTGAGGGTATGTGAGTCTATACAGTGCATGTAAACAAACAGAGCCTTTCAGGAACTGACATAAATAACAAATCCACACTTTCTTTCCTCAGTCCAGGTCCAATAAATTATATAACAGCATCTGTCTTGTTTGCATGATCTAGTAATAGCCGTGGAACTATCCCAATTTATGACCCGGGGAACACTGTCCTACCATATGCATTTAATCAATATCACTACTACAAACTTTTATTATATTTTTCATAAGTGTATCGATCTTCTGCTACAACATTTATTGTTAACTGCTCGTACTGTGGAGCTTCTTCATGCCTTTTAAATAATTCATTAGGCATCAAGTGGTCATGGGGAGTACAATGTGTGCATAAATGAGTGTGCGCGTATGTGTGTGTGTGTGTGTGTGTGTGTGTGTGTGTGTGTGTGTGTGTGTGTGTATGTGTGTGTGTGTAGGCTTCAGTTTGGCTCTAATCAAAGAACAGGGAGCAGAGTGCTGCCTGGAGAGCAGTGGAGCATGACAACACACACCTGGTAAGCTGCTTATCACACTTTAATTTCACCTACACTGAGATCTGCGGATGCCAGCGTGACCAAACAGATGTGCCCGAGTGTGTTTGTGTGTATGATCGTGTACACACGAGTGTTTGTGTTGGCCAGTGTTGTGTTTGAAGTAGAACAAAGATGAAGGGAGAGATAAACGCTGGGAGAAGAGAGTGCAGATTAAATGGGGAGAGAGAGATATCAACGGCAAAGAACAAAAGGAAAAGATAAGGGGGGAGATAAGGGAGGAAATACAGCAGCAGTAGCCTTGGGAGAGATAGAGTGATAAAAAAGAGAGGGGGGGGGATACGAGGTTAAAATCTAAACAGGCCTCAGAGGGAGAGAGAAAGAGAAGGAGGAAGGATGGATTGGAGGGATTAGGATAAAGCAAGGACAGTTTTGTATGAATGATTACTGCAAATTCTGTGTGCATTTGTATATTTTTCGCAGCTTTCTGTGAGCATTTATCATTTCTGTCCCATCAGTCTGAGTTCAGTCCTTACTGGATCAAAACGACTAAAAACAACAAACATGGATGAGTGATGTTGTCCCAAAGTGGTCAGGATGAAAAAGGAAAAAAAGTGTTGCTCCTTCTTTTTTCACCCTAAATGAGTCAGCAAAGGCTTTGGATTGAGGTGTCTATCAGCTTGACTATTATGATTCGATTCACATCACATTCAAGCTATTGCTACATTTTCTGATACTGTCAGACCAGCTTTTGCTGCATCTGATTAAATAAAAAACGGAAAAAGCATTTAAACAAATGCATCACAAATTGTTCCCCTTTAATGCAATCTTAAAAAAGGGATCTGTATTCATCAATCTCTGTAACATCCATCATCATAACACCACTTTCTTTGAAATCTAAGCAAAGGCCTTAAAAATCAACTGCATAATGTACAGATTTGTGTGTAAACTACTTGAACATAATATTTTGATGCTTTTAAGAGGATGTAGTTTCTCAAACCTATTCCTGGGGTTTAAATAATCATTATAGCTTGTACGCTTGTTTGACAACAAAGAGCCATACGCATCAGAGTTATTGTACCCAATTAAAACTGCGTTCAAGTTTATTTTTTTTTATTTAGCGTAAACAAAAAACAATTTTAAACGCTTTATCATTTAACACAGACGAATACAGACCAGTCTTTTGAATGTGCTGTGCAGCACAATGCTGGTCTAAACACTGAGGGTGGCCATGTCCATCTAAAGGTCCTCCTTAAAGCTTTACAGCTATTGGACTAAATTGTAGGCCCTGACCCCAGACACATGCTGTCAGCCTCTTGCCACCAACCCTCTTTATTAACAGGACAATAGCCAGTGGAACGACATGTGTTCCTGGGACTATAAACCAAACACAAGTAGCATTGTTTCTATTCTTGTACTTCCTGTTTACTTGTTTTGCAATATTGCACATTCATTTCAGCCTCAACGAGTGAAACCCTAAAAAACTACATTTATGGCGGGAAAAAACTTATCTCAAAGGATATTTTCCTCATTATTCCCATTTAGTGCAAACCCTGCATGCAAAAAAAGGATGAGAAATTCAATTTCCAAGTGCAAATTAGCCCTGATGTGCAGCAGCAAAACATGAGCTCTTTCATGTGGATGCATCCCAGAGGGAATCTCAGCGCCACATCTAATACACCAAAACATCTGCGCACGATAGTGGGACTTGCTTGTGGTTCCGCTGTTGAATTTCTGCCACTGTGACTAATATAATGTAAGTCTCTTCCTCTCCCTCGCTTCATCTCGTGCTCCCTCTGTGTTTCTCTTTCCCTCTCCGTGTCCAAATTAAACACAAGGCACAGGACACTCTGATAAGGCCATCTGTTCATCTCTCTCACTCTATCTCTCAATCCCTCTGTCCCTTTTTCCTCATTTTCCGATCTAACACTCTATTGCCCCAGCTGAAGCTAGCAGGGTTTTTGAGTGGGGTATAGTTTCTCTGCAGTTCCCTGTGTTTGTCTCCTTCCTCTCTTTTCTCCACTGGCTGGTTGGAAGTGTTAAATCAGCGTTAAATCCCATCAGTGAGCGGTAGACAGAAGCAGGAGAGGAGCTCTGTAGCATCAGACTTGTCACCAGTGTAGTAATACAGACACATCTGTATGTGTGTGATGCTACAGCCACATTAAACTTGTATGAGATGCCTGGCGTTTCACCAGAAGCTACAATTAAGAGCAATCCTAATACACACCCGCCCACATATATGCATACACATACACCTCAGCCTCCCTTCTGCCCCATCGTGAGCCCGGGATCTGACTATGAAAATGAGTTTGTGAGAAACTAATCATGCAGCTTAACAAGTGGAGCCGGGGAAAGAAGAGGGAGAAGGGGGAGGAGAGGGAGGAGACGGGGGTGTGAAACGGTCAAAAGGGTCAACTAATCAAGAGGAGGGGAAATGAGACGAAGGGTAGAGGAACTACGAGGGGGGGGAAGGAGGGCGATGGTGAGAGCACGACAGAGAGGGACTGACGTTGAGAGGAGGACTTAGAAGAAGGGTTACCATAAATGACTGTGAAATGAGAATCCGAGGAGGAAGCGTGAGTGTGCAGTGAGGAAAAAAACAAGTATAAGACAGCAGGAAGGGAAAAGGGGAGGATGAAAGAAGGAAACCATGAAGAGATTTTAGAGAGGAAGAAAAGCGAGCGATGACAGGGTTGGGGGTAGAGAAGAGAACATTCTGTAATATTCTACTGGTGCAGGGAAACTGGGGGACGTGAGGGGAGGAGTTGAACAGAGGACAAAGGGGATTTGAAGGGAAAGAAGAGATAAAATGGAAAGAGGGACAGCATGGAGAGCTGGGGGACAAAAAAATAAAAGGAGGAGTAAGGGAGAGACGAAAAAGCAATTCTTTGGGAGAGAAAAAACAGGACAATGGGTAGACGTGTGACGGGGAGAGTGAAATGGTCTGAAGTCATTTCTAAATCCTGTCAAAGACGGTTGGAGGCAAGGAAGAGGGGGAGGGAGGAGAAGACACACAGGTTAGAGAAAGTGTAGAGACGAGTGGAGGAAAGTGATAGCAGAGCTAAACTTTCCAGGAGATACAGGAGGACTACGAGGCAGGCCTCGGGCTAAAGAGGAGCCACCGGTGAGGATTTATTTGGAAAGAAAGATCTGACTCATCCTTAAGAGCTGCAATCTTTTACGAGATTAATCAATAATCATTCAAAAAGGAGAATGAAATTCAACTATTTTCCTCCCAACAAAGAAAGAAATGACAAACAATAGTTACATCAATCCCCTGAAATATGAGCTTCTCTTTGTTTTGAATCAAAGCAGATGAAGAGTCTGTGCTTTTCAGAGTGTGTGTCAGACAAAAGAAGCAATTTAAAAACACTTCTGAGAAATTTCTTACAAAACAATCGACAAAATTTTGAAAGCTAGTTTCTTCATTTTTTATAATTAGTTCCTAAATGATTTATTGTTTAATAATGAAAATAACTGGCAAAAAAAACTCTTAACATTGTTTGGAGAATGAGTAAGAACATCTGTGATTCTGTACAAAGTAAAATATGGCTGAAATTTCACTGTCATTAATCAACTATAATTGTTCATATTCTTGCAAGTAATTTACTGTGAAGACTTCTGGACAGAATAATGGATACTATCTTTTTTATATAAAGCTTGAAGGAAAAAGCAAGCAACTCCAAATTGAGGAAAGCCAATAATGTTGCTCATTAACAGTCCATGCTTATTGAAAAACCCAGCACACGATCACCACACCCTCATTTCAGCACTATTCTTCCTCTGGGGAGTGGTGCCTCTGATTGTGTATGTGCTGGCTCTTCAGCAAATCAGTACCGCTAACGAGTATCCTCCCTGCAAATGTTTCCTCCGAGTGTCCAGAATATTTATCACAATTAATCTGGAAGTGTGCTGCAAACTATCTTTTCTTGCAAGGGTCTTGTTATTGATGTCACAAACAGGAAAGGATGAATTAAAGCCAGCAGATAGGGTTGGAGGGATGATTCACAGGACAAAGGGCAGCACAAGAAAGAGGATCGAGAAGCAGCTTCACAGTGGAAAGGTCAGACTCCTTAGCAGGCCCTAATTGGATTAATGTCATTATTAACATGCTGCGTTTGTATGAGGCATACTCGAGCTGCATGGAAAATCATGCGTGATTGAAATATGTATGTACGCTGGGATTTGTGTTTGAGTGTTTAAGAACATTTCCCCTCCCCCAAAGCCTTCTCCTCAGGCTCTCTTCCAACCATTTTCTCACAGAGATCTTATCAACACCCCAGCTTGCAGAGAAGGTGCAGAAACTGAAACTCTGATCATAGCGGGGCGACAGAAAAAGAGATAGAAAACTGCTCAACAGGGAAATTGAAGGTACACTTTGTTATAACTGCTTCAAAATGTCATCCCCTGTGAAACATCCAAAACTATCAAGCACTCTCTCTTGGCTTGGTGGAAGTAAGTTTAAAAAAGGGGGGGTTAAAACGCTCAGTTTTCTGAAACAGGTACTGTAAATATCAGCTTTGGAGTGCAGTGGAAACCAGGTCAGAAAGGGAAAAAAAAAGAAAAGAAAGAGCGACAGAGAGGTATGGCCCAAGAGACAGACGCAAATCTCGCACTGTGCCCCATCCATAATGAACAGTGTCCTACCCTGAGCCCAGCCGCAGCACACGATCCCTCACAGGAGAGACTGAGGGAGACTGGGATGAGACAAAGGGGAACGGCTACATTAATTACACACTCTCTCCAGGCGGGAGCTATCACCGGAGGGTAACGGGAGAGGGGACTGACGGAGAGATGGAGAGACAGAGAGAGACAGAGAAATGGAGATGATAATGCCGGCAGAGTACCCTATGTGTCTCCTGTGAGAGGTAGTGTTTGTCCTTAGCAGCAAGACGCCTGCTGGCTGCTGAGTTATGTCACCGTGTTACTAATGGGAGCTGAACGTCCAATAACACACACACATTCTGATCTGAGCGTGTGTGTGTGTGTGTGTGTGTGTGTGTGTGTGTGTGTGCATACAATGTAGTTGGCAGCGTCTGTGTATATAAGTGGGGGGATGGTGCTCTTGTGATATGAGCGTACGTGCATACTTGTGTGCATTGTTGCATAAGTTTGCTCTGTCTGGGGATGTGTGTACATGTGTGTGTGTGTTTGTTTGTATGCACTTACCCCTGGTAGTGTTTTCTGCTCGTGAAGAGCGCTCTGGGCTTTCAGTGCCGACTCTCTCGCACAGTACGTCAGAAACGCACATCCTGTCAGATAGAAAGAGAGACAGGGAAAGAGGAAGTAAAAGGGGAATGAGTAAAGGTAGAGAGGGTCAGCAAGCAACTTTAATATTTGTCATTCTCTATCTCTGTCTCTGTTTCACCCCCCAAGAAAACACACACACACTCACACAGTCACACGCCATTTAAATCATTTAAAAGTCTCCTTTTCTTATGCCTTCCTGTTTGCTCCAAAACTATTCTGAGTTCTCACTGGAAGGAAACTGTGTAAGAGTTCATAAATATAAAATCATGCACTGTAACTAAACTTGACAACACCATGATGATGCACTCTAGAGCAGAGAAGGACACTCCACGGCACGGCACATTTCAGAAACGTCACGGCACGAGTCAGCACACATGACAGCACCACAGACGTGTGCGCAGGGCTAACAAGGCCTCACAGGCTGGGCACAGTCAGGTTCCTGCCCTATACCAACCACTATGCATGCCTCACGATCACTCCAAATACACTCCCTCTGTTTCTCCTATGTGCTGTACCTGTGTCTGTGTGTGTGAGGGAGGGGTAGGTAGCAGAGCTGGCTGGCCAGGGCTGTTTACTACACCTGTCACCAGCACTAAGACAACAAGATTAGCAGCAGGTTAGCATCCAGACACACTAATGTAGATCCAGAGTAAAGAAGAGAAGATTTGACGATTAGGGAGAAAACATTCACACACATCCCTTAAAAGAACTGAGAATGACTCAACATACGGGAAAGTACATGACACACAAGACACACACACACACACACACACACACACACGGACACACATGCATCTTATGGTACATCTCATTGCTTTTAAGAGGGGCTTACTGTGGCCGTGGGGATTCTCAAAACAACAGACTCTTTCCCCTGTGTCACCCAGGCTTACAGAGCCATTACACTGATTGGAGCATACAGCCTAATCTTGTTCATAACACACAGGACCCCAGGTCAGTGTGTGTGTGTGTATGTGTGTGTGAGTGCGTGTGAGGGAGAGTGTGTGCTTGTGTTTTCTACAGTTTTATTACCAATCTATTGTTAAAGGAGACCATTATTTAAAGCCACCTAATCATTAACACCATTAGGAGGCTCTCAATACTCCAGCATTTGCTCTGCATTACAAAGCAATTCATCACAGCTTTGTGCAGTACTCTTCTTTTTAATACATTTTGGCTCTTTTTTAAATGGATTCAATTGTATGTAGTCACTGAATTCACTTGCTTGTCTTCATGATCTCATACCAAAGCATTAACAGGAGAAGCAGACGAAAGGAGGTGTGACAGTTTCCATGGTGACATGTGACACTCAGCAGGAAAATCCACCCATCTATCAGCTTTACTGTCTACCTATCTAGGATCTAGCTGGTTTTTTACTGTTTGAGTAAGTCCTGTGTTACAACGCCGAGACCTACCTTTGTGCATGCCAGTGTATTTGTCCTTTATCACAGTTAGCTCATAGATTTTGCCAAACTGCTCGAAGATAGGCTTGAGGTCCTTCTCTTCCAGGTTCCGGGGAATCTGCCCCACAAACAGCTTGATGGCGTCAGCCTCCTTCATCGGGACAGTGCAAAGAGGACGACTGGGTACTGCAGGGGCCGAGGGGCAGACAGATCAGGAGCAGGTATCCCTGGAGGGGGCAAATGATGCTGGATGAGTGGTGGCAGCTAGAGAAGTGGACAATAACAATGGAAAAACAATAAGCTAAGAAACATTACTACAAATCAGTCTGATTTTAAATATGTTTTTAAATGCTTATCCAACATAAGTCTGAATTTGATACACCTAAATAACCACAGTATCCTTAATATCAGCTCGGGGGGCTGTTATTTTGATTTTACATGTATTGAATTAATTTGAGCATAAGTCTTAATGTAGGTTTTTTTTTTTTTAAAAGGACAATAAAAAAATATCACCAACAAATTTCTCAACAAAATGTTAATGTTTAGAGATCATTTTAGACCATAAAATATTTAACCTAAATATCTAAAATCTATGAAAATTTTTGAGTTTGAGTAATTGTCGCCTAGCCTGCTGACAAAGGCTCCAGTAGCTTCTGCTAAAACAATTATGCAAATGTTAATTAGCCAATCAAAAACCAATCATGGGACTTTTATTTACTTCTAATTAATTATATATAAATCGAAAATATCCGTAAAGATGCATTACCTTTTGGTGAAATCGCGCTCAGGATCACTACACACTGAAAAGAGAAGAAACAGCGTGATTGGGGGTAAATCATTGCAATAGAGCGGTTTCTTTGTTTAGCCAGCTGTAGGTTACAGCATACACACGGATGTCATGGGGCTCCCTTGCTCTTTGTCCGATCCCCCCTCAATGTACACATACACATATACACACACGCGCGCACACACGCACTCACCAGAACAAAACAACACACTGAATTGCACAGGCTACATACATCAAAGCACTTACCGTTTTTTAATGATGCCTATGGGCAGAGTGTTTCCTTGTGTAGATCAGAAATAAAAGAGGGATGCTCTCTGTTGAGTCCCCGTTGTTGTCCCGTCCTCCTTCCTACCCTTTCTGGATGCACTCCGCTCTTTGTGCCTGTCGTGCTCTCCTCCTCCTCCTCCTCCTCCTCCTCTTCGGAACAGAGATACTACAGGCTCGGGTCTGTTTTTAAAAATCCTCCGAAGTGCTGGAGGTGGCGGTCTGTTGCAGGTGAGTCCAAATCACAGCTTGACACTGGGTCCCAGTGAAAATTTAACCAACCTCTGGACTCTTAAAAGTGCATGGAGGACCGAGCTAGCTTGTTAGTTTTCACTTTCTCGGAGCCCACTCTTAATTTCTATTTACTTGCAAAGTGATGATTGCCAATCCAGTTGCCCTGGACTAGTTTTAGACCTGCTCCTTTCCCCTGCCACGGTCGTTTTAGCCTCACCTTGTTTGTTCCAGAAGTTAACAGGAACTGCTGTTTCTAAATACTTTCGCTAATTCTTAATTTCTTGTTACGTCTCAACCGTTGAACGACTGGATGGCTTTTCACGTCGTACACCGGTATCTCCTTTACTCTCTTTCTCTGCCTCCCCCTCCTCCAACCAAAGCGTTTGCTAGCTTGTGACGTAACTCCTAGGGAGCGTCAATGTATGTGTACTATATACTCTAACGAAAATAAACCACATTTACCTCCACTCACTCAATTCCCCCGTACACCTCACACCAGCACGCTTAAGATCGAAGCTACGATGCAGTACAGAATTTAAGATCCAAAGTGACCTTTACTTCTGTTTCAGAACGTGAGTTTGCGGGTGAAACTTTGAAGACGTTCCCTAGCCGGCACTGTGCGCGGAGCCGCCTATTGTTCTAGCCGCGAGCCCTGGCCTTGGTGCTGAAACGATGCCTCCTGACGTGAAGTCGAGGCGCGCCGCCGATGACGTGCACGCAGTCACGACTACTACAGCTGTTCACGCCCGAGCCCGAAATCACGCTCACACCCACACAGAGTAAAATGTGTGACAGAGTCAGAAGGAGAGATAGCTCGGGGTTGGAGTTGGCCTACTTTACAGCCTGTACTTTGGAAAGCCGGCCGACATTGGGCAATTTCACTGGGATGTGAAGAGACAGACTCCAGTTTGTCAATTCAAACCTAACCAACGGCCAGATGACACCATTTTTATATCTTTGATGTATGTTTGCACACACCAAGTGAGGGGTTGAGTGAAAAGAGAGTCACTGGGTTCATGGTAATTTACTCCGAAAGGTCACCATCTGCCTGCCTTGCCTCGTGCCCTCTGTGAACCAGCATCCCCCCAACAGTCATTCACTATATACACCCACTTACACGCACAAACACATACATACGTGCACGCGCACGTACAAATACCAAACCACAGCCCTCCTTATCTTAGAGGAGGCATGCGACGCTTGCTGCGGCCCAAGGGTGTGAACGGTGTGCAGGAAGGCAGAGGGCATCACGCCATCGGAGCTGTTAAGCCTCCCTACACGCCAAGAAAGACAAGGCGACGACTCACGCAAATCTAACTCAGGGGATGTTGAGGAGATACAAACTTTTTCTTTGTGCTACTTAGATTTGTTGTTTTTTTTTTTTGTTGTTTGTTTTCATAGATGACTAATCCCTTATTTCATATACCTGCAAGCAAAAGTGTGGCCTATATTTCTGGAGAATCTGCACAAATTCTAAGGACAGCAGCTTCATAAACTGTGCATTAAGTCATACACTTTTAAAATAATTTCTTTGGACAAGGGCAAAAAATTATCCTGAAAAAGAATGCACTGTATGGAAATGTCAAATCATACCTTATCCTGGCAGGACCTTGCATTATACTGTGGAACCTGTCAAAATCTACATAGTGCGTATAGTGTGGGCCAGCACAAGGTTTATGTATCACAACTGCCCACTTTTAATATGGATGAAAGGGAACTTAAGCATTTTAATACTTAATATATCAAAAGGTGAATTCTAAAATAACATCAAACTTACCAAAGCTCATGCAGAAACAGAGAAAGCAAAAGAACTGTTGTAGATAAGTTCCAATAGCCTTTAACCAAAAATGTACTTCAGCTTCACAAGGCTCTATACTGAGTCACATTCTATTCCTTATGTGTGCTTTATTCTGTTCTGCCGCAGCCCAACCTGTTACAACTACATGTCCACCTTGTTCACAAGACAGCTCTGGCCAAAAGTGTAACTTTGTGAAGTATGCTTTAGCTCTACTCATAGCAAAAAAACAAAAACAAAAAAACAAACAAACAAAAAAACCAATCACAGTAAACCTGTTTTTGAAGAACTGCCTGTACGTCAAATCTAAAGGCCACATATAATTTTAAAAATCATGCTCTGAATCCCTACTAATTTCTTCTTGTTACTGTGGTCCTCATTGTCTTAAATATGAATGTTGTGAAAATGCTTGTATATTCCTTTATGAGTGCTATTAATGATAAAATAACAAATAAATGAATGATCATTTCATATGTTGTTGTAAAAAATGAAAAAAGTCCTAAAATATGCCTGACATTACCAAGTCAGGTTTAAGATCAAAACTTTATCTTACATTAAGACAAAAATCAAACAAGAAAACAACAAGTCCCAATGCAGAATGGGAACCAGAAAGAGAAATTACCCCACGACTTCTGTTTCTGTGGAAAGCACAAATGACACTCAACAGCACCATCATTTGGGAGAAATTGGTAACATCGCCTGTTATAGGACAAATAAAACAAGACACTGCATACAGGTTTCAGTTTTATTTAAAATGAAGCTTTGAGATAGTATAATAGTTTTTCCACACTGTTTCTTTTCTGTTTTTTTTCTTTTAGCACAATAAAAAAATGCCTGTGTATCAGTAATAATCTCATAAACTCTGGTGGTAACAAAGAAAATCTGCTACAGCTCCTTAAAACAGAAAATAAATTACATGTTCTTTAGATAATAGATAAATTACTATCTTTTTTTGTTTTATATAAAAAGTATCTTTACTACGAGGGATTAGAGACAAGAATGAAACATTCACAACCAAAGCACACGACCAGAAAAACTTTTAGTACACGCACATATGCACACGCACACGCACACGCACACACACACGCACACACGCACACACACACACACACACACACACACACACACACACACACACACACACACACACACACACACACACACACACACACACACACTCACACTTGCACACACACACACACACACACACAGACCACAAACTCAGTACAACAGAGTCGCTGATTCTCTTGTCAAATGGGAAACACAATAAGAGTATGACAGTTTGATGTGAATATATGCCGTCTACAACAACACTCCTGATAAGTCTACTCAGTTATAAAACATAAGCGCCTACTAAGTTAAAAGAAATATAGACATTAAAACATATCTGACAAATATACAGACCTCACCCCCTTGAGAGGGTGGGGAGTATTGCGTGTGTGTTTCTTTTAAAGAGTTGTGAAAAAAGTAAAACCAGCTGTAAAAAAGAGATAAGGCATAAAAAGTACTTACACACATATACAGAGGTTGCCATATCAAAATGTGGAATATTTACTTTCAGATCAAAGCAGAAGGATTATACTGGATCTGTATGAGCTGCTCTATCAGAAAGCTACTGTATGAAAGCAGCTTTTTTCAGTCTAATTAAGGCTTCACCTACACTCGTCTGATTCGTAGATTCGTCATCCCCTTCGAAAAAGAAAATGATGGAACCACATAAAATATGTATTGAGATGAGGTGGGAAAACGGGGAGAACATGAAATTCTTCTTTAGATATGTAAACACAGTTGTAACAGTGATGTGATCACTCCAACTCAAAATCAGGTCAGCCAGGAGTGAATCACTTTTAGAAATCTGTGTATTGCCATGTTTATGGTTGTGGGGTATTCACTCTTTTTCTGGTATCAAGACAATGCATGACAAATTAAAAATCAGCCATGTAGCTTATATAGCTCTAGAGCAGCATCTTTTCCAAAACATAAGAAAAAAACATTTAAAGGCCACACTTTGCACTGGGTTTTGCGCTGCTTCACTGATATGACAAACAAGCACAGTGGTTATTTACACTCAACCCTAACCTTAATGTGCACTTATGTGTATTTATCTGCTGGTGAACATAGCTCTAAAGTTCTAAAAACAAACAAGTTTTCTCTATTTGTTCAGATGTATAGCTTCCCGCAGCTTCAGAAAACAATTGAGCATAAAATATTTTTTTTTGTAATGTGTTAACATAAAACAGGACAGAACATCACACGTGTATCACGTATGTTTTCTACAAATCGTATCATGTATTAAGTTTAATAAATCTTGCTTCAGCAGCTCTTCTTCAGGGGCCTACAGATATGATTAACTGACATGACAACATTAAAGGAGTGTACAGAGTTTCTGTTTCTGGTTTTAAAATCCGTGTCTGGTAAGCTTTCTGTGTGTGGGAAGAATCTCACCTCTTACTGCTCTGATATATTTGGTCACATACTGCCATGATTGCTCCACACCTTTGGTTCATTTATCCCAGCGCTTAAGTGAACAATAAGAGAACGCTTCCTGACGTTTTTTTGGCAGACAGAAAAAGAAAAGCAATTTATAAATGAAATCCTTCTGGCAAAGTCACGGGGTAGCTACTTCAGATTTTGAGTGTCAAGAAACACTTAACTTCTATTCCAGTAAAACTTTACAATGCAGTTTATCCGATACACATGCTAATTATTTGTTCAGCACAGTTTTTTCATTATTAGTGGTATGCATGTCTGGATACGCCCGATTTAAGTCCTTGTATAATAGAGGATATTTAAAAAAGCTAATTTTGCTGCTGAAACACAGCTGTGTCTTCAGAGAGCACCTTTCATTACAATCTCTAGGCCAAAGATTTGAAATGACCGCAAATGCATCACTCAGCCCTGCGTGACACATGTAAAGCTACTGCATAAAAAAAAAAGCAAGCTCAGTGGAGCTGGATCTAAAAGACAGTATAAACAGCATGATGACAAATGGAAAAAGAAACCGCCTGATTTCACAGTGTTTTCCCTGAAGAATCGGGAGAAAATAGCACAATGTTAACTGACACAGGGATCAAGTCTAACCTGGGCTGTCCATTTCTTTCAGAACCTACGAGCCCTTTTAACCCAGTCCCTGCGTCTCGCACACCTGTGTGGTCTTTGATTGGTTGGTCAGTGCCTCTTGGTGCGCTGGGCACTCTGGGTACAGGAAGCACAACAGGCAGTTTTATAGTAGGAGTAGACACACAGCCTGGCCTGAACCACTGTCACACAGTTATGACGTTTATCTTTGCAGTTTTCATCTGTGAGCAGAGAGAAGGAAAATTAGGTACAGAGACAAACAAAACTAACACAAATGAAGACACAGTAACAGGGTCTTGAATACTAACCTGCAACCTGTGGGCTACAGGGTATTGTGTTGCAAACCTGCTCCTGGTAAGGTTTTGTGTTGGGATCACATTCGGGACTATGCTTTTTGTCCACTGTCAGACACCGTACCTCCCTCATTTGTAAGCCTTTTCCACAAGAACGTGAGCACTGAAAAAAACAAGGCAGAGAAAGTGTTGTTAAAAAGATTTTAAAGAAAAGTTAACTTCCACTTATGGTTGTCATGTCACAAAATTTCTTACTGCGCTCCACTCTGTTGTGAACCACTGCGGCTGACATTCTCCCATCTCACACTGCTGCACTGCAGCAGGTTTGTCCAGATGAGCACAATCACCAGCTGGTACAACTGTCAAATCACTCCCTGTTTTCTGGACACAAATGATGTCTCGACGCTGAGTTCCATTCCCACACGGTACATTACACTGAAAAAAAAAAAAAAACACTCCTCACCAAAAACATTACTATGAATAATTTGTTTCTGCTTTATAGTATAGACTTCTGAACTTATTAATATCTAATGCTGTCTCAATTAAAGCTTTTACAAGAAACTGAATAGAAAACAAACCAAAACTAAAAAAAAGACAACAGCCAAAAATTAGTCTTAAACTTACTACACAGAAAAAAAAACAGGCATACATCCGATGGCATGACTTGTTTTTCTGTTTCCCTCTGTTTCTTTTCTCTATCTTACCTGTGTCCAGGGGCTGCTGTACCACATGGTCATGGACACACAGGGACCCCCATTGCAGGCCTTCATCTCTGCTGGTTTCTCCCCAATACAGTCCCCTCCTCCCTCACCCTCTCTCACCCCTCCTCGAGTCAGACACACCACCTCCCTCCGCTGCACCCCAGGGCCACACTGCGCTGAACACTGAGGGACAAAGTGGAAGATCATGTTGAGCATTACGCTTAAGTGCTGCTGTTAGTGTTTTTTTTCCTTTGGTTCTTGTGTTTGTGTGTTACTCACGGTGTTGGACCAGCCAGTGAAGTACCAGTTTGTTACACACGGGCCCATGTTGCACTCCTCACTGCCCTGTGGACGAGCTCTGGTGTTACACTCCTTGTCGTTCACGATGGCGCCTTGATCGCTGACACAGCTCACGCTCCTCGTCCTCCTTCCAACTCCACAGTCCACTGAGCACTGTGACAAATGGAGGAGAGATGCATGAGAATGATTATGAGCACATTAAAAAAAAGCATGTAATGAATTCATAAATTATAGCTTACACTCTGTCAAACTTGATTAAACAACTGGAGTTGATCAGTTACAGTTGACAAAAGAGATTGCTCAGGGATTATTAACGAGTCAATACCTCCGTGCGATTCTTCTCACAACCATAAAATAGCAATAAAAGAATCAACTATAGAAATGTAGGGATATGAAGAGAAATGAGTAACAGATAAACAGGTGTGTGTAAGTTGTGATTTTGCAGCAATAATTACTATTTAAATATTTTTTCAAAACATTTGACTTGATTAAAAGAAACATGTTTTCAGTAATCTGCAATGAAAAGAGATGCTTCAGTGGTCTGACCTACTTGAAGGCTTTTTAAGTCATGAGAAACAGAGTGTCATAGTTTTAAACATGTAACACGCCTAATGTAAAAGAACTCCATTCCCCAAAGCCCTGGTATTTATTGAAAGGCAACTCCACCCACTGATCCTCTCTTTCCTCTTCAGATTTTATGACCATCATTTAGCCTCTTTTCGGCCATCAGGTGATGCATGTAGCAGTCATATCCTGGCCTTTTTAACCTACCGTGCTCCAATCAGAGCTGACCTCCCAGTGGGAGCAGAGAGCGAGCTGACACGCCTGTGTGGACTCTGGCGGGGTGAGGTTGGCACAGCGCTGTGGGTGGACCATGGTGGAGCGCTCTCCAAAGCTCTGCCTGCACTGGAGCTGCCGCTGCTGCACCCCGGGGCCACAGGACACACTGCACTCTGACCACGAACTCGCCTCCCAGCTGAGAGACGGTGAACATGGAGGGACATGTTGAAGCAACATTTTACAGGGAAATAACACATAATGACATGCCTTCTGACGTAATGCTCTGGTAACATCTGTGACTTCTTGTCATTTAGATTTATATGTCAGATATACACAAATCATGTCTGAGACCCAGACATTTACACCGTGCCAAAAATGCTAGGTTTCTTCATCAAACTCTAAGTACGCACATACTGTCTATTATTTTGTTTAAACAGACAAAAGGTACAGTTAAATAAAAAGCAGCAAAGTTTTCATGCAGTGGCTTACAAGCTGCAAGAAATGAATTTCTTCTTTTTTCCTAGAGGACTTAAGTTTTTTTTTTAACTGACCATAGATCTCCAAAATGTCCACATAATGTATCATTACTCACAATGGTGGGCAGGGATGTGCGTTACACGGCTCCTCCTCAGGGACAGGTTTGGCTGCAGAGTCACATTTTCTCTCTGGGACTTCCTCGTCAGTGTGGCGGTCTATACATAGAATGACTCTGTGCTGGTAACCTACAGAAAAAGGAGAGTGGGGAATACACAGAGAGAGGGACTTAAACCCCATGTTCTTGTAGTTGCTTCCTCAGGCCAGAGGAGGGAGACGTCACAGCATCCAGTATAGGTAACTTGAATTTGTATTAAGAGATGACAAATGTATGAAGAGCTAGAAGGTTTATTTGTTTCTGACCTTTGCCACAGGAAACTGAACACTCAGTGAGTCCGCCTCTCCTCCACACAAACGGAGACTGAGTGTCAAGCGGCAGGTCAGTGCGAGGAGGGATCCTGGCGTTCCTGTTGGGTGCAGAGCCCCGAGGACGGGACCTCTCAGGTGCCCAGCGATCAGAGGTGTGAGAAGGGAAAGAGGGGAGTGAAACAGGAGGAGCAGGATGAGGGTTCTCGACTGACACAGTGAGAGGGCCTGTGATGGATACAAGAAAACAGATGTAGATAAAGATCAGTTAGAAAAAAAGTTAGAGGGAGAAGATTAGGAAACACTCATGAGGAGGAAGAGAAAATGGCAATAAAGGGGGAGGGAAGAGCAGGATGGTGCAATATCTAAAATAGGAGGAAGGTAGTGAGTCAGAGGCTAATGATGTCATAATGAGGTCAGGGTCTCATGACAGCGAACATGTGGACCAGATAGCCTCCCATCTAGGTCATACACAAACACACAAACACAATAATCCCTCCCACTTGGCCCACAACCACACCCATCCTGGTCCATAAACACGTCAATCATTCTCCAAGGACGTGGACTGAAATGAGCTTTCACTGAGTAATTTGGAAAGAATGAATCTTAAGATCTTCTGCCTGATTTACAATTCATTTCTGACACTTACAAGATTGAAATGTGTGTTTAACATAATTGTTAAGGACCAAATTTTTTTCTGCCACTACAAAGAAGATGAGTGGAGCACAACTACCAATCAGAAGATAAGAGATATAAAAGTGAGGTGAACGCACTGCGTAGGGGGGCCCTCCCTGGCTCTCGCTCCCTTGGCCTGTCTCTGGGTGCCTCTCTGGGTGGCTCCCTCTCTCTCTCTGTCAGCCTCTCCTTCTCTCCTTCGTTCTTCTCCACAGGGACATAAAACTCGTAGTCAATGCTCGGGTTCTCCTTGTGGAAAATGATCTGTAGAAGTCGAAAGAACAGAGAGTACCAGATCTTAGAAGGAGCTAGTGACAGGAAACACCCTCAAAGCTGCTTCGGGAACATGTTTCTTTCCTCACAGGCAGGTCAAACGCCGGGGTGAGCATCAGAACTGGCTCTGGCACGGACAGTTTCAGGATACCTCAGCAGGGTGTTTGCTTGTCACCATGCTTCCCTCCTCTTAATATAAACCCTGCAGCCTGTATAACTGGACCTTACACAGTCAAGGTCCTCTAAACTGAATCAGCTGCTCTCATGTGACAACAACATCATGACTTCTGCAACATAAAGGAAATGTGATTTGCTCAGCAGCCAAATCTTTGATGTTTTGAACAATTAAATTAGAGGTTACACTATGATGACTATGAAGTTGATGGAAATGAAATTACAACAACCTTTCATGAAGCATATAAAATGACTCCTAAAGACAATTTTGGATTATGCAATACATATCGTCTTTTATGTCAAAAATGTGTTTCCTTACACTTTGTCATTCAGAAAAGATGTATAAACAGGAAACAAGGTTTTTAATAGAAATCTTTTGTTGGTCTTAAGATATCTTCAGGTGATATATTAATTTGTTTCCAGTCTTAAAGCTCCTGTGAGAAGTTTTCGGTTTATTACACAAGAGACTTAAATTAATAATGATGCCACCTACATGATCTACAAAAGAAAGCAAGATCATCAGTGAGAGGAAGTGATTGTCTGCCAGAACAGTCCTTTAACATATTCTACAGCAAAGCCAGAGTTCCTCACAGGAGCTTTAAAGCACATGACCACCATGTAATGCTCCTTAACTCTATTTCTCATCTCTGTAAGGATGACATATAAAATATGACGGCAAAAAACAAATAATATTTATCTTTTCTTTTTACAGACTTAATAATTTTGTCACCACTTGCGGCAAAAGTCCACAGAGTGCTGACTTCTTTTTCTGTTTTCCTTCATCAACAGTTTGTTTTGAGCTTGTTCTGATCACTGAATTCTTGCAGAGCTACTTGGGTGGCTATTATCTTTTAGTCATTTTGTGTCTTATTTCAAAATCCCAAGAAGCTTTAAAAATGCCAGTGATTCCAGAGGAGTTCAAACTCTGGTTTTGGCCGATGGTTGCTGTTTTTACCCCCTTCTGCTCAGTAGCTGCTAAATGCAAAGCAGCAGATGAGTCCTGTTCGTTCATAAGATCTTAGCCCGAGGTTACAGTTGTTGTTATTGAGCTCTGGATGCTATGATGTGGCTCAGGCTAAGCTCTGGTGTAGTTGTCTTTATCCTGCCATAATGCAGTCTATCTTGGGGATCTTGACACAGAGCAGGCATAACTAGCCTCAGGTTTAGAACAATGTTATGGAGATGTGTATACACATGTGTGTCAATGAGTGAGTGTGTGTTTTTTATCATTAGCTTCATTTTGACATGTCATGATGCATGTTTGCTTAAAGGGTTAAATTAAAAGCCTTCCTGTGTGCTTGCACTTACATATAGCTGTAGCTGTGTGGTGGTGGGTCCTCTTGCCCTGAGGGACTCTCCCTTCTCCTCCTCCCCCTCCGCCTGTGCTCGAGGTCGGGCGTAGGTGAAGCTGGTCCCTCCCGCCTGGTACTCCCCTGGTGGATCCACAGCCCAACGTCCATTCACCACTGACGCCCCAGTGCCGCTCCTCATGGCTGGAGAAACGAAGGGGTGGAGGGTGGATGGAGAAAGATTTGGGTCAAGCTCTCTTCTCTTGTTTTGACCATGTTTAGTCTACAAAGCGGTGAATTCTGAGGGAAACCCCATGAGCTCAAACACAGTTTCAGAAAGACAAACACAGCCTTTGGAGTGCTGTCTCCTCACCAAAGGGGGAGCTGGTAAGACAAACACTCACAAGTACACACACACACACTTCACTGATTCTTTATGGGCTGTTACAATACTAAATTTATCTGCTTGGAGCCTGCGAGGTCACAACAACCACAGACTTTGTTCAAGCCAACACACACATTCTCATTAGCCAAATCTCATTCCAAAATCTTAATTTACCTCTGCAACTTTTCCTCAACGTGAAACCAAATCTGCAAATGCTTCTGTGCACATCAATGGTTTTTCTTCTTCTTCGAATAAAAAACTTACCCAGGTAATTGGGGCTTGCCCGTCTCTCTGTGATGTTGATGAATGTTGCTCCAGGAGGGATGTCCAGGATCTTGTGATAACCAAGGGGCACCGTGACATTTTGGAAGCTTCCTGCCACCTTTCGACAGGATGTTTCCTGCCCGCCGCACACTCCACACTTGTCAATCACAGAGCCGGAGCCCAGAACTCCATCGCAGCCTTCCGTCTGGCGAGAGGAGATGAGTAGATGTTAGTGATGGTTCAGACAATGAGGGGAGAAGCTGCACAAAACTTGTTGACATTTCACATCCATTGCCAGGCTGTATTTCACCACTGTTTGTGTTCACTGGTGACTGTTTCTGGCCAGAAACAAAAAGGTCTAAAAAAGGCAAAATCAGAAACTGATTCATAAAGGGCAATGAGGGAAAAAGAGGAAGACAAGAGGAAGAGAAGTTTAGAGTGGGGTAATAAAGAAGGTTGGAGACAACCTGAATTTGAATGCCGTGCTTAAATCAGACTCCAGACAGGAGACTTAGAGAGCCAGGTTCTGGTTTTCTTCGACCTTGGCTGGACAAGAGAGTCTTGGGCTCAGTTAGTTGAATATCAAATTTTATACAAATTCACTTCTTAACACACTCACCAGACAGCGTCCTTCTAAACACACATCGTTTGTGCTCACGTTGAAGCACGGGGTCCCATCTCTGACCTGCTCAGCCTGACGGACGTAGAAACGGTAGCCAGCGGGTCTGCAGGTCAGCTCACACTGCTTATCCGCACCAACTGCAACACACATACACACAAAGCTTAGATGGATTATGGCACAGCTAATTCATTGCATAAGTATGTCCAGTTGTTCTTTTATTCTTTTCTGCCTAGCATGTAGAAACACAGCTGGGTGATGAACGTCTTTCCATGTGGTCAGGAAACCGAGGTAAGACCATCTAACCCCTGACTGTCAAGCAGCACTGAAGTAATTCATTATTTCCCCTGCTGCTTAAATGTAAGTGCACTCTATGCTAAATATTCCCTAGAGGAACATACCCTGAGGAGTGGTGAAAACATAAGCCTGAGGAGGGTTTGATTTATGAGAGGAACCAAACAGACACCCACAGTAGGAGGCATGTATCTGGACAGAGAGAAGAGAAAGGAAAACTCAGGGGAGAGAAAAGGTAGCTTCAAGGTAAAAGAGGAAATTGGAGTCCTTCAGTACCAGGAGAATAGGCCAGCAAAAAGTCAAGTGGAGGATACAAAGGCTCACTAAAGGGATAGGTGGTGTGAGATACAAGAAAGTGAAAGTCACAGTCTCTGCAGGGAAATTTAATTAAAGGTACAGTTCAACATCTTGCTCAATAAACATGCCATGCTGTTTTTTTTGGGGGGGAAAGGGAATAAATGTGTTTTAGTTGAATCAAATAACTGGTATCTTAAACCTATGTTGAGCAATTATCTTTTTCCCTGAGGTGTAAACAAACATAACATTTATCTCCTTAAAGGCGTTGTTAGGACAACCTGAAAAAGCTAATGTTTTTCTGAGATAAAGACTCTGTTTCCCATGAGCTAAATGGAGCCATGCTCAATCACTCTTTTTAGCTTTCTTTTTCTTCTGTCCTTTTTCTTTCTAACAGCTCAGTTCCAGTGTCCACCATTACTGTCCAGATTTTAACTAAATTACAGACTATTAAAAAAAAAAACCTCAAACACCCACACACTCTTAATCAGTCAGATAGTTTGATGATTAGAAAGTTAGTTTGACCCAGAGTTAGACTGTAAACCCTGACATTAATACAAAACAAAACCCAGAAATAACCAACATAAGGAGGTGGACTTTAAGACTTTCACTACAGAGACAGCCTGAGATGTTTTGGCTTCACTTGGGGTTGCTGTTGTGCCATTTTACGGTTTATATTGTGAGCTCACTAATGAAAGCCCTTGCATGTGTGGTATTCTTGAATGAGTTGCGTTCACCATGCAGCAGATGTTAGCCCACCTAGGAGTGTGTGCAGAAGCAGTGAGCTGCTTTTCCTGGTCTCCTCTCCACTGGAATCTTCACTATTGGCCTCCAGTAATTTCACACGTGTGAGCATTAAAAACAGGAGTGTAACATTATCGGACACAAACATTACTGGTCAGATTTTTGGGGTTCTAGCTGTATGGTGATACTGTAAATGCAGATAAAGGGAGTCACATGGCTCTGATTTTTCATGGCATAAATATTTTTGATAACTGTTATCTAGAGATGGTAAACAAGGCTTGCTGTCTCAAATATAAAGTAATAAAGATGATGACCTATACATTAAACAAAGAGAGAAAAGGGGCTTGGCAATAAGTAAAAAGGCATTTGTTTGACTTTTCTGGGTTACAGACTGAGATTGTGCAACAGAGTTAAAGGGAGAAGCTGTTGTGTGTGTGTTTCAAACTGAGTTTTAGCCTGAGATCTCAGCATGGGTAAGAGGTTATAGATTTAGATGCGTATAGGAGAGAGGAATTTTTGTCTGGGGTTAAAAGGACAAATTCTGACCTTCAAGATTTATGACTTCTCACTGGGGTTTCATATTTCTCTGCCATATTGAGACTGAAAAGTACCCAATTCTTTATTCTACACACACACACAGCATTATGCTTTGCCAGAAATGTGGTCAGAAACTATTGTACAGTTTTATTATTCTGTCCTTGGAGTCCTTTGAAAAATAGGCGTTTCACTCAAACAGTCCCTCCTTTGGGAAATCTTAATTGAATTGTAGAATGATCCCGATATTATACCAATGTCATTTCATTTTCATATAATAATATCAAAGATTGGTTCAACCATGGGAAAAATTCCTTTCAGCAGAAGCCAAAAGCCTTGACTGTTTTTGGAGTCAAGAGGTTCGCAGGAGTTGGAGGAGAGAACAAAGATGAAAGGTCACTAGACCCTTTATATGGTTTTAAGAGTCTTACAGAGGACGCTAAAAGTGTGCCTTATGTCACATAATCAAAAGATTCTTTGAATCTCAACACTTTGATATCGAGAATATCACAAGTCTTATCCAGAGTAAAGAGAAGGCTCAATAAAACTGGGTTACAAGGAGGTCAAATTTCAGAAAGAACCAAGATCTCTGTTCAGTTACAACCATTATAACCTCTGCAGATCTCCTCCAGGGAAAAAAACTCCCTTCAAAAAACGTTTGGATTACTTCATGAATATGTTTGTAATCTGTGAGTCAGAACTCCTGATTCACGCCTTTGTTTGCCCTACTAAGTATGTTAAGGACCCTGAGGTGTGTGGCAGTGGCTGGAAGTGGGTCACAAACTCTAGCTCACAAAACTATTGACCGAGAGGATGGATGATTATCTTTCCAAAGCTTTCCAGGGAAATTTAGGTAATACATAAGTAGGTGCACAGCTTTGCTTGTAAATATTCTGGAAATGTTGTGCTGGTCCTTCATCAGAGGTAAACACCAGCGATAACTCTGGGAAACAGTGCCAGATTACAGCAGACTTGTCAGAGTTTACTTAGTGGGTCGTAAAATGTCAGAAATGCTTTGGAGGATTGTGAAAGAAATTTCTTGACAAACAACAAGGTGTCATCAGCATATGTGAATGTGTTGCCAATGAGTGAAAAAACAAGAGGTACAATGAGGGCTATTTTCCAAAACTTTTTCATGTAGTCAACCAGACATAAATAAATCACTCAGACATCAAGCTGATTTATGGAATAAAACAGTATGTCAAAAGTAGATCATGTTCTCATTCCTGTTCTCCTCTGCTTGCAGTCCTGCTCTGGAACCCCAGCCTGTCTGCCTTCCTCTACAACTCTGGGCTTTGGACTCATCTGACTCACTTCAGTATCACTGGATTCTATTACTCACTGGACAACCACTTAACCCTCTCTGGACTCACTCACTTTGGACTCTCTAACCCTGGACTCACCAAACAAGGTTACCTAGTAAAAAACTCCTTTTTGCATCCTCATCTGGCCTCTAGTCCCTGCGTTCTGCTTGGGGGTTCACAAAACTAGTTTTCTGCCTGACAAATACCGAATCTTTGCCTCAACACCTTCTGCACTTCTATTTGGCAAAGTCATTTTTGCTATTAGAAACAAAACAAGCATGAAATACACTTACCTGCCACTTAATTAGGTACACCTGTCCAACTGCTTGTTAACGCATATTTCTAATCAGCCAATCACATGGCAGCAACTCAATGCATTTAGGCATGTAGACATGGTCAAGACCATCTGCTGCAGTTCAAACCGAGCATCAGAATGGGGAAGAAAGGTGATTTAAGTGACTTTGAACGTGGCATGGTTGTTGGTGCCGGATGGGCTGGTCTGAGTATTTCACAAACTGCTGATCTACTGGGATTTTCAAGCACAAGCATTTCCAGGGTTTACAGAGAATGTTCTGAAAAAGAGAAAATATCCAGTGATCGGCAGTTCTGTGGGCCAAAATGCCTTGATGATGCCAGAGGTCAGAGGAGAATGGACAGACTGGTTGAAGCTGATAGAAAGGCAACAGTAACTCAAATAATGTCTCTTTACAACCAAAGTCTGCAGAGGAGCATCTCTGAACACACAACACGTCCAACCTTGAGGCAGATGGGCTACAGCAGCAGAAGACCACACCGGGTGCCCCTCTTGTCAGCTAAGAACAGGAAACTGAGGCTACAATTCACACAGGCTTACCAAAATTGGACAACAGAAGATTGAAAAACATTGCCTGGTCTGATGGGTCTGGATTTCTGCTCCACATTCAGATGGTAGGGTCAGAATTTGACATCAACAACATGAAAGCATGGATCCATCCTGCCTTGTATCAACGGTTCAGGCTGCTGATGGTGTAATGGTGTGAGGATATTTTCTTGGCTCACTTTGGGCCCCTTAGTACCAACTGAGCATTGTTTAAATGCCACAGCCTACCTGAGTATTGTTGCTGACCATGTCCATCCCTTTATGACCACAGTGTACCCATCTTCTGATGGCTACTTCCAGCAGGATAACGCTCCATGTCATAAAGCTGGAATCATCTCAGACTGGTTTCATGAACTTGACAATGAGTTCACTGTACTCAAATGGCCTCCACAGTCACCAGATCTCAATCCAATAGAGCACCTTTGGGATGTGGTGGAATGGGACATTGGCACCATGGATGAGCAGCTGACAAGTCTGCAGCAACTGCGTGATGCCATCAAGTCAATATGGACCAAACTCTCCGAAGAATGTTTCCAGTACCTTGTTGAATCTATGCCACAAGGGACTGAGACAATTCTGAAGGCAAAAGGGGGTTCAACCTGGTACTAGCAAGGTGTACCTAATAAAGTGGCCAGTGAGTGTACATACAACAAGAGATATGAAAGCTCACAGTACTTCCTTGGGCCAACTACACTCTTTGAGCTAATGAGTCTGTTTACCCAAACTGCAAAACTTAAAACCACTTAACCAAGCTGCAGCCCACTGATACAGAGAAAACTTGCAACAACTACAGTTTTTCATACAATGAATTTTACTTTAATGAATCATCAGAATGGTTTGATTAAAGTGACGAGCAAGGCATAACCACTGTACAACATGTATCCACGTCTTTTCCATTACTACCCTAAATTGCCGTCAGTCTTCTGCTACTGTCTGATAACTACATGAAAGCAGATATGAAGTTCATATTTAGAAAGAAACTAAAAGGGAGGCTGAGTTCCCATCCGCTCTTTCTCTCCCCACTTGTTCTCTCTTTCCGCCTGTCATAGCTATCTGTGAGAGATTAGACTGGAGACAGTATCAGAAAAGAGACGGGAGCTAAAAGTGGGAGACGTGTTGCCACTCATGCACTCCCTGCCCCTCTCTGTGCTCACCCTCCTCATCTCCTCTGCTCTTCTTCTCTGCTTTTTCCTGCGATGAAGTCATACTTGAGCACTCTGTGACTCCTAATCACCTTGAATTTTTTTTCTCCCCCCATTCCTGGCTTTATCTTTTATTTGTCTCTGGTTACTTCTCTGTTTCCCTTTGTTTTCCTTCTCTTTTTCGTTCACTGTCTCGTTCTCTTTATCTCCCTCTCTGAGCTTAGTGTTCAGACAGTGGAATATATGTCGTCTAAATATACTTCCCCACTATCTCTCCGTCTAAACAAACTCCAACAGGGAGAGAGAAAGAGAGAGGCAGTGAGACAGGAAGAGGGGTGGATGAACGCACAGAGAGGGGATGAGGCCTGAAAAAAAGGGAATATTCAAGTAAAACAACACCTGCACGTGCAGCGTTTACAAAACTAAGAGGAAGTGCTATTGAGAGCTGAGCTTGTGGGGGGGAAACATTACAACAGAGATGAATCAGGACTATAACTTGCGTGCTTTACAGCTGTAGTGGCAGCTTTACAGTTTAAGCATCTAGTTTCAAACCATAGGCCACAACATTTTGCAGTTCGTACATAACCTGGCTGTCAACCTGCCGACTGCCGGGTCAAACATAAATACAAACTGTAAATGTATGCACACAAAGTCCTCAACAGATGAGTACAGCTGGAGATAAATGACTAATATAGCACTGGATGTTTAAACACACACACACACTCCTCGCAGCCTGCAGTGTGCTGATGGGAAACCAGATATGAAGAACTGGGCTGCAGCCAATGGGAGCGGGCTGGAGTAAACAGTGTGATACAGTTTACTTAGCAGAGTGGAAAGGATCATCTGCAGCTCTCATCGAGTGTGTGACCCAGCTGACGTCATCTGAAAAACCTTCAGACATACAGTTTTATATCTCCCCCTATTAGAACCAACCAATAAATCTGACATCGGCCATTTGGTGGCTGCTTTTATCCAAAATATTCTCACATTATCTTGAATAGAATGTGTCTTCCCAAAGCCAGATTCATGATTTACTCCTTTTATCAGACACTGTCTGTTTTTCTTCCCCTCTCAGCTCTCTTTCGTGTCTTCTCTCCTTCTTAGCGAGGACACAGAGGTTTAAAATAAGCCAGATTAGAGCAAAAGGGCAAGGAGACGCAGCAGATAGGGAGAATTTAAGAGTGGATAAATACAGTAATCTCAATCTTTCCCCTTAGAAACACACAGAATTGGGGGGTGGTCGGTGAAAGGGAAGCCTGTGTGTTTTTGCAGACAGTTAGACTCCAGCTGATAACCTGGTGATGACTCCTGGTGCAGATGTACGGCACATGTTGTCTAGATCTGCCTGCATCCACACAGCTGGTCAGCTGCTTTGACAAGACACAGAAACATCAGCAAAATCTCTGAAAGGGTCCCACCAGCAAAACACCTGCTCCGTACCTCTAACACCAGAAATATCATCTTTAACAGCTAATCATTTGAGGTCACAGGAGGGTGGTGAGCTCATATAAGACAACTTGGCCAAATGCATTCAAGATTTTTTTCAAATAAGGGTTGGGGAATATGACAGAACAGCAGAAATGTCTTTTCCTTACTGCAACTGTATCTTTCACTTTTGTGAGCTTTGCACATTTTTTGGAAATAATGCATTGCAGATACAAGCAAAAGTTTATGTTTGATTTTGGTTTGTCCCAATTTGTCAGCACTCCTACCCATTTATTTCCCTCCAACTAGACATTTTTAGGGGGAAAACTGTTACATATGATGGACTATTTGGTTGCAAGACAAAATGGCACCATAATTTTGTCCATATGGTCCGCACAGCCAGCATGTCTTTGGATTTGCAGGAGGAAATCCATTCAGGAATCGGGAAAACATGCAAGCCCAGCAAAGAAAGGCCGGAATCTGGGTGGATAAACCAAATCTAGAACTGCTGCACCAACGAAATGTCCCCGAGCGCTTTATGATCATTTCAAACTGAAGCCTGACGCAGAATGAAAGAAGTGAAGGGTTACTGTCACTTATTTCAACGGTTTAGTTCAAGATGTGTTTGAGCACGTAATGTCATGAGAATGTGTTTAAGCAGTGTTATCTGTTTTGGTTTTGGCTTTTTAAAAGCAACACTACAATGTCCCAACAAACACAGCCAACAGAATAAAAATCAGAAAAGGTTTTTTGGATTTGTACACACCCAGACCAACAGAGCAACATGCAAATGTATGTTTCTAATAACAAAAAGATTTCACTCTTTTTTTTAAGTTTCTAGAACAAAGTTGAAGAAACCTTTGACTCTTTAGCTGCTAAGAGTCCCTCTATCTCACCATGTGGGTGAATACTTAAGGTGCAGGAACTTTCCAGAGAAACTAGGGGCCTTTTGCAGAACTCTGTGTATTTTCACAGAAGGAACTTGGATCTGAATTTAATTCCATGGTAGTTAGCCTTCCCCTTGAAAAGTCACTGTTTCGGGAAGGGGTAGTAATAACTTTGGAGGGCAGGGAGGGCAATGCTGAACATTTCTGATTGGTAAAGCACCTACATAGGTTTACTCTGCTCATTATTCATTGTCAATTCAAGAAATCAATTTGCAATGCCTTAAAGCACAATCAAAGAAACAGCACAAAATGAATCCCTTCCATGCCAACAGGCTAGCTGTGTCACACATAATCTCCACAAGACTTCAAGCTGTAGTGGGCCCACAGACCACAAGGGCCACTGGATTCATTTAGTTCCTTGAAGAGTAGCTTCTTGAACTAAAATTTTATGGTATTTCTGCTTGAAAAGCACCTCTCCTGTCAGTGTGTTGTTTGGCACTGAGCAGGTGGTGCACAGTGTTTTTCTCCCAGCTTCTTTCTTTTTTTCCCCTCAAAATCTGCCAGCGGCTTCTGGAAACAAGGTCAAGAATGGTGGCAACCAAAACAACTTACTCCAAAATACTACAATTCTCACAGCGCGGGTGCTGAGGGACATTTTTCTGGAGGTTTGTCACTACAAACAGTGTTGTGCCAGCTCACACAAAAAGTGAGCTAACACACCAATTTAAATGAACTAATTTACATTCAAAGCTCATTTTTGAAAAATTTGAACTCAGTTCATGGTCCTAAAAATGAACTAGTTCACATTAATTTTTGTGCTTTTAGTTCTCTTTTCCAGTAGATCTATGACCATCTATGCTTTAATTCATATCTTTCAAGCTAATTCACCAAATATATAAATCCCTGTATGCTGTTTTAGCGCTACCTACAGAAAAACCGTTAATGTGTTTGAACTGTCTGCAGGATGAGCCATACTGTATGCACGGGGAGTGTCGTCGTCGTAGATCCGACTTCTGTTGAAGTAAATCACAGTGCTTGGTATGGATGGGAATTGATAAGATTTTGTTACTATCAATGCCCTTATTGATTCTGCTTATTGATCTGATTCTTTATTGATTCCCTTATCAATTCCTGTTGTGAATTTTCTTGGTACAAAAAGTAGCTTTACAGGTTTTCTGTGTCAACAACATTCAAATGAGTTTATACTGTTAGTGAATAAAATGAAATTGATCCCTGAGTCTGGATATTTCTGGGCATAATTATACAGAAACTGGTAAAAATTGCACACAATGTGACGTTGATGTACTGTCTTTAAGTATATTAATAATTGAAGTAGGCCATCTAGTGTCTCAAAGTGGTTATAGCAATAGTTTAAGTTGTTTGGAAGCTTTCCGTAGTTATGAAGTCAGCCATGAGCCTTTCAATTGCCTGTTGGCGTTTAACATTTGAAATTCTCAGTATTTTTTTTTACAAAGAGTTGATGTGATATGTTTCTGTGATGAAAGTTGAAATTCTATTCTGAAGCTAAAGTTATACTGATGTATGCTAACCGTTTGCATATCAATGCAGTTTCCCATAAACGTTAGCATCAAGCTTGCGCTATTTTGTTATTTTGGTAAATAAGGTGATTTATACCACTTCAAATGTACTGAATATGAACCTCCTAAGCGAGAGAGTAATGTACATTTCTTTGTGAAGTCAGTTCTTTAGTAAAACTTCAAGCTAAAAATCCTGAATCGATAATGGAATTGATGAGCACAAAGGCTAACGATATCGATGGATTGAAACATTTTTTATCGATTCTCAACAGGAACCAGTTTTTGATTTCCATCCCTTGTGCTCGGCATCTCTTAGCAACTCCCCTTATCCCCTCCCCTTGTTCAACACGCTCATTTCTACTTATTCATGCACAACACTGACTACAAACACTCTACTAAGTCATTGAAGATGTGATGTTAACATTACAGTAACACTTAGAGCTGCTTTATAGTCCAGTTTGACACTAAGTATGTTCTCTCCTCTAAAATACCCTGATCAAAACTGTCACAAAAGATGTAATTTGATGGTCTGGCAAATGAGCATGGGATCGCTGGATGTAAAACAAACTCCCCTGCCAATGAAAACATATCTGACATGACTTATGCAGATTCATGGATGAAGCAATGCATAAAAGTTTTGATGACTTGACATTTGAGATAATCCATTAACATTTTGTTTTCACTGCGATGAAAAATCTGGACGTAAAGCCAACTGGATCATATTGGAGTTACTTTCTCAACAGTGCTTTTAGTGTTGTGAACACATGGATGAATGTGTTACGCTTGTATTGTTGTGTAGACAGCGTAAGACTGAATTAATTTAAGTGATTTGTGTTGCTGATCTAGTAATTTGGCTCTGCACTAAAAAGCGTCAGCCAGCTGATAGAGTAATCACATGTGCACAGGCAGACATACACAAACTAACATTCACAAACATTTTTCCACATGTTGTCCCAGATCCACTAAGCCTTTCTTCTACCGAAGAAGCACACATGCCAACCAGCCCACACTGTAAACACACAGAGGCTTCTTCATGTATATGTTACTCTCCTGACAAATACTGTTGATATCTCCAAACAGCTGTGTTTCTTTCTCTCCCCTCCTCCTTTCTCCGACTCCCAAAGTCCCCATGTTTTCAATATTCTCACTTTTCACTCTTTCTTTCTTTCTTTCTTTCTTTCAAATTCTTCAAATATCTGTTTTCTCTCTTTCACTTTCTCTTCTCTCCAGCATTGCAGAAAAACGAAGACAAATAGACACAATCTCCACCGTGCTGTTGAACTATTGTACTCTTAACAAGAAAGTAAACAAACACACTCAACCAGACAAGGACACACTCAGAACGAAGTCAAGGCTTACACACACACACAGGCACACACACAAAGCCACGTTTTCTCCCTTTGCTCCCAGCTGTCATGTGACAAAAACACTCGCATCCCATCACCTCTCACCTCTCTTTTCTCTGACTTTTTCTCTTTCTTTATCTCACTCAGTAGGAATCTGTGTGCTTAGTCAGAGCAGGGAGGAGAAAGTTTGGCAGGAGGGGACGGGAGACGTTGGACAAATGAGAGGAAAAAGAGAGGAGGGAGAGCATTTACAGCAAAGAATAAAAAGCAGATTGAGTTCCAGTCATTCTCTTTCCCCCTTGACTCTCAACACCCTCGATACTTCATGCACTGCTTCAATGAGAGGAGGGATTGCAGAGGGTTGGGCACGAAGTGGAGGTCTGCCAATGCACTCTACTGCCAGAGCAACATTTGACTCACTTAAACTCACATTTTACTGAGGCTTTTCCCCCTGCTCCCTCCCTCTCCATCTAATTCTTAACGCCTTAAAGCCTATTATGACACTGAAGCTCTGCAGCATAATGCATGTGTTTTCTCAGTCCTCACCCTCAGTGAAAGGTTCCCAGTTGTAGAGGCGACCCATGAACTCCTGGGTGTTAAACGCTGCGCACTGCTCTGCTCTGGAGTCCAGTGCACCTCCTCCACACACCTGGAGAACAGAAACACGGCAAGTAAGAGATAGAAAGTGCAAAATGCAGTGCCACACATTGATCCAATATGAAATCAGCAGCTATTTAACACAGATGGATATTTCTCTCCCTCAGTCCCAGGAGAAATAAGGGCGGAGTGGGCTGCTGTGAGGAAAAAATGAGGAAAAACAGCTAATAAAGAAGGGAAAAATTAACTTGAGATCCTGGAGTAAGCGCAAACACGCAATTATACCCGATATACACACACACACGCACACATACACACATGAATTCATTTAGTCTGCGTGCTGCTCTTGGCAGTCAGAGAAAGTATTAGAACCATATGGAAATAATAGATTTTTTGGAAAGGACTACTCTCATAAATCCACTGTGGCTTTAAGTGCATGACCACAGAATGCTTGTGACTGTGTGTGTGTGTGTGCACGTGCTTCAGTTTGAGCATATGTGTGTGTGTCTACAAGCCCGTGTCCAGCTTGTGCGTCTCCAGGCAGAGTCCTTACAGGGCTGTAGAGTGGAAAGAGTTTTAGTATACCTGACTCTAACAACAGCTGAAACATCAGACGGACTGCAAGTTTATACCACTGTACCGACAATAATTCACTGAGCTTAGCCTCAGCCCTGTGGGACTCACAAACACACACACACACACACATACAGAAAAGTATGAATTACAGTATTCGATTACTGTATTACAGTAAAACCTCAAGGTAGCATTCCCATTTCATGCTATTTTACACTTGTGCTTTACTGAAAATCGGAAGATGATTTACTTTTTTTCACCTATGGTATCAGTGCTGTTTGAATAGAAAGGTATGTCTGATTGGTTGGTCTTCTGCTTTGGTACAGTATGAAATGTCTCACTCACTATTGGCTGGAAGGACAGGAAATTTGGATTTCACGATTTTTACCCTCTTACAGTGCAGCTAGGATGGCCTGATTTTTATCCAGCCATATAATAAACTACCAATTCCAGTTTGAGGGAAGGTGACAGATTTTCCTTAGAAGTTCTTTTTGGGGGCAGCTTTGACCCAGTGGAAGAGTCAATCTTCTTTCAGTTGGAAGGTTTGGAGGTTTGATGCCATGTCCGAAAGGCCGGTATCTTTAGACAACACATATTTAGGCCCCGTTTACACGACAACGTTTTATCTGAAAACGCTAAAATGTAGTGAAAATGCAGTGAAAATAATCAGTGTTTACACAGAAACGCAGAGGGACTGAAAACGCTGTAGTAAGCATGCCAGGCTTGTAGGTGGTGCTATAGCTGTCTTGTCCAGAAGCCGCTTTTGGGAGATCTCTATCGAAGTAGAGTTGAGCTGATCTGGTGTATTGGGGAATACTAAGTGCAAAAGTGGAGCAACTAATGCACATTTTGTATGAAGACAGTCAGCAGATTCAGCAGCTTGAGCAGCACAACACGCTAGTTTGTGACGATCGTAACAACTGTACTGTTGTCCAGTTGTATGCGCTTGCGCGAGGCGAAGTGTGGCGTCAGTGTTTCCACTGAAAACGCCGGCTTACGGTTTACACAGCAACGGTGTCGGCAGCGTTTCAGAAAAATCCCACTCTGGTGACCGTTTTCAAAAGTTTGGGTTTCAGGTAGGCTGAAATGCCATTTCCATGTCAACGTGAGGCTGAAATAAAACAAAACTTTTGCGTTTCACCCTAAAAGCGTTGTCTTGTAAACAGCCCCTTAGCCTTGTGGTTCAAGCATGCACCCCATGTACAAAGGCTAAAGTCCTCCTCGTAGCAGTTGCTTGATGGCAAATGCTGTTAATTTTTCCCTACTTCCCCTTTATTTTTTCAGTTGTCTTTTTTGAAAAAAGCCCCCCAAAATATTTTATCAAACAGTATGATGGCTTCAAATGGTAATACCAAGTCAATCCTTGTTCATCGTGCTAACAAGCAAAACAACTCTTGCGAATGGTGAGCTAAATTGGTGAACTTGCTTAACTGTATTCCTGTTTAAAATGTTTGTGTTAGCCTACTGTCTTTTCTACTGGAGCAGGCATGTTTGTAGACGTAAGAGTTGCTGCCATAAGGCTATGTTTAATAGTTTCTGGTAAAAGTTTCACTGCTGTACTTTAAAGCTTTAAAGCTATGAAGCTGTTGCTAGCAGCCAGTCAGCTTAGCTTATCTCAAAGACTGGAAGCAGGCAGGAAAAAAAATAGACTGGCTGCGTCCAAAAGTCACAAAATCCACATTCCAAACTTCTAAATCTCACTAATCTACTTCTTAGAGATTTCAGTAGGCAGATTTCATAACCTCTGAACAGAGCTACAGTGCTCTGCCAAGAGAGCAAGCTGCTAACGTTTCGTTAGCATAAATATCAGGTTGGATTGTAAACATCAACTTATTATTCCACATACATTTTGCTAATTTCACTTCTTACCTTTTTTTTTTTTTTTTACAAATAACAGTTTCAGAGCAAGATATTTGGTTCAGCTGCGTATTAGGAAAATCTCTGTTATTGAATCTTTACTAGAGCACACAGAGTCAGCATCGTCGGGTATTACTACTCTGGGAAAACACAACCATTCGAAAGGGGTCGAAAACCCACCAAATGTATGTGTGGCTCTTTGATATATATCACACACACACACACACACACACACACACACACACACACACACACACACACACACACACACACAAACACACACACAGGGCTCTCAGATTTCCTTGTCACTCTGATCCCTGTCAGCTCAGCAATCTTCTTGTCTTTCACTCCTCTTTCTTTGATTCGTTCCTCTTTTGTTTTTTTCTTCCCTGAACATCTCTTCACTCTCACAGCTGCCACAAACAGCTGTAACGTTCCTCCTCACCCCTTTGCTAAGACAAGAGCAAAGGAGAAGTTGACTCCCCCCAACGTGCACACAAAGATCCTCATTTCCCATGTGAACCAGCCTCCGCGACAAAGTGTAACTAAAAGACTCACATGGATAAAATGACAAAGAGTGCTCTGAATTTCATACTTACACTGCACTCTCTGTGTGTGTGTGTGTGTGTGTGTGTGTGTGTGTGTGTGTGTGTGTGTGTGTGTGTGTGTGTGTGTGTGTGTGTGTGTGTGTGTGTATGTGTATGTGTGTGTGGTTGTGTATGAAGGAATGCATATGACCATCTTGTCACAAGGCTCTCATAAGGATCATTTGCTGTTACTGTTCTCTAGAAGTGTGAAACCAGCACATTAAACTTTATGCTTGTGCGTCTGTCACAGTTTCACGCTGCTGTAACCTTGTTTTTGTGTTATTTATAGTCGCATGCGTTGTAACCTGGCATCTCTATGAAAGTGTGTTTGGGCTACATCTGCTGAGTACATGTGTGCACGCAGCCTGAATGTGACCTGATGTTTTTAAGTAACACTGTAAATCTGCCCCGGATGTGAGTGTGTGTGAAATGTGGTTGGTAATGGCTGTAAATATTTCTGCTGGACATAAATATGTTGAGCCCCTGTTTAAACTGGAAAGTCTCTGTGCATCTGTGTCTGTGTGTGTGTCTCTGGGTGTGTATGTGGGACTATAAACACTAAGTTTACAACAATCCCGAATACATGCATGAATGGTGTGTGTGGGTACAGGGAGCTTTAGTACATTAACGAGAGAGGAAACCTCAGGAAAAGGCTTTCATAAAGTCAAGAGGAGGAATTTAGATTGAAGAGAAAGAAAGCAGAAAAGGTCATGTGTGTGCATTCATGCGTTTGTGATTGTACAAGCACTGAAAAGTGAGGGGACTCTCCTCCTAAAAAGAGTTTAGGGTGTGTAAAAACAGGGGGAGGCTAATGGACTGAGTGGAGGACAGAGAGGAGGGGAGGTGAGGTGAGTGCTGCTGTTTCATGGTTTTGGAAAGGAGTTGTGTGTTATTTTTGTAAGGAGTGGTGCACTTTCTCTTTCCCTCATTTACTGAGAGTGCAAGGTTGGGGGTCTCCCAGTAACCTGCTAAAGGGGAGCGTAAACAGGAGTAGAGGAGAGGCGGGTGAGTGGTGACAGAGGGGGAGAGAAAGGGAGAGTGACAGGTATAGAATAGGCTGAAGAGGGGAGAGAAGAAAGGCAGGTTGCTTTTACAGCAAAATACTTAAAGAGGGGGAAAGAGATGGTGAGGGCCTGAACCTGTGGCTAAAACTAAGACAGCTAAAAACCATAAAGACACTTCAACAGAGTAAAACAGTTTAATCTTGAAAATACCAACTTTCAATGAATTCTTGATTTTATAAAATATTGCTATGGTCTGTTTCAGGATGATTCAGACGTTTTTATGTATTTTATGTAATGTTTTGGTTGATATTTTTCAGCAGCACTTGGAGAAATAAACAGGAAATGAAGAGGAGCATGACACAAGGCCAAAGTCACTGAACAGAAACTCTTACATCTCATCATTCAGTAATGTCTTGGTGATGTTTTGACCTTTCATGAAAAAAGTGGCATCAACTCTTAATTTTGCCTCTGTGCAAAATGATGAGGGCATAGCACGTGGTGTCTCATCACATGGAGATATTTTTGGTCGTGTGTTCTGCCTTGGTTACTGATTTTAAAAAATCTCTGGATTCACTTTTAAGAGAGGCATGGAGGGCTGCTGTCCATATGAATCCTTTATGACCTACCATACAAAGTCTACCAGAGCTTGTTTTACATGCTATCATGTCATTTTTTGCATTAAGTTTTGCTATACATGAATATAACATTTATATCCCCAAATCTAATAAAATGTAAAGACTTATGTCCAAACTAACTAAATAAATTGCTTCAAAGTGCCATTAAAACTGTTATAACAGTTTTATTTATTTATTTATTTATTTATTTTTTACATAACAATGTAAATTTTGCTTATATTTTCCCACTATACAGAAATGTCATGTCTGTATCCCTCAAAATGTAAATGTAATAAGATGTGAAGCTGTATTGTATATTCAAAGTAGGAAGCCATGTGGACAACTGTGGCCTGGATCATAATGCTTTTGTTGTGTATACTTCATACTGTATTTCTGAATACAAATCAGTGGAAGGAAACAAAGCTCTGGCGCATGTTGAAAACACAACATGAAATCGAACTCCACAGATTTTATATGCAAAAAAAATCATGATCAATCTATCTTATCGGTAGGGATGGGTACCGAATTAGGTACTTTTATAGGTACCAGACGAATTCTGTCAAAAGTACTGGGTACAGATTCAACTGGGTACAGATTCATGTAAAATCAAAAGGTACCATGTTTAGGTACCTGAATGCATTCTTGTGACTGAGGGAGTGGAAGTATAGGTGATTTTCCATGCTGGATATGAACACAGCATTGCAAGGTCATATATTGATGATTAAATATGTTAAATTGAAAAAAAAAAAATTTTTATTATCAAACAAGTTTATATTTTTTACCACATAAACACAAAAAAAATACCGAAAATTGGTACCGTTGAGTACTGGTACTGATTGCCAGGTACCAGGCATCAGTATCATATTGTTTCAAATGTGAAAGGTACCCATCCCTACTTATCTGGTTTGAGATCTACCGCCTATCAGAACTGAATATGGAAATCATAGCAATGGGGTTAAAATACAGTTAATGCCCCGGACCTAGAAATATACCAGGAAATGATTCCCTTCCATTCCTCTCATGATTTCTTGGCAAAATCTTCCCTAAATGTCTGTTTTAAAATCTCTGTCTTCTCAATTTGTGTAATAGTTAGGATGCAAAAAGATGTATCAGTGCCATGAAATCACTTTCTCAGCTTGACAACATCAAGGTCTCAGCACAAGAGGAGCTCTGACATTGAGGTGATGGATGCTGCCAGTGCAAAAATAAAAAAAGCTGTCAGTGGACACAGGCCCTAACCTGCTCCTGGAAATTTGGCTTCTAAACATGCAGTCCTAACAGTGGTAGTGTTTTTAAACTCTTCTTTTTTCTTTTTTTTTGATTGATGGATTAAAGGAAAATCACAGTCTCCTCATGTTTGCAGTTCATGTAATGATTAACACTCCACGTGGCAATCAATCAGTTACTGTAGCATAAAGCCTGGAAACACTGTGATTGCACCACCACCGGTGCCAAACATGTGGTCAGAGGATATTAACAAGCCAGCAGGTAAGATAACTGATGAGAGTAAGTACAAACAAATATGAACAGATATGTATATACATTTTTATGTATGGATACTTATAAAAAACAGCTTGAGAAATCAGTTTAACAGATTCTCTGCTCTGTCCACAAAAGTCAGGCTGACCTGAGTGTTTTACATCTGTGGATTTTACTGCTTGTGCTTTCTGTTCCTTTTTTTATGCCTCAAAAAGTTCAACAGATATATCTGGTGACGTCTATGGACTTGTATTTCTCCTTTGCCTTGTTATTTACAGTTGATATATGTTTCAGAGCTGATCCTTGAACTGGAGGAATGCTGTTTTTGAGTGAGGAGACATGTTGAAGGTAATTGAGAGTGTCTTACTTTGAGCTCATGTTATTCTTTACAGCTACCAGTATCAATGGCAGTGAGAAGAATGACTCAAACCAGGATAAGTAAAAATTCTATTAAAACCAGATTACTCCTTCACTGTAATCACAACTTGTTGTTCAGCTATAACCAAAGAAAAATGAGAGAAATCCACTTAAAGATCCACTGATCCATAGGTAAACATAAAACAAGCCTAAAGTGAAAGATATAAAAACTGGCAGCTACAGACCGGCTGAGTGACAGGGTGAAAGAGTGAACGATGATCACAACAGAGAGCAGGTGAAAGAAAAGTGAATCCAGCTGCTGAAAGAGGGACACTCAGTGTTTTATGCAGGAGCTGAGAAAGTTATAGATGTTTTACTAGCAGGCAGGGGGTGGGGAAGGAAAGGTTTCTGTGCAACATATAAAAAGAGAGCAGAGGGAGGTTATTGCCTGAAGGCTTAAAGCTTTGCCCTGCACCCACACACACACACGCACACACACACTTACGCCACACACACACACACACACAAAGTAAAGTCCTGATCACACATAACACTGAGATGTGAAACACAAACACCCCGAGCGACCCAGACAAGACTAATGACTTTGGAAGAGGGACAGATTATGAGTTAAGCGGGAACCTTTCACCACATGTGTGTTTCCGCAAGGAAAGCCCAGGTGACACGTCGTCATCCTCATCCCCAGAGCTCTCAGACTTCTTTTTTCCGAGCAGGTCTGTGCCTGCACAGCTGGCCACATCGCCTCACACATGCAGGTTAAGGCTGGCCGGTCATTCCTCAAGCATTACCAAACACTGCGCAGACAAAGCAAGTGACCACTAGCCCCTGCAACCATAAATCAACACAGTCCACACGCCGGCACTAATCACTGTGCACAACACACTCAAATCTGTGACATATGTTAATATATTTGTGTACGGTCACGTATGTGTTTTTCCTCTGAGATTAACATTCTCCGGCTAATCTTGTGACCAAGGCCGTGTGTCGGTGCTTTGCAGAGTAACACCCAGGCCTCGGCCTTGACCCCCTGAGGGGGGTTGTGTGGGGAGAAAGCCAGGAGTCCCCCAGAGGAAATACTGCTCATCTATCAATGACAAGGCAACTTCTTTAAACAGAGGGCCCCATGCTGAGCGAAACAAAATGCAGAATATTTGAGAGTGAGTCAGAAAACAGCGGTATGGAAAGAAAAGGACAAGAAAACAAAAGCTGCAATCATAAGATCAATAAAGGAAACCACAACTCTGCTCAAAGCTGCTGAAAGTGACAGTTTCCATGTTCCTCCATCCCTGAGGCAGCTTTTCACAAATTCACAGCACAGTACTACACACAAAGTTATTCTATGTCCTGTTAATCTTGATAAAACACATACTAAAGGAGTGGGGAGGCACGTGGGAGGGGGCTGTGAACAGAAATGCTCCTATTTCCCAGGATCTAACTTTTTTTAAACTGCCACAAAAGTCTGCCTGCGCTGAACTATGTGGAAGAGCTTTAAGTGTTTACAGTAATGCTGCTCCCTCTGCCCAGAAATCTTCTGCAAGTGGATCTGGAATTGCAAAAATTGGGAGAAGTGTGCTCTGGGCTCTGACTGCAGATGTTTTGGAGTATTTTGTTCAGTCTTATTTATCTTTATGGATTTAGAAAGCTCTCTGGTTGTTGTAAGGGGTCACTTCTTCTCTTTTCTTGGTCAAAACCTTTGGCATACATGTGCCTAAAAGTAACTTGATGCTTTATCATACATTTCTGTTTATTTCTCTTATTTTGCGACATCCAGTGTTAACAGTCCTATTTCCTTTCCATGTTTGTGTTACTTCTGACTATTTTGGCAAAGACACATACAAGTAGGAGATCTTTTTTTTCAGATTCACTGTGTTTTAGTTGAAGGATTAGTTGGGAGTTTTGGGACATTTTCTTGCAGAGTAAAAAAAAGAAGTGTCAAAGATACAAAGATGAAGTTTCACAGATGTTTCTATGGCAGTCATTTTCCTTAAGTTTTGACGTTTCATAACACCTGAGGAATCTTGCAGGGTGGAATTTATTATTTATTTAGTAGCTGCTTCCGAGGTTTTAGAAGTTAAGCTAACCAGATGCTGTCTGTAGCTTAATATTTATAGTTTGAAAGAGCAGGTTTTCAAATCTATGAGGTTTTTTTTCTGTGAATAAAGATTAAAGAAGGCAGGAGTTGAAAGTAGGTGAGGAAAAGTAGAATCAGATGAAAAAACATGAAAGCACACAGGAGCTGCTATGAACAGACCTTAACAAGCAGGGGTACCTGGTTTTTGTACAGAAACAGGTACTACTGCTTGTTAAAGAACCAAAGTAAATAAAGTACAGATCAGGCTGACTCAATCTGACTTACTGTGTGTGTGTGCATGTGTGTGTGTATAAGTCTAATAAACCAACACATCTGGGCCTGTTTGCCACTTCATGAGTACAACAGAGCGAGGCTGCAAACAGCAATTAAAGCTGAGGAGTGTGGTTCGGTGATGATAGCTGGAATGATATATTACCTCTGTAACAACACCTGAGTAATGACACGCTGGGATTAGATCATCTAAGGCAACCTGTAGAAACGCAAGTGCACAGATTAAGTACAACAAAAACTTCTCAGGTTCCACACACAACGGACACACGTGTTTCACTTTTGTGTATATTTCAACAAAAACACTCTAAATGCTATTCAGTAACATGATTGTTCTTTGGTTTTCATGTGGCTCATTTCACCCAAAGGCTCAGACTACAACCAAAAAGTTCAACAGAAATCTGTAAGCACGCACTAACCTAAATTGAGATACTGGGTGAAGTCTTTGAATGACACATTGAGTCAGACTATCTTTACTGTCGTGTTTAAAATAATCGATGTAGACATGACTTTACTCATGTCAGCAAAGAAGAGAAGCTGCAACCTTCTCTAATGCACAGGTGATTTTTATCTGGTTTATTTAACAATAATTCAATTCGCATAAAAATGCATTTAGATCCATTGCTAATGACTAAGCAGTGCTGTCATTTTTGGAAAAGTACAAAAGTGAGAATTATCTCTTTGTCGGTCACTCACGCTGAACATAATGAGTTTGTGGTGCGTTTGTCAGGCAAACAAGACTTTTTTAAGTTTTTTTTTTTTCATTAATTATCATAAAAAGAATTTACCACTAATTAATTATGGAAAAAATCTTGAGGCTCTGGCCAGTAAGGGCAAAAAGCTGTAATGAAAAGCACAGCTTGTCTGTGTCTGCTGTAACTGACTCTGATGTACCCAACAAAATTATTTTTTCCCCACTGAAAGCTTTTCTCATCCAACTTCACGTCAGAGCCACAACAACCACAAACTTCGAAGAGAGGCATCCTGAATCCATCTGCAAGTCCTGAGACAAAATACAGCATCAAACACAAACTAAATACAGCTGAAAGCAGGATGTAGAAATGTAAATGACTCAGGGATTTTTTCAGACCTAAAGAATCATAAGGAAACTCCTCTTCAAGATTTTTCGTGTGAGATATGGAAATGTGTTTATGTTTGGTTATGTTCAACAAATATCTGCTAATATTCAGAAAACAGTGATGACCAAACAATGTTTTTGTGTCATATTGCTCAACATGTTCCCTGTCCAAAGCTGAAAAAAGCCCAGCCAGTCACATAAAGAGCTGGGAATTTATCTAATTCAATTTATTTACCTGAGGTTATGAAAATATGATGACCTGCTGCCTTTATGCTTCTCAAAACCTCATGCTCCTGATTTTGCCTCACTTGCTGCCAAACAGGAATTCGCTGTTGGTGATTCTTAGTAAATATTTACAGCAGAAGAGGACATTCGAAGGAGCTGAGGCGAGGGAGAACACTTGAAGTCTTTGAAAGTCTTCAGAGAGGAGAAGAAGACAGGAAGAGGAGCATTTCTTCCTGTGAAATGTCTACTTGAATTTGATGTCTCCTCTGTTTTGTTTTTGTTTGTTTCTGACAGCTTCTTCTGGATTTCCATTTTTTTGCTCCTCTCTCTGAAAGATTAACTTCTGCTCTTGTTGCTGCACTCTTTACACACACACACTCACACATAGGCTTTCCATGAATCTGTCTCTTCCTCTGACACAAACATCCTGCAGAATCTATTTCTTTCCATCACGCTCTATCTGTTGTTGCTGCGACTGACTCTTTCACCCCTCTGTCTCTCCCTCCTTTTTCTTCCTCTTCCCTTCTCACTCAAACACTCGTTCTCAGCAGCCTTCCTCACCGTTTCTTCCTCTCATACCCAGTCCCCTTACTCTTAAGCTCACCCTCCCACTACTGTGTGCAGATTTTTCTAAAAACAGTGCTCTCTTTCACTATTACTTAGCTGCGTCACTTCCTTCAACCCCCCCATACACACACACATGCACACACACTTCCCCTTTTTGCCCTCCTCATTTCCTCTGTCCCTCTCCAGGTTCCCCACATGCTTCTGTGAAACTGAAAAACACACACACATGTACACACAGCCAATCATTCTTGCAGTGGGCCTCAAGGGCTGTGTGTTATGACAAACACACCTAACAGATAATAGGATGTGTCACACTGGGTCTGGCTCACTCCTTCAAACACACACACATACGCACACACACTTACATATATACATTCAAGCCTGGGCAAAGTCCTGCATTCATCAGCACTTAAACCCATTTTAGGTAAATGTGGGTCGACAATCTGCAAAAGCAAACAAGGCAGCAAGAGAGACTAATGTCGGGTAAATATGTAACCCAGTGACTCAGGTTTAGCTATCACAGGACTGCTATTAGCACACACACACACACACACACACACACACACACACACACACACACTAACACACACACACAAAGCAGGTATTCTGCCAGGGACTGAGTCTGTTTTTACATGAGGACGAACAGTCACAGTCACAGAGAGAAAGAGAAAGAAGGGTGGGGGAGCGGTGGCCAAATTATCTCAACAGAGGAAAAGTCAAGAGCCCCAAAGTACCAACCGGTCCCCGGATTCAAGTGTCTTACTCCACTCTGCAAGAGGGCCAGTTGTGGAAGTAATCTAAGAGAGTAAAAAATGCAGAAGTGTGCCAGAGTGTGTCACTTCAACCTTATCAGCTCCTCCTGCGCTCTCACTTAAAAAAGCTTGAAGTGCTCTTCAGGCATTAATAACCTGCTCACATGTCGCTCTGGGTATTTGGGTCCCAAAGATCAGATCTAAAAAAGGGACGTAGATCAGTTTCATCAAGTTTATTTTTTCATCGGTCTTGTCATTCATCTCTCACGTGTGATATCTGTTAAACTTTAAAGCTCCCATATTATGCAAAAATCACTTTATTAAGTCTTTTAGTGAAATTTGTGGGTCTTTGGCTTTCCTCCCAGCCCACAAAATGTGATATTTAATGACAAAACCTGGATTTAGTAGTGCTTGTGAATGTAAAATGGTCCTGAATCCAGGTACATTACCAACCATCCACCAACAAACCTCGGACCCTGGATATGTGAGTATTTTAAATGCTGTGTGCTGTGGAGCAGATGTAAGAGCTTTTTCTCAATATCCCCCCTGTCTCTGTGTTAGCTTCAGGATGTTAACTTTAGCTGCGGTTAGCCTGTTGTTTTAGCCTGTATGTTACGGTAAACGAGCTTCACTGTTTGTTCTAAACATTGTGTACTCGGAGCTTGTGGCGCCGCTCTCAGTGACGCTGAAGAGCGGGGCGGTATCAGCGGTGGCTCATTTACATATGGAGGCCAAGCCCAATAAATCAGAGCGTTCTGAACAGAGGGGCTATGAGAGCCTGGAAACAATGCTGCTGTGCTTGATTTACTGCTTGATGTGCTTTTTGGACCAAAACATGTTACTACCATTTCATGAAGACATCAATGATCCATATTAAACTGCAGAATAGGAGCAGAGTATGGGACCTTTAAAGAAACGTGAGTATGACTCTGTTTTTTTGTTTTTCTCTGTCATATAACTGTGATGATCCCAAGAGAGACGCAACGCATTACTGTGCTGTAAGTACATTAGGGGTGATGGGTTGCAAAGCAGTTCACAGGAGAAGCGATGAGGGAGTAGCAGAGTAAAGAATACAAGGCCCATTTTGCCAGTTGTCAGCAGATGCAGAGATGCAATCAGCTGAACTGTCAGCTGATAGGAGCTGGCTTTAACAGCAGCTCTCTGAACTAAAAATTTGATCAGTCTATGAAAGACCTATGCCTATATAAATACAAAACGATTAGAAAAACTACAATTTATTTAAGAAATTCATCATACAGGACTTAAGTTGCCTGGTTAAACAGTCAACTAGGTCAGCTTTATGTTGCTCCTTTATAAAAAATCTCACTAAAGCTATGAAATGAGTGTCATGGATTAAAAGCCACCATGCAGAGCACTGGAAATCTGCAAGGTTTCACTTATTCTTTGGAGAAAAGTAGTGATTTATAAAAGCTGGAATCACAGGAAAGTTGTGGAAGTTAGTGCTGAAGCAAACGGTGGAAAATATGAAACTGAGCCAAGAGTAAAACTGTTACGTTCCTGCAGCTGAGAGGTGAAATATGCCAAAATGTCAGATTTATACTCTCAAATGCTACACCTTACTGAAAGAGGCTAAATGACAACAGCGTCTTTTTAAAAAGGTGGTGATATAATCCTATAATATAAGCAATCACTTTGTGGTGTAGCATTTAATTGAGTGAAATGAAGAGTGAGATTCGTGCCTGAGCGTCACCTGAGTGTTTAGACTGAGTCTGCCCTCAGTCTGATCAGACCAGCTGATCTGCTGCACAAACTTTGCTACAAATCACGCTGATCCACGCTGAGAGGCAGAAGAAGGTTATGACCTCAATCATCACTGAAGGCCTCAAGCCAGGCTTCACAATAACACACACACAGTTTAACTCATACAAACCTTCAATCAGGACAAACACACATGCATAAAGGTGTGTGTGGCTTCAAAAGGTAGACAACACACACTCTTTGGGGGCAACTGCAGCCAGTTTCTATTTGAGCGCTCATTAACAAGCAGTCAGTGATGGTGTGAGGGGATGATTTTCTTATCAAATACATCCTGATGGTCTTAAATCCTAAATTAAACAGAGGTGACTATAAAAACTGTGTTAAGTTGGTAAATCAATGTATGATTTCCTCACCTGTGAGAAGCACCTGCGGTACTCCTTCTCTGGCCCCGAGCATCTGTACACTGGTGGGGCTCCTCTTCCTCCATCCCTCCCTGATTCCACCCCCAGGTGCGGGCTGTGTGGGTGCTGTAGTGGGTAGATGTTTCCAGCCTGTGGGACCTGAGGGCTGAAGCCTGGGCGCAGCTCCCTGTCTCTGTGAGCAGCAGCAGAGCGGTGGAGCGAGGTGGAAAAAGGTGAAGCAGCTGCAGGAGCAGGGCGGGAGAGAGGAGAGGTGGGAGGGGGCGGAGCCGTGACAGAGTGCCAGTCAAAACGGTGGCGGCTAGACGTGAAAGACGGTGATGAGGAGCGAGAGAAGGAGTGAGAGGGTGGGACGCGCTCCCTCGCTCTGCTGCGCTCTGTGTTGGTCTGTGAGGGTCTGGCAACATGGCGGTGTTGGTTGCCAGTTGTGGCTGTGGTCGCTGTGGGAGACTCCTGAGCTGCAGGCCCCTCAGTGATTGCCTCCTCTTCACTTCTTCCTGCTTCATCTCTCTTACGTCTTGTCTCATCCTCCTCTCTCCTGGTGCTCTCTGTGGTGTCTTCGTTGACGGTGAGTCCAGGTCCTGTTGTTGCTACTTCCGTACCGTTAGCAGTGTGACGAGCCTGGCGGTTGGGACGATGCAGAGGCAGAGAGAACGGGACTCTGCCGTACCCAAACTGACCAGGACGGATGCTGGAAGACCTGTATGAAGAAAAAAAAGGAGTGTTAAGAGAATATAATTTGGACCAAAAATCAGGGGCAGTGATATGGATAAGGAACAAAAGACAGAACCAGTTTGAGATACTGCTGATGTTAGCGGTTCAACATAATTATAAGTGACATGGAGCCAACAGGCTGTGGTGAGCAGGCCGAGTAATGCAATGCCTGTTTGTGTGACAGAAACCAGAGGTAGTGATGTAATGACATGGCAGATACCAGAGGCACAGATGGGCACAACTCCAAATACTGAAACCATTAAAACAAACTCCTCGACGGCCTGAACTAAGTCAGCACTTTCACTTACAGCAGCACCCAAATGAATTCTAAGCTCAGGACTCAGCACTTTTTATTATTTTTGTGACCTCTTTAATGCTAATTGAGTCACAAATCTTTACTTTGTGAGTTCCCGTGTGGTGAAATTTAAGGTTTGTGCTGACAAAAGCTTTTTTTTTTCTGTTTATTCTAAACAAGCTGCTGTTGCCACTGACGGTGATGCAAACTCACTTCCTGTGGGCTGAAGTCACTTCCTGGAAAATACCATGAGCAAAGCATATGTAGAGTTTGCATTTGCTGGAAGTTGGCTGAGTAAGTGTTTTTGTATCTTAGGAGAAAAAGAAACAATCATCTTTGAGAGCATGTTTATAAGTTTTAATTTTCTGTTTGGAGCTTCAAACATCTGGTGGTGACACACTGACTAGTACTTCTACTGATGTTTGACCCAAATACCAACCGATCACAACACTGCATCGTTAAAAATGTTCAGCTAACAGTTTAACTCTTGGGATTTAAGATAACAACAGAAATGGACAAAAAGCAAAACATCCTGCAGCTGTCACTCGAATGACTTGGTCTTTCCTTGCAGATGTGATTTCCCATGAGTTAAAGAAATTTCCATTTTCAACATTTTTCCCCCCGTTGGCTTAAAATAATTGGAATTTTGAACATTTACAATTCCACTACAGTTGTGTGACTCCTTCTGCTTAAGAACTGTGTGATTGGAGTGATAATAGTTCGCCCCTTCATTGCCAAGGCACACTCACCTCCTGGCTGGCAAACCCTCAGGATTGCTGGAGATGGATCTCCTGCTCCCTCCAGCCCTAATTGCTGCTGGATTGGTCGGCCTCCTGATGATGCGAGCAGGCTGGCTGTAACTGTGTGATGGAGGGTGGTACTGGGAGCGGTACACTGACATGTGGTCTTGGCTGGATGGGGTGAATTCTGGCTGGTAAAAGGGAGGGGATGGATTAGCCTGTCCTGGAACAGGGGCTCCTCCTCCTCTTCCTCCTCCACCTCCATCAGTGTCCCGGTACAACGGCAATCCTGGGTTGTGATTGGTTGGAACCTGTGGTGAGTGGTAACGTGGGTGTTGCCCTGGATAACGAGGAGGGTAGAAAGGGCGTGCAGGGGAGATGCCTCCAACACCTCCAGGTAAATAACCCGCCCAGTTAGGTGGAGAGTGGGTGAGGGGAGGAGCTTGAGGAGGCGGGGGAGGTGTACACTTCCTGCTCCTCTGCGAGACTCCAACACCGCATGTTTGAGTGCATTCTGACCACTCTCCCCAGACTGACCAAACCCCGTCGATAGGCACAGGCTCAAACACCTGCCTGGACCGCCGGCCTGCCACCTGGATCACGCACAAAAACACATAAATAAAGTAAAAAGTTAACTTATCAATAGAAAAAAAGAGATGTGTATAATGGTATGAAAGGTGAAACAGATGGACAACCTCAAAAGCAGAAGTTGTTGATTTTTTTTAATAAAAGAAAGATTTCTGCTTTGTTTTTAATTCAAACTGTCGTTTGTATCAATGTACGTACATTGCCTTACCTTGGCCATCCAACAGTGCAAAAATAAAGGAAACAAAATCACATTATGATGAGAAAAGATAATTGTATCAGCTCGTCAGCCAGTCTTATCACTTCTGACAATCTTGTATGTTATTAAAGGTCATTTTTGAGGTAATTGCCCTGATTCTGTTGGCGCTACATTTTTCCTCATCACTCCCTGTCAGGCCTCTGTCAAGAATAAAGAGACTTTTAACAAAAGTTCATCTGTTCACGAGGTAATGGCTCCATCATCACCACCTTTCAGCACTCAGCAGTACAAGAAACCTGTGTGAAAACACTACCTGTACTTGTGCAGTGTTAGCTTGGGTTTTTTTTTCTAACCTAATGCCTCCATGAAGTCCTGATTGGATCAAGATGAATGTCATGAAAATGGGTTGTTTCACATACAAAGTCAGGAATCTCTGGTTTAACCCAGCAGCTGTATACACCTTAAAAATATGAGTATTCCAACAACAAGACACAACCTGAGCTCAGACATCATATCAATTCAACTAACATCACCACACGCCCACTCTACACCATCCCTTCCATGAAACTGGGTTGAATTTTCTTGAACAGTGCTTCTTGAATTGCATGTCCAAGTGTGCAACAACTGACTGTAACTCTGCCGAAGAGGAGGTGAAAACTGCCAGCCTTGGCAACAATTTACAGAAGTTAAATACTGCACTTAGCAAAATCTTTGCCTGTGCTAATCAAAAACCTCTGTGTGGACTCATTTCTTCACAGTCTACTGATGAGCTGTGGTCTCGTGAGTTTCCTTCCTCCAAAGCCAAAATATAAATCCTGAACTCCTCATAGTTCAAGGGGGTTTAGAAGGGACTCAGTCACCTGCCAGCAGCTTATGAGCAGATGGATAAAACCACTGGAGTTTGTGTTGTGTGAAAGTGCCGCCGAGACGACAAGATTGAGGCTGATCTGGCTGTGCCCGTGTGTGTTTGCATGTTGGAGAGCTTGAATGTTAATGCCAGGTCGGGCTTTGATGTCTTCCTCTGCGGCTGTAGATAAATGTTTCTCCTCTCATGTCATAAGTGAAGCATCGGGCTGGTTGGCACAGCCGCAAACATGAGAGCTGAACAAAAGTTTCCATTCAGAGAGGACCAAAACATAAATCTGAGCACCACTTCTCCCCCCTCCCTCTGTTACTGAGTGTGTTAATGTGTTTAAACATGGGCAGAAATATGCAAGTAAACACGCTGTACAAACTGTATGTGGATGTGTGGAGGGAGAGGACAGGTGGAAGCTGCATACCTGAAAGCCTGATGGTGATTTATTCAGTTTGAGAGTTCATTAAGGGGGAATAAAAAGTTTCTGTGAGAACGGGATGAAAAGAGGGAGGGGGGGGGGGTGTTGAGTCAGACAGGCCTAAATGACTATGAGTGTGTGTTTGTGTGTGCATGTGTGTGCAAGTGTGAGGTGTGGTCTGTCGCAATGGGTGACATCAAACCCACAGCTGCCACATAACTGGGACCATTAATGAGCAGGGTGCAGTGACCCTGCAGCAGTCACTGCTGACCTGTGGAGCTACTGGTTAAACTCTGACACACTGTACCACCAGACCCAAACCACACCGGCCTGAAGCTGTGAATTCTCCCTCCGCTGTTACTACACCCTTTAAACAAATGATGCTTCTGGCATGAGAGCAGGTCTTCTCCAGCTGTGAGGCCCTCTGAAGGTTGGGTTTACATTTTTTAAATTCTGTCTTAAAACAATAGCATCATGTCCAAAAGTAAATGAATTCATTTAGAGTTTTATAACATCATGCTTCTTCTCTGTATCTGGAATTTTAACAGGAGGTACTGGTGAATTATTCTTCAGCTTTTTGTACCAATAGTCGTTACAGGTGTCTGGATGTATTTACTTTAATAATACTAGACATACAACAAATATATCTACAGCAAACTTCAACACAGAACAATCAGACACAGTGCTCGAACAAGAGATGCCATTAAAGGATCAAGCTCTCGTTGAAAGTTGAACTCTACATTCAGGAGTCTGCAGGCCTGGAATGAGCTGGGTTTTGGTATCTGAAGTGTTTTGATTTCATTTTGAAGTCTGTGTAGTTAAGTCAGATCGTGTTTCCACAGGGTTTGGCACACAAAGGCAAGAAGAGCGAAAGAGCCAGAACCCTAAAGCCACAACACAATCCTGGACGTTCTCAGCAGTCATCTTACAACGATCTAACCAGATATCTGTAATCAAGAGCAGCCCACCAATCCACTCAGCAGCGTTTCTTAACATCAAGTCTTTTTGGGCTTTTCAAGTTGCTTATCAGACTGCAAACAATGGCAAAACTCAACCATTGTGCCCAAAGACTTCCCTCACCATCATCATCAGACACCATCAGACAACAGCCAGACTGCTCAAATGAAGAAAATGACAGCAAATGTATCTATTTTTGCTTTTTTTTTTCAATGGACTGAATCCTCATTTACACACATCATGTAAAAATATAATTTTAAGTTTAAAGTTGGAAAACAGAGAATAATTTCCATTTAAGTACAAAGAGCACTTATATACAAGCCTGCAACAGCAAAGTACAAATCATGGATTTTAACAGAAGTCGAGCTTCTGACATCAAAAACAGCCAATCATAGATCTGGATTTTAGATTTGCACTTAGAATGGCCAATCAGATTTCACCATTCTGGACACATCTCTGTCAGAGAATGATTAATATCCCTTCATCAAAGATGTAAATCCTGGTTTTTGGGAGGCGACTGGGGTAGAAGAAGCAGATTGTAGTCACCATGACATAAAATTGTCTTCAACGCTTTTAGAACAAATATCTTCTTCCATTTTTACCTTTGCTTTTGGTTTCCACCTCTCCTCTAACCTGGTCAACATTTTTGTGTCGAGTCTACTTGGTAGTCCCCCATGCAGTCATGAGCACAGTGTTGAGTGATGGAGCATCTGCGTCTCTCTATGATACTTTGTCAAAACGCCTGTAGGCAGCGCAGTCTCCTTTTCTATTGTCCAGTGAACTATGGCGGCCCTGAGTGTATTATGTTAAAATGGCGTTGACAAATGTTTCTGTTGATCCAATAGCCATTATTACAAAAGGCGATACAGAATAGTGGTCAGAAGTGACACAAAGTATAGCAATTCCAGAAAGGCAGTAAATGTGGAAAATATGATGCTGTCCAATGAACCAATCACAGGGCTTCCACATTGTTTCAATGTTAGTTACATTTCTAACTATGGAGCTGATTCTGCTCTGTATCTCAGATGATGACCATTAGACAAAACACTTGGGAATCTGAAAACTTAAACGTGAGCTAAAACACTCTCCCAAGCTCTGTGAATATGAGTGAAGCTGATAATTCAGGTGATAATCCTTACAGGTACACCTCCAATAGCAACATCCTTTGACACTGCTATGTAAAACATATTTGTTATGAAAACATCTGTTTCAACCTCTTGCAGCAGTGTTAACATTGTAGAACTTATTGAATCATCAAAAAATGCAGTAACACAAACCTGAACACAGTGATGTTTCTATTAGCAGCACCTCACTAAAATATGTTGAAATCTACAATAAAAATGCTTTCCAAAGTTCAGCAGAAACTGATATGAGCATTTGGCAGACTAAGTTGGTAAATTCAAGATGCTGTTTTACAATTTTTCATTGTTTTTGGTCAGCAATTCCCTGATCTGTATTTTCTCAGACGGTGTGGACAGGATGGACTTTGGTTCTGTCCAACAACTCTATTTAAACATGAGCCTGTCAGACTTGACAAATGTTATCCTGTCAGGGTCTTTTAACCCCAACACAGAGATGCTGTTGTCCATAAATGTCTGTTTTAATGAGCAGATGACTCACCTTCTTCTTGGCAGCCTTGGTCATGGAGGTCGTGACCACCACAAAACCCCACAGCACATATAGTCTGCAGGAGAGAAGAAGAGAGGCTGAAGGAAGTGGCAGATATACACTGTTTTAAACACCAGACCCCTGAAAGAGGTCTTTCATAGAAGACATAATGGTTCCATGACCTAAGGCTTACATTTCTATATGCTGTTTAACTCACACAGACCTTCATTATTCTCACTTTGGTGTGTGTTACCTACATTTTTAAATGTTTTCCTCTCAAATTGTTCAGGTGTGTTGAGTGGACTGGCTATCAGATGTTCCAGTGACCTAACTGTACATTAGTGACCACTTATGCCACTTGCTTTCCCATTACAGGTGGTGTGAGGGCTCTGGGGGCTAACACAAAAGTTTCTTTTTCCCTTCAGGGTTCACAGGCAAACATCTCAATCAAGCTGGGGAAGCCTGGGAGGCCTTAACAAACTAATGGGTTTAAACAGCAAGTATGCATGCCTCTCTCTGGGACAAAACACACCCTAAGGATGTAACACACACACACACACACACACACACACACACACACACACACACACACACACACACACACACACACACACACACACACACACACACACACACACACACACACACACACACACAGAGGAAGAATCAAGCTGAAGATGCAAAGTCATCTTGAACAAAGTGGGGCTTTTGTATTTTTAAGTTTGATGTGGTTTAAGTTGTAGGATGGTGTTGAGAGCTGCCTTTAAATTTGTTTTGAGTCCTTAAATTTGATGTGTAACCACTTAAAGCATCATAAAACAGAACCACAGAGTGCACAGCATGAAAGCTGTCCTTGTGAAGAAATTATTTTATCTTGCATTGAGACTTTAAAGTATTTTTTTCTCCTGTTTAGGGTGACACATTTAGGTTAAAGAACTTGATTTGGAATAACTGACATTTCTCAAGCTGTTTTCAGTCATCATATATTTTTTAATAAACCTCTGCAACAAGTGCTTTGAGAACAAGTGGAATATCACCCGTATGTCTGCCAAGAAAAATAGCCTTAACATGATACTAAACGCTCCGCTAAGATGGACATTTCAGCGCTCACCACGAGAACCAAACCATCACCACAACCAGCCGTCCGCAGGCCACATGTAGTCAGAATAATTGCTGCCTTCTTCCCACTGTGGTGCACCGCCGTGGTCTCTGGAAGCTTCCCCACACCAGTCTACATAACTACCCCGAGAAACACAGACAAAGGTCCCGCACAGTCCGACACAACAGAGCCGCTCAGGCCGAAGTAAAGACCCCCTACCCGGGTCCACGTTTCCCCTGGCCGCTACAGTGGCACATTGTAGGATAAACTCAGAGCTGCGGGGACAGAGAGGAGGAGAGGAGAGGGAGATATGCAGAAGAAAGAAGGGAGTTAACTCACAAAAATCTGCCCTGGGGAGAGAGGGGGACCTCTACCTAAACTCAGATGCCTTCGGATAAATTCCGATCATATATCCTGAACAGCGCCTAGTGCGTAACGACAAGACTTCGTGCGTAAAAGCCAAAAACTTCGCCACCAAACAAACCCACATTTTGAAAAACCTCAACAACCATTCTCGCTGAAAGGAAAAGGGGGATGCAGACATCCACATGTGCGGTTGTGTACAATCAAGAGTGAGAGAAGCGGCAGGTTGCGGCTGTGAAAGTCATCAAAGTTTTTACCTGAACAGCAAATCGAGCCTCATGCTCCTTCAGAGAAAAGTCTCCGACAAGAAGTCTCACTCCGCTGTTTATCACAGCGATTGATTATCAGTCCAGTTTAGTGTTTGGTTTGTGGTCTGTTCCAGTCCGCGTAGTCCTGAAAGAAACGTGATGAGGTCCTACTGAAGGCTTCTTCAGCTCCCTCTCCCTCCCTCTTTCTCTCCCTCACTCTCTCTGTCCCCTTCCTCCTGTCACAGTCACTCCCCGTGATTTTTGGAGAGTGGGAAGGGTTCCGTTTTTTTCCTCTCCTTCTTTCAATCCGTTCACTCGACAACTTTTTTTGGATCCTTATTATAAACTGGTGTGACGCCTGGCAGCCAGGGGGCCAGGGGAGAGAGAAAGAGGGGAGGAGGGGGGACAGGAGACACAAAATGAACAGATTACACAACTCTCTCTCCCTCTTTCACACGCATACACTCCCTCTACCCCTCTCTTTCACACACACACACATATACATACACACGTACCACTATGGGCCCTGACTAAGCTATAATAACTCTCAGAGCCGCTTTCCTTAGTTGCACAATCCAACATAAGAATGCTCTATTGTACTGGGTCACACTGATCAGTAGTAATGATCTGCTCATTGTCGGAAACAGCCCTGAGCTGGCAGCATCTGCAGCAGGGACACTTTGTTGGGGAAGTACGGGGGTTTATGGGCTCACCATTGTGCCAAAACAAACACTAATTGTTCTGCAGTGAAGTGCAAAAGGAAAATGCAAACTGGAAAATTGCTTTTTTTGAAGTCTACATGCATGAAATACGGCCGCCGACTTACTGGCAGCAGGTTGTTGTGTTGCAAAAGTCAAGTTAGAATGATACAAGCATGGTTTGGTTTTTCTCAGCCACACAGAAGCACAAGAAAAAAGACATGCTGGTGTAAGTGCACCCAAGGGATATGACACTTCTGAGAGGGAATGAGATGCAGTATGCGTGTATAAATGTGTGTGTGTGGGCTGTGATCTCTTCTTCTTTGAGGTTTGAAGCAGATGTGAAAACTGTCTGATGTATTTGGTTTCTTTCCACCTACTTTTCCAGTCAGTGAGTTGGTACAGTTTTTTAGTCTGACCAAACAAAGCCCACATGGGACAGTCGGGGGTAAAAAGTGACACAGAGGTGGAGAGGGAAAAATGAAGTTATTCATGGGATAAAGAGATTTAGTCAGAGGTTAGAGAGGGCGATATATTGTGTATCCAGTGGGGAAACTTTGGGTGGAATGTTGATGAATATTTCATCCATATTTGAAGAAATGTGTTTTTAAAATAAACACTTAAATCTGAATTAGAGAAACATGGAGAGTCTCATAAAAAGGTGAAGAAACAGAAACTCGTGTTCCTTTTTTTTAGTTGAGGCAGATTCTACTTTTCACTTCATCTGCATCAAGAGAAAGTTTATGAAATGGTTCAAAACAGGAAGAAGACACATTTAAAACCAGTGAAATGTGTTCAAGTTCAACAGCTTTGCCTCAACAGTAGAAAGATGAATCAGCTGTTGTTTCTCAGTTTTGTACACAAATGGCAATAAAAAAGACAGATGCAGGTCTGAAATCCGTTTAGAGCAAGCCTGGAAATTTGTTTTCTCCCATTTGGGAATCTGTTGCTCCATATGAGCTGAAGTCTGGATATGGTTATTGTTACTGAGTGGTGTCTTTGAACCCGTGAGGTTTGGGCACAGTAGTGTGCATGACAACTTCTAAAACATCTTCATCCTGAAAAGAAATGAGAGAATAAAGCTGACAGTAGGGAGGAAATATGTAAAGATGATGGAAAAAGGAGGGACAGTTATTCTGATGGGGAACTGAAAACATTGTTTACTACGATCCCATGTGAGCTTGGCGCCCAGCTCATCAACATAACAACACCGCCACAGTTGGTCGGTCTTGAGGGACTTCTCTGATCCTTCTTCAGCCTCCTTATTAACATTTCCCACCCTAAGAAGAGCCTGTGAGAGGAGAGGCGAGATGGTGGAAATGTGAGAGGGAGCGTTGAGTGGAACGGAGGGTGGGCATGCACTGAGTTATGGTCTCACACATATTAGCACACCCGGGGCTTTGAGATGCCCCAGGGCCAGGCTGCTGCTTTTCTTGGACCGGCATCCCACCACATGGATGCATCGATGGTGACGGAGATTAGTGACTTCAAAGCCCAAAAACTGAAGACTAAAACCACATAACAGAGTGGGCTTTAGATCTGATCTGTCAAAATAAAAAAGTTAATGTTAAAGGCGTAGCAAGGATGATGAGGGTGGATTCCAGAGCTCTGTGCACGCACACACGCACACACACAGTCACTCAGGATTTGTGTGTGTGTGTGTGTTTTCTGTGTGATTAGTGTAATGGATATCTTTGTACTTCTAAGCAGCATGTCTATCAGTAACTACAATTAGCCAGAGGTCATTGCCATGGCCACCGGTGGCCCGTGACCACTTATAGCCCACTGCTCCCCTCCTCCTCCTTGTCTCTTTCTTCTCCCTCCCACTCTGTCTCCCTCCTTTGGATCCCAAAAAGCAATAACATACATGTCGGTCTGTCGGCATGCACCACTAACCGCACAACTTCGATAAGCAGAATGTCAGTATCAACTAGTCAACACAACACCAAAGCTGGGAGCAGTCCAGGGAGGTCTGAATGTAGCAGCAGATCTGTTATTTGTCTCGGATGGCTGATCTGAGTAATGACGCTGTATATCAGAGTAGCACGCCCCCGTGGGAGTGATACACAACTCCAAATACTTTCTACATGTACACCGAACCCCCTGCCTCTAGAAAACACAAACACACCCCAGCCTCAGGCTCAGATGCAGTAGGTGAAAACTCCTGAACTGTTAGAGTTAATGAGGCCTCCAGGCTGCTCCGGACCAGCTGAGGGGTCAGGGATCGGGGGTCTGCAGTAGCCTACACAGGAGGGACCATCATGAGGGGTTGTTTGATGGTTATCGTTAACTATTTTAGACCACGGGAAAAAGTAATGCCTGCTCAGGTTACTCAACCTTACAGTGACAAAGAGAAGAGAGCGTAGTTCAAACTCACGAACAGGTAGAAAGAAGAGCTGGAAGAGGAGGTGGTGTCTGTCATCTCTGTTAGCTGAATGGGTATGGGCTGAGGTTTGTGCCACTAGAAACTGAATGTGAGTTATTATATTAAATTTGAAAAGCATGATGTTAAAATCAAATTTAATGTTTTGAAATTGAATTTTAAAAAGTTTTCACTCACTTGAAAATTAAACTCTCTATATTCCTTGAATTATTACCTCTGCCAAGGAGGTTATGTTCTTGGATAGTTTGTCTGTTTTTCTATGAACAACATTACTCAAAAAGTTATGAACGGATCTTGATGAAATTCTCAGGAAATGTTCAAAATGGGATAAGGAAGAAGTGATTAAATTTTGGAGGTGATCCAGATCACTATATAGATCCAGGACGTTTTTAAAGGATTCTTTATCATTGTGAGATAGGGCCATTTTCACCATATGTTTTCTATAACTCCACAATAAATGGTCGGATTGCTTTGCAAAACAGTACAAGACAAGGTCACCATAATTTCTGACAGATGTAAAAGTACGATCCAGATCCTGGCAATATTCTGGATACTGAGATCCTGAATATGAAATATGTACTGGGTCATCATAATTTTCAACACTGTCAGGTAACAAATTATCGTACAAACCTGCAACTAACACCAAATTGTAGCAGACAGTCTGCTGAAAGGGAGTATGACATTAAAGTAGGACTAAAGACAATCACAATATGCTTGGCGGAGGGCTGTGCTCTCTGAGAGCTTTTCTAGTGAAAAATATGAAATGAAATTTCAGATTTAGTTTTACAATCAAATTCTGCTTCATTAAAAAAATATCACTTATACCATTCAAATTAGTGACACACTGAGGTGGGGGAATTCATGACGTATGTCCACTGCCACAGTCCTGTACTGAAGTCTTGTAACCTGAAAACAACAGTATCAAAAGAAAACAGAATAGAACAAAATTATACAAGCAGACATGAGGAGGATTTCTGTGGGTCTTTCCTCGATGACATAGTGGTCGTGCCAAGCATAGTTTTGTTAAATTGAAAAATCTAAATCTGAATTTTGATAATCGGTTGAAATTTACATTTCTAAATTCAAGGAATAAAGAGAGTTGAATTTTCAAGGCTAAATGCAATTTCAAAGCAAGTAAATTATGTTTCACAACATTAAATTCAATTTCAGATCATGCTTTTCAAATTTAATACAATTATTCAAATTCAGTCTCTCATGGCACAAATCTCAGCCCACAATAAGATTTTCTGTTGGTTTGTTGAACACTTTGGTGTAAAACTTAACAACTCTGAGATGAATTACACTAAAATCTCTACTGGTTTTCTTGAACTCCAGAAGATGAACCTTACCTCACCTGCATTTCAGTGAACAATAGCAAATTGCTAAAACAACTTCTCCATACAAATTCAGCAAACAATTTTGGTGTTAGATGCCATGTCTGAACGCTAGACATAAAGACATTTTTCATTTCATTACCACTCGTTAAATACCCCAAAACCTCCAGAAGCTGCTCCCTCCTGGAGGCTGTATCACCTGATGACAGTTGATAGGTTCTGTGGTTGTTTTTTATACATCGTACTTATGTAACTTTATGGGTTTTTCTTCTCAAAATTCCCTGCCAGCAGGAACGGGATCAACAAATGTGCTTCCCTCATGTTTCAGAGGCTCAAGATGAACCTTTGGTTGCCCATAACTCTCCTCACTGAGTAGGTTCACAGAAACAGTGCCAAGTATTTTTGCAGAAGTTTAACTCCAGCTCTGGTCTCGTTGGGGAAACTCCAGCTCTACATCAGAGCTGCCGGGAACACCTGTGAAACTCCGCTGCACAGGATCTGGATTTCTGTAGTCCTGTGCTTCAAACAGATGTTGATCCAGGTTACATATTTGAGCACATTTGAGGCAGACGGCTATATGAACATTAAATATATATGTATACATAAGTAGAGAAATTCACATGAAGGCGACGCATATTGATCTGGACAGCATGACATCCAGACTAGCTACACATTGAGATGTAGAAATCCATAGACTGAAGTGTGTGAAGGCACCGCACTCGACTGATCTCACTGCACAGTCAGAGTGGTAGAGAGGGGAGGGCAGGGAGGACTGACGGGCAGGGGCACAAAGGGAGCAAGAAGAAAGGCCGCAGCAGAAAGGGGATGAAAGGGAATGTGGGAGAAAGAGGTAATGGCAGATTAGACGGGAACTGAGCAAGGGTAAAGGAGAATGAAAGAGAAGGAACGCAGGAAGGGGGAGCGATTTGTCTGGCTCAGATGGAGTCAATATTTGCTCCATTCCACCAATCCTGTGCCAGGGTCCGGATCAAAGCGGGGCATGTGTGCTCTGAAAACGGCTGACATCTTTACAGTCTAGTCTGGACGTGGCTAAGAAATACCTTTTTGCAAAGAGCACTTCATTCTGGAGGTAAAACTGTAGGCACATTGATGCACCTCAGGTGAGACGATCATTATGAAGGAGAATAAAATAAGAGGGAAGGGTGCAAACAAGGGGAATTTGGGAGATAAGAGGACTGATGGGTGGAGCTTTCTAATGAGGAGTTACAGCCGTCACCGCTGAGATGAGGACATGAGAGGGAGAGGGAGAGGTCGGCTCAGTTGGACCCTAATTGGCTGACAAAACTGCTGAAATAACCTTGTTCCAATTATTCCAACAAAGAGCAATTGTTGTCCATTCAGACGAGCCACTGGGCCAAAAATGTACACAAAACAACAACAAACAACAAGATCTATGTCTGTGTGAACAGGCTTGTATGGTATGGCTTGGCACAGCTGACAGTGTACAGTAAACAGACAGAGGAGAGGGATGCAGCTGAGTAATAAGTACCTTGGTATGTTTACGGTCGATTGGCTTTACACTAGTGTGTGCTGAATCACAGCCTGCCTCTCAATTAACTGCTGCTGATATGAATTCCTCTCCTATTCAGTCATGGAGGTTTCAGTCAGTGATGACAGATCTGACAGCCACCTGTGTGTTTGTGCTTCTTTAAGACTGCTGGGCGAAATGTGGGGCATGGATGTTGTCTTTGACGTTACCTCTGTGGGGTTCAGGAGCAAGGTTATAATAGTGTTGGAATTGTCAATATAGTTAAGTATTAGTTAGTTTTGACATCTTTTTTCCCATTACAATTTAGTTTTAATTAGTTTTAGAGCGGGCATTCCAGTTTTTAATTAGTTTTGATTTTTGCAACAAGGCTTGGTTTTAGTTAAGTTTCAGTTTAGTTATAGTTTGTTCATACCTTATTTGCCAGGCGCAGGATTCAAAAAGGTCAGAGTAAATATTTTGCAATACTGTTTATTTTCAAGTCCAACATAGTACTCACTGCTCAGTCAATGCTGATACTGAACTGTTGGCTGCTGCCTTAAACACAAGAAAATAATATAAACTTAATATAAAAAATATAAACACAAATTATATAAAAATAATGTTAACATAAGTTACATAAAAATAATATAAACAAAAATTATATAAAATAATATGATATGAGTTTTAATACTTAAAAACTTGGACTTTGTAACAATAAAGTCAGACACATGAAATTAAACTACTAAAGATGCTCTAATTCATCGATTCACTACGTTTTGTCGCAGCACAGAGCACAGTAAGTCAGTGCCGTAAACAAGCACTTCCCAGTACGTTGCTATGATGGTGCCGTACGGCACTGACAACTGCCTAAAAACTGTTAAAAAATTGGTTGGGAAAATGTGTCGGATTAATTCAAATCCTAAAGGCGATTAATATTGTCAAAAACAGCAAAGAAGAACATTTTGTCTATAGTTTTGGTTTGTTACAGTTAGTTTTGTGAACACAAGATACAGTTTTGGTTTACTTGTCGTTTTTGTTTTCTTTTCTAGTTGTTATTAGTTTCAGTTAATTGCAATGTATTTAAAATTTTCGTTTTCTTTTTTGGTTTTGTTTTAGTTAACTATTCTAACCTTGTTCAGGAGGCTGTGATTCTTCTTGCAAGAAAACAACATTTCTGTATTGATAAGTCTAAATTTTGGACAAGTTTGCACTCTGACAATGTGGTGAGAAAGGCCATAAATGCAACAGATGGTAAGATATTGTACTAACACATTCAGCAGCTTTCCACGTTTCACTTTACAAATATACTGTGAAGCTGTCTGCAGCACTAAATGAAAAGTCATTAAGCTTTGTTCTCTTTGAAACATCAATGTGTTGGCAAAATTTTGTGGAAAAACCATCTATCCATTACTTATTCAGACACTATTCAGACGCTTAGAAACACAACATCAACTGCATGACCACACAAAAGAGGAAGTCAGTGTTCTGTGGGTTACCTCCTCTAGTGACCATGGAAGCAAAACTTTATGGCAGTCTTACCATGAGCTAAACATTTCAAAAAGACCCTTTTCTTTTTAATGATACTTTTCCAAGATTCAGTTAAAAGGGCCTAAAAACAGACTGAATCAAAAGGAAATGATTAATTTATAGCTGCAGATGAAGAATGCTCTAAAGCAACTGATTTCCCAGTTGTCAAAGTGGAAGTTTAAAATCTGACTAAAAATATCTACAGGTGACAAAACACTGAACAAAAATTCAAATTTGGACCATTATTAGCCTGGTAGTGTACAGACACTGTGGGCCTCTCAGCGGCGGTTGTTGGCTCTAATCCCAGCTTTGACCAATTGATGCATGTCAGATTCAAGCAGTTCAACAGGGCTAAGGGACTGTGGGTAAATCAGATAGCCAAGCATGTCTAATGTCAGCAGAGCGAGCATTTGGTCCTCCTTGAAGGTTAACATCCACATGACTGTGCTGGTCAGGTATTTATATATCACTTTAAGACACAGCTTAACTAAAACTTGATCTTGTGTTTTTCTGAACAAACTACCACCAAACTGGGCTGTGGTACAAGATACCACCCACCATCTTAGTTTGATTATATCCAGCTAGAGCTTTGGAGCTTCATTGCAGTAGGGACAGCGGGTAATAAAGGTGGCGCAAAAATATGCTTTAAATTTGTCAAAACAACTAAGATGTTTGTTAAATGTGAAGTTTGCATTCCTGTTGTTGATATAGTATTTTATATGACATTTTACCATTTTTAACCTGTTGTAGAATCTGTCACATTAAATGTCAAATGGTATTACCACCAAGCATGACAGGTAATAAATAATCCACTTTCCTATAATTTATGCAAGAGTACTGATGTAAAAAGTTATTTGTTATTAAATATCATCTCAAAGTTGATTTTAAATATTTCATTTCTAAACTTGATAATATGGATTTTGTTGTGCTGAACAAGTCAGTATGCCATAGACATCAGTGTTTTCTCTTTATGTTTGGGTCAGTTGGTTTAGAGTCATTTTAAATCTCATTTTTAAATTGTTAGTACACTAATAAAATCATATCCATTGTAACTTTTCTGCGCAATATCAGTTTTTTTATGAGAAACATCGGGTACACCAGTTGACATTTATCAGTTTTCTCCCTGTAACTATAAACAAGAGCTACAGCCTTGCACGGCTTGTTGTAGGTGGCTGTGCTACAGCTTTGAGACAAAGTTTAGGCAGCATTTTTTTTATATAAAACTCTGGTAGTGACTAGTGAGGGTGTTGACATTTAATCTTTTAATTGACTAAACACCATCATCCCTACAGCAAAGGCCACAATGTTGAGCTCCTGAGATGAAGTGAGCAACTTTTTTCAAAATATAACTCAATATAATCCTTCTTCTTCTTCAGCCTTAGCCTGTCAAATAAATATCATCATTTAAATTTTGAGTCTTTGCTTTTTAACTATCTAGAGACAGAAACGTTCAACTGATTTTCCCACTAAATGATACTTTTAGTGTTCACTGAGCTGAATTAAAAGTATAAATGAAGTAAACTTTCACATACCTAAGTGACTTAGTCACAACTTTAAGTTGAAATAAAACTAAACAAAACAAAAAATCCCAAATCCTTTTTATAAACTGAGCTATAAAAATAAAACTCCTTTCCACATTGTTACACTGCAAGAGACTCACACCATACACTCCAGGACCACTGTGACATGAAGGGGCCCATATCCCCACACAGACAGGATAATAATGCAGGACTGTAAGAGGGGCCTCCACTAATTAGCATTTAATCAAATTAGTGAATAACAAATGAAACAAGATGAACCTGGGGCAAACAGGGCCCCACTGAGTTCAGAGCTGTGGGGTAGCAGACCGCCATGCTCGAGTCGAAATCTATAGAAACAATCCTCTCTATAGAAAGGATCCTCTCTAAATAAAATCTGAGGTCTGAGTGTTAAATTCTGTAAAAGAGGCGTAATTATGACATCTGAGAAAATAGTCACAGAGTGGGCATCAAGGTAAATATTTAAAAACATAGTGTTTTTTACATGGTTTGATTAAAGATCAATGCCAATCTTGTGTCTGCGACTATGCACACAATCCACCATGAAGCTCATTGATTTTACCCTATTTTTTGTGCAGCTTAATTTTTGAGCTTGACAGGTGCTGGAAAATTGATTGTTTGTGTTTCTCTCTTTTTGTTAGATGCACGAAGCATTTTGAACAAAGTAAATGTATCACAAATGCTTGGTCATCTGCTCAGCTGGTTCTTTGTGAAAACGTTTTGCAACCACATTCCCCGCAATGCATATTCAAATGTACAAATACTGAAAAAGAATCATTTTCAACATAAGAAAACAGTTATGAAAAAGCCACATTTTCTTGATAAATGCCTGTGACATATCAAACAGGGCCACAGCCTCATGTGCGTCACTGGTTTGGCTGAGTACCTCCAGTCCTTTAGCCTTGCATGAACTGACCAGCCCGTCTCTCATTCCCACGGCCGGGTTTAAGTTACACCTTGCACCAGAAGCAGGAATCCAGAAAACAACCTGAGGTCAAAGTCTGAGGTCAGCTTCTCCTCCTCTTACTCCCAAAGGCTGCAGGATTTCCACAGGACGCACTGGAAAGGGAAAGGGAGTCATATACAGAGGATCATACAGGGTGGAAACTTTGATTTATCTTTTTCGTAAAATATATTTCACGTAGCTTCAATAACTTTCACACCACAGTCTGAAATAAAGTTATTTCATTACAGATGTAGCTAACATAATTCCAATTCACTTCCCACCAAAATGATCTTGATTAGAGTGCAAATTTTGGATTTCCACCAGATCTAAATATGTTTTTCCTCCACAAGTGGTGATAAATTAAGACTTGCAGTTGACATTTTTAGATTCTTAGCTTAAAGTTTCTCCCTCTCGATGAATATCCCACCCTCAAGTTTTCTGTCAGATTTCCATGAACTCTTGAGTTTGCTGTGGTTCTTGTGCACCCCGTATGGTTTAAGCAACTCAAGCAGCAGTATGTGGTATCAGAGCATGGGCGTCGTCCACATGGGTTGGCACAAAGTCATGCAAGTAAATTCAAAACTGATGCTTGCCTCCTCAACCCCTCTTTTCTTCACTCTACTCTACATAAGAAAACTCAAGTATTTACAGTGAGCAGGAAATGTTTGTAAATTTGCTGAGGGGTTAAGTTTATTCTTCTCGCAAACTTGAGTGGTTCGAGGGTTAAACATGACCTCTGACCTATCTCTGAACCTATAAACTCCAATCTCCCGAGAACGATTCAACAGGTTGGCTAGAACAATAAACCTCTGTCACACTGAAGCTGTTGATTGGAGAAAGCTCCTCTCTCTGTGGCCTCAGTCTGCTCCCTCTTCTCTCGAGGTATCCCGCTCTGATGAGAGCAGGATAGGAAATCAGGTCAGCAGAGTGTGGAGCATAGCAGACATACTTGGGAGCAGACTGAGGCCAGGCAGAGACTGTACACTACTGTGCAGAGTTTTGACTGATCTGTGTGTCTTTGTGAGTGGGACTTCACACGGCACAGCCACCAGCTGAGCCTGCAGGAATATCTATCGCTTTTAAATTCATCTCAAGTCGAGTGCAAGGCAAGGAATCAAACGTGAAGCACTGCACACATGCGGATTAAAAGTGGAGACCTTCTGACGAGTCGAAAAAGCAGCCAGATCAAATAAAAAGCAGCATGCCCAAAAGTCTTTGAATAAACTGAGAGTCTGGGCTGAGCTGAGTGGAGTTAGTGCACCCAGTAGAGTGAGGGGAAACAGGAAAGAAGAGAAGAGAGGGGAGTTGGCGGATGGGAATGAGAGCCGAGCAAGGCCAGGCAGCACGGGTGGGCTGAGGTTTTGGGGTTGAAGAATAAAAACTTTTTGACAACTTCATTCTGCATTTAAGAAGAGGGATTTTTTTTTGTTTGATTGTTGCCTGGAGCTGCAAACAAGCCCAGGAATCCCCACCCACCTGCAGAGAGCTGAGCTGTGTGCTTTTAAGTGCTGCCCTGTTGTCGTATGTTTGCATGAAAAACATTTACGGCGGCACACCTGTGGAACAGTGCAAACAGGCCAAATGATCCAGTGATATTCCCTCAGGTAGTAATCTACAAGCCCCTGTCCAAACAGTATTGATTTAACCACACAAAAGTAAGGACACACTCACACACTCTCGCGGCCTGAATATTAGAAGGGGAAGAGTGTTCTATTACTGCGATTATTAAAAGGTTGGAATCAGTGTGTGTGTGTGTGTGTGTGTGTGTGTGTGTGTGTGTGAGTATTTAGAGGAGGTCAGCGTGAGGTCTTGACCACGGTGTCTCTGTCACTGTTTGGCTTTGAGCCTCACAGACCTCCTGTTATTGTTTTCAGTGGCTTCACTTTCTAAGGCTGCCCTGGCACTGATCACATTTCTCTCCCTCTCTCTGCAAACACACTCTTTTCTTTCTTACCCCTACTCTAAAACACACATATAAAATGGCCAAACACACTCACACACACCACACACACACAGGGGTTATTTATAACGGGGTGGAGGGGAGTTGCAGCCCGGCCTCACAGGGCCTATTTTTGGGAAGGTTGAGCCTTCAATCAGTCAGGCTGACAGTTTCTCTGTGATACCAGGAGAACAATACAGAGCAGCCTGTTTATCTTCCTGTGGCCAGCCTGCTCGGCTCTGCTCCCCCCGGGTCACCGTCACCCTGCCTCCCTCCAGGAAAAACTGGACTTCCAGGAGAGCAACTGATCACAAAAGTGGTCATTTGCAGCTGCTGTTGGGCCCCCAAAATGCTTTGCTACAAGGAAACACTTTCCCTGAATCGATTGGTTCCTCTGTCATAGTGGTGTAAAATGAACACCTAAAAAAAACACAAACTGAAACACTTCTCTGATTTATAGATGGTCATGATTAACACAGATCATAAATTCATCAACATCTTTTGATCAGTGGATGTTTTAAGAATTTTCATAACATTTGAGTGATGAAAAGAAGAAAAAAGTTACTTTTGATGACAAATGTATTATTTTTATGAGTTATTATAGCAAAACTACCACACTTTTGCTAGTTCCAATATCACACATGTGATTATCTATTTTATGATTAAATTTGGTTTTGGCCAGTTGGCTTTAACAAACAGTAGCATTATAAGATGTCACCGAGGGGGTCTGGGATTGTCTTGAGGCACTTTTTCCTCTTTTGTTTTTTTAAATGTTGCTTAAACTTGGTTATAAATTAAGATTTTCAAAATACCCTCTCTCCTGAAGCAAACAGAGGAAGTAGAGCACAGAGTGGAAAGACAAGAAATCAAACTGTCTCAGAGAAAGATTATCGTGGTCATGTGAATTAGTCATTTACTATAAGTGGCTATTTCCAAAAATGTATTTCTGGACGTTTTAACTCGTAATTGAAGGACAGTTTTGGAGAGTTTTCCCATTAATACCCTTCCTGTATTAACTGCTGTACATATCCATCAATCCCTCCCTGAATGATCTCTCTTTATTGTCTCTCAATGTAATGAAAAAAAGCTTCTTTTTTTACCTCCTCCACAGAAGGTTTCTTTTTTGGTATCCCCCTTTTTCCTAAAAATAATTTCCTATGAACTCTGTGCGACACTACCGCATGAAGGATTGCTTTGTGTGTGTGTGTGTGTGTGTGTGTGTGTGTGTGTGTGTGTGTGTGTGTGTGTGTGTGTGTGTGTGTGTGTGTGTGTGTGTGTGTGTGTGTGTGTGTGTGTGTTTGTGTGTTTGTGTGTGTGTGTGTGTGTGTGTGTGCGTGTGTGTGTAGGCAAAGAAAAGATAGTGGGCACAGGGCTGGATAAGTGGGAAGTGAAGAGGGCGTAGGGAGCCTGACTTTGTTATCTATAAAGTAAAGATTTCTGTGTTTACTGGAGCTAATGGTCTATGTCATCACTACGCAACTACTGTGCAATGCTGGCTGGTGGCCGTGCAGTCTGGGCTGCTTTTTATCTCCTTTTTTTAAAGAGAGCTGGTGATAAAAAGAAAACTCAGGCTTGCATTAAGTAAAGCTATAAATACTTACATGGTAAGAAATCAAGAACAAATTAGAGGACTTTAACTTTTGTTTGAAAGAAACAAATTCAACATTTCTTTCAACTGCTGAATAATTTTCTATGCTTCCACTGAATGTTGTTCAGACATGCAGATAATCAGAAGTCAAGCAAACTCTATTAACACACAGAAACGCTGCTTTAGCATGGATATTCATTCCATTAAATTGTGTGGCAACATTCGCACTCCTCAAAGAATCAACATTGTCAAAAGTGGTGACCAAGTGCTGATTTTTTAAAAAACCAACCCAGGTTGATTTGTCCATTTAAAACTGAATGTCTAGATAACCATTATATTTGCTGAATACGGTACATTCAAGTACCTATTTTCACTCCTCTTTTAATCACTGACTCAGCTTCACTTTCATTCTTTGGTTTAAAACAGATACAAGAACAACTACTGAAAATTTATTGAGCCTCAGATACTAAAGCTGTGTTAAGTGCCTGTTAGATGCCAGGAATAGAAACGTCCATGTAGATTTTCATTCATCTGGGTGATGGTTATTCTAAAGACTCAAAAAACAAAGCTACTGGACTGTGTAGAGTTTGAGGAAGACGTCCCGATCCAGTCATGGTCGTCTCTTCACCAGTAGTATATACACCTGCTTCCCTTGCCAGCAATTTGGAATTCATGAAAATTCCTGGATGAGAGATAAAGTGTCTTCCCAAAACTGGTCACAGTCCAGATTCCTTGTGTTTTGAGTCTTCAGAGTAAGTGTAAATAGAAATGCATTTCATTTGATAGGAATGATACTTGAAGCTTAGTGTTAAGGAAGTGAATGACACTTATGTGTTGAGCAAGCTTGCTAACAAGGTTAAAGAGGGGGTACAGTGCTTTTTTAAGGCTTTACACTGTCCCTCTAATTCCTGTGTATCAGCTTTTCATGATTCACAGCTCAAAATTATCCTTATGTTTTTCACACAGTTGTTTTGAAAACCTATGTTTCAGCCTCCATCTGAAACAATCTGTTTTTAAAGCACTCCACAAACCCCCTTCACTTTGATTGGCCATCCCTCTGGAGGCCTGTTGAGAGCAGAGTTATGGGCAAACCTTGATGCCAACATGTCATGAGCCAGATAGGAGATCTTTATGCTGTGACCCCGTTATTACAGCAAGTCTCGTGGAGATCTTGTTGAGCTCTGGTGCTTTTTCAGAACAGACACTTCTGAGCAATTTGAAGACAGATTTATGAATTTCTACAAGGTATGAATACGTAGTGGTTATTGCAACTTGTTAAGGATAAAAATCCAGCATTAACACTTTTATATCAGCAGAATACATTGCTTTAAACAAGTCAAGTATTGAGCATGTTACAATTTGACATTATAACAACAATACCATTATGATCTTTGAGCAGATTAGCATACTGTAGTTTTTGATTAGCTTAATTCTTTCCTTAACCTAAATATAGTCCCAAAATAAAAGCTAAATCAACAAAACCTGCATTTAGTCAGGGTGATATTTCAAATCCCTGGCCTGCCAATTAGCCACAACCCATGTGATTACACATTTTATGGCATAACACTGGCAACACCGCTAGGTCACAAGCCACAGGTTGAACCTGTGAACCTGTTGAACCAGGCTAAAGAGCCTTTTCACACTGAGAAGTTACTGATATGAGGGGATATTCTGTTGAGGTCTCTTGAGTATAGATGCTCTCATGTTTTTAAATCAATCTTTCATTTTTCAAAAGCTCCACAAAAATGTTTTTCTTTTCATTCAAGGTCTACAGAAATCAAATTTTCTTATTGCTTAAATGTATTAAACACAACAACAAAAAATCCCTGTTTTGAGTGAACTGACCCTTTGAACTTGATACTGTTCAGCCTCAGGTCTTCTGTGATCAGCAGCCACAGTCTGTCAAGAGATAAACAAATACTGAGTGGCACTCCATTCCTAAACCAACTTCTTGTTTCATGTGAACCAGGATGCAGGTTTTAAACACTGATGCGGTTAATGACGGTCAGTATAAACTATTGAGGGACCTTTATTCAATCTGAGGCTCAAAGCAGCCTTTATCTTGAACATGCCTCACTTTTCCAGAATAGCGCTAAAAATGATTGAATGAAACTAACAATGCAGTCCACCTGTTTTTGACCTGCTCCAAGTCCACTGCTTTCTGTCTCGTCTCTCCATGCAGACACATCTCTCCCTCTTACACTGTTTCTACTGATGTCTTTTCCATCCTGCTGCCCTCTCTCAATTAAAACTCTCTCTCTTTGACCTCCACCTTGACTTGCCTGTTTCCACTAAACAGTCATGAAAACACACAGCCCTGACAGGTCCGTTCTTTCTCCTATTTTAGACAAATCCCTGGTGTATTCTCCTTTTCTTCCAGTCTTTTAAAGGTATGCCGGCTTCCCTAATCGGACATCATGACACACACTTACGTAAGCTGGAGCTTCACATATTTAATGGGCTTTAGCGAACAAAATGCAGCAGAGTAATGCTGATAAAAAGACGGATAGGGATCTCAAAATAGCTCTAAATCCCCTCCCTGTACTTTTTAGGACACAGCAAAGGCCATTAATGGACACACTGAGTGAAGACATTTTTTACAAGCTTTTATTACAAATATTGGCTGCTACCACCTCAGACAAAGTACAACAGCTTAAACATGTAAAACAAAACATTACTAATAGCATCAGTGACTCATTATTCCCAGGATGTTTTCATTAGAACTCTTCAATGTTGCTCCTCGAGTCTCGTAGCTGTGTGAGACATGTCAGCACCTCCTCTGTCGCCCTCCTTCCCAACTGTTTCCCCCCTCTGCTTCTCACATTCACCGTCCCACTCTCACTCTCTTTATCCCCCACCACTGGAAATACACAACAAAAAATGAAATGTTTTAGTCATAACCAGGCACTGTGAAGTCAATAAAAATCATTCAAGAGTTTGAATTTGTACTTCAACTTAAAAATGAGAACACAGAACTGGAAAAGGCTTGACTTTAGGAAGAAGTTACAGTTTTTATCCTATTATCCATCTTTACCAAATATGTAGTTGTACTGGGCCAGCTGAGCAGAGCGAATCTTCTTATTTAAGGTGGCTCCCTGGTCGTCATTCAGATCAGCCATGAAGCCAGCTTCATGGAACTGTTGGACTACCTTAAAAGAAGAGAGCGACTATTTTTAAGATTATATCTGTGCTGAGCGTCTCACATCAACGAGCACATTAATACTATCAGACATAGTACACTTGGCCTGCTGATGGGAGGAATTCTTCATCACTGACTGACCTGTTTGCCGTATGACTCACTGTTGCCCCCTACAGGTATGACCATAATCTGCGCTGGGGACAACCACAGTGGCCTGGATGAAGCGAAAAAGCAAAGTAGAATAAAAAAACAGTGTTGATGGTTTAAGATTCTGATAAAATGTGTGATTTATGTAATTATTACTCTTCTCACCATTTTCCTCCAAAGTTTTCCGCCAGAATAGCGATCATTCTTTCCAGGGATCCCAGCACTGCTCTGTGGATCATCACCGGCCTGTGCTGCTGTCCATCTCGACTGAGATAAAAGTGAAAAACTAAATAAATGAAGACTCGTTGGAGGGAAGGTCAAAAGGGGAGAGGGCTAAAGCAGAGACACAGGCTGATACAGCTGAATAGAATCAGATCAACAGTCATTCATAAGTTGAGCTAACTCAGCTGTCATAAAACATGTTTGAATGACTTCAAACTATTATCATATTTCAATGCTTCCTGCCTTGTTTTTACCAATCTGTGGGATTTTTTTCATTTACTCATCTTTTAACACCATGTGTTCCTTTCAGTGATTCTTTTCTGCACCTAATTGAATTTGTTATTTACTAACTCTCTGTTGTAGACGTTGGTCAGTAGGCGCTTACATACTGCCATTTCAGGACGGAATAATAACATCCAGTACTCTTCGTCTACGTTTAGAAGCATATTGGGGCATAATGAGCAGAGTCAATCCACTTCTGACAAGAAAGAATGGCGAGAAAAAGGTGGCTTGTATAATAGTGGAGCAGGACGAAACAGCAGTCCCAACATAATGTGACATGTAACCAAACACTGGAACACCAATATTATAATGTGTCAGGATGAAATGTGTATGTAGTAAGGGGCCAGGATGGCAGAGCTCCATTTTTCATGTGAGTGTTAGGGGCTAGTGTCTTTCACACATGATCCCAATCTGAGTGTTCACACTCGCACACACACGCTGCGTCCCCGCTGAGTCTGCAAAGGCTCTGGCTGTCCCACTGTCATATGTACCGTGCGGGAGCTCTCAGGCTGACTTTTTGATTCCTCAATGCACCCTTTCCTTAAGTGGGCATATTTGCAGGGGAATCACCCACAGTTCAAAGCAGAGCTATCTGACACACGGGTTCCCAGGGGAAGCCCACAACTGAGGCAGGAGAAACAAAGGTGGAGCAGGAAATTAAAAAAAAAAGAAATGTAAACAAGAATAGCAGATATTAAAACCAATTCTAATGCTTTTGAAATATTAGTCTGCCTGCCTTGAGGAATAAATGTACAAGCAGCCTCAATCCACCTAAATCTCTATATATGTACACATGTGTATGGGTAGCTTAATCAATAAATAAAATGTTTTTTTTATTCATAAAGCCTTTTTTCTTCAATTTTGTGGTTAATCTGTTTTGAATAATATAAGTGTAACACTACTTGTTCCATTTTGAGCCCCTGCAGACTTGTGCACACAATAACTTCCCAGGTGATGACAGTTAAGTCTGTGAGGGCCCAGGGTGCATGGGTGACACTGAGGCCGTGTACACACAGCCGGGGGTTTTCAAAAACGAGTACCCCCCCCCCCCATTTGTTTTTAAAAATACTTCAGTCCACACGCAGCGGGTAAATCTGCTGGTGAGTGCAGCTCAAAGCATGCCAAACCCACAATGAGCAGTGTTTTCTAGACGTAAAACCTGTGTCAGCTAATCAGAATGAGCCCCTGTCATTCAGCTGTGACGTTTAAGACCCTAAAACTCTGTTTACTGGCATCCACACGAAACCATGAAACAGGAGTTTTCCAAACTCTTCACTTTGGCCAGAGTTTTTAGAAAACATTGTTTTAGTGTTGTAAAGCTGCTAAAGTAAAGTTTTGTGTGGACGACAGGTGTAAAGGTATAAAATTTTATCTGGTTTCCCAAATACCCAGCTACGTGTGGACATAGCCTGAGAGTCAGACATGGACATGCATGGGCTACCTAAAAACAATGCCGACCTATGCTGACCATTTTCAGGCCATTCAAGCAAACAAAAAAAAGAAATCTGTATAAGATTAATATAAGGATCGGAGAGATATACAGTACATCTCTCTTGTTAACGTGTTGGAGGTGTTACTGATGAACATTTTCAGCAGATCAGAAACAAACGTAACAGAGAAACCGCAGGACAACAGACTGAAACCAGAAACTATGTAAATAAAGAGAAGAAAACTGTACGTAAATAAATAAATAAATAAAATAGTGTTGTTCAGCAAATGAAGATTTAAAACCTGGTTAAAATTTAGAGAGCTGTGCCTCATCATCAGTCTGTTCTGTTTTGGAACATTTTATGACATTAACTTATAATGTCTTTTAATATCTTTGGGACAATTAATCCATGGTCCATCAATCAATCCATATTAATTTGTTCAGCCCCAAATCATCACCAAAGAAAAGGGGAGTTACAAATCAGCATAAATTGTATGGTTTCATCTTGTTCCATGGAAAACGAATTATTCCTTCAATGATTTTCAAGAAAATCCACCACAGTGTGACACTTAGACATGTTGCAATATGACATCAGTTATTCAGTGGTGCAGGATTGTATCCTTACTGCTTGCTTCTGAGTATGATTGTCAAATAAACCAGGACACAGAGAGGGAATTAGATCAAACTGGCATCAAAGAAATTAAGCGCAGAAACATGGAGCGCTCTTGCCTGAACTGCAAGGACTCACAAGATAAGGACAAATCTTTGATGGTCAAATTGGTTTACAACAAAGTTATATAAGTCCTTTGAATTTTTAGACAATTCTACATCAAGTATTTGGGTTTATGTAACAGAGGAGCAGGCTGCTAAAGTGGCGACCTGCAGGTTTATCTCACTACAGATGTAGGAATGAGAAAGTGATTGAAAGCCAGAAGCAAAAATTTACGACTCACCCCACATACTGGAGGTCAAATCTGATTGGCAGCTGGAAGTCCAACTGGATTGTGGCACACTGATGCTGTCTGCCAATGGCGTCTTTTATCTGGATGTCGATCTACGAAGACAGATGCAGGAGTGTGTTACATTCGGTTTTGCTTCTCTCCTCCTGCCAAAATCTACAAATAGGATTCAGAGCCCTGACGCCGCAGCCTCTGCTGGGGGACCAACTGCATTTTTGTGGACAGAATTAGTCACAGCAGTGTTTACAAGAGAGGCTGATCCAGTTAATTGTGGTTTACACACCCCAGCTAGATGGCAGTGAGGAATGTCTGTTTGTTTCTTGGTGCGTGTTACACTGTGTCTCACCCCACCCTGATGTGACCTACCTCTGCTCTCTGAGCATTTACATGAACTCAATCTTACAACATCCGCCTTATGGTGACTTCCTCTTGATGCCGTTTGACTTGTTCCATGAGTTAATGAGAAATTTAACAGCCTCGAGGGAAACCAAGGTCATTATTGTGTTGAGCCACTTTTTCTGTCGTAAAGCACAAGAACAGCAGCTAGCACATTTCTGCTTTTATTACCGTTCCCGTGGTCTGGGACAGCGTGAACTGTATCACTAAGCTCAAAGATGTATTTGTACTGAGCCTCAGAGAAAACAAAGACCTCTGTGTTGCTCTCTTATCTGTGAAGTTACACTAATAAACTGATTTCTGAGGAATTTCGAAGATAAGATGTAAAGTAAGATTGTGGATGGTTGAACCTACGTGTAGTGTTGACAGCTCGACTACTTGGAAGAAGTGCTGATGTGATTGATACCAACCTCACATCTGACCAATTTACTATTTTATTATCTGAAGCTAAGTTAGCAGCCAATTAGCTTATTTTACATAGAGTGAAACAGGGGGAACAGCTCATCTCTCTTTTCTCTTGTTTCTCATGCTTCGATCACTCCTGTTGCTTGAAAAATGAAGCAAGATCCTGTCCTCTAATCCAGGCACCAGTAGTCAGGCTGGTGAATGCATCTCCAAATCGCTGATTATAACTTAACTTAAACCAAAAGAGGCAGCGGCAGTAATGTTTGCAGTGTTAAAGTTGTGTTTAAAGTTGTGATCATTGATGTTTCAAGATGTGTCAAAAGCATTGCTCCTTTTCTAGCATAACATTTAATGGAACATAGATTGATGTGATTTATAACAAATAAGAAAGCTCATATTTTAACTCAACTGAATCAAAATGTTCAGAATTAATTAAATCGTTTCATAAAGAGGCTAAAAAGGACTCATTGCTGACACTACTATAAGCAAGTCTTGGTAGTTGTTTCTCAATCTTGTCTTTTAAAAATTGTTAGAGAGTCTTTAAGTAGACAGAAAGTAGGATCATTTATTTGACCAATGATTTTTTAATTTCCACATTGCTTCTTGTTAATTAAATCAATTATCACGACAGGTCAGTGAACAGCCATGGGCTGAAAGCTGGTGTCAACCTCCGACATTTAAAGTTACGAACAGTTGAAAAGCTTCAACCCTGCTGACACTGTCAGGACTGTTATTTGTATAACCACCTGCTCACTTCACATCATCCATTTCTTAAAAAATGTGTGCGATCAGTTTTTTTAATGTCACTTTTAGTACCTACCTTAGGTCCATAGAAAGCTCCGTCTCCTGGATTCAACTCCCAGTGTTCCCCAAACTGCTGCAGACTTCTTTCCAACTGCTGCTCCCACAGACACACAGACACACAGACACACAGACACACAGACACACAGACACACACACACACACACACACACACACACACACACACACACACACACACACACACACACACACACACACACACACACACACACACACACACACACACACACACAGAGACATATTATGAGGGTCATGCCAGGCTTTTGATTTAAAATCACTGTGAGAGCTTGAACTGTAATGTTTAAATACACTCAATTTAATCAGCTTAACTTGCTCCTGTGCTGGTCATTTAAAAGTGTCCAGAGATATACCTCTACCTGACACAGAGCAAATTGCTGTTGCAAAATACCACTCTTAAATATGACATCTTCACCTCATTTCATTCTAGGTAAGGATTTTATATGGTCATAATTAATTATGCTAATATATACCCACAAAGGAGCCTTTCACTTTAACATAATGCGATGTACGTTTAGGTTTAAACATGGGTTTGTGAGTTTACCTGCTCAGCATTATCCCACTGCTCAGGCTCCCCAAGGCACGGTGTGGGACGTGTAGACAGGAGGCAGTGGAAGGAAAATCCAAACACTTGATAGACTCTCCTCACAAAGTCCAAACATGCCACAATCTCGTCTTGAAGCTGGAAAGAAGGAATGAAAAACAGCTGAAGATAAGAGAAACAAGGGGACAAAATAACATAAATAATAAACCAAGAAAGGGGTTGAAATCCAAGCCAGGCTGGGAAAGATTAGTTACATGCAAATGTGTTTACTGTAGCCTCCAAAGACTGAATTAGTATCAAGGAATCAAACAGGGTGATGATTATCCTGTGACTTTGATCTGGATTTTACCTGGTCAGCAGGAGAGAGGAGGTTATAGGTAGGGGGTCAGGATTACAGAGACTGTGGGGCCAGAGAGATGCACATATGGAGGTGTAATGTTTGAACAAGACAAAGACCTTCATTCATTCAGGCTGAGGCCTCCTGGAATGTCTCAGGAGTTATTTGAACAGCCCATCTAATCACTGTAATGTGGTTCCACATGAGTCTCATTCACAGCTCATACCTCACTTACAGCACTAGTGTCAGGAGTACGCTGGGTTTAGAAAGTGTGCAAGGAAAACAAAATGCTGATCTGCAGGTTCATATGGGGTGTTTGTACCTGCTCAGGTGTACAGAAGATGTGAGCATCATCCTGGCAAAACCTTCGAACACGAGTTAGGCCCCCGAGTGCTCCAGAGAGCTCATTACGGTGCAGCGCTCCGAAGTCTGCCCATCGCAGGGGGAGCTCCCTCCACGAGCGAACACGCTGCTCGAACATAAGACTGAACACAAGCGGGGAAAGCAAGGAATTCTTTCATCTATTTAAACACAAGGACAGGAGTGTTTGTGTGAGTGTGTGTGGGTGTGTGTTCACCAGTGTGCAGGACAGTTCATGGGTTTGAGAGCGTAGGTCTGAGCGCCCTCTGAAGTCACAGTAAACATGTTCTCACTGTAGTGCTCCCAGTGGCCTGAGCGCTCCCATAATGCAGTGCTGTACAGAGTCGGGGTAACGACCTCAGTGAAGCCTCGCCTTCGGTATTCGCTCTACAAGACGTCAGGAAGGAAGGATGTGAGTGACAAAGAGTGCAGGCCAGGGTCAGACTGTCACAACAGTGTGATAATTGAAGTCTAACAAGAGTAATATCCTGATGACTGATTGGAACATGGAGACTTTCTGGACGCAGTTAACACATGTACATGCACTCAAATGTCAGTACATGTTGTTTGATGTTAACATGGACAATAACACATTGCTAACATCCTGTATGGGGCTAGTTCAGGTCATATGTGGAGCTTACATAATTAACTTAAGTTCAGTAAATGTAGAAGCGCAAGCAGAGCTGAATTGGATAATGAAGTTTGAGCTTATTTAAAGCGGTTGCTGCAGTCAGCAGTCAGCAGTACAGTTAAACTGATGGAGGACTTAGCATCTGGGGCACATTAAACACAAACTACTGGGTAATTAAGTTTTAGTGAAGTGACTGTATTGTGCACTTTGCGTGAAATCTTTCTTCATTTTCTTATAGCATAACAAAGCTGTGGCACTCCTGTGAAACTAGGCTTAAAACTACAGATGTTTAACTTTGCTGGATACTTTTTCTTCTCTTCTTAAACTGCCCCATTATAAATATAAAATCCTTCTATAAAAAAACAAAGTTAATTCTGTTGCAAACATTAAAACAGACGGTGCATGTAGTGTTTGTTCACCTTGATGAAGTCAGTGAGGGTGTTGTATATGTGCGCTCCTTTAGGCAGGAAAAAGCAGCTGCCTGGACTCACGTCGTTAAAGAAGAACAGCTCTTGGTCCTGCAGAAGCCAAATACAAATAGTGTTTTAACACACATCCTTGAAAAACTTCTCTTTTGGTTGATTTTATGTTATGCACCTGTTCATCTTACCGCTCCTATTCGCCTGTGGTCCCTCCTCCTCGCCTCCTCCTGCTCTCTCTCCCACACCTCCTTGTCCTTCTCTCCAGGAAACGCCGCACCTAGAAGACGTGTCAAACCTGAGGACTCCGTCTGATTGGTCAGGGTCAAGGCAGACAGCTGGGATGTACCGGAGGATAAGTGGGGTAGGCGAGGGACAGAGAGAATAATAATGAGCAAACAAAGCGATGGAGGAAGAGAAAGGGAGAGGGAGGCCAGAAGAGGAAGGGGTGACAGCAGCACGACTGATGGATGGCAGTGTGTTTGTAAAGGCTGAGAACAGGAATCTGGCCTCTGACAAACACAACATCCTGCTGCTGATATTTCCAGCCTGGCTGCCACGGAATCCCAGTCTGCCCAGTGACAGCTCGGAAACTTCTCTCTCTTGTTGGATCAATAAAGACGAGGGAATTTCCATTTGCCCAGCATGTGTCCACAGTGTGAACAATGGCAAATGTTTTCAAAGAGAATATACTCTAAGTATTAAACTGGGGTTTACCACACATCTTTTTTGTTCTTCTTAGTGGCATTTTTTAAAAATCTCTTTTTATTTTTCAAACCATATAACCGACGCCACAAAAAAAACTAGGCATTCATACTTCAAAATACACTTTGCTTCAGGAGAAGAAAATGGAAAAAATAGACCGACACACTCACCTGAAGCATCTTGAAGGCCTTGAGGAGGCCGGTGTGTGGGAGAAGAGGGCCTCTACAGACTGAAATGCTGTCCCCACACCTGAGTCACATCAGAAAGATTAAACAGATTTAATAATCTTGACAGAGGTTAGAGGACAACATTATTGTATTATGTACATTATTATCAGACTGGTGAGTTTATTACATGCCTGTATACACTGACTGTGGGTCCATTCAGCCGGTCCTCCATGAGCTGCAGTCTGAGCTTACTGTCCTAAAAAATTAAATATAATAATCATGCTCAGAACATTTGACCATGGACAGCAGAACATAAGAGTATGGCTTCAGTTTCATATATCAACACAGGGATATTAGAAAATATCAGCGACAGGCTCAAACATTGCAGCAGGAAATGCAGATCTGACATATTTACAGCATTTATAGCATATTTTGTTTTAACAGCTCAGGAGACCTCGTATAAGATCTCTCTTGCACAATCACAAGTGTTATCAGTGACAGTTTTGCTGAGCTCACAATCAAGTCCTCTACATATAATTCCCATGGTAATGAGTAGGAAATAATGACTGAGTGAATGATTTCAGACACAACCATGGGTGTATTGTTATTACAGAGGCACTGGTGCTGCTAACCTGGAAGAGCTCCCGGACTTCATCTACACTCAGCTCCAGTCTGGACAGCGGAAGTTTGAGGGCTGCAGCCTGTTTACATCCATCCTCCACATCACTCAGAGACAGGACACTGTGTGGGGAAGACAGATTTGGGTAAATCAGAAGCAGGTGATTCTGAGGTACAGACACACAACGTGCTGCAAGAGTACACAAAATATTCATGATGATTTTGTGGGAGGAAGAGTGTTTCTGAACTCTCTACGATTGCTTTACCCATGCAAAGAAAACAGAGCTAACTCAAAGCAAAGGCTAATATATAGTTACAAAGTGAGTGAGAAAAGACTAAAAATTTCATGAAGATCTTGCCTATTGTCCAGAAGATGGTCGACGTAAAGCCCGAGCTCTGATGCTCCTTCCCTGCACACCTCTGCACCAAACTCCCTCTCCAACACTGAACCCAGGACACATGCTCCTGTTCTCCATGCTGCCTAAAAAGGATTACAGTTAAAGATAGCCTTGTTATACATATCTGGTTGTGTTTTCACTACAGAAGATTTCAGAATTATTTCTTTATCACCTTCTTTGGCTTTGGAAACATAGGGTAATCATTTGAAAAGATACATTAAGAAAAAAAAACATGCATACAATGTTTGGCTGTTACATCTTTTTGCTTTATGTCCCACAACCCAAGGGTGTTGTTGGCTAAAACCAATCAAAGGTGACCAGGAAAACACAGAGTTTACAGTATGACCTTTAAGTGTATGGACAAAGAAATAATGTGCAACAACAGTACTTTTCAGACAGACAGCACAAAAATTAAAATGTATGATTACCTGCCTCCCCTCAAGAGAGTCAAACCCCAGAAATTGGAGTTCACAGTCTGTCTCTAGGGGCTGGCCAAGCTCCCACAACTCCCCATTCACTGTGCTCACCAGTGCCCCTTTCACTCTGCAGGGAGAGAACCCATTACATATCACTTAAGTGCAAATGGGTAAAACAACAACACATTCTATCTGCATTAAATATTTACCGGACACTTTGTGCAACTAATAGAGGTGTAGTAACACCAGCTATTCCTTTAACCGTTCGTCCACCAGCCAGTTGGATAGTGAGTGGTGTTTCTGTGGCTTCAACTCTGTTTTTACAGGCTTGCTTCTCCCAGAGGAACTCAAACACTCGCAGCCGCTCAGAGAGAGCAAGAGCAACCTGCAGTGACAGAAGAGATGCAACAAATGGTTAAAAACAACATAAAATCCTCCATATAAAACAAATACTTAATATAACAGCTTCAGTAGCGCTGGAAAAATCTGTCACGCTCAAATTCATGGCTCATTATTGACATGCCTGACTTCAGTGGAATACAGAGTTCAATATTCTCTTTACCTTAACTTTTTGGCTGCATTATTGTACAGTGACTCCTTTCTCCTTTATACCTTAATGAATTAAAATAGGTTTTATCCTAAATGTGTGGGATTTTTTTAGTTTGGTAATTATATACTCTTTAACAAACAACAATAACAACAAAAACTTCAAAGCTACACTTATACCTATAGTTTTGACAAACTGAGCCCTATTTAACAGCTCTGTTTTGGAGAGGAGTCACAGAGAGAGAGAGAGAGAGTGAGCTGAGGGTAAAAGTACAGGGTATGGTGGGGTCCAACTCACTCATACTCAAACACATTCACATCATACACTTCTTTTCTTTAAAAAAAAGTCCAAGGCCAACATAAGCAACAGACGTTTAAAAAAAAGTCAAATGAGCTTAAGATATTAAGGTTCAGTAATCAAAACAAACAAAAAAACACTTAAATATCACGCGACATGGCACATTTACAGCAGCTCCAGGTCCAAGACACTGGCAGGAGACATGGTAGTGGTTGCTAACGTTAGCTCAAGTTACTGTACTGCTGTATTCATACGCTCGCGCACCTTGCTGTACCTCCTGTGCGCGCGAAGAGTCGCACGAGCTGCCGACCGACGGGCAACCAGCTGAAACAGCTGTGTCACTGCCATCTCTAACACTACAGCCTAAACACACACGGTCATGTCAAGATATCTCTCAGTACTGTCAACCTTCTGAAGGCGGCCATAACACCGGAACTACAGATTAGGACAGAGGCTGTGACGTCATTACGCTATCATGAGACGGCGTGCTCGCTCATGACTGAAGGCTGAGACTAAAAACGTGCGTCCAAAGAGATGCCCACACCTCACGCATGGTACATCTGCAGTTGTGGGTTTTTGTGCGATACTTCAGAGTTAAACTCGAGGGAGGGACATTCAGAAAAGCCACTTCAAACAGTTTTGTCAAATATGTTCAAATAAAGACGAACAAAGTTCACTGCATTGGCGACACGAGAAGCAGAATACCAGTACGCCTATACATGGATCAGATTAGATATGGTGCGCCTGTGGTAATGTGCGCTGGAGTGTTTTCACCCTAATGTACCGACTTGCAGCATGCTTACACCGGGCAACAAAGGAGACGGGCAAAGGTTATGTTCACCTATCTGAAAAAACGCACATTGCATTAGCTATGGTAACAGACATTTATATTTCATTAATTTACTAACCGACTTCAGTACATCTCAAGTCTAATCGTAACATGTGACGCCATATCAAGAGAAGGGGTGAAAAAGTCAACCCTTGAAGCCTACTCCTGTAGAAACTAATACATTAGGGATAAGATGTAAACATCCTGGAAATTCAGTAAAAACAACTTTTACTTCCAAGATTTTAAAGTCCTTTTTTGAAATGTAGTTATTAAAGAGAAGACATAATTTCTGTTTTATAGGACTGCGCAAATAATACTCGTGCAGTAATAAAAGTGATGGAGGCTATAAAGCGAAGGAACCGACGCTTATGTGGTGAAGTACAACAACACGGCCACCCGGGGGAGCTACAACACTTAATGAAAGAGTGAAGGTTCTGCATACAGACCGGTTCTTTCAGTGATTGAATACACCAAGGCATTGTCTAAGCCTAAATTTTCATCTCGCCTATCAATCAGCGACGTCATTCTAAAAAAATGATCTGGTCACTTTCACTGTACTAAGTCTCAACTATTGAGAACCCCTACATGGATTTTGAATATTGAACCAACTGAAGTAATTTGTCACTCATTTCACCATGTCCAAAAAATTCAGTGACGCTGAAAGTAGGACATAACAAAATTCAGCTTCACATTTGCAAGATGGTCTACTTTGATATTTATCTGTCGATTTTGTGTGTATATTTTCTTTAACCTTACACTGGAAACCACAATAATTTTTCACTTGTTCAAAATTGTAGAATAATTACAGATTAACAGAACAGGGGCTATGATTTTTGCATTTTCCACTGCATGCTTGCTTTAGCAGAAAAAATGGTGGCATAACATGACTGCATTAAAGTTAACCATCCACCATGTCTTAGCTAAAACAGTTATTCGAGCAAATTCAAATGAACTGTACACTCATTAATTAGGTTGACTGAGGTTATAGCCGGTCTACTGGAACTGGGTCAGCCTGTGTCATAATATCTTGGCGTAAATGTGTTCTGATGGATCACTTACACATTTCTAAAACTGCATAAATTGGTGGGATTTTCTTTTTTCTTTTTGAGCAAAAAATGTGAATTAGAGTGTGCGAAATGTTCAGCAGCAGTTAAATAAAAAAGAGAGCTTAAGAGAAAGTTTTGATCTGAGGTCACCACTAAAAAAATAAAATAAAATAAAAAATAAAAAAACCAGAACAAATCATCTCTCTTTGTGAAATGTGGCAATGCACCTGCTGGCCACAGTCAATGGTGCAATCACAAAATGAAAAATGTACTAGATACAGGAAAGTGTGCCCTTGTGATTGGGCAGTATGTTGCAATACTTGAGAGGAACCCCCTTTCAGTTTGCACATTAACAGTGGCATTTAAAACATGTGTGCATGTTCATCACACCTGAAAGGATTGGACACTCAAAAATCAGTGATGTAGCATCATTGATGAGAACAGCATCAAGAGCAATTCAACTTCTCAAACACAGACTACCAGAGATGTCACAAGTTCAGTCAGTTTCAAACTTAATCAGTCAAAGAGCGGTGAAGAGAAAGATAATGTACAGGGACATTACAATGGTAAATTTGATAGGTTCTTGTTAAGGAGGAGGATGCATGTTAAAATAAAGCTTCTCTGTGCAGAGATATAAGCAGGTAGTTAGCAGTCTGCAAAATAAAAAATAAAAAAAGAGAAAGAAACAGAATAAAGTTTATGAGAGCTAGAGACAGGCAGGTGCGACAATTACCAAAACACCATAATTCTGGTTATGTGCAAAATTCTAAATACAAATATTATTACATTTTAACAATGTATCTATTCACCAGCTTTACACAGAAACATTTGGTGTTCACTGCATTTTGATGACCTGTTTTTCAGGGTCAGGGAAAACACTTTCAATGTGAGCACAAAGAGGCATCCCAGGAAAAACAATGAATTAGCAAAGAAAAAAAACAGAAGGGGAGGGGCATATTCATATGAACCTTCAGTTGAAATGGTTTGCTCTCTGATACCACGAACGAGTGCTGCTGCAAAGTGAATATGTCTGATTTAGTCAAGTAGGAAAGAAGGGTAAAAAAATGAGACACTTAATGAAATTGCAGTATGAATAGCAGCAGACGTGTTGAAAAATCAAAACTTTTTGTATGAAAACCTAGGCAGGAAAAAAAAAAACAGCTGAACAGCGCATGTAAATTATAACAGCGCAATTCAAGTCTTACATAGTGACCAAATAAAATATCTCCCCCCCAGGTTGTATTGAAACTCTGGATTTTATTCAAGTCAGTACACTTTGAAGCCTAGCGTGAGCGCAGTTCAAGCTTAAATACTCCCCCCTTAAACTACTGAGTATCTTCATGACTCAGTCCAACTTGAAGTGCACACAGGCAGACATTTATGTTGAAAATAAAAAGACATAACTCTCTTCCGTCTCCTCTTCTGTATGCTGGATTCAGAAGGAAGATAGAAAGGTGCAACAGATACTGTAGAGAAATTCTTCTGGGGCTAAAGCTTATCCAAGGCCTCGATCACAGTATATACGGGTGCGCGAGTGCTGATCAATGTTCTCATTAACAGAAACAAGAGCTTGAAGAAAAAATGCTGACTCATCTGTTTTTTATATTTACAAGCTAAAGAGATATACAGTAGGATAGATAAAAGATGAAAAAGAATGAGCAAGAGAGGAATATTATATACAGCAAGAACTCAAGAAAAAGGTACAAGTGTTAACCCTAAGCTGCAACACAAATCTCATTCCAAACAAATGAGAAATACCTTTTTAGGACACACAGCACACACACTCTCTCACACTCATGGAAGAGGAGCTTATTTTAGAGCCTGTGGTCATCACTTCACTCCAATATTCTGACAGGAACAGTTTGATGTTTTGGAAAATACCAATGCTGGCCTTTATGTCAATGGAAATGTTGTTTAGGAAGAGGATAAAGTAAACTAAGCTAGGTATAAAAAATGGAAACAGGGCAACTGCTGGCCAAGTCCTTTCTAAGTGCACGATCAAAGTAGCCTGGATTTTGTGGCAACAAGCAGTGGCTGCAGGACTCTGCAGCCACCCAAGACTCAGTAAAGTCACTTTAGTTGTAAAAGCCTTTATACGCCATTCATATGGATAAACAAACAGAACCTATTCATTACTGATATTCAGAGTTTCTTCATTTGACATAAAGATAGGTGCAGGCTAGCTTCTCTGTTTCCTGTCTTTATGTTAGGCTTTTCTATCTTTTGTTCGACACCTCCAGGTACAGAAACCAGAGCTGGTTTTATCTTCCTCTTCTATTCTCAATAAGAAAAAATGAGTAAATTTCCTCAAATATCAAACTGCAGTTTGTCCTTTATAATTTACTGTGCCATGTATCCCATGACATCCATACCTGACTCTTTCACTCAGCTCCCTCTCTTATCTACAAAAATCCCAAAATCAGAAAAGTGGGCAAACTTTAACACATCGATTCATGTCTGCTGTTACTGTTTTTACATTTTCTAAAGATTTCTGTGACTGTTATGACTCTTGATGACACTAATCTATTGTGTATGATGAAAAGAAAGAAGTAGAAAGCTGAGGTTTGTTACACACCACGCTGTACTGATAACCTCGTAGCTGTACGGTACAGTGTAAGATGACTGGCTGGTTATTAGCTGAAGCATTAAGTTTTAATCAGCTATTTACACACAACCTAAGGTAGTTTTAATTCAAGCTATATGACAGAGTAAAGATATCTGGGCTCATACCAGCAGGGCTAACACACACTCTGTAGTTCAGCGCAGAGTGCTTGTACTTCTCATTCAGCATGTCATTGAAGACCACATCAGTAGCGTGGGGGTAGGAAGGGTCTCTTCTGTGCATGAAAGGGACCACCTGTGAAAGGAGGACCAGCTCGCTTGCCCCCACGAAACCCCCCGAAAGAGTGATCTTGGTTACGGTGTTGAGAGGGGGCTCGGCCTCGCAGCAGAGGTCTCTGTGGGATGGGGGCTGACAGGATTGGGGGTCGAGTAGTAGGGAGGGTGAGGAGAGGAACGGGGTTAGAGGTTTTGTTGCGGGACTGAGCTGGAGGACTGGCTGGGGGCTTGTGAAGAGAAGGGGCTGTGGACTGAGCAGGGAGGCGAGAAGGGACTATATCAACCGCGGGGGAATTAGGGGTGGAGGGGGAAGCTGTGGGGGATGTGGGAGAGTTGGGTGGAAGAGGTAGATTTAAGGGCTCTTTCACTCTACCAAGCAAAGGTAAGGGAACACCTGGGTTACCTGGGCGGAGAAGAGGGGGAGCATGGCGAGGGGCAAAAGGCTCCTTAACTGTGCCAGGGCGGAGATGCTTGGGGGGCTCGCCTAGCAACGATGACATGCGAGGTGAAGGGCCTATTTTCCCTCCTCTGGGCCCCAGCCCACCTCGTTCTCCACCATCAGGTCTGACAGGGAGAGGGAGAGACAGTGGACGGTCGACAGGGACCAACACTCCTCCCACCATGACAGCAGAGGGCACCGCAGGGTTGTGGGTTGGTGGAGGGGAAAGGCGCTGTGGCAAGGGAGGTGGTGGGGGCCGAGGGATAGGCGGAGGAGTGCTAAAGAAAGGCGTTGTAGGAGGAGGAAGCTGGTGTAGAAGTGATGGAGGAGGCGTTTGCATGTTGTCTGGATGGTAGGGCATTTGGAACTGAGGGTGTGGAGGAGGATGAGGGAGAGGAGGAGGAGGGTGGAGATGTGCAAGGAGATGGGGGGGGGGATGAGGCATGGTGGGGGTCATTTCCTCTGTGGCACCTTGGCCAATATTAAGCGCAGACGGGGCAGAGCTGGGTGAGGGAGGGTGAGCTTCCATGTACTCTTCCTCTTCATACCACATCGCTCCCCCAGGCCGACTGCCGGCCCCGCCTCCTTTCCGGGAACCTCGGCCAATTACGCGGATGCTCTCTACTGTCTTGATGCGCTCTCCAGCAAGTGGGCGGTTAGAGTATCCCAGAGTTTGAATTGGTGCCCCTTCAGTGCACGGTGACACTAGTGTCTCAATACGATGATACTGGCCTTCCTTTCCACCCGCATCAGGAGACCCTTGACCTTTAACCTTATCCTCTCTTTTTCCACTCAGACCTCCATCATCTGAGCCAGTGCTCGTCTTACGAGAGCCTGAAGAGAGTCTCCTTTCCCCCATCATCCTTAGCTGGCTGTGCTGTCCATCTTTTTTACTCTTGGTGTCAATATTTGGGGAATTTGGCACCTGCTTCCTTGCATTCATGCCTTCTTCCTCTTTTAATTTTGTGCCACTCTTCTTACCAGCTCCGAATCGGGATGAGGAGGAAGAGCCCTGAAAGTCTCCGTTACTGCTGCTTCCTGACGGGGTGATCACAGCATCCCAAGGTTCGCTGCGATACGCTGTGGGTGAGAGGGTATGACCAGAGGACCCCAAAGATTCTGGCACGCTGCCAGGGGTGTCCATTATCTCATCCTGGGTGGGGGTGCCAGCAGCCTCGTCTCTCACAGGTGTTCCATCAACCCCATCAGGACTCATGTCCCCTAGAGCGAGACTAAAGCCTGGGTTACCCTGCAAGAAACTGTTGATTTTTGATTCTAGGCTTGGGGGAGAAATAGAAGGGGCAGAGGGGCGAGGAGGAGGCGGGGGAGGAGGAGGTGGGGACAGCTGTCTGTCTTTCTCCCAGTCTCTGTTTCTCCCAGGTGTATCTCGTTTGAGGCTGTTTCCCAGTGACGGTTTGGGTTTGGGGATGGTTGGGCTGAGCAGAGCTTTTACTGCTGATGAATCTGGGGAGGGTCGGTTAGGGGGAGCAGAAGCTGTGTTTGTTACACTTTGCAGGAGAGAGGACAAACCTGCACAGAAAAATAAAAAGGGAAACAAAGAAGACAACCAAGGTATGGAAGATCAGTGACCAGTACTGTTTAATAAACTACATCATGTGTCTGAAACTGAGGCTTGTGTCATACCTGCTGTGTTTGTTTTAGACAGAGCATTGAGAATGCCTTCAGGAGTAATGTCGACACGGGACAGGATGCTGGCCAGTGCAGGGCTGGTAGGTGCCACTTTGGAAGCTGCTGACTGGCCAGAGGGAGTGGTGGGTGTTACAGGAGATGGCCGAGCAGGGCTGGCCGCTGTTCAAAACAAATAAAGACAGAGAGGGATGGGTGAAAATGTAGCCTTTTGAAAGGAAGGAAGGAAACAAACAATTGACCACTGGGATGCTGTGATCCAATACTTTGTGAGATCATAAAGCTTGAAGTTGCTTTACAATCCAGTGGATTATTAGTGATACACGCTAACTGCATAGTAGACTCTGGTCTGTTTTTATCAGAAAATTGGATGATGGGTAGAGTAGTGAACTGGAAAGAGAGAGGAGACTGACATGCAGCAAAGGGCTGAAAGTTGAAATTAAACCACCCTGCTTTGACGAATAAAGCCTCTGAACACTGGACGTGCATTCAACCGTTGAGCCAAACTAAGTTTAATAAACTGACGGCTCAAGTAATTTTCCAAAACAGAATCCAATTTCTTTTGGTCCAGGGAACTTAAGATTCAGATATTCAGCGGCTCATTTATTTTCCCGTACCGTACCCGTACCCCCTGAACATACCTGTATTTTTCATGGCAGAAGTGAGTGAACTGAGAATGGAGCTGATCTTTCCCAGGTCCACCTTCTCCAGATTGACTCCCAGAGGGGTTGCTGGAGTGCTTGGAGCAGTAGCAGACGTAGGGGTTACTGGGTTTGTTACGGTAGCAGCAGTGGTGTTGGTCTTGGTGGCTTTAGTAGGCGTGGTTGGAGGCTTTGATGCTGCCTCTGACTTTGAAGCCTTGGGAACAGCAGCAGATGACTTGTCTTTCTTCTCACCTGCTAATAAAAAAAGTCAAAGAGTCAAAACATTTTCAATACAAAATGAGAACAGGGCAACCAAATATGCACTGACTAATATGACCCCATCCCCTATCTCCTGTGGCCACTAACCCCCTGCTGTGAGAGTCTCAGTCTCTTCATCAGACATATCCATGTCCTCCATGTCTCGGTTGTCATTGGGTAGCTCTCCCTCATCCATGGCTTTGCCATCTAGCTCTGGATCCACCTGGGCTCTGCTAGGCCCCAGCCCAAGGAAGGGTGAGTCAGAGCCAGTTGGAGAAGGCGCATCCTCTGAGGGTGAGGGGATGGGAGAGTCCTCAGGTCCTGGTAGAGTAGACTTGAGGGAATCCAGTTTTCTTTTAAGACTGGCCACGCGGTTGGCGAAGGCATTGTAGGCCTGAGCAGAGTAAAAGAGGAAACAAAATGAGATTAGAAAATGACTAAATAACTCAAGTGCTGCTTAAGCTGTTTATAGGATCAACAGAAGACTAATATCTTTACAGTAAATACACTTCTAGCAAAACACAAAATAAACTCTGAAGTTTGTGTATTTTTAGATTTCATTGCAGCAGGGAAACAAGAACAAGCAATTCCCTCAGAAACACTCACATTAGCAACAATCTTAACCTCCTTGTACTGCATCTCATAGAAAATGTCTGCATTTCCCAAAGCCTCCAGCAGAGGAGGCCCTGTTTTCAACTCTTTGTCGAGGAAGCTGACAAACTCCTGCAGCTTCAGACTTCCATCCTCAAAGTCTTTAGCGAACTTGTTCCCTCCTGCTTTGTCTGGAAGATGAGACAGTTGAAGAGGGATAAAAGAACAAAGCTTGGTTTAATTTTCACATGTTTGAAACAACAAAACAACAGCATAATAAACATATTACTCAACAGAAATATGAGTAGATTCACACATCATATGTGAAATAAATTAACTTTTTTAAGGACTGATTCATCACTGAAACTGAACGTGGGTTGTAGAATGTCAAATTTGAGAGTTGATCATATTTGCAGGAAAGCACTTCACTTTGACGAGGTATAGGAGTCAGTGCATGATTGTTGTTAAACCTGCAATGGCCCATTGGACAATATGTTTGTGATGAGTACAAATTCAGTCAAAATAATCTGACCTTTTAGTCTTTTCAGAGCCTCTGAGCTGCAGACGTCCACCCTCAAAGCTGTCAGCTGCTTCTCCCTGAACTCCTCTTCAGCAACTGCTCGTTTATATCGAGACAACTGTTCGACGAGGGAATGTGGCTGAAAAAGAAAACAGAGCCCATATTATAACAAAGTTCAAATAAACCTCCAGCAGTTTGATGCTCTAGTCTAGACAGATCAACACAATCTTACAGTAAACTCTTCTAAAATCTTGGACTTGAGGGCAGCTTTGTTGACTGGAGCTGTAAAATAAGAACATGCAGTCAAAACTTAAAGTCTGACAATTTACTAAGTCTTTAAAATGATCCACACGACTATTTGAAAAAGTACCAAACTGACCAGTTGCCGGAGAAGTTTCCTTTTCCTTTTCCTTTTCTTTTTCCTTCTCCTTCTCCTTCTCCTTAAGTTTCTCCTTTTCTTTTTCCTTCTGCTTCTCCCGCTCTTTTTCCTTTTTGTTCAAGCCGGCTTTGAACTGAGCAATGACCTCCTCAGGATACACGCTCCTCTCCTCCCAAATCATAAAGATCCTTTCCACTGACTTCCGGACCTTTCCATCTCTGAAGGCAACAAATACAGCACAGCATGTCATGACTAACAACCAACAGAAAGGAGTCACACATACATCAGCTTCTGCATGGCTAAAAATGTGCATAAAATGTTAATCCAGGACTTGTGGGATTTTCTGCACTCACTTGATGAGCTGTGCAGCATTAGGAAGGACCTCTGCAAAGGCTGAACGAAACACAATGGCATTTCTTCTTTTGCAGTTCTGTATCACGTCATTGGCTAGGTAAAAGAGATTCAAGCGGTGATTGTTGTCAGCTGAAAAAAGGAAAGCAGACAAAGAAGAGAGGATAAGATTTTTATGAAAATGGAAGAAATGAACTTAGACCCTTTTAGATGAAATTGGACTGACTCATGGGTAAATGAAAGTGGCTGACAACATGTGTGGATACTGCGGATAACTAGAAACAAAAAAAACATTTCAACAGCCGGTTTCAAAAAACATTTTCAAAAGAAAACTACCTCTACACTGCTAACCTCACAAATGAGTAACAACTGGTGAATGGACTGGATTGTTCTCACTGAATGATTTCAATGGTCAAAGACATATTTGTATCAGTTAGAAAATGCACTCCATGAAACAGAAAAATAGTACAAGCAAGGACTCAGGTATTTTTTTATGAATAACTGAGCAACAGTTGAGCCTGGTCTCATGCTTTCTTACTTGGGTCTTTTCAGAAACACAAATCTTATGAAGTGATGCTTCTCATGTTATCTTAAGCATTTTTACGATTTTAACAGACACATATTTCTACTGTACACTTATTTCTATTCAGTACGTGGCCGGACAATGTAAAAGTGTTTCACCAAATATGTTGAGACATGTAACCCCTTAACAAGAATAACACTTAAGTATTTCACTACAGAATTGATGCTCTTTGCTAGTAGTTTAAAATCAATGAAAACATGTATGAGAGTCTTAAAAATCAGAGAAGAGTTGGGAAATCTCAGCTTATTGACACACAGCCAGTCCAAAACAATGCAACCCTAAAAAAGGGAATAAATGATAATAAATATAAATTTGTAAAAACCTTCTTGAATTTTGAAAATCCAAACATTAAAAAATTGGTTTCTGTAAGGACTTACTGATAACATTCAAATAATGTAGTAAACAAACCATGTAATTTTAGCAACATTTGTTAATTTCATATTTTAAAACTTTGTATTATCCGTTGACATCAGTTCTCCAATATCAGCAGGGTGTCATCCATCATCTTAAAGTTAAATTTTCATAAGGTTTAGGTGTAGCATCTCATCCTCAAGGGTGGATCATGTTCTCTGACTTATCAGTAAAAAATGTACAAAGACCTCTTCAAGGAAACATTAAGATGTATTTTGCTGCAATTATCCCCAAATAAACATTGATGTCATGTTAAAACGCCTCAGTTTGACAACAGAAATACAGTTATTTTATTTCTAATCAATAAAAATGAATACAACCCCCCAAAAACGTCAGAAATTTCCCAACTTTTCAACAATAGCTGAACATAAAATGCATTTAGGACAACACAACAGTGACATAAGCTGCTCCTGTTTGTAACTTGACTTGTGCCGTTCATGCACCAACCTTTCAGGCCAAAACATTCACGTCTTTGAAAATATGTTTCATTTTTTAGAATGGCAACTGACAATAAGCCATGCTCAAGAGTATCTGCCAAAACTGCCCAACAAACATGCAAAGGGATGACTCTCCATATTATCGAGCTATCAGTGAATAACTGTCTGACATTCAGTGACTGCAGTCACCGGTAAATATCTGTTGCTTTACATTAAATTAATAGCAGGGTAGTGAGCTCCATGTTCTTGAGGTGAGTTTTTTTAATTTCAAAGAAGAAGAAGATGACTTTAATTTGTGATAAGTATTCATTAGTTAATTCAAATTTGACTCCCTTGAAAATGATATAATCTCAGTGGGACCAACCTGGTTAAATAAAGGTTAAACAAATAACAGAAAAAAAGTAAACTGTGCATATAGATGGAAATTTCCCTCTACAAAAAGAGGGACAGGTCAAGCTGAGTGTCAAATAAATGGTATTTCTGGCTCTAATACAAAATTTAACATAAATGCAAAACAAAAACATGCAGAAATGTTTAAAATATCCGTGCAGCTCTCTTCCAATGCACTGTGCACTCAAATATGTCCCAACTTTGGTCAAACAATCTGATGGCGTGACTAAATTCAGGATAGTCACTGCATTGATCGATAATTTTTGTGGTAATGAGTAAATGTGTCACACACGGCTGTGAGGCCAATTTCTACCATCCTGAAATACTCTATGGTCTTTGAAAAAAAATATAGGTTGTTAAAAAATCAAAAGCCAGCACTATTAATTCCAGTTACATTACCACTATGATTTAATCCCATGTACAAATATTGTACTGCTCTAATGCGAGGTCTTACAAAGTTTATCTGGAGAGAACTGACTCTGCTTATGTGGTTAAAGACTGACGCTATTCTCCTGAAACAAACATTTAAGAGCCTTTTGATGATATCGCCAACTGTTTTAACATATTCACAAAGCCATAATATCCATATTGAAGTCTAATTAGCGCTGATGCAACTGACACTGGAGTTTATGTCGACAGTAGAGAAGAGGAGGGTACGGAGAAAAAAGTTGAGAAATATGTAGCCTACTTTGGAAAATGGCTGTGTGAGTGATGACTATATTTCCGACACTTATCAGTAGCATGTAGTATGAGCTGTGTGTTCTTCATAGAAGTAATTTTGGTTGAGCTTGAGTTTTGCACTGTAACTTGTGTGTCTACTGTTGAGTCTGATGTACCTCTGAATGCCTATCTAGCATGATTATTTCAAACTAGCTCGGACTAAACATGCAGTAATTCAGCAAGACACAATGCCTGGATGTCACAGCTCACAGCCAGCAACGAGTGGTGATCTGCAGATTAACTCTTGGTTGGTTGGCACTGCTCCATCCAAAATTACAATGGTAGGGCAAGCAAACACACAGGGGCTTCTAATCTGCTGTCGGCAATGGCCTTTATCATGCACAACTCTGTGTGCCATGATGAGGAGGGATTACGTGATGGTTTGCCTGAGACACTCAGCATTAAACCAGAAACTTTCTAATGAGAGGTGATATCCAATTCAAACATGTTCAACTGATGTTTTTCCCACAGGCAATCTGCATCACCCACACTTTTTTACTCTTCCTACAGCTTGTTTAACAAGATTTAACTTAATAAAAAAAAACCATCCAATTCAACCAACGACCAACTCAGAATCTTGTCACAAAGTTCAACAAACTGAATTCAATACATCTGTTAAATCCCGTTTGAAGCAACTAAAACAATAAACAATTCTGTTACACAGCTTCAAGAAAATAATATTAATATAACCTCACGAAAACACCGTTGTGTGTTACATTTATTTTCCTCAAAATTATTTTAAGGACTATTTGAAACTGGTGAGAGTTACAAACCATTTCTGTTCACAAGCCAGGGGCTTTTCTTTGTCTATCACTTCATCAAGAAATGCAAACGTCCTCTACGGGTATTTCCTTCCCCACATCATCAAAAATAATTTAAAAAACGACAACCGGTAAATAGTCGACCAGTACAATAACTGGTGGTGTGTTTTTGCAGAGTGTGCTCTCTGTTAGGGGTGTAGTGGCCGTGACAGAGAGAGGAGCAGACAGGGAGAAAGAAGTGTGACTCAGGCAGCAAACAACAACAGTCATGACTTTGCAGGTGTGGTAGTGTTTGTAAGTTTGCTATGAACCTATAAGAGAACAAAATTTTGTTTTGCCACACTGTTGATTTTACGTTCATTCTTCCAAATATTTTCCTTTTGTAGCTCAACTGCCTCTGCTCCTGGTCTGCTTTAGCTCACAGCTTCCAGTTAAAAATGAGTTTGGATCTGTTTATTTTTACCAGCCTCTGTGCTTTTGGATACAAATCAACATAAATATAATTGACATTAAGTTGTTTAAAATCAGTATCAAAACTTTGACAACCTTAATGCAGTCTATGTGATTGTCTTGTTCTGCCCAAATTTTGCAGTAAATCTGCTGAACCATTCACCACTTCACATGTGAGCAACCAAACTGGGTATAACAAGATAAAACTACTAAAGAACACTTGTGATTCTTGTTTTAGTTGGGAACTGTGCTTTAATTCACGGTGGTAGGGTGACAACATAAATTCAGAATGGTATCATAAGCTCTGTTCTAACACCTGAAAAGGCAGACTATAGCCTTAACAACACACAAACCGCCTCAAGTAAACCGAAAAAAGGACCAAAAACAAGAGATTAATTGCATCACTCCACAAACTAAATTTTGAGTTGAATCTCAAGTCCTGCCTTGTTTCTTATTTGACTCAACAAATACAGACTACCAATCTATGACTCATAAAAGTAAGCAACTAGTTAACAGGTTGATATCCAAAGCACTAAGTACAAAAGTATACTATATTAAGACGACGCCAAGCTGTGGCATCATTCCTTCTTTTAGTGTTAGGTGTATCCATAATTGGAAATGTCACAAATATGTAGCTTCACGTCACATTTTTCTAAAGATATGGACTGAGAGAGGTCGGACTTTCCAATCAGCTTGTTCAACTATACACTCTACTTACAGTTGTGCTCATATGTTTATATATCCTGGCATTCTTTACAACAGAGCCACTCATTTTCCACTCCCATAACAGAGTTTTTCTTGCTTTCCCCATGGCTGGATATCCAGAAAATCTATGCAGCTCTAGATAAAATATGCAGGGCTCTTTCCCGAGTTTACAAGCTACCAACTATTTACACACAGACACTAATTACAATCAAACAAGTCAGGTGTGGACACTTTCCCCAAACAGTCATTTAAACCTGTGTGTGTGTGTGTGTGTGTGTGTGTGTGTGTGTGTGTGTGTGTGTGTGTGTGTGTGTGTGAGATTATTAAAAGGCCACACATTCAAGGGTACCATTTGGGGGGTTTCAATTACCTTAATGATTTAAAACGTTCAAACATAGTTATGTTACGATAGGACTGTTATCTTTAAATAAAAGAGCAATTTTCTGCATTTACAAATTTCCTTGTGTGTATTTTCCAAAAATGCTTATATGTCTCTGTCTCTGCTAGGGTATGTAAACGTATGAGCACAACTTTAAGTATAAGACACGGAAACAGAAAATCAACTTTCAAGGAAAGCTATAATGCGGTCAAATGAAGTTTTGGACACACTTTTTCAGTTAAGCAGCAAGAGGACATAAAACAAGGGATGGGAAAATTCTAAAACCGTTATTTACGATACGCACATGTATCTGATCATACTGAGTCCACACCGAGAGGCCCAACTGTAAACAGTGTTAGCATTAACAGCGTCACGAGCAGCTTACTGTTAGCGTTAGCTTCACTGATATGTGGGGCTAATTTTGAGTGGTGATTACAGCGTTAGCCTTTCAAATAAGCAGTTGAATAATTAAAATGTTATTCGCTTTTTATATGCATTGCATTCCTCTGCAGTCTAGTCACTCGTAGCTATGAACGAAAGGCCCAGGTTCACTGGTGGAAGTCTAACGTCAACGCAAAAATACATCTGAATTAGCTAAAGTAAGCTAGCTGATGTGTTAGCGTGATTCTGTGTCGAGCTAGCATTAGGTACTCACATTTCTTCAGCCACTTCATCCAGTGGCGAACTATGAGGCTGTGGTACTTTTTGTTTTCAATGCACCAGGTTGAAAGTCCTTGTATTGACTCCATAGTGTTCGATACTCCTTGAAATCGCCGGTCTAAAGACGCTTCCAGGCCAGCATTGGAGCTGCGGGCTCCGTGGCCGCTTGCAGCCCCAGATCCAGCCGCCATTTTTCCAGCTCACTTTGCTGATCCTTCGCTGTTGGCACGGATCAGGGAGCTATCGCAATGAGCACGGCTTGAAACACGCCCCCATGTTTTAGTTTATCTAAAGGATGTAGCTTCCCTCCTACATGTAACTTACAATTCAATACAAGGTACAATTTGATTATATTTGAGCATTTGGACGGCAAATATCAGTAGATTCAAACAAATAGTATAAAAACTGACGTAGGTAGGTTAATGTTTGTTTATTACAGGCCATGAGTGTGTATTCACAAAGAAATATAGCTCTCAGTTAGTAAAAGTGTCACTCTGTATCTCGAAAGCAAAACAACAACAACAAAAAGATTTTTGGGATGTCTTCAGTCTTCTGAACTGTAGTTATGACAATGATAAATCTTCTGGTGTTGTAACATCCAAGGATGTGTTAACACAATTCTGGTGCTGTCATTTCATATTTGGCTACTTTTATGAACAACTTGACTCAAATCAGTATAATCAGTGTACATGGGGGTTTTATCAGAAAAATTACAACGTAATATGACACTATTTCTTGCTATCACATAAAGCCCCAAGAGAGTGATTCGCACCACACAGCATTGTCTGTCAGAAAGTACTAAAAACAGACTACACGTTATCGGACAGGATAGCCTGCCATCAAAGAAATGAACACAGATGCTGGCACACATACCCTGATCCATTACACTTCCTCACACAGAACGTTCACATGGGTTTATTGTTCCTTTTGTTGCTAATGTTCATGTCTCTTAACAGTCTATCTGTCCCCAGATGAAGTCAGCCAGTCAGTGATGAAGGGTGACTAGCTTGTGAGGCTGTGGGTCTGGTAGGGGTTTGAAGAATGTGCACTTGATTCTTTCTGTGCAGGTTTCAGTCATCTGTGCAGTCCAACACACTTTTACTGAGAGCTAGATCCCAGTAGTGTTCTGTGCCGTGTTTCTTGAAGTGTTCTCTGGCCATGCTTTCTGTAGGGCACTGCTTGAACTTCATATCCCCAAAACTTCGCTCTTTGGCTGTACCCTGTAGAACCAGGTGTCAACAATAAACATGTAAGAGTAAGATCACAACCAAAAATGTATTTCATATGGCATCTGCCTTAGTGTGAGCACTTGCCTCCCAAATCAGCCAGCATTTATTGTTTCTCTTTGTGTCGTCATCACCGTCTGGATCTTATAGAGGTAAAAAGATTCAACAGTAAAATTATTTAGTGTCTTTAAGACTAGCATAAAGCCACAACAATAAGCACAATGATCAAGTGAAACCTTTCTTACCATCTCTTTTACTGTTGTGCTCCTCCCATTTGATTCTGTGCAACATTAGCCTCTTGAACTTTTTCTGAGATTTAGGGCCTAAAAGGATAAATATAACATTTTACTTTGGCCAACATTTACCAGTCCAGTTTATTAACAGGTCAAGAAAAACCTGTAGAGAAACTGACATTAAGCATCAGCTAGGTGGAGCTACAACACCCACTTAAATAATAAATACAAATGAATTTAAATCAGAAGCAGTGTAGGGTTCAATGTAACACGTCAAAGCATTTCCCTCTTACCTCCCTCCACTACAACAAGGTTGACATCTCGATGCAGAACCACGGTGCCAGATAAGTACAGCTGGTTTGCATTGGCCTCCACTTTAAACTTTTTAGCAGGGTTTTGCAAGTTACGGATCCTGCACAGTGAAGGTGAAGAAATAAGATTAGTTTTTCTACAACAAATACACGTGCTGTGATTTATTTCTGAAAAAAAGTTGCGCTTTTCTTTCTCTTCCAACAAATCTTTACCTGTAAACAGCAATATGAACACCATCTGTGAGATCTTCTTTTAACTTTTTGACCTTCTTCTCTTTCCTCTGCTCTGCTGTGAGCTTGCGTGCCGCGTTGGCCTCCTCATGGGCCCTGGAATGAGAGAGTCACAGTCGGCAGAACTTTTAAAAAAGCCTTTGCTTTTCACAGGTTTTCATAAAATGTCATGAGAAAATTTAGACAAGCAGTGTAGGAAAAGAGTGACTGTGCTACTTACTTCTGTCTTTTGGCCATCTGTGCTCTGACATGGGCCTCTACTTTTGTGGGGTCCTGAACTGCCTCTGTTCCAAGCACTCTCATCAAGTTTGAGATGCGTACTGGAAAAAAAAGCCTTGTGTTAAATTCTGCTTAATCAAGTAGTTTTCAATGCTCATAAATTGCTTGCTGATACCTTTGGGTTCTGGAGGAGGCATCAGTCCCAGACGAACCTTCTCTTGAACTTCTTTTTGCCCCTCTCTTCGTGTCTGTCTTCTGAGTTTCTTTTGCTCTTTCTTTGTCAGGTATACACCCAGCGTTACTGGCTTATCTGTGTCAACTGTGATAAATCAGGAACAAAACAAGACAGGGCTATAAATCAGGGAGTATTTTTACTTTGTTTATTTTGAAAAGCGGCTGCACCCATGCATAATTCATGCAGTCTTCCAAAACTGATTCAATGGAGGACAAAACAACAGGATCAAGATCTAAATGACACAAACAGATTTGGAAATCTTAGGACCTTTTGGGCAACTGCTGAAATTGTGGTAGGCTACCATGAAAAAGCATCAGCTGTGCACAAACTTTCTATGCTTCTATACTTTTAATAAACTCCTAGATCTTTTTATTTTAAGAATTTAATAATCAGAAAGCAAATCATTTTGCAGAGCAAATGCTTCACATTTTTTGATTCCACATTTGTATTTTTCCAGTGTTTATCAATTCATTTAAGATTGTCATATTTATATTAGTTGTAAAGATAAATCAAACATACTTCATTACAACTGTTAATGCACATATCACCATTACCAAATATCTCTCAGTAGATGTTAGACACAAATGCCTTAAGAGCACCTACACAAGTGTGCACACTTCCGCTTTCAACAGACTTACCTGGAGGGCTTATTTGGGCAGGATGTTCTACGAGGTTGGTCACACCAAAGAGCTCACACTCTTCAAATTTTGTGTCTGGTGTTCTGCAAAAAAAAAAAAAAAGAATGAGAAACATTTCATCTACTGTTATCTGCAGCCAGTAGGGTATGCTAATTATTTGTGCCATAGAGACATCCAATGGCTATCCTACAGACTGACATTCATCAAAGACTAAACACAACAAAACCTTCTTTTGAAAATGTTCTTTATGTGCATTTATTTTGTTTAAAATTACATCCTAGAGGGTCAGACAGAAAAAGATACATGACAGAACAGATGGCATGTAGGTCAGGGCCTGGGGTTAGAAAAGAGCTACCTGATTACCCCTGAAGTAACAGGAGCCGAAGCTGCTGATGTCTTACATTTCTATGTTGGAAGGCAGGATGAAAGAATCCCACCACTCAATGTTGGGCACCTCTCCCTCTCCAATCTCTTTCTTAGGGGCAATCAGTGCCAGTTTGGTGGATGCCTGGATTCCTGTCTTCTTTGCTGCCTGTGCGATCTCATTCTGCAACTTTTCCAACTGGGCCTGTGGTCAAGTTCATTGCAAAGGACATCAGAATGCTATGCGCAGTTACACTTAAGTCTGTTTAGATTTTGTACCAATGATATAACAAAAAAAATGTTGTAATACACACAAGATGGATAGGGTTAAAACCCACCTTAGTTCTAATACGTTGGGCGATCTTCTCAAAGCGCCCCTGATCGTGGAATTTAAAGCTCCTGCGAGGGCGCTGAGCTGGTGTAATGGTCACACGTTGGTCGAAGTAGGATGTGGACTCCAAGTCATCTCCAGGCTTTTCTTTTAGCTGCTGACGAAACTGCTCCCTCTTTACCGCCCGAATATTTGCTACACAGATGACAAAGTATTTATGAATGAAAGTCTAAGCAAAAAAGAAGAACCTGTGTGTCTGGGATTGTGGAGACACTAGATTTCTGAACAAATACCTTTTAGTGTGGGCATACGGTGAGTCAGTTCAACCTCCTTGCCACTAGCGTCTACAGTTCTTCCCTTGTCATCCAGAATAAGAGGTGTTGGCTTGTTAACCTCTTTTACTTCTACCTTCCTATGAATTAAAACACACAGATTGTTGTCTGTTTTTTCAAACACTGTATTACCACAAGATCTAAAAACTTGTTTTTTTTCCACTTTTGATTATGTAATCTCAAACATCGTAACACAACTTACGGTGGGGCGATTCCCATAGCATGAAGATTAGCTAGAGCCACCAAGTTATGAGGTCCAGTATTTCCCAAGGCTCCCAGTATACCAGGCTTCATGGCTAACTGGGACTGAATGCGGGCCTGTAGCTCAGCAGCCTTGCGAGCCTTCTCGATGGCATCATTCATGAAGCTGGCTGCCTGCGATGGGGCAATGGACGAGGCGCCGCCTGAAGCTGCAGCAGCCTGATTGCCAAGAAGCCGGGAGACAGGAGGGGATTCCATGTTTGACTGTGGTGTGGGAAGGGAGTAAACATTAAATGCATTTCCTGGAGCAGCTGATACATGGTATGTATTTAAGAAAAAGGTTTTATTTCAGAGAAACAAAAGTAAATGTGGTTTACTTGAGCAGATGGGACTGAAGAGGAAAAGCTCAGTTGTTTTTTCCTTTCTTCTATCTGCTTTGTGGCCGCCTCCATCATCTGTTTTATCTAAAAATGCAGAGAAAAGGATCGGTGGACACAGGAATGCTATCATAAAAACTCATAACATTGTACCAACCACAATCTAAACTTTCTACTGAAGAAATTATCTTATACCTGCATTTTTGTGAGCATGCCAGGACTTTCAGATGGAGGCCCAGGTATGACCTCAGGTTCTTCCACCTCCTCAAAGCGAGGGACCCGCTTCCGCTTTGCAACTGCCCCATCTTCTGGCTGTGAAGTTTCTCTAATTACACCTGATTCGGCCTCATCGCCAAACACATCCTGAAATCAACAACCCAAATCAAACCCACCACTTCATGCATAATAATACTCTAAAGCACATCACTGCAGAAACACATCAGATTTTGCCAGTTCAAGTATGCAACCCCTTTGATTTACCTTAAGGTCCCTCTTGCGGTTCTTTTCTCCTGTTCCCTTGTTTCCACGTGCGTTTCGACTTTCCTCAAGAGCCTCAAAAAGACGCTCCACAAAACCTCCAGCAGAGTCATCAAGGAAGGGGCGCAGCTGGTCTGGAATAAAGCAGTGATGTCAAATAAATTGTTATGACAAGTTAAGTAAAACCTACTTTACCAAGCCACAAGGTGCCTTTGGCTGATAAATTTTGGGATAAAACCGTTTTTCTAATTTAAGCATCTACAAGAATCACACGCAACTGACACCTAACACAAAATTTATAATCTTCATGGATTAATTCTAGTCATTGTTAAAACTGTGATGCACATTACTCTAAATAAAATCAGCTCATCAGTGCTTCAAGATGAAATGAGGGAAATGGGAACACATAACATTATAAAAATTTATATTTCTTACATGAAATAAATAACTCTTGATAGCTTAGCTCAGGGTTGTTAAAGATGTTAACACAATGTAGGGATGTGGTCATCACTGGTGTGTCTTTCAGATAAATGGGAGGCTTCCATATCTTTACTGAGTCTTTCAAAACAATTATTTTGAAATATTTATTACTTAGGAAACTGTTGTGGAAAAGCTTTAAAATACAACTGTAAGTCAATCATTGGAAGCTACAGTGATTTATTGTTCAACATTTTCATATGATTATTAGTGAAGCCATGGCCCCATCTTCTATAAGATAACAATAATCATAGTAATATTCATATTTAAAAAGATCCAGAAAGCACTTTGACTTAACTACATCTTGAATCTGGATAATACAAAGTACGCATCCAATAGTTACCTGTGGTTTTTCTTTTGTCCAGTCCCTTTCCGACACAGTGCAAAGCTGCAGTGACGACTGTGGGCTCTGAAAAGCCTAGCACCTTCTTCACAGTGCGCTCCACCCATGGCCTCAACTCCTCAACCTCCCGTTTGGGAAGAGACATCCTCCAGCCTGCACAGCGTCCCCATATTAAAAACAAATAGCATCATTATTCAAGTTCATGAACATGATTATCACCTCCATGCCTCGAGAACTCCACACCAGTTCGAGACTGTTTGATATCGGTGTAAGTCAAAGCTCTTCCCAGGTAAGCAAATCAAAACATTAGGTTTTCACTCGTACAAACCAGAATACAGTGACGATAAGAAAGACTTGCAGATAAATTTGTAAACCGATACCATTGACATTGGATGCAAACTATAAGCATCATATTGGCTATTATCAATTACATCCGCCAAAACTCCCTGATTGCATGCTAGTTACCGTTAGCTCACCGCTGTGAGTGAGCTTCTACCATGAACGAATAACCGCTTAATAAAGAGAACAAACCTTTATGTTTTCGTATATCCCTTATCGGGTCGCTTATGCTGTGATAATCAGATGTGAAAGCTCAGATTTCAGAGGAATAAACACTTAAACTGATGAGTTTCTGTAAAACTTTCTGTTTGGTCGCGCCGTTCACACGACGTTTCTAGTACGTGACCCGGAAGAGGAAATTGACGGGGCTTCTTCTTCGTTCGAATTCTACGATTCCGGTGCAGTCGTTTGTGGTAACTGTCGCTGTTTCCACCTGGCTGCACGTGGAATCGTTGTTTGGGTTTCAGGTAACATGTTTTATTGGGAATCGTGATGACAAGTCTTTAAAGTAGTCACCTAGCATCTATTCGACCATAATCCCATTAATAAGTTATTAAAAAAGTTTTCATACTGAGATCGACTCAACAATGGACTTGAATTGAAAAGTTGGCTAAATGCAGGTGCATTCTAAGTGGTTTGAATACTAAAATATTATTCTTAAATGAGGTCCAGTTGTTTAACTTTATTAGGGTGTTTAGCCATATTTAAAATGGGATGGACAATAATGAATTTTGCCGAAATTTGATGTGCATTTTATCAAACTCTTTTGAACCATTATCGATGCGTGCAATGATACAATTCAAAGTACATAGTTAATCACATGAGTGTCAGCGCATGTTTTATTATTGATTTTGTAAAGGTACCATTTCACCGTGGTGTGGTATTTTAGCTAATTTTATGTCTCTTTCAGTTTGTTGGATGCACAAAGCCAGTTCTGTGTTATCTGTTTATTACTCTCCCTTTTTTTTCCTCAAAAATTTTAATGTTCAAAAAAGTGAGAAATGAAAGTCTCTCTATCAAAAGAAAAAAATATCAAATTATATTTCTTAGCTTTTTTTGTATGATAGTAGTAGAGGCCACTAACAGGTAATTGCTTATCTCTATTTGTAACAACTTAATCTAGACTGAAACTTTGCCTAGCTGTTGCCCAATGCAGACCAGTCATAAAGCTAGATCCCTGTCAGGGTTATCAGGTGATCTCTATGTCCTCCCCCCTGTGGGCCCACTCCCTCCGTTTTTCTCTATCTTTGCATGATGTGGGTCAACCAAGTGCAGTTATAGTGGTATAAGCTTGAATGCAGCAGTGAGCCTGAGGCCACAGCAGTCTACTTGATCCTTCTTTCTCCTCAGTAAAAAGCACAGTACTTCCACATAGATCTACTTTTGTGCATCAGGATAAACTTTGTATGTTGTATATTCTATTTTCCAGACATGTTTATTCTTCAGTTAAACAAACAAACAAACAGCAACTGCTTTTTATGCTGATTTATTAACCTGTCTAATCCCCCAAATTTTCCTGCAAAATAAGTGCATGCATTTCATTCTTTGGGCCTCCCAATTACAAAATATGTTGGATTTTTTCCACATTTTTATATTCTATCGTATTTAACAAAGTTATTATTTCTTTTCTATTACTATATTGTGTGTTTTATTGTTTATTTTGCAGTTATTATCACTTTTTGATTATTATTTTTCCATATTCTTTTATTTTAACACTTAAATATGCTAACCAAAGTCAAACGAACACTTCAAGAAATTAGGATAAAAATAAGTTTGGCAACTATTGTTGCCAGTAGAATTTAACGGGTTAATGCAACCTACACCACAGTGTAGTTGGCTGTCACTTATTCACCTGCTGAAACAATGTCTACATCTATTTATGCAGAGACACAACAGCTCAAGTCTGTGAATCACAGGGAAAGGAAAAAAGAAATTGTTAACTTGGTTTTGCAGTGACCACAACCTTGGTCTGTGGAAGGATATCCGGCAGCATAAAGGAAACCTCTTATTAGTGCAGAAACTTGAGAGACTTTCATTGTTTACTCCTTTCCCCGATGCTGAAATGTGATCTTTGTTCACTGCCACAAGCCGTCTTTGTGTATAGAAACATAACTTCAGATTTGGCTTGGTCTTTGACTTTTCTGCTGCCCAGTGCAGAATCAAAGCAGCATATGAAATGGGTTCAACTTTTAGTAATTTTATTTTTGTAAAATACAGCAAGGCTGCAGCTGATGGTTTTAAAATTACAGATTTACAATAGTGAGCTAGCACACTGTATACATATAACCAAAGTAACAACCAGAGCTAAAACGATCGATTTATGACATTGGTTGTTGGACCTAAGTTAATCAACTCTTTTCCAAACAAATGTATTTAATGCCAATAAAATTGAATATTTTTAGGTATTCTACTAACAAAGTATGTTAGAAAACATCTAATGAGCTGCAGTTTATCGATGTAAATGATAAACTTCAGCGAAGGTACACGGTATAAATTAATTAAAAGCTATTATGATTCTCACTATGACCTCTGAATGTGGCTTCAACAGCCAAGTTCTGCAAGATCAGTACAAAAACCTGTCTCTCTCAGACTATAATTTGTGATAGTGTTTTCATCATAATTATAAAAATAAAAACATATCTAGTCAATGTGATAAAGGATTAAAAGAGTATTACCTAAGTTAAGATTTAGTCAGATAAAAAACATCTGGTAAACACATTTGTCCACATTATTTACTCTGCCAGCTTCCTCCACAATCAACACATCCGCTTAGCAAGCTCACCCTGAATTCCCAGCTGGCACCCCACATGTGTTGTCTGCCACCCTCCCCTCCCCTCCCTTCTCTCTCTCCAGCCGACTCTATTATGTAATGACACCTCAGCACATAATATGACAATACACAGAGATTTCTATACACAGAAAAACAGCGTCACATGGGCACACTGGCACACAGGGACTTCTACTTGTCTGTGCAGCTAAAACATGTTTGATTCAGCATCATGAGGCTCATGGTGAGAGCTGTATGAATTAATGTATTATATTACTGGAATGTGGGGCATTTAGTGTGCGGTTAATCCAAGTTCAAAATCAGCAAAGCTGCAACAATTGAGTCCTGTACAAGTACCTGATTTCATTTGCCGAACATTTTTCCTTCACATTTTAGTTAACTGATATGTATTACTGCTTTGCCATTAATCCTGCATGAGTGAATAATTTAGGGCACTGTTTAAGATATTCTCTGTGTTCCTTCATACTGCTTTATGATTCATCAAGTGTGTGCTCATGATATATTCCTTCATGCTGACCCAGTTTGATTTCATTGTATCTGACAGGGGCTGTAAATCATGTTGGAAGATACAGTCTCTGGGGACCCCGCTGTCTTTACTCCACACATGTGCTGCTGGGACCTTAGTGAGGAGTGCACGTGCATCTACTACACCCCAGTTATCCACTCAGAGTGTAAGGTTTTATTTCTCACTTCTGCCTTCATTCATAACCTAAACCTCTTCTTGTGGCACCTCTCTGTTTCTGCCCTCTGTATAATCTATCTGGTGATTCCCTCTCATTCTCTCTAGTTGAATAATTGAGGAGTCGTGTAGGATGGCGTCATCACGAGCAGGCTCCCTGAGAGTGCATCCAGGCCGAAAGAAACGGATGAGTATAGTTATTTGCCTGTAGCTCGGCTGTGCCCCAAATATCACACACACACACACACATCGTCACGAGATACACGTGCGTCCTTGAAAATGTAGTCCTTGTACCTCTGTCTTTACCGTGTCCCCTGTTGGTGACATCACAGAGATGGGGATCACAGATGGTTGGCAGAGCAGTCTTCAAAACCCCAAACACACCATGGCCCGTCATCATCCTCATCCCTGTGAGCTCCAGCAAGGCGGAAATGAGTTCAAAGTAGCTCAGATTTCCATAGCAGGGCTGTCCACTGTGCAATTTTAATGAGCATCCAGGCAGTTTTGGGACTAGACAGCTCTGAATACCCCCGAGGACTTGGGGTGAGTAAGAGCAAGTGTGTGTCTGTGCAAACACATGAATGAGTGTGTGTGTAGTTGTGAAGTCAAAGCATGGCTTCCCCTCGCGTGAGTTTTACTGGAGTGCACTCAATGAATAATGGGGGAGGGGAGTTTAGGATAAGTGAATAAGCACCTCATTGTGTCATTCTCTTGTTTTGCACATGGCACAGGCAGCAGAAACAGACAGACTCCCTTAAATCATTAACTTGTTCAAACCAATAAGGGGATGTGAGAGCACTATTAAAACCTACACACCAAGGGATCAGAGGGGCAGTAAGTTCATTATGTGCAATCCTATTGATGCACGGACACACGTGCTCTAATAATCCAAAACAAGCTGGTTGGATACTGAGAGAAGTGAAAACAACAGAGCACATTTATGATGCAATAACTGTTATTGATTGTTCTCAGCCTAACACAGACTTTGTGGTTCATTACAGTATATATTGACACAAATATAGTAGGCTTTTTCTGTATAATGTGGCAGGGGTTTGAAACTTGTTTAAACAAATTTGTAGAATGGAATACGCAAAAATGTAAAAATAAAAAAAAAAAAAAGATGGTTGAGAGAAGGGCTAAAAACAAAAGATTTCCTCCACGCTCCCCAAAACTGAGTGAGGTCAGCTCTCCTCCCTGTGCCCTACACACATCTTCTTCCTGTCCTCTTCCTTTTGCCCCTCGTTTCCATCCTCCAGAGGAGGAACAGGGGGAGGAGGGAGACTGAGGGCAAGGGCTTCTGTGCTAAAAACTGCATGGATACAAGGGGGGGCTGCAAGAGCGGGGGGGCGGGGCGGTCTCTGTTGTTGTAACGTAGCGCAGTCAGTGTGTCAGAGACAGGCCCATCATAAAATCAGCCAGTCAGTGTGTCAGAGCGTGGTGGGGAGGGGGGAGTGGCAAAGTGTGTGGGCATCAGTGTTTTTGACTTTGAGTATGTTTGTGTGCTTGTACGAGTACGTGCAGCATGGCTGATTTCATCCCGCCTGAGCAGGGAGAAATGAAACCACACCCTCTCAAAATTTGCCAATCTCGTGCCCACTCGCACGCAGTATCCATGGATGTACTTATGGAGTGGAGAGAAAATGGTGAATGTTTTATCATGTTAATTTTAAGTAATACAGCAGATATTTGACTTAATTAAAGGCATCAGAACTACAATTATCATTATTACTATTTTATTAGAGTGTGCCTCCTTGTAAACCAGAATAACTGACCTGCTTTTACAAAATCAGATCATGCAGTTTCATTTGTTGGATCATCACTCTCAATCTTAAAACATTTAGTTCAAGGGCTAGAGTGGTGACATTTTGGAGCATTTGATTAAACCTAAACTACTTATTAATAAAAATTGTATTTACAAATGGATGTAAAAGCTAATCTTTTGCAATACATCATAATGTATTATTCACAGCTTTGTGTCCGCAGCTTCCTCTGACACACATCCTGTTTTGCAGAAGGTGTCATTAAAATGTACGGTAAGACGTTACATAACAATCAGATGAACTAGTCCCCCTTTGAGTGTGTCTGATTATGTAGTTAAAGTAACAAGATAAAGTGTTTTTGGTTTTGTATATAAAATGGAGGTGAGCTTTGCTGCTTTATTAGAATGTTTAATGGGTGTCTATAGGACAGCAGGATACTATGGTAATACGTGATTGGTAAGGTAAGCTTCTGACTCTCACCCTTTCATTTTTTTTAGAGGCTCTGAAAGGTGCTGGGATCAGACTTCAGCCCCAGTTTGGTTTGATAAATGCACTACTACCAAACACACCACAGACACAACCAAGCAATGCTCCTCTCTCCTCCACCCACAGGAGGCTTCCAAACACTGTGATCTTAAAAAAATAAACAACCATCCCACAAGAACGCACATCATAATCTACTGTAATGTTTGTTCTCCGTAGTAGCAGCTGGTTGGAGGATCAGCCTGCCCCCCTGCTACTGCCAGATTACCAAGGCTGTAGTCTCACACCCTGCCACCCCTCCTTCCCCTCATACACCCCCTTCACACACACACACACACACACACACAAGAGCACACGCGCACACTTCAAAACCCCGTACATTCTCTAAATCTGCACCCCATTGAGTCTCACATCTGTTCAGTGAGAGCTGCTTTCCAAAAACTCCAGTCTTATTCACATTACTGTGAATTACATCAAATTAAAGCGAGATTCTCAAACATTTTTACAAAAATAAAAGTAATAAGAAGTGAGAAACAGGCGCACAGTTAGGCTTTCGAAAAGTGTCATTTATTAAAAGACTTTTTATTTCTTTTCACCATTATTTAAAAAGTAGCCAGAAGAGTAGTATCATGTAAAGATGGTTGGAGAGAGTTTAGTTAGAAAGAAATTATACTAACAGGATTGAGAGACGAAGGAAGGAGAGAGGGCAAGGGCAGACGAATGCTGCAGAGTGGGGGAGGGGAGGGGGATGCTTAGAGGGAGGGAGGGGGACTACAGTCAGCTTTTACAGTTTAAGAAGAAAAAGGCAGCTAAAAAAAAAATGAGGACATATTATTCCTGACCAATCAGCAGTGGTCGCTGCAGTAGAAAACATACATAAAAAAGGACATAAACAATGATGAATAAGTGCAATTGGTTTCTCTGTCATACCACAACCGTTATAAACAGGAGGAGGAGGCGGAGGATACCCCCAGCCTCTGATCAAGAGTCAGCGTCTGGCTCCGCATGCCGTCACGTTCAGGGTGAGATGGTCTGACTCTGGCTCTAAGACTGAGGGTCTGTGTGCTCCTTTCTCCTCATACATAACATAGGCAGTAACGTGGAGGCTGCCAGTGGCTCTGTGTTCACGCGTGGTGCTTTTTGTTTTGTAAAGGAGGACATCCCTCATCTCTACTCAAGTAAATAGTGTATGAAGCACTCATACCAATTTAAAAATACCTTTTTCTAAATATATATGATACTTTTAGCAATAATGATAAACCCAATCACATTGCTGAAACCCTCTAATACATTTAGAATATTGTGATCCCAAATAGAGAGCCTCCTGTCAAACATCTAAACAGGACTGGAATTAGAATAACAATAGCAGCAGTAGAGGGTGGTGCAAATAAAGATTTCCTCCCTTACATTTATATTTTCTCTGTATTTTTCAAGTTTCAAAGAGCACCAGCTATAAGTGCAGATCAGTCTGTTCCTCTGATGACCCAAAGGAAGGCTACACTTTAATATTTCATACAACTGCTATAGATTTAAGCAGCCTGGATCAACTGTAGATGCCTGTATTGTGGAGAAATTGATAGAGTAAATGATACTGTTGGTTTGCGTGTAGAAGCAGGATGAATATCACTACATGTAGGCTTCATGATTGAATGTGTGTGTTTGTGTGTGCACTGGTTTCATGAAATCAAAGCAAAACAATCAAAATGCAGTATGAATGCACTAAAAGCACCAAATGCTTTTGTGAACACATCCTATTATTATTTGGTTAAAAGGCACAGTAGTCCCAATATTCCAATCATAAGATTTCACTTTCCTTCTAATTGTTTTCCTCATGATAGCATTAAAAACCACAAACTGTCAACAGCATCCTCTTCAACTCCTTAAACAAATGGTAGGCCAACTTATGCAAGAGCACAGAAGGCGATATTCAGCTGCCCAATAAATAAATACAAACAATAAATAAATGCAGTGTCCGTTCTACACATGAATAAATTAACCGCTGGAGTCACATGTCTTTGAGTGGTCCTTGTTTCTTGTCTTCTTGGAATTTCATGACAATGATTGCCTGTTAGATCTGCTGTGCACTTTGCAGAGCACTGGGCAGAAAGTTCTGTGACCTCTGATTGCTGCGATGCCGCTCCTCTTGATGCCCAAACAGTTCTTAGGTTACATTCATGAGTTGATGACATCGTTTTTTTTTTTCCTGTTTCCAATGACTCCATCACACCACATGTACAGTTTAATGCTGTGTCCTGTACACTGTATTCCTTGTGTCACTAGCTACAAGATTTTTAGTGACCCAAGACTTGTATTTCCTTTTCAAGCCAGAAACTTCAACTCTATCTACAAGTGAATGCAAAGTCTTTTGTGTCTCCTGCCCCAAGGCTGGAATCAAATCAACTCACACTGCGTTTCTAATCCCAACTTGTGCAACCTTTTCACGATAAAACTTAGAAACATCAGTCTGAATGTTTCCAAGAACTTGTCTGACTTCAGATCAAGTGTGTTTGTCAAGTTAGATCCCATCTCTGATTATACTTAGTACTTTCAAACTGAGGAGATACTATTCTTTGCTCCTCAGACTTCTTCATAATTTCCTTCCTATTGATCATAACACAAGAAGCTGTAAATACACTCTGAGCTTCAGCTGTTCTTTCCTAGTCACTTCAAACACAACAGCTTTTGTGCAAATGCTTAGATTATTAAGTAACTGTGACAACTGATTCCAAAATTTCCAGTTTTTTGCAAATACCTGTCCTAAGTGTGTAATTAATGCATGTTGTTGTGCATGATCCATCATTCTTTGAACATATTTCACCAACATTTTTCATCTCTTGTTCACACATCTCTTATCTCAGACCTTTCAGCATCTCTCTCAGCAGCCTGTAGCCTGGTGGTGTAACAAAGCATTGCTGCTTGCTATTTGCTCCTCAATGCATCAGGTCTCTAAGGGGGCGGGGCACACACTTGGCAAAGGCTTGAGTGCAACACTTGGACCTTGACAGGACTCAATGGTCTCACTCTGTTGTCCAGCAACAGGCTGGCTTTGGCACCGGTTGGGCTTCTTCTGATTTTTTGGGTGCTTGCAGGGTGTCGTAGAAGAGACCGAGCTGTCTTGCATGGCCGGACTGCCCCTCCTGCTTGGCAAAGATACAGCAATGATGGGCTGGTTTTCATTGTTGCCTCCTGTTGTGCCTTCATGTGAGGGGCAGGCCTTTCGTGGCGACAGGATGGGGGCGACATGAACCCAAGTCAGGCTGGGCTCAGAGCTCTGACCTGCTTTGTATTTCGACAGCTTGCCTGGTTCCTCGCTGTCACTGTCCTTTCCCTTTGTATCCTCGTTTAGCTGGCTGTTACCGGCCACATCTGGTGAATTATGGTCAACATCAGGGGCCAGGGATGGAGCAGAAGGGGGGCCTTCCTTTTCATCATGACTGTGCTTCACCCTCTTCTCTTCTGGGACGATGCGAGGGCACTTGAGAAGCACGGGTGACGGCGTGGGGGAGTCTGTGCCTGTCCAGCTGAGTCTGCGCTTCTGAAAAATGAGCAATGGAGAAACTTCCAGGTGAAAACAGAGCTAGTGGAGGGGGCAGCTGTTGTATTGGTACAGGTATCCTCTTGCACACTCAGGAATGTATGTTTTCTCACCTTAACAGGAATATGAGATTGATCCCTGTACTTGTGAGGTGGGGTGGAGGTTTCTTGGAGGGAGCGAGTGGGGGTGGTGGCGACACTGGAGGCTGCTGACGCAGGCTGAGTGGGAATCTGAGGAAACCAGAGCTTCAACATCATCTCCACCTGGAGCAGAGTGTTCAGGTACTTCTCTCTACAAAAAAAAAAAAGATTTAAAATGAAGAAATGATATCTTGTGGCTAAGTCTGAAAACATGGTGTTTGCCTGAACTACTGGTGAATGATGTAACTCTACCGACCTCAAGGACTGTTCAATAAAACATAGAACAAGAGCAGAGGCTCGAAATAGAAGACTTAATCCACTGCTCCTTTCTGGTTATAACTTCTGCTATTCATAAGCTAATATTCAGCTAAACTGGTAGTGATGAAACAGATAACAAATCTAATGGTGAAGGGAGAGAGCATGTGGCTGACGTCTTACCCGCTGTTTGGTCTCTGTAAAACCCCCACGATCCTCTGGATTCGATCCATGGCAACACTCTGTTGGAAACTACTCAAACCTGTCAATCAAAAACATAATCCTTCAGTCAGTCTATGCACGCCCACACTCCATAGTCACAGCAAACGCACATTGAGTACATGCACAGGTGCACAGGCTTCTTTTTTTATCTCAGACACCAACTTAACTTTGTGATATCTGCACACTCGTGGTGAGCTGATGAGTCAGCCAGTAGACTGTCGCTTTACACACACTCTGCACTTTGGACTACATCAATAGGCTGCATCAATACAGACTGCTGCACACACTCCCACAGAGGAATACTCTCTAATGCAAGGAACTAAAGCTACTCAGGCCGTGTAAACCGGTGTTCAGAATCTAGAAATGTGGTTTCCAGACACCACACATGCTTATGAGGAAGCAAGGATGTCAGGATGCTTACCACGGTCAAAGCGGCCCCTCTTCAGTCCATTCAGCAGCTCCAGTAGGGGCCTGACAAAACCCTGCAGCTCAGCACACTGACAGAGGAAAAGGGAAGAAGATTAATTGCAACAGAATTTGGGTTTGGCACTGCTGTCTGAATCAGTCTACTGGGTTTCCTTTGTCATCTTTTGTGTCATCACATTTTTGGTCTCTACCTTTTGAGCAAACAGCAGGTCTCCCTCTGATTTTGGAATAGGGCTTGAATGATTCGTCTCCTCCAAGCTGATTCGAACTGACTTGCTACCACTGCCACTCTCCAACCTGTACGACTCCTCTTCTTCCTCCTTATCTGTGAAGCCATCGCACATCCACTGGGACCCGGGACTCTCCGACCCCACGTCTCCACCAGACGCCGACCCTCTTGCGCTGCCTATGATGACAGAGGAAGAGCCGTCCGTCAGGAAGACGTCCGTGTCGTCCTCTGCTTGCTCCGAGTCGCTAAACAAGAGGCTGTCGCTGGAGCTCAGGGAATCAAAGGAGGGCTGGGAGGAAGTGCTACCCTGGGACTGCATTTCTGTGGAGGAAGCAGCAGAGGGTCATTATGACAGACAAGTCTGCTGAGAAAGAAGCAGAAAAGCTTGTTCGAATTCTTTAAAGCAGCATGTTTAAAGCTGTAGACAGGAAGTGAAAAGTACTAAAACAAAATCATTCTAAACAACCGCTTTTGAATTAGCACTGCACCATTTTTTAAAATCTCCCTCCCAAAATATAACCCCAATTAGTCAAAATGGTGGGTATACTGGTGCCCTAGTTAGGCATGGTGCAGAGTGGGACTGGGGGTAGGCAGTAGGCACACAATGGTAGAGCATGTCTGGCTCCCATTGAGGAGATTGGGAGACTAGAGGAGAGTAAAACGTGAGGGGGATGGGGGTTTGTAGAGTAGTGAAATCAGAATAGGCAGTCTCACTCTCTCTCTCTCCATCCCACTGCCTCCGGTGCTCTCTCTAGCCCCTCCTCTCTGTCTCGGCTTGCTCTCCACCCCCCACCCCCCTTGGATTCACACACATACACACACTTCTCTCTTTCCTGTACAGCTACATTTCTGTATGCCTCTCATCTCCCTCTCTCTGCTCTCTCCTCAGCTCATCCCTTTCGCTATGCACACAAACCTGGTGCTCCTCTACCTCTTCTCTTCCACAGTCCAGCCCTCCAGCCACTCCTCTTCTACCTCCTGTCACTCATATATGGATTGTCTATCCTCAGCCAAGTAACTCCTCTTGTTTCATACATTTTCTTGCTCTCTTTTTGTAATCTAAAATGAATAGCCATAGAGATACACTCCAACAACACACACACACAAAAGTAGCCTTAATCACGATCACTAAAGTCTAATTAACTCTATGAAGAAAAAACTGGACAGGTTTTGAGAAGCATACCCACACTGAAGAATAAATCCCTGACTCCACACAGTATGTTGAATATCATGACCATAGAGCCTTTCCAACAAGTCCATGGTCGGCTTTTCAAACTGACAACAAGCTGTGCCATTCACGTTTTATTTAGCTTGCTTCCCACCAAGCAAGTTGTTGCCCAAACTAAATGTCACGTTGTTTACATGCACCTGAATGAGCCAACTGAAACAAATAGCGTGAGAACACCATGATCCGACTTAAACTTCATTCCATGTTTTTTCCCCCAAATCTTTTGTTGCTGAGTTCACAGGCTGTGTATGGTTGGTAGGATAGAGGTGGCAGTGGAGGGGAGGTGACGGTGCATGATGGTGGGTACAGTCTGCACAGGTACGCGTGGATCATGAGGCTGCGTCTCAGGTGTATCCTGTCTACATCAGCCCACCACCAAACCCACAACAGGAACTAAAAACTCGCATTTACATAATGTTCCGTTTACTCATAACAAAGCTATGTTATTTTTACATGTGAGAGATAATCTCTAGGATGAGCAACGAAGACTATATTAAATACAACTAACATCATCATTTATAAATGAATTGCTGTGCCATGTAAAAGAACTGACATGTTTACAGGATAGCTGCTTAGTTAACGTATTGTAGGGAGCACGGCTGCATTATAAATCTTGTTTTTTTGATTATTTAACAAATTGTACCAGGAATTCAAACAGGATAGCGGGACAGGAAATTCCTTTAGGCCAGCGCCAACTTACACAATAAAGGCAAAAACCGTTGGAAATACTCACCTTCGGCAAAGTGAGGTAAAAGCTGCAGCTTCCAGAAACAAACGGCGGCTCTATCTCCTACTTTGATACTACAGGTTCGTCAGTATATTGTCCGTTGCTGGAGCAGCATCGGGGCGGCCAGCCTCAGCTCTGTCTCTCGCGCACACACATACACCGCCCGGTCGTTCATCGGTTAGTGTCTTTGCTAGCTCTTTCTCTCGGCAGTTTACGAGCGTCAACATGTGCGCGGATCCACGTGCCCACGTTTTGCGCGCATTCGATTGGCTGTCATCCCGACTGAGGTGTAAGCCATTGGCTGTCACATCCAGCCAGTGATTGCTTTACTCGCCGTTGATTGGGCGGCGTTTCGGGCACTCACGGTCCTGCCCACTCATGTGTCGCCCGTGTGCACGGTGTCGGGCAGAGCTGCTCTACTACAGCAAGCGAGTGTAAACACACGCACGCACGTACCGGGCACGCACAACGGCGCTGGCCCGAGAGATGCACAATATGTTCCATGCATTTGATGTACACAGTTTTAATGGCCCCGCCCCCTCACACTCAACCCAAAACACAGGCACGCTCAAACAGAACGCAGCACGATATCAGATCGGTCTACCTTATGCAACTCTGCACGCAGATCATACTTGTTTGAGTTTAATCCAAGAAAAATCAATCTAAGAAAAATAAAGCACTCCACAAGAGCATACGTGACACCACGACTCCTGGGAAACGAAGGAAGAAAAAAAGGATGAATAGCACGAGGAAAATTAACCAATGAGATTACAGGGATGCAATATAGGGTTTTATCCTAGTAGACAAAACTACTGCTCATCACCATGTTGTTCATACAAATGAAATCACTGATTAAATTCTGACCCACATCCAGAGGAAAAAAAATAGAAATTTGAAAACTTGATCCTGCCAAACCTCACATAGCTTGAATTCATGTTAACAGCCTACTACTGTCTAAATTGGTTGAATAATGAGAATAAAGATATGAATAAAGATAAAGTCAGTCGCCAAGCAACACCAGTTATCCTGTTTGATTCAATTTTCGATTTAACTTTCAACAACAGCCTATTATCTTAGACCTTCAAGAAGCCTTTACTTATTAATAAACATATGCTTGAAGAGTTGACCAGGAACATTTTTGACAACCTATTACTTCAGCTGATAGTGTTTATGTATTAATTTTTTAGAACTATAATGTTTTCATTCATTACCATTTCCTATTTAATTCTGCCTGAAATACTAAATCAACTTTAACTTTATTATAGTCCTGTAGGAAAATTGTTAAATGACTTTTAAAATTGCCAACATTTGTGTCTTTGTATTTTTAAAGTTTTTGTTCAAAAGAGCTGAATTCTCTGTTTTAAGGTTGCCCTTCTGGTTCAGTTGACAGACTAGCTCTGCAGCTCAAATAGCAACACAGTGACACCAACATAACATTCACTGACAAAAAGTGTTGTCATTTTTTAGGTTGCACAGAAAAAGGTAACAGCTAAAGAAACATAAAATAAAATATAATTTTGTTTGTTTTTAAAATGTCATTTTCTCCTAAAATGTGGCTGTAAAGTCATAAATCAATCACAAATAAAACAAAATGAGAATTACTGAGTTTTGAACATAAAGCAGCAAGTCAGTCCAGGTCTGTGATGAATGGTCATGTCAGAGCTTCACCCTCTTTTAGGTGACTACAGAGTGAACTCAGTGACCCCCTCTTGAAACATGCATAGCAAACCATTGTATTGACAACACGCGCACACACACACTAGTCAGCTGTCACATACTCATCTCATGGATTTGTTCTGTCTTTCTTTCCTCATAAGTCTGTAATTGAAGGTCAGTCATTATTTTTGCTTTACTGGTATTTTTAGATGTGAAATACCGAGTTAATGCGTGAGAAGTGGTGGTTGCCTCTAAGCGCCTTGCATGTCCCCGTGGGTGGGTGAGGGGGCTTCCCATCCCCCACTTAACATACAACATATAGATGAACCCACTGACCCTTCTCCTCAGCTCACACACAAAGCTGTGTCCTTGTTTGATTGACAGCACCTGTATCTCTGGGTATTGCAACTTACAATTGCCCAGTAACCTCAACACCAGTTCAGAAAACCATCACCTTTCAAAACACAATAATGGTAACCTGTGGTAATAGTAAACCAGTGGAGAGGTCATGTCATGTATACCTTGCAGGGACCAAGTCAATAGAAAAAGCTTCACAACCCCCAACAGCATTCCTCTGCTGCACATGAACCCAGTGAACCTCCTCTGAGTTCATAGGTACTGAAGACCACCCCCATCACTTCTAGCTCCCTTCCCCCTATTTGTCCCTTCCCCCAGCTTTGTTTTTCCTCTTCTTCCTCTCACTACCAGCTATCATATTGACAAGCTTTAGAATCAATTGTAGTTAGTGGTTTAAGTTTAAAGCAATGGAGATGTTTTGCTACTACACATCTCAGTGGGTTTGAACTGGTCCTTAACATGGAAAAGAACCCTCCCCTGTAGAGTAATTTAAGGTAAAGATCAAGTTAAGGACAACTTGGATTTACCAGCAATGTTGTTGCCTCTGAAGTACAACATAACAATATGGTGTGAGCTATGTCAGTGCTCAGTCTTGTGTCCTAAAATGACATATAGCTGATCCTGTGGTTCATATCAGGAGAGCTTATGTTTATTTAGCCCTATAGAGCAGAATGGGCTTTATCTTGAACTCATGGTTATTGTGAAAGCACACAGAAGTTCCTGTGAGGCCAAATGCATGGGTAGGTGTGGTGGGAGTGAGACACCACAACAGAGACCTGACCTGCCTGAGGGAAAACAGGCCTAAAGAGAGACTAAACTGCAAACTGTCTCCTGTTTCGTTGCAAAGTCCAAGCAGCATATCTCACATTTCACCTGAAAACCAGGACAGCTGGGGAACAATTACTGCTGCTGTGTCCTCTCTGCTCTGCACCTGTCTGGAAGTCTTAACCTCCTTCACCCTGCTCTCATCTGAAGGAATTTGACTTAACCGTCATAGTAAAGCTTTAGTATTTGACTATAGGGAAAAGAGATGCAGTGCTTTGCTACATGTCAGACTGCAACTGCCTTTTTTTTTATCTTTGCATTGTATTACAGGCACACACACAAAAAAATAAAATAAATAAGAAAAAGAAACAGAAAGAAAACCAACTGCTATTTTATCAATCCAACCAAGGCGTGAATCAAAACTGAAGCAGCCCAGTGCACTGTGACCAATAAACTCTGCTGTTTTTTCTTTTCTTTCTTTCTTTCTTTCTTTCTTTCTTTCTTTCTTTCTTTTCTTTCTTTCTTTCTTTCTTTCTTTCTTTCTTTCTTTCTTTCTTTCTTTCTTTCTTTCTTTCTCATAGTTTCTTTTTTTTTCAGATCGTACACTACATTATTGGTGGTGGATGAGCGCAATAATCACTACTGCTCTCACATAATGAAACAGTTTTAAAAGATTACCAAATCTTGGCTTACATATCATTAGCACATAAGTCACAATGGGCCTTTTTGTCTTTTCAACACAGACGCTCGTTGATCAGTCGAGACTGCCGCAGCGCTCACATTTGCGGTGCCGGAACATGTGTTCATCACTACGAGCAGAGTCATATTCACATGTCGGGGAGATACTCTGCTGCTAGATTTGTGAATGAAGTCAGTTGACACGCCCCCTGCGAAGCCGCGTCGAATGGCGTGTGAAAACATGTAGGCCACTCCCCCTTAACGGAGTCCAGATCAACCAATGGGAGGCCAGCATGGGCTATTGGTGTTGCATAATTTGGCTGAAGCGTTTCACGTTTGAGCGAGCCAGAACACAGTGTGAAAGGATGGAGAGCAGGGAGGCAGACAGAAGAGGCGATAAAAAAAAAAGCGGCTTGGGTGCCCGAAATCTGAGCTCATGTGACAAATAGTCATCACCACTGAATAAGAATGACTATGAACAGTCACCTGTTAGGCTATTTAGCATGCCCCAAATGTTTCCTTGAACTGGGATTTCCAAAAGAGCCTCTAGTGATAAATATCTCTGAAATGTGACCCAAGAAAAAGTTGCATGTGTTATGAATGCAGGTTTAAAAAATTAGGATACATTTATAACTTTAAGGGGGAAGAAAGAAAGAAAAAAAAAGTATCATGGGCCAATCAATGCAACCAATGTACATAGTTTTGGGGGATTATCTCTCACTTCTCACTCTGATTACTTTTAAAAAGGACAGTGGAAGCCAATAATTGGCAAACAAAAAAAAAGTATGATCTTGAATCCATCTTAAACTCTTTTTGCTCTCTTAGTGCTGTTATAATCCTTTCAGTTGTCATCAGTTTATACTGATATCATAAGTGTTTCCTAGATTACATTTCTGATTAAATCTAGAACTGAAGACCCTTGGTGCAATTGCCTATGAGATCTGCCTAAAATATAAATCTAATGGATATTTTAATGACTGCGTTGAAAAAAACCTTTAGCAGTGCACCCAAACTTTAATTGGTGATGTAATGGGTGAGCAGTTTGTAGTGCAAGTGCAGGGATGAACTCACGTGAGTGTTACATCAAATGTTTTTGGGTGCATGTGTTAATGTGAACCACACATTCCCATGAAAATTACCACTTTCTGTCCATTATCTACTGGTAAAAAAGCACTTAAGGACTGTAACCACGGTTATACAAGAATATAGCAGAAAATTATACAATTCCAGTGATGCTTCTGCATGCATGTCTTCTGAATTGTATCACATGGAGAAAGAGCTCCCCCTTGTGCTTACAATAGGAAATGTGGCGTGAGTCTAACTGTACATTATGTTCAGTTTATGTAACCTTTTACATAGAGATATCTAAGTCTGCAATTTTCATTTTTAAAACATTATCTAAGTCTCTGTTGAGATTCTTAATGTTTTCTGTCTTAGACTGACTTCATTTTTTTTGCAATCTGAGGTAAAGCCTCAAGTTGGAGTATTAATGCTAGAAAGACCAATCACTGCATTTCAGTGAAGGAATTGTCAGCTATGCATGGCTCCTTTCTCATCACGTGTCCTGGTCAGCCATGATGGTGAGGCAGCATGAAAAATACCAGCACCAAGCCTGAAAATGAACACCTTGGATGTGTTGTGTTCTGAAGACTCCTTAAGAAATCTAAAGATCCAACACACACAAAACACAGTTATTGCTACAGTATGTGTGTAACAAAATTATTACAGTTTAAATTGTTAAATCAGTGAAATTGTAATTACTCATTTTATATCATTCTGTACAGTACAGCAGGAATTGTGTTCATAAATTTCACTTGAAATGAATAAAAGATGCCCTCTCAGGTGTCCTTTCAACAGATAAAGCATAGTAAGATGCCCTAATAGTAAAACCTTGTTATAAATATCTTTGTTTTAATTTAACCAAAACACTTAGTTTTAAATTCACCATGTGGAAAAAACAGTAAACAAAATGATCAGATTTTTCTGGAATGTGAGCTTCATGCAAGAAGAAGAAAAGTTTTCTCCTTTTGTTAATTGTATATGATTAATTTTTGTGTTTTTCTTTTATTTAGTTACATTTTCAACACAAATTGTTCCATAAATATTCACCAGAATGTGAAGAAATAGTGTTGGGTATGAATCGTTTTCTAATCTCCTGTTGGTGACTCGGAGTATACAGTAGGGGGCATTTTTTTTTACCCTTACTCTTAAAATCATCAGACTACTTCACTGGTTTGAAACAAACTTCACAGACAAAAAAATGAGCTTGGGGTATATCTATGAGATTATTATTTTTTATTATATTGGAGAGTAAAATCTGTAGATGTGATCTTATCTGCCCAAATAACCCCTACATCAAATATAACTGCAAGTCTAGCCTGCACATAGAACAATGGGGAATATACTGTAAAATGTCTAAAATGTCATTTTGCTACACCAGTGTCTTCAAACCTGCAGGAGAGGGCCTTACAACTGGTAGGAAATAGTCAAAGCAGTTCTTAAAAATAACAACTAAAGAAACATGTGTTATATAAAAATCAAATCCACTACAAAGACAACTGCAAAAGATCAAACCACAAGAGGTCTCTGTATTTTAAAAGAGACAAAATGCCTCTCTAAATATGATCCAGATCCAAATCAATCTGAGATCACTCTAGCTGAATTTTACACATGAAAAAAATAATGAGAAACTGTAAAGGCTTGATTTATCATTATTTTCAATTAGTTTTAACATATATTACCATGTAAATTAAGTATTTTTGTTAGTGTTGAATGCTGAAAGACTTGAGCTTAAGTGGACTGTCGTCATACAGAGTCTTGTACTGCATAATTTTGAATTACTTTATCTTCTACTTGAGCATTGAGACCTCCATGAAATGTAACAAGTATTGATTCAGGGTCACCAAAAGCAGGTGCTGAACTCCTTCATGAGCAAATGTGACTCAAGCCTGCTCTCGTTTCTCTCCCCTCTGTTATCCTGGCACTTTGCATTTCTTCAGACTGGGTCATGGGAAAAAAAGGGTATGAAGATCTAAAATTCTCAACCTTAAGACTTTAGATTGTACAGAAAGTTAAGCAGGCCTCCTCAGTTGTAGTTCAGATCCTCCTGTCTGATTTACAATTGAGGAAACATACTCTTCCTCTCTTTTCTGCACTTTCATAACCTCCACCGAGGTGGTTAAGTTTTTGGTAGAGTTTGTCTATTTGTTTGTCTGTGAACAACACAGCTCAAAAAGTAAAGAATGGATCTTGACAAAATTTTCAGGAAATGTTACAAATGGAATAAGGAAGAAGTGATTACATTTTGGAGGTGATCTGGATCACTGACTGGATCAAGGATTTTTTTTAAGGATTCTTTTCATTGTGAGATAAGGCCATTTTCACCATGTGTGTATATAACGCCACAATATACAGCTGGATTGCTTTGCAAAACAATACAAGGCAAGGTAACAATAATTTCTGACAGATGTTAAAGTACGATCCAGATCCTGGCAATATTCTGGATACTAAGATCCAGGATATGGAATATATACTGGGTCATAATCATTTTCAACACTGTCAGGCAACAAATTATTGTACAAACCTGAAACTAACATAAATTGTAGCAGACAGTCTGCTGACAGGGAGTATAACATTAAAGTGGGACTAAAGTGTTGCATGATAATCATAATATGCATGGCAGACTTCTGCGCTGTCCAAGTGCTTTTCTAGTTTGCTCCTGTAACCCCATCTTGCCTGTGTCACCCGCCTTTACCATAAACTGACTGACTTCATCCTAGTGACCCTGTCCTGCCACCTCTGAACTCTCTTTCTCTCTTTTCTTGCATGTTCCTTCTTCATCTGTATGGAGACCTGTGCGACAATGTGTAAAATCCACATTCTGGCTGCTAAACACAGCTCTAGCAGGTGGGATGGCTGGACCCCATCACCCCCCACCCCCCTCGCATGCTTCTCTCCCTCTCCCTCTCTCTGTTTCTCTCTCCCACTTGCTCCTCATCATTCCGTCCGTTATTATTCATTTCTCTGTATGGGCAAGGAGGACTAACATGGACTCTTTGGGTCTCTTTATCCTTCTCATGCTTCATTGTTTTCAGTGGATAGTTGCCCATGCTGCTGGTAAGACTGATTTACATAAAATTGGACATTATGAGAGTTTTTCATGCTTTCAGATTATGTTGGGACTGTTAGGACTGTTAGGTTGGGATTGTTCTGATTTGTGGAAGTGCAATAGTGCAAAAAGAAAAACAAAACTTCTTACTCAATGAATTATACTCAAAATGATTTATAAACAGAAGTAGATTTAGAGGATGTGAAAATACCATAAATATTACTAGATGTAGCGATGATATTTAATCACGCTGTATATACTCTTGCAGGTTTATTGTTTTGATAATAGAATTTAGAGCTCTTTAACTTTAAATGATAAATAATATTTGGTCAAACAAAGATTTTTTTCTTATGTTACTTTCCAGATGATGTTTCATGGACCTATAAAGGTAAGTTCAAGTTTTCTCAAAATTAAAAAAAATGTTCAAAAGCTATAAAAGTGACAATAAAGAACAACATCAGAGCAGGAGGTAACCCTGATCAGTGTGCAATCTGGGGGTTTATCACCCAAACTTAAAATCTGATAGCCAGTTTGATAATTATGAGCTGGAAAGTGCAGACATTTATTTTACAGAGTTTAACCACATGGATACAAAGTTTAATGCCACACACATCATCTAATCACTTTTTCAACATTAATCTCGACTGTAAAGCTTGTGTAAGTTTTCCAGGATTTTTGCTCCCCCCTCTCTCATTTCTTCTCCCTCTGTTTTCCCCTCTCCGTCTGTATTAGTTACAGCTCAGCAAGCTGGCGTGAGCACAGCACTCACACAGAGATGATGAAGGGGTTGGAGGGAGATAGAGGAGGAAGAAAGCAAGAAAAGGGCAGATAGAGCTAAGCAGGCGTAGGAAGGAGGCAGGTGCGCGAGAGCGAGGGTGTCGGATGGAGAGAGGGAGATGGGACAGGACGAAGCAAAAGCATACCAAATCAAGCTCTTATTGTTGCGGCACACAATAACCTATGTGTTTATTGTGTTGTGGATGCACACTGGCTGAACTATGCTGTGGACAATGACATTGTGGGAATGAATGGGGCACACAGGCCTCAACTCTCTGCATGTATTCAGGGGAGCAACACCAACATAGAGAACATACAGTGAAGTGTGGAGGCTGTGCCTGGAGCTAACTGGCAGTTATACATATACTCTTATTATCATTGATGCACAGAGGCAAGTGTGCTGTGGCAACAACAGTCTGTGTTCTCCATATACTGGTGAGAGGTCTAACTTGTATTATTTGGCCCAGAAGATGTGGAATAAAAGCCACTGAGGGCTAAAATATCAAAATAAGAGAGTGTGAGATGTATGTTGGTGTGACACATATATCTCTCCATAGGCATTAAAGCTCCTGTGAGGAAGCGCTAGCTGGGCATGAAACAGATAGGAATCAATACTGATGCCTCTTTAAGGATGAAGAAAAAAAGGGAAGGAGGATGGAGTACTCTGACAAAGTTAGTGGCAATGAATTAACAGCTGCGATATTACAGATAAAGTAAACAACTTAATTTTTTTGGACACAAATTTCATGATATCCCCAAAAGTAAGGTGAAATAGCCAAGAATATGAATTTTACCTGTACAGAACAAATCAGCAAAGAGCACAGGTATGGTTTTATCCACAGGGGTCATTTCCTACCAGGTGCTTAAATGATATAAAGATGAGTTTGAGGGTTTCAGACTTTCTTTCAGCTGTGTGAACTTTGTGCTCTTTCTTCCAGATTTAAAAAATAAAAAAAAACACTTAAGAAATTCTGTTTGCACAGCACACGTGTTAGCATGAGCTTGTGTGTTGGGCATGTTGTGTGACAAATCATTGTGTGATTTTGATGGTTTTGAGCTTGTTCGCTGAAGTGGAAAGTCCTTTTGGTTATGCTCAACATAATACTCACACAGGACAGAACAGTACCGCATCATTTCATGGTCACCTCTTTCCACGAACAAGGGTTACGTGGCGTCATCGAGGGAAAGCCTGTCTCACGTTCCATCATTGCCTCATCATGCTCTGGTTGAATGGATCTGTATACATGTGTGTGTGTATGTCTTTGTTGTTGTATTCCATGTAGGGGTAGCATGCTAGGGTTGAGGTTAGAGCAGGCGCAGAGGGTCAGGATTTTCGGCCTCAGGTTGCCATGGGGACCTCCATGGCGACCGATGGCGGGACCACAGGACTCACTTTTGAAGTCGTGTCTTGGTGAGGGGCTTTGCTGTGGAGGGTAGAAAGGGGTCGGGGAGAGAACAGATTAGAGGTGGGGGTTGCAGGCAGCAGGAGAGGAGATGTGGTATGTGTTTACATAGCTAATATTCTTACTAATTCACATTTGTATTTTCATCAATCACCGCTTCCATCATTTTAATAACTAGAGCATATAAACATAACATTTCTTAAACTTGAAGTACCCAGATTTTCAGTGCATCCTCTCCTTTTTGCACCCTGCTTACACATTTTTTGTCAGCGGTGTGTCGTTTTCTAAAGCATTCCTCTCCTTTGCAAACTAATTCAGATTCTTTTGCTTGTTCTTTTTCTTCCAGACTCCTTTATTCTTTCTTTCTTTTATCATGCAATGTGGGAGAAAAGCTTCCTCTTACTTAGAGTACCAGGGCCTCATTTTCACCATCCCTCAGTCATATAAGAATTTACAATACAGGACACATTTTACCAGACTCAGTACATACACAGTGTTTATATTAGACATTAAGATGAGGCCTTAGGCACGAGATGCTTTAGAAAAGCATCTTTAACTCTTCAGATGGACTCATGATCTATCTCTATTGATATTTGTGATTGGTTTTATGGTTGTAGTTTCCTGGATTTTTTTTAACATTTGTGGAGAATCATTCAAACCTTTTTTGCATGTCTAAACAATTATTTAATTTAAAAAATGCATAAAACCAATATTCAACTATATAATAAATGTATTTGTGCATGAAATAAGACTCAAAATATTTTCTTGATGTTGGGATATCATTTATCACAAAAAACAGCAGGTCTTGACTGGCTGTTTTTGTAAAGCATCTTGAGATAGCGTTTATTGATATTTTAAATATCTCAGGTCAATGTCAGGTTTTAAAATCAGACAATTTTTTAAACTGGCTTTTGTTACATTTGCAAGTATATCAGCCAAATATAGCAGTTATTATTTCACTGAACAATCTTAATAAAAGATTTCTTTCCTGTGATTCAAACTGACATCAAGAAAGAGAGTGAAGCTTAAGTCAGACAAAGTTATCGTAAGCTTAAGCACTCTTAAGTGATTATTTTTCAGTGGTTAGCAGTAGATAAGTTGTATAATACTTGACTCTCACTTCATCTTGTCATTGCAGATGCTGTTTTCTTTGAAGGTTGAGTTTCATATTTTAAATTATGATCAGATCCAGATCAAAATTTATCCAATTCAACAAAAGATTTCATCTTCTTTTACAACTTGATGCAAAGTTATTGAGACCCAATAATAAAAAGAAGCAACTATTTATTACTAACAATTTCTGAAAATTAAATTTGGGCAAAATGTTTTCCAGAAAAGATGACCTTGAAGTTCATGAGGATAGTGAGATCTTGTTTACCTTGTTGTAATTCAGGTTAAAAGAAAGGAATAAGGATTTGTTTTTGTATTGTACGCAGCATAAAAAGCCCATACTTAATTATGTAAATGATGCAAAGGACACACAATGGCTTGTTAAAATGAGAGGTTAAATAAATAGACTTTTTTTTTTATCAAACTTGTGATGGACGGACCTCCATGAAGCTGTGAATTAAAGAAAACATGAGGATTAATTGTCTTCTATAATTAATTTCTGATCAATGGGGTCTTTTTTTCCCTGGATGCCTGCAAGTCAGTGAGCTGTGTGATGCAGTGACGTCGCTGTTTTTGTCTTTCCTCCTGTCAAAGGCATGGTGGGTCAGACTGAGTGGTCAGAGTATTTCCCTGATTGTGGAGGCACCGCTCAGTCCCCCGTGGATGTGGTAACCACGCAGACTAAATATGACCCCAGTTTGATCCCGCTGACCCCACTGGGCTACGATCAGCATGGAAACAAGCCTTTCACTCTGTATAATAACGGACACACAGGTAACTATGGTGGTCAGAGGATTTCAGGCTCTGTTCCAGGTTTATGACTGTACCATCACCGAGTGTAACCTGGCAACAAACTTTTCCTTCCCACAAAATAACACAGAATTCCTATAAGTATTTTGAATCAGAATGTACCAGTCTATGTGTTCTTACGTAGTATTCCTTATCAGTTTATCTACCTTCTCTATCTTCCCTCAGCTGTCATCGAGCTTCCAGAGTGGATGAGTATCAGTGGGCTTCCATGGCTTTTCACAGCTGTGCAATTACACCTCCACTGGGGCAGTGGCGGGCCGAGCCACGAGGGCAGTGAGCACACTATCAACGGACAGAGTGCAGATGCAGAGGTATGTTACAACGAAGCTTACTATGATGTGTAAATAGAAATAGATAAACAAACTGGGTCAAGGTCAAGGAGTGAGGCGGTAGTGGGTTACATGAAAGGGAAAAATATAAGAGCAGCCACAGGAATCTGATATCTTTTCACAAAAAATAAAGGAGTAAAAATACTACCACATTTATAAAGTTAGATAAATAGGGTAAGCTGTTGCTGAAATATGGAAGGAGCTGCTACACAATGCATCACACTGAAAACTCATGCAGAAAACATGTCTGTAAGACATACTCTGTCGCACAATATAAAAATTAAACATGTGGCTTAGATTTTTTCAAAGGCTTCACCTTTCTAGTTACAGCAGCTCAGATGTGACAATGGACTGATTTACTTAAGCATAAAGAAAGTAACAAAATGATGTGACTGTTCCACACTCATCAATACATTACTAGGCTCTTTACATACCTGGGTGAGTTCCTTTCTTTTTAACTCAAATAAAATTGTGTCTGGTTTTGTATTTTGTAAGGCTGAAAACACTTTCTTTAAGAAGACATAAAACTTGATTGAAGAATGTTGGGGCAGAGAAGCAAGTCTCTGTCAATTGTTTCAGTGCTGCACACCTGTCCATCTGTCAGTGTTCAGATTTACCAACACACCCTTTCTTCAAGAGTGGGTGGACAGACAACATTTAAAAGAACATTATTCATGCAGACTTGACAAAAATAGGGACAAATGAGAGAGAGGACAAAGAAATGAGACGTGCATGAGTGGTCTCATTACATAATGTGACAATTAAGCTCCATTTCATTCACATCAGTCTCTTCACCCCTGAAATTTCAACAGTCTTACTCTGGGTATGCATGCAGTGTTCTATCTTTCTTTAGCCTTCAGAGGGAGAGAGGAAAAAAGCACAACTTACAAGATGTAACACTTTCCCTTCTCTCTCCAGCTCCATGTGGTCCACTACAACTCAGAGCTCTACCCCAATATCTCCACAGCTATGACAAAGAGAGACGGCTTAGCTGTTTTAGGGATCCTCATTGTGGTAATAACACATACAAACACTCTACCGTAATATACAACAAATAAAAGAAACGTTGTGTCATAAGCTTGTCAGCCTGAGGTTTGTTTTCCCAGACAGGTGAGGAGACCAACCCAGGATTTAACAACATCCTCAACTATCTGAGCCGCATCAGGCACGCAGGTAACTTGACTTAAAATATATGAAAATACAGGAAAGGGTACTTGATTTATATTTCATGTAGGAACACGTGATATTATTAGAGAATTTTTTTTTTTATCTAAATGAATGGAGCCCAGTGAACATGAGGTAAGTGATTTAACCATTGAGTCAAATTGGCATATGGGGATAAATATGACAAGATATTTAATTTGAAATTGAACAGAAAACATCACAGTGTGACATGTTTTCCATCCAAGATTGAAAAAAGGAAAAGTCTGTAGTTTTTTTGTAAGTACTGGACTTACTTTGACTGAAGTACTATATTTTACCACTTATACTTTCTCTCACCTCTTTCCACCTGCTGGCAGATCAGAAGGCTTACATCCCAGCTTTTGACGTCAAATCTCTGCTTCCTAGGGATCTGGGACGCTACTATCGCTACAATGGCTCACTTACAACGCCACCATGCTACCAGAGCGTCATCTGGTCCTTGTTCCACGAGAGGGTTCAAATCTCAAAGGCACAGGTTAGACTGAAGCACGGACACTCTTAAAGTAGATCCCACTCGCTCTAAATCAATGTGTACCCTTACTCTCACACCTGATTACATTTGAATTCTTCTGTGATGCAAACTGATCTGAGAGGCTATGTTGATCGTTCCACTAGGGTTACATACACTTCTTGTCAAACATAAACTGATAGTGTGCTTATTTTCAATATTATTTACATGAGCTAATGATGATGTTCCAGACACAGACTAGAGAATTAGAATAACCATAACATTTTTTTTCTATCAATTTCAGCCCAAAATTGTTCATAAATGATCCTTTCTTTTTTCATGTTCCATATTTAAAAAAATTAAAGAATTCAAACCGTCATTAACTTTCATCACCATTATAACTGCATATGTAAGGGGCTGTTAGTCTATTTAAAATGTATCTAACTGTCCTATCAAAAGAACCATAAATAAACTTAGATTAGATTGAAATATCCTTATACCTCATTTTTTTTTCTCCTAAATGTGCTTCCACTTGTGATAAATTACCCATCAGAAGCTTCAAAAAGCAGTAATTAAAGATGAAACATCTTGCAATATGAGTTAAAACATACACTGGAAACAATGGAAATATTGGAAAGCTGAAATCAACGGTACATTAGGTTTGGATGAGGCAAAGATGTGGGCCTTTTTATACCGCTTTGCAACACATTTTTACCTTTTGGGTGTGAGGCTGCATCTTACAAACACCTGGACCTCATTTTCCTTTCAAAAGTTGTTTTAAATTTGGCCTTAATGTACCTAAATTAGCCTCTTTTACTCTTGGAACTAGAAAACTGATCAATCATAATTAACTGAATAACTCGGCAAGCATGTTCATTTGCCAAATTATTTTTATCATTAACTTTTTTATTTTAATGACAGTTCTATGTCCTGTCTAATTTGAGCCTGGTGCAGCTCTAGCCTAACAATGTTATCCATCCCTCTCCACGTCACCTGTCCTCCTCACTTAGCTCCTGAGGATGGAGACATTACTTTACTCGAGTAAATCTGAGGAGCCGGACAGGATGCTGCTGCAGGACAACTACCGAGCAACACAGCCGCTCAACCACCGGGTCATCTTTGCTTCCTTCTCTGCAGGTAAGACAGACACGAAGCGGCACTTTGACACAGTTATGCTTTGATAAGAGTGATATCTGTGCTTGTGCTAGGGTCTATATGAGACTACCAGTGATAACCCCAGCAGTACCTTTTCACTGTTGGGTTGTAATGCCAGCTTGCTGCTCACAATGCAAACCAGAACAAGCCAGAGGGTGACCATGCAGACCAAACTAGCAATTAGCACAAAATGTGGAATGCGTAAAAAATAAGGATTAGCTTTAACTTGAGCCAAAGGTAAAAAGCTTTTGTTAGTAGAGAAAGAAAGTTAAAAAAGGGGGAAACTGGTGGGACAACATGGGGAGCTGTGTTTGTTTGCAGGCTGATTAGAGAGGAGGATTTGCAAAAACTGAACACTGCCTCCTTTGTTAGCACGCACATCTCACTGAGGAAAGAGGGAGAGGAAGAGGAGACACAGAGGAGTGATAGAGGGAGACAGAGGGGTAGACAAAGACAAAGGAGAGGGAATTTGTGTAAAGTGCCTTTTGTGGTGAGTGACTGAACTGGAAGGCCTGTGAAATCAGCACTGCTGTCAGAGGCAGTGATGGTGACCTGACATAACATTTTCAACCAGCTGAACTACAGATTCTGCTGACATAAACCAACAAATCACTGTCTATCAAGTGTGGGGGAAAAAAACAAAAATAATCTGTTTTCTAATGAACTGGTCGATCTTTTCTTTGTTGTAGAATCAGGGAGGGAGCTCTCGTCTGGTAAGGCGATGATCTTCTTATTTTACCTATGCTCATTATGAACAAGTTTTCCTTCTTCTCTGACACTTCTGTGTGTATTTCTGCTCCAGGGGAAGTCACAGCTATAGTTATAGGAGTGATGTGTGGCTGCGTAGGTCTGGCAGTGATTGTTCGTTTCATCGTGAAGACAATACGGTAAGAAGCTTGGCTGTGTTAGCAGCCCGTTTCCTGCTCTGTTTCTGTTGGCTGGAGCAGACTCTGGCCACAGGTCTGCTGCTGTTCTGGGTTAACTAAGCGATCTGTAGAAGCTCTCACTTTGCACATCTCTATTTCCCGTATCTTGGCAGATTTTTTACCATCCTCCACAACGAAACAGTCGCGGTAAACAGGTGGTTTACCTGATAACATAACTGACAAGGATACACAACTACAGATGGCAGTGCTATTTTTTTTTTTAAATGACAAAGGTTTTTTTGCCACATATCCCCGAGTGCTGATCTTAGAAAAACAGTATTTCAAACTGAGGACTACTCATATAGTAAAGCAGTTCTGTTCAGACTAAGGTATCATTTTATGTTAGGATGAAATATGGCTGAAGAGTCCTGTCATAAAGAAAGTCAAAAACCAGAAAGACATTAGAGTCTGACCAGCTTGTGCATAGCAAGGGCCTGTGTCCACTGACAGCATATTTAACAGGGCACTTCTCATGGGTTCCTACAGGAAAGGATTCGGGCCACTGGAAAATAAGGTCTTTTTTTTTAATTATTGTTTTGAGAAAAATGTCAGAATTCTAAGATTTTTTGAGACAAGCAAAACAATGCTCCAGAAGTTGAGGTACCATAACCCTGTGACAAAAAACAGCTGACTATGAGGGCATTTTTGACTTTCTGATGCTGAGCGTTGAAAAATAGCTAAGTGCTGCTAGCACAAAAACTGCATTTGTGGACACAGGCCCTACATGCTACATTTAGTGGTATACATTTTACGTGGGAAGAAAGTTGCATTTTTTAAGGAAACACAGTCTACTGTTTCCATAAGAGAACTTACAAAATCTGTTATGCTCAAAGCTTCTAACTAGTGCACAATGAAAAGTGACCACATGACTTGATCTGAATTACAGAAATGTAAATGCATTTGAAGGAACTAAGCCAGACGAAAAAGCTTGATTGTAAAACGAGTACCGGTCAAAGATTTAGAGTTAGTCAGGCTCTTATAGAAATGTTATGTGTATATATAATCCCCTTTGAGAAATTTCCCCATCGAGAAGAAAATAAGAAGCTTCTAAGATCAGCCTTTAGGATTATCTCATACTCTCACCTCTGCTGCTGTAACAACGCTGATAACTAACTCTCTCTTTTTTTTTTAAATAATTTTATTTTTAAATTATAATTACATCAATAAAAGTATGTTCTAATTTCCCCTGAGTGATTCAATCAACTGCTTTGATCATGAGTTCCCAAAGTTCCAAAGCAAATAAAACTCCGGTCATGGTGCTGTAACATTATGGAGCCAGAATGATGACTTATATAAATTTTGGCATTCTGATGTTATTGAATTCAAATTTATTTATTTTAATAATACATTTTTCTTGACCAATCTTCCTTAATTTAGTTTCAGGATATGTTTTTCAAAGCCATATTTTATTTTCTGTACCAAGCATTTAAGTCATCTTTTTGGCTCCATATAACTTTGAGTCTTGAACACTGAAGGGAAAAAAATTTCAGAGCAGGACATTTAAGAAATCTGATCCCTGCAGTCTCACTTTTATTCAAAGTATGACGTTGAAAATTTGTCTCCTGAAGCCTTATCAACGAGCCTCCAGGGGACTCTACAGCCTACTTTGGGAACCCTTGATCTTAAAGGCACGAGTCCTTAAAACTTTTGCAAACCCCCTTTTTGAAATGTTCAATCTTTTTCCTTTTGGTCATGTGATTTTGTTTCCTGATTTGTGACAGCTCTACCTCTAGCTGGGATGTCCTACACAATAACCGGCCCGCTCCCATGCCAAGGTTACTGTTCAAATGATCCCTTTGACTATAAAACCTTCACCTGAACCCTTCTCTTTACATTAACCACTCATTCATAGTGATCTAGACTTTAACCCCCCTTAGAGCTTAAAGACATTCCACTGTCCATGAAGAAAGCACTTCATACATGTACTGTACGCACATTATGGACTTAAAGGCAAATCCCACACAATTAGCTGTGTTTAAAACATTCTGTAACACCACTCAGCAATGACTGAAGTAATCCTTTAATCCTGTAGTTTAAACAGTTCACATACGTACAGTATAACCCCTAACATTCACTTGAAGAAATAGCTGTTTGCATTAAAGAACGATACAGGTCTTCTTTGTGTTCATAATTGTCACCCTTGTTAATAATCATACATCATGTCTAATTCTTGGTTGGCTAAAACTTTTTATTCATCACGTTCACAGCTTTCCATGCACTGTTTAACAAACGAGGACCTCTGCTGGACTCCGTAACAAACTACACCTGACAGCAAAACTGCATAAAATGAGATGACTGGGTGGCACTAACTCTTTTCTTTCCTGTTTCAGGATAAAAGATCCAGAGAAAGCGAAAGAAATTAAACAAGACACGGCCCTGAACTCAACAGTTGCAGGAGAAAAGAAAGAAGAGCCATCACACTCCCCTCAAACAGAGCCTTAGGCAACAGCACAGTCAAACTTTCCAGGAGAAAATTAAACAGGTCCTCACTTTTAAGTTACACATGGAGAAAAACTGTGATAGAATGTGAAGTAAACTGGGCACAGGAGAAATTGCCTACTTCCTGAAACTGTTATGTCCTTTTGAAGATGTTTGCATTGTTGGAAACAAGAATTTATTTCTGTTTGCACAGACGCACTTGGTTTAAGTGCTTTGGTTTGTTGGTTCTGAGTCAGATGTTTACTTGGGAGTCATGAGAGGCTTATGTAAATGTTCTGTTGAATATTCTTTGTTTCACCTGGTTTCACTGTTATATCTTTTTATTCCTGCCTTGAAACACAAGCACACTGCACTGTATCAAATGTCATAGACTTAAAAATGTTGACCTTTGATTTTATATCCACTGTAAAAATATTACTTTGTTTTGCACCACTTTTAGAGCACTGACACAAATTGTACAACATGGCAATTAAAACACACTGGAAGAGTGGGTGATGAAAGCCTTAGGGGGTTAAAGTGTAATGTACAAACTGAAAATTACTGCTCTAGAGCCAGTTTGGCCTGTTCTGTTGTAAATGAATGAGTTATATTTATGTAAATGTGTTTATTCTACTTGAAAACTGATTCTGTATTTCAAATATCATGTTTGTCGGATTGTTTTTTTTTTTTTTTGCTGTATATAACTTGTTGAAGTGGGCACCTCAATAAAATACTTGAATGAATTTGAATAGTCTGGTGTGTATGTATATAATACATAAACAAAGAACAAGTAAGAGACACGAGCAAAAGGTTATGACAATTTTTTCTCAATTATTTTTATTCTTTTCGTTATTGATTTCTCTTGAGCCTCATTAATATAACTATGTACATTCCAGTAAAAGACTTCAATGATTATTTAAATAAAGACATGGTCTCTGTTCATATCACATAGTAAATCTTTTTATTTTTAGATCTTATAAAAATTACCTTTATTTGTACCCAATGTTTTCAAAACCTAAGGTTTCACTCGAGGACAAGACATGTAGTACCAAAAGGATCTATCTGAGTCATTTCAATATAAAGACTGTGGAGATTTCAAACAAAGCATTATCTGTAAGTGAAATTAAATAGGCTGAGCAAATGGTTCATTGACCGTTTGGAGGGATACCAAAGTAATTTTATACTGAAAGGCAAACATGGTCAAGAAATTATGTATAATGAATTTAAACGCTTGTGGTTGTCTCACAAATCTGTATTAAGATTAAGTTGCCAGATATCAACCAATACAATAAGAGACCTCTCCTGATATATATTTACTTACAGAAGTAAACACACTTCTGGCACATTTATTAAGACTTAAGACCACTCTTTTTTTTTTGCCTTTTTTTTGCCTTTTTAATAAAACCTTGAGCTTCAGCATTAACATAAACACATAATAATCCCAAAAATATACATGCAGTAATTTATTTTTCCCTGAGTACCAAATTGACATTGATGTATGTGATAGTGGATGATATTTAGCTTAAGCTTCATCAGACCATTAGTGAAAAGATTAAGTTATTTTATTCTGATTACTCTACATTCGGACCTACAATGTGCCTTATTTTCTTTTGAAACTGATCTAAGATTTCACATTTCTCTACTAATAGCTTGGCTCATATTTGTGTATTTCGTGAGGTAAAAGGTCATTTCTGTACATGTATATAAATATACTGTAGACAATGAGTGTTAATATAGAGATGATTTTAAGGCTTCACAACCTAAGAATCCAAAATATTCCTCTGGCCCTTTAAGAGATATTTTTAGCTGTAACTGGATCCCTGCTCTAAAGCACAGCCGTGTGGACGGATCAAAGTAATACACATGCAGTCTAGGCCACTCCCGCTCACACTCACAGGAAGTGAAATGTGGAAGCGCAACTGGGGAAGAAACCAAGAAAAGATCTCAAATCTAGAGCTCTGAGATTACTTCTCTATCTCTCATCCTCTTTGCTGTCAAAAACAGGTAGGGAAGTTCTTTAATCAAGCAGCTGTTTTCTTCTTCCTCTGCTGCTTTCATGTTGGTAAAAATACTGCACACACAGCTGCGGTTCAGTCTGACTCACCACTTGGTAATGCACTGTTATGTGTTCTGTTTCTTTTATAAGAATATAGCATAAAAACTTTTTTTTCAGCGAAATACTTTTTCATACTATTATGACTTTGTTCCTTTCAAGGACTGCTGGGTAATGGCTGCTCTCAGGATTTTCCTCACTCTGTCCATGTGTCTCCTGCTGGCTCATCAAACATTTGCCAAAAACGAGGCTCCCTGCCAGCTTTCCAAGTGGAACAATGGCTTTGAAACCTTCCTTAAACGCCATATTCGCGCTGGCACTCCTTCATCTGTGGACCAGAATGAGTGGGAGAAGTACATTAGGAACCACGGGGGCTGTGACAGACCTACTCAGTCCTTCCTCCATCCAAAGGACCTGGACAGGGTGAAGGATGTGTGCACCAAAAAAGGTGGGAAAGTTTACAAGGAAAACCTGTGTATCAGCAAGGAACCGTTCGCTTTTGTCACCGTGAGGAGCGAGCCAGGAACATGTGGAATCAGGAGCATCCGAGAGGAAAGCAAACATCTGATCCTGGCCTGCGAGGTGCTGAAGAACCAGTGCCTTCCCGTCCATTTTGAGGGCAACCCCCAGAACTTAAAGCCTGATAACAATGCCAAAGACTGCCAGGACCCCAAAAGTGACGCCCCCAGCTTCAGAATGACCTGGCTCTGGTTATTATCTGCTCTGCTTGTTGTTTTATATTTAAGAAACTAGACGAGAAGATGAGTTTTTCCTTGTCAGTATTGAATTTTTACAGGCAAGCTCTGAGAACAATTCAGTCTAACATTTCAAGTCTTTCAGCTTTCTATGTATTCATTTAAAAAGAAAGTATCAAACTGTCAGTAAAAAAATTAAACATTGCTATTTATAGAAAATGTATTTTTGTAACAACAGCCTCTTGCCTGTGTACTTGAAATTTTGTTTTTACTACCATGCATGAAGTGCAGGGTGATAATGACAGGGATTCTGATGTAATTTACAGGTACAGTTTGGGCATTAATGTCACAGAATTGATCATGGACTTTATTTTACATTGAAAGGGAACAAATTAAATTGGATTTTTCAAAGGGATATAACTGAAGTAAGAGTTTTATTGCTTATATTTTTGAGTCTATGGTATTTTTGATCAGGATTAATCTATTTCTAAAAAACTAAGCAATGGGACTACTTTAAAAATGTCTTGCTTTTGATGCACATGTCAAAAGAATAATCTGAGCAACAAACCATGAAAAGTGACCGGCAAAAATGGAAAATTAATGACAGGCAAGTGTAATGTGAAAAAGTCTAAAGATGCCTGTTACAATCAATTTCAGACTTTATCTGAGTACTGTGTAAAGATGTAGGTTATTTATGATCATACATTCTCAAACTAATAGTCAGTGAGCATGTGTATGTAAAGTTCAAATATAAAACCATGTCACAAACAAAAAGATGTAACTAAAAAAGAGACACGTTGAGTGATTCATACAAACATCGTGGATGAGCATGTGACAATGCTGATTCAGGGTTTACTTTACACCAGCACATGTATCATAACCCACATTCATAAACTGATAGAAGGCCTTTTAAAGATATCAAACCTGGTCTAAGAAACTTTAGTACTTTGTGATTACAAACTGAAACTATACAATAAAAGAAAAGATTCTGGCTGCAGTGTTCTGGCCACGAGTAACAACTGGTCAATTATTCTGAGGCTCCCGAGTATCAAACCAACCTATCATTTCCTGCACAGTATCATTAAACCACAGTTTGCTTTGGTCTTAGGCTTACAGTCACACAGAGCTGCATACATTTTGAGTTTAAACTCAGTTTGAGTTTTTTCCTTCTGTAAACTTTGATGTAAAACTGTGAAAAACTATGTTTCTCAAAAAATGGTTTCCTCTTCCTTTTTTTCTTTTTAGTTCCTTTGAACTAAGCTCCTTTGACTCCTGATCATTTCACCGCTTACAAAGCTGGATGCCGAGTTAAATCAGCAAAAATAAAATCCATAATATTTTTCCATTGGTCAAGTAATAATTGGTCATTGATGATGAGTTTATCACTAAATAAAGTCAAGATATAGGGGATAAAGATGATTTTCACAGAAAATGTACAGACCCAGTTCCAAGAAAGTTGGAGCAACTTGAGTACATTTTTTTTTTAATTAAAATCTGTTGTTGACATTGAACAAAGGACAAATTGCAACTGACTGCAACAGATTAGTGAAAGTAAGAAGAAAGTAAAAAGGTCATTCCAGGGTCTCTCAGATTTAAAAATGGGAAGTGGTTCACTACTCTGTGAGACTGCCTGAGCAAATAGATCAGTCATTACAGCAAAAACTGTTACTCTAATTGCAAATAATTTGAATAATATAAAACAATTTCATAAAAATATCCAGTGAATCCAGGGAATTCTCTGTACAAAGGAAACAAGGCACATGCACTCTAAAAGAGACACTAAAAGGGATGAAGACCAACCCTGAGGTTTTCTTCTATGTGTGGTGAGAACAATAGCCTTAGGTTTTATAGCTGATGCTGCTACGAGTATTCCTGGTGTCTTTGCGCCACAGTTGGGAAGCAACTTAGTAACTGACTCCTCAGAGTTGTAGGTAAGGTAGCTGTTTTCACAGTGCTCTTGAAAGCCTTGTTTTGTTTTGGTTCATATAATCTAAAGTCTGAATAATAATAAATAAATAAATAAATAAATAAATAAATAAATAAATAAATAAATAAATAGATAGATAAATAAATAAATAAAACAAAGATCCCCAGTCAGAAAGGCTCTGCCTTCTAGTTTCTGTTTATTTTATTTTATTTTATTTTACTGATTAATCAATTCATCAGCTGCCTGATTTTTGAGCTCCCTCTGCTGGACCACATGTTTAACTGCTTCAACAGCTTGATGCACTTTATCTTTAAATATACAGACAACTGCTATTTAAATGATGTGTCTTTTTCTGTGACAAGTGACAGCAACAGGCCAGATTCTAATGTTCCTTATTTATTTATTATTGTTTATGAAGGTAGTATGATGTTAGCGCTGAGCCCACAACAAATTTCCCCATGAGGTCAATAAATTCTATTCTATTCTATTCTATTCTATTCTATTCTATTCTATTCTATTCTATTCTATTCTATTCTATTCTATCATCTATTGATTTTAATTTTAGATCCAAAAATGCAAACTTCCACACCATGTCCAACTAGCAAAAAATAAAAGTATGAGTAAAGTTTTGTGGCTTTAAACCTTCACCAGAAAAACCTAGTTCCGAAAATGCAGCTCACTACTCTCATACGCACATATTCTATGTAACAGCAAAAATACTTTCCTACTCTAAAATTCAAAGTAAAGATCTCTTGAAATACAAAGACATGTCTGTGGCTGTTGTGTGGAGAAACTTGACTGTCCTGTTATAACTGTTTTCTTCTGTTATGGTGCAAGTCTCCCATTCAGCCGAAACAAACTACATCAACAGTTTGTTTAGCGACAGTATTCATGACACCTTTTCAGCACATGCCTGAACATCTCCCACATAACTGAGTGGAATAGTTCATGGTCTGAGTCAAGAGACATAGGAGCTTCCCTTTTTTCAACACTGGGTGGCAGAAGAGGACCACCGGACCAGGGTAAAACCTGCCACCTCATCTTCAGAGATGGCCTGTCCATCAGTACATAAACTGTTTTGTATGCTGTGCTTGGCATGTAAGCATGACATTACTGTTAGATTTAATCATTTTATCGCACAGCTTAAGTGATAAACAGCTGAAGCCTGACCACCTCTGGACTACTTTGAGACTCTGAATCTGTCTAGCTTTGTTTCAACACCTGATTTGATTCACAGAGCTCACTGAAAGGATTTCAAGATGTGATTGTTTAAGCAAAAGCTCTGGGAAAAGCTACTCTGAAGAGAGAAAAATAAACAGAAAACAGAGATGATGGTGTCGTAGATATACAAATGGCGTAGTTTTTGAAACAAAAGTAGTGCTTGTAGGTAAACCTCATGGAAAGAAAGGCAGGGGTGATCGTGTCAAACTTCTCCAACTCTCTGTTCCTCCAGTGAACTTTGCACATCCTTTCGTTTTCTCTGCTGCTAGTCTGATCCTATTGCAGAGATGAAACATAAAATATTTCCTTGTTGGTGATTTTACTTTCTGAGGTCTCTTTATTTTTTCATTTCCTCAAAGAATGAGGGGAAAACAAGATTATGAAGAAATCACAGCATGTACCAAAACTATTTCTGTTTTCTGCCCAGAGGCACCAGAGTAACGTCTACTGAAAACTATTCAGTGAAATCCTGAACAATATGAGACATAAATATGTTACCGCTCCATCAGGTCATTCTGGGGACTTCAGGGACCCACAGTGGTCACATACAGTAACAGTGACCAGAGGTTGACCTCCACTGAAGCATTAAACCATGGCCATTCCTAATCCCTGACATCATTGCAGGATCACCCACCCACACACACACACACACACACACACACACAGTCACATTAAAAGCACAGAGTCACACACATAGAAACACTGTCTACTGTAAACACTCACTTGACCCCACTGACACACACAACCACAGCTGAGGAAAAAGCAAAATCCAACAACAATCGTTGACTCAGGTCGGAGAGGAAAGGCTACGAGGGAATAAAAGAATGAGTGCAGAGTGAGAAGTGGTGCGAGGGTGGAGGAACAGAGAGGAGGAATGACGGATGAGAAAAAACAGCACTACAGACGAACCATAGGGACAAGCAACGAATACACAGGTCAGAAACCCCAAAGTGTTAGTATGAGAACTGAAACTTGTTTTCCTTCTCAGGTTTCATTCCCTCCACCTCTTTCTGCATCTCCGCACTTCAAGAAACTGTTCTTAAAACAACTCCTCTCTTCTCTTTCAGCCCTGCGCCTTCCTAAAGCAATTAAGTATGAGTCTGAGTTGTTTTACGGTGCTGTTGTCACCTCAGAGAGGGCTCATTAAAGTAGTAAGGGCAGCATGAGAGCGGACTAACTGTTTAAAGCTAAAGAGAAGAGATGGAAATGTACATGGACCCAAATAAAAGATGACTTTGGTAAATTAGCACAACTTCAGCGTCTTTACCCTCCGCATGCTCCAACTCTCCCTCTGTCCAGACGGACTCATAACAAATGAGAGCGATAATTAAAACCACAAAGACCCAAGGGGGAGGGAAGAGAGATTTTAGGAGCTGGGGAAGGGGGGAGCTGAAGGACAAAAGGAATAGAGTGTGAGTAATACAGGCGTCTGGGTGCAACTGCCCAGGCATCTGGAGGTTCAGTCTCATGTACACAAGGAGACTCAGCTTGACACACACACACACACACACACACACACACACACACACACACACACACACACACACACACACACACACACACACACACACACACACACACACACACACACACACACATCACTTTGAAGATTTAGATATAAAACCCACGTTGTGGTTAAGTGATGTGTGTAGGCTGTGATCTGAGTCATCACTTGAGTCAGATTCCAGTGAAGTACCGTGCAACCCAGAAAGAATAATAAATGGTTAACAAATGTTTGAGTTTGAGGAGATTTCAACACACATAAAAGCATGTAGGGACCTAGAGGAGGATGCATCTACATGAACAAAACACACATACACATTCGCGCAGTAAAAAAAAAAAACAAGACATCCCTTATAATGAGCTTTCAAACAAGGCTGGCCTGGTCTTGCCTTGAAACCAGGAACACTGCCCTCATACAGGTAGGATTTTATCAAGCAGTGATTCACAGAGACACACTTCTCCACACTCTGTGACTCTGTACCACTTTCGGTCTCCTCTCTCCTTTCAGTTCCTCTTTCTTTTCTTTTCTCTCCACCCTTGATCACAGCCTCTCATTAATGTGAACATTGCTGACTGCTGCCATCTCCTCTGCTCTAATCAAACCCACATGGTTTGGCGGACAAACTGTGCTGCACACCTTCAGCTGTGTTCTTCCTGTTGTAACTGCAGAACTCGAAGAGTTAACATTTTGAGCAGTGACTTTGTAAAACATAAACATCCTCTTGCCACTTTCAGTCACATGCAACATGTGACTTTGAATCCCATTTGATGTTTGCATGTCAGACTTTCTGTGTCTTAACTGTGCAGTGATTCGGCAAGCAAAGCTTTCAAAAAGGATGCGCTTTGTTTTCTGAACTCTTTTTTTCTTCTTTCCTGTTCAGTTAATCTCCTGAGCCCCAAAGGGAGGTCTTGAGTCCCCCACTGACACAGAAGTGAATCAGAAGAGAAAATAATACTGTAAATTGTGGAAGGTAAGCGTGCATGCATGTAGACATCTTGCACAGTTGCTTCCTCTGAGGGCAAAGGTCAGTGATAATGACTTCCAGGAGTTGGCGGTGGGGAAGGACAGGGTCAAGTTCACATCTGGGATTATCAGGGTTAGTGGGGTGAGCAGCTTTTACTGGGGGTCATCCTGATGATAAAGTGGAGAATGCCACTGAAGTGTGACTTTATGACCGGCTGATCACACACACTTTCCCATGCACAGGCTCAAACTTGTGCAGACTAGTAGCTCCTTTCAAAAACCTGAGATTGCAACACAACAGGGATGCCGTTCTACTCTACATTCAGAAAAATACTGCAGGAAGTTTTGGCTTGTGTGAGCAGTTTCTGAGCTTCCCATTCCGCACCCAGATAAGCTCTCTTTGGGACAATAAACAGTCTGTAGACTGTCTGGATGCTTTACAGATACAGTTCAAATCTGTGTCATTTGAATGTGGAGAGGAAATAGGAAACAATAATCAGCGCAACAGGAAGTGAAAGTGAAGATATTGTTCGGTTCCTACAGAGAGACTGTTGACATAAGCCTGTGATCTGAACCTAACGAAACAAAAGAGACAAAGGAAATTGATTTACATCACTGTACAGTAGTTTTAGGGGAAAGGGCTTTTTTGTTGAAAGAGGGATGTTGTGCTTTTCCAGGCATTACAATCTCCATCTCATATACCTTCAGAAGCTTTGGATAAATAAAAGCTTTAGAAAATTCATATTTTTTCCACACACCAGAATTTTAATGTACCCTTATTTCAAACCTTGGTGTTTGAGGCCCGCCCTTCCAACATGTCATGAACCCTCAAGAAGATCCTTATACAATGACCTCATCATATCAGCAAGTCTCATAAAAATCTCATGATACTTTTCTATTTATCTCATTTCATCAGCACCTGGCAGTCAGCCTGAGGAGCTCCTGGACTCGATGCAAAGGACACAGGCGAGGTTTGTCCTGGTAGGGTCTCCCCTGGCAAAGCTCCCCCTGAATTTTCCTAATCTGTGGACTTGTTGGTGGGGTTCAGGAGTTCCTTTGAGTCAGAATGATATGTACTCAGTGATTCCCACAGTCTAAGACAGCCTAAGGGGCTGTTTACACGACATTAGTTTTAGGGTGAAATGTAAAAGTATTGTTGCGTTTCGGCCTCAGGTTTACACAGAAACAGCGTTTTAGCCGACTTGAAACGCAAACTTTTGAAAAAGGCCTCCAGAGTGGATTTTTTTTCTGAAACGCTGCTGACACCGTCGTTTGAACAGTAAGCCAGCATTTTAAATGGAAACGCTGATGTCACACTGTGCTTCGTGCAAGCACATACAACAGTACAACAGTAATGTTGTTACAATCGTTGCAGACAACCATGTTGTGCTTGTGCTGCTCAATCTGCTGTATTTGCTCTTTCAACAAAATGTGCATCTGTTGCTCCAATTCTGCACTTTTTGCCAATACAACAGGTGATCGGCTCAACTCTACTTCAGTGGAGATGGTGGAGATCTACCTCAAGCAGCTTCTGGGCAAGACAGCTACAGTGCCACCTACAGGCCTGGCATGCTTACTACAGAGTTTTCAGCCCCTCAGTGTTTCCATGTAAACGCTGTTTTTTTCACTGAGTTTTAGCATTTCCAGATGAAACATTGTCGTGTAAAGGGGCCTAAGCCAAGTCCTGCTCTCCTGAGCATTACGGCTTCCTACACAGTAGGTGTCTGCCAACTGAGGTTCCTGCCACAGAAGGGAAGACAGCTTCTAAGACAAAACTTCTGGTAGTCTTTTTGCCCTTATACAGCATTTATGTGGCCATTAAATCTGATTTACCAACAGGTGATCAGTAAATGGTCAAGTTATAGAGAGATAACTAAAACAAGCAGTTTCCTTTCCTCTTTAGTATAAGCATTGTTTATTTTTCCGTCAGTCTTCTTTAGAGCATGTTTCCAAGGTGAACTCAAGCTGGTGAGAGTCAAACACTGCCACAAACAAGTTATCATACGCTGATCCACTGTGCACATTAGGGATGGGTACCGAATTAGGTACTTTCAAAGGTACTGACCGAATCCTGTCAAATGTACCTGGTATCGATTCATGTAAAATCAAAAGGTACCATGTTTAGGTACCTAAATGCATCCTTGTGACTGTGAGGGAGTGGAAGAGTAGGCAATTTTCCATGCTAGACATGAACACAGCATTACAAGTTAATCTACTGAAGAATAAATATGTCAAAGTGAAAAAAAAGTACTCTATTATGAAACAAATTGATATTTTTTACCACATGAACACAAAAAAGTACCAAAAATTGATACCGTTGAGTACCAGTATCTATTGCCAGGTACCGGGCATTGGTACTGTATCGTTTCAAATGTGAAAGGTACCCATCCCTAGTGCACGTGTTCTAGTGCTGCTTGAGAACCTCACCTTTGTCAGTTGGTTGTATCGGTTACCAACAACACTCTTGGCACGAGCGGGAACAAGATGCCAGAACAAAAGAAGTGAAAAGTACACAGTGGTGAAAGTTGGATGAAACACAAGGAAACGAAGATGAGTGATATAAAGTTGGCACTGCTGAAGCAAACTAATACTTCTTTGAGACAGAGGAGCCTCTCTTTACATATCTGTGGCCCTCATTCTTTCACTGTTTCTCAACCTCTCCATCTCTGTCACTATCTGTTTGCCTTTGATCTCTCTGCTGACTCACCCTGTCTATCCTTTTCTCCTAAACAATGAGGTAAAAAATGACCTGCACTTTAGTCTCGAACTTTCTCTCCCTTTCTTTCTTCTCCTCTCCATCCTCCCCTCTTCTGTTTTCCCCTTCTCTTCAGCGTGGTTGAGGAATGTGTCGAAGCAGCACAAAAGAACAAAAGCTTGACAGGAGGAGGAGGAAGATGAAGAAAATGAGGGGGGAGAAAGTTGCATGAGGTAAAGGGGAGAAAAGGAAAAAGGGGGAATGAAGGGAAGGACTGAGCAGAGAGAGAAAAAGGTTGAGAAGAGCAGAGCACGGCTGAGTGGATCTGAATGCTGAGCGGTGCTTTGTCATCACGTGCTGACATGCAGCATCACACACAACATTTCAGAGCTCTTTATCAAGCCCCCTCTGACCATCAGGCACACTGTGGGTGAGGCTGTCGCTGGGCCGTGCTGAACGGCTGCCTGTTTGATTCAGTGGTCTTTGATGCATTTCTTGTTGTGTCATGGTAATATGCTAATGGCATGCAGTGAGGCTGAAGATGAATTTTCACAACTACAGCTCTCTATTGTAACCTTTGTGTTTGTATCAGTCACTTCCACGCTGGGGGTATGATCAATTTCTCTGTTTCTGAACAGACCATGATAAACAGACCACCATAGCAGCTGTAAGGCAGTCTGATGCAAACTCTAGTTCTGGTCAAAATTGTCCACAAAGAATACTTTTTCTCATTGTCAAGTGTTTTTTGTCCTCAAAGCTCAAAAATATAACTTCAAAGAGTGAACAAGTGCAAGTTAACTGTACAGAGTGACTGAAGATGGAAGTTAGGAGAGGAAATTACAGCTCTGGTGCGGCTGTTTATTGGTGCATCTCTGTATAAGTGACTTGTGAGGACATGCTGTGATTTTGGCATGGTGTGTGGCCAAGGTGTGTGTGTATGTGTGTGTGTGTGTGGAGGGGGGTGCAGATGAAGGGAACAATGTCAGTCAGCTTTGTTCTCTTCAAACAGAGCCGCAGGGCCGGATGCAAATCGTTGGATTTGGTCGCGAGCTTGTGCGTAAAAACGCACATCATGTTACCAAATATCAATCTCAGGCTGTTATTCACCTTTGTTCATCAATGTGTCTTTGTTTTAAGTTTGAGCCGACGCACTAGTCGTGTGTGTACGTGTAACTTTCTCTCACTAACTCTTTATACCCGGCCCACCTCCCTCGATTGTACCTCGCGCTAATTCGCCGTGGAGTGTAGCGGATGGGATCATCCATCAAGAGTCAATAGTTAACGTCGGCTTTGTCCCGTTGCCATCCATCATCAGCGTGTGCGTGCGTGAGCGCACACAGTGTGTGAGTGTGCCTGCTCTTCATAGGACTCACTCCGACCCTGCGGGCCCCTGACCCTGCCCCACTGGCCCGTCTGACGCGCTGTTCCAAATGCCCCCGCGTCTCCTCCTACTCTCCGCTCTTTCTTCCGCCCGAGCTGCGGGGGGTGGGGTTGGGGGCGCAAATCTCTGAGGAGACACCGCCGACCTGCGCCAACCTCACCTCTTATTTTAATCCATGCCCCCTTTGCCTTGCCTCTCGGGGGTGTTTTTTCCTCTGACGCAGGCCCCGTTAAATGGATAGCCCACCGGTCTGGGCCAGAAGCTGTATCCCATTACCACCGCTTTTATTTTTATGACACAGCGCCGTGGCGCACAGGAGACTTGGGGTGAACTTGGCCTCTCAGTCTCTTTCCTCGCTCACACCTCTCTCTCAACCCCCCTACCTCTTCCCACACACACACACACACACACACACACACACACACACACACACACACACACACACACACACACACACACACACACAGCTCTGCCATCTACCCAGGCTGCCAGCCTGGCAGTTGACTGGTGTTTCCGTCTCACCGCCCTGCAAAGACGACATGTTCTGTCAACAGACCGGTTTGTCTGACATCCTTCTTGTTTGCACTAAAATGTTCACCCGACTTGAGTCATTTACATGTTGAGCAACTGCCGGCCAGATTCCACGTGGTGAAATAGATCATACAACTCAACATTTGATGTAATATCTTGCAAGCCTTCTCCAGGACGCACGGGGCCAACAGGGCGCGGTGACTGTGGCTCACTCCAGAGAAGGAGAGGCGTCTCTGAACGCTGGCTGCATATGAAGCGCTGAAGCGCACATGTTGCCCACAGGGGAGTGGCCAGGTTGAGGCACTTGTGGATGTCTGCCTGTATTATCCCGGCCTGTGGGGCGTGTTCGTGTGAAAGAGGCGTTCACGATCCGACCCAAGTACCTCTGCTTGCTGTGCCATTCATTTGAAACGAACCGCTTATAACGAGCACAGTCACAGAGGTAACATTAGAGCTGCGAAAGACGGGCAGTCATTCAGAGAGAAGAGCAGAATTAACCGTACCATCTAAGGTTTACCATCTGGTGATCCTACAAGCTCAGAACATACTCAGAGGGGACAACTGTAAGCTTTTTGACGCAAGACGCGCAGGGAGAGCGGCGCAACTACCGCACTTGGACCTGACACTTCAACTACAAAATACCTGCAGCCAAACATGGAGCGCGAAATCCCTAATTTCGCCGGCACCTGGGAGATGAAGAGTTCAGAAAATTTTGAAGAACTCTTGAAGAAGCTCAGTAAGTGATGAAAAGAATTGTTACATCATGGTCCTCTGGCAGTGTGTCCCGTTTTTTGCGCTAGAGTGGATTCTTATAAAGCTTTTTATTTCTGTGCATAATGACACAGATCAGATGTGTCAGCTCAAACTGTAGCTTTCTCAGCACATTATAGGTCAAATCTTTCTCTGTGTCGGTGCACCAGCGAGGCTTACCCCCTGTCCCGCATTGGTGGGGGGTCTTTGTCATTCTGCAGAACCCAAAATTCAATGTTTGGCCCACCGCCAGCCTCAGCCCTTTTCCTCTCATCTCCCCCTTTGGCTTCCCATGCCAGCACAATAGGGACAAACGGCGGCACATCTGTCTGTGTCAGCCTCAGTGTGTGTGTGTGTGTGCGTGCGTGTGTGTGTGTGTGTGTGTGTGGGGGGGGGGGGGGGGGGTGACCGTTATGGCACGATACAGTGCAAGATCACATTATTATCTGAAGTGACAGTGCGAGTAAAAGGACAAACACCTGCTGCTCAGATTCACGCTGTTCTGGGGCATTTTGCTGCCTGCGTGCGTGGTGCTTGAATGTGTTATCGTGCGTGCTCGCGTGCAAAGCAGGAGAGCTATCCGTGGTTGAGGAGCAATTCTCATGAAATGACGGGCGCGTACCTGGAATTCTTATAATCACATTGAGGTCTATGAAGATAGAGGAGCGCATTCACAAACGATACCCCCTCCTCTTTTCAACACAAAAACGAGCTATTAAACAGCAACGCAACTTCAGGTCTGTCTGGGGTAGCGTCTTTTAAATGCATTTGTGCGTTTTTTGCAACATGATTAGCCTGAAAAAAGTCACTAAGCAATACAGCTGTAGAGTTAATACTCTCTCTTCCACACACACACACACACACACTTAGACATGTATCAGGGCATGTGTTCCTAAAATCTATACCCTGCATTGGCATGACTGACAGATAGGAATGCCCTCTAGTCTCACTGGGGGGCACATCGCAGCTGTATGCAGCCTGTCAGCACCCAGCTCCCTCCTCGGTCCCCTCCATCCTCTTCTCCTTTCCTCACTCCCCTTTTCCCCCTCATCCCTCTGTGTCCCAAATGCTTCCTCTGCCCTCTGCTCTTTGACATCTGACCCTGACCAACTGACCATCTATCCATCCCTGTGTGTGAGTGTGTCCTCATGTGGCTAGGACTGTGTGAATTTAAGCATTTTGGTTGCAAAGTCTCTTCAGGTTATTTTACTACAACTTGCAGTTACTTGAGAAGCTTCAGCCCCCTCAAAGGCTCCCAAATGGTCCACAGACTGGCACTCGACTCCCCTTTGTCTGACAGACACAGAGGTCAAGATGTGTCTACAGCTTCCTTCTGTTGCTTGAAATAACTTCATTTTTGTTAAGGGTTTATCTAAAACAGGCTTCATGTGGATTGACATTTAATTCGGAAACACACTTAAACAAAAATAAAATTAAAATATTTTGCATTATAAGTCAGTACACAAAATTATTAAGACTTGAAGAAGAAAAGGTGTGACAGCTGATTTTCAAAAACACCTTAAAATGGATGAAAGCCTTTTTCCAATAAATGACCGACTGACCTATAATCTATCCTTTACACAGTAGCTGTCTATTCCAACCAGATATCTTGATATGAAATTGCAACGCCAACTGGTGACAATGTTTCCATACTGAATGCAGCTCACATGACACAAACTTAGATGATGACAAAGCACCCTTACCATGCAGTGTGTGTGCAGCACACAGACAGTGCATACAGTGTGCAGCTTGGACATCCCGGTGCTTACTGAATGACTGTGCATTTCTCTGTCTGTATATATTTACCCTTGGTGACAGGTGGGAATGTGTGAGAGGTGAGAAGTGCGAAACCCAACTCGGCGGCAGATACACACTGGAAGTTGTACACACACTTCCCTTCACACTTGGACAGAGATCTTCACACACCACACACAGACCACTGCTGCCCCTTGTCTGTCTGAGTTCCCCCTCCTCTCTCCCCCTCTCCCACACCGGGCTGCTTCCCTCTCTTTTCCCACGCTGGATCATGAATTTATCAAAAAACACTGAGGGAGTATCAGAGTGTGGAGAGGGGAATAATGCTGATTACACTGGAGAAATAAATAATCGTGTGTGTGTGATGATTAAGCGTGGGGGGAATGCAGATGTGCTGGGCATGCTTTATCATATGACCTCATTGTTTCCTCTGTCATCATTATTGGACAGAGCTGTGTGGCGGCAGGCTGCTCCTTTTACCCTGAGTGTGCAGGAGGAGACTGTGAACAAACAACAAAACCACACTATTAAAACAAGCACACACTCACACACACACATAATCACACACACACACCCCTGGGCCTGTGGGTTTGCATGATTTAGTAAAAACTGGTTAAATTGGCCCTGCTCCTTCAGGCTGGAACCAATTAAACCAACACTGTAACTCCAATAAAACTGTGCTCTCATGAGCAGCGTAGGTGAGCTTGAAGGTGTGTAATGCTCGCATGGTGGTTCATTTCTTTTTGCACTTTGTAGTTTTGTGATTGTGTTCTTGTTTTTGCTGCTGTAGATGTGAACGTGATGCTGCGTATGATTGCGGTGAAGGCAGCAGCCAAACCTCTGGTGGAGATTAAACAGGATGGAGAGACCCTAAATATTAAAACGTCAACCACAGTCCGCACCACCAACATCACGTTCACTGTGGGACAGGAGTTCAATGAGGCCACAGTAGATGGGCGCGCCTGCACGGTACGCAACACTTGTATTCATGCCTTTCTGCTTTCTCTGATTGTGCACAGATACACGCACTACACGAGAATACAAAGAAGAAATGTGTAATCTCTTTGATTTTGGCTTTTCATCACATTTTCTCTGATAGCACATCTTGACCCCTCCCTTAGTCTCTGAAGTCCTATCATACTACATCATGTTTTTCACACTGTCTACGACCCCTTTCAACTTTCGGTCTTCCCCTCATTCCCCTTCCTGCCCTCCTCCTCCCTGATTCTTCCCTGTTTTCCCATAGATGGCCTCTGTTCGGCCGTCTCCAAAGCAAACACATGCAACCAGCCAATGCTTTGCTCTAGTGGCGATGAGCGCATCACAAGTTATCACCTCTCAGCGATTGCCATGCTCCACCTTTCTTATTTTTGCTCTCCATTAAACACTCCATTATCTCTTTTTTCCTCCACTGCACATTTATGAATCAACCCATCCTTGCATCTAAGAATTTACATGATTTCTCACATGTTTTTTCTCTTCCTTTACTCAGAGTTTTCCACGTTGGGAAACAGACACCAAGATCAGATGTGAGCAGACTCTGCAGAAAGGAGAAGGACCAAAGACGTGTTGGACCAGAGAGATTACCAATGATGGCAAGCTGATCCTGGTAAAGCATGACTTTAACTTTAGGGTGCATGGATTCAGGCTAAAAAAAACACTTATCATCAAAATATGACCAAATGCAATGAATGCATCGCAAAAGACTGCCTGAAATGCTACAGTTGAAAATTTAGGAGAAAAATAGGTGGGGGGAAAAGTAGACATTTACTGTTTGGAGTCTTTTAACAGTTCAAGAGAAACCTATGTCATTATTAATCAGTTGCAAAATTGTTAGTGAACAGTGTTACAAAATATCAAAGGTTTTCCTCATACTGTAAACCCCTTTCAAAAATATTAAAGACAAAAGATGCATTTAGATGCCATTTTGCTTTTACCTTTTACCTCCATCACTGTTACTTAGCACTAGTTGCTACCTGCATTTATTTTAGTACTATGCCAATTATGCACAAAAAAAAGAAAATAAAAATAAAAGACTGATATTTTAAAAAATTGCATCTTAAGCACCACAACACTGATCCAATCATTCAACTGGCAGAAGATGAATGACTTTCTGTCTGGGTTACAAATGCATGTTCAGACATCAACCTCAAGCATTGAAGTGTCTGTGACAATAAAACCAAAAACTGAGACAAACAAATAATTAAAGTGTAAGTGGTGCATGCTGTGAAGGCTGCTATAAACCACTGCTCTTAAGAAAACGTGACGGTTGCAAAAATCTCTTCTTCACAGAAACAATTCCAAGTAGAAGGGCATTAAATGAGTGACTCCACCCAGCTAACATGTTATGGTTCATCCAAACTCATTTTAAAAGGGTTTAAAATTATTATTGAACCCAAGTCAACGCATAAACCAGTCCAACTGGATTTCATAAATGCATCCACAACAGACGTCTCTTAGATTTTTAATTGAACAGCCTGTAAACAAAAAAAACATTCGTACAGCAGGTTTACTGTGGTTTGGCTCAAATCTGAAACTCTTAACTGTGCCAGTAATTTAGTGAGACTGTTTTTGAGCATCAACATTCATAGCGTGATGTGAAAATGCCACTGCACTTGGTAGAACTCATGAGGTTTTGATGTGACTGCAATAAAAGTGGATAGAATGAAGTTTGTGCTGCCTTTTACAGGCATGTTCTGCAGATGAATTAATTTTCTGTTTGGTTTTACATGACTGATTTTAAATGACCATCTCAGGCTTCCATAGTGTAGACAGGGAGAAACTGTGCAGAGAAGCATCAGAGCCAAAACAACACAGTTTTAGATTGGTTTCATATCGGTCGTTGGATTAAAAAAAAGGCCGATGTCAATATGCACCAAAATGCCAAATATCAGCCCTGATTATCGGCCCTGACGATACTATTAAAGAAATACTTTTTACTTTCTTTTCAGACCATGGGAGCAGACGACGTGATATGCACCAGAGTCTACGAGCGACAAGGAAGTTAAAAGGCACAAGAGCACTTCTCCCACTTTTCATCCTTCCAGCCCACTCTCCCCCCATGCGTCACCACTCACTGTCCACTTGTAGTTTAATTTCAGTACATCTCTTAGCTTCACTATGTTACTAGTTTTTTCTAGTGTATCAAATTTTGTATCTTCTCAATGGTCTTAGCCTTCTGTCTCTACAGCTGCCTCAAATGTACTCAGCTGGGTTTTAAACATGGATGTTGCATTGTAAGGTTGATTTGCTGACTGACAGCCCATTATTTTGTATTGTTTATGTATATGTACGTGTGGGTATGTGAGTATGTTTTAGCAGAAGAGGTGTGAGACTTAATCTGTAGATATATAAACCGAATCTATGAGCTCTTCCAGTTTCAGGTCAGTTTTGATGTGTCCCTTCTTTTTGTTCCTGTAGCCCCACAACTTTAAAACCTTTTCTATTTCACAGCGACATTTTATATTTATTACCACACTAGAAGTCTGATACTGTACCGCGAAAGTTTTTACTATGTGTCCCTTTTATATGATATGTGATCATAGAAAAGTACACTTTCTATGGCAAATCAATAAAGCACGACATAAACTCAGCTTGGCGTCAAATGTTGGCCCTCCTGTTCGGAAAACCATTAGCGTTTAACTGTGCATATGCTTTATGGTTTGTGAGTGTAGCTGTGGAATATGTGCTCAGTAGATGGCTCCATCTTATTTTAGGCTTTCTGTCAGCTGTCTGCAACTAGAATAACTTGTCTGTCCCCTCCCTTCCAGTCCTTCTCCCTCCCTCTCAGTTTTTGTCTCCCCATCCATCCAAATCCCTTTCTGCCAGTCATCTATCTGCCACATGTCCCCTTTATTCCCCTTTCTTTATTCTACAAGGCAATACTGTTTCTGTTTAAATTTTTTTTTTCCTTCTCTGTCTACTTAGTTTTATCACAGGTTTCATTTGGATTAAATAATGCTGGATTTTTCCCCTGCACCCAGAGCAGCACAAACATACAGCCAGCTGCAGAACTACCACTACTAGACTATGCTATGTTTGATTTCCATTTGCAAATGGGTTACATTTGGATTATTTTACGTCTGGAAAGTTTTTGAAGGCTGCTTGACTTGAAGAAAAAAAAGACTGTAACAAGGGAAGCAACTAACATGCACAATCAGCTGCTTTTTTTTCAGGCATTAACGTCTAAAAGTCCGTACTGTTTACCTGGTATGCGTACTGCTGAAATATGATCATGTCTAAACTCCTAGATCAACTTGAATTTTGGACGAAAAAAGTATGACAATTTATCTTCAAAAAGGGATGCTCAGAGGAGACTAATTTCCACTTCAGACCAGCCGGCCTGAGAAAAAATTAAAAATTGAGTGCACAGCTAGAGTTGGGATCACAGACTCTATCAGTTTCTGATGACAGGTTTGCCAACCATGGGGTTAATTAGAAGAGACAGAATCAGCCAACATGACACGCCTGTACTGGTTACGCAGCTCTAGTTGAATTAACCAGACATGGCCTTTTTAGAACTTAAACTCCATTTCAAGACCAAAGTCTGACAAATCACGCTCTGCTACAAGGCACTATCTGTCATCTGTGTGTACAGTTCAGGGCTGGCATGCACATCCAGTCATCACACAAATGGGACCATTAGTTATAATGCACCTTAATGGAACGACCCATTTGGTAGTAGTGTTAACGGCATGCACTGCTGCTGAAAACTGGCCGGTTAACTAATGCACCTTTAGAGCGAGGCAGGTGCAGAGTGTCATATGTTCTGGAAAGTTCCTGGAAAACCCCCATCTAATAAATTGGATGGCTCATACATCCTCCATATAAACAACAATAAGAAAATTAACGCTCTTCGAAATCTAAATTTGCTGTGTATATGACATCGTCATACTTTTCTGAAGGATTAATTTAATCTCTACATATCTGTTCCCTTTGCACATTTCATCTTGAATGGTAATGCATGAGCATGATATCCACCATCTTCAAACAGCCCAACAAGTGCAGTAATCCTGTCGTTAGCACCTGTAGTGCCGAGGTCTACTGCCATTAAATTTAATACTCTGTTGGGGTGCTAATCTCGCTCATGCGTACCGTTAATTGATTTTTTTTCCCCCATCAATAGTATAAACAGTCCCTTTTTCATTGCTAATGGCTGGACATGCATACGGCCCCGGTTGTTAAGGTACAGCTCAGCCACAATACGTGCCCCAATTTCAGGGATACAACACTAAAATATTAGTAACTTGTGATGCTGACTAGTAATTCTGGTGATGGCTTTTAATTGTACAGTCAACTAGATGCCACATCCCTTATCCAAAGTGTTAGAGAGCTTTAGAGGCTTGTTTTTTTACAAGCCTTTTTACATAACCAGTTGGCATTTTCTTCCTGTTCTGATCAATCAATGTCTCATTGAACTCTTGGCAAGAAAGTCCATAACTCAACACTTAGCTGTTCAACCTGTTGCTTAGGGCATCTTTGACGGCCTTGGGACAATGAGTTACTTGACCAGTTATCAAATGGTCACTGACCAATGGTCAGTGGGCATGTCTCCAACAGCAGGAAATGCCAGTTGGATTACAGGGTACAGCTGATTGACAGCAGATGTGCTTAACAAGGAGTGGGCTGAACCTGGAAATTAAAAAGTGGGCGAAAGATGGATGACCTTTAGATCACACACACCCACACATGCAAACAGCAACATGACGAGTGAAACCGGCTAGGCGAGGATCCCTGGTAGAGAGGTTTAGAGATGCTAAAGTTACTGTTTTATTTATTCATCTATTTGAAAACTCCCTTATTCCTCTTCTTGCCTGCAGCTGTGTGTAGTTACAGTGTGACCTCAATAAAGTCCCCTCCTCTGCCTCCTGCCCTAATAAAAGGGGTAAATAACTACCCCTCCCTCAATGTTTATTACCCCCTGGGGCAGTAAAAGGCAGCTGTCTGGCCCCCTTCAAAACGCCCGACTAGCACCGGACCCCCGTAAAAAACACACACACATACACACACATTCACATACCAAACTAAAAACACACATTCTGGGAACTCTTCACACATACCATCAAACACTCACACTGTACACGCAGCTCATAAAATACAGTCATGGCTCACCCAAAAGGTGAGCAGACAATCTTCATGGTGCACAGCATTGTGTGAAAAGTCCTCAGAGAGGAATGTCTAAAAAGAACAAGAATTGCGTAGAAATGCAGCCTCTACTGCTGGCATCCTCACTGCAGAATTATCCCTGCAGGTTGCAGGCTTTGCAGTAAACGTAACAAGGAGCAGAAGGCAGTTTGGCAACATCGTAACAAATATACTTACTCCTACACTGCCTCCAAGAGAAAACAAGAAAGCACTCTCACATTAAAACAAGATGAAAGATACTACTGTGATGGAGGTAAACACCAACACGGTGTAAGTACATCTGATCAATAAATATCTATTAATGAGTTCACCACAGGTGGTTTGAATGGGAACACTTGATGCTTGCTGCCACAGCTGAGTCAGATCACACTTTGACAGATGACTTATAGCACAGGGTGAAGTGTGTGTACTTGTCTGCATACTTCAAACTTCAGAGTGTGTCACAAAAGTCAAGTTGGGTGATTTGTGATCTGGTTCAAGCAATTATTGCCATGAAGGTCAAGTGCATACTGGGTTAGATAGTAAAGAGGTGGGAGGGCTTGCAGGAAAATACCCTGCAGGGGGAAGGCATGATGGGAAAAAAGAGCCCCCATATCTCCTTCAATGGTCTGTAACGGCACACACTCATACTGCAGAAAAGAGCAGTGTGATGACAGTTGAGTGTCAGTTAACACCCTCACATACTGTACTGTCACCCTTCAAGATATTGATTTACACCACCACACACACCTGCAAAGACGTGCAGAGTAATACACACATCTGACAGCCACACACGCTGTGGTTAAGTGCACCAATCTCCTGTGGCAAACGCAATTAGACCACCCAGGAACTTTTGAGGCCTCTTGTAAAACATTAGTCAAGAATAGTACACATGAGGGCATACCCCGAACACACACTCACACTCACAGCTGCTGCATCATTTAATTGAAATGTTTACCGAAGAGAAAGAAGAAAAAACGAGTCATCGACACCACATTGGCTTCCTTGACACAACATTTCATACAATCATTCCGTTCAAATATCAACTTTAATTTTCTTGCATTCTCTGTCAGAAAGCAGACTTAGCAGGCCAAAGGAAAGACAGAGTGTGGGGAATATATTCAATGAAGGTCAGAGGAAGAAACTTGGAAATCACCAGAATATTGTTGGCACCTTAAACCTAGTCAGCACCACAGGAGACTCAAACCAACATCCATAAAAAAGCTCTTCTCTCAAAGGTCTGGGCAGAGGATCCTTCCATTAGGGAAAATAAAAATCAAAGAGGACTGAAATGGAGACACTGAGTCAGACACGAAGAGAAGGTTAGGCAGGGACCAGAGCATCATTTGCTAATTTTATAAACGATGATTCAGAAACTGGTCAAACGTTTAATTATATGATTTGCAAACCTCCAATTTCAGCAGGGAGAATCCCTTAACTGGTACTGTATCTGATCATCAGTCCTGCATCATCTTCCTAACAATGATCCTACAGTACACTAGAAGAAGGCTGAATGAAGTCTTTGTGAAGACCAAAGATTTAATCATAAATCTAATTACAGGCTCTGATGGTGACCTCTGGACAAACTGAGGGGGATGATGAAAAGATGGGAGATACAGTAAGAGGACTCAAGAGGAGAAAGGGGTGGTGTGTGGGAGAAGTTAATGGATCTCTACTCTGCCAGAGTGTCTGTGTACTCTTGCAAATAAAGGGCATGCACTATTAAAACAAGCTGCTACAGCTCTCCTTCCAGTTCACATGACAAGTCAGAATCTTAACCAGAACTTTCTACAGGAATTTTTGTCTTAATTGCAGCTGAAGAGAGACAGGAAATTTTGGAAGTAGAGAGTGGGAGGAGGCATGCAGCAGATGGCTGGTGCTGAACCATGGCTTGCTGGGGTGAGGTCTATGGCGTCTTTACAAGGGGTGTATGCTTAAAGCATTTGAAAATGGTCATGTTGTAAAAGACATGTCTTAAAGATGAGGTTGTGCTTTGAGACATATTGATGCTGTAGCCATATTTCATTCCGACCTAATTTCCTTATCAACCAAGTTTTAACAGTGAAATCGTGGTTAGTGCTCATTGGATCACCCCTCTTTGTAGCCTGGCGTTTATCCCATAAGCACTGAACAGGGTTGAGGTCAGCGATCTGAGTGCCAGTCAAGTTTTTCCACACAAAACTTAAGTAATCATTTAGGCATGGCTCTCACTCTATCTGGAGACTCCGTCAGGCCAAACAGAAAGGACCTTCCCCACCCCTTTCACAAAAAGTTGGAAGTCCTCTCGTCCAAAATAATCTTTAAGGTCAGTTCACCAACATTGGTCAAATGTTGTGGCATGTTGTGACATGTAGAAACAGAAACTGTATAACTGAAGGAGTGTTAGAGGTGGCTGTTCAGACACACATCTACGATAATCATTAGGAGGTCAACTCTCAGACCTCCATGACTAGTCTCTTTATTTTAAAGCAACAGCACCCAGCTGATTCAGACTTACTCAAAAAAGTGCACACAAATGCCTTTCGACTCTTTGAGCCTCATGTAGTGACTACAGCATACATTAGTGATAACTTTTTAGAACCTGCATTTGATTACTCCCTGCATGGGTTTTAGCCAATCACACCCCCCTCTTCATATTTTCTCTCCTTTCTTCCCCTCTCTCTGCATCCATTTCCTCTTTTTGAACAGCTCCAGACGATGGCCGGGTCAGAGCATGCTGGAGACTAGCATTTCCATGTCATTTCTGGACACAAAGTTGAAGCCAGCTGAGGTGTGCTGTAGTGTGGTTTGACAGATCACAGAAGGGTTTAATTTAGAAAATGGGCTTAAGGAAGCACACCTTGTAAAAAAAAAAAAAAAAAAAAAAAAGTAAGTACAAGTGGCTGCTGCAAATGTATGCAACCCCCCTGTGACACACACACACACACACACACACACACACACACACACACACACACACACACACACACACACATTCACATACACAGAAACATGTAAATAAAAAGTTAAAAGGAAAGCATGCTTTCCATATTTTTTAGTTTGTGATGGAGAGTGATGTTTTCTAAAAAAACAAACATGTGCAACTCCATGGGAACAGAAAAAGGAGTATGGCACACTGACAGAAAATCATCACGTTAACCCCGGGTGTTGAATTTTGGCACAGCTCCTGCCAAACCAAACAAGAGTGACGTTGCAGAAGCACCTGATGACGGACAGAAAACAGGACCGTCTACTAACACTACACTGTCACTACCGTCTACCTTACCCACAAATCACATCTGCTGTACTGCAATGATGATATGTAACATAATGGTGCTATGATCTCCTGCTGCCCCCCGTCTATGTCTGACGCTGATATACTGATCATCCGTCAGGCAAAAATATCTCAAGGATGTGCCAGCTAATGAAGTAGACCTAGAAGGAATTCCTTTTGCTTCTTATCTCAAAATGTGCAGTGGCTTTACATTTCACATAAGTTCAAAATGCAGTCCCTGCTGCTGTCTCAAAAGCTCACACCTGGTTCAGAATATTCCCTGGTGGCGGTGCATCTCTTGGTTTCTGCCCAGACAACAGATGCTTTAATCTTTAAGTATAAAAAGCAATAAAGAATTAAGAATTAAGAGTCAAACAATTCACCAAAGTCCAAGAAGAAATATTCAATATGCATGCAACTGTGTGGTTTGTAAAGACTTCATAAAACATGTCTCTGCACCAATTCATGTTGTGTTGCTATAGCAGCGTGATTTTTCAGAGTTCGATTTAATGCCTGATGTTTAATGGACTCGTGCATAGCTCCTACTGGTGTGAAACAGTCTGTGTGTGTGTGTGTGTGTGTGTGTGTGTGTGTGTGTGTGTGTGTGTGTGTGTGTGTGTGTGTGTGTGTGTGTGTGTGTGTGTGTGTGTGTGTGTGAGAGACAGCAAGAGAGAGAGTCTCTTGGCTCTTGCTCCAGCTCCACCTCTATGCAGGAATCTGTGGTTGTGTAAAATGAAGTTTGGTTGCATGTGAGCTTGCATCTGAGTTTACATGCGGCTGCCAGACAATATGACGAGGCTGTCAGTCGAGCAACAGCAGCCTGCCAAAAACAAAGGTAATTTTGGTCACTGCAAATGTGGAAAGATGTGAAAAGATGTGAAAAGCCTATTTGTTTCTTGGTGGGGCTGTCACTCTTTGGATCATCATGCACAATATCATCAATATATGTTTGATCAAAAAGAAAGAAAGTGGAACAACATAAGGACAAAGAAGTGAAAGGAAATAACGGCAAGGACACAGATGGAGCCCAAAGTCAATGAAGCAGTTAACTGTAAAAGCACTGACTGAGAGACAGAGGTCAATTATCTCATGATCATTACCTCCTACCCCAATGGATTTATAAATCAAAGCTAATGAAGATCTTCTCATTTCAAGTCTGTTGGCCACTGACGTGCTTTCTCTTGAATCCACTTAACTTACTGTCTGTCTCAGTCCAAGCAGAAAGCCACATGATTTGCTGTAAATAGGAAAGCTGATTTGCTAGAGTCAGAGAAGGACAAATCAACATTTATACAAATCAGTTCAAGGAGGACTTATCATCAATAAGATGCATCTATCATCAGCTGACCACCACGAGGCAAAGTACTGAAAATGAGAAAACAAACTGGCTTGGTATGAGCTTTGCAATCAGCTAAAAAGACAAGATCCTGAGCAGATGTTTCAGTAATCAGGCTCACATCCAGACAGTCCAACCAGACTGAAGAAAAACACAGGTGGAAGTTTAGTGACATCAAGTGGTGACATATGATACAGTAAAAGCAGCAGCCAACACAGCACAGCCAATTATTAAACGCCTGACAGTTATGAGATGACTAACACAAAACCAAAAAGAAAAGAAAAAATAACAGTGAATTACTGAGCTTATCTATGGTGTTTCATTGTAACAGCTAAAAGTTAATACATAATATACAATAGGAGATTGGACCTTTTATCTAATTGAGATGGAATTTATGTTTTTGCAGCATTGCTCCACTCTGAGTATACTAAGCATATAAACAAAGTCATGTAAATGAACATATGATGTATTATTTTTTATATTGATATTTTATGTCACACATGAATGTATTAATTAAGGTAACAAAAATCTGAAGATACACTTGAGAGCTGAAAGAGCCAACTCTTTAAGTGAGGAGGACAAAACCCATCCCTTATACAGGCCACTGTATGCACACCTGACATTCTTTCTCTGAAACAAAGATTTACAAATGTATGAAAAAAAATCTTAATCTGAAGAAATGTATGCACCAAAAATTAAATTTTAAGTGTTCCAAATTTGTATGAAGAGACTGAAACCACAGGGTGAGAAGATTCGGTCCTTAGCCAAGACAGCTAAAATGTTGGGAATTTTTCTTTAAAGCTCAAAAAAAAAATCTCAACTAATCCTGAACAGTAAGAGTCAAAGCACACTTAATGAAATGCTAACATGTTTTGCGTTTTGCGTTGCCTAAATGTTTCCATACAGAATCTGCGTACTTATCTGAAACCCAGTCACCGGGACATGTCTCATAGTCTTCTTCCAGTAGGGACACCTGCGGAATACAGGTGCACTTTTTTAATGGTGCAATTTGATGAGTCAGCTGACAAATGTTACAATCTTCTTTTTTGTTTACCTGACGTTCAGCTGAAGGGCTAACGGTCGCGATGAGCATTAACGGACTTTTGCATCAAAAACACGTTTACTGCCTGGTTGGTAAAACGGCTTGGGTCTGAATAACTAGTGACTGTATCGGCACAAACTAACGGGGGTTAACTCAATAGTTAATCGAGTTTCCTCCTAATATTAGTGGGATGATTGCTTGTTGTCTTTCAATTCTGGGGTCACCACCTTTATGATTTTATCTCAAAGTCCATGGTAAGCACTTTTTTAAAATGGTTTGTGAGTCAGGACTATGGTCGTCTGGATTTTCACGATTGTACGATGCAGTTCCGGGGTCATCTGTTTTCATGATTGCCCTTTTCAGTTCCGGGGTTATCACTTTTTGATTGGGTCAGGTCAGGGGTCATCATATTCGAAATAAATGAATAAATAAATTATTATTATTATTATTATTATTATTATTATTATTATTATTATTATTATTATTATTATTATTATTATATTTCTATATTACTATTATTACTATTATTGTTTTATTATTATTATTTTTTATTTCGAACATGAGGTCAAAGTGAAATCTCTGTCAAAGACAGAAAAAAATACAAAACAGACATTATCTAATCACATATTCGAAAAGGAGTGGGATGAAGTATAAACTTATTAATTCCCACCCCTTTACAATAATTCCCACCCCTTTACTAAATAAAAATAATAATAATAAAAAATAGATTTTCGAATCATGTTCCAGGGTCGCCACACCTATATAATCATTTATTAACTCCTCCCATGTGTTCACACAAAACAAATCAAACAAACAAAACAAAAATTAAAATGAATAAAATTAGATGTTCATGAAATGGCTACCACAACATAATAATGGTTGTCTGCTATTTAAAATAAGTTGTGTCATAAACTGATTAAACAGAACTGCTGAGAACACAGACAGCAGGGGAAGCTGAAATAGAGCGATGAAGATGTTTAGTCACAAAAACAACAACAAAAGTCTTACTTTTCATGAAAGTCACCTAATTGATAGATTATTTTTGTTAACTTAACAATAAATTTTACTGAAAACTACCTGCAGCTTGTTCCAACCATTGTATTCACGGCTGCTGTACACGAGTAACAATATGCTTTCATTACAGTATTAGTATTAATGAGCTGCTGCATTTGGAGAGATATTTTTCATGTCAATCTCACAAAAGAATACACATATTTGCAAAGATATTGTCACTCTTAGCTGATCTGTTGTAGATGGTGACAACTCAAAGCACTTCACAACGCTAGTCTCTTCCGCCACATCATATAGGCTACTGATGGCAGAGACTTGGAATCATCAGTAAGAGCTAACACATCCATACCCATCCACACACCACTGTCCAACAGCATTTAGGGGTTTGGCATGTAACTGCAGGAGCTGGGACAGTACCCAGACCCTTCCAGTTGAGAGATGACAACTCCACCACTGAGCCACGGTCACCTGATTAATGCCGTGTTGTATCTTACATGGCCCCTTCTTGCAACATAGGTGACTTCTCATCTAAAAAGTAACCAGGCCCCACTCTGCTTAGCTTTTTATCTTCTATGATTAATTAAAGAAAAAAGGTCACATGGTTTCTGCAGATTGAATTACTCTGAATCAGACAACGGTGGTACTTCAATTTTTAACCTCAATGTGGACCAAATATGTTCATGTGCACACTTACATGCATACATTCAAAATACCAAGTGTGAAATAAATCCAAATTCTGTTTTTGAACAAAAATGTAATGCATTGACTCACCAGAGACACAGCTTTATTTTATTTCTTTCATTGGCTTCATAAAAATTTGCAAAGAGATATACAAAGGTCTATATAGTTTATTAATTTGATGGTTGTTTTTCCTGTGCAAGCTTCAACTTTGTCTGAGCAACCTTGTTGTCTTCTTTCAAAATACAACCCATATCTGAGGAAGGAATCTGTGAAAAAAATGTATTCAATTAGTTATAGGACAAATAAGTAATATTTAAAAGTGAAAATATGTTAAATCTATAACAATTGAAACCTCTTACCTGCCACTGTTCTACAGCAACCCACCCAGAGCCAGTGCACAAATCAGCAGCACTGAAAACAACCAGCAGGGGGCAGTACCAGATGCTTCAGGAAAAAAAAGATAATTGTCACTTCCACTTAAAAAAAATTACTGTAATTTTGACATTTACAAATTTTATAATACACAGATGTAGCAGAGAAACCTCACCTCTCAGGTAGAGGACTGTGGAGTTTTCCATCATGGTCACCATGTTCCTGGCAGTGCAGGTATAGTTCCCAATGCTGTCTTCCTCCAGCCTCTCTATGATGTACACAGAGTCTTTGACATCAGTCTCGTTACCATTGAACGTCCAGCTGAAGTTTGCTGGTGGGACAGAGGCTGCTGTGCACTGCAGTGTCACTTTGTGGCCTGGTGATGCTGCTGATGGCGGTAATATTGAAATGTTGTGAGGTCCAACTGCATAAACAAAAGAGTTACAGATTGCAATCCTTTGTATAAATGCAAAAAGGGGATTATCTTCAAATACTTAATGAATAAATGGCTCCTGGCTCACAGCAGACTACTCACAGTTGACAGTAAGATTATGAGCCACAGTCATGGTGCTAACAGGATTGCTAACCCGACACTGGTAGGTGCCGTGGTTGGAGCTGTGAACAGGTTGTATGAACACTGTCCTGTTGTCTAAGGAGAGGCGGACTCGGTCACTCTGAAGGAGAGGCCAGCCGTCCTTCATCCACTCCCTAGTGGTGATAGAGCCAGACGCCTCACAGGTCAGGTTAGTGGAGCTCCTGTCTTCGATTAAGATGGCTGCTGGGCTGCGAATGGTGGCTCCGGATATCAAAACTGGTGGAAAATGAAGAGTTTTAGTCCAGTGTGTAGACACTGTGATATCATTGAAGGAGTAAACATAAACAATGTAGTGGTGGGGCTCAAATCAATGGTTGCTTCAGCTCATCGAGTTGATCCAAAGTTTAAGCTATGAAATGACCCCCCCCCCTTTTTTTTTTTTTTTTTAAATAGTGAAACAACCTTGAACAATTTAATGCACCAGAGTAAAAGAAAACTTGATGTTTTTTTAATTACTTTTTTCAGTTTACTTTTGTCAAAGTAGTCTTACATGTAGTTATGTTGCATTTGTCTATTTATATTTTTGGGAAAATGAAAAACAAAATCATTTCACCTTGACTTGTTGCAGATACACTTGTGCATAAACAGGAAAAGAAGTCAATAAATGTTTTTATTTTCAAAAGATTAGATTGATTATATGTCTTGATTTGTAAAACTACTCAAGTGTTTTATTTGATACAATATAATAGACTTTTGTGTTCCCCTAAGATATTTTGTCTTGTGCCTGTGTGCTGCACAATCCAAATCCTTCTTAAAGGCACCAATAAAAGAGAGAGTTCTGCTTGGTCATCATATAAAACTTGTAGGCTATTATGAAAAATATAATAATTTCTCAACTTATATAATTGAAATGTTGCTTTTGGACAGCAGTTTGGAAAGGAGAATTTTAATTGGTTAAATTTAAACATGAAAAGTAAATGACGCCCACCATATACACTGAGTGTGATCTTTCCCTGTTTCTGCAGCCCTCCGTCTGGGATGATGGTGACCGTGTATTCCCCACTGTCCTCCAGCACCAGGTTCCTGAGCTCCAAGGACCCGGTGGCTCTGTCTAAAGAGATTCTGTTAGCGTGTCCTGGTTCAGTGATGTTGGTGCTGGTGGAGGTGATGATATTTAGTCCTTTAAAGCTCCAGCTGACAGAGAGGAAAGGGGTTTCTGGAGGTCTAAGGTTGGTGGTGAACATCACTTTGCCTCCCACTGCCCCACTCAGGGGTCCAGCAGGCAGGATACCCTCACCAACACAGGTGCCTAAGATCAAGAGACAAACAGTTAAAAACAATGAAACACATTCATAATGTGACTCAGTAAGTGTTTGAAATTTATCTACCTGATAAGAAAAGCACCAAACAAGCAGCAGCCCTGAGCAGCTCGTTCTCCATGATGTACATCACGACTTCACGTTGTCACTCAGTCCTCCCTAAAATGAAAAGTAAGGTCAGCAGACAGCACCCCTGCTCTTTTATTGTCTCACACACACAGAGCGCTCCAGCCTCCACCCCAGTGATGAAACACACACACACACATACACACAATGTTTGGGTGTTTACGATGCCACTGTGCACACACACCTAAATGCCCTTGGGTATATGTTCAGTCAGGAGTCACCTGGACTCAGACTGAGGGACTCCGCTAGACTCATTTTCGTAGACATGACTTTGGATGTGACTATAGTCCTTTTCCTGATATTATTATGCAGACAGGAGCCTCATAATTAAAGTTCAGTGAAAGAACTTTCACCCCCTTAAAAAAATAGAAAATTTGACGCTTTTTTTCTATTTTTTTTTTAACCTTTCTCCTTCTTAGTTTTATGCATCACATGTATAGCTAATTGTCCAGACATCCGCACTTTAACTCTTTATGCGAAAAATAAGCCAAGATCTAATCAGCGACTGATACATGCTGTGTTATTTCTTGCTATGAACCTAAAATGATGATAGAAGCATAAACAAATGTTTTGCTGATGTTGATGCAGCTGTTGGAAAGGCTGATTACTGAACCAAACACATTTTTTTTACTTGATTTGACCCTGAAGTTAGGTCTGTATCTGCTTTCATAATTATGTCTTGATATTAAACAACAGTGAATGTTTGATTCTGTGTTACATTGAGATAAACATGTAGTTACACACTGAAAAAGGACATCACCTTTGGTTTAAACTTTTCAAACATGAGAAACTTTTATGAAACAGTGAAAAAGAAGTCAAAATACTCTTTAATCTGGGGTCTATCTTATGTTTGTGTACTGCAGCAGAAGTGTGAGTCATGGTAGTGGAGGCATGTAGTGCATCCCCTTTACGAGTTCTTCGGTGAGTGGTTTGGGGCTGTCACAGGGTCATGTTTGAGGAGCTGCAGTGAGTCGAGTCATTCCTGTAAGATCAAAGACACTCGAGACACTTAGGCTCCTTCAGACAGCTTTACAAACATGACCTCAGTACCTGCAGATCACCAGATTTTAAACACAAAGAAAATGGGAATATATTGTAAAGTTTCTCCTCTCTAAATTAAGTTGTGTTAATTGTTGATGCCTTGAGTTCACTTTCATTTCTTGTAACTACATTCTGATAAGTTCAATTCTATCCAAATTTTACAAAGCCAACAACTGGTTTAAAAACTAAAAAATTCACTCTGTGAATCTTGTCTTTATCTGCTGATGTGTGAATGTTCAGAATGGGATGTGAAACTCCAGTCATTGATGAGTCACTACCTGATACTCTGCGCTTTATGTGCACTAACAGTTGAAATTAAATGCTACTCAACCCTGGCATTTAATTACATACTGTATCTTTTCAAGTTAACTCGAATTTTCCAACATTTTCCTCCAAGTTTACCGCTGGAACTCAACATTTTTGGAAAACAGAAGTTATACAAAAACTTGAGTATGTAAAATGTATTTAAGAAAAAGTGGGTTTTCTCTTTCAAAGAACCTCTGCAAATTAAATGGGAAAATGTTAGCTTAGACTTTTATGTGATACAACACTCTCTTTACATAAGGAGTCATGCTACATCTCTGAGTTTTTATGAGCTCTGAAGAAATTCTTTGTTACTTTCTGAGTCGGTAAGTATGACTAAGTGTATATTAGTTCACTGTAATGCACACAGAAGAGCACATTTTAACAGAGTGACACATTTTATATCCACAACCTAACCTACTTTTTCAATACAGGAGTTACGTTAATAGTCTCAAGGCTCTGTTGTGGAGGGCGTTTCACTTGAAGAAAAAAGCTTTCCTCACATTGTTAAGTCTTCCATGACGTTTTATGATCGATTTCTTTGTTTTTGTTTAAGTTGGTATGTACATTTTTATTGAGACAAAAATTCCACAAGCCAAATACAATTTTTTTTTCTTTGAAATGATGTGTGAAAATTGACACGTTTACTATTTAAAGGTCCCATATTATGCAAAAATAACTTTATTAAGTCTTTTAGTGAAATTTGTGGGTCTTTGGCATTCCTCCCAGCCCACAAAACCTGTACTTAGTAGTGCTTGTGAGTGTAAAATCCTGACCTAAAACGAGCTGTTTGGAATTTGGGGATTTGCTGACATCAGCGATTTCCCTTTTATGACAGATCAGGAGCAAGTCTGACCTGATTGGTCCACCGTAGCAGATACCCCCGAACCTCCTCCCTGCCCACTCCTCTCCCCACTGCTGTAGAAAAATCTCTCCAGCGGCCGAAGTTGAAGAGCCATCGCTGCTTTGTTTTTGGCTGTAAACAGCCACATAGTTCCATCATTCACAATCTCCCCATCTCGGAAGAAGACAAGACTAAGTGGCTGTTGTTCATTTATCAAGGAAATGTGCCAGCTACACTCAGTAGCATGTGTGTCCTAGTCACTTCACGGCCGACTGCTTTTCCAACTTTGGACAGTACAACAGAGGGCTAGCAAATAGACTGGTCCTGAATCCAGGCGCATTACAAACCATTCGCGAACAAACTTTGGACCCTGGAAATGTGAGTATTTTAAATGCTGTGTGCTGTGGGGCAGATGTAAGAGCTTTTCCTCAGTGTCCCCCCTGTTACTGTGTTAGCTTCAAGATGCTAACTTTAGCTGCTGTTAGCATGTTGTTTTAGCCTGTAATGTTACGGTAAACAAGCTTTGCTGCTTTCTAAGCATTGTGCACTCGGAGCTCGTGGTGCCGCTCTCAGTGACGTTGAAGAGCGGGGCGGTATCAGCGGCGGCTCATTTACATATGAATGCCACGCCCACTAAATCAGACCGTTCTGAACAGAGGGGCTATGAGAGCCAGGAAACAATGCTGCTGTGCTTGATTTATTAGCTTTTTGGACCAAATCATGTTACCACCATTTCATGAAGACATCAATGATCCATATTAAACTGCAGAAAGGGAGCATAATGTGGGACCTTTGAAAGAGACCCTATCTCAACCAGACTGCCTTAACAGTCAGGTCTACTAGAGGTTGGCATAATGCAGATTTTCAATAAACCTCCCAGCAGATTCAGATAGATGGTTTAACTGTATTCTTCAGGAGTTTTTCAAAACAACACTTAATTTTCTATCTATTTGAACCCGCATCAAATAGACATATATAGAGGAAAAGTCAGTCACAATATACCATATTACTCTTTTTGCATCCATGAAGCCAAGTCACCAATCAACAGAAAACTTCACCTAAGTCATCTGAAGCTTTTACAGTTAATCTGTTTAAAGTAAGAGAAATGGTTAAAGGCAAACCCAGAAAAAAAATAATGAAATGTATAGATAATAATTAAAAAGCTTTATTTCAACACAAAACACTGTATCTGTATCTTGTATCTGGCTATTAAAACACCTGAAAAATGAATGAAATATCTACAAATTTATCATTATATCATCATGCTTTGTTTACCATGGAACAGGGCTGTCAAACAGAGATTTTGGGCCATTTTCCTTAATAAAAAGGTACAGAAGGTGCAGAAGACATAGTGAGATAGTTTTAATATTTAAGCTCTCAGGAAATAGTGACACATTAGATTAAACAGAAGGACTCACTTAATCTGATATTTGCTTTGCTTTAGAGCAACTGTCTGCATGTTTTATGATCATATCAGGCAAAAAAGGTTAACATTTTCACATCTTTCATGTACTTACAATTTTGGCCACTACTGTATCCTCACTTCATCTAGCATCATTTGTTTTTAAATAAACCTTTTACAATACTGGGTCAGGGCACACGTCATCAGTCTTTGTTCAAATATTCTGAAAATTCACATGAAAACAGGAGCTATTTAAATGTCCCATTAATTATTTGACAACATCCCAACAAACATTTACCCGTGTTTGGTCTTAACAGTACAAGAAATATTACCTGACCTTATTTCTAAGAGCAACAATGCTCTAAGAAATAAGGGCAACAAGTTTTTGTGAACATAACATGAAAAAGGAAGAAACCCGTAAATCTCAAATAATAATAATTCATTTCCATAAGATGTAAACAAAATAACAGTCATACTGCTGTCTTTAATTTTGCTGATCACTCCATTAGAAAATAAACTAATTACAATGATATTGCTGGGTGTTAAAGAAAAAGCTGTCAGAAACTCTGGTTAATCTGTAACTGTTCAAATTCACCACGGCTGACTTCGTTAAAGCATCTTTGAAACTTTTAGGTAATAAGTATCATTTAAAAAAAATGTCAGTGCCTTTTTGTCTTTGTGCAGGTGAACACATATCTGCAAGAAAAAAGAAGAAAACTGTCGGATGGTTCAACCAGGATGTAAACACTATGGATACATGTTTATTTCTTTTCTTATTGTTAATTTTGAAACTTACCTTGAAATGGAAGAACCCAGTGATTTCATGGATTCTCGTATATTCTTAATTCTTCATATATATGCTCATTTTGTGTTGGTGTTTCTTGTTCTTGTTGTGGTTGGAGATGCCCTGTAACCAAATAATACCTCCGTTAAAGTCAAGCTTATATTTCAGGTGTTTTATTTGTATAGCCAGAATAATGTAGAAAAAGTAGCCAGATGAATCCATACCGTTACTTGTGTTAATGGATTGATTATTGGACTCAGGTTTGCTACTGAATCTGAAATAAAAAATAACGCATTGTTTAAATATCTACAATATTTGAATCCCAACCAAATTACTTTCAACATTGGACATAGTGTACAGAGGAAAAACGATGAGGTCATGAGATAATTTTACTCACTTTCTGTATACAAAGAATCCACCGATGGCCAAAGAAACAATAGCTAAACATGCAATCACTATTCCAGCGATGGCACCTGCAGAAAGTCCTTCATTTTCTACCACTGAGACACATGAAAATAAAGAAAAAAAATACTGTTTAAACAGCTCATAGTTCAGTTTGTTACAGGAAAGGCAAAATTATAATGGATTATAACATTTTGGTACACTTCAATCTTAATGTTATCTCCTAAGTGAATTAATTTTGGTTGGTTAAAATTCCATTACAATGATGAGTGATCTGTCACAAATTCAACGACCTATTCTACACATCAAATAAACACAGTCTGTGACCTCTGACCTCTGCCTGTTATCACTGATGAACAATATTTTAAACATTTTCTTCAAGTTTATTTTGGTGAGCACAAACTTTCACATTTGTAGTCATGGGCCGAAAATTCACCAGTAAAGAAAATAAGATAAAACCGAAAACAGCCAAGAAAAAAAAACAAAGGATAATAATAATAGTAGTAGCAGCAATAATAGTAATAATAATAGTAATAATAATACTACTACTACTACTACTACTACTACTACTACTACTACTACTACTACTAATAATAATAATAATAATTATTATTATTATTATTATTATTATTATTATTATTTTAATTATTATTATTATTGTTATAAAACTCAAGCATTGTAAGGGCGTCATTAACAAATTTAGAGAATACAGACCAGAAACAAATACATAACAAATCACTATATGGGTTTTGAGGGAGTTAAAATAAACAGTTGAAGATTTCAAGAGTTAAAAAGCAGAAGACCTTAAGATGTGAAATCAGAACAACTAGTTTTCAAGCTTTATAAATACTTTATAAACTAATGCAATTAGTTCTTAATTTTTATTTTGTGTCAACATATCTATGTCTTTTTTCAGCAGATGGGTGATGAGCATGACTGTTGCTGAACTCTCAAAGTCATCCAGATGTTTTATGAAGTTATATGCAGCAAAGGCAGGGCTTTTTTTTTTTTTACATGTTGTTGTATTGCCAATTTTTTTTTCGACCATAAATGTTACAAAACTATGAGTAAAAATTACTAAATGTAGATGAGTTGGCCATTTAGCTATAACTGAAAATAAAATGTCATAAGATACATAATTCTTTGCGAACTAAAAGCGGAAGAACTCTCGGAATGATTCTGTGAAAAGTGTAAGATGGGGGATTTATTGTGGTCTTTTCTTAAGGACATAGTCAAAACTACCACCTTTAAAGGCACTGTACGTATAGTGATTTGGTGGTCATGTAATTGTAATTTCCTAAGGACCCTACGGTTTTCTCACACTGTCTGTTACACCCACACAACAATTCAATTCGACTATCCTTTACATGCTTTAAATCTAATATACTTAAAATAGCCAAAACAAATTTTCTGTACGTGTAAATGTTTCACTTTTCTAGACATATTGGTACATTTTATTTCTTAGTTGATCCGATCCAACACATGTTGAAGTTCTGTATTCTAAAGGAAAAAAAAAATCGTTTTCAACTTTGAACATTAAATTCTGTCCCTTTCTGTGCAGAAGTGTGCACTCTTAATATACATAGGACATGTTTGTATAAATGATTCAAAAAGGCGTTCAGACAGAACAGTTTTTACCTGTTAATTTACGCATAGCTGAAGATTTTCCACCAGTTACTCTGTTTTTGGCTTCACAGGTGTAGTTCCCACTGCTAGAGAGTTCAGTGTTGTTGTGAATATACTCTGACAAAAAGTATATTTCCGTCCCATTCCATATCCAGGTGAAGTCAGCATATGGTACGGACTCAGCAGAGCAGCTTAATCTAAAGGTTTGACCAAGATGGATCTCACTCGGACCTTTGATTTGAACATTTTCTGGTCCATCTGGAAAATCAAACAGTTTGATATTTTATCTGTGGCCTTATAATCTGAAACAATTTAGTGAAGTCAAACAAAGTGAGGGTTGTGTTATTCAAAACAGCAGCAGGAGTAAAACAACAGAGGGTTTTGTTAGGAAGAAATGTGAGGAAAGACTTCAAACCCAACAAAGATTCAGGTTAGATTGTAATGGAGGTGTATTAAAGAAGCTCACTTTTTTTTGAAATAGAAGAAATGAGGATATTTTAACAGGAAGTGTATCTGTTGGGTTTGTCACTTACAGTTAACAATCAAGAAATGCCTGGCTTCCTCATTGGTCAAAGGGTTACTGACTTTACAAGAATATTCTCCACTGTCATATTTTGTCAGAGGTTGAAAGGACAACACTTTGTCCTTGTCGTAAAATTTCATGTTGTCAGCCAGTATAAGATTTGACCCATCCTTCATCCACTCCCTGGTAAACACTGATCCAGCAGCATCACAGGTCAAATTGACTGAGTTCCCCTCAATCGCTTGGTTTGTTGACGATGTGACAGAAACGCCTGATATTCTCTCTGTGGGTTGAAAGATAAGTGCTTTTGAAATAGTGAGTGGAAACACATTTTGTCCATGACAAGTTCAACTTACCTAGCACAGACACAGGTAAAGACTGAGACATATGATTCATTAGGGTTTTGCTGTTTGAGGCCAGACAGCTGTAGTTTCCACTCTGGTTCATGTTTATGTGTGCCAGTCTGAGCTCAAGTCCAGTATCAGGCAGCTCTTCTCCATTAAAGAACCAGTTAAACATGGCAGCAGGTCTGGAGTCAGCTGAGCACAGCAGGCTCATGTTTGATCCTTCATTGAAGTACTCTTGCGATGGAGATCGCCTTACATTAGTGTTTTCAGGGCCAACTTAAAAGCAACATAAGGAAAACAAAGTTAAAGATTAGTGCTTTTTAAAGTGTTAAGCTACAATTTTAAATTCTGTTGAATGTTTGTGTGCAGATGAAGACAGACGCAACACTGAACATGTAGGTCAGTAACTCACAGCTGACGGAGAGGTTTACATCAGGACTGGTTTCCAAGCTTATAAAGTTATACGCTGTACATGCAAATGGTCCCTGGTCATAACGGGTCACGTTGGTTATGGTGAAAGTGGTGCCCCCATCCATGAGCTGTACTCTGTCACTGGCTGTAACTCGAGAGGTGTCGTTCCACCACATGAAAAAGAGGGAGGTTCCTTGGGAGGAGCAGACGATACTAACGTGGCTCTTGAACTCCACCAACTCTGTGCTGATGCTGGTTACCTGCACGTTGGAGACTGGCCCTGTGTGTACAAAACAAACTTTTATTTACGCAGGTTTTCACTCAAAAAAATACACCTGCAACATACAGCCCAGGGTAACAGAAGAGGCTCATGGATGTAGATTGAGTTTTCCCTTGATATTCATCAGTCTCAACAGATTAGCATCAGTACACTACACATGCTTAACCAAAAAAAAAACAAAAAAACAGACAGTTTCAAACTCACCATACACTTGTAATCTTGTGCTCCCTGCTGTGACAGGTTCTCCATTGGGTACAATAAAAACTCGGTACTCTCCACTGTCAGTCAAAGCCAGATTCCTGAGCTCCAGAGAGCCCGTGGAAGGGAAGAGGGTGATCCTGTTTGTGTACCCTGATCCAGTATTGTTTGAAACATCTGAAGTGATTATATTTATGTCACCAAACTTCCAGTTGATGGAAAAAAATGGTTCTTCAGTTTGGCTAAGTGTGGTGGTGAAATTCAGCGCTCCTCCCACAGCTGCACTTACAGTGTTTGGCAACACACCAACTCCATTGGTTAAACCTGAAATACACGGAGAGGGGTGTAAGACTCTAATTAAAAACACAATGTAGTAATAATGCTCTTTATCAGTTAAATAACACTGATATAAAAGCTGCTCTGATAGTAAACATTTTGTTTCTACTGACCATGATTCCCCTTTCATTGTCTTCTACCACACTCAGAATAAAAAACCCTCCAGTGCTCAAATATAGTTTTGAGTTAAATGCTGTTGTGCTCCAGGTTAAAAAATTATAGAAAAGGCAAAGACAAGTTTCTGTTATCCATGCTATAAGTGGTGAAAATGAGAGGTGTCATCACCCCTTATTATATTATAAAAACTCATCAGATGACTCTTTTACTGCAGTTAAACAAGCTTATCTTAGCATTAAGCCGCTTTCTAATTACCATGACCACAGAGATACACAATATGTAAGATGAGGCATAGATACCAGACCAAGCTTTCGAGCAGTATGCCTAACTTCAACAGACAAAACATATGAAGAAAACTGGAAAAAGAATACAAAGAAAAGTAGAGATGATATGTGTATGTATGATAAAATGGATCACACTTAAGAATAAGCTCATCATCATTTTACTTTGGTTTGTTTCTTCAATAAGTTGGAGTGTGAGAAGCAGAAAAGTCCTCTGTATCTGATGGAAAACTGATTAGAATCGTGAAAAAACACAGGATAAAGTTGGTCTTCATGGGACTAAATTTGAGGGTTTGACTGAAATGCATTTCGAAAAGAGGTAAGGAAGGTCATACCCTGACAAAAGCTCCAAACATCCTTCCATCATACCCTTATGTATCATGGAAAAGATTTAAGACATTATTGTTTCATGTTTATCAATCAACACTCAGAGCATTTTATCAAAGAGAACCAGGGTGAAAAAAACTTCACAATAAAACCATACTGATAAAGAGAGATGAGACGAAACAGACAATCTTTACAAAAGATGTGTCATAGAATTATAGCTCACCTGAAAAGATTCCCAGGATGATGACGGTTAAAGCTGCTGTTTCCATTTCATCCGGAGTATCCAACATATCAAAGAAATGAGTGAAACATAGCAAAATATTTCATTTTTCAGCGGTTATTTTTACTGTAAGGATGTGGATGTCAATTAACATGCAGTTTGAGGAAGTTTTGTGTGTGGTTAGAACGCATGAATCGCCGTTATTACTCTGTCAATTATTGACCATATGGACTATGAACAGTAATAAAACAACAAAACTGTAGAAGGAAGTCATAGCCTTGACATTTTTATCATGGCCAAAAAATGTGCCACATTTAGTTGACATTAATAGACACTGTTTTTTTTGTTTGTTTTTTGTTTTTTTTTTAAAGGGGTCCATCTACATCATCTTTCTGGGATTTCTTTTAACTTGAGACACTGTGACTGACAGACCAGGAAAAAAACCACACTCGTTTTCATGTCAAATTCTCATGTTATTAGACTAATAGTCGTAATAAACAAGAAGAACTAACAATAATGTGAATTTACAGGTACCTGTAAATACCTGTAAATTCTCATCATTGTTAATTCCTCTTGTTTATTATGACTATCAGTCTAATAACATGAGAATTAGACATAATAATAAGTGTTTTTTTCCCTGATTAAGAAGATGAAGAATGAACAGTGATGTGAATTTACAGGTAAAAAGTTCAAGTTTATGACCTTACAGTAAAGTGTAATACTTAAACTATGAGTAAGAGGAGGATAATGTGGGTGTGTTTTCTCTTGACCTGAAAAAAAAACAACTTACACACCAAACAGGAAAGGCCAAACAAGAGTGAAAGTTGTTTCTCAATCAAATGACTTTTTTTAATAGATAAAATATTGTTATTAGATTTGGAATTAATTTACAAATATTTGACCTCACTAGAACTATCTGGTTTACATTTTTTGAGAAGCAAAAAAAAAAAAAAAAAAAAAAGACTAGTTTTGGGTTGTATACATCATTTTAGAACTAGTGTGACCTTTCCTCGTAGCTGCCACAACATCTGCAGTTACACCTCTAGGGGGCGACATTCTACAGCTTTTGGTATGTGTGGGCTGCAGCGTCAAATGCTAATCGAGAATTTTGCAGTTCAGTACTTTGATCACTTGTAACAATTTAACAGGTGTGGTTTAATAACAGCTGCTTTGAGAACACATGCTTTATCAAAGTAATAAATCAGATTGGCAAGGGTCAGCTTTATTTTGCCAAACCATTTCTTTATTGGTTGAATTACCTTCGGGAAAAAGAAGTCAAAAGTTCAAGTCCAATTCACAATACAAGCATTTATAGTACAAGCACTACATTCTTTTATACTAAGTTATCCTGGCATCATTGTCAGCTGCTCCTGAAACCACTTGAGGGAACACAGAATTTGTTGTTCATTTTTCAAAAGGATGCAAAAATATTTTTGAATACCTTACTTATGTGTTACTCTTTCCACTGAAGAGGTGAAATTGGGAATTTTAATGTTGGGTGAACAAAAGAATCCGAGCATACTTTTTGATAGATTTACACTTTAATAAATACAGTTCATAAAACAAAAAACAATGCAGATAAATTTACTATTATATTTACATAGAATGGAAAGAAATCCAAACACATTTACTACAATATAATCATAGTAGATAAATGCATTTTTAATTTTCTAGCATGTTGCTGAAAGTAGTGTTTTTAGATGTTTTTAAAATCTCATAGTACATGACTATTAAGTCAAGTAAATGCTGCTCAAATAGTACTAAAAGTTGAATACTAGTAGCTTAGGATACATCCACATTGATGGTATTTGATTTGAAATCTTTAACATAAGTTTAAAATCTTGTCCAGCCATTGTTCTCTCTTTTATGCTTTAATTTATAATCTAATCTGGTCAACTGCTTTAATGAGAGATTGTTAAAAACTGAATTACTTGTGGGATGCAGTTCTTCTTTTGCTCCTCCTTTCACACATGTCTTCAAAATGTTGAGTTTAAAAGTTCTCATAATATCCACTGGATACTGTGCCATAATGCCCAGCGGGCATTGTCTCATATATGGGTTCTTCTTTCTGTGGTTGTTCTTGTTGCTCTGTAGGAACATAATTTTTGTGATAGAACCTCAAATCGATCAATACATTTGAAAATATCAATATCTTTATTATCTTTTCAAAAGCTTAGGGTGAAGAAAGCACAGAAGAATTCTTACCAGACTTTGTTGGCTGAAGACTCTTAAAATTGGCTGAAGACTTTTTAAATCTGCAATAAAACATATTCAGTGTAAATTCAGGTATATGGCTCATTTGAATGCACCTTGTAACTGAAAACATATTTATTGTGGAAAGTTATCAAGTTGTTTATGGGGGCTAAGCTAGTCAGGTAATGTAACTATAATTATCTCCTCCAATCTAAAACTGCTGACAGTCAATAAAGATAAAAAGAAAAATTTCTTGTGAAATTTGTTTTACTCACTTCTTTTTGTAGAAAAAGTATCCTCCAATGGCAAATAAGGTAACCAACAAACAAGCAACGACTATTCCCGCAATGGCACCTGCTGAGAGGCCCTCTTCTACTGAAATGCACGTAGAAAAAAAAGAAAGAAAGAAAGAAATGGAAAACACAATCAGACAAACACTCAGCTGAACAACTGCAAATGCAAAACACATTATATAGATTAATAGCTGTAGTGTTTTGTAACCTGACAAACTCTCTACCAAGAGGCTCTGAGAAATACGGTTGCATGTTTTCCTTCTCTATAAATGAAATGTTAGATGGTTAAATCACAGCAGGATGCCATTTGTTTTGGGATTGAAAAAAGAATACAAAAAAGCCTTTTTATGAGCTCCATAACTTCTTGTTGGGAAGATAAAACTTTTGGCACACAGACGTAGAAGCATTAATGAGTAAAGATCTTCTTAATACTACTTGACTTTGTTCAAGATAACTATTTTTGCAGGCTGCAGAGCAATTATGTCAAACAATCTTGAGTCTGAATCTGGTGTAAAAATGAGATTATTTCAAAATCAATTATGAGAACTTCTCCTTGCCTTTGATTTGAACAGTATTATCGTACACAGCCATCAACGTAAAGTCATCTTCTACTCAAACGTATCATTTGTTGTGGCTTTCAGCTGCTGCTGTTGACAAATAACAGAGCTTCACCTGTGACAGTCAATTTATGAACAGCTGACGATGTTCTTCCAGTTATATTATTTTCTGCAGTGCAGTTGTAGATTCCACTGTCCAAGGCTTCAGCTTCTGTCTTAGAGTAAACAGCAGAATGATGGATCTCTTTCTCATTCAGGGACCAGGTGTAGCTGGAGGATGGATCAGACTCAGCAGAGCAGCTTAACATGATGGTATCTCCAGTTGGTATCTTGTTAGGGCCGTTGATTTGAACATTTCCTGGTCCGTCTAAAAAACACAAATTAGTAGTTTGATTGAAAATCTTGGCTACTGTAAAACAGGTTTACATGTGCTCTGTTCGTTACCTACAGTTCACAATCAAGTTGCGTTTAGCCTCCATGGAGTTGATGGGGTTGCTGATTTCACATGAGTACTCTCCTCTGTCTGTTTTCTGAAGATGTTCAAAGGAAAGCACTCTTTTTTCCTCATGAAATGTCATATGATCAGCCAGAGTCAGATCTAATCCATCCTTCATCCACTCTCTGGTAAACACAGAGCCAGCAGCATCACAGGTTAAATTGAGTGAGTTCCCTTCGATCGCCTGGTTTGTTGATGGTGTCAAAGAAGCTCCTGAGATCCTTTCTGCAAGACAAAAGATTACCATCATCATGGAGGTGTGGAAAGTAGTAGAAGTAGTAGAAGTAGTAGAATCACTGGTTAAAGATGTATTAGATGTATTCATCAGTCAGTCTCTGTTCTGTCACTAGTCCCAAGAGTCTGTCTTCAGTCAGAAACTAGAAACCAGGACAGTCTTTCGGAAGACGATCAAGCAGATCAAAAATTTTTTTTTTCTATCCTTGATCAAAGTCCTAGTGCCAGCATGTCAGAGAGGGAACATGGGGAGAAAATGAAGAATGATACATGCACAATGCACTGTACTTAATCTTTTTTGTTATTTTTTATCTTTTTTTAAATTGTTTTCTCGTCAAGTCGAGTCAAGCCAAACTTTATTTATATAGCACATTTTAAAACAACTGCAGTTGACCAGAGTGCTGTACAGGCTTAAGATCAAAATCAATAAAAAAAACACAACTAATGAAAACACAATCAATCAAAACAAATGTTAATAAAAAGATAATTTAAAACAGCAAATAGGTAAAAAAAAAAGACACAATAAAAGGTAGAATAAAATAAATAAATAGATAAAAAGCGACAATAAATCAAAAAAGCCAATGCAAACAGATGTGTCTTTAAGTAGTGATTTGAAGGTGTAAGTCGTCTGTACGGTGCTGATATTTAGAGGCAGAGTGTTCCAAAGTGTAATAGCAGCCATCACAAACGCTCTGTCCCCTCTTGTTTTGGTCTAATCTCTATCATGTTGCTGGAAAATATCAGCTGAGCTTGATGTTTTATGTGCTTTTGCACTTGATGCTGATATGTGTATTTTTTGTTCATGCATTTTTATGCCTGCAAACAAATTCCCCTGTAGAGGACGATGCCTTTGACCTTTGACCTCTGACCAGCATGACAAAGATTGTATATAGGGAACCTGATCCACCAACTAAATAAAACTGGCATCAGTTATGAAATAAAAGACACTGTCAGTAAAAAAAAAAAAAAAGTATTGATGTCCTTAAAAAAAAAAAAAAAAAAAAGAGAATTAATCCTTTAAATAGTTATTGTTGTCCTAATCATCTCCACAGCTGTTATATTGCATATACTGTTGATTTAAACTCACCCAGCACAGAGACTGATAACTGCATAGATGTGTCACTCCTCAGAGTTTTTTCGTTGAAGGACTGGCAGGTGTAGTCTCCACTCTGTCTCTCCTCCATGTTTGTCAGTCTGAGCTCTGATCCAGAACCAGGCAGCTGGTCTCCATTCAGGTACCAGGCAAAGAGAGCATCAGGTCTAGAGTCAGCTGAGCAGAACAGACTGATGTCTGATCCAGCTGCATAGTGTTCTTGTAATGGAGCTACTCTCAAATTTGTATTTTCAGGGCCATCTGGTCATAGAGTAAAGACAATGGCAATGGAATGAGTAAAATTTCACAGAAACATGAAAAAAGGTGAATGACAAGTAGCTGCACTGAATTTGAAGTATTGCAACTAATTACTGTTCACAATATATTCGCTCTAAATATAGAGCAAGTTATAGCTTCTCTGCATTACTTCTGCTCAACAATCTGAACTCTCTATGAAATATTCTCACACAGATAAAGTCGGATGATGTTCTAAATATTTCATAAAGTTACTCACAGCTGATGATGAGGTTCACTGGATCACTGCTGCCATTACTGGAAGGATGGTAAACATGGCAACTAAAAGGTCCCTGATCGTACCGGATCACAGGGGTTATGGTGAGAGTGGAGTCTCCGTTAGTGAGCTGAACTCTGTCACTGGCTGTGAGCTCAGAGCTGTGGTTCATCCAGCGGAAAGAGAGGATAGAGAGGAAGGAGAGGGGGGATCCAGAGGAGACATGGCAGGAGAGACTGACGGAGCTCCCCTCCACCAGGTCTGTGCTGTTGGCAGTTACTACTACATCTGTGAAAAACTCTGCAAGAAGGATGAGGGTCTTATCTTATTCACAAATTAAAAGCAGAGATGAGGGACAGTGCAATGATCAAAATGGAGCCCCATTTTGATTACTCATGGTTGACTCAAAGTGTTTTAATCTACTCCTTATGTAAAAACAAACAAAATGCATTAGATGCAAAGACCAGAAATGCATTTTCATTGTTTTAATCTGATATGGTAAAACTTGGTGCTATTTAAACCTGTGTTGTTTTGGCTATACTTTGAACAGATTTTAAGAAAAAATAAATCCAATTTTATACCACCATCTTGTAACTTTGAAAACTTCAACTTCAACTTCAACGTAAAGGCACTTCATGTGTTACAATGTGATAAATATCAGTTAAATTGCATATTATCGTTTTTAGAAAAAAAAAAAAAAAGTTTTGCCTGATCATGATAAACATTCCTGAGTGATGTACACTTGTCATATTAACTTAAAATCACTTTTGGTTTAAATGTTCTTTTAGAATGTATGTATTTCATATCACAAAATATTTTAAAAGCACTGAAAAGTAGTTTTGGTAACACTACGATCTGGAAGACTTACATTTTGAATGAATTATGAATTTCCCTCCGGGGATGAATAAAGTATATCTTATCTTATCTTATTTTAGTTCTATATGTATAACATTCAGGAGAGAAAAAATCTTTTAAATGTTTGCACACCAAAAACTCGCAGGGTTGGTCTATATATAGATATAAAGAGTATTAATGCACCATAATGAACATTAAAAACCAGCTTTCACCTACTTCTGTGGACACAACTTTACCTGTGATAGTCAGCTCATGCAGCACTGACTGTGATCTCCCAGTTATGTTATTTCTTGCGTCACAGGTGTAGGTTCCACTGTCAGAGAATTCAGCAAATCTTTTGGTGTACACAGCAGCATCATGGACCTCTGTCCCATTCAGTGACCAGGTGTAAGTAGCAGGTGGTACTGACTCAGCAGAACAGGTTAATGTGATGATATCCCCAAAAAGTGTCTCAGTTAGGCCTCTGATAAGAACATTTTCTGGTCCATCTAATTAACAAAAAACAAAACAAAAAAACAAACAAACACAGACCGAGCACATGTCATGCAAATAAATAATCAGTATTGAACCACTTTTTTTTTATTATTGGGTCACTGATCATTTTTGATTGTGAATTTGCTTTTTGTAGTCTTCCACCTACAGTTCACAACCAAGTTGTGTTTAGCCTCCATGGAGCTGATGGGGTTGCTGATTTCACATGAGTACTCTCCTCTGTCTGTTTTCTGAAGATGTTTAAAGGACAGCACTCTGTTCCCCTCATGAAATGTCATGTGATCAGCCAGAGTCAGATCCAATCCATCTTTCATCCACTCTCTGGTAAACACAGAGCCAGCAGCATCACAGGTTAAGCTGAGTGAGTTCCCTTCGATTGCCTGGTCGGCGGATGGTGTCACAGAGGCGCCTGAGATCCTTTCTGGCAGACAAATTATGAAAAAATAAATCAATAATTAATTCATCATTTATTAAATAACTGAACATATGACAACAGAAAAGGAATCCTCTCCATCTCTCTGACTTAATAGATCTCTTTTTTCACCTCACACAGCACTGACACCTTTACACTTTTATCTTACTTCTATTGTATTACATTTTGACCGCCCGCTCTTGCTGTATTGATTGTTTCCTTGCTTTGATTTTATTTCATTTGATTTTATTTAATTACAAATTAAAATTATCATTGAAAACATTTTTTAGACTGTTTTCTTTCCACGTGTTTTCATTGGGTGTTGTGATGATTATTTTATGTTTAAAGCACTGCACAATGAGAGCACAGATCATCCCTAACTAACCATAAAGTTACGGCAGCACCTTAAAAATGTGTGATAAACAGCTTATCTATGTGTGAAAGGTTATTTTACAGTCAAACTCTCAAAGTGCAGGACAGGATTTGATCACCACTACCATTACTGGAATGATTGGTGACATAACACCATAGTGTTATAGTGACTGTAAACCTGCGGTTCATTGAGAGGAAATAAAGAAAGAATTGAAATGCAGAACAGATTCATAGTTTAGTTCAACCACAACATGTCTGTCATTGTTTGGAGTTACAAAGGAGAACAGAAGCAACTCAAACTGTGCGAACAATGAAGAGATTTCTTTGTAAGTCAACATTCATACAAAGAAAAGGGAACACTGTTTTTAAACCCCCTCTGCTCATTTGATTCATCCTATCTAATGCCAGGTTCCTGTTGTGGCAACGTGAACCACGTTCACCAAACCAGCCAGGTCCAACTTCAGGCTAAATGTTAGCACATACGTCACAATGAATCTGAAAACCATTACAAACACTTTTTTAGTAACTCTACATGTGTTTAAAATACTTAATACTGTTGATTTAAACTCACCCAGCACAGAAACTGTTAACTCCATAGATGTGTCACTCCTCAGAGATTTTTCGTTGAAGGACTGGCAGGTGTAGTCTCCACTCTGTCTCTCCTTCACATTAGTCAGTTTGAGCTCTGATCCAGAACCAGGCAGCTGGTCTCCATTCAGAAACCAGGTAAAGTGAGCATCAGGTCTAGAGTCAGCTGAGCAGAACAGGCTGATGTTTGATCCAGCTGCATAGTGTTCTTGTAAAGGAGATACACTCAAATTTGTATTTTCAGGGCCATCTGTTCATATGGAAGAAACAGAAGCAGTAGAATTTTGAAAATGTAACAGAAACATCAATAAAAAGTGAATGACGACTAGTTTATAACACAACCAATGTATTGTTTCAGAAATGCCCGGCTCCAAATGCATGATATGCAAAAACAAACATTTAGATTGGATTAAAGTATGATACAGATTAAGTTCAGAAAATGTTAGTTAGCAACTCACAGCTAACAGTAAGGTCAAAGGGATCACTGATGCCATAGCTGACAGGATTGGATGCATGACATCTAAAAGGTCCCTGATCGTAGCGATTCACAGGGGTTATGGTGAGAGTGGAGTTTCCATCACTGAGCTGAACTCTGTCACTGGCTGTGAGCTCAGAGCTGTGGTTCATCCAGAGGAAAGAGAGGGCGGATCCAGAGGAGACGGAGCAGGAGAGACTGACGGAGCTCCCCTCCACCACGTCTATGCTGTTGGCATTTACTTCGACACCTGAGACAAGCTCTGTTACAAAGAAAATGGTTTAATCTTTTAAAAATGTTTCTCATCCAACCCGTGTTGGGAAAAGCTTGTGCATTTGTTTTCAATATCCCAGGCAAGGCACCTTGGTTTTTACTGTAAATAACTTTTACAGCCTTCTGCCTGTCTGTGTCACACTCTCAGGTCTATCTGAGTTAAAAATTAGAGTTTTGTAGCAGAAAACAACTTGCAGAAATTAATCAGAAAAAAATATAAATAAAAAATAAGTTATAACAGTATCATAACTGTATAAGAATAACGTCAACAACACAAAATGTGTAATAAAAGATGATGTGATGTGTATTCAAATGTCTCAATTTGACCTAAATCGATCCGTTATCATGGAGGAAACAACTACACGACATGTGCTGCAGCCATGCAAAAATGCACTCCAACTGTTGAGGCATCACTTTTGAGTGTTGTCATGTTTTTTCTCTTTATATTTTTGATATTTACAACTGATTGTGCGTGTTTAAACATCAAACTATATCTTATAAATCCCAGTGCTTTGTGCATTTAGCAACCAGCATCTGAGCCTCAACTACATTCACCAACATCAACACAGATAAACTTCAGGGTAACTGTTGGACAGAATGAGAAAACTGGGACCAACACTCATGTAAATTCAATGTGAAAGCCAATTGACTCTGTGGCTTTACCAAGTTACATCTTTGAGAAAAAAATACAAGCACTTGGATAATGATTAATTATATTTGGCTTGTGCATAATGCGGAAGGGATAACTAAATGTGTTATAGCCCCAACATGTTTCATTCTTTGACCTCTCATCTCCTTGTTGGAGAAAACTGCAGAATTAACTTGAAAGATAATCTCTTTTTGATCTCAAATCTTGTCTTAATGTTCCACAGATAGGGGCCTATTCGCGATCAAAAGTTTATTTTCATAAGTCGTTTCATTCAGACTCACCCAGCACAGAGAGTGATATCTGCATGGATGTGTCATTTCTCAGAGTTTTTTCGTTGAATGACTGACAGGTGTAGTCTCCACTCTGTCTCTCCTCCATGTTTGTCAGTTTGAGCTCTGATCCAGAACCAGGCAGCTGGTCTCCATTCAGAAACCAGGTAAAGAGAGCATCAGGTCTGGAGTCAGCTGAGCAGAACAGGCTGATGTCTGATCCAGCTGCATAGTGTTCTTGTAATGGAGATACACTCAAATTTGTATTTTCAGGGCCATCTGATCATAGAGGAAAGACAACAGCAGTAGAATTGAGAAAATGTCACGGAAGATTTAAGGAAATTAAAGTGGCTGATCTTGTGGTTGAGTATAAGAAAGAAGAAATTCCATTTAAATGCAACGCCACAGAAAAGGGTCTTTTAAATTTTAGAAATAGGCATGTACTTATACATAAAATTGTCCAAGTATGGTACACATATCACCAGTAAAGTATGTCAGGAAGTAACTCACAGCTAACAGTAAGGTCAAAGGGATCACTGATGCCATAGCTGACAGGGTTGGATGCATGACATCTGAACGGTCCCTGATCGTAGCGATTCACAGGGGTTATAGTGAGAGTGGAGTTTCCATCACTGAACTGAACTCTGTCACTGGCTGTGAGCTCAGAGCTGTGGTTCATCCAGAGGAAAGAGAGGGAGGATCCAGAGGAGACGGAGCAGGAGAGACTGACGGAGCTCCCCTCCACCACGTCTGTGCTGTTGGCAATTACTTCTACATCTGTGACGCGCTCTGTGAGAAAGAAAATGGTTCAGTCTTTGCCATTTAACAATGGAAGAGTGGAGGCAAAGACAGCGATCAAATGAGAATATTCATGGTTGACTCTTCGGAAATTTAAACTACTTCTGTCGAAAGCAAGAAGTGACCTTTGTAAACTCAGATGTTGTTTCATCTTGATGCACAGACAAATAAAAGTCCTAAAGGAATAACATTATTGCTGTAACAGTATTCAAGGCAGACAGGTGTGCTTAATACAGAAAACTTTTTCAAAATCTGGGTATTTTTGGCATAATTCAGATTTTGCTCTTTTATACATACAGCGTTTTGGTCTACTGCTCGTATAGTAGGCAGTTTTTAAAAAAGCCATTGAATTTGTACCCTGCTCCTTTGAACTCTTCCAAAGGACAAAAAAAACAGTAATAAGAAGGGGCCAGTTTTGAGGAAAATGATCAAAGATGAAGTATTTCGAGGTCAGTTGTGAAAACCTTTGTCTGTCTCTTGACCCAGCCATCATCTGTACTAGTAATTTAGCAGTGCTCCAATTGACATAACTGGCTTCACCTCTTGTCAAGCTGGAGATTTTTTGAAAACAGACTCAAGTGGTGTTTACAGGAAACCCCTCATTGGGTACTTTCAAATAGAGCAGGTAATTGTGAAGAAAATGAAGTCAAACATTCTAGCGTTCAAATAAACCTAAAAATCAAGTAATGAACTTATTGTATTTGCCTCTGATGTAAACACCTATATGACTATGATCACATTGCAGTGGTAAGAGATCAAAGGAATCTAATATTTCTGAATCTGATCAGGGCCACTTTCAGCTTTGTCCACTTCTCGGAGATAGTCCATGTGAAACATTTGCTTACCATAAACGTGCAGCGTTGTTGTTCCCTGATGCTCAATAAACAACTCAAAAACACTGACTGAGTATTCTCCAGAGTCATTTAGAGCCAAATTTCTGAGCTCCAGAGCTCCAGTAGAGGGGAAGAGGGTAATCCTGTCTTCATAACCTGGTACAGTGTGGTTTTGACTATTTGAAATGGTGAATGCTGTTCCATTAAACCTCCAGACGATGCCTCCAAATGGGCTTCCAGCTGATGTCAGTGTTGTGCTGAACTTCACTGTCTCTCCAACAGCTTTATGCACAGGATCATCTGGTAACACACCAGCTCCACCAGTTAAACCTGGAAGACATAAAAACAGATCTGAAAAATAGGGTTTGAAGCACAAATAGACTCACATTAGCACAGCTAAGCTCTTCTTCATTGCCACAGTTATCATGACTGTGATGACCAGAAAGAAGACAACTGTTAATGTTTGCAAATCTTTGTATTTGGAGTGGATCATTACTTTGAATGGCTCATTTGTTGGTCATGGACACCAAACTTTTTGTGTCTTCAGTGATATTCTTACTACTTTTTCTCCTGTGTTTGTCTGGAGATCCTACATGTAACCATGGCTGCATTGTTTACATGTGAACTCAGCTGTTAGCAGCCTGTAGCATGTCATTGCTAACTGGTGTAAGGCCTGATGTCTTCCCACAAGGTAAGGAGAAGGAGGTGAGGACGACATTCCAGTTCTCAGGTGTGAGCTAAGAAGAGACGACATCAACCTGTCCTTCCATCCATTGTTATTGGGAACACAAGATCTATCTCCAATAAGATGGACGAGCTAGCTGTGCTAACCAAGCAACAGAGGGAATATCAGAAGGCAGAGTAGCATCATGCTATTCACAGACATGGCTAACGGAGCTTACATCAGACACCAACGCCACATTGGAAGAGCTTCACCTGCTGTGACTGAACAGACTGCTGAAGAAGCTCAGTCCTGGACCCTGTGGAGGTGGAGGCTGGCTGAAGCTGACAGCATCTATTTTCTTATGGACCTTTTTGCACTTTCTATACACTTTCTTACTTTTGTTTTCTTGATTGCTGCTGTGACTTCAATTTGGTTGTACTTGTTACAATGACAATAAAGTTCTATTCTATTCTATTCTATTCTATTCTATCCTGTTATGCCTAATAAAAATGGATTTCAAGAATTAAAAGAGCATTTTAAGACAAAGACAAAGCAATGCAAACAATGAAGCAGTTATATTCTTCGTCTCAAACATTTAAAAAACAGAAGCTGTCCAGGACATGAGGAAGAGAAGATTTGTGGTTTAGCTCAGTGTTATGATGTAAATTACACACTTCTGCTTTATCAATAAAGTTTGATAAAATCAAATAAGCTTTATTATCTTCAGTCTTCTTTTTGTCCAGGCAGTCATTTATCAAAACTGTTAATAGACACCAGGTGATGGCTGGCAGATATTTTTCTGCCATAGGATCAGTGAGAATCATAACTAAATGAGTGTTTACATCGTTTCCATTCATTAAAGCATGCGGTATGATTTGAATCTGAGACTTTTCTCTGTAATAACCTGATTCTTACTGGATGAACACTGGTGTAAAATCTTCCTGTATGTGCTGTAAAAGATGCTGGTAACTTACCCAAAATTACTCCAAAGAAGATGACACGAATCACAGCTGTTGCCATTTCATCTATAACCAATTAAAACAGAAGAGATTGATTTGTATCACACCTCTAAACTTTCCCTGCAGATTCTGTATCAGAGTGTGGATATCAGGACATTAGGGCAGTGTAAAGCCATCATGTCCAATGAGGGTTGAGTTTTCTTGCTTGCGTTTACATGTGTCTGAGTTAATCATTACATTATAAATTATGAGTGCATGGAATAAACTGGACAGAAATTAAAATATGAAAAACAAAGTATTGCTTTTTTGTTGTGAATGTGTTTATCATCAATCCTGTCCCATCCTTTGAAAAGATGTCTTGATGAAATCTGTAAGAATTTCATTAAGAAAAATCCACAACTGAATTTTAAGTCAGGAGCAGCTAAAGATCAGTCTGTAAAAAAATGTCCAGACACAGAGATAAGCACAGAAATAATATCAGGTTGCCCCCTGTAGGGCTAGTTTGTGTGCAGCCATGTCATTATGGAATCTCCCACATCAAACTGTTTCATTTTTTTCAAGAGTTATTTTAGTGTCAGCAAGTGACACCAGAAAATAAACTCTGAATAAGGAAGTTATTTGAAAGGTTTGCTCACATGAATAAAACCATTAAACTTGTGACAATATGGAATATGATTGTCTAAATTGTATTTTTTTTTAACTCAAGCCTTAAATGGTGTTACTGTTAGACTGAAAATATGACTTAAAATATTCTCCCAGCATCATCACGTAATCAGATTTTCACCCTGATTGTACTCATAAACATAAACACAGATTTTTCAATGTCTATTGTTGGTTGAGCCTTTTATAAATCTGGTCTTAATTAAATGTTTCAGGGTTTAATTTTATGACGTTACTGTGAAGTGCTGACATAACAAGGAAGTGAAGTTAGAGCAGATAAAGTGAATGTGTTGACCTCTACAGGCACATCATTCTAACTAAGTTTGGATTAATTGTCACACATTTGACCACACTACTGCCATATTTTTCACATTTTATTGTAAGAAAAAACAACAACTTACAATTACATTTTGGACCGTTGCTCCCTCCTGAGACAAGTCGGTGGGAGAGTTGTTCATCTCATCAGGACTGGGTTCATATTCCCTCTGGGCTGCTGCAACATCTGCAGTTACACCTCTAGAGGGCGTCATACCACAGCTTTTGATGTGAAAGCAGGCTGCAAAGTCGAATAATAATAATGTGGAGTTTTGCAGCTCAGAGCTTTAATCTGTTTTCAGTGTTTGAAAAGGACTCCTTTGACTACAACTGCTGTGAGAACAGACATATAGGCCTATACTTGTTATAATTATAAATCAGAAACCTTTAACTCAACCCTATTTCAGCAAAACCATTTCTTTAGTCTGCATTGTGTTTATAAAAAGCCAAATTCAACTGTCTTTATTTTTACGGCACATCTGTTGTGTAGGGAAAAAAAAACAGGTCTTCATCAAAGACCCAACACCAGACAAGGTAAGGAGTCTCATTCCATGTTAACCCACCATGAGCAGAGCACTTTGTAGCATTCAACAGGTTACAATGACAAGACAAAAACTCCATTTAAACTTTTATTTTTCATAACAGGGGAAAAAGCATAAATAACATGCCAAAGTATGTATTATACTACATATATTATATTTCAGACAGCATTTCTCCAGGAGTCAGTGTTCAATTATCTCATTTTAAAACCTTCATGTTGCCAGTTGCTCTAAGAACTACATGTCAGAAGAAAAATTCATAATCATTTTGTAAAATAAAGTAAGATGTATTGGCATATTCATTCAAAGGTTTTTGTTTCACTAATGCTAAAATTCCTCAGTTGCCCTTAAAAAGTAAATGAAATCAGCTAAAGGTAGTTTTATACCTTTAGTGTTTTTGATTTTACTGATATATCTATAATCTTCTTACTTCACAACATTGCATAGCTACTGTCCTAATTCACACTTCTGTAAAACATAATAATTATACATGAATAATGTCAGTCTCAACAGGAAAAACATTTTTACTTTTGCTCTGTCTTCTTACCAAATGAACACTTTATTATAAAGACGTTGAACCCTCTTCATAAACAAGAAGAATCCACATTCACACGTTCTCATACACTGAGAGGGATGAGTTTTCGTATACGTTTTCGGCTTGTTGTGCTTGTTGTGCTTGTTGTGGTTGCACTGTGGGGAAAAAAAACAAAAACAGCTCTGTTGAATAACCACCCATAGCTTAATAAAATTGAACTAAGGAAAGAGTTAGCACAGAGAAATTCTTACCCGTCTTGGATGGCTGACGTTTGTTGATAGATCTAAAATTTGAAATGAAACAGTTTCAGTGAAAAGCCAGGAACGCTACTCACCATATAAGATAACAGCTACACTTGAAATTGTTTATCTGGATAGACTGTATAACATGCTGCACATTTGCAGATCAACCCACTTTCTTTTATCCCCATCTAGATTTTAGGTCTTCACCTCATTTAACAAGAATGCTTCATTTTTTTAAGGTTGTCCCACTCTCCTCACCTGACCAGAATTAAGACTGGCATGTCTGTCACCCTGAAGTTTATAACTTGTCTCACCACCAGCTCAGTCATGACTCCAAAGCTAGCAACACTGAACCATAACTGTTACAAAATGACTTTCAATAATCAATAATTTTAACTCACTTTTTTCTGTAGAAGTAGTACCCAACACCAGCAGCTGCTCCAAAGACCACTAAACATGCAATCACTATTCCAGCAATGCAACCAGCTGGACATGGAGGGGGTGGAGGGGTTGGAGAAGCTTGAAAAAGAGTGATGAGATCATAATTATCAAACAGTTTTGTGATTCAATGATTTTGCCTGAAACATGGTTTCAGAGTGGACCAAGGGTGAATACAAAGATGTGTTATGCTTCCATATCATTTTTTTTTTACCAAAGAAAATTTCTGTTTTATTTTTTGTTTGTTTGTTTGTTTGTTTTTATCACTTTTGGAATCACACATGACTTCATGAATATTATGTCTGGTTTAAAGGTTAGATTTTAAAACATTTTTCAGATCACAGTTTAATCACTTCTCTGGAGGATGCTGCTTAGGTTACAAAAAAAGAAAGAAAGAAAGAAAGAAAGAAAGAAAGAAAGAAAGAAAGAAAGAAAGAAAGAAAGAAAGAAAGAAAGAAAGAAAGAAAGAAAGAAAGAGAAAGAAGCTTTGAACAGTGCCACTGTAGAGGATCGAATCCACGTATGTTAGGATTGGCTAAAAGACTATAAGTCTTAGAATATATATACACAAAAGGAAAAAGCTGCCACTTGCGTTCAAAAAGTCGGCTGATTACAGAATTATCTGTGAATGGGGCTCACTTTGAGCAAGGTAGAGGAATACTTGGAATAAAAATCACATCTTTTTCACATCTTCTTTATCATTAATTATTAATTGTTTTTTATGTGCTAATTCTGTAAATCACATATTGATAAACATGATTTTTATAGATGGTACATAGCTTTGTTACTGGAAAAACAAATGCTGTGTCATGGCCTGAAAGAAGATAAGCTGTCTTTAAGTGGCAAAGCAGATATGAAAATCTGTAAGAAGTCTTCAAATGATCTGAGGTGAATTAATGCTGTGACTGTTGCAGATTAGTGTAGAATTAATAGCATTTATTGTCATCACCATCTTGTTTTAAACTGGGATTTAATGCAGTGGAGAAATGTTTAACTGCAACCTGTCTGTCACTGTCTGAAATTAGAAAAACAGCAACAACCTGTGTTTTGTGTCAAACATGAAATGTTTTGGATATATGTCGCTCTTCATGCAAATAAAAGGGAACACTGTTGTTTGACTGCCCTTCTTTAATTCATCCTATCTGATGCCTGGTTCCTGTTGCAATGATTAACCAGTGTGACAACCTGAACCCCAATAACCATACCAGCCAAGTTCAACTTCAGGCTAAATGTTATAATAAAATTATTTAACTGGAGTATTTAAAGTATTTTTTGCCACCAACCACTCAGGAGAAACATTCTCATTGATTTTCATTCAAATGCCTCTAAAGTTCTCTCTGTTCATACCAAAAAAAAACAAGAAAAAAGAAAAGAAAAGAAAAAACATTATTATATTTTTTAGAAATTATTTTTCATATCAACAAATCAATTTGCCAAAAAGTTATTTGTGTCTTACTCATCACCATGTCTATATAGAAATTTGTTATTAAGACTCACCCAGCACAGAGACTGATAACTGCATAGATGTGTCATTTCTCAGAGTTTTGTTGTTAAAGGACTGGCATGTGTAGTTTCCACTCTGTCTCTCCTCCACGTTGGTCAGTTTGAGCTCTGATCCAGAACCAGGCAGCTGGTCTCCATTCAGAAACCAGGTAAAGAGAGCATCAGGTCTGGAGTCAGCTGAGCAGAACAGGCTGAGGTTTGATCCAGCTGCATAGTGTTCCTTTAATGGATCTACACTTAAATCTGTATTTTCTGGGCCATCTGGTCATAGGGGAGACACAACAGTGACCTCAAAGATAACCTTACAACTGATATAATGGATTAATGTTAAAGATAAAGGCGAGTCATGCAGATTGGCTTAATATGACCTATAAATAATCAATACGCACAACCAGTAAGTTTAAAGTTTTGCCTGAGAACATGTCAGTCGTGATTTTAATCGTAATATTTAACAAATATTGGGTCTCTCGAACAATCTGGTCTCTGTTAATCAAATGAAATTTTATTGATGTTAACAGGTCCGAACCTCTTAATGTTTTTGTTAAGTGTCTTGAGATAACATTTGTTATGATTTGATGCTTAATAAATAAAGATTGGCCGATAGATTAAACAAACACAGGGGAGATAATAAGGCAAAGCCCCTGCTCACTTAATCTGCTCAACAGTCTGAACTCTCTGAGATGTTCTCATGCAGATAAGGCAAAAAAGTTCTGAAATGTCAACACGTAACTCACAGCTAACAGGGAGATTAAAGGGATCGCTGATGCCATCACTGATAGGGCCGGATGCATGACATCTGAAAGGTCCCTGATCGTAGCGATTCACAGGGGTTATGGTGAGAGTGGAGTTTCCATCACTGAACTGAACTCTGTCACTGGCTGTGAGCTCAGAGCTGTGGTTCATCCAGAGGAAAGAGAGGGAGGATCCAGAGGAGACGGAGCAGGAGAGACTGACGGAGCTCCCCTCAGCCACATCTGTGCTGCTGGCATTTACTGTTACATCTATGACACGTTCTGTGAGAAAGAAGATGAGTGTCTTGTATGAAAAGTGCTTTATGAATAATGTCTGGTTGTTTTTAAAAGCAGGGCACAAAGTAACTGCAGTGATCGAGGAATGGGTTTAACACTGATCATGTATTATGAATATTGTTGTATATGACAGTTAACCTGTAATTCCCCTATTACAATTTAATTCTTAAAACACACCAAATAACAGACCAGCAGAACATTTTCTGATTTTATCAGATTTGATTCGCAATGTTGCCAAAAAACAAACAAACAAACAAAATACACCAACAACAATACAAATAAGACATTTTTTTCCTGGTCTGGGTTTTAATCTGCAATCTGAGTCCATCAACGTGCTGCCTTGACGAGTTACCCACTAGATTTCTAAAGTCTGTGTTAAGCAGTTTGTTACCACAACTCACTCATCTGGTCAACATCTCCCTTCAGACTGGAACATTTCCAAAGGCCTTAAAAACTGCTGTCATTAAGCCTCTCCTGAAGAAGAGTAGTCTTGATGCCACAGTACTGAATAACTACCGGCCTGTATCAAACCTGCCATTCTTAGGCAAAGTCCTAGAAAAAGCTGTATACCAACAGCTTACTGACTTTCTCCTGCATAACAATGTGTTTGATACTTTCCAATCAGGCTTTAGGCCCCACCACAGCACTGAGACAGCTCTGGTCAAGGTGACAAATGATATCCGCCTGAACACAGACGCAGGCAAAGTCTCAGTCTTAGTTTTGCTGGATCTGAGCGCTGCCTTTGACACTGTTGACCATGTGATCTTATTACAGAGGTTAGAAAACTGGGTGGGAATATCTGGTACTGCTTTAAACTGGTTCAAGTCTTATCTCGAGGGCAGGACTTTCCTTGTTGAAATTGGTAACTGTGTCTCAGACCAAATGGCCCTGACCTGTGGTGTTCCCCAGGGTTCAATCCTGGGACCCCTATTGTTTAATTTGTACATGCTCCCATTGGGTCAGCTAATACGCAGCTGTAATGTGTCCTACCACAGCTATGCTGATGACACTCAGATCTATGTGTCAGTGACGGCAGGCGAACATGGGCCTGTAGATTCACTCTGTCGCTGCGTTGAACAGATCAGTATGTGGATGCAGAACAATTTCCTCCAGCTGAACTCAGACAAAACTGAAACCATTGTCTGTGGCCCACAAAAACAAAGAGAAAGGGTTATCAGTCACCTTCAGACTCTCTCTCTAAATGTGAGTAACCAGGTTAGAAATCTAGGGGTGATATTGGACTCAGACCTGAACTTTAACAGCCACATCAAATCAATAACATCAGCGGCTTTTTACCATCTCAAAAACATTGCCAGGATTAAAGGAATAGTGTCTAAACCTGACTTAGAGAGACTGATCCACGCATTTGTCTCCAGCAGGTTAGATTACTGTAACGGCCTGCTCACTGGACTCTCAAAACGAGCTGTAAGACAGCTGCAGTACATCCAGAATGCTGCTGCTCGGGTCCTGACCAGAACCAGGAAATACGACCATATAAGTCCAGTGCTCAGGTCTCTGCACTGGCTTCCTGTGGCTCAGAGAATAGACTTTAAAACAGCTCTGCTTGTTTACAAGTCCCTTCATGGTCTAGCACCAAAGTACATCTTGGACATGCTAGAACCATATGAACCAACTCGGTCTCTGAGAACCTCAGGGAGGGGTCTCCTGCTGGTGCCCAGAGTCAGGACTAAACACGGTGAGGCTTCATTCCAGTTTTATGCCCCCAAAATCTGGAACAGTCTGCCAGAAGATGTGAGACAGGCCTCAACTCTGACAATGTTCAAAGCCCGGCTGAAAACAGTTCTGTTCAGCATAGCATACAACAACTGAAAGGATTTTATCTGCACTCTCCTCTTCTAATTTAATTAATCATTTTTAATGTTTTATGGTGTGATTTTATGCAATGATTTTATTTTGCCTATTGTGATTTTACTTTATGTTAGCTGTAAAGCACTTTGAATTGCCTTGTGTATGAATTGTGCTATACAAATAAACTTGCCTTGCCTTGCCTTGCCTTAATATTTCAGTTCTTGATTTGATCACTAAAAGAGGAAATGTAACTTTAACTGACAGACATCAAAGAGGCCTTCAAATTCAGCAATTGATGATGCAAAATATAGCAGTGAATTGCACATCATTATTTGCATGTCCTAAAGCATTTGCAACTTGTTCAAAGAAAAAAAACTGCTTTTTTGATGTGCACAAGTGAAGCAATGATGTGAAATCTGAACAAATAGTTTTGACAATTTCAATTCTGATCTGAGAAATGCAGCAAAGTGACTGAGTTAAAATGTTAGTGATAAAAACATGTGAAACATTTACTCACCAAAAACATTCAGTGTTGTAGTCTCTTCATGCTCATCCAGCCCCTGTGAAATCCTGACAGAGTATTCTCCACTGTCACCAAGAGCCAGATTCCTGAGCTCCAGAGATCCAGTAGAGATGAAGACGGTGATCCTGCCTTCATAACCTGGATCAGTGAAATTTACAAGACCTGCCTCAAAAATCTTTTTATCTTTAAAACTCCAGACGATAGCTCCAAATGGGTTTCCAGCTGACGATGTCAGTGTTGTGTTAAACTTCACTGTCTCTCCAACAGCTTTATGCACAGGATCATCTGGTAACACACCAGCTCCTCTGGTTAAACCTGGAAGACATAAAAACAGATCTGAAAAGAATATGAAACACAAAAAATTAAAATAAAACTTAACTCTTTTCATGGCCAAAGGGTTAACATAATCCTGAAAGAAGTCTTTGATTGGAGATGGACGAGAGTAACTATTTATACATGAGCAGCATTTGAAAGAGATCCTATTTTCTGCTGCAGTGACATTTTTTGCGCAAACACAAACACACACACACTGCTCATGGGGTGATAAAATGGATAAGAACAGACTGTAATGAGATCAAACTTCAACAAAACACTTACTAAAAATAAACTAGATGTCCAAAACTAACATGGGGTCACAAAACAAAGACAGATACAATACGTTTTACCTGAAACAATTCACAACAAAGCACTTTTATTCTTTTTTTCAACTATTTAGGATAACTTCAGACACTGTCCAGGATGAGATGCATGGTATTTCTTTTTTCTTTGTTTAACAAACACAAAAACCATTGGACCACCTTAAAAATCAACCTAAGATCAGTTTAACACTTTCAGGTACACTATGAGTACACTTATTATCACCATGATTTAACTTTGTGATCCTAATGAGGACAGAAGATGACTTTCTAAAAAACAAACAAACAAACAAAAATGAATAAGCTAAACCATCCTCAGTTTTCTTTTGTTAAAAACAGTAAACAGATTACATGACACGTGGCAGATATTTATTAGTCATAAGATCTGTGAGAAATGTAAATGAATCAGTGTTTCTATCACATCCATTTACTATAACATGCAGCGTTACAGGGCAAAATCTGAAACACATTCCCTACAAAAAAAAAAAAAAAACAGACCCTACTTGCATAAAAACGGATATGAATTATTGATTTGTGCTGAACTGTATGTTGTTCTCATACCTGAAATGAGTCCCAAGAAGATGGCGTGTATCACAGCTGTTTCCATTTTGTCTCGAGTATCATAACATATGAGAAAAAAGAGAGGGATTTGTGTCACAACCTAAACTTGCCCTGCAGATAAAAGTCCATATCAGGGTGTGGAGTTAATGAAATGAGGGCAGTATGAGGAAGTGATGTCTGATGTGTTTTATGTTGCACGCCAACAGTAGACTGTACCCAGGTTAATCATTGACTTGATATGTTTGTTATTGTCCATAAGATGCAAAGTTTCATGTAGGGGAATTTATTTTCTTTTGACGTCGGTTGAATAAGGACCCATCTACCAAATCTGCTCAAACTGCTGTCCCACAATGAAAATCATGTTTTAAAGAACAATAAAATGTTCAGAGCTTGCATACATATAAATATCATATCATGATCTAATTTATCACATACAGTATTTGAGATACTAATACAGTGAATATGTAAACAAAAACAAAAACAACAACAACAACAACAAACTCTTTCATAAGTCACTTTCTGTTGGGAGGTGGCTGTCCCAGCCTCTGAACCTTACATTTCAATTAATGAAAATAACATTTAAATGATTTTTGCCAGTTCCCTACATATTGTATTTTGATAGATCTTTTTAGTTTCTTTTAAAGAAAGAGATGTTGAAAGTTTTTGATTGATTCTGTAGACTTTTAAATTCATTTTCCAAGTTTTCATGTCACTGCATTTACACAAAAAGTTGTAGTCTGTTGACTAGGCTCAGTTTTAGCAAAACCCCCAGAAATTTCACCAGGAGACATGGGCTGTTTTCCAAACCCCCTACTGCATACTACATGTGAATGTAGTATGTAGTAGGCACTACTAACTACTGCTTTTGCTTGTAGTATGTAGTATGACTGTTCTGTTGGGTCTGTTTTGTAGTGTACTACTTTTTTTTCTTTTTTCCTTTACTATAAATGTACAAAACAATCTATGGGCAGATCTTGGCATGTTAGTTATTTTATCAATCATATAAGACTCAATCATTACACTTGATTTCCAATCTTGCACCAAAAGCTATATCGTTTACTGAAAATAAATCTGAAAGGGATCGTTATTTTTACAGCTAATGGCAAAAACACTTCTATATAATCCACGTGTGGTTTAAAAAGTGAATTAGTGGTTCATGTGGGTTCATGAATTTGTAGAAGTAAGCACCTCTTTTATGACTTCACTGATGTTTCTTCGCATCACTTCACCTCTATCTCACAGACCCTCTAATGTTAGTGTTGTGTTCTAATCATAATGTCGACTCACTCCAGTAGATGGCAGTAATTCACCAAAACCTGTCACCTGCATAGACAAACAGTGTTAGTGCCGTGCATCGTGGGAAACAGTATGCCAGGTAGACTGGTCCATTGCATACTGAGAAATTTTCCTGGATCAATAGGACATCCGGTAGGATATACTGAATTTCGGCCAAAATGGTAGGCACTAGTGTAGTAGGCGGTTTGGAAAACAGCCATGGCCTTCCAGTTCATCCATGGCTGTCACAAACCTGGTTAAAAAGAGAGTGACGAAAAGAGGGAGATCACATGTAGTCTGCAATGATTCACAATTTACGTCAATAAAGTAAATAAAAGACTATGTCTACAAATATGAAGACTGTATACAAATGTAGTCTGATAATCAGATATCATTTTCATTGGAAACAGCGCAGTATTCACAGATGCGAGAAGTGACTGTGTTCCTTCTATTTGATAATAATTCAAACCTTTTTATTTATTGCAATGCAGTACACTGAGATAAAAAATATGAACCAGAAAATACATGATAAGCACAAATGCAGGCTTAAAAATCTGCTCAGGGAAAGTCAAACAAGTAAGAAAAGTTGCCTTGTTGTAGATCTCATTCACATTTACACCACAGGAGGGCAAAGTTGGACAGTCTCAGTCAAAGTCAGCTTCCTCATTGGGTTTATCTCTTTATGTGGTCAGTGTTGCTCCACACAAAGGAACAAACTCTACAAACTGCTGGAGGCTCTCATTTATCAGCACAGCCACAGATTCACAGTGGACTCCTGTCACACAAATTGGAGCAATGGATAAATTACCTTTACTTTGTCTAGTCATTGCGGCTTTATTAGGTAAGTTGTTCACAATACCATCCTGTGTTGACACTTTTAACATTATCTGTGGTTAGAGGGTCTTTAAAAAGTTATTATGGAGCAAACTCCTATATTTAACTAACACATGTAGCTTTAACACAACAAATACTAAAGCAAGAAATAAATGTTACATAGTCACACCAAAATATGGAATGATATTTGTATTGATGTAATCAAAATTTGCTTTAAAAAATGTCACTGTAGAAAGAATGTGACCTCTTTCAAATGCTGATCGTTAACTAACAGCTACTGTCTCCCTAATACAATAAACATACATCCATCAGTCTCACAATAACCCTTTGGAAAGAGTTATTTTTTAGTGTGTTTCTCTCCACTTAAAACAGAGACTGTTGAAACCTGGTCTTATGTCCTCCAGGTTTAACCAGAGGAGCTGGTGTGTTACCAGATGATCCTGTGGATAAAGCTGTTGGAGAGACAGTGAAGTTCAACACAACACTGACATCGTCAGCTGGAAACCCATTTGGAGCTATTGTCTGGAGTTTTAAAGATAAAAAGATTTTTGAGGCAGGTCTTGTAAATTTCACTGATCCAGGTTATGAAGGCAGGATCACCGTCTTCATCTCTACTGGATCTCTGGAGCTCAGGAAGCTGACTCTCAGTGACAGAGGAATATACTCTGTCAGGATTTCACAGGGGCCAGATGAGCATGAAGACACTACAACACTGAATGTTTTTGGTGAGTAAATGTTACACACGTTTTCATCGCTTACTTTTCTTTCTCAGTCCCCTTACTGCATTTCTCAGATCAGAGCTAAAATTGTCAAAACTATTTGTTCAGTTTTCACATCATTACTTCATTTGTGCTCATCAAAAAAAGCATTTTCTCATTTCTTTGAACAAGTTGCAAATGCTTTGGGACATGCAAATAATGATGTGCGATTCCCGGCTGTTTACAACATTAAGACTTACTCATGTCTGGTTGATCAAAATGTATTATAATGGATCTCTGTTGAATCGTCTCAACCCCTACAAAAATTAGCCATTAATTTGTCTTATAAGTATCTACATGCAAAACTGTTGAACAAGCCTGTTTAAAGAAATACGTCAAAGCAATTGAAAAGAATCTTTGCATTTTTGGTGGCACTGACTATTTTCATGAGAAAGAAATTTTGTTTTGAAGAACGAGTGAACAGTTTTGGGAATGATACAAGCTTTTGCAAGAGAGCTTTTTGAGTAGTGCTGAACTGTTTTGCCAAATAGTCTTGAGAATGTCATTTCCTTTTTAAGAAATGAGACTGGCTTTTGCTGGTAATTCAAGGTTTTTTGCTCTTGTACAAATTGTTTTGAGAAATGCTCTGACTGTTTGCAAATGTCGAGTATGATTCCAGAAATTTGTACCAAAGCGACTAAGAAAAACTCCAAATATTTTACAGAGCTTTGGGCTGCTTCATTGGGAGCTAAAATGTGTTTTTTACTGGGCATTTTTTTAAAACATTCGATTGCCATGGAACAAATAAACCTAGAACAGTTGTTCATGAGTTTTCACCCATGTTTCTCCCACATGGATGATAATGGCTAAATTATATAAGATTTGGTTAAGCCTGAAAATAAATGAAAAAGGTTAACTTTATGTTTCTTTTCTTTCTTTTTTTTTGTCAATGATTTTTTTACTGATAAAAAACTTAAGTTTTTACTGAAATTTAAGTTTAAAAACTCCAGGTCTAACCATAAAAAATCAAATCTAAATGATTCCATTGGTCATTAATGGTTTGGTTATAAGTGTAGTGTCAACATTTTGATCAAAATCTACAATTGGCACACTGACTGTGCAGAGTTTAGACCCACCTGTCTCTCCATGTTTTGTTCAGATTGGATCTGTCAAGGGTTGTTTCTTTTTAAGTTCAAACTTTCTGATGGCACAAATCTGGACTTCATTTAACATCAGAAGATCAGCCCTGAGCATTTATAACGGGGCTCTATTTCAGTCACTGCAGTCTCCCTGTACTCTGCCTTTGTGAAATGGCAAAGATAAAACCATCTTCTTTCTCACAGAGCGTGTCATAGATGTAACAGTAAATGCCAACAGCACAGATGTGGTTGAGGGGAGCTCCGTCAGTCTCTCCTGCTCCGTCTCCTCTGGATCCTCCCTCTCTTTCCGCTGGATGAACCGCAGCTCTGAGCTCACAGCCAGTGACAGAGTTCAGTTCAGTGATGGAAACTCCACTCTCACCATAACCCCTGTGAATCGCTACGATCAGGGACCTTTCAGATGTCATGCATCCAACCCTGTCAGTGATGACATCAGTGATCCCTTTGACCTTACTGTTAGCTGTGAGTTACGTATTGACATTTTCAGAACTTTTTGCCTTATCTGCATGAGAACATCTCAGAGAGTTAAGACTGTTGAGCAGATGAAGTGAGCAGGGGCTTTGCCTTATTATCCCCCCTGTGTTTGTTTAATCTATCAATCTTTAATTACTAAGCGTCAAATCATAACAAATGTTATCTCAAGACACTTTACAAAAAACATTAAGAGGTTTGGACCTGTTAACATCAATAAAATTTCATTTGATTAACAGAGACCAGATTGTTAGAGAGACCCAATATTTGTTAAATATTACAATTCAAATCACGACTGACATGTTCTCAGGCAAAACTTTAAACTTACTGGTTGTGCGTATTGATTATTTATAGGTCATAATAAGCCAATCTGCATGACTCGCCTTTATCTTTAACATTAATCCATTATGTCAGTTGTGAGGTTATCTTTAAGGTCACTGTTGTGTCTCCCCCATGACCAGATGGCCCTGAAAATACAAATTTAAGTGTAGATCCATTAAAGGAACACTATGTGGATGGATCAGACATCAGCCTGTTCTGCTCAGCTGACTCTAGACCTGATGCTCACTTTACCTGGTTTCTGAATGGAGACCAGCTGCCTGGTTCTGGATCAGAGCTCAAACTGACAAACATCCAGGAGAGACAGAGTGGAAACTACACCTGCCAGTCCTTTAACAACAAAACCCTGAGAAGTGACACATCTATGCAGTTATCAGTCTCTGTGCTGGGTGAGTTAAAGCAATATGTGAGATTTAGCTTTGGTGAGAGATGTTAGCTTTAAGCCTCATGGGGAGTTTTTCAGGGGTAAGAAAAGTTGTCCATTTCTATATAGGGTCACAAGGTCACATCAAAATACATGGTGGAGACAAAAGGAGAACTAAAAGTATTGTGTATGTGCAACTTTAAAGACTTTGCAGACCGACAAAATTTCAACAATTTTAGTGACAAGACAGCTTTATCTTTAACATGTAAACATGCAAATAATTCTGCATCTTCCTATAACCAGTCGTTTTAGCAGAAAACACAGGCTGCCCCTTGTCTTTAGCAAAGTACTTCATTTATCAGACATATTAACAGACCAGTGTGTATACACAAAGCCCAGCAAAGACCATGCTGCAGAAAATTTTAATATTGTAATTATTATTATTTCCCCTACTACTTACGTTTTATTGTTCTACTTTTTTAATATTTAGTGTTTCTCATGGTTTTTCTATCCACAACATTTGTACTGAGAGAGTGCAGTTTAAACCAGAGTCAAATTCCTTGTATTCCTGGAAATACTTGGTGATAAATAAATCTGATTCTGATTTTTTTTTTTTTTTATTCTGATTTGCAAAGTTTCAATTCAAAGTTCAAAGAATTTTTTTGTTTGTATGTTTTTTTATTATCATTATTATTTTAGGGGTGGGGGTGGGGCACTTTTCTGCCAGAAAATAAAATCTTATCCAAAAACCCTTTCTAAAAAATGACTTGAAACACCTGTAAGGATGACACATGGCACCAAATGTTGTTTTTAATATACTTGGTTCTTCCTATATTCAACTTTACTCATCATTCTTAAGACTGGGCTTGCTATATGTCTATTTATGAGCCAGTGGGTTCAGTTTAGCTTGGGAACTCAATGTGTAAAACAGTGTTCAAGGAGACAGGAACGTGTGAATAGGATCCAGCCCAGACTAGGAAAACACTGTGTCTGTGTAGAGATAACTTAAAGGCAAATACAGGTATTATTGTGACACATATAGAGGTAATTTAGAGAATTAACTAAGGAAAGTCATAAAGCAATATGAAAATTCCACTACATTTATGAGTTTGCTGGTTAATCTGAGCATTCATCAGGAAATTGTTTTGTTTTTACAGCTTGTTCCCACTAACTCTCAGTTACAAGAAAAAGTTGCTGCAGGTTTAGGAATAAGAGAAAACAAGGATATATCTAATCAAATTGGACTCACATTAAAGGGAAAGCACAGTTTGATTTTTCTGCTAAACGTTTGAACTGACTGTTAGAAAAATTCATCCAGGCCTTGGCAACTTAATTATCTCTTATTTCTAGATATGTAACTCTACAATATTATGTCCAACAGAGAGGATCTCAGGAGCTTCTGTCACACCATCAACAAACCAGGCGATCGAGGGGAACTCATTCAAACTAACCTGTGATGCTGATGGCTCTGTGTTGACCAGAGAGTGGAAGAAGAATGGATCAGATCTGACTCTGGCTGGCCACATGACATTTTATGAGGAAAAAAGAGTGCTGTCCTTTGAACCACTAAACAAAACAGACATGGGGGAGTATTCATGTAATATCAGCAACCTCGTCAGCTCCATGGAAGCTAAATACAGCTTGGTTGTGAACTGTAGGTGAAACTAGCTACTTTACATAAAGAATATAATCCTTAGATGCCTCTTTTAATTCTGCTCTAATTTGCAACAGCCACAGTATAAATTCACCTCAGGTCATTTGAAGACTTCTTACAGATTTTCATATCTGTTTTGCCACTTAAAGACAGCTTATCTTTTTTTCAGGCCATGACACAGAATTTGCTTTTCCAGTTACAAAGCTATTTACTATCTATAGAAATCAAGTTTTTAAATGTGTGACTCATATAATCAGCACATAAAATATTTTCATAATTAATGATAAAGACGATGTGAAAAAGATGGGATTTTATTCAAAGTATTCCTCTACCTTGCTTAAAGTGAGCCCCATTCACAGATTATTCTGTAATCAACCGACTTTTTGAACGCAAGCAGCAGCTTTTTCCTTTTGTGTGTGTGTGTGTGTGTGTGTGTGTGTGTGTGTGTGTGTGTGAATATTTTAAGACTTACAGTCTTTTAGCCACAACTGACATAAGTGGATTTGATCCTTTACATGTTTGAAACTAACCTTCAAACCACACATAATATTCATGAAATTATGTGTGATACAGAAAGTGGTAAAAACAGAAATGTTCTTTGGTCAAAAATTACATCGAAGCATAACACATCTTTGTATTCACCCTTGGTCCACTGTGAAACCATTTTTTAGGTAAAATTATTGAATTACAAAACGGTTTGATAATTATGATTTCATTACTCTTCTTCAAGCCCTGGACCAAATCCCTCCACCCCCTCCATGTGGAGCTGGTTGCATCGCTGGAATAGTGATTGCATGTTTAGTGGTCGTTGGAGCAGCTGCTGGTGTTGGGTACTACTTTTACAGAAAAAAGTAAGTTGGAATTATTTGTAAGTCATTTTAAAAAAGTTATGGTTCAGTGTTACAAGCTTTGGAGTCATAGCTGAGCTGGTGGTGAGACAAACTTCAGGGTGACAGACATGCCAGTCTAAAATGAGGGGAGGGCTTGAAATCTAGATGGGAATTAAAGGGAGTGGACTGATCTACAAATGTGAAGCCAAACAGGACAGAGATGTGAAATGGTGCGATTTGCACTTGAGCGAGTATCCTCTCCAGTTAATGGCATAAAAAGCCCAAAATATAACTCAGCGAAATTGCTAAACTAGAATCAGTAACTGAAAGTCATTTTCCCATACACTTGTTCTGTTTTGCTAAGGGACATATATTCTGTGTAAAGTTTGAGTTTAGTTATAGAGTCACTCTTTGTGTTTTTGCTATTGCTCCATAGAGCTATACCATGGCAATGTACAACCCCACAGTTAAAGTTTGTCAAAAGTAACATGACTCACCACAAGCTGTCAAACCCTTTGAAAGATTTACAATGTGAAAGTTAAAAGAGCAAAATATATATATATATCTTTCATAATCAAATAAAGGCTCCAGCTACAAAAAGACAAATCAATGTGATAAAATAATGAAAAATACATGTCTTATTACATTTTCTCACTTTTTGATCACCAGCCTTTATTATCATAAAAGTGTTGGTTTTGTGTTATCAGTATCAGTTAGTGTTTTATAAGATATAACTTGTTCAAAACAGTGTCATTAACGTTGTTGTTGTTGTTGTTGTTGTTGTTGTTGTTGTTGTTAATCTTATCACCATAATTGTTTTGATAAAGCCAAAGGATGTCCATCAAAGGTGACACTACTGACTTGTTATTTGTCTAAACAGAAAGAGCCAGGGAATTTCCTCCACTCGCAGAGAAGGTAGGTGTATTACGTGTCGGTGTGTTTGTTCAATTTTCTACACATTCATACAGTCAGCGCTTTAGTCAGGTCATATCTCAAGTCTTCAAAGTTTACGATTGAGTTAAATCCAGATCACCATAGAAAAATCTGTGGAGACAGACACATTTTTCACTTTTCAAGTTTCTAACAATAATGAAGTCCAAGTCTTCCTCTTTATCCTCGAGTCCAGGTTGAGTAACAAGTCCTGGCTTCAGTCAGACCTGAGTTCAAGTTCTAGACTTGATGGTTCAACAGCGTGTAGAGCATCATTCCTTTTCTTTGTCAAACACCTGCTCAGTATGGTTCCTTGTCCTTTTCTTTTTTTTTAAGGAGGTGGAGGTCAGGACAACTCAACATCCACAGGAAATAAGGTAAAGTTCATTACTCGAATGTGCATCAGTAACTCAGAGGAAACAGGTGATGCAGGTGATCACGGAACTCAAGTCTTTCTGTTAATCTGAATCTGAATACATGATAAAAAAAAAAGCGCCAAAGCACCAACCAAGTTATTTTTTGTATAATAGAGTTCTAAATAAGAGATTATTATATCAGGGTTCCATGACTATAGTTCATAGTTTTATAGTTTCTGTCATAGTTTTCCTTTTTATAATATAGTTCCCAGTCTGTGATGCGGTATTTGTTTTTGACACAAAACAGCTTTACTCTCATATGTGACCTATAAATAGCCAGGCACTCAACATCAGACTTTGAACCAGGTGGAATTTTTTTTAGTTGATACAATAAAATGGAGGCGCAGCCATGTCTCTTTGCCCTTAATAACACTGTGATACAGCTTCCCTGTTTTTTTTTTTTTGCTGTGTCATATATTGGTACCCTGGTGTAATGAGTCTTCAATTTATGTGAGGTTTTAGATTAAGATAAAGTTCCTAAACAAAACAGTTTTATAACATTTCTCATCATCTGTTTATTCACCAGGAGCTGAACTACGCAGATATCGCAACTTTCCAGAGAAAAGACGGTGGGTCTGTCCAGCTGAGGCCACAGAATGAGACTTCAGAGTACGCTCAGGTCCGAGGGAACAACAACGCTCCTGGAACGTCCTCCCTACCTACCTACAATGCGCACATGCAGAGAGCAAAGAGGCAGGCTCCTCAGCCAGATGAAACTCAGCCTTACGCTCAGGTTCGCAAACATTGATCACCTCAGTCATATCAGATCATCTAGCCACAAGTGTCTGCTACGTGGTTGGAGAAACCTGCACTCCCTTCTCAGGTCTTTCACGCAGAAATCATAACTTGAGCCTGCAGTGAGAGCACTTTCGGTAAGCAGCGGTTAATAATCAACCGTGTAGTGTTGTCATATAAGCTGGCATACAATGGGTTAAAAATGTGCCCTCTGTTTGCTTGTATTCACATTTATGAGTGTAAATATTCCCTTAAAGTGTTTTTGTTGTTTGCTTTAGACTAATGTTTGACTCAGGTGTGGGATCATGTTTGGTTCTACATGTGCACTGTTTGATTTCAGTGTGAAGCTTGTCAGAAAAAATACCCTTTATTTCTAGTACATCTTACAATTAACAAACAAAAAAATATTAATTATATATTGTTAAGTAAATATCTTACAGCTTTGTTTACGCCAGATATGGCTACTCCCTGACATCAGAGAGCTCGAATATCTGTCCTCATTGTAAACTGAAACCAATATGAAATCTGTTGATCTAAAGGCATGGAGGGGGAAATGAAATGCACTTTGTGCTTTTGTCATTTAATTCTATAGTGACAAAGTAAAAGTTTTTTTTCTTAAGAAGATACAAGTACAATAATCCAAAATTCTCATGAGCAAAAACAAACTGTAATTAGAAATTCCTTTCTCTCTTCTGCTCGCACCATGAAAAATCTGAACGAAAGGTTTAAAGGTTCTCCGTGAGGTGTCCAAGGTTTTATGATGGATGCAATAAATATGTTTCAAAGTACACCTAAAATCTATGAGGAAACTAGTGGCTTACAAGAAAAGTTGTAAATGATGATCAGAGTAATTCAGAACACATTTATGGTAAATGTCAGTAAAAGCCAAGTGGTGATTGTGTGCCATCTGTTCAAGCACATTATCAGTAAAGATCTTGAGCCAAAAGGGAAGTAATTCAAATAAGAGATGAAGTGTGAGAAGAATAGAAAAGAGAGTTTACAAAAAATACTGACACACAATGAGAGAATTCAGACTTTTAAACAATCAAACTTTTGCAATGCTGTTCATCAAATATACTGTATGATGTACTGTATTGTTATTCTAAAGCACAAATGCAAGGCTTGTACTGGCTGAGAGGTTTTATGTATTTAGACTAAAGTAGGACATGCTGCATGATGAGGAAGTTCAACTTGAGCCTGTAAATCATTCATATTTAAACCATTAGTGAAATGAGTAGTAAAACAGTGAGGCAGCCAGCTCAGGTCGTTTGGCTCAATAAACTGTGTAACTTGTGTGGCAAACTTGAGTGTTAAAACATAAAGCATACATGGAAATGTAAAAAAATAAAAATAAAAAGACGTTCTTCACTTATCTACTCAAGGCTGGCTGGAGGAGCACAGGAAACCAAATAGACACCCACTCAAAAAAGGTGTTATCTACAGGGAAAAACAGACATACAGCCAGATTCACTAAAATGTTTTGGTCAGTATAGCTTATTTCTTTTTCAGGACACACTGTACGGTATGTGTTTCTTTTTTACCATAACTGATTTGAAGTTATAACAAACTTAAATAGTTTTGCCTATTCAAAGGGGTGTCTGATGTAGTGACAGGCATGTGCCCTGTAAATGTTAGCCAAGAGGCAAAAGGCCTGAACTCCGCCTCTTCAGCCTAACCTAGCTTGAGTAAGAAATAAGTTAAATTACTCAACTTTTTCAATGTGGCGACTGCTGACAATACACCTCAAAACTCCACTTCAGACAAAAATGGGCAACATCATGCATGATACATCTATGTATCATACAGCATACAGTGTAAACCTGAAACTTCGGCAATGAAAAACCAAAAAAGAAAATAGAGGTTTATATACTGATCAAATAATCACTGTGAAGTAATTGTGATTTCAGATGAAACATTTTAATTTTATACACCAATTTGGGGCCTGTTGTCACCACTGGCCACTTATCTTGACACACCCCTGGTACTGTGAAATGACTCACACTCCTCTGTGTTTATCATGCATCAGTCATGTTTCTGGTATTTATCTATCATTCGTTAGTCTACAACAACTGAAGGCATTTTGCTGCAGATGAAACTTTTTTAATTTTGCCACTAAAGTAAATAAAAAGGGAATCAATAAAAACAGCTATAATGAAGAAAGCAAACCAAATGATTAACTCTTATTGATATGGCTAATAGGAAGTGTCTTGATGTGCTTGCATATCTGTATTTGAAGAGAAGTGGTCAAAGAAAGAGAGTCATCTGTCTTCAGCCTAGTTTCACATTAACTTTGTCAGATCAATACCATCCCTCCTCTTTGTGATCTTAGATTATGGATTAAACAACATAACACTGGTTTGAATTCAATGCTTAAACAAGCTGCACTTTTGTTGTACCTCCCTGAACCATCATGGGATATCAGTGATGTCTTTTAACCTGTATTAATGAGTCTGACACTGTATTTTACCCTCCCCCAGTGGTAAATCATTGGTGACACTCAAACATGCTCTGAGCTCCTCACTAATGATTTCACCTGCCATTAAGGGAATTACAGTGTATGTTCAACAATAGATCTTAGTACAGACTTCTGAGACATTTTGTTTTTATTTTACCTGCGGACTGTTTTGACATAATGGTTAATGGTGATGCAATTTAAGCATTTGTAATCAGATTGTATCATAAGAATGGTGTTGTCATTTTGAAGTTCCTTAATGGACTGGATACTTTGTTGACCGTGAAGTCTAACCTTTAAATTAATAACTATGTGGTTAATGTGGTACAGTTATGTAAAATAATTCATAAATAAATGTTAACCATTTTCATAAGCCAGGATATGTACAAGCTGATGAATCCACAAATATGTGTCTATGTGTTTTTGATGGAAGTGTATTATTTCAAAATGAACAGGGATTTAAAGAGAAAGGTATTGTGCTCCAAATGTTATTCTTTACCTTTCACCTCTGTCACTCATTGGTCCTCAGTTTAACTCAAACACAGCTTTGTCTTTAACACCCAGATTTATGTTTGACTGGTTTTACCAAAGAGACACTGAAGTGAATCCTATTCTCCGGTTGGAAGCAATGAATGTGTTATAAGTCAATTTTTCAGAGAAATGAATAAACTATTTTTACACAAAATTGAGTGTGGTCCACATAGTGACATTTGTCTATTTGTTCAGAAATGATGCCTATGTGTCACACATCAACATGATCCATGTCACTCATGCATGAGCACTAAGTCAGAGTCCACACTCGTTTGTTGGTGCACCTAATTTTCATATGTAAAGCATTTGTGGCTATTTCTTTATATAAGAGTGAACCTGCAACGACATAGGAGGTCAGTTACATGTGCGGTGGTTTTTGTGTCTTTCCCAATGGTGAATACTGACATACGGTTACAGGGGAAGTTTAAAGTTTAGTGCAGGACTAAGGTGAGGATTTTTTCAGAAAAGAGAAGTGGTTATAACTTCCTTATTTCCTATTAAAGAGTAAAAATGAATAAGCATGAGGCAAGACTAGACAAACTTTTTTTTGAACAGTGAAACAAGAGGGAAACAGGACTGTGAGGTGTTCGAGGTAAACCTAGACCAAACCTGAGGGTAATAAATTCAAAGTTCACAGAGTCTAAATAAGCTGCTGCGGTGAGCTGATGTCACCACAGCAACACAGGTCACCAAACAGAGCAGTAAAGCACATGGAGGGTGTGAATATACAAAAGCCATAAAATGTTTCGAGTTATTTTCTCTTTGTGTCCGGCAGTCAGAACCTATGACATGAGAAGCGCTGCCTGTTGAGCTTGTTGATGTGTGTGACAGCTGGTGAGATGTAATAAAATGATTGCTGCTGAAAGAAAGGGTAAAGAGGTCATATAATGGTTGCTTCAATTTACCAGGATAAAAAAAACAATGAGGAACACATTAAAATGAAGAACCTGGATTAATGGAAACACTGCACTGAAAGCTGCTGTTTGCATGTTGTATTTGCAGTCACTGATAAGAAACTGGAGCAATAAAAGCCATAAATTGTGGGTCTGCAGTTCTGCACATGCTTTGTTTTTTTTTAAACAAAGAAGTAAAAGTAATGACAAACTCTTTGGAGACAGCACCATCTGGTGTTTCTTTTAAGTCATACTGAGAGTACAGCGGCTGTGCAATTTTATTTTATTTCTATAAAAAAAAAATCTCTACCTCACTTCCACAAAACTTAAAAGAAAAGAATGTCATAGCTTTAATAAACCCTGTCTTTGTGTTGTAACAAAAGTTTCTCTGTCACAGATCTGGTAAATTTCCTCTGTCTTAGGATTGCGACATCAAATGAAACTCCAGAGTTTACCAACATAATGCTGTAAAATAGAGGAGTGACTAAAATGAGCGGTTAAGTAACAGCTTCAAAACAAACTTCCTGGCTCTTACTCACTGTAGCAAAAAGGGAGGATAGTGGGGTCTAAAGCCACAATGATGGAAGCTATGGGAGACAAGGCACCTGATTGGAAGAATCCTCTCTTTGTTCTACTGCTGGTACTGATGGGTAAGTGCACTTCTATTACTGACCACCTCTACATACTGCTACTCCAGATTAATTACAGCAATGAACAAAAGCATTTAAGCTCTACAAGGTTCAGTGCAATAAAACAGACTCAGAGGATATGAGAGGATTCTGTAGAAGGGGTTAAAAAGTCTTTAGATAGTTGATTTATTAAGAATTGTGCTTAAAAGTTGTACTTAAATATTGTCTCTGCTGTTATTGTTGTTATTGTTCAATGACATGATGTGCTCATGATGCGTTTTACTCTCAGGGCTGTATCTTTTTAAACAAGCTCATATAAGTAGAAAAAAAAGGTGAAAAGAAATTACTCATATAAGGGAAAAATAAAGCAAAATGTAGTTGCTACACTAAAAATTAACTATATTCTGTCCTGAAATAAACCTCAGAATGGAAATGCTCGGAAGTTACAAAATGCAAAAAAAAAAAAAAAAAAATCTCCTTACTGCTTAAAACATCATGTTAGTGCACAAACACACTAAGCTTAACACTGAATTGATCAGTGAGTAGGATAAATTTACAGCTCTCAACAAACAGGAGTGATGCTTTAGGCACAAAATGTATGATTTCTGAATTATATATGTTGTATTTCTGCTTTATCGGTTTAGATAATCTTCTCTCAATGTTGTATTATTATTATTATTATTATTTTCAAATCTATTGCAAAGGGGGCGCTGGGTAGCTAGCGAGCTCCTGGGTTCATCTTATTTCTGTATTTCCCCATGTTTGTTTTCTTATATGTCTTGAAAGGGATGTAACTAAAATCAAATTGCCCTTCAGGAGCAATAAAGTATTCTGAGGTTATCTGTGGAGTGTTAAAAAGTGTTATTTATCATTAGTATCACATATATATCTTCGTGAGCTATTTTATTTGAATAAACAGAATTTTCTAAAGTTGAAAGTTGAAGAGGTTGTTTGATTTTACGTGGGGTTGCACTCGGTACAGTAAGAAGTGGGAGGAAATTTTGCTTTAAACAACAACTCAAACAATATTCTGTCAGTGTTTTTACCCATTTTTACTATTCACAGACACAGCAAATTAGTGTTTTCCCCCCTGTAGCACATGGATCAGCTAATCATGCATGAACCAACTTAAATTTTGCAAAGCAGTATCTTCACTGATAAAGTTCAGATATTTTTGCATCTCAGATTAATATAGTTTGAAGCAGAAAACGATGAATGTTATCTGGCTGACACAGCAGCTGTTAAGTTTATTTCAGCTCAGTCCTCCCTTCAAAAGCTAACACAGAATATATTCACATACAAAAAGTCCCCCATGTCCCCCAATACATGCACTTCCAACACCTAAAAACCCAAACTTCCCTTTATTTTAGCCACAGGAGTAGAAAACAACTAATATTTTTACACCAGACATGGACATACAGCACCAAACATTTCAGAGAACTATAGCTCACGGAGCCTCTTTATCTCTCTTAGGTGCTCCGTGCTCACAGGCCTGGTTGCAAATCGCCTGGACGGGTGTTATAACAGCTGGTTTTAGTACCACTTTCACCTGTTCTTCTTCATGCCTTTCAAACTGCACCTACACCTGGTCCTTAAAGGGCCGGAAAATCATCGGGAACACATTGATCTGGACACCAGATGGTTTGGAGAGCACAGCAGAGATACAGTGCACTGTGTTTAATCCAAAAACAGGATTCTCCACTAGCACAACTACTTCAGCAGACATCCAGAGTAAGTTTAATGCTTGAACAATTTTTCAAGCTAAGCTGCATTTCCTAGTATCTTTAAGGTGAAGTTTATGATTCCATTGTAATTGGGATGCATTTGCCTGTTTTCCTCTATTACAGACCCCCTGTCTGTACAAATCAGGCCACCACACTCTGTCCAATCTGTCAACCAGTCTTTAGATCTGGTCTGCCATGATGCCACATCAGGTGACCCCATCAGCCCCTCAAACTGGATGAACCTGTTGGTTTCCTGGTTTAAAGACGGTCAGAGAGTGACCCTGCGTGACAATATGCTGCGAGATGACTTCACACTTCACTTTAACTCACTGCTGCCCTCTGATGCTGGATTCTACCAATGTGAGATTACCGCAGAACAGAGGAGAGTTTTGAGCCGGGGTTATCTGCTCAGCTGTAAGTACTCATCAAGAGAAGAATAGAAAAAATATATATTTATGATTTGTTTCCTCACATTAAAGCACACTGTTTTTTTTCCTAGTTGATCCGTGGAACGTCAGCATCAGTGGGCCTGACACTGTGTCTCCAGGCAGATTGAGTAAATTCACTTGCTTGACAAGCTGCACCATAAATGTGGACTGCACTGTAAAATGGCCATTCAGAGGAGGTTTCCCCTTGGGAAGCTATTTATCAATCAACGGAAATGAGCTCAAGTGGATCCCTTCCACCTCTGGGACTTTCCAAAACTTCACCTGTGTGGCAGAAAATGAGGCTGCTGGACGCTCTGCTGAGGCCACCAAGATGGTAGAAGTTACAGGTACTGACCACATTTTTGTATTAAATATTTATCTTGAATCACACCAGTGTCAGAAACTTACAGAGTTGATCTTTGAGCTTTCCTCTCTGTCATTCTCATCCTTTAACAGGTGTTCCTCTCTCTGGATCTGAGTCAGTGCAGCTCAGTGGACATTTTACAGTGATACTCCTGCTGGGCCTGCTAAGCTTGCTGGTCTGTTTTAAATCGTAGAGCTGCTGACATTAAGAGCCATGATGGAGGTTGATTTGCTTTACAAAATGTATGTAAAATGTAAAATTAAGACTCACTGAAAAGAAAATAACTCTTCAAAGTAAACAGGTTCCTTCTGTACACAATCTCCAGTAGTCCCATAACTACCTCAGCAGATAAAAGACTGAAGTTTCATCCCAGACTGAAAACTCCCAGACTTATTTTTGTCCCTCAGTACTACCCTTTCACTGACTACAGTCAAGTCTTTTTTCATGCAGAAATCTCCACTAAAAACAGTGTTTAGAGAGTTTCCTCTCCCATCAGGTAAGCTTGTCCATCATTGGTCATTCATCAGCCTTGGTATTAGGGTGCTAAACTCAACACGAAATGTCCACACTTTCCACCACTACCAGACAGTACTTAAACAGATGAGACTTTCACTCACTAAAAGGCCACACTTTGAAGCTTTGTTGTTTGGCTGCTGACAATAAAAAGCAACAAAATGCTTACCTGATGCTCGCTGGTTCAGACTAGTGCTGATGCCACCTGAAGGCAGGATGTTGGATGGTGTGGAGCAATGATAGGATATGGAGCTGTACTAGAGCACACTCCCCTATTTGGATCCTCGCTTCAAAGTCTCATTAATTCCCTCATTGGTATGCTGCTTCGGCTGAATACAGCTATGGTAAAGTCCTTTTAAGATGACGGAGCAGTGCTGCTCTCTCTGCGTGTGTTGCAGCATGGTGCCATGGCTGGGGGACAGGCTGAAAAGGCGGCGGACAGGCCTTGAAGCCTCAGACCCTCCACACTCTTTTGCTTTAAAGCTGATTCTGGGGCTTCGGGTGCTGCTGGGACTAACGCACACTTAATGTCCCCAGCAGGTTTATGTTAGCACCGCCTTTTGGGTCTGCAAAGTTTGCCCAAAGTTGGATAAAGCTTTAAGCCCCGTTTCCAAGAAAAACTTCCAGTTTGGATTAGTACAGTTTGGTACTGGGTGGATCGGTTGAGCCTGATCATGTTAGCGTTTCCACAGTTGACCGTGCCCCCTCTTTGTGGGCGGCATGTAGGCAAATAGCCGCAGCACTTAAGTTATAGCGTGACATTACAGCAGCGCGACACCCCCGCTAATAAATCCATTCATTCATTTTATAAACAGCTCATCCTGTTCAGGGTCGCGGAAACACGCGACACACTAAACAAAGACCAACGATAGTATGCATTCAGCAACTATGATTGCTACGTGGTTCTTCAATACAAAGCGCAATCAAGCTTTGATTCAGAGAGGGGTGTGTGCCACGAGGAGAAATACAGCTGCTGTCGCACGGTGAGTGACGATTTTTACAACCAATTAACGGTCTGCAGTGATGTAGCTCCACTTTCCTGGATGTTTCGACCTACCGGTATATATGATGTAGATGTTTATTTGAGGGTCTTTCTTTGAATGAGTCCGTTTTAAGGACTTCTGGGGAAGTCGATTCCTAAAATAAAATTCAAATTTTCCCAACAGCTGTACTGTGTTGTCAGCTGTTGCAACAAATCTCAGCAAACATTTTGTGAGAAGACAGATTTGAGGATGAGTGGTGGATGGAAATCAAGGATATGGAGTTGTTGTTAATATGTAAAAGAATATGATCAAAACTTTTATTCAGAACATTGGCAGATCTTTAGATCACTGCATAAAAACAACCTAAAATGTAAAAATGTAGGCTTTGATTTTTGAAAATCGACAACAACCTTACACTAACTACACAGACGCAGAGCATAATGACAGTAAGCTACCCCAAATCAGAAGTAAAGCGTTATCCATATTACATTCACTGTGTCCCTCCATTTTGATCAAACACCAAACTATGAAGTTTCTCATAGGTCATAAAATGTGTGGGATATTTTGCTGCTATACAATCACATACCTGATCAATAACAAGGCACTGTTAGGCCAAAGTCAGGCCTTCAATAAACAAATGAGAACCATCATGCTCACCAGGTCAAAGCAGTCCATCTGGTTGGGGTGTGATGATGGCAGCAAGCAGCCACCCTCATGTGTCCTTTATTCGACAGACCAGAAATAAGGGTGTCGTTAGGCGCCTTATAGAGATGTTAAAAAACTGCCTTCATGTTTATAACATTAAATTTGAATTTATAGTTCATTGAGTATTATTGATATTGACTATTGACTCATATACATTACATTAAAGTTACCTCTCAATGACATTCTTGGATTGTCTTTAGATAACTTATTAACACTCTGCTTTACTATCAGTGGAATTTTAAGATCTTTATTGGGGTTTTTGAGCTACTTTCTAATGAATTGTTCTCATTTTTCCAATACCAAAATCAGATTTATTTTTTTTTGCCTACATGTCAGGATATTAGCTTTTTTACTTATACGTTTCCTATTCATGTAAAACCAAAAACAATGGAACTAAAGCAGGACAAACACAGGTTTAATTGCACAGGACTGTGAAATGGTAATGTTATTTATAATTATCAAGGTAATTTCAGCCAACATTTATTGTATGCATGTGTCTGGAATTTTTACACAATTAAACATGGTAAGTTTAAATGGATGATGAATAATGAAAAATGAATAGACATTTGTGAATTTTTGCATCTTTGGTAAAATACAAAAAGACTAAGAAGATGTAAAGATTACATGTTATCAGTTAATGAGTTAAGTTCATTGGGATAGAGCTGCCCCCTGCTGGCCGTCAGAAGAAAAAAAAAAGGTCTTGTAGCACTTCCCTTTAGACCACACTTTTCAGACTCAAAGGCTGAGCATGATTGAAATTGGTTGACTGAGAAGGCCATACTGTACAAAAGACAGGGAAGAGGAGCTGCTCAGCATGTTGTCAGGGCAAGAGAGAGTAGGAGATCTCAGAGATAACCACAAAAAGAGAGCACTGAAATGGGAGAGAAAAAAATGGTAAAGAGTCAAAACAAACAAGCTCTTTTGACTAAGTAACTCCAAGATAGGTGGGGGACAAAACTATACCAGACTGGAAACAGAATTATTGAGGGGACCAAAAAGCACAGTGGTTGCGGGGATTTCCTTAAAGAAAACAAAAGACCATGAGATAACTACTTTCTGCTCCTTGAATAATTGTCCTTCACACATTAAGTGAGCAATGGAAATAAAGAACATACTGTTACAAGACATTTGTAAATCAGAAGAACATTCACCGAACTCTATCAACAATGTTTTATGATAAGATTGTATTGTGTCCTTTTAAATTAAAACTCCACAGGGTAATTCTTGATGACCTATAAAGCAAACACCTAGTGTCCAGTGACACTGACAGTGCTCTTTCATTACGGTTAATAAACACTGCACCTTAGAGACAAAAGAGACCCTGGTTCAAATATAAAGTAGGATATCTCTCTTCTGCTGCTGCTTCTATTCATCACAACGCTCTACAAATAACAGCGTGTTCATCAATCTCACTTCCTGTTGTCAGGTGCATAGTACAGGTGTGCTTTGATACTGAACTCCTCACCCCTACAGCTCAGATAATCCACAGGTGTTCACAGACAGGTAGCCTATCTTGAAAGCTTAAATGGTTTGCCTTTTCAATATGTCATGCTGGAAGTTACATGAGTCATGAGTGACTAAAACAGATGATGCGCTTATTAAATTGTGTACATTCAAATTGGTCATGTTGTTGTGTTCTTGCTGGAAAGATTTAATACTGTTTCTCGGTAACTACGGATGACGCAGAGCTGGAGCAGGTGTATTTACTTTAAGTGTAAAAGAGTTGAACACAGTTGAAACCTATTTCAAAACCTGCTTACACACACTGATACCACTGCCCTAAGTGTAACACATTTACAATGGAACTTTCATGATTAGGTATGAAAATACTTCTAATTTTATCCAACAGCTGAGAGTGTCAGGCAGGTAGGGGACATACTTATTAGAAGAAAAAAATTATCTTCATGAATTATGTATTTAAAACCCTAAAAAAGAACACATTAGTGAATACACAGTGGCACCCATAACCTTAACCTTATCCACTCAATCCCACTCACATACCGCCTGTCATAATTTGTCATTTACCTCTCTGGCAATTTACTGAACTTCACCCAAGATGGTCAACAAAAAATGTAAAACAGCTTTTGTGCATTTGACAAGAATAAACATCATGTCACCTGAAACACCTGCAGATAAGAAGTGGTGTTAATGCTGAAGGAATGTATGGCGAAGGGGCTGGATGACTGTACGTATAAAAAAGGAGAGAGGGTGATCATCCTCAGACCACCTTTACAAAATGGGGAGAGGAACCCTGGCATGGCTAATACTGACTTTTCTTCGAGGTAACCTCTTTATGGCTAATGAGTTTGTGATTTGATTTATATATAATTGTATGTTTCACTTCTATGTCATTGAATGATTTTTTTTTCCATTAGTTCTGGAGTCCAATGCTGTGGAGATCAAACCCTCCACCAACCCCGCTGTAGCTGGGGACACGTTGACGCTATCACTGTCTCCTTCATTAACCTTTAAAAGTGGGAGCTGGGCCGTAGGAGAAATACAGATCCTCACCTGGCTCGGGGAGCAGCAGGCCGTCTTCTCCAATCACACTGGCCGGGCGTCAGTCAATGTTCTCACTGGTGCTCTCACTCTGAGCTCCGTCAAGGTGACAGACTCAGGAGTCTACATTGTGCAGAGCACTGACCCCCCGCTAAAGGCCAATACCTCCATCACTGTTCTGGGTAAGTCTGAAATACATGTAGGGTTGGGAGTTCCTGGTACCGTAAGTTTTTTTGGTAGAGCATCAATTCCAGAGTTTACATTTTTCTTAAGTATTATAAGCTGTTAGACTGATGGCCATTTGAAAACAGTCTAAAATTGATATGGTGTCTGATTCATCTTGTCATCATGTAAACTGCTTGAGGCTTGAGATCCCTGTGAAAAGAACAGGACAAGTTTGATGCAAATAGAGTGGAAAAAATGTGCTGATTTTCTGTTTACACTGCCCTTCTCACCGGAACAGGTTTCTGTTGTACCAAGAAGAGAGTTTATCTAAACAGCAGTGAATCCTCGTGTTAGTGCCACGTGATATTCAGACTCACTGCCAGCAGACCTAAAGACTTTTGCTTACTGTTTGCTGTCAAAGCCCATGTACTATTTTTTTATTGCCCTTGTGATTACATGACAGCATCGCGTCTGCCTCATGTTATTGTGTTGCACTTGTCTTATTCCCACATTCTCACAGAGCTTGTTTCTGCTGGGTCAATACTAGTTCCCGACATGTCTCAGCCTCTTTATTTATGAGTCAAATGACCATCAACAGCAAAAATATCAGTTTCTGTTACTGTTAACCTCTCAGTGAGTGCTCACTTTGGAATATGTTAACTGCTTGTAGTATTATTTGTCTAAAGTTGATCAAATTGTTTGTTTCAATAATGAGGTTATAAGATGTTACAGTATGTTGTTCTGGACTCAAATACACTGAGTATTTTTTTTTCTTTTAATATTAAATGATATCTGATTTAGTGTGATTAAAAGTGTGATAAACATTGAAACCCCTCCTGGTATAATATTGTCCAGTACTTAATCACTTCTTACAGTTTTATTTGTTTTGGCATGTAATTAATTCAGACATTTTCTAACAACATCAACAACAGCATAACTTTAAACCATGTAAAGATTAATATGGTTGAGTAGTTTGATAACCCTTTGCTAATCGATAACTTGCTGATAATCTTTATCCTTGTGTAACACAGAGGCAGTTTCAAATGTGACTCTGAAGGCAACTCAAACCAGCCTGACGGAGTTTAACAGCTCAGTCATCATGACATGCACCGTCTCCTCTGGATCCTCCCTCTCTTTCGTCTGGATGAACAGCAGCTCTGAGGTCAATGCGAGCGAAAGAGTTCAGCTCACTGATGGAGGCTCCACTCTCACCATAACCAATGTGACCCGCTATGATCGGGGACCATTCGAGTGTCATGCATCCAATTCTGTCAGCAATGGAAGCAGTGATTCAGTCAGCTTGACCATCACCTGTGAGTTGGAGAGCATCAACTATTACTACAGACTGTCTGATCTGAACCATTTTTCTCTAACAGAGCTCAAGTGCAAGTGGTTTTTTATCAAGACCTTAAGAAACTATTGAAAAAAAAAGTATGTTGAAAACTTGTGCATTTTGAGGTAAAATTCTACATTGTACCACTCAGCTGATGAAAGTAAACAGAAAAAGCTTTCATTTACTCATTTCTTGTCGTAGACTATTGATATCATTCACACCATGAGAGAAAAGGGACAACAAAATTAGTCAGATTTCAAATGAGTAAGCTGGTTGACAGATGTTTCTCATCTGATAGTTTAGTTTTACTGAGCTCTAAATTGTTTTTGTTTTTTTTCCTCACCTTTGCTCTTTCTTCTCATTAGACGGTCCAGACAACATGGCCCTGACAGTGAATGGACTGAACACTACCTCCTTCCCAGCTGGCTCCAATCTGACCATGCTCTGTTCGGCACAGTCCAACCCTCCAGCTGAGCTCCGGTGGGCTTTCCAAGGGCAGCCTGTGAACACTTCAGGCCCACTGTGGGAACTGATGAGTGTCACTAAGGACCACAGTGGTCTCTATTCCTGTCTGGCCTCCAACAATCACACCAACTTGAACAGCACCATCACCAAAAACATCCTGATAGCAGGTGAGATGGTTGGTCTTACATATCTTTTGTTCCTGCATCTGTTCCAAACTTCATCCTTTTTTTATTTGTGTCTGCAGGGTCATCTGAACATGTAGTCAATGCATGGCTTCTGCTTCTGTTTTTATTGAGCAGATTGCTCTATTAATTTTCAGGTAAGTTGTGTCTTCAGCATGATTTTATGTGTGTAGTATGAGATGAGAAATGTCTGTATGTGACACAGATGATGTAATGAGCTAATGATGATTATTGTCATTAAAAAGCCAGAGAGGAAATTTCAGCATTTGGTTCCTCTTGTTGACAAAGTGCTGAGGTCAGATCTATTAAGAGGTCAATCAGATTAAAATTTCCCTTGCTTTAAAACTCCTAACAACTAAACGTATTCTGTTTTCTTTCTTTAATCACTTTTTCCTTTTCCAGCATCAATCAGGGAGCTCTTATGATTCTGTTGTTTAAAAAAAAATGACTGGTCAAGGATGATTAGACAACTACTAAGCTATACAGACCTTCAGGAAAAGTTAAAACATACCTTTGAATAAGAGGATTAAAATGTAAATATAAGTGTTTTGTAATGACATTGGATGGTAACTACAATGCATAAAACATAGCCCACAAAATGTAACTACATGTATGAAGTGATGTGTACAATGACTAATAGCATGTATGTCTGTCTCCACTCTAGATGTTACTGTCTGCTTTTCCTAAGGGACAACCTTGGTGTAATGAAATACACAGAATAGAGATTTGTTTGATTCAGTGTTTAAATAATGTAAGAAAATGTTGTTAAAACACGTCTGTTTACTACCACCAATGTTGAACCATGTTGTTTATGATTATGAGCTTTTACTGTTTTTGTATCTATTCCACTCAAACAATCAACCTCGGTTTATAAGAAGCTCTGCCAGTGAACAGGAAATGTTTGGCACAATCACCACCCTAAGACACAAAATTCAGATATAGACACAGGAACTGTACTGCACAACATCACACATCTCTATTTTACCACTATCTTGTATTACACTAAATAATGTGTTTAATGTCCACATGTATTGTTGTGAGTCTGAATGATAAATTAAAATAACAAATTGAGTAATGGAAATCAAAAGTATGATGTGGTGGTTTGTCAATCTGTTTTAAATGATCCTATCCTTGTTGCCATTCTTTCACTCATTTCCTAAAGGTACCCTTCAAGTATTGTAGGGGGAAAATACTGTTCATTTGACAAGAGCTTGTGACTCAGCTGTTTGGGTCCTAACTGATACTACTTTTGAGCGAAAGGGCTCATTTGAAATACAGCCCTTGTTGCTTCTGCTGGTTGGATGAAACTTCCAGAAAAACATAGGTTTACAGTAAATGGACACTCCTCAGTGTACTGGTGTAGGTCAGGGCAAAACAAGGTGTGGCCAGGACTGTGAGAAGGCTCAGTGATGTTAGATGAGGGGTAAGCACTGAGAGTCGAGAGCTGGGCTGAGAAAGGACAAACATTTGCTGATCAAAAAGCGTCTGTGAACACAGTATCACAGGATCTGAATTCACCCTGGCCCCAGTCAGGACCATTTAGCTAAAAGGGAAGTTCACAACAAAAGAAAAGACCAAATGGAGCCTCCTGTGGTGTTTGCTCTGACCCTGGCCATGATTACCTTTTCCACAGGTAAGCAGGATTGTTTTGTATTGGAGCGTTTTTGATCCATTTTGACGAAGATTTGCTCAATATTTCTGTGTTGATGATGATGATGATGACCATGTTTCTTGTTCATTGCTTTCTGTTTTTAGCTCCGTCATGTGGCCAGAAGATAGAGGCCTCTCAGAACCCCTTACCAGTGGGCAGCAATGTCACACTCACCAGCAATGTCAGTGTCTCTGTAGGGACATGGTCTTTCAATGAGGATTTTATTGTGTTTATTACCTCGGAAAATCCATTGATTTCTGACAGTTGGAAATCCAGGGTGACATTCGACAAAAACACCTCTTCACTGACTGTAAGGTCACTACAGGTGCAAGACTCAGGATCGTACCAATTACAGGCTTTCAATAAATTTAGAACTGAGTTAACACTTAATGTTCAAGGTAAGCATCCTTTTTATTTGTCATTATCAAATACTGAGCTGGTTTATTATTATTAGCATTATTATCATTTTTAAATTCAGATTCAATCATTTAAGTGACCCAATACGTAAAAAAGTGTCTAAGAGTCAAATTCCCATAATCACTAGTTAGTATTTGGCTTCCTTAAATTTTCATTTATAAATAATGTTGTGTAAACAAATAGTTGGTAGTAATTGGGAAGTTCCATACTTTTGCATATTGAAAAAAAATTAATAATAAAAAACACCAACTCAGCACTATTTTGCTTTTTGTGCCTGGCTACCAACAATAGCCATAAACCAGTCAACACAAAACATTGTTTTAAATTAATAAAGTGGCACAAAGATGTCTTATTTATACATGGGGGAAAATAGTCTAATACAACACTGGCACCAGATTTTTAGAGACCCGCTCCAGGGAGAAAGATAAACTGAACATCTCAGTTCAATGTTTCAGTTAAAGAATAGTCCTGCTCATTTGTTGTGATTTATGTTGAAATTGAAGTTTTTATTACTTGAAATGTTAAACTAGGTGGATATTTCCGTTTCCGTCCATCTCTCTGTTATGACTTCACAGTTTAGAAAATGCCACTGCATTTAACACTGTAACTAGTGCCACTGGCCTTAATAACAGAGGTTACCGTTGGCCTCAGTCTTCATTTCCTGTTTTTTTTTTGTTGTTGTTGTTTTTTTGTCATAATGGTTTTGTCTTCATGTCAAAAGAAAAAATCAGAGGTCAAGTTAATTAGAAAAATGTCAAACTACCATAACTACTGTCGCTCATGCCAAGAATTAGTATTCTTGTCCACCAACAAAAAAAAAAAAAAAACAGACTGTAACATTAATGTCTGTGTTGTGTCGCTCTCTAAGGTTCATCTCAGTGACAGCTGTGCTTTGAAATAAATGTTAAAATATCTTCTTCTTCTTCTTATCCTCAAATTTAATGACAAATAAGTTGTGTTGGTGCAAGGCAACACTTCAGAGTAAGTAGACCTATGGCATTTTACATACATTAACTGGCATTGCTTAAAATAGGTTTAGCATATAAGTACAGATAACTTTTTTGTTTTTAATATTTACCTTACTCATTTTTGTTTACATTTCACTACTAGCATCATGACAAAGATTGGTCTTTTGTCTTCTGGTAGTGTTTGGTAGATATGAGTGCGCATGTCCATATGATAACATGTAAATACTTTTTTTCAGTTATCTATATGGAGGCAGTTGATTATAAATGCATATATGTATATGTGTGTCATACATGTGTGTCATTATTATTGTCATTTAAATTTCTTATAGCTGAGACTGTTGGGGATTGAATTTTAATTATAAACCAAAAGAAAATAATTTAAAGAAAAAAAAACAACAACTAGCAGCCATACACAAAGCTATGAAGCTAGCAAGGCTATCAAGGAGTTCTGGTTCAAGTAATGCATATTTTTTCCACCTTTCTTCCACCTATTTTGAGTGGACACAATATTGTTTGACCATAACAATCTATTTTAACCCTAAACACTTCGCTTACTGTTATTTCCTTCTTTGCAGTGCCTATCTCAGGTTTGTCCCTGAGGGCACGCGAAACCAACCTGGTGGAATTCAATGACACAGCAGTTTTCATGTGTTCGGTGTCCAATGGCTCCAACCTGTCTTATGTTTGGATGAGAGACAACTCTAAGATCATACCCACTGAGAGAATACAGTTCAGCAATGATGGAGCCAATCTCACCATAACTGATGTGATCCGAGGTGATGCGGGGCAGTACAAATGCATTGTGTCCAATCTCCTCAGCACTGAAGTCAGCGCCCCTCAAAATCTAAGCATCAGCTGTAAGTTTTTAATGATAACATGTTTGGTTCATACCTCTTAATTTAATAATAATCCTTAACACAGTGTCCCTCTCTATCCCCCAACAGATGGTCCAAGTGCCGCGATAATGACAATCATGCCGGCAGGCAACACTCACAAAACAGAATCCAACATTAGCCTGTCATGTTCAGCTGACTCCAGCCCTTCAGCCGTGATCCAGTGGATGCTAGATGGGAAAACCCTCAATAATGTAGGCTCACAGCTTCAACTAAAGATGGTTACAGAGAGCGACTCAGGACACTATGAATGCCTGTTTCACAACACAGTCACAATGAGGTTTAACAGAGCAAGTGCAATGATCAAGATCGTGAGTAAGTATTTTTAGAGGATATTTTTTCTCAATGTGTTTATCTCAGTTAGACCCTAAGAATAATGATTGGAAATGGTTTGACATTTGAGGTAAAAAAAAAAAAAAAAAACCTCACCTGATTTTTTTTTTTTTTTTTTTTTACAAGAGTTCCTCATACCTACACATTCAATTTCAACCAGGACCAAGGAGCTGGTTAATTTAGCTTAGCATGAGGACTGGAACGAGAGGAGAGTCAAAAACACAATTCATACAAACACGTTGAAAACCAACCCCACATTTTTCCCACTTACCAAAATGCACATTTAACTTGATGATGAAATATCAAAGATCTCTTAGTTTGATCTACAGCGGAAGATGTTCTTGTTGCTTATGAGAAGTGAGCACTAATGGTGATGGAAAGTTAAATGACTCTTCTATTAGCGCCTGTTATGTTGTCTACAAAAGTTCCTCCTCTGTTTTCCTAATCGAGTGAAGACCGCTGCAGGAGTTTCACTTGTCAATAGAGCTGTCAATCCTGATGTCCAATCCCCTATTTTAGTACAGAATAACTTATCAAAACAGAATTTTTTTAGAAATGTGAACACTTAAGTGCAATACAAACTAACTGCCATGACAGAAATTGACCAATGTTCCGTCATGAGATGAAGGGAGCAGTTCTCAAGACTTGCACTGCAGCCAGACACCAGAAAGAGCCTTCAAAGTTTTGGCTTCACTTGAGGGAGCTGTTGTGCTGGCAACAAATAGCAGAGTCAAAGTGTTAGGTGGTATGAGTTGAATGTGGCCTACAACTACAACTTGTGTAGCTGTGATTGTGATTTGGTCTCTGGTCTGAAAATGGGGGACTACAGGGGGGTAGAGGTCTCAAATGTGCTAGTAAGAAAACCTCTCGAGTAGCGTTAACAGTTCCAGGTTGAAGCTGCTGTTTTGCTGCTGTAAAACCACAATAAGTCAATTTCATCTGTTTATGAATCTGTAATCTCACCTTTTTTTAATTTCCACAGAACCAATAGAAGCCGTTTATGTGAAAGAAATTGGTGGACCAGCAATAGCTGGTAAAGCGCTAACTCTGAGCTGTGAAGTGACTGGACTTGCTAACTGGATTAAGTGGTGGAGAAATCAGCAAAATGTCTCTGCAGACAGCTCAACAATTTTGGTCAATGACACTCTTACTCTCCTCCCAGTGGATCTCAGTGATGGAGGAGAGTATCAGTGTGAGGCTTTTAATGAAGTTAGCAGTAAAATAAGCAGCCCTTTCAAAGTTACAGTAAATTGTAAGTATTTCATTTTTCTGCAAACATTAAATACTGTTCATACAAGAAGGGCAGACAAAAATATAACCTTTTTACTCTGTTTGTGAAATCAAAAGATGGCCCAATGAAGCCAGAGATTACAGGGCCAGTCATGGCTCTGATGGAGAAAACAGTCAAGCTCAACTGTTCCAGCGATTCTTTTCCTCCCAGTGACATCACGTGGCATTACAACAACACCCTGCTGGCTTCTACCTCTGAACTAACTGTTGGACCTCTGACCTTAAACATGAGTGGCAAATATACCTGCATGGCCTTCAACAATGTCACCAACAAAAGCAGCTCCACTTACACCATGCTTACTGTCTTGGGTAACTTTCTACAGAAAAACAATGTCATGTGTTATTTTGGGAGACTGCCTATTTGCTTGAACAGTTTGCTGAAGTTTGAAGTAGTGGCAAAGGACAACAGGTTGAAAACTTCAAATCCACCTATTAGCCATGAGAAAACTTGTACTTATTTTTACGTTTTATTTCGGTTTTGTGATTAACGAATTCAAATATGGCCACTGATCTTTGGGGGCGAAGATGAACATCTACAAAAACAAAAATAAGACCTGAACTGTTACTTTTAGATGTGTGTATTTTCTGAGTTAAATGTCACAAAGCTTTTAATCTTTTTTGTTTCTTGGGCACAAACAGAAACAAAGCCCCAAAGCTCTAGCAAGAAAACCTTTCCATTTTCATTTAGATTTCAAAATAAATCCTCAACATTGTGCCTGTTTTCTGATTTGCCAACTGTTTTTGGTCTTCCCTCAGCTCCTGTAACCATGGTAGAAATCAAACCTATTGAACTGTCCCCAATTGCGGACCACACCTTCACTCTCACCTGTGGGGCGGCAGGAAGTGTTGACTCAATTATCTGGACACGTGGTGGATCCCCAGTGTCAATTGACAATGCAACAACCCTCTCAATGGATAACACCACCCTCACATTTGATCCTGTCACACGTGATGACAATGGGCACTACCAGTGTATCGCCTCCAACCCACTCAGCCGCTCCACCAGTGCAAACTTCTGGCTGGAGGTGTTTTGTGAGTACTCATCTTGCATTTCATTTCAAGTTTCTGTAGAGGGCGAAGAGCATTTGTTCTGTGTACAGGGGGTGTCCATGGAGGGCCTAGGATGACTTGGGCCACACCTTATTGGGTGATTGGTCAAGCCTGGTGCTGCTCCTGTGCAACTTTATCGCTAGCATCATAACCAATTCAAAGAACTGTGTTTTTGTGGCGAGTTTGTGTCACACATTTTCTGCTTGTTGTAGGATTAGAAGATCCACTTTTCCTATGGTTTAAGGGCCTGTGTCCATTAACCCTGTTTTTCTGTACTGGCAGAAGCTCTAGACTTGGAAATCATACCTTTGGTGTATGAGACGGTTCAGTTTTTTTGATTGGTAGGGGCTGGGGAGCTTGCTTTGATGAGTGCAGCAGTGTTCCAAAATTGAAGTAATTTCAAGTTTTTTTTATTGGAAAATAGGAGCTACTGATGTAAGGGAAGTTGTGTGAATGGACATAGGCCCTAAAATTTTGAGCATGGAAGATTTATTTTTGCCTCCTAGTTTATAATAACATAAAATCTTAAATATTCAGTTTGAAATGTGTTTTTTTATCATATGTTGCTATATTTTTTGGTACATAAATACTGTATGTGTAGGACAGATTAAACGAGACTGCAACAAATGTGTCAAAATCTAAAAAAACTGACTCTAATCAAATATGCAGTTGTTTTTGTCTGCTATTTCAAAGTAAAGAAAAAATAGATAGTCTTGGTATCTATAAACATATTTTCAGTCTGTTTGACACATTTTAAGTGTGGAAGTGATCTGAGGTATTGCTACTGTGTCTAGTTGGACCAATGATGCCAACCATTGCTGGACCAAAAGCTGTCAACCCCGGAGAAAATGTCACATTAAAATGTGAAGCAGCTTCAAACCCTCCGAGCTCCTACGTTTGGTCCTTCAATGATACCTCTGTGGCCAACACGTCAGAGTATATCATACTTTCAGTCACCTTGGACATGATGGGGATGTATACTTGCATGGCCCTCAACAACATCACCGGCAAAAACACCACAGCGTACAAAAAACTTACTGTTGTTGGTGAGACTTGAACAATAATTAAAAATATGAATAAAAAAGATTCAAAGCAGCATCTAAAAAAGCTAAGTTTTTGCTGTATTTTCAGAACCAATCACAAGTGTACGCATTGTGGCGCCGACTCCTCCACCCATCGAAGGTCGTGATTACATGCTAACATGCGATGTGACTGGACCTGCTCGGCAAGTTTCCTGGATGAAGAATCATCAGCCTTTGCTTTTAGACAACAGTACGACTGTAAACATGACTGACAACATGAAGACAATCCAATTCAACCCTATATTCTATAATGATACTGGAAAATACCAGTGTAAAGCCTCTAATGCTGCTGGTAACATGACCAGCCCTCTGTTCATGCTTTATGTGAACTGTAAGTAGCAATTTATAGATTCATGTGCAAAGGAGTGATAATTTTAGCATCAAAATTTCATTCAGCACGATACGCAACCATTCAAAACATATATCTTATTTGCAGTTGGACCAAAAACACCAGTCATCGAAGGACCATCTTATGCAGAGACCGAACAGCAAGTGCTCTTCAACTGCTCTGCCCATTCAATGCCTCCAAGTCACTTCTCCTGGTGGTTCAACAACTCACAGGTGGCTAATACTTCTATGTATAAAACTAGCCCTTTGACTTACAATATGAGTGGAGAATACACATGTAAGGCTCACAATAATGTCACAGGAAAGACAAGCTCAAAGTCCAAGATGCTCACAGTCATTGGTAAGTAACCTCAAATATAGATATGATCTGTTAAATATGAGTGATATAAGTGCCTCGCTGATTTCTGCTTTCTTTTGCGCACACAGATGCCGTACAATCGGTAAAGATCACAAACGAAACACGTCCAATTCAACAAGAAAACTTCACTCTCACCTGTGACGTAGCTGGGCCCTATGACAGCCTCTACTGGACGAGAAACGGCATGAACCTCAACGTGAGCTTTGTTTCAGCTACAAATACAAACCATCATTTCTCCAAAGGAAACATGCTGCACTTTGCTCCACTGACCAGGGATTATGATGGGCTATACCATTGTGTTGCTGTAACCAAGGCCATGTCTCATTTTAGCAAACCATACAGCCTCCTGACCAACTGTGAGTTAAATAAGAAGCTAAAAATATTTAGCTGATTTTAAATGTGTAAGTGAGCATTTCTTGCATGGACATACCTTCTGTGTTTTTTTTTGCAGATGGTCCTCTGACGGTGCAAATTTTAGCTCCAGATTCAGCACCATTTGGTGTTACAGTATTCATGAGTTGTATGGCAAATTCCCGTCCAGACTGTGAGTTCAGCTGGTTCCACAATGACTTAACCACGCCTCTCCCAGGCAACTCTATTCTCAGTTTTCTTGTGACAAACGAGAGCGATGGGACCTACATATGCAGAGCAAGGAACCCTGTGACTAAAATCACAATGTACCAGACAAAAGACTTCTCTGGTGAGTGAGCCCTGTTTCCTCCCCATCAATTCTTTCTTCCTCCTTTTTTTTTTTTTCTAAATACATATCTGCCTTAACATTAAGCTTTGTAACAAACCTAAACCTAAATTTTGGCAGAGTAAACACATTTGCAGATCTTCAGACAATGAAAAAAATACCTCTCTTCTTCCCTAGTGTTCTTTTTAATGTTTTATTTTGTTGCTTCTTTCCTTCTTAGCTGATGCTATTGGCCTCCACACCCAACCCAAATCTGCTCTCATGTTGATGGGCCTGCTAGCCTTGTCTGTGAATGTGCTCTTCATCTGATTCTCCACATCGAGAAACAGTCAGTCTCTTGCTCCCTCTGCTGGCTTTAAAACAGGGATGCACTGTGTGAACTAAATTCTGTTACCATTTTGAGAATTTTAATCTAAGCAAATATTGATTTATGTTAAAAATATAGCGTTAATAATTAATCTGTAATATCCATTTTGATAGCATATACTACAATCATCCTGATGATGAAACAGCAAAATGTTATTCATTGAATGTGTGGCCTATTTGGGTGTATGAGGTTGAATGTATTCATTATTGGTGAGCTCTAATATTGTGGTGACTGTGTTTTTGTAGTAGAAATAATGAGTTTTATGAGAACTCACAGGAAATAATCCAAGTCTGCAAGTCTTTCTAGAATTCCTCTGTATTTATCACAAATTGCACTTCTTCAGCCTGGTGACCTGTAGCTTTTTTTTTTAAGGTGCAATATCATGTTATTTCGAAGTGAACTTAAATCTTATAATGCATTGATTTGAAAATTGCCTGTCTAAATTGTCTAAATTAACGAGAAATAAATACAACCAGATTTACTGAAACTTTATTTTTAGTTATTAATTGTTTTGTGTTGTTTGTAAGAAACACTCATTCAGAACTTTGACAAAAGAGAAAAAAAAAGAAAAAACAGATTTTGAAGACATATAAGGCAGTGTGTTAGATTCCTCTGTTCTATCCACAACGCTATATATATATATATATATATATATATATATATATATATATATATATATATATATATATATATATATATATATATATATATATATATATATATATATATATAAACCACTTATCGTTGTACAGCCATTTTATATACTAAGTAAATATTTGAGTTTAGATAAGAGTGCCACTTTGTGATGTTCAAATTGGAACACTTGGACCAAACTTCCTGGTGTTTTCACTTGTCTTTGGTTTGAAAAGCCGCTTGCACTTTTTCAGGTTCTTGAGTTTTTTCCTCTGGCACAGCTTTCTCACTTGTAGTTTAAGTGAATCCAGACAGGTGGAGCAGGAAGGGGAGAAAAAACATTAAAAACTGTACAAAGTTTAGACCCTCCTCAGGTTTGTGACTGAGCATGATTTCAGTTTATATGGATTTCTTTTATGTATTATTTCATAAATCTCCAAAACTGCAGAATACTTACATTTTCCACGCTTGCCTTTGTGTCTGATGGGCTGCTGACAACGGCAGACCACATTCATCTCGTCTTTTTCTTCTTCTGGGTGAATAAACCAGAGAAGGAAAACAAACTCATCTTTTGCTAAAGTAAAACTTATGTTAAAAACAAGCAAACATAAACAGATGAGATTCAGGAAAAAATGACTGAAACATTTTTGTTTTCTGTATACCCAGAAAAAGGTTGTTGTTACCTTTACATTTGCACACTCCTGAGGTGTTGTTTAGATTTGCAATAACCAATGGCTCCCCAACAGCAGCTGCTACAACACATTTTATACCAAAATTTTATTGTGAAATAAATTCATATTATAGCAGTACTTGAGTAACTATTGTAATCATAATTGGGGTAAACCTGACTTTCACGTACCATCAGTAAACGTACTCACAAACAAGGAATGTTCAGGTCCAGAAAAACCTTTAATGAATCACACACACACAAAAAAAAGAAAAAAAAACCATAAAAATCACACAAATTTTGAAGATATAATTTTACCTTCAAAAGCTGTTTCATTGTATCATCATCATAGTTTACTGTACCTTGGCTGTGATTAGTGAATGCAAGAAGTCCAAGAATCAACAGCAAAAACATCATTGTTCCCATGATCAGTCAATAAAGTGAGTCCAGGAGAAGTAACCCTGTCCGTGTGGTACCTTCAAGGAATGAGAAACCTTTGTTTCTGGGCTTTATAAAGGATGGTGTTGTTTTCTGAAACCTCAGCTGGGGCACTATTATCAACTGCCAGTTATATGAAGGATGAATCATCCACTCTGCACCTTTACAGTGGATGGCTGTGAATAACGGAAAAAAACGCCTTGGCACAAAAAAGGGAAAAACTAATTCTGGTTTTGTGAAATGGACCCTCATGATACTAATCTGCTGGAACAGGCCACTGCAGTGCCAAATCACCATGTTTTTGTGTCTTAAGTGAACTTGTCTGAAGGGGTTTTGTTCTCTCAAGTGCAACTTGATTTTTGTATCGTGTGTGTCTGTATGCAGGAAGCTGAACATTAAAGTGATATGTGACTAATGCTAATGCTTGAGCTGGATTTTCAGCAGATCTTGAGAACTGTCATATTTGTCCTGTCTAGAGAATTTCATGCTATTCAGGCATAATAAAATATCCATCATAATAAAAGCCACACGGGGGGGGGGGGGGGGGGGGGGGGGGGGGGGTAACTAAACCTTCCACTCAAGTACAAGTTCAGTCACTTTGGTGATTTTTAATTTAAGCAGAAGTAAAAGTATCAGTCTTTAAGTTAAGTAAAAAGCCTTTCCCTTAAATTGTTCTTAATGTACTGAGTACATGGTTGTAAACCACAGGTTTGCAGGGTGAGTGTGTTAAAAAGATGTCAATAAAAAGGAACGTTTGAATGCCGTAAAAGCATGTTGTATTGTAATCAGTTGCTACCACCCCCCAAAGGAAGTGGCCAGGATTATAAGGTGCTGTATGGCATGACTGTTGGGAAGAGTTTTATTAGTCTTGTATTGGTGTTGACAAAGCTGAATGGAGGCTCTGAGCAAAGCTGAACTTGTTCTGTCTCCTCAAGTTTCAAAAATCCACACAACCATGTCTGGGATTCTTACAAAACCTCTCAGGCAAAAGTAATGAATCTCCTGTTTACAAATTCTTTATACCTGTACTCTTGGTGAACCTACTGGTAAGTATCTAAATATGTCAAAAAAAAAAAAAAAGTGGCTGCATCAGCTGCAAAGAATGTTTCTTTCTCAGTATTAGCGCGAAAAAATCAATCAAGAAGACTGAAATCATCTTGTTTTTTGTATTTAATGCATTCTTCCATCACTTGCACAATCAGCCACCCAATTCAAGTTCTGTAACACAATCATTATCCAAGAAGCATTTTAGTGTGAAGTAAAGCCTTTAAAATTGCTCTGATGGGTCATTATGCTGAGCACTTGAAGCAGAAGCAGTTTCACATGTCAATATAACTTCACAATCTACTCAAATACATCTATGATAGCCACAAAACCAGACTCTCACTTCAAATTCTGCTGTTTTTATAACAGATTACAGACAATAATATAGGACATGATACATGACAGAAAAGATGGAAACAGTTAATCAAAAAAACATTTGGTCATTCAAATCAACATCTACATAAGACACCAGACATCACAAAAAAGTAAACAAAGCTTTAACCAAATAAATGTAACTGATAAAACTTGGTGATATTGATAAAACAAAGTGACAATTAAAGCAATTTTCTGGGATGGGCAGTTTCAACATTTTCGTAGTGGCTCAAGCAGGACAGTGCATTTTGTTATGATGATGGTGTTGCCAAAGAAATGAGATCTGGAGCGCACAGATTAAATAAAGCCATTCAATAGTGTACAGCAAATAATATCTTAACCAACTTCATGTTTCTACTTAAAGATAGTTGGTGCATCTTTTTATGAGCGGCTTGTGATTTTCGTCATTTGTATAATGGGGCAGTGCGTTTGACATTTTAAAAAACAAAAACCTGGTGAGAAAGATGCTGACTGGGGACTTGGGCATGACTAATTCTCTTCATTGCACAGCAAATTGAATTTTGACTGCTTCATTAACTCAAAAGGCTTTGTGGTCCCATTATCTATTACAGTGGTCACCAACCCTGGCCACGAAGAGGATCATTTTCACAGCTCCTAGCCCTTAATAATTGTTACTATCCATCATTCATTGTTATTAAGTCAAGTATGATGCGCTTTAGGGCAAGGGATGAGGACCACTGTCGTAGTGTAAGTTTGTGCTCTGCTGGCTCAGTTCTCTGCAGGTTTGTCTAGCATGGATGTGAGACGGGGGTGCAGGAGATCGCACACGGCCTGGTAACCCTGAGGGGTCAGGTGGAGGTAATCATACATGTCCTGATGAGAGATGCTACCATCGGAGTGGACGAATCCTGGGTCCACATTAAGGAATGTGGCATGGGGGAGGGACGACACAGCCTCCTTGACCAGCTTGTTTACCTTGGCATTTCGCTCCCTCGGAGGGTTTGGCATTTTTCCTCTTGGCAGTATACTCTGAAAAAAAGTGTAATAATATTGCATGTTATGAAAAAGGGGAAAGCTTGTTGCTTTGTTACTGAAATTTTTAGTGTAAAGAAGTTGTTTAATACCCAAAAGAATGATTACCAAGATTAAATCAAGTGCAATCAGATATCCTTTTCTCAATCACCGTTTATCATCTCACAAGAGTTCACTGATCTGAGCTCTTGTTTATCTTTAGCAGTAACCTAATTTTTCTTTCAAATTATTAACCTACAGTCTATTAATATCTTAGACCACAAAGCAGAGACAAAACTACAGAAAGAAAAAACTATTTGCAGTTTGATTCTGTTTAAACTTAATATGTCATTATAAACAGAGATTTGGTTGAGCAGGTAGCACTTCCTTTATTTGAGGAATGTATTCGAAACAAAGCCTACCAGTACAAGTGTCTGGGCATGAGGGAGCTTGTTCTTGATGACTTGGATAATAGCCATGATGCCTCCACAGATCTGTTCAGCGGTGTGACCATGATTGTTAGTACCAACCCAAAGCACCACTACCTACAATATAACAAAATAGAGAGGAATGTGTGATTTAACTCGTGTTTTTTTTAGTTTGGAATCAATATACCTGGAATTTTGATTTAAGCACAATGGGCCTACTGTTAAACAGAACAAGCATGGCAATGTTCTCTATTTTCAGCTGTGATTTGAACCTTTGGGCTGATATTATCCAGTTCACCGTTGCTCAGTCTCCACAGCACATGTTGTGTTGCATCACCACCTATACCAAAATTGAGGGCATGAAGTGGAGAGAACAGCTGTCGCCATATCTGCAGAAAAGAAGTTCATTTGTTACCAAACTTAAATTATATTTAGAAACGTTGGAGAGCAAAACATTCTTATTAAGCACTATAAAAAATAAATTAGGCAGGAAAGTTTATCATCTATGTTTTACCCCAAACTGGTGCATGAGCTGAACAAGAGAGTCCCCAACAAAAAGGACGTCCGGTTCTTTGTCTTTGCTGTCAGACACAAAGCGGTTGTGCTGCAAATGGAGAACGAAAAAGAAAATAAAGACTTTGATTCTTTTGTACAACACACAGCCTCAGACTAGATGCATCATCACATGATTTTCTTGAAACTGGAGCACATCTGATGAATGTGGGAAATATATTTTTGAAGCTACGTGAGAAATGTAAAAAAAAAAAAAAAAATGTGTCTTCTGTATGTTTTCATAACAATATACTACATGGCTCTTCAATGAATTGCACCCTATGGAAATGATGAAAGAATAAAGAAAACTGATCTATCTGGCAAATTTGAAATGACATCATCTTTACCATTAAGTTCATAAAAACAAGTGAGAGATTTTGTTCAATTTTTTATATGGAAAACTGTAGAAAATCGAAGTGAAACATTGTAAATTCTTCAGATTATATTCTGAAACTACAAAAGTGACTTTGAGGAATGCAAATTGGGAAGCTGAAAATTAATGGCTATTGCCGTGTCCGAAATCTGGAAAATGCTACGAAAGTAAGCTTCTAACGCGTGCATTTCTTGTAATAATATCATTTTACACACCAGAGACATCCATCGTCCGTCTCCCTGAGTGTCTTCACAAGGAGTGGGTGTGGCGGCGGGGTTCGGGTCTTCTGCACTCATGACTTGACTCTTACTGTGTAAGGAAAGCAGTTATTTTGTGTTATAAGTTAGTTTTACCACAGAAACGAGCCAAAATACCAAAGCCCTTTGGCTGCAATTGCGAGCTAAACCATAGAATGCTGCTAGAATTAGCCACAGCAGCTAGCCCTCAGGCTTAAACAACACAAGAAAGATGAGGGTTAACTAATGTAGTCAAACTACACGTACAGATACGTGACGCCTAAGTATACAGACATACACTATGTAAAAGATAAAAGGTGGAGCTTCGAGTGACAGCTAGATTGTTGATAATAATCACATAGATTACCATAAAATCAAAAAATCGTCATCTCCCAATTCAGTTTCAGGAAGTAAATGATTACTCCTAACGTTAGTTGCATGTACCATTATCGTCTGCGGGAAACAACATACATATATATCTATGTATTTTACTCTCATTGAACAATTTACTATGAATTGATGTTCAACATTATATTATATAACTGAGTTTTTTAATAGAATACCCAAATAGAGTTTATTACGTGAATAAGAGCCAAACAGATTAAACGGTTTTACCTCCTCTTCAGAGAAAGTGGTTTCGCCCACCGAGGTGGTGCTCGTGGGAGTTGGTGCTGCGCAGAGAAACACATCTACTGCATGTTGCTCAGCAACCACAGTTTTCGAAGTCTGCGGCACACTCAGTTTTGGTAAGTGGCATTTCAAAAGTGGTGCCCTCTTTTGTATAAATGTTTTACTGGTTGAGTTGGCGCTTTTTCTGGGTGACTTTCTTCTCAGGTGAGGAAGAGTTACAGTGTAATGCGCTGTAGACAATTACGCGTAGCTTCAAACACGTGTGTATCAAAGAAAAAGTGCACCTGATGGTTGACGTTATAATTATCCGTTTGCTAACCGCTTAAATAGTGCCAAGTGACCGGAACCGGAACGGGGCGCAGTTACCAAGATGTTTTTGCAGTCCTGTTGGGAGCTATAACCAACTTTGCTGACAAAAAGGTGAAAGAAAGGCCTTTACAATATCAGTAAACGGTAAATATTGTTATTATTTTTTGTATATGTGTTTATATTTTATGATGACAGTGTTAAACTTGGTAAAACCTCTTGTGATCTTCCCATATTCATCACCTAGCACTTTAGTGTAATGTTAAAAACGTGTGTGAGAGAGAGCTTACTGGCTGTATCAAGCGATGACAATAATGAACACTGTAGAAAATCAACCTTCAAGCAAAAAAAACTAGGAGGGTACGTTAATATAACATAAGCAGAGTTCTTTGTTTTAACTCATTGTGGTGAAACATCACCCTATAAATATTTTCTAAATCTCTTATCTCTTTACCCTACACACTCACATTAACAAGTGGCAAACTGCATTTCTGTCTTTCCCAGATTTAATGCAGTATGAGCCATATCTGTGGCAGGTCTTCATCAGAAAAAGACAGGAACTTAAATGTTTTTCAAAAAAAGTTTAAAACAACAGATAAAAACTGTTGTTTAGGGAAAAAATCCACCACAGACTTCAAATTTGCAAACTACAACAGTAAGACAGATGGACAGCACAGAGCAAAAAGACTGAAGACCCACAAGGAGAGAAGCCAGATGAGAGGATGTTGGAAAGAAGCCTCCAGGTTGAAGTCATATCACCATCACTGTCATTGCCGAAGAAGTAAAGATATACCTATCAATGGCCGCTGCTGTCAGACTAGCTGTCATTGTTCCTCAATGCCTGATGCACCATTATCGAATGTTGTTCCTGCTACACAGGAACCCAGTATTATCACAGACAGTCGCCTGATTGGACACCATGGGCTGTTCAACCATGAGGTGAAGTCTATTGACATTGAACGCCTGTTAAGTAAGCAAAGAAAAATGGAGAAGAGTAAACAGCAAGTACATGAAAACAATTCTACCTCACTCCCATATTCATCTCTTACCCCTACCCCAGTCTCCAGTAATGATGTATTGGGTGCTGAAGTTGTTACATTACACGAAGAAGTGGAACCTGTTGCAAAGGCCCATGATGATTTCCAGTTGATGGAAGACAAACTCAGTCAGGGATCAGATGTAATTCCAATGCAGAAGATCAGCCCTGTCATGTCAGAAAAAGGCGCTGAATCACAGCTGACTCCCACTGATGGAAGAGAAATTGTGATGACACAAAAGCAGGATTCACCTATCCACCAAAGTCAACCTCATGGTATGAGCAAAAGCCCACTTGAGCTTCCCAGCTCAGACACTCCAGAAAGATCCGTCTCACAACGCCCAAGCAAAGACCCCAGCACCGTGTCGGACTCTGTCCGTGCAGTGGCAGCAAGCTTGTGTGGCTGTCTAAAGTTGCCAGTTTTGAGAAGGAGGAACCTGGTGGCAGAGAGCAGGGAGGTACTGCTGGAAGCTCTGCAGGAGAGACACGGACCCTGGCTTCGGCAGAATCTTTCCCAACTTAAGGGATACCTCAGCAGTGGTTTTGATCACTCAAAGGAAGTCCAGGATCAAGAGCTAACCACTAAAGATGAAGACGAGCTTCGGTATACAGGCAAGAACTGAATTACCCAACAACTCAGGGATAATGATTGTAGAAACGGGATATATCTTAACATCTTTCACATTTGTTTACTTTTTGTTGTAGTGTTTTTAAATGATATGTTAGCTTTTTCTTTATTATATCTCACAATATTCATACCATGAGATGATGCTCCCATTACGATATATATTTTTTAACATTCTGTCGAATGTTACTGGCAAACAAAAATCTCCTTTTTTAGTGATACTTCAGAAATCTTGGTTAACCAACCAAATTAACCATGTATAGAACAAGACTTGTTTAGCTCCAAAATGAATGTGGTTTACGTACCTTTCAAACCAGAAATATAGGCACTTTGCAAGTGATAAACTTATTTGTCCAATGCAGACTGCTGGAAAGATGCACGAATAAACATAATGCATTTATGCCCAGAACTCTCTCCCATTATCTCCAGTATATAAATCACAGCAGTCCCTCACAGCAAGGAAACCTCTCTCCCTTGCTCATGGAAGTATCTTGCCTGTTTCCTAATCCTTAAAAAATAATGAACCACCTCTTAAGATGTTCTTCTGTCAAGTATAGAACAAGTACACCACAGGAGCTTCAGTGTGGGTTTGTCTCATATGTGTTTTCCCCCCTACAGATTCATTCCCAACAGAGTTTCGAGCCAGCAAGCCATTTTTCAACTCCCAGAAAAACAAATCATTCAGAAGAAAAGGAAGAACACCAAACTTGCAGTTGAGTCCACTCCTGCTCTCAAACCCACAACAGGTAAGGCCTCAAGTTTACCCAGCCAAAGTTCGTTTTCATATGTTAATCCATCTTTTCTTCAGTAATGAAGTGATAAGTTCAAGTTACATTACTGACATACCCTGTTTTCATATAGACCCATGAATGGTTTAGAAAACCTGAGGAGACTTCCACCAGTGTATTGGATGATATTCTCAGACCTCCTCCCTCTGCTCAGTTCTGCATGGACTTTGGACCTTCTAAAATTAGTGATCATTTGTTTGCTCCTTCTCCTGTTTCGTGCTGGGAAGAAAGAAACTCCCAGTTACCACACTGGGGACACAGTTTGAGCAGGCAAATTAGCCAAGAGACTTTTATATTTGACTCCTTTGAAAACCGCCTTATGAACCAAACCAGAGCACTTATTGGATCTCAGTACACTGTCAGCAACACCCAGAATTTCTCTCCTCACCAAGCAAAGCTGCAAGAGAGACATTCAGCAGAGTCAATGCACTTTCCCCAAGAGACGGACGCTTTTGGAGTGGGAAGACACTCTTTTGCTTCCTCTTTCTCATCCCAAGTTCAACGCCCTGCTCAGATCCAGGGCTTCCAGCCCTTCAGCCAAATCAGTCAGCCTTCAGCTTGCCCTCTCCCCAGGCCCCATCCCACTGATATGATCCATTACCCTCCATCTCATGTGCTGGAACGAGAGCGTGCACCTTCCAGGTCCTCTCTCCTGAGCCCTGAGCACTGGACCTTCCCTCCAATGAGACTGTATTAATGTTTTATGTAGACACATATGTGAACAATTTTGTTAAGATATCCAAAAAAAAGACTGTGCTCTCTTCATTTATGTCATCAAGACAATTTGTTCACAACCAGTGAAGATGTGTTGTGAGACAAAATTAAATGGAAGAGATTTCCCCTTAAGAGTTGATCACTTTTACTCTTTGTTCCCATTTATTCTAAGATAAACAAAAGCACAATTATGACTTGTTAGCATGCTTGTAGCTTTTTAATTTGCAAAACTGTGAAGTATCATATATGCTTGTTCAAAAAAGAGTCTTAATGGGAAGCTGCTTAAAAGCTATTTCATTTTGTTCTGTCAGTGATCTTCATTTAAATGCAAAAACAGACATTTATAAAATTGTGCAAAAGAGACATCCATCTTAAGGTACATATAAACTTAAACTGAACAAAAAACATTGAATAATATTTCTGATTGATTTTAAAGAGTAGTCTTTTCTGTCTTACAGAGCCAAACACAACGCTCTCACACAATGTTTTCATATCTTTTTCCCTATGGCACAGAATTGTTTCGTAGTTTGATGAACTGTCCTGAGAGGCTTGACTTTACAGTCAAAAACTGCATTTTTTTAAGGTTGCAAATAAAAGTTTTCATCCAGATTTTGGGACACACAACCTTCAGTTTTGTTGTTTCTAGGAGTCATACAACCATGTCTCAGGTCATTGTCTTTCACTTCAACTCTGCTTCCTGTCTTCATCGCCCTACGTAGTTGATTCCAAAACAGTTCATGTGCCTGTGTTGGGTCAGTGCAGTTTGAGCCAGGCCACTGCAGATAAGTCTTTTTCAGCATGACTTTCCTCATGCGGTGATAGGATGACAGCAGCCTCTCAGGGATCGGCTCCAAAAACACAAGCAGGAGAACATCCCGGTGCTCATCGAAGAGCCGGTAGCTGGCCAGTTCGATTTCCAGAGAACACCACTCACTGCTGAGGAAATTCCTGCTCACCACACAAATAGTCTTGCGGCTGCCATATACAGCAGAGACAATATTGTCCACAATGTCCCGGCCCAGCTCAAAGTCCCTGTGATGGAGGCAAAGTTTGAAGGCTGATCCATTTCCCTCCAAGTTTGGCAGCAACTGGTCCATGACCCATTTTTCATCAGAGGAGTTATAGGAAATAAATGCATCAAATTGACAGTTTTCCTCTGCATCTCTGATTCGGCGCCACTGCTCACCAAACCAGGATCGAAATACATAGTAGCTGTATTTTATTCTCCAGTAAAGTTTGACATAGAGTAAAGGAGTGACAGTAAACAGTAAGAGTACAATCGCTGTGCTCAAGAACAAATACTCCCCAAGATCTATGTAACAGACTTTGGTATCAAAGTTATAAAAACTGTGTTTCACCTCATTTTGGCACGGCAGACTGTAGAGATAAACAACCTGGACCCTTGTTTGATTGAGTGTCCAGTTCTGCAACAAGCTGTTGGTGCAGGTACAGGTTAAGGGAACATTTCTAATGTCAAGGTAACGGAGTTTAGGCAAACTATCTAATGCATCCACAGTAATGCTTTGCATCCCGTTGCGATTGAGGTGCAGTGTATGTAACTCTGTCAGATTCCCAAAAACCTCTTTTGGGAAGCTCTGAATGACCATACTCTCCGCCATCAGTGTGGTCAAATTTTTCAGATTCTTAAAAACTCCTGGCTGTAGTTGTGCCACCCCGTTGCAGCAGTTATCTAGTGTGAGGAACTGTAAGCTTTTCAGATCATCAAATACATCAGGAGGGAGCTTATAGATCTTATTGTTGGTGAGATACAAGGATTTCAGTGAGCTGAGGCCACGGAAAAATTTGTAGGGTAGAACTGTGAGGCCATAAGGCTGCTGCCCGTCCAGTTTCAGATCACTAAGTCTGCTGAGATTCATAAATGGTGAACTTATATGTTCTTTGAGGAAGCGAATCTGATTACCCTGTAAATCAAGCACTGTTAGTGTGTCTTGAAAATCCTGATAGAGGGAACTGTCGATATTCTTCAGTCTGTTTCCATCTAGGTATAACTTGGACAAACTTTTCAGCCCATCAAGACCAGCTTGTTTGATATGAGTGATCTTATTGCCTCCTAGGTCTAAGATTTTTAGCTTTTTCAGATTTTTAAAGGTCTGGCCAAAAATGACCACCATATGATTGTTGCGCAGGATAAGAGTTTCCAGATTGAACTGATCCTCAAACATACCTTCATACAACTCAGTTATGAAGTTGTTGTCCAGTCGTAGTGTCTTAAGGCTGTGAAGCCCTTTAAGAGCTCTAAGATCTATATACACAATTTTGTTGATATTAAGTTTAAGTGTCGTAATATTTGGTGTTGTAGAGAAAGCATAAGAGTCGACAGAGATGATGCGGTTATAACGGTAGTCTATTTCTTCAACACTTTGAAAAATAACCCTGTTCCATGTCTTACAGCTAAGGAGGGAAGCGATACGGTTCATCTCTACATTGACTGCTTTTACATGATTCTGATTGTTCAGAAAGTCAAGACAGCTTGTATTTTTCAATTCATTACGGGATAGGTCCAATGTCCCATTAATTTGAGGGCAATACTGAAAGGTGGAGCTGTCCAGAAACGTAATATTATTACTAGATAGAATCATATTTTTAATCCATTTCATCCTCTTATTCAATAATCCACACAGGTCTTTTATCAAGTTGACATTTTTTAGATGTGTGCCTGAGAAGTCAACATGTCTAGCATTGACGTTACTGTGTTTTAAAAACTCCAGCACACTGACATTTGTTGAACGTAAACGCAAATAGTTGATGTGCCTTAGGTCCACTTCTTTGAAAGCCACATTGGAGAGCCTGGAATTGTTGGACAAATCTAACAGCTCGACATGTCCAAAACATGAACGTTTGCATTCAAATGTGAACAAATTGTTACTGCACAAGTATAACCTGGTGAGGGATTTTGGCAGAGTCACATTAGCAGTGTGGTTAAGAGAGGTCAAACTGTTAAAGCAAAGATCTAACCATGCCAGATTTCTTAGATTTGACACAGACTGTACTACCCCTGAAAAAGTCTTCAAAAAGTTATGCCTCAGAATTAAAGTTGTGAGGTTGCCAAGAGTGGAAAAAATGTCCCCAGGAAGACGCTTTAATCTGTTGTTGGCCAGCGAGAGAAAGGTGAGGCTGTGAAGATCCTGGAACACAGAAGGTTTGAGTTCTGCTATTTTGTTACAAGACAAGTTGAGAGACTGGAGAAGGTGCAAGTTCTGGAAAGCAAACTCATCAATTTGGCTCAATATATTATTATCCATTCTGAGGTCCTGGAGGTTTGTTAGACTAACAAAGCTCTTGTCAGGGACGTGCAATAGAGGATTATCACAGATTGTGAGGTTGGTTGCAGACTTTGGCAGGTCGGCAACATAGGCTGACATGCTTTTGTCCTGTCGATGGATGCATTTGAAACTTTTCCCGTATGTATATTCAATACAGTTTTTGAAGCTGTAACCGCTGATGAGTTTAACAGCAACAAGAAGAACTGTAACTGAAATTAGCTGACGAGTCAGACTCCCCATGTTGTCATGTAAAGGTCCAGACAGGCAGTCCTTGAGTTAACTTTCATCAGAGACGTCAGTTTTTTTCCTGCTTGAATTTTGAACCGTCTACTAACCAGACTTCTGGGTTGTTCTTTAGCTAGAAGAGGTCTCAGGAATCTGCGGACAGAGTGAGAGTTCACACATCACATGTTCAAATTGAAACACATGTAACCAGATCGTTTTTTAACATAAGCAGAACAATCCTAAAACAGAAGTGCAACTAACGTCTTGAATTATGTATCCCCTTTTATAAAGTGCATGTCCTTATTTTACATCAACCACTTTTGTGTGTTGATGAATTTGCCTGTTACTTTGAGCTTACGGCAATAAAGATGAAAAAAAACACTACCTCTACACATGAGCTAATTAGTCTGAGTATCAAATAAGCTTTATCACCATACATTTGGGTCTGTGACACATATAGGTTTTAATTTTTCAAGTTCTTGTGCAGAGTTTTCAATTCACAACAAGTGTTACTTTTGACCTGTAAAACAATTAAGCTCTCTAAAGTTCTAGAAATATAAGAAGAAACTCATTTCATTATATTTATTTCTAGAGACATTTAAAACATCTATAAATGTGCACACCATAAGGTAAAAGTGTTATTTTGCATTTTAATGAACACATTCATGTCATATTAAAGATAAAGGTTCGGTCATAGACTATGAGTTAGATATACAGTGTGATAAAAATTTAACAGACACAAACCCCAAAATAGAAATTGGCCTTGCAAGAACGAGATGCAAGTTTGAAGCGAGTCACTTGTTTACTCATATGGTTATTTTCAGATCCCTTTTCATGCTTTCTGCACCTACGGCCAGCATTTACTTCAATTTTTTTGCTCAGTTGTTTTTGGTGTTAAAACTTGCAATATAAAATTTACCAATATCAAACCAGGTCAAAAGGAATAGAGAGTAAAAGGAGTATACTACAGTGATAATTTTAACAATGTGGATAACGGCAGAAAAAGCTCAAACACTTTTTAATTTATCTTGCTACTTTTTTTCTGACAGATTCTCTGAAACTTTACAGGGTAACAAGATTTACAGAAGTTACTTCTATATCTAACACCCAGCCGTTCAGCAAGAAACATCATATTAATGTAACAGTGGTTGCAAGTAGGAAGTGGCTCTTAATATCTTTCACACAATCTTCACACTCATGTCTGAAAACAGCTTCTCATGTCGATATGTTACTTAGTTCAAGGTTATTTAACAATAATACTACACTACCACCAAAGCCTCACCTGCTGCAGTGCTCCTGTGGTGTTTCCTCAGCGGGTATCTTGTGTGATTAACTTAGAACTACACTGAATCAGAAAGAGGAAGATGGGTACAGCCTGTTCTTTTCCTCTCAGTTCTCACTAACAGTGTATAAAGCAACCAGATCACAAGATGACAGGTCTCAGTTCACTTATAGGCATTTTAACTCACCAGTTTATTTGATATGTATTAAATACTATACCATCATTTGAATTGAATTCATCTTAATTTATTGTTTTTTTATGTTAAACTGCACTAACATGACAAATCATCAGTGTTTACATTCCCAGCTGCAAACTTGCACCCCCAAAAAGTCTCTGTCACTATAGATCTCTGCAGTCCTTCATGTCAGCATGAGTTTGTTGCAATAACACAGTTTAAACACAGTATGTAGGCTTTGGTCATTTAAAAAATATTTTTTTACAGCGTCATTACGAAAGGCAGCTGTTTCATATTATGTAAAAAAAAAAAAAATAGTACAATCAATGCAAATTCAGTCAGATTATCAGGTAAGTGTTAAAACTGGTTTTTTTAAAAGTTGCATGGTTTAAGCGATATCTATTGAATCTGAAAACATCAACTGTACAGTAAATTTGTGAAATTCAGATTGTACATTTCTATTTTGTAGTTTGAAAATTCAAGAAACATTTTTTATTTTAGTCCTCTCATTTTCTGCTCTCGAGCCATCTGACACAGTCCACATAGAGGCAGGCAGGACATGACCACCCAGTCTTCACACACTGAGCCCTGAGAAAACATGGGAAAGTAAAGTGATGACATACAACATCACTACTAAAAAACAACAAAAGATGTAATAAGAAATTTCTGCTTCAATAAAACAGTGCACGATTCTTATTTAGTTGGTTAAATCTCACTCAGCTTTGATCACAACTTTGGACCTTTACCCTACAAAAGCTGAAAAGTCTGTGCTCATTACAAGATTTAAAAATACTTAGTCATAGCAGTACATTTCACCTTGAATTATTAAATTTGGAAGACGTATGTATCACATTAATATCCACAAAAAAGCTGCTTGGGCCCGTATCATATATCATACACTCAACAGGAAGTCTGCTATTTTGAGTTACAGTGTTCATGTTTAGCATGCAGGAATACAACTTTGGCAGACTCACTTCAATGTTGTATTTGCTGCGGAGGCTCGTCCTGAGGGCAATCATGGCTCCAGGTAAGAAACCCAGACAGCAGCTGTCCCCATGGTCTTGAGCCACTTGACAGGCTAGGATACAAGGCAAGAAGGATGCACAGAGACCTGCACAAGAGAGAGATGTGATATACCATTGCAGCTCATGTAATGGAGTCAGTCAACATTTTATCCCAGGAGCATAGCTCAGAAACACTTACAGATGCCACAGTCCTCACAGCAATCGCACACATTTGAACTCCAATCTGAGGATCCAGGGGACACCGAGTACTGTGTGATAGTGACTTGAGGCTGCGAGCTAATCACACTGGACTGGAAGGCCATTACTGCAGAGAAGAGGTGAATGAGAAATGTTTGAAGACTCAGAAAGAAAGCCTGAAGAGCATCCTTACCAGGTTTCACCTCCTGAGGTTAATGCTGGGCTCCTGAAAATGTGAGGATGCTTCAGGTATATCCTAAACAGAGGAGCAGGGACAAACACACAGCTCTTATACTTGGTGTGACATCACATGCACACCAAAGCCCATTCAGACAGGTGTAAACACCTTGTAAAACAAATCCAAATGTTTAGTTTCAGGGCAAAGCATATTTTGCAGAAGGGCACACCTTATATAGCAGGGTCTTTATGATCCAACAGTAGTTAAAGAACAAAGAGGGCCTACAGAGTATATTTGTATTGAGCAATCTTCCCTCACAGTGCAGTATGGTGTTCTTTCAGCATATGTGCACACTGTGGGTCCAGGGCTATAAATGACAAGATAAAAGCAAAAATAATGTGGATTTGTCATGTGTGGCCTCCCACTGCTTGACACTGACATTAGTCTACAGAAACATGAATGAAGCAGAAGCAGCTTTGTTGAGCAGGTAAACGTATAGCAGATAACATTTCGACTCATTTAATGCAACAAATCTTTGACTTGTTTAATGCTGACATTTCTAACTTTGCATTTCAAATTCTACATATAACAGTCTTTTCACAAAGTCAGTTTTGAATCAAACCGGTGTTGAAATCTGAAAGAAATCAGGCAACTGAGAGCAAAAGGAGATCTTAGCTGTTGAATAGAATAGAATAGAATAGAATAGAATAGAATAGAATAGAATAGAATAGAATAGAATAGAATAGAAAAGAACTTAATTGTCATTGTAGCAAGTACAACAAAGTTGAAGTCACAGCAGCAATCAAGAAAACAAAAGTAAGAAAGTGTATAGAAAGTGCAAAAAGGTTCATAAGAAAAAAGATGACAACAGCTTGTCCATCATTCTCCAGTTCAGCCAGTCTCCACCTCCACAGGGTCCAGGACTCAGCTTCTTCAGTCATGCTCCATCTCTGTCTCCTGGATCCTGTCTGCTTACAGCAGGTGAAGCTCTACCAATGTGGCGTTGGTGTCTGATGTTAGCTATGTCTGTCAATAGCTTGATGCTACTCTGCCTTCTGGTATTTCCTCTGTTGCTTGGTTAGCATGGCTAGCTCGTCCATCTCATTGGAGATAGATCTTACGTTCCTAATAATGATGGACCGCTGTCACCAGAAGTACATGAAAGAACAGATAAGTTTGATTTAAAAACAAAAAACAAAAAAACAAACATCATCAGTATTACACAGATTGTCCACCAGAGAGCACCGACTAGTTAATTTTTACACTGTAGGAAGGCCCTTGTATATATACAGACCAAATACAGTTTTTTAATACTTTGTTCTACATGATGCAAGAAGACAGAGAGACAAAGTGTGAGAGTTTTATGTTTTAAAACACAAAATTTTGATTTTTATGTGTTTTTAATCATGCTTTTTTTCATAAATGAAGAGTTTAGAGAAGCCAAATAGCAGGTTAAGTCCCACTTTTGCCATGATTGTGCTCCTGAGGTAACACATGATCATCAGTGTTCTCACTGTGAGTCCAGTGTTAGAGTGGTGGTACAAGGTATGAGTGCTATTGTCTGTTCTCTGGATTACCACTCAAATATCTTCTTATCCTGAGTAAACCTTGCTGTTTTTCCACTTAAATTAATTCTTTTCAGTTTTATTAATGTAACAATAGATCCACCTGCTCCAAACCAACCTATTTCTGCCTTTACCCAGGATAACAAAGCATTTTTTCCTATTTCAAGGGATTCATTTATATCTCAATATTGAGATGACAATGCTTGTTTTTGCATCCATGTAGAATACAAAACAAAAAGCGTGTTATTGTGAAAGGCTAGATCACTACATGCTAAGCTGCCTGTAGCCACATTGATGAGCTGACTCAAAAGGATTTATGAGTCCCCTTATGAGATCTCCAGAAAACAATTAAACGATCAGAGTTGATAAAATGTACTGCATGTCAACTTTTGGATTTTTTTTTCTTTGTTCCTTTTTTATTCTGGAGTAACCCGTTTTGATATAACAAACCAAACAATACACGTCTGTTGCAGTATTCCGTGTTTACGCGAAGCAACTTGTCAAAATGGGGCAAACCTTTGTGATGTTACTCAATAGTGGAATTTACCAGAAGACCCTCCACCAGACATCAACCGCAAGTGCTCAGTTCCTCACGCTCTTCACACTCTTCACACATTGTTGTTTTTTTTATGAGTATGTAGTTATACTGAAAGAGGATTTTGATGTGTGTGTGTGTGTGTGTGTGTGTGTGTGTGTGTGTGTGTGTGTGTGTGTGTGTGTGTGTGTGTGTGTGTGTGTGTGTGTGTGTGTGTGTGTGTGTGTTGGTATGTGTGTGCTTCCATCTCTCACTCTGTTCTCATGTGTGGAGGGAGCGGCAAACATCTGTTTGACTCATAGCTACACTTTATCTCTCCACCACACTCTGAACATTGTATGCTAAATTTACATGTGTTCACTGGAGACTTAACAGTAGTTTGACATATCTGATTAACAGCGTGTTTCATATTTTTGTTTCCAGAAATGTAGCTACCAAACTTTTGAGGGAAAGTAATGAGCTGAAATGTGTTGCAAGACATTTTATGAAAGTTCTGGCACAAAATTGTTCAAATTAGTTTCAACTAAAAGAAACTACTTGTATTTCGTCTTAAATATTTGTAAATGTAACTTCTAGATATTACTTTTCTTGGTAACAAAGAGCTACTGGTCATGTTATCTCTGTGTCTGTTTTTTTTTTGTTTTTTTTTTGTTTTTTTTAAATTTGCTTGTTTTTGTGCTTTCTGTCTGTATTTAGCAGAAAGCAAGAAGAGAGGCAGGGGATACTACATGCACCAAATCATGTTCGAATCAGAAATCAGTCTTATAACCACTGCAACCAGAAAGCCTCTTTACATGGGGCACCTGTTCCATCAAGAGAGCAAAACTGGTGCCAGATAGTCTGTTAAATCAACCACAGATAAATACATTTCCTGTTGTGTTCTTCGTAAGTGTAACTTAAAACTTTCAGTGCATCCTCTATCGGCCCATCACTTTGTATCCTGTCCTCTTGACAAGGTCGTTAAAGGTAGGTCTGCCACATCCTTCTCTTCATGCAAAGTGAATGTAAATTATCAGAGGAAACTAATTTGTTTGATTTAACTCCACTTTTACTTGGTCAAAGTTTGCAAAGTAGCATGATGAATGAATTTGCACCAATGAAAATCATCATTATTTCATTACAGTGTAGACCAGGTGAAATGTTGACACCTCAAGGCAAGTTAAACTTAAAAACAACATAGTGGTGTCTGTAAAATTCCTGCTGGCACAGCACTCTCACTTCTCCTTTACATGAGAAGGATTGATTGTAAATCTCTTTTTCTGTTGGAAGTTTGAAAAAGAGTGTCTGTTCCCTTTTGAAACCACCATCTCTGAGGGATTTTACGCATCTCAACCAAAAAGGTCTGGGATCTGCAGAATGTGTTGACAGAGATAGAAATAGCATATTTTCCATAAAGTGTACTCAAGTCATACATCGTCTGTCTGCCAGAGCGTTAAAGCTGGCTGCAGCCATGTTTTCAAATATATGTCACAATTTCCCTGACAGTCATCTATTCCTGCCCCTGCCCCTGTTTGCATCTGTCTAAAAAATCTGCAGGATTCAGTTCCTGAAATGCTACTACTTCTTCTTTTTGACCCCCCTCCTCATCTGGAGTGGAGCAAAGATAGTCTGTAAAAATAAAGTACTTCAGATGTGAGTGTGATCTGAACTGTTTGTGGTTCCAGGTGTTCTGCTGGCTCCAGGTTTGCAACAAATATGGATGAAATCATACCAACCACAGAAGATTATTGGGTGAGTGGCCATGTACATGATCCTCAGTGTGATTTTATTTTACTTTGCATCATTTTTTACAACATCAGGATATCAGCAGATGAGTTGTCTCATATACTTGAAACATATGATACATAATGTGGTCTGTGCAAGATATGATTAATACTGAAACTGTTTTTCCCATGGTTTGGGGGGAAATATTATGGTTTTTATACCGTATAAAAAAAAATAAGTCTTTAGTCAAAAGAAAAAAATGCAGTGTCAACATTCATAAGTTTTTTGAGTGAGTTTTATTTTAAATCAATTTCCCAGATGGATACATTTAACAAAGGACATCATTAAAAAGTAATGTGCTTTATTTAAGAAAAATTTTGTCTTTGTTAGTTTTGGAAAGTGCTGAAAAGGATTTTTTTCTTGCAAACCTGTGTTTCTAAGAAGCTTTTTGCCCTCTTGTGTTCACAGAGCTTTGAGGATTATGACAATTTCACCTCCCCTCCTGATGCTTACAGGAGTCGTGCAGTGCCCTGCTTGCAGGAAGACATCTACAGCTTTGCACAGAGGTACTCTCCTGCTGTTTACAGCCTGGTGTTCGTCCTGGCTGTCCTGGGCAACATCCTTGTGCTGTGTGTGATCCGTCGCTACCGGCTCTCTCAGAGCGGAGGAGCCTGCTCCTTCTCCCTGACTGACACCTTCCTCCTTCACCTGGCTATCTCTGACCTCCTGTTGGCCTTCACCCTGCCCCTGTTTGCAGTGCAGTGGAACCAGCAGTGGGTTTTTGGTGAGGCTGCCTGTAAGATCTCTGGTGCCCTCTTCACTCTGAACCGTTACAGTGGCATCCTCTTTCTGGCCTGCATCAGCTTCGACAGATACCTGGCTATTGTTCATGCTGTCAGCTCAGGCTGGAAGAGGAACACCTGTCATGCCCAGGTTGCATGTGCTGTCATCTGGATCTGCTGCCTGGGCTTGAGTGGAGTAGACATTACTTTCAAACAGGTGGATGAGGTGACTGTCAAAGGCAACCAGAAGGTGCTCCTGTGCCGGGTGGTGTTCACTGACAACTCCACACAGTGGCAGGTGGGGCTGCAGTTGACAAGTGTGATCCTGGGCTTTGGGCTCCCTCTGTTGGTCATGCTCTACTGCTACATCCGCATCTTTAGGTCTCTCTGCAATGCCAGCCGCCGCCAAAAACGCAAATCCCTCCGCCTCATCATCTCTTTGGTGTCTGTGTTTGTTGTCTGCTGGGCACCTTACAACTGCTTCCAGCTGGTGGACAGTCTGCACAGGCTGGGTTTGGTGTCTGGAGGTTGCCACTATGGCAAGGTAGTGGACACTGGGACCCTGATCACTGAGAGTATGGGGCTGTCTCACTGTGCCCTGAACCCTCTGCTGTATGGCTTTGTGGGAGTGAAATTCAGGAGGGAGCTGGCCAGAATGTGTAAGGGGCTGCTTGGACAGAGAGGCTGGGGAAAAGAGGGACGGTGGGAGAGGAGGAACAGAAAGCACCTTGGATCCTCAGATAGTGAGAACACCTCCTACTCTGTCATGGTGTGAGGACAGGAAATAAAGAGGCAGATGAGGGCAGGTGTGTGTGTGTGGTTTCATGTCAAAAAAGGAGATTCCTTGTAATTAAGACTTTAAATCTTCATCCCATCCCTTTTATGTCATTGCTGGTTTGTTTTCTTGTTTTTGGTTAAGTGCACATCACGGTGTGCTTTTAGTGGTTCATCTACTCTTTTCAGTGTACTGCAGAAAAATCATTAAGTTATACAGAATGACACGTTTCACACGCTGATGCTTGTCTGACCTCTTGGTAAAACTTGCTGATGTTGTTTGTTGTCCATGAGTCAAATCTTGCAAAACATCTGGATTTCTTCACACTGAAAGAACAGCATGCTCAGCAGTAATGTTGAAGACTTTGGCTAAAGTAGTCAGACTTGTAAAGTTTGCAAAAGAGTAAGTTTCAGCTCAAAAAAAAAGGAAATGGTTGTATAAATTTGAAAGGTTGTAGATGTCTAAGTTTTCATTTCTTGTTTCATTTTTCATGTCCAGCTGTTCTCGATGTTGTGTGCATCACATTTGAGCTTTGACCTGTAAAAAGTGAAAAAGTCATCATTTTAAATGCTGTGTACACCAAAATTCATTTTTCATTGTAAACAAAATATTATTGTAATAAATATTTGTATTAAACTAACTGCTTTTGGTCCAATATTTTCCTCAGGTTCATACTGTCCCCTCCCCTCTTATTTTGGTTCTTTTTTTACTTTGAGGTGAAACTTTCTATAATATTGTGTAGCCTACATAAATGAGCAGAAAGTGGATATTCTTTGAGGTTTTTTTAAAGTGTTCTTAAATGTTTTATTTCTTCTGTCTAATGTTAAATCTTCTTAACTGACTTGTTCAATTACTTAAATGTTTTCAGTTTTAAAAAGTGTCATTTCAGTTTCAAAACTGACTCCCATTAGAGTAGAATAAAAACCAAAACCAGGAGCACTGTAAGCTAAAGTTTAGCAATGAAAACCTTAAGTGAGTTTTAAATGGTGCCCAGAGATATTAAGCTATAACATAACAGAATCAAAATTAGTTTATATTATTATTTATCCTCCTGACTACCAGGGGAAAAAAATGTCCAATCACAAAGTTTTTAAGATTCCCCAATCTTTGTGTGGACATTTTTTTATTTATTTATTTATTTATTTATTTTGGGGGGGGGGGGTTATATATTTTTCAGATATCATGCGTCTACTACAGAGGACATCGGAATGCCAAACATGTGAAACTGAACCTTGATGGCATAGTGCCAAAGAAAATAGCAAAAAGTTTCCTTTTTGTCTTGCTTTCTTTTTTTGCTTTTTTGTGCTTATTTGGTTTGATACTTCATAAAGCAGTTCCCCTTCTTGGAAACACAAAGGAAAACCCTGCGTGAACATTAAATATGTTTTGCCCTAGCAGCCGGATCTGCGACATCTTGCTGCATCTGTTTTTGTCTCCATTTCTGGAAGATGGATGGCATGTTGGTGTTGTACTCAGCAATCGCAAGGGGCCTTAACACCAGGACAAACCTCCTGTCTTTCTTGGACCTTTTTTACAAAACAAACTGAAGGTGTACTTGGGATTTTTGCTCCGCAGTTGACACCAACTGGACTTAGATGTGGACTGTTCTGTCATCTGACATCTACTTGCCCTGCCTGAGTTTCATCCTCAGAGCTCTCTGAATCATCTTCCTCTGCCTCTGCATCTTGATCTTCTCCATCAGACAACTCAATAGCTGAGTTTCTATCAACAACTGCAGTAAAATTCTCTGAGAATGAGCCCTTTTCTTGCCATTTGAAAAAAAAAAAAAAAAAAAAAAAAAATGAAGTAAATAACTACTAATGTCCTCAACAGGGGACAATTTTTAAACACTTCATTACAATGCTAAAATACAGTAAAAAATTATTCAGACAATGTCTAAATGTGTTGTTAAGAGACCCATATAAAATATGCCACCAAAATTTCAAGCCAAAATTTGAATATTGAAAAGATTTTTATACACTTACTTTTCCTCTTCCCATAAAATACACTTGCACTGATGGACGCCATTTTCCTTAATGAAAAAGAGAAAGGTACCAAAGCCCCACCCTTTAACATTTGGCATCATTGAAAAGCCCCAAATGTCCTCTGTAGATGGCATGAGGAGTTTTTTCAGTAGTGTGAAGTAATTGGAAGATATTCAGGTTAAGAAATGTCCTCCACAGAGGACAAATTTGAACTACTGGTAGTCAGGAGGATATAGGTCTTAAAAACTCATAGGCCTGTAGGCCTAACACTGATAACACGTGAGCCAGAAGGCCTACTATACCACAAAATCAATACTATTTAGTGTAAGCTATCTGGTAGGCATGAAATGGGCCTCAGAGACAAAGGCTATTTGACGTTTTTATTTGTTGATTTGTTCATTTTGTTGTTTTAAAAACATAAGTTGGGACTGCTTTATTCCATAAATTGAGTTTCAAAAGTAATTCATCAGAGCGAATTAGAAGTACTAAATGTTCATTTGAGGCCTCCCAAGCTTAGAAGTGAACGGGGCTCTTTCTATATTGTTTTTATTTATTCTTTTAGGAAGCCTTACCACGCACCCGTCTTTTCTTTCGTTTGACAGCAGCACAACAGCGCCACCTTGCGGAGAGCGCCTCTTTATGCAGCGCTTTGTGTGGCTGCTTTGTGTCCTGCTCCGTGTTGTTACACTGTTGCGTCAAGTGAGCCAAGAACGCGAGAAAGCGGAAACGAGGTAAGTATGCCTTCAAAATAAAGCTTTTGTGTTCCCCTTAAGTTGATTAAATTTGCAGAGCTGTGTCATTCTCATCTACTCTCGCCCACTGAATTTAAGCTAGGAGACACATTTTGATTTTTTAGCTGCTTAGCATTGAATTTATATTTGCTGTGCTGTTGTCAATTTGGCCTTGGGTTTTATTTTGAAGAACATCAAACAGGCGACACGTTTTTTACATATGACTTGGCAAATTTTGCTACAGTGGTGATGTGAAAGGAGGGTAACATTTGACCAGCCAAAACAGTCAAGCGGGGAAGTGAAATAAGTCTACGTAAGTGTTATCTGTTCGTTAGAGACTATTAAAAAATACTGTGATAACGCTGGGTGTGTGCGCGCTGTGAGACGTCAGACTGTATGGCAGAAAAAAATACTGCCTTTTTCTTCGTCAACTATTGTCTGTAGTATGCCCTCTCTTTCAGCTTTTTTTAGAGGATTCATCCCCCAAGTCTGTTGAAATGTGAATAATTTAGTTCACTTGTGTTCGTGGTGTGTTTGTGCACGCACGATATGCGTTTTATTACCCTCGACTTCTACTTTTCGTCTGGTTTGACGTGCGCTCGACAGCTGCAGGAGCTCCCTCCAAAACACGAGACGGTGGTTTCTCTCCCAGAGCCGTGGAGGAGTTCGTGAACCTTAGCTCTGGTTCTTGGACAACAGATCTGCAGGACATACCTTCTTCTGTAAGTTTGATAACACCATGCAAGTGTTAACTTTTACTAGTTAGTTGAACTGGAATCTAATTTTTTTTAAAAAATTGTTGGGCATTTCAATGATTAAGCCACTCTGTGTTTTTTTGGTTTGAGCCATAAACTCAGTACTGATCAAGCTTCTCTTGTATCAGTTTCTCTTTTCGTCAGCTGCATGATAACATTTATAATCGCATTTCTGCCTCTTTGATGTGCGTCGTCAGTCTATTTTCGCTCCCGCACTTCAGGTTATGCGGCTTGTTTTTGCAAACTCTACCTCACACACAGCAAAAGTGGTACAAGCTGACAGCATTAGTGCTTTTCATATCGTGTAAGAAGCAATGGGTGTGTGCATGACCATTGGGGAACTGTGTTTTCCGCTGAACCCTCTCTGCTCTTGCCTAATACAGTGACAGCACCATGTGAGTTATTTGTGAGTATAGGGGTGTTTATAAAGGCTCCACCGGGCTTTCCAAAACTTCACTCTCACATGGCTGTCTGATAGCACACATACACAGAACCAAGGGCTTTTCTAACTGAATCCTCCTTTTTATGTTAAGCTTTTTATTTTCTTCTCTGTAGATGAACATGGAGGTGGACCTTGATGGATTACTTCGCGAAAACTCCACCTTTGACTATATGGAGGACTATGAATATCCAGAGGACTTGGACTCCAGAAGTAGCACATCTGTTGTCATTCCTGCTCTGTACTCAGTGGTGTTGGTTATCGGTCTGTTTGGGAATGGACTCCTCCTGGCCATTCTGGCTCTGAAGAGGCGATCCTGGACTCCATCTGACACCTTCATCCTCCACCTGAGTATCACAGACGTCCTGCTTTTGCTGACGCTGCCCCTTTGGGCTGCGGAGGCTGCTCACCTTCATGGATGGTGCTTTGGGGCTTTTCTCTGCAAGCTCAGTGGAGCAGTGTTTAATGTAAGTACAGCATGATGTGCCAACCCAGGCTGGGATAAGAAAATGAAATCTTTTCAGTGAAGCTGTGAGAAAGCTATCTGTGTGGAATGTGATTTTGCTGCAGGCCCTTCGTTCCTTAGAGTCAGGACTCTTGGTAGGCAGGGATTTTTTACTTAACACTGTTATTGAGCAATAATTTCTTGCTTGACGTCGACTTATCTCCAGGCATTCCAGTGTTTCTGGGAAACATGGGAGTGGATAAGAGCAGAAGAAAGTGAAAGTGTGAAAAAACTGCAATTCATTGTTTTTCTTTTCCTACTCCTAGATTAACTTCTACTGCGGGATCTTTCTGCTACTGTGTGTCACTCTGGATCATTATTTGTCCATTGTCCATGGCATTCAGCTCTACTCCCAGAAAAAGCTCAGGTTGGTCCACATCAGCTGCCTGTTGGTTTGGCTCATCTCCCTCATCCTCTCGATCCCTGACTGGATTTTCATGAAGGCTACAAAAGATGAAGCACAACCAAAAGCGCAGTGTGTTCCTGATTATTCTCCTTCAGCAACAGACCGGCGCCTGGTTTCCCACGTGCCCCACCACTTACTGGGCTTCCTGCTACCTGCGGCCACCCTCATCATCTGTTGCTCCTGTATCCTGCTGCGGCTTCAGCGCAGCCCAAAAGTCCTGCAGACACAAAGGGCCTTCATCATGATCATCCTGCCTTTGATGGCGGTCTTTTTTGTCTTCTGGGTGCCATATAACATCACACTCATTGTGGACACCACCAGAAGTGGCTCTAAGGAACACAATGGAAAGCAACCTGAAAGTACAAATGATCCCCTGCAAACAGCTCTGATGGTCACAAAAGCGCTGGGCTGCATTCACGCCTGCCTCAGGCCTCTGCTTTACTTCGGCTTGTGTGGGAACTTTAGAAAGCGAGTGCTGGCGGTGCTGAGATGTGAAAAGGCTGGAAAGGAGGACTCTCTGTGGGAGCTAGGTGTGGGTGAGGAGGTCCGGCCTGAGCACAGTCATGATGAGGCAGAGGAGTTGAAACAGATGACGACTGTGGATCATCAGGTTCAGTCAACTCCGTGCTGATAAATGGACAAAGTCCCCTCCTGTGACTCAGGGGTGGCCTGGGTGATGCCCTAGCCCTGAAGGGGAGTCATGTCATGAGTTCAGGAGGTGGAGAGCTATATCCGTTCTAGTGACGAAAAGTAGATATTTTTAAAAAAGGACTCCCTCACATTTCTCTTTAATGTGAAGGATCATGAGCTTCGTCATGGGGAGCTTTACTTCACAGGGAACTTTTATTTTGTAATCACTGTTGCACAACTGTAGCCTGTCACACTCAATCATGAGTTTTTATTCACTTGTAGATATTTCTTATCTTATATCATAAATATTTTTATTATAATTATTATTGAATTGTATCTGTTAATTCATGTGTACAGAGTAATCTGTTGTGTTTGAACCATTTTTACTTTTTAACACAGGCATGAAATTTGTCTAGTAAAGCTTTGAAGCTTGTGTCTGTGAAGCTCATTTTAAGTTCCAACATAGTTTACGACTTAACTACTGTCATCAAAGCTGTTTCACTTTTCTTTTCACTGGGTCTCTTCAGGCAGTAATAACAGTGTAAATTCCACAATTGAGCAGTAAACATGTGGACGCCTGCGTGTGAGCTCACTGTTTCTAGGGAATTTCCCCTTCAGTGAATCCTGTAGCATGTTGGTATTTCTGGTGTCATTGTTACAACATGGGCATGTGGACTGTAGGACACAGGATGACAAACAGGTGATGATGTCATCGATCAGGTGACGGTGAGACAGAGGGAGGAGGAGGGGGAAAAAGACTCTTTGTCATTTCTCTCTGTTTACAGTCATCAAAAGTTGTGTTTGGAGACAGAACAGTGCTGTGCTTTGTCTGTGAGGGACACAGACCGGGAGAAATAAGTGTCTGTAAAAAAATGAAGGAAAGCAGACGGGTTAAAGAACAGAGATGTTTTTATTTTTCAAACATTACAGTGGATGTTGTCCCAGCAGTGCATCTGTGGTTTCATTTACAAGCTGCCAAACAGGTTCTGGCCTGTGGTACAAAGTCTACGTGATACTTCTAAACTCAAGAGGAGACAATCATGTCGACACTCGCTATAAGAGCGAAAATAAAATGTATTTCCCCCACTTGGTGTTTTTTTTTTTTTTTAATCTAAGAAGCAAATCTAAGGTTTCACACGTAAGACACCCTTCCCCTTTTCCGCAGACAGTTTCTTTTTCTTTCTTATTCTTCCCCGAATGACAGTTTCAGTCACTCAGGGTGTATTTAGCAGAAATGCACAAGACATCTATGTTCACTGTAACAGCTGCATCTCACCAGCTTTATGTCATTTCCGTAAACAGTCATTTTGAAAGAGTGCATCAATCTGAAGGGTTATTTCCTGCACCAGCTGCAGCTTATCTATTTATGAGTAACTAACATGATAGTACAAACACAATCCTTATTGCATCCTCCATTAAAACAAAGACAATCCACCCATCCCAATAAACATTTGCCCATTGTACAAAGCAAGACTTTTGACCATTTCGGCAGTGGTGGTACACTGTAATTTTTTTTTGAGTTATCTCAAACAAAGTGGCTGGTTTTGATGTGTTTACCCATTGTCACCTTGTTTCTCTCAGCTGTGAACTCATTTCTTGTAATTACTCTAACAGCAACCTCCTGCCGGAAGATGTGAGGCTCAATTTTTGACACTTAGTTTCAGCTTCCTGTGGAAACCGATGCGCATATTACCTCTGTGACTTTTACATGTGGGTTGCAGTTTTTATGTTCCTGTTTAAAGTCCTGTCTTCAATATCACTAAATGGTTATGAACATGGTGACCATATCAAATGTGTAAAACTTCATACAGGAAGATGAAAATGGAAATGGATGTTGCACAATATCTTTTAATTTGTGGTTTTGTGCTTCCAAAATTGCAACATTTATCAGATTATGGGGATTTTTGTTCAACAGATTTACTTTTCTGCGAACTTTGAGGCATGATAGACATGATAAAATTAAAAACATCTATTCCGTTGCTAGGCGCTATCTAAGTAGCTGCCTGTTGCAGCAGCTCTCTCGTCTTTGTCCGTTTCTTGTAATTTTTTTGTCTCTTTTTCGTAATCTTTGTATTTGGAGTGGATCATCACTTTGTATGGTTCATTGTCGGTCACGGACACCAAACTTTTTGTGGCTTCGGCGATATTTTTTACTACTTTTCTCCTGTGTTTGTCTGGAGATCCTACATGTAACCATGGCTGCATTGTTTACATGCAAAATTAGCTGTTAGCAGCCTGTAGCATGTCAATGCTAACTAGTGTAGGGCTTGATGATTTCCCTCGAGCTGAGGAGGAGGAGGTGAGGACGACGTGCTGGTTCTCGGATGTGAGCTGGGAGGTGACGACGTGGACCTGTCCTTCCATCCATCGTTGTTGGGAACGTGGGATCTAGCCCCGGGGGATGGACGAGCTAGCTGTGCTAACCCAGCGGCATCATGCTGTTCACGGACGTGGCTGCTGGAGCTGACATCGGACGCCGGCGCCACATTGGAGGAGCTTCGCCTGCTGTGAGCAGACAGGATCCAGGAGACAGAGACTGAACAGTCTTCTGGGGAGGCTCAGTCCTGGACCCTGTGGAGGTGGAGATTGGCTGAGCTGGAGAGTGGTGGACGAGTGGTGGACGGGATGTCGTCATCTAATTTCTTATGGACTTTTTTTGCACTTTCTATACTCTTTCTTACTTTTGTTTTCTTAAATGCTGCGGTGACTCCTGAATTTCCCCTCGGGGATAAATAAAGTATTTTCTATTCTATTCTATTCTATTCTATTCTGATAATTTCCAAAAAGAAACAGAAAAATTTACCACAACTACAAGCAGGATGTTAACTTCAGTCACTGGTTTGCCTACAGAGGAAGCTTCGAACAGTAAGTTGGAGGTTTAAAAAAAAAGGAGGAAGCTTGTCTGTGTGTGCAACAAGTGGAGCAAAGAGTTTGTACAAACTGGAAAGAGGATGGATAAAACATGCTAAAGTTTCTTAAGTCATTCCAGCTGAAGATAAAGTAAAATATCTGAATTGTATTTTTGAATCATTCATATTTTGAATACTGTATGCAACAATACATACAAGAAACACTGTTAGAAAAGCAGTTTTTAAAAGTTACAACTGAAAAAAAAAATTAATGCAGTTCTTGTATACAATCTTTAAACAGGTGTCTGTCTTTATTTAGACAGCAATGGAGTTGGACGTATTGGCAGACTCTGACCAAAAGGAGCTTCTTCTGCTGCCACCGGTTTGGAATTGGGCACTTGTCTTCAGCTTGCAGCCCAGAGAGTTTAAAATGTCCAGGAGCTGGCGTCGAAACTTCACCCCCACAAAGGCGTACAGGATTGGATTGAGGCTGCAGTGGAGGTAACCCAAAGAGCATGTTACTACAATAGCTTTCCCCAGAGAGGCTTTGACTCCACAACTTGGCTGAGTAAGAAGTGTGTCCACCATGAGTGTGATGTTGTATGGCGTCCAGCAAAGGAAGAACACCAACACAACAGCCATAATGACCCTGAAAGCTCTCTGCTTCTGGAGGCCTTGGGAGCCACACTGCAGGCGCCGCAGGATGCACGAGTAGCAAAACACTAGGACAGCTGAAGGCAGCAGGAAGCCCACAATGTGGTAGAGCAGCCGTGTTCCCAGCTGCCATTTCTCTATCCCTGAGCCGAGGTAGTTGCGAACACACTCCGCTTTGTTGCCTCGTCTGGCATCCTGTACAGCCTCCAAAAAGTACCAGTCAGGGATGGAGAGGAACACAGAGAAGAGCCACACTGACAAACAGCTGATGTGAACAACCCAAGGCTTCCTGCTTGAGTACATCTGGGTGGCGTGGACGATGGAGAGGTACCGGTCCAGACTGATGCAGGCCAGGAGAAAGATCCCACAGTAGAAATTGATCTGCAGGTTAGAAGACATAAGCCAAAGAAAAGTGAAAAATGTCTCTACAATCACTAAATAATCTCTACCTTGCACTTTGATCCATACATCTTTGTAGTAGTTTGGCATCCATTGCTAAAATACTGGATGAGGTATCAGCAGTGATGCTAACAATGATAGCAAACTGACAATATGTATTTCTGCTGCTGTGCAACTCACCGTAAAAACAGCTCCAGTGATCTTACATAGGGGGGTACCAAAAGTCCACCCCTGCTCCTGAGCAGCCTGTGTGGCATAGAAGGGCAGCGTCAGCAGCAGCAGGACGTCTGCCACACCCAGGTTAAGGATGAAGGTGTCTGTCACACTCCAAGCCTTCCTGCTCCGAAAGAGAACTCCCAGCAGCACTCCGTTCCCCAGCACACCCACAACGAAGGCCACCGAGTACAGGACGGGGATGAACACGGCCTGAAACTGCATGCCCTCTTTGAGGTCACACACGTCCCCCTGATCGCAGCAGTTGTCATATCCATAAGAGGTGTTATCATATAACTCATCTAGGCCTTCTAGGAGATCATCTCCATTGAAGACAAGAATGCTGTCGTCAATCATGAGTGAACTCTGCAGAAAAAGAGATTTGAAAAAATCAGCGTAATCTGTGTTTTCACTGAAGAGAGAGAACTATCATGGATGCTTCATCAGAAATAACAAGGCCACAGAGAAACGCCAACCTAATGGAAGTTTGTTATTATTATTATTATTATTTTAGTTTTTGAACTTTTTCACAAAAATGTCATGGCCCTTTTGACCTCTGACCTTTGATGTGTGGCCCAGAGCTAACATCAAATTACAAGAAATTACACTTAGACTAAAAATAAACTAAAACTGAAAAAATAAAACTTCCAAACTTTACCATATCTGCCAGTCTCACCCTGACCCTTACCCTGACCCTTACTCAACCAAAATAAAATTAAATACAAAAAGTAAAAGAATAGCAACAAAAAATAATAAATATTTGGTGTAACTCAAGTTCAGCTCTAACCTGTGTGACCTGTATCAACCACAGGGTGGTGCTGTGTATCTCTGAATTGATCCTGTTTGTTTGTAAGGTGATAATTTGATTGTCTTTTCATGGCAGATAATTAAAACAGAACAATTTAAAGGCCTGTAACCAAAAAAAAGATGCAGCAACACTTGAATAAGCATTTTGATGTAAAAGCACATATTATTTTGAGGTCTTTAAACACTTTGTTTTTGTTTTTCCTCACTCTTTTTTCCTAATTTGACAGCCTTAAAAAGCCATTTAAATTCATCATTATTATAATAATAATTTTGCTATTATAAAAAATATTATTAGTTGTGATAGTAGAAGTAGTAGTAGCAGTAGCATTATTTTATTTAGACTTTTTTCACAGCTTTTTAAGCATACTAAATTTTATTGTGTAACAAAAATCTTTATGGACACCAAGGAAAAATGCATGTATCTAGACAGTCTGTCTGTCCAATTTGCATACAGCCACTTGTGGTCTTTTGATCTATGTGAAACACCACAAAGCAGTTTTAGACTTTTGTATAACATTGAACACAGTGCACTTTTTTACTGTATGCGGCTTTAAGAGTTGTTTAACTTTGTTTGAATTAACACCTGAGAAGTTCATGAATTCAAATTCTTTTCCTGTTGGGGTATCCACTCTGTTGCTTTGTGGTAGCAGATCTGACTCAGAGGAAGGATGTGAACTTTGATTTAAAGTAAAGAGGTGCTTAATTTTCAAAACACATTTTAGTCATATTTTCATATATTCATGTATAATATTTTGCTCTGTTGATGCATGATCCAAAAACTTTACATTTTTTACTTTCTTAAAACTGAATCACCTTTACTGTTATCATGCTTTGATCTTTTTAGAGTGTAGCACAGTAACCATCAATCTACAGACCACATCACAGTGGAACATACTGTGGTCTGTCTGTGAGAACAGAAAGTACAAACATGGCCTCAAAATTCATGTGAACTTAGATACATCTTAGCATGCTAACAAATAGTTTATTCTGAACTCATGCCATGCTGGCCAGGTTGCAGGCTGTTAAAATTGCATGCACGAAAAAGGAGACAGGTTGAATATTTTCAGATAGAACAAGTCTGCCTCTGCCTCTGTGTATGGACTGTACTTTGTGCTACCTTTTCAGCTACAGAATTATGTTACTACCCATTGCAAAGATAATAGTAGGTGAAAAGTGTTTACACTCTATTTAGCTCATTGACAAAACTCATCTAAGTCTAACCAACCTTTATATATCAACTAGTTATGGTGATATTCTCATCTGCATGCTCTACATCCTCTCCTCGATGTTCAGCTTAATGCCCATGCTGCTTTGTGGTTTGTGTCTGGTCTAGGTTTCCGCACATCACCTTGTCATGTTTGAGAAAGTAGGTCTGTCGTCTTGGATTAACAGAGAAATGAGGCATTGGTTTTTCTTTCTCCAAAAGCCAATTCTGCAAGAAGTCTTATTTTAGCTCCTTTCTGACACCTGTCAGTGGCTGAAACTTTGCTCTGTTGTTTGTAAAAGAGTATTTAATGCTTCCATCCATCATCCTTGTCTGAACAAAAAGGTAACCAGAGACTGGATCATTGTAGTAGCTTGGAGGATTTTAAAACCAAGATTATGGATCATCTAAATATTTCATGCACATGTGTAACTGAGGGCTTGCCATCTTTTGATTGATGTGGTGAAGACACATCATTTTGGTTATTTGTCTTGGTGTGAAACTTTTGAAGCTGCTTTCTTAGCCATGATTCTCTGGATAATTTGTATTCAAGGTAAACTAAAGGTTAAATAAATAAGCATTGTGGACAAATAAGTTATTTTTGACATTTTTCATTTTTACTGTAAAAACATATGCATATGTGTTAGTACTGGGAGAGTAGGATTTTCTGTTTAAAGTTCTTATTGGCTGCACATTGAAAGTAAAAAAACAGAAATCTTCAATTTGACTGTCACAGTCATTGTACAAGTCCTGCCAGTATCCATGTGTTTTCTTCTACAGAGAGAAGTTGCAGTTCCTGATTTTCTCGTGTGCCTATTATTTGCAGTCATCCTAAAACATATGCATCATCTAAAAACAACAATGTGTAGAGTTGTAACTTACTTAAATGCAGTCCTCTGGTGTTGTAGTATCCTCAGTGTAAGGAGTGTTAAGCCTGCTCAGCAGAAATGAGCTTAAGCCCAGCTGAATTGTTAGACAGACCATAGAGGAAGCAGGAGGAGCAACTAATTCATGCAACGTGTCAAGCTGACTGGAAACATATTTCAATACCGATTGCTGCCTCATGAACAACAACTTATTAAATCAACTGCCTCCAGCTAAGAGTGGAGCAAAGCTGATGACCGCACAAAAAAAGTTAGAAAAAGTTATTTCTGTCTGTCTGTCTGTCTGTCTGTCTGTCTGTCTGTCTGTCTGTCTGTCTGTCTGTCTCATGTCTTCTTCACCTATGTGTGAAACACACCCAAAAATGCTCAACCCGCTATCGCAATAAATTACTATGCTTCTTATCTGCCCTCTGGTTGTGGTCATGTGGCTTTCTGGTCATCTTCTGTGCTTTTTATTTATTTATTTATTTTTAAATCAGTGGGTGGGGGATGCTTCACTGAGTTTTTCTGAATGAAAAAAGAGAACTAAGAAATTGGTGAACTTCAACAATGTTAATTTTTCTTCTACAAAAATGGCCTCATGTTTGTGTGCACAAATAACCTTTGAATATATTAATCAATGGAGTTCCTTCCAAAAAAATATTTTGTACTTTATTATTTTGCACTTTTGCCAGGTGAACTGGTGATTCATATTTTAACCAGTTCATTCTGAAAACAGAAGTTTCTTTAGGTTCAGTTTCAGAATCTGTTGGCATTTACAGTTTTACTTAGTTACTATGAGCATTTGCACAACAGTTGGTGCATTTCTCAAAACAATTAGTGCAAACTGCAAAACCTGGTTGATATCCTCAAAAGTAAGTTTTCATGTCAATGAGAGTGTCAGTGTCATCTAGATGAAAAGCCCTGACCCTGTTGTTTATGATAGTCAAATGGCTTTGTCATGTTTTCATTTTGACAGTTTATTCCGTCAAAGTTTCCAAATGCAAAAAGGTCAGACCTTGATGACACTACCTGAAAATGCTTAAAATTTTGTTTCTCTTTCAACCTTGTAGCATCGTTTGCAGTCACCATTGAACAAACGGCCTCCTCTTGTTGTGGGTAAAAGGGGCCTTCTTCCACCTCTGAGAGGTTGTCCTGCAATAATAAAAACCTGCAATAGAGTAAAATTACAGAAATGTACAGTAAACATGAGAGAAACTCCATTAAATTATATCAATATTGTGCACACTGACAGTGCTTCCCACTTGTAAAATGCTGCAGTACAGTAGCATACTACAAATATAGATAGATAGATAGATAGATAGATAGATAGATAGATAGATAGATAGATAGATAGATAGATAGATAGATAGATAGATAGATAGATAGATAGATAGATAGATAGATAGATAGATAGAACTTTGTGTCATCTGCAGTAAAAACAGAAATTTGTCTTTGACACGGCTTCGAGTACAAATTTAAACACACTTACAAACACAAAAAATCTTGCTTTGAAAACTGGAAATGTTCTTATGTGTGAGATAAAGTGTGTTTGTTAAACCTTGTGTGTAATGTGGCTCTTTGTAGTACATTGGTAATTTTTGTGGCTCTTGGTCTGTGACTGGTTAGCCAACTGTGTGCACAATTGTGACATATTTATTTTGGCATTAACACTGAATGGTCTCATTAATACACTGTGATGTGTATATCAACTCATGTGCGATTATTGTGTGTTATTTATATGAATGTACATGTCAGTACATAACAACACTGTAAACGAACAGGCTAACTAACTAGCCTCTATCCTCTGTGGTGCCTGGATGCGTTTCTGAACAAGCCAACAGTATGACTGACCAGAACTTACTCTGTTCCTTTTCAGAAATTAAACTGCAGCAGATACAGACAGAAAAGCCTCCTATTCATCTTTATGGAATACAACGTTGTGTTAAGGGTTTTAGAGAACCAGCCAGCTGCTGCAAGGAGCAACTGATGACGGTTACATATGGATAAGACAGTCACTCCTCTTCTTTTCTCTGGCTGTTTACTCCATCTAATTCATTGTCTTTCCATCATCAGAGACCCATGATAATCCATTTTGATCAACATGAAATAAGCAATTGATGATGTAGGAAACAGCTGAGAATTGTGCATAATCATTTGCATTGTTGTCCCAAAGCATTTGCGATTCATTGTGAGAAACTGTTTTTTTTGATGTGCACAACTGAGGCAATGATGTGAATGTAAATGTGTGGAGCACTGTTGGTGTATAATAAACCAGAAACAACAACCTGACTGACCCAACAACACCACCTGCAGGATTGCACCCCAGGAACTATACCAACACTTAAGTCATTTAAAGGAAACACAGGTTCAACAGCTGAAGTAAGACAGGGACGTGGTTCCAAAAGAGAATGTAAATTTGTTAATTCTTTAGATCGGATGTATCTGTGGAGAGAGGGGTGTCAGAGATCGGTTAATTAGGTAATGTAGAAAAATATATCAAAGTTCATTACAGTATGATTAGTTTGTTTTATTCTAAAAAAATAAAAAATAAAAATAAAAAAAACACTTCCAGTCAAGTGAAATTTAAAAATTAGTAAAATGACAGGGGGTAGTGGGGGGTACCAGCAGAGTGGAGGCAGTCTGACACCAAAAAGTGTGTTCCAGAAGTGCAACTTACTCACCACCACTCACCCACCTAGAGTGCCTATCCTCCACCAGCAGCTAGCATCCACTTCACAACAGGGAATTAACTAAAGTTTTGAGTAAAGAACAGCAAATAAACCAGTTTTATTTAGTTTGAAAATACATAAAAGCTAATATGACCACTTCAGCAAAACAGCAGCCGATCAAGGGTCTGAAATACAGACAAAAACAAATTACATGCTATAACTTCTTTGTAACAACATGATAAATATGTAATCAACCCTCAAGATATGTTGCCCAACTCTTAGCCATTAACTGTCTGACAGCTACCCCAGACTTCAAGTTGGTAAGCCTCAAGAGAAGGACCGTCAGGAAGCAGACTCTAAATACGAGAGATAAAAAAGGGTCTTTCAAAATATCTCCACAACTCAGCAGTGAGTCAACAATGTGTGAAAAAGACAAACCTTAGCAAACCACAGTTCACATGAAGCAGAGAAGCAGACAGAGGACTATTTTAAGACCAATAAAACTGTTAATTTCAAGTAGATACAAACATACATTAAAAACAAGAGAAAACTGTAGTGCTAAATTACTGTCCAATATACACACTAGTACCCCCTACAAAATGTTTGAATCACAGAATTTACAGTAGTTCTACCAACAATTGGCCGCGCCATTCCACCAGCCTAAGGCCACTATGAGGCCTTTATTGACAATATGGTCAACAATTGCAGTCCTGATTTCATCAGGAATCCACCTCCATACTTGGCCTCTTCTTCCTCTCCCCCTGCTTTGTCCCCTTCCTTCTCGCATCCCCAACCCTCTTCCACCACACTGACCTGCCATTCTTATGTCACTGTATTGTGGAAATGGTTAACACTTTGTCCTGTCCAATTCGTATATGCTAGCCAAGTGAGAGTTCATGGGATTGAGCTCTGAGTGGCTGTAAAGAAGTGGCTCATCATTGGTTGCAACTGATGCTTCACTCACCCCTCTTCCCCTGTGAAAGTTGAGGTTCATCTGAGAGAAGTTGTGCAGGAATTTTCAGGAAAAAATGATGAAGAAATGTATAAAATTTGCTTGACAGATTTTGACAACTAGCTCACATATTGGATGTGATGACCCAAGCAATGAAATAAGAACTTTTAGTTATATAGAGAATGACTATTTAGCATTCATAAGTCTAGTTTAATTTAACTGACATGACATCAGCAAATGATAACGTTAGAAAACAGAATTGAACGGAGGCAACCAATGCATATCCAAAAGCATTTGCAATTTCTTGGAGGGAATGAGATACTGCTACTCTATTGTGCACAAATGACTAAATGCTGTGGTGGTTGAACTAAGTTTTATGAGAATTTTTATTCTGATCAGAGAAATGCACAGAAGTGACTGAGAGAAGCTGTTATTTCTCTGCTAAAAAATGTCGTCATTATGTTTGTGAAGACAAATGACCTTTGAATGGAGTTTCATCCAAATAAACCATAAGGTAACTCACTCATCAAAACCATTTTGTACTTCATAGTTAAGCACTCTTACCAGGCGATGATTCATTGTGAAACAGAAGTTCCCTATGGTTCAGTTTCAAAATCTGTTGACATTTAAAAGAAATACCTGTTGTACTGTGCTCATTGACATTTCAGCTTCATACGTACTTGCTTAAGACAACGTCAAGTGTTCATCTGCTTTTACTGCTTTTGTTGTCTGGAACATCAGCAGGAAGTTTTGCTTTGAGGTACATGACTTTCAGATCACCTTTTGTTTCCTCAGAAGAGCATCTCAACTTCCTTTCTGAGGCCCACAGGAGATTGACTATGATTAAATTATGAATAAACTGGCATGACTGAATTTTCAATAGGATTTTAAATGAAGTCCTCAACATGTGTATGACTGAATGTGCAAGCCATATATTTAACTAATACAGCATCTAAGCTGCACGTTTGCATCATTTTTTTTCTTTAATCCCCAGAGATACGATGTGTTTATGCTGGCTAAAGCAAAAGAGACAACAGGTAACACCTCAAACTGACAACTAACACATTGGTGTTACAGTGCTAAAAGTAACACATTTCCATCCTATTCAGCCTTTTTTTTTTTTTTTTTTAAATTCATTGCATTCTTCATTGAGATCTTTGTTGTTTGTTTTTGTTAACCTGGTGATTGCAGTTGTCACCAGGCATCAGTAATAGAGCAAGATATAGAGTGGTATGTCAACCATTACATTGCAAAGAAGACTACAAGCCAGCACACACGAATGTTTACAACTTTATGTTTAAGAAAACATTTTACAGTTTCTTGTTTTTTGTTGTTTGGTTTTGTTTTTGTTTGTTTGTTTGTTTTTTGCAACACATGGATTATACACATTTTGTGCTCAAAAATATTACATGATTTTTGTCCTTTTTTTTGTCCCTTAGCCAATGGAGATATAGGGATGGTTAGATGGGCAGGGGTTGTTCCTGCGATGAAAATGTCTTGACATGGTTATATTTTGATTAAATTTTGTATGAGTATCAATTATTAAAAAACCACATCACCGTGCAATCTCTGTCTGCAATCATCTGCAAATATCCTCTTCTCACACCTTCATTTTTTCAAGTGTGCCTTACTGATGTGTGTATGCATCCTGTCTTGCAAAGATGACACCTGTGAGAGACAGGTTTTTTTGATGATTGTCTGTTTCCCCCTCATGTGCATATGTTGAGCCTTTTCCTGTTTTTTCACACCTTATTCTTGTTTTCACTTCGCGGTTACAGAGGCTGAAAAAGCCTACATCAAGTCTGTGTCAGTCTGACTATTCAAACCCACAACTAAAAAAATAATAAAACTATCTGCCATGTACACTTACCGTTTCATCTGAAATGGAAACTTGCGTGCGTGCAGTGAGCAGGAATATATGATTAAACTGTGATTTGTGATGTGCTGTTTTTGCATATGTGAAACTCCAAAATATCACATTCAACGTAACACAATGCAGCAGATAAGACTGTGTGGTGAATTATTTGAAAGCGTAAAGGCTTCCCAAGAATTGCAGATACATAATTGTGGTTTTAGACAGAGACACTAAAAGTCTTTTCCCCTGCATGGACCATTAACATGTGTGCTTTAAAAGTTCACTTTGACTGGAAAAAGTAAAAGTTTCTTTTAAATAAGGTTTGCAAAGTTGCATAAAAGCTTCTAAATTTGTCGTAAGTGAGTCATAGTAACACGTGACTTGAGGAATTGAAACAACCTAAGAAAAAAAAACATTTCCATGTGCTGGTTTTGTTTCCTGAATTTTGAACAACAGAGATGGTAACCATGTTACTTTGTTTGAATAGTAGTGACAGTGACAAATAAGGGCCTGTACCACAAATGTGCTTTGAACTTGTTAGAACAGCATGTAAGATTTTTTTTTTTTTTTTTGAATGTGTAATTTGCATTTCTGTTGGCGTCATTGTATTTTATATGACATTTCTACCATTTTTAACAATTAAAGTATCATTAAACTGTTAAATGGTGTAACCACAAAACCAGGACAAGTATTAAAGAATTCACCTTCCTGGAACTCATGCAAGTGTAATGATGAGATAAGTTATTTTTGTAAAATGTAAATTCAATGACTATTTAAAATTGTGTATTTCTAATCCTAATAGTTTGGGTTTTGTTGTACTGAGCAAGTCAGTATGCCATAGACATCATTTCCCTCTATTTCTGTGTCGGATGGTTTAAAATTATTTTGAGTACCATTTTACAATATCAGATTTTTTTTTTGTTTTTAGTCAAAATCTTTTTTATTGAGGTACAAAAAGAGTTTACAAAAAGTGCAGTGCTGATCGGTCACTGAAAATATACAATTTTATGAATGACCACAAAGTGCAGTTAGCAGTTAAATCGACATAGAGAAAGGTGAAAAATGGAAAAATGGGTGTAAAAAGAAGAGAGGAAAAGGGAGAGAGAGAGAGAGAGAGAGAGAGAGAGAAAAAAAAGAGTTTTATCAACTGCACACAGTACATAAGTGAGGCATGGACCTACAACAACGGGCCGCATTACCATTTTGCTTTTTAGGTAAATTAAGACAAACAGTATCAGATTTTTTAAATGGAAAACATTGGTTACAACTACTCCACACCAACTGACCACACCTTTCACCTAGCAAACAGTCATTTAAAAGCACTTTAACATTTACATACTGAGCGGTCCATTGACCTTAATCTTTCTGTGAAGATGCATGTTGACATGAGGAGATCAGTGTGCTGTTAAACTTAATTTTGAAAGTGAAAAAAAAAAATCAAGGAAACTCAAAAAGTGTTGGGTTTTTTTTCAGAAATTTGTTATAGTTGTTTTCTTGATCCATATCACTAACAATTTTTAATGAAATTATTTACATTTTCTCATACTGTTTCATCCTTCTTCTCCCTGGGTTCAACTTAGTTTGAACCACTTTTGTGAAATGTAACAATGACCTCTAGAAAGGGCTTGATATCCCACTCTCAGTCTGATGCCACAGTCTGAACCCTGTCTTTCTTTTGAAGAACCTGGTTTCACTTTAAGCCTTTGCTTTCACCACATTGTAGGTTAGTGTGCCACCATAACATCAGTGGAGGCCATCTTATCCAAGAATGCGGTACTCAAAACAGTTTCAGACCTGACTTCCAAAACTTGATTATTTTCTTGTTAAATTGTATTCCATGAGTGAAGTCAAGTTAGTTTTTTTAAAAAAGTACATTTGAAGGCAACCACCCTGCTTGGCGCATAGAAAAGAGATACAAGAAAGAAAACAGCTAAATATTTATATGTATGTTGGAATGATTAGAATCTCATCAGAAAAGAGAGGAACTGGGTTTCTAACAATGACTTCAAACATTCACCAGAGGAAGCAGATCACTCTTGTCTGACAGGGGCAACTGCAGTGAATGCTGGTTGAGTTTTAGGCACTTCCAGAAGCAGCTAATTTGTTGAACAGCGCTCCAGCTGAAGTATGGGCACAGATTCTTAGCAAAATCTATTAAAATTTACCAACCAAATTGTCAAATGGGTCCTGAGACAGTCTGGAAGCCAGTGGAGAGAGAGGAGCACAGGTGTGACTTGGTTCCTCTTTCATTTTCCTGTCATGAGGCAAGAGGTAGGCTTCAGCTGCAGATGACGGATCTAGGGCAACACAGCGAAAAACACTAGTCAACATGAGGCGTGCATGCATCACCCCCTCTAAAAGTTTGGAGGGCATATATGAGTCTCAACAGAAAGATCTGCATCACTAGTAATCTTTGAAATGTGAACTAAAATCTGAACACATGAGGCTTGAGGTAAGAGAGTGCTCACAGCCAACTGTTCAGGGTGAAAAAACTCAGAGATGGTTTTCTTTTATTTCATGTTGGCTGATAAACTTAGAGTGTTTCTGTGGTTAACATCTTTATATCACTTTTTATAATGAATCTAACAAAATGTTATGGATTGTTTCACACACCCTCCAAGCCTGTAACCTCATACTGTACAGGAGGTTAACCAGTGTTTAACACTGTAATACAGACACCTTTAAGGCGACACTGGACTGTCAGAAAGATTTTTTTTTTTCGTTCCTTTCTGTTGTCTCTCATTTTTCTTGGTTCACAGAAATTTCGAATTTACTGCTTCTGTTTAGAAAAGGTTAACTCTGCACATTCAAATCAAAACAGGAAGGACTGGCAGCTGTGACCCAGCTGCTCTCTCCATTACCTATTAAGGACACCTTTCACCAAATACAGGGGTCGTTGTGTGAAGTATGCGACAGAATAAAAATCTTATGGCACTTTGTCACACCAACTAGGTTTTTCCTTCTGTCTAAATTCTTGCTTGTGTTGTACATCGCTTTGGACAAAAGCGACTGCTTAATGAACTGTACAACTGTAGAAAATTGAATGAAGCAACTCACAACTAACACAGCAACACTCAATTTAAGGTTTATTTTTGTCAGATTTATTCTTGTCTGCAGCAAAGTGATGAGCGGTAAACTTTAGAATTTTGACACTGTCAGCTTAAAATGGAAAAACGTGAAGGAGGCTTCACTGAATTTTCCCATCTCTGTACTGAATGTTTTAGCCAATGGAACAAAATGCAGATTAAATTTGCACCCGTTGCAGTAATTACTGTAAATACTGCTCTGCTAAAGTGTGAGGATTGAGCTATGACAGTAACAGTGAAACAGAGAAACCACAGGGCACTTAGGTTTTTTTTTACTATCATTATCATCATTATTATTGGTTGAGGAGTAGAGAAAAACAGGGGTTTTGGTAAGAATTCATCCTTTGTTGGGAGTTTGCAGATAGGGTTGCTTTGAGGTCATGTTAAACCCACTTTGCAGAAAACATAAAACAAACCGGAGGGGAAAAACATGTTTCTATTTTAAGTGAAAACTCAATTTTTGTCTAATACTGGATTATGTGATACAAACACTGACTCTATAGTAAAATGGGCAGCATTCCTACATCCATCTTTTCTCTTTGTCAGCTGTAACGCTAGTGCTTTTAGGACAAAAATAGTAGCCATTATTCCTCTTAATCTCTGGGTGGTGAGCTTTTTGAGTGGCCAGTATCAGTGAAATTATATTTTTACATTCTGAATATCTACACTGATTTTCATACGGCACCTTTGTGTGTGATTCAAAGACAGTGTTAGACTTTCAATTAGTTTACGCAAGTTTCATGAAAGATGTATGGACTACAGAAGTATGTATAATAAATGGTGTTATGAATAAGCAAAAGAAACTGTAATAGGGGGAGTAAAAGAAAGGTTACTTGCCACTGGTAAAAAGTCACTGTATGCCAAAAAAAAGTCCCACTACGCCCAGAGGTGGTGGAACTGAACCAGTGGAGCGTTGTGTAGCTAATCTGTTGTGAAGTCAACATACCTCTTCAATAGCAAAACATTCAATAAATAGAAAATACAGTCTCTACCTCAAACATACAATGAACTAAATAAAGTTACTTTCTGCTATAAAGAAGTTATTTTTCATCCTGTCCTTATTTATTTATTTATTTATTTGACAAATAAGGCAGTTTTTCTTTACATCTCTCTTGACAAACAATAAGACTGTGAATTATGATGTACTGAAGTTCAAGACTAAACATACTTTTTCTTTAATTCTAGTCACATGAATTAAGGTGAAACAAATCAATTCACAGCATAGTCTAATATTTCATTAGACATACTGAATATAATTACATTAAAATATATGGCAGCCTGGAACAACTAAAGTAACCATCATGCAGCTGACATAAGTATAACCACAGTTACTCTGAGCTTGGCTAAAAAGAGATGTAAGGGTCTGATACACAGCCACCCCTGTCCCTCTTCACATTATGCTGGGCTTAAATGTGTTGAAACTGTTGTTTCAGGAGGACTGCAGATGAACACAAATGTCACATTGACTTGAAGGCACCCTGGCTCCACCTGCTGGACATGCTTGCATTCGAGTTAAGTAGAAATATGAGGAAAAGTCAATAAAATAGCTGAGAATTAGTGTTTGAGAGATTATATCTACATTTCCTGATAATATAAAAACACTGTGATAAGTAATGTGCCAGACTCTTCTCCTTTGTTGTTCCCAAATGGTGGAATGAAATACCTAACTTACCTAACCTCCCTTTCTACTTTTAAAAGATGTCTGAAGAGTAATCTGTTCAGGAAACACTTAGGCCCTTATTCTGACCCTTCTCCTCTTTGTCCTGAGGGGTAGAAGGAGTCAGAGCAATTTCATAAACATAGTTTATTTGTTTTGTATGATCACATGGATGGAGTTAAGATATGTATAAAAATCATGAAACAAGGGATGACTGGAATCATAGAAATTTCTGGATTAGGCCAAGCCTCGTATACAACAATAGGGGTCTTTTAGTTGGCTCAAACCCAAATAGAATAATAGAAATTTCTGAATTAGGCCAAGCCCCAATCTATGACCTAAGAGAGAAGAAAGGAGACAGCAAACAAGTGCTTGGTTTAATCCTCTGTCCCTCTCAGCTTTATTCATAATAACAGAATATGTATTGATATGATATATTTTGATATATTTTGCTCTGTTTGTAAATTGGCGTGTGATTTAATCGAAATAAGATCCACCTGTGAGCAGACACCTTAAGATAAGCTCAGGGACCACTACCTTTTAATCAGTTTACAGTACACAGTGCAGTGGATAAACACTTTGATACGTCATGTTGAAGGTGGACCTTGAGACCCACTCACTCAAAACAAGCCTGTCCTAAGGGCAAAACATGTTCAATAACGACATCAAATATCCAACAAAGATTAGCATAATTTTCTTTTACCAATACCACAAATCTGAATAGGAAGATTGTTGGAAAAAAGAAATACAAAGATGAGACCTTCAGACCTTGCCGTAAACCTAAATAGGAAAATCATTAATCAACCAATGACCCTAAACCTGACCTAAAAATCATGAAACAAAACTAGACCCCAAACCTGAGGATAAAATTCACAAAAAACTGATGGCTCCAGAGCTGAATTGATAAATCATGAAAACCAAGAGGAAGGGGAAAACAATGACCCCAAACCTGACCCAAAAATCATGAAACAAGTGATGACCCTGGACCTGAATTCAAGATCATTTTATTCAAAAATAAGTGAAGATATTGGGCCTGGAGAAAATTAATGACAAAGTAGTAAAAAAGTTTATAGGATGGCAAAAGATACCACATTTTGCAACCGGATTGATTTATTGGTTAACTTAGCATAGAAGTATATGAAGCTTTATTAAAACAAGATCAACGGAAAAGTGGCAAAAGCAATGGGAGAATAAAAGAAAAAGAATACACTAGGATATTGGAGAAATTGATAAGTGGTGCTCCAAAAATAAGTGGAGTATCAAGTTTTTGTTTCAATAACTCAGGTGGTATAAGCTCATTGAGGGAACAGGAGTTATTATCATTATTATCATTTTTATTATTAGTAATGGTAGTAGTAGTAGTAGTATATACATACATACATACATATATATATATATATATATATATATATATATATATATATATATATATATATATATATATATATATATATATATATATATATATAATTTATGTTTGTTTTTGTTTTTTGAAACAAAAGATAGGATACATTAAATATTTTGATCCACACTCCATACCACTAGGTGGCGGGAATGCACCAATAAGTTACGAAGTCCACCAGACGGCACTGTGTGTTTGTTCCTGTCAGCCGTTGAGACGGAAAAGGAGGGTGTGTGACGCATCAACAGACTGAGGTATTCGGACTTATCTACCCTTAACTGGTCTGTATGAGTGAATTTAAAGTAGTCAGATAACTCGTGACTGTGATGTGAATATTTGTATTGTAATACTATACTTACGATAACCTTATATACTCACAGTATCTTCGTGTTTCCGTCAGTTGGTGGTGTCTTGGAAAACGAAACTGAAGCGGCACCGCGAAGCCATGGCTGACGGTATGGACGAAGAAATGTCGGACGAGCCTCTCCTTCTGCAGGAGTTAACCTGTCCTGTGTGTCAGGGCGTCTACCGCAACCCCATGCTACTCCCGTGTACCCACAGCTTCTGCCAGGAGTGTCTTCAGAGAAGCATGGAGGTGACAAATAGATGTCCAATATGTAGGAGTGAGTTCCAGCCAGGCCAGGAAATTATGAACCGAGCGCTCGGGGAGGCATGCGAGAAATTCATGAACTGGAACCCGCGGCCGTTCCACCAACCTGCGAGAGAGAGCCTTTGTAACATCCACCTGAAGCCTCTAGAGCTGTACTGTGAGAAAGACGAGGAGGCCGTGTGTGTCGACTGTGTGTCCCTACATAACACACACAGGTTGTGGTCACTTAGCAAGGGAGCGCCAATATGTAAGGTAAAATCAAGTTATACCTTTGAAATACACACGATAAGGAACGTGTTTATACAATTTTGGAATCCTCTTCTGGCCCTGTAGTTCCATGAGACTGCATCCGTCAGCCCTTAACATTACATGCATCTTTTTAAGTAGAGCCTTTTTATGCACTTAGGTCTTACCTGAATTAACAGTTTCTGATCACTCACCTGAACATTCATCCACAAAAATATCTTTTGAGAAGGATATTTTGGAATATAATATCAATCCTTTTTTCATGAAGCTCTGACTCTGTTTGCCTTGTGTTCTGCTCTGTCTCCATCTAGAAGGAGCTCGGCATCAAAGTCCAGATTTTTGAAAAGAAACTGGATTTATACAAGAAAACAACGCATAAAATCAACAGTGCTGTGGAGCACATCAAGGTGGAGTGAACTTTGCTGCTTTTGCTTTTTATGTTTTATTTTACAGGACACCCATACTGTATAGAACAACAGCATGGGTCAGTTAACTTTCTATACTGTGCTGCTTAGATTTCACATTTCAACATTCCTCGTTTGCTTTGTGTAGCATCAAGCCGGGCAGGCAGAGAAGCAGATCAGGGACGAGTTTGACAGGCTTCGACAGGAGCTTTTCAAAGAAGAATCTCAACGTCTGCATGCCCTTGCTACCGAAGAGGATGAGAAGATCGCTGCCCTACAGGAACTGAATAATAAAACGAAAAAGGACATTGTTGATCTGAAAGAGATCATTGACACTCTGAAGAAAGAGATGGGAAATGAGGATCTACCCCTTGTGCAGGTAAGTACAGGATGCTTAGCCTCAGTTTTAAGAGTATATCTTATTTTTCTGTTCTGTTGACCTCACGTGAACCTCTTCTTTTTGTTTTTTAGAACTTCAAGGCTATAAAAAGAAAGTAAGTAACTGGAACTGGAAGTAAAGCAGGGAGGGACACTTCACCACGCATTCACGCTACAATAGCTTTAATTTTTTGAGGAATGTGTGGTCTCTAGTTAATGTTATATTCTATTCTTTAGAGCCCAGTGGACTGGCGAGGACCCTTGCCTTCGAGGAGAATCTCTTTTGAATATGGGAAAGCATGTCGGTGCTTTGAGTTTTAAAATCTGGAAAAGCATGCAGGCCCATGTTAACTGCAGTAAGTAAAGTACATCATGTGAGCAGTGAGTGAAAACCTTTAATGACTTTAGCTCAACCTATATGCTAGTCTCTATAATAGCATTTGGACTCAACTTTTCCAAGACTGTGACCACCTTATTTTAGCATCATGCTTCTTCAGAAACCACTAATTTAGGTCACCAAGACTACGTGTTTGATTTTTACACCATTTGTGATTTATAACCCAATTAAGTCATTTTTTTTAGGTGTGCAGTTCATGTGTCAAGTAGTCTGATCACAAAGTTTAGCCTTGTTTTTATTGGGGATTATTAACTTGAATTTTGGTACAAAATATCATCCCTCTGGTTTTAAGGAAATTGCATGAATGTTGAATTTTCGTATGTACTTTTCATTCAATGTGTTTAATGCTTAGAACAGACTCAGAGTGAGGAGGGGATCTCAAGTCTCAAGATCTACCTTCTACATGAGTTCTCAATATGTAGCTCCACATCACTGTGTACTATGGACTGGTTACAGCGGTGGTCTCAGAGGTCACAGTTGGATCTCAGTCTGTTTATGTGTCCCAACTTGTTTGTCACGCTGTAGATATACTCTGTTTTTCTAAGTAAAAGCAGAGAGAGAGACAAAGGATTGAACAAAGCACTCATTTTCTGTCTCCTTTCTCTCTCCCTTTGATCAAAGATTTGGGCTAGGCCTAACTGAGAAGCTTCTGTTTTACTTTTGCCAGGCCCAAGTTAGAGATCTTTACAGTTTTATTTGGGCTAAGCCCAAACTAGAAATTTTTATTATTGCACCGTCTTTTCAATAGTTTTTTTCCCTCAAATGTTAGCTGTAACACAAAACTGTATCTTGTCTTGTTTTTCAGATCCTGTGGTTTTTGATCCGAACACAGCCTCTCCATGGTTATCTTTGAGTGAAGATTTGACAGGTGTGAAAGAGAGTGCAGAGCGACTGACCGTCCCCGACAACCTGGACCGCTTTGAACCCTGTATCTTTGTCCTGGGCGCTGAGGGTTATACCTCTGGGAAACACAGATGGGACATCATTGTTGGGGACAACCCCAAGTGGGTTTTGGGAGTGTGTAATGAGTCAGTGGCCCGTAAAAAGAAGTTCACCATCTCTACAACCCGAGGTGTATGGTCCATAGGACTGAGCAAAGGGGTGTACACTGCTTTAACACCTGAGCGTACAGAGCTTCAGGTTCAGGAGCGTCCTGAAAGGATCCGGATCAAGTTAAACATTGATAGAGGAGAGGTGTCATTTTGGGATGGAGGGACAGCAAAGCACCTGGTAACCTTAAAACACAAGTTTACTGAGAAGATGTTCCCTTTTTTCGGCCCTGGACTCCACAATACACCAGTAGTTCTGGCTCCAGGGAAAATAGCTGTACACACCTCATGAAAGGCTTCTAGACTGCAGTGAGAATCAAAATTCAGCTCTAAAAAGTGCAGATTCACTCCTTGAAAAAAGAAACCAATTATGCAAAGAAACAAAATGAAACACTAGTAGTCAAAGAGGGGGGATTAGATTTATTATTTAAAATGAAAATAATCAGAGATAAACCAGTTTTGACATCAGACATTCAAAAATTGAATGACTAAAACTATTGAACGAAGAACATTCATGCAGCGCTTCATTAAAACTAAATTTAGATTTGGTTGAAATTTCTTATTCGGCTTCAATCTATAATAAATACATTTATATTGAAAATATAACCCAAGTAATTTTGTGTTTAAAGGTTGCTGTCCAGTAATAAATTGCTAACATGAGAAATTAAAAGCCTTTTTCTGTGTTTGAGGATGAATGGTAGAAAAGAGATCAAAAAATGAAACTGAGATTTCTCGGTTTGCAGAAAATACCTTTGACCAAAGATTTTATGTGTGCCTTAAGAAAGTAGGTTGACCAGCTTTGTCACCCTCACGTAGAAGTGATGGAACAGGAAAAAATGTTTAAAAAAGTTTTAAAAGCTTTAGTTTGTCATCTATACTACAGCTTGTGGGGCACCTGTCTGATGAGATTTTTTTGGCAGAGTTGGTTAAATACTTTGACTTTTTTTTATGACAATTTCATATATGTTTTATCGGCTGTTCCAATCAATAATTGAAATCAGATGTCTTCTTCTTGTGCCTTGTGTCATGCTTAAAAAATGTTTGCACTCTTCTCCCTAAAGTTAGTTAGTTTCCACCTTAAAGATGCTAAATGAGATGGTTCCTGATGACGACACCCACAGTCACTTTGTAGTACCAATATTTTGCTGAAGTTTTTTTTATTATTGCATAAATCTTTTTACATTTGTTTTAATTGTTTTCATAAATATTATTGATTAAACATACTTCTGCTTCTGCTTAAATATTTTCTCCATTCCTCATTCATCTGGTTTCACCTCGCTCTTGCTATTTAAAACAAGTTGTGACACGCTATGCCTTAGCCACCTCCAATGCTATTGATTAGAGTTTGACTGTGAGAGAAATGACAGTTGTTATCACAGTATCACGGGAGGGAGGTTTTCAAAACACCAAATTCAAGTGAATTATTTCAGGACCGAGTGTAGAGGAAAATTTACTTCTTAGATAAAAAGCAGAAAGTTCCAGTGGCTGTATAAGCAAGAGTTAGGTTACTTTACATAAAATATTTTTTAGCTTAAGGGAAACTTTGTGATTTAAGTGATGGGGCAAGGCTCTAGATTCTTTAAAAGGTAAAAGCACAGTATAGCGGCATATGTTAATGTTACAGATCAATCCAGAAATCTATTAGTAATTGTAATTATACATCTTACTTTGGGGTGTCTTTCAAGTCACCCAGTGTCACCTTACAGATAAAGCATAGTAAAGTATTTAGCCAGAAAAACTATTTAAATAAAGGTACTAAAATAATGGAATTAGCATCAGAACACAGTATAGCCATTTCCCAAAACATTTCTACTTTGTGTAAATGAATCAGAATCATTTGTATTACACTAACATAGAGTAAAAATGGAATGTTAATGCATAAATCACCATAGTTTTGTAACTCAAAAAGATGGGGCCAGCTTTTCCTATTAAAATATGTAGCTGACTCTGCATGGCTCAATCCATATTTCGTATCATTCACTTGAATCAAAAAAGTGACACGCAGCATCAGAACACTGTAGTTGAGTAAAGATATTATTGCCCTCTGAAATTTGGGGAAGCAAAGACATATGGTAAATATGTTTGATTATAAATTAAAATTATGTTTTACTCTTCAATATTTATCTACTTTTATATGACTAGCCATTTTTTTAATTATTTCTTTTCTTTTTAAATGACCATTTAAGAGAAGTTATGATGATGTTCATTCGTTGGACAGCTGTTAGGCATACAACAGCCAGGTAGACATGCTGAAGAGGCAGGTAATGATTAAAAGCCTGATAATGATGTGCTTTGGTTATAGAAAGGAAAAAGAAATACAAATGTTAAAAATAAAACTTTTTGCTGCATATATGTATTTATTCTATTCATGTGACCATTTAAAGGTTTTTCTTGACAGAGATGGAAATTATACTCCATGTCATTTAACATCTATGGCTAAAATGCTGAAATGTACTAGTTTTTTTTGGAAGGAGATTACTCTTACTGTGCTACAGAACTCCCTGCTCTGTTCTTTATTGCTGGAGATTAAGGTCAGTTTCAGAGTCCAAAACAAACAAGAAAATTGTGATGCTGAAAAAATGAAACACAACTTCATAGCTCCAATTGTGGAGGAGCTGTTTGACTGCTGGGTTGTTAAGTGCCTTGGGAGTCTCAAAGGTGTTGGTGACAATGATGTGTTTCAGACAGGCCAACTGATCTGAAGTCATGAATCTTACTTTGACTTATTTGGATTTGATAACAACAAATAAGTTCCAAGTTGGCTCTGTACCGTAGACTGTCCAATGCTCTATCCAGATGTTAAAACGTTTTTTTTTCTCTCCACTGGATGGCAGTGGTGGGTTATATCACTTGCGGCGCTGTCTTCTGTGTTGTCAACCACTGGTTGTGCTAGCCTGTCATAAACACCAAAACAACGGACATCTGTCCCGAGAATGGGCTGCTGCGATCGGCAAGATTCTGTAACTTGTTCCGCCGTTAGTCAGTAGCTCTCCAAGCAATGTAATGGGCGAGACTTGTATCATGATTCTGTGGTCACGGAACGATGAAGTACAGGAAATAATGACTTGAATTGGTTGAATTTGCAGCTGCTCACGATTGCGCATCTGGATCCGTCTGAGCCGCAACTGTTAGCTATCGAAGAGGCTAGCCTAGCACTGCAGTGTGGTAGCCCCATCCAGGGCTGCAGGGACCCTGAACCAGCTGCGACGAGCTAGTTCAGCTAGCTGTCAGTCTTAGCACTCGTAGACATTTAGTTAGTTAGTTAGATAGCCTGCGGGGACCCCTGCTTTTAGATGCTAGTACGCTTCCTAGATATGATTATTTGTATGATATGCTTCTAATTAAAGACATGCTGATTTATTAGCAATGCTCTTGCGCAACACTTTATTTTTCAAATTCACGGTGTAATACTATTTACATTTTTAGGCGACTGGTACGCAGATGTCTGCATATAACGCTAACATCAAGCTGTTAACGGTTACATTGGCGACTGAAAATCTATTTAATTCTACTGTTTAAGGGGATTTGCAGCAAACCTGGAGGTCCATACCAAAATCTTGTGAGAGATCTGTCTGTGTAGAGATATATCACTACCTATAGAGGGAATCATGGGTTACCTGAAACAGTTTGACCCTTGGCTTCCCAGAGAAATAATCCTCAATATCCGATGGGCATAGATCTTTTTTGTGTGGTCTATCAGGATCTTGACTGATTGCTCGGGTTGTCGTCCTTTGCAGAATAATTCTGTTACATATTTATGATGGCAATTTGTCTAACTAGATGATTCTTTCTCACGTTTTGCTTCACATCATCCAGGCTTTGCCAGTGATGGCCTCCCCGCTCCCTGTCTCTGCTATCCTGGTGGTCCTGTTGTTGGCTGGGTCACCTGTGTGTCGGGCAGGGGACTGCAAGGGCCATAGGCAGGTGTTAAGGGGACCACCAGGGTACGTCACAGATGGGCCAGGAAACTACTCTGTTAATGGGAACTGCGAGTGGCTAATCAAAGGTATTCTGAGCTAAAATACTGTTACAGTTCAGGAAACATTAAAATGTGCATACCTAAATGTTTAACTTTTCATTTTCTTATTCCCACTCATTTTCTTGTTCACTAGCTCCCAACAACAGTCATCGCATTGTCTTACATTTCACCTTCATGGACACAGAGTGTACCCATGACTACCTGTTTGTATATGATGGAGACTCCTATCAGAGCCCTCTCCTGGCTAGTCTGAGTGGAAACACTCTGCCTCAACCTATCGAGGCCAAGTCTGGGAAGGTAACCAACTGGAACGAGATGAGAGGAACTCTGATACAGTCTAACTATAAAACTTAATAACTTTATGTCTGTTATTAAACATTCTTATTTCAGATGCTGCTCCATCTCTTCAGTGATGCTGATTACAACCTGCTGGGCTTCAATGCTACCTACACCTTCTCTTTGTGCCCTGGAGCCTGTGGTGGGCATGGCCGCTGTGATCCTTCTACATTAAAGTGCCACTGTCATCAGGGTTGGGGAGGAGCAGCTTGTACAACCCCTCTTTGCTCCCAGGCCTGTGCAGTAAATGGCCAATGTGACGAGGTAAGAGTGGGGAGGTTAAATAATCACATTACAAACAGCTAAATGGCCACTCATCCTTATTTAAAAACATTTATGATGTGCAGCTTAAAAAATGTTTATACAAATTCAAGTATTTAATTCTCTGTGTTTCACCTCAGAAAGGAGAACGTTGCCAGTGCAACCCTGGCTTTTTAGGTCATAGCTGCCAGCTTAGTTTCCATGATGACAGTGGGGCTGGGCAGTGGTGGCGTGTGAGTGAAGAAAACCCTTACACACCTCCTAGGACAGGTTCTGCTGGTGTGTACCTGTCCTCTGCTGGAGCCATGTACTTGTTTGGCGGTAAGAGGGACAAAATCTGTATGCTCTGCATATATCTGTTTAAATGATGTTGTATATAACTCATTATCTGTAAATTATCAATATCACCTTTAAGTATATCTTCATTATTGTGGCTTCTGACACTGTTTATTACTTAGTTTATGTTAAAGGGCCAAGTATTGACTAAACATCTGGGGGTTAGCTGAAGGTGTTGTCCCCTTTTTCGCCTCAGTCTTTACTTTTGTCTGAGAGTGTTTTCAATGATTATCAAATCAGTGTATGTAAATGACTTTACTTTTTCCAGGGTTTGACCTGAACAGAGCTCTTGGTGACTTGATCAAATATAACTTCACATCCAACCAATGGGATAGCAGGTCTTATGGTCATTCTCCTGTGAGTACACATGTGTGACCAAGTTAGGACTGGTGAGGGACTTCTGGTGTTAAAAGTACCAACAACGCCACCTTAGGACTTTCAACTTAAGAGTATAAAATTTTGTCAACAATCTATGACCCTTCAACAGAGGGTTTCCCCTTTAAAGATAACCCAGGCAAGTGCACAAATGAATACAGAAGCAGTGTTAGAAAAATATGAATACAAGCTTTATTTTCTTTATCACAATATAAAAATCTGTTTCTTTATTTCATAAATAAGCACAAAAATAAACTCCAGGATGTAAATTGAGCAGACACCCCTGGATGGATGAGAGAAACTGGTTAAGACAGACCATAAACACTGAAACACAACTAGTTCTAGGTAGACATGCACACAAATGAAAGGTCTGCCTCCCTCAGTCACCCCAACAGACATCCAAAGCTAACTAGCTCACTGAGCAGCGTCCCTGCAAGCTGTCACCTGAGCAGTGTCTCTACAAACTAAACCAAAGATTGACTTAGAGACCAAAAGAACATACTTAAGGAGCAACAACTGAGATGTAACGTAACTAAGGTGACCAAAAGCTAACAAAGAACAAACGGGAATATGAACAGAAAAAAAACAAGGAAGATAAGGCTAGAAAAACAAGCGAGAAAGACAAGAAAAAAAAACAAAAAGACAAGGGAAAAAGACGAGGGCAAAAGACAAGAAAACGAACCAAAAAGACAAGGGAAAAAAGACAAGAAAACAAACCAATAAGACAAGAAAACAAACCAAAAAAACAAGGGAAAAAAGACAAGAAAACAAACCAAAAAGACAAGGGAAAAAGACAAGGCAACAGTGGCAAACTGTAAAAGAGAACCGGAGCTTAATTCACCGTAAACAGAGAGATACATGACTGTGTGAGCTAATGCTTCTGTTACCTCCGCTGTTCCAACCTCACTCCAGTGCTACCCCGCACGTAACACTGGGCTCTGCTTCACCGTCTCAGCACTGACACGTCGAGGCTTACGCCGCCGTACCAACCCCTTCAACGACAATAAAATAATTACTGTACAGGCAAACAGCTATCATTGAACATACAGCTCATACCTGCTCCGGTCCCGGAAGGAAACAAGGACTGAGCTGTATGTCCGGCCGAAATTTATCTCCCCCCGGAACAACTGTTGGGTTCCGCCCCAGCTGCAGCACATCACCGCCGCCCAGCCGGTTACACATGCACATTCACACAAATAACCAATCATTGCAAAACAATTACGTCTTTTTCTAATATTTATCAGGTTAACTGAGTATGCAAAAATCTTCTTTTTGTGTTCATGTAAACAAAGTCAACAATATTAGAAGTACTTCTGTCATTGTTTTGCTTTTCATCCTCTGGTTTTCCTCTTTGGTGTTGTCAGGTGGCGCGTCACTCCCACACTGCTGTAGAGTGGATGGGTAACATGGTTCTCTTTGGAGGAGAGCTGGCGGATGGCTCCCTGGCAAATGATGTCTGGATGTACCGGCCACTTCATGATGACTGGCAACAGCTCGGCTTTTCCAATTCACACGGTGCTCCTAAACTGGCCAATCATGCTGCAGCTGTTGTGGACAATTATCTCTATGTTTTTGGAGGTGGGGTTCACACTATATCCTGGGTTTGCATCATCAACAGTCATTTCTAAAACAATAAGTTTTGCTCATGCAGCTTCTTTATTTTCTTTCTCTTCGTGGTGGCCAGGTCGCACAGAGGAGGATATGTTTTCCTCCTCTCTGTATCGGTTTGGCCTACACGGCTCTGGACGCTGGGAGACTGTTAAGCCAACTGGTGGGAAGCCCCCAGCCACCGCGGGACACTCGATGGTGTTTCACAGTCCATCCAGGACTCTGCTGGTCTATGGTGGCCACCATCCAACCACTGCCAGGTACACACTATCTCATACGGGAGCATACTTACTACAAGTTATGCACATTTTTCTACACACTTGTTTTTATGTCATTGTTAAAAATGGGAGTTAAATCCGTCCTTTATGCTTTTGATTTTTTCGGTGTTGCAGAATTAATATTTCTGCCTTTTTTGTGCTCACTTGGAATGTCACATAAACAATGCTTCTTGAAAGAAAACACTTAAATTACCTCTGTGAAGGTAGCAGGAGAGGTAGAAAATAGTAAGAAATCTATCTGGATGTTAAAAATACTTTTACTCTTGTGCTTTTTAAGGTTTAGTGTGCGGGTGAACAACTCAGACGTGTTCCATGTGGACAGGCGGTTTTGGACTTCCTTTCATTCTGGTTTCCCAGCAACAGGTCCCAGAGAGAGAGCTTTTCACACAGCCACTGTGATTGGCAACTACATGGTGGTTTATGGTGAGCATGAGGAAATGAAGTAATCAACCCTGCGCTGTCTGTGTGTATTAATCTGATTCCTGCCTGTGTGTCCCTAATAGGGGGGAATGTCCATATTCATTACCAAGAGGAGAAGTGCTACGATGAAGAAATCTTCTTTTACCATCTGGGCTGTCACCAATGGGTGTCTGGAGGGGAGAGATGGTCACTCAGTAAGTTTTATTCAGCCAGTATTCACGCTGTTTAGGAATAGTTAACAATGTGGCATTAAATAGGAGTATATGACTGGTATTCAGAAAATGAATGACTGGTATATAACTGATTGTAAAGCAGTTATTAACATTGGCTTACTCAAAGATTTTGTAATATAGGCCAGAAAGACAATTTTGAACACGATTCACACTTGAGATTTGTAAGGATCTGTGGCCCAGATGATAAGGGATCAGGGACAGAAAAGAAGGCTAACAAACAAAAAGACAAATAGCTTCACTATCAGAGTCTGTTTTTAACAACAGCATCTGATTTCCTTAATCAGTGCATCCCACACTTCAACTCTCACACTCCAACTTTCATCCATTCAGTTATTTTATTTTCACTTCTGCAGCACCTGGGCTGATAAAACTTTATTTTTGCCCTAGGAGGAGATACTGTGCGAGGCCGTTATTCACATGTTGCTGCTGTGATGGAGGGACGAGTGCTGCTGGTTGCTGGTGGTTATAGCGGTGTTGCTCGTGGAGACTTGGTGGCGTACAAAGTACCACTTTTTGTCAGTAGTGATCAAGGCGACAGGGTGAGTGAAAGTTTCATATCAGGAAGGAGTGGCAGATTTATCTATGCTCAGTCTGAGAGAAGGTGAGAGATCAGGACTCTTTAACTTTTAATTTGTATCTGTTTGTTTTAACCAGGATGCTGTTTGTGCTGAGGCACTTGATGAAAGTATGTGCCTTAAGAATCCAGAGTGCAGCTGGTGTGAAGGTCGCTGTCGAGAGTACCAGTTCACTAATCCGGTAATTTTTTAACTTTCATGTCTTTAGTTATTCACTGATTATGCATTTTGTATTCTGTCATATACTTCCTCTGATCTGTCTGTGTGAACATTTGTGAGGTGATGTTGGGATTAATAACCTTTTGTTGTATTTCCTCAGTGTGGCAGTCCTGGTTGCCTGGGCCTGGCTCACTTCCTCTCTGATTGCCAGTCATGTCTGGTGTTCAGTGGCACCCCAGCTTCCCTTGCCCGTGCTCCGGGGGAGTTTGGTTGGTGTGTTCAGACTGAGTCCTGCCTACCTGTGTCAGGTGAGACCCAGGGAGGGAGGAAGGAGGGCAGAAGAGAAGGGTTAAAAAGGACATGTTGGGTGCTGACATGGGAGGGATTCGACTCCTGTGTGGTGTGTTTCAAAAACTGAGAACACTGGCTTGATTGCACCCAGCTGAGATTGGGCAAGTTGCTCAGACGATGATTTGACTTTCCTGCCCAATCACAGCTTTCTTTAGTGCAATGAGGTCATGTGGTCGCACTCTTTTGGAGCACGCACACAGGAGTCCCAGATCAGGCTGCTGTATGATGAGATTTTAAGAGGTCAGGTGTGTTCCTTTTGTGCTGACCTCTCCCTCTCGGTCTCACAGATCGAAGTGCGTGCCGTGTGGACCAGATCTCAGGGGCGTACGGCTGGTGGGGGGAGCGTACCCTTTTCCTCACCTCCCTCCACTCCTGTCGCACCGAGAACTATGTCCCGGGACTGCACCTGCTCACCTTCCAGCACCCCCGCAACGACTCCCAGCCTGACAAGGTACGGAGTCCAAATCTTAAGTGCTAACTGTACCAGCTGTGGTTTCATTTACTCCCCTCTCCACTAATACTTATCCCTCCTTCCTTCCTCCAGCATTGCTTTAAAATTCAATCTAGTTCCCCAAATTCACTCATATGTTTGTTTCTTTTCTCGTTTTTTTTTGTACTTTGTGCTCTTAGCTTGCTAACACCCAGACACCTTAGCTCATGTCTCTTTTTCTGTTCTTTCCTCACTGTCTGTTTTTCAGTATGCTCATAGAGAAAAAACTTTTTGAGTAGTCTGTGAATCGCTGTGGAGCAAATTTGTAGAGAATAGTGCTTTTGTTGATGTGTCTCCACCCTCCACTATCCTCCATCCTCCTCACTCCTTTCACCAGGTTACCATCCTCCGCAGCACCACCATCATCTTGAGCCCAACTACGGAAATGGATGTAGCTTTACAGTTCAGGGGCTTTATCCACCCACTGTGGGGAGCCCCTCCCACAGACACTGTCTCGATGTGGGCTCGTATCCAGAGGCTCCACTTTGAGGCTCGAATGGCTACTGGACCCAATTCAAGCCAGCTGGTGAGGGAAAGGCATATGAACCATTCAGTTTATTTTCTATCCAGTCAGTGGTTGAAAAATAAACTGGATACATAAACTCTTTTGTGAAATATATATAAAGACAAACTGTATTTAAAATACTCTTCTACATTTTCTCTGCCATCTAACCGAGCAGGAGGTGGTGGGTCGTTGGGCAGCCCAGCAGGAGAATGAGTTGAAGCTGCTGTCTCGGTCAGATGGGAGTAAACTGTTCTCTAACCTGACCAGAGGGAACCATTATCTTGTTCAGGCTGAGGGTTACCTCAACAACTCAGGCTCTGGACAGACCAGCGAAATGGCCCTGATCTGGAACAGAACATTGCCCGGAGGGAGTGTAAGTACTGTGATTTTTAAACCCATGCTTCTCCACAAAAGAAAAGAGGTTTATTCTTTTGCATTTCTGTCATTTTTCTACACAATGAGTCTCATTCAGTGGAACAAACCAGCTGACCTCATACCCTCTTTTCTTTCCCCATAATTTGCTTTCATTTTAGGAGATCTCCTTCTTGTTTCTGGAGCCCTACCGCTCAGGTTCCTGCTCAGGGTACATGTCCTGTTTGGCCTGTCTGGCTGACCAGTCTTGCGGCTGGTGCCCGTCTTTGTCCCGCTGCCTGCTGCGTGACAGCCCAGACCTTGAGCCCTGCCCTGAAGTAGAGAAGGAGGAAGGTCAGCGCCATCTGCTGTTGGCACCGCAGCACTGCACCTTGTGTGAAGAATACAGAGACTGCTCTGCTTGTACTCAGGTACATCACCCTGAATTATAATATATATTAATATTTCACTAGTATAAGAAGCAGTCTGTTTTCATTGTGTCTAAGAGGGATCAAGGTTTAATTGATAACTGATGATGACCTCCATGAACCAAATTTTAGAGTAGTAATGCAAAGCTAACTCTGGCCAACAGGACCCTTATTGTGAGTGGCAGATTAACTCCAGCAAGAAAGGAGACTACCAGTGCAGTCGACGAGGAAAACTAGATGGTTCCATTCGGGATCCAAGAGGATGCCCTAAAGTCTGCAATCAGTGAGTTGGAAAAGCTACAATGATTAGTCATAAAATCAAGACTCCCTGCCTAATATTTTGTATGTATAAAGCTTTACAGCCTCACAAAAAAATTGCAGTGGAGTGTGGATAAAAATTTACAGACCTTTGCTCCATGTGCACAAACAGGTGCCACTGCAAAGTGTTGACCATTGTAACTCACTTCACATGTAAACAGTTATGGCTGATCAATGTGTAACTTTTATACAAAAATACCATTTTTGAATAGCTACAACTCACTCTCAGTGTCCCCCTCACTTCAAACATCTCCTTATCTTTTTCAGGAGGAAGACATGTGGTGAATGCCTCTCCAACTCCAGCCAGTGTGCATGGTGTGAATCAGCCCAGACCTGCTTCTATTTTGCTGCCTATCTCACAAAATACCCCTATGGAGAGTGCAGGGACTGGTACAACAGGTAAAATATAGAGGTTTTTAAGCCTTCCCTACATTTTATAATTGGAAGCTATGATAACTCTGACATTTTTGCTTGTACCTAGTTTTCTGTTAATTTTGGTGATCAGAGCTTGATCATATACAGTAGTGCATCTGTATCAGTCTCTGGGACTGTGTGTGTGCACCGACAGCTGGGCTGGCTCTGACTGCTCTGTTTCTCGGGATTCTAACAACCTAGTGTGGGAAACACTGCTTGATACACAGTTGACTGTGGTGAGAGCAGAACACAAAACAAAGCATTAGACAAAAGATTCAGTTAAATCATTTCAAGAAATCACGTAATCACTACTGCTCCACAGACCCAGGCCCACAGGTTCCTCCACAGGATGGGCCACACTCTGGTGTCTGGACCACAGGGCTACCTCTGGATGTATGGAGGACTCTCTCTGGCAGAGGGAATTTTGGGAAATGTGTACAGGTAGGGCCATGTAGCATTTTAGGCAACTTAATATTGCGTGCTCCCTCCTTAAATGCAAAATAATGCATTTTGCCCCGGTTGGGTCAGGTATTCTGTGGCAGAGCACCGTTGGACGCAGATGCAAACAAGCTCTGTGGAAGAGGGCTCCACTCCAGACGCTCGCTATCACCACGCTGCTGCACTGCTGACCAGTCATGAGTCCGACTCTGGAGGCCTCGCAGCAAGCCACAGCTTCATGTTGGTGGTGGGTGGGGTGACTCAAAATGGTGTTGCCATGGATACCTGGAGTCTCAATCTCAGCAGCTTAGTCTGGAGAGAACACAAGGTAAGAACTCAACTGATCAGTGAGTAAATAAAGAAAAATAAGAACAGAGGTTATTAAATTTTTTACCCTGACTAAATACTTTTTTCACTGACAGAACTCACTGCTGCCCCCAGTGGCGGGCCACACTCTAACTGTGCGCAGAGACTCCTCTGTGTTGCTGATTGGAGGTTACTCTCCAGACAACGGCTTCAACCACCACCTGATGGAGTTCAGCCCTCATACGGGAAACTGGACCATAGCTCCTCATACCGGCACACCACCTACAGGTTCTTTAATAATATCAGGATGTAGAGGCGCAGGACTACTTAAAGGGATAGTTCAGTTTTTTTGAAGTGGGGTTGTATGAGCTCTATGTGACCACTAAGGACATTAGATACAGTAGAAAGTTGTCTCCTCTTCCTCAGTAAGACACAAACTGTAATTGATGGTGACAAGGAAATAGGCGCTAACAGGGAGAGACCGTACCAAATTCAAAGGCTATTTTCTCTGCCTACAAGAACTAAAATCAAAAAGTAATACCACAGTTTAAGAGTACGCTACATAAAATATTATAATATTAAAATATTATATATTATAAATATTAATAATAATAAGTGCATTAAGTCTTCGGAAATAAAAACATATATCCGGACCTAACTAACCGATCATGTGTCCTTCCGCGCAGCGCTAGTGTGCTCCGTCCCCATTCCTCCTCTCAGCTGTAGGGAGTGTAAACAAGCTATGCTTCGGGCGCCGGTTGTAGCCTTGTGTAAGTTTGATCAAGTATCGTAATTCTTTTGTTTGTACTCTAAGGATTGTGAGGCAGCGTAGGAAATTCAGAATGAGTGACTTTGACAGCCACGATGAAGTTCCATTCACTTAGGAACCAACAGGATACCTGTATGAACCGGAGTACACAGAAGAGGAGCTGCTACAGATGGCGACTGAAAGGAATACAGAGGAAACATCCGCGGACACTGGACATCAAGATGCTGAGTGTTACTGCTGCCACGACTGTTGTTGTTGTTGTTGCTGTTACAGGACACTCCAGAATTTAGAAGAGCAGGGAAATCTGTGTGATGAGTTATACAGACAGCTTGAGAGCCAGCAGTCTCCTCAGACAAATCCTGAAGAGTGTCTGTAACCAAGTTCCACTCGTGACAGCAGTAACACTCAGCATCCGTGGGCATGGAGTCACAGCTCAGATATTTACACCACTGAGTATTTCCGACTCTATCTTGATGTCCAGTGTCCGCGGATGTTTCCTCTGTATTCCTTTCAGTCGCCATCTGTAGCAGCTCCTCTTCTGTGTACTCTGGTTCATACAGGTATCCTTTTGGTTCTTAAGTGAATGGAACTTCAACGTGGCTGTCAAAGTCACTCATTTTGAATTTCCTACGCTGCCTCACAATCCTTAGAGTACAAACAAAAGAATTACGATACTTGATCAAACTTACACAAGGCTACAACCGGCGCCAGAAGCATAGCTTGTTTACATTCCCCACAGCTGAGAGGAGGAGTGGGGACGGAGCGCACTAGTGCTGCGCGGAAGGACACATGACCAGTTAGTTAGGTCCGGATAAATGTTTATATATCCGAAGACTTAATGCACTTAAAAAATATTTTATGTAGCGTACTCTTAAACTGTGGTATTACTTTTTGATTTTAGTTCTTGTAGGCAGAGAAAATAGCCTTTGAATTTGGTACGGTCTCTCCCTGTTAGCGCCTATTTCCTCGTCACCATCGATTACAGTTTGTGTCTTACTGAGGGAGAGGAGACAACTTTCTACTGTATCTAATGTCCTTAGTGGTCACATAGAGCTCATACAACCCCACTTCAAATAAACTGAACTATCCCTTTAATGAACGTTTTGAACAAATGACACAAAGACAGTTGCAGAGAAGTCAATTTGTCATTTTTGACATTTTCCTGTAATGTTCCCTCAGGTTTATATGGTCACTCAGCAGTTTACCATGAGCAGACTGACGCCATCTATGTTTTCGGAGGGTACCGCTTTCACATGGAGACTGTGAAGCCCTCAGGAGAGCTCTATAGTCTGTACTACCCCAACCTTACCTGGTCTCTGCTGGTCCCCTCACAGGGTAATAAGGTAAGAGTTCCACTTGATCGAGTTCCCACCCATTTTACAGGCCTGTAGGTTTCATTTGACAAGCATGTCTCTCAAAGCTTTGTAAAGAAGTTAACTTACCTTTTCTTCCTGCAATGTCTTTGCTGCACAGCCCCTGTCTCGTTTCTTCCATGCTGCAGCCCTAATCAAAGACACCATGGTCATTATTGGGGGGAGGACTGAAGCAGAGGACTACAGTAACTCAGTTTCTCTGTACCAGATCAACTGTAACACCTGGATACAGCCTGGTGAGTGTCTTCACATCTTTCAGCAAACTAATTTATGGTCACGTGATGACAAACAACTCTACTTAGCTGACAAGATTCCCCTGTCTTTTCCTTTAGTCTCAGCTGTAGGAGACCCAGTAAACCGTTCCGTGTCTCTTGCCATGACAAGTTGGGAGGGCCGTCTCTTTCTGTCAGGGGGCTTCAATGGTGTCACGCTGGGTAGACTCCTAACCCTGTCTGTGCCCTCTGACCCCTGCGCCCTGATGCAAACACCTGAGGCCTGCAACGCCACCACAGGCAGCTGCCTCTGGTGTAGGGGGACCTGTGCTTCCTCTGACACTGCTGAGAGGTAATTTATTGGCCGAATAAATTGTTAGCACCATGCAGTAATAGTACTAAATGTATCCCGTCTCTTTCCTTTAGAATGGGCTGCTTCACTGGCCAGTTTCTCTGCTCCCCAACCCCTCGTCAGCCCGATCAGTGTCGCAGACTGAAGACCTGCAGTGAATGCCTCGCCAGACACCCTAAAACATTCTCCACTTCATCACAGGTGATATACAATATCCCTACTCGTAACACAAAAAGTAGCTTGGAGTAAACCTGCCACTGTCTGTCTACTAAAACCTTTTATTCTATGCATTTCCCAGCCGGCTCTGCAGTGTAAGTGGTGCACAAACTGTCCGGTAGGTGCCTGTATCAGCAGTTCTGTGAGCTGTACATCTGAGCATGACTGCAGGATCTACCAGCGAGAAATATTTTTGTCCAGCAACTGCACTGAGACCAGCTGTGAGGCTTCTGACTGCCCCAAGTGTACAGCTTCTGGAAAATGCATGTGGACACGCCAGTTCAAACGCACAGGTACTAACAACAGGAATGGATTTCCTTTCCTTTCTTTATTGTAAACTTCCAGCTCATATGAAAATATGTTAGAGAATGCCAGGTGTATATTTATTTTGAGTATAATATTTTTTAGCATTATTTATTTATAATTTTGTTTTATTTGGTTGCTGCTCTGACTCCTGAATTTCCACTTAGGGATAAATAAAGTACTTTTTGTTCTACTCTATTATATTCTGATATCATAGATGAGTAAGCTGTTCTTGTGATTAAGATTCACTGTGTTTTGTCTTTTTTAGGTGAAACACGGCGCATCCTCAGTGTGAACCCCACCTATGACTGGACATGTTTCAGCTACGCCCTCCTTAACGTCTCCCCCATGCAGGTGGAGTCTTCTCCCCCAATGCCATGCCCTCCACCTTGTCACAGCCTTCATAACTGCAGCCTTTGTCTGGGCTCCCGAGGCTCTGATGGGGGCTGGCAGCACTGTGTGTGGAGCATGGCTCTGCAGCAGGTAACACTGCCTTTTCTCAAACTACACAGACTACTTTTGAGTTATTTAACTGATTCTAGTTTAAATAGTTAACCTCTTTGCCAATCTTCTAGTGCATGAGCCCCTCATTCATGCCCCTGCGATGTGAGGCGGGTCAGTGTGGTCGCCTGCTCTCTGGGGAAGACTCTTGCTCTCCTCAGTGCTCCCAGCTCACCCAGTGCTCCCAGTGCATTGCCAGACCTCAGTGTGGCTGGTGTGCTGCTCGGGGTGGAAATGGGGCTGGACGCTGCCTCCAGGGAGGACTTGATGGTGAGAAATATCTCAAGTTCACTGTTAAAACGTTGTATTTTTTGCTTAATTTCGCTCACTTCATACTTTTCTGATTCACTCACTATCTCCCACTCTTGTTCCCCAGGTGTGAGCGAAGGTGTTTGTCCCCTGAGAAACAGCAGCTGGTCCTTCCTCCACTGCCCAGAAGAAGATGAATGTGCAAATGGTCATCACCACTGCAACAGCACACAAGATTGCCACGACCTGTCTCAGGGATACCACTGCACCTGCAAACATGGTTACATACTCAGCAGGTAAGATCAGGAGTCAGTGTTTGAGCCTTTGGCAGAATTAGCACTGTAAATGAAAAATTGAGTAATACATCCTCCTGTTTTCTCCTGTAGTGTCTCTGGTCAGTGCGAGCCAGTGTGCGCACAGGGCTGTGTGAACGGGACGTGCATGTCTCCTGGAGTTTGCCGGTGTCACTTTGGATTTGTTGGAGATAACTGCTCCTCTCAGTGCAGCTGCAACAAACACAGCAACTGCGCTGGTGTTAGCAAACCTGATGTGTGTCTCGAGTGCCACAATAACACTATCGTAAGTGCTTGTAGTAAGAAAATGCACATGCTGTAAAAACTTGTTTTCCTTTACCTGTGATGATGATTTATTCTGGCTCTTATCTCCAGGGCAAACACTGTGAGAAGTGTAAGCCACTGTTTGTAGGCTCTGCGAAAGGGGGCGGCACTTGTCGTCCGTGTCGAGATTTTTGCAGGGGAAACAGTGGTGTGTGTTTATCCCGAGATGAACATAAAAAAGCCCTCGAGAACCCAAGGCTCTTCCCTCTGGACCCCAGCACCGTGAGTGTCTGCTTTTATTGTGGCCTACCTCTGGTTATATGTGATAACAGAAACACCAGGAGTGTTTTTTCTTTTTGAATATTCTGGTGCTTAACTCTTTTCAAGGGCTCCAACTCTCTTCTTCTCTTCCAGATTCAGGACTGGGTGTCCGAGGGTCCTACAGAAGAGAATGCTGTGTGTGTGAACTGCCAGAACAACAGTGTAGGGGACAAGTGTGAGAGTTGCCTCAGTGGCTACTTCCTGTTGCAGGGAAAATGTGAGAAGTAAGTAATGTTTGGCGCATTCCTTGTCTGATGTAATAGTTGTCCATAATAACCACATTTCTGAGACATTTTAGTTCTTTTTCAGCTAAAAATGAAAATCTCCTCCTCTTCTAAGTTTGTTTTTTCTCCTCTTCAATGCAGGTGTCAGTGTAATGGTCATGCAGACACATGTAATGAACATGATGGTACAGGCTGCCCTTGCCAAAACAACACAGAGACGTCCTCCTGCCTCAGCAGCCCTCATAGTGACAGGAAAGACTGCTACAGACAGCAGGTATACACATGCTAGATGTTATCACAAACATTTGTATGACTTTAAAATATGACTTTGTTTTTCTTGAATTTTAATTGCTGTGATTCTCTATTTAGTGTGCAAAGTGCAAAGACTCCTTCAATGGCACACCTGTGAATGGGAGACAATGCTACCGTCAGTTCAACGTGGACACTGAGTGCTGCTTCGACCCCACGTCACAGACAAACTGCTTCCATGATCCCACCATTCGTAACCTTCCCAAGGGGCGCACTGTTTTTTTCGCTGCCCAGCCGAAGTTCACAAACGTGGACATACGTGTCACTATTGATGTAACTTTTGGGGAGGTGGAGGTGTATGTGTCCAACTCTCATGACACCTTCATTGTGGATGTGGACCGGTTCACAGGGATACACACTATCAAGATAGAGGAGGAATCAGCGACTCGAGGGACAACAACGGGCACAGAAAAAGATTCAGCTCCTTCCCCCATTAAGGTGTTTGCCAATTCTTCATCCAGTCTTGGAGGTCCTGTCCTTTCCCACAATCCACTGCAGCTTCAAGCCAAGGCTCCAGGAGCAGAGAGAGAAATCAGAGAGGAACGAGCAGAGGGACTTATCACCTACATCACTGTGTGGAAGCCGCAGACGGTGCTGATCGTTCGAGCTGTAAGAGATCGTGTGGTCATCACCTTCCCCCACGAGGTTCACTCCTTGAAATCCAGCCGCTTCTACATCGCACTGAGAGGGGTGGGAACAGATGTAAAACAAGGAGAGTCCCAAGGCTTACTATTTTTGCGACAGGACCAAGCCCACATCGAGGACATGATGGTGAGAAATATCTCAAGTTCACTGTTGAAGCTTTGTATTTTTTGCTTAATTTCGCTCACGTCATACTTTTTTGATTCACTCACTGTCTCCCACTCTTGTCCCCCAGGTGTGAGCGAAGGTGTTTGTCCTCTGAGAAACAGCAGCTGGTCCTTCCTCCACTGCCCAGAAGAAGGTCAAAGTGCAAATGGTCATCACCACTGCAACAGTACACAGGATTGCGCTGACCTGTCAGAGCATGATGCTTCTTCAGAAACCACTAATTGAGGTCACCGAGACTACATGGTTGATTTTTACACCATTTGCGATTTTTAACCCAATTAAGTCATTTTTCACGTGTGCAGTTTATGTGTCAAGGAGTCTGATCACAAAGTTTAGCCTTGATTTTATCGGGGATTATTAACTTAAATTTTGGCACAAAATATCATGCTTCTGGTTTTAAGGGAATTGCATCAATGTTGAATTTTCATATGTACTTAATATTTTGTGCTTAGAACAGACTTAGAGTGAGGAGGGGATCTCAAGTCTCCATAGGACTGAGCAAAGGGGTGTACACTGCTTTAACACCTGAGCGTACAGAGCTTCAGATTCAGGAGCGTCCTGAAAGGATCCGGATCAAGTTAAACATTGATAGAGGAGAGGTGTCATTTTGGGGTGGAGGGACAGCAAAGCACCTGGTAACCTTAAAACACAAGTTTACTGAGAGGATGTTCCCTTTTTTCGGCCCTGGATTCCACAATACACCAGTGGTTCTGGCTCCAGGGAAAATAGCTGTACACACCTCATGAAAGGCTTCTATACTGCAGTGAGAATCAAAATTCAGCTCTAAAAAGTGCAGATTCGCTCCTTGAAAAAAGAAACCAATTATGCAAAGAAACAAAATGAAACACTAGTAGTCAAAAAGGGGGGATTAAATTTATTTTCAAAAATGAAAATAATCAGAGATGAACTAGTTTGGACATCCAACATTCAAAAATTGAATGACTAAAACTATTAAACTAAGAACATTCATGCTGCGTTTCATAGAAACTAAATTTAGATTTGGTTGAAATAATCTATTTGGCTTCAAACTATAATAAATAAATTTATATTGAAAATATAGCCCAAGTACATAATTCTGTGTTTAAAGCTTGCTGTCCAGTAATAAATTGCTAACATGAGAAATTAAAAGCCTTTTTATGTGTTTGAGGATGAATGGTAGAAAAGAGATTTTTAAAAAATGAAACTGAGATATCTGGGTTTGCAGAAAACACCTTTGACCAAAGATTTCATGTGTGCCTTAAGAAAGTAGGTTGACCAGCTTTGTCACCCTCACGTAGAAGTGATTGAACAGGAAAAAGTTTTAAAAGCTGTAGTTTGTCATCTATATTACAGCTTGTGGGGCACCTGTCTGGTGAGCATTTTTTGACAGAGTTGGTTAAATACTTTGACTTTTTTTATGACAATATCATATATGTTTTATCGGCTGTTCCAATCAATAATTGAAATCAGATGTCTTCTTCTTGTGCCTTGTATCATGCTTAAAGATGCAAAATTAGATTGTTCCTGATGACGACACCCACAGTCGCTCTGTAGTACCAATATTTTGCTGAAGTTTTTTTATTACAGCATAAATCTTTTTACATTTTTTTCAACTGTTTACTTAAATATTATCGATTAAACATACTTCTGCCTAAATATTTTTTCCATTCTTATTCATCTGGTTTCACCGTGCTCTTGCTATTTAACACAAGTTGTGACACGCTATGCCTTAGCCTCCCCCAATGCTCCTGATCACAGTTTGACTATGAGAGAAATGACAGTTGTTATCACAGTATCACGAGAGGGAGGTTTTCAAAACATCAAATTCTACTGAATAATTTCAGGACCGAGTGTAGAGGAAAATTTACTTCTTAGATAAAAAGCAGAAAGTTCCAGAGGCTGTATAAGCAAGAGGTAGGTTACTTTACATAAGATAATTTTTAGCTTAAGGAAAACTTTGTGATTTAAGTGATGGGGCAAGGCTCTAGATTCTTTAAAAGGTAAAAGCACAGTATAGCGGCATATGTTAATGTTACAGATCAATCCAGAAATCTATTAGTAATTGTAATTATACATTTTATTTGGGGTGCCTTTCAAGTCTCCCAGTGTCACTTTACAGAAAAAGCATAGTAAAGCATTTAGCCAGAAAAACTATTTAAATAAAGGTACTAAAATAATGGAATTAGCATCAGAACACAGTATAGCCATTTCCCAAAACAATTCTACTTTATGTCAATTAATCAGAATCATATGTATTACATTAACATAGCGTAAAAATTGAATTTTAATGCATTAATCACCATAGTTTTGTAACTCAAAAAGATGGAGCCAGCTTTTCCTATTAAAATCTGTCGCTGACTGCATGGTCAATTTCATACTTCGTATCATTCACCTGTATCCAAAAAGTAACACGCAGCATCAGAACACTGTGCTTGAGTAAAGATATCATTATTGCCCTCTGAATTTGGAGAAGCAAGATATTTGGTAAATATGTTCCCCCAGAATTCTTTTTTGCTTTTCAATATTTATTTACTTTTATGACTAGCCATTTTTGTTCATGATTTGTTTCCTTTTTAAATTACCATTTAGGAGATGAAATAATGATGATCTTCATCTGTTGGACAGCTATTAGGCATACAACAGCCACCTACAAGCCTAATAATGATCTGCATTGGTTATAGAAAGGAAAAAGAAATATAACTGTTAAAAATAAATCTTTTTGCTGCATATATGTATTTATTCTATGTATGTGACTATTTTAAGGTTTTTCTTGACAGAGAGGGAAATTATGCTCCATGTCGTTAAACATCTATGGCTAAAATGCTGAAATTTACTAGTTTTTCTTGGAAGGAGATCTACTCTTACTGTGCTTCAGAAACCACCTGCTCTCTTCTTTATTGCTGTAGCTTAAGGTCAGTTTCAGAGACTGCTGGGTTGTGAAGGGCCTTGGAAGTCTCAAAGGTGTTGGTGACAATGATGTGTTTCAGACAGGCCAAAATGTGGGTTTTTAAAGAAACAAGCCTGAAATAAATAAAGATTTTTGTTGTTGCTTTTAGTCATTTAAAGCCACAACAGAGCAACCCAAAAGAAAACATGAAGCATAAAACAGTAAATTGCTTTACAAATCTAAAATTACTACACTTCATGGCTAAATAAATAAAGCATTTGCTTCATTCAAAGCACCATCTTTATTATATAAGTATATTTGTCTGAACAGTATAGGGGAGTTAGTGTAAAGACGTTCCCTCAATAATAGGCACAATGGAATAACAGATCCACAAAAAAAAATTGTTGTCACAGTTTGGTGTACATCTGTTTAGCTTGCATAAAATCGATGTCACTAACTGATCTGAAGTCAAGAATCTTACTTTGACTTATTTGGATTTGATAACAAATAAGTTCCAAGTTGACTCTGTACCGTAGACTGTCCAATGCTCTATCCAGATGTTAAAACGTTTTTTTTCTCTCCACTGGATGGCAGTGGTGGGTTATATCACTTGCGGCGCTGTCTTTTGTGTTGCCAACCACTGGTTGTGCTAGCCTGCCATAAACACCAAAACAACGGACATCTGTCCCGAGAATGGGCTGCTGCGATCGGCTCGATGCTGTGACTTGTTCCGCCATTAGTCAGTCGCTTCTCCAAGCAATGTAATGGGCGAGACTTGTATCATGATTCTGTGGTCACGGAACGATGAAGTACAGGAAATAATGACTTGAATTGGTTGAATTTGCAGCTGCTCACGATTGCGCATCTGGATCCGTCTGAGCCGCAACTGTTAGCTATCGAAGAGGCTAGCCTAGCACTGCAGTGTGGTAGCCCCATCCAGGGCTGCAGGGACCCTGAACCAGCTGCGACGAGCTAGTTCAGCTAGCTGTCAGTCTTAGCACTCGTAGACATTTAGTTAGCTCATGTGGTAGCTAGCTTTGAGGGGTCATCGAAAATGTAAATTGTCATGGGGCCAAAGAGACGGAAACTGGTGAGTACGACTGTGCAAATTGTGAACTAGCCAGCTAACGGCCTCTGGCTGTTAACGGTATTCTGTTAGCCAGGCTAGCTTAGCAACCCTTAACATTAGCTTTGTTTTGATAGCCTGCGGAGACCCCTGCTTTTAGATGCTAGTACGCTTCCTAGATATGATTATTTGTATGATATGCTTCTAATTAAAGACATGCTGATTTATTAGCAGTGCTTTTGCTCAACACTTTATTTTTCAAATTCACGGTGTAATACTATTTACATTTTTAGGTGACTGGTACGCAGATGTCTGCATATAACGCTAACATCAAGCTGTTAAAGGTTGCATTGGCGACTGAAAATCTATTTAATTCTACTGTTTAAGGGGATTTGCAGCAAACCTGGCGTTAAAACCAAAATCTTGTGAGAGATCTGTCTGTGTAGAGATATATCACTACCTATAGAGGGAATCATGGGCTACATGAAACAGTTTGACCCTTGGCTTCCCAGAGAAATAATCCTCAATATCCGATGGGCATAGATCTTTTTTGTGTGGTCTATCAGGATCTTGACTGATTGCTCGGGTTGTCGTCCTTTGCAGAATAATTCTGTTACATATCTATGATGGCAATTTGTCTAACTAGATGATTCTTTCTCACGTTTTGCTTCACATCATCCAGGCTTTGCCAGTGATGGCCTCCCCGCTCCCTGTCTCCGCTATCCTGGTGGTCCTGTTGTTGGCTGGGTCACCTGTGTGTCGGGCAGGGGACTGCAAGGGCCATAGGCAGGTGTTAAGGGGACCACCAGGGTACGTCACAGATGGGCCAGGAAACTACTCGGTTAATGGGAACTGCGAGTGGCTAATCAAAGGTATACTGAGCTAAAATACTGTTATAGTTCAGGAAACATTAAAATGTGCATACCTAAATGTTTAACTTTTCATTTTCTTATTCCCACTCATTTTCTTATCCTCTAGCTCCCAACAACAGTCATCGCATTGTCTTAAATTTCACCTTCATGGACACAGAGTGCACCTATGACTACCTGTTTGTATATGATGGAGACTCCTATCAGAGCCCTCTCCTGGCTAGTCTGAGTGGAAACACTCTGCCTCAACCTATCGAGGCCAAGTCTGGAAAGGTAACCAACTGGAATGAGATGAGAGAAACTCTAAAACAGTCTAACTATGAAACTTCATAACTTTATGTCTGTTATTAAACATTCTTATTTCAGATGCTGCTCCATCTCTTCAGTGATGCTAATTACAACCTGCTGGGCTTCAATGCTACCTACACCTTCTCTTTGTGCCCTGGAGCCTGTGGTGGGCATGGCCGCTGTGATCCTTCTACATTAAAGTGCCACTGTCATCAGGGTTGGGGAGGAGCAGCTTGTACAACCCCTCTTTGCTCCCAGGCCTGTGCAGTAAATGGCCAATGTGACAAGGTAAGAGTGGGGAGGTCAAATAATCGCATTACAAACAGCCAAATGGCCACTCATCCTTACTTAAAAACAAATATGATGTGCAGCTTCTAAAATTATGATACAAATTCAAGTATTTAATTCTCTGTGTTTCACTTCAGAAAGGAGAACGTTGCCAGTGCAACCCTGGCTTTTTAGGTCATAGCTGCCAGCTTAGTTTCCATGATGACAGTGGGGCTGGGCAGTGGTGGCGTGTGAGTGAAGAAAACCCTTACACACCTCCAAGGACAGGTTCTGCTGGTGTGTACCTGTCCTCTGCTGGAGCCATGTACTTGTTTGGCGGTAAGAGGGACAAAATCTGTATGCTCTGCATATATCTGTTTAAATGATGTTGTATATAACTCATTATCTTTTTAAATGATCAATATTCCTTTTTAAGTATATCTTCATTATTGTGGCTTCTGACACTGTTTATTACTTAGTTTATGTGAAAGGGCCAAGTATTGACTAAACATCTGGGAGTTAGCTGAAGCTGTTGTCCCCTTTTTCACCTTAGTCTTTACTTTTGTCTGAGAGTGTTTTCAATGATTAATCAAATCAGTGTATGTAAATGACTTTACTTTTTCCAGGGTTTGACCTGAACAGAGCTCTTGGCGACTTGATCAAATATAACTTCACATCCAACCAATGGGATAGCAGGTCTTATGGTCATTCTCCCGTGAGTGGTTTGAATAAATGCTAACTAGAGTACACATGCACATACACACAAATTACCAATCATTGCTTAAAAAACAATTACGTCTTTTTCTAATATTTATCAGGTTAACTGAGTATGCAAAAATCTTCTTTTTGTGTTCATGTAAACAAAGTCAACAATATTAGAAGTACTTCTGTCATTGTTTTGCTTTTCATCCTCTGGTTTTCCTCTTTGGTATTGTCAGGTGGCGCGTCACTCCCACACTGCTGTTGAGTGGATGGGTAACATGGTTCTCTTTGGAGGAGAGCTGGCAAATGGCTCCCTCGCAAGTGATGTCTGGATGTACCGGCCACTTCGTGATGACTGGCAACAGCTCGGCTTTTCCAATTCACACGGTGCTCCTAAACTGGCCAATCATGCTGCAGCTGTTGTGGACAATTACCTCTATGTTTTTGGAGGTAGGGTACACACTATATCCTGGGTTTGCATCATCAAGAGTCATTTCTAAAACAATAAGTTGTGCTCATGCAGCTTCTTTATTTTCTTTCTCTTCGTGGTGGCCAGGTCGCACAGAGGAGGATATGTTTTCCTCCTCTCTGTATCGGTTTGGCCTGCACGGCTCTGGACGCTGGGAGACTGTTCAGCCAACTGGTGGGAAGCCCCCAGCCACCGCAGGACACTCGATGGTGTTTCACAGTCCATCCAGGACTCTGCTGGTCTATGGTGGCCACCGTCCAACCACTGCCAGGTACACACTATCTCACACGGGAGCATACTCACTACAAGTTATGCACATTTTTCCACACACTTGTTTTTATGTCATTGTTAAAAATGGGAGTTAAATCCGTCCTTTATGCTTTTGAATTTTTCGGTGTTGCCGAATTAATATTTCTGCCTTTTTTGTGCTCACTTGGAATGTCACATAAACAATGCTTCTTGAAAGAAAACACTTAAATTACCTCTGTGAAGGTATCAGCAGAGGTAGAAAATAGTAAGAAATCTATCTGGATGTTAAAAATACTTTCACTCTTATGCTTTTTAAGGTTTAGTGTGCGGGTGAACAACACAGACGTGTTCCATGTGGACAGGCGGTTTTGGACTTCCTTTCGTTCTCGTTTCCCAGCAACAGGTCCCAGAGAGAGAGCTTTTCACACAGCCACTGTGATTGGCAACTACATGGTGGTCTATGGTAAGCATGAGGAAATAAAGAAATTATCATTTGATGTAATCAACCCCGCGCTGTTCTGTGTGTATTAATCTGATTCCTGCCTGTGTGTCCCTAATAGGGGGGAATGTCCATATTCATTACCAAGAGGAGAAGTGCTACGATGAAGAAATCTTCTTTTACCATCTGGGCTGTCACCAATGGGTGTCTGGAGGGGAGAGATGGTCACTCAGTAAGTTTTATTCAGCCAGTATTCACACTGTTTAGGAATAGTTAACAATGTGGCATTAAATAGGAGTATATGACTTGTATTCAGAAAATGAATGACTGGTATATAACTGATTGTAAAGCAGTTATTAGCATGTGCTTACTCAAAGATTTTGTAATACAGACCGGAAAGACAATCTGGACCAATGTTTTCACACTTAAGATTAGTATCATCAGTGCATACCACACTTCAACTCTCACACTCCAACTTTCATCCATTCAGTTATTTTATTTTCACTTCAGCAGCACCTGGGCTGATAAAACTTTATTTTTGCTCTAGGAGGAGATACTGTGCGAGGCCGTTATTCACATGTTGCTGCTGTGATGGAGGGACGAGTGCTGCTGGTTGCTGGTGGTTATAGCGGTGTTGCTCGTGGAGACTTGGTGGCGTACAAAGTACCACTTTTTGTCAGTAGTGATCAAGGCGACAGGGTGAGTGAAAGTTTCATAACAGGGAGGAGTGGCAGATTTATCTATGCTCTGTTTGAGAGAAGATGAAAGATCAGAGCTCTTGAACTTTTATTTTGTATCTGTTTGTTTTTACCAGGATGCTGTTTGTGCTGAGGCACTTGATGAAAGTATGTGCCTTAAGAATCCAGAGTGCAGCTGGTGTGAAGGTCGCTGTCGAGAGTACCAGCCCACTAATCCGGTAACTTTTTAACTCCCATGTCTTTGGTTGTTCACTCATTATGTATTTCGTATTCTGTCATATACTACCTCTGATCTGTCTGTGGGGACATTTGTTAGGTAATGTTAGAATTAATAACCTTTTGTTGTATTTCCTCAGTGTGGCAGTACTGGTTGCCTGGGCCTGGCTCGCTTCCTCTCTGATTGCCAGTCATGTCTGGTGTTCAGTGGCACCCCAGCTTCGCTTGCCCGTGCTCCAGGGGAGTTTGGTTGGTGTGTTCAGAATGAGTCCTGCCTACCTGTGTCAGGTGAGACCCAGGGAGGGAGGAAGGAGGGCAGAAGAGAAGGGTTAAAAAGGACATGTTGGGTGCTGACATGGGAGGGATTTGACTCCTGTGTGGCGTGTTTCAAAAACGGAGAACACTGGCTTGATTGCACCCAGCTGAGATTGGGCAAGTTACTCAGACGATGATTTGACTTGCCTGCCCAATCACAGCTTTTTTAGTGCAATGAGGTCATGTGGTCGCACTCTTTTGGAGCACGCACACAGGAGTCCCAGATCAGGCTGCTGTATGATGAGATTTTAAGAGGTCAGGTGTGTTCCTTTTGTGCTGACCTCTCCCTCTCGGTCTCACAGAGCGAAGTGCGTGCCGTGTGGACCAGATCTCAGGGGCGTACGGCTGGTGGGGGGAGCGTACCCTTTTCCTAACCTCCCTCCACTCCTGTCGCACCGAGAACTATGTCCCGGGACTGCACCTGCTCACCTTCCAGCACCCCCGCAACGACTCCCAGCCTGACAAGGTACGGAGTCCAAATCTTAAGTGCTAACTGTACCAGCTGTGGTTTCATTTACTCCCCTCTCCACTAATACTTATCCCTCCTTCCTTCCTCCAGCATTGCTTTAAAATTCAATCTAGTTCCCCAAGTTCACTTATGTGTTTGTTTCTTTTCTTGTTTTTTTCTACTTTGTGCTCCTGGCTTTCTAACACCCAGACACCTTAGCTCATGTCTCTTTTTCTGTTCTTTCCTCACTGTCTGTTTTTGAGTATGCTCATAGAGAAGAATCCTTTTTGAAAAGTCTGTGAATCGCTGTGGAGCAAATTTGTAGAGAATAGTGCTTTTGTTGATGTGTCTCCACCCTCCACTATCCTCCATCCTCCTCACTCCTTTCACCAGGTTACCATCCTCCGCAGCACCACCATCATCTTGAGCCCAACTACGGAAATGGATGTAGCTTTACAGTTCAGGGGCTTTATCCACCCACTGTGGGGAGCCCCTCCGCCTGCACCCCCTCCCACAGACACTGTCTCGATGTGGGCTCGTATCCAGAGGCTCCACTTTGAGGCTCGAATGGCTACTGGACCCAATTCAAGCCAGCTGGTGAGGGAAAGGCATATGAACCATTCAGTTTATTTTTTATCCAGTCAGTGGTTGAAAAATAAACTGGATACATAAACTCTTTTGTGAAATATATATAAAGGCAAACTGTATTTAAAATACTCTTCTACATTTTATCTGCTGTCTAACCGAGCAGGAGGTGGTGGGTCGTTGGGCAGCCCAGCAGGAGAAGGAGTTGAAGCTGCTGTCTCGGTCAGATGGGAGTAAACTGTTCTCTAACCTGACCAGAGGGAACCATTATCTTGTTCAGGCTGAGGGTTACCTCAACAACTCAGGCTCTGGACAGACCAGCGAAATGGCCCTGATCTGGAACAGAACATTGCCCGGAGGGAGTGTAAGTACTGTGATTTTTAAACCCGTGCTTCTCCACAAAAGAAAAGAGGTTTATTCTTTTGCATTTCTGTCATTTTTCTACACAATGAGTCTCATTCAGTGGAACAAACCAGCTGACCTCATACCCTCTTTTCTTTCCCCATAATTTGCTTTCATTTCAGGAGATCTCCTTCTTGTTTCTGGAGCCCTACCGCTCAGGTTCCTGCTCAGGGTACATGTCTTGTTTGGCCTGTCTGTCTGACCAGTCTTGCGGCTGGTGCCCGTCTTTGTCCCGCTGCCTGCTGCGTGACAGCCCAGACCTTGAGCCCTGCCCTGAAGTAGAGAAGGAGGAAGGTCAGCGCCATCTGCTGTTGGCACCGCAGCACTGCACCTTGTGTGAAGAATACAGAGACTGCTCTGCCTGCACTCAGGTACATCACTCTGAATTATAATATATATTAATATTTCACTAGTATAAGAAGCAGTCTGTTTTTATTGTGTCTAAGAGGGATCAAGGTTTAACTGATAACTGATGATGACCTCCATAAACCAGATTTTAGAGTAGTAATGCAAAGCTAACTCTGGCCAACAGGACCCTTATTGTGAGTGGCAGATTAACTCCAGCAAGAAAGGAGACTACCAGTGCAGTCGACGAGGAAAACTAGATGGTTCCATTCGTGATCCAAGAGGATGCCCTAAAGTCTGCAATCAGTGAGTTGGAAAAGCTACAATGATTAGTCATAACATCAAGACTCCCTGCCTAATATTTTGTATGTATAAAGCTTTGCAGCACAAAAAAAATTGCAGTGGAGTGTGGATAAAAATGTACAGACCTTTGCTCCATGTGCACAAACAGGTGCCACTGCAAAGTGATGACCATTGTAACTCACTTCACCTGTTTATAGTTATGGCTGATCACTGTGTAACTTTTATACAAAAATACCATTTTTGAATAGCTACAACTCACTCTCAGTGTCCCCCTCGATTCAATCATCTTGTTATCTTTTTCAGGAGGAAGACATGTGGTGAATGCCTCTCCAACTCCAGCCAGTGTGCATGGTGTGAATCAGCCCAGGCCTGTTTCTATTTCGCTGCCTACCTCACAAAATACCCCTATGGAGAGTGCAGGGACTGGTATGACAGGTAAAATACAGAGGTTTTTAAGCCTTCCCTACATTTTATAATTGGAAGCTATGATAACTCTGACATTTTTGCTTGTACCTAGTTTTCTGTTAATTTTGGTGATCACATACAGTAATGCATATATTATTTGAACTTAAGTACAGATTACATTATAAAGACAATCTGTTCATTAGTGAGTTGAAATACACCTTTGATGAATAATCTTATTTTCCTGTTACTCTTCACTCCTCCAGCGTTCATTCGGTCCCTCAATGTAAACAATGTTCAGCTTTAAACACATGCACAGACTGCTTGAGAACGTTCCAGTGTGGTTGGTGTGGTGACTACAACAATCCCACAATTGGAAAGTAAGTATGGCGCTTGTCCAACTCTTCTTTTCACACAACAAACAAAGAAAGTTACCATAGCGACAACATTATGGTGAAGCAAATAACCAATACGTGATCAATAAAAGTTAAGTTAATAAAAGTCATGAGTTTCAACGGGTTTTCAGAATTGGTTTGCTCAACTTGTACTCCTTTTCTTTTCAGATGTTTGAGGGGAGACTGGGCAGGAATGGATGACCCTTTGGTTTATAACTGTAGTGTTGCTGTTGCTGAAGCTCGGGCTGCTAAGTAAGAAGTGTCTTGTTGTGCTCTGTTACATGATGATTGTTCAATTCTGTACAAAAATTTGGTTCTGGCCACATTTTCCTATTTACATTTCATGTTTCCTAGAAAACCTAATAACTTAGTGGCTGACTAAAACAGAGCTTCTGAATAGAGCCATAATACAATGGGATTTTATACCTGTATGTACTTATCTCCTCTTGTCTTGCTCTCTCAGCCCTGAACCTCAGACTTCAGCCCCTCCCAGACCCCTGGACATGGAGATGGAGATCGAACACTTGGAAGATGGAGAGCAAGATGCCATCTGGTCCTACCCCACCTGCCCTGATGTAGAGGAATGCAGGCTGGGTCTCCACCACTGTCACGACTACGCCACCTGCATTAATACTCCCACATCGTATGAGTGCCACTGTGAGAGGGGATACACAGGAGACGGCACACAGCACTGCAACCAGACGTAAGAGTCTCTGCTGATCCATGTCTGACTCTTTTTGTGGCTATCAAACTGAGTTTTTCTTAAACTTGACGTGTTGACCCTTTTGTATTGTCCTCCCCCCTTCAACAGGTGTTACAACGAGTGTCGTGAGGGCCAGTGCAGTGGCAGCCCACGGTTTGAGTGTGAATGCTCTCTTGGATGGACGTCTGACCCTGCTACTTTAGTTCTCAGTGGTGTTGAATGTGATGTGGACTGCGGCTGCAACTTCCATTCCACTTGTATTACAGCACCAGGGATCTGTGATGAATGCCAGGGTGAGACTTAACAAACACAGCTTTTTTCAATAACATCTTCACATTTAATCAACTGCACAAGCCCAAGAAAGTGGATTCAAACAAATTCATTTCCTCTCCTGATGTTCTTTTGTTTTTCAGACTGGACCACAGGGCCCCACTGTGAGCACTGTCGGCCAGGAAGCTTTGGGTCAGCCTTGTCTGGTGGCGGTGGCTGTGTGCAATGTGAGTGTAATGGCCATGGCGACCCTCTGCGGGGATACTGTCACAATCAGACCGGCCAGTGCTACTGCACCCACAACACTCATGGACCACACTGCGAGTCCTGCCTGCCTGGTTATTATGGGGACCCAAGGTAAAGAGATTTACATTTTGAAAAACAATGCATTTTTTTAAAGTTAGTAATCACAGTGAAAAAAAAACACATGATTTATTTTTGTTTATTTTTTAATTATCACTTTTCTGTCCCTCTCTTCTTATCAGGAACAATGGTACATGCTACCGGCAGTGTCAGGGCCGTTCAGTGCTGCTCTCCTCCACCTCCAATTCTGCCATTCCCCTCTCTTCTTCTCTCGGATGGAGAAGTGGCACAGAAGGGAAAGGAGGAATTTCTCATTGTCTGTGGGTCCTCTCTGTGACTGAGAATCTTGCACCTTGCCTGCCTAGGCATCTGTGTCCACCTATCGCCTTAACTCTTCACCCAGACTCACACACACATTGTAAAGTGAGTACAAACTTGACCAGGCTCTATTTACAAGGTTGAATGTAGATAATCATGTATCCTAACGGTATTTTTCACCGTGTCTCTATCTGTATTTGATCTCTGCTGTTTTGTTTTGCAGAGCTCCTATGTCTACGTATTTGACGGTCTTCCTCGCTTCCTGGGTAATGGCGTTGTACATTCAGATCACAACCTGATTGGGGCATTTTGTGGCACCACAAGGACTCAGCCTATCACAGTGGAGGCCACTTCAGGTATCCATTGATAAGTTAGTGAGTGGTCACTATACACCTAAGTACACCAGACCACCGTACACCTTAAACCAAATTAACTAACTAATTAGCAGTGTGAAATATAACCCTTAAATGTTTTGTTTCTTTGATCGTATGATGCACTCAAATTATACCATACATAGTGCTATTTGTACTAAATAGATATGTTGTTGTTTTTTTATTACCAGGTGTGATCTCTGTCTACTTTGAGGCCAATGTCAGCTCAAACGAACCCCAAGGCTTCAATGCATCTTTCTGGGTGCGGCAGTGTCGCTACAGCTCAGATGAAGGTGAAGATGGGTCACCTGTGTGTCCAGGTGGAGCCCAGTGCCAAGGTGGCCTCTGTCAGTGCCCTCAGGGATACGCTGGGCCACACTGCGACCGACCTCTGTGCCCTCAGGACTGTGGGATTGCAGAAGGAAGAGGAGCTTGTAATATAGTAAGAGATGGCTGTATACATTACATTACAAAAAAAGTAGGTGGGACACATTTTTTCTTATTTTGCTAACCGATGTCTTTGTCTGTATCAGTCTCTGGGAGTGTGTGTGTGCACTGACAGCTGGGCTGGCTCTGACTGCTCTGTTCCTCGGGATTCTAACAACCTAGTGTGGGAAACACTGCTTGATACACAGTTGACTGTGGTGAGAGCCGAACACAAAACAAAGCATTAGACAAAAGATTCAGTTAAATCATTTCAAGAAATCACATAATCACTGCTGCTCCACAGAACCAGGCCCACAGGTTCCTCCACAGGATGGGCCACACTCTGGTGTCTGGACCACAGGGCTACCTCTGGATGTATGGAGGACTCTCTCTGGCAGAGGGAATTCTGGGAAATGTCTACAGGTAGAGCAATGTAGCATTTTAGGCAACTTAATATTGCATGCTCCTTCCTTAAATACAAAATAATGCATTTTGCCCCTGGTTGGGTCAGGTATTCTGTGGCAGAGCACCGTTGGACGCAGATGCTAACCAGCTCTGTGGAAGAGGGCTCCACTCCAGACGCTCGCTATCACCACGCTGCTGCACTGCTGACCAGTCATGAATCCGGCTCTGGAGGCCTCGCAGCAAGCCACAGCTTCATGTTGGTGGTGGGTGGGGTGACTCAAAATGGTGTTGCCATGGATACCTGGAGTCTCAATCTCAGCAGCTTAGTCTGGAGAGAACACAAGGTAAGAACTCAACCGATCAATGAGTAAATCAAGAAAAATAAGAGCAGAGGTTATTAAATTTTTTTCCCTGACTAAATACTTTTCCTTCACTGACAGAACTCACTGCTGCCCCCAGTGGCGGGCCACACTCTAACTGTACGCAGAGACTCCTCTGTGTTGCTGATTGGAGGTTACTCTCCAGACAACGGCTTCAACCACCACCTGATGGAGTTCAGCCCTCACACTGGAAACTGGACCATAGCTCCTCATACTGGCACACCACCTACAGGTTCTTTAATAATATCAGGATGTAGAGTCGCAGGACTACTTAATGAACATTTTGAACAAATGACACAAAGACAGTTGCAGAGAAGTCAATTTGTCATTTTTGACATGTCCCTGTAATGTTCCCTCAGGTTTATATGGTCACTCGGCAGTTTACCATGAGCAGACTGACGCCATCTATGTTTTCGGAGGGTATCGCTTTCACGTGGAGACTGTGGAGCCCTCAGGAGAGCTCTATAGTCTGTACTATCCCAACCTTACCTGGTCTCTGCTGGTCCCCTCACAGGGTAATAAGGTAAGAGTTTCACTTGATCTAGTTCCCACCCATTTTACAGGCCTGTAGGTTTCATTTGAAAAGCATGTCTCTTAAAGCTTTGCAAAGAAGTTAACTCACCTTTTCTTTCTGCAATGTCTTTGCTGCACAGCCCCTGTCTCGTTTCTTCCATGCTGCAGCCCTAATCAAAGACACCATGGTCATTATTGGGGGGAGGACTGAAGCAGAGGACTACAGTAACTCAGTTTCTCTGTACCAGATCAACTGTAACACCTGGATACAGCCTGGTGAGTGTCTTCACATCTTTCAGCAGATTAATTTATGGTCACGTGATGACAAACAACTCTACTTAGCTGACAAGATTCCCCTGTCTTTTCCTTTAGTCTCAGCTGTGGGAGACCCAGTAAACCGTTCCGTGTCTCTTGCCATGACAAGTTGGGAGGGCCGTCTCTTTCTGTCAGGGGGCTTCAATGGTGTCACGCTGGGTAGACTCCTAACCCTGTCTGTGCCCTCTGACCCCTGTGCCCTGATGCAAACACCGGAGCCCTGCAACGCCACCACAGGCAGCTGCCTCTGGTGTAGGGGGACCTGTGCTTCCTCTGACACTGCTGAGAGGTAATTTATTGGCCGAATTAAATTGTTAGCACCATGCAGTTACAGTACTAAATGTATCCATCTCTCTCCTTTAGAATGGGCTGCTTCACTGGCCAGTTTCTTTGCTCCCCAACCCCTCGTCAGCCCGATCAGTGTCGCAGACTGAAGACCTGCAGTGAATGCCTCGCCAGACACCCTAAAACATTCTCCACTTCATCACAGGTGACATACAATATCCCGACTCGTAACACAAAAAGTATCTTGGAGTAAACCTGCCACTGTCTGTCAACTAAAACCTTTTATTCCATGCATTTCCTAGCCGGCTCTGCAGTGTAAGTGGTGCACAAACTGTCCGGAAGGTGCCTGTATCAGCAGTTCTGTAAGCTGTACATCTGAGCACGACTGCAGGATCAACCAGAGAGAAATATTTTTGTCCAGCAACTGCACTGAGACCAGCTGTGAGGCTTCTGACTGCCCCAAGTGTACTGCTTCTGGAAAATGCATGTGGACACGCCAGTTCAAACGCACAGGTACTAACAACAGGAATGTCAGATTTCCTTTCCTTTCTTTATTGTAAACTTCCAGCTCATATGAAAATATGTTAGAGAATGCCAGGTGTATATTTATTTTGAGTATAATATTTTTTAGCATTATTTATTTATAATTTTATTTTATTTGGTTGCTGCTCTGACTCCTGAATTTCCACTTAGGGATAAATAAAGTACTTTTTGTTCTACTCTATTATATTCTGATATCATAGATGAGTAAGCTGTTCTTGTGATTAAGATTCACTGTGTTTTGTCTTTTTTAGGTGAAACACGGCGCATCCTCAGTGTGAACCCCACCTATGACTGGACATGTTTCAGCTACGCCCTCCTTAACGTCTCCCCCATGCAGGTGGAGTCTTCTCCCCCAATGCCATGCCCTCCACCTTGTCACAGCCTTCATAACTGCAGCCTTTGTCTGGGCTCCCGAGGCTCTGATGGGGGCTGGCAGCACTGTGTGTGGAGCATGGCTCTGCAGCAGGTAACACTGCCTTTTCTCAAACTACACAGACTACTTTTGAGTTATTTAACTGATTCTAGTTTAAATAGCTAACCTCGTTGCCAATCTTCTAGTGCATGAGCCCCTCATTCATGCCCCTGCGATGTGAGGCGGGTCAGTGTGGTCGCCTGCTCTCTGGGGGAGACTCTTGCTCTCCTCAGTGCTCCCAGCTCACCCAGTGCTCCCAGTGCATTGCCAGACCTCAGTGTGGCTGGTGTGCTGCTCGGGGTGGAAATGGGGCTGGACGCTGCCTCCAGGGAGGACTTGATGGTGAGAAATATCTCAAGTTCACTGTTAAAACGTTGTATTTTTTGCTTAATTTCGCTCACTTCATACTTTTCTGATTCACTCACTATCTCCCACTCTTGTTCCCCAGGTGTGAGCGAAGGTGTTTGTCCCCTGAGAAACAGCAGCTGGTCCTTCCTCCACTGCCCAGAAGAAGATGAATGTGCAAATGGTCATCACCACTGCAACAGCACACAAGATTGCCACGACCTGTCTCAGGGATACCACTGCACCTGCAAACATGGTTACATACTCAGCAGGTAAGATCAGGAGTCAGTGTTTGAGCCTTTGGCAGAATTAGCACTGTAAATGAAAAATTGAGTAATACATCCTCCTGTTTTCTCCTGTAGTGTCTCTGGTCAGTGCGAGCCAGTGTGCGCACAGGGCTGTGTGAACGGGACGTGCATGTCTCCTGGAGTTTGCCGGTGTCACTTTGGATTTGTTGGAGATAACTGCTCCTCTCAGTGCAGCTGCAACAAACACAGCAACTGCGCTGGTGTTAGCAAACCTGATGTGTGTCTCGAGTGCCACAATAACACTATCGTAAGTGCTTGTAGTAAGAAAATGCACATGCTGTAAAAACTTGTTTTCCTTTACCTGTGATGATGATTTATTCTGGCTCTTATCTCCAGGGCAAACACTGTGAGAAGTGTAAGCCACTGTTTGTAGGCTCTGCAAAAGGGGGCGGCACTTGTCGTCCGTGTCGAGATTTTTGCAGGGGAAACAGTGGTGTGTGTTTATCCCGAGATGAACATAAAAAAGCCCTTGAGAACCCAAGGCTCTTCCCTCTGGACCCCAGCACCGTGAGTGTCTGCTTTTATTGTGGCCTACCTCTGGTTATATGTGATAACAGAAACACCAGGAGTGTTTTTTCTTTTTGAATATTCTGGTGCTTAACTCTTTTCAAGGGCTCCAACTCTCTTCTTCTCTTCCAGATTCAGGACTGGGTGTCCGAGGGTCCTACAGAAGAGAATGCTGTGTGTGTGAACTGCCAGAACAACAGTGTAGGGGACAAGTGTGAGAGTTGCCTCAGTGGCTACTTCCTGTTGCAGGGAAAATGTGAGAAGTAAGTAATGTTTGGCGCATTCCTTGTCTGATGTAATAGTTGTCCATAATAACCACATTTCTGAGACATTTTGGTTCTTTTTCAGCTAAAAATGAAAATCTCCTCCTCTTCTAAGTTTGTTTTTTCTCCTCTTCAATGCAGGTGTCAGTGTAATGGTCATGCAGACACATGTAATGAACATGATGGTACAGGCTGCCCTTGCCAAAACAACACAGAGACGTCCTCCTGCCTCAGCAGCCCTCAGAGTGACAGGAAAGACTGCTACAGACAGCAGGTATACACATGCTAGATGTTATCACAAACATTTGTATGACTTTAAAATATGACTTTGTTTTTCTTGAATTTTAATTGCTGTGATTCTCTATTTAGTGTGCAAAGTGCAAAGACTCCTTCAATGGCACACCTGTGAATGGGAGACAATGCTACCGTCAGTTCAACGTGGACACTGAGTGCTGCTTCGACCCCACGTCACAGACAAACTGCTTCCATGATCCCACCATTCGTAACCTTCCCAAGGGGCGCACTGTTTTTTTCGCTGCCCAGCCGAAGTTCACAAACGTGGACATACGTGTCACTATTGATGTAACTTTTGGGGAGGTGGAGGTGTATGTGTCCAACTCTCATGACACCTTCATTGTGGATGTGGACCGGTTCACAGGGATACACACCATCAAGATAGAGGAGGAATCAGCGACTCGAGGGACAACAACGGGCACAGAAAAAGATTCAGCTCCTTCCCCCATTAAGGTGTTTGCCAATTCTTCATCCAGTCTTGGAGGTCCTGTCCTTTCCCACAATCCACTGCAGCTTCAAGCCAAGGCTCCAGGAGCAGAGAGAGAAATCAGAGAGGAACGAGCAGAGGGACTTATCACCTACATCACTGTGTGGAAGCCGCAGACGGTGCTGATCGTTCGAGCTGTAAGAGATCGTGTGGTCATCACCTTCCCCCACGAGGTTCACTCCTTGAAATCCAGCCGCTTCTACATCGCACTGAGAGGGGTGGGAACAGATGTAAAACAAGGAGAGTCCCAAGGCTTACTATTTTTGCGACAGGACCAAGCCCACATCGACCTGTTTGTCTTCTTCTCTGTTTTCTTTTCCTGCTTTTTCCTCTTCCTGTCTGTTTGTGTCCTCCTCTGGAAGGTCAAGCAGTTCTTGGACTTCCGACGAGAGCAGCGTCGCCACATCCAGGAGATGACAAAGATGGCGTCAAGGCCCTTTGCTAAACTCACCATTTACCTTGAGCCGGAGGAGCCTCAGCTCATCTACCTGCCCTCAGCTGGGGGAGGGGTGGGGGGCAGCACTGTATCACTTGCTCATGCCCGTACGGGCAAGTTAGGAGTGGTGGTGGGCCAGAGGGGCAGGGCAGGAGCTGTCTCCTACAAACATGACCCAGGCTCAGGACCCACAGCCCACCACCATCATCATCTTGCCCTGGGTGGAGGGGGCAATGGAGGGCAGCACCTTCCGCTGCACTACCTTAACACCCATCACTATGCCAGCACCACAGCTGGCACCCAAGCCTCACACCATCATCACCCATCCACCTACAGCGGTTACCAGCACTTTTGCCGGTCCGACCCCTTCCTCTCTCAGCTCATGGGCTTTTCTTATTCCACTTTTAAGGTCGGGCCCATCACTCTGGAGCCCACAGACGACGGCATGGCTGGGGTGGCGACTGTCCTCTTTCAGTTACCTGGGGGTGTTTTGGCCCCAAATCGTGCCTGTCTTGGTTCTGCTTTGGTTACTTTGCGTCAGAACCTTCAAGAGTACTGTGGCCATGGGAATGGAGGAGGGCACCCTGGGGTTGGTGCAGGGCGTAAGGGGCTTTTAGGAAACCAACATCTGACCACTATGGCTATGTAGGAAAGCAAAGATATACATTTAAAGAAGGCAGGGATAAAACAGTTTAAAAAGATGGTTTAAACCTTTAAAGTTTGTGAAAAATAATAAAGTAATTTTTGAAAGAAAAAAATAAAACCAGAAAGAGAGTTATGACAGAGCCAGTTAACGTGAGCATTTTGAACAGAGTTGTACATACACTGTATTATGAATTATTATGTGTCTTTTATTGTATAATGCATTGCTATACTGTATTTCAGTGCTTCACATGACCAAGCCAGCTGTCTCTGGAATGCACTACAACTGCTATACGTGTCAACAAAGCAATGTTGCAACCGGTCTGCAATCACTACAGAGGTATGAGCACACTAGATAGATGCTCTTGTACGACACTGAAGCTGGGCTGTTGCTAGAATCCTTCTTATTGACCAACAAAGGTGTTAGAAAAGGTGCATCCGCTCTCTTTAGAACCAACATGTGCTTTGTACCCCAAAAAAGTGACAATCAAAATTGCCGTTAAGAACAAAAGACTTCAGTAGGCTCAATGTGCAAGATTTTGATTGTCAGCTCAGTGCAGGAAAAAAAGTCAAAGATGCTTGTGAGATGTTTTTTTATATATCATAGTCGATATGAGTAATTTATAATGGTATCTCAGTATATGGCAGGCTTTTTTTAGCTACATGTTTCTGTTAAACAGACTCGTTCACCTGCTCTGTTGTTTGTTTATCTGCTCATCTGCCTTCACTTCTTGCCTTGTCTGTGAGTCAGCTGGCTTACACTTAAAACGTGTGTTGATGGGTATGTGTGATACAGATCCTGGAGAACACAGTTACAACAGCATATGTTACATCGTCTTTTATGAATTGTTTTATTGAAGAAAAGATGAAGGATAAAATCGTTAGTTTCTGACCCTATCATATTATGAACTGCAGCAGGTCCATGAAGAATGAAAGAGTTTGTGTCCTATCGAAACATTTCATCACATTTTGTTGGAAAAAATGTGCATCTGTGTTTGGCTAGTATTGCTGGACTGCTTTACAGGCACCATGCCTGCTTAGATGACTGTATTAGTCAATCATAGCTTGATCAAGAAAAATTAGACATGGAAGAAAATACAGTAAAGAAATGTTGCTAGTTGGAAAGTTACATTTGGAAGTTCTCCTGGTGAGAGACGTGGGAAGACTTGACATCATTATTATTTGTTATGAGACTGAATATCTTGTTCACTGTTGATGATGTGTTTAATTTTTTGTTGTTTCTTCTTTTTGCACTGCATGGAGGCATTGAGCCCCATTTTTCATGTAAAACACTAAGACGGGAACTCGTCCAGCCTCAGTTAGCGCACAGCGCCATGGATGAACTCAGAACCATGCTACTGGCTTTTCATCAGATAAACAAAACCATTACAGGTTTTAAAACAAAAACTAAAAGTCAACTAAATCTTAAGCTCAAATAAATACTGTCACTATTTATAACAGTCATCCACAAATAAGCATTAAACAGTTTTCTGTCTTGTATCTATGTCTGTTTTTTTTAACATACTTTATTTTTGTACATAACTGTTGTGTTTTTTTTCTTGTTTTTAAAGAAGGGAACAGTGTTAAAAAGAAGATTGTCAAGATTCTCTGACTCAAGTTGGCTGAAATAAAGTCTGTGGAACATGTGTGTGAGTGTGTTTTTGTACAGGGTAGAAAATCTGACTGCACTGATAATATTATGTATATAAAATGGATTGAATTGGTATTGAAGGCTTCAGATGACACTATCATTAAGTATGGACTTTATGACATGAAATTAATTTATGTTTGTGGACAGGATTGTGAATAATTGTAACTTCCAGTTAGATAAACCTCAGGTTTTTGAAAACATGTTTGATGCTTAGTCCTCCTTTTGAACTTGTCTTTTATAAAACACGTATCAGGGGCCAAATGTGAAAACAGTTGTTCTTTGACATTTTATTTTGATGGTTTATAATTAATATTGAATAACACTCATTTAAAATATTGCAATTTGAGAAAGGGTTGGTGTAAGTATTGTTACAAGTAGATATGTACAAGGCAAATATCCACGTTAACAAAGTCCGAATATCACATTCTGTACATTGTTCAGGCTACCACATTGCGTTTTTTTATCACACCAAAAAAGCTGGACAATGGTAATTGTACTCCAATGACTTTTATGCACAGAAGTTAGAAGAACAGAACTTAGGGAAAGGGCTTTTGGGTATTCTGCACCCTTGACTTTGAATTTCTTGTGGAATAATTTGAGACTCAAGAAACTGGTGTCACTGAATGTCATGAAATCTAAAATTAAAGACCTAGTGACAGCTGCTTAACAGTGCTAAACACTCTTTTGTTTTCTGTTTTTGTAAGTCTGTGTTCTTTGCAGCTGCCTGTCTTGGGCAGGTCTCTCCTGGGAAGAGATTTTGAACCTCAACCGGGACCAGCGTAGTTAAAGGAAAAATTATATATTTATAAATGGGTTTCATCGTATTATGCGTATGACTTTTTAGTTGTCTGACTTAATTTGATGAATAATTTCCTCTTGAAAAGTGTGATTTTTATTTGTACAAACCCTGCCTCTGTATCTTTTTAAATCAAACAAAATGAAAATAAAACGATTATTTTTTCCGTGTAAAACGGCAAAATATCTCCTGACCAGTTCCCTCGTTTACTCACGCAGAAAAAGAACTAAGAAAGGTAAATGGTTGGATCCCTAAACTGGAATAGAAGTTGTCGTATGTTCCTTGTAATACTTTGTGGGCGGTAACCTGGACGTCGCACGTGGGACCTGATAGGCCAGAATCACCGGAAGTCCGGTTTTGTGTTATTGTTTTATTAACACCACACACAACGCTGATGTAGACGCTAAGGAGACGCATGCAAAAACATCAAAATATGTTTGAATTGAACCGTAGACACCGCAAAGGTTAGTGTTTACCATACATCTTACAAATGTTGAATGACAATGACAGCTGCTTTGTTTCTGTCAAACTACAGTAAAGGAGCCACAGCGTTAGCATTCAGCTAAGCTAAAACTGCGGTAGTGTAGCGTAGCAACGTTGCTAACATATGATTGCAGGGATTTCCGCTTGTTTTGCTTTTGCATTGCTGTAATTTGAATTGATTCAACTATTTTTGTCTTTCATTTGTCTGAATAATGTCCTCTGATCCACAGCACACTAATGGAACAGAAACCTAACCCGAATTAATGTTAACACCATGAAGATGAAACCTGCCAAGAAAAAGTCTTTGTACAACAAAGCAAAGACACGAAAGTCACTATACGACGTGGTCGTGGTAAAAACTGAATGTAAATTAGAGGAAGACTCTCATGAAGTCTACACTAACGGAGAAGATCTCAGCGTTCAAATCAAAGAGGAACCTCACTCGCCTGAGGTCAGTGAAGAGCTCCATTTAAACTCATTAAGCTGCTCAGACTCTAATCCTGACACTGTGACATCCTGGTCAGATGCTCCCAATCAACACACACTCATTAAGGACGAGTTTGAGCACCCAGACATTGAATTCCCTGAAGGTGTTGTGAAGGATGAGTCAGAGGCATGGATAAAAGGAGAGGAAGATGATGAGGATGTTGCAGACGACATACAGGAAGGTTTTGGAGAGGATGAACAGGTTTGTGCAGGTAAGAGACAAAGATAAATAACACTTTTGGCTTTTGCTGGGTTTCTATTAATATTCTACTGTTTTATGCGTGTTGTCTTTCTAATTAGTTAATTTTTGCATTTTTGTGATTAAAAACCCTTCACCTGATGAGAGGCAAGTTTCGTTTCTCCATTTAGCTTTTTACAATAACAAATTTTAGTGTCAGATATGGTGAAAGCAGTAATGGTATTATGGGGGATTCTTACAGCATGTAAAAAGCTTATGTGTAGCTTTTGTAATCACCTGAGGCTTTGGAACTTTAAGTAAATGTATTTTTTTTAAATCATTATTATTTACTTATTGTTATGTATTGTCTTTGTGTCTCTTCTTACTTAGAGCCATCATCTGAGTTCTTTCCATGTCCTCACTGCTCCATCTCCTTTACTGACTTGGAGTTCTTGGAGAAGCATGTGAAGTGGGTCCATCAGAAACAATATCTTGCCAGTCTGAAGAAATGCCTAACAAGCCGCACACTGAACCTCATCCCAAAACACACCTGCACTGTCTGCAGTGGCACCTTTACCTCTAAAGTACAGCTGAGGATCCATGTACGTGAAGCGCACCCTTCTGCCCCTCCCCGTCGGCTTTACCCCTGTCCAACCTGTGCACGCAGCTTCCAGTACCTGAAGAATCTCAAGAATCACTGTCAGCGATGGCACAACATGGCTGTGGTGACCAGAGGAGGGCATCTCAGCTGTGCAGACTGTGGGAAGAACTTCAAAGCTACGTGGGGTCAAGGGCCTCATTTGTGCCATGAACCAGATACCACAGAATCTGAGGACAAGCCAATCTGCCTGGATATTGGTTTGCCATGCCCAGAATGTGGCAAGATTTTACGCACACCTCAAAGCTTGGAGGATCACATGCGAACCCACACAGGAGACCGTCCGTTTGTCTGCAAAGATTGTGGCAGGAGGTTTGTGGAACGAAGTGGTTGGCGGCAACATATGAAAATTCACACAGGGGAGAAGCCATATAAATGTCAGGTCTGTGGGAAAGCCTTCTTACGATCACACCACCTCAACTGTCACTTAACCACCCACTCTGCCAAGAAGGAATATTCTTGCTCTGTGTGTGGAAAAGAGTTTGGATTAAAGGCAAGTCTAAATCTTCACTTGAGGACACATTCCAGTGAGAAACCTTTTCACTGCAATGTTTGTGGGAAGAACTTTAACACAAGGAAAAATCTGAGGGTTCACAGCAAACTTCACAACAGCGAGAAAGCTCACCAGTGTGGGGACTGTGGACTGAAGATCGGAGATCTAGGGGCTTTGAAAATTCACCTGCGGACACACACCGGAGAAAGACCCTACCACTGCACAGTCTGCGGAAATAGGTTTATTCGTCTTTCACATTTACGAAACCATCAACGCACCCACACTGGTGAGAGACCCTACAAATGTGATGAATGTGACAAGAGTTTCACTCAGTCTGGCGATCTGGTGAAGCATAAGAGGATACACTCCGGGGAAAAGCCCTTTGAATGTCCAGACTGCCATCGCTGTTACACCTCCTCTGGTGATCTGGGCAAGCATCGGAGGAGTCACACTAACCTGCGTCCTTACACGTGTCCAGAATGTGACAAAAGCTTTCGCTTATCAGGCCACTTGAAAACTCACATGTTAACTCACACAGGGGAAAAGCCGTTTTCCTGCCCTAATTGTCTCCGCAGGTTTGCTCGCTCTCACCATCTTTCTGGGCATGTGGCTAAGTGCCGTTAAGATTTCCAAAGAGGACTGTTGTTAAGCTTGCCTGATTTAAAGTGTTTAATTATTAGAAATGTATACAGTCTGCTACTAACTTTTCTTGATCTGCCCGTTTAAGACAAAACTAATATCTGTATATAGCTATTTAAAATATCTTTCTGTAACCATGAAGCCAGATGACTGTTTAACTTATTGTAAAAAGTGAAATGAACAAGTTAATTCTATTTGTTGTTGCACAGGACTCCTTGACAGACCTACCCAATGTGTTGTTTAATTTCTTCCAGGGTAGATGAACTGGTTTAGCAGGACACTATGGTATTTGAGGTTTGAGTATGTGATATGAATCAGTGGGTAATTGGGCGTGCAGATTATGAACTGTTTTGTTTTCTTCCATCACCGCTGTGTAATATATATAAAAATGTAATAAATTACATGATGAATGCACTTACACTGTGTTTGATGCAACTGTGTGCCAAAGTACTTTAAGAGACAAAAGTATCTTAATATCAAAACTGGAAAATTGACCCACAGATTTCTGGGAATTACAGATTTCACAATTACTGAGAAGATTGACAGATAATCTGTTTTAAAGACAGATGCTGTGCATCTAATAAAAAATTGATCTAGAGGAGTTACAGTTAAGAAAACCATTAGTACTGGAAGATTGCTGTGGCAGTCATTTTATTCTGTATCTGCTTTATGATAATCATGATGGTATCCACAATGATGTAAAGGAATGTAACCCTTGTACTGAAAAAGCACTTAGTCCTTGAAGGTTTCTCAGCTGAGTCTATGATTATGAAACTTCATATCATCCTCTGTTGGTGGACTGTTGCATCAAGTTTCTCAACACTGAAGCTGGGAGGTCATCAATTTATCCTTGACCCAGGAGTAGATCTTGAATAACATTATTGTGTCAAAAAAGTTAAGAATTTCTCTCTTTAACCTCTAAAATTGTAAACTGCATGTGAATGTAAGAAAAAGCTGCAGAAATTAATTTAAAAACACCTGCAATCACTTTAGGTTTTTTCTGAGTGAATATGGAAAAAATAACAATAAAACTAGTCTGGCAGGGACTGGAGGGAAAGAGATCATTTTTAATATCTGAACTCTTGTGCTAAGTGACCAAATGAAGATAAGAATAAAAGTATTCCTATTGTGTATTTTGCTGCAAGAATTCTTGCTGCCATATTTTATAAATTGTACTGGTAAAGCAAACCTCAGCCAATGTACGCACAGGGAGCCTCCTCCCATTTCGTACAAGCAGATCACTGATTCAGCGCGCGGTTCATTCCGAATCCACGCCACGGAAGTGACGTCATGCAAATATACAAAACACCCACGGTTTAAGACAGCGGATTTCACTGTGAATAAAATAGGGAAACGTATGTCAGGTCTGTGTTCAGAATGTTCACAATTAGAAACGGTACAGCATGTATTACTGGTGTGGAGTAAGTATAGGGAGGAGAGGAAAAAGGTGATACAGATGTTGTAGAGGGAAAAACAGGAATTAACATTGGGTAGTTTATTAGGGAGCACATTGCAGGAAGGATTGGGTATTTTGATGAATTATTTGAGGGAAACTGGGTTAGGTAATAGGATATAATTGTGGGGGGTTTTTTTGTTGTTTTTTTTCTGACCATGTCTTGACTCACACTCCAGTCCATTAGGTGGCGGTAAATGCACCTAAAAGTTGGTTGCCAACCGCCAATAAAACGAACGAAAGAAAGGATTTCGCTGTCTGTCAGGTAGAAAGTTGAGTACATTGTTTGTCAAACCCTTGTGTGTGAAAAGCTCCTTACGTTAGACACTGAGCTTAAAAATGTGTAAACACATCTGACCCGACAGATACAAGCCCAGTATAATATACTTAGATGATGTGAAGTCACAATTAACTCTGGCAGTAACATAAGCTAGCACTCACGTCATCTACAACAGCAAGCTAGGTAGCTAGAGGAGACATGTTTTGTTTTTGTTTTTTGTTTTTTGTTTTGTCTTTGGTTTACAGTTAACACAAACATTAAAGATAAGTTAAATTTGTTACTCTTTAGGCCAAGTTCTCAAAATGTATCCAAAGTATGAGAGAAAACTGGATCTTTACTTCATTCAATGGACAACAGATCCTGTGGTCTCAGGTAAGTGATCTGTCTCATTCAGCTCAGAAACTACCCAGTCTTTTTATGTTTAACAGTCTATTCTTTGGAAGAAAAACTTTTTTTTTTTCATCCAACAGTACAACATTTTACATGCCAGGTCAAGTTATTGACATTTTGAACACTGATTCAGTTTTTCTTACATCTATTTTAAAACCATTTAAGTAATTATTGACTCCACAGTGAAAATACTACACAGTATAAAATATAAATAATATATTTATTCAAAATTATTCTAACCAATGACAGAAAAGAGAAAAGTATGTGTCCTGAGTATGTTCTGGCTTTGGATGTTACTGGCAGTTTTGTTTTTGATGACACTTTCAGTCTTTTATCTGTATTTGAAAAAAAAGGGGGATATGGCACATTCATGGTGAAATACCTTTGTAACTATATGCGTCTATAACTATAACTATGTACGTATATACTATCTTGCTGACACAAAATCTCAGTACCTAGATGCAATTTTGTGGCTTCCGAAGCACTCAGCATCATAGAGATCACACTCAGAAACAGACACCTCTAGTGGCCAATGCTTATTCCCACAAGGCACATCAAGGATGAGGATTAAATTAGGTCAAAATCAGTGTTTAATTGATGCCCTAAATGAAGTAAAACAGCTGCCTTACTTTTTGTGTGTAAGCATCTGCCTTCTCTATTTCAAGAACATTCTCTCTCGATGAAAAGAAAGAGGAAGGCAGCCAGTCAGATGATCCAATCTTCAATGATTAACATAGTAGTCTTGTGGAAGGTAAGTTAATGACTTCCTCAGACATTTAATAAGTCAAGTTGTTCATTGTTGAAGAATGATCTGCCTTGACCTATGATGCTGAATCTGAATCTGATTCATCACATTAGGAAACTTCAAACCTGTTCAGCCCAGCTTTGCACACCCAGAGACCTGAGGAGTCAATGTCGGAGCTGCCAGCTCCTCACTTCCATGGGAACCACGGAACCACTTGGCGAAGTTTCTGCAAATCCTGGGGACAGGATCTCGTGGGTGTATTGGTAAGAATCTAATTTTCTCAGAAAGATACAACTCCCGACTTGCCTCAATAGGGGTAAGCTGTTAAAATCTCAGGGATTTCTGGACGCAAAGGTTTCTCTTTATAAGTAAAGGAGTTTGATGCTCTATTATTGATGCTAACAGTTAAAACAAAAACATAAAATCATTTTGAGTTATTTTCAGATAGCAGAAAAATATATTTTAAAGAAATTTCTCTTATAATAGTAAGAGGGTTTTTAATAATTTAGAAGGCTACTGCCATCAGCGGCATGGAGAAAAATCTGTTACCACTTTTGATTCTTTAGAATTTAGTTTGAGAAATTGTAATTGTTTCTTATTTTATTATCCAACCCAGTCCATCCATGTGCAACACAATCCACAGAAAACTAGCATAAGCAGTCCTCTCTTGTTTGGTTTAGTGAAATATTCAACTACTAGTGTACTTTGAAAAAAATCAAAGCATGGTTAAGTTTTCCACATGACAAAAGAAACCCCAGGGGGCTTGGGAAATGCATCAAAAATACCTTCAAAACACATCAGAAAACTGGTTATGTCAAAGTATCCCTGAGGTGGAAAACACTATTTTAAAAACAGAATGCATGAAAAACATTTCTGGAAAGAAGATGACTTCCTTAAGCTGTGTGTTTGCCTTTAAGTTTTTAGGGTTGCAATCACCCCCTCTGTCTTGTGTACTTCCTGCGTGGATCGAATAGATATCTGCCTCTTGCACAGTGCAGTTGTCAGAGGAAAACCTTGCTTACACATTCATTTACATCTAGGATATGCATCACCAGGACAAGGGCCACAACTAAACCTGTCTCGGTCAATTCAGTGGGAATTGGTCTATTATTTTTATGTCCGCAATTACGAGGACAGAGCAGTAACTACGACTCCGGCACAGATAACAAAGATATATTTAGTTGTAAATAATATTGACTGTACCTTTGTTTAAAGCTGGAATCAATACTTCTTAAAGTGTGTCCATTTTTCATTTAGCCGCGTCATGTCTGTGCGGAGGAGGGGCAGAGAGATGAATGGGTGGATTCTCTAATTCCCCCTGTTGCAGTTATCATAATTGTTGAACAACCACGGTTTTTAAAGATCGGGCTCGAGGAGAGGCAGGCCACACAAAGAAAGTTAATAGATTTGGAAAATTGAGATAGATTGCACAGCAGCCGTTTTTGGAATGTTCCATCGGCGTGGCAGGCAGATGGACAAATATGATCCGGGGATGAGGAGGTGGAGGTGGAGGTGGGGTAGGGGTTCACTGCAGCGCACAAACGCGGGTCGACGGAGATTGCATCCTGACAAATAAAGGTGTTAGTGTTTACCCTTTCCGTGCAGTGTGTGTAACTTATCATCTGGAGCCCAATAGCCGGATGCATCACAGTGTGAGGCCCGCATCAGCTGTAGAGCAGATGAGTCGGCTGATGAATCCTCCCTGAAAGGCCGCAGTGAAGCAGCAGTAGTTCCTCTCTTGAGGCACCAGGGGGAAATGGATAGCTGTGGAAAGGGTGCTTCAGGGAAAAGGCGAGCTCAGGAAATGCCTCTTTCTCAGAAGTTTGTTAGAAGTATGACGTGGAAAAAGCCTGTGGTCTGGATTGAATATAGAAAATATCTTTTATGTCCTGTTGTAAAGCACTATACCACCTCCTCCATCATAAACAGTGTTGTTCCAGCAGATAGTGCTCCCCCTGTGAGACCTCTGACCCTTTCATTTGTCTGCTGACGACAGCTTTTAGAACCTCCTAAAGGATATTTTACAGCAGTGATTTATCCAGAGAGAAGCCTGCATTTGTTTCATCCGTTCTGATACCGGTCATTGTTTTCACATTTGGTGCATTCAGGCTTTTCTCTGCTCCTCAGAAATCTTCCCCCGTATCCAATTTTCGCCTTTCTCATCTCCAATTTTCCCTAATATTTAGATGATTATGGTATGATGCTTTCCTTTCCTCCTTTCAGTGTTCCACAAATTTTTCTCTCCTGCTCCTATTTTTCCGCTCCTCCTCTCAGATTCTGACATACAGATACATGATGCCAATGTTGTAGAGTGAAATAATGTTTAATCAGTGCAGATATGAATAAACTGAGATGGCTGAGTGTCGGCTGCAAATCATCCACAAATCGAAACATAAATCCTTACATTTATTTAGCCTTCCCTTCCCCAAAAACCAAACAGCAAAAACATTTTCAATCTGCTCTCTTTGACAGACAGTTGGTAGGGCTTTAGGTTGCAGTCTGAGGATTAAATTACCTCATATTGAATCTTATAAAAGTGCAGTAGAGGGGATTTTCTTTTTGTGATGTAATTTGAGCCGTCCAATTTTCTGTGTATTTACTGTCTATATTTTTGTCAATTTGGCAGAGGAACACATCTTGTGCGTTGGCGCTGGGTGTCACCGGTGTCGTCGCGCTACGGTGGTTTTGGTGTTGGCTGGCCTCGTAGGTCAGTGTGTGGGAAGAGATGGTGGCTCTGCAGGGCTTTGCAGCGGCTCTTGGCCTGTCCCTTTGGGCTCTGGCAGGCCCACATCCACTCCTCTTATTCATGAAGGGGTCAACACACGGGTCAAAACACACCGTTTGACTCCCCGCAACACACTGGTGTGTGTGGGAGTAGATGAAACTGGGTATTTTGTGGGTCTTTGGTAAGCTTCAGCTGGTAGCGGCTCTTACTTCTCTCCCTCTCAAGTCAAAATGTGCCTAAAAGCATGGCTCACACAAAGGACGGAGCAAGAAAACTCCATTAAATTGTGTTGCATTGAGTGCTGAGAGTGGGCTGCTGAGTTACACACAAAGAGATGGAAAGACGCTGTTTATTCCCTATTAGTATCACCACATTGACAGGTTGGTCAAGGGGTAAGGAAGATTTCTCTCTCCCTCAACCACCTCTAATGCTAGCACTGAGAAACGACGCTGCTCAGGACTAATGTGTTCCCCACAAAGCTGACTGCTGTCGTAGTGACTCCCGGAGTGGATCTCTTGACCACGGCCTCCCTCCTTCTCTCATCCCACTGTAACCTCTTGCTCCCTCTGTCTCTTTAGAGGAGGGATAGAGATGTGGAGGGCGAGGGAGACTGACAGTGTGTGCTCCCCTGCTCAGTAAATATGAACTGCACCCAGCAGACAGACTCATTCATCACAGGGGAAAGAGAGGGGGAAAGGGGGTGTAGAGGCAGGGTGGAGGGAAATAGAAAAGACTGAGAGAAATGTCCAAAAGACAGAGAGAGTGAGGGAGGGAGGAAGAGGAGGAAGAAGAGAGGTGGGAGGAATAGGAAGCAGATGGAAAGAGGATGAGAGAAAGGAAAGTGTTCTGGGCAAAACGAGTGGGAGCAAAAGATAACAGGCTGGATAGGGAGGGAAAGTCCTGAATGATTGAAGGATAAATAAAGGATAGCGGATGTGCATGAGGAGGAAAAACCTCAAGCATTGGAAGCCTGATTTAATATCTGAGGACATTTTATATCATCACCGAGAGATTCAGTTTTGTCAAAGCTGGCTCTAAGCGTCGTTGTGCGAGAGCAACATTAGTTTTGCTGCCCTGCAGAGACTTGTTGCTTATAACATTTTGACTTTTGATTTCAGCGCTTTATTTTATGTGCTTTGATCCAGAGATCGGCTGCATTTTCAGACATATTTGAGTTCAAGTGTGATTCAGTGATAAGGTGTGAAAATGTTATAGTTATTAAAACTCTCCTGTTGTTTAAACAAAGAGCTACCACAAGTCAGTATTTTATGTTTTTGTCAATAATTGACATGAATTGATAAACCCAATGAGGTATTAAATGACTTCTGAAAGCTTGGCTTCTTAATTTCCACTATGGCTCCATTTTTAATTACAATTTTAGTTTCAGAAACTCAAACAACAGTTAAAGGGTATTTGTAGGAGACTGTTTACAGCCACTGAATTTGGTGTTTTCGTTCATGTTCTGAAACTCAGTAGTCCATCCATCAAATAAGGGTTCACAACCTCTGCCCAAACAAAAACCCCAAAACTGTTTGACTGTTTAATGTTCATCACATTCTTTTTACATTATTTGCTTGTGATAACAACAAGAAGTAACTGTCCTCTGTAGTTATAATCATTTAAAGAATTTTTTTGTTTGTTTGTTTTTTTTTAAAATAAATTTGACATTTTAGATACAGCTGTTTGACTTTTAAGCAGGCCTTCTGTGTTCCAGAGGGCAAAGCCTGCATACCACAGATTAGGAATTGGGTAGTAGAGCTCTGTAGAACAAAATAAGTGAATGAATTCACTTGCAACAGTTGAAGCAATCTTATATGCTTAAAGTACAATTTCTGAGTTGCCAAGGTAACTGAAAGAATGAAGGTTGAAGTTGAAGTTTATTTGAAACCTATCCCTTAACCCCCCCCCCCCCCCCCCCCCCCCAAAAAAAAAAAATAAAATAAAATAAAAAAATAAAATAAAATAAATAAATAAAATTAAATTAAAAAAATAAAACTCAATAAATAATAATAAAAAAAAAATAAATTAAATAATAAAATAAATAAATTAAAAAAGATTATAAAATAAGTGCAAAGTAAAAACAATTCTGATTCATTGTTGTCAACAATTTGGCAATAAGTGCATCATAACATGATCACACTAATTCACATTTTCAATAGTCTATTTCAAGACCAATTTATTCTTGTACAGTCTTTTTTGCCTTACCAATGCTCCACATATTTTTACATTTTTAGCAAAAGAATTCCACAAATTCACTTCTTTTACTGACAGACAAAGAGATTTGACATTTATTTGCATCTTTGCTTTATGAAAAATAAATGTTCCCCTCAGATTGTACAGACCGTCTCTCAATACAAACAACTTCTGGATACTTTCTGGTAATTGACTGGTTTTAGTCTGTACCAGGTCGTGTAATATTACGTTAAGTAAATTATTCTTTTGGTCATTTCAGAAGTTTTAGGTGATGAAAATATGGGTCACGATAAGAGTAATCCTTTGCCATGTGCAATTTATTGACTTTAACAGTGTACAGCTTTTCTAGCCGGCTCAGTCACAAAAAACACAAACGGTACCCCACATTAACAGTTTAACTGTCCCATTTGTTTCCTTTTTTACATATTTTAACCAAAAAGTGACCGAATTCCTGAAAAACAGAAGATGTGTTTTTGAGGCATCCTTCAGTGGTAGTTTCGAAAACTAAAGCAGCAGCCGGCAGCGATGTACAAGATGTATTTGATTACTGAGATACGTACAGAAGTTATTGTGTATTGATTATTGGTCACCCCCGGTGGCAAGCAAATAAATCTAGCTTTTGTCATCCTCAGTCCAAGAAATCAGTCATAAAGACTGACATCAAAACTTGAACATACTTGGAGATATGTCAGTCCTTTTCTCAAATTGAAGCCGAACTTGATTCCTGTGTTGTATTGCCAGATACTTTGTAAATAATATGTTTTGAGACGCGAACCCTTGATACACCACTGCTTTGAAATGTTCTTACTGCAGCATATCAAACAATTCAAATACACGCCATACCAGCATGCGACATCTAAAAAGATTTCTTGAAAATCTCAAAATCCTTTGCCCTTTCCGGTCCATGTCTTCAATTTCCAACAACTTCCCCCTCTTCACTCCCACCAAAACCTCCTCCTCTCCCTCCTTTTCCACTTCGCAGAAAGACAGGAGAGAGGGAAGATGATGTGTGACAGATGCCATATTTCGACTTTCTGTCAGGGAGATTAATATTGACACAGTGTTTCTTACCAGGGGCTTCTTGGCTGTGTGTGTTGGGCTTTGATTTCATTATCCTCTGCTCAGCCACTTTTTTCTTAAGAATCAGACAATAACAGATGTGGCGACTGAAATAGAGACACTGATATTGGAGGGGCTGAGTGAACAAGTCAGATTGCCGGGTGGGTCAGCCATCAGTCCTGTTTGCTGTGGAAGTGTAAACCCCCCAAGGATACCCAGAGCCCAGTGACCCTTCAGTTTTATCAACCTCAAGAGAAGCATGGGCTGTGAGCTGCTGTACATTAAACTGTAGTTATTTACCAATGTTCTTTATTTCCTTGTTGTTCTTGACCTTACAACATTTCAGAAATTCTTCTGATTTTAACTCAACTTTTGTTTCGATGAAAAAAAAAATATCTTACAATAATGATTCATAGACCCTCTTCAAAATATAGAATTTGAAAGATTATAAAAAGCTCTTTTATAAAATCTGATAACTTTTAAACAGAAAAAAATATGACAACACTTAAAATGAATTTATTTAAAGGTCTCGTGAGGAGTTTTTAGCTGGTATTATTACTATAGACTGTAAAAAAAAATTGACGTCATTTTTCTTGAAGTGAGGTCGCCACAAAAACTGCTCCCCCTGATGGCTGGCTGTAGTATAGGTCATAAAGACCAGCTGTCCGGTCATTCCAGATGGGCTGTGGTCAAACTCTAAAAAAATAATACACCTCGTAGAAATTATTTCTCAAATGTTGTGGTGATTCGAAGATATTATTGCGCTACCTTGTGTTAAAATTCTCTTTTTTCTGAAGAGCTTTGTTTTCATTAGTTGTAAGAAGTTAAAAACTAGGTTTTACATCACGTTTAGTGATGATTAACAACTGCTGTGCTAGTGTATTTTTTTCAGGGAGAGTGAAATATGTCAGGAAGATGAGCCACGAAGTGATTAGACTCCCAAAAGAAAAAAATATATATTATTTTTGTCACCCGGCTGCACTCCCATTCTCCCTTCACTGCGCAGACTCTGGCTGCACAACTGCTACCAATGGCTGTGCCCTTGATGGGGTATTTTGGCTTCAAAACCGTACAATGGTAAATGGTGGAGCCACGCTGTCCACTCTATATACAGTCTATAATTATGACTGACTGGAATCACTGTGGAAGTATTTTTGTGACTTAAACCAGCAGACAAGACCACCAACAAGAAAAGTGACCATTTCTATCAGGTTATTTTTAAGGGCTGAAACCATTAGCAGTTCTTCTACGTTTTTTTAGACCAGGTGATAAGCTTCACCCTGCAGATAAAGGGATTTTTTACATGTTCCCAAGAGTCTCCAAATAATATGTTTGAGGTTGAGATTAGTGTAAGAAACCATGCCAGTGATAAGACCTGACTGGACCTTTAATGAGATATTGATAGTTCACTTGTTCAGCTGTGATTGGGTGATTCTGTTTTGGTCACTAAGTTTTTAAACAGTCAAGTATTCCTGGACCATAACCTAATGAAGATCAAAAAGCATCATTGACAGGTTGATCCCTTCGTCCTATTCTCAACATCAAATTTGTCTTTAGATTTGCAGATATCCTGGGACTTTTGTCTGAAGCCACAGTGATTAAATTCACAGCTTATCAATGATTGGAAATGTCAGAACCAAAGATCCACTCTGTTGGACCAACCACTGCTAGATGGTCACTGCTTTTGCTCTTTTCCTGAAACTCATTACAAGCTTTTAATACTAAAATTAAATACTGCAAATAAAGGGGCTTTATCAATATGCCCTATTAACATTGTGTTGGCATACTCACCTGAGGATGATGACCTGAACGGCAACATGTGGTGTCAGTGACGCCACCCATCAGTTTCTGGAGTAGTGTCAGAAATGTTGCATCAGTGTAGCTTATCGTCAACTAAATCACAAGTAAAGCGATAGTTCAAAGGTGGGCATTTGGCGTCAAACCATGTCTTCAAGTTGAGTTAGTGATTTTAACGCGTAGTAACTGCAGGCTCTATAAAATATATTTCTTGTATTCCTTAGATTGTGCAGGATCTGTCATTTTTAAACTGGTCTGGTTGAGTTTGGAGACAAGTTTTCATTATGCATTCATTCCTCTTGTAGATATCCCAAAGTTCTGACTTCCTTAATCTTTCCTCCCTTCCTTGTCTTCACGTTCCTGTAGGGCCTTATAGACTCAGGCTTGAGCAGACCAAAATATAATCAGATTGATCCAAATCTAATTCCTTTCTTGATTTTTATCAATCTACAAGTAGTACCATGTCTGCGAGCCAAAGCTCAACGGCCTTCATCTCTAACTTGTAAGCCTCTGAGAACTTTCTGCCGCTTACTGAAACATTTCTGAGGTGGATACAAAAGATGGATCCTACAGCTTCCTGATTTTGTAATTTCAAAGCGTGGGGCTTGCTGTTAGTGGGAGGATAAAATCAATAGGCCTCCCTGGAGAGGAGTAGGTATAGCTTGTAGTCCTATGATATGAGAGAGGATCTGAAACAGGAAACACAGTGGATGGAGGAGGAAATAGGGAGGAGCGAAGCAGCTTCAGTGCATAAACAAATAGAAGGCAAAGCAGGAGAGATAATGCAAGAAGGAGACAAGAGACCGATGGGGGAAACAGTTGTCGCCAGAGACTTTTATTGACTTTTTCCCCCCTCCTCTGTCCACGTGACTACCAGATAAATTCACACAGAGAGAGGGAAGGGTAGTGAGGGGAGAGAGAGAAATGAGAAAATAAATTACTCTGGAAAGATATGACGATAGGCTACACGCGGCTTTAAATCTAAAAGGGAATTCGCGACACACTCGACCAATTTGTCACTGTGCTTTTTGCCTCTTTTCATTTCTTTTTTGGTACTTTTCCCCCCTATTATTTTTCACCCCCTCAATACCCCGATGCCCCTAATTTACCCCACTTTTCCTGTGCAGGCCTGTCCAATTCTTCTTCACTCCATGTTTTCCAAATTTATTCTTCAGGATCCAGGAATTGTGGAGCTGTCATGAAGAGGATACTGTCGTTCTTTCTTTTCCCCCGTCTGGTTTCTACCTGGCTTAAAGGTGTTTTTCTCATACCCGAGCCTTTATGTGTCTGTTTGTATTTTATGACAAATCCATAAATCCATCCACCTGAGCACCTCTTTCAATAGGTTTCCCTTCATCTTTAACTACAATCACATTTGTGCGTCGTCCTCCTCCCCTGGCTTCTCCTCCTCTTCCTGCAAACATTGGTCTATCAAAATCTGAGAGAAAGGAGGAAATGAGATGCATCGTAAAAAAAAGAATGAGCAGGCTCACGGTAAAGGATGTCTAGAAAAGAGGTGGAAGAATGGAATGGAAAAGAGAAAAGAAAGAAAATGCAGACTTAAAGTATACCCCCCTCTCTTTTATTTAATTTAGACGCCAGGCGAAAATCGATCCTGCCATTCGATACGCAATCCGAATCAAGGCGAATTAAGCGGGCGGAAATTAACTCTGAAAATATTTTTGATGGAGTGGCTTGTAGTCTCTCGGCCAAATGGACTGCAAAGTGGAACAAATGACAGGGGCCTAGTGGTGGAGACAGCGCCGCTCCATCTTCCATTAGGCCGTAATGGGATAGGTCCAGCCCCCTAGCTCGACTCGGCTGCATTAATCAAAACAGCCGCTATATGAAGATTTATGGTTCTCCACTCCAGCGAAGCCGGAGCCGGAGCCAGTTCTCGGTGTGTATGTTTGAAGGAGGGGGTCGGGAGTCCACCCCCCTCCCAACTCAGCCTCCTTCTCTCTCCCTCCTTCTCTTTTTCTCTCTTCCTCTCTCCATCCATCCTATAGTCTTTGCACCTACCTGTGGGCCTGTACACAACATGCGTGTCTTGCTTTGCACACACACACGCTCACCTTTAATCCAGGGACTGTGTAATCGCATCCTGTCATTTTTTGTCACCAGGCGTGACAAGCCCTGATTCTTATGTTGAGTGGGTAATATACCAGTGAAAGCTGGTCTATATCCTTATGAGTATGGATAGTTAGACAAGCGTTCAGTTAAGTGATGTGGTTGGAAATAAAACAGGATCAGTATGACCTTCAGAGGACACAGAACAAACAATATTGAAAAAGTCAGATAAACCTTTAAAAATTCTGTCTTTAATAATTTATATTTCTTATGATTTAATTTCTCTAAGGTTAATGCTTTATAATGTTTTTGTACAAAAATGCATAAACTCTGGGTTTGTCCTCCAAAAATATCTTAAGTCTGGTTATATGTTGTGATGTGTTTTGTAGTTTTTCAGGACCAACGAGAGCAACTTCTCCTAAATCTCTGAGCTGTATGGTCCTCCTGTTGTCACCTCTTATCCACCCAACATAACAACCAGCGGACAACCAAAATGGGCATCCTCTGGCGTTCAGTGGTGAGACTTTAGATTACAGCCGTGTATTGCTGCAGCTCCTCTCTCCATGGCAGCCTATTAGGAGTGTATAGCCGGGGAGCGGGCCTGCTGCTGTGACGAGCCAAAGGGACAGACAGGGGGAGACAGTGTGACGGAGAAGAGTGTGGCGGCTCGAGTAGATTGGTGCTGGGATCCATCCAAAAAACTTCAGCCAAGTTTTGATGAGATGAGACTGATCGGACCCACTGCTAAGAGACCCTGTTTTACTTTCTTTCTCTTTCTTTTTGTGTGTGAGTGTGTTTCTACCACAGGGTGAGGATGGATGAACTCTTCCCAATAGATGGATCGCAACTCCATCTATTCACACCCACAACTCCCTATTACCTAACTTTCACAGCTCTTTCCTATCCTCCTTTCCCTTAACCCCTGTATCTCTTCAGTGTTTTCCCCATTATTTGTGTCCCCTCTCTTTCTTCTCCATCTGGCTCCCTATCTTATTCCACTTCACTCTTTATATTCCCCCATTCCCCATCCACCGGCCTCTTACTCTCCCATGCGGATAAGCAAGCCAGCATGGAGACATCTCTATATCCATCTATCTATCTCTACTTTCCGTTTGCCCTCCCTCTTTTCCCCTTTCTCTTTCTTCTCCCTCTTTTCTGCGCAAGCAAAGGGGAAGCTCGCTGCCAGTTTGAGTCTACAAAAGGGTTTATTTAAATTAGAAACGCTTCAATCTCCTCACCCCCTCCTCCTCCTCACTCTCTCTCCCCCTCATCCGCTTTCTTACCTCTTTCTCTCGACTGAGAGTGACTCCCACCTTTCCTGGCCGGCAGCCTCCAGGGTCCCGTCAATGCCAGGCAACTTTGTTTTGTAGATGGAAGTGGTGGAAAGCAGGGTTGGAAGGAGAGAGGAAACGAGGGAGAAGAAAAGTAGAGGCGGGAGAATGGGAGTTGGAGAGGGGTCAGGGGAGACCTGTTAGTCAGTGTACTTTAGTTCCTTCTTCCTCTCACGGCTCATTCCTCCCAGATTAGGACCTGCAAATGGCTTTGGGGCTACCTTACCTGGCTTTGAATCTTACAATCTTACAGCATCTCAAGTAGACTATTACTTTTAACTTTCATTATCACACCCTCAGATGCATCATGTCTCTAAGATTCCTTTTCCCCTCATTATTGTTTATTTTCTAAACTTTTTAAACTACTTTTTGCACTTTTTTTTCACATTTCTCCTCCACTGTCTCTAATACCAGCAAGGGTCAGTCATCACACCCCATCATCTCATCTGTTAACAATGACCCATCCCCACAATAATCCCACTTTCTTCGCTCCCCCGGCTCTAAATCCCCCAGCCCCCTTACCCCTCCTCCTCACCCATTAACACACAATTATTTGGGGGGGGGCGGACAGGGGCGAAGGGGGAGGAAACGAGGTGTGGAGAACACAGAGAGACTGCCTCCCTAATGGCTGAGTGACACCAGACGAGCTCATAGATCATGGAGATTATTAATACCACTGTTAAACACCCCATTCAAAGGCCGCCACCATCCGCACAGGAAGACACACAACCAGAACGTGCACGCACACAAATCCCCATCATCTCTCATTCCCCGCACACATCTTCATATGAGCTGTCATTCATGGTTGGTGAATCAGCATCAATTTCATTTGAGTCATTTAAACAATGCCGTGTGCTCATTACAGCGCGGGGTTGAGGGGTAGAATCAGATTTACAATTACAACTTTCATTGTCAGTGTGAGCGATTATTCACCAGGTCGTTTCCTTATGACTGGCCTCCTGCAATTTTTCTAATGATGCTAATTCCAGGTTTGATCTGATTATCGTGCATACAGTGAGGTGAGAGATTCCCTGTGACTTACCGGTAATGGCCAGGGAAATACGGCCTTTATATGGCAGAGGAAGGCCATCAACGGAAAGGAGATTGAAAGGCAGGCTGGGAGATTATGTGTGTGCGCGTTTGTGTGTGCGTTTATCAATGACCTGTCCGTTTAACTGTTGGGGTTCTGGGGAGATGGCAGGGGGAGTCAGGCGTCCCTGGAGAGCAGGGTCTGGGGAAATCACACTCTCACTTTCACCAAACAACCTGGAGGCTCCATGGCAGCTGGCAGCAGCCAATACACACACTCCCACTTCGCATATCCTAGTTTATATGCAAAGAGACTCCTAAACACACTGGATCTGTGATATATGGCCTGCATAAGACATCTGAATTCAGTGAGAATCACACATCTACCTCTTCTTGCGTCAATAGCTGCATGATCTGTAAGTCAAATAAGAGAAAAGAAACTAAAAAGAAAACAGGATCTCATCCCTTATTGACCACATTAAAGGCACTTGAACTCCTTTTTTGTTGTTCTGGTGTTAAACATCGTCCCAACTCCCAAAATTTAAAGTTTACTCTTGCAGGAACCAGCCAATAACAAAAGGAGTTGTAGTCAAAGCGGGGGTGTAAAAGCTTACTTTAGTGTTCAACCACTCCATTAGCTGATCTCAGGTCTCCCTGTGAGCGCTGCAATAGTGCCAGCTCATTGATTCCTTAACTAATCACTCTAATTAAAATGCCTTTTATTCATTCAGTGGTTTACATGGCAGCTCGGTACTTGCATTTAAGGTTAAAATGCCCCACAAACAACTCAGAAATTTCTTCCCATAGTTTTAGTTGTTTTCTTTTGGCCAAGGGCTACACTTCTACAGATGTACTCCTCTTTTTCAAAGCAGTAACAGCTTACAGATAGAATAAGCAAGGTACCTGTTTGAGCAAGTTCAAGACCTTCAGCACATGAAGGATGTTGCCTCTAAGCTGGCTGCTTCTTAAAAATACTTTGTCACCTGAGGAAATTGGTTTCCTGTCCATGGTGCATGTTGTTAATCGTTCTCTTTGTCTCTGAATGATTCTGGCAGAAAGAATTTACACCCTCATTATTTGGAGAAATTAGAATGAGGAGTCATTAAATAATTAAAAAATACTGCCAAAGAATTATACGTTGTCTCAAGCTGTCTTGTTTTGATGGATGTCTGTTTATGACTCGTTCCGCCAAGAAATTCCTACAACATTTCTTTCCTGATAATATATCAATTTATCAGCAGAGATTTTTATGTTAATTTCCTCCCTCCGCCCTCTCAAAATAAAGTATCTCTCTCACAAACGATCTCGAACTAATTAAGCAAGCGTTAATTAAAAATTCAAGAGAGGATAAACGTGGTGGGATTGTTATGGAAACGTTGAAGTTAATCAAGCTTTCAAATTATTGATAACATCCTTAGAACAGTGATCGATCGGGAAGACATTAAGTGGCAAAATAAAGCAGCGGCGTTCAGATTTGATGGGTGCTGCGAGCGCGCGTGTGTGCGTAAAGCAATGTGCAAAAACAATTAGGTCCATAATACATAATATTAGTCCGCATGACAAATAGGATATCTTTTATGTCATTCCCAACTCGCGTGTGTGCACGTGCGAGTCTGTGGCTCGTGCGTGCGCTGTAGGGGTAGCATGGATGGGAGGGGGAATCTCTTTATCACACGAACGCCATTAATCAAATGTGTGCGTTCAAATTGCATTGTGGACTCCAAGAGACCGAGATATTGACGTCTGTTGATATGAATATTTCCCCTTCTTTGCGCGGCTTTGCGCCCATTCTCAAAGCAGCGTGCTTTCCAGCGTGTTTACATGTTTGTTCCCTGCCTGCATGTCTGTTTACGCCGGTGTCAGAGCCTGTGTGGCATGTACTTACAAGGCGCTTCATCATCCCACCAGCGATAGGAGCAATTCACCCATAAAGTGGGTCTTTCGCCCATAAATAATATTCAAGTCGCTCTATTGTTAAGTGAAAAGTTGACTGGTGTTTGATTTTTTTTCTCTCTCTTTTTTCTTCTTCTTTTCCACGGCGACCTCGGGTTAGGACTCATACATCACGGGATGACAGCTATAGAAAGGCCCTAAATTAGCAACTAAATCGAATATTGATCAGCTATGTGCGGCCCTGCGAGTCGCGCCTCCTTGCCGTTTTTTCCAGAGAGAAAGAGAGAGAGGGGGGTGTTTCAGGGGAGTGGGGGTGAAAACGAGAGATAGAGGGGGGAAGGAGGGGGAGTGGGGGGCGGTGAAAGGTGCTTCTATCTCTCTTTCTCTCTTTTCGTTCTCTCTTTTCTTTCTCTCTCTGTTTGAGTTTAAGTGTTTGTGTGTGTGTTTTATCGCCTATTGCTTTGGAGTCAGTAAAAGCATCTGACTTGATATTGGATGTGTATTGTTATATATGCAGTTTTTGCATTCACAGCCAAATAAGGCTACAGAGTGATGCTAATCAATACATGTCTCTGGGTGTAAGCAGGCTCCACATCCGTGCGTTTCATGCTTTGGCTGTCCATCCATCTGGGTTACAACCTTCAGATCTGCCCGCTCCTCACTCCTTATTGTTTACATAAAGTTCAAATGAAGTCCCTCATTACCCACTCGCCTATTGGCTCCTCTTTATGGATCATTGACTGTGTTGGCGCTGTTGCATCGACTTCCCCCTTATCCCCGCTGCTGGGACGAGTGGGAGGTCGGCGGCGCGCGCGTGCTCTCGCAGCGGGGACGCGTTTGATGAAACGATCAAGAGGCGCTCTCTCTTCCTCCCGGGAAGTGTTGTGTGTCCGGGGGCGGCGGTGGACCAAGCCAAGGCCGGGGGAGTAGGTGGTCAAGGTTGCGCCGGGTCAGTGAGATTAGCCCCAGCGTGCTCTGTAACAAAGGGCCGGATCGTCAGGTGCCGACGAGTCTGGATCAAAGTATCGGGTGTAGGACAAGTGGGGCGTAAGACAGGGATGAGCTGCGGATTACAGCGGGCTAATTGGAAAGGATGCTTTTAGTCTATTAATGGGGGCCAGGGTGTCTCAGTTGTTGCTGTTTTCGCACAATTTGTCTTAAATTGTGTTCTTTAAGGGGCCATTACCTTGACCCTATTGAATGGTTTGTTTTTAACCATGTTTTTTATGTAAAAGTAGGCTACTAAGAAAACTTTGCTTGAGTGACAAAGCAATACATTTATTTAACATATATACAAGCAATATATATATTTTAAACACAAAATTGTTCTTAAAGTTTTGTTAGTAGCCATGATGACGAAGAAAGACGTGTCTTTAACAGATCTGTTAACTTTAAGTTTGTATTTTGTCTTTTTTAGCTGGTGTTGATAGAGTTTAGGGTCACTTTGTCGGTTAAATGTGGTTGAGGGAAAAGTTAGACATTTCTCTTTTGATGTACAAAGTACAGAAGGAACTAACCCGGTAAAGCAGAAGTATAAATCTATAACAGTTCTTATGAAATTACAACTTCTTTCTTCTTAAAGACTGCCGTGTTTTTAGGTCTGAACAACGATAAGAAAAGTGTAACCTTCACTTCTCTCACAAATAAACTCGTCCTATGAATCACATGTGGTACACTTTTTCTAATGTGTCTTCTTTCTTTATTGGGGTTATTTGAGTCACACTGAGATAAAACTTTAAGTAGCCTACAACCTTCGACGTGGTCTTAATTAGGCCTATGTCAGACTTATAACTCGTTGTTTTGTAACACATTGTTTCTTGTCCTGTAATTCGCTGTCCATGGTCCTGAAGTTGCTGGTCTGATGGCCATCGGCGGATGGATACATGTCCGCTATCCAGAGTGCTGAAAACCCCACGATCTGCAGAATGTATTTTTAGTCAAAGGGGCAAACCGGAGTCACCACAAGCCATACCGATGTCACTCGCATTTAGGCTACATAATAATGCTAGTTTCTGAAGCTATGACATATCAGTGACTGCTAATTGCAAACAGCAAGTTTTTCAACATCAAAACAATCGTTAGTAATCCTGTAGTCGAAAAGGAAGACAGAGTCTTAATTTGAGAGTCAGATGAAGTTTAGTTTGTAGCAGTGACATCGCGCCCCTCCCTCCCTCCCTCACGCGCCTCTCGGGCTACTAGCAGCTCTCTGGAACTCCGCTCGAGGACATTCCGGGAACCATCTGTTTCCGGCAGAGCACCGCGCGCGGGGCATGCAGGAAGCGAGTCTCACAAATTTGCGAGGAAAGGTGGTTGTCTGCCAATGTGCTTGTTGTGAAGTATCGCCCTCCCCCTTCCACTTGAATTCCTTTCTGTCGTGCCGTGCATCCAACAAGAAAAATAAAGTGTTGCAGAAGAGAACGGAACACCAATATAACTCTGCTCGGGAGGAGGGTGTCAAATTAGTGTTCTTTGTAGAGATATATCACCAATGACGGAATACGGGAAACTTGTGGCGCATTTTCAGTTTACCTGTTCCCACCCAACACAATCCCCATTATGAATGACAGCTAGAGCAGGTGCACATTAACTTCTCATGAAAGTGATTATGCGCATGTGAAAGCGAGGGAGTAGGGAGATAGTGTCAAAGTAAACTGGCAGAGAGACAAACTAATCTCCACCTTTCTGATGAGAAGTGCCCAGGGCATTTTCTGTGAAGTGTAATGCTGCAAAGAGAGGATGTGATCTTTCCATCTCCCCATCATTTCTATTTACAGTCCAGTATAAATAAGATACATTTCTTCATCTGGTCTGTTCTTGTTTAATTTTTGACCAACAAACAAGCTTGTTTTTCAGATAGTATCATTAGCTGAATGATACTGCTGGTATGTTTGAGAGTAATCCAGAGATAAGACCCCTTCTTGCTCCCGCTTTATGTGGGCATGCATTCTCCTGTACCCCTGCAAAAGTGCGATGATGGGACCTGCAGGTTTGTCACCTGAGACCAAAGAATCTTCCAAATACTTCACAGAGAGTTGAAAATGTTAACAGGATCAGCACTTAGGGAAGGAGTAAGTTTTTCACTCATATGGGAACATGAAACTTTTTTCACTATCATATATGTTTTTCCTAGTTGCTTTACAGTGTTTTACACTGTTGGACTAGAAACAAGCCCCCTAAAATGTATGTCTTAGATAGATGCTGTTCTCATATTTGACAATGTGATGATTCATCTTATTTTCAAGATGTGAAAGTTATTCACATATTTAACGTAAAAGTGGAGAAATGAAAAGCTGCTGATTAGACGGCAATGAGAGAAAAGGATTCTACTCATAGCTAGTCTCTTAACATTTCATTTAAAGAATTATAAAGTCACAGATACAAACAGTGCTACAAAGGTGCTTTATATTTGACACACTGCCAATTAACAGACCACTTTAGCTATACATCAGGTCTTGCAATCAGGACTGCATCTGGGAGTCAAGTGTATATAAGTAAACAAAACCACAAAATTATGTAATTGCTTTTCTAGGAAATGTGTACAAATATTTAAACAAAAAATTTAATTTAATGTTATGAATGTTAGTCACTAGCTATGCAGAAATTTGTGTTATTGGACAGTTTAAAATTCTAACAAATACTGTAGGAAACCTAATATAACCTTCTCTTTTGTGCTGCAAAGTCTTTGATGATGAAGCAGTAGGTATTTTTCCCTCACCCCCATGTTTATCCATAAGTGTTATGTAGCTTTTTCTTTGCCATATTGTACAGGCTCGGAGAAGAATGTTATCACATTTGGAGAGTGATATTGATTAATGAGAACCTTTTTGTCACACGCCGAGGCTACGGGAGACTGATCACTAAAGATCAAAACAAAAGAGAGAGCCAGGTAAGAGAAAACAGGGCGAAACAATAAGTACAACCAACAATGGTAGATGCAGTGTTGTTAGCCTGAACATGACTGATGAGACAACAAAAAAAGGGGGGAAGACAAAAAAAATGTTGGGAAGTAAAACAGGAAAGTACCATGAAAAAGAGACGGACTGAATTTGGAGAAACAGAGGGATAGAGAGGGGTAAACAAGGGAAAGAGGAAGGAAAGGAGGAATGAGGGATAATTGCATTAGAAAGAAGAGAGGGCCAAAAGGAAGGAAATGATTAGAGGAGAAGGGACTGATATCCGATAGAGAGAAGGAGAGACAGAGGAGGGGATGGGCGGGAGAGGAGGGCTCACTTACCGCCCGCAGTTCAATATATACTGACACTCTCTCTCTGTGTCAATATACAAACACGCTGTGTGTACCTTAGTGTGTGCGTGTGTGCGTGTGTGCTGGTACAGGTCTGTTAATCCTAGTCTAGCTTCAAATGTCCTTCTGCAGTCTCAGAGGAACATTCATGTCAGTCTGACTCATTCATGTGTCACAGTCATCTTGAACTTCAACGTTGCCGTCTCCAGTTTCTGACAGAGTTAAAAAGATCTGAACTTATTAAATTGCTTTTTTATTTATTTCATGTAAACATTAGCTGAGTGCCTTTAACTGTTATACTGAACAATTGTAAATCTTGTCTTGTCTGATCTGCGAGATGCCATCTTGGAAAATTCAAACCACCTTTTATCTTCATCTGTCTGTGTTCCTCTGTTTGGCGTGTTCTTTATCCTTTCACCTTGTATTTATCTTACCTCTGAGTTATACTATCTCGCCGCATATCTCTTGCGCCTCGCCATCTATCAACTGCCTTCTCCTGCTTGTTTTTTACCTCTCTCCCTCCATCCCCGTGCTGCCTCTCTCCAGGCGGCCTACCTTTTGTCATTGACCCCTGCCCTGGGTGTCTGGGCATTGACTGGCTCTCTCCGTGTCACTGGAGCTCCCTGTCAATACTTACCAGGTTTGGCCACCCTCTGCGCTGTGGTCGGAGAGTGGGGGAGAGCAGGAGATACACGAGATGCTCCACAGCACCGGGAGATAAAATAAAAATGAATGAGAAGGAGAGTAAAACAATGGATGGAGAAGAAAATGATGGAGGGAGGCAGTGTGTGAAGCAGCTGGTCAGCAACCTTATAGGGTTGTTACACTTTAGTCGAGCCTTTTTGGTTTTTGACATTTGAAGCTTTATAGTGTATGAGCTCAAGTACAATGTTACACCACCATTAGATTCCCCAGATATCTCCAGCTATCAAATACAATTCTTCAGTTTTAACAATCTCTGTGTCTACCTCTTCTTTTACTTGATTAAACTTTGAGAAAGGAAAGTTGAGACAAAAAGTTTTGGATTGCATTTTACAAAGTTACAGATTTGGGGAATCTCAAGAAAGACTCATTTGCTTGTTTATACCATTCAATTTAACACTTATTTTCATAAAACTTCATTTTAAGATTTTGCTTTCTATAATTCTCAGTGTACATCAGAGCTATTTTTGAGAAATAAACCTACTGTTTCCTGTGTTTTCTTTTCTGGACGCAGTATACACAACCTTTCTGGTTGCATTACAATGTTTCTGTATCTATTAGGTCAATGCACATCAACCATAATTCTTTGAAATACTCTAGCGTTAGTTAATGAGCTATAGGCTTGAGCTACAGTTTTTTTGGCAGGAGCCCTAATTCCGTCAAATAAATGAAATGTCACATTAAAATCAATACAGTCAGGAGTATAACAGCACAGACAGTAAGAAGCCACAGTAACTGCAAAACCTGCACACAAGCCTGACATACGCTTGTTGATAATTCTTGTATCTAACGTCAACACAAATCAATAATAGAAGCTATTTGAAGTGAAACACTCTTTGTTAAACATTAAGAGCACATTTAACTGCGAAACTACAGTAGAGGATGTTTGAAAATTAAATTATCAGGTGTCAAGACTGTTGTAAATAACTAATCAAACTATTTATGTTTTTAGGGCTTGTGTCCACCAAATGCTTATTTTGTGGTTGCACCACCTTTTTTATTCAAAACCCAAGCAGTTTAACATTTCATCAGATGTGTAAAAAGTCTTTTATCAACATTTTTTTGTTGTTGTTTTGATGATTTTGTCTTTGTTTTTTCTTGTTGTTGTTGTTGCTGAGCTCACAGTAGTCCTAGTTACAAAATAGTTTTGGGGCACTGCCATGCTAACCAATGTCACTCTAGCACCTCTGACTTTTAAGATCAGATTTGTCAACAACAATGGTGGATATATACAAACACAGAATAAACTATTCAAAACAGATTTAACAGTTCATTTTAAGGAAAGCAGAAGTACATCAGGACAACTTTGTAGCCTTGCAACAGGAAGCACATGTTCTGAAATTTAGCTTGTGGGTGCTGCCAATGCTCAAAAATGCTGTAAGTGGACAAAGGCCCCGACTTATTTTCAGAATGCACACACTGCCCTTGCCCTTGATTTTTTTTTAACCTTTTATTAGGTTTCTTTCAGTCCCCCAACTATTACAGAACATACTCATTGTCTTAATTTTGTCTGGCCTTTGATCCACTTTGTATCTTAAATCTATATTCAGTTTTGACCAATTGGTTGTGCTCATTTCCTGGGTGAACGTTTTGAAGGGCATTTGGTGTTGACATTTATTTGCTGAAACATACATGTTCATATACATGACAGTTAAAGATATATTGTAAGTCACAGTGGAGACAACATTAACTATGTGATAACTCAGATCATCTCACAGGCCGTGTTAAGAAACATCATTGTGTACATCCTCATCAGGAATTCATACAGTATCATTTATAAACTCAGTATGAGCGTCACTCCCTATTTTACAGTCCACTCCATCTGCAGCGCGCTCAGCCTCCCATTCCCTCTTTCCCTCTTTCCTCTTTACTCTTTTCATTTCCTCTAATCTCTCACTCCCCCTTGCTCTACCTCCATGTCACTTTGATTTCCCTATCCACTGGCCTGTGCGATGTGTGGTGTGTGTGTGTGTGTGTGTGTGTGTGTGTGTGTGTGTGTGTGTGTGTGTGTGTGTGTGTGTGTGTGTGTGTGTGTGTGTGTGCGCCTGTGTGAGGGAGAATGAGAATGTGTGAGCATGTGTGTTATCTGTTAAGAGAGCATGACTTAATTGTGTAAAGCAGTTTCACAATCATTGTAAGTGAATCAGTGGATGTGTCCTTTAGCACATCAGTGTATGTGGCATTGGCATTACATGGAATGTCGCATGTAATCCGCGTACCTTTGAAACAAGCACACATGCTTGCTGTTTTGGTTGCAGGTGTCTCAACGCATTGTCTGCATCTGTTTCAACTATATTTATATGGATATCAGCACAAGGTTTTTCATGCATACGTATATGCTTGTCTAAGTGTATGATCTGTGTAGATTTCATGTGTATGTCTGTTTTTGGAATGTGTGTGTGTGTGTGTGTGTGTGTGTGTGTGTGTGTGTGTGTGTGTGTGTGTTTGCGTTAGTAAATATGTGTTTTTTGCACTGATGTGTGTGCTGAGACGCCTCTGCGTCTGGGCTGCAGCCTGGATGGGCCCGTCTATATGAGAGTAGACAGTGTGCGCGTGGAGAGCAGAGGAGTGAGAAGGACGTAGCGGCAGTTGGGGGGGAGAGGCGGCGCCTGGCCGAGGGGCCCCCCTCTCGTAGACAGTTTGACTGATGACATGCATTAAACAGTTAATCTGTCTGATTGAATGTTTGCTTCCTCCAAATTGAAACATTAAACAACAAGGCGAGAGTGAGAGGGAGGGGAGAGCCCGAAGAGGAGAGCGGGATATGGCTTCATCTATTGCCCAAATCATGCAAAGCATGAGACTGGAATATATAATACTGTCCTGCGAGCTAGAGAGAGGGGGAGCTTGAGGAGGAGAGAGATTGGAAAGGACATAGAGAGGAGTGTGAATGAGGGAAAAGGAAAACAAGTGAAGGAGAGAGATGAGAATGGAAAGGCTCTGGGTAGGTTTAGGGGGTGAGAGGAGAGTAGGAGAGGAGCGTTAGCAGGGAGGAGAGGAAAAGAGAGAAGGGGATCAGTGAGATGTAGAGGATACATGAGAATAGGCCCATAGAGAGAAAGTGCAGAGCCAAAGTTCTCTTTAGCAGACAGTCCAAAAGAGACAAAAAGCAAAGATTAAACAGCCTCAGTTTAAGAGGATTATGTCAGTCTTATAAAGAGAGGATGACTCGAACAATTAATGCTTTTTTGTCTCTTTTGAACCTCACACAGCTTCAGCTGAAATATGCTTCTCTTTATAAATCCTAAACCGGTTGCAAAAGGCATTTTCATCTGGCTATATGTTTCATACAGGAAGAGAGAAAGGTAGTTGTCGCTATTTCCTAACCTGGTTTTACTTCCTGGGGTCATGACCCCTCTCACAGAGCCTGGTACCTCCTTATGTTGTCAGCTCTCCCACTGGGACTGACAAAGAAGGTAAGATGTACCCTTTTAGAGGACGTCATTATGTGTTCATATACAGTGTGCTTTTTCCTTGATGCATTCACACACAAGTCTACATGGTTGTGAGTCCTCAGCCAGAGAGAAAAAAGGCATACATCTTTGATATTTTTATAAGATAAGAATCAACGTTAGGTGTTGATGTTCAGATTACCCAAACACTGTTATAGGTTCTTTTGCATGACTTTCTAATAGGGATGTTCGATTCAATTTTTTCAGACCGATACCAGTACAAGTACTCCCTTTTGAGTACTCATTGGTACCAAGTACCAATTTTTGAAACACAAAATTTCAATTTACAGTGTCAGATAATTTTGAACAAAGACAACACAGTCACTCTGCCATTTAGTCCAAAATAACAACTCTCTCTGAGTTCACAACTTGTTTTTGAAAAAAATAAACTAACAACAACTGTCAGAGTTTTAGTGATTATTTTTGAATAAACTGAAGTGCAAAATACAACAGATGAACTGTTAACTCTCCCCTTGTTCATTCACGTTGTCTGAACAGGACCCGATGCCGGTTGCCGTGGACTTACTTGATGTAACATTTATTTTGCCTTGAGTATCTGATGCTGGTATCGGCAGCCTTCGCAAGTACTAATACCTTAAAAAGGGCTGGTATAGGCCTGATACCCAATACCAATACCAGTACTCACCTATCCCTTTGTTTGTTCTTCGTTTTTTTTTTTTAAATCAAATCTATGTCTACAGTTTTTTTAGCTGACATCAACATGAGCCTAAGCTTGTTCCTATAGGCAAGTTTTTGAGCGATCAAACAGAGACTGCTATGGGGCCCCTGACCTGGCTTTTGGTGAAGTAGACTTCCTGTCTACACAGAGGCTTTTTGCTTTCATTTCCTATGGCAAAGACTCGCTCTGTCTTTGGTCAAAGTTCTTTAAGTGTTTTTGCTCCTTGGTCTGAGCTACAAGGGCAACTACAACTGGACAATCGTGTAAGTTTGAGCCATTTTATAACTAGGATTGAGGATCTGCTTATGATCTTATGCACTTGTTTTACTGCTGAACGCTACTCATTTATAAATTGACGTATTGTTATCAATTATTGTCTATTGTTTCATCTGAACTTTTTCTTTTTCACACAATTTTCCCTCTGCTGTCTTGGCCAGAACTCCCCTGTAAAAGAAACCTTGCATCTAAATTGGAATATTTCTGGTAAAATAAAAATAAAAAAAAAATCATTATTAGCATTGTTCTGAATTGTCATTATCTTTTTCCTTAGGTTGATTGAAACTTGAAAACAACAATTGTTTTCAGAGAAGGATTTTTGAAGCCAAACAAAGAATGCTTATTTAACCTAACTTGTTGTGAACTAAGAAACAGAGGAAGGAACAGAACTGAGGCTAGCCAGAGCCAGCTAGGCACCCACCTGCCAGTCGAGTCGACTACATCCCAAGTCATGCGAATCTATGCATGATTTTTCATCTTGATGTGATCTAAAATTGAGAAATGACCATTAGCTCATAACTGATTTTTGAGTCAAGCTCTCCACATGTTCAGTTTGGCAGTTTATGTTTTGGAGCCTTAGCTTCAAATAGGCATATAAGGAACTACAGTTAACACACACAGGCATGTGTGTCGAGTTCTAACGTCTTCTACTGAGGCGGGGGTAATTTCCAATCTTGTGCGGTCATATTATGTACACATGACTGGACTTTTGAAAAAAAAGTCCTGTGCTACTCTATAAGAGGACTGATGATGAGTTTCCTGCAGAGTTGATAAACCAGGAAGTGGAAAATGTGAACAGCAGATGAAAATGTCAAAATCCTGTCTACTTCATGTGGATGAAATATTTTTAGTCAACACAGATATTAAACTAATCAAACTGGCAGTATCAAGATTGGGAGTCAGAAATAAATATCCGTAAACTGAGATAATATACAAAATAACAACTTGATTGAAATATTGTTTTATATATTTAGGAATGTTTTGGGATTATATATGGCAATCCAAAACCATTCCCGGTGAGAACCAGATTTAAGTTTTAGTTTGATTTATTTTTTTCATTGCCTAGATGACACTATGAGCAGACAGAGAGCAAGACCAGCAGACGGACAGATAAACAATAGGTTTGCTTTTATCAGAGCTGTTGCCACAGAATTGCTGGTAGTAGATTGGGAGAAATTGGGTGACCCCTAGCTGGTAATGTGATATGTCATTTAGCCTTAGCCCGACCTCGTCCCCTCACAGGGTTCACAGCCGTCACCACGCTCAAAATGGGCTTCCCTTCCCTTTGTCTCAAGTGCATATTCTCGTCAGTCAAAATGACCATCATTTTCTCCACCAGCTGATTTTAGTCCAGCTCCAAGACTGAGGTATAATTGCACAAACAGACAGCCACTAGGTCTTGAAGAGCACATAAGCTTAAAGCCACTTTACCACCCAACAGTCAGCAGCCAGAGAGAAGAAAAAAAGACAACAGAGGAAGATGAAAACATTAATGGATAGGTTGCAGGATGGACGGATAAATTGATAGATCTTTTAGAGAAGGTCAAACTTCTGTGCCCACACACGGGACCATCATGAAGAGAAGAGAAATTGATTGCCGCTCACAAAGGCACTGAAATGACTAGAGAAATTATTTTCTGGGCAATGAACATTCTAGGAGGTATGGGGGGAGGTGGGGGGCCGAGAGAAAGTGCAAACCTTTCTCACAGGGAGCAAAATGGCTCAAGCAAACTGCTGTCAAGTGGAGTTGTTGGGGAAAGATCATTGAGTTGATCTTCAAGTAGATCCCCGCCAAGCTGGCTGAATAGTTGTGCATGACTGTGTGGACGTGTCAGTGTGGATACAAATATATCTGCAAGCAGGTTTTGGCACAAACACGACTTAGTTTTGCTAAGACAAAATAATAGCAGTGCCATTTAAAGAAATAAAGCTTTATTTTCAGTTCTCTGTCTAGTTGTAGGGGGACTTTGCCTTATCATGTGCTTCAGTGTCTGGTTAAATTAAGAACAATATAATGTCTAATACAAGGGGACATGTGCGATGCTGCCGGTCCATTATGGGTATTATTCCCAATAGTGCTTTAACAGTCATTTTCATGTGCAACCTAACTTCATGGGCAGTACTAATTTTTCATCATTATCATGTACATTACGCTAATACAAGTTGTTATAATTACATTTGTTATCTGCTCTAATATACCTTTTTTACCTTTCATTATCACAGCCATTGCTACTGCCTGTGTAATTGCTTTCACTTCTTTTGTCCTTTGCCTAATTATGTTCTAAACTTAAATCTACCTCTACTTATATTTCAAGCTTAGTTGCGTAACTCCCCTACACTGTAACAGAATTTTGGAGCAGTCTGCCACCAAGCGATCTCTACCAAAGTTTCCTTCATATCTTAGGAAGGAAAAGAAATAACTCAACCTCAACTTGGCTAACCCCATCATCAGCTTTTGACGGCTGCTTTCTTGCTCTTTATGCAGCTTCACCTGATTGTTTCTCATGCTTTTCTTCAGCTTTAATGTAAAAATATGTTATACAACTTTAAAGATGGATTGTTCTGGCTAACTTAAGTGCTACTAGAAGTTGCACTCGGGCCTAACTACTCAGTTTCAGCCTTGACATGTAAACAAACAAAGTGGAAGTAAGCTGTAGCATTAGCTCATTAAAATCCAATGTTTTATGGAGCTGAAACACACAGTGGTTGAATCTGATCAACAGCTGCTGTTAGACTCTGCTATCGAATGTCATTGCTGGATGTTTGTTAAGACAGTTGCTGTCGCTTGTAGGAGGATCCTCTCTTGAATAAGGACTGACTGACGTGACTTTATGGTTAGTGTGAAATTTCTCTTGCATCACAGCAGCTCCATTCGCTCCACAAACATTAAAGAAAAGATACAAAGATACGTACATTTGATGTACAATTTCAAACACAGAAATGTTTTTATGGCCCCTCGCGTACTTTGATCTTGGATTAGGCTCAATGTTTGATGTTAGGATTGACTGACGTAAGAGAAAAGGGTGCTTCAGTCTGACGTTTTTAAAACTTGGAACCTTGTATCTTAGTTTTTCATGGGAGCAATTTAAATCACCTTTCAGCATGGTTGGAGTCAGAGATGATATTGTTTGCAAGCATCAGTATGTTTTTAATGTGGACTAATTGCATGCCATACAAACTTTTATTTGGGCTGTATAAAAAAAATGGACTTGGTTTGACTAGTTTCACATCTTTCTTGGTCTGTCCCAAACAATACTTTCAGTGCAATATGGTTAAACCTGACTTGTGTGTTCTTCATGGGAAGACTAAGTCTGTACTGTCTGATAGGCTTTGCCATTTAGCTTCATACTATTGAAACAATAAACAAAAGAAAATGTGAGCTTTTAAAGCGTTCAGATCACTGACACCCCCAAGCCAAACTCTGTAACATATTATATTACAAACTAAAACATAGTTATGGATTTACCATTCACTATGGCTTACCTGGAACTTACAAGCACAGCCCACCTATATGTACTGAAGGATGACCAGGGAAGTGTTACCTTTGAGTTTGTGACTCATTCATAGACTGTATAAAATGTGCACATTGCCTCTGCGACTTCACCTGTCTGTTCCTGAAACAGTGAAATGAAGCCAATCCACAGACCCAGCTACACTGGATATGATGTGGGCTTGGTAGCTTCCTTTCTAACAGCTATAGGGCACTCATCAGTCACATGAGCTGAGCTGTAACTCCAATTGGACAATCAGATGGTCCTAATATCTTCTTAACCGCAAAGTTCGTAAAACAATTTGCTGATAGCGAAATTAGAGTTCCAGATCCAAACCGTTTTTTGAACCTTGCTTTTTAAAGCCTTAAAGTCCATTTTTTTGCTTGGTGTGTACATGGTTTTTCGGTCTTTTCCGCAGCCAGCCTCAAGCGGATTCTCGATGAATAGCAACTTTTAACACTTCTGCATAGGCTTCCTTTTTCTGAACCGGATGTTGCCCCGTTCTCGCAAAATATAGTGAACGATTCCATTGAACTCTTCATTATCCTAACTCATTGAGAACGATCTTGTTTACTTGAAGCTCACTCCACTCTTTCTGTTATCATTTTTTCTTTCTGATCGCTGTCACAAAGGCTTCTGTCTTATCCAAAGCATTGCTCTTCAGATTACTCAACCACTGTTGCATTGAACACTGCTACCATCATGGCATAACAACAAACAAACAACACCCAAGAGGCTTTGATTGAATGAGTTTCTCTCACATTTCAAGAGTCCCGGCACTTAAGCATTACACCACGTTACCCTATAAATTACAACAATAATAGATTAATCTGCTTTACTCTTGGGGTTTGTTCTAAATACCCATCAACATGATCATTTGATGAGTGACAATAAGTAATCCTCGTACCCCTGAAGCCTTCTCCTCTCAAACTTTGAACCTATCAATTCCTTTTCAAGATAAACAAATCTTTCACTTCTGCATCCATAACCCATCATCAAAATGAGAAATCTTCCTTTCTCTTGATGACACCCCCACCCAATGCACCACCACCCCTTCTTTTTGATGACAGTGAGGCCCCTTCTTCTTCAGCTCTTCTAATGACACTCAGATTGATAGGGAGGCCTCAACCAGCAGCCCAACAAATGGCCCCACATCAGGACCAGAGGAATGGTGCACAGTGGCAGATATGTAGATTGTGGAGTGCAGACAGAGATGGATCAGGGGGGCTTTTGTGTGAATAAACAGAGTGAGGTTGATTGCTAGCACAGAGAGGGGCCATTACGGCGAATCCGCACGCTAATCATAATGAATCACTTACTTATTAAGCGTTAATTATGGCACGCAAATACATCCCATGCAAGCCAGCAAGCAGGGAGGCAGGCTGCTGTTCTGGGGGGGTTCAAGAGTAGGCGAGGAGGCTACATTAATTTATTCTTATTTATTAATTTCCCTAATTAAAACAACAAGGCTGTGGAATAGAAGTGTTTTCTTTGGGTGAAACAAATGAAGGCCCTGAAAAAGCAATATGAAACCAGGCGTGGCATGGTGTAAACATTAAATCATGTGAAGTGATGGTGCTTGTTCAGCTGTTCATTATTAAAATAGCTTTATCCAATTGTGCTGCCCCCTCTTACCCCCTTTCTTTGTTATTATATCACACAGCAGCCCAACACACACTTGTGCTCTGGTGATTTGGATGGATGGCAGATTTCATCATCATTATTCAGTGAACGGTTTACTTGCAACACCATAATAAGCCACAGTCATCCTTGAACGCATCCTCCTGAAATGCCATAAAATCAGACACAAACGTCATATATTTCCTATTTGATTGTTTAATATTTAGCCACTCTCTCCCACAACTGTACAGGCCCGTTACGGGAGCTGAAGTGCTTCCACTATTTTCTCAAATTCATTCATTCACCCCACCATCCTTCTCCCTCCCTCCTTTTCCTCACTACGTCCTCTCAATTTCCTGATCTCTGAGTCCCAGAGCCCACCTGATCGGGCGGGGCGCGGTAATGGCGTTAATGCCCGGTAATACGGGCCAGATATTATAATCTCAACACTGTCACATTGCGTTAGCCGTGGGAGACTGACGTGTCAATGCCACGGTGAGCAGGTGACGCGTGGGGCTCAGGAAGCGTGGCCCAGTAATCGCCCAATACAGGCGCATTTATTTTGGACTTGAATATTTTTACAATGCTGCTTCTGCTGCAGAGCAAAGACTGGGGGAAGTTTGAGGTAGTTCTTTTGGTCAAGACAGAGGCCTTAAATCATTTTTAAATTAAAGGTTTAGACAAACTACAGAGATTCACAACAGTTTTAAAAAAACTTATTTCTTTTGCAGTATTAAATTTAGCATTGATTCATTTTCAAGAATATAAAACACCTCAGGATGAACAAAGGATTTGTTCAAAATCAGAGATAATGGCCAGAATGACATTTTCTGAGAAACTCCTTTTAGATGTTGTTTATATCACATCAGGTATAGTAGACAAATATATTTAGATGGTAGTTCAAGATGGTGTCTTGTGCACCGCTTCACTTTGTCCAACAAAATGAGAAAAGCCATTTTATAGCTACTTTTAGTTATTGTCAAGAAGTCCTTTTGTTATCTATTAGGTACAATTTAAGTACTCGTTCAGCACATATTACCCGCAAGATTTGAACTTTTACATTTGAAATGAAAGCCACTATGCTGTTATTGTTTCTTTAGGTAGTCAGAATTACATGCAAAACAAAGTTTAAAACTAAAAACCATGTAGAAAAAGAAAACAAAAGTGAGTTTATGAAACTAAACTTCACTTGTTAGGTTTTTAACAAATGCAGGGAATTCAACTTAAGTTTACATCTTCATCTTTACAAACATGGAGCATACACACATAAGATAAACCTAAACAAGGATGGCCTAAAAAGTGTTCAGATTAAGTGTTAATGCTCTGCTGTTTCTTGTGTGTTCGCTTGAGGCTGGCTCCGGGAGTAGTGGAAGTCACATACACACCAAGCCAAAAAAAGCTGTTTTCAAAGCAGAAATTAACCTATTTACAGCCTGGTTCAAAAAACGTCTCCTGTGTGAGTCGCTAATTTTTCTACCAGCACCCACTGTACAAGGGGTGAATTTTTTTCTAAAGCAGCCATTCAGAAGACACTAAGATCGCAAGCTCCCCCAATAAGAGGCAGCTGAGGGCCACAGCCGGCGCCCTATGGCTGTAGGCGAAGCCCTTGCCACTACCAATTTGGCCGCTATAGCCTATGTGCTTCCTTTTCCGTTTAAGAAACAGACGGATGATGTCGGCGAGACTACATCCATGTTTTATACAGTCTATGGAATTACACTTATACATTTTTTAATATGTTGAATCCTATTGGTCTCTTTAAACGTACCAGACAAAAGGAAATGAGTCAGGAAGGGCTTTTTGTTGAGTCCTTGTATTACTTACTGTTTTAAACCATAGGCAGTATATAAAGTGGACAGCATGGCTCCACCATTTATCATTGTATGGTTTTGAAGCCAAAATACCCCCGTCACAGGCACAGTCATTGTAGCAGTTGTGCAGCAGAGTCTGCGCAGTAGAGACTGTGAGGGATTCTTGAGGAATCTGAGTGGAGCCAGGTGACAAAAATAATATAATTTTTTTTTCTTTCAAGAGTCTAATCCCTTCCCGACTCCACCTTCCGACATATTTTACAGTCCCCCCAAAAAATACACAAGAACGGCAACTGTTGATCATTGTTAAACGTGACGTAAAACCTTGTTTTTAACCTCTTATAGCTACTGAAAACAAAACTTTCCAAAAAAAGAGGACTTGAGTACAAGGCAGCCAAATAATATCTTCAAATCACCACAACAATCGGATGTGAGAAACATTTCTACAAGGTGTACTAATTTTTTTAATTTGACCTCAGCCCATCTGGAATGACTGGAGAGCTGCATTTTTTTTTACCAGTACTGCTGCCAGTCACCAGGGGTAGCAGTTTTTCTAGCGACTTCTCTTCGAGCTAAGCAAGATGACGTCCATTTTTTTTTAAGTCTATGTTTTAAACCATACCACCGTCCAATTTTGTATGCAGTATGTTAAAAAGTACATTAGTTGTCTCTGTTTTTTAGTTCACGCCTTTAGTTATCCTGCAAACTAGCAGCAGCAAAACGGCATCCCAGATTATAGGTGCAGAGACATGGACGTGAGTGTTACTAACATGGATAAAGACTTGCAGGACTTGGGCTCCAAGTTCTGACTGCTAATGTACAACACATCCTGAAACATGCAGTCCATGTTGGCACAGCTATGCTAGCTCAAGAATCATGCTGTTTTACACAGTAAGTACACAGAAAGCAATGAAGAAGTTTCTCAATAAGTGACTTAATTTATCATCACCAATAATAGGACATGAGGATAGTGAAATTGCACCTGAATTGTTCAAAGGAAATTAATGCAGCGTAGGGTAAAGAGCTTGAGATGTAAAGCAAACATCTTCCTGGTGTGAGCCAATGGCTGATTATCTGACTCGTTTTGGGAGTTGGTCTAACTGGTTGGTTGACCTTGGAGCTGAGACACCACTGTTCAGAAAAATATGTTGTTCTTAAAGGACAATTTTGATTGTTAGAAATGATAAAATGATCCTCCAAATACCTCTGAATACCACAAACAAACTAGAACTGGAGGACACTAGAGACATATAAAGAATGACGCACTCTTTCTATACAGTGTCCATCAATTCTAAATGTTTTTTTTTCTTTTGGTGAAACAGTGCCAAAAGAAAATGATCTATCCCTCACATGCTAGCCCCCAGTTACGCTCTCCTGAGTGCACGACTCGTCAGTGATTTATGCGTGTGTGTAATTGAGTGTTAATAAAAAGTGTGTCCGGAGCGCATGTAATTGTGTGTTTTCAGGACCCACCATGTGTGAGCTTATGTGTAATTGGGTGTTATCGATGTTGTGAGTGTATGTCAGGGCTGAGAGAGCGGATGGACAGGTCAGAGTGTGACTGCAGTTTGGAGACTGCCTTTAAAGTGAACACTTTTTCTTCTTTGTTGAAGTTTAAAGGTAGGAATCTATTTTTGAAATTCATAATGCTTTTGTACATAAGTTATAGAACCATTCGTTCAAATCAATTTTATTTTGTCTTTAGATAGTTTTATGTCCCCGAATATGTCTTCAAAGTTTTCAGATTCCAAAACATAAAGATGAACCAGTTTTGACAGATTTATTGTTCATACTAGCTTACTGGACTTTAATGTTTCAAAGAGGAGCACAGGAATTTATCAAAGTATTTTCACTTTGGCTTTTTATGTAACATGAGGAGTTGTAGTTAGGAGGACTATATGTAGTTCAGTCTTGTCTTATCATTTTTTCTGCTTGTGCTCGTCTAACATAATAGTTATGTGCCTAAACGGTATATGTTTGCAGCTGTGATGGCAGTGTATAGAATAGGTGCATGTGTGTGTATATAAAGTGTGGTGCGGGCGCTGTTTAATTGATGCGGGCTGGCCATCGATCCCTCCCGCCCAGCCTAATGAAGGCCTGATTGGTTTGTGAGGGCTGGCTGGTTCTGCTTAGCTGCCTCTGCCTGCTGCCCCGGCTGCACTCACACACAAAACGCACACACACACACACACGCACACAAGCACACACTCAATTCAACATCATTCTTCTCTTTCTCTTTCCCTCTTGGTCTCATGCTTAGTCTCTGTCTCCCACTTTACATTTCTGCTCTGACTTTATTTTTTTTGTCTCACTGTCTATAAGTCTTTCTATCTTCTTCCCGTATGGTCTCTGCAGTGGAGCGGTCATTCTCTGTCTAAAATCCCCTTAAATGACACCTCAATTCCCCATAATTCACTGCAGAGGGCTACACTTACTGGTAATGAAAATTCATTTTTTGGTGGAATTTCAAAGTAAAACACTCAACTTTACACTTTTATGCTCAAACTTGACCCTGGCAGTGTAAAATTTTTGCCCTTTTTCATAAATTTGAACAACTTAGGCACTCAAGTGTCAATCCAGGGAGTGAAATTATGCTAACATAGTGTCGTGCTTGGCTTTCAGACGGGCTTGGTAAAACAACTTTCTGACAGGATTTGTGGTCCTTTTTTTGTCTCCATCACTGTCTCAGTGGTGTTGGTGTCTCCCTGCGTTTTTCTGTCGACCAGCTCGAAATCCAGTCAGTCAGTCAGTCAGATGTCACAGGGCTTCTCCTGTCATGGCAGTGCCCATAAATGTCTTTTTGTGTCACACAGCTCACTACAGACACAGGTATTACATCGCCCTGTTAATGGCTTTGTCAGATGGCCTTTTCACAGAGCCAGTCAGGAAGACGGACAGCGGACTGCTATCAGTCTGTGTGTGTATCAGTGTGTGTGTGTGTGTGTGTGTACATGTGTGTACATGTGTATGTTTCAGTCCCAGGCATTGAGACTCGGTGCAGGAAATAAAAGGCCACCCAACTATTGGCCACAGGCATGCATCAGCAAAATTCCTCTGAGTGACTTTCCAGTCAGCCGCTGGTCCAATCTGTCACTGTCCGTCATACAGGCTGCATTATATTCAGCAATGTGTATTATGTTCTATATTTTTCTTTAAAGTTACAGAAACAAATATTACAATAATCAGAATTTTCAAAGCTGAAAAATGGTGCGTACACTTTGTTATGCAAAGTGTAAATGTTTTACCAACTAAAGTCATCATGATGATGACCAAACCATCTATGAATCAATATTGTTGGGAATTTGCAGCATGACAGAGAATGAATTTACACAAGGGATTATTAAAGGTCATAAATTACACACTTGATGTAATTAATAACTCTTGATTTTATCTAAAGCAGTTGTGAGAGTGACTCTTTATGACCTTATAAACCAAGCATTACCACCAGTAAAATGACTGACAACTCTGATATTGTAATTTTCAAAGCCTGTAAACACTTGGAGGGGGAACGGATTTGACTTGACAGCCTTTTTTTTTGTTGTTGTTGTGGTTTGTTTTTGTTTGTTTGAGCAAAAGATTTAAAAAGTGTTAAGTTTAGATCAGATGAGACTTTTCGTTTTTTTAACTGAAAGCAGTTCCTCCTCATGAACAAGACAAGATCAGCAAAGGGGGCGCCAAAATAAAATGCAGAAGCTTCAAAGGGACTCATCTCAGTGTTATCTTTCAGGAAACATTTCCAACATCTCATGTTTGCTCAAAAAAGTTATCTCACTTAAAAGATTTCAGGTACATGGTGAAAATGCACATGGTAAACACTCCTTCCTCTGAGCAGAGAACAACTTCAGCACCCCAACCATGGACAGCGCCTTGCTCAGAGCCATCAGCACTTTCCTCTAGGATTGTGTGTTCTTTAACTCACACAAAAACATCCAAAGTGGAGCCTTTTTGTCTGTTTTTGCCATTTCTACTGTATTGGGAGGAGACACTTTGTCCACTTTGTCCACATAAAGCATCAATCTATTTTAAATCAGTCCTGCACTTTTTATGACCCAGTTAAACTGTCAAAACTTTAACTCTTAAAGCATCACACATATTGCGGTCATTCTAAAAGTATTACAATGACATTGATGCGATCTGATTTTGTACTCAGTACCATAGTGAGTTTGGACCCAAAGTAGCACTTACCAACTTTCTAATAAGAAAATGTTTAGTGTGTAGCAGCATCTGACTCCTTATTTCAGTTAAGAATATTTGCTCAGTGATAAAAGTTTATGGAGTAAAAATGAGGTATTTGGTGAAGAGAAGCCTCGTTTAGTTTTTTCTACACAGACTGGGATTAGTGCATTGATGGTTGGGTCTTTCTGTGCTTTATAAGAGATAAATTCAGAATATTAATAGCAGTGTCCTTTAATGTTGGACAAGTCTTACAAACTGATATAACAAGGCTTGTTCTCCACAGCTTGTATCAACGTACACTTTAACTGTGCACATTTCAGCACTTGCAGTGTTCAAGCAGGAGGCCCAGCAGAGCATTGATCAAACTGCCTTTCAACCTGTGGTGCATCTTTATTTCACATCTCTCCATCTGGCACTGTAGCCCACACCTCTGGCCCCATATACCACAGCCTTCACCTCGTCCAGCCTCCACCAAACAAATACACAACAGCATACACTGCGATAAGTGGTGTGTGTTTACAGCTTGTTCATTTCCACTCTCCAACTCTCAGCAGAGGAAAAAGAACGGGGGAGAGTGGGGGAAAAAAGGAGAGGAGAGAGAGAAGGGCAGAAACGATGGGGAGAGCAAAGGGGCTATCGGAAAGGAGAGGGAGGGCTTGCGGGGAGTGTTTTTGTCCTGGAGAGAAATAGCCCTCTAGGTTGTAATTGGAGGTAGAGAGAGAGGGAGAGAAAGAGGGGGAGAGAAAGAGGGTGAGGAGGGAGGAAGAGACAGGAGAAATTGCTTGGCTGGGGCTGTGTGGGATGATAGTGTTTTTGACAGGTAAATAAGGCTGTGATTGTCGACAGTTACACTGCACCTCGCTGACCCTCACACACCAGCCTCCTCCATCTATATTTCACTCTGACACACATGCTGACTCTCCTCTCTCCTGCTCTCTCTCTCTTTGAGTGTACTCTCACACACACATTCATGTAAGTGCACGTTCATGCACAGGAACACTCAGATGCTAGTTTGTAAATATGACACAGAGTTCACATGCTAACACTCATGAAGTTAAACCAAGCTGCTGCAACTTCATCAACTTCTTTATTGGCTTATTTGGTCACATGACCTGATGCTGAAATGCAATGATGCTCAGTGTGACTGAGTATGATTCATGCATCTCTTTTTTCTGAGTACAGGCTGATGGTCCTTTAAGTCTTTAAAAAATACACGCATGAACAGCACAAAAATTATCAAGAGGCATTCTAAATCAAGTGGGTCCACACCATTCAGAGTAAAAGGAACAGCAGCAAAGTGCTTTAATTTAAAACTTCCATAATACAGTTTGAACAAATTTAGGGGAAGATAAAGTCGCAAAAATGTAGTTTCATTGCAAGATGATGTGATTTGGTGTTGTGTGAGTGTCCCCTCTTTAAGTCTACATAAAACCAATTATCTTATTATTTACTGAGATAGATAGATAGATAGATAGATAGATAGATAGATAGATAGATAGATAGATAGATAGATAGATAGATAGATAGATAGATAGATATAGACTGCCACTGTCTTTGCAGCACCACTAGTAGTATCTCTTCTTCCTACCCTCCTTTCCCCTCCCTTCTATCTTCCCATTCTCTTTTATCAAGTCAACAGCCGTCTCCCCCCTCCCCTCCTGCCTGCCCTTGCCCCCCTCCTCTCCCCTCTCCCCCCACCCCTCTCTCTCCCTCTCTCACTTCAATCTCAAGTGTTTTCAATTTTATTCTAGAGTGGAATTAACTACCCCCGATGTCAAATTGCCGACGAAATCGATAATAATATCTTTACAAAAGAGGATATTCCAGTCTCTCGCGTCGGCTTTTGAAAAATGGAAAATTTAGCCGAGATTGATTCATTAGTTGACACGTTATAGGACGGTATAAGTATTGATCGCGGCCTGTCATGTCCCATCTCGGCTAATCGAAGCTGAGGCGCTCTGTCGATGGGCGCATTTTTCATAATTCCGTCGCCGGGGAGAGAGAGCAGCCGGCAGAGGCGACTGCAAGGCACAGAGAGAAAAAGAGGAGAGTATAGGGGGGCAGAAGAAAGATAGACGGGGGGAGAGAGATGACTTGGGGGGGAAATAGGTAGGGGGCAAAGAGTGGAAGAGTGAGAAACAGAGTGAAAAAGAGGCATGGGGTAAAAAAGGGAAAGAGCAGGGTTTTTTTTCGTGTGTCTGTGCGTGTGCGCGCGTATCCGTGTGTCCGTGCAGCAGCTCCAGCCCAGAGGCCTCGGGGTGAGGCAGAGAGGGAGCCACGGGGAGGAGAGGCTATGTTAATGGTGCAGGTATTGGGGCGTAGATAATTAATGCATTAACTAATTAAAGTCAAACGGGGGAGATAACGAGGTGGAGGGAAGTATGAGGAAAAGGGAAAAGACGGCGGGATGGATGGAGGGAGGAGAATTAGGGCGACAACAGGGGGAAGAGTGGGTTTTAATAGCGAGGAGAGGTGTGGAAAAGGAGAGATGAGAAGGAGGATGAGGGAGAGCGGGGTGGTTGGGGGGGGGGGGGGGGGTAGAGGGAGAGCGGGGTGAGGGAGCTCGAGGAGTGGAGGGTGGAGGAGGAGGGGGGTGAAATAAATAGAAATTGAATGGCTTGGGTGCGAGCAGAGAGAAGTTCTGAGGCGGAAAAAAATATAAAGAGGAGTGAGAGAAGACACAACGACAATGATGGAGAAACTTTTGATAGTTGTGCAATTCGTTTGGAAAAGTTGGCATTGGCGTGCTCAGGACTTATAAGTCCAACATAATGCCACTCTTCTGGCAGTCTTGTCACGAGTTTGCACAAATCCAGGGGCCCTGTCAATCAACAAAAGGAGGTTGTTGCAAAGGAATGGAGTCTACCTGTTTGTCTTTGGGTCTGATAGTCTGAAGCCCCCAGACCCCTTTGTTCCCTGGTGGACAGAGGCGCTCGATTAGAGATCATCATTTTGCACAGAGGGCCACAAAGGTTTAAAAGAAAATCCAAAATGGTGCTTTCACTTACCACACAGGACACACATGCCAGAAGTAAAACAATAAAGTCTGCTAATGCACGTGAACTTTTAACTTTTGTCCTACATCAATCCCTGAGTTTCACAAAGTAGAAGCAGAACTTCTTCCATCAACCATATGGTACCATACAAAAAGGAAGGTCCAGAGGTTCTTAAAAGTCTGCATAGCTTTTCCTCTTTAGCTTGATTGTTGTTGCTGTAATGTGAACCTTTGTGTTTTTATATTTGTCCTCTGTAAGACCATGAAACCATAAGTCACCATATTCTGCAAACACTTTTCAAGTTTCATAGCCTAAGCAATTTAAAACTGCAAATAGGAACAGTCAGTCCGGACATCTCCCTACAATCTGTTGTGCTTGTTCTCTATCCTCATGCCCCCTTTCTTTTCCAGCTGGTTGCGGCAGATGGCTGTCTACCAATGAGTCTGGTTCTGCATGAGGTTTCTACCCACTGAAGGGATAGTTAGCTTCACCGTTGGTGGACACTACACTTTCTGTCTGCAGGAAAATAAACAAGCAGTGTGTTTGTTTCCTTGGCAGCCCAGGCATGTTATCAGTGGGCTTTCTGGTGACCAAAAAAATCACTGAAAAAATAGAATAGCACCGGTTTGTTTGGGTCAGAGTTTCTCAAAATTTGCTAAAACCTTGTGATAGGCCCAACCCTGTCTGAAGCAGTAGATAGCCCAGCTTCACTGTTGGTTATCTGTCTGGTTTTTGAAGCGACCAAGCTGACTGGCATCGTCTGTGGGAAGTACACTTATTATAACGAACGATATCACTACATACAAAAACTATCCCTTGAAAAGAAAGTTCTCCAACCAAACAGTGATCATCTGTTACATTTTAGCTTCGATTCTGTTGGTCATAGTCTGCTTCTGCTCTCTTTATCGGTGATTCTTCATCTTTTGGCCCATTTTTGTCCCCCAAAGGACAGACCAACAAATCCTCTCTTTACATTTCTACAACAAGTTTTACAGGTTTCACAAATTCAATGCCAAACATAAATTCACACATCTTAAAAGAGAAGTGCACCACAAAAAAATCCAGCCAGAAGTTTCCAAAAGTCAGCTCACTGGTCTGTCTGCAGTCTGTCATATTTATACCTTTGCTTTTGCTCATTTATTTACCATTATACAACAAGTCATAACCCCAAATATCATATCTGTCAAGGTCAGTGCTTTACTATGGTTGTTGTGCACAGCAATGTTTATCTGTGAGCCTTCATCTGTGGTTCATATACATCCTTGGTATGAAGGACAACCAAATTTTTTGTAAGACATATTCCACCATCCTTGCAAGTCTTTACAATTAAAAATTAACCTTTTTCAACATGTATCAATGTCAGTTTATGGAGAAAAAAAACATGGTTATGCTTTAGTTCTCTTGGTTGTGAATAGCTCCTGCAAAGACAAGCCAGATTTATACTTGAGTGTTGAATGTATGCTGTAGGTTTGTGTAGTCCTGCAGAAGTTTTCATACGCAGCTTGATGTACCCCACAAAAATGTTACTTTGCTTCATAACGATTCAGACACCAAGCCCTGGGATTAGTTTAGGGTGCATCTTTGTAATTCTTGCATAATTCCTGGTATTGCCACAAATTTTAAATTCTGAAGAAGAAGCAGAGTAACATGGATACCCCAGTGTGCCAGAATGGGTAGTTCACAATGGCAAAGGCAACTACAGCGTAGCCAGGGCATAAACCTTCTTTGTGTCATCCATCAACTTCAATCTTTTCCATCTTTTTCTATAACTCACCCAACATTTTTTAACAACATAACCCCTCCATATTATGAGAATGAGAATGGGGTTGGTTGTCACACTCATTATATGTCGACACCAGAGGGCTGTGTCTCTCAAATTGTGGTATGGAAATTTACGGAGCTGGGATCAAAGAGAGGACTTTTTGTGTTTTCCATGTCAAATTGTAGCAGCTTCTCAGTGTTTTTGGTCTATGGTTTTATATAGTGGGTTCATAACAAATTTGTTATACTTAAAAAAGTGTGAAGGGAAAGCTATAGTAAAGACTTTTTTAGCTAGCTTACTGGTTGTTACATGGTTGTTAGCATTGATGCTAGCAAGAAATTCCAGTTGGGGTTGGTTGTCACGTTCTGTTTGAGTTTGGTTATATGGATATACTTTATACAGTAGGCTTGGCTAGAGATGTGTTTCCTGTTCATGTTCCTTGCTTGTTTTGTGTTAAGAAACATTGAGTTATGTATTTTTCAGCTTCTCAATGCAATTTAACTTATACATTTAGTTCTGCCTTCTTGTCGTTTTTATTTTTTCCCATTTAAGTAATATTGTGTCAAACACCTCTATAGGGTGTGTTACAAATATCTCTGTGATGGGGTTGGTTGTCACAATGTGCCAGAGTGTCTTTGACAGTAAATGACTTCCTTGTTAAAATGAGTAAGAAAATGAAAGGTATAAACATTTGAAGCCAACACCTGAAGCAGAAGTGTTGAAATGACTATTGAAAGATGTTTTGATGATGAGCTATTCACAATTGAGCAAAAAGTGTGACAACAACCCCATTCTCCCCTAAAGTGTTGTTTAAAAAATCAAGATGCCAATATTTACTACATTGTTCTTTCTCAAAAAACCTTTGTCCTTTTATACACATAATAATTCAAACCCAACACCGGGTTGGTCAGTGTTTTGATGTGGCATGTTGACTTAAAAATGTGCAGAAAAAGACAACCGAGTTGTCAAAACAAAGCTAAAGCAGAGTGTGCCACTAGCTCCAATGAGCCTGCCCTCCAACATCTGAGTGCAAGCAATGTGAATCTCAATCCCATAATTGATTTTGATAAACTAACATGCATGGTGTGAGGAAGTCCTCTTGCATTGGGAGAAAATTGGGAGTGTGTCCGAGGGGCCACCCCCAAATCAGCAATGATAAAAGTGGAGCTGAAATGGGTTGTGGGATGGAATCAAGAGAAATGAGATACACCAAATTAGAAGAGATTGGCCTGATGGACTTGGATTAGAAGGAAAAGAGGTGTATAGGGAGGGGATGACGAGAAGAGGAGGGGAGGAAGGGAGTGAGGGAGTGCATATGTGGAAGATGGGGAGAAATGGAGGGGAGGGGAGGGAGGTCTCGGTACTTGGCAGTCTCTGGGTATCTCAGGTTCTCTCCGGCCGGGAAAGCGGTCGATATTTAATTGTTATTGCTAGCATGGAACGCACGGAAGCGGGGCCTGTACGAAAATTTCTCATTTATTTGGTATTCTTGTTTTCTCTCCTTTTCCTCCTTCCACCCGCCGCCTTTCTTTGCGGGGGTGAGGTGGAGGAAAGTGAGGGTGGGGTTGGGGGTATTGTGTGGGGGCAAATGGAGAAAGGGGGAAGAGATGTTTGGATGGGGATGAAATTTAAAGGGGAGAAAAAAAAATCACTGCGTCCTCCTCTGCGAAGTTTAGTTTCTGTCCCTAGACACATCATATCCACCCTCTATCACCTCCGCTCTGCCCCCCACCCTCCTCTATCTCTCCCCCTCTCCCTCACTCCATCAACCCCCACCTGTCCAAAATGAAAAATCCGTCATTTTCATCAAACGTCCAACCAAATATTATCTACACTCCATTCCCAAAGATCGAATCTTATTTAGGGGGCGACGGGATTCGCCATCTGTTTTCAAATTTCATTCCTCCATGAACTTTATTTTCCCTCGACTTTGGACAAAATTATAACCCGATCGATCCGCTTTCTGGCCACCACCCGTCTACATATATTTTCCTGGTGCGGGCTCTTCACTGTGCAGGTCAATTTGTCTGTCTCACGTCCACGAGAACACGTGCAGAACAGAGTCTGCAGCTGATACTAACTTAAATGCAGTCAGGCTCGTGTGAGGTTGGAGGTTCAGACTCCGCACCTTCTCTCTTTTTTCCTCCCCCTCTCTTTCTCTCCCCCACTCCGTCTCTGCGCTCACATCTCTTCCCTTTGCGCGCTTTCTCCCCCCAAAACACCTGCCTGTTTCTTCTTCCTTTTTGGTTACATGTAAACTAGATCTAATCCGGACAGCAGCCGGTTGCAGTGGAGTCCCCCCTTTTTCCCTTTCAACTTTTTGTTGCTCCGAGGACAACTTTTCTCTCGCTTTGGCAGCGCGCGCTGCCTCCTCATCTCACTCATCTTGATTTTTTTCCTGTCTTTTCCTCATACTGGAGCTTACCATCCATAACCACTCACAAAACATGCTACTCTTCATCAGTGTAGTATAATACAGGAGGAAGGAGGCGTTGTCCGATCCGTTAAATTGCCCATATGTCCATCAGTCCTCTGCGCACATCGACAGGATTCCCAACAACCCAAGTGGGAGCTGCCGGACAAGTCAATGAAGGTGCATCGGTGAAGGTAAGCATCCTACTTTGACTGTTGTGTTACGGAAAAGTGGCATTAATAATTGAAAGAGGCGTCAGAAATGAGAATCTCTTGAGTAATATAAAGCACTTTGGTGCGCGGGAAACATACGCGCCTCGTGCAGAAATTGATTGATACAGGCTGTGTGCGCTCGTGCGCCGGAGAGTTGTTGAACGCGATACGTGCCCCTCCAAACAGATCGGCAACAACTCCTGGATTTAACCTGGAGACGTGTTTGTGCGATGCATTTGTAATTTAAAGCCTCGTGTGGGTGAAAGCTCTGAAGCTCTGATGCTGGACAAATGGGAGATGAGAAGTATTAGAGTGGCCGGTGAAGAGGAACACGAACTTGAGGATATTCATTGAAAAAAAGTTGGCCGAGTTAACACAATAAAGGTGGGAATGCGTGTGGATGTGCGTGCGCAGTCAGTTAAATATTTGACAACATTGGGAGTAGTTATGATTTACCTATCATTGATTAGCACTGAGTGTGTAGCCATAACCATAAAGAGCTACTACTTTGCCTCTACTTCTGGCTTCGATATAACCTTGGAGCTGATGTTCTTTTCATAAAATGTTGATTGCTTTGCCTGGAGGAAATGTTTCTGGACTCCTCCATTGTGTATTTTGATGCACCAACACTTTCTATCACATTTGTATGTCTTAACTTCTGTCAACTTTGGGTAGATTAAGAACTCAGCGTCGTGTTGAGATTTTCTGATCTGTTCTTGGGATGACAAACTCTGTCCTCTGTTCTGCAGTCTGGCTAAATTGGTGAACTTATTCTGAGTTTGGTTGAGTTTTTACCTCTTTGCCAGTTTTTATGTTACCCATAATGTTTAGAATCTGCTCTAGAGGTCATATGTTTCATTGGCTCCCTCACCTATACGTATTACCTGCACACCTTTTTTGGGATGGTGTTCCACAATGGTCTCAACACTATCAACAAGCCCCGCGCCGTTAACCTTGTAACAATTTAAAAAGTGAATCTGCCTCTGAAACTCACTTGCGGTTTCTCTCACGTCATATAAGGTGTCCCAAGAAAGCCCCTCTGGATATTTTCGACTTAAACTTTACATTGATTTTAAGTTCATGTCACATAACGTCAAAAACAAATTGCAATTCGACAATCAGCTACAGTGGTTATTCGATTGTATTGTCATTTTATCTGTTGGCCGTGATACAGGTGGAAAATCCCAGCTGTTGACACTGCAATCCAACCTATGATGCTAAACAGTGCAGATGTGGTTATCAGACCTTTAATGCAGTTAAAGCCATAATCACAATGGATGAGCTTCAGTACAGAGCTAAATCTGACACAATAGCCTGATCAATACCTGTACCAATCAGATAGTTAATCACTTAAAATAAATGTACACAGGGTGATAAACTCTAAGGCACAAAACTGGTGATAGATACTTCATAAAGATAAAGAACTTCCATAAAAAGCACATGTAGAATATAAAAAGCTTAAACGTGCTCCAGAAATCAATTGGGATTCAAACTCCTAAAGTGGTTTATTTTTTAATATTATTATCAGACGGTGCAGTATCTTGTCCAGAGCACATAGAGTTTACCTTTAAGAACAAGATTCCAGAGACAGAAGATGCCCACTTTAGATTGTCATTCATAAATTTCAAGATTATTAAGACACCATATATGGAATATATTTGAAATATATTTGCTGAGTTGTTTCTTAAAGTATTACCCTTCCCTGAAAATATCACACAGAGAAAAACATCCGCAATCGATTCCTGTTGTAAATCTTTGCTTTTGCACTGTCTTAAAAAATGCACTGGGTGCTAAAAATACATTTATCCTTGCTCTCTGGGGATACTAATTTACAATCAGTTATTTTAAAAAGAAAAAAATGGTCAAGTAGCACAGTTCAGCATTGAAATTCAATGTTTTTCCTCCTCCCAGTGATTGAAATGTACCAGAGCAGCTTTTGTTAACACCTCACAAACCTAAATATCTCCTTTCTCCGTGAATGGATCTTCCTTTTGTCGACTGGGGATGTTTGGATTTCCTGGGGTCGTAGAACCTGGACTCCTGTCTAATCTGTAACACTGGCTCCCAGCATGGGGAGGGTGACCCCACCTGAGACCTCTTAAGTCTGAGTTCCTCACTGGAGCTGGCAGGAAGATGTTCCCAGTTCCCACTGCAGTCCTGAAATGTTTTCTTTCAATGCTACTGCTTCATCACTCTTCCCCTCCTGAGAGAGAACTTTCCTTATGGACGGTGATTATGTGCTAATCAATCGGGTAGTTTTGTCCTTATTTAATACGAATTATGTCCACACCTTCTGTATGAATTGAGGCTCTGCAAGGGTCAACTGCTGGGGAGTGTCCCTCCATTGATTAGGTATTAGCTTCACCACCTCCAAAGTCAAGCCACTTGTTTGCAAGTGACTATTCCGGGATATTCATTCACAATCACTACGCACAGGAGCCAATATTTATAGAGGCTTTAACGGCTTCATTATTGTCAGTGGGGATGGTTCCATGGAGGGTTGAGCGCTCATAAAGGGCCTGGCGGATAAGTCCCCATCCACTGAGTGTTTGACAGTACAGTCAATGGCTTCAATCGTTCCTCATCCGCTTTATGGCCACACCGACGTTTATAGCTGTTATGGGGTTAAAATAAAAGCATTAATGGATGCTAAGGGCAGGAGCTCTATTTAGGGGGCTGCATTTAATCAACAGGCACTCTGTGTACGGTCTATAATCCACTTGGTGACAGTCAGTGCCACCATAGGGTTACACACACTGTTGCTTCAAAGGGACAGCAGGTAAAATCAAAGAGACATGTAAAGCCCCTGTGGGGAGTTTTTAGCTGGTTTTAAACAACTTATGTCCTCACAAAACTGATGTAACCATCAACTCTAAGAGTCTGACCTATCAAGAGTCCATTTTTTTACGCCAGTAAGAGTTTTGACCATTTGGTCAGACAGCAGGATTGCTGTAACAGTCTTTGTTTACACGTTTCATGGCAAAGAATCCCAGTGAGACAGACAGGCTAACAACACGTATACTGCAAGATCATCACAAAGATGCAAAATGATTTGCTGCTTCATGACAAGGGTTTCTGAGGTTGATATAAAATTTGGTTTAAACCCGTTGCACCTTTGAAAATATTTTGATATTTGCAGAAACATACCATCTGCAGTCAAATGCAGATAGACTTCATGCACTAGTTTGCAGTTTCATCCACATGCACTCTGAAACATAAAAAATCATGCATTAAATATAAAGACCACAGCATGATGATATGCTTATAGTGCTAAAGTTAGTGTCACTTTCTGTTGGCCCATTTGTCTCTACATGCACGTGCCTTCCTCTTTTTAGTGTGTTGGCACAAATCTAAGCTGCCAACCTTGTGTCCACTCATTCCTCTCCCTTTCTTCTCCAAATCATCATTATTCTCGTGCACTCTCCACAATGCCTCCTCCTTTAGCCCCTTTGAGCTCCTGTGAATTGTGTCTCTTGCTAAAACTACCTATTTGTGTTCCCTGCTTTCTTTTTCGGCCACCTTCCCATCTTCCGCTTCGCCCAAAGCAGCTTTCCTTTCAGAAAGCGTGCCCCCTGTTTTGGAGTCGCTGACCCCCCTTGGCTCTCTCCTCTCCCTACCCCGTCTCCCACTTAACCCCATATTTCACAGCTGAACTACGGCTAATTTCCCCCCAGTCCTCTGAACAGCGCTCTCTCTACTGCCGGAGCACGCTTAATTACCCACAATTAAAGCCAAACGCTAACGAGAAAATTGCTCTGTTATGAAATTACTTCAAAAGGACTGGAGTAAGTAGAATGGATTGGAGGAAAAGTTGGGTACAGCCTCGGGTGGCAGGGAAGAGCTTGTGTGCTGTCTTTCCCCCTCGAGCTGTCTCTGTGGATGTCAGTGAGCAAAGACCCCACCGGCAGCACCCAAAGCTGTGGAGTGTAATATTCAATAGCTAAACTTGAGTGTTGGCACTGAGGAAGCATAAGTGTTCACTTTAGTAATGAAAGAGAGGATGTTTTAAAGATTTGTTGGGAAAGGAGAAGAGACTGTGCTCACCAGTTTAGTTTTAATCACAGCATTTCAGAAGGTCCAACATGTTCATTCTATTCTACATTTTTAACTTTAAGGAATATATGCTACATTAAATCTCATGACTGCATAGAAATAGCTGCGGCCTACCGCTTACCTGAAGCTCCCGTTTAAACTGAAGCTGATCAAATGCCTTGTGTTGAAAGTTTAACCTTTAATCCCAAAACACGACACAGTATCATTACATTTTTTTTAAAAGACATAGATTTATTGTTGATCTATTTCTGAAACAGCACGTACAACATTGCACCCAAGCAGATTTGGGTTTTACGTGGCTTGATGCTGCAACACAAAACAAATGACACAGACATCAAGTACACATTTGGTCTTTTATCCAGAAATTTGAAGTGACCAGTTACCCAAATTTGATACTAAAAATCAACTAAGAATGACATTTTCTCACAATTAATTTCTTTCAATATAAGTGCCTTTTTTTGTTACATTCACAGAAGTTATATCAAATCCGCCAACCACCCAGCATGTAACTCCATGTAAAAGGTTGGTTGATCATTTACCATTCTCAAGGTGTCCTTTAAGTGTCTCCATCCAGTTCTTAATAGCATGTTTAACTCAAATACATGAACTTGAACTTCATAGTCAAACCTTGGGAAAGGGAGTCCAGTCGCAGGTTTTTTACTAGGGATGCTTCGATACCAATCTGTAGTATCGGTTATCAGTGTATTGGTCCCCCTCAAGGCTTGATCGGTATTGTTGCAGAGAGATCCATGTTGCCGATCCAGGCAAACAGCTCTCTGCCTTTTGGTTTTTGTTTTTTACCAGGTCTCTTTGCTACTTGCTTTGAAATGTTAGCTCTGATGCTCTTGCTTTGTTTTTTTTTGCTGTATTACCAGTCAACAGGATATAAAAGTTTACATTTGAAAATAACTTGTTTACATTCTGAAGAATCGTTTTGGTGGTAAACATTTAAATATTTCATAGTTTAAATAAATCTTAACTTCTGTAATTCCATCTACTCATTTTGTGCCATTTACCCCAAACATTACCCGTCTTATCCCACAGTAGGGCGTGCAGGTTATTATTTAACGCTGGTATTGGATTGGTATCGGTCAAAACCAAAGCCCAGGTATCGTATCAGAACCAGAATAGTTGGATCGATTCATCCCCATTTGAAACTTGATGGAAGATCAGTGTTAAATTAAAGCAAAGACCAACAAACCAACATTATCGTTCATATATGAAAGCTGTATATTTTGGAGAGGCTCACTTTTGTAAAATCCCATAACTCAAACGCTTTATTACCATGAGAACCACTGCTTGGTTTCCAACTGCGTGAATCAACCAAATTTGTATTTTCAAGCAGTCCAATTTGGTTCAGTGTAGTATGAAATGATTTACGTTTCCAGTGTCAAAAGTTGAGAGAGGCAACAAGGTGAAGCTAGACACTCTGGGATTCACTGATACCTGAAAGGTACATCACTTCCTGTACAACAAGAGCAACAATAAGCAAACAAAACACCGCCTGCTGCTTTTCCTTGAACAATACTTGTTGATATCTTCTTCTGTTTAACAGCCACATGTTGGAAAGAAAGAACACAAAATATTGGATGTCTTTCATTGTTGCCCCTTTGTTTACACACTGCATCGCATTCTTTTTCTCTATGTAAGTTATCGTTGCACTGCATTGATGTCATGCCATTACAAAGCCATTGTAGCCATTCACTTTTCTTTTTACCACCACATACTTAAGTCTATCTTTTGTAGAAACCCAAGTAAGATCAGGGTGTAACACATCAAATCACAAGAAGCTGGTGTAAACACATTCAAGGAGTCATGTTAGCTGGCTGCACCACAGAGAACTTGTTATTTTAGTTGACTAGCAGAAAAAAATACCATGGAAGTTTGGTGCCACCAAAACAATCCCCTCTATATTTAATATAGTGACAGTGAAGCCATAACCCTCTTGTACCATAACAGGATTATCTCACAACCTTTCACGGCAGCCTGGCTGAATTGAGACACCAAGATGATTCTGGCACAATATACCTGACCACACACCCCAAACCTCTTCACCTCAGAATGAGCCTAGCCTTCCTCACTGACTCAACCCACCCTCCCCCCTTCAACCTCCCAACTCAATCCAATCTACAGCCGGCAACATGAAACAAATAAACACTAATTCGGATTATTTACGTCCAGTTTACACCACATGACGCGAGGTATGAGCCGGAGAAAAAAAAAAAAGAGCTATATCGTGGGTGGATAATTGTAACAGTGGTGGTAATAAGTGCAGCGGCTACAGTGATAACAATTAGATTTGATTTCATTTGAGAATGCCTCCACAGCTGCTCCCCACTCACCCCCTTAACCCCCTTCTTCCCCTTTTTCCCTCCCTCCCCCCTCCCCTCACTCCTCTCCCCCTAGATTAAAGTGGGTGTGTTAATTCCGTGGTGTAGCGATCGAACAGCTCTGGCAACAATGGGAAATGGGCTATTGATCAGAACAGCTCAGATTAAGACTAGGCAGTGGAGCTCTTTCTCGCTCTCTTTCCCCTCCTTTTCTCTCCATTTCCCACCTTCTTCTGCCTGTCTTCCTGTCTGTCCTGCTTGTGTCACCCCCTTTCCTCCCCCTTTTTGCGCTTCTCTACCTCTCTCTTGTCTTTCACACCCACAAAGAAGAAAGTGTTTGCATGTAAAGAGTCTATGAGGAGTTCCTCATCCTTCATTTTTGTCCCCTCTCCTTTGCTCTCCCTACTTTCTCTTTCCGGATTTCTGCACCTACAGCAACCTCATTTAGAGTCTCCTATTCTTTTATGAAATCACGTTTGCTCAATCATATATAAAGCACGCACCAGAACCAACAAATCTACAGTCGTAGCCTCAAGCGAGGTTTAATGCGCACAATGTGAGCCTTTTAACGGTTCACTCTGCTGCAGTTTGACATCCGTTCACATGAGATTTTATATCAATCAGTCACAGTGAGACCCCTTGTTGTGCCACAATTAAAATCCGCCCTATCAAAACAGCTCACATACCAAAATTAGCTGTCATGATTGGGCTGCGGGACAGAACACATTGGATTTGCATTGAACAGACATAAAACATACCAAATGTGAGGAGACAGTAAATCCATACAGTGAAAAGTGAGCTAAGAATCCCCTGCTCTACTTATATTAATTAACTCAGTCAATGTGGATGTGATAGGTCAGTTATTCATCCTCTTCCAGCACCTCCCCACTCTGTCACACATACCTCCCAGGTGTCAGAGGCTCAGGCGCTCCAGCTGCTCAGAGCGGACCAGTGGAGAGATGGAGAGAAAAAACGTGCGTGCACACACTGCAGCGCGTGTGAGCATGAGCTGGTCTGAGATCAGTGTCTGAAGGTTGCTGGTGTGTTTCAGTACATCCACTTTCTCCTTTTTGGGATTCTGGGGGTTACATGGCCGAATGGAACAGACACTGCATGCATGTACAAAAAATTGACATGCACTAACCACACACACACACACACACACACACACACACACACTAGTCGTCACATCAATATTGCCATGACCCTCCGGGGACTTGCAGTATTGGCAAAGCTTTCATCTGCTGAGTGTGTGAGTGTCTGATACCCCCTGCTCCCATGCACACACACACATACACACATACGCGCACACACACTTGACATAGTGAAGAAAAAAACAGTCATATAGCAAACAAATCCACTCTGGATGTGGCTTTTTGCAGCTGTGAGCCCAAAAGTAAAGAAACATCTGGGCATAGAGTTGAGAAAGTGTCAGCAGGAGGGGTTAACAAGCAGTGATGGAAGGCTGAGATCAGCAGTGTACACTAGAGGGCGATAAAGAGGTGCTCGCTTTGCTCTTGAGTGTGTGGTGATTTATGGCTGTGACCATTGCCATGTTTCACCAACACTGCCCTTTCCAGTCTGCATACTAAGCCCATGACAGTTTCGTGTGAGGCCTTTTTTTTTTAAGTTTCACAGAACTTATTTGAAAACACAGCACAATCCAATGCCTGAAGAATTAATTTTAGTTTTGGATTACTCTCCGAGTTATTTTCTTGAATCATTTATCAGAAATTTGTTTAGAAAGTTTTAGAAAATGCCCAAGTGGCATCTTCATGTTGCATTATCTCACCAAAGCTCAAATGTGCTTCACTGACTAAAGAAAGGCATCTGATTTTTTACATTTGATACACTGAAGGCTTTTAAGGTTGAACAAATTTGCTTATAAGTTACAAAATTAACCAACCATCAAGCTACAAGATGAGGATTTTTCTAAATAGTTTATGGGGAGGTTTATCACCAGTGAAAAAAACTTTTTTTCCTTTCCTGAAAACTGCTTGCGTGACCTTTGTTCTTCTCTGTACAAAGAGAAATAAAATGTCTCCTTATTTCTCGATCAATGTCAGTAAAAATCAACATTAGTTCATCCTCCCATTCTTTCTTTAAGCTTTGTCTCCTTTTTAAAAAAGAAAAAAAACTGCATCCTCTCCTCTCCTCTCCTCTCCTCTCCTCTCCTCTCCTCTCCTCTCCTCTCCTTTCCTTTCCTCTCCTCCTTTTGATTCTCTTGTCATACACTCCCTCGCTCTACACTCAAGTGAGTTCCATGGGTTTACCTAATTGATTATTAAGTTGCTGATTGGGGATCAATTAAATAATTAAAGTTTGTTAAGGGCAGGGTCGATTCACTGGCAAGGGAGGCAGGACATGCTCTCCTCCTCCACTTTGTGTTTGTGTGTGCACGGATGTGTGTATGTGATTGTGCGTATAGACTGGTGATGGGAGTAATGTTTGGAATTAGAGGCAGAAAATGTGTCTGTGATGGAGGTAGTTGGAGTATTTCTTCAGGTTGACAAGACATCCGGAAAACTAAGGCCTGACCTTGACGGAAGAGTGCTTTCTTTGTGTTCATGCAAGAAAATTCAGGGAATCATAGTAGAATGTTTCAGCACTTTCCACTCCAGGACTGAAAACTGCAGTGATACCCCTCACTGGGCTAGATCCAGATTTGTGTTGAGCTGGATGTTTTGGGGCACTGAGTCACCATAGATCCCAGGCAAAGTGACTCAAGCAACTACTTCCAGTGACCACTCTCATTGCCGGTTTGGGGAGTTGCTGCTTGACTCAAGTTGAGCAACTTCTGGGGTCACAGTGTTGGACACAGTGACACCTGGTTGCTGTTGAGGTGAAATAGGGTGTGAAGAAGCTCATTCTGTGGTGGCAAAGGGTGCCCTGAAAGACAAAACACACCCGCACACAAAGTATTACACTACACACCCTCTCTCCCTCACACACACACATAGACCTCATATATGAGACACAGGAGCGGAAACGGGTCGAATCCTACTTCAAATTCTCTTTCCTCTCGGCTTGTCGACCGGGGAAAACAAACCGACCCGAGGCACTGCGAGTGGGGATTTACTAATTAACTACTTACAACGCACACACACACACACACAGGAAGAGAGAGAGAAAGCAAGAGTGTGTGAGAGAGAGAGCGGGATGCACACCTCCTCTCCTCCCTCCCTCCCTCCCTCCTCTCCCTCCCTGTGCTCTCCTCCCCGGGTTCAGGTTGGTAGTAGTGCTGCCTCTCCGGTCGCTGGCTCGCTGCGCCGTCAGAGTGAATACATGTGGATAGAGCGTCCGCGCTTCAGCCGGTCAAAAGCTTTTACACCACTTCTCGAGCGTAACAACAGGCGGTATGTCTTTTCCTTGTTTTTGATTCAACATTATACAACATTCTTTTTGCTTTTGCCATTAAGATATTGAAATGAGAGTGTTGGCTTCTATGGCTGAAAAAGTTGTTTTGTGCCAGAAACTGTGTTCAAATATTTGTGATGTCTGCGAGTTTGCTGGCGAAATTACTGCTCATTGTTTTAGTATTTTTTCTACTTCTGGGAAAATTGTTTTGCCGAGGTTAGCACAAGTCTGGAGATTTCAGCGTAGCTCTGAAACAAAAAAACTGAAAAAGTTGTACCATGCGTAATTTACGCATGCACACTTCCTTTGCTCTTAGCCTAATTTGGAATCATGGGTTTTGCATTTTATTGTAAAACGTTCTGAAAGTTTGCTTGATTTTGCAAACACACCCATGTGAAGCAGAGATAAATATCCTGGTGCTGGCGCGTGTTCAGGTGTGAATGTCTCGGCTTACACGGGAGCACTTTGATGCGTTCAGCTGTCGGCGTTGGCCCGGATTAGCCTTTAAGTGTCTCTATTTGTTAGCGCGTCCAGCCCTCACCTCCTCACCGCCGTATCAATCAGTCAATTAAACAGGCACTCACACACGGCGAGCTGCACGAGACCCCAGCCGGTGCATCCCCCCTCCCCTTCTCTGGGTTGTGTGTGTATACGCGTGTGTGTGAGTGTTTGACCCCGTTTAATTTACCTTTATGAATATGTCAGCAACTGTGTGTGTGATGTACATGGGCCCTGTTGGATTTATTATTTTCTCGTCACACTTTAGCGCTTTCCCCTCGGCTTTGGCAGGGTTACAGCTCGCTTTAAAATATTCGCTTAGATTTGTTATAACTAATTAACAAACAAATTAATTATTCATGATTTTTATTTATTTTCTGGTCTTAAAGTTGGAGCAAATTTAAGGATCGGCCACCTCCCAAGATCACCACATTGATTTATACCACCATTTACTTTTCATGTGTACATTCTCAGTTTCATGCACTCCAAACTTTAACCTTTAACTTTTAACTTTTGACTTTAAAAAATAAACAAACAAAAAATAAACAACCGAGCTGCTACAACTTTCTCTGACCATCCGTCAATGTGCTCACCCAGGAATATTCCCAAGTTTAGAGCATCAGCAGTGAAGCTAGTGATGTTTATGTGTGTGTTTTCTGTCTCGCAAGGGAGTTTGTTTCTGAAGTCTACGCATCGATACAGCGCGAGCCAAACTTGGGGAAAAAATATTTGGAATAATCTTTATGTGAATTCGCTGGTTTCTGCTCAGATTTTCTTTTGCTCCTCTTTTTAGGTGTTTACCCCCTCACAACTTTGATGCATATTTATGCGCGCCGTGGGTGTACTCCATCAATTATTTGTGCCAGTATATTTCCAGATAAACAGTGTTTGTAAATCAATACTTGCATGTAACTATTGCAGATTAAGAGATCGATCAATGGATCCACCCTAACCCCGGCCAATGTTGTTTTTCAGCCGTCAATTATTCACATCTAACTTTATCCAACAGCAGCCTCCCTGTGCAAAGTTTTGACGCCTGTGCGCGCGTGCGTCTTTGACCGGATTTATGCATGAGGAAGTTTTAAATAATTTTGTTGAATTCTGACAATAAGTAAATTAAAAAAAAAAAACTTCAAATATTTTGAAAACAGAAACAAAATGGATTATTTTCTTAACTCTAAATATTTTTGTTCGTTTTAATTTGAAACAGAAAATTGGTTTAATAATTATAGTTTAATATTTTTGATATTATTTGCATCATTTCAAAGATGTTCTAAGTCTTACAACTCTTCATCAACTCAGGAGCTCCAGTCTCGTGTGATGGATCTCTTTTCCCTCTCTGTGTCTGACTGCGCGTGAACTTTGAGGCCACGAACGTGTTGAGCGTCTCCAGCTCAGCCTCCTCCGTGCAGCCCGGCTCGTGCAGGCCGTTTATTGGATTATTTCCCCCGCTTTTGTGGCGTCTTGTCGCCGACCGTCTCATCCATCTCTGCACTGTCGATACTTGGCGGAAATATTTCCGACATTAAATGGCATTTGGGGAAATTTCTGCCCACGTCACTCACCCTCCCTTCATTCATCCCTCACCTCTGCACGGCCGCTTTTCATCTCGTTTAGTCGTCCAGTCATAATTATTATGATAAGAGCGCTTGCTGCTGCTTATGACTATAGACTGTCAAAATTTACTGAGCTGTATTATCATCTCTACAGTCACTAATAACGCCATGCTCCGCTTATTGTGGGGAAAATAATGACAGGGTAATGATATTAGTAATAATTCTAAATGGAAAAACAGTTATAAAACAGTAGGAACAGTCGATTGCATAAATTAGGCCTGCTTATATATAACAGGAAATATCGAAGCCCACAAGAGATAGCCTATATTATTATTATTATTATTATTATTATTATTATTATTATTATTATTATTATTGTTAATTTTATAATTATTAGAAGAAGAAGAAGAAGAAGTGCCTTTAGAACTTATGATCTGTATTAAGAAAAATGCATCCTGGTTTGAAACTCCTGCTGTTGCACTTTTTGGTGGTTATAAATTGTGTTATTTTGTTTTTATTTGTTTCACGCGTTTTTATATTTTAATGTTGAAGAAATAGGCTATTAACAATCTTAAAGCTTTTCTGTACGCAATGCCCTCTGCGTTGATTCCACAAAAGAAATATTTATATTGTTTCTATTTACTTGTATATATATTTTTATGCTCTGGGATCTTAAAGAAAATTGAAAAAACTTCTAAAAATATCTAATATTAAACTCCACTTTTTAAGAGGAAATCACAGTTTTAAGTTAATTTTTGGCCCTGTCTGCGGCTCTTTTTGAAGGTTACACGTACGATTCTTCTTTGGGGAGGCATTAACATTTTGGGTGTAGCCTCCCTTAATTTTACTTTTCTTCACATTGTTTCTTTTTTCAATCCTCTTTTGAAGAAATACTCTGGGCTTTTTCTTTAATTCATCATCAAGTCCACCAATGGGCTCTTTCTCTCTCACACCACACACTCCTCATCTCCATCTCTCTCTCGGAAAAAAAAGGAACTTCTGACAGGTGCAGGAGGCAGGTTTTGATTCTCTAAAAATGCTCTCATCCTTAATGTGTTGTCATCTGGAAAGCAATTGCGTATGATCAAAGTGCGGCTAGTTAGTGCGGTCAATATCCTTTCCAGCAAGCTTCTCGCATATCGATAACAAGGCAGCAGAGCCTCGCGCTGAGCTGCGTTCAGGGCCTCTGGATCCGTCGACGAAACCCGGAACACCCCGTGTGTAAAAACCGCCAGAACGCCAAACAAGCATTTCAGGGGGCTTTAATATGAATATAGAAAAATCATAAATCCCTCTGGGGAGTTTCTTGGGAAATCGCAAAGACTCCTACTGGAGTGAAGTTCGATAATGTCATTCAGAAATAAGTGTGCAAAATACGCGCCATTTTTCGTCATTGAGGGACTGTTGGGGTGATTTTGCTCCTTGCTGGCATCTCTCCCTCCCTCTCACCGTGTCCGGTTCTGTATGACAGTAAAGAGTAAATAAGGTGATTGATCTGTGGTCTGTGAGGAGCAGTGGTCCTGCGGGAGAACAACACAACACAACCACCAGCATCGGCTCCAATCAGCTGGACTTAAGTGTCGCTGTCCCCCGAGTTTGTTTCATGTTTGTTTGTTTTGAAGTTGGATTTCGATGAACATTTTTTCCTAGTGGAGTTTTCTTTAACTTTCTGATTTCTTTATTGCTTTGAGGGGTATTAAACTGTTTTATATTTGTGTGTGTTTTAGTGACGCCTTCGTGCAGTGCGACAGCAGCACTCTCCCTTCCCGCCTCCTCTCCACCTCCTCCCGCCTCCTGGGTCGGCTCAAGCGCAGCAGCGAACGAACTCCAGACCGTGAGACGGCGATCGGGCTTCGGCCTCAGGTGCATCTCTGAGGCGGGGCGACGCGGTGGTCCAGGTGGGTAAATATACTCCTCATGTTCAACATGAAGCTGCTTCCTTCGCCTTTGCTTCCGTTGCTGCTTCTCTTTCATACGATACAATTAGAAAACTGTGCAGAAAAACTGCCTATTTTTTAAAGGGAACTCGAAGTTACTTAAGGTCAAGAAGATTTTGCACTGGTGTTGTTTTAATGTTCAGGACCACAAAAGAAACTCTGGTTCTTGCAGTTTTATATTCCTAAAAATTTTCCCTCACGTGATTGCACAATATAAAAAACTTACTTTGAGACTTTTTACAGCAAATTATGATTTGCATGACAAGAAAATGTGAAGCACTGTAAGATTTTCTTTTGATCAGCTCTGGTATTGGATTATTTGTTTCTACCTTGTAACACAGCTCTGTCTGTGAATAATCAAAGGTGTCCAATGCTCCATGTAATCGCCTTTGGCCATTACCGATCACATTCAACATGCTCCTCCAGCCAGCCAATGTCTGAACGCTCTGGCTCCCCTGCTCCCCCCCCTTAATTCTTCCTGTCTGATATTAGCCCCTCGGCACACCTTAAAATTTCGGTTCATTATTCATTATTCATTACTGTGTGGTTGCAGACACACTTCTACCTGTTACACTGCAGCCCATAGGGCAACTGAAGGACTCCTCTGTATCTCTCTCTCCATCTTCAAGCCTCTGTCCTGCCTCCCTCCTCCCTTGTCTCCCCCTCCTCCCTCACACCCCTGTTGTCTCTCGCTGCCACACCTGGTAACTACAAACTTGTACACAATAATAACAGCCAGATGTATCCATCTATCTCTCGATCTAGCCTGTCGGCAGTTAGTGGAGTGGCTGAGAGACTTGCAGGCGTGAAAGGTCAGTTAATCAATGGCGCACAATTTGACAAATCCCAGCGACTCTTATCATCCTCACGGGCGTTTAGGGCCAAAAGGAGGACCACCGAGATAAATGCTTAATCCTGACTGCTCAGCGAGCAAGAGAGAGGGGGAGAGCTGAGGCAAGGCATGCAAAGGTTGAGGAGGGGAGTTGGAGAGAAGTGAGAAATGGGAGTATGGCGGAGACGTAGAAGTGGCTCAAAGCGAAACTGGAAGGCAAACAGTTGGGCTGCATTTGGAAATGACAGATTCTCCCTTCTTTATGTCACAATCAGAAAAGAAAAACAGGGGAATTTGTGGCTCAGATCGAAGCTGCCTCGGGCTGGACAGGCTGTGCCTTCTGGGTTGACATCGAAATCCTGGTTTCTGCTCTCAGTTATGGCCCTGCCGCTGTGTGTAAAGTTGAGAAAAACCTGAGGAAAACAAAGGTGTATGAGTGGTTGAATTCTCTTGTGGCATGTTAGCCCGCCTGCAGCAGTGTGCAACCAAGAGGAAAATGAGCTTTTGTCCACAAGGCTGGCCTCTTTTTTTCTCCTCAGTTTTCTGAACTGCAGGGGTTTGGAAGGTGGCACAATTTCTTTGCCCTTATACCCTTAACAAGAATCAGCCCAGTATGACACTGAGGCAGTTCTTCTATTGGGCTGTAATGCACTTTCTATCTCTTGCTGTGCCTTTATTGGCATCAACTTCATTCAGATTAATTGTCAAAAGGTGTCATCACACTGATTTCCTCACTGTGTGTGTGTGTATATGTCTGTGTTTCTTCAAGAGAGCTGCTTGAGCGGTCACACAGACAAACGCTCATGTCCTTTATCTCCATCTCAATACAAGTTCAGTGTAATTCAATTGAGATTAGTTGCACTGGCATGACAGCAGATCCCTAGTATTGCCAAAGCACTTAGGAGGCAATGACAGGACCACATTGACGTGCGCTAACACTCACACAACACCCTGCGACCGGCCAACCTTGCAGAGAAAGACAGAGAAAGGCACAGTGGAGGAAACAGAGACAAGAAATGGTGGGGAGGGGGGTAGAGAGAGAAGAGCTTCTGCAAAATCTCAGGATGACAAAGTTAGAGGATGATAGAAAGTTGTCAAAAAAAAAAGTGAGGAGAAAAATGATGAAGGGACCCGGATGGTGAGCGGAGCTGAAGCATGACAGAGTGCGTCCAAAAAGATGAAAGAATGATTGACTCACAGGGAGAGTGATGGGGAAAGAATGAGGGAGAGGAAGGAGACAAAGAGTAAAGCAAAAATATATTTAAAAAAAAAGAAGAAGGGGTGAGGAGAGTGAAGAAGGGAGCAATGGGGGAGAGAAAGGAGGGGACAAGAGATAAAGGAAGCGGGAGAGGATAAAATGTTTAAGAGTGATGTACGAGAAGAGAGGGGAGGAAGAGATTTACTAGAAGAGAGATTAAGTCAAGTTGTCCCCGGTCAGTCATTAATCCGATTTAAGAGCAATTAAGGTGAGACTGATTCCTTCCTAGAGAGAAAGAAATAGATGGAGAGGGTGAAGAGGGAGAGGGGAGACAGCAAGAGAGGGAAGAAAAGAGTGATTGAAAGAGAAAAGTGGGAAAATAAAACAGGTGTCCGAGCTGTAAGTGCCAGTTTGTGGACAAATAGGACGCAATGTGATATAGAGAAGTGATATCTCAATAAAGGGTTTGATTATTTTCCTTAGAATAAGAGTTAAAATTAGATCAGGTAACTGTAAAAGGTCACACAGAGGATGACAGTGGAAGGCTCTCTTCATGTTTTTCTGCTCTTTGAATAACAACGCTGTCTTATCAATCCCCCCCATGAGATCAGGGTCATACTGAAGTAACTCCTTACACTGTTGACAGAAGCTTAACGTGAAAGCAAGCAATCAGGACCTCCAGTCTGCTACCTGCAAGATTATTCCTCTGAGAGTGGGCAGAAGTTGTAAAAGTTGAGTCTGAGGTGAAAGTGCAGTGGCAGAAAGGAGAAAAGAAGCAGAGACTGAGGGACAAGTGGAGCATCTCCTTTAAATGAAAATAATGAAAAAAAGAAGTAAAAGTAGCTGCCTCCCTCCCTCCTTCCCTGCTCCTCCTCCTCAAGCCCTCAGCTCACTGTGCTCTGTTGTTCCAGATGTATATCAGAGGTCTTGAGGTCGACAGAGGGGTCCCTCCACCGCTGTTGCATTTCTGTGTCTATTGGGAGATGCTGGTTGTGATAGCTCTGCCGTCTGACACGTACACAACAGAACATAAATCAAACACACACATACGCGCGGTTGCTCCATTTATCTCCCACTCGAGCAGCACGGTGATAGCAGCCAACTCTGCATAGAGTCAGAGAGGGAGAGACAGGGAGGGAGAGGTTGTGGTCGGTCTTGTTAAGTGGGAAAGTAATGGGGAGCTGTAAAAAGGTTTATGCTCGTGTTGCTGCCATCTCTATTGTTCAAGGCCTTTGCCAGTGTCTGTGGCTCTTTGTTTGATGTGCTGAAGAGTCGAAAGCGAACTCGACTGCATCCATAATTGCCGTTTGGGACAACAGTGTATTATTATGAAGCCTGTTAAGAGAAAGAATGGAGCAAATTGCAAGCAGAGGTCATAGATTTTGTTCAGCAACATGTTAGCCATGGAAAGAAAATGTTTTTACATGATTTCATTGACTTGCATCAATGTTGAATATGTGTTTTTCAAATGCAGCTCGCCATTAGAGGGAAAACCACTTAAAACACATCTCCTCGCTTTGTTTCATTTTTTGAGAATCAGTCTATTTTTCTGTGGTGTGTCTGTGTACCAATCTGCAGCCCATCACAAGTCCCAGATTGAGAGGCCATTTGGCTGCTGTTGACAGGAGGCAGCAGCTATTGACAGGGCCCTGCCGGGGAGGCGTGTCTCGGGCTCCACGTCCAAAGCGTTTGTGGCGTTTAATACACTGTAGCAGTGGTCCTCACAGCTCTCACCCTGCATGCTACTGCCAAAGGGATCAATATGCACTGGGTTAGAGAGAAATGGACCATCTGATGCACGCTCAGAGAGGGGGATGAGGGAGAAGGAGTGAGAGAGACAAAAACAGCAGGGAGGGGTTGGTTTGAAAGAAAAAAGAGAAAAAGAGGGGATGGCAAGACCAAAAAGAAGGGGAGAAAAGGGAGGAAATGATTAGAGGCACGGTTTAAAAGACATGGAGGCAGAGAGTGGCCCGGCGCAAAGATAGATCGCGAGCGAGAGAAAGTGGTCAGCGGTTGAAAGAGACATTCAGCTGGGAGAGAAAACAGATTGGAGTGAGCGGGGATAGACACTGAAAAAGAGGAAGACTCTAGACACCAGGGAGGATACACACAGGAAAAGAAAAAAAGACATAAGGGAAGGGTAGGAGATAGGGAAAGGGGGAGAGGAAAGGAGGGGGGAGAAAAACAGAAAGAGAGGGGGGTGCAGGGAAAGGATGAGGAGGAAGGGAAAGGAGGGGAGGGGGGTAAAATTTCCATCAGGTTTTCAATTGGGGCGGATCAATAGTGTATTAGAGCTCACCTTGACCTCGTCTCTCCCCCCTTCTCCCCGGCCCAGCACACAGGCCAAGCTACTCTCCCTCACAGCAGGGGACGGAGAGGGGGAGAGATTGCATTACGGCCTCCCTTTCTTAGACCAAAGTGGCAGAAAATGGCACAATAAAAGCAGGAGCGGACAGAAAGAAAGAGGAAAACTAAGTCGCGGCGGGCAGACACAGAGAAAGTGGGAGACAAGGAGTAAGAGAGAGCGGGGAGCGACACCAGCGGGGGTCGTCGTGCTTGTTTGGAGAGAGAAGGAACTGGTTGGGTGGTGGAGTTTGTGCATGAAGACTTGACTTGTGTCAGCAAAACCTTGAAAAGGAGCAGATTTTAGCTTACATACACTATGTCAATAATACAGAACATGTATTATTGTGCACCAACCTGACATGCTCCTTAGTCCTGATGGTTGATGCTCAGTGCTGAAGTGTCCTTTCAGGTGTGTTCTGCTGCCTCTCAGGGTCAAACAGTCCACATGAAGGAGTCCTCTGGTGATTTACATTGTGTGTGTCAACATGTTTTTTTACTCTTAACATTGACCATTATTATCTTAAGTCAAACACTTTAAGCTGCATTTTGTGATTCCTTACTACCAGGGAGAGAGCACATTTCAAAGTAATTCCATAAAAGGTCAGAGCACCTGTTACAGTGCTACAGCCAAGTGTCCTTGGAATACTCTGATAACTCTATCATACATTTTATGTTTTGTCATGTTCATGTACACAATCAAGGTTTATGTCAGCTGGTTGTTTTATCTAGACGTGGAGGAGACATTCTCTCTTGTGGCTGTAAAAACAAACGTGACCAAAACTTCTGAGATTTTAACCTGTATGGCAAGTTTTCTGTTTGAAGGCTTTGTTGATGGGAACGGAGTGTCTTAAAGACTAGATTGGTATCTCCACATCATTTCTACTTTCTGTCCCATCACCTTTAATCTGTCACTGAGTTGGATCATTTTTTTGTTGCCAAGTACTGATAATGCAGAGAGCATTTACTGTATCTTAATATAGAAACCACACCTCCATGCTTCTCTCTTTTTGAAATATATAAGCCAGAAGACCGACATGATGGGCAGTGATATACGCCACTGGTGGAGTCCGCTAACCTAAACATGATCATACTTGCCAACAAAACCTCCAACATAGCTCAGGTCTGTACCATCCACCGTGAAACAAAAACTTTGAGTCGCCTGAAAGCAGATGCTCTTGGTTATTGAAAGTTCAATTATGTTTGTGTTTGTTATTCTTATTGTATCATTCCTCCTCAACTTTGCTAATCCCCATAAATTACCTTTTAAATCCTGCAATCGTCAACAGAGCTCCCAATCCAACAAATGGCCAATCAAATCCAACAAAATGAAGACATGTGCAGAAATCAACTTTTTAATCAAAGCTTTGATGTATATTTCAATTCTTTAGTTTGAGCCATGTTCCATTTGTTACAATGGAGAAGGTAAAGTTTAAGGACCTATACTGCAGCCTGCCAGTAGGGGAGCTCCAAATACTAAATACTCATAACTTTGACTTAACAGTCTATCAGCATTAATGGTGCCTATTCTTAAATTAAATATAATAGGGAATTTTCCCTGTTTTGGATGGAACAACCTGCAGGAGATGGGAAATCTGGGGAGAAGGGGGAGGAGTCAAACCAGAGACTGCTACACTGAGAACTTTAGGGTCAGAATGAGGTGCTAGGCTGACAGCGCCCCTAATGGCATCCATTCTAAAAGGCAGATGTTTAAAGTAAGCATAAAATTGTCATAATATAGTTTTCCTGAATTACCCAATGACAACAATCTTAACCACTGCTGGGGCTGGGTTTGCTTACAACATTTTAAGTTGTTACATCTCTTTACGACTATTCCAACAAACACAACCTCTAATGGAAAGATGAAAAAGTATTCATGTTGAACGTATTTTCTGCCCCACATTTTGAGACCTTTTAGCTACATTTTGGTTTCCTCCTGTTTTTAATGCTAGCACAAAGGCAGACACTCAATCTATTCAACCATATCAAACGTAAATGTTTGCTGTCAATGTGCTGTGAGATGCAATGGTAGAGTTGGCCACGGAGCCTAAGTTGGTTTGACACCATAAGTTAACACAATTCAAAGTGTCTAAAATATAACCCACAGATGGAAGCTATCCTTAGCAAATTTGTAGTTTTAGTAAAACTACAAAATTCATAACCTCAGCAGCTAAGTTAGTTGTTACACAGATGATGTGGAGAAGTTATGCTTTTTACTGTGTTTTTCTTTAACTTGCTGTGGGTACAAGTTGCACGCATGCACTCAGGCATGCAGAGCCACCACAGACACAGGACATAAGGCCAGGAGGACACCCTCCATCACTTGAGGACAGTTAGACATGAAGCGGTTTGGGAGGACAGAGGCCAGGGGCAGAGCGAGTGCGTTGATGGAGGGGAGAGGTTGAATAAAAAAAATTGATCTGGGAATTTAGCATTTAGACACAGTTTACAAAGTGATACAGAGAGGAGTCATGGGAGCAAAGGGGATCATGCGGGGGAGGACACTTAACTTTACAATAGGTCAGCTCTGCACATTTGACTAACTGTAACCTGACACCCTGCCTCGTGGGCTGCACCTTGCACATACCCTAGACAATAAGCACGACTCTCAGATTCTCCTCTCAACGATCCATCTTCAGACGAGTGTGTGATTTAGCTGTTTAGACAGGAGCTTGTTTGTAAAAGCGCAGACCTACTAGCAGCACCATCCTCATCTCTTCCCCACATTTCCTAATGCTGTTCCTATTGTCACCCATCCACACTCCAGTGCACATGCACACGCCAAGACAACACACAAATGCACGCACACACTCAACCTATGTCAGACACGCACACACGGCAACACACAAACTCTGTCCCACTCGCTGAGGGGGAGAAAAGGAAAGAAAAAAGGAGAGAAAAAAGAAATCGATCGCCGGGGATAGCGGTGCGCGTCGGAGAATCGTATCTTGTCAAAATAATATATTACCCTCATCCCCGCCTGATCGATGCGGTGGATTAGGGACGGAGGGCTCCCTCTCTCCCCTCCTCTCCCTCACTCTCTTCCTCCTCGGTGCTTGGCGCAGTTTAATATTTACCTCCGTGAAAGAGCGGCCGCGACGGCTCTCAGCCCTAATTGATTCCGACACATGGGGCTCTGTGCTCAGGCTGCGGATGAGGAAGGGAGGGCAGGCTGGAATGCAGAGGGAGAGAGGAGAAAGGAGGAAAAGAGTGTAAAGAAAGACAAAAGATAGGGAGAAAAAAGTAGGGAAGGAGGTGCAGAAGGGGGGATAGGAGAAACTGGGGTAAGGGAACAGTGTAAATGGCAAAATGCATGCACTTATTTCAATAAATAAAGAGGATGAAAACTGTGCAGGAAAAAAAGGATAAAAGTGAAAAGGGCGAACATAAAGAAGTTGATTGATGAACTCTCAAGTGGTGATAGAGAGATATAATGACAGCTGGAGGGGAAAAAAGTGCAGGGAAAAACAGTGGAGGTCAGAGGAAATAAAGCTGGAAAAGTGTAAGATGGTGACAGGAAAGTGTTGGTAGAGAGATTGGGCTGCATGTAGCACAAAAAAGGGGGGTAGAGGGATGAATGGAAAGGATAGAAGAGAGGAAATGAATCAGGAAGAATGAGGGAAACAGAGAGGAGTAGGTGGAAATGGGACAGCACGCGGAAACAGCTCCAGGAGACGCAGGAAGAGAAACGGGGAGGGATGAGGGGCCGAGGAGAGCAAATGAGAGGGGATTAAGAGAGCGACATGAAGATGGATAGAAACAGAGGAGTGAAACATGACGGCTGGAATGTAGAGCACCAATAAAAAGCACAAAGAACAGGGAGGGAAAGAAATAGGGGGGATGATGAGGAAAAAAAAGAGTGTGGCGCAGAGGTGACAGAATGATATCAGGTGGGATAGACAGAAAACAGGAGTGATAGCGGAGCGAGAGGCGGGAGCGCAGAGAGGGACCATATTTTCCGTTGAAGGAACTGGCCTGTCATGCTGTTCCGCCAGCGCAGAGCAGCTCTATAAAATACAGGGAGCAGGCGGGTCGTGTCGGGTGACTTATGTGTATATCTAGGCTTTGTCAATATTTCTTTCTGTCTTCCTTCCTCTGTGCCCCTCCTATTGCTCTCCCGCTCCTGTGCTCTCACTCCAATCTTGCTACCTCTGCCTCACAAGGTGTGTTTGTCCTCACTTCTTCACTTTGTTTCTGTGTTTTTTTCCCCCATCAAGCTGGTGCAGAAACACTGAGGGCTATGGAAGTCACTTTTGCCTGAGAATGTTTACACCACTGTGGTGTATAAGCCTTGTCTCAAGGCCTCAGCGGGCTTATTTCCCCCCAATGATTCTCCATTATGATACAACACAGGCGGGATGATGAGCCTCCCAGTTAAATCGACATCACTGACAGAGTGCCAGCACATCTTCTCATTGATGTTGGTTTCAAAACGTCTGCGTCCAACCCTCCAAAACAAGCAGACAGATTCTGATGTTTCACACCCACACAGTGTCTCTTCTGCATGTATGAATGAATACATGCATGTGTTTGTGCACTTCTCTCTGACTCCTCCAGTCAGTCTTTGCCCCTCTACAGGAGCACCGGGTGGTATGCTGATTTATTCATGTAGTCCCACAGAGGATTGCACCTCCTCTTCCTCATTTGGCGTGGTTTAGTATCCTGAGCACAGGCCTGCGGAGACCACAGGTCCATGGGGGGCCCAGACATCCTGCAGATACACTGCACTGGTCTACCACTGGTGGACACTCACAAATTAGCCTGCTCTACATTTCATGTTTATTCATCGAGGAAGCACGTCAAAACTTCTAAGAAGACTTCTCCACGCCAAAGCTGCAAGTTTGGTGCAAAGTTGGCTACAGTTTGGTGGCTAGTTTTTGTTTCTTCGGTGATTTGACCACAGGAGGAGTCAGGTCACGTTCAGGTTGGACCTCATCTTGACATTTGTTTGAGAGAAAGAAAACAATTGGTTTTGGTCTCCCTGAAAAAGATCCTGTCATTGGGGTAGGAATCAATTTTGAGCTGTGATCATAAGTCGGTGATAACTGATTGTCATTGTGGAAGCAGACGAAGAGGGAAGAAAGATAACAGACAAAGAAGTTGCTCTCGAACAAAACAGAACTTATTTATTTTTACAGAACAAGCTGAAAATCCCCAATCTATCACCATGACTTCCTCCATCTCTCTTCTATTTTCTCTGTCTCTCTCTCTGTGGCTGCCTCTCTTCTTTATTTACACCTCTCCCCCGCTCTCTGCAGTGGCTCAGGGAGCGGTAACAGAAGTGTCACTTGTCATTATTGGTCTAATTCAGTAATCCGTCATCGTGCACTCACTGTATGCAGCGCATTATACGCCTGCACAGCAGGTGTACTACGCGCTGAGGTGGAGATTCGATTTGACACGCATACACAGAGGGGGAGAGGCAAGAGGGCTGACGAGGGCCGGGGCAGACGGGGGCTGTGTAGTTGTGCGTGTGTGTGTTTGCAAGTGTATGTTCAGGTACATTTTTGGTATTTGTTTGTGTGAGAAAAATTGGGAGAGGGGAGAACACGGAGAGAAAGATTGAAATTTCTTGGTGTGTGTGTGTGTATGTGTGTGTTTGGGCACAGATACATGACTTCAGTGGAAATGCTGCAATTCAGTAGGTGTGTGTAATGGAAAGAGACAGGGCAGTATTGAATAGAGACATTAGATATCAAAGTAAATAAGGAGCAGGTCACAACAGAAGACTGTCGTCATTTTAAAAAGCACATTCCCTCAGAAAAGTGAAGGAGTCTCCAGAGATCTATGGAGACCTATAGATATACAGAGTAGAGATGTGTTTCCTGTATCCTGTATGGTTCCTTGATAACCAGATGAGTTGTACACTACTTTAAATGTTGATAACATGTTTAATATCTCATCTTGCACCTTTTTATGCTGTGAGAAGACACGTTTTTTTCCTGAGCTTAGCGGCTGAGAGCAGATCCATCTCTCATTACTTACTTCGCCAAGAGTTGGACATGCAAAACAGTGACAGCCATGTGACATTTGCAACACCATCTCAGTCTGGGGGCACTTCACCCTGAACACCTGCAATGAGAGAGCCACATGTAACATTTGTAAAGAGAACTTACTTATCGTGAGAGCATGTTGGTAATGCGCACGAGAAGGCTGAGTGGACTTCTCTTTTTCAAATATCAACAGTGACATTCAGCTTTACCGTCCAAAGTTAGTTTGATCTTTCTCTTATCTAGACTTCAAGTCCCTCACCTTTAAACCCCCCTCCTAAAACACTTCATCAGGTGTCTGCCCTCTTCCCTCCTCTCCTCTAAATATTAAAGCATGTTAACATGTTTCCCAGAGTCCATGCTACACATTTAAACAAATACATCAATTTTACATGAACACTAAGTAACTTTAACTGTTGAGAACACAATATGACTTGAACTCAGACTTTAAATGGCATGTTTTAGTTTAAATGACTAATACCAATTTAAAGTATGACTTCATTATAATTGATGATTGAAGTGATTCAATAACCAATCGCTTGGGATGGATACCAAATTAGGTAGTTCAATAGGTACGAACTGAATTCTATCTGTGGTACTGAGTGCCGTTTAAAACAGTACCATGTTTAGATACCTAACACATCCTTGTGACTGTGAGGGAGGGAAAGAGTAGTCGGTTTTCCATGTTGGACATGAACACAGCATTGCAAGGTTCTATATGTAAAACATAAATATGTTGAATTGAAAAACTCAGATTTTATTAGTGAACAAATCAATATGTATTACCACATAAACACCAAAAGTACCAAGTTGGTACCGTTGAGTACCAAAACCAATAGCCGGATACCGGGCATCGGTACCATATGGTTACAAATGTAAAAAGGACCCATTCCTACCAATCACTAGCCAACTATTAAGCAATCGCCAGTTGAAAGCTTTATACAGACTTTGTCTAAACTGATGTGTCAAATATATTTATTGACCCTTTCTCCTACAGACTCTCTTACCTGATCATCAACCAAAGGTTAAGAGAAACTTTCTGCCCACAACTGGCCATCAGGCTCCCAACAAATGAAAACAAGATTATAAGTTTGTGGTTAGGAAAGTTTGAAAGAACTTTCTGATTTAAATTATCTTGAAAATGTACTTTCTTTAATGACAGTAGGTTTTTTCTTACAGTCTGTTTTCTTCTGACATGAGCAGCCATTAGAGAAATTTAGTTTTTTTCATACACATCTTGTTGCTTATGACAACCTCCCACTTTGCTGCATGTAATCATAACATGTAGCTCTATTCAAAAGAGACATACAGCTAAAAGTTGAACTGGACTTCTTTCTGGGGTGTAACAGATATCATTCTCAAGTCATTAGCAGATGAGTCACTGCACCCTTTCATTAGCTTCTGCATAAATAAACTCTTGGCATCTCGAAGCATCACAATAATCCCAATCCAAAACTCCTGACTGTTTGAGAGATTGATGTTTAAATCTTTAATGCCACCACAGATGAGACATGTTTTAGGTTTAGCTTTTGCATGGTGAGTTTATTGTATGTTGTATGTTGATGTAATATGGCACTGATAGCAGCCTAGTCCCTTTGATATCTGTTCTCTGCTAACTGTCGAGGCATTTTCACATTTCATGAGACAAGCATGACTCTTAGGACATTTTTTGTCTACTTAATCGCACTTAAAGATTTGAAAAGGATGAGCACCATTGTCAGATCTCACTGTTGTAAACAAGTATAAGGCTTGGTAAATCCTTAGCTTTGCTTCGCCAGAATTCCTCATAATTACTTGATCATAAAATTTGTCCACTAGTCATGTTACTTGGTTAAGAAAATACCCAAAATGGCCAAATAAAACCTTTCAACAAAAGTGGATTCAGATCTGACTCACACAAAAGTGATAATAACAACCTGACTGTGAAACGTGTGGAAAAACTGTTTCAGATCAAAATATTCAATAAATGAACAAATGACTGTGTAGACTTTTCTGCCTGTAATGCGAGCATGTGAAATAATTCCAATTTAGAGAAGTTGAGATGATGATCTTTAGTTATGCACAAAAATTACTGGATTAATGCAGTAGCTGCATTTGAAGATTTGGCATTCTATCAGTGTTTATGTTCTTGTCACACTTTAAGATCCCTTGTTCAAACTCAGTCTTTTTTTCACTACTTGGATCCTAATAACTTTTCTTAGCCTCTTTCTTAGTCTTTTCTTAGTTTAATTTGTCTCATAGATGTTATGGGGCATTTCTCTACATTCAAACTTTACTTGTGTAGTTTGAATTGGTGACACCTTGGGGGCGTAGCAGTTCCCAGCTGCACTTTATATTCACTTTTGGAGTTTAACAGAGCTGAAATTTTCCTCCATGTCATGCCACCTGGGCTGATTGCATGCAGTGTGGTAGGAGGTAGGATGATCCCAAATCAAAAACAAATCGCTCAGCTGAATACGACTAAAAGCCATGCTAATCTCACTTCTTTTGGTGTCCTACATAATGCCATCTGCAGTGAACTCTGGAGAGGGGAGATTGTGTGTGTGTGTGTGTGTGTGTGTGTGTGTGTGTGTGTGTGTGTGTGTGTGTGTGTGTGTGTGTGTGTGTGTGTGTGTGTGTGTGTGTGTCAGAACTAGTCTGAGTGCTCTGTGGTTTAAGGTTTGTGAAGGTGGGTTTCCCCTTCTCTCTTTATCAATTGCAATTTGTATGTGAGTGCTCACCTCTGTGGTCCCAGCGGGCACGGAGGATTTTATCAAGTTCTTAACCCCACAAGGCTCCAAATCCGGTTACCACTGTAAGTGTTTTAAACTGTTTTAACTATCAATACACTCCATGCTGAGTCTTAGACCACGTATACGAGTACCGCCTGACTTCATATGAATTTAACAGCATTTACTTCACTGTTTTTATCTCATTAAATTTATACCTCATATAACACCTGCTGTTTCAAGGGCTCAATCAAACTCTGGTTTCAGACTCACTCCAAGGGGATTCAGAGCTATTGGTTTGTTAGTCACAAGTTCAAACTCTACTAAACCACACTTGTTTATGCTGACTGGTTTTTAACTCTCTAATTTTACCAACCAATATAAAAAATAACTTCAACATTGCCTGGTATGACTTTTAATTTTTAAATCTTTTAGAAAATCAGAATTAGTTTGGGTATCCTTTAATATTCATGATCATCAGTAAAAATGATGCAGAAAAGGCTGATGTTCTGTGCTTTAATTCCATAAAATCTGTAATAATCTGAAACATAATGTAGTAAAATTTAAGAGATAAATTTATTTTTTAAGGATAAGTTTCTAAGTTCAAAAAAAGGTGAAGACCAATTATTGCAAGAAGAATAAATGAGAGGAGGCTTCAGGATGACTCACACAAGCCAAACACCAGCAGTAACAGCTGTTGGCTCAAGCGAAGTCCTTTCTCATTTTAAAGTCGCCAACAGGCTGGTTCTCGTTCACTTTTTTATGAACTTCGAGTATTAGAGGACGTCTTTTCTTCAAACATCGCGATAGTTCAGCTTGTCTTAAATATTCTTGTCTGTCAACTCGTCGTTCGCTTGGCCTTAGGACCTATTTGAGAAAAAAACTTTGAGGCACAACACGTTGCCTCCGATAGAAATTCCCCGCTGTTAACGTCACAATTAACGCGTAACGCAGTTGTTATCACCAAAGAAATTTTAAGACACTTATTTCTGTCTAATTGTTTTCATTCTCTTCATCTCATCACCTTCAAACAAGGACAAATGGGTGAGTCACAAAGTTCAGTGTTCTTATTTTTTTTGAGTCATACAACCAGACATAACTGCATTAAGAAAAACGATCGCAAACATTAGCTCTCTAATTGATTCTGTAGTATAGACAAAGAGATCCAGCATCGACTTTATCGCAGTCGCTCGCCTGATTATGATCTCCGCTACTGGAGGTTTATTTTCCATTATATGATCAGAGGCGGTCAATGCAGATCAATAACCCCCCTTCTCTCTAATCCCTCCTGTCTTCAGGGTCTTACGGCGCCTGTCTTCAACCTATAGGCATTTACTATAATGTGCTTTATTGATAATCTGAATATATTGATCCATAGTCATACACTCAGGGCTGCTTTGTGTTTAAAAGCTTATTTGCGCAACAAAAAATCATGGTGAAATACATTTTCCCCACAGGTTCAGTCGGTTAAAGAAGGCTGTAATTATGTGGTTCATAAAAACATTACCAGGAAAAAAGGTTAGACGAGAGAAAAGAGTCGAGGGGAGGGAAAGAAGTTGAAAAACGGAGGAGGAGGTGTAAGAAGCAGGAGGAAGGAAAGTGTTTGAATTATTATCCTGTATATGCCTGAGTGGACACGAGACAGAGAGCACGAGGGAGGAGGGTGCATGAGTTGTTGAAGAAAAAGATGAGAGGTGAGCCCGAAGGTGGGGAGAAGAGAAAGAGAGGGGAAGAGAGGAGGAGAGGGGTGATGATGAATGGATGGAGAACAGGGATGAGAGACGCAGCAGCATGAAAAGAGTGTAGGTATATGGGCTGTGCGGCGCGCGGTCCCGCTCCGAGGATGATGAAACGTTAATTAAAGTAAACGAGCTACCTGAGCTCCCCGGCTAACCCTCCCTGTCACACTGTCAGGAGACACAGAGAAGGAGGGAGGGAGACAAGGAGGAGAAGAGGCTGGGGAGACATTTGAGTGAACTGGGGAGAAGTTGGGAAATCCAGCTGTGGCTTTAGTTCAAGGTCGATCTCCATCACAGTTTTACGCACAGTTTTACGCACGACGGCCTGACATTTTTCTGCTTAACCTTTCTAATACACGCACTTGTGTTTTTGGAAGGAAGGGTCAGTTTGGACTTTAATCAACACATTTGACCACTTACAGTTGAACTTTTTTTTTTTTCTTTCTTTTTTTTACGTCACCTTTTTCGATTTTCTTGCAAAGACCCCATGATTTGATTAAGGAACAAAAACTTTAAGGAACATTGCACAATTCTAAATCAAATCTACCAGACACAGTAGACAATGCACCCATTATTATTTGCAAGACAAAAAAAGCAGTTCATTTTTCTCAGTCATTATCGCCGTCAGAATAAAGTCCCCATCCTTTTGCTTCATGCATTTCCCTCTTCTGTGTATAAAACCCTTACTTCCAGTCAGTCCACCCAACGTTTATCCGCCAAGATCACCTTTGTTTCTTTTTTTAATGCTCATATTCATTCAATTAATCTGGGCTCTAATTCGTTTATATATTTATTTACTCGCTCTCGCTATCACTCTCTCCCTTTTTTCATCTCTCTCCAACGATTATCCCGGCGTCTAATTAGAAATCGATGCAGCTGGGCCGCCGGGTATTTGCAATGTGTTTGTGGACGTTGAGAACAATTCCCCGGACAGAAAAGACTGAGAGAAGAAAGAGAGAGGAAGAGGAAACGGCTACACTACACTGCACTGCACTATATATGCACACACACACCACACACATATTCTGACAACCGACTTTACTGCTTGCAGCTATTCTTTCTAAAAAGCAGCAGGCTAAGTTAAAAAAAATAAAAAGGAAAGAATGGAAGGAAGGGAAAATGAAAGGAAAATCATTTTTTAACGACTGACGCTGGGGATTTGTGCAGAATTGTTGAGGAGTGTTTCCCCGTCTTTTAGGAAAACAAACAAATCTCGGAGTGGAAAAGCACTTTATGCGTGATGGCCTGCTTCTAACCCTAAGCCTGCGCTTCTCAGCCTTTAAGTCCAGGGAGCCAGACCAGTACAAAGTTGCGGCTGTGGACATACAATTTGAAAAAGCAAAATACAAGCATTATTTTGATCTATGCTTATTATTCCTGTATATCTTTTAATTACCAGTCCACCATTTTCTACAATTGTAATTTAAACGTTTATCTAAATCACGCGTTTTATTTTGAAAGGATGTGCGGTAAGTTTACAACAAAATGCAGATTTATTCAAGTTCAGTTGGTTTTATTTCCCCAAAACAAAGTAACAAACCCTTCTGTTTTTTGTTTGTTTAATGCTTTAACTTAATAAAATATTCCTAAATTTCAAACTTGCATCAGCAAAAATGAAAGGAAGTTTGAAAGTTTTTTGGGGTACAAAAAGAGAGGATAAATTCTTCTTTTTACTTCCAAGTCTTCTTTACTACTCAGCCGGTGTTTGTCTGTTGCTCACACCGAGCCTGAGTCGCCTCCTCCCCGCCGCGCCCCGTGGAGACGAGTCGGTATAGAAGCGGGTTAGCGTCATTACCGGAGCCAATCGAAGCTAACCGGATTAGCAGCTGCCAGATAAAAAAAAAGAAAGTGTTCCAGCCAAGTGAAGAAAAAATTAAATGTAAGGAATGAGAGCCCCGCACTTTTATTAGTTCAGCTTTACAGCACGGTGTGTTTACCGTCTGTGCTCTGCGTTTTATTGGCGCGCTCCATAATCTGTTTTTCACACGTTGTTTCTCTCTGTTCCCTGTGTTCATCATCCCAAACGAGATGCATCACTTTCTGTGTGAGTGTGTGCATTTGTGTGTGTCCCTGACTCTATGGGTGCACCAGTCAGGAAATGTGTCATAAAGGGAAATGCAGTGTTCGAGTGTCACCCTCCTCTGCATGATGAGGAAAACTGAATAACTTGCCTTTTCTCGTTGTTGCTTCACATTTCGTCAACCCCTGTGATGCTTTACTTGTGCCAAAACCATCAGTCTGGACTCCCTCGGTGTGTGAGAGTGTGTGTTTGTGTGTCGTTTACATGCAAGTGTGTATGTGTGTGTGTGCGTGTCTTTGTTGCTCTGTGCAGTCTAACAGTAAGTCATATATGTGAGGCTCCATCCTTGCATTCTCTGTCAGTCTGTCTTTCCATCTTGCACGCTCATTAAACGTCCCTCACACACCACACACACACACACACACACACACACACACACACACACACACACACACACACACACACACACTGAGTCTCTCTCTGAGTCTCTCTCCTTCTTCTTCTTCCTCCGCGCCTCACGCTCCCCTTGCCCGTGGCTATATGATCGTGAAAAATGTGTTTACAAAACTCGCTCTCTCGCAGATCAAACCGTACGGACGAATCAAAGACTTTGGTGTGAGGAGAGAGAGGCAGAGAAGAAACCAGTGAAGAGAGAGGGAGAGAGAGATAGAGAGAGATAGGGATAAGGGGTGCGAGCAGATGGTGTGTAGAGGCCTTATAATTTTAAAATTCTCTGTGTGTTATTCTCCTTTTTCTCTATCTCTCCTTGTATGTTTGTGTGTGTGGATGTCTGCCTGTATCTCCTTTGGTAATACAATATCTTTAAGGCCCCCAAAACAACTATCTGTGTCTCACAGTTAAACATGAGATAATGCAATATTGATGTCTCCTCGTCTTTGCTATAACGCAATCCTGGGCCCATTCTGGCTGGACACACTAACATGGGCTGAGAGTGCCCTCGCACTTAAAAGAATTACTGTGATCCTGCAATAAATTTTAGAGGGATGCTACACAAATATCGAGTCCCTAAAGGAATACAGTGAAAGCATAGGAGATGAAAATACTCCTAAAGTGGCATCAGGCCGCCTTAAGACAGAGTATTCTGCACAAGATGCACAAGAAGTCCAGATTAGATTTGATTATTATTGCCTCCATCAGCCTTGGCAGAGACTGATGGATTTCAAAGCTACTGAAAACACTGACCATATAAAAGTCTTCAATGTTGTAGTTATGATGCCATTCACTGACCAGTCAAATAAAACAAAAACTAAAAGAACTATAACTCTGAAATGCTTGAAATTTACCATAACAAGGTATGGTACCTATCTTAATTCATTTTAAGTAGAACAATAATTACAATATTTTGAAACCTTGATAAATAAGTTAGTGCTGTTAAAATAAGGATGAATGTGCTCACATTTCTGCAAATGTCTTTATTCAAAGAAAAGACATTTCCTTATCAGAAGGTCAACATTGGTTCAAAGAATTTCACCTTTATCCCTCACCTTTGACAGAAACATAAAAGGTACTGTACGAGAGGTGTAAAACAATTGTGAAATTACAGGATGGAGAGCCAAACAGTGGGGCACTGGAGGAGAGGAAGAGGAGTGTCAGTTAGCAGCTAAGTAAGGGGGTAAAGGGTGAGGAGAGGAGGGAGGGCTGGGGGCAGACAGACAGGCAGGGGCAGACAGACAGGCAGGGGCAGCGATTATAGCAGGGTTTATGTATGAGCTATTGATTGAGTCGGTGGTGACTTCTTGAGTGGTTAATTCGGGAAGTGAGAGCGATAGAGAGAGTAACTCACTGACCAGAGAGGGGAGGAGAAGGGGGGTGAACAGGGGGTTAGAGGATAAAGAGAGATATGGAGAGAGCGTGAGGAGGATGAGAGAGAGGAGGGAACTATGTTTCTTCAGGTGAAAGTGGAAAGCAAGACAGTTTTGCAAGGACTATTGAAGACAAAGGGCAACATTAGTACTTCTAATGTCCTTGTTGGGGTCTCACAGACCTGCTGCTGTTGATACCAGACCCTTTGAATTGCAGTGAGATGGGCTGCATCTAAAGGTAACTCAGCACACCTCACAACAAGAGCAAATGTGAGATTTTATTGGGTAAAATTGGCTAAAAGTGTCGCCTCATTTTGGGCAAAAAGGTCATGAGCAGATAAAGTAAATGTTAAAACTTACAACCGTGACCGCTCTGACTAAAAGTCTTTGGATTTTTGTTGCAAACTTCTGAAACAAACCTCAACGGGTAAGAAAAGTTATTTAAAATATGTACCTCATACTTTTTTACACCCTTGTACTATTTGGTCTCCAAATAGGGGGATGTTTGATATCACATTTGAAGGGCTATTTGTTAGCATGACTACAATTTACTTAGGGACAGGTTAATGACATTACTATTGTTGTCTAACCTCAGTTTTACACCTTTAAACAAACTCCTTTTTGAGAGTTTTTCTTTTCAACGGCTCTTTTTCAGGCACTACAACCACCTCTTCTCTCTCTTCAGCCTCCCTCACACATAAACAGGCTTTATTCACGAACACGTCAACACACACACACACACACACACACACACACACACACACACACACACACACACACACACACACACACACACACACACACACACACACACACACACACACACACACACCCTTCCTGCTCCATGGGCGTGAAGTTGAGCCCATAGGACACTCATCTGCTCCATGAAAACAACAGATGGTTTCCTTGTTCTCACTGTGTCACCTTGTCTGAGGAAGTTAAAATCAAGAGCAACAACTTGGACCAGGGAGCAAGGTGGTTTGCGCGCGTGCACTCAGCGTTTGAAGCGCGCAGAAGTGATGAGTGATGAGCGTCTTTGCTAAAGATATATTAAGTGAATTTCTGAATGTTTGCCGCGCATATTCATCTGTAGTTTCGTTATTTATTCATCTGTTATAGCTTGTTTGCTTGTAGGATATCCTGCAGTCAAATTCCTAAAAGCCGCGCGCGTGCGCTAGGTACGTGTGTGTGTGTGTGTGTGTGTGTGTGTGTGTGTGTGTGTGTGTGTGTGTGTGTGTGTGTGTGTGTAAAGGTCAGCTCGCCGGCGCAGTTTCTTTTCCTATTTCTCTTCCCTCTCGCGCAGGTTTTGATCTCTCAGCCGCGAGATCAAAGGCGCTCTCTGGCTATTAGTCAGCGCGAGCCATTGATCCCTCATCGATCCACGCGAGACACAGCCGCCCCGTGAACACCGCGCGAGGCTCCCCAAAGCTCCTCCCGCGCGTCCGGAGAGAGGGAGAGAGAGAGAGAGCATGAGGGAAGTAAAAGGAGGGAGGTTGAGCATGTGTGTGTGCGTGCGTGTGTATGTACTTTTCTACTGGCGCGGGCAGAGCCAAACTCGAGCTTTTTCTTTGCCGCGGGACATGAAACAATGAGGCTCGAGCCGGTTTTAATAAAGCGCGCTTTCCCTCCTTTCAACTCTGGCGCGAGGCGGACGAGCCGGCAGCGGAGAGCGATCGATAATTAATGACGATGAATAATTTAACCCTATCGATTGATACTTTTTTCTTCATCCCTTTTCCCCTTCTTTTCCTTATTTTCTTAACGCCGGCGTACCATACCATACTAATACCGTTTCACGCGCTCACATCCTTATCTTCGCTCACCTCATCTTAAACTTGTTGGAGTTCTCCACCTTTCATCAAAGTCTGAAAAAAAAAACAAGTTTCCTTATTTATCAGCAGAGCAGTGTCTCATCTGAAACCTGACTCAACCTCGAATCTGTAATGAATGACACTTGCCTTTAAACAATGTGGTTAATTATATTCTACATACTATATTCAGGATCATTTAAATACAAATAAAGGCAGACGTTTTGTCCTACAAGGTGTTGTGTATCTGTGCTCAAAGCTGCTATAGCTTAAAAAAATTAGAATGTCCAAAATAAATATTGTCATTTGTTGTTCCATAAAATTTAACCATAATTAAGCTACTTGCTGCTGCAAAATGTGTATTAATCCGCTGCTGAAAATAGTCCTCAACAAGCATTTTGTTTTTAGTTAGAATATACGCAAGTTTTACTAAGGTCATGTGTACTCCAGACTTGGCACCACAGAGGTGGGTGATGATGACAGATATCCCAATTAGAGCTCCAGTTTAGCTTTGTATATGACTTTTCATGAGTCGTGCAGCCTAGATTAAAAAATGTAACTAAACACATGTCTTGTTCTTTTGTAAACCTGTTTTGATTTTTGTCTGAAATTATTATAGATATATCATTCGATGCATACTCTTGAATTCAGTCATAGACTTCATAACTGTTAGTTGTAATGTAATTAGGTTTTGAAACATCATTTCTGAATTCATATCTTACCTCCTTCATACCCACATTAAACATTACTTTCAGCCCTTAACTACTATGCCAGTCAACACGTGTAGCATATATTTCAGGCTTGATATTTTCACTGCTCTGTCAGATGATATCTCTTGCGTATCTCTCAGTGTGAGGGACTGAGTATCAGCTTTGCCCCTGCAGTGTGGAGTAATGGTTGCACTGTGGGAGCACAGACAGTCACAGAGACTCCAAACTCCATCACTATCCATCTTTTTAAATACATTGACAGTTATATACTCCTGTCTGTTGCCTTGTTGCATTTGTTTCTCGCTCTGTCTTATAACAGAATAGTCCACAGAATAAAGAAAATACTGAAATAAAGCTGCAACAGAAGTCATTATTTGAATGTATATTGTTGTGTGTATTGAGTTTTAGCTCTTAACCATACACACTGTACAAAAAGATGCGAAGGGTTTTCAGCAATTACTATCCGACTGAAATCTGAGTGGTTTGTCTGGGTTTCTTTGTGAGTGTATAACATGGTGACTTGACTCACTACAAAGTGACAATGGATGAAGACGGATTTGTTAAAAAGAGTAAAAATAGAGGGAAGTTAGTGCTTTCTATTCAAGATGATGTAGTCTCAGTTTTGCAATTGCACCAAAAACTTTTTGTTGAATTTCATATATCTGAACTGCAAGGACACATGGTTGGTTAAAGTCTGGGTCGAGTCGTTTTTTGGTATTGTTTCTCTTGGTGTAATGAAAAGTCAACTGAATTTCAATAAAAAAAGTTCAACTAGTCTTACATTTTATAATATATTAACACATGTAGTGGCAAAACAGTGCTATTTAATTGTAGTAAGAATAAGAAGTGGAAGATGCAGGGTAGATGTATAATTATGAGTATGTAACTCTGTATTGTGCTGTATGCTTAGACACATAAGTGATAAGTCACCCATGTTTCATTTAAAATGTTTAAAGCCCAGCCAAGACATTTGGCTAAATCACATCATTGAGATGGCTCTGCAGTAGTAAAATTTCATTCACTGTTGACTTTTCTTTTAACAATTGGATGGACAGGTTCTTCTTCCCTCTTCCTGACCAGCCCCCACCTCTTCCTCCTTCATTCCTCTCTCTCTACCCTCCTTGTTTCTCCTTCTCTTCGTCTCCTCTAACAAACCCATCGCAGAGTCCCTCTGTTCTTCCACCCTGAGGCTGACCAGTGTGTCAGAGCTAACCAGGGAGAGGAACAGAGAGAGAGGGAGAGACAGAAAAAAGCAAGAGAGAGGCAAGTAAAGAGAAAGGGAGAGAGAAAGGGTTCAGTCGGGCCTTTTTCAGGGGCAACCGAAAAAAGGAAGATGAGACAGATGTACTGAGCCCGTTTCATCTGGTGGAAAAAGAAAGCGGGAGAGGCCAGACTCTTCATGCCTCTCATATTTTTCTATCTTTTTATATCGTGACCCATCACTCTTTCCTTCTTTAGACAACACTGGAGACATAATGTTGCCTGAATGTCAGCTTGGCCCCCCTTCTTCTCCCTACCCCAGTCACTCTGCAGAATTTCAAAACACACTCGGTACTACAGTTTGTTCCTCACACTGTTTCCTTTTCAGTCCCGTCATGGCCTACTAACCCCGGTTCTGAAAGTGCACAGGTTCTGCCGAGGGGCCTGGTCCAAAAGATTACCAGCCCTGATGCAAACTTGCATCTGTGTGGATCAGCCAGTCCTTTTTGGGAGAAAAAAATTGTGATACAAATACACCTGAAAATCAACCAAGTTTGACCCCTACTCATCTCCGTACTAATATGTTTGTAACCAGTCAGCCAAATTTGAAGGGAGTATGATTCAAATAAAGCTTTCACAGATATCACTCAAACAACATTGCTTTAGCTTTTACAAAAGAATTCAGTAACAGGAAGAAGCGATGAGTAATCAAGCATTTTAAAATAAAAGTAAAGGAGGAAAAAGTATATATCAAAAACAACAAACATAAACACAATAGAGACATGCAAATAATTGAGTGCAAGGCAGCTCCCAAAAATATTAATATGTTCAGAAAGAATCAAATGGCTCAGTGTAAACGCAGAGAATTATAAATGTCTCTATTAACATTTAAGCACCTATAAGCTCCTTGTTTTGGTTTTACTGTCAAACACAGGCTGTACAAAATGACGGATGGAATGGCAGCTCCAAAAAGTGAAGCCAAAAGCAAAAGTGTCGTTGTTTAACAGACGTCAATGAGTCAACAGCACTTTAAGAAGTTTTTATGTTGTGTCGAGTCCAAAGACAGTTTTGGATGCAATCAGTGTTTTACTTCGATGGTGACAGCATTTTTCCAGAAGCACCATCACCTACGGTCAAAATGATGTAAGATCAGGCAAGATATGATCAGATACACCTTTCATCTCACAACAAGGAAATTTACAGTATTACAGCAGCAAAAAGAAAGTTTATAGTGCAAAAACCCCACTAAGAATATATAAAAAGAATAATACATTAAGTGTCAAATAGAAGAAAAAAAATGTCCATCAGAGACGAGAGCCTGGCCATAATACTTTGTCAGCAACCACCTCTTCACCAGTCTGTTCAGTCTCACTGTCCTGTATCCTGTCCGCTCACAGCAGGTGAAATCCTTCCAATGTGGCGTTAGTACCCGCTCCATTAACCATGTCTCTGTGAATAGCATGATGCTACTCTGCCCTCTGGTTTACCCTCTGGTGCTGAATTAGCACAGTTAGCTTGTCCATCTATCGGAGATAGATCCTACAATCCCCAACTCTGAGGAATAGAAGGACAGGTTGATAACGTCTCTTGTTGGCTCACACTGTAGTGCCAGCACGTCATCCTTGCCTCCTTTTCTTCTGCTTGCTAAATGGGCATCCCTCAGGGAAGCAATTGCATGGACAAAAAACCTTTAGCAAGCTGCAAAGTGATCAGTTACAGTAGTAATTTTTGGCTACTTATGTATGAACTGGAGCTTAAAATTGATTAAACTTACCAGGTATTCACTTAAACTTACCATATCTTTTTACGGAGCTTGTGGTGCTCACAAAAGTGACCTAAGTAGTTTTAATGCTACTAGTCACAACTGCGGTGTCATGATGTATCCTCTGGTGCTGTAAATGACAGAATATGTAAATGCTTTTCCACTGTTGTCCTCAAGAATAGTGAACCATTCACACATGATAATCACATAAACATTCAGTCCTGTTCACAGTCATTTTACTCTTTAACTAGCAAAGCTCTGGTTAAAGAGTTTCTCTCTCCAAAACAATACTCCAACAGAAAACTTTTTTCCCTAATCCCCTCTTCAGTATCAGCCATGAATAAATGACATAATGCTTTAAAATGATCAAAAAGAAAACAATCTTTCTTACTGCTTACTTGGTCTTTCTGTCAAACTACCAGCTGTGTTATTAACATGGATACGCATTATTAGACTATTTCAATTCTATCAGGAACTCCTCACAGTGACTTTAAATGTATAAATATGACACCAGCACAAGCGTCATTTGACCTTCCTTAACAGTGTGCTTCCTTAACTTGCTTAAAACTGACTAAGGAATCTTTTCCGTGCTCATAGCTAGGATTGTAAAGCTGTTATCACAAAATAAAACATGTGCTTGGTTTGTAGAATAGGGGTGACAGCAGTCTCATGGCTCAACCAGCCAGATTGCTTCTGCACGCTCTGTAAGATTTTATACACCTTTGCTTCATTTTTTTTCAATGGGAGATGGAGGCGTGTCGTCCATAACTGTATGAACTCAATAGTTTCACCATCACTGCTCTCACCAGCTTTTTTTGCAGATCCAAGATTGATAAACTTATTTCAACTCTGCTTGGCAACATACTACAGACAAACTTTATAGTTTCACTTAATAACTCGGGAAGAAAGTAGAACATTTTTTTCCAATAGCCCTTTAAAGTGAGTGAATATTGGACTTACACTGACCGAGTATCCAGACTCCTCGTGAATGCCGATGTAGTTCTGTGTCTGCTGGATGTGTAAATAAGACGCTCTGACCTAACAGGTTCATCATATCAACTTGTTGGTGATGTTATTTCAAAGTTGTGTTTACAGATTGTTTCTGTTGCTCCCAAATGCTTCACAGCTTTCAAGATGATTTGGCCTCCTTGACACTTTTTTTCGGAGAGTTGTTTGAAAGTTTAAAAGCAATAACAGCAAAAGCACTCTTCAGCTTCGCCCTAGCATGAGTGTGAGTTCTTGCATCATGGTAGTGTCCCTAAAAACCTGCACACTCTTTCAACTGTTGACTGAGTTATCAAAGCCAGTGACTCATCAACACACCAGAGGATGAGCAGTAGCTGCGTGTGTTCGCTAAATCCGGCGTAGGCTCAGAAGTATGTGCAGGACCAAAGCTGAGATTTCCTTTGAACAGTGAAGGTGCTTTTGTCGAGGTGTGACTGTGTGTGCTATCTCTGTGCCCCTGTTGTGTGTTTCTACCATTGTCGCTGCTAACTGTGTGATCAATCATCCATCCTTGGGTTTATTGGTGGCCTTTTGTGGGAGCGAGGTCCTTTTGTTTGGGCCGTTGTGTCCAGAGTTGCTCTTTTTAAAGTAAAACGTATTCCAGTTTTTTGTTTGCACACATCTCTGAGCTCTATCAGCATCTTTAGTAAACAAAGTGCAGTCTGTCTTTCAGCTCGGCGAGATGTGTGTTAGTGTGTCTCTATTGATTGAGTCAATATCTATGGGCTCCATGTCTTATTCTGTGTGCTTCTTCTCACTGTGTGTGTGTGTGTGTGTGTGTGTGTGTTTGTGTGTCGGGTACCTGAATACCTCTGTATTTGTGGCATATCTTCTCGAGACTGTGTGTTCACTGTGCATGTACAATCCATTACAATCTGTGAGCGTCTGTATCTGACAGGCTGTGCATGCATGTGTGTGTCAGAGTGTGTGTGTACGAGGAACAGTATTCCCTGGGCTGCTAGTTATAATGTTTCTGGGGGTGATGGGGGGAACTTGAAAGCCCTGCGCTGCCCAAATCAAAACTAACAAGGAAATGATGGGGGCTCCTTTATCTCCTCTCTGGCCTGGGGGGCCGAGGGGGGCGAGAACGGGAGACTAGGGAGGGAGAGAGTGAAGGATGAGGAGGAGGAGGAAAGGGAGGGAGGGAGGGAGCGAGGGAAAGGAGGAGGAGGAAGAGAAGGGGGGGCCAGCCTGGCTTCCTCTTTGATTTGTAAAAAATGCATTACCTCCGAAATCAAACGGAAAATTACTGCGCCGAAGCAAAACACACAGAGAGGGAGAGGAGAGGAGATGGGTGAGGCGCAGCACTGAGCGAGGGAGGGTGGGTGAGGAGACAGAGGATAGGGTGTGTGAGTAGAAAGAAGGTGGGAAAGAGGAAAGGAGGATTCACCTGTATACATACACAGTGGATTGGGAAAAGGAAGATGGATATAGATATAGGCGGTGCGTAGGTGGTTTAAGGAGAAACCCTGACAGAAAGGAGAGCACATGTATCTAATCCTCGGAGGAGAGGAGTGTATACATGCTGAGAGTCACGAGAATACGCCAAATGAAAGAGCTGATATACTACTGATGGCCTGTGGCCCACAGGGATGAGGAAACTTATAGATTACTACCTCCAACGAAAAGAAAATCTTATTTTGAAAAGACTCCAAGCTTTGTCTGCTGAGGCCTTTGGTCAGCGTGTGTTTCGAAAACCTACTGAACACAAAATAATCTGTTGCACGCTGCACTTTTGTGGAAAAATCTCTCAGAAAATGGTGCTTTTACAGTGAAGATGTAACTCCTAACTGCTATTTGAACCCGTGTGATAACTTCAACTCATTACGTGATGGTGAGTGTAGGCAGAGACACACGAGACAGAGTGTGAAGAAGATGAAAAAATAAGAAATGATAACATGAATGATGTGGAGGGTGTGGGGGGTGAGTGAGATAGGATGAATGCCAACTTTGTATTTGAAGACAGAAGGAGCGGCTTGAGAACAAGAAAGATGAAGAGACGGAGGAGAGAGTGAGAGGGGCCACAATCCAAAGGCGAGAAGCGAGCGGGAGAGAGTTGGTCAGAGAGTGAGAGAAAGGAAAGGAGGGAGGGAGAGAAATGCCTGGAGTTAGCAATAATAATTTATACAAACACACCTTAATAATTCACGTTCTATTTCAATGCTGGAGGGAAAATCCAAAATTCACAGAGCATAATTAAATAGAGAGAGTGAAGGGAGAGAAAGAGGGGTCGGCATTAAAGATAGCGGTGTAGTAGCAGGGCATCTCTTCCATCTGAGCTTTGTAAAACAACCCCGATCAAAATGTGATATCCAAACTAGACCCTGTCCTCCCGCTCATCGTGGAAACACTGAAGTCTTAACTTTCTCCTGGCAGCAGACGTGCGCTTTCGTCTGCACTGTTATTATCCGTCTTCTCATAAAGCACCATTACTCTCTCAGTGACACTATCATCAAATCATCTGGGCACAGCAGAGTCCCATGATGCCATGCACTGGGTGCAAATCAACAGTTTATTACTGTCAAACACACCTGGGGTGAATTCATAAAGGTTTGTTATTTGTGAAAAATCACATTTGAATCTCTTATCATCGTAACTTTTTTCTTGATATTTGTTTTCTTTCTGCACATTTTAGTGGCTCTAGTAATTATTGACATGTTTTGATTAGTCTCTCTACTAGGGGTGCACCGATCACAATTTTCTGGCTGATCACACATCTTTAAAAAAGCCTGACCTGTCGATACCAATTTTTGTTTTTTATTTTTTTATAACTGACAGCATATACCTTCAATGTTCAATTCTTATTTTATTGGAATTCATTTAACAATACCTGTGAAACAATAAAATTGTTATCTTTTAACTTACAAAACCACAAAAGTGTCCTGAGATTTAAGTCTCAGGGCAAAAAGCAACAAAGACTGGCTGTCAGACCTTTCTGGAGGTATATAAGATCAGTTTCATATGTAAGGATGAGCCGATCCCTGATCACCAATCACTGATTCCCCAAAGTTAAGGAAATCAGCACCGTTTGATCGGTGCATGTCTAGTAATAACTTTTTTTTCTTGATACTTGTTTTCTTTCTGCACATTTTAGTAATTATTGACATATTTTGATTAGTCTCTCTACAATTACATATTTTGGAGCAAGTTACCTTTAAACCAAAATCCTTGCATCAGAAGCTGCATTTTTCATTATTGTGAAGAGTTAAAGACACTAAAAAGAAACAAGTATTTACATTTATGGACATAAAACTGTGATTCTACAGCTTTAAAAAATACTTTCTCAAAATATCACTTCGGTTTCTTTATTTTTACACAAAGAAAAAGTCAGCAGACCCTTGAATTAAAAATCATAGCTATTTCTGTTTTTTTTTTAAATTAAAAAAAAACTTTACCAGTGAATGACTACGTAACAGCTGAAAACACCAAATATTTAGTGTATTACGGCTTTAACTTCAATTTAGTTTTCAGGAGTCTATTTAATTCCTCCTGTTCATAAATGCACTTTAGGGATGTCCACCATGTTGCATCAGTCTCTGCCTCAGGTGGCCACACAAGATCACATCCATCAAACACCTGATCTCTACCCGAGACATATGAAACATAACCTTGCCATATTTCACATCGATTTAAGGTCTGATTTTGAACTAATTCAGTGCCCTTAGACCCTTATGCAATACCTCCATTTTTCAACAAAGTTTACACTCTTCAACTCGTCAGAGTAAACTTGCTCGGGAGCTGACTCCGGCTGTAGCCATGAAGTTTCTTGCCTCAGACTTTTATTTTGCAATGTTTCGAGTCATTATCGCAGTCGCTGTTAACTGGCCTCTCTTACCATCTGTGTGTTTGATTTCAGGTGTTGTGGAGGCATGGACTGTAACTGCGTCAGTGATCTGCTGCTCCCCCCGGTGCCTGCTCTATGGACGCCAGGTCAGTTAACAAGCATATTCAGTTCTCTTAAAAATAAACATCACCATCATCAAAATCATAGCTATGCACGTTAAAAGTAAATCTTAAATTTAGCTGGGAAAAAAAATCACTTTGCACACTTTTTGGTAAACAAATTCCATCTCTGGTGGTAATTGGTTGTATTTCTAATATTTTCATAGGGCTAGTTAGTGCCAGGTTCACTTGTGAGTGAGTCAAAAAGCTTCTTAACTCCGTCTATGTTATGCATACAGTTGGCTTTTAGAATTCAGACCTGAGCTACATCAATCAGATCTCTCCCAGCGAGCTGTCATCATCCCGCTGACCAATCTGTTGAGGCTAGAGGGCATTAGCGCAGACTAACATTGCTCAGGGCACGTGCTGTGATATTAAACACATCATCCCTCACCTCCATCACTCATCAGTCATTCAGACAGCGATCCCCCTTGGCAACCGGCAGGACAAATGACAGGCCCTGCCCTCATCCTCCTCTCTTTCCTGCTCTGTATACCCAGGGTTCGCCTTCCCAGACTGGGCTTACAAGCCTGAGTCGAGCCCCGGGTCCAGACAGATCCAGCTGTGGCATTTCATCCTGGAGCTGCTGCAGAAGGAGGAGTATCAGGGGGTCATCGCCTGGCAGGGGGACTATGGAGAGTTTGTCATAAAGGATCCAGATGAGGTGGCCCGGCTGTGGGGGATTAGGAAGTGCAAACCTCACATGAACTACGACAAGCTGAGCCGAGCACTGAGGTACAAGCCTGTGCATAAAGTGTTGAACATAAAATAAATACACTGCTGGAATCAGATAAGTCAGGATGGTTACTGCAGCACAGTTTACATACGTTGTTTACTCTTATCTGTCAGAGTCCTCACTTGTTTTTTCATGTCAGTTTAATGGAAAGATAAAGGTGGAGCCATTTCCAAGGGAACGTCAATACCCTCAATTTCTCCTTATCTGTGGACATCCTGATGGAAAGTTCACCATTGAGCTGCCAAATAAAAAATTCAATAGGGATTTTGAAATTAAAGCCCCAGTATAAAATTGGTTGGACTTCTTTTTCCTCAGAGTGCAGAAACTGCTTCAGCATTGAACTTGCCGAAGGTGATTAAAACAATTCACACTCCACACCTTCAGCAGTTTACAACCCCCAACCACACACACGGTTTTCTTATGCAAATACACACTACCCGGACTTATTCCCCCACCCAGCCCCCCCTCTCTTTCTGCGCTTTCCTTTGGCCTCTTGTTAATGGGGGCTGTCGTCAGAGTCTAATTGTTATGAATTGGCTGGGGCCACAATTAGCCTTCTTAATTAGCCCCACTTAATTGCTCAATTAAGGGCCACGGCACAATTGCCACGCAAAGCAAAACACGTACACATCATTGCACCGGGCGCAGCCACTGTGGCTACATGCTGATCCGTACATGCTGCTGTGTGTGTTGTTACAGTGCGCCTGCATAATGAGGTGAAGCTCAACAGTATTTAATGCTGAGCTCGTCTAATGAATTCAGCACTTGCTGCATTTTAAAACAAACAAATCCAAGTACTCAAAGAAAAATAAATAAAAGAAAGAAAAAAAGATGGTGCCCGAGATTTCAACTTCTATCTCGCGAGAGAGAGTGAATCCACAAGTTTTTCAATTTGCAGCTCCCCTCCTCTGCCTACCCAACTCCCCCTCCCCCTCCCTCTCTCCTGAGCCCTTACCTGGGCCAGATGGCTCCGTGTTTCCTTTTACCGCTCATCAACCTGGCATCCTGGCAGAGCGTACACTGTGACACCTCGGTGGGTGGCGCAGGAAGCTGGCATGACGGCAGCTCGACATGCCCAGTGGGAGACACCTGAGGTTGTTACCATGGAGACTCCTTCCGTTTGTCTCACCTTTTCTGTAAATGTGCTCTGCACGGTGGAAGCGTTGGCAGCTTCCCTGTCAATTACATTTACACGTCACTCAGCCGGGATGTTGTGTTTCAGAGTCAAAACAGCTTGAGAACATGAAAACTAAGTTTATACATAAAATACAAAAATGTAGAGGATTATCTCAAAGTTTTGCAGAAAAATATGTTTTTCAGGATAAAATCAAGTTTCATTTTTACTTGTTCAATTCATTTCTTGTTTTCAACACCACACTGATCTCCTTTCTAAGAAATATATCTATCATATTTATTTCACACGCCTGTTAATTGTTAAATAATGAGACAGCACTTTGCTATTTTGTTGTACCTCACAGTTGTGTAACATTCACTCTATGTTAATAGCCTCTGTAGCTAAAAGGGATTCATCTTTTTGACTTTTTGTCTGTTAACAGCTGAATAAAATTTCCCTTCAAACAAGCCTCTTGTATCGAAACAAGGCAGGCAGACATGAATTGATTGGAGGTAGGAGGAGATGAATAAAAACAGTGGGAAATCAGCATAGTTCTTGCCCAACAGCACTAAAAATGTTTACTTATTCTTCTCTGTTAGCGATGAAACACAAAAAACCTTGATACAAGCATTATATTAATCCTTCCCTCCTCTTTTCCTTTTCCTCTTCCTCTTTCCCTTATCCTTTATCCCCTCACTCCATCCCTCCTTTCGATTTCCTCTACCTCTCCTCTGTTGCAGGTATTACTACAACAAGCGCATTTTGCACAAAACCAAAGGAAAGCGGTTCACCTATAAGTTTAACTTCAGTAAGGTGGTGTTGGTGAACTACCCTATCCTGGACATGGCAAACTCCCCCTTTTTTCTGGCCCAGAATCACTTCAACGGGAGCTCCACTGCACCCGACTGCACCCCTGAGGTATGATGGGTGAGAATGGAGAGAGTGGATAAACAAAGAGGGAGATATTATGAAAGATAAATAAGCTGGGAGTTAAGCATAGCTACGACTACACGACATTTAAAAAAAAACATATCCAGTCTGATTTAAGTACAATACATTTAAAGACAATCTTATACATTGACATTGAATGCTGTTTCACAGAGCATGGTTTTGGTCCAACGTTTTACCTGTTGGATGGAGGATTTTGATTTTGCACCATTTTAATGCTGTAAAATAAAGTTTAAAGTAGTTCTCAGACACTTTAAGAGTAAGTGGCACATATTTGGCTTTTAAAAAAGGGTTATTTTTCAGCTTTATTATGGACTCAGAAGGGACATATGATGTGAAATGAGGTATGACAAGCTCTATGCCGAACAAAAAAAATATATATATATGTTTATATTCAAATCCTTTTTTATTTTTTTTTAAGTGAAACAGCTTTAGATGAACAGGGAATAAGGGGAGTGAGAGGGGAAAATAACAAGCACCAAGTCGTTACGGGAAGTCATACTGCAGCCATCATAATAAGGACTATAGCCTCTGAGTACGAGGCACTTGCCCTCCAAACATGGCAACGCCCCTGTAGTTTTTTAAACTAAAAAATGGAGTCTTAAAAAAAGCAAAACCAAAAGATTTTAGTTTCACATTTTTAAATTAACAGAAACCTTACGTAAAAATCATCTGTCATGACATGAAAAACATTTAAAATCTAACACAATGAAGGATAAAAGACTTACTCAACCAAGTCAAATCAGAATTCATCAGAAAGTAATGTAGCGCTTTCTTTTACAGTGTGTCTGAATGTGAGGAAATAATGGCGCTTACAAACACAGGGTTGATTTAAAAATAGAACAAGGAAAAATGGAAAACTCTCTTCGCCTTTAATTTTGTACTAATAGAGATTTAATTCAGGTAACTGAATCCATTTCACTGTTGAGATTTTTGCTGTTGTATTTCAGGCCCCTGCTGTGCCTGTCTCTGCTTTTTACTCGGGAATAGAGATTTTCATTGTACCTATCTTTTATTCACTCTGAAATGGAGATATTAATAGAGTACTTACTGTTTGCCCTGAGAGATTGTAAATTTTTACAGAGGCAAATTGTATCAGAAGAGAAAAGGGCAAAAAAATTGGATCAAAATGATGTTATGTCTTCACTCGTGGCTTTATGAAAGTGGTGAGATATTTTTAAAAAACAATGAAAAAAAATCAATTCAAATTTTTTACATTTGACACTACATAATGGATATTTTCAGAGGAGTGTTTTGAAGTAGACGGCTTTTTATTTTGGATTTTCACTGGCGTGCACATGATTTTAATTAACATCAGATGTCCCAGAAAGTGCTCTCAAGTTGAAAGTACAGTAAGAGCGAATCATCCATCATTTGTCTGTGCTCTTCTGAAGACGGGATAAGGCGACACAGACTCTGAAGGAGACAGCGGAGGAGGGGGGATGGTTTTAACTTGTCCTTAAAACAAAAGAAGACGTTATCCCCTCCCGCTCTCATCCCCGTCTCCGATGGTGTATCCATCTGTCATCGATTGAAAATGAAAGAAATTGAAAGCAGAGGGGTCGCGTCAGATCAGATCAATGGTGGGTCATTAATGCGGTTTGTTAAGCAACGTGGATCTCGCAGCTTGGGAGTACAGTCTTGCCTTTCAAAGTCGCGGGGCTGCGAGGTGACAGATACTATTGATCCAAAAGTTCTGCCAGGGGGAAAAATAATCCCCCCTTTGTCCCCTTCATTCCTAAGATTCAACTGATCCGTTTATTTTACCTTTGCCTCCTTCTCCTTCATGTGTTTTATACAGAAAAGAATATTCACACATCGACACACGGAGCTGTCCTACATCCTGAATAGGCGCCTCTTTTTAAGATCTCAGTCCTATTTGTCCTGCGCCCCTTCTTCTTTCTCCTCCTCATTTATCCTAAGTGCCCACAATCTTAATCTCTGGTCTCCATTCGACTCTGAACTCTTCCTGCCTTTGAGCCCCCACGTCCTCCCTGTGTCCCTTTTCTACTCAAAGTCCCATGACACCTCTTCTTATCCTGTCCTTGCTGCGACTCTGACACTGTTTGCATCACACTCGGTCGACTCATGCACATTACGAGCAAGGATAGATAGAAAGGATATGTGTTGTGTTTGTGAAGTATGAAAACATGCTGTAACATTAACGTCGTCTTGCTCTTCCTCTTTTTGTCGCACAGGCCATACAGTCCCTGTTTCCTCGTTTGCCAGACTCGGGCAGGGGGACGTCTCTGTTTGATCGAGGGACTACAGCGCCAGGGCCTGAAGGAGACAAGCTGAGACTGGACGCATTCCCTTTCCTCAGTTCAGGTAAGGAGAGAACTCAGTCAAGTCAGGAATCTTTTAGTATCCGAGAGTGAAAACCTTCTTCTTCCCCTTCTTCTTCCTTTTCTTCTTCTTCCTCTACTTCTTCATCCTCTTCTTCTTCTTCGTGAAGGAGAACAGCTTGTATGGAGGGCATATAGGTGGTATATACACAGAAAGAAGGAAGGAAGGAAGAGCTGTTGGAGGGAAAAGAGGAGAGCAGGGAGAGGGATGAGGATGTGGACAGGCATGAACATTTATTGTTAAAGGAAATAAGAGAGATGGCTGTCCCATCGCAGCCTGCAGTGAGGCTGTGCTACAGGTAAGAGAGTCCAGGTTAGCTTGTGAATTATGCATTTCAGCTGTGGTACCAAACAGGTTGAAGGCTGAAGAAATCATCCACCTTTAACAGAAAGATGTTTGGAAACTTCTCCTTCACGCCAGAGTCTCAGGAAATGCAACGTCCATTTTCGTACATTTGCGCCAATGCACCTGCCTTTGTTTGTACGTCTGCACTCTCTTCACGTGCATCAGAATGTGTGTGATTGTGCCGCAGAGATAGTCTGTAAACAGATGTACCCACACACACTCACACTCACACTCACACACATGCACTCTTAATCACACAGCCTGCTTCCCCCTCATCTCCCTCCCCACTCTGTTTGTCCTCAGGTCCTTTTCCCCCCCTTCCTCCCTTCTCACCCTCCTCTCCCTCCCATGTGTCCCCGCTGTCCTAATCCCTTCCCAGGCAGGAAGGCCCTAATTGAGGGTGCAGGCTTCAGTTTGTGGCCTGTGGGCGCCCATTACTGTGTTTTCATAAGCAAGTGAGGCCTGCCTGACTGATTCAATATTCATGTGTCTGCCAGCTACTTCTGGCCCAGCACGCAGAGACTTCAGCACTGTCAAATTAGCCCTGCATAGTAAATAACAGAGTGGAAGAGAGAGGAGAGGTGGAGGGTGAGGCGAAGGCAGAGAATCTTTGAGTTGGTTGTCAGTTGGAAGGAAGTACAGTAGGTGGAGCGGCAATGCTTTTGTTTGTTCATTAAAATTGAATTCCAGCATCACCTCAAGTTTACCTCATTTCTCTCCTCTGAAAGGGCAAAAACAAAGAGCTGAATTCAAATACAATATTTAATTAACTGCGTCTTTTTCCTCTTAATCTGAGCTGATACTGTGACAGATATTTCTGGGGATAGAGACAGACAGTTTGTAAAGTTTCCTCTCTGTCACTCATTTAACCTGGAAGTGCAGAGGCAACCAGGCTGATGCATCCTTTATTAGGTCTCAGCTGGGTTTGTCAACATGGTGGCTGTCACCGCGGTGATGATGTGCCGCAGTGACAGGAAAGTCTCCACATATTTCCCTTTCAGCATACAAACATGAAGACAAAGTCTGCTGTATTAGCTGTTTGATTAGTCAGGTTTTCTGTGTGTGCTGCAGTGAAGAATCTTTGTGCTCACATGTGGTTTACAGCAGTGTGAAGTGGGTGTACTACACAGTACTGGCATGCATAAATGAACCATCAGGTTTTTGTTGAAAGCAGCCGTGCCAGAGTTGGCCCCTGTGGCTTCACATTAGACTTGCTAATACCACTGAGCATAATTAGTGAACATTCTTCGATGTTGTATGTCAAGAAACCTTTGGTCCTTCGTAGCATTAACCTCCATCTCTGGATTTTGCTCTGTCCTAGGTGCCCCATGCTACTCCAAACCCCCGTCCTTGCTGGGCCCGTACCCGCGCAACCCACCCTTCGACTACCCCTGGGGCTTCAACCCCTACCTCCCAGGGGCCTTCTCTCTCAATAACTGCCCCAAACTGCCCCCTGGCTCGCTTTACCCCTCCCAGTTTTACCCCAACCCTTTGCAGAGCAGCCTTTCCCAGCTGCCTCACCCTTTCTCCTCCCTTCTCCCCCCAGGGGAGGCAGGTGGGGGCGAGAGGGGGGCAGCAGGGCAAACTGGAGGCACAAACGGCACTGCGGGTGGTCAACCACTCAGACTGTGCCTGCCACCCTACCCAGGGAGCCTGTCGATGGGCCGGACTGACATTGGGGCATCACTGGGGGAGAGGGAGAGGGTAGAGGCAAATCCTCCGGTCTCGGGTTTGGCCCTGGGTCTGGGAGCGGTCGGACTGGGAGCGGGGACTGTGACAGACCAGCAGAGCCCTACAGAGAGGAGAGGAGGAGGCATGAAGCAGGATCCGGAGTCAGACTCAGACCTTGAGATCACAGATCTGAGCGACTGCAGCTCAGACAACGAAAACGAGCACGAGTTCGGCATCGGGAAGGAATCCAGCTTGGCGAGCCGATCACAAATACTGCTGGACGGGAAGAAAGGGAGTGTGCTGCCACCCATCTCCTCTCTTCCTCCGACTGTGTCCCCACATCCTCTGAAGAGCCTGATGCCCCTCACTCCTCCACCCCCTTCCCTGCCTCCATCGCTCTCCCCCTCCATGGCTCTGCATGACAGACACAGGGAGACAGAGACTCTCAAAATGATCCACAGCTAATACTTTCTCTCCTGCATCCACCATCTTGCCAGTCTGAGCTCTGATAACTCTCTTTTTCTCTCCTTTCTTTTCTTGAAGACACTTCCCTGCTTTAAAATGTCAGCTCTTGATAGACACTTTTTCCAGGGAAGGCAGTTATGTTCTGTACCTCTAGAATTACTGTTTCCTTGTTTGCTGTGTAAGTTTTTCACTTACCTATAGTCCATTACACTGCAGACGTGTCCACTTAAACGTACATTTTTTTAAAGCTATAGGCTGTCCATATCATCATCTCGTCCTTTATTTTTCGATCTCTCACACCAAGCGATTGCTCCACGCTTTGTAGACTTGTTAAACGCGTTGCCAGCAGGACTTTACAATTTGCTGTCTGCTGTCGGCCGAGCTATGATGGAAGGCAGCGAGGTGGTAAATTACAGCACAGCAACGCCTGCACTGACAAACATTAACAAACAACATCCCTATACTAACAGAACAGAACAACAAATAATGCTCTGATCGATCCAATTTTACACATTTGTGCTGTAATTCTTGAGATTTGGACCATATATATAATCACTCTGAGCTCTGGGACATAGTCATATACTGCCACCTAGTGGTCATTTCAGTCATCTCATTTGTTATCTGAGAGGAAAATGATTTGCACTTTCTTTGAGTGATCTTTTTTGCAAGTTAATTTAAATGTTACATTTTTTTTCCATTTTTAATAGTAATACCTGTGAAAGTGTGTGAATATTTCTTTTTGTCCTGTGGTTCGAGTATTTTTTGCACATTTTCTTCAAAAAGAGGAAAGAAAAAGAGAGCCATAGAGCTGGACCAATCTAGAAATTTGTATGAATATTTCTGTGTATATATTTTATTATGGTGTACATTACATTTAATTATTATTCAATATGATAAGATTTAGCTGTATTGTTGTGATTTAATTCAGTATTTAAACATGTTGGATAAATTATAAGCTTAGGTGTATCAAAGTTTAAATTATTAATGGCAGAAGATCTGCACTCTGAAGATGTTTTTCTATGATGAGGACAGAGTTCACACTGGGAATCGTCTCTACCCCAATTAATTGTGCCCTTTGGTCATTTTTGCCAGATGCCCGACATACAAACCCTTTGGGTTCAAAAATATGCTGGTAGACTTATTTTTGTAGTTAGCATTCACAAGTGTAACAGTAATGTAATTAGTCTAATGTGAAAAATATTGGTCTTTGCGTTTTTCTTTTTTAAATTCTCCCCTCTAAATCTGCTTTTGATTATTTTTCAATCAGTGCTTTTTGTCCGCGCCAGCAGCAGTGCAATTTGTTTTGCTCAAGGACATGACAGTGTTGGGAAAATGATTCAAAAACAGTTTCTTTCTGCTCTAACGGATCTAATGAAACCACATCCTGTCAACACAGAGTGAACACTAAACCATGTTGTACAGCTTCATAGCCTTTATATCTGACGGTTTGTCAAACAGTGGCGGTATACGACTCGTTGTGAAAGCTCTATTGTAAAGTTAATGTAAAGCTCTATGTTTGTTGAGTTGCTACAGGAAAAAGGCCTCCAGTCACCTCCGTGTGGAGTTCACCAACTAACAGCTGTAAATACTGTTTCCTCTGTGTGTATATGTGTGTGTACACATCCAAAAACGACAATGCAGTGCTTCTACCTGTCATCTCTTTGTTTTACTGTAAAGAGGAAAAATGGAAGGTGGCAAAAAAGAAAAAAGATTAATATCTTCAAAGCAATAAACATTATTCTGGATAGTGGACTGTTGTTGACTCTGAGTTTTTCAAATAGGTAGTGCAACCACTAATATTTTTACTTGATAAATAATGACTGAAATGTGACTGCAGTAGTCTGCCAGTGATGGAAGCTAGCAGTTTTTCTCCTGTTTAGTTGTGACTTTGAAAAAAAAAAATCCTGAAAAGACTTGTACCAATCAGAACAGTATAATAGTTTAACATTTTTTCTCCAAATTCTAATTCTTTTCAATTTCTGCACTTTTTGAAAGCACTTGGATAATTTGTAATTTCACTAAAAGAAACAGAGGATTCAAACAGAAAGGTTTTCTTGTGATTTATCAGAATTTCTGTGAAATAACCTGTGTCATTTGCTCCTCTGATGGAAAGACTGTCTTGATTAAGAATTTGAAAGTAATGGCTTCTAGAGTTGTGCATTTTCACAATTTCCTGACTTAGTGTCTTTATATTATTTTCCCCATTTCAATTCAACAATTAACTGCAAAAACATTCACATTGATGATAATGGTATACAATACATCCGCATACAGAACACACAATGGCAGCAAATTAAAGTGTAGACCTTGTACCTACAATACTGGGATGTCTTTTATCATCCCCCAGGTAAATTCTGTAACACTGGCAAAAACTTTTTCTGTATATGTTACATTCATGGCTTTGATTTGATAACCGCATCTAATATAATTCATTACCTGTGTTGCTAATAAATATAAGAAAGACCATACAGATTTTATTAATCATATGCAAACCCCACCAACCACAAAGTAAATCATTGAAAAGCCTTGTTCAAATTATCAGACAGTCTCTTAAAAGGGTTACACAGTTATCAAATTAGTACAACGGGACCGTTTGTCCTTGATAACACACTATCACCACATTTACTAGACAGCAGCAGTTCAAAATGTGTCACAGTTTAATTGAGCCAAGATAATGACCAAGACACTAACAATAGGGGGTCAACTTGCAGGAAAGCAGACAGAAACTCAAGTAGGAAGGACCTCAATAAAAGTGATCATTCCACATTAGTCATTGAGACATACATAATTGTAAATAAATAAAAGGAAAAAAAGAATCAAGCACCTTTGAACTTGAACTAAAGATACCAAAAAATCCAGTGACTTTCTGAAGTCAACAAATCTCTGTGTTAAAAAAAAATTAAACAGAATAGAGTGTACACGGGAAACACTGTGGGAAAATTAAATTCAAAAAATGTTGTATCAGCCCTGTCTTCTTCTACAAAGTTAAATGTATAGAAAGTAAAAAGAAGAAAAGAAGGAGAAGAAGCTTTAACAACTATAAAAGATAGTTTGTTAGTTTTAGTGGCACTGAAAAAAACTCAAGACGTATATTTTTCACCTGCTGTATCCGAAGTTGAGCTCATGTGTTGTTGTTGTATTATCAAATACAGGGACGTCTGTTAGTGTTATTTATTTTCATCCCTGGAGAGTGTAGGTTCAAATTGTAGATTTAGTTCACTTAATCGGCAGCTGTGAAGCGACTGTCATTTTAATGTTTTTCCACAAGGTGGCGCACGACGGCCAGCCGAAAAGTAAGGCAAGCAGGGCGATGAGAGGGGAGTGAAGTTTGACTTCTGCAACCAGTGAGGCAGAAATCAAAATTAAGTTGGTTTTAAAATTGACAAGTTTTCTGTCTGGTTCCTTAAGATTTATTTATTCAGAGTTGAGTTATTCGTGGCAAATAATATAAAACGCAATATAAGTGTGCTGAAGATAGCAGATTAACCAACTTAAAGGGAGTTAAATAAACTGAATGCAGTCTCTACCAAAGTAACAGAAAATCTACGAAAAGAATGGATAAAACCTTGTCCTCTTTTGGCATTTAAGAGAAAAAAAATTCTCAGAATTTCATGCAAATATAAGTCATTTCAATTAAAACTACGTCACTACACATGATAATGTGTAGGCTGCACTGTTTTTAAATTTAAAGAGACAATGAATACTGAAAAAAATCATTACATTCATAATAAAACAAACACAGAGGCTACAATGGGGTAACACTGAAGAAGGTACTAGGGTCTTTTGTTGTTTCAATAATAATTCTAATCTCTTCCAAAAAAAGTATAGAAAAAAAAAAACCACAACTGATAATGCTAAAAAAAAAAACATGCTAAAAAAACAGGTTGTTTTTTTTTCCTAATATAAAAGTAAGTCACATTTTTTTAAGTTTACACTTGTATAATTCCATAATTTAACCCCAGCAAAAGAAACACATTTTATTGACTCTTTAGAGGATAATCTATTTTTGATGGAGTGTGGAAGTGACTTTGATTTTGATTTAAAATAACGTTGCCAATTAAAAAAAAAAAAAAAGGGTAAGTAAAGCTAATATCTTACTCTGACATTTTTGCGCTCAGAGCAGCAGAAAGTTTGGGGAGTCAAGGGGGGAAAGGTTTGTGTGTAACACACTGCGGAAACAAGCCGTTAAAACACTTTACTTTTAATACTGACACTTGGACTGTAAAGCATGCAACTATGAGATATTACACTATTAAAAAATAAAGTGGAACTGTTTAAGTCTTTATACAAATAGTTTTCTATAATGTTATTGTTAAGTATTTTCAGCGTCTGAAAACTCAGTGCGTTTTTTGCGTGTGTACTTCCGCGTACAATGTTTTTTTCCCACTGACACACGACAACTTTCGAACAGGAAACCTATCAGACGCTTCGACTGTCGTTTTCTCTCTCTTTTCGGTGAGTCTTTCATTTAAACCCTTTGTATGTAGACTTTAATGAAAGCTTGAGCTATCATGGCTCTGTGATGTTGATTTAAAGTCAACGTGGGTATTTATTTCACCGAGAGAAACGCTTTACCCCCCCTTTACCCTCCCCTGTTGTAGCGCGAGCTGCAGACGGTAGAGTCCACATAGAGGAATGCAGAGCTCCACTTTCTGCACACAAACCTCCTCCTCTTTGGATTTAAAGGACATTTTCATTACTTTGCTCAACATTTCGTTTAATTAATTCACAGGACCTGTTGTGACATTTGTTCGGAAACTTTTAGTCTGTCAGAGGCAGATAGGTGTGTGAAACAACTTCAGGTTGCAGAGTTTGACCGTGTGCAGCTTCTGGGAAAGTCATACAGGGTTTTACGACGAGACTAGTTTAGGTCTTCTCCCAAACTGCAAATCACTTTAATATTCTCTTAGGGAGTTACGATGTGTCATTGGTTGTCAGTGGGGAATTTATAGCTGGTGACCTTGTGAAATTTTATTTTCTCCGAGAGTATCCTGACATTTATCAAGAGTTCTATGCTTTGTTTTCTCATAAGGGCAACAGTTTCCCTCATAAACCTGCTTTGTTTTGTCAAAATTTGACTATTCAATAGTTTTACTCAGACTGTGGACATGTATTTACTCCCTTTTCCCTTGATGATGACATAATTCCAGTAGCAAAAGATTTTATCTCAACTTCAGAGGATCATTATCTGTATTCTCAGAGTTGACATAAAAACAGAAAGCTAAAAGCTTAACAAACCTCATTGGACTGTTGCTTTGTTTTCTAAATCAACAAAAGAGACCTCTTTTATAGAGAAATTAAGCTTTGTTACCTTGCGATTCTGAGATAATTTAATATGTCGTGCTGGGAACATTTTTTTTCCTGACATCTTGTTAAAATAAACTTGTAATTATGGCTTAACAGACTGAATACAATGTAAGGATGCACGCCCCTTTAGGGCCTCCGTACATTCGTAACAATAGCTCTCAGCAACGTGATTAGAGATTAAAGTAATCAGGGTCAGATCAAGCTTTTTGTTTTCCTCTGATTTACCCATCAGCATTGTTTTTGAACGGCATGAAAAGAGGCAACAAACATGCAGCACAGATCAGCCCCCTCCACTCCCCCCCTTCTCTTTTCCTATAGGTCCACCGCTCACTCATTTGGTCAGCCTATATAGAGTGGGGGTTTGAGTGCAGACAGAGCTCAGTAATTAGTGTCTGCTGATAATTGATTAGCCCTGATGATATTGCCCTGTGAAACAGAGGACATTGCCTGTGAAGAGTAGGCGAGAGTTTCCTGTACTCAGAGGAGGCTGCACTTACTGTATGTCTACCAGTGTGGCTTTGTTATCACTCTGCAGTCATCAGCAGTGTGGGCTGCCAGTTATTTGTCATGTTTTCATTCATGTCTCCTCAAAGCAACAGCAACGGTTGCACAGCCAGGTTGCCAGTCCAGTTTGTCTAACTTGTGCGTCTGTGACTTTCGCTCCTCTGAGGCTTTTAGTCTGAAAAAGGAGCTCCGTCTGAGCAACCATTTCCTGTTGATTTTAATAACATTTGGGTGTGCTGGTTATTTAACAGTGCTGCGTATGAGCTAGGACATAGCAGGCAGACGTTTTTGGAGACCGTGACGTGTTCCCAGCCAGCCTCTGCACCCCAGAGGCCCCATGTGAAGCAGGCCCTGCCACTTCCTGTTACGCTCTGCTAGAAGAGAGGAGCCCTGCACTTGTCATCTCTCTCTTTCTCCGTCTTTCTCTCTTCACATTTTACAAGTGCAGGCTTGTCTAGAGCCCAAGGGCTACCTTCTCTTCCTTTTAAAGGAATGTTGGCTATTTAATCAGAGTTGCTGTGCCGCTGTCTCCCTCACTGTCTCAGGCTCCCTCAATTGTTACGGGCCTACGTAAAGTCACCCACATGCTGCAGCCTCTCATAGGGACGGGAGACAAACTCTGATGAAGATACAGTGAGACATTACAGTCTCTGTGAGAAAGACTCAACAACTGTGATGACAGGTAATGGCACCCACCTCTGGAACAGCCAGGGGGTGTCCTAAGGGCCTGGAGCTGTGTTGCAGGCAAGCTAATAATTTACTGTAGTCAGGGCTGGACTTCAAAGGGAACACAGGTATTCTTCTCTGGCTGCATTCAGATTGACGCACAGACTGCAGATAATGAGAGACAGAGCTGACTGCAGGGCTCTGCTTCTCTCCACAGGTCAGAAGTGAAATCTACTGATTGCCCCTGAATGAGCTCAGTGGGTGAGGTGGGGTGAAGATATGAAAGTGTATGTGTGTGTGTGTGTGTGCATGAGTGCATGTCAAATGAAAAGGAAGATGGTTATGTTGCACTGTGTGCTTGGCACAACCAATGACCTCTGACAGTTGAAATAGACGTTCAAGCAGATTCTAGATCAGTAATTCATAGAAACTGTTTGAAGTGTTTCCTGATCTATCTATCTATCTATCTATCTATCTATCTATCTATCTATCTATCTATCTATCTATCTATCTATCTATCTATCTATCTATCTATCTATCTATCTATCTATCTATCTATCTATTTTTTTCTCTTGTCCTCTAATTCTTTCAGGTAGTTTAGTGTGCTGGAGGTGTAGGCAGAAGGACCTTCCATTGATTGTAACTGCATTAATAACTGGAGCAGCCCCAATCAGACATAAAAGCTAGTCCACATTAGGATCCTCAAGTGCTTCTTTAAGACAATAATCTAAAGTCAGCTACATATAGCAATAATCTAATGCTACAATAGACAGCACAGAATCTAAATAACCATCATAAACAGAGAATTCAGGGTTCTTGACCTCTGGTTGGTTGCAGAGTTCTGGGCCTGTATGCATGTCCAGTTGGTAGCGATGAAAGCAGACTGTTTGAACCAAATGTGAAAAAAAAAAAATTAGTGTTATGCATGAGCCAGCTCAACACACTGACAGAGCATTGCACTTAATGGGGGTAGACCCCAACATTAAAGGCGCTCATGGCAGGATCACCGCACCTGTTAGGTTGCTTTAAAGGTGGTGTATGTTGTGCACATGCGTTACTGTTAAAGAGGAAATATGGGTCTGATTGTTTAAGTTCATTGATACAGTTTTAGTATATTTTTCATCAGACCCTCTACCAGGTAAATACTAACCCTGTAGGTCCACATAGCCCTGTTCCACCACAGAAACGGGCCATGTACCTCCTCCAAAATGTAACTCTGTTAAAATGACACAGACTGCAAACCCTATGATTGGTCAACTGGGCTGCCTCTCACTTCCAATATTTACAAGATTTTTTGATTTGCCGAACATCGACGGTACATTCCACCTCATCTGACGTAAAGTTGTAGAATAAAGAATAGAAACATTTTCTGCTCCAACCTAAGAAAATACAGCTGGCATCACACCGTTGTTTCCTGTGGATGCAGGTGGAGCTGGAACAAGTGACCCGAAGGTCAATGCAGGGTCAGTGCAGAATTATAAAAGAGGCTTAACCCAAGCAGTTAAATCTTGTGCACCATGTCCACAGGCTATGGTCCTTAAGGTGGGCATATCGGCCCCACTCTCTCAGCAGTTTCCTGCTCTATCAACAGTTCTTCACTCTCAGTAAAGGTACCAAAAATAATCTAGAGAAATCCACCATCTATGGGCTCCATAACTGCACTTGGTGTTAGACAAAACCATGTTTTCCAAAGTCTCTGGTTAAAACACTGTGTTAAAGCCCAAACAGAAATAACACTGATGACATCATCAGTTTTTTTTCCTCAGGCTTTTGAAAGTTTAGGTCAGGTGGAAAGAAGACTTTACAGAAGAGACACACTTCCATTGAGGAGTAAACTGACCTTGGAGGTTTGAGTTTTGGAACACCCTTCATGTGAATGACACATAATAGTTTTATGACTGTAAGGTTGGATAACATTTCAATCTTATTGATTTTGATCGATTCCACTTCCAATATTTATGTATTTTTGTATCTTTATTCATTTCTAACAAGCATATTTGTGGAATTGACTTGTTTACTTCAGTATAAATGATAACAAGCTCAACTGGGTGTGCCAACACGTTGCTAAAGCTGCGTGCGCTAGCTGTGACCTGGGTGTTCAGTGAACAGGAGACCGCAGCTTATCAAATACACACCATGTTGAAGTAAATGCTTTGTCATATTGAAGTGGATGTGCTTCCTGTTTTACACTTTGATGTCTCATCATCACTTTAAATGAAGCTTTATCGAACTTTAGTCAACTTGCAGTAGCCCTTTAAGATCCTCTTCTCACCACTTTGTTGACTTTTTGTGTCCCAAATTATGTAATGTTGCACAGGCACAGCAAGTCCCGGCAGATAAGAACAGCTTCTGTGGACTGCAAAAATTCCCACTGAGGTTAAATCCTGAATGATTGATGTTACTGATTGGACGAAGAAGTGGAAGCAATCCAGCTCTCATCCAATCCAAGAATATCAGAAATTTGAAACAGGCTCCAAGTTGGAGCAGGTTCTAGATACCCGGGCCTACAGGGCAGCTCTTCTGGCCTGTTAGAATAACACAACAGTCGAATGAAGATGACACGCGGGTTGTTGTTGTCATGACGTATTATCAGACTATGAAGCTGAAACATTAAGTCTCTGCACGCGAGCAGCTCAGTGTGTTCCTCTGCTTCTCTCTGTCGTCTCTCTGTAGTCGTTCAGGAGCACTTCAGCCAGAGCAGACCAGACTCCCTGCTCAGTGTGTGTCATCAAACCGTCAGCATGTGTGAGACATGTGAGTCATGTGTGCACAGCTTGGATAAATTCTACAACTGGATGACCCTTTGAAAGGCCAAAACAAATGCAGCCAATCTCAGTGTGAGTGTTTACGTGCCCTCACACTTGATGATAAGAGCATTTTGTACAGACAGTGTTCTCTTTGGAGCAGCACTTTGTTCCTCACACTCTGAAAGAAGGTAGAAAATGGAAAGGGTTATATCCGTCTGTTGGAGTGTGAGTCAGAGAGATGCCTGGAAAGCTGATGTGACAGAGAGTGTTTGAGTGAGTGAGTGAGGGAGGAAACAGAGAATGAGCTCTTTCATTTGAGGGTCAGGCTGGAAAAAGCAGAGACTGGACTTCGTAGATGATGTTTACTCTGGAGGAGTGAGAGATGGGGGGTATGGAGGGGTGAAAGGTCCTCCAGTCTGAGAGAGGTTGTGTAGACAATTAAACGACTGTTTGTTAGCACTCCGGCCTTAAAGCATCAGAGAATCTTGTATTTGTTATATTGTTATAAATGTCGCAATCCTATGAGAATGACACTTAAAATTGATGAATCAGAATATCCATTTACATTTTGAGGCTCCATCGTTTTGATGTAATACCACCACATGCATAAATTTTGAACGTAATTTTCCCATGATTTGACTCAGCTGTCATGGTTTGCACAGTTGGTGCTTTATTTGTCACAACAATCAGGATTTGCCGTACTGCAAAGCCTTCTCCTATATGTGTTTTTAGACAATTACAGTTAAAGATGGGTACCGAATAGGGCTGAACAATTTGGGAAAATAATCTAATTGCGATTATCCTGGACCAATATTGCGATTGCGATTCAGCATGCAATTTTCAGGGGGGATGTGTGTCTTCTACATTATTCACTTAACACAAGCAATACAACATTCTGTAGTATGACCAACACAACAAAGGATACTGTCAACATATAAACAAGTCTTTCCTGTAGGCAAGGCCTACATGTTATGATGAAATGGGATGAATTGATATGAATAACGTATCTTTAACTTTACAATCACATTAGAATATTGACTGATTGATTTATCTACAAGCCTTGTAGACTTGTAATGAAATGATCATTAATTTCCTTAAATAAAATCAGAAAAAGAAACAAAGTTCTGCATTACAAGAGGCCAGGTATGAACAATAATATGAAAAATCAATAGGAATCTTCTCTTCTATGAATCTCACACTAAATAAAGTGAAGAACTGTGAATAAAAATAAAGTTTTGGCTCAACCACTGTATACTTGTGGAATGCACTTTTTAAATACACTTTAAAAGTTTTCTTTTCTTTTTTTTTTAATTTAAATTGCAACCTTTGCGATTTGAAAATAGCATTGTATTACATTACGATGTAGATTTAAATTTGATTAATAGTTCAGCCCTACTACCGAATTAGGTATTTTTTATAGGTACAGACCAAATTTTGTCATAAGTACTGAGTACCGATTCGTATAAAATCAAAAGGTACCATGTTTAGGTACCCAAATGCATCCTTGTGACTGCGAGGGAGTGGAAGAGTAGGCGATTTTGCCGTGCTGGACATGAACATAGCATTGCAAGGTTATATAATGAAGAATAAATATGTTAAATTAAAAAACTGTATACCTTATTACTGAACAAATTGGTATTTTTTACCACATTAACACAAAAAAGTACCGAAAATTGGTACCGTTGAGTTTCAGTACCAATTGCCGGGTACCGTTGAGTTTCGGTACCATATCGTTTCAAATGTGAAAGGTACCCATTACTAATTACAGTACTTACATCTCTTAAGGGGGTGTTAGGCTTTCCCATATTTATAACATGGATATAAATTAACAATTTAGAATGTCCAAACTAAACAAATGCAAACTTTCAAGCTGCTGTATTTTCAAATGTTACAGAAATCACAGAATCTGTTAGTAAATGTCTCGAAACAGGCTGTTATAAAAAAAAATAGGTGAACTTAATGAGATCTTCATGAGACTCGCTGAAATGATGAGATCATCGCATAGGTATCTCCTACTGGTTCATGACACACCGGAGAGGGGGCCTCAAACACCAAGGTTTACTCCTGACAGGCCTCCAGAGGGCTGGCCAATCAGAGAAAAGGTGAGACCTGTGGAGCAGGGAACCTTAAAGAGACAGCGTCTTAAAAGAAGTGTTTCCGACAGAGGCTGAAATAAGAGTTTTCTTAAACACCACTTTAAGAAAAATAGTTTTTCTTGAGCTGTAAATCAAGCAAAGCTACAACAGGGATACCAGAGGGACTGTATAAAGATTAAAAAAAGAACGATACCCCATCTTTAAGAGGAACTTTTACTCTAGCATCTGAAAATAGTTTAAGTATCCCCAGACCAGAGCTTTTTTTTGTGTGTCAAATCAGAGTTGACGCTATTATTTCTTTGAGAACATTGATTTGATTTTGAGTTTAATGAGAATTATCAGTTTAGAGAAATATCTGATTGATACTGAACTGTCATTTTATTCAAAGACCTGACCTAAGATACAGAAGAATGTTGCATTTCTAGATTGCACGCTATTGAGACACTAAAGTGTTCATGTGTGAGAGTGCAGAAGCACTTTAAGCCTCCAATGTAGCTATGTAGATGTTGATCTGCAAAAATATTCAGTCAGGGGATTTTAGTTGCTTCCGTGTTGGATGGTGATGTAAACACAGCAGCAAAACACGAACAACGAAACAAACCACAGAATCATTGAGGACTGCCTTTCGTCCCCAAATCAGAAGTTTCTTTCTGGCCTGGGCAATTACTGCTCCAATCACACTCATAGAGAAACGCTCCAGCCACACACACACACACACACACGCACACACACACACACACATGGAAGCAGTTAGGCCAAGCTGGAGGTTCACTGTGAGCTGCCAATCCATGCCAGTCGATTGGCCCCGGCCTATCAAATGTTTCCATGAAGCAATGACCTCTATATGGGGACAGGCGGAGGGAGGGGGATGGGTTGGTTGGGTGGGGGTGCAGTATGTTGGAGCAGGAAAGCGAAGTGTACTTTGGCTCCAAGGAGAGACGAGGAAAACCGAAGAGGAGGTGTGTTGGGCCTCGGTGAATGTGCGTGTAGAAGGGAGTTGCTTGTTACTCGTGGTACCTTGTTCAACATCATCAAAATGCTGGGAGGTCTTGCTCTGACTTTTTGAGGGGTGAGGGGGTTCAGCATCATTAAAAACCTCTCAGAGCGATGTCTACACAACTGAAATCATATGTAGAGAAGGTCAGTGATTCTCTGCAGTGATCGTGTCCAAATAAACGCAGAAAGGTCATTGCTGTAAAACTCTTAGAGGAGATGTGCTGCGAAGAGTCTTTTTGAAACGTGAGGCATTCACTGATCCGATTCCTTTGTGGTAAGAGCTGTTGAAGGGGGAACAACATGTAAGGTAGGATCCTCTCAAGCAATAAAAAGACCTGCCTGTGCTTTCCCCCCGCGCTGTTGGACATAATCTTATTTTAGCCACTACGTAATGGTTGTTAAATTACATAATTTGCCCTTGTCTGCCGGCCATGAATGCACTGGCTGTCTGGAGGCGATCACACAAGGGACGGTTTTATTTAAAGCCAAGGTGGTGGAGAAGAAGGAGGGACGGGAGAAATACAAACAGAGAAAGGGTAATGAAGCAGAGGATGCAGGATGAAAAAAGAGATTGTTGAAAAAAAAGGATGTGGCCATCAAAGACAGGAGGTTGGAACCATGTGAGCTCGTTTCTGCACTGCACAGGAGTTTCTGCTTGTCTCACTCATACGCTGATGTCACTTCCCCTGCGCACACTCTTCTCTGTTATCTTCTGTATCTCTGCTATTTGCTCACTGTCCCTACAGTGACAAGATACCTGAGCTAACTTTGCCCTCAGAAATGTTCAGACCACTGTAGCTACCCCTTACTGAACATTTAGTCAAGTGTTTATCTTGAAATATCTTATCTGAGCGAATTAAAAAGCAGTGTGTCTTTAATCAAGGAAGTTTGTGGAATAATTTAAGATGCTAGTGTTCTCTGTTGGGATAATTTCTTCAAAAGTCAAACATTTTAGAGGTTATTTTTCACTTTCAAGACATTTGGCAGGTTGAAATTTCTAGCATGCTCAGAATCAGAGTGCCAAGGTTAAGATGTCTTACCTTTAACTTTTTCGTTAAACCTCTGTGTCTCTTTAGGTTTTCCCTCTTCTCTGGCTTTACGTAAAATCTTTAAATCCAATTCTTTATAAACCTGAGCACCTCATCTTTGTCCTTTCCTCCTGTACACAGGAAAAAATTACACCCCCTTTTACCCACAAACTCCTGCCACTTTATTAGTAATTTCATGACTTTGAAGTCACAACATTTTCTAGACCTTGTTCTACACAATGCGAGATGATCTCTAAAGGACATGGTCTCACAACTTTGTACCCTCATTTGGTTTAGGTAGGGGTGGTGGAGCAGGGTGGGATGGAGTGGGTGAAGACAGTAGAAAGTAATAGTGTTAAGTTTTTAAATCAGACATATTTATCCCAACTTACTTCCTATTCTTAGATAAGATAACCAGTGGTGTTTCCTGGAAAAATCTGACCAGCCAACCCCAAATCCTTCGCATTTGCCTTGTCAGAAGCTGTACTAAGCTAAGCTAGATAAACAACATGAGCCATGTTGTTGTTTGTTTTAATGTAAAACATTTCCTATTGTTAAATCTTTAAACAATAGCTTTAACCAAGCTTTTGTTTAGTCTTAAATTCTAAGCTAAGAAGATTTTAATGTTGCAAGTGTTAAAGTACAATTAGAAACTACACAGGAATAAACTATTCATTTAGATACTTTCATTTGTTTCGTGAAAGAATAAATAGTTTAGTAAAAATGCTGTTTATTACGTCTGGCAACAGACTTCATGCTACCCCTGCAAAAGACAGTGCCCCAGTTAAGTCCGTGTTGTGCTTTCTGCGCAAACATGACGCACGGATACGAGACGCGTAGAACTTGTGGGGCTTCTATGCTTTTCAACACACTGCGCGGCGTCCATTGGTGTCCATTCCCAAACTGCAGGGGGGCGGTGTATCACAAACGTAAATCTACAAGAGTCAAAGAAGTTTGCCTTAGTTTACAACATGACATATCTGTCCTGGAGATTTTTCCAGGTTCTTTTGACCGATTTCTCTTTTCTGCTGAAGAGTCACACAGATACCTGTAGTTCTGCATTTCAACCACCTGGAGATCCCATTCTTCTGCCATTTTGTCCGCTTGCCTCCGTCCGGCAGGTTAAGAATTTTTGAGTGTCCATGGAGTGGAAATTCTTGGCATGACAGGGACCGCACAAGGGGACAAAGGTGCAAAAATGACGTAATTTGTCTGCACCAAGCCACTCGGACCCAGCAGACACGTCAAGCATAAATCAGCCTTTATAGTCATCGCTTTCTGACTCCCCCAATTAAGAAAACAATAAGCCAAAGTCAGAAATGAGCAACATTTCTTCTAGATGGCCCACCGAGGGATCAGAGTCCATGGGTAAAGAAATCAAACTGGTTTGACGAGTGACTAACGCTAGCAGAGCTAGCACCACCACTTCTGTACTCCGTACAAATTGATGCTACTTCACATGCATTGCTCCTGTTTTAAGACAGTGAAAATCAACCCAGTGAAACAAAGCTTAGTAATGCTTTGGCAGTGGTCAAAAAACAGGGCTACAGCCCCAGCTGAGGCTGAGTTACAGCTAAGGCACAATTTATGAAGTTGGACTATCAAGATGCATGTAAACATATTAGTCAGACCAAGAACAGACTGAGAATAGCTCAATCGACATAGGACTACAGTTGGATTTGGAAAGACTCAGCAGGTCTAGGAATGCCTCAGTGTTCAGCAAGAGCAAATTTCACCTGGAAGAGGAAGTTGATGACTATAATACATAGGGCTCCACCAGAACAAGCAAGCGCCATGAACATATATACATAAAAACATTAAGAGTTGCATCCATGTCAGCCATTCTCGTTAGAATGTTGCTTCCTTTTCGGATGAAACAAAACTAGTTTTATGATCAAGGTATGACCTTACTTTGACTTCTGTGTGTAGGCGAATGTACTGATTGTCTGATAAATTCAAATCAGTTAAACCCTTGTGTTGGTAAATGTTAGTAAATAAGTTTAGGATGAAAACTCATTCAGTGAAAGCTGGAAGCATTGCTTTAGCTGATTTCTTCTACGAGGCAGCCTCATAATTAACTCGTCTACAACATCTTTCTCAACGAGTATGAGAGGAGAATTTAATGAAATAATTCCCCTTATGGTTGTGAAACTGCACAAATGTCCAAGCTGTGTTGTTCAAACTCACAGTTCACTCTACAGCCAAAACTATTAAGTCAATGTTTGAACCTTTAAGGTGTGTGTCATAGCTTGAACACAGTTTCTGGATGCTTCCATGCTACTCAGACTTTCCAGACTTTCTCACACATACGTTTCCATCGCCTGTTTTCTCTTTTTTTCCACCCGCTATTACTGCCTTGTTCTTTGTTTCCTACAGCACCATGTCCCCTCTTTTAATTTCTACTCCATGCTCCCTCACCTCCTCCTTTCTCCACCCTGGCTCCTCCTCACTAGGCCCCTTGCTTTTTCTTCTCTCTGTTTGGTCTGTAGCAGTCATACAGGCTAATGGTTGTAACCACAGTCGTGTTAACCAGGCATCAGAAGTGCTAGAAGTTTATTAGCACATGAAAATGAAAGCAATAATGCAGCAAAAATAAATTGTGTGTTGTGTTGAAACATCTGTTCAGACTCCAGGTTTTTGCATCTTTTTCAGTGAGCTCTGTTTTCTTGGGCAGTCTTTTCCTGTGCAGCCTCTTTCACACACACTCTGGGTTCCTCATTTGTTCATCACGGCATGTTCTTCGTGCCCTGTACTTCCTTATTTGGCTCCCATGTGAACTTGAGCTGCACAGGGGTTTCTTTGATGCACTTTTATTTTTTCAGCATTTCCTCATTCTCTCCCTGTTTCTAGCGTTCTTTCTGTCTCACGTTCTCTTTCTCCCCTCTTTTCATCTGATAGCTCATATATGAAATGGCTCTGATAGCTTCCTGAGGAAATTACACCCACTTCCTGTCTATGTGCCTCCCCATTTGCCACCTTCCACTCCCCCCCTTTCTTTTTCTTCTCCTGTGCTCGGGGGCCTCAGGGATCTGCTGCTGGAGGAGCAGCAGTGCTGGTAGGAATCCCCTCGTCACTGCTAATGAGGCTGGGGTCTGATGAGAGAGCCTGATAAACAGCAGTACAAACACAGCAAGCCAGAGCCATTAGCTGTCTATTTTTGGACAGTGCCCTCATAGAGTATGGAGGACAGGACACAGCCCATTGTGACCAAGTGTAAGAAGAGAACATTGACCTGTGTTTATACAATGGAAACTGGGGCCAGGTGCTGGTACTCACTTTGGGAGAATGGAGCTTTGATTTTGGTGTTTTTAGAGCAGGAAGAACTAAAGTTACGGAGTTTAGCCTGATGTCAGGCTGTTGCAAAAAGTAGATGATGGTGAAGGTGTTCTTATCTGACTGTTCATATCTATTTTCAATATTGCACCAACATTTATACAGGAAGAAGCTTTTAGGGGCCTTTTACACGACAACGGTTTTAGGGTGAAACATAAAAGTATTGTTGCGTTCCGGCAACATTTTTACATGGAAACAGCGTTTTTTTCTGGAGTGTCCGTTTGAGGCTGGCTCGGGAGGTAGCGCAAGTCACATAACAGACGGGTGACGCCGGCGAGACTATGTCCATGTTTTATACTGTCTATGGTTGCACCACTTCTGCACTTAACATTTGGCACTAGATGATCGGCCCAACTCTACTTTGGTGGTGATCTACCAAAAACTTCTTCTGGACAAGACAAGTATAGCGCCAACTATAAGCCTGGCATGCTTGTTACGACGCTGGGCTTTGTCCCGCCCTCAGACGCTGAGCGTCTCTGGGGTCTATGAGGCAGTGGGCTGGCCTGGACGCTGGGCTTCTGCATGATGATTGGATGATGTAAAATGAGCCAGCCAGTGATCTTGAAGTATAACCCTACACTGGAGCATCTTCTGTCGAGAGGAGCTTCTCCAGTTGTAAGTGGCTCAAGTCTTACACCCGCAACACAATGGGCCAAGGTTGTTTAAGCAGTCTAGCTCTGCTGGCCATTGAGAGAACACTGGTAAAAACACCCGGTTAGTACGACAGGGTCACAGATCATTTTCTTGAGAAGGAACGGAGGGTAGAATTTACGTTTAAATAAATAAATAAATTTATGATGTAGGCTGGAAAAAAAAAGCTGCCCCTCCTTGATTGACCAGCAACTGCCACTGGTATACAGTATCCCTTACATAGATTATAGATCATTGTCATTATTGCTATCATGACAAAAGTGTTTTTCCCAAACAGGTTCTGCATCAGCACTGTTACAAAGCTCGATCATCAATTTATCTTTGTACTTTTGCACTGAACCAAACAGTGCTGTCACATTTCTGTTTGTGTGATTTTAAACAGCAGTGAGGTGTGATATATAACCATAATGTGAGCTCTGCATGTACACATACTGCTGTTCTGTCTAGCCCTTTTTTTTTAATCTGTGTTTCTGTCTCAGCTGTGACTCTACTTCAGTGATGAAACGACTTTGCTCCACCATCCCGCCTCCTTATCTCTAAGGCCAGGCATACACTGTGCAATTTTACACACACTGCGGAGGAATAAACTCACACTGTGTGAGGAGCTTGTACGGTTGCCAGTCAGACTTTGGTGTTCATGCTGTTAGCATTAAATGAACCGAGCAGCTTCGACAATTATGTCTTCACCATTCTTCAAGTTAGTTTTAAAAAAGGTCCAGCATTTTGGCTCTTTCCAACACAAATTTCACTTATATTCAAATCAGCGTGTGTGTTAGTGTTTGTGTGTGCGAGAGTGTGAGTGGATGTGGGTATCTAACTGTGTCCATGTGAGGTATCAACACTGAGCTGCACTCAGGCTTTTACTTTCTGCTCATTCTGGTGAGTCCAGCTCAGATCATGTGATCATGTAAGAGTCTTATTGTGAAGAAACTCGCTCGATTAAATTTAACTCTCTTGGTTTGGTGTTTGATGTAAGTGTGTGAAAGTTTATTACCTCAGATGCACGGCTCCTTTTCTTGGCATCTGGCTTAGTTTAGGAATTATTTTATGAGTTAGGGTAATGCTTGATTGAGATCTTCAACTGTGGGGTCAAAGGTTGTGTTTTTGAGGTTATTTAGAAGACATAGAAATGCAGAAGGTGTGTAAGGAAAGGTTATCCAATGCTCCCAAATCCACTTGATGACACTCTGTTCTGTGGTTGATGCTGAAAATAAAAACATCAGCAATCTCAACAATTCATGGTGATCACCTGCATGACTGAGCACTGGATTATATAACACTGTCTGAGTCTAGCTCCTCATAACTGATCCCCCTCCCTCCTGACAGTCACCATTTAACAGGTGCGGGACCCTCCGGTCGCAATATGGACTCTGAAGATGCCCACTTCGGGGTGAGGTCACAGCTTGACTCCTCCTCTGAGGGGGTTAACAACGGGGTTTGCATAAGATCTGATGTAACAGTGACTCAGATATTATTAGGCTGCAGAGTAACCTCTGAGTGACCTGGTGGAAATATGAAATGCTGAACTGTGCTGCTTCCTTTCCTCAATGTTCTAGAGATCTAATGAAACAGGTGCTTTATTTTCTTTTGCTTGTACGCAGAATTAAATCTCCTCCTGGTCTGCCCTGAGGTGGGGAGGAATGCTGCTGTAAAGGACCAGTTGTCATACAACACACACACACACACACAGACAATCACATAGGAATGGCCCCCTCCCTAATACGTGCTCAGTCTTACAGTCTTACAGTCTTAACTCACACACACACACTCATACAAAGGCACGTACGCTTGATGGCTATCATCGGATTGATGCCACCTGACACTTAGTTAGTGCAGGAATGTGATGAAAGGGGGCAGAGGAGTGCAGTGGCTAACTCTCAGGAGCTGATCTCTGACATTTTTGGGATGTTACGTCAGAATTCTTATTGTAGTTTGTTTCCTCTCACCCTCAGCCAAATCTATAGTGACCCTCACAGATTGGAGCGTATGCCAGGCTATCACAACCCAATGGAGAGAAAAGGAGGAGGGTCAAGTTTCTGCTGAAACTCACAGACTGTCTCCATCTGTTGTCTGAACTGTGCCATATGCTGGAATGCACCACCTGGCTCCTCCTGCCCCTCCACGATCTCTTTAAATGTGGAGCAGAGTTGACCTTCCCCACTTCCCTCCTATAAGTAGCAGCAATTAGCTTCCCCCCTGACTGCTCCAGTTTATGTCTCGGAGTACAAACATGGATTACAGTGACTCAGATATCCACAGAGACACAATAACAAGGGATCGGCTTCTGCATCTCCTGTAATGAGGAAGCTGAAGTGCTGCCATCATTATTGTAACATCAGTAGCCGCAGTGCTGGAGGAGTCAGGGATTTAAAAAGCATCCATCATTTTTTAATGAAGTTAACTCAGACAAGGGATCACTGTCAGTGCTCCTGCGTTAGCGCTGCAACTATTAATTGATGCATTAATTGAAAAACACTTTTCTTCACATATTTTTCACACACAAGTTTGACATCTCATTCCTAGTTCACTGAATATCTGATGGTTTTAGACTATCAGCTATACAAAACAAGACATTTGATGCCCAACAACCATTTTGAAAAGTATTTTTCTGTTTTCCGGTTTTCCCCACTCTACTTCAGAAAATGCTCTGTAAATCAGCTGATTGCATAAATATTAATAATTGATAACCCTAGTCTCTTAATGTAGATCTGGTACATGGTTAATGGACACCACTCAACGATAGACGATAGAAGAAAACCATGCATGAAGGAAACATGCAGGGCAGGGTACTGATATAGTTATAAAAAGATAATTATGCACAGCTTATTGATTGAACTAGTCTTGTACAAAATGTGTTAACTCTTTGCAGCTCCTCATTTCCGACTCTTAGTCATCTAAGTACACACCTGTCATCAGGACTTTATCTTATCTCTTGTATCTCAAGCTGTAACAGCGCAGCATTTCATCTTTCCACCAACAAAAGGCTTGTTCTGCTTTTGCAGGATTGTTGTTGTTGTTGCTGTCATGGTGACAACTTTTTCAGTGTCTGGGGAAGGTGTTGGTGGTTTTTATTTTGCAAGATCTCTGTGGTTGTGTGTATTTATGTGTGAGTCTCTCTGTTTGACTAACCCCTCCTACACGTGTTGCTCCAGCAGTGGCCTTTCCCAGCCCACAGCCTGCTGAATACGACCATGAATGAACAGTCTCTCTTTTTCTCTCAGTGTATATATCTCTGTAACACACTCGCTCTGTGTCTCTTTGTCCCTCTGATTCACAGCTCTGTTCTCTCTCTGTGTCTCTTTACAAGAACTCACCTTGACCTCAGAGCATTTTTCAGCTCCGCCACTGTACACACTCACACACAAACTCACACACTGTGTTCAGGCCATTCAGTGAATAGTGGTTGTCTGCACAGACATATTTCCTTTAAACTGACCACCAAGTGATTTTTCAGTTCCTGTAAAATAAAACTCAGACTGCATAACCACATATTCACCGGTATTATTAGACAGTTCTGTTAACACGCCACTCGTCTTATTTAATTCTGTAAGATTCTGTGATTTGAAAAAGAACTGTTACAGTTGTTCAGCATTAAGATTTACCCATGTTTATCTCCAAGAAATGGTAACAAAAAAAGTTTTAAATAACAGAAAAAATAGATTGTATGGCAACAAATCCAAAAGTTGTCTGTCTTTTAAATTGTTTTAATAAAAAATGATCCAAGGTGACTCGTTAAACTAGTCAGTAATGAAAGACAACATTTAAATTCAGACCAACAGGCTCGTTTTGAGCTTGAATGAAGTCAACATTGAGCACAAGTTATCAACACAGCTGAACCATGTGATAACAGAGTCTGTAGGTAAACAGTGGGTTCACAGAGTGCTGCTAATGTTTGCAGCTTTAAGCTCTTCTTTCAAGTTAACATTTTCCATATGCCTGTGTAAGTTAGGAATTACTCCGGACCAGTCGTCATATGCCTATTTATCCCAAAACACAACTTTACTTACTCTTCATTATCTGGTTCAGTATAGATCATAGTGTACAGTCGGTATTGTGTCATAGTTAGGGGCAGGGTGTTTGGCAGGAGGAAAACAGTCCTTTTTTCCCATCTGCACTTACGCAAACTCAGAGATTATGACTTGAAGAAGAGCTGTATCCTTCACTGAGTCATTGCTGGCAATTTATCCATCTATTTTTTTTATTGATTTTGCAAATATAAAAAATGATACATGAAACGACTTATACTGACTGGGACAATAACAAAACTAAACGAAACAACAAACTGTAACTTTAGGAGATTCACAAGAGGCGCCAAAGAAACCCATAAGGGCTTGTTGAGTGGCTCTCCTTGAATTGGGAGGAAGTGATTGAAAAAGAATGAGATGTTGCAAAACTAAAACAAATAGGATCAAGTTGTTGCCTTTAAAAAAAGACTACTGGATGAATTATCCCACTTACAAAATGTAATGTCTGTAAAACTTAATGGACAAGCATGGCTTAATGGATTTCATCCACTTTATGGCTACTATTGTCAACAATGATCTTTGTTACACAAAAATTCAAACAAGCAGCATCAATTAGAGTGGTCAGTATTTCTCTTACATTATATGTCTTGAATTTTGCCCTGGAAAAACTGTGCACTCTTTGGATAAGGTAAATATAACGTTAAAGTTACCTCAGGGCCGACTACAGACATACAGATGTACGGATTTTGGATTCAACAGGTGACCAAACTTCTCCTCCTGTTTGATGGCATAGCCTTGCTGTTCTCTTCTTGGCTCCTACCGTTTTTGTAACAAATGAAATTTCAAATCCCATTTTATTAGTTCATTTATTGTGTAGAAGGACGCACAGCCACTTTCAGTACTTTAGATAGTGGTTTGTTTTCCTGCCCAGCCCACACTGGAAGTAATGTTTTGTGGACTGCTGACTGTCCCTACACTGCCTGAGCTAATTTAATGTAGCTTAGCATTTAAATTTCATGGTTGTAGCCATAACTTGTTTATGATTTGTTTAACCAACAAGTAGTTCTGTAGGTAACTAGAGAAGGAGACAGTGTTAAATCATTTAATGGAATTAACCCACCCGCTCCTGTCTCCTGTGTAACATATAAATATTGATTTAGACCTAACAGAATGAAAACCATCAGTAAAATAAAATATGTAATCCTTTTTTGTATTATGGGATACAAAGTGTAGCAAGGCAGTATTTGTGATGGGTCTCCCCCTGTTAACGTTTCAGTTCCTCCTGTAATATGATGTGATTGCTTTTCTATTGCCCATGAAACCACTGAGCTGAGGAGTTTTTTCAAGTAAATCAAAGTTATCATCCTCTCAGACTGACTATCAGAGAGAGCAGTCCAGTCAGTACACATAGCTGCAGGAAGTGATTTAACTGTTACTGCAGTGGCTATAAAGTGACTCTAACTAATTCGAGAAGTGATTTGGTTTAAGAGCTTGATTTTAAAGTGAAAGAGATGGCACTGTTGAACCAAAGTGAACAGACTCTACCCAGAGCAATAAATAAATGGTCAAAAAGAATTAAAAAAACAGGCTTGAAATCACGTCTTTTTTTCCCCACAGTGATTATTAGACACACGTTTTTCCTGCGACACACTCACACCACCTTGCCCTCTGTACTTACACTTTGCCCTTTATACTCGCCAAACAGTGGACAATGGCTGATGTTGTACAGTGTGAATGCTGTTTTCTTATGTGTGTGTATTTTAGGGTGTTCCCTGGTGGCGGCTCTGGGTCTGCAGCCTTCAGAGAACTGAATGCATGTGTTATTTGTGTGTCTTGGGTGTGTGAGTGCAGGGGAAGTGGAGTGGTGTGGGGGCAGAGTGGTCACCTGTGATGATGTTGTTTTGTTTTACTTTTCTCCCATTCATGGATTTCAAAGCAAAGACTTGCATGAAGCTTTAATCTCAGATTAGTTAAATTACAGTTTTAAACCTCAAAGGTTCACATCATCCCAGCTTGAAGAGAGATTTTCTCTCTGAGTGTATTTCTAAACCTATGAAAAAGTACTGCCAGATTTCAAATTTGTCCAAACTTTTAATAAAAGCTGAAATCGAAAATGTCTGTTTTGCATTGCATGTTAAACTCTGAATTATTCCCCCTTTGGTTTCAACACCTCGACTGAATGTTTCAGTGTGGCCTGGGGGAAGAGAGGACTCAGCTTTTTACACAACACCTCCCCAACTCAATAAAATAATCAAAATAAGTTAGTCAAAAATCTCTTTAATTGCTTTATTATGAGTTCATTATCACTCATTAGTGTTCTATACCCATTGCATTAGATTATAACCTTAATTTTAATACTATAAATATTGTTAATGTTACATGCTTTAAAAGTTTTCCCATATACTAAGTGTTTTTTCAACACAAAATGTAGCTGTTAGTGAAAAAAACGACTAAAACTCAACCAAGCTTTATACTTCCTTGCTTTGATTGGACTGTATGAATGGGATCCTTCTTGCCTAAAGAGCTAAACTAACCCTGTTTCTCTCCTGAGGAGTTGGGATTGTCTCCTGGACGTTTCCCGTCTTTGGGCTTGGTGTTACTTCACTTGGAAAGTTCACTGTGTCCAATCTTTAATCTGGCTTTATGTCTGGCTTGGCTCAGCAGGGGTTCAGGAAGTCAGCGAGGGAGCCCACTGGTTCAAAGTATAGCTTATAATGTTTGCTAATTGTCTTGTTTTCTTCCCCTCTCACAAGCAGGGCGTGTTTGGGGCTCATTGCTCTAACCCAGCCATGAGCATCATTGGGGCCGAGGATGAGGATTTCGAGAACGATCTGACCGATGTGAGTCATCACTAGTAACTTTTATCATCATCTCCTGCTGTTGCTTTTTTAAAAGTTGCTTCATTTTCCAATCATTTTACGTATCATGTTTTTTTCTTCTGTGTGGCGTCTCACTTGATCAGGTGGCCGATGACCAGTGCACGACCTTCAACAATATAGAAAACCTGAAGGATCGGCCGACCCACCTGCTGGTCTTCCTGCAGCATGTCATCCTCCAGTTTGACCCCGCTCCCCTGGTGAGAACTCCGTAACCCAGCACTCTGTCTACACAGGATCTGTTCCAAGAGGCCTCTAACTCACACAAGTCTGGACAGACATTTTCTAATTAATACAGCGTCTACACAGGAGATAGAGCACATCACATTTCAATGTACGCATTCCTCCAAGAGAGGTGTGTCTCAATAAAAAATGTTGTTGATAGAAACGACTGCTGAAACAACACCCAAAGCAAAATTATTAAGGTGATTAAAAGGTGACAAAAAATAACAGTTTGTTTAGCAGTTGATGAAAATTTACTTGCTGCTTTACAATGAATTTATTTGGTCAACCCTTGATGTTACTGTTTATCTAAATGCGGATAAAAAAGAAGAGGGGGATATGAACAGAGGGAGGAGGGAGGCAGAACGTGAGCAAAGGATCTGGACAGAACTGAACAGAGGACGTTGTGGTCATAGGGTTTTCATCGTCACCACAGGACTAGCCAGATGTGTCCAACATGTGGACGCTTGATAACAGTGACAACTAGAAAAGCACTCAGAGAGCTCAGACCTCCGCCAAGTGTATTGTGATTGTCACACAACACTTTAGTCCTTTAGAGGAAAATTAAGATGACCCAGTACATATTTCATACTTTGGATCTTAGTTTCCAGAATATTGCCAGGATGTGGATCATACTTTTACATCTGTCAGAAATGATTGTGTCCTTGTCTTGTATTCTTCAAAGCAATCCGACCATATATCGTGACGCTATATACTCATATGGTGAAAACTGCCCTATCTCACAATGACAAAGAGAGCGTTAAAAATGTCCTGGATCCAGATGGTGATCCGGATCACCTCCAAAATGTAATCACTTCTTCCTTATCCCATTTTGAACATTTCCTGAAAATTTCATGAAGATCCATTTGTTACTTTATGAGTTACGTTGTTCACAGACAAAAAAAAAACAAAGAGACAGACAAACTCTCCCAAAAACATAACCTCCTTGGCCGAGGTAATGATAACAATTAAAGATGAACTTTTACTCACAATAAACCAAAAGTCCAATAATCACATAAAAGAAAATCACAGGTCATTACACCTACAGCTGGTTTTGCACCTAAAAGATAGTTTTGAATCCTAAAGTCAGAGCATGAAACCGTTACTGGATCTGTTGAGCAGTTGTAGTGCTGAAGTGTAGATAAGAATAGCTTGTGTTTTGCCTGAGCTGACATAAAACAGGCCCGTCCCCTCCTCTTTGTTCTGCATGCAGACACTGTGACCCACCCAGGTACTGTTTCATCTCCCACAGTCATCACATCCCGCTGCTTTATCACCCCTTCCCTTCACAGAGCTCCATGTAAAGAGTAGAGAGTTCAGGAGGAGCTTTTTGACCTCAGGATAGTGTTGTTCCTGTAAGTGGTGGATGACCTCTAGAGAAGTGGGTGTGATGAATAATTTAGATTAAACTATGAAGGTGGTCGTGATGGAAATGACTGTGATGCTTTGACATTATGATTAAAATGATTAATTTGACTTTGATGAGCAGCTCAGCCCTTTGCAGCATACCCTTGAAGATCAAGTGTGACATTTAGTGAGTTAAGATTGATTTACAAAGTATGTCAGTGAATAATATGACTGTGTGTGACCTTGTTAGTGATATCAGAGACTGTGCGCTCAGAATGGCACAGAAACCTTACAGTACATGCTCAGTATGCTGCATTTTTTCATGTCTCACTAGTCTTCTGTCCGTCTCTTCTCTTATAGCTGTGTTACCTCCATGCTGATCTCTTCAGGACCCTCAGTGCCAAAGAGACCAAGAAGCAATTTGTGGAGTTTTACAACACTTTCTTGGACAAGGGTGCAGTAAGTAATAGATCCGCACCAGTGCCATCCAGCAACAGTGCAAAATTTGTGGATTTGTTGCAGTCTCAGTCGAGTGTTGTAACTAATTTCATGAATGTGCACCAAAAGTTCAAACCTGGTTGAAAGAAGATGTGATCACACCGGATGTTAAGTCTTACGCAACGTACCTCACCTTAGAGATTAAACATTATTACTCCATTTCCCTACATGCACTCTGAGGGAACTGATTTGCAGTTATCACTTTTCCCTCAAGGAAGTGCAGCAAGTTTGATGACCTTAAAAGACCCATTTCCATTTCCCCACTGTGTGTCTGGACTCCTTCAGCTCTGGCTTTTATATTCATAATGTCAGCCTCGGGTTTGGACCCAGTACCTTATTGTGATTACTTTAGCAGCTTCTGCAGATGTAATAAGACTTGAATTATCAAAAATTATATTTGGGAGATTTTGTGGTTAGAAAAACTTCCAGAGGACTTGAAGCTCAGTGGTTCTTTTCAGCTTGGAGTCTCTGCTTTTTTCCTTTTGAAAGTCTGTGATGTATCAGTTTGTCACTAATACTCACACTCCCTGTGTTTATTTAATGGTGTTTATTTTAAATAACTCAGCTGATGAAATCATAAATCCCTGTGCAGCGTAGATATTTATTGTTCTCTCATTTAGTCTTATCAATAGATTCTTGATATAGTCCCCGGCTGTAGTCTATGATTAAGGCTCCTGAGAGAGGCACACACTGTGTACACACGCTGTATTTGCAGCGTTGTGTTGGCTCTGTTTGCTCTGTCTCATCTCTGTGACCCTGCAGCACTCTTCACTTCCTGTCTGTTTCTGTGCCGTTGTCTCTCCACAGCACACCTGGTCTCTGTCACATCTCTGTAATATTTCCTCCTCACAGCTCCTGCACTCTGCATGTCTGTCACTCCCTCCCTGTCTGTCTTTGTGCCCCCCTCCCCCTCCTCTCTGTCTGACCCCGCAGCTTCCTGTAAAGATCGTGGGAAAGCCCTTTAGGGGGGAGATCATCCTCTTTTAGCATCTCCTTTTTTCTTTTTTTCTAACCTCTCTCTTTCTTAAACCCGCTGACTTCAACTTAGCATTCACAGGTGCATGGTCTGCTAATACCTTTGCATCTCCTAATTTAATATATGTTTGTTTTTCTTATTTCTAATGTTGAAATGACCCCTTGTGGTAATAGCTTGTTACTGCACATTTTATTCTGAGTCTTGATGATGTCACAATGTTTTTCTTTGTTTAAGCACATCACATGGCACCACAGCAGTCAGTGAACTTGATGGACTTTCTATTACTCCATATGTTTATATATTATTATTTTTTTAATTTAGTGGTTATTTGTTTGAAAGTGTAACTTTTGGCACCTTGAAGAATATGACCAAATAATGGGATAACACTCTTCAGAAGCAGCCTAAAAACACTGAAAGAGGTTACAGCAGTGTAGCTCTTACTTGAGTAGGTGTCACCTGGTGAAAGTATGGGTGTATATGCTGGGTTGTAACTCAAAGTCAGTCAAAGCAAAAGACTTTATCTCCTGCCATGAATAATGATATTATTTTTTCTGTCTCCGTTGTGTTTTCTCTCCAGATTCTAAGAGTTGGAATACCTCCCAATATAATCTATGAACTTGGTAAATTACCTTTCCAGTAGAATTTTTTATAAAATCTCTTTTGTACTTGACATAGTATGTAATCACACTTCACCTGTCTCATTCACTCACTTCCTGTGTGCACCTCTTCGTAAAGACCGAACCCGTCCTGATCTGCTCACTGAGGATGTTCAGAGGCGATATGCTCAGGAAATTCAGGCTCTGCAGGCTTCTGAAGTGGCCAAACAGCTGGAAGATTTCAGGTATGAGTCCTTATTCTGTTCTCTGAGGGGACATTTACACAGTCTGTCGTACAGTTTTGTGAAACCAGAATATAAGCCTTAAGTCAGGATCACAGCATTCTGATTTTAGACTAATGTTTGTCATGGATTGAGGGAACTTCTCTTAGCTTTGATATTTAATGGCACACAGTATCACTGCAATAGTGATCTCTAAGTGCATTCATTATCCCCTTTAAAAATGCTTTACAAAGCAAGAAAAACAGGCTGAGTGCTACTGAAAAACAATCTCAATCTTTTGTTGACTGTGAAGAAAGAGTGACACTACAATAAGAACACAGCAGGTTACCAACAGAACATTAAAAGCCCCTGTTTTTTCCTTTTACAAGTCAGAATAATCCAACTCAGTCTTACATTATTGTTATCACAATGCACTGTGCTCCCAGAGGACATCTTGAGATGTTTTCAAGGTCAAGAAAAGATAAAATTTGTGAGGCCATTCTTTGGTTTCTTTTCATACCAGAACAAGATAACACTGGATTAGTATTCAGATTCATTATTTTCAATACATAAAAGCTTAAGAGACACTAAAATATCAAAGTGAGTAAGAGGTTCTGTATTCAGATGTTGTCCTGTGGTTTAAATTGTTTAGTATATTTGTTTTTGAAGTGTCATTTAATGCGTTGTGATGCACTGAGAGACCCCTTTCTTTTCTTGCTCATTATGTCTCAGGAAAATATTCATCAGAGTATGTATTTTTTCCTCTGCTCTAACCTTACCAAACCCCTGCCTCCATTTTTGTGTTGCACAGGCAGAAAAGGATGATGGGTATGACCCCCAATGAGGCTGAGCTCATTGATGTGGAAAGCCACTATCCCACCGACCGCATCCCCACGGAGATGAAGGAGAAGTCTGTAGCTGAGAACCTGCTGGACAAGATGTCTGAAACACAGTGAGTGTTTCTTTTTCCTTTGCCTCTAACAGCAGCAAAACAAGAAAAACACCCCAAACAGTTTAAAATGTGCCTGTTTGAAAAGGTTACGGGCCTGGAAGATGAATAAAGGTTTTTTCTTTTGGACGCTGTTATGCCCCTGGTATTTGAAGTGCTTCAAAAGATTGGAAGAAGAAAACAAAGGGATTGACTAAATAGCTTCACTTGGAAATTAACTGTATCTATCTTTACTGAACAGCCTATTTCTTCAAGGAACATTTGTTTACATTAAGTGAAGAGCTGAGCAATAACATCCTTGACATCATCAAGTTCATTATAATCTCTGGGTTCAGAGTTTGTTGCATTCAAGCCCGTGCCTTCTTTGCAGGCTCATAGACTGTCTGCAATCTGGCTTTTAAAAGTCTATGTCAGAGAGTTTATGACTCGGTGATCTGATTGATGGACAGCGCTAAGCACTCACACTCTCACTGGGGATGCAGTGGAGTCAGTGACCGCTGTCTTTAAGCTTCAAAACACCTCCTCAGAGACAGAGTCCATGTTTTATACAGTAAACTGTCCTAGCTTACATCTTATCTTAAAAACCATCTTTTACAAATTTCAGCTAAAGGGTAAAAGAAATTGAAATAGCTGAAATGATTGGCACCACATAAACCTACAGTATTGTATTCTCAGCACAAAAAGGAGATGCCAGTGATCAGAGCATCAACAAGAAAGGTTTTGTTACTTCTTTGAAGGTCGAGTCAAGAAACTGACCAATTACCAGAAGTTAGGTAAAATGTTGAACCAAAAACAATGCAGAGGGCCTGATTCACAAAAGTTTCTTGGCTTTTGCAGCAACTAGACTGGTGCAAATAAACTAAAAAGCCATCAACTTATTTGTAAAGCATGTGCAAAGTATTAAATGAGCCACAAACTGCACTGCTGAACAAATAGTGCTTCTGGGCACCGCTGTCGTTTGGAGCAAACAATACCACTTTCTATGCAAATGAACATCAAAGAACACCTGAACCAACACAAACAGCTTCACAAACTCAAAGTGAAATATTCAGCGTCTGCCGAGAGTTTGTTATAATTGTACCAGTGTATTCGAAAGCACAGTGATGCTTAACTTCTTAATGTTTGAGAAAAAGTTTCTACCTCTAGATGACATAAAATTGATTGATTAATATTTGGCTGGCTTGGAGTTCTCCTGATATGAACTGTGAAATTTATGTCACAGGATGACTCCACCATAAAAAGTTAAGAAGTGTCCCTTTCCACCGAGCTCTAGGGATGTGGTGATGCTCATAATTTGTTTGAGTCACAAAGCAATGCAAATTTGGAGCACACTGGGCATTGTTACTGAACTTTGTGGGTGTATTGTATTGCTGTATGATTTGTGAACTACACCTTGAGATGGAGCAGATTGCAGGGGCAAAAAATGCAAAAGTCATGGCGCTACATCCTTTTTTGGTCACTTCCCCCAGAATGAATGGTTTAGTTGGAGGAAAAGATTATTAAAGGTTATTTAGAAAAATTGCATCCAACTTGTCTTTTACTTGCTAATCCACCCTCCGAGCTGAGAAAACGATTGGTCATTGATAAAAGTTTCAAATGCAACCTTTTTGCCCCTGTACCTTCTGTAAAACTCCACCTTCTGGTTTGTTTTTTATCCAAGCTGTGCACATTACAAATCTTGTGGAACCAAGCCATAACGAACACAGCATGCAGATCAAAAGAACCCAGCACACTTTACAAAAAGAGCCAGAGAGGCAACAGTGATTGGAAGAGAAAACAACAGAGTGAGGAAGGAAGTGAAGAGGCAGAGAGGAAAAGATGGAGTCAGCAGTGCCACGCTGGCAGGAAGGCTCTGTGCTGGCATTTTGCCAACCGGGGGGAGGGATGTTGGTGTTTGTGGTAGTAGAGGGGGGTTACACAGACTAAGATAAGAAGGGAGAGAGAAAAGGACCAGAGGGTTATCGATGCTGCGTAGCACCTGCCCTGGACACCGTTAAAGACACAAAGCAGAAGATCTAGAGGAAAGTTAATCCATCCTTGACCTTGTAGCAAACTGCAATGTGTTATCCTCCATGAGACGTGAATGAAACAGGGAAAGAGGAGGCCAAGGAGAGGGCAGAGGACTGTCTAACTTCATCTTGTCAGAAGAGAGGAAAAAATAAACAGAAGTAGAAGAAGATGTACACGTCCTCTGGATTGAACCACAATGTCAGTGGAGAAAACACAGAAATCTTGCAGACTTATCGTTTAGCTTTGGCTCATTCACTTAATATCACACAGTTAGATCTTTATCTCCAATTCACAAACAACTCATGCAGTTCATCTTTTCATCCTCAAACAATCATCTCTTTATTTTCCTCACGCTACACTCCCACACTCTTGCACCCAGTCACCCCCGTCAGACACCCCCCCAAATAACCACAACAAAGTGACCTCGCCCCTCCCGTCCCTCATTGGTTTCTCTCATGATGAGGACCAGGCAACCAGACAATTTGATTGGATTAGGCAGGGAAATCCCGGGAAACCCCTCCCACTCTTTATGTTCATAGCAAAACACAAGTATCCAATTTCCACAATGTTGCCTGCCTGTTGCATCAGACAAAAAAAGAGTTAAATAGACATTTCCGCTGCGCTGGACCCTTCTTAACTTTGGATTCCCTTTGCAGACAGCAGCAGCAGGCAGTGCAGATAAAGTTTTAGACAGACTTCAGGCAATAGTTCGACTTTTTTTTGCAGATCTTCAACAGTGCTAGTTGATTTTTGAATTCTTTTTTAAAAGGCAAAAGGTGCAGCTTTGGATGCATCTTTTACTTTTTTGATACTTTTTTTTTTGTTTTTTCCTTCTTTTTCTCCTGCACCGATTTTAGATAATGTTCAATAGCTTCTGCTCTGAACACAACAACACAACAGTCAGCTTTGAGTTGGATCAGGAAAAACTTAGTTGCTTCAGGTTCCATAGACCTAAAACAAACTTAACTATCTGTCGAGCACGAGAGAGAAAAAATGCTACTTAAAAAGAAAAGGTGAGCTTGATGCTGCAGGATGAGTTTCCTTTTTCTTTGCATTCATCTGTATGTAACAGGAACATCACTGACGGCCTGTTTCTTCTTTTTCAGACCTACGATCGTCTCAGACGAGGAAAAATGGTGAGATGAGATGCATGTGGAAAAGTTTAATGTGTTTGCACAAGTGTCAATTTGTGCACATGTGGCTGATTTGATGCCTGCATGCTTTTCAAGAATGGGTGTGGTCAAACCTTAAGAAGTTTGCATACCGGCTCATGTGCACAAATACTTTGTCAAACATTCCTTTCTGTATGGTTTGCATGTGAAATGTCTTTTTTAAGAGCGTGTGTCTTCTCACTTTGTTTTAAAATTCACTTAAAAACTGTTAAGTGACAAAGTTGTTTCGATCATGGTCTTGATGAATGTATGGGAAAAAGCTAAATTACCAAAGTATCTTATACAGCTTTTTTTAAACGCTGAGATAGTGTCGCTCCTTTGTGGTTTGAGTTCTTTGTGAAGTAGTCAGTGTATTCAGACAGCACTCTGTAAAACTGAGACTCTTGCAAGACACTTGTGCTTTTGTTTTGAGCTCATCCCCAGAGGCTCCTCCCTCAGGTCCTTCTCTTTCCTCTAACTGCTCGTATTTCCCTCGACTGCTCCTTTTGTGTTCTTGTGTCGAATTTCTTTCTCCTCCCTGCTCTTTTCAACTCCTCCTGTTTTGGACATCTTTAATTCTCCAACTCCCTGCATCTTCCCATCCTCGTTTTTTTTCCTCACTCTCCACCCACACACTCAGTTTTTTGCAAGTCTTTTAGCACCATCATCATTGACATTAGAGACCAAATGCACCAAGGACAGATGCTCCAAGAATAAAACTGTAATGCTTTTGCTGTAGCACTGAATTAAAATGAGATCAGTGAGTTTTATGAGAAAAATATTTGAGAAAGTATTATAAATTATGCATCGCAACTTTTTTTTTAACTTTTCCTGCAGCCAATCCATCTTTTCAGCGGTGGCCTTCTACATGAAGCACCTTGGTGTTAAAACCAGGGCAGTTGACAGTAAGAAGTCCAGAGGAGGCTTCTTTAGGAACAAACTGGTTAAGGTAAGCTACTGTCACCTATGCAGATAAGAAGTCTTTGTTTGGTAGTTTTCATAATTTTCAGCCTTAAGACATCACTAATTTTTCATTTTTGTTTTCTGTCATGTTTTATTTCTCCATGAATCCAGGGGTGGAAGGAAGACATCAAGAACAAGCCAAGAGGAGGGTTTCAAATCCCCAGCTGGAGGCCAGGCACTAGTATGTATCCACTTTTTGTGTTACAGTACTAAACATCACACATCTGAATATTCTCTTTTACACCTGATATTTAATTCCTTGATATTTCTGAATGATATGTTCGGATAATCCGGTGCAATCTCCTCATGTACATATAAAATGAATTTATAATCTTTAAATGTGAATGTACATGAATGATCTGGATATGAGAACCTGTTGTTCTGCCCTTCCTTTCCATTACAGCTGAGGTCAAACCTAAAACGGAACCTGAAGGTACTTGTCCTCAAGAGACCCCCCCTTCCTCTCTTATATGTAAAATGGTCACATCCTTACTAATTATAAGCATGTCTGCATGTCCCAAATCAAACTGCGAGGGGATGATTGTTTGAAGAGTTAATAGCTCTGTGGTTCTGTAATCACCAGAAAAACTCACACACTTACATCATCTGCAGGCCTGTGGGTGTTCTTGTACCAAACTAACCCCTCTTGTTCACTACAGAGGCCCTAATTACACTGTACTCATCCTGTTTGTTTGTCTCTTTTTCACGGACTGAAGTGCTTGTGGGTCTATTTTTTTCTGCAGCTGCTGTGTCCACAGTTTAGCTCTCTTATACATTTCACACTTTTCTTCATCTCCAGCGGAAAAAGAGAAAGTGGCTCCCGAACGTAAGAGTCTAGTTCCGGGGAGAGGATCCTTGACAGAGTCTGTGGTCCCATCCCTCCCCAGTAAGAAGTCTGGACCCAGTGGAAGCCCCGCCTCCCTGCCAGGGTCAGACAACAGTGACGGGTCAGGCAACAACATCATCACTGCCGTCAGTCCTGAGTCCTCTCATACTGAAGGTGAGCCTGTCTTGACTGAATGAGTCTGGGGTCTACCACTAGAGCTTTGGAAGGGTTTAAAGTGTTTGATTGGAACCAGATGATAAAATGATAAAAAACAGGAGGATAATGGATCCACTTTGTTGTACTCGGGTTCAATGAGGCCTGGGAAAAAAGGCCTTTGTGTGCAAATATACTCACAATGACATCACAAACATGTAAAGCAGTTATAATATTAACCATAATAAAATTACTTGTTTGGCAACTTACCTTGCAAAAAATGCAAAATATAAGAAATATAAGGGGTTTGAAAGAAACACCAGGAGATGCTAAAGTTACTGAAAATGTAAGAATGATAACCAAGTTTCTTTCTGTCCAGTGGTTGTTGAGGCACTTTCCTCTTATCATAGTGTCACAAGGAAGAAGTCTGCATGTGACTACAGAATTCCTAACAGTTATACAGTACAACCACTTATTATTAAGTGATAAACTTTGGTCATACTGACTGTGATGGGTAAACCGGTGTCTCTGGTGAGGCTCTGCTTTCAGAAAAATACACAGAGCAGCAGGAACTCTGATTGACCAAATGTTGGTGTTTGGAGCAGTCTTTGTTATTTCTGTGGAAGCTTCTCGCTTAATCACATTTAATCTACACACAAGCACTAAACATTGTGTCTTCTGAATAGTCTGGGCATACAGACGGTGAATGTTTAAGTGAAGACTGTTTAAATATGCATTTGAAGCCTGAAAAGAAAGCAAAGATTTCAAAGCCTCTTCAAAAAAAAAAACATTCTTTAGATTTTTTTTCTTTTTCATTATTTAATCAGAGGTTGGAAAGTTGGGACTTTTTTGCCAAATTTTAAGATACTCCTATTTTTTTAATTTCAGATACACTGAAATGAAATGGGGAGGAGTTTGAAAGTGATCTTGAAAAAGTCTCCCTTCTAGATATATGTCTGATCATAATCCACACTTAAATATGAGATTATCAGCGCCAATATTACTGGTTACAGGTTATTTTAGATTGCTACTTCTGAGCTTCCAGATCGGGTCAACCAGGACTGGATTGTTTTATAGCACATCTAGATCTCTATGACAACGCCACGCCAGCTGACAAAATTTAGTTGTGAGAAGAGATAAAACACAGGGATCTGTAGAGAAAGCTAAACGGGAGGGTGATACAGCCCAAGCTAAAGGCTAATTAGCTAATTAGCCTTTAGCTCAGGTATGTATGTTGAGTGGTACACTTAAAGTTTCATTGTACAGCTGTAAAGCAACGAAGCTTAAGTGGGAATTATACACACTGGTAGTATTTTACACATAAAGGTCCTGCCTTATTTGAGTTTTTCTTCCTTCACACTGTCTTTAACTCATCCTACAGGCCTGTCAACCAACCGCTTAGAGCCTCCAACCCTGTCAGACGGGGGTGATGTGTCACCTGTTGGTCTGCCTGGAGGACTTAACATTGGAGAGCCCTTCCCAACTGGTGACACTCCCACAGAGGAGAACATGGAGAAAGAGAGGTGAGGGGGTGGAGACAGTAAACAGCAGCATTCTGGGAGTTATTTTATGAATATTACAGTATAAGTGATTGTCTTTATATAATAGACCATGTGGGGGACGTTCTGTGTAAAGAAATGGGGCGGTGTCTGAAGTGCTCAGGCTGAGGGAGCATGGTAAAACTCCCCCAGCTGTCTGTCCCTGCTGTGTGCAAGCTTCTGTCATGCTGCCTGTTGCTCGCTAGCTAACCGAGCCTGCAGTTCTGTGAAGGACCTCAACAGATGAACTCGGACCTGGTCTCCCCCACAAGGCCCTTTACCCTCCCCTCTCTGCCTCGTGCCCTCCTTCCCTTTTCTTCTCTCATTGAAACTTGGGCTTTATTCCCATCTTCATTCTTTCATTGTTTTCCTCTGTGTGTGCCCACTCCTAACATTTTACTGTGGAGCTTCATTGCACTTTTTGTTGCACTTGTTTGTGAAGTTGAGTTGATGTGATTTTGTTGGATGACAAAAGTCAGAAGTTTGACAACTCCTTCTAGACTGAGACATTAATGTATGGCAGTGAGTGTCTAGACTATAAGTTAGAGATTTCAGCCAGAAAAGTTACTATTGTTTGTCAATTTGAAGACAGATGAGCCAATTTTTACACTCTACTTGTTAACAAGTTCGGAAAAGTGAACTTTTTGTTTTAAATTTGTGTTGCTCACCCTGTGTGCTTTTCAAGGTGTCTGTGTCTGTTGTGGCCAGGGCCCGTCCTCTGTCCTGCTCGTCTCCACAGTGTGTGTGGTTTCATGTTGTGCCAGGGGCTTCGGCATTGTATTATTTGGCATGCTACCCTCAGAATGATTCAAAGTGTTTCATATGTTGGAGTTACCAGTTGCATGTTATGGTTGTTGTACTGTGGCTTGCAAATGGTTGCAAAACATGCGGGCAAGTAACACTGTGGTGTCCCATGTTTTCACAGAAGGAAGAGGTGGGTGTCTACGCCTCGACAGAGTCATGGACATGCTTCAGGCCTTAAACTGTTCAAACAACACTCAAACAAAACAAACAAACAGCAGAAACATGCAAACAAACCTCACATTTTAAACATGCAGAACTGATTCATAACACAGACACATGGTTAAGTATCATGTTCCTGCCTGTGAAGGATTTAGCTTGATTGTTGAGGTCAGTTGGATTATTTTTACTGGATGTGAATATAGGTTGTGTGAATGATCTTTAAAGATGGTACAAAGATGTTTGGAGGCCATGTATGGCTTTTTTTTAAACTTTTGTTGTACATTGGCTCCCAGTAACTCAATAGGAGTGTACAGTGTATTGAAGTGGGGCCGTGTATAAGCATGTTTTAGTATATTTCATTATCTTAACAGCATATGCATGTCATATGTCATGCATATTCACTTTGCATGATCACTAATTTTCTCTTTCTTTTTTTGATGACTCTTTCTTTTCTGTATGAATCCTCTTCTGCTCTCCTTTAATCATCCCTTACTACTTCCTCAAATCTCTCTGTGAACTGACTGTGATCTATTCTACTTCCCTTAAAATCCTTTATTCCTATCGTATCACTCTTTTTCTTCCTTCCATACTTTTGTTCTTGTTTCTCCTCGTCTACCTCCTGACGTTTTTCTCCTTTATTCTAACATTTAATCCTTACCTCACTTCTTTTTCCCCATCTCATTTGTTTCTTTTCCTCCACTCTGCCTCTTTCTTTTTCCACTTTATTCTCACCCCCACCCTCTCCCACCTTCCCCTCCAGCAGTAGGAAAGTGGGGCGCAGCGAGAGTGCCCGTATGGACCGGCATTCCTCTCGGCGCCGTGGCTCTTCCCGGGCCAAACAGTCTCGCTCCCGTAGCGATGTGGACCTCCAGCCGCCATCTACCATGACAACATCACCTGCCCCGCTTACCCCCCAGCACCTCCATCCGTAAGATGGACAAACCTCCTCTTAAAGCCTCTGACCGGAGGGGTGCACAGCAGGGACAAAATGGTTTAACCAAAAAGGTTTTAAACAGAATGAAATCAATCCAGCTGACAGGCTGACAAACTAATTAGTGACTGTTCTGTCTTGAACTGCGTTGTGACAGACAGGCAGGGATTTACAGGTCAGACATGAAGTTCTTAATTGAAAAAGAAAAACACTGACCATTAGGTTTACAGCCTTTCAGAAGTTTCTGTTGGACTTTTAATCCACAGTATGACTGGATGATCTGTGTCAGACGGACGTCTTGAATAACCCTAAAGGAGTGAATGACTTTCTTGAAGAAATAGTTGAAGCTTTATGAAATAACTGCTGTAGAAGAAGTGCTGCACAAAAAGCAGATGAGCTAGCATGGTTTCTGTTTAAAGAAGCAGGCCGTTGTTCCTACACAGAAGCTGAGTTACAAACAGCAGCAGACGGACTCACCTGATACTGAAGCTTCAGCCACTAAAAAGCCTCTGCATTATTTGTGTATTTCTTCATATTTTGACAGCTTCACTTCAAAGTAAGATGGCCATTTCTTCAGCACCATGTGGTACGCACACACACATTAAAATCCCACCACACTTCTCTAAGGATATCACAGTTGGTGTTGGTTTGTTTGTCTTTTTGTTCAAACATGGAGAATCATGGTCATAGTATGGATTACCCAGAGTTCTGTTGAGTGATTATAGCTTCAAAAAGCTCCTCTCCACTTTCTATTTTCTGTCTAAATGAGTTTTCTCTTTAGTTCCCTCTGACCAGCACCGTTTATTTGATCCAGTGTGCTTTATGCAAAAAGAGCAGATTTGGGTCATGTCTGTAACAATACATTGAAATACTGCTTCACCATTCAAACTGCGCTGTTGTTAGCATCTAGAGTGTTTTTTAGTGGCTGAAGTATGTGGTGCTTCTTGTTACATAGCATAGCTTTAGAGGAGGAACCATGGCTGGCTTTTCCAAACAGAAACTGAGCTGACTTTGACAATCAAATCTTCAAGTTACACTTTAATAAGCACATGTTCTGTCATTGTTGGTCGTATTTTTTTCCAAACATATTCAATCAAAGAAGAAAAATTTCCAGAATTGCAGAGCCAGTAATTAGTAAATTATTGTTGCGTGAAATATAACTTAATAAGTAAATTAGTAGGTATAGTAATAAAATATCCATCATGTAATGGTGCCTGTGTAATATGCAACCCTGTAGCTTTTGTAGGTATCTTAATAATACCTGTTACTTGTAAATGTTCCCCTTGACAGCACGTCAAAGAACAATCCGCTTCAGTAAAACAACAGGACACTGATGGATAGCTTCTCTGCCAGAGACTCTGGCTTGCTTTTTAACATCTCTGCATTATTTAATGATGTGACACTCCTGGTGTGGATTTAGAAATACAACCAGCTGTTCAGAGCTGACATCGTTTCACAGCCAAGAGTCCCACCAGAGTATGATGTGTCATGTGACCTGTCAGCCACCTGAGTCACACTTAAACCCCGTCTGACTAAATCATTCTCACCATTCATCTTTTGTTCCTCAGTCCCGAAGGACTAGTTTTAAACCCTGAAGGACCTGGCCACTCCCCCACCAGCCCCTCCCCTCAGCTGGAGGAGATGGAGCCTCGCCTCCTGGAGTTTGAGCAGGACCCAGCCAACTGGAGGGAGCTGGCCTCCCCTGAAGCTCTGTCCGGTCTCAGCAAGAGGGAGACCAAGAGGCAGGAGATCATCAACGGTGAGGAGGAGAGAGATGAAGCAGCAAGTTATGAAAATATGAAACAACAAAGAATTACCTTTCTCCTAACCTTTGGATTTCTTAAAGGCTGGTACATATTACAGGATTCTCCAAAACTTCACACATTTAGAGACCACACACTTGATGATAACAAAAGACAAATCGCACAAGATTTCTCCCTCCTGAACTTACAGTATGTGGTCTGCACTCCGAGGACATAACACACTTACAGATTCTTCAGAAGAGCTTCAGCTTCTTCACGCTCAACATTCCAAATCTCACATTGTAAAACGCAACTTTGGTGTAAACAAACATGACGGACGTACGGGAATAAGCAATGATGGCTGTTTTCAGCCTCTAAAATTAGGAGGATAAAAAAAACACACAAAAGTATTACAGATAGCTTTCTTACTTCCTCTTCGGTCAGTCAGCTGAGTCAGCTCGCGTCTTGATTGGCTTTGCTCTGGTACACGTGACATTACACGCTGTACCTGCTCAGCTCCTCTCAGAGTGCCCCACACACTACACAATTTTTAGTCACAAATATTAAACATGTTCATTATCTATGATCTCTGAATCTGGGGCCTTTTGAGTGGCTCCAACCGGACAAATCCACACTTAACACACCCTACACCACAGGAAAATCACACGATGTCATCAGACATTCGGGCTTTTTCTGTCTTTGATCGAAATGGGGAGATCGGGACAAAAATCAGCCTGATTACCTTGGAGTGTGTACCCGCCTTTAGATATCTTGGCACAGCTCAGGACCGCCAGCTAAGCTTCTCTCAAGATACTTTGAATGTTTTGTTTCTTAGCGACTTTATCTCCTTTGAAAACTCAGAGGCATGGGTGTTAGTTAGCAAATTTTGGAACTAGTGTGCAAATCTATTTTTGAGTGTCTTAATCCTCCATCTCCCTGCCTGGTGCGTTCACTTTAAAAGTAAACATAAACTGTCTGAGATTGTATCAACAGCAGGTAAAATAGTGGGCAAACCACAAAAACCTCTGTCTCAACTCTTTACCGACAGGATGTGAAGGAAGGCTCAGAGCATCAGTAGATGCTTCTCTTCTGTCAGTTTGAGCCTCTGAGCTCAGGGAGGCGCTATAGAGCCCCTCTTGCAATTAAAAACATGTTTAGGAAGAGGAAAATGACACAGCTGATGAGAAATTACTGATAAGATTTAACCCATGACGTGAAACAAACTGTTTTAAATTTTGCTGTTTGCCTGTCTGTTACATTGACTCTGTGAATATGTTTGTGCCCACGCTTTCTATCTGGAGAGCCTTAGACTACTCTATATGCAGATTAATCAAGGCTGCAGTGTAGATTTCCCCTTATTTTTGTCTGTTCCCTCTTCCCCCTCAGAGTTGTTTGCGACTGAGCACGCTCACGTGCGGATGCTAAGTGTGCTGCAGATGATTTTCTCCAGGCCTTTGGAAAGAGAGGAGCTCCTGACTGCCACTGAGCTGGCTGCAATCTTCCCTAACCTGGATGAGATCTTTGAAATGCACTGTGAGTGATGCTTCCTGGAGGCTGACTTATATTCCCTCAGATTCAAACACACAGACTTGGTCACGAAAGCTCTCCTTCCACACCCAGAAAACAATGAAAATAAATCTAGACTGTGAAAAGAAATGAGGCTGATAGTGTGAAGTTGGTTGTTTTGTATATAAGCAAGTTATTTAGACATGCGGACAGGATTTAACAGGATGAAGCAGTGTTTCTCAGCACCTAGCGTTCGTCAATACGTAGTGTCATAATGCGTCAGAGTAAATAACTGAACTGTTTTCCTGGCTGTCTTTTCAGATAACTTCTACGAGAGCCTGAAGAAACTGCGTGTGGATGACAACTACATAGTTAAATCCATCAGCACCACAATGCTCAACAGAGTGAGTCATCATCTGTCTATTTATAGCATCCTGTTACCTTTTACTCCCAGCTCATATGTTCAGGCAGTTTAATTCAACATAATTAAATGCTGGATCTGGTTTAATGGTCCTAACTTCAGCTGAAAGCTATTTATCAGCTTTGTATTAAATACCAGTCTTTACTCTCTTCCCTTTACAGTTTTTCCTCCTCGTGCTCACTTCTTGCCATATTCTCTTGTGCTTTATTTCTGGCTGCACACTGCAGTGTTATGTTATATATCTGTGTGTGTGTGTTGTTCCAGTTTGAAGGCCCAGAAGGGGAGTGGTTCCAGAAACTGACAGCACGTTTCTGCAGTCACCAGTCGTGGGCCTTGGACCAGATCAAGAGCAGGCAGAAGAAGGAGCCACGCTTTAACTCCTTCATACAGGTCAAACACACACACAGAAGTATACACAGGTGGATGCAGTCTTTGATTGATGGAGAATGCAGGGAGTAACTCAGGTGTCTTAATATGTGTTATTTTAATTCCAGGAGGCAGAGAGTAAGCCCCAGTGCCGCAGGCTGCAGCTCAAAGACATCATTCCCATAGAGATGCAGAGACTGACCAAATATCCGTTACTGCTGGATAATATTGCCAAGAACACAGGTGTGTCCTTCTATGTGTGTTTGACTTTTCTGTTGGAGGCAGTGAGGCTTTTTGAGAAAAGAGTGTCATCATGCTTCCCCGTCATATTTTATCAAGACGTTATAATTTCTTAAATTATGATAAAATTACTTTGAAAGCTTTGTCCTGGACAACATATGAAGCAGCTGTAGAGATGGGTACTTTTCACATTTGAAACGATATGGTACCAGTGCCCGGTACCTAGCAATCGGTATCGGTACCCAACGGTACCGATTTTCGGTTCTTTTTTTTGTGTTAATGTGGTAAAAAATATAAATTTGTTTCATCAAAAAATCTTAAATGTTTTCCATTTAACATATCTATTCTTCAATAAATAACTGTGTAATGTTGTGTACATGTCCAGCATGGAAAATCACCCACTCTTCCAGTCCCTCACAGTCACAAGGATGCATTTAGGTACCTAAATATGGAACCTTTTGATTTTAAGTGAATTGGTACTCTGTATTTCTGACAGAATTCGGTCGGTACTTACCTAATTCAGTACCCATCCCTAAGCAGCTGTAAGTTTCTTTATCAGGAAATAAACAATTTTTCTATTGAGGATACCTTTTACAACACAGGATACATGTGGTCATTATTTTCCCAGTACACCAACAAAACACTTCAACGATCAATGTCTGTCCATCCCAGCGTCTTGTGTACGCTGAAGATTTATGGCTTCTGTTTGGACCGGGCTGTAAAAGCTGTATTTTCCTAACCTCTGTGTTTTCTGTCTCTCCACAGAGGACTTGGCGGAGAAAGAGAGGATCCAGCAGAGCGCAGAGTGCTGCAAAAAGATCCTCAACCATGTCAATGAGGAGGTCAAAGTGATGGAGAACCTATTGGTGAGAAACATACAATCCATCACTGGGTGCACTGTTACGCGGTGATTGAGCACCGATTGGAGTCTGGTGAATTCATTTTGAGGCCTTTGAAGGTCTCTGCTTGTTAGACTACTTGTGGGTCAGAACTGTGCTGTCTGTCCTCTTTCTGACCTCCCTCACCTGTCTCCTCGTCTGTTCGTAGACTCTGAAGGACTACCAGCGCAGATTGGACACGTCAGGGCTCAAACCCAGTAATGAGCTTTACACTGAATATAAGGTGAAGATCTTTTCTCAAAGTTTGTTGTTCAAACTTTTGCCCTGTTGCTTTTTTGTGCTACTTCATTTTCTCCTTTCCTCTTCCTAGAACATCGACCTGACCCAGAAGAAGATGCTGTATGAAGGCCCACTGACCTGGAGAGTCACGAAGGAAAAGGCTATTGGTAAAGAAAATGTGTAAATGTACTAAAAAGGGCTTGTGAACAAAAACTTCCTGCTTCAAGATCAGAGACCAATATTTCTTAACTTTTTGAACAATAATTTTAAATTAAACACTTCTTAAGCTAAATATACATTTGCCCTGACATGCTTTGCATTTTTGTTTCTCCCACAAGCCCACTTCAACATTTATCAAGCTGTGTTTTAGGGCATTAAGAATTGTTTATCAGTGTTTCTGTTTTCGTTTCCCTTTTTCACATGTTTAGATTAGAGCTTGCCATAAAAGGAAATCCAGCTGCAATGCAGGGGCTTTTTATGAGATCTTTCTTGCCCTTTAACTTCTGTTTTTTGAATCCATTTTAATTCATTACTGATATCTTGGTTTCATGTAAATTCGAGTAACTGCCTTTATTTCTTGACGGGAAACTCTTCTGCAGCAGTTTGCCAACTGATACACATTAAGCAGACATAGCTTCATAAATTATGTGTGATATTTTTATATAATGCATAAATAATTAATAAAAACAATCTGCAGTGATAAAGCTATACTTGAATAACTCCCATAAGAACTACTCATGGGAGAAAACTTCTTTATCTCTGTTCTCTGCTATCTTTTCTGCTCCACCCCTCTGCTCATCTTCCTCTCTGTCTCTCAGAGGTGCAGTGCGTACTGCTCGGGGACCTGCTCGTGCTGCTGCAGAGGCAAGACGACAAGATGGTCCTCAAATGCCAGAGTAAAAGTACCATCGCCGTCCAGGAGGGCAAGCAGATGCTGAGCCCAATTATCAAGCTGGACTCTGTCTTCTTACGGGATGTGGCCACAGGTCAGCCCTAAGTTACCCCATAGAGAAATGCAGTCACTTCCACTCTGGGATCGATTGTTCAACCCTTTGTGTTTTTTCCTCTGTCAGATCGAAAGGCCTTCTACGTCATATTTACTTGGGACAGTGGTGCTCAGATCTATGAACTGGTGACTCAGTCTCTTGGAGAAAAAAAGATGTAAGTGACCGGAAAAACAAAGTATTTCATGTTCCTTTTTTTTCCATCAGAGCAAATCCCAAGAAGGGCTGTCTCATTTGTTTGTCTGTGCGTGTTTTTGCAGCTGGACTGATGTGATCAAAGCAGCAGTGGATGATCTGAAGAAGAGTGGAGCACCCATGAAGCTGACGTTGCCTCCTGGGAATGGAGGACCTCCCTTCAGTCCCTCCTCGTATGTGGCTCTATATGTGTGCGTAGCATTGCTGTGTCACTATGTGCAGAAGTTCACTTATCTTATTTCTTTTGTCATTTTCTCTCCATCAGACTGACTGCCCCTTTGAGCCCCACTGAAAATGGAAGTTTAAAAAGCAGCAGCGGTGAGATCACTGTGCTTTACCAGCTGAACGCCTGATAAATAGTACAGTTTTTGATATATTTCCACATTTTTAAAAGCTCAAACCAAACAGAAGCCATATGTCCGTCCACAGATCGAGATAAGGACAGCCTGACGGATGACAAACCAGCAGACCATCCACACAGGCTGATCGATTTCCTGTCAGACAAAGGCTTCGACTTGATAGGCCACACTAACAGTGATCAGGAGAAGGTGGCTAGCGTTGCTTTGGATGAAGGTGAATGGAGGTCTTTCTTGTGCAGCTTCCCTATTTCCTTTTTTGTTTTTTTGTTTTTGTCCAACTAACGTATGTGTCCTCTTAGTGATGTCGCTGAAAAGGCTTCTGATTGGCAGCATCAGCCTATCAGAGGACTCACAGCCTGAAGAAGAAAATGGAGAGGACCAATCAGAGAGGCCCAGCCAAGAAACAGATAGCTGTCAGTTAACAGGTAGGAATTTGTGAAGCTGACAGTCTGGAGCATAACATGGAGCTCAAACCAACAGTTATTTAAGCTGCGGAGAAATATCTTGTTAAAGTAAGTGATTACTCAAAGCAATGAGGTTAACAATAGCAGACAACCTTAAAATCAAGTCTGGGTCCAGAGACTTGATGTGCTGGTGGCTGCAGCAGCTCCATTAAGGTGCAAAGAGAAAAAAATGAAGTCATAATCGTAGACCTTAATTAAATTGCAATTAAAAGCAGACAGCCCAACATTATATGCAATTAAACAATGAAAAGTAACGTTCAGATAAAAAGAAAGGGAGGCAATCAAAGGCTTAAGTAGAGTTCAATATCATATTTAATTATCTTAATTTCCCTTAATTTGAAATGGAACTGACTCATGACATGTCTCTGTTCATTCTCCTCTCTCACAGACGACAACCAGACCCCAGACAGGGGACTGCAGGAGGATAACGAGATCTCCTGTGAAGAAGAAAGTGCAGCAATGAGAGGAGAGGAAGAGAGGAGCATCAGCGCACCCCTGGTGCTGTCCCAGGAGAGGATGGAGGAAGTGCGCAGAAAGCTCCACAGTCTGCAGGAACAAATAAAGAGACTACAGGTGAGGGGAGGTGAACAGGGAAAGAGGGAGAGATGAGAATATCTAGAAAATGTAGCAGGGAGCAGATAGTGTGACAGGGGGGGTAAAGATGAGAGACATAACAAAAGATAGGAGCTGACTGAAAAGAGACACACAGTCGAACATGGAGGATTTCACTGAGGATAACTTAAGTAAGGAGCGAGCTGTGGTGTAGTTTGGACAAATGGGGCCAAAATGGCACAAAAGAGAAACTAGAGAATAGAAAACCATTTAACCACTGCTGTTATTGCTCGGCTCAAAATTGCTTTGTGAAATTGGACTTCTCTGAAAATGGCTATTATGTCCAGCGCTTGCAATGGGATGTGTCAGAGAAGCAGCGAGGGAGACGAAGAGAGGATGTTAAGAAGAGGAGGTAGATGTGTGGGGGTGTGTATTGGTGTGTGTGAGTCTCTTCTGGGGGATGCGGGTGTCTGTCCTCGGTTCCTAAGGTGATATTGATTTTGTGTGTTGCAGACTATAGAGGAGGAGCATCACAGACTGCAGGAGGCCCTTTCCCAGTACTCTCTGAAGGGGGGAAACTTCCAGTAAGACACCATCACGCCACCTGCTGGCCTTCAGGTGAGAACTCTGATGTAGAAATATAAAGTGAAGGTTCGCAGAAGGTTAGGTGTCATCAGTCATTATTATGGCTTCACAAGGGGAGACAAAATAAAGTTTCTACACTGTGCAAACTCAACAAAGAGTTCCTAACAACAATTAGGCTTGTTCAGTGATCATAGGAGCATGGGTGGTGTGTGCAGGAAAGCAAAAGATATTAAGGACAAAGGGACAAGGTAAACTAACCTTTTACACTTTCTTTCCTCCTCTTCAGATTTTTACTGATGCTGGTTTGAAGTGCAAGACTTCCATTCAGTGGCTCACCTGGAAATTCCTAAACCCTCATGCCTGGACCTCTTGCCCCCATACGGCGGCTTTGTGCACAGTGCAGTGGTTCAGCGATGGAACATGGGATGTGTGTGCAGGTGTTAGTTGCGTATGATTGCATGCATGCTAGATAGAGAGTCGTACATAAAACCAAACCTCCTACTTTTGAGTGGTGAGGTTGCTTTTGCGGAAAGGTGCCAAAAAAACAAACAAACAAAAAACAAAGCAATAAGTTGCTGTGAGAGGGATGCTGCCTAACAATTGCAATGATTGTGATCTGCTGTAACACACATACGCACACCAGAGACATGCAGGCTGTAACAGAATTTACATTATTGCAAGAAGCAGATGTACGATAAAAGAGAAATCCTGAGTTAGCTCGAACCAGGTGAAGCCTTCAGGGGCCAGTGTAGCATTAGAAGATATACTGAAATACTACTGCTGATATATAGTGTTGTTTCTAGTCTATGCCAAAGCACCACAGAGATGCACTTTGCTCTATCTAAACAAGCTGAACCCACACTGTTTTTGCAACATTTATCATGTTTGCTCTTGATTCAGTACAGTTCAGGCTTCATGTAGGCAGCCTGCATTATTTAAAAGTCTGCATCCAAGGCAGTGTGTGTATGTGTGTTACAGAGTTTTTAACTGCTTTTTGGAGGGTTCTTATTGTTATTAGGTCACTTAGAAACATTTATAAATAGTGGCACTGTAGGTAATCAGGCTGTTTATTAAGGATATTTGTTTGTATTTACTGCTTTTATTTATTCCTCAAAGTTTTGTTGGGTCAACATGTTGCCTCACCTGAGTGAAACTGTTACAGCACTGGGCCAAAGTGAAAGAAGAGACGTGAGCTGGGAAGAAAAAAAGAGAAAAACTTAAGATGTGGAGCTAAGAACGTGTATGAAAGATTAAGGTAGAGAGTGAAGGCAAAGGGATGAGGAATGAGTTCAGAGGAAGGTTGATGTTGCTTTGGTTCATTTGAAGTGAGGAGGAGTCGTGATGAGATTAGGATTTGCACTCACTGTACTGGAGAAGACGAAACACACACTCAAACACCCACACACACTCACTCACATATGACAGTTAGATACACTGAAAGCCCAGTGCCACATTTGAGTTCACAAAGGTCCCGCAGTGCCAGCTGTCAACTTCCTCCATGTCAAGTTCATAGACTTAAGACTTAAGCTGGGGTTATAAACTGTATCATACGATGTTAGTCACTTCATGTTCCCCTTTTTGTATCAACGTTGGGCTCTGTTTTTGTATTTTATCAGCAGTTGATTGTGCTTTAATTCTGATTATGTGATTTCTGAGAGGTGGACAAACTGTGGCTGTGCACACAGGACCAAAGACATAACAACGATCCTCATACCAGTGGTTATTTCCCTAAACGTATGCTTTATCTAGGTAGTCACACTTTGCTGCCAAATGCCCCAAAATCCAACGTGTGTTGAACTTGAGAGGTTAGTGCATTTATTTCTCATCTTTAATTTTATTCAGACTTCCCAAGCCTTATGACCAAACCAAAAATAGATCCTTTGGTCAGATTTTCTACTGGCTTTTCATAAATTTATTGAGCAAAATATAATAATTATAACAATATAGTTGTCTGTTTTGTATGTTAAGTGTAACTTGAGCTGGCACTGACTGTTGTGACTGGGTTAAAGGACTGTTACAGCAGCAGAACAAAAAGGACTCCTTACAGGGAAGCCAGACAAGGAACAAAAGGAGGGAGGATAAATTCAGTCTCATTCCTTGATTCCTTTCAGTAGTACTGTAATCATGATCACTTCCTGATATGCATTCTCACCTTTGTTATCACACAATCCTTTGACCCTAATGAACCTCAAAAAGAAAGTATGCTAATAGTGGTTCTATTATTCATCCAGATGTCACAAGTTGTTAAATTATGTCTGTGTTTGTGCATAGCTGCCATGTCTGTTTCTTAGAAATGAATGTAAATAAATGTAACCTTGAAGGAAAACAAAGTGTAGAAAATACATAAATTAGCGCCCCCTATTTGTGTTTATTATGCTTGGTAGCTACACACATCTTGATAACACCCTCATTTGTGTTTGCATGATCACCTCCTCCTTCTTCACAGTCCATATTTTGTTGTGTGTTTCATTTGATGTTTTCTGACGGGCCACAGAGATTTATGTTATTGTCTTCTGCCAAGCTTATGTAATTATGAACTATGCATTTGACCAGAACAAAGGAGAGAGATGGGATTTGTCTGCAATCATGTCTATGCATGAATGAAAGAAATAATTATGCAAATATTGTGAATGAAGCCTATGTTTTGGTGTCTGTTTTCAGTTTAAACCCACTCTGTGCTGTGGCTTAACCAGATACATAATGGGATATGTGTCAGGAGAGCATCTCATGACGGGGTTTTAAACTTTGACGCAGCAGCTCACTGTCGCTCATTGCCTGAGAAACTCTTCTTTCACTTCTTGCTGTCTCCCCACAGTTGCTTTTGCTACATCAACAAACCTAGATGTAGAGAAAAGAGTGTAGTTATAAAGTGGTGCCTTCTTAAGCTGCGTAAAGCGCTCCTGAACCTGAAACACAATCAGAGTTGTTTTGGTTAAACTGTTTTTACGGAGACCTGAGTTTGACAGAAACAATCCAATCCTTACATTGGGATTGGTTGCAAGCCCTCAACTGTCTCAGAAAAGATACTGCTATTTTTGCCATTTTGTCTCTCTATAAACAATGAATATGCAAGAATTATACTGTGTATTTGGCTTTTGATTTTTATTGTGTAAAAGGCTCTTTAATGATGTATACTTCAGGAAAATTGTGGTACGTGTCTGTTTTTTAATTCTTCAATTTTTTTAATAAATTGGGAAAGTAAAGTCTTGTTTTGTAGTTTTATCAGTTTGTACTATGATTTAAAGGTGAATGATCTGGGGTTAACAGTTTTTCTGATTTGACTCTAGTATTTGTGGTTCCTACACAGGTTGCATGCCTTAGCCATAGTGTATGTTTCTTTTAAATCTAAGTGTTTATTTATAAAAAAAAAAAAAAAAAAAAAAGGAAAGAAAAAAAGGAGGTGTGTTTGCTAGCAAATTTGTTCTTCATAAAGACAAAACATAGTTTCTAAATGCAGTCAACAGTAACTTCATGCAAATGGGGGAAGTTCCAAAATCATTCTAGCGTAAATCCTGTCAGAGACAAAAGTAAAGGACCAATGTGTTCAATAACAACTGGAGCTGTGAATTGTGCTACAAAGAAACGTTTTAGCTGTTATTTGAGTTGCCTTTTTTTTGTTTTTAACCTTTTGATTTAACATTCTTAAGCAATGGGGACTGTTACAAACTTGCTTCTCTGCAGCCTTGCTGGTGAGTCAAATGAATTTAATATGCAGTTTTGTCTAAATCTCTTATTGTATCATGAACTGTTCAACAGTTTGTAATTGTATTGCTTCCTTTAACTTCTTCGAAATGGAAAGTATCATCATATTATCATGTTAGCACTATAAAGTTTGATATATTTACTCTTTCAAGCTAACTCTTTATTAGGCTGATTTCTGCTTCAGTGATCCACATCTCCTTAGAGAACAGGTGGCGATGGTACCATGTTATGTGCTTGCTCCACTTAGGTTAGTTATAATGTACAACCACAATTCTGAAGAAATTGGGTAAATGTGTAAAATGATGACAAGAATAGATTTTGCAAACCATTAAAATCCTGGATTTAGTCAAAGTATTACAAGGACGACACATTAAATGTTGAAACTGAAATATTTCTTTGTTTGATGATTTTATATTTAAAGCCAGCGACACATTTCAGAGCAGTTGGTACATGTACGTGTTTACCATTTTAACGCATCGCCTCTTCTTCAAACAACACTCTGTAAATGTTTGAAAATTGGAGCCTGTCCTTTTCATGCTTCATGAGGGGTTTTCATCTGCTCAACAATGAGGGTTTCTTGTAGCTTTTGGTTGATGATGCACAAAATGTTTTCAATAGGAGACAATTTCAGACTGCTGGCAAGCCAGTTTAGCAGACTCTTCAATTACAGAGACATGCTGTTACATGCAGGGTGCGGTGAGGCATTGTTTTGCAGTAAGGCCTCTCCTGTTTTAGTAATTTGGTCAGACCAAAGCGCTGTTTTCCTTTTTGTCTCTGTCCATCATAAATGGGATTGGGCCAAGACAACTAGCCAGTGTTTTTGAATCACGTTTACAAATGATTTTCTCTTGGCATGGTAGTTTTACCTACATTTTTGGATGCAGAAACAAACTATGTCTACTTAGAGTTTGGAGTTTTGTCTGTTTTTACAGCAGCTGTGCCTGAGAGCCTGAAATTCACAGCCATCGCTTTTTGGCCTTGTCCAGTAGATCTCGCAGCTCCTCAGCACCTGTAATGATATTTCTGTAGATAGTGAAATCCCTAAAGTTTGTGATATTTAACTTTGAGGAAAACTATTCTGAAGTCTTAAAACTACTTGCACAAGTAGTTGCTCACGCAGTGCTGAACCTCTTCCCATCTTTACCTCTTAGAGACTCAGGCTCTCTGGATTGACCTAATCCTCTGAACCATGTGACTAACCCAACTGGTTCAAAGATATTCCTCCTTTGCTTTACACACCCATATAGTGTTTTGTCATCCCTGGGCATATTTATTTTTTATTTTTTTAAAGGGGTGCTCTTATCATATTGAAATTAAAACAATTTTTGTTGAAAAAATGGATGTGCTGCCTTTGCCCCATTTCCAAGTCAACATAAGACTGATATGATTTGTAAATTTAACAGAACTCTTGATAATATTGTTTATCTTTTTCAGCCTTATCAGCCCAGCATCAATACAAGTTACTCTGTACAGTTATTTCTCATCGTGAATACAATAAATAACAGCATGAAATAACTGCCGCTCCCTCCACAGTGGTGATCGCTCAGGCTGAGGTGTTTTTGGAGGATGACAGGCCTTACTTGAGCGTGCAGGATGGCCACAGAGCTGTCCTGGAGTGCTGCTACACCGCCAAAGAGAAGTCAGAGAAATTTGTATGGTACAGATTTGTTCATGAAAACAACACAGTCAAAGGTCCACTTCCTGTGAATGATAGCCTTGTGAGTCCTGAAGAAAAGGGCTCCAAACTGTTCTGTGGCATCATCGACTACCCCTCAGTCCAGCTGAAAGACTCAGGTTTTTATCAGTGTTGGCTGAATAAGAGCAAAGTCTTCACACATGGCACCTACCTGCACGTCTTCAGTAAGTGTTTTGTGTGTGTCTGTGTGTTTGTGTAAAATGCACCAGAAGAGCCTGTCTGCAGGACAGTTTTGTGCTAAAAGCTAGTATGCTTCTTCAACAGAGAGGAATGGAGTCAAGTGAGCTTTAAGTACTGCTTACACCTCATAAGCCATAAATCCTGTTAACTGTCATCGAGCTGAGCTGGATGAGTGGCAGCAGCCTTGCAAATGGCAGCTTTGTTAATCTTTACATCATTAGGATGGTCTCATTACAGCACCCTTTATTTGCTTTAAATAGCACCCATTTAAGGCCAAGTTGGAATTATGCAAGAAGTGTTTGTCACACTGTGATGTCTGGTGCATTCATCTAATTAAATCCTGATGGCAGAAATGTAAAATCAACCACTTTGCTCTTTTGGGATTACTTAAAACAATAACATCCATTAGATCACAGGAATAATATTACAAATACCAAACATTTTATATATAAACATGTTTTCTTTAAGCAAACTGGTTTTTTTGCTCTTACATAACTAAACAGTCAACTTTATAACAAAAGACCAAGTAAGCTCGTTAAGTAATTATGTAGTTACCCTAATTCTTTTTTTAAACCGCCCAGTGTCTGTTTAATGTTCACACTCCACTTACAGTAAATTCAAATTTCTGTTATATTTTTTGTGAAAACTCAGAGCCGCTGGAGAAGACTTTAGACCTCAAGGAGAGCACTAAAAACAAAATTCTGACAGCTGAGGGAGTGATGCTGTTTGTGGTTGTGGTCATTCCTGCAGCCACGCTTCTCCTTCAGGTCAGAATAACACCTCATTCTGAACAACTGTGTATTCACACGCCTTGACCTGTCTGTCACCCCTGACCCCAAGCACGGATTTAAAACTATGGGTTATTTCTCAATAAGGAAAATGCCCGATCTGTTATGTCAACAGACCAGAAATTATAGAAATCTGTTAGCTTACCCTACTTTATCTGTTCTGTACACTTTCACGGGAAGTCTCCATTTTTCAGCACACTTCTGTTTTTCCCCTCACAGTCAAGGAAACTAAGCGAACTGGAAAAGAAGAAAGTGAGGAAGGAAGAGGAAAATATATATCAGGTAAACTTTAATAAATGACTCAAATCCTTGGTGTGGTCAACGCACATGATCATGAGCAAAAATAGTTACATGTCACATTGTTGAAAGACGGAACATTGATTTGTATGAACATGTTTAAACCAATGAATTGATTTCTTTCATTGGTTTTTGTGGTCTGAGTTGCTTTTCGTCTGATCTCACACACCACAGGGGCTGAATCTGGACGATTGTAGCACCACATATGACCAGATTGAGCGCTCCCAGGCACATGACCCGTACGAGGATGTGTGCATTTTGGAAGAAGAGGAGGAGGAGATCCAGCTGGAGAAACCTTAGAGTAGAAGGAGAGCTTAAAATGTATTGCAGTGTTCAAAATTAAATGACGTGTGTGCTTTGTAATATTAGCTTATGTGTAGCTTAGTTATGGGGCCAATGCAGGAGATTCAACTTTGTTATTACATATTTCACAAGAACATGCAACAAAATAGATTGCAGCATACCAGAAATGCATACTCAATAAAAATAAATATTCACAGATATACATAAGCAGGATTATATTATTAATTGAAATGAGGAACAAATAGTTACATTATAAACAGAAAGTGCAAAATGTGCAGTTTGAATGTACAGTAATGCAGTTGCAATATATCTTACACAAGATATTGAAAGGACATGACCATTTACTCTTATAACCTGTGTGCTCATCTGTATAATAAATGCTGTGTTGAAAAATGCAATGCTACTACAACAGTTAGATAGGGTGCTATACTAGAACAACATGGTTCTGAAATAATCTGTCTTGTTTAACAACCATAGATCAAGTGAAATTTCTTCAGCCGTCTTCATATAGCCTACAAAAGAATATCGTGTTGTTCCAGAAAAGTTTCAAGTGAGACTTTAGTTTTCTTCATGTGTAAATATAAAAATTGCGTTATTCTTTCATTTCTTTACAGAACGACTTTATGGTCTGTAAAACTTTTGTTGCTTTGTGCTGAAGGAATAAAGTTTCATTTAAAAGGATAAACCCAATGAATGCCCTTAGTGTCTCAATAACCATTAAAGCCCTTCATTCTGGATGAATGAACAAGGACTCACATGTCAAACCGAACTGTAAAACCAAAGCAGCGGGGCAGATCCGTATCGAATATTCATGTCGTGATTGGCTACTGGAAAGTGACGCAGACATTCCATTTTGCTGTGGGCGGGGCCTCTTCACTCGCAGGCAGGTATGAAGGAGAGATGTGAGAGGCGGTGCGTAAACAGAGTGGGCGAAGATGGCGTCGAGCAAGAAGAGTGGTGGGAGTAGCAGGTTTGAGAAAAATGTGAATGGGAGACGCTCGTCGAAACACAAAGAAGGTCCAGTGGGTGAGTTTTTCTCTGTGCCACGCTGACCTCCGTCGCTTTTCCCTTTCATAACGTCTCTTAATTTGGACGCTCCTGAGCTGTCACCTCCGGTTAGCGTCCGTTAGCAGCTACGTTAGCTCGCCGCTGGTAGCTCAAATGAACTGCCGGGATTTCACGGCTCTGTCTCAGCTGTTCACATCCCGTGATTATTGCGTGACATCAAAACGAGGAGGCACTGTGTGAATCTATTCATCCTCCTTTTCTGCCATGCTTGTAGTCAGAAGCATAATAGCAACAGCTGTTGTTATGTGTACCGTTAGTCGTAGCAGTAATAATGTTATCGTTCTAGACACGCCTCAATGCTTGATTCATGTTCACTTTTTCACCCTCTGTGCCCCTAGCAGCTGACACTGACTGGACACACCTGAACAGGTACTCTAAATTAGAAGGGGAAGGGTGAGGATTGGGTATAACGAGATTAACCTCCAGTCCCCAGTGTTAGACAATGAACTCCTGTGGTTAAATCGACAAGGTGAACTAGTAGATCAGGACTGTCTGTGTGAAACCAGAGCAGGCAGACACATCATGAAAGACAGGGCGGACTGTTAAAAAAAGCGACTCAACAGGATGCTACTTGTGGAGCTGATGTTAATGTGACTAACAACCCCCCTCCGGTGCTTTAATGTGTTGTTATGTGAACTTATCTCTCCGTTGCAGGAGCCCAACGAAATGCCACATAATGTCAGTTTTACTACAGTATCAGAACATTTCCACTCAGGTTTTTTATGAATGGGGTGTTTTTATTAGACTTGGGCCTGTGTAATGAGATTAGAGGAGTTTGAATCTAATCCTAAATCTCGCATGAGGCAGCTAACATGCTCAATTCTCATTAGACCTGGAGATCAGATCTGTAATCTTCTATTTAATCCAAGTTGGTGCATTATACAGTAAAAGGAAACTTTGTGTGTCTCATGTGTAGGGGGTGTGGAGGCTCATTGTTGTAGTTTCCTGTTGTTTGGTTGGTCCTTGTGATTGTGAAGGTGTTCTGTCTGGGAGAAGGGTCACAGCCCCAACACAACACTACAGAGCCCCTGCTGTTGGCGCTTCCTCTCGCCTGAGCACTGCACGGGTTTTCTATTTTTAAAGCTTGCTTCCTTTATGCATGGCATTTAGTAGAGTGTCATATATCAAGGCAAAGTTCAAAAAGACAGACCAAACATGTGTCTCATAAAGGAAAAACATGGTAAGTATATTGTCTGGAAAACCTTTTAGCCCAACCAGAGAAAAAGGTAGTGAAAATCTACTCAATAAATGGGCACAGTTCTCTATCCTTGTTATTAAAAAGACATTTCAGGGTCTGTGTGGATATGTAACAGAGAAACTGAAGGGAGCCACTGAATAGAATCCACTAGGGATGCAACTATCCCACTTTTGAACCCCGATACCAGTACCGATACCAGGGCTTTGGTATCAGCTGATACTGATCTGATCTGATATCAGTATTAATATAACCTCATCCTCAACATCAGGATGAGACTGAGAATTAAACTTTATTTTGCAAGATTGAGTTCAATTGATCTGTTGGATTAGCCCTATATTATTGATATCCAATTGTACTTTTTGAGTCAGTATCAAATAGGGGTGGGTACATTTCACATTTGAAACGATACGGTACTGATGCCAGGTACCTGGCAATCGATACCGGTACTCTACGGTACCAAATTTCGGTACTTTTGTGTGTTAATGTGGTAAAAAATATCAATTTGTTTAATAATGAAATATATATTTTTTTCAATTTAACATATTTATTCTATAATATATAAACTTGCAATGCTGTGTTCAAGTTCAGCGTGGAAAATTGCCTACTCTTCGACTCCTTCAAAGTCACAAGGATGCATTTAGGTACCTAAACATGGTACCTTTTGACTTTACATGAATTGTTACGTGGTACTTTTGTCAGAATTCGGTCGGTACCCATAAAAGAACCTAACTCGGTACCCATCCCTAGTATCAAAACTTATAACAAATATAAAGACTGCATCGGTGCAGCCCTAGAAGCCAAAACAGGAACAGCATAAGAAGTGACTTAAGTCTCATCTATTCTAGACCTCAATGAAGCTTGTCCACATTTTGTCATGCATATTAAACAGCAAATCTTTCATGTCAAAAAGACCAATATTTGTCTGTTTTTTTAACAAAACCTCTGTTTTCTCGCTGGACTTAAAAAATAAACAAGTCTGCCTTTCAAACACGTTTAACTAGGCCTGGCCGATAACAAAATTTTGCTAGACAATATATTGTCCCACAATTATTGATGATACACAATGGTATTGACATTATTTTGAGACCAAATTAACCACTAATACAATAATAATATACCATAATAATGCAATACACACTTTCAAATGCAGTATAATTTTATTTTTATGAGTATTTTTACTATGGTAGTTGGATATCAATAACTTTCAATAGTGATATATTGGGTTGGCAAAATTATTGAGTTCATTTGATTTATTGTTCGATTTATTGGTTTATGGACTGTCGTCCCAGGCCTATGTTTAACCATCCAGGAAAAGGTAAAGAAGGTGTAGTAATGTATGTGTGGAAGTGCATCAGTATCAGATTACAGATCAGCTCTGACTTTAGAGCTTTCAAACAGAAATGTTTGCTTTTTTTGTCAAAACACATTAGTAGGGATGGGCAAGTACCGATACCAGGTATCAGTATCGGGCCGATACCAGCCTTTTTCAGGATATTGGTGCTTGTGAAGGCTGCCAATATCAGCAACCAATACTCAAGGTAAAAAAATCTTAGGTCGAGTAAGTTTTTCTCCCCAGTAGTTGCTTCTACTTGCTGCAGTTTAACACCACGGCAAATATGCAACAGGTCCAGTTCAGACAACCTGAATCAACCAGGGAGAGTTAACAGTTAAACTGTTTCATTTGCACTACAATTTACTTCAAAAATATTTATACTCTGAAAGTTATTAGTTTTATTGTGCACTTTAATATGATTTTTTTTTCAAAATTTATAAACTCAGAGAATCAGAGAGAGTTGTTTGTGTTTTATTTTGGACTTGAAATGATCTGTCACTGAAAGTTTAAATTTAATGTATCAAAAGTGCTAGTATTGGTACTCAGTATAGGCAAGTACTCAAGAGGGAGTACTTATACTGGTATGTGTTTGAAAAAAAAAACTGTATCGAACATCCCTACACATAAGAAACCGATTGACAAATAGAGGAATCTCCACAACTTTTCCACAAGGGGTGCTTAAAAAAGGACAACAGACTGAGAAGGGTCAAGATTATGGCAGATAAGTTCAAGCTGATTTGACATGTGTAAACATGAAGCTTCTAGACAGCAGGAATACCAGAACCCTGAAATTGGACCAACAAAGCCATCTCTGGGGCTGGTTTATTTCATTGGGCTAGCACCTGGTCCTAATACTGAGTCTTTGTCTCAGTGATGGCTCATAACCTTTTGCTGTACATCAGTCAATTAATTACACTTAATTACACATTTCTTATGTGGATCACAGAATGTCTTGGATGAAAGAGCAAAAAAATGGGGCTGAAATAAGAACTCCAACAATACAAGCATAAACAGCATCATTTATATTTTGGTCAGGGTTTAAATGTCATGTCCTAGTGTTTTTGTTTCCATGTCTGTGGGTGAAAAGCCACGTCTTAGTCCCTTGAGTTATGGGACTTGCAGTTGTGAAATCAGCCCAGAAATCTGAGCTAAGGTCATATATCTCCTGGAAAAGACTGAAATTTTTCATTCTCTTATTTGTGTGCACAGCCTGTCCCTGCCCAGTATTGTTTTCCCAAAATTTCTCAACAGTTGAGTGATACTCCAAGCTCCTACTGCAAACAAATACTTAACAAATGTTAGAAGGTCTCATGCAAATGTTATCAAAAGATGTCCCCCAAATATGCAGTGTTGTGCAAGACTTGCACTCTAGGTTGAGAATTGTTGGGATCATCAGAAAATATTGACTAGTTTGAAATTCACATTGATTTATCCACGACTTTTCATTATAACATTTTACAGCAGGGCTGGGAAAATATGCTTGTCTCTCATTTTGATTCTTTTGTGATTTTTGGGGTGCCAATTTGATTTAAATCGGGATTCTTTGATAGTTCTGATTTTTGTGATTTTTAGTTTGCTTTTTTTTAACACCATACCTAGTGGAAAAAGATGAATGATGATGATGATGTCTACAGGCTCTGTCAGGAGTCATATTTTCCCAAAAAATGCACATCACATGTGAGTTAATTTTTAAGAATTCTTCAGGGAATCTGATATCTTATCCATCCAACCCAGCTTATAGACAAAGACTCAAATAAAGGACTTAAACTTGGAAAAAAAAAATTGAACAAAAAAATCACGATTTAAAATTATTAAACAAAAAATCCCCATAAATTCATTCTTTTCTCCCACCAATATTTTGAAGATTTAAATTTGGGCTCTGATTTTTCTCTTTTTGAAGCCTGTTGATAGTTGTTGCTTTTACAGCTTTGTTTATGTCATGTGGTTTGTGCCTTTATTAAACAAGAAAGTAGCCCCTAAGATGTAATAAAAGCTGAAATATTGATCACAGCCCATAATGGCTGTGTCCCTGCCAATGTCTGTCTCTATAAGATCTGCCAATTAGGTTGAAGGTCACAGGGAGTTGCACGCTGAACAGCCAATAGCAAAAAAAAGCCAGTGTCAGGGAGAAAGTTAACTGGGCTGAAGTTGCCTGTAGCATCCAGACTCTGTTTTTAGAGGCTTGGGAGGGACCAGCAGAGAGAAAAGAAAAGGACGGCTCATTGCCTCTAGGTGGAATTGTCTTTGACTCTCTGATCGAGGAAGGATGCCATCGTAGAGACGAGAGACATCAAAACCAGCCGGAGAAACCGTGTTGCTTTCCTCTCTGTCATCCCTCTCTCGCTATCTCTCATTCTATCTTTCTTCTCCCTCATGCCCCCGTTGCTTTCGTGGAAGAGAGGAGACAAACAAGGACAAAGCCTTGAACTCAGACGCTGGTAAATACTTGAACTTTTTTTCTCTTCTTGTCTTCCTGTAGCTAGTCCACGTCCCTTAGCTTTCACTCTCTCCCTGAAGCAGGTTGTTTTCTACAAACACTCAGTTCACACTGTACTTGGGAGCCCCGCAGGAGTCATTATGTGTTTGTAATGTTGCTGCTGTGTGCTGTTGTACATGACTTATTGATGTCCACTGTCATTCATCTTTTATGTGGAGAGGCCAGGTACAACTTAATAGTTCCTGCTGGTTTACAATGACTCCTGTGTCGGTAACAAAAAAGGGTGCTGATGGTGAAACATGTTGCTTGTAGTGAATTTGTTGCCAAAACAAGTGAGTCAGTCACATTTCTTCCTCCTTATGACTGTATACTGACAGCTGTCCTCGTCGTAGTGTGGTGACATCTATTTCTTTTAATGTGTTTGATTCCTTATCCTCCGTCAAGCAAAGCTGAAGTCATCACTGGGCCTATTTGGACTCTGAGTGAGCGCTCCATTAAGATTGCACTGCTCCATTTGCATCCTATTTGCATATGATCTGCTCCCTGCAGTAAGACAGGGGGTGTAATATGCACTAGCTTCATTATCATTAAGCAAGGTTTAGAGCAGCTTATGCTGATCCAGGGGTTCATAAAGTTCACGCCTAGCTTACTCTTGTCAACATGCAGCCTATCAGAACACCAGCTCAGAGCGCTGTACCCCCTCACTCTAATTAAGCGATGTAATTTTAAGTCTGGCAGCTGGCCCGAGCAGGTCTGACTGCTAAAGCTGGTCCTGCAGCATGGCAGTCGTGTCGCCGCTTGACCAAAGCAGCCATTGTGTCCCTTCAACCCACACTGCAGATTGCGTTTAAGCAGACAGACGAATGTGTGTATTTTTAGACGCTCTTTGTCCCTGTGGTGTTTCCAGATTTATGCTGACGTAATCAGCTGAGTTGTTGCACATTGAGTAACTGTTTCCTGACTTGTTAGATTCAGAACATTCACACTCACTCACACGGGTGATACTGGTTTGTTGCCAAACCCTGAGATGAAGCAACGTTCTGACTGTTCTCATGTGTGTGTGTGTTTGACGTAAGCGGAGAATTTGTTCTGACATGATGTGAGTGCTACAGGTTCCTGTTATTGATCTTGATGACAGATTTGAATGATTTCTGTTTTTATAGGATGAGTGGATGGAAAACTCTGCTTTACTCACGCTGTGTGGTGCCCTCTGATCCCTCCCTCCTGCCCCCTCTATCAGCTTATTAAAGTATTTTATCCTAAACTAAAACTGCGTGAAGCTCCGTGTCTGTAACTCCAAACTCTCTCCCTCTCACGCTTAGATCTCCTCCTTGTTTACTCATCATAAACCATTCAATCTCCACAAATGTCAGCAGACATCACAAGATACTCTGATATGGTTTAAGGAGACAGCTGGCATCTTGTGTATGCAGTATAACCTCACCGTACAGTAGCGTTAAAACTCCCAGTTTTACTGTGGAATAACCCTTTGATGTCATGTGAGGAGCCTTACTGTATGGTTCTTTCACATGCTCAAAATGATGTGAAATTAGGCCTCAAGCTGCTTTATCAGGCTTTCAGGAGAAGATAGAACATGATATTGTGTTGAAGAACATCAGGGCTGCTTCATGTTGCTCACTTATTTATCTCTGTTGTGGAGCTTTAGTTGATTTGGGCTGGAACTTTGACCAGGGGCCCTGTTGCAGCATATCTCTCATGCAGACGGTTCCATCTGGCTTAAAATGATAACAAGACATGAAGTGATGGCTAAATTGGTGACAGTTTATCACTTATAATTTGAGTCAAAGTTGGGCTCACTTCACTTTTAACTGAGAGATATTTCAGTGACTTGTCTGTTGGTGTGAGTGGAGGATTGTTCTCAGTAAAATAAGGGAGTGGGCTGACTGAAAGGCACAGACAAGACTGGAATATGAGAAAAGAGCTAATGGCTTGAACGTTTATTCATGCAAAGATTGTTTGTGTGTTTGTGTGTGTGTGTGTGTGTGTGTGTGTGTGTGTGTGTGTGTGTGTGTGTGTGTGTGTAACAAGCCACCCAGCTGATAAATGTCAGCGGGTTGTGATTCCTCCCTGCACACAGAAATTGCCTCTCCCATTACTCTTCCTGAATGACAGGTAATGGCAGAATAATTGTGTGATAAGGCCTCCATTATTTCTTTGACCCTCCAAACAATATTTCATTTGGTGGAACTCTTTTTTTTTTTTTTGAAAAAAAAAAAATAAAAAAGAGGAATGCAAAGCCAACCTCTGCTCCACATCCTAAGAGCCTGCTTTGGGCAAAGTTGGAGTCTGGGTAGGCCTGTCACGATAACAAATTTTGCTAGACGATAATTTTTCCAAAATATTATTGCCAATAAATGATATTATTGTCAATATTATTTTGAATTTTTCCATTTTTTTTCCATTCCATTTTCCATTTTTTCATTGATGTAATTATGATAAATGGGATAATAATGTGAGTACACCACATCAAAAGCAAGAAACTTTAATTTCTTAACAGTATTTAACTGTAATTAAGAGGTCAGGATCTTTTAAATAAAATAAATTAAACAAAAAATATAATAAATTTAACAAACAAGAAAAAGAAAAAAAATACAATGAAAATGAAATGGACCCTCTTTTTGAAAAAAACACATGTCAATGAAAATAATTAATACTAATCAAAAACAATAAAACATAGACCCTATCTCTAAAGAAAAAACGAAACTCGAAACTTGCAATATATAAGTGATAGGAGATGATCAGACACAGCAGTCTTTCTTTGAGAAGAATGTTGAACAGATCTTAATCTACTATCTCTTTGACATTTATTAGTCCTGCAATATAAATAGCTAACACTTCTTAGTAACAGAATTAGTCCGTCTTTCCTGAAGCCGCTGCGGGTTATTGGAGTGTCATGACAAGAGAGATGACATCAGTCCAAGGAAAAGTAAATAAATGTAAATTAAAAAACTTTGGAGTAACACAGACAAAACAGAGTAAGAAATAAGGACATTCAGTTATTTTTTTGTGGTTTCTTCTCCCGCCCATTATTTCTCATCTTCACACTGGTTAGGAAAGCACAGCTGTTTCTGTTTTCTCTCCTCTGTTCCCCTCCCTGCATGTTCTCTCCCTCTCCTGTTCTCTGTCTCTCAGCATGCCAGTCACTCTATACAGTAAGTACCAGCTGGTTCCCTGACCTGGTGTTGTGGAAACACAGGTCTCAGGTGGCAGAAGAGCTCAGTTTCAACCAACGGGGGCGTAGATCTTTCTGGATCTTTGTTATACTGCATTAATGCAGAGAGATAGGAACAGTTGATAAACACACACAGCTGTATACCTCCCTTTGGGACTCTTATGCGAGAGTGTTTGTGTTTTTTCGTCAGTGTATGACTAATCTGGGTTTGTTCCCAGCAGCATGACGTGAGCAAAGGGGCCTCTGCCTTCTCCTCCTGCTCCATGCATGTCTGCCTAGATCTCTGCGGATTTTTGCTGCTTAGCTCGGATTTACATCATTTAATTTCAAGGCTTGCTTAACACGTTTCAATCAATGAGCCTCTATTCGCCTGGCTGTGTGGGATTAGTTAATAGAAGTAAGAGAACATTTTGTAGGATACATCCCATGATATCCCACCTGGGCTGCTGTAGTGTCTACATGCTGATAAAGAGTGTGGTCATGGTGCAGAATAGGGATCAGGCTGCTCCTTTTTCTGCTTGCAGGACAAGATACCAGCTCAGTTTTGAGAGCAGGAGGAATAATGAAGTTTCTAAAACTCTGCAGCAAAGCATGCATGGGGTCAGAGAGGTGACATGATTAATGGTGGGATCAATGGATGTTAATGGGATACAAGCCCCTCTTCTCACTCCGATGAGAAGGGAATTTTCTTTCTTGAGAATGGATCAGATAAGTAACTGTTAAAAGCAACCTTTCTTAAACTGTTTCTCTCTCCTAGTGATGGACACCAAGGCAGTGTTTGCGGCCCTGTACAGTGTGTGCGAAGAAAACGCCGCTTTCTTCTCAGGAGGAGCCAAAGGGTCGCAGGGTGATGCGGCCCGGCGGCTGGTGGAAACCATGAGGCTGATCCAGGAGCATGCACGCAGTCTCGAGCCCGTCGTTTCCGGCTTCGCTGCAGTTTACCACCACTTTGACTTTGACCCTCACATACCTGCCAATGGCTATCGCTCACTGGTCAAGGTAGGCTGTGGGATGTTTAAAGTCTTTCTGTTTGCTTAGTAAAGCCTCTGAGCTGTGCCTGTGTTCTCATATCAGCACAGTTTAGCTTTGAGAAAGCAAGCCCTCATACAGCAACATATTCTTATCAATATTCTGCCCACACTGTGAGAAATGGCTCAGCAGCCCCTCCGTGCCTTCATATTGCTTTGTTTCAAGGTCAGTCCATTTGTTTTACAGATTGATTTTATGTTGCAAATCAGGTTAGATAAATCCCTCCAGCTGGAGAATATCTACCCCAACTGTACTCACTGTACTTTATCTTCTACAGTTATTGATGAAACATCATGACCTTCAGTAGCTGCAGCCCACCACAACTGAATGAGTCTAGCAGAGTAGTAATGAATGCTGCTCTGTTTTCAAGCCTCCAGATTTCTACATTTATAATCCTTCTCATCCCTACACTGCAACTTTGACTAATCTGTAACACCGAGGTGAAACAGGCAGCGTTTCACGTGCTCACATCCTGGCCTGGTATCATACATGTGGATTTTTTCCTTTCAGCTGAAGAAGTTAATCAACAGACAATTCAAGCAGAGCTGAAACACATGAATTAAAAACAATTAAATTGGCTTACAAAACATTGACAAGAACAGCTACCTCCTACCTGGGGTCCCTCATCCAGGTCTACACTCCTCCTCGCCCACTACACTGTACTTGTGAAAGACACCTGGTGCTCCAGCCCAGCACGGCTCTAAATCTCTAGCCAGACTCTTCTTCTCTGTTATGCCCTAATGGTGGAATGAATTGCCTTACTCTATATGATCTATATGATATGAGATGTCTGAAAACTCATCTGTTCAGGAAACACTTAAGCACCTAAGCTGACCCTTCTTCTCTTTGTCCTCACGGGTAGAATAAGTTAGAAGGTCTTAAGACCCAGCTCTTAGTGAATTTTCAACATTTATACTAAATATTGTTGATGGTTGAAGTATAATGTTGCAGCAAATAATTGTGGTTAGTTGGCCAGATTATTCTACGTTATTAAAAATGATTAAATAAAAAAAATCCTGCACTTGATGGCAGTGTCTGCAGCCAAATACCTCATAGCACTTTTGTCGCACTAACTTGGTTTTTCCTTTAATCTAAATTCTTGCTTGCGTTGTATGCTGCTTTGGACAAAAGCGTCTTCTTACTGAAACTGTAGAAATGTTAAAGAACAAAGAGTATCTTCTAATTTTTATGTGTATCTTCTTATTTGGATTACAACTCTTCCATACCATCCTAAAACATAATTTCCCTCATTCGTAAAGATAGAAAAAGCATGTTTGATTATGTTTATACAGAAAACACAGAACGGCAAAGGCATATGTTAGACTCCACACTTTCCCTGGTCATTAACTGCAATCTTCATCCTTTTCTAGTTGGTGCGCTGCTGCCTTCTCCACATCATCCAGAAGGGGCGATACATCACCTCAAACCGCCGCAGCATCTTCTTCCGAGCGGCACACAACGCCGGGGAGATGGAGGCCTACTGCAACGCCCTGTGCCAGCTGCGAGCCCTCCTCTACCTGGCTCAGCGCATGCTACATGACAACAGCCACGGCAACCTTTTTTTCCAGGATGAAAGCGGTCTCAGCGAGAGCTTTGTTCGCGAATACTGCTCCATGCACAAGGGGTGCTTCTACGGCCGTTGCCTTGGCTTTCAGGTGAGATGAGCAGCATTGCACTGGGCGAGGTAGTTAGGACACATAAGGATGATAAATAGAAGCCCCTAGGGAAACAGAAGGGTATTACCTGAGGATTTTATGTAAAACAAAAAACATACATGACTGGTTTTTAAAGTCAGCAGTTATAGGAATCAGGAGTTGGAGAGACAGGAGAAAATCTCTACATACTGCAGAGAAGAAGAAACTCTGAAGTAACCTCAAGCTCTCCCTCAAATCATCTGAATGAGCAACTTAATGTGGCAGCCGCCAATGGTTTTGTCCATACAACATCCTGCCCCCCATGATGTTTCTGTACTCTGTGTCAGGGCTGGTCATGAAGAGAGCAACACAAGTCACAAATCTTTCCTAGCCTCTCAGCCTCAAGTTGTTCATTAATTTTGAAGGAAGTGTCATGCTGATGTTAGATGAGAAAAACAATTTGAGTGCAAGTCACCAGGTGCTCATACTACCCCCTTCATTACATCAGACTCTACAGGGAGAGATAATAGAGAAGGGGGGGGAAAGACGTTAGAAGAGTAATAAGTGGAGGCCAGGAAAGTAATACTGACTCCTGCTGCTCAGACCTGCAGGTAAAATGTAGCGTGTAAAAGATTTGATTGTGCAGCCACAGTCTCTGTTCTCAGTTGAGCCTAACGAGAGAGGCTGAAACCTCAGTGGGCTGAGGTCAAAACCAAACTAAAGGAGAGAAATGATGAAACCTCTCCAGTGCTGTTGGCATCAATTTATAATGTCTAGTTCTCCTCTGATATTCTGATACCCCACCATCACTTTCTTTTGCTGCTGTAGTTGAATTATAACTTTTTTTTAATTAAGTTATTTCTTGTTTGAGAAAGTGCCATGGATATGAATGATTAATTGAGGTCTTTTAACCGAGTTTGTTTTTCTCTTTTACCCATCATCCTCTCTCCAGTTTACTCCAGCCATTCGACCCTGCCTACAGACCATCGCCATCGGGCTTGTAGCCTTTGGAGAGAACTACAGACGGCATCAGTCAGGAATAGGTCAGCATCGTTCTGTCTGCAGATGTACCCTCTCATCATTCACTCTCTTCATTTTCATTCATAGACCATCCTCATCCCCACGCCTCTTCGACATTGCTCCTTGGCCCCCTCAGTGTGTACCTTTTGATGTTGTGTTTAGATTTCTAGATGCTCTTTCATCCTTTGGATCCTCGAGGGCTAGCTGCGATGCTTCTTCTATATTTCAGTGTTTTGAACATGCACACAGTTATGTGCAGAGACAGTGGTACGAGAAGCATGCACTATTATGTACACATTCTCACCATACACTCACACAGAATAATTGACAGTAAAAAGGAATCCTTTAACTCTTGCTGTTTCTTGTGCTCTCTGCTGCAACACAGTGGAGGCAGTTGGTATTGCGCCGTACGGTGAGTGTACTGGAACCCCCTCTCCTCTTCATCATAGTCCTCTGTGATGACCTCAGGCTGTAAGACTGAAGAAGTTGCTTCTGTCCTGCAGATTCTTTTATCTGAACAGTTCTGCATACAGTTCTGTTAGCTGCTATCGCTTTCTTGTGCCTGTGTTGTAGTTTACAGAGTGAAGTATTAGGTACAGATGTGGTATCTGTGAGTGACTCCCTTTCTGCTCATCCCTGATGAATTGTAGAACTTTGAAATCAGAGAAGAATCTCAGAAACATAATACACTGGATACTCCTGTGGGAATACGATGGTAGTGCTGTGAGCGTGTAAAGGCTATTTGTAGCCTTATTGCTGCAGTCTTTGAGGTTTACAATGGTTTAGTACTGAAACTTCTAAACAATCATTGTGCCTGCTCTTCAGTCTTTCCACCTTCCATCTTTTTGCATCCACTGTAAGTGTATGTTTCCAAAGTTTTTGTTTTATGTCCAAGGGTGCAGGCCCACTCTGCAGTTTTGATGTTCCTGCTCTGTCTGACTTTGTGAAATTACTTTTTTTATTGCCCTGTTATTGAACTTTTGCCTGCCAGTCATTTTTCGATTCCATTTTTCTCCCTCTCCAACCATACACATCATCGCCCCCTCCCCCTTGTCATTTTTATTTCTCACCATATTTCATTTTTTTCATTAAATTGTCTCTGGAGTACCCGGCCCCGTTAGTACACCTTTCTCATTTTGTCGTTCTTTATCCCTGTCCCAGGTGTAGCAGCCAGCTCTTTCTTCAACTCAGGAAAGTACGCTATCGACCCAGAGTTGAGAGGGGCAGAATTTGAACGCATCACGCAGAACTTAGATGTCCATTTCTGGAAAACCTTCTGGAACATCACTGAGACTGAAGTCCTTTCGGTGAGCTGATTGTTAATGCATCTTGTTATCACACTAGTTATCAGTTGTCTGCAAATGTCACCAGTGATCCATGCACAGAGATAAGTGCGCCGCTCTGGTATGATTTAAAATTCTTTCAGGGATATTTTACTTTCCTCTGGTAAAAGTACCTTTTCTATCATTATGCATTTTGGCCCACAGGCTGCTGGTAATAATAGAGTGGAATTCAATTTATTCAATGGTTCATGATTTATTCATCTGGTTTCTTTTTCTCTCCAGTGGCCTGGCTCGCTCTGTAACTTGCACTCTTCCTCTTTTTCTCTCTGTCCAATTCTTTCTCTCTACTCGTCTGAAGCTTTCTGACTTTTTCTCCATTCTGTCTCCCTCCAGAGTCTTGCCAGTATGACATCCACCACAGTGAAGGTGAACCGGGCACTCTCTGTGCCCCCTGTGCCCTTTGACCTTCCCCTGGCGGCCAATCACAAAGCATCTGTAACTATAGCTCCACCGTCAGCACACATCGGCACGGCTCCTGTTCAGATGAGGCTCATCTCTTATGACTTGCGTGAAGGACAGGTACGGAGATTATCATTCAGCTCACACCAGAGGGCCACAAGTGAGAAGTACAATGAAAAAGCTTCATAGTATTCTACTTAGTGCAAAACTAGACTTGCTTTTGTATTTGCTCTGTACTTCTCTCACACTGCTTCCTTTCACCTTGCCTAAATATTTGTTGTGTGACCTTGTTTGTTTCAGTTTGCCTTATCTGTCTATTTTTAAACCCTGTGTATTTACCTTCCCTGTATGTTCTTGAAATATTCAAACTGTTTGGACAACAATTTTGGTATGTTCAAGTGCATGAAAGCTTGACCCATTCTCAAAGATTCAATTCTTGCCATGATCCCTCTCCCTCTCTATTCATCTGTCTTAAGGTATCACTCAGCGTATCACTCACCTCTCCTCTTCCCTGACCACATTCTCTCAAGAGACTCCTTCTCTTCTCCCGAGCTTGTTCTTCTCCTTACTTTGCAGCCTGGCACTTAACCAAGTGCCATCAACAAACACTTTAAGCCATTGATCATGCTCCAGCAAAACAAGTGTCCTTTCTACTGTTGCTAAATACAAGCTTGCATCAGCGGAAGCCCTCCCTCTCAGACTCTGCTCCCCTTCCTCCTTGTTTCCGTAAATGGATGGGAATTAGTGTGCGTTCATGCAAGCGCAGGAAAGGCTGGCAGCAAGCTGCTGCAGAACAGCTAGTTAATCCCTCTCTCAGAGGAGCCCTGTTGCTAACACTAGCAATGGCATATAATAACAGTGAAAACAAGGCTTTGTTTGCTCTGTACACAGTGTGTGGACAGCTATCAAAATAGTGCAAACAGCGCTGTCTGTCATCATGTCCCTGTCATTGTGTGACGTGTTGGACTGTTTGACCAAATCATCTGATTTTAATTACTTTTCTGTTCAACTTTAATTCCTCTCTTTCTGTCTTTCCCTGCCTCTCTTCAGGACAGCGAGGCGCTGCTGTCTCTCTCACGTGCTGAGGGGGGCTCCATCTCTCTGTCACTGGGGCTGAAGACCAAACGGCTGCCTCCATCCCCCTGTCTCCTGATCCACTTCCATGGTGGAGGCTTTGTGGCACAGACATCCAAATCTCATGAGGTAAGACAGGACTCTTCTGTCATGGTTTTTCTCACTTGAAAAGTGAAAAAATTCCACATATTTAAAGAAAAAAAAAAACTACACCCAAAAGACTATGCAAATGCATGGGAGGTGGTTTGTTCCACTAGAAACTGAATTTGAATTATATTGAATTTTGAAGCATGATCTTGAATCAATTAAATGTTTTGAAAATGAATTTATTTGATTTGAAACTATATTTAACCTTTGTCGAAATTCAACTCTACATTCCTTAAATTCAAAAATACAAAATTCAATTTCAGTTCACACAATTCAGATCCAGTTTTGCAATATAATTACAGTTCAGCATCAAACAACCATCATGTCATCCACTTCTCTGAGGCATCAAGCACATTTGAGCAGAAATATTCTTCATGTCTGCTTTAACCTTTGTTCAGCTCTGTGTTCTTTTGACATGGTTGTTTTTCATGTTATAAGACTTCAGTACAAGACTAAACTGTGGCACAGTGCTTTTAAAAACTCAATTTCAGTTTCTTGAGGCAAAAGTGTCAGCCCATACCCATGCGCCTTCATTACTTGACGTAAAAAAGCTGATTATTTTTTTTAAATTGTTGATCATGTAAATCATCTTTTATCATCATCATCATCATCCCACCTTTTTTTTGTAACAGAGGAGAAACGCATGTTCTCCATTTATTTTAATCTGTTTGAAACAGGGGGACGCACATGATTAAGCTTATGTTGGAAAACTTATAATGTTTTTCGTCATTGCTCCAGATGGCAATAAGCACTTTGAGTTGCCTTGCTGCAGAAATGTGCTATATAAATAAACTTGCTTCGCGTTACTGGAAAAGAATTTTATCCATCCCAGTATATTTAGTATAAAGGGCATTCTACCTGTTTTGTTCCTCTCAGTTTTTTCCCTTGCGTGTCCCTGTTGCTCTTCTGTGGCTGTGTGCAGTCTTTATGTGGCATCAGGCTACTTGCAGCAAGCACAAGACAGGGCTCTGTGAAATTGCCAAGGACGTGGGCATGCTTGATCTGCAGCTGTGTAGCAACCATCGGATGAGAAGGAGCAATCAGAGAAGAGAGTGAACCGAGCTGTCATGTTGAATTAACAGAGAACTGTACAACCCTGCAGAGGAAGATTACCGCTGGCACTAATGGAAGCGTTGTCAGACTATCCTCCTCTCCTTCTTCTTGGCTCTCCGTTTTTGAAACATCCTCTTGCAATCTCTGTAAGACCTTACTGAATCTGTTATTTCACTCTGTGTCCTTTAGCGGTGGGAGCCTTTGGTGCACTGGGTGCTCAGTGATGCAGGGATCACAGAGGTGGATGCTCTGGCATCTGTGCATTAAGCAACTTGGACACCGACCACACACACCCACACACACGCAGTGTTTGGCCAGCAGAGGTTTACACTTGCAGATTAACTGCTCTGCCTGTCTGAGAATGAGTGGGACTGCAGCTCTCATTAATTCCTGCAACAAGAACAGATCAGGGACTCTCTGAATTGGTGTGAGAGTTTCTCTTTGTGTGTAGAAGAAGCATGGCCTCGGACGTGTAAAATCAGCCAGTATTGTGCCCAGCTCAACAACACACACACACACACACACGCTCACAAACACATCCCTTGTGTCCTTTGTGGGCCTTTTGTTGAGTCTGTACCTGCTTTTTGACAAACTGACGGACTACCCATGGACTCAGCCATATCTGACACCACTGGTAGCCTGGCTCCGATGGCTGTCTTTCATACACAAATGCACACGCTCGCACCTTTGGACCATCTTCCCTGATTCCAACTCACACTGACCTGATCAGTGCTGGAGCTGCATGCACAGTCACATGTCATCATTCTCACTCTGAGATGTATTATGACAGGTTGAGCCTTGAGACAGCACAACTGACTGCTGAAGCTGCTCCTTTGATTCTTTTTTTTTTTTCAAACTGACTCACTGGTCGGTGAGCCGTCATACAAGCATACACACACACTGTGCTTTTCCTGGCACTGTGATTGGAGGGCTGGCAGTGAAAGCGACAGCCCTGTCACAGCTAGTCAGAAACCTGTTGAGAGAAGATAAAGACAGAGGAGAAAGGATGAATGCATTGTGGAAGGAATATTTTTTTTTCATGACAAGTTTTGATGCCTTTCTTCAATTTCAAGGTCACTGCAATTCAGTTTTGAGTGTTTAGTTCTTGCCTTGGGTTGGCGTCAGAATAGTAAACACAGCTTGACTGTAAAGAAAGGAAAAAGAGGAACAACCATCCCATCCTTCTCCCCCTGTAAACTGGAACATGTGGTGGCTGCCTGTTATAACCGCATACAAAGATGGGAAATGGAGGTGTCTGTCAGGGAAATGCTCATTTCTTCTTTGTCTAGACAATAATCCAGAGAGCCAACAGATGAAATCAGAAGGACACATCATTTTCATAATTTTGTCCTTGTTTCCTAATGTCTACACCTACACAACTCTCCCACCACATTTCTGTGTCTCTCTGTCTCACTGCCTCTGTGTTTTATTGTGTCTGCTGTTGTTCTCATAAATTTAACAACACATAATATATTCACTGTGAATCTGAATGCTTTTTCCCATCTGATATCCTCTCCCTGTATTCTTTCTTATGCAGCCTTATCTGAAGAGCTGGTCCCAGGACCTTGGTGTCCCTATCCTGTCAGTGGACTACTCTTTAGCCCCTGAGGCCCCCTTTCCTAGAGCTCTGGAGGAGTGTTTCTACGCCTACTGCTGGGCTCTAAGACACCACCATCTACTAGGTACACACTGGCTGTTTCATCTCCTCTGTGCATTTTGTTGTCTGAAAGAAACAGAAGAATATGCTCAGTTGAAATGATACATCAGGCAGGTAAAAGAAAGTGTTTTATTAGAATTAATGAGCGTCTGTAAGTCCTCTCTTATATTCCCTTTGCATTCCCGAGAGAATCCATTCATCACGTTGAAAGTAATCATGCTGCAGCACAATGTCTTGCGGCGTACCTCTTGTTCTGTATCATCCCACAAATTGTGATGCTTACAATGAACGCAGCAAAAAAGACATCTCGTCTGTTCTGGGTACATCCGGCTGCTGGAGAACACTGTGTCAAATTAACAGTGATCGCAATGCATTATGTTAGTGTTAGAGTACAAGAAGACAATATGACTGCCATGAGGTAGACAGTGAGACAGCACTTCCTCTCTATCGCAGCATATTCAGCAGTGGGACTGTCGAGAAAAAGAATACTGTAACTGGGTGGTTGTCACTCTGTTTTTTTTCCTTTTCAGCATCCCAGTTTTTTTTTCGTGTTCCATTTTTCAGAGCTATCATTGGTTTGCACCCCTTTCCTCCACCCTTTCCCAACCCTCCTATTTTCATCCCTCCAGGTTGGACTGGAGAAAAAGTGTGTCTGGCTGGTGACAGTGCAGGAGGCAACCTGTGTGTGACGACGACGATGCGAGCTGCTGCCTTTGGTGTTCGAATGCCAGATGGCATTGTGGCAGCCTACCCAGCAACCCTGCTGACAGCCTACGCGTCTCCCTCTCGTCTGCTAACACTTATGGACCCCCTGCTTCCTCTCAGTGTACTCTCCAGGTGTCTCAGCGCCTACGCAGGTAAGGATGTGTGTTATCAAAAGGCACAGGCCAGGATTTGATTTCATACAGTGAGTTTAGATCTGTTTTCTTCTTCTTTTCATTTCTGCCTGCTCTTCTGTCCTCTCCACAACAAACTCTTCATCTTTAGTCTGGGCTTTGTTTGTAGATTTATTGACAGTAAATAGCACTCACAGCTTCTTGTGTAATGGAAATAATATTTTATCGTGAGCCTAATTGCATAATTGCTGAAGTCATATATTATAAACATTTAAAGGGACTGTGAGGACTATCTGTTTGAAGTGGAGCGGCATCTTTGCTAGAATTGCGCATGTTGTCCTGATGACATGACTCTCAACAATGTGTAGCGCTGTTGTTTAAAACATGACAACAAATAAACCTTCTTAGTTTGTACCATAGTTTGATAGCTGGCTATATTTAGCGCTGCTTATAGTCCGGTGCTCTGAGACATAGTAATGTGTATTGTTAGCAAATCCCTGCGATGTCCTGCCAGGGCTCATCAACGAAGCAAAGCTAATGTCACCTCTCTCTTCATTTTATTGATAGACTCTCAAGTTTGAACAGACCACTGCAGAATAACTGCTGCATGTGGGTTGGAATAAGCATCATCACAAACAATTTAGCCTGTGTTTTAGCTTTTAGCTTAAGCTTTATCACTCTCCTGTCCAGCTTTTTATGCTCTTCTGTACTTTTTTGTCTGAAAGTCTTGGTCCAGTGTCCACCATCACTACAAAATCCCCTTTAAAGTATTATATTGTGATATAACATGATTGCCAGAGTCAAAAAAGTTAATAATAGTATAGATAATATAATAATAAATATAGTGATAAAAGATGATGAATATACATAAAAATGTGTTTTTTTCTTCTTTTCTGAAAACTTTGAAATATGACTTGGTCAAAAATGCAACTAGGCCAACGCTGTGCTCTGGTACGTTAGATAAATTGAATATATCATTTACCATTTCAGAAAGTTTGATGTTATGTCTTCAGATTCCTACCAAGCAAATCACAGTGCATCAATAGTCTGTTCATTGAAACGCCTAAAGCAGCAGAGTCAGACCTTAGGTATTATCTTCCTTGCCAAGACTGCGTCTTCTCTGAGAAAGTAACTCCCAACAACTCGGCTTGCAAATATTCTGGTTGTACACAGACATAAATGTATTTGAAAAGCCAAAGAAGAAAATAACTTTAGCAAAGTCTCTAAAGAATTTTCTTTCCTGTTTAGCTTTTAATTACCAAACCAAAACCCACATATTTTCCTACTCACTCATCCTATCACTGCTTCATCTTCTGTTAAACATATTGTTTCATGGCACTCAAGAACTGACTGTGTCGCAATTACGTTCTTTACTTTCCCATTTTTTTGCCTTGCTTTTCTGTCGCCTCTGATTTTACTTGATGAATGACAAGAACATTCTCATCTCGGCGCATCCGTCTTCTCTTCTGTCTCCAGGCAGTGATCCGCAGACGGAAACCCAGATAGAAAAAGTGAGCACACTGAGCATGGTGAGAAGAGACACGGCACTGCTGCTGAGAGATTTCCGACAGGGAGCCTCAAACTGGATCCACTCTCTGCTGGATTCAAACAGAGCTTCAGCCTCTCCTGGCACAGCAGCAGAGGCTCCACCAGGAGCCACTGGTACACCAACTACTGCTTTGTTCATGCTTGTGTTAGGGCTGTGCATGTTCTTGCGGGTCAGATGGGGACAGGAGACGAGATGTGGGTGGCGTTTATGTTTGGTTGACAGCTTTTGTGCTCAAAAATTTTCCATCTCGTTTTTTCTTTTTAATTGAAATTTATGTGCTGAAAAGTTCAGTTCAGATCTCACTGGGGGATTGTGGTATGTGTGTGTGTGTTTTCACCGCCCATATTTTCAGTGTCTTAATTGAGACGATTTATTTAAGCTTTATGATTGCAACAACATCAAATGCCCCTTAGTTCATTTAGATCCCATATGGAGGAGGTTGCAGTCAGAGATCCTGTTTATTCATCATCAACTAACCAATTACTGCTTTATCCCACTCTGTTACGCAACACTGCTGTAGCTCCATTCATATCAATTCACCTCTTTGGAGCAGCAGGGCTTTGACAGTAATTGTTAATTGTCGCCACCGTAAATCTGGTGGCAAACCGTAATTTCCCCGGTGTCCCCTTAGCTAGGTGACACCCCCACAGCTGCAAGCCCAAACTAATGAGAATGTCATTGTGGGTGTGCATTATTAAAAGGCCATCATGGCTTAGAGATGGTTCATTATTAAAGAGATGAGAGATTGCGAGCACTTTGTGAAGAGACCAGCCATGACAACTCTTACAGCTGTGTTGTGACGGCTCAGGCGGGCGGATGATATCACCATGACAGCAGTGTTTGAATTTCCTCCACCCACATCTCCTCTCTTCTTCCTGATAAATTCCAATTAGCATTTTAGGCTTTTAACTGTTGGCTGTCAACCAGAGGACATATGATAAGTGGAATCTGTGGAAGAAGTGAAGTGGTTGTGTACAATTACTGGTGTGTGTGTTTTTTTATCCTTGTGTCCTCCACCTGCCATTGACTCAGAGCAAATTTGAGTGGCGTCTTTTTGAGTGGCATCTTTAACCTGTTTAGACCATTTGCTGTAACTTGCATTTTAAGTTTTTTCTTTTCAATGCCTTAATTTTGTTGTTAGATGTAACTTTTTCCAGTTGTCTTCTTAACCACTCTGTTTGCCCTCTTCATCTCTTCTCCCAGACACAGTACGGAAGAGCATCTCTGAAGCAGCCATTTCTTCTCCTCACGCTGACCCCCCTGTACCCTCCGAGACCTCAGAATTCCCCACCCGGAAATTATCTGTCAAGAGCCAGACTTGTCAGGACTTGGGATCCCACAGCAATTCCACTTCTCACAATTCACCGCTGCTCTCTGAGCGAGCCGTACGTCACGCTTCACCATGTTTACATTGAGACTAGAATGCTTTCACTTGGTGATCAGGAAGAAGACGGGGTATAGATGTATGAGCTGTTACTTAAAAGAAGGCGGAGTTGTTAGTGAGGATTATTTTGGGGGTATTATAGGAAAAGGTTAGTAAATTGATGATCTTCATTGTGCAGCTGGAGTGAACAGAAATTTCTCCTGACTCCCGTCAGTGATCCACTTATTTCTGCTTTCATACGCCATGTGAAAAAAAGATTAAGTGTAGTTGTAGACTTTTTGAACATAAAGAGAACATCGGCAGGGAGACATTTTAGCCCTCTGTCACACAATGCTCCCACCTTGCAGTGATGTGCATGTTAAATGTTCATGAACTTAGCTAAGATTATGTCACCAATGCTTCAAAGAGATTCAGCAGAAAATGCTGACTGGATATCAAAACTTTCTGGTTTCTGCCTGTGGTGGCAAGGTACTGCAGATTATCCTCTGATGTATTTTCACACAGGCAGAGTGGATTAGTGGCTGGCTTGTGAAAAATAGCAAGCAGGGGTGATGTAGGATTTTAAATGTGCTTTTCCTCCTTGAGACGAGGATTGTTCAGCCAAGGCTCTCAGGCACCGATCCAAAGTATTTGAGCATTTTCACAAGGACGAAGTGGAGTGTGTGAATTTAGATCAAGTGTCCTGTTAGATATTAATCTCTTGACCAAACTTTCACCTTTGATCTTCACTCACTTTTTTTTCTAATCTCTTCTTTTATACAGCCAGAAGAGGTGAGTTTCTACCTCAGTAAGGATGTAGATCCCTGCATTTCCAAGGACCTGTCTTCAGTGGCAATACCGCCCCCTGTTGGAGAGGAGGGATCTGAGCTGGAGCACCCCAGGGAGTTCCCCCTGGGGTTTGAGCCTCTTCGCTCAGCACAGCTGGCTGAGATGAGGGTGGAGGTTTCCCCAGTGGTCAAGGATCCTTTTTGCTCTCCTCTTCTGGCTCCTGATAGCATGCTGAAAGGGCTTCCACCTGTTCATATAGTGGTAAGATGAAGCAGCTGACAATTAAAATCACAATTTATTTATTGTTTTTATTATTTTCTGTCTTTGTTTTGTTTCATTTCTGGAGGATGAGGGGAGACACTTTACAATATTCTGTGCCTTTTTTTGACTCTTTGATTATGGACACCCCCTTCATTCACTTGTAGCTCAGACAGTGTTTCGTTGCAGGAAAGTTGGCATGAAGTCCACCTGTAAGCAAAAAAATCAGGCTGACAGGGTGTTATTGCTGACTCTACCGTCCAAAAGGCTGTCTCCACATTTTACTGATTCCCTGGGTAGTTCAAAGTTTCGTTTGTTTTTTTCTTGAAGTTACAATTTTGGTTGAAGCAGGAAATGAGGAAAGAGTGAGGAGTAGCATGTGGGATGGGGTTACAGGTTAGAAACGAACCCTGGTTGATCTCTCAAGGACTATAGTCAGTCCACCAGGACAAACCAGTGCCCAAAATGTCCAAGGTTTGTCATCATACACATTATACTTTATTGTCATTCTTTTTAATGTTGCAGATGATATGCAGTCATCCTATTTTTTGCCGGACGTGGAGCTGTGATGCTTAAATTCAGTGTAGGGAAGCTTGTGCCCAGCAGGAAGTCTGGACCAAAAGCTACTTAAAATCACCAAGTGAATTTCAAAGTAAAACAAACCGTGTCAAAACCAGTTTGTATTTAGCTTGACTACGACAATGAATGGACATAATGAGTGGAGTCAGACCAGGAGTCAACAGGTTTGAGGTTTTACAGCCCAACACGAATGAAGAGAGGCTTATCAATTGAGTGGGAAGTGTGGGAACTTCTCGGTCTCGTGACTCCAGCTTTCTGTCAGTCATGCAGCATGTCAGACCGAACACGCAGCCAGTTGACCAAAGCAGTCAACACGAAACGACAGTTAGGCGTACTGCAGATGTATCTGGTGTATTTGAGGAGTTAGGTTGAACAGCAGTGCTTCAAAGAGCTTCAAGCTTTCTATATTTTGTTCATTTGAGGAGAAACTTAATTCCTCAACTGTTTTCTTCAAGTTGTAAGATTATCAGACTTGTTTCACAGCATCCAAGAGCAGATCAGGATAAAGATTGTTTTGTAATGATAGTAGTGAGAAGGGATGAGCACAGTGAGGGATTGAGTAGGTCCAAATGGCATCCTCCAGATGTTAAAAGATAAGAGCTCAGAGTGCTGTACACTTGCTGCTTATATTGCGGTATGAGAGAGTGAGACGGAGTGTGATGGCAAAGATTCAGAGGGGGTTGAAGCCTGCTCTCTTGTGAAAAGAGTGTTAATATGAAAATGAGGAAATTGGTGCTGCTTTTTAAGTGCCTGGAGTGAGTCAGCTAGAATGTAAAGAAAGCTGGGACAAAGGAGACCGGGACGCTTGGCTTCCTTTCTTCATCCCTTAATTAAGATTCTTGACATGTCTGAAGGGAATCCTAATTTGTTTTCCTCCCTTTTCTCCCTCTTTTTCTCCTCCCCTCTCTCAGGCTTGTGCTCTGGACCCCATGCTGGATGACTCTGTGATGTTTGCCAAGCGTTTGAGGAGCATAGACCAGCCTGTCACTCTATGCGTGGTGGACGACCTCCCCCACGGCTTTCTCAGCCTATCCCAGCTCTCCAGGGAAACAAGGGAAGCTGCCAACGTCTGCGTGGGGAGAATTCGCGCCGTCTTCACCCAGAAGGACTCGCCCCCCGAGCCACGCAAGCACCGCAAGCTTGAGCGGACAGATAGGGGTGTGTCAGCCTCTTCTGGGGAAGCCAGTTCGCTCTTCGTTTGCCCCATTGAGGAAGTGGAGCTGACTGAAGAGAGAGAAGAGACGGGGGCTAAAATATCTGATGGGGAGGGCTTAATCACTGTAGAGACCCATAATAATACTGATGCTAGTAGCATTGGATCTTAAGTAAGGTTAGATAAAGACAGAAGGAGTGCACTTCTCCTGAAGAGTTAAAAGAGAAAGAGTAAATGAAAGTCAGATGAATTTAGGCAGTTTAATGCTTAAAAAAGAAGAAAAAGAAGAGAGAGGAAGCATCCTAAGGGGAGCGGGCAGTCAAGAAGATTGCCCAGTTTTGTGACAGATGACAAAAATAAGAGCAAAGTGAAAAATAACTTCCTCTGCTTTACATTTCTTACCACTCTGTACCATTACGCATCGATGCAAATCTAGCAGACAAAACAAACACCCACAGAAGACAGTCGTGTTTTCAAATCAAATGGTAATTTAACAGCTACACAGATCAAAGACCTGCACACACCCACACATGCGACACAAATACTTATACAGAGGCGCCGCTCGGCAGCCGAGGCTCGGACACAAAGCAGAACTGAAGAGTCTCAAGACGAGGTCTGAATGGGTGATTCATCCCGGATAAGGCAGTCATCTGAGATCCTAATCAGATGGCACGAGGCACACTATATGCTTCTGTACAGAGTCATCTGATCAAAATGGCCACTTGTCCTACAGGGAGCCACTCTAAATCAGACTAATAACTCCTCATTGTGTTCTCTATTACGCCAGTTTGGCAGTCAATATAGCTCACTTTGTGGATAGTAACTGTGTTGACTCTGCTAAATACAATTACAGAGTGGAAACACTACCGACTAAAAGGCTCTAAACTGGATGATTGATTTACTCGTTTCTAGTTATTCTGTTACAATTTTTAATCATCCAGAGTTCCACCTATGCAGTAGTTTAACTTTTTATTTATACCTTTTTTTATTTCTGTATTGTAATCCTTGAATCACTACATGGCTGTATAATGATTTTTACATTATATTGTTTGTTTAATGTAATCTTATGCTGTTTATTCCACGTTTTTGAATGTTCTTGATATTTACCTCTGCTTCTTTAGCACAGCCTACAGTGACAGCCCTGGACTTTTTAGCTGAAATTGTATCCTACTGTCAGTGCTGCATGCTGACAGGATTAAGAAAATGTAGAACACAATGCAGGGATACAGTTCCCTGCTGAGATGCTGCCTGTTTTTTTTTCCCTTTTTTTTTTAGTGCTGGTATTAATAATGCAAAGGTTGCATTTAATTGATTGCTACAACGAACTTACAAGGACGCACTGAGATGTTTTGAAGACACTTGCTCAAGAACTCTGATCCCATCTTAACAAGCTTTTGAGGACCGATCCCAGTATTTTTATTTCATTATTTCATAACTGGGATCTGTTGCTCAAGATTCACTGCTTTCAACCAGAGGAAGTGAGAGCAAGAGGCAGCAAAAAGCCTCGCTCTCAGCTATCAATACTCATTTTTAACTCCGCTGCACTGATTTCCTCTCAGATTGCCCCTGTTCCTCACCAGGCATTATTGCTCACCACTTCTCTGCACAGTATGCAATGTGTCAGAAGTACCACTTCTCTTCAGGCAGGGTATCTCCTGCCTGACAATCTGTTTTCACAAAGCGGAGGCTTTTAGGCAATGCTCCAGGACCCTAAAGGAAAACAATTGTTGGAGTTTTGCGTAAAAGCCACTGAACTTGTATTTTGGCCAAGTTTGAGTAGCTGGTGGTCCAGATATGTTTTGCTCCCCACCATCTCATTTGTTAGTTGACTTTGTTTTTAATATACTTGAGGACACTACTCTTAGCAAGTTGCCACTGAAGCACTTTAAAGTACACAAAAATGTCCTTCAGAGGGTCACTCCTTCTATCAGGCCAACTAAATATAGATGCCAACAATGCTGGAACTGTCAGCATCCTGCCCTTGCCTGGTAACAGGGCTTGGGTTGCCAGGTCTGTAGAGAGAGATGCTGTGTGATGAATAGGATTTAGCTGAAGCTGTGAGTAAAAATCCTACCCACCCGTAGAAGAGCAGGATTTTAAGCAGCAAAGTCATGCTACAGGATCAGACCATGCTCAGTTCTGTCAGCTCAGAGTACTTACTGCAATATTTTTAGTCAGATTGATGGAGAGAACCAGGACCATGAAGAAAAAAAAAGTAATACACTCATCCTCTCGGAGATGATGGGCTGAAGTTTGTGCTCGCTTTACTAGCAGCTGTTTATGCTCACTCTGCACTTTTGCAGTAGTTAATCCGCCAGTCTGTGTAAGTGTAGAAGTGAGTTTCTATACATGTCTATTTTTACTCTTCATGGTGCCTGTGTGTGGCTTAAATGTAGTCTGCGTGTGATCCAACCAGTCTCAGTGGTGTTTCAGAAACATGAGCTCGCACGTCTAAGGTGCGCCTCTTTGTGTGGCGTGTGACTCTTTGTGTTGTGTGTTCATAAAGACAGTAATGGCACTTTACACACTAGTCTGTTATATTAATTATCAGTTGTTGAGAGAGACCGCTCCATATTTGTCTGTGATAAAGACTTGTCCTGTTCATCCCTTGCTCATGAAGCCCAGCAGGGTTGATTGGCCATAAGCACTTTGTTGTATGAATTGTGGTAGCAACTTGCAAAATGTGTCAGAATTTCACCCAAGCTGTTGTTTGACCCCCGTCTGCCTCTTACCCTTGATGACCACTCATGCATCCGGCCAACCTGGGTGTAGGTGATACACCAGAAAGCCCATCTGGTGTTCTGGAGAGATAAAGTAGTCTGTGTTTTCTTTTTTTAGTTGTTTTACTGGACTTCCACTGATGCTTATATACTGCCTGCAACTGAAAGCTGGAATGTGTGTTGTAGTATAGTTTCAGTCCACAGTTCCTGCCTCAGAATCTCATTGTCAATAACCCACAGACCCAGTTTATAACCACAAAATGCCCTTGAGAGTAAATACCAGTTGTTTTAGTGTAAAGCTGTTTTCTTTTTTGTTTGGTCCTTCAATTATCAGGTTGTACAGCATACCTCTGCAGTTTTTATTCCTTGAAAGTTTTCCTTACTTGAGATTTTCTTTGCCCAGGGCTGATTTATTTTTCTTTTTTTTATGTACAATGCAAAAAACAAAAAACAAAAAAACGTGACGCTGCTACAAGTATGAGCTGGCTGCTGATACTATTTAGGTCTTGGGTAAAGCTATGCAGTTAAATACCAGCATCACAACATTTTACCTTGCACACTTCTTGTTTCCACAATCACAGAAGTCATTTAGTCATGGGTTTCACTCAACTCAAGGCTGGACTTAATCATTACCAAATCTGGGGATGAAACCCTTTCACTCATGCATTGATGCATTAGACTGACCTCGAAGCCCTCTACAGAAATGTTTCCAAATAAGAAATACTTATTTTATCTGTCTGTTTGCTATTCTACAGCTGTAGTCAAAATTTCAGCAACCACCAAAGTCTGCAGTTAGATTGGTGTTCTTGCTGTTTAGTGTTTGCTCTCAAAAGGTATTACTGTAAATGCAGGTGCTAGCGAATGTCAGAGCCTGAATCCATATGCAAATTGCTCTGCACTGTAAATTGCAATTCTTACATAGAATATATAAGCCTTTTAAAAAAACAAGCCATAGACTGGAAACACAGCATTTTTAAGTTTACTTTTTTAATTTTAAAAGCTTTGTATTACTCAGATCACCATAAGTGCAAACCTGTGAATAAAAAAAGAAATGTGTATTAAACATTGTAGATATTTTTACTTTAAGATGTCTTAATCAGATTGATTGCATTTTGATTTGACTGCATTTTCTTTGCAGGCCTCATACCACAATGTTGTCTAGGCTGGTTTCTTCCATTGCTGATTTTTAACTAAATAAATATATTCTCCCATGAACACACTGCTGTGCTTGAGCTCATGAATTAACCTTTTCTTTGCATTGATCAGGCTAAAGGTTATCAAAAAGTCACAGAGAATAAGAATGGAGATTTTGATTTGATTTAGCAGCCCAGACATTTCTCGTGTTTAATGACTTTTGAACTTGGAGGAAAAAAGTGTATTACATTTGTGAATATCTACAAGTAAACATTACCCTGGATGTGTATTGAGTCAGAACTTGAGAAAAGGTCACTGGGTTTACTGTTTGTTAAAGTTAAAATATTCTTACATATCCAGAAAAAACACATTAGATTTCTGTAATATTTGTTGAAGAGCTGCACAAAGGTAGAAGGTGAAGTTTCAGCACACTGCATGAGGTACTTCTTTTCAATTTGTTCAACTCAACACTTATACACCTGACTTGTCCTGAAATATCCTCTTAACTCATTTTTATGACACCTTCTCCATTGACATAGCTAGGATTAAATATTTGTATTAGAAGAAGAAAAATATTAGATTACTCAGCAGTTGAGGTAAGTAAATATAAATTTATATTTGGCCAATTATACAGTTAAGCTAATTAAAATTTTAAAGCAAATGTAAAGAGATATTAAAAACTGTATTTGCCGACGTTCCTGTACATTAGCTGAGATAAAACGTGTATATGCATGCTTATTGTATTTTTTCTCATACAATTAGTATTCTCTTCACCTGCTGATTTTACAGGGGCACAGCACTGTATTTAAAAACAAAAAAGTAAAAATTGTTTTATAAAGTTCTGCAGCAGTACATCTAATTTTGCCCAACCCCTCTTGGAAAACATCCTGCTGCTTGGTTTTAAATAATTTGAGCCACAAGGCCAGGCATCGTCTGTCTGAGTGATACTTCATTAGAGGTGTGTGACCTCTAATGGAAACATGATTGCGATCAGCGATGGCATTTTTTTGAATCTGTGGACGTGTCGCATTCTCAAAGCACGAGCGGAACCAGAGGCGCGCGCGCTGGAACCCCCCCCTCCTCCAGCCAAACCATCACAACCCTCCTTACACACACACACACCTTATCCACCATTCAGCTTCAGCTGCTGGAGGGGGCCACACAGGCATTGCGAGGAACCAGCTCACGCGCCCGGTCCCTTTCACCATCCTCCTCGTGCTCGAGCCGTTCCTCCGTGCCCGAGCTGTTCCTCCGTGCGCGCGCCCGCTCAGAGACAAGCTTCAGAGAGCTCACAGAGCAGACGAGAGGCAGCGGGGGAGAGAGAAAGATGGAGGTGAGGGTCGGGGAGAGACTCCTGTGCCTGGCTGTGCTGTCCAGCGTTTTCTGCGTATATTCTGTCCTCGGGAAATACGTCAAAGGCATCGTCAACACTAAAGAGGTGAGCGCTGCTGTTTTCTTCACCTCTTCATGTAGTTGCCACTTGCAACAATGATACCAAGCAGGAAGGGGGAAAGGGTCTCGACTGCGTATCTGCACGCAGGTGTCTCTGGTGGACTGTACCGCATGTAGACGGAGAGGTTGACTCTTAATTCGGCGTTGAGTTGCTCTGGGTGTTTTCAGCAATCACACTTAGCTCTGTTCTTTCTTTTTTTGCTATTTCGCGCCATCAACGTGGTTCTCATCTGTGGCGTATATTTCACCCTCATTATGACAGTCTTTGGCATCATTGTTGCCCCAGTAAGCGGCACCTCGCCAGTCCACGACGACCAAAGGAGGCTCCAGCAGAAATAAGCCTTGTCGGCCACAAGTAGACACAGCTTCACGTGTCTGAGTCTGTCGCTCGGCTGAAATGTAAATAAGCTGTTTTTGATTTTGATCAGATGAGTTGTTACAGGTGTGCGTCACGTCTTCGGGGACGCAGCGCTGCTGGATTCCGGGGTTCAGTCCGGTTTGTTTAGGGCTTTAGGTCTGTTTTCACTCACATCAGCATCGACATCACCGCTAGCCCGACAGGCTCTCTTGGGTTGAAGTGTTAAATGTGCAGCTGTGCAGCAGATACTGTAGCTTTTTGCAATTCAGGAGAATACCACCTGCTGTTCCTCATCTCTGCTCGGTTTTCTCACGAGTTTGTGGATCAAGTTTAACTCACACGAGTTGTGCAGAAAGGTTGTGTACAATTTCAATGCGATTTCAACAATACGAGAAAGCAGACGGAATGGCCTTTATTGTACCACTAGCAAATGAGCCTTAATTCACATTATTCAGGCTTGTTTTGGACATTATGGTAATTTTGTTGGATATCCTGCTGAAGCCGTGCAGAGGAAGCCAAAGCGCTTATCTCTCCAAAACAACAGAGGACACATCTGACCTTTCAATCCGTGGGGTCAGCCAAGCTTGGAGAGTCCTCCAAGGGTGGAAGAAAATTAATGTTAAGCAAACAGACGTGTACAATTCTTGTTTAGACTGGACATTCAGCTTTCAGACAGATTTTGGTTTTACTGGTGTCCTGTTTCATCAAACCAGTAAAATAATTTGTTTTCATTCTGTTTTGAGTTTTTGCAGAATAAGTGATGAAATAAGTCATCATGTGTTTAGTTGTTTGTCTCTCTACTGTCTGCCATCAAAAATGGGCAGTATAGTGTTTCATGTGTTGCCAAAGTGCAACTTGGGGATGCACTAAGCAAGCACGCATATTAATCGTATACCTTTATGGGAGTCTATGAGTCAGAAGGACATTTGAGCTAACAATCGCAAATTCTCACTCTGCCTTGCTGACTTGTTTTATTTACTATCCCTGAACTCTGAGTACATTATATTTAGAAAAATGAGTCATGAAGCAGGAGATTGAAGTCCCCAGTTTGAATCCTCACCAGGATGACCACGGGGATCTGAATGGATAAATTGAACTTGAGGCGCTCATCCATCCATCACTGCTGTGGAGATGCCCTTGAATGCTGCGCTGAATTTGCACCTGCTCCAGCTGAGCTGCTCAGTGGCCGGCAATAGGTTCAACTGGGCAACTTCCAAGTTTGTGCATGTGTGTGAGAAAGTGTGAGTGAGACTCCTCTGATCTAATTTTGCAGCCTGCTGCAGTAGAGAAGCATATTTTTAGTAATTATACCTTTTATGTGAAATGAGAAATGTGAGAATTGTAGTGAAAGTTGCAGCCACATTTATTCCAGTTCCAGTGTTGTTGTCTTTAAAAAAAAAAAGATTTTCAACTTTCTAGCACGAAACACTAAAAACCAATACTTATCCACATCTGATTGGCAATTTTTCTCATAAATAGGTCAAATTATCACTAAAGCAATATTTGATTTTTAATCTTTATTGACATTCCTGTAAAGTTGTTTTCCAGGTTCCTGTTTTGTCATCTAAAATACATTATTCCCCAGAGTGATTGCAGGTTTACAATATGCGTGGGAGTGCACAAAATGTGAGGCAATGCAGAAGTGCTTAAATCTAAAGTTCGTTGAGTGTCCACTTGAGGCTGGCTCTGGAAGAAACAACGTAAGCTCCGTTTCCACCAAGTGATTCAGTTTGGTTCGTCTAAGCACGGCATACATTTAACGGCGTTTCCACTGACTGATCACAGGACAGATCCCCAAATAACCGAGACGAGCTGTCCCACTTTTTGGCACCATTCTGTAGGAATGCCAGACTTAACCGATTCAATCTCAGAGGGTGGAGCTACAACACTGCAGACCGTTGGTTGGTCGAAAGCATCGTCACTTACTGTGACGGCAGCTGTATTTCTCCTGGCAGCACACAGTCTTCTCTAAAAAAAACTTGATTGTTCTTGGTAACAAAGAGCCACATGCCAATCACAAAGAGGATGAAATGCTGGATGTCTTCCATTGTTGATCTTTGTTTACTGTGTCACGTTTTTTCTTCTTCATTGGATTATTTGTGGGGCACACTGCGTCAAGCTATTATTTAATAGATGTGGCTTTCGGTGTCCGGCTTACGCGCCGAAAAAAGCAACAGTTTGCCGTGAAAATGCGAATGGGATCAGGCTTAACCGTACCAAACCATGCCAAACCGCACTGAACTGAACCAGACTGCTGGCTATACATACCAAGCCCAAACAGCCATTTCATAGCAGAAATAAACATGTATACAGCCTAGGGATGGGTACCTTACACATTTGAAACGATACGGTACCAATGCCCGGTACCTAGCAATCGGTACCGGTACTCAACGGTACCAATTTTCGGTACTTTTTTGTGGTTATGTGGTAAAAAATATTATTTTTTTTAACAATAGAATATATATATTTTTTACAATTTAACATATTTATTCTTCAATATATAACCTTGAAATGCTGTGTTCATGTCCAGCATGGAAAAACGCCTACTCTCCCACTCCCTCACAGTCACAAGGATGCATTTAGGTACCTATACATGGTACCTGTTGACTCTACACAAATCAATACCCGGTACTTTTGACATAATTTGGTCGGTACCTTAAAAAGTACCTAATTCAGTACCCATCCCTAATACAGCCTGGTACAAAAAAAAAAAAAAGACTATTGTCTGAATTTCCCCCCACCCCTACCTCCCATCCCCCACCCCATTAAAAAAAACAACACTTAGAAAGATGTTAAGGTCAAGAGTTTACCCAACCAGAGGCACAGCTTAGCTGATTGACAGGCAGGTGCCCTATAGTTGTTAGCGTGGAGGCTCAAAGCCCGCCTCATTTCCAAGTCGGCCGCTAGTGATGTTTTACTTCAAAACTGAGGATGAGAAACACAGGTGATGTCTAGGAGACTGAGTCCATTTGTTAAATAGTCTGGTTTTAGGGAACATGTAACGCTGTGGTCTCGTGTCACCTTGTCGGAATTCAATTTCACATCCACTCACTATGTGTTATCCTATTTTTTGTGTACTGACTAAACATACTTTTATCAGCCTTCTTGGGAGTTGAATTAACATAAAACCTAACATTTTAATTCACAGTAAAGTCTAAAAAGTAGCGTTTTAGTTGCTGACAGTCCCAACAGATGCCGAAAATAACAGCGTTGTGTCTGCTTTCTTTAACTTGGTTGAAGTCTCTTTCATTTACAACTTCCCTAGTTTCTTCACATCCTCTTGTCTTCAGCTCTCTGTGGGATACCAGTCAGTCATTTTCCACAAATCTGGAAGTTTTTTCCTGAAGACTTTGTCAACATTGACTAATTTCTATGAACTGATCTGGTATGATGTGTTCTGTACTGAACAATCCAAATCAACTTTTAAACAAAGCTGGTGATAGAGTAAGGAAGCCAGAGAATAGATTTCACTAAGACCCAAAATTTAGCTGCAGGTCTTTTTCTTGTCATGAGTTGTAACTCATGGTAAAAAGAATAACGAACATGTAATAATAGATGAACTAGGCTTTATTCTTCACTCAAAACTATCCATGAAGCTTGTTCTTGGGCTTTTATGAAGCGATTGTTTTGAAAACTTTAGCAACATCTCAGCATCATGAATGACTACAGCAAACACTGGGGTTGACGTATTGATACAGTGAGTCTATGTGTGTGTGGGGGCTTGTGAGTGTGTGTGGAGTTTAACACATCCGTCTTACTTGTCCATTACTGCCCCAAGGTCACACACTAATTTCACTACCTCCACATCCCCTCTTCTCAAAATGTTCACACACTCACTCACACACACAGAGTGAAACAGAGTGACAGTGTGCTGTAGGTGTATCAGTGTCTGCAGCAATGGATGCAGTGTTTGTGCAGTGAATTGACAAACGTAATTTACCACACAGAGACAGATGAACTGTTGAAACTGTGAAGTAACCAGACACATAAAGAGGAACACGAGCAAAGTTATCCAAAGTCATCAGAGCTTCAGGCTGGTCACAGGCTTTATTTGGCCTGGTCGATGTGTGCAATTAGCTCTAGTGGCTCATGGTGTGTGTGGAGGCACTGATAAAATGTTCCTTTGAGGGACAGTAGCAGCTCTGAGGTCAGAGGAAGGTCGCTCTTTTTAACTCAGTGGGGAAAAATCTGGGAAGGAAATAAAAGTTGCTCTTCTTCTGCAACCAACATCACTTGACCCCTGAGCAAGGCAGTAAATCCAGTTGTTTTCCCTGTGTTTGCAGCAGAACCACGTCCAAACTCAACAAATTCAAGGCCCCAATCTGAGCTCTGATCTGAGACATGTCCTTGGACCAGAATGCTGAACTTTTATCTGGAACCAGCCAGTTACAACTTGCACACAGTGCTGCCACAGAAAAACTCACTAAAGTATCAAACGTAATAGACGGAAAGTAGTTTTCATGAAAATGATGAATGTTTATCCAAAATGAAATATTCCCACTAAATTATCATTTATGTAGCAGAGGAGTGTGTGTGTGTGTGTTGCTGCAGATAGTGCTGTCAGTCTGTGTTTTCTGAACAGATGTGGACGTTTTATGGTCATCGATCATTGTGCTGTGCTGAAAGCTCCTCATCCACTTCTTGCAGGCTGGGGTTAACAGAAAACATAGCGACCAGGTGACATTGCTGATTGTCTCCTGCTTATTATCTGCAGCAGATGTAAACTTGTTTGTCTTTCAGAGATGCTAAGAGGTATAACGGACGTCAGTTCTCGCTGCCTTATGAATGAGAGGAGTTAGTGATGTAGCGCCAAGAAAGGAAAGGTGCTATGTTATCTCTTATGTTGACCCCATCGACATAAGACTCATTTATTTTTTCCTCTCCAGCCAATAACATTAAAGCAAACTCTTATCATATTACTGTGCTAACCATGCTATGCACTGACATGAAACAATTAGTCTTCCATCAACAGTAGTTCAGCTGGGATCACTCTCATCAAAGAGAGTTAGTTATTTGCATTCAATAAGTCGTATTTGGTGGTCGGACTCTGTTCTGGGAGCTCCATGTGCCTGTGTTGAAGGCCAAAGCCTGAGGTTGGGAGAGCACGTCTCTGCTCTTTTATGTGCAGTACAAAAGGCAACATCCTGTTGAAAACAAATGAATCTTATGCAGAAGTGCTAAAAGTTGCAGTTCATTGTAGAGGTGTGAAAAATAATGATACAGAAATTATACTGCCATTCTTTGACCTGTGATAAAATATTGATATTTCAAGCATTAAAGGGGACATATCATGCTTGTTTCTCCTTTTCACTATGTCAGACTAGGATGCTTGTAAAGCATTTCTGCTCTCAGTACAAGTCATTTAGTTTCTTCATTGCCCCACAATAGCGTTCTCAATTTCCTCAGTTTAGGCCATTCTGAAGATCTCGTTGAAACGCTCCATTTCGGGAATGACCTCCAGTAACCTCGCAACGTCACAGCCCTTTGTGCTCTGATTGGTCCGTTCAATTAGAGGGGCGGAGGGGGTAGAGCCAGGGGGCGGTTTTTGCAGCATGGCAGTATTTACAAAATCCCCTAATTGGATGGGGCAGACCGAGCGAGTTTGCTGTTTGCCAAAACTTCACTGTAAGGCATTGATAGCACTAATAAAACATCTGAGTGTAGGATACCGGTGCGTCCTTTTGTATTGGACCCCGAGTCAGACCCAGACGGTTCTGCAGCTCAGGAGGAAGAAAATCCCCCTCGACACAGATCATCTCAGGACGCTTCAGTGTGGTGAGTCAAACCGGTACAGTAACATGTATAGTTTATACGATTATACTCGGCTCTTGGTGGGTGTATCCCTCGGTGTCGGTTGTGTGACTAACTGACATCACAGAGGAGGAGCTGCTTTATCAGATTACTCCAATAAAAAGAGAGGATCCTCGTGTCGTCATGAAGGTTGAAATCTCGAAGCCAAATGTCAATGACCTATTTTCAGAGGCATTAAATTTTGTTCTGGGATATCAGAAAAAATACAATATCTCATTTTTTGAAAATTCAGGGGGTAGAAGGTCTTGTTTTCAACTTTATTACTTTATATGAAAGTATTAAATCACGGATCAGCATGATATGTCCCATTTAATATCGATTTTTTTGTTCAAATAAAAATTCATATTTTAGGTGAGTTGGAAGTATATGAACTGTATAATAAATACAATCTCAAAGTATATTCAAAATGTTTTATTCCTAAACTTGATGACGTGGGTTTTGATGTCATAAACATCAATGCATTCTCGGTTTTCTTTGGTCATTTCGTTCAAAATCATTTAAAGTTTAATTTTTACAGTGTAGTAGACTGATAAAATAATAATTCTGGTCATGTTTTACTCAATATTAGATTCTTTACGAGTACATTGATTAGACCAAGTGACATTTATCAGTTTTACCAACTGACCACCACGTTCTTCACCCCAAAATTTTTTGCAGTATAAGTTTAATGTCACAGTACTTCAAGTGATGAACTTTACACACTTTATGTTTCCAGGTTAAGTGTTTGTCTGAAACACTGCATCTAACTTTCAATATTCTAAACCCCAATAAAATAAAAAAAGATGTTTTCAATCAAATAGTTAACTGCGGAGAACATCCCATTATATAACAATGTTGTGATAATATTGTATCACGAGGTTCTTGCCAATATTCACCCCAAGTTCATTGATGATCCACTTAAGGCTGGCTGCAGAAAGACCAGAGACCACGTACACACCAAGAGAAAAAGATCGACTTCTACAGCATTAATTTACAACCTAGTTCAAAAAACATCTTAGGTCTGAATAGCTCATCCCTCTAACAGTTTAGAAGACATTAAGATCATGACTTTGCCCTATCAGAGGCACAGCTCATGTGACTGACAGGTCTGCCACCCTTTAGCTGTTAAAGCCTGTGTCTTGAGTCAACGCTTCCAGCTTGGCCCCTGTTGACTGATAGATGACGTCACAGAGACTACGTCCATATATTAGAGTCTATGGAGCAAACATGAAAAGCAGAGGCTGGGCAAGCAGCAGCAAAGACAGAACAGTGCAGGAGTCGGTGACAGTACATATGACACTGAAAAAGTCAGCTCGCAACAGAAGCAAAAAGAGAATAAAATGGTTGTTTTGCTCTTTGCCAATCGGTTGCTTAGCCTGCCAAAAATAAAGCTTGATTTATTTTGTTAATGGTGGAGACAGCAATATATTTTGAAATTCAATTTTTCATTACCTGCTTAGGGTTTAAAAGAGTATAGTTAAATTTAAAAACACATGGCAAAAGTATGAGTTTCATTCATTCAGAGTTATAGTTCATTCTTCAATTTTCCAGTTAACCATGTAAACAATGGAAAAGAAATCAAAATACATGCAGTTGCAGCCATAATAATTAACACAGATCCTTTTTTAAAAACCATCCTGGAGTTGTCTTACATTTTTAAACCAGGCAGTTAATTTTCCTTCAATGACTTCAAGCTACTCTCAGAGGGCAGCTCACATTACCTCACCAGCATGTGGAGAGTTTATCAACCAGGGAGCCACCATGAATGATCCTGTTTTGTTGTCTTGACCTCAGAATTCATGTTCTATTAATCATGATTAATCACACAACCCTTGTTTCTGCAATCTCCTGGGAAGTGTGGCGTGAGGGGTTAGAGAATCAGCACCTGAAAATCATTCTGTAAAAAAAAAAAAAAAAAACACTTCAGCTTTAGACAGGTTATAACGTCGCTGGTCTTTGGGTTTCACAGTTAATGAAAATTTGTGGATTAGACCAGAAAGGTGTTTAAACTTTTGTCCTTTGAAAATTAATGAAAATGAACGGACGCCCTTGAAAGTTCTTCTCCTAATTTAAAAACCTTGCACCCATATTCATCAGCATGCTTTAGCTCACTGGGCTTTTATCCCCCCAAATTCAACATCTCACCTCCAGAGGAAAAACAAGGTGATGGATGTTGGGTCTGATGCCGATGCAGTTCTGAAATGAATGATTTTACCAGGATTTTTGGACTTAACTGGCTCTTGCAGTGAAGAGGGCAAGTATGTGACGTCTTACTTTAATTAATGTCAAGTTTTATCTCAAAATGTGCCAGTTCTGAAAATTTCCAATTTCAGCAAACAAGACTTTTAAAGTTGGTTAAAATAAAGTCCTTGAAGCTGTCATTGGAGTAAGTTTTGGTGATCCTTCTATGCAGAGTATTTCAAACTCAATCAGTTTCACTGCATGTCTTTTTAATGAGGACATTGAGATTAGATACAGGCACCATGTGAGTCAACAGGTGTGTGTGTGCATGTGAGGGAGTGTTGTCATGTGTACATATGCTTGCTAGCCTTGATGTTTGTGTTCATTTAAAGTGTGTATTTGTGCAAAAAGTCAGCGTGTGTTTGCATGAATCATCTAGAGACAGATAGGGACCACTGTTGAGTGTGTTAGTCTGCGTGTGTGTGTGTTTATGTGCTGCGGCGTTGTGTAACCATGACTAATGAATCATTGAGAAGCCCGGCGGTCCAGGGGTGACTTGACTAGCTGATTGGTAATTAATTGTTTATGAGGCTTAGCCAGAAAACAGGGATCTAGAGGGAAGAAGGGAAAGATTGGAAGCCTCAGAGATAAAGAGGCACAAACTTTGAGAGAGAGGGAATAAAACTGACCAGATACTACATTGTGGCGCAGCCCTTAATTGATGGGATTTACTCATTGGCATACTCATGAACATATACGAGCATACACACCCACACGCTGGGGAGGTGTCTGAGTGATTCTGCATCACAGTGCTGTGGCCATGTGGGAAAAAGACGAGACTAAAAGGGGATTAAGGTAGACAACTCATCTACTGTTGCAGCTCTCCTGGGCTTAGTCTCCTTTCTACTCTACGCACACTCACACACACACTCTTACACACACACACGCTAACTAGCTTCTGCTTTGTTTGTCTGTTGCCGTTGGCTTGGACAGCGTGGGACTGTTTTGCTTGCTGGACTCAGTGGTCTTTAAGTGGTTCTTTAAGAGGGGAACTCCTCAAATTTAACTCGTCACACCTGTTATCAGGTGGTGTAGGGTTTCACCAAGATGAGATGTGAGCCCTGATTTCAATGTCCTGTGGCACTGGATGGTAGCGCATGAGGACTCTGTCAATGAGTCGCTGCATCAAACAAGCATCAAACTGCATCATGTCATGTTTCAATCAACAGCAGCAGAGACGTCTGTTTGACTGTTTTATACGTGCTTCCAAATGAGCTCAACCTAGGCCTGTCACAATAACAAAATTTGCTAGACAATAATTTTCCAAAATATTATTGCCGATAAACGATATTATTGTTAACATTATTTTGATTTTTTCCCCCCATTTTTTCATTGATGTAATTATGATAAATGGGATAATAAAGTGAGTACACCATATCAAAAGCAAGAAACTTTAATTTCTTAACAGTATTTAACTGTAATTAAAAGGTCTGGATCTTTTAAATAAAATAAATTAAACAAAAAATATAATACATTTAACAAACAAGAAAGAAAAAAATACAATGAAAATGAAATGGACTCTCTTTTAGAAAAAAATACATGTCAATGAAAATAATTAATACTAGTCAAAAACAATAAAACATAGACCCTGTCTCTAAAGAAAAAACGAAACCCCCCCCCCCCCCCCCCCCCCCCCCCAAAAAAAAAAACAACAATAAAAACTATAGCCTAAAAAAAAGAGAGTTTATACAGTTCCTGAATTGTTTATAACATGTACTTTTTCCCAGTCAATCCGTTCTGTCTGTCAAACATTTTTAACATTTCTGGCTTTCAACCGTATTGAAGGGCTGCATTTCTTTGGCAATGTAGCTGTCTTTGAGCGCCCACCATTTGGTACTTCTATGTCTATTTACTTTGCCGACCAAAAGCCTCAGTAAGAGCGGATTGTCAAAGAACAAGGCTTCGCTGCACCTCTCTCTTCCTCTTCGTCGCCACTATTTTCAAACAAATGCAACATATCAGCTTGTTGGTGTTCATGAGCTCACACTATGTTCATTCTGATAAAAAACAAAATATTCCCACACTAGGATTGTGGCAGGCGGCTTAAGAACCGTATCTTTCGTGCCATCACTCTTAGCGTGTGTTTCCTCCTTACCCGTCAGGATGCTCGCTTCAGCTCTCTCTGTGTGTACGCGCGAGCAGCTGTATTCACCCCAAAGATAGCATTTTTGACAGATGCTCACTCCGCTATAAGTCCGCTAAATCTGCTATAGAACCTAGGCACCCTGATGTTAGGAAAGATAGACGTAGCGACTCGCGAGCCATCTTCTCATTCAGCCTCTTTGGTCGAAAGAGAGGAGAAAAACAAACATGCATGCGCGTGTCAGTTTATCGAGGCTGGCAAACTTACCGAGGACGTTTTTATTTATCGTTTGATTGATTTATTGATTATCGTGACAGGCCTACCCATCTCTAAAATTTGATGGAGGTATATTAGAGAAAGAGGAGGCAATCGAAGTCTCAAACCGGCAAGGCTCGTTGCCGCCAGTCTTACAAGTTTGATTTGCTCTTTGCTTTTATACATATGGGTCCTTCCAAGATGTGTGTGGTGAAATGTTAGAGTTCATAAACTACTTTCAGAGTTATTCATGCTTGTGTTACAAAGCAGCTTTCATATTACTTATTTTAATATTTAGGTTTATTAGTATTGAAGCGCTGGGAAATACCACACAAACTTTCTCTTTGTTTACCAGATTGACTTACTGATAACAGCTGTTCGTCCATGTGTATTCTTGAAATAAAATGTCCATCTTTTACGGTGAAAAATGTTTGTCTTGATCTTGTCTCAGTCACACTGTTACCGCTCCCGTTTATTGCTGTTTATGAGAGGTAGGCATGAGCAGTTTGAATTTGTTTGATGGGGTTTACCAAATGATGATTCTCAAAGCTTTTATTGGGAGTCAGGAGCATAAGTCTTCATTTTCTGTGCAGGGGTTAACTGGCAGATGGTGAAACAAGTGAATCATCGAGCTGTCTTTTCTGATAAAGTCTGCAGATTGACATTTTTGAGCAGGATCCAGCTTTTTAAAGCCAAATAACATTGATGGAAGAGGAGATGATCTCTGTCTGGTAATTAAACCTCAGGGTGCAGATTCTGAGGCTGGTAGTGTTTGTGTTTTAACTCTAGGCACGGTTCATTCATTTTTACCTTCAGCCATGAAGTTGTGTTGTCAATACTCATGCACAAGGTTTGATAATGGATGTCTGGGCTTTTTTTTTGCAAAATAAGTGACATACATGAAGATGACATTTCGCTCATCATTAAAACAACAAATAAGAGAATGATATTAAACCAGATTTAGGGCCTGGCTTGCCTCCAGCAGTGATCTGAAGCATGTCCTGGTAAGGGCTGCAACGCTTAGTTGTAACATAATCGATTAAATCAACTATAAAAATGTATTGATGCAGAATTTCAATAATCAAAACGCTGGAAAACTGTTTTTTCTTGTTGTCACACAGAGAATTTTTTATGCCTTTAATCCGATAGGAGAGAGGATTGTGGATGGGAGAGGATACAGGGCCAGAGTGGGGAGTGTCATGCAGGAAAGAGGCCACAGGCTGGATTCCAACTAGAGCCAGACTGATATGAGATTTTTGGGGCCAATGCTGATACCGATACTGGGGGCGAAAAAAAAGCCGATATCTTGTGTATATCAGCTGATATATATAATAAATTCATTGATATACACAAGATATATACTGTATATGAACACAAATTATTACAATACTCATATAATTCAAGACAGAGACAGAACACTATTAAATTAAAACAGGGAACTTTAATTATAAAACTGTCGACATATGAACTGTATTGTTAACCAATGATAAATAAAAACAAGCTGTAAACAATAATAAATAAATAAGTCAAACTTTAAACACACTAAGTAGAAAAAAAAAGTCAAACTGTAAACACACAATGAGCAACTTACACGGCGTTAAAACGCTGTATTACAGTCTTACATTAGATAATGGTGGATGTGTGAAATAACAGTACCATTTATCTCTGTTTATCTCACAAAAAAGCAACTAACACGACGTTAAAGCGTCATTCTATAGTCCTACATTAGATAATGGTGGACAGAGGTGGCGGGCGCTCGGGCAGTGAGCAGCCCAACACACAGACAAACAGGAGCAGGAGTGACAGAATCTCGGCGAAGCAAATTTTTTTATTATCTACTACATTTTGGCTGATTCTTGGTAGCACAACAGTGTTTTCAGTCATTTTATTCAGTGTGTCATTTTTTGTGTCAGCAGTTTAATTATATGACTTTAAAAGAAGGAGAAAAAAACATCAACATGCATCACCATGGGAGGAGTTGTACAGGTTAAATTTTATATGTGGGCACTCTTTAGCCATTGACCTAAAACAGAGTCCACACTTTGCACTAAATAATCATGATTTATAGATTTATCCAAAAAATAAACAATAGATTAGTCAACAACAAAAATTATCATTAGTTGCAGCCCGAGCCCTGATTTGAGGCTCGCTGTAACCAATTCATAGTTTGGCCTGGGCCCATAACAAATTTTGCTAGACGATATAGTGACCCACAAATATTGAGAATAAATGATATTTTTGACAATGTTATTGTGAGACCTCTAGTATAAATTAATATATCATAATAATACATTACAGCCTCTCAAATGAAATAAAATTTTATTTCTCGTGAGCATTTTTCACTGATATCAATATTTCAATATCAACATTTTTGTTGCTGCACACTGGCTTGTCCATGATAATGGCCTAACCTTGCTCATTCAGTTTCAAGCTGAAATATTTCTACGCTGGGGCTGTGGCATTTCACCTTACTATCATCCTTTTTTTTATTTCTGATTTCTACAACGTTAACCTGCATTGCCTCAAATGAGCTCACGCGTTTCACTTGCTGCGCACTGTGTTAACGCTAACCTGATGCTAGCGGCTCCGCCTCCATCCGACAAGAGGGTTCACCCTGTTCATTCCTCTACCGAACAAACGAGCCCAGGTGCTGAGAGCGATGCACAGAGTGAAATCTCCTGACATCCAGTATGTTTGACGGTGAGAGACGAGGAAAAAAAACATGTGCACATGGCGATATATTGCGGCCAGGAAAATTATTGAGCTCATTTCATTTATCGTAGGATTAATTGATTTATTGACCATCATCCCAGGAATATTCATAGTTAAAATAATTTCAAATGTTGTTGTGCCAATAATACTATTTTACTTCCTCCAAATACATACCAGCCTCCTGGATCTGGAATCCCAAGTCTAATATTTTCAATTACTGGTCTCCTGTGGAATTTAACCAATGAGAGGAGCAGACTTGGAAGTGACAGCTCTCAGCATATATCGTGAGCGAGCCAGTGAATGTAAACAAAACTGTACCCAGAGCCAAGCAGAATACTGACAAAGAGGACCAGCTCGTGGCATTAATTACACATATTCTTCTCCTCCTATTATGTTGCAACGTGACAGAACACACGCCAGGACAGCTGGCTGATGATGTCGAGTGCCCTCTGAGTTTGTTAATTTTTTGAAGTCATGTTTGATCACTCAAGCTTGTGTGGGATCTCATTTCTGAGTGAGTTAAGTGTGTGGTGTAGCGGTCTTAAGTAATCATGTAAGGTGTGTGATCCAAGGATTGTCATATTAAAAATGATCCTAACTGTCTTTGTATGTGTGTGCCACAATTTTAGAATCAGTTGGCCTGGCCCTAATCGTTACAGCCTTAAATATGTAGAAAGTGTCAACACTTAAGACTGCTCCTCATGGTTCAAGTGAATGCTGCAAAAAAGAGAGATACTCTCATCTTTGCTTTTATTTTGTAAAGCAGCTGTTAAAAAGTGAAAGAAAATATTTTTGTCTCCAACTTCAAACATAACACCTCCATACCCAAAGCCCGATCGATAAAGAATTGTTTTCGGGGGTTTGTTGAGGAAATATGTGGCTGGCCCGCTCAAAGTCCTGACCTCACCCCAATCTAAAACCTTCAGGATGAACTGGAACGCCGACTGCGAGCCAGGATTTATCACACAACACCAGTGTCTGACCTCACTAATGCCTTGTTGCTGAGGGCGAGAGAACTCCTGCAGCCAGGCTCAGACATCTTATGGAGCTTTCTTTGAAGAGTGGACGCTGTGAGACGTCATGTCTGTGGACTGGACGTGCACAATATCGAAAACAGGGAATGTGCTATTAAATTGTTCAGTGTTTCTTTAACAGTATAAAGCCAGTTCTTCATGTTTGCATAAAACACAGTTTGCATTTGTTGAATCAGAAATAAATCAGTTTGCAGAGAAGATAGCAGAGCTTCATGTGACTGTGATGAAACAGTTTCATCACAGTCTTTCACCAACAGATAAAGTGAAGTTTGTTAACGTGATATTTGGGTTTAGGGATAATACAATTTATCGTAGAGCCCTGTTGTTTGTGGTTGTTTTTTAAATTTCATTTAAGAGTCATTATCACTGTTTTTGATCAAATTTGTTTTAATTTCTAGATCTACTGATTTATTCTCCTTCATCATCTTGGATTGGTCAGAAAGTTGGTCCAGCGAGGCCAACTGCGCCTTCTTTAATGTCTGACTCTTAAGAATGGGCTCGTACATCATCAGCTCAGAGATCCTCACAGTGTGAGGTTTTTACTGCTGCCCGGTTATTGAGCCAGTGACGAGAAGGACGATCCTACAAGAGGATGACAAAAAGTGTTTGTGTCTGTTTTACTCAACGGCTTGGCCTTTTGATGTTTCTATGGCAGAAACGAAAGCATGCTGTGGTTGCTATGACGATAATGAGCAGGAGGGGAGGGAGAGAGGGGGTTGACTTTTAGTAGTCTGTGTGAAAGTGTGTTTGTGTGTGTGTGTATAAAAGCATTTGTGTTTGTTACAGACCAGCTATGGCATGCTGTGCGTGACAGATGCTCAGAGGGAGCTGTGTGTGTGGTGTATGCGTGTGTGTATGTGTGTGTGTATGTCTAACAACAGAATCTTTCACAGCCTGCGGAAAGTTAAATGCCCCCTTCCTTCTCCCCCCTACCCACCACCACCATCCCATCAAGACCACCCTCTCTCTGCTCTCCAGGGATTCATCTCTGGGTCACTGCTTCCCTCTGCTGCCCTGGTTGCCATGGCTATAGCCTTAAGCGTCACCCAGGTCGACACACAGCGGCAGTGGGAGCGAGTCTCGTCTCAGGCTTCAGTGACTTTTGGAGTTTGCCATGAATTATAACCCACCCAGTGGCTCGCAGGGATGAAGCGGGCTGGCGGTGGCTGAAATATGGCTGCGGTTTTGTTTGCTGTGATATATAGAGGCAGCAGTGCGAGCTACGCTACACTGCTCTCTGGTTGCACTTTATTTCTCAGCACAGAAATTACTGTGCTTGTTTATGTAGGGAGAACAGAGGGCAGAGGTAATTATAGTATAATGGTGTGTGGGGAGCTTTGTGGTTGGGTGGAGATCAAGAATTAATAACAAACCAACCTTAAAGCTTGTTTAATAAGAAAGAGGAGAAGAGGTTCTTGTGGACAATTTGTAATCGTGTGTGTAAAAGCAGCCGTGTTTCTTGAATTAAATTAATTCAATTTTTAAAGCGAAACAGATAATTTCATTTAAATGAATTCCAGGACAAAGCATCAAACTGATGGTTTGCATAAAAAGTTTACAGCTTTGGCAAATTGCCAACACTTGGGTATTCACAAGCAGCTCAACAAGTTTGATAACCAATCAACAGTTCATTATAATAACGGAAAAAAAACTGTTAATCAGCTGAGAACGCTGAGGTTCTTAGAAAAAAATAGAAGTTGGTTCTAAAACTTGTTTTAAGCTTTGTATCATCATCTACAAGAAATTTGAATTTGATTCCAAGTCTTGATAATGAGAGATGAATATCCCATTATTTTTAGGCATTGGATTTTATCAACTCAGGTATCACACCTGATGCCTACATGTTATAAGTACTGTGCTCCTTAATTTGATTAAAAAAAACAAAGCAATAACATGTCAAGATGTTAAGTGACTTTTATGTTCAGTTTATTAAAGTCCCTGTGAGGACTTTCTAAGTGATCTTGTAAAAAAAAGGTCTTAGAGTGTAAGAGTGAACAAAATCTTCATTTAAAATTGAGACTATGCTACTTCTCAGTTTCCCTGTCCAGATCATCCAGGACTGGACTGATTTAAGACACAGAGGAGTAGAGATTACCTTTAATATTTGGAATGACACAATATCGATGCCTGACACCTGGCAGTTGGCATTGGAACTCAACAGTACCAATTTTTGACACTTTTTTGAGTGTTAATGTGGTAATAAATATTGATTTCGCTAATAATAAAATCTCATAGTTTTTCAATTCAACATATTAGTTCTTCAATATATAACCTTGCAATAGGGCTGGGCGATTATGGTAAAAATAAGAATCCTGATTATTTTAAGTGATATTGAAATCACAATTAATATACACAATTATTCATTTATTCAAAAACTTCAGTACTGATTGAAACACAACTTTAAAGAACCAGCAAGTGGCACATACAGTATTATTGATACACATAAGTCACACACACTTGCTTTGGCTGCACATGGAACACAGAAGAGCTATGAAGCACAGGAACTTGCATACATCTACACTGTGTGGCATATTAATTGTTTTTCTTTGATTATATTATTTTTATGATTGTCAGATAGCAAAATTGAAATCACGATTAAAATCCAATTAATTGTCCAGCCCTACCTTGCAATGCTGTGTTCATGTCACTTTCAGTATGAAAATATTTACTCTTCCTCTCCCTCACAGTCACAGTCACAAAGATGCATGGTACTGTTGGATTTTATGGGAATCAGTTCTCAAAATTACAGACAAAATATGGTCAGTACCTAAAGTACCTAATTTGGCACCCATCTCTACATACAAGTCTCTATGACAATGCCACGCCAGCTGATTTGGAACACCAGGCTGTGTGTAGCATTAAATATAACCTGGTACTAAACTACGGTACAAACTGAGTTACAATGTTTGCGTGTTGTCATGTTTCAAACAGGGCTACGTAACTGTTATTAAAAATATTACCTCGTTGCTCTGTGTCCAGTAAGAAATGTTGTCATGAACAAAGAAAGGTTAAAAAGAAGATCTGCTGTTTATTCATTTGCTTCAAAACAAACACATCTTGGTAAGGTCACATCCTCACAATCATGGGTGCTGGTGCTCATGGAAAATGGAGTCCTTAGCCCCTTTAAGTAAATATTAAGTTGCTTCAGTCCTTGATCAGGCATCCTAAGTTTGATCCCAACCTGGTGCCGTCTTACCATATGCTCCCCACACTGTCTCATGGAGTCCTGCTCTATCCTAGTTGTTCTGATTGACACTAAGTAATTGATCATTGAAAAGATGATTCAACTAACCAAGCATTGAGTTAAACAATTACTTTGACCTTTATGTAGTGATCAGCTTTTTCACAGTACAATTCAACTCTTAACATGCCATTGAAACTCTAATATCATCTAAGACAAATGATTTAGTTTTAATGTGTAGCATGGGAGAAGAGGAGGAAGTAAAGGAGATGAGAAGGAGATGAGAAGGAGAGAAAGAGGTTAAGGTTTACAATTTCAATCCTTCACTTTAAAATCTTAACCGCGTAACACTTTCACAATGTGGCTCTGGCTTTGGATTGTTAAGTTGAATGTCACCGTTCTTTGTCCTCAAACGCTCTCATATTTCTGACATGCTCCCATGAGAAGCAAGTCCTGGTTTAAAGATCTTTGTGGCTGCTCTTTTCTCTGCAGGGCTGAGTCGAATGCTTCAGACTGTAGACATTTTATGATACAATCGTGTTGTATTGGTAGCTGCCATGTTGATATGTTTTGCTATCTGTTGTTTCCCCATTGCTGTTTTGCATGTGCAAGGAGATAGAAAGAACGCAAGATGTCTCACTCCTCAACAGTTCTAATTGGAAAGTCACCAACGACTCATTGACTTTTTATCAGTAAAAAGTGTTGTTCTCAATTTCTGTATCAATGTTGACAAATCACTGGACCCCTGACAGCCCAAAAATCTAACTTTGAAAAGAAACTCATTCACAAATGTCAAGGCTTGGGGGTCTAACAATCACTTCGTTAATCAGGCACTTTGTTAAGTAACAATAATTAAAAAGAATGAAGACCACAATGAGGCTCTGCATTAACAAGAAAGCATTCACCACAGAAATGTTGTCTTTTAAAATGAGCCCAGCCACTCTCTCTGATGTCATTTGTCTAAGTAAATTAAACGTCATTTGTTGAAGTAATTTTACCAGACCAGCCATTACTTTTCTTAAAGATGTGACGTCTCATTCTGGTTTGAAACTCTTTATTCATTCTGGCCGCCTCAGAACGGGCGGTGCTCCAGATAGAGAAACGTGTGTGTAAACAGTATAAAAGTGATGTGGTGTTAGTGCTGCGTTCAGCACTGTGATCTATATCTACTGAATGTGTCGGCAGCCGTACACAACATATAAATATATTTTTATATGGACCACCAGTGACTGAGGCACCATGCTGAGGCTGCTGCAGTGCTTTCTGCGAGCTCAGTGAAGTATACCATAAGCACTACTATCTGATCCCATGCTGCTGAGCTTATGGCTGAATTATATTAGGAATGGATATTTTTTTCTTCTTCTCCAACACTCTCCCTTATTAATGTGCTCAGCAGGCCCTTAATGCTCTCTCTGTTTTCCCTCTCTAGAAGTTTACCCTCCTGGCACTTCTTTCCTCTCCAATTCTTCTTCCCCTCTTCTGTCATAAAGACTTTTAATTCTCCTGCACCTACTCTTTCACTTTTCTGTTCCAAATCCTCTCTTTCCCTGTTATTGGGGTGTTGATGTTCCTTCTCAATTTAATTTTTCATGTGTCTTTGAAAATTATTCTGTTTGACATTTACAACACAACTTTTGTCCTTGGAGGTTTTCCCTGATCCTTCCTCCCTTATGACATCATGAGGCTGTGAATGTTGATCAGCTTTGGTTGGGACCCAGACTCGTATGTCTGAATGGCATGTCGTAGATCTAGTTGCCACTTCATTGCTAAAATCCATGACTCTTCACAACCTTATCCAACACTTGAAAGTGGACAAAGCAGCACATTTGTTTTTTATTTGCCAATTTATTTATTTATTCAATAAATAATAAACACAACAGAACACCAGAAAATGAGGTCATGGGTTAATCTAGACAAGAAAGCACATTCAGAGATCACACACAAAGTGCATACCTGTTCATACAGTCATGTATATATATATATATATATTTTGCCTAGCTAAATAAGTACACCATTTCTCCCATTGTTTTTCCCCAGTTCTTTTTGGAGTCTTATGGAAAAGGTCATTCACTCTAAAAGATGTACTTGATAAAGATAGCAGGAGTAGGGCACTTCCGCTAAAGCCAATATTTCGTGATGGCCTTTTTACTTGATGCCAGCAGAAGTAGGTGTAGTGTTGCAAAATTCCAGGAATTTTCGTAGTTGGAAATGTCCCATGGGAATTTTTGGAAATCAGTGGAAATTTATGGGGAACTTTGAGGAATTGATATTACTTGCATTGGTCATATCCATGCATAATTTCAAAAACTTTGGTTTGTTATAAGCAGACATGCATGCAAACATGTCTGGATGAAATAATTTCCCTGAGTCTAATGGTCATGAATATGGCATACATATTTGTCATAAGCAAACAATATGCAAATGACTCTTGATACGGCATTTATAAATGATAGGGATCTGTTCTTAGAACTGTAGAACTTTAATGGTTCCTTTCACAACAAAAATCTGGATGGTGGAAAACAAAAATAAGAATCAAGTATTTACAACAACCTAGACATATTCCTTATGTCCCCCTCACACCACCCTCCAAAAATCCCATTCAAAATTGTAAAAATATTCAGTCTTACTGCTCTTCAGGCCATGCTTTGTACTCATCAAGGACCTGGACCTGAATGGTTTCTCTCACAGCACAACAAAAACCATGAATAGCAAAAAATAAAAGATTTTCTTGGCAATCAAATTTTTAGAAAAATTCTTCAAAGTGTATGGCAACAAAACCCTGAAAATTTGTTGAAGTTGTTGCTACCTCCTTCTAGAAAGGCTCAATAAAGGTACAAGACCAGAAAACTTGAGCATGGTCAACCATCTCCGCTCTGCATTCTCTCCAACAGAGGAGATGGGCACCTCTTTGTTTGATATCCGTTTAGGGTTTTGAAAAAACTTGATAGATTTTTCCGACAGAAGTCCCTCCAAGTCCAAGAATCAGTAGAAGACAACTGTTCTTTCCAAACATGCTGCCAAGTGTCTTCAGATATTTTGGTGTCTAGTTCTTTTTCCCATCTTTGTTTGAGGTAGTTTTTATTGTCCTTGTTCAGTGCAGTGATGGTTTAGCTCACTTATTAGACCTTTATTGATCTTTGAGTTGTAGGCTTCAATAAATATTTGAATAATTTCTTTGCTGATTTGTGCAAAATCACAACAACAAATGTCATCCTGCCACAGTACTAATTTCCGTCTTTTTCCCAATTAGCTAAGAGTTTCTCAGAGAAGCCTTGACAGACAAAAGTGTTGTTGCCTGGTCCTGGCATAAATGAGGCAGCCTTGGTTTGTACCCTGACATTTCCTCTAGTGCCAAACTCACAGAGCTGTTTGGTTCCTTTCAAACTCAAGGTAAACTTGTTTGTCATGCATTCTGGGTAAATTTAAACTGAGCTGGCTGAGCAACATCAAACCGCCAAGTTCCTTTAATCAACCGGAGAAAATGTGTTTGTTTGGAGAGTTCACCACTGACAAGGACATTTACTGGAAAAATGATCTGTGAAACAACATTAAGAATGTTTAGTTGCATGAAATCTGCCCAGCAGCTGAAAAACCGAGTCACTGTGGTTTTTTCCATGAAGCTGTGCTTGTACTTGAATTTGCCACCAAAAACAACTGACAGATCCTCCGCAGCTGTTTGTGTGTGGAGCTGTATCCATCTGTAATTGGAGACTCTTTTCTCTCTTTTCGCTCGGTCAACTTTATCATGGCATCAAAATCTATTAAATCTGTATTTTCTCACCATTACAGGTCCATGATAATATTGGAATGATATTGTTCTTTTGTGAATTGACAATACTGTTCATCAACTGCTTCAACTTTGTTATTGATTTCTTCCATCTTTCTCTCTGTACAGGACTGGGTTTTCCTCACTCGCTTCTGTTTTCTCACCGACTTTGGACGCCTTGACTTCAGGTTCCGGTATCCAAAGGTAGTAGGACTCAGTGTTGCCATGCACGTTAGTGTGTGCTTGTTTTTTTGTGCATCTGTTTTCGATCTATCATTTTAAATTGCCTTAGCTCGCCCACTTTTTTTTGTCTCTTGTACCATGATTGTTTTCCTTTCCTTTCCTTTCTCTACTTTAGTTTCTCTCTCATCACATTCTCTCTTTGTCCTTCCTCTCACCTCTATTAAATCCATTCCACTTCTTTACTTCTCCTCCTTCTTCTGGCTTTTCCTGCTGTATCCGCCTCCCCTCTTTTTCTGTCCCCTCCTTCGGCGTTTGCTCCTGCCTGCTCTATATTTCCACACGTCTGTTCTGTTCTTTCACACTGTCTTGTTTCCCCCGTGCGTTGCTTTACTGTCATAGCCCGCAGACTTTGGAAACAGTTTTGGTCGTATAAATCTCAAACCATCTCACTGCCTCCTCTGATCTATGTACTCACTCAGCTCCCTCTCTCTGTCTCTGCCTCTCCTCGGCGCAGTCTCGCTGCTGTCAGAACATATTGCTCTACTTTGATGACAGCTCTCAGTGGCCAGCTGTGTACAAGAGGCCTGAAAAGGTGAGACACTGACACCCTCTGCATCATCTCTTTCGACAGGCCATTATTAAAGAGAAATACGGCTTGCTTTGCTTATCGCACGTCATTGCTTCAATATAAAAGCCCTGTGACTCCAATTTAGATAATTTTCACATTTAGCTTGAACTAAAGGATCACACGCTGCTCAGAATAAAACAAAACTGTCTTTCTCAGTTCCTGAAAGACAGTGATTTATTATTGATGATACATGCAGTGATTAAGGATGGTGCAATCCATATTTTTGAACAGAGAGCTTTACCTGTAAGTGAAGCTGCTCCACAAGAAGTGACAGCAAGGAGATAAACGCAGGTGGACGGCTCCTTTTTATTCATGAGCTGATGAATGTGTAAGTGATTGAGAATTTGCACTTATACCTGAAAACTTTAGTCTGTGAATAAAACGGTTATTAAAATGACAAGGGGCTCAGCATCAGAATGAATTCAACAGATTTTGCATCCATATTGGGTGAACAATTGAGTAACAACTAACCAATGTTTCTACTAATGCATTGTTTAAACCAGAGAGAGTATGTGCATTAAAAGCTATGCTTATAATTGATGTTGTTCACTAAAGAATACCAGTAATAAAAGTAAGCACTTCTCCTCTGAGTCTTGTTTTTTTTTTTAATTCACTCTGGATCATTTATCTGCTTGATCCTCATTTTCTTTAGTCTCGAAGATCTTTTGCTTTTAAAGTCAAAAGAGAGAGGATTCATTTAATATGCACCTCAGCTATAGGAGCAGCACACATGAATCCTTAATCTACGTTGCATTCAGCTGTATACTCTGATGTTAAACCCCAGCGAACCAGCTAACACTACACAGTCTATAAAATCAACATTAAATTGCTTTCACATTCAGTAAATAATATATAAAGAAACCATTTCTGTAGGAAGACAACGTTACTCTCCACTGGCCCAGTTCAAAGCTGCGCCTTTTGCCAGCCCTGTGAGATTTTATCACCGGGCAGCATCTGATAGAATTACTGTATGGTTGTGTTATTAAAGCAGATTGAGTTCTCCTCTGAAAACTGTTTAGCTCCTGTATTATTTCTGTTTGTTCTACACAGGAGAACCCAGGTTTAAATAGTCTAGCGCTATCAGAAAATAGAACATCCTTTCATTTCTCGGCCCGTGTCATCTTTTTGTAGAGTATTCTTCTTGCTGACATCTCTTGACAGATAGATTGACATTATTTATGTATATTTCCAGCACGGCTAAAAACAGTACACCATTTGTCAGCTCCCAGACCGATTTTTGTGTCAGGCTCCCAAAATCAAATACTATAGCCTTTGTGCATCATTTCGCAATAAGATTCATTGAGCAGTCACACAGAGAAATCCATCACAGAAGAGACCAAAAATATCAATTTTAATTCCTCTTACAGCAGCTTCAATAGATTACAATTACATTTTGATTAAACACTCACATTAAAAAAGTAAGGCTTTCTCTGCTGCTTGGTTAATACTTAATATTCATAAAACAGAATGTAGGTGTGAGCTGGAGCTGCAAGCAACACGCAAGGCTACTTCTCCTGAGCTTCACTGGGAAAAAAAAAGGAGGAAGCTGGAACTGAAAGAGAAAAGGATGAGGAAGACTAAAGACAGCTGGACTTCATTTTAAACGATCCTATTTATTACCGTGTCTCCTTCTGTCAGAACTGCTACCAGAAAGAAGCAGTGCTGAGGCCCGAGAACAACCAAGTCATCAACCTCACTACACGCTACACCTGGTCAGGCTGTGTGGTAAGCACACACACACAGAAACAAACACACACACCAAGCACAATGCTAGGCTCTAACAGACTGTAGTGTATGGAGGCTGTTTTCTAACTAAAGCTGACCTTGTATCTCTTTGTGTTGTCATACAGTGACTATTACGGAGCAACGTATTGTTCCATTTTATCACCGCACTGTTCAACTTATTCTCATCTTTCCTCTTGCATTCTTCCTTGTGATGTGAAAAGAAGCAGAAATATGTAAAAGAGAAACTACAAAATGGAGAAAAAGAGACACGGGGGCAGCTAATGGCCTCTAATGTGTTTTTCTAACATTTTACTGATTCACACATTTGCACTCCTGATGATGCATCCAGAAAACCAGAGAGTCCAAAAGATCTTTTCTCCCACAACACCTTTTTTAAAGAGCAAAAATCCTTTTGTCTCTTTTTCAATAAGCTACACAATGTGTTTGTTTATCACATTAGGAAGTGTGATTGCAGACTGACTCTGTTGTTGTGGCTGTTAGTGGATTTTGTTGACACGTTTCAGGCTATATCGGGGTGTGAAATATGTTTGTGTCTTGATAGTTCAGTCTCCAACTCTTCTGTGACAATTCAGAGTGTCTCTGAGACAAAATGCAATGCCTTTTCAGACAACATCCTCTGTGTACCACTCCTACCCCAACATCTAACCCTCCCCACTCATGAAATTCTCTCTTTTTCTCTCAGGTGGAAGGGGACGGGAATGAGGAGGTTCTGAGCTGCGTGGGCGGCCGTAGTTTCCGCTCAGTGAGGGAAAGATGGTGGTACATCGCTCTCAGCAAATGTGGGGTAAGCACTGACCTCCAATGCCACCCTGACCCCCCGCTGGCTGTTTCTCTAGATAAGGGCAGGCGTACTAACAGGCGGTTTCCATAGCAATGGAGCTTTGTTATCACACTAACAGACTCAGGGGGCTCAAATCCACCCGTGGTGTCATTGTGTTTGTTATCTGCTGCTCTTCAGATAAACAGACGTCATCATCCTCCTCATCATTTACACCATTACCTTCTATCATGAAAACTGAAGACAGATCATTGCTCTATAAATGTATTTATATGCTATTTATAAACACACTAAAGGTTTAACTCAGGTCAAACCTACGTTGTACATCCGGATAGAGGATTGTGAAACGTTGGGAAATAGAAAAAATAAGAATCTGTAATTTTTATAATTTACCATGATTTTAGAGATCATCTGAGGAACATTTTTGTAAGTTCTTCTTTTAACTGAACTCATCTAGAGTAGGTAGTAGTAATGCCTCTCATTGAGTAGAATAATAGAATACAAAATACTTCATCTATCCCCAAGGGGAAATTCAGGAGTCACAGCAGCAATCAAGAAAACAAACGTAAGAAGGTGTACAGAAACTGCAAAAGGTCCATAAGAAAATAGATGATGACAGCTTGTCCATCATTCTTCCGTCAGTCAGCCTCCACCTCGACAGGGTCTTTCCTCAGCAGTCTCTGTCTCCTGTATCCTGTCTGCTCACAGCAGGTGAAGCTCTTCCAATGTGGTGTTGGTGTCTGGTTTTAGCTGTGTTAGCCATGTCTGATGCTACTCTGCCTTCTGGTGTTCTCTCTGTTGCTGGGTTAGCACAGCTAACTTGTCCATCTTACTAGAGATAGATCTTACGTTCCCCATAACAATGGATGGAAGGACAGGTCGATGTTGTCACTTCTTAGCGCACAACTGAGTACCAGCACGCTGTCTTCACCTTCTCATCACCTTGTGGGAAAACATCAGGCCTTGCACCAGTTAGCATTGACATGCTACAGGCTGCTGACAGCTGATTTCACAGGTAAACAATGCAGCCATGATTACTTGTAGGATCTCCAGACAAACACAGGCGCAAAAACCGTAAAAATATCACTGGGGACAGAACCAGTTTGGTGTCCATGACCAATAAATGAGCCATACAAAGTGGTGACCCACGCCACATACAAAGATGATGAAACAGTGACAAAAATATTACAAAGAGAGAGCTGCTGCAACAGACAGCCAGAACCGACAGGGCGCTGCCAGCGTTATGACACTTAATTTTTTAAAGATTTAATTTAGTTTAACTACAAGACTGATAATTTATTTATTATAGTATTTAATGCTTGAAATAGCTGTGAGGTGTCAGACCAAACAACTGAAAGCACACTGAAAAAATGGCCTGTCTCTACATTTTCATCTGCAAATATCAGTGAGTGTAAGTAAGTTCGGTCTCTACTACATCGTGTGTTGACTTTGTGTGTGGACTGCGTGCTCCCTCATCTGTTAACTCACACTGGTTATGGGTTCGTAGCTGGACCCTCACGCAGCTTGAGTCAAGTAACCGAGAAGTTCTCCTGCTTCCCACATCAATGATGAGCCTCCCCTCATTCATGTTGGGCAGTGAAACCTCATACCTGTTGACTCTTGGCCTGGCTTTACTCATTATGTTGGTTTGTCGTGTGGTCAAGCTACAGTTTATTGTATTTTGAGAGTCAGTGGATGTTTTAACATGGTTTCAGTTTACAACTTCCTGCACCACATGATCTACTACGTGCAAATAGATGAATTGTTGGGAACTGACCTGCTGCAGCTGAGATGCAGCCAGCACACAACAGAGCCAGCCAACACATTGACTTGGATAGAGAGCTATCAGATGCCGTGATGTGGCAGAGACAGAGCCGAGAGGCATCTGGTGTATTTTGGCCAATAGAAGAAAGCAGGATTCATTCTCATTACTTTAGGATGAAAAGGACAAAATCAGAAAAGTGATTAGAGGAACATCTTTTCCTCTAGGGGGGTCTATACCTGGCTGTTCCTCGCAGCAGCTTAAGAAATTCTTCCCTTGCTTAGTGGTCCTCATTCCATACAGGAAAAATTACATTTGAGTAAAAAAAAGAGCAGTCCAGTTAATAATTTGTTGGGGAGAAGGAACCATACTGCGCAAAAAGCAAACTGTTAATGTAACTTGCACCAGAAAAACGAAAGCAACACAGGTAGAAAAATAAATTGCAATATTGAAAAGTAATAATTGCATAAATGGGAAGAGAGGAGGGGAATGGTGCACAGTGGATAATAGGTATGGCTCTGTGTGTGTGTGTGTGTGTGTGTGTGTGTGTGTGTGTGTGTGTGTGTGTGTGTGTGTGTGTGTGTGTGTGTGTGTGTGTGTGTGTGTGTGTGTGTGTGTGTGTAGAAGAAACGGTTCTATTAAACATTTTTGCGTTGCTTCCCTTTTTTCAGTTTTTAAACCAATTTGAGAATAATTTGTGGCACAGTATGTGTTTTCCAACATTTTGCACGAGGTTCAGTCCAGATTTTATGCAGATTTTATAAGGAAATTATGAGAATGCTTAACTAATTTTACAGTTATTATGCTATTGAGGAAGACCTAGATACCCTTTTTAAGATTGCATTTAGAGAAGACTCATATTTTATTTAGTATCACTAAACGTGTGTTGTAGAACTCCTAATCCCTCTCATCCTATCTCAAGCTTGATCTTTTATCTGTGTATCTCTCTGAATCGCCTGTGGACACCTTGAAGTGCTTTATCTTACTCCAATGCTACAACACTTTTTACAACAAAGCACAGTCTCTTAATACGGGATTCTCTGTTTAAAGCGTGCTAAACACAGTTTACGAGGACTCAGCTGTAGCCTATTGATTAGCTAGCTTTGAGGACTTTTAAGCCTGTTGTTGTTTTATAACTGGACTCAGAGTTTTACTATTAGTGTGTGAGGAAGGAGTGCTAGCTGCTGTGTGTAGTGTTTGTTGATGTGAGTCTGGACTCGGGCACTTGGTGAAGAAATCATGAGCTCCAATAATGATAGCTCAGCTCAGTGATGACACATCCTCCCACACTGAGGACTTCAGTCAAGGACGAATTTCTGGAAAAAAAAAACCTGTGTGTGAGTTGTTTATTTATGTGTGCAGTGTTTTCATGTTTTTAAATGCGGTCGAGGATGAATAAGTAGGATTTCTGCTGAATTTGTATCACTGCCTGGCTGCCTATCAGGGTCCTACTCGGGGTTATAACGGTGCCATGCCCGTGGTCATGAGTCTGTCTGTTTGTGTGTGAGAGGTTTTCTCTTCTGTGGGTTTGTTTTTGTGCTGTCGGTTTCGCAGCGCTGGCTGAAGAGGGATATGATTAGAAAAGATGCTTCCTGCAGTGTGTGGTTGAGTGTCACGCCAGCGACTGCTGATAGACACGCTGCCTAATGCTGTTGGACTAAAGTATAAAAGCTCGTCTCAACTCCCGGGGACATATGTACGCCGAGCCCCGCAGCCAATTTCCACCCCTCGTCTCCCACCACTCGCCTCCTTACCTCCCTTTCACACCTCTCCGTCTTTCCAGCCTCTGTCACTCACAATCTTTGGCTACTTCCAACTCTTTTTCTACTCCCTGTCACCAAGCTGTGAAACGTTCCACGCCATTTCATATCTATTTACCTCTCTGTGTCTCTGTCAGCCTGCCTCTAATTGTGTTTTTCCTCTCCATCTTGCCATCTCACCAGTCTCATATCTTCTTTGCCGCTTGCTCATTTCACGCGTTCCCTCTCCCGGCGCCCTGTCTTTTATGTGCTTTTTTGTATTTTCTTCTCTTTCTCCCTATTTCTCTCTTATCCTTTTCTCCTTTCATCTCGTTTCCATCCCTGCCTTTACCTGTGCTGGATTGGGTCTAACTCTGTATTAACTCATAAGCTGTTAAACCAAAGGATGTCTACTCTGATTCCCCAGACGTGTCCTCTCCTGCTCGGGGCAGTAAAATGTGACGTTGATGATTATTCAACATTTCCAAGCAGTGTCTCTTGATTAATAATAGCAGCAAACCTCAAGGAAGGAAACAGTCATTATTTTATCAGCAGGAATAAAGACAGTCATTACAAGTGAAACCAGTTCATCTCAAATAATGAAGGAGAAGACCTCTGGCAGTCAACATGAATGTTTTCAGGCAGCTAAATTGTCAGATCAACCAAAGTTCAATAAAATTAGCAGGCTTGATGCAGCTTTTGTTCTGCAGTTTGTTTTCAGTGACTTGTGTTTCTTCTCTGCTCACCCGATCTGATAGCATCTCTGTTGCTGTGTGCCCCACAAAAGTCTTTTAAGCTAAAGAACAGTTATGTCAGTTTTACTGTGGGTTATGATAAGTATAGGTAATCTGGAGATTACATAACAAATAATTGAAAATAAACAGGGACATACAATCTCAATCACAAGGTTTCATTGTTCGCTTTCAAGCCCAGCAACTTTTTATGAGGCGTTTGTTCACAAGGCCGCTCAAACTAAAATGGCAATTAGAAAAAAGGAGAAAATCTGTGAATGGCTGTAATCAACCTTTGCTTTATTATTCACAGCTGAAGTGCTGATAATGAGCAAAAATTGCCTCAGCAGGGAGCCAAGAAAGCAGGAAATTGGCACAGGCCAGAAAAATGGCCATCATTTCTAGGCTGCTAACTTGGCAGGTGACTCACTTTTGTCGAACAAACACACCCACATCTGCTGTTTCTGTCCAGGTTTCAGTCAGGAAGTTGTAAACTATATCGCTCCTCTGAAACACAGTCACATATGGAAGAAAAACACCTTTTATTTCCCTTTGTGACAGTTTTCAAACTCTGTACTCTTATTTTTACTGTAATAATAAATAAGAAAATAATAACAGAGATGTTTGACAGGGTTGCACGTCTCCTGGGAAAGATGCTAACTTTACAGGGAAAGAGGCCTCATGATTTATGGGTCTTGTTTCTCACAATATTATCACACAAGATTATTTGTACCGTGCAAAAATAGACTTTAAGGTTGGATTACATTATTATCTATGGCTTAAGTAAATACTGTTGTTGTGTGATGGTCCAGTTAAAGGTGCAGGTAGTCAAATAACCCAAGTCCACCGAGAAATGTCCACAGGGAGTAACTGAGTTTTGAGTTTGTTATTGGTTAATTTGTCTGGCCCTGACTTGAACCCGGATAAAAAAAGTTTAAGATAAATTAGATTCCTAACCCAGAGGCCAGGCCATATAGCTCCAAATTAGTGCTGCAGCCTCATTTCAGGGCTGAATGGGAGTTAAATCCTTGCAGCAACAATTTTGTTGAAGGGTCATGTTTAGTGCCACATAGCCTCCAAAAACAGTTTAATAATAAAGTCTGAGGCTCTGGGGGAGCTCTCTCAAGTCTTAGGAAGTACTTCAAGTGAGGTCTTGGTGTTTTAACTGAGGTTATTTTTGATTAGATTCAGACTCTTTTAGGGATGTCTGGATCAGATCATGTGATTGGAAATCGGGGTCGACCGCGTGGTTAATGACTTGGAATCGGACATTACATCCTGATCTGGATCAGTTGTATGTGTGTATATAAATAAAGTATTATTTATTGTTATTATTTTTGTGATTTGAGATTTTGGAAACTCAGGAATTCTGTTTTTAAGAGTTTATGCCAAAAGAATAAAATATAAGGTAATACGTAGCAGCCTCAGTTTTCTCAGTTTAACCATGACTTTGTGGAGTTCTGAACACTGCCGTCGGTTATGGAGTGTCATATTTAAAATCACATGTTGATCGTGTATCTGAGTGTCTACATTTTCTCAGATCTCCACGTCATACCAGCCAGTGCACACTCAATTTTCTAAGAAGCTCTCAAGTGGATAGCCTGGTCTGTAAGCTCTAACCTAACACTTAACTTTTCAGAGACAAGATCGACACTCTCAAAAGACTCTCAGAAATCCTTTTACATGCAGTTATCTGCAGCCCAGGGGAGCACACCGTGTTCAAGACTGCACAGATGTTTGGGTGAAAACACCTTCAGTGTGCGATAAATCAGAGCAGTGTATCAAACGTGGAGGACTGAGACCAAAAAGAAACACCCCAAATCATCCTGTGCCTCCCTGTCACTCCCACAGAGAGAGGATCCCTGTGGTGTTAAGAGCTACTTCTCTCATCTATCCTTTCTTTTCTACTTCCATCTCTCCTTTCCTTATTTGCATTTGCTCCTTTTTTCATCATCCAGCCTCCCTCTCTACCTGTTTTCTTAAGTTTCTCCCCCTCTACATCTATCACTCTCTTTATCTCTGTCTCCCTGCTCTTTGTGTCTGTATTGATTTTGTGGCAGTGCACGCTCCACGCTTCTTGCCCTTTTTGATAGAGGGAGTGAGATGGAGTTTCAGGCTGCCAAATGAAATCAAAGTCTTTTTTTTTTATCTCCTCCCTCTCTCTTTTCCCCCGCTCCAACGCAACATGCTCAAACTCCATCGGCTTTGAACTTGTGTGTGTGAAATGAGCTCTCTGTGCTCTGATTGTCAACCCATCTTTGTCCCCCTCCCTTTTTATTCCCATCTCTGTGTTTCTCACCTCCCACATTCTTTTCAATCTGATGCTTTTTTATTTGTGCGGATGCCAAAAATTAAAATATTCCATCAGTGTTTTATCACACAGGTGTGTTCTTTTTCTCTACGCTTTTTCTTTTATTTTGAAAATCTAAATATTCTCTTTTGTGCTGTCTCATAACATAACAGTGGAAAACAATTCTAGCTGATTGACATATAATTATAATGAGCCTCAGAAATAATTGATAAACATGGCATTCTTCCAATTAATAATAGAAAACAAGAATTCTCTGCAGTTAAAGCAGAACCAAGTTGTGCGACAACCCAGCCATCTCTCCATTTCATTAATCTACATCCTTTTATTTTTCTCCACCACTTCCTGCATACACCTGGGGGCTCCTGGGGCATTTTTAGGCCAGGAAGGGAGACTGACTGTTAAAACGAACAAGTGTCTCTCCCTGAGGAGGATTGGAGCTTTTTCTCTCTTTATGTCAGTAAAGTTTTGAGAGGGAAGAGGACTTTGTTTTGACCTTGCAGCGCTAACCCAACATTTTCTCTCACTAGTTGTGTTAAAAACAGCAAACATTCTGCAAAGTGATCAATCAATGATCTCCGTAAGCAAAACTGTTTTATAATCATCAAGCAAAAACCAGAGGCACTTCCCATCATGACTTTGCAGCATTCCTTGTTGGTGTGCCTGCAGTCCCATGGTTCAGCAGTTAAACTGTTTGAGCTGTCTGTGTTGATGATAGAAATCAAAACCAGTTTCATATTTTTTAAAACCTGAAAATCAATACAGTTCACACTTATTGAGAATGCCATTAAGTCTTAAGGATCCATTGATTCAATGTTTTAACCCAAGTCAAGCCAGATCATGTAAATCACTTGGCTGGTGCACAAACACAAATTAATCATTAAGTAAAATTTCTGAAAGTAAATTAAATTGTCAGCCAATAGATACTGAACAACATAAACAATAATTTCAGAGGTCATGGATGACTGAATGTGCAAAGAGCTCTGAAGTTTGGCAACACTTCACTAAAGAGGAAGGGAAATGCAGTTTAAGTGGCAAAATAAGGGAGAGAGTACAACCTCTATGTTCAGGCACGCTGGCACCATGCAATGCAGCACATCTGTCTGCAGGCCGAAAACACCATCACCTCCAGCTGCTGCTGCTGCTGCAGGACAGTCCTCCTCCACCTCTTCTTAAAGGGCAGGTTGAAGACAGCAGCCAAGCAATTTATAGGAAAAAAACTTGAAAATTATCTTTTTTTTAAAAATTCTGAAATTAACCACAGTCTCCTGGAGACATTTTAGTACGTTTGCGTTCACTTAATTATTAAAAACTGGCATTTTTACAGTTTGTACAGTGGCCTACAGGGGCAGGATTATGAGGAACAACTGTGAGCTAGCAGTGTATACCCCCAATGCTATGTTCACATCAGCATATTTAAAGTTTGTATTGCAGTATTGCACTCAATCTTTGCTGCAAGTCCTTGTAGTAGAAATTAATAATCCCTCATGAGAGTATGTGTTGAGGTTTTCAAAATAATACTAGAAAGCTACAGCTACACAAAGTGATGTAGGGTTGTGTTATGATTAATTTTAGGTTGGGCCACTGAATGGTCATTGAGCAAAGGACAAATAAACATCAGAATGATACAAACATGAAGTGAAGTGTCAATCGTGTTATAAATATTAATACAAATGTACAGTCTTAATTCCAGGTTGACCTTAGGGTATAACTTTGGTAGTTGAAATGTTTGATCTAAAAGTCTTTTACCCATTTACATCGGATGCAACATTTATTCCTGTATACCTTTAAGACCAGATGCTAAAGTGTAGGTCATTTCAAATGGTGTGATCCATCTTAGCTGACAAAAAGCTGGTCATGAAAAGAAATAAAGAGTAAACACAAACTTTCCATTCCTTCTTTGTGCATTTCAGTGAATCACAGGGCATTTCATTAACCACAAGACTTGAAAATGATGACACCGTCTGAAATGACCTACACGTAGCATTGAGCCTTCAAGGTACATACATGTGAATGTTGCATCTGGTCTAAATGGATTAAGGCCAAGTTAAGTTTATTAAAGAAACAGTTGACAGTGTTATAAAGACGCACAGTAGTGATAAAGAGACCCCCAGGCATGTCCATGTATAATAAAACATGTCTGTTTTAAACAATTTTCTCATCCTGATTTTTAAAATTTAGTTTTAAACCTCAACAACAATGTAAGCACAGTCTGCTTCATGAGAAAAGCACAAACCAAACTATACAGACTAGGGATGCTTACAAGACTCAAAAGCAGTATAACAGCTACTACAATATGTGTAATGAGAGCTGTAAAATGTGCAGAAGGTGATGGGTAGTGCAAACAATCTTACAGTATGAAACGGATACATTACACCTGTTTTTTTTAATCGTCAGTACCTTTCTCCTCTTTCTTTCTTTTACTTATGCTGTCTCTGTGGTGTGTTGCACTCATCTCAGTGTAAAACCTGCTTCTACTCCAGCTAATGTCTTTCTTTTTCTCCTCCTCTAAAAGGTCCCTAATGTCTCCATTATCAGATACATAATGAAAAAGATAAAATGTCATAGGAATAATACATCCAGGAATATTTATCTTAAGAGTCACCTCTTATGGACATTTCAACCTGCAGAGTTGTGCGGCACAGCTTCAAGCATTAATGGATATTTTGTTCGGATCAATGTAAGAAAATGCATTTTTAATCTCACCTGCCTCCTCCTCTCCTCCTCTCTCCCTCTATCCTCCTCTCTCTGCCCCTGCAGGGCGATGGCTTGCAGCTGGAGTACGAGATGAAGCTGACCAACGGCCAGTCTTTCTGGACACAGCATTTCTCGGCAGATGAGTTTGGTAAGAGTGATTAGACAGAAAAAGAGAGATTACTGAATGAATCGCTGATGGCACAAGCCAACACCACTTAGCACGGCCAATAAAGCACACTGAACTGAACAAATTACAATAATGAAGGGACGGCTGAATGAATTAATGATGATAGATGAACTGTGAGGAAGGGATGAAAAGAAGGGGCCCAAGTAGCTTCTAAATGAATTATTCCTACATCCCCAACATGTTTCTCTTCTCCCTTTCTCTCCTCTCTTTGCTTTTAAACTAATTCAACATCCTTGTCACGTACCTGCCTCTCTGGATTTTTCATCCCTTCATTTTTCTACTTCTCCCTCGATCATCTCCTCCCACCTCGATATTCTCGGAACCTCATTGACTCCTTTACCCTCTGGTTTCAATCCCACCTCCTCTTTTGCACCTTCATTTCTCCTCGTTCCACTTTTTTTTCGCTTTTTTTATCCATCTTATCTTCTCATCATTTATTCTCCTTCACTCTCCTGCTCCCCCACATCCTCTTCACAGGTATCCTAGAGACGGACATCACGTTCCTGGTCATCTTCTCCATGGTGTTCCTCCTCTCGTGCTACTTTGCCTGTAAGTACTGTCTTTTCCACTTACTGCGTCTTTATCTGTCTTTCTCCTCTGCCAGGAAAAAGCCTGCAGCAGTCATTAAGTGCCCTTTTCATAGGATGTATTATAAAAACGACATGTTTCCCTGATGGAAGATGAGTAAGTCTTCATGTTTCTTCCAATAAGTAAAAAGGTGAAGCATGGGTCTTTTCTTTTTGGTGCGCTGAGAGTTTATGAGAACAGAGCAGGAGCTTTGTAAGAAGCTAGCCACAGAGGATGGGGAATGCAGAGATGGGTTTTCATGTTGAGGTGATCGGTTGAGTGGAGAAAGTATCGTTAGCCCGAAGGGGTCTGTCACACCAAGGTCACAGCTTGGATAGCCCTGAGCCAGAGAGGACAAAAGCTTAGAGCAAAAAGTTCCCACAAATACTACCACAAATATGCATCCGTCAAATACTCATCTGTTGTATGCCTCTGCATACAGGCTGCGACTATTTTTTTTAGTTTTGTTTAAATCTTCTAGGGGTTTTAAAGCCATGCCCAAATGTTTTTTTAACATCAAACTTTTTGATTCAGTGTTTTCATGGCTTACAATCCGAGGTCTGTTCGTTGGAGGGGAGGCAGCCTCAAAGGATATTTGGCCTGAGGTCTGTTTGTTTCAGAGAGGAGACAACCTCTATTGATATTTGGCCTGAGGCAAAAAACGTGTGAACAATAGAAAAATTGAGAAATTTTAACCAATGAAACAAGCTTCTCAAAGGCTTGAAGCTAACCTCACAGACATGTTGACTTCTGATGTCCAGTGAACACCATCAGAAAATCAACAACTTTAACATAAAACCCTTTGTTTACAGTTTTGAATGATTTTGGTTTTAACTCTTCATTGGGCAGAGGCCTTTTTGAGTAACTTACCCGTTGATAAAACATTTGTGTTATATATTCTGAGACTTGAGTTGCAAATTCAATCATCAAAATATGATTTCTTCAACATGGTTCTCCATAAAGCAATTTATTTGAGATCCAAAAACTAAAATTTAAAAGAGTCTAAAAGTTTTCTGACACACACATGAACTATTTATCAGGAATGTAATTGGAATAGAACATGAAGAACTACCAAGAATTTGTGTGAGACTATAATTCTGTTATTGTTCTGATGAAAGTGATAAGAAATGACTCATCTGTGTCTAAAACTGTAAGAAAAGAAACTCTGAAGCAACAGATTGTTTAGATTTCTCTCAGAGTGTTGTCAGTGGTTATTGTAGGGACCATTTTCTTTGATTTGAACCTATCCAATAAGAACCACCTACAAGGACACCTTTTCTTTTCACTTTTCTTTAGCTGTTATGTATTGATAACTACGAACTAAATTCATTTTTTGTCCATTTTATTAATGCCAAGGCAGAAATCTCAAATTTTTTACTTCAAAGTGAATGTAATCTCCTTATTAAACTCCAAAACTGAGCCGAAGTAGCTCTCAAAATCCTTAAATTAACTCCTGCAGTGTCATTTGATTGTTTTGTTCCAGAAAAATGAGAATATAAGTTGGAAACGGAAGTCTGTTTATAACCTCCACACAGGGGGTTATGAGGAGTTTATTCCTCGCTTTGCTTTCCATGCTGCAGTCAAATAAGACTACATAATGAGTAGCAAATACATATTTAGACTCTGCTGGAATCTCATTGTGATTTTATGCAGATTCGGTGAAGCCTTTGAATTAGCTGCTGTGTCTCTAAGCTTCATGTGTGTTTCTTCTGTCCGCTTTACTGGAATATAAACTGACATGAAGGCTTCAGTTTTAATGAGTTTGACTTTTATTTGCCTGTGCAAGTCAGAGCCAAACAGGAGAACTTAAAAACAAATCCAGAGTGTTGTGCAAATACTGGAAAAACTGCCTTATGGGACTTAACTCATTACCTCCTCCGAAATGAAAACAGTTTTAGCAATGTCAATGGGATTTGCAGATAATTGAGGAGACAGTCAAAAAATGTTTAAAAGGTTATTAAACATTCAAGCCAGTAGATGACAGGAGTTTTTATTCTGGGATAAATGTTCCTACGACAGCTATCGTTCAAGTACCTTTGAGGAAATCAGCGAGGATTCAGCAGCCAGGCCTGTCGTTACACAGGGCAGCTGTGCGAGTGGGTGTTTATGGCTCTCCCTCCCCCCTGTAAATTTTCCCCTGAGCTTCTGCTGTTTGTAGGGGTGTTTGGTAGTAAAATTGCCTGCTTATATACCCATTAAAAATATTTCCTGCCAGATCAGGGGTAGAGCGAGCAGAGGAGATATATAAAACCTCATCTAGAGCCGGGCATCGCAAGATAGATGCATACTAATGGCTGCGCCCCCCATTTATCTGGCCCCTTCTCTTGTTATTTTTTTTTCTTTTCTGTCTCCCACTCTCTGTACCTCTCTCACTCTCCTTCACCATCTGTTAGCATATCTCCATCCTTTTTATCTCTACCCCGACACACACGCACACACACAAATACACACACACACACATACACACAGCTCCATCACCTCTATCTCATTCCTTTTTTTTTTCTTCGGCAGACAATCTGAAGGGAAGACAGCTTCTTCACACAACCTACAAAATGTTTATGACTGCGGCAGGTGTGGAAGGTGAGATGTCTTTCATAACACACACTTAATGCCACAACACACACACACACACAGAAACACACACACACTCAAGATGAGCCTCGCACGGCTGCATCATCTCATACCTTAATCCCAGCTTCAATAGAGGAGATATTATCGCCCTTATTAGCCTCTGAATGGGAACTATAGCAAACAGCCGTTCTGTGCTTCAGTGTTCAATAGAGCATGCTGTTACTGACGAACACCACCCCACTCTTCTCCTCCATCTCCACACCCCCACCCGGCCCCCATCTTGCTTTCTTCTTTCTCGCTTGCTTGTCCCTTCTCCAAATCCCTTCTCAATTCTCCTGCCATCCCTAAAATTCTCTTTCACCCTCTCCTCCTACTTCTCTCATGTCTTGTGCTCCTTTTTATCAATCCCTCTTCTTTTCCTCTCACTCCTCCTCTCTTCTACTCCCTTGCTTTCGTTCTCCCTCATTATTATCTCCCTGTCGCTTCTGTTTTACATCTTTTCTTTACTTCTATTCTCCGACATGCTCTGCTATTCCTTTCCCTCTACCCCTTTTCTCTTACTTTTCAATTTCTCTCCCAATTCCCTGCTTTTTTCACTTGGCAGTGCTCAGCCTGTTGTTCCATTGTGTCTACTGGGGCCTGTATGCGAGGGATGGAGTCGGAAATGGCAGCCTGAAACTATTGGGTGAGTTCTTCTCCTGCAGCAGCGCCTGACTGACTGAAAAACAGACAGAATGACGGACGGACTGACGTAGCCTCACTCTCACTCTGCCCGAGCAGAATGAATAAGTGGACGATGGCAGATCTTTGCATGCTTGAAGGTGGAATCGCAGGTTTGACAGCCATTGTATGGATCACTCGGGATTCTGTGTGTTTTGAGTAGGGCTGAACAATTAATCGAAATAAAGCCAACATCACACTGTAATAGAATGCAACTTTCAAATTGCAAAGGCTGCAATTTTTTCAGGCAGGAATATTACTTGTCTACAAGGCTTGAAGTTAAATCGATTTGTCAGTTTTCTACTTTGATTATACTACACTGCAAAAAAATGAAATCTTATCAAGTGTTTTTATCTTATTTTAAGTAAAAATGGTCTTTTATTCTCAATATGAGCCACATTCAACCGGTCGGTCCAGAAAAATGTCTTATGTCAAGTTAACTAAAGACAAAATGAGTCTGAAATCTGCTAATGTAAAAAGAAAAAACTGCTCAAAAATCTGCTTAAAACTAGAACAGTGTCTTAACACTAGTAACTTTGCTTTTGCTTCATTGGCAGATTTTTTTTGACTTGTTACAAGTAATTCAGACCTTATTTTTGTCTTTAAAGGACTTGAAATAAGACATTTTTCTGGACTGGTCAGGTGACTGTGGCTTATATTAAGTTGGTATTCAGACCTGGACTGTTTGGTCCACTTTAAACGGACCAGGGTTCGTTTCCCAGGCTGGTCTGGACTTCCCATGCAGGTGTGAATAGACACAAACAAACCCTGGTGCGGACCAAACAACCGGACCGAGACCCACTTTTTGAGGTGGTCTTGGTCCGCTTCCAAACAAACTCTGGTGAGGGTTGTGGTTCTCCGGTGCAGGTCTTAATTCAAACCAAGGTCTATCTGAACTAACTACATGATACATGCGCTAACCGTCTTTGGTTCATACCTGATACCTCCGTCTTCTGTTTAGCCACGCTGTTGCTAGCATGTTGTGGGTCCGTACACGCAGAGCATAGCGTGTCCTTGCTGCGTGCATTCGTCTTCACTGTTCCAAAATTTGAAACTGTGTTGTTAAGCTTTCTTTGAAGGAGCTGCTCATGAAATTGAAAATGATTTTGCAGCTCTAATAAGAGCACAAACACATGTTTACCTCCATTTCCAGGTCTGTATTCTGTGTGCTGTCTTTGTCAGTGCTGTCTAATGATAACACCGATGGTCACACACGTGGATGTGTTTACAGAATATAGTCCACTTGCAAAAAGTACAATCTGAAAACAAACCGCACCAAACGAAAAAAAAAAGTCCGCTTTTGGTCCGACCAAACAAGTGGACCAAAGGACTTTTCTGGTCTGAATACAGCCTTAGTCTTAAAGGACATTTTCTACTGAAAATAAGACAAAAACACTTGATAAAATTTCATTTTTTTCCAGTGTAGTTAAATAAAGATATGTTATTGGCATCAATTAATGCATGCATTCATCACATCCAACCATAACATGTAGGTGTGGCCAATAGGATTGAATTGTTTATATGTTAACAGTCGTGTTGGTCATACAAAAGAATGATTTATTGGTTGTGTTTAGAGAATAATGCAGAAGACAAAAGTCCCTCCTCAGAAAAATCGCAATCATAATATTGGTCCAAAAAAATCACAATGATTATTTTCCAAAATGGTTCAGCCCTAGTTTTTGAGTGTGTGAGTGGACTCTATATGTGTGTAGTGACCTGGTTTTATCTCCCTCCTCTGATATTACAGATTCAGAAACCACAGCCTAATTACCCCCCCTCCTCTCTTTCTCACTTTCTCTCTCCAGGGAAATTACTCTTCTCCGTCAGTTTCTTGGTGTTCCTTCTCATGCTCATATTGTTGGGCAAAGGTTTCACTGTCACCAGGTGGGGCTTCAGACTTTTGTACAGATTTTGTGTGTGTGGATTTATCCCCTGTGTGTGTGTGTGTGTGTGCCTGTCACTCTGTATGAGTGTGTTTATTCTGACGCTGTCTCTCACCGTCAGGCTACACTATCACAGCCACTGCACATTATCTGTGACGATGTAAGGTGTCAGTCAGAAAGTCAGTTAGTGGGCAGAATCTCACAGTCTGGATGAAGCCCTGATATGTCTTGGCAATGAGATAGACCGATGCTGCTTTTTTGTGTTTTTCTAAACAATTACATTTCCCCCACAAAGCCAGCTGACAATTGTTGTGGTTCCCTTGTTGCTTTCTGGCAAAGCTTGGTGGACATTTGTGTGGGATGGGGAACCATTTCACAATGGATGATTTACGGATGATCTTCTTGGCTGGAGCAGCAGTGTCTATCCATCTCACACCTGACTGGGCAAAACACCCTCTTTGCCAAACTATCAGCTGTCTTTCTTCTAGTCCAATTCAAATCCAAAAGTCCGGCTATGAAACTCGCAGTTCTTCTGGAAATGATTTCAAATTCCTGCCAAGCTCACCCCAAAAGTACAATCCCGAGTTGGTTTTATGTGAGCCGAAGGAAGTCTCGCTTTTTCAAATCTGAAAAGCTTAAGTAAACGGCTGTTCAGAAGTTTTTTGAGTTTTGATTCACGGTGAGTCATCATCTGAACCAGCGCTGCTAGTTTGAAGATTTGTCCTGCTTCCGGCACAATTAAATCTCTGCGGATATTTTCCAGACTGAACTCCTGTAGTCAAAACTGAGCTTGCAAGATTTAAGCTGGCTTTTTTGACTGTAGGATTACATCCTCCTCTGGCTTCAGAAGACTCTATGATCTCTCTCTTTCTCTCACTTATTAAACCCTCTTTAAACCCCAGTGAATAAACTAAAAACTGCCGCTCCATCAAGCTTAAAAATGCTGTTTATCTGCAATAACTGATAAGTTGACAGTTCTGAGATAACTGCCCAACAACTTTGATATTTCTTCTCTGAAGTTTGCTGTTGAATTAGTCCGCGCAAAAGCATGTTTTTGATGGAGGCTTAACGCAGAAATTCTTCCATTTGTTGACTGCTGCTGTGCAAATGAAGAGGCCTTTATTTCTGTTTGTGAGAGCCGGCAGTCTTCTGAAAGCCTGACGTGTCCACGAGCCCGTATCCTTTTTATGTTTAGCAATCCCAGCAGTTCTTTGTGCCGAGCTGCTTTTAGATTAAGCTGTCTTTGCTTTGTGTGTACAGAACAACATGCATGATACTGTGTGTTTGTTTGTGGATTGGTTTCTTTTGATTCTGCTGAGTTTTATTTGACTACTTGGCCTTCTTGTTCATGTGTGTGTTCATACGTGTCAGGGCGAGGATCAGTCACAGCGGGTCGGTTAAGCTGAGCATCTACATGACGGTGTACACCATCACCTACGTCATCCTCTTCATCTACGAGGCAGAGGTACAGTATGCGCGTAACTCTGGGGTCACGACTTTTAACGACCAAGTTATTGTTTCATCTGTGTTTTTTTTTAAAAAAAGCACAAGATGTATGACTCCTCATCCCCAAAGAGCTAGAAACTATCTCTGCTATGTAATCATATTTATTTCCTTAACTAGCAGCCTTACTGGCTTTATTAGTGTGCTACATTATTTATTTATTCATCTTTAAAAATGAGTTGTCAACTGTAAAAAAAAAAATACTGTCAGTCGAAAGAAGGCGAAGAAAGAACTGAAAGTTTGCCACCACATTTGAGGCAAAAAAACACTTTGCAGTTATTTTCACCCACAGCAGAACATTCATTCCAGTTTTGACAGCTTCTCAAATTTGAAGATGTGTTTCTTTTCTTCTCCTTCTATCATGTAAATTCAGACTCTTCTGTGTCAGAACAAATGATTCACTTTTTTCCTAACATAAACGACTCAAATCATTCGGCAATGAAAATGTTTATGTTTATTGCTTGTTCTGATTTTTTGCACCATTGAAATCACGCTTAGTTAGTTAACTCTCCAAAGCCTTCTCCAGTTTTGTAATTAATCTCTTTAACTAAGAGTCTAGCTTGTTAAACATCTCAAACCTTCAAAGTTCCTCTTCTTCAGATTTGACTTCAAAGCAGCGTTTGAGAGACTGAGTGTGAGATTTGTCTTCACACAGCATCCTCAACCGTGTTATTGCTCTCTTTGGTTTTTTTAATAATCTCATAAAGATCCAGGGAAGAGTGAGGCTCACAGATCAACGTGGGCTGTAATGGCTTTGCTTGGCAGCTCACTCATTACATTGATATATTGTTTAATATAAATATGCATCAAGTTGATTGTTAAGGGGGGGCGAAATCTTTAATGAGTTACAAATTATGGATCCTGACAGGTGACTTCAAACTATAAACATGAGTACAGAGGTCTGCATCACTGTACCTAAGATATTAACTGCATGATGACTCTGCTCAATAATAGATCAATGACTGTTTCTCCGAGGTTTCCTGGGATTTAGAGGTTTACAGTTCCTATTGGCATGCTGTTCAACCTCCTCTCATTAATTATACTGTGTTGAGCTTATGAATTAATAACACACTCCTCAGCAGAGTAACAGTTACATATATTTCTGCAGAGGCCTTGGCACAGTCACATGTACTGATGGTACATTAAGGGACAGTGAATATAGCGTGGGAATAACCCGTTGGGAATATTGCAGTGGAAGGATCCAAGCTAATTTTAACACTGGAGCCTATAGCATTGCTCTCACTGCAATATGTGCATGTGAAGCAGTGATTCATCTACCGTCTGCCCTCTTACATGCTCCCTGCTATTAAAGAGACAAACTCAGGGGAGCCTCTGCTAAAAATACACCAAACTAGGTTACAATCGGAGCTGAAATGAAGACTTGAGGAGCAACTCTGGTACTGGGCCTGCAGCTGGGGATCTGACAAGCTCTGGTTGGATCCAGAGGAGCTCCTCCACAGCGAGCTGTCAAACCGATGCATTATGCAGCAAGGGTAACCCTGTATGGTCAATGCTATCCAGTCACTGGACTGTGAAATGCAATCTTGAGCCCACAGATGCAAGAAAAGGCCCCAGACACACATACCCAGGAACCAGCACGCACACAGACCAACGACCTAAATGTGAAGGAGTGTCAATGTCAAAGACTCACACAGAGCTTTGGCTCGGTCATCACGGTGCATCAGCTGAATCTGCACTCATCCATCATATTAATTAGGACTCGGACTACATTGTGTCTTAAAGCTGAACATTTCTCCTTTCATAAAACTTAAGCTTGTTTATAAGTTGAAGTTTAATTTTGCATAAAGTGTCATGTTTGTTACATTTTACACATTTAGCTGTCACGTCTAACCAGGCTGCTGTTTTTCCCACTACATTCTGCACACTTCCCATGAAACACCTCCCACATTCCTGTTCACATTACTCAGCTCTATTTGCAGACTGATGTGATATATGTGGCATATTTCATGGAACATTCTTTATTTCCATTTTGTTTTATTTAATTGAAGTACCTTGACAGAAGTATTGATATATACTTTCTTTCTCATTTTTAACTCTCTGTTGAATGTCATTGGAAACATCAAGACAAATTCAGTGTAAACGTAATTGGAAACAAACCCCATCTCTAGTTCTGATTCTGATATGTGTGTTCTAGTTTTTCGACCCTGGTGAGGTGCTGTACGCCTACGACAGCCCTGCAGGCTATGGACTGATGGGCCTGCAGCTGTTAGCCTACGTATGGTTCTGCTACGCCGTGCTCGTCTCTCTGAAACATTACCCAGAGAAACAGCCCTTCTACGTCCCTTTCTTCACCACATACACACTCTGGTGAGACCTGCACACCTCCTGCCTCACTGGCCTAACTGTGTGGATATTAGCACCTGAGCTGGAGATTGCAGCAGTAGGAAGATACACATTTCTCTGTTTGAGGTCTCTTCCATTTGAATAATTTATGCCACTCAGTAAAAATGTGCGTGAGATAGCTGATGCTTTAGCGGTGCGAGAATGAAAAGTTGTTTATTCTACACTATCTGTCTACGACGGTGTGTGCCCAACCTCAGTGCTCCATTATTGTAGTTGAGCAAATGATAGCTAGAGGAAAAGATCCATTTTTCCTCAGCTGATGGAGTCTCTTCTATTAGAATAATTTATGCTGTGTTTACGTGTATGTGCCAGATTGTTTAAAGCTTTGCACTGTTTTAAAAGCACATCTACATGTGCAGCTTAGCTTCTCTGCCCTTCACTCACTCAGTATAATAGCATCAGCTTGAAATGAAGAGTAGATTACAAAGACTAATATTATCTCTGTATTTCTCTCTCATTGCTGCCACTATCTCCCGCCTCATTATCTACGCTTTTCCTCTCCTCCCATCTTTATCTCCCCCTGTGCTTTACATCTATTCCCACTCTCTCCGCCTCTCACCCTCAAACTCTTTCCTCATCTTTTTCTCTTCTAATGTGTTTTTCCCACGCCATTATCCTCAATCGGCTCACTTGTCTTCCTCAGGTTTTTCGCCGTGCCTGTTATGGCTCTGATCGCCAACTTTGGGATCCCTCGCTGGGCTCGCGAGAAGATTGTCAATGGCATTCAGCTCGGCATTCACCTCTACGCCCACATCGTCTTCCTTGTTCGTACCACACACACACACACACACACTAACACACATACACACACAGGCTCTTGCAGACCCTTGCTCTTCTCCATAGTTCATGTTATCCCTGAGTCATTACTGCCATTGTCAGTCATACATTATTCACTATTCTTGACTTATAACGGCCTCATGCTGATTGTCTCCTCCACACATCATTATCTACCTCCTCCCTACCTTACTGAAACACTGATCTTTTCTAACGGTCTTGACTGCTTCTGCAAATGTCCTTTCACACACCTGCTCACCGTTCCCATTGTAATACTGATTTAATTTCTTACTTGTACTTTGCACAATTCCCTACTTCATAAACTGCATCTATATGACAGATGAAAGCAGCGGTGGACATAATCCAGGTCATCCTTTTACTATTTAGGTCATCACAAGACCTTCAGCGGCCAACAAGAACTTCCCGTACCATGTGCGGACATCCCAGATCGGGATCCTGTTGTCGAGTCCTAAAGGAGGCGAGGGTGCAGAGAGCTTCCCCCATCATGCCTATGGAAACAGCTCCTTTCTGGGAGACTCTCAACCCAACTTCACTGAACTGTTCTCTATCCAATCAGTAAGTTTCATTTTTTACTGTTATTTTTTTCAGGCTTTTTATGCTTTTATTCAAAGAGGACAGGACTGAGCAAGAATAGGGATGCATGATATAACAGTATCAATAGCGGTATCGGCCAATGTTGGACATTTTTTTAACAAATCGGTATCAGCCGCTGTGTGAAAGGGGGCCGATATTTACTTATCAGATACCCGCCATTTTCAGAGCATTTTGAAGGAACTTGCGAGTCCCAAATAATATTGTCCTCTATAACTAAAGCCACGTTTCCACCAAGCAGTCCGGTTTGGTTTGTCTCGGTACGGCGCACATTTTACGGCGTTTCCACTGACTTATCCCAGGACAGATCCCCAAATAACCGAGACGAGCCGTCCCACTTTTTGGTACCCTTTTGTATGGGTGCCAGACTGAACCGATCCGCTCTCGGATCGGTGGAGCAACATACTGTAGACCGCTGATTGGTCAAAAGAATCGTCACTTACCTCGACAGCGGCTGCATTTCTCCCAGCGGCACACAGACTTCTCTGAAACAAAAATTGATTGCGCTTTGTATCAAAGAGCTACGTGCCAATCACAGAGAGGACGAAATGCTGCATGTCTTCCATATATGGTCTTTGTTTACTGTGTCGCGTTTTTCTTCTTTGTTTGAATTTATTAGCGGAGTACACTGTGTTACTTGCTACGGCGTCATGCTATTGTTTAACAGCTGCAGCTTTTGGCTTACACACCGCCTACCATGAGAGGGAACAGTTTTGCTGTGGAAACGCAGACGGGATCAGGCTTAACTGTACCAAACCGTGCTGAACCAAACCGGACTGCTTGATGGAAACGCGGCTTGTGTACCTACACCAAAACTACCTAAGAAGAGTGGACCCATCTTCATGTCTCTCTTCCTGTTTTTGATCCAAAAATCGGGCAGAAGAACTTTTTTGACCGCGTTCATCTCAGGAGCTCCATCCTTTGATCCTCTCCATGGTCGCCTTTTTTCGCAAACGCACCACTCTTTTTCTCTGAACTACCTCGACACATCATCTCAGATTGTATTTGTTTTTTTTTGTTGTTGTTTTATGACCAATATTAATATCAGATATCTGTATCGGCCAAAATTTTCATGTGCATTCATAAGCAGAAAACAGAGTAAGAGTGTGGATTGACATGAAGTAAAGAGGCCACAACAACTTAAACCATCAGGCCATATAGCCTGGACTTGAACTATTGGAGCTGACAAAGCAGAAGCATGTGAGAAGGTGAAAACAGTTACCTGTTAGTATCTTTTTAATCATCCTCATTTCCGAGCAGGTGAAGTAAAAGGTGCAGAAAGAAGTCAAAGGTATCAGAATCACACTTCCAGCCCATGCACTGTAAGCATGTGTGTGTTCACTTAAAACATCTTTAAATCATTTTATAGTGTTTGTTTGCTTTGTGAAATTAGATTTAAAAAATGCTAACCTCAGTGTGCCAACTGTACCTTGAAATTAACCCATGTCTCATCAAAAACAGATGCCTGAAATTAGAAAGCATCAGTGTGTGTACAGGTGGTAAAGAGACATGATTTTAAGGAAACATTTCTTGGCTTAAGCTGCCGTCGCTCCTCCTGTGTGAATGACAATGAGCACAGCACGATGTAGCAAACACACACAGTGATATGAGAGCACACAGGCACCAGGAAATAATGATTAAACACAAAGTTTGACAAGACCGAATTATGGTGTCATGTTTGCTGTGGTGAATTGTCTTGTTTGGGAAACTTTAAAATCTTTTTCATGATTCATCAAAAAGAACTGAATATTCAGACACAATATGCAGACACCTGTAAGAACTGTGCAGCATGAGTGAAAAACATAAATAGCAGCAACAGAGGCATGGAAACTAAAAAGGAAACAGGAGTTAACAGCAGATACAGAGGCTTCGTGAAGCTCTTATTGACTTACAGCCTTTGAGAAACCGAAAACAGTTTTGATGGCCATGCACAGATAAGCAACCGGTGATTATATAAGCACCTGTGTGCCTGGCTTCTGAAGCAGTTACACGGGGTGAGTTAGCGTGTTTATCAGACAACAGCGTTGTCCGCTTACCTGCTGAGAGGGAGAGCTGGTCTACGGCCCCCTGCTAGATCACTGTATTGTCATTTTAGCACAGGCTGATGGAAGCATGGCTGCCGATTTGCTTGTATATTTATTGTCTCCTGTGAAATCTGAGTTAGAGGCAACGTGCTTCACAGCTGATTGCTACACCACCGTGGTAAAGAGGCATCTGTGTGTAGAGGTGGCACTGCCATCAGACACACACAGCTCCTAGTCTCTTGTTGAATCTGACCTAAAAAAGACAAAACTTAACAAACAAAAAACGTTAAAATAAAAGAGGGAGCATGTGTCATGTCTTAAAAAGTATCAACATCAGCTGGCCCTGTGGGGTCAGCCCACATAAATATCCTTGAAATATGTCGGATTGAGAGATTGTCCCAACATGTTAGAGAATGCCTCTTTAGACATCCTGCCACCAAAATGATCAAGATACTCAGGCAGGTGGGTGAAAAACAATCCAGCATTTGCCCTTACCTGGATAAAGGATTGGGGCTTTGAATAAAAAAAACTAAAAAACATCAATTAAAACAATGAAGCTTTTTTTATTAATGAGTACAGTTTGTCTTCCAAGCTCCTGAGACCTAATGCAGTCAAAGCAAGAGCTCCAGTATAACTCTGAGTCATCAGTGATCAAGTCTAAGTGGAGTCCCAAGTCCTGAAAAGCAGGACTCGTCATCAGTTTGATTAATTTGTGTTTTCGCAGAGTTGCTTTGATTGATTGAGTGGATCAATCAAAAACATACCTTCTAGTTTAACAAATGACTTACAATTGTTGCTCCAACGTAAAAATGCAAGAGTATTCTAGTCATACTTAAAAACAAATAAATTTAAGATTCAAACAGTCAACCTGAAATGAAATTTGTACACCACAAAGTTGATTGAATTATACAAAAAAAGTTAAAATAATGACAATAATCATCAATAGCAAACATAGAATTTTATACTATTGCTAAATTTTGCCAAGTACGCATATATTTATAAACATGAGGAATTTTCCAGGATTATGCTGGCTTACATAAGAGATCCACATTACAGGTCGATGATCTGAAGTTTGAGGTTAGTGAAGTGAGCGACCTGGAGGTCAGATAACATTCCACAGGTGTAATTTAATCTGACCTTTATCACACCAGCATAGGCGAGCCTACAGAGGGAGCTGTCAAACTATGATGAATGGAATGTATGGTGTTACTGACTGTATCTGGCCCATGTGACCCTTCAGTGACCTCCACCCACACTCGAGAGTTTAAACCGCCGACCTCTTTCTTCCCTCCAGGACCCAGTGAAGACGGTGGAGGAGACGGTGGCTCGTAAAGGACCCGAGGTACCGAGGAACAGCGAGCAGAAGATCATCACCACCGCAGCCGACTTGACGTCAATATTGCCCCCACCGCCACCTCCGATACCCCCACGCCTCGCCACACGCTCCCCCCCAATGCCGCCCCGGCTCCCCTCGTTCACAGAGTACTTCAGCATGCAGGGTGGTGGAGGAGGAGGGTTTGGGACGAAGGCGTGAGACTGGGAGAGAGACAGAAGGAGGGAGAGAGAAAGAAACAGACTGAATGACAATACAAAGTGAAGACGAAGGCAGAGTGGAAATCAAGGTTTTTCTGTTTAAAGAAAGAGACAGCGGAAGAAATTACAAAAAAAACAAACAAACGTGTGGATGGAAGAAGACGAGACATCATCAGAAAAGTGATTCCCTAAATGCTACCTTTTTACCTATGAATGAAAATAAGCCAGAAGGGGATGAGTGGAGGAGGGACGGCTGTGAGACAAGAGTGCTGAGCTTGTTAAAGAGTAAAGAAGCAATAAATATTTAATGTTGACCAGTAAAAGGCACACGGGGAGAAAGATGACAAAGTGGATGTAGCCAGAGCAATAGAATGATAGCTGTGCACGAGGGCGGAAATGAACAAAACCCCTGAAATACTTTTGTTCAAACATTGATGAGGCATTGATGGTATGCCTGACAGAGTTTGTAAATAGCTAAAAGTGGAGAGAGCTACGACTCTATATAGTTTGATTTTAAAAAAAGGAAACTTGTTTTCATATTTTATTTTTTTTCCACATCATTGAATTCCAGTTGGTGCTGTGATCAAAAGAATCTCATGCCATTACATTTAAAGAATTTATGTAAAGAAAAAAACAACTTACATTTTTTATGTTGGACACATTTTGATAAAGCATAGATATTTACTCTATATGGAGTTTGTTGAGTTAATTTATATTCTTCTATAATTCATTGCAGCTGGTTATTCTGGATTGATATGCTGATGTGTAAATGTAAAATGTCACGTTTACTGTGGGCACTCGTAAAAAACTCGCATGTTTGTAATGTATATCCCGTCCAAAAAGAACTGATCTATGTACTCCATGTGACCATACAATATTGGCTTATTGTGTGTATTGAAATCTATACGTTTGTAAATACATACGATAGGCTTCAGTATATTTTTGGATTGGATACATTCCAGTTAAAAACCCTCTCTCGCGCTGTTGAACACAATATAAAAACAAGTTATATAGTTGTTTTGTTCTGATTTTTACTAGAGTGCAGAAAATGCCTGCTCTGAAATTTCTGTGTTTGTAGACGTTGGTGAATGTACTGATGCAATACAGCACAAAGACAGGGGTGACTTTAAGTTACTGACATATCCTTTATAGATCTATCCATGGCTCTCCACAGCTGCATTGAAGAGCAGGAGACCACCTTTCTGAAATTAGTAACTTTATCTTCACCCCTGTCGACTACCCGACGCGTATGTTGGCCTAATTTTCTTTTAAAACTGAATGACAACATCTAGTTTCATATCCCCTAACACTGAGCTGTTACAAAAAAAAGCCTTGTAGATGAAATGTGAAAACAGCAACACAACTGTACATTTTGTCTGTCCTGCATGGAGCACTTTAATGTTCCTGGTCTTAGTCTGTTTATCCGTGATGATGTCACCTTTATACGACTGCTTTGAAACCTGTATTCACACCACATCCTGTAGTATTCCCAACGCATAAGCCTGTAAATAGGGTCTGAAAATGATCACTGGCTGCCCTGGATATTTTAGGAGAAACGCATCATGCTTTGTCAATGTATTTTAACATTTGATTCACTGAAGTTGATTAGTCATGTAAGAGTGTCATTGAAACTGAGTTCACCACCTGCTCCCTGCGAAGTCAGAGCCGAAAACTATCTGTGAGCGGACAATGTCAAATGATCATTTAAATCATTCACTGGTTTCAGATTCATCACAGTGGTGGTACTCAGCTTATTGACTGTTTTTCACATTGGGACTGTTTTCCTCTCATGTCACACTCGAGTTGGGTTGGCTCAAGTGCTGTTTTGTAACTGCTGCTTGCCAGGATGTTGGTGATAAAGTGAATCAAAGGTTTTTTGACGTCACCACTCTTAGATTAACCTGTAACTGAAATGCCCATTTTTCATCTATATATAGAGGTAGAAAACAACACAAATAAAAACTTTTTAGCCACTATCACAGAGAGCTAATGTTAGCATTCAGCCATCTCCTTGCTAATTTAACCTCACCTTTTGTCTGGTGTGCATTTCCTTTATTCCTCCTTGCTGTTCAGGATGACTAAACTTTGCCTTTGTATGTGAAGTTATGTTTAGTTATGTTTATTAGTTTTATTATTAAGTCATTAGTGTTCATGTACAGAAACACACATTTCATTCAGAAAATGTGGATATAATTTTTACCTTTCTCTAGATTACTTTGGGAGCTGCTGTAGAAGATATGCAGATATACCCATCATCTTGTTTTCACTGAAAAAGATGTAATGTTTTGATGAAAGATGACGCGGTGGTGTCCCTAAATGTGGCTAAGTTTGAAAAAATGAAAGGCAGAAATGTAATGTCCTCATAGGAGTATGCAGGGAATAGCTTTTCATTTCTCGGCAATGTTCCTCTGAGCAAGGAGATGGTTAGATGCTAACGAGCTAGAAATGACCATCTTTGAGCAAATCAAAAGAATCTAACAGCATTTTAGCATCCCACTCTGTGTGTGACATGAAAGACAGAAAAACCATGTGATAATGACAGATACAACACAGATTTATCAATGGTGATCTCGCTGTAATGGGATACTTTAAGATGTTAGGACTGTGGTGTGTAACTTGTACGAGTGTAGTCAGAAGTGTAACGTGAAACAGAATGATACTTGAATTTGAGTATTAGTCGTTATTGCTGATTATGTGTCTGGTTAATATTAGGCATGTCTGCCATTTTGTCTGCTGTTGCCTATTGTTATGGTTGCCATGACTAAACTGAGAAGACACTCGGCGAAAAGACGGGACTCCTGATACTGTAACACTGCTTACATTGTGTGTGTGTGTGTGTGTATTGACATAAAACAATAGGACTGAGACACACTGAAGGGAGAGATGTTATGAGAAGAGGTTATGTATGCATGACAGAAAACAGCACAGCTTTTAGGTGACTCAGAGCGACCTGGTTAAGAGCACATCACTGAAGCACTGTTCAAATGCATTTTAATGGTGTCAAACGACGACTCTAAATATGCTGTACATATACACTTTTTGCCAAAATAATAAAAAAATATGGTTTTATTAGAAGCCTTGTCTAAGTGTGTGTGTTTTGGTTGCTGGTCTGTGTTTGAGGCAGGACGAGGGCATGTGTTCAGAGGAGTCGGTTTATAATATCTGTAAATCATATTTAGAATGTGTGTTCTCATTACAAGAGTCCATTAAAGTAAAACACCACAGGGACACAGTCCAGGCTGATCGCAGTCTGATGTAGGCTGGCCTAATTATTTCAGGACTTTCCTCCCTGTGACTGTGCAGTCACAACAAACTGCTCTGCTGTGCTCGTTCTGCGTTTACAGGCCACGCTTGTAAGTGGCTTTCAGTCTAATTGCTGCCACAGCTGAGATAAAAAAGGAAAGAAATCACTTGTTTAAAGGTTTTTATGCATTAGCTTTATTTTTATTCTAATTATGTGTCCATAAAACTGTGGTTACATCTGTCGCTGTAGAAAGAGGGATCTTGGTTTGAACCCTCAGCTGGGCAGGAGCCTTTCTGTGTGAAGTGTGCATGTTCTCTAAATGAGTATAAGCGTTCTTAAAATACCCCTCAAAAAATGCTTGGTGGGTTAATCTGTCAAAATAAACTTTATGTGTGAGTGTGGGCATAATAATTTAATGAAATAATTTAATGAAATTCGAGTTCTTTTGACCTCCCAGGTATCATCCATGTGTGAGGAAACATTGAAAACTTGTCTTAAATTGATTTAGCATCTGCTGCTATAACACTGCAATCTTACACCACTCCAGAGAGAAATGAAAACTGTTGAATGATCCCTTTAAAATGTAAAAGAAGAATGATGCTGTTGTGTTAGTCATCAGCAACTGGCAGGTGGAACCTGCTGAACACACATTCAGAGAAAGAGAAAGATCTGTTACCAAATAATGTTTATTCTTATCAATACATAACCACTCATAAGTGTCCTTTAACAGAAACATTCCCCTGCCCTCTGGAGATGGAATAATTCTTTCTGATGAAGAAATGCATCAGTCTTTGAAGCCTCAGTCTGCAGCATCTGCTAACAGCTTCTTTTGATCAAGCTTTGGCAGCAAACTGTTGAGCTTTCTCCTCTCTGTAGCCTTTTAGCAGCTGGTTGATGAGAGTGAGTTCGTTCTGCTTTTTCACTGGAAATAGAGGAGGGAAGGGGTTGCCTTTGTACTCCAGGACGGCCATCTTGGCTCTGTCCAAATTGTTCCGGTTTGGGATGCGAGCCATTCGTGTGTAGCCGTTTGATCGAGTCTCAAATCGTGGTGCGAGGACCTTGAACAGCTTTGGGACCAGATCCTTTTCCTGAAATTGGAAGCAGAGTCAACTAAGCTTCTTGATGACGATTCAACATTCAGGGGCAGGCAGCATGAAACTTTACACAGTTAAAAGAGCGGCAGATACACACCGTTAGCCAAAAGCTCGCCATCTTCATCGCCTTTTCATCACTGTCTCCCTTTTTGGCGTAGTCAACCAGCTGTAGAAAAAAATAAAGAAAAAGAAATAGATAAGAATAAGGTGCATTCAAGGGCTTCATGTGGTGTAATGACTGTAATTTATAGTGGTTTAATTATGGAACAATGGCAACAAGTAATCCATTTTTGTGACTCATTAAATCCATATTTTGAGCCAGTTTAGAAACTTTCACAATTATATTAATGTCTAACTTAACTCCTGCTCCTAAAGCCAAAAGATGATGATCAGATATTGTTCTTCCAGCACAGCAATGTCTGGTTTTGTAATGAGCTCTTCAGTATTCATACATGGTTGTAATATTTGCGTGTCCACAGCCTTATTCAAGTATAAAGTATTTTTGCTGTTTGGACAACTGGAGAAAATTTGATTTAAATGCAAATGTGACTCAGATGATTAAATTGGAATTGAACTGCTTCCATGGAGGAGAGCAGCTGTATGCACATCCTGCTGAATTAAGTCCAGATGACAGACTAGCTTTTAATGGAAGGAGAAGTGGAGAGTATCACTGCTCTGGACGTGAGCTCCAGAAAATAAATTAAATCTATAAGAAGATAAAAGTAATTATAAAAAGATAAAGGTTTAAAGGTTTCATTTACACAGCTACGAATCATATGATTTATTTAACTAATTCAAACATGCCTTAGTTCATAAGGTCGTTATATATAACAACCTTTAATATAATTCTTGTTTGTTTCTTACTTTGTCATAGTTACAACTTTAAAATTCTTATTACTCTCTCATTGAATACTACAGGAGAAAAAGGACTTACACTGAAATAATAACTGGATTTAACTCAGCCTTAAACTTTGGTTTCTAATATCTCATACAAACAGCCTCAAACAGTAACGTTAGCTATCATTTAGCCCTTTAGCTAATAGCACAGTGAGGTCAATGGTACCTTTTCGGCGTAGAAGCGGACTTCATCTGCTCGGGCCAGCGTGGTTTCGATCCTCTCATGTCGGACCAGTCCCGTTAAAATATTTCGAAGCATGTTGATTCGAGACTCTGGACCCATTCCCATCTTTCGGGCCACCCGGCCGTGGGAGATCAACATTTGCAGCGTGAGACGCATCTTGTCCGGGTAGATTCACCTGCGAACGTCCGCGAAAAAAAAAAACAAAAAAACAAACGGCCGACACGGAAAGGGAGTAACAACTGTAGTGAAGAGTCTCACCAGAGAGTCACTTAACACGAAAACACAAATTATCTCACAATACGAAGAATTCCTGAGGTCAGTTGTGTCAATGTGCAGTTTACAGGGGATGTCATTTCTGGTGTGCTGACCAAACCTGTCCGACTTGGTAATGGAACCGCTAAGCGAACGTTCCGCTCACGCAAATGAACTAGAGCCGAGTAAAAGTATCCAAAGCGTCTGGATTTTATTGTATGTAGCTATGTAGCTATAATCCATTATAAGGACTGGAACACCCAAAGGGTACATGTTATTTTTTGACTCCAGTCAAGTCCTTCCTTTTTCCCCCTTCTATTTTTAGGACTTGCTCAAAATAAATGAATGAATGAAAAATAATGTAACAAATCAAATAAATAATAATTATTAATAATAATGATTTATATTATTTATATTAAATATATTATTTTATAAATGATCTCTAAAATATTACATTAACTTATTTTAGATATGTCATTCATTTATTTATACATTTATTTATTCATTTATTCATTCATTTCCCTGAACCATTATGATTTGTGTTTTGTTCTGATCACTCATTTGGTGCCGTTGGGCAACTATGCAACTTCAGTGTTATAAATGAAAATGTAAAAATAAGATTTCAACACTGATGCATGAAACATGAAAGTATGTGTCAAGCGCTTTAAAGGCTGATATGCAATTCTACTTCAGAAACCTGTGCATTTAGGAGAAAATGACTTTTAAATAGCTGTCAACTCTAGTGGCCACTACAAGCTAGAGGGTTAATGCACTTGGCAACACCCCAGGATCACAGATGGCAGAAGTCCCAGCTGTTTTCTTGGTATCCTTCACAAAAACTTATGGCCACACACCATGCTTAGACACTTAGTAAAGATTCACAGCTTTACTAAGAATCCTAGTTGAAGTACTTTGCTTATTTCTGTCCAAAAGTTACACTTTGAAACATCATGTATTTTAACTGTACATGCATGTTTCAGTCTGATTTGAGAACAGCACAGCTTGTATTGTACATTTTATGGTCACTATTCTGACTTGGCTCAGACACAGGCCCAGGTGGAGCTTCTCTCACAGACTGACTCAATCCAGCCTCTGATAATGGAAATTGCACGGGAATATCTCCATGCAGAGCATCTGTGTCTTAGGTTTACAGTAAATATTTCTCTTTATTAAGATTAGTCTCGGTCTTATTCAGTCCAGCAATTTGATTTGCATAAAAAAACTGCATGACATCATTACTATGACAGTACTGAAGTTATGCAGATATGAGTCAATGAACTATTTCCAGAAAGATGTACATTAAGGGGATAAATGTTGTGTTATTGGAAATTAAACAGAAAAGTCCTCTACTTTAATAATAATAATAATAAAAAAAAACCAATACAAATGGTCACACCCAGTTTGGCATTAGCAAGTTTTCCACAGTGTTCTTCATATTTCTGTAACATTTCAAACACAGCATCCCAATCTATGTGTCTGTTTTGATTTTTTACCTTTGGGTAGTTTTGCAGAACTGTTTGTGATATCACCATCCAGCCTGTGCTAGTGTTTCAGAGAAATAAACAAAACCACAAAACCACAGTGCTTTTATTATGCCCACTGGAGCCATTTTTCACTGATCTAATCTAAGTCTGCATTAATGTTGTTTGCTTACAAAATAATAGGCTTTTTGGCTTAAATTGACTCTGTGCAGGGAAAAAACAAAGCATTTGGAGTAGCATTAGGTCATCCAGAATCAGATGAATCGATCTTTAATTTAAGTGAAGTACCATTCACCATTTGAATAAAATTTTAAATCATACTCACAATGATAGAAAAATGTGCATACAGACAGATGCAGTGCTCTACAGCTATTATTTAAGTTTGTCGGAAGTCATAGGAAAATGTGTGACATTTACATACAAAGAAAATTCAGGATTTTGGAGTGGTTCCTGAGGTGGCAAATCAGATTTCAGTAGGTGCTAGTGTTACCCTTTGACATGTTCCTGCATCAACCTTTGACTTGAGATTCTGCAGAATGAGTGTGGAAGCAACACGGTTGCATACTTCACTATATTTGTGGTATGTATGGACCCATGTGTGCAGCTCTGAGAGGTATTAGTAAACTAAACCATAAAACTTTTTTTAGGATAAATTAAAAATGAAAAGCAGACATTTTGAATTGAATTTGAAAGATTTTATTGACTCAGATGGAAAATGGCTGCACACTGATCAAACTCTACAACAATGTTGGAGTGAGAATAGTAAACAGGCAGCAGAGTAAAATGGACTTCACATGATCAGACTTAATAGCTGGCCATGGTGCTCTCCAGCCAGTCGTTGAAGATGCAGACCTGTCAGTGGACACAGAACAAGGTTTGAGTTCAATAGTTTTAATGACTTAGTTATCACTCCGCACTCGTACTTCATTCAAAGAGATATTGAAGGGTTACCTTGGCGTAGACACCGGGGTGATCCCTCTCGGCGCATCCGTATCCCCAGGACACAACACCCTGAAGCTGACCGTTGCACACCACGGGGCCACCAGAGTCACCCTGAGAAAAGAGAGCGCAGGGGGTTAAAGGTTAACCAAGATGATCAAGTCAAGCTTGGATTTCAAACAGATGTTTCTGTATTGATGCTTTAAAGTTGATTCACATACCTGGCAAGAGTCCTTGCCTCCCTCCAGGTATCCAGCGCAGAACATGGCATCGGTGATCATGCCAGGGTAGGAGTTGTCACAGTCTCTGTCGGACAGGATGGGGATGTTCAGGCACTGCAGCTTGTCGCCATCAGCGGCTGGAAGTTAAGAACACAAATGTGAAGATCAAAGTGTTTATTGGATGCAGTGCAGGCTCACACATGAAGAAAACAGTGCAGGATCAATACTCACTGGAGCTCATGGTGTTGCCCCATCCGGAGACCTTGCACATGGTGCCAGCGGGGGCACAGCTGGTGGGCAGAGCCACAGGCTGCACGTACTGGTTGAGGGTGGCGGGCTCGCTCAGCTTGATCAGCATGATGTCGTTGTCGATGTTCCAGGAGTCGTATCTGGGGTGGCGGATGACGCGGGAAGAGTAGATGAACTGCTCGGTACCCTCGTTGACCCTGATGTGATGCTCTCCAAGACGAACCTGAATGCGGCTGAGAGATGAAGAAAGGCAGCAGATTAGATCAATCAGGATACAAAATATGACAATCCTGTGACACCTCAGGAAAAACACCAGGAGTGTTCTTACGACTTGTAGCAGTGAGCAGCAGACACAACCCAGTTCTCGTTCACCAGAGAACCTCCGCAGAAGTGGTAGCCAGATTGCAGGGAGACCTGATGGGGCTGAGAGTGGGGTGTGCACTCATACCCTCCGACGATCTTGTCGTCGTCAAGAGCGACTGGAAACACACAGGAGACCAAAAAGTTACCAATCAAATGAACAATTTCAGAACTTAGACAAGAACAAGTCAACAGTTGAAGAAGTTCAGGTGCTTACAGGCAGCTCCGATGAGCAGAACGAAGACCAGAGACCTCATGGTTGCTGAGTGATCTTGTGGATGAAGGTCTAGGGTTGGAGTCCTGGTTTATATTTGCGGCCAGCAGAGCTGCCCTGCTCTCTGAAGCAGCTCATTGGTTGGTGAAGAGCCAATCATTGAAGCTGGATGTTGTGCTGAGGTGTTTCATTTACAGGATAAGATTAAATGTTGAAAAAGTTGAAGTTAGGATGAAAAGTCAGCAAAATTGTAATGGGGGTGGGTGGGGTGTGTGTGTGTGTGTGTGTGTGTGGGGGGTATGACTCTAGTTGTTCTAGTTTGAGTCTTTGCTAACACATGCAGAGATCTTGCTACTCTGTGGAGATGTTGCTCAGATAGATAAAAACAGCCTAAGTTCTTTTTAACTTAGAAATATTATATTACTATAAAATAATCTTTAAATCAAACACTTGCCACATGCTTCAATTTTTTTCTCTTAAACATAAGCATGTGTTCATGAACAGTGTTTGCAAATCCATTTATTATTATTATTTATTATTTTATTGACAATTACTCACTTTGATTAAAAGGCAAACTTCTTAAAAGTTTGGTTTGTTTCTCTGTTCACGTTGCACAGGTACACAGGTCTCTCTATACTTAGATGTGTGTAGACATTTCACAGCTGCGTGATTCCCACCACTGGTTACACACACACACACACACACACACACTGAAATCAGATATGAGGGCTGAGACTGCCTTGAAAGCAAATGGCCAAATCTTTACTTTTTTTAGGGCATACTTCATAAATAGGTTTTAAAAAAGTAATGTGGTAGAGGCAGTTTGATAGTGTTAATTTCATGCAATGCAACAAGTTAATGACACCATTTTAGATGCAAAAGATGAGTAATCCTTGTATAAATGTTTCTAGAAAGTACACTACCAAAGGTACTGATAGCTCAATACTGCCTGATTCAGAATGTTAAATTACAGGGTCTAAAGGTCAGTTAAGTTTTTCCTCTAATCCTCAATCATGTATCTTTAAATGGGTAACAAATCATCTTTAACTCAAAGTCCTATATTTTTTAAAGATCACTCTGATTTATGTGTCCTCTCTACTCAGCTGCTCTCACAAAGTGAAAATGATTAAGCTCTATAAGCTGAAACAAAGCTCAAAACTCAGACAGAAACTTGAAGTTTAATGGAACATTTCAAAGTCTTGTTTCATCACTTTATGATGCATGAAAACAAAACCAGTTCTGTACTGCTCTGAACTGACTGGGTTTCTTTTGCACTGCACAAACTCACAAACTCTCATGGCCTCAGAGAAATACTGTGTCAGCAAAGTGTTCATAGAAATCCTGAAATACTGTGGTGTACAGATAAAAAAAACAAAAACCTAATTTGGCTGTTAAGTCTGATGTGTTTAAGGACTAGTTTTGTCTTTAAAGCTCGTAAAAGCAGATTAGGAGGCCCCTTCAGTGAGTTTTCACTCTGTCTTTATTTTCTTAATCCGTTAAAAGACTAAACCTACTGTGCTCTCAGACCTTGTTGAGCATGGATTTATGCCATGTAAGCCTATATAAATGTGTCATTTATGTATAACTTCTAAATATGTTTTATGGTTGTTAAAAAACCTTTTTAATTTTTTTTTTTAAACTCTTTTTTAATGAACAAAATTGTAAAAGCCCTTAGCCCTTATTCTGAGGTGATGAGAAAAGTAAGTAGAGATCTCAAGAACCCAAGCATTGTCAAAAAACAAAAAAAAAACAAAAAAAAAACACATATGGAAAGATTGCACAAAAAAGTTTTTTTAAGTATGCTTAGAAAAATAAAAAATATTTAAGCTCAAACTCAACTTTAATTATAAAGCACCTATCATAGATAAACATACAGCCCAAGGTGCTTTAAGTACAAGAATATCACAAGAAAAGTTCTGATAAATACTATTAAATCAGTTATGCAAAAGATCGACATGAAAATATGTTTAAAAAAAGTTGTCTTACTGTAAAAGTGATGATGATGGTACAGATGCTGATTGTTTCTGAAGAGAAATTATTCAAAATTTAAAGCTAGACTGAAGAGGTAGGTTTTAAGGTTGGCCTTAAGAAAACTTGAAGAGCCTGTCACTCTGTCTGGAGTCAGAGAGCTCCAGAGTTCAAGGACATAAAAACAGAAAGCTCTGTGGCTGCTGCTTGTTAGAAAGATGCAGGGAACATTAAAAAGGGAAGCATTTGAGGACCTTCGTGATTGAGCTGAAATATAAAATGGAATAAGATCTAAATTTTATGGAGGAGCAAGGCCGAAGAAAAGCTTTATGAATAAATAAATAAATAAATAAAGAGTTTGTTTTAACTGAAAACAACAGTTCATGTAAAGACAACAGCTGAATCAATAAAAAAAAATGTATTTCAGGAAGATGACAAAAGAGGTGTACTGTTGGCTCATCCAGTATCCTTGTGTTCATGTGTCTGACATGCAGGTTGAAAGTGGAGTTAATAACCCACCACTGTGCTGTCAGCCACTCAGTCTGCCCACAGACCTGAAATGGACAGACATTGGTCAGTTTGCTGCAGTAAAAGAGCGCTGAACAGAGTAAACAATGGGTTCAGGAGAGGCAGAGAAGTGCTACTGTAGCATGGACACCAGGGTAGTTCCTCTCACCACATCAGCAGGCCTATGACACTATGACCTGTGGGTTTCTGTGACACACAAGAGGACTCAGAAGCACCATTAAAGTAGTGTCAGTTTTAATTCAATTATTTCTAATGCTTAACTTGGAAATTGAATTATAGAAAGTTACTTGTATGGCGGCACGGAGTAGGATGTAGTTTATCAGGGTAAAAACTCTCACTATCCTTAACAGACGAGTGATAAAACTGGACCTCACCACATTGCAGCCTGTCAATGTCAACAGCTTTAGCAAGAAAACAAAGAGAACAGATTGGTAAAGATAATCAGTTAACCTATTTTTAAATCAGTTTTGAAACTTTGTCTCCATAACTTCATCTCTAAAGTCTTCTAGTCACTCTGTCACCCTCACTGGAGACACACCACAGGCTGCAGTTGCAGTAAACTCTAGTTGCTGTCTTGCTGACAATTTGAAATACTAAAACAGAGTGACAACATCCAGAGAAACAACAATCAGTTGCTTGTTAGTGACAATGAAACTTAAAAATCATGAACTGAGAAGTATTTTCTCTGTCTGCCCCCAGTGTTGCTTGTCTTCTGGGACTGAAAACATGTGGCTGGCAGTTCCTGTGAAAGCCACAATCAACAACTGTGGTTGTGAACCAGGCCATCTGCAAGGCTGCAAGCAAGTTCCAACAGCTAAATCCACCCTTGTCAAGACTGACCACCCCTTAATATGCCCTGTGTTAGACTCAAATGCTACATTATTTTTTACAGCATCATCATCAAATAAAGTCACTTTGCATGTTTTACTTAGAGAAACACAGGCGTCATATAAATCATCAAATATAAAGGAAACTGTAGCTTTTGATCCTCAACTAATAATTTTTACAAATAAAAATGAACACAAATCAGTAAACATCTTCCAGTTGGGTATAAAGTGTTTCTTTAAATGCTCGTTTCCATGTATTTTTTATGTTTCTTAAAAAATTTACAAAGATCTGCACATGCAGTGTGCAGGTGCTCACAAGTCACCACACAAGCAAATATTTGCTTATCGAAATCCTGATAATTTAAGAGGATTCTGATTGGTTCAAAACAATCTTGGGGGTTTGTCCAAGGACTGGAACAATCGTATATAAACCAAGACTCCAACCCTAGACCTTCATCCACAAGATCACTCAGCAACCATGAGGTCTCTGGTCTTCGTTCTGCTCATCGGAGCTGCCTGTAAGCACCTGAACTTCTTCAACTGTTGACTTGTTCTTGTCTAAATTTTAAACTTGTTCATTTGGTTGGTAATGTTTTGGTCTCCTGTGTGTTCCCAGTCGCTCTTGACGACGACAAGATCGTCGGAGGGTATGAGTGCACACCCCACTCTCAGCCCCATCAGGTCTCCCTGCAATCTGGCTACCACTTCTGCGGAGGTTCTCTGGTGAACGAGAACTGGGTTGTGTCTGCTGCTCACTGCTACAAGTCGTAAGAGCACTCCTGGTGCTTTTCCTGAGGTGTCACAGGATTGTCATATTTTGTATTGATCTAATGATTGATCTAATCTGCTGCCTTTCTTCATCTCTCAGCCGCATTCAGGTTCGTCTTGGAGAGCATCACATCAGGGTCAACGAGGGTACCGAGCAGTTCATCTACTCCTCCCGCGTCATCCGCCACCCCAGATACGACTCCTGGAACATCGACAACGACATCATGCTGATCAAGCTGAGCGAGCCCGCCACCCTCAACCAGTACGTGCAGCCTGTGGCTCTGCCCACCAGCTGTGCCCCCGCTGGCACCATGTGCAAGGTCTCCGGATGGGGCAACACCATGAGCTCCAGTGAGTATTGATCCTGCACTGTTTTCTTCATGTGTGAGCCTGCACTGCATCCAATAAACACTTTGATCTTCACATTTGTGTTCTTAACTTCCAGCCGCTGATGGCGACAAGCTGCAGTGCCTGAACATCCCCATCCTGTCCGACAGAGACTGTGACAACTCCTACCCTGGCATGATCACCGATGCCATGTTCTGCGCTGGATACCTGGAGGGAGGCAAGGACTCTTGCCAGGTATGTGAATCAACTTTAAAGCATCAATACAGAAACATCTGTTTGAAATCCAAGCTTGACTTGATCATCTTGGTTAACCTTTAACCCCCTGCGCTCTCTTTTCTCAGGGTGACTCTGGTGGCCCCGTGGTGTGCAACGGTCAGCTTCAGGGTGTTGTGTCCTGGGGATACGGATGCGCCGAGAGGGATCACCCCGGTGTCTACGCCAAGGTAACCCTTCAATATCTCTTTGAATGAAGTACGAGTGTGGAGTGATAACTAAGTCATTAAAACTGTTGAACTCAAACCTTGTTCTGTGTCCACTGACAGGTCTGCATCTTCAACGACTGGCTGGAGAGCACCATGGCCAGCTATTAAGTGATCTGAGATCACCACTAAGTCCAGGCAACAGCTCAACACCATGTACTGTTCATGTTCCAACTTCTGTACTGGACAAAGTGACAAATAAAAACCTTAAAGCATATCGTTCAGGTCTATGAGAAATTATTTCAAAGCACTGTGTTGCCCAGAGATTTCACCCAATTAAAAAATCTTATGACTAAGTTCATGGGTTCACAAGACAGCCGAGCCACTTCTGAAATTATTGAGCTGAGATGGATTTAAAAGTTATACTTTCTCAATATCAAAGCTTCATAGGCCAAAGGGGTCTATGACACACATGGACAAAGTTTTGTTTAATAACTGGGGTCTTCTGGGGAAAAGAGAAGGCCCAGCAGGAGAATATACCAGCAGTCATTTAACAGCATAGAAGGCTGAAGCAGCAGATTTGAAAGAGAAAAAGCTGAAAATGAGCTTTTTAGAGGAGCTCATTTAAATGTAAAACAATAAATTTGGGTGTTTTCCCAGACCTGAGGAGCCCGCTGAAGGTAGTGGTGAGATTTCATGTTGGTAATATCCTCAGGAGCATAGCTTAATAGAGCTAAATCTCCATCTTCTTGTATGCCGTGTCACTGATTGTCTGCTATTGATTTACACAGGCTTGTTTTCTCTGTAAATGCAGATTTTAGTGCTGAATAATGTTACCTCAGCAGTAATGAGTATGCTCTTTTTACACAGGTTACATGAAAAATATAATTTTTCCTCTCAGCCCAGAATGCCTGTTAGTGGCAGAGAAAGGTTTTGCACTAGAAGCAGTACCACCAACCTAAAGGCCCCATATTATGCTCCTTTTCTGCAGTTTCATATGGATCATTGATGTCTTCATGAAATGGTAGTAACATGCAAATAAATCAAGCACAGCAGCATTGTTTCCAGGCTCTCATAGCCCCTCTGTTCAGAACGGTCTGATTTAGTGGGCGTGGCCTTCATATGTAAATGAGCCACCGCTGATACCGCCCCGCTCTTCCACATCACTGAGAGCGGCGCCACGAGCTCCAAGTGCACAGCGTTTAGAAAACAGTGTAGCTCATTTAGCGTAAGATTACAGGCTAAAACAACAGGCTAACCGCAGCTACAGTTAACATTCTGAAGCTAACACAGAGACAGGGGGGACACTGAGGAAAAGCACTAACATCTGCTCCACAGCACACAGCATTTAAAATACTCACATTTCCAGGGTTCGAGGTTTGTTGGCGGATGGTTGGTAATGCGCCTGGATTCAGGACCAGTCTATTCAGTATCAGCCCTTTGTTGTTCTGTCCAAAGTTGGAAAAGCAGCTGTAAAGTGACTAGCACACACATGGACAGTTTTGCTGAGTGTAGCTGGCACATTTCCTTGATAAATGAACTCGAGCCACTTAGTCTTGTCTTCTTCCGAGATGGGAAGCTTGTGCATGGCACTATGTGGCTGTTTACAGCCAAAAACAGCCACACTCCTCTCTCCAGCAGCAGGGAGAGGAATGGACCAGGAGGGTGTTCGAGGTTATCTGCTCCGGTGGACCAATCAGATCAGACTTGCTCATGTTTGGTCAAAAAAAAAGAAAAAGGGAATCGCTGACGTTGGCAAATCCCCAAAATCCAAACAGCTCGTTTAATGTCAGGATTTTACATTCACTAGCACTACCAAGTACAAGTTTTGTCATTAAATATAATTAACATTTTGTGGGCTGGGAGGAAAGCCAAAGACCCACAAATTTCATTAAAAGACTTAAAGTGATTTTTGCATGATATGGGACCTTTAAGATAGGTTTATCTGCAGCTCCCATTCCCCATTTTTTGGCCCTTAACTCACTTCTTAATATTTTGATTCTGAATGCAATAATAGTAAACACAAATGCAAAAAGATTTTTTGTTTTAACAGAGACTTTAGGTTTAATATTCAGTTCATTTCCTCCCTTCATTGACCATTCCATCATTTTTGCTCATCCTTTTTCTTGTGTCAGTGTGACACTGGTGAGAAGGGATAATCCACATATCTGGACAGGGCAGCATTGCAAATCTCTCAGTCTGCAGATGAGAGATATTTCTTTGAAACTGTTGATCACGTGATATTTCTCCTGCTGATTGCTTCAGAGAAATCTCTTTTCAGAGAAAGAGAATGTTAGCAACAACACAAAGCAGATATGTCAGGTGTGAGATTTCTTTTCATGTTGGAGATTTTAATTGTAATCTTTATTCTAATGCCAACAGAAGGGAGGTATTAGTTGACAGGGGTGATGTCTCTTTGTTGCACCTCAGAGTGTCCGGGAAAAAAAATCATGTAAATTTTTTAAACTTATGACCATGAAATGTCTCTTTGCTGAAATATTAAAGTATTTCATGCTTTCAAACACAGAATAATTTATTTTTAGAATAAAAGGACTGTGACAAGACAAATGACTTTAAAGAAAAGCACTGTGACAAACAAAAAAAAATATAAAGGAAGAATGTTGCAATTCCTCAACATAACTCTTCAAAAGAAGAAAAACACAAAACCCAGAAGACACTCTGCTTTGCTCCCCCCTCCTCTTTATTCTGAATAAAACTTGCTGGACAAATTTAAATAGAAATAAAGCTCTTTTTCAGTTTCTTGTTGCATACTGTCATTGATAAATAGGCTGTTGCAATATTTGTGCTTCTCCTTCCCAGGGGTATAAAACATTCTGCGCTTTGCAGACAGGAAATCAAAATGAGGGCAGCATGCTTCCCAGCAAAAAGACTTTAACACTAACAAAAACCTGATTAAAAGTATTCATGCAGCTCAAATTCTAAACACCAATTGCCTCTGGGACATGGTGGAACAGTTTACATGTTATGTTAATGGATATATATGTGCAGTGTTGGAGGAGAGTAAAGAATACAGGAATTGTAGCTTAGCTTGTACTTGCATTGTGATTTAAGTTGTTATACTTTATTGAACTTCTTTGTGTAGCTAGCTACTGATGCTAATGGTTGTTTACGGCCATTACCAGAAAGTGAAAGCTCATTCATCTTTGTTGTGCCTCTGCTCCTTTGCAGTAACTGAGCTTCTTTTAACTACCCCTGCTCCACTTTTCATTTCATCCTGACTTGCCACAATACATTTTTCAGAGGTAATGATTATTTTCATTTAAAGAAAAATATCAATAAAGCTTTTTTTTTAAAACAAGCCGAGGTGTCATCCTGCTTGGTGCAACATCCTTACCTCAACTTACATTTCTAGAAGGCACACATCTCCCTACACTATGCCCTTGTGCTATTTTCTTATTCATAATTTTTCTTAAAAAACAAACTAGATTTATTCCTCTGGTAACTTTACAGTTTCACAATTTGTAGTTTGTAACCTGTAACTTTTTTTAGAGTAGCCTCCTCATCTTGACAGTATGCTGGTTTTGAAGCTGACGCAATTTCTAATGTTTTAGTGTGCTCTAAAATCAGCTGTAATTGAGCCAATAAAGTAGTCTGAAAACAGTACGAACAGGCGTTTAATAGCATCTGTGCCGGGAACAGACTCAGCGCCACTGCATTGTCAACAATAATAAACACACTGATGCATCACGGAATGGTAGATTTTATTGATTGTGCCCAAACTAAACACATTTCTTTCTCTCTCTTTCTCTCCCCCACTGTGTCTCCTTGTTTCTCTCCCTCCTGATCTCTCCTGCTGCTTCTCTTCCTGACATTTCCCAACAACATCTCCTGCCTCTGTCTCCTTCCATTTCTCCCTCTGGTTTCCCCTCTGTCATGTCGCTCTGTGATAGGAGATCACAGCCTAGCTGTATCTGTCAAGAGTTTCGTTGATCCAGGGCATCAGAGAGCAGACTTTGGTGTAAACGCCCGGGTAGTCTGGCAGAGCGCAGCCCTGGCCCCACGAGACGAGACCCTGCAGCTCTCCATTACACACCAAAGGACCACCAGAGTCACCCTGAGCAGGGAGGAGGCACAGGAGGAAGAGAGGATTTTATTCCTTCTATCATCTCATCTCATTAAATGATTTTACATCATAACAGACCACCAGACCTTATTTCATGTGCTGTGTAATTGTGTGAAAGTACCTGACAAGCATCTTTTCCTCCCTCCAGGTATCCAGCACACACCATGCGGTCAGTGATCTGTCCAGGGTAGGATCCTTCACAGTCCTTATCAGACAAAATAGGGACTCTCACACACTGAAGGAGGAATGGGTTGAACACTGCAGATAAGAGTAAGAAAAGATAGAAAATGAAAAGTAATATCATTCTTTAAGAATCTTGATTCAGTCCACTTTTGCCTTCACTGATAGGACGATTGAAGAAGGACAAGTGATAGTGGACAGGGTCAAGGAGAACATGCAGGAAAGTACTGAGGTGATGGTTGAAACTGAGATTGCTGTATTGAGGACTGTGGCCAATGTGGGATACCCACCACTGTACTAAAACCAAACCTCACATCAGTATTTATACCAAAAGTGAGCTGTGCAACAATTGCATAAAACATTAAAATGTACAACAACTTCATTTAACTTGCAAAAAAAAAGGATGAGAGTGTAAAGTTTTGTCAGGTATGTAACTTGAGCTTCTTGGAAGTTGGCCTCAGAATAACTGGTCAACTAAATGAATTATTCATAATCTTATTAGTGTAGATCTGAAATGCTGGTCCTATGTAAGTTAAGCTGTACCACAACCACTTGCCTCTACTTGGGGCTGGGGTGCCAGTTCAGGGCACCTGCCCGTAATGCAATATATACCACCAGGATGTAAACAAGCTCATACAACTGATGGAATCTTAAAGCATGGCTAGGTTCGGCAATATTGTGATCTGGGGACTGTATCTTGTTAAATTAATGTATAACTATTCAACTGGAGCAATGTAAAACCAACACGGGCAGAGATGCAGTCTGGCGGTGCTAGCTCAGCTAACCTTAGCTAAACTTTGCAAATCAGTTTGAAACTGAAGTCACTGACCACTTCAGAACATCCACACAAAGCATTTAGCAAACAGCTCATTATCCAGGACCTCCCACTTGCTTAGCTGTAACATTGTGATGAAAACATAATTAGCTAAAGCTATGCTGTCTTGGTCAAAGCCTAAATAATCTGTTGGCGAGGTTTCTTAATCAGTAAATTTAGCCTTATTTTATTCTTAGCTTGAACTACCCATTCAAACATTAACTGATGTTTATAACCACCACTCCACTGATAAAAAAAAATCTAATTGTACTTCTTTTAAAGTTTAGTATCTGTATGAATGGACTCCATTATTTTTCTAGACTTACAGCAGTCTGCTAAAAGTTAGCAATTGACTTGTGTTGCCTTATGTGAAACTACCCAGTAGATTTTGATTTTTATGATTTTTTATTTGGATAGAAACCCTCAACAACTCAGACTAAAATGTTTGTAATTTCAGGGAAATTAGTTAATACCACACCAGCTGAGCTAAAGTCTGAAAAATGTGCTAGCATGACTCAGCTAGTTTAGCTGCTTACCTCAGTGCATGTCCACAGATTATTTTACTCAACATCACTGATGTAAAGTGTTTCATATTGTTCTTCTTAGCTTTGTTTGAAGTTTGATATTTTTCTGTGAGGCTTCACAACTGCCAGCTACATGTTAGCTGTCTGCTAACTACCCAAAAGACATGTTGTCTTTCTGTTAAACAATAAATTTAAACCTACCACCCATTTTTTTTTCACACTAGAAATTGCATTTGTGATTTTTTTTTTTTCCTTTCCCCAACACACCGTACATCCTAATACATCCTAGCTTGTTAATACCTGGCAGATAACAGACTAAACAAAAGCCAGAGTCTTTGGCCTTGTGACATTGAATATATGGAGGCTCCATGAGTGCAGAAATATTTCTATACTCTCCCATGAGATCCTGACCAAATAGTAAAACATCAAGATAACAGAAAAGAGATCATCATTAAATGTTTTATTTAATTTGAAGGTTAATCATGAGCTCACCTTGATCCGAGTAGATGTTTCCCCACCCGGACACGGTGCACATGTCCCCAGCTGAAGGGCAGGCTTTGGGCAAGGCAATAGGCTTCACATACTTGTTAATGGTGACACTGTGGGACAACTTCATCAGCATGATGTCATAGTCCAGCGTCTGGTAGTCATAACTCTGATGCCAGTAGATTGCATCCACTGTCACATACTGCTCAGTGCCCTCATCCATCCAGATGTGGTGATCACCCAAGACGATAATCTGAGAGTAGGGACTAAAATAAAAACAAAAAATGAAACAATCACAAGTATTTAAAAATACAGTTCATACACACTTTTAAACACACAAATGTAGTACAAACTTCTGCCAGCAGTGGGCAGCAGAGATGATCCACTGGTCATTGATGAGGGAACCGCCACAGTAGTGGTAGCCGATGTTAAGAGATACCATATAGGGTTGCTCGTGTCTGGCACACTCATAGCCCCCCACAATCTTGTCATCAGCAGGGGCTGCAGCTGTAGGGTACAAAATTCAAGATATCAGTTATAATGGCAGTTCTTTTGTCACTGTAGAAAAGTAGTACATAATGCAGATTTGCTTTACCTGCAGCACCCAACAGTGCGAGAACAATCAGGCCAATCATCTTGACTCAAGCCCTCCAACGACTTGACTGGATGTGAGCTACCAATCACGCGCTGCATTTATACCTTAACTCCTCTGTGCCACACAACACCCCACCCTCCCTCCACAACTCTACGCCTCCACCCACCTCTCCGATTCTTGTCCACTCCTACAGCCCATTTCGACCTGAAAAATAACCTTATCTTCATATGTGCCATGTTCATCTTTTAAAGTCAATAAGTGAGCAACTCTTTTGGCCTTGGAGAGTGTTGTGCATACTCTAGTTTGATGGATCAAAAGTGGACTTTCTGCTCCCGGCACCTAAATAAATACATTTGTTTTAAAGGTGACACATGTGCAACAGTATATTTTTCAGACAGTATTTTGTGCAACCATACATTTTTTGTGGTTACTTATTGTGGAAATGAATCAGTGAAGGCTTGTTTAAACTTACTCAGCAAAGTGGCAGGGCTATTGACTATCATCTCACAGAGAGACTGAAAAACAAAAACAGGTCTCAGCAGGTTTCAAGCTTTCGGCATCTGAGACCACAGATGATTTCTTTCTCACCTTCCTTGGCTGTCTTTCAAGGGCATCCAAAAACTGAGCACATTCATTTAGTTTTTTCTTTAACGGAAACTATGATGTCCACAAGTAAAGTCACCCAGTTAAAAACTCCTCCATAAATTGGCCCAAGCCTCAAAATAGATTAGATAACTTATTTTCCTGGGTGACCCATGTAGGAAGCATGAACAGGTGTTAAATGCGTGGAGACCTTGGTCTACATTTGTAAATAAGGTGCACAGATGACATAACAGCAGGGGATGTGCCACTACTGAGAAAGAAGTGGGCAAACATAAAAACTAGGAGCGTGATAAGAAAGTAGATTTGGGTTGACACCTCGCGCCAGGAGGGAGAACAGAGAGTGAGGACACAGATGGGGTCAACAGGAGGAGAGAGGAGAGGGGGGGGGGGCTGGGCTGAGCACAGTGAGGGTGCAGGGTATAAATATGAGCTGGGGAGTGTCCAGGTGTCTTCTGATCATTCACCTGACAACATGAGACTGCTGGCTCTGCTGCTGATGGTGGGAGCTGCTGGTAAAGACAAAAATACACACTGACACACACCCACTAATATATGTGCACTGTAATGTAAAAAAAGGAACATGTGGTGAAAGTCTTTCTTCCTGTGTGCATTTGTTTGATGTTTTATTGTGCATGTTCAGTGGCAGTTCCCCGTGAAGATGGCAAGATTATTGGCGGTCAGGAGTGTGAACCCCACTCCCGTCCCTACATGGCCTCCCTCAACTATGGCTACCACTTCTGTGGTGGGGTGCTCATTAACGAACAGTGGGTGCTCTCTGTTGCCCACTGCTGGTACAAGTAAGTGTGCACTGAGTGAGAGTGCTGCAAAACAATATGTATTCATAATCCTCTCTTGTTGCCATGTTTTGTTTTACCTCCAACATGAATCTTTGAGTACTTTTCCCTTCTTTTCTCAGTCCCTATGCCATGCAGGTCATGTTGGGAGATCACGACCTGCGAACCTTTGAGGGCACAGAGCAGCTTATGAAGACCGACACCATCATCTGGCATCCTAGGTGAGACAAAAAAGGAACTATCCTGTGTGAGAATACCTTCACATTCTTCATATTTCACTCATTAATTAAGCATTGTGGAAACTGGTGATTTTTTTCTAATGCATCTATTCTGTGAACAGTTATGACTACCAGACACTGGATTACGACATCATGCTGATCAAGCTCTACCACCCAGTGAGGCTGACCGATGCAGTCAAACCCATCCCACTGCCCACTGGCTGCCCAATGGGTGGGCTTCCCTGCTCTGTGTCCGGCTGGGGGAACACAGCCACTGGCGAAGAGGGTGGGTTGATGATGTGTTTTAATTCTGTGGTTCATAGATGACTTTTCTTGCGTTTAATACCAAGGCTTTCACTAGTGGGGTTTGTCAAGAAGCCTTTTGAAGCCCGATGACTGCAGTAACATCAACTGAAATGCTGACCTATTGTCAGTGTGACTCACAAAAGACAAAAGGGTGGAGCTTAACCTGGTAAAGTAGTCGTGACATTGCATGCTCCTGTCAGTCAGCTCAAGCCCTTAATGAGAAGTGAATTATGGAAAAAACACTTCTCGAAGTGTTCCTGTTTTACTAAAACAGAAAAAAAAATCCAGCAAAAGAATTACTATTTAGACCACTGACTATCTAAATGACGTTTCAAAATTTGCTTTTGGAGCCAGAGTTATTTCACCTCTGTATTTGCGTCATTCTCAATATTTGCTTTTGCCATATTATGTGACATACAATAGCCTTATAAAGGTTAGCTCTCTTTTAAAAAAATGATAATTTATTTCAAAGGCAGAAGTGAGATCAAGAATGCACAGGCTTTGGTACAGGATTTGACGTCATTTTTCATTCTTCACATTTTTAAATTCAAAGTGAATCTATTTCTAATATGTTTTAATCTGTTCTCTGGTACAGTGAACATGCCCTCCCATCTGCAGTGTTTGGATATGCCCGCTGTGGACGATGCAGACTGTGAGAGAGCCTATCCTGGTATGATCACCCGCAGGATGTTCTGTGCTGGATTCATGGAGGGAGGCAAAGATGCATGCAACGTGAGTTTTAACAGTAAATGCTTCCACTGACTTAGCGCTCTGCATATGTGGACGAAAGATTCACTGTTTACCTCACAATTCCCCTCTCTGTGCTCATCAGGGCGACTCCGGCAGCCCTCTGGTGTGTCTTGGAGAGGTATTCGGCCTGGTGTCATGGGGCCAGGGATGTGCCCAACCTAACTACCCTGGAGTCTATGTGAAGGTGTGCGAGTTCTTGTACTGGATTGAAGACGTCCTGGCAGAGTACTCTTAAAGAAATGATCTGGTTGATTATTCCCTCTCTGTCCTCCACTCTTCACCACCACTAATTTTCCTTTAGGGTCCTGACTTTCATTTCTCTTTCTCTCTGGTGTCTCCTCTGAGGTGTTCCCAACACACATGTACCAGAATACTCAAAAACAAAATAAACATGCTTGGTAGACATTCATTTTTCATTTGTGTGTATGTGTGTGTGCACTCCCTCACAAAAAAGTAATTAAACTACACAGAGCCTGGAGGATGAGTCACTTTTAAGTTTATTGGTTTGATTTTAACACTTCAAGAGCTTTTCTGATTAGGCTAAACAGAGGCCTCAGTTTACCCCATAACTTGTTCATATATTTATAAAAACACATAGTCATGCTTTCTGGATTGACTAGAAAGCATTTTTCTTGACTTGATATAATTCTTAATAATTATATTGCCATCTTAATTCATCTTTACATTGACATTTTTAACTTTTGACCCTCCACTTAAATTTTGACATATTCATGAGGCTCAGAAAATGCTCCACTGGAGAAAAAAAAAGCTGTGAGCGACACTACACTTATGAATCAGTACTAAACCTACTGTGGTGATAATGGCAGTGTGATTATTGAACAGTAAGAGGCCTCGCTGTCAACTTTCCTCATGGTCTCAACCACTTATCCTGGCCTGCTATAAAACTATTTTTATATTCTCAGAGGACTGATTTGTGGACTTTTAGTCAGCAGGTACTTTTGACTTTAATTACAGTATCCATAGATTTTAAGGGTTGCGTTTCTGTCAGGAGGACATTGTCCTTGTCACTTCTCCCAAGCTATGTTTGTCTTTTCTGAGTCCTGCTCCCTGTTCCTCCATCTTTTTACGGTTTCGTCTCTGTTTCACGGGGCTGGAGGGTCCGAGCCAAACTGCTTCACCTATGTGAAGCAAACACAGGGGAAATCATGCTAAAATTCACACATGTAGAAAATAATTCTCTGCTAAATGAGATATTTAATAAATGTAAGCCTTACTATAATAATAGCAAATCAATAATGTTTGATTTGCTAAGATAGGAATTCATACAATAAATTCATACTACTATATTAACTCTGTCATTTGACAGGGATTAGATTTTGAGTAACCAAAATATTTTGAACCATATTCTTTCTGAAGTAAACTGGAAGTTTGTTTAAGCAGTCCTCAAACTAGACAGTGAGATCGATCTACTGTTCTGTAGTAAAATGAAGCAAACTAAGATCGACTGGACCTTTGTCCAAGGTATAGAGAAAAAAGGACTACATACCTTTTGGAGAAGAAGAAAGCTGTGCTTCAAAGAGGAACTCAGCACTGTTTAAATCATAACAGAATAAAGCAAAGCTGAATTAGCAGCAATGCAAACTCTCAGGTGAGAAATCATCAGGTCTTACAGCAGACAGCTGCCCTCACCTGTTGGAAAGAGAGGATGTCTGAGGCAGTCTAAACCCTCCAAGGTTGTCCTCCTCACTGCTGTGTGACCCTTCCCCCTGAAGCCTGGAGGAACAGAAGTACAGGTTATGTTTGATATTCTCTGAGGCATACTTAAAAAATAATAACTGTTAATTTATAATCTTCTCTCAAAAATATATGCAGGGCAAGTAACTGTCCCAGAGACTTTAAATATTAATTTTGGACTTAGAAACAAACTATGTTCTATTGCTGCACAACAGGAGCAGAGCCTTAACCTCCCTGCTTTAAATTCTCTGAGAGTCTCACCTGTTAGTATTTGTGTGCTGCTTTTTGTGCCTTCTACCTGCTTCACTTCCACTGGGACCCTGCTGAAGAGAGAAAACAAGGCAATAAGATTGTGCAGCCACAACACATATCTAGACTAAAACAGGTGATATTCCTGAAGTTATGCATCAGTGAGAGTTTTAAAAAAAGCACAGACAGAGAGCTGGGTGTCAGCAGGAACTTACTGAATGAGAGTGTGAGCTTTTTAATGGCATCTGTGATTGGCCTGGGGTTATTGGACACCGTGGGGTAGTGATGCTTTTAGGAGGCAGTGGTGGAGCAGGAAGAATGGCACCACTGGAGCTGGGAACTTGATAATCCAAACTGGAGAACTGAGAAAGAAAACAAAGTAACTTCAGTTGTATTGTTTATCAAGAATAAACTATTAAGTGAGTGTGCTGTCATACTTCAAGGCTTTTCTATTAAATTCCATGCTTTCATATTATGTGTTCTGTCTATTCTGTTCAATTCTATTTTGTAATAAGTTAAAAGAGGAAAGGCTCCTGCCCACCTGAAGTCCCTCATCCAGGTTTACACTCCCTCTCACTGGCTGTGCTCTGCCTGTGAAAGACCCCTGGTGCTCCCAGCCCAGCATGGCTCTAAATCTGTAGCCAGACTCTTCTCCTCTATTGTTCCCAAATGGTGAAATGAATTACCTAACGCCATACGTTCCACAGAGTCTCGTTCTACTTTTAAGAGATGTGTGTTCAAAGAAAACTTAAAGATGCTAAGGAGGAGCTGTTTTGATTGCACTCCCTTGTCTCCTTCTGGCCCAGAGTGTTACGCACACTGTCGTAAATTTCTATTAGCGAGGCGTGTGTTTGTTTTGGAATTAAATGGAGATGGATAAACCAGTTTTCTTTGTTCAAGAAAACTCTTTACTAGACACAACGCACTTTATAAGCATGTATCACTATGGTTTGAAACGTGATATCAAGCAATCAAGGTATCATAGCTGACTATAGCAGGGGACGCCTTACCTCTGTGCGCTGCAGGACCGAGAGGTTCCGAAGATCATTCCTCCCTGCAGCCATCAGAGTGTACAATTCTTTGCTTGGAAGAGTGCCCAAACAACTTGAATTTCCCTCCGGGGATTAATAAAGTATGTCTTATCTTATCTTATCTTATCTTATATGTGGTGCTATCGGCAGCCTGGTGCTCTGACATACCTGTAGGCTAACGTGACAACAAGTAAACACTGCCAGTTTGTGAGTAGCTTAGTAGCTGTCTGTATTTTGCGCAGCCGGCAGCCTGGTGCTCCAAGACCTGTAATGTTAGTGAATCCTAGTCATGTCCTGCCAGTCATCTACCAAGCAGAGCTAGTATAACCTGGCTTCTTTTCTGACCCTTGTTCTTCTTATTCTCTAACACCCTCCTTTTCTTTACTGTTTCAGAGATAAATCTGTTCTATTTGTTTCATTTCTTTAGTAATTTTAAGCTATTCTACTGTGTTTTCAATTTTATAGTATTTTCAATTTAATCATTTCTTCAGTTATTTTTCTATTATATTCTCTATTTATTCTTTTCTTCTTGCATGGAAATGCAAAACAGGTTTGATGCAAGTTTCGACAGGTTTCACAGTTTCTGTCTTACACCCTCTGGTTTTTGATGGTTAAAAAGCACTGAATCAGAAGACTCATTTCCTTTACGAATTTCTTAAAGATGGTTTGAGGAAACAGACTGTTAAAGTTTTTAATGTGTTGGTATGAGTGGAGCTAAGAGTGAGTTATGACTCCTCATATCATCATGTCTTTGTTGTAGAAGTCTTGATGTTTGGTGTAGATTCATCACCAGCCTCATGTTTACTTGGCAGTACTTTTTACTTGCTGTGCTAGCACGGCAGAACTGTGATCATAGTTTTTTAATGAGTCTTGGTTCACATTCTACGGACCACAAATGTCTGTGTAAGACTGTATGAATATTCATTCTGTAAATGTTGAGTTATTTTACTGACCTTCCTCAGAGCGGCCATCTCCTTCACCATCAGTTCAATATCCTCATGATCATCCTCCTCGACATCATCCTCATCCTCCTCCCCCCACTGCCCACTGCCTGGAAGGAAGGGCTCAACGAGGATGGATTCTGTTCCTCTGATGTCACAGCGGCAGTATGGGCAGGTGTGGCCGGCTGACTTCTGCTAGTTATTGTCAAACGTCAGGGGCAAAGTGACAGACACACATTATAAAGATGTAGACAAGTTGTTGTGAGTGAACCTTTCTTCAGAGCAAAGAGCACCAAGTTTTAAAGGCTGAAAAATGAAATGCTAATTTGTTGTAAATTGTTTTTTTATAAGCTGGAGAAAGATGAGAATGTTACTTTTTGCTCTATTTTAAAACATTTGTTTCCCCCCTTTTTATGAAACCCTGAGCCTGCCTTCTCTGCTGATTTCTGTGACCATAGATCCTATTTACAGATATACTCTGACCATTCTTCTGATATAATTGTAAAGTTTTTCCTGCTTGATGTATTCACCTGCAGTTAGTCAAACAACTATTTGTTCCAGTACTCACCCACACCGCTTTAATTGAAACCAATGCTTCCTGCTTTCTGTTACTCAGCCGCAAACATGAGGTTGTCTGCATTACTTCAGAGATTTTATGCCTCGTTTTTTTTCCATTCTATTGCCTTGTATTGTCTTAGTACTACTTCAGGAAGTCTGGTTGACCACAATCTACTCTAACTTACAACTTTTCCATTGTGGTCTGACGTCCACAAAGCATATCTAATTTTCTTTTCCTGTCTGCCTCTTTCTGTCTCTCCTTTCACTCTCACACACACTTTTTCAAAGTGAACATGTCTGGTGCTGTTTGAGGAGGATGTCAGTCTCAGCTTAAACAGGAAGTCTTTAGCCAAATGTCAGGACTTTCTTCTCTGCACCTTTTTTTTTTTATAGATTTACACCTCTTGAATAGATGAGAGGCTTCTGGTTGGTAGAAGTGAGGCAAGAGGCTTTAATTTGCAAGCAGGAGTTTTAGTTTTCAATTAGATGTTTTCAATAAAAACTCTCACTTAAAGGGGACTTCAAGTTCTGAAAAACCTACTGCAGCAGGGAATGTAGGACAAAGCAGGACACAGATATTCATATTTTGTTGGGTGGAAGTCTCTTATGGCAGAAACAAAACAGATAGTTCAAATTCCAAGGGATTTTAATGCATGGAGATATTAAGAAAGTTAGGGGTTTCTTGGTATAAAAAAAACACCCCAGCTAAATCAGTAAAGCAATGGTGTTTGTGGGTTATTTTGCATGATGTAACATGTTTTTATCAGCCTCATGCTTTGTTAAACTCAGAAGATATTCTTACATCAACCCTAAACCACATTCAAATCCCTAGCCCTCTGGTTGTATGTTGAAACTATGACCATAAACCAAACTGAGATGCTCAGTTTTAGACTGACCTGCAAAGGAAAATCTAGTAAAATCAACTCAGCCTGTTTCACTTCACTGAACACACAGCAACTGTTACGGTAACATTCAGTCTTGGTTCAGTGCTTCTGCAAAGAGCTTACTGAAGCTGTGGATTTGCATATGAGCTACAATGACTATTCTGCTGGAGCTTCATACCTGCCAGCCAATAAGGCAGGGTTTGCACAGGAGATGTCCACAGGGCTGGATACGTGTGTCCTTATCCCTCTCTGCACAGATCTTGCACAGCTGGAAGGTGCTGCCAATCTCACAGTAGAGCTCATACTGCTCCTGTTTGGAGGAAAGGACACTTCAGGATATGATCTAAGTTTTGTCCTGGTCTCTAGCTTCAGGATGCAGTTGGCAGTTTTATAAATTGATAAAGAGGTACAAAGTGCATCCTCGTACTTCTGAAACTTTCACTTTGCCCCTCTGGGCCGGCTCACTCAAGGTGGTCAGGTCGGGGTTCAGATCACGGCCATCTGGGTACAAGTAGCTGCAGGCAGACGTTTACACACACACACACACACACACACACACACACACACACACACACACACACACACACACACACACACACACACACACACACACACACACACACACACACACACACACAGCACTTAGAGTAAAGACACAAATAGAAAGTTTGCCAGTGACCTGTGTGTGAGTGAATGAGTGAGTAAGTGAATGAGTGAGTGTCCTTACCAGCCTTCCTTAAAACCCTGAATTAGTGCCTGGTACAGAGGTGTGTTCTGGGGGATCGTCTGGATGATGTCACCTTCGTTGGTCACATGGCCAATGGCCCATTGGCCCATTCTTGTGCAGCTCAGACGAAAAATATAGCTGAAAGTAAATAAATGATAATTAATGACAGATATTTAAAACTAAGCTTTACATTTGAAGAAAAATCACTTATAGTTCTGTTGTTTTGAGCTGAAAATGAGACTCTTTGAATTATATTTGATTTGGTTTATTTTGCAGATTTATTTTAATTCTAATGAAATCTCTCATACTCTCAAAACAGATATATTTTCCCCATTGTATAAAAAATGTGTGCTTACTGAATGATACTTCCAATGCTTCCTTAAAATGATTTCTTGTTATTGATTTGATATAAGCCAGACAAAATCTCTGAGATGCTTCTAAAGCTTGACTTTGATGAGTTATGAAAAATATTTCAGAAAAAGGTAAATTTTTCTGATGAATGCACTTTGTGTTGTGGCACAACCTTGACGGGGCTATTTTGAGTTTTGCAATATCTGCATGGCTCCTCTTGTGAGTGAATTAATTAGCCCTGCTTGTCCTTACCTCCCTGGTCTGTGCAGGTAGTGTTGCAGACGAGCTACAGCCTGATCATAGGTGATGAAGGCCATGTAGCCCGGATGAGTCACGGCTAGCTGGTTCCAGTTTCTAATGAGTGACTTCCAGGGCTAAAACAACAGAAGATGTGTTTAAACTTAAAAAAAAAAAAGAAATGTAAGGATTCCATTATTTTTTTCCTTTTCTCTATTTTCCATGATCTCTGAAGTTACAGCCAAGATCCAGCTGGCTCAGTACTTCACAGAAACTGAAAACAAGGTGTCAAAGCTAATCCTCAGTGGGGCATCATTGTGGCTCCTTCAAAAGCACGCAATGTGTTGTGTGTTGAACAATATGATTAAGTACAGAAGGGTGAGGCCAACAAGCTGTGGTTTATGTGTGGGTATGCTTTACTGTTTCTTAGCTTGCTGAAGTGATTTCCTGAGCACTCACAGAGAGGGGGCTCTGAGGAAGCCACTGTGCGTTGTCATGAGGTAATTTGGCACCAAAGACTCACAGTTAATTGCCAGCTTTCACACCTTTCACACCTTTTCCTTTCACACACTATATATATTTTTCCTCATTTTGGATCGAGCTCATTTGGCTGTTTCTTAGTGTTTCAAGTCTCTATGCTAACTAAGTGCTGAGTTCTTTGGCATAACAGACTGCTGGCTAAAGACATTATACACCATTTGATGTAACAAAAGAAAAACATCCATCTTCTCATCTTACTCTTGGCTAAACATATTACCCTAAAGGGAAGCTATTCCTCTAAGAGCTCAAAACAAATATCTACTTGCCTGAAAGAGTCGAGTGAAGATGTCAAACTCAAACACAGAGATGTGATCATTGCAGGTGAGATCAATAGTTGACTTCAGCGCCATGGACTCCATACCTTCCTCAAATGCATGCACACCCCGCAGCTTTTCTTTAAAACTATTCCACTGCACTATACATCTGTTGGGACACATTATCAGCAAGTAGTAAATTTGAAAACATTCATACAGAAAAGTATTCAAAGAATAACATATACAGTTTTAATTTTTCTTCCTTAGTGGAAATTTTCTTCACTGACTTCTTGCCAAATGAATTCCTCCAAAACTCCTCTGCTTCTGTCTTAGTTACTCTGTAGGAGTCACCCTGGAAACCACCTCCTGGAAACATGGCCTTCAGCTCCCAGAGGATGTGACTGAACAGCAGAGATAGTTTGGTCAAGTTCCGCCTGAGGATGGAAAACACAAAGTAAGCTTCAGTTGTGGTTGCAGAAATAGAAATCGCTATACCTTGGCTTAGCATGCAAATGATGTCTGGTGCTGCAGATTGAAGATTGTTGATGAGTGATAAGAGTTTGATTTGCAAATAATCAAACAAAACACTAATTTGTTTGATAACCCCTATATAAACCAAGAAGCAACCTCTAAAAATATGGAGCCCATATCCCATATGTAAAAAACTTCAGTTTTTACAGCACTAAGCATCCGCCTAAGGTTGGCTGCACAAACACAGGAAAACAGATACACACAAGGCCAAAGAAGGTGAATTTAACTGCAAAAATAAACAAATACAACTGGTTTAAAAAAGGTTTACGGCTGAGTAACCCATTTCGCTGTCTGCTAAAAGGCTAAAGGCCCACCTCTTCACCTCATCCTAAGTCAAAGCACCTGCTGAAGACAGGCTTCAAAACTCCTATGTCCATGTACAAAACCTTTCTTCTTTAGTCCGTGGTTTCACAAACCTGGAATCTTTGTCTCTGTAGCTGTACATCTTTTGTTTTCATGCTCTTTGTTCAGATGAACGTGATCTTTCCTTTGCATTCTTTTTCTAACACACTTATGTCACAGGTGTGTTCATTTTATAACTTTTGCCTATTTTGGACCTCCACCTGGTGTGAGTTCATAGATGTCAAACGAGGCGTGGGTGTAAAACCCGGAAATGACAGACACAAAGTCGGCTGTTAATAATTGTGAAATGTGATGGAAAGATAAAACTGAAGACACAATTTCACAACCATCTAGTTTAAGGAACAATTCGTCTCACTATTGCACATCAGACATCACACTGCTGTGCATCAGTTTAAACAAGCATTGATGAAGCATTGCAGACACTTTCCATAAACACACACGCAAACACTCAAACACTCTCAGGTGGTCCAGCTAGCACACAGGATGCTCACTTCTGTATGCTTGCCTGTTAAACCACAAAACGTTCCAGTGGCCAGTGTGACACTTCAGACCAGCCTGTAGTAGTGGGCTTTATATTCTCTTCTATTTTTGTCTTGGGTCATTGAGAGGGTACTTTTTCGTCACATTGACTACTGTTTTTTGGCACATTTACCGTGCATAAGTCCAAGCTAGCTTTGTGTATGCCATGGAAGTAAGTTCCAAACTCTTATTTTTTCCAATGTTTCATTTGTTCTGATACCTATCCTCAAAGACTTTTTGTTTCTAGGTAATATACATAGCAAGTCAGTCAGCTGATATTTAATGCATAAAAAATGAAACAGATACTGTGCAAGAAGCCTCTTCCAACCTTTACACTGTTGAAAGGCATAAAAAAAAATATGAAAACAAAGTTCGCGTCTCCTCTTCTCTCATAAAAAGTGCATTTTGTCTCTGACAGTTAATTATTTATGTGAAGTTGCTCAGCTGCATCAGATATGCTTTACTTGACATTCTTTTATGAGACATGCATGAACGAGCTTAAATGTATATTCTAGATCATGGGTCCTCAACCTGTGGCTCTGAAGCCTTATGCGGCTCTTTGAATCCAGTGGCCTCTTGTAGCTTTAAGAAATAACATTTTTGAAATTAAGAAATTTTATTTTTTTACGGAGGGAATTGATGAGAAAAGATGCTTACACTAAATAAATCATGCATTTATATTGTTGGACAAAATATGCTTTGCCTCTTGCAATGAAGCTCTCAAATTCTTTTGAGATTTTTGCAAATTTTTTGAATCATTTTTTTTTTTTTACATTTTTTTAAAATTCAGACTAATTTTCCAAATGTCTTTCTTTTTTTAATGTCTGCATATTTTTTTTTAGCAAATTATTTAAATTCCAGTTCTTGTAAAGATTTTGCAAATTTGTGAAAGTAAAAAAAAATGCAAATTTTTCAAGTTTTTACAAGTTTTTTTCTTTGCAAGTTTATGAAATTTTTTTAAAATTCTTTTTTAGATATCTGCACATTATTTAAATTTCTTTTTTCATCCAACATTTTTTGGGAAAATTTCCTAATTATTTAAATGTCTTAAATTTAGGAAATTACAAGATTTATGAAACTACAAATTTTTCATTTTTTGGTTATTTTTCTTTTTAATTCATTAAAATAAAAGAAAAAAACTAAGACATTACATGTACAATTTTATAAACAAACAAAAACCTCTTGCTTAGATAATTATTCACTAGGTTTTTACTATGTATAGAATTTTATCCACTCTATAGTCTTCATTATGAAGATAAAGTAGATTTTGTGGCTCCTAAATGATTTTAAACCAGGTGAGTTGAGAAAAATTGGCTCCTATAAAAGTAAAGGTTGCAGACCCATGTTCTAGATTATAGAAGGTGGAAAGGATCATATTATAATGGTTGATCTCACCACAAAATCCTTCACATCAATACAAGCCCAAGGATTTTGTCTTTAAATTATGCACTCAGACCCCGAAGCTACATCTGAGCGACCAGCATTATGCTAAATATTTTGAGGTAAGAAAACATCAATATCGTTAGGATCTGATAACTGTGTTGTTTTTTGTTTTTTTTTACAAAGAAGACACAATTTAAATTTCAAGCAAAATGACCAATCAACTTATTCCATCTGAAATGCATTACTCTACAAATTTAAGTAGAATTTTTTTTCACAACTTATTGAGTAATTCCTGTCTTGACAAATAAATATGTTTCGCAATTTGCTTCAGACCACAGTTCCAGCTGAAAATGTAACAATTTGCATGCGTTTCTGGTGTTCCAGTCAGTGAAGGTCAAACTTATCAACGTGTCACGCAGAACAATCGCTCAGATACTGTATCTGTTTCCGCATCTGATCTCAGTTCTGTTTCTTAACGCCCCATGATCTATCAATGACTTACAGAAAGAAGAACTTTTTTAGATTGTCGGTTAATTTGATTAGAAACAGACAAAACACTTGTGGCCTAGTTGTCTGATTCTGTGAGACTAAAAACAGGACAGGACATCCTAAAACCACATAAAAGATATCTTTATTATATTTGACTCATTATCGAAGCCATATTAGAAATAACATCATGTGAATTTGCCACATGACTGCCCATGCAGATGTGTCGTGGTGAGAAGGCCATCTGTCATTTTACAGAGGAACCTTGAAGCATCCATGATACATGTTTGAACACTAGTTGTTATATTTTCAGACAATTCTGGAATATGATCTTTGATAAAGTTTATATTTACATTAATATGCATGCAATGATTCTGTGTCACCCGCTAAACAAGGATAGTGTTGTTGATATAAGGGGCTGGATTAAACTTGTGATATGGCTAAGAAAACAGAAGAAGTACAAAAATACAGAGTTTGATTTGATTTTTTTCTGGTATCAATTAGTCTAATTGCAGATACATCCTAATGCGACACTTGAAATTATGGAACAAAAAAAACCTGAAGTTCCTCAATTTAACAAACACTTTGGCAAAGTCTTTATATCCATTCATGACAAAATCCACCCTGAACAATTTAAAAAAAATCATAATTACTTTAGCTGGATAGCTGGTAAAGCTACCTAGCTAGATTGACAGATATGCAGAGGGGTGGTTAGTTAGCACAAGTGCTTGTTAAACAACTAAATAGCTGGTTAGATTTATGGTTTGATAGAAAGGTATTCTGAAGGCTAGTTAGCTTGGTGGATCACTTCACCAGCAGATTTGACATATAGCTGGAACATCCAGGTAAATATCCACTACTTAAAGTTTTACACTTCAATGACTATGTTTTAACCGAGATGCTGTCAGCTGCCGGCTTGTATGACAGAGCAGCTTTACTTTCATGTTTCCTGCGTATTTGACCTATCCTACAGATTGTTGTCTGGATAAATATAAAGTAAATAAAAAGAGAAACTGTGTGTTCATCCATATTTGAATTCAAACCACACAACTATAAGAGGTTACGGCCAAATGACAGAGAAGTTTGTCAGTGCATTCCTCATGGAAACACATGTAAAGAAAACACTCAAGGCTAGATAATCTCTCCCCCAAGCTGCTGACATTCTGAGGTTGTAAATGCTTCGCCAAGTTCCTCAACATTAGCATCACAAAGATGCAAGTTTGGCCCCTTTTCCAGCTTCGTCATTAGTAGTCTCGACAGAAGCAGTGGATGAAACCCAAACTGCAAATAAAACAGTCGCTCTTTCTAGCTTTTCCAAAATATCCACTTCAGTCAAACAGCCTACTCACAGAAAAAGCTCCTTTTTCCTTCCTGTGGCAGAAATCCACACAGCTTTAACTTGTGGTAAAGAGTGGAGCTTTAACTGTTGTACTCAAGCTACAGAAGGCATATCAGAAAAGAATATCTGTTGACTTAATTCAACCTTTAAGCGGGAGTCAGTGCTTTATTCCTATCTGGCACACAGTAAGTTATGACTCATGTAGAAGACTATTTCTGGATTCTTGTACTTTTCAAAGAGCATGAGCTGAGTAATACCCTTTCCCATAGGACTGAATAAAGATTTAGTGTTATTTGGACTCTCCTAAAACCCAGCTGGGAAGTTTGTTTTTCTTGCAGAGGGTCAGGACACCAAGTGTAATAAGTCTGGACAAAGATCACTATTCAAGATCATCATCTGGTTACACTGGAGGAAAAAATAACCACCAAAATATAAGCCCATAATTTAATAATGAGTTCATGCCAGTTTGTTAATTGTTTGTTGTGTCATTTACAACGACACTGATAACTATCAAAACTTCCAAAAGCGCTTAATATAGGTTACACCTTACATCCCTTCAGACTAACAAATCAGCTGAATGAGGAATTTAAAGATACTGAGACACTCAGCAAAATAGTGTTTTGATTAAATGTAAAAAAAGAGGTACTTTCAAAAGAAAAAAGGGTCTGTTTGATAAAAAAAAAAATAATGCACAGATGTGTATGCACGGTGGCAGAAAAAAAAATTGAGGCACTTATCTCACTCCCATTTTATTTAAGAGTGCAAAATATCTGTAATGATATAATTCAATACAAGCAATTTTATCACTATCCTAATGTTGATGAAATGTCCAGAATAGAAAACAGACATCAAAAGCCCACAACTAGTTTTCAAGGGACCAGGGTTTGTACACAAAATGCCTGAGGCTATGTTTATTTTTTTTTCTTACTAATTAATGAAAGTGAATATTTGATGCTTTTTATTTGAAACTTCAACTTTTATCACTTGAGTTTTTCTTTCAACAAACATCAAAGATTATCTTTTTTATTGCACACCAAAATGAGAAAATATACTCTTTTTGATGACTTTCTTTCAAAAAATGAAGTTATACAAAAAAGGATGTTAGGGATAAATTCAGCCTTTGAAGTAAGATCAGATTAACATTACTTTTTCTATCTCAAAAGATTTTCTCTAGTCCAAATTGTCTTGCTATCTTTTGCTTCCCTTGTGTGTGGTTGCAGGTCTCAGCCCTCTTACCTGTAGCTAGATGTCTCTTCGAATATCTTCTCCCGTCCGTCCTTAAACAGCAGCACTGCCCTGTCCGTCTTATCCAGCAGGTTCCTGACATGGACTCTGAGGTACTTGGCCTCATCTCCTCGGGGCACCTGGCCACCCGCTGCCTTGAAGCCTCTGTATGGTTCCCAAACCTGCTTGAGCAACTCTCTGGTCTGAGACACTAGATCAGGCATGTAAGGTGGACTGTTCCTCAAGGCGAGCCGGGGGTTTGTACACAGCTCATAGAGTTTATCCATCCTTTTAAGGGCCTTGTCCACCAGCCGATGGTCTCCACTTGTAGGGGTTTGGGAGCTGGATTTCATGTTCTTGGAGGCTCCTGAACCTGATGCTGCCATTGTTTCTATGTTGTGAATTTAAAAATGATGTAAATCAAATATACCTTTAGATATGAAGCTATTTGCATATGTGGGGGTTGTACAATAAATAATTAAGATGGTTTTTGTGTTTCTGAGAGATGTGAAAGCTCAGTTTTCTTGCCTCTGAATGTTTATGAGCACAATTAGGAGGAGCTACTGGTATGAGCTCAAGTTTTTGAGTGCTTGCACTGGTTTCTATGGTCCTTAATGTGATCATGAGTTCCCAGCCTCATTTGAGAAGCACACATCCCAGCCTTGTAATACAGCATCCACTCTTGATCCATATGAATCCTTCAGCATCCTATAATCCAACCACTGACTGCAAGTTCAGCCACAGGATCTCTTCAGATGCTCTTGGATCAGCATGTCTTCCCTTAAAAGCCAATCCCGTCCACACGTTGCTTTACTATGCTCCTCTTCCTGTCCGATCTTCCAAATAAAACTAAAACAACAAAACACAATTACTTTTAAACAGAATACTTTTTAAGACGATTTTTAGATAGCAACAGTTAAACAGTAATACACAATTGAGGAGTGAACTAAAAGCAAAGAAAGAAGTGTCTGAGAAAAGCTCAACTTTTGAAAAGGTTCCCTCAACTCCCTTCACCCCATATGCTTTCAGTCTCTCTTGCCCTCCATTTAGCACAGCACTATGCTCATCAAAGTTTATGTTGTCATTCAACACTTTTAGAGTCAACGGAGCTGAGGTATCTACTCACGGCACAGCGAATATATGTTCTCTGACATTGGCTGAAATGTCTCTTCTTGAGTCTTAATGTCACCTTCTCTGTTTCTCTTTCTGCGTTTCTTCTGAGAGCACTCTTTGATTGGTTTCCTGGTTGCAGCCAGCTGAACAGGTTGGTTTTCTCTGCTCTATTGCTCAGGCTGAGAAGAGAGAGGGAGGGAGTGTGACAGAGAGAAAGAGAGAGGGAGGGAGGAAGACAGAGAGGTGTGGACTTGAAACTAAACATTAACTTTGAAACACTGCATGAGATCAGCAGAGCTTATGATATCCAGACAGGAAGATGACTGACTTACAGATGTATTGTTGGCACATAGGTCAAGGTTCAACTTTGATGTTAAAGAAATGGATCATCTTTACCCAAATCATGGCAGGGAAAATGTTTACTTTGCATTTAAATCAATTCAATTAGAAGTTTACCTGAATTGGTTGGATTACTCTTGGAACAAAACAAACAAATAAACAAAAAAAAAAAAAACAAGCTTTGGTGGTTCATTAACTTCACCTGCAGCGCCATCATCAGTACATACTTTATATGACTACAGTTATCAACATTTTTTCTGGGGTAAAATGCCTGAACCAAAAAATAAAATAAAATTAGAAAAAAATAATAAATAAAAATTGTGGCTAGATTTCAAAAACTTTATAATGGTATGTAAAAAAAATACAAGCAAATATCCCCAGAGATCCCAACCAGTTAATTTATGCATTCAAATGATAAAGAAAACTTCCAATTCATGTTAAAACTTGTTGACGGAGCAGTTAAATATAGTAACATAACTGATGAATATTAAGAGACTGAGGAATTCCTTTGGTGAGGAAGGGGACATGAGTCATGTCAAATTACACAAAACACAAAGCATAGCACGGCTATCTGAAGGCACTCCAATAAAGAGTAGGATATGTTCTTCTGTATATATATATATATATATATATATATATATATATATATATATATATATATATATATATATATATATATATATATATATATATATTTCTTCCAAAGCATGAACCAAATCACAATCTTTTTGTATGACTTTTGTGTTTTTTTTATAAACACTTTGAGGAAAACATTTTAGCATTTTCATATCCTTAAAACGTTTCACGGTTTAATGTATTCAAATTTAATTCGACTCAAATTAAACACGTCTCTCTTTCTGTATAGTACCTGAAGCTAGTGGATAGCCAGAGGTCCCTCTTACCTGTAGGAAGGCGTCTCCTCGTGCAGCTACTCCACTCTCTCAACAGGTGAAGCCATGCCCTGCTGTATTAAGCTTGAATTAGGTAAGCGTGAAACTATTTAATCGCCGTCCTCGGGCCAAACCTGTCCGATATATCTTCGGTGACGAAGTTCTCCCAAAACCACCATCCATCAGACTCAATGCTTATCAGCTAGTTAACGTTCTGAATAGCATGCTAATCAGCTAGCATTCTGGAATCCAAAACAACGATAAACGGTAATCAAACGTAGCCTAACCCTAAACTGACTTACATGATGGTAACGTTAGCATTCCGATGTTGAAGTTGCATTGAGCTGTTCCGTTGGAATACATGTGATAACAATGATAACGATAAACTTTACACAACACTTTTCAAAACAGGGTAACAAATATCTTTATGAAATTTAAATGAATTAATAAATACATAAATAAATAAGGAATGCTTGCTGGCATGTCTTTCAGAGCCCTTACATTTACAAAGTTAAGGTTTAAGGGAGGGAGCCCCTTGTGGCACACCTCATGGCCCTCCAGCAACACCATGACCATTAAGCATCCACAAGAGGGAGACTCAGGCACTGTTCACACACTGAAATCTGACTGTGCAATTCATACATTTACCCGCCCCCCAATTCAATGCCAATCAAGCTTCTTGATTCTCCTCAAAAGTCCACATCTGACACGAAAGATCAAAATAGTATAGCTTCAGTGAAAATGCAAGTTTTTCTTGTGTTTTGATTTTGCCGCAGAGGAAGTCCCCAACACCTGCAAGAGGAGACAAATTTCAGAGCCACCCACGAACCGCCAATAAGAGCATTGGTTTGCACTACTGAGTATATCTGGTATCTGTTGAATGGTCATTGATCTCTTGTGTAGGCCGGCTGCACCTTTACTCTTCAGTCACAAGAGGGCCTCATTGCTTAGTCTGTAGGCCTGTCTTTTTACAGTCTCATAAGCAGCGCCACTGAAAAGTATTCTGCATTATCATACATTATTGTCTGGGACTGTCATTATTAAAGGTGAGTCAGGAGTATTTTTTCCCATACATTTGTGTACTTTAAAGAACCACTTTTATTTTTATTTTTCATTTCACAAGCCTGCCAAGTGTTTTTGCGTGGGCCTTTAAATAAGGAGGCATGTATTAAAAACAAAACACAAAAAACAAAACAGCATGATATCTTATATCAGTGGAGACCATAATGGTTCAGTGCCTTGGCAGCTGCAGTGTGTTTTTGTAGTGTCAGGGTCTTTTAGGGACTTTAGACACCAACTTAGACTTTCCGTTGCCAGTGCCACACTTCAGTGGAAAGAGGAAAGTCCCAAATTGACCCTGGTAATTAAAGCCTGGTCTGAGGGTGGAGTGGGAAGGGATTAAAACAAAGAGATGAGGTGTGGTTTGAGGAGTGTATGGATATGCAAATGTATGTTTTCATTTAAGATCAGGTAACATTGTCCCATGCAGAGCAGCTCTCACATTGCACCAACTGATTGGTCAGTCAGTTTGGGTATGAGACATCTTCTGTCTTTTTTTTTTTTTTTTTGTCAAGTGCTGTTCTGTTATTGTCAAGAAAACAGGAAAGCACCCCAAATGTAAAAACAACAACAACAACAACAAGATAAATACATTTTTTTTAGTTTATGAGAGCATTGCTTCTATCAGAATGTTGTGATTTATACAATCAGATGCTTAAAACATTATAAAATCATAGATGATCTTGAAAATTGCAGACAGACTTATTGAGCCTTAGTTTTTGTGGGATTTTTGCATTAATCTGTGAGAAACGTATCAAAAGTGTTTTGAGTATGAATTTATATAGGCTATTGGCAGGATTGTGCAGGAAAGAAATGTTTGTATGATAAGACCCCAGTGATAGTAATTTGGCTGTGGAATAGCTCTAAGGGGCTAATTTGTTGCTCAGTCTGTATAAAATATGTAACTTGTAAACATAAAAAGTAGCACAAACTGTGCATCTTATACTACAGCTTTTGTTGTTAACAAGTAAGAGCATATCACATCAGGGAAACTTGCCAGAAAGGATATAAAAACGTATATGAAATTAAAATAAAACACACCTTGTGTTTGATTACTACTGCAGCTTTGTGATAAATGCTATAAGTTAACTAGGCTCCATCCACTCTGCACTATAAGCTGTGACCTGCTGTCATATTCACGCACAAAACAACTGAACCGACAAAACCATCGACTCGTCTCTCCTCAGTGAACTTCTTGAGAAATTCTGCTGTCAATCAGATGTTTTGAACCTATATGTAAAACAGACAGATGTCAGAGAAGTAGGAAATGCAGAAAATTATTGTGAATCCGGAGCCGCGCTATCTCGTTTTTTTTCTCCCTCACTCAGTATGATTTGTTTCGTTTTTAAAGGGAAAGCACCGTCAATTTAAAAGCAGATGAGCGCTGGCGCAGCTCTGCACTGTACCTGCAGTTATGTGCGCGATTATGCACATTATCTACTCTTTCATTGGCAATTTTTCATTGATGGAGCTGCTCTCTCAGTGGATGAAGTGAAATGCTTAGCTTAATTCAACAGTAGGAAAAGGAAACTCAGTTTGGATTTCAATGCTTTCAATTAGGTTTCATAGGGATGAGAATTGCGCACTGCTGGTCACTTTGGATGGCGTGTCAATGAAGTTGTCACACATCTGAAACTTTTCCAAACTCAGACCAACTTGCCACCGGTTGATGCCGAGGATCATGACCATGAACGGTGACCACCAGTCGGTTGCCACAGCGCCGCTGGATCTGCGCACCACTAACCGAGAGCGTGGGAGCTCCAGAGCGAGGAGTCCGGACTGCACAGGTCTCGCAAGGGACGCCCGGGAGATAAACGGTTCACCTGCACCCCCTGCGTGCACCGGGACGGACAGTTTTCAAACACGCTGCCCAGCAGTCAGAGACTCACAGAGTTTAAGAAACGGCGCTGCTTGCAAGCGGCAGGCGGACAATTCTGTCCTGAGGCTTCCTATTAGGAAGCGCCCGTATCCTGCAGAGCCGGAGACCCAGAGCCAGTCACCGGCTGCCGTAGAGCCAGGAGACCGGTTTTCTCCTCCAGCAGAAAGGGACCTCACATCCACGGTCGGTCGTCTGGAAAGAGTCACAGACGTATACAGGTTCGGTGCTGGACCACTGACTCCCAGGTGGCTTGAAGAGGCACGGACTCCTGAAGGATATCCTATTCGGTTTTTGACCCAGACTAATTACGGTAAGCGTAAATTCACAACTGGCAACAGTGCAAACCAGCTAGATAAGAATAGCCTAATGTGTCCCGAGCTGGATATTTTTCTTAATCTGTAAAAATGTGAAAGTAACGATTTCAGAATGATATTAATACTTTGATATTCAGCTCTACAAGATCTCTGTACTCAGTTGACTTGCATGACTGAGCTAATTCAATTTTTAAGGACACTGTCAGCCTTCGGGAGTTGTTGGAGTTATATTAGGGCTATTTTATGGTGTTACAATGGTGGTGCTGTTGCAATTTTTTGGAACATAACATGGTACTATTTGTGTGGTACAGTCGAAAGAACAGATTGAGGTGTCACTACTGATGCATCAATTTTCTTACTTAGGGAAAATGTGTCATGTTAGCAGTTTTTACTGCAGATTTTACTACAGTCCTTAGAGTACTGAAAATCTTAGCTGGGCCAACTAACTTAACTTACATGATGGGCTCAGTGGTCTTATGTACACTTAAATTCAGGCACAGCTGCATACTTTCTCATAACTAAAAATGACTTACTTACTAGATTTTCTTCCATTATAATATCCCAATTTGATTTTTTTAGTCCTAATTTCAGCCTCCCGTCCTATGTTTTTGTAACCTTCTGCCCCTCTCTATCTGTCTTTTTGTCTGTGCTCAGGTCACTTCCAAGTGTACTGCTTGCCTCCCGTCCCTGATGTAAAGCATCCTGTGATCTTACAAACTGAAAACCGACCATCCGGAGTTGCTCTGGCTACACATCAAGATGAAGATGGTGACACGTACGTTGGCTTTTTATATACAGTTACAGCGTATCCACTTGTGTATATAACTGAATCTGCAAACATAATAAAAAAATATGTGCAACCATCAAATCGGTCTGAATCACCGATGCCTACATTAAAACTTGGATTGTCATTATGGTGTCGTATGCTAAAAGTAACTCTACCTTAAGGTTATATCTTCACCAGTAGAAACAAGGAATTTTTTACTTATCTTTCACAGAGTGTAACCAGTTGGACATGAAGCTCAACATAAAAAAAACATTTCCTACATCTTTTAACTGTGACTTTCATTTGCAAACTTACTAAAGATGACAACTAGAGTCTTAAAGCATTTGATGGCTTGGAGACTGGATAACTTAAACTGATTATAAATATGTTCACCAAATGCTGATATTCTTAGGATCAATATTTACTGGCAGGATCGAGTGCTGTTCATACATTTCTGATTTACATTGCTGTCTATGTTTGTAGAAATGCATGAGTGTTTTTACCATGAGAGAAACTATGTGTTGGTGCATGTAGCTGGAAAAGAACAGCACATTTAGTCTTGTATCTTCCTACGACATCTAAACTTAGCAAAAATAGTAGGGAGACAATGTTAGAAAGCCTGTCTGTTTGTCTTTAAAGGGTGCCATATTTGTGAGGAACATGTATTAGTGGGGCGCTTAGCAGAGCTGAGTATGTGGCTTGTGTCCATGAACAATTTGTTACAACTTCTCTGCCAATGCCAAACAGCTTATTCTGCTGTTGGCTCTTGTTTGGTGGTTTGGATGATTGAAGTCATTACATTTGGATGTGAAAAGGTAGACAATTGGAAAATTCTAATTAGCCTAAAAATAAGGGAGCTAGCCTTAAGGATTTAAAGGCTTGTTAGCCAGGGAGGCCACATTGATTTTACCTATCTGTGTCATGAAAAGTCCAGAGGGAAAAAAAACAAAAAGGTGGAGGACCCAAATGCAGATTGAAATGAAACTTTATTTAAACTGAACTCAAAAACTCAAACCAAACATGAAAACTCCAACAAAAGAAACAAAACCAAAAACACTAAGAAACTCACTAAAGGCACTGGGGACACAGGAGGCACGAAGACACAGAGACAGGAACAGCAACAGCAAACAAGGACAGCATACAATGAACCCACACGAAACATACTGAACACAGAGACTATATAGACAGGGAGTGATTGGCACAGGTGTGAAACAAGACACAGGTGAAACACATGAGGAGCAATCAACAAGGAGGGAAACACTAGGAGAACCAAACCAAACACAGGGAAACTCAAGACAGCTACTAAATACATAAGACACCAAAACACTAGAAATGATGATCACAAGAAGACAAACACATGACAAGAAGCAAATCAAAACCACAAGAAGCACAAACTAAAGACAAGAGACACAGACATTCCACAAGACTAACACAGGTGACACAGAACCAGAACAGAATACAAAGAAACACAAGGGCAAAAACACAAGAAAACTCAGAAACACAGAAACCAAAAACCCAAACCATGACAATCTGAGCATTTTGTGTTGAGATGTGTTAAAATATCTTACACAAAGAAGTCCAGTTAAAAAGTTCCCCCAATAAGTTTTGGCAGGTAGTTAAAGACTGATATGATGCATTCCTCATGATTTGAAAAAGTTTACTTTTTGAGCTACTTTGCTGAAAAAAGTAAAACTGTGACTCACCGAGCCTGACCCTAAGACCACCACTATCAGCTTGTGACGGTTTGACCTCAATAACAAAGCTGCTGGCGTTACACAGCCTTTCTGTGGTTTAGGATATGTTTACTTCATCTCACTTTTTGTTATAATCTCTGTGAGTCACCTAGTGTCTCATATTGAACAGGTACAGTCAGAGCCCCTCTGGTATCTGTCTGAATTCTTTACCGCTGTTTCACTTCCTAAAAAAGGATTTTGGTTTATCCTAGATGAGAAATGATTCAGCGCTGACGATGGAGACGCTGAACTCTCAAACCAACCTGTAAAAGCACTTAAGGCTATACACATGGTTCTGTGTTTGTGAGAGTGAGTACATTGAACAACCTTTAGTTTTAAGCAAACCTGTCCATCATGGGGTAGAATGGAAAAGGGATGGGCCGGAAGTGCAAGTTTTTTACACTAGACATTTCTTGAGATCACATGAATGCAAATATTAAACTTTAACGCATGGCTACTTTAGTTTGTGTAAAGGTTTGACACCCTCCCACACACTAACTGAAATGTCAAACTGGTACAAAAACACAAACACACACAGACACACACACACACACACACACACACACACACACACACACACACACACACACACACACACACACACACACACACACTCACATTTAGTCATGTGACTGAAAAACAAAGCATGTCCAAAATATGAAAGAGGGTTTGATGTTGTGGTTTCAAAAGGTATCATCATCATTTGCCTCTATTCATAATGAACCCGTGATGACCGTGGAGCCCGAAGTCCTGTGACAAGTCTCAGCTGCTCACTGTCCCATATCTGCTTCAGAGATCCCGATCAAAATGACTGTAAAGACAGCAACAAGGATTCAGAGAAATCCTTTGTGCACGCATGTCCTGCTAGATAGATGTTCTATAAAGTTACTTTCTTTAATTTTAAAACTTGATATAGGGGCTGCACGGTGGTACAATGGTCAGCTCGGCAGCCTCACAGCCAAAAGGTCACCGGTTCATATTCCATCCTGGTCGACGGTCCTTTCTGTGGGGGGTGTGCATGTTCTCCTGCATGCGTGGGTTCTCTTGGGGTACTCCGGTTTCCTCCCGCAGTCCAAAAACATGCTTATCAGGTTAATCAAACACTAAATTGTCCGTAGGTGTGAGTGTGTGCGTGAAAGGTTGTCTGTCTGTCTGTGTCAGCCTTGTGATTGATTGGCGATCAATCCAGGGTGTACCCGGCCTCTCGCCCAATGACAGCTGAGTTAGGCTCCAGCAACCCGCGACCTTGAACAGGATAAAATGAATGAATGAAGCTTGACATAGCTTTATGTATGATTTTGACAGTGTGGCTATTACACTTATAACTTGCATGGCAGACATGAGGAGCACCCATTAGTTTCACTTCTTTTTTCCCTCTGGGTCATGAGGGGCTGGAGTGTAATCCAGCGAGAGGCTGGGCGCACCCTGGAGGCCAGAGGACCCATTGAGAACATGCAAACTGCACTGAAAGGACTCTTAGAAAAGAGATTTTTGATCTCATTGAGGCTTTTTTTCTGGAATCATACAAGGAACAAAATACCAACATTTACATTATTTAATAGCTGTGAGTTAAAGCACCAAGCTGTGAAAATTGTGTAAAATCTGTCCTTAGTGTGTTGAAAATGATTTTTTTTTTGCCTTGTGTAATACCTGCTTTTTGTTCTGTGGTTGTGAATTTTTGAATTCTGCAGAAAGAGACACAGCCCCCTGTCCTTTTCACACAGTCGGTGTGTGTGTGTATGTGTGTGCATGTGTGTGTGTGTGTGTGTGTGTGTGTGTGTGTGTGTGTGTGTGTGTGTGTGTGTGTGTGTGTGTGTGTGTGTGTGTGTGTGTGCAACGTGAGTGATGATGTGCTCTTACGTCAATCAGGGCACTCAGCTTCTGTTCTCATCGCTTCAGAGCCCCTCAGTTTCGGGAAAACCAGTAAGAGCTCAGTTGTTAAACATGATTGTGGTTTTTCTCAGGTGTCTGTCTTTCTCTTTTCTTCTCAGTGTTTTTTAAATGAATGGGCTCGAAAAACCCAAACATCCGTTCATCACTTCCTCATTTACCGCTTGCTTTCTATCAGCTTCATCTTTCTGTCTCTCGCTCTGTCGCTCTCTTTTTCTCTCTCTGTCTCCCTCTTTCTCTTTGGCTTGCATGCATTAGTGCATGTATAAACTTATACATGTTATTCGTTGATATCTTGGGTATCGTTCAGCTCTCAAAAGTAATTTTCTATCTGATTCTGTGCAGAGAGAGTATCTACTTAAAAAAGAAAAAAATGTGAAGTATTTGTAGTAATACTAAAAAAAAAAGTGTTTGAAGAGAAAAGTTTCATGAGTGCTGACTTACAGGACTACAGCACTTGGACTTTTAACTGCACATTCAACTTCTGCTTAAAGGGGCTGTGAGGAGTTTGAAACTGATCTTGAAAAAGTCTCCCTTCTAGATATATGCCTGATCGTAATCCACACTTTAAAATGAGATTATCGGCACCAATTAAATTGCTACTTCTTAGCTTCCAGTTTGGGTTGACCAGGTCGGTTTGTTTTACATCAGGTTCAGGTCTATGACAACTCCACGCCGGCTAACAAAGTTTAGTCTTGAAAAGAGATAAAACACAGATCTGTGTTTTTCTCTGATAAAAACAATTTATGTGACTAATTTTGTAGTGATGGTGGACACAGGAGCCTGTCAGACAGAAAAAGGAAAGAAGAGTAGAAGAAAGCTAAAAGGGAGAGTGATACAGCCCGAGCCAAAGGCTAACACAGTGGCTAATCTGTTTGTGATAATGTTCCTTTCAGCCCACAAGCAGCAGCTATACTGCAGTGGTCTGTTCAAACTTGAGAGTCTATCACAATGAAGAGTGATGTTATGTTAGCTCTATTTGGTAGGCGACTGGCAGAACTTAGCTAATCAGGATTTACTAGCGTTACACATTACAGACTTGTCTTAGAGCACCAGACTGCCAGCTGCGCTAAATATAAATGGCTACTCAACAACCTAAAAACTGACAGTATTTACTTGTTGTCGAGTTAGCCTACAGATACATCAGAGCACCAGGCTAACATATGGCTGGCTGCTACAATGTTTGCTTGATGTCACGTATTAAACTGTAGAGCGTAACTGTATCGCTAAATACCTTACCTCGGCGTGTTGCATCCAGTAAAAAGTTGTTTTGAACAAGGAATGTTTGTTTTGATCCAATCTCCATTTAATTCCAAAACAAACACACGCCTCACTTAAAGTAATTTACAACAGTGTGTGGAGACTCCAGGCCACAAGGGGGCGAGGGAGTGCAATCAAAACAGATCCTCCTTGTAGCATCTTTCATGTGCTCTGGGTCTCTGGCTCTACAGGAATTTCACTGGCTGTATGTTCAGCGTGACCATAAGCACAACAGTAGATAGCACAAAGTATAATCCCAGTTCCAGAAGTGCTAGGACACACATGGATGTAGATAAATGATATAATGATGTAGATATACAAGATATAGTTCTATGAAAAAAATGAGCTTATTTTAAGTTGGAGGCTACAGACATGTTTAAAAGTCTTGGGAAAGGGAAAATAATAGATAAAATATGTATAACCCCCCAAAAAAGAAAATGAAAGAACACACATAGAAACATCTTCCTGTTGATAACATGACTGGGTATGAAAAGGTCATTCCAGTGACGATTTGTCTCCTAGAAGTAAAGGTGGAAGATGTTGACGGTCATGGAGCATTACTCTGTAGTGGATGTCACTGCATGGCTCAAAGTCACCTTGAAAAACCATTGCCAGCTTGTGTTTGTAGCTGCTTCCACAAATGTAAGTCCAAACTGTACCAGTTAGAGGGAAACCCAATGACTTCCTTCCTTTTGACAGTTGAAGATGTTACCCATGTAAAAAATGTAGAAATGCTTTATAAGGAAGAGCTCTTACAAAACAAAATATATGCTAATCCAATGCTTACACAATTTTACCATAGATGCCTTCACTGTGTCATTCTTTGCAATGAGCAGAGCATATAATGCACTAAAGCATAAGCTGTCATTTCTTGTTATCTACATTTTTTATGTCCTTCTTGTCAATCAGTTCATTACTCAGCTGGTTCTCAAACCACATTATGCAACAGGCTGCAGTCTGATCAGTCAGTTTGGCGAACCCTCACTTCCATAGCAGACAGCCTAACACACAAAGCTCCCTCCTCTCTCAGCCTATTTTCTCACTCACTTTTCTTCTATCACTCTCCCAAACACACATATGTGTACGCATTCATGCACGCACACACACAGGCACGCACACACGCACGCACGTACTATCAGTGTTATTGTGGCAAGCGCGGGACTCCTGTCTGCGTCAGTGTCGCTGTGCTTGGGGTTATCTGGGGCTGTGGTCTGCCCCACTTCCAGGAACAAGAAACAGTACGGTTTCATCTCAAGAGAAAAAGAGAGAGATGGATACAGAATGAAAATAGCATAAAAAGGAGGCAAAATTACTGTAGACTTATAAAAAGGCAGATTCAGACATAGTTGTTGGCTCAGTCTTTAATGAGATGATGTGTGATTCATTCTTTACAGTGAAAACTACATAACAGGAGGTATCTAATTTTCTATTTATGTGCATTAACTCTAAATGACTGACCAAATCCTTAAAAGTCATATTTAAAGGGCCTGCAAATATATTTCTTTGTGGATCAAATGTAGCAGGATTGGTCACCCCCGTCATTGTATGATTTACTGCCAAGGCACAGCAGGGTTTTTTTTGTGGGAAGCCGGTAGCATATACAGTAATTATAAAAAAAAATAGATGCTGATACAAATTTGTTCAGTTACAGTAAAAGGGACCAGCTGAGGAAAGACTCCCCACACTCACTCCCGTTTCACATACAGTTCTGCTTTTTCGCTGCTTCGCTCATATGTCAGGTGTAAGTCATCTGATAGTCTCTAACACTGGCTGTTCCAACAGCTCATGCACATCAATTATATTTTTTTTACCCAAGAGTTGGTTGCACGGTTTGAGAACATCATGCATGTTTTCACACATGCACATGTACAGTTATAATCATTTGCGCTGGGAACAGCAAAGCACTTTTTTGCACCACTGAGTGAAAGTTGACATGTTTATGCTTTGGTTTCAAAAATCACAGGCTCAATGCTGTGGTGTCTGAAGAATGAGTTCCAGCTCTTCCATTGTGAACACAGAGAACATGCATAAAACAGTAATTACGTGGTTGTAATGTATCAGAATTTTTTGGATAAAAAAAATAAAGACATAAAACAAACATTGACGCATAAGTAGATATATGTTGAAAATGCACAGTGCCCACACGCGGAGTTAAGCAAAATAGAACGAGTCAAATTTGCAGGGAAGTACAACATTTTTTGAGCAAATATCGAACTGAGCACTTTGGGACTGAAACTTTGTTTGCTCAAAGAGGCTTTTAACCTTCATTATTTAAACAGGAAATTAAAGTTCTTAATGACTCCATGTCAGTGGGACACATGTCTGTGGAGAAGTGTTTTTGTCATTTTCAGATCTTGTTTTTTCACCCCATTTTTTTTTTCACTGGTAACTTCTCACGAATTACCCCTGTTTCCTGTCTCAGATTTGTGCTGCATGTCAGCTTTTGACTTATCCTTTGGATGAAGCTGAGTGAGTGCACCTACAAAAAGCCCCTGTTAGAAACCATACAGCTGCATGGCTGGATTTCACAGCAAACATAGCAAGATAAAGAATGCTGCCATTGTTACTGACAACAGGAAGTGACAAGAAGCAGTGAGGCTCTTACTGGAAGCCTCTGCTACTGACAGATTGAGAAGAAAAATGTGAAAAACTGCTTTACTTTTTTCTTTAACGCACCCCCCCCCCCCTGCTCGGTTTTTGCCCTGTCCCTAACTTTGGCCTGCACTTGTTCTTTCACTTCAGGTAGAAACCTCAGATAGTGGTTTCCACTTTAGTCTTGATAAGGGTGTGATAAGGACAGTGTGAGTCATGCCTGTACATCTGTGAAGCTCTTCCGCACAACTGTCACTTGGATCCTTTAAATCAGGTGATCAAAAAGACTTACGATCAGCTCATAATTGCAAAAACAACCCCATAATCTGCTATAATGAGAACGTTTGTTCTTTTTCATTGAAATAAGTAGCCTGGAAAAGGGGTATTTCAAACAGCACTGGATTATGGCCGTACAGCAACAACCTATGCTTTGCACTGAGCAGCAGCTCAAGAGTTAACTCATTAACATACTTTATCTTAGATATTGTGAGGAAAAGTTATGCATTTATATAAACTGCAGAATATCAAAAGCCTGCATGCTTAAATCTATTGGGAGGCATCTAGAAACTGGTCTAAAATGCAAAGGTTCAAACAATGTGCGCAAAAAAAGCACTTAGATATTAAAAACATTTACATCATTGCATCACCATGGTGTCATTACGTTGTGCCAAATAAATTGTCATGTCATTGTGTTGCATATGACGATGGATACGGAATTAGGTACTTTTATAGGTACCAACTGAATTCTGTCAAATGCACAGGGTACCAACTCACATAAAAAAGGAAGGTAGGTACCTTAACACAACTGCACAACTTTGTAACTGTGAAGGACTGAAAGAGCAGGCGATTTTCCATGCTGGACATGAACACAGCATTGCAAGGGACTATATTGAAAAATAAATATGTTAAACTGAAAAACTTGAGATTTTATTATGAAAAAAATATTATTTTCTTTACCACATTAAGTACTGTACACGAAAATGTACCGTAAATTGGTACCATTTGGTATCGATACCGTGCTTTATCATTTCAAATGTGAAAGGTACCCATCCCTACTTTCATATATGTGTATGTGGTTGCTGAAGGTAAGCTTCCAAAAAGCTGCATTTTAAGGGCTTCTGTGCTTCAAGATTTGGGCTGGATTTGGAGTATATTTGTGTTGATGGTACAAAAAGTTTCTGATTTGTTTTCTGCTTTAGCCAAATCTCCTTTCCTAGATGTTGTGCAGGTCACAGTGTTAATGGATCATCATGTTGAAATGCTGACAGACATTTCAACAGTTTATCAACAGTTTATCTCAATGTTTTTCCAGCTGTAAGTGTAAAGCATCATTTTTATATATTTTTTTCTGTCGTTACAGAGCTCTTCATATAGCAGTGGTGCAAGGGAAGCGGGATTTTGTCTACAAAATGATTCAGCTTCTGCTGTCGGCTCGCAGGAGTCCAGATATCTACAACAACCTCCGGCAGGTAAAACAAACGTTACATTCCTGTGATATAAAATGACAAACTGGAGTTGATGTGGGGCTTCTCTTTCTAAAGAGAAATCTACAGTGCCCATAAAAATGCATGATTTATGCCCTTTTTTGATACAACAGTGTGCCCCTACACAGTTACCTTGAGTCAGTCTATTTACTAAAGCTGTGTCCCAAATTAAGGGGCTTTTAGGGCTGCAATTAAAGGCCGAATGCTGTACAGTGGTAAATTGCTTGCTTTCCCAATTTAAAGGTGGACGACACGTGTGCTACTTTTCGTGGACTACTAGATATCTTTTGTGGCCCAACACGTCCCATAATTCGTTGGACACCAGTTGAAACAAAAAAGGGACCAACCATGTGATGTTAGCTATTCAAATTTTATTTAAAAAATGCATCAATTCTTGAGATTATTTTGAATATGTTAGTAATGGTTATATTATTTAAGTAATGTGAGCAGTACCAGGTAGCTAGCCATTGCCAGGCTACAGGATCGGTGCCATATGACTCTAGTTTAAGGAATGTGACATCACTTGTGTCTTCATCCATGCACACATGTCTGCACACCCAGCTGCTATCAGTAGTTAAATGAATTCAGACTTCAAAGGTTAGCTGCATGAAGCTAAGTGTTTGTTCACTTCAGTATGAAAGCATGACAGTTTTTTTTTTTATTTCTCTGCATCATCAAGTTTAAATGATGAGAAAGAGATGCAGAATAGAAGTTCAGTAGGGGACTTCTGCCCGGTCAACCACAACACAACATGTAACACACATAACCCACTTCACTACTCTGATAACAGTAACATGGAAAAGAATGAAAGAGGAAGTGCCTTGGTTTCCTCCTTGCCTTGTGCTGCGTTATCACACACTCTTACAGTCATGGCGGCTGATGGTTATGCAGTGGAATTCACCCTTCCTGGTTCCCCACCTGTAGTGATCACATGCAAAAGCCACACACATGCTGGGAAGGACTAATTGTGTTCTCTGACATTCTGGTTGATCTGTAATTGTTGTTTGTGTTGCTCAGTGTTTGTATAGAAAGGGTTTTTTTCAGGGTTTGCATGATGAATTTGTCATGTTGTGAAACTTCAAAGGAAGAGTGAAGATGATTAAGCAGGTCAGACTGTGACTCCCGTGAACTCTCAGGAACCATGAACTTGTGCCATTGCCTTAACACACATGATCAAGTATGAAAACGATGTCACATATTGCAAACAAGTCACTTTAATTTGTAATTAGGCTGAGTTTGAGAGTTTGACTGCCACCCTTTATTCAGTCTAACTTTAACCTTTATATATATATATATATATATATTTATGTACAAGTGGACTCAATGAACTCTCTTGGTGATTGCTCTTAGTACAGGTTATTATGTCTTTTACCTACTCTAGCCTTATAAGTAAAGGAAAAGTACAGTGAAGAATGAGTAAAGGAAAGTGTCTTTCAGTGTTTCCCAATCCAGGACTGCCCCAACCGCTGGCTTTAATCCAACACCTCATACGTTCTTTTCTGCTCTGTTGTCTCAAGCTCCTTGCCCTCCTGCTGTGCATCCTGCCAGGTTTTTTTTTCTCATCCTTCAGCACAGACATCACCTGAGCCCTGCTGTGCTGTAGTTCTCAAGGCTGGGGTTTCACACCACACAGGACACCACGGGTGCGATTACCAGAAATAACGCTGGCGCTATCATCAGTTGTTGTCTTCCCTCATCGCTGAGGCTTGACACTGAAGGTTTTGTGATATCCTGTGTGTGAAGATGCATGCACGCAACATCAGTACACTCATGCACACACACACACACACACACACACACACACACACACACACACACACACACACACACACACACACGCACACTTTTCACACACTTACATTGTGCCATATGCAGTCATAACCAAAAAGAGCCACATGCCCTGTCAGCCGTTTGATAACCAGATTACTTGGTTTCAGCTGAATAGGCATAAAGAACAGATATCTATAAAAGAGGTTAAAGAAATGTTTATGTGTTAAATATACATCCATACAGATTTGAACACTCCGGCCAACTTCCTGTTAAAAAGAAATGAATACAGCTTTTCCAATATTGATGACAGATCCTGAGTTTCTGTGGTTTTTACATATGGAACTTTTTGACAGAGTGTTACTATCAGTACCATAACTGAACAATAGTGCAAATGTCATCGTTGATTTGTGTTCCACTCACTGAACTGATGTGATGGTAGAGACACATCTGTTTGATACTCCCACGCTGGTCACGTTGTCAGTGTCGTTGTCAACACACTCTGCTCTCTAGAAGCTGCTCTCACCAGTTTGTAGTCACAGATGCAACATTGACACAAATGAGGTTTGGCCAACTAGTCCCTGAAGACCACCCACACAAAAAAACGCACAAATGTTCAAATGCTTGATGAGTAACAGCTGCAGTGCAGTATGCAGATGGTCTGTAACCTTTGCATTAATTGTATTAAAAAAAACCAACATATCTATGAACGTTCACTGCTGTAACATTTATATGAGGGTCTTTCAGTCTGCTTTTTGCATGCTTTTAATCTTCGTTTTTGTGTAAGTGTGAGCCTGTGTTTGCATGAGTGAGATATCTATGTGTGATTGTGTGTGCTTAATATTCTTGTTCCGAGAAGTCACATGACCCCCCCCCCCTGCTTTGGGCTGTTTCACAACATACCTTGCTGAGGTTCAGAGGGTAGTTTACAGGGACTTTCCCTTCTGCTCACAGCTCCCTGTCTCTCTCTTCTGCCTCTTTTGCATATCTCTTGCTGCACATATCTCAAGAGAATTTCAGTGTCCTGAGCATAACTGATGGTGTGACTGATTTTATCAGTGTTTTTATGAACAAAATTGACTGAAGGATGTGTGGTCTGCGTTTGTGCAAGAGGAAAGAGCTTAACCTTGAATTGTGCACTACAGAAAAACAGCCTCTCTCTCAGTGCTGCCTCCAAGCCTATCTTTGTGTTTGGCACTGCCTACAGCCCGAGGCTGTTCTCCATGCCTATAAACCTCCCCTCTTCTCCTCTCTCATCTTTTCACCTCCCTCATGTTGATCCGCTCATTTTGCAGGAATGCAAGTGTGCTAGGACAGACCCAGGGGAAAGAGAAGGGATTTTCCCTTGTGATCCGGTCTTTTCCCTGAACTCCCCTCTGACGCTTCCGTTTCTTCCTCATTCCTCCTCATTCCTCTGTCCCTCTGCCTGGCTCCCCCCTCACTCCCTTCCTCGTATCTATTCTGTATTTTTGTTTTAGTCACTCTGAGGTCCTTTACAGGAACCCACAGTGAATCTGTGCCAACTCTCTCCACAAAAAAACTGTAAATTTGGAGACCTTAAACGGCCTCTGTGTGATAGGTCGTTCTTTTTTCAAAGTTTCATTACTGCTGTCTGAGGAAAGTAGTATCATGGACTGTTCACTTTGAAAGTGAATGCTGATTGGGTTTTCAAAGGCTTACATTTTTCAAAAGAATGTATTGTTTATGTGCATAAATGATGTGTACATGTGCACTATTGTGTGTGTTGTTTCATCTGTGAGTGTGTGACTCACAGGATTCAGGGAAACGGGAGCTAAAGGGAAGAACACTGGCATTGACACACTTGTGGAATTCCACAACAACGCTCTCCCACTGCTTGACTACTTTTTTAATAGTCTTTACTGGAACAAACCTTCAGTACACACACCCACACGCACGCACACACACACACACACACACACACACACACACACACACACACACACACACACACACACACACACACACACACACACACACACACACACACACACACACACACACGACACATTCAGCAAAAGTGAAACTTGGAGCATTGACCCGTTCCTGGTTGCTGTGTTTATTGTGTAACTTGAAAGAAGTTAAAAATCCCAGATTGAAATACTTCCCTTTAAGTCTAAGAAGTTTTACACTGCTTTATTTAACTGTAGGTTGTCAGTGTATTTAGCTGACATTATTATGAACAGGATGATACATGCTTACATCACCTGAAAAAAACATCCTAGATTGCCCAAGTTATTTATTTGGCACTTCCAGGAAAGCAGATATAGTGATTGTAATTTTTGTTTTCACGACACTTGCAGACTGTTTGGATAAATCACACAAGGTTTGTTGCTGCTGTTAGTGTAGTGTTAGTTTACTCTATGGTGCAAAGGTCTTACCTCTGACGGTATATCTGACATAATTTCCTGCAGCTATGTATTTCTGTCATGATGTGAGTGAATGTGTATGGTGCTTTTGTTTATTCAGGGGAACTGACACCCAGTACCTGTGCCAGTGTTTAATGATCTTGTGATGCGTAATAAAAATAACCTTACAAGACACAGTTCCTTGTTTGTTCATTTCTGGAGTTGGCCACTCCTTCAAGCTTTTGTTTTGTACTGTGCTTGACCTTTAACCTGTAAAACAGGTTGGATGTGAATGAAGACATTTACTAGAAATTATAGTGCTCTTCCTCTAACCTCAGACGGTTGTGATTTGAAGATTGAAGATGTCTGTTCCCCCATCTGATGTTTGTCCCATGCAGCTAAGGACAATAGATGAGTTCTTCATTGTGAAGACCTTGATCATTTGCTTGGTCACTGATAGTTATGCTAGGTCATATCCTTTTCGGGCCTGTATAATGTATATGCAGATACAGCTAGCTGCTAGTTCACTTAGGATATCATGAAGACACAAAACTGTAGGTCAAGGCTAGTGATGGCTTCATCACGAGGACTCCTACCTGCATAGAACCAGAATAAATAGATCAGTGAGTCAATCAGCCAGTGCCCAATAATGTACAGTTGGACGGTGCAAATGGAAAACAAGAATCCCAACAAGATGAAAGAAAAGCACCCTGTCCGACTGAAGGGATTTTAATCTTTAAATAACCACCAACTGTGCACCATCTCACTCACTACATGGCTACCAACGAAATGAAAAAAAAAACAAGTTAACTCTAAGAACTGATCTAAAAATGAGTCTGTAGTTTATAAATGTCTTATTTGTTTAGCTAAAACAGTGCCCCCCCTGTTTAAATGGTTGGCTGTGCTTCCATGTTGACAGTAGCCTTATCAGTCTACTTAAAGGTCATATTAATATTTTATCAGAGTAGTCAAAACAGTTGTTATGTTTGCATTTTCACAGATGCAGAAAAATACAGTCCAAGCTCCTCACCCCTCTAAAGTTTTATCCATGGGTTAAACAAAGGGCTGCTGGTTAGAAACATGTGCTGCCCACTTTGGAGACTAAAGTCCCTGGAAGCTGTCTCAGTATCCAGTTTAAGCTGACTTCAAAAACTCCAGATTGCCTGTTAGGGTGTAAATTAAAGTGCTGTTTTTATGGCAGATTTAAAAATGTACGCAACTTGATAAAAATGGTTTTGGTCTCAGCAGCTGATTTCTTTATTCATAAAACTTTGTTGAGTGAAGATTTTAACAACTCCTACAGTTTGGTTTTATGAAGGCAAAGATTTAAACACAGTTGACCGAAACGGGCATGGCTAACAGAGCTTCTAAGTCATTCAGCCTGCCTTAACTTTAACTCTCCACCTGGTTGTTAGATTAGTCAAAAGTCAATTGGAGTCTTCATGTCCGGTAACATGATTACCTTTGTTTAGCTTCATGCCTCTTAAGAACCAATGATGGGTGACATGCCTTTGACTACGTATAGGTTCTATACAGCCTTATACAGTCTATGTTTTATATATTCAATATATGCACCAAGCTAACTGTCTCAGAACTCATGCTAGAGCAGAAAAGAGTATTTTCCAAAATGTCAAACATTTTTCTAATTGATCTGCAATCTAGAGGGAAAGCCTGAGGGTTTGGACCAAATTGATAGATTTGGTTGCAATCATGGTCTGGGATTTCCACTTTCAAAAGCAATCTTAGTCAGAACTGCAAAACTAAGATAGATACTTGTGTTGAAATAAGGGCATCTACAGAGGTCAAGACTTCTTTCATTAGTTTTAAGAGACTGAAATGAAGTTTTTGAAGACAGCAGAGAGTGGGGCATTGTTCAGCATTAGTTTGGGGGGGCACACTTTGTGAATACCATGTTGTGTACGTCAGTGTGAAAAATGAGAACTATTTTAAGTGATAGAGTCTTGTACTATGTGGTTATGAACCTCAATACACTGGTTTGTCTAAACTGTCATCTCTGCTTTCATCCTCCCTCTCAGACGCCCCTTCATCTGGCGGTGATAACACAGCAGACCAACATGGTGGAGGCTTTGTTGAGTGCAGGGGCCGACCCTGCTGCCTTGGACCGTAACGGCCAAACAGCGATCCACCTCTGCTGTGAATACAACCAGCATGACTGTCTGTCTGTGTTGCTTTCTTGCTCCTTATCGCCCATGTGTCTGGAAATGAGAAACTTTGAGGGTAAGACATGACATGCCAATGAAGCTCCTCAGTTGACATAGTGCTTAAGATGTCTTTGACAAAAAAAGATCTAGGATGACTCACAAGCTCTTCCTATGAAGTTGCTTAACGTGCTAAAGACTTGTGCTCGTTTGTAACCATATTTTCCCCAGTAAATTCCCTTGGTTTCATTCACTAAGACACGTAATACTGTTAAATGGAGAGTAAAATTATAAATACTTTTTGTAATTATTTTTTTTATGTTCTGTTTTCATTTATTTCCCAATTTAAATCTACAGATAGCTTTATACAAGCAATGAACAAAGTTATAGTGTTTCTCTGGCCGAGGTTGTGTTGACTTTTTTTGTTCTGGCAGGAAGGAGAATAAGACTGTGACTCCTCTGTGGTCTGCTTTAGAGTTACTTTGCTGCAACTCCTCATTACGCTTGTGATGTCACAGCACAGGAGACAATTTGTGTGTCAAAGCAGCACAGGAGAAAGCCCCCAAAATACACACAGGCTGTTCTGTGTACAATAAATATTATCTAGTCTATTACTTCCTGCTTAAGTGACAGATCCTTTCCCACCTGATGTCCTTTGTCTGCCCTGTCACCTGTAGAGCAACACAAAGCTCCATATTGGGTTTGGTATTGTTGGCTCTGGAATAGCTTACCTTTACATTTAAGTACTCCCCTTGTGTAGGTATTTTTGAATCTAGAATACATGAATATTTTTATATGTGTGTCTACATTTGTTTGTTATATCACACAGGGTCTGCTCCTTTTATGCTCTCAGGTTTAAGCCCACTTCATCTGGCTGTGCTCCGTGGCCACAAGGACTTGACCAGAATGCTGCTGGATGTAGGAGCTGACATCAATGCTATGGTGAGTTTCATTTGCTGACTCAGCACTATTTCTTCAGAATATCACAAACTTCAAAATTTTCCATCTCTGAATCCTCTGAAATTCCCATGATTGTTTTTTCCCCTGTCAATTTAGGACATAAAAAGTGGGCAGAGCCCCCTCATACACGCAGTGGAGACCAATAATGCAGACATGGTCCACTTCCTCATTGAGGTAATGATGGTGTGTGGACAGGGAGGAAGGAGTGGGGGCAGGGTTATGACTCAGCTGTCTTTGATAAGTCTGGGTTTTCTTGTCTCAGCTCATAGTGTATTAAGGGTTTGCTTTTCTAGATGACAGATTAGACCTTCAAAGAATTTGATTATCATGCTCACAGCTTATTTTATCATAATAGCTTATGTCAGACTTGGATTTTCTCCTACCTTCTAGATTTGTCTTTTGTTTCACTTTTTATGCTGAACTGCCTCTAATCCTTCTTTCTTTATGAATCACATTAGAGTTAACTTCTGTTTTTGTTTTTCTGTTGTAGCGAGGTTGTGATGTCAACAGCCAGTCATACAGTGGCAACACAGCCCTGCACAGCGCCTGTGGCCGGGGTCAGGTAGACACAGTGCGGCTGCTTCTGAAGAGTGGAGCTGACAGCAGCCTCAAGAACTACCACAATGACACCCCTGTGATGGTGGCCAAGAACCAAAAAGTGAGCCAGGACACATCGGGACAAACACCTATATGCAGAGTTCTCTTTGCTGTAGTCTTTATTGTAGCATTTCATGGGAGGGAATGAACCCCATAAAAGCTTACCAAACTTACTGTGAATATGTCCTTGTCATCCAATGTTGGCACAATCTTTATTTTTATAAGAAAAATACATTTTATCTGCTTCATATGTTACCCCAGAGACAGTGAAAAAAAGGAAAGTTGAGCAGTAACAAGCAATATTAGAGCCATATTGTGTAATGAGTCTCTTCTGCCCTCTAGAGGTCTAACTTACAAGCACTCTCCTTAAACTTAAAAATTGACTTACACTTGCCATGCTCACAAAGTCTTAACAGACTCTTTATCAACTGCAGATATCAGATGTGCTACGAGGGAGAGGCTCCAACCAAATGAGAGTTCAAGACCATCACTCTGTCTCTAACTCACCACATGGGAGCAACGTAACAGAAATTGGTGAGAAAAGGCCCTAAAAAAAAAAAAAAAAATACAAAATCCGACTGGATTATAACTTGTACTTCTAACCTCTACTTTTTAGGGTCCCCATCTTCCAGCCACAGCCGTGGATGTTCACCCTCAACAACACTTCATGCTTCTTATCACAGCAACTCTCACTCCCCAAAGACTCCATCTGCACATCTACTTCAATATTTTTAGCTCTAAGTTAAATCCAGGGCAACTGTCAGCTACCTCCACATAGCAGCAACAGAGACTCAAAACGGGACAAACGGAGACTCAGAAGGACATGATGGTGACGGTTCAGCTGATGAGATGATCGATCAGCAAAAGACAGTATTGGTTCATCTCAATCATTCACTGGATTTTGATGTTTGAGCAGAACCTGTTCAAACTCTTTCATTCAGCTGCTGTAGTAACCTATACTTGGGACTTGTTATACACATGAGCCAGATCTCTGCACCAACATTGCAAAAACAACTGGTGAAATGTGCAAATGAAGGTTAACAAAGATTCATTCAAAGACTTTATTACACTGTGTGATATGTCTGTATGTAATGGACACTGATATGAGTTATCTGAACCTGGATGACCTTGGAAAATTATTATTTTTTGTATATTATTTAAAAGCTCTTGGAAAAATGTAAAAATGTGTATCCAGTCTACAAGGCTTGACCTGCTTGATATTGCACTTTTCCCCATTTCTATAATTCCTTAGTTCTTTGTAGGTCTCTTTGTATTGTTTTTACATCGCCTGAAGTTTATGAATATGTTTGTATAAAATATCTGATAAATGAATTTCTGTCTATTCTGTCTACTGATTCTAAAGTTGTTCTTGTTGGTTTGAAAGCAGCGTTGTGATTGGTCAACAGGAGGTCCACATCCAGCCCAAAAACGAGAGCGCGGCCATGTTGAATTGTATGGACAGATTCTGGAGTAAAAGACAAAAGAGTGACAACTCTGTAGATTTCATCAAACAGTATTAACCTTACACAAACGAACTGTCGATACAAGCTCAAACAACGTTGAAACTCTGGAGACTTTTTGCGGATGTGGCACATTGAAGGTAGCATCTTTCTCCGTCCTCTCTCTCTGCTATAAGTTTCGTTTCACAAACATATTGTTAAAACAGCGCCATTAACGGCTACTCAGATACAAACATATGACTAACATGCTAACACAGACGTTACGTTGGTATTGAACGAAGCTTTCGGCGTAAACAGTCCGAGGAGTCACATCATTTATTCATGAATAGTTTTTCATAACAAGCAGAAACAAAACCTGGCGTTCATGTTAGCTTGTAAGCTGGACAGTTAAAGCCACGTTGCTATGCGGAAAGTTGCTTACAGACTTGCCTATTTACTACTTTGAACTACTGATCCTGCTATCATTTACTGACAATAAAACGTTAACGAAAAACGAGACTGTAAGGATAGCGGTTTTTGGTTTCCGTAATGTTCTCTACACCAAGGTTAAAGAGTCAAGTGGCAAACTTGCTATCTTTCTACACAACTCAACTACACGGTTTATGTTAGCATGTGCCAGTTAGCTCTGTTTAGCATAAAGTTAAACTCGTGTTCAAGGCATTACAACGAAGACATACAGTCATTAAATTTCGACTGAAATAAGCCGGAGCAGTGAAATTTGTATGTTCAAAGTAACGATTCTGGACGCTTTATATTCCATTTGTACCAATTATATTTTGGGAAGGTAGTTTTATTCATTCTGGATCAGCGTATTTCGATTATTAAAGTGGGTTTTAAAAGGGATAGAACGAGGCAAAACACAAGACCAGATAGAACATATCATAAAATTTAATAACTGGGAACATAAGGGAGAAAAGGAGAGAAAAGAAGACCACAAGACGATTGTAATAGTTTTAGAAAGAAAATACAGCATACGAGACAGGCTTCATTTTAGTTAAGGCAACAGGAAATGTCATGGGTCCTGTTTACTAAAGCAGCTACTTTGAAACTTTTAGGGCTATTGAGCATGCTTTGAGTATAGGAAGAATGATTTTAAAATGCATCCCAAGACTTATAGTAAGCCAGCGTTGAAATCTGAGTACTGGTATAGTCTCCAACTTCCTGAGCGTTTGTTTCCAAAGAATACATTTCAACCCCACACACTTCTGTTCTGTGCTTTAACCTACTGTTGCTGAAATTTGTCAACTTTGTGTCATTGTTTGTGTTCTGTCTTATCACAGAAAGCTTATGTGTGGCCTGTGTAACTGGTCTCATGAAATTTTGTGTAACGTCCATTGGCTTTGCCAACTTATCAATGCTTAAAAGAAACTTTTTTTTTTTTGCTTAGCAGGTAACCTGGGTTGATCATCAATCTCAAAGCACTTTGCAAACTGCCATTCATTAAAACTGAAACAAGAATCCCACCGATGCCAAGTTTGGACAGCCCTTATTGAGGAGATTATAGTTTGAGTTCATATGAAGCAAAAGCAGAGTCATTTAAAAGTGTTGAAAGAGCAAGTCAATAGAAGAGAAAGAAGATAATTTTTGTTCAGCGTTAAATTGAATGTAGGGAAAATAAACTCAGCACTTGGACTTGAAAAACCAAGGTACTTGAAAACAAAACATTTTATCATTCAAGCAGGGGTTTGAGTAACAAACAAACATATACATACCCCTGAAGAAAGAAAAATAGCAGCCAGTTTGGGTTACATATTTGATTTATTTATTCTTATGAATATTGATTTCTCCGTTTTTGGAGAGTTGTCTTGTATATGTAGATTTCATACACAGAATTCTTCTGTTTAAGAGGTCTGAACATCGGATTGTGCACATATTACACTGCGAAGAGAGAAGATTTTTGTACTCTGCAGTTTTTTTTTTAGTTTGTCCCTACATGCTTAAGCATTAAACCAGACTGGTGTTGAAACACAAGAACTTTAACATAGAAAAAATAGTGTGAAACACATGGCTACTGTAAGAACAGCAAACCCAGCAGCAACAGTTGGATTGAACAAAGGAGCTAATCAGCAGCTCAGGGAACTGATGATGCCAGCTGGACAACAGTCAGGAGTCCTTGCAACTGTCCAACAGCCCAGCGTCCCCCAGAAAGGGACTGGCATTCCAAAGAGCAGTGGAGGCATCAAGTAAGATTAAATCAATATGGCTTATGTGTGTGTTAATTACTCCTATAGTCTCACAAGATTAACCCTTTTTTTAAAATAAACTTGCAATTTATTATATTTTTTCACAGGTTTGGAGATGACTGGAAGAAGTGCCTGGAACTTCCTCCAAAAGATAACAGGTTGAAAACTTCGGTAAGTTTTAGCTGTTAGTGGCCAGATATTTATTCATTTATTTTTGTGGTTGTTCTGGATTGCGTTACACTTTAAGTGTTTAAAGCAGTAACTTTTGTTAACATTTTTATTGTATGCTTTTCAGTATGTTGTTTTTTTTTTCTCAACTTGTGAAAGTGAAATCTTCTGCATGACTTTAAGTAAAAATTGGTTGAAGTGAAGTTAAGTTTACATGGCTGAAGTGCATTATAACAAGAGGTGACATTTGTTTTTGATATAAGTGTTGTTTAAAACTTGATATTTGTTTCTGTTTATTTCACTTTTAACATTTATTGGATTTTTGTAACATGAGTGTGCCAACTCAAAACAACCGGAAGTCACTAAACTGATATGCTGCCTTGATAAGCTCGCTGTTATGTAGTGAGCGTGCACCTTACTTGGATGTTGTGTTAAAGTTTATTTTCCTTTACAGTAAAGCTAAATAAAAAGACTTAAGACCAAAAAAGAAACTCTAAGAACTTAACGTTATGTCCATCAACATTTTTGATTGATTTTAATTTTACTTGGCACAGGTTGCGAAATTGTTTACCTAAATGAAAAGTCTTTGAGCAATAACTTTGTGAAAGTTGTTCCCCTTTAATCCATGTCTACATTATGTCCTTTTATTCTTTAAGGATGTGACATCAACTAAGGGAAATGAGTTTGAGGACTACTGCCTTAAACGGGAACTTCTCATGGGAATCTTTGAAATGGGATGGGAAAAACCCTCACCTATCCAGGTAAACAAAACAGAACTTAACTTCCATGTGTCTGTTTATTAGGTGTGTGACGCACCGTTTCACAGTGAACAAACAGCTTTGGGATTTGTGGTTGCATTTTCCTGCCCTTGTATGTATGTAGTGAGATATATCTGCTCTATTTAGGATATAAAGAGTAAGGGGAAGGATTGTCGTACTGCATGTAGTGTTCATTTGAATTATTTGCACGAGTTTGAAATGTCCCGTAAATCGTTACAATTATACTGATTGGCCTTCTCTGTCTGCCAAAAGGAGGAAAGTATCCCCATCGCTCTGTCAGGCAGAGATATCTTGGCTAGAGCCAAGAATGGCACAGGGAAAAGTGGAGCCTACCTCATTCCTCTCCTGGAGAGGATAGACCTGAAGAAAGATCACATCCAGGGTAAGCTCCTTTTGCCTTGATGGTGGTAATTTTGTAGCTTATATTGTGCTAGAGATATTAGTTATTTTGGGGTAAATATAAAGTGTGATTCTATTTTAAACTGAAGAAGAATCCAACGAAAGCCCTTGTTGTGAATGTTTGCATGTAGCTGATTGTTTTTCTTTGATAAACATTTCTTTTGGTGAAGATAAAAAAAGTAATTCTCTTCATAGTAGTACATACATTTCATCAGTCCTTCTCCTCATTATCTCTGTCCAGCCATGGTTATGGTGCCAACAAGGGAGCTGGCTCTGCAGGTGAGCCAGATCAGCATTCAGCTGAGCAAGCACCTTGGAGGTGTCAAAGTAATGGCTACCACAGGAGGCACAAACCTCAGGGATGACATTATGCGTCTGGATGAGATAGGTGCCGATTTTGAATTACCATTACCCTACTATATTGTTTATTTAAAGCAGTTTCCTGTCCTCATGTGTGTTTTGTACCTCCTCGTTTCCCAATAGTGCATGTAGTGATTGCTACACCTGGAAGAATATTGGACCTGATAAGGAAGGGTGTTGCAAAAGTGGATAAACTCACAATGATGGTGATGGATGAGGTGAGTAAATCTCTGCATTTCTAAATTAACTCTTCAACATGCTTAACCTTTAATAACATGCTTTCTCTTAAAAATCTCTCCATCAGGCAGACAAGCTGCTGTCTCAGGACTTTGTATCCTTGATTGAAGACGTCATCAGCTTTTTTCCAAAGGATCGACAGATCCTGCTTTACTCTGCTACCTTCCCCATCAGTGTGCAAACATTTATGGTAAAAACTCGAACAGTGTTTTCAGCTCTCTAAGACAATGAAAGAAAGGCTGTGTTAATAACCTTCTTACATTTTCCCAGAGCAAGAACCTGAGGAAGCCTTATGAGATCAACTTAATGGAAGAACTGACACTGAAGGGCATCACTCAGTTTTACGCCTATGTGACCGAGAGACAGAAGGTCCACTGTCTGAACACACTTTTCTCAAGGGTGAGTCAAGTCAGCCATGCCCTTGAATATGCAAACTCAGATAAAACTAACCATTTAGACCAAGATCTTGTCATATTTTTAGATCAGTGGTTGTTTCTTGACTTTGACCTGGAAGTTTAACAGTATAAATATGTAGAAGGAACAAGGTAGTAAACAAAACCACAACAAAAGAGGAAGAAAGAACTCAAACACATTGAAGCTAATGTATTGAGTGCAAGAGCAAGAGTCACATGGTCAACATAAAATCAGTTTGTTTATGATGTTGTAGATTAACTTAAAGAAGGTCCGACTTAAAGTATCTGAAAAAAGAATGGACCAGTTAAATCATCCAATCAAGCTGTACCTTGACTGAACATGCATGTAAACAAACTGAATGTCTTTCTCCAAAATTCGTCTTTTCTTTTTCATTTTAGCTTCAGATCAACCAGTCCATCATCTTCTGTAACTCCACTCAAAGAGTGGAGCTTCTCGCCAAGAAAATCTCCCAACTGGGCTATTCTTGCTTCTACATTCATGCAAAGATGATGCAGGAATATAGGAACCGTGTGTTTCATGACTTCAGGAATGGGTTGTGCAGAAACCTGGTGTGCACAGGTGGGAGAAGAGCAGTCTGTATTTATAACTGTGTGGAAATTAAAATCTTAGAAGAGTCAGTGTTTACTAAGCCTGATGTTTACTTGCAGACCTTTTCACCCGAGGAATTGACATCCAGGCAGTCAATGTGGTCATCAATTTTGACTTCCCGAAAAGTGCAGAGACCTACCTGCACCGCATTGGCAGATCAGGTGAAGATTGCAGTTGTTATAAATAGTCACACTCTGAGCAAGAATTTGTTGTATAGATATTCTGAATCAGGTACACCTCACTACTACTTGTTTGATATACATTCTCCACCTTTGTTTTTCTCAGGACGTTTTGGTCACCTGGGCCTGGCCATCAATCTGATCACCTCAGAGGACCGCTACAACCTCAAAAATATTGAGGATCAGCTGGTGACTGAGATCAAGCCCATCCCTGGCAGCATTGATAAGAGCCTTTACGTGGCAGAGTTTCACTCAGTGGATCCAGAGGATGGTGGTGGAGACAAAAACAGGGACTCTGGGGCAGCCTGAAAGAATGGTCTGGTAAGTTCTGTAAAACACTCAAACAGCCATGACTATTTATACAGTTTTGAAATTTAACTTTTCTAACCTGGAGAAAGCTTTTCATTGTTGATCCATGATCTTAATTTCTGGATGAGGTAATATGATTGTCACCATCTGATTCAAGACAGTTATGCCGCTTTTAGTTCTCAAGTATCAGCCTAAAAAAGCCTTGTGCAAAGACTGCCAAGCTGATCTCATCTGTGAGGATGAATTTGAGCTACTTTCCTTGGCTGTCTTGCTTTATGATGCAAGTCCAGGAACTATGTTAGACCAGTATGCTTAGTAATCCCTCTGTTTTAGATGCGATTAGCTTGATTAAAAGAAAATGAAGTAAATGGATGACTTGTTGCATATTAAATAAAATATATATTTTTTTTACAGTCTGGTTCAGATTTAGTTTGCATGGGGGAATATAGATGTGCCTTTAACTAATAGCATTGAGTTATAACACTAAATACGTCTGAGCATTCAAGCTCAGAGGACTAATACTAACAACCTTGTTTATGGATAACATCCTCTTACATCAAGAAGATTAACTAAAGTTTAACAGGATTTAGAGGTGATGGCATGTCTTCTTCAGGCTGCACTGCAGCGCTTCCCATAGATTCAGACGAGCAGACAGCTGGCTCCATGTCTCCTCTGATAAAGCAGTGATGGGTTTTGATCCGCCACACTAAATTGACCTTTGTGTTTTTGTTTTTTTCCCAGATGAATGCTGTACCAGGCGTTAATCACACCATCAAATCTGTGCCTCAAGGAAGATTTCAAATGAAGATTTGTGTTCACCACTTCACACAAAAATGGTTGATTTTTCAGATTTCTGTTAGAGTTCACAGCCATCTTGTTTTTCTGTCCAGTAAACTGATAATTTCCACACTTAAACCAGTAACATTTTCTACCACACTGCTGATGCATGCTGTGGTTTCTACAACTGAGGACTGTTATTAAACCGAGCCATTTTTCCTGGACTTTGCTGTAAGAATGAAAATGTGAAACCAAAGAAACTATTGAATCCATCTTGCATCCTTGTTGTGCTGACATGCCTTTTTTTTAAAAAGTTGATGCTTTAAAGAAGCTCTCTTTTTTTGTGTACACTCGGACAACTCTATTGGATTATCCGTCCACCCCCTTTTGCTTACATGGCAGCCTGAATGATTCCTGGTTTGGATTCAGCAGTGTGCTGGAAACATTCCTTAGAGAGACTGGCTCATGTTGTAGACATGATAGCCTCACGCATTCAGTGCAGATTTATCGGCTGCTCATTCACACGACATGTTTAGTGATTGACCTCATCTCACTGGTGCTCTGTTACTATTGACATCTGGTGATTGTTGATGCCAAGTGATGTGGCATGGTATCCTGAAAAGAAATAGCTGCAGCACAATTGGAAGACTGTAGCTATTTAGGGAAGCAGGCTGTTAGAATAAGTACCCAAGAAGGCAATACGTGTGAAAGGAAGTCTGACTGTTTTCCCTTGACCTCTCCTGAATTTTGTTTAGTTTTATTTTACCTGTTGCACTGTATAAACCCAGTACCCATGTGAGTGAAAGTAATTATTTTGAAGTTATTATCATTGAGAATTTTTTTAAACTCTTATCTTGATGTTTGCTCTGACCATCCCTGCATGCTTTCCTACATCGAGTGGATGATTTATACAAAGCATTAACATCTAAGTTTACTCAATAGTTTTTCCAGTCAGTGCAATTGCTTTTACCACCATTTCTGTTAGTTCACCAGTGTATTTGCAGAGATTTGAGGTCACAGTGGTTAATACCAAGGCAGAGTGTACACATGCCCTTCACAGCTTATCCAAATCAAGTCCGTTCAATGAGAGCCAAAGTTAAGTGATCATACAAAGTTTTTGCCACTGTTACATGGTTATTCCAGGAGTATGCTATTAGAACTTTCTACTCCACCGCTTTTGAAAGCACAAACCTGTTATTAAAAGAAGTCGCTTAATGGTTTACATTTCCCTAATCACTTGGAAGTCAAAGCAACTGGCAGCATTTTCTCAGGGCTTAACATCCTCTGTAACTAACGTGACAGGATGAGAGCTGCCTTACTTAACAACATGTTAAAACGGGCTAACTTGTCTTTTCTTCCCTGTAAAGTGCCTTTACTTGATATCACAACTTCTGCTTTTTTGCATTTTTAAGTTTTGTTTCACAGGAAGATGGTATCCAGACACTTCATTAGTTTGACATTTTGAAACAAAATGAGCTCTGATTTTTTTATAAGCACTCAGACGAGGACTGCAAATGTTGACGGAACTCCTTATGAAAATCCTCTCACATTCTTGAAATATGAGACTTTTACACAATATTACAAAAGATGTCTCATTTACTTTTGAAGAAATGCTGTGAACTTTCTTTAGAACTTTTGGTAACCCTGTTCAGTGCAACAAGAGAAGGTATTATTATGTGTGTCCTGTTTCACAAACTTCTGGGTTTGTAATATTCATTTATGGTTTTCTGGCTTGCTCTGCAGTACCCTCAGATATTTGATTATAAATTGAATCAAATGTGGAGGCAACACCTGGATCCAGAAATGTAATTTCCCAGAGAAATTGCTTTGTCCCATCGCTACAATCTAAAACCTTCATGAGTTGATTTCAAGAATCTTTGTCAAGGCACATAAAGAAGAATTTTCTGTCAGTGTGTCACACCAGCAGCACAAAAAATAAAGTTAAAACACTTAAATTGTGTACCTTTTTTGGGGGTGGGAGTGAGGTAATATGTGTGCTCAGAGAGTCTGAGCTTTTAAAGTGGAGGCTCAAACAGTTGTACTTGGGCAACCTGTCATAGCTACAGCTCATAAGTCATTCTATTAATGACCTTGGGTCATTTGGCATTGTATTTGAATGGTTTGCATGCATGCATCCTGTAATGAGACAGGAAAACTATTTTAATCAACAACTCACAAAGTTATTGATCATAAGCTTAGTATTGGCATTTTGTAATTTGTACGATTTGTTACAAAGTGTATGTAACTCTTGGTATTGCTGTTTTTGACAACCTCTCAGGAATAGCTCGTGTACAAAGGGGTTGGTTATTATAAGGTATGGTTCTAAAACTTTAAAGTTTTTTTCTTTGTTTTCATGTGCAATGGTCCCAAAAAGGTGTACCCTTGGAATGTCATTCAGCGAGAGATTCAATGAAACCGATGTTGGGCGAATGAATCCCAGCATACGTCATTCGAAGTGGGTTGCCCAAGTTGCGGTATCAGCCAATGGTGTTCGATGTGAAATGTAAATTAGCCAATCCAAAGATGAGTTACAGGAAGTAGGCGGGCACATGTCAACTACGGTCAGACGCTGTCGTGAACTTTACCGGTGTTGAACTACCCCTGGACCAAACCTTTAATGTAAGTAAATAAGATGTTAACTAGCATTTATACTTCTGTAATAGCAAAGCAATTGTCGCTGCTTCTGTAACAACCGTATTACCAGTTACCGATACTGGTTTATATAGAAGAACAGATCTCGTGCTGGACTCCACATGGCTACCTAGCCACCTAGCTTACCAAACAACCCTGCTAGTTAGCATTAGCCTTCACAGGTTAAACACTATCAGCCCTCAGTTTTATCAGCTAATCTGCTAATGTTGTGTCTGCTGCAAAGCACATGTAACTGTTCAATGTGCCATGTGGTTCCCAGATTTCATGCTTATCTGTAAATATGCCGCGAGACTGACACAGTTAGGCCTTAGCTTCAACCAACCTACAGTTCTGTTTTTACCAGGACAGTAGCAGAGATCATTTAATGTGGCAAGTTAAATCTATTTGAATACAAGTTAGTGAGAAAATTGTAGTCGCTGAGCCAAAGTGGATACGCTGTTGAAAGCCGGAGTAATTGTTCGGAAACACCCTCGTTTGATACACAGCAAGTTAGTATTTTGTGAAACGACCCCATCACTTTTGTCTAACCTTTCAAAGCGTTACCAAACAGTCTGCAGCCTAACCCTGTCTGATTGGAGTACATTGATATTAATGAATGCATCTGTTATCTATCTCTTTTACAGTCTGTAACAATCTCAGAGTATGGGCAGTGTGTTGGCTGCCGCCTCCCCAAGTCCTGCCCCAGCTGCGGCTGGGGGCACTCAAGGGGTCCCAGGGTTGGTGCCCGTCCCTCCAGGGTTCACCATGCCTGCAGTGTCTTCCGTCCCTCAAACATCTGGAGAGTCAGCAGATGCAGAATCATCACTCCCAAACCCTGGCACATATGAAGAGTGCCACCGTAAATGTAAAGGTTAGATAGTCTTTTATATTGTCATTGCTAAAGTGTGTAATGTATACTTTCAACATACATTATTAATGTCACAGACCAGATTATGTTTATTATAAAATTTTGTTCAACTTTGAGGTGACAATTCTCATTTTTGTCCTCTGCTACAGAGGTGTTCCCTCTGCAAATGGAAGGGGTACGGTTAGTGGTCAACAAAGGCCTGAGCAACCACTTCCAGGTCAGCCATACAATCACCCTCAGCACCCTTGGTGAATCTGGTTATAGATTTGGTTCCACCTACGTCGGCAGTAAACAGACTGGACCAGCAGAGGTAACAGTCACAAGTTTGACTCAAATATTCATCCTTCAGTTAAATCTTGAAAAGTGTTAAGGTGTTTTCTCATCTAGCTTTCTTTACAGAGTATGTTTAAGTGTTCCAATAAAAAACAGTATTTTCTCATCTTACCATATGTATTTAATGTAAAGCAGAATAGCTTTGTTTTTCATTTAACATATGATGAAACACATGTCAGGTGGCAGGAAGTATTCCATGGATAAAATATTAGCCAGATTTTGCTCGTAGTAGATTTAGGAAATGTTAGAAATCACTCTGCGCTCTGACTTTTACTTTGCCCAAAAAGAGGTCACACTCTGATAAATAAAGCTCATCAGCATTAACACTGATAATCAGGCAGCTGCACAGCTCAGGGTTTCAGATTTATCTGCACGATCTTATTGCTAACATTAGCGCGTTTCATTTCCCTGTAGTCCTTCCCAGTCATGGTTGGTGACATGGACAACACTGGCAGTCTGAATGCTCAGATCATTCACCAGCTCACTTCTGCTGTGCGCTCCAAAATAGCCATCCAGGTATGTAGAGATGTGAGGGAAACATCCCCTCAGATGTACATATTAAGTGTTGGGTGTTATGTGTTTTTTCCTCCCAGTCTGAGACTTTTTCATCTTCTTTGTGTGTTGCAGACTCAGCAGCATAAGTTTGTGAACTGGCAGTGTGACCTCGAATATCGTGGTGACGACTTCACCTCTGCTGTGACGCTTGGCAATCCGGATGTCCTCGTTGGATCAGGTATGATCATTTTAAAAGTGTAGTGTGGTTTGTGTAGAAAAAGTTGGTATTTAATTCTAAAGAGTTATACAGATGAGTTCAAGTCATAAAAATACAAAACAGTTCAGAAACCAAGTCCTGTGAGGTGTCATTGGCTTTACCCCTCACCTTGATATGAGTCCCCTTTTATCAGATATGTTTCCCCGGAGTCCAATATAACCCAAATGGAGGCCTTATTAACTTTCAAATGAGTTTATATGTGGAATATTTAAAGCTGAGGCTCTTTTCAGAAAACCAAACCCTTTACTTGTCAAAAGCCCAAAAGGTGGCAGCAGAGATTCAAAGATAGTAGGTCAATAAAGTTATTTTGAATGTGAATTTAACTTGTTTGAATGAAGTCCTTAAATCACTCTATCCACCTTAATACTGTTCACTTTGCTTTTGATTATGATGAGGCAGAAAGTTCTTTTTCTGAGTTGAGCTTCTTCTCCTTTGGTCACACTTGTTTGCAAAGAGTGCTACAACAGGTGTCCTTTACCTTCATCAAATGGCCTCTATCATTTCAAGTCTAATGTGACATTAGGTCCTCTAGAGATGACACCTTTTGTTGCACTGTGCTACTTTTTGCCAATAAAGAGGGCAGATTGTCGTTAACTAGCAGTTTTATGCCATTACTTTAAGATATTGCCAGGGTCAGAAGTTTTGTGACAAGTTGTGTAGCAAAGCTACAAGAAAGGTCATGCACAGCTTTAAAACGGTGCTCTGAAAAATCAAGGAAACAAACTGGGACTAAGTGCTGTAATATCTGAAAGAGGGATGAAATCTAAGCCACAAATACCAGCGAGGCTGTATTTATAATATATTTCCAAATATTGCTCCCCAGGCATTCTAGTGGCACACTATCTCCAGTCAATAACACCAGGACTGGCACTTGGTGGTGAGCTGGTGTATCACAGGAGGCCAGGAGAAGAAGGAAGTGTGACCTCTCTCCTGGGGCGGTACACAGGTAAAACCCACAGTGTGCTTCAGAAACCCAGCTCTGCAGGAGAAACTTAATCTGATAAACTTGTTTTGTAATCTTTCTCTGGTAACTTTCCTGGTTAAACGTCAAGCTATTATCTTCAAAGTTCCCATTTAATTGTGAAATTTCATTTTATTTGCTCTTTTGTCATTTGAGCATATATTTAGATAACCTGACACCACAGTCATGCAAGTAAATAGTGTTGTTTTCCTCTTCTTAGGTGACAACTTTGTTGCTACGTTGACTTTAGGAGGAGCCGGAGCTCATGCTACATACTATCACAAAGCCAACGATCAGGTACCTAACATCAGGAAAAACCCTTGATTCACTCTCACAGCTGCTTCTTTTGGAAAAAAAAGTCCCTTCAGTGCCCAACCTGTACAAGTCTCACTTTCCTGATATGTATGCGAAAACCTGTTTCAGTCATGGTAATTTTACTTCCTGTCAAGTATCAGCTGTCAAGTTAAATTGTTGGACAGTTTAAGCTCTGTGTTATAATTACCTAAAAGTGTAAAATTACCGTGCAGACCCATTATACCTGCTTGAACATAGGAAATATAATTTTTGGTAGGAAACTTAAAATAAGTGAGTAAAATAAGATGTAAAGTAACAAAAGTAGCACTGAGAGGGTTGTTTTACTTTAACTAATCTTTGGAATAGATTTTTTCACTTTCAGAGATCAGTAAATTTTGCCCCCTGTCTGAGGAAAAAACTTTTGAAGAACATGATTGTTTTTATGCAGAGGTAAAATATAAATTCTGAAATCAGACTTTAACTTGAAACTCCTTTTTTTCTTTCAACAGCTGCAGATAGGAGTAGAATTTGAAGCCAGCACAAGGATGCAAGATACCACAACATCCTTTGGTTACCAGCTGGACCTCCCCAAAGCTAACCTGCTCTTTAAAGGTAAAAGAATCCAGTACCAGTCTATCTTAAGGCACACATAAGGGTCCCCTTAAAGTTACACAGTATTTGTAGTTTTTTTTCTGAAAAGGAACTCTTACCTCCTCTCCCTGCAGGCACTGTTGACAGTAATTGGGTTGTAGGGGCAACCCTTGAAAAGAAACTGTTGCCGCTGCCTCTCACACTGGCCTTAGGGGCTTTCCTCAACCACCGCAAAAACAAGTTCCAGTGTGGCTTTGGTGTCACAATCGGTTAGAAGTGCCGGAGGGGGCTGCCTGGAGTGAGCTCTCAGGCCACAGCTTGGACCGGCACAGAGACACACAGGAACCTGGACTAAGTTTTAGAAATTGGATTCAGAGACTCTCTTTCAGCTGTGATTTCTGGGGCAGACAGAGAGACAAAGACAACTACCGAGGAGCCAGGACTGGCCAAGCCATGCCTACATTCTGTAGCACAAATGTCTTTCCTTTATGGTGTATTTCATATACCCAGAGGCTAGAGAGATGTATGTCAGAGGGCATCAGTGATGCATGAGAACATGTGATGTGAAAATCAAAGTAAGTGGTTAGAATTAATATATGGTCATCATGTATGATGGGTTGAAATAAATGTCATTACTTTTTGTAAAGCTGGATGTTGTATTTTTTTCCCATTCTGTGATTTAGAGTTCAGATGTTAAAGCAGAGGGCGACTTCACCCTGAGCTGGTTGGAATTAACGCAGGAGCCAATTCTGTGATCTAACTGTTCTAACTTTTGAAAAGCATGACTCAAGACTGAGCCTGTGTTGACTGCAAACCTTAAGCAAGATTTAGATCTTAAGCGTTCTTGTTTTCCATCCATTGCTTCCAAGACAGTTCTTTTTTCAGCATGTCTTCCACTGGAGATAAAGTTAAACATAACTCTCTGGTGAAACAAAACACTGTGGCTAACACTTGTAGCCAGCCCTACTCTTTGACGACTCAAAAACAATGGTATCACAGGCTGAACTGGTCTTTCTACTGTTTCACAACTTAACACTTCAACAGCAACAGTTACAAAATTTGGATGTGCCTGTTCATAGCTTAGCACAAAAACATCAGATGAAGATTCAGCAGAAGTTCAAGCAAAAAACAACAACAACAACTTTTATCCATCACTCTGTATTACTCTATCACCCTGTCTTTCTTCTGCTTCCTTCTTCACCTGATCACGGACTTTAACCCTCAAGTAGTCCCCTGTTAGGCTTCCTTTTAACCGCCATCAATGAGTCATCCTACAGCCCCTGAACTCTATATCTCCTCTCGGCTCCTTCATAGCTACAATTAGGACAGCACTTTGTGACTTGCGAGGCCTGTATGAGAACATGAAGTAATTAGGATTATTATTGTACAATTACTACTTTCTCTAAATCCGAGGCACTTAAGGAACCATCTACAAGATTTTCATGTGAGCTCTTGAAATACAGACTTGACAAAAGGTGATGAATAACTGATTGACTTGTTTTTTGTTTGTCTTTTTAAATGACAAAAAAGCTCAAGGGCAGTCATTTACCCTTCCAGCCTTGCGGGCTTTCCCTTGGGTATCCCGTGTCACGTCACAATGCTACCAACTGAGGTTAATTTCCTCACGCTTAATCTGCAGATAAGCCAATTTATACGGAAAGGGTGACACAAGGGATCAGAACCAAAAAGTCTGCGCTGTAATAGTTCTAATAAAGTTTGCAATCTGTACTTGTGCTCAATATCAAGAAGGTGAAAAAGACAGATTGGTGGTGAAAGAGTTGGTCACAATTTTCCACTACACGCAGCAGACAGTACATTCTGATTCCTTGAAACAGGCAAGTTCAATAGGTTTTGAAACATTTGGGTCAGCGGCTGGGGCTGAATTCTCCAGAAAAACAAAACAAAAAGAAAAAATATTATGCCACAAATATGTTAAAAATATATTTTAAAAAATGCACAAATTGTATCTTGTGTGTATGGGTTAAGCTGGTTTTATTCATTCAAAAAATACACAAAATCAAGCTCATACAATTTATTTATTTGAAAACAGAAGTCCACAAAATCCCACAACCTGCTTTTCAGGAATCCTCTTTTAATGATTATCTAACAAACATGTCCCCACCACCAGAGAACAAAGTGTTAAGTCACATTCTCTTTTTTAGTTTCCAGCATGCTGCTTGTGATCAATGTATCCTCAGTCAATTAATCACTACTGGCTGATTGTTTATCCCTGCAGATTTTTCCCATCTCAGAAACTTAGACAGTCATGACGACAATTTGCAAAATATTTAGCAGGAGTTTAGCATGAATTACTTAGGTACTTTCAGCGGTCTCGTCAATGTGCAGAGGTGAGATGTAAATGGGTGAATATTCACATCAGAGTATCAGGCGCATCAGTGTGACCAGGATGAGGATAGGGCAGGACACCAAACCAGGAGAGAAGCACATAACGCTGGCAAAGAAAATAAATGAATGAATGAATACTGCACCAACGATTCACGGCAACTACTTTATGCTGTTTTTAAATCGGTTTACCTGTCACATTCTGTTGTCATTGGAGGTCCAAAAGTGGTGGGTTTGATCCTGTAAAATGCATTCAGTTATTTCTAAAATCAACTAAAATATTGATTTAGAATTCTGTGTAAAACTTTTTTTTGCATCAAGTAGTTTGATAATGAAAAATACAAAAAATAAGCTTTTGGGGTTAATGAGGAAAACAAGTTTGTGATCTGGCAAGGTTCAAGGAGCTGTGACAACTGATACACAGAGATGTTACCTCCGAAAACACATATCAGACTTTGAAGCTCAAAAAATGCTGCCAATTTTATAAATATTTACATATAACTTATATAATTTATTACACATGATATTTTAGGAGGAACTCTCACTTAACAGATATTGATATTTTCTCAGCTGACAGGACAATGAAGAGCAAAATGTTGAAATATGTAATTACTTGTTGTCATCTGTAGTTCTAGGAGGAGGAGAAGGAGGAAAGGTGGTAGGACGTATCCTGAAAAGGAAAGAAACATTATTAAAGCTGTATTCAAATAAAATGGTGCTGCAATACTCAATATCAATGTATTCCATAAAGATGTAACTCTTAATCAATTTAGAGATGTTAGAACTTGTGGTAGTTTGAAGAAAAGAAGAATTTGCTGAAAGCTGGAGCAAATAACTTACCATGCTTTGCTTTTAATAAAATGATCTTAGCTATCAATGAAATATATTTTTAATACAAATTTATAAAGTGTTAGTCAATGATAGTCTTGTTAGCATCTCAAGATTTTTTTCTTTGTGTACAGCTGATTATGTACCCAAAGTTTGGATTAGGATAAGATCTAGTTACTTGTTGTCATCTGTTGTTCTAGGAGGAGGTGGGGGATAGGTGGTGGGGGTGGGGCGGATCCTGGAGAACACATCGCATTATGCTTGACAACATTGAAATCAAGTGTTGCACTTATGTTTAACATCAACAACTCTTAATTAAAAAGGAAAAAAAAAACCTTTTTTTTTTTTTACATCAAACTCTATAAGCCTTGAGTTGGTTCAAAGAGGAAAAGAACAATTGATTTGGATCTGGTATAATTAATTTACTGCGTTTAGGCAAGGATTCAGCAAATTAAATAACCAAATATTGGATTATGATAAGGTTAATAGTTACTTGTTGTCATCTGTTGTTCTTGGAGGAGGTGGTGGATAGGTGGTAGGGGTGGGGCGAATCCTGGAGATTACATCGCATTATGCTTGACAACATTGAAATCAAGTGTTGCTCTTATGTTGAACATCAGTGACTCTTATTAAAAAGTGACTTCTATTTAATGAAATCAGGCTCTATAAACCTTGAGTGGGTTCAAAGAAGAGACTTACAATTAAATTACGATCTAGTGCAAGGATTTTACTGTGCTTAGGCACTGATTCAGCAAATTAAATATCCAAAGTGTTGATTACGATAAAGTTATTAGTCACTTGTGGTGATCTGTTGTTTTAGGTGGAGGTGAAGGATTGGCTATGGGAAGGATCCTGGAAAAAAACTATTCATCTTTTTAATCATAATCAAATCAAATAAAGTGTGATGCTTGACTCTTATATCTATGTTAATGTTTATTTATCTAATTATAGTCAAAAAAAGCTAAAAAAAAAAAAAAAAAAGGGTGCTTGGATGTTTTATGCAAGTAACCTGCCAGTTTCTATAAACTACCTTTTCGGCGGCCAATAAAAAACATAGGAAGAAACATAATTACATGGGCTCATCTGTGGTAGGAACGATAGGAGGAGGCGTCCTGCAGAAAACAGTATGATAAAGTTTATTTTCCAGCAGAGGTGAGCCTGTGGTGTCAGTCAGAGCCAACACACACAAATATGTAAACGATATAAAAACTTCAAGTTTACAACAGTTAGTGCTCCCTTGTGCATGGTGTTCTAACAACTGCCCCCCCCCCCCCCCCCCCCCCCCCCCCACACACACACACACACACACACACACACACACACACACACTGATGGATTGGTGAACAATAATCCTTTATAAATAATTTTGTTATCAGGGGTATTCCCAAGTGTCACACTTCAAACTTATGAGGCTGAAAGAGAAGTGTGTTTTTTTTTCCTTTTGAGCTTCTTGTGTTGTGAGTAGGTGAGGTTTCTGTCATTGTGCCCCTGTCTGAAGTCATGTGTTGTTTTGGACACAGTGATGTAGTGTACATGGTAAAATACTAAGGACCATTCAAAATGCACATTTATCAAAATAATGGAGCCAATTTTGTCCTTTTTTTGAATGAGTGATTGTTTGATTGGTAATGTAGTGTCTCACCCTGAAAAGCATGGGCCATCTCGAGCTGAAAGTTGTCTCAGTGGTACTGGTCTCAGTTCAGGACATGGCAAAGTGCTTCCACTGACAAGAGGAGTGAGATCTAGCATAAAAATAAAGTGTCAGGAGTGTTGTACTCAATTTCTTTATTTGAGTTAAAGCAGTTTAACATTCTTGCAAAGTACTTATGTAATCATTTTTAGGAGAGTTTTTTTTAAATATTTGCCTACCTTGGAAGTTGAAGGCAAAAATGGCACTCCCTCCCTTCAGGTATTGTTTGGTTTCTGCCTCTTCCAAAGTGGCAAAATAGGTTTGGCCAATCAATGGTCCGGCATAGGTGGTCTCCTGATTTTCTCCTGTGATCAAAGTTCCAACCTCACGTGGGTTTCCCCACCTAAGTTTGCCTGTTAACAGAAAACACAAGTGACTTTAAAGGGGAAATAATCAGAGCGTAATTGTGCTCACAATCAATAAGATTTCTTACCTGAGCTTGTTGTACTGGTGTCACTGGTGATACTCCTCTGTTTGGTCATGTGATGCAAGATGTTTGGGGTCTGATCCACCATCTGGAAGGTCACTTGCCTTTGTGGGACAGGCCACTTCAACTTATCATCATAATCACCCGATAATAGTTGAACATAGACGCCGAAGACAGACTCATATAGCAATACCCCAACAGAGTATGCATAGCCCCCGCGGGAGTACTTCCGTGGGCTTTTTATGGCAGTTCCATAGGGGCTTGTGCTCAGAAGGTGCTCAAAATTATCAATTTGCAATGTGACATGAGGACACTCAATCTCTGATAGGTTGATGTCATCAATAGAGAAGCCACCTTTAGAGTATCCTGCTCCTTTATAGGCCTGGAACTCCACCTGGAAGTCCTTGGTAGCATTCAGGGAAATGTACTTGAGCTGCCAGTGAGGTTTTGGTGGACCTGGATGAAGAGTTTTGGGCTGACTTTATTTTCAAATACCAAACAGGGTCACTTGTACATTACTTTAAAAAAAGGTAAAAAAAAATAAAAATAAAAAATCACATCTGTACATTACCAGTGATCTGTCCCATGAGGCGGCTAGTTCCTTTGAGGTCCTGTGGATTTTCAAACTCTCTGATCCAGATGTTCAGTTCATCTGACTCATTCCCACTGTGGAAATAGTAGAACTGGAGACACTGGACATTACAGTCCCTTTTGGGGCTCATCCTCTTGGTTTCCATCCAGGCGGAGTCTCCCTCCATGCCTGATGCTGTGCTGGCATGCATAAAGCTGCTGGGTGTTTGACCTGAAATGTAGATTCCAGAAGTTTAAGTGTTGTGAAGTTGTCCAAAGCCCGATTTATTGTTCAAATCTTACCAGAGTTTGTCTTATTGCCGGTGGGTAGATTTGTGTGGTCAGAGGTAGGACCAGCTGGTACAAAACTGGATTCTACCCAACCTCTGCCATACTGTGAACAGCTGGTCATTTGGCACGTGTTTCCATCAGTGAAGCCGCAGTACATCTGGAAGGCAACAGTTGAGTCTGTAGAAGAAAACGAAAGAACAGCTGACAACCAAATGACTTTGGGTAAGTCATGTTACGCATTTGTTTGGCATGTACATCATAGATCTGCAGTTCAAAGACAAGCTTCCAATCTGACATTTTGTGTCTGTGAACTTAATTTGTCTAATATCGTTGAATTATTCATGTCATGTATATGTCTCTCCGTTGTATCCTGCACTTTTGCATGTGTTTTTGAATTTGTGTTATTAAGACTTTGGAGGTTGTCTCTTGACTGGAAATTGTTGCTGTACAATCACACAGGTCAACCCCCGCACTGACCGTTTTTCAGATTGAGAGCGAGCTGTTTGAAACTGCCCATCTTTGTTGTATCTTTCCAGAAATAAACAATTGAAGACCCTAATCTATATTTTTTGAGCACATCACTGAAGTTGTAAAAGTTCTCCTTTTGTGGAAAAGTAACATAACTTGTACTGAGAGGAAATGAGCGGGAATGTGACTGTGATATTGAAAAAAACCCCCAAACAACTGAAGTCACACAAAAAGAGATGCTCTTAAAGACATACTGCCAACAGGGTGCGGCCACAGAAGTTGTCCTTCAAGACACATATACTAAAGTTAAGAATGAGGTTAAAATCCTGTAGCGACTCAGGACAAACCTCTGAAAAATCTACGACTATCAGGAAAAAAGTCAACCAGCTCGGATGCTTACAGGGTCTTCTTCAAGGCATGGCTTACTGCCAAGAAAGAAAGTAGAGATAGATGACATTAAAACAAGATAATAAAACTAAAGAATGGGTCATTGGCGTACAAAATAGTATTGTCACCAAGACGTAGCCTGAAGAAAGCCTTTGTGGACTCCCTCTATTTAAAATAACAGTTGTTTGTGAATAATGGTCCAAACATATTTCTGAAACTGTGTATTGGTCTCTTTGACCTTAAAGCACTTACTGCACTGGTAGCGCAGGTTCAGCTCCTTTACATCACTGTTACTGAATCCTATTCTTTGACCGATGACATCCTGAAATTTAGGATCTTTGGTGATTATTGTTGAGCCGTTGCCATTGGTGAAAAAGTCTGCGCCATAGTGCATCACTGATTCATAGTCGTATGAGATTCCATTGGTTTTGCTGGATTCCTTGGCGACTTTATCAAAATTACCCTCATAACCTGTATGACACATAAAAATAAACAAACAAAAAAACAATTATTAAAAGCAAAATACACTTTAAGTCTTTGAAATAAAGCTTAATCTAGAAATCTTCAATGGTGTTAGCCAGCCACACACTAGATGAACTTTATACTGTAATTGCTTTTAAAAATGCTTGGTGTGTATAAGGCTTCCAGTATTTTTGGAGCAAGGCTCAAGTGGACACTCGACAAACTGCAGTTTTTTTTTAACACTTCTGCATTGCCTCATATTTTTAGACTGGAGGCTGCTGCTTGGACTCAACCAATTTCTAACTTCACATTCCTTGGCTCACTCAAACTTAACAATGGCTAAAATACACACTTCATGTTTTGACTCCACAATTGGTCCATAAACCTGTATTCATCTCATTGCCCAATTTGTGGCCAGCCTTGGGTTTGTGATCCACCTACTGTTTCATTTAGGTAGGAATAAATTATTTAATTAAGTTTTTTTTTTTTTTTTTTTTTTTTTTTTTTACCAATTTTCTTTTTCAACCACATCTCTTTGCTCAGACACTACCCATAAAAAACAGGAGTATAAGGGCAAAAGTCTCAAAAATACCCTGAAGGATGTTCTCAAACAGAATGGAAACATAGTTGTCTCTGTCATATCTGCTCTGTTCATGGTTGTAGCCAAGAGCATGGAGGAACTCATGTTCAACGGTGGAAATGGAGTCACAGAACTGGCCGATGGACAGATCCTGTCCACCAGAGATTACTCGCCCAATGTATGAAAAACATCTAAAACGGAATGAAAAAAGGTTACAATCATCAATAAGTCATCTTTGTTTCTATATATATTAAATTCTGCCTGGATGCTGTGTCTCATTTACATAATAACAGGCCCTCAGAACACCAAACACAGCAAAACATACCTTTGTGTATTATCTCAGTATTTCAGAATGATATGTTGTGGACATTAATAAAGATAAAGATAAAATAGAAAAACAACAACAAAACAATAGTATCATACATACCCATCCAACTTTTGAGCTTTAATGTAATAGTCCTCCATATCTCTTTCCCTGAAGTCAATACAGGACTTCAACCTGAACTGGTCAAGGGCTAACATGATGACCCCTTTAGCATTCATATCTTCAATTGTTCATGGACAAAGGGGAAGAAATAAGAAATGTCAGGAGGAACCAGTTAAAATGATATGCGAAAACAAATCATTGGAGCATTTTTAACACAAATTCTTTCCTTGTATTCAGTCAGACTGGCTGTAGAGGTTGTTTTAAAAGCTACTAGAATACATCTCCTACTGTATTGTTCAACAGCATATCTTATCTGCTCCTCTTACAAGCACAACTGAGCTGCCCCACCCCACCTCCTACAAAGTTCCTGCTATATTTACCAAGGCTGCCGTCCAAAACATATGGGACTGGGGATGGCCACAGTATTCCATCATTATTTGTAGAGCTCCTTTGAATGTTCGGTGGCTTAAAGTATTTTTTTAAGAAAAAAAAAAAGAAGAATTTGATGAAATGAGATAAAAAATGCTTGTCATTTTGATGATTCACAATTAAAAACTAAACTCACCTTCAGAATGTCATCATGCACTGAATCTGGGAGAAAGCATATAACATTAAAACCTTTTGTTGCAACACAATAGAGACAATTTGAAGTTCCCACAAGCTAATATTTATAACATGATGTAGACTTTACCCTTGTTTGCTTCTGCAATGCTTTTCTCTTGACCAATATCTACAAACAAGATGAGATGCTGCCTTTAATAATGTGTATTAACAAGATACTTATGATGACTAATTTAATGAAGAATATATAACAGTGCAACGTACCTTCTATTTCTGGTCCCTTCTGTTCAAATAATAACCAAAAAAACAAACAAAAAACAAAACAAAACAAAACACATTAGATTACATCAGCATGAGAAGATATAATCCTACTGAAATACTTTGACTGTTTATTTATTTATTTATTCAACCCTTATTTGTTTATTTATTCAACCTTTCATTTATTTATTCAACCTTTTATTAAACATTCCCTGATGTTAAAATATACAGTTTCATAGAGATTTGAAATCAAAGGGTTGCTACATGATGAGTTTCATAAGTATATCATGAAAATCATATTATAAAAATAAAAATTTTCCTTTTATTTAAAGCTCCTGTGAGAACTTTTTTTCCCCTGAAACAAATAATTCAACAACAACATTCAATCACTCGTCTGAAACCTTCCCTCTGGAATCAGTTTCAGACACTAAATATGATTAGATATAAGCAGTTGTTGTTGTTAGTCATGGTCTTGTTTACTTTTGGTGCTCATTTACTGACATGCTAATTTTGTTCAGTCTGTTTTATGAGATGTCAAAAACTCCCCCATATAATCTTTTGATAATAATAATAATAATAATAATAATAATAATAATAATAATAATAATAATAAATTATATATATATATATATATATATATATATATATATATATATATATATATATATATATATATATATATATATATATATATATATATATATACCACTGCACAATAGTCACAAATTTACACATTGGATTGTTAACAATGAGACACCTGACTCTTGCATACATTTTTTCTGACTCGGGAGATTAATCTTAAATTCACAGAAAACACAGACATTCAATAATCCAATTCTCTTACCTGGTTTTGGGGTGATGCAGTTGAAACAGCCAAATTCACAACAAGGAAAATGAAGATCTTCATCCTTGCTGTGTATTTTCTAACCACACCTCTATCTTAAAACTTAGATTTCACAAAGAAAAATAAATACCTTTATTGAACCTTCTAATATTCTTTGGATAATATGTCTCCTCGTGAAAGAACAACTGCCCACCTGTTTCCTCCTGCTGGTCTTGACTGTGTCTTCCTTCTGAACTGCACATGAGAAATTGTAACATGAGAGCTTTAAGCGGGCATGAAGACCCAACTCAGTAAACAAACAGGTTTTGAACATTTCAAACAATTGTAGTCATGCACAGAGCGTCATCGTCAAAAAAGAAAAAAAAAATACTTCAAATTCTTGCACAAAAGGTGTTTGTGCTGCCGTGCTGTCAAGATGATCATCTTCGTCTTTGTTGTACACTTTGTTAGAACTGACACATGTCAGCCTTTTATCAGACCATTGAGAAATACCATCAAAGGATAGAGAGGATACTCCTTGTGGCAATGAAAACAGACAACATTTTTCAGGGCTCTTGTACATCAGGGGATTTTATTCAAGTAAAAACTTAACTTTTTTGCACCAACCATTTTCTCTTTGCAGTTAATTTGAATCAAATTTAACAGCAAACTGCCAAACTGTGTTCTGTGTAATGATAGAATAGAACTGAAAAATAAATAAATAAATGAATGAATAAATATAATAAATTGACGCCAAAATGTGCATAATTTCAGCCAAAAAGCTGCAATACCAAGCAAGCAAGATCATGGTGACAAAGCAAGCATGCATATGTTTAGCACGATATGATTCATTAGAAAGCGCAATAATCACAAAATGACCTGATAATCAAAAAGCAATATTCAAATAAAAAAATGATTGATTTAACCAAAAATAATCAAATCAGAAATCAAAAATGATCAAAAATCAGGAAGTGTTTTCCAAAAAATTGTGATGGTAAGTTTTTCCAAAATTCAACAATTGAAAAAGAGTCTCACCAATTTTGCTGAGTAGAGTTGCAGTTGAGGCCAGCACTCACCAGAATCAATGACTGAAAAATCAAAAAGTTTTCTTGATGAGCCTGTCCACAACAAGGGAAAGAATCTTCTCAACTCAAAGATTAACTCAAAGATGTCCAGATGGACTTAAGAGTCCATTTTTCTTTTAGCAAAAATCAGTCTCTCAAGAATCAAGCTTGATTTGGCAGGAGTTGAGCATCTTTTCTTTTGAGAGCGTTGAATCCCCTGACGTGGTCCTTGTTGATGATGGATCTTGTTCGATGGCAGCCGCCCCAGGTTCTGAACCCTGTTCTGCTTAATCACTAATCTTTAATCGACCCCTTCTCCACACATGCCACTCCTGCTCAGCCCGGTGATACTTTTACCTATTATGGCATCAAATGTTGGTTCAGGAAGTACCTTTCCCGACATTGATATCGTCATACATTAACTTACATCAATTCAAGGCCCTCTCTATGGACTCAACTGTTAGCTAGCTTCCGCTACTCTGTAACTTTCCAGTAACCTTAGGCTTTTAATAGCTCTGTTGATTCACATGTACCTTTTCATTAGGCCTTAGTCACAGTTAGTTTTTATTATTATTTTTTTTAATATTACCTTTATGGTTTTACAACTGTCTGATTCAGAACTTGAATTAAAACGTATTCCTATGCTATCTTTATTAATACTTTACTTGATGCAAAAGCTGCTTGGTTATAATTAAAACTAAATGAAAACTCTTCTGGCTCTTAATTATTGAGGATCTCTGCTCCTGATAAAATCACTTTCTCTGTTTGTCTTTCCCAACCCCTTGGTCAGATCTCTACCACTTGAACCCTGTTCTTGGTTCCTGTTGATGGGATCTGTTGCTGCACTCTCTCTAAGGCTTGCTTCTCCCCACTATCCGCTTACCTGATATATAGGCCTGACCTATGACCTGACCTTGCTCTGATCCCTAAACCCTGTGGATCTGGTAGCGCTGGCAACAAATGATGTAAAACTTACTGTGAAGAGGTTACAACTCTGCCAGGAGCAACTGACTTTGCCTAAAGAAAAACACAAACTTACTCAGTGCACATTTAACAATGTTTTGCACAAGTATGACATATCCAAACGTACAGTACAAGTACAGAAATCAACCAGATATTTGTTGAAAGGCTTTTGATCTCACCATCTTTTCGCATGGACTGTGGTCAGAGCTGTTTAAGTGAGTGGATGTCAGTTTGGTCGGTGGATGTTTTGGACAAGGCAGAGAGTTGTCATGCTTCAAGCTGGAAATATCTAGAGACAGAATGTATGTATTTAAATAAAAGTTGAACAGAAAATAACCCACATATTTTCCTCCTGGAGAACAGGCTCTGAAGGTCCATGTAATTAAAAAAAAAATATATATATATACTAACACGCTTCCAGGATGGGTTGGTTATTGTGTAAAAGATTTACTTGATCATACATGTAATTTGGGTAAAACACAGATGCTAACCTTCCAATGAGAAGAGGAATACTGCAGTCCCCCCCTTCAGGAAGTCCCGCCTCCTAATCCGCTCCACTGGAAGAAACAAGTTGGTTCCATAGGCATGGTTCACGTAAAGAGTTTCTCCATTACTTCTTATTCTTCGTCCTACTGTACTAGGATTGTCAAACGCAGCTTCAGAGAAACAGAAAACATGTTTGCTTTCATATTTACATCTGCAGTGACATCAATACGAGTGCTAAACCTTCATCTTGTGATTAAGAGATATCCAGAATAGACAGAACAAAAATGTAAGGCAGTAGAAGCCAACACTGACTAGAATTTAAACCTATCTGCTTTGATATCATGGCAAACTAGAGATTGATCAGAAAAGCACAGATCTTGTGAAAGTTAGCCTTAAAAGCGACATATTAGATGTAGTTGACCATAAAGAAATGTTCGCTAAAGACTCACTGTAAGTTGGATCTGTGGTAATAGTGATCTGTTTCGACATTTGATGCTGAATGTGTGGGTTCTTGTCCAGCATGATAAAGGTCACCCTTCTCCATGGACATGGCCATTCCAGTGTTGAATCATTGTCTCCTGACACAAAACGGAAATACACTCCAAAGAAAGTTTCTCGCAGAGCAATCAGCATCTGGTAGGCATAACCTTCAGGAGAGTACACACGGGGGCTGTGCAGATAACTGTTATAGTCAGTACTCATCAAGAGACTCTCAAAGTCTGGGACCTCCCAGACATGATGTGGACATCCAGTTTCCGATAGATTGATGTCATCGATGGAAAAGCCTCCTGAAGACTCTTCGTTTCCTTTACGCACTTCAAACACAACTTGGAAAGGCTTGGCAGCGTTCAGGTGCACTTTGTGAAATGTCCATTTGAAGGTTTGTTCACCTGCAGGGGGAACAGTTAACAAATGATTGCTTTTATTTGTTTAAGTGTTTGTCAAGGACAAGTTATGTCAGTTACTTGACAGTTTTGCACAAAGAATAACTCCAGAGGTTTTTTAAGGTGGCAATCTCATTTTGTTACAAAATTTGCAATGCTTGGTGGGTGAACCCCTATGATGGTGGTCCTCTAAATTTACTGCTAGCGCTACCAGAAGATGCAAATTTAGACCATTTGTTAAATCCTTAGATCCTAATTTAGTATTTTTTTTTCAAATCCAGGTTGTCATTCATGGTGCCCAGAGGATCACTCGCAATAACTTCAGTAACACTATTTTTTTCTCGTCACACTTTTGGTCTAACATTCGGTTTGGTGTTAACATTTATGATCCCCACAAAGACTTCACTTTTTTCGTACAAACATCCATCAATACTTTTGTTTTTATTTTCCTTCTTAAGGAAGCGTCGTTAAATCGAAAGACAGTTTTTTTTATCAGCATACTAACACTCAGAAACAGAGTTTTCTATTTTCCTCACCTGTGATCTGATCCACGAGGCGTTTCTTTCCAGTGCTGTCCGTCTCATCCTGGAACTCTCTGATCCAGATGTTGAGCTGGTCAGACCAGCTTCCACTGTGGTAATAGAAGAACTGGAGACACTGGACGTAACATTTTGCAGTAGGGATCATCTTCTTGGTCTCAAGCCAGGCTGAGTCTCCCTCCTGACCTGATACTGTGCTAGCATGCATGAAGTAACCTGAGAAGTGTTGGGGTTGGGGGTAAGACACTTGTTTTGTGATTTGATATAAAAATTGCTTGCTTGTTGGAAATTTGTTGTTATGTTGTATTAGTGACATTACCTCCTGGCTTGTCCAGCGTGGTATGGTCAGTGGATGGATTTCTATCCACAGTGCTCAATCGCTTCCAACCTTTGACCAAACCTGTTTTACAATAGCTCATCCCACAGGTATCATTAGTAAAGCTGCATTGCTCCATAAAAGTGATGGATGCATCTGTGGTCAAACAGAGGATGTTTATATCATACTACTGCACTGCCAGTACATATCTTAAGTGAAGGGCCTGTGTCCACTTTTGGCATTTTTTTTTAAATGAAAGCACTTGTTGCAAAACACCTTCAGTGTCAGTCAGCTAAGGCAGTGTTATGAAGTTCCACTGAATAGAAACACATGAAGCACCCAAGACCCAGGAAAGCTGAAGTGCTATATGATAATTTCAGTTGTGCCGCTCTAATTTGAAGCCATGGGTGCTGCTAGTGTGAAAATACTGTAAGTGGACACAGGCCCTTAATGCTTTAGACAGATTTTACAGCATGGTAAGAACTTTGCCAACTTACTGCAGTTATAAAGGCGATTCAGCCTGTACATATCAAGGGAACTCATTTCCATTCGCTGGCCTATTTGGTCTTGATACTCAGGAATCTTAGTGATAATGGTGTCTCCAGAGTTTTTAGAAAAGGCCCTTCTGCTGTAGTGCATCACAGAGAGGTAGTCATATGGAGCATCAAAGGTTTTACTCATGGCTCGGCTCAGTTTCCTGAAATTCGACTCGTGCTCTAAGACAGAAACAAGATAAAACTAAAGATTAAAATCTTAGTTTTATTGATAAGAAAATAAGTGTTTGATTAAACTGATGATGATACGTGTTCAAATATTCACCTATATTTTCAAAAATGTTTTTAAAATGGAGATATTTTTACTGTCTCTGATGTTCCTCCAGATGATGGTTATGTAGTTGTCTCTGTCATATCGTGCCTGTTCATGATACAAGCCCAAAGCATGTATGAACTCATGCTCAACTGTGCCAAGGCGATCGCATCGCCTACCGATGGAAACAACCTGGCCACTTTTAATGGTTCTGGACACATAAGAGTAACACCTGCAGAAGAAAAGTTTAACACGTATTATACAGAATCAATAATTCAAGGGTCAAGGGGAAGGGGAAGATAAGGTTACTGAATTATGGTTGGAGAAAAAAGTGGTACCCTCGACTCTTTCTGACTGAGATGTAGTATTCCTCCGACCGTCTGGGCCTGAAATCAATACATGTCTTCAGGCGGAAATGCTCAAAGGCCTGAAGAATGACCCCTTTAGCATTCACATCTGTGGTCACAGACAACACAGAGGATCAGGAGAACTGTTCCTCAGCTCCTTGCAAACTTCTCATGCTTTAGAGATGTACAAACAGTGAGAGAGGGAAACTAGCCGACTGACTGCAACTCACCAAGGTTTGCTTCTAACACGTATGGAACAGGGATGTCCCACAGCTTCTTTTCATGCAGAGCAGGGCTCCTGGCAACCCTGCTTTGTGTCTGTACTTCCTTATAATGTAAAGTTGTAGAGTTAATGACAAACAACGTAACATTGAAAAAAGAAGATGGCGTATAATACATATTGCTTACTTCCATAATGTCCCCCTCAAGTAAATCCAAGCCTGCAAGAAATTATGAAGTTCATCAATTATGTGAATGGAGGCAAGAATAAACATTACTTGAGGTAAATGAAGTAACTGTGACTCTGTATTTCCAGTTTCTTAAGGCTCCATCACTAATAGCATCTTTTGTTGTTTTATTCATATAAATCTAAAGGAAACTATTACATTTCATATGGTAAAGTTTTATCTGCAGTTTGTTCTGAATTGAGTCCCCATTTAAACACACACATTTGCATACCTTCATTTATTTCAGTTATGTCCAAGTCCTCATCATCACCATCCATGTCTTCAAAATAAGACACATGACATGATCAATCTTACACCTTTTCAATGTAAATTCTCTGTAAGTTAGGCTGTCAGGAGATTTTTTTGTAGTAATATGATAAAAGTGAAACATGTATATGCTTTATAAAGACCTTCTTACCTATTATCCATGGGTCAAAAGACTGAAATTGAATGAATGAGAAGTTATAGGAGTTTTTAAGTGGTGTTAATCCAAAGACAAATACATGCAACCAAAATCTTTGAATAAACTTACCGTGACACGGTGAAGTAAGCTCAGCACAATAATAACGTAGAAATGCATTTTTGTGGATAAAACCGCAAAATTATTCAGAAAAAAATGCTCGATTGGAATAAAATTCAAAATAAGTTAACTCTAAAAAATTCAATAAATAAACCAACATGCAACACAAAGATCAAGGTTAAGTCTCCTTTCTGTTATCTCCCCAAATCAAAGAGTTTTCTTCCTTAATGAGGAGCATTTTTGATGTCTGAACCTCACAATCCACAGGTCAGTGAGTGATGTCTACAACCACAAGACTTTCACATTCACAGAGTTCAACAGGATACAAAACATGTTCCTCCACAAACACAAACTTCATTTAAAAGCTAAATAATCAAACAATTCCCTCAAGGCCCCAGAGACAGTTTTGTGTATAAATGTGTGACTGATATTTGTCAAGAGCCCATAAAAACACTCAGGCATTAGTCGACAATATGTTCAAAAGTTTAAAAAAAAAAAAACTGAATTTTTCAAAAAAGAAAGATTTATGTGTCACCTTTTGACCAAATTCCTGCTTTATGTCTGAGTTTGAAGTCTTCAGGCAACATGTTGCTTCATATGTATTCTGTAAAAATAGCTCTTAAACCAGTCCGTCATGTTTCTGAGACAGGGCTGAACCAGTCTGCTCATCTCACCTCCAGGGATGTAAATAAAGAACAGTTGCAGATCTTTCTGTTTTTTAAGGTAACTGAAGATTAATATTTTTAATACAAGCTGCAACACCATCTCTATTGTGGCTCATGGGAGTTCTTGAAGGTCCCGAGTGAGCATAGCAGAGACTCTTAGCATCCTTTGAACAAGAAGAAGCTACATACCAGCATATGGAAGACAAAAGAGAAGATACAGAGTGAGCGATAACACACTGTACTCAAACTCTTTTTGTCCGGCTTAATACTGTTAAGCTCATGAGGCAGTCATGATGACAGACATGTGGTGTTGACTCTGTCACTAAGATCGCATCTTGGCTCAGCGAGGGATGTATGTGTGAGATTGTATCAGAGCTTGTCATGAGTCTTTAAAGATGGAAATGTCTCTTGGGTTGCTTCACCCCTTTCATTCAGGCTGAAATATTTTAAAACTCTTTGGTATTGATTATCCTAAAGGAAAGAAAATCTATCATTACCACGCAGTTTTTCCCAAATAACTTTTGAGTTAGTTTGCAACTTTTCAAGCAGAGCAAGAAAAAAAAGGGAAAATTCACATTTTAGGAAGAATGTGATATATGTAAAAATAAAATATCTGGGAAAATTTACAGCTGGGATAAGCTGGCTGTTTTGAGCACAATGGAAGTAATTCATAAAAATGTACAGGCAAGATTTATATAAGCTATACATGTTGGGTTTTCAGACTGATTGGATCACACAGTTTAACATACACAAGCAAAATGTGTTGCTCAATGTGGAGAGGCACAGAAGTCTGTTTCTTGTGTGAGAGACTTCTGTTAAAGCAATGTTGTGACATGACTTACATCACACCCTCATTATCCACTAAACCGTCCAGTTTGGTGAACAGCTGGGAGTTACTGATGAGACAGGCTCAAAGTCTGGAATTTTAAAGCCCTTTTCAGAAATATGAATCTGTAGACCCATGGAAAGACTTCAGCTTGTCAGCGTTGTTGGTGAGAAACGCCTGCAGCATCAGGAAGCGGGACTGTCATAGTTATCTAAAGTACTGTATGGGAAACCTCCATAAGTAACATATAGGGGAGACCGGGTATTCTCAAACTGTAATGCAAAGTACCCACACTACAAATGGCACCAATTCAAACCTCTGCAAGAATATCACAGACCTCACCAGGTGATGCCAAATGCATGGCGGTCTTTTGTTACAACCATCCCCACTACAGTTGTAACAGTTTGTCAAAAAAGTAAAAACAGTGGTCACACCCCTTAAAAAGAGCTTCATTAAAATAGAACAACTCAGAACAATGTGCCTCTGAGACCAACCATAACTCACTTTCTGTTTGACTCAAGAGTTCATCATCGACAGTTTGTATGCTCAAATACTATGGTGTAGCTGTGTGAAGAACACATAGGTCTAACAAAAAAATAAAAAATAAAAAATATTTTTTTGTGTGTTAGTGTGTGTGTGTGTGTGTGTGTGTGTGTGTGTGTGTGTGTGTGTGTGTGTGTGTGTGTGTGTGTGTGTGTGTGTGTGTGTGTTTAATCAAAGTCACAAATGATTGTTACCCTGGAGAGGTGGCTTTTTCTTTTTTTCTTTTTTTCTTTTGAGGTGCAACATTTCCTCAGTGCATTTCACTGGGTCCAGTAACCCACACTGGGGTATCACTGAACCCTCAGCTTATGCAGTGATTTGTAATAACTTGGCAAATCCATGTGCTTTCATGACTGATCTGACTGACTTGCTGTACTCTGTGACATCATCAAATGCTTTTTATAAAAACATCTGCAGGCACACCTCTGTCAGTCTTTCTTTTCCACTGCCTAGTTGTTGTGTAACATTATAAAAATCAAGAAAATGTTTTTAGTTGTACATAAAGGGATGGTTGTGACACTTAAAAAAAAAAATGTTACAACCCACCCTACCCCTGTTAGCCAGTGTTTGGCTAGCTGTATTAGCATAGTGGATTGAAATGAGAAAAAAATGCATTACATTTTGCCTGAGAAACTACAGTTTATTCTGATATATGTCAAGTGGTTTTATCTGGAATAGTATAAGTACTAAACAAAACATAGTCTTGGTCAAAATTTTTCCTTTTTTTAAATTTTTTTTAAAATTTTTACCTCAAAATCAGTTTTTTTTTCCTCTATAGAATCTACATGCACCTGTGTCCAGGCCTGACAATCACCATGTGTGATCAGGGTGGGTAAATATTGAAATGGTCATATGACTCCTGTCTTATCCCTGATTGGTGGAATTGGTGATGTTACAACTCTCTCCATGTTGCAACCATACCCAGTCTCCCTTACTTAAAAACATACTGAACTCAAAGTGTTTTTTTTTGTGTGATAAACCCTCAAGACATAATCTGATTCACAATGATTATCAGCAGTTTAGTCCCTCTTATTATCAAAAACCACTTTCACTATCAGAATCATGTGCATGTATCACAGCTCAGCTGTACTCTGAGCATGTGAGAAAGAAGACACGATCACCTTTTGCTTCTAGTTTGATACAAGGAACAGCAGTAGACCCTGGTCAGAAGACCTGAGGGATCTTTGTGATGTAAGGATGAAGTGGGTCTGATTGTGGGTGGTGTTAAAAAAGGATTTTAAAATGTCCTCTGAATTTGACTGGCAGCCAGCTTTTTTAGATCAAATGTAGATGGTCTTGGCACGATTTATTGTGACTGGTGAAGATGGAAGGAAAGTAGTCACACAGAGAGAAAAAAGGGAAAAACTACTCATTTTTTTTGGAATATGAAACCACGGAACCATGCAATGTGTCTAAAGTAGAGAAGACATGAACCGGTTGATGATTTGATGTGTTTGTCAAAAAGTATTCTAGCATCAAAATGACACCAAGATTTTTGAGGCTTGTTTGTATCCAAGTGGAAAGGGAACCAGTAAAAACCTGGCCATAATTTTATCAGAATCAAAAATGAAGGCCTCTGTTTAATCTGAGTTTATCTGGAGAAAGTTATCATTCATCCAGTTCTGTCAGACAGCTGAGCAGGTTAAACAGTTTTTCAGCATTATCAGGCTTCAGAGAAACATGCAATCATGAATGTAACAATGGAGCAAGATTCTCTTGAACCATGTGAACATGTCTTCACAGCTGTCAACGTATAGAGACAGCACACCCACATGGGATGATCTGAGACAAATGAACCTCAGTTAAGATGATGAAGGATGGACAGGACTGTGTTTCTCACGATGACTGAGGAGGTTAAGGGTGGCAGTGTTCTTTTGTTTTGTTTTGTTTTTTGTCTTTTTTGGATACAAGCTTCTCCACATTCTTTGCTAGTTCCCTGCAACACTTGGGGTGCAAAGCTTTCAACAATTTAATTTGTATTTCTTCTTTTCTTTTCAACCGATCTGTCAGGTACATGCTGTACAGTTGGTTTAAGCAGGTGTTCTCCTATTGTCTGTCTGCAGGATAGTAACACAGCCCAGCTTAGACTACTTATCAGAACTTAAGTTATCAAATGTAAATGTTTTATAACTTGAAGTTCTTTGTCTGAAAATATATTTGGGCACAGACTGTAGTAAAACTGAACGGATTAAAGTTTGATCTGTGGATGGTTCATGGGCTCTAATGCAGATTTTACTTTACCCTAATATGCAGAAATTTTCAGTTTCTATTCTCTCAATTTAGGAAATAGCCAAATACTAAGAATCAGACTGAGTAAAATGAAACATATCCCCACTTTTTTTTTCCTGAACAAATATAAGGTCTGTTCTCTGCCATGGTTTGTTATTGAAATGATTGGTTGGTCTTTATCTCTCCCACTGTGACACTAGAAAGACTGAGTGAACTGCCACCCTCTCCATGGATTCACAAACACTAAGCATCACTTCCTCAGCAGGGAAAAACAGAAATCATTAGTACGGGATGCAGGTTCATCTTCATTATTGTGACAGGTTTCTGCAAACATTATAAAAGCACAACAACGTTTCAGTTTATCAGCCCGCTGCTGCAGTCCATGGAGAAAGAAAGAAAAGAGCCACCAGGGAAAGGGTGGAAATAAACCCTGTAATGGAGATAATTAAGTCTGAGATTGCAATTAAAGAAGATGATGAACAGCAGCTGTTCTGGGAGGAATTTGACAGGGAATCATTAGAGGAAGATTAAGAGATTGCATCTTTTTGATTAGAAGATGTAATGTAGATATTATCATCAGATTGTATCAGGAAGGCAGATCTATCCTGTTCCTAAGTGATCTTATCTTATTTTGAGCTTTTACATGCCAAAATTAATATCTGGATTCTTTGAAAGAGTAAAAACAGAATTGCCAATATATTAAGGAAATGTTTCTGTCATGTTTCTTACAAAAACAACAACAACAACAACAACAACAAAAAAGTCTATATTGAAGAGACTCCAAAGTACATTTTCTTGCCCTACTGGTAGAATTTTTACTCAATACAAGCAATTTCAGTGTGATTTTTATTATATAATGTCTCAAAATAAGACCTTTTTAGATTAGTTGATGAATCAGGCTCATCTTAAGTCTAATTAAATCTTATGCAAAAACAATTAAAAAACAAACAAACAAACAAAAAACAAAACAAAAACAAAACAAAACAAAACAAAAAAAAACACTTGCTTAGTCAAAAGGCACTTGCCCAGCTGTGAAATCAAATCAAGAGTTTTGGCACTAACTACTCCACCATTGTGTAGCCAAGTGGTCATCAGAGGCAAACATTTCACCTGAAAGGATCAATGTATTTCTTTTTATTTTATAGCAATCCATCAAGAACCTCCTGATTTGACCAGAGAAGATCAAGGATCAAAATTTACCAAAGTGATTCATACTCTGATGACTGTGAATACCATAACAAAAGTCATTTTATTGCTGTCTGAGCTGTAAAATGCATCAGAGCTCATGTTTTCCAAAAGAAAGGTAACAAAACTGAACCATGTAACAGTGTAATAGGAGCAAACAGAGCAGCAAATCAACAATCAAAACACAAATAACATGTAGAAAATGTCACAAAGCCACCACTGAAGAACAAAGGATCTTTCTCTGTGATAAGAAGTTACGCACATCTTCAGATGTATTTTGTCGTTTTAAATTTCAGTGTTGACATGTTTCCATGTGAAACCAAACAGGGAACAAAATGAGTCAGCAAAACACACAAGTTCATCGAGTCATTTTTCCCACCCCTGTCTTCACTCTGTCTCCTGAGGGCTCTTATCGTGCACGTGTGTGATAGCACATCTGACTCTAGATGAGTCAAATGTAAGCCTATGATTTTGTAACAAGGTGCTGAGAGTGATAAGCAGAGGGAGAATTCAGATTTAGGAGAAGAACATTTATTGAAATATTCCTCAAATCAACTTGATGACCTGTATGGATCTTATACATACTCTCATTCCGGCTGGTTAGTAGTTGTTACTGTATCACCGGTTCATTGGAGAAATTATCTGGCAATAAGTTTCTCTTCGCTGTTCATCACCTTTATCAGAGAAAACAAACTGTGGACACGTGCAGAGAAATGTAAGATACATAACACAGCATGTGATCAGTCATAGTACTACCGTTATTATATGAAGTGTCAAACAAACTTCCAAGAAAAAAACTTGCTGTGCTTAAAAACAAGTTCAAAAATCAAGTCCACCCACATAGATCCTGCTCATGATGGCATCTGTTTTGTTAAACCACAAAAGAGAATAGGGTGTGTTCAGATTTTAAAAGACAGCTGCTATGAATGTTCATCATTTCTGGAATTGGTAAAGAAAACAGCCCAGGACACAAAAACGACTTATGTCATCTGATACATTTAAATGTCACTGAGATAAGAAACCTTAATGCCTGGTTACAAGAGATGTGAGATTTATATCACTGCTGTAACTGCAGAATACAAAATATCTATATCTCACCAATCCATCATGCTTTAGATTATATAGCCAGATAAGAAGTTACAGTTCAGTGCTATTCCAGCATCCTCCTTCACTTCTGCTTGGGCATGCTCCAGGAGATTTGGAATGGAAATGGAAGTAATAGGTGGAAAACAAGGATTAGATATATCTACCTGTATATGTAGGTATGAGTGTTCTTCTCTGTATTTCTTGTAACCTGTAACCTGTTTCTTCTATCACTACCTGTAGTTTCACTTAAACATTCAAATCATCAAAGACAGAATATGACAGAATACCTAGGAAGCATGTTTTCATCAAAGCACCACCGAGGGCACAGAGTGACTTTTTCAATTATAAAAGGGTGTATCCCCCGTCCTGATGGCAGTCTGTGAATGCAAACTACTCTTCATCATGGTGGCGGAAGAGAAAGTGAGGGTCGTGTTTTCCAGGAGTGCAGATTTGGGAGGAATCTTCTGCATGGGAACCTGGACTTACTACCCCCAGCAGACCTTCCTGGTATCACAATCACTGCACCACATATATTCTGGGGCAATGCTGCATTTCTTCTTCACCAAAACCTGATACGACTATTTCCCAATAATATATATTGAAGGGGAGGTTGGGGGTTGTTTTCAAATGTTTTGTGTGAAACCTAAACTGTTTTAATTACATTAACAGGAAAAAAAACTTGATGAGGCCAAGAAAATCTACAACTACTGCCACTCATACCAGGAGAGTGGTAAAGCACAGCTTTGGTATCCTGGCAGCACAATGGCAAATTCTGAGGATTACCAACTGAGTTCCACCCAGCAAAACTATAAAGATTGTGAAGGTCTGTGTACCTCTGCACAATTATTTAAGCAGCGCAGATGATGCCAACACCCCTGCCACCTGTTACGTCCCACCCAGGTTCATAGACTCTTCAACACCAATGGGCGATTCTGTGAGTGGGGAGTGGAGGGGAATGGAAGCAGGCGACGACAACTTCCTGTACACTGGCTGTTTCAACAAAGCACAAGCAACTCGGGCTGAAGTCTCAGCTCAAAGTGACTTTAAGTCATTCTTCTTGACAGAAACAGGACTCAAACCCTAACAGGTAAATGAGCTATGCTAAAGAGGGATGAAGAAAATACAGGACTGCAGTGAATTTCAAATTCAACTTTATTTTTTAATGCAATTAAACTGCCACAAAGTGTGTATCATTCTTATTTTATCAATAGTTGTCAGAAAAATAAATTGTCAAAATAACTTTTGTATCTGTGATTCATTTTACCAATGTGCACCAATTAAAACAATACACAACTAACTAAATGAACACTGTTATCTAAATGAGATGTGTACTAGACATTTGGCTGCATGGCCTCCATAAGAAGTTGAGGAATTTTAAGTTTGACTCTTTCCTTTTCTAACACCACAGCCAAATCCCAAGTTTTCATTCTTCTTATCGGAGGCTCTCCTTTCGTCTAACATTTCCACTTCTTTAGTCTGCACCCTCTTCAGCTTTGGTCCTGGCCCTGGATTTCTCGAAGCACCTATTTATTTGTTTATTTTTAGCAGAACAGTATGAACCTTTGGTAGAATACAAGTATAGAGCAACATATTAGTTGCTCAACTTAACTGTGAAAACAGGCACCACCAGCCAGTCAATGCACCTGAATGTACCTGCCTCCTCATTTTTAAGCTGGCGAAGAAATGATTCAGCTTAAACCTGCTCTGAATAGTTGTGACAACAAACACCTTTCATACATGACTCCTGACACTCCTTTGGAACATGTTATCATGTAAAGCGAGCTTCATGTTCCCTAACATGGTATGCAATAAACTAAATACTATCACATCATCAGTGTGCTTTGAATCACATTTTTGACAGGTTTGAGATGCTTGAGGACTGGTGAGACCGTTGGCAGGTGGATGCAGAGGCGGAAATCAAAACCAAAACGTAGCCGTTGGCGCTGATATCTTCAGATTAAAGTGCTAATTAACTAAATATCTTGTAAAAACGAATGCAGTAACAGCTGTTATAAATTTGATAATGGATTTTTCATGCCAAAATTTGTAGCCATTGCTCCTTTTCAAAAAATATTGTTTTGTTTAATCATCCCTAAGTTTCCTATAAGAACAAGACACTGACTAAATAGTTAAATCTCTTGTTTTTTCTAATGGCTTTTGCGAATATTTGGAAAGCTTTGATAGAATGAGCAGAGTATAAATGTGCCACTTTTAAGAGCGGTGGACTTTCATAGATAAAATGCACGATATATAACTACAAATCAATTGTAGTTCTTGTGACTTAATTCTTCACCATTTAAGATCTCATACTCAGACCCCACCAATGCTATGTCACAGTCAGACCACTTGATGGCAGTGTTATCTCTTTTTTTACCTTCAGCATTTACAATGATGAATTGTGCCATTAATTGTGATTCATCGCAAGTTTTTTTTTTTTTTTGTCTCATTTCTATTTCACCCTCACTGTATTGGGCTTTATTCTGTCCTTAGCTGAGGATCACGTTACCCTCTGCACAGTCTGTATACATACTATTTACTAAAGTTCTTAAACTGTATCAATACTTTTAGAAAGTCATTTTTAACAAAATATTCATGTGATATAAAACATGACATATAGTAGTGAATAATTCTGGTCCAGCACTAAATGACAACCTGATTATCAAAGTAAAAGCTCTTTCTTTCTTTCTTTCTTTCTTTCTTTCTTTCTTTCTTTCTTTCTTTCTTTCTTTCTTTCTTTCTTTCTTTCTTTCTTTCTTTCTTTCTATTTTTGTGTGTGCATATGTCAGCACCAATTTTCCTCTGTGAACTGTCATAACTCAAGGATATAGTAAAGTAAGTTTGTAAATACATACAATGTGACAGTAAAGCTACCATAAGGAACTTTATTTGGTGAGTATTTTGGTAACCTTGTGGGTAAATCTCTAATCCCTTTGTTGATTTTATCCTGTATAATGCAAGTTCTGTTTTTTGACAACATTTTTTTCTTTAGATCTTTCTTTCCTAGTCTTTGTCTATTTCTTGGAATCTATCTCATGTACTATTTTTACAGCTGCCCTTCATTAGAAAATTTTGACAAACTGTTTTAATATTTTATTGCTCTGTGAAAATCTGTTTACTTTATTTTAACCTCATTTGGCTGTTCAATTGTTTGATTGAACTTATATATATCTTTTGATTATTTTCTAAAAATATTTTCTTGGATGGACATTACTGTTCTGAACTGCTCTCCTTAACAGTCCTCTACACAGACTTTTAATGGCAAAGAAAAGTCTCACTTAAATATTTTCCATTAACTGTCGTGCCGCTAACTATTGCACAACATTAAGGTTTTGTCTCCCAGGAGTGCCTCGTAACCGTCTCTGTTCTGGATCCAGACCAGCTGATAACAGACCATAAAGCCTGAGAGAGTTTACAATGACACATCGAGACAGCCATCTCCTGATCAGACCAACATCTATGGTCTGTAAACAACATTAACATCTGCATCAAAGCAGAAGTGAATCTGTGAGTCGTTTCAGGCAAGATGTGTCTTGTTCAAAGTTTGTGCGTCAAACAACAGCTCCCTCCTCTCCCTTTAAAGAGCTTCTGAAAGCAGCCGTCAGGCTGAAGGCCTCCACAATGCCTTTAGGCTCTCTGGACTGGTAGTACTGTGTGAAAAGTCACGCTGTGTGCCTACACAAGTGCAAATTGGGGAGACAACAGGTCAGAGCATAAAAGGGTGAAATCAAATTAACATTCCTTTAATCACATGGTGCTTTGGAGTTGTCTGACGGAAATTTGTGCCTTAAAAAACTGGAAAAAACTGGTCTGTTAGAACCACTTTTTGATTTTAGTGTTTTTTTTGTGGGCAGCCGGTCGAAATCCGTCCAAACAAAGCCCAAGTTTGAAACCACTGTCCTTGAAATTTATGTTATCTCAAGAATACCCCATACACCAACACACTCACTTTCATCTGTCTGGAGTCACATGGTCCCTTTTACAGGGAAACAAATAAACATGTGTGTGTGTTTATGTGTGAGTGTGTGTGTTGAGTTGTCACTGGACTCTGGCCCTCCACGTTGGATGCTGGCTTGATCACTAAGGCCGCGATAAGGTTAGGTCGAGGGGAATTTCCAACAATAGGCAGTTGCACAATTTTGGTTGTTTTTATGACTGATAATTCTGAAGTTGACAAGCGGCACATTTATGTTTCCTTTGATCAAACCTAAGATCAATAACTGCCTTTCCACATTGTGTATCAATGTTTCCAGTGCTTCCTGTGGTCATTTCTGGTTTTGTTTTTGAGTTGAAACCAGAAGGGAACTGTTTCGTGACATGTATTAACAGGTACAGTGTTGGAACAACAGCCTGTGGATAAAGTGGGAAATGGAACTGGGACAGGAGTCAAGGCGTGTTTGGACCTGAAGGATTAAGTATAAACTCTTATTCCCTTCTAGGAAAAACACTGCACATGTAGCTCTGTGGCTTGTGATGAAAGCACACACTCTTTATGTTCATGCAGGTAGTGATGTGAATTTGTCAAAACACTGTGCCCTCTGAGAGTGATTATCTTTTTGTGAATGTGATCGTACTTGTGATAAACTTCACTTCACAGACTGAAAAAGGAAGAGACTCATGCACTTTCCAGATCAAACCTTTTATTCCTGATAACTTACAGAAATTGCTTCCCAAACTCCCCACACACTATAAAAACATTAAGTATTTACAAATCAAGTGCAAAGGTTTGCACCTTACAATAAATATTACGTTGTAGGTTTGCATCCAGCTGAATTTTTTTACAGTACATTTCATATGTTTAAATTATCTTCATGTTTCAAACAGAGGTAGACCAAACAAGGCGAGCATCATAAGAAATGATGGAGCACATGATATGGGGGTTGACTTAGTTGGCTTCCACAAAGGACTGGTACAGAGCCATGAGCTGGGCCTGGAGGTCCTGGGCGTAGGGGTCCAGCTTTTCCTTCAGGTCCTCAGCATAAGGGGCCACCATCTGTTTCACCAGGTTTGCTCTCTGAACCAGCTCCAGCTGCACCTTGTCGCTCATGGGGGCCACGCTATCCTGGAAGTCCTGTAGATGCTGATCCACCCTCTGTTTCAGGTCATCAGTGTAGGGCCCCAGCTGAGCCTGCAGCTCCTTCACGCTCTGCTCCAGACTGCTCTTCAGCTCCTCTGTCCTCTGCATCAGGGTGGCTCTCAGGGCCTCAGAGTCCAGGGAGTCAGCGTAGGGGGCCAGCTCCTGTTTCAGCAGGTCTACTCTCTCCTGGATCTTGGCCTTCATGTCTTCAGTGTAGGGTTCCAGCCTGTCCCTGACTGTGCTCAGCTCCAGGGTCAGCATGTTTCTCAGCACGTCAGCCTCATGTGTGATCTTGGTCACCAGGTCCTGAGCTGCAGGGGGGATTCTCTCCTGGAGAGTGATGGCGTATTTGCTGGCAAGGTCAGCACTTTCTGCCAGACGGGCACTGGAGGGAAGAAAAAATAACGATCAGACCATCAGAAGTTTTTAATTCTATTCCAGTCTTGATGGCTTGATGCTGATGATGTCATATGTTGCATGACTTACTTGACTTCCTGTCCAAACTGAGATTTCCTGATCATCTGGAGTGTTTCATCAGCTGTCTGGGTGGCTGTGGCAATGTGTTCCCAAAAAGCATCAGTCAGCACTTCCAGCTGAGGCTTTGGTTCATCAGCATAGAAGAGGTTGGCGTTACAGCCTGTAGGGAGGACACAGAAACACACTGAGCACAGTGCACATTTTCAAACATCCACCTTTTTAAATTGCTCTTAATTTCTGTTGCAATGCAACTTACCTGACAGAATTGCAATCGCAAGGACAACGAACACCTTCATGACTGCGGCTTTCTGAAAAACAATTAAGATCTAATTAACTCTAAAGCAACATTCAAATGAGAAATGAACCACTATTGAGCCATTAATTTCAAATCTTGAAGTTAAAATGTAGTCTTACCTGCTTTTGACTTGCGTATGTCTGAGCGTTCAATGTGTTTGTGAGTGTGTCTGACCCTCGCTTCCATATATACTGAAGTCAGATGACAGTTGTAGTCAAGAGCCCAAAGTCCAGTAGTCACTGCCAGGTTGTCATAATGGCTCTCTTCCTGTTTCTGCTCCCTCTTTAGGCTACCCTCACCTGACTGCCGAGGCTCTCATACAGACACACAGACATGAGGTTACGGAGTTATACAGCTTTAATAATTTTTTCCTAAATGTAAACCTGACTTCCAGCCCAAGAAGTACAGAAATAGATCCTCAATTGAAACATTCAGGATACAACAATTAACAGTCCACGCTGTCAGTGTTAACAGCAGATAACAGCAGATAACCTCAGAGTGCCAACAACAGTGGACTTTGTATTCAGGTCAAGCCATGTGAGAGGACAAGCACAAGGAACCAGCATCTTCTCAAAAAAATCAAACACCATTTCAATCTTTTCTAAAAGTTTAGTTCAATTTATGGCAGGACACCATCAGAAATATAGACATTAGAATAAACACAGACAACAGTTTTCAACCACCTGTCAGGATAGAGCCATACTTCAGGAAAGGCAAGCTAGACTGGATTCAACCAATTTGGTATGAAATATTCTAGATTTGGAAGAAAAAAGGAAAAACGTTTTAACAGTAAGGTTGAAATTTTCTGAAGGAGAAACTGTCTTAAAAGTATTGGAGCACATCATTGATGAGTAAAACTATGCAAACTGTACTTTTTTGAAAAAAGTGACAGATCTTACTTAGACATAAAATAGATAAAAAAAACAATCCAAAATATTTATCCAGTGGTTTGTCCGTAAAGGAGGTTATTTTTTGTAAACCTTTATTCAAACAGAAGAGTCATGCTGAGTTTAGTAATTTTTTTCTTCACGAGAGTAATGATATGTTACAACAGATGTACTGTTAACTAAATCTCTGAGAAGAAGCTAAACTGGAGATGTGTGTTATATTCATAAAAATGCGTCTGCCCCAAAGTCATTCCAAAGCATCCTAAAAACAGCTGATTGCATTTAATCAGCCTTTAACTGATTTTTTGTAATCTTAACAGTAGTTAACCATGATGTCTGTAGTAACTTACAGGGAAATGTCTTTGAAGACATAAATACAGAAATGATACTGAAATTTGGAAAAAATAGAAAATATAGAAAATTTGAAATATAGGACTGATGCCAAAACCCTTTTACAGTAACTTACCGTCAGCAATTTACCCAAATGTTAACTTAAGATACTTTAACATTTATAGCAGGTCTAGACCGTACAAGATGTTGTTGATGGTTACTGATGCTACCAGAAGTTTGTCACTGTTGTTTATTGCTCACCATTGTTACTCCTTTGAGTTTTTCCAATTGCTTTCTAATTTAACCACTGGCACACTGTATGAGACACACAGTGCTTTTGACTCAATCTGGTAATTTTTTTCTGTCCATTCTAATACTGGTACAAGTTTAACATCTATAATGTCGTTACTGCCTATTACTAACATATTAAAAAAAATACTGTTGAAGTTAGATAGCTTTTTTCTGACTTTTCTGTCTGGAGCACTTATCACAGGGAAACCATAGGATGCTATTTGGTGACAGGCTGTGCTAAACACTTAAAGGAAAGTCTTTCATATAACATGTAAAACCCAAACCCCTCCGTTGTGTTCTTCCACCAGATCATTGCATCAGGTGTCCTTACTTTTTCCTCCAAAGCTTCATCCCTTGATCTATTATATAGTGTCTTCTTTGTGACCCATCGTGTGATTTTTCTGTGATGCTAAAGACAATTTTCTTGAACGTGTACAAATAAAGTTTTATTCGATTCCAGTTTGTTCACTGTTCATTCAGTTCCGTGCACAAATATTTGTGCTAATATCACTTTGAAACCAACAAAATTTATTCAAGACAAGAGAATTTTTTGAAAATTAAATAGTCAAACTACTTAGGTTATTTTTGACAGGAAAAATGACCACATCAAGTTTTCTTGGCTCTTTTTTTAAGAATGTGTCATAGCACTCTGGGGCAAAAGGATTAAAATCTCTTTATGTAAATGTTCCTGTTTGGTGTGTCAGGAATAGGAAAAGCAGTTGCGGATCATGAATCTTTCCATGTGATCTGTAGCCTGGTGTGAACTGCAGCTACTTTGTCCTCTAGTGGTTGATGAAGTTCAGGTCTGCTAACCTTTGGCCGTGGTGACACATAAGGAATTTTGTACATTAGTATGACACAGAAACTAGAATCATGAGTAACTGTGACGTCTGCTGGCAACATGTCAGGCTAATAAAGATAACAGACTTTAGACATTTAGACATTTGTTTATCTCATCAATGCTGGACATCAAAGAAATAACAGGAGAGAGGTTTTGTCTGCTTTGCAAAGACTTATCAGTGAGTCTCACTTGTTGCCAAGTGTATGCAGGTCTGTGAGAGCAGGGTTCATTTCAGGTCGGTGATATGAAATCTGTTGCTCTGAATAAGGAAACATCTGGTAAAATCAAGCAAAGCCATAAAATATTGCTGAAACAATCATGCTTACTGATTAAATAAACATCTGGATTATAATCTCTTACGTGTGTATGCAGAATGTGTGTATGTGTTTGCAATATACACAGCCAGAGTAGTAAGAGAGAGTTAGTAAGAGAGTCCTCCATGGCACAAGATGTCACTGGGGGTAGCAGGGTGAGGCCAGGTGACAGCAAGGCACTAGTGTCTGGACTTTGGGATCATTACTGACCGGCCTGCTATATAAGCTGCAGAATCTCACCACCTCGACACAAGCAAGTGGACTTACGGAGAACCACTCTCAGGAGAGCCATGAAGGTCCTTGTTGTGCTCGTCTTTGCTGTTTTCACTGGTGAGTATGACAGAATTTTCTCATTAAAATGAACCAGGGCATTGCTGAGAAGTAATCATACAACAAGAGTGAATTCTTTAATGTTTCAACATCTCATTTCTTTTATCCTATAGGCTGCAATGCCAACCTCTTCTACGCTGATGCACCCAAGCCCCAGCTGGAAGTGCTGACTGATACTTTCTGGGACTATGTTGCCAAAGCTACCCAGACAACTGAAGAAGCTGTTCAGATGTTTAAACAGTCTCAGTTTGGCCAGGATATGACGTAAGTCTTGCAGAGACTCTGTGGTTTAATTTTCATGTTAAGTAGCCAAAGATACCTGATGTGCAATCCAAACAAGAAGGAGAAAAAAAAAAGACTAACTTTAATCTCACTGTTCACTCTCATGTCTAGTGCTCGTCTAACAGAGGGTGCTGATGCTGCCACATTGTACGCACAGAGAGTCCAGGAGCAGCTTCCCCCTGCAGCCCAGGACATGATCAACACAGTCTCCGTGGAGAGCTACGCCCTGAGACAGCGTTTGGAGAAGGAGATGGCCATTGTGCAGGAAAAGCTTGAGCCCTTAACTGAAGACATGAAGGTCAAGATCCAAGCCAAAGTGGACCAGCTGAGACAGGAACTGGCCCAACTCTCAGATTCCATGGACTCTGAAGCCCTGAAAACCACCCTGATGCAGAGGACAGAGGAGCTGAAGACCAGCCTGGAGGAGAACGTGAAGGAGCTGCAGACTCAGCTGGAGCCCTACACCGAAGACATGAAGAACAAGGTTGACCAGTACCTGCAGGAGTTCAAGGAGAGGATTGCACCTGTGTCAGAAAAGGTCCAAACCGATCTGGCTCAGAGAGTCCAGCAGTTGAGAGATATGGCTTTCCCTTACGTGGATAACGTGAGGGGTAAACTGGACCCCCTGACCCAGGATGCCCAGGCTCGTCTCAATGCCCTGTATGAGTCCTTTGTCAACACCAACTAAGTCATCAGGATAAAAACAGCTGCATCAGTATTCTCTGTAACCCAACACCTGTCATGTCGTCAAGTTTACAACCCTCAGCTATATTTTAAAAAGTTGCACATATCTTTAAATATATTTTAAGTATTAAAACAATAGTTAGTCACACATGTTGAGTATAATCTGTGACCACAAACTGTATTCTCTTCCTGTTTTTATGGAAATAAAGAAAAAAGTAAATGTTAAACTGCGAGTCTGTGTTGTTCAACAAGTACTGAAACAATGGAGGATGCTGATTTTTTGTGTTTTTAAATAACAGGGAAGTAACCTTTGCACATCTGTTCAATACAAACAGAATATAAGCACACATACATTTACCTGCAGGTCATATAAACCCAATAACTGTGTGAGCGCCATCTAGTGAGCATGACGAGTCACTTCATCTGAAGAGTGGCAGCAGAAAGTTGAGTCGTCTAAACTGAATGATGACCGGAGCTGTGAAAAGAACAACAGCAAGGGATTAAAGGGCAGTGACAAATGGGTAATTTAAGGTGAAAATGTAAAATAATTATACATATCTCTGGTTTCATCAAGGCGGGTACCCAGAATTTGGAATACAAATCACCCAATGAACAAACAATTGACAAGTTAACAAGGCCTCCCCCCCCCCCCGTGCCTTTTTTTTTGCTTTTTTTTTGTTTTTGAGCACTGCTGACTTGTAAATATTAGGCAGTGACAGCCACCACATGAAGACTTTCAGATTTGTTTTAACACATTTTCTGCCAAATGAGGGGCAACCATCAAAAAGTGTGGGTCCTGCCTCTTCACCATGCCCTCACTTAACTGTCCTACCACTATGCTGAAAACTACCTTTGGCAGCCATTTGTTATCATCCAGTCTATTAGACAATAATCAAAACATGATGACATAAACTTCTTGAAAAATGATCTTTGAAAACAGCCCATATTGATGTGCACTGCACCCCTGTGTTAGATTTGAGAACAGCTTTTTGATAAAATCTACCACAAGCTTGCGATTCAAGAGGCTTCAGCTTTGCTTTAATGCTTCTGAGACAGTAGGAAAGCAGTTGAATTTGATAAAATACCATTTTCTGTGTCTATAGATGATCATGTTCATGTCATCTCTTTAATGCTAGCTATGGAGGCTCTAAGGGATCCACCTTGGGACAGATTTTATGCTCTTTTTATATGCTCCCACTGTGCCACATAATGTTTAGTGCTTTTCTGCTTTGCTAATGACACACAGTTACAGAGCAATCAGTATTTTAAGAGACATTTGTGATCTCTCCAGTACTTGGACGCGATACATGTAAAAAATAAGATAAAAAATAGAGTCTACTTCATGTTCTCAAAACAAACCCTAGCAGTCTCACTGCTACTTTAAACACCGTAACAAATAGATCTCTGATTTTTCAGGAGGGACTTTATTTTTTTAATATTTAAGAATCTCACGCTTGCTTTCCATTTCTTTAGAGGCTGATTATGGGATTTTATTTGATGATTTTAAGTATGTTTTTTTTTAATAGTTCTGCTGAGTATTGAGATAATTCCACCTCCCTCAACTCAACATGCTGTAAAGAGTTCCAAGCTGGTGATAACAATACTTATGTCTCTGTTTGGGACCCTTCTTTGATCCATTCAAGCCTTTATGTATGTTTTTTTGGTTGAATAAACACATATATAATATAATATAATATAATATAAAATAATATAATATAATATAATATAATATAATATAATATAATATAATATAATATAATATAATATAATATAATATAATACAATTTAATATAATATAGCATAATATAATGCATAAAATGAGCCATTTACCTGACAAATCCCCCAAAAATATCTTAATTCTAGACATAAAAAAGGTCTGCCAGTAGCGTGAGAACAATTGTGTGTCAAATGTCTTGATATGAGAATAATGTCTTAAAGCTATGGTGTACAATTTGGAAGCTTTGTACATCTTAATAACACAGGTTATAGGGCTCTTTTGGTCCTATGGTCCAATCTACACAATATAAAGACGAAAAAGAATGAAAAAAATCCATTCAGTATATCCGCTGCAAAGCTACATACTAGTTGACCAATCTGAACCACGCATGCCGTGCGCGGTTCGGATTGGTCCGTGAGTCCATCCAATCCCCTGTCTCCCTTGCTTCACACCGTCATGCCCATGGTCCCACCTCGTCCTTCCCCACTACCCCCTCACGTCAGCTAGCTGCTCAGCTACCAAAGCGTCATGGAGCCAGAGAAGACTGAAACCAGGAAGCTGTTACTGTTACCCTCCACAGGGAAGGGAAGAAAACGAAAAAGTTTTAAGGAAAAGGCTGAAGCAAGGAAGAATCATGAGTGATACAGGTGCCAACAGAGACTGATTATTAGAGAAATGTACGACTGGTGGAAAAAGCTGCAGAGGGATTTGGGACTGAAGACTGACGCCGAGACAGCTGAGTTTCTGTTGAACACGTAATGACTTTGTTTACCACAGTGGGAGATGTCTGCTGAATTACTTGGGTTAGTCTGTGCCTATACTGGCAAATGACTGAATGCTGTTGGTTGGAATGGGTCGGCTCTGTCAATAGGTTTTAGCATAAGTTAGCCACACATCTTTAGCATTGTAAACAGAGCTGGTGAAGACACGCCGAGAAAGGTAAAGCCTTGCCCACAGTTGGCTGTGCTCTGATCAGCTAGCAGTAGCAACGCCAGACCTGCTTTGCTGGCTAATTCATGGTTTTGAGTGCGCTGGTCCAATTGAAAAGCTACCACCATGTGTTACAAGGAGGATGACTGTCTTATTTGTTACATTTTCTGCCTTCTTGCTCTCTTGGAGGGGGCGTGTTATTAGAAGGCGGAGAAGGGCGATATCAGCTGGGGGACAGGATCTTGGAACACAGAGGGGAGGGGTGAGTGAGGCTGCGTTTTTCAAATGTGTCTCATCAGCCAAACTGGGTTTCAGATCGTAGACCATAGCTTTAATAGAAGAAATTAAACAACTAATTTTTTTCCAGACATTTATTTTATCTTTACATCTTGAAAGGAGACAGTTTTGGACTTTTCAGGTGAAAGTGGCTCATATTCAGTCCAATGAGATCTTCTGTCAATAGCTTGTTGACAGAGCCAGTGCATGGAGCAAATTTGGCATTCATTTGCTTATGAAGCTGAAAATTGGAGCGGCTTCATGAGCCAACATATGTATCAAAGCCTATCTGTAAAGCTTGCTACTGACATATGCAGACCAAGCAAGGAAACACTACAACATCCTCACCTCCTTAAAGAGCAAGTGTGTCAGATTGAAATGTGCCCTCACACAAAGGTCAAATGCAATGAAAGTGAATTACTGCTTATACCAGATACAACAAATTATCAGGGCCGTAAACACTGAGCTGCCGAGAGCACAAGCAGCCCTGAGTCACAGAGCTGTATGACACAGTTGACACAGTCCAAATACGTGACAAGTGGTTTCATAATGTAGACTATAAAAGAAATGAATAGGAGACACCAAAGGGTTGCATACAGAGAAAGAGCTTAAATAACACCGGTGGATTTTTTTCCTGAGTATTCATGTTAAAAGTGTGCTATTGGCACCATGTCAGTGTCTCGGCACGCTAAACTACAATGTGCATGAAAACAATAAATGGATGTTAGAGTCTGGCAGGATTATTTCACCTGCTCATTACCGTACGAGATGTTTTAGGCAGGTGTCTAATCCAATCATAGTTTGGTATCGTAATAACACTAAATGGTGCTAAAGTTGCCCATTTTTTCAATGAATGATGGTTGCAATCATTGGTCAACATCAATTTTATGGCTTAATTCAGATTCGGACCCCTCCCCCCCAAACACAATTTATTTTCCGATCTCTATATCTGAGTGTTTATAAAAACATGGATAGAGCAGAATACATGTCCCATGGATTTATTTGAATGTCATAAAGCACTTCTTAAAAACATGTAGTGATTATTGGTTTGTGATCACACAGTGTACTCTTCTTATATTAAGTGTATAAAGGGAAGAGAAATCTTGAGTTGTGTTTCTGTTTTATTTAAAATACTTTTCTCTAAAACATACTGAGATGTTTAAGAATGCTGTTATTGTCCTACTTATTGCTTTTTAACTTTGTTTAATTCTCCCACTAATTTTTTTTTTTTTTTTTGCATGAATCTACTTACTTCTTATTAATGCTGTAATGACATTAGAGTATCATCAGTTTTACCCCTTTTGTTCTGTTTGTTCTCATTTATCCTTTTTGACCTTGAGAGTTGAATCTTATTATTTCATTGTTTATATTTCTTTTTTGTTGGGTTTGGGCTAAAATGCTAAAAACAAGACGAGTCTGAGAAATTAAGAAAAACGTGGAACGTGGTGTTTTTATTTTCAGTTTCTGCATTTAAAAAACAAGTAAATAAATAAATAAAAAGAGTTAAAAAAGGTTCCAATTTTATCATAAGGATCCTCCAACAAGACAGACTATTTTAAATTGAATGTTTGTATTTATTTCTTCATTAATTTGTTTATTCTTAAAGTTTTAATTTGCCTGTTGTCGCCGATTTGCAACATACCCTGTTAGATCTTGAGGCATACTTTGTATCTCATTACAATCTAATGATTCATATAATATTCTATTGTTCAGGGGATGAACTTTTTATGTCAATATGTATAATATAACTCAGTTATAACTATGATGTGTACTACACTCAAATTTATAATATCCACTCATTTTAACATCTGTAAGAATGCAAAAACCCACAAAAGCAATCAGTTTTTTATAATTGTTAATTAATTCAGGTAGTAAGGGGTTAAAGAACGCTGTAATATTGATTGTCATACATGAACAGCACAAATAATGTGCACTACATACAGCATGGCCCTGTGTGTTACATTACACAAGAGGCAAAGAAGACAGCAGGGTGAGGTTAGGTGACAGCACGGCACTAATATTTGGACTTTGGGATCTTTATTGTTTGATATGCTGCCTATATAAGCTGCAGAATCTCACCACCTGAACACAAGCGCTGCCAAGTGGACTTGCAAGAGCTTCTCTACTGCAGAGCCATGAAGGTCCTTGTCGTGCTCGTCCTTGCTGTTTTCACTGGTAAGTGTGATGAAAAGCATCATATTTTTTAAAACATGAAACTGGTGAAATGGGAATCTAATTCAAGTCTTAATACTTTATGTTCCACACGTTAGGCTGCAATGCCAATATCCTCTTTGCTGATGCACCGAAGTCAAAGCTGGATGAGCTGACTGATGCTTTCCGTGACTCTGTTGATACACTCACAAAGCCAGCTGAAAACTTTGTGGACAGTCTGTGGCAGACAAAATTTGGTCAGGGTTTGAGGTAAGTGATTTATTCATGGTAACATATGGATGAACTTTACTAACAAACATTGCTTCAAACAAGAAGAGGAAACAATGATTCATCTTGTCTAACTCTTATTCTCATTTTCAGTGAATCTCTGGAAAAGGGTGCAGGTCTGGTCGAAAGCAACATTAAGCGTGTCGATAAAGCCTTGGGTCAGCCACTCCATAATGCCGGAGAGTATTTTGGCACTGTACTATATGGCATTGCTTTAAGTGTGGAGGAAAATGAACCCAAAATCAAGAAAAGGCTGGAGCCTGTAGCTGAGAAAGTAGCACCTGTGGCTGAGAAGATTTTCAGTCAGCTGACTCAGAGAACCCAGGAAGTGAGAGATTTAGCTTCTCCCTATGTTACGAGCATGATGGCAAAAGTGGACTCCTGGTCACAGGCTGTCCCGGCACGTCTCGACGCCCTCTATGACTATTTTTTGTAACAGCAACTAAGTGAACTCCATTTTGGGGCTAAATTCAGATTGTACCCCCCAAAAATAATTTATTTTCTGATCTTAAGATATTTGCGTGTTTCAGAAAACATGGATGGACCAGAACACATGTCCCTGTTTTAAATGTTACAAACATCTTTAGATTAATTTGAATGCCATAAAGCACTTCTTAAAAACATGTAGTGATTATTGGTTTGTGATCACACATAGTGCACTTTCATTATATTGTGTGAATAAAAAGAAGAAAAATATAAAGTTGTGTTGTGTTATTTGAAATATTTTGCCCCAAAAAAGAAGAATGCTGTTATTTTCCCACTTATTGCTTTTTAACTTTGTTTAAATCTCCTGCTATAACTTTTTTTTTTTTTTTTGCATGAATCTACTTACTGGTTAATTTTTGCTCTCTTGTCATTAAAGGTTAATTTGAGTAATCAACTTCGTTTTGTTTATTCATATTTATTTTTGACCTTCTGAGCTGGATGTTGATCTTTCATTGATTGTATTTCTTTTTTTTAGTCATTAGTGAAAACCACCATAAAAACTAAGTGTTACTATGTTTAATTAACTTCTCCTTTAAAAAAGTTTTACAAGACCATTTTTGAATGGCTCTTATGTAATCATTACGATATTGGGAAGTGCTGTTTCTATTATAACATTCTGTATTTAAAAGGGAGTTAAAGGTGGTTCTAATTTTATCACAAGGATTCTTCTTTTAGACATAATATGTATTTGAAATTTAAAGTTTTTTTTTTTTTTTTTTTGAAAAAGTTTAAAAAGGAACACTGTTATATTGACTTTAATACATAAACAGCACAAATAATGTGCAATACGTACAGTATGGTGTCCTGTGTGTTACATGACGCGAAAAGGCAAAGAGGACAGCAGGGTGAGGTTAGGTGACAGCACGGCACTAATTTCTGGACTTTGGGATCTTTATTGTCTGGCATGCTGCCTATATAAGCTGCAGAATCTAACCACCTGAACACAAGCGCTGCCAAGTGGACTTGCAAATTCAACTCCACTCCAGAATCATGAAGGTCCTTGTGGTGCTCGCTCTTGCTGTTTTCACTGGTAAGTGTGATAAAAAGAATTTATACTTCAGAAAGTCTGGAGTTTAACTAACTCTTTCAATGTTTTGATATTTTACCTCACATACTTTAGGCTGCAATGCCAACGTCCTCTATGCTGACGCACCAAAGTCAAAGCTGGATGAGCTGACTGATGCATTTCATGACTCTTTTGATACACTCACAAAGCCAGCTGAAGACTTTGTGGACAGTCTGTGGCAGACTAAACTTGGACAGGGTTTGAGGTATGTGATACATTAGATGGACTTCCCTAACAAGCAATGCTCCAAACAAAAACAGGGAATAATGATTTATCTTTTCATTTTCAGTGCTCGTCTGAAAGAGGGTGCTGGTGTGGTCAGAACCAACATTCAGCGTTTTAAAAAAGCCTGGGCTCAAACCCCTGAAGAAGTCCAGCGCTTTGTGGGGGGACTCTCCTTTGGGATTTATGGCCTTGCTATAACTATGGAGGAAAACGAACCCAAAATCAAGAAAAGGCTTGAGCCTGTAGCTGAGAAGGTGGCTCCTGTAGCAGAGAAGATTTTCAGTGAGCTGACTCAGAGAACCCAAGGTGTGAGAGATTTAGCCTCCCCCCATCTTACTAACATGATGGCAAAAGTGGACTCCTGGTCCCAGGCTATCCCGGCACGTCTGGATGCCCTCTATGACTACCTTTATAACAGCAGCCAAGTCAACTTCATTTGACAGAAGAAAACAGAATAAAAGATAAAAACATAAGCTTTTTCTTTGTTACACACCTTTGGTAGATTGAAAAGTAATAAAGTAATTCTAAATAAAATGCAACAATGATCTGTTTTTGAGCATGTACTGTTTTCTAATGTATATTTTGTGAATAAAGGAATGGGTAATAAAATTGCAGTCTGTTTTCTTGTGTTAAAAACTGTCAATAGGTCTAAGAACTAAACAGTCAACATTCAAACTACTTCACAAATTCCCACATGTACACAATGCTTTTTGGTACATTGTTTGCACCAAGAACACTTAAAAGGAATAAATGTCAATGATAGACATTTAGAGTCACCAATTTTAAGGTGAAACATAAAACAGAGCATAACTGACTGTTCACATATTGTACATAAAACCAAAAATAAGCTAAGTCTTTTTTATTAGTGAAAACTGCCTGAATAACTCAGGATAACTATGCTCTGTAAGTAACTCTTCCAGAACAACTTTTACAATCTTATTTTTGAAAGTCTCTCATGCCATGAATACTTTTCTGATAAGTGGTGTTTATACTACTTCTTTTTCTTCCTGTTATTTGTTTTAAGTTATTCCACTTTTATCATGTAGTCACCCCATAATAACTAAAACTAACTTTTTTAAGAGATTTTTTTATTATTACAATATTAATATTATTTTAAACTTTTAATGTTGTTTTTTTGTACCTGTACAGCAAATATTATGTAACTCATAATATGTGTGTGTGTGCTACATGACACAAGATGCCAAAGAGGACAGCAGGGTGAGGTTAGGTGACAGCACGGCACTAATATCTGGACTTTGGGATCTTTATTGTCTGATATGCTGCCTATATAAGCTGCAGAATCCAACCACCTGAACACAAGCGCTGCCAAGTGGACTCGCAAACTCAACTCTAATCCAGAACTATGAAGGTCCTTGTGGTGCTTGCTCTTGCTGTTTTCACTGGTAAGTTTGACAGAATACCAAAAGTAGAGTAGCTGTAGTGGAGGGAGAGTAGAAGAAAAAGTCTTTTATTTTTTTCTACTTTTCAAATGTGCTTGTTTTTATCTGACAGGCTGCAATGCCAACATCCTCTTTGCTGACGCACCGAAGTCAAAGATGGACGAGCTGAGTGATTCATTGTGGCGCTACGTTGCTAAATCCAAACAAAAATTTGATGAGACCTATAAAAACTTAAAGAAGTCTGAGTTTGTCCAGGAACTAAGGTAGGTCAAACACGTAACACATTTATAATGTACTATGAATAGCTGATAAGCGGTCCTCTTGACATGAAATAATTCTTATCTCCCTGCTCATTCTGATGTTCAGCGCCAGTTTGGAAGACACTGCTACATTGGCCAGGATGTATGGGGAAATAACCTGGGAACAAGTCCCTAGTGGAATACAGCATGGACTGGGGGGTGTCTCCATGGGGTTTTACGGCCTTGGATTGAAAATAGAAGAAGGGATGGAGACTGTCAAGACAAATCTTGAGCCTTTAGCTGAGATGGTTGCTCCTGTGGCAGATAGGGTTGGGAGTGAGCTGACTCAAAGAGCCCAGCAGGTGGTGGATTTAGCCTCCCCCTATGTTGAAAAGCTGTTGGAAAAAGCAGACCCCATGGTCCAGAATGTCCAGGCTCGGCTTGACACTCTTTATGAATCTTTTTAAAACATCATATACCATTTTCTATGGAAAATGAACAAAAACAAACAGTCTCAAACCAAACAATCTTGTGGTATTCATGCTTGTTGAGATTTTCACAACCTGTTTTTTTATATTCAGGGACTTAAGAAATGTAACAAGGATACACAAAGCACTTCTCACCAACTGTTAGATCCCACTCTTTGAATCTGTTTTATATAATGGAATAAAAAAAAAGGAAAAAAATCTGAGTCTGAGTTGTTTTTTGTTGCTCAACTAAAAACATGTTCTTTCCATGTTTAGGAGTACAGTTTATTTATTTTTGTGAAAAAACTTCATATTATTCATTAGAAATCTAGTCTTGGTAAGGTCTGATGATTCTTATGAAGTCACTTGAAAAGACAGAACAGACAGAAGGGACCAAACAAGCTTTTTCTAACAACAACAAAAACAACAACAACAACAACAACAACAAAACAGTTGTTGTTGAGCTGGAAAACACCATAACCTTTGCAAAACTATATATATATATATATATATATATATATATATATATATAGCCCTACATGAATTCCTGTCACAATTTTTAATATGGGCAATAGAATATTGTCATGGAACAGAAGTGTAGGCATTGAACATCTTATTACGGCAATGAGAGCTCTTCATTCCCTTTATCTACCTGTAGAAAGTGTCATGTACTACCAACCCCTCCCTGGAAAACCGGTAACTTTCATAAAGGTGGTCATCCGAAAAAGAGAGTGGGTCGGTGCGGTCCCTGAAAACTCTCGCGTGCCGGAGTGCTCCTCGGACAATGCTAGCTCCAATGTCCACAGGATCCCCAAAGAACGCGGATGTTTCCTCTGTATTCCTTTCAGTCGCCATCTGTAGCAGCTCTGTGTACTCCGGTTCATACAGGTATCCTTTTTGGTTCCAAAGTGAATGAAACTTCATTGTCGCTGTCATAGTCACATTTTGAATTTCCTACGCTGCCTCACAATCTTTAGAGTACAAACAAAAGAATTACGATACTTGATCAAACTTACACGAGGCTACAACTGGCACCTGAAGCATAGCTTGTTTACATTCCCTACAGCTGAGAGGAGGAGGGGGGACGGAGCGCACTAGCGCTGGGCGGAAGGATAAATGACCAGTTAGTTAGGTCCAGATAAATGTTGATATTTCCGAAGACTTAATGCACCTAAAAAATATTTTATGTACCGTACTCTTAAACTGTGGTATTACGTTTTGATTTTAGTTCTTGTAGGTGGAGAAAATAGCCTTTGAATTTGGTACTGTCTCTCCCTCTATAGCATCTATTTCACCATCGATTACAGTTTGCGCCTTACTGAGGGAGAGGAGACAACTTTCTACTGTATCTAATGTCCTTAGTGGTCACATAGAGCTCATACAACCCCACTTCAAAAAAACTGAACTATCCCTTTAATGTCTCAGTCAATCATTTGCAAACACAACTTAATCCGTCCTTACATTTGCAAATTTTCTTTGTTCAAAACACTTTTTTACTGGATACAACGTGAAAAAGTAAGGTATTTATCAACAGTTCGTAGCACTTTTGTTTGAAATGTAACAAGCAAAAGTTGTAAGCTTGTACAGTAATTTAGCAGCCAGCTAAATGGCAGCCCATGCTCTAAGACATGTCCGTAATGTGTAATCTTAGAGAATCTTGGTTATGTCCTGCCAGTGCTCATCTACCAAGCAGAGCTAACATAACCCCACTCTTCATTTTATCGATAGACTCTTAAGTTTGGACAGACCACTGCAGAATAACTGCTGAACATTATCAAATACAGCTTTCCCGCGTTTTAGCCTTTAGCTTGTGTTTTGGCTTTTGTCTGTGCTTTGGCAATTCACTCATGCTTTATCACTCTCCCATTAAGCTTTCTTCAGCTCTTCTGTCCTTTTTCTGTCTGACAGTTGGGCTCATCTGTCCACATTACTGCACAATTAACCCAAGAAATAATTTTTCAGTAGCAAAAAACCCAGATCTCTCTTTTCACCACTAAACTTTGCCAACTGGCGTGGTGTTGTCATAGAGACTTGGACATGCTGTAAATCAATCTGTTCCTGTCTGACCCAATAGAGAAGCTAGGAAGAAGCATTAAGGAACAACCTTAATTGGCTCTAACAATCTCATTTTACAGCGTGACTTACAATCGGGCATCTAGAAGAGATTTTTCAAGATCACTTAGAAGCTCTTCAGCGTGCCTTTATATGCTGTTCTTGGGTCAGCACCAACAGATTTTTGGAATTTTTTGAGTCAAAGACTGCAAGCTCTTTTTCTCGTCTTTCAGTGAAGCAGCTCTGTTAATGTCAGTTTGAAGAGCAGGTTGAGTTTAGATGATAGTTAGGAACTGGCACCTGGACTTTGAGTTCTTCACTGGAGTCATTGGCATCTGGACTTTGGGCTCTTCATTGACAGCTCTGCTATATCAACAGTAGAATCTCACCACTGGAACACAAGCCCTGCTGAGTGGACTTGCAAAGGAAGACCAGCTCACAGCGATGAAGGTCCTTGTTGTACTAGCTCTTGTGGTGTTCACTGGTAGGAATGAAACAAACATCATTGTTCAGAGACTTTAAAAAGATGGTCACGAATGATTTGCAAGCTTGGCTGTGGAGTAAATGTCCACTAAAAAGTGTGTTTACTTATCAGGCTGTAGCGCCAACCTCTCATCTGCTGGTAAAAAGAAGCCAAAGCTGGAAGTGATGAGTGATTTTTTGTGGACCCATGCTATAACAAATGCCATGGCAGCTAACGAAATCTACTTGAAGTTCAGAAGTACAGAGTTTGGGAAAGCTGTGATGTAAGTTTTGCAGACAGCTGACTGTAATGTAAATTTAATGTGATGTCTTTAATACAAAATGTTTTACTTTCTTTAGGGAACCTCTAGACAAGGGTGCAAGTGCTGCTTTAAAGATTCTTGACACAGTCATGCAGAGGCTTCCCCCTACCACCAAGGAAATAATGTCTGCATCTGCTGTGGCAAGTTACAACCTGGCAACACTCGTGACTCAGTACATTAAGAACCAACTGGAGCCCATTGCTGAGAATGCAGCCCCTGTGATGGAGGAAGCTCTGGGTGAGCTTTTCCCGAGTAGCCAGCTGGTGCAAGATTTAGTCTCCCCCTACATCAGTGAAATAATGGAAATAGTGGATCCAATTTTCCAGGACTTCCAAGCTCGCCTAGATGCACTGAACAAATCCTTTGTCAAAACAGAGTAGGTGAACAGGATAGATACAAACTTCTTCAAAGAAAAGTATTCTTTGCTCCCAAGATGCATATACCTTGTAAGGAATCTGACCGCATCAGCCCATTTGATAAAGCCATAGAATGAAAAGATGGATGAATGTGATGATTTGTGAACACCCAAAGTGTTATCTCCCTTTGTGATAGTAATAAAGTATAAAGCAAAGCAAACTTTCTAAATCTATTTTTTATAATATAGACATCATTGAACCTTACCCGGATGTCTGACCAAACCAGATCCAAACCTAATCCAGCCATCTGGTCCAAACCCAATCTAGACCTAACCCTGACATTCGGTCTGAACCCAGTCTGAACCTAATTGGGATGTCTGGGCTGAATCCAATTCGGACCTACTCTGGACGTCCAGTCCAAACCCAACCTGGACCTTATCCAGATGTCCAGTCTAAACTCAATCCGAACCTAATCTGGACATCTGGTCCAAACCCAATCCGAACACAGAAATCTTGGTTCTACATGAAAGTTGAACACTATCTTACAATTCACAATTTAACCCAGAGTTTGTCCAAGCTTCTCAAGCTTCACAGATTTTGCACCAAGTGGGAAGAAAAGAATGTCAGTTACATTTTAAATCTGTAAAAGGTGATGATATGATTAAAAAAGGATTTCAAAGTTTTGTGCAATCTAAAGCTGTAGATCAGCAAAAGATGCACTTTCCAGTTCCTTAACTGCTCAAAGAGGAAAAATTACAACCAAACAGCACAACAGAGCAAACAACAGGTACAAAATTTACATGAGCTGAGGTTGATTGTGTACATTCACATTAACATTCACATTAGGCAGTTTTGGAGGCAAAACTGACCCTTTTTATATGTAATTGATCCTTGTTGTAGAAAAGATTTAAATCACAAACATGGACACTGACAGTGAAATGATGACTGTATAAATATCTAGCACATACACAGAGTTTGTAGTCAGAACAACTATATTGACACTGATTCAGGTGACCTACGTCCAGTAAATGTTGTACATAATTGCCCCTAGTGGCAACACTGTACTTTTTTCAACAAAAGATGATATTCAACTCAACACAACTTTGCACATTTCAGACAGATAATAGAACAGCCCATATCAAAAATCAATCTAAATGTATTGTTTCACATCTCTTTTATCAGTCTTTTTGGTCTCACAATTTGTCTTCTCTTTGTGTCACGTCACTGTCCATGTTTTTGTCTGTCACTGCTGTGTCAGGTGTGTGGTCATTTTGGCTCAGCATCTCTGTGTCATCTTCCTTATCATCTATGACTCTGAAAGAATGGTTTTGAGGTACTTTCAGCAAGTGTCTTTTGTTGCGTCTCAGTGTTCCTATGTTTAGTAATCACCTCATATGACCTTAGTGTTGTCACTTTTACGATTCCCACTTGATCTATTTCTTCTTGTCCAAGTGATCTCAGTGGCTCAGTTATTTTTTCACAAGACGCAGTCTGTTAATTTTGTGGAAAGCTTGGCATCTTCTGCTCAATCTGTTGTTTTGAAGATGGTAGTTTTGTCCTTAGTGTCCATCTCATCTTAAGTTCTACAGGTGTATGTCCATTCTGCTACGGTATTGCTCTGTATTGAGAATAACAGGGTAAGAGTCTTCCCCAGCTTCCATAGTTTTAGTAAGAATGCATTTCATGTTCAGTTCCTACCAGGCTCTTGAGTTAGCTAACAAGTTTGGAACAAATGTTCCCAAATAGCTGACCAAGCATAGAATTCTCTGCAGGTCTTTTTTATCCTGCAGGACAGGCAGGATAAAAAAATGACATAATTGATTTTGAGTGATGGTTTGTGAACACTTATTGTGTTATCTTTACTTGTGTATATAAAAATAAATAGCAAACTTCTAAATCTGTTTTTTTCTTTTTTTCAATTTTATTTTTCAACACAAACTTAAAAATCTTTTTTGCCATTCATATAATTATGGTAAATTTTGTTGGCTACATCTCACAACTAAACATAGAGTCTGTCCAAGCTTCTCGATTTGAACAGACCTCTCACCAAAGTGTCTCCTATTGCAGTAGAGTCTAAGGCACAAACAAAGAAACAAACAATGATGTCAATTTGGAAATTCCGCTGGTCATTGAAATAGTTCCAGCTCCGGATGATGGCCAAAAGTGAGTCTAATATCACTCTGATGTGACTTTAACTGTGTTCCTTGCATGGACACTGTTTGGCACAAGATGTGAGTTTGAAGAGCAGGGTGAGTTGAGGTGATGGTGAGTCACTGGCACCTGGACTTTGGGCTCTGCACTGACAGTTCTGCTATATAAGCAGCAGAATCACCACCTGAGCACAAGCCCTGCTGAGCAGACTTGCAAAGGAAGACCAGCTTAGAGCGATGAAGGTCCTTGTTGTGCTAGCGCTTGTGGTGTTCACTGGTAAGAACAACAGAAATTTTACATTATTTTTTCAGACATTTTAAAAAGATGGTCACAAATGGCCTGCAAGCCTTGTTGTGAAGTTAATTTTAACTCTTGTCAATCTGTTTAATGTTGAAATGTGTGTTTACCCAACAGGCTGTAATGCCAGCCCTGCCATTAGGCAGAAGCCAAAACTGCAAGTGATGCTTGATTTTTGTGTGGACTACGCTTTGTTAAATTACAAGGCAGCTCATGAAATCTTCAGACACTTTAAAAGGACTGAGTTTGGAAATACTGTAATGTAAGTCTTACTGACAGCTGATTTTAAAGTATAATCCATATGATGTCTTTAATGTCAAATGTTTTAATCTTCTTTAGGAATTCTCTAGAAGAGGCTGCAGTACATGCAAGAGAGGTTTTGGAAAAAGCCCAGAAGAGCATTCCCCATTCAATTGAGGAAAAAATAGAATTTTGGGGTGAAAAAAGTGGGAAACTAATATCAAAGGTGGTTCGGAACGTGGTCGACAACCATCTGGAGCCCATGGTCAAGAACCATGTGGAGCCCATGGCTGAGAGTGCTGCCCCTGTGATGGAGGAAGCTCTGGGTGAGCTGATGCAGAGAAGCCAGATGTTGCAAGATTTAGTCTCCCCCTACATCACTGAACTTATGGAAAGACTGGATCCCATGTTCCAGGAAATCCAAGCTCGCCTAGATGCACTGAATAAGTCCTTGGTCAAAACTGAGTAGGTCAACAGGACAGATACAAACTTCCTAAAAGAAAAGGTAGTCTCTAACTAAGACACATTGATAAGAATATGACCACATCAGCCCATGTTTGTGAAAAACTGCAAAAGTCCTCTGATGTATTCAAAAAATGAAAAGCTGGAATGTCCCAAGTGATGGTTTGTGAACACCCAATGTGTTGTCTTCCTATTTATGTAAATAAAGTACAAAACAAACTCTCTGATTCTGTTTTGTAATTTTAAAAAATCTGGATATATGAAAAGGTTGAACTTCAGCTTACAATTACAACTAAACTGTGGGTCCGTCAGAGCTTCTCAAGTTGCACAGACTTCGGACTTGAGTGTCTCCTTGTAAATAATAACAATACATTTCATTTGAATAGCGCCTTTCAGGAAACTCAAGGTCACCTTACAATATAAAAGAAGAACAAAAGATAAAATATATAAGTACAAAACAGGGTTTTGTATGTTGAAATACTTTAACAACACTGATTAACAACAAAAGGGGTGGGTGGGAGGGCTGTGGAGATGAGCAGCTGAATGCCTTACTGCTCATGTTTGAGAGGTGGACACAGGGGGCAGCAAGATAGGTAGAGGAACAGGATCTGAGTGTGTGGACAGGAGTGGAGACATGGAGGAGATCACAGAGGTATGGAGGGGTAGGGCTGTGGATATCTCTGTGAGTGAGTTACAGTATTTTGTACTGCATATGGTGAGTGATGGGGAGCCAGTGGAGTGTGATGTGAGTGATGGATGGAGGTTGCACCCGGTGATGACAAGGGATGCAGAGCTCTGTACCAGTTGCAATTTATGGACAGTTTGCTGAGGGAGACCAAACAGAGGGGGGTTGCAATAGTCAAGTCTGGAAGTGTCAAGACTGTGTGGCAGCAGTGTGAGGTGCAAGGAGAGAGGTGGAGGTGGTAAATATTATGGGTTATGCCGTTTATGTGGGTGGTGAAAGAAAGTGTGGTATCAAGGATGACACCCAGACTCTTGACCTAAGGGGAAGGGGAGATGGATGAATTGTCAATGGGATGGGTAAAGGAATTTGATTTGGCATGTGTGTGTTAAGTGCCAATGAAAAAAAAGAAATTGTTGCGGCAAAGTAGCTAAAACACAGACATTGTCGGCAAGACTGAAAAGATGTCTGGTTTAAATTTCTGGTGTTTATTGAAATAGTTCCAGCTCTAGATAATGGCCTAAAGATAAGTCGAATATTACTTTGATGTGACTTTAAATGTGTCCCTTGCATGGGCACTGACTGGCACAAGATGTGAGTTTGAAGAGCAGGGTGAGTTGAGGTGACAGTGAGGGGCTGGCACCTGGACTTTGGGCTCTTCACTGACAGCTCCCTTATATAAGAGGCAGAATCTTGCCACCTGAACACAAGCCCTGTTTTTTGGACTTGCAAGGGAAAACCCGCTGAGTACTATGAAGGTCCTTGTTGTGCTTGTCCTTGCAGTTTTTACTGGTGAGTATCACACAGCAGATATATCATTTTTATAGACTAAAAAGATGGTGAAAAATGACCTGCAAGCCTTGCTGTGTGGAAAATTCCAACCTGGTTTCCCTGTTTAATATCAAAATGTATGTTTGCCCAACAGGCTGTCATGCCAACCATTTGAATGGTGATAGCCCAAAGCCAAAGCAGGGAGAGAATAATCGGGCCCTGTTTCTGTTTATTTTGTCATTTGGAATGGCAGCTGACAATGCCTACACAGAATTCAGGAGCACTGGGCTTGGAAATGCTGTAATGTAAGTTCTTACAGACAACTGATAAATGAAGTAAAGCCAGTGAGCTACTTCAGGCAGACAACTCAAGTTGAATTGCAATGCACATATCACATGTCCCACTCGTCAGCCCTTTTCCAGTCACATCCTCTGCCTCTCAATTTGCCAGTCTATTAAAACTGGAAATCTCTCATCTCTCTCTCTCTGTCAACACCTCTGCTGTCCTGCAATTGTATTGGTGCATGTTCTTTCTCCCCACTACCATCTCAGCATTCCTCCTGTAGGCTCTAAGGGGGTTGTGTTCAGTATGTTTTGTCCATCACTCCTACATGCCTCCATGTAAACTTATCTGCAAGGAGTGATGAGGAAGGAGCCACGGGGAAACTTGTAACATGTACTTGCTGCTGCAATAAACAATTCAAATGTGAGTTGTCTGACTGAAATATGTATGATCTAAATCATGCTTTTAATGGACAATGTTTTACTTTCTTTAGGGAACCTCTAGAAGAGGCTGCATTTGGTGCTGGAATGTTTCTTTATAAAGTCATGCACAGCCTCCCCCCAACAACAAAGGCAATAATAGGAACATCTGCTGACGCAAGTTACCAAATGGGATCACATGTGCTGAAGCACATGGCTCAAAACCACCTGGAGCCCATGGCTGAGGATGCAGCCTCTGTGATGGAGAAAGCTATGGGTAATCTGCTTCAAGTGCAAGATGCAGTCTCCCCCTACATCACTGAACTGATGGAAAGACTGGATCCCATTTTCCAGGACATCCAAGCTCGCCTACATAAGCTGAAAACGTACTTTGTCAAAACAGACTAGGTTATCAGGACAGATACAAACTTCCTTGAAGAAAAAATATTCACTGATCCCAAGACACAAAACTATTGTTAAGAATCTGACCACATCAGCTCATCTGTGAAGAAAGCTGCAAAAGTCCTCAGATGTATTCAAAGAATGAAAAGCTGAAAGCACTTTGCACTGAGTTATGGTTTGTTAACACCAACAGAATTATCTTTCTTTTTAATATGAATAAAGCACCAGCAAACTTACTAATGCTTTCTTTGTCTTTTTTAAAAACAGACTTTAAGATCTTTGCCAGTCATAAAATGCTGGTAGTACTTGTGGGTTGAACCTCAGCTCACTCTCACAATCAAACCTAGAGCCTGTCTTAATTTCCCAATTTGCAGGGAGTTCAATCTGAAGTGTCTATTTGTTGCAGAGAGAGGCCATATCAGAAACATAAAATTTAAACAGTGATGTCCACTTCAAACATTTGGTGCACAGGAAACAGTTCCAGCTCTGGATGATGGCCTAAAGATAGGTTTATAAATACGGTATTACTTTGATGTGACTTTAACTGTGTCCCTTGCATGGGCACTGTTTGGCACAAGATGTGAGTTTGAAGAGCAGGGTGAGTTGAGGTGACAGTGAGGGACTGGCACCTGGACTTTGGGCTCTTCACTGACAGCTCAGTTTTATAAGCAGCAGAATCTCGCCACCTGAACACAAGCCCTACTGAGCAGACTTGTGTAGAGAGACTAGATTAGAACGATGAAGGTCCTTGTTGTGCTTGTCCTTGCAGTTTTTGCTGGTGAGTAAGACAAAAACATTAAATAATTATATCAAGGGACTCATTTTTTAATTGGTTTGGTGAAGAAATAACCTGGAAGCTGTGCTGTAAAGTAAATGTCAACTTTATCGGTTTGATGTTGAAATCTGTTTTTACTCAACAGACTGTGATGCCAACCCCTTGTATGCTGATAGCCCAAGGTCAAAGCTGGAAGTGATGGTTGGTGTTTTGTCAGATTTTATCGTTAAAAGTGCCATTGCAGCTGACAAAACCTACCAAAACTTAAGGAGAACTAAGTTTGGAAATGCTGTAGTGTAAGTCTTGCAGAGAATTAAAAATAATGTATGATTTAATTTTATAAGATAAGTGAAAACATTCATCCTCAGGGAGAGAAAAGGTTGTGCTTTTGAAACAATGTTTTACTTTTTTTTTAGGAAACCTCTTGAAAAAGTAACTCATGCTGCTGGCAAGTTTGTTGACACAGTCACACACAACCTTCCACCTACAGCGAAGGCAATAATAAGAACATCTGCTGAAGCAAGTTACAACCTGGCATCACATGTGAGTCAGTATATTGTTACAAACCATTTGGAGCCCATGGTTGAAAGTGCAGCCCCGGTGATGGAGGGCGCTTTGGGTGAGCTGATTCAAGAGAGCCAGGTGGTGCAAGATGCGGTCTCCCCCTACATCACTGAACTAATGGAAAGACTAGATCCCATCTTCCAAGACATCCAAGCTCGACTATATGCCCTGCACCATTCCTTTGTCAAAACAGAGTAGGTTAACAGGACAGAAGCAAACTTAATTGAAGAAAAAGTATTCTCTCATCCCAAGACATAAATGCATTGTTAAAAATATGACCACATCAGCCCATCTGTGAAGAAAGTTGCAAAAGTCCTGTGATGTAACCAAAGCTGTAAACTATAATGAGTGATAGTTTGTGAACACCCAGTGAATTGTCTTCCTTTATGATGTAAATAAAGTATAAAACAAACATTAAATCTGTTTTGTCATTCACAAAATTTAGGGTGAATTTAGGCAGACTCTTCTTCTTAATTGTAGAAACAGTGTGGAGCCATTTTGAGCAATATAAACAAAACACATAGAGTGGGGCAAATTGTGTTTGGTAGATTATTTCTTTGTTGTAACAATACTTCTTGGCAACATTTTATGTACCACTAAAGAGCCTGTTTATTGCCCTTTAAATGGTAACCAGAGACTCAATATAGAATGGACAGTGTGGCTTTGAAGCCAAAATACCCCCATTACATGCACCGCCATTGTGATTTTTTATTTTTTTTTACCTATACTGCAGCCAGTCACTAGGGGGCACAGTTTTTGTGGCAACCTCACCTGGAGCCAAGCAAGATGATGTCCTTTTTTTGTTTTTACAGTCAAGGCATGGTGAGCAGCAGAGCCGAGAATTTGGGTTGTCCATTAAAAATTTGCCAAATTTTCTCTTCCAAAGCCAAACAGTCAAATAATTGAACAAGCTCCCTGTGTTAACTTAAGGAGCAAAACTGTGTTGAACAGAGTGAAATATGATTAGAAGATGGTCCTTAGCTTATCTTCATTTAAGGGATCGATTTTTCAGCTCTGTCAGGATGAGAGTGCAGCATCTTGAATCAGCAAGAGGAGATGCCGAAAACTTATCTGATTGATCCACTGCAAAACAAGAAGCCCCCCCCCCCAACCAAGCTCAGAGAGGCCAAACTGAATACCCCTAACAGAACATGAACTAGATAACATTCTCCCGTTCTCCTCACAAAAAAAGTCATTTACATCACAAACACAGGCATGAACAAATGCCAGCATAAAGACTGCAACAAGAATCTTTTGTAGGTGTTATCAGGTGATCATGCAGAGTCACTTCCTTTCACATTCAAGTCAAGTCAAGAAATGGGCAAAATATTGCCATCGATTTCCCAACACCAAGGGATCACTATGCTCTGAGAAAGGAGGTAAGCTATGAACAAAACTTAGGGGTAAAAAGCCCTTTTCTTTGTTCTATTTGCGGTTGCAAGCCCCCCCCCCCCCATCTCACCCCATCTCACCCATCCCGCCCTCAGTGAGATCTTGCACAGGGCATGTCCAGGTTTGTCTCTGCAAATCCCAAAGTACAAAATAACATCCTGCTTCCACATTGTTTTTCTTTTCTTTTTTTTTCTTCGTTTTGTGCCTGTATCCCCGCTGCCAGCTCGCTCCCACGCTGTCTTACCTGGTGGCAAACAACATTCCTCAGTTCTGCCCCCAGCTGTCAGAGACTATACTCACTGTTAACCCTCTAGGCACTCACACAGCTAAGATTTGTGAAGATTTCTTAAACAGAAAAAGTATTTTGTGCCATAATCACCACTACACTAGACATAAATTGCTTACTTTTTTCTCTTTTCTTGTTAGAACTTCTGAACTAGAGCTGTTGAAAATACTTAATAATAAAGTCCTGAAAACATCAATCTCTGATAAAGTAAAGTTAATTTATGAAGGGTAAATAAAGTAACTGTAGCCTTTCCACAATTGACTAGTTGGTTAAGGACTGTACAAAGCAAAAACAAAACATTACTAGGAATTCTACTGTTACTGAGGAGAAACACGTAAAACTTCATGCCATTTTGTATACTTTTTGCATTTTTTTCAACCAGGAAGCAATGAGTAATGAATCTTTACAGGGGCTGTGCTAAAATTTGACAAATTTACATCGACACTAAGCCTGTTTGCACCTCACAGTGTGTGTCTAAGCCCAAAAACTCATGACCGTGTTTGTAACCGAGAATAACTTGTGTCAAATATGTGTAACTCTGGGGGCAATATCACCCAGGGAGGCATTTTTTCATGCATTTGAGGAGTTACATAACAGAGGTTGCCATAATCACTTTTGTTTTGACCCTGGACAACCCCCCCGTCTTATCAGCTGTCAGAAGATGTAATCGAGGGAAACAAGCACATTTTCTAAAATGTCACACTGATTTAAAAGACTGTTTAATGTAGTTGATTTTAAAAGAATCCATCAAGTATTTTCTTGTAGGAAGTGAACTACATTAAGAAGTTCTTCATGCATCAAACCTATGATTAGCAGAGACATGGTGCTCTTAAGTGCAACAGGCCTCTTAGCATTTCCATCCCTCAGCACATTACTTCCTCTGCTGATGACACTCTGACTCAGAAACAGATGATTGGGGGATATAACACTTCACTATGACCTTAACCATCCAGTTCAACAACTTTTCACCCACAGTCATTAACTACGGTACCCTCACTGAGTCGACTAAATACATGTTTTCCTGTTTGAGGGGATGAGATCACCCAGACCTAACCAAAAACACAATTAGTCATCATTGTCATGGGATTGGGGTTACTTCTGTTCACATAGATGCCTGCACAAACACCCTGACTGCAGAAAAGACGGAGCATGTCTCTGTCGTTGAGGAGCTAAAAACAAAGCAGCTTAAATTTAAATGTCAGGTGTTTTACTGTATTACCTCATGCTACTTCTTCTTTGTGCCCGTTTCACTTCTCCCTCTGCTTTCTTCATCCTGGTGGTTCCACATTGTAAACCAGGGCATTGAACTTTGGCTCGTGTGCTCTGGCCTGCTACCTTTTTGTGTCACAGTGTCACTTCTGCTAAACAGAAACACAAGAGGAGTACTTCATGTTAGAATTACGCTTTTGAAAGTCAACACAAAACTTAGCATGACATCAAGGTTGATTGCATGGCAATGTTTTACACCAACTGATGGGATTAAATCTTATCTTAATTTGTTTGTGTTTATCTCTTACTCTGAAAGAGCAGGGTCAAAGGTTTTTATTTCGTGACAACTGAACACCCAGAGTTGCCTGATTCTTTTCAGTGTTGACTGATTACCACTGAAACCAGTGAAATAAAACACTTGTCTTAAGATTGCGGAGATACCACTCCTCACACAGATGAGCCCTTAAGGTTATCACATATTTGTGTTATCATGTTCTCATACTAATACCTGCTCAAACTTTGTTCCTGTGTAAAGCTATGAAAAATAACAATACTGAGAAATTGACAACAGAGGGTCCAAGTCCCACAGGGGCAAAGGTCATTCCACATGGGCAGTGAGGGGTCAGAGTTGAACTTTATGAAGGATAAGTCACGAGTATTGAATCCGTTTTCAGCCATTATAATACATTGTTTTCTCTTCTTTTATAATCAAACACTGGATAAACTGGCTTCCAATATCATGCCACCTATAGTGACAGGATCACATCATCAATCTACCTTAACACTCACCAACCGTTTGAATTTGACAACCTTTATTTGAATAATGTGTTTCACATGGACAGAGTTTGTGTACAACATGTTTGATTTCCTGCAAGTGCAACAATTTTCACAGCTTTCCTTGTAACATGAAGAAAAAAAAACAGCTTAATCTTAAGAGGCTAAATATACAGCTGGATGTGATGTAAGTAGCTTCCAGGTTGCACCCAGGCTTATCAGTTTTATTATACCCCTAAGATAATAGTTGCTTAACATAACACTAAACTTTCATTTTGAATGCAATGGTCTCTTTTTTGGGCTAATTATGAAACCTTGGAAATGTAACAGTGAAAACCCTGTGAAAAATCAGATGAACTCTTTTTCTTTTAAGTTTGTGTTTCCTCAATACTTCTCTCTACTTGCAATGGAGATAGAATTGGTGCTAACTAGGAGTAGATGATACGATCACAAAAATGTCAGCACTCGCAATAAAGATTTTAAATGAAAAAAATGTGCGACTGAATGAAATATTGTTATTTCTATTAATATGTTCCACAATGTATTTAATCTGTGGCCCTCCAAGGCTTTAAAAAATGTGGCACATACAACCAGCAAGTAAAACCAGTCGCTTTTGTTTATTCTGCAAATGTTGCCAGATATTTTGTGATTTCACTTCTTTGCTTCTAAAACATGTCTTTAGATAATACAGTGCTTCTATTCTAACAGACATAGTTTATATTTTGACAAATAAGCCCGATGCAACTGTGTGCCTTCAAACCTAACACATGGCTCTTGTATTGTGTTTACACTTAGTTTGTTCTTTAGACACTTATAGCCTTTTTGGTCATTTGTAGCACAATGAGTACAGTACATAGGGACTGCATTTGGGTGTATATGGCCTGTTTAGAGACAAGTCCCCATCCATCAATTACCGTTTAAATCAAAAGGATGGAAATGCTTTACAGAGATGCTTGATGTGTTGGGGGTTGTGTGTCTGGAGGAAAGTTGTTGAATTGTAAGGTGTGGATAGCTGAGGTGTTGATGGTCTGCACTGACACCTTTCAGCTGGAAATTAAAGAATGAAAAGGTGTTTTGCATTTGAATGCCTGAAGGATGTATCACTCAGATGAGGTTTCTTTGTTATAATGCAAAATACAACACTTCCATCTGTTTGGCCTCAGCTTTTAAAGCCTAGCACATGGTTTTGTGAAATGTAACTAAGTCTAAGCAAAAAAACAACGTGTTTTTGAAAAAATGAGACTTTCCCAGTCTATTTAAATGTAAGGGGTGTTGAAGCTTCACCTCGTGCAAATTCGCCAGTAACATGAGGTGGACCATCCTTGGCACCATTCACATCCTTGAAGACTCAAAATGTGAACAGTTGCCCTGCATTAACTAAACTCTACTATCATAAGGCAGTGACACATTCATGGTTTTCCAATGTGTCAGCTTTTATCTCTGAAACCAGTCTTGTTTTCTTCAGGACTTTGAGAATTAAACTTTTACCTCGTTATTCTTGTGACAGCCTGGTTGCTTAATCTACCACACACAACAAGGCAAACCTGTGAGAACTTCGGACGTCGTGTTGTTCATGTTGCGTGGAGGAAAACGGGAATTCCTGGAGACCAAGATCAGCCCAAGCGCGTGAACGTCAGCGCGCGCGAGCAATGACCCCACCTCCTCTCTCCGTGCCACGCGCAGGAACAACGGTCTCCTGGGAGTGTATAAAAACCCTCAGCAACCGTGCAGAGGGTACGGAGGAAGCTCAACCCCTCAGGTGAGTGAGACATAAAGGCAGACAGCATGCTGGCTTGTTTTTACACCTTTTGTTATTTGTTAGTTTCTTTTTGAAATGTGTGTGTCTAAAGCTGCGAGGCATCTGGTATACTCATAGAGGTTACTATGTATTACAGCACAAATAATTAATCGTGTTTTCTTCTTTTAACTGCTTCCCTCTCTTTTACTCAGGTGTTTCAATCTGTCCAGCAATCATGAAGGCTGTAGCTCTGATCCTTGCTCTTGCTGTCATCACCGGTAGGTGCAAACTATGACATAATACCAAAAGTGGATTTCTGCGTTTGCTTTGGGATCAGGTTATTAATCAAAATTTTTAACTGTGTATTTCTCAGGCTGCAATGCACGCGTCGTGCGGCAGGCAGAGGTGGTCCCAAGATGGGAGGAAAGCGTGGACCGTTTTTGGCTGTACATTTCCAACATGAACCAGAGAGCTGATGGAGTCGTTCAGGACCTCAAGGCCTCTCAACTCTCAAGGGAGCTTGAGTGAGTATTGATATGCATAACTGGGTCACAGGGTGAAGAATGGTGTTTAAGTCCAGAGTAACTTACCCAAACCTGGCACTTGTGAACCCATATTTACAGAAATCATTGTTTTTTTTCTTCACTGCTTCCAGTACTCTGATTACTGACACTATGGCAGAGCTGGAAACCTACAGAGCAGACATCCAGACCAAACTGGCCCCCTACACTGAGGCCTCCACAGGCCAGCTGACTCAGGATCTGCAGCTCCTGGCCAACAAACTCCAGAAGGACATGGTGGATGCCAAGGAGCGCAGCACTGAGTACCTGGGTGAACTCAAGTCGATGGTGGAGCAGAACGCTGATGATGTTCGTGGACGCATCGGCACCTACACCAACAAGCTGAAGAAACGCCTGAACAAGGATACTGAGGAGATCCGCAAGTATGTCAGGTGAAAATGGGGCAGACTCAGTCTATTGGTTATCTCGGTGCAAGACTCAAATGTCTGTTTTCTTAATCTTTCCAGCACTGTGACCACCTACCTTGGTGAGATCCAGTCCCGCACCTCCCAGAACCTTGACTCCGTGAGGGAAAATGTTGAGCCCATGGTTCATCAGGCCACTGACACCGCCACAAAGAAGCTGAGTGACATTTCCGCCATCCTGAAGTCCCAGGCAGAGGGTTTGGGCCAGCAGCTGGAGACCCAGGCTGAGAGCATCAGGACTCAGCTGGAGTCCACGGCCCAGGAGCTGCGCACCTCCCTGGAGGGCAAGATCGATGAGCTGACTGATCTGCTCTCTCCCTACACCTCCAAGCTCCGTGAGCAGTTTGAGGGCATTGTGGAGAAGGTCAAGGAGACCGCCGCCAACTAAAGAAAGACTCAGGTGTTTTTTAGGGTTGTAGAAAGTTGGTTACCCTCCTTTCAAAGCTGAGTTAACCACTGATTTCTTAAAACCTAAAATAAAGGGGGGTTACAGATGAGTTGGGTGCTTTTTTGTTCAGGCCGAGGAGGTTGATTAGGAAAGGAGAGAATAAAATGTGTCTTTTATTAGACACATCTTTCTTTTCTTAGTCAACTCCCTTGATCTGAACAGAAGCACCCTCTGTAATAAGTCTTAAAAACAGAGGCAAAAGACAATTATTTGTAATATGCTTTGCTTTCAACTTCAGATTAACCGCTGCCGGTGCCAAGTTTTTATACATGATACAGCTGAATTCTTAAGGCAGGGAACCCAGCCTCTAAATCTCTAAATGCACCGAACATGTGTGTCTTTCATTTCAATACATGCACTGAATTATCCTGAAGGTAATACTGAACCACTCAAAGTGCCCTTCTGTATTCCTTGTTTGTTGTGCTTCACTGAGAAATGGATGTTAAGCGACTTGTCAAACTAAAACCGACAATCACAAAATGCTGCCTGTGTGTTTGTTAGTCAGGTAACGTAGAGTGTCTCTTGTGTTATGCATCACATGCCCATCATGCTGCTCACTGTATGTGCACTGATGTGTGACGACCAGTGTTGAATGAATAAAGAACCAAGAAAACACAACCTGCCACTGCTTTTTGTTTCTCTGCTTCAATATCAATGAGTCATCTATTTTGAAGGGGTTCACTTACACTGACAAGTCATGTCCTTGCATAGTTGATGGATCATTTAAGTCCACATTTATAACTGCAAAACTTCCCTTAAAAACTAAGGTCAAACATGTAACAAAAAGAATAATACACAGTAGCCTTACACAGTTTTTTTTCGTTTTCCTCTGGCGAACCTAGGGATTTCCTTTCTAACAGGTGCATACAACAGCCCAAAAATATGCATTTATTGATGTTGGCATGACATGTAAAGCCTCAGCCCTAACAGAACCACCCCATTGGATTTTAGCTTAGTGTGTTATATTATTTATTAATTCATAATTATTTACTTATTTATTTATCTTTAAACAATACCTGAAACTGGCCCTTTAAGAGCACCCATCTCAACAGAGAGCACCTAATACCCTGACACGCAATGAAACTAAAGCTGATACCATTCGTTCATCTACTATTTCCACAGTAAGCAGGTCTTGAATTACTCCATAAAGGTTTTTTTACAAGAGCTTATTTGGTCAGACAATGCCCCTTTTTTGAAAAGCTGACGCACAAACACCCAGAGACCAATCTCTCTTTTGGATGTTTCTCAAATGTAGTCTCTCTACACAGATGACTGATCTTATAATTTGAATAGAATATTGTTGAGTTGAAAAGACCTCTTAGCTCTCCCTAGAAACAGGCTCTCCAGTCTAATCCTCCCTCCCTCACTATAAATCTCCTCATGCAGCGACAAACCCCAACAGATTGTTGACTGTGGTCCGTACGTGTTAAGATCTGTTCCCAGATTCCTCCCTCTCACTCCCGGCAGGCATTTGGGAACATGCTGTGCCACAGGTTCAATTCTCTAAATGTAGACAATCTTTCATGATAACTATCCTGGCTGAAGTTGTATAATGAGGCGTGCATTGATGCATTTGTCTTCACAATTGCTCAGGCATGTCAATCTGAGTCATACATCTGCTCAAAGATACTCTAGTAGACAGTGTGGCTACATGCTGAGTTATGTTTGCAAGCACACCCAGGCTGGTGGCCTGATAGTGTTTTGATGCATATCATCAGAATCCATCCGTAGTCTCGTGCTGTGCTCAAGTTTCTCCTAAGTTTCAATTAAAAAGACCCATCTTTTATTATAAAAGCACTGTATGGACTTCTGTATTACTAACAGATAGCTTTTTATGTCCATTAGATATAAACTATGAGCTGATCCAAACGTTCTGACATGGTGTGTTTCCCTGCTGGACTGACATTCTAACATTTTTCAATCGGTTCCAAAGGGCCCAAAATGTACCAAGAAAATATGCATTACATCATTACACAACCATTATCAGTTTGATATGCAAAGTTCAAGACAGGATGGATCCATGTTTTCATGTTGCGTCAAATTCTGACCCTACCATTGAAATGTAGCAGCAGAAATGGGACCTTATCAGACCAGCTCACATTTCATTTGGGAGATATTAATAAATGCTCCTCTCTATATCTTGGCTAAACTGAGTGATTATAAGAGTTACTTTAGCCTGTCCATCAGCGGGACCTGTAACCAACAAGGCCTGAGAACAGCCGCTCACTTGATAATTCCTCTTTTTCTGACGGCTTTCTATAAACCCTTGAGATGGTGGTTCATGGAATTCCCAACCAAATCTGGTGCTTGGGTTGAACATCAGCATGTCTCATTAACCATGCCAACATGTCTAAATGCATCGTGTGGCTGCCAAGTGATTGGCTGCCAAGATAATTGTTTCACTAACAAATGAACAGGGCTACCTAAAAAAGAGCTTGGTTGGTATATTTTACTTTGAAACTTCAGCGAGTGTCATAGTTTTAGTTTCTCATTTGCTCAGAATGAATTGTGAGTTTATTATCGGCAGCCCATCTGTTGTAGCCAGCGGCAAAAATGGCCTGATTTTCTGAACTGGAATCACATGAAAAATTGAAATAGTTATGAGGCTCAGCATGGTTCATTCTTTGAAGTGTTAAGCAGAGGCCAGTAGAGGACACCATTTGTCCCCTCTTCATCTCCACCGGTCTCCCCTGACTTCCCAGCAGAGTCCACACTGCACTCAGATGCAGCTGTGTTTTCTTTTTGGAAGACAAAGTAAGCACACTAGCCTCATAAAGTAACACAAACTCTGCGACATTATGATCAAAATGTATTTCAAATTACTCTGCTGGGAAATGAGAATTAATAAATGCTGTACACATGCTATAGGAATGATGTTTGCAATGTTTTTCTTTATCTTCTCTGTTTAACAGAATGGAAACTCCATGAAAAGGCCCAAAAAGTAACCTAACACCTTAATATTTCTTGACCTGTGAGCATACTTGAAGTGATCTGAGCTCACCATGGTTATTTCTATATTGGTTAACTTTTTGTTGATTTAAGCATTGTTTTTCCTCTCTTAAAAACCCTGAACAAACATGTTTACCCTTTCTATTGGTGTGAAGGGCTATTGCCTGTAGCCTAAATGCATGACTAACAGAGTAAGTAGCTGTTTTCCCTTATGATATCACTCCTTTCGGGAACCAGTGTTTATTTAGAAACTCCCCCTTCAACAGACAAGTGAAACTCTCAAATTAAACTGTCCTTTGTCGCAAGGATCAGTCATGGATGGCAAAAACAGGAAGGGTTCAAGAATTCTGCCTGTTCAGCACTTAGTCTCTGTCTGCTCTCACTGGCCGTCTGCACTCAGCACACTCATAAAAACTGTCCCAGAACATTTGCAGGTGCTAGCTAGCCCATGACATCAAGTAACCCCTTCACAAAAGCCCCTGCAGAGATTTTACGTCTTAGGACAACCCCCCTCTCTCCTCTACATACTCTTCCTCCCTGTCAGAGCTGGCACAGAACTGCAGCCACTACAGGGGCCCAAAGCCAAACACAAAAACAGCCTTTTTGAAAGCTTGTTATTGCAAATTGGGAGCACGCAAGGCGCTCTTTCACGCCCTCTGCCTCCTACAATTATTCAAAGGGAGCTTATGTGCACGCAAGCACAAGCTCATACATAACCCCACTGGCCATTTGATGACAAAAGAGATGGAGGTTTAGTCTTTCAAAAGCAATGTAATGAGTGTTGAGGCATGTGAAAGCTCATTCAGCTCAGTTGTGGGCTATTCATCACAGCAAAAGCACCTTATAGGAGAAGTCATCAGCAACAAATGGGCATTCAGCCATTAGCAGCAGACTGCTGGGTGTGAAAACTGATATGTTAAGCAGCAATGAAGTCTTCAAACAGCTAGACTTCCTGGTCCAGGCGTAGGTCACAGTTGTAATGAGGGGCTACTGCAGTTCAACGGACTGTCCTGTCACTTTTCTGTTGCGTGTCTGCTCTACTTCCCTGTAAAAAGGGGAAGGTCTGAAGAAAGAAAGAAAGAAAGAAAGAAAGAAAGAAAGAAAGAAAGAAAGAAAGAAAGAAAGAAAGAAAGAGAAATTCAAAAAGGAACCCAAGTTCTTAAAAAAGAAGCAAATGACAAAATCAGCAAAATAAAAAAAAGGCACATTAGATGAAGAGTCGGCTTAAAGAACAATTCTTCAGTGACTCTTGCTCAAAAAACATACTTAAGGCCAAGCTTCAAAAATAAGACATTATGTCGCCAAGGTATAACAGTGGAAAAATACAGCAATTTAGTCCCAAGACATTATTGAGGCTTCTATAAAGAGTTTTTTATCTGTATATTAAAATAACAAAGATTAACAGCAACGATTCCTGATGAGATAAAAACAGTTTATTAAGATGTGTAATGCCTGAAACCACAGTAAAGGAGGATTTACAGTTTTACTCACAGCATGCTGAACCGCCTTTTTTTAAACCTTCACCTCAACAGGTCCAGAAATGAACTCTTATTTTTAGAGAAAATGACTTAGAATTGTCAGCTTACACTCATACTAGTACTGGGCAATGAGTAAAAAATGTATAATGTATAACAGAAAATGCCAAAATCTGCAAATTAAAAAGTCCCGGGAGCTTTAAAGTCATTTGATGGATTTATCTTACTTGTGGTTGAACAAATATCACAGTTGATGCTATTTTCCTCTAAATCCCACATAAACCACCAAGTTTTTATTTCTATTACACCTTCTCAAAAACATAAGTCTAACATGTTTTAATTTTAGACTGTTGCTTGAAAAAAATGAAACAAATCAACAAACAATAAAACAGTAAATTGAGTTGTGTCTTTCTGAATGCAATGTTTCAGAATTTTAATGATTTAATTAAGTCACAGTCACATGAAGCTAAACTGACCTTTGTTTAAAAAATAAGAGTTCACACAAATTTTCTGTACCAAAAAATTTAAAGAAACATTTTGGTAGGGATTTTATGTATTGTTAACTCCATGCAAATTAATCTGAGTTTACTTTTCACAGTCAGTACGTAATAATACTAACATTTATCCCTAGTCGGAAATAAATACAAGGCCTTTGAGCACACAGTCATGGTCTTACTTTTTAGGTTCAAAGGAGCATCCAGATAGCTTCAGGTCTATCTGTTATAACTCTATCAGTGCTGAACTATGCTCTGTCTACATCAGGACTCCTCTTATCCATTGACACCATTGTTGCAGGGACAAATTTTGCACTGTTAGAGGCGCAAACTAATCATTGTATACTTCTTTAACTCTATGAAATCAACATGAGAACAATCCCTCTTGATTGATCCCAGTAAAATAATGTTTGATAAGGACTTAATTCTCTGCTCACCTCATCAGTGAGCTTCATAGCACAAAGGTGCACCATAAAATGAAATCATAAAGGTAATCTCTTGGTCAAAATCAGTATTAAATGCAACCACATCAAGGGGGCAGGAACGCGTCAGGGTCTCCACGTGTACATGTTGACTGAAGTCTGATGTGCGTCACAGCAGCTTTATAAAGAGGAACACACTTCAGTGGCCAAACACACTCGATTTTTTCTTCCCTCCGACAGAAAACAGGTATGTTGTCCCCCTTTGTTTTTTCTATTTCACATTTTTTTCGTCTCTCTTGTTTACTGACGCTGCAGCGTTTAGTCAAGCTAAGGAAAACGTTATATTTGCTCAAACGAAGCTCATAGCGTTGAATCACTGTAAAGGCCCGGACGTAAAGGGAGCTGTCCAGTCTCAGCGGTGCTGAATGAACGCTCTTTTTTTTTTAAAGCCTTAACCCTCACTGCTCAGTCTTTTTTTCACCTTAACGTTCATGGAGACACGTTGTCTGTTTTATTGCTTCCCAGAGAGTCACAGCCAAGATGAGACTGTTCCTTGCCGTTGCCGTGCTGGTGCTGGCTTTAGTTGCCTACACAGGTACGTCACCAAAAAGAGGTCCACGCTGCGTGTTTCTTCTCACTCAACAAAGTTATGTAACTATTTGACTGTCTTCACAGAGGCTCAAGATGCGACCTTCCAGGAGCATGTCACCAAGATTGGCCAGCAGCTCACCGAGGCGGGCAAGAATTTCGCTGAGAGGGCCCATGGCGTCATTGAGGACATCGGCAACAGCGAGGTGGTAGTCAGCGGCAGGTGAGCTCACGCGCAGACACATTAGCACTTCAGAACTGCATCGAGTACATTTAACCAAGTTTTCCATTTGGGCTGCCTTTTTCAGAAACTGGTTGAGCGGTGTTGTGGACAAGATGAGGGAGAGATTTGCCAATACTCAGTAGACTCTACAACATCCACCTGCTTTCACCTCTGACATCTGACCTCCACGAGAGGAGTCGACGTGTCACGTCACTCCACTGACCTGACATCATGGTTATCTGCTCAAAAGAGATTTATTGTGGTCATAGTTATACTGTATTCATTTAAGAGAAATGAAAGAGTGTACCAAAGACAACAAAGAATAAACACGTTTTGATATAATTACTGCTGTTGCTTTTTTTTTTTTTAATTATTCCATTTGTTCTTAATGAAAAGTTTTGGTGTTTAGAATGTCTATTAAGAACAAAATTGGTAATGTTTATACAATAATTTTTCCTACACAAAAATCACTCAAAATACCCTGAACATTAAGCAAAAGTGGACAAAATCAAAGGTTTGAAACCCAAAGTAATAGTATTGGGTTGAGACAATCTGTTTGCCAAAAAAAATTAGTTAATGTGCCACATTTTATGAAAATAAGTTTACTCCAGAAATAAGTTAATAATAATAATTAGTACTGTGCACTACCTACCTGCCTTATTTCATCCATCTATACACCTATAAATACTGTAGACTAAAGGTGCACCACTAATTTTGGTACAAAAAAAAAAATGAAAAAAAATAAATAAATAAACAAAACAATAAATAAACAGAGAGTATCAAAAGAAGTACAAGCCAGAAAGCCTTGAAATAGAGTATAACTTTACAAAACATACCCTAAATAAATTAAAGATGGAGATAAGGCCACTTGAAAAAAATGCTGTTCGATCGAGAAAAACACAGATAAAAGAAAATAGAGAGAAAATATGAATTTTTAACAAGTATTAGAAAATCAACACAATTTAGAGGATCCCCATCATCTTTCAAATACATGCTGTCTTGCCCAAACATTCAGTCTTATGTTACAGTATGTATGAAGATAAAGTAAATAGATTCTTGTCTATGTTTGATGCTAAAACTTCTCCTTTCTGTTATTGAGATCCTTCTTTGAGAGCAGTTCTTTTTCAATGTTAATTTAACTTTCTTGTATAAAAAGCAATGAATACTGTTTGAAGGTCTTGTCTTGTCAACTCTGCGACTTTTCTTAATTGTTTTTTGTTTATTTTGGGAAAAAAAACAGTGAATTCCACCATTTCTTCAAAGTCAAAAATAAGTTTGCCATTCTGACTTCATTGAATAAATGTACAAATGTTATTCCGATGCCTTTACTAAAAGTAGTTATATAAACTGATGAGTGTATACCAGAGCTTATATTTTTTGAGAAAAGGCATTAGCATCTGACAGAAAATAATCTATGTGTATGAAAAGCTGATACCAAAGGGCAAGTGCCAACATGACTGCTCTTCTGGCATTTCACAACAGCCTGGCTGTAGAACTGTTTATGCTAGGTTAATAATCTACAGCATGTCCCAGTTCATTGAAATGTGCTCCTGTAAAGAGAACAGAGCAGAAGAGGTCAGGAGCTGAAACACAGAGGTCATACACCACTCACACACTGATGACAATACACCAAAAGTCCAGATTTAAACTACTTCTAAATCATTTCACTCTCTTTTTCTATCTTAAAACCTTATTAAGTATCATTGAATACATTTTGCATTTAGCAGTAATGAAATTCTCCTGCAGCTTCTGGTTAAAGAAAAGGTGTCTTTCAGAAACAAGTACACAAAGAGCAACCTGAGCCTAAAAACAGGATTTGAACAAAGACTCGTATGCAACCACTCAGAGCTGAAAAAAAAGCACAAAATCTGACAAAAAAAAGAGTGACAGTGAGTTTTATTTTAAAATGATTTTATCCATGTAAAAGCAGTTTTGTTGGTTTCACCTTTTAAATATCTGTATTTTACACAAGTCATAATGAAAGAATAAACTTAAACCTAGGTAAAGATGTCTTTACTTAGAATGTAGAGGATTTTTACCATCAGCTTTACTTTGGCACATAGGAGTAATTTCCATGACACACACAATAGTATTTAAACTCAACAACAATGTACAGATGTTTAAAACCAAATACACATTTTAAATAACACAAATAAAACCCACCACCCCCTTTGTTTGGACAGCTGTGAGATCATGTGAGTGTAACATAGTTATGAACTCAAATCCCTGCATTAGTTCTGAACATGGAGTGAGCACAGAGCCTGAGGACAGATGGGGATACATTGATTTTTGCACTGGACTCTGCTCACAGAAATGCTTTGCAGGGTTGACAGTGTTTATCTATTTTTCACTGCCTCCAGTTTTCACTAACATCCATATCTCTACTGCCTGGACACAGACTTTGACTGGCCTGTGCACATATCGGTAGCTGCCAGGTGGACTGAGATATCTGATCCAAAGGGCGTTTGGACAGTACATGAACTGAGCTAATGTTGATTTTGAAGATATCAAGCGATCAGGATCTGAAAAGCAATCTGTATTTGCTTGATTCTTAAATCCTAGTAGTCTTACAGCTAAGAGTAGAGATAGAATAACACAAGCTGAGATTGATAACACTGACAAAGAAAAGGGATGATCAAAGCTAAAACTTAAACTTACTTAAAGCAAAAGAAAGTTTTCAGTGTCAAGAAGGAGATAAAAAAAAAAAACTTAATGTCTGTGTGCTTTCTGCTGAAGCAAAACAGTTTTCCCTTTATTTTTAGAGTAAACTAATTGAGGCACAGACTATGAGTTTGGAAGTAGGTCTTTACTTTGTATGCAATAAAAGCTTAAATCTAAAATTTGATGATTTGCTCTTGTTCAGATTTGTGACCAAAAAAAAGTAGCAGAGAGAAAAACAATTCAAAGGAAATCATGCCACCGGGAGCAATGTGCAGCCAGCAGCGGTCACCTAATACAAATAAAATGGCCCTGATAACATCTGCTTCATTCAAGGTTCTGTTGACCAGAGGAAAAGGTGAAAACACACTTTATTATTCTACTTAAGTTTGTTGTGATTATTTTTTTTGTACTGAAATCAGATATTTAACCTTTTGCTTGTTTGTAGAGACTTTTAAATATTTTAAGGGACAAGTGCTGAAAGAATTATGTCACTTATTGAGAGAGAAATGAAGATTTTTTATTTGAATCTCTGCTCAATAGAAACGTCACTGCATTTAAAGTCAATCAATGAAGTAAAAGATTTATTTCTGAGGGTTGTGTTTCTCTCCTCTGTGCTGGCAGATGCGTTTGAAGGAGCTTGTTTTCACTCTCATCTTGCTGATGCAAGGTAAACACTTAAAGAAATATTTCCTGCTTTTCTTTCTTTATTTTAGATGAATAGCCGTTGCACTCACTGACTTTATACTCCACAGCATGTGACCCTCTTTGGGCCCTGACCACTTCACCTCCTGAACAACCAGACCCTCCAGGAGTCCTGCAGAGACTGGCAGAGAAAGCCAGGTATTTCCACGTGCCACCTTTAACAGCCAATTAGAGCGAGCAAGTTGAATGCCTTTCAAATATTTCCACTTTTGGAAACAGCATCCCACACTGCAATGACTTTGTTACTTATTTTGTACTTTTTGATGTTATAGGGAAGCCAAAGATAAAGTCCAGTCTTTCAGGGACATGGCCATGGGTTTTGTTGGAACTTACTATGAAGACCATATCCAACCAGTGGCTGGCAAATACTTTGAATGGGCCTCTAATGTGAAGGAGATGATTACATCAACTATTGATAACTACAAACCACTGAAAGCAAAGGCACCAGCGAATCAAACCCCTGTGAACTAGATAGGGAGTCAAAAATAAAACATTTATAGAGTCTTGCTTCTCTTCCCTGGTGTGATTGTGTTTTTTTCTTAGGTTAAGGCTGGCTACTGTTTGTGTAAGATAATAAAAGAATCAAGGTTGGTAAAGAAAAGATAAAACACAATCAATCAGCTGGATTTAACTGTGCTGACTTATTCACAAAAGGTGCTTTCTCTAATACTTTGATAATGAATGAGATACTTAAAATTATTTTTTATAGAAGTACACCAGGTTTTTTTTTTAATGGCTCAGCTTTGGTGTAGTTTTTGCAGTCGTTCTAAAATCCAAGCATTTCAGTGAAAAAGGTGAAAATGAGGGTAAAAGTCTCCTTTTCAATTATTATGTCAAAGATAATCTTTGATTCTGCACTCAATCTGTAGTGGGTCTGCAAGATGAAAGGTGAAGGCAGAAATCCCAGAATGCATTGCTTTGGGTACAGCACATTGTGTCTAGACTGGTATTGGTTGATTGACCCGCTGACCATTAAACTTGTACAAAGTAATCCTGACTGGCTGCTGATTAAATGCTGATTAGCTTTAAGTTAATCTAGTTTAAATTATCTGTAGTGTTGGAGCTCAGATCGCTTGAGCTGTTTCAAAGTGTCCTGCCGTGTTGGTTATGACATGCATGCACTATGACACACATTGTGTGCAGTATCAGGAGGGCTCTGAGTGCACAGCTCTATGAAAACAGATAAAGTTACATTGCAGCAGCATTGCCCAACCCCCTACTCATATTTCCACATACAGTATTTGAAATGAATATCAGATAAAATGGACTTTGTTTAGGGTGAATGTGTGTGTGAGGGTGTGCATGTGCATGCACGAGAATGTGTGTAGGTGTGTGTATGCTCATCAGATGACGTTTGTTTGCAGTCCCCCCCTATATCATCCTGTCCAGATGCGAGGTCCGGGTTACAGACAACTCGCTGTCAGAGAAGACTGTCACTTCTTGGATCTGTACATCCAACTCAGCAGCAGGTACTTTTTCCTCTCCACTGAGCAGACAAAATTTTACACATTGAACACTGAGATTTTGAATTCTAGCACCGGATCTCTGAAGTTTCATCAACTTGACCACCACCTCTAAATGCTAAATGTGAACAGTGGAAGTTGTTGTTTTTTTAAATCATTGTTTTTCTGTTTGCACCAGAAATGAATGCCAAATACGTCGTGGCCCTGATCCTCGCTCTGCAGGGTAAGGCAGCATATTAATGCATTTGAATGTTTAACTCAATCTAATTTTTTTATGCTGATGCAAGTTAAGTCTGATTTTAATAATGAACTTTTTAATTTAAATGCTTTCATCCAATTCAGATATAGCTCTTATCTTGTCACAACAGAGTATAAAAAACATGTTTTGTTAAAATTAAACTTGTTGAAATGATAAATCACTGTAATGTGGCCTTTTCATCTACTGCATAATTCTCATAATATTAATCACACAGCATTTCTAATTGGTCAAAAAAATCTGATTATAGCCAGGAGCAAGTGAAACAGTGAATTGAGGTAGCTTTTTTTTTTTCTTTTTTTTTTTTAAACAAATCTTCATAAAAGCAAGTAATAGTGGCTTTTTTTGTTCTTTCAATGCAGAGATAGGCAATTAATTTTCTTAACTGCAAGTGACTCTGACAGACTAATCCTTAATAATATTCTGTGATAATATTTTTTATTTTTTTTTTCAGTTTCCACGAGCCTGTGTGAAATTCCGCAACCATCACAGGAGCTCGTTGATAAGTATAATGACATAAAAAGTACGATCCTGAGGAGGATCATGGGTCTTCAAGGCAGGTTGCAGGCCGCTGCTGGTCCAATGATGGAGAATGCTGGACAAAATGAACATGCACAAAAAGCAAAAGATTTCGTGGAGGCACTGATGTCTAAGCCCGAGTTCCAAAGCTTTATCAAAGTTGTGGGGTAAGTGACAAAACTTTACATTTAGAGTTGTTCTCCTCTGATAACCAGACTGCATATTTGCTGTGAAATCTATAAAATATATATTTATGATTCCAGGAATCTACATAGAAAAGGGATTAGGAATTATCCTGGTGTATGTCCTTTGACCATTTTTCAATGTTTTGTTTTCATGCAGAAGTTTGGGTAGTGAGGCATCTCCCGCCGTGGAACAGATCCGATTGACAGCCCTGGGTTTGTATGAACAATACCTCCGCCCCTACATCGGTGTTCAACTGGACGAGGCTATCAACAACATCAAGCCCATCCTGAACAAATATGCTCCGGCTGAGTAAAGAAGACCAACTGTCTGTCAGCAGCCTGTAATAGATAATAGTTTGTAGAAAGTGCATAGAATTTGGCTGAAAAGAGCAATGTACAATGCACATACAATCCTTTGCCTTTTTTCAAACCAACATCCTTGATGACCTATGCAAGGTTTAAAGCTGAGCAAAGACAGCAATTCCACAAATGCAAATTGTGCATGTATAGTTTTTTGTGTTTAACACACTAACAAAAATGAGACTGTGTATGTTTGTGTGTGTGTATTAGTTCATTAAAAGGAACTGGATACTATTTGATTTGTGTTTCTTCATCAAGACTCGACACGTTCTCCACTACAGCTCTTCTGTTAAAGCTTCACACAGAAATTATCTTATTTTATCTAACAAGCATTGATGAGCTCCAGACTCCACATTTCACTGATTAAGTTCAGTAATGGAATTAAGAAATGAAACAAAAAGATATGAAGTGGGACTCCATGATTTTGGAATCCCAGAACCTGCTTGATTGTTGAGACAAGCTGAAACTCAAATCAGACAGGTCATTTGCAATAAATGCTTTACACAGTGTGTAAAATTACTGATCAGATAAGACGTTCCCCATATTTTAAACAACTTCATTTCGGCATCTTTTCTCCAAGAAGACATATTTGTTATTAATCTAAACTCATTTCCAGCCAGACATTGAAGCCAAGAAGGTGAAAGTTTGCATCACTGAACTATCTATTACTGTGTAGTGGTAGAAGGTGTTTTTTAACCACTTTCTCTTCAATATTTGTGACTCTTTTACTGTTTTGTCATCACAATAAAAGCATGCAAAGCCCCAAATCTAGTTTTAAAACAAAATCAGCTATTAAGCTATTATGCAAAGATTCACTAATTGATCATCTGCACTTAATGTCATTCCTCTAAGAGATCTAGCTAGTTTCAAACTCCTTATTGATCACGGTTTTGCAGCCTTCTTTTTGAACTGACAATATCTATTTGGCCATTTGGTGTTTCTGATAAAATGTGGGATCAGTGTTTCTGTAATGGGGGAGAAAATTCAGCATTTTCTTATTACTATGTAAAATAGGAATTATTAGAATCTGAAAATAGGGAAGCTTTTTAGAGCTTTTGACAAGTTCGTAATTTAGAGATACGTGGTTCTCTAGGAAGAGCCGCATTACAGAGAAGGATGTACTGCTGCAGGGTTAACCAGACAACAAAAAAGTATAAAACTACTTTAAAATGAGTCACTACAAGCACAGCAGTAATATTCCACCAATAAATGACCTATATGCTGAATAAACCGCACATTCAGTTAGTCATTTCAGAAAGTTTAGATTAAAGAGAAAGATAAGACAAAGAAACATCATTTCAGTTATACTTTTTAACTTTGTTAGGCTTTTATTGAGCTGATGTTGTCTGGAAATAGACTTTTGCTTGGGGTAGATTTAATTTATTTATTTAGTTTTTGAAGAAAATCAATCTCCTCACAGTTAGCTTTAACCTTCCAATAGGGTTCAAACACAGCAATTTTGATGGCTCTTCAGAAACTTTTTAGCCATTCAAGCATTTTTTTTTATAAGGTCACTTCGGACATTTTTACAACACAATAAGACTCAATTTTAAAAGATCTGAGAGAAATCAAAATGAAAATCAATCACATCTTCATCCCCCTCTAATTCACTCAGGTTAAATCTGGATTAACAGATTCAACATATTTGTCTTTTTGAGATAGATTTTTAGATTTGTAAAATGCCACCCTCATTAATATCACATTAAAACGGAATATCTAATCCATAAACTTTAGGCGTAATTAATATGCAAGCAACAGCCAATTTCCACTTTTTTTTAAATTTTGCAGCAGTGTAATAAAGAACCTCACCATATTTTTCCTTCAGAATTTCAAACTTCCTGTATTTTAGATTTATTTCAGGGTTGCTCATCAATACTTCTGCTTGGGAAGTTTAGCTCACTGATCTGTGTCTGAACTGAACTAAACAACTATTTTTGCCCTGAAGTTAATGATCTAAAAAGCTTTGCAAAAGACTTAATATCTTTATGATTTTAAAACTTGAGAAAAAGAAACCATCAGAGGGCTTTACAGTGAAAATATTGTCTGTAGGCTGAGTTCATGAAAGACTGAAGCATATCAGCCAACTCTAAAATCAACACATCTCTCTAGAGTGTTATTAGTGTTCAAGAAGTGACTGAAGGTCAGCAGACCGTACAGACAAGCTGTACTGTAATGTTTTTAGTATGCATGGATAGTGCCATTGTGTGGCTTTACTGAGCCGAGTTGGTCATCACAGCCCTGATTCAGTCTAACTGGATCAGGAACGAGGGCTCTACAGTTTGAATCCCACAGCTGCTTTCACCTGTCCTCATCTGACCCCATCTCTGGGGCATGACATGTGCTCTGATGTTTACTTCGATCTTGATCGACATTACAGAGAAAATTACCACCTACGTACAAACAAGAAATTCACTTTGCAGGTGCTCTTTGTAATTGTAAACAATGAGTTGAAAAACATCCTGTGCCGAAGATTGATGATTTATTACACTAAAGCTACATTGAAAGAGCCTGTTTAAACTTTGTTCTTAGATAGCAAGAGAATAAAGTGAACTTTCAGGTTAATTATCACATAAAAAGCTTGTCTTTGTGGTAATTTTTAGGTTTTGTTGTTTATTTCTCTTTCAAGTCTTATTTACTCAGAATCAAGTGTAACCTGCTTCTCCCTGCCAAATAACTTGAGTTCTTACTGATACAAGCACAGGAAGAAAAATTAAACCTACAAATGTGCATTTTTGGCAAGGATATTAAATATATATTATCAAAAGAATAAAACACAGATGAAAATAACATCCCTTCTGAAACCTTTTCCCCCAAAATTTAAACTCAACAGAGAAAAAAAAAAAACATGGAACAAAAGTGTGAAGTCAGTTTTTTCAGAAAGAAGAAATCAGACAAAGTGTTGAATTATTCAAAATAATTAAAGAGGTGAAAGGTGACTGTTATCTGTTTTTTTCATAACCAGAATTGGCCAGATGACGTGTTCAACAAACTCTAGACTTCTGACTGTCTAAATGGGACTTAGGACTGCTGTGGTGTGACATGAACGCATCACCACGATTATGAAAGCAACAGGAATGTCCTGCTGCAGGTTTATGAGCACGGTGCATTAATGAACTACTAACCTAATCAATGGAGTGTGATTGGTTCTGATGTAACTTAAGGTCAGACTCATATAGTCAGAGGGAAACGTGTCATCACGCTGCTCCATTCAGCTCTGTGCTTAGTAAATCAAATCAAACTCCATTTCTTAGCTGCTCTTGATGACGTTTAAAGCTCCCCTTTTGATGCTTCACATGCTGCTTTGTGTTTACATTGATAGCCATAGTGTCTGTTTTATCAAGACATGATCACACACATACATACTCCCGGCAAACGTACACTGGTCAACAGTGCAGGTTTATCTCCCATGTAGTGCACTTTGGCTCCAGGAGCGACAAGTCAACACATCTTCTCTCCTATAAAAACAGGCTGGGCCAGTGAAACCTTTTATTCTGTTTTTCTTCATTTGCGGAGAGGAATACAGTGAGTACTGATACTTTTACTTCCAATACTTAATCAGACCAAATCTAAAATCCTTGAGATGCAACACTGCACTTTAGATTTTGTACAATTTAGAAGAAATGTTGAGACAAAATCCATAAGTGAGCACATGTGTGACAGAGAAAATTGATAGTTTTGATGATGAAAGAGTGATAATCCTTATTTTAGACTGCTTATTAAAAAATACTTAAAGTAGAAATGTTTGACAATGTCTCCCCCTAGTGGGCCAAGTGTGCTAAAAGTTATTCTCTCTTTCCAGGTTCCAGTTACACCATGAATAAGCTGCTGGTTATCACTGTGCTGGTCGCACTCCTTGCTCTCAGTAGGTGCACAGTTTACTCTAACAAATGAGAAAAAGACGAAAATGTGTTCACCTCTTTTATGTTTCATGCAGATGCCGAGAGCTTCCGCATGCCAAGGCAGGCTGAGGAAGAGAAGGGTACCTTCACCAGGATCACAGACACTGTCAAGTCTTACTACAACAGCGCCGTCGACACAGCTAGCGAATGCCTGGAGAGCATCAGAGGCATGAAGCTGGAGGAGAAAGCACAGTAAGACAAGATGTTTAATTCAAAAACATTGATGACATGAATAAATATGTTGCTTAATATTTACACTTTTCTATGTTTCTTTCCCTCCCAGAAACTTCTACACTGAGACCAAGTCAATTCTGTCCACCTATGCTGGCATTTTCAACGACCAGGTTTACCACATCGTTTACCCCCAGCAGTAAACCAAAAACTCATTCCCAGTTACCACAGCTACTTTTTCCAACAGCACAAGAACTTTTAAGCTTCACACAGTGAGGCCAAATCAGTCATTTCACATTCTGGTTACATCAATACCCCAACCTCAAATCTTCAAGCAGCAGCTTTTTGTGGCTCTTTGGTGGTGAATGATGATACCCACGCAGCAGGAACCGTCATCTCTAGGAAAAGCAACAAACAGAAGATTTGGACAGCCATCAAGCAAAGAGCACACAGCACCTTGCCGTGCTGTTCTTCTTTACCAACAGATAAAGAAACAAACCTGACATCAAAAAGGATGCAAAAAGATTCAAAGGATGTACATCATTCACTTTTGTATCCTCTGACAGTCATCTCTGCTCAGGATAAACATCATTCATAAATATTTATGTCATACCGTGAAATAAAGATTTATACAAAACTTACCTTGTGTCTCTCTTGATGATGATGACGATGATGACATTAGTTTCCGGTTTGATCCAGTAAGTTATGATCTTATGATGCAAAAGCTTGCTCTTTTATGCCTTTATGACTGCAATGAGAGACTTTCATGAGCCGAGGCAGCGCAAGAACAGAAGCTTCTGTTCTGTTGTCGTAAATATTGGATGAAAAGATACAACATGCAAAATGTGAGCACAGAGACAGATGAATAAACTGACAAAGACTGTGAGGCTTGTTTTCTGGCAACTTCTAATACAAGATGGTTATGATTTTTAATTAATGCATCAATCACTAATCACTTCTAGCTCCCTTCTGAGCCAACATCTAACTCAAAGGAGACAAAGTGTCTTTCAAGTAAAACCACTCTTTTTTTTTCTGTGGAATATCTTTTACCAGAAAGAGCAAATAAACAAGACATTAATGTGAATTTGAGGCCCTAAAACCATCACAAATATAACCACCTTTATGTCTTTTTTTTTAGCTGACAAAAGTTTTTGGACTCGGCTTTCACCTATAAGTGATTTGATTCCTTAGTGTCAGTCTGTAACAAGAGGTGGAAAAACAAACAAAAACAGAAATTCATTAAAAATTACAGCGCAGGGGGAGGGAGGAGGAAGGCTCTGGAATTAAAAACCAGGGACCCTCTTTTACCTCATTTTAAACCCACATTCTTAAATCTTGGTGTGAAATTTGACAGTGATGTTAAACTGGATCAACAAATAAATTCAGTTGTTAAATCCAATTTTTATCACCTCAGGCTTTTATCCAAGGTTAAAATTGGGTTTATCTTTTAACGACTTTGAACAAATGATTCATGCTTTTATTTCTACACGGTTGGACTACTGTAATGCTCTCTATGTTGGTGTAAATCAGGCTTCTCTCTACAGTTAGTCCAAAATGCAGCTGCTCGTCTTTTAACAGGTGCACGAAAGCATGACCACATTACCACGAACCTGGCGTCCCTCCGTTGGCAAACTCTTATTATTTGTTTTTTAACAAAGTTCAGCACCTCAGTACATCTCTGACCTTTTAAATGTTCACACTCCGCGGTCCCTGAGGTCTGCTGTTCACTATCTCATGGTCCCAAAAATTCTTTTAAAGACCCGAGGTGATTGAGCCTTTTCGGTGGTGACTCCCAAATGATGGAATGATTTACCACTTGAAATAAAAACATTCCCACCCTGTCGACCTCTAAATCGTGTCTTAAAACTTATTTTTATTCTTTGGCTTTTAATTTGCCATGAGAGTTGTGTGATCCCTGTCCTTTATGTCTTTTGTGGTCTTAACCTCTGTGTTTTTATGGCTTTTATTGGTTTCTATGTGTTATTTTTTTATTCTATTGATGTTCTTATTGATTTTTACCGTGCAGCACTTGGGGGAACTTGATTTTTTTTTTTAAATGTGCTATATAAATAAAGTAGATTGGATTGGATTGAAAAACTTATTTTGAAGACTTTTTGTTTCCTAATGAGGTTTGGATTTGGATTGACTTTAGTTTATACTCCTCCACAAATCATTGGCCTGATTTGTACAAAATACCCGGTTCTTTAGCCTGAGGTGAAAATGCAAACCAAGAATGGGCCACAGAAACCATCTGGTTCAAGGGGTGGTGGTTAAAATGGTTAAAAACATCTACAGACACACTGAGCTCTTTCTCTCTTCTATCCATCTGTCTCTTACCGGTACTTTAAATCTGTTTTGTACCATTTAAGCTGGAAGTCCCTGAGCTCCATTGTCTTACAGGTGCCCCCTAGATTATTGCTCCAGACTCTAGCATCTGCTGCTGTCTCATCACATTATTTTAACTCTGTTCATCTGCTTTTCACTATCCTTCTATTCAACCCCAACACAGTATCAGTAAATGTCAAACATGAGTCTGGTTCTGCTTTAGGTCTCTGCCTGTTAAAGGAAGTTCTTCATTGCCAGTGTGCTAAATGCTACAGCATGCTTAACTCATGGTGGTGTGTAAGAGGAGATAAGATTGCTTATCTTGTCTTGATGCTGGGTTTCAACTAAAGATTGATAAATGTCATTCTCAAAAGTATTCAAGCTGTGATAATTGTGTAAATGTGTGTTGACATAAACCTGATTTGATCAATCTTCCTATGTTTCACTGACGACCAGCCACCATCATGCTTTTAAGCAGAAGTGATGACTTTTTTCAAACTGTATTAAAAGTATTTTTTATTTTTTTTTGTCTTTTTCTACGAAGGACTTCAGACCCTGAGAAGATTTAAAGTATAATTTCAACCAGCACTAGTGGAAGGGTTCGATGAAGCTTAGCGGAAGTTCAATCAGAAAGACTATCTCCCTGGCATGCCCCTTTTCTGTCTCTGTCTTTAACCGCTTCCTCATAACTCCACCTCTCATCTCCTTTTTCTCCCAATCACAGTCAGTCACCTATTCTCTCTCAGCCAATCCGTCGTAGCTGTCATATTTAAATATGCTCTCTCTCTCTGCAGCCGGTCAGCTGTCATTCAGCGAAAAGGTCCTCAAACCCACCTCCACCCCTTCACCACCCCATCAGGTCTCGGTCATCCCTCAAGTCTCAACTCAAGCATCTCACTCCTTCACCACCACCAGTGTCTAGGCTCCGGGGGGAAGTTCACGGGAGCATCAATCATTCCTCATGCTCCTGAAACGATCACTTCCTGCGGGGTCTAAGCGCCAAAGACTTTTTCACTCATCAATTCTTTATCTGTTTCATTAAAATTGGTCACTCATACTATTTGTCTTCTCTTCCTTATTAGTCTTTCCTGATTGAAATACTGTTCACGTACTACTGCTTCACCCAAAGTTTTTTTTTGCATCTTAAGAACTTCCCAAGGTAACATGTTGATATGTCAAAGCTATCTAGCTACATTTTAGAGTCTTAAAAACAAAAGTATAGGCACAGATTTGGCTCACTTGGCAGAGCAAGTGCTGCATGTACAGAGGTGTAGGTGCAGGATCGACTCCTGTTCTTGACTTTTTTCACATATTCTTTGTCTCTTTTTCCACATTTCCTGTCTCTCCTAAGCTTTCCTGTCATACCACAAAAAATAATAATATCAACCCTTTGATACATGAAATACGAAAGCCTGGGTCAAGATTTTTTCCTGAGGTTTTTTAATTCTTATAGGGCATGAAAGTTTTATTTATTTATTTTGAAATATTTGATTTTTTTGTATGAAGTCACAGACATGTCCACATGTGAACTACTTGTGCCAGAGGATTCAAATTTAATGTATGAACTCAATGTAACCACAAAAAAGAGCATTTAGAGGGGTAAGTGAGGTACCTTATTCTTTCAGATTCAATCATGTTGTGACGTCTACTCCCTGCCACCACCATCATGCTCCGGTCTTGTGCAATCAGGACATGTTAATCTCAAGAGAAGACAAAGTTATAGGAGGTATTAATGAAGGCCAGACTAATCCACACTCTCATCTTTTTTATTACTTTATGAGCTTGAGTTGTAATTTTTCATTTACCTAAGAGACCATTTTTACCTCAGAGAACTCTTAGCATAAACTAGCATTAAAGAGTAGGTTTTGAAGTAAATAGGTAAATTTGTAAACTTACCAACAACTCTCCCAGGTGGATCTTGAATCTAATGAAAAGAAAGAATCTAAGTCGAATATTAAGATCTACATATTACATAAGTTCTTCCTTATCTGGAGAAGAACAAACATTTCCCGAAACAAGGTGTGCCACCATAACTGGACCTACTGATACAAAGAAATATTAATTTTTTTTTTTCTGATAAGATTATTACAAAGGTTATTGCTTTACTGGAAATGTTGCTGTAGAGTAATAAATCTTTCAGTTCCTCCCACTATCCTCCATACATCACAAGTATAAAAAGAAACAGGACTTCACAAACCAGCTATTATATCACATATAGTTCAATAAAGACACAATGGATTTCCTCCTTCTGGTGGTTCTCTTGGGGCTCGCAGGTAGATATTCTCTTTTTTTTTTGTTCTAAGACATAAGATATGATAAGAAAAAAATGACTAGTTTTTCTCTTGTTTTGTTCGTGTGATGCAGGAGCGTCTCCTCTGCCAGAGGAAAAGGTTTGCCGACCTCACTCCAGACCCTGGAATGTGTACATAAACGGTGAACCCTGGTCCTGCAATGGAGCTCTAATTGATGAATGGTGGATAGTGACCTCCTATGAGTGTGCACCCAAGTAAGTATCAAATTCTGTGAGATGACGACCTAATCAAGGTTTTGTGTCTTGCAGTAAAAAGCTTTACCCTGAAAAAATATGATCTGCCTTTTATTGTTATCTTTCATTCAGCAACAGCCACCTTCCAGCTTGACCTGCAGTCCTCAGCTTCTCAAGTGTTGTACAGTTTGCTAGAGTAGTTATGTTAGACTTTGTATTCAACCAATGTGACTGAACCACATATTTACAATATATTTTCAGTTTTTAAAGTACATTTACATATACATGCAGGGCAGCAATTTGTATGTATTGAACGGCATGGATACAACTGCTTGGCATGAATACCAACAATGTAATGATGGAAAAAGGAAACCTAGAAAGAAGAAAAAAAATCATGGACAAGTCCAGAAAATGTCTTACTTCAAGATATTAAAAGAATCTGAGGTGGTGTAAAGAATTTACTTGTCAGTTTGAAATAAAAATGATGCATCAATACAAGAAACTGAACAAGTAAATTCTTCTTACTCCATTAGCATCATTTTGTCTTTTAATAACTCGTAACAGGACAGTTGGAAAGTGCACTTTTTTATCATCACTGTTGAGAATAAATACATTTTGTCTTTTTATGCAGACCCTACAGCAGCTATGCGCTTCTGGGAAAACATGAGTTGGGTCTGGAGGAAAGCACCGAGCAGCGCATTCAAATCTCTGATGCTATCCAGCACAGTCCCTACCGCTCACCTCACCACAGTCTGGCCATGGTCCGTTTGGCTGAACCTGCCCGCTTTAACCCACACGTTAGGCCCATCTCTTTGCCCACTCAATGTCCACTGCCTGGAGAGACCTGCATAGTCAGCGGCTGGGGATCCACCATCCCGGATCAATGTGAGTGGATTTGAAAGTGCTACTGTGGCTTTAACACCTCATTAACCTGTCACCAAGTTACAATTTAGATTCAGTGCAGCAAAGCCTGTGATCCTTAATCCAGCCTGCAAGTATTCCCTCTCCTGCTAGGTTTTCACCCCAGCTTCCCTTTAAAAAAATCTCACCCATCAAGAAGCTCTGTCGCAATTTTTGTCACATTACAAAGCCATGTCTTTACCTGACGGACAAGTTAAATGTCACAGTTTTTTTTCATCTTTAGAAGTTCCTTGTCCACTTTCACCGGCAGTTCAAGCAGTTCACCTAAAGGACAGAGGCTCCACTAACTACTGACAAAACACTAGGTTGAAAGTTTGAAGAAATCAGACCTTGAGGCTTCCAAAAACCATACAGAGGGATATTCATGTAGGTTTCACGGCATGGTAAATCATTTGGTATAACAGAAATGCAGAATTTAAAAGAAGAAAGGTTATCTAGTTGAGTAGAAAATATTCCCATTAAATTGTTGACAGTAAACTATTATGGTCAGCTATTCAACTCAACTTTAGAGGACACTGATACTTAACAGAGATTTTAATTTTTTAAACGCTTCAATTAAAAATGCTGGCAGAACCACACACACACACACACACACACACACACACACACACACACACACACACACACACACACACAAAAAAAAAAAAATAAATTCATAAGACCTTAAAACCCAAAGCAAACCCCCATCTGTAGCCTGATGGATGTATAGCCCTGGAGGCTTTGTATAATTAGACTATAAAAGTAATATGGTGAGCTGACCTTCGGAGGGTTCAGGTGAAAAGAGGTTGTAGTCTCTTTGAATGGAAAAAGTTTAAAGTATGTAAGTCAGCGTTACGGCGTCACTCAGTGTTAAGAGCTGTATGCAAATGCAGGTATGCGATGCTATGCAGTACTGCGCACGAGGCAATTAACATGCTGATTCTGCAAGTTCTAAAGGTGTCACCATCGGGATTTAGCACATTTTACAGGTGACACTTTATAATTGGGACCAACAATCAATATAACAAAGAAAATAGTTAAACTGAAAACCTTGGCAGAGGCAGAAGCCAGTGAGACGAAGGATAGCACGTCCATAGCTGAACTGTTAGCTGACCTCGACAATCGATTAATTTACAGACCCTTTGACTTGTTAGCGCCACCTGTTGTTAGTGGTTATAAAAACAATTTTGAAATGCAGAATGTGTTTTCAAAAGACTGTTAGCACAGTTTAACTGGTTGAAAAAAACAAGGTCCAACTCTATAACATCGAAAATGTTGTTAAACAAGCTACTTTACGGTTGGTTGGTTGGTTTATTTATTTAATATCTTTTATTATATAGATATTTTTAACATAAAGTCATATAGCCTACAACTAGAATCTCTTCCTAGAAAGAAAATGATTAAACTGAAAACCTTGGCAGAGGCAGAAGCCATGTTGTTTTCAAAAGATTGTTAGCACAATTTAACCAGATGAAAAAAACAAGGTACTACTCCATAACATCAACAATGTTGTTAAACAATACTGTTGGTTTTGTAGTGTTTATTTATTTATTTATTTATTTATTTATTTATTTATTTATTTATTTATTTATTTGTTTGTTTGTTTATTTATTTGTTTATTTATTCATTCATTCATTCATTCATTCATTCATTTATTACCCTTTATTTATTTTTATTTTATTTTATTTTATTTTTATTTTTTTTTTACATAAAGTCATATAGCCTACAACTAAAATCTCTCTCTAGAAACCTTCAAAATTTCCACAACATTAAATGTACTAATATATTATTTTATCTATTGTCTTTGGTTATATGTATAAATTAGTCATTATAAGTATATATTCATTAGTTCCATATCTTAACTTGAAGAACCCATTGCCTAAATTTGCTTTCCAATCCATACCTACATACATACTGGTGTGTTTTCCATATAAAACCCACGCGGTGACATTGGAGAATATCAACTTTTAAGTGTTTGCCAGACATCCTTGCAGAGTAGAAACAGCTGAGTAGAATATTGAAGACAGAAAATCATCATGGCTCAGGAGAATACTGGGTTCTAGGCTGCAGGTGGGCTTTTACTTAAAAAGCACATTAATATTCTGGTCATTTTGTCTCCTACAGGGCATTAACATTCTGCTTTAATAATGGCTAAGAATGGCTTTCTTAAATCAGACGTGTTTCTAATTGCTTGTCAAAAGGCACAGTCAGTGATCAACACTAATTAAAAGAGGTGGACCTTGAAATAGAACTTATTCAAGGTTTAGGATTTATTCTCTGTTGCAAGAGGTGGCGATGCATTGAAATGGGAGGTAATCCATGTGCCTGCAGAAGAAAAGGAAGGAAACTTGGATCGAATTTTGATTTGCTGATTGATAAATGATGTATAGAGCATATGAGCAAAATAAAGAGTACTCAAAATAATTATAATCAGAAAAAACAGATCAGACAATAACACACCCTGTTTTTTTTTTAATACAGCCAAGTATAATAGAGAGCTTAAGTGTATAACTGTGCCGATTGTGGATGATCAGACCTGCATGGATTTGTTTACGGAGGACATATACTGGGACCCGTCCATGGTCTGCGCTGGTCAAAATAATACAGACAACTGCTTGGTGAGCACAATGAACAAACTGCATCAAAAATGTTAATTTCTTTTTCATCTTTGTGACTTTTTCCAATTCTCTTTCCTTGTCTTTATACTTGCCTCAGACTTAATCACAGCACTTTTATTTCTATGCATGTCATCACCAGCCTCTTTCCTGTTTTTTTCCTTTTATTTGCAGAGTGGTAGAGCCAGTGTGATGGAGTGCAATGGCCAGCTGCAAGGTGTTCAGTGGTTCAGCTTTGGCTGCAGTGACCCCACTGACCCCAGTGTCTACACCAAGCTGTGTTTATACAAAAACTGGATCAGGGAGGTGATGGATAACTATGTACCCACTGCGACGACTGAATATCCCCCATGGACCACATGAGAGAGCAGAGATATACTTGGTTATTATATTTTCATGGAATCAAGCTCAACAGGCCAAGCTAAGAACATTATAGATCATATCCATATGTAGTATTCTTTCAGTCTGAAAAAAATGTTGATTTGAAAAAAAGAAGTAAAATGCAAGCAGCTGTTAATCCATGTTTGATCTAATAATTTAACCCTCCAACCCCCCACCCCTTTTTTCTTCATTTGCCTCAGCAATTGTTTCCACAGCTGGCTAATAGTTGTTGATAATTAGCCATGGTTTGTTTTGCAGAAGATCATAATTTGCACACATGTTGCTGTTTGTGTGTGTAACCACTTCTATTGATGTCTGTTTTGCTCAACTTCTGATTTATTTATTTTTTTTTTAAGTAGAATGGGTTTAAATGTCACAAAAAGATCTGGTCAAACCCAATCAAATTCTTACTCTGATACAGGGATGGATCCAAGTGTTTACCATTGTTGATGTAGGGGTGATTCTTTGCCTATGTGCACCTAAATGTCATTGGGAATACAAATTCCACTTTCTTTGTCAAATTAACCACAAAACCCGTTTAAAAAAATTCACCACCTCACCGCACATCTTTTAAAATGCTCATAAATCTATGCTAAGAATATTTGCATGTACCGTAATTTTGATGTGCGTCTTTGGCGCTATAAAAACAAACATAAATTTGACATCCATATAATTTTGAGCAGTAATAGAGAAGATATTGTCATGCACCAAGGATGAAAAAAAAAACAATAACTCATGAATGCAGTGCACGGTTTGTTACAACAAGATCATTGTCATGTTTTAAGAGATTTAGATGAAATTTTGCAACCAATGTAAATATGTTGGAGTCAATTCAATATCAAAACGCCTGCATAAAGCTTGCTGAAAGTTCCTCTTTCCATAGATCCCCCTACATGCACAGCAATTAAGTAAAGAACCACTAGATGGGGGTAGAGCCCAATGATACACAAGTCAAATACACTGGAGATGGGGAGGGAGAGGGACAGAAGGACAAAGGGAGACAGAGCTCTGGACAGTGTGGACAGGACAGATGACATGAATCTAACATACTTTGCGAGGTTCTGTGTGACCTCTGACCTGAGATCTGAGCATAGCCATGACTCCTTTAGATGCACAGAAAATATGTTTTATCGATAAACACATGGATCAAATATAACACTACACGATCAGTACAAAGGAACTGGAGAACACATGGTTGAGTTATACACGTACGTACGCATCCAGACACATAAAGCACACCCAAAATCAAATATGCACACATGTGCACAAACACACTAACATGCACTCACACACACACCTACATGCAAAGTGACTGACAGCTGTGTCCATAATCACCCAGGCAGCTGAAGATGGGGGCCACTCCACCATCTGTTCTCAGCATTTCTCTCCCGCTCCTCACCCCCTCCTCTATCACCTCAGCGGGGAATAGAAGGCAAACAGAGGGGCCGACTTTGGTAACTGGGTGACACTTCAGAAAGCAGTGTGATATTAATTGGTGTGAATATACAGAAGTGCTGTTTGTTTTCTTTTTCTCAGTTTGGACAGCCATTGTTCATAATTTGGAGGGGCATTTGACTGAAACCAATTTGAGTAATAGCTACAGTGTCTGTAATTTATAGCTTTCGTAATAGATACTTCACGCACTCCCTCAGGCAGGGAACTCAATACAACAAGCTTGAAATCCATTGGGATTCAACCCAAATACTCTTTGGTTTCTGTTCTGAATCTGAAATGATCTGCAGCTGTTATGTTTAATTTTTTTTGGTAAACCTCCCTCTAAAAATGGCGCAGTACCAGGCAGTTTTGTGAGATCTAAAGCTTCACCCTAATAAACTCCACCTGAACTCTGCAGTAATTGAAAAGGGTTATCTTGTAGCGTCTGCAAACACCACAGCCCATTCTCTCCCTGTAATTTCTAGCTGCAATTTAACCTTTCATTTCCTCAACAAATAGTGAGTAGAAGCCTTTTAAAAAAAGTCAGTGATGTAGTGCTCTGCTAAAAAGATCTCTTAGATAAAACAAAAACGCAGCCAAGGCTAGGTCCAGACTACAAGAGGCTTTAAAACTTTAACCAAGCCAGAAACTAGGAACATAAAAGTAGAAGAGATATCCTTTCCATCAATGTCAGACATGCACACAGAGCAAAGTTTGGAAATAAAGGTGCATCGTTGTCTACAAGAACTCATTAAGATAATCATGTCTGCTAGACAGAGCGAGGTGATCATGTGAGCTGATACAATCTCACCTGATCAAAAGAGGAAAAATATGTCAACAAAAAGAGAGCTGCTGCAGAGATGATTTGTGGAGGGATAACAAAGCAAAATCAGAATACAGGTTTAGATTTAAGTACTGCTTTTGAGTTGTTGGTAAGCATCATAAACCAAAAGATTTATTGCTGTTAACTTCACATGTCTGATTGGCTATTGTGGTCCTGCTTACAAAATACAGGCTTTTTAGGTTCTTAGCATTAACCAGCAATATCTGATATTTCTGGAAGTCATAGACCAGAAATCCAAGAAATATTTGAAACAAGAATCAGTGCCCAAATGGAGGATCAATACCACTGCCAATTTTTGAAAGTGGATATTCATTAAAGTTTCCCAGAGTACTTGATGCTTACAGTAGAGCTGAAGTTTTATCATAGTAGGTGCTCATGGGAAATGTAGTCTTCATCCTGGAAAAAGACTACCAATTTCATCCAAGGGGGTCATCATAATGAACACATGATCAGTCATGACATTGTCTGAGTACTCTTGCTTTACTTTAACCCAAAAGGTAATGGTTCAGTTAGGAACACTAGTTATGACCAAGATAACAAAGTGTTAGACCATTTACTAGTTACCCAAGCTGCAGCATCACATGGGGATGCTAACATTGTCCACTTAGCAGAGCTATGACACCTTTAGCTGCTGACATTACTGTATATTGCAAAAATACAATTAGTTATCCAAAGTATCACATTAAAACAGTTTAAACCTGATAATGCAGAAGAAATCTCAAAAGTGTCATCAAGACATTATAATTATCAATTGCTACAAATTCTGCAGTCGTTTGTTTTTTCTTTAGTAAGGAATGAAACCTTTTTCTTTTTTTTACGCTGCGGAGGTCAGATACACCTCCCTTAACTTCCGTCTCAGAGTTCAATGGAACATCACAATCAGACATTGTAAAGATAAGATGTCCTTGCTGGTCAGAGAGATTTTTATGCCTTGGAATAAATTCTAGACGCAAGTCTGACTCCCACTTAGCCACCCTCCTTTCTGAAGCTTCAGCCCCTCAGACAAACTCTAACACATGCATTGTGAACCTACAGTGAAACACTCAAGCCTTGTTAGCTATGCTATGCTGATATTTTTAAACTATTAACCCCTTCTTTCCCTCCCGCCTCACTACCAACTTCTGTCAAATTTTAAATCATCCCTAACCTCTTCACTTCCTTCACTTCCACCTTCTCTTTTTTCTGGTTTTCATAAATCTGGCATTCATAAACAGCCAGAGATGAACACAAACATCAACCCAAATTGCCAGAAACTCCCGGGAACAAACTGATTAATGAGGGGATTAAAATGAATGGTGATCCATAGGGGAAATTCTTTTTTCCGGGGTGTGACAGAGCTTATCAGCGGTTGGTACAATATCTAGAGATAACGCAAGGCCTCTCCCCTCCTTCCTCCATCTCCCTCTGTTACTCAGTTTCTCTGGCAAACTGTCACCATCACTCATCACCGGCTTACATTCCCAACATTCCCCCGTGGCACCTGGCTCATGAGAGAGGAAGAGTGACGAACACGCGCTGCAACGCACACAAAAACAGGGAAAAGTTCCACACTGCACACACTCTACATTTTTATCCCCAATAACTGACAGGTCTTTTCAAAAACATGTAAATGAATTTGGGAAGATGACATACATTAGCACAATTCACCTTGTGCATGTGTGCCTGGAGGGGGGAGTATATATAAATTCTGTAAATGCTGTATTATAGTGTGTGTTTCTGCTCACTAAGCTAATGGCTCATTGGGACTAGCACAGGCCAAGTCAATCATGCCAGATCTCTCCTCGTCATCCCATTGAGACCTGTGGCTCATCAGGGGAGATGATTAGCCTGAAGAGCTTTAATGATACTTGCCTAATAGCTACAAGAGCACGCTGAGAGGCAGCAGTGTGTGTGTATGTGCATGTTAGTATGTGGGATGCGACTCTGGAAGGCGGTGCATGAGTGAATAAAAATCACGTTTTTTAATTGATGTGTTCTTGTGTGTACACATATATGTGATTGTTGGTATAATGGAAACTGATATGAACACTAACCTGCCTCCATCCCACACACACACACACACACACAAAACCCATTTGCATACACACCTTTATAGTCCCTCCATTATAGTTAGCAGAACAGTGGAGCAGTGAGTTGGCAGACTTGCGGCACAATCAAAGCTTTGTACACACTTGATATTGTGTGTGTGTGTGTGTGTGTGAGAGAGAGAGAGAGAGAGAGATGGGGGACATGATAGAGATGGGGGAGGCATTTTACATTCGTATTGGAAATTTCTTTGCATTTCAATGAGCATGTGCACTTAGGTAAACAAAAGCTGATTAGTAAATGCAGTATCAGAGTGCATGGTGGTAGCATGAGTACATGCACATATGGGGGCGGACACAACAAAGGGGCATTGTATGCTTCACAACAGCTTCACTGTCAACACTTAAACTCAAGTATGAGCACACAGTTGCTGAAAAGGCTTCATCGTGACGGACTGGTCACATCATACATCAAACATCATAATATACAGTTTATTTCAGTGGATATATTAACAATCTATTCTCTAGTTTTATATCTTATGAGTAAAGCTGATATAAAAATGTATCCTTCAAAAGGTCTAAAACCTCAAATCTTCATAAAAATCATTTAGCTGATCTATTTTCCAGAATGTGTCAGATTCTTGAATGCTGATGTTAACTTTCTCCCCAGTTTAAAGGATGTAATAAAGTAGGAAATAACCCTTATTAAAGGCACAAATTTTATTTTACAGTGGCTCTTTTGAGACAAAAATGATCAGCATTGGATCAGGTTGCTTTATTATAGGACCACTTTTCCAAAAACATCAGATTTTTTTCCAGTCAAGTCTGTTTTTCAATTTCAGACTTCGTTTCTATGATACAAATGGGAATGAAGCCTTGAGAGCTAAAAGTGCTTTTGTGCCACCCAGACCCTTACAAAAAGAGGCATTGAGATCACTCTCATACATATCGCACAGACAGACACACATGCATTTGCAGTAATGGTTTTCTCCAAAAGGGGCCACATCTACAAAGAGCTAAGCCCCACAGGGAATCCATTTACCTTCCCTTGCAATCATCATACACTTCTCTAAAAACACTATGGACCAACAACGTTGCCATGGACACTCTACACTTCACCCCTCTCCTTTACGCTGTCATTTTTCCAGCGTATGTCTCCCTCTGTGAAACCTGTAATCCCCATAGGTTAACACTCCTGCTACATACCAGAACATGTTGTTTCCTGTGCACCTTAAAGAGTTTGTGAATGTGTGTATTTGTGTGAGGAATGTTGTGAAAAAGCCACACCTGGGGGCACACTTAACTGTGCAGAAAAATATCACCCAGTGATCCTACACAAATAGATATACAGTGCTTTAATGCAGCCAACAGCTGCTTACCACCCTGAAGAGGAGATATGGAATGTATGTGTTCTCAATACACAAACACAACGTAAAGCAGAGAGAGATGTCCCATCAGTTACATCAGGTAAGCTGCTTTAACTCCCCTGAGCTGAGCCAGGGAGAAGTCGACTCGTATATCTCTGCAGACCTGAGAACTCCAGGAAAAATGTCAGCCACAGCAGAGAAAATGCCACAGACAGTTTCTTTTTCGAAAGTTTACAGAAGGCTTGTTGAGGAAACGGCTGGCTGATCAGAGTTGATTTCATCTCCATGGTCCTGCTTCACCCTGTGAGACATGAATTATAAAGGATTTGGATTCATTCTGTACATGGTGTAACTGATTGAAGAAAAATCAAAAAAGCCTAGGGAAATGTGAACATAGAGTATCCTTCATTTTTTATGCCCAAATTGAGTTTTTGTTAGGACTTAAATTTGTATTACAGTAGTGTCCAGCAGTAATGGCAACACAAATAGTGGCAAAAGAATAAAAAAAACAACACTTCCCCCTGGTTTGGTGGAAACGTTGTTTGGAGAGTTTCCCTTATCTTTTTTTTTTTATAAAGTAGTGCAATAGCGCCTACACAAATTACATTTTCACACAACAAAGCACTGTTTTCTGTTGGGGTCTGAAATTAAACAGCATGAAGCCAGCCAATACACTGTCATGTTGATGTAGCAAGCTATTTTGCCATAGTCCTGTAGCTTGGCTGGCTGTTCCTCTGAAAGCGCAGTGAAGCATTATCAAATTATCTTTTTTTTTTTCATGAAGTAACACTGAGTAACAGACATGTCATGGGCAATATATAATATATCAAACTCAAACTAAAAAGAAAAAAAAAAATTACAATTGATATCATGGTAGCCAGTCAGCAGGGGGAGCTTTTTTTTTTTTTTTTTTTTTTTTTTTTTTCTTAGCTTCAGAGTCCTTGAACATTACTGGTTTACATTTCTAATACACAATCTTAATAGTTAGTACTAAAAGAAGTATAGAAGTGAGAAGTGATCCTATTAAGTTCAACAGTAGAGGCAGCCATGTGACATCAGTAAGGAGGTGGAGCTGGGGTAAAGAGCTGTAAGCCCACCTGTCAGTCCAAGCAGTGACAACGCTTGGAAAATGCCCAAAACTGCTTCTTCTGCTTGCTGTAAACATATGTAATTTGAAAGTAAAAAACTGGCCTTAAAAACAGCCTTGTGTTTTGAGGCCAGCCACAAGTGGACACTCAAGAACCTCAAGGGTTTTTTTTCGACTCAGCATTGGCTTCATTTAACAACACTGAAGGCTGCTGCTTTTGAGTGCAAGTGAAAGGGGCAGGTGTTTCCAGCGGGTGAGAATAGAAGAAAACAAACAAGAAAATACAATTTCAGAAGCTCAAAACAAGAGGAAAGTGCATTTCCTGGGACTCAAACAGGTTGAGGTTTGAGGTGCTCTTTGGATGGGGATTCAGGCAGTCAAACAAAAAAGACACTTTTGAACAGTTAGAATGCTGTTATTTCCTTGAACAGACTGTCTCCTGACATCTATTGGACCTTCTGATGAACTCTTGATGCTGCAACACATCACAATGTGTTTTAAAGGTTGACATGATATGAAAAAAATATATTAAGGTACAAAGAGAGGGCCTTGGACTTCTGGTGTTATTTTATGAACAAGTTTTGAAGTCAAAGTCTTCAGCAGGTTTTTATCAAACTCATTTACTGTAAAATACCAAATAAACACCGGGTTCCAGTTAAACGCCGGGTTCCAAATAAACGCCGGGTGTAGCAGCACGTTTAGCAAAATAGACACCCGTTCCAAATAAACGCTGGGGGTATGGTAAGTTACTCGGCGCAGCCTACGCGCCGCAGTCAATTTCTTTTGTTTTTTTTTCATTCCACGGATGTAGTTACAGAACACACATGCAAACGCTGAGCTCACAACTGACAGTTGACTCTTGAAAACTGATTTTTGTAAAAGAAACATAATCAGACTGCACCTTATTAGTAGTGGTGCAACGGATCATGATTGATCTGTGATCCGTTAGGATCGACGTAATCGGTTCCGCTCACACATGACCCTACAGCGGTGTTTTTTGTGCAGCAGAAGCCCAGAGCGCTCGCACCAAACACCCCTTCCCTGCGCGTCTGCTCGTCTGCTCGTATGCCCCGTCTGAGTGCAGACTCAGACGGGGCAGATAAACAAATAAACGGACTCCCACCGAAAAAATCTGATATCGGTCTGCATTCACGCTTTATTTAGAGAATTTTCAGCACATTACTTTCACACAAAAACACAGCTAAATAAGGCTCTAGTTCTCATCGTGTCTTAAAACGGCGCTACCTCTGCTGCAGAGCCACAGCTGGCTACAAGGCACTCGCCGCTTAGTGTATCAGTCCACGCGCGGCGTGCCAGATATAAACAAACGCAGGTAGTCTGCCAGGACGAATTATGCAATAATAACGTAAAGATGAGGAGGCTTTGAAGAGTCAAAGAAGAAGACGTTACCACTTCCGCTGAATGTTATTTTCTGGGAAAGAAATAAACGCCTGTTCCAAATAAACGCCCAGTCCCAAATAAACGCCTGGTCTGCTCAGTGATTGAAACAAATAAACGCCCCGGCTACTATTTGGTATTTTACGGTAGTTCAAGAAATAAACACGGGTGCAGTGAAAATGGAATTTGGCTGCTTCTTAGAATTTAAAATGTAATGTGGTGTCAAATAGAGCGTTTAAGAAATATAAACAACACATTTTTAAGAGAGGCAGGATCTTAGCTTCACACTCTGATTATATCTGCATATTTGTACACATTAAATCAACACAAGATAAACTTTTTTAAAAAGCTGCCGAAATTTGATTTTTTATCTTCAGTAGATCTTGCACTGGAATAACACATTGTTCTTTGTGCAGCAAAAGGTTTGTACTTGAAAAGACCAGTTCCCCCTTAGGGCTAAAGCGACAAATGTAAAATCCTTGATGGCTCGAGCAGATTGAGTCAATCTAGCGATACACCTCTTGGCAGTAAAGCATTGTAGCAAAACTAAGGCTGATTTATAAAGGCAGTGTCACAGCTTATTGTTTTGAAATACACAGTCGGCTATTTTTATGCTTTTACAGACAGAAAGCAATTTATCCTTTAATCTGACCCCTGACCTTCCTCTTACTGTAGCATAACAGCTAACCTTTGAAACATGAAACCTCACCTTGCCTCTGACCCTCTGGGGCAAAGGTTGACTTCACATACCCATGTCTTGGTGGCAAATTTTCCAACTATTCTGCACCATGGAGCACTAACAGAGACATAACACACAGAGATACACAAAGAGGAGGGAGGGTGGAGAACACATACAATTAGTGAGGAATGCTAGCCCCTCCTACCCCACCCATGGTACCCCTTTACCCTACAGCATGTGGCTCAAAGAAAAGGCACGCCATCAAACAGCTTTTCTTACAGTACAGGTCATAACCTTTGGACCTGAAAGTGCACTTAAAACTTGCATGAAGTATTTAAGTTGACACATGTTGAATAAAGAGCAGTCAGATACAAAGCCTTCGAGGATGGAAATTTACTGAGCTGAAGTTAAGGGTTAAAACAAGGAAGGGGGAAAGTGCTGGGGGTTAAAAAAGTGTATGGTTTGAAGTGGAAGGCCATCTTCAAGTGGTTCATCATCGGTAAAACATCCAACTCATAACTTTCCTTCCTGCTTGCGCATATCTATTGATAATCTGGTGTGTGTGAGGTTACGCAGACCCATGTCCTCTGACCCAGCATCAAATAAAGTGGACAGGTCTGATAAGCCGATAAGAACACAGCTGAGAGGAATACCAGAGCCTCTCACTTACTAGCACATGCACAGAGGCGATGCAGGAGAAGGAAAACCTTTATACAGGTAAACTTTCACAGCAAGCAACTAAACACTGTGTCGTGTTTTGCTATCACAGCCCCATGAGACCCCTGTGGCTCTGTAATATGCTGCCGTCTCTCATCACTAGATAGCTGCTAGTTTTTCCATTAATGTAAAAAGAAGTTCGGATACGCTGAGAGTGAAATAAAACAGAAGTTGAGGTCAAAGGGGAGATTGAAAATGGAAGGAAGGAAAAAAGAAGTCCTGTGTGTGTGTGTCATTGTGGTTTCACAGAAGAAGACACAGATGCTGTTTATTCTGTGAACAGCAAGGGCAAGGGTGAATACGTGAGCGAGAGAAAAAGGGAAAAAGGAGGACAGGATGGGATAATAGCTAAGCTCCATTAGTAAGTCAGTGGAGCATATGATGGTAATTATCAGGTGTACTCTTGGGATGTCCTTACTCGCTTTCACTGTCATTGCTATAACTATTATACACACACACACACACACACACACACACACACACACACACACACACACACACACACACACACACACACACACACACACACACACACACACACTTGATACCCACACTTTTCATTGCATGTGGCTAAGCGTGTATGTCTGTGTGATAAAGACCAAGGCAGATGGTAAGTTAAAAGATGGTAAATGCTCTTTTGTTATGATTAAAAAAGATATGTAAATATATGGTTAGTGTGATTTAGGAGTCAGTAATTTCTAAAGATTGTTCGACACATAGAATTGTGGCATAAATCCCATCACTCTGATGACTATTTCTCCTTTTTTTTGAGGTGAGTCATAATTTTCAAAGCAAAGATCTGCTGATTAAGCCTACTTGTATGCATTTCCAATCAAACATTCATAGTGTTATTCGCACTTCATAGTAAAAACTTCAGGGTCCAGGACTGAGCTTCTTCAGCAGTCTGTTCAGTCCCTGTCTCCTGTATCCTGTCTGCTCACAGCAGGTGAAGCTCTTCCAATGTGACGTTGGTGTCTAGTGTTTGCTCCGTTAGCCATGTCAGTGAATAGCATGATGCTACTCTGCCTTCCGGTATTCCCTCTGTTGCTGGGTTAGCACAGCTAGCTCGTCCATCTTATTGGAGATAGACCTTATGCTCCCATAACGATGGATGGAAGGACAGGTCGATGTCGTTATTTCTTAGCTCACACCTGAGAACCAGCACGTCATCCTCACCTCCTTCTCCTCACCCTGTGGAGAAACATCAGGCCGTACACCAGTTAGCATTAACATGCAACAGGCTGCTTACAGCTGATTTCACATGTAAACAATGCACCCATGGTTACATGTAGGATCTCCAGACAAACACAGGAGCAAAAACAATACAAATATCACTGAAGACACTAACAGTTTGGTGTCCATGACCAACAAATGAGCCATACAAAGTAATAACCCTTTCCAAATATAAAGATTACGAAAAAGAGACGAAAAAAATTGCAAGATACAGACAAAGAAGAGAGAGCTGCCACAACAGGTAACAGGGCGGCATTTAGATGTTATTTTAAAAATAATCACTTTGCTTCAACAACTTGCTAACATCTCATGAAAAAAAATCCAGAAACATCTTAAGACTGCAAGCTTATTTATGAGATTTCAGTAAAGCGTGTGTGCGTTTGTCTGGACTGAACCCCTGCACAGCAACAGAGGAAACCCTGTAGTTGTATCAAAAGCAGCTACATTTTCTTTGGAATTTAAAGCAACTCTGACACAAGCTTTTAACCTGTTTCTAGTTATTGTTAAGCTGACAAGTGTTATGTGATCCCATTACCACTGGACCAGCTAACATCCTGAGACTTGTTAAAAAAACAACAAACATTTCACAGAAAGTTACTGTGCAGTCAGCAGATCAAATTTGAAAAAGGTGTTTGCCAAGGCCACGTTACACAAGCTTAACCAAGAGTAAAAGAAGAAAAATAAAGGTATTTGTTATTGAGAGTGAGACAGAGTTTTTACTTCATAATCTCTTATAATTTATACAAGCATAAGGTAAACAGATACCATATGCTCATGCAAATGAACTTGTTTATATTTTCCAGTGGTGTAGCATTCGAATTGCATAATCTTAATGCAACTAGTGTTTTTCTGTGCTCTGTTTTTATGTTTCGCCTCTGGTAGATGTGATGTGTGTGTTGTAAGGTGCATTTACAGTGAGAGCAAGGCAACAAGGTCAAGTGTGGAGAACGTACAATCCTTTCATTATGCCAAGAAACTCAACATGCTTCCAGGTTTGAGTGCCATTTCGAATGGTTTACAGCACATTCACATAAACACACTTACAAGAGGAGTTATGTGTGTGTGCTACTTTATTTTGTGTGTGCACTGATGCAGAGATACAGCGCTTCTGAGCACAACTCATCACCAGAAACATAAGTGTGTGAGTGCGTGTGTGAGTGTTTGAACCTCCAGGCAGCTGCTGTATTGTAATGTTAGCCAATGGGAGGAGCCTGTTGCATGTACAGAAGTTCTCTAAGGAGCAGGACTCAACAGCTGCTCTACAGCTCCTCCAGGCTCTTCTCCCTGTTCTTTTAACACACACTTTTTCTCTGATCCTCTCTCTTTCTCCTTCTCCCTCTTTCTGTCTTCCTGCTGGGCCCCCAGAGGTTTTTTATGCCTTTGGCAGTAAAACCAACATTCATGGTGTGTGTGTCTGTGAGCACAAATGTATCATCACTGTGCACTATTTCATTATAACTTAGAATGACAATAAGAGAGTCTTTGTTGAAGTTTATCTATCCAATGAGAATAAAACCCTCTGATACCCAACTAAACATCGGGAGCAGGTCAGATACACAGATTGATAAATTTCAATCAAATTTTTAATAAGCTAAGACAGAAAATCTTTTTCAAATTATTACATTGCTTGACCTTCAAACTGCTTTAGAAGGCAATAAAACACCAGGGATGTAATTTTTCTTGTTTGTATCAGGACTTTAACCTAGATTTTTTTTTATTTATGAGGGATAATCATTGAACAAGTATTCCAGCCCTCAGTGTTTTGTTACGAACAAGTATCTGCTATTACCGCTAATCCTGTGCAGGGTCGCGGGTGGCTGGAGCCTATCCCAGCTGTCATTGGGCGAGAGGCGGGGTACACCCTGGACTGATCGCCAGTCAATCATAGGGCTGACACGTAGACAGACAACCATTCTCACACACGCTCACACCTACAGAAAATTTAGAGAATTCAATTAACCTGATGGGCATTTTTTTGGACCGTGGGAGGAAGCCAGAGGACCCAAAAAGAACCCACGCATGCACGGGGAGAATATGCAAAGTAGGCCCTCCAGCCAAATTTGGAATCAACAAACAAATAATACACAAACCAAAAATACTGTACAGAAGCCAAACACATGAAAATATTCTTCTTCTTCTTCTTCTTCTTCTTCTTCTTCTTCTTCTTCTTCTTCTTCTTCTTCTTATCATTATTATCATTATCATTATTATTATTATTATTATTATTATTATTATTATTATTATTATTATCATTATTATTATTATTATTATTATTATTATTATTGTTGTTATTTCAGAGGGCAAAGGAAAGAGATGACTAATGTTACAAGCTTGGTAATTATTCAGTCTTCAACAACTTGTTCAAAAGAGTCACAATGTATATTTTTATTTTCATATGAAGTCATAAATGTGACAATTTATGTGCTGTGTGATGAAAACAAGAAATTTTTGACCTTTTAAAACCAGCAGTTTGAAAACTTTCCCAAAGAAGGAGAATAGAAGAGGACGCTGCCAGTACTTAAGTATAGCAACAACTTCTTGATCTTGAGGGTGAAATTTTGTGCTACCCTTGTGTGAGTGTGTGCTTGTATGACAATAAAGCTTCTTGAATCTTGAAGACTGTAGAAAAGATCCCTGGATCCACTGTTACTTGATAGGCAATGGTATTAGCAAGAGCTTAAAACACAAACTGCCTAATAATCCAAACATTAACAGATTTTAAATTTGTTGGCATTCAAGTTTTATTTTGTCACATTTTTATAACGATAAGTCCTCAATTTCCCCCACTTTCACTTTATCATTAAATGTCTGACCCTTATCCTCAAAGAGAATGGAACCGTCACAGCTGAGCCTATTGATCTATTCACAATAATGCACATTCTTACTTTTATTTTCTCAATTTTGTTAATCATTTCACATTTTTGACATACCAGTATGTTGTTTTTTTGTTTATGACCTAACTTAATTTTACCCCCCCCTTCTTAAGTTTTGAAGTGTTTAGGTTATCAGTTGTACATGTAAACTCCTGTCCCAAGTTTACAAACCTTGGTGTGCTACCGTGAGTTGGAGAAACCAGAAGGCGTGAAACTGTTTCCAGATTTATGGACAGTTTTTCTCTCAGTGAAGTCTAAACAAAGCTGCATACAAACATTCAGATATCTACACCCTCTCATTATTACATGTGCAGGAATATTTTTTTTTTGCTTGTCCTTGTCAATCCAGATAAAATCAGGATGAGGCTAAACATTTTGAGGACTTTAAGCATGAGACCTGACAATGATGAATTTGTTCCTTTGTGGTTCTTGAAAATCCAAGGTAAAATACAAAAGCCTCCAATATATGTAGTTAGTCTTCCCTATCCCTCCACTGAAACTGCTCAGACTTTGTGCATATGAAAAGCAAGGACATCCCTGGAACGTGCTGTTGAACATTATTGGATTAAGTGTTTGAGCAGTTGTGGTTAAAAATAGTCCTGACCTTGTGCTTTTAATGGTTTAACTGAATCTTGGAGTTGACCGCAGCCTGTCATGGAAAATCTTATGACCTTTGACCTTTTCGGATTGACCCACACATCACATCATTCCATTAATTTAGACGAGCCCTGAGGGAGTGAAGCGCATAAACACAGCAATCATATTTTATTGTCTACACATCAATTCTACATAGTTTTTTTTTTACACTGCTAAGCTCATAAACCCTGCTGGAAGCCTTATCTCCCGCTTCCAAATTCCTCCTAACACAACATAAAGTTGCCTAGTCAATTAAAATTAAAGCACACCAAGCTGAGCCTTAATAACATAACATCCCACAGGTAGTCTGGCTCACCTCACACAATCAGTGAAGCTGGGGCAGCAGGGGACTGGCCCACACTCGGCTTAATGGCACACTTGCTGATACAATCGATGTAACAAATCCTCCATGCTGTGAGATAAATATCAGAAATTCAGCGAGTACATGCAGGCCTGCACAGGTAGATGCAACAAATACACACTTAGTGAGTGTACGCTGGTACTGACGCTCATTTCTAATCTCACCAAAACAGTAAATACACTCAGGCCACACAGGATATTAAACCTAGGAACTGAGCGGAAAGAATTAATCACACACATGCCTTCTTTTCTTTTTTATCTGCAAGACCTTCCTCTTTTTCTTCCTCCCTACCTTTATCAGTACTTTTATTTATTTAGAGCTAGTGCTGTGTACAGCAAATGCAGATTTACGACATCTTAACAAGGCATCTTCTGTTTTTGTTCGTCATCGCTAATCACTGCTTTCTCTTTCTCTCTTCCTGACACTTCACCTCCTGTTCTTCATATATCTCCTCCTTCAATTTACTCTCCTCCTCACCTCCCTTTAAATGCATTTAAGCTCCCTCCATCTGTCTTTTCCCCTTAAAAGTCACTCTGTGATTTATCTTCTCCCTTCCTTCCTTCACTCCTTGATAAAACCTTGTCAACCTGCTTGTGTCTACAGCCAAGCTGAGCTTCTCTTTGCTTTAATACTCTTGAGGCTGTAAAGTGCAAACAGCATGTAGATGCTGATTATGTAGGATGGATTTCATATTGTTTGAGACACTGTCACCAGAGCCCTGTTCCTCCTGGATTCATCTTAACTGGTTGTATAAAAAAGATAATGTTCCCATACACACTCTTACTTAGCTCGATCTACGCCAAAAGCTCCAGAGAGCTACCAGATCTAGGTCTAGCAGGCAGAGGGGACAGACAGTGGCTGTCATCCCTCAATAGGCTGACACTAAATGGCTAAATCAGTTTAAAGCTACTGTAACTAAACCCAATAGAGGCGGCAGGAGAACTCACAGGGGGCAAGGGAGGAAGGAGGAAGGGAGAGAAGGACACCGAGAGGAATGACAGTAATCCCTCCTTATTGTTAGCCAGTCTGAAAAGCTCTGATCCTCTCATTCTTTCGAAAATAAAATGAGGGGATCACACAAACACACACAGAATCAAGAAAACACACACTATCTCAACACTTCCTTGATCCATATCTAACACCCTGTCTGTTTGAAGTAATGCGTGTTATCTGACACTTACTCATCATTGTTATAAACTCTGCAGAGAGCTTACTCACACAAGGTGACTTTTGAAAGAATGAAAACCTCCACTTTTAAATAAAAGCTAAATTAATATGCAATGACTATACAAAAAAACGTTCTAAATAAATTATTCTGTTTCTAATGTGAGTCTTACATGGCATTATAGCAGCTTAGCTAATTTTAGTTCGCTTTGAATGCACTAAATCTGTTCATGGAGGTCTACTTTTAAATATAAGTTCAACTTAAGGTATCTTACAAATAGCATTCAGACACAAAAAAACCACTTAAATTGCAGCCATCTGATAGCTTAGCGCAGATAATGGAGGTTCAGTTCGGCTGCTAGTTTCTCTCAAAAGAGAAAAAAATGTTAAGAACTTGGCGTTAGTGTTAGCTCATGTTTCCTAGTTTTGTTTGGCTGGTTAGCGAGCATGCTAAATGTGTTTATAGGCTTCTCTTAAGGAAACACCTGGTTTTGTGCAGCATTTATGACCCTGAAACTTGACTAAAAGCAGTAAATCCTGAAGTTTCAGTGCTTACAAGGTCAAGCTAGCAGTTAAAGATAATACAGGTGGCTGCCTTTAAAGCCATGGTTTATGCACAACATCTCTATCTATCTATCTATCTATCTATCTATCTATCTATCTATCTATCTATCTATCTATCTATCTATCTATCTATCTATCTATCTATCTATCTATCTATCTAACCACTAATTAACTTACTTCAGGTTATATTCCCTCCATCTCATCAGCTCGGGATGTCACGGACATTGTTATTTACATTTTACATCAATTTCTTTCATCCACCAATACACTGCGCCCGCTTCTGCTTCGTATTCAGTGCACGGATTGATTTCTCCGCTAACATTGGTGGGAGACATTTAATTTCCTAATGGACAGCCAGCACAGCAGATGGGGTGTGTGCTGGGACAATGTTCCTGATAGGCCACAGAGCTTGTGTCCATGCACAGTGATGGGCTGACACAAAGTTGTACAAGGGTAAAAAAAAAAGCTGTTATGTAAGCTCAACATATGAGAGTGGATATTTTTGATGAGCGGAATCAAACAGAATAATTTAGATTCTGAGAGGAACTCTTTCATCTGGTCTCTTGATTAAAGTTTGATTATGATTTATGAATTTGCAAATGGCCAATTATGATTATGACTGCCATTGATAAGAGTCATCCTACTTACAATCACTGATCTATGCACAAAGCCGCACAGCAATTTGCAGATGATTGATGGCTTCATTTCAGCTCGTTTCTATAAAACTGAAAGTGAGTACAGTGCATGATGAAGTTGGCAGCAAGCTTATCCCTCGAGCATTTATTGGCGCAAAACATGAGCTTCCTCGATTTTTCAGATGTGTCACAACAAATCATAGGATCAATCAACGTGAAGGAAAATTTGCATAATACTGGCTATATCAAAGAGATTAAACTTTGCAGAAAACTAGGAATCAATTTAGATGTCATCTTCTGGGAGCTGGAGAAAAACGCAAAAATGGGGGAATTACATCAAAAGCAATTTGATTTCAGTCTGGAGTGTGGAGTTTTAGAGATGTTGTGTCTGCTAGATGCCTTGTTATATGGACCAATGTTTCTTTTTGCCCACATACAATTTTCCTCCACAAAAGCAGCAGATTTTGAAACAACTTTAGCCCCATTTTTGATACAGACAAAAAAGAAATAACAGTGATCTCACAAAAAGAGCAAGCCTCAAGTAGCTTTTGTAAATTGCTTACAGCAAAATGGGAATGAAAACACAGTGGATACAAGGTTGTGATTGGTTTTCTTGTTTTTTTTTTCATTATAAATTCTACACAGCTGGAACAAAAAACAAAACAAAACAAAAAAGATACATCAACACACCACAGAGGTCACAACAGCGTACCACAAAATATACAGTTTACAGTACAGAGAGAGAAGTAAAGCACTGAGAATTTCTTGTAAAAAAAAATCCAAAGCAAAGGAAATTTCTCTTCTCTTAGAGCAAAGGGAAAAGAAAGGGAAGATGAAAAACTCAGTAGTTCCAAAATTAAGAATCCCCTCTCTAAAAAAAAATTTATACCACAGTATTTTTATATAAAACATTAAAATAAAAAGAACAATGCTCAAAGTTCACTTATCTATCGTCACCTGCCATCACAGGTTTGCTAACAGTCAATATGGCAAGATCAGTAGACAGACATTAAAAAAATGATTTGAGCCTTCAGGGCGGCGATAGTGGTTTGAGGTGACCTTTTTGTCTAACAAAATATTTAAAAAATGAAAAAGGCCATTGGTTCCAGTGTTCAACAAAGTAAAAGGGCACATCAACCCGCTATCAGAGCTCTCTGGCCTGCCGACAGTGTAAGGGGAGAAACGGAAAAACGGCAGTACTGCGTACCTAAATACACAAACATTCATGCTGTGACACAAAACTTTCATTTGGTAAAATAAAAAGCACATCACATACTCCTGCAATATACCCTCAACCCCTCCCACATCCCTCCCCCTGCTAGAGCAAATCACAGTGAACCTGTGCCAGTGATTTCTTCTTCCATTGGGTGAATCTGTGTGAACTACGTGGCATCTCCTAAAAGTCCCATTTGGCTGGCAGACACAACACAGCAGGCCACAGTCCAAGATTGTCGACCATTTCACCAAATTCCACCTATTTTACAGAGGAATTTGAAGATAATTGGGCTTTCTGAATGTAGCTACTGCTTTCTGTTTTTATCCAGGAGTAGAGAACTTAGAGAACAAACCATTTGGTAAAAATGGTTGCAATCACAATCCCAGAGCAGCAGCTTTGTCCCCAGTTACTCTGAGCTCCACCTTAGCAAAGTACACCTACTGTTTGACAGACATGATAACCAGTATTTGAATTTACAGAGTAAAAATAAGAGCGGAGGGAGGCAATAAATCAAGTGAATGTACTAACATAATATACATGTATGCTGGAAATAGCAAAAACAAATTTGTACAACCTAATAGCTTGTGTGTTTGAAGGCGTTTAAGCTGGATTTAGGAAGGCAAGCAATTTTAGAGAAAGGATTGGTGTTATTAAAAAACCTGGGCTGTTTCTCGGGAAAGCTAATTGGAGATATTGGAAAATAAAAGGTACATACATAAACATTCACAGGTGGACAAATTGTTATTAAACAAACAGCACCAAAGCTAGCACAGAGTTTCTTTGAACTGAAATGATACAGCAGTGTGTGCCAAACAGTGTGCTGAGGGACTTAATGTTGAGAGAGTAAATCATCACATTTTATTGATGAGAATAAAACAGAATGGCAATGTGTGATAATTTATCCCAATATACCCGGTAAAAAGCACAGGATTTAAGTGCAGACTCCCAGACAGAGAAGAGGTTTAGTGCTTCTCTTGCATGTGCACACACTCCAGAGATACACAGTGGCTTAATGGCATTTTGTGTTTCATTTGGGGTAGATAAGAGAGATTCTGCCACTGTGTGTAGGATGGTGCTATACACACACCTCACTGTACTCTTCTCTGCTGAGGAGTCAACCAAAGATGTGTTTGATTAGTTTAGAGTGAGAGTAAAAGTATTAAATTAGCATCCAGTGGATTCATGTGAAGTTTTGAACCTGTGCAAGCATTGATGGATGAAGTTTCATCTTAAATGGCAGCTTCAGCTTTAAATTAGAGGACAGAAACTTCATCCACAAAGGTCTGACACGGGTTCTAAAACAAGCTGAACAGAAACCAAACACCATGCACCCCAAATATAATCCCATTTCCAAGTTCCACCTCTCATTGTTCCCCTTCAGTCTGATGTAGTAAATAAAAAATAGCCCTGTCGTTTTCATAACTGTGCTCCTTCTTCCCTTCATCCCTCTGTCGGTTTTCTTGCATTGTCTTGTTTCATCACTGTGAGGGGAAAAGAGAGAAAAAACAAATGGTATGAATATGCAGAAATTACAATCATTCCATATAACTTCATGCTTAAAAAACTACTATAAAACTACTTGACAATAATTTAACATTCCTCAAAGCAAATTTGACAGATAAAATGCAACATTAAACTTTTCAGGCTAAAATGGGGCTGTTAACAAGGCCTAACACAAGAGACTGATACAGATTATGCTACATATGAGATCCAACATGACAGACGGACGGATGTTAAGGAAACATTTTGCTGCTGGCTTTATATGTTGTAAGCATTAAATGCTTTTGTACTACATCTATCTACTTGGTAAACTAATTTATTCTACAAAATACATCTGTTATAAAAATGTACAAGCTAATATTTCATTTCACAGTAAAATTTAAGCCGTCCATGGCTCACAGCAGCCTTTAAAAAAGCAGCTTACAGGGTGATATTTTTTTAATGACATCTCTGGAAAGGAACATCAATGGAGAGCATATGGAGAGGCAGCCTTTAACATTTCATCGTTTCATCTGTTTCAAAAGCAAGGCAAAAATGTGTCTGCAATCTCTCCACTACCCTAAAATGTCAGGCTGTTTGCTGTCAGTAGTTTCAGGAATCGTAAAAAAAACCACAACTCGCACCAACTGGCGTTTACTTTCACATAATGTTTGTCTCTAAAATGATTTTCATGAAATGTTTTATACGTCTGATGACATTTTCAGATGACTGCTCAGCTGTCACACTCCATCACTGAGGCTACAGCGACAGCTCTCTGTCAGAACTTTAACTGACCTGAGATAAGAGATCAGCATGATGAATCTGTCTGAAGCTATTTCTGCTGACTGTAAAATTTATGTTTATGTCAAACTTATCACTGCTGCTATGTCCTTATAATCTCTGAAGGAAGGTTTGTGACTCTGTGTGCATTTTCTGCCTTGTTATGTTGCAATAAATCAGATTACACAGTTTTTAAGTTACTGTTACTTGCTTATTTTCTTCAAATAATAAGCATGTTTTTCAACTATATTTACCAACTATGCTAGATAAAATCAAGAAATAAAATCAGCGTGAGTGGGGCCACGCATCCGTCATCCACCTGAACACATACAGCAAGTAACTGGAGGCTTCTTTAATGTAAGGAACTCCTTCACTTCAGAAAGACTTTGTTGTCATTCACTAGAACATCTTAACTAGGTGAAGTATCCTTGACTTGCTCTTGCTCACCGTTTGGCTGAAGCATCATGAGTCACATTCATGGAGACGCTATGCAATCCTGAATAATGAGGCATGTTACACCTCAGAAAGCTAAGGTAAATATACAGACATAAAACCAGAAGGGGTTGATTGTTTATTTATCCATGATGAAAAGTTTGAGCTCATTGTTCTGTACAAGAAACCAAGTCCCTATAACCCCTTGATGCCTGTGTGTCCTGACCTGTTCTGTGGACGGCCTCTTATTAAGGAGACCGGCCTCTTCATTGGCTTTGTCTGTCTTCATCTCCACCACAATGTCGTTGTTCACCTCTCCACTGGCACTGCAGAAGGAGCAGGGAAAAATGAAAAAGGGAGACATAAAAAAATTACATTTCAAAGACACAACCTATATCTCATAATATAAGCCAAAAATTGCCCCAAGGAGACAAAAAAATATTATTAACAGTCGCATGATGCCAACCAAAATAATAATAAAAAATCAGTTTTAGGCGAAGAAGAGCCTGGTGCAATTGATTAACACTGTATAAAATGTGCACCAATTTTTTTTTATTAATCAACAGATTTATTGATCTCTGAATTCTGCAAACATGGAGTACGTTTGCCAAGAGTGAGTAATGCTTCAATGACAGCTTGAAATATGGCTTCTTCAAAAGATGTGAAAGCCTATCACATGTTGCTTGGCATAACTGTAAGAAATAGAGAAATCAAAACAGTTGGTGGGGAGTTAAAAATAGAAGCTCTGTTGTAATTTTACTGGGTTTTTGGTAAAGGACATTTTTCTCTGTCTAAGCTGCCTGGAGAGAACACAGTCTTTAATTGCATTGGATTAATTTAATGTTTTGATTTACTGATGCTTCTATTTTTGCTGGATGTTCCTCCCCATTTAACTATCAGACAGATTAAGTCAGAGAAGCTAGAGCAGTGAGTTTTCTGCTTATGTCACAAAAAAACAACCCTCCAAAAGCAACAAGCTGCTGTTCATGGTGATTGAGACACATGAGGTAATCACTGCAAACATTAATCCCTCTGACCGCCCCCTATTTTCCTCTTTCATCCACTCACACTTCCTTCTTGTCCTTCTTGCCGCAGGGCAGCTTGCTCTTCTTGTTCAGGAAGTAGATGAGGGCCACCAACAGCAGGAGCAGCAGAACACACACCACCACGGCTATCACCACCCCGCTGGAGCCTCCCTGCTGCTTGTCAGCTACAGCGCCGCAATGGAGGGACACATGGAGGGATGGATGTTGGGGTAGAGGGGAGGTGGGATGGGCCAAGGTGGGAGGAAGGTTGTGAAGGGGAGGGTGAAGGATTGATCATAGTGAAGGATGGGGGAGGTTATGGGGTGATTTTTTGATTTGGAGGGAGCATTGTGAAGGGTGTGGAGTGATTATTTTGATTTGTGGGGGACAACGGGAAGGGGAGGAAATTAATTTGATTTGGGGGACAGAAAACGAAACAGCATGGGGTAGGGAGGATGAAAAGGAGGAGAGGAAAGGGGTGGGTGGGGTCCAGATGAAGACAATGCACAGTTGCATGGATGGGTGGAGAGAAGAAGGATTGGGGGCAGGGATTGGGATGTGGGGTTAGACTAACTTTTGAATGCAATGGCTGAAAAGTGATGGGACCCAGAAACAGGGCCTGAATATTCACAGATAATACTAGACAGTTGACCAGAGGCAGAAAACAACACTGAACATACTCACCCATCCACCTACACTTGTATCACTATACTTGTGAGGACAAAACCAGACTACAGTTATATCAGTCCCAATGTTGTTACATTGTAATAAATATAAATGTTCGGAGGTTCAAATGAAAAGCCTATTGTCAGTGGCTGCTGCATCTAAAGTGCTGACTCAGCCTAAATTTGGTCAACCTTGTATGAGGCAAAGCGTTGAAGTGGGCCTTTAGCCTCTTTGCTAACAGCTGCAGTTAGCCCACCTGCTGGAGAAGTCAGCCAAGACCTTTGTTAGGCAAAAGTCACAAGTTTAATATCTTAAGAGATAACAAGTTATAGAATTGAAAAAAGACCACTTTACTGTTTGTGCATAGAGAACTGAGCAAGTGGATACTCAATGAGCTCATATATCTTACAGTTTGGTTTAACACTGCTGGAGCCTGGTGTTGCAGGCTTAGCTTAGCTTAGCTTAACAATAAGTACTCAAAACCATGTGGGAACACTTAGCCAAAGCCTGTCTAAAGCTAAAATGAAATGGCATCTCTGTATCTCACTATTTAGCATGTTTTACTTGATTTGTGTTGTGTGATTTTTACAGGGTTGAGAGCTGGTGATGACTTCACAGAGTTTACACTGGATGACTTGTGATTTTATGGTGATGAAGTGACTTGTCAAATTTCTCTTAAAATTTCAAGAGAAGTTGTTCTGGAAAGTGAATCTACCTTAATTTCTACACAACAAATAAATTCTATCTTTATTTTTTCATATTTTCAATCTAACAAAATAAACTGCAAACCAACTTGAAACAAGCAGTGCTTTGATTTATTCTGAATTACAAAACGGTGACATTAAACCTAATGCTTTTGTCCTCATTTGAATTTGTTGCTCATTTAGATTTTTAAATCTACAACTTCAATTACAAAATAATGGAATATTTGGGTTTTAGTTTGATATAAAACCAAGTTTCTGAAATCAATATGAACTTTCTTTCCTTCTCCCCCAAATATCTCATGTTTGTCCTCTCAGGTAAAGTGATACAAGTACAGACACACCAACGCTTGAGCTCTTGTAAACACATATTCATTATTCTGTGTTTGCACACAGACATAACAACACACAGCGACTTACAGTTCTAGACGAACGCCAAACACATGTCAAGAGGGTTAGCAATACAGACCTGATGTAAGCACAGGGTTTCCAGAGAGCAGCACTTTGAGAGAAAGAGAGTTTCTCAGTCCGAGTAGCAAAGCGAAAGCAAAGCAACAGTCACAGCACACACACTACTGAGAGCATACATACACAGAAGCTAAGGTTAGAAGATCCTACACACAGCACCCCACGATGAGAGGATACGACGAAAAGGTACAGTGAGAAACAAGAAGGCAGTCGGAAAGAAGAGGTGACACAGTGAGGAAACAAAGAGAAGAAAGGAAGAAATAGAATAGAATAGAATCCTTTATTGTCCCCAAGGGGCCACAAAAAGTCGTAGTAGCATCCACAAAATATAGGACAGACATCATACAAAGGTGACAAGAGAAGAAGAATAACAATATACAATATCCACAGTGTTCGGTAGCAAGAGGGCAAATATACAAGATTACAGTACAGCAGAGTGTGTGTGTTTGTGTGTGTGTGTATGTGTGATGGAGGGGCCGGTGCAAAAGGAGTTGGGTGGTGGGGGGAAATTCTAAATTAAAGGGTCTGTACATAAAAGAGTCCTGAGAGAAGGAGGGAGGAGAGGAGGAGGAGAAGGGAGAAGGCTCTACCTCTGTCGGCTGAGTTGTCAATTGCTGCAAGAGAGAAGAAGAGAGGGAAAAGTGGTTTCAGCTAGCATGTTAAAGTGCTAGTAAGCGCATAAGAAACCTGGATTTGGTTGAACCAGATTAGTCCAAAATTTGAGTTAGAGTCTTTTCAAAGTGGTTAGCATGAGGAAGAAAGGGTTTATACTGCAGACTCAGTGCAAATGAAACAGCAAAAGAAAGCTTCATTTGTTACAGAAGTTTAAAGTTATTTGCTTCTACTAGCTAGTTTCAAGCTCAAATCAAGCTGAAGCACACACTTAATGGCTTTGTAACTTAGCTTTGTTAGCTTCACAACACTTATCCCAAGCTGTGCATTTAGCGAATCTTAAAAATAAGAGATAGTTTTCATGTCTCTCTTTAGTACACATTCCTTAGCCAGCTAAGTTTGAACCACCAAAACTCTGAGAGTTCAAACATAAATATTTCATTAGAAAAAAATCTGTTTCACCTCTTTTCCAATATTTTTTCCTTTGAATCAAATTAGATATGTGGACTCAAAGTCAAAACCAAACATCAAAAGCTTTCAATAAAGAAAACATGGGGAAGGAGAGGAGGAGAGAAAGAAGCCTTATCGTTGCTGCAGCTCCTGATACTGACCTCGTTTGAGAGATACCATGAAGGTCTTGCTATCTGTTCCATGCTCGTTGGAGGCCTCACAGGTCACCCCGTCCTTCATGACCTCGGCAGTGGCTTGTAAAATCACTGTGCTTACTACCTTGCTACCTTCCACTGACACAGACTAGGAGAGGGAGAAGAAAAAAGAGGACTTAACATTGTCACCCTTAACTTCAACATAGTTCTTCATCTTGTTTGCAGCAACACTGAATTTTTTCATCAGGGTCTTATCATGGGAATGGTATTTCTTGCAGGACAATTTTCAGTTTGATTATTCATGCATTGCATTTGCAATTTAAAGTTAAGACAAACTCTTTCCTCTAAATTTCCTGCAAATTTTACATTGGATTTCTTCTGAAGCTTCATTTGAGCTTTATTTTCATTTTAACTGTGCTACACCAGTTTGAATTTTGAGATTCTTAACATGTTAAGAGAAAATATAATAAAACGTGCTTTGAACTTCACATGATAAATATAGTGAAACCGCTGAGTGACAGCCTTGTTTGTTTGAAACGTCTCAACCTTTGTATTTACTTTCTAAATATGAGCAAATCCTTCAGGAAAACGGTAATTACATCTGTTACAGGGTTCCTCTTGCAGATTGCACACTTGGAGAGGAAATAGATGAGATAATAGTATGTTATATCTTCATCTCTGCATGTCATGTTTGTTTTTGCCCCCCTACCTCTTTTCCTGAGGGCTTCCATACAAACTGAGGGGAGGGGAAGCCGTGGGCAGCACACTTCAGAGTCACCATTTCTCCTTCCTTCCCCACCTCTCCTACAGCAGGGGTTTCAATCATCGGCTTTCCTGGAAAGGGAGTGAGAAAGCAGTGAGGAGGGGGAACTCCTGTTTTAAACAATGCAGAAGAAGCTCAAACACACCTAGGAGGACTGTAAATCATCAGAGGCTGGAACAGCTTCAGAAAATAAGGTGCATAGCTGGCTTACTGTTATAGTGAATCAAATACATAGCTTTTTCTGTTACATTGTTATATAATGCAGAAGAAGCTCAGTTCACAAACACTGATACAGTACAGTTAGAATTCAGTAACACAAGTTGCTTCAATGAAAAAGTCAGCCATTTTCGACCAGATCTTCACCCCCTTGTGTTACACATTGCAGACAAAGGTGCTAATATTACACCTTAAAATGGCAGCATCTAATGTTAGGTACTTGTTGTTATCATCTAAATAAGTGTCAATAGCAAAAGCAGAATCAGTTTGGCACTGGCAGAGAAGATTTTGCAAATTTTTCATTGTTAAGATCTTCCGCTTATACACACACAACAAACGCCCTTTCCTCTAACAAAACAATACCCTGCACACCCTAAATCACTTTATATTTTCAAGCATGAAAATATAACAATATGCTGGTGTGGTTAGTGCCTGTACTCAAGTTTTGTCCAAACACAGTATTATTCTTGGAGTTTCCTGTAAATGTAGGTCAATGATGTGTAGGTCTGGTGTGTTACCTTTGACAGTGAGGTTGACACTGGCCTCAGCTGTAAGTCCTGACACAGATGGCACGGCTCCAACACACATGTACTCTCCGGCATGATCATAGGAAACAGTCTGTATAGACAGCGTGCCGTCCTGAGAGAGCACCTCAGAGCCCTAGAGTGAACACACACCGCACGCACACACACACAAGCACAGAAATAAATTGAAGTGATGTTATCATTCTTCTGTTCTTTCTTTTTTCTTTCTTTCTGTGTCTGAGTATGAGACGGAAATGCATCTACGAGGATGCTTTCTGCTATGCTGGGAAAGCAGAGAAAGAACCTTCACACACACAGTTTGAAAACACCGTGATAACAGATCAAAGTCAGTCGGCCATGATGAACTTGTCTCGCCCAATTCCTCTCAAATTCTTCTCATAGGGATCCTTTTTACTGAGAACAAACACACACTTGCTACCTGGAAAACCAGCAGCCGCTGAGCTTCTATCACCCTCAGGAGACACAACAGTAGAAACACGGGCTACAACAACAGGCCTGACACTGGAGGAACGCTCAGTACATAACAAGCAGAAGAACAGAGGAGGATCAGACTATTGAAAGCAACACTGCTGACACACCAGCATCAGAGTAGACTGTGTTTCTAAACAGACTCTTAGAGGTAACAAACCATCTTTTGTTTACCTGCAGATATACACGACTCTTTTTGCCCATAGAGAAGAGACACTAGACAGAGTACATTTTTGTTATCAGCTGTTACACAGTAAACAAGCACTAAATGGAGCTGCATATGTCCACAGTGGTGTCAATCTTAGTGTTATTCCCCTTAATTTTATTGACAAAAGAAATGTGTCTAGTCAGGAGAAATTTTGTTTTTTTCACAGTATTCTAGTTTATTTAATTCCTGTTTTAGTGAGTTTTATGAGCTGGAAGCCCAAATTATGTGCAAATAAACAGATAAATACTTGAAGTCATAGACTGTGGGCCCTGAATCTATAATCTATTTAAGTTTAACTTTTCAAATGGAATTATGAGAAACACATAAACTTTTCAATGATATTCTAACTTTTTTGGAAAGGGCCTGTATACTGGAATGATGGGTGGACTTCTTCAAAACTCTTATCGGTGAATACCCAGAATGAATTCCATGAAGACATTTTTAAGATAAACCACTTTTCTATCAAAGTGAAAAACGAAGGGAGGAAACGATTAAGATCGTGATGGGGAAGCCAACCTTTTTCCATTGAACAGTGTGCTTAGCTGAGGCCTTGGTCTTGCACTGCCACTCCACCTTGTCTCCAAGCATGACGACCTGAGGCTGGGCAGGGGTCACACTCACTGGGTCGATGTCTGACAAAGGCAAAAATGGAAACTTGTGAAGAGAGAAGTGCCTGGGACCACATCCTTTCCAAACACAGTGAGGAAATCAGAAAGAGGCACGTATAACCAATGATCTCTCATCAGTTAAACAACCGTGCAAAAAGGTGGTTAAAAACAGAGTACTCGGCTCTTTTTGTAAGAACAAAGCTAATGCACCTCCTCTGAAGTAAAGCTTATTTGGAAGGCCAAGTTAAGCCAATTCCATGCAATTTGTAGTCTATTTCCACAAAATGTGTGTGATAAAATCAAATTAGGGAGTGTACTTGCGATAGGATTAAAGAAACAGATGAACTGTGAAAAATTGAATTGGATATCAGCCTCTTGAAAGGATTCCATCTAAACCCAATCCCTTTTTACGCTTTTAAATCTGACTTAGGGGGGACTACACAAACAAAAGGTAGATTGCTCTTTGTGGCTTTTCTCTTTTTTTAATCTACAGTTGTGTGTGTGCGAGTGTGTGTATGTGTGTGTGTGTTTCACTAACTCACAGTTAACAGTGAGGGCAATAGTTCCAGACAGGTCAGCATCCAGGTTATCAAAATCTGTTGCTCTGCACATGTACTCGCCGCCGTCCGTGCGTTTCACAGACTTTAGGGTGAGAAGACCACCCACACCACTGATTACTCCACCCTGAAAGGGAACAGAGACAGAAAAACCTGAGTCGGAGAGCAACAAAGATGATCATACTTGTTTATATACTTGTGAGCTGGAGCAAAAACTGAAAACCAGCTTTAAAAAACACACATGATGCACACTTACGTCTTTGGTGAAGTCAAACTCAGGCTGAGGGTTTCCATCAGTCTCACATTTCATGGTTACAGTGTCTCCCTCTTTGATCGGATCAGTGTTGAGGAGAGAAAAGGTTGCTTTCTCAGAGGGATCTAGATGGGCAAGAAGAGATATGGAGCAAGTGAAAATATGTCCTGTGGATACACTTTCACTGTTGTACTACATGTCATCCACTGGAGATCTGCCATGCATTCCAGGTAGATATGAACAATTTTCTTCACTTTATCAGTTATTGAATTATAATTCAGTGAGTAGAAAGAGAAATCCATTTGTAATGATCCATAAAGGGTAGTCGGTACTGAAAGCTGCCTGTTAAACAAGTCAAAAGCCATGTATTTATCTTAATTTAAATCACGCGACTGAAAAAGCATGAGAAGCTGGATAGTGCCTGCATGAAAAGAGAAGTCACGATCCACTATCTTTAGCCTCATTTGCTACACTACTGCACTGTGATTGCTCTGTGACTTAATTCTCAAAATACACACATGTACTTTCTTATTGTCCACTAACTCATTTTTGCTTGCTTTTTAATTCTACACGTGATGCAGTTAAAACTACCTAAGCAAAAATATGTTAGTGTTATCATCACAGGAATGCTAATGTAAGCAATTAACTTAAAACACAGCTGTGCCCAAAATACATTAACATGCTATAGCTAGCTTTTCTGTGAACTGTTATTATAACTGCTTAACTTAGGCAAGTTAGCTTTATTGACAGTAAGCATTGGTTAGCTTTTTTCATTCAACCCTGTCTGTGCCTAGTCTCATGTACCTACACTTGGTGTAGTTATGGGTTAGCAGACAGGTCTGATAGCAAAAAGAGACCTGAGTACAACGCAGCTAGCTTATGTTTACACAAGAAAATCCCTAGGATCCCGAACATCTTGCTACATGGCATACGGTTGGCTTAACTCGGCATAAAGATTGTAAAAAAGTAAGCTTGGGTCTTTTTGGATGGAGGTGATAACTTATATAACATCCTTGTTTTTCCTTTTAAACTCACAGTTGAGGTTGATAGTGATAGTGTCAGACTTCTTCTGTTTGTTCTGGTCTCCTGGCATGCTGTACTCTACGATGCACTGGAACACAGAGTCCTTGTCTGCCTTGGTTGGCTGCATGTACAGGGAGCTTTTGATAGTGAAGAGACCTGAGGCCTCCTTAACCACAGAGGGGATCATGTAGGTCTCTGAAAGAGAAGAGGAGTGATCAATGCATTTAGATTAACCTGTCCTTTGAATCACACATGATCTCAGATCTTTGTTTTTGTTTTTTTGTTATGCTACAACAAATAGCCAGAAGACACGCACTTTCTTTCCTGTCTTTGACCTCAGGCAGGGGCTGGCCATCCTTGAACCAGATTATTCTTGGCTGTGGATGTCCATTTTTTGTCACACAGGCGCCAATCTAATAAACCAAGACAAAAGAAAAGCAACTTAAAATGTGTTTTTTTCAGAAAAAGAGCCAGTCGCAAACATTCTAAGAGAATCCTCCAATCACCTCAGAGCTGGTAGACTCTCCCGCACTAATAGCCTGGCTGGATGGCCTTGTGAGTTCAGGCTTCTCGGGGGCAACTGAAGCAGTAAAAGGAAAGAAAAAGAAGTCATTATTATTTCATTATGATTCCCTGAAAGGAAAACCTTTAACATGGATGCATGCACACACACATACAAACTCACACACTCTACATCCACACAAGCAGAGCAGCCCACATGCCTTGCTGACCTTTCTAATTAAGCGGAGCAGTAAATATTCCGCTCCACGTTATTCCACTGTGACCTGCTTCACATGAGCTGATAAGGGTCAAATAACAAAAAACACAGACTCTAACACACACATACACACAGCCACAGGTGTGAGCGTTCCCTCTTGTTTTATTCCCTTTGCTCACTTGTTCACATGCGAGGTCATCTTATCACCGCCTGCAGCTGTCGACTGCTTATAAAAATAAACAGTGGATGGGTAGTTCTCTTCCACTCTCACTCACACATTTCGGTGTTTTTGTTTCCACTCCCAAATCAGATGTAGCATTTTTTCTGCCTCAAACTGTGACAGCATGTACAAAAAATAATTTAGTTGTATATTGAGGACTTTTTTTTTTAACCAAAAATGATCTTTAACATGCTTTTTTGTCCTATTACAGTTTATTCTGTTTCTCTAAAGCTGCCATACTCTTTTTCTTTTATCTTTCAATAAAAGGAAACCAGGCTGACCCTCAGGAAGTCTCATAACTCTCCTCTATTATGTTAAAGCAGGACAGGCACCATAATTCAACCTCCGAGTAAGTCAAGTGGTCAGATGTGAACCAAGAATAATTGCAGGTTTATGAGATATGTTGTTTTCTTACAGCTGTGAGCTTTAAGTGTATCTCTAAGGAGGCTTTGTCAAACCACACTGCATTGGGGTATTGTTTACAACTGACTGGCCTCATTCAGGGTTGATGGCGTATTCTACGACATTAATTTAAACCTCAGAGCCTTTGAGTGCGTAAATGTTAATGGATAACTTTTAGCTCTGTCTAAGAGGAAGCTTGACTAAGTAGTGTTTGTTTTGCTTTCCTGCCGACACAGACTTCCCCTCTTTGAAATGATTGATCAGTCAATTTCAGAATGCAAATGAATAGTTGGGTCACTAAATGCTAAAAGTGCAATTAATGTTTGCTTAGTGAGGCTGTGTGGAAAGGGTAAGGGCACAGCAGCCCACACCCTGGGTCAGCCCTTCAGTGCCTGGGTGATAAATCTGGACTGTTATTAAGGTGATATATATGAGACATGACAGGTGGGATTGAGCTATTTATCAATTGTGTCAAGATTGATTAGATTGTGGTTAATTGACCTCTGGGGAACTGGTTACCACAGGCATGAATATGCCTCAAACGCCTTCACACGATGAGGAAAGTATCACTTTTAAACGTTCTCTCTGCTTTGAAAATGTATAAAACTGAGGTGTATCATACTTTATGATGCTACATCTTTGTTTTAAAAGGTTTATCTCAGTTATTTTTAGTGTGCATGAAATGCAATCAGCAAAATGCATTACGTACAATTAAGCCACTGCTAAATGAAAGTATGCGTGAACACACGCAGATCAGATTAAAGCCGTAAATCTTAAGCTGCTGTGACAGCAACAAAACAAGCCATAAATTCCACATTTCACCAATTAATGGGAAAGTGTGGGGGGGTCCTCTTTGAAGAGGTTATGCAGGAGTCATGTAAAAGGTCAAAGGAGGGCTGGTGCACTCACAGAAGACTTGGAGCATAGTGGCAGCTTCCCCGACCCCAGCTGAGCCAGCGTTGACCTGACAGAGGAACTTGAGCTCGTCGGAGGGTTGAACTGATGTGATGGTCAAGGTGGAATCTTCTCCGATTGTGACCCTCCCGCTTAGAGGGGTGCCATCGTCACTTAGTCTCTCACCGCCCTGAGAGTGGAAAGCAACACGTGTTCGGGTTCCCTGCTCCTCCTGAAAGAATTCAAAGACAGAATGAGAAACAGAAAAAGGTACATCAGCATGAAAAGTGACCAAAGAAGACATTTTCTACATGAAATATAAAAAAAAGACTCACAATGAACCATTCCACAATGATGGTGCTTGACGCCACTGTGTGTGTGCAGGGCAGTTTGGCGGTCTCTCCTTTCATGACTTCCACTTTGGGAGTCACCTCCACCGTCACACTTCCACTACATACTGCAGAGAGAGCACAAAAGAAAAGAAACATCATCATTTAAGTTGCCAGCACAAGAGTTTCAAGTAACAATGTCATTTTAGCCAAGTTTATAAAAATATGCAAAGTTGAAACTGACCAAACGATACCAATACATCGCTTTGTCATCACAAATGCTGCTGAAATATGTTTTTTCCCCTTCATTTGCATCTCTTGCACTATAGCAGCCATTTTCTGCAGAGATAGCGATTCCGAAGTATTAGTAAACCCTTGAAGGTGTATGAACTGCAGCAAAAACTGCTCAGGGACCCTGAGTCAGTCACTGTCAGTGCTCTCCATTCAACAGACACATTAAGATGCACACAGTGTCCCAGATATCAATGAGAGAGAAGCAGCTAGAGCACAGGCTGGATCCAAACTGGATCCTGTGGGGATAGGAAGCACACCATAGCTCTCTAAACTCTCCATGCATCTAGCTGTTAAGCAACTACACTGCAAGGAGATAAAATTACAGGGAGGAGAAACGAGGGAAGAGGAAGGAGCTCCATTTGTGCTAATGAAGTGGCTGCAGCACACACGGTGTCATAAATCCTGTGGTACAGGAACACGTGAAGGCTTGCGTGAGGTTTTAATGTGTGGAGACAAACTGCAAAGACCGGACAGGGTTGTTTATGTGAGTGGGGTTAAACTGCTTCGTCCATTTAGCATTTATCTTTGACAGTTAAATCATAACGCAAGTCATCAACATAAGAGTGATATTTTGATGAAATTTACTTATTTAAATCACTTTATTAACCAAAATAAGATTCAGTTAATGTCAGGGGAAAAATGCAAAGTCATGGAATCACAGGTGAAATTGCTGCAATGTCGTACCAGCACAAAAATAAACTGCAAGAGTTTTTGTACTGCAAATAATGGAGGAATATGAGAAAAATAAGTAAAAACAAAAAGCTTTTTATTCCTCAAACACTCCAAACATTTAGCTAAGTTGTTATAATTAAAAAGCAAAAGATCCACACTCTTTAATATTTATATTCTGAACATATACAGTACTCAGCTAATGAAAAACCCAGCCCAGTACACCAACATAAATTAATCATGTCATCACTTTCTGGACTACAAAATCAACACTTTAAATAATTTATCTGTTGTGCAAAACAGCCAAGAGGAGAGAAGATGGACTTCTGGGAATCATAGTCTGTTTGACAGGCTACTTTTAATAACAGGGCAGGGAAATCCAGACAGCGAAGATGAAAGGCTGTACGCTGAAGATGTCTAAAGAGAGGAGAGGAGCCAAGGGATGACCGCTTGTTATCACTGTGCTGTGAGGAAGAAAAGAAAGGAGCAGGATGGAAGGGAGAGGGCAAGGGGTATATATAGAGGAGATAATAGAAAGAGCTGTCAAAAATACACACAGTGTTGTGTGTACGTGTGTAAGATAGACTCGTTCCACCAGGGTCAGATGCTGTGATTGACCCACGAACCACACTCAGGTCAGAGGTCGGTTAAGCGTTGACATTTGATGAAAAGACCTCATGTCCCTCACCACTTTTGCGTTCTTTCACTTCCTTTTCGTGTCCTTTTCACTTCCCTCGCCTCTATTTTTACCCCGCTCCTCTATTTCCTAAAGCACTTCTTTTATTTTGCTGCCCTGATTCCTATCCAATATCTCCCCTTCTCTCTTTCTAAACATTTTCTTCTATTAGCTCAGTATCTCTCCGGGGAAACAACATTAGTTTTACAAACCGAGTCTCATGTTCGGAGTTTGTGAGAGGGATGTGGCCCAACAGAAAATCCGCCTCTGTTTCCTCGCCAACACAAACAGCAAGGCAGACGAGCAAATGTACAAGAATGTGCGAGTAAACGGAGCTCTGTGCTCTTAGGCAGCACTCAGGATTTAAGAGTCTCGTTAAGTGGTGCATGGGAAAAACACACACTCACACACACATACCGCATTAAATCAAGTGACTTACTGGCACATGCAATCTGAATTCTAACCTCGACTTTTGGGGGATTTTGAAAACAACAGGAAAGCGTGCGGTGCATCTTCCTTTCTGCAGAGTGGTGGTTTGTAAGTTTCCTTTAAGGCTGATGTGAACAGTAGAAGGTATAAACTGGTGGTTTACTGCATTACACAGAGAAAATGGAGGTGTGAGACTGAACTAAACCAGATAAAAAACTGAAACAAAACTAAGTCAGTGTAAGTCTGTGACACCAAATCTGTCAACTAATTAATCAACTGATCGCTTATTTTTAGCTGTGCAAGTCACACAATACAGATCACATTCACTTCCCTTGGAAACAGCTGTGTGTTCCTATTGTGTCATGTTTTGGGCTCATTTTTCAGCCTCTGGCACAAATCTGCCAGACATAATGGAGTATAATTAAATTTGCTGAATCCTCAGTTTTGGAGCAGCTGCAAGCCCAAATTCAGTCTCTTATAGGGGAATAAAAGTCACAGACTAATGACTCAAACAGACTATGTGAAAGTGGGGACATATATTACAGAACAAATGATCTAGTCAGGAGGGTTTTTGTGTCTTTTTTTAATTAGCATCTGAGGAAGATGAAGCTGGGTCACCAAATTTCTTTCCTCTCTCATCCCTCCTTTAATTTTGTTATCTGTCTTAACCTTTCCTCTCTTTCAAACACATCTTTTGGTATTGTTCATGACATATTTCAGTCTAAAGTGATCAGTCAGACTGCTGTTTTTACACACAGGACAGCTGCAAGAACAGAGACAGACAATTAAAGCATCATTAGGAAGTCCTCTGTCCAATATACATGTGTGTGTAAGTGAGTGTGTTCAGTCACAGGCTGTTGACGGTCACTTTGTGTGGATGTGTGTGTGTTAGTAAGAGAGACAGAAAGAAAAGAAAGTGGCTGTGTTTGGCTGGGTAGGGGTTAGTAAGGGGGAGGGGGGGTTGCCCCAGCTTCATGGGGGTCTCGTTAGCTGACGCAGGCCGGCTAATCGGATTTAGCCAAAGAGAGGGAAAGTGTGTGTGTGAGGTGGTGTGTGATGGGGTGCATGACCGGGTAGAGAGACAGATGGGAACGAGACGGTCAGGCACTGACCTGCACACACACAGGCACTAATGCGCACACACACACACACACACATACACACACCTACAGTAGATCTATAATGCATGGGATATTTATGAGCAACAGAAGCACCCCAAAAAGCTTCGGTTAAGTACAGTGTGTTTGAAAAAAAAGATCCAAGACTACAGTCAAAGCGGCGTGGCAGAGTGAGGAGACCCAGATCGTCGTGTCAGTCCCACATCTACTGAAAAGTTAATGTGAAGCCATCTTCAATACTCTCTGTGTGTCTGCTTTTTATATTAGTCCCTTCTCTCTGCCTGCAACTTTTTTCCTCCTTTTGCTTTTTTCACACACACACACACACACACACACACACACACACACACACACACACACACACACACACATCGACACACCTACACATACAGCCCCAAACCCCCTCATTATGAAAGGAACCAGCTGGATCCTCTCTCCTCTGTACTCTTCCCCCTCACCTACTACTGCTGTATTCCGGACCAGAAATAAAACCAGGAGCCTCTTTTCTGTCTCCTTTTCATCCCTCATTCTCAAAGAGCATTCTTTAATACCCAGTGCACAAACTCACTCACGAGGCTTGTCCGCGCATGTGCGTGTTTGAAAAAGCAGAAAGAGACTGCAAGAGAGCAAAAGACAGGCACAAAGAAAAGAGGGGAAAAGGGGGCAGAAAAAGAGTGTGAAAAAGATAACAAAAGAGTGAGTGTGTGTGAAAACCAGCCTTTACCTACATGAGTGTCACCCAACTAGAACCTCTTTCTGAAGCCACCATGAACCCTCTCTCAGTGATAGAGCCTGCTTGTCTGCCTGCTAACCCAAACACCACTCCTCAGAAGAGGAATGGATGCTCTAGGAAGCTTTGCTTGAGTCGGCAGTATACACTCAGATGATGGTGCTAGGGGTAGAAGTGGAGGGTATTACAGTGCAGTCTGTGTGTTTCACATGAAGCAAAAAGATTTGCACCATTTCAAACCTTTTGACAGGGTTTGATCTATAAGGTGAGGGTGAAGCTTAAAGAGCAAGGTGAAGAGAGACGTCATACCCTATGGACGAGGTTATCTGAAGCTGTGTGTGTACCTGAGTGCATGTGGTCTACACACCATCCATGGCCTCTAACGGGATTAGTGTGTTTGGCTGTTGGCAAAGCAAACAGCGCCGTGCTGCAGAGGAAACAGCTGCAATGTCACGAGGACTGAGTCACCTGCATTATAGGGGCCATTTATACAACAGCACACGAGCTGTGACTCAACCTAACTTTTTGTCTGAGCTGCAGCTGTTCAACGTGAGTCTGGTTCTGTTTGGGGTTTCCGTCTGTTAAAGGGAAATATTTCTCACTGCTGTCATCAAATGGTATCAATTGTTTTCTCGTAATGGATGACTGTTGAGTCTCAGTAAATAACAAAACTGATCTCTTGATTTAACTAAGTTCAAACTTTTTATCAAAACTCAGGATGGATTCACTTTTGGTGAAAGTGAAAACAAAAAGTACAAAACTGCAACATGCACTTCCTGAAGTTAATAGTAATTTGTATATGGCCTAAAAACTTTTTTGCTTCGACTGCATTAATAATTTTCTTATGACTAGTAATCAGATGACCTGTCTAAATGTACTGCTTCTGTTAAGCGCTTCAAATCTGAATCTTTGATTTTTACATGGTAATCTTTATGAGGAGATTATGTACGCTGGAACAGGTCGAGTAGGGTAAAACTCAAATTTTGCTCCTTAAAGCTCCTGTGAGGAGTTTTAAGCTAATTATGAAACAGACTGATATCAGTACCAACACGTCATTAAAAATTATGAGAGGGAAGAAAAAGATCATTACCAAGACTCTTTATCTCTATGAAGTTATTTTTCATGTCTGTAACTGCTGCTGGGCTGTAGGTGTCAGATAAGTTAAATTTACAGCATGCTGCAAAAACAACAGTTTTCTTTCAAAATGATGCAAAGTGAGGGAAAAAAAAGATTTTTTAAAAAGTTAAGGACAGTCAGCAAAAAGATAAGCTCCAGATGGTTGATTAACTAAATCTCAAACTTATGGAGTTAAAGTTTCTGTGACAAACCTTTGCTGTAATTTGGGCTCCCACTATGGTCCGAACAGTACATCCACAGCCACAGGGGGGGTCAAAAACAACACAAACCAAAAGTTTGTCACTGTCAGAGATGATACCATTTAAAGTTATAGTTAAGTTTAAATCCGCAAAAATTCACATTTCCTCTGTAAGACTAATTTAAGTGAGCAATAAAAGGTTTACTCTGGTGCAGCTTCCCCCATCATAAGGATTCCTTAAGAAGACAATGAAAGGTAAGAAATACTCATGATTTGATTAAGACTCTAAAATTCTTTGCTAGAGTAGTTCAAATGCTGACAGAAACTTTCACTCTGAGACAACTCCCACAAAGTTAAACTGGAGCTCAGGAAACTTTAAACGTCCAGTCAGAGTTTGGTTATTTTGTGACTCAGTCCATTGTCATCATCCTTTTCATCACAAACTGAGTGAAGGAATGTAACCACAGTTAATGTGAGGGTATGTTGAGGCTCCACAAGCCCGATAATGTACCATGCAGCTCTCCTGTGTTGTTACGGTGGTTTTAATGTGAAAAATCAATTTCCACACTAAAGACACATGGCAAGACCACAATGCTATGAACTTGATCTACAGACGTAAATGTGGCCCCACTCCCACCACAAGCTGTAACAGCTAATATCACCACAGATACAAACTGACTGACACAGTGAAAGTGCAGTTTGTGGCAGCGGGGTGTAGCAGGATGCCCTCAGCTGTCTCACTCTGATAATGGCCTCCTTAATGTAGCAGACTGGATGGGACTCAAATCCTGTGTTTATGCCCTCTCGTTTCTGCTCAGCACTCACATTAGTCCGCCTGAGCTGCTGCATGGGAGCAGTTTGCACTTTTCAGGAAATTTAGTTTGTGTCCGAGGTTTCACTTAAGCGCACAAATTTGATCCATATCAGAAATTTACAAACAAGCAAGATTTAAGATGGAAAAGAAACAGAAAGAGGTTTTTGAAAAAGTGCTCACTTTGCACACATGGTCAATAAAACTTTGCAAATCGATACCTCTGCAGACTAAACTCTGCACTCACTCAAAAGAGGAGCAAAGTTAGGGCTGCAGAAGAAAGAGGAAAGGTCAAATCTCAGCCATATATCTTCTGGCCTGAGTAGTTTGGATAGCTGGTGGATTTACTGCACGGTATATATGATATATAATGTATAGCAGTATGTGCATGTATCAGTGTGTGTGTGTGTGGGTGTGTGTGAGAGAGTATCAGGGAGCAGGCTGGGTCAGGCTTCCAGTGTCGGGGGTGGGTCCATGTAAGGCCTGGACTCCGTCAACGCCTGACTGATGAGACAAGAACAGGTGCAGCTCAGGAACAGCAGCTGCTTCTCCACACTCACACACACAGCCACCAACAATGAATGCCACATGCAGAGTGAAGGAGAGAGTGAAAAAGACAGGCACAGAGTGAGACACACGCACACAGATGACAGACAGGGAGAGACTGAGGAAGTTTCTCAACCTGCTTACAGACCAGAGCAGTTTGATGATGCAGAACTTTTAGGAGCCAAGGAGACGGAAAGTGAAAACACACACACACACACACACACACACACACACACACACACACACACACACACACACAATGACAGAAATAGATGCAGTACACACTCACTGCTACTGTATGTCTCCTTGGACACTTGAAATGGAGAGTGTATCCATACATGAGCCATGTAAGTGCTGCCATGTCGGTTGGTGTCCCACTAAGTGTACCCAAGATCCTTTGTAGTGAACTGTTATGATGCCTGTTTTAAAGGTACCAAAACTTTTTAAAAACTGTTCCACCTGGGTCGAATCTCTACCACATTATGGGACGCTGCAAACACTGCCTGTGGTTTTTAGATCCTGTAACATTGTAGCTTTCAGTTGCTGATCTAATTTGTTGTTAAAGTAATGTAATGATGTTCGAATATGTTACAGTTTCACAAAGTTTTAACATCCCACCTGTTTCATTACAGCTGGAAATCACACCGCTAAATATCGGTAAACAGAGTTAGCTGATACACAAGCTAATGCTTTGAAGCAGAGTATTTACTTTTGTCTAAAACTTGATGCCCACATTGTTCCTGCTGGCAAATGTGCATGTGTGCAGTATTGAAACACATGATCCCGAAATAGGCTTGCATTAGCAGTTTCTTTTGAAGTTAACCACCCCTGACACATTTTGCTAACAGCTAGCAACTCTTCTGCAGCTAAGACAACGGTAAATGAGATTAAAGTTACATAAAGGGGGAGTGGGACAAGTTGAGGCACAAGAAAATAGCTTTGATGTAGCATGCTACTTTCACCATTTTGCTTTAGCTTAGCACGCTATATTTTTTTATGAGAAGCAGCTTCAGTGTTGTGATGCTAAATCTAGAGTCATAGGTTAGCTTTCTCCTTTTTACATGCTGCTTTCTTAGCACAGCCTCTATCTTCTTTGAAAGAAAAAAGATTCAATTAGATTAGCTTATTTGGTCAGTAGCATTTCTTGCTTATATCTAGGTGCTAACATCTTAAGATTACTAGGTTTGGAAATGGAACTATTCAATAATATTCTGCAATATTTAGCAGCCAGTGCTCACCTGCTCACCTCCCCTGTCCATGCAGTGATGGTGGCCTTAAAGGACAAGAAGCTCCTGATATGCTTGATAAGTGTGACCCCACGTTTCTATGAACAAAAAATTCTATCTATACAGATTCTTTGTCCACGGGGGCAGAAAGATTGTGTAGTTACTAGATATCTATAAAAAAATCAACTTTTATGCAGATGGTTTAAATACTACAAACTGCACCTTTAAGAGGATTTTGGTTTGACCTTTTTTAATACATGGCTGTCTAGTGTTTCCTCTCGAGTCTTCTTCTGCTCATTAAATTACATGAGCAAGGATAATGCCCCATGTGGGACTGATAAAGTACTTGAAGTGCCTTTATACTGGAGTCATATCAGTCCTTGAAGAACTATTTGAAAGACAACTTCCTGTTACTTCCATGAAGTTTGTTGCCGTGGCTACACAAAAGAGAGTTCAGAGATCAAAACTCTGCAGCCTACTTCATAAGAATCTGCAGGAAAACTTTCTTGAAGATCTATTTCATTTTTTGCCCAGTGGATCCCAGCACTCTAAGGTACCAATTACAGCAATGAGAGCATCAGGCTCAGTCTTATAAATCTCATCTGACCGTTTGATCACGAGCCGTTCTAAAGCCTCTGCAGTCATAACTCCGCCAGTCGATAGCCGAGGTCTGTTGTGCTTCAAAGATGATATCTGGGCCTCTAATAGGAATCATACACAATAATACCTTTGATGCTCGTATTTCACTGCTTGGTGAAACAGGGTGCCTTCCTTTTTATAAGGCGGGTTTATGAGGGTTGTATCTGTACGTGTTGCAAGGGGGCGGACGCAGGGGGGGGGGGGGGGGGGGGGGTTTGATTAAAGGTGAGATAGCAGATCCGGATGTTCAGATGTCGAATGCTAGGCTGTTTGCAGTGCAATTAAAGGAAATGAAGGGGGGTGTCTGTCCTCCTGCCCGGGCTTGTGGAAATGTACCACTTGAGTGGAAGTAAAAATCCACACCTGGGACCTTGAGGCTACACACACACTCACACAAATTCAGGTTGCAGCTGGTTGTGCAGGTCGTCTGAGACAAGAAGAGGAGGCTGTTTTTATTTATTGGCACCAAACCCAGCAGCTTTGTGTGCCTGTTCTAGATAGGAGAGAATAAGGGATGTTATGTTTGTGCTTGGTAACAATCCTGTGACCTTTTACTCTTCTGTTCTCATTTTTTCAAAGTTTTGTGTTTTACTCGTCTCATCTGTCAGGCTGCAGGTTTTAAGTTTGACTTTCTTTCTTGAAGCCTGTCTCCTCTTTTTCTTGTTTGATATGTAAAGCCTGCTTTGAATGAAGCTGATTTAATTAGCAGTGAAAGATAGGGGATGTCGGAGAAGGACAGAAGTCTGGTGTTCCCAGGGACTTGCTGTTGATGTAGAATGCAGCTGAGTTAAACATAAAGTTATCAATTAGCCTCAGTAAACATCGTTTTCTCCACAGCCATAAACCCAACAATGTTAGAATCTGCATAATCCACAGAGTGCTATAAAATGCAGAGCAAAGTCATCGCAAAGTTCACTGACTGTAAACGAGGACTGCCGGTCAATCAGCAGGAGTGTGTGTCCCTTTGTGTGTGTTGTTTTGAAGTAAAAGGGCAGAGAGGTAACATCACAGTGTGTGCAACAGCGACAGATAAATCACAGCTTTAGTGGTGTGTGTGTTGTGTCATCACAAGGCAGTTTAGGGGCTCAGGACAAACAGTGTGAAGTGGGCAACAAGGTCGGCCCCTCACACACTCTTTTGTCCAGCGAGAGATTCCCCCTCGTCGGTTCTGTTGTCCGAGCAACGGGGTGAGAAGTCATCCCCATTCAAAGAGGAGAGTTTAGAGCTGTGTGGTCAATGGGTGTGTGTGTGGAAGGGGTGTGTTTGTCCTCTGTGAACATGAGCCAGCGAGTCAGGAGAACAAAATGAGGACAAGGATGGATGGTAGGAGCGAACAGAAGAAAAACAGAGGAGAGAAAAAAGAAAAGCGGAGACGGGAGTACACGAGCGGAATACGAATCTGTGGAGCTGACATTGCAGTCTTCTGCCCTGCTCTGCAGAGAGCCTCTGCAGGAAAAAAAACAAAGCTTATGTGTAAAGAGATTATAAATAGAGCTATGAATGCATGAGTCTGGTGCATTTTTAGTGCTGCGTAAGTGCTTCTGCAAAAAGTCACTTTGATAAATGGTGTCACTGATGAACTAAAGGAGTTTCTGAGTGTCCTTCTCCATTAGACGGAAACTGAAATCATCTCTCACTTTGGAATATCTGGGCCATTTGTAAAAGCTAATATCTTTTTCCCTGACACAGTCTGCTGCTATAATATGTGACTCCATTAACAGCCAGTTAGCACAACAATAGCTGGTGTCTTGCTCCTATTAAAGCTCACTTTAAGGTCTCAACACAGCACAGGTACTAAAGGTATTAAAGAAAAAAGAAAGCAAGGCCAGGCGGTGAACGAACAGAAAGATCAGATAAAAATATCAAGCCGAATTTCATTACTTTTTGAATCAAAGGGCACAAAACTGAGTGGGTCCACCAATTACCTCAGCTATGTCTCCTCCTGGCTCCCTTTCATTTTCAGAGGGAACTCAATTTGGTGAAAGAGAGGAAAAATAAGGGTGAGGGTGTATGTGGATGTGTGTGTGTGTGTGTCCTGATCGGCTGAGAGAGAACCCAATCAGTGGATGTCACTTAGGGGGCAGAGATGAGAAAAGGTGTTAATATTTAATGTTTCGAGGCCCCTGAATCTGGGCCTCCTTTCCCTCTTCTCCCTCTTCCTTCCATCCCTCTCGCCTCAGGCGCTCCAATTAACACACCCTGTCCTTTTCTTCCCCCCTCTCTCCCACTCTTTCTTGCTGTTCCCTCCTTCCTTCAAACGCAGCCCGTGGCATAAGAAAATAAAATTTAGAAACCAGAGGAGAGGAGTGGAGGCAGAGAGTTTGGCTGTTCAGCAGTGCGATGCAAAGTTTGGAGAACAAGTTGAGAAGGCTAAAGGGCTCAAAGAGGAGAGTAGGCACACATACGAGGGCGCTCATGCTAATGCTAATGCAGCACAAGCACCAAATCAGAGAGAGGAGAGTGTGCAGAGAAGCTTTTTCAGGATGCAGGAGTAAAAATTGGAGCAGAGTAAAAGAATAAAGATGAATTGAGGGAAATAGCAGGTCCCCCTGTGTCTTTTCAATTCTTCTCAGCCTCTACCTATTTATCAAGGTAAATGACTTGCTTTAATGGCCTAGAATAATATGCAATGTTTGGCTGAGGCAATCTGCTTGCATGTGTTAGCGCTAATGTTGCTGGCGTCCATAATGGGGCTTATAATGAGGCCGAATCAGTGATGGGAGAGGCAGGAGAGATTATCTATTCCTCTCAGAGCCCAAACAGGTAGAGGTAATATATGGAAGAAAAGAAGAAAGGAAGGATGGATGGAAACAGATAGACCGAGGCAAGGAAGGATTGATGGATGGATGGAAGGATAGACAAAAGGGGGGATAAAAAGATAAATATAAATTAATGGAAAACCAAAATAGAATGAAAGAATGAATAGATGGATCGATGGATAGAAGGATGGGTGGATGAGGAGCGTGTGACAGGAAGTCTTGAACTTCTGCAAATGAGTTTCCTGAAAACTGCCCTCCATAAGAAGAGAGGAAAACAACTTTTGACAGCTTGTTCTTGGAACTGATGTCAGACCTGTTTTATCTGATGATTTCCAGAACATTGGAAAACACAAATGCTGATTGACTTTTGCGTCAAACAGATCTTTTGCTGGAGTTAAACTTTGATCTATAAGGGTTTGTTAGCTGCTCTTGCTTGAAGCAATCACTCAAGAGATCAACTGTCAGATTAGCATCGATCGGAGCCGGGTTCTGCTCTGTTTATTTTTGGTCTCACATAGGATGTTTTCTCCCGTAAATGCCAAAGCCTGTGGATGCATATAGTACTACTCTATACAACTAAAATAATAACAAAAAAATTCTAAAAATAAATGCTTACTTCATCACATTTGATCTTTTCACATCACTGGTGCAAGTAAAGGTTGTCCTCAGGATTCACTGTCCTTCCCTTCTGTTTTTATCAAAGCCACGTGGGCTAAGGCTGTGTAATGGCAACAGAGCAGCTCTGAACAGGTTCACTGCTGTTATGTCTGCTGATATTATCTAACAGAGGTTACTTAGGACAAGGACTTGGTTACCTGTTTTCGCAATTTCAATGACATTTAACTTTAAGAAACTGTAAATATTGCCAACTTTACGAAAGCAAACCGCCAGCTTTAGACCTGCAGGTGCTACTTCTTGTATCGTATTGCTGAAAAATGAAAACATATTGTCACTTCTGTCTCTTGCAGCCGAGACAGATTGTCAAAGAGAGGAGAGACAGAGGGCGAGGGGATGAGGAGAAAGGCTGACTCACAGTATAAATAAGGGGAGAGACATTAAGACTACAACTAATCTCGCTAAAAGGGTTAGGACAAAGTGCTGCTGTCTCTCTCGCTTCCCTCCTCTCCGTCCATCTTTTAATCAATTCATTCTGCAAGTCATTTCCTTGCACAGAGTATGGCTAAATACTGAGCGTAAGGTAGCTCTTATGCCCATTTACTGTAATAAAAACCCACTGGAGTATGTCTGCTACTGTTTGGATACATGTGTGTGTTTAGGAATACAATAGCTCTCAGTGTGTTTGATTAAAGTGAAAAAAGAAAAAAACACGAAAACAAGAGACACGGACCCAGACACTTTTATTCCTGAAAGGAAATATGATTGGAGATAAGCTGTGAGGTGAGGAAAGCAGGCCAACATGACTCAAATTTCAACCTTTTGAAACAGTCAGTCCTGCCAACACATGTATTCTTATATGTGTCTCAAGTTCTATTTACAGTAGCCTATTTACAGTTTGATTCCAGTTACATTGACAAACAGAGTAAAGCACACACACGCACAGACACACACCTGCCTGCCCTTCATATCTCAACAGCTCAATCCCTCTGGCGCCGTTTTCTCTCGAGCAGTTACCTCACACTGAATTGTAGCACCCAGGTGTTTTGTTGGCAGGACAATGGGGTCTGTTCCTGGGTGCACGGGTTAGACACACATGGCACAAGCTGAGGTAAATAAAGGGAGGGGACAGTGGACTTTAGGGGTAAATAACACTGAGATGCTACTCACTCTTGGAGGTGACATGTGGGAACTTTCTTTCTATAACGTCATTATCCGCATCCACTGGCCTGGTATGCTTACATTAGCATTTCAAACTGTTTGTTTTTCTTGAAATATAGGGCTGTAGGAACGAAAGAAAAAAGGCAGCATTGATGCTTTTTCTGATATGGAATCGGCAATAATGTTACCAATCCATATTTTTGCTTCACTACAGCAAAATCACTCTTTCTGCGTCCTCCTCCACCGACTCTTTCATTCTCCCTCTCTGTAGGAGTGCTGAGTAGCACTCTGCCCATCTCATTTAGATACAGCCCCCCCTCCCCTCCTAATGAGTCTTCATTTTGGCAGAAAAGGGAGGAAAAAGCCAGAGAGAGGAACACCATTTCCACTACTTCAGCTGACAGCAGTTCCCTCTTCAAGCCCTCTTCTCAAACCCACATGGGACTCTATGTAAGAGGGCTGAAATAGGGAGAAAATGGTGGAACAAATGGATCTCCACTCTCGCTATTAGCCTCCATTATCTGCGAGCATCATTTCATAACTAGTGGCTAACAAGGCTCCTGTTTATGTGCCCGTGCCCCTGCTGGATGTTCGATTGTGAGCCTGGAATGAGCTAGGATACACAAATCTGGTGTGGACAGCTCGGAAACCAGTGAGAATTGCCCTTCTTTGTGCTGGAGTTGAAATACGAGAGCGCTCGCTGAATAAAAAGGGTCTTATAAGGGGGCGAGGGTGCTCCTTAGGGGGCTAGTCAGCCAGGCGTGACAAGCCGGTACGGCTGTAATGAGATAACAGGCCACTGGAGTACGCTTTGATTTGTTCCTCCTTTCTCTCCTTTCTATATATCTCTTTTCCCTCTGCTGTTTTTTTTCTTATCCATCCATTGCTCCAATTTCAAAAAACAGGCCATCGTGCTCAGCAGGCTGGTAAAGCTGGTGTGTAGGGGACAGATAGAGGGATAGAGGGAAAGGGGGGTAAACACAGGGCCAGAGATATGGGGCACAGTGAGGAAGAGAGGGGCACAAGTGAGGAAATGAAAGCTTAAACAGGATCGAGTCCTTTGGTGGAAATACATTCAGGAGCTCTGAAATCTGAAATTCAAGCAAAGGCACATTTAGGAGCTGGAGGACAAGTGCTAATCAAGAGATACAGAGACAGTGTGTGTACAGTACGGGTCGCTGCTTCCAGACAGGCTGGATAAAACCTCCGCCATCTCAAAATTAGCCCTGCACCTGCCCTCCGCTCCCCCTCCCTTGCTTCTTTGCCCCTTCCTGTCTTGGATAAACAGCCTTACTCAGTGTTGACAGTGGCAACACTCAGTGTGAGGTCGAGAGATACAGGAAACCCAAAACAAAAGCCACCCCAAGTGTTTTTTCTTCCCTCTTTCTTAAAGTAATTCATAGCCGTCATTGACCTCCATTAGTCAACCAAACCACCAGATTCCAACTTATCTTTCTCACCTCTACTCTGTTGATTTATTCTCGGGAAAATGTTTGTCTCCCTCTTAAATCACTGTTTTCTTATCGTCTTTAGGTGGATTTATTGTTTGCGATGGAGCTGCAGGCGAAGGCATGATTTCATCTGAACAACATGAGCTGTCTTCCCGCTCCAGCTATCAACACTCGCTGTCCCAAAACAGCACATAAGCCCAAGATTTAGAACGGTCTGTCTAACCCTAAATCTGTGGTCTTTTGCCTGGAATACCTCACACACACCAGACAGTTACACACACACACAGGAACACATTCTCACTACCTTTTGATGCCCCACTTTCTACCTTCCACCCCCCGTCTTTTTGCCTATTATGGTGGATTAACTTATAATGCTTGGATGAACTTCAGTGAGTGGGGGGTACAAAGTCACACATCAATACACACACAATCGCTGGCTGGCTGGCTGGCTGGCAGGGAGATATGGTCACAAGCCTGCTGGCACAGACGCATGGAGCCTTCTGGAGACCCTCACACAACACACACACACATACACACACATGCATGCACACACACGTTTACATACAGGACCCAGACTCCTGTGCTGCAGCAGAGTGAAAGGTGCAGAATCCAAACCAAAGCCCCTATTAATCCCCCCTGATCCCTCAGAGATAGAATAATTTAGAGTTAATTACTATTCTCCTGCATTCCCTCCTTTCTTCGTCTTGATTTCTAAATCCACTAAACTCCCTCTCCATCAGGCAGCCATTTGATTATACTGTCTACTGTAGATCCTTCTTTGTCTCCTCTTCCACAGTTTTATTTGTTTTCCCCCCGCTGCTCCACTTATTCCTTGGCAGAGTCTTCCACGCTTTGCCTTGACAGAGTAAAATGAGAGGTAAATATGGGTATGAGATTTCCCTCCACTCTCAATTTCTCTCTCGAACTCTCTCTTTCTCTAATGTACAGGCAGGCATTGGCAGCTGCTGACACAGAGCTTGGCAATGAGGTTGAGTGTTTCTGGTTGGAGTTTGGAACCACAGCGAGTTTAATTAGGGTGGAGAGGGACCACATGGCTGGCTGGTGTGAGACGGAAGGCTGAGAGGTTGGAGAAAACCACTAACAACCACAAAGTAACAAGCTTGCAGAGCTGAGAAATACACACACACACACTTACACAGAGGGGTGAACATATTCACTGCGGTATATTTATATATAGATACTGTAGATACACACTAATCTGTATGCGGATGGCCTCCTAAAATACTTGCCAACATGCAGACAAATGATTATAAAAAGATAAAGCGCCCACCGTTGTGCACAGCTAAAAGCATCCTATATCATTCCCCCGTCATGCTGCGTTATCTTTTGCACCATTTTGTTACATGCAAGGTGCATATTTTACCCAGAGGAGAGACAAATAGAATGCATCCCACAAAGAAGTTTCTATTCTCTGCACTACACTTCAAGACAGACCAGCTGATAAGCAGGAGACAAGGAGATAGAGAGCGTCTGACGAATGCCCATAAATGGGTGAGGCAAGGAGACAGAAGAAAGATGTGTATACTATGCACACACATGCATATTTACACACCCAGAGTGCATATTTCAAATATCGCTCAGCATATGGGCAGAGCGTGCACAAATGTTATAAGCGGCATGCAGAGCAGGAATTGTGCACACATATTTTTGAGTAAAACCCGAGGGAATTTGAGCTGGAGTTAGCCAACTCCCGTCTGTGTTAACCTCCCAGCATTCCTAGCTAATCTGCACCATAATGGCACACCTGTCTCCCCCAATTCCCCTTTACCTCAGCAGGAATACAGCAGCAGTTTGAGGGTGAATAAACATATTCATGAACAAACACCCTCTCTTTTAATTCACTCTTCTTTTATGCATCCCTCCATCCATCTTCCAGCCTGCCTCTCTTGATCTGTGTCCACAGGGAGCAGCCTCTTCTTTTAAACAAGTACTGCAGCAGTTTGTCTTTGCTTGAGGGAGGCTATATGTTACCAGGGTAACAGACACAGAGGTTATTGTCATAGCTAGACAGGCATTATTGGAAAAAGTAGGAAGGACGGGTGCTGAAGGGTGTATTTTTTAGGGGCAGGAGTGGGTCAGAGATTGGAGCAGTGCAGGGCCAGGGGGTGAATAACTTAAGCAGTGGGCAGGCCGGGGTAGATAGGTAGGTCACATTATTATTGATTGCCTGACATTACGTGGACAGCAGGGAGAGTCCACAGAGACACACGAATAAATTGTGGCTTGACATCAAAGTCAGGCTGCTGACATTGAGCCTGCAGGGGACAGGAGCTGCCCCCGGGCTGGATTAGACGAGGATAGATTCACGCAAGCAGACACGCACAGAGGCTAACACAGAAATAAACAGACAACAGTGTCCGCCTGTTACCTGATAAAGGCGGGTTATGAAGAGAGAGTAAGGAAACGACAGAATGAAACAGGAGGAAATGTCAGCCATGAATAATTTCATTTCTTTTAAATAAACCACTTATCATCGCCGCTTTTTCTGACAAGACACCAAAAATGTCGACTTCATTTACACATCAAATCTCACCAGAGACTTTGTGAAGGTGCATTATTCTAATCGTCATGAAATTCCAATCTGCTACCCAATACTTTTCCATACTCATTAATGCCCCATTCAATTATTATTCATAGCTCGTATGATGATGTGATTAGAACAGAAATGGGAGACAACAGATGAAATAATTAGGGAAATGAGCTTAGATTTAAATATTCAGGACTTATTTTCATTCTGACTGATTCCAGTGACACTCATCTGGTGAGCAAAAAAAAAAGGACTATCTAAGTGACAGGAGAACAAAGTCATCTGAAGAGATAACCACATGGCTGTCCGATGTGATATACTTATTATCCTGTTAAAGCCATGACTGGTGCAGGCTCCTCATCTGTGAGCATCAGGCCCGACACAGAGGCCACCATCCATCATTGTCTGCTAAGTGATTGACCGCCCCGTCTTGATGGCTATCAGCTAAGCTAACCAGAGCCTGCTGATACTATCTGGAATGTGTGAAACCTGAGAGAGACAAAACAACGTGCGTCTCAACCTGCACGGACCTGCAAGCGTAGGAGATGGAAGATAGGGAGTAAAGGTCTGAGGAGGATGTGTGGAAGGTGAGAGGAGGGGAAGCAGGTGAGGGTAGGGGTAAAGGGGAGGGGGGATTCTGGGAAGGACAGCTAATGCATAAACAAACACACAAAAACAGTGGGACGTCGTCATGGATGAGGGACAAGACAAAGATGAGGGAGGGGGTGGAAGGGGAAGTGGAGAGACGGAGTGGTAAAGGTTAAATATGGTGTTTTGGGTTTGAAAAAAAGCCACTATACAAAAGTTTTTCAAACTTCAAATTATTTAAAGCTTTGTTTTTTCTCTCCCGGACCTTTTGTACTAAGATGAAGAGGGAAAAAGCTAATTAAACTGTTTTACTTTAATCCAATCCCCAATAAAAGAAAGATGTTTTGCAAGAAGTTTGTGACAATGCTTTTTGTTTGTATGAGAACATGAGTTGGTGCACTATGAACCTGAAAGCTTCCATCAACAATCCCTAAATCAGTGAAGTAGAAAAAGCCCTGTGTTAGTATTGGCATACCTTGATGGTACTTGTATTTGAATTCCTTGAACAACATCCAGCCCTGCTGCAAACTCAACCCATTCAGTGCCATGACTACTTTAGCTCCGTCCTGCTTTTCAGTATGAAAACACAGGACAAAAAAACTCCGTTAACTCTCCCTCTTCTTCTTGAGAGTGAACATACGCAAGGTCAAATGCTAACGTCAGCTGTTATAGGCATCCCGTGAGATCTCACACCAGATGGGCCTGTGACCCTTACCGCACCCACACACTCATACATACACAATCATTCAACCTTATTAAAAACAGCAAATTTACAGGTCTTCCAGCTCTGCTTTTCCACTGACATCTCATCAATAATTGTGACACTCTGTTATATGTTACTGGCGCCTGCTCTTTTTTTACTGGCCACTGAAAATCAAGGGCATTCTGGTGAATGAAGCAAGCATGTGTTTGTGTGGATGCAAGGTTTTGCTTTCATGGAAGGACTCCTGTGCAGCTTAAAGTGATTTTTTTTTACTATCATTATTTTGGTGATGGTGATGGCACTCTTTTAATACTTGACAAATCCTTCCAAAAAAGTGAAGCATTATTCAACCCCAGATTCTCAAATGAGAAAATGTTCTGTTTTCAGTTTTTCTGAATTGATTATTTTTGTTTATCCCATCTTTTCAAAAAAGCGAATTCATTAGAAGCACCTAGGACTTTGAAAGCTTTCCAGGGATCTTTTTTGTTTGTTTTTAGTATTAGTGGGGTAAAAAAATCAAAAAAGCATTTCAAATAAAAATGCTAATCATTTGCAACACTAGAGTTAGCCAGATTTCATTTTGTCATGGCAGTAGCTGTTAATATATCAACAAAAGGATCATCTCCACCAACACTCAGTGATGAAACTCCATTACCTCACCTCTCATGCAAACACATCACCACATGTCCAGTAAAGATACTGTATCAAGAAAAACAATACACCTACGAGGTCAGGGCACATCAGAGAAGAAAGCAAGAGATGACAAGAAGATGAAGGCTGACAGGCCGAGATTACAAGAAAGACAGATGCTGATAGGAAAGGAGAGAGGGAGAAAAAAAGAGATGGAAATGGGGCAAAGTGGCATGAAGATCAGCAGCATACCATGATCAAAGGCGACATGAATCGTAAGGAAGCTCTGTGTCACGGTGTCCTTGTATTACTCTAATCATGGCTACTGCATTCCACAGAGGCAGACGGCATAATAGTGTGTCAAGGAGAACGGGAAATGAAGTTTACGCTGAGCACAGGAGATGTTTTGATCCCAAGTATCCATCCAACATGTTAAAAGACTAGAGATCAGAGACAAGACTATGACCTCTGGGCCATTAAAAACAGACATGACTCAGTAGTGGAGCATGAACTCCAAATCACTTCCAAAAACAAGAGTCTGATTTGTGAACACAATTTGTGATTGCTTCCACAAATGCTGTTTAAAACTAGGCAAGCAGGATTTGAATTGAATGAGCGTATTACCAATGTCACATGTTAGATGGCGGCGGCGCACACAGTTGCAGCGGCTCGGTGCTCATTCATTTGGTGTATGTTCTAATGTTGCACCAACTGTATGGCACTTTTAAATTTCGTTGTGCATTTTACATGTCACAATGACAATAAATTCTATCTATCTATCTATCTATCTATCTAAGGCAGCACCAGAGGCTATTACGGGCATTGATAGTGATATTGATACCAGTATTGGTGTCAGTATTAGAAAAACTCTACTGACCCCTCGATCTCAGTTGATGCACTTATACATTCATTTGCATTTCAAATTTGTTTAAGAGAAAAAAATGTACCGATGCTTATTCTTTAAGCAAGCTTTCGCCTGAGAGAAAAACTTGGTTTCTCTCCCAGCTTATGACTCTTGTCGTAGGTGTTTGCAGGAACAGATGGTCCAGGTAGGTGTTTAGAGTACAGGTATTTTAGGACAGTGTTCCTACTGTGGATTGCTGAGCAGGATGACTGCACATACAAGCGCCTATCTTTGTGTATGAGTGAGGAGGAGGAGGCTACTGGAAGTTTCTCAGGGTGCTGAAGCTTTACTATCAACACCTCTGCAACCCTGGCACCAATTCATCCACCTCCTCCATCTACAAACATCTGGTAATAATGTAGAGATGTTTGAGTGAATACGGGAAGGAGGGAGGGGAGCATGGATGAGTGGAGAGAGGTGAAGAGAGAAGGGTGGGGTTAGATAGAGGGTAGCGGCTTGGGGGGAGAGCTGAAGATAACCGAGATAATCGGTTAAGCAGTGTTCTGCAGATTTTTTGCCATTTTTGGAAGTAGGGGATAAAAATAATAAAGACAAAGAATCTATGAAAACATTTCTCTTCAATGTACTGAAAACTGTTGGAGAAGAAAAACAAAACCTGGGTATTACTGGATGTATGTTGTCATATGACTATATTCATGGCTGTCAGTCTGTATTTTTCGTTATAAGACTGGGGGATGGTGAGATCAAGGAAACTAGATAGAGATAAAAGCGGACCCGACACTTTTGAACTTGTTTCAATTAGCTGAACTCAAAGGCTGCAGCAGCGGCTGTGTGGCTGGACCTCCTGGCAGCATCATTCATTCATTATTCATCACGCTGTTTCCAAAATCACAGACCGGTTCATAAAAGATTTCTTTTTTCAATGAAACCAAAGCACACAGAATGAGTGAGCTATTTGGTTTTCGTTTCCAGGATTTTGTTCATTGTTTTGATGTGAGTCACTAATGCGAGTTATATTCTCAAAGACCATCCCCTGAGTGCTCATGTCACCAAATGTCATCTGAGAACAGCTTGCTTTTGTAATGGCTGGGTCACAATTACACATTCTATGGGCGTGCTGAGGCCCTTGGGCGAGTTTTGACATTTATTGTGGGGAGGGTAGGAGAATGTTTGTGAGGGGGGTTTAAAAGGCAGGCAAGAGCTTGTCCACACAGGTAGAAGCCAGGAAAGGGGTGAGAGGCTGTCAAATCCAGACAGAGGTGAGAAGAAATAAAAAAGTGTGTGCTGAGGAATGTGGAAGAGAAGTGAGTTGAGTTGACGGACAGGCGACGTGGAAGCTATCATCAGCAGGGCTCCAGGATTTTTCCATGACTTCAACTCTCCAGCAGAAAGATAGCTGGGGGGCAGAGAAGCCTCCGGAATATCTCCATAATGAGCGGTAGAGGAGCGCAGGCTGAGGTGGCAGGCGAGGCAGGGACACACATGGAGACATCACTTGGAGGTAGCACTCCAGCTTTAAGTTTCAGCTGGGGAAAATGGAGGCAGATGGATTGGAAAGTCCTGGTAGATGCAGCAGAATGTGTTCCCCAGATTAAAGTGGCTTTATATACGTTTAGCATACTAGAGCACAGATGCTCCTCACCCTCTGTTCACACCAAATGGTCGCTTCATTCACAACATTTTGCAAATGAGTAGCCGCATATGGGTGCCACACCATAAAAATATGCCATAAGAGGGATAGAATATGTATAAAATACGTCTTGTTTGCATCAAGAGAATGGATTCAGCAGGGGATAGTCATAAATTGGCTTTGAGCTCCACTAGTTATGTTTCTGCAGATGGAGGGAACGATGACGTGAAAACAAAGCATGACCTCATGAGCCTCTGAGAAACAGAAGGCCCCAGCAACATGCAGTCATTAGCATAACTTAGCACAATTTCTGCCATCCAGACTCCTCTTCCCACCCACATGCACAAAAAAAAACCTTACATGAAAACAAACGATAGCAGCTTCTGTATTTATCTGATTATTCATTCCATTTTGTGCCGTGCTACAACCAAAGCAGCTGCTGCGAACAAACAGGAGCACTGCAGTGTGTCAGTGTGACCATCTAATGTGGTTTATGGGCAGACCAGTGGACCAGGCCTGGCTCAGGCTGATATGGAGCCTTGTTTCCACGGTCCACAGCCAGACAGCCAATCATTTGGATATTGTCTCATGTTTGTACTGGAGGCTTTGGCTGCCCTCTGTGAGTCAACTGACTGATAATCCACTGCAGGGGCTCTGACCACAGAGAGGAGTGGGAAAAGATGGAAATGCATAAAAAATGCATCAGAAGAGAGTCAGAAAGAACGGAACAAAAGGCAGAGAGATGCAGAGACTGGAAAAAAAGTGTCAAAAGAAAAGGAGCAGACAGTAAAAGACAGAAATGAGGACAGAGAGATAGGGGCTGAGACAGTATTATAAGAGAATGAATGCAACCTGATCCAGTGGCCATGACCATCCAGCTATCTGCACTCTCTCCTTCATTGCCACTGTTTCTTTTGTCCTGCCAAAAATGCCAAACCAGCCCACTGGGAGAGAGCAAGGATAGAGAAAGAGAAAAAGAAAGAAAGAAGCACAGTGTGGGTGTTGAGAAAGAGAAAGTGCTCTCTGAAGGACACAAGGTCTTGTTCTGATACTTGGATCAAGCTGAAGCGAGGGACAAGAACAGGTGGGAACTGCAGGAAGACAAGTATGCCATTGTTTGGCTGATAGCAGTGTGACCATACGGCTCGGCCCCGTTAGCATGTAGCATATCTCACTGATTTTCCAAGGAAATTAGCATTAGCTTGGGGTTACTGCTGCACACTGAGCTCTGACTTTGTGTGCCCTGTAATACCGATGGTGGGCTCAGCTCAGATGCTCTCTTGAACCGTTACACCAACTGCCCCCAAAAGCAGCGCCAAATACACACTCACACACCACCACAAGCAGATGGGGCGAGGTAGGGAGTGTGTGTGGGTGAGGGGCTTGAGAAGAGGGCGTAGGCAGAGGATGGTGGATTTTTTTGGCGGGCTTTACATCGCTAACTTCCTTGCCAAAGGAGCAGGCTCTAACCCTGACAGCCTGGATCGTATAGCACCAGCTGGTGAGCCAGGAGCCACAACCATGGCAGCTCAATGTGACACAATGCAAAGTGGGGAAAAATGTGTCCCAGAACTGTACAATTAATATAATAAAAAATATGTATCATTAGAATGTATTTTTGTCAAATCACATCAAATATGATCCAAAAACATGAAAGGTGGACATGTGGCAGACCGATGACATTGTTATTATTATTATTCTTTTTAAAAAGCATGTTGTGCTGAATTCTTTTCTACATGCATTAGACCTAGCAATTTTCCTTTTTTTATAAATTGTGGCTTTCCAAAAAGGTGGCAAAGGACAGTTTCACCAAGAAACATGATCGCTAGATCAATTAACTAGTTTCAGTTTCAGGTCACAGCTCTTGAGTTGGTGGTTACTTTTGCAGACATAATATTTAGTTATGCTCTGAATGCTTCTATTAGGAGGAAGAAGGCACTCCTTTGGCAAAAGTTTTACTGGAGGCTATTGAGAAATAAAGCTGGTTAGAAAAGGGTTTGTCTTCTGAAATGTGCACTTGTTTTAAACAATTTTTGTACCAGTTATTTAGTTCAGTAAACCATATAGTGTCATATCAAAACATATTGTGTCATAGCACATTGTTACGTATCTTAAAATAGCATTACATATCTTATCATATTGTTTCATTTTAATATTATATTGTAGCATGTCCTGATGTGTCATATTGTTGGTAAAGCATCTTGGCATATTGTAACCTTTTTTTTTTTAAATCATGTTTTATCAAATTGTATCTTATGGTATCAAAACAGAACATATACTATGGTAAATTTTATTTGGAAACATATCTTCTTCATATAATATTGAAACATACTGTATTGTATCACATCATATCATAACGCTGTGTATCATAACGCTATGTATCATAACGCTATGTATCATAACGCTATGTATCATAACGCTATGTATCATGACGCAATGTCTCATAATGTAACATATCTTTATGTATCGTAACGTATAGTATTATAACAAATCATATGTCATGCAATTGTATTGTGTTGTAAGGCATGGTTTGTATAGTATTATGTCATACTGCCCTGCTGCCGTGCAAAAAGCATAGCTGATACAGGTTGGCCCATTGGAAAACTCTCTCGACGGCGAGGGAGAAAGATGAAGACAGACAAGGTAAAAGCAAAGACTGCCCAGAAAAGGCAGACTACAGGAATTGAATGAAAGGGAAAAGAAAACCAGAGTTGGCTAAGACATGTGAGTCCTCGCTAAGTGTGACGATGGGCTCTCCTACAAATCCGCGACTGTCCCATCGCCAGCTGGTACTGCCATCGATGAGGGTTTGGACACACACTCATACACACCTATTTATAACCTCTGTTAAGTCTGGATTCCAGTTCATGTTGGGGTTGCAGTAATGTTCACATGCTCCCAACAGCCCTGACTGCTCCAAGTGACGGCTGCCCACACACACAGAGCTGGGTCCTGTCCCCCACACTAACTCTCTGCTTTGTCACACATGCTCACACACACACACACTTTCACAGCAGTGTTAATTCAGTTAATAGGGGACACAGTCCAGACCTACACATACTCTAATACCCCGACGTCTCACATGTGTAGAGGTACACTCACAGTGACTTAAGTACCAACATCCATCCATCCATATCTACATAAACACAAATGCTTAAAACATCACCCACCGTTTGTCACCCTTTCACTGTGCCTCAGCTCCACTCTTCTACACCTCCCTTCCTTTCCTACCCTCCTCCTCCTCTCTCTGCCGTGTGTATGCAATCAGCCCAGTATTAATACCTGCATTCCAACAGTCTACAGGAATGTTTAAACAATGTAGCCTTGTTCAGGTGCAGAGACAGAGAGACCTCTGAAATATACATTAACAAGGTGTGGCAATGTGAAGTCCCAGGGCTGCAGTTGAGTGGAAGACACTTAGCTCTCATGCCGACTCACACACATGAGGCCGTTACATATTAACACCATGTATGTACATGTATGAGTCAAGTATTCTGCTTGTGGGATGTTATTTTACATATGCAGAGTCAGTAAGCCCGGGGTATGAGTAGGACCTTCGAACAGCTGAGCCTTGCTGATATATCAGCAAGTTTTAAGTGTTTAGGGTCACTGAATTCTAGTAGTTTTATAACAATATCACGTTTTATAAAGAAGTTAAATGAAAAAGTGCAAACAGCGCCAAGATGTGTCCAAAATAATCCAAAAGTTTACATGAAACTTTGATCTATGCATGTGACTATATCCTACTTACGTCGCTTAAATCTTGTTTCCTGTTATCCTATTGTACAGCACTTTGTTTAATCCTGGTTGTTTTATATTTGCCTTATAAATAAATGGATTTGATTTGACCTGTTTTCCAGAAGTTTGGCAAAAAATAAGCACTGAATTGCTTTAACAAGGAGAAAAAGTTTCTCCAAGACATTCTTATTGTGAAATACCTAATAAGTACATTTTTCTGCCCTGAGGGCCAGTTTTTGTACTTATTACAGGGAATTCATGTTTTTTTGCTTGTCTTGATGTAAGCCATTTTTCATTCTGAGATTTGTTTTTAAAAGTAGAAATAAGCTTAAAGCAAATTTGCTTAGTTTGGAGTTTTTACAGTGCATCACTGTTGGATGGCTTTTTCTTGTTTGATGTCTTCCGAGCACTTTTTGCTCATTTGTATCCTTCAAAAAGGTCAGATTTAATATGAAAACACATATTTCAAACCAAACAGCACAGATGCATGTTTTCTCTATGTTGCATTAAAACATATTGCGGTGTATTTTAATTTGGGGGTAGCATTCTCTGTAATGTAATGACATTGATTTCCAGCCATATGAGGGTGAGTGTAATGAAAAGCAGTCACATACTTGAATGCTCCATCGTGCTCCTGTCCTCCCCTCCCTCCCACCGCCTGCCCCTTTTTGTCAGGCCTTATTATTGAACATGTGTCCATTCTGCCCCTTCCATTAACCAGCCCCACCCTCAACGAACACACACACACACAGTGCAGCACACACTCCCAAACTGCTAATTGACAGTGGGAGTCGGTGCGTCTTTCATCATTCACCACAGTGACAAATCTTGAAGTGTGTGTGTGTGTGGTTGCCATGAGTTGGGATCAAAGGGGCTGCTCCAAGCTGCCTGTCTAAGACCCCTCAGTGTCTCTTGAACTCAATAAAGCAGCAAAGAAAACAGAGAGCATCCACCGTATGCTAGCTCACATCCACTTTATCCACTTTATGACCGTGCAGACCAAATAATCATTGGCAAATCATGCTCTTGCCCGAGCAGTATGGCTTTAATGACAAAATGCAAAATACTCTTGAGGCAAAACACAGGGTCATAATTACTTTAGTCCCGAATAACACAAAGCTAAACTAGTTAGCCACTCTGTAAGTCTAAAATTATCCTTACAATAACTATCTGTCTTGTTTGTTGTGCAGATCACACAGACACATAATTGGGAATCATTTAGCCTGATGGAGTCATAACCCAATTGACTGCTATTGATTTTGAATTTAACATTCATAAGGATGGGGGAGAGCTTGTACTTTTTTCCTGGTAGACAGAGTCAAAATGAAGCTATGAAACCTGATTCTTTTGAAATTACTGTAATACAACAAGACTGATGAACAACACAGGAAATCCACTGAGATGGATAAACAACACAGGAAACCCAGTGTTGAAACGGATGATAAAACAAGCCTGGAAAATGCACTCATTGTTATAAGTCTGGAAAAAGAAACTTGAGTAGCTTTGTAAACACTGTTGCACCGACAGAAAGTAACTCTGTGTCTCTTGATGACTTCCATTAGCTGATCTGTCAGTCAAAAAGAAAAGATTACCTTCCACGATTGCTAAAAAACTCTAGGGATTTCCAGACACTGTGCTTCTAGTAGCACCTTCTGTTCAGGCTATTGTGATGATTAGACAACACATGGTCTGGAGGACTCATGTAGTCTTCGCTGGTCCCTGGTGGGGATAAAAGACAGATGATGGATAGAGTGTGAGGGTAAGTTAGAAGAGGAGAGACAGAGATGAGAGTGGGGGCTGCAGAGAATTAAAATCACAGCGATAAAAGTGATGATTCACAGAGCTCAGCTTAAAGTAGGGTGTGGTGAAGACTACGACAAGCGAATCCCGGAGAGAAATGTAACCAACGCAGAGAGAAGAAGGAGACTCAAACTAAAGTTAAGAACAGGATGTGACTTGAGGAGAATATTAACATTCAACGCATGGTAACTTTACTCCTCTGCGATTCTTTTCCAAAGTCAAGTTCACACGAGCAGAGATGAGCAGGAGAAACTTAACTGCTATGGTTGTTGTTTCAGAAGGGCTCAGGTAAGTGAAACCTCATTAAAACAAAGACACAGCATGTCTTCAGGCAGGTCACCCAACTCAAACGGCCTGGAAGCTGACATATGATCTGTTGGTGATGACAGTCAGCCCTGGCTCTCAGGTAACATGGGGAACCCCCTTTTCCCACAAATAGATGAAGTCATCGAATAGGCAACAAAAGGGATTCTCTGACCTAAGCTGAAAGCATTATTGGGCAGCTCAGTCATACTCCCAAGTCATCAAAAACAGCAGTGAACACGTGATTCCGTGGGCAGTTAAGATTTGTCACTCCAGCTCAATTTGTTGTAGTGTTGAAGTCAGGAGACACTGTGGGAATAGTGAGATCATTCTGATTGGAAGCAGTTGGAAGCAATGAGTGAAAGTCAAAAAACACAGGACATTGACCGTGTAGACCAGGATCTGAGGGGCCGTTTACACAACAACTGTTTTTTCTTTTTTAATCTTCTGTAAGGAACTTTTACTTTGCACTTTTTGGGTCCAGATTTTTTACAACCCCGCTGGACATTGATGTATACTCATTATAACTTCACCTTTTTTCGCTGAGTACAAATCTGCAGTGTGAGGATGCTGTAACGCCACCTCCCAACATCACATCCACATACCACCACAACCCCCCTTTCCCCTTCCTCCACCTTCAGCTCCACCTCTTCCTTCCCAGCATGGAGGATTAATGTTTCCCACTCCTGCCTCTCAGGTCCCCCCGGCCCAGTTAAAGCAATAAGATCTCATTGTCAAACAGTGACCAGCCTCAGTGGAGAGGTTAACCACCGCTGCTTAACCATTAACTAGATTAAAGTCAGGGGAGGCGCAGGAATGTCCTCTGACAGATGGAAGAGGGAGATTGGATGTGAAAAGTGGTTTAAAAGAGAGAAGAGTAATGATCCACGTACCTCTGAGGCAGTGGTTTGAGTAAATTTGCTCACACACACACACACATACACACACAAGTTGGTGCAAATGTAAACATAGCACATTCTGCAGCCTGGTGAACTTTAAGTCACCCACCTCTTATGGTTATCGTTATGCGATAGAGATAAGGGAGGAAACGAATCCCTGGGGGCTCCTCAGTTTAATTTATGAAGGAAGAAGCAATAATAACTGGGTCAAAGGTGCATTCAAGTATCTCTCTGTCCACATGGGAAGTGTTTAAATCGTGAGCAGCACTTTTACAGAGGAATTTCCAGAGGTGTCAAAAACACTACAGGACAAACAAGTCAGAGGTGCTTTCACAGCAAACATACAGTTCTGCTCCCCCGCTGCACCAGAGCCAAGCTCGCAGTGTGGAAAGACACAAGGTGGTAAAAGAACCCAAGTGTGCGTGTAAAGAAAGGAGGGGTGACAGCCTTTTTTTTGGGAGGGTGCATTCAGCAACTGCTGCTGAGGCATCTGTTGATGTCTGAAAAGCAACAGCTTGCGGGGCTCCCAGAGGACGCTCTGCCAGCCAACAGTCAGATGGAGGGTTTAGGGTTTGAGGGGCGCAAGGGTTAGGATTTCTGCTCAGCAGCCAAGAAAATGATCTCCTTGGCTCCAGATCCAGGCTTTTCCGTGACATTCCCCATTCCTAATTGGTATTGCCCAATCCTGGAGGATGCCGCCTGTCTGATCCTCACTGCTGCCATCTCCGCCTCTATTGCTTTTGTTCGATTCAGCCCTTTCCTGTGATTCACACAATTGGACATGAGAGGAGACCCATATGCCAAAAGTTTTTTTTTTTGTTTTGGTGGCAGAAACAAAACATGAACACCATCGTGATCTGCTTGCTATTTTATGACACTAATGACTCTTTGTGCTTCATGTGGCTAAGACCAAACCCTCCTGCCTTAAATGTTCCTTAAACTAGGTACACAGCATAGAAAACTGGACTGGTTTTGGACCAGGAAGGTCCAGATTTCTTTGACAAATCTGAAGGGTATCTACATTTTCCTGTGGCGTGAGGTGCCGTCACCTGATCTGCTTCGAGGATGATCGTGGCAGCAATCAAGAAATCAGAAATATGTTCAATATTCACATCATTTTGAGTTTCCTGATTTGATATCCTGATGCATGAGTGGGGAAATCCAAGGAAAGCCAAGCTCACAGTCTGTGGATTGTCCCATGGGGTAAAATGGCAGAAAAAGGAAGTGGGGGTCCACTGCAGTTGGTTTTCCAGGACCAATTCCATTCATTAGCTCATGAGTTGATGTCCAAAAACCTGGAATCAATTAATTCCTGGCAGAAATGATAGGAAATCTGTCAAATTAAGAACTTTGACAGGAAATTGTGTGACATTTAGTCAGTCAGATGGAGTTTGGGGCAGGACGTGAGGTGAGACAGAGAGGTGAGTGAAAACAGACCCAGAAGAAATGACACCTCAACCTCAGAGCCAAAGTAGCACACTGTTCATCAGATTGTTGATGCAGAAAATGAGACAAATACAAATTAACCTTGATCTTTAGCCAAAGCTGATAATTTGTCAACCATTATTAAGAAGCACAATATAGCAGACATGTTGGCATTCATGAACACCAGGCGTAAAGTCAGAGGGAAACCAGAAATGGCCGAACAACTTGTTGATTTGTAGAATCATCCCTGAATAAATGTATCCAGTCACTGAGCAAATGTCACATCTTCAACCTTGTATGTTTGCTTTAAAGCCACATTTATCTCCTGTTTTTAGTGTGGACTGTGGTTGTTAGAAAAGGGAATCTGTTGGCTTTAAAACTTATGAGAAGTAAACGGTTAAATCTGTCTTCAGCGTGGACCAGGCCCTACCTAAACACATGCAGATCGAGGGACTCTTCTGCACATCTCTCTGCGGCACTCTGCTGCTAAATGGATTGGCAGCACTTAACCTCATCTTTCCAAAGAGCTGCTTTGAATTTTCAATTTTCCTCCCAACCCTGAATTACCTCCCCCACCATCACTACCAGCAAATACATAGATGGAGAGACAAGGACACACACACAGACGTGGAGCCCCTTTTCAAGGCTGCATTTGAAATTAAACATCACCATCATCTTCCTCCCCCGAGACAGGAGCAACAAGGCCGCACAGTGGCAACACAATAGTCAGCTGTAATCATGTCTCATCCTATCCCTTGATCTTTCTCTCCCTGCATCCCATCCTCCCTGCTTCCTTCCTTCCTTCCCTTTCCCTCCCTTCACCGGCCGCTAATAACAAGACAGCATCCTTAAAGCAAAAGACTCGACCTGAAAAACCACTAACTAGCTGCTTTTTCATCTTCTCTCCATCAACAGTGTAGTGTTGAACCTTTTTGTAACCATAAAACAGCGCAGACAGGGCGGCGGCACGCTCTACACTGGAATTCATTGGGAAATGGGAAACATGGTGAACATGCCAAGTGGGGGAGGATGGGCTGTCTTATTTTAAAATCATCAATAGCAGCCATAAATCTGCTGAAAAGCAGCACCAGGGATGGGCGTAAAAATACAAACAGCCTCTTGCACTAAAACACAGCGGGGCACTCTTCCTGATGTTACACGGGGTTATTAACTTTGACCCGCACACACACGAAAAACCACATAAAGCACAGCGGAAAAGACAACACCATAGCAAGCAAACGCACTGTCCTAAAAAAAACCCTGAAGTGTCATTAAAGAACAAAGAAAGAGAGAAAAGGAGCTTTAAAAGACAGGCATACAAAGATAAGAGGAAGAGAGATGAGAACAGGAGCAGAGGCAATCAGGATAAAACACACCTTTTGTTTATGTATGAGTACCTGTGGATGTGTGTGTGCAAAATCACAGCTCCTTTGAAGCTCATGTGAAGATGTGAGGATGAAAAAAAGGGGGGATAAACTTTTCCTGTCTCCACTGCGAACCGAATCATCCTTCAAACAAGGATTAACCATGTCCAGGAAGTTCTACCGTCATTAGACTACAACTGCATGCTCACTTCTCAGCATCAGGGTGCTAACAACCTGTTTGAATTGACTTTAATGCGTCAATCACCACAAAGAACTCACACCAGTGGGTATGTGAAACCTAGGTAAGCTCAAATCCCCTTCTCAAAACTTCCTAACGTGCAGAACCTTCCCTTTATTTTAACTGACTAATGTTTAACCAGTGCCCTCTGGTTGCACAGCTGAGTGAAACCCAGTCAAACCACAAGAATGCACCGTGGCTGTGAACAAACTCCAGCATTGCACCTGTAAAACCACAGTCAGACAGGAGCTGCTTTGTGGACACATGTTTGTGCGAGGATTCCAGCCGGTGACTTGTGGTGAGAGTGGGATTTAAAGGCGAGGAAAGGAAGCCCCTTCTCTATAGAATCTGAGGTGGTGACAAACAAACACGCGCATAACACAGCGAGCTTCAGCATGTCCTCGAGAATGCCTTTCATTCCATCCCAGTGCCTTACTCCTTAACTGTCACACACACACACTGAAAGAATGAATCACCTCAATAACTACGACCAAGCCATTCCAAAGCCCTCAACCCCAGAGGCCTAATGACAAGGGGGCAGACATGGACTTGTTCTCCCAAAGCAGACCCCATCAATCTGTCACTCACTGCAATATGAGCTAAGGCTTCCAAAGTTGTGTAACACCCAGAATCCTGCAGATGGGGACTGTAAAAGTATGCACCACAACATAAATTACACATATTTTGTTTGGATGTGTGTAAAGTGTGTGAGGCGTGGATCCCTACCAATAAATCTGAACACACATGAGTAAGCATGCAGTAGAAGTGCCCTGGGACAGTTGTAAAAGAACTCCCCTGGCTTTTATCTCCTCATGCCTAAATGGCTCTTTTTCTGGCCCTAATACCATAATAATTACACACGGCTGCAGGGGGTGAACTTTGGATTCTGCGCCGGCAGGGGGGACAGAAATTAAAAGTGAGGAAATGACTGTGGGAATTAAAGCTGCGATAGACAAAGAGGCTGACGCTGCGTGTTAGACTCTAACACCTTGAACTCAGCTGATGCTTGTCATTCTGATTCTTTCCACCTGTTTCAGACCACTTAGGAGTCTCTACAGTTTAAATCAAACTCATCTGAGCGTTTGACTTCCCCTTTGTGTTTTTACCTCAACGTCACTTTGTTCTTTTTGTCCTTGCAAAACTTGTAAAATCAAAGATAAAGTAGAAACTAGGGCAGTGCTGGAGTTATTGTGAAGTTTTGTGACTTTGTACTTTGAGATGTTGAAACTTCTTTTTAAAAGTAGTGTTTTAAAAAAGTGCTTTTCTCAACTTGGGATCAGAATCCTGAAAACACTTCACATTTTAAACACTTAAAATGCCATTTGATTTCATTTCATATCTCCCTGTGCTGCAAGACAAAGAAATGGCCCTTCAAGGAAAGTAAAGCAGGAGCAATTTCCCAACATGTCTGGGTGAATGGGTGAAAGGGTCACTGAGATCCTTGGCACAAGCATGCTGAGCACCTTGGGGCGCCCATGCCTGCCATGCAGCCCATGTCCATGTGTCACAACTACATGCATTATTGCAGGGAAACATGCTTGAAATATTGTGTCACACTCTAAGGAGATGACACACATCCGGGTGTTTCATGTCCCCTGGTTCTATTTAGTACCCTTGCATGCTCAGGGCTGACATAGCTGCAAGCTGCAAGTGTGTGACCAGCAATTGTGAGAATGTGGGTCTGTGTGACAGAATCCCAGTGAGACCCAGCAAGAGCAGCAGCTATTATTAGACAAAACTATGTCGGTGTGGGAGAGAAGGAGAGAAGGAGAGATAGAGGGCGGGATTTGACAGCTTGTGGTCTCCCAAAACAAAATTTCAGCACAGAGTTAAATAATGACTTTCCTTCTCTTAGAGTTCAAGGCAGCACGGAAGAGCAGGGTGAGGCCTGCACCTGGAACAGAGCTTTAAAATCAATGCATCACAGCTGTACGAATGTCTGATCTCCACTGCGCTCATCAATTACAAGGCACTTTTCAGCACCTGTTAAAAGGCTCCATGAAAGGCAGACAGACAGCAGAGTGCAACAACTGTCTGAGGCCACAGAGCAGGGAGGGGACAGACATGAAAGGTGATCTGGGAAAAAGAGTGATGTAAAGACATGTAAAGATGGGTGCTAGGGTGGCTCAGAATAGTGTTCAAAACATTAACTGGCACTTTTTGAACAAGTGGATGAGAATTAAAAAATGATGCATTGAGCACTGGCAGTGAGAGAAGAAGGGGTGGAGAACAGAGAGCGGGAGGGAGTCACCCAGCCCCGCCCTGCCGCTCATCCGGCTTCAAAGCAACACAGACTGCCAGCATAAGCAAGGAATTAAGAATAACTTAGTCTAAATGCTCATAAGTATTCTGGTAAAATTTCATCTTGACACAGAAAAAGGAGGAAACCTCTTGAGTATGTAAGAATTTTGAGGCGAACACATAAAGCACACACCAACATCAAACAAGTCATATATTGCATATTTTATAAGGTTAATAACTGAAATATGATGGTGACACTAAAAGAAGCTTTAAAACAGCCTGCAGTAAACCACAATCTCCCCTGTGGAACTGTAAAGCAGTTAGAAGGCAATCATGGGAGATAAATCTCCATGATAAATTCATGACAAGAAAATAAACTTCCAGAGCACCACAGCAACTCCTTAAATGAGTATGTGCTCAGATTCTTCTTTGACAAAGTTGTTTTTGAAGGCCCGAGACAGGTCGAATTTAAACTGGCTTAGTCTCTCTGGCAGCACCCAGGGGTGCTCTGGGTGAGGCACACTGCCAGCAAAGGAGACGCAAATCCCGCAGATCAGACATCAAAGAGCTGGAAACTGCAGCCAGCAGCCAGACATGGTAGAGTGAATGAGACTGAGCTGAACAGGTTATTAGATTTTCAAAATAAAAGACGTTTTTTTTTTTAATCAAAGAGGTATTTCCGATGAGAAACACCCTTAAAAACGTTTTTCTTTTTTGTTTCAAAAATTTTTAAGACACACTTAATACACCTTTGTGATTTTTTTCTGTGTCGTCTTTTATTTTGACAGTTACGGGTTCTTTGAGGTTATGGATGCATTGCATTGGAGGCGGTATGTTCATGAGATAACGGCGTGCTGCAGTTTCAGGCGCTCAACTGAGTGCTCTGTAGAGTTGGAAAGGGAAGATAGAGCCTTAACCAGTGTAACGGTAACTAATCGGTTTCTGTTCAACACTTTGGGTCGAAGAAAGAGAGGGCACTTCACTGAGCGCTTTTATCAAAGAACAAGTGTTGGTTTCGCTAAAAAAAAACAAAAATGTGTATGTTGAGGATGTTTCGACTCATCAGCGCAGGTGGCAACTGGTTGCAGAACACGGGTAAGCAAAAGTAGTTCAAAGTACGTAAATCAACTCATCGAGCCGCTTCTCACCGCAGCGTGTTCGGACAGGTTTGTCCCGTCAGCAGCGGACCCCTACTTCCCTCTGGGTCCGCTGAAAAGTAAGAATCTGTTGCCTGAAGCTATCAAAAACCAACCTGCACCTTCCTCAAAGCGTTACAGAGTTACTTTGAATTGGGTTTTTAGTTAACAGTTGTGTCGAAAATTGTCAGACGGACTTACCTTGAAATGCCCACAGCAGCAAGGTGCACAGCAGCGACGTGCGTCCGAATCTTATCCTGTCCATGGCCGCTTTTCCAAGTTTTTCAAGGAGGGGAATTCACTTCTTTTTGGTTAAAAAGTGGTTGTCAATGTGGTAGCAGCAAGTCTTCTTTCTTCTCTCAATGCTCCAAAGCTTTCTGGACTCCTCTCCCTTTCGCTCTCTCTCACTCTCTGCAAAGGAGTGCCTCTCTCCCTCTCTCTCACACACATACACACACAGAGAAATCTGATGCTAGTGGTAGTCTTCTTGGTTGATATATTTGCACAAAAGGTGACCCCCCTCCCAATGCAACCCCTCCCTTTCCCTCTCTATCTCTCTCCCTCACTTGCAGTGAAAAGACCTGCTTGACTAATCGCGTAGTAGGTCTCCTGGGGCCCGCCGGATTTCTTTCAAGAAGTTAAAAGTGATTTTATCATGAGGCTCTCTGACTCATAGCTACTCCAATCACGCACCCGGCAGATAAAGCAAGTAAAGTTTTAGCCGTTTCATCAGGACGTTCAAAATTCACTGAAAAGTACCATCCACACGCTAGATCTTACCCCTGCTAACAGAATATGCGCTGTTTTGATCACTTAAGATTATTAGGCTGCAGAAAAATTTTGTTCATTTAAAGGGGAAGGGTTTCTTTTTTTCTCAATCAATCACAGTTTATCAATAAAGCACGTTTCATGCACAACAGTTGCAACAGTGGTTGACAAAGGAGAACAAAACAAAACATCCACCTCCAACTCACCAACCCACACCCCTGTGCACAAGGTGAACACACTTTAATTAAAATCTGTGCAAATGACCTGAGGAACTGTGTGAAACGCTATATCTGGAGACCTTAATGAGGAAACACTGATGGTAAAGGAAAATGTTAGACTCACAGTAAGAAAATAAAAGAAAGAAAGAAAGAAAAATAACTAAGATGATAAAATATTAAAAGACTAAAGCACTAACAGAAAAAATGATGTTAAACTAAAACTTTAAGATACAAAATTTAAAAGCTGAAAGTAGCAGTGCAATAAATAAGATAAACAATCAAGTTGAAACAGATAAAAGAATAACTAAAGGTTGAGATTATACTCCTTTAAGAAGAAGAAGATTGAAATTTTTTAGACAAATAAATTAGAAAAAGTAAAACTCAGTTAAAAGCTAGACTAAAAAGGTTAGTCTTAAGTTTGCTTTTAAAAGCAAACTTTTCTATTGGACAAAGTAATTGATAAATCTTACTGGTAATCATTTGATATCTTTACATCAACTAAAAACTAATTATTTGAGAAAAAATTCATCTCCATCCTGATTGACCCTAACCTGCCTGTATCTCAAATCATAATTTTCATTTTCTCAAGTAACTATAGGCTTTTTCTTCTTGGGAGTAGGCTAAGCTGTCTGTCAATGACAGACATACCATTCATTCCTAGACATGTAATCCCCACAGAGTCTGTTTGGGTATTTACAGGGTATGGTACCAGCTATTTGGGTATTACGTACAGTATACATATACAATTATCATGAGGGACTAAGTGGCTTATTCACCATGCTATAATACCAGTCTGAGTGCTTGGAGCGAGTATTGTGTGACCCATGAAGTTGATTTTGGCCAAATCCCTTAAGCTCAGTGTCGCAGAGCATAAACAGATGTCAGTCCCCAATAAGGTGGTTTCATGAAGACAGAGCGTCATAGTCGTCTGAAAACAATATCCGAGGATGGATGAAAGTCTGAGCAACCATGACAACGTCATGAAATACTGGCCAAATGCCTGTTGTTATCTAAAACACATTATATCAAAATGTCAAAGGATTTTTTCAATGCCCTACAGGGGAAAACTTTGTTGACAAACTCCTAACTGTCAATTTATCTTTGTGTGCCAACATTTTTGGGCTCCTTCTATAAAGATGTGTGAGTTTAGTCCATTAAAGTTGATATGATGTCTTCAAATGTGAAGTCAGTGCATGAGTGTTAAAAGCTACAGTTCATTAGTAAGAAAGCTAAAGGCTCATCTTCACCCCTCCTCTCTGCCTCATCTTATCTCAAATGATGTTTACTTGAGTCAGCTTTTCTAATATTACAACTGCAATAGGCTTTGAAACTATGCTTCAGAAACAGATGGGTGACATCACAGAGGCTGCATATATTTGTTATTCAGTGTGCATAACTGGCACAGGCACGTGAATGTTATCCTGCTAGGAGAGGCAAAGGCTGTTGAGGAGAGCACTGCCTACTTTGGCTACACTCTGCAAACCACTTTGACAACCTTTACCTGCAGACTCTATGATTTAAAATAGAATCGAACAGAATAGAATAGAATAGAATAGAATAGAATAGAATAGAATAGAATAGAATAGAATAGAAAATACTTTATTTATCCCCAAGGGCAAATTTAGGAGGAGTCACAACAGCAATCAAGAAAACAAAAGTAAGAACGTGTATAGAAAGTGCAAAAGGGTCCATAAGAAAATTGATGATGACAGCTTGTCCATCATTCTCCAGTCAGCCAGCCTCCACCTCCACAGGGTCCAGGACTGAGCTTCTTCAGCAGTCTGTTCAGTCTCTGTCTCCTGTATCCTGTCTGCTCAGAGCAGGTGAAGTTCTCCCATGTCTGGTGTTAGCTCTGTTAGCCATGTCTGTGAATAGCATGGTGCTACTCTGCCTTCTGGTATTTCCTCTGTTGCTGAGTTAGCATGGCTAGCTCCTCCATCTTATCGGAGATAGTTCTTATGTTCCAAATAACGATGGATGGAAGGACAGGTCAATGTCGTCACTTCTTAGCTCATACCTGAGAACCAGCACGTCATCCTCACTTCCTTCTCCTCACCTTGTGGGAAAATATCAGGCCTTGAACCAGTTAGCATTGACATGCTACAGGCTGCTAGCAGCTGATTTCACATGTAAATAATGCTGCCATGGTTACATGTAGGATCTCCAGACAAACACAAGAGCAAATACATTAAAAATTTCACTGAAGATACAAACAGTTTGGTGTCCATGACCAACGAATGAGCCATACAAAGTAGTGACCCAGTCCAAATACAAAGATGATGAAAAAGAGAGGAAAAAATTACAAGAAACTGACAAAGAGGACAGAGCTGCTGCAACATGCAGCCAGAACCAACAGAGCGCGCCTATTTAGTTTTGTTAAACAAATTGTGCACAATTGAGAGTTTTCTGGTTTTAATTTTTCTTTTCATCTAAAGTTGTTGATTTATCAGAATTTGAGAGTCTGTTTTATTGACTTGTGTGAAAATTCCCTTCTCTCTCCCTTGTCCTTAGAAAACTGAGTCAACTAAATTTCCTGGGGAGTCCACTTCAGTCCACATGACCAAATTCCACTGGGATCCCACAGTTTTCCCACAGTTTCTCCCACAGTTTCTCCCATAGCTCTATGTCCCTTAGATCATTTCTGCAAGGAGCCAGGCAAAAGAAAGGTTTTTGGGGTATTTTTTGTTTGTTATCACAACTTTCAAGCACACACTAGCTTCTGGGTATTTTTCTGCTGTTTGCTTCAAGACGAAAGTGACAACTGGGGCTCTCCTAAGACACAAGTCAATAGAGTGCCACAAGTGTTTTCCCCGCCTGTTGCACCCTATGATACCAATCTGAGTTAACAAAAGGAACGATCAACTGTATCTTATTGTTGTTTCTGTCTCCTGCAGACTGCTTGGCTGTGGAGCGGAGCACCGTGAAATGATGGGCACACCCTGCAGGTAATGATAGTCCCTTGCAGAGCAGTTGCATTCAAAGGCGCACATTCCAAACATAGCTGTCCAAAAACAGCTGGTTAATATTTTCTCAGCCTTGTTCGGAGAGATGTGATACTTGTAACCTGCACCACTGCTGCTCACAGGGAACAGTCACCCTTACGGATGGGATCTCATAGCTTGGCTGCCTGGAATTCACACACACAGCTGTTGTACATGAAGACACCGGTAGGAGTTTGTAAAAGCTAAAGATCGACAGATAAGTTACTCTCAAACTGTTCCCCCCTCTGATTCTTGATCTCCTTCTATTCCTAGCTATGACAACAGGAGCCTTCTCACTGACTATCCAACATCAATACAGCCACTCATCCCAGATATCGACCGGCTTATAATCAAGCCTCCATGCTGTAGAGACATGAGATCCACTAAGACTCCTGTCCTGTGGTGAAGGACTCAGAGAGTGGTAACCCTCATACACCTGCTTACATAAGACCTATATCATGCCGCATAGCTGTCGCAAATGCTGATTTAGCCGAGTGCTGGCTGGTCTTACGTAAGGCCTTTAGTCATACATACAGTAGCTGCTGCTGTGATTTACTGTATCGGTTCATTACCTAATGGAACTGCAGGAGAGGAGGGGAGAGGGTAGAGGAGGACAAGACGAACACAGAGAGAGTAAAAAAAAAAAAGTCACGGAAATCTGACGCTTATGAGAATGAGAAATCTGGGGCATCAATAAAGTAGAGGGAGTGAGAAATAACAAAGAGAAAGAAAATGTTAAGGTAAGAGTAAAAGCCACACCATTTCTCCACAGAAACACAAAGATTTGCACTAAAGTCATGCTAAATTACAAATGGCTGCCTTTAGTCTCAAAGTTGGAGTAAATGTGGGCCTGGAAAAGATAAGAGGATGACCAAGTACCAGATTTGTAAAAACAGTGTTTGACAAGAGCTGTTGAAATGACTGGGTTGTCACCCCTCTCTCAATGCACTGTTTTAAGTGATCTAATCCTCTGTGTGTAGAGTATTCATTATCTTAGGAGGATTACATGCCCCGAGATATATGCTAACTTTATGTAAACAAAAGTTTTGAAACTCATTATTAGTTGTGACTCTTTCTGTGTGAAACGGTCATTGTGGGAATCATGGTTTTAACATGATCAGAGCTTAGTATTAGCTATTTGCTCAGCGGCCATGGTGGCTTAAGTGGTTTTTCAAAATTACTAACCACTCAGTACTTTCATACTATCTATTCTTTTCGTGAGATGCTAAATTTTCAGCAGATTTTCACAATTTTTAAATTTCAAATGACCACTGTGTACACCAAAACAGGGCTATATAAAATCTACTTCATGTCACCATCAAATACAGTATGATGCTCTGGTAAATTTCTCTGCAAGGCTCCTTTTTTGAAAGAGGGATTGTTGTGCTTCACCATATTTTAAACATGGATATTAAACAACAATGCTGGGTTTCCATACTAAAAGAGGAAAAATGTTCAAATCACCACAAACTCATATATTGTAAATTTCCCTGAATCTGTCTGTAAACTGCCCAAAATGGTGCATTCGAAAAGTAGGATGAGAGCTTTTCGAAAGAGTTTCCATATCTTTACATGCTGCTAAAATGATGAAGTCATCACATAAGGATCTCCTGATTGGTTCACAACATATTAAAGGGGGTGGGCATCAAACACGGGTCTGCCCACAGCCAAATCAGAGGGAAAGGAGTTTGTTCAGCAGAGAGCCTTAAAGAGACAGCAGATAAAATGAAGACAGAGGCTGAAATAAGGGTTTTCAATTACAAAAGTGTGATTACAATATGGATTCTTTCAGTTGTAAGTCATGTACAGATGGTACAGGGGTTGCAGAGGGACAATATGAATCCTAAATAAAGTACAAGACTCTCTTTTTAATGAAAAGTAATACAAATGGCATTACAAAAAAAGCTTCTTATTGTACATGGAGTAAGTGGTGAAATAATTTAGGCTAAAACAACCAATAATTTATTCACAACCAGGGCTGTAAGAAGTATAAATGGTGACTCTGATACCATGTCCCTCACAACAACCTTGTTTTCACGAAATAAAAATCTGGTGAGAATATTTTGACATTATGTAGTTAAACAAGGATATATGGCAAGGACTCTTTCCGTGCTTCAACAGCTGTTATAAACATGACGGCAGCTGACACTTTTGGCCAAAAGCCCCCAGAATCCAGGGTCACATTTTGAACCAAAACACCAGATGCTTTGAAAAGGTTGAAAAGGTGCTATTTGAATTCTGTAGCAAAAAGGATGCCAGTTTATTATTTCTGATGCCTTTCAAGAAACTTAGTTAACTGTCAGAATATATAAATAACAACCTGTCAGAGTGGCTGAAGGGAGTGACAGTGTTACATGCCACCACTGAAACTTGTACTCATTTGGTCAGTTGCTTTTGAATAAGTCATGAAAGAGCTTTGGCCATTAACATATTTTATCCAAATCATTGAGTCCAAGGTTGAAATTTGAGCAGACATAACAGCCAGGTACCCCAGCCATAACACATATCAGTCTCCCCAGCCATATCCTCCAGCACCCCACAAAGATTTAATTTACTCCCCGGCCAGGTGGGACCTAATCTGTCTCTTGTGTTCTGGGCGCGCCCTAGGATCACCTCTGAAACAGACATGCCCAGAATACCTCAACAGGAAGTCATCCGGAGGGGGGTCTCCTTGTATGATGCCTGTTATTGCCAACACAAAATCGCCACCCCCAGCATCAGTCCCCCTTTAGGCTCTGTCCAAGCTACACGAGCAAAGATAAATTTAGATCCCTGAAGACAAGTTCCTGATAACAGAGGATGTCTGGACTGTCTTTTGCCTGAACTTTCCAGATATCGCCTTTAAACTCATTTATTCTCTTTACCAGAGCATAATGGTTCAAGCCCCAGTCACATGCTGCTGATCCAAGATCCTACCACCACTATCCTCCACCACATCCAGAGTATGGCTTCATACCTGAAGAGGAGGTATTTACTATTTTTCAGCAGAGTGCCAAGGGCCTTTGGGGTGTTGACAGTGGTGACAACTGCTTCCAAGTAGCCTGAAAACTGCACACAAACACCTCATGGTTCATATCAATGGCCTTGTATCTAGACATTCCATACTCCCAAAGCACCCCCAGCACAAGAAACCCAGGGGTACATTGTCATAAGCTCTCTACAAGCCCACAAAACACATGGGGATTGGAAGGTTGAACTCCCATGAACCCTGAGTATCCTTGCAAGAACACAATGCTGGTCCACTCTTCCATAACACGACTGGAATGTCTATTGTTCCTTCTCCATCTGATCTTTGACTGTCAGCTGCAGGCAGCTCTGCTGTGGCCTGTAGTAACCAGCCAAGAACAAAATGCAGGAGAGGCTGATAAGAGAGTCATTAGATTGAACATGTTTATTGATCCCAGGGGCAAACATTTTTTTTTTGCATTTTGATATCACATTTGTGCAAAGTGGTGGATTTCATGATGCTTTGTAATTTGGAGGTGCTAAAAAAGGGTGTCAAAGTGAATGAAAATTGACGTTTTTTAACTTCCACTTTTTTCCTTACAATGAACTTACTTCTGCAATTTTACAGAGTACAGTAAAACTTAACTGCTAACGATCATCAAGAGCCCTCCTGTTAATTTCAGACCATTTCATAAGCAATTAAGAACGCCTCACAGGAGCTTGATGTCCAACTAAACTGTTTCTATCTCCACCATCCCTGATTAGTTTCTTCTCCACAATTCTGAACAAGCTTCAAGCCCATAGACTAAAATAATGCCACTTAACCCAGTTTATTGCATTCATGCATCTTCCTCTGGAGCCTTTATGTGACTTTCACCATGTATTAGCTTTCCCTGAGACCTGTAAACAGACTTTGATGTGTTAAACCACAGAGTTTGCCTTTAAGGTAACTCCCAGACTATTACCATTCATTCTGAACGAGACATGATTGCCTGCACCAAAATTTTTGTGCTAATCCTGCTCAGACACTAAATCTTAAAGTGGTGCTGAAAGAAAAGTCAGGGTATCAACAAGGCCTTTAAAAATACACGCCTGGGATCATATGAAAAAATCTGCCAGGCTTTACTGCAGATGATGAAATGTTTCACTGAAGTAGTAAGTCTGATTCTGCGAGAGGGGAAACATGGCATCATTGAAGTTACAAGGGTCATCCTCTGGGCACCATGAGTACTGATGGTATTTATAAAAACAAAACAGTTACTAACATCAAAATGCAGAAGGTAAAAATTTCAGCTAAGTCAAAATAAATAGTCCTCTGGGAACTGTGAAAATTGCATGCTGGTCAGTATTGAACTGATATAGTGAGGTGAAATGACAGCTTTATCATAACTTAAATTATATTAATACCATACAATGCAAACACCTGTATATGATAGCGCTGAGTCTTGTCAGCAGTTTAGACTTCACGGCCTCATGCAGAATCTATATGATACAAATTGTCACACCTTGCAAAATAGTAATCATACAGCCCTCTTTATAGTCCCTTGTTTTACGTGATTTACAACCCCCACCCATGTCAAAAATTAGGCTACCTGACAGGGGGAATATCTGAACCGTCAGCCTAAAGCAAGGGGGATAAAGAGAAACAGAGCCACGGAGGCACTACAAAGAGAACTGAGATGTGTAATGAAAGAATAATGAAGAGAACAGATTAGAAGAGGAGGAGGAGGGGAGCACTTTAATTCCAAAGTCAGGGGATGGGTAACATTTTGCCCCGGGGAGTAATAGCAAAGTAGAAGCAGAGAGAAAAAAGAGTGGGAGTGATAGAAAGTGAAGGTAGCTGTAATCTTGGATGAAGTCTCGTGTCTTGTCCCAGGAAGGCAGAGGAGAATGAATGAAAGACGTGCCACAGCTCCATGCGTCTTTGATCCATCTCTTTGTTTTACACTCTCCTGTATGAGCTGTCCATCTTTTCCACTCTCATCTCTCCATATCTATTTCTTAACCCCCCCTTACTTCACTTTCCCCTATCGCTCTACTGCCTCCTCCTCTTTCTTGGCCTGTGTCCTCCTGGCTGAGCTACAGACGATCACACAGCTGTTTTCCAGCATTGATACGCAGCAGAATGAGTCACAGTGCAGTGATTTGAGCAGTGATGTAGCTTTTCTCTGGGAATTGAACATTACTGCATGTTATGAAGATAGCTTTCATTTATTTCCAATTGGCTTAGCTGAGCAACAGACCCAACAGAGTGACTGAAATGAACTACACATTATGATTCATTCTAACATCACTTTGTCTTTCTATCCCATCGGTTTTATCTGTCGTAAATGAGATATATTGGATCGCTCAGTGGGTCTAGTTGGAGCTCAACCCTGTGTCATCCAGTATGTGTTTGTAGTGTCAGTTATTACACAATAAATACGCTGAGTGTCACTGGGATGATGTCTTTAATGTGTAGCACAGTGGATTCTATTTACTGGGTGCCAGGCACAAAACCACCCACTCTGACAGTAACTCTGTGGGAGTGGAATCTGTCATGCTCACTGCAGACAGGATCAGGCCAAAGCAACAGGAAATGGTGCTGAGCAATATGGGAGTCATACAGTACATACCCGCCTCTTTACCCGTGGTCAACTGCTGGCAGCACTGTTTACAAGACTCTTGTTGGACTCATCTTCACCAAACTTTAATCACTTTTTAAACTTAAATAAACATGTCACATTGTTTTCTGTGCATTTATTCAAGTTTTAAGAAAGTAGGCCACTGAGTAGGGAATAAAATGTGGCAAAGGGCTGAGGGTTTCCTGCCCACTTTGAAAAGACTTTATCTGATTTACATGATGCATAAGATTTAGGGGTTGTTTACTATAACAGTTTGAGGGGGAAACCCCAAGATATTGTTGGGTTTCAGCATCGCATTTACATGGAAACAGCGTTTTAGCCGACCTAAAACGCAAACCTGAAAACGACCTCCCGAGTGGAATTTTTCTGAAATGCTGCTGACACCATTGCTGTGTAAACACTATGCCGGCTTTGTGCATTGTGGGCATTCATCAGTCCAACAGTACTGTTGTTACCATCGTTGTTGACTACCACGTTGTGCTTGTGTTGCTCAATCTGCTGAATTTTCTGTCTTGCAACAAATTTACATCTGTTGCTCCACTTCTGCACTCAGTGTTCGCCAATACACCAAAGGATTGACTCAACTCTACTTCAGTGAAGATCTACCAAAAGCGACTTCCGGACAAGACAGTTATAGCGCCACCTAAAGTCCTGGCATGCTTACTACAGTGTTTTCATTCCCTCAGCATTTCCGTGTAAATGCAGATTTTTTTTTTCACTGCATTTCAGCGTTTTCGGATTAAACGTTGTCATGTAAACAGGGCCTTAAACTGAACCGGCATCCATGTTTGTGTTATTTTAGAGCCTCGATGAAGAGTTTTTAGCAAGTGACACAAACAGCCATGTCTCTAAGCAAAAAAAGATGTTTTATTTTTCCTTTATGGTAACTATCAATTTCTTTTCTCAAGGCAAAATGTGCAGTTAGTGTTATGGTTGACTGCCAAATGACTCTTAATAGAGTTAATTTTATCTGAAAATAATATACCGCTTTGTCCACAGGGGGCACCATAATTGTCTCTAACAGAACGTTCCTCACAGGAGCTTTAAGGGAAATCCAGCCCTGATAATAAATGTAGACTCTTTCCTTCCAAACTGCTCTTTTTAAGCTACTTTAGTTTCTTATTAATCTGAAAGACAAAGAGAGAAAGTTTGCTATGAAAATCTAATGTGGTATGAAATCCTAGAGCCCCTGAATAATGACACGGCTCCTACAGCACTATCACAAAAGCAGCGTTGATTAAACTGGGATACGGGGACGTTTTCCGATTCGCAGCTGTAAGCCCCGGATTCAAATAAAGCTTGTGTAACCTAATATCTCAAACGAGAATGATCTGATCCCCTCAAGTCACTCGCTAATACAATGTCATAGAGATGTTCCCAAGCCTCGCAGAACATCATTTTCAGCACAGCACAAATAATGTCTTTTATAATTCTGTTTGTTCTTTTCAAATTTGTTCTGTATTATTTGTAGCACCAGGCCCATGAGGAAAACAGCCACAAGCAGGGGGGAAATTTGTCTTGCTTTTCTTCAAAGGAAACAAAAGTGTTCTGGATGTTTTATTGCTTCAAATGACAATGTCCATTTACATCAGTGTCTAACACTGTGCTAGAAGTTTAGATCTGAAATACAAGCCATTTTCTATTGACATATTGTTGGTTATCTATGATTAACTTGTCTTTTTTTCTTATTGTCCTCAGTCAAACTACAACTGCTTAGCAACACAAGTTGGGATATTGCGAATTCCAACTTGAAGTCGCTGCGCAGTTTTTCAGCTGATTTAAAACAGTGTCATCCTTATGCTGATGTTTCTTGGTCTACATGGTAGAATGAGTTGAATAAGAGAAAACTAACTTCTTCCTGAATTTTTGTGTCTTAGTGTCTGTGTTTAGGTCAGATTTTCCATTTAGAGAAACAAATCAATATTTGGCACCCAGGCAATGTGCTCTTAAAGTTTTTTTTTTTCCTTAACATAATCTTATTTTTAAAGAATTTTTGATACTCATAGCTGATACTGGAGCAGGATTAGTGAACATTAAACCACGTTTCCTTTGAGTATTGTTTTAGACAGAGAAACTATATAACTAGGCCTTTGCTCTGTTAATGCTCATGCCAACATGTGATTGATTCAGATTTAAAACCATGTGCATATTTATGTTATTCAGACTCTGGAGCACACATCATGGCACCAGGATTGTGACCAGTAACATTGAACTGATACACCTGGTCACCTTTTTTAAGCTAACACTAACAAATCAGAGTTTACAAAGTTGATTCTTTGTTATAATACAGTCGTTAACATTATGATGTAACAACTTAACACTCTAAATCGACACAGTGAAGCCTCCAAAAAGCAAACTCAAACAAAGAAAATGAAGACACTTCGGTAAGAGCCTTGTTTTTACAACAGTGGATGATGGTGCTCTGGGAAAACACAGTTTTTGTCCAAGAAAATACAACTAATTTGGTCCAACATTGAGTTTCTTCAGGGTGCCTTGAATAAAACAGAAACTATCATTTCGAGCACTGTAATCACGTACACTCTAGGTCAACTTCTGGGACCAAATAGAAAAATTGAGAGTCTGAGAAAGAACATAGCTTTTATGTTTTAAGTGGTTGATTAATATAAAATCTTTATCACCAGTTTCTTTCTCCTTTAATTTAATATCATATTTGAAGTTCAAATTGAATTTCCTCTGCTCTCTTACTTCCTGATTATACTTTTCTTAATCCAAATAGTGTATTTTAGTCACATTCTGGTGTAAAATTATAGATGGTAGCTTACCTTCTGGAGAAAAATTAAACCAGGCTGTAAAAAGAAAGACATTGAATAGTTTAATGAGTTCCAAGGCTAAGACAATTTAAATACCCTTTCATACAAAATCCCAAATTCACATGTTTCTTCTTTTTATGCAGCTTTCTCTTTTATGCTCCTGAACTGCATTTGGCTTTTCATCAGACGTCTCTCAGTAATGCATGTAAATGCAGCTTTCAGAGGAAAATTAATTAGGAATCAGCTCTTTTCCTTCAAAGTCTCCATCGTCTCTGCACTTTCTGTTGCTTACAAACATACACTCACACACACACACGCTTACACACACACAAGCCTCTGTGCCTGCTGGGTAGTGTGGACTTATCGTTCCTACACGAACTCAACGTTGGCGTCGTCTCTGCACTCAAAGCTTCAGGCTGTGAATATGAATATAAAAACCATTTTATAGAATATTAATCATCTCTCACCGCTGAATGAATTGCAGGCAATTGCATTTTCTCTGCATGTGTGTCAGCCCTGGGGTTATGATGGGAATATGTAAGTGTTACCACCCCTGTCCGACTTAAATGATGTGGTTATTTGTGTGGGCACATTCTTATTTGCATGTTTGTGCTGCTCTGTGGGCTTCCAGATGTGACCTACAGCTATGTTATCCTGTTTAAAAGCTACTTTGCAGTGTACATTCTCAAAAATACACACTTATGCTTGTGTAACCACTGTGCTGCAAAACACACTGTACATGTTAAAGTTAAGAAAAACACAAAGTCATAGCAAGGGAACATCTTTAACTCTTTATGACCTTCCATACCAGGTCGGTGCATTACATGTTTACATTCTGTTTACAATACATCAGTGCAACCTTTATATTTACTGCTTTTTTAAAATGTATTAATTACATACATACATTATTTATATAATGTTTATCCAGACTGACTAGATAGATTGCTTGAAGTGCAACAAATCATTTCTAATCTAGTCCAACTGAAACTTAATATTTAAATTGTAGCGCCAGGCTCCATAAGGTTAAAAGAATTTGATACCAATTTGTTTTACATTTAGACTTCCTATGATATCTTGGAGTTTATTTTGTAATTCTACCTCATTTTATTCTTTTCTTCAAATGTTGTTATTAAGTTAAAATCCTATTAAATACAATATTATGACACAGATCACAGATTATGGAGTTTGTAAAAAATAGTACACTGCACAAAACTAAAATCTTATCAAGAGTTTTTGTCTTATTTTGACTAAAAAATGTCTTATTTTACTTGATATGAGCCACATTCAACTGGTCAGTCCAAAACAATGTCTTGTTTTAAGTTATTTAAAGACAAAAATAAGGTCTGAATCACTTTAAACAAGTAAAAAAAAATGGACAAGAACAATTTGCTTGGAAGATTTTTTTTCTTCTTACAAGCAATTGAGACCTAATTTTTTTTTTTTAAATAACTTGATATAAGACATTTCTCTGGAGTGGTCAGGTGACTGTGGCTCATTTGAAGTCTAAAAAGACATTTTCTTCTGAAAATAAGACAAAACATTTGATACGATTTCAGTTTTTTTCCAGTGTAGACTGAGCTTTTGTCTAATAACAGTAAAGTAAAAACTCCATTAAATGAGTCTGAGCTCCTGCCTGATCTGCAACCCTACCTGTGTGTTTGTTTGTGTGTGTGTGTGTGTGTGTGTGTGTGTGTGTGTGTGTGTGTGTGTGTGTGTGTGTGTGTGTGTGTGTGTGTGTGTGTGTGTGTGTGTGTGTGTGTGTGTGTGTGTGTGTGTCTGCCTTTAAGTAAGGGACCCATCTGTGTGTGTCCAGTGAAGCCTGAGCCATTACATCTCTACTGATGTGGACCCTGATGATGGGGGCCAAAAGCAGACTGTACCCCTGGGACTCTCTGTCTAGTCCTACACACACACACACACACACACACACACACACACACACACACACACACACACACACACACACACACACACACACACACACTAACATAGAGCTGTTGACCAACATGCAAATCCTCAACCCTCATTGCTGAATCTATCAGAGTAGAACACCCTCTTCTTCACTCATCTCTGACCCTTCATCCATCTCTCCTCACCTTGCCTCCCTCTGCATGTACCCCCCTTTTGATACGAACTCCCTCTCCCCCTCTTTCGCTCGTTATGGGGGGTAATTATGGCATTATGGCCACAATGACTGTGCAGTGGGGGCTAAGGAACCGTGACACACGCTCACGCACCATGGCCAAGTGTTGCCATCAATACAGCCTTCTATGACTCTGCAGGAGGGCATTAGGAAGGAGAGAGGGGAGGGGAGGGGACAGGACAGGATGGGAAAAGGAGGGAAGTAAGGGGTAAAAAAAATAAATAAGACAGACTGGAAGAAAGAGGAGAGAGCTCGGGTGGCTGCCAGAGGTGTGGAGAGTCAATTAGTGTAAAAGGAGGAAGAAGAGCTCAGATCTAGAGACAGAATAAAAGACAGGAGGGAGAGTGTGAGTACAGCCAGGATCAAAAGATTTAAGGGGGAGGAAAAAGAGGGAGACTGCTGTGTTTCATGTTGGAGAGAATCGACTCAGAGAAAAAGATGGAGGAAAGGAGAAGGGCAGGAAGAGAAGGTTTCTGTCAATAAAAGCAAAAGCGAGCACCCCTCTGATCAGCCCTGCAGTTTGTCCGGCTTGGCCCGCTTGGCATTATGAGATTTAATGCTTCTCTGCAGTGGGCGGCCGATGGGAGCTGGACATGCAGCAAGCCCGTTTATCACAACGATGTGGCAGAGCAAGAGGAGCCAGCGGAGAAGACAAAGAAGGGACCAGCTTATAATCAATTCTGGCTGATTCACTCTCATAGACATGGAGCACAGCTCTGCTAATTTGTGACTTGAAAAAGACAAAGAAATTAGAGGCAATGTGTCACTGAAGGGGAAGAAAATGACAGAGTCATTAAAGATTAAACAGCCATATTAAGTGGTCAACATATTTTGTCACACCTCGTTGCCTCCCTGTGAGTGAATTACTGTGGCGGCTGAGCTTGCCCGTTTGAATCAATATCTGTTTTTGTAATCAATTGGCAGCAGATGGTTTTGGCCGTAAATGGGATTCGACTGAAACTTGAGCGGTCAGCTTTGCAGCACTCGAACAGGGTGCATTAGGGGCCCCGTTGCGCAACAATGGCAGCAATTAGGGTGTAAGTTCATGAGTGTGTTTGTATCTTTGCCCATTATAATGGATGCTGCTGAGAGATCATATGACCACCCGAAACAATCCTCCATATTCAGCCAAAGTGATTCAGATGCTGCTGAAAAGGTCTCTGATGTCATCAACAAGGCCCTGGCTGTTGAGTCGTGTTCTGATGACCACGTGGTTATTTGTCATCACTGTGAGGATCCGAGAAGAGTGATGACCTGAGCATGTCTCTGATATGTCACAAGATCAGGATCAGGACGTCAGTGAAACTCAAGCTTTGGTTTCGGTTTACTGTCAGTGAGTGAATCGGCTTGGTTTAGGTCAGAATAATGTTAACTGTCCATGAACTTTCATGTTCAAGGTTTTTAGCCTGTAGGCATTTTGAAGGGATCACAAGGGTCCTATTTTTATGTAACCACAATAACGGTCAGTAAGTAATATAAATAATTAGCATCTTGAGCCTCAAACTGTCCTTTTTATTGAAATTATTTCAAGATACTTTGTTTGTGTTTTTTTTTAAGCAGCTCTGTATGAAGCACCTGACAATATTTAGTGTATTACCCAGTGGGAATTTTGGTTAGCTCCACCTCTTTTCTAAGAAACCCACTGAAAAAACTGTAACACTAGCAGGGGTCATAATGCATATGACGTGGGCTTTAAGCTTCCTTTCAAACAGCTATAGGGCTCTTGTCAGTCATGTGAGCTGAGCTGCATCTCTGATTGAACAAACTAGTGATCCTAATATCTTTTTAACTGCTGAGTTAGAAAAGCATTCACCTCCTATAATGTGTGTACCAATAGCACATAAACCTAAGCCATTTGTTGAACCAGGCTGTAAATATGTTTTTTAATGCTGTTAAAGTCAGATTTCTAGCTTGGTGTGTATATGGTTCTCAGTCTTTCTGCATCCAGTATCAAGCAGATTCTCATTGAACTGCAACTTTTAACACTTCTGTATAGGCCTCGTTTGTCTAAACTGGATGTTGTCCCTTGGGCATTACTAACGGTATTAATGGTTTCCAGTAAAGGGTAATCTAATGAATTAATTTCAAACGTTAAAATGCTGTTACTGTTGACGAGAATAAAATGCAGCACTACTATGCTCTGGAATCCAGCAGCTGTTAGCCAGGCAAAGGAAAGGAGCTGCTGGGATTCTTTTTTTGAGTGTCTTTTGGTGATAGGAAGTGGGAAAACACATAAGTAATGATGATTGGTTTGAGGTAAAGTGCAATTTCATTGTAAGCCAATCCATGCTTCAGGTGGTGTTGTTACAAACCTCAACACGCCACTAACAGCTATAGAAGAAAACTGGATGCAACTATGGTAATTTCAGAGAGGTCAGGATGGAAGTACAGGCACTAATTCAACATCACTGATGTAAAAGGCAAGAACATACATGTGGAGTGTACAACTCATTGTGTGCATATTTAGTTTCAGAAAATTCATTGCGCTCGCTGTTGAAAGCGAAGACTGATCTGAATAGCAAACCCTGCAGCCAGTACTGTGTCAGCAAGAAAATGTCAAATTTCAAAAACAGCCAGCCTAAAACGCAAACCTTCGAAAACGGCCGCCAGGGTGGAATTTTTCTGAAATGCTGCCGACACTGTTGCCATGTTAAAAGTAAGCTAGCATTTTCAGTGGAAACGCTGATGTCATGCTCCGCTTTACGCTAGCCCATACAACAGTATTGTTGTTACGATCGTCGCAGACTACCATATTGTGCTTGTGCTGCTGGATCTGCTGGATCTGCTGAATCTTCTGACGGCTTTTGGACGAGACAGTTATAGCACCACCTACAGGCCTGGTATGCCTACTACAGTGTTTTCAGTCCCTCAGCATTTCCGTGTGAATGCAGATTTTTTACACTGCGTTATAGCATTTGTGGGTAGAATGTTGTCAAGTAAACAGGGTTTAGGTGAATACCTAGGAGTGACTCCAGAGTTTGGATCAGGATTACAGCTGCCCTTGTCTGCAGTGGTTGATGGTTTAGCTTCTGCCACAATGCTGCTTTTACTTGAAAAAAGAAATGTACTGATTTTAATCAAACAAAGAAGCCATCCTTGCATTGGTGCATTACTGCTCTGTCTTAGAACTTTGTTTCTGCCACAGCTTGCTGTTTGATAGACAACCTTGTCCTGCATCTTGTCTTGTTGTTGCTCTTGCATGGCCGATGTTGTGACCCACACAATTGTTTCAGCTCCCCTGAACTCTTCTCTAAAGCTGAATTGAATGATTTCATCTGTTAGAAACTGTTGCTCTGTGTTTATAACACAATCTCTCGTGCTTCTTTCCCCTTTGCCCTCACTCTCACTCTCACTTCCTCCTCCTGCCCATCTCTCATCTGAATGCTTGCTCAAGAAAAAAAAGTCAACTCTCGCTCATCTACATACAGAGCGCCTCGGTTCCAGCTGTGAACAGAGGATTGAAATGGAAATGGGAAGGAGAGAAAGAGCAGATTACGCTCCTCAAACGCATGCACTGCCTCCTGGCAGGCCCACCAGCTGAGCAGAGAGAGAAAAGGGAACATAGGTGGTGGCTGGGTGGGTGACTGGGGCTAAGAGGGAAAATGTAGGGAGCAGAGTCAGACAGCGCCAAGGAGTAAAAATATGAGGAGGATTGGGCAAGGTCGGTAAAATAATTTCTGGCAAAAGAAGAAGATAGAGAGGACAGACTTTGTGGAATAATCTACTTTGTAAGAGCAGCAAAATGTTGTAAGACCCACACACACACACACAAACGCACTCAAGCTGTAATAGAGCAGACAAGATTCATGTGAATAAACTCAGACTGACCTCATGGCCAGACCTTGAATTTCAGCAGCGGGTTTGAAAAGGCAGACAAGCAGAGGCAAAAAGAGATGATCCAATGAGAATGTGTGTGTGTGTGTAAGCAGCATTATACACTCACACTCCTGACAGGCATGCAAGGTTCATCTAAATGATATCAGAAGTCCAAGGACATGTGCTGCATTGTGCTGCAGCTGAACTAATAAGAGAATGAGGAGTGTAGAGGACATATTTGAAGAGCTTCAGTTACCAGGTATTAAATAAAACTGTGACATGCTGGGATAATGAGAAAAAAGTGATTTTGAGATAAAATTTCAAAGTTTATTGAAAATGACTGAAACAAACATGCACAGAAGGGTTCCTTTAAACATTATAATTCAAATATTAAAATGTGTTTTAGTTTTAGACACACTTTCTAAATGTCAGGGGACCAGCTAGTTTACTGCATTGCTATTCATGAGATTCCTGTGTCCTGGTGCTACTGCAATGTGCTGCGTATTGACCTCAGCTGGAAGAGCCAAATAGGGAAAAAGAGATAGAGGGGGAAAGCAAATGTATTATGAAAAATGAAAAAATGAAATAATTGGAAGAGAAAATGAGACTGAGGGAAAGCAGAAGAAGAATTTCTCTATCAGGACCCACAGAGGCGTGACCCTGTGCTTTGCTGCCTGCCTGTGTTTGCCAGGCCCAGAGGCTAGTGCATAATGTTAGCTTAATGTTGTACCAAACCTCTGCCACAGCAGGAGGCGGCCGTCAAATTAAATGTTCTCACACAAGATGGCTCCCGATGGTGTGCCTGGATTTCCATGGAGGGCGATTTTGATTTCTATGATTGTTGTCAGCGGTCAAATACAGCATTTGGTCTCCGCTTTGCTTCCCGGCTCATGAATGCAACAGGTCTTAAATGGCTCCCAATCACGGCTCACAAACCAGCACAAATGCAAATTTCCATGGTGTCATCATATATAATTGGAAAATGATGCTGTTGTATTTTTGAAGAAGTGTGCATAACTTTGCATTCTCTCCAGTTCTGAAAAAAAAAATCTTCCCAAGCAGAGATGAGGTTTCTCAGGGGAAGCTTTGAAAGCAGCTCAGCAGTTAATAAGATTTCTACTAACACAACCTCACCTTCCTGTCACACTGTTTTTTGCACGCACACATTCACTCAGGCGGCGTCTGGAGCCTTCCCTCTTCGTCTCACACACTCTCTCCCCTTCTCTGAGACACCCACACAAACACTCAGACTCAAACTCACAGAAAGGAATAGACAGTAGCCTATTGACAACATGGAAGGATAGTCAAGTTTATCTATATCTCTTCAGCGAGGGAAGCTACGCAGACAAAAGCCCATTGACAGGCTGGAGATTTCCTGAGGCCAAGGACACAGCTTATGTTTTTAAAAACAATGATTATGTGGAATCAGTGGCACAGGAGGAAAGAAAGAAAACAAAGAGACAGATACATGGAGGCAGAAGGGAAAAAAAGTATTTGATACTAAAATGATACGTACTGTAGATAGCGTAATGATTATATACAGGAGAGGTGTTGTGGAGGGAGGAAATGAAAAAGAGGAGAAAAATAGCCCCAAGGAGTGATCTCAAGTCTTCTCTTCACAACTCTGCTGTTTTGATTATATTAGACAAAGAACTTTCCACAACTACACATACTTAAGAATGGTTTATACCTCTGCCCCGACTCTGCACAGCAGTGGTGGGCGCTGGCTTGTGCTATTACCTACTTTGTGTTAATGTGTCGGCATCGCATTGCAATACTCCACTGAAGACTCTTGTGGGCTGTGTGGCTTCACACCAGATGTGTTTCCAGTCCCGCTGTTTATCAAAACAACTGAGCATATTATGATAAATTGGAACAGCAAATGTTACAAGGAAGAATGGAGTGAGTTGTTAAAGTTAATTAACTGCACGGCTAAAATACACTGACTCCAGAATTGATGTAAATGCTGTAAATACAATGCAGCCAAGCAGACTAATCACAGGGATTGATATACATGTAGGCCTCTAAACTGGAAAAGCGAAAAGGCAAACTTTTGGTAGAGGCTACAACATTGATTCAACAAAGAAGTATAACTCTGAGAAAGCACCAGATGCGTTTCCGGTCCAGCTCAGTTCTGTTGTGTGTTGACTGCTCTCTCTCTCATTCGTCAACTTGCACTGACTCCAGCATGTTGCCGGACCTCCAGACTGTTACAGTTGCAAGATTGAGGAGTTTCTGTGTTTCCCACTCCACTGACAAGCCTCTCCTCATTCGTGTTGGGCTGTAAAACCTCAACCCTGTTGACCGAACCATTTTAACTTTGTTCTATCGTTCTTTTATCAAGTCTGTTTTATCTTTTTCCCTGGTGGCGTGGTTCGGTCAGACTTCAGTGGCAGAGAAATACTCATTAAACCAAATAGTCAGATGGTCCAGTCGCCTGATAGGTGAACCCCAGTCTTATCCCACCTTCCTTTATACTAAACAGGTAACAGAGAATGGCTATGGCAATCCGTAATAATGATTCCCATCCTCTACGAGGTGAATTCCGGCTCCTTTCCTCTGGACGGAGGTTTTTAGTCCCAAGGTGCAGGACACAGCGTTATAAAAACAGCTTTGTTCCAGCCGCCATCACTTAGCTCAATAAGATACAGTGACATAGCACTTTGTTTAATGATTTCATTTTTTTACCCTATTTATTTGCTCTATCTTTTATCATGACTTTTATTACTTTTGTGTTTTTATAGTTATCTTCTTGAGGGTTTTTAGTGTGTTTTATTGTGTGTTGTTTTATTTATCTGATTTATTTATTTTACTGACCCATGCTGCTATGTATATATATATATATATATATATATATATATATATATATATATATATATATATATATATATATATATATATATATATATATATATATATATATATATATATATATATACATATATATATATATATATATATATATATATATATATATATATATATATATATATATATATATATATATGGTGAAACACTGAGCACTTTATGTCCTGTCAGTCTGACCTAGGTATGATGCGTTTGTTTGTGTCATGAATGTGATCACTGTCTGCAAGACAAATCTACCCTCGGGTATAAATAAAGTAAAGTAGAAAGTAGAAAGTTGAAAGTTGACTTCTGGCCTCACTCCACTCATTGTCAGTGTGTTGTTATGGTCAAGTGCAATATGATCTATTTTTGCCCTGGTTTGTTTTATTTTGAAAGTCACTTGCTCTTTTGAGGTACACAATTTCCTGTCCAGCTCAATCTACCCAACGATGAATGGACGCATCCTTAGTACAGTTCTGTATACACTGTGATTGCCATGACGGAGTGGAGTTGTTTTGATAAACAAAAGCTAAACAGATGGGAGAGCGGCTTAAGAACTAGCCTCAGATAACCGTCATTAGCTTGTTGTAGGCTACAATACACTTGTGATCATGCTGCCTTCACTCCAAGCACTACATAGTCTTAACGTTACATTGTCTACAGCACAGATAAAGTGAAACTAACATCCCATCATCCTCTTCACTCCTAATAACAGCATTACATTACAGCCACAGTGTAAGCTACATTATAATCATATCTTCAGTAGCACCTCTGAGAGACAGGAGTTAGCATACCAATAAGACAACTGCCTCCAGTGTTTCATGGGGACGCTTACATTGAACAGGCCCATGCTTCATACAGTCCATGTAAAGACCAGAAAATAAACAAGACAGGAAGGAGGTAGAAAAAATCAGATCAAGTCTGAATTTGTCCAGAAGTGAGGGGGCTCAAATTGAGCTCAGGAGGTCACTTTTTATAAAAAAAAAAAACAAGTTCAGCAGACAGCAGCTGCTGGAAATGAATTCCTCAACCTCCACAACTCTTTCACACACTCACGTGTAAACACAAACACAAGGCCAGGAGTCATGACGAGAAGTCCGGCCCACAACACATGTACAGTCTCTACAGCCAGTCTGGTACAATGTGGTGACACTTTGCTGTGGCTCTGCAGCTCAATGTAATTACACCCGATGAATTCAATTAAGCAACATGTTAGAAAGTCACAAGATAATCACACTGAAGCCATCGACGTACAGGCTGTATGTGAAGAGTCGCTGTAGGAATGTCCGGCGTGGGCGTAAGAAGAATCCATTATGACAAGAAAAGAGATGGTAATGATAAAATAATAACATAATTTAAACTGACTTTATCTTTTATATTGAGCTGGGTATTGTCAAGACAGTTTTTAAATCTAAAATCAAGAAGTATTAGATTAAATTTGGGTACAGTTGCTCTCTGTTTCTTGTAAGGACAAATTAATTTTGATAAACAAGCCCCGACTGTGGATGGATAAAAATAAATTTGGTAATAGATGAAATACTGAAGCAAAAAATAGTTACTGTAGATCCCTGTTTCATCACCACAACTTGCCAGAGCGAAAGTTTTTGTTTTAAATCTTTCTTTAAAGGCTCAGGGATTTAAAGAAACTTAAAACCTCTTATTCGAGACAAAGAATGACACAATAGCAACGCAAGACGCTGAAGGCTTTCACTCCTGATGAGGAGTGGTAAGTCTGGGGGAAGGGGCAAAGGGGCAGTGATGGTACTTAAGGATAAAGGGTAATAGAGAAAAGAAGACAGAAAGAAGAGGGGAACACAAGGATAAAACAGGGAAGCTGAAAGAGGAAGATCATTAGAGAGATGAAGTGAGAGTCTGGGGGATTATTTCTTAGGGGAGGGAGGAGGTGGAGAAAGGGGTATGTTAGCTGAAAGAAGAGGATGGAAGAAGGAGTTAGGAAAAAGTTTGCTTGTTTACAATTCTAAAAGATGAGAGGAGACTGTATGAACCCAGCTTTAGAGTCTCAGAGCAGCTTCTGTGATACAATACTTAGGCATGCTGCTTCTTAATTTAGCTTGAACACATCTCATACTAAATTATCATCACATAGATTCAGGTTTGGTCTTTTAGCATCCACATATTCATTATAAGCAATGGCCTTAAAGTATGCACCTAATCTGACTGCACTCAAATTCCACCAAAATAGACTTGAGGTGCTATGTTTACACACGTGTGCTGAGGAAAGCATGCAGAGTAAAAAAAAAGTTGAAGGTCAGTCTGATACATGATAAGTCCCATTTTGTGCGATGATACGTGCAAGAGGAAAGATCATGGGTTTGCCAAAGTCATGAGGATTAATCCTCAGGGGACCATGGGTCATAGTTTCATGGATGTTTCAGTGTTTATTGACTAGGACACTTATAGCATGGCTAAAAAAAAAATGTGTGCAGAGGCCAACACAAACTGTATGCACAGGTAAAAGTATGACATCACATGTTACGCCACAAATTGGAAATTGATGCACCTCAAACATGTGAAAAACTTGAAAATGCCGCAGACATCAAAAGTGATGTCCCCTCAAGATAAATTGCAAAAGATTTTTATTCTTCGATAAAATGAACAGAATTTGGGAATGTATCACAGTGGAGAAATCTTGGAAAAAGATAAGTTTTCTTCAGCCTTTTACCACCATGAGACTGAAGTTTTCCAGTTCAATGCTCGGGCTGAAAGTTCATCCAACATGACATGAGACTCAGCAAAAAGCTGTGACGTGTAAGGCAAGCTCAACAAATCACTTTAAATGAAGCAAACTAGAGAGAGGAGAGAGGATCTCATCTGCACTCTCATGCATGCACTGAATCTTGGAATTATTTCCACAGACCACACACACTACAGAGCCCTGTCAGAGCTGAGGCTGAGGAGGACTCTGCTTCCTCAGATACTGGGCCTGGTGAGTTCAGTTTAAACATTCTTCGGTCAGTTTTTGACACCTCTGCTTGGTGTCTCTTTAGAGGTTTTCACGCCCTCCTGCAGAGACAGGGGCAGATAGAGGGAGACTGTGAAAGAGATAGGGAAATGATGAAGCGCAGAGCGCAGAGCTACTAACACGCTTCCTCCTATCTCAGTCTGTCACTGTGTCAACTATCTCAGTGTCAGACTCCTGTTTGGCTGTCTCCCTCTGTCACTCTTTTGTTCTGCGCTGAAGAAAGCGCACGGCCCCAGCATCAAAGTATGAATGACTTGAAAGCTCTGATCTATCTGTGCACGGGCACAGCAGAAAACCAGTACAGCCAACACACACACACACACACACACACACACACACACACACACACACACACACACACACACACACACACACACACACACACACACACACACACACACACACACACACACACACACACAGAAGACACACTGTGCAATTCAGAGCGCCTGGCTTTGTAGACAGCATCTGTTCTGTGCCCTGTCAACCTCCCTTTGCGCCCCACCCTCTGTGACAGGTGGAGGGGATTCTGCCTCACGATCTGAGGAGACGCACACAAAGCTCAACATACACCCCAAAGTCACTGACACATGGTGAATGTTTCGCCTACACACACACTCGTATACACACCTGCTGTGGGGCAGAGCTACAGTGCCCTTTGGTGCCAGGGAGGCTGCGCGGCACGCTGCGTGTTTACACCACCTGCTCTCCGGCCAAACACAGGGTGAGGGATTAGAGCTGACAGCACACAGATGAATATATGAAAAAAAAAAACTCCAAGTATCCAACATGTCAGGGAGGTCAAACTTGTTCTTTCTTTTACACTCACAAGAAAACAGCAAAACCCATCCATCAATCAGTGTACACTCCCCACTGGGACAGATAAGAGTGTAAACAAGCTTCTTGTAGATGTTTTCTTTTTTTATGTGATGCTTACAGACTTGTAATGCAGAGAGCAGCAGCTCAGCTTTCTACTAAAACAACACTGACCCTTTGGCCTCAGACTTATTTCTATAAACACAGTCCTGCAGATTAGGGCTGACCCACAACATCAACTAACCGTGCATGTCTGTTTGCTGTGTCTGTGCCCTCTAACAAGCTTCTAATGGAGACTTCACGACTTAAGCTTGGCCACAAACAACATCAACAGAGCTAAGAGCCCAAAGTTACACTGTAACAATATTTTACCATAATATCTGCAATAACTTATTGAAAAGGTCTTTTGAGTACAATACATCAAAGGATTGTGGGGAAAAAAATCAGTGACGAAAAAATACAGTTGTGGTTCTGTAAATGATTCTACAGTAATTTGCTAGCACAGTAAGTTACTTTGAACATATTGGCATTTTGTGCCACCCTCCCTGTGTGTGTGTTTTCCACTTTTTTCTTGTTCTCCTTTCTGCTGTTGTGTCCCATTTTTTGTTGTTGTATTTTGCACCCAAGGGCAACTACAGAGAGAATGAAAAAAGAGTTTTCAAGGACAGCGATCTGAGCTCTGAAAGTTAGCAAAAAGCTACCAGAAGGCTGACATGAAGCCACAAAATGAGTTTAATCTTGAGAGTTTTTTACTGTAACATCAGTAGTTGCTGATGGCAGAAGATCTTTCTGTCTTCTAGGTGTAAGGGTGTGTGTGTGTGTGGGGGGGGGATCACCTATCATACCATGAATATAGTACTAGAATTGTAAAAAACAATATATAGTAAATCATTGGCACCTTGTTGTCGGCAAGTTTTTGTAAAAAAATTACACTAACATTTAACAGTGTATGATAGGAAAAGCACAGAGGAAGCTGGATCAGATCGAGGTTCCTTAAAAGTGCAGTAGCTAAATGGAAACAAAGAACCATGCTCCTGATAAGAGAGAATGTAGTTTATGAGAAAAGCATTGTGTTGAGCGACAGGAAGGACTGATTTTATCTTGGCTAAGCTAAAGGCGTACACTACGGGGTCTGTCTCTGCTTTTCCAAGAAACTTGGTTAACTCCATATGCTCGGCTGGGAATGCTGGGGAACTTTCTGAGGTATGTCTTGTCTTCTGAGGAAAACATGCCACAGGGTATGAAGCTGTGGGCTGACAATGTGTGTGAGTGTATGTGCAGCAGCTCTCCTGATAGTGGTTCTATTTTAAAGAGACTTGTGCAGCTGAGACATTTCTTAGTTATCTGCTGTTTCCAGCCCCGAGGAGGTGAGAGGCAGGTCTGCATCCATTCTCAGTGCGATCAAGCTGAGCTGCCAGAGAATTGGGAGAGTGAGTAGGTGCAGCCACCTCCACATACACACACAGACATAGACACACACACATACACAAGGCACGACCAACCACTTGGATGTGCATTTGTTAAAATGGTAATCGTTCCATTGCAGTAATTGCCATAGTGAAGCCTGCAGATAATTACACAGCACACAATAACAAATCAGTGCAAAAACAAATTGACTGAACGGAGCAGAAACTGACTTGAAAAAAAAAAACAAAAACACCCACATACATGAGCAAGCACACACATGTACATATGCAGCCAAACAGTAGCTCATGAGCTAACACAGCAGACCTCCTCTGGTGGATTCCTCACATTTCTCTGTACCACTCAAGGACATGTTTATCCTCCTCTTTCTTTCAAATTACAGGGTAGAGAAGAAAGAAGGATCATGAGGGGAGACAGGGGGAGGGGGAGAGGGATGGGCCAGGAAGGGGGAGTCGTGGTGTGTTCAGGTGTGCAGGAACAGCTGGTCTTTAAGTGAAAAAAGCAGGCAGTGGGTGGACACAGGACACACACAGGTAGAGATGAGAGACTGAGAGAGCTGTTTATAAAAGACTGGATTAATATTCTGTGACTGCAGCAGAATGATGGAGGCTGTTTATGATGATTGACATGAAAAAAAGACAGGCAACCGCTCACTTGGAAGGCGGATGCAGCGTGTGTACTGTACACACACAGATACAGTGGATGAGAGATGGGCAAACACAGAGGACTCACTGTCCAGGGATATACAACACACAATATCTGACAAACACAGCAGCAAGAGCAGGCTGGCTCCCACGGACACACAGTGGGCACAGCAGGCAGCGTGCAACAGCTCAGCCCTGTCAACAAACAATGCCTTCTGGTAGTTGTTCCTTAAATCCGGACATGAACTGAGTTAACACTATAAAAGCAATCTGTATTATCTCAAATATACGTGAACACTGCACTCCTCTCTCTTCTCATTTGGTTGGGCTTGTAGTTTTGTTGCCTTGAGGGTAGCTGGGGATAGAAAACGCAGGCACATGAAGCTCCGCTGGCCCAAATTGAAAATGAGAGTGGAAAGAGATTGGATGTTTTGCAGTCAATTTTCCCCGTGCATTACATTTCTTTGTGAAGAGCTCCTGAAGCTGTCATGATAAACAAGATTTTGAGGAGTGGTGTATATTGTGCAGAGTGCCAGAGCTGGGCCACATCAGGAAAACTGCTTTTATCAGAGAATCAGTAGAGCTGTAGAAATATCTGTGTGTGGGTACATAGTAAAATGCAGAATACATCAGCCATGTGGACACTTTCTCAATGAATGGAAGGAGACCAAGTGCTGCTGCTTTCAATACATGTTAAGGTACTTCAGAGATAATCACAACACACAGAGACATGTATGGCCATGATAGATATTCTATAGGCTTTGGCACCCTCTGCAGGATTTCAGAAGCACCGCCAAATTAAGTCACTCAACTGCCTCTTCTGATTTGGCAACGTCTAACAAAACAACCCTCTCTCACAGTTTCCAAAGGAGTAAAGTAAACAGAATCAACCAAACTCTAAGAAAAGGTTGTCCTCACAGATACACTCATCCGGTTTCGGTTGACAAACATTTACTACCGTTTCAGTCTCCTTATCAGGGAATTAGAGTGCCAGTTGGAGCAGTTTAAGGCTCTGCTTTAATTGAACAAATTTACTCACATGGATGAATAAAAGCAGGACTTATTTCTCATGACAGCTTTTCAAATAGCCCAGTTTTTATATGTGTTCATTGTAGAAACGGTGTATCATCAATAAAAGTGGCATATTTGTTAATCAGATTTTAAAGGTCGTTTTTTTTTTATTTGTTGTTAGTGGAACATGTCTCTAGGTGGCACTGTGGCCCTGGATCATTGGCTAAATCATGACATCATACCAAACCAAATATTGACCCGCCAAGCATGTCATGGAAATTTAATCAGCCTTTATCACCTGCATCCATTTCCTAGGTTGTCATGGTATTGTAGATGAATCCGTTCAAACTACATCAGCAGTGAAAGGAGAAAGAAAGGCAACAAAGGCACGTTTTGAATCGTAACCATTTAGAGCTGGCCGCTGATGAGAAGCAGTACAGGCTCACTGATGGAACAGCTCCCAGGAAGCCTTTTCAGACAGGGTAATGAAATTGCACCCTGTAGTGAGCTTTCACTGGTTAGAGGATGAGGTTTGAAAAAAAAAAATAAAAAACTGAATGGTCATTTTCTGCCCTTTAGAATAAATTGAGTTTAAAGCGGGGAGCCAGAAATCAGCAGTTACAATTTTACGTAGGAGCTTACTGTCCTCTGGCCGGCTCAGTTCATAAAGTTAACATTCATCCAAACCTCGGCTGGCAAGCCTTAGTGAGAGATAAACAAGCCTAAATACCAATCCATGTCATATCTTTGGTTCAACTCAGCAAGGCATTATACCCCTGAGAACACTCAGGTTCATGTTAATCAAGAAGAAAACGAGTACTCTGAGTTCAACTTTCTCCAAAAAACATTTATTAAACAGTTTTCTTGTTTGCAGCTGCAACCTGTGGAGAGAAAAAGGCACAGAATGAGACACACTGAGCAGACAACATGTAAAAGAGGCTTCAAAAGTTATCTTATTTCAAATCAAAATCTAATTACCTGCTTGGGGGAAACGGCATTTTAAATGTTTCATTATGCAGCTTTAGTTTACGGAAATGATTCAAACTAAATATCAATTGCAATCAAATGAGATGTTTCATCTGCTTTAAATTCTATTCCTTAACTGTTTTTGCAAACCCACAACAAACTAGTGTTCAAACAGGAATAAGCACCTCAAAGAGAGCAAGAGGCTACCAAAAGAAACTTGGTTTGGACTCTGAGGCACGGTTTTGGGGAGAAAATTGCTAATGCTCCAGCTGCTGCTGCCAGGAACATGGAATTTGATCTGGTGGTACATGGCAGAAATCTGGATGTAACAGAAAAGCATTACTCTGAAAATGCTGAAAACCAAAACACATGAAGGACCTGTCAAAAGCCTGCAGGTGGGCGGGGCTGATCCCAGATCTGCTCATCTGCATACTGCTCATTAGCATGGGTAAACAAGTAGAAAACTGGTGCCATACGGAGGACTCGCCAAGCATGAAATTCCCTCCTCATGTTTACCCCTTTTACCCTTGGATTATCACAACACTGCTACCACACGCCTGATTTTTGACAAGGCCCAACTGTGATTTGTTCAGTGAGATCAACAAACAATTCCAGCTGTGTGTCACACAAGAACACAACACACCTGGCTGCTAGAGAAATATTTGCCCAAGGACAAGTGCTTAAAAGATCTTGCATGTTGAAATGACACCAGGCCGTGTACTCCCTCAACAGACAAGGTGTTGCATCAAAGGAAAGGGTGATATTTGTGTGATCACAGTTCTAAGGCACCATGCCTGGGGTGCCTGAGCGTCACATGAAATGCCAGAGTATCACAAACAGGCTCCCTGGATGTTCAATGAATAACATAGAAACCTCAGGCTGGCCAGGTAAAGGTTTTCTTCCAAGACTGAGTAACATTTAACTTTTAGCAGGCTGGACTAGAATGTAGAAAACAAGACCAACACATCAGCCAAGGCCAAAGTCTGACAACTAAAATTCACTTTAGAGACCTTTGCAAGACAATTAACGTGCTACTTTTTAATTCTTAATGTGTAAGTGCATGAGTGTGTGTGTTCACAGGTTGCCCAGTGTGACCTCCTTTCAGAGCAATGTTTTAGAAAGTTAAAGCTTGGTACTGTGGAGGAGCAGCAGCTAGACACTTTAAGTGGAGCCCAAAACCAAACAGCTCTCATATTTAACCGATTGGCCAAGTACGTTTTCCATGGAGGTTTGAATTACAGAGAAAGCAGACTGTACATGTTGCTCACAAGTACTCATTCATTTGAGCCGCATGTTTCAAAATCCATGACACTCATTCTCAACTAGGCTATGAAAGCATGACGTCATCAAGGTAAAGTCAAGTCATTCATCTAACATGGAGCATGAAGTTCAAATCAGAACATTGGCTTTGGGGTTTTATGTCCACAGCAACATATCCCACTACTTAATGTGAAGTTAGATATTAACGCTGCATCTAGGTCCGCAAAACTCTCCAAAGGTAAAAGTCTACCTAATATGTATATGGGCTGAATAAAGAATGGATACAACATGTCACTCATTTTTCAGATTAATATTCTGAAGTCAAACTACAAATGTAAAGAACAACTTAATCCCTGTTATTGAACAAAGACTGCTTGGTGTCTCACCTGGCCAGCAATTCTATCCAGGTCTCTGGTTCCCTGGGAGGTGAGTCTGCGACCACTGAAAGAAACACAAAAAAAAGAAGAGCTATTTAAGGCAGAGAATCCAGAGATCACCATAGAATACACAAAACCATGAACAAGCTCGATACAAGATCAAGTCTTACACAAGCATATGTTGTTCTACAGAAAGTTAAAGCTGTATATCAACACCCTATCCATCCACACAGGAAAAAAACTACCATGATTAACCCTGAAACAAAGGACTATCCATAACTGAGTAATATTTTTTTCTGCCCACTGCCACTCAAAAAATTAAAATGATAAATGAAAATTTGAATCAATCAGGAAGCCAGTTCATTACAATATGACTACATTTTATTAGAGACTCAAGTTTCAGGCTTGTTTTTTAAGAGGTTTCAATTATTCAGCATCATAAACACTGGTTTCTAAAATGCAGGTGTAGCTTTTATCACTGTGTATGACAGAGATGAAGACAAAAACTAATCATGCCAAAATGACAAAAACAACCACACACTAGCAAACTAACACAGGCCGGCAGCTATGTGAAATACATAACAGACAAAAAACATCTCAGTTAACATTGCATGATAGATAAAATTCTGTTTTCACAGGAGTATTAGGGCATTAAAAGCTTTAAATGCAGGTTATCATCCACTGGATCCTACTGACAGAGATACTCACCCATTGGGATCCTTCTCAATCATCTTGAGCAGCTCAAGGGCCTGCAGCACCTTACGAGCTACATTTTTGGACCCTACACTGTAGTGAGCGGGGCACACGCCGTTCCTGTTGCGACCTCCATAGATCTTGGTCATGGAGCCAACACCAGCACCACCACGAAGGTACAGGTGGCGGACTGTGGATGCTGCAGGAGAGGAGATGAGGTTATAACACAGCTTCAGCAGCTCAGCATGCTTTGAGGGTTCAATCTCAAAATGCTAAGAGCTAGGATAAGTGAGCTTATAGCTGTAGAAATGAAACCATCAGTGGAAAATTAATGAGCAGGGTTTTTCATATTTCATGAAGTTGGAAGTGAGAGCAGAGATCAAAAGTCAAAACCTTATATAACCTTACAATTTGGGGCCTGAGCATTACAGAGCATCAGTTTGACAGTTTAGGAAAGAAGCTTCAACACTATTTCTCATCAGTTTGATTTATACACTATTTCAGATACTATAACTGCGACCAAACATGTTATCTCAAGATAAATATTCACAAGGTCAATCCAAGGCAAAAATCAACCAGATGTGAAATCCCAGCAAGTTTTTGTGCTGACATTTATGGAGCAAAATAATCCGACACAGCATTAGAACTGTATGCCTTTCACAAATATCTATACAGCTGTTAGGTGATATAAAGAGATTATAGTTCTTAAGGGAGCTGCATCAGCTCCTGACACTGACATGTGGTTGAATAAAACCACTCTGAACAGAGGTTTCTATAAACCGACAACTCATTAAGTCCAGCTGTATGCTTTTATATCATCATCTAAAAGTAATAAAAAAATTGGATTAGAGAATTGTAATGAAGTATCTGGGACCATTTTACAACCCTTGGCCACCACTTCAGAAGAACTCTCAGCATGAGGATGGAAAAATGCACAAATCTTTCTTTTCCAGTCCTGCCCAATATGTGCTACCACACATGTGCATGAGCTACAAAAACAGATCAGTACGGAAATAAAAGCTCTCACCTTAAATTAGGCTTTAAAAAATGTTTTTTTTTTTTGGTTTTAAATAAATGAAACCAGTATGTACTTTAAAACTTCTGAAATACAAAAGCCAAGACATGTTTCTGATGGGTGCACAGATGTATACACACAATGTTCTGTATTCTGAGATTTTTAGCACAAAAAAAAAGAGAAAAATTTTCACATTTACATTACTTTGCACATGCCTATGACACCTGCTAAAGCAACTTCATGAAGATAAGAGTTTTTTAGCACTGTTTTTAAAGATTTCTGCATTTTCCACATTATTTATCTTAGCCACAGTTAACATTCTGTAAGCTTTCAGTGAATTGTTCTCTAAATCACATGGGTACGTTGGTTATTCACTGCTGTATTAAATCCATAACCACTTACCAGCTCTGATGTAGAACCAGTTCTCATCACTGGGAGCCAGCTCTTTGTGCTTGCCCAGCTTGACGAGGTCCACCCAGTCAGGCACCTTCAGCTTTCCTGACCTTGGGACAGGCAAAAAGAAAGTATAAGTATGGATGGAACCACCACATTGCTAAGCACACTAGAAAAATCAAGTCTGAGCAGGAATCTGTGAGCTGTAGGGCTGCAAATCGTTAAATGCTCAAAGCCTGTGAAGCAAAGTATGTATGACTATGTCAAATTTCATATTTAGATAAAATACAAGCTACTTACTTCTTCAGGAAGGCCGCCAGGGCACGGACAAACTCCTGCTGGTTGACGTCTTTCACTGTGACACCTGGCATCTGAGAAAAATAAAACTATACGTTACATACCCCTTTAATGATCTTCAATGGATAGAAAACTGCCATTTATTATACATTACAAATGTACGGTCCTTTTACATTTCGCGGTAAACTGTCCGTACATAATACACAGTCCTGCGCAACATGGCACACAAACCGATTTCACTTGCTATGTGGGGATATGGGTGGCTGTCAAATGATTTTAATGGGAATACCAATGTAAATTTAAACTACTATTTTACATATGCACAAAAAAGACCAGGTCTGGTCTATTATCATCTCTATTATACGGTCAACCGGCGTTAGTCTGCCATACATTAGCGTCTCGTAAGTAGCTAACGACACTAGATCGGACCTGACGCTAGCACAACTTACTTATTAACAATAGCCACAGAGAACTCAATCCCCGGGTTCACAACACCTTGCACAGAAGAGCGACCTAGGAATAAGGCAAATCAACTCTACTTGCCGGCAAAAAATAAAGAGCTAACGCTAGATGCTACTGGCGAGCTAGTAGGCCTCAACGAGGTAGCATGGGGGCAGCCATTACTCACAGACTTGGAGTGAGAGCGCAACATTCAAGCTTATCGTTTATAAAAACTTACAGACGAGCCTCAGAACATTATACACAGCGCGATGTCGTTTATCTTATCTTTTTAACCTGCATGGCCACAATTCGAGGGTACAAGTTGAAGAATTTACGCTATTTAATGACAATTTTACCGAGGAAAGAAAACAGCGCTTTACCTTGCTTGTGGACAGCGAAGGGAAGAGGGTGGAACGGGGTTTCCACCTCGTGTTAAAACGGGTAGATCTCGGATCGTAACGCGAGACTAGAGCGTTGTTTTTTTCACCGATGCAGCTCATCAAAGAACATCAACCACATGTAATTTATGATACGGTAACATAGGCAATAGAGGCACAAAGTGTTTACTTTTTTAATCTTGTCCCCCTTCAGTGTCAATCAACATATACCCTTTTAGGCATTCCCCCTGCAATCAAGAAGTGAATGCTAATTTGTAGATTTAAAAGGAGGAAACAAGAACAGCAGTTTTTAATGGGGCAGGGAGGGGTGGATTGTGTGGCCACAGGCATTAGTTTTAAATTGAGGGCTGTCATAGCAAGAACATAATAGTGTTGACTTATTACAATTCTGCTTGTGTAATCTGTATACTCTCTTCCCTCCTCTGGGTCCCCACTTTCACAGCTAACAACTAACAGCTCCTGGAGCTGTATTTAAAATTTCAGCCAGCAAAAGACATTTTAATCTGTGTTTTTAATTGCTTTGTGGGTATGATTTTGTGAAATGGAGCCCTCTCGATTGGGTTCAGCATGCCCCTGACTGGAGCTTGTCCCTTTTGGCAGACAGTGGGGAGAGTGATTTGTATAAACACTGACATGCTTGGGTGATTTTTTGGAAATATAGGCCTATTTTCCACCGTCAGTCCTGCAGTTCAATGAAGGTTATTTGCATGTAAAAACTAAAGTAAACATTATGAGCACACAAAACAATTTTCAACCAAATTTCTGATTGGGGAAGCTCCAGTCTTTGTACCTCAGTTGTTTTTAGATTATATGAAATTTCTTTTGTTAGTTTGCGGGAAGTGTTATGGAGTATCATTTCTTATATGCTACTGTATAACACCACTGGAAATATCCAAATAATGTAAAGCAGAAGCCAAAAAGTATGATCTATTAGGGGTATGCAGCTGTCTCTCAAGCAACACAATAAGATTACAAATACTTTGCTTCAGGGAAAATCCCAAGGCGGTGCAAAAATAGTCTCTGATCTCTCCTGATCACTCCATCAAAAAAGTCTTAGATGTTAACAGCTGCTGCCTCCCATTTCCCTATTCTCACTTAAATAAAAAAAAAAGGCATTTCAAACATTTTTTTTAAGTTTTTTGATAAGTTTTATCACAAAAACAAAGAATAAACCAGATTTCTGTCTATGCATGTTTGTCTATGCTGATTTATCTACGTGTGTGTGAGAGAACTTTATTTACATATTTCCCTGGCTGGCAGAAGTGGTGTTGCCCTTTGCACATTTCTGATGGAAAGGGCAGCCATGCTCCAACATTGACACAATTGATATGTTTGCAGAGAAGGAAAGGAGAGATAGAAGGCAGGTGAATAAGCAGAGGTTTATGAATCTGGTTTACACTCCGTCAGAGGGGGCAGACAGTTTAGACTGAGAGGTGAGATAGAGAGAAAGATACTGGAGGGAAATAAAAGGCAGCCTAGTCACTCAGCGCACAGATTATAAAGCCTTGTATAAACCATCTATGTCATCGCAGGGCTCCGCACCAGGTAACTGTGTCTTTTAATCCTAATTTATCTATTTGACATTAAGGCACCGCTGGCTCTTCATCCCTTTTTAAAAGCTCTGACCATTCTGCGGTGTTTGGCTTTGTCGCTTTAGTGTTATTTCAAAAACTTTAATTGATAAATTAAGTCAGCTAATTACACCTGGAGTACCAGCCTCCATCTTGAATTGAAAAACTTGCATAAGGTGGATTAAACTCCATTAATTACTTCAGTTAATCAATTTTGTAGAGGCCCTTCAAGTGGCGAGACAGGAGACAACTGTGTAAAGTGATTATGATGCTGTATAAGGAGGTTATTTCAGCCAGTTATGATTCTTATAAAAAAGTGACAACTTCAACTCAAGATTTTCTGTAAAGGTCAAACTAATTATGTAAAATGGAAAGGTGTCCAGCTGCCGCAGCTAATCTGCTGTTTCAACATTCTTACACTCCACTTTATGTAAGACTGTTGTTTGACAGTGCTGTGGAATCAGCTGCCAATCATTCTGAATGCCTGTGCTAGAAATAACTCATCAGGGGGATGTGTATTTGTATGATTGAGTGTTGGTGTTCAAGCATTTACTTATAAATGTCCAGGCCTATTTGTGTCTTGGAAAGCATGAGCGTGCAAATGCTGTGTGGAGGGCCAGAGGGAGCAGGGAGGAAAAACAAAGAGGAGTAAAAAGAGGCGAGAACACTGAGTGTTAACAGTGTGTTGCCACCCGGCTCGCTGCTTGTTGCTCTCTGTTTGCATGGCGCTCACATCCTCGACGGAGAACTTCTGTCAAGTCTGGTCTGGCCTGACCTTTTCACTCTCAAGGCACGTTTACAGCTCTCCAATACCTATCAAAATATCTGCTCTCTCGCAGCCCGTCTCTCTGCCCCCAGCACAAACTTGCATCACATTCTCCATCCTTTCCACATCTGTACTTTCTCCCCTTTTCGCTGTTTTAACATTCTGACCTACACCTCCATTCTGCTTACCCTCTAAATTTCCCTCCCTTTGTCACTCCATTCTCATTTGTATTCCCTTTGTTTTTGGTCTTTCTCTATGTTGGATTGTTCTCTTGAGAAGGCAACTTTAACGCTGCAGGGTCCGTCTTTGCAGGAACAGCCACGTGGGAGCACAGGGCCAAAGTAGCAGTTAGCGTGGGAGTGAATGAGACTGCAATTTGCATAAGCATGGATAGATTTTTCTTTACTTCTTGCTCTTTAACATTATTTCAAGTGATGTATTTTAACTGTAGTCAAATATATTCCCTCCCTTTATCAGTCTCCATCTCTTTGTGTGTCTTTTCCTTTATCTCCTCCAGACATGATGGAATTCATGTGGCTGTACTCCTTGTGCCAGTGTGCAGTGTCTGTATCTGTAATTGTGGTGAGTGTCAGGTTATGCATTGCGGTCAGTGGTGGCCGTATAGAGGCGAGAGCCCAGGGTGACCAGTTACAACCTGGAAGTGTCTCATGCTGTCTGCGGCTCTGTCTCGGCTGGGTGGGAGCTGTTGGGGGTGCAGCTGGGGTCCCTGTGATCGTGCTGCTCAACCTGCGAACTCCACAGTGCCTCTACACCTGCATAACCCTGGTGTGTTGCCCCCTGCTGGTCAGGCAGTTCACTATGTTCCTGTTAATGCTGCTCACATTGGATTCCCACCTGATGCATCACTTGGCAGGGAGGTGAGTCTTAAAGAGAGTTAAAAGAAGTTCAAGTATCTGAAGCCTTTATGTGAGCTAAAAATGTATTTAACTTAAAATAAATAATGACCTCCTGTGGGTGTAACTTACCTTAAAAGCATTATATTTGCACCTTCAACTATAAAACATGCATCACTTTACCACTTACCCTGTATGTGTGGGAGAGGGTGAATAAGTGGGTGTTGAGAGCCAACAAACACTTAATCATGTTTGCAGCAGCATAGGTTGAAAATCAATAAAAGGTCAGAAGGCAAAAAAACAGCAAACATGAGAGGACGTGCCATTGAATGGAATACTGTTAAATCAAAACGGGCTGTTTGTTTAATGCTTGAAAAGCACAAAAATATACTGCCATGCAAGAGACAGGGGTGAATAAATATCAATAATCTTCAGGGGTGTAAGATGTTTGATTGACAGTGACCTATGAATCCATCTTTTCAGTGGAAGAGAGTCAGTATTGTGTCTTATCCATCAGTTTAGCAGTTCACAAGAGTGCGATAGGATTTTTGCAAGCCACTACTAAATTATTTCAGGAAGAGGCACTTTTGGTAATTTAAGGAGCTCACTTACAGGTTCAGATATGTAGCTGAGGCAAACATTATTTTTTTTATTATAACTATGTAATGTTTTCTTTTTGGGAGTTTTTTTTTGTTCTTTTCAGGTTGATTTATTAAGAAATGTAGGACTGCAGATGCTTTACAAAACACTTTTCTTACTTCCACATCCAGGTACACCTCAGTGATGACTCGTCAGCGTGCCGTCTGTGTGGTTCTGCTCTGCTGGGTGGGCTCTGTTCTCTCCTCTTTCTCCCAGTTCATTGGATCAGATGTCTTCGACACATGGAAGAATGATGGGACTGGTTCAGGCACTGCTGGTCATGAACTCTATGACAACTTCACCACCTCTTTACCCACTCCTACCCGACCTCCACCCCCTAAACATCACCATGTGCGTAAGGTAATAGGACAGTACCTTCCATATGGAGGCTTCTTGTCAAAGTTTTATGTGGAAGACATGCACAACTTCACTTACGCTGAGTTTCACAGCAGTCACTGGGGAGTGTGTGCCCCTGATACAATATTAAGCCCTGAGTTTTTGGTTTATGTCCATGGTATGATAGTGTTTATGCTCCCCTTAGTTTGCCTCCTGGCTATCTACCTTGAGCTGCTGTGCACCAAGCCCAGTAACACTGCTTTAAGTCATGCAGACCCCTCTAAACAGGACTCCAGCCGGGTCCGTTCTCTTGCTTTATCTCTGTCTCTCTTGGTTGTACTGTGCCTGCCACTGCATATTATCCATGCTCTCTTGCTTTTCCAACCCAATACCAATCTCCCTGGCTGGGCTCATGCAGTTGCTGCGTTTCTCTTCCAGCTGTACAGTCTTGTACCCCAGATCCTCTTCACTCCTCCCAGAAAACAGGAGGGGGAAGGACGGGGGTCCTTTCCTCTCTCAGCCTCCCACCTTCCACCTGCAATAGCATCAGTGGGAGGGAAATCTGTGCGTATGGCTCTGTGTGAGGCCGTGCAGGCAGCTCCATGGGTGTCAGCCAAACACTCACTTAAAGCCAAAGTGTGCCCAGAGGTCTGAAATCTCAGCATTGTGGAATACTTGGGTGGCTGTCATCTATGTTAACATTTGTCATAAATTTAAGTTGGAATAAATAACTTTTTCCATGTTTTTGTGCAAAGGACAAAACTCAGGGAAGCAGCTTGCATGGTACAGAATAAATACAGCATATTTATGTGTGTTGTTGGCTTTTTAACTCCAATCAGCAACCCTGGGTACACATGTTTTGAATTTACTCTGCAAATGAAAAGGCCAGTTAATTACCAGGTCCCATACCAAATGTCAGTACGAAAAAATAAGTCTCCAGATGATGACTACCATCCTGATCACAGATGTCTTGTTTTCTCTCACTGCTCGTCCTGTGGGTCTTATTCTAAGCCTGTACTAAGTCTCTGCTAAGCCAACCACCGGTAATGTAGACGTATGAGTGACAGCCTGTAATTAAACATTTGGTAATAACATAGCAGCCCAGTGAGGATGCAGCAATGTAGGTGAAACATCATTAACCTGGTGGATGTTTTGATTAAACTTGTAAATACAATGTGATGCTCTCCTGCAATAAAAAGGAGCCTTGCTTGCACTAATTAGATTGTTCATCTTGAACTGTGTTGGTGTTAGAAATCACTGATGAAGTAAGAAAAATGGAAAATCCATCTCTTATTGACCCTATTCACAAAGCAGCCATTGTTCTGTCATGTAATGCTGGATATGGGAAACTCAAATGTTGTTTTCACGCTAACTGTGAGACACACGTTTTAACAAACGGAATGAGACAAACCATTTTCATTCCACCACTTTGCGTTTAATAAACAACTGAAAATACAGTGGTTGGTGAACAATTGATGGGACTACATGCTAATTGTCGAGTGCAAACATATTTGACTACTACTTCCGACATCAGAAGAGAATTTTGTAAATACTGTCACATAATAAATGTTCAATATCTAGGAAACTTATTTATATTCACCTATCTACAAATCAAGTAAACATTTAAGAGATAAAATCCAGTAAAATCTGGCTGCATTTGACATAAAGGCAATTTAAAATCAAGCTAATTTAAGCATTTATCCACCTCTTAGCTAAAATTACCTCAGTACAATCTCGAAAGTTTAAATTACTATTTCATAATCTGACACCAATGATAGTAATTCAGAGTAAAGCTTTTGAGGTATAACTTTTGTTTCTTATCAGGTTCCTGCTAATGTAGTTTTAGCAGGAACTAAGCTAAATGCTAATATCAGCTGTTGTCCATTAGGCTATGAAATGTTGTTTATCTTTGTCAAGCACTTAATTTTCCACAAGTTTTTTTTCCATATTATTATTATTATTATTATTATTATTATTATTATTATCATTATTATTATATATCAGTATCTTATCAATGAGGTTTTCATACAGCTTATAACTTAGACATGGTAGTAATTATGCTAGCATCAGAAGCCAACAATAATGCTGTAATACAAATCAGCAAACCAGAAGTTCTGTGGCTCCACTAATGAATCAGAAGAACACGTAGCAGAGAATTAGCTTAGCTTCCTACTCTGTGCAGGAAATGAGAGCGAAATAGCCATTATGTGAATATTGTGAATTGGCTACTGTAAGCTAACAGCTAATGTTAGCATTTAGCTACCCCCCCCAGGCAGTGTTTGAATGCAAACATTGCTTAGATGCCCAATTTGGGGTTATCTATGTTAGCAAGGATGTGTGCTAACCCAAGCTTGTTGAATATATCTCCAGCTTGTTGTGTTTTCAGTTGCTGATTACTCACAGAAGGGTAAAATGGATAATTTTGGGTTATTTTTATTCATGTGGCAATCTTTGTAAAGGGATAAGAATTAGTGACAACATTTGAACTTTATAACCAGAGTATAACACCAAAAGAAAATGACTGCCAGTGTATTTGGTGGAACATGAACACAGCTTCCCCACCTGGACTTAGTGTTGTAGTTAGCCAACCATTTTCTGTCTCTTTAAAGATCCATAATTTGTTTTCTTTCTCCTCATGTCTTACCGCCTCCTCATAGTGTTCTCAAACAATGCACTGAGTACTATGTCTTCCATCACTACAAAGAAAAAAACCCCAAAACAAACCAAACAGAAACCCTGCCTGAAACACATTATTGATGGCGAAATCTGGTAAGTGGAAGAAAAAAAAAAAGATTTTTCCAGCTTTCCTGGCTCGGCTGCCCATTCAATTGTTCTGTGTGCTTCTCTGCTTCCTGATTATGCTCAGCCTCGACTCACTCAGCCACCTCAATCAATGCCTCATGCTATGCTGCCGCTCTGTACACACCTCTTTGCCACGGTTGAGTCCCACTGCCAAGACCAGTGAGCATAAGCTGCGTTAGCCTTCATATAGGGTCACAAGGGTCGGCTTTACAGATGGATAAAACTGTCCAGTGTCCAACTAGCACCTAATCCACTCTATAGCCACTGAAAACATAAAAGAAAACAGTCTTTTGATGAACCTTCATATCTTTTGCAACTCATGGACGTGATTTACAACTGTCATAAATGGGTCATAAAGAGGTGGATTCCCTGATCTGAGCCTGTTCCAGGACATTAATCGTTGAAACCAGAGCTATAGAGAAGCAGCACGAGTTATTCATAAATTTCTCTCTGTCGTTAACAGGCCGTATTATTACTGCTTGTCATAAACTCAGGCAGGAATACAAGTGGCTGTTGTCTGGCTTGTCACAGTCTCATTTCTGCTCATGTCTATTGATCGAATAATCATCCTCTTTGGTGGTTTGATTGTCATCAAGTCATGCAGAATGGGATCATTGTTAAAGTGAGATAGCGGTCGGTTTCCTGGACACAGCTTTCAGAGGTAGCAAGAACAATTATGCATCAATAATCTGACTGACTTTAGAATCATTATCATTCTTTATGAATGAAAAACATACTGAAGAGTTCAAAATCTTAAGAAAGTTATTTTCTTGCTGATTGTGTAATCCTGTGAGGAGAAGCAGAGATATAACAGTATCAAACACCCAGTGGGAAAACATCACATTGTTTGAAGGACTCACACACATATAAAGACACAATATTTTCTGTTTTATTACTTCGACCGCAGCAGGTCTGATAGCAGGTGCTACCTGTGCTACCTCTGCGTCACCATAAACTGAAGATATGTGTGCTGTCGATTTGTGCGTGCGTATGTGTGCGGATTGTTTGTTGGCCACAGTGTCAACTCATGCTGGTAGCGCCTGGCAAGTCCATTACTTTGATTGCCGTTTGACAATCTGTCTTTATGACAAGCGACCGTGGAGACTCGCCATCGATGGCAGAGAAACACATCGATCTATCACCCGGCGACCTCCGGCGGCTTTCAAATCTAGCCCCGCGCACAGATGGACATGTTGAGTGCTTCTCGACAGAATCGGGTATTGATTGTGTGGAAGTTAATGGCAGAGTCATATTTTTCTGTGTGCATCTGACTCAACCCTCCTGTCGCCCTTTCTTCTCTGCTATCTGTTCTCATGATTCATTAGCAGAGGCACAGGACTTCTGGTTTGTGTATTTGTATAACTGTATCATTGCTGGCTGCTATTTCTAACTGGTTTCATGTCTTTCTATCTTTATCTTCCTACCTTTAATTTCACAATCCTCTTTGGTTTTGTTATCAAATGCTCCACTTATTGTTCTCATTTCATAGGACTTCAAGGAAGAACAGCTTCTGTTAAGAAAATGAACAAGTCTGATCCCAAAAGCTATTTTTGGATTCTTTTTTATTTTGTCGTGCTTTGTATCTTTCCCCTATAAAGAAATAGTTAGCTATATATCAACAATGACACATGGACTCTAAAGTAAACAAGAGTGAAAGACAGGAGAAGAGACGACTAGGCACAGAAGACGAAGAGAGAGAAAGAGAGAAGGAGAGGAAAGCGAGGAAAGGTAAGAGTGAAAAAAGACAGCAATTTCTCTACAGTAGAACCAAAAACAAAACCATGGGAAGTGTACATTTCTTTAACATTTACAATTTTAATAATAACAACGGCAATAATAATAATAACATTAACAACAATCATAATTGTTCAAATAATAACAATAATTAATAAAAAATCAATAAGACCTCTGGTTTCTCATAAAGACAAATGATTTTTTTTTATTCTTTTCTTGTTTTCTTTAAAGATCACTGGACAGTAGTTTGTTCGGCTTTGCGCCTCTATAGGCTAATATTCTGTGTTAGTATAGATGTTTCATAACGTGTTTCAATAGTAAACTGTTTTCATAATTCTTAAAAGTTTCCTTTAATTTATGTTGCTCTTCATTTTTTATACAAATAAGGACTTCAGAGATATGTATACTTGTTCTGTGGACATGTGGACTGTACGTATGAATGTGTGCATGTATCTGCATATGTGTGGTAGCATTCAGAAAAAATGTCCATCCGTCTTTTTCACTCACTCGCTCCCTTTTTTTCTGCTATCACTCCTCCTGCCCTTCTTATGAAGACTTTTAAACCTTTTGATCCTCTTAATGACATTCTAAAATAATTAAGCTTTTCTTTAATGCCTTGGCAAGTCATATTCATTTCTTCGTTGTCAGGAACGCAGCCCAACACTAATCCTTCCATTATTAGGAGCCAACAAAGGAGGAGAGATAGAGAGAGGGAAGGAGGGGGGAGACAGAGAGGAAGAGAGGTTTAAGGGAGAGGATGTAACAGGTGAATGGGGAGGGAGGAAGAGGAGGGTCAATTAAAAAGATTGGAGAGAAAACTTCTATCAGAAGTTGTTGCCCTGATCTTTTTGCACAAATAATTGGCAGGAGGCAAAGAAGGGATTGCAAAACAGGGTGGTTAGCTTGTCCAAAGAGTCTGAAAACTCTTCTGGACTTAGCACTAACGCACTCCTGTGTTGTTAAAGTATTAAATATGAGTCAGGCTCTGCGGGAAGGATGCTTCGGCAATTTAAGAAAAATTTCAATTTTCTAGCATCCAGCGCTCAATAGCTCCTGGTCAACTCATCAGCTCCCCCTCCCTCCCTGCATGCTGCTCCCTCTGCCTCCGCCTGTTAAGGACTGAGCTTTGTGCAATGGATGGTTTTCTCCAGGCGTGGAATTATAGCAGTCATCTGCCTCTAATTCCCCTTCCACTTTGGCGGCTGCACAGGCGGAGTGCCTGTTTTCTTTGTGCTCCCTGGCTTCCCTCTCGATCAAAATAATTATGGCGTCATTTCATTTTTTTGTCTGCATTCACCTCAGCCTCTCTTCCCACCTCTTCTCTCTCTGCTTCACTCTCTGTTTTCCCCAGTTTATCCAACTAACAGTATATATGGCACAGACGTTAATGGCTGGTGGGTCTATAGGCTTTCTTTTTCTCACTCTGTATATGTGTGTATGAGGGTGTGTGTGTGTGTGTGTGTGTGTTGGTAGGGTATGAAGTGGAATGAACAGGTAAGATGGACTGGCTGTGTGCAGTATCTGTATACAGTCGTTTTCAGAAGGCTGCCTTCTATGGCGCATTGTGTAAAAGTGTATGTGTGTTTGTGTGTGTATACTGTATATAAGGGGGGAGACAGGAAAAAGGGAGGAATAGAGGGGATGAGGTCAGAAGAAGGAGGGGTGGGCAGGGTAAGTGGGGTGGGGAGAGAGAAGGGCTACAGTAGGTACTCCTTCTTGCCCTGGCTGGCGTCGTTCCCATTGAGGAAGGCCTCCTGCACCTCGCCATGTTCATCCAACCCACTGGCCTCATGGGTAAGATAGGAACCTGGATGACAAAAGATGGAGAGAGATGGAGAGACAGAGACAGAGAGAGAGAGAAAGAGAGCAAGAGGGACATCGGATGGGGAAGGTTAGGTGGCAAAGCGTCATGATAATTGCGGCGCCCATGCAGCGATATCAAACCATTCAGGCTTCATATTATTGTACCTGTGACTGATTAATTCATTAGTTAACTGATTGTTAGGTCAATACCAAGCAAGAATAGGCTCTCGGGTACGGTACGAGCCTACAGGCGGAAATTAGAGGTAGCGAGATCGACAGAGGAGGCAGAAAAAAAAGAGGAGAAGGTAATAGAGAAGAAAATGACGGGGGAGGGAGGGAGGAGAAATTGGCAGAAAAGGGGGTGGAGTGGAGGTTAGGTGCAAGAGAACAATGGCACTTTTGCGTCACTCAGAAAGCCATTACAGACATTTTAACACCCCTCCGGTCTGTTTGATTAATGATTCGGTGCAGTGCGGGTTACAGGGAGCAAGAAGTGCTCAAGTCATCTTCCTGCTTGAGTGTCCCTTCACTCTCAGGGGTGAGTGACACTCTCCTTCTCCCTCGCTGCAGAGCCTGACTGGCATGCTGACAGTCACAGAAGGCTGAGGAGAAAGCCTCTAATGGCTCAGTTTCAACATGGGTTGGTTGTAATAGTTCTGTCCCTGTGCTGATTGGCGGTCAAGCCAAACTGAATGTTGACTGACGGCTTGTCTATAGCCACAGGGTTAAGTAATGGCTGGTTGCTGCGGGGCTATACGCTGTTCCCGGATCAGTTCTTGGCAGCTGTGGTGCAAAGTTGAGCGTTGCCAAGTGAGGGCACTTAAAAAGATAGGGAGCTTGGGGAGGCTGCTTTTAATAGATGAGCCTTGATACACTAGCATATAGTCATAAAACATGGGGACCACACCTACATTTCCCACCCCACCCTATTTCTTCCGCTGTCTCAGCCAAGGTCATCCATCAGAGATAGTGTCCGCCTGCAGAGGAGCATCACATCCTGTCTGCTTCACACTGACAATTTTACACCTCAGTGTGAAATATTATTTTCTAGGAATCCAAGTGTAACTAGCCTGTAATTATTTTTTCACAGCATGTTACACCAAAAGGTAGAGAAATGAGGGAACGTGCCTGTGAAAAATGTGATAAACAGTCTAATTTTCAGCATGCCCTCTGTTTGTAAAAGAAACTTTAGTGTGTGCAAGTGCATGTGTGTGCGTGTGTGTGTTACCTTTCTGTCGGACAGAGCACCAGATGGTGACAATGAGAACGCAAATGACGGTGAACACCAGCAGTGCCAAAACGCCACCTATCACTGCATACGGTACTGCGCTGTGAGTCTCCACCACTGCACCAGGATCTGAGGAAGAACAAAAGAGACAAAAAGAGTGTGTGGGTGGAGGAGAGGGCAAATATGAAGGAAAGCATCGAGATAAAGGGAGAGAGAAGTGCTGGCAGGGAATCAGGCAAAAAGAGAAATGGATCAAAAGTGAAAGCAGGAGAGATGTTAAAGGAGAAAATATATATTTAACAGGGAAAGAAAGAAAGCACATTAAAACACCTGTGTGGGAGTGAGTGTAAAGAGAGTGAGACAGGAGAAAAGAGAAGTCAATATCTTCCACCCAACTTGCATTATCACCTTTCATCACCCCCCATAGCACAAAAGGACAGACAGTGAGAAAAAAAATGGGTGAGAAAAAGGCGGAGAAATGAAGAGAGTGAATAAAGAAATATATGTCAGCCTCTAAAAACCCACTTCAGCCAAGCACCTGTCAAGACCACAATGCATTTTAAATGAAGTAAACTTTGTGTGTGTGTTTACACCCCGACAAGTGCAGGCCTGGGAAATAAAATCAAACACTTCACCTCAAAATTTTTTGACACAATGTAGTTGAATATTAGAGTAGTGGTAAGGAATTATTCATGTTAGGCTCACCTTGTACCAACTTTACACAGCTTTAGAGTAAAGAACACACAAAAACAAAAACAGGACGGAGGTAAAGCAAAGGCAAGAGTTGAAATAATAAGTCAGTTAAGTTTTAAATGATGACAGTTTGACAACAGATTAATTGTTTTTGTCATTTTAAATTAGAGAAAATACCAAGTGTCTACCAGTTCTGGCCCTATTAAATGTTTTTCTATTTGTTCTTTATTTTTTTTTAGCTTTAAATATAATCCCGTTTGTTCTTCTTTTACAGAAGAACTACAAATGGAACCAATGTTCCATTTGTAACGCTAGCTAGAAAGACACAGTAACACTTGAACACACATGATACAAAAACACAGGTAAGTTGAATAAATCACATCACACAAAACAATAGTGTTTTATTTTCGCAAGGTGTGTTTTACATGTGCAAATACACCTGTGTAACACTTATTTCACATGTAATTAAGCATTTGTATGAGTGGTGTGTTTATTTTGGTGCCTCTTGTGGACACGGGGATACCTCAAATCTTTGCTGATTTTGTCTGCATGTGCAAGGAATGTTTTCTGACAAAAACCCACATGCTTCTTTTTTAATGAGTGAAATGTGTCACTCACTGCAAGTATACTGAATTATTTAGTCCAACATATATCCTTTCCCAGTGTTCCAAAGCATTAAAAGTGATGTTTTTATCCATTTTTATAAGTATTTCATAGACTGAATAATGAATCCATTAGTCAAGGGCACCATCAGTAAGGCAGCAGACTTTAAAGATCCAAAATCAAAAACTTGATAAAAAAACATGTGATTATGCACAGTTTCACTGGCTGCCAATAACAGATGAAGTGATTGATAGAGTGCAGGAAATTATAAAACGCAAATGGAAAGTAAGTGCAAATGAAGGTAATCCGTGCTTTAAGAAAAGCCGCCCTTTGAATATGGACTTAAATATCGAGACGTTTACTAAGTCGCTGACAGCAACAAAAGTTCTTTTTTCCTCTATGAGGGGCTTTAGAGTGGGAGTGAAAGAGCTGGTAAGGCCAATCAGCAGCAAGGACACAGAGTTATTGATGCAGCTCATGGACCTTGACAGAGCAGAATTAAAACATGAATCATTAATACAGAGCTTATACACGTAGAGATCAGGAGAGAAGGAGAGAGTGGTTGTGAAGGGGAAGTAAAGGGAGAAGGGCAGTGATTGACAGCAGAAGAGGAGACGGTGTGCTCTCGAGCATGAATTTCTTGGTCAAGTGTGTCATTGAGTACTGTGTTAAAAAGCATCTCATGGCTGCTTGTGTGTGTATGGTTGAAATTAATACAGGTGCTTCTGCTGAAACACAAGTCATGTGTGATTCATGAGTAGGATTGACCATGATCAGCCAGCAGCCAGTTTCCTTTAACCTCATGTTCATTGTGGGACCACGAAGCCTGTAATGGTTTCACACTTCTTTGTTTCAGGTCACAAACTGCAGCCAGTATATTTCTAAAAACATTAACACAACTTCTGAGCATCTGCATACTAGCTATAAGGAACCTAGCTGTTATTGTTTGTTATAGATTTTAAGCTAACTCCTAGCTTACAGTAAACTAAGAGTATAACATCCCTACTTTTGGATAACAAAAGAGTTAGCTAAAATATAAAGCTAGCTAAAGGTTAACAGTGCTAACATAGCACATACTGGTTGGGTTAAAGGGCATGTGGATTTGTATTAAATAGACTGTAAAGCACTTTGTGTTACATCTTTTGTCTGGAAAGCGCTTTATAAATGAAGATTTGATTTGATGTGAAAGTGTTGGGTATAGAGTATTTGAGTGCCAACATTTGCTGGTGTCACTTGGTAATGAGTTATCGAGAGCACTGTGAGGAGTTTTGAACAGCTTTTGAAAGTGTGCCCCTTTCCTATTTCTCCACACAGGTTTTTTTTGGTGGTATTTTTGACTATTGGCCAGAAACTTTTCCAAAATGATGCACTCTGGGATTTATACATAGGCTAATAGTGCCCAGCTGCGTGCAAATAAGATGCAAATCAAGGACATTGCACTTTTAATTGTTGAAGATTTGGGGCACACATTGGTTGGTTTTCTTTACATCAGTGCCTATTTCAGGTTAGATTTTTTTGTGCAAAGGGTTTAGTACTCACCAGGAAGTGTCTGTGTTTGAAACACTGCTGGTGGAGTTTGGCAATGAGAAGGAAGAAAGATGACAGGAACAGTTTCTTTTCAGATAATTTCCTGTTTAAATTATTACTTTTTTGCGCCTGTGGCTGGTATTGAAGCAGGGTTAGCAAAAACACAAACCTTTCTTGAGAAACTACCACCAGGGCTTTGCTAAATAAAAGAATGAAATGACTTTGAACGGGTTTTATATCTATGCCATAAGTGCTTCAGTGCTCTTTAAGGACAGAGGAGTAAACAATGTGCATATTTAGGGTATTCTGACCTTTATTGAGACACCTGAGCATAGATCATGACACTGAGAGCTATGGCAGGATGATATTAATCTTGTACATCTGTTCACCTTTACTAAGCTAAATTACAGTTAAGAATTTAAACTTTATAAAGTTTGCTCTTTTTGCCGTTACACTCATTAATTTCACCTGGCTAAAAATCAAAACATTACCTCATCATTCTGCACCTTGCAAAAAAAAAGCTGCTTCAGTCATTTGCCTCCACAGCAAATGACTGCATTGGCAGGAGCCACATTTTATGACACAAGGCAACGGTGCTCATGCGGGAGGCAGTTTTCATTCTGGGAAAACTCGACAGATTGGAGCACGGGTTTGGCTTAGAGGTACAGAGGCTGTGGTGCTCAAACAGATTCACTTTCTCTCTCTGAACTTGCTTGACTTCTTTCTGCTGTATACAGTCTTATCCTCTCCATATAAATGGAGAAAAAAAGGCAAAAAAGTACTAAACCCTGCAGATTTCACTCATAGGGGTCACAGGAACACCCTAGTGCCTTTGAACATGATGCTTTAAATGTATTTAATGTTTCTTTAATTTGTAACTTTTCTGTCTCTCAATTGCTTAGTGATCCAAAATTGTAAAATGCCTTTAACTATCATATTCCTTAAGTTTATAAGCCTTACAGCCTTTTAACTCCCCATCCTGAAGGTGATGTCAAAGGAAAATGGTCGCTGTGAAAATAGTTTATCCGCCATTTGTTAAATTTCCAAGGGTATAAAGGAGGCAAGAAATCAAGTGTCTTACGTTTACCTTGAGCTCTCATGTGCAAAATCCACCACTGCCAAAAACTCCGTAGGACATATGTCGCTATTAAAAAGTACACTGCTTGTAGCAAACAGACTAAAATGATGCATCACCATTAAAAATACACCAAAGTGTTCAAGCTGTGACTCATCGTGTGACACTTTATGACATATGCCCAGCAGGTAAACAACTTCCACCTGCAGCAGGAAGCAGCGGTGGCAGAAAAAGATCAAGGAAGATGCTATGTTTCCATTGCTTCATCTCTCCTTAAAGAAAGGAGACACAGAGCAGCTGAAGGTATAGAAAAAGGATAGCAGAGAGTAGCCAAGCAGACTTTATTTCTCCTGCTGTGCAGCATTCATCTGGGAAAAAACGATTAGAGAACCACCTGGAACCCTGATCTTTCTTTAGTTCATTCTCTTTCACTCTCTGTGGCCATATGTGTGTGTGTGTGTAGGAATGTGTATGCAGATAAATTTGTTGTGTAGCATCTTCCTCTTTCTCAAGAGGCCAGTGTCAGTCAGCTACAGCCTGCAGGGTGTTGCCAGTTTTCTTCAACTCTTAATGCAGATTCATCTTCAGTACTCACCAAGCAACAAGACACTAACCCCCCTCTCAAAACACACACATGGACAGACGCACGAATACACAAATGCTGACAGGACACAGTGTGTGTGTGTGTGTGGGGAGCATCAAAGAGCAAGTGATAAGAAAGAGAGAAAGAAAGGGTGGATGTTTGTGCACACTGAGCGTTTGCAGGCACGTACAACCATGTAGATGCAGGGCATAGGAAGGTTGCAGGGGAAAGTGTATGCATGAGGGTTGGTATAAATGTGTGTGTGTGCGTGTGTGTAAGTCACCTGAGAGTCATCAAATGAGTAAGGGAGTGAAAGACACCAAAGGAGAGCAGGGAAGGTCGAGCAGAGATAGTGGAGGCAGAATAAAAAGGTGTGTGTGTTACCTTCAGGGTCCGGGGCAGCACTGGGTATTAGGCGGGTTGGGGTGGTGGGATGTGAGATGATTGGTTGGGTGGTGGGAGTGGGAGGGACCGTGGTAGTGACTGACACATTATCTACAGACAGACAGGGAGTGGGATAACACACAAACACAAATTCTACATACACTACAACATGCAGTGACATTTCAACAAAGGCGATGCAGAGTTTACAGAAAAGTTACTACAGCACATAAAACAGGAGACATTGCTGAATAGTAGCAAGTGACCGTATCTCAGCATCCTGCCCTACCACTGGACAAAAGTCCCAGAGGGAATTTGGCTTTTGGGATAACTTTTAAGAAAAGAAGAGAAAATGCAACAACTGGAGGAACGAGTTATTTCAAATATGCTGATCAGCAATCCAGGCTGATGCCATTTCGATACGAGTGACAAATGTTACTAATTATTTTCCCAAATTGACTGTTTGTGCGAAATGGAATCGATCTGGACTCCTGACAAGCGATAAGGACATGGACAAATGGTGTTCTCTGGCAGGCCTGTGGGCCCACAGAGGGGGTTAAAGAAGACGTTTACAAAAGGAGAGACACGCTGTAAAGAAGGGCCTGACGAGAATTACACCTGGCAGCGTGACATTCATCTACGATGCAGCAATCGGAATATATAGGAACACATTCTCTATCACTGACACATTTTCTATGGTACAATGGCAGGAGAGACAGAGACATTGTCTGTGACAGATGCATTCCCAATGGAACAGTGCCATGCAGGGACTGAATCATTCGATAGCGAACAATAGCTTGGATCTTGACACATTCTGCGAAATCAATGGCTGAGACACAATGGTAGGTAGAGAGGGGGAGAAAGAGACAAGTTCATATTGGCGTTAAAGACAAAAATAATAGCTGACGAGAGCTGAAAGGATGGGGAGTGGGTGCGAGAGTGTGTCTGTGTGAGTGTGTTGGCACTCTGAGAGTGAATAGCATGCCGCTTTATCAAACATCTCTGAAGAACGGCAACTTTCAAAGCATTCCACATACTTGAAGTCTTTGAAAACACACACGCACATACACACACACACGTACACGTAGTGATGAGCTAAAAGTTGTGCACAAATTCTTTAAAAATTAACGTAGTCATAACCACACAAACACACAAACCTGGACCACATCACATGCACACTCATACAGAAAAGTGTAATTGGCCATGAACACACACCCTCAAAAGCATGCACCGAGGCAAGGCACATAAAACACACACACACACATACACAGCCCCACACACACACTCTCTGCCCTTTCCTGCTAAGGAGTAATTTATTGGTAAGTATTCCTCTGTCTCTTCTCTCCCTTTCTCCCACTGGCCCTGAGATCATCAATCTCTTTTTGCACTCTTCTTATGTCAGCACTATACCTCCTCTCTTTTTTTTCTTTTCTTATGGCCCCACGCGGTCCTCTCCTCGTAAAGAACTGTACATGATGCACTTGGTATTTCGCAGGAAAGACAAAAGAATGGGGTGAGTTTTCTAAGGCTTGAAATAAGAGAGGAAGAAAAAATTACTCATCAATTACCTCAGACTGTGTGTCTGATGGTTTGCTTCTGTGTGAGTATGTTCCATGTTTGTGTGGATACATGTGTGTATGTGTGTGTGTGGTTGTCATTTAAGTCCGAGGATTAATGGCTGGGGGCACTGCGATAATTAACTGGACAATGATTAATTTCTCCTGATGACCTAAAACTGTTCTTTCTCATATTTCCAAGTGCTTTTTTAAAATCTTCCTTCTTCTATTTCTTTCTTCTTTTTCAACCAAACTCTCTTTTCCTTATTTGCACCCCCCACCCTCCCTCTTTCCTTCGCTCGTCTGCGTCTCTGGTTTCATTCCTCGGTGACTCCGTTCCCTCACAGCCTCTCTTCAACTTAATTAAGGAGAATGCCATACAGCTGTCGTACTCTTGGCCGATAGCGTCATTTTTTTCGACATCATATTGTTATTCATTAACACTATATGGCTGCCAATCAGGCACACAGCCCATGTTATTTCCAGGGATGGATGTGGCGGCACTTGCGATAATGACGTTTCTCCTCGTATCTCATTCTGGCAGAAGTGTGCCTGAGGATGCTGCTGCTGCCATTTTGGATGAGTCCTGTTATTCCTTCATGTTCACTGGTCCTGATTATAAAGGGGCCTTGCCCAGAGCAGTAGTAGCTCCAGTTGTCAATCAGAACAATAAAAGCTGGCCACTGGTCAGAGGTCCACTGCTGAGGCCAGAAAGGCCAACACTGATTGGCTGAAGATGCTGAAAATTCTCTTGGACACCATGAAAGCTGCATTTCTCATGTGTGGTGGGTAACAGTTCTCAAGACAATTTTTCCAAACAAAATTGACTCTGCATTATCTCCGTCTGGCTTCCTCTGCCACAAGCCCCCAACCTATTTCCACCCTCATTGCCTATTTTTTCTAAAGTCTCACTTCATTAAATGAAGGCCTATGTTTTTCATTCCAATTATCCTGACGGCTCATTACAACAGCCAAGGAGACATGGACTAATCCCTGGTCAGCCAGTATCCCACTTCTGTACTCGATGTTCCCGTCCTTTCATCTTTTTATTACTCCCCTCTGCTTTCCAGGAATCATTCTATAAAACCATTTATGCCTATGTTTTACAGATATATATGTATATATACACACACACACACACACCAATCACGCATATATAAGTGAGTTATGAACACAAATACTTTTCGCTGAATCTCGACCTCTCCATCTCTCTTTCTTTCTTTCTCTCTTTGCTTCTCCCACACTCTCTCATGCAATTCGATTCTAATGGGTTTTATTGGCTTGGCGATTCATCTGAGTGCAGCAGCTCAGTTCAATTACATAAGGGAGCCCTCCGGGCTTTCAGCAGACAATCTGCAACATTCTCCTCCGAGTCACACGCACACGCCTTCACGAGCGTCTTTGTGTATAGACACACACACACTCACACACATTAAAAAAATCCAATTTCTGTTTAACAATGGTGGCACAGAGATGAAACAACCAGCAGAGGCCACATCCTGTACACACTCAGTGGAAACTTGCTCTCTGTGTTCGTATGTCAGTGATTCATTTAAGAACATTTCCCACATTTATTACATTAATGTGTTTCTGATAGTTGCAGAAAGTTAATTTCGTTCCTCTAAGTTGTGAGGGATGAAAGCAACTGTATGTGCACTCCAATGAAAAATATTCTACTCCTCCTGAAAATCATAAACACAAATTTACAAAGCCCATCTGCTGTCATCAAGTGAAATGAGTAGGTTGGTGTACATTGTTTGTTATTTACATCAATATTCATGTTACTACTTTATCTGACAGTTTCTGCCCAGATGAGACAAGTCCTCAAATTTTTCGTGTGCATGCCTGCTTCAAGTAGAGATGGATACCCACATCTGAAATGATATGGTACTGAGTCCCGGTACAAGACAATCGGTATCAGTACTCAACACTAGCAATTTTCAGTACTTTTGTGTGTTTATGTGGTAAAAAAAAAATCAATTTGTTTATTAATAAAATGCAAATTATTTTCAATTTAACGTATTTATTCTTTAATATATAGCCTTGTAATGCTGTGTTCATGTCCAGCATGGAAAATCACCTACTCTTCCACTCCCTTACAGTCAAAAGGAATTTACCTGAATCGGTACCCGATACTTTTGACAGCATTTGGTCGGTACCTACAACCTAATTCTGTACCCATCCCTAGCTTTGCGTAAAATTGGGCAGACTTGTGTCACTGAAAGAGATAAAAACAAGGTGAGCAGCACAACTGGTCTTTTGTTGACTTTGATGATTGTTGAACTTTCTGACATCCAAAGACTAGAAACACTGGAAGCCTGATTCACTTAAGGCCTACAGGACTCTACAGAGTTCAATGCTCAACAAGCTGTGTTACAGCAAAGAGCATGGCACAGTGCACCGCTGTTGTTTGCACACATTTACATGAGCTATATCCTGCTCTCGAGGAGCAAACTTGCCCTTTACTTTGCAAATGAGCCTCATTGCAAATAAAAATTCACTAACACTTGCACTAACAGCTATGTACCAAATCTATAACTTCCTCCTCTTCTACTCCCACTGACAGACAACTCTGTGCATGTCAAACTGTTTTTATTTTTTAAATTCAGATTAGGTGTTGACTTCATTTACATACACATTTTAAGCAGAAGAACGAGTGCGCGTTAGAGGAAAACAAAAGAATTAGCTCCTGGGAGCAATAAAACTAGCAGTTGCCAGTTAAGAACTCTTTTTGAGTTGCCTTCATTTGCAGTTTTAACAGCAGATTAAGAATAAAGACAACACTTAGACGCAATTTTCTTAATTTTCATGCAGATGTCAGTAACTCTAAGTTAAGTTCCAGCTTATACATGCGTCTAATACCAGCTGAAATGCTTGTGACTGTTACACAGTAACACTTCAAACACCAAAATCCAGAGCCTGCATAGAGATTATAAGCAGATCAAAGCTCACACACTCACACACCTTACATAGAGTTTAAAGTGTGACCACGCAGTCAGATACAGCTCCACTTTGATGCATCACAACTTTGCATCGCTCTTTGGAGTGTCTCCTAGCTCCCGCTCTCTGTTCTCCTGTGCCAGCATTTAGCTTGTCTCCCTTCACAAAGTGGCAGCGCCTAAAGCACCTGCGACAAATTGGCAGATGCATTTGCCTGAGTTTGTACCAAACATTCAGACCCTGATAGCAGATAACTCTCACAGAGGCAAGGTTGACATAAAATGAGAAGGAAGGAGAAAGACGAGAGGGAGAGCTGCAAGTTTTTCTGCACCTGCAATAAAATGATTCCCTTTCTGCTGACTCATCTTTTATCGCGCTCATCCCACAGCAGTCCCTCCTTTTTCCCCTCCCTGGGCTTCCCTCTGGGAAGGCTGGGAGCCAACTCAACTGACATCCCGTTTATCTGACAAGCTGCGGTACTGAATGTTAACCTGCCTCCGACCTCCACCGTCCTTCTCCCCCCATCTTTCCTCCCTTCCTCCCTCAGCTTCACTCTACTCGCCTTACGCCTTCCTGTCAGAAATCTGGGCCTTCTCGGAGTGAAGACACTGAACTGCAGCTGAACCGAGAGCGGAGGGCAAAGCGGCTGTAAGGTGAAAACAGCTGAATGGGTGTAGGTAGAGAGGAGAAAGATGAGGAAGTGGACAGGTGGTGTTAAAGAGGTGAGAACAGCAGGCAGGGTCGGTGGAAGGAGAGGATGCAGAGGAAACGAAGAAGCAACCCAGGACAGAGAATAAAAGAAGAAAGGTGTGCGGGGAAGAAAGACAGAGAGGTTGGGACTGGAAGAGAAAATAAGCCAGCGGAGAAGATGAGTGAGTGTGGGATGATATTTTATCTCTTTTTTTTTAACCTCTAAAGTCTTTAGGTAAGCAGAGAGCTCTGCCACAAAATGAGAAATTCACTTTTTGAGATAAAAAATAGAAAAATATGACACCCACTGTTACACCGTGGGTGCCGGAATGATAAAAAGCATTCAGTGGATAAGTGTTTTGAGTTATGAGTCACCTTAACATATTTGACACAGAGGAGTCATATTTATTCCCAATATTGACTGATGAACTTTGCGTTTAATCATCAGGAGGGAGCACTTCACAAGCAGGCGTTAAATCCTGCGTGGAGGTTTATTTGCTTTGGCAGAGATTTAAAGTAAACAGTTTTATAGTCAACATCCACAAGGACACTCATATAACTTTAATTATCATAACCTAAGTGTTCAGAGTAAATTTGACATTTCCTGATAAGAGTTAGCACCAAGTTAGTGAGATTATTAGCTCTGTCTTTAAGGAAAGTTAAGAGCAATTCCCAGTCATGTGTGCAGTGTTTTGATGGCTGAATCAACAACTCTGAGCTTTTGAGATAAGGTTTAAAACAATCTGCCCGGTAGGCAGGAACATTTTTTTTTGAAGAACAGCAAAACATTACTGATGTGGGGCTACAGTGGAGGGATTTAAGAAACTGATTGCTGGAAATCCTGGGCGCTGAGCAGACGAGCCAAAGCTTGGCTTATGCTGGTCGGTTTTCTGGTCTTTTATGGATTTTGGTTGAAGCAAGATTATTTTTACTTTAAATGTACCTTCTTTTTTTTTGAGAAAGAGGATAAGAGATAAAAAAAGGCAGAAAAATCAAATTAATGACCAGCAAAGAGCAATGGCATGAAATAAAGAAGATGAATGATGAAATGTAGGGGAGGAGAAACGGGCGCAGCAGAAAACAAATGAAGAAGACAGCTAAGAAACGGTCGAGGGAGGCGAGCTGAGGAGGATGGAGAAAGACAGAACATTTTTCTACAGTGGTGGCAACACACATCAAAGCTCAACGTGGCTAACCTTCTGGATAGGGAGCGAGAGAAAAAGACACACACAGAGACGGAGAGCGGGAGGGAGAGGGAGGGGAAGTGGGAGGGGATGTCACCTTTCATCTTGCTACTGCTGCCACTGTTGGATGCCTGTGGAAAGCTGCCATTACGCGTGCTGTTTGATGCGAGACGTGCACGTACGAGGGCTTGAAGTGTGCGCGCGTGTGTTCCAGGGAAAGAGCAGGTTAGTGTGATGGAAAGATGAGGGGGCGCTAACCAATCGCAGCCTAAAATGTTACATAAGATATCATGTCTCTATTCCCTCTATGGGTTCCTCTGCCTCTTGATCTCCTGATCAGGTGCCTGGGCGCAGTGACAGGAGCAGCCATCGGGGGGGCGTGGATCAAAAGGGCAACCCTGCTGAGTGATAGAAGTGTGCAGGTAATTAGGCCAAAACACAAACGCACTGAATGCAAAACCGTAGATCCATCTAATTATGAGCTTTTCTCTGCGGTTCAGTTTTGCTCACCGCCCCATTTAAAGACCTCACAATTCCATTTCTGGGCTTATGCGACAGCAAGTTTACTCATGAGTGGATTACACAACACTCACATGAATCACAACCTTGTTTTTCAAATGTGCTCCAAACTCCAGAAGAAAGTTGTCCAATTTGTCACTTTTTCTGACAGAACTCCATGGCGAATCAAGAAAGAAAGCTGCTCGGTTCGCAGTTTTTGCTGGGCCAGCCTTTATTAAGAATTCAACAAACCACAACTAAATCTTGGTGAAAAATCCCAGGGAAACTTGGACAACAAAAGCCTCCTATCAACATCTCCTTCCACAGCTTGCTGATTCTTCTGCTTAAGCAGCATGCAAATATGAATCACCTGAATATTGAATGCCACTAACTCAAATTTTCAACGGTCTCAGCACCACATTAAAACTCCTCACCCAGCATTAACATCTGCTCCTTTTTTCACCCATGTGCCAGCTTTTGTTTTGAAATTCATCCATTTCCCCAGACTTCTTGAGTCTTTATTTATTGTATTTGATGATTTAAGTTACTCTGAATCCCTTGTAGACTTGCAGGGGGTGAGATAAATGGGTTCTTTATAAGAGATAGCTTGAATAATGATGTTGGTGACTAGTATTTGTGAACGGTAGCCAACATTTTCTTGTGGGATCAATACGTCTGCTGAATCAATGGCACAGGAGGTTTAGCAGAGGTTTCCTGCTGTGCACCAAATCAGGAAAACAAATAAAACCTGAAAGACAGATGAGACAAGCATCCCGATTTAATGGGTCTGTTGCCCAGTGCAAGAAGAGCCAGACTCCAAAAGCAACGTGAAGATAAAAGCATCAATAAAATTCAAGAGCTTTCTTTTTAAATATCAAAACACAAGGGTAGGAATGATACAAACAAAAGACCCATTCACTTTAAAGGTATTCACAAGTCTGACAAACTGTCTGAGATGCAATGACTGAAAATGAAAACTGTGTTGAAAAGACTCCAACATTTGAAGGCCATCTCCTGATAACTTTAAAGCAGACGTGGTTACTCACCATACACCAGGAGGGTGTAATGATCAGCAGCGCGTCCAAAGTTGTTCTGGGCCTGGCAGAGGTACGTCCCATTATGTGATTGGCTGAGACGGGAAATTTGAAAGGTGGGGCCAGAAATCTCCGCCCTCTCAGGTAAGGTGTCATTTATCTTTGACCACTGGATGTTCCTGGGCCTGGAAGAGAAAGAGGGAGAGGAAAAGAGAGACATCATTCCAGGAAGCCTACAGTCTTGTTTTCAACCTCTACCCAATCCCTTTAAATGTGTTTTCATTACTTTTTCAACTGTCTGTAATGATCAATAATTCATGACATCACATTGTGTTTAATAGAAGTAGCGCAAGGGGTCAAAATTTTTCATTAAATCGAAAAGCCCATATCTTAGAGTTGCCTTATTAATAATCTTTTAAAATGTACATTTGCGTTTTATGAAGCTGCTCACATTTGCCATGGTCAGAAGTCCCCCGTGTTTTTTTTTCTTAGGACTGATGTAAAATGGAGTCAGCAGAGCTCCTGATGGCTGTTCAAGCCCTCAACAGGTTGTTTTGGTTGTTATAGAGCAGGGGTCACCAACCTTTTTGAGACTGAGGGATACCTCAAAGGAAATGAGCGTTAAAAATGGCTTCTTGTCTGATACAAACTCCCAGAACAAAATTGTTTGGATCATTTTTTAAGAACACTAATAATAGTAGTAGTAGTAATACTGTATGAGACTGCTCAAATGTCAATTTTAGTTATTCCACAATTATTATCAATGTTTTACATATCAATAGTGGTAGAAAACATATTTAAATTTCTGGAAGGAGCTTCATTGTAAACAGTGCTGTTTTTGGGTACATGCCTCATGGGCACCTTAAGTGGTGCTTGCAGGCACCGGGTTGGTGACCTCTGTTATAGAGACATGGCATTTTTATAGAATAGAAAGGGAATAGATTGACAAGATTAGACTATCCTTACATATTACCCCTGGACATAAAAAAAATAATTGGCTGTAGGAAACCAAAGTAAACTGCACGGTAAATGACAAATATTGTAAAGGGGACAGCAAATGCTTGCATAGTTGATAATGTATATTGCAAGTAAATAAGCTCTATTGCCAAAAAATAGCATAAATGATCAGGAAATAATGTATAGCATATAATTACATTCATAGCTGATTAAAAAAATAAAATTATATCAAAAAAATATATATCAAATGAATATTGCACAATCATGTACAGCATATTGTATGGCTATTAAGGCTTATTAGAAGACACTCACTGACCACTGTAGCCACAGGTGCTGCTAATCAGGAGAAAATCAGGCCCCTGATTGGCAGCACCTGTGGAAAACAGAGCTCAAAACAAAGGTTAAATAGCTGAGACAGGGACAAATAAGAGTAGTGTCAAAAAATATGCTTCATATTTGTCAAAATAACATGTTAGATGTTTTTTTTAAATGTAAAGTTTGCATTTCTGTTGGTGCCATAGTATTTTATATGACATTTCTACCATTTTTATCCAATCAAAGAATCGGTTCCATAAGTTGTTTGTTAGGAAAAATTGTCTCAAAGTATAGTTCAACTATTTAATTTCCAAACTTGATAATATGGGTTTTTGTTGCACTGAGCAAGTCAGTACGCTGTAGAAATCAATGTTTTACTCTCTATTTTGGGGTCAGTTGGTTTAAATCATTTTAAATTTAATTTTTTATGTGTAGCAGACTGCTGAATCATTTCCATGGGAACTCGTTAGAGTAATATCAGATTGACATTTCTTGGTTCAATCAACTGGCCATGTCTTTTACCCTGTAACAGCAGAATGTGCTGTTTGGCAGAGAAGATACAGGAAATTGTTAATGAGTGCAACTCACATACTCGGCTCTGCTGCTCATCCCACAAATGTATGTTCGTACAAATGTGGCACCATTGAAAGGGAAATGAACAGACTTTCCAAATGATTATTTTCAAGAACTATTGTTACAACAAACAGATAACCTACCAGCATCTCACGGCACACTAGTGTGCTGTGAAGTACTGTAAGGTGTGCCGTGGGAATAAAATACTAAAAACATGCCATTTTCAAGTTGCTTTAAAAGTAATGCACTTTCTTCCAGGTCAGTAGGTGGCAGCAGGTAACTATTTGCTTTAATGCTCAGCTTTAGTGACGCACAAGACAGGTTAGTGGAGCAGATAACTGTAAAATTTCAAGACAACCGTTCAAATGGTGATGCAAGCATGACATTTGATAGAGATACTCTCTAAGGGTCACTCTTTTGAAATAAAATGTTAGACACGTCAAAATTCAAGATGGCGGCCATTTTTAAAGACGGACGCCATTTCTATCAGACGATTCTTATTTCAAAAGTGCAAATGGTGATGCAAGTATGAAATTTGGTACAGATACTGTCTCTCTCTCTCTCTCTCTCTCTCTCTCTCTCTCTCTCTCTCTATATATATATATATATATATAAATATATATATATATATATATATATATATATATATATATATATATATATATATATATATATATATATATATATATATATATATATATATATATATAAATAGAGAGAGAGAGAGACAGAAAGAAAGAAAAGATAATTACTCAAAGACTGAGCCATACCAAAGACTCAAGCTGGCTGCCTTCTCTCCTATTCACACTTGCAGCTGCACAGTGCTGTGCAGGTGAACCCCAACCTGAAACATTTGCACCTTCCACCTTAAGCTGTTTCATTAAAAAAATAAATAAATTCCCTGAAAAATAAGCGCCTGTATTTTATTTTTTTGACCTCTGTGGCATAAAACGTATATAATTTTTTCAGATTATTATTATTTTTCTTCATAAAATTATAATTATAGTAATAATAATAATAATTATTATTTAACATCCTTTAATGTATTCTTTTTAGCATTCATGTAATTATTGTTTTTACCATTAAATTATTAGTATTGTCATTATTATAAATGTTCTCAGATATCTCAGATGTTCTCAGAGCTTTTACAACAAAATGGTGGCCATCTTGAAAAATGGTGGCAATCTTCAATTTTTGTATGCCTAGTGTAATTTTTCCAAAACAGTGGCCCTTAAAGAGTAGTTGTGTCAAATTTTACATTTGCATCACCGTTTGAGTTTGAGTTGGAATAATGAGTGTTGAATTGAAATGGCGGCCATCTTGAATAAAATGGCCACCATCATGAAAAATGGTCACCAATTTGTATTTTGGGGTGTCTAAATTAATTGTTCATGCGTGTTAGAGAGTGTATGTGCAAAAATTCATGCTCGCATCACCAATGGAAATATATTAAAATAACAAGTGTTCAACAAAATGGCGGCCATCTTTAAAAATGGCTGCCATCTTGAATTTTGTCATGTCTAACGTTTTATTTCAAAAGAGTGTCCCTTAGAAAGTATCTGTACCAAATTTCATGCTTGCATCACCATTTGAACTTTTGAAATAAGAATCGTCTGATAGAAATGGCGTCCATCTTTAAATAATGGCCGCCATCTTGAATTTTGGCGTGTCTAACATTTTATTTCAAAAGAGTGTCCCTTAGAGAGTATTTGTGCCAAATTTCATGCTTGCATCATCATTTGAACATTTTTTTCACTTATCTGCTCCACTTGGTAGCCTTGACAGTAATGGAGACATTTTTGAAAAGAAATAGTCCAAACAAGGCCTGAGACAAAATTCAGACCCTGATGAAGGCTCTAATATGGGAGGTAGTCAAGGAAAGCAAAGATGGTGAACTCAAGGCTGTACAGTGAAAGCTGTCTTTCATTCTGATATACTTTTACCAGGATGCAATGACATCAACTCTAGTGTGCTTGGTTGGTGGTGAAAAGCTTTTCAATAGTGCCATGGTAACAAGTAAGTAAGTAGTAAGTATCAGTATCATCTAAACAGGTCCAGGTTTCACAGTGTGTGAGTGTAAGAGACTATATTATTATTAGACTACAGAGTGTTATTTTTTAATAATTTTGGTTGGTGGTGTGCCATGGGACTTTGTCAATGGTAAAAATGTGCCGTGGCTCAAAAAAGGTTGAAAAACACTGGGCGAAATTATCCTGCACATTTAATAATGTACTGCATATAACACAGTGTATGACATATAGCGTACCGCACAGTAAGTAAGATCTATTTCAAAGAAGTAGAAGATTAATGCTGAGGGATAATGTATATTGCACAGTAGATAATGTTTGGTGTTTTTGTGTTCAGTCCAGTCTGATTAAAGCTCAGAGGAAATAACTATCTTAATATTTCTTCATAAACATACAAGAAAATTGTGTAGGTATCTGTATTTGTAGTTGTTATTGTTTGTTTTGTCTTCAGCTTTTGTGAAATTATCACAGATGTACACCAAAATACACTGTTGTCTATAAAGCTGGCATAAAAAAAAGTTTTCTGACAATTTTTATGATATGATTTTGTTTTGCAAAAGGTTAACCGTACTTTAATTTCCTCTGTGATATGTTTGGAACAGATTGATCAATACATTTTTGAGAAGATATGCACTTCATCTATAAAGACTAAATCATACTGTTAGAATCATTTCATGAGAAAGGAAAGAAATATTTTATTCCAACTTTATGGACAACAGTGCAGTTTCATTATAAGCGCAGATGTAAGCATCATAAATTACCAACACAAAAAATACATCTCTCACTACACTTGTACACCACCAGTTTTAAAGACATCATGGTGAAGCTGAATGCTGAAGGATATCAAAAATGAGAGTGAAAGGAGACAAGGGATCAAAGCCCAGGAAAAGCACTGAGGGATACTATAAAAAGAGGAGTGAAAATGCTGGGTTAGAAGCCCGTAGGGGGACTTTGACACGAGAAGAAAGTATGAAAAGGGTTTGAAGAACCAGCCAATGGCACGAGAGGGTTGTATCCTGACAAATAATGAGGAGATTGATGGTCAGAGGGCAACCATGGTGTGAAAGGGTTGGCAGGAAGGGACAGAGAGGTAGATGAGAGAGGAATAGGGTGTCAGGTGTGCGGGGTGAAAAAAAGAAGAAGAAAGACGAGTGTTGGGAAAGACAGAAAGAAGAATAGATGGTGCGGTGAGACGGAGGGTAGGAGCAGCAGACAAAATGAATTGGTCATGAAAGACGGGCAGGCAGAGCAGACAGGAGGTGTGAGGATTACAGAGACATCCTGGGGAGCACAGTCCTGTGTGTTTGTGTGTGTGTGTGCGCGTCTGGCTGAGTGTCACGGCTCCTGCCACCCTGGCCAGATTACAAACCCGACTCATCTGGGTTCTAATCCCTCAGGATGTCTAATTACACCTCTTTCTTGCTTAGTCACACACACTCTCTCACACATCCAACACACTCACACACACACGGATTCTCCCTCCCTCTTTAACGCACAAACACAAATTCCACTCCCACATGCAGTAATTCCTTCAAACGCTAACACATAAACAAGCTGGCAATTAAGCAAAATGACAAAATGTCGTCTCCATCGCTCCTTGAAAACAATGAGTGTCCCCCTCCACAAAAGGAAGTGGCTTATAATTGGTCATTAATACTTAACAGGCTGTTAGCAGGGCCAGGGAGCAAAGGAGGTGGCTGTAATGTGTGAGTGAGTGTGGGTGAGTGCATGTGTGTGCAGACCGGCGTGGGATGAGGGTCAGAGTTTTGAGCAGCCCATGGTTCCAGTTCTCGTCATCAAACACACATATGAATCACACAGGCACTGACACACACAGACACACACACACAGTATCCCCGACCAGCCATTACAAAGCTTTATCCCAGCTTCAGCCAATACGCTCCTCAGCCAGTCCTGGCTATGGGATTCCACTTTGCTAACACACACGCACACACTCTCACACACTCATTGGCTGCATGATGCTTTACTGGGGAGCTTTAGTGGACTTGGTGCCCACAGACAGACGGACCATCTAGGACAGGGTTTAGGAGCTTAGGACCCAATACCCTCCTGGAAAGTGCACAAAGGGATGTGAACACACACACTGGAAACAGGCTTTGTTTCAAAGCTGGCACTCAAAGTGTTGACTGCTGATTTGGTTTCCTAGCTGAACCCACACAGACAGAGACAGACACATACAAGTTTGTGATCAGTCTAAAGCTGCTTTTCTCTTTGTCCTCCATGCAATAAAATATGGATTATGTTGTTTTAATACATCTCTCAAACATTAAAACACGAGGCTTTACTGCAGATAGCGTGCAACTCTCCTGGCACTGCAGCCGAGACAATTTAACTGCCGCCTTGTTTTGTAAAGACAACTGTTTCCAATTTACTCAAATGCTGCATTAAGCACCATGCTTAATAAATGGTACTTACCAGGAGGTAAATTGGGGTGAATTGAGGATGTGCAACATTGGGGCCTGTGTCCATTAACACTGTTTTGTTTTTTCCTCTGGCAGCATCTATTTCCTGCACAAATCCATGCAGTTCAACATTTTCTGCATTCGCCATCCAAATCACAGAGGTACAATTAGCTCCAGCTGAAGCTGTCTGCATGCACTTGAAGCACTCTCAGTTGAAATAAGTCCAACTTTGTGATCACTGCCTGGCTGGTCAATGTCATACTTGGTATGAATTTTGAGAACAAAAATGATGAGTAGAAATGTTCATCAATTATCTTTCCCCCTATGCTACGCTAAATGTACATCCCAGGTTCCAGAAACTGACAAATTTATGTTGAGTTTTTATTAAAGAGATGATGATATGACCAAAATTTTTGGTGTGTACAACCAGATATTTAAAACTTTTATGATGATGCTGTAAAATTTCTCCCTCCGCGAGTTTAAGCTGTCAAAATAGAGACAAAGTTTACATGTAACAGGCTGAGGTTGTAGAAGCCTTAGTATTAATGGTTAAAAGTGTGTGGTGGGTAAATTTCTCAGTGTCGATGTACATCGTTTTCATTTTCATTGAAATGTAATTTCCCTTAGGGAGGGATCAATAAAGTATTTCTGATACTTTGTGACACAGCCTCAACCAGCTATTTATCTCCATTTAATATTTGACAACTGCTGTTTTTTGTAGTTGGTACGATGGTACTTTTTGGTACTTGGTACCATTATTACTGTAGTTTCATGACAAAACCTCCAAATATTGTTTTGGAGATTTAAAGCAAATTGTGTAAGACCTTTCCGTAGCTTTGATAAGCTCTAATGTATTTCTAGTGAGTCTGTCACTGGTAGAATAATAAGGATTTTTTTATATATATAAAAGTGCAGCAGGGTCCTTTTCTATATGTGTTCAAGCACTTTGATTAAAAGTCAGAGAAACTGAATCATTTTTTCCATTACCGCTTTTATCCATGAGCAATGCACTTTCCTCACCTTGGCATACCCGCAGGAAAAGCAGAGCAGTAGCACGTTGGTGGAAGAGCTTTGGCTTTGCTTTTGATTTGATTTAATATGTTTATATGGTAATAATTTCTTTTATCTGTTTTTCTTATCTGTTATTACCTTTTTTTTTAAACTTTGGCTATCTGAACATCACTTTTTTCATTTCTAAAATGCTTTATGAGTAAAGTTGGTTGGTCTGTTGGTTGGCAAAATTACAGAAATAAGGTTTTGTAATTAAATGTGTTAAGAGTGTGAAATGTTTCACATCTCAACACTTGAACAACTAAAATAAGTACTGATTATAATGTAATGATCTTTTATTATTATGGGCTATTTAAAAACTCTAAAGGTTCAGGTCAAAGAGGGATTGTTATATTAGTGAGATACAAAACTTAGAGAATGCTGTAGCCAAGTACCAAAAAAGCTGTGTTCCATATCAGCATTTTTGCTTTGTGCCAGACACTGTGTTACATTAAATCTGTGGTCTGTGTCAGCCAAAACATATATGCCAATGTACATTTCTTTCAATGAATATCCCTCCTGGTGGTAGTGCTGTGTGATTTAATTAAACCTAAAAGCGCAAAACCTCTCAGCACTTTGCTTCGATGATAGCAAAATTTCACATTTTGTTTGATGGTGGTGATTGTATTGAAAATGCACATGCAATCTATTAGACACCCTTGGTTTAACTTCAATTGTACTTCACCAGATGATGCGTTTTAGATTGATTGGCCCAACGGGGCTCCTGCATCATTTGTGCAGGACAGCATGTGGTTGTGCTCAATTTCCTGCCCATTTCCGAGGATAGAGCTCAGAAAGAACCTCGAGCTCCTGCAGTAATTATAGGGAATATGTTGAAGTTGTTCAGATTAGAAGTACTTGCTAATTACTTGAAGTTTCCAAGCGAGAACTGAGGAATTATGTAGGCTGGTAATTATATAGAAAGAGGTCAGCTTGGTCTTGATTTGAACAACACATAATAAAAAAGAAGGGGGTTTGGATGTCTTTTAGCTGCTAGCTATTTTAAGCATTTCGGAGAAACAATCTCATCCATCCCCTTATTTTTTATTTTTTATTTTTTGAGGGGAGGGACACTCATGTAAAGGGCTGACAAAGCATTCTCACACATCTGGTGGCAATGAGTCAAAAACAGTATTTTCTGCTGTAGTCAGTAACAACCTCCACTAGTGCAGGTAGCAGTTATTTCAGGACATTTCCACAACAGCTTTTAAGATAAAGGAGATCTGTGTGCAAGATGGATTGTAATTACCATAGAGATAAACAGTTTATAAAGCTGTTTCTCTACACACTTACTGTTTCCATAATCTGTATTGTTTCTGGCTTGGTCAAGGGTTTTCGAGCTGCGTGGTGATATCTGCTCATATTTGCACAAAAAAAACACCACTAGCTCAGGTTTGTTCAGTGTAAGAAAATAAAGGCACATCTGCTCATTAATTTGTGCAATGCAGGGACTTGGAGCTCATGTTGTCGCCAGGTGACATTAAGTTGTATAATACAGTGTTGTCTTCATAATTGAAAGTAACTCATTCCATTGTTTTTGATGATCTTAAACCTGTAAAAACATGTGGTACATAGAAGAGGCCCAAGGGTGGAGCCTTGGAGGACTGTCAAACTTTGTTTGATGTTGATGTAACGTTATTTTAGTAAGGACACAAAGTTGTCTCTGTCCTTGAGGTAAATGAGGCTAAAGGGTCTGTGTTTTGGAAAATAACCTTTTGGCACAAAAAGAGGGGGGAATTGCACTTTGGTGTTTAAATTGGTTTTAATCAGACACATCACATACCCTGGAGTTGATACTGAGAGACTGTCTGGTTTTCTGATTCTTTTCTGTGAATTGTGAGCGAGGCAAATTCATCACCTTTGCAAAATGAAGTACAGGTGCTACAGTCACAGAGGGGTTTTATTATCCTGTCGGCAGAAGTAAACACAACAAGTGCATTATTATTGGTTTTGGTCATTATTTATGAGAAAAAAGGGTCTTGTGTACCTTGTTTGTGAATTATAAATGTGATGTCCCTCCTTATAGATGTTACAGAACAATAGGACCATGACACCGTTTTGAATAGCTTTGCCAGTATACTCAAGAACTGGCAAATTCTTATTTATAAGGCTACGGAAGGGAGGAGCAGCTGTGGCTCAGTAGTAGAGTTGTTGCCTTTCAATTGGAAGGTTGGGGTTTTGATTCGAGCTCCTGCAGTCACATGTGCAAATGTGGCAAGACACTGGACCCTGAATGTTCCCACTGTTGGCTAGTGGTGTATGGATGGGTGTGAATTTGGCAGATAAGCTGACAGCTCCTATAATAGAAAATGTATGGGTGAATGAGAGTGCAAAGTGCTTTGAGTGGTCCAACAGACTAGAAAAGAGCTAGATAAGCACTAGTCCATTTACCATTGAAAAAGTGTTCTGCTAAATTAGTATATGATTCAAGCTGATCTCTTCAAGATTCCTCAAAAAGAGATTCTAAATCTCTAATCTATAGTTAGCTCATTGGTGACTAGCCATTTTCAGAGCACCTTGACTGATCTTTCAAGACCTTCTTTTCCTATGACTATGTAAAAACTACAGAAGAAGAGTGGACTCTATTATTTTGTGTCTCTCTTCCTGTTTTTTACCCAAAAACCAGAGAAAGCATACTTTTTCTGATCACGCTCCATCCTTTGATCATCTCCATGATATCCGTCGTCTTTTCTTAGTTTCGCGCTCTTTCTCTCAAAAGTATGCTGCCTGAGCTTTTCTGACTTGCAGCATTTCGCTATGCCTCTGTTATCACACATCTTTTCCTCTTATCCATGCTGATCTCTCGTCCAAAGACTGCAACGCTCTCACCCACAGTAGTTTACGAGCATGATTGTGGTTGACAAGCTCCGCCAGACCCCACCTCACATAATTTACTTCTATAGGCGTAACAGTTGTAATTGCACTGACATCTGTAGACGTCATGTAGACGTCAACGGCAGTGAATGAGTTAAAAGAATTTAAATAAATGGCTCTTGGGATTTATAGTTGCCGCCTATGTTCAACTCAAAAACCCTTTTTTTCTCTTAGTGCGACATTTTTCCACAGAGATCCTGTCTTACCACAGGTAACTTTAACCTTAACCAGAGCAAAGGGGTTCAAAATACTTGAAGTGTAAGCTATAACACAAGAAAACAACATCACACACCCAAATACATTCAGCCACACATTCATGTGCATCTGTCATGGTTAGAAAAGAAGGCAGACTTTCACATTTGCTGGTAATTAAGCTGTAGCATTACTACAGGTTGCTCAATTCAAGCTCATTCTGCTCTAACACACAAAAACGTGCAGTGAGTAAAATCACAAACTGAACTCATCTATATCCAGTAACAGTTTTACCCTCCAAACAGATTGCCAGAATGAAAGCGGAGCCCCTCAGGCTTGCTTCTCTTAGTGTTGCAGCTACCTGCAGCTACCAGCTGTTCGTTGATGTTACGACCTAAATGTCATTCTCACAGCAGCTCAGAAATATTCCCCAAAACAGTCTAATGTGTGTACTCGTTATCCCAAATCACCATTTTAAGAAATTTCATGTTTGTAAGGGTTGTCATTGAACTTGGCAACCTCCTGCCTGTTGTCGTCAATCAAACACTCTTTGTGTTCTCTTAAGCCGATTTGTCAAGACTGCAGTGCTTTGTTGAAGCAAACCTTTTATTCTGTCTGATTATTATGTCAGAAATGTATTATGGCAGGAGAGAAAACGCAAACACCCTGCTAATGCATGACAACCCAAAATAGCTTCTTGAGCTGTGTTTTGTGCCAGCTGGTAAATATATCAGTGTCAGACATTTCTGAAGGTGAATGTTTCTATTTCATTGTCAAACAACATTTCTAAGTACAACAAAAGTGTTTGTATCTCATGTAACCATGACCCCAATGATCCCTTTTGAGTTTCTTTGTTGCAGAAGCTGGTTCTAACTTTCAAAGGAGAAGAGTTAGGTGTTAAAACTTTTCTTCAATTCATTGCCTTAGTTTTATTTTCTCTTCTGCTTTTAATTTCAGCCAACGGCAACAACTCTTGGGTAGCAGGTTTGAGTCTTTATGTTGTAAATTGAATAGGGCAGAGATAACAAACTGCTGGAAAATCAGACCTGCACAAAACAATTTATCACAGGCACACACAGACTTACAAAGGGTTCCCAGTGACGGAGCAGGTGAGGCTGAGCGAGTCACCTTCCCGCAGAATTCCCGTAGGAGGAACAATTCTCACTGTGGGTGCAACTGTGGGGAGTGAGAAAGACAGGTTGGTGGGTGAGAAGGGGAGCACAGAGACGAGAAATCACGTGAGACAGTGAACAAGAAAGACACAATGGATGACAAAGTGATCAAAACGGAGCGACAATCAGGTGGGACAGAAAACAATCAGAAATCAGAGTGAGCCAGTGAAGGAACAAAGTGGAGGGACACGGGTAAAGTGAGCAAGTGGTAGGAGGAAGGGTCTTTAACATCTGTTTCCAAGGCAACCAGCCGACTAGCCCACGGATGAGACACCTGTTATCATAAGCAGCCCACAGCTCAGGCAGCTGCTGTACTGCACTAACTTCAGGAAGGGAGCGATGGGGAGCCAAATCCACTCTGACAGTTGGTCATTATTAGCAGTTCTCTGGCTGGAGGAACCTCCAGCACACAGATTGACTAAACTGTTGAATATTAATCATTCTGATCCATCAACAAACATTAGTACACAAGTGGCAATTACTTGAAGCCAGAGATAAATGCATAAGTACTTGCTGAATATGGATAAAGTCTGGAGCTGTAAGTATCTCAGCTGTTTCTTCATGTAGTATGCTGCTTATGCCAATATTTGAAACATTAAAGAGGGGGTATTGTACTTTTTTAGACTGTATACTGTCACTCCGGTACCCACAAGTAGACTACATGATTTACAGCTCAAGAAAAACTTTATTTTTTCTCACTACTGTTTGAGAAATACTTATATAAGCCTCTGTCCTGAATGAATGTTTTGTTATAGCTGCTGTCTCTTTAAGGCTCACCACTCCACAAACCCCCTTCCCTCTGATTTGCCAGCCCTCCGGAGGCCTGTTGGCAGCAGATCTATGGTGTTTTAGGCCCGCCCCAACAAAAGTGTCACAAACCAGGATGGGTATCAAATTAGACACTTTTACAGGTACTGGCTGAATTTCCTCTGTAGTACCAACTATCGATACTCTCAAAATCAAATGGTACCATGTTTAGTCAACTAAACAAATCCTTGTGACTGGGAGAGAATGTGAGAGAAGGCAATTTTCCATGCTGGACATGAACACAGCATTGCAAGATTTTGTATTGAGAAATAAATAAGTACAATAAAAAAACTTTGAGATTTTATTATTAAACAAATGAACAGTGCACCACATTAACACACACAAAAGTACCAACAATTGGTAGCGTTGAGTACTGATACTGATTGCCAGGTACCCGACATTGGCACTGTATTGTTTCAAATGTGTAAGGTACCCATCCCTGGTGGTGATCTGATCATTTCAGCAAGTGTCAGAAAGATTTCTTGAAGAACCCCTGCTAAGTTTAAAACAGACCGTTTTGAGCAGTTTATAGACAGATTTAGGGATTTGTAGAACAAATGAATATGTAGCGTTTTAAAAATCCACTAAAATTTAGAGTAGAAATGTAGTGCTGTTACTTCATTCAGTCACAATACTCTTTAAGGTGTGAATAATCAGATTAAACTTGTGACAACAGTTTATCAAGAGAAATTAAAACAATTAATTAGCATTTATTGTCATTGAATACAAATCATTTTGAAAAATGTAATAATCTTGCTAGATTGTATGAAAGAGTGAGAAATAGATTTTTTCTCTACTTAAGTTAAAAAGCTACAAAGAGGTATCCAAACCCCTAGCGCATTACATCAGACAAGATTAAGAGTCAAATGTATTTCTGATAAATGATTGATTTCTGACCAAGAGTAAGATAAAGATTTATGCTGTCTGTTATTTTTAAGATTAATCCCATTGAGCCATATGCAGAGAATTTAGCTTAAAACATTGCAGTTCTGTCTAAAATTGTTGCCCTACATGAAGACTAGACTTAAACCAATTATACATTTAAATCTCTTCCAGTTTTGTTATCTCTGTTTGCTTTCAGTCTGCCTCGCGCAGACATATGCACGGAGATTTCAGAGTATTAAAACTGTGTAAATAAGCCAGAAAAGAGCCAGCAGTCTGAGATTTATGCTGGGATCTTTGCACGCATTACGACCCAGGTTTTCTCATTTGGTGTTGCTCAGCCTCTAAAGCCAGGCCTCTCACCTGGCTGCAGGCCTGTTTCCAACGGCTCCCTGCGTGACAAGATTTGAATGTATTGTGCTTTAATGAGAACTGGTCTCATACAGGGGCTTCACAGTGTTGAGCTTTTAAAGCGCTGGACTGTGTTTTGAATAAGCTTCAGTCTTAAATGAGATTTCAACCATTTGAGAAATGATGGTGCCACTCAGACAAAATCATTGCTGGCATTAAAATAAAACAGACATAATGAATGGTGGAGAAGTAACAACTTAAAAGACAGCAGTACAGATGGAATCATTTGGGTTTTGAAATATTTGGCCATGAATATTATGTTACTTCATTTGTTTTCAAGATGAATGGAAAGCACTTTGGTATTACGTGCGCACACAAGCTTTAAGAGAGGCTTACAATACACATCCAGGCGGTAGTGTCGGATCCTCTTCTGTCCCCCCAGCGCGGGGTGGAACGCCTCACAGCTCAGCGCTGCTCCGTTGTCTTTCCTTTCCACCGGGAGCCTGATGGTGCTGGACACGCTGAACGTCTTCCCGTTGTCCTGCTGGGACACCACACCTGAGGAGGAACAGGAGGGATGAGATGATGGAAGGGAAGAAGACAGGTGGGATGAGGGAAAAAAAAACAAGTTAGCAGCCAAATCATGCTTGCTCTTCCTTTTTACCTGCTGAGATATCAGAGGAGAGGGAAGGAGAATGGAAAATAAAGAGAGGAGAGGACAGCGGTGGATACAAGGAGAAAGTGGGCTGAAAAGAAGCTTAAAAAAAGTCAGGATAAGAGATTGACGTGAGGTTTTCACAGTGGCACTTGTACCTGCAGAGCGGAGGATAAGAGGTGGAGGACAGAATAAGAGAAAGCAATTTGCATCTATATTTCATGGCAATTATAAACAGCAGAACTGTTGTTTGCAGATGGTAAATCAAGTAAGAATTCTGCGTGTGTGTCTGAGTGGAGGAGAGAAGGAGACGAGGGCTAGAGAAGGATAAAAAGAGTGAATATGCATAACTGAATTGAGATTTTAACTGAGCCAGACGTAGAGAGGGTGGGAGAAGAAAGGCAAAGCAGAGAGGGACTCATGGAGGGAAAGAGGGGGCAGCAAATCGGGCATGATTGATGAAGGAGGGGGGGCAAACGAGGCAAGCCGAGGCGAGACAAGCCTAGACATGAAAGGGGACGATAAGAGTGCCAGGCCAGATGCAGGGAGGAGAGAAAGATGGAGGAAGAGAGGAGCTAGGAGGACAGACAGAAGTAGGGAGGAGGAGGGGCAGAGGGGTGACATGGTCACGTATTGGGAGGTTGTGCATGTTGAGACAGAATTTAACAATATTACTTATATCGCGCTGAGTTTTCAATTATTGCCACCAAGCAAATGAAAGTAAGCCCAATCGAAGCGTGAGAAAGGCCGGCGGTGGGTGCAGATGAGCAGGAATACGGGAGCAGTGAGGAGATAGGGTCTTAATTAAAGAGTGCTTTCCCATATCTGCTGGGATCTGCCTCTAACCTTTAGTGTCACAGTTCATTTAACTCAGGGCCAAAAAGAGAGGAGAGTGAGAGGACAGGGAGGGGAGGGTGAGGAGGGTGAGGAAATGAGAGAAAATAGCTAGAAACAAGAAAGGAGATTGAAAGAGGGGGAGGGAAACAAGAGAGAAGAGGAAACAGGGGGAGAAGAAGGAAGGAAACAAGATGAGAGGAAATAGCCAGAATGACAACAAAAAGCATTAACGGGAAAGAGAGAGTAGGAAAAAGAACTTAAGAAAACTGAAGAATGTACAAGAAGAAACAAGAGAAGAAAGGAGAGGAGAGGAGAGGATGACACAAGGACTTAGGAGATGAAACATTAAGAAAGAAAGACACAAAACAAGAGGCAAAGAAAAGGAAAGAGTGAAGAAATGAGACCAAAAGAGAAGAAACAGGAAAGAAAACAGGAATGAAAACACAAGAAAAGGTAAGGTAACATTGCAAAGAAGAAAACAAGAAAGAGGGAAGGAAACAAAATCAGATAAGGAAAGTGGGGATAGAAATAAAAATGTAAGAAGAAAGTAAACAAGTCAGGAGAGAGAAGGAAACTAACCTAGAGGAGAGGAAACGGGACAAGAGAGAAAGAAACAAGAAACAAGAGTGGAGGAAATGAATAAATATCTGAAGGCAGGAAATAAAAGCAGGATACAGACAGACATGAGACAAAAAAAGTAGAACACTTTAAAAGAGAAATATAAAAAACAAAAAGAGACACTAGAGACAGAAATTCTGTTCTCTAAAAGTCATTTCCAACCAATAAGCAAGGTGAGGAGTGCCACGTCTTCATCACAAATAAAATTTAGAGAAAAGAAGAAAAAGAAAAGGAGGAGATCAGACAGGGTAGAGAGGAAAGGACAGAATGATGGTGACAGCTGCGTTCTGACGGAGAAATAACTAAAGTGGCTGGATGAAAGAGACGCTGAGAGTCAGACAAAAATAGAAAGTAAAAGCGACAACGACTGACACAAAGTTTGAAAGAGTAAAACATCTCTCAATGCATGTCCCAAAAACTGTTGACACCAGATTATCTCTTTTTTTCATCCTGTCTGTGGGAGGTATTTGAAGGCAGCGGGTACTGAATAAATGAATAAGGATAAAGTAACACATTTGACAGCAATCTTGTACTTTTAAAGAGTGTTGTCTACATTTATTAAATAACTGAGATAAATTGAATTCAATAATAGGCATAAGCCTGAGTGAAAGAGACTCAGCATAACTCAATTTATCCTTTGTTTTCTGTTCGTGCCTCATCTGTCATACGAGGTGTTTCGCCAAACTTAAAAATGTAAAGACTGAAGGGAGGGAAATATCAGTCTTAGATTTGTGAACATTGGAAGAATAGAGCAATGCGTCAGGGTGGATTTATTAGAAATAAAGAATGTCAGAAGTGTCTCTATGTCACGAAATAAAGGTAGAAGTGTTGAAAATCAAAAGAATGTGAGGCATCTTTTCTTTGAGGGAACCATGCACAAATAAAACACGCTGAAATGAGCTATTTGAAGGGATGGCACAGGAAGATGAGGGTGTGTCATTTTAATTGTGAGAGAATTTGACTCGTGACATTCCAGATGGAAAGAAAAGCTCTGAAATCTCCCCGCTCAATCTCTTTGTCTTACTAATTGACGATAATATGTAGATCTAAATTCTGTCTTTGAACTTCTGACTTTTCTCGGCAGGACTGGAAACAGAAAAATAATCTCTCCTCACGTTTTAAAAGCTCAGTTTGATCATTGGAAATTAGACCATCTCCTATAAATACAGCATAAAACGCTTGATCAAAATCAAAGAAAGGAGGTGAGGGGAGGTTTTGGCAGCTCAAAATTTCATTTTTGTCAATTATTTGTTCATCAGTTTACCTCATAGTGCTCTCATCAGCTGATCCATCTGCTGTTTTCTGTCAATCCATCAATCACTCATCCATTCATCATTCTGTAATATCACCCACCCATTCCCCTTCACCTGGCCTTTGTCCCTGCCTATTATTTCTCCATTAATCTCTTACAACCATCAAACCACCCATTAGTCCATCTGTCAGGCGTGTCCAGGTACCTGGAATCTCCCGGCTGTTGCGAACCCACTTCAGAGTGGCGGCCGGCTTGCTGCGTGGTGACACACAGGTAAGCTCCACCTCCCCGCCCTCCACAGCCTCCTGCTTCACCTCCACTGTGGGCGTCTCAGGAGGCACTGAGACGGAGAGCGTCGCCACCTGGTGGTGCGTGGCATCTGTGTAGAGCTGGCAGAAGTAGCCACCCTCGTCGGACACGCTGACGTTGGTCAACGTGATGCGCACCAGGCGCGGCGTGAAGAGCACCATCTGGAAACGGTCGTCCTTCAGGGCTGGAGGTGGATATGGAGAGATGGAGAGGGGGAGCGAGGTGGAGGAAAGGGGAGGGAAAGAGGGGAGGAGAACACAAGTTATTGGAAGAAAAAATACAAAAATAAGAAAACTCTACTCCTCATGTTGAAACAGAGTAGAGACAACAACAAAGAGGAAAAATAACAACCAAAATTCTTTTAGTCTGGGTCATTGTAATTGATTCAATGTTTTCTAAAGCTTGTGAGACAGACAGAGCATTTAGAATTGTTTTTGTCATGCTGCTTTGTTTACTAGTAACACACAACACTCACACTCACACTCACACGTGCACACACAATAAGCCTGCCAAATCCAATGTCATATCAGAGAAGTTGTTTCAACACATTTTCCTAGAAGGCTTTTTTGGCTACTCGATTTTGAATTTGTATTAAGATGAGAAGCATTGCAGGGAGTGAGACTGTATCACACACTAACATATTCACATCAAGCAGGCTGAACTCTCTAAATCAGAGATATGCTCTGTTCTAAGAAATGTTTCTAGTCCTTGCAAACTTGGCAAGTAATCAGACTCATCTGCCTTTTAATTTTACATGATTTGATCCTACATTGTTTCATATTTATCATTATCCCTGTCTGAAAAGCAGATACAGTTGGCTCCAATCAGTTCTTAGTCAGGCATTCCTATACTGTGTGAGGAAGTGGCTGTAACCTCAGGAGTTCTAAAATTAAGCCAATGCAGAGGTGCAGAAGTTCCTTGAGTGTTCACTAGGGACATTTAAAACCCTGTAGAGATCATGTTAAAATACCCATTTTACAGCAGACAAAACATGTTTACAGCCTGGTTTCAAAAACATTTCTAGTATAAATAGCTCATTCTTTTAAGTCCATTTTAATATTTAGACTAATGGCTATAAGTTTAGCACATAAGCTCTCCTTATCAGTTCAGGAACTGCATCCAGGCTGCTGGCCCCTGAACTGATATTCCTTCACTGTGTTTGGTGAGGCCAGTACATGAGATTTGGCTCCATGCCAATGATACACAGATAGCCTGTTACTGGGTCACTCAGAGATACCTGCTGCAAGCTCAATTTTTAACTTTCACTTTTGTTCTTGAAGCCTTTAGCATATTGGTAAGAATGGGCTTAAAAAAAATTAGGCTCATTCTCCCTCTAACCAGCACAAGGCCCATGTGCTTATATCCCAGGACACTATAGCTTTGATGAAGCTTTCCAATTTGAAACAGCATGATGAGCATAAGAACTTTGAAGGGACATTTCCTTAAAATTCATAGGTAAGAACACCTATGGCACAACAACAAAAAGAAACAGAGTGCAAACTTAGAGTGGTGTTGATTTTAGGTAAGCACAAGAAGCAATTCTAAGATGCAGAAGTGATAAAACAATGCATGACTGAAGTGATAGACACAATGTTGGAAGGAAAACAAAAAAAGGAAATGTCAGCTGAAAATAAGCAAATCCCTCTATCAAATCCCATTGCAACCAGGTTTTGAATTCATGACAGGGGTTATGTTTCATTCAATAACTATTTTGTTCTATTTATGTAAAAATGTAGTTCATATTTTCGTTGTTGTTTTAAATGTAAAGGACATTTTGTTTTGACTATCACATGTGGCAATAAATGGACCTCTGGCTTGTTGAAAAAAATCTTTTTTGACTTTTAAAGATTTGTATTTGAGTTTAGCATAATGGTCCTTTGGTATTTGATTACCTGTCCTAGAAGTCCTAAAGTCTATATGATCATTTAACTGCATCAGAGCCTCTTCAATCTGGAATCTTTGATATCAAACACATTTAATATCTATGATTCCTGGTCAGACTGCCTCTGATGAAATGTCCCCATGACTAACCAGAGGAACAGACTCTGAGATGTCATTAATCAGATATTGTGCTCTTTTACAGCTCACGATCATGGCAGCAAAGGTAAAGTAGAAAAACACTCAGAGAGCACAGACCTGCACCAAGCATATTGTGATTGTCACGCAACACTTGAGTCCTACTGCTACAATTTGGTGTTAGTTGCAGGTTTGTACGATAATTTGTTATTTAACAGTGTTGAAAATTATGATGACCCAGTCCACATTTCATACTCCAGATCTTAGTATCCAGAATATTGCCAGGATATGGATCGTACTTTTACATCTGTCAGAAATTATGGTGACCTTGTCTTGCTTTCTTTTGTAATCAATCGGACCATTTATCTTGGAGTAAAATACACATATGGTGAAAATAGCCCTATCTCACAATGATACAGAATTCTTTAAAAAAAAGTCCTAGATCCAGACGGTGATCCGGAACCCTTCGAAAATTTGATCACTTTTTCCTCATCCCATTTTGAACATTTCCTGAAAATTTCAGCAAGATCTGGTTGTTAGTATTTGAGTTATGTTGTTCACAGACAAACTGACGGACAGACAGACTCTCCAAAAAATATAACCTCCTTGGCGGAGGTTATAAAACTGCACCAGGAGCCGATAAGAAAATTGAAAAAGAAGAAAAGTTTGAGGCGTTATTTACCCATATTATTTTCTTTGATTTTGTGGTTTATTTCTGCAACTTCATGCCCTCAGAGTTTGTTTATTTTCTAAAGTCACATTTTATCACCCCAAGCTTTTCAAAATCCCATGTCTTTGGAATCCTTGCAGCAAATGTCAAGCGTGTTGTTCAAGGGTCTAATTTGATCATTGAGTGTCTGATCCAAGGATTGTAATGTCTGAACTGTGTATGTGTGTAGTCTTCCACAATAAAAATCCGTACTTGGTTAAGATCTAAAGGTTGTCTAGTAAAAGTACCTCTTTGCTCCACTCATCTCATTTCCACCTCTTTGTCTCTTTTAAGGTGACCTGAAGAAAGGCTATCATTTACCATCATTTGGCTTCAAAACACCTATTCAGAAACCTTAAAGGTGATGTCACAGGGACCATGTCTATGCCTTATAAGGTCTGTGCTTTATACACAAGTGAAGCCAATGCAGAATAGTCTTTAGATATTATGTCAAATGTCTTGTGTCAGACTTTTTTTTCCATCTTTGTGGTGATTGTTCTTTATAACTGCTTCGTTGGCTTGGATACAACAAAAGTTTTAACCAGTGGATTTCCAAGGGGAGAATCAATAGTCCAACTCGGAGCTCGGGTGGGTAGCTTTCCGTGCAGAGCATAAGAAGAGACCCTCCAAGTTTCATTCATCACTGCTGGCTTCTCAACTTACTCTGACATCCTGTTGGTGCGCTTATTTTTGGCAAATTGCCTGTGCCATACCAAATGCTTCACTTCTTTTTCCATTTCAGAAAGCAACTGTCAATAGCTGGAGAGCTGGTCCATTTTTTGAGCTGGGCTGATGCACAACTACCACAAACAGGGAAGTGAAGTAGTAGCAGCTCTGACCTGAAGATGTGGTTACGCTGATGTTGCAACACACTGGCCAAGAAAGTGACAGTTGCTGCAACTGCTTGCACTTCCATTCAGATAAGGGCGCAGGTTAGATTGGCACGACAGGTTCAGAGATGCAGGGCTGAAAGTGCTTGCTCTTTGGCTTTGGAGCTGATTGTCATTGGCGAGACCTGATTGCAGGCACTTTGTATCAATACCAACATGTAGACCTTGGTGATTGTTACCTCTGATGCATCCTAAAAGAGAGTTTGAAGCTACACAAATAATATTTTTTCACTCCCAGTTACTGGCACATACATCAAGCTTGAAAGAGAATCAAGGGCTGCTTTAATTGAGCGGTATGACATTTACTGCTCTAGAATCAGTTATTTCTTGGCCTCATGATAGTCCGCTTTGTATCTACAAACAGCTCTATCTAAGCCTGGAACAGGAGCAGTGTTTTTTCCCCAGCTTTTAATTTGTGATGTCACTCCAACAGACGGGTCTGCAGAGGCGACACTACAAACCACATCTATTTGTATTTTCTGCTCTACAAAACCTAAAGCTGGGTATGATTTTAAAGGTCCGGAAGAATTTGTGAAGTCAGTCTCAAATGAAAAATTGATAAAACATAACAGATGTCTTGGCTCTCTCATTTCCAGCTCCTTGGGGAGGTGTTTTTCATGAGCCCAGAACACTGAATGGACAATCCTAAACTTGTATTTATTCATTCCCTTTTACGACTGCTAACTTCACTCCTCTCAAAGTCCATTTTGTAAATTAGCGTCTGGCATTTTTATTGTCGGGCTTATTAGGTTTTAATCATTATTGTTTTACACACTGCGAGGAACACTTTTGAAAAGAGTCATGCAAATAAAGCTCATTGCACAGCCCAAAACTGTGTTCGGGAAGCTATTAAACTGAGTGGTGCCCTTTGAGTCACTGAGAGAAAGGCTAAATACTACAATTGTACACGGCGTAAACACTGCAATTCAGGCTACAGAAAATAACCAGCGATTGAAAAGGAAGAGTAAAAATGTATCAGTCGTCCAAATGCTTTAGCTCCACATCGACTCCTATCAGATTCAAAGAGAAAGAAAATAAGGCACAGGACGGGGAGGTTGAGATTAACTCGCAGCGGTTTTCTTTTTGTTTTTGAAAAAAATAAAAGTGTGGAATCAATGGTGAGAAAAATGCTGATAATAACAAATAACACTAATAACAGTCTGTGGGTGACAGTGGCTCGATCCTCCATAGATTCTCATTTGACACTCACTTTGTATCGACTCGACTGTGAAACCTCACCCTCACTCTATCTCTATTTCATTCTGTCCCCCTCTTCGCTCCCTTTGTGTTGGCTTTGGCTCACAGTAGATACTTCCCTGATGTAACAACCGGTCATCTCACAGCATTATTCATCACAACACAGACACTTGGGTATAGATACTGGCTTTGTGTGTACTAGAGGGAGGGAAGGGAAGGAGTACAGAAAAATGAGAGAAATAGTCTAATATTGCTACGTAATGTGGCAGGCGGGAAAAAATAATATAGATAGAGAAAGAAATCCACAGAGGCCTGGAGCTATGGAGTTAGTCCACTTTCCTCACAAGTACACCAAACTAATCTCTGCACCCTCTAAATTTCCCCTGCACCGGATGGCATCGAGAGCACAGTTAGAGAGTTATTCCCTCCAGATAGGTAAATCTTTCCTCCCTCTCGGCACTAAATGGCACCTAAATGTCAGACTTCTGCTCAAGTCCAAGTTCACCTTTATTGTCCTGCCTCATTTGCATGCTGAGGAGAGTTGGCACTAGCCGCAGAAGAAGAGATATGGACCACTGAGGAGAAAGGGTCCATTCGGTTAGTTCCACTGCTCTATTATGGCCATCAGTTCCCCACAATCTCATAAAACACACCCCCTGACTGGTTGCTCACTTGCAAAACATGCAGCCTAATTCGCAGCACTTACTGCAGCACCTCTATTTGGGCAGTTAGTGTGGAATGGCTCGGCACTGAAAGGCCTCAGTTTGTAAGCCTGATATCTGGGCAGCAGATGGGCAATAGGCAGAAATGGGTAGGACACTTCAGCAAGTGATGGAGCAAATGTGGAAGGCAGGGATAGAGCCAGAGTGAGATGTAATTTACGCCACCGGAAAAATGTCCCCAACAAGGCTTTTCAGGTGCTTACGGGAGCCAAATTAGTTGCGGGAAGCCATCGATACTTTATACCTTTCCCAACATTTGGATCGTTTCCCAGAGCTGTCTCTTTCTACATTGCCTCATTCTCCTGTTTTTTACTCTCTCTGTTGCCATGTCTTCTTCACCCTTTCGCCCTTGTTCTCCTTCTCCCCACTTCTTCCTTTATTCTCCCTTCTCCACTTCAGATTTCACATCTCTTCATCCTCCTCTCTCTGATTAAGCTCCATGATGCTTTTCAAAGGGTGCGAGTCCATGTCTTGTGGGAGAGCAGACGGGTTAGCTCTGTTTAAATACTTAATAGAACCCACCGGTGGAGCTGATCTGGTGGAATTGAGTGGAGAGTTGGAGAGTTGAAAGTAAGGTTCCCCAAAGCAGCTACCTTAACTACCCAATTAAGGCCACTCCGTGATTGAAGTAACTAACAAGTAAAGAGAAAGTATTGGAATGCTGCACCAGTCGTGACTGAAAGCAGCTCTTTTTGTCTTCAGTGTTTTCAGTTCTATCTTGGCTGGAAATCTTCAGTGACTACTATGTTGGCAGAAAATGTTCCTGAGGGGAGTGTAGGAGTCTTGATTGTTGAATCAATGTAATTATAAAGCCTGGGAATTGTAATGATTAAAGTCAAGTGTGTTTATGTGTGACCTATCGCATACTGTGATATAATAGTTTATGGTTAGCAGAGATGAATATAAGCCCTTGAGTCACACAATATACAAAACTATTTTCTGTATGTGGTAAAAACTCAAAGAAGTTCAAGCAAGTTCATGCAAGTTCAAGCAAGTCTTTTAGTGAAGTTTACATGTGCCAAAGCCAATGTTTACTTTAAACTTAAAGCATAAAAATGGTACAATGGAGCAGTTTTGGACTCTGAATATGTTCAGAAACTGAGCCATTACAAAAACACCAACTGGGAGCTGTGGCGACTGTTTCACTGTTACATCCCTGCCCATGCCAAGTCCCTGGACCCGGGCAAGTCCAAGACCTTTTGTTTGTCCCATGGCTGTGACACAATGACTTTGCAGCCATGGGCAAAAAACAGAGCTTAGTAATTGAGATCCCAGTGACATTGCAAAATAGGGCTTATCAGAAACTATAGTTGCACTGAAACCACTATCGACAATTTATTCACTCATACATTTTAAGATGCTACATGGAATTATTATTACAGTTTCTTTGTGGTAGGCTGGATGTTTATTCATTAGTAAACATAAAATAAAGTATATATTTTGTTTCGGGCATGGCATGTTGAGGAGGAGGCCATTTCAAAAACTCCAAGTGGGGGCCATGGTGGCTGTTTAGCTACATCCCTCCCCATGGAAGTCTCTGGTTCCAGATTAACCTAGGGCCTCTTTTTGTTCCAGTTTGTAATAACTGTGATGCAGTGCCTTTAAAACCAGGGGCAAAAAGACGACACTGATCTCTGCCCATGACATTTCAACTGATGCATTTAACATAATATTTAATAGACTAGCCACAACTAGCTCTCTTAAACCGATTACTTCTTTGAACAGGAAATGCCCGTTAACTATCAACTTAAAAGGCTTAAGATGTTGTAAAGGATATAATTGATATACCTGATGACCAATACATTGAAAAAAATTCTTGTTCAACCCTGGAGATATGAAGACAAATATAAAATTAAAATATAGTAGGAATAAAATGGAAGAAAAGAAGATTTCGCCAAAATGTGTTTCTGAAAATGTTCAGAGCCCAAAACTGTGTTTCATAAGACTTTTATCCGCACCATTATGTAGTTAAAGCATGATTCACCTTCCAGTTGAATAATGATGTGACCAAACTGCAGGAAATGGCTTTTTAACCAGTCTTTATCATTTTGAGGTTTCAATGAGAGGTCATCCACAGAAAACTAGGACAGGATTTGGCAGCTGCTCAGTTTTTTGACACTTCCTCAAGTCATTTCTTTAATCACTGCACACGCTTGAGGATGTCTACCTACTTAGTACACTTAAAGGGCTTCACTGGGAAGATGAATGCTCAGTTAGTTTAAGGGGATGTTAGAACAACTTTCATTATCCTTGCAGCTGAACATTTTTTTTTTAATCTTTTGACTTTAATGCTGAGACAAAAGCAGAAGGATTTTTAACTTAGATTCTGTCTCCCCAAATTTTAGATGTCTCAGCCTCATTGAATTTAGTTCAAGGATTCTGGTATGGATTTCAAAAACATTTTCTGAGTAACAGAAGCATATTGAGATAAAAATAACACAATGTGTAAGTGTATTCAGTAAACTACTTTGGAACTCAGCATTCAGCGAGAGCAGCTGGGTGAAGTGAGCTCTACAAACAGACTGTCTGAGAGAGCGAATCAAGCTGGGAAAATAAACACCTGTCATATAATTACAACAGCAGAACATTTCTTTTTCAGAAGCACAACTCATCAAAACTATATCTGGAAGAGAGTCACAGTGACTTAACCGTGGAATCAGCTCTGAGTGTCAGGTTTTGAGGTGTGGATAGAAAAGACACTGGAGTCGGTTGAATGTCATGTCATGGTGGGTAGAGAAGAGGAGCTCCTTCAGGGGGATTTGGGCTTTCTGTTGAGCTGCCATCCTCACCTGTCTGAGCCCGTTTTAATGGAGGGTAACTTTGACACCTTGACTGTTTTTAATTTGGTTTGTGGAAAAGCACTGTGCCAAATGACAGCATTTCTAAAACACATAACAATGTGGGCTGAAATAGTAAGGTGGCCTGTCAACTGATTAGATTTAGTTTTTTTAATCAGTTTAAAAACCAAAAACTTAGGTCTGCTTACTCCAATGGTTGTTGATTCTCAGTAGCAAAACAGGATGCAAGGACAACCCGATCATATGTCACAGAAAATACACAGAAAGGAGTCCAACACATTTAACCTCCACTTGCTGCCACATGAGCAAAAATAGTAGTTTTTACTAATTCTGAATGAGTATCAATAAGATTTTATTGATACCTATGCCATTACCTATTCTGCTTATCAATCTGATTCTTAATTGAATCTCTTATCACTTTCTCCTGAGAACTTTCTGTGTACAAAAAGCAGGTTTTCTGTGCCAACATTTTATTGCATTTCTAAGTAAATATAAAAATGGTCTCTGGATCTGGATATCTCTGGATGTAAATACATTTAAAAAAAAGGGAAAAGTCACACATCACATGACGTTGGGGTAAGGTCAGGCTGCTCCTGCATAATGTAAGGAATTGACAAGGGAATTGTTAAGCATAAAGGCGAATGATATTGATGAATTGAACCACTTCTTATTGATTCTTTGTAGGAAGCAGTTGTTGATACCATGTCAGAACCACAGACTGTATATAGAGCGGACAGCGTGGCTCCGCCATTTATCATCGTACGGTTTTGAAGCAAAAATACTCCTGTCGCAGGCGCAGCCATTGGAGGCAATTGCAGCCAGAGTCTGCGCAGTAGAGACGATGAGGGATTCTGGGAGAATCTGAGTGGAGCTGGGTGACAAAATAATATATATTTTTTTCTTTTGAAAGTCTAATCACTTCTTGACTCTACCTCCCAACATATTTTACAATCCCTGAAAAAAATACACAAGAACGGCAGCTGTCAATCATCGTTAAACCTTACGTAAAGCCTCATTTTTAACCCAGTATACTAATGAAAACGAAACTTTCCAGAAAAAAGAGGACTTGAATACAGGACAGCCAAATGATATCTTCAAATCACCACAACAATCGAACGTGAGAAACGTTTCTACGAGGAGTATTATTTTTTAAAGATTGACCACAGCCCATCTGGAATGGCTGGAAAGCCATATTTTTAACCAATACTGCAGCCAGCCACCAGGGGGAGCAGTTTTTGTGAAGGACTCACTCCAAGCCGAGCAAGCGGACGTTCACTTTCCTTTACAGTCTGTGGTCAGAGCCAAATCAATTATACTATTAGAAAGCGTAAAAGAGCTGGGCCCATATTCACAAAGCATCCTAAGGCTAAAAGTAGCTCTTAGTGACATCATTTTTACTAAAATTTTAGAATTTCTCAGATTATGAAATTTTTCTTAGAATTCTTCCTTGGTAAGACAAAAGTTATTCACTAAACATCTTAAGCCTTAAGGGAGATCCTAAGGTGAAAAACTGTAAGGAGAAGAGAGGAGGACTTCTGAGAAGCCTAAGAGTGAACACCGATACTGATGTCAGACTTTCCCAACACACTGTCCGCCACCTGAGACAGCTGTTTATCTGCTGATCCATCCCTAAACAGTCCAATCGATAAGCAGATGAAATTCTATATAGTTTATACAGGTGTTAATATAAAAGAAACCAATGTTATACCCTCAAAAAAACTGCTTAACAACTTCACTTTGTGCTGTAATCTCCGCTTCCCCTTGGGATTGAAGCATGTACCAGTGCGTCTTACAAAACCATTGGTTTTATTGTCCATTCGTTAGTAGGAGCACGGAGCATTTTCCCCCTTCATCTTTTCCTCTTTTCGCACCAACCAATAACAGTTGTCAGGAGACTGCATTATACCTAGCAATAAACCACACCTCCTCACATAGATAAAAGTTTCTGTCTCCTCCTGCTCAGAGTTGCCCTCAGAAGCTTCCCGAATCACTCTTCAGCTAAGACTCCTGGCTAGGAACTTTTAGGCTAAGTTAGGAGCTCTCTGAGATGACTCTGAAAAGCTATGTGAATACGGGCCCTGAAGTTTTATTAACCAAACTCTCTGGATGATTTTAAGGTGACATTCAGTTGTTCTTTGCAGGGAAGATGTATTGTATTTTCTTTTTGCCCTACACCTGTTGCTTATTATAAGTTGTTGCATCATAATGTCATTGTTAGTGTTCCCAAGTGTTTTCTGATTCAATTTTCTTTCTTTTTTTGTTTCCTATTATTGTGTTCTGGATGTTTCCTGATATTTCCTGGTGTTTCTATCTGGATTTTTATGTAATTTTTCTGCTTGTTTCTTATCCAAACAGTAAGTATAAGATTCTGTCCAGCAACAGCAGCAGAGCTGGTGAGTGCATCTCTAAGTTGCTGATCTCTACAAAGTAACAAAAACTATGAGCTGTAGTGATAATAACAACATATATCATAGCTGTGACTCAAGCTTTGTAAGGACGTGTCAACTGCAGAGCCCTGAGAAGAAGGGGAGCTAAATGAGGACAGAGAAGTCAACATAAATATCCTAATGGAAGTCCTGTTCACCTTGTCTCACTTTACCTTCAGTGAGAAGGGTTCAGTTTGATGTAATTCATCAAACAAGACGGCTCATGTTTTATCTTGACAGTGGATCAGGATGTTCATTTTAATATTCGTTCATCCCACATCACATAAGTAGGCTGATAAGAATATATAAGCAGGGTAGCACCACCAACCGGGGTCTATATTTTTTAATCTGTGTACATAAACCATATTTAATTCACACTTAAATCAACCTGTTAAACTCAGTCAGAATTTAACACCACACTCACTATATGTCATGGCTTCAATAACAGGAAAACGAAACAAGTGGATTGTTCAAAATCTTGCGACATAATTTAGTGGGACTTCAACAGTAGCGCATTTTTGAATTAAGTTGATCTATCAGGGTTGAGTGAATACTGGTTTTGAAATACCAAAATTCAAAGTTCTCGCCTTCTCATTTCCATGTTGCATGCAGAGGTTTTTAAGTGAAGCTGAAAGATTCATTACATAGGGTTTCAATTTACCGCTGCTACAATGCAAAACACGGGGCTAAATTTTACCCTAATTAAGCAGCTCCTGCCAAATTTCAAAGGTAATACTTAATATCCTTGATCTTTGTTCTCCTGCTCAGAGGTTTCCTAGCAGCAACAACAGAAAATCTGAAGGTGGCAGCTTTTGCCCTTAATTAGTTACGAAAAAAACACGGTATGTTTGCCCACCCTTAGGCCCTCAATGAAATCTGCCTTCATTACAACATTGGTTACAATAATAATTTACCATAATGCCGCCTTTAAAAAAACATGTGATTGCCAAGGCCGTGCTCTAATGAGGAGCTGTATTACATTCTGATCTCATCAGAGGGGTTAAAAGTGGATTATACAGAGAGCTTAGAACTATGCTTTTAAAACAGTTGAAGCAGTCACACTGTTAGGGCAGACAATAACACCATTGCCTAAATTAGCTCAGGGTTATCTGACTTTTTAATGTGGAATCACTTCAAAGGCAGCGAGGACATTTGCAATAAGAAGAATGTAAAGTGCAAGTGCTGGTGAGTCATTGCTAATGTGTTTAAAAGGCTACTTTCAAATGTCACCGGGGTCAAACGCATAGACACAGATAGATTAAGCTTGTAGCAGAGCCAAGGGTGTGTGTGTGCACGCATACACACCTCTTGTGCCGTTGAAGAACAGAGTCTGCCGACGGGGATTCTGGATGACCACGATTGATCCATCGTAGTTCTGCAGGCGGCAGGAGATCTGAGCCGTGCCCCCCTCCAGGACTGTCACATTCTCCGCCTGCACCGCCTGACAACGAGCTGCGGGAGAGAGCGATGGACGTTAATATAGTGACATAAAGAGAATGATGAGAGGGACAAATAGGAGCAGATGCAGAAAAAAGGGGTGTTCAATTTGCACCTCACAAGAGAAGGAACCTTTCAAAATGTGGTACTTAAAGCATCCTTCATTTACTCACTATTCATCACAGGCTTACAATGACGACAGAGGAACTGAGGCTGGGAGGGAAACAGAGGGGGAGGCAGCGTGAAAGAGATAAAGAGTTTGGGAGTGAGAGAAAAAAAAAGCAGTGAAGGACTCAACAAGTAAAAGAGGGTGCTTATGAACAATGTGTCCTTATGATTATAATAAGGATGATTATAATTACCACCATTCATCTTTTTTACGTGCTCAAACTCACACACATACAAACAGCCTGGTTGCCTAAAGCTAGTCTAACAGAATGCACCAACACACACAGCTGAATACATAATGCCTTATTAAATCTCTAAGTGGCAGTCGGTAGAGGATTTGGGCACACAAATAGCGACATGAATGGACTCACATACACACAACTGTGGTAAAATATGAAAAACAAAGAAGGACGTGCTGACAGATCACAGCTGTACTTCAATGGAAGTTTAAACTGCTGCCTAATCATGAAGGTAAGTTAGTGGAGCTCAATTAGTGTAACGTTTTTTAAAGCACACATTTACAAAGTGCTTCACAAATATGGGGAAAAGTAAAAACAGAAGAAAAAAAAACCCCAAAAATAAAACACAGGATGGAAATTGGCTTCTACGGCTTCTTGAAGTAAATATTCAGTAGGTCTGATAGATTGTGGCAGATGATTCAGCAGGATTGGGGAATAAATTAGAGTCTTGATAGATGGAATGTATATAAGGCTAAAATTTGAGGATCAAAGTGGGGAAGAAGTGGAATAAGGAAGGAGGGAAATGGAAATGTCTGTGATCCACTCAGTAGGAAAAGCAGGCCGAACTAGAGAGCAGGGAGAGCGTGGTGGAAACCTCGACAGCGCTGAGCACATTTTTAAAGCCATTTCTCATCCAGGTGCAAGCTAAACCAATTGATTACACTCCATTATCCCGATGTAATGCTTCTTATTACAGGTATTTGGAAAGTGCTGGGAGGGATTGCGGTCCAGCTTTGGCTCCCATGAATGAAAATGCCCATACATTCACACAGACACCTGTATTCACATTCAGAGTGCATACATATCTGGAACTTGCATGCTCAGTGACTGGCACGCTTGCACTGAAAGTTTTGCACAATATCTTTCAAACAAACTTTCCCCAGCTTGAAAACCAATATGTTTTTTTTTTCCAGACAAGGGTTCTGAGGAGCAGCAGGGAGCCTCTTTGAAGTTGCTGACATCCAAAGAGTCAGTAATGAGGAGGTTGATTATGCTCTGATTGGAGCGCCCTCCGTGTTTGCGGGTCAGGCTGTTGACACGGCTCGGGGCTGAGTCACACCTCCCGCTGCGCACAATGGACACAGGGCTACATCGTTTGAATCCAAATGATTTGTGCGTAATTAGCCAGCTATAAGGCTTCAGCCAGGAGTGGAACGTGATTGCCTTGAAGAGAGAACAAGCTTGCCAGGCTCCCAAAACTGGTATTTACCAATTTGCATCTCCATTTGCATCCCCTCTCTCCTTGGCAAAGTGTTGGCCGTGGGGAGGGTTTAGAGACAGAGTGCCATCAATATGGAAGCATGATGATGAAGCAGGCAATAAGGTGTTCCGATAAAGACGACAGGACGATGTATAATTCACTGCTGGGTCTGGCTGTGTTTGTGTGAAACACCTTCAGAAGGCAGGAAATGTTGTGAAACAAACAGATGGTGGCTGCCGGTGCAGGAGATGCTGACTTGACTGCTTTGGGCCTTAATAAATATCTGTTTCTGCAGCTGAGCATGTCCTAAATTTGAGCATGTGTCAACCAAAAAAAAATGCAAAAAAAAGTTGGCATGTGCACCGGGTGTGAATAAGCAAGGGTTGGCATATTGTAATAAAGCAACTTTGACATCATCTGATCCTGCCAGCTCCATCCAAATTTAATTCTCCCTCGATTTTAATCTCTTTTAATGAAACAGTCAAAGCTAACATATTCATCACATCAGGGGAAACAGAAAGACACGCTGGATATTGAACCAAAGACACAAAGAAACCAAGAGGGGATAAAGACAAAGGGGACTCTAATACTCGGAGGAACAGAGAGAAAAAATCTTCACAATTACTACTAATTGTAGTCATTATTGCTCCCATTCTCTGCATCAATATTGTGATTCATATCGGGGGCCATCAGGGCCTGCCACCGCCATCCCAATTATTTTTCTAATGGCTGTTATTACTCATCACCCTGGCAACCACACTACGCCGCCATTGTTTTAAACAGTGTTAATTCTAATAGTGCTGCCGTGCATCCTGACAACGTTGTGTGTATGTGTGTGTGTGTGTGATTAGCAACCCATCAGGACCGACATACAGAGAGGGGGCTTCGAGTTAGAGACTCCAGACAAAGAAACACGGTCAAAAGTTTGCTTCTGGGAGGAGGCCAGGAAAAGTAATTAGCTGTCCATTTGTACACCCGTTCCTCCTGACAGCTGTCACCCCTTCAAAGGAAATTAGCTGCAGTAAAGCGCAAAGAAAAGCCACAAAGAAGAAAAATAAAAATTGTTAACCGCTGTTGCGAGGGAGATGGCTGGCATCCGCTGTCGCCTGCTGAGAGATGCCACCCGAAAAACACCTGCTGGCTGCTGGTGGATGATCAATCCAGGCATAAAGAACAGAGGGATGGAGAGACGATGGGGGAGTGAGAGCTCTATCCGGGAAATGATAGCGGGGAGTTAGGAAGCGATGGCTTTGGGTATAATAATGCAGCTGGCAGGGGCCGGACGGAATATACGAGAGATGACGCATATTCTACCTCTCCCACTCATAACGCAGCTGGGTGCAGCACTTCACTTTGACTGTAGGTTTTATAGGCTTCACATCAAGGCCGTGAGCCTGCGCTGCTGATCAAAAGTAAAGTACAGTACAGAGAGGGAATGAGAGAGAGGAGGGAAGGAATCAACATCTGTGGCAGAGGTATTAATCTGACTCCCATTAAAAGCTGTGGCCATAATAAAATACTCAGAAAGAGTCGAATCATATTAAGAGGAAAATGCTGAGTGCAATCGATACCATGGCGGTGCACTGACGGGTGAATAAAACAGGAGAGGGGGAACAAAAACAATCACTTCTTTCTCCAGCCAAGCGGGGGCAGTATTTCATAGCAGTGATTGGTGCTTCTCATCATTTGAAATGCCTCTGTCACAGCCTGAGTGGGGAAAAAAAGGGAGCCTTTATTTATTACGGCAATAAAGATCAGAGAAGGGCCATCATTTCAGAATACATAAACAAATAAATAAAATAAAACAGGCGTGCAAATTCATAAGACAAGCCAGTTCAGGGGCCTGTGCTAATGGTCCCCGCAATGGAGTTGAGTTATAAGCAGAGGGAGGCTGTGGATAGAGGGACAGAAAGAGAGAGTGGGGATGATGGAAGGAGGTGTGGGGGAGTTAAAAGACTGGGGGATTTGGGAGGCAGCCAGGTGGACTTGCTGGCTCACCCTCGGTCACGGTAAATTCAAGAAACTGCCTCACTGGTGCAGGGTTAGCGGGCTGAATTACCGCCTATCTGCGTCCCTCTTGCTCTCCTCCTCCTCCTCTCTTCATGTCTTTAAGAGTGAAGGGAGAGGGCAAGGAAAAAAGACAAGCCACAGAAGAGATGAGCTGTCTCCGTTTGCCCCAAACATGCCCCCCCCTCATGTATCCTTGAAGCAGTGCAGCCACTGTCTCCTATTCATTATCTCTCATTATCTTTCAATTGGAGGCGGGCCAGGAGCTTGTGTTTTCTTTGCATGCCGGCCACAGACTTACAAGCGAATCGATGAAGGAGGATACAATGCTCGACCCCTTATGTTATTACTGCTTTAATTAAAACAATAACAGCAGCTCATGCTCTCCACTCTTATGGGGTCGTCGGCTGGCAACTTCTCAATCTCTTCCCATCTGGATGTACATTTTTCCCATCATCCCCTGAGTCGGCGAGGCGAGCCGCTTTCTACAGTATGTATGCAAATGAGGTTTGCAATGTTTATGTGTGTGTGTGTGTTGCTCCAGGTTAATCACAGAGTTTTGCGCCGCACTGACTCCATGAAAAAGCTGACTTTGAGCTTCTTCTCCTCCATACCTCCCTCTGCAGACCCACAACTCTCCCCCAATTCCCTCTCCCTCCCTTTTTTCCCCTCTTCCAGGTCTAAAATTATCCCTCCATCTCCTTCAGGGAGCCAAAACCCTGCCAATCAAATCCAGTGCAAAGAAAAAAAGAGAAAAAAGAAGATGCTCTATAAATAAAACATAATCCTTTAACAAATCTCACCCTCATCTTCCTCATTACCTTTGTTCTGTCGCTTTTTTCCTGCCCTCTTTTTCATCTCCTCTCTTCTTCACTTCACTTTGCCTTTCTTCTCATTTTTTTCCAGCTACCCCCCTTCTTCTCCTCCTCCCCACTTGCTTCCACTTGGTCCACAACTCATAATTTTCTCTTCTTGCTGCCATCAGGTCTAATCTCATCCGAACATCTCCCTCTTTCTCCTTCCATCCCTCTCCTCCCTACTTTCTGCCTGATCTAATCCTTGAATATCTGTTCCTTGCTTCCTTTCTTCTTCCTCCTTCACTTCCTTATCATTTACCGCATCATTCACCAATCATCTTCCTCATCAGCTCCATCCTAAACATCCCCATCTTCCCTCTTCCTCTCCAAGGCCTCAGGAGAGCGTTCTCTTTCCCTCACCCCTTATCTGCCGTCTCTTCCATCCCATCCTTTCTTCCTTCTTTTTCTTCACATTACCCCCCTCCATTCCTCCTTTGCAATAGTTTTCTTCCAAGGTGCAATAGGCTTTCAGTCCCCTTGCAATCTCTCTTTCTTCTTTCTGAGACTCAGTGGGAATCTTCTTCTGCCTCTCTGCTGGTTTCCATCTCCACACTCTCCTTCGCTAAATGTGATTTGTTCTGCAGCTCAAGTCTGCAGCATAATCGCGCTGTTTTTGTAGTGAGCAAGCCGGGAGAGCGGAAGAGAGAGGGAGGAAGGCGAGAAGGGAGGAAGAAAAAAAAAAGAAAAAGAGCGAAGAGTGAATGGGACAAGGGACAAAACAAATGAGCAGAGAGGGATACTCAATATCCCCGCTTTTCTTCCCTCTTTCATCTTCTTGTCTAACTTTTGCTCCTTTTAATTGCGAGTCCCATGTAGCTAAGACCTGTTTTCACTTTTTATCCCCCTCTTTTTCATCTCGTCTTAATCTCTCCCTCTTTGGCATTAGTTCCAAACTTTCTCCCTCCATCACCCACTGGTGTAGCGTAAGCACTGCAGTGCTAATCAGCTAAATCAGCAAAAACTCTCTCCATTCTTGACCTCTCATTAGAAACATTTACTTTCTTTAACTCATATATTTCACATCCTGATGCTGCTCCCAAGCCGCCTTCTTTGGCATTGAAATTTCTTCTTTAATTCCTTTTTTTATCTCTTCATTTCATCCTTTTGCTTCCCCTTCTCTCTTTTAGTCTGACCTTCCTATCTTTATGTCTCCCCATTCTTTTGGGCTACTTCAATCCCCTCATCCTCTGTATGGTGTGTGTCCCTGATCCCTCTCCTCAACCCATCACTCTTGCAGCTCCCTCATCCACCTCTTCCTAACCTTCACAAAGCTTCCTCCTCCTCTCCCTCGGTCCCCCTGCTTCCTCTCTTTCTGACACTTACAGCTGGTTAGCTGTATCTAGTGTGCAGCGTTTTATGGCTCGGGCCTGTCACGAGCCCAACAACCCTGCGACAACGGCCGCTGCGTGCACACCCCGACAGCGGCTTAAAGGAAATTTACAGGGCTATTACAGCGACGGCTATCACACTGGAGATTCACCACAGCCAAAAGCACTGGTTTTAACACCCCGTCAAAATCCACCACATGGCTGCCTTCCCTTTGCTGTGTAGCTGTGCTGTGTGCTTGTGTAACACTGTTTATGTGGAATAAAGGAAATGTGGAAAAAAAAAATCTGTACGCTTGCTTGAAATGATGCTAAATGTGTACAAGAGAGTGTATTTGTGTACAAATTCAAGGCCTGAAACAAAACTGCCCTACTGGCATGGATTACATAACCGTGCCGACTGCCAAGACACAAACTCATTCTTCCTCTGCATCCCTCACTCCCCCATTGTTTCCCCCCTACCCAGAATCCCCCTCACACTACCAAACACAATGTCCTTCTGTTGAGCTGATATGCAAGAGAAAAAAGCAGTAAACTGAAAGAGAGAAGGTACTGTGCACAGCAGCACAGTGTTTGTTTACCAATGAGCAGCAGTGGAGAGAGAACATCTCCATGTATTACACACATTATAATAATGACAGGAGGTATTTATAGAAGCTTGCAACTCCGTCACTGAGCCCACTCCACCTCATGTTCTGCTTTTCTCACCACCTCTGCATCGTGTTCAATCAGCCTTACCAGTCTTGGTTTCACATCTCGACCTCATGCAGCTCTTTGCAGGGCCTTGTCTCTTGTTTAATTCCCGTACCCCTCCCCTGCATCTCTGTCTATGTTGCAAACACACACAGCCTGTGTTGTTCTCCATCTCTGTCACCGTCTTGCTGTTATTCTTTTTCTGCCCCTTCTATCTCAAATACAGTACGAGTTTCCTTCCAGCCAGGTCCTTATTTCTTGCCCCTTTGTCGGTCTGTCTTAGTCTCTGTGTGTAGTGGCGTCTCGCACAGCACTATTTCTTGTTCTGCTGGTTCTAACTCTCCCACTCTGGGGTCCAACTTTGTTTCTTTAGAGAAACAGCTTTTTAAATCCATCTTTATTCCTGTGTTTTCATTCACGACTGAGTGTTTCAGTCCTTCCACCCAGTCCCTGCTACTTTCACCTCTTGGGTATAGGCTCCTGTCTTCATTTCTCTCTGGTATTAATCTTAATTACTTATTCTAACTTAATTACGAGCAGTTTTAAAAATCCATCCGACACTTCATGATTCCTCTGCAAGCTTTTCCCTATCGGCCATGCACTTAATCTCATTTGTATCAGATAGAATTGTATACAAATCTGTGTTTTCTTTTCATGTAACAGAGATGAATCCAAAGGGAGTTCAAATTAAGAGCAAAAATAAAAGATACAAACACATCTCTCACTTGCGCCAAATTGCCACTTCCCTTCTGTAATACACAATGAGAGTGTGCGTGTAAACATTAAAAGGCTTGTTGCCCTGACATTGACACCTGAGTTTCCCCCTGGAATCAATAGTGCACGTCTCATTTAATCTGTGTATGTGTGCGTATGGACATTTGGGTGCCCATGCGTGCATGACTTACGAGTGATGCAGAGCAGGACCAAGACCAGGCTGCGCAAGGCCAGAGAGAAGGGGGCAGGGAGGAGGCGGCAGAGGACACAGCTCCGGACAGGCTTCATTGTGTATTGAGAAGCAGTGTGTGTTTAGATGTGCACGTTTGATCAATGGCTCCTCTGTGACCCTGCTTGCACTGCTACGGAAAAAAAACAGCCAGTGCACAAACACACACACACTCCGATTTGTTCCTCTGTACTGCAATGCTGCAGGCACGTGCACACATGAACTGCCCAGCTTTGCTTCAGTGCAATCAAACACAAGTTGTTGTTTGAGGATGGCTGTTGGAGAAAGGACACTTATGCAAGCAAAGAAAATGCTAAACTGCACAGGATTCAATTGTTGCCATAGTTTGCTCACAATGCACAGAAGTTAAGCAAGAGCTCAATGCGCTAAAAATGCTTGCAGAGATTAGCTTTGGGCATCCAAAAGTTCAAGTGTTAATTCCTGCACCAGACGCTGCTTAGGAGAAACTAACAAATTATGTTGTCTTAAATCCATAGAGTGTAAAAGCCTTGCTGCCACAAAAAGCACAAAACCCACTCCCATCTGAGCACAACAACAAAGCAAACACTGCTAGGCTAGCTGTTTTCAACCACAGTGCTCCTATCCTCCTGAGACAAAAATCCAAAGCTTCTCAGATCAATAAACCACAAAAATCAATACCAAAGTGACCAGCGGTGACCTGCAATACTGAGTTCTTTACCAGCAGAGCTTTTCAGGAAAGGCAGCTGAGCAATTAACTAAACTAGGGTCAACATAATTAGCTCAAAACCCACTGTGCACTGCAGTGTCTAACTTAAGCTAGCTTTGAGCACCAGCGGCCTTAACAATCAGCCCCACAATCCACCACAACAACTTACTGCTTGTCTCCTGTAGGTCAAACCACACTACCCCCAAAGAGCAGAAAACATCAATGGCACTATAATTCAGTCAAATAAACACAGAGAAACTGTCTTCAAAAGCAAGTGGAGTGTATAAGCATTGATGTTGACTGAATGCTTACTTTAAAAATAGATCTACCTACATTTCCGTGCCCTTGAGGATATCAAAATCTAGGGCACCAGTTCTCATTCTGATACAGATTGTAGTTTAATGAGTCAAGTAAGGTTTCTGTACTCCTCACCCCGCAAATCAGACGGCATGAGCCAATGTTCCCTTGAGTTACAACTAAACCGGCCAGGTCTCTGGAGAGGTGAAGACACTATCCTGCAACTCATCGGGAGATAGCTCAGGTTAAATAAAACCCATTGAGCTAGAGTGGAGCTTTATAGAGACAGAAAGTGGAAGTGCTTGCCCTGTGTAGAACTTGCAAAGGGCTGAACACCTTGCAGCCAGAATTTCAGACACGACACTTTTTTGGTTTCTTTTTCTTTTTTTTTCTTTTTTTTTTACCTTAGAGACTTGCACATTATTCCCACAAGGTAGCCACCATTATCCGCTTGAATGCTAGCTCTCCTTTAATATGCTATCATGTATACACCGTTGCGTAAATGGACAGTGATTTTACATGGTAATTTCAGACTCCACAGAATAATCACAGGCTATCAGACAGTATAATCGGCAAGCATCGACCAGCCTAACTCTTTCTTTTCAACATGCTCCACTGGCTGTAGTCAGCTCCTGGTCTCCCTCCAGAAACACACTGGATCATGCACACAGATCTGAAATCCTGCTGTTTCTCACATCCAGGCAGAGCTCTGCTGATTGTCAGGACCTAATGCATCATCGGGCCTCTGTGTAGCTTTTGTGCGTTTTGTATGTGCTTAATATGTACGAATGCACCTCTGGTGTGGAGACAAAGCGAGACGAGCAGCACCACACACCTCACTGAGCACTATCTGATGGAATAAAGTGCAGGTGTCATCCTCAGATTACAACACACCGCATTCACTCTCTGTTGCACTGCAAGCACAATGAGCCCTAACAGTGAAGGCCTTGACACTTCTGGCAAAGCCCAAAGCGGATCATCGCCAATCTCCCCTACGGTGCAGACTTCACCGGTCAACTGGCTGACGCTGAGAAAATTACTCTGTTGGTGTACACAGGCAACTTGGGTCTGGAGCCTGGCAGCAGACTGACGGAAACAAAGGCAATTCAGTTGTTCAAATTGATCTCCTTAGATTGTGTTAAGTTTATCCGCTCTTCCTTCCTCCTCTATCCCCTCCTTTCAATCCTCCGGTTGATCTGTAGCCGCCAGTAAGTCCTGCAAGTTTGTCCTCCTTTCCATTCACTTCTCTCCTGGTGATGTAGAAAATTGCTGTAATCCCAAAGTAGTATCACTGCAGATCACATCCATCAGTCTGTCTGCTTCCTATCTGTCTACTTGTTTATATAACCCTGTCCACCCTCCCCTCAGTCAGAATGTGTGTGGGGATCAGTGTCTGCATATTTTGCATACTATTTTGTGAAGGTTAGAGATGAGTGTGTGTGTGGATGGAAGCAGTGACAATGGTTTCCTTTCAGGTCACTACACAGTGCCGGCGTGTGTCTGTCTGAATGTGCTCGTCTGTCCAGTGTGGACTGAAGCAGAGTGTACATTTGGTTGTCTGTTTGGCCCTTTCACTATCTACCAACCATTAATTTATCCAAGCAGGCGCGCACACACAGGCGTCATAGTGCCTCTTTATGTTAAATGGACGTTTTTATGGCTGCTGGGATGCGCTCAACTGTCTGCTGACAAGAACTATGTGCATGCTTGTGAGCGGCGGTCGCAATTGGAAGCGGATGTGGAGAAGGCTGGACTGAACATGACTCCGACTCTGGGACTGTTATGTGTCACACTGATGTTACCTTGTGTAATAAAAAATGTCTGCTTCGTGTTTTTATACAGGAAAAACAGATTAGATTGCTAACAGCTTGTCTAACCTGTCAGTGTGTTTCACATCAACCAATCAAGCATAATGCAGTTCCACTGTTCATGCTCATTGACACATGTACTATCATTACTGCTATTGGCAATAAAACCTGCAATACAAAGCCACTGATGGAAGCTAACTGCAGCACACCCTGCGTCTCTGACTTTCATTGTCTTGTAAAGTGTGTCAGGAAACACAGTTTTGCTTTTATATTAGCACCTCCGCTTGTTCTTAATCAACTGATCAGTTCTAATCAGCCACAAGCTGTATTTACAAACATCTTCGTGCTTTTAATTTGAATCACGCTGCTCTCTATTATCAAGTCAAATAAAGTCAATTTTATTTATTAAGCGCTTTTAACAAAATAGGGTCATCACAGAGTTCTTTACAGAGCAACAAAGGACATAATTACAGACAAAAGGAGGAGCACATTGCAAACATTGCACCACTGGCGAGAGTGTGTGTTCTTCAGAGTCCCTGTGAGTACAACCCCCCGATGGGTGTATTTGTTTTTGTCGCAGTGTGTGCGGAAGGAGAGGAGGTAAACGCAAACTGTGTCCCCTAACCCCCCCCCATTCCCCCCCTCTCGTGCTCTCTCTTTCTGTCTCCCGCTCTCTCATCCAAATCAAATTTTTAATGGGCTTCATTGGTGCCACCGTGGAATAAGTGTTGCCAAAGCACTTAAGGGGCTTAAGTCAGCGGCGTGCTGAAAATATTAAGCACTCAAACAGCCTTACAAGGATCCCTGCCTGCTTAAGTATGCCGAGGAGGTCGTGCCAGCGTTTAATACCAATGGTATTAAAGCGCCCTGACAAGGGAGAGGAACAGAAATGTAGATCTATATACAGTATGTCCCACGACTGGGGAGGAGATGGAGAGATGGAGGCTGGAGGGAAGAGTAAGAAGAGTAAGAAGAGGTTGAGGGAGGGAAGGGTCATGAGCTTGGAGACAAAGGGGAGTTGAAGGGATTGACCAAAAACATGGAGAGAGTGGTGAAGGAAGAGTACAGCTCACGGCTAACAAGAGAAACAGAGAGTTGTAAAAAGTAGTGAGACAGTTGAAGAGAGGCAAGGGAAGGTAGAAAATTAAAGAAAAATACAAGCAGTGTTGAGGAGAAGAGCTGCAAGGGAATCGGGCCAAGGTGTGGGAGGTACGGGTTGATGGGATAGCTGTGAACCAGCAGCAGAGGGCTAATGCAGAGATTCTATCGGGAGGCTTATCCAAGATTAAATTTCTCTTTGTCCTTAAGGCGCTTCTTGGGTAAGCGGAAGTGTTGAATTTATTTCTTATGTCTCCCTCGAGGTTGTGCAGGAGAGTGTTGGGGGAATGTATGTGTGCATGTGTGTGAGCATGTTATAGGGGGTTCATGTTTAAATGTGTCTGTGTAGGCGGGAATCTTAAGGGTTTATTGGCTGACCGTGCAGCTTGTGAAGGAGGGCATATGTTCCTGAAAAGAATAAAGATAAATCAGATGAACATCTCCCTAAAGGTGTTCAGGACAAACAAACGTATAGGTACTATCAATGTGGTTACATTAATCTAGCCATGTGAACTCTTTCATGTAGATAACCGTGAATATAGATTGCATACATTTCTTAAGGGAAATGCTATTTATAGGTTTATTTATATTTAGAGAGATTGGTTTATGGAGCTGACACCAAGTCCCCGGCTACTAGAAAGTTTAATCAATCACAGGAACAGATTTTTGAACAGTTGTGATTGAGTAATCCTCCTGGGATTTTCCCCAGTCTGTACAAAATTCACAAAACTTTGCATCCAATACAAGATTATGGAGAACTGATCATTTCCTACGAACCATCTTAAAAATTTACAACAACCGTTAATATAAGCAAATTGGGAATTTGAAAAAAAAAAAAAAAAAAATCAGTTGAGGATTCAACTCCAACCCTTCCATACCAGAGGAGGTACGAAATTTTAATTTTGCCCAACCTGAGATGAAAAATTACAAGCCACAAGACATCAAGGATGTGGTGTGATCAGAACAGCCAGCTAGGAAGGATTTCAGACAAAGACGTAGTTTCAGATGAAAAGTCTGTGTAGTCTCCTGGTTGGGTCTGGGGTCATCAAAATTTTCTGTATTGTTGAACTTTTTGATACCACAAAGTTTAAAATAATCTCAGGGCTATAAAATTTGACGTATGAAAATGCCTCAAAACTTGAAGTCATTTTAACTAAAAGCTGTGACAGACCAAGACTAATAACAAGCAAGTGCCAAAAATAAACGCAAAACAGAGAAACAAAGGTAAGGTTTCTTTTTGATTGTTTTCCAACAGTAACACTCTCAGACTGATAGGCCCACACTTTCACACAGTGGTGCAGGAAAGAGCAACATTTTCTTTGAGTTAAATCACTGTGAGTGTTTCTGCCAACTGTCCTGTGGTGGGATGAACCAAAATGCCACATTCTTTTTGGAAACCATGGACATTGCATACTCAAATCAAGAGAGGACTGGGACTCTGCACCTTGTTATAAGCTCATACTTCAAAAGCAAACATCCATGATGGATCAATAAGGATGGGTAGATGGGTAGACACACAAGGCAAGACACCATGCATGCGTTTTAAGAACAACATATACTGCCATTAAGATCATCTTGACTTTTTTCATGGAAGACCATTCATATTTTGGCAAGACAGCACCAAACCACATCACAACAGCTTGACTCTACACTAGAAGACTCCAAGTGACAGCTAACTACCGCCAAATCTTTACTAATCAAAGTGATAGATTTTATGTTCATCACTAAGAAAACTTAAGTGGTATTAATGGTTTCACTTCATAAAGATGGATTTCTCTTTAAGTGAGACACTGATGTGTTGATGTGCTTTTTTTCTGCATTGACTGGAATAGTCCAAGTTAAAATTAATAAACGATCCTCTCAGGCATTTTTTGCTTGTTATGAAACAGACTGAAAATAATACTGATGCCATAATTTGACCAACAAAAGCTAAAGGGCCATCAGGAGTATGATGGATTATAAATTTGTAATTGCTTTCAGTATCCACAACTCAGATGAGGCAGTTAACGTTCTGACTAAATTACTTTGTTTTTTCTGACAGAGAAGACTCAAATTGTGTTTATCCACTCTTATCCAGAAAGCAGGATGAGATATTCATTTTGTTTTTAAATAATACTTAGGCATGCACAGGACAAAAACAGGAAGAAGTGTACTTTTTTGGTCACAGGGGGCACCAAAGTCACAGCAAAGAAAATACCTTCACAGAAGCTTTTAGAGACATTTTTCCCAAGATTCTGCATGGCTTTTTTTTTGGGAAGGATAGTCTAAAGATGACATGAAAAGTTTGGTGTCAATGAAGCAGAAAATTAACTGGGAAAAAAAAGGTTAAACTGTTTTCACAAATTTTGAAAAAACAAACATATCGATTTTCTGAGTCTTGTTGTCCTCTTGTTAATCTACAGAAACAATTGTTTAGACAAAGCTTTTCGAACAATGACCAGCTCTGCTTGCTCAGCTTCCCTCCCTGGTGCTCTGCACTTCCTCTCTTCTCATCTTCCTGATTTCTTGTTTGTCTGGCTGACCTGGCGTTAATAGCTAGCCGAGAGCCATGCACTAGCTAATCCAACTGGGTTTGCTCTGAACTCTCTAATTAGAAAAGTCACAGCTCCTCGATCTATCGGCACTATCACCGACTGCATTTTCTGGAGGCATGGCTCAGGCAACTTCCTGCTCACCTCACGCTGCCGGGCGAAGGGATCAATATGGCCCGATCATTTGGGTACATTTCAAGTGACAGCACCAGTCTCTCTTCTCACAACCTAGGATTACAAAGTTTTGATTTTCTTTAGTTTTTCGCAGCTTGTTGACAGAAGAGTCTGGCAATAAATAAAAGTCAATGTGGCCCACACTCCAACAATCCAACAGGAATACAAAAAAAGAAGAAGAATTGAAACACTGCCTGTATGGAATTACACAGTTTGGATGTGAATGCATAAGCAGGTAGAGTATTTTTCCATTGCCTTTCTACTTTTCCTCACCTGCTTCAGAGGATCAACAGAAAACCAAGAGAGTAAGCTCTTTTACTAGGACATCATACTCTGCACTGTTTTTTTCCCAGATAGTGTTTTTCTAGTCAAGGATGTCTATACTCCATATAGACATTCTTTTATTCTTCTCATGCCTTTAACACATTTGTCATGCATCAAGCTTGCCGTAAAAGAGACAGTTTCAGAGTTCCTTGTCAAGTATGACCAAGGAGTGAGCATGCACGTATGAACTAAACACTGTCAAGTGACAATCTGCAAGAATGTTGCTGATGGCTGACACACCTGTGGATGTATAAGCTAAGTGAGGCATGCTTTTGAAGCAGAAATACTTTACTTGATCAGGCAGAGCATTCATATCATTCTCGTATGCTCTAGCTTTCATGTTTTGCAAAGTTTGGCATTATTCACTTCAGTGCTGGAAGAAAACCTTTAAGATACAATACGACATCAGGTATCCAGACAGTTCTGAATCACATCTTAAAACTGTCCTTTGACTGTAACATCTGTATGAATCTTACATGGTAGGAATATTCTAGAGTATCTAGTTTCCAAAGAGCACAAAATTGAAAAAAAAAATCCAAATACCATATAACTGGAGCACACGGGATGACCATACACCTTATTCTCTCAAAATTAAAGGAAACACATTGGATGCCACATTGGAGGCCAAGGCAACAACTTAGTGACACACAACCTCCTCTTTGTGACTCTTCGACAACATAGAAAAGTTGAACTTCTTTAAATGGAAAAACCATTCCAGTTAGCGTAATCCCACTGGCAATTACTTTTCCTGCAAAACATAATTGGCAAAGCAAATTAGTATATGTAATTTGTTAGAGACAGAACTGCATTGTGAGCGACTGAGGAATCCCTGTGACATGACAGGAATTATATTGTGTTGAACAACTGTCAGGAGACCCTAAACAATGGCGCTTTATGAACAGAACTTTCAGATAAAGGGTAAAAAGGTGCCGTTGTTAAAAGTTAACAAAGAGATTCCACAGGTTATGCGCATAAAGAGGCGGCAGCTGGAGTGCTAAAGTGAATAACATCTGAAACACCAGCTTTCAAAATGGATATGTCGAGATTCAAGGTAGCTCCAGGGTTTCTCATTTACTCAGATAAAGAGAACTGCAGGATATGAGGTGTAAGCGTATGAGCCAACAAGGCTGGAAGCTTTTTAATGCAGATATGACACATAAACGTGCTCCAGGCCCTTGCTGTTTCAATGCATTAATACAAAGATACACAGTTTAAGTACCAGGATGCATTACAGGCATATCTTATGCATAACCATGCAAGGGTCCCCCCCTGTTGGGATGCAGAGAAACACTAAGCTCATTCATCCCTTATTCAGTAAGATAAATGCAAACAGTGTTACCTGCCAAGTGGAGAACGCACTGTCTGCGCTTTCTAACGAGTGTTTCTGCGTCTGTGTGTGTGTGTGCTGTGAGCCACATGCTACAGCACTACCTGCTGGGAGTAACACTCATTATCCATGTGGCATCATACCTCCCAGTGACAGGCTGCGACTCTCACGGCTCTCTGTTTTCTCTGCTGCAGTGCATGTGTCACTCTCCCTCGGCTTTGTTTTCCCGGTGCATGTGCTAACATTAGCGTAGTATGTGTGAGGCACCCTCCTTTGTTCCCTGATGTGTGTCACCCATGTGTTACAGATTGGTTGTCATCGTTCCAATGCAAGCCTGCACCAGTTCACTACCTGGATCTGCTCTTTCCAGGTATATGCAGGGGTTTTTTTGTGTTACTGATGTACGTGTCAGCCTGTCAGGATGCAGCTTATGATGTTTCATTTGTGTTTTCTCTCTGCAGGAGGATGGTTTGCATTTGTAGGTGTAGCTGGAAGCAGGGTCTGGACCAGGTTAGCTTGTGTGCTGTGATTAGAAATGAGTAGCTGTGTTCCACCTTGCCAGGGGGGTACTCTGCCAGGCTGCCTTGCCCCTATTCCGCCAATTCACAAACGCCCAACAAAGGGATAATTTCTCCCTTGCATGATATAATCTTTCCTTTCACCCATTGCCTGAATGGAACCCTTTTTTAGCTGTTTTTGTCTTTAACGCTTTTTCCTACCCTGGTTCTGTCTTTCATACTCACGTCCGTTGCTTTTCCAACCCCTCCCTGCCTGTCCTCTGTGCCTCCGACCCTTTTTCCTCACTCTCCTCTTCTCTCACTCTGACCTTACTCAGGGTCTCTGCTCTGAAGTCACTCTTGTTTCTCTTTCTCTTTCTTTCTCTCTTTCTCCCTCCCTTGCTCTCTCTGGAGGAAAATCACACACTCATCAGTTTGCCGGCTCTGTTCCTGACGAGCTGGCTCGCAAGGAGAATATTAACGAAGCTCCTCAGCCAATTAACACCTAAAGCACATAACAACCTTTTATGCCAGCAGACACACTCGCATGCATGTGCGCATGCACATACGCGTGCTGCACATGCATACACACACTTAATGGCGACAACACACTGTTAGGGCTAAATGCACACTCAGATAAGCAAAGAGGTGCACACACAAGTGTCAAAGCAAGGAAATGGCCATCAAACTCGCATACATGTGCCTGAATACACACACACTAATAGATTGTGCTGATGTGTGTGGGTGTATGAGGAGGGGGACATTTATAGGCACAAGGGGATGTAATGTAGAGAGAGAAGGAGATGCAAACAAAGTGATGAGCAGAGGTGAGGGAGTCGGGAAAGAGGAGAGGAAAAGACAGAGGGAGTGAGGGACAAAAGGGATGATAGTGAGCACGAGGACAGACAGATTTATGGAGTGTGAAAAAGGCATAAAGAAAGGGAGAAAATCTGTGATAGAAGGTTAACGTGGCTTAGCTTCCCCAGACATGGTTCATGCTAATTTGAAAGGTTTAATAGTGGGTGGGTGAACACACTGATACAACCACATGCGCACACACACATGGACACACTCACACAAACACAGAATTCTCGGACACTGGCATACACATTGTTGTCTTTGCCTGGACACAATGCATAAAACATGGTGCTTGGAAAGGGCATTAGCAGAAAACCTTTCCACGCACACACCAATTTCTGGACACATGTGGGGCAGTTTCATCGTATGCATAAAACATGGTGAGAGAAAGAGGGAGCGCATGAGCAGGGGGCGTAAGGGAGATACAGAGAACAAGTGTGAGCGGACAAAAAGCATATGGTAATGACCCGGATAACGAAAAGCGGCTGCGAGGGGTTGGGAGTCAGGGAGTGGGTGAGAGAAGGACAAGTGTGATAAAGTAATGGTGAGAAGGGCGGGAGAGGGAGAAACTTTCCTCACGGCCTGCTGCTTCTGGATTGAACAGCGTGCAAATGAAAAATGGAGATGAAATAATTAGACAGGCTGACTAGAAGCGCTCATCTAAATATGTAAATGCACTTAATTTTACTTTGATTTGCTTCACTGCTTCCCTATCACTCTCCCACTTTCCTTCCTCAATTCTTTCCTGCTCATCTGTTCCAATTCCACACTCGATTCGTGTTTCTCATCCCTTCTCCCAGTCTTTTTGTCATGTGCTTCCTTCTTCCTCTATGTCCTTTTTCTCCCACTCTGTCTTCTCTTGCAGCATATTAACGCTACAGTACGTTAATTCATTGTAGATACTTCAGGTCAATTATTCAATGTTTTATGGATTGAAGAAGTTGGAGAAAGAGAGAGTGTTTAATTAGTTCACACACGCCTGTCTGATTTTGTGATGGGTTGTGCTTGAATGGACATGGTTACATAGGCTACATGGACATGCACACTCCTCTACTTATTTATGGTTAATATGCCAATGTGTTGATTTTTTAAAGTATTTTTTTAATATAGGACTCAAATGGCACATGGACGATTAAAAAGTTACAAAAATTGGAGTTGGAGAGAAAAACATTCTTATTTTTTTGAGAATTGAGTAAGTACATCACAGTTTTAGCTAGTATGTAGCTGTAGTCATGGGTTGTTTGCATTCTGCGTGTGTATCTTTTAGGTAAGTCATTCCAGGACATTATTTCCTCCTTTTCCCTGGACGCCTTTTTTCTTGCTAAGTTGTAGTCAAGGTTGTATTGCTATGCAGGTTTGATGTCAAAGAACAACTCTGGGTATAAAACTTAAAGGCTAGCAGCCATTTGGCTAAAGACACCAGCAAACTTTGTATGAACAGTTTAACTCTTTAAAGGGGCTGTGAGGAGTTTGAAAGTGATATTGAAAAAGGCTCCACACTTTAAAATGAGATTATCTGGGGCAATATTGTTGGTTACAGGTTATTCTAAATTGCTACTTCTTAGCTTCCCAATCGGGTCGACCAGGACCAGATTAATTTACGGCATGTCTACGTCTCTATGAAAACAGCACACCTGCTGATGAAATTGAGTAGAGAGAAGAGATAAAACACAGAGATCTGTGTTTTTCTCTGCTTAAAACAATTTCTATGACTAATGTTGTAGTGATGGTGGACACAGGAGCCTAAATGTCAGACAGTAAAAGGACAGAAGAGCAGAAGAAAGGGGAGAGTGATACAGCCTAAGCTAAAGACTAATTAGCCTTTACCTTGGGCTGTATCACTCTTTAGCACAGCGGTGAAGCTGTTTGTGATAAAGTTCAATCCAACCCATGTGCAGCAGTTATTCTGCAGTGGTCTGTTCAAACTTGAGGGTCTATCAATGCAAGAAGAGTGAGGTTATGTTAGCTCTGCTTGGTAGATGACTGGCAGGACATAGCTAACCAGGATATACCAACGTATAGCCATGCTACAACATTTTCTTGATGTTACGTTTCAAACCGTAGCGCTACACAACTGTACTGATAAATACCTTACCTCGGTGCGTCGTACTCAGTAAAAAATTGTCTATTTAATTCCAAAACAAACACACACCTTGCTAAAAATAATTTACCATGGTGTGCGGAGATTCCGGGCCACAAAGTGGAAAGGGAGTGCAATTTAGACAGATCCTCCTCATAGCATCTTAAAGAAGTCTTTGGGAACAAAGTGAGAAGTCTGCCACTTGTTGCTGTCTTTGTTTGTAGTCTAATGTTGCGTTGTTGCACCAGGAACAGTAAATGTACCAACTAGTTGCCAGTAAGTTTGCAAAATGCTAATCTCTAATATAACTTTTATTTACAACTAGTGTTTAACCTTTACATCTAAACACTCCCTGTTGATTATACACACACGCTCAAAAAGTCCAGGGGTTTTCACATTTTACTTTTCTGTGCTCAAGTTAAAACACTCATACGTTTTTGTTGGCACAGTTTGCTCTATTGCAAGCTGATTTGTGGCTTATTTCCTTTCATTTTCTATGCTAATACTCTGCCTGTAGAATTCATCTCAACAACAAAATGCGTTTATTTCAAGATAGTGGAGGGTTTTTTTGTTGTTGTTCTAAATAAATCTTTGTTGTTGTGCTAGAAATGCTTGAGATTGGACATCAAACCTGTCCTATGTGTCTGCATTTTTGCTGTGCTTCACATGATTGACACCCTTTATTGTGATTCTTTTAAAAGTTAGCTCTTGTCATCAAACAATAAGAAACTATAAAGCGCTTTTCATTTTATTCATCTTGTTTTGAACCCATCGCTAGAAGCTGCCCATGATGCTGCAATCTCCTCAATCTTTTTAAAGTCCAATAATTATTCCAACAGCTCACAGATCCTCTTCTAATTAAATACATTGTGCATAAATCCTAAACATGACTGCTTTGTTGAACTTGTAAACAATACTAGCTGCAAAGCACTGTGAAATTAAAATCTCTCATCCTCTTTCCCCCTCTCTTTTCACAGCATTTAAATAATTGCTTTTTTAAAGTGTATGTTAACTGAACATGTTATTAAATTAGATTTTGCCTTTTTGTTGTCACTTTATTTTCAGACGTTTCTGTTGAAACAGAGATCTTAGTTTTAATGAGAGCACAGAATGTGGAGGTAAACACAGAAAATGAAAAACAGAGCTGGTTTGTTCCTTTTTTCAGGTGTGTGTGCATGTCTTTCCAAGTGTGTGTGTGTGCGTGTGTGTGTGTGAGGATTACAGATGAGAAGAGTCAGCATGGAAAAAGGCAGCTGTCCTTCTTAATGACAATCTGTCAGAGCTCCTCACTAACCGCTCCTCCTCTTTCATCAGTCTGTCTCCTCTTTCTCCAACCCCGTCCTCCTCTCTTTAGCTCGACTCGTAGCAAACATCCCTCACTGGGACACACACTTCCTGTTCTTACAAGGTGACTCTGACAGCAGCACTCCCCGAGTTTCCTCCTGCCTTTGTCTTTTTCTCTCTCTGCCTACTTTGATCTCTTTATTTCTGCTGGAATATCTGATTTGACATAATCAATTATAAGATATGGGATTCAATGACTTGTAAGTCTGGGACTCATGATCCATATCTCATATAAAATAAATGTGGTGTATAGATCGAACATTTGACAGAATCATACATAAGTTTAATGATGGTGTTCTGAGGATTGAGAAAGGACCAAAACTTAAAAAAAAACTTTTCTTTTATTTCCTCATAAGCACAATAACTTTGGTATATTGTTCAACATCTTAATACATTTCTCCTTTTTATCCTTCTGTTCAGCACTCAGAATGATTTTGTATGAAAAAGCGCCCTACATTAAAGCTCTGCTAGAGCATAAACCTCGCTTTTTTATTATAAATAACACAGTAAGATTGTCTTCTCAGACAAACCAAGAACAATGTCACTAATTTTGATACATGAGGCGGCTAAATCGAGGTTTAAGAGGCACTGCTTTTTACAAGGATTAAAGCAATGATTTCTGATATAAAAAGGCAAGCATGATTTATTAGATCATAACGATTTTATCACTTTTCTTCAAGCTATAACTTTGCTTTCTTTTTCACCATCTGTCTTTCTGCCACTGCTGTCTCCACTCCAGGAACATGAACTGTCTTATGGGTTTTGATGTGATTTGATTTTGTATCATTTTTTGTTCCTCTTGTTGTCTCGAGGCTTTGTAATCCCTTTATTTTTCATGTGTGTTTGTTTTTTCTGTCTCCAGGGAGAAAGAGAAGTGACACTCTATGTGTTCAAAGTTTGTTTCTTTTGCCGACATCAGGTAGCTGAAGGTATCAAACAAAGCATATACTTTTCTCTCAGCACACTGCCCACATACATCAGTGCAGCCCTGAACAGCTAGTTGGCATGTTCAAGGTACCTATCACTGCCTCCACACAAGCATCTCTGACACAGCTCTGTTTTTATTCATGAGCTCTCTTCTCCTCTTCTCTTCTTCACCTCCTCTGGCTATAACTACCCTCAGGCTCTTATTGTGCGTTTAAAATTCCACCACTGTTTTTACAGACGTAATAAGTATTATTGCTGTCTCGCAATAGACTGAACTGTAAAAACACGGCTGCAAACACTCACACGCGCCAACCAATCAGTCACAACTGCGCAGGAATAATTAAGTTGACATATCTAGAAAATATTAATCTCAATTTTAATAAGCAGAGAGGGACAAATTTATACACGCGCACTGACTGGCAGACTTTAATAAAAGCTCTTGTTTTCAATCTGCTAATTATTCCTTCGCTGGACTTTTGATTGATTGCTATGAGTTTTGGTTGAAAGAGGAAATTCATGTAGATTTCTGCCTCACCTCACCTCTTGTAAAAGACTCAATCTCACTCAGTGGATCGCAGAGGGAGACTGACCTGGACTGGCCTCTATCCCTCTTGTGCAAAGTCAAAGAACACTATCAATTCATCTACAAGACTTGTCCGTGCTTGTTTACTGCACAGTGGTACTACTGGGCCCTGTTTGCCTTTAACAAGCAAATATTCCTTCAACTACTTCATTGTGGCTGATAACACACGGTGTATCTATGGACACACTGTGTAGTGAGCTCAACACGTGCGCAAGCAAGCCTCTGTTTACTCCAGAACGACTCAGAGTGGACAGAGAGCCTGCCAAGCTACAGCAGAGGGATCCACCAAATGAGCCGAAGCAGCTCACAGCAATTAACCAGCCAAAATTTTATACACCTCTGGCCTGTTTTGAAAAAAAAAAAATAAAAAAAATAAAATCGAGATTTCACTCAGCTCGATCACGCTCAGCACGCTTGGTTAGCTCGACTGAGGGAACTCTAGGGGGTTGATACCTTCAAGAAATCAACAATGAGAGGAAGAATGAGACCCCAACTTGCATGACTAACACTTGTAACACTGCCGCTATCAGGCAGTGTTTTATCTGCAGAGCCCCAGTGCACCTGTTGGTGATTCTAATGAAGAGAATAACACCCCCAGCAGGGGACTAAATTAAGCTGCAGCAGTCACAAACAGGCCCTAATAAGGCTCTACGTGGGGCCTGCACACCAATAAGTACATCCAAGCTGTGTGTATGTGTGTGAAAGAGGGGGCTCCAGTTTTATTACATGACCTGAGGACAGTCTTCATAACTAAAATCTCTCTATATGTATTTAATTCAGTGAAAGATATTCCTCTCTCACACACACACACACGCACACACAAACACTCACGCTCCAACAAGTAGACACACACAGAGTTCTATGATTGCTTCGCTCTGACAGCAGTTCTCCTTTAATTTCCTTTTAGTCTTAAATGAGAGCTTTAGCCCCTGCTTTGGTAATGATAGTTATTACACAACTCTGCCTGCAGGAGGCTATCACACTCACACACACTCACACACAAACACACACACTTGCTTAACATTTAATTGATACATATGCAGTTGTGCAGTTCAATCATTGCGTTATTTTGAAAGCAACAGACATAGTGAACCATGCAAACAAGCATTTCTGCATGTTACACACTGCAGCCTATAGCTACCATCAACATGACCTCACACACACACACACACACACACACACACACACTCACATACAGTTACACACAATCAGCCATTCCAGCTGGTCCTTCCTCCACACCCCAGCTCCTCATGCTAACATCCGTCACCTAGCAACGGCCTATCAGGGAACACGCTCACCTCGGGACCCCGGTTGCCTGCCCCTGAAAGGCAGCCAATCAGGTGTGCTGCTCCCTTGGGACAAGCTACTAGGATGAAGAGGAGGAGGAGGAGGGTGTGTGTATGTGTTGGCGTAGGGGGAGAGTCAATAAGGCTTCGGTGTCACCGACACAAACCTCCCTCTCTTTTTCTCTCCCTCTGTCAAGCTTTTCATTTTGTTTTTATGTTCTTTTGACACGATTATTGATGTCAGAGCACTCCAGCTCTATATTCTCTGAGCTCTGCTCCTATCCCTCGCCCTCAGTGTGGGAGGCACTTTGACTTTTAAACCAAAACTTGTTTTTCTGAACATACTGCATCAGATACATGTGTCTGTGGACTGTGTTTCTAAGAGAATGGACAGGTCTGGACATTTTACGGTTTAATAAGAGAAAAAAAGTATTTTTTGTTATTGTCTTGATTACTCACTCTTTTCCATTCTCTATCTTGTCAAATTCAGCATGAAAAATCTATTCTGGCTAAGAAATAAGAAGAAATGCCTGTGACAATATTTTGCAATATGTTTCGAGAGGGATTATATCCCTCCAGAGGATTTTATGTCTTCCTGATTCTGCCAGGTGATTGACAGTAAGTGAAGCACATTGTGCAGCGATATGAAAGCACTCCACCTGGGGACTCTCTGGCACAATGAGATAATGATAAAACAGAACTCAAACAGGACCAAATCAGGGCTTTATTTTTTGTCTCTGCCATAGATTTTCTGTTTTTGGCAATTTCAAGTGTGCCCAAGTTGTTCTTTAAGTGGAATTAAATGGCACCAGAAATGTCTTATAAAGGCAGAAAAATGAACTATTATTTCAGGAGCTGTTAAGACACCGTTGGGAATAATATAAAGTAGAAAGGAACAAACTTAAACAAACAACAATAATATCTGCTCACAATAAAGCAGAGATGGTATTGTGCTGGCTGCTTTTATTGCGCTGACTTTAGGACCTTTAATCTTCACTCCAGCAAATGACACCCCAATCAAAACAACACAGGCAGAGGATCAAACTCAGCCTCACCTGCTACCATAATAAACTCTGCTCTCTATTTGTCTGATGTGCTGCTGGACTGACTCTGTGATCCCCTGTGCAGTACATCTGCACACATCTTTGGTCAGGACCTCTGCAGATGTTGGGTTGTAATTATAAAACATGTTTGACATTACTGTCGTGGCTCAGGTCAATTTGTAAGTTCACAAGGTGAGCTGAAATTGAATCTTAAAACCCTTCACTCTACCAGATACATTTAGGCTGACCACTGGTCCCCACACAAGCCTTTGATCCAATTGTCCGGGTGGGCAAATCTGCTGTAAATCAGCCTGATAATCCCCTGGCATACAACCAGCCTCACTCTGTCCATGTCTCAGAGCCTGATACTGACTCTACCTATTATTCACTGCAGCACCTTCTTCAACCACTATGTCCCAACTTTTAGGGCAAGCTTCAAATCATAAATATCAAGGTAAGCATCTGTTTGGCACACTGCCAAGAAAATATAGTAATTTTGAGTTGGAAATACCTGGTTAGAAAGCCAAAGTGAAACAGTAAAGTGAAATATGGGAACAAGCAACATCAGGATGTATTTCATGCTAAGCTTTCCAACTCTCTCATCTCCAATCATAACCCAGACTTAGCCTGGTTTTGTTTTATTCAAAGCAACTAGTTTGGCCGTAATAAGAGAGTTTGTGCTTTCCTTTGTAACTAGAACCCAAGATGAGATGAGCAAGATAAGATTTGGACTCTTTGGGTCCCTGAATATATGGCCTTCAAAGTGAGAACATCTTCTTTTTATGTCTGTGACTTTGTTGAGAAATAAAGCTTTATTTGAGCCTCCAGAGTTTTAATACCTCCAAGTCACTTTCTCCATGAAACCTTCTCACTTTCTTTTCATATGGTGCTCACCCCCACTGTGACCTCCCCTGCTAATAAAAATGTATGTGCACAGGTGTGAGGAACTCCGTCACCCACTCTGTTATTTTGTTAGCATGTCATCATTTCAGGCAGCAGGAAACACTGCAAACCTTCTGCTTTTTGTCTCACTCCATTCTGCCCTCCTCCATCACTGTGTCTCCCTCCGTCTGTCCCTGTGCCTCAGCTGCGATCTCTCCATCATTTCTATCTCTCCCTGGTGTGTTGTGCTTTTTCGCCTCATCACCTCACCAGCCCCTCTTCTCCTCCCCCTTTTTTTCTCCCTTTACCTCTCTCTCCCCCTCTGTTGTTGTCATTCAATACTTCTTCCTCTTCCTTCCGCCTTCTCCATCATGCTACCTCTCCTTGACTCTATCCTTCTTTTTTCTTCCTCCTTTAGCCCCCTACCTGCCCTTCTTCAAGTCATCATGCATCACACCATTTCTTATCAGTTTGTCACATTCTGCTTCTTGCTGGCTTTTTTTAATCTGAAACGCTATCTCTCCCTCCTTTCCTCCCTCACTCATGTCTTTCCATCTTTGCATCCTGTGTTTCATCTCCTGTACATGAAGCAATTATCTGGCTAACATCACCATTCCTGTCTCTTTCTCATGTTGTTGACGCTTCAGCGTTCCTTTCTGCTCCTCCATTCTTTTTTTCTTTTTGTTTGCATTGTGTGTCAAAGGCTCATTTTTACCTCTATTTACTTTCAAGTTTTTATTTCACATTATTTTTTTCTGTATTCACAGAAGTAGGAATTCTTTGCTCTTTTAATTACTTGTGTATAATAAAACATCACCTTTGTGTGCTCTTAAAACACAATTTACAACATAAACAGCAGCTCCTCTCCTCATTTTCACTTCTCCATCTATTGTGAGTAACATCGTCTTTGTCACATGAGGACTTAGGTTTGCTGTGTGGCAGCGGTTTCCTCCAGCAGGAAACTGAGCAATGTTTGAGTGCGTAGGAGCATAAAACCTAACTGAAAATCAGTTACAATGGATTTATGTGGAGTTTTTTTTCCTTTTTTTTATAAACCTCTCTGTGTGTTTTGATGAAATCACAAGGAAGTGACACTGATATGCCTGGAGTGTGTGTGTGTGTGTGTGTGTGGGCAAGTGTTTGTGTACGTGTATTAGTGTGTGGGTCTGTGTGCGTGTCCTTTGTGGCCCCTCCCCTCACTTGTCCTCTCTTTGAACTCTGCTTCAGTCCTCACCTCAACAACTGCTGGACACAAGGACAAGGAGCAATCAAATTCTGGAGGCACACACACACACTCAGACTCACTCTAACACACACATAAAGTATATCTCACATATAAAATGTGAAGTAGCTGCTGGCAGCAACACACAGACACATGGATACAGACACAAAAACACACAAATTATAGCCAGACACAAAAAAATATGAAGAAGTGGCTAGTGAAGCCCTTCAAAATAAGAGCATGAGAGCAATCACTGATGACAATCATGCAAATACAATCCAATACCCTCATGTGGAGCTGCAGTACACACACACATGCACACACAAATGCATGCATACAGATAACACTGCTTTAAAGAAAACACTTTGATAATGAAAAAGCCCTCAGGCCAAAAATTGTCCCTTATTAGTGATCAATTCCAGGCTAGTAGGAGTCAGCATTGTAAGATCTGCCACTGCACTTGCATGTGTGTGTGCGCTTTTGTGTTCATGTGCGTGCCCGCTCCTTAAAGGCCGATAGTGATGAAAGCTGCCCCGGGCGACAAGACAAGCCTCACCATGACACCAAACAGCCCCCAAGAGAATGCAGACGCCCAGCTGCTCGTGGAGAAGTGAAGGAGGTTCAGAGGCACAAAGGAGGAGGGGAAAAAAAGAAAAAGGAGTTCGCAAACAGGAGACGGAGGCCGACGAGGGAGACATATGAATGGAGAAAGTGCTGCGCTGGGAAGGAGAGACTGAGCGGACAGGTAATTTGTGATGACAGGATGAGAAAGGGAAAACAAAGAGGTAGCAGGAGACGGAGGGAGGGGGGGAAGCGGGGGAGAGATATGCAACGTGATGGAGGAAAAACACAAAAACAAGAAAAGATGAAAGCCATCACAGGGAGATGGAGGGAATCTTCATCAGGGAGGAGAAAGAGGTAAAAAGAGTATTTATCTAAGCCCTAAGGGGAGGAGAGAGCAGGAGGAATAGTATACAAGACAGGAAAGCAGAAAGAGGAGTGAGGGATGAGCATGAGCGATGAGAAAAGCTGAAGAGCAGCAGCCTTTTTGAAAGCTATTTGGTCCTGAGCCCCCATTAATTCAACCCGCATTCGGCTCCCTCTGTGAAGTGCTTTACTAACAATGGATTCATCAAGCAGCCTCTACCATTTGAATCTAACTCTAGAAAAAAGGAGGCCTGGATGGAGGTCTGAGTCTATGTGGTGGAAGAGACTCAGTAAAGGGAAAGAGAGGATGAGAAGGTCCAGGGCCGAGTGTGTGGGACTCCTCTATTGTGCTGAGAGCCATTCATAGTGAATAGATGCTCATGGGAAGGGTGGAGTGTCAACTTTTACTGTCACAAAGATGAGTTATTGTTTATTCACTGGGGCAGACACAAAAGAAGGCAGTGAGGATAACGGTGCCTTTGTGTGAGAATGCGCCACAGAGTACGTGAGAGAGTGCTAATAAAACGATATATTCTAAGAGAGCGTTTGCGGGCTGAGTCAAACAAGTGGAAGGAAAATGCAACATGATTACTAGACACGGAAAATTTGAGTAATTACATGCAATTTATTCCCATGAAAATCATGTTTAAATGTCATCTCAGGGTGGTTCTCTGCATTCACGCGCAGTGTAGGCTACAGTGCTGCATTTTCAGGAGGCCACGCATTTCTCACATACCCAGTCCCCTACATAATCAGTAGCTCTTTCTCCATCACTCGTCTGAATCATTTCCAATTTTCTAACTCCTATTGTTGGAATTATATACAATTTACAGTGCATTGACACATTATAAATCTCTTTTTATTGCTAAGCCCTTTCCTGTGATCATGCTTGGACACACTGAGGTCATTGTAAGCTGGGAAACGACCGGAGACAAAAGCTCTCCCTATGGTTGTTTCATCTTTTAACTCATCCATTGCCTCCTAGATCCTTACTTTTCTCGCTGTCATACTTTGACAAAAAAAATGAGACATCCAATAATAGACAACAGGGACTAAATGAGACAAGTGATTCTGATACGGTGTTGTAGTCTGTTGTAGTTTGAGATTGTCCCATTCAGTCAGTAAAGACCTGGTCCTGCTCTCCATCCTCTGAATCTGGATGTAGTCCTGTTTGGGTTCAAGTCTGAGTCATCAGCGATTAAGTCAAAGTCAAGTCATTTGTCACTGGAAACACACCAGATCTGTTTCCCTTCTGTTGCGTGTGGACTGCATGCACTTCATCCGTCAACTCAAACCAGCCGTGTAGCCGTCTGGCACATAGCAGGACCGCCAAACAGCCAGAGTTGCCAGACCTAAAGTTCCTGTCTTTCCCACACCAATGATGATGATGATGATGATGATGGTGGAGCATCTGGTGAAAGTAGAACCTGACCTGAATTGAAACTTATCAGATCAAATATCATTACCTCCGCCAAGGAGGTTATGTTTTTGGTAGTGTTTGTCTGTTTGTCTGTGAACAACATAGCCTAAAAACTTACTAATGGATCTTCACGAAATTTTCAGGAAATTTTCAAAATGGGATAAGGAAAAAGTGATTAAATTTTGGTTGATATCTGGATCACCATCTGGATCCTGGATTTTTTTCAAGGATTCTTTATCATTGTGAAAAAGGGCAATTTTCACCATATGTGCATATAACTTCTTGATAAATGGTCACATTGCTTTGTAAAAGACTACAAGACAAGGTCACGGTAATTTCTGATGGATGTAAAAGTACGATCCAGATCCTGGCAATATTCTGGATACTAAGATCTGGAATACAAAATATGTACTGGGCCATAATAATTTTCAACACTGTCAGGTAACAAATTATGGTACAAACCTGCAACTAACACCAAATAGTAGCAGACAGTCTGCTGCAAGGGAGTATAAAATTAAAGTAGGACTAAAGTGTTGCATGACAATCAGAGAACTACTTTCCTAGTTGCAGAATGTAGCCGGACCAGGATGTGTCTGGTGTATTTTTGCCACCCAAGTCTGAATCCAAGTCCTGGAGTCAAGCACTACAGAACTGTCTTATTTAAGTACTTGCACTCTAAATACCTCTAGTACAGCCTAATAAGCTGACATTGCAGGTATTAGTATGCACACAAGTCCACAACCAGTCTGATGCTGTAATATGTAAGCTAAAAACAGCTTGTTCCACCAGAAATCCATAGTCCTCTACTTCTTCAAAACCAAGCTGTGCTGTACCACCACTTCGGGTAAGTGATACATGACGCTAACAACACAATGTGTTATTTGTGTTGCCATGTGACTTTAGGCAGGGCTGAAAACACCAGTAACATGCTGAAACATTTGTGGACGCAGCATGTGTTGCCATGTGGTCGATGCTCAAAGTCGCTGGTGTTTGGGTTGAAAGAGTGACCCTGTTATCAGAATGCATCAGCGGCTGTCAGTTACAACAGCTGTTGGTGAAACAGAAAGAGTCCTCACAAATGCACACCAGCTTATGTTTCAATATAATGTCAAAATAAAGTCAGAAATTCCTCTGATAAAAACTCAGAAATATTTGCAAGGGTAGTTTCAGCAGCTGTTAACTACCATGGCGCATTCAAGTGAAAGTCGCCAGCTAACAGGGTCACTCTATAGATTGAAACACCAGTGACCAAGTGCTTCCCAGTCTTCGCAAAACAGTGCAAGTACATATCATATCATATGTTAATTTTGTCACAAAGCATGCAGGCAAGACTGCAAGCATAATTGTAATCAGAAAGTAGCATAACTTGGATGTAGATGCTCTGTTTGTTTTTCAGGCAGCTTTCACCTATTATTTCTACTTTCTGCGAGTTTTAACAGCTGACAAATGATGCCACAAGGTCTTCTCTTCTCCAAGTCAAAATCCCAACTTGCCCTGGAAAAAATCTCTGAATAAAGCAAAAATGTGTTGAAACACAAGGTCACTCAACCCTTTTAAAAAGAGACGAGTGCAGTGGATATGTCAAACAAACCGTGTCCATGCTGGATGACTTCTTATTTAACCACTAAATAAAAGACATTTTGGTCTCTCTGAGCTGTACAGGACGACAGAATTGATAGTCATCGTATTACGTCTATTTGGGGTCAATGTTAAATGGCTGCTGTTTTCTAAATTAAATGGTACCCTCCTAAAATTTAAGTATCACAATTGATATCAGCAAGGAAGAAGTGGTTTAAAACATTGTTCATGAGGTGCCAAAGTCTCCACCCCTCTCCTGTTGACCCTCACAGGCTGAGGAAACAGTACTCAGCTAATATGCCAACCAATAAACGGCACACAGTAAACACTCTGCAGGGTTGTTTGTCCATATTAACACTCAGGACTCCAATAAAGTGGCACAGTTTATCACCTCACCACCTTTTAGCCATATTTTATTTCCCCTACACATTCACGGAAGTCACTGTGGGTCCTGCTGCCGGAAGACTCTGATCACTGCTGTTTACGGTAAATGAGATCCTTTTGCAAAGAGACAGCTCAGAGAATGTTCCGGTAATAGAAAGTGAAGAGACCAATGGGGATAAAATGCAAATGAGCTGCTGATTATGCACCGCAGTCCCTCTAAGTCATGGACGGATAATGAGATGATGGCCCCCCTGAGAATTGATGCGTAAAGGCACCCCCATCCTCCCCACTCCTAACTTTGGTGGGCAAGTGACCACACAAGTTTGACTTAACATTCTGTTTCTTTTTGCACTCAAAGCACCCATATTGCATGGTGTCACATGATGCAGTTAATATCCGACAGAACACCTGAAGGGTTTTCACACACGCACTGACCCTTTGAAGGTGTCACAATGGCTTCTTTCTTTGACCACTTCAAAGTGAATTTCCTGGGCTTTCTCCTCAGTTTTGTCCAAAGAGCCTTTTTGATTTTTCACTTCACAATGTGAAATCTTAATTTCACTTCAGACAGAGGTTGTGGATCGTGGGTCCACTTCCTTATTTGGCCCCTGGGCCTGCTTGCTGTCAGTGGTCTGGAAAGTCTGAAAGGTTCAGTGAGCAGTCAAAAACCAGAGCAGCAAGCGACAGCTTCATCACCTGATTTTCACCACAGTGCTATGGTCTTGAATTTTCAGTTAGAATTGGAAAAGATTCCTCTATTCTTTGGAGAAACATTTGGGGATCTAATTATGTAATTTAATGTAAAAATAACGAAGCTTGCAGAAACAGAATGTCTCAATTAAAGTGGATGGGTTGAAGGCACAGGAAGTGCAACAAAAAGAAAAAGTACCTTGAAAACAATACTTGTAAGTAATACATACTGTGACCAGCTTCATGCACTTTCTGCACACTGTATGCAGACATGCATGCACGCAAAGCAACCACAATAACAGCAACATCAATAGAGCCTCTATCCATTAATCCAAGCTGATTTGACAGTCAGGCGTACCCCCTGTTTATTCTCATCATTGGGCCTTGTTACGTCAGCCTATCATCAGTCTTTGTTGACCCTCACACACAAACACCCACGCACACAGACACACACTCACTACATGTCTCTGTGACACAAACAGAATTGAGAAAACCCAAGAGACCATCACTGCATGAAAAGACTCTTCTCCGAATGGCTGGTGTATTCAGGCCGCTCCCCCTGTGGAACTGCCCTGTATTGACAGAGCAGAATAGCGAAGGCCTCTGTCAAAGTATGAGACAGAGCAGTGTGACACAGTTCTCACACTACCTGAATAACACACTAAATAATACACAATACATCCAACCTTTAGAAGGGCAATATCGCTGCATTGTAGCAATGATCTCATTGTGTTTGAGGCCAATGTGAAGCCACATTTTAACTCTGTGAAGGTGAATAAACCCGCTGTATTCTGAGTGAAAGAAGCAACGTTTGAATGAAATATGGACCCGGTCTGAAAACACAATCAATGTGACTAACTGTGAAAGCAGTGAGGTGTTATTCTTATCAAACGCTTTTATCTGGCTTGTCAACCTTGGGAGCCATATGTGCCTGTGTCTGTGTGAATGTGTTTTTAAGTAAAAGTTGGTTCTGCTGTCCTCACTTGTTGTTGAAACCATAATTCAGTTCCACACATTGCGTCACAAAGTGTATGTCTGTTGCGCTACTGTAAAAGGTAAAAATGTGTTTATGTAGCAACTCCAAATAAGTACAGCAAAGTGCATCTCAAGTCGATAAAGCCGCAGAAACGACAAAGACAGACTTCATGCAGTAAAAAAAAAAGAAAAGCAGTCGTCAATAAAAAGCCCATTTGAACAAATAGGTGCTCAGACTTGCTTTGGAACAGTCTGACTGGAAAAAGCTCACTGGCCCCTGATCTCAAGAGCTGATACAAAATCGACCCGACAGCTCTGACCTTAATGTGAAGGTGAAGGGTCAAAAGTTGGGAAAAAGGTTTAAGCAGAGTGCAGAGAGGCTTAAAGGCTTAAAATCAGCAACACATTTCAGCAGCTTTTATTGACATAAAATCAACAATAGGGGTGTTATGTGCCCTCCAGCTGATTCTACATAAAATAGTCTGGCTGTGTTATTCTCAACTAGCTGTAATTTCTGCAGCGCCGGCAGCCAAAAGAGACCGAAGCATATATAATCAATTCTAGGAGATGCTTTGGAGCACAATAGGCTGTTATTTGGAGGTATTTCTAGAGTAACAAAAAGGCAGGAATCATACAGAAGATGTCAGACTAAAGTTATAGTGATCAGAAACAACATGTTCAGACGTTCCTGCACAGTAATTTTGATTTTATCAATACCTATTCCTAACACGTCTGTTATCTTTCTCTGTGAGGCATAAACACCCACCTGCCATATCAATAAGTGGACCTTGTTTACTCGCCTGGTTGTAACACCTGCAATCTGTTGGGTATGATAATGACGAGTGAAAGTATTGTCTGGTGTAAATTCATCGGATCTTTGCCGTTTGTTTCAGGTCAGACTGACATCGACTGCTCAAGGCGTTTCTTTGGACATTTTGGATCTTTTTCTTGAAGGGAGTTTAATTTATCTCCATCAATGCTTTTAGCAGCCACAAGGTGACATATAAGATAAGATGCTTTGGGTTTTTCCTGTGTGGTGTTTCACTTCTTTATTTGCATTTTTCTTTTCCTCTCAGTGATGTTTTTGATGTTAATCAGCAATGAAAGCTCTGAAGTAGGTCTTAACGAATGTACTTGTGTTTAGTCTGAACAGACTCCTATTATTACCCATGACTGTATTTCACATATTGACTGTAGGTCAGACTACCCTTTGGAGAGTAGAGACATTCATGCAGATTATTATTATTTTCTATCCTGTGCTACTTTGTCCCCTGTCAGTACACTGTCGTGAAGCTGCCACAGGGTCTTCCTGCTTCCTGCTGAAGCTGTGACAACTCCACTGCACTTCATTTCACACTCCTAAATCTCCTGGACAGCTCAGTTGACCAGTTAAAAGTCAAGTGAACTTTGTGTCAAACAAAATACCACCTAAGTACTGTGAGTGAGTGGTGTGTGAGCCATCAGTGAGCTAAGCATACAGGTGCAACTAATGATGTCAGTGTGCAACTGCACATCAAAAACTGGTGGTGCATCATTTTGTAGTGCGCCTGTGGAAGGTATCAGGCCTTGGAGATGTCCTTAGGATGGCATGTATCAGTTTATGTTTCACTTTGACATTTAAATTGTAAAATTTTAAACATGTGACTTTAATTCCTATAGATAGTAGAGTTTTGTTTGAACATCATACGTGTAAAAACTCTGGTCAGATTTAACATAATGATGTGCCTTAATCTTGATTTCAGATATGTTCAGTCACTGTCAAAAATTTCCCACTGTTCCACAGGTTATAGGACTACAAGGGCCAAGAAAAAGTAGCATCCAAGCATTTGATGCATACTTTACTTGCACAGCAAAAGTTTCCGAAAACGTACCATAATAACAAGAGAAAAATTGAAAATAAGTTTTTGTTTTGCAACATTTAGAAGCGATAAAAGTTTTGAAGGAATGTTTAGTTTTGGTTGACTGTTAATGCTACATTCCATTTGTACTCCAAAGTCAGATTTCCCAAGTTCCAAGTGGGAAAGCTCCCCCAAGGTCGGAATTTTTTATAGTTTGTTGGAGCACCTACACCACCCCTGAGTTCCCAGTAGGAAATTTTGAGTTCGGGGGTAAACAATAATTAATTCTATTATAATTTTATTTTGGAATTTCTGACGAGTGGTTGTCACAATAGATCAGCTGTTTATAAAGTATTGCTCATTGTTTTTATACAGAAATACTGCTGTCAAGGCAAGTTTTTCTGACTTGGCAACTGGAACGCTGACCTCGGGACTTCCCAGTTCCAAGTACAAATGGAACGCAGCACAATACCCCTATCATGAGGAAGGTACCTCTATCAATGCAATAGACTGTGTCCTGTGCATAATGTAAGCCCTGTTTTTAACATAACCAATTCCATTCCTCTTTTTCTTTATTTTGGAGCATCAAACATATCGCTTCTTAGGAGCCAATATAAATATGGAAATAAGTCTGCTTCAGTAAGTTATCACTCGGCCTGACACCTTTCTTTCACAAGTGGTTCAAGGTCTTTGTACAGATGATATAGAAATCTCAATGTTGTCACAGACATTTCTGTTTGTTTTTGTCATTGATAAACAGGTTTCCCTCTTAATTGCTGTCTGCTTCATAATAAACTAAAAACTCCTGACAGGAGCTTTAAAGTTTATGTCTATGTCTTCAATTTTGAGATGTATTCCTGAATCTTTATAACAAATTCAAAACAACATTACCACTGTCACTTTTCTAAGCGGCCTAACAAATCATTTAGAGCCAAATAAGGATGACCATAATATGAAGTGTTATGAGACTGAAATTGCCGGGGAGGAGGACATTTCCCGCTTATGTTTTCAGTCTCCTTCATACTTTGCAGCTGATGGCCAGAGTGATCTGTGGGGGAGCGGTGAAACTGTGAGACGGAGGGGAAGGACGGTGGGTGGGGAAGGAAGGTGCTGCTGCGCTGATGGGACTTTTATGATGTCCTGTGTTGCTGGAGCGTGGAGCTGGAAGGAGAGGGATAAAGACCCTGAGAAAAGAGAGCCAGCAGGGCCTCCGGAAGGATATGCTCCTGACTGAGTGCCTGGTGGGTCCGAGGGTTTTAGCAAGTGCAGGGACAAAAGACTGCAAGAGGGCCTCTCACAGCGCGTGAGTGTGTGTCATTCTTCCAGGCACTACTTTCATATGAAGATATGTAGAGTGAGAAGGTTGAAGCAAAAGGAATCGCTTAGGTTTTTGCGTTTTAAAGTCAAAAGGGAAAAGCATTTCTGTTAGTAATTCACTCAAGTTGAGACGCATATTGATATGGAACATACGGCATGGCTCGGCAAAAGAGGCAAACATGAAAACCTCACAAAGCATATTCAAACAAAACAAATTCAAAACCCTTATTTGTGCATTTGAATGACATGCTATCTTGTATCAAAACTGGACTTACAGCACAGCTAACAGCATCAATAGCACAGTTCCCTTTGCACCAAAACTAATTAGACAGAGGAATAAAAGTCACCTCCTTAAAACTTGGACTATCATTAAAAATAAATGTATTTAACGATGTATAAATGAGTGACTTCAGACATGATCATTCCTCATGTCTCTGTAATCTAAGGAAAAGCCCATTATAACAATAGTGACAAACTATCCAATCACACTGTGCAGCAGGCCTTGACACCGCTGACACATTACAAAAATCTGCATGTGCAAAAGGAGCAAAAGTCAGCTGCTGTGACACTCAGTTCTCCCCATCGGAAATGTGTCGCTCCTGTCAGGACAAATGTGTGTCAATCAATCAGGCAGAAAGGCAGAAAGCCGGATCCAGAGAGAGGACCATTTGGCTCTGATTCTTTACCACCTGCATCCTTTAACAGCCACAAATACTTTGTTTTCACATCTTAATGTGTCAGATGGATAATGTTTTTGCTGAAAAGAATACCAAGCTTGTAACAGAATTCACAAAGCATCAGTTTACCAGGCCAAAGTTAAGCCGGCTCATACATCATGGACTCAGTCAGCAGATAAGAGTGCTGGAGGCAGAGGAACATGCATGTGCTGCATACAAAAAAATCTCTAAAATAAAGATAGTTGCTTTCTGACACCAAAGTTCTGCACCAAAAGCTGTTCAGAAGGAGTGAGAACTTGTTAAAACATATTTTTGTTGAAACTTTGGGAAACACAACTGAATGGTGAGGGTTAAGTCCTGGGTTGAGTTAAGTTTAAGGAGAGCTGTAACAGAAACAGACGGGAATAACACACATCGGTTCAACACTGTCAAGGCTGGCTGCAAGACATATCCCAACTTTTTTTCTCATGCCACTTTAAATTTAGCTTGGGGTGAAAGTTGTCAGAGCTAGAAGTGAGATTGCTCTGAGCCACATTGAGGATGACATGAGGTGTGTTCAGGGGTCAGTGGATAAGGCTAATCGATGAAAGATGAGTTCAAAGATACAACTGCAAGCGTGCCTCCACAATCTATCCTTCACATCATTACCGTGTGTGTCTAAGTTGGCTGTCCACCTGTGTCTGAATAATTTTGTCATGACGCAGAGTTTGGAGGAGTACATCTCTCGCTGTGTGCAATCTGGAGCCAGTCTGTGGTGGTTGTATATTTTTTTTCCTTGTCCACCACATCCGTCTGTTGGCTCCTCTCAAATGGCAATTTGTAAAACACGGCCCTCTGCTAGCCCTCTACCTCGCCCCACAGGCCTTCCCTGCACGGCTGCTCCCCTCCCTCATCTGTCCTCCTCTTTCTCTCCTCCTCGCATCACTTGTTTTACTTCCTTTCCTCACTTCCTGGCCTCTCATTTCCATACCTCCTGCACACATGCTCGTCTTTCCTCCTGTCCTTATTTATCCCTCTCTGTCATTCTGTCTCTCGCTCATTTGCCCTTCCAAGTCTATGTGATTTTTCTTCTTCATTATCTTTTTTTCCTCCTTTGTCCGTCTTTGCTGCACTCTCATTATCGCCTCCGTCTCGCCCTCCTGTACTTATTTTAGCTTCTTACACATCCTCTTCCGACACCTAATACAATTAAGTTTGTCCCTCTGCATACAAAATTGTATTGCTTTGCACATAAAAAGAAAGTCTGCATTCTGCATGAACTGCTGCTCACTCTGTTGCTCAGAGTAAGAGGTGCATTGGCTGTCAATCATATATAAAGGGAACAACCTGCAGACTGGTCGGCTGAGTTGTTGTCAGTGTAACACTGTGGCCTTATTTTAAGGAAGCTCTCAGGGAAAAAACAACATTGCCTTCAGACTCCCTGTGAGATGGATACAGGGGAAAGGGAATGCAAGATGATTTGTGCAGGCATGCTTTTCACTCATCACAGTACCTGCTTTCAAAACAGCGTCCTGCATACTGAACGAGGAAGTGCAGAGAGACTGAGGATGGAGGATAATGACTGATGCATAAATAGAGAAGAGGAGGGAAAAACCTGAAGGACAGAGGAGTGATGAGCACACACACAGACTCTCGTCCCTCAACCTTACTGACTTCAAATTACTTCCCTCCTCTCCACTTGTCTTGTCTCATTTTCCACCAATAACGTCAATTGTTTACCCTGGGCCTATTATTCAGCTCACCTCTATTAAATTTGTTCCAGCACTCTCCAGTATTCTGCATTATTGGCCAGATGCAGCCTTCGTCCTTCTAACTCGGAGGTAAACACTCTCACACTCCTTTGTCTTCATTAACCGTCTGTCCACCCCTCTTTTATGTTCCTTTCTCACCCCTTGACCAATCCATCCATCCAGCCAGCCACATGCCGGCATGTAAACGCACGTGCTGCACCATGACAACGTCAACATGACATCCACCCCTTCTCTACTTGAGGTTCCGCTCGTTTGCATTTCATTTGCATGTTTCTGGAGCAACTGGCAGCGTTTGACTTTGACCATGGAGTGGAAACCGGTGTGACCCTGTCCTTATATATCTCTCAGTGTGTGTTTCTCTTTCACTGAACCCTTTCACCCAACATTTTTCCCATTTGGCCTCTTAACTCAATTTCAGGCCCAAATACCATCCTCCTCATCTCTCCTTCTTTGGCTGTTTTGGAAACAGATCCCTTTCACTTTCTGAAATTGAGCTTTTACGTCCCCTTTTCCCCATTTCTTTCACTTGTAAACATTTTTTCCAATCATTCCCCATTACTTTTATTTCACTAACAACCATCTGAAAGAAGACGCAACTGTAAGTCTTTCATTTCTTCTGGAAAAGCCTATTTGCGATTGGACAAAGAGCTTTCCATCCATTTCCTTTGCAGACAAACACAGCTGCTGCTTAACACTCGTGCACACACACACTTTGGTTATTGACACTGCCACACATCAAACAAGGCACAAACACTCACACACGTTTATTGATAACTCCAAAAAGAAACATACCCACACGTGCGCAGACTGACACAAGTGTGCGCACACTGGGGATCATTTGGGAGAGGAATCCAAGAAAAGGACACGTAAGTCGCTCTTTAAACAGACAACAACGTGCATGTACACACAGCTAATGCTATTTACACTCACGCTGACACCCACATTCTGAAGCATCCCCAAGTAGCTGTGAAATTAAACTTCTTTTTCATACGGACATGCTGGAAAATCTTCTGAATGGTTAACCAGACACAAAAGCAGCCGCCTTCTTTCCCCCTCATTTTTTTTTTTTTATCCCATCATGAGGATTTCCAATTAAACAAATTCTCAATAACTGAGATTAGCATCACTAATTTGCTTTCTCTACTCCACAACAAATTACATGCCAGCGTAAACAATGTGGCAAAGTCATCTCCCATTGGTCACGTTCTTTTTGGAAAAGGGCAAAGTTAAAATGATGTGAAAGAGACAGAGACAGAGAGATTGTGGCTCTGTCTGTCTGTCTGCCCGTTCACGTTCTCGGCTGTGGAAGATTTCAAAGCCCCGCTCAGGTTGCCTGCTGTAATTGGCTGTGCTGTTGAAGAGGAGAAGTGCTCACAGGCTTCATTACTGGCAGGCCTACATGTGGCATGTCGACGGGGTAAGAATCAGACAGCTAAACCAGTCACTACACCGTGTATGTGTGTCTTTCTCATTGTGTGAGTCCGCATACATCAAAGACAAGGGGCTACTTAGAAGAATGAGTCACCAAGTGTATGTGCAAAGATGTGCACACATGGAGGAAGGATTCATGTATGTGTGAGCCTGTGTGTACTTAATGCATTTGTGTGTCCGCGGGAGACAGAAAGAGGGACATTGTGCATGTCAAATAAAAGAAATGTCCTCGTCTGACATTTTAAGAACCCAGCCAGCCAGCAGAGGACAGAGAAAGTTTTATGAAAACAGACGAACTGTCCAGCAGAGATGACAGACAGTGAGACAGCCAGACAGACAGACAGACTGAGAGGGGGGCGAGAGCATTCAAAGTGAGACAGACAGAGAGAGGGAGAGAAAGCACAGCGGGAGGAGAAAAGTATTCAGAGAACGAGAGAGAGAACAGTATTCAGAGAGTCGGGGGGAGAGGAAGGGCCTGTGCAGTTTCATTGATTTGGAGCTGTAGGAGGGGAGAGAGCGCGGGTACAGGGGGAGGCTCAGAGACAGAGCGGCTACTGTAGGAAAATGGCTTTATAATACAGTTAAAGAGCAGCGCTGAAGACACGGAGTCTGACACAGTGACGGGTGTAAAAGAAAACAGAAAAAATCAGGGTAAGAGGAAGAAATCAGCCCAACAGATGGAGAACAGTTCAGTTTTACCATTGCATTTATTGTATTTCAAGTATTTTCTGCTACTCACGGCCATGTAAATAACTGATAAACACTGCCAAGTGACACTGCGTTCCAAATACACAATCTGTGGTTTTTCTAACACCTCATTCCTCGTACTCGCAAGGTCCAATTAATGTTGCAGCAGTTGACAGCCCATTTATTGGTATAAACTCGCAGTTTCTGCTGGAGGATCAATAAACAGTCATCATTCTGAAGAAATGTCAGTAAATCTACCTGCTGCTCAAAACAAGGCAAAAGAGACAAGGATACAAAGCAGCATATTAGGTTTCTGCGTGCTGTGTAAGGATGTGTCATTTAGACTGAAATGAAATGTATTGATGATGTGATTTGCGAATGTAATCAGCCAAGGTGATGCTGATAGTGATCAGATCAATACAGCATAATTCAAAGTGAGGTAACACAGAAGGTAATGATCACAATGCTTGTGTTGAGAGGGGGGAATAAACGTTAAAGTTTGTAAGTATAAAATTCCACATGTTATCAGCAGTTACTAAACTCCTTGTATAGACAGTAATGAATTAATCCCACTACTTTGTCTTATCAGTGCAGCATGACCCTGATATAACTTCCCTCTCTGTTGCATTGTGAGCTGAACTATTTAAAAGGCATCATGAACCACACTGTGGCTCTGGATGACATGTTACCTCATTACCATGAAAATGGGCACCAGTTTATTTTAAGTCAATACCGCATACATCATCCTGCTGCTGTGTATACAGGCCATAAGGCACTAAATGTGTATGAATCCACAGCTAAAAATAGTCCCTGAAAATGTGTCATTTGTTCCCGTGTGCTGGAAAAAACTACCATTTCAAGCTGTTTAGGGAAATCAAAATGATGACGCTAAAAATTTATGAGCTGGATTTAAGAATTCATGGCTGTGAGAGAGAAAAAGATGAGGTGGATGTAGCCTTAAATATTTGCATGATTTGTAAAGGTGTTCTTGCTTATTTGTATAATCCAAATTGAGATGTACTCCTAATGTGATTTGCACTTGTACCTTGGCAACCAGAGGATTTGCTGTTGCCAATAAAGCATCTTGTATTGATTTGAACTGAGGTGAGACAGATCTAGAGAGTGGGAACATGGTAGAGATAATGAAGGGAGGAAAAGTGATAACATAGTGTTAATTAACTTTGTATATATACACCAACTGTTTCACACACTTCATCGCTTTGTCACAATTGTCTGTTCCCCTCCTCTTGCACATATAGCTCAATTAGGGAACATGGAGTCCTAGTATGTTGACCAGTCAAGCAGAGTGTGTGTAACTAGATACAGTAGTGAGAATGAGCGAGGTAATGAGACGTCCAAACAGAGCTACGAAGCACGGAGCAGGCGTGGTAGCTGAGTTCAGAAAAAGAAACAGATGGAGAGATGAAACGACGAGCACCAAGAAGTAAACAAGCCAAGGCTGCACCATGTCTTGACCTGGGTGACCCTGTGACAATGTGACTAATGGCCTTCAAACATACAAGGACCAGAAGAGGGATCAGTGATGGAGGCACAGAACAACTCACACAGACAGTGTACTCTGTGATAGACCAGAGAAGCCCCAGAAGGAAACGGAGAGGGAGGAGAAGCAGAGTGAGAAAGAAAGAGAAGAAAAACTTACTACATACTGCAGATTTGTCTACCTTTGGAGAAAAATGAACCTGAGACTCTCTTTAACCCTCGTTTAGCCTGGTTTAAAGGTGCTACATGCATCATTTGAAGAAGAGAGATCGAAAGAAAAAGCCTCTACCGGCATCTTAAGTCATCCTTTCCTCCCAAAGATCAGGTGTGATTTGCGACAATACTTCCCTGCAGAAAGGAACATGCCTTACTACACAAAGAGGTGTCTTTTCTTCCACCACAAAGTGAGATGAAGCTTTCAGCGTGTGGCACGCTGGCAGATGGTGGATCACACTGCAGCGTTGTACAGGAGAACACATAATCCACTTGTATTTTGTTAAATCGTTGTCGCATAATCTTACTTGTGCATTGTTCATTGTCATTTCCAGATGTTGAGTTGGAGAAAAGAGGAGGGAACAAAGAATGATGAGAGGACATCTGGAGCCAAGGACTGATGAGAATACTATGGAGTATAAGAAGGACATCTTTCTGAAGGGCTCAGTGTTTGGTGTTATGCTTAACACTAAAACATCAGTAAGTGACACTGAAATGCAGTCCTGTGACTCAAAGAAATACTTTGACTGCAAGTGACAGCTTAGTCATCTGTATTCTAATTTGTTGTTTAACAACTGTGTTATTACCTCCACCAAGGAGGTTATGTTTTTTGGATAATTTAACATAACTCAAAGAGTAACCAATAGATCTTGATGAAATTTTCAGGAAATGTTCAAAATGGGACATGAAAGAAGTGGTTAAATTTTGGAGGTGATCCGCTTCACCGTCTGGATCCAGGACTTTTTTAAAGGATTATTTATCATTGTGAGATAGGGCTGTTTTCACTATATGCATATATAACACCACTATAAATGGCCGGATTGCTTTGCAAAACAATACAAGACAAGGTCACCATAATTTCTGACAGATGTTAGAGTACTATCCAGATCCTGCCAATATTCTGGATACTAAGACCTGGAATATGAAATATGTACTGGGTCATCATGATTTTTAACACTGTCAGTTAAGGGAGTATAACATTAAAGCAGGACTTAAGTGTTGAGTGAGAATCACAATATGCTTGGCCGAGGTCTGTGCTCTCTGAGTGCTTTTCTAGTTATATATTCATTTAAATGTATTATGACAGGCGTAGAGTACCATTTTGCTGTATCAGAGTTAGCTATAGGCTGGGTTACCTCTGTAGTCCCTTTGAACGAAAGACACAGCATCTCTGTTGGAAACAGTGTACCATTATATAAAAGCATCCCATCTCTTTACTGTGATATAATTAAAAGCTAAAAGCACAGAAACAACCACATAAAAGTGCATACCCACTATATAGCATATACTGCCCACAGTGAGTCTCATTACCTTAAATACAGGTCTGTTTATGAGCTCTGATGCATTAAGCTGCATTGATTATTTTTAGTCTACATCATAGAGGCTACCTTCATTTAATAATGGATGTGACAACAACACACAAAAAAAACATTCCTTGGCATATCTGAAGTCTGCTGCTTTGTGGCAGGTGACAGCCGGCAATAAGGTGCATCAGAGCCACCCTGTGTGAAAACTTTTTTTTCAAACATAAATCGAAAATGTTGAGAACTAGTTGAGAACCATGGCATTGAGGCACATAAGGCAGAACAGACCTAACACGACAACAGACATGAGGTGAGACACTTTTACAAGAATAACTTTTTACTTTAAGCCAACAACTTTTGTTTTTGCAAAGCAGCTAGATCCTCCTTTTATATGATTAAAGCGACTCTTCATCTATTTATGCAAAGAATTCCACCTGTCTATCTTTTTATAGGTGGGAAGATCTTGTGATGCAATTCATGACACTGAGAAAAAGGTTACCAACTTTGCTAACACTGGGTAATTGTTGCATAAAGAAGGTCTGATTGTCAGCTGGTACATTTTTGTGAATCTTTTATAACTTTCTCCACCACTGTAACATCCAAAAAAATTGATTAACAGCCTATGAGGCACTCCTGACTAACCCTTGAGCACCCAGTAGAGTAAACATTGACCCCTTAACTGTTTTTTGAAACTGGGTAGTTAAATTACATTTCTTTTGATTGCTGCTAATGTGCTAAGATTACTGCTTCGTTTCAACTTGGCAGAGCTCTTTAGATTGCTCTTTGTATGAACAGGGCTCTATAAATAAACTTGCCTTGCCTTGCTATTATGGCTTGTAATTGCAGTAACACCATCTCTCTTAAGCACTTGTTTTTCTTTTTTCAATCTTTCTGTGATTACCTGACTGTGTAACACTTGGTTCTAACAAGTCAAAACCATAACAATGGTAAGTGAGTCACACAAACTTATTATCAAACCAATCTAAAGAAAAAAGATCAACATATTTTACCTCTGCCTGTTCATATGTTGTGGCTAGAAGAAAGAGTGTATGTTAGCATCCTTAGTTTGTTCGGTAGTTGGAAAATAATGATTGTTACGACTCCGCATAAGTCTCTTGCTACATGTGGAACATCTCTGGAGGCTTTAACTGAGCACCGATAATAATAAGTATTTTTATGAGTATGTGCTCTTGTTAGGTATAACAGTGTCCTTGTTTCCCTCAATCAATACTGACTTATTGAATATTCTTCACACCTGAGCAGAGGGAAATAGAAGCACTGGAAAACATTGGACAAGAAGAGGGGTACTGAATGTGTCTGTTGGGAACAGAACACAGTGAGTCAGGGTTACATTTAAAGGAAGTTGAGGGGAGGATTGAGCTTAACAGAAAGATTTATTTGCTCCATTTTCTTGGAAAAAAAACTCTAAAAGGGCATTTTTTTCCATCATCTTAATTTTTTTCACATCCTAAATTTGTTGGTTCTCCTTGCCATCTCTCATGCTAACTTCCATCATCTGCATCACTTTCAGACTTCCCCTTCTCGCATCTCTTATTGGTCCAACTTTTCAATCCTTTGTCACACACTTTTGCCGTATCCTCTTCAGCATCAAGCCTTGTCAAAGCTTCTCACAGCGGTTCCTTTCAGTTTCTACATGTCTTTTCTCAAATCACTGTCTCTCTCCTCCGGTCAAATTATACAGTATTGACGGTGTCAGTTAGAGACGTCTCTCTGTCCACCCACTCTTGCAAACACACCATTAGCCAAGCTAGCATGGATTGACGAACACATAAGCAGCTAAGGTGGTGTTCCTGAGGACACACTGCTTCAGTCATCGTCAACAGTGATCTGTCATACTCCTCTGACACACTTAAAGGCACACGTACACGGGCATGGGCGCATGTTTCAAGACGCTACATGTCAAAACAGGCTATATCAAGCTGCAGGAAGAGCTCCTCCCACTCCTCAACTTTCTTTCTCTGTCTTTTGCTCACTCTTCTTCATATTCCTTCTCTCCCACTGGGCCTCCTCTCTCCTCTTCTCTTCTTTTTCTCTTTCTCTCTTTGTCATCCCTCTTTTACTCTAGGGAGGCAATTACTGTTTTCCCTTGGACTAAAACTAATTAGCTTAAAAACTCCCACAAATAAATAAATCATTCTTTGCGAGTGTGTGTCTTTGTGTGTGTGTCTGCAGACTGTTTGCATGCCTATGTGCTTGTGCTTGCGTATAAACTAGTGGAAAATGAAGTTGAATATATAAATACTAATACTGCACAGATTTGGGCTAATGCTAAAGCCTGTTAGAGTGCTTCTTTAAAAAAATCATCCTTGCAAAAATGCACATGCTCTCCATCTCCATCTCACGGCTGGTCAATATCGATCACAGTGCACACAGCAAAAGACACACAACTCTGACAGCTTAATTTCGATCAAACATAAAAGTGTACACACAGAGCAGCCTATAGACGACATCTGACAGCTCATTTTGCCGCACTTCCAGAACTACTGAAATACAAAGCCAGTCGTGACAGCCAGCTGTGTCACAGGGACATTTTGACCTGTCGTTCTTGATGATTCACAGATATAAACTCTTTTCCTTCAAGGAAAAAGATTTAATAACTAGAGTTGCAGAAAATAAACACAAACTCAGCCGCAGGTTGGTCCTCTCCAACTGGAAGGCTAACTTATCACACAGGGGGGCTTTGGTATAAGTCGGTAAATCGAATGCATGTAAGGTGGTAATCACCTTGCTTAGCTAGGGTATGAAAAATTCATCAACAATAAAGGTAAAAAAAAAAATATATATATATATATAAGAAATGAGTTCCATGCCTGGTAGGGATGGGTATCTTTCACATTTGAAACGATACTGTACCAATGCCCGGTACCTGGCAATCGATACTGGTACTCAACGGTACCAATTTTCGGTACTTTTGTGTGTTAATGTGGTAAAAAAATATCAATTTTTTTATGATAAAATATATTTTTTTCAATTTAACATATTTATTCTTTAATATATAAACTTGGAATGCTGTTTTCATATCCAGCATGGAAAATCGCCAACTCTTCCACTCCCTCACAGTCACAAGGATGCATTCAGGGACCTAAACATGGTACCTTTTGACATTACATGAATCGGTACCCAGTACTTTTATCAGAGTTCAGTCGGTACCTTAAAAAGTACCTGCTTCAGTACCCATCCCTAATGCCTGGTATACTAGTGCACTGAGGGGAAACAAGATTTCCAGGTTGATTTCTCTGCAGTTTAAGCTTTCTTTCATCAAACAACCCACGCATTAAGGGAATTCATATCCCACACATATACACACTTTAACATACACACTAATGCATGCAAGAATGAGCAACTCTATTTCTTGGAACTGTGAGTTGTGCTCACACACACAAACACACACGCGCGCAAATAATTCTTAATTCATTGATTCCTCCAGGGGAACATGAGGTTACTCTTAGTAATAGCGCTGTCTCTCTGCAGCCAAAATGAGCATCAACACACACATACACACACAAGACAACACGCAGCACCCTGGTGGTGGGGGGTAGCGTGTTCCATTTTTTAATAACAAAAAAGCTCTGGGGAGCTGTGTGTGTTGATAGCTAAATGACACTTACAGGTTGATGTGCTGTGGATGTGGCAGGGAAAAAATAACAGGCTGCCAGGCATAAGGGGAGCGAGGCCAGGCCTACATAGGGAATTCATGCAGCAATGAGGAGCTGATTAAAGTGCCTGGCAGAAAATCTGGCAGCGCTGCAGCTAGACACACTAGATCAGGGCTAGCCAGGGAGACTCAGTTCGCAGTGTAACAATACTAATCCCTCCAGGCTCAAATATTTGGTCTTAACAGACTGTGCTTCCAACAGAGGTCTGAAATAACATTTTACCTTCGACTGCTCAGGAGAAATATGAATGATTTGAAATGGTGGAAGAGTTTTGTGTTGTTGAACTACCTGTCGTGGCTAATCAAAGGCTTACTTTGATCCAAAACAACCTGCACCGGAGGCGATTACCGCTGAAGACATTAACAGGTAGAGCTATCACCAGCGGGAGAGCAAACTATGGCTCAATCTCCAAGTGGAAAAGAATATCAGTAGCTTCATTTCATTTCCAAGGCCTTGAAGTTACACATATCTGCAGCAAGAAAGTGCAAGAAAGTGCTGAATGCAAGGCAAGACGGAAATGTCTGACCTAACATGACCGTCTGATGACATTAAAACTCGTCTATACAGTGAACCCTGGAGCTACGGGAGACAAATTAAGAAATACTGTTAATAAGAGCAGCCTTTGTTTGGACGTCTTGTAGCTGTACTGAGCACAACAGATGGGATGTCACAGGAAATGTCAGTGTCTTGATGACAGTGATTGATTAGGTTTGAAGAAAACACACATGCTTTCATCAAACAGCATTGAATAGCAGCATGTAATGAAAAGAATTTACCTCGAGTGTTGAAGTAAACAGCTCAATCATTTTTATCTAAATTCAGGTGAGAAGGAAGTGAGAGCTTTTGGTGACATCTCATGTCTTTGCAAAAGCGGTAAGTAGATTTTTTTCCATCTGGAAATTTCCCCTTGCTTCCTAGTGACAGTCTAACATTCACCTTACTGCTGATCGCTTGTGAAAAATGTAACTAAAAGCACTTAAAGTCTGCGTGCTATAATCCTGTTGTCTGACACAAGCCTGGCTGCAGCTTTGACAGATTTAAAAAAAAAACAAAACAACAAACAAGCTACTGAAAAGTCAATCTTAGTCCATTTTGTCGTGTTTGCTTGTGTAGGTAATACAGGGGTTCAGCATGAGGTTGTCACATTTTTCAAAACTTTGCTAGTTTTCCAAACCGCATGCTTTGAAACGGTGCAGCTTCTGTAACTTCTTCCATTTGAAAGCAAAAAGGCAACAAAGCTTACAAGAACAGCATAGGGCTACATTTACATTTATGTTTTTACCTGAAGAAAATGGATGGAACTGACAAGACTGTGCATCACTGGAGGGATATAAAGCAGTAACAGAGAAATATGTTATTTCAACAGTTTTGTTGTAATTAACTCATAATGAAATGCTCACAGGTGTCAACTTTGCTTGATTTCTTGCTTCATCTTTTACACAATCTGAGCATCTGCTTCACTCAGCTCTCCGTCATACCTGCTTATACACATAACTTTTTAAAACCTCATCTACAATGTGAACTCAGCCACAGGTCGGCATGTCCACACATTTCCTGAGTCCCTTTTGCTTCTCGTAAAGATGTACATGTTCTTTTGTGTCTTCTGCAGACAGGCTGAAAGCAGAGGAGAGACAGTAATGCCACTTGAGCTGTACATGTTTTTTATTAGTCCAGACCTGCGGGCTGCTGACAGGATGGTACAGACCACTGCACAGTGATTGATGCCCAAAAAATGTCCAGAATGAAAGAATTTAAAAATCCAGACAGCTGAATCCCTACAGATTCCAACAACACAGTGTGCTTTATGAATCCTTGTGTCAACACTATGGCAGCCAGCAAAGTTTAGCAGTAAGCAGATCTGTCCTTTTCTTGAAGAAAGCTATTTCTTAGATTTATTTTGTCATAATGGTAGACACTGAAGCTGGACTTAACAGGAGGGTGATAGAGTTCGAGCTAAAAGCTACAACACAGGTTGAGCTATTTGTGATAATGTGCATTACAACCCACATGCAGCAGTTATTCTGCAATGGACTGTTTAAACTTGAGAGTCTGTCAATAAAGGGAAGAGTGAGATTACGTTTGCTCTGCCTTGTGAGGTTGGAGCTGGTAGATGAGCACTGGTAGGACATAACCAGGATTCACTGACATTATACGTTCTGGCCATGTCTCAGAGCACCAGGCAGTATGTAACACTTAGGGCACGATCACACTGGCCATCCAAACCGTGCCGTGCTTAAGCACAAACCCCCTGCAGAACCCTCACTAGAGAGTATGGCCAGCTGTCACACTACTCCAATATGAACCACACTTTAGCGGGTATCACACACGCACATGGCCGGTCTACGTCATTGTAAGGCGTCTGTTTACATGAGACATAGAGACATAGAGTCAGCACAATGAGACGAAGAAAACACTGCCACAACTTTAGAGACTTTTGGACTTATGGTAAGTTGTTTTGGCCAGACACAGCCCTCAAACACCCTGCTACTGTTTAAAATGATTGTCGTGATCATACATCATGGATCGCACACGCTGTCCGCATGCTTGTGCTCGTGCATGAAGTGAACCGTGCTGAAGCCATCCTGTCTGAAGCATGCCAAAGAAGAGAAGTGCTTAAGCACGGCATGGTTGCGGTCACACTGGCCATTCGAAATGTGCTTTGGGGCTCAGGCACAGCCAGTGTGACCGTGCCCTAAGACATGTTTGCAGGATTTTTCTAAAAATACAATGTCAACTTTCACAGGCTCAATCATCTCTACTGGGCCTCTATAAATGTGTGCCAGTGTCTGTGTCTGCCTCAAACCCTCTCCTCTGTCTATATTTTGATTTTTTTGGTTGTATCGGGACGTGGGCAGAGACTAAGCATGGTTACATCAGCCAATCACAGCGCGCCCAGTGTGCAAGTGACTTTGCATATTGATTAGCAAGTGGAAGAGTGGAAGAAGTATGAGTGGAAAAGTGGAGCAAGAAAAACACAACCAAAGCAAAACAAAACACCAGACAGATAAAGCTTTTTACTAAGCAAGGGTTGAGTTTTGAAAGCAACACGGGACAAAGAGCGACACGAGTTGGCTTTCTACTGAGCAGGTATATGTCAAATAATCAAGTGATGAGCTTGTGTTAGCATGTCAAGTCAGGTGTACAGCTCTGGAGTCTCTCTCACAAAGAAACCCCATGCAGCAGGTGTTTGCTGGGCTAGTGAATGTGTTCACATAGTCACGGTCTGAGGCAGTGGGTATGCACTTGACACTGAGCCAAGGAGGAGGAGACCAGTTTGAATGTCGTGTTTACAAACAAGTAACCAAAACTCCTGCAGACCCTACCTTTAACAGATAGTCTGCTTACCCTCACTAAACTATGCTACAAGTTGAGTTGAAAGAGTTTGCTAGTTATCACATTTTAACAATAGCGCTGTTTAACTACAAATACATTACATTGCTTCATCATTTCACATCTTACAAAAAGTTGTCCTGAACAAAGAAAAGTGGTGATAAAAAGATGATCTGATCTCTGTTCATTTGCTTCCAAAAGACTCCTTGGCATGTCTCTACTACAGAGGGTGATACTGCACATGGGAAACACATTTTTTTTTACCCCAGATAAACATGACCAATTCTAGACAGTCCTCACAGTACCATTAGTAGAGTAACAATATCTATACATTTACATCCAAACTCCAAGATCAGATCTCAGAGACAAACCCTAAATCTCTAACCCTCTCACAGTGTAGAAGCAACAAGGGCCCTGCTGCTCATGCAAACAGATACACACTCTGACAGCAGCTGCCTGAAAACAAATCTTCACAAATATTGCAAACCCTCCAAGCACAACAGCCCCCATAGCTACTTGATCATGTTAGCTATTCACTGTATGTTTGGCTCTATTAGCTTCAGTTCATATGTTTGTGCTGAGCAGCAGGGGCTTGATAAAAGGCTTATACAGTATATTTTCTGTACTGTGTTGGGCATTGCAGCACAGAATGTAAGGATTATTGGTGCGTAGAGCCAAATGTGTTGCCTATAGCAAAGTAGGAGCTGTGTTAAGGCTCACTTTGTGTGCATGTGTGTGTAAGTGTGTGTGTGTGTGCGTGCAAAACAGAAAGGGGGAAGTAGTGACTTTGCTCAGTGGTGACAATGTGTATTACTCACATATGATTACAAGAGAGAGGGCGAGGTGGGAATTGGAGAGATGGAGCGGGAAGTGAAGCGGGAAAAGGGAGCGCAATGAAAGACTAAAGAGAAAGACTGAGGCAGTGTGTGCATATGTGTGAGTGTGTGTGTGTGTGTGTGTGCCCTTTACTGACTTTGCTACAGGTAGTATATCATTAGAGACAGAAACACAGACAGACAGAGATCCTTACTTACACACTGTCTGTTTCTTTTTAAGTCTGTCCTATCAGTGAACACACACACACACACACACACGCAGACACACACACACACACACACACACACACACACACACACACACACACACACACACACACACACAAACACACACAAACACACATGTTATTGACTCATACAGTAACAGAGCTGTCAGTCTAGTGGTAGAGTTATTCTGTCCAACTGATATGAAATTGAATTAGCCTCATATCTGCTATTACAGATTTTTAATCTCTGTCCAAATCACCATTATTTTTAATGTCACTGCTATCTCACCTTGACAAATGGTTCTAACAGAGGTACACTCACACACACACACACACACACACACACACACACACACACACACACACACACACACACACACACACACACACACACACACACACTACTTATCCCCCTCTTCGTTCTTCACCGTCTCCCATCCCGACCATATACATCTCCATGGAGACTGCCGCCTGGCAACAGCTGGAGGAGAGCCAGTTGCCGCGGTGACAATAACGCCCGACATCCCCCCACAGTGAGTAGCAGTGATGTCACTGGGTGGCCTGGATGGGCAGGCCGCATGATGACCGCTGTGAGAGCTAAACACTCGTCTTCTCCTTTATCGCCGCCATCTATCAGACTTCAGTCCTCTTCAGTAACACATTCTCTGTGTTGTTCGTCTTCATTAGAGGTGTTTCTGCGCTGCCTTTGTTACTCTCTCTCCCTTTCTCTCTCAGTTTGACTCACTCTTTTTCTGTCTCTGTGTCTTCTTGTCTATTTCCTCCACTCTTTTGTTTTCCTCCTCTTATTCACTCTCCTCAGTTCAGTTAAATTTAATAAGCTTCAATAGCCTGTTAACACTATTCCTATATAAAAATGCAAAACATATCTGCTGTATGCATCTCTGGTTAGATTAAAACAGACAAGGCCGCATGTCTGCTATAATGAAGTCAGCATTATGCTAACACATGCAATAACTATGGTGTTTACTTAAGTCATTCTCCACGGGCAAAAAAGGAGCTTTATGCTGTTATACAATTATAGCGGAGCAGTGGAGGACTCTGGGTACAAAACCTATGCACTCTGGTTCTTTGCTTAAGTAAAAGCAGCACTACTGTAACTCAAAATCCGAGCAGTATTCAACATCAAAGTCGATTGAAAAAGTACTTACTGTGCAGTTTGAATTCTTCAGACAATGTTAGAGTAGGACTGATGTAACACAAGGCCTTGGTGAGAGTTATGCTATGAATGTTTTCCATTAAATATAATACTTCAATATTGTTAAGTCATTTATGCATAAACATCAATGTGACACATAAATATTCCAACATCCTCTGGTTGGGGTATATCTAGTCACTTAACCAATCAAAGAGTGGGTATAATGCTTTCCCATACTTAAAGATTGATAGAAAGTATCAATGCTGGATGTCCAAACTGAACAGATATTAAAACACCTACACATTCACATCTTGTGGAAATTCCTAAATGTGTGTGTAACCTGCTCAAAACGATCTACACAACATTTGATGAACTGATGAATTAATGAGGTCATCACATATAGACCTTCTGACTTATTCATGACGTGTTGGAGAGATGGGCCTTAAACACCAAGGTCTGCTCATAGCTTCACCCCTGACATGCCTCCTGAAGGCTGGCCAATCAGAGGGAAGGGGGTTCATGAAGTGAAGAGCCTTAATGAGACAGCAGTTAATACAAAGTGTTTCAGAGGTTGAAAAAAGGGTTTTCTAAAACCAAAAGAGGGATTTTTTTAGCTTTATATCATGTAAAGCTACTACAAAGGTCCCAAAGGGACAGTATAAAGCCTGAAATAGAACAATACTGTCTCTTTTATAACTGCAGGCATCTAAAATTCCTATGAAAATCTTTCTGGATGTGTCGACTTTGGTGCCCCCTGTGGACAAAGCAGTGCTTCTGATCTCTTTGCTGCATCAGATAGAGAGATTCCTGATTTAAAATTTTATCATTCTGTCTTTTAAGAGTCAATCATATCACTGACTCTGAAACTTTGCAGTGGAAGATGAAACTAAAGGTTGTTTCAGCAATGTGCTGTTAATGGCGTAATCCATTGATTCCTCAACCTTTTTTTCTTGGCATTAATAATGTTTTCATACATCCTCCCTACTCGTTATCAAACATCTTCAAACATTTATATATAAATGCACCAGCTGACCTGTCTTGTGCTTAAAAATTCTAACATATTTGAAGTCTATTTAAAAAAAAACTGCTTGCAAAAAAAGAAAGAAAAAAAGTGTTACTTCCAATTTTTCAGGGTCTAACAGCATTCATTGCTTTAAAGCAATGCTTAATAAAAATTCCTGCTGTCACAGGCTACTGCTGTGAAGCAAATTACACACTCTGAAGTTTCTTTTCAGAAAATTTGGGCTGCTTGTAATGCAGAACTCGGGACTTTTATTTTATTGAGTCTTAACGTTTTGCCCTAACTCAGGCCCTAATTGGTGACTAAGTCTGAGACCTACAACTTGGCAGCATTGTGGCATTAAAAATGTAGAAATATTAAATCTTATTGCTGATTATTTGTTTTGTGGGTCACAGATAGGATCAGGGTTTGTTTTGAGCACGTTTCAAAAAGCAGCAAAAACTCCTGACAGGAGCTTTATTTTTCACAACAATACATTTTGCCTCATCATTTTTATTTATTAATTTATTTATCTATTTATTTATTTATTAAGGTTTCACATACACAAAGCAGATGCTGTTGCATAGTTGTATGACTACAAAGATTAAGAGTAGGAAAACAATTAAAGAGATTAGAACACTACACTATTTCCAGTGCCGCTTGCTTTTCTCTTGTGTGTTGACATCATTGCAAATCAAGGACACCACAATGATTTGGAGGTTTTAATGAGCTAAATGTAAATGAAAATACATCTAGCTTTATCTGTACACTCCTAGAAGCTGCTTGAGTTTCTCTTGTACTGTATATGAAACAAGGTAGTGACTGGTTTAGTGCGTCCTTCAGTTCTGAAATGCTCACTAATGCTCAGTGATCTGCTCCTCTAAATGTTGCAAAAGGGCTGTTAAACATGTAATACACTTTCCCTCGACTGGAAATGTAAATGAAGAGGCACTTGCTCCCAGGAATTTTCAACTTGAGCAAAAATTCTGAGCAATTGACATGCTATCAGCCTGAAACTCGACTCCTGAGGTCTGGCATTTCTGACCGATTATGTTAGTTCCTGTTATGAACACGGGCAAAGGAGATTTTTCATATCAGCTGCACAGCTTGGGATGACGTAAGCCCGTTTCTCTTCTGGCAAAAGATGTCAAAACCACTAATCATTTTCTCAGACTGCCGTTTGACTTGTATTGGAAAGAGGCTCTATGCATTTATTTGGCTTCTCTACTCTGTATTCACCTTCGCTCTCGCCAACACTGGCACTGCCACCCATCTTTCTCCTCTGTTGGACAGCTGTCCTACAATTTTGCCTCCGCTTTATCATGTCACCCCCCCTCCATTCATTCTCAGCACATTCTCTGCTCCAATCAAAATTCAACCTCCGGCCGAACCACATTTTATTCACACACAGAAGTAGAAAGATAAGGCAAGCGTGCTGGGCTAAAACCAGCAGATAACAGCAGAGCCTCTTCATAGTACATACACACTCTCACACACACAGGGACATTGTTTTCCAAGGATTCAACCACCCTATTAACCCTTCACTGTTTTATGTCTCACCCCTAGCCTCAGCTTAACCACAACCTAATAAAGGCATAAAACACAGTCACAACCTGAACACATGTTTCAATAACACAGGTCTAACTCTTAATAAGAGGATCTCACACAGCTAGATATAAGCCACATGGGAAACACACAAACACAGACAGTTCCCTCTGCCATGGTTGGCCAGTGACCCCAGGAGAAAATGTGTGCAGGAGGAAGGCGAGGAGACAGCGAAGTAAAGCTCTGAGAGGAGAAGCAGGCGTGTGATGAGGGAGGCAACAAGGCAAGACAGAGTGGTCCTGCTTCAGTTAGCACGCTAACGTGATCTGAAATACTCCATGCTCAAAACAGACTTAATTAATAAGGCAGCAGTGTGCCTATAGCTGAGCTAATGCTAAATGTAATGAAGAAATGAACACACAGGCTAATGCTGGTGGAAGGGCTGCAGACAGTAGTATCCAGTTAGTTACTGAGGTGGAAGAGATCAGTGCTAAATGGCTTGTGAATTAAGTAATTTGCTCTTGAGTAACTAATGTCCTTGTCTTTGTGCAGCAGTGGAGCTGTGGGAAACAGCCCATATTGTTGGTATACATTCAGATGTTTACCCTAAATAGGCTAAAAGATCCTCTAGCAGACTTCAGGGCCTCTTTTAAGCCTTGCTTGCTTAAATCAAATGGAAGAATTTGTATATCTGTCTTTGAACTAAAACTAAAATGAGTTTCCTGGCAGTTTGGGGGATTCTTTGAAGCAGCTTTTATGGTGTCAAGGGGAGAAACAGAATCAACATAAAATGTTACCCAACAGATTAATGAATAAAGAAATATTCTTTTTTCGGATGCCTAGTTATTAATTTCGATCCTGCTCTGTGGAGAGTTCGTATGCATTCATTCATTCATTACTCAGTACTTCTTTAATAAAGGATGCTGTGTCCCTGCTATAGGATGGGAGGATGTGTAGGAAAACAGCATTAGGTGGATCTGAAGGTGCAGTTCAGCACGTGCCATGGATGATATTGTATGTGTGTTTGTGTGGGAACTTGTATTGAGGCTGATTCCAGGCCCGCCTGTGTGCCGTCTCGGGGATTAAATGCCGACTTTGACTCCTTGGCCCCTCTGACACTTCTCTCATCCCATTTTCTCACTCGGTCTCTCCCCCTCCTCCCATCTAATCTCTTCTTCTTTCCCTTCGCCACGGGCCTTGTTTTTCCTTCCACTCCATTTGTTTTCTGTCCCTTTCGCTCCACACCCCTGTTCATCTCCCCTCTCTCTCGTTCTCTGTCTTCTGACTGTACTGTGAATCTGAATAGCCTGACATAAATTAGCAGAGAGAACCCCCACCTCACCATCTATCTGAGCACACACTCAGACTCATTCTCCTGGCTTCTCCTGTTAATGGGATAGTTGGGCGATTGATTGGTTCCCATCACTAACATTGGTTATATGTAGATAAGGGCACAAGCAATCAGGTGTGAAAGCACAGATACACACAGAAGCACATAAAGAAGCCTTTCCGAGGAACATATTTGTCTTATTTGTCATTAAGGCACAAACAGAGAAATCCCAACAGCTTAAATGGGCCTCTTTCTTCTACAGCTATTTATTCCTTAAGCTCTAAGGATAAGCAGGCAGGAGCTGTGAAAGCAGACTTCACTTTACATTGGTGTTGTCAGGATGTCTTGTCCAATAACAGTAGAATACTGAAACTACAAGAGAATTACTAAACGCTTATTGCTTTCTTCCATTTTATCCTTCTTCCAGTGATCACCTTAGTCTTCCTCAATGCAGCAAAACATGCTTTATAACAGATTCAATCTCTACATTGTTCTGCTTTTCTTGTCACAGAACTGAACAAGTCAGAAATGTTTTGATCGAGGCTTTCAAATGTGTTCAAAAGTATAAAACATGGGCACAGTCTGAGTGACATCACCCACTGGTTTCTGAAGAAACGCTAAGAAACCCAAAGACTGGGGTGCCATATTAAAAGTGATTATGCCAACTAACTTGCATTGGTTAAAGTTCTTTGTGCCATACACTCTCAAAAAGTGTAAAAAACATTAGATATAGACCCAAAGGATGGGTAGATGGTCAACTTATTAGAAACAATAACTCCAACTTACCTGCAATCAATGTATGCTGCACCCATGAGGGTTTTTATCCACTGACATTAAGACCCCAACCCTTGTGCAGCCTTGTGTAGCCTTAGACAGTATAAAACATAGAGGTAGTCTCAACACCCATTGGTTTCTGCAGAGCCCAAAGATAGTCACCATATTGGGAAATTGGTCTAATGTTGAAGAATTGAAGTCGTAACTTCGGCTCGCTGCCATACAATCAGCTACAATAAAGTTGTCCGTCAATCAAATTAGCCACACCTCTAATTACGTGCAGTTTTGTCCTTTCAATGGTCATATGTGAAAAGGTATAAAAACAAAAATTGCACCTGTCAAGTTTTAACTAATATCAATGGAGTTTCTATTGCTCTGAGAGCAAGCCCCAAGTGGACAATAAAGAAATTGCAGTTTTAACTTTAGCCTTATTTCCACCAAGCAGTCCGGTTTATATCAGTTTGGTTCGGGTTGGAACAATTATGCCTAATCCTGTTTGGATTTAACAGCCAACTGTGTGGTGTATGTGGTGGCCAGCCTCAGTTACATAATAGCGTGGCACCAATGCAACACAGTGTGCCCCGCTAATAAATCCAACAAAAAAGAAAAACGTGACATGGTAAACAAAGAGCAATGATGGGAGACATCCAGCAATCCCATTTCTTTGCAATTGCCATGTGGCTCTTTCTTATAAAGCACAATGAAGCTTTGTTTCACAGAAGGCTGTGCGCAGCAAGGAGAAACACAGCCGCTGTCACACAGTACTGGTTCTTTCGACCAATCAACAGTCTGCTGTGTTGTGGCTCCACCTTCTGGGATTGGATCGGTAAAGTCTAGCACCCCAATGGAATGTCCCAAAAGGTGGGACGGTTTGTCTCTGTTATTTGGGGATCAGTCCCAGGGTAAGTCAGTGGAAACGCCACGAAATGTGTGCTGTACTGAGATGAACCGAAACACTTGGTAGAAACTGGGCTTTTTACATTGGCTTCATTTTTCAATACTGAAGGGTTCCACTTGTGAACTCTAAATAACTTATTTAAATAAAAAGCAATAAAAAAAACATTGTTTTCGTAAGATCCATCCACACTGAACATGTTTCTTTAAAGTTCAGGGTTTGGCCCTGAAACTGTCCCCCAAAGGTAAGTAGAACTAAACTGACAAAAACATTCTTTCATATGCAGCCTAAAGGGCATGTTTGCTTTAGCATTATAACACCCCAGATAAATAAAGAGCCTTCAAACGTCCCCTCTCACCTCATTTTTCTGTTTTTATATTCATAAATATCTGAAACAGATAATCAGACATGTGCGTCATGTCATGATTGGCAGTGACTGTGGGGAGATCATTAATGGCCAAGGTTTTGACATCTCTGTGTATCTTTTAGTAATGATTAGTAAAAATATACAAGGAGAAGTGTTCCTCTATCTTTTGATCAAACAGCCAGGCCAAACAATGTCTTATAGCAGAAACTGTATAAAGTATAATGTCCACTATGAAATGTTTTATAACATCTCCCTCTGGCCTATGCCAGCTTGAGTTTCACTCACTCCTCCACTGTGACCATTAAGGACCACCATAAACACTTATATTTCCAACACCATCAAAAACACTCTGTTCAAACTAGTTGTGATGGATCACAGCCTATCACTAAGTGTCTGTGTAATGGAGCTCTGTCCTCTTCTGGCTTTGGGTCGGCCTCTGGGTGAGATCTGAATGGTTTGTTGTGCTGTGAAGTCCCACAGAGAGCAAGGCCAAGGGACTGAGAGATCAGGGCCAGCCCATCCATCTAGTGTGGTCAAACAGTGAGACAGAGATAGTTGACTGAGCACACACACACCCACGTCCCACCCACACACCGAGCTGGCACAGACAACCCATACACATATTACACCCCGCCATGGCATTCAAACCTAATTAAAATACAGCTGACACTTCATCTGAGATACATGGGTATGCTTAACAGCCAGAGCGTGCGTGAGAGTGTGCACGTGGGTTAGAGAGAAAATGATGGAATGAGACAGTGTGTGTGCATGTATGTGTGTTCACTTAATCTCTTAGCCTGTTAATGTTTGAGTTAGGTGAATACACATGGGAGAGCCAGTCTGTGTGTATGCAAGGCTTGAAGAGCTCATTACTGCATTTGTGTGAATCAAACTCTCTAAAAGGATGTTTGACTCTTGTCTGTCTGAGATTTTTTCTGTGCTTGTGCTTGTGTGTGGATGTGTATGAGTATGTGTGTGTGTGTGTTTTAGAGTGTGTGCTCCAAAGCAGAGATGCATTTTTGGTCCGGCTTAAGCTTTCCTGTGTACACACATGTATTAAACTTAGAAATTAATCTTTCTTTGAATACTGTTTTCTTTACATCAGGACTTACTTCTTCTCTTCTCACAGCTGCTCCTATGCTCATGAAACATTAAAGCATGCATACGCTAACAAACACTAACTTTCTGAAACAATCCTTTCATACGAGCGCCTCTCCTCCAGCTGCCTCGCTGTCTCTCCCTCCTGCTCCTGTTCATCTTTTCTTCGTCTCTTCTCCCACTCCTCCTCCTCTTTCTCCTTCTGCTGCTTTGCTGTGTGGCTGTCATGACAGAAAGACTGACGGATGCACCGAGACAGACATCCCCCTCTGCACTTTTCAAAGGCCACACACAGACAGGAACAAGCACACATAGACAGGCTCATGTCAACTTGAAAACACACACTCTGTGCTTGCAGAAGGAAGAGTGTGACATAAAAACTCTGAGGTACAAATCAAGAATGAACATAAGACTTAATAACCATTAAAACGACGTAGAGAGAGGAATAAAGACACAAAAACAGGCGCACAAACACAAACTCCTACGCACATGTGGTCTGACTGAACATGCATGAGAAATCCTGGTGAGTGGGCTGGCTGGAGTGTTAAAATGTAACAGCTTTACAAACTGACCAACATGACTCTCTGCATGAGATGGACCAACTGTTGACCGTCTGTGCAGTTTCTCTGTGCATCTGACTGCTATCCACACATACATAAAACGCCTCGAATGCAGCAATTACCAACCTGAATATGAAAGTTACAAGCCGGTAAGTACATGTACAAAACACCTCTACCTGACTCACCACAGCTCAGCAACGCCCACAAGAAAGCCGTTACAAAGAGCCACAGATCTGCAGAAACACTGCTCTGACTTACTCAGATCAAGCACAGCCGGTTTATGAAATATCCATCAATTGTTATTGCTCTGAATTTCTTATATTTCAGAATGTCCGCGACATTTATTAGGTCGAAGCCGACTGCCACATCTGTATTTTCACTACAGAAGCAGTGTGTGCTGCATATCTTTGCTTTGTGTATCACTATTTATCAGCCATTACTCAACCTGTCACAGCAGAGGCCCCGCTCTGTTGTGCTTTGTGCACTCAGCGTGGAAAACGAATGTTACTTTTGCTACAAAGTCAGCACTATCATGCGGTTCACAAAATAGTTCTGAAACTGTGAAGGCAGAGGAAGAAATGTACTTTGAAGCAGTTTTGTTTGAGTGGTGTTGTTGTTTGAGGGTCAAGGATAGCTTACATCACCAATGGGTTTGTCTAGACACATTTTTTAACAGCTTTTGACAAGGACGCAATCCTCTTCATAAATACCTCTCGAGCTTAAGTACAACTAAAACACCTTAAAAAGAGGACCTACTGCTGAAATACGCTCAGTTAGCAGTTTGTGTAGATTTGGTTGTGATTAAAAACACAAGATAAAAGGAAAAGCTATGCACTACGATATTGTTTGCCTAAGACTTCTCCCAGTGTTTGGTAAACCTCAAACCAGAGCGAAGGTCAGGAAGGGCAGCGCTGCAGCATCAGCTCTAATCACAGTCACTCACAGCTGCTCAGTGGTGTTTGTTAGGTCTGTGTTTGAGCACAACACCAGCAATCTTACAGGAGGAGCTGTGTGTGTTACATTGATTAGTTGGGCACGTCAGTCCAGAGCCTCGTAAAATGTATCTGCTGTGGAAGCTGCACATCACTGCAGTAAAACACTCCACGCTGGTTCATGTTTCTGTATGAATGCCCTGCACATACACACATTGACCTCCTCGTACTGCACGAAAAACAGTCACCTAAGCTTCAAGGTTTTGAGTGCATACTGTAATTTTCCTTCAAATTATTTTTTCTATTCAAATGGTTAAATACCAAAGCACTAGAAACATAAAAAATGCAAATGCCATATTTTGCTTTTCTATATTCTACAACATGTTTTTGCAAGAACTTTGGAAAACTTCACCTGACATTGTGCTCTGCCATTCTTGTAGATAACACTGAAGAATGCACCTGAGTCCATTCCACCACCCCAACAAAACTGTTTCTTCTATGCCCTGCATCTTGATAGCTCAATATGTCACCGAAAGTTTTTCATAAGAACTCAATCCAAAGACACCTGAAAATGGTGTGAAGTTGTTCCTTTTTTTTCACTTTGCTGTATTCATTCAACACTTCAATGATGACTCCTTCATGAGCAAAGGCCAGTATGAGCTGGCTTTGAATCACTACTCTTACACCTGCAATCTAGAGCTGTTCCATCTTTAGATACTCTCACTGAAGGCTAGGAATCCCCCTCTGTAAGTAACATAATAACTGCTGATGATTTAAGAACTGCTAATGGGACTAAACGGTGAGCTAAGTAGCCTCAGACATTCCCCTCAAAGGGCAGAACAGTCAGGTCATTTTGTAACATTTTTGTGAAGTGGTGTCTATTTTAACATCAAGGAGACGCAGCTTAAGAAAGTGTTTTGCGTAGTAGCTGAATAGATGTGAATTGTAGGTTACTGAGGACGCCTGACTATGTCTGACAAATAAGGACTTTTTGAGCTGCAAATTGAGCAAAGCTATGTTATATATTTTTGTAATAATTGACAGAACTTAGCATTTTATCTAGTCTTATGTTGTGTTCTTGTTCAGTCTAAGGGTTGATGTATTATATTTATCTGGCAGATACACAGATAGCTCCTGTCTACAGCTTGACTCTGTGTGGTCTCTTTGACCTTGTGTAAACTTTCGCCCAGCACTCGTAGCTCCATGCACTGATTTAACACACACACACTTGGAAAGCACATAAAACCTGACACCAACTGTGGGTTGAGGCAGTGTTGTCAATCATCCTTTTGGCCTCAGGTGTTTAGTTAAACTCAACCTCTGTATAGTCGTAACAATGACTGTTATAAAATTGTATTGCTCCCGGATATCAGGGCTCATTCTTTTGGGACAGCACTATAACCTTACCTGTGACCAGAATAAATGTTAAATTGAGAATTGGATCCTCTTCTTGTGATCTTTGGGAGTTGTTTGACAAATGAACCAATACTTTTTTTTTCTACAGCTATCCGAAAGACACCTCAGACCACAAAAAGGTGATTCTGAGTAAAGCAGCTAATTTTCCAAATGTACCATGTTTACAGGGGCTGGCATTGAGAGGATGTTAAATAATGAAGCTGATGGTCCTTGCAGTTATATCACTGAGGACAAACTGAGATGTGTCATAAAAACATTGCATGTCTTACTGTATTGAATAAAAAAAAAAAGTTCTGCTTATCATGACATTAATTGAATTTTAACTTGAGAACACCTTGCCACCAAACTTAATATATTCAATGAGCTTCCAAAACCATAATTGGCCCCTTCTGCATTATGTAAGAATCTCATTTATGTTGTACTTGAGACTGCCAGTAGTTATCGAGTTGCAAAGCAATTGATGAGGCAGTGCCGGAGGGATCCTTGAGGACACCGACAGCTACATTTGTGCCCCGTGTTAAACCGTGTGCAAATGCAACGGGTTAGGTTTTTGTGCTCTATCATGACAAGTACCATTACTGGCTGTTTGGTTTTAATTTTCTGAAGAGACCTGAAGAGCAGCAAAAGGAGGAAAACACTAAGGAGAAGAAGCCTGGAAGCATTTAGTGAAAAATCTGTGGAAGATTCAGTCTTTCAGAGAGTTATAGATGAGTAGCAACACTCTATTCTTTAACACACTTCCAAGCCATTACAGAGATGTGAGGACAGACTTCATGTGTGCACATTTTTTTTTTTTCTCTCGTCTCTTTTGTTAGGTCTCCATCAGCAGCATGCTGACCAAGCATGTTGCTCTTTAGAATCTCCAATCCTCTATTCTGTCTGGTATCTGGTGAAAGTTCAACCACAGCCATTTCAATCGCCAGTTCTATCACTTTATGGCTGATGAAATGTAAAGATGGTAGTCATCTGCATATAAGGTGACCTTCTTATAAGTCCTGTTTCCACCAAACATTCTGGTTTAGTTTAGTACAGTTTGGTACAGGTTGGCTCAGTTAAGTTTGGTCCTGTTTGCATTTCCACAGCCAACTGTGCCCCCTCATGGTAGGCGGCGTGTAAGCTGGATGCCGATAGACACATCAGTAACATAATACTGTGACGCCAAAGCAACGCAACACAGTGTACCCCGCTAACAAATCCAACAAAGAAGAAAAACATGAAATAGTAAACAAAGAGCAATGACGGAAGACATCCAGCACTTCACCCTCTTTGTGACTGGCATGTGGCCCTTTGATAAAGAGTGCAATCAAGCTTTGTTTCAGGGGGGACTGTGTGCCACCAGGAGAAATGTAGCCCCTGTCGAGCAGTAAGTGAAGATTCTTGTGACCAATGAACGGCCTGCAGTGTTAGAGCTCAACTTTCTGAGATCGCATCGGTTTAGTCTGGCACCCCTACGGAAGGGTGCCAAAAAGTGGGACGGCTCGTCTCAGTTATTTGGGGGTCTGTCCTGGAATTAGTCAGTAGAAACGCCATAATGTGCATGCTATGCCGAGAAGAACTGAACTGAACCGCTTGGTGGAAACGGGGTTTTATACAGTCTGAATGTTGAATGTAAGAAGCAATGGCCCTAGAACTGAATCATGGGGAACCCCACACCTCATGAGGATCTGTGTTAAATTGTATCAAGTCCTTTTTGCTACATTTTCATGAACTGTATGATGTTTTCATTTAACACCATCTAAAGTCAGAGTTAGACTCACAAATAGGCTTTGTTGATGTGATAGGAGAGTTCACACAGTGCTCGATGTGTGACTACACTGAGTTATATCTACAAGTTATTCAGCACTACCCAGTCACTCCTGTGAACATCCACTCCTATGGATGACGCACATGTTACATACACATCTACACAGGAGCCCACCAACTCATCACAAAGGCATATAACTCACTGCCTAAGCCTCTCTCTCTCCCACTGTGTTGAATCCACCTATATCCTGATTTTCCCATCTAGATAGAGTAACGCTACAGTACCCTCCAATTCCATTTTCTGTAACTCTCCACCAGCCCCTCCCTGTTTTCCCCATCTCTATCCCTCACTCCTTCCCACCTTCTCTTCTCTTTTTTTATACCCCCCTTCTGCATTCCCTCTGTCTCCTGATTCTTACGCCACCTCTTTTTGTCTTTACTCCAAATCTCTGCCTTTAACAGCTCCCTTGTTACATTTACTCCTATCTAGCTCTCTCTTTCTTTTGTCTGGTCCAGTGGGGCTGCCGGCAGTAATCACAGTACAGTAGGTTGCAATTAATCTCTCAAATAATTCTGCCTTACTGCAGATAGCGGACACACATTGAGAGCGAGAGAGAGGGAAAAGTAGACAGTGGAGGAAAGTGGGATGGAAGGAAGGACAAAATAGATGGCAAAACAAAGAGAGGCCCTACAGAGCAAATGTTCTGTTGTTACATTATAAACATGATGATTAAATAAACTTGTTGCCCATGTGTAAATGTAAGCTCATTTATTTTCTTCTCTTCCTATAACGTTCAGATAATCCAGTGCGGTGCTCTCTGAGGAGGAATGGAGGTGGTGCAGCCTCGGCTGCCAAATCTGTTTCAAGGCGTCACAATCTCAGATGGGATAATTAATCAGAGATTGATGCATTAAACATGAAGTCCACATTTAATATACACTACGCCTCCATTTTGACAGTCATTGTTCAATACTGTGGCAGCCAATATATTTTGTAGAGCTGTTGGAGAAATAAGACATTTAAATAAGCTTAAATTTGGAAAGTACATTTCCTATGTCGAGAGAGTAATGATTGACAACGACTTATGGTCTGAAGGAGAAAAAAAACCCTCCTCGGCTAAGTCTCCCTTTTAGGGTCTTGCAGGGTATTTTATTTTTACAGCATTGTTGGCAGTCCTTTGCAGTTTTTCTCATGGGTTTAAAATATTGTTGGGTGAGCTTTTCTCAGCTTGTCAGGAAGCCGAAGTATGCGTTATAAAGGATGGTTACCAAAGGTTATTCTCTTCTCACATTTCTTTAAACATTGTGTTAATTCTGAAAGGTGACAATGAGACTGAACAAAGAAAGTAAGACCTTTAAGAGACAATGTGATGAGAAGTGTCACCTATTGGCATTCAAGTACAGCTGTTTCCATGCAGAGCTGACATGTTTAACTAAACATTTGCACTTTTTTTTACACTGCTTTAGATTATTCTAATTTTTTTTTTTCTTAATGTAAAATTTGAAATATATGTGTAAAATAGACCTTGGCTTTTAAGTCAGGTATTAAGAAAATACTATAACTCTAAAGTTACAGCAGTATATAGGACACAGATGCAAATTTGATGCTCTTGCAAGTGCCATCTGTTTTCACCAGCCTGTCTTCTGCCTGTATGGTAATGGTGCACAATCTATGGTTGTGGTGAGTTGTGAGGTACAGATGGACTCAGAGCCCACAACAAATTCAATTTGGGTCTCCCCCCTCATGGTTTATAAATGCATTAGTTAAAGTGTCTTCTCGATCAAATCAGCAGTGAACAAGGTTTACAGACTTATTTCACTATCATTTTTTGATTGCATGACAAACTTTATGAGAGACACAGTGTCTGAAAGTGGCGCTGTCAGACTGGTCCACCTCGCTATCTATGGAAGATGTAATCAGCTACTAATAGAATACATATATTTTACATTAATTCATCGTATATTGGTCACAGTGGTGTTGGTTATTGGATGTAGCTCATTTTTTAGATGATAAAGAAGGATAGGTGCGTACTGTACATTATTTTTTAATGTTAAGTGGTGATTTAACAGAAAAACTGTCTTCCTTTGTCTTTGTAGTTTTTCCTCCTTTTAATTATTTAAGGGTTCTTGTTTTATTTTTGATTACTGTGTTTTAGTAATTGTGTTTTTTTTTCTAAGTAATTTATTTCTCTTCAAAATGTCTTTTTTGTTTTGTTCTTTTTGTCTTCTCTCTTATAATCTGTCATGTTTATGCAATTCATACCTGGATTATGCTTGATTACTTCAATAGATTGCTTGTCCTGTTTTGTTGTTGTGTGCTGTTTGTTGTCAGTATTTTTCCACTGTTTCATTTAAAAACTCTGACTGTTGATGCACCATCACTTTTTTTTAAATTAAAAGTATAAATATACACCCTGCCATATTATCAGACAAACAAAAGTTATTTGAGAAGGTGAGTATACAGTTTGAGTTTTGCATGTTGAGATGCTTTTTGAAAGTTTCTAACAAAAACATTTTTATATTTCATCTTCTAAAACCTTAAGAAAGGCACCAAAAATAAATAAATTGTCAATAGTATGATGCTTCACATTAATGCCATTGGTATAAATTGCGATAAGGCTCATCAAACTGCTGTGTGGCGTCATGCTGAGCTGAGCTAAATTGTGCATGACCATCTCCCTGACTTTGCAGTGTCTTTTAATCACACAATTTAATTACTGTTTATCCATTTAGACATATTGCCTCACTGTCTTGGCTTATTTTTTTATACACCAGAGATATATGCCCTTGTAACACAAAGTCATTTTCCATGCTTGCCAGTAAAGGAAGAGTAATTAACACTAACTTTGATTCATTTAATTTAATTAAAGAGGAAAACATACAGCCAAGGGGAAGGAAGAGAAGAAAGGAAAGGACTGAGGGATAGTGGGATGGTGGGATGGTGATCCAGCTAACAAGTCAAGAGGGATGGAAGATGAGGAGGGAGAGGGGGAGAATGGCTTCTCAAGAAAACCCAGAGATAAAACAAACAACAAAACGGGAAAGAGACAAACAAAGAACGAGGGAAGAAAAAGACAGGCAAGACTGAAAACAACATGAAAACAGATTAGCCAAGAAAGTGAGCAAACAAAGAAATCAACTATGAGGAACAGAGCAGAACAAGACAGGAATGGTGGAGGCGAAGGGTGTGAGGAGAGGCAGGTGGAGATGAGGAGAGGCAGAGATGAGGGATTACAGAGAGATAGTGTGAGACGCAGAGATGCTGCAAGAGGTCACTCTGCGCTCTTATTGTCTGCAGAAGACAATCATGGCTCAGAGTCTCTAAGTGTGATGGTGTAATGTGTAAACATCTGTGTGTGTGTTTGTGTGTGTGTGTGTGTGTGTGTGCTGACAGCTCTTTTCTCACAAGGAGGCATGAGGGTGCACTGGAGGTAAAGGTTAAGAAATCATGACCAGGAAAGGAGCAATATAGCTTTGTACATCAGCTAGAAATCAGAGAAATACAAACAAAAAAAGAGAGACATTTACATTTCAGGCATCTGATCAAAGCTGTTGTTCAGAATAACGTACATCTAGTCTGCCAAAATTCACAACATCCAAGTATTATCAGATGGAAGGAGGCCAACGGAGTGAGACACACATTGTTTGCTCCAAATATAACAAAATAGGCAAAATTTCAATGCGTGCTGGATCCCTGCCTGGTGCAACAACGTGAAAGACAGTCAGTCAGTCAAAGCAGGAATATTTTCAAGCATTACCAAATTCCTCTCTTCAGTTTGCTTTGTAAAGACCAGATACTTTCAGTCACAGAGGAGCACCTCCCCAGAGAGGAGGAGAACAGGAGACTCATAGAAGGGGTCACAGAGGGAGAGACTTGATGCAGAGACACTACGTGAGGTGAGAGGAACAGATGTTTCCGTTAAAACAAGCAGATGCTGGTAATTGTAGTTCAGTTAACTGATCTGGTCTACATGATGACACGGTCAGCAGTTGGAGATTCAGCGGCTGTGACATACAGCCGATGTTGGCAATTAACGTACTTTGAAACACTTGGAAACACTCTTTCTTGGAGTCATGACTTGACTTGTGTGAGAATAATCACTTTCAGAAGTCATTTGTTTTTGCACTATTTCCAAACAAATCATGTACCGAACATCTTCCTGCGTGTGCAGCTCATCAGAGAAAAAAAAAGATGTTTTGATGTCAGTCCTTATTTAGATACAAAACCCAACTACTGAACAGTAACTCTTCAGTACAAATTGATTTATGCTTGTACATCAAGATGGATGGTGTGCCATGACCTTTCTCTGTTGTACAACATTGAAGCCAAAATCACTGTCATGCAACACAACTCTGACATATCACAGTGGTTCCTGGTTGATTCTGAGCCAAAATCATTAAGTCCCCTACCTCCTCCCAATTCCTATTTTGGTTTCAATCACTGATTTTGTAACATAAAAAAACAAAAAACAAATCAAGGCTAAACTTATTGTAAAAAATAAAAATTAAAGAAAATTGGAGACACTTAACTTTAGAGATCCGAAAATTTTATTGCACTTAGGTAATGACTAGACTAAGTTTTTTCTTATTTCTTTGAAATTACATGAGAATTTGATAAAAATTAGCACATAACTTCCAGCCAGATTCTGTTTTGCAGTGCACCTGTTCTCAGTGTCTATCACAATCAGGTAAGGCCACTTTACACGCCCCACTCTAGGTGAACATCACATCTGAAGCATTCACTTGTATCATGCAAAACATTAAAGGCCTAATTATAAAGGTTTATCATTTGCATGTTATGCAATTATGCATAACAACAAACTCTGTACAAAAGAACTTGGTGAAATTAAATAACAAATAGCTAACTATTGACTGCTTATTGAGAAATTGAATTATTTGCTCAACATTTCAAAGGTAATTATCAGAGGAAACATTGAACCTAACTTTTGTACTTAAGAACTAAGCAGCTATTTTTCACCTGCTTCTTTGGAAATAGCAGAAACATTGGGTTATTTCCAAATATTGGGTTGGGATTTCATTTAAAATAAGTTATTTGCTAATTGTCACCTTCTTACCTTGCAATTTTGGAGTAAACCTCTAAAATTAAGTATTACCAGAAAATCTTGTGATAGCAGCAAATATGAAGACAGAATCCACCATTGAGAAGAGTTTCTATGACATTTTTTCTGATTTTTAAGTTTGACCCATGTCCCATCAGTTAAAATCGAGGAGGTGGGCTTTGAAACATTTTGTTCTGCCAGTTATTTGGGGAAGCTTTAAACATTTTGGTTTCACTTTCAGGGAGCTGTCATGTTGCCTCTGTTTTTACATAGTCTTTTATAATGACTAGCATACTCCTAAAACTCAGTGAGATTCATGAGTATTCAACTTATTCTTATCTAAAGATAGATTTGCTGGAAAAAAAGACTTAAGGTGATTGTCCAGCTTTAAATAAGGATAATAACTGAACAAACTCCTACCCTGGGGCCAAATTCAAGTTTTACTAATTAACCTTAACTATGGAGAAATAGATTTCACAAAAGACTCCAGCCGAGTTTTCTTTCAGATTCATAATGCAGATAGACTTTTACCCTCTTTTCTGTGAAAATGCTCAGTCAGGTGTGCAAAGGTCAGATCCATGCTGCCCTCACAGAGTATGGATAAAAATGTCTTGTATGCTTAGAGCGAGGATGAATTATAGAAAAGGTGGAAAAGGTCATTTTTTCCCCTTTAGCAGCAGAGCCGGAGACATACGACAGGGAGACAGTGTCGGCAACAGCATGTGGATTGATTAATTAAAGATCTTTATCTTTCATTCCACTGACAGAAAGAGAAAGAGGCGACTGTGTTCCAGAAAAAGGGAGACTATGGGATAAAGTGAGAGGGAGAGGCGGGAGGGAGGCTGAGGGGTAAACCTATAGAGTAATGGACAAGAAGAAGATGGAGAGAGATGGCTGTTCCAGGGAGGAAGATGGAAAGATAAGTGTTGAAAAAAAAAAAAACATGACGTGACATGGAGGCGAAATGTACAAGAGTAGAGGAGCTGGAAAAGAAACTGAAGGTAAAGAAGAGGAGGTGAGGAGGAATTTTACCCCTCTCTGTGATGGAGTGAAGGGAGGTGGGAGGCAAAGAAAAGAACGGAAACTAATTAATGAGAGAGACAGGAAAGAAGGGGATGGGTCGTGGGCTTACACTGCTAAAAAAAAGCACAGCAAGTCTACAGATGTTCATGCTGGCTTTCATTGGATTTCAACGCTTCTGCGACTGTTTGTGAATTTTAAACTACTACTACCTTTTCCCAGTTTTAAACACAGCCTGTAATGGTTGCTCGCATTTACATCACCATGCAACAAGCAGTTATAAATGATCCTCATTTGCACGCCACTTTATGCGCTTAGTCTGTTTAAATATAAGTAAGCCAATGCTCCTATGCAGTCAGGTAAATAGCTTCATGGACTCAAACACCATATCATTACTACAATTATCCCCTTCATTACGCTGTCATATCATTCCTCTCTCTTGCTTTGCAAAGCGAAGGTATATTCCTGTCTGCATGTGTATAAAAAAACACCTTTTAACGGAGGAAATCGTCAGAGCGTCATCCAGCATGGCGAAATTGTTGGGTTTGTACAAAGAAGCAATGTGCTGATCACCATATACAGGATTTAATATTGTCTGACTCAACCTTATGTTATTAACTCAGTCAAGTGTTTGAGCAGCAATCTAACTGTCATCAATCATTTAATCAATGAGGCATAATTATTAGTTGAATCAAATGCAATTACAAGTGACTGTACACAAAATATTGGAAAGAATAATGACAATCATTAAAATATTAAGACAAAACAATGGATTTAGAGGTGGACTGATACACCGTTCAAGACAAAATAAAGTTTTAAGTTAAAAAAAACTAAAGCACTTACCTTAAGGGGTGGGTACCAAGTTAGGTTCTTTTATAGGTACCAACTGAATACTGTCTGTAGTACCAAGTACCAGTTCATGTAAAACCAAAAGGTACCATGTTTGGGTACCTAAACACATTATTATGACTGTGAGGGAGCGGAAGAGTAGATGGTTTTTCAAGCTGGACTTGAACATAGCATTGCAAGGTTATATACTGAAGAATAAATTTGTTAAATTAAAACACTCTGAGTTTTTATTATCACACAAATTAGTATTTTTTACCATTTAAACACATGCAAAGGTACCAAAATTGGTACCTTTGAGTACCGGTATCGATTACCAGGTACCAGAAATTGGCACTGTATCATTTCAAATGTGAAAGGTACCCATCCCTTATACTGGTAAGTACAATAAGAAGAAGAAGAAGAAGACATTTTATTTATATAGCACTTTTCTAGAAACTCAAAGACACTTTACAGTGGTTAAAAAAAAACATCATAAAAAACAACACACAATAACAGAACAATTTTTTTTCCAGTTTCTGCTCCAGTATCAGCGCTATGACTAACAACAGCATCATCATGATGTTGTCCTTGTGTGACTCAATCTGAGGTGTGTCTGCGTTGTTTGTGAGTTGGTATGTTAACACGCTGTCAACAACCTGTGCATTCCAACAATTCTTAAAACTCTGTGGCTTTGACATCTGCAGATTAACAGCAATTTTGTTGTTAAAATGCAACAATCACAGCTTGTGTGCATGACTGATAGTAGCTGAGAATCCAGTGGAAAAACAGATCATTTAGACTCTCTGTAAACACTCACTGCCAGGAAATGGTTGCATTATATTCAAATGTATGAAAAGTGCCAAGGTCCACACCCTTTTCTGTCATTGTCTCTCTTCTGCCTTTCTCTGTAGAAAGGAAAAGGTGCAGCTTTGTGGCAGGTACATTTGTGCCAAGCCAAATTTCATTTTAAAAAAATCAGTCTAGATTGTGACCATGAACAAGTTGATTACTACACAATGACTTGTTTGATAATGATGCTCAAAAGTGCAATGCTGATTTCTGTTCGAAAAAAAAAACAGTTTTTTATGTGAAGTTGAACTTATTTGGTGCTTTTTGTGACCATGTTTGTGGTGAGCAGAGATGATGGGTTTTTAAAACAGCATCAGAGTTGGTGACTTCGCAGTTAGTCATGGTGTTATATGTTGCATTGTGGGCCGGTGCCTGTGTGCCTCTGTAGCTGGGGTGCTGTTCATCATGCTTAAAGAAAGTAGTGCAACAGCAAAATAAATCAGTATGATCAATAAAAACGAATGTACAATTGTCACGTTCAGTTTTTAACCATGAGTTAAGCCTTTTTTTTTCCCTTTAAAAGTCAGCAGGGAATCCAGAGATGCTATTTCTAGTTGCTTTTCAGTGAGAATAAATAAAAAAGTTTCTCTCTAATCCTCATGTCATCCCTGCCACCATGTGCCACCAGAGTACTCGAGTTTGCCTGCGTTCACTGGAATCTAGGTGATACAGTACATAAGCTCCAAAGAGACGAGTCAGGACTCAGTCTCAGCTCATACTTCTCCTCAGCTCCTTTGCAAGCACGAAATCCTAATATTTACTTAACACCTTCTTAACACTGTGAAATATCTCAAATTTACACCTCTACATGTTAGCCCACAAGATTGTAAAAAAAAAAAGAGGCATCATCAACGTTGAGAATCTCAGGCGTGCTCCCCTGGCAGCTACAAAACCACAACTGTACCAACAATCAATGCACAAACCAATGTCTGACCCAGCCTCACCTGTCAGCTCAGAGATTTTTACTTATTCTCTAAGTTGCAGCATCTTTCTGGGAGCACTGTGCATTTTCTGAATAACTTTCAGCTACAGTGTCTCATCGGGCTGGAGTGTGTGAATACTTAAGTCTCCGTCTCCCCTGAGCTCTCCTTGCATTTGTTAATGAATGTCTTTTTGAAAGGGGGTCAAGGGTGCAACAGAGTACTTAGGATTCAGGTCAACATCACTTGACCTGCACGGACAGGCTGTCTGAATAGCCGTGGTAATAAGACTGGAGGTTGAATGAGAGAAGTCATTTTGAAGACGTAACAGGCAGGGGGAGGGAGATGTTCTGATACCAAGGCTCACACTCGTCTTTCTTCACACTTCCTGCATCACTCAACTCTGTTTCATCATTTAATCCTTTGTTTCTTCTTTTTCTTCTTAACCTCATACTCTCGTCTCTTTCCTCCTCAGGTTATCTTGTTTGCTTCTGTTGTGTTCGTGCCTCAAAGAGATCGCCCATTTACACGTCTCTTTGTCTTTATTCTCATCTTCTCTTTCTGCCTACATCAATCTCTCACTCCCTTCCTCTCATCTTTTCATTTCCTCATCCTTTCTCTCCATCAAATTGTCGCCTTAAGCCATTTTTCCCCCCGACTGTGCTGCTTACTCCTTTTCACTTCTTCAACGCTCCATTCTGGTGTTGTCAGATCACGGCACAGTTAAAGAACAAACTGATACACACACAGAGAATATGAAAGAAACGCAAATTAAAGGCACTGTGAGGAGTTTTAAAAATGGATTTGAAATAGTGTTACTCTTGTACTGATGCTTCTTCATGACCTACATAGTAAAATGATGTTATCAGCAACAAGATTATCTCTTAGTACTAAATTTTTGTGCCTGAGTCCAAGTCACATTTTCTGTAAAAAGAGCTGAGTGTGTTCAGCAATCATCTTGTAGTGTCGATGTTTAAACTTTGCTGTTAAAGTTTGGCCATGAGAAATAAGTCAGCAAGCAGGAGAAGCTTTTTTCTTAAGATGATTTGATTTGACCCAAAGATGTACATTTTATGACAGAGTACTGTCAGCAGATTAGCCTCATGACAAAGATCGTTGTTAGTTGCAATCCTGCTCACATCCCTTCCTTGATTTTCCTGTCTGGAGTCACCCTCCCTCTGCCCCCTCCTCACATCTCCTCCCTCCTCCCTCCTTGCTGCAGGGCAGGTGCCAGGTCTCATTAGAAACTGTTGGGCCAACAAGGCTTTCTGGCTGAGCTCCCCTGCTGTTTCTCTCCCTCGTCTTTCTTCTCTCATGTCCTGACCCCTCACCTATCACAGCGAGAGATAACCAAGCGCAGGACACGCACTACATCGCCCAAGAGCAGCGGTACCCATGTGCGCTTTAAAAAAAAAACATAAACCGGGGTGGTCCCAAATGCACAAAACCTACCCATAATTCATCTGAAACCGCTGCTTGAACCCTCAGGTGGGGATAAAACTCAACACAGCACAGTGAGTATCACCTGCACACACACACACACACAGAAGAGGCACAAACACCCCGGTCCTCTCTGTACACACAACCTCACACCAAATCCCTCCTCTATACACCTGCGAGCGGAGCTAATGCCCGACCCCTCCGGCTCAAACAGTGCACCACCAACAACCTCATTCTGAAAACTGGTCTTAGACTCTCCTACTCCTGCTGCCCTGCCGCCTCACACACTCTCACTGTGGGCCACCCACTCAAACTGGAAGCCTGCCAGCAGCAAGGTTGGAGTGGGGTTAACATGATTACACAGAATAAACATAAACACACCAATTGCCGTTAAAGCCAGCTAAGCTGTACCTTTTTATCCCAGGGGAACTTCATTTTAGGCCTGGGATCCTAAAATTCTGCATTTTCCAATGTGTTCACAAGATTTAAAAACAAAACTTGGTCTAAAACAAGATCTAAATGGCTAAATCTGTAGCATCTTTTACCTGTCATCCTCTTGACATTTCTAGTAGATTGGCTAATTTCCCAAAAAAGCTTGTTCACACATATCCATCTTGATTTGAAGTTTTCCTCGTTGGACGAGGGGTGATGTTGAGATGATGGGGGACTCTGTCTGCAATGGTTGGTTTTGGCTACTGTCCCTTTAAGGGGCCATTTACACAACAGTTTTAGGGTAAAACCCAAAGTTTTTTGTTGCGTTTCGGCCTCACATTTACATGCAAATGGCGTTTCAGCCGACCTAAAACGCAAACTTCTGAAAACAGCCTCCAGAGTGGAATTTTTGTGAAATGCTGCCGACACTGTTGTCATATAAACAGTAAGCTGGCGTTTTCAGCGGAAACATTGCTGTCACAACCCGCAAGTGCATACAACGGTACAACAGTAATGTTGTTACGATCATCACAGACAACCATGTTGTGCTTTTGCTGCTCAATCTGCTGACTGTCTTACAACAAAATGTGCATCTATCGCACCACTTCTGCATTTAGTATTCGCCAATTTAACAGATGATTAGCTCAACTCTACTTGGGTGGAGAGCTACCAAAAGCGGCTCCTGGACAAGACAGTTATAGCACCACCTACAGGCCTGACATGCTTACTACAGCATTTTCAGTCCCTCAGCGTTTCTGTGTATACGCAAATTTTTTTTACTGGGTTTTAGCGTTTTCAGATTAAACATCATGTAAACGGGGACTAAAGCTTGCCTCTAATTGGCTTGACCTCTGACGGCCGTGTGGGGGCAGAGCTTTGGGCAGACCTTGGTGTTTGAGTCAGGAGATCCTTGTGCGATGACTTCATCTTAACAGCAACTCTTGTGCAGACCTCTTGACGATCTCTCAAAGATCTCTGTCTGTTGCTTCAAAAAGATACACTCGTTGAACATGGCTGTCCAGCATTGATACTTTCTATCCATGTGTAAGATGTGGGAAAGCACAATACCCCTCTTTAAAGTCTATGAACAGAGCACACAGTATATTGTACATAGAAGCAGTATCTCATCAGTAGCTACTGATGAGATTTTTACTTTAAAGTTTTCTCTTTCTGATTCCATCTCTCCAAGTTGAAAGACCACTTCTAAACCCATCCAGTATTATAATGTTTCCAAGATGAACACTAGAAAAGTTTGCACTCTTCACTCAAGGCTCACCGACACCTGGTATCAGAGCATGGAGCAGAGCAGAGCTGTACTCTGACAGAAAAAAAATGGAACCTTGGAGAGACTTCTGATGTAATAAAAAGATAAAATTAAAGGTACAAAAGATGACAAGATGTGAAAGGAGGATGTATAAAAGAGAAAATTTTCGTCATAACTTATAAACCATGTATTTAAAGAGATTCAAATTGCCAGAGAAAGAACATTAAGAGCTATTTAAAGGAAAGCTGGTAGGAGGCAGAAAGTGTATAAATACCTTTGCTTCTCACCACCAGTTCTGCTCTTCAAGATCCTCCCCTGGATTTTATCAGACGTGTGCTCTTTGAGGGACAGCTCTTGTCAGTATCATGTTTTTCACATTGTGCTTGTTATTTGTATCTTCGTCTGATAGTGTTTTCAACTTATTTCTTTATCTCTCTTTATTGTGATAACCTTGGTCTATTGATAACATCATGCTCTTTACAACTTTGCCACTTCTTTACTGATTTCTTAATTACTACCTTTCATGCGCTCTGGGTTTTTGAATATGTATAACGCGTCTCCATTCCAGAAAACAGATTACAGTCTTTGAGCATTGCTACTGTTGAAAAGAAAAAAATAAATGGGTAATTTTTCAAAGAATCTATTTCAGTAGCGCAGTGAGTGAGATTTCCAGCGTATGATAATTACATCTGGGAGAAGGCCTGAGGCATCAGCGTTACACTTTTGATACTTGGTTATAATGTGATGTGGTGCTGGTTATAGGCGATACGCAGGGGTTCAGGGCTATAAGCTCTTTCTCAACCCTGAGGACTGGGTGGCAGCTCTTTCATGCTGTCCCTTCACTGTCATCGCCATGCACCCACTCACGCGGAACCCAAATTATAGCAGCATGAAGCCATGTGAATGCATGGATTTGTGCTGCATTTGAGAGAAAGAGAGAGTGTAGGGAGAGAGGGGAAAGATGACGAAAGGTTAGGGCTAAAGCACGTCTCTAAATTTGGCATGAGCTCAGATCAAAGGACTGCGATGGAGGAGAAAGAGAGAAGGAGGAGGGGGAGAAGATACCAGGGCAACAAAGCCCCAGAGTTCTCTGCTCCTTTCTCTATCTTTCTTCTGTGCCTTCATTTTCCCCTTTTAAATTGCTTGCTCCCTACTTCAACAGTACTCCCACACTAGGCCAGATTTAAAAAATGCATATTTTCTTACCCTTTGTTTTGGCCTTGCTTCCGCTCCAAGATTGAAAAAGTCTTATAAATAGAGTGGAGAAGTCCAAAAATGCTGGCCTAGTGTTTTTCAGCTGGCACATACTCCTCTGTGCGGGACATAAGTCAACATGCACAGACTTTTTGCGGCTGTTTCACAAGTTGTTTCCCAATTTAAAACAGTCAACCTAACAGAGTTTGATTCGACAACAGCTGGTAAAGTGAGCAGATTCATCCATGAAAACAACCTGGATAGATGTCGCTCCCATAAGCAAACAGCATGTCCTAATTGAGCTGGCGGAGTCTTCACAATTTGTCTCTTTCCTCTTTTTCACTGTCTGCCTCTCTCCATCATCTCTCTTCCTTTCAAACCTCTCTGCCCCATCCCAACTCTGAAACAGTTATGTAATTCATCACACTCCCTCGGACTCCCTCCTCTTCTCTCCTCTTCTCTCTTTCGCTCTGTCTGTCTCTCTGCACTGGTGGAACAAATGAAGATCAGTCGGACTAATGCTGAGTTAGGCCCCTCGTCGCTCCAACAAAGCTACGGCGTTACCCCTCCCATTTAACCAGCGCTCTGATCCACAGGATTACACACACACACACACACACACACACACACACACACACACACACACACACACACACACACACACACACACACACACACACACACACACACACACATATGTATATACATATACACTTGAAAGGACACACTTTATCTCCATTTCTCCCTCTTGAGCACTCTCTCATACACACACACACACACACACACACACACACACACACACACACACACACACATAGAAATACACACTTTACATGTACACTCATGTCCAAAGCTATTCATGCATTCTTTTCATGCGTAAGTGACATTTCAGCTCTTAAGAAGTGTTGCCTTCGCTATTTCCATTTTTAAGGTTAGCTGGGCTGCTTTTCAGCAAAAAGTCTTCAGAGCTGAGTGTGTCACAGTCTGCATTCCATTTGCAAACTAAGAAGCTGTGTAATGTTCACACAGGGGTAATAATGGTTAGTACTATAATGTGGGTAAGGCATGGTGTCTGTTGGTATCAACAACACTTAAGAAGAGTGGTTCCCAAAACAGGGGTCGTAGAAAACTGGCAATTGTACTTGTACTGGATTTATCTTGGCCAGAGGGGGACTGTAGCTTTATTTGACTTACCTACTTTTGAAGCCTCATTGCAATACTTAATGCATCTTGAGAATAACTGTCAAACAAGACAGTACTTGATCATAAATGCAGTTGAACATAAGGGTGCACGGATCACAATTTTCTGGCTGATCACCGATCACCGCTCTCTAAAAAGCCTGACCTGCCGATACTGATTTGGGCTAATACTGATTTTTATCATTAGTTTTTATAACTGACAGCATTTACCTTCAATGTTCCAATCTTATTTTAATGAAAATCATTGAACAATACCTGTAAAACAATAAAATCTTTATGTCTTAACTTAAATTACCAATAAAGTGCCCTGAGTTTTAGGTCTCAGAGAAAAAAGTAATAATGGCTGGCTGTCAGACCTTCCTGGAGGTATATTAGATCAGCTTCATATGTAAGGATGGGCTGATCACCGAACCCCCAAAATTAAGGAAATCGGACACATGGCTACCAGCAGTTTAAGAGTGGATAATCGAATTGGGCTTTTATTTAAACAAACAAAACAAAGCATATAAACATTGATTACAAGCCCATCAATAAATGAGTCTGTGTCCTCTCCATATTCTCAGTCCTAAAGCAGTGAGGATGTTAGTTGTAGCGGAGCTGCCTCTTTCTCACAGGCACACCTGTAACTCATTGAATTCCCTGGGGGTCTTCCCAGGTGAGGGGAGATTGCTACATTCAAAGTGTAGAGCGGGTATGGGCAATTAATACAAAAAAAAATTAGAAGTAATAAAAATAAAAAAATCAAAACAATTACAGAATTAGTATTTCATTTTAGTACTGGCTTGTTAGTCTTCACAAAAAAAATAAAATATATATATAACAACTTAATACATAAATAAGCTAGAATATTTTTCACTGCATTTAACCTCCTCACTGAGAAAAATCTAGTCTTCCTTGGGCTTGAACAAGTTCATTGAAATCTGGATGACTTTCTGAGATTGCTATGTGAAGGACAACTGAGAAGTGGTTATCAGTGATAGATGATCTGTATTTGGATCTGTTGAGCTCTATGACTTGTCACTGTTCATGTGCAAGGCTCTCATATGCACAAGTACATCCATACAGAAATAATGGAAACGTCAGGCTTTTCAAAATAAAAGCAACACTTATATTGCTTGTGCGGGAAACCTTTTTATTCTGTTTGTTCTAATTCATGATTGACCTCGCACGGGCTAGACAGGGACACCAAAAGGCCAGATGTGCCTACGGGCTGTAACTTGCCCAGGTCTAGTGTGGACAATAACTTTTCAATAAAAACCTGATTATGAAACATCAAAAAGTTGTTTTGAAGGCTTTTATGTAGAGGAAAGAAACAAGGTGAGGGTTGGGAGTGACATGCAGAAGAGGTGCCACAGGTTGGAGTGTGAGCCGACAGCTTGAGGGCTAGCTTCGTGAGGGGTGTGACTTCAGGTCATATTGGCACCCTGATCACTAAATATTTAAGAGACTGCAACTTTTAATATAATTATCACCAGCATGAGAACTTATTCCAGTCTATAAACACCACTTAATGTTTACTCATCTTAAAATCTGAGTGTCTTGCTCAAACTGGAAAGATGCAAAGGAAAGTGACCTTTCTACTAATGTCTACTATCAAGATGATGAATAAGTATCCTCTTGTTTGTTTGTTTTTTATTACAGTGACATTCGACCCCTGTCTCCCCTACAGATCACAAGAATTGTTGAGGATTTAAGCTTTGGTTAATTACAAAGACATGATCCAACTCAATGAGCTGGAAAGTTCCAAATAATCTCATTTTGTCAAATGTACCAAGTCAACTTTAAGGTTATGGTGAAGTATACTCCCAGTATTCCTTTACTAATGTTGGTTATAAGCCAGATATTTGCAATGCATACTTAAAGTCTTGCTTTTATTTGAATACACTGTGTTCTGTGGAGTTTACTTAAATAATAACTGCTTGAAACTACAGAATAAGACCCCCCTTGTAACAAACAGACTTATCCTCTAAGAGCATTCAGTGTGTCTGCACACACATAACAGGATTTACCCTCATTATCACCTCTAGCACCGCTTTGCTTTGTTTCACCACTAAATGTGTGTGTCCTCTTTTTTGACACAGAACAACTGCAGAGAGACACACACACCCACATACAAACACACACCCTCTAACATTAGCGCACAATAAAGCATTAGTACGAGTCTTGTACTTCAATCAGCCAATTAACCTGGAGCAAAGCAGAACAAAACATTTGGCATTTGCCAATAGGGCAGCAACCTTTCAGAGATAATTACTCTCAGAGACGACACACAAATACACACACACACATACATACATGTATACGTACAAACATTCCGGCAGAACAGCATCAGTCACATCATGTTGGAGACAATGGCGGCTGTACTTCCAGTTTAATCAATTATTTATCCTTGTCCACACATGAGTGATCTCCAAACGCAGTGTCTACACACACACACACACACACACACACACACACACACACACACACACACACACACACACACACACACATACAAAGTGATCGTTGTCAAAGTTGACAACAGAATGCCGACAATGTGAATGGTGTGATTCTGCCTCAGGGCATCATAGTACTTCATGAAATGGAAGGCCTACACACATTTTTGTATAAAGGCAGAGGACACACACTCACACAGACACACATTCGCTCAAGCCCATGAATAAGCCTAGCATCATGTGTACAATTGAGACATTTTTTCCAGGATAGAAAGAGAAAAAGAGAGAGGGAGAGATCGCCTTGGTTTTGAAATGTCAAGATAAAATGCTGTGACAGTGGTGAAAGAAAACATGAGAGTATGTTTGAGAAAGGAAGAGGAGGGTGGAGGCCAAAGAGAGACGCATGCTGGTGAAAAAGGGAAAAAAGTCCATGGATATTTGATTGAGAAAGGAAATGCAGGAAAATGAAAACGGAAAATGAGGAAAGAGAAAAAGATGATGGGGAGTTACAGTAAATTGGCGAGGCCGCTTCCAGAAGCACGCTCAGGGGGAGTGGGAGTGAACGACAGAATAAGAGGCAGAGGCTAGGGAGTCGAGGAGAAGTGCAGCAGCCACAATGGATTGTTAGCTGGTAAACGACTGTCGCTTTCTTTAGGGAGATAAACAGATTTGACACCTCCGCATTCTTCCTCTCCCCTCTTGTCCCCTTCTTTTCTCTGACTCAACATGGCCTGACAACCCTTCAAAAAAATCACTTTCTGACTCTCTTCCTCTGTCTCTGTTCCCTGCTGTTCAGTACCACCTCTTACTCCTCCGCTGCTTTTCTTTCTATTCGCTTTTTTCCCTCACAGACATGTGTGACAAAGTCGCCCTTCCAGCGAAAAATGCGACATGTAAGAAGAAGAAAAGAGAGAACTACATGAATAAAGACTCCATTTCCATTTTCCACTCGCTTCTTTTCTCTTCTACGCTCGCCAGAGCCTTGTGACAAGATTAGATGAGGAAGAGGAGAAAAGAGGTAGGGGGTGAAAATCAAGTGAAAGACTGATTCCTGTCCTGACAACTGGAAGGGGTAGAAAAGGGGATGAAGAATAGAAAGGAGAAACAGGAGAGATGGAGGGTAAACTGCAAGGAGAAGAGGATCAGAGAGGAGGTGCGCATAGAGAGTTGGAAAGTGGGAGATCAGTGGAGAGATGAGGAACAGAGGACTTAAAGGAAGACATGCATTGATGCAGGAGGCTTGTGATCAGCTGTCAGTCAGGATCTGTGGGCTGAGTGTGTGTGTGTGCACATCTGCCCACAAACACGAGTCCTCTATGCTCACTGAAAAACACAAGCACTGACAAAAGCCAAGGCAGACACACACACACACACACACACACACACACACACACACACACACACACACACACACACACACACAGGGTAAGGTGCTTATAATTACTGCCACAATACAAACAGGCTGAAGAAACAAACAGACCAGTTTGATATGAGGAATGAAATAAAGCTCGATTTAACAGGATAACAGGCTGCAGATAGGAGTTAATGTGATTTATGTTTTGTCAGAGTTTTCCAAATAGATCCATGCAACATAAAACTCAAAAAAAAGATTAAGACAAGATGACAAGTTAAAGCTCCTGAGTTAAAAAAGTGAAGCCAATGAAGAAGTGTGGAAAAACTGCAGTTCCCAGAGTGTCCACTTGAGGTTGACTATAAAGGCTAAAATTTCAAGCTTCTGTTTTAAGTTTTTTTGGCTGTGAAACATTGAAATTATAACTGATGTGTCTTTAGGACCTATGAAAGAAATCAAACCATCAACAACAAACAGCTGTGTTTTATATAGTTTTTGTCAGGCAATAATCCCAATGAGTGAAACATTTAAATCACATTCTCCCACAAAATACTACCTTAGCATTTACAGGCCCAAACTAACAAAACAAAAACAAAAACAGAGTTGAGATGTACATCTTTGTCCACATGGAGCACCAAAATGACCTAAGATAAAAGTTTCTAATGGCAGCTTTGCTGGTAAAAATCATGTGCACTAGGGATGGGCAAGTACTGGTATCAAAGATTGGGCAAAAATCAGCCTTTTTTTAAAGGTATTAGTACTTGTGAAGGTGGTCGACAGCAGCCAATACTCGAGGCAAAAAAAACTTCAGTTGAGTAAGTCCTCCTTGCCAGTAGCTGGCGCTACATTGCTGCAGTTTGACACCATGGCAAATGTACATCATTTCCTTTTCAGACAACATGAATAAACCAGGGAGAGTTTTTAATTAAATAGTTTTATTTTGCTTTTCAGTTTATAAAAAAAAAAAAAAAAAACTGCTTGAACTCTGACAGTTCATTTTTGGTTCATTTTTTTAATTAATTTGTTAAAAACAAATTATAATTTCAGAGAAAGTTGTTTGTGATTTATTTTGACCTTTATGCCGTTTCTTTGTTCAAAATGATCTGCCACTCTTCATTGAAATTTTATGTTTTAAAAGTTTAAGTGGTATCAGTCATTGGTATCGGTGAGTGCTCAAGGGAGTACTTGTACCAGTACAGGTCTAAAAAAGTAGTTTAGAACATTCCTCATCTGCAAGATAGCTTGATTGAAGTTCCTCTCGTTATTCAATACATCGTTACATGGCAAAATATCCTGGAAAACATGGCAGGGCGTAAATTGGTTTATGCTCAACTTGAGTGACAGGTGAATACCATTGAGTGTCTGTTAGACATCAACTTATTCAGTTACTAAAACTAGCTTCTCGTTCAACCCTTTGTTTCAATCCAGTATTGTTGTATTTTACTTAGCCAGCTTATTAGCTCATTCATTGTTTATCAAACATTTGTGTGTTTGAGGGCCAGGGGTCAAGGTTGTTGGCTTTTCCAGAGAGATTTAGCAGATAGGTAAAGAGAAGACTAGTCAGTTTAAATCCCGTGCTCTCATTGGTGAATGTCACTTACATGGTGGTATACATCCAAAGTGGCAGGCTTTCTGTTGAAGGTATTCCGGGGGTGGTCTTCATTGTCATTTTTAATGACCGACTTCACAGGATCAAACTGTTGATTTTAAGGGCTGACCACCTATAACTGCCAGATCAGGTTAAAATCATGGCTATAACGTGTAATCAGACTGGGGCATTTCTTATCATTCAGGAACAGCTCTTACCTGAGATTCAAGCAAGCATTATGCAAGTTGTAGATTCTTTAGTCTTATACATTTCAACCTGTCTGAAATTTCAGCCATGCCGAGTTATGTGAATTTATATATATATAACTTGTACTTTCTCAGCTGATGTATGGTTATTTTTTTGTATCCCTTAACAGTTTGTATGACTGCATAGATAAGCTCTATATCCCAACATCAATTTCGAACAGGCTTCAAGTTTTTATTTATTTTTTTAGTTCAATGTAAAAACTGGCATTTAAATATGGACCAAATCTAACTTTAAACTTGAGCTTTATTGTCCCTGAGAAGAATTTGCTTTGCAGGCAGGCAAAAGACACAAAAGCATAGAAAACACAATCACATCTAGATACCAAAGTAAAATGGAAAAGTACACAGGTACCCCAAAGGACAACCAAAGGCAGCACTATCCAAATCATGATTCCTGGATTTCTAGCTGGCCTCAAGTAGACACGTTGGGAAGTGCAGTTTTCACACACCTGTATCAGCCTCATCCTTCAACACTGGAGCCTGTTGACCCCTTTTTTAGCCCACAACTTTAGAATAAGTTAGTCATTGGTGGAGACGTTTTGAAAATAGTGCAAATGGCTGTTTACTGCAACAAAGCCAAAGTCTTTTCAAGTAGATACCTGCCATGTATGTTCAGTTTGGATAACATAGGAGCCTTAAGTGGATCAAATGGTGTACTAAATAGATTTATTATATATTCCTTTCCAATCATTGCCACTCTACTCGACAACTTTGTTGACAGGATGTTTGTGCAGCCCAGGGTCAAGCAGGTCACTTGACAAAGGAGTCGAAAACATGCCTGAACTCACACAGCTATAGGAAAAGCTCTCACATTGGTTGTGATGACAGATGAGAGGGTGATAGAGCAGAGCGGTTGGGAAGGAGAAACAGAGACAGCGAAAGCAAAAAGAAATGGAACAGCGGCAATCACGCCATTAAAGGAAAAAGCAGGAGAGGAGCGAACAGAAGGGGAGTGAGTGCATTAGAGTCGTACGGTTCCTCTGTTCTCTCACTGTGATACAGGAAGTTGTTGTTCTGTGATAGTGAGGCCTCTAGAGGAAAGATGGGAAAATCTAAACAATGTGGAAATTAGGCCATGCAAACACTCCCAGACGCACACATACAAACAAACACATGCACGTGTGGTGTTTTTTGACTTTACACAGCACGGTATACACTCAAAGGGGGATTGAGAGATCCACAAAGCAAGCTTCTGCTTGTCTGCAAAGTTATCCCCGCTCCCCTCTAACACTCAGACTCACAATCTGTTTATGGAGGCAGTGGTAGGAATAAATAACAGGCAAGCATCTAACAAATAAAATGAATATTTAATCAATGGAGCATTTGAATTGGCTCTGTCATTAAGTAAACAGGAACAAGGCAAAGTCTGAAATATTCATGCTAGGCCCTGAATTCATTAGGCTGTTTGGAGGTGTGGTCCCCAGAGGGGCCGCCAATTCAGATCTGGGACAACACTGAGGGCAGTGTGATATACATTCACCATAGGGCACATATAGTATTATAATTGTGAAGAGAAGGGGGAAGGGGAAGAAGCAAATCAAGAAAAAGGGAGCAAAAACCAAACTGCTCAAACAGCACTCACAGGGCTTTTTATAGATTTTTATGCAGAGGGGGTTGGTTAACAGGAAGATGAAGGGGAAAATGTAGAGGAAGCCTGGAGAAAACTGAAAGAATGACAGAGAGGAGATGGAGGGATTAAAAGAGGGAAAGAAAAATGAGGAGGGAGAGGAGGGGGGGATTAGAGGAAGACGGAGAAACAAAGTTAGTTGAAAGGGAGGAGGCACAGACGAGGGACAAGCGGAGCAGAACACAGAAAGGAGCCAGCCAAAATCAAAGACGCAGGTACGGGGGGTGAGAATAGAAAGAAAGACAGTAGGAAAGAAAGGTAATTCATAGCGAGATTATAAGAGGGATGGATAACAGAGGTGAGGATGCTGTTGAGAATAGTAAAGAATATATATCTGTACACCCGATGTTATGAAGGTGAGCTGTGCAACACAAGGGAAAGGTAGATAACAGAGATGATGGAGAGATCATGATGTAAAGCAAAGAGGGGGTGGGTAGGGAAGAGGAATAAAAAAAGGAAGGAGGCATCAAAGAAATAGGGAGTGAGGGAGAAAAGATGCTGTAAGAAGGATGAGAGTGACAGAAACAAATTGAAAAGGAGAACAGAGACGAGATGAGAAGCGAGAGAGTGAGAGAAAAAACAAAAAGACTGAGGCACAAAAACGAGGACATAAATTTGTGAAGCTCCTGTATTTTCCTTAGAGCAGTGAGCAGCAGAGACAGAGAAAAAAGAAAGCGAAAGAGAGGAGGGGGGAAGATGGGAAGAGAAGGAGCATGGGCGATTGCGTAATGACTTTTAATGAAAGCACCGAATCCCCAACGGACACTTTAGATATGACTCCTGGGGACTGAGGAGGTAGAGAAAGGAAAGAAAAGGGAGGAGGGGGAGAGAAGTGAAAGACAGAGTCATAAGAAATGCAGGGAGTATGAAAATAGCTGTAAACACAAAAGCAGATATTGAAGACGCATGTTTGGGAAAGCAAATCGAACAGTGCTGGAAGTACAGTGTGCATGTTTGTGGGTGTTTATGTGTGTATGAATGAGGGAGGGACAGCCGAATATAACAAAATATATTATCGAATTTTAATATGATGAAAGCTCCAGGGGGTTCGGCATTGTGTTTTACAAATAAATCTTTCCTCGCCTCTGGCGTTTATGAGAGAAGATATAATATTTTGTATTTTTGCTTCGTTTTCCAAAAGGGACAAAATACCGTTTTGTGAGTGTGTCTCTGTGCGTATTTGTGTTCTTAGAGAATGAGTGACAAACAAAAACATTTTTGACATTTTGTCATCTCATTTTTCTGAAGTTGTGACAGCTCAGCGTTGAAGAGTGATGGGTAAGGGATTCAAACAGCAGGGTTTGTCGTCTTTTGATCACAGGTTTGGAGGTTTGATCCATGGCTCTGCATTTAAAAGTCTCCTTCACATATATATACATTTAAATCATCTGTGAATAAATACTGACAACACACTTTCATCCACCTCAGTAAAAGTAAAACCAAAATACTGCCTTGAGTGGTGCTGATGAATTTTGCAGAGATGAAATTTGCATCCAAGGCATGCACTAACGGTGTCTTTTTTTTTTTTTTACCTTTTCTCACTCTGTTCTTCAAACAATTGTCTATATTTCACCAGTCTATTTGGGTAGCAGCTCTTTGGATTTGTTTTCAGAGGTGGGACCTTCAAAAAAAACAGCAGCTGGTGATTGGATGACCGTTCTGATTGACACACTCACCACAGACCAATCCACATCAAGCCACGGTATGACGTAGCTTATGTGCTACCCTGCTGAGAAACAATAGACAGACAACTACAGGAACACAAGAAACAGCTGTGATATTGGGCTTAGATGACTGCTGCCGTTTTTGTAAAGTTAACTTAAGAATCAACGGGATGCTGACAAGTACCAAAGTCTGCTCGCCACTTCCACAGCTCTTCCGTGATCGGTCCGTTGAGAAGTTAGCCGAGTGAATTCGTCAGCCAATGGAGCCTGGCAAGATGGATCTGCAGGATTTCAGAAACTGAATCAGGCAGGTCCATCTGCTCTGCAAGGTTACCTCTTTCTAGCATCAAATAATAAGTAATTAAAGTGAGTAAAATTCTCCAAAGAATGATGACGTGCATATATAGAAGCATAAGGGAAAATTTGTTGAACATGTTGTTTAATTTCCTGCTCTGACCTGTTGTACCAATGGAGGAGTTGGGCGCTTTGACCCATAGCTAATCAGCAGAGGGAGCTCTGAATGTTGTGGCTTCACTTTCTGCGAATGGTCTTGTGACCATTTTTGTAAGATGTTAAGCTTTTACAATTATACAGTAAGCTCTGGCTGTGGCTCAGTGGTAGTCTTTCAGCTGATCAGTTGGCAGCTCGATCCTAGCTCATGCAGTGTCCTTGGGCAAGAGACTGAATCCCAAATTGCTCCCAGTGGCATAGCCAGTGGTGTGTAAATGGGATTAGTTATACTGATGGGCACTTAACATAACGACCTCTTCTATCAGTGTGTGAATTTGGCGTCAATTGGTGAATATAAAAAGCCTTTTGGGTGGCGAGAAGACTTGAGAAAGAACAAAGAAAAGTTCATTTACAGTTGATAAAACAAATCACATAGAGAGATTTGTATCTATCCAGGAATCAGTTTGTTGCCATCTCTCTCTTGTTTGTCTACATCCATCCCACTTCATGAGCACGTACAGCTGAGGCAGATGGCTGGTACCAAAGCATAGAAATAGGTTTTGTTGGCAAAGGGCTGCCCAAACTTTACTTCTTGCCACTGTTACCATGTCTTCCTCAAAGCACAATAATAAGAGGTGTCTGAGGTATGTGTTGGCACTCTAAGTGACTACTTCATCAACAGACATTACCCTGTCATTGCCCCGGTACAAAGTATGTCATGTCTGGAATGAGACCATGTCTACACAGAGTGGGTCATTGTCCAAAGTATGCACAGTGGCTGAATGTGTGTGTTGATGATTTTGATGATATGCATTGCTCTCCATTGTTTTTTTCTGTTATATTAAATCCCAAGTTGCACTATAATGAACTAAAAATTGGTCATTTTAACAGGAAAGATAATAAAACTACTCCTGTGATCAGACCAGCCCTGTGTGTGTCAGCTTCTCATGCACACTGATGTTGAACTGTGTCAGTATAGTGACAGGTGGTCCTTTGAGTAGGTTTCAGGAAGAGTAGGTCCACAGGGAGTTTTTTCTGTGTGTAAAAATCATAGACTGTATAAATCATGGACGTAGTCTCCCCAATGTCACCAGTCTGTTTCTGAAACAGAAAACGAAGCGAATCAGGAATCCTGGTCATATTGGAAGTGGCAGGGCTTCTCGTACAACTATAGGTTGCCTGTCAGTCATGTGACCTAAACTGTACCTATGATTGGGCAAGCTCATTATCTTAATATCCTCTGAACTGTCGAGTTACAAAAAAAAATCATCCCCCATACAGTGTGGTGATAGTAAACTTAGCAATTCAGACAGGAGACATTTTTTGAACCAGGCTGTGAAACTGTTAATTTCTGCTATGTAGCATTTATGCTATGGTGTATAGCCGCGTTTCCACCAAGCAGTCTGGTTTGGTACAGTTAAGCCTGATGCCGTTTGCGTTTCCACAGCAAAACTGTGCCCTCTCGTGGTAGGCAGCGTGTAAGCTGGATGCCGAAAGCTGCCGCTGTTAAACAATAGCGTGACGCCGTAGCAGCGAGACACAGTTTACCCTACTTATAAATCCAACGAAGAAGAAAAATGTGACACAGTAAACAAAGAGCACAGATGGAAGACATGCACATGTCATCCTCTCTGTGATTGGCATGTAGCTCTTTGATACAAAGTGCAGTCAAGCTTTGTATCAGAGAAGTCTGTGTGCTGCCAGGAGAAATGCAGCCACTGTCGGGGTAAGTGACGATTCTTTTGACCAATCAATGGTCTGCAGTGTTGTAGCTCCACCTTCCGAGAGCAGATCGGTTCAGTCTGGCACCCATAGGAAAGGGTCCCAAAAAGTGGGACGGCTCGTCTTGGTTATTTGGGGATCTGTCCCGGGATAAGTCAGAGGAAACGCCACAAAATGCGCGCCATACCGAGACGAACCGAACCAGTCTGCTTGGTGGAAACGCGGCTTATGTAACTTCCGGTACTTCTGGAGCCAGCTTCAAGCGGACACTCGATCAACAGCAGATTTTAGCACTTCCACATTGTCTCAGTTTCTTAGAGCGGAGGTTGCCACTTGGTAAAAAGTCAAGAAAATGTTTTAAGTTTGAATTCATACGTTTGCAAAATCTTCTGTGTTGTGAAGTAAGGTTTAATGTTCAGTGAGCAGGTGGTCATGTGTAATAGAATCCCAACAGGGCGAGACAAGACCCCTCAATTCTACCTAACCACCTACCCAGCTAAGTAGAAAGTATTGGTTAAAAACTGAATATTTGCTCTAAAAAGAAAAGTCCCTCAGATCCAATAGAGCGTTCTGCATTCAGATTAAAATTTTGATTCAGGGTTTAGTCTTACCATTAGCACTGTCCTCACATTCTTAACAGGCCCAGAAAATAACTGCAAAGCCTGACTAAGGTCTGCTTCCCTTACTGTCTGTAGACACTTTTTTCTCACTCAACCAGTCCAGTAACACAGCAAAAGTCCATACAATGAGGTCTGTGGTCACATGGTGCAAGTTTTCCTCAAATTCGTTTCATCAGTGACGTAACTATCGTCATGAATTCTTCCCACACTGTTTAATATACATCAAACAAGCTGGTTTCCTGTTACACATAACTTAAATGAGTGTGTTTTTGTTTATAAAGTGATGCATTTCTTTCTGCAAACCAGCCAGATCAAACACACAGCTTCACATTTCTTTAAAAAGAAAAACTTTCTGTTTTTTTCTCCTTTCAAAGAGGCTCCGCAAATCAACAGCTTTGAAATACATGCTTTCATGCTTTCTTTATCGAAAATTCTAACTCTGTTTTTTTTTTCTCCCAGACACTGAAGAAAAAATCTCATCCTGATCTTAACATGTTTGTGGAAACAGCATGTGTCTGTGCGGCGTGTTGACACTCATCCAAACTGTCCTGACCTGTAGGTTTGGCAGACCGGCAGTGAAAGCGCTGTTCAGGTCGGTCACCCTGACCTCTTGGCCCAAACAAACACAAACAAGTCAGAACAGGTTTATGAGTCAGAAACTGATGACTGTAATTACACCAAAGCAAAATCATGCCTCAAACATCATTGCCCACGTTGGAAATGAGTGTTTGTCAAACAGGCAGAGTACCATACTTTGTCTCTCGTGACCCTTCAGGGATGGTGTCTGACGTCAGCTAACAATTACATTTTTGCTGCGGCAGACTGATTACATCCAATCCAAACAGATTCCTGGTGCTTCCCTTTAAATGTCGTGGAGACCTGATGCACTGAAATATAGCAGGCAGGCACTCAGAGGTGAAAAAAAGGGCGCTTTTGAAAATGGAGGAAAAAGAAATAATCAAATTAGGCATCTGCATTTTCAGAAACGACTCAACTATTTTGTATTTTTGTGAGAACTGACCCTTTAACTTTAAGTCTTTGCCTGAGATATCCTCACTTCCAAGGTCTGGAGTGAAGACATACACACAAACACAGATTCACACTTGGTCCTAAACCCCTTTAAAACACAATAACATGGTCTGAAATCCTTGGTGTGTCTGTCTCTCCTTCCTCCCTCCCCTTCAGAGCCCGAGGGAACGAGACAGACTGAGGCAGACAGAAGAAGGCTGGAGGTTAGACGGGGGTTAATTTAGTCTTTTAAACAGGACAACCGATTGGATTAGCGGCCCGGCAGAGCAGGCAGCCACTCTTTGAATTAAAAAGGACACACCTCAAAAACATAGACAACCAGAATTAGACCCCCACCGTCTTGAAACTACAATCACTATGCAGATCATGGAGCCAAGTGTTTGCAGGCGGCGCTCGGGGAGGCCAAACTGGGGTTGCTTTGTTTCATCGTCCTCCTCCACCTTAAGCAAATACCAAGTGATTTGTTTTTAAAGTGGATGGGATTGAGCCTCCCAAAAAGAACAAGAGGGAGCACAAAAAAAGGGAGTTAAAAGAACCACCCCACCACACACACTCAGCAAAAAAACACGTCACAGCGAGATGAAAGAGGGTCGGACGGGATGGAGGGAGTGATTGATTTTCATGCTGCTCTAAAGCGGATCCCTCTGGAGGCATGGATAACGCGAGAGAGGGAAGGAGACAGAGAAAAGGGGGGAAAATTGAGATACAGGGAGAAAGGAAGAATAAAGGAGATAATAAAGAACAAGATACTTTGCCCTACTCTAGTTCCCTTTCACTCGTCCGATCTGTCTTCATTTACTTTTTCTATTCTTCCTTGTTTGAATTTCACACGGATGTCTTTATTTTGACTGGAGCCCTAATGGAACCTGAGCGCTTGCTGAGAGAAAAAGAGGAGAAAAAAGAGGAGGGAAATGACTGACAGGGAGGGACGGCTGAGTTTCAAAGTGGGATGAATGAGTGAGAAAAAGAAGGGCTGGAGAGTGAGAGGTGAATGAAGCGAAAAGTTAGTGAATGGGGAAAAAAGGGGGATCAGAGGATCCCACAAACACCACAGAGATTGGAAAAGAGGTGCGTGCATGGAGGTGTTTAGCTGCCTATCATTTTGTGGGTGTGTGTGTGTGTGTGGTGTAGTTTTTGAGCGTGTGTTCAGAGAGGAAAAGAGGGAGTGAGAAGAAAGGGAGGAGAACGGGATAAAGGGCTTTGCAGCCATGAATGTCATACTAATAAAGCCCAGTCGGATATTGAGGTTCAGCTTGTGAGGTGAGGAGAGACAGGAGGGGAGGAAGAATGAGGGGGAAAAGAGATAAGAGACAGAAAATACGTGAAAAAAAAGGAGCAGAAAAGATGAAGGGAGGGGCGTGACAAAGAAAAAATGGCTGACACATTCACGCAACTGCTTAAACTTCTTACGGGAAAAGGAGAAGTGGCCGTTAAAAGAGGAGGTGAAGAGTGAGACAGAGGGGTACAAAGGGATAAAAAAGTGTGGGGAATGGCGTGGGGAGAAAAGTGGAGAAGTAAATGCACAAGCATAGCTGAAGGGTGTAGAAAAGAAAGTAGAAAGAGAGGGGGTATGACGGAGGGAAGAAGAGAAATGAGAGCAAGGCAGACTGAACGCTGATATCCCATTTTCCACAGAGGAGATGAAAGAGAGAAAGAGGGAATTAGAAAAGAGTGGGCAGAGAGGAGAAATGAGCTGGTGGGAGGCAGGGAAGAAGTGAAGAGGGGTTGAACGGAAACGGAGGAAAAGGAGAGACAGGGGAGAGTTTGATTCAGCTAATCAGCCGTGTGGGGGATGTTTGTGACACGAGGAAGAGTTATCATCACTGCCATCTAAAAATAACATTGGCATTGGGCGGCTGTGGGGTGAGAAATGGGGGAAAAGGGAGCGGAGGAAGGGGTAATTACAGCAGGCCTATTAGGATGCACGCCACTCTTATTAAATATTCACACAGGAAACTGGGACTGAGGAGTAATGCTTGTGGGAAACTGCCAGACAGACTGACTGACAGACAGACAGCCTGCCAGCCAGCCCTGGAAACTATTTAGACATGCAGAGAGCAGCAAAGACAGGACCTCTACATCCGTCTGTTCATGGACAAAGAGCGAGGACACGGATTCACTAGCATGACCATGTGTTCAGGAACTCACTGCAATACTTGGGAAGAATAATGTGATGTAAGGACATCTTCTAATGATGCTAATCAAAGGAGTAAGCAGTCCAAACAAGTCTCAATATAACTGAATTGAAATCTTAGACTGTACTTTAGCAATATAAACAAAAGAACTCTAGGGAATTGTTAAGAGACATTAAGTGCAATTGCGTTTCCTAGTGCAATTAAAATTATGTTTATTGTACAACTAGTTTTGTTCCCTCTGCATAAAGAAACTACATCAGGGAAAATTAGATCACCAGACTATATGGAGGACACTTCCATTTAGACAATTTAAGACATTTTCAGGCTTTCAAGCAGCCACAGCCTCTGTGATCCAAGCAGCCAACAAGCTATAAAGCCTATTAGGCAGGCAGACAGACACATAGCCAGACGGAGAGACAGGCCAGTGAACAGCAGGGAGAAACATGGCTGCGAGCCTGCTAACTCAGCCTCATGTGCTAATCTGCTAACTTACTGAGAGGGTGCTTCTGCATGTGACAAAATGCACTCATATACACACAGGCATGAGTTAATTCACGTGAAAAACACAAGGGCAGACAGATGGAAATAGAGACAAATAGCAGCCTCCCTGATTCAAATCCATTTAAACAGACTTTAATGTAGACGTTTATCCAAACAGACATTATGAAACAAAATATCAGTGACACTCAAAGCCATCCGCACACTCGCGTCTACACTTACCAGCTCAGTGACGTTAATTCTGCCTGACGTTTTGACACAAATGAAACAAAAAAATAGACAAACTCCCACCAAGCACAATACCTCTGGCACTGAAACACACAGTCTGACACAGATACACATATAACACCTTCTCCTTCACACAAGTACTACACACACCAAACCACACACACACACACACACACATTCACTGAAAAACACAAAAAGCAAGACACGCATTCAAATGGCCAACAAGTGCCATGATATACTTTCACACACTTGGACTTAACTGCCTTGTGTGAAAGCATAATGGCTTTTTTTTTCACAGTTCCGCAAATCATGTGTTAAAAGCAGGGCCGCAGTTGCTATTATTTTTGCCATTAACGGATATTTTATTTCCTTTTCAAATAATTTAGTCAGAGGTTCAAAAATAAATTTAAATATATGAATCTTAAGGTAGCACTGAGTTACTTTTTTCCTTTTTTTTTTTTTGCAAATCACTTTACTGTTCTCTTTAACAACCAGTACATCAGAGACACATTTTCTTCAAACAACTTGCACAACTGCCAACATTTTACACAAATTGAAAACACTGTGTTTTCCTCTTGGTTTAAAATCTGCTGTTATCACTCTTGCTATTTGAAGATTGGAAAACTGACTGTGTTTTGTAAAAAGGGGTCATTCAAAGTGATGAACAAAGTGAAAAACTCTGAATCATCCGCCTCTGCAGCGCTGTGCCTCACCTTCACGGAGTGTTTGAGCGTCTTTCAGCTCATTGTTGTGATCTCTGGGCCCTAAAGCTTTTTTTTGGATGAGTAAAGTCTCGAGGCTCTCATCAAACTCATTTCCTGAGACATGCGGTATCTGTTTTGAGCAGAAAAGCTTTGATAAACACCCTTTACATGACCTGCAAAACACAGAACAGCAGATACAGACACAAGTATTTAGTGTATCATAAACCAGGTACTCAGGAGGGGCTTGAATCACGGTGGTGCTGTGGTTAGCACAGTTGCCTCACAGCAAGATGGTTACTGGCTCAGATTCCCAGAGGAGCTGGTACCTTTTTGTGTGGAGTTAGCATTTTTACCCATTGTATGCGTGGGTTTTTTCGAGGTCCTTTTACTCCAAATTGCCCCGCAGGTGTGAGGTTGTCAGTCTTAATGTTAGCCCTGTGATGGACAGCCAGTCTGGCCTGAGTGCGAGGATTGTACCCTTCCTCACACCCAATGACAGCTGGGATAGGCTCCAGCCCCTCCCTGCCACAATGAATGAAATAAGCGGTAAAGATAATGAACTGATGGCAGCTAAAATCACCGACAAACCTCAAACCAGAGTAAACTGGCCTGAGACATCACTCTCAATTAATGTTATTTTTTATGCTGCTGGCAACCTTTTGTGAACAACAGCACCTCTAAGTTAATGATATGTCAGAGTTGTGCTTGCAGCTTGTTCTGCTGTCCCTAAAGTCTGCACTAAAATCAATTAATGCAGGTTTAACAAGATGACAGAGGAACAACAGTTCAAAGCCTAAGTGGCTCTCAGGCAGGAACAAAGAAATGATTGGACTTTCCACACGTGAAAATATCCATACTATTTAAAAAAATTCTTCAAACTAAAACTGCTAAAACTGGACAAAGTCAGCACAAGGATTCAACTCCACCCGCTATCTGATATTCAGTAATTAAAAATTTCAGCTAACAACAGCCCACCCTGCAGCTCCTGGCACACACATAATGTAACAGGGCTTCCTCTCTGGTCTGAAATCATCAGTCTGATATAAAGACCCAAAGTTGGCTCACATTTTGCAAATAACTGCACTTTAGTTTTCAGCTGCCTCATGTTCACAGAGTAATTGGGAAGCAACAGTATAGCAAGCTATAAACCTCCATGGCTGAGTCCAAAACCCTGCAAAAGTTTGTTTTTCATGAGTTTATATTTTTTTACCAGAGGCCAAATTACCCAAAGAGTTTTCTACCTCTCCAAAACAAACTGACCTGATGGTTAAAGCTTGTAAAAGCACTGAATGTGCCTGATGTGAAGACCCAAGCATTTTTAAAACTCAAAGTCAAAAACAAGCTTTGAGGGAGATGTTTAAAATGATGATAAAAACAGATTTTGAAAATTTGCAAACTCCATATTTGAAGAAAAATACAGCAAAGATAACATAACAGAAAATGAAACTGAACATTTTTTATGTTTCAAAAATGCGTGTATCAAATTTAATCTCAGATCCCACTTTCAGAAAAGTATAAAACATCTCTTAAGTAGTGAATGTCTCCACTTGTCGACACTTGAAGCTGGCACATGTATTTAAAGGTGTATTCACGCCTGTGGCTCGTTTCCTTTGTTCTGATTCAGGGGCAAAAAATGATACAACTATAGTGGTTGTCACTTGGTTCGTTTGTGTTCAAATGCAAAGCGGTCCAAAGTTGCAAACAAATGCCACGTGCAATCAATTTTTTATTCTCATTGGTCAGAAATCATACCCTGAAGGTGGGGAATTTCCCTTATCTCATGGCTAAGTAGCGTTATAGTGTTTATGGATCATGTAACAATTTACCACTCCACATGAGCCCACGACTCATTTTCCTCAGTTCTTTGGTCTTCTCTTCCTCTGCTGCTTCTACGCGATACAATTCTTCTACACCTTCTTCTTCTACGTTTTTGACTACTCGCATCACTACAGTGTGAACCACAGTTATAAGTCAGTTGTGCCAGTTGCTGGGGCATTGGTGTTCTTACTGTAAAGGAACCGCCACAGGGCTCGAATGAAAGCGAGCCGAGACCACCGCTTTTTGGTGATCTCAACCTGCTTGTTTTGTCCTGCATCTGAGCGCAATTGCTGTGTTCACATATGACCAAACGAACCAGACTTTTGGTGGGGCTGCCCAATGTTTCGGAACAACTGCCCCAAACGATCCAGGTGTGAATACACCCTAAGGAAGAGTAACTTGTGATCAGATTAGTTCTGAATCACCTTTTGCATTGAGAATGAGTAACCAGTATCAGGGGGTTTTGACCAATCAGAATCAAGATTTTAACACAGCCTGGCATTCAGTAGAGTCTGGTAATCAGACTGTAAAGTGCATTCCAAAAAGGCTGAGTATTAAACAGTACAGATAGCAAATGATTCACCACTTTGCAAGAGACTCGTGGGCAAATATTCCATTTTTTTCATTCAGAAGAATGTTCCTCAACATAAGATTTTAGAGAATCTGTTCCTTTTATAAATGAAAGTACATCTTTTCATTAAAAGATAAACAGAAACTAAACACAGTGCTGTGGTCTTTGGGCCAACAAGCCATGCTGTATTTAGAACATACATGACTCTGTAGTGGAAATCACTGCATAGGCTTGAAATAGCTCCCTAAAAAACGGTCTGTGAACACAGTTTATTGCTGCAATCATACCATACAAAGAGGCTATCATCATTTTTGGTTGTTTTTCAATGCAATCCAGTGGTAAAAAGAGAAATGCACTTTTGTTTCTTGATTTCGCAGTCACAGATAGAGATGTGTATAAGAACACAGAGGGGACAGGCACATGTTGTCAATATGACAGACAGGTCTCACATTCTAAATTACTCAGAGTCACACCTTGGCACACACTCGCAGCCAGCTTCCTGAAACCAACAAGTACAAACATGACCTAGCCTCGTCCCTGAGAAAAATCACACTGGTGAGCTGGCATACAGTGAAACAGCTCAGTGCCAAATACGGACACCCACACACAGCGCACCTGCAAAAGGCACAGTGACACCGGCATGCAAATACGGGCTGACAGGAAATGAAGAAGGTGGGATGTGAATAAGCAATTTCTGACAACTGTTAAGAGGTAAGATTACAGGAGGAGCATGTGGACTTGTTTTTCTCCAACGCTGACGCTCAGCCCCACACACCCACGACAGTACAAAGAGCCCTGACACACATTCACATACACATTATTCATTAGCTGACAGACATGAATAACAGGTTTTTATTGTTATAATATCACAACTTATTTCTTACGTCCTCTTTTAGCCTCAGGCAACATCCGTGAGCTCTTATTGCTTCCACCAAGCCTGTTTGGGCGCGCTCTCCTAAAAGTGCTTTATTCACAGTCTGCATCATAACTCCTTTGCTTTGATCCATTTGTGTAGGTAACAACAAAGCTGATTTAACTGTGCTGCCACTGAATAACTGCACTAAGAGCACCTGTGAGTGCAGGTCGCAGTATTCATCCTAATGAGCAGCAGTGCAGGGAAGCTAAAACGTCTGCAGCAAATTACCCCTGGATGGTTTTATGGCTACACAGAGAGGCGCTGGTATCTAATAGTTAGTTCCCAAGTTGAAGAGGATACCCAAACACTAAACTTAAGATGACATATTTTAAAGCTGTTCTGCTTTCAGGTATTTCCTAGGGTCTACATGTAGCAAGAAATGTACCAATCACCATATTTCAGCATGAAACCCAGAGGGCCATGGGTTAAGTCTTTTGTGTGTGCACATAAGAGACATGTGTAGGTGAAGCTGATCTTGCATAAAACAGAGCAACCAGCGAAAAATTCAATGTGCATTTTTCTGCATGCTTGTCTTCTCGAGGTTGCAGTGATTTACCATGTTAGGGCCTTTTTAATCTGTTTTATACCGTCATTGACCGTAGACTCTTCAAGCATGTTGGGGCTGCAGGTTGGCACAAAGCGCTTTTGATTGGAATCTTGTGAATGCCATTGACATTTTTTTCCAAGTATGCAGTACAAAGAGAGACCTTTCCTTCTTTTTAATGCTGTTTCAGCCATGCACTCCAAGCTGATGGAAACTGAGAAACACCAGCCAGAGTATGAAATCCCAATGTCTAGGGATGCACAGTCTGATCCTGGTATCGGGTATCAGCCCCAATCCAGCCCCTCAAAGCTGGATTGGCTATCAGTGAGAAAGGATCGGTCCAAACTTGACACTAAGGCTAAAGTATGATTTAGCTTACAAGATATAAAATTTTAGAATCGAATTGTCATTTATGACCAGTGTTATCCCACAGTAGAGCATGCAGGTTATTATTTAACACTAGTATCAGATCAGGATCTGTATCGGTCGATACCCAAAGCCCAGGTATTGGTATAGAGACCAGAAAAGCTTGATCAGTGCATCCCTACCAATGTCCATTGACTTAGAACTAGCAATGGTTATGCCTTGGCTGAGACTTCAGCTTGCCAGACCACAACAAGGCCTGTTCAAAGTGCAAGCAAATGCAGGTCCTCAAGTGTCCACTTAGGGCAGTTCAAAAACCCAGAAATTTTCATTAAATTCTTAAATGGCAATTCACAGAGCAATTAAAAGAAGAAAAAAAACATTGGAATGCAGCCGATTTAGATATTTCTTCACACTTTATTGGGGTGTTTTTTAATAATGCATCTATTATGATATTTTATAAGGCTAAGAATTAGACATATCTGTCATAAGTTTTATAATAGAAAAGAGCTTAAAAAAGAGCATGACCTTCCTCTCATGGCTCACCAGTAGTAAGACAAAGATGTGAATGGTCCCTATGAGTAGGGCCTTAAGCTAAACTGCTCCAATGATAACAGTAAATAGGCTCTATTCATGAACAGACAATACCAGGTATGTGTAGTGCATACGTGTGAGAACCTGCCATGTGTAATACACAAGCTGTAAGCAAACAGACAGAAGAAAGGCAGATGCTCCAGATTTCTCTATAAATGATATTATACCATTGCTAGACTTCACAGCTGTGAACTTGATTTGCTCCTTCCCTCTTTACTGGAGGTATTTAAATATTTAAGACAGGTATTGTCTCCAGGTATTAACCGAACAAAGAACAAGGAAGCAGCACATAAGAAAACAATTTCACAAAGCTTAAGTTAAAAACAAAAAAGAAAGGGAGAATGAAACTGTGACCTTAAGTCTAAGGTCTCTTCTGGGAAATGGAGAAAGGCCATTCTTTACATGCACCCTTACATGAGTACAGGCTAATTATACCGAAGGGGGTCAGGTCCCACTTCTGTTTTATGGGTGCGACAATACTGCCACAGTTCCCTCTGCTCAACATCCAGACAAAGACAGCCACAGTCTCAGAAAGTGATTACATAAATATCCTTATATAAGAATCATGATGAGGGTAAGCACATGTTTGTGTTGAGAGTGGAATTAAAAATTGAAACGCATCTTCAATTATCTGTATGTACATGTATGGATAGTTTAATAATTGTGTGTCTGTGTGGACTTTTGTGCAAAGGCCTCCATCTGCAGACAGCTGAGCCTCAAATTTTGGTAAATTCAGTAAATAAAACAAGCAGAGAAATCTAAAACTGAGGACATGCAAAGGTCAGGTGGATTGTTTTGAAAGTGTTGAACGAAAACACAACCAAAGAAACTCAAAACAAATTCTCCCTTTTTCTACTGCATGAAACCCGAGCAAAAGAAAGAAAAAAATGAGTCTGATCTTTTCAATCTATGAACAACAGTGTAGCTTGTTCCCTCAGTCCGTGCAGATGCAGCCAGTGGCTGACTGATGGTTTGGAAGGACAATGTAATTGGGTTTTTGGAAGCGTTTTCTCCAGGGGGAACGGCGTCATGTTTGCCTCTGTGATATTTGTGACACAGAAAGAGTTGCCTGTTGCAGAAGCACTGACATTTGAAGGGAGAAAAACAACATAATGTCAAACACAGTAATCAGCGCTGGGGAAGATAAAAGATGGGTTCGCCGTGACATCCACTCTGCGATTATCTGGAGGGTAGCATTCATTAATATAAAAGAGGGAATAATTTGTTTCCTCTGAAGTCTTACTCTAACTTTTTTATGTATGCAATATTATGTTGTGGATAAATTATATCGCTTTGATGCTATTTACTGGAATGAATGCTCAAAGCTGCGGAAACAAGTGGTTTTATGGCTTATGAGAAAAAGTTGAGCAAAAAGTTGATGACTTTAGAATATTTGAAACTAGAACCCAAATGACCCGACACAACCTTGTTAACATGAGGGCTGGGGTCCAGGCTGACTTTTGATCAAAATTAGAACTTTTCAAATCCTGATCTTGACATTTACATCAGAGCCAATTCAAGCATTTTAATGATGATGGCACCATGCATCATGCAGAGGTCTTCTGAAACTCTGAGTCAGGCCTGGGCTGATAGTCAATAAATCAATTAATCGTACAATAAATGAAATGAACTCAATCATTTTGCAGGCCTCAATTTATCGCCATGTGCATGTGTATTTGTTGTTCTCGCCTCTCGCCTCCAAACAGGCTGGATGTCAAGAGGGTTCACTTTATGCATCACTCTCAGCACCTGGTCGTGTCTGTTTCATGGCGGAATTAAGGGAGTGAATGGAGTGAACACTCTTGCCAGTCATCCAAAATCTTTCTCCTCAGGGGCGTTGGGGCCATTAGCATCAGGCTAGCGTAAACAGAGTACAACAAGTGAGCGTCATGGGGTTCATGAGGGGCAACACAGGTTAAAGTAGTAGAAATAGGTAGAAATAGGCTGATGAAGACTCATGGATGAGGAGATTTGTCTTCACAAACTTCTGTACCTTGCAAAAAAAATGCTGCACTTTAACAGTTTTTTATTCAAGTGTAATTTTTGACTGAGAGCCAATTTTAATTTTATTGCTTTTTGTTTGTTTTATTGGGATATTTGAAAGTTATTGATATTCCACTTACAATTGTAAAAACACTCATGAGAAATAAAAGTGTATTGAATTTGAAGGGTGCATTGCATTATGATGATATATTATCATCACATTAGTGGTTAATTTGGTCTCAAAATAATATCAATAATATTTTTTATTGTCAATAATTGGGACAATATATTGTCCAGCAGAATTTGTTATTGGCCCAGGCCTACTCTGAGTGACACACAACGGGATGAATAAAAACCTCCACGAGAAATGGAAACCCAAGAGATGTCTGCATGTGCTGACTTACAAGTAGCCATAATTCAAATGCAAAAACTGGCATCACAGTGTCTGACTCTGTTCGACATCTTATTGAAAAGGACGCTGGCTCCTACAGCATGTTTTTGTTGTCATGTTTCGCCCAAGAGACTCGTCTTCCAAAACAAGTCTTTGTTTCTATTCCTCATTCCTCAATCTGTAACCACATAAAAGTTGAACTTTTATTCCTGGCCACAAGGCTTTGTCCTTCTCCTTGCTGCTGCTTTCTAGATGAGTCAGAGGTTATTTGGAGTCAGCACTTCAGAAAATTAATACAGCCAACTTTAGGCCTCTTCAGAAACTAGTGTGTGATGCCACTGAGACTTGGTCCATGTTTCATACAGTCAACAGGGGAAATCAGAGCTCAGATCTGAACTTGGAACAACTTCACTGGGTCCAATATAATGTGGGTCCTGTTTTTGGCCCTTTGTACATCAAAGCAATGGACAGTGTTGGTTACTGAAGCTGTTCCTTAGATTCATTCACATTCACAGTTACACACTGGCACACAAGGGAGCTCCTCTGTACAACTGCAGCCTTCTGGTTTGAGCATTGAGCAGCTCCACTGGAGCAGCAGAGGGACTGTAGCTAACCTTGGTGATGATTTGGAAGAGGTGAGGGCAGATGTTTTCATCTTTTTTCAACAATATTTTATCTGAAGGTCAGTCTTATATTGTCCCTCCAAATTTAGGAGTAAAATGAAGTCAGATAAGGGTAAAGAGGAAATCAAACACTAAGGGTATACAACAGTTTAAAGTAAAGAAAGACTCATACCTGCATTTCGATACCTGCTGTGTTTTACATAAAATGTTACCCACGGCCCACACTGGTGTAATAGCAAAATGCTTCCATTATCATATCTACACGTACAAAATGTGTGCTTGTTGCTTTTTTTTTACATTATTTAGATAAAGCTGTGGGCCGTTGCAATGGCCAGAGGTGTGGGAGGAAAGAGAGAGCCGTGCAGGAGGAGGAAAAAAAAACACAAGGAGAGAAAGAGAGAGTGTGTGAGGAGCCCCCAGATATCGAGAGAAGTGGTTGTGTTTGCACGAGATAAGGCCAAGGAGCTAAATCACATAGTGAGCGCAGAGGTATGCTATTAAGCAGGACAAATATGCCTATTCAAACAGCAACTTTCACAGCCCAAATGAAAATACGTTGGGGCAAGAGACGTAGAGGAGGAAGGAGGAGGAGGGAGAGAAAGACGAGGGAGCAGACAGGGAAGGGTAAAAGGGGCAGCAGAAGGAAGGAGCCAAAGATGGATTATGCCCCAACAGAGGGGGAGCAAAGAGAGATAAAAACCAGGAAGGTGCTATTTCATTTGTCTAATTATATTTATCTATCTCTGGCTCACAAACAAACAAAAGAGACAAATGGTGCCGAGTAGAGAAACTTGAGCTGAATGGCTGCAAACAGGCGCTCAGACACAACAGCACGAGCACGCAACCGAAGCAAAGGCGTGCAGCAACAGCAGTGAAAGAAATCCAAAGGGGGAGGAAGAAATATCAAGAGTGAGAAGAAGAAAATATGGGAAGTGAGAAAAAAAGAATCAGCAGAGAAATGAGAAAAGCTGAGAGAGGAGGAGATAGCAGGGCTAAGGGCACAAGCCAGATTGACACTGAAAAATTAATGCGCAATTGCAAAGAGGGGACGCGTGTGAGGCTGGGATGGAGAGTAAATGTGTGAGTGACACAAGGACAAAGGAAGAGAATATTGGTCCCAACACTGACAGATTTAAGGTTATGGTCTATGCACTACTTCACACACACACCTCCACTCTCTGTACTCCCCCTCTTTTCAGTTCCTGTCTCTCTTTTCACCCTCTGCACGTGTGTGGTGATTTGGCTATTTGTCTTCCTAATGTCACACACATGCACGCACGTACTCACAACCACACTCACATTCACACTCACACACACCCTCCAATGACTGTTCATCTTCGTAGATCTGATTGTGTCAATTTGTCTCAGTGTCACGCCACTCTCCAATTTGCCATCTGCCTGACAGGAGCTTATTGATTGGCCCGCACACTTGTCATTCTCCCAGTCTCTCACCCGGCTGTCCAATCTCCACATCTCCATACCAGACGACTTTTCCGACACCTCCCTTCCCTTCTATCACCTCCCGGTGTCCCTGCTTCCATTCTTTCATTATCACACCTCCTCTAACACTTATACCTCTCCATCTCTCCACACTTCTCAACAACATTCCCACTTCACTTTCTTTTTTTTTTCATCTCATTCCCGTGGTTTTATAGTGCACACAAATCAGAGGCTATGAGCTTTTATGCCGCGATCAGTAACCCAAATGGGTATGCAGGCATAATAGTGATTACCTGTCATAGCCAGGCTTAGCGTGTAAGCGGTGCAGGAGCATCCATCGCCGACTTGAAACGGCAGACTAACAGTCTTAACGGCTTCTGTAATTCAGCAGAGGTTCCCTGCAGTTAAAGTGTTGCTGTCTTTGCACTGCTTTTGAATGCCCGACAGAAAAAGTTTGGAGTCATTGAGAAGTTTAACTTCAAAAGGTGAAGAACAGCAGAAAAGAAAAACCCACTTGAAGGCAAACACGGGCGTTATTGAATTTTCACTTTTATTTATCTCCACCATTTTTCTTGCTACTTTTGACCCACCTACGCTGTCAACCACTACAGCTCGGTTTAAAGCTGTTTCTTTTTTTTTCTTTTTAAAATTCCTTTCAGGTGTGTTTGTGTGTAGCTTTGTCTGTTTCTGTGTGATATAAAGCCTCCAAGGGATACACTGAATTTGGAACTCCATCAAATATCCCGCTGACAGACGATCTTGTCAATCTGCAGCTGCAATCCATCAATGTAAATGCAGTATCTTCCTTTTATTCTGGAGAGAATAAGCTTCCTCTTTCAATTGCTCATTTCAGGCAATGACTTTGATTCAGCAGTGAGCCTTCCAGATAGATTCTTTTTGAAACAATGCGCTCAGCAGGAAACTTATACACTTTATGTCTGCTGGAACAGACTGGAATCAAGTTTCTCCTTTTTTCTTTTTTTGGTTTGTATGACTTTGTGATTGTCATTTCTTGTTCTCCCTCTTAACAAGCTCAATTAACAAACGCTTATCTTTGTTTTAACACTGCTCCAAAAAAGGATAATGCAACATTTAAGGGAGACGTTCCCTGCTTCAGGAAGTCCACTGGTTCATAGCCTGCATCATCTAGTGTGTCGATCATCTGCCATGTGTCTCATTGATGTTCTGCTTCAGCAAGAATCCGACTCACTCACTTTAATCTGCTCATGGATGATACATGAAAGAGGAAGAAAAAGCTCTGTTGTTCAAATAAAATGGAAATGTGATACTGGGAAAAAAGGGTCTTGCTGCTTTTTCTCTGTTTACCAAGTGTTGTTTAATTTGTGAAAATGCTTTTACCGAGAGAATATCCCCTGTAATCTCTTCTTGGTCAGGTTTTGTTGTCATTTGGTTTTCACCTTCAGTAGTCCTTTTGTCATTTTGTCTTTTTTGGTCCATTACATTTGAAGCATGTTGTTTTATAAGCCCCTTTGCCTTTTATTATTTTCTGTTTCTGTTAATGCTACCCCCAAAACTCTTCCACCGCTTTGTTCACCGTGCTCTGTAATGTTTATTTGCTGAAATAAAGCCTTCCTCGCCAAGGCTATTTCCAGGAATACTCAAGTTTTACAAGACGAAAAAAAAAGCCTCCTGCCATGATGCAAGCCGGTAGCATTTGACGCTGACTGCAGCTGCCATAAAGCACAATGTAACCACACAGAAGAGACACGCAGGAGAAGGCATGTCGTCCTGATCAATCAGAGTTGGGAAAGGCATGCGGGAGGAAACTGATGTAGGCACACATGAGTCTGTCAAGGCAGTGGAGTCTGCAGTCAGATCTCTGGAGCTGTCTGGGGACTTTTTCCAGACCCAGACCGAAAAGAGACAACCAACACTTTGCCTCCACACTGACTGGAGTCTGTGTTTTCCTTCTGCTTGCTGAGCAACAGTTCATCATCTTTTCACTTGTTTCCTCTCCCTCGTACATGTGATGAGCAGTTCTTTCCATGGCTCTGCAAGAATTCATCACATATTTATTTGAACTGAAGACTGCCAGCAGCTATTCCAGCAAACACACTTCCTGCGCTAATGCACTCTTTACCCCCTCAGGTAGCCACAATTCTTCTTAAACGCTGATCACCTGCAGTATGTATGCACTTTGTTTCACATTATACACATGCATTACAATGTTGATTCACATACAGAGACAACATTCAGTATGTAAAGCCACATCCTGTTACCTGATATACGACAAGGTCTACATCAAAAGGAATTCCGAATCACAATATCTGCAAATTAGATTTGTTGGTGTGAAGGAAAAATATAATTTTATGCCAGATGGCGCCCCGTCTGCAGAGTCTGCGCTTCTCAAGTCATGTTTCATTAAATTATCTCAAATCTGATATCCTCTGCCTCTACAACTTCTTCCAGTGCTTCCCAATAGGTAATACTGAAGTTTTAAAAGGTGGAGTAAGTAAGACTTTTGGTGATCAATAAAATAAAATCTTTATACTACTGCAGGGACTGAACATGATTATTGATCGCTGTCAGTACAAATGTGTCTTATACCTTGCCAAATATTGAGCAGTGGGTTTTTTTGAAATCCAGTTTTTGAAAAATATGATCTCCTTCTTCTATTTTCAAGAGAATGTAGAATCATTCTTCTTTGTTTGACTTCTTTCATTTTTTAGACACAGTTTTTCTTCTTCACACAATCTTTTACAGCTTATCCTCAGTTTAAAGGCCATGACGGGAAAAAAAAACCCAACAGATTTGGGTGAAGAGGAAAAGACACAGCTGTTCATCTCCTGAGCCAATTCGTCAGCCGCATTTATTTTGGAGAGCAGTGAGTGGAAATAATCACAAGTCCCTCTGCGAAATGGTGTTTTAAAAAAAAAAATTCAAACATTCACAGGGGTGCTGAGGTCAGTGAAGGGGAGGAGGGGGGTTTTAATGTGAAAAGGTGGGGGAGTGGGAGGGAAATAAAAGATTAACTCCATCGTATAATCAATCACTCTTGTTCCTTCCCATTAATCAGCTCTTCTCCACTCCTCGAGTGCCTCATTTTCCCCCTTTTCCAAACCCATTTCCCTCCTGCTCTGCTGTGCATGGAGCTACGCTGCATTTTTCGGTCCTCCCGGATCAAGCCTTTTCATCATATTTCACAATCTGCTATATTTTATCACATCTCATAAAAGTGAAAGAAAAAACTAAGAATAGCCAGACGTATAATGAATTGTTTTCTTCCTGCAGCTGCCAGATCGGATCAGATGCAATAACAGGGATTTTAAATCAAAGTCATCCCACAGAATATGGATGTAAAAACTTGGCAACGGTCAGAGCCAGTTTGCTCATATACCTCTCAGCTAGTGCTGCGGCTACACCTGAGCTAAAGCTGACTTTGAACTGAACCTCATCTTTTCGCCAAAGTTGCTATTTATAAATCACATTTGCATGAAGGTCTAGTAGCACCTTCATCCTATGCATAATGAATAGCCTCCCTCATTCTCACCTATAATAGCACCCAACAGCAGCAGAAAAGAAGCCTCCATGGACGATCTGGAGGGAGAAAAACTCCCCAAACCTCAGAATGAATTAAAAAAAGGGTAGAAATCTCCTTTGATTGAACTTTTTAGCCTAACTCATCCATAATAAGTCTAAAAAATACTAAAAACCTTGTGCTCTCTGAGTCTCTTAAAGGTTCCTGTTGTCAAAAATCTTATTCCTCACAGGAAAAACAGGATTGGACGTTGGCAAAATTGGCTTTGAGCTGTTTGTAGCAGATTTCATCTCACTGTTAGTGCAGGTAAAAGAGCCCGGGGAAAGGCATGTGATCAATATTATCAAGGTGTATCTCCCAATGAAATCAATCACATCTGACAGCTTTCCGATAGAGGAGCAGAGATGAAATGTGCCTATCTCCTGTGAGGAAATGATGAGAATCACAGTGGTCACTAACGTGGCTTTGTCATTGGCTTTTCAGGTCACAGGCTGTGGATCCAACCACACGTTCCTGCCACATCGCAGCTCTGTGGGTTGACGGTGAGTGCTAAAGATTTGGTGAGCCATTTCTTTTTAACTTGTTTCGTTTGCTCCACTTCTACTTTGTTTTGCTCTTTCAAAGACTAAATAGTGACGATGTTTTCATGAATTCACTCCCAATCAAACTATGCAATGCAGATTTTATGTATCTCTACCCTCAGGCTACAGAATATTTGATATTTCCCATGCTAAAAACACAAGTTATCTGTTGAGATTTTAATAGTTAACTCATGCCCTAAAAAAGGCACTGAAGGGCTTTGATTGTTGCCTCTAATAAGCCCTAAATTTCCTCCTTCTCGCTACAAAAAAAAGAAGTCTTACTTGCAAGCATCTAATGAAACAACAGGCTCTCTAATTTGGCATTTAATGTGCCAGCAGGTGGCAAATGAGTCTCAAAGCCCAGGATGGCAGCTTCACCAGCATGGCCACCCACTCTAAAGACCAGCCATCTTTGTAGTAGGCAGCCAGAGGCCCCGCCATTGACCTGTGCTGTGTGTGGGGCAGCCAAGATTAACTGGCTCTTGATGGGAGCTGCGTTTGATGACAGCAGCACCGCTAAATGGTTGCGTCTCCAAATTGTGTCTTAACTGCCTCTTTTATCATCATTCAACCATCCTTATCCCCCTATTTTCACTTCCTGCAGGGCTCTGCGGTGATGAGAAAATAGCCTGGCCAACCGGGAGACTGAAACAAGTCTGAATTTTGTTCTGCAGTGTGCGTGTGTGTGTGTGTGTGTGTGTGTGTGTGTGTGTGTGTGTGTGTGTGTGTGTGTGTTTGTATGTGTGTGTTTGAAGTCGGGCAGGTTGTGTTGTGTTGTTTAGACTGAGCTTCCGTTCATTGGCTCTTGGGGAACTGCAGGAGACATAGGTTGTCTCCGTGGACACTGATTGGCTCAGCAGGAGACGATGAGCTTGAGGTAGATGAGGTGGAAATGAACCAAACCTGACCCGCAGTGCAAGTTCACACTGCCACTTACACACACTGCTTATGTTTTATTTTTATCATCAGCAAAAGTGCTGACAAGAACACTTGTATAGATAAAAGCTTCTCTGATTTTGCCTTTATACAACATGTCATTTACACATGAATCACAAGCACATTCCCCATCTATACATAGATGTATCCAGCAGCTTGAAGACACCGTATGACAGCTCATCCCCTCTGTTGTTTGCATTCCCTCTGGTGTTGCTGTGCGTCCACATGTTTGTGTGTGATGTTCTTACATTCTTTGCTTAATTCTCTACAGCCCACCATGTACATGCACAGCAGGTTCACGCTTCTGTGCGAATTTCTACATTTCTACTGTTTCATGTCAGTATGTCTAAGAGATGTTTTATCTTTCACAGCACTCATTGTTATGCATCTGTACTTGGCTGCAGACCCTGATGCGCTTTGATGCTTATACATGCACGTGTATGGGTAATGTGAATTATAATTTGCACTTCTGATTGGTGCTGTAAAATGCATTTCTCTCCTTTATGAGTGTTTTCACGCCTTTCTGAACCTCTCACAGGTTTACCACAGCTATGACTGATTATTTTTAGCCCCCCCGGTGGTTTTCCAAATACTGGAACGTCATGTATATCACTTACATCACCAAGACTAAATTCCTGCCAGCAGGAAATAGATCTGGGTACCTTGCCAGTGCTATTCTCGTGTACCTGCACAAAACACAAGCGCCCAGTATGTAATGAAACACATACATTGCTTTGACGGTGCGGTTATGGTGCATTACACTTAAAGATTGTTTTAGCCCTCTCTATAATGCCTCTAGATAAATTAGGTGCTGATGTACAAGTTTAATACTTGTTTAACTTTTCCTGTAGTTTAGTACTTTAAAAAACTGTGCAGCAGAATTTCACAAGGTATGAAAGTCTTAAGGGGATTTTATGCTTTTACATGCACCAATGGCAAAAGTGGTTTGGTTAAGTTTTTTTTTTCTTTAGCTATGCAGGGATTTCTTTAGACATTGTGCAGTATTTCATTTCTGAAAGAATGCTTACATCAAGTGCAGGAACCTTCTCCTTGAGACAAGGGACGTTAGGTGCTTTGTAAATTGCCATAAAAGAGACCAGTGTCTGAATTAAGCCTTAGAAATATATTTTATCTTGAAAAAAGGCTACTTCTCTGGGGTGCAGAGTTTTCATGAGCTTTAAAATGGCATTGCAGCTGACTGGTTTAGGGCAGTTGGTTTTCTCACATGTCAAAAGACGAATTCTCCTGATTTTCATGGGTCTGAACACATTGGTTGAAACTAGGGGTGGAGGATATTGCCTCAAAACAATTTCACAATATTTTAAGGAAATTTGTGATAATGATATTTATGACGATATAGGGGGAAAAATGAACAACGTACTTTTAATGATTGCTGCTTCTGAATGACAGTATTTTTATTGCACACACAGTATGGAAGCCACTTTTCCAATCATTTACTACTGCCTATACAAGCTTGAAGTGTAAACATAGGAAGTAGGTCAGATCAAGAAGCAATCTGACGTTTTGGAGGAGGGAAAGTTAAATCTTGCAGGTGAAAAACTTCACGAGGACACCAACAGAAAGGAGAAGGCATAGACTGAAGGTGCTAAAGTTTTGGGAGGGCCAGATGAGCTTAACATAATAATTAATTACCATGAAAGTATGTTGTCATGGGTGGGATTCCTGCAAGAACATGTGGTTCTCCTGTGATCTTGTGATTTCAGGTATCCAGCTGCTATGGAGGCTACCCTTCGCTGTGCTGCACGGGGAGACGCACCCAGTATGAAATGCCACGTGCCCAAAATCTGCAGAACTGAGCTGTGCAGCGCTCACGACCACAGAGGCAAAAAATCCACCGATAGTAACATAGCTTTCACGTGGTTGTATTCAGCTGTGTGTTTCAGCTTTAGGTGGTGGAACATGTTTGTGGTGTTGCCTCCCTTCGAGGTAATAGTTCTCCTGCACAATTGCTGCATGTCTGATCTTCGGTCAGCCAAACCACCTCCTTAACACTAAGGTAGCGCCCCTTTTAGGCACTAAATCCTCATGTGAGGACCAACTTGATGCTGCCGTGCTACTTTCACTCTCGGCCATTATTTGTTTTGTACTCAGCAGGGAGTGTCATACAGCATTGCATCTCTGCACTGTAAAAATCGCAAAATGACACATTTATATCGTCAAAAATTGTACCGTATTATTATTTTTAATCTGATCTGATAAGTATACCATATATATTATCGTAGACTGTATGAAATAGCACACCCCTAGTGGAAACACAAGCTATGTCCCAACAGGATCTTCTAAAAGTTGGGTTTTTCCTTCACAACATATGTAGACCACTCAGACTGAACTAAACTAGGATCTGGCAACTTGCTAACCTAGTTAGCTTCCCATAACTCAACCACCATCATTTTCAATGTAACGATAATCTCAAGTCAACTTGAGAATCAGCATCACGTCTGATGTAGCACGCACAGAATTAAAGGATGGGCCCCCAAGGCTGCTCATAAGCGTCCCTGGAAAAAAGTAAGACAGCTTTCAACACCCTGCTGTGACACAAGCTTCAAGTGCGCCTTTTGAAGGGTAAAGCCCCTGAACTGGGACACAGATTCAGACAGCAATAAGCTAGAGGAACCCTTTAGCCTGTTTTTAGTCCCTCCTGGGACTGAAAGTCTTGGAATCTTCTGGTGGAGATTTGCCTGTCAGGGCCTGGATTTTTTTGTTAATTATTTGTAAGTGTGCAATGAAAGCTGGGGTGTTCCCACTGTATTCACTACTAATTTTTTTCCCACAACATGTTTGCTGATCCTGAACAAAAGAGTAACAGTTGACTTTACTAATTTTGTGTATAGTTGTATATAAGGACAGATTATTTTGAGGTTGGATAATTTAACACCCAACCTTTTCCATGCAGCTTTCACGATAGCTTTGTTAAAGTTTTATTGAAAGATCTCACAGTGAATAATCGGCTCATCTGCCTGTGGTTTGGCTCTGCATGTCTGCACTGCACAGAGTCTTCTAGACCGATCCATCCTGCTGGGCAGACGTACCAGGTTTGACTCATGGCATCAGCATCCCTCAGTATTAACATGTTCCCTTGGCCATGTTTGAAACAGGTGTGACAGTAACCGATAATTCATGCTGACCCCTGCATGGCACAGCCAGCTGAATCAGGTCTCTCCCTCTCCCTGCTGTTTGCTACCACAGTGCGATGTCTGTTATTACAGTCACCCCCGCCATCCAGCAACATCAATTATGCCAATAAGAAGCCTCCTCTGCCAACATTTCACATACATTATGGAGTGTTGACACATCACTTTTCACCCTATCGAGGATGAAGCACGAGGTGAGCCACTAGTCGCACAGGAGGGAAATCAGGATGCAAAATAAACCTCATGCAGAGCAAAAAGGGAGCTCAGGATCAGTTTCTGATAATGGCTTTCTCTTCTGTTTGTTTTTTTCTTCTGTACTGTGATAACGCACATTACTTCCCCACAGAAAGGAGGCGTTTTCAATGCAAGGTCACTTACTGGGGAGAATCTATAAGTGAAGCAGTCTATAGCTTCTTTCACACATGAACTCCTCACAGTTTCTAGACAATTTCTATACAAATGGATCCAGAAAGTTTCTACAACTTTCACACATTTCCCTCACAGTGGGTGTTGATCTGTGTTCACCAGAAGTTGGAAACAGAAATAAGCTGTTGGGTTTTGGTGGGATGGGGCACAGCCAAAGGGAAAGCAGCCAAAGGGAAAACAGGAGGATGAGGAGGGACTGTCTGTTTTAAAATCACCAAACATGTAAAAGCAGAAAATATGAAGTGAGTATGAAGCAGAGCAACTCCGCATACAGTGTGTGATGATTTGCTGCACTTGGCCTACGGCTAAGCCACGCTCCCCCTCTGCTCACTCAGCCAAACAATGAACATTCACTGACTGACAGCAGGAGACATTTGGCAGGAGCCCACTCATAAATTTTGGAGACAGAAAGATCACATATAATCTAGAAGTCACCAAAATGGTCCAAACTATGCATAACGGGATGTAATAATCATTCTACTGTTGAGAAGGTCGACTTCATCTATAAGCCAGAATTTACAGGTCCCATTGCAAATGTGATATACCGCATCTTGTTGCCATCACCATTAATGGAGTTAAAGTTTGTGGCTTATAATATGAGTAAACATGAGAAAGATATAACAATATTCTTAGCATCTAAAACAGATACATGCAATATGTGACACATCATATCAAAAGTGTTGCTCCATCAGTGTGGTGGAACAATATGCACACTGAATCATTTAGCATTGCTAACTTTTGTTATCTCGGCTATTACAGATACATTAATAAAGCTGAGCTCTAGAAGTAAAATTGTTTTAACTAGATTCCTTAGGACAAAAGCTTACAATGATGTACAATCACCTAAGACCAACAACTAGAAAAAAAAAAGGCCAATGAACTCCCAACAAAGTGACATGATGAACAATGCAGCTAGGAGCTAATGACAGGCCAATGATAGGCTAATGTTAGCTATTAGTTATGTTTACCATAACTCTATATTTATTTTCAGAAAAGTGATTAGACCTTCTTGTTTGTTTTATTCTCTTGAGTTGATATTGTGCTCTTCTGCACAACCTGATTTAAAAAAGACACCTTTCTCGATTGAGTTGTGGCTTAGGAAACGGTGAAAAAATACATTCCATCCCCAAGCCTCTCAGTCTCACCTTGTGTGAGTTGCATGTACCCCATGAACACCGTTTGGCCATTTTTAAGCTTAAAATCTCTGAAAAAAACTCATAAATCTGAATGAAGCTGACTTGCTGAAATGTATTTCAATGGACATACAGGCGGTGATTGGCTCATCGCGTTTGAGTGCGAGACTCAGCTAAAGGTCAATTATCAGAGCATATTTTCGAGAAATGGATACTTATCTTTACAACTATGTTTGAATAAGTGTTGAATCACCAGAATATAAGACAATTTGTTGTTTCTTCTGAACTTCAAGCAAGTTCTCCATATTTTAAAAGTTCTGATGCATTTTTTAAGAAAAGAAACTAAAACAGAAAAACAAGTCAAGAGAGCAATGTTACTGAATTCAATGTTTGAAGATGGTGAGCCTGAAATGATCATCTTAAAATGCAGAAAAAGAGTATGTTTTTTAGAAAATGGACAGATGGTGTGTCCATTAGCAGATGCGTCATTCATCCAGACGACAGCAGGTTATTTTCATTTAAATGGTATTAAAATGTTGATGCTGTAAGTGCTTCATTTACACATAAGACTCAATTTGAAAATGCATTAAAACGTTTTTGTTTTTCTCTAAAATTTGTTTTGCAAAATGGGGGTCATCTTATAATCAGGTTATCGCATTTCAGGAGAACAGAGTGTGAGCTCTTAATTTATGTGTCCGAAGAAATGTGAGGCCTTTCAAAGGCACGTTGCCACCATGTATATTCATTAGGGTGCGACTAATGATGTTCTCACAATCAATAGGTTACTTTCTGGGTTCAAGTTCAACCTATTTGACCTTAAAAGATGTCGAAAAATGCATCTAAATGAACAGGACCCACCTTTACACAGCTCATTTTGTGCATCGGTGTTCTGCAGCCTCAACCTATTTACTTAAACGACCTATAAAAAATTAAACAACTAAAAAATACATGTATGAGAGATGGATTTTTCCATATTCCTGCATAAAATGAATTAATAATGTTTAATTATTGAAGCAAATTTATATTCTCTCATTACAATAAGCCTCAATGGATTCATTATTATAGCTCTGGTATTCAGTATTTGAACTCTTGATTTGCAAAACATGTTTTATTTACTGTTTGGCCTTGGGTAGCTTTAAATTGCTTCAACACTTCACTTAACAAACAGTACCTTATAGGTCACTGATGTTTGAAACTGAGAGGTCCACAGGAAAAACAAACTCTGATTTGCTGCGCTCTGTTTCTGATTTAAGTTTGAAATCTTATTATGTGGCTGCTGTTGAAAGGACCCGTACATAAGTGGCTCACCGACTAGTTTCTGAGCAAGTCTATGACTGCAAAGTGGGTAAAACTGTAGAAATCTGCCAATAGAAGAAAGATTATCAGCAGGAGAACTGACCCCATGGCTTGAGAAGATAAACCGCCCCTGCCCTCTGTCTCTATCAATCCCTGTGGCCAGCACCCGCTCACAGCCTCTCTCATCATCTCTCTTAAACCACAGATCACACTGAAGCAGAGAGAAGAGGACAAGTGATAAAGTGAGTCCAGGTGAAGGTGAAGTCACGTGAGGTGAAAAATTAGAGGGTGAAGTGAAAGAAAAGGTCAGGACAGTAGAAATAAATAAATGAAAAAGGATGACATGAATGATCGAGGGAGAAACCGAATGGGAAGGTGGATCCAGATCCTCACGTGTAAGGACCGGGGCGAGGATGAAAAAGTGGGGTAATACCAGAGTGGGGAGGAAGGGTTGAAAAATGACTGGTGGGGAGAATGATGCGTGTCCTGCAGGCATTGAAAAAGGCAGAGAAGAGAGACGCCGTCAGGCACTGAAGGAGAGAGCAATTAGATTTATCTGCTCATTAACAGAAGGGATAATTGACTACAAGAGTGTGCGGTGATACACTGGGAGACAGGGGGAAGAGGAGAAAATGAGCCAGGAAGAGAAATGAGAGCAGGTGGAGGGAGAAAAGACAGGAGGCAGGCAGGGAGGGATTGGGAAGAAAGGGGAACACGGCAGGGGATATAAACAGGGGGGAAAGGTAAAAAATGAGAAGAAAGGGGAGAAAGAAGGGAGAAGGATGGAAGGGGTAGAAAATCAGTCCACAGAGAATGCTGAGAAAAAAGGGATTAGAGAGGGGGTGAGGGGGAGGCAGGGGAAGTAAATGAGGATAAATGTACAGAGTGGTGTTTGTGTAAGAGAGTGTGCATTTTGTCTGTGTGTGTGTGAGTCTGTGTGTGTGTGTCGGCACTCATACACATTTTTCATGATGCTGTTTTTGGACATTATGAGAAGTTCTTTCACACACCTTTTATATGTCATACGAAGTGTGTGAGGTCACGGAGCGGATTCAAATCACAAATGTGACTGGTTGTACAAGTCTGGTTAGAGATTCTTCGGAACAGCCTGAGTCATTCAGACACACACGCACATACACACGCAAGGGTATGCACACTGTAAATCAGCCGCACTATTGTCCACCTGCTGTTACATTCCCATTTTTTAGCAACTTGCAATCAGATCCAGACACACAGCTCAGGAACGCCTGCAGATTGGCATGTATGCCATTAGTCCTTTGTGTTTGCCAATCAGTCTATCACACAGGCATGTATTAGTGAGCAGAGTCACAACTGAGACTGATGATGAATAGCACCTTCATTACTCTGTCTGGAGGTGCCTAAAATGTTTCCCTTAGACAATAAAGTGCTGACAGACGGAAGACAAATATCTTTTATTTTGGTTTTCATCAACTGGTGGTGCTTTATTCAAGCACTTCAATCATGCAACTTTGTAGAGGGGATAAATGCGCCTTTATTCTGCCATTCATCTTCCATTACTTTCTAATCAAAAGCGGCATGACATCTTTTCCGGTTGTAGAGGTCACAAGGTCAGGATAGGTATACAAAGTAGAGGCTCTGGACAGAAAATGTTAGTCTGCAATGCTGTAAAAACTCCAACATAAGCTAGCATGTATGTCTCAACAGTCAGAAAATATTCACTGACCATAAGGTACACTGAAATAAAAAGTCCAGGTTTAACTGTTGAAGGTGTAATAAGTTAGAGATGAGGACTTAATTACTTACTGTAACGAAAAAGTAATCTTGTTCTCTATAGCAGCACTATGTACCCATTACAATCAACTGAATCCTTATTTCAGGCTGACAATGTTGCCAAATTAGATTTGTATCTAAACTTGTCTTGTTGATGTGATTTGTACTAAGGGAAATACAAATTATTGACAAGAAACCCCCCAAAAATTACATGATAATATTCAAGTTTTTTCTAGAGTCAGTCTTATTAATTTAGAGAAATAAGGGCTTATAGAAAATTATGGTGGGTTGAGTTGAAACCTCTGGAATTGGGCTTAAAACAGTGAAAAGACATGTTGGAAATTAAAGCCAAGATTTGTTTTGAAAATTCACAAAAATCCAATTAAAAATTAACCTACATAACTTGGGGCAAAAACACAAGCTAAAAATAGCTCATTCATCTCTTTAAACCATTTCTATTTACTGTGTGGGTGCACTTGATCATGTTTTGATTGACAGGTCCCAGGCTTGATGTGTTGCATTGGTGTTTTGGTGAATGATGCAACCATCAAAGTGCATCTGTATTTGTTTGAAGCATCGGCTGCAGCCAGATAACAGAGCACAAAACTGCATTCTGGAAATTTTATAGGTAAGTTTTGCTCTTAACAGATACAAGATGTGTTTTCATCCATCTCATACTTATCATGTAACAAGGTCCATATTAGTTGTCAAAGCTAGAAATGCCATGCTAACAGACCACTTGGTAATGTGAGCTAGTGTAGTGAAGCATCAAACCTGCCAACGCTTTCAAGCCGCCAAATATGTCATCACCGGTCACCACTTAAAATCAACAGCCAAGAGCTAACACCACAGCTGCTGATATCTGGCCTGCAGATGATATTTATGTTGGGTGTTAACAGCCAAATAGCTGCTCTGTGAGTTTTCCCAGGAAATTAAAACTGTCAAAGTGAAAATAAAGAGCCTGTTTTTAAGCTGTTCTAGCAGGGATGGAAAATTTCAGAAGTGAATCAGTCCATTTACTCACTTTTTCTGCCAATTTACTTTGTGCTAAAACATTTCAACATCTGAATAGTTACGCATATTAACTCTGTCATCTTTAGCATGCTAGCACACTGCTGCTCATATTTAACTTAAAGCAGAGAGCTCTGCTAGCTAGCTGCTGAAAGTGTATCGTCTCAAGTTGCAAACAAATTATCACAAAGCATTAATCATGCTGTGGTTGGCAGAAGCAGATGTTGTAAGGAGAATAAATGAACCATACTGACAGTGACCAGTTTGCAGATATGATCGATAGAAAGGTTTTCTCATTCTGTTGATTAAAGACGTACTTAGTTTAAGATAATGTGTCAAAAAAAAGAAGAGGTGCAAATGCAAATTAGTTGGCTATCCACATTATTTTTAGCAGAGAAGGATAAATTGAGATAATTACTTAGGTCCATCTACATATCCATCTATTTATTTAACCATTGATCAACTTATCCATTTATCTCTGTGGTAAAATGCACCTCCCAAAGTCTATGCCAGCTCTCAGCGTCTCAAACACAACTGCAAACTGTGGGATTATGGATTTGAAAGATGTTATCTTCAAACGTTTAAATCTGTGAAGCAACTGCTTGACTCTGAGCCAGCCACAGCAAGTGTTTCTGGGATTGCAAAACATGAGTCAACACATGACGTACCTTTAATGCAACATTATGCCTTTGATCCCACAGAGCTGGACCTGAACATCACAAAGGTAGAATCAGAGAGAAACCGGGAAAGGAAAAAACATGGAACAAGAGGGAATAGCCACCTCCTTTATCATCGCTTTCTTATTTTCTGATGACGACTCGATGAACGTCTAAGTAAAGCAGCCGTTGCCCTCTGTTGCATCATGGATTCAGAGGAGATGAGAAAGAAAATAAAACACGGGGGAAAGGGAAGGTGAGAGTGGGCGATGAAAACTCTTTGACTGTTCACCACTCCTCATCTTGCACAGTTTAATTTTCAGTTTTGCCCCCCCTGTTGTTTTCACTCACCTTCTTCCTTTCTTTTTTTTATTTCTCCTCATCCCTCAGGCGATAGACTAGTGTAGAATCGCTCTCTAGTGGAGCGCTTAGATGTTCATCCATATTAAATTAGAAAATGCAACAGGGTTTGCATCACACTGCTGAGGATAGGACATGCAGAGATGGCAGTGTAACATAGATTAGATTTATGCTCTGTGGTGTAAACGAGTAAAATAAAGCATTAATTATTACGTTTTATCATGAGTAAGTAATATCACAAACTTCCCAAACTTGAACTATTAATTCAGTTCAAGTGTCTCATCAAGAAGCTTCTGTGTTTTTGTTTTTCGTTTTTCAGGGCCACTTACAGAAAGATTTGAGGCTTTGGTCCATTGAATCCCAAAAGTGTCTTTTAATTCAATGTCACTCTCCACATTTATATTCAAAAAGCACAGAGAACAACTGTGTCCTCAAAGATAATCCATCACTGAACTAAAGGAAAGCATTCATGCTTTACAGAAGTGTTTAAAAGATAAAGTTTTAAACTAAAAGAAACTTTGGCTTCTCATAAATGGGAGCTTTCATATGAATTTAGAAAAACTAAAAAAAAAATGTCTCCAACTTTCTCTTTCCCTTTTTTTGTGTTCCAGCCTTTGATGCAGCATTTCCCACATCTCCCAACCCTGGTGCAGTTTGAGGGTTTTACGAGAAGTGTGATTGTGAAAGTGGAAGCGAGGTTTAGCTTCAACAGTTGGCCTACTCTCAGCCTATAAGACTGTGAAACTGCCTGACGATGCACCTCTCCATCCAAACACAGACGCACAACACAGACGGGTGTGCACAAACACACACATACACACGCTAGTATACCTCCATGCTTGACAGGAAGAGGAAATGGCTTTTCTCCATTTGGAGAGCCACAAACAAGAGGTGCTGCCGGCCCATTTCAGATAGCAGCCCTCTTAAAGAGCCCCTCTGTCTATGAATATGGAGATGAGGATTTAGGAAAGAGGGGGGGAGAGAATGAGAGTGGGGGAGAACCGAGGGAGGTAGAGATCAGAGAGTGAAAAAGTGGGAGCAAGAGAGAGATTCTGTGTCTCAGAGGTGCTTTTCCTGCCTGCCCTGTGGCCCTTGGCAGGATTTACGCACTGGATTTAGACGACAAGTGTGTATGTGTGTGTTTATGAGTGTGTGTGTGGTGCAAATGAGAGGCTCTATGAGACACGGAGCCAGAGGCGACAGGTCAGAGATTAATCACACACAGACATCATGGGACACAAACACACACACACCTTAATCAGCTCGCCTCTCATCATCTGTTTTCTCTTTCGCACAATCCCTCCTCTATCTTCTCCATGCCGCTGTACACATCTGCGCACACACACTAACATACAGCGCACATAAACCCAGGTATCAGCAGAGTGCAAAGAGATGCACTTCCCCACCTGGCTTCGTACCATCCTTCTGTTCACGTCCCTCCGTTCACTGCCGAGCCAGCGTTGGTTGCACCTCAGATAAGCCTATACGGTTATCCTTTCCCGCCTGCGTTCATTTATATGCAGCTCTCCAGCAAAACAAACAGCCGTCCGTGTACAGCAGATAGCATCTCAGTATCACCATCCAGCAGCCACTACACGCTGCATGAATTATGGATTGGTGTAAGTAGGTGGAGGAGGTCAGACAGGAGTGACAAAGGGCGATCCCTCTGGCCCTGTTAGATGATTGATGACCGCGGGTGTTGCACTTCATTTTTATCATTATGAGTTTCTGCTCTGTTGTTGTGATGGACATGTTTTCAGCGTCGCTGTCAACATGTGAAAGCAAACAACCTTTACGTATGGCAGGTGACCTTTGACCCCTTCTGAATGAAAGCACCCTACATGTGAATGGCATCCTTGTCATCATCACAGGTGCCTACGCCACCTTTGCTGCTTCACTGAGCCTTCTGAATAGCTGTATGTGCTTGACTTAAAACTTCCCACTGATCTTTTTTTGTATTGATTACAACATCTTTTTGTTTTTACAGATGTTATGCTCAGTCTAGCAATTCTCTCTTGTATAAAAAGCACTATTCAAATAAAGCAGACATTTAACAAACCATGTTTTTTTCTGCAGTTGTATAAAAAACACATGTAAATCGCATGGAACAGGAGTTAAAGTCAGGGTCGCTGGATAAAACAGAAGAGGGGCACAAATTTCAAGATCAACTTTGTTTAGAAAGTTTATGAAGATGAAGAAGTCATCCCGTTACAGCAGCATCTGTGAACTGCACAAGACATAGAAATTTAAATTCTCAGTGCCTCCACAGACCGGAGCCCAACTTGAGCCATGTTTTTCAGATCTCATGACCCAACGTGGACTCAAGCACTGAACTCTGACTTCTGCAAAAACTGCATTCAGACTCGTTGGATGCAGAGGAGGAGTAGGCAATTGGCTTTAGCTTTAAATGCACCCATTAGAGTATAAATATATGAGGGAAAAAAGACTCAATATCACTTCATTAAAATATAGGATCTTAACTTCACAATTAAGAATCTATACTTATATGTCCAAATTAATATTCTAAGTTGGTCATCACTGCAAAAATTCCCTCAAGGAGCCAAGAAGATCCTTTTCTAATGTCACTTCAGTGAAAGTGATGAAACTCAGAATTGCTTTTAAAAGTCAGCCAAAGCCACTCTTCGGCTCGGGCAGTCTGAGTTTGAGACATCATCCAAAGTTACAGTCTTTCTAGTGTAAAACTCCCTCTGGAGCAGCCCGGGGACCAAAGAGTTCAAGGCCCTGACCACAAATCTCTCTCTCCCATGTCAAATCTCCAATGAAGGCTTAAAATAGCTCAGAAAAAAAAGTCCATCTTTGTGTTACTATCTCTTCACTCCAGCTCAGCGAGGACACTGCTGTCCACGGAAACACAAAGAAGGAATTTAGTGCTGGGAAAAAAAGCTGTGTGACTTTGGGAAGATTATCACTTGATTTGTCCATGCTCGAGACTGTTTAAGCCTTATATTGGATTCAGCGGAACTAGAATCCATTTTTGCAGAGAGATAGGACTTTTGGGTTTGTCTCCGTTCTTTTCCACTGCAATCTTATTGGAAAAGAATCCTTTCAGAGCCTGTATGAACAGAAGGAGTGATTACAGTGGATAATAACAGTAGTGTACAATAGGTCGTGTACATATAGGTGGTGAAATCGCATCAACACTCATGCACTGACTTTAAAAGTGTATCTCATGAGCAACTTCAAATCCAAAAGCTCTGCATACATTTTTGATTAATTAACTCAAAACTAATTGCCAAATACAGAATAAATCATCCAATAGTCTACAACTTATGTTTCAAACCATTCTGTTTCTAAATTTGATTTTGTTCAGGGTAGTTATTCAGAGTACTTTGACTTCTTCTCCGTTTGTACTGAGTGCAGAGAGCACTCTGACTTCTCAGACACAATTATTTGAAATGGCTGGAAACATATTTTAAATTTAGCCCAAGATAATTAACAGAGTGGGCCGCACAGGTGCTTCCAATTCACTTCAACAGCATGTCCCAGGTGAATTGGGACCTCTAAAGATATTACTGTGAGTGGATGACTGTACTGTACGCGATAACCCCTGTGATATGCCTCTCATCCCTCACCTAATGCATGCTGGGAAAGGCTCCAGCTCTCCTGTGACCCTGCACGGGATAAGCGGCTGTAGAAACGGGGATGGATGGATAATTTGCAGAACTGACAGCGCTGGCAACCATGACACTATCATCACATTTATCACCATCTCCATTACTGCGGTCATAATTCCAACCGTCATAATTATAATCAGCATTACACGGGTATCTTCCTCACCCAGCCCAGGAGGTGGGTATCGTCCATTATTACCTTCACAATCATCATCTTCTTCTCAACACTAACCGACATCATGGCTGTGGCCGCCCGCAGCTTCATCATCCTCCTCCTCGGCGGCTTCACGGACCTTGTCGGGTCTCATTTCTTAACAGCAGCAGCATATAATGAGAGCCATAACCATTATTGTCCAAAGGTCTCCTGTTCCAATCCTTTACTTTACAAAATGACTTTCCTTTGCCCCGGCTCTTTCGCTATTTCTATTTCCCATTCCCCCGCTCTAATTACACACTGTTTATTTGGCCTCCTGGCTGCCCCCTAATGCAGAGGAGAGGCGTCATTAAAATGATTTACAGATGTAATCCCCCCTTTTCTCTCTCCCTCCCTTTCTCCCCTTCTCCATGTTCACACCCCCTGGCACCCCCCAAATATAGCTCCCCCCCTAATATCACCAGTGGGATTAAAATCCATTCCCATTAATCCCTTTTACTCGCTGCCTCTCTCGTTTCATGCTCTCTCTTATACTGCCCTTTCCACCCTTGCAACTTTCTCCAGAGTCAACCCTCTGACTCCCAACTTTTTAGGTTAAAGTTGTTTTTACGAGCTGACATTTTATCTTGCTTCCCCATCGCTTCACCCCTGACCCCTCCTGTCTCCCTCCTGTTCAGACACATAAACATTATTCCTCGCTGTAATTACGTTATGGTTTTTAAACTGTAATCAGTGTGAGCTGCATTGAAGTTTTATCGCCTTCCATTTGCTCTGCTTCAAACACAAGCAGAGGAAGTGAGCCAGATAGTTTCCTTCCCCTTCTTAATCGCCAAACCCTGCCCTGATCAGCTTTCACTTTTTAAACTTTATTTTTGCCTTATTTGACCTCCTGGAATGAGCTCAGGAGCATATACACCAGCCTGCCCTTTAGATGTAAGTAAAAAACATCCATAACAAGAAGACATAAACAACCGGATTAAAATCAGATTCAATTAATCCCTTATTCCCATTCCCTCCTACTCAGAGATGCTCGCTTCCCCGCATACTTTCCACATCACTAACTTGCTCATTTTATTCCTCAACCCCTATCTTCTCCGCTTAAAATGGGTTTTTCTATGCATGTCTGAGTGAGTGTGTGTGTGTGGGCAGGTAAATAATTTTTTATTCACCCTGACTCTATGTTATCTCTCTTACCTGATTTTCCCACACCTCCACTCTCTACTTTTAATTAACACTCTTTATTTCACAGCTCTCACAGCTAATCTCTTCATCAGAGGCCCTATAGCACTAGAGGCTGAGCTTTCACTCCCACCACGAGCTCTTTGTGCTCCTTCAAAACAGAAAACACCAACAAACAAAAGTGAAAGCACACACATGACGATAATACCCACATAGTCACACAAAACCACACACACACATACCCCTACACACATCCCTTTACACATTTAAATGGAAAGTAAAGATGTGCAGAGGAAACAATCCTCTCTGATAGAGAGTAAGTAACTCTTTGTCCCTTTGTGCTGTGTGTTGCAGGTGCTGGATCGTAGCAGTGTGTTCGCAGTTTGTGATGCATTTTTCCACTTCCATTCATTTTCTATACAGCCAAGGTTAATGTTTGCAGACTGAGATCAATACTGATTCATCACTGCTTCCTTGAAAAAAAAGGCTGAGATGATTGTTTGTTTGTGAAAGTGTGTAATGTCAGTAAATACACAAATATTCATTTTTGTTTCTCATAGATTGTATAAAACATGGGACAGTATAACATGTCACCAAAAGTGAAACCAGGAAATTAGAGCTTTTTAAGCCCTTTGCACACCAATGGTGACGCAAATAAACGGCACAAAATTAAGAAAAATTTGGAGGCGTCATATTCAATCTCTGCAGCTATTGTCCTCCAAACGATGTCCTTGCAATCGATGTATATGTTGTTTTTATGTCTTTTTTCGTAAAGAACATTTAACAATCAATGTTAAATGTTTTTAGTATGTGACTTGTCAACAACAAGTGTTTTGATCGCTTGGATGTAAGCAAAACTTTGAAAAAATCCACCTCTGTAGGTTCAAGAAAAAAAAAATAACGTGCAAAATATTTGCGCAAAAAATACACATCTGGTGTGCAAAGAGCTTAAGACTGACTGGTTGCAGTATAAGTTCTAAACCATAGAAACTTCATGCTAACAGATGTGACTGTGGTCAACCTTTTTTTAAATTCCAAAAAAGATTACTTTTATTATAGATTTTCTGGAGTGACTCCTATGTGTCCACACAAATGATCCAGCTAAATTGGCTTGAGTAGATTTCAGAAAGCACAGGGTCACAAACTCTGAGGGTAGCAGGTCTAACTGGTTTGCCTTGCAGGTTAAAGTCCACAGGCATGTGCTGGTCGCACATTGCTCCAGTTAAGTTGTGCTAATTTAAACACTAAGGCAGCAGCAACTAACCAGAGTTGGGCTCACCTATATCCGCAAAATTCAAAATTCAACTAACCAGAGTTGGGCTCACCTGCATCCACAAAATTCAAAATTCCTGATTCCCCTCAAGGGTGTCTTTTTCAAGACATTTCTGTCTGTTACCGTGGAAACCAACAATTCCACATTCATACTGATGTCCCCTTAGTGATTGTTCATCCATCCAGAAGTGAGAAAGTATGCAGTTTCTCTTTCAGTTCTTTTTCTTTCATATGTTTCACATTTCTGCCACTTTGTGTGTGTGTGTGTGTACAACAGAGTGTGAAATGGCAATGTGAGGAAAAAAAAAAAAAACGGGAGATAACATCAAAGAGGGAATTCAGGGCTTTGGGCGACATTTTATTTGGAGCGTTAATCTTTCCAGCACATCACAGTCTGTCTCAACAGAATTTCAATACAGCTCTGTATAGCGTTCATGGATCAGGGCATCGAAACCCTACTTCCTGTTGAATTTTGTTCTTAAGAAATATTAACACACAGTATGGTCACTCACACTACATACATGAAGTCTTACGGTGCTATGGGTACACATGCAGCTATATTGGCTTACAACATATCATGTGTAATAGATGTGTGTAATTACTTGTAGAATGACTGCTGGGATCTGTCACAGGTTGTTGCCAATGACAGATTGAGGACAAAACAAGCCTGGTTTACGTCCAATAAGGTCAGATGGGGGTTTGTTGACTTCCATTATTGGGTAATTGTGCAAATGGACTTTACACGTGTGCAAATGTGCAAAATTTCACACTGACTCGAGATGAATTGGACAGGGCCAATGCAAACACAGGGGTTAATGAATCTGGCAGGGAGTTCGCACATGTTTATTTCTGTTTTTGTGTGTATTCACTCGCTTTTAGATTTGATTCATCTGCCCCCCTGAACACCGACACCACACTTGTCTACACCTGTAAACACCTGCAGGCGAGATTCATCAGTGCTGACAGCACTTTGCACGGCTCAGTTCAATAGACTGTGTGGAAAATGGACAGCCCGAGCTTCCACTTACTGTAGGGAGCTGCGGCTGGTGAATGACTGTCAGGTGTGCTTGAAAAATTCTGCTACTAAGCCTGAGGTTAGATTATTCTGCATGAGAGGCATTTACACCGAACATTAGTTGTTTCTGTTTGTTGGTGCTTTATAGGGGCAATTTCTGTGAACTTTAAAAACAAGCCGTGTACTTGATGCCAGCAAACAAAGACACTGCTAAGATTTGTTTCAGTTTTAATTAAACCTCATCTGAAACATCTTCGTCTTCAGGGATACAGCCACCTCCCTCAGCCAATCTGTCTCCAACAAAACAACAACAGTCATTTTGCTTTTTATTATTGCACTTGTTTATCTGCACAACGGACATGTTCTTCTTCTGCTGCCACTGCTGTGAGGAGTTTCTATCATTTCAGTGACTGGACTGCTCTCCAATGAAATGCCACTGAGAGTTTCTGTGCCAGGATGTAATAAAAGTGTCTGCTGGTTATATAGACTTTTACGAATCATTAATGGTGGCTGAGGGAGGACAGAGATGATGCCACCACTTTGGCAAAGTAAAAAGAGAAGTTGTAGTTAACATCTTCATGCAAGATCAAAGGGCTGTTGTGTGCTATGACTGGGTCTCTTTTGAACTTGCCATGTGATGCATAAACACATGCACAGGTTTCATTATGGCAGTACGTCTTGTGGGAGCACGTCTTTAACCAGCATCTCCACTAGAAGTTATTGCATTATCTTACTTGTGCTTTTTAGAGCTTTCAGTGGAAGCTCAGGCCTACTGCATGACGCTCAGTTTAAGTTGCATTTTCAGTTCAGTTTGAAATGGAAAATACTAGCATGTATTTAAAGATTTTTCAAACCCATTAACACAACATTAAAGCAATAGGATAGGATGTTTTTAGTCTGTGATGGAGACATTCAACCAAAACGACACAAAAATGTTTTCTGCCATTCTTGTACATGATTGTATTGATATTACCAATACTCCACCTGTAATATGCTATACTCATAACATATTGTTATACATTCACCGGCCACTTTATAAGGAACTCCTTGCTGGTTCCGGGTTGGACCCCCTTTTGCCTTCAGAACTGCCCAAATCCTTCTTGGCATAGATTAAACATGGTACTGGAAACATTCCTCAGAGAGTTTGGTCCATATTGACATGATAGCATCACACAGTTGCAGCAGATTTGTCAGCTGAACATTCATGATGCCAATCTCCTGTTCCACCACATCCCAAAGGTGCCCTATTGGATTGAGATCTGGTGACTGTGGAGGCCAATTGAGTACAGGGAACTCATTGTCATGATGAAGAAACCCGTCTGAGATGATTCCAGCTTTATGACGTTATCCTGCTGGAAGTAGCCATCAGAAGATGGGTACACTGTGGTCATTAAGGGATGGACATGGTCAGCAACAATACTCAGGTAGGCTGGGTGCTCAATTGGTACTACGGGGCCCAAAGTATGCCAAAAAAATACCCCCACACCATCACACCACCACCAGCCGGAACCGTTGATAAAAGGCAGGATGTAACCATGCTTTCATGTTGCTGATGCCAAATTCTGACCCTACCATCCGAATGCCGAGCAGAAATCGAGACTCATCAGACCAGGAAACGTTTTTCCAATCTTGTATGGTCCAGTTTTGGTAAGCCTGTGTGAATTGTAGCCTCAGTTTCCTGTCCTTAGCTGACAGGAGTGGCACCCGGTGTGGTCTTCTGCTGCTGTAGCCCATCTGCCTCAAGGTTTGACGTGTTGTGCATTCAAAGATGCTCTTCTGCAGACCTTGGTTGTAACAAGTGGTTATTTGAGTTACTGTTGCTTTTCTATCAGCTCGAACCAGTCTGTCCATCAACAAGGCATTTTGGCCCACAGAACTGCTCACTGGAAATTTTCTCTTTTTCTGAGATGGTTGTGCTTGAAAATCCCAGTAGATCAGCAGTTTCTGAAATACGGGCCAGCCCGTCTGGCTCCAACAACCATGCCACGTTATATCACCTTTCTTCCCAATTCTGATGCTCGGTTTGAACTGCAGCAGATCGTCTTGACCATGTCTACATGCCTAAATGCATTGAGTTGCTGTCATCTGATTGGCTGCTTAGAAATTTACGTTAATGAACAGTTTGACAGGTGTGCCTAATAAAGTGGCCGGTGAGTTTAGTCATTTATCTGACTCTTCGCAAAATGTGTTACTGCTGAAGCATATGTACACACATTACCAGGGGTGGTTTAAGCTACGTTACCAAAGCTTGAGGTCTTAGGTGTGTTTGATTAAAAATGAATTTCCACTGACATTTCTTCACAAATACAGCTGATACAGTGTGTCTTTTTATTATTGTATGAGAAATAGCAGCAGAGAAGGATAAATGAGTGGATAAAAGTTAGGAGTGATAACCCAAGCTGAACTAACCCCACGCTGATAAGGAACTGTGACTGCATTGCTCTATCCGTCTCTGTCACCAACCCTTCAGATGTCTTCATTATACTGAATTATAATACAGCACAGTGCTGTGTTTACACAGGGGAGACATATCACATAATTGAAAGAGTGCCACACTAAGATCAAGACAATTGTTAAATGTAAATATGGTATTGCTGAAGTATTTCTGAACACAATTCTGCTCTTACATTGCTCAATGAATAGCTTTAATTTTTTTTACTGCAGGCTGGTGCAGCAGTGAAAACAGTTTCCTTGAACTCTCTTCAACATTAATAGCGTAAAAACACATTGTTCTATCACAAGAGCTTGGATATGATGTCGAAAGGTGAGCAGCGTTGCAGGGAAAATTGTCGCTGCCTTTCAGTGAAGACATCAGGTGTGTAATGCCATCGCATAGTCTCCCTGCCTCTTATCCCGCTTTTTAAACAGGCTGTTCTGAAAGGCAGTCCGCTCTTCCAATCAGACCTTTATTGTCCTATAATGAATACATTTCCAATAAAAGAAAGGCACTTTGGGGAAAAGGGGATGGAGGGAAGACGAGAGATAAAGAAAGACCCAGCGCAAAGAGAGGTAAATGAGGAAATAAGTGGAACAAACGACAAACAGAAGGAAGAGTGAGAGAGGGGCTGTAGGAGCAGACTGAGGGGAGGAAGGGAGGGGGGCTGTTTCTGGCACCTTCATATTTCACCCTCTGTGTTCTCAGCTCAGTATAAAAGGAGTTTTGTAAGTCTGTAGTTTGTTCTTGTGGTTACAAATCAGCATTTAGCTTGCTGGCTGCTGTGTGAGACTGTTTTCTGGCCCATTAAATAACCCTCATTAAAGGGCAGCAGCGACTAATAACAATGTCCGAGCTGCACCAAATTTGTCCCTGTGCCCTGTCCCCTACTCTCCTTGTTTAATTTCCCTTTAAGTCAGCTTATTGATTCAAACTCCACCATTCTGTAACTCTTTTATTAATAACACAAAGCAATAACAAGAGTGTCACAACCCCAAGCTCTACACAAGCAATTAATAAGATTAATCCAATGCTGTAGGATGTGTGTTTGTGCTGCTCTTTACAGTGTGGGTTTCTCCTTGACTGGCCTGCTCTTACTCCAAAGTCCTCAAATAAGGCAGCTTGGTCAGTGGCCTTTTACAGCCCAAATTGGATGTTGCTGGTACCCCGATGGCGTCTGTTCGTGACCTGTCCTCTGGCTATGTGTTATAATGTGGTTTTAAAGTCAGATAAGACATGACTGGGAGTCCAGATGTTCACTTGAGGGCAATTATGTGGAATGATGGCCAGCTCAAAGTATTAATAAATAAATCCTAAACACACTGTCAGATCCCTGAATGAAACAGAGTTGCCTAGCAAATGTTAACTCCTTGATAAAGGGCAAAGTATTTAGCTAAACTGGGTGAAAGTAGAAAATTTGTAAGTTTACTTAAATAAGCCTACAATCACCTTAACATAAAAATCATTTTGTTTTTGATCACTTAGAATGAGCCTTTTTATATCTACTGGGGGAGTGAATCTAATTCCATAGAGGGTGCCATCTTGGACTGCAGTGTTTTAACAGTGACACAGAACAGACAGACTAGTAACAAGTAGCAGAGAGAAGAAGAGCAGTTGCAACTGTGCACAAAAGAACTTGCATTGATGGCAGTTTTTTGACAGAAAAAAAAATCAAAGGTAAAACTTGGCATGCATCACTAGAGCCTCTTGTCCTGGAAAGCCAATGATGCTTTTGGAAATTCATAAGTTAGCAAGTGAGGTAGGTTAGCTGGTTACAATTTTTAGCTAGTGACATATAGCAGCTAGTAATGAAAGTTAGCCAGTAAATGTCAGCAAGCAACATACAAAAATGTTTACCAGTAGTAGCTTAGACAAAAGTTAGCAGGTGAAATGTGTTAGCTAGCTACACGTGTTAGCTAGTAATACAAGTTAGCTAATGACATAATGTAGGCTAGTAATTAAAGTTAGCTGCTAACATAAGTTAGCAAGTAACTTAAAAAAAGTTTACTAGTAATAGCTTCAGTTAGCTTGTGTAGTATGTTCACTAGTTACATATTTAAGCTAATAATGTATGTTAGATAGTAACATAAGTAATCAGGTACCTTACAAGTTTCTTTTTTTTGCTAGTTATAGCTAAAAATAAGTTAACAAGTAAGATATGTTAGCTAGCGATATATTTTAGCTGGTAACATAAATTATCAAATAGCTTACAACAAATCTTAGCAAGTAACAGCTAGTTACATTAGTTTGCAAGCGAGGGATATTAGCTAGTTGCGTATGTTAGCAGTTGTACATGCATAAGTTAGATTTAGTCTTCAGCATCAATGTTATTTGGCCATAATATGTTCCTTTAAAATGCAAACATTTTGTGTCTTTAAAAGAACATAAGCTAGTTCTGTGAGTGTGACATGTACAACCTTTTCAATGACTGTTGTTCTAAAAAAACAGCAATCTTTCTCATTTAACTTTTAAAGTTTGACTAAACCATGACAGGTAATAACTGCTAGCGTGGCTACTTTTTGTTAAAACTCAAACTTTATGTTTCATGTTTATTTCAGAAACTCGACTGTGGAGTCTTGGACATACCAAACTGATGCAAGAGTGGTGTTCAGATCTTTATATCGTGGAGCTTAGGGCTACAGCCAGACTGCTGTGTTTCAAGGATTTAGGAGGAAGAATGCGTCGTCCTGATGGGAGGCCTTACCTCCCAACAACTTTTTTTCTTCCCATCTCCTCCAGGCTTTCCCTCCATAACTCTCTGCCAACTCTAACTTAAAGAAGAAGGTGCAGAGTAAGAGTCAGAGGGGAGCAGAGGTTTGGGCCAAGTACAAAAGAATGGGATTTGACACAGAGATGGAGCAAAAGAGAGTATTTCTGAGAGACAGAAAGGCAAAGAGGAATGAGAGGTAAAAAGAAGGGCGGCGAGAAAAAAGACCAAAGCGGGAGTAATGGAGGAGGAAGAGCCAAAAGGCAGGCCTTGGTGGTAAATTCAGAGGTGGGCAAGGTGGAGGGAGAGGGAAAGCGAGATGGAGGAGGAGGCAGAGAAAAATACGGATGTGCTGAGGGGAACAGAAATGAATAAAAGATGGAGAGCGATGGATAAGATCGAAAGGTAGCTAAGGTGAGAGGGAGAGCGAGCGGCTGGAACTATTAGATTCTCAGTAGGCAGTCGCTCCCTGTCTTCCTCTGCTGTACTTATTGAGTCTAGCTTCGTGCAACGATGCTAATGCAACCACTAAACTGTCACAGTGTGAGGTGTGTGTGAGACCAAGTACTCATTTATCTATCTGCATGTGAGTGTGTGTTGCGTTTTAGTGGAACAACAAAGTCCATCTGCTGTGCATCTCTTTTCATGAGAACATGAAGGAAACTTTTTAGAGCCGTGTTTGCACGTATGAGTGGGCGATTCTATGGCAGAACATTGCCTACTTCAAGTATGTGAGAGCCTGTTCGATCAACTGACATCTGCAGATTGTGTTTTCTCTGTTTTATCGAATGCACCTCGGTAGAAACAAAGAATTAAATAAATAAATAAATAAATAAATAGATAAAAATCACTATCCCAGCAGGAATTGAATATTCACGGAGACTTTGTGCTTGCTTTGACACTTGGGTAAGAAAAACACCACCTGTGCCACACAGACAGATCTGTTACTGCTTAGATGGAGCCAAAATTTTTCAGCTGTCTGGCTGTTTTCCTTTTTTTTCTGTATTTCATTCTTTATTTTTTTTCAGTAAGCCTGCCAGGTGTAACACACTGACAGTTTATTGAACGTAGCCAGGGCTGCCAAGCATCAGAACCAACAGCACATTTGTGTCCTGGTTCAGTGATATCTGCAACCAGGGACTGATACAGAAAGTATCATCACAGTTTGTTACAAACAGAATCTTATTTTTGCTACCTTGGAAATCAGTTTTATTGGATACAATTAGAGTTTGAATACAGATGTTGTGAGTCTGAAGTAAGAGCATCTGAACAGAGACTCTGAAGTTGAGTCCTGAATATCAACTCGGCTTAGTCACAGAATATCAAAATATAAGATCAGTTAAAAATGCTTCACCAGTGCCTAAAATCTTCTCTGTAACCTGAAATTTCATTTCAGAAAGATCCTATCCAATATCTTTGAATGCAGAAAGTAGTCAACAGAAATTACTGACAGTATGAAGAGAGTCAGTTTCACTCCATGATTAAAAAAATCATAAAGGCAAAAGCCAAAAGTTGAATTTTCATCTATATTTGCAAAAACATACCAGGGTTATGAAACCTGTGTGTTTTCTTACACCCTCGTGGTTCACCAAAGCAGTCACATCTAAAAAAAAATGTCCGGAATATATTTATTGTGCATGAATAGTGGCAGTGACAGGAGTAATACCAGGCAGGGTGTTTGTTATATCAGCCTCACACATAAACCCACACACACACACTAACACACAAAGGGGAGAGGACAGCAGATGCATCCCGGGCAAATGATGCATTATTTGGTGTGATTGTTCTGTTGGTCCTCTAGCGTGGGTGGGTGACAAAATCCTGTAGCAATGCTGCAGTGCCAGTGACGGTCAAGTGTGTTTGTGTGTATCCAACTCTCTATGTGTGTGTATGCTGAGGCCTGAAATGAAAGTTGGCTGTTATTATCCCCCACTGCCTTCCTCTCTCCATCCATCCCTCCCCTGTCCCCTCAGCAGCACCTTCGTGTAAGTTGGTTGCAGCAGCATCATTTTTTTTTTTCTGGAGGGTCAGATGGCAGGGTTTTGCTCCTTTACACCCCACTTTATCCCTCCCTCCTCGTCTTTCCGCTCTAACCATCCACCTCCCGTGTCCACATTCCGGCACTTCACAACTGGATGAGCAAAGGGGCAGCGGCTACCTACCTGCCCGGCTCTGTGATTGACTGCGGCGCTGCTGAGCGAGCCTCACTGTATCTGTGCCGTGTTTATTGCTTCTTTCACCTTCGCCGTAATTGAGTCCCTTCCCCATGCGAAATATGCACCGTCAGACGGGCTGTTGAGTGCGTGTGTAAGGAATCTGTCAGGGTTGTGTTTGTGTGTGTGTGTGTGTGTGTGTGTGTGTGTGTGTGTGTGTGTGCGTGTGGGCCCTGAGAGTTGACTGACAGGCGACATAACTCAATTCAGCAATTCTGAGGGAGCCTGATGGCTGTTTTTTCCCCAATGTGTGTGTGCAGAAATCTGTGTGTGGCTATCTGACAGACAACTGCATCTAAGAGGAAGTATATATTTGGGCTTCTATATAGCTCTGGAGGAAGTCTAAGGATGAAAACCTGCATATCTCTGAAAGCAAGGTGTGTTTAGGTGTGTGTGTGTGTGTGTGTGTGTGTGTGTGTGTGTGTGTGTGTGTGTGTGTGTGTGTGTGTGTGTGTGTGTGTGTGTGTGTGTGTGTGCGTGTGTGTGTGTGTGTGTGTGTGTGTGTGTGCGTGTAGACTTGGAAAATGTGGCCAAGATATTTAAAAGTATATATTTCTACATAACTACAGGCATAGTTTAGGCTCAGGCTCAGGATGAGCAAGTCAGAAGTGTGTTTGGCATGACAAAAACGCCAGGACAACGATGCATGTGTGTGCGCCTGCCCTGCATGTGTGAGGGGAATACTACTCAGCCTCTCTCACACACACACACACACACACACACACACACACACACACACACACACACACACACCTTCACAGTGACAACTGTAATGCGGTCGAAATGCCTAGAACAGGCCAAGAAGGAAAGGTGAATGGTGATATATGACGGATAAGTGAGATAAAGTGCCATGTACGTTAAGAAAGAAGGATGGTAAAAGTGAAAGAGGAATGAGGGAGGGGTGATGAATGTGTGTGTTTGTGTGTGTGTGAGCGATGGCACGGGAGATTGAAAGGAAGGAGATGAGGGAATTAAATATGAAAGGGCTAAACTCTGCTCCCTGAAAATAATGGAGGGAGGAGGAAGTATGCACTGGCTGCAGGTGGAATAGAAAGTAAAAGAGGAGAAGAGTGGATGGAGGGACTGATAGGGTTAGTTCAAAACAGTCATGGGAGCAAGAGGAGGAGATGAATGGAGATGGTTGGGGGGGACTGCAAGGTCTCTGAAGTGCATGAACAGGGTGAAAATAAGCCTCCGCCTTCAGAATATTGCAGAGCAGCATATAAGTAAAATGCATAGTTCAGCAAGCCCAGAGCAAGAGAGATGGGGAGAGAAGGTACATCTGGAGGTAGACTAAAAGAATAAAAGAAAAACAGATTATTGTGTGAAAAGAAAGTTAAAAGAAAAGGAAGAAAGTCTAACTTGTTTTAAGAAACACAGAAGAGTGAGAGGAGGGAGAAAACAAGAGTAATACCTGAAATAAATGGATGAAGTCTGTGCAAATGGAAAGAGAAAGTGTACAAAAAGACAGACAGAAGGAAAAGATCATTTTGTCTATGCAAATGAGAGGACAGCAGAAGCTCAGGTGTTCTAAGCTGGCCACCTGGGCCCTGTCAATCCTCCCTCTCTCCTTTTTTCTCTCCTCCAACTGTCTACATTTTTTTTTGCACCTGGCCCTGGTTCCCTGATAGCCTGCGGTGGCAGCATAAAAGGTAGATAGGAAGAAGAGGCGGGGACATGGTGGAGAGCAGCAGGGAAGCTTGTGGAGACTGTAAGCCAAAAGATCCATCAGCGAGCGATCCTGGCATTGAGCACTCCCCCACCTTGCTCCAAAATCTGTCTCTCCAAGCAGCACATTCTCCTACTTACAGGAGACTCTCAGTCACAGTTGGAGCAGATTCACGCAGACACATGCACCTGCTGCACATGCATGTGCATCGGCACTGGCATTTAAGTGGCAACAGGGTTAGATGTAGAACGACAGGTTCACAGGGAGGGGTGTAGCAGGGATGGAAAAAGCTTTTGAGTGATCATGGTGAGGACAGACAAAGACACAAAAACACCACTGAGGCCCTTGAACAGGTTTCACAATGCGAGAGAATCAGGAGAAAGGGATCAGAGAGGAGGGGAGGGGTGGGGGGAGAAAAGAACAAGGCCTAAAAGAAAAGCCAGGAAAGGAGAACAAGTGTAGTGATCAAGAAGAGAACAGGTTTTGTCTGAGAACAAAAAGCAGAAATAGTGTGCAGGATATATGACAAAAAAAATCAGCGTCTATGTGTTTTTATGAATATTCCTCCATACTTGAAACACAATAACCAGGTGTGTTCTCTGTACACACTTTCTTCACAAAGACTCATGAAAAGCAGGCCAGACGGGGAAGGTGGCATTTAAAAAGCAGAGCGCATCAGGACACAACACGCTGCGGTAAATAAGTTTGGAAAGGTCTCTACAGTCTCCAGAGTGCAGCGAAGTGTTTGTATTCCTTCACATGCAAATTTGTGTTTCTTTGCAGGTGTGTTTGTGCCAAATTGCATGTCTGCTTTGCCTCAGACTTATGCACACCTCTGTAACACGGCCAGACATTTTTGCACCAGTCATCATTCGGGATCAAGCTGCTCCTTAATTACCTATGGGGTATGTTTGTTTTTAATTTTTCCCCTAAGCCCATAAATCGCCTTCCCCTCAGCACATTTCAAATCCATCTCTACAGTAAATAAGCATCAGTAATAATTGCTTATGCAAGGAGTGCTGTGACAAAACTAGATGTGACCCTCCCTCACTTTCTGTGCTACCACAATTACTTAGAGCAACTTGCTTTAAAAGCTTAGTTATACCTTCATCAGTAGGTGTTAATAATGTCATTACGGTGGTGTTGTGAAACCTCAAATCTAATTAAGATTCAACGTTTTTGGTTTGTGTATTAGTGTCATTGTGTTCAATTTCTCAGTGGTAAATGATATGTTGTGCCAACGTCTGATTTATAACAGTGAGAACAGGCAGATAAGGTAGTTTTCACAATAAAATTCATAGGGATGAATTTATTCAAGGTTATGATACAAAAATGATGAGAACGCTGAAATAATTGTGTGTGATCTCAGTAACAAAATGTTATTCAAGTATTCATGCACTGTGTGCTACGTAGTTTGAGGCAGAGAGCTGTTTTCTTATGGAGTGAAAATTTCTCTTCAAATGTTGATACTGTTCTGTCAGCTAGTTAACTTTTAAAAGTCAAATGCAAAATGTCTAATTATGCTTTATATTTATATATATACCCCGACAATAAAGGAGAAGGATAGACCTGATAACGACACAGTCTCCTCCGCTATCTTAGTTGATCAATTCATGACGTTGGGAAATTAACTCCTGGTCAATTCTGCACAATCGCGCCTACTTCCGCCAGCCTTCATCTCTGCTGGCAGACTTAATTTCCTGTCTTACGGAGCACACATCAGAAGGTTTTGGCTTTATAGTGACTTGACATTATCATGGATAAATGCAATGAAGTTCACACTCATGCAATGCAAAACTCAGAGTGACATTTTTTGATACATTAGATAAACCCTCACATATTGTTCATGTCTTGTGCTTTCACACTACACCAAATCCTGATTGACAGAATTATGGAAATCAAAAAAAAGCCTGTCTGACATTATCTGTGTTTACAGAGAGGATATTATGTTTGACATGATTTACAGCTTAAAAACAATCCCAATTTTGTAACACAGTTGCTTTAGAAAACCCTTAATTCAGCCTCTGTCTCTGAAACCCTGTATTCTTTTTAGCTGTTGTCTTTTTAAGACTCCGCATTCCACAAACCTCCTTCCCTGTGATTGGCCATTCCATTGGAGGCCTGTTGAGGGCAAAGCTATGGGCAGGTTTTGGCATTTGAGGCCTATCCCTCCAAAGTTTCCTGAACCATTAAGGAGATCCTTATGCTATAACCTTGTCATTTAAGCAAGTCTCATAAAGTTCCTGTGCTACTTTTAGAACAGCATGTTTTGACCCATTTACAGATCCAGTGGTTTTTAGCACATGTGAATATTCAGGGGTTTGAAATGTGCACGCATTTAGTGTAAACATCCAGCTCTATATCCATGTTTAAAACATGGCACCCGTCTTTATTGTATCTAAGACCTGGAAGAGGGCTTACTTGGGGTTACACAGCAGTTTTCCAAGACAGTTGTTTTAGCCATCAGTGAGGTGCTGAGAACAAACAGCTATGTTGTGGCTGATGTCCGAAATACCAAAAGAAACTTGGTACCATTTTCTGGTGCTTTTGTCTTTGGGGAAAAAAACAACCACTTCTTTTTGCAAACACAAGAATGCTCACATGCAACCATGCACAAGGAGGTTTGTCTTTGACATCATCCTTATTAGGTGACAGAGTTTAACATCAGGTTCAAGCCTGAAATACACTGGAGACGTCTGCAGTGCGACTCCATTACGCTGCGTCTTAACTGCGTTTGTCAACTCACACCGGCTGTGTGGTCAGTCCAAAAAGCTGCATGACAGCTGGACAGCTAGAGTCGCGAGACCGAGGAGTTCCCACGCATCCCTCATAAGTCTCTCTTCATTCATGTTAGGCTGTAAAACCTCAAACCTGTTGACTCTTGGTCCGCTCATTATGTATGTTCATTGTCCTAGTCAAACTAAATACGAACTGATTTTGACACGGTTTGTTTTATTTTGAAAGTCACTAGGTGACCATTTGCTGTAATGGAACGCAGACGCACTGCAGACGCATCCGGTGTATTTAAGCTATCAGGCTGAGACCTGCGAATTTCACGAAATGAGCTGGCCAGAGAGGCTGGAAACACCTCAAGGAACTACGCAAACATTTGTGTATCTCTCATTATGAAATCCTGGATTTAGTATGGCCATCCAGCATTGAGCAGCACATTATAAATATCTACTCAGATAAAAATCAGTGTAAAAGTCAATAAAAGAACACATTTTTTTCTACTATACCTATTTTTGGAATACCTAGTGACTATAAAAGAAATGTGTTACAGGAGTAGAATCATGCACTGGGCCATTCTGAACCTCACTGGGAGTTCAGTGACTGAGACTTTGGACAGGATTGCTGTGATAAAGTGGAGTACAGATGGCAGCCATCTTGGCCCTTGGGGAAGCGAGAAATAATCAAGAATAAAAGCACGTCCCCCCACAGCTTTCTTTTATTAGTTTCTCTAGCAATAGAGTTTGTAACTGTATATGCAGTCAAGAGGCGACAGTTTCATGCTGGGAGTTCTCTTTGCTGGCTTTCCACTCTGAAGGATCTATATCGCAGACAAAAACTACTTGCAGTCCATGGCTACAGAGTCCACAAAGGCTAAAAATGTCTCTCATACCAACCCCAGAACCCCACTGGCCTCAGCAAGCTGCTCCACCGCTCAGTTTAACAGGACGGCTCAGCGGGTGGCTGTTGCTATGAACCACCACTTCTTCGCAACTGTGTCCAAAGCCCAAGGCCTGTGTCAGGCTCTTTCAGTGTCACAGACAGTACAGCTGCTCCAGTGGCCAGAATCTAGAGACCTCTGTAGTCTATGATAACATTGTTCTGGCGACAGATGGACACGGAGATGGGGACTCGTCTGCAGACACGAGTGGAAGCACTGCTGCAATCTGCCAGTTCACTTTCTGAGAGGTGATGGGAGAGGGTGTGTACCTGCTAACGGCCATGAGGTGAATCAGCAGCCATGCACTTGAACGTCCCTTCAGCCACCCAGGAGAAAATGAATCCTGGGGGAGAATCAGCTAGAGCTTTCCTCAAGGTCGCTTGGCGCTCGGACCCTTTTTAAGTGGCCTTGCCAACTGTAACAATCTCTGCAGAAACAATCGCAGCACCAATCCAATTTGGGCGACCATTCTCTTCTTTTCTCTTCCCTTCAGTGCGAACGACTGCAGAGCCTCACTTTTGTATAGCCCTGCTGAAAGCAGAGCATGAATTGATGACCTTATGAATCTCAAAAGAGCCCAGCAAATCATAGCGGTAAATCTCAGGCCCTGCACATTAAGCATGACTGCAGGCTTATTCCCTTCATTTTTCCCCTTTCTTCCCCTTGTCCATCTCTTCCTCCCTCACTCTTCCCTTCCTACAAGCGCTTGGGGGTCTTTGGAGAGCGAACCAACGTTTCGAGGATTGTTTTCATGTGCTGCTAATTAATTGCCTATAATTAATGGTTGTTGACGGTCTGCTAATGAAGTGGATCAAAGCTCACTACTCCTGATGTTGAGGCTCTTGTCTTGGGCCTGAAAAGGAGATAAAGAGCAGAAGGAAGCAAAAGAGAAGTGTGGCAGAGAGAGTGCGTTGGGGAAGTAGCCTGAAAGCCGCAGTGGATTTTGTTTTTTTTAGTGGCTGTGTCAACAGTCCATTGGCATACGACCAAAAAGAAACGAGGCAATCTGAGTTTGATCTATTGGCAGCTGCTTTTATCACTTGTCTTTCATTGAGAGATAGCATCTGGTTTTCAAAGTGCATACAGTAAGCCAGAATGTGTGGTTTTCTGATACATTTGCCAAGATAATCCATGATAATCCTTTGTTTACTGCATCCTTTTTAAAGCCAACTTCCCCTTTTTTCTCCAAACTTGAAATGCTCCTTCAAAACATTCATTAGTATGACTTAACAGCATCTGATAACAACTGTTTACAAGGTTTCTGAAATCCCTGCGTGTGCCACGACCACTTTATCTATGCCAGACGTGTCAGAGCTCAAATGAATTCACCACTCGTGGGGAGAGACATTTTAAGAGTTTTCTAAGATAGAAAACTCATCTGAGACCTCTTCAAGCATTGTTGTGTCCGCCTTCTGAAAATCTCCATCTGATTTCCCAGCAGATAGCGCACTGCTTTGACTGGCAATTTTCAGCATCTGACAATCTCATCAAAGCGAACCTATTAATGGCGATGATACGAAGAAGGATTCTAAATGGCAGACAGATGAATAGCCCAGCGCGTGTGTGGGTGTTTAAATTCTCGGAGGCGAGGCAGCATCTCTGGAAGTGGGAGGACTGGCCGTGAGCTGCTGGGAAACAATTTCAATACTTGTTTGCTTGTATCTGACAGAGTGTGTGTAGGAGCGGGAGGTACAGCATGCGCAAGTGTGTGTGTGTGAGTATGTGTGTGCACACTGTGACCTCATCGATCATGACACCTTGTCTCTCTCTGGTGTGGTCACCTACACAGTGCTTGCCCTCTCTCCGTCTTTATGTGTATCACCATCCGTCTCCCTGTCTCCTCCTTCCTCTTTTTTTCTCCTCCTCCTTCTCCTCAGCCTCCTTCTCTCCTCACACCAGCACCCTGTATTTTCCTGCATTGGTCCCACCTTCTTAATCTCACCCTTTCTTGCGTCCTTACTTCCTTTTTGGGCTTCTAAATCTGTCATTTGGCACAGTAGGGGGTTGCAATCTCTCTCCTTTCCTTGTCTCCTGTTTTTTTTTTTTACAACCTCCTATTTCAGAGCTGAAATCCTGCAATCATTCACTTGTTTGTTGGACTCCTCTCTGCCTGACTTTCTCCTCTGCTCCGTTCCTCCCTGCTTCACTGGTCTGTGACGCATGCCCGTGGCGCTTTGCCTCCCCCTCCTTGCTCCGTTCCTTCACTCCTTTATACACTGTGCAGCCAGCCATCTCTACCTCCTTCTCCCCTCTCTTTCCTTCTCTCTTACTGACCCCATCAGTCCCTCGTGCCCTGGCTAAGCCTGGTCACTCTTCATCAGCCAGCCTCCACTGGACACTCAGACCTCCCAAGGGTAAATGGAAATGGGGTCTTGTTGGAGACCTCCGTGCCCGGCGTTGACAGTTTTCACCTGGGTGTAAGTCCTTAGCTGATCCTCCTTACCCCTGGATGAGCACCTCATTACCTGCCATCCTCTCGCTCCTTTTATCTCTGAATCAAGTCATCCAGATAGCATGTGTATTAGCCTCTTGCACCGGCAAAGAACACAGCTTCCAGCTCTTCAATTTTAGGCACTTGCCCTTTTCAGTTCAATCAGCTTCTCTCACCCAATCACGCCTAGTGAGGGCTCCGTCACCGCGCCTGAGTGGGGATAATCACCGTGGTTACCGGCGTTACCGGAGGCCGCTGTCTGGCCAAGTTAGCGCAGCGCCCTACGGGAGCTGTGGAGACAGGTGTCACAGCGGCAAAGAAGGGGGGGCTGTTAAACAAGCCCAGGGCCGAGCAGGAGGTATAAACGTTTACTCTCAGTCATGGTAACTGTGTCACCCATAGCGAGGAATGCTCACCCCATGCCGCTGCTGTATTTCCAGATGCAGAATCCCCCGTGTCTTTCCCTCCATCTCCGCTCCCAGGCTGTGATTCAACTTTGACTGGCTCTGAACATAAGTTCACCTTGTCAGGAGAATACATAGCAACTGCCTTTTGTGTATTACCAAGAAGCACTGCAGAGGAGAACTGCTGTTTACTGATTTCCCACGCCAAAGACAAACATACAGCGAGAGGGGTCAGTGGCGGGAGGAAAAGCTGCTGGCTCAGGGGACACCAGGTCATAGTATGTAAAAGCTGCACCCTCAAGGGGCGTTTTTCTTTAGCACAGAGCCAATCAGACCGAGTTAAAAGAGCTGGATTGATTGGCAGGCTTCGAACGCCAACAAATGGGGGCGACGTCCTTGGCATGGGAGGCAGCATTAAAAAACTTTCACTGCAAAGTTGGGGAAACGCCAGTTGTTCTGGGAGAGCGACACGTAAGGACGACATAGATCACCATTATGATAATCACAAGCGGCAGCATCAGGGGAATAGTAATGGGAAGGAGATGAGGTGGCAGCTATAAAAAGTGTTTCTGCATTAGCGCTGGTCTGATTAGATTGACAGAAAGTTTCACTAATGGACAATTAAACAAATGGTCAAATGAGATATAAGGCTTCAATTACCAATTGGTGTCTGTGTGTGTCCCTTAGAATCACGTATGCGTTTGATTTGTACCAAACTTGCTTTATGCAAGATGAAATTAAGGATATGCAAAAGCCAAATCTAATGATGTGTCCTTGCAGTGGAAACAAGAGGACTTGTCAGGATTGATTTCTTTATATTCAAGCTGATGTAGAAATAAATTCCTCTCTGGACCTGGTCTGGAAAGGCTGGAGGGGGTTATGGAGATGCAATCATTGTGGGAAACAAAAGCAGCTCAAAACAAGGAGTTATGGATCGCATTGAAGACCGGGAGGCAGATTGGAAGATAATTACTGTAAAATACATCACCTGCACTAAACGGTGAGACTGGGAACATCTTCTGCTTCTGAGTAATGGACCCATAAAAGCCCAGGGGAAAATAAAATCCAGCCCGCACTAAGCTCCGTAACTCTTTCAGTCATCACTTTGCGGAAAAGCGACACAGTCCAATTTGTTTATGGAGCTTATGCCGAGGCGGTTGCTCAGCTGAGATAGTAGGCCACCCTGTCAGGACCCTTTAAGACTGCATCAGTTGATCAAACAGGGCCCAGCACGACAGCAGTAGGCAGTGCATTTATAAAAAAAAGACTCATTTCAACTCCTCTTGTGCTGACGGGCATGCCAGTGCTGTCTGCCAAGTTCAGGTTGTCCAATTATTTAGACCTACAAAAGACAAGGAATCACAAAAAATAGAACATTAACACTGGGATGTGATTGTGCACTGGGCTCTGTTTTATGACGAGAACCAGCAGATGGCAGGGCAGAGTGCACGGTAAGGAGGTCTCGCTCTTTTTAATTAAACTGTCGACAAGTTTATTTTATTTTGGGAGCGAGTTATCCTGTAAGGTTCGGATCAAAGGATAAACCTTTGCTTGCGGGGAAGACTTTCTCGACACATTAGAGAACAAAGAAAGACGCTGAAATAGCAAACGCAGCGCAAAGTGGAAGAAAGTAAAAAGGCAATCTTAACTCTGGCATGATGCAAAGTGTGTCTGACAAGCATCAAAAACTGCAATTGGGCTCAGACAAACTCATGCATTAGCAATCCAATCCCTAAGTTCAAAAGAAAGTCTAATGTACTACACAGGACACAGACACAAGGTGTGTGTGAGTGTGTGCATGTGTCCATATTTTACTTTCTGTGTGTGCAGCATTTCCCTTGATGTTTGTGTTTACACGCCAGGCCTCCCTCCTGTGAGTCACAGCGACATTGATTTATGCATGGCCCCTGTCTGTGTGTGTGTGTGTGTGTCTTTGTGTGCGTGTGTGTGTGTGTATACCAGCCATAATTGGTATTCAAATCTCCTCCCACAAGTGCGTCCAACTGCTGCCGTTTTTCAACCGCCAGAGCCCGAGCCAAGGTCCAAACAGCGTGATGGGGAACAAGCTCAAACGGATGGCTCTCATTGCACACATTGGAATAAACAAATGGAGGTGATTTAATGCACACAGCGATAAGGCAGGTGGTAATGGAGGCATAGGAGGAGGAAAGGGGGGAGGGGGTGGAGGCATGGGAAGTGATGGAGGTGTGCGAGGTAGCGATTAAGCTCGGCAAAAAGGTGGAGGTGGAGTTGACTGCATTTGTAACTGTATGTGGAGTGTAAGTTTGGCCCACAGCTGCTCTGGATCAGCCACCCCCACATAAGCCGTGCACTCAGCACATAAACACACACTGCTGATTTGGTGTGTGAGTGATTGTGAGTGAGTGTGTGTGTGTGTGTGTGTGTGTGTGTGTGTGTGTGTGTGTGTGTGTGTGTGTGCGTGTGAGTGTGTGTCCCTCAGGCTTGCCCGTCAGACACACTGTGAAGTCTTTCTGCCTTTCTTCTCCCACTCTTCTCTCGCTTCTTTTTTTGCCTTTCTTGCTTTCTCTGTCTTTCTATTCCTCTGTCTCTTTTCTTCCATCTTTTAAAGGAGGACTAAGTCTCCCGGCCTTGCCGTCTTCACAGCATCCTGTCAATCCATACGTCCACTCACTTTGTCAATCCATCCAATCAATGTGTCCATCTCTATCCTGGCATCATAACAACCCCCATTCACCATCCCCCATCCCCCTCCTCCTTCTCCTTCTCTTGTTTCCTTTCTTCTGAATTTGTTTAGCCATTTTTCTCTATGGACCGTGCTGATCTCTTATCAGAAACACATTTCTCAATTCTTGCACAGTGTCTGCACATGTGCAGTATACTCACAAACACCCCATCTTTTCACATCCTTCTCTACCTTCTTACTTCATCCACCCCCTGCCTGTGACACCCCTCCGCCTCCCCGACCCCCTGTCTCTCCCGGCCCCTGTCAGTGGCTAGATTAATGACAGTGATCAGTGAGCAGCCCCCAGCAGAGGTTTGCCCGCAGCTGAGGCAAAACCCGGCACTGTAAGCAGCACACAAACACAAAGACACACAGAGACGTATCGCAAATTTACATGCAACACATAAGCAGATTCATAAACGTGCATCCAGACACACGCACAGAAACCTCTTACACAGTACTCTAGTTAGACTGATGCAAACGCCTACACGCTTATGCATATAAATCAAGCCTCCACTCTTCCAGCAGCAGACATACAAACAGATACACACGAATACACTCAAGGGAGAAAATCAATACACAGGCCATGGTAAGGATAGCGTTGGTGCAGCAAGGAGAAATGACTATGGAGAGATGTGGATGTCCCCATGTGAAAGAGACATCATCACAGCATAGCACAGCAGGGCACAGGTCTGACTGTGACAATATCTGACCTCGCACTTAACCCTTTCCCTGCCTCGGGAAAAGGTAAACAAAGGCCTATAAAAGGACAACATCCACTAGGCAAAAACCAGTGAAAACAACATCTGTGTGCACTTCCTGGTCATTCTCCCTGCTGGTACAAATCCTTCACTAAGGTGGAATTTAATGAAGTTTGTTATGAGCGTGTTTTATCACAGGTCCAAGCAGATGGATCAGAATACCACAAGGCTCAAGATGCTTGGAGTCAATATTGAGCTCAATCCAATTACTTATTCCTGCAGCAGATGCACTTGTTATTAAGGTAGTGACCATAAAATATACTGTGCCCATATGGGATCATAGCAGGACTATCCCAAGCTGGGATGTACCAGTAGGGGAGATTAATAGCGACAAAGGCAGTGCAGGTGCCAGTAAAAGGCTTTGTAATAGATTGTTAGATGTTATTGTATCTGATAAGGTGAGGTCTCAAAGGTCCTTTCAGTCCCTCGCACTGTAGCAGAATAGAAAATCAGTGACACACACCACAGCTGGGTCTGCTGCCGCTCTGTGTATCACACGTCTGGTCCACTGCGGGCATTTGTTATGAGCTCTCATGTGGCTGTCAGAATATTCACGCGGAGTCGCTCTCTGCATGCATGGCTGTGTGTGCGCACAGGCTCCTGGGACTCACACAGTAGCTATGATACCATTAATCCAAATCAGAGTCTGTCCACAGAGGACAATCAAAGTGGTGTGACGCAAGAGGGTCAACAGAGCATAGGATCATTTCAGGGAAATTTCTGCGTAAGTAAAAAGTGAGAAACCTAAGCCTTTCACTTTCATCTTGAGGTGATTCTGGGGTCTTTCCTGCTTGACAGTTACGAGAAGTGGCCAATACAATGCCACACACTCACGTAGCAAAGCGGATGTAGCCAAGACAAGCGAAAATGGCTTTGATTTTAATTACCCAGTGGTGAATGCTAACAGTGGTCCGCAGCATGATTGTAAACTGGCGTTTTCTGCACGTGCTTTTGTCCCGCGTAGGGCTCCTGTTCCACCTTTCTCTATTTGACAGCTCACACAAGACTCCAAGCATACACCAGCCTCTTCTTAGGACTTAGACAAACTTGCACACACCGAGGCAAGCTTCACACTCTTCTAATTCACATCACACACAAACACTTTCTTGCTGCCTTACCGGTGCGCACCAAGCAGGCGACTGTGATGATGGCGAGAGGGACGCAGTAGTTCCACACGGTCGCGAGAGCCATCTCTGTCGCTGATATTCCGCCACTGATCTTGCTCCTCAGTATTCCTCTTCCTTGGAGAAATCAGAGTGACATGAACCCGCAGGTTCACTCTCCGACTGCGCCTTCAGCGTCTGTGTAGTTATGTCAGGCTGTGTGTGTGTGTGTGTGTGAGTGCGCGCGTGCGTCGGTCAACGAGTGTGTATTTGATCAGCGCTCAGTGCGTAAAAGCTGGTCTTTACATAGTATTACTTCCTCTCACGCACACCTACTTTCCCTCCCTGGGAATGCGTGAAAATGATGGCTTGGCCGGTTTTTCTTGGTGACTTTACATTGTAAATATATTTTAAAAAAGCTTCCCAATGGGGCGGGTCTGTGTGTGCTTCTGACCAATGGCAGAGAGCAGGAGCAGGTGGAGGGGTGTGTGGATGCGAAAGGGGGGCTGGGCTTTGAGAAGAAAAAGGCTTCACAAGAGGAGAACAGGAGAGGGAGGAACGGCTGCACCTTCCTATTAATTGGAGTCAATTCGCGCAAAACATGATGGATAACCAGCATTAATTTCTAAACGCAAGTTACCTATTTACTCTATATTCAGCAGCCGGACCTGAAGGAAGTGTGGCACAATGATTAAGATCACAAACTGAAACAGACGTGTATTATACGTAAAGCGAGAAATCTTGCAGTTGTTTGATTCTGAAGTTACTTGGAAATTGCATGATTCATATGCTTCATCTAAATGCTGGGGATCACTTGGACTCACTTTTCGCCCACTTGAAGACCGATATTGGGCAATAACCTTTTTACTCTGAAAGCCTCCCTCCTTTTTTTTTATTATTATTATTTCAGACCCATTGACACACCAGAACATGTGCAGTCGTCTCTGGGTTTTGGGGATAAGGGAACTTATGTCACTGAAGTGGCCCCATTATCTCCAAAATATGCATATAGGACTCATCAAGGAGAGCAGAGAGAAAAACCAGAATGTATTCTATTAAATCGCCGTTCACAATGATGGTAATGGCCTGGAACAAAAACTTGTGCACTGGACGAGCCAGTGTCTCTGCTCATCTGTAGTCAGGGCCTATTAGGTCTTGCTAAAGGGGCTCTTTAACTTTACCCTCATGCTGTGGACACAGTTTGCCCATAATTGTGTTTTCCAGTCAGAGAGCGCTGCTCCATTATGAAAATTGTTTCTCTTTCCACATCTCTTTTTTACCCTCCCCTAATCTAGTACTATAGGCTTGAAGTACCCAGGGCTTGAAGGCATCTTTTTGTAACTGTGTCTTTGGCTCCCCCCTCAGGTAGCTTTAGGGATAGCAAGTCATGGGTTTCAAATCTAGTTTGGCTTCTCTCTCATCTGTCACAAATCCCCTGGACAGTTTGGCCAGTTTGGCTCAAACATTTAGAAAAGTTCAAACAGGCAGTAAAGCATCAAAGCAGTCTAATAACATTAATATTAATATTTCTGCCCTTGACTTAAAGTCCTTCCAGAAAGTTCTCTTTGAACTCATATCTGACCTCGACTTGAGGATCTGTGAGCAATCATAAATTCTCAGCTTCGGGCTCCCTCTGCTCTGTGATTTCATTTCCCCAACATAACTTTTTAACCTTGTTGTTTTGGCGAGGAAAGTATCTACCCCACTCCATCCCCAATTCCAATCCCATCCCATTTTTCCCTGTCAGCCCCTCTGCGAGTGTTTGTTCCCCTTGGTTGGCAGGGAGTCGATGGCAGCAGCTTCCCTGCACCAGATGGGGCATTGTCAGGAAGTAATGAGGGGAAAACACCTGCTTCTCCAACGAACTCCACTCCTTCATTTTCAGCCATTTGACACAACATATGCAGGAAGCACATACGAAACCAAGTGACCATGACGAGAACAGCAGCGGGCGATGGCAAACAGTCACAAATGCCTGGTGTTTTGGTGCGTTATTCAATGAGGTGTCATGTTTAGCACAGCTCCTTTCAAAAGCAGGGTGGTCTATTTAGGGTTACCAGGACAGTTTCTTACCGGACTAACTGGTGACATGAGGAAGGAGTCACCAAAGTTAAATGTCACAGATCTGATTCCTTGTCCCATTAGGATCTAGCCTCAACCTCCAGATGTAAGAAACGAGGCCAATGCTGAAGTGCCAAAATCTGCAGCCTCTCTTGCAGCCGCCTGAGACTGACTCCCATTAGCCCCCACATTTAAATACCTAAGTTCAGAGCAGAATTCACCATGCTCACAGCCTTGTATAAAAAGATCTTTGGCTCTTAAGCCAGTTCCTCTAGTTACAGAAGAAAAGATAGCTTATTTGTTTTGAACAAGATCAATGTTTAAAGTTATTCATACTTAAAGACAAGGTTATTTTGAGCAAATGGATGCTGCAAGCTTAATGCTAGGTGTCACTCATTGATGCTGTTATTTAACATATCTAAGTGTTGTTGGAAAGTTATAGTTGACTGTTCATGTTACGCTGTCGAAGACTTCTGTGCTATATTGTTTTTCACAGTGAGTGAGAGCCTACCAACTTCATTGATATGTTATCAACAGTTGTATGTGCACTGTAGACCTAGCTTCTTGCTACTTAACATATCTAGCTTGTCATAGATTGATTTTTCTTATGCTTAATGTGTTTAAGGCCAGTACATTTTAGTCAAGTTTTGTTGCTGCCCAAAGTATGTTGGAGATACATTTTCAGCTATTTTTTGTTCATTAATTGAATTATATGTTTATTTATCAATTGAAGGTAGCTGATCCACATGATTCACAAACCATGAGCCGTGAGTCCACAGGGTTCTACAAGCTTTTAGCGTCTTTCTAAGTCAAAATGAACAAAGAGCGGTCACCTGCCACCAAGTAGAATCTCACTCTTATAGTTAAAAAGCTAATGAGCAAGCAAACACCATTGGACTAGAAACTCTGAAACTTTGATCATGTTTGTGAACTTCTCATTTTTCTCCAGTACCCCAGCCTTTCATCCAAATGCTGTCACATCTAGCTTCAAGAAACCAACATGGTGACTGGAGGCTTCAAAAGGACAAATCAATATGTGAGGTCAGTAGCTACGTCCATTATTTATACAGTCTATTGTTAGGACCCTGTCTGCACCAGACAGAACTTTTCAGCTGTTTTGTATTCCCTGCACAGCGTCTACATCGCCTCGAGCTGATGTCCGGTGGTTTATCCATGAGCCACTATCAAGGTCAGGATGTCACTGTAAACCACACTTCTCCCCCTCCCGACCACAGCTTTGTACCTCAGGGACAGCTCCTCTATGAGAAAAACCTGAAACATAATCTTGTCTTTTCTGGCCAACCGGTTAAGGCCCCAGGACCAAATCCCACCAGAGAAGTCACAGCTATTCAGTCATGACCAGTTTAAAGGCCAAAACAAAGCAATGCTCACTGGTATTTCACATACCAGAGGGCATTTTAAATTTACAGCTTTTTTTTTTTTTCCCACAGACTGAAACAATTTTTTAAAAGTCTTTCTAGTTTGGTTGTATTCTCCTTCACTTCCAGAGCTTGACCTCAGACATAAAGTAAGCAGAAGTTTGTGGAGTTGGAGAAGAAATACACAGTCTGTAAAAAACTCAACAAAAAATGGCTGCAGCAGAAGCAACTGTACAGAGGGGGTTTGAATAATCAGTTTAATAACATTATCCTGGCTGTGCTCTGTGGCGCATGCACCCGTTAATGGAGTGTCATTGTTAAACTGCCGCTTCGCCCATTATTAACGACGGCCTACGGTCAACCACACACACGGATAATAAAACCACATAAAATCCAACATAACTTCAACAGACAAGCGTAATGAAATTCTCTGCATTACGAGCACGGTTATGGTAATAAGTGGTGGTTGCTGTGGCACGGCGTTCAGGGTTACAAGGCAACAGAGGAGAAAATTAAAAAGATGAAGATGTAGTCTATGATGAGTATTTTGGGGGGGATTGGGGTAAACTAGGTCTGCTTTATACTGGAACAGAGCTGGCAGAGTTTCACCCTGCCTACACTTTTAACGGATTGGTAAAGTTTCAAGGTTGCATGGCTGTGTGAGTTTGAGTTTTTCGTTCATATATGTGTTCGCAACCTGAACTGACTGAGAATGGGTTTAGTGCTTGGAGGCAGATGGGGAAAAACACTGTGCAGGCACAGTACTTTGAGTAAAGGTCATTGCCTCAGAGTGAGGTCTTACAGACTGAAGGGAAAGGTTGGTAAACAAGCTGATGCAAGCCTGAGATGGCATTGGATCGAGAAGATGTGCGGCCAAGCGAGCATGCATGTCAGTCTTTTACCACATTGTCAATACTTCCCAGCCTTTTTTGTATCTCTGAAATGCTGCAAAAATCAATGACGCACAGGAGGACAGTAAGACAGTTTTAAGAAAGCCTTTTAATATCAAATTCAAAGTACAGTTAGTTAAATATTGAAGTGCAAAGTGCTTGAGAGCTGTCACAGTAAAAAAAAAAGAGATAATCAACACCTTCACACAGACGCTTTGAGATGATACTTCTCATTAGAAAAAGGTTAAAACAAAAACAAACACTCAAAAAACATTAATTTTAATCACCCATCGTGCTTATTCATAATAAAAAGCGAACTAATTATATTTTTTGATTCAGAAAGGAGAAAACTGCGTGTGAAGTCCTTACATGATACCACATCATTATGCTAAGAAAACAGCCCATTTGCTGTGCTACTAAATGAATAGAGGGAAATTGGCCACCTTTTTGTTTTGTCCAAGACACAAAACACCCACAAGCAAAGCAGCGTCTGTTTCTCTGAAGCAATCATTTGCCCTTCAGGCTTTTTACACCCTGCTTGTTTCTGATTTAGATTTTCCACCCTCTAAAGCCTCAAAATATCCCTCTTTGATTTTTTTTTTTTACCTCCTAGTCTCCTTTTCCAATGTGACCACCCACACATTTTCTCCTCCCCCTTTTAGTACCCCCCCTTATGTCATCCCTCACTTTCAGGCCACCCACTCCATCTTCTTCTCCACCTGCCTGTGCAGCTACACCAGGGGTTGTTTGTCTCCAGAGATGGAGGGAAGGGACTCCACACTGGTTTTGTAGATGGGTTTCTTCTGAGAGCGGTCATCACTGCAAGAGAGGGGGAGAAGGAAAGATAGAGGAGCATGATTATCTGTATATCGACCTGGGCACTAGAAAACTATAAGCGAGGAAATTATGGAATAGACCTGAGCAATGGACCCACTCCTGGCTGATAATACGAACGTGCATTTTTCTCTTCTCTACTCTCCTTTTTCACACATGATTTTATACACTTTGCAGCACACAAAGAGCCACATGTGGGAGGATTGAACTTTTTCTTCTCCACCGCACAGACAATAATCATGTATGAAGCCAGCCGTTATGGAAAATATGCCTTTTGATTATTTTTTTCCCTTTCTGGTCTATATGGAAAAGAAGTTAATCGGCGAGTCTGCAAAGGGTCATGGCTCACATTAACATACTGTCAGCAACATGTTAAATAGGATTTCTACTAATGCTCTTATCATTGCTGCTGCCTTTTTTGCTCACCATACCATTGCTGCATTAATGCTGTGCCATTAACTGAAGCTTTCACACAAAGAAAGTATGAGGGACACAAGGGAGAGGAAGGAGCATGAAAAAGATCAAGGATGAGGGTCAAGTAGGTCAGACCTATAGAGATATACATTAGTATTCTGTTCAAAAACACCCCTTAACAGATAAAAGCATACAAGTGCTACTCTGCACATGAGCGAAATGGCTTTCTGCATGAACATTCACCATATAAACCACACATACACACACAATGTGAAGTGTGCAGAAGAGTGCACAGCTAAATTTTCACACTGTAGCTGAAATGGCCTTGGTTCTATCACATGAGACAGAATGAAATATTGCAGCAATAACCATATCCGTTACATAAAGTCAAACTGCAGTTAACTGAGTTAAAGGAAATAGGAAGGTGAGTGTGGGTAAAGCACCATGAAGAAATCAAACAATCACACAGGCTCACACACATCCAGAAGCAGCTTATACGTCAGATTCTGTATATGATTCAATACGAAAATCACACATGGGGAGAAAATTGACCTGCTGTTGTGAAATATTGCAGACACAAACAATCATTTGGGTCTTACATTGGTCCCTTGCTGGACTTGACCTGCTTGGCTCTGCGGCACAGGAACACACTCATGGAGAGGATGAGCACGAGGAGAGACACAGCGGCTGCTGAGGTCATCAACACGAGCCGACCATTACTGGATGCATACCAGGGGGCATCCTCTGTGGGATGGATCAGTCAGACATGAAGGGAAACATGCATCATACAGACTCTGAGATCAGCAAAACTCTGAGCTCTCTGCCTGCAGGCAAACCTTCGATAGACAACATCCTGTTTGTTTGTGCAAGAAAAGAGTGTGAGTCCGTCTGGAGCTTAGAGAGGTCTGCTGCTGGACACAGCACGAATCTTTTGAGAACTTTCCCTTTTGCTATTTTGGAAACTGCCTGGTTATCTCATTACCGAAGGCATTTTTTCTTTTTGGAGTCAGAAGTAAACACCTTCAGAAATAAAGCTAAGAGGATTCTTTAGGCAGCAAAAATCACCTGTTTGTTTATATATTCAGTCATTCCATATGTAAAGAGGATTTCTTAGCAGCTTGAATCTCACAGGTTTAAACTAAAACTGTTTGCTGAAGGTTTGTTCTCTTATTGTTTTTCAAAACTTCAAAGCAGCAGCAGTAACATGCAACATTTGCTCACCATACCTTCAAGCATGAGCAAACATTATCCCAGCATCTAGAAATTATTTGCTTTTTAATTAGTACATATGCTCCTGAGGAAATCCTGGAGACATTGTAGAGCGCGGTGACCAATGAGTCAATTGCAGCAGTAATAAGATAGCTCTACCATAATAAATAACGTGCATTGGCTTAATTGCATTTTTAGAGCTTGCACAATTTCAATGATTGAAATCACAAGGCTTATGAATCTGACCGCTTGAGAGGACGGTGTTTTAAAACAGCGGTGCATTCACACAGTGCAGTCATCTCACAGGTCACTGATAAAGATGATGAAGACAGATGAAGTGCTGTAAATTGGATTAGCTATAATGATGTAATGAAATTAGTCGTCCACTTGAATACAGTCTTCACGTTTCAGGAGGAATAAGACAGTTTGTCAGTCACCAAAAATGATGGTCACTGCAACTAAACAAAGCTTGCAATAAAAATATATGCATATAAATAAATAACTGCTGCCCATCACTTACTATATATATCATGTATCATGGCTCATCTTTTAATTACAAAGGAGTCCCTTGGGGATACAAAAACTTATAAAAGTTTAATACTGTAATTCCAGTCTATCAACAAACATCATCCTGTTCAAATTTTTGTTTTGCAAAATCAGAAAAAAAAAATTCCCCATAGGGGATCAATAAAAAATATCCTATTCTATTCTATTCTATTATATTATATTATATTATATTATATTTTATTCTATTCTATTCTATTCTATTCTTTGTGCTAAGTGAGCCAAATATCTCCCCACAGATGAACTTTACATGCAGAAATTGAAGAACGATGAGCTCAAATCTTAAACCCCTATATTTTGAGCCTGCAGACGGATGCTGCAGGTGGGAGGTGATGGAGCTGAGAGTTTCAGCAACTGTTCTAGTGCAGGTTGAAGGTGGTGTTGGCAAAGCAGAGGCAGACACTGAAAGTTTCCTGTCTGTGCAAACTTCCTAATTGGGAGTCTGTGAGGATGATACATTGCAAATGTGAAAATCATGCAGCTCAGGCGGCCTGAACTAGCTAGCAGGCATCACTCTACAAGTGCAATTTTGATTAAATATAAAAGCAGAGCATCCAATTTTGCAAATGTCTTCCTCTAATGCTGAACAAATATTTCTAACTTCCTTAAAGTCGGAGTGTCTGTGCTCTAGAGTGCACTTATGCTTGACTTGATATTTATAACAAAGGAGGAAAACTCTAAGGTCAGGTAAAAGCATTGCTTCTTTGATATCTGATAATTATCCTCTTACCCTTTAAAGTTGGTGCAGTTTTGTCATTGCCATTTATTCCTGCTATTTAAAATGTATCATGTCCTCTGGGATCATCCTACCTATTATCATTTGACATTTTACATTTGATTTCGCTCGCACCATTGTTGTCACCTTTGTGTGCGAGATATTTTCTTAAATGTCTCTCCTCTCTCATTATTTCTACATCAGTCTTTATACCACTGTCTTTGTCATTTCTTTTTGCAGATAAAGAAAAATCAGCCCTGGGCTGCTTTCAGAAGAAGGTGAGGAGTTTTGGCGACAGACTTAGGAACACTGTGTTCACATTGATGCACCATAACACCTGACCTCTTTGGCCACACTTGAGTTTCTGAAGAGGAAGTTTCACATAACATTTACTGGTTTTGCTTAGGGGATGATTACAGTGGAGAGTCTCAGAAGTGACAAATAATTGCCACTTTCAGAGGAAGAATGAAGAATTACTGCTTTACACTCATTAAACAAGTCATTTCCAGGTAGATCTATAGCTTCCTCTTACCAGGCAGCACAGTGATGCTGATGGTGCGGCTCTTGCTGAGTGAGTCCACGGACGGATGCTCGGCCATGCAGGTGTACTGTCCCCCATCCATCGCGCTCACCTTCTTCAGCGTCAGCTTGGAGGAGGGGAGGATCCAGTCATCGCCCTTGAAGGGACAAATGGAGACAAACAAACATAAAAATGCACTTAATTTAAAATTAGGGTTTAGTGACACCTGAGAAAGTGAGCAAACTTTGACATTAACTTTTTTTTTCATGTGGTGTTCTTCTACTTGGATGCTCACGCTATTGCTACTGGTGTTTGAACATAATGAACAAGTATTAGATATGGTTAAGGTGTAGTTTGGCCAAGACGAACCAATGGACAAATTTGCACAATTAAATTTAAATTAACATCCACTGCCTCTCCCCCTCTGAATGTACTAATCAATCAGTACAGAAGAGCACAGGAGAGTGAGCTGACTGGGATGGAAAGTAAAAGAGTATTTTATCGTCCATACTGTTTACAGCCTAAAACTATCGACAAACCCCTACAATTCAAAATTGTGCTGAGCTGAGACTACAGGAGGGATGGAGAATAAATGATGCGAGAAGAAAAAAGTAGAGAAACAGAGCTGAAACAGACAGACTGTAGGATATGATTAGTGTAAAAGACAAGACAAAGAAAATAGAGAGTGTTATTTTGGCTGATAACCGAAGAAGGACAGAGGGACATATAAGAAAGTTAAAATGAACGAAACAGGGGGAAAAATGAAGACTTTCGATAGCAGTGGGACACAAACAGAAAGACAAAAATATCTGCTTGTTTGCAGTCCTCAGAGAACAGTCCCTAAAGTCCCAAATGAAGTGTATTTACCTGAGCAGTAATCCCAAACGAATGAACACACATCGGCACAAGTCAATAACCCAGAGAACACCATCATCCGAAAAGAATGACGCCGCAACAACACACTGTTAACACAACACGTAATGAGATGGCAAGGGAGCACGATGAATTGTTGACACAAAAATAGCAGCACTATTACGAGATAGAGCCCGACATGGGAGGAAACAAATAATAGGCCAAACACAAGGATTGGAAAACAAATGAACGTGAAGGACAGGGTAACAAAAAAGAGAAAAAAAAAGACATTACACCATGCAAATGATTTGGCTCCTGGGAGCTGCAGCTCCTGCCAAGAAAGTCCATTTCAATTTGAATGGATCTGAATTAAGAGGATTTCCCATAAAGGCCAGGTCTGGCCAAAGCAGCATTTTGTATGCAAATCCACTGGCACCCAATGCAGTGGCCCGTTTCTGCCTCTGTCCTGCTGTCATTACCCAGGGGCCAATGTGCCCGCGGCGGCTGTCTGTCAAAGTGGGACGTTCTGATGCCACTTTCTGCCACATATCTATTCCTGTCATACATACAGTGGGCTCACACTCACAGGTAGACAATCATTCCATCCCATCTCATCATCTCCTTGAATGTCTCATTTCATTTTTTCCAATCGTTTTGTGACTTATGCAAATCGAGCATAAACAGATCGACAGTTTGATGGTTCCATCTCCATGTGGTGATGGCTCTGTCACTCAGCCTGGCGTTCATAACAGTCCTTTATCGCAGGGACAGTGCTCTATATTTGACAAATTATGACAAAAATCTATAAGCTCTATATGATCATGCAGAGGACAAACAGTATTAACAGTGTAAAATTTCCTCTGAATTGGATTTGAATTTGTAAGCCAATTCATAGCCCGGATTAGCAGCGACCCTTTCGCAAGCACATTAACCCTGAGACCACTTATCAGGAAGAATAACAAAAGAGCAAACTTTGCAATTACACCAGCCTGTTCCCAAGATATCTTCATAGTCACATACTTTAGCTTCATTACACCTGCTACTGATGGTGGCAGAACACTCGCAGCATGTAATACCCTTTTCTCACCACAAGGGTACACTATATCTCCCTTCTTCTTCCTCTTCTTCTACTACATGCCTCTTGGCACTATTGCGTTTTACATTGAGACGTCTTAATTTCCCCCGGGCGAATGATCTCAGCTCAGCGACGAGCTTAGCTGAATAATTCAATACTGGTTAACCAAACACTGAATAAATCATTAAAAATCTATCCGCATAATTGTTTTCAGGTTGACTGTCTCTTGTCTAAACCTCATTAAACTATTAATCCTTTGTAAGTGGGTGAGCTGCAATCCCCTGGTGAGCGGTGGGCCTTGGCCAACTGGTCACTTACATACAGAGCACTTCTTCAGAAGCAGGGATGAAAAGATGACGGGTGAGGGAAAAAGTGGTTTAGGAAAGTCAGAAGCAAAGGACAAAAAATTAAGAGAATGCTTGAACAAAGTAGTGACCTGGAGAGACTTGAGAAAGACATAAAAAACTAAGGAGGTCACATGAAAGAAGCAGAGAGGATGACAAGTTTCCAGAACATAATGAGGACACTGCCACCGTGTGCACATTCCCAAGGCTTTCTCACATCTTTATTCCAGAAGTACTTTGGCTCCTCGGACGAGCTGGCAGAGCACTGCACCACCACGTCATCTCCGAGTCGCACCTTCAGCTCCTCTGGCATCCCCAAGTAGCTGCTGAAGCCTTCCCTGGACAGTGAAAGCTCCCCCATGTCTTGAAAAAAAAAAAAAGAAAAACAGCAGGAAATATGAAGCATGATGTCGCATTAATGAAGTTGGAAATTAATGTACAGTGACACAACCTCTTGGAGAGTTCTGGGTGACTGAACATATGTTTGCAGCAGCAGCAGCTGGTAAACATCCAGACCTTTGAGTACATTTGAGTGTATAAGGCTTGGTGTAATGCCTCCCAGTGGTACAGACTGTACCGAGCGATCAATAATAATGATAATAGGCTTCATCTTATCGGAGTCTTTAGAGAGGCAGTGTTGTGAATAATGGCTCATTTTCTCTTCCATCTCAATAGATGGCCCACGTCCATCCAGCTCCTCCTGGCTCCTCTCTCCCTCTCTGTCTCCTTCAGTCCTTTAGTCCATTCTAATCTCTGCCACTTATTGATTCCCCCCATGAGGCTGAGGAGCCTATCAAACAGCATCGCGGTCGATTTGATGGCCACTGAGAAGATAGAGGACACTGATAATCTAACTTGCTACGCCACGGATGCTGTTTCATTCAACTGTGTATCCTGCAATGATAGTTCCAAGCCCGAGCCGCACCAGGATGAAGCGTCTTTGTTTGGTCGAGGAAAAAAATGAAATAACTGTAGTCAAGCTATCACAGCTATCACAGTGTGCGCACAGAATTGGTACTTTTTGCACTTGTTTTGTTGTACAGCTGCACTGCACCGATATATCTTGTGGTATTAACTATTCATATGTTTTTCTCTCCCTCACTGTGAACAAAGCTGTGTCCACACAGAGTCTGAAAGATTGTCTTTACCTCCTGCTGGCTGGAAATAGGAGAGAAATTGCCAAGTTTTATGGTATCTCTGTTATGTCTCATAACCTCGACCAGTGGTCCTCAAACTGTGGGTTGTGGTCAACTCACTCAAGTGCAAGAGGTTTTATTTTTTACACAGAAGAAATAAACTTTTTGTTTTGAGCTAGGTTTGCTTTTAGAAATTGACACAGAAACATACATGGAAAATTTAGTTGCTTTGCATAGATAAGTGCCCCTTCAATTGTAGCTAAATGTTTATTTCAACCCAGAATATACAAGGAAGTTGTTCATCTTTGTCTCTAGTGTTGTTAATATTGTTTGATCAGAGGCAGCAGAATAATTTATAGATTTCAAAGCAAGCTGAGCCACTCTTAAATTTGCTGACCTACATTATTTTCCAACGTAAATTCAGAGGCATTTAAGCTTTCTTTTTTGTCAGTCACATTCTAATACTAATGTTATCATTGGAAAGTAAAACTCAGAGGCTGGATATCTTATTCCCAAGTCACATGTAAGCCTAGATAGTGTCATATCCTTGCAGAACTTTCTCCCGGCTCTGCAGGGCACAGACTGCATGAAAAATCTGAGATTTCTTTATTTGTCACAAAAAGGGAAACAGTGTCACAGAGCCATTGTTCCACAGACTTTCAGCAGACAGCTCTGACACAGCTCCCATCCCATATCAACCCAGAAACTCACAATGCACTTTGAAGGCCAGCGGCAGGGAGATTTTGTCTTGCACAGTCGCATTTTCGGCGTCAGAGACACAGCGGTAGAGCCCCTCGTAGTACCTTCCTGCATGGGGGATGGACAGGACAAGGCTGTCTGCAGTTTGCTCCACTTGCATTGAATAGTAGCACCAGGATCGCTCCCAGACAGTACGCCAGGACTGCATGTACTGAAAAGAGAAAGACAGGAAGAACAAAACAGAAAGAAAGAAGAAAGATAGTCATTGTAAATGAATGTAGGAATTTATACTTTCAGAACAATCTGGATGATTCAGTTACATGTGTTAGTTTCCATTGTGTGAACAACCCAGCAATGAGCTCTTTGGTGTGATATTTACATAGAGCAGCTGACTTCGCTATGTAAATATTGTCTCAGCCTTAAAATGTTATGACAAGTAACGAGAAACTTGTTTCCTTATGTGGAGTACAAGCTGATTGGAAAAGGGAAATTATAGCATGGTTTATCTTTTCCCAGCCATGATAACTCTCTTTTAAGTCCCTATGAATAATCACCATTCATATTTTAAGAACCCCAGAAGTTACAATCAGAATATATGAAACACTGCAGTGTCGCAAGAAAGCCCAAAATATCCCACCATGACATCCTAAGCTCCTATTCCTTTCACTTCCTCTCCTACCCAACTACCTGTTTGCTCCCATGGTGGCTCACCTTGGAGAAAACCTCAAAGTGGACCTGGCTGATGTTCTGTTCAGAGTCTGTGTACAGACACTCCAGCGTGATCCTCACTCCCTCCAGGACCGGCTCAGTCGGCCCTTTAATGAGCAAAGTGGCTACATGTGGACAGAGATTAGAGATGCAGGTTATTGATCACAGCATGAAAAGGCAGCAGGGTCCAGAAGTAAAAAGTGTGATGACCTGAACTGAGAGGATCAAGCTGCAGTTCTGGGCAAAACATTCAACACAACCTCTCCCTTTTCCTGACATTTGTTTCGGGCTTTCACTGGAAAACTGCCAATCTCACTCACAGTGACCACATGACCAAAACAGGTTCTTCCACATTACCCACAGTGTGATAACAGACACAGCTTGTTTGTTTGTTTGTTCCTGTCACCATCAGCAAGACACAATGACAAACACAAACATATACAATATTTTTTTCATGGTCAAAAGGTGGATTTTGTGTAAACATGTCTCTGCATACAGTTGGCATGATCAAATATTAAATTGTCCTCCTCAACAGTCCCTTGATAATTCACACATCATTTCCTGATTTAGACTGAATCTCGTGGGGAAACCCATCAGTGTGACGGACTCGAAAGTAAAACCTTTTCTCTGGAGGACAGAAAAACTCAGAGACAAACAGGAGAGCAGACAAATGTGCGCACACACACACACACATACACACACACACACACACACACACACACACACACACACACACACACACACACAAATACACACTCTCAAAACTCAGACTGCAACAGCATGAATACATTTTTGGAGAAAAAAAAGAGCAGAACCAGACTTGAATATTAAACCAATAGCTCATAACTGAGCAGCATTAAAATTAAATGTTTTGGAGACTGCATAAAAGCCCATAAAAATAATACATATTTACCATGGCTGCCATGAATCAGGGCGACCACCGCGACAAGGAGTATGACCTTCATGACTGTGAAGCTCTACAGTTTTAGGACAAAATGCTTCTTGGTCCCGTGAAGTTCCAAATGTGAAATGAAAGTTTGCTCGGTATTTATGTATAACGGCAGGTGGGCGTGGTTTCACCCGTGTTTTTCAGGAAGTGCGCACAAAGTAGTTCTAAAATACGAAAGCTCCAAACAATCCATAAAAACTGATACAACTGAAAATGAAATGCTTAACAAGCAGTATTACATGTCCAAAGTCTTATGACCCTTTTTGCTGATGAGCGTATCAAGTATGTGATGCGGTTTGTGCCAAGTGTAAATGAGAGAATTATGCTGCTCCTGTTATCAAATTCTTACTGCGTCATTTGTCTCCGCGGGTTACCAGGCCGGTAGTGTTTACAATGTGAGCTTCTCCTTGAGGTTGGGTTTTTCTGTAGAAGTTTGTCAACAACAGGATGTGAAAGAAGTGTTGACATGTTGTTTGAGAGCGTCGAAACATCCCAGTGAGATATGTAATATGAAGCAAGTCAACATTTTCTGCTTCATTCACTGTGACCTTTGATTGATTAGCTGTTCACTGGAGCTGCACAGGAGAAGACATCCAGTCCGTCAAACAGTGTCAGGGATTGTTTGCTGCAAGCCAGCATGAAATGCTAACACTTTCATCTTTATTTTTACTGATACAGCTTATGTCAGTGTCCTTTTGCTCACCCAGGCCTACATACACTGCACAGTAGCCTATTGTTCTGTTTAGAATATTCAAAAAAAAAAAAAAAAAAATTAAAGACAGAGCCACATTGTTGAACAAGAAGATTTTAGTAGTTTTCATTTAAGATAATACAGTAACTGACTTGTAAGTTTAAAAAAAGAAAAATAATACTTAGCATAATACTTAGCTTCAGTTTCATCTCCACATTAATACTGAAAACATTTTTATGCGTCTTAGAAAACCTGCCATCATTGTTCTTACTCATATTTTCTTAATCAATCTATAACCTAATATTAGACATACAGTGTGGTGGCAAAATTTATTAGAACACTTAGGGTAATCAAGAGGTTTCACTTGTTTTTTGTTTAAGTGACCATTTGGTCATTTCCTAATAAAAGGAACATTGAAAATAAAGGAGTGCTCTTCCATGTCTGGACTTCAACCCGATCCAGCAAATCTGGGCGAGTAATTGGGAGGTAAACTGGACAGATATATTTTACATTCAGGGGAAAGCCTTTGGCTTGAGTTGCAGAAGTAATGATGGAATAACACTGCTGTTGAAGTTCTCAGGAAATATGCTGACCTTACACCAGGGGGATGTGTCGTTGTAATAGCAGCTAAAGTTGAAAATACCAAATATTAAAGTTAAAAGTAGATAAAAACAGAAAGAATCACTTCCTCTGACTTTTGTTGTGCTCACCATCTACATGTTTCACGATCATGTTTTAGAGGCAAAAAATGATCCGTTTTTTTCCACATCTGTCTGCCTCTCACTACTTATAATAATTCCACTTAATGTTAAATTTCAACTTTGCACTAATTTCCACTTTGAAGCATTACGGTTGCAAGGACAGAAATCCTTCAAATAGACTATAATTCACACGTGTGTTTATGTGAATGTGTTATTAGTTATCTGCATTAATTATTCACCTTACAAAATCCATTGTGTTAATGTAGTGTATTTTATAACAATTCCAGTAGATGGCAGTAAGTGGGACTAACCAGCGACCGGATGTACACATTAACAAAGCGGAAGAAAGGGACAGTCTCTGGTGATTTTCGGACCGTGCAGAGTCATATTTGGGAACTCTTTTGGTCACAGGAAGCCTTATTTTCTTCGAAGCGACGCTGAAACATGGATAGATAGTGTTTGCATTTTAAGGTGAGTTCCTTTAACAGTTCGGTTTACGAGTATGCGGGTACATCCAAGAGCAAAGCCGCGTTAGCTGCTAATGTTAGCCTGATCGGACAAATCAAAGCTAGATAGCTGCTATTGTTTTTAGCGCATTACACTATGACAGAGTCTGTATTTTACCCGTATGTGTTTATCCTAGGAGTTTCACGGCCACTTAATAGCGATGCGTCATGTTAATATGTCGTATTACTGTTTTGTTGTTCAGCTCTATTTGTTTCCTTTGCGAGTTGGTCCCGTTTTGGACTAACAAGCTCATGCATGAGTGCTTGCTAAACGTAACCGTGATGTGAAGCTCATTCGAACTGAAAACAATATTAGTAATCAGAATAACAATGTTAAAAACGATAATCTAAGGAATCAGAACTCTCAGTTCATTTTATTGCACTTCAATACTGCGATCATTCAGTAGCGATATTATAGGAAGCACGCAAAATGTACATTTAATACCACAAACACGAATATAAGCTGCCTTGTTCAGTACCAAACAAACAACATGATTGGAAAGAGTAGAATAAAGGTCACATAAGTACGTTCAACCCTTAAGTTACAAGTTAGAACAAAGTTTTAAGTTTGTGCTTTGCTTGAGTCCCAGTGCTAACACTGTTCAGTGTAATAAACCCATCGATTGTTTGACACTTGTCGTGTAAGCTCAAAGGGTCTTTTGGGTAAAGTTTTCTCTGAGTATTCAAGTTGTTTTCCTTTAATCCATCAATCATTCTTTATTTATAGAGCGCCGAATCATCACAGACGTTATTTCGGGACACTTCACGAAAACCTTAACATGTTAATAGTGGGACACCTTGGTCCCAATACAAAGGACTGTCTTATCGTGATAGGTATCCCAACCTGTTCCTGTTACAATGCTTACTCATGTCTCACACCTGACTTTCTTTTCCAGGGTTACGGATGTGGTCCCAGTAGAAGACAATCCTCAATATCGTTTTCCAGCTCAGAGTCCTTCAAGGACCAACAAGTAACTAAGAACAACATTTTGCCTCTCGTGAATCTCCAGAGTCCCTCCTCTTTTCCTGTTGCCACCAGCATGGCTAACAGCACCACAACTGCAGTGAAGGTTATGAACCCCGGTGCTGCTGGAAGAAGTAGTCCAGAGGGATCCCAGGTTAGTCTACATTTTACCCACTTAGCTTTAAGAGTGGGTTTATGGTCACAACATATGTATTAACGGTGTCACCAAGCATCTGCATACTAGTTTTTCTGAATCTTGACTATCCATCTTTTGATTTCCAGGTGCTCAGCAAGAAGAAGCTACAGGACCTGGTCAGAGAGATTGATCCAAATGAGCAGCTGGATGAGGATGTTGAAGAGGTCTGTCCGGCATTTTTATGTCCATGTCAAATGATACAATGTATAGATTTGAATTTTTATAGTATGATTGTGTTGTGTACAACTGTGTCTCTTCTCAGATGCTGCTACAAATTGCAGATGATTTTATAGAGAGTGTAGTGACAGCAGCTTGCCAACTGGCAAGGCATCGCAAGTCTAACACATTGGAGGTGAAGGATGTCCAATTACATCTTGGTACGTTGGTGTGGTCTTGTTGTATTTGATATTAACTATTGCAGTCCCTAATATCCTTTAGCTTGTAACCTATTATTTAAAAAAAATATTGTAAAGCAGGCCAAATGTTTGGCGTTACGGTTGTCTGATTCGGGACTGTCATTTTTTTGTGAGCAAAAGGGAAACAGGCCAGAAGAGTTAGAAAAAGATTGAGGAGTCATCTGCTCGAGGCAGGTTTCATGAAAAGAAAAGAATAGTAACTGTCTCCTCAATTGTTTTCTGCCCCTCCTGCCCTGCTTGTGCTCACAGCAGGAGACACCTCTTTTCTCCTGACCACAGTTTCTTCTCGTGCGCCATTGGGCACCTTTTTTAATCCTCCACAGGGGAGTGAGGAGGGAACGCGACACAGCAGTAAACCACTGACATTCTGTGCTAAACGGATTACCTGTGTGCATAATTAATAAGAGACGCATTGTTTAATATGGCATAGATATTCCATGTGCAACGCTGAATGAAAGAAATGCAGTGACATACCGGGACACTGCCTTAGTATTAAGACATACTGCGACATAAATTTTTTCTCATTCTGCCCAGTTCTAGTGTAAACCTTTTCATTCCTAATTCAAAGAAAATATGTGACCACAACCTCCAATTTCTAAAAAGATGGAATGCTGTTCAAAATGCTGGCGAAATAGAATGTTATAATTTATCAAATGTTGAAATTAAAAATTGGGACAACAAAAAATGAAAGTAATGCTTAAAATTAAGAATATTTTTTTCATCTAATGTGGTTGATTTGCATAAGGTTCATAGCATCCCTAGGAAGAGAAAAACTGAGTGGTTAAATCTCTTAGATGTCAAAAGGGAAGGTTCAACACTCTTTCAGACTGTGTAAGCGGTCAGAACAATTTCAGAAAAATGTTTCCCAGTGTAAGATTGAAAAGTCTTTAAAAATTTCATCAACTGCAGTTCATGATATTATTTAAAAATTCAGACAATGTAGAAAAAAAATTCCATGCAAAAAGGACAAGACTAAAAACCCAACTAGGTGGCGGTGGTCTTGGCCCTCCAGAGTACAGTTTGTGCATCCACAAATGTGGGCTAAAGCTGAGAGGAAACTACATATCAATATAAAAGCCCAGTATGAAAAAAGTATTTGTTTGACTTTTGTGCATTTAAAAAAACTGATGATCTTGGGAAGCACTCGTCTTGAAACTTTAAAACGTCAACATGAAAGCAGTCACAGATGCTTGTTTTGGAGAGAAAATTAAAAAATCAGCCAGTGTGAAATATTTATTTTTAAAACTTGGCATGCTTCCACTCTCTGCTTAGTTTAATCTGTCTCTCTTTGAGGCTGCAAACATTAACAGCCCGAAAAACCAAAGAGCTTTGCAAGAAATTTCTGACAATGGTATTAACAATTTTTGGCATTGAAAAATATTTTGCTTCAAGACTTAAAACAAAGAAGAGACAACGCGCAGTGCAAGATTTAAAAGCTGTTGGATCTTATTTTGAGTGTGCTGGAAGTCCTGTTTAGTTGATACTGTGTATATAGTTGATGCATTCTGCTGACTCATCACCCTTCTCTTCTCAGAGCGTCAGTGGAACATGTGGATTCCTGGATACGGCTCCGATGAGATCAGACCATTTAAGAAGGCCTGCACTACAGAGGCTCACAAACAGGTTAGCAATCAAAGGCTTTTTTTCTTCTGACGTGACAGTACTTTTCTTTTTTTTTAACCTGTGGTCTAATGTTTGCCCTATTTTTTTTTTCAGAGAATGGCGCTGATCCGCAAGACAACCAAAAAGTAGCAAGACTTTACTCTAAGAAGTTGTTCTCACATTGTGTATCGTCTGTTCTCTTTTTTTTCTTTTGCCCATTGAATTTTTTTATTGTTTGAGTTTTTGGGGACTAATTAAGACAAAATAGTTTGGGTTGTTTTTTTTGCCATTGTTATTATTAGATAGTATTTTTACTGTCACAACCCCGTAACCTTTGAGTGTTTTGCCAGCACTATCACAAAAGAGAAGTCATGTCTCTGGTTATATTTTGTTGCCATTAAGCTAAGCCTGGCAGGACTCCATTCACTTTTTTTTGTCAATAAATAGTTACTGAAAAATGTCATTGCTGCATCTTTTTACCTTTCACATATTCATGGGAGGGAAATGGACAACTGATGTTACATGGTGATGAAACAAGATAAAATGGAGTTAGCTATCTGAAAAGAAACAATATGGACCAATTAATCCTTAGTTTACTCACTCATTACAGATCTATTATCTAGTGATTTGAAAGGCTTTTACTTTAGAATTGAGATGAAGCTAAATTAGTGTATACCTGTCCATTGGAGAGTGGCTTGCTATATCCATACACAACATTAATAAGTGGAAATCCTCATTGTTGCAAGAGTATTGATAGTAATTGACAATGATTAAACTTTAAATGAAGGCTCAAGTGGATACCAAAGATTTAGCATGAAATCTCATCAGTACAGTAGCTGTTAAATCATAGATTACCAAGAATCCAATCAGAACAGAAAAAAGTGATCCTGTCACAGTGAATCTTTAATCTCAGTGTCTTTTAGGGGCAAAATAAATTGTCTCTTTTACTTGCAGAAACACGGGTGGCTCTACATCAGACAAATGAATGGTAATTAGTATGGAAACCTGCCACATCAATTCAAATGAGCATAATTCATAAGTGCTCCAGAGTTTTATTTTAATTAATTTCAACAACAGCTCCCCAAAACAATCACTCACTTGCAGGATGCTTTGCAGTAATTTGTGATGCAACAAAGCCTTGTTCATAAAATCCTCAGACCAAAAAGATAGCATCACAGATGACTCTTGTGATAATGCTCTCGTCAGCTAAAGGACTTAAACTGCCACCAAATATGAGCTGAATAATACTGACAAAAGTGTGCAACATCAGTCTAGAAATGAAGAGAAGGGTGTATTCTTTGGATGCAAACAGATCTCCCTTTTTATCATTCTGTGACTCCTTTCATGAAACCAAAAAGTTACTGCGATCAATAAAAGGTCATGACCCAAAATATTGATGTGAGTTCTGAGCAGAGCTTGGGTTCCTGGAGAGGAAAAAAAAAGATACAGGAGAGAAAAATGGTATCAAAACAACATTCTTTATTCATATGGCAACTTTTCAAGCATGTTTTGAGACCTATTAGGCTTGTGACCCTTAAGTTCATTTATTCACTCTACAAGTTTAAGCTCACAAAACTTCTATCAGAGGATTTCATCACATTTCCTGCAGAATGAGAATGAAGGGAAAGCTGTTTCCTGCCTTGAACAGACGTTTTGCCTAGGCAAGAGAGTAAACCGCTGTGTTGACTTTTTTAAAGTCTTATGAGCAAGACATGTTTCATACAAAGAATACTTACGCTTGTGACGCTGCTTGTGAGGCAGCAGTAGGGCACACTTTGAGCTAAATGCTGTCACCAGCATTCAAACATTAACAGGCTCACCAAGCTGATGAGTTGCAGGTAATATTTAACTGATTTGTCATTGTAGTTTAGTTTGTTAGAATAAAAACACTTTCCAATAAGTAGCAAACTCAAAGTTTAGCTGTTCCACAGCTTTTGGCCACAAACAAAACAATCAGGAAATTACAGGTTTTGCTTGATGATAAAGCTTAAAGTAAGAGACATAAACACCCGTTGAGTAAATCCCACAGCAGTTGATCCATCTAAGCATTTTACAAAAACAAAGTCAACCAGCTGGTGGTCCTATGAGAAGATAAGGGATCAAATATAAGGTAGATAATAATAATTTGGATGGGAATATAGACTCAAATCCAAATTACAAGAGGTGAACCTCTTTTTTTTTTCCTTTAATGTTTTTCCTTATTTTATCTATTTGTGGTTTTATAGGTAAAACCATGACCATGCTGCTTTCTTTTCAAGAAACATAAATCACACAAAACATTTTAAGTTAAATCTTTGCTCAGTATTTACATATAAGGTACAGAACCGTCACATAATAATTGGTCAAATCCAGTTTTAACTTCACATCAAAGGTGCAAACGATGCATTTATACTCCTCAGTGTCTCTTGATATGCCTCACAGTTTTTCACAGCACTTCTTGGAGGTCTTTGGGGTAGTGTCCAGCTGTGCCAGGCTGGCCCTGTGTGCCTGCAGAGACTGTGGAGCACATTTGACTCCATCCCAGCCCTCCTGCAGTTCCACCTCTCCACTCATCAGAGCCTGGTAGACCCGCCGAGTGAGCAGCTCGAAGGCCTCCTTCACATTCTGGCCCGTTTTGGCAGACACCTCAGCGTAGGGCACCCCAAGCTGTCCAGCCAGTTTCTCAGCCTCTTCTCGACTCACGGCCCTGTTTCCCTCAGCGTCCATGTCACTCTTTTGGCCCACCAGGATGAACACAACCCTGTGAGGCTGCACTCGCTCACACACCTCAGCATGCCACTCTTTTATGTGGTTGAAGGAGGCTCGGTTGGTCATGTCAAACACCAGCAGTCCTCCGACTGAGTTGCGGTAATAAGAACGGGTCACTGACCTGGGGAAAGAGCAGAAACTCAATGAAGAAGAACAAAGAGGTTTGAATTTCAACCCACGAAAAAACCTCCTCAAAGGGTTGTGCAGAGTTCAGACTTTGCTACCAACTTCCCGTTCTAGTGAGTAAATAATCAGCTGATTCTTTGCACTGTTCGAGTTGAGCTTTTTAAGATAAGCTGATTGACAGAGAGTCTGTTTCTTTGTAAGAAACTTGATAACAAATGTGCATTTCTCTAACCCCAATCCTGGAGCTGTCGAGAGGTGCGTAGTTTTCTCATGAGTCACTCAATGTTTAAACCAAAGCAAAGGCTCACTCTCCCAGCAGCCAGCTGGTAGAAAGTTCTTTCTTCACTCCAACACTTCTGCATGAAAATAAACCCGATTTGGCTGAGCTTTTCGCTGACTCATGTGGGATTAGCTGGCTACAGATATCGTGAAGAGAGGCGGTACACACAAACAGGCACAGTTTGCAATTTGTTACGCTTCATTCAACTGGAGGAGGGAAATAATGAATTTAGAGACAGAATGGAGTATGTAACGCTGGGTTGTTTTCATAAAAGTTGCTGAGCTGAAAGAATAGTGCCTCTTCGAAGATCTGTCTTCTCCACTTTAAGCCAGGCACTTTCTGCATCTCTTTACACACTGATCTTGTGATGGTGGATTGCCAGCCTTTGCTTGGGTAAACACTGCTGCACAGCTGCGGTGTGAATAGAATAACTGCTGCTGGTATATTTGGTTAGTATATTTACATGCATGTGAATCATATTTTTTAAATATTCAGTCTGGGATAAGCGTTCTTTGTTTTACCATCTTTAAAAAGCAACTCAGACTCTTTCCACGAGGTCTGGTGTATAAAGGATTCTTTTAGGATATATCAGGGTGCAAAAAATCCAAAACTCAGAAACCCTTCAGGGGGTTTGAAGCAATGTCTGGCACAAAAGCAGGAGATAGGATATCTTAGACCTTATGTCACAAAAAAGATTTCATCCTGACCTGAACCTCTCCTGTCCAGCTGTGTCCCAGAACTGCAGCTTCACACGCACGCCCGGCTCTACCTCCAGGAAGTGAACGTAGAAGTCTACACCCACTGTCTCGTTGATGGACTCCAGGAACAAGTTTTCAGTGTAGCGCTTCAGCAGAGAGGATTTCCCCACTGTGGAATCCCCCAGCATGATGATTCTGAACTGGTACTGCCACAATGTCAGGTCCATTGTCGCTGGAAGCGGGGAAAGAGGGATGAAGAAATGAAGGGATTCAGGGGTACGTGGAAGTAGATGAAGGAATTAGGAAGAGATATGGGAGTCCAAAAAAAGGGTTGAGAAGAGCATCCTAGATTTTGCCTTGAGGCCTGGAAATTAAAGGAAAGCGAACCAACCTGTGAGACGCTAGCAAGTCCAAACCAGGTTCCAACCACGCACCGTCTTTTCTTTGATGCTCCAAATGTTGAGAAACAACAGCAGCCACTCCTTATGAATCTCACAATCAGCAGAAGAGCTTTTGTCTACAGTCATCCCAAACCCTTGTGCTAAACATATCAGCTGCTCAACTCTTCCACTCTCATTCCCATGAAGGTTTGTCCAATCACCTAAAGCAGGCAAAAGATCTGTGCCCAAAAACAGGAGATCGCTGCAGTTCTCATTAGTTACTAAATGCTACTGTAAGCATGGGCATGAGTGTGCAGTCAATGTGTGAGTGCAGGGGTGTGGACTTGTAAAGTTTGCCTGTTGATACTTGACAAAAGGTGGGGCAAGAGCACAGGACGCAGGGAGGGCTGCAGAAGAAAGGGAGGGCCAGCTGCTGGAGAGGAGGATTTAAGGAAGTGGTGTCAAATAAGGCCATATCAAAACGCAGAGCACAGCTTCCTGCTGTCACAAGTTCCCAAAGACATGCCATTTTTAACAATCCTAGAAAGAGAAAGCAACTGTTGACTTGTGCAATTTGCAACAATTCTTATCGCTTTACGACCTTGTTAGTAGCCGGTGAGGATCACAGGCTGAAAAGGGGAAGCTGTTAACAATAAAGCTGTACAATCCTGGGAAATGCTAGGAAAGGCCCATGATGTGTGATCCGTTTCCAAAAATAGGCTGAGGGGAGATTGAGAATGTGGACAACAAGTCAGCTGACCCAAAACTTGTCTGTGTAGCTTTTTTGATGGAAAGTAAAAAAATGAAAGACACCCATGTAGTGCAAAATTTCTAAATCTGTGGGATAGGTTTTGACATGCATTTATGTTTTATCTGTGAAAAGGTTTGTTTACATAGTTACAGGAAACCAGAGCTATCTATCTCTATCTCTATTTTTCAGATAAAGGACAAGGACTATTTTTACCAGGTTGGGCCCAGAATTATGCAGGGTGTGCATTGACACAAATCAGTACCATTTATTCACCATTTCTGTTATCATTAACCCTATCTAAACAAAAATTTATACAGTTGTTGTACGCGTGTGTGTGTGTGTATATTTTTTATTATTGTAAAAAAGAACACAAAAAATGGCATCATAAACAGTCTTTGATAGTATATTTTATTATTTTTAAACATCTATTTGAGGGGGAAATTTTTTTTTCTCAGCTTACAATTGACTTGCCTTACACTTGTGCTGCCATTACAGTCATTTAAATTACAGTGAAGAAATTGTTTTTTTTTTTTTTTTTTAGGTTTATAATGAGGCATCATGGTTACAAGTCTTTTGAAACTCCTCACAGGAGCTGTAAATCTGGATTCACAAAAAAAGTTGATGATCAAAAGTTAAAGGAGCTTTTCACAGCTGCATGTAGCAAGCAATACATTTATTTTCATCCTTTTAGTAAACATTTAATATCAACTCATACTTATATTTATGTGCTTTTACTTTGTGGTGGACTAACACCTGTGTAGCTTGTGTTATTATACAGTATGTAATATCTGTGATGTCATCAATCTGTCCCTGATACAGCGTTTTGAAGCCTATTGTCTGATCATCCCCACTGGAATCACTGACTCAAGTGGCGGGCTTTCAACCTTTACTCAAACAACTATAGGGTACCAGCCTGTCTGTCAGGTAAGGTGTGCCTCTCTTCACATCTTCTCAACCGCTGAGTTCTGGTGAGTATTCAGACTGAGGATAATTTCTGAATCAGGCTGTAAACATGTTTATTTCTGCCTCATTTTTTATTTTGCCTTGGTGTGTATGTGGTTTCTGGTAGTTTTGGTACCAGCCTCCCTTTGTGGGGGAAATAGCCAAACGTACTAAAGATTTTGGGGTGGCCACTCAGACCCTAAGATGGGCCACTTTGAATACGCCCCTGACCAAAGGGTACCATTATAAGTTCAACCCTTTTGGGGCTGCACACTGTGTTCTATCTGAATAATTACGCTCAGCAAGTTGTTTTGTGTGTCCAGAACACCAAACGGCTCTTAAAATCATGTTATCAGTGACGACAGTGCTTCACATTCTTTTGAAGATGTAAGAGTATGATCACATTTTTTTAATTCTCTGGTATGACTGTCATCATGAATAGAACAAAGAGCAGACTGTCAGAAGGGAGAAAAATACATTTATTCAGAACCAACAAACACATGCATCTGAGCTTCATAAATACAAAAATATGATATTTTCAGACATTTTGGGTAACAAACAGCTTAATCAAAGCATCAGCAGCATTTCTGTACGGATGGGAATTAATATCACTCAGTGCACTAGCTTCAAGTGAAAATGTAACTCAGAAGCGTGACGCTTTTCATCCACAGTTTGCTGCTTCTGATGCTCACAGATCAAATACAGGTCTTACTTTTGCTTGATAGACACCAGTTTCCCTTTGTTGAGCTTTTTATTTCACTTTACACGGTTACCTCATGGGGTCACTTTAATTACCCCGGATTGTCAGATAACTGAGCATCAGCATGATTCATTTGAGAAGTTCTGGGTCAGGTATGGCAGTAAAAGTCGATTGAGTTCAAAACAGTTATTGTTGATGTCAGCAGGCAAAAGGTCTCAAACATAAAATTTATGCAACCTGGATTGGTGAACTATAAAACTTAAAAGTGCTCAACTTAAAACACTCATGCACAAATGAAATATGTTATTGGATAATATTAAGACAATAAACTTTATCTAACCAGAATAAAAACCATGTATAGCACACAGAAACAAAAGAACTGTAGTGTTTACTGTGTAGTAACCCTGAATGAGTGTATTATTAAGGATGGTAGGTGTATTATTAAGGATGGTAGGAGAAAACCCCTTCACTCACACTTTTAAGACAGACAATAACCAACATTTCATCAATGATATACCCGACTGTTGGACACAGGAAACATTTTCAACCCAAATCCCCTGGTAACTGTTTGGCATCTTTTGTCACATCTTTTCTTACATTCCCAGAGGAGCACTTTCCTATATGCACCAACTGTTAAGCTCCACAGCAAAACATCCATTTACCCTCTGCACAATAACTCATTTCTCAAAAATAAAATATCTACATCTCGTTGTATTCAGAGTAAAATCTGTCTCATAAAAGTATTGAGTTTGTAGTTGAGGGTTCACGTTTTTTTTCCTGAGCCTTGCATTTTTCTGCATGAATGACGCAAACACAACACAAAGTGATGCTTTAGTCGAAGGACAAAGAGGGGAACTTGAGCTCGGAGAAGTCTGCTTCAGGAGAGCTGCTGCCGCTGCGGTCGCTGTAAGTGTCCCTGCAATGAAAGATGAATTCATAAAAGGTCTATTACAGCAGTAATGCCTGACAGGGAGAGCTTTATTGTGATTGAGGGTGCATTGATGACAAAGTGTCCCAGTAAACTGCAGCTGTAATACCCATGGGGGTTTTGATGGAATTACATTGCATAATAATATATGAGGGTAGATTATGACACTGAATAAAAATAGGCTTGTAAATTTCCATTGATGTTGACAAGTCAGCTAAGTTTGACTACGTTCCATCATGCATAGTAAATACTTTATACACTTAGGTGATGAAAAAAAAGAAACTTAATTCAACTCCATCTTTGGAGTCAGTTTAGAGATCTAATATGAAAAGCATATTCTACGTATTTAAACTTGATTTGATACCACTCCCAAAAGAAGCACTTATAAATTGGAATCAGGGAATACTTCACCCTGAAAATATGGGTATAAAATGCTGAAATAATACTTTAATTTATAACCAAAAGCAAAGATAAAACTATCATTACACAGAACCTATAAACATCAGGAGCAGCATCCAGTATTTGCATTCAAAGTTACACCCTAAAACGCTGTAATAACACATCACTGGGTCAGAGCTCACCGTGGAGAGAGGCGACAGCCCTTTGTCAGGTAGCTCTGGAGTTTTCCTGCAGCAGCTAGAAGGAGGCCGAAGTATGGGGGAGAGGGTTTGATGGGTCTTGAGGTGAACTCTGGATGGTACTGCACCCCCACAAAGTAACAGTGATCTGAAATAGAGACATGGACACATTGACCTCCACCAAGTTGAGCAACATTCAGCTTCTTTAAGAGATGTGCTATGTGCTAAAATGCTTGGCCATTTGTGAATCCAAAATGAAGGCATAGATCCTTTCTAGTAGTATCAAATTTTTTTTTTTTTTTGTTAAATACACGTTTTCTTTTTCATGAGAGAAATGGAAAATGGATGGTATGGTTATATAAGCATCAGCCTAAATTGGTTTTAAAAGACATTAAAAAAATCAATATTGTGCATCTACAGCTACAATAATAATAAATACAGTGAAGGTCAGCTTGAGGAGCTGCTTCAAACCAGCAGCAAAAGAACATTCGACAGAGAGGTTGTATTCAACAAGCTGTGGTTGACAGACTGTGAGTCCTCTTCACTCACCCTTTTCACTCAATTCAATGACCTCCATTCTCTCTCCTTCCACATCCTGACCAACAAACTGAAGACCCTTTTCCTCGAAGTGGTGCTTCAGCTCAGGGTTCACCTGAAATGAGCAAAGGGTCAATGATTCAGAGATGGTATTTCAGAAATGAGGCTGTGAGGTTATGCTTAAATACTTTAACACTAGATGTGAGTAAAAAAATGAAGTGCATTAAGATTTAAAGGAGAGACTTTATTCTCTGCATCATGCACTGGCAGATTTCTTTCAGCAAGAAAATAAAAGTATTGAGCTTTGTTTTGGTGTCTACCTCAAATCTGTGTCTGTGCCTCTCTTCGACAAAATCCACATCTCCGTACAGTTTTCCTAGAACAATTTAACATGCAGTGTGATTAAAAAGGCAACACATGGACTGAAAAAGGCATTGTTTAAAGAACGGTTACATACTCAGCACACTGGTGTTGGATTTGAAAATAGTCCGCCTCTGCCCAAGCCTCATTGTCCCGCCCATCTGCCCTGGGTTGTGCTCTGGCATATCAATCACCTGTCAGGATCACACAGCAGGTTAAAACCATTCTGGTAAAAACTCTGCTGATATGTTGCAATATGAGCGCCTTAGAGAAAGATAACCTACCACTGGGTGTGTGGACTCTGGATTAAATTCTGTGGAGTTGGCATCTGAAGGAAGATAAGCCAAAACTGATCAAAGCTCAAATCAGGTCTGAGGTTCTATCCCCATTTAATTAGAAACCATAGGAATGGAATGTGTTATAACAGTGTCCCTAACTCACCTTCCCATCCAAGAACATTGCGAGCGAACTCACACACTGCCAGCTGCATGCCCAAACACACCCCTGCACAAAACAAGAGCAGCAGGATTCTTGCATAATGAGTGCTATTGTAAGGATTCATAAATATAGAAAGACAACAAGATCCCTGCTGAGCAAAACACTTACACAACTAACACTGCCATGTTTGCATATGATTATACAGTGGCTATAAACAGCCTTCACCTCTCTTTGGACTCCTTCGTTAGCTCTGAACGCTGAATGCAGACGCAGTTGAGCTTTATTTTTACAAACGTTCTATAATGTCAAAGTGACAACACTGCTTTACAACTATGTCTAGATTACATGCCTAAAAAAACAAAGACTGGTTGCACGAGTTTCCATGCCCTTCAGGATTCAATGAACGGAGCTAGTTTGTGAAAACAGTTTCTGTTTCTCATTACTGCTTGCATAAATTTTCACACATTGCAAAAAAATACAGTAACTAGGTACTCAACTCTAGTTTAATTATCTAGCACACAACATGACCTTTTCCCTAAAGCTTTTGTTGTATTTTACCAAATTCATGGTCTATGCAGAAGAATCACACTATGATGCTAGCTGATGGTTATTCAACTTATTAGAAACCCACAGTGCTCTTAGCCTCACCATTGTGCCCAGGTAAAGTGATGGAATGCTTGTTCATACATTAGTTTAAATGAATATTAGCTACACCTACGTTGATTCAGTGTCTTACAACAGCAAAAGATAAAGTCCAAGCCACAAATTACTTTTTGCAGACTAGGGCTATTAATTCAGTGGCTTTATCCACAGTGGTGCAAGTATGAAGCTGTATACCACAAATTAATATATTATCTGTACGAACGGGCCACCCACAGGAGGAATCATGCTTTATGACTAGTCTTTGTCTGGTTTGTGTTTGTTTACACAGGATAAAACACAACAATAAAACATAATAAAGAAGAATAAGTGACAAAGTAGTAGTGAATCTGTCTTACCCAGGAAAGGCTTATTCTGTTTTCTTGCCCAGTGGATAGCCAGAATCTTTCCTTCTGTTCCTCTTACACCAAAGCCTCCTGGTACCAACACACCCCTGAGCAGAAAGAGTGAGGGGAAACAGTTGAGATAAGCAGACTCATACTTAGACAGCTGTGTTATGACTCTGTTTTAAAGACAGTATTAATCGTAGTGACAGTAATATGTCTGTAATCGAGGTGATGACTGTTAAGAAGTGTAGTTGCTTCTCACTTAGGCAATAAAAAGGCTTTTAATTGCACCCTCCAGCCTCAATATCATTTTCTTGATGTTATCTTTGTTATGCTTAGTCCTTGACCTAAACTTTCTGATTCTATTTGATAAGAAATAATTGCTCACACTCTGATAGGAAAGACAAACCTCTACAGGACCTACAAACTTCTACTTTCATTTTTTGCATTATTAACTTTTGGTGCACACCATGGACGTGAAATAACCATGATGATGTTTTATGAATTTCAACAGAGCACAAGAGTTACTGACAATTTTATAAAGCCACATAAACCCCTTGAGCGACAGCTCTCTGCTGCCCTCAAGTGGAGCACATAAAAATACTCCACCACTCCGTGAAACTAAACTTTGCTGTGAATTATCCAGCATCATTTTCCAAGCTGCTCGGCACCTGTGCTCCCCCAGGTTTGTCTACTCACTGAGAGCTGCAGAGCTTCTGCCAGGCCTCGTGATATTTCACTGGCTCAGCCTGCAGAGTGGTGTTCTCCAGGTCTGCAGAGTCAATATACTGAAATAAAAAAACACATCATTTGGAAAAATAGCATAATATCATGGCCAACAGGATCAATACCATGCAAATATGGGCAAATGTTGCCATTATGACAGTTTAAAAAGTGTTTCCGACAACGATGAAACACAACAGAGGAGAGATGGTTGATCTAAAAAGTGATGAAGTGAGCCTTAAAATTGAGAAATGTTTTCATACCTTGACTTTTAGCTTGTGATTAATAGCGAGGGCTGAGTGCTCTAGAGCCTTGATTACAGAGGTGTAGGAGTCTGCTAGCTTTGTGTATTTCCCCACAAGTGCTATGGAAACACTCTCCAAGAGCCGGTCAGATCTGAGAGGAGAAAGAAGAAGAGGAGGTGGTGATTCAGGATAACTCATCTTGTGCATGGTCAAATCATAACATGACTGTTCTTCAAGATGTAGTTTACTGACTATTTTTTTTTAAGTTTGACACTCCTAAGTTTGTGGCAACTTAAAAAAAATAAATAACAAGATGCCTGAGGAGACTTGGTAACACTTTATATTAACTACACACCTTTTAGTATTAGTCAAGCATTACTTAATACTCAACTCATCATCTGTAGAGCATTGTTCATACATTAATCCTTGTTTGTTTATCATGTGCAAACACAGTTATAAATATTTTATTAATGATAAAAATTACCTTCTACAATGTGTATACTAACTCTTTGTCCATACTTCATAAATGATGGATTAACCAATTATAAATGAGCCATTACGGTCATTATGGACCAGTTATTAACCACTACATGATTCTGACATGCAGTAAGAGTTAGCGAACACCGAATTACAGAGTGAATCATGATTAATTAAAGTGGTCACAATGACTCTGTTTTTTCATTGTTTTGTGAGCTGATCTAAAGTGAAGACTATTTTTCTTTATAAAGCATTTATTAACGAGGTTTAAGACCAGCAGCACCTTCAAACATACAAGTCACAGATTTCAATTCAACAGAATTACAAACAGATAACACATGTGCTTAAACTTGTATTTCTTAAAAGGAAACAGCCTCTGTATGAAACCATGTTCACCACAATGATTCTTTTATATAAACTTAAAATACTCTGCCACTGAATTTTAAAAAATCTCAAACTTCAAGTGCTTATAGTGGCTAAACTAAATTAAACATTAGATATCAATTATATAAAGAGAAACGTTAACATTTAAACACTGATTATATAAAATCATTTGTAAATGACACAATATGTAAAACACAGTAAATATGAGATATTTTTAGGTTAGTAACTGGTTCATAGTCACCAAAATCGCTCATTTGTAATTGGTGAATATATCATTTATACAGTATGGACAAAGATTAAGTGAACTCATTATAGAAGGTAATTTATCATTAATGAAACATTTATAACTGTGTTTGTACTTGACAAACGAGGGTTAATGTATGAACAGTACTTTACAGATGATGAGTTAAGTATTAGCTTATTCTTAACTATTGCTAAAAAGTGTGTAGTTCATATAAAGTGTTACCAGAGGCTTCTCAAAAGCAGCAAAAACTCACCTGTCAGCCATCTCTTTCCACTTAGTGAGCATTTTCCTGGGTCTCGTCACGACAGGGAGGTTGAGCCGCTCACGGAAGTAGCTCACAAGCCCCTGGTCCTCCAGCAGCAGGGGTACTCTGTAGACAGAGGAGACATCGTGGACACAGATCACCTGGAAACAAGAGGAAACCATGTTGATGTTAAGCTTTATTTGTTGACTCAAGGATAGAGTAGAGTTTATTTACGATAATAAGCACCAATTTTGGAAGATCAATACCATGGCTTGCAGATGTAGAATTAATGTTAGCACCATGCTGTATGTAGGCAAAGTTTTGTTACTGAAGGACAGTATTTTACCTGTGTGGGCTCCACATGACAAAACATGGAGATTTTCTCTTTGACAGCAGTTTCCAGAGGCGTTGAGCAGCGACACATGATCTGACAAGATGAAAAAAAAAAAGTCAATGTACCTCTTTAATAAGATAAGGGAATAGCAATTTTTCTTGACTTATATCTTAGATTGTTATCAGATTTCATTTCATTGCATACACTATCTGATGATACATAGCCATCAATCATAGATTGCAAATTTGCATATCCCAAACTGAGAGTAGCGACTTGGCCTGTTGTAAGTTGGGTTCAGGCGAGAATGAAGAGCAAAAAACACGTGAATCACACTCCACTCACCAAATCCGGAGACAAGCCCAGCCCCCTGAGCTCTCTGACACTGTTCTGGGTTGGTTTGGTCTTCTGCTCTCCTGTGGCACTGGGCTGAGAGACATAAAACAGTTCACCTTGAATTTTTGAACAAACTTTTGGGGGAATGTGAGTTTTTTTTTTTTTTCTGCAGTTGCTTCTCTTCAGTAAGAACAAAGTTGCATTTCTTAGTTTAAACGAAATACCAACATCAGTAACAAAAATATTGCACATTTTGATTTGCGTGTTAACAGTAACATTGCACACCTGTGGTACCAGGCTGACATGTATGTTGCAGAAGTTCTCCCTCTTCACTTTAAACTGGAACTGCCTGAAGGCCTCGATGAAGGGCATACTCTCAATGTCCCCCACTGTTCCTCCCAGCTGTTGATACAAAAACATCAGCTGATATCACAGAACTGTACACGTGAAGAAACACGTTGGCCCTTACACAACACTGACACAGTCTTTAAAAGTTCAACATGACACTCTGTTCTGAGCTGTAATACTGCCAGAGCTAGTTGAGATGTTTGCTGAAAGAAAGAAATGCTGGAGGCCAGGCAGAAAAGCAAAGTTCAGTTCAAACAGCTCGTGCTTCACTTGAGAGGTATTACTGAAAATGGTTGAAAGACACTAAAAGGTAGACATAGAAAAGACATAAAAAAGACATAGAAACAGGATTTTACAGAAAAAATAACAATAACCAAAAAACAATTGAGAAAAAGAGTTTTGTTGGTTTCCTTGCCTGTATTTTCCCAAAATAAATGAATGTCTGACTGTGCTGGAGTGCTTACTTTTAATCCTTTGTGGAAACCATTATTTCTGTTTTGTGAGTTTTATGGCTAAGAAACTATCTCTATATAACATAATTTGACAGTTTTAAAATGCAACTTAGCTTAAAATAATTACCTACACTGACATAACAAAACAAATGATACTGTTAAGACTGTTTTTTATTTTATAACTGAATGAATCAGGCTTACAGAGAAGAAATGTTTAGGAGTCACTATTTAAGAAATATGTTTTAGTTCTCTTCTGTATGATTTTATCCTTTATTAAACCCTCTTATGAGCACACACTGAAGGAGTTTCCCTGCTGTATACTGAAAAGTACCAATTTTTCTTTTCCCACTCAGCTTACATCCAGTGCATGTTCAGCGTTAACACTACTTCTTCAAATGTAATCCAGGGCCAACTGACCTCTATGACACAAACTTGTGGCTCCACACCATCATCATCTACCGAGATCCTGGCCTGCTTCATCACCCACTCCTGGATGGCATCTGTGATGTGGGGTACCACTGTAAAAGTATGTACGAAACATGAGTCAGTAAAAATATGGACCCCATCAAATGATCTAATATCACAAAAAAGATTACATAAAAGGAAAAAAATGACAGGCACCAAACTTCTACTAGAAAAAGTTTGCAGGATTAAAATGTTAGCATCTGAGCACTCACCCTGCACAGTCTTGCCGAGGTAGTCTCCCCTTCTCTCCTTGTTGATAACAGACTGGTAGATCTTCCCAGTGGTGAGGTTGTTGTCTCTGATGAGACGGATGTCAAGGAAACGCTCATAGTTCCCCAAGTCTAGATCCACTTCTCCGCCGTCGTCGAGTACAAAAACTTCACCTACACAAGAGAAATGTCATTGTTTTGTCATGAGGCTGATGAAGTAAAAGATTTGAATGCCATACAAATATAGTGATTTGCTTACTAAAACAAAAAGCACTTTCATATGGCGATTGCTAATCACATTTTGTCTATTATAAACTGCTGAGCTCAACCAAAATAAATAAATAACAAGGATACATGGAATATAATAAGCACTGTGTGAATGAACTCACCGTGTTCATAAGGTGAAAAGGTTCCAGCATCAATATTGATATATGGGTCAATTTTAATGGCTGTCACATGAAGGCCACAGGACTTGAGGATTGTTCCTACACTGCTAGCAATGATGCCTTTGCCAATACCAGATATGACGCCACCAGTAACCAGGATGTACTTCATAATGGCACGTCAAGTCTGAAAACAACAAACCAGACAGCATTTTTTTAGTTGAATTACTCTGAACATCTATAAATACACCTCTCTGGTATGGACGCATCTAAACCCGCTAATCTACAACCAGCAGCACAGATTAAATATTTTGAATAGTCACATGATAATAAACACTTGGCGGGAAATACTAACAACACAACCAGCGCGCCAAACTGGGACAGTCACCTGTGATCATTATTGGGTCATGTTGTCCTCAGAAATTATAGCTGTGGTATATTGCCAAACTTAATGATCAGTAACTGAGCGCACATATTTATGCAGCGCTGTTACACTAATATTTATGCTACCTTAAGTTTAGCATTGAAACCCGAGGATTCTCAAGAGCAGCATTGCTACAACATGGTATGTTGGTTAAGTTGGTTATAATGATTTGTTTTAGTTTCCAGATGTTTGGTTAACTGAAAGCTTCTGCATGTTTGACCCCCCAAACCTGAAATATTAACCCTTCTGTATATTATAAATTAATAACAAACTTACCACACGTTACTGGACAAGAAGGAAGCCTCCCCCCCCCCAAGGTGAAGAATCTTAGTAGCTCGTTGTAAGTTTTATCGACTCCAGCTTCTGTTTACGAAGCATCAGATCCACGTTTTCACTGCAGTAGAAGCACGTGTGAAACAAGCTGACTTGCCCCTATCCCCACAGTGGTACAGCTTGTCTACTTCCGTTTCGGTTACATGGGTATTTTTGTGGCCTCTTCTTTGGCTGTCAGGCAGACTGTAGCGCGCCGCCTCCACACAGTTCACCAATCAGATGGCTGCATCTGAAGTAAGTGCGCGTGAGAGTTGAATTCTGAAAACCAAACTCTGGGTGTAAAATTATCAAAAGCGTAAAGGATGACGTCACGTTTCAAGGTCGGCCCAAGTTATTGAAAAGAATATGATGGGCACAGATTGAAAATATGATCATCATTTTTGAAAAGTAAAGGCATGGGTTGTAATGTAATTGTATTGAATCCCAAATTGAATATGAATATATAAAATGTATTGTCTTTTTTTTTTTTTTTTTTTGCTATTTCTATCCTCGTTGAATTTGCTCACATTTGTGAGCTAAGAGTATGTCTCTGTTTTTTGCTTCAACAACTCCGGTGTTATGAAGTCTGATCATTCCTTCGCAACAAATAAAAAGTAAATAAATCAATAAATATTAAAAAAAGAAATTAAATTACTTGTTTTGAAATTGAATAAACAAATAAATATTTTATTTTATTTTTACCAAACAATTAGTTTGTTGCTTGAATTTAGTTATAGAAAATGAGCTTTCAAACACTCTACAACTGTTTTTTTTTTTTTTTTTTCAAAACTTAGTTAGTATGAATGATTTCTGATCCTCAGTGAAAAGTCTGTAATCTGTTATCTTAATATGCAGATGTTTTAGTTAATCTCTTGTCATGAAGCTTTAAATTTTGGTTGTCAAAGTGTTGTATAGAAAAGTTGATCAGTGATCTTAAAGACGTACCTGACTAAAGGTTAGAGAGATATATGAAATGAAAAATACTTTATTTATCCCAAAGGGAAATTCAGGAATTATAGTATAGATAGTCCTTTTGGGGCTTCTGTACTCTTTAACTGTGGTTCAGAATGCTGTCTGTGGTTGTTATTATACTGTGTGTGTGATAACCAATATTATAGTCTACATCCACATACAATGCCTTCTACAAACTTGTATTCTACACTGTGTGGACACAAAATTAATACAAGGTATCATAAACTGTTTTTTGTCATATATCTAGGCACACTTTTCTTTATCAATGCTAATACTATCAAAATAGACAACTTTTTTTAGAGCAGGTAAATACCCAACCACATAATTATATGCAGCCACCACTATGCTAATGTCTCATGAGGGCACGTAGGCCTACATAAATGCATGGATGCATGTATCAGGTTAATATTTCATATTTAATGCTTGTGCATACAGAAGAGAGATAAATCAAACTCAGTTGTACACAATATTTATGTCTTAACGAAGCTGATTCTAGTTCTGCTGGATATACAATTTCATGAGTTTATAAAGGTTTAAATGATAAAGTCTTTTTACGTCATATTCTAATTTTTTTTTTCCATCTTTGTTTTTTTTGCCACTAGGTGGCATCTGAGTTCACTGTGTTTTTGTCCGGCATCTCTCCAGGCTGAACCAAGCTTTACACTCTGGGTTATTAACAGAAATGAATCTGGTGACATAATGAAGAACATAAGGCACTTGCTAGGGCGAGAAATACATTGATATTACTTTCAGTATTAGTCTCTACACTGATTCTCTTTGGTTAAGTATGGAGTAACAAAATAATGTGCTGATCCCATTGTTTATACATTTACACTCTCTGAGATATTAACATTTCCCCTCAAAGTGAGGAGCTGCTCCAGTTTTTGCTGTGGGTAATGAGAGTGGTGATTCTAATTCATTTCTGTCCATGATCTTGATCTAATTAAAGACCTCATCCCTGCCACCTCATTTTCCTAAGCTGTTCCCTTCAATTACATCTGACAAGTGAGCAGAGACACACATTAACCTCCTGCATGAAGAGGAACTGTGCTTCACTTATCTCTCTACAATGACTAAATAAAAGAGAGGGCAATTTAAAGGTACTTCACCTCTTTTCTAAAATACCCTTTAAAAAAACACTTCTATGGTTGGCCCTGTGAAAAGAAAGGAAGAAAAAACTTAGTAAAAAAAAAAAAGTCTCATTTTTGAGACGGATGACCAAACAGTGTTATAAAGTGCCAGGTTTTGCTATAGATTTTAGTCATATGCCTCCTGCCAAATTCAGCTGTGACAGCTCATCTGTGATCATTAAGACTGATGTGATTGATCGAAGCAGAAGTGAGTGAGTCAGAAGGATTTAAAGAAACTTTCTACAAATAGCTTTAGGCTATATGTCTCTCAAAAGGGGGAAATGGACCTGACCTAATATGACCACTGATTCACATTGAAGCTCATACAAAATTGATACGACATCCTCTATAGCTCTGCAGACTTGTAACCCTGAGTGCTATCAGAGATGGTACAGTGAAGATATAAAACAGTTTATGATTCTTATTTTAGTTTGGTTGAGACTGCACTTTTGAAGAAGCGGTTTGACATTTTGGGCAGTGTGCTTTATGTGCTGTCTTTTTAAAAGTCATCTTCAAATACTGACACTGTTAAGCTGAGGCTAGGAAACTACTGCACCTGCCAAGTGTTTACTGTGAAACGACATTAACTCTTCACAAAAGATTTTCTTGTGAACAGTAAATTTAAAATGTTAACGAGTAAACTTTACCATTAATTTGGATTTTTTCTTAATTTGTAACAGACAATTTTTCCCCCCTGTTTCTGGGTCTTTGTGCCAAGTTAAGCTCATTGCCTTTGGGGTTCCAACTCTGTACAAAGTATTATCACCTAAAACTATATAGATATTGACAGGGGTGAGCTTCTCACACTCCAGTAAAGCATTTTTATTTTTTCTTTATCCAAAAATACAGTGGACGAGAAATGACAAGAAATTAGTTTATTTGTACATTTGCCTGATTTGGTTCTCCAATACACCAATCACAAGAAGCTTAATTTAGAAAAAAATAAAGTGAAAGGCTGCCAAGGATTATGTCCACATCATAATGTGAAGGACTTAAACAATCTGTAAGACCTCCATGTCACTGTCTCTAGTGACACCTGTTGCCATAGGCAGTAATTGCAGGTGTGTTTTCTGTAATTTTAGCAGAGACTTAAGAGAGAAAAGGCACTACTTCCAACTTTGCTTTCTAAAGATTTTTTTAAAGATATAACATTAAGATCATCTAAATGGAGCAAGTACAATTCTGTGAAGCTGTAACATCAGTTAGTGCTGGCAGCGTTTCTTCAGCTCCACCCTGTGAAGTTAGATAGCGCTGGGGTCAGATGTCATGGGCTGCTTCACTCTCCCAGATCTCAGTGGGCCAGGGAGGTCTGACTCCCTCCTCAAACAGACACAAGAAGAAACAGTAGCCCACGTCCCCCGCACCCCGTCCACATTATTAATGAATGGGAGTGCTGGCTCTCCCCATCCTCTTGTAGTTTTGGAATGTGCAAGATAGATCGATTTAAGACCAGAACACAGATGGCTCTTAAGGCACAATATAATACAAGCACTCAGAGGAAAAGTGAGCTCTTGGGCAATTAGTGTCATTATGGCTGCTCATGTGCTTGGTGGGCTGGATAAACAGTGGCTGTGTCGGCAAATGGTTAAGCATGTGGCTAGCATGGATAATGATGATTAGAGCAGTGCTGCAACAGAGCAAAAGCACACTTAACAGTTTTAAGCAGGTGACAGATCAAATAATGGGGTTATGTGCTTATCATAACAAACACAGCGCGAAGTTTACATGACTGTGACAAGTATTGACGCCAGGATTGGCAATATATTCATTTATAAAAATATCTGTTTAATCATTTATAATGTCAGAAAATAGTCACTAATTCCCAGTATATGGGTGCTGTCTTCAAATTCTCTTTTTTTAATATTTTACCATTACAGCTTACAACTCATAAAACAGAAACACAGTATCTGAAATTATTTCCTATTTTCCTAAGATTAATCAAAAATGGCTTTGAATTGAGGAATGTTCAACATCTGAGAATATGATATTATTATTATTATTATTATTATTATTATTATTATTATTATTATTATTATTATTATTATTATTATTATTATTATTATTGGAGCCCAGGCAGCTCTGGTTGTCGCTCCATGAGTTGGGTGTTTTCATCTTCCTCTTAACAACAAAGCACAGATTCCCCACGGGATTCAAGTCAGCTGGGTTAGTCAATCAAGCACATTAGTAGCATGGTCAGCAAACCATTTGGTGGTAGTTTTGGCACTATGGGCAAGTGCTAAATCAGCTGTAACAAGAAAACAGCAAGAAAACAGCACCTCCATAAAGCTTGTAAGCTGATGGAAGCATTGAGTGCTCCAAAATTTACTGATAGATGCCGAGATCAACTTTGGACTTGATAAAACACAGTGTTCAGCACCAGCAAATGAGATTAAAAAACATTATACTCTGAAAACTTCTGGACCAATTTGACTCTTTTCTCTCTTCTCTCTGACTCAAGGATATTGATTTCACAATAAAATTCAAAATTTACTTACATGAAACTTAATTTAAGAAATAAGTTCAAAATATAATTTTGCCAAAGTGTCAGTAGGAAAAGGTGAAATGATCAACTTCATGAATGTGCCAGACTGCTTTCTCTGGACATGATGTGTGATCTAGCTGTCCCTAGCATCCTTCTCGCTATTCAAAACTAATGACCATTGTTCTTGGCCAATCAGAACCAAGTGTTTAGAATAGATGAGTATCTAGTAACAAAGCAGTGTAATATGATATGAGCCATCATGATCTGAAGTTCTTTGTTGAGTTCAGTTCAGTTTATCAGTGACAGCCACACCCACTTCACACACAAAGACACACACGTGCTCATGTGTATTTCCTGAATGCTTCAGTAACACATGTGACAACAAGGCCAGGCGTGGTCATGATTGTACTTCATTTATGGTCAATTTGTTAGGGGCAGATTCAGCTTACAAATAGAAACTGAAATCAGCCATCCAATGCAAGTGTCAGTGATCTTCTTTGATGCACCTAACCCCAGAAAGTTTTTATGAGAGTAAAAGATTCCCCCAAGTTCATAGCTTGAAAAAACTGGGTACAACATGAAGCAATTGCAAAAAAAAAAAAAAGAATTAAACTTAAAACCGTCTTAACTGTATAACAAAGTGCAGTGGTGATGTCTGATGTTGGTTTTAATCACAATTTTTTCCTTTTGATTATTGTCTGGTTTGCCCAGGATTAGCAAATTAAACCATGAGACATATATAAAAGTGTCAAAATATTTAAAGACAGAAAGTCACAACATTGTCAAACTGTATCCTGCCTTGCTGAAACATGTCTGGAAGTTCAGTAGCCGGTTACTAAACTAAACTGGTACAAGCTGAGTTTACAAAGTTTGCTTGTTGTCACTTTTCAAACAATAGTGCTACATAATTGTTAATAAATATATTACCTCATTATTTTGTATCTAGTAAAAGTGGTGTTAAAAAGAAGATCATTCTTATGTTCAGCAGTTCTTTTGCAGAGCACTTTCTGATGAAAAAAAAACAGATGGACAACTACCTAGGTCATGAGCGCACAATTGAACACCCTTATCAAAACATAGATCTGTGAAGTAGTTTTATAAATGCTGAAATCTGTGGGCTATTGATTAGTTCTTTGGGGGGAAAGCAGATTATGTGTTATTTATCATAACCAGGATTGGGAGAGTTACTTTAAAAATGTAATCCAGTACAATAACAAGTTACCTGTTAAAAAATGTAATCAGAGACTGACTCTAAATATCACAATGTTAAAGTAATAAACCTGATTGTTTTTAGTTACTTTTGGATTACTTCGATACCAAACATGCAGGTAAAGACAAGAAGGTATAATAGATGTATCATCTGCTCGGTGCATTATTTCAGAGAAACACAAAACTATAAAGTCTCCTTTTACACTTCTAACAAGTCAGGTGTCCATATACTTAATTAAAAAATAATAATAATAGAAAATTAAAACTGTAAACAAATTTCTGGCAGCACCAATTCCAAACAACACAAATATTTTCCCACAAAATAGTATTGTTTACAAAGTTGACAGAAAATATGCTTTTTTCAAAGCAAACTTAAAATGTTGCATGCATGCTCACTGTGCATGTGTGTGCTGCATTGTTGTATATCCCTTTGATTTTAACATGTAATCCTGCTAAATAACCTTTTTTTTCTCAAATATACTGGCAATCTGCTTACATATGTACTGTACAGACTATAGACATATTTTTTGTATACTTATTATGTAACGCCGTTACATGTAATCCATTACTCCCCATGCCTAATCATAACCATTGATTATAGTATAAAGAAAGGAACAGTGCCACTTAATTTCCACACATTGTAAGCACTGAAGTCAGAAGACAGATCCACAGGTTTCTGACATACTGCACAGGCACAGCCAAGGTGTCCAAAACAACCGGTGACTGATTTCACATTCTCAATGCTGACTCAAACACTCATTATACTTAACCAGATTGCTGTGTTCATTAAACCGCCTTTGACTTTGGAAAGTTAAAAACTCGTACAGCAGTGATTGTTCTCCCCTACACTAATCTTGAATGCTGTTGGAGTCTACATTTACAAAAGACCAGTTGGTATGTTGTCCCTGAGATTCTTTTTTGCAGTATACAGTTTAAACATATATCCTTAGGAAAGGTGGTGATTTGGTTACTAGAAGCTTTTAAGATGATTTATTAGTCAACCTGTTTGACCTAAACTGAGTTTATGTTCTCATCACAATTCTCATCAAAACTGTTTAATTTTTTTAACAGACTGGATGACGAAAATCATTAAATTGTCAACATGAGTGAGACAATGGACTCACACAGAAATGGACTTCTAAGAGAACCCACATTTTATTTGTAGTCAAGTTAATACTTTGTTTACAATATGCGAGTATGTGTTTGTGAGTGTGACACCTACCATTCTCTCCTCGCTGCCTAAGCCACAAGTTATTGAGAAAACAAATGTCAGCTGGAGGGCGTTGTCTGTTTGGTGTTTGCACTGAGAGTTAGTGTTTCCCCCTGCTACTTGGAGCAAACCTAATTTGATTACAAGCAGCAGTAAGGAGAGGCATTGAGGGAAAGGGTTTACAGGCTAACATGGGACCAGGGAGGGATGACAATAAAGAGATAAGAGGGGGTGAAATAAGGAGAAATGGAAATTGAGTGATTTTGTAAGAGTGATTGGTAGAGAGACACTCAGGCAGAAAGAAAGAGAGACTCTTCCCGTGAGGGATGAGACTCTGGATCAGCGCCCGGTATGCCACTGCACTGTCATCTGTGAGCCGCCTTTGTACACGTATGGAGGCCAGAATATCCCACGATCCTTGCCTGTTATCCTGACCCAAGTCCTAGCATGTGGCCCCCTCCACTCTCTTTCTTCCTCTCCTCCTCCATTCTCCTCATCCCTTCACTACTCCTTATTTCCTTCTTCCATTTCTATCTCTTTCTTCCTCCTCTTAGCCAAACCACAGCCAGGGGCTGGGCCGCACCTCCATGAAAACAGATGACAGTGTTTTGTTTTGTTCTTCCGCCTCATTGCAGCAGACCCCCCTCCAGGAGGGGTCTGTCTGCGTCAAAGAAGAGGGGGGAAATGAGAAGGATTGATTAATTTAAAACACATACTCCCCCTTTTTTCTGTACTGAGCCCCCCTTTAGGAGGACATGTCTGCTCAATAAGAGATTGAGGGGAAGATCACGGGAGCTCATTCATCAAGCCATGTGTTCCATTATAAATAATGTGTGTAATGTGCAAACAAGCCAGAGTACTCAAGGTTGTGGCCTTTGACCAGGACTGCTTTGTTAGGTTCTGTGTGGAGTTTTTGATGGTGGAGTGGTTGAGAGATAGATATGTCAATGCCAGGAGAAACACAGAGGGCTTCTTTTGTTGTTCTTGGAATGAGAACCCAGCTTCATTTTTTTTGTAGTAGTACATCCAGAGTGGCTTCAAAGAACTACAGTGGCATTCACAACACCCTGGACACGGTGTACTCAGTCTGATAACATTCCAGAGATATGGATGAGATGCCTTGTGACCTCACACATTAGCACTTCCACACCACAAGTCAGATGCTAGGTCAGGGTGAACAAGTAGTCTTTTTATCACCAACTGACTTATCCGATTATTTCAACCTTTTCATGCATTCAAAGGACTGTTCAGCTTGCGTACACCACTCAGCTGTTGCAGCATCCTTTACATGTGAGAGGAAGAGGAGGTGGTGGGATGGGTAAGATTCCAACAAGTTCACAACAGTTCATGGCTGTACAGTTGTACTTCTGTCGGATAGTTCCTTCCCTTTGTGGTCTCGGGACAGACATTAAAGAATGTCTTGTACTCACTGTGATGTTTTTAAGGTGAAATGTGTCCTCAGTTACCACTGTGCTTTTCTATTCTTTATACTGAGAGACTTTTTCATTACCCGAAATCAATTTTGTCTTACATTTAAAGCTTGATAAATTCATGCTCATCAATCTGTTAAAATCTTTGAATCCTTCAGAAAATAAATATTTGCTCATTTAGTCTCTCATGAAGTTGTGAACCTATCTGAGCTCATGTTGGGCCGAAACCTGTCGACTCCTGGCCTGGAACAGCTCATTATGTCAGTTTGTTGTAAAGCTAAATAAAATCTGGTTTTGATTCTGTCTTTTATTTTGAAAGTCAGTAGGTGTTTTTTTGAAAGCTTGCATATCTGATCAGTAGGGCTCTGACCTGATGGACCTGAGACCCAGCCGGAAAGCAACTGAGCAGGTGTGAGTTGAGACATTGACTTGTATAGAAACCCATCAATTACAACGCCATTAGAGAAGCCAGACTGGAGATGTATTTGGTGTATTAGGTCATGTCAAGTTATATTGTATCATATCATATCAATATTTTGGAATTCAGCATTTGGTTAATCTATCAATGTGCATCAATACCCAAGTACTTAAACCAAATGATATCACCATCAACAGGTTGTCTTGATTCCTTTCTGCTACCTCTTGTAAGCCTAGTAGCATATTATGCGTTCAAACAAGCTTTAGTTTGAGACAATGAAGAGTTCTGTTTCTGTTGCCTCATCAATAAAGGACTATCTGTGTTAATGTATCAGCGCTTTGCTTTATCTGTGAGAGGTCTCTCTGAAGAAGTACAAGGACAATGGAGGACTTGATCATTGGACATATCACTTGAGATCACATGTATGGAAGCATCCAGGAACATGACCTATCCAGAACCAATGTGTTTTTGTCCATGTGGGTTGTGTAAGGTTTAGCAACAGGCAGGGGTTAATGCTGACATGTTACTGAAGAGATTCAAGGTTCATAAAGATTCAACGTGAGACTGCACGTCCAAGACATGAAAGGGGTCATTCTGGGAAAAGGACTGAATGCAATAGTTGTTGTTAGCAAAGTGCAAGAAAAATCAGAAACAAAAAGCTATTGAACAACATTTGCTGCACTTGTGTTGTGTTGTGTTGTTTTCTCAGTAGATGTTCCAACTTTTTTCAAAGATAAGTGACTTTATGTACTGATTTATTTCATTCTTCGGTCTCCTTAAAAATTGCGCTGTATGTTGACCTTTCACACATAGATATTTAAGGGCTGTGAAATAATTTATATCTTCAAAATTTACAATGTAAACCTCAGTCAAAAGATGATCTGTTCCATTAAAATTCAACCAAACTTACAAACAGCCTGTTGCAACTAAGATTTTTTTAAATTTATTTTAGGTGCCTCCTCAGAATCAGAAATGCCTTTATTTGCCAAGTATCTTCAAGAATACAAGGAATTTGACCGGTTTTAACTGCACTCTCTCAGTACAATTAATGTGAAAAAAAACAAAACACTAAATGTTACAAAAGTAGAAAAATAGAGCTGAAGTAGCAGGAAAAAATAACAATAATAATTATACTAACAATATTAAATACAGATTTTTGTACAGAGAAGAATAAAAATATTTACACTTTTAAGTTGAAATAGCACACTAAATAGGTGTCTCCTCTGACTGAGAAATAGCCAGTCATAGATTAGGATGATTTGGTTGCACTTAAGGTGGCCAATGTGACTTGTAAATGTAGTCATGCCACCTTGGCCTTCCCTTAAAGTGATACTCCGGGATGGAACAAGTTGGGTCCTATCACAAGGTTTAGGGCAGAAATTACCCCTACAGCAGTGATTTTGTGCAGCAGAAGCCCAGGGCGCACGCACCAAACACCCCCTCCCTGCTCGTCTGCTGGTTTCCCCTGCACTCAGATGGGGCCATATTTTACATGACCAAAAACACAAATAAACGGACTCCCACCGAAAAAATCTGATATCAGTCTGCATTCACGCTTTATTTAGAGAATTTTCAGCACGTAACTTTCACACAAAAACACCGCTAAATAAGGCTCTAGTTCTCATTGTGTCTCTTCGTCCTGGCAGACTACCTGCATTTGTTTATATCTGGCACGCCGCGTGCGCGGACTGACACACTAAGCGGCGAGCGCCTCGTAGCCAGCTGTGACTCTGCAGCAGAGGTAGCGCCGTTTTACGACACAATGAGAACTAGAGCCTTATTTAGCGGTGTTTTTGTGTGAAAGTAACGCGCTGAAAATTCTCTAAATAAAGCGTGAATGCAGACCGATATCAGATTCTTTCGGTGGGAGTCCGTTTATTTGTGTTCTTGGTCATATAAAATATGGCCCCATCTGAGTGCAGAGGAAACCAGCAGACGAGCAGGGAGGGGGTGTTTGGTGCGAGCGCTCTGGGTTTCTACTGCACAAAATCACTGCTGTAGGGGTAATTTCTGCCTTAAACCATGTGATAGGACCCAACTTGTTCCATCCCGGAGTATCACTTTAAAAATGCCCCTATTTTGGAAGCTCTCCTTCAATGTAATGCTTGCACATTCTCTCCTCTTGTGCAGTACATCCAGTACCTGTTCAGAATATCTTAACATAATGTATTCTAGGTTATAGCATCCTCCCGCGACTCTGAACAGGATAAACTAGGTCCTAACTACGCACACTCCCTCCTTATCTCTTGGTCAATATTTATCATGAAACCCCCAGCACTCAGACTGAGGCGGGGGTCAAATCTGCAGAGAAATAATCCACTTAAGACTGTTGACTCTGAGGCGTCGTGGTAGCTCAGCAGGTGCTCGTGAGTTTGAATCTGAGTCATGACTTCTACAGCAGAGCTTCCTCTCTTCTCCCCCTGCTTTTCCCTCTATCTTTATTCCAGACAATGAAGTGAAGCATGGCTGCCATAAAAATAATCATTAAGAGGCGATTATCTCCCGCTCACCTCTCTCTCAATTTCCCTCTGTCTCTCATTGAGCTTGGAATGCACCAGTGCGATCACCCCCACTGAGAATAGCACTCATGTTGGGTAATCTTGTCTTACATAAGGGAGAGTATTGCACACAACAAGACATGTAAAAACAACATCAGGCAAGGCCAGGGGGAGAGAATGCAATCCTCAGCTATTTGTAATGGAGAGCAGGGGAGGGGAGGAGGGCTGGAAGATGGATGTGATTTCACATTAATTGTGTGGGTTCACAGGAGTGTGTGTGTGTGTTTGTGTGTGTGTGTCTTCATGTATGTGTCCACATGGGGTGGGAGGTGTTGGAGGAATTTGTGAGAGCTATGCTGATTTTACAGGCACAGCAGGAATTGTGTGTGTGTGTGTGTGTGTGTGTGTGTGTGTGTGTGTGTGTGTGTGTGTGTGTGTGTGTGTGTGTGTGTGTGTGTGTGCGCATGCAAGTCAGCATGGCTTGCATGTGTGAGTAAGTACCCGTGCTTGTATTGGGGAACATGTGATTTTTGTGGCTACGTGTGTGTTGAGTTTAAATGAGTGTGTGTGTGTGTGTGTGTGTGTGTGTGTGTGTGTGTGTGTGTGTGTGTGTGTGTGTGTGTGTGTGTGTGTGTGTGTGTGTGTGTGTTTGTGTGTGTGTGTGGGCTCCACACTTGGCTGGGGGTTGTGAGTGGAATCTTCAGAGTGTGATGTTAAATTTGCAGAGTCTGTCGAGCCAGAAACAGACTGGTGAATCTTCCACAAGCCAGTTGCTGTGTAACAATGTTTTCGTTGCTGGAGACAAAAAACATGCCACACAGGTAGGTCACATGGCTTTAATGCCCCCCCCCCCCCCCCCCCCCCCATTTATCTCCTTTTTTAATTTCTGAATAAATAATATTTTAACATAGTTATTTCTTAATTTAATTAGTATCATAAAATAACCATGTTATTTGAAAATGGTTATTGATGAAACACAACTACAGCTGTTTGAGCCACTTTTTGTTTAAGGGCCAACACACACCAGTGTAACCTGTACTTGTCACATTTAAGGGACATCAAAACACAATTTAACCATTGTTACCACACACCCACACAGGCTGCTGCCTCGTGTTTGTCAATATGGTCACATGAGTTAGTCTGAGAGAAGCAGTGATTCTCTCTGTGCATTCATACCTCATACAGCTTGTGATGCCTTCAGTAGTTACAATCCCTGCACAATAGATGTACCTCAACATATGGTTCCATTTGTCATCTCAGCACTATTCAGCTTTTTTTCATGAGACAAGGTCTGAAAAACCAGCTGGATGCCAACCAGAGTGAACAGTAACAAAGTCTAAATAACAGAAACGCACAAACACAACAAGAGACAAGATGCTGAACTTATTTATTACACAACCAAATTAAAGAACTCTATTTTATTTGTATATTTCTTGTTTCAGTGAGCACCTCTACCAATGGTTGAGTACATCATCCTTTGTTTTCCAGAGGCACACGCATTCAAACACGTCACAGAGGCTGCTTAAGGTAAAGTTGCCACCACCTGTTGCTACATTCCTAGCATGCTTTACAAATTGAGATCCAGCTCCCCAAGCCAGCATGTGAGAGTACTAACAGTTGTGACGTAGGAAATGCCTGACAGGCAGCGGTGGAATGTCACACAGCACATTTACTCAAGTGCTGCCATTAAGTACATATTTTAGATGGTTTTAGTAAACCAGAGTTTTTAAGGTCATTCCTCTTTCTGTTTTGACTCCATGGCATTACTGGTTAGCATTTCAGAAACCGCCAACAATGCTACATCTGATAGCGTATAATATAGTTGGATAAATCTTGTAACCAGACCAGTGTGAATAGACCACACCCCCTGCTGTCTGACAGTCAGCATCTCAGGTGTTAGAGTATCCTGCTGCTTCAGGTAGGATTACCATACCTCTATAAATCAGCTGACAGACAAGTCACAACAACAACACCACGTGACTCTTTTAAGGAAGACTGCAGGAAGTCTGCAGTCAAATGCAGATGTAAAAAAAAAAAAAAGAAAAAAAAAAAGAAATCACACTGGTCTAGAGAATTGTCTAATGAAGCCAGAGCATCTTCTGTTTAAAAATTGCTATGATCCAAATTTCAATTGTGCTGAAATCCAGGGCTTCAAAAAACAAGATAAAGGCAGGACCAAACTGTAGCTTGATGATTACATTTAAATACCTCCCTGAATTTGTAAAGGTGCTTTGTGTGACTTAACTCCGTGCACTAAACTTCTAAGAGACTGCCGGTTCCAGGCTTTAAACTGATTTTTGATGAGGGATTTTATGTCTGTCAATTGTAACTGTAATTAACTTGGGACTTTGACAAAAGAACAGCTGAAGTACTGGCACAGATATGAACAAATCCATGTAACCTAGCCAATATAATATGAATTACAATGTTGTGTCTGCTAAGTGCACAGCGCATGCTATACAGAGAAAGTTCTGAGTGCTCCGCTTTGCTGTCAGAGTGCATTCTTTTGAGGATGCAATACAATTTTGTCCGTCTGCCTGCAGCACCGATCAGTTGTCTGGTCTCAGAAGAAACAAAAGATTCAGCCAGAGACCTCATGAAGTATGACATGCAGTTTGTTGTTTGTATAAGAGGGTACCAAGGGAACTTGAGTTTACAGAGGGGGAGCAAAACTTTTGTGCCACCCAGGGTTGCCCCCGTTGTCCCCCAATTGTTGTAAAACAAGCGCCTAAGTGGCATGCTTAAGTGTACTCTCATGAGCCAAAATTCGCCAAAGTGTTTTCTTGAGAGCCAAAACAGGCACTCAGGTGCCTGCTTTGGCACCAAAACAGGTGCTTAAGTGCCCACTTGAGTGTCAGAACACACAAGCGCCCCTTCAAAAGCAAAGATGTGCACTAAAGTGCATTCTTGGGAGCCAAAACATGGGTCAGAGTGCCCCTTGGCTGGTTTAAACATAATAAACTGTCCTCTTGGGAGGCCAAAAAGGCCTTCTAAACAGCCCTTGACAACACTTGGGACTTAGTTCACTCTTAGTAGTGACAATGCCCTGTACATATGTACCCTTTTGTTCTTTTTGCCCTTGACCTTCAAAAAATCTGTGTTCACCACTAGTAGGACAGGTGAGATTCCATACCTGGGGGTGCAGGTGTAGACTGTGAGTCCACATTGGTAACAAATCTGCTTAAGGACTGCGGAGACCAGAAGCTACCATGATGTTACGAAACTCTGGGAGCAAAATCCGCTGTAAGTCATTCCAGTCATCATCCTCTGCAAAGATAAACTGAGTGAAACAGTTAATGTCTCAAATAGAGCAGTGGAGTTACGAGAGTTCTTTTACAGTAACACTCTATCGCTCTTTAATTCCTGACTACCACAAAAGCCTTTTCTCAGAGCTTAATTAAAGCCCCCTCCTGCAAAGACCTGTCCCCCTGCAGGGACAGCAGCACTTACATCATAAATGAGGGGGCAAATTATGAAAACGCAGAACTCTGTGTAAGATTTAATAACGAATTTAACATATCCACCCACAGCAGAACGAAAGGAGTCAGCTTGAAAATTAATGAGATATCCTTCCAAATGCCAAGTGGGTGGGATTTGTCATATGAGGGTTTTAACTTAATTAAGCATAGTTTGTGTTATATGTTAAGATATAATGAATGCTGATGTGCCAAACACTTACTAAAATGTTGGAGCGGTGAAGTCAGACAAACACAAAAAGCAGCCTACCCATGTTGACCCAAATAGTTTTTGACCCAGTAAACACAGAGTGCTGACACACTTTTGTACTTTGACGCCTCTGACACTGGCATGAGAGATATTCTGTTTTTCTAACACCCAGGAAAAGGTTATTTTGGACCCAAAACTGAACCACAGGAAACCTTGACTCATTCTAGAAATAAACTCAGCTCTCCTGGTAGTTTCGAAAACTGAAATCAACTCATTAAAGTTTGGCATGTTTTAGCTGACAATTGGAGCAACTTTGGTCCTGCTCCAAGTTTCAGCTCCAGGCTCTATTCAGTTTATTTAAAAGAAGACTTCTTTTTGGATCATATTCATCTGACTGAGGGTACTTTAATCTCTCAAGCCTTACATAAGCTGTCAGCACTCTATTTAAATCTAACTGGCTGTTTCATAAGATAATTGCGACAAGGTTTCAGTCCTGTTCCCTAAAAATTATGCAAGCTGACAACAATCCTCCCTTATGGTTTATGACACTGTGACCCTGTTTATGCTCTGTTGTAAATTGTGTCTTGGGCAACAGAAGTGGACAGTGCTAAATATGAGAACAAACAATGATCCACTGATTTACAACAGTTTTCAAAACTGGCCTAAACACTGGTATAAACACTTGTGATCATGGAGCAGTACTGGTGAGAATGTTATAGTTAAGTCTGTCTTCATCCGTGCATAGCTACAGTACAGGCCTGGTTCATAATTCTGCATTGACTGTATGCTATTGATAGCACTATATACCTGTCCTTTGGAGCATCAACTTCATGCTGCCATACTTGGCTTAAATGCTAACTTGAGTTTTTCCAACTGTAAGTCCTTGGTTTTGCTTTATTTTCTGCTTCCATGTCAAGAAACCACAGGGACTGAATTAAAACATATTATGTTTGAGTTAAAACTGACAGTTGATCATACTGCAATTTGATATCCCAGAAGATAGGTTATAAGGCCTAAAATACACCAGATACATTTGCAGTGCGACTCTGTCGTACTGTGTCTTAACTGTGTTTGTCAGCTTACATCGGCTGCGTGTTTAGTCCCAAACAGTGTGACTGACGGATAGCTGGAGTCACGAGACTGAGGAATTCCTGAGCTTCCCATTTCATTGATAAGTCTCCATTCATGTTGGGCTGTAAAACCTCAAACCTGTTGACTCCTGGTCTGACTCTGTCATTACGTTTGTCATCGTAGTGAAGCTAAATATGAAGTAATTTCAACATGGTCTGTTTTATTTTGAAAGTCAGTGGGTGTTTTTTGGTAGTTACCGGTCACAGTCTTACCTACCCTGAAATTATGTGTCACTGCTCCATGTCTGTTAGAAATAGGATGGTTGCATATTACCTGCAACACGACGGACCAGCCACGTGGATGAACTGCAACAGAATGGATCCGTGAGTTGACACATTAACTTGAATGAAACCTATTTCATCCGTTTGCCGTAACAGAACGCAAACGCACTGCAGACACATCCATTGTATTTTAGCCCCAACGGCTGCTCCGTTGTGTTGCAGGTAGTACACAGCTATCCTATTTTTGACGGATGTGGAGCTGACGCATAATAGCATCTGTCAGTCACGCTGCTTGTTGGGCTGAACACTCAGCCGATGTAAGTTGACAAACTCAGTCAAGACGCAGCGCAAATATTTCTGGTGTACTGGCTACTGAATTGGTGTAGATGGCGGTACTAAAAATGTTGCTTCTGTGAGGGTTTGGAATTGAGAATATGGTGCTTTTGATCTCTTTACCAATCTTGGCCAATACATCAGTAACTTCTGTGTGTGAATCAATAAATCTCATCTTCTTTGAATTACTTTTAAACATGTCAAACAGGAAGGCTGTTTTTTTGGGCAATTCATAGTAACCATTCAAATGACAGGTAAAAAACATGTGGAACAAAACAGAGTGCAGTAAAATGATGGTGTCCATTGGATACTCTGTGGAGCCGAAGCCCAGGCTTATTGATTGTCCACCTCTTTTGAATGCAACATGTATTTATACATCATCCAAAAACCATGCAACAATATATGAATAAAAAAATGGCGGCATTAAAAAAACTGTGCACTCACGACTCTTGAACTGCATTCACCACACTATTTTGCTTAAAAGAGCTATGTTGATGCCTGAACACAGCAGCCAGAATGAGCGCCTACTAAAGTGCAGACAGCTATGTATATTTTTGATCAAGAAATTCTTGCCACTTGGCATTTGAAAATTTGGGGTCAAGAAATTCTTCAATAGAAGTCCACCATCAAGCCATGTCAGCAAAAACTAACCTTCTTCACAACTTGCCTAAGACCAGTTAATCATCTTAATGTCTGGATAAATAAGCCTGGCTTTTCTAAAACTGGCTGGTAACTCCAATCTTTGCCCTCAACTCAACACAAAAAGTTGTCCCACATCAAACAGCTCATATCTTGAAAATCTCATTAGTTGGGACACTCATAAGCCAAGATACCACTGTACTACAATGACTGCGTTATTCATGATAGTACATATTAAGAGACTTGAACTTCGATCTCTGCTTTTGTTTTGGTCCCTCATCATGGACAGTGGATGATCTCATAGCATCAATCCACGACCTCTTTCGCATGGGATTTTGCTTTGCAGGTGTGATAAGCCCTGTTTCAACCAAATAGTCCGGTTTAGGTCAGTACGGTTTGGTACGGGTTGGCTCGGTTAGGCTTGGTCCTGTGTGCGTTTCAGCCAACCTCGTGGTAGGTGGCTAGATGCCAATAGCCGCATCAGCAACATAATAGTGTGACACCATAGCAGCGCGGCACAGTGTACCCTGCTAATGAATCCAATGAAGGAGAAAAACGTGATGCAGTAAACAAAGAGCAATGAAGGAAGACATCCAGCATTTTGTCCTCTTTTTGAGTGGCATGTGGCTCAAAGTGCTATCAAGCTTTGTTTCAGAGAAGGCTGTGTGCCACCAGTAGAAACACAGCCACTGTCGCACAGTAAGTGACAATTCTTTTGACCAATCAACTGTCTGCAGTGTTGTAGCTCCACCTTTCAAGATTGGAACGGTTTGGTCTGGCATCCTATGAAAGGGTGCCAAAAAGTGGGACGGCTTGTCTTGGTCATTTGGGGGTCTGTCCCGGGATTAGTCAGTGGAAACTGAAAATGCGTGCCTTGCCGAGACAAACCAAACGGAACCCCTTGGTGGAAACAGGGCTTTATTTTAAAAACACAATGCAGGGTTGTTTCCTGGTCAGCTACCACATCCAGATGAACAACAACTGTCAGAGATTTTTCAAAAGTAATGAAACACGTAGCTGACAGTGGAGTCTGAGTATTTCCTTGTAGTGTGTAGTCATAGGAGGCCTTTCTTGCCTTCCTTGTTCGATTAGTGTGTAACATTATTTTTCATTAAAGCATTTCCTTGTTTTCACACCGACCTGGTGGCATCTGTACAGCAACTTTTTGTAGAAAAATATATTCATTAAAATTTTTTGGTAAAAGGTTCTGGACAGTCCTGAAATCTGTAAGATGAAAAATTGGAGCAGGGCATTTGTAAGTTTGGTAACGGCTGCTCTAGGAGAAGCTACATCAGCAGTGACTTGATGTGCCTGTGTTTTCCTCTTGTGTTTGCACAACTGGTAATTATTTTAAAGGGAGTGTTAACAGCCTGTTTATCAATCTATCACTCAACTGCCCTTTTCCCCTAGAGTTTCTATCTCTCTCCTCCAAACCAGAGGTGGATCAGAAAGCTCAGCCTAGCATGCATAATCCACGACACTGACCTGAATTCCCCTCTTTTTCCTTCGCTTCCTCTGCTTCACTGTTCCTCTGTCACTGCCACCCCACCCCTTCATTTCCTTTCTCCCTCTCTGTCTGTTCTCCCTCCAGCTGTCCTTCTCCTAAAAGTGAACCTCACACATAAGATGGTTTGGTGCCTTTTTTCACTTTGCTCTCTGTGTAATTTTCATATCCCCGGCTCCTCACCTGTTTATCAGGATCTCACTTGGTGCTAACACTTGTATGCAGGGTGGGTGTTTCCAAGGTTACCGCAGAGGCACTAAATAACTGTGACAGCTGTGGCTGGGGACTCTAGTCAAGCAAAACGATATTGCCATAGATACAGAGCACTAGTAAACATCAACACTAATTCCCCATGCTCTGAAAACAAACAATCCTAAAGTCAAACAGACATGAACACGAGTGTGTTTCCTTAAACAGGTGAACACCAGTGTGTAACCGGTGTTAGAGGAGATTATTGGAGGTAGATAGCCCGAGTAAATTGCACTATGGAGAGGTTTCTGGATGCAAGCCAGTGCCTGCCAATGCCAGACCCAAAGCTGCAAACATCACTGCACTAACACAAACCTGTCATTATATTACATCCACTTTACAGAGAGGTTGGAAGCAGTGGAGAAAGCCTGGATTGTAATCACCACAGTAGTGTGTCTCTGGCCATCTGTGCCGCAGTGTTAGTGTTAGTGTGTGTGTGTGTGCGTCTAGTGGTCTGCGTGACGTCTGTTCTGTGCCCGTGCGGCTGGTGCTGCATTCATCTTTCAGTCACCCAAAAAGCAGATGTCACCAGGACGATGGGGAGCGGCAGATTGCTGTGGCGACCGACCGGTGGCAGGTTGAAGGTGTCTCCGCCCCGCGGTGCCCAGCAGATGGAAGCTGAGGTCATTATCTGCTGCTCTGTTCATCTCCTTATACCCAGCACACCCAGTGCCCTCTCTCTTTCTGTTTCCTACTGCGTCACTGCAATGAAAAGACAAATTAAATGGGTTACTCAGCGATTGGCATTAAGTGCTTTACATCATGCAAACATATTAGGCAACTTTAACTGTTTGTTCTCCTGTCAATTAATACTCATTACAAGGGGCTTCTCTGCGGGGTTGATGAATGTTTCCTTGTTTGCTGAGGCCCAGCTCCGCGATGCTGATACCAGTGATGGAAACTATCAGAGAAGCACAGCAGTGGGTCTAAGTGTTCTGCCCCCATTTGCAGAGCCACTCTGTTTCCTCATAAAGAGAAAAAGTAAAGAAAAAAAACAGTGATAAGTGGCCATTCAGAATAAATAAACCAAGTCTCCAACTTGAGGCAGAAAGTAGGGCAACCTGGAAAAAAGCACTCTGCCACAGCAGGCTGCAGTTCCTGGTTTATTATGCTGCCAGCATATTTCTATAATAAGCGGTGCAAGCAGTATGGAGGACATTGGGAACTTCATGTTAACATGCATGTTCTGTCTGTGTGCAGCCTCATACAGCTGTCAGTAACAGAGGATTTCCTGACCACTGCAGCATGCAACGGCTATCCTGTAAGCCACGAGTGTCAGCAATTACCCCTCAAAATGCCGCAGGCTAGAGTATATTGAGTTAATTTCACTTCCTGTGTGCCCACTGCTCCTGCAGCTCAGCGGCTCTCTGCTGTTGGTTTTCTGCTCTCTTACAAATATGAGACACGCTCCAGATGTGTGATGTTGTGCATTATTGAGGCCATGGAGTGCTCTGTTTGCGTAAGTGCAATGATGTTTGCAGCCCTGGCGTCGGTCCAAATGTGCTGAGTTATTCTTGTTTGTTTGGTCCCCGGGTTAGAGCTGCATTGTAACTACTTAACCACTCATGGGCAGCTTCTCCTGTGAACGAGCGAGGTAGACAGCGTTTTACAGCCAAGCACACATGTGGCTCACAGACGTGCTGAACACCAGCTCACTGGGTCGCTGCTGTCTGGCCAAAAGCTTCATTTTATAGAACTACTGAAATGTTTAAAGGTTACGCTTGTATAAAACAGGTTTCCATTCAGTTTTTTTTTTCCCTGCAACACTTCAACACACTCAATAAAGCAATAACTGCAAATACAGCCTGAATGAAACTGTACATTTTCCTACATTTAGTGATATCTTTTTTGTCCTTTATTTGATAAGTGTGGTTCACATTGAAAACCCATTTTTTGAATAAACTAAAGCTGATGAGGTCTCAGGTATTTTATCACATATCAAGTCTGACATCACCAGCGGGTGTGATTTTGGTTTCTGGTCACAGCACTCCTTTACTCATCTGTTTGTTACATTTTGTCTGTAAATAAAATAATGATACATTCTCAAAACATGTGGTTAGAACACAGACTGTATAAAACATGGACGTAGTCTCGCCGACGTCACCCGCCTGTTTCTGAAACGGAAAATAAAGCACATCGGCTATAGCGGGCATATTGGTAGTGGCAAGGGCTTGGCCTACAGCCATAGGGCACCTGTTGGTCACGTGACCCTCAGCTGCACCTTTTATTGGGGGAGCTCGCCATCTTAATATCCTCTGAACTGCCAATTGAGTAAAAAAATTAAAGTAAAGAAAGTAAAAAATTCACCCCCCGTACAGTGAGTGCCGGTAGTAAAATTCTCAGACAGGAGATGTTTTTTGAACCAGGCTGTAAATATGTTAATTTCTGCTTTGAAAATGGCTTTTTTTGGCTTGGTGTGTATGTGACTTCCGGAGACTTCAGGAGCCAGTCTCAAGCGAACACACAAGAAACAGCAGGTTTTAGCACTTCCGCATTGTCTCATATTCTTAGGCCAGAGGTTGCCGCTTGGGTTAGAATGTAGCAATGCAACATGTTGTCCTCATCTGGGCTCTGTCATGTTAAACTGTTGAGGTCTAAGCTAGCACAAGATGCTAGCTCTGCTAAACCAGCTACTGCCTGATAAACATCACTCACAAATGAGTTAAACAAAAACTGTTCTCCATTTAAGCCATGGTCATTCCCACTAACTTCAGATACACTGGACCAATCACAGTCCATGTAGAGATTGAGCAGGTTCTGTAAGCTAACCACAAAAAAGCCTCAGCCTTTTTATAAAAAAGATACGTTGTCATTATTATCCACAAAATAATTCTACCCCTCTGTGCTCCATAACATGTTGCATTGAAGGCCTTTCCAACCTCTTCCCGAACCACTTTTCCATCCAGTCATTGCAAATGCCCCATGGAAAAAGTTAAATGAATTAAAAGGATCCAGACCCAAGCTTACTAGGCTAGCTGTTTTATCCACCTGTTTTAAGAGTTAGCATCTTTTTTGTAAACTAAGAACCTTATCAAGACAAACCAGTTCCCTCTTCAGATGGTTTACATATTTCCTGTTAACTTAAATTTGACTGTTATGTTATTATACTGTATGTAAATATCAGGCTTATTATTGCTTTTATGACTTCAAACATCACTTCTATCACTGTTGGATAAATCACAAACTACTTTACTACTTTCTTTAACCCATTCTCATGCAGAATTCCGGATTTTCTCCCAATTCTATAAGTTGACACCATAAACTGTAAAAAAAAAAAAAAAAAAAAATGGACGTCATCTTGCTGGCCTTGAGCGAGGTCGCCACGAAAACCGCTCCCCCTGGTGACTGGCTGCAGTATGGGTCAAAAAATCAGACTCTTCAGTCATTCCAGATGGGCTGTGGTCAAACTTTAAAAAAATAAATACACCTTGTAGAAATGTTTCTCACATCTGATTGCTGTGGTGATTTGAAGATACCATTTGGCTGTCTTATATTCTAGTTCTCTTTTTTCTGAAGAGTTCCATTTTCAGTAGTTATAAGAGGTTAGACACAAGGTTTTAGTCACGATTAAGGATGATTGATAGCTGCCGTTCTTGTGTATTTTTTTTTTCGTGGATTGTAAAGTATATTGGGAGGTAGAGTCAAGAAGTGATAAGACTCCAGAAAAAAACAAAACAAAACAAAAAAAAAACCTTACTTTTTGTCACCCAGCTCCACTCAGAGTCTCCCAGAATCCCTCATAGTCTCTACTGCGCAGACTCTGGCTGCACAGCTGCTATCAATGGCTGCGCCTGCCTGTGACGATGGTATTTTGGCTTCAAAACCGTACAGTGGTAAATAGTTGAACCATGCTGTCCACTCTATATACAGTCCATGGTTGACACTAATTAAAGGTTCATTCATTACTACTGTGTAGAATAAGTTTTGTTAGACCTGGCAATTCAACTTGGCACAGAAGATTTCAGCGTAGAACATGGAGCTAACAAAACAATCCTAGCTTGCCCTCCTCTTTATCAAAGAAGAGGGCAAACTAGAATTTCTTCTTCTTTTGGCTCCAACAAGAGTCTCGCCCTGCTGTTCAGTTAAAAAATACAGGCTGAAGACACTTTGGTACTGGTTTTAACTTAAAACCTGACCCATTTCTCAGATACAGGTTATATTTTTTCACCCAATGTGTAACTTTGTTTTGCCTTTTCTACCTTGGTTATGTCACTGTCCATTTTTTCAGTTCCTCACTTAAAAAAAAAAAAAAATTACATTGCAACTTTCAAATGTTAAATTCACTGTGGAACTTTTCCAAAGAAAAACAGGATCTTAATGACAGCTGTGATGGTCACAATAACTACAAAGACTTGCTGATTGTATGGTTTGCTTTTGTAGGTCTTAGAGAGAGACATTTATTTTTGATTCACATTGTTTCATAACCAGTTTAAGACTCCCCACAGCAGCTTTAAATAACACAAGATGCACGCACCCACTGACATTTAAATAACTCTTGCTCACACACATTTCCCACCTGTGTATCAGTGCACACACAGTCATTTAAAATGCGCACATAAAGGCAGCCGTTTACACATGTGTACATTGTGGTCTGCCAACTGATATTTAAAATGATGTTACACTAATTAACCAACCAGAAGCACCGGCTGCAAATTGGCTTCGACATTTGCTTCAACATCTGTTGTGTTCATTATTGCTGCGCTGCGCTGTTTCTCTGTAAGACTGATTCAAATATTGATGAAATGAAACAGCCAAAGCGTTTTATTTCGTACCTCAAACACTGACAAATAGCTTTTATAATGTTTACATACCTTGTAAGGACTACCCACAGTGACCGGCCATATCACCTGTAATTAATTCCACCAGGGCGGAGACTGTGTGGTGTCCAGACGGAAGCTTAATCATTAACATAATGCCAGACTGTGAGGCACACTTCAGTCTGCATAGAAGCTGCGTGTGTGTCCTCCCTCCACCCCCCCCAGTGGTGCATCTCAGGGAACCATTTTTGGCCCCTGTAGCATTTTAGTGAGTAATCGCGGGGCTTTGGAGCTCTCAGTCCTCCATTTACATGTCAAAACCTCCCCAGGCTTGGGATGTAAGGGACCCAATTTGGAATGACAAAGCTCAGCCAGAGACAGCTGATCCACAAAGGAGGCCTGGTTAAGTTCTTCCTCCCAGTCACCAGCTGCTCCACTGACCCATAGTACCTCTATTCAGCAGAGAGAGGGGAATGCTGCCACGCGCACTCGCGTGTAGCTGTGGAGAAACTGAGAGTGGTTCTTTATCTTTAATGTTATATTCAGAATTTAGCTTTGAAAACTGCAAGATCTCAGCATGCATTAAATACATAACATGATCTTATGTATTATCTATGCATTCTTTTATTCTTCAACAACGAAGTGCCTTCATCACAAAAACAGGTCACACAAACAAATCCTTCTTTGTTGATGTCTTTGGGGTGTTGGTGACATTCTTTCTTACTGATGATACCCACCACATGCAGACTTTTCTGCCTTCAACTGCTCTGTTTATTTATGTCACATATTTATTTTTCAGAGAAACAAAGCGCAGAATGTCAGGTGAACTGTCTGTCATTGATTTCTCAACAGATCCCAGCGTGCACAGCATCTGTCACATGGAACAGTACTCTGTTTGTGTCTGCCTGTGACACAAAGTGGCTTAGGGATTTGTCACCTCCCTCCCTGCATTGTGCGCTGGAATGACAGGATACTGGCTGGAAATTGTAGGTCACACCCAACATGTTTTTCTTGGATCTGTGCTCCACGTCCAAATGGAAACCGGTTGTTCCTATACTCCCACACTCCAGCTTTCCACCTCAAGCACCTGACCTCCAAGTACAGCAGGAGAAAAACCACAGACCTGAGTTTTTAAGACAAATAGCAAGGGGAGATAACTCCAGGATCCGGCCCAGATGGTCAGGTATGGCCCGGTTGATGTGAGGCAGAGATTACATCAGTATCAAACCAGCAAAAAAGGGGACGTGTTTCATTAGCGTCACTGGTGCCAGATCTATATTTGGAGCATGAGCCCACAGAAACAGACGTGCAGGGATGAAAATAGCCTTTAATAGCCCAGTTTTGGGAGCTTGTCTTCTATTCCACTCTCCTGCCACAAGGATAGTGACAGACGGAGCACACTCCACAGAGAGTGACTCTATTCACCCAATCACAGCCCTCCCCTGGGCCGGGAAGGAAGGAGGAGAGTGTGGGAAAAAGGAGAGAGGGGTAGAGGGATGTGGTGACAAGAATGAGCTCAGGGCTGTGTGAGTTGTTTATGAAGCCGTTTAGGAGTAAAACTTCAAAAGGGCAGAGCAGCTTTATGACCAGGAGGACTTAAAAGTAGCAGATGATCCACATGTCAAACAGGATGACACTTCTTTAGATGCAAAACTTTTCTAACTTTAAAGAAAAGCCTCATCACTTCATGTTTGCACCAACTAAATGTTTGTATCCATGTATATAAAATTGAGTCATTTCCTGCATGCACTCCTGTATACTCCAGACTTAAGTGCAACCGCATGTTCTTCTCCCCCCTAAGTCGTTAGAGTCCAGAAGTGGCCTCAGACAGAAGGAAAGACAGTCGGAGTCAATGCCTCTGCAGATGCATGCCGGGGCCGGGAGGGAGTGTGTGGGAGAAACCCAATCCCCTCATATTGGGTGCCCATTGCCCCCAGAGAGAAAGCAAGAAACAAGAGGCCCAGCTGTCCTTAACAATGGACCTGCCCCTCTCCAGCCAGGACTCAAAAGGCTTCATTCAGTCCCCTGGCTCTCCAAACGGTGCTTCCAGGGAGACTAGCCAGGACATGCTCACACCCACGACAGACTTGTCTGTCTCTGTTATGGACATGTTTGTGACAATGTTTAAGTCTTTGTGGACACACATCTTCATTTGTTCCTCAGAAATAAGCAACAGTCTTTTCCAATAGCATTTTACATGTATTCCTGGCTTTTCAGTGTGTAACTGGTTAAGACAGGGGGATCACACTCTCACTCTCTCTATTTTTTTCTCTTTTTTTTCATATCATTGTGAAGTCCAGCCATTCAAGCTGGTGGGCAGAGATCCTGATAGGAGTCCCACAAAATAGGGCATGACATGAAGCAGTAAAGTTTGACACCATTTTTACAGTTTTTAACAGTTATATCAATGGTACATGCAGCATTTATCAACGTTATTTGTTTTTTACATCCTGTAACACATTGCTTTTTTACTCCGTTTACACTGCAGTAGACAGATGAAATACTAATTATTATGGTAGAAAGACTATGGTGCTGTTGTACTGTTGTATGCACTTGCGCAAAGCAGAGTGTGATGTCAGCATTTCTACTAAAATATGCCGGCTTACTGTTTACATGGCAACGGTGGTGACAGCATTTCAGAAAAATTCCTCTCTAGAGGCTCGTCTCAAAAATTTGTGTTGGATAAAACGTTGGTTCTGTGCAAACACGAGGCCGAAACGCAACAATACTTCTGCGTTTCACCCTAAAACAGTTGTCGGGCAAATAGCCCCAAAAACTCTGAACACACCCCTGGTTTCAAACTCATCATTGAGGGAACTATATCAAAATATAAAAAGATTTCAGATCATAGGTTTATCAACATCACATGATAAGTTGTTTCCTTTGCTAATATCCCACAGGGTTCTGTCTCAGTGTGATCTTAAAGCTCATTTTATTGTAAGTCATGAAACAATGGTTGTAAATACTGTGAGTGTGTTTTGTAGGAATTACCTGACACTGTTTGCATTGCAAAGATGTCTAAACCCAATCCATCTGGCATTCCAGGCATGCTGTTGTAAAAAGTGCTATTATTTATTTGCAAATACTTGATGGAACAGCGCCTGCTCTCCATATTCATAAGGTGTTTCTCTCACGATCATTCCCTTCGCCTGTCGGTTTACATGGCTTACTGTTGATTGTGGATGACAAGTCGGTGATAAGCGTGCGTATGAGCTTGTGGAGTTTGAGCAAATACACCAAGGAGATAGACGTGTGGGCTAGACAAAGAGGGGACGACATTGTGTGTGATGGTGTTTTGTGTAGGTGACGGTCCCCCGGGTCTTCCCCCAGAGCGAGGTCTTTATTCCATGCAGCACAAACACAGCCTGCACTCAACGGGGTAAAGCACGAGTCAGTCAGATCCAAGGCTTAAAGAAAAGCTTCCCCTCCCCCCATCACAGCAATGATCCTCACACACACACAGGGAAATGCACGGACACATATGCTCAAAGGCATATAGGAGAATGCTTTACACACACGCGCACACATGCAAAGGATTGGTGTCTTTCTCCTTCACACACTCGATTGTCCTCAGTGCCCTCCCTCTGTTTATTCATGGCGACCCCTGTGCTGATACCATCTCATTCTATCTCAATTACATCAGCCAACTCCCTCTCCTCCTCAGCAAGAATTGCTTTTCTTCTTCCCTTACGCTTGCACTTATGCCCTCTGACGGTTTTTGTCTCCTTCCTCAGAGTGTTGGCTTATACAATGATAAGCTCTACATCCAAACAAATCCAAAAAAACAAACAAAAAAAGAATAAGATTGGCACCTGTATCCAAAGGTTCAGGCTTAAGTTGGATGGTTTAAAACCCAAACAAAAACACAATGTGGATTTAAAATGAAAAAGAGAAGGATACAAAGACATCCTCCGTGGCAGATGATTGGTCGGTTGCGTTCCGTTGCATCACTGCACTCGGTTACTCCAAATAATAAGCTGTGCTGGTCGCACATTATAAACTCAAAGATTTGAAAAGCAAAGCATGATGTAATATGACAAACAACAGACAAGATGCAACAATGCCTGTGAAATATGATTTATCTCATGTGCTCTTTTTGTTCACGGTTGCATTCTCCTCTAATTACATCTTTCCCCCTTTTCTTCGCTTCGGGAATAATTCCTACGGCCTGGAAAATACCTGAAATATTCCTTACCTGCTGAGGTATGACATTCTCTGTGGCAGGAGGGCCATAAAGTGAAGGATTAGGGTCTCGCTGTGTCATAAATCACTTTAACAGATTTGATTTCTAAGCCCCAGCAGTAGCAGGGGCATTTACTTCGTATTGTCTTATTCAGTCACGTTTATAAGTCACAAGTGTATTGCTGTTGCAAACAATATTGTCACATCATCGGAGCGGCTGTATTACTAACCCTTCTGTGTAGTATTTCATCACAATAACAGTGGGAAGTATCAGACAAATAGCTTGATGAGCCAGATTGGTTGCATCCCTGCTGCTTTTTATCATGATTCCCCGGCTGCCTTGCTTGCTCTCTGGTCAAGAGCTCCCACTGTATTGCTCACTGAGCTCTGTATTAAATCAAATGCTCTTTGAAAGTAACCCCTGAAAGATCTTCTCTAAATGTATTGTTGTAAAATTAGCTGTGATAGCCTATTACCCCTGAGGGCTACTTTTGATGCACAAATACTCTGTCTGTGTCTCGCTGAAAGGGGAATTTGAGCAAATTGGCTCTGATTGTGCATAATAAACAGTTTGAGTTATTGTCTAGAGTGTTCACATTTTCCTTGCTTGTTAAGTTGTTTGTTTCTCTTTTCCCATCATGTTTGGGAAGCTGTTCCTATCAGTTTCAAAAAATGAACAAACAGACACAGGAAAATGAAAGTCTGCTGTTGAACTCCTGCAATGTAGTGGCCATCCACTCCCTGTGTGAGACAATAACAGGAAGTGGTTAACAAGGTCCCCGACAGTCATTCCCTGTAGTGGAAATGCATGCAATTCCTTCCACAACAAACTTAAACTGAACACTGAACATTAGAGAGCTTAGAGTCAGTTACAGGACACTCTTACAAAATGTACTTTGTTCCCAAAAATGCAGGATACGAAGTGTAAACAGCAGGAAAAGGTGCGGTTTGGCCTTGGCAAGAAAGTCATGTGACTGACTGATCACCAACACAAGATGTGGGAAGTATTTGTTTGAGCTACTACTGAGTATTTATATGTATGTTTTGACCCCAAATACATACATTTTTATACAAAAAACTTGACATATTGTGTTTTTTTACTCTTATTTAAACTTTTTTCCCACCACACATAAAAAATATAAAACTACTGTTCATGAAAAAGTCTTACTCTTAAGTTATTGCCTCTTTGTGACCTACTTAAAGTATGGTGAGTTTTTTTAGAAACAAGATTGGTTATTTCTTTATCTTGACTTTTAATGTCCTACCCAATCAGAGGCACAACTCAGCTGATTGAAAGGCAGGCGCCTTATAGCTGTTGGCGTGGAGACTCAAGCCCAGCTTGTTTCCAATATAGCTCCAAAATTGCCTCAAAATGTGTATGCTTCAAAAAAAGTGAAATCACCAGGCGGCAAATTCCAGCAGCAAGAAATGCAAAACTGCATTTCCTTAAATATATACTCGGGGCTGGAAGTACAGATAATCACATGCACACACATTCAAAAACTCTGACAGCTAAAATACACGGGATGCGTCTACGTTCCGTTACGGCAAACAGATCAAATAGGTCTAATTCAAATCAATGTGTCAACTTACACAGGAATCTGTTCTGTTGCAGTATGTCTGCGTGCCTGGTCCGTCATGTTGCAGGTAGTACCCATTCATCCTGTTTTTGACAGACGTGGAGCTGTAAGGCATGAAATCAGTGTAGGGAAGATCGAGTGGGACAAAAAGTCATGACCGGAAACTACCTATAAACACTCACTGACTTTCAAAATAAAACAAACCATGTCAAAATCAGCTTGGCGGGGTGACCACGCAGCCAGTGTGAGTTGACAAATGCAGTCAAGATGCAACGCAACAGAGTTGCACTGCAGACATATCTGCTATATTTCGGGTATGAGCTTTATAACAAAATCAAACATGTTTACAGCCTGAAACTAAAGTTAATTTTTTAAGTAAGTAGAGGCACAGCTGACTTAAGTGGCTGTTAGCAAGGAAGCTCAGTGATGGCAGGGCTCAGTTTGTGACAGTAAAGTCTGGCAGTAAGAAATTAAATTAGTCAGCAGCAGGAGGCTTTTAAGATAATTTTTTTTAACTTAATGTTTTGTACTTCAGGCTGATACTGAAGCATGTTAACGGCATAACTATATCATGTTGGCATTTTGCAGGTATAAGACCATCTTATGTAATTACTATGCAATTATTACTTGTGGAAATTGGCATAAAGACTTCCAGGAATGGCAGCAATGGCATTCATTTTGCAGCTAAACAGACAGAAACCAATAAAGCACCCAGAATATGAAAAATTGTGTCATTAGGGACACCAAACTTTGCCAGCAGCTCTTTCTTCCTTGTCAATTTCTTGTATTTTTTTCATCTCTTTTTTGTCCTTTTTGCATTTTGGAGTGGATTGTATGATTCATTTGTTGGTCATGGACACCAAACTGGTTTTGTCTCTATTATTGCTCCTGTGTTTGTCTGGAGATCCTACATGAAATCAGCTATTAGCAGCTTGTAGCATGACCATGCTAACTGGTGCAAGGCCTGATGATTTCTCTGGTGGTGATGATTTCTCATTTCTCAAGAAGTGATAACATCGATCTGTCCTTCCATCCATCATTATAGGGAACATAAGATCTATCTCCAATAAGATAGACGAGCTAGCCGTGCTAACCCAGCAACAGAGAAAATACTGGAAGGCAGAGTAGCATCATGATATTCACAAACACGGCTTACGTAGCTAACACTGGACACCAACACCACATTAGATCAACTTCACCTGATGTGAGCAGACAGGACAGAGGAGACCGAGACTGAACAAACTGCTGAAGAAGTTCACTCCTGGACCCTGTGGAGCTGAAGGCTGGCTGAACTGGAGAATGATGGACAAGCTGTCATCGTCTATTTTCTTATGGACCTTTATGCACTTTCTAAACACTTCCTTACTTTTGTTTATCTTGCTGCTGGGACTCCTCCTCCTTTCTATTCTATGCTATGCTATGCTATGCTATGCTATGTTATTCTAAACTGTCAGGACAAAACCAAGCTAATTCAGGCTGAAACAACTTTCCACCGTTGTGGGGGCTGCTTTGAGTGCATAACCACCAAACGTGGCGACACTGGTTTATTTTATACAAACAGGCATAATGGAAAATAAACTATATCATACGAATTGACCTTCAACATTTTGCAAATTATTCATATAATTTTTTATGACATGGTGGGCACATTCATAAAAAATCTTTCCCCATTATGTCAAACAAACAGTTTACTTGAAAGCCACTTCATTCTGGCTAAAAGAACTTGCCAATTCATGCCCTTAGAGAGAAATCTGTTTTAAATGAGGTAGAAAAACCAAGTTTTGACTTGGCAAAAGCCTCAGTGGCAATGTTGCCAAAGGATGTATTGAGCCAGAAAAGGAGCGTGACTGCTTTTTTATTGATCCGTCTTTACTGCTGTATTTCTCATCTCATCTCATCACAGCTAAATGAAAGAGCACTGACATTTGCTTTTAAGAGACTCAAGAAGCAAACTGAGTGAATAGGGAAATCTTCACCTGCAGTTCAAGTAGATAAAGGATAAAACCTTTTCCATTATCTCACATGTTCAGTCTTACGTGTTTTAACCTACAAAACTCCTGCTTTATCTACGATCTGAATATGACACTAATTTAAAACAGAATCCTGCTTCACCACACACTGTAGAAATAAGTGAACATTCATGCTTATTAAGCTTATTTAAACCACCAGAGCTTTTTACGTGATCCACTGAAGCAAGTGTATTATCTCACATCCTTAATAAACATTCATATGCGAGCTACCAGCAAAGTGATGATACCTCTTTCTCTCCCTCTCTCAGTCTGTAATTAATGTTCTTCGGGGGATGTGTAAATATAGTTGCTCAGTCTTTTAGCCAATTACGCAGAACAAAGACGGCGGATGTCAGCAGAATCCTCGGCGCTCTGGGAGCTCCCAGCACAACCAGGACTGACCTTCAGGCTTTCACCACTTTGCCGCTCCTTATCAGCAAGCTTTACTTTGTTATTGTCATCCAGGCTCACTGCAGTCTTCCAAGGACAGTTTGCAGTATGAATCATGCCAGAAGGAAAGTTTCATTTTTAAGTTTTTCCAGCACAATTATCATGCCAAAAAAAGTGTGGTTTAAAAATCACATCCACATTTCTGCAATCTTCTGTATAGAAAGATCACTTCTAATCATGCTGATCTGGAAGCTTTGATACACACAATTACTCATTTTCTTTTGGTTTGAGTAGATCTCATTTTTTGGTCTAAATATCTTCTCTGATAGCTGTACATGAGGAAAGTCAAGTCCATAAAAATGTGAGAGCACATTTAATGTCCATGCATATACTGCATATTTTTTAATCCACCCATCCTCTTAAAAACTAGCCATCTATTTACACCTTGAAATTTGAACATGTGACGAGCCAGACGGACATTTTCATATACTCGCCGCTGAAATATTTCACTTGTCCAGCTGGGCAGCAGCTCTTTGGCTTTGTTTTCAGAGGCGGGACCTTCAAAAATATCAGCAGCTGGTGATTGGACGACTGTTCTGATTGACACACTCTCCACAGACCAATACACATCAAGCCACGGTATGACGTAGCTTATGTATGCTGCTGCTGAGAAACAACAAATGAACAACTACAGGAACATAAGAAACCACTGTGATAATGGCGTGAATCGACTGCTGCTGTTTTTGTAAAGTTAACTTAAGAATCAAAGGAACGCTGACAAGTATGAAAGTCTGCTGACGTCACGTCTGCTCGTCACTTCTGCTGATTGGGCCAGTTAGAATTTAGCCATGTGAATTTGTTAGTCAATGGAGCCTGGCAAGATGGAATTGCAGGTTTTCAGAAACTGAATCAGGCAGATCCATCTGCTCGGCAAGGTTACCCATTTCATACAAACTCTCAGCTTTGGTCATCAGACAGCATTGCGGTGAAAGATATCTTCATCTGATTTGGTGACTACAAGGTCTACTCAGTGTGGTCCAGTTTATTCAACATGCAAATCTCTAAGGCAAACCACTGATAATGTATAATGAATTGAGATCACAAGAAAGAGAGGGATCAGGAGTTAGTTTTAAATCCTTGGTGATAAACATGATAATGGATCTTAGATGTGCAGGTTGACTGAACACATACAGAATAAACTGTGACTGCAAGCATGCCAACCTTTACGCATGATTTACTTCTCTGCTTTGGCATGTTTTGGAGAAGTGTGCTTCAGCGCGGCTGACTTCATGCACGAGCACAAGCACCGGGACACAAGGTGTGACCCATGACGTATAATCGCTGCTCTCGACAATCATTTTAAACAATAGTGGGGATGTTAGAGGGCTGTGTCGGACCAAAACAACCTAACACAAGACGAAAAGTTACTTTAGTTGTCGCACTGTTCTGTGTCTCACTTTGATGAGGTCACGCTTTGTGTAAAAAGATGCTTCATGATGACTTAGACGGGCCATGCATGTGTGATACCCGCTAAATTCTGGTTCATAGTGGAGTAGAGTGACCGCTGGTCATACTCTCTAGCAGGGGAACGGCGCCGCAGGGGGGCGACCGTATTTGAGTACGGCATGGTTTGAATGGCCAGTGTGACCACGCCCTGAAACACAATGCCACAATAGCTTAAAGCCCTGAAAACCAATGAGTCAACTTCTACAACAAATAAGGAGCAGAAGAAGCAGAAGAAAGCTATCCAGTTAGCTAGCTGGACTGGAATTACAAACAAAATTCACACAGTTGTTGTTTCTCTTGGCGTCATCGGGTCATTACAGAATTTAAGAACAAGCCTCAAGCTTTTTTTTTTTTCTTTTTTTACTTAAAGAAAAAAAAGCAGGTAACGAACCATTAAAAGTCATGATTCTTCAATTTTATTGGATGTTTTACATTTTTGTGTTCTGTGCCTGGAGCAACCCTGTTACAAATTCCCAGCTACCCATTACACCAATACCTAAGACTATAAATATTATAAGGTTAATAAAGTTTCATTTTATCTTTTTAAGCAACTTGCTAAACATTTCAATATTTACCCTTTTTTATTTAGTTTTAAAAAAAAATCAAAATGTTCTTAAAACATCTTGCACATAACTATTTAAAAGAAAATAATTTAAACTGTTTTGGGCCAATAAAAATTACTTTAATAGTAGTATGATAACAGGATTGAATGGAGTGAAGTGATACAAATGAGTTCATCAACTTACTACAGAAATCTCTCTCATTTTTGATCCCAAGATCCCATTTTCAATAAAATTAATCAACATGAAACAACCTCAACCATATTTAAGGTACTTTGTTTCTTTTTCTTCTTTCTTTTTCTTTTTCTTTTTCTTCTTTTCTTTTCTTTTCTTTTCTTTTCTTTTTATTCATTTATTTATTTTTGAAAACCTGACAATTTGGCTGTACAGAGAAAGTGATTGTGCCAGAAAAAAAAAGTGGGTTATTTCCAAGGTGTGTTTTCCATTTGTATTCTTTCCTCTTTGTTTTGAGACGCATCGATTTATTTTGAGTTGTATGGAGCTAGAGCCAGCTGTCACTGGACCAGAGGTGAGGTACTTCTCTTTTAAGTGGAGAAAGACCTTTAAAGTCCAGGAAACCAAGTTAGCAGTTAAACCTTCAGTCAAAATGAGTCATATGTTGTTTGGGAGCAGACAGAAGGTCATGCTTCATCAGTATTTTAGCAGATGAGTATGTTTGTCTAATTTTGTACAGCAGTCTTTGCATGAACCAGAGGGGCTTTCATCACTCTGTGAGCAGTGTCATTTGAAGACCAAGAAATTCCCAACAGCAGTACGAAGAGATGTGATTCCAGCTCAGTACAAGTGAAGGTCCCAGTGATGAAGAAGACAGACTCCCCAAGTTTGAGTTCCCAGAACAAAAGCAGTTGCTGAACTAGTTGATGTTTTCGAATCCTGCAATGCTGCCAATCCAAGCACCAGCTACAGATCGTGAGACCACTTTTTTTAATGTGATCTCCGATTGTTTTGTTGGACATCAGAATGGAACTACTGGTTTTTAGGGATGCCCAACAACCCCTGGTAAGTGGGGGTAAAGAGTTCCTGGTCTGGAACAACTTCTTCAAATGATCCCGATGTGAAAGCAGCTTGAGCAACTGATGTGTAAAAAAGTAGGTCACTACTGTTTATGCTCCAATATATCAAATAACTGGTATATACATTTAGAAAATCGACTGAACACTGACTGGATTTTTCCTTTGATCTTAAGTTACAAGTGTTATACACCACTTTTGAGTGTGCTACATTGTTTCTTTGTTACCTCCTCTGCTAAGAAGGTACAAAGATAAGAATGTTTCATTGAGAAAGCATATTGTATTATGTCTCACAAACCAGGCTGTGTGATGTGAATGGATCACCTCCAACAAGGACAGGCCCTCCATAAGAAAAGGACATTGTGTCAGACAGGAAAAGGACACAAGGACCCTCTTTACACCTGTCACTACTCCACTCTACATTGATCCATTTCCAATTTAACCTCATGACTAAAGACGATCTTACCACAATGACAAAGAGTCAATGAGCACTGGAATGGCTTCAGCCCACAGAAGCCATAAGAAAGTGCTGTGACCTGTGATGAAAAATCCGACAAGGCAGCCGGAGGTGTGGCTCATTGCCTACAGGATGTCTGAAAAATGGGTCACATGTGTGGGAGGAATGATCCTTGTGTCTGAGTTGGAAAAAAAAAGAAAAAAATCATCCTTGCTACAGTACACACAGGGACCGTGACTCTCTGCGTGCTGATGGGAGAGCAATGGGGGCAGGGAGCATCGGTGTCCTTGTTTAATTAGATTTCATCCTGCTTGCATCCAACCTGAAGGGGGGTGAATGTGCTGTGCAAACAAAGTGGACATTCATCAGTGTTGCCAATCACACCGGACGTGATTAAGTTACACACCCTGCGGCTGCAGCGCTGGGGTTAGCGTTACACTGGTCGTCAGGGCAAACAGAAGCACGGAGCGCGCACCGACTCAAAGGTCAGGAGGTGTAGGACTCTGTTTTTACATGAATATCCAAAGAGGTCACATTAACATCTAAGTATAACTCCCAGGGTAAATTATCATTTAAGTGACATGACAGCAAATATGTTGAAAGATGCAAACAGTAAACTGCAGAGCTTGCAGGGTAAAAGATTATTAATCAGGTTATTGGGGGCACAAAGAGTTCTCAAGCACAAGTGTAGTTACCCAGCACATATTAAATCTGTAGTTGTATTTTCCCTGGAATGAAATTCCTAAACAAACATCTTACAAAATGAGATTTTTTCTGCGCATATCCTTTTACTATGACAAATATGTATTCAAATAACAATAAATGTTTAAAGTACACTCCTTTTTAGATCTAAAGTCTAAACACAAAAGTCTTTGTGGAAGCAAACATTCAATCATGGAGGAAGAGCCGCATGCATGTGATGCACATGCATTGAATTCCACTCAAGCAAAGTTGCATCAGTTGAGTTGAATTGATTTTAGCATGAACTCTATGGCTCCTAAATCATGTCATGCAAATCATATTTGCATCACTGGAATAGAAAGGCATTGTGCTGCACTCTGTAGCACAATGCTTGACTGTACTGAAAACTAACAGCTTTGTCAGTGTGATTCATCAGATAAAATCAAAAATCAAACATTTGGATGAGTGAAATGGGCTGAAAAAAGGAATGATCTAACAATAAAAAAACAACAATTCTTGTGCTCCATGCCTTGAGGAATTTAACAGAGCAAACCTCAAACCAAATATTCCTCTCCTCCTCGCCTCTGGTTGTATCAAGAGTAAACAGGAAGCATGCCATAAAGGGGGGAGGGGAAGCTCAGGCTCAGAATGAAGGCAGACTGAAAATGAGGGAGACAGAAAGAAAGAAAGAAAGACAGAAAGAAAGAAAGAAAGAAAGAAAGAAAGAAAGAAAGAAAGAAAGAAAGAAAGAAAGAAAGAAAGAAAGAAAGAAAGAAAGAAAGCATGCATATTGTGCAGAAATGATCTGATTTTGTGTAATAGTTCACAGCAGTTCACAAAAAAGGGACACTCAGCTGGATAAAGTGAAGGACAACTAATCTCCACTTCCACCCTGGAGTTTCTGATAGACAGCATTTGACATTCCTTTGTTTTAAAAATAGTGCCTCAAAGAGGAAGAGAGAACCATGATGTGTAACATTGTGTCACAGATCTGTCTGACACATGACGCTCAAGCATCAGCTCACTCTGAGTGGTGCACCAAACACTTCTGAAGATCAACAGGAAAGATAAATTGAAGAGATTAGAGCTCTGTACTTCCTCTATTATTCTTATTGTTCCACAGACTCTTTGGGTATCCGTAAGCAACTTGTTGGCTGCCTCTAAATTGATCAACAGCACACATTATGCAAAAAAGGGAAGAGCTAAAAAAGCCCGGCTGCCAGTCTCTCATCACTTGGCAGAGACACACCATGTAAATTTCATGACCACAGCATGTTGCTGCTGCCAATTCTTCGCGTTGAGTCGATTCACTGGGACACCCACAAAAGCCTGAGGCATTCATCTTTTATAATGCTGTTTTTGTCTCTATTTGACGCTCTCAATGAAAGATTTAGAGAGATGCTTAATCCTTTGGGTCTAGTCAGGTAGACTGATGCTGCTCCTGCTGCTGTTGTGCTGATGAGACCCGCAGTGGAGGGGTGGAGGGAGGTAGGGTGCAGACTGACAAGCAGACAGACAACCATGGCTGCTAATATAGCAGAGAGGGAGGTGCTGATGGCCTGTTGCCAAGGTGACATGGGCCAGCCGGGTTCTGTCTCATTTGCAGATGCAAACGAGACCTCGCAGCTCCTACTGACGCTTGCTAAGCCTCCTCTGGAGACATAAACTGAGCCCCCTCCTCCCCGGAGAACAGCTCCTGCATACACCTGAGCTGAGAAGTGAGGGGATGCACAACTATTTATTTGCGTTTCACGTTTGCTTGCGATGTGCTGCCTTTGTCCCTTGTCTGTCTCACCTCCTTTGGGAGAGAAGGATTGCTTATAGTTTCTAAGTGTCCAACAACCCCCACATTGACATCCTCCCTCCTGGTCTCCTTTCCTATTCCATTGATTCTCTGTGTTGAATTGGCCTTTTCAGAGAGGGGGGCTGAAAGCGGCGTGCGCTGTTGAATAACAGCCCTCAGCCGACGCAGCACTCCACCCCAGCGACAACAAAAAGGCAGACTCCTTTGTTTGGCTGGAGGTAAACAGCTGGGAACAGATGATGCTGGCCTGCCTGATTTACGTGGCCACAGCTACCTCGGTGACAGGGTTTTGTGGTGATAAGGACAAACAGAAAAGAGGGAGAGGGAGGAAGACGGCCCAAAAAGTCAAGTCAGATGAAAAGAAAAAGAAAAAAAAATATAAATTTGGAGAGCAGTTTGGGCATTTGTTGTGTCTGTGCAAAGTCTGAATTCCCCCCTTGAGAGCACTTTCCTGGATACACCTGAAAAAAAAACAGTGCCTAACAATAGATGTATCAGTGTGATATCACACAGGTTTGAGAACAGACTTCCAAACAACAGCAAATCACAAGAAAAACAACCAAGAAAGACACCAGTGGAGAAGCTCACTATCCCTATCCAGGAGTTACATTTTTCTACTTTGAAAAAATGAAATTATTCATGAATTATTATTAGTATTACAAACACATGGACACCAGAAAAGATTCATTCCTCTTTGTGCTGTTTTCATTTGGAGGTACAAAAAACAAAAAACAAAAACAAAAAACAACAGTAATGAAACTGCCATTAACAAGTGTGGCTGACACGCACTTATGAGAAACACCACATATGCCGCGCAGACCAAATCCTGAATGGTTAAATGGTCATGAATAATTAGGGCATTCTCTCACTGAGCAGATGTCTCTTTCTGCTGAATGCTGCTTCTTGCAAGAATGAACGGCTGGCCAAGATAAGCCTGGTGTAGGAACAGAGTGGGGGTCTCACTGGATAGAAGAGGAGAAGGAGGAGATTGCATGCCATGGGCTGTAATACAATATACCATGTGTGCACAATCACACACACAGACACACATACACACACAAGGGCATATATAATGCAAAGTCTGACAATATGCACACAAGCACTGATCAATGCCTGGAGCCTCGTGACCCTCCCCCTCTAAAAACATGAACATTATTTATAAGCATTTCCCACTTTAAGCTCCTGAAGTCTGGAGAGACCGTGTTCCAGGGTGTCAGAGAACTCACCGCACCTTCACCCCTAAAATATTGATAGAGCAATCACCACACACCAAACCAGAGGGGACACTTTTTCTGTACTCTGATTTTGAATTCATAAACATGTTTGCTCAAAAGATTGCACCCTTTCCTGTAACAGTTAAGAGTGAAGACACCCCAGATTACTCATTTGTTTCCTCCCATGTTAAATAGTTGCATCACACTGTTGCAGATGAGTAATGGATGGGAGTGGTTTCATATATGTTGCAGGGAGTGGGTATACTTGTACATCACATTCGGCAAATAAACAGCTCTGAGGCAATGTTCAGTTAGTGCGGGAAACAGATCTTGAAACCTTACTTTCCTGAAGATTTATGGCTCATGTGAGGAATTTTTGACTTGTTACTGAAAAGACAAGAATTTATATTCATACCACCCTATGATGTATGAGAAAAGACAACACCAGTGAGATAACTGACTTCATCTGGTCATTTTTCATTTTGTTGCCAATGCTACATGGTCAGTGTCAGACTGGGCGATAACAGCAAGCCACTGTTTGTGTTTTGCAAGTATTCACAGTGAGGGACACATTTAACTGGTGAAAAAGTTCAAAGGTTGAAGAGAGCAATCCACTATGGTATACCACTCCATCATGAAGGCGCTCAGTATGAAACACACTCCAGCTGTCCTAAACTGTAGCTTAGCAATTGTATCTGATGCAAGGGAAAAGCTTGTCTGTCAAAGGAAAGGGCCTGTGTACACTCGAGCCCTGTTTCCACCAAGCAGTCCAGTTTAGATTGGTACAGCTTGGTATGGGTTGGCTTGGTTAGGCTTGGTCCTGTTTGTGTTTCTGCCAGCCGTGCCCCCTAATGGAAAGCTGCGTGTAAGCTGGATGCCGACAGCCACATCAGTAACATAATAGCATGACACCATAGCGCAACACAGTGTACCCCGCTAATAAATCCAACAAAAGGGAAAACGTGACGCAGTCAAAGAGTAGCGATGGAAGGCACCCAGCATTTTGTCCCCTTTGTGATTGGCATGTGGCTCTTTGGTACAAAGTGCAATCATTGTGTCTGAGAAGACTGTGTGCTGGCAGGAGAAATGCAGCCACTCTCGCACGTTAATTGACATTTCTTTTGACCAATCAATGGTCTAGAGTGTTGAAGCTCCACTTTCCACATCGGATCAGTTTAGCCGGGCAATCCTATAGTAGGGTGCAAAAAAGTGGGATGGCTCATCTCTGTTATTTCGGTGTCTATCCTGGGATTAGTCAGAAGGAACGCCTTGAAATGCGTGTCTTACTGAGACAAACCAAACCGAACCACTAGGTGGAAACAGGGCTTTTGGGCCATTTCGCTGGCCATACAGCGCGATACTCAAGCCTGATCACCCCCCTTCACCGTTTCCCCGCTGGTGAGTACAGCCCCATGTGACACTACCCTAATACGAACCAGACTTAAGACACACCCATGGCTCATCTACATCATCATGAAGCACATGTTTACAAGAAGCATGGTCTTATTAGAGTTAACGCCATGATGAACACACAAGAACACAGTTACAACTTTAGAGAGTTTTTGGCCTTTTGTAAATTTGTTTTGGTTCAACACATCCCTTTAACATCCATGTTTTTGTTTACAACGACTGTTGCAGCAATTGCACACATGCACAGTGCATGAAGTGTACCACAACAGTTGATGGAAATTATGTCATAGCATCAGCAATAGTTCTAAATCTGAAAATTGTTCCTTCAACGAACTGGTCTGTTTGGGTTCTCATTCATACTGATCTCTGCCATTATGTTTTGCTAAGTTGATACTGTCCCACCCTTTCTTGGATCTTAGATCTGATCGGTTGATGATGAAGCAATGACACTGACACAGCATGACCATGTTCCAAAAACTGAACCTTCCTTGACTGGGATCACTGTGAGTGCAGAAACAGTTAAGAAGAATGGCACTTTTGTAAATCAAAAAATGAAGCCTATGCAGAAGTGCTAAAAGCCACAGTTCATCCAACATCCACTTGAGACTGGCTGCAAAAAGACCAGAAACCACATACACACCACGCCATAAAGACTGACTTTTATGCCATCAAAAAAACATGTTGTAACAAAGGCTTGGGTCTGAAAAGCTTATTCCTCACATACACAATGAGGGGGGTGAATTTTAATTTCCTATTTGATATAGCAGTTAAGTTAATACCAAGTTCGCAAGTTTGCCTAATCAGAGGTTCAGCTCATGTGACTGACAGGTCTGGCACTCCATAGCTGTAAGTAAGGAAGCTTAAAGCCCACCTCTTGAGTCAATTGCTTCAATCAATTGGTTCTGGAGCAGATGGGTGATGTCACAGAGAGTATGTCCACATACAATACAGTCTATGGAGTGGAGACAGCTCCTAAAAAATCTCTATGTCAAAACTGAAGTTAAATCCAACTTAGAGGAATCTTGTTTGTTTAGCTCCTCGGCAAAGAAAGAAAAATTTAAAACAACGTAACGTGTGTGTAGTTAAAGGATTTTTACCCAGTGGTATTGAGTTCTTTGACTCTCATCATCGCACTGAGGTGAGGCTTTCTGGTTATTTTTGTATGTGCTACTTTCATGATTTCTGAAGGTAGTAGCAGACAGATTTTTTCACTTTTGGACAGAGCTCGACTTGGTGCTGTTCTTCTTTTTGCTAGGGTTAGCTAATTGTTTTATTTCACCTCAATTCATTTGGTCAGGAATATCCTTGGTGTCATTATGCACTCACTTCACCTCTCTAAAGAGGGAGTACTATCATTAAGAATAAGTTTATCTTTTACTTAACTGTGTGCAGTGAATAAGACCTTTTTTCATTAATAGCTGTCAAGTTTTTTCTATTAATCTCCTCTGGTCCAGCTGAAAACAGCTCTTAAATCTGAGTTCAGTTACCAGCTCCATTTTTTGCAGTCATGGACCAGTGGTTTTATCGTGTATAAATGCATTAACAGTATCTAAAGGTCATGTCATGCCAGGCAGAATGAAGCGCATCCACTGGTCCGGCACAGTGATTTGACTCGACTGCTGTAAGTCTTCGGACAGTTAGAGCTGTTATCAGCCTGTAACTATTCAGTGATGTCCAGCGGCGGTGACTCACATGAAAGTGTATGCCAACACCTCACTTTTACACATTCACACCCAGCGTTATGTATTCACCTCACACCTGATAAGGTCGGCTTAGGAAAACAGGTAAGGCATCAATTTATAGATTTGTCTCTTTGGATCAAATCAAAGCAAAGGGACTCGAACTCTGGGATTTGGAAGCAGGGAAACAATAATTGGTTGTCATTTGGCGTATTGAATTACAGGGATGTAAATTCTACTCGATCAATGGCTGGCAAACAATTTAGCACTTGAAGCTTATTGATTTCCACAGCTTCCCATACATGCTGTGGGGATTTTGAGAAGCCTTGATGGCTCTAGGTATGCTTGTATTATGTTAGGGAACAAAGGGGTGAGTCATACAAAGCCACGAACAGAGACTTCTCTGTTGTGCAGTAAAATATTTTGTCCTTCAATACAGTGCGTTGTACCAGGAAAACTATACTGAACTGCTGCTCCTCTACCGCCACAAAACCTCTTATAGAAAGTGCATAATCTTCCTGTTTTGGAAATGAAACTGTCTGAGAGTAAAAGAGCTTTATGTGGAGGACTCCTGTTCATCAGAGGAGAGTTGCCGTGACCAGATAAGAGGAAATGGTTTTGTAGTTACACTTCTCTGTCAGATGCTGCCTTCCTGTCATTCCCAATTGAGTATAAAAAATTGTCACTTTACGCTGTACAATAGGATGACTTAGGAGCAATCAAATCTGGACAGCTATGTCTGATTTTGAGCAATGAGTTGCTTCATGACTCATGTGCATCACAAGTCCAGGAGTCATGTGAAAATGCCTTGAAGATGTGCGGCAGGGAAGTCGACTTTGCCTGCTTGGATGGGTCAGAGCATGCGGCAATCGAAGCCCATTGATGAGAGAAATGTGTGTTCTGGCGTCACATTGCCAGGAAACCCCCACAGGATGAAGGGAACTTGTGGCACCAAATTGAGAGATAAAGTCATCATTGTCCATTTGGTTGTAGAAATAAATGAGCTTTGGTTATGTCTTTGATTTGCTGTCATTTTCAAATAAAGATCTCTTTGTCCAACCTGAAACCTCAATCTTATTTTTAATTTTACGCCTCATATCAAGTCAGTGTAGTGATTTTGGCATGACACCATGTTTATGAAACATTAAAAAGGAACAGCAGTAATGTAGCAGTGGTTTTTCACAGCTCCAAACTGAAAAAAAATCTTAGGGTTATTTTTCATTTATTTAATTATTATGTTTTTCAAAAATTGCTGTAACACATCAACGGTGTTATTTGGTTTGTGTAGGTGTTTCTGTTCCTCGTGGCAAAATGGCACATCACAACACGATGATCACATCTTTTTTCAAAGTGAAGCAGAGTTACCGAAGATGCCTGAAAATGACTTCCACTGGTGTTCTTCCCTTTGGCAGAAAATTGGCAAAGTGACCTCCTGTCAACATTTTTTTGAATAAACTTCACACCTCTCAAAATGCAACTTGAAGTGTGAAGTCAATTTATTTTCCACTCAATTTTTTTCTCTCTCTATCTCCCAGCCAGCTGGAACAAAAAGTAAAACTGTAAAATTGTAAAGTGGAAAGTCTTTAGTTGCCAGTGACTGTTTTTTTCATATCTGAGGTAACAAAGAATAGATTTAACTTATTTCTCTCTACCAGGTGAGATGCTTTTAATACCAATAAAGCACTTGCAGTGATTTACTACAGAGTCAACATCAGATTTGTTGCCTTAGCAGTATTTTTTATTAGATGTTGGATTTAATTATTTGGAAAAACAAGAAAACCTGTTTTTAAACAACATTCTACCTTTCTACAAGTCCCGTCATTCACTATCAAATTATCACCATTTGCGATTTAGTTTACTTCCCTACCAAGCAACAAACAGTCATCAAGCACTTTATTAGGTAGACCTTGCTAGTACCGAGTTGGACCCCCTTTTGCCTTCAGAGCTACCTTAATCCTTATGAAATTGATTCAACAAGGTACTGGAAACATCTCTCAGAGAGTTTGGTCCACATTGACATGATAGAATCAAACAGTTGCTGCAGATTTGTCGGTTGCACATCCATGATGGAATCTCCTATTCCACCACATCCCAAAGGTGCTCTATTGGATTGAGCTCTGGTGACTGTGGAGGCCATTTGGGTACAGTGAACTCAGTTTTATGTTCCAGAAACCAGTCTGAGATGATTCCAGCTTTATGACATGGCATGTAATCCTGCAGGAAGTAGCCAATAGAAGATGGTCATAAAGGGATGGACATAGTCAGCAACAATACTCAGGTAGGCTGTGGACTTAAAACAATGCTCAGTTGGTACTAAGGGCCCAAAGTGTGCCAAGAAAATATGCCCCACACCATTACACCACCACCAGCCTGAACCGTTGATACAAGGCAGGATGGATCCATGCTTTCATGTTGTTGATGCCAAATTCTGACCCTACCATCCAAATGTTAAGGTAAAAATCAAGATTCATCAGACCAAGCAACGTTATCCCAATCTTCTATTGTCCAGTTTTGGTGAACCTGTGTGAACTGTAGCCTCAGTTTCCTGATCTTAGCTGACAGGAGTGGCACCCGGTGTGGTCTTCTGCTGCTGTAGCCCATCTGCCTCAAGGTTTGACGTGTTCTGCGTTCAGAGATGCTCTTCTGCAGACCTCGGTTATTTGAGTTACCGTTGCCTTACTATCAGCTCAAACAAGTCTGTCCATTGTCCTCTGGCATCAACAAGGCATTTTGGCCCGCAGAACTGGCGCTCACTGGATATTTCCTCTTTTTCGGACCATCCTCCGTTAACTCTGGAGATGGTTGTGCATGAAAATCCCAGTAGATCAGCAGTTTCTGAAATACTCAGACCAGCCTGTCTGGCACCAACAACTATGCCACATTCAAAGTCACTTAAATCACCTTTCTTCCCCATTCTGATGCTCGGTTTGAACTGCAGCAGATAGTCTTGACCATGTCCACATGTCTAAATGCAATTAGTTGCAGACGTGTGATAGGCTGAAATTTGCGTTAACGAGCAGTTGAAAAGGTGCGCCTATTCAAGTGGCCAGTGAGTGTACTTTGATATACATTTTATACCTTGGAGTATACAAGCATTGTTTTTCATTTTACCGTTACTACTCCATTTTATTGTACATTTCATTATGTCACTGACACACTTCCCAGTCTGGTTTTTCTACCAAAGCCCATCTGTATCACCATTTTCCTCACATTACATGTGATATGGTTAAATAGTTTAAGGGTATCTCAAAGTCTTCTCTGAGCAGCTCTTTGCAAATAATCATGTCTACAAAAAACACTTATGAGACTTTACAAAACTTGGTATTTCTCTATTTTTTCTCATCACGCAGTAATTAGCTCCCGAGATGACAACAACCTCAGTCGTTTTAACATCTGCTCTGAAACAACCCATGTGTACCCTCAGTCTAATAAAGACCCCTGGCATCTGTCGTAATGTTTAAAAAATGAAAGAAGTCAGGTGATTTTATAGAGCACAAAAAGGGATGGGTTGAGAAAACACTGGCTGTAGCTGTTTGTTTCCTTTTGCCATCAAAACAGAGCAACGCCACTAATGCCTTCTGGGAGAGATGAAGCAAAAGTGCACTCTGTTTCTAACATTTTGTTGTATCTACTGAAAAATAAAAAAGACAGAGCTCTAGCAGAGGGATCAAGGAGAGGCAATTTGCAGCACGACAAGGTTGGGAAAATAGACTTTTTTTGGGCTGGCCTTTCTGAACAGGTATGAACATGTGTGGTTCAATAAAAAAAAAAAAACCTTTGAAATTAACCAGTGTAAGGCTTACTGTGACCATAACGTGGGCAGAGATTCAATCTATCAAAGCCGGCTATAACTTGCAATGCGATACTTTCACAGCAGCATATCAAGACACCATTACCTTCTCTTTGTACCTTACACTGAACCCCACCATCACAGCTCTGCACATTTACCATCAAAGATTAAACTGAACTCTCTTTCATGGGCAGTACAAAGAGGTATATGCTTGGGATGCGAACCTGAGTTCTTTCACCTGTTAAACTTAAGCAGTCAACTGCCAGGGATAAGTCTCTGGAAATACATGTTTGGCAGTCAGAAGCATACACTGATTATGATTAAAACCTACCACTTTGCAGAGATTTCAAGTCTCTATGAGAGAACGGGACTGCTTGGATTTCTCATGAAAAGGTTAAGGATATAAGTGGTTTGTATTAATGTCCCTTTGCTTCACTCTTCCAAAGAACCCAGGATTTAACATCTCACATTTTTTAAGAGAAGAAAATCCAATGTATCAATATGGTGCTAAATTCTGTCTTTCATTTTTCTTGCAATCAGTTTAAAAAGGTGCTGTGACAACTATCACTTTGGAGTAGACTGCAGCAACACATTTGGCTGGTATCAGTAGTAGTATTCTGGGACAAAGACTCTATTTTCAATGAGCAAGAGCAGAGTTCTCAGGATTATCAACAAGTGTCAGGGTGCAAATTGACAAGGTAACGTATCTATTTTTAGTTACGTAGCTCAACTGTTGGAAATGTGAAAACAATCAAACTTTCTAAACTCAGGTTGTAGTGTTGTTTAGTATCCAGAAGGTGAGCAGAGCATCTGTTTCGTGTTACAGCCCAGTGCTCTGAGATGTGTCCATAACATGCAATGTTAGTGAATCTGTCATATGTCCAGTGCTCATCTACCAACTACAACCTCACCAAAGGAGAGTAAACATAACCAGTAACACTTCTGCATGTGGCTCATATTACGCATGATAACAAACAGCTTAACTTGTGTTTTGGCCCACGCCCTATATTTTCCTTTTTCCAATCCAACTCCACTGCTGTCGGCAGTGATGCAGACGCTATACTGGTCTGATGTGGTGAAGAGAGAGCTGAGCCAGAAGGCAAAGCTCTCAATTTACCGGTCAATCTACATTCCGACCCTCACCTAAAGCCACGAGCTGTGGGTAGTGACCGCAAGAACAAGATAGCGGGTATAAGCGGCTGAAAGGAGCTTTCTCTGCAGGGTGTCTGGACTCAGCCTTAGGGATAGGGTTCGGAGCTCAGACACTTTAGGCAAGAGCAAATAACATTACAACAGTAACGTTGTTACGATCATCGTACACTACCATGTTGTGCTTGTGCTGCTCAATCTGCTGACTGTTTTTAAACGAAATGTGCATCTGTTGGTGCATTTCTGCACTTAGTATTCGCCAATGCACCAGATGATCTGCTCAACTTTACTTCAGTGGAGATCTACCAAAAGCTACTTCTGGACAAAACAGTTATACCGCCAACTACAGGCCTGGAATGCTTATGACAGCATTTTTAGTCCCTCAGCATTTCTGTGTGAACGCATATTTTTTTCACTGGGTTTTTACTGCGTTTTAGCATTTTCGGATTTAACACTGTGTGAATGGGGCCTAGGTCTTCACAGGACCTTCAAAGCAAGTTTTACAGTTTTCAGCAGTTAACACATGCAACTCATTAACAGCTTCTATCACATTTCAACATCAGTACAAGTGAACTGTACTGGTGGTAATTACTCAAGAACCTCGGCTGTAGTTTGGTTTCCAGTACATATTGGCACATAGTGTGTGGCAATCTTTGCAGTTGCAACACCATGTTTTAATACAGCATGCAACCAGAAGATGTGAGATAAACACTTGTCATTGTATTTATTTGACTTAATAAGACATGTCATGTGAAAGTAGTCATGTTCTCTTTGATAATACACTATGAGTTACTCAGCACTGCAAAACAGTCTGTGAAATCATCAGATCTGCAAGCTGAAGTCAGTCACTGTGCAAACCCTCCACAAGGAATACACATTGTGGTTGGCAGAAACAGTGGGTGTTTCTGATGCAGCCATTCAGCCTTCATCACTGTGCTGAGGCATGCATTCCCATTCAAAGCAATCTTGCGCCTAAAATCAAGTGACTCGACTCTCTGGTACATTTCTGGACTATTTAGAATGAAAAACTGGTGTTTTGTTAACGCAACAAGATAATGTAAATATCAAGTACAGCTATATGTGTCGTGATGTTTTACAAAAAACTTTTGTCATGCATAAATTTTGGAGCGTATTAGGAAAGTGTCACTTTTTTCAGGCAAACACCTTTCATAAGAAACACATGCTGTCCAAACTCTCCCATCCAATGCATCGCTGAGAGCTGTATTATGCAACACCGATAGATTTTTCTGCAGTGTGAAAGCATTGTGAACTTTATTTCTCTGTCAGAGGAGTGCTCTTCAGATTGTTTTCAATAGTGCTCGGTTGTACTTGTTCCAGTCCCATGCTGTTTTCTCCCCTGACTAAACACCATGCAGCGGGGTGGAGGTCAAGACAGAGGCAGCAGATAAGAGGGACACAGGAGAGGAGGGAGAAAGGAGGAGGGAAAGAAGGGCGTACTCCCAGACCACAGAGCACAATGTCTTATCTTGTCCTCTGTCCTCCCTGTCGTTATCTCCAGCACATGGATGTGGAGACTGTACACAGCTGCTTGCTGCCTGCAGTGAGGGGAATATGAATGCAAGGTTTTCTATTACGTTTGAAAGTCTGGCATTAGTCATATTCAAACAGCAGGAGTCTGTTTTCGAAATGACTCACAGCACGATTAAAGTAAATAACAGACACACTGGATTTGCACATAATGTAAAATAAATAATGCTAAGAGCAGCAAACACTTTTAGTTTAAGTATCCGGTCGAACCAGAAAATGGTTCATGGCAAACTGTTCTCCATTGGAAAATAACTAGCTAGGAATATTGAGTGTAAAAAGCAAGCATACTTATCAGTAGAGATTCCTGCCTTTGGTAGCATACCTACGTTACAGCATACCTTAATTGTTTTTTTTGTATTGAAACTATTGTTAATAGATTGACGTCAGCATTAAAAAACACTTCTACCTAGTTACTCAGATCATAAATCCTTCAGAAAAATGTTAACTGTTGTAACAAATCAGGTATGAATTTCAGGTTGTTTCCCCCTACAGGCTTTAAAAAGAACGCTTCCAAGTTGGCTTCATTTTCTGACCAAAGGCTACATCAACTTCTGCAGCGCATGACTAGGAGTATGGAATAACTAGAAAGCCTTCACAGCCATAGAGTTACAGTTAAAATGCACCAGATGCGTCTGCAGTCTGTCTCTGTTCCGTGACAGCAAACAGATCATATAGGTTTCATTCAAATAAATTTTTGAACTCACACAGAATCCGCTCTGTTGCATTCCATCTGTGTGGTTGTTCTGTCATGTTGCAGGTAATACGCAGCCATCTTGTTTTCAGCAGACATGGAGCTGTGACGCATGAATTCAGCGTAGAGAAGATCAGGGGGGACAGGAAGTCGTGACCAGAAACTACCTAAAATCACCAAGTGACTTTCAAAATTAAACAGACTGTGTCAAAATCAATTGGTATTTAGCTTGTCTACGACAACAAATGGACATAATGAGCAGAGTCAGACCAGGAGTCAACAGGTTCGAGGTTTAAGAGTCCGACATGAATGAAGAGAGGCTTACCAGTGGAGGGGGAAGCATGGGAACTATAGACTGTATAAAAACTGGACAAAGCATCCGCGACGTCACCCATCTGTTCCTGAAACCGTGAATTGAAGCCAATCCGCACACTCAGGCTATGGCGCCTGCTGTGAGTTTTTTTTTAAGCAGCTACAGGGTGCCCGGCGGTCACGTGACCTGAGCTGTGCCTCTGATTGGAAAACCAAATGATCCTAATAACTTCTAAACCGCAGAGATAGAAAAAATCACTCACAGTACAGTGTGCTGATCGTGAAATCAGTGTTTTAGACCCAAGCTGTTTTTTGAACCAGGCAGTAAACATGCTTTTCAATGCAGTGAAAGTCAGTTTTTATGGCTGGGTGTGTACTTGACTTCCGGTCTTTCTGCAACCAGCCTTCTCGACGAGCAGCAACTTTTAGCACACCTGCATAGGCTTTATTTTTACTTACCGGATGTTGCCCCTTGGTGGGAACTCCTTGGTCTATGACTCAAGCTGTGTGACAGTCATGCAATTTGTTAGACTGAATACACTGCTAGTGTACGTTGACAAATGCTGTCAAGACCAGCGCAACAGAGTCACACTGCAGACGTATCTGGTGTATTTTAAGATGTTAGCTTGTGTTGTACTCATGCATATGTTAAGTTATTCAGTTAGGTAGCTATGCTTAAGTTTGTGGCTAGAAAATCAGAGTTTAATCCAGTATGTGAATGTTTTTCATGCATAAACTTAGAAGTGAATTCAGAGACTAGCTTTCAAAGTTTGAGGTTTGGGAGGTAGCATCCAGCGAAGTGCACAAAGGCTGAACTGTTGGTTGTATCCAGATTTGACGGACAAATTTTAAAAGATCATGTACAGTGACTCCCCATTTTTATCCTGCTTATCATCCCGATATTACCTAGAGCCATGCACACATTGACAAGAGGATACTGCTATTGACTCTCAGATAATTTATTGATACAGTTCAAAAAGAGATCCCTGCAATTTTCCAGCTGGTATGCATCGATGGGCTTGTAAATTTATCAGCCTCATTGTGGGACAAAATAGCATCAAATTGATTACTTAAGTCCACTGTCAAGTTAATATATAATCCTTATTTGTTTTATTGAGGATCTTTTTTGATTGGACTGCCTTGCCACCTTCTGGCTCAGAGTCTCAAGCACACTGTCGTGAAGATGTGACTTTTAACAAGATGTGTTTCTGTTGTCGGTGGAATTGAACGATTGTGTCAAATTTTCTTTGTTTGTGACAACTTTTTATCAGATACTTTTTACCTCGAGGTAAAGTTTTGGTTTTGAATAGCTATGTTGCTCTGACTGCTAGTATTTGTTGCATTTTAAAGAAAGAAAGAAAGAAAGAAAGAAAGAAAGAAAGAAAGAAAGAAAGAAAGAAAGAAAAATAAAGTTAATTTATAACCACGCATTGATGCTTTAATTACCAAGCTGAATTCATAATAAGACAGGCTTGGAAATGCTGTTCAGCTACTATTAAATCAATGTGTGAAATGTATTTACTACCTGTTGCAGTGAAAAGACACAGTGATGGATATATAAAGTAGGTCTTTTACTCTTTATTCTGTCTCCTCTGTTCTCTATTCATGGTTTCAAACAGCAATATCCAAGGATGAGCCGAGAGTGGATCTTGGATAAGCCTCTAGCCCTTGGCTTAGGTCCCCACCCCCATCTTTGTAGTGCTTGCTCTCCTTCTCTCTTTTACTCTCAAACAGACACACACACACAAAAATACACACAAACGAGGACTCCAAAAGCACTACAGACACTCAGCCAATTTAATAAAGAGAGACTTTGTCATGCGTATCTCTCCCACAGCTTCCTGGCCAGAGTGACAACAGTGTGGGTGAGTGGAAAAACAGGAAGAGGACAGGCTGACTAGTTTCAGTGGGCAGTGGCCTGATCTGAGTCTGTGTGTGTTTATGTTTGTGTGTTTGTGCTGAAGCCGCTGCATGTGTATATACAGCATATGTGCAAACCCGCTAAGACATGTGTTCACTCGGACATTGCTCAACATTTAGCAGCCATGGTGGAGCTGGTGTAACACAGATAGGCATCCCGGTCAGGAAGAAGAACTTGCTGTTTCCTGCTGGGGAGAACGAGCTGTCAGCACTCATGCAGGAGCGGGATATGGCTGCACCATTAGCAGACCTCATGATGGGAAGACCAATGGACAAAGGCCACAAGGGGAACTTTACCCAGGCTTAGAGCTTTTGGGCAAACTCAATAATGCATGATTTGTGTTTTCTTGGTAGCACAGCATGATTACTCTCTTGAATGCCCCCCTGGAGGATGAATATCTCTGAAAATGTACAGTTCCCTCAACTGTTAGTGAGAACGCTCTGAGAGATTGTGCCTTTTAGAGCTTGAGGGTATTTTTACAACCACCCAGAGATTAAGGGCGGCCTGCTTTACCTTTCTTTTTAACATTTCACGGCTGTAATTCTGTAATATGTTCCCTCCTCGCCCACACTGTCTCACTTAATTATTTTGCTGCTGTCAAAGATGTTGTAACCAACTGCTTGAATACTAACTGTGTGTCCAAACCGTTTTCTGCTGTGAGTGAGTCATTTGGTAAATATAGGGAATGACAGCGCTCACTTTCAATTTGGGCTCAGCTGTTTAGCAGTCTAGTTGGATCACACAAACACAAAAGCATGATGACAGATGCACACACACACTCTCACACAGCTGTCAGTGGTTTGGATGTTCAATGGAAGTGGTTTAAATTTTTCAGTGCATACATGTTGGAGGTGAAATTGCAATGTGCAAACATGGCATGACATAAAAACCCTGTCCTGGAAATGAGTTTTATCGCACAGGTTGTACAGATTTTGTACTGCCTCAAGTGTTATTGAATCGATGTATCAGCAGATGAGGCGTGCTTGAGCTTGACAGCCGCAGAGGCTCCCCAGATGGTGAAGAGAAACTATGAAACCATGCCCAGAACAATCCAGATTATTATCGTCTGTAAAAGGTTGTTAGATCCAAGAATCTTTGTGGAGATGTAATAGACAAAAGCACCGAGCAGTTAGCTGCCGTATTCTCAGCTTTAGATTCTTAAGATAAAGACAACAATTGGCTTACAATCACTAGCCTACAATTGCTAAAGTTAGCAACATTTGTCATGTTGTATGTTAAACTACTAGAAATGTCCCAAAATCTTCAGGGTGGTGTGCATTTTTCACCCTGCCTTTACGTAGTGTGTTTATTTCTGTGAGCTTCCATTACTTCCACAAGAAGTCAAGCTAAACTGACGTGTCAAAACAGCAGCTAAAAGTCAAGTAAGTGGGAGGATGATGACACAAAAAAATGCTTCCATTGCATGTGTAACAGTGTTAATATTTCATGTTTAAATTCCTGTTACATTTGGGAAGCAGACACTTTTAGTTTTATTTTGAAAAGTATGGGCGGAAGCTAACAACCACGATGCTGCGCACCACTTCTGTGCAGTTTGAATGTCTCCCCCTGGGTAAGTTGGGTTTGAGGTTTGCTACACCACGTGGTTAGTATAACAAGTAGTATAGAGTTTATAGAAAGTGCTAAAACTTTAATGATTAATCGCACAGTGCTGTCATATGATTAATATTCTAAGTTTGAGTCCTCCGCTTTGTTTGTTTATATGCTTTGAATTAAAAACTGGCGTCATTAGCATTAGCTGCTAATGCGTCGTGGAGGTGTGTACCTTAGCTTTATCCTCCGGTGATCATTTTCTTGTAGAGCGAACCTCCAATCCAGCTGCCATTTAAGAGTGATGACTGACTGTCTGTATCCCATATTTATATGTATGTGTGTATGTTGATAAATGATATAAGATGTTAATATGTTGATATGTTAATAAGAAATGCTAATAGCTACTGTTGTGGAAAAAAAGAGAAAAAAGGCGCTTTACGGATAAAACACTTATGATACTGCTTCATGTACAAAAATGTAATTTTAAAATGTATTTTGCTGATTTTTACTTCAGCTATGTATTAAGACAATTTTAGTTTCTTTAAATGCAACTATACGATCAGATCAGCTCACACACACACACACTTCTCTTGATTACACACACATGAATGTGCTTTAGGGCAGTTTGTGAATGTCTCCGCCTGGAGCGAACCTCCTATCCAGCTGTCATTTAAGGCCTGAACCACACGTATATGGATATATTCCTAAACACACATTTTTCTGTCCGATTGGGCCTCTCAACCACACAAACACCGTGATTTCACCCAAATCAAAGATTTTTAAAAACGGATAAAAAAGTGAAGAAATAAAAAAATATCCGGTTGAGTGGATCCGTGTAGCGATGTTGAACGGAGCTGGTGTTGACGCGATGACGTCAGGCGCCTGGCAACAAGTCACTCTGCTTGACTGTGCATGCTCATAACATTCTTCTTCTATGGTTTTCACATTTTGCTAACCTGCCACTTATCGGCCAGGCATGGCATTGCAGGCCTCATAGGCGATCGTTGTCAGTTTGGCCTCTTCGTATGGACAGAGATATTTCTGTGGTGTGGACGGAGATTTTTTTTTAAACGAGAACAAAGATATCCGATCAAAAAAATTTCCGTATACGTGTAGTTCAGGCCGAAGAGTGATGACTGACTGTCTGTATCCCATATTTACAGAATAAATTCTGGAAACTCCATCTGTCCTGACTCCTGTGCCTGATTTACACCTCACACCCAACAGCACCAGCAGTCATAGATCACGCACAAACTACTAATTTGTTGATACATTGAAAACTCCTAAGTATGTGTAGCTTTAATACCAAAACAAATAATGTCACTATGGCAACACCATCTTGGTAACTTTGTTATCAGTCAGTGTGTTTACGTGCACACAGCGGTCCGACTAAGGTCATACCTTAACTGTAAAGTCACAGCAGGAGATCTAGTCTTGTTTGTGTACATATCCAGAAAAGAGATCAAGACTTCTTGCTGAAAACATCTCACTCTGCTTCGGCGGGCAGCGCTGGTCCTCACATAAAACCGGCCGCCTTAAGTTGATCAGCAACTTCTTTAAACAGGTCACTATTTCATGTTGTTCTCCCATCCATGAATTTGAGAATGTTCTTTGAGCTGTGATAAAAGGAAGATTGCGTCCTCCTCGCCCCCAAAATAAGACTGTACCGAGACCTGCTGAGTTCTACAGAGTCTTGGTGAATCCGGCGGCAGTCTGACAGCAATTGAAATATCTACATGTGTCAATCAAGCTACACTTGGTCTGTTCTTGGTCTAATTTAGCTGTTAACATGCATTTTCATGCTGTCTCATGCCGACTAAGCTCCATTTCTTAAAATCTGAATGCAAACGCGCTGAGTGTGTCTGTGTCCCAAATAGACCCAGTTTTAAACAAACCAAACATGAATGCTTTTTCTTGGGAGGATTTTCTCTTTGCAACATTAGCAATTTACATTTTTATACTTGAGTCCGATAGCAGTGCCCTTTTCTCCTTGCAACAGGTAGCTAGTTGGCTAACGAGCTAACATAACTGACATAATGTATTTAAACCACCATTACCATCATTTGAAAAAAAAAAAAAACTAGTTTCAAAGCCTCTGTACCTTTTTGTTTGTTTGTTTTTTATTTAGCATTTTACTACTCAGCTACCTGTTCTAATCAACTTGAGTCTGCTGTCTCTTTTAAATTGGCATGCAGTCTGCTGCAACGCATCTGGTTACAGATGCATCTTTCAAAGGATGCAGCCACTGAATTAGGACACAGCTTGTGATTTACAACTGCACAGCAGTGCACACAGTTGTGTCATCTCCCCATCTGCCTCCTGAAAATCCCTCACCCCAGTCTGACAGGGAAAACTTCACACCCTGAAAGACATCGCTCAGCAATCCCTGCTTACCTTTTCAATCAGATTCTACCATACAATAGCTAAACATCTAAAACTTCAGCTAGCTCACAACAGCTTAGATCAGTTAATATTGTAGCATTTGATCCAGTACCCAAAATTTGGTCCTGTTCACCTCTAATTACAATTTAGCTTCCGATTACAACTATCCATAACTAAAAACAAGAAAGTCATGTTGCTGACAGACCCTTAAAACTTGAATCTGATTGGAGCTGGCAAAAGTTTAAGTTAGATGTGATGGGTACCAGTTGGCTTAGCTATTCAACATGCTGACTATGCACAGAGGACATGGTCCTTGCTTCTCTGACAGCGGGCTTAATTCTTGCGTTTGGCCCTTTGCTGCCTGTCTTCCCCCATCCACCCAGACTAAAAAGTAAAAAAAAAAAGTAGGTATAAAAATAAGTTGCATAGTGATCTGTAAAGTTTATTTACGTTATTTTTATGTTAACTGATGATGTACAATTTTTTAAGGTGGTTATTCTTATGTTACTTCTGGCATGAAGGTTAAGCTCACAATTGCTTAGACCACTTCCTGCCAAACAGAATAATATCTGTTTGCCAGAACCGGTGTGTGTGTGTGTGAGGATCAGTAGTCAGGACACTGGTGTATATGTGCATGCAAGTAAGCATGCCAGTCCATAATCTTTGCCTGTGTGCATATGTGATATGTTTGTTTGTGGAGGGGAAAAGTGTCCCTGGGTGCTTTGGCCCCTGCCACAAACCCGACTCCTCCTGACATCTGTGAGTCAATTAGCTGACTGAAGAGAAAACATCCCTGCCCCCTCTTTCTCCCACACCCTCCTGTCCTCCCCCCGTCTCCATGCATCCCTTCCTCCAACAACTCCAGCCATCCAGCCAGTTAGGTAGTGTAGCATAGCAGCTCCTGTCTGCCTCGGCTGGTGTGAGGCACTGGGGGAGGGGTGCGAGTCAGGGCCAGGGGGGTGGGAGGGTAGTGGGGGTGATGAGGTTGGATGTCAAGAATGTGGCTCATGGTCTGCTCTTTTGTGTGTTTTGTGCAAGATGAATAGGCCCATGGCAGGCTGGGGTGCTAGTTGGCTGCAGTTCCCCGTTGACTTGTGTGTTAGGAAAGCCTGAAGGCCCTGGCCTTCCCCTCTTGAAATGAGACACACTGATAATGAAGGCTGCTGTGAGAACAACTTTGACGCCCACTACGTATAGACATAACTATTTCAGAGTGTTTTTTCCTTTACAACTCACTCTTGGCTCGATGCTGCTTCATTATCGCTGGTCTTTTCTGCCTGTCTCGATCTCTCTGTCCTCCCAGAGCCCACAATCAGGGTAGTTATTGTTTGCTAAGCTGGTGCGGGGGGTGTTCTTTTTGTGCTCGGTGCATCCCATATTCCCATCCCCACTCGTCCCCAATGCCCTCCACATCCTCAGGCTACTGCTATGGAAATATGCTTCAGTCACATTGCTAATTATTTAAGAGTCGTCACCTCATTAACAGTGCTGGGAGATAATGAATGATTAATAGGTCAGTCTTCACAGCGTCACTGTGTTCTCCCACTCTCTCCCACTCCCGCCCATCACAGTAGCTACTTGTTTGACAGGTTTTACTGGCTCTTGTGGACCATCCAGCCAGTGCATCCCTACTCTTTTCTCCTCTGTATGTGTACGCTCCAAAAGGTAACTGGAAACGTCACCAGTGGCTGTGAGGCAGGAAGTGCAGTGAAGGGGACTTGATTAGTGTTTGTGTCGACAATGATCCCTCAGGCTAGTGAATGCTGAAGAATGGTGTTGCTCAGAAATGCAGGCAGCAGGCATGTGGTGCTGACTGTAAATGACTGACGTTGCTTGGTAATGAGCCAAGATTGGATACATGAAACCTGCTAGGACCCTGGTCATATTTGTTAAGCTTGCATTAAGTCATCGCTGGAGTGCGAACACCTGCAGGCACAAATACCACTTATCACATCTCTGCTATCAGGATAAGCACGCTGGGAATTCTCAGCTGTAGCAAGGAAGTTGTTTCAGTGGTTATCTGGTGCCTCAAACATCCCCTCATGGCCTCCACTTTCTCAGCTTACATGAACTTTGCATTCTTTGGGACATTATGACAACTCTTTTCCATCAACAGCTTAAAACTTTTGGCTGCATCTGCAGTTTACTGTGTTTTATAGGCCTTAAGATAGAAAGGGTATCTTTATCCAGACAAAAGAAGTATTGTTTTAAAAGAAATCCAAGTCTACACTACATGCTTAAAGGTGCATATCACATGGTGACATACATTCACTGCTGGCATAAACAGGAAGCGATTTACCCTCTTTGTCATTTGTTGGATAGTTGCAGGAAATAAAATCAAAGAAAAAAAAAGAGATGAAGTTGGACCAGAGTTTCACATGTTTGAGCTGACGATGAGGTGGAACAGTTACCAAAAGAGATGTGTTTATGCAGCAATCAACAAACTTAATCAACCTTGCTAGTCAGCACCACAATTATGATTTAGTTATTAGGCCTACAGTGCTGATAGTTGAGAAACTGGAGTGGGGGAGGCGCTTTTCAAAATCATACTAGTGTAGTGGTCTAATGAGTGACCCTGATAACTCAAGTCCTCCATTCTGATCAGTCTGTGGTTGTTGTGGCTGCAACAGCTGTTCAAAACAAAAAAGAGTCCCTTCACATTATAATGTCAAGATTTACTGATCAGTTATGTTCTGACTTAAAGCTTTCGGTAAACAAAGAAAAATCTGCCCCCTAGAATGTTTCATCCTGAGCTTCAAGACCACATCACAACAAACAAATGGGATGGGGGGGGGGCATCAATGTTGCAAAACTATCATGAATCTACTCTTATCGACTTTGGAAATTTTTTGACTTAATCACTTGAAAGGTCATTCAGTGTGAGGCAATTATAGTTTATGAAACTAAATTACCTGCTTGCACATCGCTGTCTCTGTGTGCCTGCAACCTCTGTCCCAGACAAGACAGTTTTTTTTTCTTTTTTCAGCTGCTAGATTCAGGCCTTGTTAAGACAAGAAAAGCCTCATTAAAAATTGAAAAGTCTTCTGCATTCCACTGACAGCATTGTAAATGTGACCCTTACGCAGATAATTCTGCTAAAAAGACCGAAAGCAATGGTGTTGGCATGGCAGGCCACTAGTTGGTTGTATAACTTTGTAAAGAAACACTACATATTTTGATTGGAGGCCTTCTTTACACAATCAAGAATTATGGAGAACACTGACTCAAAAAAATGATAACATAACAGATCTATGCTCTATTGGAGAAACGGTACAAGACTCAGTACTTTGTGTCTGAATTTTGTAATTTTAAGAGTAATCACCATGAAATTTACAGTAACTTACTTGGAAAGATCTTTTGTGGTTGTGAGGTTGTAAGAATAAAGGGATAGGGGGAAATTAAACAAGTGGTGATACAGTAAATTTTACAGCAACCTTTTTACAGTGTAGAGTCAGTCAGTACGTTTACATGCAGTTAATAAATTAGACTGTAAACTTTGTCTGCACAAGACTGGACTGCTAAGAGGCATGTAAACAGCTTAGTCAGACCAAGAAAGGACTAAGCATAGCTCGAGTAACACACATTGATAATGTGGCTGGTATTGGATTACGGTTAGATTTGTCCAGTCTCAGTGCATCTGTGCAGTCAGCCAAAAGAGGAAGTAGATAATCATATTAAAAGGGTTGCTGCCCTCATTCAGTCTATGGCTCAAAAACAAAAAATGCTATGTAAAAAAAGAAAGAGCTACTACTGCATTCATCTTAGCCATTGTTGTTAGGATGTTGCTTATGATACACTTATCAACAAAGGACACAGCGCCACCTGTTGTAGTGGAGTCCTATTCTCTTTTTGCATGTATACGCAGACTGGACTTGACCCCCATTGTGACTTTACAATCGAGCTATGACTTTGGTCAGACCTAACCTGAAACACAAGACGAACAGTTTCAGATATCTGCCATGGAAATATTTCACTAGTCCATCTGGGTAGCAGCTCTTCGGATTTGTTTTTCAGAGGCAGGACCTTCAAAAAATCAGCAGCTAGCGATTGGACGACCATTCTGATTGACACACTCACCACAGACCGATCCACAATAAGCCACAGTATGACTTAGCTTATGTGTGCCACTGCTGAGAAATAAGAGATGAACAACAACAGGAACACGAGAAACAGCTGTGATAATGTTGTTAGATGACTGCTGCCGTTTTTTGTAAAGTTAACTTAAGAATCAAAGGAACGCTGACAAGTACGAAAGTCTTGCTGAAGTCATGTCTGCTAGCCACTTCTGCTGCTCCCGCCTCTCTTCCCTGATTGGGCCGGTTAGAAGTTAGCCGAGTGAATTCGTTGGTGGAGCCTGGCAAGATGTATCTGCAGGATTTCAGAAACTGGAGCAGGCAGGTCCATATGCTCTGCAAGGTTAGGTTAGACTGCTGCATGCATGTAAATGTACCGAGTGAGACAAAACACGGCTTGGCAGTTCACCATTGTTGTTATTGTCCTCCTTTGATGTGGTTGACACTGGATATACATGTTATCTCTTCACATTAAGGAAGGTGTGGCATACTCTAGAGATTGCATTTGGAAACTGGTTTCGTAAGTTTGCCACCAAAAACAGTTTTCATACCATGTCTTCATGTAAACATCCTGATAGGCTGTCATGAAACTCAGTCTCCACTCTCACTGTGTTCTTTCTGATAACTGTTTTTGTATAAAGAAATGTATTTTTTTTATTTACTCAGAGCAAGAAGCCACACATTTCAGTGGAAAGACGCAATCTAAATTTTTGTTTTGTTCAGCTTAATTTGGTGACTAAATCATACTTTGTCGGTGAACATGAAATGTTCCTCATGTACGCTGCTAAGAGCACGTGCTTCAGTGACATATGAACCATTTCTGAGAAAGCTCAAGTCTGGTTACTGAAAATGAAGCATCTTAAAAGGCTACAAGCAACAAAATTTTAGACTGTGTTAAAAAGATTAACCCTGTTTTTGACTGTTTTGTTGGTTTTTTATAACCCTAAGATGAGTCAGCTAATTGGAATTTAAATTTAGGATAAACTGACCCAGAAATTAGGCACTCAGGAACATTCCCATTCAAGGAGCCACTGATAAGAGAACAGCACTGTAAAAAAAAAAAAAAAAAGCATGAAAGTGGATCAGATTGAACAAAGAAAAAAAGACATTATTCTTTCATTATTCGATCACCATCACTCTGAGTGTTAGGGCCAAAAAGACTGATGCTACAGAGAGGGGAGGAGTTGAAGAATGGAGGATTAATAAGTCAAATGAGGATAAGAGAGCACGTTTTGGGACAGTGTTTCCTCTAAGGGACTCGTGGTGCAGTGCTTGGTTGTACAATGAGTACTACATGAGTGATTCAGCTTTACAAAGAAGAACACGAGCCTCACATAACATCAACCCCTCATCTGAAAAATTGTGAGAAAGCTTCTTAGATTGTCTTTTTCAACACGGAAAGCTGTGAAGCTGTGAAGAGTAAGAGAAGAAAGAGAATGCAAGCCAGGGTTGAATAATATGTACCAATAGTTTTTTGGTCTTTCTTAAAAATATGACTGCCCTAAAGTCTAAGATCCTGTGAGTCCCTCTTTAGCGTCATCACACATGAGGTCCTGATGTTTCTGAGATCAGTGTAGGACATTTAGGCCTCATGGGAACTTTCATTTCACACACGTTTACACATCACAGCAGGTGATTTTCAGTGTGATCTGATTCTACAGCTCGATGATGTTGGCTTAGGTTAGAGGTGTGCTTAGGCACATGTACAAGTGTTCTGAAAATGGAGACTGTTTCTGTGCTGATATCACTATAACATGTATAGATGTAAAAGCAATACAACCACAAGAGTAGAAAACAATAGGCTGACAAAAGGGGCAGAGCAGCATAGAGTAATGAGCTGCAGGACTCCTAACAATGTGAACAATGTTGTCACCCTGCCCAGTGAGACGTGGTGTATTTCCTTGACTATCACATGCTGTGTTCATGACAGAGACAATGAAACATGGAGAAGGTCTGTGGGGTGTCACACGTGAAATAAGAAGAAGGTGCTGTATTTGAAATGCTGACTCAGCCTAACTTTTGGTCAGAATGTTGAAGTTAAAGCAGGCTTTGAGGCTCTTTGAGAACAGCTACAACAAACCCACTTGAACTCAGATCCTAATTTTTATTCATGCAAATTTATATTAACAGGAAAACCTAGTCAGTTGCATCAGTTATTGGATATTTTTATACGTGATACCAACATTTTTGAGGAATACATTTCATATTGAGGCTTCATTGCAATTTTTCATACCTCATCATCTTATTATTTTACACAGATAGACCACACCAACTTTTGGCTCTACTTTATTTGCAGTTGCAAAAAGAAATCCGATGATAAAATAACAAAACCAATGTGTTGAAACAAGGCACTCAAGTGTGTCACTCTCAAGTGGTCACAGATCAAAGTTTGTTTTCAGGAGTTTCAGCATTCACTTAACTCCACATGGAACAATCCCAAAGTTGTTGGAAAGCTGCTTTAATGTGGTATGTTCCAACCACCCCCGCCCCTGCAAATCACTACTTTCACTCACCCCCCAACTCGTGGCCTCAGGTCTGTGAGTGGCAGTTACCAGGTTTCTCCCCCACTCTACCTTCCAAAGTCCCTCACCCACTTCTCCACCGCAGCATGTTTGAGTCAGACCCTCCCCCTGCGCTCCCTCCCCCATTAGCCTTGACTCAGGCTTATTGCTCTCTCTCAGCTGCTCGGCTGAAACAGCCAGCGTTGATTGGTGGTTGGGACAGAGGAGGAAGCCTTGGGAGTATTTATAGAGACTCTCTCATTTACCAGAACAATAACAACCCTCCCCCACAGGAGAGTGTGAGAGGCGAACTGACTTTTGGTTTCACGTCTCAGGGGACATGTGCATACGAGGTTGTACTTTGTCCTGGTGGATTAGGTAGATGTCCATTCATAGTGATGCTGTGTAAAACTTACCCTAGAACAGGTTGACAGTGAGTTAAACTGACACAGTAAAATCTGAATAAGATCTGTTGTACAAACTTCTGCTTCTTTCTATATAATTAAGTTTATTCTTCATTTGGACGTCAGTTTAACAAGTTTAAAGGAAGAGTTAGCCTTGGGTACTCCTGTCTCTAAGATCAGCATGATAAGAAGCAGCAGCACTAAGTGGTTTAAAGTATCTATATTTCCGTTGCCTGCCAGAGGAGATGTGTATAATGTCCTCAGACAATTCATCACTGCCTGCAACAAGAATCCTGTTATCCAGGAGTAATTAACACAAAGCATGTCAGGAAAGGTTAAACCAACATCAAGTTATTTTAAGGACTTAAAGACATTTCCAATCAGTTGTTTTTACATCTCTGTCAGTATTAAACTTGACGTCTGTATCCGCCATAAGGCTCCATAAATCACAGCCACCGCTGACAGACACTGTCTTCCCAGGATTAGTCAAGCAGGTAGGATTGAACCCGTATTAGATCGGTGACAATTAGTTGATGGTGACAGAGATTAAAGATGGCTTGGGTGATGAGTGCAGTGTTCACTAGATCATGCTTACCGTGGCTCAAAGAGTGAAGGGTAACAGCCTATCTCAGCCTGCAGAAAATAGAAAGTGGTATTACTGTGCAGAGTGAGTTTAGCCACTGGCCTATTTTCAAACCTTGCAGCACTTACACTCACAGGATTTGAAAGAGACTATTGCATGGTAGTAAAACTGAAGTTTACTATATTCTTTTTTGGACTAACAACCTAACAAATCTGTCGGCTGAAGTTTTAATTGCTCTGGTTGTGGCAGATCCCATTCAGATGACCTGATTCAGTTGGAGTCTACAAAATACATGTCTGTATTTAAACACTCACACTATAAAACATGCATGTCATTTCACTGAACTATCTGAAGTGGAACTTTGACGCCCAATGATGCCGGGAGCCTTATTGGAAATGTTGACTCAACACAACTTTCAGTTGAGGAACCGTGTAGGCGGGCCTTAAGCCACCTAGCTCACAGCATCAATGTGGTCGTCTGTCAAGTCAGCATCAAGTGTTTGTGAATGGAAAAGAAGTCTTTACACACCAAACCACTTTCTGTACCCTGCTGTATTCCTGTATATTTCTGCTGTAAAGTTGGACCGTTTAAAATGACTGTTAATGGGGACCACCAAGTTTTTAGAGCAAGTGGACACTTAAAGAACTGATACTTTGTTTTAAAAGGATATTTAATGTGTTTTGTTGTTTTGTCTATAGTAACTGTATCAGCCACAGGGGGTCCTAGCCATCTCAGCCCCAAGAGACTGGCCAAATGCACTGAAACTAGGCTTTCATAGGGCACTTATGTTTCCAGAGCCCAGTGGTCCCACAGCCCTATGTTCCCACATTTCTAGGACTTTCGAAATTAGTTCTTGTTTTCTCAAACCTCCAACACAATATTTGGAAGAACTTTATTGTAAATGATTGAATGAGTAATTTCATCTAAATTTAGCAGCAGCAGAAATCATCACAATAACAGTCATTACAAGAAAAAATAAAATAGGCTGATTGAAAAGGGTTCTGGCTGAAGCAGAGTTGAGAGATGCCAAACCCTTGATTTTATTTCAAACAAAATGAAATGTTCAGACAAGCAAAACCAGATTTTGAAAAGAAAGAACAACAACTTAGAACTGTGGGAACATAGAGCTGTGTGAACATAGGCAGGCTCCACACCACTACACACCACTGCCACAGGGGCCATGTGCATCATATTATTTGGCCAAATTTAAGACAATTTGAATGAAAATACCAATGTTGGTGTAAGTGAAGTCTGTATGGAGAATATTCTCTGTGCTTTATCTTGCTGCCAAAGAGCCTCTGTGTTTGGCACTGTTTTGCACAATATGTACGTGTGTCTTTGCCCACAGCACACTGCTGGTCTGCTCTAGTCTGTGGGCTTCAAAAGAGACAACAAATACAATCAAACTAAAAAAAATACCCAGAGATTCTGTATGTAAGGATGACGTGCTGTTTGCCGTAGATACAAGTGGATACCTTCATACACAGAATGAATGAGACTCTGCAGGCAAAGTGAGACGTGAGATGTATTTGTGGTCCAAATGACGCTATCATGCCTTTGCTCCAGCTGGTTTGTTATGTACACTACAAAAAAAGAAAGCATTACACTTGACAAGAAAATATCTATGCAGCAAGTTAATTTTGTTTAAGAAGAATTGATATAAGAATGCGAAAATGCTAGTTTTTGAATGAAAAAAAAATTATAGACATATATTTATATTTATGAAGAAAGTTTAAAAAAAAGTGAAAAAGAAAACTTTCTGAAGCACAGTAACAAATGAAATATAGAGAATTGGGCGCTGGCTTATACAGTATCTCCTTCACATTGTTTTTACATGTTTTTATACAGATCTAGGCGATTCAAGTCGCTAAAATCTATTTTCTAAATGACATACTACATTTCAGTCTTAAGTTAAACACCTTGAGGGTGTCAGTTAAACACATTTTATCTTGGTGAGACTTAAGGAGAAAACTAATTTAGATTTTAACAAACAGATTCCTTGAATAATTGAGACAAAAAAAAAACTCTGTTCATAATCAATCTAAGATTATACCCTAAACCTTAAGATGAAATAATAGCAAGTTAAACACTTTTAAATCTAGGTGAAATGTCTATTAGATCTACAGCTCAGGATTGAAATCTTGGAATTTGCCAGTTAATTTGCAGTGAACGAGGCCAAGCTGCCTTGCATCTCCTGTTGGAATTCACTTATTGCACATTGGATGTATGGGGAAGCCACCTAGTCTTGCAGGTCACTTCTACACATAATGTATCACTGGTCCCATCAGATGGGGCATCCAGAGGTCTTTTAGTTAGCACCTATTGACGTGACTCTGGATGGTAAAAATAAACAAACTTCCAGACTCAGTCACTTTTAATAAAATAAGTTTGTGTTAGAAGCCCTTTAATAAGAACTAATAGGAACTGTTTAAATCCATCATTGTAATTTGGTTTACTTCTTCACCATCACACAAGCCTGAGGATGCCGTGCAATATGAAAACACGATGCTATCAGTGGATCACTTACAAGGTAAAGAGCTTGTAAATAAATAAATCATTGGTTGCATAGGATGCAGGATAATGTCGAACAGCTATCATCAAAATGTGTGAAAAGTCCCATGACAGTAAAAACTGCAGTTATTGCATACTAACTTTGCAGCTGGAGGGAGGAAGCTGATTTCCAATCTGCATGACCCTGACCCTAAGGACGCGGTCACACTGGCCAATCGTGCCTAAGCACGCTTCAGCCGTAAAGCACGTTTGAAATGGCCAGCACGGTTCCCTTCTGTGCTTTGGCACGCTTCGAAGAGGTGGGCTTCGGCATGATTTACTTCATGCACAAGCACAAGCACGCGGACAGCGCGTGCGATCCATTACGAATAATCACCACGAGCATATCTCTCGACAATCATTTTAAACAAAGCGGGGGTGTTAGAGGGGTGTTAGAGGGCTGTGTCGAGCGAAAATGACTTAATATAAGTCCAAAAGTAACTAAAGTTGCAGCAGTGCTCTCTGTGTCTCATTGTGCTGACTCTGATGAGATTGCACTTCATGTAAACAGACGCTTCATGATGACGGAGGTGGGCTGTGCACGTGTCTGATACCCACTAAAGTCTGGTTCATATAGGGGTAGTGTGACCGCTGGCTGTACTCTACAGCTGTGGAACAGCGCTGCAGGGGGGCAATCGTGCTTAAGCACGGCACGATTTGGATGGCCAGTGTGACCACGCTCCAAAGCCCCATTTCCACCAAGCGGTTCAGTTTGATTCATCTTGGCATGGCAGATCCACAAATAACGGAGATCAGACATCCCACCTTTTGGGGACCCTTCCGTAGGGTTGCCAGACTAAACTCACCTGATCCTGGAAGGTGGAGCTACAACACTGCAGACTGTAGATTGGTCAAAAGAATCGTCACTTACCGTACAACAGTGGCTGTATTTCTCCTTGCGGCACACAGCCTTCTCTGAAACAAAACCTGATTACACTCTGTAATGAAGAGTCACATGCCAATCTCAAAGAAGATGAATTGCTGGATGTTTCCCATAGTTGCCATTTGATTACTGTGTCGTGTTTTTCTTCTTTGTTTGATTCATTAATAGGGTATACTGTGTCGAGCTGCTATGGCGTCACGCTATCATTTAACTGATGGGGCTATTGGCATCTGGCTTACATGCCGCCTACTACAAGGGGGCACGGTTAGCCGTGGAAATTCAAACAGGTCCAGGCTTAACTGAGCGGATCTGTACCAAACCATAGTGATCCAAACCGGACTGCTTGGTGGAAACGGGGCTTGTGACTGGATTTGAGCTTCCATATGGAGAATGGTTTCTGTAAATGTAGAGACATTGAATGCACTGTTGTTTATAATTTCTAGTATGTTGGCTGACTGCTAAAATATTGTATCCTATCCAGGAAAATGGAGTTTCAACCAGCCAGCAGTGCCAAAGCAGAAGTTGATCTTCAGTGCATCAACCGGCAGACAACTCCTTAGTTCAGAACATTCACCTTCCACTCCACCACACTTGAGTGGGTGCCTTTTCTCCATTCTCAGACTCTGAGAGAAGAGATGAACATTGGCCTTTACAACTTCACAGACTCTGCTTGCACCCTTGATTTCTGAAATAGATGGTTTCAAAGCAGTGGCTCCGTGTTTTGTGGGCTTTATGGTCAACTTCAAACACAACAAAGTTGTAGGTTGCAGGCAGATAAAGTGCTAGCACTGTAAACTGAGACTGCATCTTCTGACAAAGCAGTTATCAGCACTGTGTCGTCTCAAGCAGAGTCACCAAGAAATGCTGAGGCTTTTTATAGTGAGCGCTCAAACAGATCTGCCAAGAGGACACGTGTATGAATTATGTTATAGGCTGAAACCTGTGTGAAATCAACTCAATACTGCAAGAGCAGCACTTTTATTGCATGTTTTACGGTGTAGCACAGGGGTGTGTCCATGCTGCGAATGGAAGCACCACTTCCAGCCTATTGCTGCTATAAACACAGTCATGTGAATTTTTTTTACCATTGCTCTTTATCCCTCAAATAAAGACACATGCACAGTTTCACAGAAGCATAGAAATCAATAAATGGCTCAAAGAAAGATGTGCGGAGGCCTGACCTAAAACTACAGACCACCGTTAGAGATGAGGGTAAATCTGAGAAACAAGCATTATGTATATAGAAAAAAAACAGCCTTTAAACGGATAAGACTGCAGCGCATCCCCCAACTCATTACAACACACGCTTGTTTTACGGTTTACTATCACAAAATGCACATCATCCAGCACAATCATGGCTGATTGGGAATTCATGCAAATATCTTTAAATTTAGGCAGAAGCGGAGATGTGGTTGGTGAGCTCCAGAAGGTTTCAGAACACTGGAAGTGCTCTCTGATGCAAATGACACCATAAGTACAAGCTTGTGGCCCTGGGATAAAAGGACAGGATGTTTTGATGCGTTTTAAAGGCCTCTTTGTCATATTGTCACAGAGTGGAGTAACCTTGCGCAGAAAAAGTGCCCTGCTATAAGAGCGCTTATCCAAACACAACAGAAACTCATGTTGATTGTGTGTTTGTGTTTGAGTGACTGGCTGGGTGAGTTTTTTCACATAGCACTAACACCTGGGAGTGGCTTATTAACACTTGCTTAAAGTGGCTGGACAATGTCAAACAATGACAAACGCCTGCCAGTGGTTGCCCATTTATAGACGAATTCCCAGGACAATAGATTGGCTTGCTCTCCCAAAGTGATTCTATTCATTTGCAATTGCAGGCAAGAGGTCGTTGTCCTGAAGTGGGCAATCAAGAGGCATGTGCATCTGCAGAGTCGAAGTACAAACACACACACACACTCACACGTACACTCATGCACAGACACAGAAAACAAACACACGTGCCTGCATCCATAGTCCATACACGTAAAAACCAAGCAAACACACGTAGCTGTGCACTGTTGCTGCAGCCAGTGTGGCCTAGAATAGCACGCAGGCTACATTCCTCTGCCCTCCCTCCTCTGCTTCACTGAGGCCAACACACAGCAGACTGGTGGGTCACATGGACACACAGTGATCTCAGTGATCTTGGGGAAGAGGTGTGCATGCATACTGTGGCTGTATGAACACAAGGGGCAAATAGATACATGGGTGCAGACAAGTTGAGGAGATTGATTTCAACACCAAGTATTAAGTTGTATAAACATAAATTTTACATAAGGAAATTTTAATTTAAAGTATATCAAATCTGTCAAATAATCTGTAGTTTTACTGCTTTGCTTTGTTTTCCTGATGCAAGCAGCAGCAGTTACAGGTAAAGATAAACAAGATGTCCAAATACGCTTTTAAAAAGAAACAGTGGGGAGGAGGGTATTTAAATTGGCTACTGTGTCACAGCTCTCAAACAGCCCCTTTTTTCTACGCCCATGCACAATTATATTAAGTAGGGCCAATAGGAACAAAGAAGAGGCAGGACCGAGGCTCCACCTCTCCCCGACTGCCTTCCTCTGAGCTTTTTAGATGTACATAATCCCTGAGTTGACCCAGAAAATAGGCAGTCGTTTCAAGATCTGATGCGGCAGTCTTTGTGCACACCGTCCCCGCTTGAGCATGAAGCGTAACCCAGTGGAAAACATACTGTAATTCAGAGGAGATTTTGCGTTTACAGAAGGGGAACTGGTTTAAAAGACGGAGCCGAAGCAAAGTCGCGCAACTTTGTGGAAACGTAGCGGATACGGGTAAGTGATTTTTATCGGATTTATTCGGAGGAGAAATTGAGGTTTTGGTGTGTGGTGGTCTCAGGGGCTGCTGCTGCTGCTGCTCCATTGTTTGCATTCCCTTTTTTGAAACTCGAGATAAGATAAATTGACAATTTAAGGAGATGCTCCGGGGAATCATCGCATACAAACATTTTAACAGATCAGCGCAAAGTATTCGGAGAAAATCGAAGCCCTTTGTTGAATTTTCTGCCCTGTTAGAAATGTGGTGATTCAGCTGTTGGGGAGATGTTGCATGATGTCAGTGTTCTTTGTTGCAACCTTACGTGCGTAAAATGTAACAGATTTCTCTGCTTCGGCTGACATGCAACATACACTGTGTTTAGGAAATGCATTAAGCGATGCACGAATTTTCCCCTCTTTTGACGATCGCTTCGTGCACAAACATCCAGCCTGTAAAGCGTATCCCAACAATGTATATCAACCTGTGATTCCAACCTGGGCGTTCATTCATTGGCACAAAGAGGGGAGGTTTTGGGAAGACCAAACAAACGAGTACGGGTTTCTGTGTTTGTCGAAAGGCAAGACAGCCTTGCAGATATTTTTTCAGGAAGCGTATTCAGTGGCTACTTATGAGGTCCAGTAGTGACACAACAAGGTGGACTGAATCTTAGTTTATTTTCAGTGAAGGTAAAGCAAGTGGTCACTATAACAGAATATTTAAATGAGCTGCTCTAGTTTTTGTAACATCACCAGGCACTAGTGGTTGGATGCAGGGCTACCATGTTCCTGCCTTTGTAGCCCTGCTTCACCTTCCAGTGGATGTTTATCCTGCTCTGAGCATCTTGTCACCCTTGCATTGTCCTAACACTGTCTCCTCTGCACCCAGACAGGAGGCATGGCAGACCATCTGATGATGCCCATGAATCACAGCTCAGCGGGCACCAGTCTCCACGGTTACAGGATGGGCATGAATGGCGGCCTGCAGGCAGGTCACCAGCAGCATGCCAACCAGCAGGGCATGCGGGCGCTGCCCAATGGACAGATGATGCACTACGGTGGTGCTCAAGCCAACATGGAGAACGCCATGAGACAGCGACAGGGCATGGTGAGCGGACCCATGAACGGACAGATAAACGGAGCCCAGATGGGTCACCACCAGATGACCTCTGGAAACATGATGTACAATGGCCAGCCACAGCAGCAGCATCACCCCCAGCAGCAGCATCATATGCACCCACAGCAACACCAGCAACACCAGCAACACCAGCAACAAGCCCAGCACCCACAGCAACAGCAGCAACAGTTTATGAACGGAGGCTTAACGTCCCAGCAGCTCATGGCCAGCATGCAGCTACAAAAACTCAACACGCAGTACCATGGACACCCTCTGGGGCCTATGGGTGGGAACCACATGGGACCCACTGCCCAGTATCGCATGAACCCTGCTCAGCTGGCTAACATGCAGCACATGGCTGGACCGGCTCTGGCCTTGAATGGCATGGATGCAGATATGATTGACGAGGAGGTTCTGACCTCGCTTGTTATGGAGCTCGGGTTGGACCGAGTCCAGGAACTTCCAGAACTCTTCCTGGGCCAGAATGAGTTTGACTTCATCTCAGACTTTGTCAGCAAACAGCAGCCGAGCACTGTTAGCTGCTGAGAGGACCTTATCTGCAGAGGAGCATAATTGGAGACAGAAGAGTGAGAGTTATCCAGGACGGAAGAAAAGTGCTCACCTCTTCACTTTTCTTCAGCCAGCTGCTCCATGTTCAACTTAAGTTGTGACGCAGAGTGCACAGAAGAGAACTCTGGATATCCACAGGGAACACACGGTGTCTCACATGTGGCCAGAGGAAGGCTGGCTTTACAGGGCCTAGCTCCACCTCTCTCATTGCCTGGACATGAATGTAATAAAGAAATGCTGAAATTCTTAAAAGCCACTCTGAACAAGGCTATGACACTGTAGCCTCCAAGTATGAACTCCATGACAGTTTACCAGTAAAAAAGGTGTATTTATTTATTCCTATCTGAGAAATTGATATAAAGAACAACCACTTGCTCTGTTCAGGAATGAAGAGGTTTTATTGAATAATATGGGTGAGAAATAAATGTACTTTCTCGGCTCATTAATTAGTTTTGCTCCCATTCAATCTGATTTAGCATTAAAAACATGCTCAGATGGGAAGGTTATCAGCAAAGAGCAGAAGCCAGTCACGACAGAACTACAATGTTATCTCATCTGAATGGGAGTGTCATCCAGATCTTAAAAATGGTTCACTTTTTTGTAAAGTGCTGCCTTTTTAGATGTGATGTTCTCAAAAACCTACTGCTTGTACTGTATGAAGCTGTAAAACTCCAACATGTCCACACTGTTGTGTTCTATTGGAGATGTAGAACCGCCTTAATCGCGCAGATTCTTATTTATTGGTTGTTTATATTGTCCCCTCTCTTTTTTGTGGTCAAGATGGGGGGATGGTCTATGTGAAAGGGGTTGGTGAGGATCAATAAAGATGGCCTGGATAGAAATGTGGCCTGCTTTTCCATTCATTGCACAGTTCTTTGCCCAGGGCAGTGGAGAGCAAGCTAAGTACTTGAGTTAACCTTGGGGTGAAGGGAAACTTCAGTTCCTCTCAAGTCAGGGATGGGAATATTTAAAGAGATGTAATATTTATGCAGTCTGAAGCAGATATATGCTCGGCTCCAAGACTCCTAGGTGTCAGTATCATATCTTTTCCTATAGCTGACATTTTTATTGCTAAAGTCAAAGCTGCTGATGGCAGTGTGATCAAAACATGTTGATAATTAAATATGTTTGCTTTCGGTTAGCAAAAGAGCAATTGTTCTATGCCTCTGTGCATCTGATATGACAGCTCAGGTAATGAATATCTAATGGGAATCTACACTGTTGTCATGCACTGACAGCTTAGCTGGTTGTGATGTTTACAATCATTGCTAACTACCCCTGCAAGCATGCATGAGCAGGAATTGAACAATTGGTTTCTTTTCTAAATGTTTGAATCTTAACAGTGTGTTTGTTTGTGTGAGGTTGGGGGAGGTGGAAGTGACCAAAGAATGCTTACCTTGATGGGGGTTTAGCAGACTTAAAGCTTGTAAGCCTTGACTCAAAGATAGGGCTGCTTTTCACCACAGCTTTCCCAGTGCATGGTGGGAGAAACTGACCATTTGCTCATGGAAATTGAAAAGCAGCCCCTTTGTGGTCTCTTTTCACCCATTTAAAGAATAATTTATCTTTCACTATTATGAAATGAGGATTCTCTGTGGTTTGCTAGATTTGGTGCCTCTGGGCTATGAAATGTTTGATTGAGGTCATGTTGTGAATGGTACTGCCACAGTTAGCTTCTCATATTATCAGCAGACGGACGTTTGAAAGTAGCAAGGGAGCAATGTTAATGTCCAGTCACAGAAATAGTGTTCCCTGATTCCACAGCAAGACAAATGTGTCAAAAATGTGATTTCTCTATAAGTGAAGTATCTTGTCCAGAATCTGGTCTGTGTCCAAGTTACAGGCAAATACTTAAGTGTATGTGCGTGGTTTTCTTGGCCTGATACTATCAAGAGAATGGCCCATAAGTAGGCCAACAGCCTTGGCACAGTGCTGCGTAACGGTTGCATGTCCCTCGCTCAGAGCCAATCTGGTTAGATGGTCTGGTGTGTGGCACATGGGGCATGTTGGCTCACTGTCGGAATTCCGTATCCTCATGTATCTCATAATCACATGCGGCACTGAGTTCCTCATTTTGCTGCAATTAACTGCAAAGGAGTTGCAGCTTGATTTTGACTCTAATGCCACAAATGAAAGGCTAACTATGCTGAACAGCCATGTTTGCTCCCAATCCAGTGTTGTGATCTGAAGAGGGCCTGGTCTAGACGCAGGCATAGCAGGGTGGGACACCTCAAACGGTTTACAGTTACTTCTGTTTTTCTTAGTCTCGTTTTTCAGCCCACCCACAGAAACTGCTCACAAAACAGCGTCTTCCTGTGGCTGTTTTCTCACTGTAAGTCAGAGCAAAAGCCACATTCAGATGGAGATGCAAAGTGAATGTTAAGATCTGTCAAATCTACATAAAGAAATTGATTTTTAATATAAGGGGATTTTTTGTTGCTGATGTTGTTTTACTACATGGGTGTTTTCTACGCCGGGTTTTCCCACGATAATTTTGCAGTTCCATATTAAACCATACAGTAAGCATCAGGCTAAGAATGCTAAATGCATTCCAGATTAGATTCATTCCCATATTTCTGTGCACATTGCTCATTATATGTTGGTGCATTCAGTTTTGTTTAACTTTGCGGGCTTTGGTCCAGTTGGTGCCAAGCCAGAGCTCATGGTAATCCCAGGCCCTGGTGCCAGTGATGGATAGGTGGTCATTTAATGCTGTCACGCATGGCCAGGTCTTCACATGCACACACGGAGCACACAACCTGATCAAACAGGCTGCAGGGATGTCTAAATATCAATGTGCAGCCATGAGAAGATAACAGATTCATGTCTCATTTGTAGTTGTAGCGTTCCTCCAAGATGCTTCGAAAAAGGAGGTGTTTGAAACTAATGGTTTCACTCCTGATGTACATGAGAAATTCCACAAGCAAACACAATTCTAGGAATTGTTACTTCATAAAAATGAACTGATTGGTAATTATGAGATATTATGACTGGGTGAGCATTTGTTTTCAGAGCTAATTTGGAGATCAAAAAGAGGTTTCCCCTGGTGTGATTAACTGTAAAGCATCAAGTGAAACACACAATGAAAGTGAGAAACAAAGCAAGAACAAAAACTCGATTTTCCCAGATGAGTGGATGAGTTATTTATTGACAGCATGGGGCATGTTTCACTCAGTGTGTGTGTGTGTGTCTGTGTGTGTGTGAAAGCTGTGCTCAGAGGGCACGTTTGAACTTGTCTGCTTCAACAAGTGAGTCTGGAGGTTTTTTGTGCATGTTTTGTGTTAACCTCGTGTGTGTAGAAGTGCGAGTATAAGTGCGTTTGTGCTGGCAGGGGGTGAATAAACAGCAGAGTCCCCCGGGGCAGGGTTCATTCAGTGGACATGTTGCTCAAGCCGAACTTCCTGCTTTTCTGGCTGCACAGTCACCTTGTATCCTCCACCTGACATGTACTCATATAAGATTCTGCTCTTTCCTCCCTTTTGTTTGGAGCATCTTTAAAAAGCATTACAAATAGAAACAGGCCTCTTATGGAAAACATCAGTTGCTGCACAGTTGGATTCTGCTGCCGGCCTTCTTGGTCAAACTCAGCGTCCTTTAAGCAGCAAAACTTTTCCTCTTCTCCCACACGAGAAAAGGCAATATAATCACATCATGCTTTCTTTCCTGCAGCCACATAGTTAAGCTGCGTCTGGGTAATTGTTTTGTTTTCCATATGAATCCAGCTGAAGAGGCTTTTAAATGCAGCCGTCTACCTTATGTGAATGCAGCCTCCAGAGGTAAGTGGCTGATTTTGGCATGTTGGGGCAGGTGACACACAGGTTGCTTAGTGACAAACACCCCCACCTCCCTTTCCCCCAAATCTGCGGTTGAATGTTTTGCCAGCGCTTTGAAGTAGAAGGAGGGTGTGTAAATAATTTATTTTGCTGCACACAGCTGACACTTCTCTTTGAGCCAGGCTCAAAAACACTGAGGTGTCCCAACAATGTCTAAAGGTGGTGAATATTTAAGGGTTGTGTGATTTAGACGCTTGAGCCAACATGAGGTTTTGCAGTGGTGGCAGAAAGTCAACATCATGTGTCAGCACAAACCCGGAAGGGATAAACTGCTAACGAGAGTTAAAATGTTTGTTTTCACAATTTTAAAATTTAATACATGCTTGTTTTGACATATTTAAAGGCTTTTATTGTGTCATTCAACTAATTCAGCCACAGAAAGAACCCTAAATCATCTATTACACACAATTTTACACTCCTAAAGTTCAATGACTGTTACAGCAGTAAACAGCTCATACAAAAGGGCAAAACAATTCAAAAGCTGTGCACACATACTGTGGTGAAGATTAACATGTCATACCTTTGTTGACAGGTGTCAGCAAGGTATTAAATCTACCAAGGTGTTGCTGTCATCACACCTCTCCGTACAGGATAATATAGAGAAGAATTTGTCTCAGCAAAATACATTACAAGTGTCACAGAGGTAATATTTTCTAGAGCTGCCTTCCAAGAAGTTAATGTTGTTGTTTTCACTCTCTGTTCTTCCAATCTCATTCAAATCCAGCCTGTTTGATAGGGCACAGTTACAAGTTGGTAGGTTGGAGTAGAGGGAAATAGTATTAACACAAGCTATGTACTGTACACAGTGTCTTTGTGAGCAGGGCTTTAAGCCTGCGTGCTAATCTGGTGACAGTGGCAAGCACATGCTACAACGAGAGTAACAGGCTATAGGCTGGGGGTGGAATTAATACAAGAGAGCAGTTCTTGTCAGAGCTTTTTTATAGTAAATCTCTATACACTGTCTGATCAAAGTGTGTATGCCAACAACATAATCATGTTTGTTTGTATGCTGGCTCTTTCCTCCTTTTTTACACTGTTGTGTTTATTCTATATGGGATCTGTGCTTTATATTCATGGAGAGATAATACCCACCGTGCTGTGTGTTATCAACATTTCCCTCGCAGGAAAATCCCAACATTAGCAGGCCCACACCATCTGTGGATACGGGGATGACAGGGTGAGTGTGCTGGGGCGAGAGCTGTCATTGCAAGGTTCTTAGCAGATATTATCTCTCAAACGAAAGTCGCTGGAGACAAGCAAGCTGAGCAGGTCTCATTTTTTTCAAAAAAGTTAAATCAAATTAAGTTCTGAGGATTCTGTCACTACACATTGCAGTCAATGGACCTATTTTTATAACTACACCCATGATATTTCCTGATTCTTCTCAAGGATGATGGATTTTTTCCCTTTCTAATCTTATTACAGAGACTTAAAAAACCCGAGAGACTGACCAATAAAAGACAGACATGTCAAATACTGCAGAGCATTTCACATCAGTGACTGAATATCAAGCTGAATGTTTACCTTGAGTAATGCTTAAAATATGTTTACATCATGTATACAGTGAACTTTGCACATCAAAGTTATTATTTGTGTTGAACATTTTCTGAAACCATTTCCATAAAATCTTGTTACTTTGATCAAATCATGCTGAACATACTTAGAGGATTTTCATTACATCTACCCAGAGCTCTGAAATTCTGGCCCCTGATTGGTTGGCTGCTGTACTTGTTAATAGATTGAGCCAACTTACACACATCCAACCCTCACATTACACCAGTATCATCAGGCAGACAAAGCTCAGTATTGGTATCTGTGCCATTTGTTTTCTATATATGTAAATTTTTGTAACACGTTGTGCTGGAGAAATGGTTGGACTGGATATGATGTCCATTATATGATAAAATCTCTAAAATGACCTCTTCATGACTAATCTGTAAATGTTCCAGCCCAGAATCAGTATCAATATCGGTGTCAAAAATCCCATAATGGTAGTGCAGAGTAAATTTGGCTATTGCACACTATGCTCAGTCTTGATAAAAACATCAACCTGACAAAATCTTTTTTTTTTCATCACTGGGGTCGACACCCTCACCACAACTGCCAGTCAAAAAGGCATGATGGGAATCCTGGCATCAGCTACAGGGAAGCAGTTAAACTTCTTTTTATTCATTGTTTCTCTTAAAGTTTTCTCTCATTCGTCCAAAGACTACAACATGCCAAGCTGGTTCTGCAAAGAGGTTGGCATTTCTTAAGCCTTGCGATGGCACCTGAGGCACAAAACCGAAAGAGTTGTATCTTTTTCTCACAGTTGGAACTGATCTGCCAGCCGCAAAACTTCCTCTCAGACATATTGAAACTTTCATTGCTCTACATCCCGTAACATGTTGGGTTCACAGGGTACATGACTCAGGAGCACTGCCCCATGTTGTTGGTAAATAGCATGGCATAAATTCCCCAGAGTGCTAAAAGTCAATTTTTGACTATATAGATGTGGTTTGTCGCTTTACTGTTTCAGAAAACCAGTCCCATGATGTTGAATAATCCTGTAAAAGCTGGCTGCCACTCCATCACCCAAACAACAGCGAAAAGCTGATAAAAATCCCACAGTGGTGTTAGGGGCTAAAGTAAAAAACTTGCCTCACAACATTCACAAACACAATATGCAGCACAAGGAGCTGTTATTTCTATAAATAGCACTGGCTTCATGCACAACACTTTGGCTACTATTACACATCAACAAGCACAGGCATCAGCCACGAGCTCTGAGCTTGTCACATGTGCCTGAGCGGAACACACAAACACAGCACTGATTGTGTGTGTATGTGTCATATGCTCACACTCACACAGACGTGCATTCATACTCATCCATGTCAGTTAGAATCAGAGGGTTTGGTCACTGTTCTCAACCCTGTGCTTTCCTGTTTTCACTAGAAGGATGTGGTTAGATTTTCTGTCTTGTGCTGGGTTGTTTCAGCAGACACAAGTCATTCTGTCGCCCACATGCCTAATAGCCCACTCGTGTGCTCGCAGAAACAATGACAGCAATATTTACAAGAAGCAGTGTGAACAATAGGTGCACATAATAATAAAAGAAAGAGGGCCTTTAAATAATTAAAATAACTACACAGCAATAACAGGGAATTACTGACAAGGGAGCAGTAAAATAATAACAACCACATGGAGCATCTTTATGCGGTATAAAAATATCACTGAGATTATCATGCTGAGGCTACCAGATGGAGATATGGCCTCCCATGGCAGTGCATGATAGTGAGTCCCAAGGAGAAATAGCAAGGAGACAAGAGTGCACAAAGGAAAACAGGGCTGTGCTGCCCTCTGTTGGTGAAACGCTGTAAATGATTTTTTTTATAACAAATACCCTCGAAAGAGTACATTTATAAATAAAACTTAAAAATCTTTTTTTCGACTTAGAAGCTTTAACTCAGTATTCAATTATAAATATATGTTGTGAAAGGTTCAACTTTTCAAACAGTTTATGTAGTTTACTACATGTTATGTTTTTATAAACCTGTTTGACAAGGTTTAAACAAACTAAAGTGACAAATCATTGTCCTAATCTATACAGCACAAAAAGCATATATACATCAGGTTGTTAACAGATGATGTCATCACCATCTGTATCCTTAAGAAGAGAACTGGACTAATGAGTAAGAAAGGACAGAATGTGTGCATGTGTGGTGGGTTTTCTGTAACAGGGTGAGCTCATTTCAACCAATTTTTCAAAGGTTAGGCTAATAATACAAATATGGAGAAGTACTTGAAATAAATTCTGACTTTCTTCTAAGAATTCTGAGATCATAATTAGAATGCTGAGGGGAAAATGTCAGAAAGCATGAAAGAAAGCATGCCTTTTTTTCAGAATTCCAACTAGGAAACCCAACAAGGGATGCACCGATACCTATCGGTGGTATCAGTTATCGGTGCATCGTTGAACCTCAAAGCTGGATCGGTATTGGTGGAAAGAAATCCATGTTGCTGATCCAGGCAAACAGCTCTGTTTTTTTTTTTTTTTTTAACTGCGCTCTTTGCTACTCAATTTAAAATGTTGCCTCTGATGCACTTGCTTTATTTTTGCTGCATTGCCAGTCAACAGGGTATAAAAAAATCATTTGATAAGAACTTGTGTACATTCTGAAGAACTGTTTTGATGGTAAACATTTAAATATTTCATAGTTTAAAGAAATATTAACTTCAGTAATTCCATATACTAATTTTTGCCTTTTAGCCAAACCCTTACCAGTCTTATCCCACAGTAGGGCATGCAGGTTGTATAGGCATTGGTATCGAAACCACAAAAGGTGGATGAGTGCATCCCTAATCTCAACACTTAATCTGGAATGTTGACCAAAAAAAGGGAAGAAAATGTCACTATAACCTAAGAATTTCTTAATTGTCTGTTTATTTTTTTAATGACCTTACCTCAAAAACATCACTTTATTGCTCCCATTCATTTTTTGCGAGGTGAGAAGAATGGCCTCAAAAATGAACAAACAAAAACAACACTAGTGGCATCTCTTACTGAAGCCAAGTTTTCGCAAAAAAAGGCAAACAAAACAAATCTTTAACAACTAGCTGGGCCCTGAAAATGCTAGTTTCTCTGCTAATTGTTTCAGTACCTCTTCTCCTCTAACATATCCTCATATCATCAGTAGTCAAGCTTTAGTTTGTGGTAAAAAAGGTCTCTTCTCTCATCTTTCTACTTTTTTCCTTGTTTTCGATGTATTCATATAATTTCGGCTCAATGTCAGGTAACCAAAGACTGTTTTTTTGTATGATTTATAACATACAGCAATTGTATTGTACACACACTGCTGCAAAATACAAAAATAAAAACGATTGAATTATTATATATTTATTGAACAATGTTAAGTATGATAGGGCTCTCCTTGTAGGAACTCTAATAATATAGTATAAAAATTAAAAAAGTACAAATAACATTGACCAGACAAGGCATTGTAAACAACATCCAGAATAAGAGACCAGGAACAGATTTCCTTGTGGCAGTATCATCAGGATTTTTTTTACCTTTCATGAAACAAATCTTTCTCCCGTTGTTCATGTTTTCATTGCAAAATTGTGCCTCAAACAGAGACATTAAGAAGAAGCATTCCCAGCAGCTGGGATTAGTGTTTTCTTTTCTTCCTTAAAGGTTTCTTTCTTTTAACTTATCCCACATAAACCATTAAAAAGGCAAAAATACAAGTCAATAAGTATAAGTACAAAATATGAAATGTACAGATTAAGTGTAACATAATAAAGGCAGGCCAAAAGTGCCTTCAACAGTTGAAATGGCCACATATGACTTCAAGTTATACTGAAATACAAAACTGATGACGGACAGGTGGGTGAGCCCATGTACCACATGCTGCCTCAGGGCTGGATTGTGCTACACAAAATAAACGTTCCCCATCAGATGAGGTCAGGAAAGGGTTATGTAATACCAGATATGGTTTTCTGATAGAAGCTGCTACATGTGAATGGTCGGAGTATGTCCGATATGCAGTGCATGATATACTGATCCTATAGCTGGAGATGGGCTGGGAGTCTAGTCCTTTGGAAGGCTGCTCGACAGACTTCCTCAAGCACGTTTAAGCTTATCGATGTGGAAAGTGAGTTTGAGGGCAGGCCCGAGCTTCAAGCCCATGTATTTCATCATCATGTCACTTCGCAGCAACAGGAGCGCTTTGCCATCAATCTCCTGCAGCAGAGGGACAGGAGGAAAAACAACAGAGAGAATTCGTAATGTGACACCTTCTTCTACAGAATATTTCAGATATTCCAAAGAGAATACATACATGTTTTCTGAAAAGGTCGGCGTGTGGAGCCAGCACTGGGTCAATGTCTCTGATATATTGCATAACATCCTCCACTGTCCACAGGTTTGGGTCCTGACCGCTGGGCCTTGGGCTCTCCCGGAAACTGCCTGAGCCTAAGAATGAAGAAGCTTAAGTTTAAATCCATGGAAACTGTTTCGGTGGGTTTTTAATATGCCTGTACCAAGAATCTGAAATCTGATTTTAGGTTTCATCTGCAGTTGGTAATGTTTCCTTGAAGCTCAGCAGATGGTATGGTCCAGGAACTTTCTGAGAAACATGGACTCAAAACCTGGTTTGTAACCAGTTGTTAAATGCAAGGTGCTTTTTCACTATCAAAAAAACCTTCAAAGGCCTTTATTTAACAGAAAATCTTTTGTTTTTGCAGCTATTAAAAACTAGCCTAGAATCTAATATCTTGAAATGCAAAAAAAGAGAATAAAAAATACCAAATAAATCGAGGAACGACTCTTCAGGCTGCGGTTATAATTAGTTTTAGCAATTAGTGCCATTTAATGATTACGTTTTCAGGCAGGATGATTGATTTTTATCCTCTGCAAGAACTTTTCTGTTTGGGAAATTTGAGTATATTTCCAATTTATTCTTCCTGTGCTGAAATGATACTGCACAAAATACAGCATTATTTCAACTCTACCATCATCAGTGCAAGATCTTGGTGAAAAACTAATGCAGCACTAGATGGAAATAAATCTTGTGACATTGCAGAAGCTTATCGAAGCTTATCGCCACAGTGAATGCGTGCTGTAATCAAAGCTAAAGGTGGTCCAATGACATATCAGGGTGTGTGACCTTTTCTTTGGGTGGCAACTTTTTTTTGGCCGGGCAGTGCATTTCCTGTATCTATGCCTCTTCCTACCTGTTGAGTTGTTATGATGCAGCAGCTTGGAGGGAGACCTCAGGCCAGGAGTTTGAACCGTTGAGTTTGGAGAGAGAGGGCTCTTCTTTAAGTGCTCCGATACAGTAATGCTGTTCTCTAGGAAGGACTCACCTGGGGGCAAAAGAAAACTCATCCAGTGAAAATGTTTCTAAAATCATAAAATAATAATTAAATAAACACGTTTTAATTCCACATGTAAAAAGGATTTTAAATGTCAGACTAAATCTCACTTCCTTTCCCTTTGATAACCCTCTGAAAGTCCGGCAGTGATTTAAATGTGTGTGTTCTGGTCTTCTGGAGTGGATTGCTCTTTCAAGGGGGATATTGCCCTTTAACATAAATCTCTTCAAATATTCCATTAACTTAATTAAAAGCTCAGGAAATTGAAAAATGATTAAATGATTTAACTCCTGCCACTGAACTTAACACCGCACATCCTGAGCCAAGAGCTCCTTCTTTTTTACTGCCGTCTTTAATGGGTTTCTATAAGAATTTACTGGACAACTTAGAGCAGTCGATTATTGGAGAGCGATGTCTTCACATAAAAAGTAGAGCAGCATTGAGAGGCACATACAAACGAACAATACACAGAGTGGAGAGGCTGTTTAATTGGAGAAATACTTTGATTTATTTTAAACCTGTTATATCACACAGATGATGTACAAAGAAAAAGAATACATCTCACCAACCGAGAGCTGTAAATGTGAAAAATAGGTATGTTAAGTTGCAAATGCAGATGCAAAATTGCCAAAGAGTTATGCTTAATTTTCTTAAATTGTAAGTCAATGATAGAATCAGTAATGTGATTTTCTATTAAGGGAAAACAAACTTGTTTAGAAGATTTAATTACGGCAAACTTTACTCATTATTTCTCCAGATGTTTCTACTATCTTAGGACAAAAAATACTTGAATCAACATGTCAAGCAGCAAATAAAATTGCATGTATATAAGTTGTACAGTACAGAAATTAGACCTCAAGCACGTGGTGAAACAGTCCTCTCTGTCAGAGGCTCACACCACTGGAACAGTCTCCTGAATGAAATAAGAGTGACCACTAACTATTCAACTTTTAAATAAAACCTCAAGAGGTGGCTTAAAGCTAACCAAATCTGTAATCATGGATAAGCCAAACATTGTCACTGGTGTCACCTGTACTTCCCTAGAGATGTTCTGTACCCTCATGTTTTTTTGTTTTGTTTTTTTCGTATTGTATTGTTTTTGCACAAATGGTTTTAACTTTCCACTTTTTAACAACCTGCTCAGGGACTACGGATGAAAATTAGCTTATGGCTAACTCTGACATTTTTACCCTATCAATGTAAAAAGAAGTGTTGATTAATATGGGTTGTCCCTGAGAAACAAACAAACAAATAAATAAAAATAAATAAATAAATAAAATAAATGAACAAAATGTAATCAGGATAATCGTAACAGTAACTTACCATCAATGGAGTGTCGAGGGATTTTGCCAGGTTTCTGAGAAAGTGGACTGTTAAAGTCCTGAAGAAACCTCTTGGTACCTCGACCTGGGCCGGTTGGCAAACTGTCGGCAAAATTTCTCCTCTCTTAAACCAGAAGAGTAAAAAACATAAGGGTATGGGTGAGCAGTTACTTAAAATCTATTCGTCAAATAAGTAATGAATTAAACTTCTAATAAATGCAGAAAGTTTGTGTAATGACTATCAGGGCTGTTACTCTAACAATACAAGGGCTATGATTTATGTCATTAGTCTGTTAAAAGTGTTGTCTATATCATGCCTCTCCATTATGACACTGGTATTTACAAAAGACAGGAAGTATCCTGTTGTAGCAGAATACCCCTCTACTTAACATTGTTTTTTCACTCACAAGGCTGCCATTACTCCCACCATTTATTCTCATGTTTCTGTCCTGTGACACAATATGTGCTCATGCAGTCACATAAAAATGGCACAACACAGCTGCTTTTCACTAACTACAGCATCTCCAGTCAGTAAACATGCAGCTCTGACCTGCAGTGTATGTATGACTATCGTAGTGCAGGACTCCTCTGGCTACAGGCTGGCTGCCAAACAGAGCATCGCAGTGAAGGTTGTGGCAGAGTTTCTCCAGGAAGCGGAGCACGTAGGTGACGCTGCTGACTGTGGGCAGGGTCAGGGTGCGCTGCTGCTGGTCAAAGAAGGCTACAGAGGAGAAACAGGGACAATGAAAGGAGAGTTAATAAAGAACTGAGTGTTTTGTTTAACATGGAAACTAATAAGTGATGGGAGTTTGTGGCAAAGAGTGTTATATTACAGCTGGGCGATAAAGCCTAAAAATAACATCACAGATATCTTGCATGAAACTCAATTATCAATTAAAATTTGTGTTGCTTTCCATAAAATAGAAAAAAATAAAAGGTACAAATGACAAAAACACAACTTAAAAGAGGGTTTTAGGACCCCCCATTGTAGTTCCCACCTGATATGACTTCACCTCCTTGTCCAGACTTGAGGCAGGAGAAAACTGTTGCTTGATTGTGCGCCGAGTCCACACAAGCCTGAACACACTGCTGAAGTACTGAAGAGGCCCGGCCCGGTCCAAAGTGGTCTGGGAGCTGCTGGATCCGCCGCTGGTCCAAATGGGGTCCCACTTTGCCGTATTTGTTAAGATATACACAAACTAGAGGATAAAGTGGAAAGGAAGGGAGACAGTATTAGAGGTTTCATTACTTTTTGACAACATCTTTGACTAAACATCGAACATCATGTGCCTGTATTTGGATGTATTGTACCTGTGGGAGCCTGTAGTGCAGAGTTGGGGATGGTGGCGTTGTCCAGAGGCACAGTGCTGGTGTCAGGCTCTGGGGTGCTGCTGGTGGGAGATGTGGGGACTGGATTAGGTACCACACGGGGTTTCCTCTGGACACAGACACACACATGAAAAAAATTTACAACACAGGTCTTTTTCCTGGTTCAATAACAGTTCAACATGATAACAATGTGTATGTTGCACTCAAACATTTGATTTCACGCACATTTAACCAAACACCTTCCTGTGAAAGTATAACATTAGAAAACAAATCACAAGGGACTCACTTAACTCTGCCAAGTCTCCTCATTAATCCCTTTTTAATACTTTCTCAGAACTTTGTGTAAGCAGCTACCTGCTTTGCCAGCACATAAACAAAAGCTGCTAAAAGTACTTATGGACAACAACCACATTGTTATTCCTGTTGGTGCCTCCAACCCAACATGTTGAGATCTGGACTTCTTTTAAATTTTTTGTATTATTTTACATATTCTTTGAGTTGTGGTCCAGTATGGCCTCTAAAAGGCAATGCAACAGTGAAAAAAAGAGTGTATAAACAAATGTAATAAAGTGATCATTTTTGTCTTAGATTTGGGTGAAAATCTTGTCAAAGACAAGAAAGTGATACTGGGACAACCCTTAATCTGCAACAGGTATTGTGAAAAGGGCTGTTAAGAGTTTCCATGTGATCTTGCAAAAGTCTCCCTCCTAAATATATGCCTGAATGTAATCCACACTTTAGAATGAGATTATCAACACCAGTATTACAGGTTACAGGTTATTACAAAATGCTACTTTTTAGCTTCCCAATGGGGTCAAGCAGGACACCACGCCGACTGACAAAGTTTAGTAGTGAGAAGAGGGGTCTGTGTTTTTTCTCAGCTGAAAATAATTTATGTGATTAAGAGTCTAACTGTTAGATAGAAAAAGAACAGAAGAGCAGAGGAAAACTAAACGGGAGAGTGATACAGCCTGAGCTAAAGGCTTAAAGGGCTAAGCTGTTTATGATAATGTCCATTCAAACCCACATGCAGCAGTTATTCTGCAGTGGTCTGTTTAAACTTGAGAGTCTATCAGAAAAATGAAGAGCCAGGTTACGTTAGCTCTGCATCTTTAACTTCAAGCAGCATCTTCAATCATTTCTTCTGATATGCTTGCTGTTTATAATAGAGCATATGTGAAGCATGGCTACCTTGCTGCCTGGCTTTGGCCCTCTTTTCTTTGGGATCTTAATAGGTTCAGCCTGAGTCTGGGCCTGCTGCAGAGCTATCCTCTGTGCCCAGTTGGCAGGCAGTCTTCCTCTGGTTCGCCCTGGACCCGTCACCGGCCGTCCTGGGCCTGCCATGGCATCTTCCAGCCAGCCTGCTCTTTTCGCCCAGCCCAACTGTGAACAAATGAAACATGAGGGTCAAGTGGAGCTGACATTTCATGCTGTGATTCTCAGCAATGATACTGGTCCAACAGAGAGAGTTAGAAATGTTTGCATATAGCCAAAGTTTCTGTGAAAAGCATCAACAGTGTGGTGCTGGTGGAGCAGAAACAGGAGACACAGTTCTCAGCGTTGTTCGTAAGTTCACCTCCTGATCCTGTCACTATATACTCCACTCTCCTCTCCCCCACATTTCCTGTCTCCCTCAGCTATCCTATCTAAAGAAAGCAAAAAGACCCAAAATAATCTTAAATAAGCAGCACAGCTGTACAAAACGTTGCCCTCTGAGTCTTCTCGTCATGGGATGTCCGTCACGCTCAACGGATTCTGTTTTATTCTAACAGTATTTTAGGATTCCCTTACAGTTGTTTGGTTTGGGTAACTCTGTTCTAACACACCTTTATCGAAAAAAGTCAGAAATTGGAGATGTGGATATAAGGAAAAAAGATGCAGAAAACTACTAACAGTGAAACGGAATTTGAGATAACTGTCCCTATCCCTGCACCATTTTTGCCCACCTTGCTGCCAGGCTTGGGCCCTCTCTTCTTTGGAACCTTGATGGGCTCTAGGCTTTTCCCCGTCTGGATGTTCTGTGGTCCCAGTGCAGAGCCCTTCTGGCCCCACAGACCCGTCACCTTGGTTTTCCTGCGGCCTGGTTTGCGTCCCTTCTGACCCGGAGGTCGGCCCACTGTGGGGGTGGGGTGCATGGCTGGACTCTCCACACTCCCGTCTGTCAGGGCTCCGAGGCTCTTCGGCAACACTACTGCAACAGACACAAGCAGAGGGAAATAATGGAAAAGATGTGGCATAACAGTGCTAAATTCGAAGAAAAGGAATTTATAAAGATAAATATTTGTCAATGACACATTCTTCTGCTACAAAGATGATTGACAAAAACTTAAACAGTTCACTTATACTAAAATACTCTTGTTTTCAACAATGAGACAATGAAAGGACAAAAAATACTGGTGGCGGACCATCAGACCTTCAAAATCTATAATGTTTCCAAACTGTGCGTCTAATCTGGCAGCTCTGTGTCTTCAGCTCAATTTGTCCTAGTTGGGAGATGTTTTATGAGTCATTCATGGCACTTTTATTTGAAGCTACAGATATAAAATAAAGCCATAGTAGACGTAGTAGAAAGAGTGGCCATTTGACTTTTTGTAAAGACCTTTCCTCACTCTAGTTGATTGGATAAATTTTAAAAGAAAATGTCTTACTCAAAGTTTTTAATATGTAATGTAGATGAGATTAAATGTGAATGTGTTGCGTGTTAAGATGTGAATGACCCAAGAAGAAGTTTTTCCTCATTCAAAACAAACCACACCATAAACTCCCCCACGCAACATTCACATAACACTCACAAAAAAGCAGAATGAGTCATCCACCAAACTGTACACACATCTCAGAAGCCTTCATGCTGTAGGCTACAATGTCCCCGTTTGACTCCAAAATGATCACGATGAAAGTTGTATAACACACGCTCACAAACCCCACATATGTCAATACTGTTATCCCATATGCTAAACAGGGAGTAGTTTCATATGCTGCATAAAAGTTTGTAAAGGCAAAAAGTCCTTTAGGTACTTGGGTGTTTAGCTTATTCCAGTCAGCTCAGCATACCTGAGCTTGAGCTCCTCACCACAGCTCAGCTGCAGAGAAGGTCAATCATTCCGAGCAGTGAAACATTTTCCTCATTTGAACTTCCTGCCTCAGTTGAAAGCCTAAGGAGAGCACTCTGCTGCTTTAAAGATGTGATTTGTGCTTTACAGGGAGAAAGTGAAACAGAGTAGGATGGAGGGAGAAGTTCATAGGGGCTTATAGGAGGGCCTTTTCTGTGAGCAAGAAAAGAAACAAAAATTTGATAACTAATCATGATGAACTTTTGGAAAACTGAGACAAACTTTCTGGAAATCAAAGTCAATCACAGCACAAACAGGCTTTAATGGCATCGTCTCATGGCCTCATTTCAGGGGATTTTCTGTCATAAATGAAGCAAAGGTTTTTTTGTGCTGAAAATTATGCTTGATATAATCAACAGCCACATGACTTCATAGATGGAAGATCCACATGACAGTCTCCTTCACTTTCAATCTCTTAATTTGTTTAACAACAAGTTTTTGGAACCCGAATATTGCTGCTTTTTATTTTCAATACAGCACAAACTCACTCAGATAAACAGAGTTTATGGGTTAATCTGGCTTTGTATCATTGTGGTTAGTATGCGTTAGCTGCCTAATCATCAGTACAATACCATAATGTGAAATCACACAGACAGGCATCACAACCACAATTTGTGATCCAGAACAACAAACAAAAGACAATGAAGAAGAGAAAAACGAATTCTGAAAAGTATCAAGCTTGAGGTGAAAGAGCTGTTTCAAAGAGAAGACAGAGTAATCTCTGTTGATTTTCTTCTTCCTCTACCTTCACGTCCCTGTTGGCTAGGATAAAGAGAAGAAATGTGTGAACAACACCTTAAAAAGCCTGAGGAATAAACCTTAATAAAGGAGCAAGCTGCTGACAGCTGTGAGACCGCCATCAAATTTATCTCTCACACCCCCACCCAGGAACACGTTCCCTCCTCCTTCTAGCTGGGAAGCCTTTCAGAAATCACACAAAGTGCACACACAGTGAAACTATTTTGAGTTCAAAACATAAAAAACATCAAAATTAATACTGTGCTTCATTTAGTTTTAGACCTGACACAGCTGGCAAAACTTAAAGCACAGGCAGGAAAACTGGCTTCACATGCACCTGCACTACTGTGTGTGCACACACTAAAAAGCACTGGTATTTATCCTGGATCAACCAGGGGCAGATTTACGAGAGGAGCGACCACATCCATTAACATAGGCCCGGGCCCGTGGGGCTGTATTTATTAAACACACTTTCACACAGACGTACAAATCAATGCAAAGCTCAGTCTGCAAGCGACTGCTACTTTTCAGACTGTGAATCCAGGAAAACAAGACAGCTGATTGATCCTCCGCCAACCGGACGGTTCTTAGAGAAAATGTGGAAAAAGGTTTAAAGGGCTCGAGGTTACATGATCACTGATCAATGACACGACTTGTAAATGCAGCCAAGCAAATGCACAACAAGCAACATTTCTTCCTTCCCTCTGCCCTGAGTGCGCTGAGTTCATTGAGTTCACAAAGCCACCAGCCTCATATTACAGCAAGATAACTTCTCAAAAGCTTGCAATCTATCGCTCCAGCTGCATTTCTGGAACTTTCTTTATCTTTACTCACCTCTCTTTCCCAAACAAAAGTCAAAGTCTAGTTGTCTGCACAGCTGTCCTCAGATTCACCCTCTCCTCCTGCGCTGTCCTCCTCTACCACTCTTCCTGTGTTGCTCCTCCTTTTCTTTCTTTTTTCCTCCCTTCTCCTCCTCTCTCCTCCCACCATCTGCTGACAATGTAAACAATCCACATTTAAGGCATATGTCTGTCTTTTCTCCTCGCCGTGTCCCCTCACTTAACTCATTCTCTACAAAGTGTCTGATCAGACTGCAAGGCCAGGGTGCCAGTGAGAGGCCTGTGGAGGGGCACCCTGGCTCGTTTCAAGCGCGTCATGGCCCCCAACTCTGCCAGCTGGGTGCGTGCCAGGCCTTCATAAAACACACTAGCGGGCTACAAAGACATGTCCTGCCTCCCTGTTTCCCTCCTTCCTTTTCCACTCCTTCTGTGGATCCTAGACAGAAGAGTACAGTCGGCCTTGTGGATGATAACCAAGTAACTCCATCTTCTTTTTATGTTTGGACAATAAACATAAAACAAAACACACCCCTTACTCCTTGCTCTTTCCTTTTATATGTGTAGAGAGTAAAAATTGCTACTACTACATCTGAAATAGTTCAGATATAACAGAATAAGACCCTGATGACAACATTATGTTCGCTCAATAGTGAAACTAAAGCCCCGTTTCCACAAAGCAGTCCAGTTTAGCTTAGTATGGTTTGTTACGGGTTGGCTTGGTTGAGCTTGGTCCTGTTTGCATTTCCATTGCGAACCGTGCCCCCTCATGGTAGGCCTGCAAGCTTGATGCCGACAGCCTCATCAGTAACATAATAGCATGACGCCATAGCAGCACGAACACCAACGATGGAAGACATCCAGCATTTTGCCCTCTTTGTGATTGGCATATGGCTCTTTGTTACAAAGTGCAATCAGGCTTTTGTTTCAGAGAAGACTGTGTGCCACTAGGAGAAATGCAGATGCTGTTGGACGGTAAGTGATGATTCTTTTGACCAATCAACGATCGGCAGAGTTGTGGCTCCACCTTCCGAGATTGAATCAGTTTAGTGTGCCCCCCCCTACAGAAGGGTCCCAGAAAGTGGGATGGCTCTTCTCGGTTATTTGGGGGTCTGTCCTGGGATTAGTCGGTGGAAACGCCATAAAATGCGTGCCGTGCTGAAACGAACTCAACTGAACTGCTTGGTGGAAATGGGGCTAAAGAGGAGGGTTTCAGTTTCCTACAAACTGCATTGAAAATGTTTAAAATCATGAGCCTCTAAAACCTTTTACTTCCAAGGATATTATAAGTGAAGCAGCGATTACAAACAACCAATCATCATCTCAAGACAGAGGCAACAGGGTCGGGATGTAAAAATAGCGAACCCTGAGTTGATGATTTGATCAACTGTTGCTAATGATGCCTTCAGGCTGATTATGTACTTACATCACACTGCAAACTGAGATGAACTAACCAAATGCATGAAACCAGTGAAAACAACAGTTGTCTTCGAGCAGTATATGTTGATTAAAACTCCACTCGACACAGCTCCTAATAAAACTTCACTGCAAGAGCTCTTGGATTTCAAAGCTGAGCCTAATTAGCTTAATGTCACTCTCAAATGTGCACTTGTCCTCTTCTTCAAACAAGCTTGTAGTTCACATGGTTTGTGAAGAAAGATGTTCAAATTAAAAAAAAAAATGCAGGAGAAGAGTAAGTGGACACCATAAAAGCACTACAACAGAGAAATGCAATTCTGCGTGAGCCTAACAGGTTTTACAAGCTAATCATTTAAAGTTTTAGGATTATTTTTTTGTGAAAAGTTAAAATGTTCACTGTGTTAAATACTCTATTCTGATAGCTCCAACACCATAAAAACAGTCATTAACTCTCAACAATAAAAGCAACACTATGGACAGCTGATTATGAGTCATATCAAATCAGTCAACTTGTCAACAGGCTGAGGCTTTCTAAATTAGTAAACACTGTGGCTAAAAACCTTACTCTAAGTCTCAGGCTAGATTTGAGAGTCTGGAAATAATGACAGTTACCCGACATAGCAGTGGGGTCCCAAGGAGAGTGAGATTATGTTTAGTTCTTTTCTTTTGAGATTTGATCCTGCAAATCCTCATCTAACGAGTCCGTGTCCACCACTGTCAAGTTTAACGTTCTCCACCGGAGGAGTTTGACTGTTTGTCAGCCTCTTCAGAAACTAAGAATCTGTCTGCAATAAAAGAAGCATGCCAAGGCTGGCTAACAATATTGACCCTATCATGCTCAAAACAGTACGAGCTATTACCATTAAACCCAAGATACTAGGACCAGTCAATTCTAAAACTGAGTATGGAGCTGAAGCCCAGATCATATGATGTTAAAGACCTCTGAAAAATAAGCTGTTGGATAAAATGTTACTTCTAATAATGTGTATCTGTTTTTAGTCTAATGTGTTTATGAATGGAGCAGCTGTTATCTAAGACATATTGCAGACTGTCTGACAAAGTCTCATCTCATTTTCTCATCTGATTCATATTATATTCTCCTCGTATATCATATCATATCATATCATATCATATCATATATCATATCATATCATATCATATCATATCATATCATATCATATCATATCATATCATATCATATCATATCATATCATATCATATCAGTAGGTCTGGTATGTGCATCTCTAAAGTGGCCATCACCAACTTAAACCACAAGCTGTGATGACGGCAATGAACCATGACATTTACTTCATGTACTTTTAAAGACGTGTCCTCTGCAAAGCTCCCAGAAGAGCTGAATGAGGACAGATGTGTCCACACTGCAGCAGCCCTGTTCACCCTGTCAGACACGACTTTCAAAGTTACGTCCAGTTTTATGTCATTTGTGACAAATAAGCAATGAAGGTTTCAGTTAGACTGTGAGTTTAAATGGCAAGTTTAATGTTGATTCAAAATGACATGAGGCTGAGAAAATTTTGCTGCTATTATTTCTGTTACAATTGGAGGGATTACCTTGATTTATTTTATTCGTCTTTTATATATTTAGCTAGTTACCGAGTAATGAACAGGGCAATATTGGGTAAGCAGAGCATTATGGGATTTAGTTTCCAATAGGGTGAACAAGATGGACAGTGCTCACTTAACATTACCTCCTACTCATTATGTGTAACTTAGTTTCTTCCATCTGGGAAAATACTAAACTTATACTTGTCTTACATCATTACATGATCTAAGGGGTTTGTCTGCATGGTGATAAACGCAACCTAACAACCTGACACAGGTGTTCCCCATTAACCCTAATCATTGGTTTGACTTGGAGGTATAATGAGGGTTTTGTTGAACCATTATCAAAACGATGGGGGAGGAAATCTCATCAAACCAAAGCAAAGAACTTGACAATGACAACCAGAATTATCTGGTTGGGAAAATAACTTAGTAAAGAGTAAAACTTAAGTGTTTATAGCAAGTCTATGTGGCCACATGAGACACTTTTTCAGACAATTTCTCCAAGAAGTTATTGTATTCAGTTGGTCCCATTCATCCAGCAGCAGATAGGTATGAAAGCTTGAAAAGAAAAGCTAAAAGCCTACTTTTTCTCAACTCCCGGCCAAGTGCTGCATGAAGTGGGAGTGAATGTCAGTCTGTTTTGAAGAGTTATAAAAGTGGTTGGATAAAACCCTCTTAAAAGTTCTGACATATTTGAGGGGGATGTCTACATAAGTTATTCTTAAATGTGACAGGCACTTAAACCAAAGCAAACTGGCAGCTTAAATGCAAGCGCAGTGAAATGAGTTTCAGGAGTTCAGATTCAGAAAGGTGAGTTACATAAAGCCTCTTGCACACTGTGACGGTCCTGACCTTTGGTTCCAGGCGGCTGAAGATTATCTCCAGTGAGGTTGCACCAGCCCACAGGGAAGATGTCCCTTGAATCGTAGCGGCAGTAGTAGTCAAAGGCTCCCCGCCAGCCATCGAAGGTGACCAGCACCTCAACACCACGCAGGGCGCCCACTGTTGCCGGGCAGATGAAGTGAGGGTTTTTACGGTCCACTGCCTCCAGCTTCATGCCCACCTGGAAGGAGTTCTGCTCTGGAGCGGGAGGCTCCTGCTGGGGAACATGGTGAGAAAAATAGGGGTCAAGCATGAAGTTATTTTTACACTACTGAGAGAAACTGTTTTGTAATAGCAAATGAGTAATACTTGGTATTATCATGACTAATAAGTCAACAGTTTCTGCTCATAGTTTATAGAACACTGAGCTCCACAGGTACCTTGTGAAAGATGCGAGAGGGAGCCATCTCGGCTCCATTAAGCGTCTTAAGAAGAAACATGGGCCAGGACGATGCATTGAGACGGAAACCTGAGGAAGACAATTAACATGCAGACAGGGTCTTATTAAATATCTTTTAAAGAAAAGTTGTTAATGTTTCCTTTATTTAAAGCAAAAAAAAAAAATCCCTCTCTCTGGATCTGGATCATCAATTATGAGCTTTCCTTTTCATCCCTGTTTAACACCGCTGCAAACAGTGTATTTAAACTTTTATCTTAAATTGTTAGGAGCATTTTTTAATTGTTGGAAAAAAGTTTGGTTACTTTAATCATTCAACAACACTTTGGAGCTCCTGTCTATATGGGACATCAGAGCTCTACTGTGCCTATTGTGTATCAGTATTCACTTCAGATATGTTGTGTAGGAGGCTCAGTGATTTAAAGGCAGTAACATGACAAAACGACATTTATTGAGTCAGAACTGACACCTGGTGGTCAAAATGATAATAGCTGAAATTAAAGCATAAAAATGTACAGGAAGACCATAAAAAACACTCCAATTACCATTACACCCCAGTGTGTGTCCTTACCAAGAGGTGGCTGCAGCATGCCCCCATTCTTCTCACAGTTGCCGATCGGTTGGATCTCTGATGAGTCTACCAGGCGCCAGAAGTCGTTCTTGTTGTCGGACCCGTCCAAGCGCAGCCGCAGGCGGGAGCCTGTCAAGCCTACTACTGTGGCGATGCAGGTGGAGGTGGTGTTTCTTGGGTCCTGTGCCTCCAGCTTCATCCCTGCCTTGAACTCGTTGACTGGAGGTGTGAGACTCTGTGTGATGAGAGTGGACATGTGAAGAGATGATTTTGTGTGATTTGACTTAACCAAAGGGGTAATGCTTCTAAATAAGTTTAATACAGAAAGTTAAGAATGGACCTATCAGACTTGCTTACCTGTCTGAAGCAAGAAGAAGGCGCAGCGCTAGCACCCGTTTCTTTCAGGTATTTCTCCCAGCTGAAATGTCCTATAGGAAAAAAAAAAAGAGAACAAAAAATGTGTTAGTAAAGTGACTATAAGGTGTTTTTCCCTACCATGGGAAGCCTGATAAATGTTTTATTTGAGATTACTGGACTTTTAGTAGAAGCAAGTCATCAAGCAAGGTTTATTTCTTATAGCAGTGGCTTCTATGGGTTATTTACCTTGATACTGCGAGGGCACCCGGGAGGGCCGTCCACTCCTGGCATGCTTGATCCGTCTGGCATCTTTCCACTCTATAGCTGGTGGAGCCAAGAGAGACAGAATGAGCTCTTAACCTCAGGTGATTTTCACATTAGTCAATACCTTACAATACCTGCCAAACTCACTGGTCAAAAAAGTTACCCAAGATTACAGGACTATTAGAAAATGGTTTGTGAGTCAGGGCATTCAAAAAAAGAGAATGATTTGAAATCAGAATAACCTTTTAGCTTCCTCTGCAAAGAAACTATATTCATTACTTCTTTGTCACAAATAGAAGAAGGAAATGTTCTCAGTCAGAGAGGAGTGTATATAATGAATTCCTACCTTTCTGTGGCACAGGTTTCCTCATGCTCCAGCAATACTGACCACGCTCACAACTCAACAGTGGCTTTTACTCTAGAGACAGAGAAACAACAGCAAAAAAAAAGAAAAAAAGAAAAGAAATTTTAGACATGTATTTGATGGTCAATGTTAATACTTTGGCCAGTGAAGTTTTTATGGCTTTTTGATTTATAGTCATGATACAAACAACGTAAAGACCTGGCATACTAAAGTTTTGGAAATCATATAGTAGATGCAAATGCTATCCATATGATCCAACAATGCAGCCATAAACTCAAAGCTTGAGGTTTAAAATGAAGTTCTAATTTCAATTTCAATTTATTTAGGATAGCCTCTTGAGATGTAGCATCTCATTTTTAAGGTGGTAATTAAGGGCTGTAACAAGCAAGAATGTAAAATGTATGGAGCTGTCAGCACAGATTTCTCCGAGTGGCCCAATAATAACACTTCTTGTAGTTTTTTAATGAGGATATTACTGGGCTAGGTTACTGTTACTAGGCTATTTAAATACCACTTTAACATCTTATGTCTCCTTTTTGATTTTATCTGAGGTCTTCCCTGTAATGGTACAGATTAAAGACTGAACTGAAGTTAATATTTGTGGCAATACACAACTATAAGTGAAAATGTAAAGTCAGAGTAAAAATCACAGCCGGGGAAAGTGTGGCATTTGTGTATTCCCTCAAAAAAATGTCATACACTGGACATGTTGGACAAAAGAGTTACAAAGAATTAAGTGATTACATAGCATTGATAACAACCCATGAGCTTTTGGATAACAGATTAGGCTACCATATGTTAATTGAACAGTGTTTCAAAGGGAAACCAGAGAGCTGCCCTTGTTATCTTTTTACTCCACTGCCCTACTCTACAGGCAGGGGGTCGTCATGGGAGGCAAGTTCAACAAAGAGACTTCGGCTCATGCCAACAATGAGGTACATATGGATTTAATTTGTTTCTTCACTCTTTCAAGACTTATTCTAAGGTCAAAAAAAACCCTAACAAGCAGAAATAAAGGCACAGGGGGCTACACACCCACCTCAACATGAAGCAGATAATATTACAGCACTAAAAAAGATATAAAATTATATATATCTACACATTATATTTCATCCCCATCACAGCCCTTCATTTGATGTTAATGCAACTCCAAAATATAAAAACTGAAACATTTACTTTCTATTAAAAAATAGAATTAACATCAAAATAAGTGCTGTGTGAATTACATTTGTAGTTTTCAATCAGTGGATTAAGCTTTAGAAAATAACCACGTGTACTTCATGTGTGAATCAACTCTACCTGCCAGACACAACAAATGGGTCAACAGGTTAGACTGATACAAACAAGTGCTTCAAACGACTGCTTCTAAAATCCAACTTAAAACACAGTCAGCTGTGGTATAAATTAGACTCAAGAATTTAAGAAATAAGACGGGCTGTAGCTGAATATGTCAAGTTGGAATATTAGAGAAGTTAGTACTGACGCAGTAAGTTCGTCCATCTACCAAATGTTTGAATTTCAGGAGTAAAAAATGCGTGTCCGCTTCACAATGAAAGCTTCTGTAAACACACGTTCAAAAGAACAATACCAGAAGAGCTATACCCGTACTAAGAGAGAGTGATGTTGATCACAAACGTACCTTAAAACTTCATAACCGTTCAGCAGCGTTTCTCCTCGCCGGGTGATTTCCTTTTCAATAGAAGTGCGCCTTTTTCCTCCGCCAAGGGGGATGGCGTCCAAATTAAAGCGGTCCCGCTCCCTGTTTTTCCGACAGTGACAGGATGACAGACATGAGAGCACAGCAGGTACTACACCCTCCTCCTGTCGATGTCTCGGTGAGTGTTGAAACACCAAACTGAAACCACTAACTGACAGTAATACACATTGAACATTGTGTCATTTTATAGTCCAAATAAAGCGTCTCACGTTGCCAAAATATGTTGCGCTCCATTCAAAACACAATGCCAACACATGGGACCCCCCGCCCTCTCCTGCGCTACATTTGCATGCGCGCTAGATGCTGATTTACGTGACAGCATCGTTTATCATGGTATCCAGGAGTTAACACTTCTGTGGCAACAACCCTGTAGAGTCCATGAGACAGATATAGATCTCAATGGGTCTGAAACAAATATAGGGCTAGCGCAGACATGCAGACAGTTCATCTAGCATGCTATGCTACGCACGGCTACACAGGAGACATGCCCACTGACCAGGGTGCTAGCTTAGCATGCTAGGTGGCTCGCTAGCTCGTCTGACCTGATTATAAATATTAGCATTAGCAAAACGGCTGCATATCAGCACGCTGCGTCTAGCCTGTGCTAACCCGGGATTAATACTTAAATCTAACCCAAAAGGACACGTTGCTCGGTGTATCCGAGGATGTTTACCTCGCTTTGTAACGTGTGTTTGTTTCTGATGTGGATTTAGCGCTTGTCCGCCATTTTTTCCCCAACTCGGTGAGGAGGGGGTGTTTTGCCAACATTTCTCTCTGGGCAGTCAGATAGACAGGCAGGAGGGTAAGAGGATGGAGGTAGAGAAAGGGGGAAACAACGACTCTTCGTGGCTAAAGAAGACATTTCAAGTGTGGTGGAGGATTTGTCAAAGTATACATTTCCATGTTATCTGAAATCTATGATTTGTGTACATTAACATAGCATGCCATTATGTTGATTAAGAAGCATTTTTTTCTCGAACAAGTATGTAGTTAGTTCAAATGACACTTCAGAAGTTAAACCAAGGAAAAGTTAATGATGCTCAACAGAACTGCCTGACTGAAATTCATATTTATTTTGAGTCATCAGCTGATGGGTTAACCATGCAGCAAGCTCCAGCTTGCGTTATAAAGTGTCTAGTTTCCACTTGAGGCTTGCTGCAGAAAGACCAGAAATCACCCAAAACTGATTTACAGCCTGATTAACAAAGAACAGTGGCTTGGGTGTTACAGCAATTTTTTTTCCAGCATATGGTACAGCAGTTTAGAAAATATTACAAGTTTGCCCAGTGTTACGGTCCCTAAATAAGCTGGGCTCTAACACCGGTCAGAGAAACAGCTCACTGACAGATCTAGCATTCTGTAGTTCTTAAAAAGGAGGCTCAAAGGCCATCTCTTAAGTCAGCATTTCCAATGCCTCCATGGCCTCCACCAACTAAAAGCTTCATTACTCTGTATCAGAGACAGATAGGTGACCTCATATAGACACAAAAGCCCCGTTTCCACCAAGCAATCCAGTTCAGATCAGTATGGTTTGGTACGGGTTGGCTAAGTTAAGCTTGGTCCTGTTTGCGTTTCCACTGCCAACCCCCCTTGTGATAGGCGGCGTGTAAGCTGGATGCCGACAGCAGCATCAGTAGCATAATAGCGTGACACCACAGCAGGGCGACACAGTGTACCTTGCGAATAAACCCAACAAAGAAGAAAACGCATCACAGTAAACAAAAAACAATGATTCATGACATCCAGCAATTTATTCTCTTGTGAATGGCAGGTGGCTCTTTGTTACAAAGCTATCAAACTTTGTTTCAGAGAAGGCTGTGTGCCACCAGGAGAAATACCGCCGCCGTTCACAGTAAGTGACGATTCTTTCCACCAATCAACGGTCAGCAGTGTTGTAGCTCCACCTTCCGAAATCGGATCGGTATTAGTTTGGCCCCCCTTCGGAAGGGCCCCAAAAAGTGGGACGGCTTGTCTCGGTTATTTGGAGGTCTGTCCAGGGATAAGTCAGTGGAAACGCCGTTAAATGCCTGCCATGCTGAGACAAAGCGAACTGAACCACTGGGGGGAAACAGGGCGATATTATATTGTGTATGAGGGGGATGATACTATCAAAAAACAATGGTCCTGCCATTTTTCACAAATGGTAAGACAGTTGTCTGATGATACATTGATGGACATGGCAGGTCCAACTGAAATGGAAATCTGTAGAGCACTTTTTTATGTAATGTAATGTTTTATTTTCTGTAGAACATTGTTTAAGGCATTGTACTGCTCCTCTGGTATCCCTGCAGTAGCTTTACATGATTTACAGCCAAAAAAAAGAAATGAAAAATCCTTATTTTTACTCACACTGGTGTTTGAGAAAACCCTTATTTCAGCTTTTGTGCAAAACACTTTGTTTTGGTTGCTGTCTCTTTAAGGCTTCCTACTTCACACCCCCTCCTTCTGATTGGCTATTTTTAATTTCTTGAGGTGTCTTATTTATTTTTGGCATTGTATGACAATAAGCTACTGGAAACCATAAGAATACCTAGACGCATATCGATTGTCAGTAGTGTTTTTATCAATACATTTTGAGGAATTAAAAAACATAACCTATGAGATATGGAAGTTAAAAAATATATAAAAACCAAGCATGTGGGAAGAATATAAATCAGGCTAAACATCTGTATTTAAATTGATTATCTATTTTTGGGCAGACATCACACTATTGTCCTTCACACTACAAAATTCTACCAAAAGATCCCTAAATCACTTGTAAAAAGGCAGGCAGCTGAAGCTGAGTTTTCAGTATTTATGAGGATTTTTTTTTAACTTCAAATTGGGTGTCATGAATAGTCAGCAGCCATTTTATCACACAGTGTTAATAACCATCATCATTTATTTATTGCAACAATATGAATATGAAAGGAAGATGAATGAGAATGGAGTTTTAGTAAACGTTGTTATTGCAGTGTTACTGTGAGAGCTGCTCTACTTTCATTTGCTCCAGTTTTGGGTGTTTGACTAAAATGTGGGATACTTGCCTTGAGCATTACATGAATAAAATCTGATTATCAGTGCACACAAAGCTTCACTTATTAACTACTATTTGTTCCGGTTATGACTATTATAACATTCTGACATCAAAATGTATCACCCAAAGAGAAATTTAATACTGCAAATCTAACTTGATACTCTTTCCCAGAGCAAAATGGGGAGAAACATCAAGTGAAATACAGTATGCCTGCTGGAGAGTCAAAAACCTGGAACAGTAAAAATCTTATTCCAGATAAATTGTGTAGGTGTGAAAATTAGAAATAGAGGCCATTCGGTATTGCCATGCCAATTAGGTCTGGGTAGCAGCTCTAACTATGTGATTTGGAGGAACACCCAGCAGTTCAATTGTGTGTAATGGTCACCTGGCAGCACTGCTAATGCCCATTTCAGCCTACGCTGGGCAGGCCATGGCCCAGTGGACCCCTGCACTCTAGGCAATTATGTTTGGTTTCACACGGTGAAAAGGGTTAATTGGCAGCACCCACGCGCCTGATTGGACCTGTTTCACGCCTGTCAGTCTTCATCGCATCAAAGGAAGCCCCAGTCCACCAGGGACCATTATTAGAACACACTCACACATACACCTTATGGACACACTGTACACAGACTCTGCTCTTAAATATGATGTGCTTATGATTGGATATATGTGGAGAAATAAACATGAATGCACATAATACGCACATATGAGTAGAACAAGAAGGATGTAAAAAGCATTTTTGAGGAAATAACCTGCAACACTTAAGTATGCATTGTCCTCATGCTGAGACGTATGAGTGTTCACATTTGCATGCACAGGCAGTATCCATTTCTGAGTGATCCCAGCTGCTCTCACTAGGGGTCAGTGTTGTTTAACACAAAGCAGAGGCAGAACATTCTCCCTTCATTCATTTCACGCTGATGGAACTTGAGTGTTCCTCACAGCACAGTCAAACTTGTCACTTTCGTCACTCTCCATTCTCCTTTGACTCTTAAACTTTGTAATTTTCCCTTGCTGTAATTTTTTCATGCTAGCTTTCTTCTCACAGTTGTGTAGCCATCTTTTGTATTTGAGGACCAACTGTATCCCAGTCCTACTGCCTGTTACTGTAATTACAGACAAACCAAGTGTCGTGCAGTGAAGCCATGCCTGCTGTATATTGTGTGCCTGTCTGTTTGTCCCCATGTGGTTCTAGTTTTTTATTAATAAGCCCTCAACCACTGAGCTACCAGCAGTCTATGAAAGTCCATCAGCCATTATACAAGCCAGTTTGACAGGCAAATAACAACAGTGACAACGTTTCCCTTCTCTAGCAACAGTCCACTCTAGGAGGACGACTTGTTCTTTACTTGAGCTGCAACAAATTGGACATATGAAGTTACAATTCTGTATTGCAAGATATTTTGGGGGAAAAAAGCACAAATTAAGTGAGTGTATTCTCTTTGGTGTAGTATTCTTTCTTTCACATTTACCAAAATTATCTTTACGGATGAAAGTAAATAAATTTTGAGTTGTTTTTTTTTTGACGTTGTAACAACAAACGACACAGTTTGCTGTATGCCATTACATATGTAGATGCATTCAGTACATTAAGAATGAATGTATGGGCATCATACCCCTAAAGAATAAAACAGATGAAATGAAAGTACAGAGCATACACTTTTTGCTTCTGCTTATCAAGAGGCCTGATTATTATTTCTCTGGTGCAAAAAACTAAAATTGTCAGGAAAACTCAGATCCTATAAAATTCAGTACACATCCAAATAATTTAAATGTTCCCCACTGTCTGATTTGCAGATGAAAAGTCAAAGTGATAGCAAATTTTGCAGGTAATCTACCAACTTGTTAGAGGTTCCAGATTCATGTAATGCAAATATACATGAAGTCTACAAATGTTCTCATCCAGGCGACCTTTTATACAAATGTAGGATCTAATATTAGTGTTTGCTCTTTTCTCCTGGCAGCTCTATCAGCTTTTGGTCTGTTTAATCTCTCTTAGTTGCTCTTTTCATTTTATCGCACTAATTGAATCTGGCTCTCTTTGCTGGCAACGTGCTTTTGGATTTCCAAACATGTTGCTGAAGGTGTCCGCTAGCCAATGGCATGGCTCCACCGCCGCGGTCTGTTTTCTGCACATACAGACAGTACGGCAAGGATCTTTTCCCACTGTGCCTTCTTGTCACTTTCAGCACTCTGGCACGCTCCAACAAAGTCGCCCCTCTCACACGTACACACATCCCAGGCGCAAATAGACATACACACACTCACATACGTGCACATGAACACACACTCTGTGTCAGAATGCGTGTGTTCCTTCTCTGACTGTGCCTCAGAGGATTCTGCGCTTGTTCCACAGACGAGGACATGCATGCACACATACACACAGTCCTGATACACACTTCCCATCTCTGCTGGCATCCTGGGAGGGACGTGCGAGAGAGAGCAAGAGCATATGTTGGATAGACGTTTGTTGAGGGGGGATATTTCTCTTTGGATGTTGTCTTACAAGCTCTGACGGCGTGGCGCAGAAAGAAGGCATTTTTTCGTCCAATTTATTAATCCTTTTAGGCAATGTTCTCTGTTCAGAAATGCAAATTGAATCAATCTGAGGCTGACTTTAAGACTTTTCAAGTGGGATTTAATTAGAAGCCAGGGCCTGCAGTTTTTAATGAGAGAGGGGGTGGAGAGTTGGAGAAAGAGAGAAAGAGAGAGGCATGGGGAGGGAGAGTGGGTTGCGGTTTTGATCTGGGGGTCCTGCTGGAGAAAGGATACACAAACACCCACAATATACACACACACACACACATGCACGCACACACGAATGCACCCCGTAGAGCTGAGTATGAGGCGGATGCCCGCTGTTTGGTTTTTCTTCACTTCCCTCATCTCCGTCTTGTGAGAGTTCAGCCAGAGATCTAGTTACTTCAGTATACATCTCAAACTCTCACACAGACCCAGCGTATGTCTGTAAAGATGGAGCGAAGCTCTGTTGTGCCCCTGCTCAAAAAAAAAAGGGGGGGGGGGGCTTTTCCGGACTGATCCAAAGCATCTAATATATGTACTTGTGGCTGGTGTGTGCAGAAATCAATATTTGCACAATGAGCAAAAATATAAAAAAAGACTCATTAGTTCAGTTTTCAATGTTGCTCACAAAGAACGTTAACCTTATATTTCACTTTGTGTTGTTTGTGTTTGAGATCCAGGCCTGCTCTATTCAGCAAGTATTGATATCGTGACACCTTTTTTGGTTCCGATACCTGGGCTCTAGGTATCAACTGGAATAACCAACATGCCGTACTGTGGGTAAAGACTGGTGATGTTTTGAGTAAAAGGCAAAAAATGAATAGATGAAATTAAACTATAAAATATTTAAAGGTTTACCAGCAAAACAAAGCTTCAGCATGTAAAGAAGTTTATATTCAAATGTAAACTTTTATACACTGTAGACTGGTGATGCAGCAAAAAACAAAGATCATGCATCAGAGGAAACATTTCAAATCAAGTAGCCAAGAGCGCTTGTAAAAAAACCTTAAAACCCAGAGCTGGTTGCCTGGATCGCCAACGTAGATTGACCCTTTCCCACCGATACCGATCCGGCTTTGAGGGGCACCGATACCCATTACCTGGATCGGTATTAGTGCGCCCCTAGTTTGAGCTCTAGTTTTCAGCTTTTTGTTGTTACACCTGTGTAAATGTCCCAGAAATAACTAAAAGGCTGCCCAAAAAGAAGAAAAAAAATTGCTTTATTTCTATTTATTTAGAACCCATACTGTAATTGATATCTTGCAATCTTAACAGTTATCTACTAAAATATTTGCAGTAACTTACTAGGAAAGGTCTTTTTCCAGCAAAAACAGCAAAGGATTGTAGGTTAAAAAAAAAAAAATCACATCTGAACCCATACTGTAATTGATATCTTGCAATCTTAACAGTTATCTACTAAAATATTTGCAGTAACTTACTAGGAAAGGTCTTTTTCCAGCAAAAACAGCAAAGGATTGTAGGTTAAAAAAAAAAAAATCACATCTGGACCAATCTAATAATCTGTACATGTTCATGACTGAAGATTCAGATTTGTGACAACTCAAACGAAACATTTATAAGAGCCTGCCACGTATTTGACTTCTGATTGCTTAACTTCTCTAAATCACTCCATGTACGAGAAATATGTCTTCCTTTATTCCTCCCCGATAAATCATAAAACCTCAGAATCAAATTTGAGCCCGTTTTAGACTCCAGATCCTTACATTTGTAACTGCCACTAAAGCTGATTTTGCCCAAACTTTCCCACAATGCTTCAGCTAAATGTGTGTCTACATGCATGTGTACCCTCTGTATCTACATGTGTGTGGCTGAGCATGTTTAAAGGCCATTTGTGCCGATATTTGTGCTATTTTGGACCAGATCTCCTCGTCACTCCCTTCTAGATGATTCTAGCAGACAGCTCTCCCCCCTCAGAGAAAAACTGCTCCCAGGATTTATCAGAGATTTCACCACCATTTGCCCATCACGTGTTCTGTCTGATACATTTTGGGGGAATATGGTGCAGTTAAAAAGGGTGAAGTCGGCCTGTGGTGTCGGGGCTGTGGTTTGAGAGCTCACGCTCGCCTCTCTCCCTCCTCTCCTCTCCCCCTCACTGCCTCCTGTCACCCTCTCAAATTGGGGCCAACGCTGGAGAGCAATGTGTTTTTTTCAGGTTCTGTGAGACATCTTCAGAGCTACTGTGTTTGATTTTTCTCTTTTCTACGTTTCCACTTTTGTCATGCCATCCAAAAGTAGAAGTGCTTAGTGCTTCTTACTTGACCATTTCCACTTTGAGAGTTTTCTCTGTGTTGCTGTCTTTCATAAAAGCTGTGGTTTGCCAATGTAGTGGAAAAGCAGCAAAAGATAAATGTCAAGAAGATTATTTCAAGCTGGCAAAGCTTAATATAGGTAGGGCTAAACATGAAATGATATGCAGGAAAACAACAATTTTAGATGCCAGCAGAGTTGATGTACAGTATTGAAGGAGGCTTGGAAGGAGGGGAAACGTGAAGAGACGACTTTTAGGCTGCCACGAGAAGACATGAATTTACCCATTAAAGTGAGAACTCTTCTATGTGCCTCACGAAAATGCTTGACGTCTAGCTGATACTGTCAATGTTTAAATAATACTAATTAATCTCCATTATTGAAACATGTAATTAATCTGGCTCTCACCCCTCTCTGGCTGTCTTTCTGTCTCCCTCTCGCTCACATTTAATGGAACATGAAAGGGAAACCCAGAGAGCAAACGCTGTGTTGTGGTCCAAGCGGGGAGCTCATTGAGGGACTCACATCAGAGGAGAAGACAGGCTAAGAGACAGACGAGTGGACGTGTTTTGACAAACAGACAGTTGGTCCAAAACTCCTCCCCATCCTACTGCTCTGTGCCTCCTCTCCCTCTCACTCCCCCCTCTCTGTCTTTGAACTCGGGCCTTCATTAACAATCTGCTGATTAACAGGCTCGGGAACACGGGGGGTGGACGGATCAGAGGAGGAGAGAAAGAAGGAGGAGAGACGGAGATAGAAAGACAGAATAAGAGGGGGATGCAAGTTTGGGTCCAGAGAACTGCTATGTTTAGACCAACATAGAAAGCAGTGTGTCAAAAAGCAACACAACATTTTTTTCTTTTAGTGAGACCACTGGGGTCGTGGTGCTGAGAGTTTCTGCAAAATGACTCAGAAAAGTTAAGTCTGCCAACACAATTCGTCTTCATGCAATGAGTCCTACCCATAACTCAACAAACACATTCCGTAGAAGTTATTCCCTCCTGATTTGACTTCTTTGTAAACGCAACCATCAGCAACAAAACAGACAATTTAAATGTTGCCATTTTCAAAGCCATAACCTGCTGTAGGAGTTAGGTGTCCAGAATACTACCTTAACATGTATGGGTCAAGATCATGGCCTGTCCACACGTAGCCGGGTATTTGGGAAAGCACATATATTTTTATATGTTTACACCTGTTGTCCACATGAAACCACAGCTTTACATCACTAAAAGTGTAAGGAAAACACTGCCCGCTATAGGTTTGGCATGCCTAGAGCCGCACTCATCGGCGGATTAACCTGCTGCGGGTGGACGAAAGTATTTTTACAAATGAACGAGGGGGGGATACTCGTTTTTGAAAATACCCAGCTATGTGCGTAGATGACCTGTGCACAGAGTGTTTACAACAAACTGAAAGTTCCTCAAAGCTGTTAATGATATCAGTATAAAGGCTTGACTTAGAAAAATCAAGTTTAACTCTACCAAAGACACTTAGCCATAGATCCATCCAGTCTTTGGTTTGAGTGGGTGGGTTGGTCCTTGATTGGTGCTGTCCTCCCAGAGTCCAAAGACATGCCAGTGATGCTCAAGTCCTACTATTGATTAGGTCTTATTATAGCCACAAACTACACAGTTAGTTCTAAAATATCAGCTGATTTGATAGATTACACAACATCAAGAGAAGAAGAGTGCCTCAGGGGCTGTTTGAAGCTAATTGTAACTGATCTTTATTGTAATGTAACTGAGATATTGTTTAGCATAAATTTAACTAAACTACTACTTTCTCTAAAATTCAGTTGACAGAGAAAATATGCAGCAGAATTCATTTTAAAACCATCAATTCTGTGATGAACATACCTATTAAAAATGCATATCAACTTCTATTCAAAATGTACAACCAATTCTTTGTAGATCACTTCTTAATGTGAGATAGATGATAAAATGATTATGTCTGATAACTTTCCAGACTCATAAAGTCCTTTTAGCATTATTAACAGCTGCTCAGTCTTTTGGCTTCTGATAAGTAATAGATCTAAGGCTCAAACTGTCATACCTGAAAATAATTTCATCATCGCTGGTACAGACAGGCTCTTGTATCTTTTTAATTTGTTGCTGTTTTGGGTCTAAATGCTTTTAGAGACTTTGAAAATCTAGCTTCACTTTTTTGGAGTGTTCTCGAAAACTGACCTTTCAAAGATCAAAAGTCTTAGACTGTTCAACACTTAACAAAAGAAAATAACCTCATACATTTGCTTCAGTCCCCTAAATTGGACTGTACTTGAACAACAGGAACATGGACAGCATGATAAGTCCCAAAAGTGATGCCAATATATGTAGAGCTCCTTCTGCTAATTGGCTGCATTAAAAGTCATTACAGGTCACAAATCTTATTAACATCCCATATAAGAATGCCATTTCTTAAAACAAAATCAAACATGTTTACAGACTTGTACAAAGAGAAAAATGTAGATATCAGACAGTCTGAGTTCCGAGTGGGAACGCCCAGCTGGAACGGAATTTCCAACTTGTAAGTCGGAGCAACCACACCACGCCACCATCGAGTTCCCAGTAAGAAATTCTGAGTTCAGGGCTAAACAGTAATTAAGCTCCCGTAGTACTCTTTTTATTTTAGAATTTCTGATTATTGTTGCGCAACAAATCAGCTGTATATATAGTATTATTCAAAGTTTATACACAGAACTACTTATTTTGTGGCAAGTTTTTCCGACTTGGCAACTGGAATGCTGAACTCGGAGATGGCGTCACTCCCACTCCTGACTTCCCAGTTCTGAGTACAAATGGAAAACAGCACAAGGCTGGTTTATGCTTGACAGGTCTGCCGGGTCTGCGTGGCTTCGTGCAGATGAAGGACCTCATTTTCACCTACTGTGCAGTCCCTTTCACGTGGACAATTTCTGCGCTGCGCACACTTGAAAATTTCTAACTTGCCGGACAAAGACGCACGGACAATATGCCGCAAGTGGTTGAAGTGCAGAAATACAGGCATCTGTTTGACTCTTCACTTGGAGATCACTGTGAAAACTGAGTATAGTGTGAAATTGTAGCTACTCTCAGTAGATAAGAGGAATCGTTTCAAAGAACCTGGAAAAATCTCTGAGATAGACAACATTTTCAACATGGGGGGCTGCCATTGATGGGCTTCATCATGTTTCACATCACCATTAAATTGGATGAAGTCTGTCATTATATCAGATGAGACATGAGTGAAACTAGAAAATTACAATACACGTCTTTTTTTTTCTTTTCTTTTCTTTTTTTTTGTAAACACACTTTCAGTATTAACAGTTAATTTGTATAAAACTGTCAATACTCATTTTTTTGGAAAGTTTTAACTACATATTCGATGCTAAATATGAGGAATATGGAATCATGATTATTATGGTGGTATTTTGTGCTCAATTTTCCCCCCGTGTGAGGAGATGGAGGCATATTGTCCTTATTTTAATACAGGCAATGATTCAAACAAAGTAGGAGAGGACAGAACAGAGGCTTATTGTAAAAGATCAAGCTAAGTCTCAAACAGGCCAGATGTTATCTGTTATATACAGTTGTGCTTTTTTGTCAGCTATTAAGGGCTTACTCTTTTGTGTGTTTTTAAGACAAGTTTTATGAAACTCATTGGAAGCATTTTTTTTTGTTGTAAATTTTATATTCCTTGTTCATGCAGTTAGTCTGAATTAGAGCGTTAAGGAGGGAGCATTGTGAGAAAACTCAGAGAGAGGGAAGGGAGTTGCTGAGACAGGAAGTGACTGGACAACACAGAGGAAAGAAAAAAAAGACACGAAGGGTGAAATGAACTCGAAAAGTCGAGCTGATGGGCAGAGACAGAGCGAGAGAAGCCGCCTGATGGACAGAGAGAAAGAGATGGACTGACAGAGAAAGAGAGCGGGAGATGGGCCTGTTCTGAATTAATGACTGCTCTCATCAGAAGATGAATGTTCTCCCGCTCTCCCCTCGGAACTGAGCTCGCAAATAAAAAGAAAGTCAGTCCAACGAATAATGAATACACAAATAAATAAATAAGCCAATAAATAAATGAATAAACGTGACAGAACTCCTGAAAGACAGATTATGATCGATGTGAAGTCAGTGGTGTGCGTTTGTGTGTGCCTGTGGGAGTGTTTTAAAAGGCAGCTCTACTTTTTTGTGTTATAGCGGTGTGTAGCTTCGTATCCTGCTATATCTGCTTTGTTGTGTGCTGTAAACATGCATGTATTTATCGTGCGTTTCCTGCTGTGCATATGTGTGTGATTGCTGGTATATGTATGTGTGTGTGTGTTGGTGTTCATGTTTCAGTGAATGTGTCTATGTGCATGTGCGTGTGTTGGTATTTACTTGCATGTGGCTATGTGATTGTGCAAGTTTGTGTGTATGTGTGTGTGTGCATGTGTGTGTGAGAGTAGGGGGCTCTCTGGTGAGTCTCCTTAACATCAAACAGCTGGAAGTAATAAAATATTTAGGAAGCGCTGGGAGTCTGTGAATATTAATACTGCCTTTTCCTTCTGTCTCTCAAATCTCCCTCTCTTTTTCCCATCTTTCTCTTTTTTTTACTCCCTCCCGACTCACCCGTCTTCTTTCTCTATCTGTCTGTGGTTACATCTCCCAGTTTGTCCTCTCCCCTTTTCCTCCTAAGGTTTAAACCCATGCTCTCTAACTGTGACTCTCTCATTCCAGTCTCTTTGACCTTGTTTGTGGGGGAATCGCTGTCGTTTAATTGGGAGTCCGCTCTGTCGGCTGGCGCTGAGGGTGATGAAGGGAGAAAAGAGGAGTTGACCTTTGGCTTTCTGTCTCACTAGCGGCGTTCGTATCTCGCTGTGTGGGGGAAAAGCAGTGTCACAAGTCGTCTGAGCCACCAGGCAGCAGAGTTCACCACGCTGCACCCTGCCATGTCAAACATGAGAGTGGACCAACGGGCAGACAGGCGACCCGGCCCCTGAACAAGAGGGGCCACAGGACCTTTTGTCCTATGGGGCTCGTTTTAGAGGATTAGATCCAGTTCAAAGTTTCTTATATTTGAGAAACACAGGATCAGTGAATTTGCAGAATACAGAACCAGGACTGCTACGGGTAACAGATGATTGGTTTCAATAGGAGAGAGAATCCAATTTTAAAGTATTAGTGGACTTCCAACCTTGGAAAATTAAGACTTTAATGTTCTCAGAAAAATGTAGTTAATCATCAGAATAAATGCATTCTTTAACTGTTGATTACAATCTGATTAAAATCCAGGCTCATTTGAACTGGTGGTCTGTTTTGGGGGGTCTCTCAAAGAAAAAAGCCTTGAAGTTTCCTCATGCGTGACAACTTTCAGTGCATTCAGCAAAGTCCAGAATTCACAGTATCTGCACTCCTGTGAAGTTCTCTCTGGTGGCATCTGTTTTCCCAAGTGGAGTGTAAATTTGCTCCCTTCAAGTGCAGTGTTTGATATCAGCCAACAGAGGTGCTGAAAATTTAAGGCTTACTCTCCTGGTCACTCATTCATTCATTCATTCATTTTCTTAACCACCTGTCCCGTTCAGGGTCACAGGTAGCTGGAGCCTATCCCAGCTGTCATTGGGCGAGAGGCGGGGTACACCCTGGACTGGTCGCCAGCCAATCACAGGGCTGTTATAGACAGACGCACGCACTCACACCTATGGACAATTTAGAGTGGTCAATTAGCCTGATGAGCATGTATTTGGACTGTGGGAGGAAGCCGGAGTACCGACATGCACAGGGAGACCATGCAAACTCCACACATAAAGGCCCACTGGCCACGCTGGGAATCAAACCAGTGACCTTCTTGCTGTAAGGCTGCAGCGCTAACTCTTACGCCACCGTGCAGCCCCCTTCTGGTCACGCATTGCCTCAGCTTAATGCATCCTTAACCAATCCAGCATCTACTTGATAGTATACAGCTGTTTAAATTAGAGTGCGTCCTGCACTCGTATTTTTTTGTCTCATGATTTTTCTGTGTAAATTTTAAAAAGCAAATTAGAAATCAGTTCATGAGAACACTTGATGGGCGCACGAGAAAAGCTCTAAGATTTAAAATATAGTTGTTCAGCAGCAAGTCTCACATGTGTCTTGTAAACTGAAAATCTAAAAAAAGCACGTTATTTTATTTTTATTTTTTTCAAGAGCCATATGTGGAGCTTGGCCTAAAGCATCAATAACACATCAAAGTCCACCCTGGCTTTGTATTGCTGTATTTCTGTCTTAATTTGAGTAAACTTTGGGGGAAAAAGTAATCTAGAGATATTTGGCTGACTCTGTGCCCCCCTCCCTACTGCACAGCTGAGGGTTGTTTTATTACTAATAAGACTCACTCAAACATCCCTGTAACACCTAAAAGCAGATCTTAGTATGAATAAAAATAGAAATTAAAGGGAGTCAAAATTGAGGTGAAAAATTGTAATGATCAAATAACATTTGGATTTATAGTCATCAAAATACAATGCTTACACATGTTGCGACAGTGTGGTGCAGAGCAGGCTCTTCTATTAATAAACTAAAAAATAGAAAAAGACTACTGCTATGTTAACTTTAAGGAAAAATCAACAACCATATTTTTTCTCATTTTTGGTGTCTCATTTAATCTATTCATTATATTTTCCTATTTTCAATTAGCTGATTGTCAGTTTATCTTTTTATAGACCCAGCGTCAGAAATGTCACTGAAATATGATGCGAATATCTTTCCACCTATTCGAAGACACAGACTGTACGCTGTGTCTTTTGTCAGTATTTTTCATTTCAGTTTTCCTGTGACAGGCTTTAAAATTAACATCGGCAGCTGAAATTTCTACAAATCATGCAGCTTAAACCTCTGCTTTTTCAATAAAGTTAACATCCCTCTGGGACTAAAATGCAACTTGACTTACTGAAAATGAGCACTCAAACTGAATGAGCCCGGATCAATTTGTGCGCCGTGAACAGCTGAGCTTAGCCCTGATTTTAGACTTACAGGCGTTTTTGTAAAACGGGAGTCTTAGATATACAAGGTCATTCATTACGACAGACAACCCATTCACATAGACAGGGTAAGACAACTACACAAGCAGGTGACGGCAAATACACTGACAAGTCAGACAAGAGGCAGGACGAAGTTACTTGTGAATTACATGAAGGTCACTTTGTTTGAGCTGCCACTCTAAGCAAAGAGCATTCTTGTGCGTGTGTGTCAGAAGAACATGCAAGGAAACAAGTAATTATGCTGTTTATTACATGGCAATTCAAACAGAAGAACATGTTTTAAGACAGGAAACACAGTGAGACTCAAAGCAATGCAGACAGAGAGGCAGAGGGAGACAGCAGCCTGGCAGTGAGACAGACTTTGGGCAGGGAGACAAAGAGATATAGTCATACTGAAGGACAGGCAGAAAGGAGGGCTGGCTGTTGTCAGCGTCAGTGACAACAAACGGCAGCAATGTAATTATAGGCTCTTTGATTAAAATCAATCTCATTTCTGCCACTCACTGTCTGCTTGTCTGCTGAAAAGATCTCTGGCTCTGTGGCACCTTGGCTGAAGAGAGGTGGACTGATGAGCATGAATAGTCCCTTCTGTCGATGCTATAGTTGGACTAGTTCTTTTTGAGTCAGCCCAGACTGGTCCTACGAATCGAGTTTATTTTTGGTTTGTGAGATCAACCAGGTGTGTGTGTGTGTGCGTGTGTGTGTGTGAGAAGAGGCACCTTCTTTTTGTGTTTTATGAAAACCATAAATATTAAGTCACCAGCCATTCATGTTGTTCCCTTGCTCCCTCTTCTGCTCTTCCTCTTTTAGTGATCAGTCAGATTATGAAAACTTGCTCCTTACAAGGGGAAGCTGTGCTTCTTTTTTAATAAGTGATAATCCATGTTTTCCCCCCACAATGGTGTTAAGAAAACCCTCAGTTCAGCCTTTGCTGAACGCCCATCACTCGACAAACCCCCTTTCCTTTGATTGGCTAGACCTCTGAAAGCCTGTAGGGGGCAGTGCTATGGGCAGACCTTGGTGTTTGGGGTCCAGTTAAGAGGTCCTGATACAATGATGGCATTAAAGTAACAACTAATTTTAAACGATCAAACTGTAATGCCGTTACAGTTTATTCCAATTCATTTAAGACCAGTATATGCCAGTCAGCTTTCAAGCAATGGATTGTGGTAATGTCATGTGCCTTATAAAGCCGTAATTGTGCCTATCATGTTTCTACATTAGCTGTTAGAACAAATCTGTTGGCTTTTTAAAGGCATAAATGCTTCATATATAGTAGACAGGACTCATTGTAATTCTTGATCCATCATGATCCACAACAGCCTTGCATGCATCCTGCCCACACCGTCCCTCATCGAGCCACTTTTGCAGTGAAAGTTTGCTAGATGCAGTGATACCCACAAATTACAGTGAATTGTTCTACAGGGATGAGAGGGTACTTTTATAGACTGATCTGCTGTCTGATTTATCAGTTGGGTGTGTCCCCTGAATGCAGTTTATCTAACTGTGTAAGCACTGGTGTCTGCATTATCAAGTATATCTGTCAAACAAAGGTAGCTCAATACAACCTTCAAACACAATCAATTGTGATGTTGGTTTCAGGAAAAATCATGTAAATATTTTGACACAGTGCAAAGGGAAAATGTAAAAAAATGCCATGTTCCATCTTCCAATCACTTTTGTCTTTTATCCACACATTATCTGAAAAAAGGCTGTCTAATATATGGACGGAGTCTCTGTGACACCACCTGTGATATCATGTTTCTGAAGCTGTTTTTTGAGGCCTCTCATGGGTTGATGCCATGTCAGATATTCATACTCAACCAAAATCCCAGTCTGTGGAGCTAAGCTTTTTGGGGTCCTTTTTCCACCAGCCATTGGTAAAATTCCTGAATAAAATCAGGCATGAGTTGATGTGGAAATGCAGCAAGTAAAATGTAGAAAAGTTCACTTTGAGTGAGAGAAAGGTAGTAATGATGTAATTTTTTTTCATAACAGGTTGTTTTGTCACATACATAATTGTGCTTCATGATATTTTTGCTCTGAAGCATGCATTAACATGTAACTTTAGCATAAATTCAAAGACAATCAAGCAGTTTAGAGTCCGCCGTATCATATTCAGTCTTGGATATGTAAGCAGTACAAAGTAACTACCTCAGAGTCTTTTTTTATTCCATTTTCTCAGCCTCATGAGCCCCTTTTGCCATCCAATAGAAAAATTTGTTGTCGTTGTCTGGGGGCATGCGTTGTCATGAGCTGACGGTATACATTATGATAAGTTCTACACAGCCCAGTCAATGTTGGTTTTGGTGTAAAGGTTAAGGATGTATGGGTGTGTTAAAGTCTGGTGAACATTGGACTGAGATTACAAGTTTGGTTTTGATGATAAACTTTAAAAATTTAACTCAAACATCTGATGGTGGTAAAAGATTAGAATCTTTTTGGTCGCAATGTTATTGCATGAGCATAACAACAAGTTGCCTCCATAGTGGACGGTAAATGGGGAATTTTGTGTCACCACATTTAATACCTCTAAGAGACAGAACGTCAGTGCTTGTATGTACAAAAACTAAAAAACTTTAGCATGATAAGCTCCTCATGGGTATTGCTTTCATAAGAGAAAAGTCCCTTTTCCCTCCTGAGGATACAGAGACACGCAAAGCGGGAAAGTGACAGAAAAACAGACTCACACACGAGGGAAGAAGTGGAGAAAAAGACAGAGTGACAGAAAGAGAGACAGAGGGGGAAAGGCGTCAGTGTGGAGAGGATTTATGAGTGGGGCCTGTCTGTTGGCTATGGGCCTGGTCCCTCTGTGGTCCACTCCTCTGTAATATTCACTGCTCCTCAGGCTCCCATGTGTCTGCCTGTGGCTGCAGTGTACACACATGCACACACGCACACACTGTCATGCACACGAATGCTGTAGCAATACATACATGCATACAGACTGTTCACTCTATAGGAATGCAGTCACTGTAGAATTACCCTTCTGCTATGTCATTGGAGTGTCACCATCTGCTCCTGCTTTTGTCTCATTTCTCTCTTCCTGTCTGCTCATCTCCATCTGCTTTTTATCCTGTCTGTCCACCTGACCCTACGTGCAGACATCGCACCACAAACCGCCTCTCGGAACATTTAACCCTCAAAGAATTTGACTAAACTGCAACAAATCTGGCACCAGATCACAGAGGGAAAAACACAAGTAAACAGTTCAGTCAAATTTTGTTATTTAAAGAACTGACCGTTTACTGCAAATGGTTACACATTTGGATTTGTTATGGCCACCATGCACATAAATTCATGAATATGATTCATATATGATTCATTTATGAGTGTGACTCAGCTGGTGCCCAGCCGGTGCATGAATGAGCCACTCGTAGTGACGCATGAATAAAACAGCTGAAGCCGGTCAGCCCACAATGTTAGTGCCCTGCTTGAACCAACACAGAGCACTTTTCGAGTCACAAGCAGTGATGCAGGCTGAGGGTTAACACAAAAGGTTCACATAGATACCTGTGTATGCATGCAGACAAGGGTTATGGAGGTTAGTTCATACTGTGAGGGTGAATACTTGACCATTAGAGCGTCTTCTGTAAAAGGACTGTTGGAAGTAGGTAACAAACAGTTATACAAATTGTTAGATGAGAAATCTTGTGTTTACAGTTTACTGCTATATGAAACAGCATGATGAGAACAACACAAGGAAAAACTGAAACCAAAACAAGTTTTGTGTGTTTCAGTGATAAATGAGTTTTGAACTTTGACATGCATGTTGAGGTTCTGTTTTGTGGTGACTGTAGACTCCAACACTATCAGAATACAGTGAAAAGATGAACACTAAATTGCTTTAAGCCACAAAATCAGAAAGGATGGGGACCATGTCATTTTAAACTCTAATCAGTGTGGAAGGAGAAGGAGAGGATCAAGTCTTTATTTTAACTGTGTTTGGTGTGATCTGGATCATTTTTAATGGGATTCTAGGACTGGTAATGCAAACTGGAGTATGGGACCAAGTGCAGACACATAATTGAAGGTAGATTAAAGTAGATTATCATAAACAGGGGTCATTGTGGTCTACCATAGGCTCAGATAGGCTAGAGAAAACGTAGAACCAGAAATATGCAGGTAGGTAGGACTCCAGCATAGAGACTCATTGTAAGTCTCTTTTATTGCTATGTGAATGATGAGCTGCTGGCATTATACTGACGTAGAAAGGCAGGGAAACCGTAACATGAAGTAGGCAAAATGGAACGACTCAAGTGTAAAGTTCACTGGCAGAACTTAGGCAAATTCATTCTCAGAAAACACTTAAAATGTTTTAGTAGAGAGGCAGGAAAATCTGGAACCAGAAACATGCAGGTAGACCTAGGGCAGTGGTCAACCTGTGGCTAATGAGTAACGATGTGCCGATCAATCTAAAATATTCATATACTGATGCCAAAGTTGGGATCAGTATTGACTAATAATTGGGTGATGAGATTGATACTTAAGTTTCAGTTTCTCTTTTCTACATGTGCTCCTCTTAATAGCTCATGTGATCATATCTATGGATAGATAGATAGATAGATTGATAGATAGATAGATAGATAGATAGATAGATAGATAGATAGATAGATAGATAGATAGATAGATAGATAGATAGATAGATAGATAGATAGATAGATGGATGGATGGATGGATGGATGGATGGATGGATGGATGGATGGATGGATGGATGGATGGATAGAAAGATAGATAGATAGATAGATAGATAGATAGATAGATAGATAGATAGATAGATAGATAGATAGATAGATAGATAGATAGATAGATAGAGCTCCAAATACGGATTTAAACACACTTACAAATACAATAAATCTCACTTTGAAAACTGGAAACTTACTGATTTTTATTTTATGTCATTTCATATATGTGTGAGAGGAAGTGTGAATGTAAGACCACGTGTGTGATGTGGCTCTTTGTAGTACCATTGGGGAACAAAAAAGTAGGCAAGGTGGTAGGACCCAAGTACAGAGAATGACTGGCAGAACTTGTAAAAAAATATTTTAAGTAAATAACGTATGGTTAAAGTAAAGAGTAGGGTTTCGAAATCCCAGGAATTTTCAAGTTGGAAACTTGAGGGAATAATCAGAAATTAATAGGAATTAATATTACCTGCATTTACCTGGTCATATATATGTATATATTAAACGTTTCGGTTTGTTATAAGCAGACATGCATGCAAACATTTCTGATGCAATATTTTTAAACCAAATTAAAAACATCAAAGGAAATCTCCAGAACTTCTGAGCCAAAATTCCCCAAGAATTTTTAGAAAAAATAATTAAAGTTGACAACAAAAAACATATGACGTGTGGTTTAATAGACAGGCAGGGAAACCTGTACCAAGAAGTAGGCAAAAAACTAGGATCCAAGTATGGAGGAATACTGGCAGAATTTGGAAGGAATGAGACTGACAGTGAATTGAAGATGGGTGAACAGGAGGGACCATAAAGTTAATAACAGTGAACAGGTGTGCCGATGAAGAAAGGGGGGAGAGGCAGGCGGCGTCTGATGGAGGGACTGTGACTGCTGATGAAAAACAGGGAGACAGGCTGTGGTATGGAGGGCTGAATGGGAGTTTATCCACTTGCAACTCAGGTCAAAAAGTACACAACATAGCAAGGCTGGCCAATACAGGATTCAAACCAGGGTAGAAGTAGTTAGCAAGCCTGGAGAGAGACATCAAGGTATGGAAGAAAAAAGAGTGTCATCAGTGTAATATTAAGGGTCACAGGAGGACAATATGATGTGAAAAAGACAGGACTGATTGAGCAGATGAGGGGGACAGGTTCAAGGAGGGAAAAAGAGAAAGAGAGAGATGCTTAAGAAGGTCAGAAAAAAGTGTACATCTCTAAGTGTTTGTGATGTGTGCTTGTGAATGTGAGTGTGTCCACATCTTCAAAGAGAGTACATTAGGGATTTGACAATAAGAAAGAGTGAGAAAAAGGAGAAAGGGAAAAGAATATAAAAAACATCAGTAGCATCAGACAACAAAAGAAAAAAGAAAGAGGGACAACAGAAAGAAAAAGAAAGAACTGAAAGGATGAAGGAAAGTTTAGAAATAGCCCAGAAGATGTGTGTTTGTGTGGGTAAGACTCCCTCTCAGTGGATTTGTCCCATGAAACTGTTGGTGCTGAACTTCTCTGTGCCCAGGACACTCCTAGAGGACAACGAAAGACAAACATAACAGATTCAAGCGTCTTTTGTTAGAAGTCTGAGACAGTTTTACATCTTAATAGAAGTCTGATGCAATGAAGGGTTTCCTGCTGCGCTTTATAGCTGAGGTGAAATTAGGACCTCCGCTGCAAACATTAAAGGAGAAGTTTCTTTTTACATTGGATGTGAAAACATTAATAAGGTGCTAAAGATAGCAGAGGCCCTTTTATTGCAGGATACTTTATTTTTAATTGGTGCAACAATTTTATTTAGCTCTCTGTTTACCACTGATCATTATTATTATTTTGTTTAAACTCTAATCAGAACCATGTCCTGTCTCTGAATTAAAGCCCCTGTCAGGAGTTTTTAGCTGGTTTAAGACTGAAATTAGTATTGATCTCTCTCATCTAAAAAGCAAACAGTACCACCAGCAAGGAAAGAGATGATTTTTAAAGTTATCTTGAATGTTTGACACTTCTGGTGGAGAGTATCAGACCAAGTGATTTACTGTACACATACACTGCTGGATTAACCTTCTTACATGTTTTACTGCAAAGACTTTGGATAAGGGAAGCATTTTTCTGTCAAAAGAACAAGTTTTAGGTATTTAAGGGGATATTTTGTCATGAAACACAAATTACACATAAACCTGACAAGATCGGTTAAGACCACATTGTCCACAGGGGGCTCAAAAATTACACAAACCACAAGTTTCTCACAAGCTGAAGTACTGGCACCAAGGATTTTTTACACTCTGCCTATTGCGGCTTGGCTCTGTCCTCTCTCATCTCTAAACATTTACTAGTTGGATTGTCGAGTTAAGCACAAAGCTGGACCACAGGACAGCGGAGGACCTCCTGCCCCAATGATAAGCCTCTCCTGATTCATGCCATCTTTATTTGCCTCCAAGTATGTCTAACCTGTTCACTCAGGTCTGAATTTGCTTATTATGGTGGTTTGATTTTGTAGTTGAATGAATATGAGTGTTTTATTCTGAAATCAACTTTTCAGCTGGTTAAGTGTTGACTCGCATGGTACCCGACTTCCTGATTTGTTATTGCTTGGGGATTAAGGAAATTGGAAGAAACCTCTAAAACCCAGCAGAGCAGAGCAACTGAAAGGTAACACATAAACCAGAACTGAAACCTAAAAGATCCAGCACCGTGACATAGCTAAAACCAACCAGACTTGAATCAGGTGAAAACTCTTAGTGTGGGCCGGATAAAGTGGGAAAAAAAGAAAATGTTTTTGTTAAATTTAGCGCGTATCTCAATAAAGTTACAGAAAGATCTTTTGTTTTCATTACCAAAACAGTGAATGAGTCAGTGTTTGGTCTTTTGTTTCTCATTTGACTGAAGCTCCAGGATCATGGGGGAAAGTCCTGTGTTTGTTTAAATTAGTCATGACCAACTTTTTTCCTTTTTTTTTCTTTACTCTGTCACACAACTGTCTTAGCGGTGAAGATCTTCTGTGTTGTGTTGATGGCAACCCCTTGACACAAAATAGAAGGGCTTGTTTTTATCTCCATGCTGATTTTGTCTTTGCATGCAAAGGTAGTGGACTCTTTCATTTTTTTTAAGTCATAAAAATTTGCTTTTAATAACCAGTTAACAACTACTTTAAGGAGCTTTCAGAAATGACGGTTCCTTCTAGACAAAGGATCTCTTAATTTACATTATAAATTGTAAATGTAATGCCATTATGTGTAGGGCTGGGTCCCTTTCACATTTGGAACAATACTGTGTCTGTACTTTATAGTACTTTTTTGTGATTATGTGGTAAAAAATATCAATTTGTTTTATAATAAAATCTCAATTTTTCAGTTTAACATATTTGACCTTACAATGCTGTATTCATGTCCATCAAGTAAAATCGCCTACTCTCCCACTCTTTCACAGTCACAAGGATGTGTTTAGGTGCCTAAACATGGTACCTTTTGATTTTAAGTGAATCGGTACCCAGCATTTTTGACAGAATTCGGTCAGAATCTATAAAAGTACCTGATTTGGAACCCATCCCTAATTACATAATTGTATATCCAATGGCAAATTCTACTTGTTGTGGTGTAAAGGAGTCTATGAAAGTAAGGTGTGCTTATCACAATTTTCCTCTGGATATGACACAAGCTCAAACTTTCTTTAGAACTAACTGTTATTGCAAAGGTCTTCCATGTGAATCTTGTTTTATTAAATGTAACGCCCCAGTTACCACTACAATGTTAGATTCTAACCCCACATGGATAAAATCCCCGTACCATTTTTCCAATAAAGATAATCACAATGATACACAATAGGTTTGAGATCCAATCCATGGTAATAAGATAATGAGTGATTGATAAGGAAATTGCCCTCCCTCTTGTATTACATAACTGTCAAACCTGAGGAGACATTCAGTGAATGTGTATCTCAGGAAAGAGAGGTCTATGAATGGGCGCTGAATGCGAGTGTGTGCAAGTGTGCATGCATGTGTGAAGCTGGGTTCACTTATGTAACAACCACAAGACACAGACAGTGGGAGGTTGAAATAGGAATTACAAATCAAGGAAGAGGGCGAGAATAAAGAAGCACAATGACGGAGCATTGTACACTGAGGCGACAGAAATAACATAATTGATAGAGAGCATATTTCCAATCATTTTCTTTCATCAAGTGCCTCAAAATTATATCGACTCCACATAAAACTCAATTCTTTCCTCAACCACAGCAAAATACGGGCAGAAACTGGGCCTACTTCCTGTGATAATTGACAGGCAGACAGTCAGACACATAGAAATCCCTTGTAGAGTCTGTGCTCAGAAGTGGCCTTCTGTGATCCCTGCCACTTCCACGCAGCATCAGGAAAGAGTGCTGCTCTGGCCGCCAGCCGGGCTGTCGCCATAGGGACCCAATTCAAAGAACCCCCGGCCAAACCATCTGAAGATGAGGAGGAGTGGGGGTTCTGAAGATGCAAAGACACGGCCCTAGAGTTGATTCATTGCTTAACAGCCCAATATACTGCTATTATCCAGCCCACTAATCAAAGCCCCCAGCTTCTCTTTACTTTCCGTGTCTTTTTTGATAGGTCTCCTTTTCTATTATCTGCGATTCTTTGCTTCTGCTGCTCACTTTGAAGTTGTATTAGTGAGATGAGAATCCCAAACTCTCTCTCTGAGTTGACGTCTTGTTTCTGGCTCTGTTTCTCCCTCTGTGTCTTGTTCCCCACTTTAGCTCACAGAGAAGAATTCAAAGTGTACTCTTAATGGCTTACATGTGTTTCGATTAAGAAGCTGGCATGCACTTCCCATTTTAATGGGCTTTCTGTGCTCTTAGTTTGCTGCCGGGCTGGAGTGTGTGGTGTGGATTCGGAGGTAAAGGCTTTTTGGTGCCAGGCTATGGCAGGAATGTGGTTAGTCAGATGGCAGGAATGTGGCGTGGCAGACAGACATATTTTTCAGTCTTCAGACGCATATGTGGACACAGATGCTCATAAAACACGAGCATCATATAATATGGTTAAACACACTCCTCTGTAAAAGATTTCTGTGCTTCGTCTTTTCAAGATTAGGGTACTGAAATAGCAGGATGAGTAGCAGTGCTGCTTGATATGCCAGGCGGCATGAGGACGCACATGGCCTTGGGATGAGTAGATGCATCTTAAGAGAGATCTTGCTCTTAACAAGCATTAATGCAACCTTTTAAATGTTTCACCCTGCTAGTGTTCAGAGTGCACCATGAATAAAATGTGGTGTACTTTGAGAAAATTGACAAATTTTTGTGAGAAACTGAAGTAACTCAAACCTAGCCATGTTGTCAGTGAAATTGTGATTTTTTTTTCGCACTGGTTTCTCAATGTAAAGCCTTGTATGTCCAAAAAAAGAGGTAATATTGTTGTTCCTCTTTTTTATAATATCATACTATTTCCATCTGATCTTTAATCATTTTTGACGAAGCCAAAGAAAAAACTGTGAAGTTTTTGCAAGTCTTTGGCACACTGGCTAATGGCAACAATGCACCTGCCTGCCACTCAACTCAGCTACACCCCTTGTTATGAAAATCTGTGCTGTATTGGTATGATGAGTCATGGATGGCTGCCCTGCTTCTGATGTCTGTAAATATGACTAGGGATACCACTTTTCTTCAGACTGTTAACAGTGGGAGTACCCCCTCTTGAGCACTCACCAATACTGGGTACCAATACAACTAGTACGTTTGATAAATAAAACTTCAATTTCAGTTTAACAGAGTGGACGTTAGGGCTGAACAATTCATCGATTTTAAACCGACATTGCAATGTAATAGAATGCAATTTTTAAATCGCAAAGGCTGCATTAAAAAAAAAAAAATAATGTACTCAGACCTGGAGGAAGTATAGTAACTTGTAAAATGCTGTTTTTTTCTGCCCCCCCCCGCCTGCAAGCTACAAAGCTCCACCCAGTAGAATGATTGTGGCTGGCAGAGCCATACCCCTTAATCGCTTTGTTTTGTATGGTTTGTTACTCCTACTGAAAACGGGAGTCAGTAAATTTTTCCAGTGTTCCTTTTTCTTTTTCATTTAAGAAATGCAAAAAAGACTTGTTTAAATGTCAACAATATCTTTTATCGTGTTAGTCATACTATAAAATGACTTAAAACTTGTGTTAAGTGAACAATGCAGAAGATAAATGTCACCCCAAAAAAATCGTATGCTAAATTGCAATCGCAATATTGGTCTGAAAAAAATCGCAATGAGATTATTTTTGAGATTTTTTTTTGCCCTGAGTCTCAGCTGTTGGTATCAGCAGCTTTTGCAAGTACCAATACCTTGAAATAAGACTGGTATCAGCCCAATGCCTGGTACCCATGGATGCTCACCCATCTCTTAATATGGCCTTCACTTCACCACACCACTACAAACTTTGTTAGCATGTTTTGTCAACTGTTTTTAAACCTAGTGTTAACCAAACATCAAACTCCCTGCATATCTGTTTAGCTTCAACTTGGAAACTTCTGGAAGCTTGCAGTGATTATTTTAAAGCAGGAGCTCAAGTCTCTGTCTGTTGTGTATGACATTGCAGGTGAATAATGAAAGGCACTGGTCACCACAGACTAATACAAAAATTTACCCTGTGTGTGTACAAGTAAATAAATTAGCTATAAAGGCCAAATTGTTTGTTTTTACAAGGCTGTAAACATGTCTAATCCTGCTGTTAAAGTGGATATTTAAGCATGGGTGTAGACACGGCGTGTGATTGGAAAAAGCCTCAAGTGGACACTAAAGGAACTGCAGATTATTTTTACACCTCTGTATTGGCTTTATTTCCAACATCACTGCAACTTCAAAATTCTGCTGTAATTTTTCAGTCTGTTTATGATTAACACTCAGCAGATTACTGTTTTTACTACTGAAATCAAAAATGTGTTGAATGAACACATTTGTAGCAGCTCTGTTTTCACTTTCATGCATGAAAAAAATTAACACAGGTGGAGGCGAGAAGGATCATGGATAGTGAAGTCAGAAATTAAGTTTTACCTTTACTTAACAGAAAACTCGAAACCTAAGGTGAATCTGTAAAATTCATTTCCTAATTGTAGTTAATTTTTTCATAACGTCTTTAATTTTGGGGGGTTTTCAGTTACTCTGAATGTTTTGGTTGTTTTGGTCAAACTCACAACACATGGATATACTCACAAGCCTACACAAGGAGAACCCTCTCGCTGGCTGTGTCTCTGTTTTTCTCTCCATCTGTAAAATACTTTGCAGGCCCAAACCACCCTGCGGTTACAGAAAAAAGGAAAAAACACACAGGGTGTAAAATGATCCCAGCCCTGTAAAATTAGAAAAGGGGAGGAAGAAAAATGAGCAGGCTCAATGTGGCATGTGAGCTAATGATGGGTTGGTGGGGTGTTGGTTTTTGGTGGAGGACTGAGGAGGCCGGCAATGCGTGTGATGCAATCATCACCTCTAGTCCAGCTTGTGGTTACAGTGGGCCGTGCCCTGGGTAGCTTGTGGTGCACCCGCAGGGTCATGCCAGGGCATGTATGTGGGTGCTTGGTCGCCGGAGGCAGGAAAAGGGTGGGGAGGAGTTAAAGGGGAGGGAAGGTGGTGGTCAGGGGGGTTGATTGAGGTAAATGTGAGATGAGGAGAAGCTAAAGAGACAAGGATGGACAGATGAATGAAGGGAGGAAATGGAAGGAGCTGGGATGTGAATAAATACATGCATCCTGGTGCACACACACACACAACCACACACAACCACTCCGAGTCACCCTATTATTATCATTATGCAAGTGTGACTGCAAATGGTCCCCCTGAGCACCGACAGGACTGAGCAATGAGCCCGTAAACAGATATGGGCGATGGTGTAGCAGTGTTGGCATTTTTGATGAGGCAGCACACACACACACATGCACACAAATCCATTCACACATACACACACATACACTCCTCTTCCCCTTCGACCTCTGCTCTCTGAGGGAAGGCAGTGTGAGCTACACAGCCTGCCATAGGGATTGAGCGACAGTGTGCCCAGCTGCATGCCAACTGCGCCTGCGGGCTGCCCTAACTCCTGCACCCAAGGGAGCAAATATCCTCTACTGCTCTCTCCCCCTTTCCTTCTCTTGTCCTCCCTCTTAGTCTCTCACTGTCCTTCTCCATCTCCCAAATGTTGTTAATCTTTTTCTTTCTCCTGCTGCTCAGTCTCTCCTTCCCTTCCTTTCTTCCTCCACCACGTCCTCCTCTCCCTCTTGCTCTCACTGCCAGTCCTAGAGAGTGAGTGACAGGCTGTGAATTGCTCGGAGGCTATACCCAGATAAAAGGCAAGGAATGCACATAGGCACACACACACTCACACACACGCACACACACACTTCGCTGGGAATCACATCCACTGTCACGCAGATAGACACAAGTACTGCCATCCTGGTGTTGGCGAGAGCAATACACACTCGACACAGCGAATGTGGAGTGACAATCTCTTTGTCCAGTCCCCCACTGATGCCTGTGTGCTTGGTCACTCATTGTAATGGTACCCAGCATCCATCTGTGTGAGAGAACGAGGGAGAGAGCGCGTGGGTGTGAGGCTGAGACGGGGAGAAAGAGAGACAGATTGAGAAAGAGAGAGTGTGTGCATGTGTGTGTGTGTGTGTGTGTGAGGGAGAGATATTGCGTCTCACAGTGTGCGGTGTCAGGTCTGGCTGTGTGAGCTGACACTGATTATAGTCTTCACAGCTCACTCCCATCACAGGCAACTACAGCCGCGGCCAAAGCCCTATATTTCAAAAAGTTGCAACACTGTGCAGGTTCCAGAATTGCTTTTATGCCTCCAGCAGTTCGGCCACTGGCTTCCCGGAATGAAATTTAGAAGCCGTAGTGTCTGACTGCTCCGAATTAAAACACAGAACTCAGAACTAATTGAGCCTTTTATGGTTCTGACAGTGGTGTGTTATACAGTTATGTATACATAAGCTTTTTCACACTTTTGAAAATATGCATAAAAAAATTCAGTCAACTTTTATGTGCAGCTGCCTGTGTTAAAAGAAAAATTTATGTTTTAGCCTTCACAGATGGTATGGTAAATTTTAGATTTCAAAGACATAAAATATTCCAATATATGTTACGATAAGATACAGTACAGTAAAATACCATGAGGAATGCAACAATATAATACTGTGCTGCAATAAAATATCAAATAGAATAAAATCCAACAAGATAATACTGTACAAATTTCAATGTAGCAACAGCTTTAAGTTGTCAAACGAAAATTAACTCATATTAGGGTGTAATATTTTTATTCAAATAACATATGAGGTATTTTAGTCAATTTATTGATGTAATAATGTCTTAATTTTATTGTGTTTAATAGTCTTTTGTGCCGCAGTAGATAGTCACATGACTCACAACTGGAGCATCAGGCTGTTCTTCACTGTGAATTAGAACAATATGTGTCTTGAAGAAATTGTGTAAATTGTGGGGTTTGAAGTATGAAGTAAAACTCAAACTATGATTATTTTGTTAAAAGAGTATCTGCGATTCAGATATGAACCTTCCCTCTGCCTCTGTCTCTCAGGGTGTTAGGACGAAAGGATTCCCTGGAAATGCTAGCCTTGGAGACTTTTTGTTTGTTCTGAGAGGAAAACACCAAATGGGAGATTGATGGAGAAGAGCGTGACATAGAGGTATTTATTTATCAGGATTGTTTACATTTATTAATGATCTATCCTTAATTCTGCAAATGTTTTTATGTGTGTGTTTATTGTATATTTATGTGGGTATGTTTATCAATCAATCAATCTTTATTTAGTTTAGTGTTCTTCAGGTATGCAAAGCAGTTAGTACATTGCATGATGAAATACAGAAACTCTGATTGGCATACGTCACCTCTGCCTCTTGCTTGTGAGATGCTCATTTAGATGCAGTAAACAAAACAGATACAATACGATACAACATATATGATGCAATATGAAACAAAACAAATACAATATAAAACACTAGAGTGTGATTTCACACTCAAAACAATGTTGTTAATAGTGTTTTATGGACCACATGAGATGCACTACTTTTGCAGTTGCTTCATCCTTCAAGTCATCTGACAAAGTTTCCTCACCAGCATCCACCAGAAGGCTCAGACTTTTGTTCTTACAATTACAATCACTGTAGTTACTGCCTTAAGAATGAAGATCAGTCTATTATCATTAATTTACACATACCCTCACCATTTTCCAGAGTTTGAATGTGCTTTTTGTTGTGTTGATATCACCTGTCTCTCTGTGTGTCTAAGGATGTTTTCTTGCCACTGTCACTTGCTAAATGCTGCAAAGTGCTCTGCTCAAGATGATAAGAAGATCCTGAGATCACATTTGTGGTGAATTGGCATTATTATGAAATACCATATGATTATGATTGAACAAAATACTAAATATACAATCAGAAAACATAATAATATACATGATATCCCATCCCATACCATACTATAGGAACCAATACAACTGTACTGTCCTCATGGGATCCAGGGCTTATAAGGACTTGAATGCTACACCCTTAGTGATGTCTCCACAACAATGTACTTATATTTTTGATCCTTTCACAATGAAATTTAAGACATCAATATAATAACTAATGATACACCACCGCTCCCAGATAATGTCATCCATATGGTCATCCTATTTTGCACATACATGAAGACAAAAATCAATTTTATGTGTAAAACAGTTCAGGCCTTGTATTATTGAAACATGCTCCTGTCTTTCATGCCAAATGATAGGCTGCACCGCAGAGTGTATAATTATTGTAACAAGCCTTCTGTCTTGCCCTGTATACACCAATGACGAAGAAACATTCACAAAAACAAATAGTGACACTGATGAAAGATGCCTACCTTTAGATAATCACACTGACAGGATCTCTAATCTTTCAGCAGACTTTTTAAAAACTTTTCATGTGCTGTCTTTTTATTAGTGTCATTAAATGCTTTACGCCAGATATAAAAAGCACTGCATGGCCAACGAAGCGCATAATGGACAGATTTGACTAGCATGTCAGTGCAAAGGAGTGAAATAGGAGGAAGAAGAGAGGTAAAGGGTAAAGCAGGTGAGAGGAGGAGGGAAGATAGAGGGATTGAAGGAGAGGAAAAAAGAGAAGAAGAAAAAACAAGAAGCGAGGCTGGTAGAGGCTGTGGGGTGGTGACCTGTGCCCTATCCCACAACAGAGGTATCCGCCCTGGCATCTGCAGGCACAGCAGGCATCAGATGACATGTTACACGACTCGAAGGCTGTGACTGAAGTAGATTGGAGCGGCTCGTTCATGCTGAGTCGTGGTGGAGAGAGTCCGCTGTCAGATAAAGTGACTCTCGGTCAGATGAAAACAGATGGTAAACTAAGTGGACGCCCAGTCTGAATCAGTCTGAATCACGAGTTTGAGCTAAATCCAGGCAGGTTGAGTTAAAACTCAGCACGGGTTTGATGTGAGACCCAACAGAACAGGCATTGAGAGTCCGACCATGCATCACCCTCTCAAACCTGACTCACCCTGATACGTTTGAAGCTTGATGTGGCCGACGCTGCTGCAGAGCCCATCGAGACTGTTCGCTCTGAGCCTGATTCTCCACTCTGTCATGTGAATCACGTACACCATAAGCGTAGTTGACTCCAGCTGATGTGAGCTGACATGTAAGTGCCCATAGTGTGAATGTTGGATCTGGCACTGTGCCTGCTTTATCCATGCATCAGCTCCATGCTGTACACATGCACAGCACTCATTGGGAGATAATGTAACTTTGGGTCAAACTCGGTCAGTTCTGGCCTCTGCTTATTGTGATGACAATCTTTGTTACATCAAGTCATCATGTCAACAAAGATCTCAACACCATATTCCCCCTAGTGTCACACTGTTAAATGAATATGAGAATGTAGCAGTAGCATATGGAAGATATAATTAACTTTAAGCCTATACTTTCATGAGGTGTCCACAGGAAAATGTGTTTATTGCATTGCTTTATCTCCTCCAACTAAACATTTCAAGTTTAATTGGAGTCAAGCTAACAAGCTTCCAAAAATGTAACCTTTTTTTTGTCGGACTTTTGCTCTTTAAGAATAAGAATACAAATCAACTACGCATAGTGTTGTAATATGCCTTGCACTGTTGTATAGATACAGGGAGGCAGAGCATGGATCTGTTTTGTAGAAATAATGCCAAAAAAGAATAAACATTTAAAGGGGCTGTAAGGATTAAAAGCCAGTACTTTTCCAGGATAAAGAATTCATTTTCCATGAGCAATAGCTCCCACTGTCGTAAGGGTGTCAGTCCTGCCCAAGGTGTGCATTCGTTTTGCAAAATGAATGAGAGCAGTTCTTCTTTGAAACATTACTTTCCGTAGTTAATGACAGCTGTTTACCAGATACAAAGGGACATGGTAAGGTATTTTTTAATAGTTACACAGTGCTATTGTTTGAAACATGACAACAAGCAAGCTTTGTTAACTCAGTTTGTACCGTAGTTTAGTAACCGGCTATATTTGGCTATTATTGATAGACTATCAAGTAAGGATGGGTGCCTCTCACATATGAAACCATATGGTACCGATGCCCTTTACCTGGCAATCAGCATCGGTACTCAACAGTACAAATTTCTGGTACTTTTTTCTTTTCACTTGGTAAAAAATATCCATTTGATAAAATTCAATTATAAAATCTAAAATTTCCTCAATTTAACATGTTTATTCTTCAGTATATAAACTTCCAATGCTGTGTTCATGTCCAGCATGGAAAATCACCTACTCTTCCAGTCCCTCACAGTCATCCCCATCCCCACTTAAAACTTTGAACAGTCCACTGCAGTACAATGGCTACATGTGTGTTGGGAATAAACATTATCACAAATAGCTTAACCTGTATTTTAACCCGTGCTCTATCGCTCTCCCGTTTATCTTTTTTTCTGCTCTGCTCTGCTCCAGTGTCCAACATCACTTCAAAATAGATCAAAGAAATTGTTTTTAGCAGAGAAAAGCACTGTCTCTCTTGGCACTGTTCAACCTTGTCGGCTGGCGTGGTGTTGTCCCAGAGACTTTGACGTGCTGTAAATCAGTCCAGTCCTCGGTGACCTGACCATGGATACTGGAAATAGCATATATATATATAGGCCAGGAATTGTTAAAAGTTGGTGAAGATAGTTAGTAAACAAAAACAGGTAAGGTATTTTATATTTTAGCATTTATAATCAACATAACTTACAATCAAACTTCCCAGTTTCTAATGGGTCTTTAATATTTTTTTAACTAGTTGTTTCACTAATCACACTTGCGACCACACAGTAATGTATTTAGTTATGTTTGACTATATACACTGCAGTATGAGTTATGGATCAGACTGTGTGCATGACAGAGCCTCTAATTTTCTAAGTAAAAGTTTGAATATGTTTTCTTGTTGTACGGATAAAGTGGCATTGGAAAGTTTTTTCTTCAGGCTTAAACACTGCAGGTCAAACACAGATTAAAAATCACAACCTGGGACCAGGATTCTGTTCTTTTTATTGGTTGCTGCCTGCCATAAAACAGAGAACAGATGAAGAAGCAGCGAAGGACTTTTTGGATCTAAAAAAAATGAAGCATGTGCAGAAGAGCTAAAACTGCAATTCTTCAAGACTCCACTTTAGAAATATTCTATTGCTGCGTGTGGCTTCGGCTGTGGTGCAAATTGTAATGTGAGATGACTGATGAAAATGAGGTACTTTATCCAAACCCCCAAAAAGTGTCCTTGTCAATTTAGACAACTGCAAATGGCAGAAAAAAGGGAAAATTGGACAGGTAAACAGTTTAAGACATGATCTGTGGATGTTAGGCCAAAGATATCTCGAGTGGTCAGTTATCTGTGGCCTTGCACACAAGCTCTCTGTAATTTATCTGTAATGCTCTCTTAATTTATTTGACATATTGATAAACAGCTAAAAAGTCATCCGATGACCCCACCCCTTTTTTTTTTTTTTTTTTTTTTATATTGCAGTGATATTATTTGGATTTGTTTGGACCATGGTAAACAGGATGTGAAATTCTGCTCTTGTGCCAGCTCTTCTTGAAATGTACTTAAAATCACAACAATATTGAGTTTTAAAGTGAGAACTGACAAGTTCTGAAGGTCAATCGACCCACACACTGATTCAAAGCTAGAGCAGAAAACTGACTTGTGCCCCAAAAATGTTTATGGGAGTCCGTAAGGGTTAAATTTGATGGCTGCATCTTTTCGTATTTCCAGTCAGTGGAGAAGTATACTTAAAGGTGGAAAAAAGGCTCTAACAAGTCTAATGTATTTGTTGCAGCTGCTTCTCAGATCTTGATTCAGGTTTCAATCATTTTGTGCCTGTTTCCACACCTTTCACTTGTATCATTCCTCTCATTTTGAAAAGTAATGGTGACAAATTTCTGATCAAGGAACTCACACATATTAGGCAAAACAGGTATTAACTCAAAAATCTTTGTGTATGTATAAACAGAATATTTGTTGTTGGACTTCTGGGTCAAATTAAGCTATGTGCAAAGTGTTGTCTGATCAGGCATAATAAAACACATGTGTTTGTATGTAGCTGTATGGGTTTTCTGAGGACAGCCAGGTCAAACCAGGTGAACAGGTGAGTATCTGATATCGGAATTACTCAACTTTCTGTCTTCTCTGGTGCAGTGTTCTTATTAAAACAACAGAGGTCTTTGAATCGATCCCCTTTTGTTGTGTCAGAAACATGTGATGTTGCATCAGTACTGAGGGGCTGATTTCTAGCTTTCTAAGAGTCAGGATTTCATCACTGATGGTTTGCTGTTGCCATGAAAATAATACATCTGAATTCCTGCACTGGTATTCCCCTTCTTGCTGTCGACAAACGGCTGTGGTCTTGATTTGCTCCAGATGTGGGCTTTTTTTAGCCTTGTTGTCGTTGTTTTATGGGTGGTCATTGCGCTGCATGAGCACATCATGGAAGAATACTGGTTTGTGGGCACAGGCAGACGTGTGAGGAGCAGGTGCAGCGAAGCAGCCCTGCCCTCCCCCTCTCGCCCTCCACTGTGTAATGACGGTGGTACAGCCCTCCGTCGTGGCTTTGCCCCGCCCCTTGTGCCTTTCTGTGCGTTTGAAATATGCCCGCCAGATGTTCAGGGCTTACACCTGTAGGAGATTCTGTCTTTGACATGGTCTCTGTGGATCCCCGATGAACACACACACACATTTAAGAACATATGTGGTCGTGCACGTCTCCAGATGTACGTATCTCCATGTGCCTGGGATAAGTCGCCACACGGATGAGGAAGAGAGGGATCAGCAGGCAACATGTTGGAAGAAAGAGTTAGCCACACCACTCACACACATATTGCCCCATCTTTAACCCCTCATTTATCACCCATCACTCATCCACAGCTTTGCTCTGACGTGAGTTTCATGACGCCATCCAGTTTGTGCCACCCTGGTGCTACACACCTCTCTCCCACGTCTTGCCCTCCCTCTGCCTCCTCTCCTCTCTTTCGATATTGTGTGCCATTACACTTTAGCATTTAGTAACTGGAGACCGTCTGGCTGGCTGGCTGGCGTAAGCTAATGAAGAAGAGTGAAGGGTGTACAGAGAGGCTACAGGAGAGACAGCTTTCCCTCCTGGCATGCCGCTGTCAGAAAGCATACGGGCCTGATTAACGACAACAGCCACAATAGCTCTTTATGCATTCTCTCCCCTCTGCTGGCCCTCTGCCAGCTCTCCCTCAGGGAAGGAGAGGTATACGTGGTGTGAGGAGTGTGTGCAGTAGACAGAGCGTGAGGAAGGTGAGGTATGTAATATGTTCTGATTTTATATGTGAGTGAGGTGCGAGAGGGAGCGCTTGGAAAGTGCTAAAGAGAAAAATCAGACGCTACGAATCCAATTCACAACTCTCCTATTGCCAATACAGTCTGTGAGATAACAAAAATAAAGAGCTACTTACTGCAGTCTTTTACTTATAATGTCTATCAAAAACTCCCCAAATGACCTTATTGTAACCCTTGTTCTCAGCAGTAAAACTAGTCAAGACTGGTGCTCCAAATATAATTGGGAGTCGGATGAAAATAGCCCTAAAACTTTGCGTTTCTGTAAGGTTTTGGGTCTCCAGTCTCCACTGATGCTGGATTCTTATGGGTGAGTGTTTGCGAGTGCACATGCAGATGTGTGCCTCACTTTGTGTGTGAGTGTGTGTGGTTGTGTGTTTGTGTGTGTACAGCTAGCTAGCAGCTATCTCCCCTCGCTCCTAACACAGAAAGGTTGAGAAGAGCCATCTTTCATCTCCTCTGCATCATCACAGCGTCTGCATTATTAATGGCCCTGATTACTGTAATCAAAAATTCTTATTTATTTGGAGAAGTTGGAGGAGGAGGGGCTGGGTGGGGGAGGCAGCCAGGCCTGGGCTTCTCTCTCCAGACAAAAAACCTTTGGTCTCCAGCTTTAATTTTTCAGAAATAGAGATGCCGCAGTGCCCTGTCTTCCCCAAGTTCGGAGCTAAGCTAGTTAGGCGCACATAAACATGCAAATACTGAGGCACAGACATTCAAACTTTTTCCTTTTTCAGTCTTTGAGCATCAAGAACTCTTGCGCACACACGCACACACACAGCTGAACTGAGATTCACACACGCGCAGAAGAAACTGTCAATAATAGCATCTTAACGAAGACAATCATCTAGACCTCCAGACAGCCAGAGCGATAAAAAGCAGAACGCACTCATCCTTGCCTTTCATCTGGTTTTGAGCTTCTTTCCACCTCCTTCAATAAAGTCTGTCTGTCTCCTTGCCTTCCTCATTTTCCTCCTCCTCCTCCTTCTCTCTTGCTTCCTCCACCATCCACTCCACCCTGTCTAATCTTTCCAGGCACTGCCATTTGCATGCAAATAGTCCATTACCCAGTGGCAGGGAGACACAGCCAGGAGCTCACTACTAGGTAATCAAGGACAAAAGAAGTGCAGGAGCAATGGGAGAAAAGAAGTGAGGGAAAAAGAAGGAGAGAGACAGAGCCGAGAGAGGGGGGGAGAGGGAGAAGGGCGGCGAGAGATCACAGGTGAATTAATGTTAAGAGAGAAGGGCACAAAGCAACTTGGCAGACGGAAGAAAGGAGAGGTGAGGAGAGGAAGGAAGAAATTCTGTGCGAATGGCGGAGATGACGTGTTTGAAGAGGTGATTGGAGGCAAGGATCTTTGTAATGCTAAAGTTACAAGTTAAGTTGAAGACTAGAATGAGTGTAGTGCAGCTTTGAGAGCGAGAAGGATCAAAGAACACTTTATCGCAGCTTGTCAGGCTGTCAATCAGCGACAGGTTTACTGTTAGCATCCAGAGAGAAAGGTTTTTACCTGCATGTTTTGTCTGCATGTTAAAGAACAGCGTGCAACAAACAGCTTGTCACTGTGGCAGTGCCCATAAAAGGGCAAATTTGTACCATTTCAAAGGATTTAAAGGAGTGCCTTGACATTTTGAATATATTTGGTTGTTTTTTGTCAGCAGATATTTGTCACAATAAAGGAAAGACATCCGTTTTGCTGCTCCTTATAAATAACGTTAGCATTCCTTACAAGTCTAGCACTTTCAGTGTGTTTTAAGGAATCTTGTGAAGGACAAGTGCAGAAACGTTTTTACGCGTTGTGACAAGTGTTGATGAAAATGGTCTTTTAAAATGTCAATGTCAGATAATTTTAACCCTTCACTTCAAAACAAAAACCTTTCACATGATGTGTTAAACAGCTCTAACGATGTTACATGTGGAAGAATCAAAGGTCCTTGATATGATATTGAATGGTGTTTGTTATGTTGTTGAAAGACGATTAGTCAGTCATTACAATCCCTTTTGGGGGTTACAGTGTTAAAGTGAGTTTCTCTCCAGCTTTTGGCTTTCTCCATTGAAAACATATGTATTTGAAGATGCTTTTTTGAATTTGTATTACTTTTGAAGTCTTTAATTTGTATAATTTTATGTCACAGTGCTAATATTTAACCTTTTAAGGCCCAGCGTCCACATATGTGGACAAAACATTTCTGCCTCTCAGACACATGATATTTAATTTCTTTAAACTTTGACCAATTAGCTACATTTAGGGGCACTGTCCACATCATCTTTGGGTGAAGTTACAACATTACATCCAAATTGGTGAAAAAAATATATATATAAGTACAAGAACACTACTAACAAACAACTCATAGAGAACCCATAGCACAAATAATCAAACTTCCAGTACAATGACCAAGTTTAGTTATTAAACTTCTTAGGTCTTACTGATCCCAAAGAGCAAGGTGAATTAAAAATTGTACACCAGACAAAAGCTTGGGTCTTAAGAGGTTAATGTCTACCATAATCTCCATCTCAGTTTTACACATTCGTATGCTATTGCTTGCTCAGTTACACTTAAATATAGTGAGTTATACAGTAAGTTTAAGCAGCTAGTGCTATTTGGCAGATGAGAGCACAGTTATTTAAATATTTTTACTCTGTTTGCTGTTAGTTTGCAAACAAACATTAACTTGGATAACAGTTACACCAAAATCATTGGAGATTGCAATAAATGTTTTAACGCGTAAAGTCTAACAGTCAGCCAAGTAAAAGATGTAATCCAAAGACATTATCTTGGATCCTTTCTCTTTCTCAGGAAAAAAAAAAACTTAGCGCATACACTCATAGTGATGGGAATTCAGGGTCCTTTTAGTGATCCAGATCATTTCATCCAAGAGCCAGCCTTTTCTGATCCCTCTATTTTCCCACAGTAAAGTCAGAAGCTGGGATACGAACTGGTGACTTTCTTGCTGTGAAGCAGCAGCACATACCAGTGCACTATTGCATTATTTCTAATTTTCCAATTTGACATGTTCCAACTGTTGTAACAGTGGAGGTGGGATTTATGGTTCCTACTGAAAATAGAGCTTAATAAATTTTGGCTTCACTTTGGGAAAGCTTTTGTGATGTCTATGTTTTTATACAGCTGGTGGTTGTAGCTATTCTCTCAATTCCAGCAGTTTTCAGCCCTCAGCCAAAATTAATGATTTGCATAAATGTAAAATACTTTGCATTTTCAAAAAAGGAAATATAAAAATAAAGTTATCACAAATTACAGTGAGGTAAGTTATCACAATGTTCTGAGAAAAATGAGACAACCAAGGCAAAAACAAATCTGAACAGCCATTATGATTTTATGTGTATTAATGTGATTTTACCAAAGCAAATCTTTTTTAATTTCCCACTCTGAGGAGCGCCTCTTCGGAGGTGAGCATCATTAAGGGGACACACAGCAAGAACTGTTAGCATGTACGAGCTAAATCAGTGCACTCCTTCAATTGCATGGAGAATACGATTTATTCGTTGTCAAGAAAAGACTGCAAACAGATGATGACATATGAGGGAAATATCTCTTTAAAATAAGCGATGTTTCTCTGCACCTCTCGTCCATTATTTGGCATTTGGTTCTCCTCGGTAATCTTTCAGTGCGTAAACCCTCAGTGTTACCCCGTGCTGCTTTTGTTCCACCTCCCTGTCTGTATCACCCATTAGCCCGTCTCATATTCACTGCCTCCCTCTCCTCCTCCTGATAGATGCTTGAAGTAGCTAAACTTCTCGTTACGGCGGAGAAAGAAGAAGACGAAGAAGTGCATGAACGTCAAAGAAAATGAGCTCCCCCACCGTCGCCGCTGCCACCTCCTAACCCTTCCTGCCCCCCCCCCCCCCCCCCCCCCCCCCCCACCTTCCTACTCCCCCTCCTCCTCTCTGTGAGGCAGTTGATTGCGGCCCGTTTGATGTCCTAAACGCGGCGTGCTAAGATTTGCTCTCTGTTCCTCGCCGAGCCCGTTTGAAGCTCTGCATGAGCGACACACATTTTCAACGTTACACTCTGCTAAAACGGGCAATTATTTTCTCTCCCCCCTTTTTTATGTTTGGCTTTAGAATCGTATAAGGAGGGAGGTAAGGAGGGAGACAAGGGAGCGATGACTTGCACCCACACATTCCTCTAAGTAAGACGTAAATATGCGCGGTGCAGAGACCTTTCTTCTAAGACAGGCGCTTTACTGTTTCTTAAACTTTTTTCTGTCACAAGCACTACAGAAATTACACCTCCTGCAGATATCACCAGCATGCACCTATTAAGACCCATATATTACTGTCAGTAGTGCTTGGTTGAACCTGCCTCAACCACTTCTCAGCATCTCTTAGCACTTCATATAAGCTTCCTCCTTCCTTGTTGGCCGTGGGAATATAAAAGAGTCCTCCCTGATACAAGTTGATGTAAAGAGGTTTTATTCATTTCATGAAGCGCTACTGAAGCCGCCTCAGGCTCGCTTCCTCCTAACACCCACTACAGGCGCTCCAAGACAGTGGCTCGGAAAAATGAAAAAATCTCTTTAGCCTTGGACCTGCTCCTCACCCACCCACTCATCTCCATGTGAAGCAAGGTCACTACTTCTGTAGGTTTATCATTTCACAGACTTGCTTTTGACATGCAGCTCTCACAGACTGTGATATCTCTTTGGCTACGGGTGTACTGTGGCATATTGGTAACATATGCAAACACACACACACACAACCAGCCAGGCACGAAAACACACCGGGACACACATTCTTCTCTCAGAGCTTGGCCTGTGCCCAGTAATGCACTCCCCTTTTATGACCCTTGCTTTATGGTTTATTTAAAAAGTAACAGTCCCTTTATAGGTCATTAAAGCACAAATAAAAGACAGCAGACGGCCTGCAGTGGATGGAAGCGAGAGCAGACGCCAGCCAGATTGGCTTAAGACACACACACACACACACACACACTCGTGCAAAAGGGTGCATCCAAGGCCAAGGGTTGTGACCTTCTTGGCGTAAGCTTGTGGCTTTACATCCTCACTGTGCACATCATTAACCTGATCATATATTGTAACAAACACATGAACATGCACAGCAACACACAGACGGATTAATTACACATTTCCAGCACAGATAAATAAAGTTAATACATGCAAATGCTAAGGGAATGCAAGTGCACTCAGCAGACATCCTGGCAGACATGCATGATGCTTGTGTAATTTCATCCTTTTAGGTCCTCGCGCTCTCTATATCTCTCTCTGTTTCTCCCTCACCCTCTTCTCATTCACACACACTTTGACCTGTGCGTGATGGCAAAACGGGGCATGATTAACTGTACAAAAATGTCAGCCGAGGATAATGGCTGAAATGTAATTACTGAACGAGTGTGGTCCATGGAGAGACGAGGAAGACCATGAGGAAAAGAGACAGAGTGAGGGAGGGAGGAGCAATACATTAAAGCATTTATTGAGTATATAAGACAAATGTTATCGATGTGTAATAAACACAATTTTTTTGCATCATGAGTTGAATTATACCCATTGGAATAATTAAATTTATGTATTTATGGAAGCAGTGTTTTATGATAGTGAAAACACACACACACACACACACACATACACACATAGTCTATTGTGTTGTGTGTTCCCAGACAAGCATGCACACATATGTTCAAATGACTTACAGTGACATCTCTGAACTGCTTCATATATCCAATCAGGTCCGTGATTGATTAGGATTCTGCAATGCCATTAGAATAGCTGGAGAGTCTGCCTGGCATCATAAATCTTAATGTACATCTTCAGTGAAGTACAATAAAGAGATTTGCTACTTAGATTATGAACATGTGACAATAAGTAGTGAGAATTATGAAGGGTTAGTTTATATGTTAAGCATTTGCTCTGCCTCAGAAATTATCTGTGACATTAAATTTATCTTATTTAGTGTAATGGACCCCGGACGGGAACATAGAGAATGGTGGTTTGCATGCATGTGTAACTGTGGAGAGACAAGAATAGGTGGGGGAAGAAGAAATACATGTTACTTCAGACAGTTTAAGCTCTATTTATGCTTCACATCAGGGGTGTCCAAACTTTTATCAAAGATGGACAATTTATTTATAGAATCTGTCATTTAGTGACATGATCCATACTTGTGCCATCGTTACAGACTAGTGAAATCAAACTTCACCTGCCCATAAATCGTCTCTTGATACCAGATAAGTGGTCAGTTTTCTGCATTGTTGTGCCTTGCATAAACATCGTCAAGGAAACTGTTCTCCATTGGGGGGCGATATGGGGAAAATGTGTCAGGAGTTTTGAAGTCAAGATCAGGATCTGGATTTTAACATGATTATTTTTCATGAGACTATTTTAACCTGCACACTATTTTAGCCAAAAAAATCTTTCTTATCCTTTTCTGTGCCCGTACTTTTGCCTTATCTTTTTTTCCCTATGCACAGTCCACATGTAGTTTTGTAAGATGTTACTAGACATACTTCAGTTTTTTCATGTACTTGACAGAAAATGTAAATCAACACATAATTAAAGTGGCATAATTAATACACTGTAAAGTGAAAGCTGAAGGCTTTTTGAAAAATATGGCCCAGAGGCCTGCCTGTACACTCTGCATCCTTTTGTCTTTCCTTTGTACGTTTTCAGGAAACTTATGGCTACGGGCCAACATTGCAGTACCACAAGGAGGGCAGTGTCAAACCATGTTGCCAATAGTTCAAACCAGTCTGGCTAAAAAGCGACCATTAGAAGCCACGCTCATCTTCAATCCTGTTATTGGCAGTTATCAACCGTGTACTGCTGCTTTGGATTTTACCTCTGTCCTGACAGCTACATGATGTATACATTCTCCACTGATGTCATTTATTGCCAGTAGCTCTAAACTCTTCTTTTCTGGTCTAACCTTTGACTGGTTTACGCTAGTGGATGCATTGTTGCACAGCTACTCTTGTTGTATGCACAAGGGTAGCTGCAGCTTAGTGATGGAGTAAGTCGTCTCTCGATACAAAAGATGGAGTTTTATCCCAAGTCTGTTATTTGACCTTTTGTGTTAATCAAACAATGTTCATATTGTCTACAATCTCTAATCGTCCAGTTTTTTCCTCCAGGGACGCAACAGAAAATTATCCACCTCCTTCATGCTAATGCTCGCTACCTCTAAATTGCTTATTACTCTGCTTGCACGAGTAGGATCTCTAGACTGTAAAGATGAAGTCATGTCATGGGTCAGGAGTTGTGGCCTCAAGGCTGATGTGACTTTTTTGTCATCTGTGACTAGAAAGATGGAAAAGGGATTCCACAGTGTGTGGACTGTAAGAAAGAAAAAAAGAAGGAAAGAAGGAAGCCTTTTGTGTTTTGCTTGCTTGTGAAGTTATTTGACGAAATTATTTGTCATCTTTTTTTGCATAAGTAAGAAATGCTTTAGCCCTTCTTACCTGTTTATACCAGCCATCCCTGTAGGACTTTATATTCATATGTAGGACACATTAATTAGCCTTTACATGGTATACGCAGCGTAAATATATGATAGATAAAGAAAAAAGACAGAGGCTTTAATGCGGAGAGGATTTTTCCGGGAGACCATTTGTTGCTTTTTGTGTCATTCATAGTAACAGTTCTCCTGAAAAGTTAGTCCGAGGCTATATTTTAGAATTGCAGTGTAATTTTTGAGGTTGCTGTGTGTGTCATCAAACATGCACCATTTTAAAACCGTTTGCGATCAGGAACAGGGTTGCAAGAGCCCTATTTCTCTCTCCCTCTCTATCAGATCATCTCTCTCTCATCTAACCGAGCAGAGTGAGGGGGAGTGAGGGAGAGGGAAAGGGCACAGAGAGCGAGGCCATAGTCTTATTAGTGATAATGAGAGAGAGCCACTCTGCCAATTTACATTCGTAATCTGATATTAGCTCCTGCCACCCGCACTAAAGGAGCACACACACACACACACTCACAGACGCACACATAGATGTAGACAGGCTAGCACACATTTGCAGGCAGACATAGACGCGCACACACTCGCACATTAGAAATTAGTTATTCATATTCATGAAAAGGAGCAGAACTGCTTTCGGGTGAAAACTATGGTGCCCCCTGAGTACAAAAGAAATATGCTCTGAGAACCAGAAATATCAAAACACATAGAAGACAGAAGATAATGAGACGGTAATAGTCATCAAACTCGCTAACTAGCAAGTTATCAAATTTTCAGATCGCAGATGGAGTGTGGTTTTCTCCAGGCTTGGTCTTAAACTGTTCTGTGTAACAGGTTTTGAGTTTGTGTCTTAAAATTTCGTTTTTAATATTCAGGACACAGGATTCAAAAAAAAAAAATGATGGAACGCAGTGAAAATCTTAATAGAGACAGATTTTCAGGGTTTGCTAATAGCTTTATTTCTGCATATATTTAAATATAAGGAGTAAATAGATGATTTATCAGTGACAAAAAAACAAGATTTTCTTGTTTTAATTCAAATAGAAAAAATATATCTAGTTTTAAATTTGAAGCCAGCAACACTTTTTATGCAGTTCTCAAGACAGGGACAAGAAAACACTAAAAAAGTTGTGAAATGTTAAAAACACACCTACAAGTCATCTCCTAACAAATTAGGTAATTTACTAAAGGTAAAAACATGAATTGCATTCCAGGGAAGGTGAGGTTTACCACCTTGTGAGAGACTGCATGAGCAAAAAGTTCAACAATTTGAGGATTCAATTACTTTCAGCAGTGTTATAGTTCAGTCACCAAAATGTTGAGTCTAAACTAAGACTCAGGCTTGCCGTCTAGAAGAATCAAAGTTTTTTGTGGGTCAGGCATTATCATTAAGGCATGGTAATTGAGAATGACCAGGTCACCCTCGTAAAAGAGATCTAGATGTCTCTGGGTTTCTATCTCGTTACCATACCATACCCTACCAACTTTATTTTTAAAACACTTTTAAAAACAACCACAGCTGTAAACAAAGTGCTGTACAGGTAGATAAAGATAAAATGATAAAAACAGATAAGAAAAACAGACACATAAAAGAAAACATACAAAAAACAATTAAAAGCAAATACAAGGAAATTAAAAAGGGAGTAAGATCGGGGAAAGAAACTAAGTCTCGCTGAGGTTAAAAGCCAAAGAATAAAAAAGAATAACTTCTAAAAAGTTGACAGTGAGGGGGCCTCTCTAATGTGCAGGGGAAGACTGTTCCACAATCGGGTAGCAACATTAGAGAAGGCCCTGTCCCATTTGTGCTTCTACCTGGACCTCGGTACCTGCAGGGGCAGCAGGTTGGCCGACCTGAGGGGCCGAGAGGGCGAGTAATAAATAAAGGTTAAATTAAATATTAAAAAAATCACATTAATGATTGAGTTTCACTTAAAACTATTAACTGACTGAACCGTAACTTTTTCAAAACATGTCATTTATTGGCATCAGATCCCAGCTGATCCTTCTGGTAGGTCTGTAGTTCAGATATCCCTGAAGTTACTAAGTTGCGTTTGTATGTTAACACAGATACAAGCTTTCCTATCTGGAAGACACTAATCAGGAGTAGGATAAATTCAAGATACCTGAAACTCACTCATTATAAATCAGTGTTTAGCTAATAAAACACCTTGGACATCATGTCACTTAAGTTGCTAACTTAACCATTAGCTTGCTCACAGTAACATTAACATTAACAACAGTCCAAATAGGCTAAACATAGCATCTGTCTGTCACGCTAAGGTTGAATCTGTCCCTGCCACCTCTTCGAAAGTTCTTAACATACTGCACATGTTGCTGTGCTTTTGCTTCCATTTACTGTAAATTCATTGACAGTAAAGCACATGATTTATAGCATTTCTTACAGAATGAAAGAAAGTCAGAATCTTGTTTTATATTAAGGTGAACACATGTCAGCACTTGCCTCAAAATGAATATTTCATTGGCCTTTTTGTCTTTATCCTTAAATCTGAGCCCCCTACCATTTTCTGGGTCTTCAGGCTCCGGTCCGAGTCATCCGTGCTGGAGGCCAGGGTTTAAACACGTTATTTAATGACTTCACAAGTCCGCAGTGGTCAACACCAAAGAGAGTTTATGTTTTCACTACAACACAAACTCCTGCATAGACATTGAAAAAGTCACTCAATTACTGCAGCACACCACCAGTTCATGATTAAAATTATATGCACGCTAATACATGAGTCGCTTGCATACAAGCAATCTCGGTATACAGTATACAAGAGAAATTTATCCTCAACCTCTGTTTCTGTATCAAGAAGAGGATAAAAGACAGCAGATTCTCTCAGGCAAACACTGAAGAACTCAGTTGAACATTATAAGTCCTGGCAGCGCATTCATGAATATTCCATCAACACTGGAGAGGCACAGCTCTCAATCGCACTCAATCCCTTGTGTTTCAATTAGATCCAAACCACCCAGAATCAGCTAATTGTCGTAAGCACTTAAGCATGTATGGCAAGATCCCTACTGCCTATCCGTGGGCTAGAATGTGGGTTTCGACTCTGAGGGTGACAGAGCATTATGCAAGCCAGAGGGGGAATCTTTTAGCTACAACATCACACACACTTATGCTTACATATTGTCCTGTGTAGACGCAACTCTCTGGAATCATTTGTTTCACATACAGGCTGTGGTTTTGCTTTTCCACATCCATGTGATTTCAACACAACTTTTATCGTGCTGTAACGCCTGGGAGTGTGGTTGAGAAACTGTACGGACCCACATTGCACAACATTGTATAACAGCATCTTATTCTAATCTAACCCACTCTGCTCTAAAATCTTAAAGGAACTTTCCCTTTATGAAAATGAAGCTGGATTATGATTGTCATACGGGCCTGTTTGTGCAGGTGACGGCTGATTTTTTTCCCCATCATACTGTTTCACCAGTTTACGGTGGTTCTAGTGCAAATGAGGCAAAAAAAAAAATATGAGATTCAAAATGAAACCAGATACATTTTAAGGAGTGTTTTTGAAGAAGGGGTTGTGAAGCGAGTGAAAAGCTTTCATTTAAGGATAGCTTCTCACAGCTGGTGTGTGTATCACATGTCTGAGCGTGGTGTAGTTATCACTGAAGTTACTTTTGAATCTAATCTTGTGTTGTCATTTTACTGTTAAAGACACTTTGCTTTCCAAGTTTTTCACTGTTTATCGTGGGATATTTTCATTGCTGTACTGTTTTCTACATCTTATCTTATCTCACGTGTATTCTCTATTTCTGAATGTTGAAAACATTTAACAGTTTTTTTTTATTTTTACAAGCCAGAAACATTCCAAATGCTCTATATGCTGATGATATCCTGATCTTTTACATCAGAAAAGTTTGGCCATGATGCACTGTAAATTCAGTGCTTTCTTTAATTTATTGCTCTGGATTTTGGGCTGGCTGTGGTGACCTCTCTGCATTTAAAAACGACCTTTTTTCCCCCTTTTTTGTGCTACTGCTAGCTGCAGCTGCTGCTTTTTTGTGTGCCCTAAGTGTACTTTTGTTGTGATGATGACTTTTTAAGTAACTTGAAAGTACAGTGGGGTGAAATGGGAATGTTTAGCTCTACACACTGGTCACATTTGATCAAGATGCCCCCTTGCTTAACCCTCCCATCAGTGGAGAGAAAGTGTTTGTTTGTTTCCCAAGAAAAACGTCCATCAATCACCTTATGCACAACACCCTTTCTCTTCTTTGTCTGCAAACTGATGCACTTAATGCATCTGCCCACTACGTACAGAATCACAAATTTTAGCAGTTTGTTTGTTCTGAGGTGCTGTAAAGTTTCTAGGCGCCGCCCTGTTAGTTGTGGCTGCCTGTTGCAGCAGCTCTCTCTTCTTTGTCCGTTTCTTGTAATTTTTTCATCTCTTTTTCATCATCTTTAGGGGTGGATCATTACTTTGTATGGCTCATTTGTTGGTCATAGACACCCAACTGGTTATGTCGTCAGTGACATTTTTTTTTTTTAGTTTTCCTGAATTTCCCCTCGGGGATAAATTGAGTATTTGTTTTTCTATTCTATTCTATTCTATTCTATTCTATTCTATTCTATTCTATTCTATTCTGTGTGTCTACTTGTAGCTTTGTTACTATAAAATAAAATTGAAACTGCAACTCCACCTTTTCTGCTTCTCTATACTCAAAGGTAGACATGCAGATCTTAGTACTGTTATTATAAGAAGCCCTGTAAAGACATAAATGAATGAAAATATCCTAATACTACATACTGTTATTATCCTTAAATACATCAAAGCTCAACGTATCATGCATTTTTAGTAACAACATTTTCTTTAACTGCAGTATGTAGTTCCTGTGTAGGTTACGCCATTAGTTTTTGCAGTGCCTTTCAGTATTGAATTCTTGGTAGCGCTAAAATAAGGGAAAATCACTTACAAGTCCTTCTCTATCATTTATAATTCAGCTGCTAAAGAAGAAATATTGTGATAAAGATATGATATCTTTAGACAGAACAGCTGTTTGTTAGTCTGTTCTGCTTCATTGAGAGTGTTTTTGGTGAGGGCATTGGTTTTTCTTTTGGATGAGGGTTAAAAATGGATTCCTGAGTATGTCAAGTACAGCTGGACAACATTTCTGACTTGTGTAAAAAAAAATTCCCAAGGTAAAGATTTATAGTTCTGGTTGTCAAATCTGATTTTTTGCTGAGTGTGGGTGACATATTTCTCCTGCAATCTCATACTATAGCTCAAGCAAGTATTTAAAACAGTAAGAAAATGAATAATGTAGAACTTCTGAGTTGCAGCCATGGGATGAAGTGAAGTGTCTCAGAGCTGTCTCAAACATGTAAGCATGAACATGAAAAAGCTCTTTGAATTTTCAAATTATAAAGTGAAAAATTAACAGTCTCATTAAAATAAAAGAAAAAGCAAAAGAAGAGAAAATATAACTTTCATCTTTAGAGACAAAGTTTAGCATCACAGGTTTCTATATCTCTCAGGTTTTACACTCCTGTAGGGTTATAAAGCCTTTAAAGTGAAGCTGCCACGCGGTGTCATAGCTGCATCTTTATTCTCCTGACTGAAGCCGACCCTTTTGATCAGAACGAGCTCAAATCCTGGAGGTATTCCAGCCTCCTGTCAGCTTTCATCTCGTTGCATTTATTTCTAGCCGTATGTAAATATGATATATGTGGATAAAGATGTCTAGTCATCTGTCAGCACGCTGAGTCAGAGTCTGCCTGCAAATTGGGAAATCCATCATGCCAGGGAGGAAAAACACATTAAGTGGATTTAAAACAAATATGGTATAGTTTGAATAATGGTAAAGAACTTATAGGCTTCTTCTCTGGCAACTTTAAGAGCAACATGTGTCATCCAGTTCCTTACAAGGAAAAGGGGGATTTTTCCTGCTGTATGGAAGCCACATTTCAGAATAATCTCTGTGACCTTGCATGCTTTTAGTTTTCTCCTTTTATGGGATATAAATGAAACCTTAAAACCTGTCTTAATCTGACTCTCCATTTCCATTTATCATTGAGCTCCTAAACATTTTTGCCTTTTAGTTTGGAGGAACAACACAGCCCAAACTACAGGTGAGCAATGTGAATGTGTGCAAACTGCCAATGCATTGTGCCACACACACTTTCTCACCAATTACCTGCTCGTATCTCTGTGTTTGCGTCGTGTGATTGAGAGAAGGTGTGTAGGGAAGAGAAAGTGTCTATGTGTGTGTTTATTTGTAAGCATACCTGCATTCGGGAGTGTGGGTGAGTGTGTGTGTGAGAGAAAGAAAGAATGTGTGTCCGTGTCTCATTCTTCTGCCTCTGTTTCCCCTCCGGATCTCATGTATAATTTATGGACCTCTCATGAATATGTTAATTAGCCGGCGTGCAGGGAGAGGTGAGAGGGCTTCCCCTGTTCTATTCTTACATTCGTCTGATGAGAGAGGGATGGAAAAAGGAGAGAAAGAGGAGGGAGAAAGTGTGGAAGTCTGTGCTGCTGCAGGAGAGGAAAGGGAATAAGCGAAAGAGGGGGGAAAGACGAAGGGCACAGAAGAGGAAAAAAACGCTGGAAGGAGAGAATGTGGAAATACATTTATGAAATCCCCGGCGTTCAACAAATAGGCATTGTGGCAATATGGAGCCCACGTCGTGCTATATTGTGCTGGAAACAAATGAATCACCCATGCTGAGGGGGGACGCAAAGGGGTGAGATTGGAAGAGGTAGTGAGAGAAACGGGGGAGATGAGAAAGGGGGGGAAAAAGAGAAATAGTTGTCATTGTTCCATCAGCGTTTCAGTCGTGATTTTGAAAGGCTAGACAGGCAGGCAAATAGGGCCGTTCTTCCAGTTTCAATTGCTTCTCCCATAAATAGATGATAGGTGTCAAGTTTCCGAGCAGACGCTGAAAAACACCCTTCTGAGCATCGTTCGAGACAAAAGGGAAGAAGAGGGTGATGCAAGCCCAGAGCGCTAATCAGATAAATTGCGGCAAGAGAGTGAGAAAGAAAGGTAGAAGGTGGAGAGATTAATCCAATAGCTAACAAACTAGCAAACTAAACATCAAACACTTTGCCTTCAAAGTTGCGTAACATGAAAAACCCTTTAAACCACATCAAAACCCTCAAAGACAGCTGAAGGAAGATCTCACTCTTCTTTCTTCTCTCTGTCTCTTGAACTCTCTGTCAAGTCTATCTGCAAACCTCTCTCTGTCTCTTTCTGTCTTTTTTTTGTCACACTCAACCCTGCGCTCTCTTCCTCACTCCTCTGTTTCTCCATCTCTCTCCTCTACTATCTCCCCTCTGGAGTTAAAACATGAAGAGTGAGTCTCATGTGAAATAGTGCATGACATTTAATGTGTGTGTGTGCACATGCAAATCTGTGTGCACAGAGTTTGCATGAATGCATTCAGCTAGCTGGGTTTGTGTGTAGCCTACGTGTGTGTTTGAGGCATTGTGTTTGTGTGTGTGTGTGTGTGTGTGTGTGTGTGTGTGTGTGTGTGTGTGGTGTGTGTGTGTGTGTGTGTGTGTGTGTGTGTGTGTGTGTGCGTCTTCCCTCCTGGCACCCTCTGGGTAGGGAGAGCATTCCAGCGGGCAGCTCATGATTCAGCATCTGTCGCCCAGCTTATGTAAGAGAGCAGACACAGGCGGACTGACGGAGGTAACAGGCCGCTGCTGGATGAACGGCTGAGTTACTGACTGACTGACCAACTGACTCAGTAAACTAACTCGCTGATTTACGGGCTTTTAGACCAAAGATGAGACTTTATTTTCTGATTGGCTCTCTGGGAAGAAACATTTCTCTAAAAATTTTGAACCCCAAGACAGTGCAAATCTCTTTGAATAAATGCACAAAGTTTTATTTTTGAAACAAATGAAGATGCGCATATTCGACAAACCTACCGTTCCACCACATCCCAAAGGTGCTCTATTGGATTGAGATCTGGTGACTGTGGAGGCCATTTGAGTACAGTGTCATGTTCAAGAAACCAGTCTGAGATGATTCCAGCTTTATGACATGGAGCGTTATCCTGCTGGAAGTAGCCATCAGAAGATGGGTACACTGTGGTCATAAAGGAATGGACATGGTCAGCAACAATACTCAGGTAGGCTGTGGCATTTAAACCATGCTCAGTTGGTATTAAGGGGCACAAAGTGTGCCAAGAAAATATCCCCACATCATCACACCACCACCAGCAGCAGCCTGAACCGTTGATACAAGGCAGGATGGATCCATGCTTTCATGTTGTTGACGTAAAATTCTGACCCTACCATCTGAATGTCAACGCAGAAATCAGGACTCATCAGACCAGGCAACGTTTTTCCAATCTTTTATTGTCTAATAGAAGATTGGTGAGCCTGTGTGAATTGTAGCCTCTGTTTCCTGTTCTTAGCTGACAGGAGTGCCACCCGGCATGGTCTTCTGCTGCTGTAGCCCATCTGCCTCAAGGTTGGACGTGTTATCCGTTCAGAGATGCTCTTCTGCAAACCTTGGTTATAACAAGTGGTTATTTGAGTTACTGTTGCCTCTCTATCAGCTTAATTTTAGAATTTCGGACTAGTGTTTGATGCAATAAATCGGCCGTAAATGAAGTATTATTCAATGTGTATATACAGAAATACTGCTTTTATGGCAAGTTCAAAGTACAAATGGAACGCACCAATAAAGTAGCCATCACTTACAGGAGCTTAATAAATCAGCATCATTAACATCGAGAACTTAATAGAGATTGTGGTCAAACCCATACATAAGCAGCGGGAAGAAAACTGACCAATATGTTGTCTCTTTCCAGCTCTCACTGTTTACCTTTATTAGCAACAGAATATTTCTTAACTTTAATGAAGAAAAAGAATTAAAAAGGGTTAAAATAAGAAATGCAGTCCCATAGCTCAATCCCTGTGTGAATGAATTCTCCGGTTTTACTGTACCAAAACAGCTCGACATCCATTAAGGATTCAGTTTGTCTCCCATGTTTTCAGCTGAAATTTAGCAGCAAATGGTAAGAAAATGTCGGAAAAAGTACATTTGAAAACTCTGGAGACAGTTTGGGGAGAGAGCTGAGTAACAGGGCAGATAAACTTCGGGTGAAGCACAGGACTGAAACCCTTCGTCTGTAAAATAAAAACCTTTCCCTATAGAAGGATTACATTATTAAACAGTTGTCTTTGGGGATGTTTTTTCTCTTGCATTTTCTCTGAGTCCTGCATTAAAACCTACACTGTTGGTGTGCATTTGGTCAGGCATGGTTTTTGTGGTGAGGTTATCTTTTTCCAACGAGAGCTGACTTAGTGCCTTTTTAATATTTGTCGCTACCTAAAACTAGATTTCAGTCGACTCACCTTTTAAGAGAAACTGACCAACTTACCTGTCATCTCCCTTAAATGACAGCTGTCACAGCTAGCTGGATGGCTGGTAAATCGCTGGCAGCCTGGATGCCTGATGAAACATCTGATTGGCTGGCGGCCTGGCTGGCTGCAGTCAGAGAGAGAAAGAGAGGAGAGGAGTAGAGGGGAGGAACGGAGAGGAGAGCACAGAGGCAAACAGAGTTCATTACAGTAAACTCTGAGAGGCAGTGTGACAGGCCCAGAGGAGGCATAGACAGGAAGAAATTGAGAGTGACATGAATACTCGGAGCCCACATGCAAATAGATGCAGTTACCTACATGGCCTGCTCCTTACACAGATACAATGGAGTACTGTATATTCACAAACGCACAGGCATAAATATTAAGAAGCTACTCCAGGTGATTTAACGATGAATTTGTTAACAATAAAAAATTGTTTTCATTTTTTATGATTAATATTCTCTGATGGCTAAAATTTGGTGCTACAGTTTGATGGTATATCAGGAATAATTCTTTAAAAAAAAAGCTCAGTAAACCAGGACTGCAGTACCTTGTGTGTTCACTTGAGGCTGGATTCAAAAGTACTGGATATTTCATTAACACCCATGTTAAAATAGCTCACTTCTACAGCTACACTGAACATTTTTGCAGCCTGCCCAAAAGATTTTGGTCTTTAAAGCTACTTTATTCACTCAAACACTGTCTCTAGGATAAGTTTTTATTTTGTTTGTTTTGTTTTAGATTTTTTTTTTTGACCGCACAACTCTGCAACTCTGCGGTGCCACTTTTATGCTCTTAAAAATGATCTTAAATTTTTTTTTAACCTTTTTTTTTTTTTTTGCAATTTTATTTTGTTCTGGTTTATCTTATTATTTTTTATCTGCTTTTTAATTGGATTTTTAATTGTTTTCTTCTATTGTGTTTTCTCTGTAAAGCATTTTGAATTGCCTTGCTGAAATGTGCCATATAAATAAACTTGCCTTGCCCATTAGAGCTAATATCTGAGAGTTACGAATATTTTTGTACAAATAAGTACAAGGATGAGTTGACTGACAGACGTGATGTAGCCATTTGCCAGGATGCCAAAACCCCATCTTAACTCAACCTGTGTGTGTGTGTGTCCCCAGGTTGAAGGGCTGCTCTTCTTGAGGTTATTACTCTCATGAAGGCATACAGGTATTGTGCTGCCCTGGAAGAGAGGCTGTGATCATTCAGTTTACAGCATGGGTTTAAGACCTTCACATGAGTAACTTCCCCCCTTACAACTTTTCTGGTTTCCTGCTCTATCTGATGTCTTGTCTAGGTGTCTAGACTAGAATTAAGACATAAGACCCCCAAAGAAAAGTTTCATTTGAACAATTTTCATGTTAGAAATGAACTTTGGCAGTGTAGGGGCATCTATGGAGCAAATTGTGTCAGCATAATTTGCGTAGTTGTCAATCTCTGGCAATATTGGGTTAACTTTCATGATTGCTTTTGTGGCCCTTGATTTGACTTTTTTTTAATGAAAAAAGCTTCATTGGCTTTTTCCATAAAAAAGCAGTAACCTATAAGATGGATATTGCTTCTGTAATGACTGGAAGTGGCAAGATTCACTAGAGTTTCTTTCACATTCCAACACAGTAGGCCATGGTAATGTGCCTGAAAACTTAGCATAACCATCACAAATCCCAAAACAAAGTGAAGAAGGCTGAGAGAGCTGTCACTTATGGGAAACATGCAAAGTCCAGATCACGATGAAATCCGGGTGTTTTCAGCATGTTGCTTTTGTTTGCATACTGCATACTGCTAACTACATTTTGGCCTAATCAGTACAAACTGGTCGTATAGTTGGTGGTTTTGCATCTCACTTCAACCCTTAGTTTGAGCTGCTTGTGAGAAAGTGGGTGACAAATCCTTCGCTTTATATTAGATGTGAAAGTATAACACTGCAGGATAGCTGGCTGTCCCTATATCTGCTGGCATATCTAATGTTTAATCTTTCCATAAGAAGTAAAAATGTTCAAAGTTTGTTTCGGTAATGGTGTAACTTTCTGTTAAACCACCGCTGTGATTATTTTCTTATTTAACTCCTATACAAAGTGGATTGATAGACAATAGTGGAGGAGAATAGTGTGCATGTATACACAAGAAAAGACAGGACATAAAATAAAGAAAAGAGAAATGAACTTGAGGAGAACAGAGAAGAAAGCTAAAAAGAGGAGATTCTGTTGAGCGCTGTGACCTTCAGTGTCGGGCTGTGGGGAGGATCAACCTCAGGGAGACACAGGCGGCTCGGCAAAGTCACTCCTACATGGCGCCCACTTGTTGACGGGGTCAGACCAAACACGCACAGGACAAAAAAAATGCACACACAGAAACACACACACACTCACAGAACCACCTCACACCAGGAGCCAGCCTGTTGCAGACTCTCAGCCAACAGATATGAGGTGCAATAACACCCCGATGTGAGTGGGTTCTTCTCGCCGCTTTAGAGAAAAAAAAACCACACACCTCGAACAACGCATGCACACACCACGCTCTCCACCACGATTCACACATCTCACATTAGTGGCCACAGACAGAGGGAGGAGGAGGACTGAAAGTAGAGGAGAAGGAGAAGGAGGAGGAGTGGGGATGACAGCGGGAGTGAGACAGAAAGAGAGGAAGGGAGAGTGAGAGCAGAAGAGGTGTCGCCTCTCCACACTGATCCCTTATGCTAAGAGGGATTTGCATACATTTTTAATCAAAGCAAATTAGATCATAACCAAATTAAATCACGCTTTCCAGCCGCCCCCTTCTCTGTCTGCCTCCTGTTCCATCCACCCACCTATTCCTCATCATTTAATTATAGTCACTAATAGGTATGGTTAGACAAAAAAAACCTCTGCACACTAATTGGCAAAAATATATGTGGGACGTGTCTTTGTGACTGTTAAACTGAATAAATGTCGATCTTGGAAGAAAGAAAATGTAAAAACCTGATCTTAACATATAAAAGATGGAGCTAATTTTGCTTCTGTTAAGTCTTGGCAACCTTTTGAGGCTTTACTACTGTAGCTGTCAAGCATGTACTGACAAATACATTGCAGTAAATCTAATAAAAACACACACAAGCAAGCATATAGTTGGCTAACAATACAGTCACCCACCACAGAAACTAGACACCTCCTCCCACATTCCTCTCCACACCCTATGCTGCTTAACAGATTGGTATCAGCCCCCATTGCTGGCTCTTGCCCATTACACAATGACTTCCTACTGTTGTCCAATAACTCAATCACAGCCCTATTACAGGCTATCATCACGAAGTCCACCTCCTCTCTGGCCCAAACACATTTGGTCACTAACCCAATCAGCTGCGATTTTCTCCCTAAGGGAAAAAGAAATCCTTGCACCATACACAAAAATGAAGTGTATTTTGTGCACACCTGCATGTCTACACAAATACACATACATGTATAAGAAAAAACATGCATGTGCATTCTCAAGTGTACCCTGTTCCTTTCCTTTCCTTCCTTCTTTCTCCTTCACGAGCACACATGCACACAGGCTCACAAAGGTGCCTGCAGGCCTATTTGAGATGCAGACAGCCATGTCCCAGTAAATGATATTAAAAGTCATATCATGAATAAATCAGCAGGCAGGGCCCCAAAAGTCTCCTTCATGACACATTCACATACAGTAGACTGAAAGAGAGGAGAACAGAAAGGAAAGGACAAGGATGCCATCACGTCATGTCAACACAGACACAATAAGGTATGCTAAATGCATCCATTCTGAGATCTCAGGCTGAAAATAAAATTTATTACCTTTGTCAATTTATCACCGGGTTCTTTTCTTTATTTCTAAATAAAGCATGTCTTTGAAAAAAAAAAGCAAAATGCAAAAATCCTTGCAGTTGAATAGCATGCTCATTTAGTGAGGTTTGATTGCATCATGCTGGGTAATTTCGCACTATTATTAGTTGTCTTTTTACAAGGGTGGTTGTTGTTTTGGGCTCTGAAGACCAGTGTTATGGCATGTCATATGAATGTGCACTAAATAAACTGTTACAAATGTGAAAAAGTTGAAAAATCATTAAGCTTCTCTGCTAACACACACAGAGAAGATACTTAAAATTTCAGCATGCAGTGTGATCAAACTGATAAACTGCAACAACAAAATGTCACGTATGCTTGATATGTTACCGCAGGCAGCATTCCAGTCTAAAACACACAAGTTCGAATCATGAAAGCCTGGATAAATCTTAACTGAGCAAAGCATAGACACGTCTTTGTTAAGTCAGCCTTGAATTCTTCATTAACAAGCTAAACTCACCTGAAGGCCAGCTCCTGCAGCTTTAAGCCATTTGAGTTCCATTTAGATGAGAGTTCACGGAGGCACTTTTGGCCCATCTCAGCTCTGACCTGAGGGAGAAATGCGAGACACGAGTCCTGCGGCTACAAACACTCATTTCCACAGTATATTTAAAGGAGCTCAAACACTTATAGGCCTTGTGGATTAAAGAAAAAAACTGTCAAATCTTGGCACTTAATATCTGAGCATGTAAGTGCTAATGCTTAAAGGCACGATTAGTAAAATATGTTTGCCTTAACTTGTAGCAACAGATGTAGTAAACTCAGGAGATAAGTTAAGGTATCATAGAGGAATGAAAAAGCTATATGGTGACACATCTACATCTTCAATTATTTCCGCCATACTGCTAAGGGAAGAGCATATCCTGTAGCATGCTAGGTGAGCTATCATTTTAAGATTTATGCAGTATTTATTTCTGGAGTAATGTTGAATGACAGATTACGACACACAAGAAGAAAAGTGTTCAGTGTTTGTTCCATGTGAATGACTGTGAGACTTCGTTAAAATGCTGTTTAGTATTCTGTGTAAAGACCTAGAAATGCTAGCTTGCTTTTATGGTTAGCCCCAGTTAGCTAGGTTAATTATTTTTCTTGGCAGCTTCATATGAAGCTACAATCTATGGTCTCGAGAAGCCACAGCAGAAGTGCAGTGATTTGTTTTTCCTTCTATAACTCATTTGTTTTAATGATACTATAGTTGGAGCTCTGCATAATAAAGGGACACAGCATACAACTCTGGAATACTATGACCTGTTCAACTGCTCATCCATGAAACAGTTTTTCCCTTTGGTTTTGCAGCTTGGAATTTTTTGGGCTGTAGATGAGATCCACAAACAATACATTTTGACATAGTCTGAGTTATGTCGACCATCGGTCTCTAAAGAGACTTATAAGAAGCCCAACAATAGCTGCTGCCATACACAACCTATCTCTCAGTCAACTTAAGCCTTGTTTCCACCAGTCCAGTTTGGATCAGTACAGTTTTGTTCAGGTTGGATCGGTAAAGCCCAATCCTGTTTGTGTTTCTACACCCAACTGTACCGCCCATTGGTAGGCAGTATTTAACCCGGATCTTGATAGTCACGTCAGTTGCGCTAGAGAGTGGGCCATAGCAGCGCTACACAGTGTACCCAACGAAGAAGAAAAACATGACATGGTGAACAAAGGGGAAGTTGGAAGACATCCAGCAATTCATCGTCTTTGTGATTGGCATGTGGCTTTTGGTTAGAAAGCGCAATCAAACTTAGCTTCAGAGAAGGCTGTATGCTCGAGGAGAAAGACAGCTGCTGTCGTACGGTGAGTGACGATTCTTTCAACCAGTCAATGGTTGGCAGTGTTGTAGCTCCACCTTCAAGGATTGGATCAGCCTAGTCTGGCATCCTAATGGAAGGGTCCTAAAAAGACAGGACAGTTTGGGGTATTTGGCTGAATCTGTCATGCGATAAGTCAGTGGAAATGCGACAAAATTTGTGCTGAACCGAACTGAACCACTTGGTGGAAATGGGGCTTAAGGAATAGACAAAGAAGGAGAGATAGAGCTGTTTTTTGGCTACAGCACACTCCCAGTTAAAAACACTTAAAATGCATGTATGGCTCAAAGAAAAATTAACGTAGCATTTTTTTTCTCCAAGACCTTAACCATGTTTAATTTTGCTATGAGAGAGGGAAATTTTACATGGGTGTCAATGGAGCAGGCTAACCCAAAGATTTGCTAGTTAAAGGCAACTGGTGATATAAGTTGGACAAGGGGGATAATATGATGGCTGTCTATCAATAAAAAGTGATACCATTATTTGATCAAAAATATGTTAAAGAATATATTTGGGGGTTTTTTATAAACAAAAACTAACTTCAGATTCTCAGATGTGTTATCAAGCTGGTTTCCCACGTTCCACGTGATTAACACCTGAACATGTTTGGTTTGGTTTGTTGGGCAAAAGGGTTTATTGACCAAATAACTCTCAGCAGGGACATGTAACAGAATTATTTACCATTTCAAAACCTGTATAAAATGCAAATTTTAAAAATCACAATGAAAACAATTATGTCATCATGGCACATTAAATACTGAATTTTTTTACAAAACCATGAAAGCGTGCCGATGTCATAATAATGATAAAGAGACAAGCTTGAAAAGTGGTAGCCCCCTTTTTTTCTTTCTTTTTTTTTCAATCAGGAAAAAAAAAGGGCTTACAAATGTAGTGTCTTCAATTTTTCAAGTATTACATGGGAAAAGCGAGGTTTAAGGTTAATGCAATTAAAAGCAGGTTTGTACACGTTTTGATGACTGATGCAGACTTCTGTCAGGTGTCATATGGTTTGCTGTGCGTCGATTCACATACTTCGTCAAAACATCTGCTTAGATGATATCTTAGCAGCAGGTATATACCTTCTAAATCAGTAAACCAGTTTCTATTTAAATACTTGCCGTGACTATTTATAGTATAACTAATTGATGAATGCAGCATAGTCATTCACTTGGGGGATAAGAGGCAGCTCAGCTGTGATGCACGTTAACAGTAACAGACGATAAAATTCCCAACTCTTGCACACAGCACTTAGAGCTGCTTTTGTGATAGCACATCGTCTTCTGGGAGGATTGTAGCTGTCAGCTGCAAACATTTTGTTGAGATATGCTGATATGTGAACTTCTACAAGACAGTTTTAGTTTTATGAAGCTAACATTGGGAAAGGCATTTCTTGGTTGGGTATAAGAGAGAAGATTGACTCCTCAGCTTATAATCCAAGTGAGAAGGTATACAAAAGACATGTGAACGCAGCGGAGAGCTCCTTTTTCTCCCTTATTGTATGCTGTAATTTTTAGACTGGAACCTTTGTTTTTGTTTTTGTTTGAACAACACAACGTTTTCTGTGGTAAAACTTTAGTTTCCCCCTCCAAAAGTTATGTTTCGCAACTTGTCCTCCGCATTTGTTTAAATCTGGGGTATATTGTATTTGTTTTTTCTATTAGTATCACAAAGGTGAAAGGCCAAGAAATGTTAGAAGTGAAAAACATTCCAGGTCATCATCTACGTGTAACAGTTACAGAATCTTGCAGCAAATATCCGAACGGTTTTACAATGGGTTTGAGAGAAGAAGTGGAGCAGCCCATAGGGAGAGATGTGTTGTGTATTGTCAAGTGTGTGTGCGTGCATGTGAGTGTGTAAAGGAGAGAGTGTTGAGTGGCGCAGAGAGCAGGGAGTCGGCTGATGGGCAAAGGCATGCTGCCTGCAGGTTCAATCTGCCCGCGAGTCAGGCATCAAACTTTCACATCCACACATCAATTATTCAGGGCACTGCATTGTCGGAGTGTTAGCATGCCACAGTGGCAGACGACAAACCTGGCTGAGGAGGAGGAAGGAAATGGGAGGACAGGATAGAGAGGGAGGGAGACGGGGGGATTGGCGAAGAAAGACACAGATGATTGGAGAGATGGATGGAGAGACTGTGGCCAGTGTGAGAAAAGATAGGAAGGAGGGCTGAGGGAGTTTGGGAGAAAGTGAGAAGCAGAGGGGTGGCTTTTGAGAAGTCCTGTTTATGTCACTGATCTGGAATAATAACCTCAACTATTTCATATTCAGTTACCTACAAGGATCAATTTGTCTTAATTTTGGAGAAGTGATTGGTTCTGTCCACACGCAACGTTTCAAGAAACACCAGTTTAAAAACGATGGTTTGCATCTCCACCAAAGTTTGTGAAGTTTCTCTGAAAGTTTACTGATGCCACAGGGCACAATAGCATATGGGCAAAACACTCACCCAGCACTGCAGAGACACGCTGTTGATGAAGTTCCCGGGAGCATGGGTAAATTCTGCATCCATGCCATCACAGTTGATCACGACTGTTCTACATCCAAATTTTGAAAGCAACCAGGAATACTTTTCAAGTGCATCTTTTGACATTTCCAGAAGTTTGACTTGGCCTGAAACTTTATTAAAACCAAACAAAAACAGTCACCGACAACAGCCAGAGTTGATCTTTAGAAATAAATATAGCTGATGTGGTATGGGCACTTCACAGCTATAAAACGGTGCTACCTCCACTGCAGAGCCACAGCTGGCTACGAGGCGCTCGCCACTTAGTGTATCAGTCCGCGTGCGCGGCGTGCGAGGTATAAACAAACGCAGGTAGTCTGCCAGGAAGAAGAGACACAATGAGAACTAGAGCCTTATTTAGCGGTGTTTTTGTGTGAAAGTAACGCGCCGAAAATTCTCTAAATAAAGCGTGAATGCAGACCGATACCTGATTTTTTCGGTGGGAGTACGTTTATTTGTGTTTGTGGTCAAGTAAAAATTGGCCCGTCTGAGTGCAGAGGAAACGGGCAGACGAGCAGGGAGGGGATGTTTGGTGCGTGCGCCCTGGGCTTCTGCTGCACAAAAACACTGCTGTAGGGGTAATTTCTGCCCTAAACCTTGTGATAGGACCCAACTTGTTCCATCCTGGAGTATCACTCTAAGGGCCTGTACCAGGGCCAATACCTGATACCAGGATCAGATTGGTGCAACCCTTGAAGTCGTACAATTTTAAGCCTCTGACATAGCATTTACTGTGCAGCTAAGACTCACCCAAAAAAAAAAAAAAAAAAAAGACAAAAGTACCTGTTGCAAACTGAGAAGTGAAAGGGTTTATTTTGCTGACATCACTGTATCTAAAAGAGCACATTTTGCATCACTCTTGATCCACACACATACCTTTTCTTGCTAACTGCTCTGTGAACAGTGTAGAGTATGAGACAGGAAGTCATGGCCAAAGGATGTTTGTCACTAGAATAGAATAGAATAGAATAGAATAGAATAGAATAGAATAGAATAGAATAGAATAGAACTTTATTGTCATTGTAACAAGTACAACGAAATTGAAGTCACAGCAGCTATCAAGAAAAAAAAGTAAGAAAGTGTTTAGAAAGTGCAAAAAGGTCCATAAGAAAAAAGATGAAGACAGCTTGGCCATCATTCTCCAGTCAGCCAGCCTCCACCTCCACAGGGTCCAGGACTGAGCTTCTTCAGCAGTCTGTTCAGTCTCTGTCTCCTGGATCCTGTCTGCTCACAGCAGGTGAAGCTCTTCCAATGTGGCGTTGGTGTCTGATGTTAGCTCCATTAGCCATGTCTGTGAATAGCATGATGCTACTCTGCCCTCTGGTATTCCCTCAGTTGCTGGGTTAGCACAGCTAGCTCGCCCATCTTATTGGAAATAGCTCTTACGTTCCCAATAACGTTGGATGGAAGGACAGGTCCATGTCGTCACTTCATAGCTCACACCTGAGAACCAGCACATTGTCCTCACCTCATTCTCCTCACCTTGTGGAAGGACATCAGGCCTTACACCAGTTAGCATTGACATGCTACAGGCTGCTAACAGCTGAGTTCACATGTAAACAATGCAGCCATGGTTACATGTAGGATCTCCAGACAAACACAGGAAAAAAAAAAGTAGTAGTACAAATGTCACTGAAACCACAAAAAGTTTGGTGTTCATGACCAACAAATGAGCCATACAAAATAATGATTCACTCCAAATACAAAGATTACGAAAAGGAGACGGAAAAAATTACAAGAAATGGACAAAGAAGACAGAGCTGCTGCAAAAGGCAGCCATGGCCAACAGGGTGGCGCCTAGCAACCTTAACCTTAACCCTTAGCTATAACATGTCCCTTTAGACATACAGTATATTGTCATCAGGTAATGGGCTCCAAAATTTGTTTTCACAAAACTATATATGTACACATTCATTCTGATAGTGTAAACACTTAAAAGTAGTCAGACATTCTCCCATTTTGATGTGTGATTGAGTGTTCAGGATGAAAATATGTCAAGGGAAGAGTGAGATCTCTCATGGTCATGTAACAACCTCACAGGTACATGTATGGACTTGCCTTCAAATGGTGTCAAGTTTGTTGTGTCCCATAAAAAATAACTGTGAGTAGAAATTTAGAAGAGCATGTACTTCTCCAGAATTCAACAATGTCTTGGGGCCATGCCGATGTTCCCAACAGCCTCATGTTTTCCTCTTTCATTACCCCTCTCCTCATCACAAGCGAGTGTTCTGGCATCCATGTTGCCATGTTCTCACGACTAAACCACTTGAGCACAAAGCAGATTGTGTAATTGACTTCCCATGTAGTAACCACAAACTGATGAGTTCCATTTGAAAGCCCGATGTGTAGACCACACATAGCGCATAAGTACCACCACAAGTATCAAAGAATGAGTGCTCACTCACACACTCAATCAGGGCATCGCTTAATCACTGAAATGACACGGAGCAACAGAAAGTATCATAAGTTACTTCTCCTACTTTTGCGGGAGAGAGCATCCGATGTCAAAAAAAACTGTTGGACTTTTCAAACTAGGGGGAAAATGTAGAAAATCTCAATGATGTGCAGTTATTTGGTTTCCATGGCTTAGTCAAACTTGTACACCTGTTCAAACAACTAACTTGAATGGAGCTTTGTATGAAATCAAACAGTGTTATCAAAATGCAAACTGTGACCCCAGCATACCCTCAGTACACACAGCACCTTTTTAACCCCTTAATAAAAAAGCAGTATGCATTAAGGTTTCCAGATCTCAGGTTAATGTTTAATGGTTGCAGAGTGGCTGATGTCAAATGAGCCCAATGGAAGATGTCAAGGTTTGAATTACAGTTTGCTGATTTATTCAGTCAGTCTCCATTTAGCTGTACAGTTTGTTAAAGCCCCTGCACTTTGAAATGGTAAATAATTCTGCTAATTGTCTGTGCTTCACTTCCCACTCAGGTTAGCTTCATTACAGGTCTGGACTGTGCTGGTGTTTGTAACTGGCCTTCAATAACACAGCTTAATTTTGTTTTATTGGTTTATGTACATCTTACAAAGTAAATCCCGGCTCAGATCCTTGAGGATTCCCCTTTGAACTTTCCTTGCCTTGCATCTAAGTCCCTTTATCCTCGATGCAAGCAACAACAAAAATAAGAGACACTAGTTAAGAGGAGTTGAGGCAACAGGTGGAGTAATACATGATGTTGGTATGGCTGCTTGATCTAATTTGTTACCTTAGACCACGAGTGATGCCTTTCAAAAAGAAACCAAACAAAATTCAGACGATTCAACGTTGCTTTTCTTTTTTGATAACCAAAGAGCTGTCCCCACACCTGATAAACCGGTTCCAGAGAAGAAAAAGCTCCTTGGTAGGCTAGAAGAAAGAACCACTTACATTAGTAGCAGGAGGCAGGGTTATCACAATCAAAGTAACACCACTCAAAACTTTGTTGTGGCTTAACAGCCAAAATAAACAAATAAATAAAATCAAAATGTTTCTGGACATGAAGGATTTTTACACTTCTTGGGCCCTGATTACGTGGCAACGTTTCATCCGAAAATGCTAAAACACAGTGAAAAAAATATGCGTTCATACGGAAACGCCAAGGGACTGAAAAAGCTGTAGTAAGCATGCCAGGCCTGTAGTTGGTGCCTTAACTGTTTTGTACATAAGCCGCTTTTGGCAGATCTCCACCGAAGGAGAGTTGAGCCGATCATCTGGTGTACTGGCGAATACTAAGTGCAGAAGTGGAGCAACGGGACTGTTGTACCGTTGTGTGCGCTTGCATGAAGCAGAGCAAGACGTCAGCGTTTCCACTGAAAATGCCGGCTTACTGTTTACTCAGCAACAATGTTGGCAGCGTTTCACATAATTCCACCGTGGAACTTTTCAAAAGTTTGCGTTGTAGGTCAGCCAAAATGCTGTTTCCGTGTAAACGCAAGGACAAAATGCAACAACACTTTTGTGTTTCACCCTTAAACCGTTGTCGGGTAAACGGCCCCTTTAAGACCCACAGTCAGTTTTATTTATTGGTTCGTCCAAACGTTATACCTAAAACCCTGAAGAAATGACGTTCATTTATTGTTGAGGTTTCATTTTTTCTATTTTTCTCTATTGTTCAACCTGATCAGTTTTGGATAAGACTGTAATGCCAATTGATGCCGTATTCCCATTCCAAGTCCTCCTCTGTGGATCAACAGATTAAATTGAAGTGTGGCATTTTGGCGAAATTGAAAAACTTAGGTACTTCAGCACGGACTGAACCTGTGTTGACATATGGAAAAGTAGACCCAAAAGATTGTTACTGAGGTCAGTGTGATAAATTAAAGCATAAAGTGTGTCTTATTTTAAAAATGAGAGATGTTCAAGTTTTTATAAAGACAAGCGTACAAACAGTGTAACATGATTTTCTGGTGTCACATGACCCAAGATGTGATGATGGTCTATTAGCTTCATTTATCCACTCTGAGCATTGATTGTGAACAACAAGCTTCATGATGCCTGAGATTTTCATACAAACACAAATGTTTTCTACACACAAGTACACGCATGCTGTGTGTCATGCCTTTTTCATCAGTCACATGTGCCAAATAAGATCATTGCAAAAGACACACCTGTGCCTCCTTTATCATATCTCTGTGGGATGACTTGTCTCCTGTTCTCTCTGGATGAATGATGGGAAGGAGGAAGCTTTTAGATCTCTTTCTGAGGAAGAGGAGGAATGGAAGAGACAAGAGGGCACAAATTGAACTACGTAGAAAGGCTCCCTGATCAGAGCTCTTATCACCTGAAAACACTTGTGTGTTTGTGTACGTGTATGTGCACTGTCTTTATACAGATTTTGGCGAAATACATTCTATTGCACTTCTTCTAGATCCTGAATAAAAACATATTCAAAATATCGACCAACAGGTTCAAAAGATTTTCACCTTAGTGAATAAAACAGGTCGCACATGGCAAGGATATTTTAGTATGAGGTTTATTAGCCAACTGTTTGGTTAACTACATAAAGGGATTTATACACAAGCAGTAAAAAGTTAAGGTGAACCATACAAAGAGCAAGAAAAAGAGGTTAAAAAGTGGACTTATTCACAGCAATTTCTCTTTTTTCACCCTTCTTTTGCTCTCAATACCCACTCCCTGCTCCAACTTCCTCCTTCAGCTCCATTCATGTCTTCTCCGGCTGCAAAGAAAAGAACAGCTGATTTGGACACTCACAAATTATAATGTGACATTTGGTGGAAAATGCATCACAGATACCGATGAGGTGTAGGTAATGAGATTTAAAGGGGCTTAACAACGTTGGAGAGGACCAGAATGGCTTTCTACAGCTCTACAATTGACTGCATGGCTGACCCTCCTGACAGCGTATGTCACTTATCATGTGGAAAAGGGCAAAACGGAGTACCTGAACTCCACTGAATCTCTGATTTTTTTTTTTTTTTTTTCCCAAACGGAGTGGGATCTTTCCCTGAGATTCACCCAGCGCCGTTCCATTGTGCGGTTTGAGACCGACGCCAGGCTTTTCAGCTGATCATGCACAAACACACATGTACTCTAACAGTTGAGTGCATCTGCACACAAGAGCGCAGACAGAGACACACACACATGTGCCCTCATACGTTAGCAGAGAGGCATGATTTCCCACTTGAGTGTGAGCCATTGGAGAGAGCATCGAGACAACTGACAGCCAAGGCAAAGTGCTGATGGTAAGCAACATTCTGCAGAAATTCTCGATGGTTGGGATGTGTGTGTGCTTGTGTGATAGAAATACACACAAGTTTAAGGCTTTGAAACCCTTGCTCTTTATAAGTATTGATTTCTTGTCTTAAACCTTTAGAATGCTCACATTAAACAAATGAATAATTATTATATTTCTATTGAATACATTTTATCTTAAGTTTCGATTAACTGAAGGTTAATAACCTGTAGGAAGAGCGTGAGACCAAAATGTGAGCTCAAAAAGCAAAATTAAAGGTAATAGAGGCTGAGACACTAAAAGTTTCTGAAGTTTAAAACAAATATCTTATGTTGGTACGTTAGCTGTGATTCAAGAATTTGGCAAGGATCCTCCCCAGACAACCAAAGAGAACAGGGGGCTCTGTCCACCCTCTAACCTTGACCTTTAACATCTCTGCTGTGACAAGTGACCTACTTCTCCTCACACACACCCATGTACACGAGGCACATGGTTGAATTACAGTGGTTGCATCTTTGCCTCAGTTGCCGGAGGTAGATTTCACACCTTGGCCCTTTTGTGTCTCTATTTTCTCTGCATTCACTGCTCTTCAATAAATGAAAAATAGCCAAACACACACACACAAAATAAACTTTTTAGAATCATTCTTCTGTGCATGGCAATATTCTCCTTTAGTAAAACATTTAAATCCTGGTTAAATTTAAAGACTTTTTTCGTCACTGAGGTTTGGTGTTTCTTAAGTGTCCACTTAAAGTTGCTATGAGGAGGATCTGTTTTAATTGCACTTCCTCGCCACCTTGTGGCCCGGAGTCTCATGCACACTGTTGTATATTACTTTTTGTGAGGCCTGTGTTTGTTTCAGAATTAAATGGAGATCAGATCGAAACAAAGGTTCTTTGTTCAAGACAACTTTTTACTGGGTATCAGGTGCCGAGGTAAGATATTTATCAGTACAGTTATGTAGTGCTACGACAAAAACATCAAGCCGGCTATATACTGTGACATCGTCAGCCTGGTGCTCCGACATATCTATTGGCTAATGTGACAACAAGCAAACATTGTCAGTTTGTAAGTAGTTTCGTAGCCATTTATATTTAGCACAGCTGACAGCCAGAGGCTCTAAGACATGACTGAAATGTGTAACGTTAGTGAATCCTTGTTAGCTATGTTCTGCCAGTCATCTACCAAGCAGAGCTAATGTAACCTCACTGTTCATTTTATTGACAGACTCTCAAGTTTGCACTGACCACTGCAGAATAACTGCTGCATGTGGGTTGGAATGAACATTATCGCTAACAGTTTAGCCCCAGTGTTATAGAGTGATACAGCCCGAGCTAAAAGCCAATTAGCCTTTAGCTCGGGCTGTATCACTCTCCCGTTAAGCTTTCTTCTGCTCTTCTGTCCTTTTTCTGTCTGACAGTTAGACTTCTGTGTCCACCATCACTACAAAATTACTTACAGAATTGTTTTCAGCAGAGAAAAACAACAGCTACTCAACTTCATCAGCCAGTGTGTTGTCATAGAGACCTAGACATGCCATCAATCAGTCTGATCCTGGTTGACCCGACCTGGAAGCTCAGAAGTAGCAATTTAAAATAACCTGTAACCTGTAATGTTGGCACTGATAATCTCATTTTAAAGTGTGGATTACGATCAGGCATATATCTAGAAGGGAAACTTTTTCGAGATCACTTTCAAACTTCTCACAGCCCCTTTAAAGCCATGGGATCCTAGATGACACCCATTACATTTCAAAAAATCATTTTACGGCCCAGAACACTAACAGATTTTGGTGGCACACATTGTAGGGAGAGGGGATAAATTCTCTTTTTTTACTCATTTGTTATAAAGATATTAAAGCTAAGAAGTATTCATACATTTTTGGTACTCTTAAGCCCATAACACGCCACCTTAACAACTTTTGGATTAATTAAACCCGTACAGTTTCTCTTCTCTTTGGTACAGTGTATTCTGAGCAGGCAGCTACACAAATAAGAATCCTGACAGGATGAACAGGATCCTAGTTTGAAAAAAAGAGGGTATTTATCTTACCCTTTAACATTGTTACAATGACTACTGCTTATAGTTTAAGTCCAGTCATAGCAATCAGAAACTTTGAGATGCATTCACCAGCTCTGCTGTTAATGCCCGGATTTCAGGACAGACTCTCAAATCTTTTTGCCTTCTCAGAGATGGTTGGGCTCCAGTAGCTCCTCAGATTGCTTACACATCTGGGCCTGTGTCATTATCTCCTGACTCTCAAGACCAGCCTGGGGAAGGTACTAATGTTTCTGTGACAGTGTGAACAGGCAGAAGTGAAATGTGGGTGACTCTAATCTACAGATTGATTTGAATTGACATGTGATCAGATTGCTTCTGAGGCTTAATTGTTACAGGTTAAGTAACTACAAGACAATTCTGTCTGATGTTATAGTTCTCTGGTCCTTCACCGGATCAATGAGGGAACCAATGTAGTGCATGCAGGGCCTGTGTGTCACATGACCGAAAACAAGCACAGTCAGACACACTGTTCACCTACAGATTATACTGGCACTGAGTGATTCCCTAAAACTATTCTTTCCACACATTTCTTTGTGAATGATAATAATGATACTGTAGTTTCACTATGCTGTCTCTGTGTCATCCACACACTCACTCACTGACCCCCTGGGCCCACCGATCATGCCCATTGGACCATCCCTGATATACCTAGTGTGCAGTGGGGCATGCGCATGCCAACACAGTGTCTGCATGCAATCTTGATCTGGAGTCACTCAGGCAGGCAGACAGGGGATGTGAGGAGCTGCAGAGAGGAGAGGGAGAGTGTGTGTGTGGGGGGGCACTACCACAGAGATCATCTATATTTCATAGACCTCTCAATTAGTGTCAGTGTTCACGAGTGGGAGGTTGGGGAGCATCCCCTGTCTACTTGCTCACACTTGGCCCCAACCATTCACCCTCCCCTTTACCTTTTTCCTCTCCCACCTCCCCTCGACACAATAGGAGGTCTGATTTAGGTTCACTTCAGGCCTTTTCGACTCATAATGAACGAGATGCCGTTGGGGATTCCTGACAGCAGTTTGATCTGATATAATTTCCTAAACGTGATAATGGTGTTATTCTAAATGTGAGAACACGGAGGATAAATAAAAATCCCACGGGATGACACGTCGGAGTCAGACATTCACATTTATCATGGTTTTCATGGTGCACAGATGGTGAGGTCGGCTTGTCATAAAACATTTAATGGTTGCAAAAATGTGTATCAAAAATAACAATCCCAGATTAGCCCTTCTGCATGTTTCTTAAATCGTATTATTCATTTCAAATCTCATTATGTTAAGACTTAAGCGATGTGTAAATTTATAGTTCAGGGTGCGAGAAGCTGCACATTTTGGGTTATGTAGAATACTTTGAATTATCTGGATTAGCACCCCCCACTGCTACATTTCTAAGTATACCTCCTGCGTTGACATCACAGCTACATGACTATGAGAATACTTACATAATTTTACTACCAGAGCCAGACCGCTCAACTCATTCATGGGTTCAACCATTCCTGATCCTATTACACCCTATGAATAACATATTCTTCTAATTATCAGATTATTATAGACCGACAAAAATATTTATCGCAAGTGAGGGCTTAAAGCAGCTCTGGAATGTGTTTAAGCACGTCAGTGTAACAGGGAAGTAAAAGGCATTTTGTGGCGTTAAATCCAGCCATGCTTAGATGTCTGTCAGATTAAAAAGGTAATTGAAAAGGACTAAGATCACATGTAGAAAGGAAATCTCCTGACAAGCCTTGTTCAGACAGTCCTCATCAGGTCATGTTGATTTCTATCAGGTCTGGAGATACGAAAGCAAATTTGATTCCAAAATTAGGTAACCAACATAAAAACCAAGCTGGCAGATGCTGAATTTGGGTTAGAGTGATGTTTATTTTTAGGGATCATGTGCCTGTGAGCACTGACAGTGATCCAAAGTGCTAGACCATACTTTAATGGGCTTGGATATGGTTGAGTTTGAGAATCTGGATGGAAAAATGTCAGCTCATGTTTGTGTTGATCATAAAAACTGTTTTGAGACAATATAATTTGAGTCTGAGCAAGACTTTGTAAATAAATCTGTGGGAGGAATGAGCACCTGCTTTGGGTGGGAAATTGAAGTTGTAAATCATTATTTGCATGTTACAAATTTGGGATGATAGATACCAGGCAACGACGAGGATGTTTATGTGGTTTGTGTCATATTTTGCCAGCTTTGCCAGAATTGAATTGAACTGTTTGTGATCTAGGATGTGATATGGATGTGAACAAGACAGAGCGAGAGGTAAACAGACAGTCTTGCTCAAGTAAAGAACAGAAATGTAAGATGGTAGATGTATAACAGGGGCTAACGAAGCTACAGGGTAAAAATAATTAAGTTAATGTAAATATTAGAGGCCTGGCTATAAATCTAATGCTGGATTTGTGCAGCATTTAGCTCCTAAGAGCCTGTGCCCACTTACAGCATTTTTTTTTTTTTTGCTCCAAACTGTTTTTGTTTGTAATTTTTTTCACACACTCACCAGGTTAATTGAGCACTCTAAATTGTCCTGAGGTGTGAGTGTGTGCGTGAATGGTTGTCTGTCTCTGTGTCAGACCTGTGATTGACCAGTCCAGGGTGTACCCTGCCTCTCGCCCAATGACAGCTGGGATAGGCTCCAACTACCCGCAACCCTGAACAGGATAAGCGGTTCAGAAAATGAAATGAATGAATGAATGTTTTCATACAAATGTGCTTATTTTATCTTCACTTTACTTTTATTTATTTTTTTTACCTTTTTTATTTAAATCTTAAAAAAAAAAAAGAAATTAAGTCTGAAACATTGAGGGCATTTTTAGATGGGTTTAGCTGTCTCAATGAAATGCCAAAACAAAACATTGACTGTTGGTAGACACAGGCCCTAATCTTATCACTAGCAATGAAAAAGACAGTAACAAGACACATCTGCCTGATCTAACATATTTTTTAATCTCCACTTTCACTTTAGCATGAAAATCATCTCCATATTTCATATGTCGTAATGATGAAGACAGCCTGTAAGGCTATGACCTGATGCATGTAAACAGCATGTCTCAAAAGTCAGATTGAATCTGGAATGTAAGCATGCATGTAATTTAAAGCTTAAAAAAAAATAAGGATAAAAGGGGACAGGGGAAGAAAAGAGACAGGAGAGAACCAGAAGTTAAAGAAGGAGTACATTTCTGTAAGATGCTGTGAAGTGTTTACTCACATAAAGACCACATTTGAGTTTAAGCACCGGGCTCAATCCCTGTAAGCTCTGCTTTTCTTGCTTTCCCCATGAAGAAAATCTACACTTCCTACTCTACTCTACTCTACTCTTTCCCCTCGCTTTCTCCTTCTTAACCCAGCTGGATGCTCCAGCTGCTCAGTTATGGCTTGTCTGAGGGTCCCCTGTGGCTCATTTAACCAGGGGGAGGGGAGGGGAGGGGAGGGGAGGGGAGGGGAGGGGAGGGGAGAGGGGAGGGGAGGGGAGGGGAGGGGAGGAGAGGAGAGGAGAGGAGAGGAGAGGAGAGGAGAGGAGAGGAGAGGAGAGGAGAGGAGAGGAGAGGAGAGGAGAGGAGAGGAGAGGAGAGGAGAGGAGAGGAGAGGGCAAGGTTTGGTTAGAAAATAGAAAAATATCATCAAAAATAAACCTGTTTATCAGATAAAACCTTTGTGCCACACTTCAGCATCTTGGACAAATAAGTTCAAAATATTAAAATAAAAAATAAATCTGAAGTTAAAAGACTGGACTCTTAAAGCAAGTAATGACTCGTCCTTGTCTTCTTTGCCTAAGTCTATTAAACCTTGAACGACTGGAACATCCAGGTAACTAAAATACACTTAACAAGAGTAACAGAGAGAGGCCAAGTGGTCTCTGAAGGGAGGACAAACACACTGGAAGCACTGGAAGAGAAGAGAGAGTACGCTGCTACATGGGCTTTACTCTTAGTTAAATTGGTGGTCATGGGGTTAAAGGTCAAACCTAAAGGCCAGCAGTGATTGGTTCCCCTGAGGAAGGTCACAATACACATCTGGCCCTGAGCTCATCCATGCATTTTCTTCCTCCCTCCCTCAGCCTACACACACTCACACACACATACCAGACACACTTGCACACTGCACAGCGACCTTGAGGATGTCTGCTCAGTTTTGTGCTCTTTCCTTTTTTTTGTCCTCCCATCCTTCCTCTAACTCACTGAACAATTACTGCCATAGGAAGCTGCAAAATAAAGGAATCTCAATTCCTGCCAAGGGAAGAGACCCGGTGCTCTTGGGTATAAGAGATGGTGTGTATGTGTGTGTTTGCGTGTGTGTGGGTGGTGGTAAACCTTGGGTCAGGGCTCCTTACTCTTATCTTGATGGACTAGGTAGCCAGCAGAAAGAGCTCCATTGAGCTCTGAGGGTGCGCCCTGGGCGAGGATTATCATGGGTTGAGAATTAGGGAGCAAGGCAAAGGTCAGAGGGCTGAGTGTGTGTCGGGATGGGAGTATACGTGTGTATTTATATGTTACAATATGAGGACAGATAAAGTTTTTTGGCCATAATCAAAAAAGAGGTACAAAAAACTTGTCCCTGGCACCATTAGTATAATAAATAAGTAAAAGAATTACAGCATCAATACTGGCTAAAGTCTGTATTGCTATTTAACTAATGAAAAACTGTAAATTTAAATTTGTTTTCAATAAACTTTTTTTTCTCCACTAATTAGATGTTCTTTAATCAGATATTTCATGCTGGTACCAGTTTTTATTGACTTACATATTTTCTTTTTCTTTAACTATTTCACCGTGTTCCAGAAACAGATGGGTGACATCAGGGAGACAACGCCTATTTTTTATACTGTCAATGGTGTAAGCATTGTTTTTTGACATGTAAAAATCTGTATCTGCTGTTGAGAAAAATTTAAAAAAAGATAACTTTGTCATGGAACGATAACTTAATGATGAGAAATCTTGGAATGAATGTACAGGACAGGGTCAGCAAAAGGAAGTGGAGATGTTTGCACAACCAATTTCAAGAACACTGGATAAAAGTTGACTCTAGACCAGTGTTTTTGAACCATTTTTGAGCCACAGCACATTGTATTAAGATATTATAAAATGACTCTCTGTAGCCTAATAATGACATTAAAGTCTCTTAACTTATTTGTACTTACACAGTGTGAAACCTGGACCTGTTTAGATGAACACAAAGCTCATATCTTGTGTGGAATTGAAGACAGACAAAACTCTTCCTAAACAGTTCAGATTTTCTCAGTTTTTATACCATTTAGGTTTAAAAAGCTCATCTCACACAGATACATTGAGGAAAATGGAAGTAATATTAAAATAGTTTTGTTTGACAGACTGGGGAACTCCTCATAAAAATTGCCTGTTTTACTGTTTTTACACAGGCGAACAATGTAGTGCGCCTGCTTGTTTCAAAGCATCGGGTGTTTCATTTGGTGTTGGCATTAAAGCATATTTGGGACCATGGAAGTGTTGGATAGCTTTTCACCACACACCAAGTAGAATAGGGTCAGTGTCATTGCATCCCGTGTAAAGGATAGCTTTCGTTGTACTGCCTCGAATTCGCCACCTTTGCTGTCAGTAAGCTGGCATTTTCAGTGGTAACACTGACATCCCGCTTTGCCTTAAGCAGGCACATGCAACAGTTTTGTTGTTATGAATGTTGTTGTTATGATCGTTGTTGTTGTGATCGTTGTTGTTTTCGATCGTTGTTACGGTTGTCGTTGTTAAGATTGTCGTTACGGTTGTCGTTACGACAATCGTTACAATTGACGTTGTTACATCGTTTTCAGCCCCTCAGCATTTCCATGTCAACGCAGATTTTTTTCACTGCTTTTTAGGGTGTTTCAGATGAAACTTTGTTGTGTAAATGGGGCCTCAACCAATCAGCTACCTGCTCGACCCTATTGACATGGAAAAAAATACATAACTTTTAAAGCACTGTCACTCAACAATGGCATGCTATTGCTTTTTTAGACCAACTAAGTGAAACTGGATAATTTCCCACATCACACCTTACAATATCTCACAGCATATCAGTGTGGCGCGGCTCAGTGGTTGGAAAACACAGCTCTAAAGACCACTCTTTGAATCCTCTAAGAGTGTTCAATACATTTGAAAAGGCATGGGAAGACCTTCACTCCCCAGGATCCTTCTAAGTCATTCAAATCAAATAGCCTGAGTGGGAGAAATGACTATGCTAAGCTGCTCGCCATTTGTGACCATATAAAAGCCATAACCTGTAATTATGGCTCACAATGACACAAAGCTTTATTTTATCCTAAGATTTGCTTAAATGTTTGTTCCACTCTCAGATTTAAGTGGTCAAATCCAACTGTTATTGATGTAAGTGATGCCCAAACTGCAGAAATAAGACCCACGTTGTTTTAACTCAGATTTATCCTGCATTATGTTTCCATTGTGAGTCAGCTTGGAGATATTTGTTTGAGGTTTAATTTGTTTGTTCGCACCAGAATAGTCATTTAGATGACAAGTCCGGTTTATAAAAGTCACACAGTGGTCTGTGGTTATGTAGGAAAACAATCCGATTCAAGCTCAAGACTCTTGACTTTGCCTCACACTCAAGTGCACATCATGTGACCCCTGTTAAGCATAAATTACTGACAGAGCAGATAGCCTAACAGTGACGTAGGCAAATGAAACTGATCTAAGTACAGATCCAAACCTCATGGCAATGTCGCAGTGAAGGCCCAACTTCTGTTCTGATTTAAAGGCAATCCGAGCTGAAATGGGCTGCCGTGGCTGTGAGGCAGCGCTGAACTGGGAGCAGTCTCGGAGGCCGGCTGAGGAGAGCTGCAGCTCTGGGCTCTGGTGAGCGGTGAGAAATTAATTAAGAGTGAAACAGCAGCAGGAGGGGAGATAGAAGGGAGGACGGCAGTGGGACTGAAGGAGAGAAGGAGAGCGAAGGCTTGAGAGAAAAAAGAGAAAGAGGGAGGGAGCCTCTGGGAGTGGGCCTCCTGGAGGATCAAGACTATTATTGCTATCATCATTGTCTAATTTTCCCTCCTTATTTCTTTCTCATTTCCTTCTCTTTCGCTCTCTGATTTTTCCTCCTCCCCCTCGTCTCTCACCTTCTCCTCTCCCACTTTTTTCTTCTCCTCTATTGTCTTTTTTCCCCTCTCTTCCTTTTTTCAATTCCGGCCCCTAAGAGTGAGGACAGGCTGCTAGCCGGCGGGTGCTGTAGAGGAGGGAGAGCAAGCGAGAGCCCTAATGAGATGTCTATCGCCTCCGTCTAGACTGGACCGCTCCTCTCAGCAAAGTATCATCACCACAACACGCTGCACTGTACTACACACTGTACCCTGTCTGCCTGCATACTGCTGCTGCTCCTGCTGCTGCTGCTGGGGGAATAGCAAGAGGCAAGGTTTGAGTGTCTGTGTGGATGGATGAAAAGTGTGTGTGTGTGGCTGTAGGAGGTGTGTGGAAGCAGTATGTGAAGGCACGGGCAAGGTTTGTGTGTGTGTCTGAGGGGTACACTGGCAGAGCTGTATTTTGTGTGTGTTGGAGGGGTGTGACTTGTTTGTGTGTTTTTAGTGTCTGAGTGACAGTGTGTGTGTTACTGTCACTGCTATCTCTATAATTCGAGTGTGTGAGAAACCGGCCCTTGGGCTCACAATATTATGATGGATGCCCTCACACACACCCTCCTCCTCTGTGATTGCCTGTTAGGGCTCCACTCGCTCAGGCTGACACAAAAATCTGCCCTCCAAATCCCACCATCATGCACACTGCCTGCAGAGACCCCCTTTTATTTCCTGATAGGCAGGCCCTATAGTGGAGCTCTGCCACAGGGACCTCTGCTAACACCAGGGGACCCTGGTTGTTCTGGAGAGACCTCTCCACAGGCAAAGTCACCAGAAATCCTCAGTTACACGTTTCCCACCATCCATCTCCTCTGTTAGCCCAAAAGGCTGCTTCAATATTTCACAAACAGAAAACATACTGCCACATAATCTTTTAAGGAACCTTGGTAGGATCATACTGAGTGTCTCAAAAAACAGTCCATCTTGTGAAACACAGTCCTTAAAACTGGTTCCCTAACCAACAGATCTTGATGAAATTTTCAGGAAATGTCCAAAATGGGATAAGGAAGAAGTGATTAAATTTTGGAGGTGATCCTGATCACCATCTAGATCCAGGATTTCTTTTAAAGGATTCTAGATCATTGTGAGATAGTGCCGTTTTTACCATATGTGTATATAACTTCACCATAAATGGTTGGGTTGCTTTACAAAACAACACAAGACAAGGTCACCATAATTTCTGACAAATGTAAAAGTGTGATCCAGATCCTGTTAATATTCTGGATACCAAGATCCGGAATGTGAAATGTACGCGGCTATTATTATTTAAACTGTCAGGTATCATACAAACCTGCAACTAACACCAAATGGTAGCAGACAGTCTGCTGAAAGGGAGTATAACATTAAAGTAGGACTAAAATGTTGCGTCACAATCACAATATGCTTGGCGGAAGTCTGTGCTCTTTGAGTGCTATTCTAGTTAAATGATGGATTTTCCTTGAGAAGTGAAGCCAAAATACCACCTAAACATGTGCTGATTTTTATTACAGCCAGGTCATCAAATCATGTGCACAAGTAGCAGAGCACATTAACTTGCTGATAACACTTCTGAGAACCCTCAGGTTGCTACAGTCCACAACAGAACCGATTCTTGTATTGACATGATAAGCTATGAACACTGCAGAGACAGTTGTGTTTTATTTTTTGCATATACATTTTTGTCATTTTATTTTATATTTCATCACCAATGTCCCATCTGTTATAATGGAGGCTGGAGCATGCAAACAACTTAGAAAGAGCCAGTGTCTTTCGAAATGAAACAAACTGTGTTAAAACCAGATTGAATTTAGCTTGATTCAACCACATACCGACATAATGAGCGGAGTCAGACCAGGAGTCAACAGGTTTGAGGTTTCATAGCTTTATGTTAATGAAGAGACACTAATCGCACGCAGCCAGTGTGAGACAACATACGTGGTCAACACGCAACTGAGTGGAGCCAGACCGGAGATGCATCTGGTGTATTCCTGGCATTACAACTCACATCATACATGGGGCAATGTTTTTCAAATAATTCTTCACGCCTCTCCCCCCTCAACAGTGTCATAAACATTGCAGCTAGTATTATAAATGCCAGTGCTTATCTAGGTAGGCCTCACCTATTGTTTCCTGATGTAATTGGAAAAATGCATCTTATTCTGAGTGAGTACCAGCAAAGTTGTGTTTTGCTTTTCTTTCTTTTCTTTTTTTTTCACATGTTCCTTAAAAGAACCCAATTTACTCATCACTTAATGTGACGGACACTAGTGGTTCACAGACCTCAGTTTGAGAAACACTGCTGTAAATGACTCATTTCTGTTTAAAGCAAAAGTATGGAGAGTGACAAGTGTATAACAGTTTAATATCATTTTCTTGACTGTGCTCCAGGTTCAATATGAAACCAGTGGGTTATTATGTCGGTTCCATTTGTACTAGGATGGGAAGTCTGAAGTGGGAATGACGTCATCTCAGAGTTTAGCGTTCCAGTTGCCAAGTTGGAAAAACTTGCCATAACAGAAGCATTTCTGTATATACACAGGCTGATTTATTGCAACAAACGCTATTCACTTCTTAAATAAAAGAATATAACCGGAGCTTGATTACTTTTTACCCCTGAACTTGGGATTTCCTACTGGGAACTCAGGAGTGGGGTGGGTGCTCCGACATAAGCTGGGCATACACTGTGTGATTGTTGGCTTGTTTTGAGCTGATTTGCCGCGTGTGCTACTATTTTTTGGATCGGGACAAATTTCAGCTCAATTGTGTGTCATGCCTCGTGTAGTATATGTGGGGTAATGGGAAAAGATTGACACCTCTCGACGTGTTCCCAATCACAAATCCACTGATAGCAAGAAAATCACAGTGGCAGTGCCACGAGCTGACTTGCCTCAACCTCTCGCACAGAGTATGTGCGATCTCTGAAGTTGGTCTAAAATTCAATTTAGCTGTTATTGTGTATCTACTGTACTCAATGAAGAATTGCGAGACCGTATTGCCAACATCTGTCCAGCCAGTTCCCGGTCAATAAACATCTTCTTCTTCTTTTTTTTGGTGTCTCTTCACATGGATCGGCACAAATTGCTAAGGCAGTGCGTTTGTTTTTGTTTAGCATCTTTGGTGCGCGTCTCCCACTGCTGGGTTTTTTCTTCACCTTCTTTTGCCGTTGCAGAGCTGGATACAAAAGTCCGGCTTCCAAACACCATAGGAGAAGAAGGATCCAGAGTCCAACGAGTGGTATATGGACGTATAGTGCGAGCAGTGAAGTTGCATCAGGGCATTGGGTTATATAGTGTGAGAACATGATTCGTGGGTGGCAAACTTTTAAACTCAACAATCGAGTCGGGCAGTTTGAGATGGAGCTGAGTCAAACGATTTAGTGTACAGTGTATGCCAGGCATTACAAGTCGAAAATTCCGACTGGGGGGGCATTCCAGCTGGGTGTTCCCACTCGGAACTTGGAAATTCCGACTTCCAAGAACAAATGGAACCCAACGTTAGCCTAGCTTAGCAAAATGTATTCATTGTGGACTCATCCTTTATCTTCGGGGCCTTTTGGCAAAATAGCTAAAACATGGAATTCACTATGTGTGGTTTTAGATCTAGCTTCATGTGGTTTGAAAGTAACAGAGTCATGAAATTGACATCTCAACACTCTTATTTTTTATCAAAGCCAAGAATATCCTCAGGAAGAAAGACTTTGAGGACTAAATTACCCCCTCACAAAACTCCAGTGTAGATACCTATAGAGTTTCTTTGATGTAACAGCAACCATCTTTTCAAAAAAGCCTTTAAAGGAGTCACTGTGGGGGCAGCGTTTAGCGGCTAGCCTAGCATGCTGTTCTAGAGGCAGTGGACTTCATATCGCCTGTCAGCTCCACTCCCCATGGAGGTGAACTGTGAAAAGCTTGAGCTTGTCTCACTCGAGGCCTTTCTCCCTCTGTCTCTTTGTCTCTATACATGGGTTTTATAATCAGAAGCCCTTGTGAGGCATCTCTTATGGTAACCTGGCTGCTGCACACACACACACACACTCTGTTCATTAGAGAGCCACTCCTGAGAGGGCGAAGAAATGGAGGGGTAACGAGAGAGAGAGACACAAATGAAAGGAAGCAGAGAGAGTGAGGAAGAGAGAGTGTGAAAGAGAGACAGAGAGCTTGTTAGCAGCCGTGCTGAAAGTCTGCTCCAGTTATTCGCTTGAGTGAGAGGCACCGCCTTTTTTCAAAAAAACTCTTCCTCACTGTCTCTGTTTCATCCCTGCGCCCTCCCTCCTGCTCTCCCCTCTCTGAGGCTCGTTGGTTCCAGGTGACAGGCTTACTGAGGGTCAAGCAAGACTGCACACTGGGTAACTCACCTCGCTCACACGAAAACACACACATTTACTGTCTGTAGAACTCTCCCACAGACACACACACACTCACACACACACACACACGATGTGCTCACACTGGGCTTTCGACTGCAGGCCTCATTAACTGCACTACAGCTGCCCCTGTTTTAGAGACTCTCCTCAGCACGCTGTCTTTCTCTCTTTCTGTCCCTTTCTCACACACACACACACACCACACACCACACACACACAGGAACACATATTGTCCTTCAAGCTTTGTTTTCTCTCTGCCCACTTCTCTCTCTCGTAGCATCGCTATCTTGCTCTCATGCTGGCACAAGACCACATGGCTCATCAGTTTAATTTACAACAGATTTTTACCCAAGATTTTCAACAGCACAAGTAAATTAGTGGAGTGATAGTAATAGTTCACAGCAATTGACTCTAGTATCTCACATGGATATTGTTTCCACACAGCACAAAAAAACTAATCTATGGTGGACAAAGGTCCTCCAGCCCCACAAGGTGCACAAATCGTGGAGAGACAAAATTCCCATCAGACAAAATTTAGGTGATTTTAGCCCAGTTGTTGGAGATTTTTTTTCTTGAAGGTTAAACTTCAGGATTTTTATGAGCATTATTATTTTCTGATAGTAAAGGTTTTTGGGCAAAGTATTGTTTCAACGACTGTAATATTTTAACGGAAAAAAATCTGCTGATATTAACAGATTTCTCTGCCAATTTAGCTTACCATCTCGCTACTTCACGACAGGTAGAGCAGGTGCCCCATGTACAGAAGTCCCAGAGTCTCTCCCGGAGATATCAGAAGTGATGAGTGACCTTTGCTCTAAGACAGAGTTGGTCTTCCATGGTTCAACATAATACATGATAAAAATTTCAATGCCCTATTTATATCATAACTGTCTTACACATACACATTTTTTTTTAATGTGCTCAGTTAGTTTGATGTTGACCAAGCTCATCTAGATAGATGTATGTTTTATGTAGTATTTGCACTCACAATAATTGTTCTGCCTTCAACACCAAAACCCTCACCCAAAAGGAGTATATCCTGGCCTGGAGGGGCATAGTCTATTTTACCCCCAGGGGAATATTTTGGAATAGGTCACTTTATACCCATGGGTATAACCAAGCCTGCATGGGCCACTTTAACCCCAGATATAATCTGAATGGGGTGTTAATTTGGCCTGCTACACTGGTACTAATATAACATAAAGCTACTGAAGCTCTAGAAATGAATGAAAGATTAATGACATAAATCCAGACAGAATTATTACGTGGTAGAGGTTTACAGAAAAAAAGTGTGTGGTGTTTTAAAGTTAAAGCACAAAATGTGAACTGGTGTTCATACACAAGTTATGCCTGTAAGGCACAAAAAGGGGTTAAAGGTTCCTTTATGTTGTCTAAAATATGTATTTTCTGAATCAATGTATTCTGTTGTTATAGTTCTGTAAATTTAATTTACAAACTAAAAATGTGCATTGATTAATCTCAGTTAAATTAAGCCAACCTTTAATATGGACCAGGTGACAAGGAAGGGACTGTACCAGGTTTCGTGTAGTCGTGTCGTATCATTTTCTATCAAGCAGTTCAATATGGTACTGTATCATACCATGTTGTGTTGTATCTTATCTTGTCATATCATGAATTACCCGGCGATTCCCACTCCTTTTAAAGGGGCTTAATTATGCAAGAAAATAATCACATATTTTGTCAGTACTTGACTGAATATATGGTGCTGCTATGAGCATAATCATAATCTGTTGTAAGTTTAGACTCCCCTCCTTTGTGATTGGTTTCATGAAAAAGAGACACAAGATAAACTCTTTCACCTGAATTCACCTCCGCAGTGTTCTTGATGAAAAATTTAACTGTTAATTATTGTAGGTACATCCACTGTATTTATGCGTGTGTCTGTGATTCTCTATGTACGCCCGTCCCATGGGATCCTGCATGGCCCCGGCACAAACAGCTCTTATCGCCTGCGATCAAGTCTGACGATCCAAAGCTGCTGCCATCAGCCACAAACTCATTAATTACTCTTTAGTATCAAGCCGTAATTAGAGACACCAATCAGGCTGCCGCTCTGCCACCCCCCTATTCCTCCCACCTCCAAGTCCCTATTAGCACTCCACATCAAACTCAGTGTGCTAGCGAGCTAAGCTAGTTGCAGCACAGTAGCACAATGCCGAGATGAGCTCCCCTATGTGTGAGATTAGGCGGCGTGCTGTTAGATAGGAGCAGGGGAGGAGGATGGATGATTGTTGGGAGGAAATAAAGGAGGAAGAAAGGTGGCAAAGATAGAGGTAGTGAGGTGAGAGCAGGGAGGAATACAAGAGGGAGGTGAGCTGATGTCTGAAGAAGCATTAATTTGACATTAATTGTGCCATTGCTGCTTTAGTCCCCCTCTCCTCCTCCTCCTCCTCTAACTCCCCCATGTACACCTCTTTTTCTCTCCCACTCCTGATGAGTGGATCATTGGTGGATGAGAAGAGAAAAGATCTGATTAGATCTGTCTTCTCAGTCTGTACTGTGAGAGGGTGAAATGGGGACAAGAGGGGAGAGGTGGGGAGGGGAGAGGCTTGGCGTCATTAAGGACAGTGATTGGTTTAATAAGGCGGGAAGGAGAGCGGCAGCTAGGAGGATTTCCTGGTAGGTCATTTTCTTTTAATCAGGAGAAACTCAGCAGCCCTGGACACTGTCAGGACCTTTGACTTGATTGTGTAATCTGTTTTCTCTTTGGAAGGGTTGGGATAAATTAATAAGTTTCTTTTTGTGTAGTCATAACTAATGACAAGGGAGTTATCATCTAAAGTTAGCAGTGTTAATATTTAGTGATTTGCACCTGCTGCTTAAACTGTATTCTTAATCTTCTGCCTTCTTTAGGCCTTTGGGTGCACAGCTACGGAGCTAATCATGTTCTCAATAAACGAAGATGAGTTTCTTTTGATAAATATGAAGACGGAAATGAGAAACTGTGAGGTAGCTGACATCAATCAGAAAATGAATAGGTTCAAGGGCACAAGTGAAATGTATGTACAGTAAGTTGGCTCAGTAACATGAATTTTATGTCAAATATGTGTCAATAGTTAAAGAATCCAGGAAGAGAGATCACCTCAGCTTCTCATAGGAAGTACTGCACAGTGAAAAGATAAAAAAGGAACAAAGTAGGTAAAAGTTAAACAAGCATTATATTTAAAACCAGCCTCTGGTGATAGGATAGAAACGTTTCAGCTACAAAGAGTTATATTCACTGCATATGGGATTATATTTAGATCATTTACAAGAAGTTAAGGCTAACTAGCTTAATAGCTGAAGTGACAAAGCTAACGGTAGCCTGCTAACAAATTATCTGCAAAGGCTTAAGCATTGACCGTATATTCATATGAATGGCGTGCCTCTATTTTGTCCCCTTGTGAAAAGTGAAGCCAAAATAATTGGTGATATTGTGAAAAAAAGATATCTAGCTGGTGAAGCTATGAAATAGACATAGCACCTTTTCAGTTTACCATAATACGTTTGACTCACTGTTAAAACAGCAAAGATTCACGTTGATCTAAAGCAGGTAATCATGGTTGTGGAAAGTTCAATGACAGCTGTGTAAGTGTTTGTCATGTGTACATAAAGATCTATTTTACTTGTTAAATATACACAACTTGTGTAAGGGTTATCTTTCAAATGAATGGAACACAGACAACGGTGCTGAGCTGATGGGTCTTAAGCCTCCTAGCAAACAGCTACCATATGCACACCTTGCTACCGACTCACTAGGCTCTGTGACAACGCAAATTAATGATCAACACTTCCCTAGATATATTGGATGGTGTTTGAAGAAAATAACCCGCACTAATTACTGTACAAATAAGCTATTTCTGCTGTAAATATTTTTATTTTTGCATCGAATATCGGTGTTTTAACATGAATGTTAGATGTGTTTCCTCATCTTTTGGAGCCAGCCTCAAGTGGACACTTAAGGAACTGCAATGTCTTTCGCATTTCTGTATTGGCTTCATTTTTTTTACCCTGAAGGCCAAATATCTTTTTTTTTTCCAAAATTATGTGACTTAAATTATGATAATTGGCCTTGAATAATCAAAGGTTTTCGATCTGCTCTAAAATTCATAGTTGCTTATGAGAAAACCCCACTGCTTTTTTTCAAGGATTCAAATTGATAATTGGTTCAGTCCCTTCACAACCCACTCGTATCACTCCCAAATAGATTGACAGCTCTTTTAATACAGGGCCTAACTCCAGACAACAACTAAACCCAAGTTATTAATGTTTACTGATGCCGTTAAGGTTTGTTTACACCAATGTGAGGAAGACTGAAGCCATGTGAAGTCATGCAAAGCTTCTCTGTTGTGTGGTGTCTGAAAGCTTAAGCTAAACTAAGAATTCGTTTATTATAGTGTCTGGATAACTTTGATCATTTAACTACAAACACATTTTTGAATGGAATTTATTTTCATGAAAAATTGAGTTTCTCAGAAAAAGCAACAAACCAATACAGCTGTTGGTGTTTGTTGCATGCAATGAAGTGTTACATGTCCGCTAAGCCTCTAACATGCTGTTGTCCCACAACACTGTGCACCGGTCCCACAGCTTTTAACTCTTCTTTCAACATTAAATTCTCAAAGGTCTTTCTGACAACCTCTTCAAACACAACGGCTCTCCCTCAGTTAGACCCAGAGGAGGTTGTCCACCATTTTAACACCTTGCCTTTGACAGTGTGTTTGATGTTGTCACAGAGCAGAAAATAGAGGAAATTTTACAACTGAATGGTGCCATTTATTGATTGACTGCTTTCCTTTGTATTAGATAGATATGAATGGTTTCGCAAAACATCGTTTATCTTAACTTTGGGAAACTAATGCCTGAGCTGAAACTTTTACTGTTATTGTCCTCAAGAGAACGGTCTCACATTTGAATTGTTGCACTTTTAATGGATACGTCCCTCTTTAATAAAACAAACCTCAAGCTCTTGATCCTCTAAACTGTGCCTGCTCGAGTGCTTTTAGAGCACTGATGGTTTAAATAACATCCACAACCAGTTTTTGGGGAAACAAAGCATGATGACTGCTCTTGGCCTCATAGTCAAGCAGCAGAAGCAAGCACATCGCTGTGTTATCTTTCAAATCTCAACGGCCTTCAGTTGTTCACTTTCTTTATCACAGAGTAAGTGGTGCTGCTAGAATTTTCAGGTTTGGGTTAAAAAATATGTATGAAATAAATGTATGAAATGTGAACCAGAGAAGAGATGTTTCCATTTTTATATTTTCTAGCAGCTACAAAAAGACTCAGTTTCTTTAACTCACCCTCTGTACCGGGAGACTGATAACAGCTACATGTCAGACTTTTAACAACTTTCATTGAAGCAAACCACACAAGCAGAGCTTGTTTACCTTTTAAAAGTCATAGTTAACCGCTTGAGTTTATGTCCTTATTAAAAATCAATTGTTCTTCCTGTTTTCTTCTACAGTATTGATGACTTGCTTTTGTTACTGGCCATGCAATGATTGTTTAATTTATCTTTACTGTGGCTGCAGTAGCTGAGAAAAAGTCTTGACACTTATTCTGGAGGCATTAGATCAAAGTCCACCCTTCCATGTTGGTGAATTAATCATTTCAATGAACAATTGGATTTTGGAGATGTAGCAGTTTTTCACTTTGCAGCTTGGTCGGTAAGTGAGAACTGCTGAATCCTCATAAGCACTCAAGGACATCAGAACCCTGGAGCCTTGCCTGGGTGGGTCTGTCTGTTAGCAGTTAGCAGAGTCCCCAGCCAGCCTTTAGCTCCAAGGGCGGTCTCTACAACAGTAACACTAGGCCGAGTAAGCAAGGACCTGCTCCCAGATGCTTGAGTGGATGAATAATGACACTGTAGCACAGCCTCCCTCTCTCTTTCTCTCTGTCTCTGATAATGAGGAACAGTAGAGCAGACCCTCCCTGAGGCACAGCACCTGGACTGATCTGCCATCCTGTCTACCTCAACCTCTGTCTCTCTCAAGAGATATGAAGGAAGGAAGAAGACTCTGGCCATTTGCCAAGCCCTCTGTCTTAGTTTCACTCAATCACGCTCAGTTTAGTCTAATTAAGGTATTACTGAAACATGTTCTGAAGTTACTGCACCAGGTTTGACTTACAGAGATGTTCAATGCTGATTTTTCTTTCATGATTACAATACTGATATCTTAACCTGATAATTAGCTGATACTGAATTCTTCTCACTCTTTGAGCTGTCAGCCTTGGTGTGATGTAAATAATGTTAGAAATTACTTTTTTTAGTTACATGCTCTTTTTTTGTTTTCCTTGCTGTCCACCATAGTTTGGTTAAGGCTGCGTCTTCCTGCTTTTGCTGCTTTTGAACATTTCATTTCTCTTTTAGAAACTTCCAGACAGTTCAGTTAACAAGTCAAAAGTAATATGCACCTTCTGTTAAATAGAATCTATACATCACTAGAGTGCTTCAGTTTAGAGCTACTGCCTCAGAGCTAAGCATACAGGTGCAGCTATTCCCATGGATGCTGTGCTGTCACATTAACTAGGGATCACTGAACATCAGTGAGTGAACAGACTTACCTTTGAATAACTTCGCACCATATTGGCTTTGATTGGATGACATGATTTTCTGAGCCGTCAAAGTGCCCTTGAGCAAGGCACTAACCCCCCCACACACAAACATATGCATCACTGCATATTTCTTGACGTGTAACAGTGTTATTATTTAAGGATGGATAAAAATAAACACACTGTGTTTTGATAAATTGGTACTTTGAGGCCATGTCTACACAAACCAGGTATCTGGGAAACCACATATGTATTCATACAGTTACACCTGTCATCCTCACGAAACCACAGCTTTACATCACTAAAACAATGTTTTCTAAGATCTCTGGTCAGCATGAAGATTTTGGAAGATTCATGGTTTTGTGTAGACGCTGGTTAACAGAATTATTGGTTCTCCAACGTCACAGCTGAATGACAGGGGCTCATTCTAATTGGCTAGCACAGGTTTTACATCTGGAAAACACTGCCAAATATGGGTTTGGCATGCCTTGAGCCTCACTCATTGGAGGATTTGCCTGCTGCATTTGGACGAAAGTATTTTTAAAACGAACAAGGGGGTACACTAGTGTAGAAGTGTAGAGTTTATTTAAATAAATAATGTAAAAAATGAAGAACATTAAGTGCATTTAGCATTACTTGATACCTGAATCAAGACACTAGAAGAATTACTTGCAATTTGTTTTGAGGTGCTCAATAATGGATTTTAAACATGTCGTTATAAATGTGGTTTATCACTATTAACAACTTAAATTGAGTGATTAACCACAAAAAAAACACAAAAATCTCCCTTTTGCTAACAGATTGCCAACAGTTAACCTCATTTAGCAAACAATCTACCTCTTCTAGCACTGCAACAGTTGTTTCTTTTGGAGGTGGGCTAAGCTGATCTTGTGATTAATGCTTTGAATGCCATCGAATGCCTGTACCAGTTCTGGTGGTGGCAGTGGAACAACTGCCAAAAGAGACTTCATTTATGTGTTTCTGTGTCATACGTGTTTAGCTTTAAATAGATATGCATACCGGCCTTTCCCATCCACACCTCTACACCTCTTCATCTCTACACCCCACTTCACTTCTCTTGAGAGAGCCTTTGCCAAGTGGAGTCAATTAAACCTGTACATTGAAGTGAGAAATGTCTGTTTGAATGTGCCCATGGTTTCATGCTTGTGCTTCGTGCTTCTTGTGTTAACGTGTGAATTTGTGGTATTTTCAAATGTATTTGTGTGAAAGTGCATGTGTGGTGCTTGCAAGTCTGAGTGTAAAGGCGGGGGCTCCCCTGAGGCCTGGCAGTATGGCACTGTAGAGCTGCACACTCCTATTGTGGCAACACCTCCAATGGGACTGGGGCAGCTGTGGCCAACCTGAACTGCTTCATAGATCAAAACAAAGCTATAAAACACATACACACACATGCATGCATATATAGAAACACACTTTTTACTCAAATCCTGACTACTTTATCTGTCAGTAACTTACTGTCTCTTTCTCACATAACATGTTCAATTTCTCTCCTTTGCCATGCAGTCTGTATCACAGAAGATGATTCCCACCATATGCAAAGGTACATTTTTTTTATAAAACAGTTTTTCATCCAGCCTTCTCTTCTTGCCTCCCACACAATGTCTTGGTTTGCTGGTTAGACAGAACTGCCAAAAGGGGTTGTCTGCATGCATGTAAAACGAGTACAGTTTTAATTGTATGAAAAAGGTCTCATCTATTGTCATAGTTAGCTCACACAAAAACAACAAAGTCTATTTTTTTTATTTCATTTATTTAACAGTCACCATATGATGAGATACATTCTCTTAAAAAAGAAATAGACAACAAAACTGTTATTATTATTTTGAGATCTTAAAAACTATTATACAATATTCTTAATATATAGATTTTGTACAAAATTAAAAGTCAGTAAAGGGGCAAAGGGAGAGTGACATCTTTAAAAACAGAGAAAAAAAAGGAGGAAGGGGATTGAAGTTGACTCGAACAACTAGCACATTTAGGAGTGACAAAGACCAATCTCTTCCATAAATAAATATAGGAATTAGACATCATTTATAGCTCTCTTTCCAATGGCAGGGCACTGCTAAATGTCTTTAGCATAAAGGTTTCAACATAACTGCTATGTGAGGCCCAGTCGCCTAGAAAATTCCACGCATTTTCCTTAAGGAGATTAACTGGAACCGGCGTGGCTAAAAGCCCTGAAATAAAAGTATTCACCTCAATAATAGGTCTGATAGTCTGCAACGTGCTTGACCTTTGGCTGTAATAATAACCCCAACCCTACCCTTACCCCCCACCCCTTTTTTTCCTTTGTGTGCTGCACTTGGTACAAACCGAGCACAGAGAGTCTCCTTGAGGGAACTAGAGAATAGGGGTGTCCTCTTTTTTTCTCTCAAGGCCAGTGAGAATCAAGCTTTAGACTTCCCCCCACTCAAAAACACGGAGACAATTGCGCAGAGCACATGTGGGAGGGATGCACGGTATCGGAGCGTAGGAAGGTCATACTGCACTACCAACATCATTTCACCATTGAAATCCATTCGTACACTGTGGATGTTTTAGCCCGGTCTTCATTGGTCCTTAGAATTTCAACATTACAACAACAACTACAAGACAACAGAATAAACACACAAAAAACAGATGTCGATGGCTGTGGGGCATTACAGTCCCTTTGACATTGACCCATGCCACTCAGATTGATTGATTGTTTTCTTCCTAAACCTTTCCCTTTGCACCTTTTTGAGTATCTGAGGCTCAGGGTAAGACATGGAAGCAGGGGAACACAAATTACAGATAATGAAAGGGATTTACAACACAAATACACTACCAGTTTTCAGACACACACAACCAAAGAGCATGGTAACTGAGGCCTATGATTGATCCCACTGCAACAATAGACTTTTGTTCTACATCTTTACCTTTTTGTACCCTCTGTGAGCAGACAAGTGGACAGTGACATTGGCCCTTCTCAGAGCAGGACAGCAGGCAGAGGGACTTGGCGTTAATCACGGTTTTGTCCTGCTTTCCTGGCACATTAAGTTGGCGAGGTGAGCGGCAGACCTGGACGGTCAGGGTGAGGGATGGGAGGACAATGCGAAAGAGTCTCAATAATGACGCATCGCTGCCGCATCACTTTGGAGATTAAAAGCAAGATGCTGAATTTCAATCAAGCCCACATTAATGGCTTGGTGTGAGGAATGGTCACTTTGTCTCCACTGGCAGGCAGAAAGAAAGACAAAGAGAGGGAGAGACAAAGAGAGGGAGAGAGTGGCATGAGTGGCCCAGGTGAGACAAGGTGATACGACATTTTAATTCACCAAATTGCATGCTTGCCAGTATTGATAGACTCCATTTAATGATGCACTGAAAATATTTAGTGGCCAGTGGCAAAAGAGCATCAATGAAATGTGGTAACCAGGTAGGTCAAAGCAAGAAGGACAACATACTTTACACTGTTAACGACAGGGCTGCAGGACAGCTTTCAAAAGATAATTAATGAGGCAGTACCAGCTGTTTTAAATGAATAATGTAATGTGTTGTACATGCTTTGGACAAATGAAACTGTAGAACTGTAGAAATTTTGTGTTGTTTTGTCTTGTAAAAAGGTTTTAACTCTAAGTTTTGTAAAGCAATTTTTGGATTTGCAAGACTTTGCAAGAAACAGTTGTGCCCACCACTGACAACATCAGCACAGGAAATTAAGTCTAATATTAACTTTGTATGGAGATCTGACACTTTATCATCACAGTTTGTTAATTCCTCATTTGTTTTTGTCAAATCCTGCAGCCACCTTGCAACACATGCCAAGTTCTGCCTGAGCTGCTCTGTGAACGCCTTGCACTGAAAGATGTGACCCACTTGCAGTAAAGTGCATTGAGAGTTCAGTTCTCATGGTAGATGAGAAGCGATGTTGGGCAAGCACAGCTGAGAGATTGTCATCACAGTATAGCTGATATGAATAAAAACCTAATGTGACATGAGCTACAGCTCTTGGGAGGGAAGGGAAATCAAAAGAGAATAGGGTGACAGAAAAATTGTCAAGACAACAAAGAGAGACGGGAGTGTTGGTCCTTTAGTCTCTGTGTCAAGTCAGGAATGTCACAGTTGAGCACAGTGCTTCATGGGGAGGGTAGTTCTTTTTTTTTTTTTTTTCTTCTTAAGAGGGTAGGATGTATTTTCATGGGCTTCAACCAGGCACCCAGCTCTGATTGCTGTGGGCTTGCTGTGGACCAGCCAGACCGCTCATCCCCATGCCCATGGTCACACCCATGCCCATACCCATGCCAATGCCCACCCCCTGGGCTAGGGAGCAGTCAAAGTTGAAGTCCATCTCCTCTCCAGAGTCCATAATGTCATGGAGGAGGATGGACTCCACATCGCAGTCCAAACTACCATGGAACATGTCAATGTCCAGGTCAGCTGGTAGTCTCTCGAGTGTGTGAGGTTGATGATAGCTGTGGTAGTTGGTACCAACATTGCCATTCCCTACTCCCTGCCCATGGTGGTATGGTCCATTTGTCATGCCTTGATGCTGTGGGTCAGGGTAATGATTGTGACGGGGGTGAGGTGCAGCAGCCACATGGCAGGAGTCCTGAGGCATGCCGAGCATGCCGGCTGGATTTGGGGGTAGTGTGGTGGAGGCAGGGAGGTGTGCATGTGACGGTGGGCTGTACAGGTAGGGGGCTTTGTGGGTGTAGGTGTGCAGCTGATTGCTGTTGCCGCGCTGGGTCAGGGCCGCAGCCCGGGGAGGTGTGTTGTTATGGCTCTGGCTGAGGTTGTGACTGTTGTGAGTGAGGCTGTGAGGTGAATTGTGGTTGTGGTTGGTTACATTGTTGTGACTACGACTGTGATTGTGAGTTCTGTTATGGCTGTGAGCTGAGTTGTGAGTATGAGGTCCATTGTGGCTGTGACCGTTGTGGTGGCCAGGATGGTGGCTGTGGTGGTTGGAGCCTACTCCGTTACTAGTTTGACCCATCATTGGGTGGTTGTCCCTGTCCTGTCCCAGCATCATGTCCTTAGAACAGTATTGCTGCCCTGCTGGACCCCCTGTTAGCAGACTCTGAAGGGCGTTGGTGCTGGAGTATGCTCGCATGGTTCCAGAGAAGCTCGCTGGCTTGTTCTCCTGAATGGTCTGCATGGGTGAGTGATGGCACAGTATTCCCATGCCTGTTGTACCATAAATACTTGCACCATAGGGGCTCTGCCCTTTCACACCAGAAGTGTAGTGGTAGACAGGAGTTTGGTGCTTGTGTCTTCCAACGGCTGAGTGCTGCTGGTGTTGCTGTGGTGGGTGAAGGTGATGATAACTATCCTCCATCAGCTGCTCATCCAGACTGATGGCACCTGTCAGGTTGGCAAGCTGAGGCAGCTGCTCTAAGGGGGGACAACGATTTCCTGTCCCAATTGATGGAGAGCGGGCACTGGTTGGTGAGGGGTACAAATGGGGGGAAGTGGAGCAGGACAGGCCACCTTCTTCTGGTTCCTCTGGCTCTCCTTCTGCAAGAATAGGCGACAGACGCCCACTTAGGGTGGAAGCTGATGAGCTTGCTCTGGAATGGAGGTCAGTCCAAGCATCAAACTCTCCATCCGTCCCAGCTGTACCCCCAGAGCCTGGGAGGCATTTTCGTGGTGGGCTGCCATGTTCAGGGGAGCCCTGTAGACCCACCACAGCAGACGCTGCTCCTATCCCAGGACGGCCAACCCTTTTGCCTCTAATGCGGCCTTTGCTTTTCAGGTATTTGGTGCTGTTGTCCATGGAAACAGCTCGCCTGCGGGGGGCCTTTCCCATCTTGCCTCCATCTGGGTTCAGCATCCACCAAGAACTTTTCCCTGTTCCCTCATTCTGCACCCTGATGAACCGTGTGTGGAGGGAAAGGTTGTGTCGGATGGAGTTCTGCAGAGGGATGAGAGGGAGAGAGAGACGCACAGTGAGTAAGTTCACCTTTTTTTCACAGGACAACAACGAGTTAAATATACTCAAGATTTGCATTAAATATCTGAGGAAATGTTTTAAATTAAAAAGAATACAGAGAAGCCTAACAAAAAATCATAGGTGTCTCTTTTTTTCCATACATACTTGCTTCAAAGCCTATTATTAGACATGCAGACCTTAAGAAAGTTGAACTCATAGCGCTCTATGCAATCAGTGTCAGCCAGTCAAAAACTAAAAGAGCACTCAGTGTGCGAATAGCTACAGCCAAGCAAGGCCCTGTCAGCCTCAAACTAACCCCAAATGACCTGAAACTCAGTCTTGAGACCCTCTGCTCAAGTACATCAATCCTCCCACTTTCATATCCATCAATCCATCTGTCCTCCTCTACTTTCCCTTTCAGCAGGGCTAATGTAAGCTGTTGCGGTTGGGCGTACTGTATGTTTGAAGTCTGTGCCAGTCTGGCTCAGTGCCAGCTCTGTCTATTTCGCTCTCATAGCTTGAATAGGTGGGGGATGTGTCACAAGATTGAGCCAGGAGCAAGGAAGGCTAATGGATGTATCCCACCCTCTGACATCTACCTTCATTGCCTATCTCCCTCTCCCTCCCTTGTTCTCTTTATCACAGCTCCCCCTTTCTCTTTTGTTACAGAGTACTACCATATTCTGTAACTTTATTTCCCTTTGTTTTCTTTCTCACACTACTTTGCACACAAGTCATTTTCCACTTCTGCTTTCAGTCCTTTTGCCTTCAATTATTCTGTGTCACCAATTACTTTCCCATTATCTTCTACGCTAGCAAGTGCAGTGACTGATTTAGTATTTCTTGGGATATAGTTTTTTTTATTATCATTTACATCTCATGCTTTGCTGAAGGCTGAAGGATCCTGATGTGCAACAGAGTCTGTCATTGCAATTGTGCTCTTCATTGTACGCAAGACATTTTGACGCTCCAGCAAAAAAATATCAAATGAAAAGCACCTCCTGTGGTGTAGGAATATACTAGTACAATGGATTGTTTCAGATTGAAGGGTTCTCACACATCTCTGTCTCTATTATGTTGCAGATTATTTGTATTCACATTGAATTGCACGGCAGGGAAACAAATAAATCAAATTGCGGCAGAGAACACATAAATGGGAGGCGAACTGAATTCAGGTGATCTGTGAATGCCTCCTTGGGTTATCTCGCTGTGACACCTCCAGCATCGGGTAACCATGACAACCGGGTAAACGTGCAACAGCAGAACTATATCATATTGTGGTGAGAGTCAAGAGAGTGAGAGATTGAGGGAGAGTGGGGGATGGGGGAAAGGATGCAAGAGGAGGCGGTTGTTTGATGCTGCTGCTCCAACACTAAACAGCCTTTCATCTCGGCAGTGCAGGTCCGCAGGGGATGCCCGCTCCCTGCTTCTGACGGCTTCTCTACGTGCCGCGCCAACTCCCTGTCTCACCCTGGCTGGATCATCCACCTAACATACCACTCCAAATCAGCCCCATCAAGTCCTGTGCATGCTTGAATTAAAACATATGTAAGCTTTCATGCCATTCCACCAATGCCAGTTAAAAATGGGGCATCTCTCTGGGAGCTCGACCACTTCCTGCTGCAACTCAGTGTGACCTGTCTGATTCAAATCACGATTTTATCTCTGTATGAGCGAAGAGCCGCCCCATTGAACTTGGAGGGATTTGTCATCATCCCAAACCCTCTTTATCTGATGAATCCACCTGCTAGAGAGATTTGAGAGATTTCGAATGGTAGCCAGCCGTGGCATCATTATCATCATCACTAGCTGCTTGCCCTGTCATGGACTTTCTTTCTCTTTTTTTTCTAATCACATTTTTCATTGTCCTCCTGTTTGCCCATGCATGCATGTGTGCACTCAAGAATCTAAGAATAGCTCAGGTTGCAGGTGGTTCCACTGTAGGTAAGGTTCTGTTTGCCTCCTGTTTCCTGAGTTGAGTCAGGGGCAATTTGGCCAGCCTATGGCCCTCACGCCCCTGAAACAAGCAGTCACCACTAATCCCTCTCCATCCCGAGTAATCCCAGACAATCCTGGGCTAATCCCAAGTTGATTCAGGGGCACTCCCAGCTGGGTGTCTCACACAGAGCCATGCCAGGTCACCACAGACACAGCAGGCTGTCCGGATATACTATGATCCAATCATACTGCAGCATAGAGGAAGTTTGCATTACAGGGGGAGGGGAAATAGAAAAACCCTTCTGCAGTGTTAACCTATAGTTATGTGTCTGTGCATTTTAATGGATGATTTCTAAGGCTATAAACTGATGTTAACCAGAGTTCTGATGCCTCCGATGAATGAACTACCTTTCCTCTTTGTTCCGTCCTTGAGGGTTGGCTTTGCCACATTTTTACTCCTACGGGTTGAGTAGAATAAAATTGAAAACTTTATTATGTATTAAATATTCATAAAATGGAAATTCTCTTTCAGCCCCCTGGCTTGCCGAGGCAGACGGATGAAGCCCACAGAAACATACAATGACAGAGAGGAACACACACATCACACGCCTGGGTCCAGGAAGCTACTTCCTATTCAAATCATACCCCTTTAATACAATGGGCCTGGTGGAGAGGGCTCTAAATAATGAATGAAGCCGTGGCTGGGCTTACGCAGAAAGATGCACTGCCTGGTTCAATAATTCTGAAAAGAAAATACAGTCATAAGTACCTGGGTGACTTCTTTGTTTTGTTATCAGGGACACCCACCTTCGTCCTCGGTCTGCAGCATAAATCAGACTAAAAGGGGTTAATTTGGCCATAAAGTGAAAGAGGATAAGGGTCGTAGTTTATGGACCAATCAAAGCCAATTAGGATGAACAAGGTTCTCTCGGTCGCAAGGAAACAATCAGCTTAGGTTCAACTCTCGTTAAGGCCTTAAAATCCTGATAGCTGATTTAGATGTGTAGACAATAGATAGCAAGCCTCAGTTTAGTCCTCTTTGTCCTCAGATTAACAGCTTAGGATCTTTTTGAGCAAATCTGACATGCTGACACTTTTTCCCGGAACACAGTGCTGGATGAGTTAGAGGGTTTTTTCTCTTACAAGAAATAAGGTGTTCAGTCAGACATTCCTTGCTTGAATTTGGTCCAATAGATTATTGTTCAGGATTTGTTGATAGCACAGAGAGGTTCCTGGCATTCATCCATAAATAACCTCTTAAGAACCATTTATTTGGCTCTTGGAAAACATACAATACTGATCCATTGCTGTACTGTTCCCCCGCCCTTTGAAACTCTGTTTGATTCAGGCACTGGAGAGGCCTATTTAGCATTGGGAATCAATGAAGTTTAATGGCTATCAGTGCTGAGGCTTAGCACACATCAAGGTCTGACTAGCTACACAATCTACCTGCATTATGAGGCCAATATGGGTGCTCAATATACCATATCCTTACTGATCTGATATAGTGTCTAACTGCCGCAAGCTTGTGAGTGAAGTGACTATGCCCACTTGCACACAGTGGCTCAGGTTCCAACACATCTCTGCCTCTCCTAAGCTGTCAGTCCAGCTTTAGCATTGTGACCTGAGTCGTAGAATGAGGGTAGAGGTTGTTATGCTGGGTCATATGGTTCATCTGGGATAACCTTACTGACTGGCATGGTAGGCAGCTGTGGCGGGAGGTACAGCAGGAGGTGGAGGGGCCTGGGCGTAAGGGGTGGGAATGTAGAGGTACCGCAAGGGGCCCCTCCGAGCTACACAAAGGGGTGCCCTCAAAATGCCCCACACTAACCCCTTCCCCCTCCATTAGTCCCCCATCGGAACACACTCAGGGTTTTTTTCCCGCTCACACACCCACACACACTCACACACAGAGAGGGGCGAGGAAACAGGTCAAACGGTTTATAGGACCCATCTTGTGGCAAATGTGCACTCATTCAAACAGAACTGAGTGAGGAACTAAGGACTGTGAGTGGGGTCTGGGAACCAGCAAAAAAGAAACCACTCACCCGATTCAAACAACCTCAAGGGTGAAGCAGCGTGGTGCGCTTGCCCAGCTAAGAACACAGCAGCTGTTCTTGTAGTGGCACCGGGTAAAGCCGTTTGCCACACTCGACTGGTATTACCAAACCATTTCATGCAGAATGGAGCCATTATGTATTGTCAAAGGGTATCCCTCTGTGGTGCACATTCATTTGATAAGCCTAAATCAAGGGGGAGTAACAGAAGCACTAGCTGTGTTTATTGTGATGCTGTTTTTGCCTGTGCAGAAGGCAGGAGGGATCAGGGGGAGGGGAGGTTTCAACACAAGCAGTTTTGTTCAGGAAAGGAATGAGTTTTGTCAGCTAAGCCTGTCTCCAGGCTATTGGTGGAAATTAGCGCCGGCTAAATATTCGCTTTCCATGATTGATGTCACGGCTCGCGTTGTCCCCTTTGAAGGGAAATAAAGAATTTAGAGCCATGTGGATTAATGGGGACAGGGTAGGGGGAATTTTATGTGTCTGAGGGGGCCTTGAAGAGGGACTGAAGGGCCTAATGGCTGCTCAGATATGGCACAATAGAGCTAAGACGATATGGTGTATCAGAGAGTGAGAGAAGACAAGTGAGACTATGACAGTGAGTACAAGGAAGAAATTGGAAATTGTTGGTGTGTGTATGTGTCTAACAGAGAGGCAAGGAGAGACAGTGTGTGCGAGAGAGAGAGATGTAGCTATTTGCCTGAGAAGCCGAGAGTCAGATGATTAAAATCCCTTTAGGAGGCTTCTTTAAGAGAGACAGATGGGCAGACAGGCCTGTTTTTGGAATGCAATCAAATTGAAAAGATTAAAAAGGACTCTCTTTTATTAGGAGGTGAGAAACAGTTACTTCTCTGCCACATGCCATCATCGCCTCCACAGCAGTGGTCACGACTGCATTGGCATGCGAGGCACATTGCAGCCCTTGTTGGGGAGGAAATAAACCTGGGATTAGGAAATGCATCTATCTCGATGTATCACTGTGGAGTCTCAGAGGATTGGCAGCATTTGTAATTTCTTGTCAAATAAATGTGCTTTTGGTGGAAAAGGCCACAATTTCAGGGTTCCATATAGGTTCATTATAGAAGGGCTAAAGTGGGCCTGAGTTTCCAAAGGGCTTTTCACCAATAGTTGTCCTATTACAGTCTAACTCTCACTTAATCTCAGCGCCAAACATGAACAGGTGCAATTCAGATGTGCATTCCCTTGGCTGCTATTGTACTCGAATAGACCGAGTTTGCACAGTAGAGTGATTCAAGCACTGTGAAAGGTGCTCTGTATTCGACCCTATTATTCCACAACGCTGCAGGAGTGCCATTTATAAAAAGGCTTAAAATGGAAAGCAAGTGTGTGGCAGTGTGTCTGGTAGCCTTAGATCAGGAAGTGGTTGTGGAGAGGGGTGTAATGGAGTTGGTAGGGGATTCCTGCCTGACTGTGCACTAATTGCATCCAATGGCTGGCGAGTCATCAGCCGTGCCCACCCTGGCGCCAGGGGAAGGTTGGCATCAGGGTGGCAGGGTGTGGGATAGGGAAGGGCTTGCCGCGGCTTTGGTGAGTAAAAATAGATGCTGACAGATTAGTCGAGCATCTGAGACCCGGACAGGGGATCGGAAAATCCGCTCGCCTGATGCCAGGGACAGCTGAGTGTTTCCGGTGGGCACAAAGGGGACACAATCTGGGCATCATGTCTGACTCCCACGCACAAATGAGGAGCCTCAGAGTTGGTGTGGGCACATGTGACAGTATAGCCTGGGTGTGGTGTGTGTCTTTTTTTTTTTTTTTTTTGACTACTGGGGCCCGCAAGGTAGGCAGTGCTCGCACACTCCCACAGAGAATTCACACAACAGGTGTTTGGGCTGGGCCACCTGTGGGGCCGGCCGCCTGCTCGCACTTCGCACCTCGTCTAGGGAGCAAACTAACATTTTCCACTGGGCTTGCCATGCTTTTGTTAAAGACCAACACGTTTCTGGAGAGGCTTTTACAGCTCTTTTTACGAGATCGGCAAGATACGCATGTGTGCTCAAGTCAATCTGCATTAATGTGAGTGCCTGTGTGTCTATATTTGTGTATCAGTCCATTTAATAGCCAACAGGCACAGTGTGGATTTGATTATATTGAAACCTCCCTCTGCTATATACAAAGAAACTGTCGGCCAACAATGGAACCAATGCAGGCCCGGGCTTTTTTCACACTCAGCCTCCACATAATCTCATTCATAACAATGAGAATCTCATTTCCCACATTCTAAAGGTCAGTGCACACCTCTGATCACACTTTAATAAACATCATTCTCGGCGTTTAATTTAATTTCAGCAGAGCAGCAAACTCTTAGGCAGCCATGCTCATGGCATGCAGAATTCATCCGATCATCTTTTTAATTGCTTCAATTTTACAGTACAGAGAGGAATGACCGCAATCACAGACAAGAACAAAATATCGCACAAATACACAGAACAACAGGCACACATCTGCAGAATACAAAACACTCACACACACACACACTCCCAGAGACAGAGACAAGAAGTAGATTCAGTCAAGTGCCAATTTGGTTACGTTTTAATAAAATGAGCTTCAAAAAATTTTGGACTATTACCAAGAAAAGGCTTCACATCTCTTTGTAATCACACATTTTAACTCTCACCTAAATTGGCAAACTGTATCAAACAACCACTCTTACATGCTCAAGCACACACACACACACACACACACACACACACACACACACACACACACACACACACACACACACACACACACACACCTGTGCACAAATTCTCCCCCTCCTGTACACTGCACACACACACACACACACACACACGCAAACATGACACAAAAGCCTGGCACACCGGGCACGCTCATTACCGCAATGCCAAGCTACCAGTTGCTAAGGAGACCTGTGGGAGAGGGAGGGTTCCTTGTTGTTGCCATAGCAGCCAGCCTGCTCCCTGCCAACTCTCTCCCTCGGGGAGAAACAAGGCAAGAGGGGGGGGTGAAGTGGGTAGAGGTAGGGGGCAGCGGTTTAATAGGGCTATGAGGTGCAGAGGAACTTCATTAGCCGTCAGTGCGCGCCACACCAACCGCTGCTCCCCGTGAATTCCTGCAACACTTCAGGCTGCAGACTTCCACTTACACACGCACAACTCATACACTCCCACTTATTTGCACACCTATATCGAGAAGAAGATGGAGAACGGTATGCTTTGAATAAAAAAGCAGAGAGTTTGGAGGGGGTGTAGATAGTATGTGTAGGGGGAGGAGATAAGAGGGCAGAGGTGGGTGAGGAACAAAAAAGAATGGGGGGAACAAAGAGTAGTTAGAGAGGGTCTTGTTAGAGAATTACAGGGACATGAATTACAGACACTGTATGTATTTAAAGGCCATATGGAGCCCATTCTCTCTGTAACTGCTTCTTCCTGTACCAACCTTGACCCTCAGCAGCAGCTCCCATCCTTGAGCCGTTAAACAGCACAGTAAAGCCTAACAATATGTTGTACTAATGCCTTCTCTTCCCCCCCTGTATAGCCTGAAACATTATAAAGGACCATACTGGGGGATAAGACATATTGTGAAGATATTTTTCTCCACTAGCTATGAATGAGTACACAAAACTTTTGCAACCATAGTATTTCATAAAAGTTTTCCATGCAAAGGATGCGTAGGAGCCAATTTGACAGAGCACTGCTGTGTGTGTGTGTGTGTGTGTGTGTGTGTGTGTGTGTGTGTGTGTGTGTGTGTGTGTGTGTGTGTGTGTGTGTGTGTGTGTGTGTGTGTGTGTGTGTGTTTGAGTGTGTTCGTAAGTGAGCCATGTGCTATCCCCAATGCATTGCACCTGCCATGCTTCCTCATCTCCATATAAAATGACACATTATGCTCCAATATCAAAGCTCCTATAAGAATCTGACTTAATTTTACAGTGATGCCTTTCTGTGACTCACAAAAGCAAACAAGACAGATGAAAATTTCTATATTTTGGCAGTTGATTTACTGTAACCTCTGCCAAAGGCCAGGTGTCAGCTCAGGTGATGTACAGCATGCTACAAATTAGGCATCTTTGTACTTTTTCCACAATGGGTGATACATTTGACTCTTAAAGAGAAAGAGGATGAGATTTTACTGTCATAAAATACAACCAATGCATGTACAGGACAATGTCAGCAAATATTTGCAGTCACTTTGTCCAAAGGGAGGACCAAAATCAACACATACAAGTTCCTCACAGGAGCTTTAAACCCTAGTAGGGTGCAGCGTGAGGCAGTGTAGTGATGGTGGAGCTTGGTCACAGGGCAGCCGCAGAATTATAAAGTAAAATGGACCACTGGGGGCACTGTTGTACAAGCAGTTAAAGTGAGCACCCCAAATACAGAAACTATAGGCCTCATAGCAGTGGCCACTGGTTCAACGCCTGGGCTCAACAATTTGTTGCATGTCTTCCCAAACTCTTCACCCCCAATACAAGTCCTCTCTTTTTAGTTGTCTAACCAAAAAGGGGCTTCTGTGATCCCTTATTTCATGTTTTCATCAGAGTTGATGTTGCGCAAATATTCTTAAATATCTGTTGTTGGACTGTCAAGTTGTGATTTAATTGTGATTGATGACTACAAATGTAACATGTTACTGAAGCTGTCAAAAGCACTTGTGTACCATTTTGACAACTTCTAAAGCTTTTGCAATGAAAGCGGACACTTAGTTTTGAAGCTTTTGATTGTCTCTGAGATTGATTTGTATTTTATTACTTTTTTTGTCATTTAATATTTGATATAAGTTTTACATACAATCCATGTCACTCTTTAATTGAATTGAGCAGCTCAGTGAGTATCATGAGTAGACTTGTCTTCTTTCTTGGGAGGGATAAAAGTCAGAAGCAGGGAAGATTTCATTCTAAATTGATCCATTAGGGCCAACATGGTCCCATATATAAAAAAAGACATTGCTTGAGAAAGTCTCAAAAAACTTTAAGGATTAGAAAAAAACAGCCTTATCTAACTCTTGCTTCACAGCATCATTTGGAGTTAATTATGTACATGTGTTCAGTCTAAAAATACAAGATTGCTTGCACGTTTTTTATTGGACATGTTCAAGACACTTATGCTTCTCAACAAGATTAAAGTTTTGCTTTATAAACCCAAAGAGGAAAACAAAAGAGTGCCGTCAGGCTCAACAACAACAAAGGACATTGAAAACTGGAAAAAAAGGGACTGAAAGGAAATACATTAACACTTAATAAGAAAAAAGAACTCACTATGTAACAAAACAAGATCAACTTTTATACTTTTGCTGAAAAGTTTTGCCACAGTGTAAACCAAAATGCAGAAAATAATAATGTTTTAAAATCAATCCACATCACTGTGGACATGACCTCAAGAGGAGCACACTTGTGAAATCAAGAACATGATCTCAACCGTAGGGTCAAAGTGATTTCTGTATTCGGGTGCTCTGCTTCAAATATCGACTCCCTGATAACCCATGATGCTCCTGTTCACCTCAAATTCCAAGCAGCGGTGTATCGTACGAATGAAGGAGATTATTGATCTGGTTTGAATGAACACTGTGTGGCTACAAAGAGTTAAGAATACCACCCACCTCAGCCTCTTTTACCCCGACCCCAGCTCGACTGACTCAATGTTTGTAAGGAGAGAACATGAAGGATAGGGAGAGAAAAAGACACTTCTAACCAACTGAGAGGAATAAGGAGACGGGGGACAAGAAAAGACAGGATTTACCCCCTCATCTCTCCCGCCTGTCTGCATTTCCTGAAACAAAAAGAGCCCAATTAAGTCAGTTTGAGTTAGGGTCTTGAGTGTGTGTGGGCAAAAGTGTGTATCCAAACCATGAGTGTGTATGCAATAAATGGAAATAGGGGGGCAACGTACTGTAAGTTGTTGTTTGAGAGGGGCAAAGAGGAGGAGGAGGATTTGTGGGGGTAGAAAGGAGCGTTGATGCACTCTTTCTCTCCCCCTCTCATTCGCTTGCTCTTCCCAGCCTAAGAGGGCCAAACTTGCTCTCAGCTCCTCAACGGGAGACGCTGAAATATTAATCGCCACGCTCCAGCCGCAGACTAGTGAACACAATCGCTTCAAACTCCCACCCTAATGAGTGTGTTCATGAATGGCTAATGTGCACAGATGGGGGGCTGATGACTGGATAGATCGCAAGCGGGGAGGTGCGGGAGGGGGAGGAGGATAGGGAGAAAGAGGGGGAAAGTGAAATTTGGGTGGTGAGGGGTGCAGAGGCGTGCCATGACCTTTTAAGAGCCTCCTGAAAACTTAATTAAGACTAGCCCTGCGCTACTTTCTCTATCTTACTCCCCTCCTACACACACACACTCTCTCGGGCCAAGGCTTGCATGCCTGTACACACACTAACACACATAATAAGAAAATTCTCCATGATCTCTCATATTTATCCCCTCTCCTCACACTGCAGGCCGGTTGTTTACCCCTTTGCCCTTTGCTCACACCCCACTGAGCTGATGTACAAAGATTTCAGGGCATAAAAACTTCAAAATGACTCATGCAGGTTTTTACAAGCATGTCAGTTCCTTAGTTATGTTAACCAACGCACACATCCTGACATAAACATAGGTCGACATTAAAACTAAAGATGCAGGTATGTTTTTTCTCGCCCCCCGCGTGGAAACAGAGCTCTTCTCCTTTAAGTGCCATTTACTTCCACAGAGGAGTTAAAGTTACATCTCACTCAAGGCTTGAATCCTAACCTCCCAGCAACCTGGGGTGTGTAGGCCAAAGCGCCCTCTCAACTGGAGCTTGTTCTTTGGGAACGCCAGTGCTCCACATGCATCTTTTATGGCTGAATTTGACCCGTTCTTTCACCCCTGGGGGGGGAAGAGTTTTCATCTGTATCTTCATCATTGGCAATTCTCCTCAGCATCGTTTTTTTGAGCACTGACGTCAGAACCATTTTTCATAACATGTAGAGAGAAAGGGGGGAAATGCGGGTTAACGGCGTCTTGCAAAACTCTCCATTACCATAGAGGCCACGTAAGGATTAAGCACAGCCAGCGTACAGACGCACATACAGACACCCATGCACAGACATGCATACATTCAAGGCATCTAATTAGAGGAGTGAGATGCTGTGACCTAATTCCTAACCTCTCCTCAGCAGTCGGGATCGGGACCTCTGCTTGGATCGGTTGGATTATGGCGGGAAAGTATGGGAATGGAAAGAGACTGGATGATGGGAAAGTGATGGGGAGGCTGTTTTCTATTTCTTCTTCTAAAGAAAATGATCTCTGTCCATTTAGAATGAACTTCTTCCTGTGCGAAGCATTAGGATCAAATTTAGTACACTGCTTCTGCAAGGTAATTGTATATGTAGTGCATACAGGGTTGAGCCAGCAGGATGAGATCTTTAAAAAGTGACAGTTTGGTGGGATACAAATGTGAATCTTGCAACACTTTATAGTGCATTTAAATTGCTCTTTCTACTGTACAACAATAACTGACTGAGTAGACCTTTTTGTTTACTATAAAAAACGTGCTTCGTCTTCGTTTAGATGAATATTTAAAAGGTGTTATAGTTATATATTGATGAATCTGGTTATTATCTAACAGACGGCTTCTCGTAAAACACAGTTTGGGAGTATTTTCATCTAGAAAACAGAGATAAAGTTTTGTTGGTTGCAAAAGTGGACATTAACAGCTGGTGTTGCTAGCTATGCTAACCTTAGCCACACTTGGCAAACCACTTTGACATTATTACCTCACAGACACTGTGATCCTGAAATTAATAGTGCCAATTTTTCTGCTGCTTTCTTGGTGTTTTCTCAACCTTTAGATTATTTGGTCGGAGGGAATTTAAATTTATGCTTTTATGACTAAGTAATTAAGCGTGATTGAAGCCCATCTGTTAATTTGTGCCTGGATACAAAATCTGACACCTAAAACTGCCTTGAAATTTATTTTTTATGTTTGTCAGCAGTCAAAAGCAGACATATTCAAGGACACCCATGCTTTATTTTTAAACAGGTTTGCTACGATTACCGACTTCTGTTTCCTTCTTACAAATGCCACCCATGTAGGATGCTCCATGCAAACCAGCAGAGCCATGGGCTACTGTCCTGCTTTGACTTGCAACTCTAGGAATAAAAAAAGGAGGAACTGAGAGGAGAATTAACCTTTACGAAGGAACTGCATTTTCAGTGCTCGCTGTACTCGAAAAGGTTGGGGTCAAGAGCGATCCTCTATTTCATTTCTCCTACAGAACACTTCATTGCATTTAACACTCTTTTGCTTTAATATGTCATTTAAATTGCAAAGCAAAGTGGATTCCATATGCAGTGTTAGAATTTTTTAACTTTAGTGAGATACTGTGTGACTGCAAGAACAATATTCTGTCCTAGTTTTTCAGAGCAGATAATTTGGTGTCTGTTGTAAGTCATTATTTAAAAAAAAAAAATCAATTATTTGTATTTATTTATTTCTCATTTTTGCATGTCCACCTCTACAAATCCATTCGTCATCAACCTCTCAGGCCAAAAAAGAGAAACTGGTAGCATCATTATCGAGCCAGCTGTACCTTTGTGATTACCTCCATGGCCCACATCTATCCATCACATCCAAATTCCTGAAGACAGATGCGGCTGGATGGAGGCATATTTACAGTATGTGCGTGACTGTGAGCCCCACTGATGGCTTCTGTGAGTGTGTGTGCAGAGAGGGTGATGGTCACATACTCACACATACACACACACAAATACACATCTGTCAGCAGCTTTGCATGAGCTGATACATGTATGTGAGAAAGTGCTACACCTCTGTAGATCATGTGTGTGTATGTGTGTGTGTGTGTCACAGCACTCCTGGAAGGGGGGGGCTGCAGCGTTTCCGCCTGAATGCTGCTGTCAGTGGGCATCACTCAGCCTGGCAGTGTGGCAGGACGCGGGGATCATTAGTGGACACAGAGGGAGCGAGAGAGGGAGCAGAATGGAGGAGGGTAAAGGAGTAAAGGGGAGAGAGGGGCACTGACTGTGCGAGTCGGGGCAGTGCGTCTTAATATCCGTCTTGAGAGCATTACACACACAGCAGTGCACTTTCCTCTCAGTCACGCAATCCACATCGAAGACCCCCTCCTCTGTCACTTTTCCTCCCCTCTGTCACACTCCCTCTATCCATCCATCTTTCCCCCTTTTCTCCCTGCATCTCTGATTGACCCTCTCTGTCCCTCCCCATATCTCTCGAGCCGTGCCCTCACTTAAGCGCGGTGCAATGCAGCTTTTCATTTCCCCACTTCCAGATTTATCCATCCTATTTCTCCGTCTTGCATCTTTCCACTCCAGCCCATTGCTCCCATTTTCACCCACTCTGCATTGCATGGCTCTTCTCCTTCTCAGGCCTCAGTGTAGTTGACCTACTCTTGACTGCAGCAAGGTGAAACAAGTGTTCAACACATGTAGGACATCAGCTCGTCTCACTTTCTTCCTTTTTCACTTCATCCTTCTTCGTGCAAGCCTCCAGCTCCTTCAGTCATGCGCTCATTCATTTGTACATTTACCTATCAATGCATCTACTCATGTGTCACTTTCTGTGTCAGTATGCTTCACATCCACTGCCATCCGTCTACAGCTCCACTGTCACTCCCCTCACTCTCTTTCCTCAGTGATCCCTCTGATCTCTATCCATCCCTGCAGGTCTGTGACCTGTGCTGTGATGCCCTATGCTGAATACCAGAATCAACATGCCTGACATTTAACAAACAGAACAGCTTCAACAAAGCTAGCTGTGTTAGCACAAGTGCTAAATCTCTACTAGTTTGCTTGCTCAGACAAGGTTTTTCAGGTTCAGGGATCCATCTGTTTGCAGTGCTGTAGCAGCATTCATCACACACAGATTAGGCCAATTCTGTAATACATTTGTCCCAGCGAAACATTTGTGAGCCGAGTTTTGGCACCTGCTGTGAGTGTAGTTTAGCATTATAGCCCTGCTGATGACAACAGAACAGCCTGGCCTGATGCCAGCTCTGCTGGAAGATTGAAGGTTTGTAGATGGCGGGGATGCAGAAATGAAACTGGCATGTGAGTATATGCACAGAACATGTGACCCGCCAAGTGCAGGGGTGAATGTGTCACAGCCACAAGGCCAAAAAATAAAAAAGAAAGCGCCATCAAGAACTTTGTCTTTTTTAAAAAAGTAAAATCCATTTTGAATATATTTGCCCCAAGATCTGATGCATAAAACAAATGTCAATAAGGCATGGAGAAGAATTATGAGCCCTGCTGTGATCAGAGAAACTTCTTCAGCAAAGCTCAAATTTGAGTGCCAAATTTAACGGGAAAACCAAAGTTCTACTTGAGGCGGGCCCCAGTATCACTTCGAACCCTCAGGACTGTTGTTAAAATGCCTCTTTAACATTAAAAATAAACATGCATACAGATTGGCACAAGAGAAACATTCGGTCTGAAAAGCCCATTTATTTGGCTTTTTCATTGGTGTTAACCTTATAGAACCCATCATAGCACCTGCATCACACTTGCATATTGAGTTTTGATTGGTGATAAATTTGAAATCAGAAAAGCTGACCGATCTTTTTTCTTTTTGCATATTAAATATTTCATCTTGTGTTTTCACTATGTCTCAGAGCGCTGCTTCCTTCTTCTAATGTGTTTCCAGAAATCAAGTATAAAAGGTAAACAACAAAAACATTACAGTCCTGACCACAGTTGTTCACAGTGCTTCCTACGTTGAATACACGCCATCCTGTTCTTGCATTAATATTTTTAAGGGGTACAGCCAAGACATTTCTTTATTTAGATAAATGTGTATTTTTTTATCATTATTATTTATTCATTCCAATTTTCATTAGCTTTTTTGTTAGTATGTACATTAGTCTATACATTTATGAAAGTTTGAGATATAAGGGTTTCATTGATGTATAAAAAAAATTTCACACAAAAAAAAAAAATTACATGTCAGCATATAAAAATGTAAAGATATGCTATAGCAGACCTGGTATGGCAGGTAAAAAAGGGGTTAATTCTCAGGGCTAACTCTGGATCTCCACTAGTCTCCACTCTGCTGTGGTTTGGCTCTGTGCTCCCTCAACCCCTACCAGCTCTGATTTAAGACAGCCCTGAATGAATCAGCAATGGGAGTCACAAGTCCAAGGATTTTCAGAAGTAATTACTGAATGAACTGTTTTCCACCTCCATGATGAGCTTTTCTTCGCCCACATTGTCATCACAGGCATCTTAAACCGTTGACTTCAACTCTGGTTTTTTCACCAGTTTGTTATTGTTGTTAAATCAAATGAGATATAGTATCAACATACGTGTTTTATTCTGAAAATTAGTCTGATGTTCCAGTGCTGAGCTGAGACAGAGGAGAAACACACCAGCTGATTAGAAACAACTTGACGGACCAACGTGGCTCTGGTGGAAGCAAGTTTTAAAAGGTGCACATAAATTTGCTTCATAAGGAGCATTGCTACTAGGACTCTACCACCCATGAAGCCTCTGTTATGTTTAAACACACTGTGTAAACTTATTTCTCACCCTTAAAATGACTTCATTTCTATGTCAACGATTATACAACATAACTAAAACCCATTGTTTCAGTACTTTTAGCATCTTAAAACTGATTGCAGTCACATAATTGTCAATGCACAGTCAGGCGGAGTTAAGTAAATATGTTATTGAATGCCATCCCACACAATGTACAGTTCCAAATCTCACTCCTAAGCAACATCTTGGCAACTGATAGAGAATAACAATGCATGCTGATCCTCTTTTCTGCTATCAACCTAAACTTACAGTCTGTAAATTCAAACCTGACCATTCAGACCATATGAGGGTACTTAATCTGGCTTTTGTTGTGAGTTTCTCTCAATGTTTATGGGATTTATATTTAATCCTTTAATTAAATAACCTATAGAAAAAGCCGAGAGGGGAAAAAAACATTAGTGGCAGCTATTCAACAATCTAAATCATGATGAGATTTAACATCTCCAGGAGAAATACTTGCGTTAATGCTAAAAACACTGAACTCACACTGACATTAAATGATCATCTCATATATGGTTTTTGCTCTGTCATTATAGGTATGTAGCCTCACACTTCTAACACACACACACAGGAGGAAGAGGAACCTCAATCTAACCTCGTATCTATTCTCCTCTCTCTTGCACTCACTGTTTCTCTTGGATGAATTGCAAACTTCTCCTAATCACCATTCCAGACACACAGCTCTGGAAATATACAAAGAGAGCTCCCTTAACAGATACACACACACACACACACACACATAATGATTCACACACGCACAGCCTTGACCCCAGCAGCATCCCCTCCGCTGAACCTCTTGCACCTCCTCGGCACTCATCTAGATCTCTCCCAGGCCGCTCTTTGGGCACGGATCACTTGTGAGGATTTGAGAAAAGACGTTTCTAAGCTGATTGCTGACGAAGGGGGAGGGGGGTAAATTACCGTTGCAAACTGTCTTGGCGAATGACATTCCTTATGTAATAGAATGTGTGTGTTTAAATGTGAGTGACTGTGTGTGTGTGTTCCCGAAATACCACTCCCCCAGCCGCAGCCCCTACTCCACGCCATTTACCCATTTTGCGCTAATTGAGGGATCTTTTTTCGGAAGCTGTTATTGTGCTCATTTAATTATTTATTTTGACGGGAAGCAATCTGGTAGCTGGTGAAGAGATTGTGAATGTGTGTGCGTGCGAGACAGCGAGAGGGACCGGGGAGGGAGACCGGGGCATGACTGGGTCAGTGTAGCATTTGCGGGGTAAGAGTGCATGAAGGCAGAGCTACGGTGAGCTAACCGTGCCGTATGTCTGTGGGGCTTTGCATGTATGAACAGTATGTAGGGTATTCTGTGTGTGAATGTGAATGTGTGTGTGTGCATGTGTGTGGCATCGCAGAGTGCACAGCTTCCTGAGTGCAATGGGAGTGCACTAATGGACGCACACTTGAGCTGAAGTGTGCAGAGTGTAGCTGAAGTGCAGCCAAGTCTGGCTTCCAGTCCTGCTTGGAAGCCCTATAATCTACTCTCTTACTATTCTAGCTCTCTTCTCTCCCCCTCTCCATTTTCCTCACTTCTCTCTCGTTGTCTTTCCATCTCTGACTCTCTATCAATTTAATATTTTCATCCGCTCTTCATTGACTGCGCCGGCTGCCCCCGTCTCCCCACTGTCTCCCTATTAAATCTCTTTATTCTGGTTCTGAGAATGAAGACACGGATCAGCATCATCGCCGGGTGGATGTGGACTTTTCTTTCTACTTGTCCCCCTCCTCCTCCTCATCCTCCTCCTCTCTTCCTGCTGTGCAGTGAAGAGAATGAAATGAGGGAAGACGACATGTAACCACCAGTAGTCCTGACCTTTATCAAGCTCCGGCGCCTGAGGCAGGGTGAATGAGACATTAAGAAAATGACTGAGCATTATTAACCCCTACTTACTTACACACACACACACGTGGCACACTGTCTGCTCTGGCTCTGGTGTTTCTTTCATTGGCTGGCACTATCCTGACAGTTAAGGATAATCTGGGTGAAACACTTATGCATTTGGCATCACGTCACTTTAGAGAGAAAAAGAATGGAAAGACCGGCTCGGCCCTGCCAGCTCCGATTGTTTAACTGTGATTGATCCCTCGTTGAGCTCCAGCTTCCCAGCACTCCTGTGAATGCCAAGTCCTGTAGAGAATTGATGCTTCATTATAAACCAACCGCACAAGTTCTTCAAATGATGCATCAGGCTCTATGAGAAGGGAGCCGGACCTGCGAGGGCCAGATGTTAACCCTGACGGCTGCTGCACCCTGCAAAGCTGTACCTCTAATGATAAATCATTTCTCTGCTTCCCACTCTTCCTCTTTTTCTTCTGTCTTCTTCGTTTTAGCCCCCTGTGCACGTGAGAGCGATCGCGCATGTGCATGTGTGGCCGTCCCTCTACTCCAGTCAATCAATGAGCAGAGACAATTCCCCGAGTGACATTTACAGAGAAGAAAGGGAGCCATTTATCACTTTTAGTTTTGGGATAATAAAAGAATGACTGAATGAGCCAGTGTGTGTGTGTGTGTGTGTGTGTGTGTGTGTGTGTGTGTGTGAGGGAGAGAGCAGGCAAGAGAGAAAGAGAGAGCTAAAGATGAAAAGGGGATTTCAAAAGCACATGAAAGGAGCAGGAGAAATGAGCGAGGGAAGAGGGAAATGAGTGATAAAAAGGGCTACTTTGTGGGGAGGACTGCAAGTGTGAAATAGAACAAGTGAGGAGAGAAGAGAAGGCCGTGAGTGACTGACAGTGAAAAAGAGAGCACGAGAAAGAAGGGTATGAAAAAAAAAAAGCCTGGGGTACGGAAAGAAAAAAGGCAAAGAGACAGAGGAGGGGATGGGGGGAAAAAAGGCTCCCGGCGCAGAGAGAAAGGGGGAGACGGATGAAAAAATGGAGAGAGCCAGGCAGACGTGCTGGGTTCATTCAGGGCTATGAGCAGACTCAGAGTTCAGACCTCACATGGTCAGCATACTAAACACCGGACCCAGTGTTCTGACCCAGATTCATGCCAGTGACATACAAATCCAGTTGGGGAGGAACAAATTTTCCCCTCCCGTCCCCCTCCTGACTGATCATACCTCCTCTTAAAAACAAAAAACACCCCCCTTCCCCCTCTTCAATCCCAGCTGGTCCCGCAGTCACCTCCTAACCCCACAACCTCGCCCCGATCCTGTAACCTCCAAAACACATATGCTGGCTCCCACACAGATTTGCTCACACATGGCTCATTTTACTCATACAAATGCACACACCCAGGCAGAGACCACACATGCAAAGTAGGTTTCCTTCCAAGGTCAGTTTTTCTCCTCTCAGCCCTCAGGTGAGCTGACATTACAGCTCGGTAGGAGTTCCCGACCAGCCACTACCCTGCGGTGACCTCCACAGCTCCATCCATCAGCTGTGGGTGCAGCATTTCCACCAGACATTAGCATAACAAGCATCTTCCTCAGACATAACTCTTGCTACTCCTCCTCTCCACTGCCCTCCATTTTTTTTATCCACCTGCTCCAATCAGTCAACATTAACTACGTTTCCCTTTTGTGAGGCGGCTCCCTCCATCACTCGCCAGGACCGCCAAGCTCAGGTAAACTGATCGACGCTCCCTTTTTCCCCCTCCCACAATCCTTTTTGGCTCATGACAGGGGCTTGATGGACAGGCAGAGAGGAGCGAGGGGACCCTGCACGTGGCTGCCGGGAAAGAGTCCGGAGATGGAGCGCTGGTGAAATACACCGTTTAGCTCGGTATACATCATCTCTTTTTCTCAGGGACAGCCATGGCAATATGCGCGCACATAAACACACACATTTACACACATGCACATGGCCATCAATCCCCGTGCATACAGGAAGAGATATCCGACGAAGAGAAAAATTGAATTAGGAAATATGGGCACTGTGATTTGTGGGAAGCCAGTTTTGTGGCCGGGAGAGAAATACAGCTTGGAGCGCACTTCATCTTCCAGCACGGGCAAAAAGAGGAAGAAGCATCTGTGTTGTTTATCTAAAGCCCCCATCTAGTTACAATGACTTGATTTGAAATATTCATATACATGTATGACAAGATCAGGCCCATTATGTTGCTCTCTCGGCGGGGATTCAGTGAATGGAGTGAGTGGAAACCCATCAGTCAGTGTAAATTATGAAGACAAGATGCATTACATAAGCCTATAGATTGGCATGAAGAGGAGTATTATTGTAGGCTGATATCAATCACAGCAACACACATTCTACAGTGTCATCAGTATGATAATACGCTATAGGCTATTTCAAGGATAAACCAGCCATTATAATAATTCACAAAGCACATAACCAAAACAAAACACATTAGGCTTCGTGTAGGGTGCATCATCATAGGACATTATATTGTTTATGTTGGAGCTGGATCAGTAACCATGATCATAAAGTACACAGTATTAAATTATAATATACCTCCTCAACTAAGGCTGTTTTTTTTAATAAACACTAATTGTTTGGTCCTGGAAATGTCAGAAAAATGGAAACATGGTGGTTTCAAGCATTTTTTGTCCAAACCATTGCAGAGATGAAAGGTACAGGTCTCAAGGAAAAAATAAGATCTCCTAATTCATCTTATTCACTTGGTGTTAGCATCGAGTGGCCAGTATTAGTAAATTATTTGTGTATAATATTATTTATTTCCTCAGACTGTGTCATCATCCAGCTCTGCTTCACTTTGTGTCCTCTTTTTGCCCTTTTGGAGCCAGGCCAACATTGCCGTTTTCTTTAAACTCAGATTTTACCCAAAGAGACTTGAGAGTTCACGTAACTGCAATACAGAGACATTAAATGGTGCTGGCAGCTGGTGAGAAATATTCAAAAAGCGTATACGTATATATCCGTACAGGACTCTCTGTGAGTTTAATAATGATTAAAATTTCGTGATGGGTACCTTTCATATTAGAAATGATAACGGTTCCGATGCCCAGAACCTGGCAATCTGTATCTGTGCTCAAAGGTACCAGTTTTCTGTACTTTAGTGTGTGTTAATTTGGTAACTAAAAAAGCACTGGGAGAGCGCAGCCTTCTGTCAAGCATATTGTGATTGTCACGCAACACTTTAATCCTACTTTAATGTTATACTCCCTTTCAGCAGACTGTCGGCTACAATTTGTGCATTTGTATGATAATTTGTTACCTGACAGTGTTGAAAATTATGATGACCCAGTTCATATTTCATATTCCGACTCTTAGTATCCAGAATATTGCCAGGATCTGGATCCTACTCTTACATCTGTCAGAAATTATGGTGACCTTGTGTTGTATTGTTTTGCAAAGCAATCCGAGCATTTATGGTGGAGTTATACACACATATGGTGAAAACAGCCCTGTCTCACAATGATAACAAATCCTTTGAAAAAATCCTGGATCCAGACAGTGATCTGGATCACCTCCAAAATTTAATCACTCCTTTCTAATTCCATTTTTAACGTTTCCTGAAAATTTGATCAAGGTCCGTTGGTTACTTTTTGAGTTACGTTGTTCACAGACAAACACTCCCAAAAACACAACCTCCTTGAAAGAGGTGATAAAACATTATTTTTTTAACAATAAAATTTCAAAGTTTTCAATTTAACATTTTCACAACATATTTCCCAATATATAAACTTGCAATAATTCGCTACCCATCTCTAATTAAAATGAAAAAAAAAGCACCTGAAACGCTAAATCTCAAACGGGCCAGAGGATGGCAAAGCAGCAATTAGCCACAATAAACAAGAAGTTAGAGCTTTAGAACTCCTCCCTGTCATTAAAGTTTCTCTGTTTAGGAAGACTTTGGCTTCCAGTGAAATATCCAACTTTGGTAAACAAGACAAAAGTCACAGTGTTGTGTCGCAATAATCTTTTGCTTTACATTATACTCAAAGCGTTTATGAACACATATGACACCGAAGCAAGGAAAATAAACACAGGAGCTCCCTTTCACACCTAAACAGCCTTGTTGTTATTTCTGACCCGGACAAAGTAATAACAGATATCATCAATGTTTTGATAGCAGCAGGTATATGAGCGTGTGCAGTTGTTGAGGACAAAGAAATTAACGCATCATATGCAGCCCTTTACAAACAGCCAAAAGTCGCTGTTGTGCAAGGCTGGCCTGAATCATCTGCTGTAGCTTTCCGAACTGAAACGTGGACATCCAGAGTTACCAATGTGTTGTTTGGGTTGATTTTGTGCTCAAAGGGCATTCAGTAAAAGCTGTTAGCTCAATGAAACCAAAGGTGTCAGTGCCTGTCACTGCCCTTTGAGAGAAAAGTTGAATTTTTCATTAAAAAAAAAAGATCAGAACCAAGATATTTTGAGCAGCGTTTATACTCCTAACCAGCTGTTTTCATCTAATCAAATTTCTTCCACTTGTTATCAAACTAAATCTAGAAAATGTCTTTAAATATTTCTCACATAGCAGCAATTTTTTTGGCATCTTGTTCCAAAATTGAAACTCAGTCATAAAACTGTTTGATGATTGATTTAAATTTAATAACATTAAACCACTTATTCTTTCAGCTTTACTTCAGCGTCCTGCAGGTTTTGTCTTTGTTGGCCAACAAACTAAAACATTCCAGAGCGATGCCCAAACAGTGCATGGTCTGTTTCCAATCAGAAATAGATGAGGCACATCTTTAAGTACACATAAACGGCATGTTCATGGTACAGTATGTTACAGCTATTAAAGGTGTACTCTGGTACAGTCTAGGTTAGCCTGAGGCCGTCTTGCTGTGATGGGGTGAGTACAGGAGACGGAGCAGAACAGAGCGGAGCAGAGCAGGCCCTGTAGTGGAGGAGAAAAAGACAGAGAGAGTCGACCCAGCGTGACTACCGCCTGCCTGAGTGGAGCAGCCTGCCTGCAATTAAGGTGGAATCAGGGAGAAATCTGCGCTGCCTTGATAATGAGCCTCGTCTGAATTATTAACGAGAGCTGTTCCCCCGGGACCTGGGCTCCCACTGAGCCCATCAACCCCTCCTAACACACCCACATGCGCACACACTCACAGACACACACACAGACACACATTCTTCATAGACTGATGCGGGAAAAAGAGGAGAAAACTCCAGGCGCACACACAGACACACACAACAGTCACACGTTATGCACATTGACACAGATGAGCAACAAGCATGCTGCCACAAAATTTTTTGCACCACAAGGGCCGACACATTTTATTCACACGCTGCTTGCTCAAGTGAATATCCAGAGCCATTTACAACATTTATAATGCAAACAACATTTCTCCAGGACAAAATAACTTCATCTGCTGCCATCCGATTGAAGCTGACAGACTCCTCTCTGTATTAGAAGAAGCTCCTTCAAAATAAAATGTCAGTGAATTTGAAAAATGAAAAATATCTCACACATTAGGAGAAGCTCTTTAGTGAATAATTCCTGTTCATTCAGTTTGCCAAAGAGATCAAGCACCAGTAATAACAATGGGTGTTTTCTTAAGAGCAGTACATTGAGAAAACAGCATACCAAGGTACTTCATTTCTGAGATGTAGGCTGGTTATTAGATGTTGAGTCATTTATTGCCTATTAGTCATTTTGGAGAGTATTAACAGTCATGAATGAAAAAAATGTCTTCACAGTGATGTTATTATTAAACTTGCAGAACAGAAGCAACACACAGGAATTTATTAGAAAGGCTACACGTCAGAGAGAGATTGGTACAGCTGAGGGGTGGAAAAGCTCAATGTGTGTCCCACAGCTCCAGAATGACTTATAGACCCATCAACTGAAGAAGACATCTTTCTCCTCCTGCCCCTCCTCAACAATTTTATAACCCTGCTCCCCTCAAATCAAAAAAGATGTGTTCTAATCACCCAGCACTGGTGCAACACTCCCTCTGATCAAACCTCCATGACATCAAACTCACACAGCCTCGGTGGGAAGAGCACACCGCACTCAGTCCCTGCAGCTGTGAACGGTTTTGCCAAAAAATCAGCAGGCACTCACCAAACTGAGCCACGCCTTCTGCATGAGCCAATTGCCACAAGTCACACACAGTCTGATTTCGAAACAAATCAGACAGCAACTGCAGAAAAGTCGCTTCCACTGTCGGCCGGCCCCCTCCTCTACCCAAAAACTTGGTTCACCCCACCCAAGAACAGAGTGTTCCTCCATGGGTGGTTTGAGGAGGCACAAGTGTGTTTTGTGAAAATTTGTGTGCGTGCATGAGCCAGAGGGGAATAGTGGGAGCTATCACCCAAAAAAAAAGTGCAATGGGAAAAGAATGACAATTTCTCCATGCTTCACTATGTTTCTTCACTTTACAAACTGAACGGAGCATTTAATATTCTCAGAAATGTCACCAAACTGCTGTGAAAAGTAGAATAAAAATTGCAGAACCATGGGTAATAGGCTTGGTAAGTTCAGCTCAGCTGAGAGGAACATCCAAATTAGTTCAACCCCGTCGAATTGGGAACTTGACGGTCTCATCCCCCCTTGTATTCTGCTCCAAAAGACCCAGTGGCTGAGAGGAGTTGAGCTGGGGAAAATCCGGCATTGTTATCCTATTATCTCTGAGATAATGTGAGATATGAGATTTCTCTTAGATAAGAGGAGGCACGCTGCTTAAGGCAGTCTGGATCACTGGCAGGAGAGCGCTAAAGCTCAAAATCCTGATGCCATAGAAAGGCTCTTCACCTCAATTGGCCCTTGAAATCACAAAGATAGAAAAAACCTATAGAATGTCTGATAGATGGATGGAGCAGGAGAGAAAGGCGGCGAGATTAAAGACGTGATAACACGAGTGTCTGCAAGATGGAGTGATAAAAGAAAGTAGAGTAATATCAAAGGCAGAATTATATTGTTTTTCATATTACTGTCTCCTGATTGCTGTCTCCCGTATTTGAATGCGTGCCCATGCTTTGGTAATTTGCATGTACATTAATCATTTTCAGAGAGAAATGAACTGCCACGGCTGCCTGAAGGCTGCAGGGGGAGAGGCGGCGAGAGCGGGCTTCTTGGCATCACACACCCGACTCAACCTGAATATACTGCCTGATCCCAACCTGGCTCCGGCTGCACAAGCCAAGGGGAGATGTAAGGTGCTCATAATCCTACACCATAAATCTGTCCGGCATGCATCATATGCTCTCATTTTCTGAGTGTGTAAGTGTGTGTGTGCGTGTGTGTGTGTGTGTGTGAGAGTGTGTGTGTGTGTGTGTCGCACTCTCAAATTACTCCGCTCCCCTGAGCCAAGACGGAGGATAAAATATGAATCAGCTGAAGTCTAGGATAGTTTCCAGTCTCTCCAGACTCCCCAACCATCATCAAGCGACACAAGCATGCATTCCTACACACACACACACACACACACACACACACACACACACACACACACGCTGCTCTACACACTCCAAAAGTTTCAAGTCTCTCCACTTCATGCTAAGCTTCTGTCAAACACACTCTCTTCCACACATTTGACATTCATATCCCTCATACTTGACAAGTGTCTTCCTATTGCAGCATGTAGAGCCTTGCATACGGTGACAGAATCACTAAAGTGTGTATCTCTATCTTTAAATCAATTAGATACAGTAGTGTGATCCCGCACTGTTATTAAAAACTACAGCACAGAGGGACAACGGTTGTTTGCCCAAGTTGCTTTCTCTTCTTTTTCTTTTTATAGCTTCATCTTCCTCATCCATCTAATTTCGGCCAATAAATACAAGGAAGCCCTGTGACCCCTTGCCCCGCTGGCCCTTTATAAATACACTTTATAAATAACAGTCTAGTCGCTTTGGATTAAAATGTCTGAGTGACTGGCTGGCACCCTTGCCAACATGCTGCCCTGAAATCCTCTGGCCTCTGACTGCCCCCTGTGCTGGAAAAAGCCCTGCATTGTAAGCACAGAGAGGAAGAAGCATGTGTTAAAACAGGAAGAGATCCCACATAAGTGCCATTTAAATGCAACTGCATACACCAAAATTAAACTGATGATATAAGTCTTTCATTTGAATTCATTCATAAGAATTGGCTTATCGTGGATATCCTGCACGCATGCTGACATTTACATTATGAAACCCCCCACTTGCATAACAATAGCCCTATCTAACCCTGTTGAAGTTAATAAACTTATAGGCGCCTACAGGGCAATCCCAACACCAAACCCCACCATTAGAGGCATTATGAAGTCAAGAGAGAGACTACACACCATTCTCTGCAGTGACATGCTGTCAGACCAATGAGCGGGCCCAAACACACACGCCTATAGAAGTAGACAGCCCCTCCCCCTGCATTAGAGCCCCACAAAGACACACAGAAACACACACAGAGCACCACCAACCCTGACGCTTTGTTACAATTGACATGTGCTGTTCCCACATGCAAATGCAGTTTGCATCCACATGTGCCTAAAGGACACAAGAAACAACCACACACAGCGTCAGGATCAATCACCAACTTAAGTTTAGCATCCTGCAAATGCCCATTTAGGATCAGCTTAGTTAAAGAACACCAGAAGGTAAAGGCCAGCGACTTTGTGCCAGGGACTCATGCCAAAGTGGAAAGTGTAATCAGGTTCAAAAGTACACAGAAAGACGTAACGCCACTTCAATAAGGAGGTGATTAGAAAGCCGTGACCTCAGAATGCAGCATCCTTCCTAGAAGTCAGAAGCCATAAGGTATTTATAGGAGCTTAATGGTACCATCTTCATCCAAGGCCTGTCTGCTATTTGTCATCAAGCCAGCATCACATCCCTGCAAAACCATCCACACCATCATCATTCACATCACCCAATCTGATTCTGAAGATTCTCTTTCCTCGAACCGCCTTGGATATCCACCATGTTCGATGAACTGTCTTAAGTTGGTCATCCCCCCCGCCCACCACCCACAATCACAACCCCCAGCCATCCCGCCTCCTACGCAATCTGCCAAGCCATACCACTTAATTTCATTTTATTTCATCAGCAGCTTACCAACAATTCTTTTAGGATTTTTTTTTCCCTTCCCCCGTCACAACAGAATAAAGCAGGCCGTTTGGCTTCAAATGATTAGCTCGTGCATGGCATTGTTGATTGAGATGAAAACATGGTGGATGATACAAGTAGGGGTTTCAGCTTGTGAAGGCTGCTGTCAAAGATAATTGTGGGATGATAGCTACAACTATGAGAATGAGAGTGCACCTGTTTAATGTATAGTGTGGTTGTACGTCTAAAAGAAACATATGACTTCAAAGTGGTGTAAAGACAAGCTGTCTTAAAAGGCTTTTACTGTTAGTCCTGTTTAAAACAAATTATGTCAAATTATGTATGTAATTTTAAAATTAACCAGAATATGACAAAAATCCACTTAGGGAGCTTCTGAAACAATCTGAATTTAGAAAAAATAATCAACCGGGCATTATTTTGTATTTCAATCTTGCACTTTAATGAGATTGTCTTCTGTGACAAAGTATCTTCAATTAAAAGAGTCAAGGCTGTTGCGAAACTCAAGGTATGCAATTGAATTAGGGATTTGTTGTGCAGCCTTTCACTGACAATCTTTCCATCTGCTGTTTTCCTACAGAGCCACACATGTGACTCCTGAGTGAATGTTTACATTACCGTTCTGTCTCCCACCAAACCAGGTCAGCCCTGTTTCTGACGTTCTGGCTGCCTGCTTTAAGAGACTTACCTAATGCCCCGTCATTACCTGGAATGGGCCCCATGTCTCGCCTGTGGCCTGAAATAGCCCGAAGACCTCAGACTACTACTGCTGCTGCCGGCTGCCCCCCACCCACCCCACTAATTTGCAGTTTCTCAAATAGCAGACTGAGACATTGGCGCTAAAGATAAAGAAGCCCAAAGGTTCAAGGCTCCTGATGCAAGTGCAGGGCTAATGAAGCAAAGTCTACCTGGAGACACACCTTAGTGGGGTTAAGTTTAATGGGACAGGCTTAAGATGTCAGTCAGGTGCTTGTGATTATAGTCGAGGCCATACGAGGAGACTCGACTCAACGAGAGAGTTCGTGTTATGCAACAGCAGAAAACAAGTTCTGACAACAGGGTGAAGACAGAAATATGAACGCATGTTGTGGGATACATGCCATTACTGTGGTTATAGAGCATAGGAATGACAAGTCTAAAGAGTTACAGGGGAGCAGGAATGATGTGACACCAAGTCAGTAGCTCTTCCTGTAAGAATTTAAAAGTCTAGTCGATTATGGGTAAAACAGGACGGTTTGAATTCATTTTGGAGTATATTTTGTGTTCTTCATTTAATACAAGCCTGACATCCCATACTGAGCGGTTCGGGAATGACTGACAATATTCAGCCTTTAACTTTTCACACTCCATCCTGTAAATCAGTTTAAGATGCAAACTTAGTTTTTATAATCCTTAGGCCCCTGGTTCATCAGAGGTGTGTCATGAGGACATGCACTTCTGCCCCAGCTAATCTCTCTGCTCCTTCTCTCCTGTCCTCAAATGGCCATAATGAATAGAAACAAGATGAGGCTGGGAATAGAGGCTGATAACATGGGCAGATGTCCAGGAGGTTACTCTAGGCTTTCAGCCAGGCGAGCAGCGGTGGTGGACTGTGGTCAGTTGTGAAAAACCCCTCTGAATATTTACATTGCGGGCAGCTGACCTGTGATCTCCAACAAGTGTCCGTCTGTTGATTCTGTCTGACTCATTCTGATTTATCCTAAGATGGGAAAGTGGAAGAAATTCCAAAGGAATAGATTCTCCTTCTTTGACTGCTACACTGATTCGCAGCAGATACGGAAATTAATCATTAAGCAGTGCTGCTGCTCCTGCTGCTGCTGCTCCTGCTGCTGAGTGGATTTCATACTACGGACGCTGCTGCCCATCATGAGCCTGTAGCCTTGTTACACACACAGTGAGTGACTCCACTCCAGTCTATTACATTCTGCCATCAATGATCTATTAGAATGACAGGCGGCAGTAATGAACTAAGACAAGATAACGCATGGCACCATTCATGCGTAACAGACACGGAATCCCACGGTGACATGTGTATGGCACGAGGGGGCAAAAAAGGCATAATAGCTTCGTGAATGGGAATAATACTCCGTGTTATCTTTTGACACTTTGTGATTAACACATCAAATAATAAAAACATGCTTAGCTCGTGTTTTTTATTCCTCACCTTCCAGCCAGCTGAGCTGTTACTGTCGCCCTTATCCTTGAAATAGGGCACATAACGGACCATCCAGTCGTAGATCTGTGACAGCGTGAGTCTCTTTTCTGGAGTGCTCTCAATGGCTCGGGTAATGAGATCCGCGTAGGACTGGTTCCCCCACGCGTTCCGCCGCGAGGATTTGGCTTTGCGCAGCGGTCCGGTCACATCGAGCGCCGCGCCAGCCAGGCATGGGTGCGTCGCGCCTGTGGGTGCCGGGGCGCCGGCTGGATGCTTCAGCTCTCCCGGTGTTCCACCCACGAGCCCCCCTCTACAAGCCGGGATGTCCTCCGGTTCCACCTTGATGTTGGCCAGCGGGAGACCCCCGCTGACCTCGTGTCCGCCGGGGAAATCCTCCGGGCAAGGTAGCGGCCAGGTGCACGAGCGAGGCCGGCTCTGCGGCTCGAAATCCGAATCAACCTGATGAGCGTCCAGCTCGTCGTCCTCCATCATCAACATTTACCCTTCAGTTGAGAATGGAATAAATCAAATGAAGAGCAGTGGAGGGAAATACCTCCACGGTGCCAGTACCCCACTGTCTTCACTCTATTTCACGTGAAATTCACGTTGCAATTTGCCTCGTATCACAGATATTCAGCTTCCAGTCTGGATCAATAAGAGGCAATTCAGCGGTGTAGAAGGATCATGATGAATCAAAGCGAAATCACAGCCACGCGTGGAGAGACAACAGAAGTAATAAAAGTAATAGTAATTTTTGGTCCATTTTTTCCAGGAGTAAAATCTCAAATGTTGATTCAATTACGTCTTATTCAACAGCCTCACATCACCTCAAGTCAGTCAGTCTGAAACGCGTGTCTGAGCCAGTCATGGGGGCATTTCAATCCAGTTGCAGCAACAGATGATATTTCAGATAAGGAGCATATTGGCAGAGAAGTCGTCGATAAATCCTCTTGAAGACAACAGGAAGAATGGAAAGAGAGGGGGTGAAAAAATCACTAGGGCTGTGTAGAGAGCATCCACTGAGGCGATAATGCGTGATTACCGTGAATTATTAAATCTTCCAGTCTGCACGGATTAAGCTGGCAGCGGCACATTCAAGTCCATTCAGCCTGAACAACACCCAACTGTCTGCAATTATAATGAAGAGGCGTGCGCATGTGACAAATCGATAAATTCCCAGTCTGGAAATTTGAAGGGGAAAAAATAGTCCGGGAATCAAATATCGTATCCACTTGTCAGGTTGATAAAACTGGCTTTTATCACTCCTCCTCTTGCTTCCTTCTGCCCCCCTTGCCTTCCCTCACTCTCTCAGATCCCACACATGTTCTCATTTGCTTACAACTCGTTCCGTCGATGTGAACCGAGGATGACGCGCCGGCGCTGTAGTGGAGATGCTGCCAATTGGAGTGCGCTCGCGAAATCAATACTCACCGAACATGATTACAGCGAAACCCCAAACTCTCTCCCTCTCCCACTCTTCCTTCCTTTTTACTATCTCTGTTCAGAGCTGAGGGGGGAAACGCCAAATTGTTATTTAAAACTCTGCATAATGGTCTCTCTGGTGGAGCGTCACACGGCGCTTTGTGTGCCAGCCTCCACGTCAAGCCGAGGTGAGTCGAGACAATATAAAAACTACACGCGGGGAAATTCCTCTACTTGTTCCATTTGTGTTTTTGTCTTTTAAAAATAAATTTTGATCCATTTAGTGCGTAATAATTTGTCCCGTGCAACGTGCGCAGCGTCCAAATGCCCTCCAGGGAGACCTCACAGTGCGCAGGCAGGAGGTGTCACCTCAGATGATTATTTGCGGGCAATACCTCGCTGAGTATAATTTTCTGCGGCGATTAGACAGAATTAGTTTAGATTAGGAGAGATTAGGTAACCCTAGATTTTAATCCGCGAGGAGCCAGGTGAAAGGGGGCTTTTCAGAGGCCAGAAGGAGACGCTAAAGCATCTCTGTGCCTCATTCAACCAAAGCGAGGAGACATAAAACAGTCGCACATTATCATCTCAAATCGCATTTGCCAAGCCTGAGCGCCACAGACACGCTGCCCTGGGCAGACACAGCCCTGGTCAGACCCGTGTGTGCGTAATTCTGCTACACTGACCGAGGGGGATTCCGCCCCCTATCCCTCCACCCTCTCCCCGAATCTGACAGCAGGGCGGGCACACAGTCACAGGTGCTTGCATCCTATTGGCTGTTTATTCCCCTCGTTTAAACCTCTAGAATCTGGCCTAAGAAGGAGGGTTTGTAGTTCACAACTGTTTTTTACTTTTTTTTGTTAAGTTTTCATAAATCTGCAAAAAGTTAGTTTACTCACCTGCTGCTGGAAGAGCGCAACAGTCTCCCGAACATTTTATGCACATTCGCACCTGTTATTATGAGAGTTGCTGTAGGGACAATATCACTTATTCATGGACTTTGACAGGCAGCCCTGCTTTCTCCTCTCACACATGCACAAAAAACAACAGTTTCTGATTTTAAAAAATGAAACAGGGAGGCCAGTCCTTACAAAAATTTAAGATTAGGGAATATGGTTATGATTTAAAGATATTCAACAGCTGATTAAAAACTGTCCCTTAACAAAGAGGTGTGTATGAACTCACTAAACAAGAGTGGATTCCACTAATTTTAGCTGAAACACACAGTAGTTCATGTATTTGACAAACACCAGTGAAGCAAGGTGGCTGAATTTGTCTGAGAAGCCCCACCCTTGTCATGCAAAGTGTTCATGGTCAGAGGGTGTACTTAAAAGTTGCACAACACAGCCACAGTGTGCACTCAGACATTACTAATGTTGAGAAATTTGTGTCAAAAATAGCACACTCTTAAATGCACGAGGATGTGTCACAGTGTGTCATGGAATGACTTAGTATAAACATCAGAGGCATCAGATGGTCAAAATGTCATGACAATACGAGTTTGTGTTTGGAGAATGTGTACAGGCTGAAACGTTTGCTAAACTGAAGATTGTCTCCTGTATTTTCATCATTTTCCAGCATTTTGTGTTCCATCTCTGAGTTGAAAAAAAATCAAACCAATGCTGGAAAGACAGGCGTTCATAGCATGATGCTTGTTAACAAGCAATTCTCCTGAGGGCCAGGATTTCAGGAGATTACACAATGTGTCTTGATTACACTTGAAGTGAAAGAAAAGTAATTGTGAGCTTCAAGAAGACAAATGATCAGATCCAGAGGCTCCCAGCAGGAGTGAATCTCTAGAGAAACAAGACTCAGAGGAGGAGATGGAAGAGGCAGAGGACACAGAAGGACAGCAAGGCCGATGGAGCACAAGTCTGAAAACTACATATGTGTTTGGTCCCTCCGAGGCCGACTGCTACACTGTCCCCATACCAGACATTCCAGAGGCAGCGTGGCTGGCTGCAGGCTCTGAGTGGCGGATCCTGGAACAGCATGTTCAGCACAGCAGTAATCACCTCAGTCAGCCACAAGCAAGGCAGAGTACTACATCAACAACAAGGCAGAGCTTTGTGCCTGTCAGTTAGCACCCTGAAAAAGAGCTCCAAAATTTCATTCACATATGGAAAGGGACACTCGCTTTTTCCACCCATTTCTGCAGGGCCCACCCTCCTTCCCTTGGCTCTGCCTCACAACAAGTCATGATGTTGTGCAATTTATCCCTGCACCCAATTCTGCCCAGTGGGATTAGGACGGGAGGAAGCCGGAGGAGCCGCAAGAACACCCTTGGGAGATCGATGCCTGTCTGGGAAAACACCTCCCCTGATTCTCCTTCCCTCTCAGCAAACAACCCACACACTCTCTAACAAGCATATGGGCTCCCAATGACACATGAAGGAGAGGGCTCAAATCCAAGTATTAGGAATGTTCCTGAGTAGGCGAAGCTGCATTTTCACCCCTTCGTGGCGCTGGCCCAAAGTAGGCCGACTTAAAAACTTCCCACCGAGAGCAAGAGCCAGCTTTCTGTGGCATCTTGGCTGCCAACTATGAACATTATGTTCAGAGGCAGTGAAGACAATTGGTGCCAAGAGTTTTAATTAAGACTGTGTTGTGGAATGGAGAGTAAAGGCATGTGCAGGTAATGGCTTCTCTCCCAATTTCAGAGGTCTAACAAAATATGATTAAATAACACTATCTGCCTTTGCTAATTAATTATATTTAACAGTTAAAGACCCAGAACAAGTAAATGGTCCAGAGAGGAAAATCAGTGTGCAGTGCTCTCACACCCCAAAGTGCAGCGAGCATAATGGTAATATAATAAACTGATGATGGCAGACATGCTTAGGATCAGTAGGGGGTGGGCAGTGGAGGTTATTTTACTGAGACTGAGATGCCCAATAGAAAGAAACAACACAGATGTGACAATTTTCTCTTGGTGTCTACAGTAAATAAGATTATAAAGATTTCACATCTTAAAAAAAAAATACTAACATTTGCTTTTTGAAGAGTCTCATAGTAAGATTTAAGCTGCCTTTTGGGGGGTTTAAGCTTTTCATTTAAAGACTCCATATCAGGCTTTTGGAAGGTCTATTTTCAAACATTTTACTGATTAATTTATTAGCCACTTAAATATAAAGGTAAACTTTTTCTATTTAAGTATATATGTTGAAAAAGATTAGATTTTTGGGAAATAAACAACTATAAAACATAAATCTCTATCAATAAAACTCTCCAAGTCCAGCTGCAGCTCAGCCTCTAAGTAACACATAAATAGAATCACCTACATGATCCCAGACTTTACACGCTTGACACCATACAGCCTTTATCCCCCTGATGAAAACGTATTCATAGGCCCAGGATTTTTGCATCCGCGTGTTGGTGGAGGTTGTCACTCTAGTCTCCATTTCCTGAAATAAACCATGCAGAATACCATATTGCTTCCGGCAACGAGTTAAATCCCTCACTTGTGCAAGTCAGTGGTTGGCTCCATCCACAATAGATGAGCAGGCCTGATGCCAAGACACTGATTAGCCTAGCTATGCCTCTGTTCTCCAGGCAATGCGGAGTGGAGGTGCAGTGGGAGTCCAGCTCATCACCAAAGAGCACTGTGCTAAACACAAGTTTAAGTGGAAAAAAGCCAGCAGACTGTAGTGTATCCATGCTGGACATATAAAGCCTTGGGCAAGGAGGCATCTGCCTCTTTAATACATAATTCACTCAGAGATGAAACATCATGCTTGAGTCCTAAGGGCCGGTAGACAGCTTCTGGTTTTTGGAACAAAAATCTGTCTCTATCAGATAATCCAGTCCCATTGACGGGCAACTCAGAGTGCTAAAAATTCAGCTATGAAATTAGGTTCAATTAGAGGTGGTTATCTGGATTTGCTTTTAGAGAAAGATGTTAAAACAATGTGCTGAAAATTCTAAAAAGGATTATTTCCTAAGATGCATCACTTGTATGTGGAAGCAATGTCATCTCACCTTTCCACCTCAGCGAGCTTGTCCTCATCAGCTGTGATATGCAGGTAGGTCAACATGTAGAGACAGCCATCTGCCCTCCAGCTCTCCCCTCAGACATGCACACAGTCACTTTACATCGCAGGGCCTGCAAATGCATCTTCCTGTAGGGGTATTATTAGAAGCACTCATGTCTTATTGCACACATTATTATCATAACTGACAGGATGTGCATTAGTTACTCCAGACTTCGCAGCAGATTGGCCTTAATGTTGACACACTAGTGTACAGGCCATTTTGGGATTCGGCATGAAGAGTGAAGAACCTGAGGCAGCTGTAGTGCTTTCATGTGTAATAGTCCCAGCTCAAGTTCCCATGAAAGAGGCACTAATGGGTTAACAGAAGAAATGAGAGGGGAAGAGAGGGAAAATCAATGCTTTTGTTGAGGGGAAGAAAGAAAGGCTTTCACAGGTCTATGTATCATTAAGCAATTGAGAAAGCTAATTAGAGTAGGGGGAAAGATGTGCAGATCTTACAGCTAATTATTTCCATGGCAACCACAGCTCATGTAGATGATCTGAGGTAGCTTTCAGTTAGCAGGACATACAGTGACATGAAGACCAAGAGAGCCCCCTAGTGGTTTTAAACGAAGGTGTACATAAGAAGTTATAAGACCAACTTTTGGATAAGTGAAAAAAATATCATACCAGATTTTAAAAAATGCAACTTTATAAAAACAATAAATCAGAGAAAAGTCTTTCATTCTCTTGCAATAGTTAAGTTAGACTAAATTATTTTCAATTTTGTGTTTTTTTCCACATTGATTCTGCTCTATGATGAGAGTGAATCTTTAATGTTCAAATATAGGAAAAAATCTGGATAAATTTGCAACAAACTTTGCAATTGCAGACGTTAATGTCCATCTTTTACTTGTGAAGATCCAGCATAATGACAAAACATGCTTCTAGTTGGTGTTTTTTCTGCAATAAAAATAGGTAATTTTCTATATATTTTCTATAGTTTTTTCTTGAATATATGGTCAAACACACAGATACTACCCTAACCTCTGCAAACACTGTAATCTCCACTATGCAATACTTTTTCTTTTTATCATCAGCAACCTCGTGGATACATGAAAACCTCGGTAGTGACCTCAACTTTTGTGGTATTGATTGGCAAAGGAGTGATAAGATAAGCATGTAAAAACTTGTACTTGCTCATCTTTGCAAAACAACAACAAAGAAAAAAGGTGAGGAAGTGCAGGGAAGTCTTGAGTAAGTGCAAGGTAAAGTTTGTGCACATTAAAACAGGTAAAGCTGTAACAAATTCAGGAAATTTTCCACTGTATTTATTTTGAGATGTAAAAAAATAATAGTTTATGGTAGAAATGGATGATTACAAAAGAAAAATTACACGTTCTACATTTTGTCACCTAATGTCTTTGTTTGCTGGGATCAATCTTCTCCAGGTGTACCAGGGGTTTGAGTTGCTCAGCGAAGCTGCGCATGTCCTCCGACACAGTGTCCTGGCCAGCAGGAGCCAACACACTCAGCTCCACCAGGTATGAAAGTGAGAGACGCTCTGTATTCTCTGTGTTTCCTGGCACCAAGATTCGTGACAGCTTGCTAACCACAACTTTCATCGGCCCTTTGCGGAAAATGTGCCCGTTGGCCACAAACTCATGGTCCATCCGGAATCCCATCTCATTGAGAAACTCTGGCAGGCTGTGAGAGGCAGCCACGTCAACACAGTTGCGCACCAAAGCGTGGCGACTCTTGTCTCCAACTTCAGGCTGGCCCAGGTAGCGAAGGTGCCATGGAGATGTGGGATGAGAGAGGGAGCGCCGGGCTCGAAGAATGAAAGGGTTTCCTTGTTGGCCTTTCAGAAGGTAAACCAGTTCGTGATCTGTAAACGTCTCAGGTTCCATGTTGTCACAGAGACCTCGGAGGCGGTGCAGGAGACTCTCCAGGGCTTGGTCCAACACGCTACCTGAAACAGTGAAAGTTGATAAAAAGTTCATAAGGTAAAAGGCAAAAAATGAGAAAGGACCTTTCACAAAATAATTCCAATTGTCTTCTGCTTTTTTCTTTGGTGCCAAATGCAGCCTTTGGAAGTAAATTTAACGGTTTATAACATAAGAGGCTTTAAAACAAACACTTCAGCATCAGTAATTATACACACTTCTTCCACCCAGGCCAAAGTTTTTTGCATTTTAGGTGAATAAATCTTGGAACACTGTAGCAATATTGTAAAATGTGCAACTCATCTCATGTTTTTACACACTTTTAAGTGTAACAGGGGAATTTAAGTTACAACAAACAGTTTATGTCATGCTACATGCTTTCACAGGAATATTATTTAAGTTTGTTTTAATACTCAAATTGTTGCTTTTATTCTTGCTCAGGCAAGTTTTTTTCTATCTTTTATTGTATTTTATTTTATTTCTTCTATCTTTCTTTTGATCTGGTTGTTATTTTTAGAATTTCAATTTTTTTTTAAATGCTCCTGTTATTTATGTAGTTTAAATCTTGTCCTACTCACGTTTCTTTTAAAGTTCATTTTTATTTTGTTGAGCACTTTGTTACCTTGTTTTAAAAGTTTATCATTTTGTCATTGATTTAACAAAAAAAGAGAAATATAAGTTTATTATTGTTACTAGTTTCCTGAAAAGTTCACGTTTCTGACACCCTATATCATGATTACCTTGCAGGAGGTATTCCATCATATTGATGGTACCGCCGGTGACAGGCATCACTGTTACTGGTGGAGCTTCCATTCTTTCTCAGCGGACAAATTTATCTGCAGGGAAAAGATGTCAATCTTAGATCATTATTCTGTAACAAAATTTTAGGAATTCAGTTCAAATACCCGGTAACCCTAAATATAACCAGCTAGAACCAGTACAATGCATTGCCATGAAAGGAGCTAATAGCGAATGATCGTCTATTGGCAATAGTGGTTAAAGTCATTACCTGAGACACGCTGGGAAACAAACAGCTGGTCACTTACAGAGGGAAAACAAGTAGTTATTGCTGTTTGTCTTTGTCAGACCATCCACAATGAAGAATGGGGTTCTGTGTAGTCCCAAAGTGATTTGCTCATTCATACACAGCTAGCTCCCAGCTAGCTTAGCATGTTAGATATTCTCGGATCGTCACTGCGGAGTGAACCCTTTAACGATAAATACGTTACGTTACTTCATCAGAGACACAAATACAAGCGAAAACAGAGGGACTACTAAAGTAGAGATAACCAACTCTTCAGGTTACTTTTAAAGAAAAGGCGAATCAGCAGCGCAACACCAACACTGACTGAACTGCACTGTTTTCTTCTTCTTTTTACCTGTAAGCGCTCACTACTGCCACCCATTGGAGGGAGGTTACCCTAAAAAGTAAGTGAATGCTGTAAGTTATTAGTTCACACTCCACTACGCCAGCAAGTCTCTAATTCTCTCTTACCCTTGTAGAGCAAGGGTATATCGTCAAAATCTCAAACTTATCTTTATTTATATAACACTTTTCATACATTTAAACATGCAACCCAAAGTGGTTTGCAGAAGAAAAGACATTGACAGAGCAAGAGAGTCTGATAAAACACTTCAAAGTAAAACAAAATCAGCATGATACAATCCAGTGAATACCATAAAATCAATAAAGCATGCGTTCCTAGTTGATTAAACTGATAAAAAAAAAGTGATGCCACAGGGTAGCAGTTAGACAGGAAAATGTCAATATAACCTCCCTTTTTTTTCCATGACAGATATTTCCAATGAGTAGGCCTAAGTGGTACACTGTGGTTACAGCACCAAAGGTCAGCCAAAATCTTCAAAGTTTAGCATTTGAAACCCGTTTGTTTATAATCAAGTTATGATGGAGCATAGGGTTATGATACAGCAACTAACAGAATTAGTTTGATTGAGTGAAGATAGCAAGTATGTGGGCTGTGTAAAATAGCACAGTTGCAGTCACTGCTCTCAAAGGAAAATATTAACATTAATAAGAAATTCAACATAAAAATTTCCACATGGTGAACTTACAAATAGTTCTTTGAAAATCATTATCAGTGTGGTGAGAATTGGGATTTTCTCAACCACTGAACATCTCAATGTAAAATTTCACTGTACAGAGAGTAACTGTGAGCCAGGTGATTGCGTTTTGCTTCATCATGTTTCCAAATGACAATGGATGAATAAAGCACTTCAGTCCCCACATCCTCCTAAAGTGAGAAATAAAAGATTTATTTACCAAAAAAAAATATTAATAAAAAAAACACCCACACACGTTGACTTTTGTATTGTAAATGGTATGAATTAGAAGTTAGCACTCACCCTGTGATTCCAGCCAAGACAACAAGGCTCCATTGAATACACTTAAAAAAAAAAAAGAAAAAAGTAACACATAAGAAAGGACATATAAACTCGAGTAGCCTTGTGTCAAAATCTTGACTTTCTTATCCAGGCACTTCTGAAAAAGCAACAAACAAGAGTATAAAAAGAGTTATATATCCTACCTCCCTGTTGTCTTTGTCTGAAGCAGCAAACTAGAAGGGCCATTAGGGTTAAGCATGCAAGGACTGCTAATGCTACATAGACAACAGTTAACCCAATCTCAGTGTCTGTCAAACCAAAGTCAGAAAATTTGGTCAGTTTGTATTCTGGCTAGGAGTTCCTCTAAAAAGGATACAGGAAATACCCACCTTTTGCTGGTCCACTGGTGCTGTTAACCTCTCTAAGTCCAACAGAAATCTGTGTTGTACGGTTGTTTGAAGACCCATGTGAAGCTACAAGCTCTGTTTTAATCACAGTGTCTGTGTCCATGTTTGATGTTGTTTCGATGTTACTGGATTCTGTGTATGCACAGTAAACAGATAGATACTCACTGTGATGTACAAACACGGCAGAAAAATTCTTAATTGTTTTTTTCCATCTTGTCAGAAGGGATTGTATGGTACATGTGTATTATTGAATCACCTGTAATCCCAAATAAATTGATCATGAGCAGCTGCTCTCAGTATCCATGACAATTATGATTATCAGCATTTTCTGCTTTGATGCTCAAAATTCTCAGAGATTTGTTGGAAGTAAACTGAGAATGATTTCTCTTTTATTGGGTTTTTAATTTGCTATCATAAAACTAGCTTTAAAAGTCCATCTCAAATTTGTAAATTCACCTGGACATGTATGAGTATAACTCCCCTCTACTACGATGTCTAAAGTACCTTGAGTTTCGTTCTGGGTATCTGAAAGACAAGAAAAATGTGTGAGGACAAATCTGCAGCTTATGGTTTCAGCATTACAGCAAAAAAATAATAGAGATCTAAATAGTGCTGACCTTTCTTCATACTGATGACTATGGGCGCTTCTCTCTGACATTTATCTTGAGAACAAACTTTGCACCAGTAAAGGCCTTGATCCTCTTCTGTTAAACAGTCAATGACCAGGGAATAGTTTTCCAGGAGCTGTATTCTGGATCGTAACAGCTCATTATAGCTCTTAACTCCTGCTTTATCTTGAGTTAATATTAGTGTCCCAGGATTAGTCCATTTGTGTTTCTTGTACAACCATGTCAAAGTGCTGGGGCCACTTTTTGAGTGATGACATAGTATCATTGCCCGTTGTCCCAGTTGGTACTGCAAGGTATCGAGAGCTGTTAAAAAAAAGGTTGTCTATTAAACTTCAGAAGTTTTAGTAAGCAGAGTATAAACACTTCCCACAGACAACAGAAACTTCCAAAGATAATATTGTCAACACAGTTTAATCTCAATAACTTAGAAATTTACTTACTGTTTCCTGAGAAAAAGAGAACACTCCAGAAAATCAGTAGTAGCATCTAAAAACACTTGATTGTAACCACTATAACTGCTGAGAAAACAGTGACGACTCTCCTGCACATCAGACCCTTGACAGATTGAAAGTAACATCAAAATTTACGTTGACGTTTCAATAGTGGTCTGTCAGCCTATGCAGAGGAAGTTTGTTGTGGTTTCCCCCACATTGTTTTTTTTTGGTGGTGTCACAGTTACTCACCTTTTATGTTTGCATAGATGCTGAAACTCAGTATCGGGATCAATGTTAACATCTCATGTAAAGGTGTCAAACACTTTGTCGTTCTCATGAGTACTCCCTCGTGAGTACTCTGAATATCCAGAGATCACTGTAGTTCGCAAAAGCTGACACTGATAGATAGGACATTGCGTGGAAAGTTCATAAACAGAAAATTGCACCAGGCTCGAGCAAAACTAGTCAGAAATTATTCACAGAAGCAACACAGGCTCACAGATGCTTTGGAGTTTATGACGTTTTATTCAATAGTATTTGAGATCTTGGCCTACCATTTTGACAAATCTTAACACGACAGCCTGCTTTACTACCATGTTGTGTGTTATTTATAAAGTGTGGTTTTTACTTGAAGTGGTTGGAAGTCTTCTTTCCCTCAAACAAAAGTTCCCTTATAACAAATATTATTGTCTTGATAGTCTGGCTTTCCAAAATGTTCAGCACAAGGATTGTCAGTGCCATTGGTAACCCTCTCTGTCCGTCAAAATGGTTAAATGATGCACAGCACTACTTTTTTCTTTCCTGCTTTTGAAATAATGTTTAAAATATGAAAAAAAAAACTGAACTCAATTTTAAGTCATTCTTACCCTTTCCATTTTAACCAGTAGTAAAATGTGTTGTAAGTGTCAAAAGTAGAAGCTATGCCTTTTATACTTGCTAATGACAGCCATCAGATGTAAAATTTATGTAAATTTTGTTGCAAGTTGAGGTAGAAGTGATTTTTACATGTTTGGTTTTTAGACTCATCGTATAATTTTTTTAAAAATCCAAATGTGTTAATGCTCTTGAAAAAAATTTCAGCAGGGTGTGAAACTGACAGAAATTAATACTGATACTTTCATATGAGGTTAAAAAAAAATAAAAGTAAACAAGATCCTAAGGAATATAATAGTTATTACTATGTTGGTAGAAATAGGACAAGGTAAATGCTGCAACAGAATTGCTTGAATTTTTTTTCCTTTTGCCTTCACTTTGCATCATAAATGAGATGACACACAGAACAACTTGCTCTCCATAAAAAAGTGTTTATTGCATGCATAAAGTTTGGAACAAACCCAGTTCAAAGCTCCCCAGACATTTATTTGACCACAGCTTGTGACTAAACCAATAAAGTCATTACAGTGTCTGACATTTCAATATCTTTATACCTTGTTTTGACAATGAGCAGTTTAGTCTTGTCAATCACACTTAGTAACAATACGAATATTGAATCTTTTCAGTGCCATGTTTACCTTCAATGCAAACACTTGAAGGGAACACAATCCTCTGAAATGTAGCTTACAGAGGGCAAGGTGCAAAAATGTGTTTCCCATCTCCTCATACACAGTAGTTAAAAATCAAAAGAAGGTAGACATAACTTACTTTTTAATAAAAACAAGACAAAGTTTCACACTTAAATACTTCAGGATCCAAGATATATTTTGGCGTGTTTCATTGAGTTATCATGATACAAACATTTATGGTGAAGAAAGTAATTAATGGGGCTGCTACAGAATAGTTTTCATGCTCAGTCTGCTCTCTTTTTGTAAGGTGCTTCAGGCGCTGCTCTCGATGGAAACTTTCTGAACACGTAAGAGAGAAGATGCTTCAGAATTTCCATTAGAGGAAGTGACATACTTTTAAAAAAAAAATATCATCTTTACATCGAGAGTGGGGACTACCGTGTCAGTTTAACATCTTAATGTGTTTTCTCCTCTATCTTCTAATTTCACTGTAGACACAGTCATCATGAGCTGTAGCATTGTCCCTTGTGGCATTAGGTTTCCGTATGACAATGGATGAATACACCACAGGGGTCTCCTCTTCTGCCTGAGGTGAGTATACATTTATTTATCAAACAGAGTTTCACATGAGGAAGTTCGACGCTGCATTATAGGTGGTAAAAAAAATCAGGCTGAACACTTTACCCTGTGATTCCTGCCACAGCAATGAGGCTGAAAAGAATACACTTTGAAGAAATAGAAACAGAATCAGGTAAATTTTGATTTCTTACCCAGGCACCACTAGACAAGCAATAATGTAAAAAAAAAGAAACAACAGTTTAAACCTACCTCCCCGCCGTCTTGGTTTGAAGTAGCAAATCAAAAGGGCTGTTAGAATTAAGCAAGCAAGGACTGCTGATGCTACATAAACAACAATTAGCCCAGGCTCAGTACCTGTCAAACAAAATCAGAAAGGTTGGTCAGTTTTTATTTGGGTTATGAGTTTCTCAAAGATACAGGGCAAAAACACCCACCTGTTTTGTTGTTATCAGCATTTGATAGTCCACTGGTGCTGTTAGCGTCTCTCAATACAACAGAAATTTGTGTGGTACTGTAGTTCAAAGACACATATGAAGCTACAAGCTCTGTTGTAATCCCCGCGCTTGTGTCCACATTTGTTGTTGTTTCGATGTTACCGGATTCTGTGTATGCACAGTTAACAAAGAGATACTTACTTTGATGCACAAACATGGTAGAATAATTATTAATTGTTTTGTTTCATCTTATCAGAGTGCATTGACGAGTATATGTGTGTGTAATCACACATAAATTAATAGTGAGAAACTGCTCCCAGTGTCCAGTATGTTTAATTACCAGAATTTTCTGTTTTGAAATTCACATTTCCAGAGACTTTTTGGAGATAATCAAATATGATTGACCTTGTAATGAGTTTTGATTCAATGTTTTAAAACTGGCTTTAAAAACCCATTTCAAACTTAGGAATTTACCTGGATGTGTACGGGTAAAACTCCCCCCTAATGCGATGTGTAACTTACCTTGAGTTTTGTTCTGAATTTCTGAAAGAAAAAGAATAAATCTGAAGACCAGTCTGCAGTTTGTGAATTCAGCATCGAAGATAGCAAATGATGAATATCTGAAAAGTGCTGACCTTTCTTCATACTGATGACTATGGGCGCTTCTTTCTGAGATTTACCTTGAGAACAAACTTCGCACCAGTAAAGGCCTTGATCCTCTTCTGTTAAACAGTCAATGACCAGGGAATAGTTTTCCAGGAGCTGTATTCTGGATCGTAACAGCTCATTATATCTCTTTACTCCTGCTTTATCTTGAGTTAATATTAGTGTCCCAGGATTAGTCCATTTGTGTTTCTTGTACAACCATGTCAAAGTGCTGGGGCCACTTTTTGAGTGATGACATGGTATCATCGCCCGTTGTCCCAGTTGGTACTGCAAGGTATCGAGAGCTGTTAAAAAAAAAAGGTTGTCTATTAAACTTCAAAAGTTTTAGTAAATAATGTAAACACTATCCTGAGACAACAAAAACTTTTGAAGATGATATTGTCAAAACAATTTAATTTCAAAAATGAATTTCAAAAACTTTCAAAAACTTAATTTCAATAACTTGGAAAGTTACTTACTGTTTCCTGAGAAAAAAAGAACACTCCAGAAAATCAGTAGAAAAATAAAACCTCTCTGCATCATGTGCTTGAAGAATTACTCCTCTACATAAAAAACAGTAGCACATAGAAACTCTTGCGTCGAAACACTTAAACTGCCCTGAAAACAGTGAATACTCTTCTGCACATCAGACACTTGACAGATTGAAAGTAAGATCAAAATTCAAAATGACGTTTCAAAAGTGGCCTGTCAGCTCATGCAGAGGAAGTTTATTGTGGTTTTCCCCCTCATTGTTCTTTGGTGGTGTCACAGTTACTCACCTTTTAATGTTTGCATAGATGTTAAGATACAGTGATGGCGACAAGGTTAATATCTCATGTAAAGGTGTCAAACACTGTCTTTTCTTTCAGTACTTTCTCGTGAGTCCTTTCTTTTGAGTACTTTTCATGAGTACTTTGAAGGTTCAGAGATCACTGTAGGTCACAAAAGCTGACACTGATAAATAGGGCATTGAGTGGAAAGTTCATAAATGGAAAAATTACACCAGGCCAGAGCAAAACAAATCAGAAATGATTCACAGAAGCAAAACAAGCTCACAGGTGCTTGAGACTTCATGACTTTATCATTGTTTCATTCTGAAATTTCTCTGAAATTTGTGATGTTGACCACTTAAACAAATCTTAACATGATACCCTGTTTTGTTAACATGTTGTTTGTAATTTATTACGTTTTTTTTTTTTTTTTTTTTTTCAGTTTTTTTTTTCACTTTAAGTGGTAAGGGAAGGATAATCTTTTTTGCCAACAGTAAAAAGTTTCCTTTTCACAAATACCACTGTTTTGTTAGGCAATGGTTCCAAAATGCTTTATTAGTTTAAGTAGACTCATTTGACAAAGCCCTGAAGCAGACCTTATGCATCCTTGCATTTGGACCATTGCAGCAGTAGAACTAATTAATATTCAAATGTATGGGTGAGCCTGAGTTCATCAGTTAGTTTCAAACTAACTCAAGCCTAAGGTTTAGCTTGTGTGCAGAAGTTACTTTAACATGTGCTGCAACTGATGCTTTTTATTATCAATCATAATCACCACAAGGACAACAAAGAACAGTACATTCCTCTACTTGAAAGCTTTGATTCAAAATGTAACTACTTTTAATTTATTTCTCTTGAATAATTGAACAATTTAACTATTTTAAATAACTTTTTTCTTTTTTAGAAGGCTTGCATGCCTCTCTTTAAGTGTCAGCCGCACAGGGTCATAGGGTCTTGGTCCTCATTTTGTGAACCTGTTGACCTATACTTATAACAGACAAAGTGTTTAATGAATATTGTATTTAAACTCAACTTAAACAAAAAAGGGGGGGAGTTACTGTGCCACCATGATAAACTATGTAGTTGCAATGAGGAAATGGGCTGTACACAAACAAATTTTATAGATATATAGAATTTGTTGTATTTCTATCATTCATGCTTTTTCATTTATTATTACTTCAATCATTGAATAAGCTATTAAAAATGTGTTGAGATTTTTTTTATTTTATTTTATTTTATGTTTGTATTATAGGCCCATACAAAAACAAAGGGACAAAATTTGATAATAGTTTTAAACGTTGTGTATACTGCTATTCAAGGATTACACAAAAAGCTGGACCCTCTTTTTTATTTTATTTTTTTACTTCATTTAAAAAATGCAAGTTAAGGTAGGTAGGTTTCGCAGAATAACCACAGGTTAAATAAATGTAATAGACTGTGTGATGATAAATGAGTAGATTAAATCTGATACTTCCGTCAACAGAAGCTTCACCAGATGCTCCACCTACCGCGCATCCATCGGCAACCACGTCACACCCATCATCACTCTTCCACTTGCGCAGTTGTTTGAAGAAGGTCACCCACTTTCTCTGTGGTCAGAGTGTTTCTCCAGTGCGTGGTTCACGAGCATCGCCAGCGGAATGGAGCTGACAGCAGCTTTCGTCAAGTTTCAGTTGGCTCACTTGCACCACTTGTTTGCTTTTGTTTGCATTGTTTTCGTCGCCTACAAGCTGAGCACGGCGTTTGCAAAGAGAGCGAAGTCGTTGCGAGCTGCTGAGGTTTTCCCCGGGCCTCCTCCACACTGGCTCTTTGGAAACTTATTGGAGGTAAGGCAGTGGCGCGCGCCCATAGTTACGTTGCAACGACTGCAGGTTTGTGTAACCTGACTTCTTCATGTCACGAGCCAGCAGCATGAATTATGAACACGTAAGCATCGGTAACTACTAACAAGACTCCAGGGACCATTTCGGAGTTCCTGAACCCTAATTACTGTATTACCGATTGTTACAGTTGACTAAATGCGTTTTTAGTGTTCTTTAATAATCCGACTACTTGTACCTAGGAGTAGTGTAAATGTGTGTCGTGCTTTTAAAACATGAAGTTCTCAAAGCATTGACTAACAAAGGTTAATTTAACCTCAACGTCAACGTGTATGCTTGATAAAACTCCCATGTGAACAGTAGTAACATCTTTGAATTTGAAAAACAGAACTATTTTTCACAATAACTTTTTTTTTTTTTTTTACATTGATTCAAAACTTAAATATCTTCAGTTTTTTTCTGAGCATCTTTTTCAAAGTATAAGTTTTGTCCAACCTTTTCCCCTCACATTTTAGACAAGCATCCCTGTAAATGTTTCATAAATTAGACACAAAAACTTTAAGATTTAATGGTATTTTTCTAATGATGTGTCTTTTATTTCTTTTTCATTATTATTTTCTTGCAGTTTCAAGAAGGGAAAGAGTTTGAAAATATTCTGAAATGGTCCAAAGAATACCCGTATATGTTCCCAGTGTGGTTCGGTCCTTTAGTCTGTACCTTCAGCATTAACCATCCAGATTATGTAAAAACCATTCTGGCATCATCAGGTCAGCATTTGACTTTTAACCTGCAATGACATTTTGTTCACTATATTACTTTATTTCATTTAATGATTGATTTTGTCTCAACAATCAAAAGCCAAAGTCATTAACTTTTCTTTTTTTTTTTCCTCTTACAGAGCCAAAGGATGATTTTGCATACAAATTTATTGAATCTTGGATTGGTAAGACGGCTATGTCTGTCTCTTACATAAAGTTTTTACAGGGTGCAGAGTTTGTTCAGCTGAATGGATCAGTCACACACTTGCTGTCTGTTTTTCTTTTTAAGGGGACGGGCTGTTGGTGTCAAAGGGACAGAAATGGTTTCGGCACAGAAGACTACTAACCCCAGGTTTCCATTATGATGTCCTTAAACCATATGTCAAACTGATGTCAGACTCTGCAAAGACTATGCTGGTGCGTAAATGTCAGTTAAGTGATGTAAACCACAATGCATAATCTTTTAATGGTGAAAAGTTGTGTACAGGCATATTTGAAGACATTTTTGGCAAAGTTGGTGGAAGCAGTGAGTGGGTTGAAGTTTCCATGTCCTGCAGAGACCTCACATCTGTTCTCTCACAGGACAAGTGGAAACGTTATGAAACCACCGATGAGGTATTTGAACTATACGAACATGTGAGCCTTATGACACTGGACAGCATTTTGAAGTGTGCCTTCAGTTTCAACAGCAACTGTCAGCTTGAGAGGTGACTAGAAATGTTTTCTTGCCATTTATGATATCAATTTGTTTTCAAGTTTTTCACTGCTTCAGCTGTCTGATCCACATAGAAAAGGCATATGTGGCCTTGATGTGCATGTAATATTGCATTTTTTTTCATTCCAGTGAGAAAAACGAATACATCAAAGCAGTATACGAGCTCAGCTTTCTTATAAACAAGCGTGCACGAACGTTCCCGTACCACAACAACCTGATTTTCTATTTGAGCCCACATGGCTACAGATACAGAAAAGCATGCAAGGTGGCTCATGACCACACAGGTAAGACATTATTCAGTAAATTTCAAACATATAAAGAGGTGTCACTTTTTATTAATACGACTGAATCCTGCAAGTACTCATCTATTATCCTGTCTTTTGAAGATAAAGTCATAAAAAGAAGGAAAGAAGCAATCAAAGATGAGAAGGACTTGGAGAGCAGAAAGAAGAAAAGACACCTGGATTTTCTGGATATCCTTCTTGAAGCAAGAGTATGTCATTTGCTTGCAAGTCTATGGGTTTATGAAATTTATCCTATACTGCAGTATACCCACTTTCATAACATTAGCATTAACCTAAAATGTATGACAACTCAAAAGGGAACAGACAGGTATGAAAAAATAAGAGCTATTAAGGCTATAAACAAGTGGAAAAATAATTTTGGGAACATAAGGTTAAAAAGAAGGCTTTTCTTCTAAACTTATTTCTGCAAACAACACGTGCAAGTGGCAAAACCCTGGTAAAACAAAAGGCTGCTGTTCAGGCGCAAATGTCCAGAATAGCAATGGCCAGTGATACAAAGACATCAGTCAGGCTTTTTGTCCCTCTGTGAAGCGACCTTCATCAGTGGCCTGGAAACAAATACTGTATGCTCTGTGCAGCACTGGTGAGACTTCCTAGGACTCCTGCTTGCTGTAATTACACCAGGTCTTAACCTGTTCAGGTTTATTGTTTGTCACCAGTCAACATCATTAATGTGTTATCAAATCTAGCATCTGATTTTTACTAGAAGGAAAAACATCACTCTTTTGCCTACCATCAGCTATAGCAACTCCATTGTGGTAAAGTTAAAGTTTTTTCCCGAACTTTTTCTGTGGTGGCAGAATATCAGTCCCATCTGAGGCCATTTATGTGTTGTGTAACACTCAAAAAAAATGCCAAAGGAAAAAAACTTATCCGTTAAACAGCTCTTAACTGCCATCAAGGTAGATGTTCTCAGTATTACACATTAATTATAGAAAAATCCCTTCTTTGTCATATGTTTTAAGCAGGGTGTATCGTGTTTGCTTTCTGGTTGAGCCCATTTTCACTTTTCACAGAAAGTTGGTTCTGTTGTTTGTGCTTAATTCACCTTTAAGAAAAGAGAAAAGCAAAGAAAAATGTGGGTTACTGGGTTACTTCTAATATAAAGTTGAAAATAGAATGCTTTTATCCTTTTTATGTGTATTAAATGCTCATTTATGAGGATTTTATAGTTAATAGCAGTGCCACCTTTTAAAGTAGCTTTGAATAAAATTCGTTGTAGTCGACTTTTTGAAGTTTATGTAATGTTTGTTTCAATGGAGGAAGAGGAATTTAAGAAAATAGTGTCTTAAAATAAATGACTCCTCTTTCTCCTATAGGATGAAAACAAGCAGGGTTTGTCTGATGAAAATATGCGAGCAGAGGTGGACACCTTCATGTTTGAGGGCCATGACACCACAGCCAGTGGCCTCTCTTTCATCCTCTACTGTCTGGCCTGCCACCCAGAGCACCAGCAGCTCTGCAGAGAGGAGGTTAATCAAGTCCTAGATGGCAAAGACAGCATGGAGTGGTAGGTTTGTGTGCTGAAATGAATGCCAAAATCATGACAAGTCACATTCCAGGGGGCTGAAAGCAGATATTTTAAACATCAACATCCAACATCTTTTGTCTGTCTCATTTTAAGGGAGGATCTCAGCAAACTTCCGTACACCACAATGTGCATAAAGGAATCTCTGCGTCTCTACCCTCCTGTTCCTGGGATGGCCAGACAAATCACCAAACCTATCACCTTCTTTGATGGGAGGACTCTGCCAGCAGGTCTGCCACAAAGATCTTATCTTGCTAAATCAGTGTTATAGTAAACAAAACAATAACCTTTCCTCCCCTGGAAATCGTTGGAATATTAACTTGTGGTAGCTATTCCCCCAATCAGCTTTCTTAAGTCTTGCACTTCGGTTATTGCGTTACTTGAAATACTTCACTTATTCTCCTTTAACGTACATATTACTGTTTTGTTTCCATGGATGTTGCTGAAAGATTAGAAACACATTTCAGTCTAAAACGTCTCTAGTTAATATTCCACTTCCTTGCATCTTGCCCTACATATTTTGAAGAGATCTTTGGCAGCATGGTGAAGAGTCGAAAAACAGGTTTCTGATATGCTAGGTGTTAACTTGAGGAAGCAAATATGTGTTTAACCCCTGGTAAACTGGGCAGGTTCATACTCATACACTATTGATAAGTGCTGTCACTGTGTAACACTAAATGTGATGTTCTGGTAGGGTCTCAAGTCGGAACCAGCGTGTTTGGGATTCACAGGAATCCAGCTGTCTGGGAAAACCCTGATGTAAGTTGATGTGATTTCATTCTTTATGGACTGAAAGTTGAACTTTGCCAGCTAACTTCTTTGTTTACATTTTGAATAATCAGTGACACAAGTAAAGGGTTTGAAACCCCTCCTCTCTAAGAATTAACACCATGCTTTTGTTCCCATCATGACTGGACACAGGTGTTCGACCCCCTGCGTTTCCTGCCAGAGAATGTTTCCAAGAGGTCGCCTCATGCATTCGTGCCTTTCTCTGCAGGGCCAAGGTTTGTCCTCTGCCGACACAATGTGACTGGGTCACTAAAACATCTGATAGTGGTTTACAGCTTGTCCTGCTGTTTACCCAGTTATCTGTCTAGGTCTACATTGTGTTGACAGTTCACTCAGATACAATAAAAACCTGGGATAGGTTTTATTAGTGGAAAAATATGTATAGTTTAACCAAGGACTTATTTAGTCATGATTTTTTTTCAGGTGCTTTGGCTCATTGAGGTTTTCAAAAGAGTATTTGAAATAAAAATCAAATTTAGTGGTATTTTATTAATACAACAGGAAGTGTGAAAACAGTATTTTTTAATCTGTCTAATTATTTTAAATTTGTTAAAGCAGTGTAGCTTGTCAGTTATTGAAACAACTCTTTTTGTAAGTTTAACAGGTCTTGACCTTCTAATATTCTAACTTCTAATATTATAGTATTTTCAAAGACCGACATTAAGACAAGAAAAGGAGCCTTATCTCTTTGGCTTTCTTTTAACAGACAGAAACTTCAGTAGACCTATGTTAGGCAGACATCAGTTAAGGCTGTGTCGGGGTTAGAGATAGGGATGTTTATTACCTACCAGCACTGTAAACTCATTCTCTTGCTTTAGAAACTGTAACATATAAAGTGCCAAACTTTTGCCCACTGTTTGGGTAATACTTAAGCATTGCGCAACAAAAACATAATTTTAAGGCAAAGGCCTTATTCATCAGTACTTTTTCTCCATTTGGACAAATCTTTCAAAGGTTTAAGTGAGTAAAGTCTTTTTCAGGTGTATGAGCTCTTATGGGTTAATGCATCTTTAGAAGAGGGTGACTATAGGCCATAATAAATAAGGAGTTCATTATTACAATGCACATAATCTGAAAGAAAATGCTATTTCTGGGTAGAAAATAAGACTTAAGAATATAAATGATAAGGATTGTTCTCTGGTGTAGCATTTTTATTGTCAGGTAATTAAAAGGCGTTTTAGGGTTTGTTTATCTTCTCTTCAGTTAAATTTGGTCCCTGTGTACTTTGGCCCTTATTTTGGAAAATGGTTCAAGTTACGTCATAAACTTTACAACACAAAATTTATTCAATAGGGAACAATTCCCAAAAGCTTATGCTAACATTAATTCATGTTAAAAACAAAAAACAAAAAGTGAAAGAGTCCAGATCACACAAAGTTTTACCACAGGGCAGTTTGAGATTACTTCAGTCCACATTCCAAACTGATAACGGCCTCACTGCATGCTGATTGGTACGCGTTTTTTACATTCATTATTATATCATTTTATAGTTTTGCGTACGTCTCCCTCCTCAGAAACTGCATCGGTCAGAACTTTGCAATGAACGAGATGAAAGTGGTCACAGCACTGACACTGAAGAAATACCATCTGATGGAGGACCCCTCTCAAAAACCCAAGCTCGCCCCCAGACTGGTGCTTCGCTCTCTCAACGGCATCTACATCAAGATCAAACCTGTAGAGCCAGAAGTGTAAAAGGGAAAATGAAAGATGCTGTGCACTTTTCAGAAAGGGAAAGTATGACAAGCTGCTGTGAAGTTTAATTTTGAATAAGCTTTCGTGTAGACATAAAATCAGTAAAAGGTAACAATAGGAATAAAAAGAGAAATACACCATGTAGCTGCTCTGACAATCATTTTCTCTTGTTGTAGCAGGTTTTGATGTAGGATTATGTTTTGAGTAAATTGCACTGATAACTTTCATTTGTGTTAAATTGTTCCACTGTTTTATTAATTGTCCTATTCTCTTAATAAAGACAGAAAAGCATTGGAATTAAATCAAATACAGAGTTCAATCCACTAAATTATGTTTCTACTTGTTGCTGACATAATTGAGTGTTTCTATGGCTGCTCATCAACTTTGTACAGACTTGTAAATGGGGAGGGTGCGTCAGTTGGAGTTTTGTCCTTATACCCATCCTCTCTACTTGAATATTAACAGGACATCATATGAGCCTGTGCTGCATGGGCACATTTTAACCAGGTCTTAAGTGCAGCTGGCCATAAAGCATTCAGAGGGCTCTGTTGTATGCATCACCTTTCATTAGGCTAAAAAGCTGGATTCATTTCAGAGGCTTTTGAGTCAAAAGTAAGTCATTTTTTATTTACAGTTATATGAATACAAATCCACATGCCCACAAGGACAAAAAGTCACCAGTACAGCTTGTAAAAGTAAAACATTAGTTCTGGATCTCACTTGTATAAAACAGACACTACCTGGGAACTGTTAGTGTGCACGGATGGTTTCTTATTGCACCAACTTGACACCTTGTGGTTTAATGACCCGCTTTCATTTCAAAGTTTATGTGTTGCTGCTGTGGTGACCTTGTGGTTCACCAACACCTCCTTAACCAGAGCCCTCACAATGTCCTACGAGATTCCACCTGAAGACCTTTGATCACTGACCCACTTACTCGGTTTGTCTTCTGTCTTCCTGGGCTCACCTCAGAACAGGTAAAGCACCCCTGACCCCTCCCTCAAATAAAAAAGAACAACCTCTACACCTGGGGAACAATCTTCTACCAGTTCATAAATCTTTGACATGACCCCCATGAGTTTGCTATTGTGCAATCAGTCTAAACTTATTACAAAAACATGAAAAGTTGAATGATGAAAGCTGATCTGTACTTTGCTGCAAGTGTATAAGCTAAGAGGCTACATAGCTATGAGAATACACCAAATTTAGTCCTTTTACACTTATTTTGCAAAAAGGTTAGTATTTGTGAATTTGCCATCATTGAAATCCTGCTTTATAGCTTCCAAATAAAAGCCCAGTTAACTCCCAACATAGAAAACTGTCAGATCATTTTATTTACAGAACACTGGTGCTGGGGAAAAGGGCGGCAACCAATTTAGAATCAAACGTAAATATTGGAGGAAAAATACAGTTACAGTTAAAAATACAGTCTTCGAGACAGGGAAAATGGCTTTTGCAGGAGACTCTGAACAATTATATTTTTATTCTACCAGTATTACTTTAACTGGTCTTAATGGATTTAACTTCTGATTCTTAAGCCTCCGTGAAAACTCTTTGAGCACAAGTCACCATCTAGTGGCCTGTAAGACAAAAGCAAGATGCTACTGTAAATGTCACATTGGTCTTATACATGTATGGAAATGTTTAAGGGAGTAAAACACTCACATTTCATCATCAGGTTTGAAAATAAAAGCAGCCCTGTGTCTTGATAGAAACTGACTTGATGTCTCAAAGTTTCCTGACTTCTCACAGTTAAATCTTTTATAAAAACTATGTTTTTGTCATATTTGACAGCATTATCAAAATACTGGAGTGACAAAAGCATCTGTTAAAACATGTCTAGTACAAAAAAAAAATCCATCTTTACACAGTTCACACAGTCAACGACATAACGGCCCATCTCATCCTCGTGGCCCATCCCTCACAGATATCAATGCATACAGAAGGTTTTCTTTTTTTTCCTGTTTATTTCAAAATCAATCAGATTACTCTGTCCTGTTTCACGTATGAAGCGAGACTTTTTCATATGGATATACCTGTCAATGAACCACAGTGAAGTGATGTGGTGCCTTTTTGCGTAGACAATGAGTAACAACAAATAAAAAATAACAAGAAACTGAGAAGCATTAACTCCGCCCCGCCAGGCCACAGTCCCTGATGAATCCGCTGGTAACCTGAGAGTCAGCGGCTTGAACAAACCGGTTAGATGAGTAGTGATGGGGTGGGCTTCTTTCCCGGCCAAGCTTCTTTGGCGTACTTCTTTTTGCGTGGTTCGTTGTGGGTCTCTGGTAGGTAAGGGGCAGTGACAGGGGTGGGGTTGAGGGTGACAGGGGGCTGGGGGGCCTCTGGGGCCAGGTCCACCTCTGGTGCTGGATTGGGGAAGGGCAGAGGGAGCCCTCCCTGCATCGCGGCACCTCCTGGGGCTCCTGTGGGCTGGTTCTCATGACTGGTGGGAGGCAAGTCACCATAGAGACCACCACCCAAGCTGTATCCATGGATCCGCTTCAAACTCATGTCATCCAGACCGAGACTGTTTTGGCCCTCTGATCTGCGTTTCTGCAGCATAGATCAACATGATTAACATGAGATATTGTGCATTTTGCTATAAACTCAAACACTATCAACTCTGCTGGTCACACACCCAAGTATTCACAGTACTTCTTTTAACTGCAACCAATCTGCACTGGGAATTATGTTACCATGACCTAACTGGCAAACACAGTCCTGCTTTGTAGCTACAACGTCTGCAAAAATGAAACAAGACTGATATTTGAAAGACTAAACCAAAGCTTACCTTTATTGGGATGACAGCTGTCTGCACCATGTTCCTAAAGCGCCCCACTGAGGGGTCTATGTCCTCTGTAAGTGTCACAAATACAGGTATCATAATTACATTCAGAGTGCAAAAATGGGCTTGGTAAATAGCAAAAAAGACAAGCAGAAAAAACAGAGTCCAGTAGCAGTAGAAACTTGAACTACACAAATAAATCACCCACAAAGCTCGAGTGTAATAAATGCATCCTGCTAATAAAGACTTTGTTTTTGCAAGAATGATTAAATAAAGCACAGACTGCAAAATGTGTTTTGAATGTTCTCAGCTGGGATATTCTTAACATAAATATGTTATCTGCTTATACATATATACACACACACACATACCCTCCTCATTTGTTCTTTTTGAACACAACTATATCAAGAACTTAATGTTTTATTTTATTTCATTTATCAATAAACTACAGTGTACACATGGCTTTTGAAAATAAAATATATTTGTAGTTCTGTCTCAAAAATTCAAATTCCCCAAGTTTCATTATTCAGGAATTAAAAATTCATAACTAATGTGCAGCCCTTAAGGCCATTCTAACAGTCAACCACCTTTGTAAAAGATGTAACTAAATATGGCGCCCATCTAAAAGTGTCCTCATACTTTTGCCGTTGAAATACATCTGAGAAATTCATCAGCTAATAAGCACAAAGAACCTTACTTTTAAAATCATAGATAAAAAAACACCTAACATACTCATGGATAAGTTAAAGTACTGCAGCTCAGCTTTCAGATCTTTAAACACCCAGTTCCAGATAAGGACTCCAGGACAATGGAATCTATGAGGATCACATCCCTATGAGTGCATTAACTCTCCTAAGAAGCACATATCTGGTGAATGAAATACATTTGTATCATATTTTACATATTGAATGTTTCCAAAGGTACAAACTGGGGGAATACTTGAAAGCTGGTGTCAACACAGTTGACAATGAGAGAAGACTTACAAAGTAGCTAAAGTGAGGACTTAGTATTTTTGATCAGCCACATCTTGTAAACAAGAAATTCTTTAATAACAACAAGCAGCAAATTGTTTTCAGCTGTATCGCACTTATTTTGTTGGTAAAAATGCTTCTTAGTATATCACTTTGTTTTGTACCTGGATTGATGATTGAGTCCTCCTCATTGAACGTAACCCTGGAGTTTCTCCGTTTCCTCTTAGGCCTCTGGATTTCCAGATTGCCCTCCTCAATGGTAAGCATGGAGATCCTCTTGTTGTGGGCTGTGTTGAACTCTGTCAAGTTCTGGCAGAAGACAAGAGGTAATGGTAAAAATATCATAATGTAGCAAAGATCGATGAGAGTATTAGTTGAAAATAACATATGGGAACGTAAAACGCAGGGCAAGAAATAAATACTGGATTAATTTTCTGACTTTCTCCATGCAGATATTATCTTATCATGGTACCACATGTACCTCAAGCTCTGTCTCTTCTTCAGGAAGTCCAAGCAGTCCTTTCAGCTCCTCATCATCGCCCGTCTTATTGTCCCCTGTTCCAGCTGTGCCTTGGGTTTGGGGTTTCTCTCTGATGGTGTAAGTCCGTGTTGAAGCCCCGAAGGACATTGTGGAGTCTATGGGAATCTGTTGGGGCTTGTGTGCCTCCAGACGGATGTGTCCAAGGAAGGTACCATGTGCTGAGAAGTTGTCAATAGAATTTGCATTCATTACTTTGTTGACAAAAATGTTCCCATGGCTTTATCCCCCAGAAAACACATCAAAACCGAGAGAAATTAATAAATCATTCCAAAAGACTCTTGATCACAGAGCTGCAATGAGATCTGTTAATTATTTTTGCTCAAAAATAAAAAAGCAGGCATCATTTTTAATCAAATGATCTAGTTATTTTTGGCCAATACTGACTTATTCATAAACTAATACTGCTATATAAAGCTAAAGTGTCTACTAGTTGTACATGATTGTGACAAGAGACAATATTTTTCTTGTTCTATGTTTTTTATATTTAAGTGAATATGTTTCAAATGATGCCTTACTGCTGTTGAGGTCTATAAGAAAGACCCTCTTCAGGTGTTTGTGGTAGACCAAGGCTGCGTGGACACGTGAGCATGACTGATGGTCGATGGTGAAGTCACACCAATCTGGATTTCTTCCAAACAGGTAATACTTCTTTTCATCTATAATCAGTTTCTGGAGCGAGAGAAAGTGTCAGTCAAATATCGTCATTGGAAAAGAGGAATGAATAATAGATGATCAGTTAATTAACAAAGTGTCTGTGCCTTTGAGCCATAACTTTACAGTGCTACTCCCCACTGAAAAGCTTAAATCTCAGGGCTGATGCTGTTCTTGCACCGTTTGAAGCCATGCAGCCATTGACAATCCCAGTGTTCAAAACACTGGGACAAAGTGGACTGTCAGGCTCGTATCTGGTGCTTTTAAACTGCCCCTAACATGTAGTTTTACAACCTTAAAATGCGTGATCAACAGAGGGAAAAAATAACCTTTAAAGGGTTTCAGTTACCTCGATTAGTTTGTCTCCCTTCATCACGTCTAGATGGAGCCCTGGGGGCGGCTTGCCTGCCCTGAAAAACAAGTTGTGAAGGTTTTGGTTGTTTGAACGATCCCCAATTCAGTTGGATACAAAACCCGCTAATTTAATACCCATGCGTTAGTGATGTTATTTGTAAAGCCTTCAACAGGAAACAAAACATCCTTTATTTAAGCTAGCTTATTAAAACGCTTATGGCGGTCGTCATCTTCTGCAGGACAAATGTAATTTATCACATGGAAATTTTGTGGTACCACATTTTATCATTTATTTTTCCCAATGGATGCCTTCTGTATTTAAAATACACTCTAAAACCAATATATACGATTTATCCGATTCGAAAACACCCTCGTTTATCCCTTTATGGGGGCGTTTGAGGGGTTAGCATACTAGCTCGCTTGGCTTCCAGTGTTAGCTGTGTTCGCCCCACGCGCCACCTTCAATACACATCTGTTATATGGATGCGTGCACGTTATTCTGCTCATGTGCAGTCAGTGATGCATTTCGAACATTTTGATCAACTTTAGCATGTGTATTTACTCACCATGATGGACAATCAAAGGGAGGAGGACCCTCTTTGCTAACTTTAGTCGCCATCTTGCCTCATTTTATCAACGCCGAGATGCATGTTGGGTAAGCGTCGCTTTGGGTTATTGGGAGTTGAAGTCCTATACACCATAGTTAAAAACAAAATTAAAGATGAATAAAGAAGAAATAATTAAATTAAAAGCGCATACTAAATTTTTGAATAAATAAGCATATTTATAACGTATTGGATTAATAACGTGAGGGTTATTTCAGTGACTGAAAAAACCTTTTGGTGGCCTAATTGAACACTAGAGGTTATCAGATACAAAACATCTAACTCAAAAAGTACATGTTGCAGAGAAAAAAAAATGTGGTTGAAATGTAACCTCTTTGGCTTTTGTTATTTTAGACATCTTAAGGTTTGATTTGTGTCGCCAGGGCCTTTCCCCTGAAGAGTGTTTGTGACTTGCTTAACATCAGCCGAAGTTATGTCCACCTGCTGAGGAGACCGAGGTCATTTGGAGTGTGCATGACTCTGCTCAGGATATTTTGTGATACTGTGGTAGCATCTGCACTTTTCTATGCAGTAGGACTAGAAGAGACTAGAGACAGGCCAGGAAAGCCAGGTTTGTCCTGGACTGCTCCTTGTACTCTCTTGAAGAGGTGGGTGAGACAGGAGGATGCCAGCAAAGCGTGCATACTTAATGAATGAGCCCTCTCACCTGCTGTAATAAGTTCATTCAGCCGCAGATTGAGATACCCTGCAAGATGGAGCTTTACTGTGGGTCTTTCTTCCAGTTTGTAATAAGACTTAACAACATCAGCATCTCTGTCTGATGCCAACATTACTGTACTCACACCACCATGCCTTTCATAACACTATTGCAGATATTTTTTCATACTCACTGGTGGTGCTACAGTTTTTCTTGTGTTTAATTTGTTGCAAATTTGTACATATTGTAAGTTTCTTCTTTTAGTTTTTAGTTTCTATGACTATCTCTTGTTCTATCATTGCATTCTGTTTGTTGTTTTAGTTTTTTTTCTTTTTAATTCTTTATGACCTTTATTTAATATTTCAGGATATAAAATACAAAAAAGCACCTTTCTAGCCCAGTACAGTACACCCACATAGCAAATTCACACAAAAGCCAGTGAAACAAACAGTACAGTGAGATATAAACAGTTCAAAGGTTTAACAGGTTCTAGAGCAGAGGACTTCTTCATCTATAGAGTTTTCTTGTCCTGAGCTCAGTAAGAATGTTTTTAAAAACTGTCATCTATGATCACAGACTGATGGATTACAGCATTTGCTAAGTATTGATGATGAAACAGAAAAGTCTTTCCTTTGTGTCTTGCCTGGTCCCCTAAGAATAGCACACTCCCACTTCCTCTATAGGCGTATCATATGTGATATACCAAGGTGACATCTGGTAAAAGGTTGAATTACGAAGGTAACAAGGGTCTTGGAAAAAGTGACTGAAACTATGGACCAGGTTGATAACTGATGGGGTTGTAGGGTTAACTTGTAAAGTGCTGTGGGTTTTGTTGTGAGCTGTGAGGGGGTTCCTCCTCGTGTCATAGAGGTGGGAGGATTCTTCACAGTTCTGACCGACAGAAGGAAGTGAGGGAGTTTGGTTTTTTTTTTTTTTCTTCAACTTGATGTAGTATCTCGTAGGTAGCATGAGAGAACAAAGGTAAAATATCTTACACAAGAACCACGTTTTAAGGGGCAGCATTTTCTCGGAAGTAAAGGAGGCCAGAGTCTCTTGGTGCTTGTCCTGGCCTAGCTGGGTGAAATGTCCATCTCTCCAGTCAATTTGACCTGTCAGCCCCTGTTGGGTAAAAGAGTGGAAGGGGCCTAAAGCCTTTATAAGAGGCTTTAGGTTTCTGAAAAATGATACATTTTATCTTTAATAGAGGAGTATTTCGGTCAGTAAGCAATACTATTTTTGATTTATTAAAGGTCTTAGATGTTTTTCTTTATGTGGTGATGAATCAAAGCCTTATACAGCAATCAATTAATTACTCATCATCCCTTCAGAGCTCAGCTGTAAAAGTTTCAGTCATATCACTAGGCCTCAGTCTGTGAATGCAAGCATTGTGCAAAGGCTCCTGTGACTTCCTTATTTGCTCTTGTGGTTTCTGACTGCGAACACATCACACTCTTTTTTTTTTAATGCTTTTCACTTGCCGTCTGCCTTCATCTTTGCTCACAGCACACCCAGGCAGCAGTGATGGCAGACATTTCTGCTTTGCCACTTCAGCAGCTCATTGCTTCATTGGACAACTCTTGTCTGCCAAAGATTCTACAAGTTTGCTCTGGCGTGTATTTTCAAGGTAGGCTTTAACTGTTTTATGGACTGGAAAAAAAGAGGAAGGGATAAAAGGTTTTTTTTTTAAAACAAGACTGATGTGATTTGCACTCGTCAGCGTTTCTGATTTGGCCCTATGCAGTCATCTGGCTTAAATAGTTCATATTTCCTCCTAATCCTCAAGAAATAGAGGTTCTTTAAGCAAGGCAGGAGAACACAGTGGTTTTAGTCAAAGGCAATTTAGTACTAACTTTGAAATGGACATAAAAAGTGACAAAGACATTTTTGCTTATGCTTCTTTCATTTGCTCATTTTGATGTTTGTTTCATACCTTCTTCCCTTTTGTTTTAGGGTCTATATACGAACTCTCTGGGAGTGAGGTGTGCTTTTCTACCGGGGATCTAATCAAGGTCCTCGACATTGAACTCATATCTGTGTGCTGTGAAGACGTGAGCAACAATGAGAAGTTTGAGCTCCCTATTAACCACAAAGGTCAGTCAGAACTGAATGTAAAATTCTCCTGAGAACAGGTCTTTTTTTTGTTGTTGTTTTGTAGCTGATCACTAACACTCGTTTCTGTCTCTCAGGCTTGTTCAAAGTTGTCCCGGAGGAGATGTCGTACAGTTCGATGGAGGAGATGATGAGCCTAAGGCCCGTGGGTCTTGAATCCTGCCTCCCCTTCACTTTCACCTGTAGCTCCAAGCTGACCATTGGAGACTTCACACTGGGTGCTGGTAAAGCTCTGACGGTGCTCTCTGTCGGGCAGCGTGAGGGTGAGGAGGATCAAGTGCGCTGCCATGTTCAAGGGCAACAGGAAGCCTCTGCAGAAGTGTGTATTCCCCTCTCCACTCAAGGAGAGTTCAGAGAGTGTGAGAGCGAGGAGCGCTTTACCCTCCAGGAGATCATGTCCTCCTCCTGCCTGCGCAGCCGTAGGTTCTGTTTCGTCAACACCACCATGTGTGAACGACCCCTCGTCCTCAGTCCTGTTTACGAGGTGCACGCCATCATGAACTGTAAGAACCATGTCTTAATTTTAGTTAGTATCCTTGGGTGATTTGAGTCGTCTGCACCTTACTTACAAACATTTCAAAATAAGACTCAGAAGTAGTTGACCTTATAAACAGAATTGATGTTTGTTTGGTTTTTTCTTCTACATGTAAACGACAGCAAAATGGGACATCCTATGTATTCACTTAGTACTGCACTTAACATTGTACTACCTAAACAGAGCTGAGTTTCTCTGTTGTATTTCTTGTTATCTAAAAACTTTTAGGAGGGAAACACTTCATTTCCAGGCAAACAACAGTCATATTCCTATTACTTTATTTCTATACATGAAACCTCCTGTGGGTATGTTTTTTTTTTTTTTTTTCTTGCTGATTTTGAAACAGACTGACCACAAACCTCTACTTGGCTTACAACAGCAAACAAAAGCACCAGCAAAATTATATTATTACTTTTTCTGTGTCACTGAATTAATACCTAAAACCTCCAACCATGGGGCAGGTGTCAGAATATATGACTAACCACACACAACAAGAAATAGCCTGAGACATTGACCAATAATACCATCAGTGAAAAACTATTTGTGATGCTTTTAAACTCGAAAACATTTAGCTGGTGATCCTGTTAATATATTTTTCCTTAAAGCTCCTCTGAGAGACTTTTCAGTTGGATAGTGTTGTACCTCTCTTTTCTTTACTAATATTGTCCTGCACTTATGTCGATCATGTTTCTATCCTGATAGTTATTAACAGCCAGATGAACCACTCAATGAGTGTTATTTATGGTGGAAAAAAATGTTAATCAAGACCTTTAAAGCCTGGTGTAATTCACAACTTCATCTGGTGCCTACCCTCTGGCTGAAACTTTAAAATCGGAAACACTTTATTGATCCCTGAGGAGAAATTACATTTCAGTTTCATCCCTTCCAAGAAACATTTCAGGTTATAATAACAAGCTATCTAACAACTCCTCACAGGAGCTTTAAGTAAGATTTCTGAGCAGAGAAAGTATTTCAGAAGTGGTCTTTCCTGTTGCATGGCTTCTTTTCAGAGTGGAAATTTCACATTTCCAGTGAAAGCAAAACGAAACACATTTGTTTCTGACATCTTCTGCTTTTACTGTGTACTTTCTGTCAGCACTGAATGATTTTAAGTACTTTTTGGAGTTTAGCACACCAGCTCTTTGTCTTATTAATGCTACAGTAAAAATTACTGTATCTTCTGTGCTGCTGTGGATCAGTGGTTAAGCTTGGAAGTTGAGGAATTCAATCCCAGGTCTTGCCGTCCACTCTACCACAAACCAACACTGATGCTGGCAGCAGTTAAAACTGATCAGCGCTTATCATAACAGCCTGAAAGCCAAATGTGATGTGACGTGGAAGTGCCTTGAGTGGTCAGAAGATATTGAGAGTGCTATATAAAGAGCCACTTTGCGCTTCTATAACTGTTTCTTCTTTTTCTTGCAGTGAGAAAGAACATATTGAAATTTCCCTCCAGCTTAGAGGTGGATGTGGTTGACGTAACTGAGCTGTGTAAGAATGTGGACTTCGTAACCCCTCTCAGTCTGACAGAAGTCCAATCCCAGCCAGAAGGAGCTTTCCCAGCAGTTGTGGAGATATTGGAAAGCCCAGATAACCGCTCTCTGTTCAAGTGCAGCTGGCTGCCAGAAGTCAGCAAGGGCAAGCAGCTGATTTTCCACAAGCCAGGAACCTCAGCTATGGCTTTGTTGTCCAGTATGAAGAGCAAGAAGTTGCAGCAGTTCTTCCTGGTGTCGCAGCAATATGGGGGCCGATTGCGGAGGCGGCCCAGGGAGTTTAACTCAGCATACCAGCTTTATGTCGCCTCGATCCAGACGCCGGGGTTAAAGGTCAGTGTAACGAGGAATATTGAAGAGGTCGAGGAGGAGGGTCTGCCTGCTCTCAGTGTGGGGGAACAGTTGGAGGTCATACGGTGTGACAGGATGGAGTTGCCTTGTGACAGCAGCAACAGAGCGAAGCAGTCAGTCGAGGCTCTGTTGTGTCAGCGCCTCCAAGAACCAGATGATGGGGACGAGGATGATGAAGAAGAGCCGGAGGAGCAGGAAAGAGAGGAGATTTTCCTGCCTCTCTACATGCAAGGTCACTTTATCGAGGTGCTTGGCGACAACAAGAAGTACAGACTCAAAGACCTGGGGAAGGAGTATAGTTTGCCGCTGGATGTTAAAGTTGTGAGCCGTGATACTGAGCTTGAGACTGATCCCTTAGCTGGGTTTGCATGTCTCAGAATAGAGGCTGCTATGTTAGAGCCCATCATCCAGGCCAGCTTCTTACACACTCCAGACCGTTGTTTCGAGATTCCAATCAGGTGGCTTTCTATGTCAGTGACTTTCACCAAAGACACCCTGCCATGGCCCAAGAGCCAACCACTTGAGTGTCACGTGGAAAAAGTTACAGAGGTGACGGACTCTTTCTTTTATGAACTACAAAAACAGGGGGACTCAGGCGAGGCACCTCCACCGCGACCACCAAAGCGGAATCTATCTTCAGAGACGTCAAAAAAATCATCAAAAACCTCAAAGAAGAAGGAAGAGAAGTCTAAACATCGCTCAAACAAGAGCACCCCAACCAAAGAGATGGCTGATCTGACTTTGAACTGCAAAAAACGACCCCCAGCTCCCCTACCTCCAGTAAGTCTGCCTCCTGTATGTTCCACTCCCACAGGACAACTCAGAATCTAACTGTGGTTTGTCCTTATCATGTCTTCCATACATCATGCACCTCTTGTTTCTGTGACACACAACAAAAAATATGTACATTTCTCGCTGTCTGACTTGCAGGAAATCTGAAACGGTCAAATTCAGACAATACAAAGCTGAACGATTACTGTTTTCTAGTGGCAAAATAAGACCTAAAAAAAAACCTGACCCTCTCTTTTCCATTACAGGTTGACACAGATGATCAGCCTCCTCCAATTTTACCAAGGAAGCACTCAGGATTTGATGTGCAAACAGGAAAGGCTCTGCCAAACACTTACGTGCAAAGAGAGGAGTCAAAGAAAAAAGGTGAGACTGCACACTGGCAACATATATGAGGCATTGAAGACATTTTTTAATTCTAGTTTTTTGTAATTTTGTCATGAAAAGACCAGTGAAAGAAAAACGTCCCAAATTCTGTGCATTCACACTCGGCCAAAGGATGAAATCAATCCATTTAGCTTCATTTAAATGGCAAATTTCATACAAATCAAATGCAACTCGAAGTTCTTTACAGCACTCAGGGCGTAATGGCTGAAAGCAACACTACTTTTGATCTGCTCTTTGGAACAGCTAAAAGAGAGAAGCTAAAAGAACTGACGGGCCCTCTTGATTCATACAGAAAAGCAGAAAAGCTGAGATGTTGTCTGGTGCAATGACATGCAGTGTCATGGAAACTAATAAAACAATTAAAAACAATATGAAAACAAACAGGCAGGAATTGTAGCGAGAGTTACCGTACACTCTCCTTCTGGTTTTTATAAGAACTTCTGCCTTTTCATGAAATACTGCGGTGGCCCTGAAGGGCAATGAGAATAAATATTTCAAAAGAAGAAAATACATTTCAGAAGCACTAATACATTTTACAAACCAGTTATATTTTAAAAAAGACAAATACCTTTTACAAACCAGTTATATTCAAAAAAAGACAAACACACTTTACAGAACGTAAATAGATTTCATAGAACAAAAATATATATTTCAAAAAACAAAAATACATTTCATGGTGAAATTTATTTTGGGATTTGTGAGATTTATTTTGTGACTGGTGAAATTTATTTTGTGATCGGTAACTTTTAATTTGTGAACCGTGATTTTTATTTGCATTCTGTGAAATGTATTTGTCTTTTTTTTAAATATATTTCTGGTTTATGAAATGCATTAGTGCTTCTGAAATTTATTTTTCACTTTTGAGATATTTATCCTCATTGCCCTTCAGGGCCACCATAAAATACAGCTGGTTTGTTGTGCTCATGGCAGATCAGACAGGGAGCATTAATGCAGTATAGCTTGCTAATCTTAAAGCTTGCACTGGACTCTCTTTGTTGCTGAGAGAGAGATTGCCTCACTTTGCAAATGTCCTTAAATAATCAACACATTGCTGGTTTCTGACAAGCATCCATGTGGCTTAAAGTTAAAAGAAGAACAGATGAAACACATTGATTTCTTGCTCGTTGGGTTAAATCTGAGTACATTTAGCATGGATGCTAGCTTCTGTCTCTGCAACCGCTGAAACATATTTCTGTCTTGTCCTGTTTGAACTGTAAAAGTTTTAAGACATCCAGGTTTAAGTATCTAAAATATAGTTTAAAATTGAGTCACATTGCCTGTTTTCTGGGGATACTGTCACATAGAGGCGAGTGTCATCAGCATAGCTGTGGAAAGTGATGCTTTGTCACCTGATGACACTGCCTAGGGTTGGTATGCAAAAACTGAACGTCCTAGAATTGATTCTTGCTGTGATATTGTGATGGAATGATTATTGCATTACATGCTTAGAAGAAACTGAACTTCACAAATAAAAGACAAAACCATGTCCAAAACTGTTAAAATAAATGTTAAAATGAAAAAAAAAAGTTTGAACAAAGGAGAAATTTAAATGTTCACAAATTTTTTTTAGAAAAAAACAGCCATTTTTTTTGTTTTAAGTTCACCTAGCAAAAGGGCTATACTAGCTGTGTTGAATGCTCTACTGTGATACATCATCTCTTATTTTTGATACAGTGGAGTGGAGTACAGTGGAGTTTGACACGTTTCTTCTCAGCTGATGCAACAAACTAATACATAAAAAACTGTTTATCAGAAAAAGTTTTTGACACGAGACACCTTAATCAGGGTTCATCTCCCAGCAGTCTGAAACATGTATTGAATTCTGCTCTTTAAAACAAATTGATGACTGATAAAAATTCAGTTATTACTAACATGAAAACCTGTACCCCTCCCCACAGTGTCACTGCCTGAAGTGGAAGCAGACGTGGACAGTGATCACGACTACGAAACAGTGGACGAGACTTTGATGGACATGATGAAGACAGCACAGGAGAGTGTCATTTTTTACTAACAGAAGCCAAACATCACATCAGGACAGAATCCAAGGACCACTAAAGGGAAATGTTGTTTTCACTTTCTTTTACAGTCCCTCATGCGTTAAGTAATTTTGTGTGATGTACCAAGACATTTTCTCATTTTGTGAGACTTTAAAGGCACACCAAGCTAACTTTTCATATTATTCAAAATACTTTGGTGGATTTTTTTAAGAACTATATTTATGCCTGCAATTAATAGTCAAGGATGCACTTTGATATCTGAGATGACATTTTCAGCACAAACTGCCGACCGTGTTCTGCTTCTGTGCGCACCTTAAAGGTATTCTTAGTGAGGCTGTGCTGTGTACACTGATGGAGCTGATAGTTCCTTTGCTCTATTTGTATTATGGTAAAGTTCTTGTTTTAATTCAAACTATTCTGCAGGAAGTGGATCAAGCGTTGTGGTAGTTTTGGTGGCTGTAATATGTTGCTATGTAGTGAAATCTTTTTATTATACATGGGAGCCTAAAAAGCTAAATTTGAACCACTTCCTTGTTTTATTTCAAACTCACAGTAGGTATACAAACTCTAGAAGAGAGGGCTTCAATAAGGTTTTTCTGAAATGCAACAGCTCTCACCACAAAGACGACAAAACCACCAGTTCTCAAAATGAAATGGACCCTAATGCAGAAGTTCTCTCTGCTGTCAAGACAAACTGATGAACTGAGAATACACAAACTGCAGCACATTGTATCAGATCCTGTTTTTCATTTTTATTTTTTTACTCTGAGAAAGAATGCGCTGGACACCAGCAAGAATTTACTGATAAAATAAACGAAGGTATTAGAGCTTTTTGTGAATGATTGGTTGTTTTATTTTAGGACTGAACTTCAGAGGTGGTGGATGTATTGGTTTAATTCCATGTTTCAGTTTTTGGCTAGTTTGTTACCATTATTTAATAGAAAAGAGAAAAATAAAGATTGTTTTGGTATTAAAGTAGTTTCATTTAGTTTGTTCTTGTAAATGGCGTCACTCCAAGTAACACCTGTTTATTTTTTACAAGTCAAGACAAATGTGACAGACTTAACTTGCAATCTTCTGTTTGTGGTTTTACTGCAGGAGGCAAAAATGTCACTGATAAACAGCTGTTAATATCTTCATAAGCTTGCACACAATACTTTCCTCTTACTGGAAATATGACTGTTATGGGCATCTGAAACACATGTTTACTGAATTTATAAACCTTAGAAGGCCTGATTTTTTGAAAACTCAGTGTGACGACTGAAACGCTGAGGTCTGGTTTGAACATTTTCAACATCTTTTAATTCTGGCAGTATTAGTTACAAAGACAATAATACAGTGAGTGCTTCAGTTCCAAATCTTTAAAATTACAAATTGTTTTTGAAAGGAAAAGGTGGAAATAAAGAGTCATAGTTTTAACTACTTACAAAGTATTCTTCAACAGCAACACCTTAGGGACTTGCAAAGTAGCAGAAGCAGCATCAGGAATACAGGATGTGTAGCAGAATTAGTCGCACCAAACCTCAACCATGTGTTCTTCAAATAAACATCAACCACAGAACTTCAACCGTGACGGCTCGCAGGATTTCACACAGCATGAACATGTTCGGAGAGGTTTTGAAGTAACTGACAGCTCTGTGCCATTTAACCTGTTCTATTCAATAAAAATGGGACAGATGAAGTTTTTTAGTCGTCATTGTCAGTTGATTTGAAGTGGTCTTCATCGATGGTGGAAAAGATGTGTCCCTCGTTGCTGAGGAACTCCACTGCTTGCCTATAAGAGAGCAAAAGCATCCTGTGAGCATGTTTGAGTTCACATTTCTGATACAAATTCACTCTATAGAGTCGTAAATTCATGAAATCAGGGTGAAAGCATTATTGAAGTACTACCTAGAATTCATTTTCTTTTGCCTTGCCATTGTTAAGATTTGTTTATCTTGAAGTGCCTCATCACAAACGGATGTTAACATGTGAGCAACCGTGAGAACAGGCTAAGAGGAAGTTTGGTATTGAAATGTTTCAACTACTGATAATAAACTCTTCATTTAATCTTTCTAACTGTTATCATGAGCTGCACCTAATGAAGGTCTTTTCTTTCTTTCTTTTTTTTCATACAAAGAATATACCAATGAATTCCCCTTTTGTTCATCAGCGCATACTTAGAATTATAAAATCAAGAAAACTGATTAAATTTACATGAAATTTAGAGAAAGTAAAGCTATGACACTACAATGTAACAAATAAAACAAGAACATAAAATAATAATAAACCAAAAAAATATACAATAATTTGATGTTTCTGAAGACATTGAACCATACACACAGATTGGTTGCCTCACATAAGGTCAGTTTTAAGTCTGATCCACTCCTAAAACCTTTCCAGGAAATTACTCTGTTGCTCTCCTGTGAAACTATTTTCCACTCACAAATTCCAAAATCAACAGCAAAGCTTCTCTTTCCTATAACAGGTTAATAATAAGTCAAGTGTTTGGTGCCACTGGTTGAATAGAAACCTAGTGTTTTCACACAGAGAACTGTGATGGTGTGGAAAAGCTTCCTCATGCTATCTGTGGTCAAACTAGTGTATGACTCAAAGGTGACTAAGAGTCACATGTAAAATAAATGAAAGTGTGGTTAGAGTTTAACTTCTAAATAAGTTATCTGATAGATAAATTAAGTGAATTCAATGCTCCTCTATCCGGTGTAGAAAGAGGGTTTCATGCAGTGACTGACTCAACTGTTCAAATTAAACCATGACAAGAGTTCATCTTATTTTCCTTTTATCATCATTCAGCTTACTTGATGACAGGGAGACTTATGCCACTCAGTCTCTGCTTCAGCTCCTGGATGCTGATACCCTGTGCGTCCGGACAGCTCTTTATCAAACTCAGCACCTAGTGAGAGGAACAGAGGTTGACATGTTTCTCACAGATCACAAGATACTGCAAATACAGGATCAGCTTTTGACCAGAGGTGCCACCATCTAAAAGTTTCCTCTTCTTCTATGAAAGTTATTTTCCTGTAAATCTGAGTTCTAATTAAGGAGGTAGGAAGGAAGAAAACTTCTGCGAAAAATGTATCAGCTCTGCACGTGAGGGCTGTTGAAAATTATCGTTTTTCCAATGCATGCAATGCAGACACAATGATTCTTCTTCTTTTAAAAAGTGCAAAATAAAAAAAAAAATGCACAAGCAGGAACTGAGTTTGACAGCAAAGATTGGATTCAGGAGTGTAAGGTCAGTATCTACAGTATCTGATGATCACATGTACTTTACCTGGTTCTGGTTTGCACTTAACCCATTATTAATCATATCCATAGCGCCTGAATAGCTCCCTCCCATGTTTCCTGTGTTTGGCCGTGACATGGGTGTGACATCGCTGCTCATTCCTCCTGCAGAAGACTGAAAGACAAACAATAAAATGATGTTGCAACAAGTTTTATAGTTGCATCCTGAGAACAAATTCTCTAAGAAGTGTCACTTTAACCATCAGACCCAAATGTGTGAATGTGTGAATTTGAGGACGCTGACTACATGTACACTTTGTGTAGTGTGTCGACCAACTTATTGATGTTGTTCAAAAAATGCTTCTTGTTGTAACACCCTTGTACTAAAAGACGCATCGTATAACTGAAGGTTCTCACCATTGACTGGGATTTGTTGAGCACCATGTGAGCTTGAACGACTTCCAGCATATGCGAGGTGATTTCATTCATGTCCTCCAAGGGCCTGACGCTGAACGCCACAACAGATCTGTGGTTCTGTGAAGACAAGACGTCAAAGATATTATTTGACAATCAATTACAGAAATACAGCATATAAATAAATGTGAAACAATCTAATGTCTGACAAAAATTCAATTTTCAAAGTGACTAATGGCCTTTAATTAACATACAGCAAAGTTCTTTTTGCTTTTAGTACAGAAAAGAGGATAGGCACAAAAGTAACTTACCTGAAAAGAGCGAAGGTTTCCAGAGACTTTGACATATGTGCCTGGAGGCAGGACAGTGCTGTCTACACCTGGGTCCTTAACAAAAAAGAAAACAGTGTTACCAAGGTAGTGGATTTGTGCTACTCCATGGTGTCAAAAGACTGATATGTCTACATTTTTAAAAAGGGGTTACTAAAGCCTGGTCAAGTGTTTTTTTTTTTTTTAACGAGTAAAAATTGATATAGGGGCTGCACAATAGTGTAACAGTTAGCACTGCTGCCTCACAGCAAGAAGGTCACCGGTTCCCAGCTTGACCGGTGGGCCATTCTATGTAGAGTTTGCATATTCTCCCCATGCATGCGTGGGTTCTCTTCAGGTACCCTGGCTTCCTCCCACAGTCCAAAAACATGCCTCTCAGGTTAATTGAACACTCTAAATTGTCCATAGGTGTGAGTGTGTGTGTGAAACATTGTCTGTCTGTGTCAGCCCTGTGATTGACTGGCAACCAGTCCAGGGTGTACCCCGCCTCTCGTGCAATTACATCTGGGATAGGCTCCAGCCACCAGCGACCCTGAACAGGATAAGCCGTTCGGACAATGTATGAATGAATGAGTGAATGAGTGAATGAATGAAAATTGCTATCGATGCAAGTACTTAGTTGGAATCTCAAGTCACATGCAGACTCAATTACATAATCACACTTATTCCAGTGTTCTTATCATCAATTAACGGCAATGCGATGCATATTGGATGTTTGCCTATCATAACTTCTACAACTGATTTCTGATGTATGTGTGAGCTAAAACTACTAAGAAAGATGTGATTGACATTGGCCATAAAAGCAGGAGCTATGGGTAAATTTTGAAGAACCACACCCCTCATCTAATGATGAAAGGAAAAACTTTAACAAAATGAGTGGACAAGAGTTTGAAGCATCCTCACTGACCTCTGTGTCCACCCACTGCTTCACATCCATGGGAGCACCCGTCATGTCATCCACCTTGTACTGGATATTGGTCATGGATTTGTCTGTACTTCTGATGACACCAACAATTGTCACCTATGTCATAAAAAATAACAGTTTACACACAGTGAAATCAGCAAAGTTAGATGTCAACACATTGATTATCCCACAGTAAATATATTTTGGTGCCACAAAAGTGGTTAAGTTAAACAGCTAAATAACTAATATTGCATGGCAAAATGACACAAAGCAAAATAAAGGCTTAGCTTTAGCTTTAGGAAAAGAAGTGATAAATCACAGCAAAATAGATGATCACATGTAGTTAACTATCACTCAGTAGGGTTTCCACCAACATTTTGAGGCTGTGCTATTTATTGCTGCAAGTTTTTTTTCGATCAAATATCTCACATTTTATCATTTAAGCTCTTATTTTGCGATTTGATGCAACTTGTTGAGTTTTACAGTGTGGCAAACATTGTTGTAATGCTTTGTCAATAGATCTATCATTTGATAAGGCATATTTTTATTTGAGGCATTTTAAGCAAAATGACACAATCTATTCTCTGCTTTACTGTAACTCACCTGAGCAACTTCTACTTCTCCAACTCTGAAGGCCTCATCAGCCTGAGATGCAGACATCAGCTGAGACACAGTGCAGGGGATGATCTGGTTGGCACGAGCTCTCTGCAAAACAAATAGAAAACATGTTCCTTTCTCTCTGGTTCAGGGCCATAAAAGTTTACACAAGACAGGGCTAAATTCATGATACACTGAAACTATATCTTTTCAAATGGAAGGTGGAATTTAAGGCACGATATTCTTTATTGTTAAATGATAAGAACAATTTTCTAATCATACATTTGAACAACTTGTTGTTAAATAATTAAGATCATGTGTTGTAACGTTTTGAACTGTAACACAAACCCCTTTCTTCTCTCCTCCCTGGGAAAGGGAAGGTGATGCGAACCCTCCTGGGGACTGGGTGTACCCTCCTCCGACTGTACTCGTTGCACTGTATCCTCCTGAACGAATAAGAGAGAACAGAAAGCCTACATGAGGAAGGTCTTTTCTAAAAAGCGGTGTTAGAAAATTGGCGACACAGTACCAAGGAGGCAGTCAAACTCAGCGTTCAAGCTAACGTTAGCACCTGCCAGACAATGTAAACAAGAGGATATATCTACGTATTTAGTTAAGCAGTGTTTACATTGCACTTACCCTGATTCCACATGGTATGACCTTGCAAATAGGTTTCTAAAAACAACTTGAAACGTTTCTGTTAATGTGATAGAAGGATAGCAGCTTCCCCTAACTGTGTTGAATCTTCCTTGGATAGTCCCGCGCGCCAACTCAATGTACGACGCATGCGCGTAACAGAAGTCCCGCGAAACCCCACATGGACGCCATAATCGATATTTCTGCCCTGTTTTTTGCTTGCCAGGCAGACTAATTCTATGTCTCTGTCTCTCAGTGCGATTAGTACCCTCTGTTTTGTTGATATCTTACACTTGAACACTCATTTCCTCATTTTTTTCACTTGAGCAGAGAATTGTGGGATGTGCATTATTTTGGAAGACCGTAAAAAGTGGTAAGGAGATAGCTGAGCCTGTCAGGTAGTACTCCGGACAATCACATACACAGTGTTCAAGACGTTGCTGCCTTCGTAACCTGTTGGAAATATTAGACGTACACAAACCGTTAACGATGTTATGTGATAACGTAGGTCCATATAACACAAAAATATGACTTTTAATATTTAAATGAAGACCAATTAAGGCTTTTATTGATTAATGGCAGACATTATTTTCCCAGATAATCCAAAATTTCAAGCCACATTTTAACCTAGTTGACACATTAATGTTAACGGTCACTGTAATGGCATGAAATTCCCAGAACATTTTAGGGTTATCGCCTCTCTACAGTAATGCCTTTACTTTGGAAAACACCTAGCTTTGGAAAATACGAGCATCACCCAAAGGCAACATACGCACCTCGAATCGGGATCCCGACTTTCATCTCTCAATACATGGGGAAATATCACAACTATGTAAATAAAATTGTGCTCGATTTGTGAATGGACTTGTACAGAAAATAAATAAACTTGAACTGCAATGAAGAGAGACTCACTTTAGCCCATGCACGTAATTATAGTTAGGAAGTATTTTTGCACTGAAGCACCCGGATCAGTATTTGAGTTGTCTTAAATACACTGTCAGATTTATTGATAGAGCTGCTAGTTCTCGTTTTGCACTGATATTGAACTTTTTAATGAAGTTTATCCAATGCAGGAAAATTAACAGAAGTCGGAATATGGATTATTATCTACATAACGGACCACCTTCAGCCCCACAACGCGTCATCAAATGCTATCTTATCTTGCTTCACTCCTTATAGTCTCACCTCTCGATCCCGGACGTGATTTTTGTCGGAAGTTTGCCTTCTTCCAAGACTTTGACATGTCCACTGTTTTTCTTCTCTTGAGTTGTCTGCTGTTCAAAAATGTCTTTGCGCTGCCAGGTAAGTGAGGAAAAGTGTTTTAATCTTATTGTATATTTTACAAATAACTGAAACAAATACATAATCAGGAATTTCATGTGCGCATTTTTGCATCGCTTTATCCAGGGAGCTTCTGGCACATCACGGACCAGCACTGGGACCCAACATACAAGCTGACAGATGATCCTAACCTCGTGTGCGCATCAAGCAGCCAAAGACCAGCTGCCACTGCGGGACTGTTTGGAGACTATGTTTGTGACTCGCCATGGCATCTTATCAACTCGTCTGTGTATGCCATGAAGAATATTCTACCAGACCCGGACTTCATCTTATGGACAGGGTTTGTCACTGACTTAAATACTTTTTTAAGCATCCTGCTGCATAGGATCCTGTAAAGTCATATTTACGCAAATGTTATGTAACAGACAATATTTTGAACTGCTTGGTAACACTGACACCAGTATAACTCATGATCCAAAATTACTCATTGAACTGCCTCCAAATGTAAACCATCATTTGTTGTGTCATGTCAGAGATGACACCCCGCACGTACCAAATGAGGACCTGGGAGAAGAAGCAGTGCTTAGCATCATAGGAAATCTCACTCACATCCTAAAGCAGGTGTTTCCAAGTAAGTGTGGCACTAATGTGGAGGTGTGAAGTAACAGATATGTAAGACAAAAAAATAACAAAATAATACCGCATAACTGTTCCCCCCAGAGACTAAAGTGTATTCTGCTCTGGGTAATCATGACTACCACCCTAAGAACCAACTCCCTGGAGGCCCAAACAACATGTATGACCAAATAGCAGAAATGTGGAAGGATTGGCTGGATCCAGAGTCCCAAAGAACTTTCAAAAAAGGTTGACAGAGACTCTTACTTCTTCAAGATGTGTCCTTTTTCATAACCTGCTTTATGCAATTTACTTGTGTATTTTTCTTCCCAAAGGTGGATATTATACAGAGAAGCTTCTGAACCGAGTAGGTTTCAGGATGCTGGTCCTCAACACTAATCTTTATTATAGACAGAATGAGCTGACAACAAACATAGATGACCCAGCTGAGCAGTTTAGCTGGGCGGACAGGGTCCTTACAGAAGCCGCTAAGAACAAAGAAAAGGTAAAGCACCCTGTCTTTACATGTCTGAATTAACACACTGATGAGACGGGGAATCAGTGTCATGGAGAATATTTTAACCACCATAAGTCAACACTTCCTGAATCTGCATCCTGCCTTACTGAAAACATGAAGTGCCTGTTTGCTACATTTATACTCACATCTCTTCCAGGTGTACATCATTGGCCACATTCCCCCAGGTTTATTTGAAAAGAAGAGAAGTACAACCTGGTTCACACCTAAATTCAACAAGATGTATGTGGATCTGATTCAGAAGCATCATTCAGTCGTTCTTGGACAGTTCTTTGGCCATCATCACACTGATAGCTTCAGGATGTTCTACTCAAATGGTACTGTGAGACTTTTCAGATTGCACCCCTTCAACAAATACCTAACATTATGATCGAGTTCTCAGATTTTAACCTGTGACTACACTGCGCAATAACGCTCAAAATAAGAGTCCAGATAAATTTTGGAACATGAGGCATTTTAAGGAAATGACCCTTCTGTTTCTGCAGGCTCTCCCATAAGTGCAATGTTCCTCAGCCCAGGTGTCACACCTTGGAAAACAACACTACCTGGAGTCGTGGATGGCGCCAACAACCCTGGGATTCGTGTCTTTGAATATGACACTCAAACTCTTCTGGTCAAAGTGAGTTAAAGTGAGAATCTGCAAACTTCATATACATTTTTAAGGAACATTGTGCAAAATAATGTGTAGTCTCTAAAATAATGAGTCTAACTTTTATATTTTGGTTTCTGTTTTGAAACACATTTTTATATGCTCAGGATGTGGTCACATATTATCTGAACCTGACCCACGCCAATGCAGTCAGTGAACGCTGGGAGAAGGAGTACCGCCTCACAGAGAGCTTCAGAGTCCCAGATGCTTCCCCTTCCTCCATGCATCAGATTCTGGAGCTCATTGCCAAAGACCCCTGCTACCTACAGAAGTACTATGACTTCAACTCTGTCAGCTATGACTTGACTGAGTGTGACAGTGATTGTCGTGTCGATCACGTGTGTGCAGCGAGAGAAGTAGACTTTATGAGCTATGAAGAGTGTGTGGTAAAAGAAGGAGCGACTGCCATTTATGCTGGATTCCTGCCTCTGCTCTCTGTGGCTCTAAGTCTAATGTTGGCCAATCGATGATGAACAATGAGTTAACAGTTTGATTGCAAGTTTCTTAACCAAAACACCCCAGGAAGAAAATGGGAAGAAATATTTCATTTCTAGACAAATATGCAGCGCAAGTTTTGTCTTTTCTAATAGTGAAGTAAAAAAACAATGTTTGGCCTAAGAAATCTTTAAAATGGTCTCCTCACTTTTACCAGCTGATGATTATATGACTATGTATTTCATTTCAAGTATTTATGGTTAAGTATTTATCATTTCACTCTGATAGTTGGGACCCAGCCCAGCTAATTTACTGCACCTCTTTGATAAATAAATAAAATCAGATTTCAATAAGCCTCTTTAATTGGTTTACAAGTAGTTATTGTCACAGGAGTCAACATGATATCAAATATGTCACTATCACATCTGTGCATCTTTATAAATCCTTGAAGTGATGCAATAAGTTCTGAAAATATCAGATAAAGCTAAATGATCTGGGTTATCTGGCACTTGCAGTTACCCAACCCTTTATAAAAGTTTTATGAGTTTGCAACAACAGTCTGGGGTGCAAAAAAAATGAAATGATGTTGACTGGACTTTGAGCCCAGGAAGGACACATTTATTGAGCGTGTGTTTTAGCAGTGTATGTGGTAAAGAGAAAATCCTGCGGTAACCAGTCAGTTCACACACCTTGGTCAGGCAGGGTAGTGCTCACTTCAGCAAGTTCACATGATCAGGACCTGTTTAGCTGAAGTGAAAGGCTGCATAGCTGCATTCAAAGCCTTGCTGTAGTCTTGGAAGCCCACCTCTGTGCAGACAGGAGCTCTCAGTTTTCCCTGCACAATGAGGCTGCACAGTTCATCCAGCATGGCTCGAAATGCACTTTCATCTGCAGCAGAGAATTTTAATTATTTCCTGTTAATAAAAACCTTTAAGACTTGAGTTATCTTTTTCTGTAAAGAAATCTTATGCCAGCTTACCTTTCGAGTGATCCCTCTTCCACTGAGTGACCCAAAACCCCCGGACTTTCACATCCTTAAAAATAAGTGCGCTCTGGAAAGAAGAAGTGAAGTGGTAGTCAAACTGAAAGCAAAGTGTGAATGTGGAAATAGTTGTACCTGAGAGCATTAGAGATCTTATCTCACCACAGGGACAGTAACTGGCTGTTTGGCCATTCCTCCATATGTCACCATAGATCCTCCTAATCTAAAATATGCACAACACATTTATGTTATTGTCAGACATTTCTTTAGAGTAAGTGTTTGGTTATGTAAACACTGGATTCAGTGTCCTCACTTTAAGTGACGGAGAAGTTCTGTGGCGCTTTTTCCACCAACTCCATTCAGTGCCAGTTTAGGCCTTGGGCAGCTCTATTTATCAGATAATAACAACATAATGACTCAGAGTCCATGTTTATTAACAGACAGCCTTATCAGTGCTTTTAACTTCCCTACCCACAGACCTTGAAAAGCTCCTTAATCTCAGGACGCCTTAGTGCTTCTTCTCTGATCACATGAGTCGCTCCTATGGCCTTCAGCCTATCGCTGAGCTGTGTGAACTCTGGCCTTTGAAAAGGAGAAACACAAGTAGGAAATTTAATGCAGCAATATATTCAACACCACATAAAAAACTCTGTTACCTTCAGTCAAAATAACTCACTATTAAAATGCAAAGTGGTACATAGAGGACACAGTGATAACCTGAGCTGATTCAGAACACCTATATATGTAGATATAATTGGAAGGAAACAAAATGAAATATAACTACTGACTCAAGAACACTTTGCAAGGAAAAAAAAAACATTATCTGATATGACTGGGCTTACCTGTCCCTGATAACATTGATAGTATTTATTCCCTTCGCAGCAGCTATTTGTATTACAGCCTGTCCAACTCCACTGTTAGCTGCATTCTGAATCACAGAATCACCTGTAAGAGGCAGAATGAGAGAGAGGGGCTTTTACAGCTTGAACAGAGTGCAAAAATTACATAATGATGTTGAGTATATCTTCAAATAGAAACCATTTTGTATTGTTTTTCATAAGTTTAGTATCTATGTTGCGGCTTCCAACATTTTACCTTAGCCGCCAGAGAGTGTGAGGTTGGATCCTTAGATTCATATTTGCATGACGCGCTATAGGTTATGGTCACACATAACGCTGAGATCCAAAATGCTTTTTAGGGCATTTATTGTATAAAAAACATCAGGCTATCACAGCGCTACAAGTTGGATATATGGAAGGCACGGAAAACCAGGGGATTTAACTGAAAAAAGGGGTGATGAGTGAGTGAATGAAAATGGCAAAGCGGTCAACAAAAAGTACGGCTGCCAACCCTGACTCTCTGTCTCTCATCTGGGCCACCCGGTGAAAGCGCACTTTTACGCACACACACACACCCGCCTACTCCCGTGAGAACCACCCCCAACTCACATACACTCAAACACTGTGATCCTCAGCCTCTATCTATATGTCTCTTACAATCTATGTATGCTAACAGTTCATTGTTAATGAACTACTGCTATTCCTTTCAAGCAGGTTGCTAACCAAACAAAAAAAGCCAACTTTCTTAAAAATCAAATCACTCTTTCAATGTCAAGTCTTAAAAGGGAACACAGTTTGGAGTGCTGTATAAAAAAAAAACTCACAGCTTTTAAATTACCTGGCTTCAGATCTTCAAAGTCAGACAGCATCCTGAAGGCAGTGCAAGGGTTGACCCCCAGTGTAGCAGCAGACAACAAGGGGATGGTATTAGGTAGTGAGATGACATCATCCTCAGCTAACACTGCCTCGGTCCTCCACGTGCCTGCACAAACAAAAGAGACCAAACTCGTGAAATACACTCATAGGAACCAAATAACTTAGACTCATATTGTAAAATAAGCTGTGGCTTACCCAGACCAGCATCTTTTGGTATTACCCAGTCTCCTGTTTTAAGGGACTTCACTTGACTGCCCACTTCTACCACTTGTGCCACTCCCTCATTGCCTCCAACAGCTGGGAGGTCAGGAAGTATAGCATAAGTGCCTAAAAAACACCACAACATGATTATGACTTATGTTTAAGAAGGCCCATGCTGTGTAATACTTATTTTGTCTGATGTGGGGGGATTAAAAACTTACCTTGGATCATGTTGATGTCAGATGGGTTAATTGGAGCTGCCAGAATTTTTACCTGGACATCCTTTGCACCTAAAGCAGGCATATTTATGTCTTCCAACCTGGCAACCAAAAAGTATGTGTTATCTGTGTGTTTGATAGAGAGGTATAAAAATCTAAAGTCACGTCTGTTCATGCTACATCCTCTTTTATTTTGTGAATCTGAGCTAATTCAATCTTTGTTTATGCTGTGCCAAACCACAAAAAGTGTTATATCAAGATGCTTTCCAAAAACAGTGAAGGGTCTAGACCTGCTAACATTACAAATTCTAATTAGTCCTAAAATTATAGTAAAATATAAAGAATCTATTTCCACAATTTTCCCCTCATTTTCTGACTCTGAGCGCATTATGTCAAATTAAACCAAATTTAGATTCCTGACACACAGTTACTTGGCTGGTAACAGAGAAAACGCAATAATAATGCGCATATTATTGTGTTTTCGCTGTTAGATGGAGTAAGAATGGAATACATTTAGGGCACTAGTCCAGATGAGGACCTGAAGGGGAACATATTAACTATGTTTCTGTACCCCGAAACCAGGGGGCAGCACATTGCTCTTGTGGCTTGGTGTTCCAAAACAAAGCGAGGAAGAAACTACTTGACAACATGCTTGGTTAAGCATCACATAGGTAAGCTTGATACTTTGAGGAATAACTTCCGAATGCAACGTTTTTGTTCCGGACGACGTTCAGGTTTGTTGACAATTCCAACACAGTACAAGGTAACAGTCGTTTCACGTACAACGGGGATTGTGCATTGATTTTGTAACACTTAAACAGCACTCTTACTGAACAACTTGAGAAGGGTCTCCGTGTTTTCTGTAAAGAAGAGCCTTGCATGTTTGTGTTGCAAGTCCAGCAGACTGTGTGAAAAGAGGAACGTTGACATTACCCCTGCGCCTTGAACATTTCAAAATAGCAAAGGCGTTACTTCTTCTGCAGAATGACCTGCTTCCTGAACAGGCTGTTTGAAGTGGCAGCCACATTGCGACGCAGGAATCTTCTTAAAAACACAAATACAACAAAACTATTCCGTTATATTTTCCATTTGTAGTGAGGGGTTTGCTTAGCGTTGGTCCTACTGTGCGGCCATATTGAACTGTAAGAGTGAGGTTGTGTCATTGGAACTTCAAATAGAGAACAGCGCCCCTTGTGTAAAGATACGGTAAGACATCGCTGTGAGATAGAACTGTATAACACCACAGCAGACCTTGGCATTTATTGGGTTATTGGGTCGAGAAACAGAGGAACTCATTGTGTTAAACGGTGGCTCTGAAGCGCAAAGCACAACAGCAGAGGAAAAAAAGAAGAAACAAAACAGAAATACAGAAGAGAAAATGCAAACACTAAAGAAGAAACACAAACAAAAAGGAGAAGACAGAAAAGGTAAGGTACCTAAATTAATAGAGCATCATCTTCTGGTTTAATAGACTGACAGGTACATTCATCCAATCAGCAACTATCCCTTTCAGCACAGGTGCCTACCTTTCCTTTTTATTTTATTGTTTTCTATTTATTTGTGTTTTTTTTCTCCTTTTTTTGTTGTCCATATTCACTTGGGAAACTTATTAAATCTTTCTTCATTAAGTTTAAGCTGGGTGGCCTGAGTATTCATACACAGTTATGTGTATTGCATGGTGTAGTGAATCTTAAATGTGGCAAATTTGTTGATCCACTGTCTTACTGGCAGAAATTAAATGACAGTAACTAACTGCAGTGTTAACTATTGTTATATCTTGGGAGAAGGAAAAAAAAAACGATACAGTATATAGACAGTTTTTGATTAACTCTTCTTTAACACATTTGTCTCCCATCATTGCGAAGTATCAGTAAAAAAAATAGCTGTACCCTCTTAACACGAAACTGCTCTGCATGGTGAGCAACTTACCATCTGGTTTAATGGTATTCGTTATACAACATGGTACATGCGTATAATGCAAAAAAAAAAAAAAAAAAAAAGAAGACATTTTGTAATTGCTTTTTATCATTGTGTGAATATTTTTGTTAATAAAATAATGCAATTAAAGACACATTAATTTTGAAATATTTACTAGGAAATGGAGCAGATCTTTACATATAGAAACATAATCACAGTAATATTTTGAAAAGCCTACATGCTGCTCATCATTGATAAACTAGCCCATAAAATCAAGATAGGAAAGATCGAGATAGTTATAGTTTCTGGTAGTAAACATTGATACATTCATCAGTAATAAATGCACATTCTTTAGGAAGTGTTTAGCCATATGTCTTGGGAGATACTGCACCATGAAAAATGGCCGATGGTCTAAAACAAGAAGTATCATACGAAGCACAGATAAATCAAACTGTGATACAGAATTCTTTGATGTGCTTCAAATGCTACCCAGAGCACTTACACGTCCTTGGATTTTCAAGGAATACCTAACCCATCTAACACCCGACAAGCATATCACAATAACACATCACTGAGGGGTCCAACTGGGTTGTTTCAATTAGAATGTCTTACATGGACTCAAGTTTTCAAGTAATACTCTGAAAACATTTATAGTATCAGCAGAATATTGCAGTAAATTTCAATACAACACTTAAATCCAATCTTTATCTAAAGAGTGGGTGTCACAATCCGATACAGAATTTATTAGATTAGTAAATGACTTCAGGTGAATTAAACATTTGTCAGTAAGATTGAAAACTTTGGTTTCTTTTTAGATTAGAAAAAAGAAATTGTTCAAGCTAAGGGATTGGTGAAACTGCTGGAATATCGAACTCAAAATGAATACCACAGATATGTAAAGAGTTGTATCTAACCGGAGCACAACATTCTTTTCATCATTTCATATCCTGAGTTTAATCCACACAACAATGTTTTCTGGTGCATCTGTCAAACTTGAAACACTAACACAGACACCACCTAAAAGCATCCAATGATATGGAAGTGTGAACTTATCCAAGACACATTCTTTTTGTCACAAGCATTGATAGTCTGAAACACCAAGTATCAGCCATGTGTTGAGAAGAGACAACCCCATATTATTCTACTAGCCCCAATCCCTTTAATAATATTCAACTACATCCCCATCTACAACAATCAAAGAGGAAAAAATACATTTATAGTGGAACATTTCTTCACATCATATCACATCATGGCAAGTTATTTAAAGAAGAGGTAAATAGCAGAATCACCATCACACTGTTTGTATGATGACAACGTCTAAGAGTTGAGGTAGCTTATAAATCTCAAACTCAACTGTTTACAATCATTTGAATCTTTTTTTTGGCAATAAAAAATGCTTCCCATCCTTCAGATGAGTATTAAGTCCTTGCTTTGTCTTAGGTAAAGACTCCTTGACTCCAACCAATCAATCTGAAGCATTCCCTGAGTTTTCAGATTGGACATTCCTGAGATGAGCCTTAGAGTAATGGAAGTTTTTGTTGTCTATCAGCAACCAAGTATATGTGGCACACAAAAATATAAAAAAAATAATATACAATATGGAACATATACTCAAAAGAGGAATAACTGAATATGAAAAAAGCTAATTAATGCATCTTACACATGATTAGTGCAGAGTAACGTTGCATTGTTTTTTGGCATAGATAGAAATAATGTGACTCTCTTCTGAGAGACTCGAACAAAACTAAAGATAAAAAAAAGAAGTCAACGAAAAAAAAAAGTCACAGTTAACAACAGTCCTCATTATACCATACACCTCTACAGTATGTGTTGTTTGTAAGCTGTGTGTTGAGATATTACTGTTACACTGTCTTCATACTGCATTCAGTTACTATTGAGGACATGACAATGATTTATCAAGCACATATGTTAAAAAAAGAAAATGGCAAGTACCTTGATGATAAAAGTGTTTTCTGTGATTTTTGTAGCTTTGAATGATATTTGACAGTTTTATGATGTCTACTAGAACTTAGGTTGCAGAGAAGCTTCAACATTAGCAGGAGAAGCTGCAGCACACTTGGATGAAAAATAAATACGTAGTATGATTCTTAAAAAAGGCTTTAGAATAATTTTACATATATATTAATGGATATATAAATGGATGTCAGTCTCCTCAGCTTCTCCTGTAAAACGGGAGTAAAAAGCTGATTAGCTAGCTAGTTCTACATACTCCTCCATGCAGGCATGGTGTTCCTGAACTATTACCCTACTAAGGGTCATAGGGAGGTAATGTCTTAAATAACTACCTAGATATGGTTCACAGTGGATACAAACAAAACACCAGCCTTCCCACTGGCAACATAAAACAGATTCTGCCTCATTTTATTCAAGTATGAAGAAGAGAGCTAGCTTGACCCTCAGTAACTCAGTCCAGGTCAAGTATCTTTGTTGTAGTAATGAGGTTCTTAGTTGGGTTTGGTCTCATGCTTGGGATTCTATCAAATCAAGGTTGAGGTAAATGTTTAGCAGCAGCAGCAGTATTTTAAACAGCAGCCAATAGAATGAAAAAAACTATCTAAGAAGTTGAAGGCTAAGTTATGAGTTGTGCTGCAATCTCTGCGTGAGACTTAGCCTGGCATCCCTAGACAGATTTTCTTGATGGGAATACGTTTGCAATTTCTTAATTGGGCAATATCATGAGCCACAATGCTATAAGTGGCATTAACTGATCATAAAGTAACAACACAGTTAGACATGAGCTGGAAGCCATTTGGATTGACTTTGCCGCCACCTAGCTTTGCAGATGTTCCACTGATACCTGGTATATATTAAGAACATTGCACGTTTTTTTTTGGCACATATGGGAACTGGGATGTACTGTTCCAATGGTACCACCATATATCATATGCTGAGGCTCTACAGACCAGATTACTGAAGCAGTTTTGCTTGGTGATATCAGACCTTCATTAGGTTTGAACCTCAGACCACATCAATGATTTGTTGGCAATGTTTTGTAAATACTGTAGTGCAAAGAGAATTTGATCGAATCCCAATTCTGATCTCAATCTCCTATATTGTATTCGAGGACTTCAGGTTCATCATCCGCAGTTAGATCGATGGTTTGAATAGCAGAGCAAACATGCATCAATGAGGTAGACAGCCAGCCAAAAGCTGGATAAGGGTAATGAAATTCAGCGGAAAAATAACTGACCAAAAGCTGGAAACTACTTCTGGTCGGACATTCATTTGGCCCCAGGATTACTGGATGGTCAATTGTCATATTGGCAGGTGCCAATATATAGCCTGTAGCTATACCTTACACCCATTCCATGTGTTGGTATGACCCCCCCCCCCCCCCCCATGTGATACACAGTCTAACATTCATTGCAGAGGTTCTAATTGATACCCTCTGTCAGGTCGCAATGTGAGGTAAACAGTCTGATAGGAGACACTATGGTAAGGCAGCAAAAGTGTAACTCTATTCTTAGCAAACTGAGTGTTCTGCAATAAAAAAAGCAGTACAATGCCCATGAGAGGGTCAAAGTGGTGCATAAAAAACACAAAGATTTTAAGAAAACTCATCAAGACAATTGGTTGTATGGTATAACTAACTACAATCTCAATCCCCTGAAAAGAACAGTGGTGATTCAAACATTTAGAAAGCGTCCTGAGTGCAATAATACAGCAGTATTCCTGAGTATAACACCAAATGAAAAACAAAAATAAACAAAAAACTTTCAGCAACATTCTTCATCAGCATTTTTTTAACCTGAGGTAGTTCCAAAAGCAGCTTTGACAGGTAGATGTGGACCATCCCTCCTATGCAAGCAATCTGATTGGCCTCTGTGCTTCCCCGGCATCAATGATGCCCAACTTCTTGTTTAATCAGATGTTTCAGGAGCTGATGGCATGTGGCTGTGCTCTTCCTCCTCTTCTTTTGAGGGGGATGGTTTTCCCTGAGAACCCGGTGAGGATTGTTGTGCTTTTAGTGCGCAGTTGGCAACCATGTGGTCAATACTCTGGCAGAAATGGCACTTCTTGGGCTGCGGTGGTAACTTGCACTCTTTGGCATGGTGGTCCAGGCCTCCACAGTTGTAACATCTGAAAGAGTCCATTAAAATTAGAACCAGTGTATTTTGAGTGCAATTTGCTGCGTTTTAAAAGAAAATAGTGCAATGGTGTAAATGGCAAGAAAAATACAATGGCCTGCAAAGCGCAAAGAGAAATCTACTCTTAAACTTTTTTTTTTGTGGAAGTTCATTATCCACCTTATCTCTGTGGTATTTTGCTTAGTAAAGATATTACCTCCAAAGTACCAAAAATCCAAGGCTTTTGCCCTAGTTGACCACTAGATGGCAACACTTTCCCACGGTTTACTCAGAAGTCACTGTTGCCATCAATTTTGAAGGGCATTCCAGGTCACACCATCTTGGTGCGCGTTCGGTTAAAACATCTCAGTGCTTCAAAAATTTTCAGAGACACTATAAATCTACAACTTTAATATGTGAAATCTTCTCCTAGGCAACTCCTCTCTGACCAGTTTTTATCTTCCAATGTGTATTACTGAAATGCAGGGCCCTTGGTCCCATGGATCTGTTATGGCTACTATGGCTTATTTTTTTTCAAAGTATCCTGAACAGCTTGTCCTATTTGTCATTTGGTCACTGCCAAAAACTACCTATTTGACTCACTGGGCCCTATTGTATCAGAGCAAGACATCCGTTTCTTCAGCATTGAACTTTAGAAATGAACACCATGCCAGGGTCAAGCAGGAGCCATCAGGGGTTCCTTCATCCACCACTGTTTGGACACAATCTATAGAATGGCCACGCGTGCAGGGGCGTAAGACAGATGGATTGTGGGCGTTCAGAGCTTGGCAGTACCACAGCAGACCTCCTGCCACTATAGAAGCAGCAGAGGTTTGGTCAGGGTTGCTGCCTGGAGGTCAGTGTGGCTTTGTAGTAGTGGCCGTTGGGGTGGTGTCAAGGTCTATACCACCATATCACTGCACCTCCCTCCATCAGCACCCATCAGGAGGCAAAAGGAGGGAAGGGGAAGTGGTTCTTTTGTCTAAAAAAGCTGCAGTAATGACCTCTGAACCTTGCCCCTTCGACCCACCCCACCCTTCCCTTCGACCCCCAAGCCCATCCCAGCCCCCAGCCCACTTGCATTTACTCATGCATTGTAACCATGACAACAGTGACCTTTCACCTCCTTGCTCAAGCTCTTACATCTGTTATCAATTAAATGGACAGGATCTTTTCCTCTACCTTCGAGTCAGATACACACTCACATACTTACAAAGGTGGTCTATAAAAAGTAAAGCTGGAAACAGCTGGTGGTGAAACACAACCCTGTAACTAAGAGCTTCCTGACTGTTGGTTATAAATATGATCAATCAATCATCCATAAACTAATGGAACACCAACCAGTGCTGCATAATGAAATGTGCTAGAGGGGAACGATACCTTATCAATGGATCAGTGTGGTCCACAGAGAGTTATTGAACCACAGTGGGCCTCCCAGGACTCTTTGAGGCAGTAATGATCTCTGTTCTCACACTGACTACTCTCTGGCTCTAATCACAAGTGACAGGAGGGAGAAGTTGATACACTTCTAACCCCTTTCTATATTCAGAGAAAAACACCCAAATCAAGGCCTCCCTTGGCTTTCTTCCTTTCTTTCTTTCTTTCATTCAGAGGAACATTGATGCCTCACATGAAACACTGAGATCTAAAGACAGGCTGCAGTACTTCTGTAACCAAAACCAAGCCCAACAAAAGCATCACACTTTTAATGTCGACTGAATCAAACAGCATTTTCGAATTTACTGTACAGCAATAAAGACTGTCATGCTTAATGCTTCAGCTATCACACAGCTTTGACTTCACTGGATCCATCTGGAATATTTCACCCATTTTTGTTACAAGAGTCAGCAGCAGGATAAACTGCAGATTCCAGATTAACACTCGTTTTTAATCTACTTTTTAATGCTTGATTCTTGAATTAGCAATACCACTGGTTTTTGGAGAGAGGAAGAATCTGTGTAAATTCACCAGGGGCCAGCAGATTTAAACAGTTATTGATCCAGGTCACACGTCAAGCCTGCTGGTGTGACCCTTGCGGGGACTAGAGCTGGGGGTTGGAGAGGAGGAAGTGGAAGGAAAATGGGGACTAACACCCTTGTATGTATGGTCCAAATTACATAGAACAATGACTGTTTGTGGACTGCTGAAAAATTTAAGATCAAGGATTATCAAGTTGTCACATTTTAAAAGTAATTGAGACTATTAGAAACAGTGTTTTGTCACTGCAGTGCACAAGCTTTTACACAATACATAACCTTGTCTTGATCAACTTTTAAGCTACAAAGCTAGATTTAAATTTTCTTGTTTGATAGTGACTAGATTTGAAAGTGATTTTTAAAAATCACTGAAAGATGTTGAGCGCCCACTTCACAAAGATGAAATATTTCTCTGTTTATCCCCAGTGTATTCCTACTTACCTATCTCCTTTTGACCGTCGCTTCTGGACCTTCTTGCCTTTGGGTCTCCGTTCACTACCAACACAGTGGATGCCACCTGGTCCAGTCACTCGCTGGGACTCGAAGCCCTTTGAAGACTTCTTGAAGGTAAACTCGACTGCCTCACCTTCCTTCAGGCTGCGGAAGCCTTCCATGTGCAACTTGCTCTGAAAGGTAGCATAGGGAGAAATTCAGCTTCAGAATTACATTTTTTGGTGCAAGGAACTCATTGATTTTGTTTTCAAAAAAGAGTCTTAAATCATACAACAGGGAGAGCCCTACCACAAAGGGGTGAAGGAATTTAAGTAGTGTCAATTCAGTTTCTCAGACCTGCTTTATTCCTCAACCTGGTTCAAACCCCTTCTATTATGACCCAGTGGATACTTTGACCCTAACCTGTCTTCACATTTGATTTCATCAGAGCCAGATAGCACTTTTTAGGCATCTGCTTTTTAAGGTGATCATAATGTCTCACCTTATAAACAAGCGCCAGAGAAATCAGAGTTTCACTCTACCAATCACTCTGTAGACATTTTTCCTTCACCTTTACCTCTATTCAATCTCATCTTTTTGCTGTGTTTGAGTGGTTAATCTGATGAGAATAACCTTCAACCCATCCCCCCTCCAGAGGAACAGCATTCCACACTGCTTCCCCCACTCCAACCCTCTTCCCACCCACATCACAAAGCCCCACTAACACACTGACCACCACCACTAACCCTAAACTGCAAGATGCAGGGGTTAGTGCTACGGTTGGGGGTGGGGTGAGAAGGCAGTGGTGCTTCTTTGGGAGGTTGGGGGTCAGAGGGACATTCCTTGGATAGTTGTTTGGCAGAAAGAGGTGGAAGATAAAAGTTGAGGGAAAGCACCAATGATTGATATCTCCCTTTAATATCAGTACTTCAATAGTGACATCTTTCTTTGTCAGAGAAACATGGTGACTTAATTTGGTATTGTGCGTGAGGAAGAGAAAGATTAGAGACGCGTGTTGGCTAAAGGTATCAATAAAGGAGGGACAATGAGAGGAAAAACTGATTCAGCCACATGTGTAGCCACACATTCTGCTTACCTGATGTCACTTTCAGTAGTGGTGGATAATAGTGTTTCATGCAATACAAATCTGATTTCAGGGTAATGTATAAATTTAGAGATGAAGAAGAAGAGGATAGGGTGTGGTTTTAAGGATAAACTTATCATGGGAAACCCCTCTATAAATCCTGGGTGGAAGTGAGAGATCAACTTGTCACATCTATGGCAGACATAGGAAGAGGGATTTTTAATGTAGAACGTTTGTTATGACATACACTAATCCTTATTCTTTAATTTATTTTTCAATAAAGTCACATCTGTCTCTTAATTATAAACAACAGTAGGAAATCTGCAACTGCTAAAACCACAGGAATCAGACTGAGCTCACAAAAGCACAGTACTTTAAGCCAGACAGGAGAACCATTTCAAGCTATCATAAAGGATACAATTAGTGATGGGTTTGGGGAGAGCACCAAAGAAAGACTCATCAATAAATCACTGAAAATTTCAGTTGGATTTTTTACAGTCATTGTTACAATCTGCTGCAAACAAGTGAAAAACATAAACAAAGGCACCATCTTCTCTAAATCTGAAGTAGTTAGTCACAGCTGAGCATCTGCTGCAAAGTCCTGAGCTTACTGATTGGAGGGCCATGATGTTAGTGTGACAACATGGATGTTCACAGAGCACAACCCATCAGGCCTCACTCTAGCCTGGTGACCGTTAACCCATTTCCTCTCTCATGTGTGACCTCCCCCAAACCCCCACAACGGACCTTCATGGACCACATGCCCTTCACCAGATCCTCCACATTCATATATCCACTCAGGTATGGGCCATGATGGCGTCTTTCAGAGCCTGGCGTTAAAGTGTTAACTATTGTCAGGATCTACCATAAACTTTGTCCAGAATGTGTCTGAAAGCTGAATGAGGCAGAGAGAGACATCAGAGCAGCGAGGGACAAAAGCAGGACTGCTGCTGAGACAAAGAGGGGCTCGGTCACGGCCGAGGGGTGCTTCATTCGGATGCATGGCTCTATTGTCCACCTGCACAAAGGCCAGTGGACCCTGGGAGTTAATTTTCCTTGACACGCGGCCACTAATTTTAGGGCTGAGGCCTCTTGCGTTGCCATAACCTCTTTACATCCATCATTGACACGCGTGTGTCTAACTTTTCTTGTGACAGAGAGGGAAGTAGGTCACGAGTTACGTGAATTACAAACTCCCTCTGTCAGATTGAAATTAATTTGTAGTATCTCGTAAATGAACAACTTTTCTTTAACTTAAAGCGACACCGAGTTCATGATCACCATGCTGGATTTCTTGAAAATCTGCCTGGATCACTGCTTGTGTTGTACTTTTTACTTTAAACTGTTGCAGGGAACAAAAACAGCAGAATTCTCTATCTCTGCGTGTTTTTTCTTGTTTGCAATGTGATTAATCAGGGTATAGCTTTGACTCTGTTATCATACAATGTTTAAGTCATAAAAACCCACTCTTGAGGTATGCATTCTCATTACCAGGAAAAAAGAAAGTCCAAAAACAGACCAATTTAGGGAGATGAAAATGTTTAGAGACATGCTGATGGTAGGACCTCTGGTATGATTTTTTATGAAAAAACTCCTGCAATCTGTCTCTAGTTTGACGCTTGGTGAGTTGTAACAAGGGAAATTTAGCTTTTAGCTGAAAAAGTAATCCCTGAGGGCTCCTCTATAAAACTAGTAGAGTAACACACACACACACACACACACACACACACACACACACACACACACACACACACTAAGGGGGTAGAGCAGACAGCAAAGAGCCTTTAATCACTTTATGACAGGAACCTTGAGGTGAATGAGCAGCTAGTGGGGACTCCTCTCATTCACATGCTAAGCCTTTATCTTATCAGACAGCAATGGAGGCGCTCACTCACACGAGAAGTGGGAGGGAAACGCACCCCCGCCTCCCATCTCACCACTAGTTGTATCTGAAAAGGTGAATGGGGACTCTGGGCTAAACCTGTATGAACTCAGTTCTTTCATACCTCATGCCAGTACAAACAATATCAACCAAACAACACAACTTTGAGCAGAGGTAATGACTCATTGGATAACTCCAGAGTTACATTTATGCAAGAGTAATCACATTTTTTATAGCCGCTTGATAGAAGTACTCAAGGTGGTCTTTCATGCCAAGTGATTGTGCTGTTCAAAAACCAGTGAAAGCTAAGTACAAAAGGAAAAGCTGGCACAGCCTTTATATTTTGATAAATAAATGTTTTGAAAGGTTTTCCAATTTAAAAGGGCCTAATATATGTCCCCAAACTTTACAAATTATATCCAAAATATCATTCAAGGCAGCAAATGCACTATGATTCTTCAAGTGCTACATCCACTTATCACTTTCCACTCACAAACCAAATAGTTGTCTGTTGAGAAGCTGCAGAGAGGAATCAATCACGTTGTCTTCCTCCTTAAAAAACAGCTTCCATGCAGCTCGCACAGCACTCACTGTGATCTATTACTATTTTAAAAGCATTGTGATGTCAGACTATTAATTAAAGTGTGTGAGCTTGAACCAAACGTTGATCCAAGTGTCAAGAGAAAACCACGAGGGAGGCCCGCGCGAGACTCCTCGGGCTGCAACACGTGTTTCCCTGAAGGAGAAACACCCACCACACCGCAGCGAACAGGCATGCCAACGTAATGAATACTTTCAGTTTTCTCTCAACATAAACAGGGCATTAAAAAATGTCTGTTGATGTAGTGTTTAGGGTTAATGTAGATTTCTAAACTGTTTTGAGACGTAGCTGCCTTTCCACAAAGATGGCTGAAAAAAACTGAATTAATCAAGCTGTATTAGAAACAGGTGGTCTGACCTCGCTCCAGCGGGGTAGAGATTTCACAAGCTTGAGTGTTACAGGCGTTACTTTGAGACCGTTTCATTTGCTTTTTGTTCCATGCTTTGGTGGCTTCACTTTTAATAAACGGTCGCCCTACCTGATGGACAAAAACATCAACCGGTTCGTCCAGTGGCACTCCCTCCCGGTTGGTCATGGACAGGAACCCGAAGCCCATGCGGACGTTGAACCATTTACAAACGCCAACCCCGTGTAAAGACTGCGAGTCCTCCTCGGTGCTTGGTCCATCATCCTCCTCGGTCTTGCACACCCCTATATAGAAATAAATGTTTCATTTTTTAATCACATAAAAGTTTTTTTTGTTGCATATAAAGCCAAGGAGCAAACTTGCTACAAAGTTTAGAACCGTTCTCTCGCGTTGTATCATCATCAATCAATCAATCAATCAATCGATACAACCCAACAAACCTCGCATGCATTTTTGTCGTATATGACCGAAAGTGTCGCAAAAGTAGCCAAAGAAAATAAAGTGTTATTTTTTTTTGCGGAGCATGAACGATTTTCTGTGAATGAAAAGTGATGTCGAAGATCAGAAATTCAAAGCGCAATCGCTTCATTAAAGCCCAGGGATCACATCACGTGTTTGAACAATGCACTACATGTACTACTCCAATTTAGCACAATCCCCCCTTTAGAAAACTTTATCATGTGGGCTATTGCAAATAAAATTTAATGCAATTTTTTCTGTTACTCAACCTGGGAATTCCTGGTTAGAAACGGAGCCCATGTCTTCACTTCTGCCTTGAGTCAAAATTAGCACCCACGCTACAGTATCTTCTTTATTTTAGCCCTCAATCTGGGTAATCCTCACAGATCGCCACTTTCATGCAAAATGCTGTGAAAAGCAGAAACTGCGCAGCGAGAGGGAAAGCGGGAGAGGGAGGTAAACAAAAGGGGGCTGGCAACCTATTCCCCTAAACAATGAGGGGAGGGGGTGGGGGTCAGCGGGCAGATTTTTTTTTTTTTCCTGAAGACCCCCCTCCTTTAAAAAAAAAGTCCTTAAAACAATGCAAGGACACTCAGCCCCTCCAGAAAGCACTTTAACCATTCCTAGAGATAAGTAAGACGCATCCCAGCATACCTTCTGCCATGTTTGAGGGCCAGTTTAGTCCTGATGCTGCTGCTGCTGCAGTGTGAGTCTCTCCTGCTGTGGTCAGCTGTGTTGGTCAACACTAAATGACCATTTCTCATTCAACAATCCCCCCACACACTCTCGGTCATGTCCACGTGACTTACAATTTTATTCCCTGAGGATTGATTGCAAATGGTGTTATGGAGGAGACGAGAAGTGGAAGTGACCAATCACGTTCAACATAAATAAAGAATCCAAATAAAATTTTAGACTTCCATCCAAGCCTCTGTTGTACACCACATTTCTCTCATTACAAACCATCTTGCGTTCAAATTTATGAATTCTTACGGAGCATTTTAACCTTTTTGTAACCGTTTATTTTTATTAAACTAAGTATTTTTTCTTTCTTTTTTTTGTTTTGAATTATCTTTACCCCCTGATATCTATTGTGCATTCATAACTGAACTAAATAGGGGATGGTACAGTAGCAGAACAAAACAAGGTGTGCTCTTTACTCCCCTGTTTGAATGTCATTTAATCAATTTAGGCTCCTTTAGTTATCATTTCAATACAAATTATTCTCATCAACTTCTTAAAAGACCATTCAGTCTGCATGCATGTCTTGCAGCAGGGAGTTGGTTAGCTGCCGCCTCGACATGCCAAAGAAAAATGATTGTAATGTTAATCCAGACGAGGCATGAGGGGGAAGTGTCTGCTCATGAAGCGATCGAGTCGAAAAGAAAAAGAGTTGTGATGTAAAACCAGAGCAGACTTGGACTTAAAAGGACACAGAATAGTTGCAAGGGGAAAAAACAGATAGTGGCAGCGGGGAAACAAGCAGCGAGTTTCTCTAGAGATGGTCAAACGAATTCATGGATCGATAGTGATTGATCACATCATGCAAAGATGTTGACTCGTGTCCTTGTGGAGTGATAGATTGATCAAAGACAGAGGAAAGTGATCTTCAACAATGCAAATAGAGAAATCACTAACAACCGAAAAATAAACGGCAAAAATTGCACAATTTTTAAAATTAAGAATCAAAGAGAACTAGCAACTTTCAGCACTAAGTTTCAATGAAGTAGATGGCATGAAGATTCAGCTTCATGTAGCATCAAATTCAGTCGTTGATTATACAAAATATCGAGGTAAAAGAGAAAGGCTCGAAAACAACCGTTTTTGATAACACGAAGAATTTCAGGAGCCGTTTTTAATATCAAACTTTTAAATTAACAGTTACGCTAGTTTAAACGAGAAAGTTTCATTTTTTGTGTTTTTAAAAAATAATCCGTGCAGAATAACGTGAACCTTCGCAGAGGTATAAACTGATAAATGGATTACAGTTTTTTCTATTTGCAACAGGCCTGATGGTGAGCCTACCTGTCCTTTTAGCTATAACTACCACAACGACCCCTTGTGGACCCACAAACATACCCACCCCCGCTCTTCCATTGCATAACCAACAACATTTAGTAGGCTATTTCAAACTATCATATCACATACCATATCATTGATCACATTAGTAGTAATTTCTAGAGAAATTAACATTGTGACACCAAACCATTTGATTCAAATCGTGGAGGGGATTTTATTTTCATTTGAAACAGCATGAAAGAGAGACAGAAACCCTATTATCAATGTTTTTTAGATATAGGCCTATTCATTTGTGTAATATGAGGATTTTACAGAGGTAAGAAATTATCTTGATACTTCTACATTCCTCTTTAACAGCCTGTGTATACTAGTAACAATATTTTACATTTAAAATTGATCTTAAAAAAGTAGAACTCTGAATATTGGAAAGTCAAAAAGGGAAAGAAAGAAAGAAAGAAAGAAAGAAAGAAAGAAAGAAAGAAAGAAAGAAAGAAAGAATAATGGAAAATAGAAGGAAATATGGATAAAGATTGAGGGTAAAGGTGAGTTAAAAGAAAAAAAAAAGAATGAAAGAAGGAGAAGTGGAATTAAAGAACAAAATAAGGAACAAGGAAGAAAAGAAGAAATACAGGATGCAAGATAAATAAATAAATAAATGAATTGGAAATAAATGATAGCAAGGAAAAGGCAAGAACAGAAAGAAAGAAAGAAAGAAAGAAAAAAAGAAAGAAAGAAATGTGCTTTCCTGACTTCTACCAGCTTTAAGAGACCTTACCTCAAATCCCTGCCTTATTTAAGACTAGAAACGTGTACATAAAAGAGCAGCTCCCAAGACTAATTCATCAGAACATCCTTACACAAATATTAGACTAATTTTACAGTCCATTTGGCTCTGGCAGCATCTTTCCTCTGCTTGAAAACATTAGTAAGAAATCTCTGAAGATGTCGAAAAAAAACTATTAATCGTAGCCTTCTTCGGTTAAGAAACAAATAAATTCAAAGATGTAAATGCTTATGTCTAGACAAATGGCTTATACAAAGTAAAGTACCTAATGAAGTGTCAGCAAGTAAAATCATCTCCAGGGGAGAGTGTGTTGGCAGTAAGCCAAAGCGTCTGGACTCTGGCCAAAGCTGATACTAGCTAATTGACTGCATAAAGTCACGTCATTGTTGCTTAAAAATGATTGATTGAAATAAAATTGTGATCAATGATATCACTCTTAATATTAAAGATGAATAAATACAATAAACAAACATTATCCAGCTCTCTTCAGAGGCTGTGTCCATACTCGTGTAAATGAGGTGGTTTAAATGAGTACTGACCAAAATATGTGTGCACACACAAGAATGAGTAGCATTTCCCCTCTAAATGAATAGCTTTCACTATCTACTTAAACAACTACGATTTGGGTATTAAGTCATTATGCCACCCTGTATCTTTTTACCTTTATTTATTTATTTATTTTTAAAAAAGGGGGGAAAGACAAGCTGGTTAGTCTTGCAGGTGGAGTACATGCCCTATATGTGAAGAGGCTATAGTTCTGATTGTACCAGTTGCTGGTTCAACTCCCAGTCATGACCCTTTGCTGCAAGTTTTATCATGCCCCTTTTTCTTTTGCACCTACAACTATTATTATTATTATTATTATTATTATTATTATTATTATTATTATTATTATCAACAAATGCCAGCCTGTACTCTGTACTTTGCGGTTTTGGACTACTAATCAAAACATTTTGTCATGGATGTTTTATTTTCAGCAGTACCTGATGAATATGGCATGATGAAGTGCGCTTGTGTTATAATATATGACCACTAGATGTCACTGTAACTCTTGGCGCAAGGCAAGCCACTTTGTCAAACTGTTACTGATGATCATCGTAATGATAACTACTTTCGTTCTCAATGTCTTCAGATGTGTGATTAGATTTATGAGCGATTCTTAGGTTCTGTCTGTGACAGTGGCAACACTATTACCTGCCAAAGTCATTGGTCTTTTAACTTATAAATGATGTAGCCAAATATTCCTTTCAAGACACATTTTTTGTCTGCATGAGGTCCAGTGATTCACAAATTAGTTTAACAGCCCAGAAAACGCCAAATAATCCATGAGAAGAAGAATCCAACCAATCACAAATGCAGGGAACCCCCGAAAACCATCGCCAGAGAGCATTACGCTGCGTCATGTGTCCGGTGTCAGGTGCACAGATCAGATTATGGGCGGGACACGGCAGCCAGCTGGAGGAGTGATCCACTCAGGGAGAGAGACAGTAAAGGAGCGACTTGATTGGAATCACTCCGGGATTATCCATCCTGTAACAGCATTAAGACGAATTCTCCAGCACAAAGGTTACTTTCTTATACCTAGAACAAGAGACTTTGTTTTCTGAGTCCTTACATGCTCTATTGCGAGGCTCATCAGAATGCAGGAAGCTGGGGATGCGGGAAAAGTTAAGATCCTCATCGCTACTCGTGCCATATAATCTGCATGGTTGCTGGACTTTAATCATGTAGCCAATTTATAGTTTTAAAATCAGTTGGATATTCTCTCGATGACATGCGGGGCACTTTGAAATTTTGCTCTTAGCCAGCGAGAAGTCTGAGGAACAGGACACAGACAGGTTTATTTCGGTCCTTGTCCCGTCTGAGCCCTCTGTAGCCTCTGCTTATCCGGACGAACATGGCAAGACTTCGGAGGAAAGCTTGCATAGTTCTGCTCCTCTTCACCATATTCGTCTTCGGGACTATGATGGGACTGAGGACCCTAAAGCCCACTGACGGCTTTTCGGATCTGGCTCCAGGCTTGGAGCTTCTGCCGATGATAGGAGGGAAAATGGACCGGCGCTCCGTGTCCCGGGACATCACCTCACCCCCGGTTCAAGTCCAAGAGCCTGCCGGCAGCAACACCAAAGCAGTTTTGTCTAACTCCGGTCCCGAGGGTACTATATTTTATGATGTTCATATTTTTTACCACATTTGGTATGGTAACCCTCACATGGACGGCAAATACATTCATTGGGACCACATCCTTGTTCCACACTGGGACCCCAAAATAGCATCCAGCTACCCCAGAGGGAGACACATGCCCCCCGAAGACATCGGCTCTAGCTTTTACCCCGAGCTTGGTCCATACAGCTCCAGAGACCCAGACGTGTTGGAGTCCCACATGGAGCAGATCGGAGCGTCTGCCGCAGGTACAGTTCAGACGTGTCGCGAGAAAATAGCTCGATGCTAGTTGGGGTATCTGAAGCAGGAATCTGTCCTATCTAAGCTCAAAGCTGCCCCGTTTGTTGCCGCGCTCAACATTTTCAGCACCACTCATCCACTGGACAGCTCCCTGAAAGCTCGGCTCAGTGCTGAATTTCTTTTCTACAGCGCAGACACAAACTTGAGAGATTTGAAAACTACATTTATGTACTAAAGACAAACTTATCAGGCCTAAAGTAAGGGTATACTTTTATGAGTATCTCAATTTGAAAATTAGTTGAAAATTAAAAGTTTAACATGGTGTAATAAGCTTGTAAACACTTTTTATAGTTTAGGAAAAACAGTCTGTAGTGTCAGTATTCATAATTATCATATTTCAAAATGACATAGGCTTCATTTAAACAACAGCCGGTTTAATGAAGTTAATTGTCCCACTTGTAGACTTTTCATTGAACATTCAAAACTCCAATAGCTAAATGTGTTGGTTTTAGTTATTTATTAATTTTGTAAGCATAAATAGAGTAACATTTTCACATCATCACGAGACCACATATACCAGAGTAACATGTTGCACGGTGCACCACAATAAGGAGGTTACTAGTTCATTTCCTGGCTAAGACCCTTCTGTGTAGTTTGCATGATCTTCCCATACATGTATGAGTATCTTGCAGGTGCTTTAGCTTTTTCCCAATGTCCAAAAACCCCAAGCCAGTAACAAATGCTTGCAATAAAAACAATGAACAAAGGTTGGGTTAGGTTGTGCTCTGTGGTTTAAAATTTGAAAACTTAAATAAGTTTGCTGATTAAAAAAAAATTCTAGCAAGCTAGATAATGGCCATTTTATAAATTCTGAGGACTTAAGACTTGCAACAGTTTTTAAAGGTGTCCATTTGTGCATTGAAAGATATATTGTCGGCCTTTTACAGCCCAGTTTTACCTTTCTAAAAGACAGCAGACTCTTGTAGCCTGATATCAAATAACAGCTTGGTGAGTCCAGCTATCAGCAGCCAACACATGATAGGCCCTGATGTTTCTGCCCTGCAGCTCAGTAGGTTATTGTACACCAACCGGAATGATGACCAGACAGCACGCCCTGTCTGCACATGGCAGCGACAGATGGATCATGGGAGCGCAGGCTCTCAATCCCTAACTAAAACAATCCATTAAATTAGAGAACACAGCCAGCACAACTCCAAACAGTTCCACTTGGCTTGATGACTGATTCCCCTCCACTTTACGAGGCTCATAAATAAAATGAAGAGCTGCGGCCATATTCTTAATACACACAGTGATGGTTAGGTACTGTAATATAATAGTCCCACACAGCTCCACAGCAAGCAGCATTGAGTTTAATGAATTACCTTCAAGTGCCAGGATCCTCTGGTGCCAGGAGCTGCTGTGGCTTACATGAAGTTATCTCTCAACAAGCATTAGAGCATGAGGCTGCATTTTGCTGCTGAATTTATGAGCTGTTACGCTTCATGCTTTACAGAAAGAGAGACACTGCCACTAAAACAGGATATAAGTAATGATCCAAGGATGACATGCATATACATCAGTCAGGTGCAGGGTATGTGAGCAGGAAGGTTTTAGGATACAAAAAGGAAACTGGCCAGTGTACAGCTCTGGATGGAATAATGAGCTGGTCTATCATACACATACCCAAGGGCCCAAGGAGTCAGAGGTTATCTGGGGCACAGATGAAAGAAAGCATTTCTTCTTGACAAGAAAGTACAACAAAGAGAGATAAGCAGTGCACAAAAGGACAGAGGGACAATCTGATAGAGACCAGGAGCACAAAAAAAACTCAAAACAAATTTGTAACAACAACAGAAAGACTACAAAGTGATGCAAAAAGGATAAAACTGCTACAAAGGAATGGGAAAACTCACTAAATTACTACCTCGCCACCACAAACAGCTGCAAAACATCAAAACCCAAAGCAATTCTACTTAAAAGAGATGCAAACAGATTTAGAAAAATTAAAAAAAACAGCACAGTAATTACAAGGAGACACAAACCAACCACAAAGGTTTAAAACCAAAGAAAGACAAAAATAACTAACTTTTGTTTATGTTGGTGTGTCCACTGAGGCTTATTTCCTAGAATGCATTGTCTCATTATCCGTCCATGCATCCAACACCTTGCAACGAACCTGTCTGCCATCTGCCTGTGTTTTGTTCAACATGTGCAGTAATTACCCTAATGGATTTCCAGAACAGATACTTCAAGTGTGTTCAATGAAAGTGCAACTGGCAGTGTTCACTGGATGGTCTCAAATGAGTTTGTAAAAGTGTGTGAAGAGCTGCGTGGAAACCTTCACGGTTGATTTATGAAAGCTAAAGTTTTCAGATCAGATTCTTCCCACAGGATTGTCAGCATTTCTTACGTCCAGCATGTAATCCATAATGTGTAAGAAAGCAGTCTCAGAGGTTATATGAACTCCAGACATTTTCCTCTGTAGATGTTTTCTGAGGTGTTGAACAATGTGTTTGTCCAGGATGGATGATCAGACTCATGAGCTTTTGCCTCCCCAGGGGTTCTGGTCCTGTCCTGGTATCCTCCTGGCCTGGCTGATGATAACGGGGAACCTGCTGAGGATTTAGTACCAGTTATACTGGATACTGCTTACAGGCACAACCTCAAGGTAAGAGACACAGCACACTTTTAATTTTTGTGACACTGATACAAGAGGAAAAGACACAATTAAAAATCAAAGCACTTCTCAGAGAGTTTCGATATTGTCTTCATCAAGAGACATCAGTTTGATTTCTATTTCCAGCAGAAACAAGATGAGTTCCCTTGCCACCCTTGTTCATATAGAGGACAGAAGATATATGTCTTGTGGTCTGAGATAACCTTTGCTAGATGAGCTTGTATTCTCCAAGAATTGCTTTGAAATAAAATATAACAGTGATGCTAGCCATGGACAGATGTTGCTTGCTCGTTCGGACTCATCAAAGAAATGTTGTGGTTGCATACAGCAAAGACTAAAGGGCTGTTGTGTACAAGATTACCATTTTTGTCTCAAAAGCCTGATTAAATTGAACTTTTTAAATTTTTTTGACAATAGATATATCTGCTATGCATCCTAAAATAAAAGCTGAAACTTAAACATTTTCTTGTTTAACATTACTGAAGCCAAATAATCGTATCTTTGCAACTGTAAGATGAGTTAAAGTTTTTCCTGAGCTGTAACAATATCCTCATGCTTGGGCTCTGTTGCAGAGCATCTGAAATCCAGTTTGACAGAGTTTTCATTATAGCACGTATTTAAAAACATATTGTACAACATTATCTCCTGCACAGTGATAAGTATAAAATGAGTTTCATGCAGGCATCAGTTTATGCTTTATTTAATGAGAAATTGAAAGAGGACCAAGCACAGAGCCTCAGGGTGCTCCAGTAATTAGCCAGACTTTCATACACTACAAACCACTTAAACAAAACAGACAAGCTCAAACTGATAAGACAAAATTCTCCCTTGCTGTATTTAAGAAGGGCATTTGATCAAAACATTAATCTTCTTTAAGTTAAGTTTCCACCTTCAGAGAGAAAGACATTCTTTCTTTCTGAATAGCTGTCAGAAAGAGGCAGAAACATTCCTGTTTTTTTCTGTCTAGTCATTTCACTTAAACCGCAGTTATACAAGAGCAAGAAAAGGCTTACTGATGCTTCACAGAGCTGAGGCAGAGAGCTTAATACTTCTCAGAATAGTAATCTCAAACAAAGCCAGTGTGCTGTGGTGAGTCTAACAGAGAAGTGGCAGTTTCTTTTTGTCACAGGGGAAAAAGATTGAATGCTGTAGAAGTCGCTCCGCTGCTTCCTCTAAAGCCGTCTTTGCTGCTCAGGGATTTGACTCCAGATGTTTACAGCTGCAGTGACATCTCCAGCATCAGAGCAAAAACAGGTCAAAGAACTGCTGTTGCTGCGACTGAATCAGTTGTTCAGTGAGGCCTGAATGAGCTCGGGAGCATATCGGCAGAGTGGAGGAGTGGGGGGCTAGAAGAGTCACATGACCAATTGCCAATTAGGTTGGAAAATGGCACGTTGTTGGAAATTAACTACAGTCCATGTTGGTTTCCTTCTGGCTGTCACTGAATCAAGAGCTTAGTAATCTTTAACAGGGGAAGCACACATGTAATATGATACCATTCACCTTCAGTTGTTCTCCATATATAGAAATAACAGGGATTGATAATTCTTGAAACATCTGTCACTTTTACATCAACTCATTAACAGTGATAAGAGTGAAAAGTGTAAAATGAGCATGAGAGAAACATGCACTTTAAAGCCATTTAAAAGATAAAGTGAGCCTGCTTTCTATATGAATTTAAAATGACATGTAAGAGGGACAGGTGTGTAAGAGTTTTTTTATGTTATGGTAGGCACCATTAATAATGCACCAACAGCATTTGTGCAACACACTACATGTTTAAGTGTAAAATAAAGCAAGCTGACATTTGAGGAGTGCAGTTGCAAGAAAAAAGCATTAGCGTTGCTGTATGGTTTTGTTTGAATTCCTCTGTGTTTAGAACTGGATGGTTGGCTGAAAAAAGGATAGATATGAGTTTTTAGTTTGTAGAACATTTGAAGCAGAAATTGTGAAAGCTGTGTCCTTGAAGTAGCCTCTTAAGTGTGGAGATAAATGCTTTTTTATAATTTTTTTGTCAAACTTACTTTTATGCACTGATTTTGACTGTTTGCCAAAGAAAAGCATACTGAGATGTCACCTGCAAAGCACACTTAATTTACTTTTCATCATAAACTTCATTATTATTAATGAAAAAAATCAGACATTGTAAAATAATATTTTCATTCCACTTATGTTAAAATGGTTTGTGAAAATGTCCCAGCAGAGATGTGTTTACCTTGAGGCTTTTAAGGGCAACCTGTAAAAATGAACCCACATTTGTAATCTCTGCTGTTTAGCTGCAGGCAAAGAAATAATGCATCTCAGTGAGGTCAGAGGAAGCAAGGCTAAGATTTTATACACCATGCTTAGCTGTTGAGGTTTTACACATTATGGTATGAGGAGAAAAGCTCATACAGGGATGTAGTGCCATGTTTTATTATCACTGGTGACTCAACACGCAAGACACTTTCATCAAAAGGTTGGGGGACGCAAGTGTCACAACAGGCCGTGTTGTTGTCTATAAATCACCCTAACATGTTTCAATGAATGGAAGCTCTTATCTTTTAAAAAGCACAAGCACAATCTTTTGCAATCACAATCAAAGCAAATAACACTTTTGAATAAAATGTTTCTGTTATGCAGAATTCTAAGTGTAGTATTTCCCAGCATCCTCTTCCAGATTTGTTTTCTTCCAGGTTTTCTGTCTTTTGATGAACTCCTCCCACTCCCCTAGCACAGGAGGACATTTATCTTTGGAGTGCTTCATCTTGCATAATTTCAGTAAAGTGCTGACGACGTAAAGAGCTTTGGCTCTGATCGTTTTGGAACTCTAATGCAAATTTTCTCAAGCAAGAATCATGAAAAATGCCTTTGCTCTTTTCTACTGGGAGGAAAGAGGGACATCCAAGTGAGGAGGACAGACGGTCCCACAGGAGAAAAGGGAACAGCCAGAAAAAATGTCAGAGCTGGTCAATCTGTAATGTACTTTAGGGGCCAGTTTAAGAAATGCTTTTGAAAATTAAAAAGCAGATTTGTTTTAAAAATTACTTCCTTGTCACCCTCTGAACCAATCAGCTGACATTTAATGATGATAAATGCCTCTGTAGATAATCATTTCTTGGTTTATTAAATTGCTTAGAGTGGTGCCTATCCATCTGTTTCTGATGAGTCTCAGCTTCACTGTTGATAGTAAATTACACAGTGTTTTCAATGGCTTCCTTTGAAACCTGAACAAAGAAGCTTTTTATGATCACTTTTTAATAAACAGGCATACAGTTTCTCAAATAATGCAATTTGCTCAAGACTTTTCAAAGTAGAGTGCAAGCTATGGGAGGTTATTACAGTAGTTTGGGTTCTGCCTGCTTCTCCTTTCCGTACTGACAGTTTTTCTTGTATTTTCAGTACTACCTGACCTACACATGTACTGCAAATGGGAACAAGGACACTTCTCAGGCTGAAATCCAGCCCTCGCCCACAGATGCTCCATTATCACGTAGGATCTGAAAATGGAGATAGGCCCTCAGAGAGACCATTCTGTATGACTCCTTTAAAGTAGTGTTATAATGCTGGGGCCCAATGTTACAAAGAACAAAGACAGAAACATCTGGAAGCGTAGAATCAAAGTCTTTCAAATGATTCAAATGTATTGTTTTACTTCTCTTAATGTATTTTTTCTCAACTGTTTTTTGCCTCTCGTTCTGTTTTCTATTCCAGTCGTCACAGCAGCCTCTCCTCCTCCTCCACCCTGAGGTCGAGCACTGCAAGTTGCCCGACAGATTAAAATGAAATAGAATATGCAAATGAGTCTTTAGATTGTTTTGTGAAGCTCAATGGAGCATGAATATGGCATTAACCTCCTTAAGATTCATGGACAGATAAAACTATTAGAGGACTCTAGGGTAAAACTTTACTGTTGAACCTCATCTCAAGTAGATCTATCTAAAAAGACACCCAAATGTTACAGACAAGCAGCACAAAACTTTCCCTGCCCCCCTCTTCTAATATCTAAGGTATTTTTTTGCCTAATTGCTCATCCAAAAATTTCAAAAGCAATTAGGCAAAAAATGAGTTTGACTAAAAGCAAAAGGTATTTATCAGTAGTATTAAACTGTGAAAGTGGGGTCCCATCTTTCTTTTTTAGGTATTACTTGTCCCTTTGGTACCCTGTAATAGCTTCACGTGATTTACAGCTCCATATATTCCTACTGTCCTCTTACTGGTGTTTTAGAAAACTTGTATTTCAGCTTCTGTCTAAAATTCTTTGATTTAGCTGCTGTCTCTTTAAGGCTCCTTGTCCACAAAACCCCATCCCTCTGATTGGTCAGCCCCCTAGAGGCCTGTTTAAACTATGTGCAGACTTAGGTGTTTCAGGTCCACCTCTCTGACATAGTACAAATCAGTTAGGAGGTCCTCACATGATGACCCCATCATTTAAACAAGACGTTGTTAAGATCTCATAAAGATTTTGACTATTTTTTACATTGTTATTTTATAACTATGTGAAAATATGTAAATTATTATCTATTTTTCCCTATTTAAGGAATGTTGAGTAGAAGAAACCTTTGTACAGAAGGTTGTAAGTGCAGAAAAGTGCAAGATGAGGCTGAGTGCAACAACCCATAAATTAGATCTAGTATACAGTGCAATAGTCATAACTTGACTCCAGTTCATGTTAATATAATACAACTAGAAAAGCACTCAGAGAGCGCAGACCTCCGCCAAGCATATTGTGATTGTCATGCAACACTTCAGTCCTACTTTAATGCTATACTCCCTTTCAGCAGACTGTCTGCTACAATTGGTGTTAGTTGCAGGTTTGTACAATAATTTTTTACCTGAAAGTGTTGAAAATTATGATGACCCAGTACACATTTCATGTTCCGGATCTTAGTATCCAGAATTTTGCCAGGATCTGGATTGTAGAAATTATGGTGACCTTGCTTTGTATTGTTTTGCAAAGCAATCCAGCCATTTATCATGGAGTTGTATACACATATGGTGAAAAAGGCCCTATCTCACAATGATAAAGAATCCTGGATTCAATCAAAAAAAGTCCTGGATCCAGACGGCGATTCGGATCACCTCCAAAATGTAATCACTTCTTCCCTATCCCATTTTGAACATTTCCTGATCTCGTCATGATCCGTTTGTTGTTCACAGGCAGACAGACAGACAGACAGACAGACAGACAGACCAACTCCCAAAAACATAACCTCCTTGGTGGGGATAATAAATCTGATCAAGGAGCTCAATATCTCTGTAATGTTTGGTGTCTGTGTGTATGATTGAGGGTTTTCGTCAGGGGAAATGGTGTGGAATTTTGGTCCTGATGGGCTGAAGCCTTTTGCCTTTTGTGGGAAGAGTTTCACAGAGTTTGTCTCCAGAGTCAACGTGGTAGACCATGATCTCATCTCTTGAGAGACAACAGATAGCAGCCAATCAAATCTACTCAATGACAAACCAATCATTGCAGCTCTGCTGTTATGAAGCAAAAGTAAGTGCCTCTGTCTCCAGTAACATGCTGAACCACACTTCAGTTTCATGCGTTCCATCATCTTCTCTAAAGTTATTGGACTCTTATTTTCACAGCTCCCTCAAAAGCGGGTATAGCTGAGTGACTACAGCACGATTTTAAGTTGTTGTGAGTCATGAAGGTGTAGAGGTCTGTTGGCCTCCACCAACACTTTATTTACTCACTTTTTTTATCTGGAGGAGGATGAAAGGAAATCTTCCTTAGAATCACGCTTATTTGGAAAAGGAGCATCTCTTTGAATAGAGTGAAAGAGGTGCATGATGTTGCTTTGACAGCTGCTTCATTCCTTTGGAGGAGTATGTCTGGGATTTTGTTCAACTAATGCACAGAGTGAGTCTTCGGAAACATGAAAGATATTTCGCTGCAAGAAAATATCTTGAGGTACAACAAGAAACAAATGAGAAAATAACAAAGAGGGAAGAAAAGTGTCAATTTTAACACCAATCCCTTCTAAGTTACAGTTTGAATAGGAAGCACGCTCTTCAGTGCATGCTCACAAACCTACAATAAGATGAATGTGATAGTGAGCAGAGGTGGCTCAGCAGAAACAAATCCAACTCTCAAACTAACAATCCCACACCACACAGCTAAAAACACACTGACCCCTCTTTGGGTTAAGGTGTACAAGAAAAGCTATGTACTCTTTATTATATAAGTTGAACAGTATTTCAGCAGCGCCCACACATGGCTTGTGTATTTTGTATTTTTGTACGGCAGAGTTGGAGAGCAGATCACATGGAGCCTCCACAGCAGTGCTGCTGCTGCCGCTGCTCGACCTCAGCTTGGAGAGGAGCTGAAACAGTCCTTCTGCCCTAGGGAGGGTGGGGGATGTTTGATGGGGGAAGGGTGTGTGGGGGGGGTATTGGAAGCTGGGAGGAGAGGAGACGAAATGTGCATCATGGGTGCCATGACTCAGTTTGCCTCCCTAAACAATCAGCACCCTGAGGGGCTGTGAAAGTTCTGTCAAGCAAGGAGGCTGTGAAGCAGGATGTACACAGGGGGAATAAGACCCAGAGGTGCATCATGAGTGTCTTGTTTCTAAAGCATCACATGGCTACTTTTCCACACTTACATGATCCTGTGTTGTTTTTCCACCCAGATTCGATGCCAAAACTCCTGCACAAGAAAAATCCTCAACTTTGTTAAAATTGATCTCTTTGTTATAAAGGTCTGGACCTTTTCTCGATGCGTTGGCTCATTGTCCTCCTCTTCGTTCTGCATGACATGGCACTAAATTCCAGTCTGCTCAGCATAAATCATGCTGGAGTTGTTCCAGCCTCTCGCCGTCGATGTTTATGAGCTATTAAAATGCGTCAACTCTGTCTCATTTACCTCTAAATTACCACAGAGTAATGGGCCGGTGTGTTTGCAAAATGAGCTGAGTTTTCTGGTGGCCCGTGATCTGCTGCAGTGAGCAGGAGACAATAACAGCTTTTATTCCTCTCTATGCTTGACAAGTATTTTGCTTCATCCTCTAACACAGCCTTGGTAATTCAGGAAAGGTTCATATTGGATTTCACATAACCGGGCGAGAGTCTAGAGAGTTATTGCATCATAAACAGTTTTCAGGCCATGATATGCTTTGACTGCCAGGATATTCCTCTTTTTATCTTTCTTCCTGTTGCTGTTTTGCCAGCAATAGGCCTCTAACGCCGTCACAGTGTGTGTATTGTTGCACATAAAAGCACTCAACATAGCCATTAGTTTCACAAGTAGTGCTGTTTTTCCTGTCTTTGGTCCGGCAGCCCCTCTGTAGACATGCTCAGTTTAAAACAAATTTTCAGATTTTACTGTATTCCAAGCACCACTTGCATCCATTAGTGCACTTATAGTCAATGTCACAGTGACACTCAGTGCTGCCAAAAGTACCTTTTCCATTAAGAAAATCAAGTGTGCTGATCACCATGTGCATTTCAATGCAGCGTTCCTATTTTAAACATCATTCACACGTATCATTCATGAGATCTTATTCAGGATAGCCTTAGAGTTCTCTCTGCCAGCGATTCTTCCCTTTAGCCATGCCAACTTTAATCCTTTAGGAATGGCAAACATTTGTCTACCTGTCAACTACGTGGGTCCAGAGGGAAATCTGTGCCATGGTACCAAATGGCTGCATCCTTATTACTTAGATGATTCAATTATGTTAACTCTACTGTCACCAAAGAATAAATCTGAGGAATATAAATGGTAGACTTACGATTGATCAAAGCTGAACAACATGACACAAGGTACCAGACTGAGCTAGATAGCAAGTAGGCCTACAACTAATGAACATTTTAATGTTGGCTCATGTATTGATACTTTTTTTCGACTGGTCGATTAATCACAATTTTTGGCAAACTGTTTTGGATCCCTTTTTTGCCTGTTTCTGTATGCATGTTTCTGGTGCATTGTAGCCAATTTTGTTTTTTGATAAAATGTTCCCAAACTTTTGAAGCCCTGGGTTGGCTTTTTCAAGCATCTTCCATGCGCTCTGCCATAATTCATGTGAACTTCTTCCTCCATTTCTGAGTAATCATTGGGAGCGATACTGCCCCCACCACATCCTGTAGTGAACTGCAGGGACAGATGAGTTTTTTTACACGCTGGTATCTAATTTACCATTATCAAAAAACATTATAATATGATGCTTTAATTCCCATGTCAACAAATTTTTACAACTATCGTTTTCAGTCATGTCAACTAATAGTTGCAGCCCTAACATCAAGCTGGTTAAATATTTACTGAATGCTGTTAGAAATCCAACACAAGATTCAACCCAGGTACATACTTATACACATTAGTTCTCTTGCTGGTCAAAACCAGAATTAATAGTTGGTTACATAAATTTTGATTGGTTGAAAATGTTGTCCTGAAATACCGAACGTTGTGTTTAGCTGTAGCACATAGCGACCACGAGCTCAGCTGTAGCCCTGCAGTGTTGTTAGAATACCCTACTACCCGGATGTAAACATGCAAAGAAGTGCGGTGAAGAGTAAACAACGCATGCATGAGGACATTAACCAGCACGGGGCCATAAGGCTGGTGGTGCTAGCTCTGCTAGTGTTAGTCACAGTTGGAATTTGATTTTTTATGATTACCAGCAGATTGTGTCATCACAAAATTAGCTGCATTAAACAAATTTGGACTATCTTCAAATGTTGTTTTGTTTTTACCTTTCAACCAGTCATTTAGCTGGAATTTAAATTTCTATTTAAACAAGGACAGTAAATAACATCACTACTTCAAGTGTTTCATCCTCTCCATAAAAAACAAACAAACACATTATTTCTTTTTGCACAGAATAAATCCAAACTAACTTGAGTTACAGAGCAAATTTAACAACGCTAAAGAGCCATCAGCTCAAAAACTGTAAAATCCATGGAACATAACAGCAAAAAGACCTTGTCTACCAATAGTGTCTGATCATCATCCAGTGCAATCACCTGGTTCACATCTGATTGATCAGATACTTTTTTATGGTTTACTTTATACATTTAAACTGATGTTATTCATATAAGCTTCATCTCAGTTTTGTTCTTGGTCCTTTTTGTCCTTTGATGAATCAATATGGTAAACATAAGAAACGTTAAACCTAATTGACACTAACTCCCAATTTGTTTTGTGGCTTTGCATAAATCATCTCTACCATGGTCTCTAAAATGTTCTATAAGTTTTTGCATTACAACAGGAATTTGTATGCTAAGTCAGCCCTCTGCAGCTCACTCTGAGACATCTCACATCCATTAATTTACTGTTGACCTCCATCATATTAAAAAAAGCTCTTTTCCTCCACATTGTTTCCCTTGAGTATCTGCTGCCTGAGATGGAAAGTGTTTCTCTTTGATCATACATAATTCAAAGTTGCTGAAGTCCCTGGCCATGCCTTAAAATATTCAACTTAAGCACTTTTTGTGTACATGTCACTTCAGGTCTCTGGTTCCTCTGTGACTGTTTTCTATCAAGTGCAAATATATGTTTCAAACTGAGCTGTGGCTATGCTTGAAGATCTCTGAGACTGTATGTTACAGTCACATCCAGTACAGAGGAATCTGTTGTGACCAAAGTCAGTGTTACACTCTTTTATTCATCGCTTTTTAAAGAACTTGTACCACATTCAGGTAACTTTACTTGTTTACAAGTGTAGAGAAAAGAGAGGCCCGATGTCATGCAATCTTTCAGGCCACATGAGGTCAAAGCAGTGAGTGACAGCTGACTGGCTTGTTTTTCATAATTCTAACAACACAACTTTTAAATATGTATCATATTGAGCTGTTTTCTGTCTGAGAGGTCTCCTCTTGATTTGAAAGTTTGCTCTGGGTCAATACTTGCTATCTGTAAGTGCTCAGTGTGCTATCTTTTTTGTATTAGCAGTAACATAATCAATAAAAACTTATAGCTTGAGTATTTTTCCGTGTGTTTTCGCAGGTTGCATTTCATCTCCAGCCATATAGAGGAAGAAATGACCAGACCGTGCATGAAAACATCAAATACATCATAGACAGGTAAACAAACTTCCAGCCCTCACTCACTCACTCTAAGAGAGAGGCATTAAAATTTCATGAAGTGCTAACCTAATATTCTTTCACAGAAAAACTTTTTTGTTATATTTTTGGAATATAATGCTTTTACCCTGAGGATAGAACTGTTGATAGAGCAGGGAACAAGGAGATGGAGTGAGGAATGACATGCAGGTGAAAGTCACAGGTTAGAATCTATGTGAGGACTCTCACCTCTTTCTATGGAGTGTGCAACTTAAGCACTTGGCCAAAGCGGCACCTCTCAGAAGTTCTGATTATATAAGTCTGGTTTCCTGACTTATTAAAAAGCTTTTAAGAACGGAAACTAGCTCATGTCATGCACAAGTATATACAAACACTGGAAAACTTCTCAGAAAAAGAAAAGGTGACCTTTTGAACCATTTTGTCTACTTTGTTCTCAGTCATGCCAAAAAACTTGCACCCAAAGTGTTCAGTCATCTACAAAAGCATAGTGCAATGAGAAAAGAAAATGTGTTAAAGTTTTCATTTTTTTTCCTGAACTAACAACAGATCTCACTTACAGCAACTGTGTCTTGAATCATGCTTTAGCTGCTCTACTGATCTTGGAAAAAATGCTGCAACATTAGACAGATGATAACGCTTCAAGATGATACAACTGCAACGTCTTAAGGTGCCTGTGCAAAGCTGGCAAACGAGAATAATACCTGTTAAAGCTGGTTTAAGCAGAACAACCAGGGCCTATTTGCTTCTTTCTATAACTGTTGTTGGAATTTTATAGTCGTGGTATTTCATTAATACAGAAAAACAAGGGAGATTAACTCTCTATTTGAGATATTCAGAAACACACAGAAGTTTTTTTCGTCATGTGAGTGCAATACACTTCCATAGATTGCCAACACATGAAGCGTCTGCTACCCTGAGACTGTGTCATTAGAAACTTAACTTAGCACAAAAAGTGGGAAAATTTGTATTTGGTAAATTATCTCTTTGTCGTAAAAATACTTCTTGGAAAAAAATCTTATGCTTGTTTATTTCCGCTTTACATGGTACCACATTTGCCAGCACCAAACAGCTTACTCTGCAGTTGCTATTGACTGTTGTTTTGAGCTTCTGGCACCAAAAGGTGCTCCCACTCAGGTGCCTGATTAATATATTATTTGGTAGCACCTGTGAGCAAGGGACCAGCTCTAATGAATCAGCAAATTAATCTACTGAACATGAATTTCCTTGCTAATTGTGCTAAGCATATGTGTGCTTATAGCTTTTTTTGCGACATCATCCATTAAAATTCCTCCTCAGAGTACTGCTTAGGGTTTCAAATTGAACATTATTTTGTAGCTGTTTCTTCTTTATCATTGTAAACTGACAGCACCAAAGTGGCTTAAATGAAATGTTCACTTCCAATAAGTTTGACCTCCTTCATTACACTCCATGGCTTGCTATTCTTGCTGTATAAAATATGGGTCTAGAGACGTGATCTCAATAATAATTTGAACATTTAATGGTTGTTTCTTTAAGGTGATAAATGACATCTAGTGTAAAATATTCCCCTATTTCAAATTTTGGAAATTAAGAATTGAATTAGCCTGAGTTTTGCTCCTCAAGTTCAAAACTTTGTAGCATTTTCTTTTGGTTTCTCTATCTGTCATCACATTGAAATGCAAGAATTAGGGATGCATGATATATTGGTATTGGCCGATATTTACTCAATGGCTACTAGCCATTTTCAGAGCATCTTGAATGATTTTTTAAGACCCAAATAAAGTTGTTTTCTATGACTTTATAAACACCAAAACTACCCTAGAAGAGTGCACTCTCATCTCTTATGTCCCTCTTTCTGTTTTTGATCCAAAAAGCAAAAAAAAAGTACTTTTTTGATCACATTCATCTGGGGCGCTCCATCCTTTGATCCTCTCCATGGTTGTCTTTTCTCATGATCATGCCACTCTTTCTCTCAGAACTACCTCAACACATCATCTCAGATTGTTTTTTTTTTCAGCCAATATTGATATCAGTATATATCAGTTATTGGCCGTAACAGCAATAATAATATCAGATATCGGCTAAAATTTCCATATCTGTGCACCCCTAACAAGAATAATGTATGGGCCCAGAGAAAAGTTTTAATAGGTTTAGAGCCTCTTTATCACTACTAAGGTTTACAACATCCTCCCCATGATGCATGTTGCTATGGTGATCTATGCAGCCTCTTGAATCTGATCTTGTATTCCTCCTAAAGGTACGCAGACCATGGAGCCTTCTACAAGTTTACCACCAGCACAGGCAAAAGTCTTCCTCTCTTCTACATCTATGACTCTTACCTGACTCCACCAGAGTCCTGGTCAGAGTTCTTGACTCCCACTGGCTCCCACAGCGTGCGCGGCTCGGCTTACGACTCCATCTTCATCGCCCTGATAGTGGAGGAGCGCCACAAGCATGACATCCTCGCAGGTGGCTTCGATGGCATGTACTCTTACTTCGCCTCCAACGGTTTTTCCTTCGGCTCCTCTCACCAGAACTGGAAAGCCATCAAAGCTTTCTGTGATGGCAACAATCTGCTCTTTATCCCCAGCGTCGGCCCGGGTTACATCGACACCAGCATCCGGCCGTGGAACAACCACAACATGAGGAACAGGGTGAATGGTCGGTACTATGAGACGGCTCTGCAGGCGGCGCTGAACGTGAGGCCGGACATGGTCACCATCACGTCATTTAATGAGTGGCACGAGGGGACCCAGATAGAGAGGGCAGTGCCTAAGAAAACTGTGACCCGGGTTTACCTGGACTATCAGCCTCACGGACCAGATCACTACCTGGAACTGACCCGGCAATGGGCCGAGCAGTTCAACAAGGAAAAGGAGCAGTGGCTCATGTGAGTGCTCCCTGACCTGAAGTCGCATGTTGTAGTGCATCAGAGAGAGAAGAGTGAATGTAGAGACTGATCAGGATGGATGGAGTGTGTATGTACATGATTTTACCTTTTACTGACTTGACAAAGTAAGAGTTTCTGCAGGTGTATGAATCCACAAAAAGAATATGCCATGGTGTGGGTGTGACTTTGTTTCCAAATACGGCAGAAATAAAGGAAAATTCAGCCCAATTTGGACATTTTTATTGACAGGCGAAAAGTCTTAGGGGCTCAGAGGGCCTGGTTCTGATCTCTGTTCTCTAAATGAAACTTAATAAACTATTGTCTTAAAGTTCCTGTTTGACGTGTTAATAAAAACGTGTCAAGAGGAAAGGCTCTCATTTCTGTCTGTGAGCGGAAATTATAGAAATTACAACATCAATGATGAGCTGTTAGGGGTTACTTTTATGCACAACAGAGTAGAGCTCACTTTTCCTCTACTCTGGCACAGGAAGCTTCTACAACTGGTGAATATATTTTCAAAGTAACAAAGGCATGCAAGTGAAGGGATTGTGGAAAAATCAACATTATGATAAAACCAAAGGAAAAGAAGCATTCATCAGTGAAATAAAGAACTACAACCTGACAGCTTTGCATTAAAGCAGCTTCATTGAACTACTTTTTTTTGCCATTTTGCTTTATCCTTTTTCCAAAACTGAAACTTTATGATTAAACAGACAAAAACAACAGTGACAGTCCAAGAAAGAAAAAAGTAGATGTCCTTATTCTGCTGATGGGGTATGAAAAACTATTTTCCTAAGCTGTCTTGAAATATAAATAATATTTTAATAAAAGAAACTAAATTAGTACTTATAGATTTTTTTGTTACACTTTCAGGCATCATCCTTCATATCTTTTGATATCTTTAAATACGAAGTTTCTGGACACATCATGTGAATGTGGCTCATATTTAGTCAAAAAAGAAAATACAAAAAATAAGACATTAACATTTGATGAGATCAACGTTTTTGCAGTTTCGGTACACTGATATTAAATTTAGTTGTGCAAAGATTAAAGACAAAATCAGCCTCACTTCTTTACATTATGATAAACTTGATTCATGATTTATCTTAATGTTGGGGTGATTGCCTTCATGGAGAAAAGCTGTGCACACAGTGACCCTACCTCTTTTTTTTTTTTTAACAAAAAATAAACAAAAACAGGCTGAATCAGAGGATGATTCTGTTTTCAGAATTTTGTTCTTTATCATTTTGATTTGAAGAAATTCTGTTGTCAACTTAAGTCAAATTTAGTTACTGAGACATTTAAGACTTCAAGTGTGCTCTGATATTGATGTGGGTGTGAAGGGAGCTTCCAAATGATTTCTACTTCTTTTAAAATGCTCATTGAAGAAATCAATAATGAATAAAAACCAGATATCTAGAAATACACAAGTATTTTTTAAATGAAATCTTATTCCTTAAAAAAAACCCAACTCATCATACTGAGAAATAAAACATTTAATTATGTTTCTCTCTTTCTTAAAACAGATTTACATCAGAAGAGAAGGAATTTAAAAAATGAATTGGTTTTAAGTTGAAATTTAGCTGGTACTTTATTCATACATGTATTTCCCATCCTGTAAATATAATGCACCGGAGTTTGTGTGGCAAGAGACTATGTTAATGTGACAAAAAAAATAAATACAAGGGATTCATAATTGAATAAAACCTAGTTCTGGCTTTAATATCTATACCCACACCGTTTAATCCCATCCCTTATAATCCCAACACAATACTTCCAAATGCAAACTCCAACCGTTGTACACACAGGTAAGGTATTTAGCTCTGATGATACAAAAAATACAGTTTATGCAAAATAAACCTCATATTTAATAGCTCTGTCTAAATGTCCAGGAGAGCTGATAGTTCAAAAACCCTGTGACAGTCAAGACATTCAGAAAGAAAAAGGAAGAGAGCTTCCAACCTTGAATCAATGACCATCCACCATCAGCTGTTAAAAGCCTCAGATGTTTCCAGAGCTCCAGTTTTTCCCTGGAAAGACTCTTGCAGGAAAAAGAAGTCCTCTTTTCTGAAGCTGCTTGTGCGTCTCAGCATGTTGTGGAGTGAGCAGAGTTCAAAGGTCACGCCTCCCCCGGGTCCTCTGACAGTCCATATTTGCGCTCCAGCACTTCAACCGTAGAGGAAAGGGCGCTGAAAAAGAATTACAGTCATTTCATGTTTAATGTAGCGCAGCTCCTGCAGAGTTAGATACAGCCGTTTGTAGTGAGAAAGTGACTTTAACTGTCACTGTGTTTTAGCTCACTAATCACCGTAAACGGCCCTTATTACGCTCTACGATCATAATATTTGAATAATACGTCGGCTGTGCTTAGTCTCAGCAGGCTCTGCAGATGGATCGTCCTGAAGGTGATGGATGGCTTTTTAATGACACAGCAGAAAGCAAAAACACTGGCAGGTGCTGGATGCAGGTGGATCCTTCTAAGAAATTAACCTTTGCTGAATAAATTTCCGCCTTTCTGAGTCATGCTCTAAACAGGAAAGCTGGACAGAGAGAGAGCACTTCTGTCCTGGATGTATTTGCTTCTCCTGGATTTAGTTCATTTAAAGTCTGATGGCTGTGCAAGACTGCTGACTTTGTTCCTGAGTAATCTGGGAGCTGACCCTGTGCAAGCTCTGTTTTCTTACACTATGGGCCACATTTTTCCACCTTGTAAATTAATGAGATTAAAACTGCATTCATGAGAAAGAAGTTTCAAATTTAGGAGGATAACTAACGGCTAAAGTGCTTTTGATGTTTTCTCTTCATTATTAGGCTTGTTTATTTTCCTTAATGCATCTGTCAATTCTCCCATAAAAAAACTACTGTTCAGAATCAGTATTTATAGGGTACAAATATTTCAAACTGCAGATGTGACTTTCTACCCCAGATACAATCAGTACAACAAACATGTAACACAGATCACTCTACTCAATATTCATTGATTATTGACATCTGAACCATCACATCCTGTCAGAGTTAGGAATGCGGAGTTATTTTGTTGTATATGACCCACTTTAGTTTAAAATGTGATGAAAATGATCAAAAAGGGCCTAAATAGCAGATATTTCTCAGTGATGGTGGTGGTGATGGTGGTGGTGTGATTAAATGGATGTAGTGTCGGGACTCACCAGCCAGGTCTGATGATGCGGTATTTGCCGAGAACTGAGAGGTCGACCACTGTTGACCCGAGGCGGCTCTGGTCTTCTATTGGTCCTCCATCCACCACTACTGCTAGCTTCGACCAGAGCTCCTGAAACTCCTGCAGAGAAAAACACAGCAGCAATACAATTTGGATTACTTTAACCTTCACAGACAAATGCATCAAACCCCTCTCATTTGGAGAAAGAAGGTGGGAATGATATTGAATAACATTTTTGAACATAATGAATGTTAGACATTTATAAAAAAACTTCTCCTGTATTATTTCTCTCCACACACTTACATGTACAGCCACAGTGCTGGTGTGTGAGCTGATGTTGGCGCTGGTGAGAGCAAGTGGTTCTCCACACATCTGGCAGAGGCGTCTCATGAACGAGTGATTGGGGATACGGACGCCGACAAGCTGAAGAGCACAGAGCCGTGTAAAGAACAGATCATTTGTTTCATTCTGTCATAAAACTACGAGTTTATGTTTGATGCTTTAAGGACTGGACTCACTGAAGTGAAGGGGTTGAGATCTGTGTTCAGAGCTTCAGATCTGTCAAACACCAGAGTGACAGGACCAGGGAGCAGGTCGGCTAACAGTGGTGCCTTCACTGTCACCTTACAGTACCTGTTCCAGAAAACAAAATGTGTACTTTTAGCAGATTCTGATTTGCATGTTATTATGTGAAGATTTCAGATTCTAACATTCTATTATAACATGCAAAATAATAAAAAAAAATGTGATGCAAGTATTTTTTTATTCTTACTGGTTCAGCTCCTATTAATTTGTACTTTACTTACAGATGCCTTTATAAAGCTTGAGCTGTGACTATAAGTCAATGCTTCTTAAATGCCAGGTTTTGCTTCCTTTCTTTGTAATTTAGGTATTACATTAAAGTTCTTTTGATGTATGAATTTTATACAATGTAAGGAGGATCTGTTTTAAGTAGACTACAGCGCCACCTTTTGGCCTGGAGTCTCACACTGTTGTGAAGACATTACTCTTGACAAGGCGTGTGTTTGTTTTCGAAAAGAATGGAGATTAGATCATGGTTTTTTTTAACCAACTTTTCTTTGTTCAAGACAACTTTTAACCAGACACAACCCAATGAGGTAAGGGATTTATCAATAGTTTGGTAGTGCTGTTGCTTGAAACATGACGACAAGCAAACACTGTGAGTTTGTACCGTAGTTTAGTAGCCAGTTATGTGTAGCGCTACTGGCAGCCCAGTGCTCCAAGACATGTCCATAATGTGTGAATGTTGGTGAATCCTTGTTATTTCCTGCCAGTCATCTATCAAGCAGAGCTACCTCACTTTTCATTTTATTGAAAGACTCTCAAATTTCAACAGACCACTGCTGTGTAACTGCTGCATGTGGGTTAGAAGGAACATTATCACAGCTTAGCTTGTGTTTCAGCCTTTAGCTCATGCTCTATCACTCCCTCGTTCAGCTTTCTGCTGCTCTTCTATCCTTTTTCTTTGTCTGATAGGCCCCTGTCCACAATCACTGCAAAATGAATCACAGAAATGGTTTTCTGCATAGAAAAACACAGATCTATCTTCTCACTTGTAAACTTTGTCAGCCTGCTTGGTGTTGAGAAACATAGATGTGCCATAAATCAATCTGGTCCTGCTTTACCCAATCGGGAAGCTAAGAAGCAGCGTTTTGAAATAGCCTACAATGGTGCTGATAATCTCATTTTGAAGTAAGGATTACAATTAGGTTTATATCTAGATGGGAACCTTTTTCAAGATCACTTACAAAGACCCTTGAAGCAATTGTAAATTCAACTATGACTTTAAAAAAGGTAACTCTGACACACAGTCTAATGTGCAAAAATGCATATTTCTGTAGCAACATATCCTAACATGTCCATATGAAGATTTGGGACTGGAATGTTGCTAATAAATGCATTTTTTTTTTTTGCCAGTTTGATAGCCCGCATACCTTTGCATGCCTTTAGCATGTGTAAAATGTTTTAAAGATAAGATATCCTGCTGAAATAAAAGCAGAGTGATCTCTCATAAACCTATGTGTTAGCTGTCATTTAAAGCACAGTTACAAAACTAAGTAATTCATGCATACGGGGGAATATCTGTGACAGCAGCTGAGCTGTCACTCAAAATGTAGAATGTGTCTGATGGTGTGAAAACAGGAAATCAGCCTCTCCTCTGTACATGACTCCTCTGTGTATGACTAAGAGGTTTGTGCAGCATGATGGGTCTTTAGAAAATAAATCTCACTTCTGAGGGACTGACACCTGCACTAGTATTTTGCTCTGTTAAAAAAAGGAGTTTTTCCAGGTCAATGTTCAAACAATGGAAAAGAATCCAACAGCAGACGCCAACGCATGTGCATACTTATAGATATCCTCAATCTCTCCCACACAGATGGCCAGGGGCTTGTGTCCATTTCTGCCTTTGATTTCGTAGATTTTTTTGATTGCGTCGGAGTTCTGGGCCAGACAGGCTACGCCGTAGATGGTGTCAGTAGGGACAGCGACAACATGACCCTCCTTCAGCGCTTTTACCGTGCAACTCAGGACTTCAGCAGCATCTGTAGTTCAGAAACACAGATGATCAATCAGGCATCATGCACCACTGGATGGACATAAAGAGGAGACATTAGGCAAAAGAGCACAGACAGTCTGCCTTTTAATGAGCTGATGGAGAGGTTTGGAGTGGGAGGGTTGACAGAGGGAAACTAGCACAGTGTATGCCAAAGTTGCATACTTGGATCCGTCACAGCTCATCAAAGTCTACTAATTGGTTTTGCATTTACACTCTCCTTTTTTGTGCTACTGGTTTAGGGAAATCAACCATCCTCAGTAACTCTGAAGTCTCATTTTCATAACTTAGAGAACTTAGAGGCACAAGCTATGGTGGACTACCAAATGGCATTATATGATGACATTAATAAGAATATGGTATCTGTTGAGATTGGCATGGTACAATTTTCTTTCTTTTTAAATTTATCTGATCTAAAGGAACAAAATTGTATCATTTTCTATCCAACTTAAGTACGTAATTGTAAGGGCATGCATTTTGTTTCCTTTAAGGGATTTGGACAATCTGCACTTTGAATTTTTTTCCTCACCCCTTTGTTCTTCTTTTAGAAAGTCTACCCTTTCTTTGCCATGTTTTCTCTTATCACTCAACCAATCTTAAGTGTACTGTCTTTCATGGAAAAAAATGATGAGGGTTAAACTACAAATAGCAATCGTTTCTATTACCCGACACTACACTTCAAGTAGTTACACTGAAAAAATGCCCAAAAGATGTGTATGTATGATCCAACACTATGTAAAATGTCATTCTTCTTTACCAAAGAAATAACGTTATCTTGCCAAAGCTTGCGCAAACATCTGAAGAGATGCACTTGGGCACATTTGAGATAGAGTTTTGATGCCATGATGTTAAGTTTGTTTACTTTCCTGACCAATAACAACTGGAACCACAGTTTTCTACATGTGTTGATTCTTAGGGCAAATCGTCCCTCCAAGTCACACATGACAGGTTAAACAGGATTCTGATGTAACACGTTGCAATGTCTACCACCAGGTTACTTACAGCCAAACAGCTCATGGAAATATATTTTTCAGCTCTTAAAAACATTAATTTTCTTCCTTTATTTACAAAACAGTCTGTACCACGCACCCGCGTGTAGTTTCTGACCTGTTTGGCCCTCCTGATGAACAGACGGCCCATTGGAGGTCTGCGGTAGTAAACGCAGCACTTTAGTCTTCAGCTCTTTACACATCTCTCCTTCGAGTCTTTGAGCAGCGACTGAGCTGTAAGATCCTCTAGATTTGAGTAATTCAGCAGCAAAGTTAAAAACAGACTTCATAAACTCGAAGCAACACTGACGAAGGTGTCAATTCAGAGCCGGGGAAAGGAGCATGTTGTCGCCTGATGAAATGACAGGCGTCTTCCGGGTTACGCCCCCAAACATATGACGGCAACTTTCTTAAAGGGCCCGCAGGAGGGCGATCCGTAACGTCAGGATTGTTTTTTTTTTTTCCGTTGAAGAAATCATTGTCAAAGAATGCAAGATAAAAAAAGTAAATAAAATAAATAAATGAAAAAAAATCCAACATTTCCTTTAATTACATTCCATATTATTTATCATCTTTTGTCTTCTTTTCAAACGGTCCAGCGGATATTGCGCATTTTCTTTTTAGACGCTTTAGCCAATTGTATTTCCTTTTCACAAAATAATTAGTCAAAGTAAGCTCACCTGTTAACACCTACAGAAAAACGCAGTGGTCACGTGCACTGTGGAAACATACATTTTACTGCTAATATATGTCTCGACATGGCCTCGATTACAGGTAAAAAAAAAAAAAAAAAAAAAACAGTGTGCATTTATATTTTCGCATGTTGTCGTTTTTTTTAAAAGTAAAAAGGACACTTTTTTACACAGTTCCAGTTTATACTGAAGACACGTTGACACAGCACGTCACTGACGAGAGCGTTTCACAGACCAGACCGGTAAGCTCCAATCTAAAACTTGAACATTTTATTGCCAGACTGCTCCTACATAAAGGTGAGAAACGTGTTTTACTCTCCACAGAACCTGGAGGAGGTGGAGAGCAGACTGGTGACCCTGTCTGAGAATATAAACCTTTGTGACACCGTCCTGAATGACCTGAAGCGTCTCAGAGATGTTCTTACAGTAAGCTCTTTAAAAAATATAAAAAAGACTGTTGTGAAGTATCACTGATTTTTCAAAAGCAACTCTTTTATTTCACAGGGAAGATCTCCCCAGGATGTGTCTGTTCTGCCACAGCAGTGACCAAAGAGGCATTGGTTGCTTTCTTTTTAAATTGTCCTTTTATATGTTTGATAATTAAATACATTTTACTGAGTTCATTGACCGTCTCAATCATACTTCATAACTTTCAAGAAAAAAAGCATTATAGTGACAAGGATAAGGATTTATTAGTATATTGCTCTCAATTCAGAAAGTTATTTCTTATAATACTTTATATGAAACAAGCATAAGCAAACATTTTCACATTATACATTCTTTTGAAAAATACAAATCCTTTACAATTCCTCACTCTTTGGGTGTAAAGACATTCCTTTGGAAGCATACAGTTTTCCCCATTTATATAACTAATGCTGGCAAAATCCTGGATTGCCAACCCCCCCCCTCCCATCTGGCTGTACATTAATGATCAAACGATGTGCTTCCAAACAAACGTCACCATCAGTGATATGACTTTACCTTTCTTGGTAAAGTGCAGAAACACAAATCAGGGAAGAAGGTCCAAAAACTATTACTCTGCCATAAACCAAAAGATCAGCGACTGTGAGTGACTTGAATTCATGAAGATGAGCTGACAAATTAGCCACACGTTGAGTTGAAATATGTGAAAAGCAGAGATCAATGAGATCGGTGAGTGAGCCCCAATGATAACTGTTTAGGCATTAAAGTAAACAAAGGAAAGCTGCATTCATTTGACCAAAATAATTCTTAAAACAGAATCATTCATACATTAAAATCGCCTTCAAAAAAATCCAGTCCATTTTAAACAAAATGTAAAAGGGGTTCCTGTGATTTTCAAATCACACTAGCCCAGATGTGGAACAAGTAGTGCCAGAAATGTGCTTCACATGAATGCACAGGAAAGTTGAATTCTGCACAAAAGGTTGGAGTAGAATACAATTTAATGGGAGGAATAAATAATCTTTGTGTCCTGCAGTTAGTTTTTTAAACATGTGAATGCCACACTCAAAGTTGCATAGTTGTGTTCAATGACAGTATGCATGTTTATGTTTTTCTGATGGCATGAGCTTGACCTGTGGCAGTAGTTTACTGAATGCCTTTCCTAGATTTAAGTCACAAAATGAACCTTTTTTAAAATCATGTTGTAGCCAAATTGCATCAATCCAACACTGCATATGTGGAATGGTTTTGAGTACAAAATGGACCAGAGCCTTTTCAACAAACCGAACTACCATCTTGGCACGGTACACTATGGGAATGCTCCACCAAAGTTATGGCAAAAAGAACAAGAATTAAAAAAAACAGACATGGGTTGTTTGGTTTTGATCACATCACCTACATTATGTTATGACGCTGATAATGTTTGATGCAGCGCTGCATATCCACCTGAACAAATTCTGTTTCAAATCTTGTGTCTTACTTTATTGCCTCATGGGGATCCACTAAAGGGATTGCCTGAGACTTGATGAAGATGTGTTACCGTGTCAAAGTCAAGTCTGAAGCAGAGACATCAAGGCAAAGAGGCTCACAGAACAGGTGTGTGGTAAGGCCAAGTAGCTCTACTCTCTAGCATACAGGGCATGAAGCCTCTAACATCATTGCATTGTGTCCCTTGTGAAACAATACTGTCAAATTATACTCTGAGAGGGAGGCCATGTGTTCACACAGATTTTCTGACTATAGAGACTGTACAAAAGCCCAGCTGCTAGTAGAACTATTCAACTAAACACAGCAAAAACTCTTCTGCATAAATGTGAACAGGGGGGAGAATGCAGGGATACATTAGCTTCAAACTCTGAGAGTTAGTAATTCAAAAGTCTATACAAAAATACAAATTCTAGAATAATCTACACATTTTTCAAAGATGTTTACACTAAAATGTATTTACACTGTCGCCAGGACACCGTCTTTTTAAATGCTACTTTACAGCAGTTGTATACAAAAGTCTGTAGTGGTGCTGCACCTCAGATTACAAGATGTCAGATTACTCATGTCTGTGTGCAATTAACGGGGGAAGAGTGCAGCAGAATGCAGGGCTACTGCCAGTGTGGGGCATGCTGTGAAAACTAAAGTCTGAGTAACAAACTGAGGGAACCGGGATCAGTTATGATTTGATGCATCCCTGAGAGGGTTGAACCCTATAAAACATGGGATGATGACAGTAGCTCTTTACTGTTTCATGGTGGGCGTTACGTTCTTCACTGTGGAGTCGACCAAAGGTGCCTCATAACTCAATCATGCTTCTGTTTTTACAAAGTAAAGGCAAATTCAGTAACATGAAAACTCAACTAAAAATACAACAAGTGATTGGAATAAATTAATTACAGATCCTCTGTTACTCAATAATATTACCAGTAAAGATGAAAGAATCAAGCATAAAATAAATTAACATGTACAATTATAAATTAGTTTAAGTTATAGGCAACTTATTGATGTCTTGACTTAATTTCACTTAAAGAGACAGGCAGATCTGGTCACAGGTTATTTTTTTCAATTAACACATAACTGTCAAAAGAAGTTAAAATTGAAAAAAAAAAATCACATTTTCTGGACTACACTAGTCATCTTTGCAGAAAAAGAAAAAGACTTCATGTTGTGTGACAGACATGAGGGAACTTCCTTAAATTCCCACTGGGAACGATTCTTGTTCAAAAATTAAGCAAATTTCTCTAATGTACAGTGCAATCTGCTCATCTGCATACCAGATTGAAGCATTTGTTAGGACCTCTAGTACAGTACAAGGATATATAGACACGTTTGTTTTCCTGCCCAGGTGTGTGCGACTTTCAAGCCAGAAAAGTGGAGCTCTCATTGGATCAGTGCTTGGACAACACTCATCTGCTTCAATCATTTCTCGAGGGTTGATATATACACTTTGATTATGTTTCTAACTAAGGATCTACTGCCTTTCCTCTGCTTAACACAGCATTAACAAAGCTAAATCTCAACAAGCAAACTAATCCTGCTTTAAAAAACAAACTACTGCAATGAGACTCAACAGAAACGTTAGCCATACTTTGTGAATATGTGTTGCACAATGCGATACAGAACAGAATGCACTGCAGGTACAAGGGCTCAATACACACACTATATAGGGAGAAAGAGGAGGCGTCAGTGTGGAGAATGACTTGGTGTGGGTGGATTTGATGCCTGTGGATGCAACAGACAAACACAGGGTGCCAGCTCTCGCCGTTTAAGGATTGCCGTCAGTGGCCATGCTGAAGTCCTCGGCGACAAGCAGCAGAGCCTCGATGTTGGCAGCCGTGTCCGGGCTCTGCAGCGAGAGGAAGTCCGACACATCCATGTTGGATAACCCGTCAGATGATGGAGGGTTGGTGGCAGTGCTGCTCACTATCGTGGAAATAGTCTGAGCTGAGGAGGAGGAAGAGGAAGGAGAGGAAGAGGGAGCCTCCAGCCTCACCTCACCAACCTTGGAGGAAGACTCGGTGAGGCAGCAAGAAGAAGAAGAGGAGGTGGTGGAGGGATGGTGTGGAGGCTCTGTGGGCTCTGATATGGGGGGAGGAAGAGGTGGTTGTGGCGGAAGCTGTGCTGGGGCTGAAGCTGAAGAGGAGGAGGAGGAGGTACTCTTTGAACTCTTGTCCTTAGCAGAGTCTCTGCAGGCACATTGACACTGGCAGGACTCCTCCTGTTTGATGATAATGACAGGTAGGCTGAGGCCGATCTGCTGGACCGAGTTGCCTGAAAACCGAAATGGAGAAGATAACAGTGAATTCATTACTTTTAACTTGTCAAAAGTGTTGCAAGGAAGTAATTGAAAGAAGTGGACGAAAGTTAATACAACATGGAGTGATGGAGCACAGAATGTAACAGACTGCTCGAGTGTTCAAGCAAGACGCCTGTCACTCTGATTTCAGCTACTTATCACTTTGAGAGCTGTGACTGTGATGGTTTGCAAGTGCCATGACTGGTGTTTTTGATGAGTGTGGTGCCATGACATAAGATGTTTAAAAAAATGCTTTATATCTCTACAGTCTGTACAGAGCTTTGATAGAATTACCTGCTAACAAATTAAGTGCTTACATTGGTAATCAGTTATTATGAAAAACTATAACTAAATACTCTTTTACTTACCAGCATTTCCTCCCACTGGTATGGCTGTAGTGAAGAAAACCTTCTCCACTTTTGGAGCTCCTTGATGTGCCTGTAAACACACAATGAACGATGCACATTAAGCCCAGAGACTTTTGATTTTCCACTAAATAAAGCCATCCTTTGATGAAGAAAACTGACATCTTGCTGTGTCTATAAACAGAGTGATTAAATCATGAAAACAATTGTTTAATCAACAAGTGTAAGAAGTCACCCCCTGCTGGCTGCTGAAGAGAGTGCAGGTTTAAAGCTACTCTGGTTTGCTGTCCCAAATGGTGATCTTTCACCTTTTAAAGCAGTTATGTTGTTACAATTACACACTGATAGTTAACAGAGTTGTTTCTGGACTCTGTTTACTCTCTATATGAACTTATCAAGTTCTTGAATAACAGCTGAAGTGTAAGACACAGTGGTTTCCTAATCCTCTCACATAAGCAAACCTAAGATTAGCAGAATGAGCATGTGGTTCCCCTCATCTCGTGAATGTAGGAATGAGTTTTTAAACATACAAGCACACATGAAGAAACATCTGTATGATCTACTCACTGCCTGCTCTGGGTTCTGCTGACTGTTGGCAGCGCTGCTGAGAATCCACTGCAGGTTCTGGTCTGACATGACCAGACTGGGCTGCAGCAGGTTCTGGGTAGGAGCGATGGTGATGGTAGCCGGGGTTGTGGATAGACCGGGGCCAGAGTTGGGGACAGGGTCGTTGGCCAAAGGCACAGGTTGAGTCACAGCTGTCAGAGCATCTGTGCCGGCAGCTGCAACGACGGGCACAGGAGCAGCTCCTGGAGCTGTGGTGTTCAGTGCTGGAGCTGCTTGAGGAGGGGCAGAGATGGACTGTGGCAGAGGAGTGGTCTGGGTGACGCTGTTTGGCTGCAGGAATGTGGATGGCAGTGCGACGTATTGCTGGGGGGTGGTGTGTTTTGGTGCTTGGACAGAAGCCTGAGCAGGCATATCAGTGATCTGGGAACCAGGGAGCTGCATGAAAGGAGAAGGCTGTGTGGAGCTGACAGTAGCTGAAACTGCAGCAGGAGTGGAGGCTTGAGGAGGCGAGCTCTGACTGAGCCGGGGAGGAGCCTCCAGAACTGCAGTTGTGTGGGAACAGGGAGCTGAGGAGGTAGGATTGAGGGTAAAAGAGATGATGGATGAGGCGTCATTCACAACAGGGTGGGTAGAGGTCTCGAGGCAGAAGTGTTCAGCGAGGCTCTCTGAGAAGGGAAAAAAAATCAGTGAACAAAGGAACTTGGCAGAGCTGAAACTGACAGCTTCAAAGTATACTGACCACTGGGATGAGTGTCATCCTGGCTGACACTGTTCTCAGGACTCTGGAACATGAGCTCAAAAATTTTCACTGGGGTAACATTATTGAGGTCCAAATTTTGAGCCTGCAACAAAACCAGAACAACAAATAAAACACATTTATCTTAATTATCATATTCTCAACACATCAACTTAGGTGTAAAATATCAGCCTGTTAGTCCACATCCTCAGTTTTCACACTTACATTATTGATGTTCTCTCGTAGCTCTGAGTCTGTTGAGATGAGACTCAAGTCACTGAGGCACAGCGAGTGATTTGCATCCTGTAATTGAGAGAGAAATGTGAGCTGAGTGAGTAGCCACTGTTCTGAGATCAAGAGATGAGTCATGAAAACAAAGACTGAGGTGCAAATCTGGCACAATTTCAGAACTGCTGTACAAGTTAATTCGAGAAATGTCACCAAGGGGCACTGAGCCGTCTTTATGCACAGCACACATGTATTTGCACGTTTTTCTGAGGTGTGAATGATCTGAAGATGATAAACGTGTGACGCAGCTCTCAGCGACTGTGTTGGGCACAAACTGTGAAGTTGCTGTAACTGTCACTGTGACTCACTTCAGAGAGTGGATGGGTGAGAGTGACACTGAAGGTCTGTCCTTTGTCGTGGCCCCGGATGTGGCTCTTCAGACTGTACTGGCTGCTGAAAGTCTTCTCGCAGCCGTCACTGGGACAGTTGAATGGCTTTTCCCCTGCAGAACATAGAGTGAAGCAGAAGAGAGGACACTTGGTCTCAGGCAGCTGATAGGAAGACTTTTCAAACACAAACAGCAGACTGTTGGACTGCAGGGAAATCACTCGCATCAGACTATCCAAATGGATTTTGTGTGGGAGGCAGTGGTTAATGCAAAATAGACATGTCTGAAAATAAACAGGTGCCCTGTCAGACTGCTTTGATAAACAAATGTTATATAAAAAATGTAAGGAATGTATACCTGTGTGTGTCCGGACATGTGTTTTTAGGTGATGACTTGCAGCAAATGCTTTGCCACAACCGTCATGATCACACCTGAAAACAAAAACGAAATATAAAGCATGTGAGAAAATCTCAACAGTGGGTTTGATGATGAAATCGGTTAAAGAGGGGGTATCATGCTTTCCAATATGTCAAACATAGATATAGAGTAACAATGCTTGATATTCATACTAAATGTGCAGATTTTCTAACCACAAGAAATCCTTGAATTTGTCTGAAAACTGCTCAATGCGGTCTGTTCCCAATGTGGCCTGAGATCTTGATGAGATCTTTACAAGACTTGCTGGAATAATGAGGTCATCACATGTGGATTTCCTATCTGGTTCGTGACACTTTGGAGGCAGGGGTGTAGGGATGGCTAACGTTTGAGGTACTTTTATGGGTACCAACCACCAATTCACGTAAAATCAAACGGTACCATGTTTAGCTGCCTAGAGACATCCTTGTGACTGTGAGAGAGTGGAAGAGAGTAGGCGATTTCCGTGTTTCCCAGGAATCGGTATCGTATTGTTTCAGATGTGAAAGATACCCATCCCTCAACTTTACACACCAAAGTCTGGTCATAATTCTGCCCTGCACATGCCTCCAGAAGGCTGGCCAATCAGATGGTAGGGGATTTTTGGAGTGGGTGGCCTTACTTTTCTTTCCCTCTGTTTTTCTTTTTTCTCCTCAAATGAGGATGTGGCTAAGCCTGGGATGCTGAAGTTGGTGCTAACTGTTCAGTTATCGTGGGCCTAGCTTGACAAAAGGGGAAGGCTCCCACATGAGTTCAAAAATTCGGGGGGTCAGAGGCTACTAGGGGTCAAGCATTGGGGCAGGTAACGATATTTCAAAGCAGTAAGAAAAGAAAAAATACGCCAACATTTCCTCCTGGGAGTGAGTATCAATGTCCCTCATGTCATCACGAAAACACTTACCTGAATGGCTTCTCCCCCGTGTGAGTGCGAATGTGCTTCCTTAGGTCACTGAGTGTGGTAAAGTACTTAGTGCATCCCTCTGATTCACAGTTGAACGTCTTGCCTGTGTGGAGTCTCTGGTGTGCTTTAAGCCTGCAGAGACAGTAGAGTGTTACATTACACAACAATCAGAAAACACGCAAAGAGAAACAAACTGATATGGCTATGATATGTGTTTGGTTCTCTGCAGGCAGAGAGCAAACAGAATGCACCCATGTGTGGCATCAGCCAGGTGCTTTGAGTAACAGCTTCTGACAGGAAGTTGATGGCGGTGGCACAGCTTCACCAAAGCCCAGACAGGTTGTCATGGCAACTGGACCAATACAGGCCAGGGGGCTTTGTTGTGGACTGCTTGGGATCACAGAAACACTTTCAATGCTTGGAACAAAGAGGAAACCTGGCATTAGTCAGCAGAAACTGAACCTGTCACTGGGCTTGGTGCTGTCAGAAAGGCTGTTTTTTAATCCTTCAAGTTTGGAGTGATAAAATCAAGGTATGAGATGCTTATTTATCCTTGATTCAAACTATTTTAAAGTATCACCTTGTTTGGTGGGTTACCTACTTTGATGCAGGGTGCCAATTGAACCAAAAATGAGCTTCATCTACGAGGCTGAACTGATTTCTCTGTTTTGTTTAAAACTATTTATGTTAGTTTCTTTTAAGGGAAGCCATACCTGTATAAGGTGTTGAAGGCCTTTTCACAGCCCTGTACATCGCACTCAAATGGCTTCTCCTTGGTGTGAACTCGGACGTGGATCTTGAGGCTGTATGACGTGAGAAAGGCTTTTCCACAGCCCTGCTGATTACACACGAATGTGTACTCTCCTCGGTGAGTCTTCTGGTGCGTTCGCAGGTTGCCTGCGGTGCTGTACGTCCTTGTGCAGCCTTCGAACATGCACTGGTAGCGCTTTACCTGAAGAAGGAAGAACAGCATGTCAGCATGGTTGAGTTCAGCCTCTGTCTGAAATGCTTATTATAGCTACTGGTTCTGAGAAAGCAATTAGTTTATTAGTGCAAGTAATGACCGGCAATGTCATACGATGAAGTGACAGTCTGACTCAGTGTGACCTTTCAGACAAAGCTTGAACTAAGTGAGTACAAAGGACAGCAGAGACATGCTGCAGTGTGCCGGTCCCCTGCTCTGTTCTTTAAAAAAAAAGCCTTTGGGTATTCTGAATAAAAGCATCCATTGTCTGCTTTAAAAACACAGCTCTGATTGAGCATTAGGAGGGGAACATTTGTGGTTGTAAGCTTCACGAGTGAAATCCCATTTGTCAGCAAATGTTGCAGTGACTAACTGTTCCAGGATCTGATGAAATAAAACAATTTACTACCCTGTAATTTCCTGTAAAGATGCCACTCAAGATAAGACTGCATGTTTGTTCTGGGCTGTATCAGCTGTGGTAGTTCTTCACAGACGAATCAGCATGATGTCGTTTTGGCACCAACAAGTCAACCTTTCAAACATTTATTTCATTGAAGACTTACAGCAGGTTTGCAGTTCGTTTACACTGAGTCAGCCAAGTGCTGTAACATTTCAAAGAAAAGCCTGATCACTAATCTCAGAGATGTGGAGTCAAACTTAAATTTCAAAGAATCAGGGTTTATCAATAGTGAAGCTAACATCTGTGCAAATCCACAGCATGAAGCCTGCCAAAGCTTATAATCCAGTATTGTATTCCTCCCACACACATCGTGACTCTTCTCCACCTTCAGCTCCATTAACATGACAGAGAAGTATCCCCCAGTCTCCCACATGCAGAGTGGAGGAGACCACTTCATCACACATTAAACGGTCATGTGAGAGTATTTATGGCAGCATCACCAAGAGCTTGACTCTTCCTCTTCACGTTAACAGGAAATATCCCCCCCTCTCTTTTTTAAAATGTTGTAGAGGGCAAAAGTAGTTTTTTTCTGTGTCAAACACATGGAAGTAAAAGCACATGACATTATTCGGAGCACATCATAGGGTGGATGTACTAACAGCAGCACATGACAATGCATTGCACAATCTGTGAGGTTCTGTTGAGGTTGACATATACTTTTTTACTTGGCAGCTCTTGTGAACTGGACTTCAAAAAGTTGGAATCATCAACCAAAAATGAAATGCTACCTCTATTCCGTAGGCTTTGGACCATTTTCACAGCAGTGCCAGTTGAAGTCTTTCAGCCACTCAAGCATCACATCATCACAGCCATCACTAACTTCAGTGGTTACATTTTCCAGAACGTTGAATCACAGCCATAATCAGTCCCTTTGAGTTCCATTCATCTCCTCAGTCACTAGTGCTACTTTATACTTGTTAGCCCTCTGTCATGTGAATAAGGAGCAGTGATTGTAGGTAAATATTAACCAACCTAAAACCAGCACTGACAGTTTGGGATTTTAAGCTAAAATATATATAATTGTGTCAACTTGGGATTGAGTTGAGCAGCTTTTGATTAGTAATGCCTGCTGAGCATAGACTGTAATATATGCTCAAAGTCTTCATGATGTCACCCATTTGTTTCTGATCAAGAGTTTTTAAGCCTATAGTTGTTATAGCCTTATTGGCAATGCTGAATTTAACTTGGTTTTGTTCAAATCAAATTAAAGTGATACTCCAGGATGGAACAAGTTGGGTCCTATCACAAGGTTTAGGGCAGATATTACCCCTACAGCAGTGTTTTTGTGCAGCAGAAGCCCAGGGCACACGCACCAAACACCCCCACTCTGCTTGTCTGCCGGTTTCCTCTGCACTCAGATGGGGCCATATTTTACTTGACCAAAAACACAAATAAACGGACTCCCACCGAAAAAATCTGATATCGGTCTGCATTCACGCTTTATTTAGAGAATTTTCAGCGTGTTACTTTCACACAAAAACACCGCTAAATAGGGCTCTAGTTCTCATAGGGTAATTTCTGCCCTAAACCTTGTGATAGGACCCAACTTGTTCCATCCCGGAGTATCATTTTAAGGCAAAAAAAGCAGGGAATCTAATCTCATTGCTGGCAGCTACTGCGTCCCCCCGCCAGTCAAGCCACCCATGTCCTTATATGGACATACCAATAGTTGTATTAAGTTCTAAAATAACTACTTGTGGAAAATTAATACAGTTCGTGCTTCAAAAAATCTAATCAGACAAAAAAGTAAACCAGGCTTCAAGCATGTTGGCTTCTGCAGGAAATTTTTTTTTTTTTTTTGTTTTGCTTGGTGTGTATGTGGTTTCTGATGTTTTTTTTAGCAAGCCTCAAGTGGACTCATGAAGAACTGCAGTTTTTAACACTCCCACATAAAGTCATATGTTTGGACGGGATGTTGCTGCTCTGACCGACATCATGACATTTTGCTTCTTAACAGGCATCACTGATCAAAAATGGGGCACGGCATTCTTGAACGTTTTACAAAACAATATATTTTTTGGAGGAAAAAAAAAAAGTTTTTACAACAACTTTTGCCTCCAAATAGGCTTTCAAATACACCCTGTGGTCGCACAGATCAAATTTCAGATGTATTTATCACCAAAATGGTTGCCATTTCTAGCACATGCACTTAGGTGTCATGTTTGAACTTCCAACAATCGATAATCTAATCTAGCCATTAAGTAATGCGATAAGATAATACTATAAATTGTCCAATAGCACTGGAATTTACAGAATTACAGTAGCAAAAAATGTGGAAGGGAAAACTAAACTATAGTTTAACCAGAAGAAATGTGTAAAATCAAATTACAAGTATGTAAACATGCACAGGCTAAAAACATAAGAAGATAACTAGATCTAGAACAACAACATTGTGGTGAGGTATTGAACATGCTCATATTATACCACATCAATCAAAACATTGTCATATCTCATTAATACTGAGCCATAAATTTACAGCACTGACAAATAAAGTACAACAACGATACCAAGCAACAGTACACATTTAGAGACAACTCAAACACTGCATGCTCCTGTTAGGCATTAACACTAACAAGTCCTGACAAACCTCCAACCACAACACTTTCCTTTCATTTTCATTTCTTCATCATTCTGTTCTTTCTTTTTTACAACACTGTGTAACCTCACAGCATAAACAGATCATTTTCACCAAAAAGGGGATGTGACACATCACCAAGAACTCTTTCCTTTTCTTGTGACTCACAACCACCAGAAAAATGTCGAGAGTTGCAACACTTAGCTGTTCTGGTCTTGCTGAGTTTGTAGCATTGGAAAAAAAAGATGACCTGTAAAGGGCTCTCTGTGTTCTGTGCCACCAAGAACAAGATTTGTTGCATGCCTCTCAAGACTTTCCCAAACAAAAGCAGTCAAGTAGATCGATTAAGAATCATCCATCTATTGTTAGATTGGTTTTCTCAGACTATCTTTGAGGTACTTTCATCTCTCAACATTGTCTGTATCATCTGACATTTGCAACAACTGAATAAACACTGGCCTGCGTTGCTGACTCAGTTCTTCCCTGCAGTCTTTCAGCACCCTACCTCTTGCACAGAAAAAAAGACCCAGCTGCTTTATCATAGAACACTCGCTGTCAGGCGCTCAAATCATCCATTACTACTTATCAAGGATGGAAGTCAAGTAGGCGAACTACACTGTGAAAGCTTGTTCTGAAGACCTTTACAAATCAACATATTTGCTTTCGAATCTATACCATGTGAAATTTCTCTGCAGCCTTACCTCTCTCTGCTTGGTCTCGGGGCACTCCGAGTGTAGGGTCAGCGTTGCCCCCTCTATGTTTCGGGGCATAGGAGTGGAGCCTGGATTTATTGTGAACTGGATCTGGTCTGGAGATATGGTGTGATGAACATAACCCTGTGACATGCCATCAGGGTCATTCATAAAGGCTAGAGAGCCTTCCTCCTCGTCTCCATCACCCTCCCCTTCAGTAAGAAAGGTAACCCCATCTTCATCTCCTCCGCAGTGACCCTCCTCTTCACCCTCCTCATCTAGCCGGATAGGGTCCCTCTCAATGAGCACCGTTGTGCGGTCATAAACTCGACCAGAGGAGGATGAAGGTTCGGGGATCAGGTCATCATCTTTGTCATAGTGGATCTTATCTTCGTCTTCATCGTCATCTCGTCCCAGAGGATCCACCTCTACCTCAAAGTACATAGGCGCCTCTGTATGAGGGCCATTCTCACTCATGGTCCCTGGTGCCTCTCCTACCTCAGTAAGGAGCACAGCACTCTCACACTGGAAATGTTACAGCCTGAAATATATGAGAAAAAGCTGGAATTACTTCTCCTCTCTAGGATCTTGGTTTGTGTGATCTGTGAGGTTTTGGCAGCTTGAAACTAGTTGAAAGATGTGGGCCTATGTCAGCTGTTGACAAATGGAAAAAAAATAAAGAGCTGCATTCTACAATTATAAGAGATAATCAGCATACATATTCCTACGAAGCACTTATTCTCAAGCCTGTTTTAAAACCAACACCACAAATTATAGCGCTTAAGATAAGTATGACATTTCCACAGAATAAGTGGAACTTCAGCGAGTCAGTCAAAATAAAGTTAATCAACTCTTTACAACAAAAAACCGATCGTGTCAGATGATGATAACGTTGTGGTTATTGAGCCCTGTTTGGAGGACGTTGACGCTCCCTCACTGTCATCTAGAACTTTCCGATTTCAGCAGCCCAGAGAGCAATGAAACTGAGACATAACAGACATGCGTTTTAATTTTCAACATCTTAAGTTCACTGGGCTAGCATGCGTGAAATAGCTTTAATAACCCGACATGAGTGACTGGCAGATAATTTGTACATAACCTTACGTTGCATGATACGGCTAACGTTAGCTGACGACAGCGATAGTACTCGGTTTACAAACATAAAGTGGCCCGATTAAAACGCTGCTACTGCCAAGGGTAATGTGCAGATTTGTTAACATAGCTTACAGTCATGCTATTACACCAGTTATTTAGCTATAGACTGTAGGAAAGCTTTTCTGAAATCGACTGACCTGACGCAATCTCACAGAATACATTTGGTCACTACTGGTATAGCCTCTATGAAAAGTCGCTAGCTGGCCGATACAAACAGATATATCCTTTCTTATTTAGGCTACAATCACCATATTTATAATTTTTTAACATTTCTTAATATAAGATATTTTTATATCAAAATTAAAAATCAAAGTACCAATTGCTGACTTTACCCGCAAGCCAGCTCAGTAAGTATAAGGCTAGCTTTACTCCGTCAATGCCCACTGTCCTTATTTCTATACACATGAATAGCTTAGCGAGCTAGCAACAATTAGCTCAACAGCTAAGCTACACACGCTAGGTCGTTTACTGCCGATAGTTCACATGATCTTTAATCCATGTGAGGACAACACATTTTGTCTTAAGAACCGGTACACCAAAATTACACAGTCACACATGTTCAAATTCAGAGAAGTGACATATATTACATTTACCTGCGTTTGATTTGCAGCCTTATCCCTGTGCCTCAGATGTTTAGCACTCTATCCCCTCCCTAGGATACCAGACAACGTCACAGATTCAATACCAGTCGTAATGAATTATGGGAAATTAAATATCATTCGCATGCTAAATGAAACCCTGAATCTTCTTTACCTTATGATTTTATTACTGTGCCAAAATGATTCTAGCCTTAACGATGCTAACTACTACTGAATGAAAGATGAAACAGCAGCACACATCTGTGTCCAACATTTTTTTTATATTTATAAAAACAATATTCAGTTGTGATCAAGAAACATCAATGTACAAATTATTTTTTAAATAAAATATACATACATTAAAAACTTGTTAAGACTCTACAGATGCTTAATGATATACAATAAACTCTGTGCATCAATAGATTACAAACATTTCTTTGAAACAATCTAATCAGATAAGAATTGTCCCTTACAATAATTATATTCAATAGCTATACAAAGAGCCATCTAAGAATATATGAAATCATAACAGTTTATTTCGAATACTGGACTGTACAGTTTTTAGTGTTCAGCTTTAGCGTGAAAAAAGAAGGAGAAGTACTCCATCTAGGAGGATCCTTGGGTCAGGAAGTGCTGAAAGAACTCCTGAGTCTTCCTTTTTTCTGCAAGATCCTGCTTTGTTGGTGACCTCAGGAGCAGGGAGGCAAAAATGGTGGCTGTACAGAAAGACAATGAAATATTTCTATAAACACTTAAGCATAATAGTTATTTATCATAGTTGTGAGTCATTAGCATTTAATTTTTAGCATGCTTAAATGAAAAAGAGAGACATTCAGTGCAAAATCAAACATCTCCCCAAATGATCAGATTTAGATGTTATGTTCGGTCCAATTTACTCTGTGTAGCTGAACAGTTCAAACTGTGTGTCATAAAAAAACAGTTTTTCTTTCATCTTCTCTCATTTTATTTTTTTAGTGTCAATCCACTTACACAACATGCTGAACAAAGCACAAAGCAACAACCCATAACACACTTGTGGAGAGCAACTGCTCTCTTTTCTTACCCAGGATATTGGCATCTAACCGATTGCTTGCAGAATTCTTCAACAATTCACGAAGAAAGGCAGCTAAATAGTTGAACACATTTTGATGGCACTGAGGTAGCATTGAAATAACCTGCAGACAAAGAAATACCATAAGTAATCAGACCAAACCAGAGATGTTATCTGAACAATTTTTACACTTCAGAAAATCTCTTACTTTCTCGCACAGACTGGCACTGGAACAGCTTTCTAGGCACTGCTGGTAAAGGGAAAAGGGAACCACGGGCTCAGGTAGAGCATCCAAAAAGAGAAGCAAGGCCTCTGCCACTGAGTGGTTACTGCCCGCTGTAGGTCATCACAGAGTCAAGGACAAAATGTTTTAACAAAATCTGCATATTTTCAAATCTAGTTGACATAAATAAGTAAGAAATACAATGTTACGCACTTTGGATTACTGAATATTGTACAGTGCCTTATAATTTCAGAATGTTGCATCTATAAGAAAAGATCTTTGCCAGTAAAGTACTAGCAATCAGTTTGACAGTGTTAACATCTACATCAGCTGAACAGTGTGACTGATGTGCAGACACAATAAGGATACGGAGAGAATCTGGCATGCCAGTGTCAAGGCAATCCCTTATTTCTGCAAATTCACTCCGGAGCCCAGGTTGCTGAAATATGTCTTCCTGCAAATGAAGGGTAAACATCAAAGCAGTCGTGAGGATTTTTCATTTTGCACTGTGGACAGAGCAGTATACCTCATCTCTTTCAGACCTGATCCTGTAAATGCCTTTGTAGTATTCTAAAACTACATTTCTTACTTCCTGCACTGAAAAACATATAGCTATTAACAGTTTGTCATTTTTGATGGTGTTTTCTTTTGAAGATAAGAAAGACCCACTTACAGTAAATTTAATATTGTTGGCCAAAAAGCTACATTATATAACAAATAAACTTGAACTGAAGAAAATGCTCTTATGGTCCGGCTGTGGTTGAGCTGCAGTTCAATTAAAATAATTATTAAAATGAGCTTAATCAAGGCTTTAAAAAGTACAATTTAATTAAGTGGGCCAAGTCTCAGCAAAGCTCCTCAGAGGTATTTGCCTGGCAGTCATAGCTGCTGAGTCATGCCAATGTATTTGTTTTCTAAATCTGAATACTTTTGTTTTGTGTAATTCCTGCAGGGAATAGCAATTTTTATTTATACACGCTTTAAAAAAAATTCAGTAATTACAAAAAGAAATCACAGAATTTGAACCTGAGAAAAGGTAAACTTAATTGCAGATGGTGTCTAAAGGTATTACTGCCTAACAAAGTTTTTCAACGCGCCACATTTTCTAACCTGTTTGATTGCATTACGGAACAAGTGATCCACCATCATCCACAGCTCTTTAGGAATGTCTAGAGGCTTTTCAGTTTTTGCTGCATTCTCATCTCCTGACATGTCCGCCTAAATGTAGAAAAAAGAGAGCAAAGACATACAGTCAAAATGGTCTCTGAAACAGCACTTAGCTGTGATCATTAAAAGAGACTGTAAGTATTCTGCACATTCATCCCTCACCAGTTCACGGAGGGTTTCTTGCGGCATGTCCTGGACGGGCTCTCTCAGCTGACACAATGAACGGATGGATGTGCCATAGCAGCTGGGCAGGTAGTTCCCTGCCACGGAGATGAAGTAGTCTTTGCCGCGTTCCAAGTGAAGCACCAATATGTCTTCGATCTGCTCCTTTCCTGAGTTAAGTTCAGGCGCTGTCGAGCGGTTTACGAAAACTTCAAGATCAATGTCCACAGACCCTCCTGGATGTAGAGAGAGATGCACACACTAAGTTAAGACACGGCTAGACTGTCAAATATCATGGGGAGATGTCTCCAGCCTCAAATCTGTGTTTGTTTGTGCCAGGGTCACAACTGACGTACTGGTGTAACACTGTTAGAAGATTTGAGAAGCCGAGACATCTCTAATCTGTTCTGAAATGCTATCCAGACATTTCAAAACACAGTCATGAAGATCCAACCTCCCTGCTCTGTCATTCCTGGATGAAAGTGTGTTTGTGCTACTCACCCTGAGCGATAAAGCCTTTTGGAGGGTTGGCTGTGAGCCAAGGCTTGCAGTATGTGGGCTCATTCGGCTTCTGGATAAACTCAAACTGACATGGGACCTGCCCGTCATTAAAGAGGCTCAGTGTCTCTGCCTGGTGCTGCATGTATTTAACATCCTTGAAGTGGAACTGAGGGGAGAGGGAAAGTTTTATGAGGCAGGATGGATAATGGTCTACTTTTTAAGTTTATCTTTAAAAAGGCTGTGCAGTTTCATACATGATGCTTTCTTACTTAATTTATTATCTATCAAATCTTGTGTTAGACAGAAATAAGACTGATTGTGGACGGCAACTTACCTCTTGTTTGGACAAAGTCACGGATGGAATACACTCATTCTCCATTTTATCGATATTGCGAACAATCTCTTCAAAGGTTTTCTTATAGTCCTCAGCATTTACTCGCTTGATCTGTGGGAACAGAAAAAATGTGAATAAAGAACAGACTTCATGCCTTTTAGTAGAACAAGAGTCTGCAGATGCACCTACTGAGTTCTTTATTGATTTATCACCTTCTGCTTTCTCAAATACTTTTTAAGTTTAAGTTTATATAACTGATAGAAAGTCTGAGTTGTTTACCCCTGTGATCAGCACTGAACTGACTGGTTTATGATCACTGGTCTTCAAAGCCATGTGACTCTGATAATGCTGCTGCTTAATGTTCTTTCCTCTCCATAGGATGCGGTCACACCACGCAGGCACCCGACATTTCTCACTGAAAGCAAGAGAAAATGGGTTTATTTCCAAATGTGTCAAAATTAGCAGTATCTTACAGAATGAACATTTTGGGATGATTTTTTTTTCAGAGGGAGTTTTATATTTCTTCCCTGAAATGCACCTACTTTAACAAAGTAAAATGAATATAAAATAGCATGAAAGATCATATCCCAACCAGAAGTATGTCACAGTGAAGCAGTCATAGGATAAAGTTACCTTGTATCCCACATGTCAGAGCCGGTATCATATTTGTAGGTGGGCTGGAAATCAATATCTCCCTCGACAAAGCCGACAAACACAGCCTCCTCATCAATCTGCCGTTTAAGCTGCAGACAACATGGAGCAGGTCAGCATCACTCATAAACAAGACTGATGACTGAATATGATTTATATAGCACAGTGCAGTACAGTTGACTTTACCTGATCATAATTGTGCAGTGTTTCAAAATCCTTCTTGCTGATTAGCTCCTTCACATTGTCCACTTCAAGATCACTGATCCTATAGTTGAGGTCCCCAATCCACAAAATTACACTGGTGAAGGAAGCACAAGGGAATGAAAAGAGAAACATGGAGAGGAATGGAAAATATATGAGATTAAATCCAAACAAATCTGGGCTTTAAACAAACATTGAAGGCAAACCATATGTGTGAGAACAGTTATTCAGTTACTTTACAATATTCAATGGGTTACATACTCGTGCTTCATGATAGTGAGTGGAGGCTGGTTAGGGTCAAGTTGGCGAAACTGGAGACGGCTGCAGATATCTCTGTAGTCCTGATTACGTCTCTCATATTCTTCGATGTGGGCAGCTAAGTGAGAGTTGACCACGCAGATATCAGAGTTGTGAAAGCGAAAACGGATAGCCACAGCACCTTTGTTGCCCTGCGAATCAATGTGTGATTGAGAGAAAGGTCAGAAAAGGAAGAGCAGGAGACAAGAATGAAGTCAGAATCATGTAAGCAGCACAACTAAAAGTTGACAGTCATCCAATATTCTGCAGGTGCTTCAATTTTCTGCATATTCCAGAGGGCTGATGGTGCATTTCATGAACCAGCCTCTCTTTACAGCAGGAGAGGATGGAGCAACCTCACAAAGGCCCCCACTGGTCATCAGCCCGGCATCTGCTGTGTGCTGCAGGGACTGCTAAGTAAGCAAGGCCACAAACGAGACATGAATAACTTATTCAGAGTAGAAGGAATAAAGTTGGAGCAGCTTCACGGATGAACGCTCTCTGAAGTGAAGAGCCATTCAACAGAAGAACAAGTCAAGGATTTGAATTGTCTTAAAACCCTTTAAACGTTTTTTCCTCTCTTTTATTTCTGTAAGTCTGAAAATGACTAAAACAGTGTCACAGAGCCCAACTGTTTATTTCATTATCAAATACTGATGTGTTAAGTTGCGTGGGAGACCAGCTCTTCCTGCTTGTGTGTTAGAGGTAATGTGTTTTGTTTATTCAAATAAAGTCTTCAAATGCGGGCTCAATAACATTTCTATCAACAACAGGAGAAGAGAAGTCCTCAGAATGGGTCTCAACAACTATTCAGACAATCTGCACCCGATGCATGGAGGGTATTTTAACTTTGCAGGGACAAAAAAAATGTTGAATGAAAACATCCCAGATGGGAAGTAGGTCTTTTTAAAATGTGATCAAAAAGAGAAAGAAGACATGGATGGGTGAGACTGTGCTCTTGCCCTGAAGACACTTAAAGGGATGCTTGTTTTAAGCACAGCTGCTGATCGTAGGAGTGGATCAACAATGCACTGGGTCAGTGCCAATGGTCCCCTATATCATGCCATCAACGAAGACCAATACATGTTCGGGGCCTGTGTGATCCGTACTCACCATCCTCCCCATGATGCCAGTGCCCACAGTCTCAGCCTCCACATCAGAAATGAACTCTGCATGCTCCTTCCTCACATAGAAGATCAGCATGATGCCAACCAAACGCACCAACTTCACCTGGAAGACAGAGTGATTGGAAGAGTAAAGATACACAAATATAAACCAGCATCGACTTCTGCAGCTGTTCGACTGCAAATTCATCAGTATGAACAACACAAATATTCTAAGTTGAAGACATGGCAGCCAGGCAGTTTGAATAACAAGCTTTTGTGCAAAGGAGGGGGGAGTGAAATTCCCTGACAAGCTTTTCTGTCAATCCTACAAGAACTTACACTCAAATACAGGGATAAAAACTTTTTTTTCAGCTCTCTGAGCCTCACAGCGTCAGTTACAGATCAGCCAAGTGTGCTTTAGTCAGCAACGACAGAGGATGAAGAAGTGGCACGCCATAATATGAGCTCCTTGAATAACAGACATCTTCTAATCCTTTACAAGACTTAAAGAAAACAGCTTAGCCATGAAAAGGAGAAGCCACAGAGCTGGAGTCAGCATACGGAGAAAAGGGAAGTAAATTTAGGGTAGAAAGACAAAAATAAAGGACATAACTATGTTCACAGAAAACAAGAGATATCATGTTGGTTCCATTGATTACACTGTGTTACAAGTCATCTAACAAGATATTATAACGTGAAGTAGACAATCACTACACAGTAATAGGTAAAAACGTGAGTTGTGGATATATTGATAAAGAAAAAAATATGTGGATGTATGATTTAATTGCTCCAAAAATTACAAAGGTCAAGTTACCCACTGCTTATGACTTGACTTATTTTTGACAGCAAAGCAAAGACATTGTTCTCTTCTGAATCGTGTTGTAATCAAACACTGTAACAAGGTTTAGGACAAAAAGGACTTCCTTACTAAGGCATACTTGGCATCGGGATGCAAGGCCTCAGACACAGCTTTCGTCCACTCCGGTTCTTTTGGAGTGTCATTGAAGAAGAAAGCCTCTTTGCTGAGGTCCAACTCCTGAAAACTATGAGGAAGGAGGAAAAAGGACATTTTCTTGAGAGTTTGCCTCACATGTTTGAGCTTTTCGGGACTTCCAAGGAAACATAAAATCTTTTTCAATCCTCAATCAGTAGGAGCAAATTGGAACATAGGCTGGATTAATGAACACGTAGAGCTGAGTCTGTGGGTGGGCTTGTTGTTAAATGGCAAGGTGAGCACGACTTACCCCACACAGTAGATGTCAGGGGGGTTGAGAGTGCAGCTCAGCCAAGGTTTCAGGCTTTCCTTCGGTGTCTGTCCGTTCACATTGTAAGTACCAAGAAAAATGCTGGAATACAACAAAGACAGTGAGGAGTTAGCGTAGAGGTGAGGACAAGAAGTAGTAACTATTTAAAATTTTAGGGGTCTCTTGAAGAAAATCTGCCTTTTCTATGGTTTCCAATTTACTACAAGGGAAGATTCAAATAGCTGAAAATGATCAGGATCTCTGATCTAATGATGCCCTGTTTCGTTACAGTGTTCTTTAATTCATATGTAGAATGTGGCTACAAGTAGCCTTCTGTTAGCCGAACAAGCACACACTGTGGATAGCATTCAAGAGCTGTACTCAGGGTAAAGAGATGGTACAGATAAAAAGTCAGCCGTTCATTAAGCATTGTACAACTCCACCGAAACTAAGGAGTCCTGTTGAAAGGCACCACAGCTGTGGGTAATGATCTTCACTCCAGAGTTTCTGATGAGAAATTAGTGCTAACCCTTTCTCTCTGACCTTCATGCAGCAGCTGCTCTGCTCCTGTGCAGCAGCAGGAGCTCTTCATTTAGTGCTGACTTGCTTTCCTGACAGCCCTGCTCTCTGACTCGAAAAGATGCTGAAGCTGTTTTACCACAAAATCTTGAATCCTGTGGGGTTTTTTTCTAAATATGCAAGTCAGCATGGATATTCAGCATACTCCAGGTATCTACTGTGACGTACAGTGAAACCGGAACTGCTCTGGTTGGTCTCAGAGACAACTACTCAAGCTCATAAACAGTCATCATAGTCTACCAGGGTATATGCTAAAATCCTTGATTTCAATACCTTTTTAAGACTTTTTAAAAAACCTTTAAAAAAGTTTTAAGACTTTATCACAACTTTCAGTTGTTGTTGGCATCCACTTTTTAACAGTTGTAGTTTACATTTTTGCAGAAATGATGTAAGCTAAGGAGGAATAAAGCTTAAAAGAACAAATGAAACTAAAGGCAGGTTTATCGACACTCCCACAACAAGAAACAGCAGTTACTCGAGGCCAACTTGCTGAAGAAAATGAAAATTTATTTAATCATTTTTAAAATTTAGGACATGTGCCGGAGATTGTGTGATTTGCTTTAAAATTGTATTTAATTTCTCTTTATGAAACTAGAAATGACATTATTTATAGCTGGTGTTTATACCGCTCACAATCCTTATTGTTGTATTTTATTGTAACTAGAGTCTTTATGTATTTTTTTATTTTATTCTTTTTTTGTGTGTATTTTTCTATTGACTCCATCAATTTCTGCTGTTAACACAACATTTTTCCAGTTTGGAATCAATAAAGTAACTCTATTCTTTTCTATTCTATATTATTTTAGAACTTTATCGGCTGAATGTTTAATGTCCCAATCAGGGGACAGTTGCAAGGAGGAAAATAAATATTCATGGATATTTTTTGGGTCAAAGCTTGAATACCTATGAAACTTAATACCTCATAAAACCACAATTAAGACTTTTTAAGACTTTTTAAGGCCCTTAATTTTCCCAAAATTGATTTATCAACTTTCAATACTTTTTAAGACCCCGTGGACACCCTGCCAACATTCTACATTTAGTTACACACACAAAAAGGTGACTCAGTGCATATTTTAGATATGCTTTGGGACGCAAATACTGAATATGAAAAAACCTGTTCTTTTTGTTTTTCCTGTAGGGTTATGCTGACACAAGCCTTCCTACAATGCTTATAGCAACACTTAAGGGAAACACAAGCCAGTTAGGTTTCTAAAAAAACAAAACAAAACAAAACAGATTTAAACTCAAATGAAACTAAACTTTGAGACTTGACCATAAACTTGGGCTTTATGTCTGTTATATGTTAGGAAATAAAAATGTAATATCACATTGGCCATATCCATGCCAAAAATACTAAAAGAGAAAGGAAGGAGGATGTTTTAATACTTTTTCGTGTTTTGAAGTGTATGACATTCATAATAATATCGAAATATGTTTAAGTACATCATTTGCATGGTTAATTCCACCTTTTATCTTCCTTTTATCCCTGTGTTTACAACCATGGCACAGATCCACCAGCAGGAGGCAGTGTGGTTTGTGATACTGACTAGAGCAAATGATTTTTCTTTGCAGCAACTTGCAACAGAAACCCAGATTTTAAATTTCCTTTTAGAGACCACTGCAGTGATACTAAGCTTCTTCAATAATAGTTATTGATCAAAAGAGATGACACACAGCATGAAGCTGCAGCAGGTTCATCTCTTTCTTGATGGTGTCTGAGACAGTGGCGCTTAATTTAGCACACAGCTAAGCACACAGAAATACAAACCCACAGATATTGACTCATTCTTATTACGTAACACTTCAACAAACCAAATAGCGCAGTCACAATGTGGGCTTAGATACTCGTGTAAAAAATGTTTTTGCAACAAAGTTTAAGAGGCTGATCTATAGTTCTGACTGGCCCTCAGAGACAAAACTGTGGAGGAAATATCCTCGATTACCATTTGGTTTGAAGCTGGAAAGTTTTCTGCAAAGTAGGGCTGGCTGTAATGTGATAATATGAGGCTCAAAGGGGTTTGGGTACAATAATACTTTGTTAGGTAATGCACTTTCTTATTTCTAAATCTCTCTGTGCATTGATTTAACAATTGGGTTTCACATTTTGTTTCAGAATGACCAAAACAAATCAACAAAGGCTATACAGCAAACAACTTTCACAGCATTTGAAAACATCTCAAGCTGCAACCTGAGTATAAATCCCAAACAGAAAGTTAGTGTTCCTCAACTAAATGTTCAAGTAGGTGTTTATGATGAGTCATCATAAACACCTACTTGGACATTTAGTTTCCTCAAAAAAAATAAAAATAAAACAAAAATCTACCGGTAAAACAGTCACCACAAACATCCTGTGATAAAATACCTGAAATCCTCCAAGTAAGTGTAGAGGTCTTCATTCTTCAGTAGCTCACACCTGATGAGGTTGTCTCTCAGTCCAAACTGCGGCATGGCCAGAATCTGAGCTTTGTTAGCTGGTGTGTGGCTGGAGGAGCGCACCAGGTCATCCCGGTCCTCTCGACTGAAATTGCCTTGACTGCATGACGGGAGAGAAGAAATGACACACAGCGGTGAGTGGAGACAGACTAAGATAGAAACAGGGTCATTTTGTCATGCTGGTGTGAGTTCAGAGGGAAAGAGGTGAGCGTTGGGAGGAGTTTTCTATTTGTGTGTTCATGTGAAGTCGCCAGAATCCTTCTTATATCAATCCATAAAGCAGCTAAAAGCTAATAATAAAGTTATGGTATCTCAGAGATGCTTTACTTAGCTCCAGACTAAAAGCCTAATGTACAGCAGTAGATCACCACGGTGACGACAGAAACCATGGCTATGCAGGCCTTGATTTGTGAGACCATAGGGAGAGAAAGAAATGTAATATGCCTTGAGAAAGTAATCTTCCCAGAATAAGCTGTAACCAAACTCCATCTCACAGTATAGGCCTCATTCTAAGAGAGGCAGCAGCAAGTAGCTTCTAGGTCTAACAACTGAACAAATATACATTTCAAACACACAATCATCACCTTGCTGCTTCCAGACATGTGCACAGTGTGTTATAAAACTGGTTCAGAGAGAAAACAGTTCACATCCATTTCATTTTTAGGGTTAGGATTAGAGATATCTTCAAAAGAGCTGCTTATTAAGCAAGTTGTTGGAGCTATTTCATTAGATTCATTGTAAACACCAGGGGGCAATGAGCACGGTGCTAGGCAGTGACCTCCCAGGAAACCTATATTGGTAGGGGTGGGTCATTGGGGGTTATGCACCTGGAAGGAGATACAGGTTTTTACCAGGTCGATGAAACGTGATGAAATATTTGTAAAAGTTTGTTCTCAGTAAAAAAGGCAAATTGGATATCTGAGTGGAGCCTTTTTTTTTTACCTGCGTACGACCCAACTGGAAAGGTGCATCGTGGCTGTTTGTTAAAGTAATTCCCCAAGTTAATCCTTTTAGTTTCTCTTCCTGTTTGTTTTGACAAATAGCCACTACACAAGTAAAATTAACAAAAGTTATCTCTTGATGTTTGTGACCCTAAGACACCTAGTGGAGCAATGTCTCTGAGAATGCTTTGACATAACAGAGAGGAAGACAACTACCAAGACCAAATATGTAAATGTACATGCATGTCAAATAAAGTATGCTTGAGTCTTCAGTATTTTTGACACATTCACAAGTGTCAGCCGAAAGACTTTTCTGACTCACAACCCTTTGCACAGGTGAAAAAAGATGACACATTGTCTGAGCTGCAGAGAGGACATGCAGATGCACCACAGAATGTACAGGAGGTATGCACAGTGAAAGTTTGAAGCAACGTCCTGGTTGTCTGCTTACTGCATGCAGAGAACACAGTGTGTGTGGCCTCTGTGTGATGTGCAATAGAAGATATGAAAAACAAAACAAAACACAAAGCAGAAATCATTCTGAAGTCAGTCATAAGTGCAATCTATTTCATATAAAAATATGTTTTGTCTTGGTAATGTGGAATAAGTATGAGCACGCTCTTTAGTACACGTGTGTTTCTTAGCACTGGCCACTCAGTACTTCCTGTTGTGAGAGTCAGACAAGACAACAAACCATGAGTTTGCTTTGGGATTATGTCTCCAGATTTTGGACTGGGCGCAGCATGTATAACGGACTTTGTGTTGTATGTAAAGCTCCAAAGACTACAGCAGACTGTAAGGTAAAGCTGATTTCTATCACACATAACCACTACCTGATACTTCAGAAGTAAAACACTCTTTGATACCCATTTCTGCATAGAGTAGCACTTATGAAAACCTGGACTGTCTCTTCCATTTCAGTGCAGATCCTCAGTGTGGGAAAGGTCACATTGGATCAATTGTGAGATCCTACGTGTGAACTCATAACAAGTGTCTTACCTCTCTGAGCTGGAATTTGCCTTGGACTTCTGGGCGACACTATTGGAAGCTTTCTCCTTCTCTGTATTCCCCTTTTTGTCCGATGTTTTATCTGTTTGGGAAAAGTAAAGGAGAATAACAAGGCATCAATATCAGTCACTGAGAAGGTGAGGGGCAATGTTGTGGCAAGGATTTCAAACCGTGTCTGACAGAGCTGCCTGCACTTCAAATCACGGACATGTATCTTGTTAGAGGTATGCTAGTTCACAAAGTGGGTCACAGTGACAATCCTCCAATCAGAACTCTTGAAAAACCTGATCCTAGAAATTATATTCTAGTACAGTTCAATCCAGCAACACAGACCCAAACATTTTCAGCCAAAATATCTTGTTCTAAAAATAAATGTTGTCAAAGACAAAAAGCAAACAGGCACAGAAACACACAAATCAATCATAAGAGCTCTTTTTTTGTTCTCATGGCCAATCGACCCAGGCTGTGTTTTGCAGCTGGTTACAGTTACTGCATCCTAAGTAGCTGGATTTAATGGGTGAGTGTGAAGTATGAGACAGCATGGCCCCTGTCTCCTGCAGCTTGGCAGGCAACACAGCTGGCTCTGTGAAAGCAGGGGCTGGGTCTATGAGCAGGAAATTAAACTCCTCAAATTCATATCAGAAATTAGGATAAATTATTAAGAGTGTGACAAACCCAACACAGTGATTTATGTCCCAATAGATTATTTAATGCGAGAAAACTGTTGTATATCTGCCTTTAAATTTGATTTTGTCTCTTGAATTGTAATCCCACTTTATGAGAACTTTTCTTTGTAAACCCAAGAGGCAGAGAAACATTTGTTCTTGAACACAGTGTTAGACATGGCTGTGTAAAATCATACCTCTAGTCCTTCATAGAAACTGCTCCGCTTCTCCTCTTTAATCTGGACTGAGCTGAACTGGAGTTAGGGCTATTAAAAGGGATTTTTTTTCTCTCAATCCTTTTTTCCACACAGGGTTATAACCTCTCCTCTTTATTTCCTTTCATGTGATCTTGTTTTGGAAACTGCTGTATAATCTTACTAGTACCAGTACTTGTTATATCCATGTTTAAGTCCGCTAATGTTAGTGTATTGTAGCTTTTGGTTGACTGTGTTAAAAGCTGCCCTACGTCGAATAAATGCATCATCACTCAAATCTTACTAAAAAACTGTGTGCAAGAAACAGTCAAATGTCAGACATGCTCATGCAATCGGTGTCGCACTTAGAAACAGAAGAGTGAAACAAAAGAGTGAAAGCTGGGCAAAAACTGTTACTGTATCAATGAGGATAATAAAAGAGGACAAGAAGGTGGCTCTTTCTTTGACAGAGGAAACCAACAGCAAACTGTGAAATGCTTTTGTGTGCATGAGTGCAAAGAGAGAAAACCCCACACGCAACTGTCAAATTGACTCAAGAGTTTCTTAGCTTAACACTCACTCCTAATGGCTTTTTCAGCTACAATGCTTTAAGAAGAAATACAAGAACATGAACAAAAGATGTTGAATGCAAAATAATAGTCTGACAAAAAATAAAAGTCAAAACATTCATGGAGGCTTGAGTTTATTGCAGAAATAGTAGATGTTTTCTGAGGATAAAAATATGTTCCTGGGTTCTCAGATTACCAACTAAGTAAACATCAGCTTGTGGTGACATTTAATTAACAGGTGAGAGATGACTGATGTTTGCACCCTGCTTAGGGAAAGTCATGCCATAATATTAGTGTTAGAGGCTACATGAGAAACATCATATTTCCTTGTGTTCTTGATTGTGAAATTAGATAAATCTAACCAATAATGCACCTGTTTCTGACGCGACCACATGAGGATCCTGTGTGTGTTATTAATACACAGCATATTTTAAATTCCAACACATGCTTTAGTTTCCCTAACCAGCTAATGAGCTTAGCTTACTTGCAACCACAATGAAGGAAGTTGCACAAAGTCTTTCTAACAGCCCTACACAACTCTATCTCTCTATCTGTGGTTGATCTCAAGTCAGCAAAAATGCAAGATGTTCCATCATGTCTCTCTGACCTCAATGAATTAAACCAGCCACTGCTTCTGCACAAAGGTTAACATTGTATAACCTCCCTTCATGATATAAATCTGTAGGTAATAAACTCATGGGAGTTTTTACTGTTTGTTTGAATTCCTGATTGTAGAGTGATAAGACTAAGGTGGCTTGGCAGTTAATAACAGAGAGGTTTCTCTGAACGCAGAGGACGCACTAAGCCTTAAGAAAGTCCATAGACAACTGATTTCATGCTAACAGGCTAAGTAGGCTAAAAGGGAAAGTATGTATATGTAGAGAGAGACAGAGATAAAACAGCAGGGTGCTAAAATAGCAAAACAAAAGCCATGAATTAACAAAAGTCAGATTTAAGCTACGAAATACTTAGTGTTGGGTCATCAACCTCAACAGGTGTGTAATTTTGTCAAATAACGTCCATCAACATCTAAGGCAGTGTTTAGCCTGGACTGACGTAAGCCCGTTACAAGTGTATCAGCCGTTAGGGTGGGCTCACATTAACGGTAATTTGATTTCTAGGCGACCTACAACGACTTGGCAATACAGTTTTAAATTTCACTCAAACAGACTATGAATTCGCCAGCTAAACACCGTCCCTCTGCCTAATAAAGCTAATATTAGTCGTTTAAAGCTGGAGCACCCACTACCTTCTAGCATTAGCTTCTAAGCTAGCCAATTATACACTGAGGCTGGATTGAATGCCAACGACTGAAACCATGGCGCTCCCTTTCAGCACCCCGAAAATCAACAAATGTATGAATATTCTACATACCAGAGTCTCTCATCACCTTAGACATCTCCCTACACCGCTCCCACGCATTCCGTGCAGAAGAGCAATGTCCAGTCAAGTTTCAGACCTGCCCATGCTAACGCTGTTGTAGGAGGAGTTTACCTTTCTCTGCTGCCTGCATACAGACAGGAGGCTGAACTTCACTCTACTATGCATAAAATGCAACCGGAAAAGCTTCAGCACGTCGGTATTCAATAAGGAAATCATGCTCGCGGACTCACTCCAAGAGGAAATATTTGTTCAAAAAAATATTGCTATGAAAAAATATAACAGGCGTAGGCACATTTACACATTATACATGTTACTACGGCTATAATGCGGCATGAATAATCATGATTTTGCCTGAAATCCATATGGCACAGCTCATAAACATTTGAAATAAATTACACAGTTTTTGTGTATGTGAATGCATGAGAAACCGAACAAATTGACTTATTCCATGCATAATCTTGTTGCAAACTCTGTGCTTGCACAAAATGCAACTTTTAAGATTCTCAGTTTTTATGCCAATGATATATATATATATATATATATATATATATATATATATATATATATATATATATATATATATATATATATATATATATATATATATATATTTGGCACTTGTTCTGCAACAAGATACCGAGTACTGATGACAGACCAAATGCATTGTGTAGTGAGGTGGGACCACAGTCCAAGATAAAAAAAAAAGATGTACTTGTGTCCTGCATCAAATAAGCAAGGTCTGTACTTGTGACCTTGTGTTGTGCTGGATATTTACAACGTTTTAACTCTCTATGTTTGATAATTTTGGCATTTTATACAGATTCAGATAAGTCTATTGATCTCAGACGGGTATTTTAGTTTTATGTGCACCTTGTCAGTTCTTTAACAAATGACGCTAACACATTTACTTACTTGAAGATATTTCCATAACAGGAAAAGCACTCAAAATTGAATTATGTCAACAAAGACTGCTCTATTTAGTTAGGCCACCCTCTGCTATGCTTGCTGGCTGATTGCTGATTTACATGGAAAGCAGCCATGATCAGCTGTTACCACTAATTCTGTTCTGATATGATGGCTCCACCTGTCTCTCTGAGTTGTAAGTTGGTACAATTATACACAGGTTGGGCCAACTGCATTTGAAGGAAGTAGTTCTTGTAAAACTGCCCTGTAATGTTACGCAACTCTTTGAAGTTGATTACTATCAGTGTGAGACTGTCTCTGCATGAAGAGCAAACATTACAGAGGTAACAGGGAGCATCTCCCGTAATGCGCTACATGAACCAATTCCAATTCAGTCACGTTTGAGGATAAAGAGACGCTGACAGGGAAAGTCTTCAAACTGAAATATGATGACAAACCTGTTTTTCGATGCTGGTTGAGTTTGGTGATTGTGTTGCCAAGGGGAGCAAAAGTTTGTTTGACTCCCTGGCCTCTAGTGGCTTTGTGGTACTTGCTGATCCATCCAAATTTTGGTGGCTCAGTGGGGGACTTGCAAACATCTGAAGAAAGACAAACAGAGAGAAAGAGGGTGAGAATGAGCTCTGTCAAAAGTATGTAAAGTTGGGATCCCAACACAAGAAATACCAGCAGCATTGGTTGCTTTATTAGTATCTATAGATATACCCCTGATATTTAAACCCATCTTTATAAATTGCATTGTATAGCTTTAAATGTGATAAGGTTAAAATATTTTAGCTCTTAAACAGATCTCACGTCTGCTTACCTTTACCATTTTTCACAACCTTCTTTTTAGCAACAGCAGGTGCCATTTCTTTTAATCTTTCCATCACCAGTCAGAGGCATTTGTGGCTCATCTTAGAGTACCACAAAAAAATGTATAAACAGCATATCAGTCTTCATCCATGCTCACGTGGGGTTTCCCATGTGAAAAAAAGTGCACCAGTAGTACAAATGACGCATTTGTACTACCAAAGTCGCCAATCCATTAACCTGCCCATGTCTCAATCCATTCAGAAGAACAGGATGCAGATGGAAAAAGAGTCCAGGAGAGGAGTTAACTTGTCCTTTTTAACCTGTTTTCACTTTGTGTCTTCACTAATTCGTTCTGTGACAGAAACTGACTCAAACAGCAGGTCCAAACTCCACCCATTCTCTTTGTCCCTCCCTTTCTTGATAGTAATGTGTCATGTACAGCCAATGATTGACAGATGAATTGGCACCATCCATTTGTCTGTATTAAAAGTGATAAGACGTTTGAACCTTGACCAAAAGTAGTCTCACAAACCCACTTGAGGTTTTATCAACAACTTATAAATAATTTCCCTGAATAATCAAGATGCACTACGGTTTAACACAACTGTGATGTCACCTGGAGGCATCTTCAGACTGGCTGAGCAGGTTTCCTGCAAACAAAGGGTTAGAGCGAAATATTTTTGGCGTTCACACATACTTTTTCTCATACTTGGTTTAGAAAAGGAAATACAAAGATATGAACTACTAAACCCAAACTAAAGTGAGTTTAAAGGTGAGGTGCTGCTTTGGTTGTCTGTGCTAATGTCATATTTATTTATGCCACTTAAAGAAAACACATTTACTGAATACAAAAGCTCATCCCTCCCTCAAACTTTCTAGCACTTTTCTGCAAGGCTGCATGAATTTTCAAATAACAGCATTGACAGCTGGGTGTCAGGTCTCTGGGGGCTGACCTACCACTCCATGCTCTGTTGACCTCACTGAGGAAGAGCCGTGAATGGGACCCAAAAGGAAGCCTGAGCTCTAGCTCCTTTTCCTGGAAGCTGACCCTCACCCTGGTGTCACCACCTAGAATGAGGTAAAAAAAAAAAAAAACACACAGGAAACAGAGTGCTATTTTCATTTGTATCTGGTGAATATGGTTCAACATTAAAGTGTGGTTGAGCTGTGATGGGAGTTGAGGAAACTAACCCACAACCGCAAGCTCCTCTGGTGAAGAAACTACAAAGAAAAGAGCATGAGAAAATGTGTTAAAGCACATCAGAGGTCTTACCGTTTTGACACATAATGAATTAATTATTATTATGGCTTTTACCTTTCAGTCTATCTGCATCGATGTATAATGAAAGAAAACACCTCACCTTCGACAACAGAAAATTCAAGAGAGATGGGTACGACGTCCTCCAGTGACACATCATCAGCAGTAATGGCCATCCTCCGATGGGTGTAAATAAAGATTCTACAAAATATAACAGGGGATTTTTTTCATCAAAGGATTTATGAAAATTGTATTTTGTTGGTGTTCCTACTAAACTGTTTAATTTTTATATTATAGGGCCCATGGACAGCTGGTTACACTAAAAAGACACCTGCTGAATAATAGCCTTCTAACAATGCAGTAAATACAACTATTATGTGTCATTTTGGTTACTGTGCCAGCAGGCTGATGTAACTGTGGACAATGTCAGGTCAGTTTTTATAGTGGTGTTTTCAAAAAAAACAGAGAAGCCACATTACAGCTAATTTATATTATTCAATAAACTTACGCATGTTCTTTTGTAGACTCCACCAATCCCAGCAGTCGGCTCTCTGAAATGTCATCAAAGAGGACTTCACATTGGACAGCATGTTTACAGTTAAGTTAAGGATAAAGTGGTTATTTACTGGTATCTTTATTATTTGACCAGGAAATAAAACCTTCCTCCTAACCAAAATACATGTACTAGGCTAATATGAGGAACTTGTTGAGCAATGTTTTTTTAGTGGCATAATGTAACTAGAATTGTCAGATACACACAGGAAATGTTCCCCTTAGTTTTACAGATTCCACTACATTTCACACGAAACACTGCATCAGTGTACATAAAAAATTTTACTGAATATTTAATAAATTGTAAAAAATATGTCTGACATTTTTTTAAAAAAACTTGGCAGTATAATCAAGATAAGCTGTTTCTCAGCCCCATGCCATATAGTTAGTATCCCACCTCAGGCATTCTTAATTGGCAATGCTTTATAACTGTAAATAATAAACCGTCCCGATTACTGGACTTTTACTAAGGTCATTGCAGATATAGATTGTGGTCCTTTTATTAATGTGGAGAATAGAAACATCCTCTCCAAAACAGCATCAGTAAGCGGAACAAAGTCGCCACCTAGTGGCTGAAAAGTGTACTTACAATTGCTGTACAATATTTTTGGAAAGTCACACCCGATAATCTTGTGCACCGAACTACTACCGAAACTAGAGCTGGCTATGCAGGATGCTGTCTTGGAATTGCAGCCAAAATGAGGTTAAACTGGATATTTTTAGAGTAGAAAAACACATGTAGAGATGATAAGTCATAGGCCTTTATCTCAAGATTTTGACAGCCGTCGCTGTCACGTTAGTTCAACTCTGTTTGAGGAGGCAGTCCGTCTTTTGAGGAGGTGTTGATCCAAAGCAAATACATAAAGACCTCAAAGGATACTAAAACGCAGTTTTCTTCCCTTTCCAAAGTTTCTTGAATTGCGACGGATTGATCCATAGCCAAGACGGCTCGTTATGCTGCTAGTGTGACAACTTCAGCTCCCACACGAAAGTAGCCCGAGGAGTTTCACGCACAGCACAGTTATTTCTCTCTTGAGTACAAGCCAAATGTACAGCAGGAACTGAGACGTCCGTGCAGACCCGTGTAATCCGACATTTTATTCCCTTTAGGTCCAGATGTTCTCTTCCTCCTCCGCTACTGGCCCGACCCAGTCTGCCACGCACTGATTCTCAGCGCTGCTTGCGTGCAGCCGGAGTGACGTCAGAGCTGGGCTGTCATCACCAACTCGGTTTGGTTTGATTAGGCCTCGGGCCAGTGACCCATCGGGGATTAGCTCCTACAATAGAGACGTACGTGCCTGTTTCCGCCAGATAACAAAGAAAGAAAGAAAGAAAGAAAGAAAGAATACTACTTTTTTAGAACTTGCCCCCAAAAAACAAAATTACGAACATTTTTTTCTTTGGACTCCATTCAAAAAAAAACAAACAAACAAAAAAAACAAAACAAAAAACACATTATCCACTTATTTATTTGTCAGGTTTCCTTTTTGTTTTTGTTTTTGTTTACTTTAATAAGCAGAAATTGGTTTTCTGACATAATGTCATAGCTACTTGAATTCAGTTGACATTCTCAAAGAACATGGTTAAACTCTGAAGCAAGGTAGGGTCTTGATTGGTAGCCTTTCCCCATTGTTTTGCTTGATGAAATCCTGGCGAATTGCATTCCTTGGTCAGTTCTTTTGTAAACTTACAGTTTTAATTTGCTTCAGACAAACACAACAAAACTGGCACAGAAAGTTTATATACCTATTTTTCTTCATTATTACTTTGGATTTCAAAACTGGAGTTAAATTTAAAACAGACACTAAGGAGTTTAAAAGAATTAATTCAGTGGTGATTTGGTTGAGAGTTGTAGTAGCAGAGGTAAAAACAGACTTTTGTGTCAGGGATCTTTTTTTATAATTATTATTTACACCTGTAATGATGACTAGGAACCAAAATATAGGGATTTCTTAATCCTGAGCTACTAAAATACAGGTATGTGTAAGGTAAAGATAAATGAACAAAATAAACATGCTGACATTAGAAATTTGCCAAATTTAATGAAGCAATAAAGTTATAATTGAAGAGAAGCTATGACATTTTATGTGTATCAACTAAACTTCACATGTCCCTAATTTAAGCTAAGTTAAGCTTCTTTTAAATTATGACATCTGTTTGTCATGAGCAATTTTTAACTATGCTGGAAAAATGCAAGTGAATGTGTAACTCAACCAATACACAACCCATAACACATGTATTTTATTATAGGTACTTCATTTAAAGGCAAAATCATTATATTCACACACAAAACTAAACTAACTTGTAACAAAGCTGATTTCATCCATTTACATGACACCACTATACATCAAAATATATATTTTGTAAACCACATAATATAGACTTACATCCAACTCACTATTCACAAAATATTTGCAGATAAATGTTCTATATTTTGCTTTTATTCAGGACAACATTTAGAGAAGTTCTTCAGCAAACCTTCAAAACACCGGCTCAACATTTGTGTTTTATAAAGTGCATAAAGAGTCACGGCTGAGTCACTCTCACAATGGCTTAAACAGAGGTTCATCTATGGAGAATTTTTAGCGATAAAAACATTGTTAGTTAGATGTGTTGTTTAGGCTCACTCACCCATCAAAGATGGAAATCAATGTTAAAATCTGGTGCTAAAAGGCACAAAAAGAAACAGTTTTTGGCTTTCTTGAAAAAGAGAGTTCACAAATTCAGTCACATTCATGGGCAAGGTCATGGCTAAAACAAATGAAGTGTTGTGTAATTTAAATTAATCTTTTGAGATGTTAATATTTGAAATGATTATTTATTGTAATCCCCTAAATGCAAAATTTTGGGGAGTTTACATAAACAAGAACTGAAATAAACATTAGAAGAGATGTTTTACGTATTTCCTTATGTATATACTTTAATATCGTATTCATTTTTGGGGAATAAACTGGTTTAAATGAAGTAGTCTTAATCCTGCTATTTCCTGGCTAGACTGTGTGTTACACAAAGCTCTGGTTACCTAATGACCGACACAGCAGCTGAATAAAAGTTAACCCAATCACTTAATGTGACAAAGCGAGGGCAAGCAGGCAAAGAAAATAGGCTATCAATTCTGTGTTCATATGGGGCCCTCTTGAGGCCACAGTGAAATTCGGCGTGCCATCCAAGGATAGACAGGAGGTCGTGGTGGCGTTGCAGCACTCTTGAAGACATGGTGGTTTTGTAGTTTCCTTGCATCGAGTCTCTGTTGAACAGTCTGTGGTGCAGCCTGCTGTCCACTTGAATGAACTACCAGCAGTCTCTTTTTTCAGCTGAGAAGGCAAAGAGGTGAGAGACACAATAATCTGAAATTGGGTGTTATTTTTTAGATATGTAATGAAATAAATTTACCAAATGCACCAAAATCTTACAGGGTTAAACCATTAAACATTTCCCTTAAGTTGTGAAACATGAATTTTCTGATTATGTGGGATAGTTAATACCTGGCAATGTGTTTGTGAAGATGAGCATACTTGTGTGGTGGCAAATTTTTTGTAGCAGTCGATACCTGTACATGTCCCTTGAGTGCATTTGTTTCCCTTTAAAACAAACACAAACAAACAAAAAATGTCAGAGATATTGACATGTGCACCATCAAAACAAAATGGTAGATCATTAACAAGTAATCTTAAGCACTGAGAACTGTATTCAAGTTCATTTTGATGGACACTGACAGATGGTTACAAAGTCTGCTCATCCATTTACATGCACACAAATTCACATACATGCAGCTCTTTCTTACTGTGTTTGCTGTTGTTTGTGGTCTGGCTGTAGTGGTTGTAGCCATTGGTGTCGTCGTAGCTCTCTTGGTGGTAGGCATTGCTATAAAGAAATAAAAAAAGAACAACTGTTTGAACCTTGCAAACTTAAGATTTAACAACAAAAGCAAGAAACCTTGAAAAATTCCTTTCATGACACATTAGATAACGCAGAACTATTTATAAGGACAGTGTTCAGTAATCACATCAACAAAACCATTATGGGAGGCTCGCACACAGGGAGGTTCAAGATGGGCCTGTTCACCTGTTGTTGTCATCATCATGGATGCAAAGCTTCCATTGAGACAGCCTGTAGAGTTGCAGCAGTTCACTGAACAGTTGGTCTGAGAGGCGTTGAAACAGCTAGCAGAGCAGGAGGCGCTGCAGCCAACAGTGTAGTACATGTCTGTCTGTCTGATCAGCTGGCATATAAAAAGAACCAGAAAATTAGAATAGACCAACGTCAATATAATTATCACTGTCAAGTTGTAGATACCAAATATTCTCAACAGTGTTTTCAAGGACTAAGTAAGGGCCTGTGTCCACTAACAACAAGTTGTCATGCTATACTTCTGCCTCCTGTGATGGACACTGTTGAGTCTTCTTTTAACATGAAGTGTGTTCTTCATTATTGATGTATTGAATTAAAGTTTACAAAGAAAATAGTTTTAAAGAATGCTTTTAGTGGGCACAGGCCCTCATACATGATGCCCTCTGTTTAGTTGGAAGTATATTTCAATATATTTGTTATCTCTGTGCTGCCAGAAAGGACAAAACATATTTCTATACTGTACAAAACTCAATTCAATTAGTGGTGACAAGGGCCCGACTTTGTGCAATATGCTACCAGCAGCTTAGTAGCACAAATTGATGAGTAGTACTAGTCCAAAAATGTCATGACATGAATGGAAAAGCTGCAATGAACTGTTGTACATTTATAAAATGTTGACTTTGTCATTGGCTCCTTACCTCACAGCACGCACCAGGAGTGCATGTAGTGGTGTTCTGACTCATGTACATTGAGTAGCAGTCTGAGTAGTTGCAGGCGAATGAGGGGCAGTTTATCTATGTTGGAGAGATAAAGCTTGATTAGAGGAATTAGAGAACAGGGGCATAAGTGAAGCAAGCATCAGAGTACACTTCTTTCCTTAAGTTGAACTTGCCATGCCCATTGATGAAGTGTACATGTTGGTTGTATTCATACCAGACATGCCTGCAGCAAAAATGAGAAAAGACAAAGTTATGGCAGGAGTTTAATTTCTTTTTCATTGACAAACAAAGCCTTAAAGTTAGCTAACACATGCTATTTGTTGAACTGAGCCATACCAGTGGAGTTTGATGGCTGACTGGTAGACATCCCTGTGTTTGAGGAGGCAGACCCTGAAGTCATGGGGCTGGATGGATTAGTTGTGCCTGGGCCCTTAGCAGTGCTGGACTGAGCCATGGTCACTGAACCAACAGAAGGTGTGGTGGATGCTGAGCCTCCAGAGGATGTAGGCATCGTGGTGGCCTTTAAGGGGGTTGATGCTGAGGCCATGGAGGTCATAGACATTGTGGTGGCCTTGATGGAGGTTGATGCTGAGGCTATGGAGGTGCTTGTGATCATGTTGGACTGGGTTGTAGAGGCCATTCCACCTCCAGAGGTGGAGGACTGACTGGTAGGGGCTGTCTGCAGAGTGGTTGCACTGCCTGTGGTTTTGGTTCCAGCAGTCATGGTGCTAGAGGCAGAGGCACCAGCAGAGGCTGTGGAAGGTGTGGTACTTTGGCCTGAGACTAATACTGACGGAAGAAGTATTCCTAACAGGAGGAGGTGCAGGATGCTACAGTAGCCTGGCATTGTGGGAAAAATACAGGAAAATGTGAGTATGGAAAAAGAAAAATGTCAGTAATTAAGGTTAGCTAGACATTTTGCATTATGTACAAGAGAACTGCTTTGATCTGTTTTCCAAAGATATTAAACATGTGCGTCAAAGTAAACTAAGTAATTTAGTCTTGCAGTATGAAGTCTTGTGGGCTCCATAAGAGTGATGTCATAAGAGAATGTCACAACAAGGTTCAGGTAACCCATGCACATACAGACTGTACTCTAACAACTTCAACGGTCCCTCAAACTGTTTCCCAAATGGTTATAGACACCTGTGTGCTGCAGTATCCATGCCAGTATCCGTGTCATCTATTCAGGAGAGAGCAACGATATGACATCTTTGCTTTTGGGACCCCCCCCCCCCCCCCCCCCCAGTGTCCCAGAGTGTTGGTATCTAGCAGCACTTACTGCTCTTAAGTTTGGGTGCTCCTCTCACATTTCCTCTTCACTTTCCATACTCTGACCTAAATCATGCTAAAGATACACTAAACGATTCAGTGAATGAAGAAACACCACCAAACAGGCATGTCATGATAGGAGATTTCAGTCCCTTTGCAAAAGAAACTACTACACTGTAAAAACTCACATCTGGGGTGCCATTGGTCTAGCAGTTAAGGTGCCAACACAATATATGCTTTGATGCCTATCTTTGGCCATTTGCTGCCTGTCCAATCTCTAATCTAGACTCTCTAATCTCCACATTCCCTGTGTCTTTTATGATGTTCCATCATAAAGGTTAAAATCCCCAAAAGTATAAATTTAGAAAACAACAACAACAACAACAACAACAACAACAACAACAACAACAACAACAAAACCTTGAACACAGACCCACGTTCTAATAAGAAAAATACATCTTAGAATTAATGTAATACTAAACCAACATGTAAATTAAACGTTTGTCATACATGGCACATCTAATTTCAAGAGCAAATAATTTAGCCTGATTTGCTTTCAAAAAGTGAAAATTTCAGACAGTTCTGTCTTATTTATGTTCAGTTGACACTTTTTAGTTCAGCCTTGTCTTTTTCCTGTCCTATCCTGTTTCATTTTATAACTTCACTTCACTTTTTAACTTCACTTCCTGTTCTGATGTATTGACTCATATATATATATATATATATATATATGACTCATAACACAAAAGATAACAAGAGAATAGAGAAAATTACTTCATAGCATCTAATTAGAAGGACAGTACTGAATCTTTAATGTGAGCCAGTTGACGTATTTAAAAAAAAAGTCTCTGCAGTTTTCCAGCAAAGTTTCTGGGATGACATCAATCTGATTACAAAAAATGTCAGAAACATTTGTTTGGTGTGTTGGCAGATATGTTTATAGAAATAAGACAAATACATAGGCTAAGGTTGAAATTTTTGTAAAACTTTAATAATGTCCCTTTTACTCTGACAGTCCTTGTACTGCCTTCCTCTGTTCTTTACAATATGTGTTGTTGTTTATCACTTCACTGTCCTCTACCCTGAGATATTATTTAATTTAACTGCACTTTTACTGATTAACGGCTCCAACACAGAGAGCAGGTACTTAAACCCTTTAAACCCTAAGGTTAACCCTAAAGTCTCCAATTGAGGACTTTGAAGTTGCTCTGCAACAAAAGGCATAAAATGAAGCACTTCTCTTGTAGAAACAAAGTCATATTGAACACCAGATTAAACAGGAGAAACTCAGCTACAAATGCCCTCAAGTCATACTTCAACCACACTTCGGTTTGTTTGAGTAACACCAGAGGTTTTACTCTGAGCCTTAGTGATATAAATACGGGCACATCTGAGCAAATGTTCCTTTTATTATGACATCAGAATGTTTCAAATAGACATTGTAGATGCAAAGATATTCTCTTTTTCAAATTGGGTATGTCATTTTTCTAGCAGAGACCCAAAAAAGAAGCCATAGCTACAAGGGTGAAGGGTTCTTTCCCTGCACAAGCCTGACCAGACAAACGATTCTCATCCTGATACAGAAACTTTCCCATGAAAACATAACAAAACTGTTGAGGGACAGACTGCTGTGAGTCACCTTGTCTGACACAACTCTACAGTAGCAGAGGTAAAAGGCATTAGAAAAAACCCAGGAGCAGTCAGTCTGGTCACTGATGGACTTGTTTGCCTCAGCCGCTCATAGAAGGGCATCAGTTTTGAGTCAGTCTGTTTCGCAAGAAACTAAATTTATTCCCCCCCCCAGCAAAATAAGGGTCTAAGGAAAGAAGGGTGTCATAGTTGCATGGGTTGTTGAGCTTTATTTCATTTAAAAATAATTTGAGAATAGTGATACCTCTAGTAGAGGCCATTATGCTGCCTGTAGAAAGAGTTGGAGCTCTTTTTCCAACCCGGGATAAAGTCATTCTGTTCAGTCCTGTAAAACAAGAGTACAATGTAGAACTTACATGAATAAAATGAGCATACAGACATGCTGTTATGAATGTCTTCAAGTTTTACAAAGGCATTGTGACAAATATTCCCTTGTAGAATATACAGATGAAGTACAAACTTGAAGTGTTTTGAGTGTAACTTTATGAAGGTTGTGACAAACGATCCAAACTGTTTCCCTTTGCTTTACAGAGCGCTCACTCACTGTTACCCACCTGTGAGAGTTTTTGATCTGTGAGAGTCATCTGAGGTCTCCTATAACAATTCTCTAATTGTTCCACATGAAACTGATCTCAAAATTGTTTGGATGAGTCATGTCATAATCAGGGGGAACTTCATTTTTTTAAGCTTTAATAAAGTGTCTTTTTTCACATCTGAAAGCATCATAAAATACTTTTCATCAATGGTTATCCCCCCCATGAGCTCACCCCTGCTAAATATAGTCCCATTTTGTGACCTAGGATTATACAGTAAGGGTTTCTGTGTGCTGAGGTCTATCAGAAAACTCAATTAAAAAGTGTTTGTTCCTCGTTCAGTCCCCGCGGGAGAACCGCTAAGCTGCACGGTTTGTTTTTTCCCTTCTCCCTTGGATCCCAGCCCGGACTCCTTTGGGCTCTACACCCTGGAAACTGAGTGACAACAGTAGCCATTTTGGCTTCCAGGTCAAAATAAAGAGGTTATTCCGAAAAACAGATTCCACAGAGGAATACTTAATTTAATGTGCTTAACACCAATTTGTATGTTATGATGCTTAATCCTTATCTTCTATATCACACCTTCTTGTCGACTTTGTTTTTCACACTCACTCTGAACATTTTCATCATGTGATAATGATGAGTCATGCTCAGGGTTTAATGAAGGTGTTACTGAACAATATCCAACTGAACCACTGACCTCACCTGGTGTTAATAATTAGAAATGTAAATCAATTTAGTGTCTCCCCAAATTTTATATCAACACAATATAAATAAAAGGCATATTGTGTTAAAAAGATGTTAAAAAGATGCTCAAAAGAAGGCAAAATCATGACAGTTTTGTGGTAAGATTTTCTTTGTAATGAGGAAAAAAGGGAACACTAACACTAACTGAGTTGGGAATATTAAAATAAGCAGCTTTACGTTATTTTCAGGTGAAAAACAAAACAAAAAAAAAGATCAGTCTGTTTGGAAATTAAGTATAAAAGATACTAAATATTTCAGACTTTTTTTCTTTATTTGCCAAGACACTTTTTAGTTTTGTCAGTTAGTTATGGTTGAACTCATTTAACATAAAATGCACTGGAAACCCATAACAGATACAGGAGTGTTTCTCTGCCACATCCCGCTGGCAACAATAGTACCACTATTTCTCACCTGCATCATCCTTTGATTCTCTGTACACTAATATCAAAACTTGTTATCTAATTGTGTATCGTGATAACAAAATCCATCATTTAATTCAGAAATTTTTGAATTCAATTCGTCTTACCTGGACTGCTCTTGTGGGGTTTTTCGTCAGCTGTGGTTGAAGTGAATGAGCTCTCTCTGTCTGGCGTCCCCTTTCTCTAGTGCTCTCTGTCACCTCCCCTCCTCCACCTCCTGCCCACAGCCCTGTAGTGACAACCTAATAAGTGGAAACTCTCACCTGCACCACTTTGGAAAGGAGGAGGAGGAGGAGGAAGCTAAAACCTGCTGTTGCTGGGTGGGTCTTTAGATGCCCTTAAATGAATTTTGATTATTTAAAAAAAGAGTGTTTTTACTGTGTGGTGACACAGTTGAACTGGCATAACCTTAATATTGATAATGTAATAATCACCAGCAAAAATTTCTGATTAGAAGCTGGATCCAGTCAAAACAAAAGAGTTTAACAAATAACATGGTTAATGTAAGCACTGTGATAACATTACGCTACATGAAATGCTTAAGAAAGTTTTATCATTTTGAAATTTTTCCATATCATGTAAAATAATACACGTTTTAACTACCCTTTGTACGTCAAGCTGTCAAAAGATCCCTTAATACCACTCCAGTATGTGCCAACTCTGTGTAAAAGGATATATTACGTTACAGTTCATCATTGTGTTTGGTTGCTAACATGAAAGTAAACTCAAACTGCACCTAGCAATTACAGATTTACTTAAATAGCTCAGTGGATTAAGCTTTTGCTGGCCTATGGGAGTACAGGTAAGATTTCGAGACCTGTGGGGCTGATTGTATAGGGAAACTCCTGGTTTCTGTTCAACACAATGTGAAATCAGACCTCCTCTCTCTGCAGGCCATAAAGCCCCCCCAGACTACAATTAGCTCTTTGTGGCCAAGAGAACGTAGAATTCTTGGGCACAACACAAAAGGCAGTGGCTCAATCTAGGTGACAGAAGTCCTTCCTTGTTTTCATCCGGGCTGCCTGGAAATGAAATGAAATACATTTTATTTGCTGTGTAAAGCTTATTCAGAGTTTTGCTTCATCACATGCACAGGAGAGAAAGTTAGTCCTCAAAAATCTCCTGTTTGTGAAATCATTTCTTGCTTTGATTGATATTCTTAAAAAATTAATCACAGGTAAAACCAGCTCAGTGCAGGAAGTGTGTAAGTTAGAGCAATTTTTTGGTGTTTGGATTACAGTGAAAATGAATTAACAACATAAAAAGCTGCAATTGTTCAAAACATTTCCACAATTAACAAAAGCCAATTAAAAAAATACTGACAGATTGTTAAAGCATATCTGTAGAAAGATAGGAGGAGGTACCCAGAGAGTTTTAGGCATGGGGACAGACACCTCTCTTAAACACAACAATGTCAATTCAAAATCTAAATAATGTGATGTACAATACAGAAAAAAATACACTTCTCCTTTCAAAATGCCAGTTTTTCAATGTAGGAACACTGGCTTTTACTTCTGTAAACTGGTTCATGACATGAGCAGGAGTTTGTCCAGACTTTCTTGCTGCAGGGGCTCAACTAGGACACTGACTTGTTGGGTGATATTGAGAAGCTGTTTCCACATAAAGCTAGTCAGTATAAAATGGTTAAACCACTACCAGGTTCCAGAGTTGACTAATTTGAGAACACTAACCCTTTCTGTTCCTGTGTAAATGATCAATACTCTGATAGAAGCAAAAACAGTTACATCACAGCCCCATACGCAAATGCATAATGCATTCCTATTACAATGGCCCTGCACAAATAGAGGATAACAATAACAATGGTACACTGCTATGCTGTATTTTGTGCTGCTGACTCTAAACTGAGTTTATTTACTCTTAATTATCAGTTGGCAAGCACGTGATAGGACACATTTGTCCTTTTGCTTGTTTGTACTTAACTATGTACAGGCACCTGATGTTCTCAAGAGTTTCCAAGTTATACTGCTAACTAATGCCTGGTGTGCATACAGCTGCATCTTCATGGCCTGCATAAGTTCATATCTTTTACACAAAACATAGGTTTTCATATCCTCATGACTACAAGCTAACACTTGTTCATTCATGTGAACAACAAGGTATGGTACTTGGAGATGAGGGAAAAATTCTTGCAACATTGTGGCCTGTAACCAAACTACCAAATAACTACTGTATACTGTCATCAGGGTTGTGTGCGTGTGTGTGTGGGGCACAAAAATGATCGATAAGGACTCTGAAAGTGTCAGACCTGGATATGGTGAAACAAGTGACTGTTACCTCATGCATTTTTAGATGAATCTCCAAGTTTATAAACTCATTACTTACAAAAAAGAACTTGCTACATTGGCAGATTAACGTGTAGTTTTTTTCTTATCAAATGTCAAATGAGTGATCATGTGATTTGTTAAGAACAGAAGCATCATTGTTGCAATCTGAACTTTTTGTACCTAGTTTGACAGATGGGATGTTTGTTTGCATACTTAGGACAGTGCTCATATGAGGGTTTAACCTGGCATAAGACTATTTTTGTCTCTATGAGGGCAGAAAAACATTCACAGCAAACCTGAATGGAAAGTGCCTATATAAAGGCTGATTTTTTTCCTTTTCCACCCATTCCCACAGAACGATAAACCACATGTATATAACCTGTGGGATCACATTTCACCTTAATGCCCACCTTTACTTGCAAGACTTTTGTTAAGTTAAACAATACAAAGGTTCACGCTAACAAACAAATCTACACAATTCTGTGACCAGAAACTAGAAAACATTCATACAAGTTTCTGTTCCGTCAGTTTAATGAAGTCTGTATTTATTTGACTTGCAAAGCTTTGTTTATTCAAATCAGTAAAATACTTAGTTGACGCTGAGGAAGCAGACGTACATGTTTGTTAATGTATCCTTATCTTTCAGCTCCTCAGAGCCTCGTAATGATGTGAAAAACCGTATAATGTAAAACATACTGTAAGACTTAAAGAGTGTTGTTTGAAAGATTTGCCTTGTAAATAATGATCGCAAGACAAACAGAAAAGTACTAGATCTTTTTTTTTACTTTAAGAACAAGAAAGGAGACACAGTTTTGTAATGAACAATACAAAAACAAACAAACAAACAAACAAACAAACAAACAACCCCCCCCAAAAAAAAACAAAAACAAAAAACAAACAAACAAAAACAAACAAACAAAAAAAAACGAACAAGAACAGTCAATTTATTCAAAAACTTTTCTTTTGTGTTTTGTTATCTTACACTGGACAACAACTGTCTCTCTTTATTTCATTTTTTTTTTAAACTCTTTTTGTATCATTAATTATGTTAAAAAGTACAAAGTTTTAAGTCTTTTGGCTTTTTGAATTTAAGTCTGTGTGAACAACAAAAATAAAGAGGTAGGAATGAGGACAGAGAATCTATATTGTTGTCAATTTTTCATTAGTTTCAAAAGTTATGAATAGAAATTGTAAACAAAGTAAAGAATTTTAAATACTGTAGATTTATTATTAAACCCCCAAAACAGCAAGGGACATTATACAACAGGATCAATAATGGTCAGAAATTAAGTTTTTTTGTTTATTTGTTCTTTCTTTTAATAATAAAATGGTTTTAAGTCCCTTACAGCACACCGACAAGTCAGAAGTAATCAAAATATTACCAAGTCACCAAAAGTGTGAGCTGTACTTTCAAGCAAAGCATAAAGACACAACTAACCAGACTGATGTCAGCAAGCCACTTCACCAGTTCAGCAGTTCCAATCACCGTGGACCTAAAGATGTGACTAAATTGACATTGTTTTGAAAAACTCAGGTCTTAGGGTCATTCTCAGGTAGGCATATTGTAACCAGTCATATGCCTTACTATCACAGGTAATATGAGTTTCACGCATAGAAGATCTGTATCTCAACAACCAAACTAGACATCAGTAAGCAATGAAAGGATCTCAGAATAACTATACACTAATGACACGGATTGAACATTTCACTCTTCTGCTTTAACAATTGAAAGATGGAAGAAAACAATATTGAACCTTAAAGGTTTTCTATTAAATATGAACTCCTAAACTTTTATAAAGATAATGGGATTTTGAAAGCATGATTAGAATGTTTAGTCATGATAAACTATTATGTCATACAATTAAAAAATATGCACTTGAAAACCAAAATTATGATGCAATGGATAAATAATTATGATGGCATTTTGAGTTAAATAGCCTCTACATTAACATCATCAAGGAACATTAAGTGATTATGAATACAGCAAAATTGACATCACATTCAATTTAAAGGCTTCATCTTTGAGTTGGATAAAATTGAGCATTTACCCTTAAGCTCATTATCATTGTTCCAGAACAAAACTAATGTGGAAAAAAAAACAAAAACAAGAATAGGTCTTTTGCCCATCTTTTCTTTATCACTTCATTAGCTTAGCTCTTGAACGTGTGGGAAAACAAACAGAACAGATGTATGCTGACACTAAAGCCTTCCTTCTTTAACAAGGGTAACTGATGAAGTCCATGCATAGGCTTGTTCACATTGTTTATAGATAAGGCTCAGTCGTCCAAATTAAGTGCACTGGACGTAACTGAACTGTGTTAATACATGGCTAAGAAGATTAAATGAGATTTACCAATCCAGCATTCGTCAGCAGCGGTGCTCACTCAGACTTTGATGCGAAGCAACAAGTCAATGAGCCCTGTGCACCATGTTAGCATTCACCATGGAATAGGACATGGACTAAATGAGCTGAAATGGAAGCTATCATTGCCTCCTACCATCCTTCATCTGAGATTCTGGCGAATGTCAGAGTCCAGCTCTTTCTGTACATCCTCTAACAGTAAGCTACCATCCTTGATTCCATACATTTGTTTATGTGGCAGTGTTAGCATTTTCTTGAGCAGCTTGTGTCACCCACTGTAATGTTTGGATCTTGTGTAATAGCTAGTTGATTCAGCCCATTATATGCTGTTTTATCCCTAATGATAATAACTTATTTATGTAGATTTCCATAATGTGAAGTGAACATGCTTTAACATGACGGCATACATGCTCTGGACTGTGTTTACATGGACGTTCAAGGGGCTGCTGTGCACCTGCAGATACTTGTGGGTGAGTACATGCTTTGTGAAATTTTGCATCTAAATTTAAATAACTCACCAATATCATGCCAAGGTTTGGATTTTTACAGTGAACGTACGCCGTGTTTATTTGCATTGCAGATCTGCCCGTACAATGCAATCAAATTCTTACCAAGACAACAATTCATCACTGAAGGAACAAGTAGACGGCAGAAAAAAATTGCTGGTAAGGATCATATAACATAGGACAAACATTATGTAACAACATCTGCAGACTGGACTTGAGTCGACTTTGTTTAATTAGATTAAATGTATTTACGCAGGCTGGTGTCCTCTTGCTCTATGAACCTTTAAACATGCATTTGCCTTCTGTTTTATGGGTCAGATTATATGCCCTTCCAGTATACTTCAAACTTAAACATTATCATAGATTATACCATAGGTATTTATACTTTTAAATACTTATTTCTAATTCTAGGATGCCATCTGAAATCCAGAAAATTAGATAGCAGTTGGATAGTTTCGGTTTGAACTCCTTATTATTATATATCATCATCTTCTACAGTTTTAATATTTCTATGAACCTGTCTGGAGGTTATCAAAACTTCAGTGCCACTAAAGAGGAGAGAAACTTAATGATGATTTTGTTATTGACACTAATAACTCCCTCAATTTGTCAGTATTTAAAATTGTTGGAGTGTACCAAAACACACATGAGCTACAACATGGAATCATGTAAATCATTTTCCACTTCAGGCTGAGTACAATGCTGTGGACGGTCAGCAGATTCTGCATAAAATACAAATCCTGTGGGCATGTGTCCTGATTTTGCGAACATACCTGAGTAGTGGGACTGCCAGCATGCTTCAGCTTTATGCAGGAAAAAAAGTCTCTGTGCAGAGTAAAGGGAGCGAAACATAGTATTCACATCCTGGTACCAGTTTTTGATCATTAAATAACAATTTAGCCTTAATAACTCAATTATCTTTCAACACTTTTCTGCATATAAGGTGCTCCTTTACATTAACTCTCAACATCAACTCCATTCTAGCTAAAAGTCTTTGTTTAACACTTGCCACACTGGATGCCCATTTCACTCATTGAGTCCATTATCTAAAACATAGCTAAATGTTTGCTAACAGGGCCCAAATTTGGGGTTGATACGATAAATATGGCCTACCATTAGTGTGTAGGCTTTCAGCATCACCCAAAACCAAAGTTATGGCTTTTGTTTTTTTTTTTGCAAAAAGATGAATGAAGATTCCAATTGGAATCGTCATTTACAATTTTGACAACACATGTAAACGTATCCTTAAGACTTTTTTTCCCCCCACCTTTAGTCAGTGACTGTGTGGTAAATAGGATAATGCATGAAGAGAGACTTTTGCTTTATCCATACATTTTGTTTATTCACCACAAGAGTCAGAGTAAACCAACAAGTTGTGCTATCTCGTTGGAGCCAAATAGTCTACCTGCATCCTACTGTAAATCTACTTTACATCTCAGTATGTGTAAGCAGAGATATGCTGTCATCACCTCATGTGACTGTCTTTATCAGGTCCTGGAAGTAAAGGGATTGTATCCATACCAGGAAGCCCTGACCGTACCACAGCTCTGCATAAGCGAATAACTAAAACCGAGAAGGAGATACTGTCACTAAAGACCAGGTTTGCCTGCGAGAGAGCATCATGGGAAAGGAGGTTTTCTTATCTGCAAAAGAAACAGGAAGAGCTCCATAACCAGGTGTGTGTTTAATTAAGTTTGAAGTGTTGAAGTTGTGTCTGTGTATGAATTCAATAATAACTTCTCCTCTTGTGCTCAGCTGGCCTCTCAGGCTGGAGTGTTGGTGAAAGTGGACAGTTTTGATGACAGAGAGTCAACGGTGGATAATGGAGAACTATTTGAGGATTGTTCAAGTAAATGCCATGAAAACTGAAGAAATTTTACACTAACATGTTAAAAAAGTCCATAACATGTGCTGCGACTTTTTAATGAACAGGAGGTCTCCCAAGACTTACATATCAACGCAGAGCATCTGAATTGTCTACAAGAGGCCCCACTTATGGAGGCAGCCCCTTCTCATATCCACTGAGCCCAAGACCTTCCTCTGCGGCATCCTCACCTGCCAGGTATGGCCTTTTTGATTGAACCAAACAGTGACCATTCTTACCTCTGCACTTTAACTCAGAGCTGGTTGGCCAAGCTTTGCACCAGAGGCATGGAAACATCTAGCCTTTATGTCTCATTTATTAACACCTTTTGTCTGATACACTTAATCTAATATAAAAATCTACTATTTAGGCCGTGTGCCAGACTATTTCTCAGTATCCTCCAGGAGTCCTGGTTGCCTGTCAACAGATTCAGGCAGGAACTAGTCTGACAACTGATGTCTTGAAAAACATCTTAAGTCTTTGGTTTTCGTGCGAACGAAGGACAAAGGAGATTTGCAAATTAGTGAGCTTTGTTGTACCTTGTAGGTGGATTTTGCAACCTTTGGAGGGAGCAAAGCCATGTTGTGCAGACATAAAAGTGCAATCGATCAAAGAAATTTTCAAAAATATGAAAAGAAGTACATAGTTTACATATTTTGTTGAGATTCGTAATATTACCTTTTTTTATTCATAACTAATAGATTTTAATCAGCTACAGCTTCTTTCAAACTGGCTTTAATCCTCTGTATCTTTGTTGTATGGCTGATTTAACTCCTCTTTCTCCCCAGTGTAAGGTCTTGGAGGACATCCAAAAGCCCTCACCGTGTTTTTGTTCCACACTCCCCTATGGACCTGGAGCTGGGTCACCGTGTCAGGATCATGCTGCCTTCTGGAAGGATCAGCACAGGCACTATTCGTTTCCTAGGCCACCTGCAGGGGGAGGCAGATCTCCATCTTGGGGTGGAGCTGCAGACACCTCATCATGGTTTGAATGACGGCAGCCACAGGGGACACAGCTACTTTGAATGGTAACTGCTCTATTATTCTTACTGTGTGGACACAATCAATGTGGAACTTTGAGCTATTTACCAGGGGTACTGTTATTTGAATAAGAAAATACTGAGCAGAACTGCACAGGACGTTAACCTGTCGAGGCTGTATGAACCATATATCATTAAACTATGGCATCTGATTCCTGGGTCACATTCCTGGAAATGACAAGTGTCTCTTAGAAGGAAGGCATGACTGTGACACAGTACGGACTTCAGGTATTTAAAACCAAACAATGCCTCCAGACATACTTGTTCAAATCCTGTGCACATAGTGGTTAAGGTGAATATGCAAATCTCACAACGAGGTAAACCTGGCAGGCTACAGCAGTTTAGAAGCGGGGTGTGTGTGCACTTGAGGTATGAGGTGTGAACTGGTATGCCTGCAGCAATGACGGATATGACATTTAGAAGAACAAAGCTATTTCCTTAATTTTTAATTCTTATTTTTTTGTTTACCTTTATTTAATTATATGTATATATGTTTTGTTTCTGTTCCCTGTAGCAAACCTGGTTATGGAGCCTTTGTACCATTCCACAAACTTCTGATGGCCTGGGAATGACAAAATACAGAGCTTCACACTTGGTTGCAAAAAGCCTACCTACTGAATGCAAACAGTAGTTACAGCTACAGATCTGATACCATATGATGCAGAGATGTGTCTTCACAATAAAAAACATTCACCATTGTGTGGGCTATCTGTCTTACCTGACAATTAAAAAAAAGTACTTTCATCATACAGTGTCTTTGTTTGAGCTTTCATAAGAGTTGCAGAAAGTGATTGCTGTTCTTTTGTTGACTTAGCTGGTGTACAAGTTCCTACAACAAGCAAACACATGTCTCAGTTTCTGAGAAATGCTGAATTTCCTGCACAGGTCAGGCTTTGTTAAAACAAAAATATGCCAGAAGAATTTCAGCCATGGGACTGCAAACATGCTGCACACTGTTAAAAACATGTTTTAGTGACGTATGATGAATGCTTGAACAACAATGACTCAGATACAAAAATGTATCCGCATTGGGAGAGTATTTTGCTATTTCCTTTGTCACCCTGGATGAAAGTCACCATGATACAGCTGGACACAATGGCTAAACATACAAAAAGAAAGGAAAGGACCTCTTTCACAATACATGTAATTTTGCCCACAGCCCAATTTTTTGTTTATAACCAGCCAATCATACATCTTATGGATTTCTCAGATCCCCTTTCCCTTACTATAGTTCCAGTCCACAAGTTAAAATTGTTCAAGCCATTGCAATGCAAAAAGACACGAAGGCCATTAAACAGATTACATGTATTTATAAGTACTAGAAACAGAAATTGACAGAAGTAATGTTTATGTATTGCTGTCATTGTAGATATATACAATCTGATCACAACAATCCTAAAATGCATCGGTTTTTACTTGTATCAATGGCTCATTATTATCTCATCACAAAGGCATAATATACAGGCCCTTTGTGGCCGTTCAATATTAAAATGAATAATATTTCATGTGAAATGTTTGTTTTGAATCTTGCATCCAAATTCTTAAAGAAATTATACTTAAACGATAAATTCTGAGCAAATCTTTAAAGGTTCCCTGATATACAAGATATCTATCCTGATTCTACCACAATAACCCAACCTGTTAATTGAACAACTTTACCGGTCTAAGAATTTGATGATTTTTTTCCCCACTTTGAGAATATATATGTGGCCAAATAATTTGTAAGTATTTTAGGTGTACACCAACTGTAAGTTGGTCAGACACATCTCTAAAGAATTGAATTTGTTGAAAAAATCATGAAAAAAAACTTTTTTTTCCAGTTAAAATTCAATAACTTCTTTCAATTGTAATATTTAGCCTTACATTTGATTTCAAAAGATGCACCAGACTTCAGTGAAGGTGATTTGACCCAATTTGATGATTTATTGTTTGTGCTTGAGTAAGTTTTGGGGTAAAGTGTGCATCCTGGCTCACACCTATGGCAATGATCATAAAATAGGTCATAGTACAGGCCTTGGATGACTTTTGGATTTTCTAAAGGTATAGTCTTGGGAGTCTCTGGGTGTACTACAAATACCACACAATAAACAAAAAAGTTGGCTGTGGGCAAAATTACATGTATTGTGAAAGAGGTCCTTTGTGTCTTTTAGATTTTTTTTTGTTCTAACAATTTTTACATCTTATGCAATTACAAAGCCTGTTTTTTTCTGCCTTCCATAGTGCCATATTTGTATGACACATGCATTTGAAGGATGAACAGGGGAGCTCAGTATGTGGGTTGTACCCATGAAAAACTGGCCATATCTTGTCTTTAAATTCCAAACAGCTTATACTGCTGTTGCTATTGGCTCTTCTTTGGTATCCCGAGTTGAGTATGGGTCCTGCCACAGCGGTCTGTCAGTGGATGCTTCAAGAATCTGATATGGTCTGGACAGGGGCAACTTCAATCTGGTGTTCAGCAAAACCAAGTTGTGGCATTATTTAGAGTGAGCCCTGGTACCATCATCAAAGTGAAGTTCCATATAACAGGGGGATGTCAGAGACAGGCCTTAAAGTGGGCGTCCCAAGAAGATAGCACCTGAAGAAGACCATTTCTAATGGTTTGGAACAGACTACATGTAGCCAGTCTCCAGTCTCATAGGACTGCCAGGAGGCCTGCCATGACTGCTGTTCACCAGCACCCCTTGTGGCTATTTGTCAAATACATAGTTTGTTACATTGCCAGTATGTCTTGTTTTTTTTAAACTTTCCAAAAGTAAATGATCTATTGCCAAGAAGCATTGTTACAATAAAGAACACATTTTTTTTCCTTTTTTTGCAAAGTTTAAATTTGTCATCATTTAAAGTCTTCTACATAAATGGGATTTATAGTGACAATGGCATCTAATGTCACTAACACTTAAAAAAAAGCCTGTAAACATGAATTAAAACATCAAGGGGATTTTGAAATTCCGGAGTAGCCAAAAGGTTAACAACCACACTTACACGGAAGAACACCATATGACCTTTTCCTACTCATCGGAAAAGGTGATTTGTTTGGGCTTGCAACATGAGCAGCAGAGTACAAACTGTCATAAAGTGGAGCAACACCTCAGGCTTGCACCAGTTTTTCAGAAAAGTGGTTTTAGTAGACAGGTCTGTTAAGGGAAGACTTCTCATTAGGTTGAAACCAGAGAGGTTGCCAAAGGATTGATGTAAGCATAACAAAGACTGATACAAATCTCCACAACAAGTCCAACCAACACACATCACGTTTTAATATTTATTGACATACTGTTATTCGTCTTTTACAGTGTCAGTATGAATTTTGCAGGATACACATATGTTCAATGAATTTATAAAAGCATAAATTACAGCTGTTCATGAGAACTAACTTCCTCATACAATCGCATTTTTTTTCTTTGAACAGTAACCCATGTACACAAGGTTATAAAGACTAATACTTGATCTGAGAACATTTCAACATTTCACCCGCCTCAGATAATTTTCTTAGTTTCCTGGTCAGCTGGGGATTTACTGTAAATCCTGCCTCTTAACAATACTGAAGCTGCACCTCACAGAGATAACATCAAACAGCAGCTGTCCTGGAGAACTACAGTGAAAATGAAAGAAAAAGCAATACTTCGTACAGAGATTCATTCCTGCTGGAGAACTTTTGTATTAAAAACATATCAAATTTGACACAATATGCATCAACGCTGAAACTCTAGAAACTCAGTCATGATTACTTTTGATCTAGAGGTACTTTTTATCCGAAACACGGACAACACAGTCACAAATGACAACAATATCATTAAATGCTTGCTCAGAATGAGCAATTTACACCTCCATAATAGAACATTACAGAGTGAGAAAACATTATGTTCAGCTTTAAAGCCAATTAATAATAGACAAAGAAAAGTTATATTATTACTTTTACAATATCAACAAAAATCCTGTTAGAGCCAATTGGAAGGCTTCAGAAGAAACTTTCAGAAGATCCCTCCCTGAGCCTTCAGGTTAAGAATCTCCCGAGCCAGTTTCTCAGCATCTGTCAGATGTGGAAACATGTCCATGACTGTGTCTACTTGATGTGGGTTGAAGATGGCTTGCAGATTCTTTCGGAGTTCCAGCCTCTGCGGATCAAAAACAGCAGATGATACCTGCTGCTGGCCCCAGGATTGGTAATGAGGGTCTTTGTGAGAGCAGCAGGAGTTGTGGGAGTGTGAGGAATGAAACGACGAAGGCAAACTGCACGATGATCTGATGTGGGGCATCCCTTGAAACGGATCTGACCAGTAGTTGAGCTGATGATTTGGGGCTTTGTGGTAATGGAGATGGTTTGGGAGGCTGTGTTGATGTGGTGCACTGTGCTGGAACATGTGAGGAGGATAAGTGTTGTATTTGGTTTGCCTCTTTGATTCCAGGTTTTGATGATGTTGCTGGAGGGCTGATGATTGCGATAAATGGGGACAGCACCTGTGGGATTGGCTGTTGTTATCCTCTAAATGCACTGAGGTATGTCTGGGTCCAGGGAGGGCACTGTGCTGCTGCGGCAGGGGACTGGGGGAGTTGCTGTAGCAGTGTGAAAAGTCCGAGAACTGGCTCTCATAAGAACCAAGGCCAGAGTCCAGGTAATCCTGGGAGATACTGGCATAGTGATGAGTGGGCAGCTGGTGCTGCCCTGGCCACTCGTTCTGACACTGGCTACCTGAAAGTGGCATCTGATTTGGACTCTTTCTAGGGTCCTCCCAGTAAAGTAGTGTGTTTTCACTTACCAGACTGGGATGAGAAGAGCTACACTGGTCTCTTTGATACTCTGAGTCTTGAGGGAAGGAACAAGCCTTATGGGTCGGCTCAGGCTTAACCTGAAGCTGTCTGGGTGATGATCTGGCATTCCTCTCTTCTTTTACAGTAGAAATTTGTGCTTTTTCTCTCAGTTCATCAGCCAAGGACAGGTAAGACTGGTTGGCCCGCTCTGGATGGTAAAACTTGCATTTGATGCCATAAGTGCACTTTTTGTCTGAGGACAACAAAAAACATCTTTTTTGAGAACCACATCACTGAAGCCTCACAAAAATGAAAGAAGATTTCTTCATCATATCTTACCATAGGGACAGAGTTGTTTCTTTTGCTCTGCTGGAAGAGGCTTCTTCCTGAGAAAGTTGTCAAGGCTGGGGCCATGGCGCCCAAGAGGGTCATCTGGAGGCATGAACCTTGACAAAAATGAATACATATGAGTCCCTGATAACACCAAACAGAATTAGTACACCCTCTGGAACTATATGACAGGAAAAGGTTGTTAAAACAGAACAATTCCTCACTTGTCATTGACGAAGGAGTACATGAGGAGCCTCTCCTCGATGCATCTCTTCCACTCAGGTCGCTCCCCTTGCAGATCTCGGTAGGTGTCATTGGATACAATGACTCCTTCTGACTCGTACGCCAACTTGACAATAAAGCGGTCATCATAGCAAACCACCCGTTTACCGCCAACACGGCGCGATGGAGTGAAGACAACGATTTTACGTTTTTCAAGTTCCATGAGGATGTGTTGATCTGAAAGTTGTAAAAAAACAGGAATCAGACTTCATAACATTTTGTTGTCATATCTAAAAGATGCCACAGTTAATTCAAATGCTTATATGTAACAGTCTAAATATCAAATCAATCAAAAAATCTTATACATAAGATATATATACTATATATTTTTTTATATTAAAAAACAAACAATAAAGAAACCATGTTAGGAGAATGCTGACCATGTGTATGGCTAATCCACTTTAAACACTCAGAGGCACTCTTCTTTTAAGGGCCTGTCTCTTTGCTCTGTCTTCACCTAACCCTTCACTCTACATGTTTTCATGCTGTAGATAATTGTTGGCAGTTAACAACACACCACAAGTAAAGTAGGTGTGAAAGAAAAAAAAAACACAGCTTGACTTCCTGATGGGGCTTTCCCATGGATTACTGAAGGCTGACTTTTTACTTCCTTGTTGGCAGAATGAAAATAGAACCTTTGGATGCTCCACCCAGGCTGCACTAAAGGGTGATAATACATCAGTTTTAAATCACTAGTCCTCCCTTCTTTGTGTATTCGTTGTTGGACCTGTCAAAAGTTAGTTGAGCATGAAAAGTTCGCAAACATGACGCTGAGCAGCTTTTGTTTGTCATGAGACTGTAGTGTCTGTACATGGAAGTCTAGATCTTTTAGCTTTCCTTAAAATAGAAAATTCCTCTTTTTTACAAACATACTCTCTATTATGACTATACGCCTACACTTGGTGCTGCCATTTTCGTGACGCTGATACATATCTTAGAGGCTAGTTAGATAAACCTTTGTTTCCTAATCTTGATGTTCTTAGGTTGCCCCATGAGTCTGGCACGAGTTCAGTAGTTCTTCATCTGACAACTCATCTGAAACATGATCTCATGGCTACCATTAGAATGAATCACAGATACAGGAGTATGCAGGCCTCCAGCTACAGTGAAAGAAGTGAAAAGTCACATCACAGTTCTTAGTAAATGAGTAACTCTATAGGGGAAATAAAAAACTTAGCAGTAAGAGAAATGGAGGACAGATTTCTGGAGATTTAAATAAATAGTTCAATATTTGAGGAACTGTTTTTAAACCCTAAGACATACTAACACTCAATTTGAGTTATTAAAAATGATTTTTACCACTACATTCTGCTATTTATTTAACAGGAATAACATTTTGCTGAGTTTATGTGTGACATTTCTGCATTTTTTTTTTTTTTAGCTTATTGAACAAGTTAAATATGGTATGTTAATTAGAGAGCTTCAGAAAGTCAATAGCTTTTCAGTAGTTCACATCTAATTCAGGTCTTTTATCGACGTAAATCTCTCAAGAATAGACAGGAGTGTGACTCAAACCTCATCAAACCATTTACACTGCAGTAAGTGCTTTTTATTTCCGCAAACGATTAATATCGTGCCAGGTATGCAAATGAAAGCTGTTACTTCCTTTTCATGTCCTGTTTTGTAGTCAGTGGAATGCAGTCCCTGTTTATTTCCCGCTGTCTCACAGAGTTTTTGGGGTATGAACAAATATTCAAAGTGAGCTGGCTTTAAACTGTACTTTGTACTAAATTAAGATCTAACCATGTAAAAACTTAGTCTAGCACCCTAAACTTAATGTTTTTGTTAGCATGCCGGCGTCTAGTACAACAGCTTTCAACTCAAACATAAGCTAGGTAGCGTAGCGGACATGCTAGCTTATTCAAATACTGTTATAAACTCTCTTAAAACAGTTAGCTTTAGCTTCTTAATGCTGATGATTATATTGTGTTTGTTTTGGGCAGTAACTGAGCAGCGCTTCAAATAGCAGGTCTGTACTCTAACTACACCTTTCAGTAGCTTTTTCATTTAACTATGCCTGTTTGTCTTTTTAGAACAAAACAGTTTCTCACCAGCTTCTCCAGTTTATCATGTAGTGCAGTAGTGCTCCCACAAGCTACATTTTTCCACAATAACATTTGGGGCCTTGGGAGGTTCCTTATTTCGGTGAAGTAAAGCTGAATTTGAAGTTGATTATCCAGTAGCTTACCTTGCTACATTCTACACTGTCATTAAAATTGTTTCTGCATGACTGAAAGAGGTCTGTGGAGCTGAAAATTTTTCTTAAGCATCTCTTCTTGTTTGCTCATTTCTTGGACCCTTACCTGTGATGGGGGCATCAGGTCGGGGCTGCTCTTTGCGCCAGGAGGGAACAAACACTGTAATGGTTTTATGACCCCTGTCCAGGAAGAAATTTACTGCTAGCTGGATGCCCCGGCATGAAAACACTTCCTTGTTACCATGACTGTGAAGAGAAGCAGGTGAGGGAGGATTAGAAGTAAGCACTGGTAAGTAATTGAAGAACTATCAAATGAAAGGGAGCAGTAAAATATCAGTTGAACTGAGTAAACACCGATTTGAATGTTCCCCGCAGGCAAAGAGTCACTGAGAACTTCTTTTATAACACCTTATATATCTATTGAAAGGTGGAGATTTCAGGGTGTGTGCCTGAAATTTGCATATTGTAGCAGTGGCCTTTACGAAAACATGCACAGGCAAGGCAATGAACACCCATATATATGACAGAGTACAAGAATGTACTCTGAATGAATGCATTTTTCAGGGTCAGGGTTGAATATCATCCTGACAATGAGTGACGACAGCTTGAGAAATGTTATTTTACAGCTACTTTACCGTCACCAGGTAAACAAAGGGTGTTATGTCTGCTGTGTTGCTTTTTGTGCGGGTATATGAAAAGCTTTATAAACAATAACCATGGGCCTCAAGATGATACTTTACAATTCAATAAACTTGAGAAAAATATACAAAAATTTACCTCATGGCAACATTGCTGCCATCAACAACAACAGGTCTCAGTTCTGTGTCAGCGGTTTTCCAATCCCTGGTTTGTGAAGTGTTCCTGCAGGGTCCAAGGGCCCAGCTAGCAGGCAGCAGAGACTCCTTTTGCCCTGTACTTCTCTCATTGCTGTCACCACCAGACATGCAGGGTGCTGTGCTAGTCCTGCACCGAACCAGCTCTCCCAGCACAGAGTTTGTGTCTGCATTGAGTCCCAGCTTTGTCAGAGCTGCCTTCACCTCATCTGAGGAGTAACCCAGTTTCCTGAAGAAGTCCACTCTAAGCTGCATCTCCTCGCTGTCTGGTTCCAGCAGGTGTGAAGCTGAGCTGTGGGGGAGAATTTGATCCATCCTGGAGCATGTGGGCCTCTTTTCAAGAGGAGGTGTTACACAGCCGCAGGGTGTCACTGACTGAGGTAAAGAAAAGTGACAAATACAGGGGAAACACGTTTATTTGACATCATTTGACCTGGCAAATGCTGTTCTCACTTTTTGATTCCCTTTACACTGTGTTAAAAGTGTTAACACAAAACAAATGAAAACAAATGAAAACAGATTGCAAGAAGAATCCCAAGGTGTCCTAAAAATTCAAATTGGAGCATTTTTATATAATTAGAAACTGCAGCAGACCCACTACATTTTAAAATTGAGTCCATTCATAAGTTTGATTGCCTTCGCAGATTTAATGATCAATTGACACAAAGCAGATCATTATTTAGGAGGCATAGAACTTTCCTGTTGATGCTGGTAATTTACCAGTTTTAACAGGAAAGTGGTAAGTTTTAAAAAGTAAAATGTTAATAAGTGGATATGTTCAGTATGCTAATAAAAAGGGTCAAATATTTATGTTTTTAAATCAACATGGCATTCAGTTATTATTATTATTATTTTGTTTCTTGTTTTTTTTCTTTTTTTCTTTTTTTAAATCTCATTAATTGTTATCCCTAACAGTGTCTCTACTCAACTAAACCTTTATACAACCATTACATAATGTGCCACGGCGTCTCCAAAATTGCTGTCATTGTCAGTTGCGGTTCTCTACTTTGACATCAGTCCTACAATTCAAAAACAATTAATTAAAACGACAGAAATAACCAGTTTTCTACAGTATCACTTCTCCTTCTCTTGTTATGTAGCTTACAGTAAAGTTCTCTTGTTTACTTCGCCCAAGCCTTCCCCATTCCTCTTTAGGATTAAACACAGCAGCTAATAAACACGGCATGTATTTAAAAGTAGAGAAATAGTTACTACCTAGGCTACCCCTACGAGGCACACGCAACGACAGGTTTCAAAATGGACTTTTCCAACGCTAGCAGGTATTCTCGTCCCTTGTTCGCAAACCCAAATATTACCTACCGTCACTGTTTGTCCCTTCTCTCTTCTCTTTCCATCTGTCAGCAGAAGTCACCCACAACTCTTGTTAATGTTTCAAAGTTCTGTAACTTTGTCTCAGTTCCAACAATCAAGCACCTCCCTCCTGGGAAATAAGGTGGTTTCTTCCCTCCCTCTCTTCTCTTCCTCCTGCCTGCCTGCCGGACGCATGCCGAGCTTTGAAGAATTTGCATATACTATCAGAGATAAGATAAAGTGTTCCTTACCTTTGGCTGTCACTCAGACACGCTGCTGTGCTTGTTTTTAGCGTTTTATGTTTGTGGGTGTGCTTCGTGTTTTCTTTGTTGATGTTAGTTTCCCTCCAGGCAAGTCTTTAGATCACAAAGGCAGTAAGAGCCTCAATAAAGTTCAATGCGCATTCGCAGTTTTTTCAGGGCATCAGGTAACATCAAAAGCAGTGAAATTAATTATTTCACTTCAGATAAAAAAATAAAAACAAAACAAAACAAAACAAAAAAGATAATCCATGATTTACTCGAGAAACCAAACAATACAGTCTGTGGCAAAATAAACAGGATATGATGGAGCGGAAATCAAATTGACATTTTTAGGAAATGATTCTGTAAAGTAGTAGTCTCACTGGGTCTCCCTTTGCTTTTTTTTTCTTACAGATTTCATGAGCAGTAAAAACAGACAACAAACCAGAGAGATGGCGCCCTCTAGTGCTGGAGAGCAGAAAAAAAAAAAAACTCAACAAGATGATATTTGGATTCCTTGGGTTGGGACACGGTGGATACGAGACAAATTTTGACATATTCTTGTCAAATGCTATATCAAATGAATGGGGGATTTCCAGGAATCGTATTTATTGTGTATTTATCAGTTGACACTGTGCATTATTTGAAGGAATACAGACTGTATTTTATTAAGCCTCAAGCACATCAAACTATCTATAATAATAACAACGATGATAATAATAACGACGACAACAACAACAACAACAACAACAACAACAACAATAATAATAATAATAATAATAATAATAATAATAATAATAATAATAAAAATAATAAAAATAATAATAATAACAACACATTATATTAATAGAGCTCTTAAAAAAAAAAGCAGAAACTCTGGATTTTTTGCCTTTTTATGTAAAGATAGATCCTTTTTATTAGAGACAGTCTAGGCAGATAGTACCTAAAGCCAAACTTTTTAAAGCTGATTCTCATTAAAAAGACTGATTTCATTAATTGGTCTGCTCAACAAAAAACGGACATCCAGGAGAATCAAATGAGACCCCAACGGTTAAAACAGATTATGGGAAAAAAATCTCAATTTTTGTTTTAAAATAAGGGATAAAACCTTCAACGCACTTTCCTAAAGAGGTTTTTTTTTAGCTGGGATATCAAGGAAACATTCATGAACCCATCTCTTGTGATAACAGCCAGGAGAAACTGGCATTATCCACTAGATGTCACCCCAGCTCCACGTTGCTCCTCTGTTTATGACAGTGGGAAGATTGTGGAAGATGCTTGTTGTGGCTTCAATAAGCAGGTGGTTAAGTTGTGAAGTTCCATGAGAGTGTGTATGTGTTTGTCAGTGCACGTGTGTGCCTATGCATCAGTGCGTGTGTGTGTGTGTGTGTATGTGTGTGTGTTTGTGTGTGTGTGTGTGTGTGTGTGTGTGTGTGTGTGTGTGCGTGTGTTTGTAAACAGCCCTTTGTGTACAGGGTTAATGGCACGGTCGAGTTGGGTTCACACTGCGTGCAGCTGGTTAATGGCATATACAGGGTTGAGTTCCGGAGAGTGGAGAAAGTAATCAGGGCCAGTTGCCAGGCGGTTGCCTCCTCTGAGGGCCCACACCACTGGTCCCAGGTGTCTGCAAGTCCTGATATTACTGTGGGGCAATGAGCTGCAGCCAGCAACGATGAGTTGGAGGTGAACACACTCACACACACATACATTGCAACTTAGATTGAAAGACAGAACAAGACAAAAAAAAATCACACCTTGGACAAGTGAGTTATCCAGGGTTTTATATGTGTGAGAGTTTCTGAGTGCATTTTATTGTATCACAGGAGACGACAAAGACAGTTTTATAGTTATTTTATTGAATTTAATTTGTAAACACCCCTTTTAACTGACAGTGGCCTGCGCTGAGTGTATTTTTTTATAATTTATGGCTCGATTACAGTAGAAGACATTATTGGCATCCACTAAAGCTATTGTTTGGTAATGCAAGTTTTGAGCCCCTCTGCCAATCCAAGTACTCAGGTTTGGATGAGATTAGTGCAGATTGGCTATTGTGAACATCAAACGCTTACTTCTTTAACATCTTGCAGGGAGGCATTACTCTTCTCAAAGGCATATCTTTTTCCTCCAGGCAGGTGTAGTTTGGCAAGGCTTGTTAAACCTGCGACAGTTGATCAAATATTCAGCCAGCCTCATTGTGCTGCTGAGAGCTTTTCGGATGTGGTCGGGGTAGTGCTGTGCTGATAAAACCGGCTTTGTAGTGCCTCAGTGCTGGCCTTTCCTTTGCAGGTGATGGAGTGAGGGGAAGAAAAGAACAAAGGAAAGTGATCAGGAACACAAATAATCTGAGTTTACACAAATGAAAAAAAGTCCTTCAGTGAAATCAGAAGCTGTACACCTCTTTTTTTCCTTACATGAGTTAAGTATGATGAGTTGGAAGCTTCTTCTCACCTTCTTCACCCTCAGTGGCTGACAGGAGCTCAATGACAAAGAAAGAAAAAGGAACCATAAGAGATAGACAGACCTACAGATAACCTTTAAACGGCTTCACATATGAGACCATGTAAATTGAAAGTGTTTTATTTTAGACATTTAAACAACTGGACTAATACAAAGAATAAAAACAGTCAAATCTCTCCTACATCACTTTGTTGACAGACGCTTGTACTTACTTTCTTCAGAATCTCAGATGCTTAAACTTCAAATTTCCACTTTTCAACAGAGGTTTGCAGTCGGGCTGACAGGTGTCAAGTTTTTTTGCAAATGAAGATATAAAAATAAAAAAAATACATCTCTTTTTTCTTTTAATTTATTTTTTTCAATTAATCTGTTTTCAAATTCTATAATCTAACTTTTAAATAATCACTCAAGTTTTCTTACACTATAAAAAAATCAAAAGCTTGTTTTTTGTCACTTTATTTTCAGACTAACCATAAAACAGACCTCATACATGACTCAAAAGAAATGTGTTTGGTTCTTTTTTTGACAACCTCCTTATATGACAGTCAACCTTTCACACCATGTATCATAGATCACATTCAGGTGCTGCGACATTTTAATTATTTGTGTCACAGATTTAGTCTGCGCATAATTTATTGTTTTTTTTAAATGCCTACTTTGTATTGAACCTGTTTTTAAAATGTGATATATAAATAAACTTTACTTTTTCAGTCAACCTATATTTATACATCTCATTTTAAAAAACTGGCCTGTATAAAAAGACCATTGATAAGAAAAACATTCCTTATTCGTTTTAACCGCTAGTATTTCTGGTGATGTCTAGAAGCTGAATCACTGAATTGACTAAACACATCTAACCCTATTTACAGTTTTTTACTATTATTATTTTTTGATTTAACAAAACAGAAATTAGGAGGAGCTAACAACAACAAGATAGCACACAAGAGGTGAAGAAAACATCACAAAAACTATTGACATCGGCCTGTAAATCCATGTAAACAGAACAGAGCAGTGCAAGAATATGTATTTTAACAGATAATTTAGTAGAATAATGAAAATAAATTCAATAAATTTCTCTACGCGATAAACACAAATAATTTGATGAACCAGATGTTGGGTAACAGAAATAAAAACTAGGGTGTTTTCACTCATAGTGACTGCCGAGTCGTTGGTCAGCTGATTTAAGGAGGTTTGGTTGCATAACCTAAAATTAGTCAAAACTTTTGCACCATTAGACATTTAGACCCAAAATATATGGAACTAGGGCCAGAGTTCAGAAACACAAGATTCCTTTCCCTTTTCACTTTGACCAGGGCGTGTTTGTTTCAGTCTGATATCTCCATGTTTCTTTCTGTCTCGGTCTCAGCTTGTACGCAGGAGATTATTAAAGTCATTGGGCAGCTGATTGAGGCCATCAACAACAGAGACAGGCCTGTAGCTCAGTGCAACACCTTTATCTGGACCTCACTCTCACACTTAGCCTACCGCACATCTTTGCTCTTTGCTTCACAAGCTTGTTTTACTATTTCAGGAAGATCTGTGAATTCCCGCCTCATATCTTTTGAGCCTGAGGTGTTGTTTAGTTTCTTGATATAAGAATCATGTTACTACAGGACACTAAAGAAGTACATTATTCTTGCCCATCTTGCATATTTTTCCCACATTCACAAACAATACAGGAACCATTTTTGTCGTTTGATATCTTGAATCAAGACATATTTCTGGACTTGTCAGGTAAATGTGGCTCATATTATGTCTAATCAAACAGTTTTACTAAAAATAAGACATAAACACTTTCATAGATTTCAGTTTTTGCAGTGTATTTCTTTTCACTGACTGCCTGGGTCAACTGCCTTTCAGAGAATTTAATTTTTGTATGATTTCTTTAAAAAGAACCAACGGGGAAGAAAAGGCAGCCTTTAACTGGAGTAATCCATCTTGCACCAATGGTGTCAGAGTGATTCACGATTTCCAATTTAGCCATGGTTTGAATCTAAAGTAAATCAGGCAGGACGGCTCCACCCTTTGTGCAGCCGGACGACAAACCCTCAGTGACAAGAGCCTTCAAATGAACATATCCCCCACATTCATCTTGTTCATTTATTACTTCAGACACCCCATCGCTTGTCCTACATAGATCAGCAAGCAAAGACCTCTTGACATTGTGTGTGAGTACAGAGGAGGTAAGGCATTAAAAGTGACTAGGTGGCAAAAGCATTGATATGAGATTGGACAAAAGAGCTATAGAAGAGAGAAGGCCGAGCTTGTGAGCCTGAGTTTAATTAAATTTGCTTTGATTGGTGACAACTTAATTCTCAGAGCGAGATGTGAGAACAGCATAGCAATATAGTGACTACTCCAGCTTCCTTTTTGCTTCCAGTGATACATTGTTAGCATTTTGCATCTATCTTGGCTTTATATACAATTATTCAGTTAAATTTTAGGAGTTTGTAGACCTTTGAAACATGCATCCATTGCCTTTCTTTATATTTAGCTGTGCATATGCATCCTTCTTGCGGAACAAAAAAAGATTCAAAGGTCTCATGGGTCACTCTTTTAGTGCTTTATTTTAAGGTATGAGATAAATAAGAGATATGTTTGTGGTTTTAGGTTTTGACAACTGTCACAGTTGGGTTTTACATCTCCTCTTTATCACACCTCCCTCTGGAGGACCATGTCAAGAACAGATAGCTTTGATGTAATCAGTTGAGTCTGGGAAACAAGAGTTTTCATTTGCTTGACTGAGATGGCAGTCACAAAAAAATGAATCCTTTCCTTTTTTGTGAAGTGTTTGATGACCTATCAACAGACTGATTGCTCAGGTAACGACACAAAGTTTTAAAAAATGAATGTCTGGACATTTGGTCCATCTAACCTGAACTCAAGTCCATGTTAACAGGAGACAGAATCAGCTCCTGTGCTTCTAATGATCAAAACGTAACAATTGTAATGTTAATTTCAAACCTGTTGTAGTTAAGATGATGATCACATCAACATTTTGAATAATGATAATAGTTCACTGTTCTTCCTCAGAGGCCTCAGAAAAAAGAAAGCTAATGGGATCATGCTAATTCCCTTTATTGCATCCATGTTACAAAAGTAGTGATGCAAGGAGAGAGAAAACGAGGAAACGTCTTAGGAGGAAAGAGACGACCTTATTAGAAACAGAATGCACTTCTAATTAAATAACAATCTGCATTTATTCTGTAAGAATGTGATCATTCAATAATAAAATTTATAACTACAATGTATAAATTCCCAATTCTCAAAGAAAACTAAATAGCAGATGAAAATCTTTCAGATTCTGAAAATGCTCAAATGATAACATTTTCCATCTGTCGACTTTAGTATAAAAATGTATGGGCCCAGTCCAGTCAGATGCATTGTCCCAACAGATCACTTACATTTTTCCATTGAAGGTGTGTGTCAGTCTAATAACACAGGCAAAGATAGGCCCCGTCATCACACCTGCCTCCTTGCTCTTCACTCCCCTGAGCAAAAATAATAGCGTTGGAGCAGACTTCAGGATGGTGGAATGATTTTGCGGGACAGGCCTTGAATTATCAAATAAGAAAATTGGTCCATTCAAAATAGAACCTTTGTTTTCTCACCAAGTTTTTTTAACATTAGCCGTGCAGATACTTCGGTTTTTGTTTTAGATGATAATTAAAACTCTTAACAGGTTTATGTCTTTCTCTTTATTAGAATACATGTAAAGCTGAAGTAAGTATCACATGACATGAAACACCTCATGACACCAAACAATTCAGTACAACATGATAAGCTACAATATGACTGAATAAAGTATAAAACAATATGTAAACAAAAAATATGATACAGAAATATATACTATGAAAAGATATGATGTGGTTTGAGATGGGACGGTGTAATATAAAACAATATACTAAACTAACGTATGATAGGATATGATTGTAGTGGGCAACTTAATTCGAATAAAAAGCTCTCTTGCCACTTCATAGCAGGACGTATTACTTCTGACTCGAATGTTCTTGATCCAAAGACGAAAGTGACACAAGTTCAAGGTTTCCAAAAAAGATGAACACTTTTTATTCTTCAAAAAACAGAGGCTGAGGTTACAAAAATGATTAGTCTCCTATCCTTTTTAAACAAAAATTGACATCCTCACAGTGTCAGAAAAACGTTGCTCCTCGTCCTGCTCGAACATATCTTTACTATATCTTAACTCCTCCTCCGACACAACAGACCATCACGACATTGGTAGACACTTTACGGAGGCCGAGGCTTAAAGAGCAATACACGTACACACAAACGGAGAAATGCAACTCAAATACTAAATTTCAATATCAAATGTAAAAAACATAAAAATATTCAAAAGTTAAGAACTTATATTGTATTTTGTATTTGTGGCTTCAACAATGCTGTTGAAACCAGTGTTGGTAGTAGCGCATCACAAAGAAACACTATTATAATAATATTACATTTGTCTGTAACACACATTACTGTTGCTAACTCAGTAATCACATTATCATTACTAATCAGACAATTGCCTTGTTACTTGTGTAACAGCATCTAGGTCATTTAACTGTCTGCATAACGGTAACAGAACAACCTCAAATGTCCCTTCCCATGTGTGCTCAGGCTCTCTCACTACGTTCATCTGTCTGACCCATGTCTGACCTCACACTCATGTATAGCTATGGGGAAGTGAAGGAGAAATGTCAGAGATGGCCAAATAAAGTCATCCCTTGAGGCTTGGAAATATTCACTTTACTTCAAATTTGTTTATTGAAAGGACAAAAATGTGATAGTAAAACGCAAACTGTGCCCAGGTCAGAAGCAACTCCCAACTGCCGCCAAACTCGACATCAGATCTTTCAAAGTACCTGCAGAGGCAACATGCCAACACAAAGATAGTGGCTAAAGAAGACCCCCAGCCCCCGAGTGACAAACAAGACTAACCCTAACCCTGCTGACACCAACCAAGCAGGTGAGGCTTGATTTTCAGTAAGTGAAGACCAGAGCAGAGATAAACAGGCTCGTGGCCGCATACATCATTGAGGAAATGATGCCTGTTTCCACCATAGACTGTATATAGAGTGGACAGCATGGCTCCGCTTTTTACCATTGTACGGTTTTGAAGCCAAAATACTCCCGTCACAGGCGCAGCCATTGGCAGCAATTGCAGTCAGAAGCCAGGTGGTGAATATGATAATTATTTATTTTTCTTTTGAGAGTCTAATCACTTCTTGACTCTACTTCCTGACATATTTCACAATCCTTGAAAAAAATCCATGAGAACTGCAGCATTCAATCATCGTTAAATGTTACGTACAGCCTCGTTTTTAACCCTGTATAACTAGTTAAAACGATACTTTTTAGAAAAAAGAGGACTTGAATACAAGACAGCCAAATTATCTTCAAATCACCACAAAAATCAGATGTTAGAAACATTTCTACGAGGAGTATTAATTTTTTAAAGTTTGACCACAGCCCATCTGGAATGGCTGGAAAGCTGGATTTTTTAACCTATACTGCAGACAGCCACCAGGAGGAGCAGTTTTTGGGAAGACCTCACTTCGAGCTGAGCAAGAGGACTCCCATGTTTTTTATAGTCTGTTGTTTCGACAGTAGAATCGACTTCTTTATTAAAGATACTGAGCAAAATAAAGGCAACGGAAGGTAATGAAATGACATCACCTCTTAGTAGTATAACTAATTGTAACCAGTAATGAGTTGCTAAGTAATGTATTGCATTATTTTATTTATTTATTTATTTATTTATGTATTTATTTTAAAGAAACAAGTAATAAGTAATACATTACTTTTTTGAGTAACTACCCCAACACTGGTTGATACAAATCATACTTTACTATATGATTTTTATAATACAATTCAATAAAATATATGGAAACAATGAAATTATAGTGCATGGGCAAATTTGCCTTGAACCAAATGTGGTACATATTTATCCTCTTCCATAATTTTCAGGTAAACAATGTTTTCAGCTGGCAAACAACCAAGCAAACAGCTGCTTGAACTGACTGTAGTCTAGCCAGCCATAGATCATTCAAAAAACACTGGGTATAAAAGTACGACTCCAGCCTTTGCAGGTGTAACCTCAGCATGAAGCCCCTGACCTCAACTATGAGCAACGATGTTCTGATTAATTATTGACATCAGGCCAGGTCATTAAGGTCTAGCTGTTATTCTGCATATTACTCATACCTGCCCTAACAAAGGACACACTAATAGGGACCTAACAGGACAAACAGGTAAGATGATAAGTTACGAGTGGTCACACATAGACCCACAATATGGTCAGTATAGGACACACAAAGACACACAAACAAAAGCGCTTTCACTGCCCAGGCTCATACAATTCATGCTCGGGCGGTCAGGCAACGCTCCAAGGTGTTCATTACTATTGATGTCAGAATCCACAACAAGAGGAGAAGGCTGAACCTCCTGCAGCCTGTACTGTTTAAAGCCGAGCTCCTCTCCCCCAGCTGTTGCTCCCTGTCTTCACTTTGGAGGGGAGACTGTGATGATTAATGCACTCTCTGCTGGGATCTCTTGGAAAGAACCTCGAGTTTGTGCTGAAGTGTTTCGCTCATATGGTGAAGATTCAGTCTCACAATATCTACACTGTGGAGCAACACTGAAGAAAAAGAAAAAGCTTTAAAATTGAAAATCTTGATAGTCTCACATTGTGCTGTTGTGCATTTATGGTTTTCAATTTTCTATATTTGCTGGATGCCTGTTTGCGCTGAATAATGTCAGGAGTTTTCAGTTATATCTACCAATTTTCCAAGTTTTGATTTATCAAGCTGTCATCATGGCAAAATTAATCATGGTGTGAGAGAAGACTTTCTATTCTACTGTGTATAAAAAAGGTGAAATCGTTTGAAGGTGTGACAGCAGTGGCTGCTCTTACGGGTTGATTACTTTGATGTTACTTTCCCTCCCTCAGGACTCAAACACACACACACACACACACACACACACACACACACACACACACACACACACACACACACACACACACACACACACACACACACACACGACTGTGGTATTGAATGCTGGAGACTTATTTGATCAGTGATACCAGTGTCCAATAAGGAACTTATTGTTAATTAAGCAACACTTTGACATATATCATTATGACATTTACATTTTTGTAGTCTCATGACAAGCAGTCAGGTGCTTAAACAGTTGTGAATTTTATTTTAGCTTTTAAAAATATAAAGTTGATTGGAGAATTTAATTAGGCCAGTGGGAATAATTACTTACTTAATAAAAATAAATTGCCTTATCAATCAGAAATGTCACAGACCCTTCACTGACCCTCTAGGGGCTGCAGACCCCTGTTGAAGACCTCTGCTGTAAAGAATTGTTGAAAAATCAAAGCATAAACATGAATCAAAAAGGTAAATTAACATTACCTTTTCTAAAAAAAAAAAGACAAACAAAACATAAAGCATTGTTCTAAATAAGTAAATTAAGCATTGATTTCAATTTGTCAGCGTTCTACAGACACAAATTTTTTTCCCGTCGATAAACATGTAGATTTTGTTTGAGAACCTGCAGTATATGATAAAGTCACGTTGACTGAGATTCCCTCTCAATGTGTGTGCTTCCTCTGTCATTTCTAAAGTGACTCAGCACTTTAATTATAGTCAGATGACTGAAGAGAAAAATCTATCCTAAGTGTTAAAAGGTTCAAGTGTGCTTATGTGGTTTAGGAAAAATAAATAGCAGCCATAGAGCTGAACTGGAGGTTGATTTTTTCTTTCCGCCACGCCTCTTTTTTTCCCTCTTGTTTATGCCCATTGGGTCATGGTGGGGTGTTGACAGCTTTTGTGCTCCTCTATGCGTGTGTGTGGGCATTAGTTTGCTGTCAGTAGTGCTATCATGGGGTGATTGTTGCCATTGGCTCCTTGGTTTCTGATTCACACCCAGTGGGAGCGGGCTCTCGGGAGCCAGCTCGCCAACTGGCTCAAAGAATATGTGATATGCATTGTGTTTCTGTATCATCTACTCGGAATAAATGTGATATGTACGCTTGCTTTGTTTAAGGCGTTTGACCTTTGACTGAGAAACATGAGCCAAGGTTTCTTTGTTGATTAATCTGCTGATTACTTTCATGTAAGACTTATCTGTGGCTTTCAAATGCTGAACCTTGTTCCTATATTTTCTGGACCTAGGATGAGACCTTTAACAGAACCATAAGAAAGAAGATGTTCAATTAAGGGTGGTAATAAAGGGAAAGGCAGATGCTGCAACGACAGCTGTTACATGAAAATATTTTGAAGTCCTTACAGCGTAGTTTACGGCAAAAAATAGTTCGTAATTTTTTTCTCCACTTTTTCAGTGTTATCTCAGTATCCAAAATGTGTTGCTATGAAATACATGACTTTCTTTTAATCATTTTTTAAATTGAAAAAATGCCCATTAATTATAAATACAAAAAAAATCATGAAAAAAATAAATAAATCAGAAAATATGCTGGATTGCACAACAGCAGGATTAAAATGGCAGGTAATTGAAACTGTTGTTTTTTTTCCTTCCAAAATTTATTTTCGTTTCTATTTTTTATTATTCCTTTTTTCTACCCTTGGGGTTATTTTTCTTTTCAGAGTTAACTGTCAGCTTATTTTATTTCATTTTTTTCTGAAAAACTGGAGTCATAATGCAACATGATGAAATTTTACAGTAATTTACTGAAAGCCAAACACAACACAGAACTTACATGCCACTCAGGAACATGGAAAAAATATTATGTACTAAAAAATGATAAACAAGTCCAAAACAACACAAATTGACAACACTTCTCCACAGAAAATATTGACACAGCTTTAAGTGGAGGATAATGTATTAGCATGCAAAGTGAGCAGCACTTATGCTAATGCACTAAACTAATGCACAAAAACGAATGTTTTTGCCACAGTGTTAACAGGCAGAGGAGAAATGTGCTTGAACTCTTTTCAGCAAATTGATTTGATAAGTCAGGTTATCCAGTTTGCCCTGGTGTCTAATTTGTTGTTGAGAATGGACCACTTTTGTTATGGAGTTTTGAACAATCAGAATTCAGTAACACAGAATGGGAATATATGAGGAAGCTGGTAATAAATGGATTTACTCAATCCTAAATTCAACGAACCTTCTGTTGGAGTCATGATGAGACATTTCAGATAGTTAAAGGAAGAGAAAATTGACACTACGATCTTTTTAGTTACACAAACAGCATACCTCTGTCGTATGAAGCACTGACGATAGCACAGTGTTTCTCAATTCCGGTCCTGGGGACCCCCTGCCTTGCATGTTTTAGATGTTACCCCACTCCAGCACACCTGATTCAAATGACCAGCTCGTCATCAGGCTTGAGAAGAGCTTGATGACGAGCTGGTCATTTGAATCAGGTGTGCTGGAGTGGGGTGACATCTAAGGCCCTGTTTACATGACGCCGAAAACGGACGATTCCGCAAACATTTCGTTGCGTTTTGGCCTTCCGTTTAGACGAGACCACGTTATGTTTTCAGTGAAAACGCAAACTTTTGAAAACGCTCCCCAGAGTGGAAAGATCTGAATCCGCTCCTCCATCCAGCTTCGTGTAAACACAGAGGGGAGCGTCTCAGGGTGAAACGCTGACGTCACTTGCAGTTTCAGGTGAAGGCTCCGCGCTCAGCCACATTTCCAGTTGAGCCAGTAGGTGGCGGTAATGCGCATAATGGTTGGATTGCCGACCGTCTCACACAACAAAACAGCAGAAAAAGAAAGAACAGAAGAAGTGACTTGTCCTCCTGGAGTCGTATGAACGCGGATCGTTTTCACGCCGTCCTCATGTAAACGCGGGTGGCTTTTGAAAACGCAAAGGAAGAATCGTTGCGGGAGTCTCCGTGTAAACGGGGCCTAAAACATGCAGTGCAGGGGGTCCCCAGGACCGGAATTGAGAAACACTGCGATAGCATAATATCATATCTGCTTTGCTGCTTTATAATTTATTTTGGGAAGGTACTGGACTTATAAATATGGGGACCACAGTTTGACTGATCAAGAAGCAGAGAAATGTGTAAGACGGTCTGAACAAATAAAATATGTAAATCTTTAAATGATCTTTAACAGTTGAATTAGATCACACTGCAAACCAGAAAGTTGTACCATAAAATGAGGGTGTATTAACTCTCTTGTCTTGATTAATGAAGTTCTCTGAATGTGACAACTGGCCCTTTTATAGCTCCATTAAAAATGCCCCCAAAGTCCGACACAGTACCTTCCTCACCCTGCAAAGTAGTATCATATGTTTTACTGTGTGTATGGGGGGTGATATTGTGTGATTTTGATGAGCCTTAAATCACTAACATCTTCCTCTGAGGAAAAGCTTAAACCGCTGAGAGAGAATGATGCTTCATTTTTATTTCCTTCCCTCCCTCGGTTGGATTTCCAGCAGTTTTAGAGAGCTTTTAACCCCACACCAGGCTTTGTTTTCCTCTCCTCAGTGATGTGTAAAAATGTAATTCTTCCTTATCATGACCCAAACATGCAGCCATTCATCCAGCTGCTGCCAGGTTTTATTTGCTCGGCTTCAGTTCACTTGTCAGCCTCATGCCATGAATACCTGAGATGGAATTTTGAGTGGTTAAACACAGGTAGTAATTCACTGTTTCCTTCCCTCTAATGAAAATTATTACCATACAATACTGTGCACATGGTGTTGTTTTTAGCTGCAGGCTTAAAAGGGTGATCATTTCTTGTCATTTTGTTGCCAAGTACTTTAATAGAATTTCCGGATAATTGCAAAAATGCTAATGGAAATCAGAGCTTTCCAAATGTAAAATTACAGAAAACAGAGACTATGAAGGCGGATGAATCACTAATGGTAATGGTATCGCTAATATCAATGAGAATACATAGCGAGTAGCACATTAGCGTGTTTAAATGCAAGACGCATAAATGATCCAGAAGACGGAGGGAGTAAATCACACGAGAATCAAGATATTAGAGAGAAAACTAATAAGAAATGAAATGACATGATGCTCTGAAAAGCAACAACAAACAACAACGCAAGAGGCCCAGATTCACCGGCAACAGCGGGCTCCATCTCCAGTGTTACTGTGAGGAAGAAAATAGGGAACAGTTCAATTACAGCAAACATGGAAAGGGCATCTCTGCAGCAGGATTGATATGTCATCCTAACAATGTCCAATTAAAAAGGGAGAATGCTTCCATTATTCTTTTATTAGAATACCCTTCGCCTGGAACTGCACCCAAAGACACGCACGCCGGCGGTTAAAGGTGAGAGTCCATCAGGCGTGAAATGACTACAGCACGCATAAAATAATACACATTTTCCCATGCACCCCATAATTTTGTTTAGCAATTATTTTGATTGTGTGTATGTGTGGGTGTGTTTATGTTTTAATGCTGGTGAAACATGCAAAGGTTGACTTTAATGGTGGTTCTATTTTCAAGACTACTTACTGTAAGTCGGTGAGTAATGTGATGCTTTTAGCTCTTAGGCTCAGAAAAGTGGGCTTTAGTCTTATTTGTGGGGAGGAATGGAATTAAAATTCTACTTGTTGAAAGAAATATCCTCATGGTACCAAGATAACATCCAATATACCTCCTTTGTTGTTTCCTTAAACTCTAAACCAGCCAGTCTCAAGTTATTAGTGCATATTTTAGAAGTCTGAGACCCACTTCCACCATTTTTCTATTGGTCAAATATTTTACTTGCTAAAGGAAAGTTATTGCAACCGGCATTTCATTTTTTTTGTTATGTAGTGTTATATACTGAATATCAATCGGGACTGGATGTGTGGTTTGACAGAACAAGAGTTTGAAGTTATTGCCAGGATTTTTGGTTATTGATACTTTCCCCCCACTATCTTCCTTCTGTATAGACTGTACAAATTATTGATTAGTTGTGGTCATTAGATACAATAATGAAACTACTTAGGGCTCTCAGTATTAGTCCCAATGCATTTAATGTCACTTTTCTAATCAAATGCTATTTGTTCCCTTTGTTTCCTTTAGGCACACAATAGTGAAATAGCCACAGCATTTCCCCGCTAGCTTAAAAGAAAACAACAACAGCACAGTGCTTAAAAGTCCCAGATAACTCAGTTTATGAAATTCAAATAAGAAACTGAAGTTCTTTAAGTTAGCTAGTACCTTATAAGCATATCACACTGATGGCTAAATTCCACCAAATCCATGTCTGGTCCATCTCTGCACAGTCACCACACTAGATGTGATAAGTTTCAATTATTGTCAATGCCTGTTCTGATGTGTTAACAGCTAAAATACACAAGATGCGTCCCTTGTCCGGCTATGCTCTACTGCATGTTGACTGCGTATGTCATCTCACAGCAGCTGCTTGTTCAGTCTAGCACCTTACAGGACACTAGATAGCTGGAGTTGTGAGAATGAGAAATTTCAGTGCTTCCCCGTCTGTTAGTGAGCATCTTCTCATTCATGTTTGCGCTGTAAAACATTAAACCTGTTGACTCCTGGCCTAGCTCCACCTAGTCTGTCAGTTGTTGTTATAATTGAGTTGAATACAATCTGGTTTTGACACAATTTTTTAATTTTGAAAGTCAGTTGACCAGGAATGCAGCTAGACCGCAATGGAGCGAATCCAGTGTAAGCAGACACACTGACTTGAATAGAAACTTTTCTGATGTAGTGCTGTGACAGAGTGAAGCATGACCGGAGATGCATCTGGTGTATTTGAGCTGTAAGCTCTCCCTCGCCGTTATTCAAGACTTCTATTTTTGCTGGAGGAGGACGCATCTAACAACACAGAGTAGATTGACTGTGACAGACAGTCAAACATGGAAACAACATTAAAACATCCTGCTGATTTTCAGAATAAAACACGGTTGAGGTAAGATTATATTTTACTAAGGTGCAACAACAATGAGCCTTGGCCTTGAGTCAACAGGTTTGAGGTTTTCAGAGGCCATTAAAGACAACATAAATTAAGAAAGGCACATTACAGGGGCGGGAAAACTGTTGATTCCGTAATTACCACAGGAAAGTCATGGTCATGTGACTCCAGTGGGTATTTATAGATGAGGTAGAGAGGAGCCAAACTGCACCAGAGCGGAGATGGACAGAAAACAGATCCAGTGGAAGGTCATTGTGATGCATTTGGGCAATCTTATCATAAAAAAAAAAAATGGTTGAGGACTGTTTTTGCTTGACACGGATCTATGGGAGAAAGATAATTTGCAACTAACAATCTGAATTCTGCGATGAGTCAGTTATTAAATTAATATTTGATAGCAAGAAAATAATCCCTATAACAGGTTTAATATTTTACAATGATGCAATATTTATTTTTTCAACCTTAAAAGACAATGGATCCCTTTACGTCTTCTGTATGGAAAAATGTAGATTAATGTGGAACACTGCTGCTGGTCCACGCTGCATGTTATTGGTTGAGTCTGGTTGCGCTAGCTTTTCAATGATGGCTCTGGGTGTTGTAGTATTAATACTAGAGTATGTTCTTCCGCTATTCATGAGAGGAAAAGAGGGGCACCAGTTTATATGAAAATGAAGCATGCTCCAGTATCTGCTGTGTAACTGGCATGCAATGAAAGCAGCACTTATGCAAAGAGAAATGGCCTGCAGGGTCTTTAACCATGACCCAGTTCAAACTTTGCAGGAGGCAAGAAAGCATTTCACGGCTTCTCCTCTGCTCAAATACAGTAGAAATGATGGAATACATTACCGCCAATAGAGGACTCTGACCTGACACATAAATCAATGGCAATGAATATGTACCCGACAAATCTAAAAGAGATGGGTAGAGCATTCTGTTAGTTCCCCTGTGACTGTGGGGGAACTAACTAAGTGGGAAATTGCTCAAGTGCTTAACAATACGGTGAAAAAAAAATACAGGCTGATTGAATCTGTGCACTCCCACTCCAGCATCTACCTCCTCCAGCTCCTACTTTGGACCTAATTATCCTGTGTAAGCAGCAGCCCGGGGATAAGGCGCATCTGAGTGCTCAAAACTGTCTGTTATACCTCACAATTTAAACCCGGGTAACACTGGTTATCAGCATTTTCTCCTGCTTGAAGCCCCCCCGTCTCTTTTCTGGAGAGCATAATTGTCTTGATACGCTCATCACGTATGGCATGAAATGTTGATTCCACCTTAATTATCTTCCCCAGGGGTCATCACAGTGACTTCTTTTGCAAAGTAAATAAAGCAGCGCTGCTTCCACACAGTCTGGCCTAGCAGTGTTCAGCCTCCTCCTCCAGCCGAGCTATTTTAAAGTGAGCTGAAAATGAAATGCCTCGTTCACCATAATTAAACAAGCCACCTTGACACATTTCAACAATTAACTTTTAATCGCTTGGATCTTCCTAAATCAGAATTTCATGGCTGACGTTTATGACTCAGTCTTCTGTGTGGCAGGGGCAGAGGGTCAGTCTCATCAAATGAAATCTGGAATAAATCATGGGCTGTAATTGAGAGTGCAAGAGGGGCCCTGTCTCTTCTGGTGACCAAATACTCCAAACTGAGCCGATAGTGATTGGCTGCTGAGAGGTCAGGTGTATAAAATAGGGGTGTGTGAAGTGTTGTTTAAATTTAAAGGTTTCCAGTAATTTGATGGATGTATTCAAGATAATTGGCCAAACTGAAACAAAACCTTGAAAACAAAATTAACTGACATGCAGTAATTATATCTAGATACGTTGCAAAATGTAAGTATATGGACATCATATAAGCTAAGGGTTTTTTCCATGGTATGCCAAATAGATTTATGTCAGCAATTTCTGTGTAAAGCTCAGGAGGCAACATTTTTTAACAGCTTGTGAGTTTTGGGCCTGATTGTTACTTTTATTCCTTTATTTCAAAATCAATACTGTGCAAGGTCAGTCTAGTAAATTTGAATTTGTGTAATACCTCCCAGTTTCCTCGTGTGATACTTGAGAAATCCATCCCTATTTCTTTCTGTCGTACATGATTCCATCAAACAAAACAGGGTGCTTCTCACACCTCTCTTCACTGTTTGAAGCAAACTCCCTCGCACTCAATTCTCTCAACAAAATCGGCAATGTCACGACGCCTTTAGTGAATGATGAAAGCAAAGAGAAAGCAGAGTTCATATTGACATTCCTATCTGCATATGTCTCACTCCTTCTTTTCACTGTGGAGGAAATTAAACTTGAAGTCGAACTCAGGACATTTTTCTACACTAAAAACGTAATTACACTTCACTTACCGTCGACAGCCCAGCACACCGCGCTCCACATTTCAAAGGCAAATCTCTGCTGGCTGTGTCATAACTTAAACGTCTTAGCAAATGTAAGATGATTCACTTCTCTCTGTTTTGACTTCCAGGAGCAACAGCAGATAAATACAGTGATATCAACTTTGTGTCCCAGGAAGTCTGTATTACAGAGACGATGAGTCACACAGTTGTTTCAACGGCATTCGGAAAGGGCAAACTAGTTTGTCTCGCATTTATAATGTGAATTGATATGCGATGTAGGGTGGGGAGAGAATAAAGTGGGAGAAACACAGACTGACTTTTGTAGTTCAAGCTACAGCTGGTTCTAGTAAAAAAAAAGTGTGACATTATAAACAATGAGTCCTTTCTAAGGAGTAGTTTTGAATTAAGAGTAAGAACATAGTACACAGTAAGAACAGCGAAGTGGAGAAAAAGCAGAGAAGTATAGCAAAAGTAGTGGAAGAAGATCTAAATATGCCATGTCTAATTTGATATTCAATGTGGAGTACATTATCTTTGGTGCTCTTCTTAATGGTTGCCCTTTTTGAATTTAGCCCAAGGAGTTTGATAAAGTTAAGCAGATGAGTTTAGTGCTAAGCTACTGGAAACTGATGTTAGCATTGCAAAAGAGTGACAATAAGTACTTGAAAGCACTTCTGACATCATTGCTAAATTGTGTTGTTCTGCTGGAAACTCTTGAAGTTCCCTTGCAGCTTCACAAATAAGAGTTAGCTATAAGTGGGCCAAGATACAGTATATTGTAGCGACGAACACAACATAGTAAAATTTAATTAATTTGTAGAATGCTATGCCATCTGGTAGTAGGCCCTAGCATCACGCTTGATGCTAACCTGTGCTAGGCCTGATGTTTCCCTGGAAGCTGAGAAGGAGGTGAGGATGATGTGCTGGTACTGCAGTGAGAGCTAAGAGGAGTCAACCAATCCTTTTATCTATTGTTATGGGGAATGTAAGCTCTAACTCTAATAAGATGGACAAGCTAGCTGTGCTGACCTGGCATCAGAGGTAATACCGGCAGAGTAAAACAGGCAATCAGTGATGTATCATTATGAATAAATTATAAAAACAGCTGTTAGGGTCCCTTATCCCTTTGTTTCAGTGCATTTCTTTAAAAGCTGAACTTACAGGCCACTTTTTAGGTTGTGAGACACTAAAGCAAGGAAGTACTGATGTGCCATAGATAAATTATCAAAAAGTTAGTGAAGGAGAGCATACCACTAGGAATACAGAAGAGTCAGTATTAATTGACAATATCCATAATATAATGTAGATTTAAATTCATCTTTGCCCTGTTTGGTAAGTTTTTCAAATGCATACTTTTAATACAGGACTGTGACTTAGTTTAGAGTACAGTCATGTTGTGATATTACAACATATACTCAAGAAAGGAATTCAAGGTATTTACATCCTCACATTCTGCACTTGCAATGTTTCATTAATCTGTGATGCAAAGATTCTCACTTTAGGGTTCACAGATAACAAGTTAAAAGTTCAGAGTCTTTGAATGATCTGGTCAGCTGTCCAGAAGCTATAAAAGAAAAGGAGGAAAGACTATGGAGGCATAAAAAGCCCAGAGACTAACCCCACCTGCTGACTGGTGCTACTTCCAGAGTGAGAGGAGGGAGAGCAGGGGGCAAATATGGCCCCAAGACAGAGGGTCTGTCACAGTGTAGCCAATGCCAGGCTGATTTCACGCTTCATGTCCCCTAGAGAAGAGAAGGATGTGCCATTACTGCCTGCAAGTACATCCACCACCAACAGGGGTCACTCTGTGTTTAGCAAAGAAAGAAAAACACACCAGCTGCTGATGGGAGAAGTAGTAAGAAGAGGGAGAGATGGGTAATCAGGATGCTGCATGAATGGAGGTGAGTTTGGAGGGAAAATTACACTGGTGAGAGTGGGTGGTCAAGAGGGAAATGACACAGGAGATGAGTGTGGACATTTTGGGAGGAGAACAGATTGATCTAGGCAAATTAACCAAAGCAAAGTCAGATGGACAGGTACAGGAAGACAAAGAGACAGATCGGCAGACAGACAGCAGAAAAACGATGAGACTGAAAAAGTGGAAGCCAAGGAGAGACTCCAGTGGGGTGAACACCATTTGGCACCAACTCCTCCACTGTTTTTGCTTCTTGAAAACTGGTCAGTGAACGGACCGGAAAGTTCCAAAAATCCCTCCAGCTCAGTGATGGCTATGGCGCTATGATCCTCAGGGAGTGAAAAGGATGGATTAGTCCATTTTTATTGCTCGGCGGACGCACCCAACAGCCCTGTCTGCTCATCAATCATTCACAGTGTACTCCTATTCCCTAGTAAGCTGCCCCCTCGTCCTTTTCTTTCCCACTTCCATATTCTCTTTTTCCTTTTCCCATTCTTCTTTCCTTCTGTCTGTTCTCCATCGCCGCTCCTCAGAGCCTCCGAGCACAAGTTGAGATACATTAAAGATGAATGGTGCACGGATCCTCCCACAGGACCCTGTCTTAAGTTTTTGGGAGGGAAGTCTGTTTCGCTCTCTCCTCACTCTCCGTCTGCGTTGTTTGGACTTAATGTGAAGTGAGAGTTGAAGAGTGTTTTCAAGGTAACCCTCCCAAACAATTAGCAGCAGCTTATTGGGCATCCAGCCAAAAGATGTTACTCGCTATTCAGCAGCCGGGAAAACTCCTCGTTAGAGCTTTGCACTTTGGTGTACCTGTTTACAGTTCTGACTCAGGTAGTGTGGAGGAGAAAAGAGTAGAGCCCTGGGCATATACTGGTCTCCAGAGGCGGTGCAGGGTTTTCTGACAGAGCTGTGGCCTTGCAAATAACACTTACCAGCTCTTACGACCATGCTTCAGATTTTTAACTCTGGATTTTTCAAACTTTCAAAAGGTATTCAGTCAATTCCTATAAACAAAAATAAACTGAGATAGATACAAGACCCCCAGGAACAAACTATTGTTTGAAAAACGCTGCCTTTTTGAGCTGTACAGACAAAAAGATACAAGGTTAAACCCACCAAGGTTTCAATGAAACTATTATTTTGCCATACTGGCATCAACTGTGTTGTGTGTTACACTGCATCTTCTGTTTTCTTCTGTTTTTAATCTAACAATTATTTTCAAAACACTGTTATTCAATAATGCTGGAATCACTATAATTTGGCAAGTTGTCGCATGATTATTGCGCATTCTTGTGGAAAACAAATGAAGTAATTCTTTTTTCTTTTTCGTCTTCAGTAAACTGTATACTTTTACACTAAATACCCCCCAAAACATATTTGCTGTCGCAAATCAGTTTGATAAAAAAGCAATTTCGAGGAGACTTGGCTAGAAAAAACAACCATTAGAGAGAAAAATGGTAACTCATTTCTGGTCTAAACATTGGTTTATAGAAGTTATGTGGGAAACAGAGGCACACACAGCTCTCAAACTGGATGATGAATTAGGAGCACATTTCAGGAAAACACAAGAAGACTACTTTATCTGTAAGTGGTAAAGTTTTGTATTGTTTTTAAGTTAAAGTCTTAGCATCCTATACATTTCTGCATAAGGTTTTGGGATCAAAACCGACAAACAGAGAGCCCCTTTTTGAGTTAACTTAAAGCTCCTGTGAGGAGCGTTTAACTGGTTATAAAATTGACTGGAATGACCAGTGAGGCCTTTTCTATGATCTACCGAAGAAAATCAGACCATTCAAAAGAAGTTGAACTAAATAAACTTGGTAGGTGGGGTAGAACAGCTTGAGAGACACAGGAAATTTGGGGTGAGATCATGTTTGGACTATGAGTCTGTCTTCCAACTAGTTGGACAAGGAATGTGAGGGCAGTACATGGGAAGACCACTCTACAAACTGAACTTAAAGGGGGCTGTGAGGAGTTTGAAAGTGATCTTCAAAAAGTCTCCCTTCTAGATGTATGCCTAATCATAAAACACACTTTAAAATGAGATTATCAACGCCAATATCGCTGGTTACAGGTTACTTTAAATTGCTACTTCTTAGCTTCCAATTCGGGCCGACCAGGACGGGATTGATTAACTGCACATCTAGCTCTCTATGACAACACCACAGCAGCTGACAAAGTTTAGTAGTGAGAGAAGATAAAACACAGCGATCTGTGTTTTTCTCTGCTGAAAATGATTTCTGTGATTAATTTTGTAGTAATGGTGGACTAAAGAGCCAAACTGTCAGACAGAAGTAGGAAAGAAGAGCAGCAGAAAGCTTAACGGGAGCGTGATACAGCCTGAGCTAAAGGCTAATTAGCCACATGCAGCAGTTTTTCTTCAGTGGTCTGTTCAAACTGGAGAGTCTATCAATGAAATGAAGAGTGAGATTATGTTAGCTCTGCTTGGTAGATGTCTGGCAGGACATAGCTAACCAGAATTTACTAATGTTACACATTACAGACATGTCTTAGAGCAACTGCACTAAATATAGACGGCTACTAAACTACATACAAACTGACCGGGTTTACTTGTTGTCATGTGAGCCTACAGATACACCGGGGCACCGGGCAGCGGATGTTGCTAACATATAGCCGGCTTGATGTCACATTTCAAACCATAGCACTACGTAACTTTACTGTTAAGTCTCTTACCTCAACGTGTTGTATCCAGTAAAAAGTTGTCTTGAACAAAGATAACTTGTTTCGATCTGATCTCCATTCAATTCCAAACGAACACAAGCCTCACTAAAAGTAATTTACGACAGTGTGCAGACACTCTGGGCCACAAGGTGGTGAGGGAGTGCAATTAAAACAGATCTTCCTCATATCATCTTTAACTGGGCCCCAATAATCATGTTTTCCATATGCACAGAGTGTAGAGATATCAATGAGTCCACAGGGGGGTGCTAAAAGTGACAGAAAAGAAGCTCCTGCAGGAGCTTTAACCCACAATGACCAAGACAGAAAAAAAGCTCTTTTTCTGAAATGCCTGATAACTTTTGAACTTCTGATCTTATACACATGTCAAAAAGTCAGTTACAGTAGACATTCACATCTTTCCAGTGGTATCACATTTATGCCATTTACATCTTCAGGGTCTCCATAGTGACTGCTGTAAACCCATCACATTTTGCAGCATTGATTCATCAAGGAAATCTACCTTGTTTCTTTCTGAACTAAGTGGTAATGGTTATAGATGTTTGTACAGCAGTAGCATTGATCCTGATGAGGTCTTTAAGGGTTAATAACGTAACATGGCAAGCTAGGACTCACTAGACATTACAGAGAAGTAATTGCATCCAGTTAAGTGAAAATTAGGAACAATTTAAATGACAAAGCACATGGAAAAACTGGAATAACAAAATAGAGAGACATGAAACTTGACAAAAAGTAGACCTCTGTGGGTTCACAGTTATGTTGGATTAAGGAAAAGCTCACTTGCCCAGCATTAAGCCTCCACTTTGTATAATATCTACAACATTTGCACAGTCTATATCCTAACACAGCCGAGGTCGACCTGTGTGTTTGTTCAGCTGCATATCTTTTGAGCAGGATTTTCATCCACCCCAAATACAATTAAAATTTAAGTATGCCAATTAATTTCTCTGACGCAAATGAGTATTAAAAAGCCGACCCATTAGAAGTAATAGCTTAACATTTTTTCAAGAACAGTCCTTGCTGTTTAAAGGCGAGCAGGCTATCACAGTGCCTTTTTCTCTGTCTCTCTATTCAACATTATTTTTAGTCTGGTCAGAAAACAAATTAGTGCTTCTTCTTCACTCAGACACCGGAAAGTCATTTCACTGTTCCCCCTATTTATCCGAGGAGAAAATGAATTCTTCATGCAAGTCACCGTGCAGTCTCCTTTTTTTTTTCCCCGACAGATGTTTGAGTGTCTGCGTTGCATCCTGGGTAATTAACCCTGGATTTCATTCGACTAAATTTGGATGCTCCAGATTCTCGTCAGCGCTGTCGTGGGATCTAAGTGCGAGCACATTGTACTGAGGTGCTTCCTTATCTATTTTTGATTCCTGCCAACCACAAAAATGATGTGATCTGAAAATAATACAGAGCAAAGCAAGATAACACCATGGATACAGTCACAGTTGGTTATTTAATACAGGAAGACTTTTTTTTAGTTTGTTAAAAAACCTCCTTCACCTTGTTACCTCCAGTAAAAACACAACCATATTTTTCAAATTTTTACACACTTTCTAAATTATGATTCATGCAAATTATTTTAGGAGTGTCTACTCACAGTTTTGGGAACATCTCTCAGAATCAAACACCTCATACTCAAAAAAGCAGTGTGTACTTGTTGGACTGATGTGAGGTGTCCTTAAAATTAATATGAGTGTGTGTGTGGCTGCTTTGGCTTGTGCTCTCTAGTGCACAGTTAAGCTACAAGTGCTCCGCGTGTCAATATTAGTGTTTACATTCACACACTCAGCTGTGACTCAGTTTGGTACTTCACAGGATGGATGGTTAATCTGGCCTCATGTCACTCTTAACACTCTTTGCAACTGGCTGGATTTAAAGACTAATGACTCTGTTTGTGTCGAGTGGGACTTGCAGTGTTTTTGTGCGAAATCACTTACTCCTAGTATTTCTTCTTTCCTTTTGTTTCAACATCATTTTTCACAACTGATGCATCAAACTTGTTGCATTTAATTTTTTGCTGGCCTCATCTGGCTTTTTGTCATTTCAGTTTAATATCTTGAACAACGAATGTCATTGTTGGGATTATTTTTTTCTAGTGGCTACACTTCAAATAAATGGTAAGGACAGACAATTTTTTAAATATTATCACAGATTGTGTCTCAAACCAAACACTAAAGCCTTGTTTACGCTTCTGTGTCAAATCGATGACATAGCCTTTGTTGTAGCCTTTTATTTTGATGCAGAAGTCTACACACGTAGCCTCCTCCTAATGTAACTATACGTTGAAACAACGTAGACCAGAAGTCCTGCGATTGGTCCACTCAATGGAATCGTGTTTCCTATACAACATTTCCAGAATCCCCACACATTGCCTGTATGTTTCATCTTCTTTTACATCTCCTCTTTAATCTCCCTTGTAGTAGTTGCTATATAATAAACATCATGTATCAGCTTCAATATAACACCAAATGCTCAAATTTCTGTGATAAAGTAAACATAAAACGTAACAACATGATGATAAAAGATGATTAAACAGACAACACTTCCCTCCGCATTTTGAAAGAGTATTGCAGAGTGACAGATGTGGCTGCAGAAGTACTGTATTTGGTGATCACAACTGCTTTGGTCACCCCAGCACAGGGTCAATGCCAAAGTATAAACTAGGCCAAAAGTCAATGTTGTGGCCCGGCTGTGTCCCTCCTCTGGCAGGTTGCAGCAGATACAAAAGGGTCCTGTTTTTGCCAGATGCTGGGGGCTGTGACGCATCAATTGACTGTTGGGCTGGCCGAGTGGTACAGGAGGTTGTGCAGGGGAGCTACCCAAAAAGGGCCGGTGATTTTCAAAATAAAACAAACCTTGTCAAAACCTAATGACTTACAGGTCCCATATTATGCAAAAATAATTTTATTAAGTCTTTTAGTGAAATTTGTGGGTCTTTGGCTTTCCTCCTAGCCCACAAAATGTGATATTTAATGACAAAACCTGTATTTATTAGTGCTTGTGAATGTAAAATCCTGACCTAAAACGAGCTGTTTGAAATTTCCAGGGTTTGCCGACGTCAGCGAGTCCCTTTTTTGAATAATCAGGAGCAAGTCTGACCTGATTGGTCCACCGGAGCAAATACCCCTGAACAGAACAAGAAAAAAAAAAATTTTTTTTTTACAAAAATATTTTTTTTTCAGTTGTTCGTATACAATTTGTCATAATCAATAGATAAAAAAGTAAATTGCTGATTTGTCAATAAGAGGGAGGCTAACAGAGGGGACGGACAGCGTTTCGCGCTGGCTCCATGCTTGTAATGTGCATAAGAGGCAGAGACTCTGAGAGGGAGAGAGACCGTTACTTGAAATCACAACATTTTGCAGGTTCGCGCATGCGTACTAAGGTCGCTTCTCTGCCCCCGCAGGTTGTAGTAACGCACCCTCTTTGAGGTCTCACGATAGTTTGTTAGTGAAGACGTTTGATAGAGTATACCGGAGGTGCCTGGCCTGTGTTCTTGTGTTGTTAAGATACGAGTTATTTTTGTTCGTATTTTGCTCTTGCTCCTGTGATGTAAATCCTGTAGAAATGCAGGTGAACATATGTTTCGGGTTTTACTTGGCATTTCGTCTCGTTAACTCCGGGACTTCAGTCCGTCTCCGAACCGTAGATGGGAAAGCTGATTAACATTTATTTACTTTGCTCGTTGCTGGCAACCGGTGTCTAGGAGTCCGGACCAAAGTGAGAGAAAAGACTAAAGAGGAGGAAAAAAGGTGCACCTTGTGCACAACCGCACATTATTGAAGAAACCAAGACCAAAATAATGTACTCCTGCCCCACACACACCATGCATGTACTCAGACCGTCTCTCCTTCTGCTATGTCACACACACGCGCGCACACACACGCGCACACACACGCGCGCGCGCACACACACACACACACACACACACACACACACACACACACACACACACACACACACACACACACACACACACACACACACACACAGCACAGACTGTCACCGCTTTAAAGGGGCAGGGCTGGCCAGTAACAGTTTGTATTAGCAAATGTGAGCAGTGCACCGTATATATAACACACACATAGAAATTTCAACTTTAGCTGGCTGCCTGCCTCCCTCGTCATGGACCTCACCGCACGTTACTGCCCCTGAACCCCCTCCCCGCACCTGGAGAGAAATCTCTCCAGCAGCGGGGAGAGGAGTGTGGCTGTTTTTGGCTGTAAACAGCCACATAGTTCCATGCACAAGCTTCCCATCTCAGAAGAAGTCAAGTCTAAGAGGCTAGAGCTCATTTATCAGGAAATGTGCCAGCTACACTCTTTAAAACTGTGCATGTGTGTGCTAGTCACTTCACGACCGACTGCTTTTCCAACTTTGGACAGTACAACAGAGGGCTAGTGAATAGACTGGTCCTGAATCCAGGCGCATTACCAACCATCAGCCAGCAAACCTCGGACCCTGGAAATGTGAGTATTTTAAATGCTGTGTGCTGTGGAGCAGATGTAAGAGCTTTTCCTTATTGTCTCCCTTGTTTCTGTGTTAGCTTCAGGATGCGCTCTAGCTGCGGTTAGCCTGTTGTTTTAGCCTGTAATGCAACGGTAAACAAGCTTCGCTGTTTTCTAAACATTGTGCACTCGGAGCTCGTGGCGCTGCTCTCTCGGAAAGCGAGGCGGTATCAGCGGTGGCTCATTTACATATGAAGGTCACGCCCACTAAATCAGAGCATTCTGAACAGAGGGGCTATGAGAGCCTGGAAACAATGCTGCTGTGCTTGATTTATTGGGTTTTTGGACCAAAACATGTTACTACCATTTCATGAGGACATCAATGATGCATATGAAACTGCAGAGAAGGAGCATAATATAGGACCTTTAATGAACAGAGTCAGACCAGGAGTCAACAGGTTTAGCCTGACACAACTGAAGAGAGGATCATCATTGGGGTATGAATAGAGGGAACTCAGTCTCCTGACACCAACTGTCCTGCAGTTAGGGTGACTAGGTGTCCCGCTTTGTGCAGGACTGCACAACACTTTTCCCACATCCTGCAAATTGAGACGATGTCCTGCATTTGATTGGCTCTTACTCTCTAAAGTGCAGCAGTCTCCTTTCTGAAAGCATGACTTTTATCCAATAGCTGAAATAGGGCTATCACCATTGCCTGTGTCCGCTGTCAGTCAATATAAACGGACATGTGGTGTTAGGAGTTCATTGACCCATCACCTGCAGCCTCCTTTTCTCCGCCCACTGACACAAAAAGAAAGGTAAAAGCCATAGACACCAAAATGCACATTTTAGTGGAAAAACATGATGCTCCTTTGAGAAAAAGGAGCTGGGAACATGTTTATTTAAGATCAAAACCAGTGCAGGGCGATTCACAGCGAGTGTTTCGGGAGCTTAATCCAGTATTTCTCCACTACGTATGGAAGTGAGTATGATGAGAAGCGACACACATCATGATGTAAAGCCTACAAGAAGCGGCCCACGCAGAAAGTTAAAATGTTGTGCCTTTTTGTTTTATTGCACATGGATTAGTCGGCCTTTAAGGGTAGAGCACAGCTGAGATACTCTGAATGTATACAATCATGACATTTCACAAGCTCTGAGAAACTTGTGATTTTTTTTTTTTTAACTTTTACAAGTAGATGTTTTAAAATTTTTATGAATATTATTTTTCTATAAAAATGCATTTGCTTATCTTTTGAGTTGGAAAAATTCAGTTAAAATATGAAAAAAAAATCTAAATGTGCACACTGTGTGCAACTAAATCAAATTGTTGTTATTCATGTTATTAGAATAGAATAGAATAGAATAGAAAATACTTTATTTATCCCCGAGGGGAAATTCAGGAGTCACCGCAGCATTAAAGAAAACAAAAGTAAGAAAGAGTATAGAAAGTGCAAAAATGTCCATAAGAAATTAGATGACGACATCCCGTCCACCACTCGTCCACCACTCTCCAGCCCAGCCAGTCTCCACCTCCACAGGGTCCAGGACTGAGCCTCCCCAGAAGTCTGTTCAGTCTCTGTCTCCTGGATCCTGTCTGCTCACAGCAGGCGAAGCTCCTCCGATGTGTCCCGGCGTCCGATGTCTACTCCGTCAGCCACTTCCGTGAACAGCATGATGCCGCTGGATTAGCACGGCTAGCTCATCCATCCCCCGGAGCGAGATCCCACGTTCCCAACAACGATGGATGGAAGGACAGGTCCACGTCGTCACATCCCAGCTCATATCTGAGAACCAGCACGTCGTCCTCACCTCCTCCTCAGCTCGAGGGAAATCATCAAGCCCTACACTAGTTAGCATTGAAATGCTACAGGCTGCTAACAGCTAATTTCGCATGTAAACAATGCAGCCATGGTTACATGTAGGATCTCCAGACAAACACAGGAGAAAAGTAGTAAAAAATACCGCCGAAGCCACAAAAAGTTTGGTGTCCGTGACCGACAATGAACCATACAAAGTGATGATCCACTCCAAATACAAAGATGACGAAAAAGAGACGAAAAAATTACAAGAAACGGACAAAGACGAGAGAGCTGCTGCAACAGGCAGCTACTTGGGTAGCGCCTAGCAACCGATGCGATTATAAGCTTGGTCTTAATAAAAATATTAACGTTTCAGGGTTAGACCTTTTTTTTTTTTTTTTTAGAAATTTAGCCCATGTTTCAGCATTACAGTGACGTGTCCCACATAGTCCTGCACAAACACACTCCTCGTAAGCACCTGGTCACCCTACTTGCAGTCCTGCAACCTGCCAGTGTAAGCTAAGAGAGAGTTCCCAGTCAGCTTGCAATGGAGCAGAGTCAGACCATAGCAGCATCTGGTGTAATCCCTGTGTTAACACCTACCTACCCCACGATCTACTACATACTCAAACATGTCTTGCACAAACATGAACCTGGCAGTCAGTATGCCATTACCAGCATACAGATGCACTTCCTTTTTGCATCATATGAGTCTGAGCTTCTGTGGCTAAACTCACGAAATGGGTAACCTTTGCATGGAAGAGCTCAGCATTGATTTTTATGTTAAATAATTAATCCAGTGAATTATATACTTAATGACACCATATTTAATGTGAATGGTGGACACTTTTAGACATAGCCTGGGATTTGAATGTGTGTTTTAGCCCATTGTGGAAAAATGTCATCAGAATATTTCATGAACTGCTCAGTATTGTACAAGACTACTACTGTATGTTTATTTATTTTCTTGTCAACTCTGTCACATTTTTTTAGTTAATTGTAAATTTATGACTCTGGTAATTACTTCTGCATTATCGACATGACACCTGGGAGCTAGTTCAGAAAGCAAACTAAAGATGCACAGCTTTCACATTTGCCATGCCTCATTTTCACAATAACCTGACACAGTATCCTCCCAATTAGGCGGTCCGTTTAAGCTGCAGGATTTCCAGTCTCTGCCTCTGCTTTGCCAGTGCTGCCCTGCACCAGTGCTGTGCTCCAGCATCCACCTGAATGCTGTGACTACTTTCATCCCAATTTTCATCACGGCAGTTAACAGTGGATTATTAAATTTGAAGATCGGTCCATTAACATTAATTTGAATTTTGCTAATGTGTAAAAAAATAAAGAACAGAGGAGGATTTTGAGATGACTCTAAGGTGTAATTTTTTTTCCTTGTTACCATTTGGGTTTCTTTATAAAGCCTGGCAGAGCCCCCACATTGATATGTACTGGTTCTAAGAAACATGAATAAAATGTTGAAATTGAACTTGATTGGTCAAAATGATCCCCTTTGGTGAAAAGCTCAATTTCAATGAACTGGTGGTTGTTGGTCTCTCCAAATTGTTGCTCCAAACAGGAACATTTTCCTCAACAGTTAATGAAGGGTTAAAAGAAACAGGCCCAGGATTTGTGTGTTTCTGCTCCACATCCAGCTCAGACAAATGATGTGTGTGTCTTGCTAATCTGAGGTTTTATAGAGTCGCCTTTGGAGATAAATCGAGATGGAGCACATGCCACATCAAAGCATCAAAGCAGACTGAGATGCAGATGGACTTTGTGTCCCTTCATTACACATGCACTAAACCACTTGGCTGTGATTTTACTTGCCACTGGTGAAGGGATCCGTGGCCACTTAACCAGCTGTAGCCTGGGCTGGTTGTGACGAATGGCCGAACACATTTATTCCTCTCAATCGATAACACTGGCTATACCTCTATAGCTAAACGGTTTTATACAAGCTCATTTGATCTGTCAGACAATCCTGCCCCATTTTTGTCCCCTGTCTGCACATCTTTCCCTCCTTGTCTTGCATCCTAAAAGCACACACACACACACGCACACGCACGCACGCACGCACACACACACACACACACACACACACACACACACACACACACACATGCACAGACACACGTAGACAGCTATAAACCGGGTGGCGCATGCACATAAGTTCATATGTAAGGATGGGATCTGGGTGCCATGACAACCAGACACATCAAAATCCAATTAAATGGAACTTCCTCCCACTTCAGCAGACCGACAAATAACTTCCTCCAACTGCTTCCCCCCCCTCGCATGGAAGTAACGCTGGGATGTTAAAGTCATTCACATCTTGCACTTGTGTGGAGTCGATAAGATTAATACGTCAAATCAAACTGGCGGAGGAAATTGGGGGTTCAAATTTCTGCAGAATGAATAAGTTGTGACCTGCAGCACAAATGGAATTTCTCCGGACATGGCAGTGTAATACATGACATGAAGACAGAGTGATAAAAGTCGTATTTCTGCATTATAAGAATACTCATGCATTACACTTTGCACTTAATGCATCTAAATGTGAATAAAAACTCACCCTCCAGAGCAGTACTTAAACATACTGCATGTGTTTTCCTCTTTCAGAGTGATACAGCACTTTGAGTCATTAGTTAACCTCCTCCTGACGTCTGCCATATTGGATGCTACTTGTTTAATGTAGAAGACAGCACTTGTACAGCAGCTCAGTGACACACTGTAGCATCACTCCCTTCCTCAAGACGCAGGTTTTGTTTTGCATTACAACAAAGATGTGCATCTGCAGATCCCCATCTGCCGTCGGGTTTCCACAGTGTGTTAAACGAAGTGGGCATCATCAATCAATTCCACCCCCACACGGGCACTGCCAAGCCCCCAGAGAGAGATGCAGGAGCTGGGTGAAGACTGAGAACTGGGCTCCCTGCCTCCAAGCGAGAGGCAGCTTACACATCATGCATCCGAGAGGGCTGGCCTGCCTGGTAATGTCCCTCATGGGCCGCCCTCACGCTGTGCTCAGTGGCTTCTGGGGGAACAGACTGCCACAGGAAGACTAAACCCGAGAGACTGAACATCACATTAACGCTGTGGAGAGCCTTGGGAGGCCTTCCACTGAAAGATTGAGAGGCCAGGTCCACCACCACAATTACAAAGAAAATGATTTACAATTAGTATGGCAGAGAGAAATAAACAAGCAGTTTGCTGAGACAACTTTCCCGCTGCTGTACACCCATTTGTGTAATGGGGGGAGCATGTGTATTCTGCTGGAGATAGTGAAGTGCTCTCCATGTGCTGATGAGTGTTCGTAGCCCACAGGGCTCAGCAGGGTTTGTGCCTCCTACACCATGCCGCCCAAACCCACGCACTTCACTCGTCTGAGCCGAGAGAGGAGCGAGAGTGAGGTCATGTGTTTAGTTTGTAGCACACTGTTGGCCTCGGTACCACTCATGCTTCTTTGTTATGCACACATTGCACAATTTGCAACCCTAATTGAAATTTTCAAAATGCCAGGTTCTGTTGTTGTCCACAGTTCACTGTGTCTCTTTCCCTGGATCTGTTCTCTTCATGTGTCCTGGATAAGTTTGCTGTGTATCGGCTGCAGTGACACTTGTCGAATGCTGACTCAGAGTGACTTTTATAAATTGTAAAATAAATCAAAAGGCGCCGGAGAAAACACACTTGATAGAATCCTCTGACAATTGAATGATAAATTTGCCAGCCTGTGCCCGAGTGTGCTCTGGATCGCCTGGAGGTTATTGCTGTGTACTTTATCCACTGTTGGTCATTCATCACCTGGGCACAGTATGAGCCGCAGACTCTCACTCACTTATGCAGAGAGAAAGATGGAGAGAGGAGGATAGCCATATTATTCGGTATATGTCTTTGAGTGAAAGTCAAAGATGTATTTGGGCTTTGAATCTTTTTCTGTCAGAATACATTTTTAAGACAGAAATCCTGGCATCTTTACTATTAGCTTTGCTTAAAGTACACTGGGTAAAGTAAACACACCTGAAAAGGCACATGTAAAGCATTTTATATACAGATAACAGAGCTATCAATAACTTGACTCACTAACTGTTTAATCCCTGCTTAAACTGTTTAATTTATTTGGGCTGTGAGGAGTTTGAAAGTGATCTTGAAGAAATCTCCCCTCTAGATATATGCCCAATCATAATTCACACTTTAAAATGAGATTATCAGCCCCAATGTAGGTTATTTCGAAATACTACTTCATAGCTTCTTCATAGTTTCCTGATCGGGTTGAGCAGGACCGGTTTGGTTTATGGCAAATCCAAGTCTCTATGACAGCACCACGCCCGCTGATGAAGTTTAATAGAGAGAACAAAGACCTGTTTTTCTCTGCTGAAACTATTTCTGTGATTAATTTTGTAGTGATGGTGGACACTGAAGCATAACTGTCAGACAGAAAAAGGACAAAAGAGCAGAGGAATGCGAAATGCAAGAGTGATACAGCCCGAGCTAAAGGCTGAAAAGGCTAAAGCAAACAACTATCATATACTTATCACATACAACTTATGAGTTGTTTGTGATAGTGTCCATTCCAACCAATATTCAGCAGTTATTCTAGGTGGTCAGAGGTGACTTGAGAGTCTATCAATAAAACGAAGACTGAGGTTGTGTTAGCTGTGCTTGGTAGATGAGCACTGGCAGGACATGACCAGGATTCACTAACATTACACATTACGGATATGTTTCAGAGCATCGGGCTGTCAGCGCCATGTATGGGCGGCTACTTAAACTACTGTACAAACTGACAGTTTGCTTGTTGACACATTAGCTTATAGTGTCGTAGCACTAGTTAATAGCGCAGCGTATGGCAGGCTACTGACGTGCGATACAAACTTACATTTACTTGTTGTCACGCTAGAAACAACAGCGCCACGTAACTGTAATGATAAATACCTTACCTTGGCGCGTTGTATCTGGTAAAAAGTTGTCTTGAACAAAGAAAATTTGTTCCAAAACAAACACACGCCTAATTAAAGCTCGAGTTTACGACAGTGTGTGTGAGACTCCGGGCCAGAAGTTGGTGAAGCAGTCCCATTAAGACAGATCCTCCTCAAGTCTCAAATCAAGTAAAACTTTTTCCCCTCTCATGCAACAATGGTTTGCTGTCTCAATACAAATGAACTAGGTACTTAAAGTTTATTTTATTTATTTATTTATTTTTTTCAGAAAATGATCATTTGTAAGTGTCTTACCTCATTGTGGTTAGGTTACAAAAAGTGCCCCATGGCACATTTACTGTGAAAATGTGGGGGAAAAAAAGACAGATAACATGTCAAAGCATTAAGATTGAGGTCTAAAAACTGAAAAATGTAATTCAACAAAACTAGTGTTATCATTCTGGCCTCCATAAGGACCTCTGATGTTAGAAGCTCCACCCCTTCTAAATCTTGATTGGTCTGTGAAAGAGAAGTGACAATGAGGCTGGGTTGTACGTATGTAAGTTGGAGTATTGTCAGCTGTAAAAAGACTGGCACTGAGGAAAGTTTTGCGCTCAGGAGGCTGAAAATGCACAATGAAAATATAGATGAGAATAAAAAGAAAATGCAAAATAAAGTCAAGCTGACACCCATCCATGTCTACCCATGGGTAGACTTTTAAAAAATCCCTAAAGAGAAAAATTTAAATCTGTTACTGATGGTTTTGTTTGTGGTAAAGAAGGACTCGGAAACATTTCAGTCTGTTTCATAAATCGCTAAAAACTCCTCACACCAGCTTGTAATGATAACTGTCTTACAAATGTGAACTCATTACTTTACATGGCAGGAATCAAAACAAACAGATTAAAACTATATCTATAGATATATATATCCCTTTTATGAACCACAAACACAATCATGTATCTGTCCAGCCAAAGAAATATACACCTTATTATATAATCATATGCATCTAATAAAATTTAAAGTAGAGACATAAAGAAATGAAGAGGGAAAAAAATAGATGGCAAACGATGAGATACAGAGTTGGAAAGTAGATCCACCCATCCATTTTCTGTACCACTTTGCCAATTCAGGGTCGTGAGTTGTGAACTTATCCCAGCTGTCATTATTCGAAAGGCACACCCTGGACACACTCACATCTACGGAGAGCTCAGAGAGACAAATTAACTTGATTAGCATGTTTTTGGACTGTGGGAGGAAGCTGGAGTACCAGGAGAGAACCCACGCATGCACAGGAAAACCATGAAAACTCGACACTGAAAGGTACCTGCCCAGCTGGGGGTATGAACAAGGAACAACATTGCTGCAAGGCAACAGTGGTCACCACCGTGCCAACATCAAGCCTTGCAAAGTAATTGTTTGTTATAATTTAAAATGTTTGGCAAGCCTTCCTGCATGTGTTGTGTGACATAGATACAGTATGGTACTGGTGTGAAAAGGTGCTTTAAAAGTGTGAAACCTTAAAAAGGGAAGGGGTTGGTGGTTGCAAACAAGTTTTATCGTGCTGGAAAGATATATAGTGAAACAGCGTGATGGCAGAGCTTCATGTTATTATTTATCTCTAGCACCTTTACTTTTAGTTGTGCATCTGTGTGATTTCCAAAACAGATCATGAAATAAACAAGAAAACAACAGTGAGCTACTCTGCTACAGTATAAAGACGAGCGTCTGAACCTATAGCTGCGTGCTCATACCATCATGATTGATGTTTGCAATGACAGAAGATTGCAGATCTGTGTAATCATTACCATATCTGTGAGTTTTCTCCTCTCTGCGTGACCACCTGCTGATACTGATGACAGAAAGCCACATTTACATCAACGCCGCGCCTCAGACAATGTCTTGCTTGTTTGCTCATGAATAAATGACGAGTGTCTCTCCATCAGTTACCCACAGTAACAGCAGTGTGATGCTCGACACCCTCTGCCTGGAAATTTCCAGAAGTCTCTTGGATTTAAAGTTTGCATATTCATAAGCCATCATCATTGCTGAGACTCTGTAAAACTTCATTACATATTCATACACAGGGACTTTACTTATATACACAAGTTAAACTACTTTTTGTTGACTCGGCGCTTCGCCAGTGTGCTGAATATTTAAGGATAAGTGGAAATATCTGAAAAGAGAATTCCTGCTGTTGTTCAAGGTTGTTGCACTCTTTAAACCTGTGTGTTTAAAGATAAAATAATTACAATCAACTTGAAGTAAAATGGGTTTAAGACAAGAGGAAGCTTGGATTAAACACGTTAACCTTGTGAAAGCTTCTTACATCTCATTACTACGAGCTTAGCAAACGCTGCAGTTGTTTACTCGGCTGATAAATTGGAATTTAAGTGTGAAACAAATGCTGGTGTGCTGTAGATAGTCTGAGGGAAGAAATTCAACAAAATGCCGACCAAAGATATATTAAACACACTTCTAATAGATGCTACAGAAGGAAGAAAAGTGACAAAGCTGTGGCTGTCATTTAGGAACGCTGGACATGTTAGCAAACGTCACACTTCAGATTACAGGGAGAGCGTTTTCTTTTGAGCTGCTGCCGTTTATTTCTCATCCATCTGTCAGCAGAGAGCTGCAGCATGTCGCGGCAGTGCACTCACCGCCTTTGTCTTGTAAATTCAACTTCTGACATCCGCGAGACTGCAGAGGGTTGTCGCTCGACAGAAATAGACTCCTGTTTTTGTTTTTTGGTTCCTTTCCCCCCCGTTTCCTAACAACAAAGCACCTCCTGTATCAAAAACCGCAATGGGTGCACCTTGATGTGGGAGCCATATATAGAAACCTTGTAATGAATTAGCATGAGGTGGCTGTTGAAAGTTGCAACATTTCAAACAGCTTCTGAAAAGTGATGATGTTGGCGATGACAGAGAAAAGGTATATGAAGCAGGAGTCAAGTAAGCTGAGAACGCCCTTTGGACTGATGTGAAGCAGAAGCATTGTGGTGAAACCTGGGCTGAATTAATGGAAACAAACCCATTCATCATTATAAGTGTTGCAATTAATGTCCCTGTGGTTCTGGTATTGCTTTTGTGCTGAAATGACTCCCCTTCAAACTTAGCTTGTATGTATTTTAGAGCAAAAAATGAAAAGTTTTTGTAGATCGATACATAATAGCCTGAGATTTAAAAAATACTGTGCCGGTACACTGCGCAGTCTGATAGGGGATCAATAGAGAAATGCATCTGGTTCACAGCAGGAGAGACTGAGGATGGATCAATAATAAGCAAATTTCCAGGAATTGCAAGAGGTATTGATTACTTAATTAGCCATTTCTCTGAAAAGGTGCATGAAAGACTTGTGCTAAAGAAACCCTAATGGGCCTTTGTGAGAAACTTCAGCGTGAAGATGAGTGAACGCTTGTTGCAGGACAGAGACGATGGGACATGCTTGGAATATCAAAGTTATACCTACCGTTCTGCAAAGAAGAAAAAGAATCTTTTTCAAGCCTGAAGAAGAAGAGAGTTTATCTAAAATGTATCATGTTCTTGCTGATTTTTGATTTTCTAAAATATTAAAATGACTCATAGCTGTGGTGATATTTGTACAGTTCTTACTGCAGACAAATCCAATGTAGTGGAGAAAAACATCATCTGACAGAGTTAGTTGGTCAAAAACAATAAATTCTTCAAAAAAAGAAGATCTTGACCTGTACATGGACTGGTTGGCAAGGAAGGAGAGACTAATTGTCTCATAGGACCCTGATTCGGGCCCAAGCCCAACTCAGGTCGGTGAGGACCCTTTTGTGATCCTAAGGATTATCATCTGTTCTAGTCCATCTTCAACCCCAGATAATGTGCCCTCACTGTGGCCAATCGCTCACCAAGTTTTGCTCCCAAGTCACTCATGGTAAAAATTTTAATAAATCTAGTCGCTTTGTGTTGGTACCAAGGGGCAAGATCCAGTTAGTAAAATTGAAGCCTATGCATAAGTGCTGAAAGTTTCTGTTCATCAAGAATCTGCTTGAGGCTGGCTGCAGAAAGACCTGAAGTAATCACACATCCAGCCATAAAACTGACTTTTACGGCACTAAAAAGCATATTTACAGCCTGTTTCACAAAACGGCTTGTTTTTAAAATGCTGATTTCACTATTGGTACACACTGGACGGTGAGAATTTTTTTTCCAACTCCACGGTTCAGAAGTCATTAGGATTGTTTGATTGTCCAGTCAGTGACACAGCTCAGGCCACGTGACTGCTGGATGCGCTGTAGCTGTTTGAAAGGAAACTCACAGTCGGCGTCATATTAAATGTGGCTGCCTCCATAGATTGACTTGGTCCATGTTTTATACAGCCTATGGCTAGTACATGCTCCATGTCGCCCCCTAGTGGCTTAAAAGTACCACCTTTCCATCTACTTTAAGCTACAATTTGTGTGCAAAATTACCATGCCATGACCAACAAAAAGTCTTTTATCATCAGAATGAAGTCCCAACAGAAACTTTAGTAGTTTGAGTTAATTGTCAAAATTTGCCAATTAAGTGGTCCAGCATGAACATCAGCTTTGTTTCCACCAAGCAGTCCAGTTAGGTTCAGTATGGTTTGGCACGGGTAGGTACAGTTAAGCCTGATCCAGTGTGCGTTTCCACAGCAAACTGTGCCCTCTAGTGGTTGGCAGCGTGTAAGCTGAAAGCCGTGGCTGTTAATCAACAGGGCAACGTTGTAGCAGTGCGACACAGTTTACCCCGCTAATAAATTCAATGAAGAAGAAAACTGCAATACAGTAAACCAAGAGCACAGATGGAAGACATGCAGCATTTCGTCCTCTCTGTGATTGGCATGTAGCTCTTTGATACAAAGTGCAATCAAGCTTTGTTTCAGAGAAGACTGTGTGCAGCAAGAAGAAATACAGCTGGGGTAAGTGACGATTCTTTTGAACAATCAACGGTCAGCAGTGATGTAGCTCCACCTTCCGAGAGCAGATCAGTTCAGTCTGGCATCTGTAAGAAAGGGTCCCAAAACGTGGGACGGCTCGTCTCAATTATTTGGGGATCTGTCCTGGGATAAGTCAGTGGTAACGCCGCAAAATGCGCACCGCACCATGACGAACCAAACCTGTCTGCTTGGTGGAAACGCGGCTATTGTAGCAGTTGATCACTAGCTTAAAGTCACAGCCTTACCTACAGGTCAAAAGCAGCACTGCAACATTCTCTGTGATTTGAAAAATTCGTTGTCTGCTTATTGTAAGGCCCTGTCCCAATCAACATTCATGGTCTATTGCTAAGGTGGAACCACTTGCACCTCTGGCAGCCAGGTATAACTTTTAAAATCCACAATGGATAATCTAATCTGCCTCTAATGGCCTTTATGACTGATATCATATTTTAAATCTATATGGTTTGTATTTACTTTTTGATGGTGATACCAGTTGTGATTTAAACCACTCTCAAGTACTTAAGTGATTAGAAATTTAGTTAAAGATATAGTGATTGTCATTCAATAAATACACCTTGGTTCTCCTCAGTTTTCCCTTTCCAAAACAGTCCATCACTCTTTGATGACAGCAGCTCGCTCCTCTAGGCAAAGTGAATATTCACTCTGAGGTTTTTAATACACAGAAAACACAGGGAGATGTTAAAAAGATAGAAGCAACTGCTCACAAAGGACCGTGGATGCACCTGTACCTGATAACCTGCAACCAACATAAAGACTGGAAAAGATGAATCATGGAAAACAGTAAAAAGAGAAACCGAGAAGAAAACGCGTTAGATGCCTTTGTGAGGGAAAACAGGGAGAAGAAAAAATGCTTACACACCGAGGCTGAGTGACGCTTATGGGCATTAGAGTTTTTCTTGTGATGACTCCTCTCATGATTTATGTAGGTAGAGACGTCTCCTCTGACCTTGAGAGCCGCTTCACTTTGTGCTGATGTTAAGGTTAACCAGGGATTGTGGGAATTGGAGGTCCCTGGGAGGGATCTCTTTTTTTCTTGACCTCACACAGATTTTCCGTGTGTGCTGGTATCGTGATCAATATCCACCTCAGTTCATGCGGGTTTTGCAGAGATATAAGGTACTGATGATAGATTGAGGTTTTTTGATTTTGCTTTGAACCCACTCTGCCTGGAAAATTCATTTTTGATGTGCTGCCACAGTGCAGAACATCGAGTTTTTAGCATCAGCTTCGCTTTTGAAACGAAAAAGTAAAATGTAAAATGGTTTAGTTTTAAAAACGGCAATGAGATCACATAGATTTCACTGCAAAAATAAAACCTGCTTTTTATGACCATTAGGTTGTCTAACATAAATATTTACACCAGTTTAAATTTCATTCTCTACATATTAAATGTAATTGAACCTTAACGGACATTCTTCATATTTCCCATCACCTGCCATCTCTTCTCCGTCATTTCAGAGATTAATGATGATCCTCTGAAGCTGACTTTCATAAATTCTTGTCAGCACCCTGAGGGGGATGTTCAAAGCTCCTAAATCAGTGTATTCTCCCAAAGATTTTAAATATTCAGATGAGTCCCTGAGGCTTCGATGCAATAAAAGCTTATTTACCGGGGCATGGCAAACACACCTTGCATCTTAATACACTGACAGAGTGAGAAGATGAATAGTGTGGTTACATCTGTATCATGTTGACGGTAGATCAATCTGTCACTCTGCTGCGGTTGGTTATTCAATATTGTCCTTGGCCTTAAACTCCTGTGAGTGAGATTTATGCTGTCATTGCAAGCTTGGGGACGAACAGACAAAATCAAGACTCAAAGAGCTGCGGAGGCATTTGATTTCCCTGATTTGGATTCATCTCCTCGCTGATGGAATTTGCATCGGGGCGTCTTTCCTCTGTTTCTTTTCAGAAGTCGTTCATGACAAATTCCTTAATTGCGAGCTCATAGCTCTACCGATTGTCAATCATGTTATGCCACCAAAAAACTTAAATCCTGTGCAATCACTTCACTCACTGTCATCAGCGATGCAGACAGCTTGGTAAATCTGCAAGAAGAATAATTAACTGGAAAGCTGTCCTCTCTGAGTAAATCACAGCGTGGGCCAATGAGGAAAACACTATTTCCTCACAGTCCAAACATGACACAGCCAGAGATGACTTGAGTAACACATTAATCTGGTTACCTTTTCTCATAGCATCAAATGATAATATCCAGTAACTGTCACTTCAAAATTAACTCCTAATCTGACTTTAATAAGGAAAGTAGCAAAGGATTGTTATTCCATTAGAGGGGCTGCCTCGCCACTTTCTGGCCTGGCATCTCATGCACACTGTTGTGAAGACCTTACTTTTTAGAACACAAATGTTGGTTTTGGAACAAATTTTATTTTTTCAAGACATTTTTTTACTGGATAAAAAATGCCAAGATAAGGCATTTATCAGTACAGATATACAGAGCTGTTGTGACAACAAGAAAACGTGAGTTTGTACCGTACGTCAGTAGCTGGCTATTTGTGGAGCTACTAGCAGCCCTGTGCTACAACATATCTGTAGGCTAACATGACAACAAGCAAACTGTCAGTTTGTGCAGCAGTTTAGCACCCATCCATATATAGCTCTACTGACAGCTGATGCTGTGAGACGTGTCTGTAATGGATAACGTCAGAGAATCCTGGTCATGTCCTGCCAGCGCTCATCTACCAAGCAGAGCTAATGTGACCTCACTCTTCATTTTATTGATAGACTCTCAAGTTTGAACAGACCACTGCAGAATAACTGCTGACTGTGGGTGGGAATAAACATAATCACAAGCAGCCTAGCCCTTATGTTAGCCTTTGACTGAGGCTGTATCACTCACCCGTTAAGGTTTCTTCTGCTGCTCTGTTCTTTTTCCTCTCTGAAAGTTAGGCTCCTGTTTCCATCCATTACCACAAAACGGACTGAAGATCATTTTCAGCAGAGAAAAACACAAATCTATCTTCTCACTTTAAAATGTTTTCAAGGTCACTTAGAAACACCTGATAGCGCCTATGAAGTTCTTCTTTACAAACACGACTTTTATGTTCAAGAAAATAAAGTCTTTATTATGTACTCTCTTTTTCCACCTTTAATAACATGTTTGATGCTCATAGTGTCAAATGGTCATCACAGAGCTGTAACTATGTAATTCTACAGCACATCTGTTCATAATTAGTAAATATATAGTGGGCAGGTGATTGTGCAAATTAAAACCCCATCAGGAGGCCTCACCTTAAAGAGATTCTAAAACCATTGGGATTTGCAGTTAACAGGCCTAAAAACATAAGGCAAATTTCAAAACTTCAACAGGGGATATTGTGTTTTTATTTTTGAAGGCTCTATATGGTCACTCTGATGCACCTGTAGTATTTTTACATGATTTACAGCTCAAAGAGACAGATTTTTCTCCCACTGGTGTTTTAGAAAACCCTTCTTTAAGTGTACATCTGCTGTCTCTTTGAGGCTCTTCCGCTCCAGAAAGCCCCTTGCCTCTGATTGGACAGCCCTCTGGAAGCCTGTTGGGGGTAGACCTTGATGTTTGTGGCCTTTCCTTTTAAAGTGTCACAAAACAGTCAAGATATCCTCATTTGATGAGCTCATAATTTCAGTAAGTCTTGCAAAGATTTTGTTTGAAAGATTTTTAGTTTGAAAATCCAGCATTGCTAACTTACATCTTTAATTATTATATAAGATACCACCCCCTCCAGGAATTGTTGTTATTGGCACTATTATGCTTCAACTGACTTCTTCAATGGCCGGGCTACCAGAAGGTATGTCTACTACTTGTACACAACCCATGCCTAATCTACCTAGTAGTAAAGGGGAATAAACTGTATTATAAGGAACCAATGCATACAACAAAATAAAGTAAGCAGTTGTGTTTATCATGCACGTTGCATTTTAAACAATAGTTCATTTAGGAAAAGGCTTCTCCAACTAGCTTCCTCATTTTCCAGCCACCTTTGACCCACATTTTGACCCCCTGTGTGACCTCTAACTGCCTGCAGTCATCAACAGAAAAATGTGTGTGGGTTGTTAGTTCATGCTTGTTGTCTGTGCTCGTGCTTTTGTGTGCGTGTGCTGTTTTTGTGTGTTTTAAAAAAACAACACTAAAGGAAAGGAGCAGTTTTGGGGTTATGAACCCGCAGAGACCTCATTAACCGGGGAGCTCTCACCACTTTGTGTCATCCTGCTGCATCTGCTGACGGATGCACAGAGGGCAGAGTGAGTGGACATCCACACTGTAATTTGGGTTATTTTAACTTCAAGTTCAGTCAAAAGCTATCTTGTCAGTGAGTAGCTGTGACTAAATTTGTAGCAGTGTCTCAGCCGAAGCACAACAAAAGCCTTGAGGAGTGGCAGAGTAAACAGAGGCAAGGAGCAAAGATGTTGTCTGAGGTGTTAAAGTTATCCCAAACCTACCCAAAAGTTTTGAACAACATGAAATGAAAGTAATACCCAGGTAGCTACAGTTTGTTTCAGTTAACTCTTTTCTTTTGAATTATCTGTTTGAAACTTGTGCTTATTCTGTCGTCTTAATCCAATCAGATTACTTTTGAACAACTGGACCCTGACTTTATCCTCTGCACCTTAGTGGGTGTGAAGTCTCAATGGCTGCTGCAACTCAGAGTTTTAGGAGACATAAATGAGGAGGCAGTTTCTGTGAGCTGGCCTTATAAAGACAGATGTAACCATGTTTCAGTGTTCCTCCTCGAATAAGGGGGAAAAACCAACTTTCTCATACAAGATGCAATGATGTGTGCAAAAACCCGAACCAGAAACAAATCACAAGGCTGCATGGTTCAGTGAGTCAAACATTTTCTGTGATGATGAGGTAGCATGCATGAAAAGAATCTCAATGTAGTCATTTACTGATAAAACTTCACTTAGATTAGGTTTTTCCCTGCGCTGAGAGAAAAACAGCATTTGTTTCTTCAGAAGAAATCCAGTTTCACTCTCAGTTTCTCATGTGGTGTGTGAATATAGCGTTATTAGGTGAGCAGTGAAACTTCACAGATTTCTTCTTACTTTGTGGATCAGTTTTTATCACATTCAGCCTTTTTTCTGTCTGGGAGGCTTTTTTTTATTTCAGGATAATCTACCAGCATCAGGGTCTCATCTCAAAGAGGAGCCATTTTGGAAATATAACCCACGGGTTCTGTCATTTCCCAGCAAGAAGTGAGCACAGAGACAAAGGGGTGGTAATGTATTTTGGATTTAATTACAGCATGTGCATTATAAAGTCTGGACCCCAATTCCCAGATTAGTTACTGAAATAAAATGAAAAGTGCGCTAATTGACTGGCTTCAGTGATTAAAGGAGACAAATAATTGCCCGACCCTGAGCAGCAACTGAAAATAAATGGGATGTTCAGCGCTCAGCGTATTCCCCCCAGTGCCACCAAGGCCATCCCATGATCACTTCAAATGCGACAGACATTGCTGCATTTGTCAGGCAAATGAGCATTTTAGATTTACAGAGCTGTAATGTGACATAATCAAGTTATAATTTATCAATTAGAATAATTAGGAGGCAGATCCAATTTAATTAAAGTGTTGAAAAGGCTCAGAGGAAGCCAGCTACACATAAATGAGCCTGTTTTTTCTTTTTTTTCTGGTTGTGGCTTCTGATGCTCAGGCAAGCTTGCTGTCATTCTCATTCACTCGCCACCTAATTGATTTATGTTCTTGGTGTCACAGAATGGAGCCCATGGATTTTTAATCTTTACCTCTTACACACCAAAGTGGGAAAAAATGGAAAGATCTGGGAAAAAAAGGTAAAATGTAATGCCTGGAGGCATTATGACTTACAGTTTGGCTGTGCGTCACTGGACACTAATGAATTGGCACTGTCAGCAGAGTGAACTCCAGACCCGACAGTAGGGATGTGCTTAGTGGTCGTGCTGAAGCATGTCAGCAGTGAGGCCCAGTGAGCTTGTAAGACAGAAATGAGAGAATGAGAGCAGTAGGGGAGGGCACAGACAGAGAGAGGGAGAGAGGAGAGGAGGAGAAAAAGGCACCGACAGCAAAGGCCTCATCAGCCATGTTTGATAAAATCAGCCCGCTCTACTCCTGCTCTTAAGGATGTAGGATTCCTCTCCACCTGGCCAACTTATCACCGTGTCGCACACTCACACTAGAGATTACCTTTCATAATTTGGTGTCGTATCAGGCACGGAAAAATGCTCCCTCGCAGAGTCATTTAACGCGAAGGGAGGATTTATTTTCTCTCTTTAAATCGCCCTTCCCTTCCCACTTCCTTTCCCCCTTCATCTCCTCCTCTCCTTTCTTTCTACCACTCCTCCTTCTCCCTCCTTTCCCCTTCCCCTGTCCTTCCTGTCTCACACTTGAGGGCAAATGGCTAACGAAAGAAACTTGACGCCTCCCTCAATGACAAACGGTCATTTAAAAAAGGCCAACCTGTCAGGCAGACTGCGCGGGAGAAGGCATTGCAGAGACGGATGAAGGAAGAATATACTCAAGGTAAAGGAGACAAATGATCAGGCTGAGTGGAACAGGAAGGGAGGAAGATGAAGCAGGAGGAGATGAAGAGACTGACTCCCTGTCCTCGTGTGAAGCCTCACTATATTTTAAGTCACTTTATTTAAATCTGTGCATCCTGCTGACTTCATATCAGGGAGTCTGAGTGCATCCACTTTAGATCTGCAAAGTTTCAAGTTGAGCCCGCTGGTCCTCTGTGTATTATGCTTTTGCAATGCCACTATAAATAATCATTTCAAAGTATACATGTAAGCCCATAAATAAGCAATTGAGTATTATATTTGTAACATCAAGTGGCTGTTGATTTTCTCCGCTGAATGAAGGAGAGTGTATTTGGACGATGGCGGATTAGGGTCACATTCAGGAAGAGAAAGATGAACAGGTGAAATGAAAACATTGATTTTCTCTCTCCAGCGACACCTGTCACTGGGTGGGATATGTTAGGCAGCAGGTGGACATTTTGTCCTTAAAGTTGATGTGTTGGAGGTGTAGTGCCTCCGGTACTCAACCAATGTGGATTGGGTGGGGGGGGTGTGGGGGGGTGGTACATTTTCATCTCCCGAGGTCCAACAAGCAATTAGGAGTTAACATTGAGTTTACCTGATACAGTTTTAATGAGAACCAAAGCTGCAGGATGGCATAAAGCATATGAAAACAAACAAAAACAAACAAAAACAAAAAAGAAAAAATAAGCCCTTTCAGATAAAAAACCTCCACCAGATTCCTTAAATCCAATAGCTGTGGTCTAAAGAGTTCAGTTTCCGCTCAAGTGCAGGTACTCTGTATGAAATACAACGTTGTGGAAATACTTCTGCCTCACTTCAACCTTTAATTCTTGTAATCCAACAAATAATTTGTTATTATCTGGTATCAAATTAAACTGAGGACCTCCAATGTCCTCCATGACAGTTCCTTAATCATGGCCACATCGCCTCTTAGTGCATCCAGCTCCTCGCAGCTCATCATCACTGCATCCTCAAGATTTTATTGCTGTTCAGTAAAACAAAAGGAAAAATCTAACCCAGGTTTAATGGGTTAAAACTCGCCTCCTCTGATCATGGATTGCATGAGTCCTACAGCAAAATCAGAGCACATTACAGCACTGCTTTCTTGCTAGGCAGAGTTCCCAGCTGGACTGATCCACAGCTAACAACAGGCATTGACTGTATATGGAGTGGACAGCCATTTACCATTGTTCGGGTTTGAAGACAAAATACCCCTGTCTCAGGCGCAGCCATAGGTAGCCGTTGTGCAGCCAGAGTCTAATCACTTCTAATCACTTGAGGGTCTAATCGCTTCTTGACTCTACCTCCTGACGTATTTTACAATCCTCAAAAAAAATACACAAGAACAGCAGCTGTCAATCATCGTTTAACATGACGCAAAACCTTGTTTTTACCTCTTATAACTACTGAAAACATGAAACATTTTAGAAAAAAGAGGAATTAATTACAAGGCAGACAACTGATATCCTGAAATCACCACAACAGTCAGATGTGAGAAACACCTTTAAGGAGGTGTATTATTATTTTTTTAAGTTTGACCTCAGCCAATCTGGAATAACTGGAGAGACAGATTTTTTGCCCTAGGGGGCACTAGGGGTGGCAGTTTTTTTTTTTTTTTCCTACAGTCTATGGTAACACATAGCATTGTCTACCATAATTCCTCCTGAGTGCATGATGTGTCCCCTATTAGAAACAATAAGCAGCAACACATGGGCTTAGTAACTTAATGTTTCTTAGGAATTACACAAGCCCAGAAAATGGGCGAGGATAAGGATGTTAGCAACGCAGAGCAGGACTGAATCATGATGGTTAAATACCAGGGTCTCAAGATCTCCAAATTTTGCAGCTCTTGTGGAGTTTTCTCAGCCTGCAACCAAAAGTGGCCTGGGAATGAAAATGAAAAAAACTGGCACCAGGGTCATAGAAGACCAAGGCTCATTGGCCCGTGTGGTTGACATTAACAAAAGAGCTCCTGGAGCTCAAACGGTAAAACAAGTTGTTTGTTTTAACAGAAAGACGTCAGAGCACATTGCAATGTGTTGAGTGAGGGGCTGCTTCAGCCAAAGCCCTGCTGAGAGCACCTGCATTGGGTGTATTAGCATGAGAACAGGGCCAAAAATGCAATTAGGGACACAACACCACTCAGGGTTGGCACCCCAATATTAATCCTTAATCTGTTGGACAGGGAAGTTGGCCCATTGTCATGTCAGAAGTCCACAACACCACACCTCCAGGGTCTCTGTAATTTAGGGAGATGTTACAGAAGGAATGAGGCAATGATTTCATACACAGCTACATTTTACCTCACCTAACAACTTCTACTATTTTTTGCAAGAGCTGCTCAATGACAAGCATTTTGTGTACTTCCAGGATAACTTGTTTGAGCTTTATCTGATGTCTTTCTTTATCAAGAGGGATCTTAATTTGACTTTTTTTATTTATTTTTTTTATCCTGTGATCCGTTTACTGCTAACCATGCAAGCTGTTTTACTAGCTTTCTGAGTTGGACTAGCATCAGCAAGGATACAAATGCTCTCAAGACTTCTCTAACTTGATTGTTACTGCTGCTACCCTGAGGCTTGATGAATTTGCTTCACAGCAGACGTGAGATTGAATGTGAGAAAAAAAAAAGCTGTAAGGAAAACAGAGTGAGTTTGTGAGTTCTGGGTTCATTCAGAGGCTGAGCTGATGCACACTGGTCATACTTTGTTGGACAGTTACCGTCACTGAAACATGAACTGCTTGTGCTGCTGACATTAAGAACTGAAGCTGATGAGTCTTATTCCTGCACAGCTTTTCTTTTAAACTGTTTCAGCACAAAAAATAAATAAATAAATAAATAAATAAATCAGTATATACAATCTATATAGATTAATACTGCTTTAGCTATAAATGAGGCTGTCGGGGTTTTTTTTTTAAGTTAAAAGAAAATGAATTAGATTTTTTCTCTTTGTCCTGAAAGGGAACAGAACAAAACATGCTAATGAAATGACTGTCAATCAAACTGCTGTTTTAAAAAAGCATCTGCCAATTAAAGTGAACAAAGACAAAGAAAATAATGTTTCCTCTGATTTAAAACATTACTTTCGGCTTTTGGAGATATGGCTGTTGCAACCAAGCAGCTTTCAACCATTTGTTGCAGTTTTTCAGCCTTGAACAGCTCCTATCTTTTTGACTGATGTGAAGTGTGTTTTTGTGTCCATCAACAGCACACACATACAGACACAGACAAAAACCAACAGATCTGCCAGAAGGTTTACAGTTTTATTGTATTTGTGGCTGTGAGTCCAACACTGTCCATCTCTGTTTGAGGAGGAGAAGATGCAGGACTTCAGAGGCAGACACTGTCTGATTTTTGCTGCTGCTTTCACCTGTACTTATAAAGTGTTGGAAAGTTTCACTTGTGTGTGGAAATTTTTCACCAGATATCAACTTTGAGGAGAGAGGTCACCCTGATAGATCACTTTTATTGATCTTTAAATATTAGTATGTAGTTTAAATCTTGGAAACAGAAATAGATGGAATCAGATAAAAATGTCAAGATGTCTCCCTTTAAATTCCAGGAGCTAAATTTTCCTGACAAGCGGCAAAATAAAACGGAACTAAAACTTTCTGAAATCAGGTATTCACTTTTTAACTAAAATTTTGCACCCCCTGCAAACTTTTGAGGTCTGTTTTTTAACTTGGAATTTCTCTCTCAACTCTTAAACTGCAGAATACAGCCAGCCTCAGTGAAGGGAGGAGACCTCCACATTGCACCCGAGTCACACAATGCATGTGGGGCCCCGACATATGAATTCAATTTTCATTACCCCCCCCTGTAATAAATGCAGTGTGAATCCTGGGAGGCCATGGCAGCAAAAAATAAATCTGATACATGAATAAACGATGTCCCCGGGGAAGGCAGGCTCCTCCTTTGTGAGGAAGATTGACTCCTCCACGATGGGACACATCAGCCACAAGCAACGGAAACAGAAATAGAAACTGCCGACAGAAAAAGGCGCTGGCTCACAGACTTTCTCTTCAGCCCCCCAACCAATCTCAAAGCTGTATATAATAATAATAATAATAATAATAATAATAATACATATCCTATGCAGTGTGACTGCAAGCCATCAAATTCTCCCAGAGGTCAGCACTTTAGTAATTTCCACACTATAGGAATGCAATTAAACTTTGACGCTGAAATGTTGTGGCTATACTGCACATGTCAGTTCTTCCTCCAGACCATCTCTGTGACGCAGGATGAGCAGGGTGATTTTTGTGTATACACTTTAAAGTCATTTTTACAGACAGTGGATGATGTACTACTGAAATATATTTTGATCTCACTTCTTGGAGACAAGCATGACTTGTGCTTTCTTATTGTGTCTGTGCACTGCAGCAGTCCTAAAAACACAATAGCTTCTCTGTTTTGTTGTATTTTTAAGCCACTTCTTGTTGACAGACAAGGAACATTACTTGACAGCTCTGGCTGTTCCTCCACAGTGGTATGGACTGCAAAGTTCAAATATTTATAGCCTTTTGAAATTTGGATTTAACTGTACAAATAGAGGGATTTCATCAAAGTTGAGTCCAATTTAGTACTTACAAAACCTGGTAGAAAATGATCCATCATAACTGCTGGAATATCTAACTTTCAAACATTAAACCTTCCTCTTTTGATCAGTTTGCATGTTAGATGACGCTCTGATTGACGTCTGCTTGGCTCAGAGTGCAGAAATTCTGAACAGTTTGAGTCAGAGTCACAATCAGAGGAAGGAGAAGAAGCCCTGTACATATGAGTTCAAATGGTTGCTGAATGATGGTTGGCAATGTGAGATTAGCAACACATGCAGTGTAAGATGAGCGATCCCTAGTATTGTTCTCAAAACCATGTATGCAATGCTAAACAACAGAAAAAAATCTGCTCAAGTATAAATTTTCAACAGACTTATATCATGCAGCCAGAATTGATTGCCCCAGGGACCATCAACACAAGGTATGATTCACACCTGGATTGTTTGGTGCAGTTGTTCTGAAACAGCAAGCAACCCCCCCCAAACCCCAGTTCGTTTGGGCATATGTGAACGCAGCAATTGGGCTCGGATGCGGGACAAAACAAGCGGGTCAAGATCGCCAAAAATAGGTGGTCTCAGCTCGCTGCCATTTGAGCCCCGTCGCGGTTCCTGTTCAGTGAGAATACAAACGCCCCAGCAACCGGCACAACTGACTCATAACTGTGGCTCACACCACAGTGATGTGAGCAGTAATGAGCTCACTTGACAACTGTACAGTCAAAACAGTAGAAGAAGGGAAGACCAAATAATTGAAGAAAATGAGTCGTGGGCTCACGTGGAGCAGTTAAGAAATGAAGTTCCTCATTGAAATGCCGTAAAGCAGTCAGGACTTTAAAAACTACATATGTAGGTCATATAACGCACACCTGTACATGAGCCAGACAAATGCTAACTAGCCACACATATTGTTGATGCTTCATGGCTGTTCCACCATGGGAAAGCCGGTAAGAAAATGAATGGATGAATGATTGCATGAATTAAGATAGGGAACCCCCCGCCTTCCAGGTATGATTTCTGACCAACAAGAGAAAAAATTTGATCACATTTGTCATTTGTTGTTTGTTGGCATTTGTTAACAACTCTGGACCATAATTGACTTTTGCCTTGTGAACACAAACAAACCAAGTGACAACCGCTACAATTGTATCATTTTTTCTCCTGAATAGCATCAAAGCAAACAAGCCACAGGTGTGAATACACCCTAAAACACTGATTTAGCCTTGGTGACATTGCCAATTGATTTCTAAAGAGGCATTATGAAGCCCAAGATAGCAATGACCATTTTGGAAGTGCTCATTAGCACTAATTTCAAGCTAATTTAGGGACTAAAGAAGACGTGAGGTTCAGGCCACAGCTTTGCCGCCTGGTAAACAACACGTCCATCTATCAGTCAAATCAGCCATGCCTTCAAATATACCTAATTATGCTTCATCTTCACATAATCAAAACAGGGTTATGAGACCAAATCTGTCTCTGTCTCATGCTTAAAATAAGCTGTAAGACTGGGCATTTAAATACAGCATTTATAAAGGGTTTTGCTTTAGTTGTTACAGCTAAGTCCTAGGCTTTAAAGGTTGTGTTGTGCTTTCCATGCGAACGTGACACGCAGCAATCAGACGCACAAGATCCACCTGAGAAAACACGTGGCTTTTATGCTTCCTAACACCCCGTGTGGCGTCCACTGGTGTCCATTCCCAAACTGCAGTGACCACTTGGTTATCACCGTGATCTCTGTGTGACGAGTCATACAGATGCTTGTATTTCTGCATTTCACTAATACTAGGAGATGCTGTTCTTCCGCCATCTTGTCCCATCTCCGGGCTCCATCCGGCAGCTTAGGTACGGCATGGAAATTTTCCATGTGGAAGGGACCACGTGAGGGGGAGTAGGTGCGATAATGACATCATTCGTCCACACGAAGCTGTGCGGACCCCGTGGACGCGTGAAGCATAAACCAGCCTTAAAACTGTAAAATTACAGTAATTTACCGACAAAACTGTGCAGTTTTACTTGTTGATGTGTCACTTCTTGTTCTGCATTGTTTGTAAAACTGTAAACTTTGGTCTATTTTGACTTTCTTTGCTTGCAGGTTTTTTTTCTGTTCTGTAACATGTTCAAAACAAACTATTTCGACCATTAAGGTATTACACTATACATACCCATGTACCATACCCACTCTAAATCCAGTATTAGCTGATTAATTGCTAATATCAGTGACAATGAGTAAACCGATGATATTGGGTATAAGAAGAATATATCAAATTTAGATAGGAGTTAGTCTGGGATACTTCTTAACTTCCTACTATGATTTATATCCAGCACTTTAATATATTTTAAAATGCAGTTGTTGATCTGTGTTTTTGCAGGAGCTTCTAATATTGGCAGAGCTGGTGAGATAGGTCCGTAATTTCATCAAATGGACAAGAACTGGCAGAATGAACAAACTAATGTTTTTATTCTGCTAAACAACAACAGAGATTAAATATTTAGGAATAAATAAAGAGCAATCAGTGGATAAACCACCACCATGTAATCACTCTATGCTGGTGGTGGAGACTCAATAACAATCACAGCTCATTTCAACAGTATTTCATTAATGCCCAAATCTCTGAGGGCACCAACACTTCATTTACAAATCGCTCCATGCCACTGTGGTGAATCTCACTGAGGGCTATTAGCTCGACCACAGAATTCAACCTTCTGCAACCCCCCAATCTGGCGTCACAGCAGATGGGTGGAGGGCTGTGATCTGTTGAGGCAATTTTGTGCATGGCTGCCGTGGCCTGTCCTGGTGTGACATCTCCTGCTGCTAGCCGGGCTGTACTCTGACCTTCACACTGGGCTGGTGTACAGCTGTCTGGCTGGGAAATGCAGACACACGCTAACACCCCTGACACACACGCATTTACACTCATAGACATTACACGTTCACAATCCCTGGGGGAGAGCAAAAAGTTTAGTTGAGAGAAAGGTTTTTTTTATGTGTTATTGCAGAGGCTAGCTAGTGTAGCAGCTAGCTTACAGGCTGGAAGAACAAAGCTGTGCCTGCGAGAATTTTTCTTCAGTCACAAATTCAGATTAATTATTGGGAAAACATAACATTCTGAAGAAATTATTATGATTGCGGAATAACTAAGGCAGAGGGAAGATGGGGTTACATAGAAAAACTTACACTACATACATGAACCCAAACACACACAACCCCCAGCCCCCTGCACTTCCCATTTGTCGTGTTAGAGCAGGAGGACACATAACGTAAACCCAAAGAGACACTTCCTCCGTGGGGAGAGATCTCCTCTCATTACGAGCAGGATTGACACTGGGCCTGGCCTGTCCGGAGGGAGGTCTAAGCCAATAAGAGAGTAATTGAAAGAGGCGCTTGACTTCCCGTCTGTAACAGCTTACAGACCGGGGCTGATGTGCCTCCAGGAGCATGGCGTTTAGAAAACAGATGGGCGAAGACAAACAACATGAAAGTTGGCTCGGAATTGCAAGGGGAAGAAAAAACAACTCAGAGTGTAAAGGCATTTTCACCTCCTCCGCTCTGCGATTGCTTATCTCAAAGCGAAGCTGGAGTAGATGCAAGATAAACATCTACTCACACGTGCCTCATGTAACGCTCATGTAGGAAAATGACTGAGCTGCAGGAAGCTTGAAGAAGTACAAAAAGGCACCCCAGCAAAGAATGTGTTATAGATTTTCATTACCCCCAGAGCGGCTGTGGTCCAAAGTGTCAACTGCTGGAGCCAGAACGAACAGAGTTAGAGGCTGTGCCATAGCATCTTGTCTCACCAAGGTGTGTGTGTGTTGAGTCCCGGCGGCTAGACTTGTTACGGAGATGACAGCATGTTTTGTTTCACTACACAGCCCTCGCGCTGACAGTCTGAAAGCCTGGAGCCAAACAAACAGAGGCAGCAGCAGCAATGCCAGGTATCTCCAGATCTTTTACTCTCCCTCTATCTCTTTCTCTTCCTCGGTCTCTCTTTTGCACGCACCCTCACACACACATATACATGAATAAGGAAGCAATACAGGAGACACACACTATGGGGTGGAGAAAACACGGGCACATACACACAACCAGGCTGACACATTTTGATGTTGTACAAAACATCTGCATCACTGCAGCACTTTGGCTGCTGGAAGCTGAGAAATGATGCAATTCCTCTTCCTCATATAGCATGAGTGGAGGATTATTTTCACCTTTTTATGCTGTGATTAAACGACCTAAAATGCTTATTTTTCTCATTTACAGATCCTCCAGAGTCGATAAAACATTCAAGGTGTGTATATAACTTTCTGAATTCTTAACTCAGAGTGGATGATGCAGGTTATGCATCATTTACGGTACTGTACGCACCTGTGGGTCATCAATAATTCAAGCATACTCTCAAACCTCGGGTGTAAGAACAAGACAGGCCTTGGAACACACCTGAAGAAGCTGCAGCAGTTCTGAGATTGACGCAACACTGGGTACGATCAGGACACTGAGCAGGGAGAGAGCACACTTTACCGAGGAGAAGACTATTAGAGGTGTGGAGTTTTACCTTGTAATAGAGCAGATCTCATGAGCCTCAGGAGGAAAGAAGCAGGTTAAAACCTTTAATAGGTGTTGAAAGCAAATTAAGGGCACTTAAAATTTCTGCATTATGGAAGTTAAAACTCCCATGACTTCCACGTCTGGTATTGAGAACATGAAAGTCTGAATAACTGTACTTCTGTCAAATTCAGATTCAATATCTGCTTTTACCCTCATTACATGAGTCTGTCTGACACACTGGAAGATTTTCTCAACAGTCTGAGTTTCCCATTCTTCTAGTTTCATTTATAATCCACTTTGTTTCTGATTGGACTTTTGCATGTGGCATCAAACTATGCCATTTTTTAAACACTCTTGTCCACAAGTACCCAGTGGTTACTGTAATTTACATCTTCAGCCATAATTATCTCCTGTTGTAAAGGGGGTTGTACTGACAGGTAAGTTAAGGCGTACAAAGCCTCTATAGAGTGCTAAAGATGGAAGTAGATCACAGTGATTCACTGGAAGAATTGGCAACTGTTATTATCACTCCTGCTGATCCCTACTGTTGATTGTATAGAGACAGCATCACTTCAATTTCAACTACTGTGAGCTTTCAAGCCAGAAAATCACTCCCATGGGTGCCAGCATTCATGCAGTGGAAGCCAAGGCATGTGCACATGTGGCCTAGCTGGATGACTTAAAACACCAACCCAAATGCACATTAAATTAACTGATAAAAAGCTTAATGTCCCTCAGATGGATCCAGTCCACAGCAGAACAGATTCAAGTGTTGATCTGAAGCAGACACTCTTCACTTTGGAAAGTTAAATGACTCCTGTCTGAGTATTTTTATGTTCTTTTCTGCTATTCACCCTCTGCTCTTCTTATCTGGTACAGAACACTTGGGAGATAGACGGCATTTGTCAACAAAGCTGAAAATCATGATGTCATATTGTCTGTATATGTGTACTTGAATTTTGCAGTTCTAAAGATGTTCCTTCTGGAAAAATAGTGGAGGCAGGGTCTGTGCTCTATATAGCCGCCAGTAGGGGGAGCTCTAAATGTTTTGCATGTGTAGTGTCAATTTGAGTGTAAAGTGTATGGATTGAATTGGTTGTGATGCCATTTTAGGCCATTTAGAAGAAAGCAACTAGCTATCCTAAGATTTTGTCTATCCACTCAAGACAGAAGATATTGCTGATTGGGTAATGAACTTCTTTAATGTGAGTTTTAGTTCTAGTGATAGGCCAATGTTTGCTCTGGAATAATAGGGGCAGAGTTAGGACTGTACTGCAGCCAGCCGAGGCCATGTCATCTTGCTTGGCTCGATGTGAGGTTGCCACAAAAACTGCTCCCCCTGGTGGCTGGCTGTAGTATAGGTAAAAATAATCTGGCTCCCCAGCCATTCCAGATGAGCTGTAGTCAAACTTTAAAAAATCAATACACCTCGTAGGAATGTATCTTACCTCTGATTGTTGTGGTGATTTGAAGATATTGTTTGGCTGCCTTGAATGTAAGTCCTATTTTTCTGAAAAGTTTCACTGTCACGTTTAGTGATGCTTGACAGCTGGTGTTCTTTTGTATTTTTTCGGGGATTGTAAAATAGGTCAAGAGGGAGAGCAAAGAAGAGATTAGACTCTTGAAAGAAAAAAAAAAAAATCATTATTTTTGTCACATGGCTCCACTCAGACTCTCACTGCGCAGACTCTGGCTGCGCAACGGCTACCTGCCTGTAGCGGGGGTATTTTGGCTTCAAAACTGTACAATGGTAAATGGCAGAGCTGCACAGTCCACTCTATTTACAGTTTATGGTCCTGGCTGCTGTAAATCTCCTCAACCTGATCCAAACAGCCAACATCCATTTTAATACACAGTCTGTGGTTCTTTCACTAACTGGTTATAGTAATCCAGCTGCTGTTGTGTTTACCTAATGGTGTGACCTGTCAGCTGCTGCTATTATCAGGTTTTATTTTATACTTGCAGCATAAGCTGACTGTATATGTGAGAAACGTGTCAGTAAAGAACAAAAAAACAAAACAAAAGAAAAAACAAAACAAAAGAAAAAACAAAACAAAACAAAACAAAAAACAGTTGTTCAAAAATAAAGGGTTTACAATCAATGCAAAGCAGAACCAGCAGAGCCATATGAGGGGGACACCTTTGTTTGAGAGCACCCCATCTCATTTGTTGGAGTCATTAGCATTTACAAGTAGGACAGTTCCTTTTGGTTCTTTTCTGTTACTATTGTGGCCCCTACATACACTAAAATGCAAATTAACTTCATGTCAACACAACTACTTCTGCTGTCCACTGTTGTGAGTGACGTCATAGAGGAAACCTGGGATCAGGATTTGTCCTGTATTGTATAGCATTACCAAAGTGAGGCTTTTGACTTGATTTCTCTGTAATAAGTAAAAAAAATGTGATCCATATCATTGGATAATTTTAATCCTTACACTGAAAGCTTCTATTATCCCCCAGAAAGTCATTGAATAAGGCTTGGTGAGTCATTAAAGGTAACTCCATCCATAGTAGTTTGAACAGTTCAACACAGCAGTGCAGATAAAAGACTTTTATTCCTTTACTTGTGATCTCGTTCCTTCGACCCAGTCCTCCTCCTTCTCCTCTCCTTCTGTAATCTTCACTGTAACTAAAGCAGCTGGAGAGAATGGAGGATGAAATATTGATGGTGTGGCAGTAATGAAGTCTTAATAAGAGGGATCCAGTCCAAACAATGAAAGAGAGGGTCACTGGGTGGAACAAGGTGTGACGCCCAATGTGCCACATCAGAGTCATTCCTCTTGTTATTTCATAAGGTCAATTCAATTATGTGGCCACAACAGCTAATTTATTCCATTGGCATACTTAATAAACACTGTAACGATGCTCCCGCCAGCTTCCAATGTGGACTCTGTCACTTACAATTTAAATAATGGACCTGAACCACTCGTACAGGTTACTGAAAACAGACAACAGGTAATGATCTATTGCCTAAAAGAGGCTGCCAAAGTGAAAGAGAAAGACGTGTGAAGCTCAGAGGGGAGTTGGAAAATGGGAGGGGCCTTATTTAGCAACTTCTATTTCTACATTCCCACTGAAAAACAAAGGGAAGAACAAAAGAAAAGTACCTCTTGAATTACTGGGGGAGCTGGCACACTTGTTTTCTGCGCTCAGTGTTGGAATAAAAGATTTGTCTGCGAATAATTTATTCCAGTGCTCCCTTTGCCATTTCCCTCTCCCTCCCCCAGTGATACACAGAGGTTTTTTGTGGTTGAATTCCAAATGATAAATACTGCACATTTATAAAAAGTTGAGAGGGGATATTTAGAACACAGGAAGATACTGCATAAGGCCTTGCGCTTTATTCCAGTCCCTGTGGGAGCAGCAGTATCCAGGGATACGTTATGTAAAACTGGTCAAAGCCATGCTAATGTGATTTTGAATGCATGACTTTATCATCTGTGTAGAACAGGTATTGTGTCGCAGCACAGGTTGCCCTGACTTGTATGTCACCAAAAGCCAAAAGCCCCAGACTGAAATCAATAAATAATACTGGAATTACAGCCTACATTGCTGTGTGATATTATCCCCACATCTATAAAACAAATGACTCTACATTAGAGATTCTGAAGCAAAGAGAAAAGAGGAACTGATTTTTATTAATGTGATTAACTTCATCTGTAAATGGGTGATTAAAATGTGTGGTTATAGATTTTTTTTACTCTCTATCTTTTATCAGTCTTGCTATTTGGAGTGTAGTGTTACATTGGATCAGGCTTGTGGGAATAGACTTGTCACCAAAGGGGATGCTGTTGAAATGATGCATGTGGGTGTACACGTGGTGTATTGCTGTCTTTGCCTGCAGCAAGAGATGAGAACATCGCGGTAAGGAGATGTCTCAGAACATTTTATTTTTTGGGGTTCAACTGTGAAACATTCCGGAGAAGAAAAATGAAACACAACATGCAGAAAACCCATTTCCAACAGAATGTACAGCATGATATATTCCTCAGCTGCTTGCTGATTGATGAGTTTGACCTCTTACCCCCCTGATCTCCTTCTTTCGCGTCTATTTTTTGGACCTTGAAAGTACACAATAAGTTCAGATCTGGAAGAGGAGCTGGGCAGACAAAATAAATTTCTCATTGGAAGTTTATGAGGCATCCTGACATCCAAACCAGATATTCTGTCAGGATGAGAGGTCACTCAGTAAGACAGAGGAGGGTCTGTGCACAGGAAGCCACAAACGCTAAAAGCATAATAGTCTGTTAAACCAGCAGTGAAAAGAAATGGAGAGAGGATGAGATTAGATTAGATGTCAGACGTTGCCAATGGAGATTTGTGTGATATGCCTTGATATGACTCCATTGTCCTCTAGTGAAATACACAACAGAGATATGAGGATGTATTTATGAATGGAGGGTGTAAAATACTGTTTTTCACAACATATCACATAATGTTACAACACTGAGTGGAGTCTAGTCATTTCTCATGGCACTGTGACAGCCTAAATAGAAAATGAAGTGAGTATTTGACAAGGTTGCTAGTTTGATTTTAGAGTTCGAAAAGTATCTGGCGTTTAAAGCATAATAAGGAATGCAATTAGCTCCTTTGACAGATGCCATTTAGCTGCCCCCGATCAAAGAGAAGCTATAATTAAGACACTTATATGACGAGGTAGTAAGAGGCCAGACAGTCCTAAGGTGCAAGCTTAATCATCTGAACCTGAAACTTCACCTCATTTGACACATTTGTAAATATTTAAGTCAGTTTTAACAATTTAATGTGTGGAAGAAAGTTTTTAAGAGCTCTAAGAAGTCTTGGCTCTTGGGGTGCTGTCCATGGTGCTGAAATGTCAGGGTCATAAGAAGCCTTTAAATCAGAGTCAGACTTATGGAACGGGCTCGACACATGATTTAAAAGTCTATGGCTCAATGGAGCTGGTGCAAGGCAAGGAGTTTTCTTAGAGTAGAAGAGTGTATGATGATACCAACATTTTTATTTGACTAACAGTTAAGGCCCAGTGCCCCATCATTGACTTTCAAATAAACTAACACGGTGGATGACAGAAGAGTTGTCGAGCTAAATTCAAGCTACCTGGTACATCCACTGCTGCATTAGTTTCATCCTGGATTATTCCTCTCCTTGTCAATTTTTTTTTTTTTTTTTTTTTTTACAGGAGACTTACAACTTCTGCTTGTTTCATCAGCAAACTTACGTGCCCATTTGCCATTTTATCATGCTGATTGACAATCCTCACGGTGTGTCTGCCCCCCAACACACATGATATGCAGTCATTAATACTCAAATCTGATAAGATGTTCTATTTGATGTTATAAAACGACACCTTTGCTAACTGTTATCAGAAGTAGACAATCTACCCACAAGTCAGTGAAAGTATTTAATTGGAGTATCTCTCTTTATAACTGAAGAAAATAACTAAAGACCATTGAAGATGGTATTTAAAGGTATTATTAAAATGAATTTCAAAGATACCGTTAAAGCTTGCCCATGAGCAATCAAATTTCACTTACAAGCTAATAAGATTGTTAACCTGCTGCATGATAGTTAGCATAGTTATAAGCTAGCAAAGCAACTATTCCACGTGTTAATTGGCAACCCCCCTTATCAAAATATAATGTTTGGTATCTAGCAACACAACGCTAAAAATATAATTGGAAAAGAGGAAGTGCAGTGATTTTTTTTATTATTTTAAGTTTATTTTAAAAACTTTTGGACCTTTGATCTAAGATAAGAGTTACGTACCTAAACACGCACACACACACACACACACACACACACACACACACACACACACACACACACACACACACACACACACACACACACACACACACACACACACACACACACAAATAAATTAATCAATTAAAAGTAATGTTAGCTGTTTATCTTTGTAGTCCTGGTAAGCAACAGGGAACAGGAATCTGGACTCCTAGAGGAAAACCGCTGCCAAGGACTCCCAGCAGTTGGAGTTCATTGCACGGCCTATATTGGAGGAGACTTTATGACATCACTTTGTGCATCCTTGTAAAGCAGACTCTACCTCCTATTTCATGCAGGATTTCACTTCTAATGATCTGTACAGGTTTGACCACTCTCTTCTCTCTCTGGTGCAGCACTAGCATTCAAGCTCACAGAGATGGATGGGGGTGATGGAACAGAACAAGAGTTACAACACCTTACCTCTGTGATAGTTGATTTGTACATTATTCATGGACTGGTGTATATGGTAGGTAAAATCAAAGATCCACAAAGGATGCTCACATAGGGAATATGTAGCTACAGCTATGCAGTGATTAAAGTTTAAAGAAAATGATGGAAAAAAAAGACTTCATGGTCATTTGTGTGAGAAGCACTGAACAGTGTTATGCCTTAAACAGAAACTTTGCTTACCTTAACTTTGATGTAGCACGCCACACCTTTTCACTTTTGATCTGTTGGTGCATTTGAAATATTCATGACTCTTGTCCTTTGTAACAAACAGCAGGAAATCCCAGGTGATTCCATTCTCTGTGCTCAGCATGTGGAGATATTCATGTCCCCTGGTGTTTATGAATGACTGCATAGTTTTTGTAGCTGAACTTTCTGCTCTAAATACAGAAAACATCTTATTTTTCTGGTTTTATACTGAGACTACAGTGAACTCGCAGACATCTGAAAAACAACTCACGTGTTACCTTTTTCTTGTTTTTTATTCACAACGATTGCCGTGAGGCTTTAATTCTGCTTTAGGGGCACTAATGATGAAGCTGGAATATTATAGAATCATGGTTTTAACAACAGAGGTTGCACAGAGCAGGGAAATGTACTGTTTTTTTGAGACGTAACTAGAAAAAAAAAGACTTTACTCTTGAAATAAAAAATATATTCATTTTGATGCCAATATGTCTGATTTATTCAGTTCTTTCTCCATCTACTCCCCAGTTTGCAGGCTTTGATATCTTCTCATCCAGATACACAGGCTCTTAATCCTTTCAATCCAGATCACACCTTTTCACTGCCCTTATGCAGTCAGCTGACCCAGTCTATTAACCATGCATCCAGGCCAGTATGTCCATCTGAGAGTGGGTACAACACAAGCAAAGATGTGGACAGTTGACAACAGCTTGAGTAAGTGCCCCAAACTGCTCCAAGTGCAGTCAGACGCAGGTGCTTCAATGTAGTTCTGCAGGCAATGAACAGTGTTTGTATGTTAAAACCTACATTATCAATTACTAACCGCAGGAGAATCAATTGAAAGATTAGCTGTATAAGTTTAATCTAATGGTGAATTAAGTATTCAGGATGATTCAAAAATGAAATGTAAAAAAAGAAGTAAGCCTTGTACAGGCCCCAGGTTATTCTGCAGTCATAATAATAATGTACTATTGAAACTGGAGCTGCTAGTCTGCTGGCTGCAAAGGAAACTAAGATATTATATGAATTCCTTCCATTTCCTAATGTAACATTAATTCTTCAGTATTCAGATCCTTGGATGTTCAGGAATCCTTTCTGAAAATATAACCTCACATAATCACAACCCTTCATCGCTGTGATAAAAAACTTGAAACTTAGACTTTGTGTGATATGTTCCTGTCAATTTTCTCAACTATGCTATTTGTTTAGAACACACTGACAAAGCATATACAAACAACACCAATAAATGAATAAACAAATAAATAAATAAAAAACAGGAAAAAACAACCTAGGGTCAGGTGACACTTTAAACATTTTTTTTCTGATTTTTATGAAGATGCTGAGTAAGGGTTTATGTCCACTGATAGGATTTTTTCACGTTTGTGGCAGCTGATATCACTAGTGTTGCCAATGCACTGAATGAATGAATGAATGAATGAATGAATGAATGAATGAATGAATGCCATTAGTGGACACAGGCCCTAAATTGCAATTCTGCAATGAATATAAACTTTAAAAAAAAAAAAAGTTTTTTTTTTTACCCCTGGATTGGAGCTGTTTTCAAGATTTATTATCAATATCCATTATTAGAATAATCAGATATCATTACAACTGCCAGGAAAAACATGATAAACCTCCTCATCAAATGAACACTGCTATCAATAGACTGCATTGTCTGTTTGATGAAAAGTGCCTAACCTGTGAAGAGGGTCTCTTGTTTTTAAACTTATTAGTTTGAATACAGAAGGCCCTGTGACCTGGATTGTCAATGGACCATTTCAGTTAACTGAGAAACTAATGTCTGAATGTTAGATATGTTCAATGCATTTTAAAGGGGCTGGGAGTTGTTAAAGTGAATCTCAGCATGTGTGCTTAGCTTCATAACGTATACCTGACATTAGCGATGTATTGAGAATTGGGCTAGCAGACACCAAAAATATGTTAACTATTTATTCCAGATTAATACGTTTGCACTTTCATTACTTGAGAATACTTTGTTGTCTCCTTGAATACCTAAACTGTTTTTTTTTTTATCAGTTTTTATCAGTACTTCATTTTGATGGAAAGTGTCCCCAGCTGCAGAAAAGATTGATCACACAATTTTTCCTGCTCAGTACAAATATTGGTAGCACATGTTAAATGGAACAGGGACCCATGTCCCAAGCTTGCGCTGCCTCTTTAAAAAGTCTAATTATTTACGGGAAATAGTGGTGACAGGCACCAGCAGTGTCAGTCATTTTACATTCCAGTCCCTAATTGAGTGCTGGTGTTTGTCAGAATTCAATCAACCTCCCTATTATTCCCTCGATCATGCTGTTTAAGGACTTTTAACCAGATAATTGCCGCCTCATCTTCCATAATGTGCTTTTTTTAAAGGCTTTTGTCATCTCATCAGTTAAGTGCTGCAACCAAATTATATGAAGGTTAGTATGTCACTCTGGCTCTGTGCAAACAGTATTCAGCCTCTAATGTGAGGGGGGGCATTATGACATTTACTCATTTTGAAATGTGGGTTTGCATCGTGATTATTTTGCATATGAGCAATTTTTGTTAGGATAAATTCAACTGTTGACTCTTGTTTCTGGACAGCTTGTTGTACCACAAGCTTCATTACGATGAGTCACGAACGCAGAGCAGTCTTGGTTTCAGTGAGCTCTGGTTTCTTTACACATTTTGTTCACCCTGATGCAACACAGAATCAGTTACTCGCTCCCTCTCCCTGCTGAATCCTGACAGCTTCTTCGCTCTGTGCCTTCATTTCACAGGTAGACTCCCGTAAGGAGGGAGCTGTGTTTGTTTTATATGTACTCACCGCTGACCCTGCTGACCACAAATCACACTGGAAGAGGAGTGAGAGGGTAGAATAAACCTCCATCACAGCAAAGGAAAGCACCTTTTAAGATCCGTCAAAGCCTTTGCTAATAGGGGTGATCCATCCAGGGCTTTCAAAATGTCACATCCCGGCCTTGTTCATTTACATAACCTCTAAAGCGTCCCGGAGAGCGTGCGATGCATTGATTTAGCCGGTGGCTTGGGAGACGCTTCCCTTGTTGACACAGTCGTCTAAGTGAGTGTGACTGTGGCACTCCTTAATCCACTAAACTGTGTGGCGAGTAAGAACTCTGCCGCAGTTTTACAACCCCATCATGAGTCATTCCCACACACTCGGGCTCCATAATCTGCTGACTACTCCTGGGTAAATATCATTATTTGATCTTTGATAAATCATGCATATGTCTGCTAGTAGCACACTGAAATGCTCACTGAGCTTATAGTGTCAACTATGCACAGCTCTGGGTGGGTTTTAGATCCCAACTCAGCGACTACTAAGCCCATTAATGGATGATTTCCAAAAACATTAGAGCAGCTTTAAGTGCTTTAAACATTTTGGCTGCTTAAAAAATATGTGACACCAAGGGAAGGGGATTAAAACTAAAGTACTCCACACTGTTTCTCTATTTGTATGGGTGTAGAGGGACTAAGCCAGGAGCGGTCTGTAGGGTAAATCTGCTGCTGATTAACCTGTGTTCATGTTCGGTGTACAAACAGGCTCCAGCAAATATTTTCCTATCACACAAAAACCACATTACTGCGTGTTATCATGAAGACTTATTGGTCTGCTTTCAGGTCAGATAGATATTTTTACAGTTTAAAACATTTTATTTTTCAGAGGGCCAAGTTCATCATAAACCTCAAAAAGAGCAGCTGCAAAGACAACTTTTCTCCACTGCTATTTTCTGAAAGACATGTTAACAAACTCCATCTGCAAATAAAGATGCAGTTCTTTGATGAAAAGCACTGTGACACAATTTTATTAAGCTGACATTTAAAGTGAATTATGGAGTCGTTCACAGGCGATTATTATGCATTCATAATGCTTTATGACGAGACTCATAAACATCCATAATTCCTCTGGATGAAGTATACCTACAGTCATGAATTATTATAGTTGTGACTTAAAATGAATGAGAACTTTAAACAGTCTTGACAAGTGGACTTGAATCATAGATCTCACGATGCAGATTGACTACATGTGCATTTCAAAACAATGAGCTGTAGCTGTCTATACCACTGTGTTCAACAAATATGGTACCACTGTATGAGAGAAATAAAATGATGGACTAATGGGTTTCTGTAACATTAAGTGCACGTTTTAATAAAGTCTTGTGTTTTCCATTCATCTAAAACCTCTAAGCTGCTAAAATTTATAGATAGGAATAATACAAGACAATGTAAAGTCTACCTTGGGTCTTAACACAGTTTATGTTAAAGATGCTATGAGGAAGATCTGTTTTAATTACACTTCCCTAATCACTACCTTGTGGCCTTGAGTCCCCACACATGGTCGTAAATTACTTTTAGTGAGGCGTGTGTTTGTTTTGGAATTAAACGGAGATGGGATTGAACCAAATTTTCTTTATTCAAAACAACTTTTTACTGGATACAACACGTTGAGGTTAAGTATTTATCAGTACAGTTAGTGCTACAGTTTGAAACATGACATCAAGCAAACATTGTAGCAGCCAGCTATATGTTTATGACATCGTCAACCCAGTGCTCCGACGTATCTGTAGGCTAACGTGACAACAAGTTAACACTGTCAGTTTGTAAGTAGTTTAATAGCAGTCTATATTCAGCGCAGCTGGCAGTCCAGTGCTCTAAGACGTGTTAGTAATGTGTAACATTATTGAGTTCTGGTTAGCTATGTCCTGCTAGTCATTTACCAAGCAGAGCTAATGTAACCTCCAAGCGGGGACCTCCGGTTTAAGAATATAAGACAATGCGGAAGTGCTAAAATATGCTGTTTCTCGGGTGTCCGCTTGAGGCTGGCTGCATAATTACCGGAAGTCACATACACACCAAGCCAAAAAAAAGCCATTTACAAAGCAGAAATTAACCTATTTACAGCCTGGTTCAAACAAAGTCTCCTATCTGAGTTGCTAATTTCTCTATCAGCTCACACTGTACAAGGGGTGAATTTTTTTCAAACTCTGCAGTTCAGAGGACATTAAGTTAGCGAGCTCGCCCAATCGGAGACATAGCACAGGGTCACGTGACCGACAGGCGCCTTATAGCTGTACCCCTATTGCCACTACCAATATGGCTACAATAGCTAATATGCTTCATTTTCCGTTTCAGAAACAGACCTGTGACGTCAGGGAGACTACATCCATGTTTTTACAGTATATGGTAACCTCACTCTTCATTTTATTGATAGACTCTCAAGTTTTAACAGACTACTGCAGAACTGCTGCAAATGCGCATTTTTATAAACAGTTTAGCCCCTGTGTGATTGAGTGATACAGCCAGAGCTAAAGGCTAATTAGTCTTTAGCTCAGGCTGTATCACTCTCCCGGTTTAGCTTTCTTCTGCTCTTCTGTCCTTTTTCTGTCTGACAGTTAGGCTTCAGTGTCCACCATCACAACAAAATTAGTCATAGAAAAACACAGATCTCTGTGTTTTATCTCTTCTCACTACAAAACTTCCACAGCCGGCATGATGGTTATCATAGAGACCTAGATGTGCCATGAAACAATCCAGTCCTGGTTGACCTGGAAGCTAAGAAGTAGAAATTTAAGATAACCTGTAACCAGTAATATTGGCACTGAAAATCTCTTTTTAAAGTGCTAATTACGATCAGGCATATATCTTGAAGAGAGACTTTTTCAAGATCACTTTCAAACTCCTCACAGCCCCTTTAAGGAGTGGGTATAGTGTAGTGAGAAGGTAGTTATAGGAGCTCAAACAGAAGGGATCCTGTTACAAAAAAAGCTGCTCATGATACAAGTCTGCTCATTACATGACTATTTACTTAAAGCCCCTGCAAGGAGCATTCAGTTTGTGTTGGTTTGACGCCACTTGTGGACAAAGTTGTGCCTCCAACACAATTTTTTCCCCTAAACATGTATTCTAATGAGTCAGCTCAGAATATGAAAAAATGTACATGTGCACATCTATTCTTTTCTTGAGCTGTATTTTGGGGTTTTACTGAAGTGAAAGTCAATGATGATTAAGGGCTGCACACTCACATGTCAAATATGAAAATGGTGGGAGACAGAGAATCTGATCTTCCCTGAGATAAACCATGTCTGTATGGGTCTTAAAATCTCATCGTCTTTAAAAATCCAACTCAAGTTGACAATTTAGATGGTATTTTGAGTGGTTTATTGTCCGTCTGTAATTTGAGTCTCTCAAGAAATGAAAAACCAAAGCGGAAAAAAAACAGTAGAAGATGGAGTTTGATAATACTGTTGCCTTGACAAACACGCTTGCTTTCAAGAATGTGTTGAGCTTCACAACTTTGAAGTGCATTATATAATCATTTAGAATAAGAAAAGCCTTGTTAGTTAATTGCAGCACAGGAAGGCTTTAGGCAAAAGTGTAATTTTAGCATACCACAGATTAAGGTAACACATGTAATGGAAGGAAGAGCTGAAACCACACAGATCTCATCTGTTTACCATAATTAGATGAAAGAGTCAGGATATGTGCCTAATTTGTGTAATTTAAGAGTGAACTTCACATAGCTGAACTAAAGTTGGACATTTAATCTGAAAAGAGTGGACTGAAACCTGGATGGAAAATACCAGTAATGGATATGAGAAAAATAAAGGCATGTTCTGTTTTATTTATAGTGCTTCCACATAAACTCATGGAAAGAACCAGAGGCATGTTCTGTCAGTTTGAAGGCTCTGAATGTGGTTCAGATTTACTGCTCACTAAAGCTCCCTCCAAACTTGGATCGTAGTATAGAATCCATGTAAAGACACAACAGGCTGTTCGAGCACTGGAATTCTCCCTGTATTGAGTGGGTGTGCATGGTGCTGCAGGATGCTTTTTTCTTTTTGCCATCTCTTGCAAAAGTGTTCTGGATCAAAGGCTTTTGCAAATCCTGAGAAACTTTTGCAAGATTTTGTAGAAGCATTTAATTCAGGAAAATTTATACTTTTGATCACAGTGATGGTGGGACATCAACAGAAAGATTCACTGATTCATGAAAGCATTTGTTGAACTCATAATGTTAGTGGACGTAGAGATGAAACAAAAAGCTCTGGTTCAAAGTAAGTTCCAAGTCTCAAGTTACTTAGTGTGCAGCTTGAATGTGACTCAAGACCAAGTCTCAAGCTAGAGTCCCAATTAAGTTGCTCATTAATGCAACTTGTTACTTACAAGTAACAAAATAAATCTGAAATGTCTTGTTTGAGTGAATGCCACAATGATCAGAGAATTTCTCTCTGAAAACTGTTTGTCTACACTGCCTTTTGGTGGTGCTGGGTAATCTAACAGTTGCTTATGGTTGGAGTGAGTTAGGGGTTTGGCATAGAGACAGGTAAAAGACAGTGCTTAAGCACAGTGCTAGTTCTGGATGTTATTGGAGTTTTCCCCAATCTAAGTATCCATATCCTGCTCTCAAAGCAATAGTAAATTTTAGTTTACTGTACAACACGATACAGTATACCATACAATTTCTTCAAGTGTAACCCTGGCAACAACCTTTGTCTCAAAATATGAGAAGTGCTAGAATCTGCAGTTCGTTGGGTGTCCACTTGAGGCTGGCTCCAGAGATATTACCACAGAGACCACATACACACAAAGTCAAAAAAGCTATTTTCACAGCAGCAGGACTAAACTTGTTGAGGCCTGTTACAAAAAAACAGTCTGAACAGCTAATTTCACTAACCTCATACACATGGTACGATGTGTAATTTTTTTTCTAACTCAGCAGTTTAGAAGATATGAAGAACATAAGCTTGCCTAATTAGGGGCACAGCACAGCGAGTGCTGTGTGGTGGTGGTCACCATGTTAAGCCACCAAGCAGTCCGCGGGTCGGTTCAGTATGGTTTGGGACGGTTTGGTACAGCAAAGCCTGATCCCATTTGCGTTTCCACAGCAAACTGTGCCCTCTTGCGGTAGGCAGCGTGTAAGCTGAAGCCGCAGCTGTTAAACAAAAGCGTGACGGCCCAACCCCCGCTAATAAATCCAACAAAGAAGAAAAACAAGACACAGTTAACAAAGAGCAACGATGGAAGATATGCAGCATTTCATCCTCTCTGTGATTGGCATGTAGCTCTTTGATACAAAGTGCAATTAAGCTTTGTTTCAGAGAAGTCTGTGTGCCGCCAGGAAATTCAGCCGCTGTCGGGGTAAGTGACAATTCTTTTGACCAATCAATGGTCTGCAGTGTTGCAGCTCCACCTTCCGAGAGCGGATTGGTTCAGTCTGGCACCCATAGGGAGGGGTCCCAAAAAAGTAGGTCGGCTCGTCTCGGTTTTTGGGGAACTGTCCCGGGATAAGTAAGTGGAAAAGCCGCAAAATGCGCGCTGTACCGAGACGAACCAAACCGGTCTGCTTGGTGGAAACGTGGCTTTAGTGAGGAGGCTCAAAGTCTGCCTTATTTCCAATATGGCCCCTGCTGATGATTGGCTTTAAAACTGTTTTAGAAACAGATAGGTGATGGTGACTATGAAACCACGAAACAATAAACAAACTAAACAAAACTTAACTGTGGTGTTACCTCAAAACATTCCTTTTGCCTTTTATCAAACACGCCCTATCCTAGAAGGCCCATGTTACCTCACATCACAGGTCAAAAGTTACTATACTGACCGGAAATGTGAACAAATGTGAACAAAAGACTTATAAAACATTCTTTTTTATAAAAAGAATCCTATAACTAGCTACAAAACATATTTTATAAAACTTGAAGCAATGCCTGTATCTGTTTCTTCTGTGCAGCTCAACAACTCACCAGGGAAAAAAAAAAAAAGGGTACTCAATATTTCAGGATCTTTGCAAGGTACAAATTTAAAAATTGATCTGTGTTTAATGTTACATGAACATCTGGCAAAAATAAAAGCTAAGTTAGCCAGCTAGCCAATCTCAGCACTAGCTATTACCTTAACAAGCTAGAAGACATTATACGCAACCTTTCTTTTTTTTTTTTTTTCCACAGTGTTTAAAAGTTCCAGACGAGAAATGAGTAGCCTTCCTTAGTAACTTCTTTTTATGCTCTTTTGTCAAACACCTAACACAAACTTAACCCAGCCTACCTTTGTTAGTACTATAAATCACACATAATGCCATCCGGATACAGTAAACAGAAAGTTAAACCAAGTTAGGTGATGAATTACCGATTAGAAACGGGTCAGCCAACATAGCCCATACTCCTTCGTTTTTTTTCCTACCTTCCTTAAACCTGATGTGAGGTTTTAGCTTGACAGTCAGTCAGATAAAATCCCCTCTGGGTAACGGTGGGACTTGTTGAAATGGATATGTGCTGGTGAAGAAACAGAAAAACAGCAACGTCTGCCCGGAGGAGACACAACTAAGAGAATCTTAATAAGAAAACTTTTCTTCACTGTTCCAGATTTACTTCTACTACATAGATTGTCAACACATGTTACTGCATCTGTGAAAGACATGTCAAATAACTCAATATGTTAAAAATCTTCACTTCTTATTAAGATATTATAAAATTTCACTCTTCTGTGTCTTGAGGGGTCAGTAGTCTTTGGTTTTGGAAAGCAGCAAGTTATAGCATTGCAGAAAATGCAATGCTCTAATCCCTGGTCAGCAGGTCAGCCATTAACATGCCACAAGTTTCAGAATAGGTGTTATTTTGAAATGTGTATTGTACGACTGTAAGACTGGAGTGTTTAGGCACAGCCATGAGAATCCAAGGAAATGATGGCAAGTGAGCCAGAGTTAATTTGTACAGTTCGAGACAGGGGACCATCAAGGTATCATTCATCACAGCTTCCATCTCCAGTTATTAATCCCTTTGGGCAGTGTTTCTTCAGATAGAGATCACTGTGATACAAGAGTCTGGCAAAAGGAAATTAGAAATGACATTGTGGTGGAAAGTTCACTAAGCATATGTGACCCACTGTGACACCTGGCCACTGCAGGTAACATCAGCTTTGTTCCAGAAATAATTCAGCTAAAAACAAGGAGGCATTTCTAGGAGTAAAATAGACTTTATAAATGAAGGGTTGATAGCAATTGTGCACACCATTAGTGTGAAGCTTTTATTTGTGTTTGGTTGCTTTTGTTTTAGTGTTTTAGATCTGCAACTAATTACTAGTCAAAAAGCTGCTGCATTAGCAACTTATGGGCTGTTTACACGACAACGGTTTTAAGGTGAATCGCAAAAGTTTTGTCCCGTTTCGGCCTTGCATTTACAGAGAAACAGCATTTAAGCCGACCTAAAATGCAAACTTTTGAAAACGGCCTCCGGAGTTGGTTTTTCCTGAAACGCTGTCGCCACCATTGCGGTGTAAACATTAAGCAGGCGTTTTCAGTGAAAACGCTGACATCATGCTCTGCTCGTGCGAGTGCATATAACTGTACAACAGTACCGTTGTTTCAATAGTCACGGATAACTGTGTTGTGCATGCACTGCTGAATCTGCTGACTGTGTTTATACAAATTGTGCATCTGTTTCTCTGCTTCTGCACTTAGTTTTTACCAATACACCAGATGATCGAATCAACTCTACTTTGGTGGAAATCTCCCAAAAGCGGCTTCTGGACAAGACAGTTATAGCGCCACCTACAGGCCTGGCATGCTTACTACAGCGTTTTCAGTCCCTCAACGTTTACATATAAATGCAGATTTTTTTCACTGCGTTTTAGCATTTTTAGATGAAACGGCGTGTAAACAGGGCCTTAAGTATCGGATAGCAACACCCTCCATCCGACTCGCTGCAAGGTAAATGACTTGAAACTATTTTTGAAACCAGAAATGCTGAAAAATGTTACCGCTGGTTTTAAAAACAATTCCATAAAAGCTGACTTTGAAAAACGAATGAAGCTACCCCCTTCTGGCTGCTGAAAAAGAAAACATGTTTAAAGCATGGGTTATACTTGTGTTAAATCGATGCTGTTGCCATCACTGTGGGTTTTTGCAGTCCTTTTCTGACACCTATAGTTTTACGTGCTGTCCCAAATCCAACCACACAAGGAAAAGATGCGTATTGCAAGCCCTGTGATTGGTCTGCTGACCAGGCTTGCGTTTACGATGTTTCTGGAAGCGTCTCCTCTCTATTCTCCCTTGTAATAGTTGCTGTATGATATGCAACAACATGTATCAGATTTAGAAGAACATAAAATCATAGAATCCTTGTGAAAGAGCAAGCACACTGTACCTCAGTTTTTCTAATCTTATCAGTCTTTTACTGTAAGGTCTGAAGTGACTTACTGGGATTTTTTTTTTTTAAGTTTGTATTTAGGGGGGCTTTTTATGAATTTAATAGAAGAGATAGGAAAGTAAATAGAGCAGCTAACTGGGTAAAAGTAAGGAATGACATGCGGGAAACAGGCTATAGGCTTGATCCAAAGTGGGCCATCCTCTCAAGGGTGAACCCCATGGGGCTCGACCAAGACCGATAGGCCATCTGTACCCTGGTTAAGTCATTTTCAACATATTACTTGTAGCAATTACAGATTGTAAGAAAAAAATTAAGCATTGATACTGTAAATTATTTTACTGTAAATTGTTGGAAAGTTCCTTCAATGATTAACTGTAAAATTTACAGCAAGCTTTTAAGCTTTATGATCCTCCAGACCACACTGCCCCCATGCATTACAGAGGAGTATTGCAGAGCATTGTAGACAGATCGTCACACATGAAGTGTTCACGACTGTACACTCTATGGCGTAGGGTCAAAGTACAAACCAGGCTTGAGGCATTTGGGCTTCACTTTCAAAACAGGCTGTGTCATCTCATAGGGAATATTTTACTGCTAAAAGAAGTAGTTACACCTGTTTGCAGAGATGCATTTTACATTAAAACAAAACAAAACAAAACAGATTCAACATCTGATACTTCAGCAGAGAAGGCATATGAATATACCGACATCCTCTCCATTTCCATATTGTCTGTTTCATTTTTGTCCACCAAAACTTAGCTGTCAAACAGTAAGAGTTATCTCAGCACAGCAAACTGCAATTAATACTTTTGACAATAACACAGCTACACAATGAATTCCGTACAAGCTCACTCTGCAGAACAATAAACCATTAGCATGCATGATTGTGATGTATTATACTGAAAATAAAATAGCACCGTACTTCATATGCTCGGGGCTCTGAATCGATTGGGAGTTGCAACATCAGCTTGTGTGTGTGGAAGAGACAGAGAAAGAGGGAGACGGAGGAGAATGATTCATTGGGGAACGGGCCGGGGGGAGGTTTAGGGATGATGATGAAAATCGATAAAGAATAATAAATGAGAAACAACTGTGCAGATTATAGAGGTTATTAGGATGTAGAAAAAGACTCGCTTTGTCCTTTCAGTTCACACGGGTTACAGCAGGAGACAAAATCCTGGAAAATACCTTCATGTTTGGGTGCTGGGTTGAATTTGTGGTACCTTAAGCTGTTCTCTGCCTCTTTCCATACAATAAAGGGTGGCTGTAGCCTCAAGGTTAGCAATCGCAAGATTGTGAGCAGAAGGTCACAGGACTGAACCTCTCTGGGTGCGGGAAGGGAGCAAATAATCTCATGCCCCCAACTACTAATTAGGTGCCCTTGAGCAAGGACTTCAACTCCCAACTGTACCAGCAAAATGACTCAAGGGTGCACCATGTGGAGTGTCTGCTAGGTGTGTGATGTGTAAAAAAGCAGCGCTCAATCTTCTCTGGGTGAATGCATTTTGAGGAATCAACAGCAGCGCCACAATACTTCAGTGGAAATGTAATCATAGACACAAACAATGCTGGGAAATTAAAAAAGCAGCCGCTGCTTTTGCCTGGCTTTATCTTTAAGAAAACATACAGGAGCTGTCTGCAGATTAATTAAAACCTTATAGTGTATTGATTCGAATATGCCTGTGGAAGAAAAGTGACAAATAAACAGACTGCTGGTGTCTTTCAAGGAAATTCTCATGCTTATAAAAACAAACAAAGAAAAAAAAAAGAAAAACTCAGAGTTATTTTACAGACAGGTGAAAACAGAGATAAGCTAGAAAAAAAAGAAATATAAAAAAAAAGGAAATTAATCTTCATGTAACAGCCATAAGAGAAGCTACACCAGCATTTAGTGGATGTGTCTGCATACACACACACACACACACACACACACACACACACACACACACACACACACACACACACACACACACACACACACACACACACACACACACACACACACACACACACACACTTAAAGGGGGGAAACAATTTAAAGCTGCATATTATGATTTTGATTTTTTAAATTGCTCTCCAAGTTCTGTTTGTAACTCACAAAGTTCTCATGATATATATATATATATATATATATATATATATATATATATATATATATATATATATATATATATATATATATATATATATATATATATATATAGTAAATTTACGCCTTTATTCTCAAAATCTGAATTATCCCTCGTCCTTGATATGGCCCCGGATCCTCCATTAAAAAGTGACAATGAAGAGTGTGGATTAAAAAATAAGTTAACCAAGAGTTCCCTTCAGTTGTTTGAAATGAAAAAAAGACTTAAACAAAAGCCAAAGACTTTAATGACACTCTCCCCTCTGCAGACACCCTTTTTTTTCTCCTATTGTTTATTTGAAAATATTGATCAGGGTAGTGTTTTTGTCAACCTTTAATATACTTTCATAATTCTGAAGAATGGTAGACTAAACAATCCTGTAAGAGAAAATAAAACACGCCTGAATCAATACTGAGGAGTGAAACTGGCACTCGCTCGTTCCAAGGCCAGGCAGCTCTCATATCATTTTACAACACTCATTTAATTTAGTACAATTACAGCAGCTGTAGCAATAGGCACAGCGGGGCTGGCCAGCCACCAATATTGCATATTACTCAGAAGATCAGCCGGCTTTTATTATTTTGTATTGTATTACTTGAGGCCATACATTTCAGGAAAGCCATATTCTCCAGGGATTATTGGCTCTAGCTTTACCATAAAAAAATGACCAGGTGCTTTGATGAAATTGCAGAGGCAGAGCACAGCTGGGGTAGATGGACAGGGTGGAAGGGTGGTGGAGGTTGGGGTGGATAGAGAGGCAGGGCTGAAGCAGGGGACTCTGGACTGCGAGCACACCTCAGAGAGCTCCATCTGTTCCCTTCATCGAGTCCTGATGGGCAGGAACCCTCTGTGCCAGGATCCTGCAGGCTTCTCCTCTTACTGGAAATGCACACACACTAACAGCACATGCAGCGGCATAAGCCCAAACAAACACCGATATAAAGTAGATAAACACATTGAAACATGTTACAGCTGTAACAGAAAACTACACTAAGGGTGTGGCTTGTGAGAGAATGTAGGTGAATCATTTTTCTCCCAGTGCATCTTCATCCTGCCCTTGAGCTCGGGACGTCAGAGCTGACACCACAGCAGTTTCTTGACCATAAATGATACAAAATATGGAAAAAGTCAACAGGAATATTTTGAAGAGTACAAATTGTTTAATGCAGAGAATGTACACCTTTTGATTTTATTGGACCTTAGTGCTGCATTTGATACCATTCCTCAGCCCATTTTAGTTGATTACCTACAGAGTTCATGTTGGTGGTACAGCCCTGAATTAGTTCATATTAAACATAAAACCCCCCTAGAAAATTCACAGTTAGCAAGTCCCTTCCCCTTCTGCTACAGCTCATCAACCCCCTGGAGTCCCCCAAGGCTCCATCCTAGAGCTCTTACTTTTCCTTCTATGTGTTCACTCTTTCGTGAAAGTATTAAATGTCACATTAATATGTGACATGTACATCATGGACCTATTCAGCATAGCAGGTGGATGAAGACATAGCTAACTGTCTTTCTGCAGTGGTTGGTAGTCTAGCTTCTGTTCCTTTGCAATTGACTAGAACCTCATACAACCCTGCTTCAGAAAAACTGTGCTAACCCTGTTAGTAAACAATCTGATCACTTCTTTCACTGCTGAGCTTTTCAGCAGACAGGCGACCCACCGTCTCCTTTTGATGCAGCTTTACCACGCTGCTCAATGCTAATATACCCGAACAAGCAAGGTTGAGACTATTCAAAGATGATACGCAAAACTCTGTTTGTCATCTCTTGTGGGGGGAACAGCGTTCCAGCCTCATCTTTAGTGGCTAAGAGGATTTGTCTCAGCGAGGTGCCTCTTGCTGTGAGGTTTAAATCACTGTTGACACCAGAGTTTCTCTCTGGATTAGATCTCCAGTTTCATTACGAGGGGCCCTGATAGGATCTCCTGCACAACTGATAGAAGGTGGCTTATTATTTTACACTAAAATGTTTCCCTCCCCGCCAGACTGAAATTAATTTCAAGTTAAAAGAGATGTGCGCCGCCTGAATGTAGGACAGAGCCACATATTGCTGTTTGAAGCTAAGTGATAAAATGCTCCTTTTGAACTTGCTTGTCAATCAGTGTAACTTCTCTGCAGATTTGATCTCTTGTATTTCAAAAAGCACTGCCTGTGTGGGTGGATACCTTTGTGTTTAGCTGCATGTGAAAAATGAAGAAACACGTACACTGCCGACTGCTCGGTGGTGTCACTTCAGCACAGGTACAATTAATATGAGAGCTATGAGGACAGCAGAGCAGCAGATATTTTTTTGCTTTTCATACTCACACGGCTAATGTGTTGTTGTCAGATAGAGCAAGTATGTGTGGAGAAAAGGGGTGAGTGCAGTCCAACTCAAAATAGATTTTCCTGTGTTATATGCATACAAAAATATAACACACAGTATATGCATTCAACATTTATTGATAATTTAATGTGTGTCATGTTATTTAAATAAAGTCCTCTTATATAAAGCTGGAGCTTGATGAAACAACAGCTGGAAATCATCTGCAAGAATTCTTGCTCTCAATTCATCATTTTTTTCACTCACATAAATTGACTTCTTCCAAATCAAGGATGTCATAACAGACATTTCTGTAAGCCAGATGATTTATTAGCTATTTAAGAAACACAATGAGCAGATTAATAGCTTCTGAAATTGCTTTTCCAGTCCAAACACAATCCTTTGTACAATGTCCAGTATGCAGAGGAAACAATTAATTCTTATCATTCTTCATTCTCACAAGGTAGTTTAACCTTATTTTAATGAAATAAATGATATTTATCATCAAGTAATGCAGGTTTTAAATTGACAGACAGCAGCTCGTCAATGTGCCAGTCAGTTCACAGCCAAAGCACAAAAACTGGTGAAACAGTAAACATCAAAACACTGAAACATCACACAAGTCCTCAGAACCATAGAGTTTTATCACAAGCAGACACATTTGGAAAGACATTAGCTCTTTAGCTGGTAACTTTTTAATCTGGCAAGACACTCAAGGAAAGATAACATTACAAGTACTACTCTAGATGCTCAATGGTAAACCTTGATTCAAACTAGAAGACAGGAACTAGATCTGAACTTTTAAGATTAGACTTCCCGGTCTATGAACTTAGACAAGTGTCTTAACTAATGTGTAAACTTTTCACACTTTGCTTTGAGTGTCAGACAAACCAGATGACTCAACATCTGCTTTATAGTATAAGACAGCAAAGCTGTCAAGTGTGTGGGAAAATATGTAGGATTTGTGCTTTTGATATATTTGAAACATATATAGGTACAATCGTTTAACAGTCTTAAATGTTGTACTGAGAACAGAAAAGTAAACGGACCCACAAGCTATCATACATCCTCATGGTGTGCTGGTAAAATGCTGTCTGTATAACACGCCACAGGGTCAAAGGGTCAGTAGTGTAACTGTCAGGGGAAACCATAGGCTGTGAAGAATTAATAACGACAGCCGTCCACCCCTTTAACCACTCTGAAAACCGCAGATTCAAATCTCATTTGTGGACAGTAATAGCAGGGATATCCTGTCATAACACAAGTGTGACAGGGTAGTGCCCGCCTCACTTGGACCGACTCATGCTTGATAGTGCATTATCATTAGCGGGAAGCCACAGATTAATATTTCATTAGGACCGTGGCTTTGCCGGGGCTTCCAGGCATACCAAGTGATATGTTATTCCCTGCTTCACTGCGATTACTCTCTTACAGGCAGGCCTGGGATACAAGAGCTCTTATTATGATGGACAGAGCACTGGAGCAAGGTGTTCAGGAGCGAAATAAAAGAAGTATCCCTATTTTACGGTGAGTAAGCATGGTCGGCTAAAGAGGTGGATCATCACTTTTCAGGGCACGGCCGTATCAAACCATTATTAGGGTTGCGATGGGAGGTGGATGGGGTGGGGTGAGGGATCTCTACAAGGCCGCTTGTCTTAGACTGACGAGAAAGATAACTCCTTTGGATTAAAACTTGTGGAAAGTAAATTAATAAATAACATAAAGGAGAAAGTCTTGAAGTTGAAAAGCATGACGTGCAGCACAAAAACTCAACAAGGTCAGCCTTAGAATTTAATAATCCAACTTCCGTTCTATCAGAAGCTGCTTTGCCATTCAAGGTTGCTCAACTAATGCCAAATCTGTTACATAAAAGAAGTTTCTGGGATGATATAAAACTTCAGAGAGAATTCCATTAACTGAAAAGGAAAAAAAAAATCTTTAAAGCTACTGGGAGGAGTTAAGCATTGATAGACATGAAACAAACTACAAAAAATTCTGATGTGTCTATATGCCCCCCAAAAATAAAGAAATGACAAGAAAAGACAACAGATTATGCGGTTAGGTTTCTGATAAGGTAATTTTTAGTATAAAGTAATATATATATATATATATATATATATATATATATACGTAATGTACTGTTTGACTACTTAAGGTACACACAATGAGCTACCGTTTCAGAAAACGCTCTCTACACATGAATAGGACTAAAGTTTTTCACTGGAGCTTTAAATCAGGCATAACAGCAATATTTTTTTTGTCTTTTTATTGGGGCTAAATAATCAGAGTTAGCTGGTAGCTACCTTGAGCTTTTCTGGCTTCATTAGATGTCATCAAAGTCTCAATTTGAACCATAGACTGTTTATTCAAATGGACACCATAAGTGTTCACAGATATGGAAGGCAAAATGTTTAGAGCTCCTCCTGCTGACTGTTTGGAGTATAAGTCCTAAGCCCTGCCTCTTCAAGTGAAACAGACATGTCCATGTCCATGTCCATAAAAATCAATTTCATGAATCAAATACATTATTTGCAAACACACTGTCTGTCATTTTGATCACAAGTGTTCATTTTTCAGATACATTTATTCTTAATTTTTTATCTGATGTAAGAAAGATGATGCTCTGGAAGCGCTCTCTGCTAGATTAGTGCAACAAAGGAGGAAAAATGAAAACACAACAGATACATACAAGAAAGTTATTCAACTCTCACTCAGCTCCAAACTAGCCCAGGATTCTGTTCTACCATTGGTTGTTCCGATCTTTGAGATTTTTAACATTTTATCAATAGGTTAGGTTTTGTGTTTTGGTTAGTATTACACTACAGTGAGGTTAGAACACTGCATGCTGTCTACATTTGAATGGTAATGATATAACATTTATCAATCGTCCTACAAATTCAAAATAGGCTTTTATTTATTCATCGTTTGTTTATTTATTTTAATCATGCTACCAAAGCTAATGTACAAATAAAAAGGTAAAAAAAAAAAACCAACAACAATCAAACACATATTAAAACAAGAAAAGTTTATCAAACATAAATCAAATAATGAAATAAAAACAAAAACATAAACTAACAATGATCTATATTTACATGCTTATGGATGATTTTGGTCACCTAATAACAACTTATTATTTCTTTTACAGAAGCCTGTCTAACTTTGTGACAAGCTGTCACATATTTTGCTGACAGCTGAACAGTAGCGATCTCTTCATGCATCCATCATACATCAAATATTGATATTTTTCAAATGGAGGATTGTGAATTACCCCAAACTTTTGACTGAAAGTTACTCTAGTTAAAGTTATCACAGAGCACGTACAAAACACAGTTCACACCTAAAACCAGAATGAAATTGGTATCTGTAACTTAGTGTTATTTACTTTTTTTGAAAAATGATTTGGAGCCTTCTTATGTTTGAGTACAAAAATCATATCGAGCTGAAGTAGTGCATCAATCTGAACACAATTAGCAATTATGTGCTTTAAATTTGTGGGAATATACGTAGTAAGCTATTTTACTGGCAGGGTTTTAGAACTCACCTCTACACACGCACACACACACACACTTATCACTGCATGCTTTTGACACATACATACACAGGAGGAAGAAAACTGAACAGTCTTCCTTGATCTTTTGCTTGCTTGTACTGTGTATGTTGGGCAGGATTGGATCTCATTTAGAAAACTGTTTGATGAAACTTAAGCAAATCCACCCCTCTGCAAAGTGTCTGTATTATTTTTGACATTCTCCAGAAACTGGGAGCCTTCAAAGATGGCATGTTTAAACCTGGAACTGTTTGAAATATCAAAGCAGTAAGTATGGCAACTTTCTAAATGTCACCGTGGGGGATCTTCCTCTCTTTTGATGCTCATTTCATGAGGAACAGTAATGACAGGTCTGAAGGTGTTTCAGCAGCCCTATCAGTGCTGAGCTGCTGCTCTTACTTCATTCCTACCTCTGTTTGAATACTCACTTTGAGGATGCGAACATGAATCACTTTTTCATTCTCTAAACCTGCTCATTTCTCATCTTTTGAATGATGTAAATTCTTGGCTTACAGAGTAATTGCAGTTGTCACTTTCCTGGATTTCCAAGGCTTCTATCAGAGGTGTCTATTACAGTCTGAAGCATTATGATTATAAAGCCAGAGGATTTCCTTCATACCTAAAGGAAACACTGACTTATAACCTCGTTTATTAGGCAGATATTGGAGCAAAGAAATTCAATGAGGAATCAAGTCCTCTCTATCTTTCTATTGCTTCAAGTAATGCTGCATGCTCCAAGGCTGCTCCTGACAGACTAATGATAGTTATATACAAGCCAGTAGACTGAGCAGCAGGGTTTTTATGCAGAAATGTAAGCTCTGCTAATGGCTGGAATGACCCAACAGGGTGTATGCACACACAAGGCAATCCATGGCTGAGTAATGCCTCTATTTCATCATTTAGAGCTGTGGCAACATGATTGTTTTCTCCGTTTGATGGTTATCCTGCTCATGCAAACCCTTTTGCTCTGTTTGTACACTGGCTCTCATATATCAGTGTCTGCCCCATTCATCTCTATTCTACACCAAGCTGATCCAATCCACCTCACAGAATGTCTAATAGACTTTAATTAAGTTGATAAACCTCACCCTCCTCTCAACCCCCCCCCCATTCCTGGCATTGGTTTGGGATGAGGACGGCTCCAGCTATAAATATAGAGGTGATTGTTATGCACATAATGTGCACAATGACTGCATGACCAGCTAATCAGATCATCAATGGTGTTAATGAGTGGTTGCAGTGGTAATTCATGTCCAACTGTTTACAATTCAGACAGAAAGGTGGAAAAGTTCACCTTCAAGGAGTGAGGGTTTCCACTTCAGAACAGGTGCGTTCAATGATTGAAAACAAGGAACTGTTTTAAGGTAACCATACACTTCAGTTAACATAGTTTTTTTTTTTTCTTTGGCATCCGGACGCAAAACAGTTCTATTTTTTTTTAACATCTCAGTCTGACAAACATCCACACATCTATTATCCATCCTCCTTATCCTTGGGGTCCAGGGCTGCTTAGGTTAATCTGAGCTGTCACCGGGTGAAATGCAGGGTACACCGTGAACAAGTCGTCAGTCTACCTCAGGCCTGACATGTAGAGGAAAACAACCATTCATGCACACGTTCACACCTACCGGCAGTTCAAAATCACCAGTCAACCTCGCGAGCATGTCTTTGAACTCTGGGAGGAAGCCAGATTATCCTGAAAGAACCTCAGACTCTATAAAACACAGACAGGGTCTCGGTGATGTCACTCATTGGTTCCTGGAGAGAGGTGTGGGAGGTGGGAGCTAAGGTGGGCTATAAGCCACCTAGCCTAGAGTTGTACTGAGTGTTTCTATAAAGCTGCGTTTCCACCAAGCAGTACGGGTCGGTTCTGTACGGTTTGGGACGGTTTGGGACGGTTAAGTCTCATCCAGTTTGCGTTTCCACAGCAAACTGTTCCCTCTCGTGGTAGGCGGCGTGTAAGCCAGATGCCGGAAGCCACAGCTGGTAAACAATAGCGCGACGCCGTAGCAGCTTACCCCGCTATTAAATCCAACAAAGAAGAAAACGCGACACAGTAAACAAAGAGCACGGATGGAAGACATGCAGCATTTCGTCCTCTCTGTGAATTTCATGTAACTCTCTGTTACAAAGTGCAATCAAGCTTCGTTTCAGAGAAGTCTGTGAGCCGCCAGGAGCAGCTGTTGGGGTAAGTGACGATTCTTTTGACCAATCAACGGTCTGCAGTGTGTTGCTCCACCTCCCAAGAGCGGATCGGTTCAGTCTGGCACCCATACGAAAGGGTCCCAAAAAAGTGGGACGGCTCGTCTCGGACTGCTTGGTGGAAATGTGGCTTAAGTCACCTCAGCCACACTTTTTATTATACAAACATTAACAGCTCTCATTCTATGTATTTTAAAAACTAAAGTTACAATAAATTTTCATACTCAAACCATTTTTCAAAAACAGTCTGTAAACACGTTAAGTATTGCTGTTAAATTTTGCATTTTAACAGAGGTGTTAATGGAGTTTCACCAAATATGCAGCCAGCCTCAAGTGGACACTGATGCTTTTTACACTACTACATTGGCCTCATTGCTCAACACTGGAGGATACAGCTTACAAAGAACACACATAAACATGGAGACATAGAAAGACCCCTTAGTCATCTGCCCAGTAGCACTCTTATCAGGAGACAACAGCGCTAACTGCTATTCCACCATGCAGCTAAACTGAAAAAAATTCAAATGTATATGTACTTTGTTGAGGTTGGAAATTAAATATAAATAAATAAAGGAAAGGAAAGGAAATTATAACATCTAGTTATAACACTGAATTGAATGCTAAAAGATGAATCCTCTCATACATGGAATCAAACACATAAGATTGTGTGTTGGGTTTGTGATGAAGTTGCCTGACAAACTACAGTAGATTTCAGAGAGATGGTTCAATAGAATAAATCATATCATATCATCTCATCTCATCTCATATCATATCATATCATATCATATCATATCATATCATATCATATCATATCATATCATATCATATCATATCATATCATATCATATCATATTGAAAAAAGAAAGAAAAAGATATGACCAGCTATTAAAGGCTAAAAATTGTTTATAATCTGCAAACTACAGATATTAACTCAATGTGGCACAAATTGACATTTATAACTCATCATTTCAAATGTGACATTCTGATAAGTTGCAGACAAATGAAATTTTAATGCCTGTCACCCATTACATTTATCATGCCATGCAACAAAAACATTAATCAAAACACCTGTATGGCAAGATTAAAAAAATGATGTCTGTTATAGTCTGAAAAAAATTAACTGTACCTGCAGGTGTATTTCATGCAGAGCATGTGAGCAGTTTGTAGTGGGGAGAATTTTCACTCCTCGCTCACTCGCGGTCCACTCACATGCTCTATGGGCTCCGGAAATCAAGTGGTATCATCTAAGTATTAAAAAGAAAGCAATGTATCACAATTAGCTATTTCTGGGATCCATTGTTTTAAATATGAGGACTAGGTCACACCCCTGTAGACAAAATCTTTCATTTTGTCATCAAATTATCTGATAAAAACTTGTTTTAGTAGGACATGAGTTAACTTATAACAAATGACTTTGGGGTTTTCTTATGTGTGTGTTCTTAAACATAATATTCCTTAGTCAAGCAAAGTCAGCAATGTCCTTGATTATCACATTGGATGTTTCCAGCAGAGTAAAGTTGCCGTGTGCTGTTGTCCACAGAGCCCCTCAGAACAACTGAATGCACTTCTGTTATTACTCTTCATCTGGTACCACTGACCTTTACCTCTATTATTGCTCACCATAAGACTCCTGCTGATTTCACATGTGATAAATTGACAGCTCTGTGCTCAAACACTGACATCCAGTCACCACACACCATCAGCACTCTGGGTACATTTACCTCTGTGTAGTTCATCATCACCGCTGTCATTATGAAAATCACTTCTGCTCTTCAGTGGGTGAAGGAAGGATCAGTTACTAAATGACTCAATGTTTGTTTGAAGTTAAAAGACTCCATTAATGCACTGTTGGAAACTATTGTGTAGAAGTGATTCCAAACAATACAGATGGTCTTGAGGGTGCCCCCTTACATGTGTGCAGATTTTTTTTCTACACACCATGTGTAATAAGTAACCTTATCATACTTCCTTCCAACAGTCAAATACAGAAATGGATTTAAGGGCTGTTTCATGTAGTCATAAAGGTGGTTTCTACAGGTTCCAAACCCTTTCCTAAAAATACTCAGTCTTTGATATGAGTTTTTAATACTAAATTGGCAACAATGTGAAATTCAACACCCCCCTAACACTCATGAAACTAAAAAAATAAAAAATAAAACAAAAAAATCCCTACAGCTGCTTTAATTATGAGTGTTAATTTGCACATTAATAAAGTGTTGCTGTAAACCAAAAATGCAAGAAAGTGAAAAGTAAAATGTATCCCTGCCTGCAATGGCATTCAGGTAAGAACAAGTCAAAGGAGAACTTCTGGAGTGAAGTAAAATACTTTAAACTGCCTTATTAAGTGCTAAAGTGAATGCACACATTTACTCTCCCCATCTGATGATCAGAAGCTGCCTAGACAGACAAAAACTGCTCTTACTGCTGTTTAAGTAACCTTCACAGTATACGGTCTGTGATGTTCTGGCATTTTGCTCCTGCATGTTGTGTGAGTCAGTGCCTGTCTGATCTGTTTTGGACTTTGTGTGAATTACTATAGTCGCTGGAAAAAGAGCAAAGCTCTCTGGTCCACAGGCCTGTGCAGATGCTGAGTGCTGAGCTGCGCCGCAGCCTCCGCTGGCCTTATGCGTCTTCCCCTCAGTTTGACATTCAGCATGATTTCCCCCACTGCTCGCGACCCTTTGACCCCTTCACATCTTCCTCCCAGCCGCTGGTGACTCAGTTCAACCTTGACTTGTGGGCTCTGCAGACCTCCATAGGTAGAATTTGAGAGCATCCTCCCCCAACAACATCAATATTTCATCTTCCAGGTGGGCACATACAGGGGGATGTGTGAGGCCTTCTCAAGTTCATTTTATTTATTCATTCATTTCTGCCCTCGGTTTTGATTTAAGAACAACAAGGTACAAAGAAAAAAAAAACTGCAGAGCTTTTGTTGCCAGTTTGGATTAGTTTGGCTTGAGCTTTAGTTGGATTTTCACTTCCTAACTACTCTTTACTGCACAATTGGTCAATTATTTATTATTTCAGATGAATCATTCTGGTCTGTAAAACATAAAGAATATATTCAACTGTTTGATAGTACAATGCATCTTCAGCTTGACTCCAAATTGGAGCAATACCATGCATTTAAAAAAATCAAAACAGCATTGAATATTATGTGCCCGTTCTCCCAGCTGGTTGATGATAAAGTTTTACCTCCTTGTTGCCATACTTCCTGCTTCTTTTATATACTGGTCTTATAGAACAGACTTGGAGGTGACACGTGGCGTATTTCTCCAGCGACTTTTTCCTAAGTTAACACACTCTTTCGACTTATTATCCTGAAAACAGTCATATTCCCAGGAGACTTCTGTAACACTTTCTGTGTTACTCTCTGCATGGTTGATGTTCTGGCTTCAAGAGGCTCCTCTGAAGTCCCCAGCTCCTCAGAGCTGATGCAGCGTAGAGTTAGAACCATCAGGAAACAAAGGACAGAGGGAGCATAAGCTCCTATTTTCCAGAGCAAGTTAAAAGCTGCACAGCTCCTTCTAATGCTCAGAGGCCTATTTTAGATATAGGGAACTTTTAATGTCTAATGCACACTGCCTGGCTCACTGACAATGTCGATGGTAGAAGGACTTCAAAAAAGCAACAAACATAGAGAGTTCCACACTTTCAGGAAGAGAGCTGAGCTGCCTGAGTGAAGGGGGTGCAAATGATGTAATTTAAGGAAAAGTATCAGTCAATTTACATAGTTAAGTCACTGATTTTCATAGAAATATTGCTGAAATTAATGGTATACTGTAGTCTCATGTGATAAACTGTGTGTTTGAGCTGGGAGAACATCCATCCATTATCTAAACCCTCTCATCCTGTTGAGGGTCATAGGAGGGTTAGAGTATAATCAACATTCACTGTATGAGTGTGTGTACATGGAGGAGAGGAAATGTAAAGTGCTTTGATCTGCTCTCGGGTCAAAAGCACTGCAGAAGAGGTATGCCTCCATAAGGAGCTCTATTATGTATATTTGTGCTTTTTATGCCGTCATTAGGCAGTTATAATGGGGACATAACAGGGAACTATGGGACCCAAAATTGCACAACATCAAAGTTTAACTTCACCTCCAGGTCTGAGCCAGACTCTGCCAAACGCATCATTTTGAAAATATGCTTGAAAGTTGGCTCGGGGCAAAGAGAGGCGATGGTGGGTTAGTGTAAGGTCACATAGAATTTGCGAAGCATCTATACCATCCATACCATCAACACCATTTGGAGCCAGATAACTTTCTGTCAAGAATCCCACAAACTATAAAGTAAAGGGCCACAGTGATCTCATCAGCATCCTCTTGTGCAAAATGTTACACTTGCTGTAGAAAAGCACTACTGCAAAATCTTACATAATATCAATGGGTAATGTTTAACAAATGTTTACTTTATTTTTCAAAAGGTCATTTTTTTTCTCAAGGAGAGCTAAAGAGACACAAATCCACATGAGTCAAACTGAAGACCAGTGCAATGACAAACATAGCCTTTGTACACAAGGACCTGCTGCACCAACTGCCCTAAACCACTCCCTCGAAACACTACAAATACTGGTTAAGATTTCTACAAGTTTCAGATTTTTGAGGTCGATGGAGTTTGACAAGAATTCAAATTAACATTTTTTTTGTTGTTGGAACAAAAAGCTGATCACCTCCTGTGTTTGAGCTGCAGCTATAGCTAGCTGGGCCTGAAGTCTAGTTAGCGGTTACTGGCACAATGCTGTAATGGCACTCTGAGATGATAATGATATTGTTTTGGTGATGTTAACCTGCAATAAGTAGCAAAGGCAGTTGGTGCTAGCTTTGCTAATGTTTGCAAAACTAGGATAAGAAATTTGACGCATTTGCTGCAAAATCCTGTACTCATGGTGGATTAAGATAAAACTCCTTATTTTGTCTTGATGTTGGGTTTCTGCTAATAAAATTTTTGTTCACATTTACGGGTCTAGACCTGTAAATGTTTTTGTAAAGTGTCTTGAGATTGTGATTTGGTGCTATACAAATAAAGATTGATTGATTGATTGATTGATTGATTGATTGATTGATTGATTGATTGATTGATTGACGTGTACACAAATTGAAATTGTGCCATTTGTCTTTGTTTTTTTTTTTTTTTTTTTTAACAATTGTCTTACTTCAAGACTAGTTGGTGAGAAAAGATTAGAATTTCTATCCAAAAGACAATAAAGTCAGTTGTTTACAAACAAGCCTGGTTTAGAGGGTTTAAACTCACTAGGATTTGAGATCAAAGCAGATTTTAAGCAAGACGTATAAGACAAAAACAAACCAGCCACGATATAGTTGTAAGCCTTTTGTGAAACATATATTTGACTACCAATGAAAGTTGTGTCAGTGTTGACTGACTGAATTTGCCTGTTAGCTAAAACTGTTTAAAGGCTAAAAGGACTTCTTGTCAACTGAAACATTTCTTTACGAAACCAAAGCAGACTTGTGCACATTTTAAATTAAAAATGTGTTTAATAAAACAATAAAGAAGTTCTATTTAAACTTATGGTGATTCTATAAAAACAAATCAAGATTTTGTTATTTCTCAGCTTGTTGAAAAAAAAAAAAAAAAAGAAAATAAATAAATTAAAATTATGTCCTTATTTTCTACATTTTTCACCCCTCACATGATTGGTGCTATGTATTCCCTTGGCTGAATAAAACAGGGACATTAATGTTTGGTATCTTCTCCCCCTTGAACTGGGTCACCCATAAACACAAAGTTTCAAAGATAAATTCATTCAGTAGAATAGAAGCTAGTTTGGTTCTCTTTGGTACTGGGTTTTTATGACAAAGCCAAAACTCTAATACAGTAAGTCTGATTTGTGATGGTAATCCCACATTTTCCTTGGTGCTGCTGCCACTGCTCTTCTGATGGCCATTAAAAAAGCTTGGTATCATAAATGAAATACTCAACTGTACACAACAAATTAGTTCTTATGAATCTAAAAGTAAAGAGAGGAACCAAAATAAGAGCAGACGGGAATATGTCTTTTCTGGTGAAACTTCCCTAAAATACTGCTGGCAACCTGAAGGTATGGTTGGGCATTTGTTTTTCCCTCTCTGTATTTCTCTGTAATTCTCTCAAATGACGTCAAGAAAAAAAAAGGAGCCTTTTTGATGTGAGCACATTATTCAGCTGTATGCTGTGCACCATGTTCCAGCTGCAGTAACAGGGCAGGGTGATTATGTGCTTATTTACTCTGGCAGTATGTCAGACCTGTGCTCTCATCCTTATGAATTAGTTACTTTTTTCCAGTGTGATAAGTTTCAAGCTTCTCATCTACCCTGAAAATAAAAAGCAAATCCTGTATAAAATTTCAAGCTCTTTGAGTTTCACATCTTTGATTCTTTTATTTTTCTTACTGTCAGAACAATCCAGTCAAACTCCAGCTAAGTTGTAGTCTGCTGTGGTTCAAGTGGATGTCTGCAGTTTTCCCTTAATCTTACAAAAGCACAATGGGACACAGTGAGAGGCTGGGTTGCACACTCACATTTGACTCAGTAGCATCCATGCTACAGCTTCATAGTGTGTAGGGAGCCCTGTTACAACAATCATTACTCTTGATGCGTAATGACAGGGCAGGGGGAGTAAGGGTCTGCTGGAGCAGATCTGATGAATGAGCGGAAAAGGAGCCAAAACATCAAACAGGGAATGCGTGTGGCCAGGAGAGGGCTCTGGATGTCAGGAAACTAACAAGGATTGTGCTTAGTGAGAAATGTCAGGCTTTAGAAAGCTGATTAGTTAGGCCTGCCATCATCTTCATCTGCCTCTTTTCTCGCCTTCCATTTCTCCTTTTCCCCCATCTTCCACCCGCTTCAAGACACCAGGCATTAACACCCTGGACTGGTCTCAGACTGCTGTTGAATATTTCAATATAGCTCTGCTTATCTGGCAGCCCCTATGACCTGCCTGGATGAGCCAGGGAGAGGCAGAAATGCGCATGGCGAGCTGTGGAATGGATACTATACACAGTCATATATAAGTGAAGAACTTGCCTCGAGGTGAGCAAGCGTTTCAATACGAGATCTCTCTGCACTCTCATTTGTGTGAATGAGGCACAGAATTCCATAACCAATACCGAATTCAAGCCTTCATCTGGGATTTCATTTTTTTCTGGATTCTGTTCAAATAGCCGGGGCAGAGGATTTTTTATTTATTATCTTTTGTAAATGTAAGTCAAATAGCCATGAGAGTAAAAAGTTTGTTGGTTCATTTTTTTCTTTATGAATTTCATTAAAGCAGACTCAAGAGAACAAAATATTAGACCAGAGTATTGCAGAGTCCTCTTGTGCATCTTCCAGGGTGTTCTGTTCAGCATGAATCATTTCACTCCTGGTTCATGATGAGGGTTTCTTGAGAGGAGGCTTGAGGTGGTTTGACTGAGATGAGTTCATCCTGAGAAAAAGAGTTATCAGAGGAATCTGTGTTTGACTTTCTTCTTTACACAAAATATTCAGATTACATGGCTGTGAATAGCAAATTTACTATATTAACCTTTAATCTGATGATTATTTGGTTTGTAGAAAGTCTGCAAAAAACAAATTCAGGTTTCAAAAAGCTGCAAATATTGTATTCAATTTTTATTTTAAAAAACATACTTTCAGGGCTGCTGGATTTAGGTAGGTTTATGATGCTACTTAAGTTTTATTTATTTATTTATTTATTCATGTTTTTCTTTTTGTTGTTGGTGTTGCTGTTGTTTTCATTGTTAACAAGAGAATTAAATCATGTCTGAGAATCCAAGATCAATATATATTTTTAAACCCTCTGAAATGTTTATGCTGTAGTGTAATCTTACATGTTTTTGTCCTGAAAGGAAGGTGAATGTAACAAACTTCTTTTCATACAAAATATTTAAAACAGCTAGTTTTGGGCAGCAGGAAGGTTCAGTGACAACCTCAAGGACAGCACTTTTTAAGAACCCCCACAGATGAGGAGGAAAACACTATGTGCTGGAACTTTGTCTGACTACAAAGGTGCAAAACCTCAGGGCGCTGAGGTAACTAATAAATACCTCACAGACTAGGCTCCAAGCAAAAGCTAGACTGAAAATGGTGATGATGATAACTGAATAAAAAAGCTGATGGACTAGTATAAAATAGCTTTTTCAAAAATGTATACAAGATGATGTTGGCACTGTAACATCACAGTTTTGTGACAGTAGCAGAATTCCAAAGGATAACATAAATATTTAATCAACATTTAAAAAACATTTACTTTTCATTCCATTTTTAATTCATCTTCGAGGCTCGCTATAAGATGCTCGCTGCTTTGACCATTGGCCATCAGATCCCAGCCTCTGCGATTTTCTTGTGCTGCAGGAAATCTTAGGCCAGATGTGGCAGTGACCCAGGTCAGAGGTTTGCCATAGAGGAGCATGGCTAAATCCCAAACTCAACACTAAGGACTCAATCGCACTCAATTCCAAAGCCTGTAACAGGGAAGTGCGAGTCCTCCGTCACATCATCAGGTGTGTGAGAGCTCTGATTTGGACTTAAGAGTGTTCAAATTCGGTAGCATCTGTGTGTCTGTATTTCTATGAACTTGAAAGACATCAATGCCCAAATCCAACATGTTAACAGATATTTGTAAACTGAAGTAGACTGCATTTGGTTTCATCACTTTTGTGACACATTTCATGTTTGTAGTTTCAGGACCTTTTTCAGACAAGTGTCTATAAAGAGAAGACATAACATAACATCTTTATGACAGCATTAACTGTATAAAAGACCCCGAACCACATGGTGATTAGCATTTAAAAAAAAATTACTGCCTCCCCAGGCAACATGTGATGTCATGATTGTGTGTTCCCATTTCTTTTTTATACTACCTCAAGCCCTCTCAGACTCAAACACTGCCTGCCGCCTGCCTGACGTCATTGAAGTCCTTGAGGGTTAAGTGTTTATATTCTAGAGTAGGCATTGAGATTGGGCACATGGCATGTTGTAATCTTTTTTTTTTGAGTACTTTTCTTTAAAAAGAAAAGAAAAATGTTTAAAACAACAACAACAAACAAACAGCATCATCTCTAACACAGCTTAAATGTAGCAATCATCTTTAAACTTATGGTTTGTAGATTGTAGCACTTTTTCTGAGACGGTACAGAGACCTCAGCAACTGATCTTTAGGCAGTAATGAACTGCAAACACCATCAAACCAGACTGCCATCTTGTCAATATCTATTACCATTAGAGTGGTGATTTCATATATGTCATCCCTGCATCTTAAGCATGCTGCCTCGTCTGTCCTTGAGCCGCTGACTGACGCGTTTCCAGAATGCACAATGAAACGGGGAACTCACTGACCATCTAATCCTCTGGAATCCCCTCTCTTCATTCTTGTTAAAGCATTTGACTCGATAGTTTAAGGTCTGGAGACATGTGGGTTTGTTTATGGCTCCAGACAACAAACAGTGTGGTCTCCCTGTCGACTAGCAAACTGTCAATCTAGGGGTTATGGGACTGACTGTTGGGGGTCTTGACGATGAACCACAGAGAAAAGGAAGGAGAGCCTGGACTTGAGATCAAGAATAGAGGCTGGACATTAAGAGGGCACCGCTCAGGGAAAGATTTGACTCCGACCAATGGAGAGGAGTTAAAGGATCATGGGATAGCAGTGAGGGGGAGAACAAGGAGGGTAGAGGACACCATGCTGCCCCTAATTGGTTTCTCTTTCTGGAACAACCATTGCTCCCTTTCTCTTGGAGAGCTGCTGTGCTCAGAGAGCCACAACTGAGCGCCCGGCAAAGCCTATTGGATTTAAAGGGAATCTGTATCTTAAAGGGTTGCTGGGCTGCTGGAGGGGGGGTCTTTACAATCAATAATTCATAAGGCCTTTCCTTATTAGGAGCTTCTCCTGACTGGGCGAGTGCTTCTTATGCCCAGCTCTGTGTCGGATGAGAAGCTTCTTGGAAAGCAAAGCCGCACACGAACTGCCAGTTCTTCACTGTTGCTGCCTACTCTGCCATCCCTACTCTACACCCTCAGCCTTTCTTCTCATCGTGCATCCCTTTGTTACTCATGATTTCTCAGACCCTTCAAATATGAATCCAGGCCTTTTAGCATGACAATGGGGATGCTATAGGGCACTTGGTATGCAAGGACAAAACATGCACTTTCTAATCTACTATTCACTCGTTCAAGGAAGAAAAAAAAAAGCTTTTATAATCTGCAGATTGAAGTGGAGAGATTCTGTTTCATGATGCTAAAGCTTTACAGGTTATGATAGCAAGGACATGCTTGTAGAAGTAAGTTTAAGTACTGTAAGTTTGAATGGATGTATTTATTCTTTATGGTGCAATCAAATTTAAATTGCAAAGTTGTATTACTATTACTTTATTTATGCTTTAATAAAAAAACAAAAAACAACAACAACAAAAAAAAACATGATAGCAATAATAGTTCACCAAACTCATCTTATTTTTCAGGATATTTGATGCAACCTAAGATAATTTCATAAAGAGGATAGTGAACACTGCAACAGTGGGTTTATGAAATAGGCACAAAGTCAATAGGACCTTTTTGAGTATCTGAAAGGATATTTTTTAGTAAAACTGTTTACAAAAAGTGCTGGACAACATAACAATACGCTAAAAAAAATCTTACAGAAACCAATTTTTTTTTTTCATTTATGGGGTTACTGGTGGGATAAATTCATAGCAACATTCCTCCCACTCTGTGCTGAATGCATGTTGATGATGCGTCAAATCAGCCATTATGCAAATTGATTCATTTTGTATCAAGGCAGTTTGGATGTGACCTAAGCTTTTTATCACATTTTTTTTCATCAGGGGAACATCAATAAGAATAAAATAACTGCTGAGGTACATAAATTTCTGAATTTAAAAAGTTAGTCACTGTTTCTCATAGTGTTTTATCTTTTTAATTTGAGCAAGCTATTGACCTGAGTTAGCTAGCTTTGAAAATAGTCTAGAGTGTGTAGCCTTCCATTGAAGGAACACATTTAATTCTCTGTCTGTGTATCATTTATTCAACGCAGTAGGAAGTCATCTGATCTGGAATTTCTTTGTTGGCTACATAAAACAGACCAATTCATATTAAAGCTTGCTAGCTTGACAAATCTAGGCTAAGATGTTAGCAGCAGCACTATTTATTATTCATTACTATTAAATGAAAAAAAGAGGCTCCACAAACTATCTTGTATGCATACAAGAAGGATTAAACATCATTGTATGCGGTGTTTGGTGTAAGGCATGTATGATCACAATTTGACACTAACTGTCAGGAAACTCATAGAGAAATGTTTCCATTTTTAAATATATATTGCCTAGAAATACATCAACAATGGGGAGAGATCAGAAAGAATTAAGTTCCACATTTAGAGGATGAAATACAGAATAAAGCAGTTAATAAATATCACATATTTGTGGACTCATAAAACACAGATTTTACACAGATTTATCAGAGCAGCTTAAACCCAACACAATGACGACGACCAAAGAGAGGGACCTTGCATTAAAAAAAAAATCTCTTTACAAAGTTACAAGAGGATATTTTTATTTTTAAATAGATCCAAAATAAAGTTGTCAATAATACAACAAGTCACACATTCAGGGAGAGAAAGCTCATGTTGAGTCAAAAAAGATAAAAATCACATTTAATGTCATTGTACAGACCAGCCCTGTTAATATAGAATAAGTTAATGAATTATAAATCTAGTTTGTACATTTAGTGGATGGACTGGTATCAAACTTTCCACCAATTCTCAAGTCAGACAGCTCAGTAGCAGATGGTATACCTTACTCATTTTTCATTTTAAAAACTGTTAAAAGCAGAATTTAAGAAATAATTTATCAATTGAATAACCCAACGGCTTAAGCTATATTTGGATTTAATGTTAAACTAATTAAAGCACAAAACTTTGATAAAGCCTATAATGCACCTGACAAAAGTATCAATTAATGCTGGAGAAATTCCTCAAATATTTATACAAGGGATCAAAATTAAAATTTAAAACTGGAGAACTGGACAAAGCCTTTGACTAATGTCTCAGAATATTCTCTTTGCAGAAAACAGCTTCTTCACAATTTTGGAAAGCATGAGTCAAATTAGTAGTTCAGTGTCATTCCATAAAAACTAATTTGGTGTGCCACATGGCTTTCTTAGACTGCAGCTCTTTAGCCTAAACATTAATGAGCTACAAGATAGCTGAATACAAATTTGTTGTAAGATGTATGCTGATAAGGCAATCTACCAAGTATCAATGAAGACCCCACTAATAGCTACAGCATCTTTAAATAGGCAGTTTGTAGGTGTCTCACAGCAGCTAATAAATAACTTATTTTTTCTTTATTTCCTAAAACCTCAACCAAGGACAAGAACTGTATATGAGCCATAGCTGGAGGCCCTATATACACTGCATTGGTTTGCACTTTAAATAGATGTAACAATGCCTGCATGAATTGTCCCTGACAAAAAATCTAATAAAAAATGAATAAATGAGTGGGTAGCTTATTAGCCCGATTATCCTGACCAAATTGTTCTATTATGGTAGACACAACTAACCTCAGGCTGAAAAATTTGTACATGCGGGTTTGCAGATACAATTTCTAGTCTAGCTGTCACCAACACCTGCTGTTTAACAAACACAACATAGACTCTCATGCAAAATACATTTGAAGATTTTATTCCTCGACAGGCTTACAGGGGTAAAATAAGTCAGACTATTTCTGAGACTTGGAATAGTCCCTCCACTTGTCAAAGGCTTTCAACACTTTCAGAGTCGTGGGGAGCTAGTGGCCACAATTCCTCTTTAGGCCTCTCTCATTAGACTGCAGCTGCAGCACATTAAGAGCAGATGAATTACTCATCCGCCATGTGGTGAGATCTAATCAAGACCACACAGCTCTTGTGGATGCCTTTCTATCATTAGCCCCCTCCAGGTTTTTTCTCACACCTTGTTTGGCTCATCATCCCAACCCATAAATTTGCTTACATTTATTATCCTCAGTACCACTTAGAGAAGTTACTGAACCTTTAACCTGGCTGAGTTTAAAATCTTGTCTTTTATTTCTCATCAGTCTGTTACTCAAAGTTAGTATTACTTTGTGGTGATGAATGGGATTCTGAATAAATTACTATTGGGGTCCATGAAGGAAGGAGCCAAAGGTGATATTCCCAGTTGTAGTGAATTCCACATGTTCACTTTAAGTCACTAAAAGTGACTGCTGTGCAGGTAGGAGCCATGATGCGAAACAGATAAACAGTGATTACGCTCAATGTGATAAATGAAAGGGCAGCTCGCCAATGTGAGGAGTTTTTACTTGCCATAGATCACAATTTGTAAGTGCTGCCTGCTTGAGATGCCAGAGTGGAGAGGAAGCCAGCTCTTTTTCATTCAATCAATACGGTTTTATGCAGCTGTGCACTACATTAAAAGAAAGGTGGCTGCAGAGCAAAAACACTTAAGTGCAAATAAAGAATATTCAAGGGACGTGTGCATTGACTGAGCAGTGAAACCTCTCCTTGTTGAAAGGGAACAGGATGATCACACAAATGATTGTTTCAACAGTTGGTTGTGCTAGCTCTGCTACTGTTAGGAACTAATTTGACTGTGACCCCGTGTTAAGCTGAATTAAAAACTAGCTTGATTTCTAAGGTTTTTTTTTTTTTGTTAACACTTAACTTTGGAGGTCTGCTATTTCCAGAGAAGCAGGTGATAAATAGCTGCTTGGAAGTTAGGTTTATTGTTTCCTCTGAAAATTACCTTTGAAATGTTAAGTGAATAATTCAATTTCCCAATAAGCAGTTGATAGTTAGCTATTTGCTATCTAATTAGTACCAAGTTTGTTGATATGCATAATTAAGATCCCATGCAAAATGATAAACCTTTATGATTAGGCGTATAATGTTTTACATGATACAACTGAAGGCTACAGATGTGATATTCACAGAGAGTAGTGCTGTACATTGGTCTTACCTGATTGTTATAGACACTACGAGTTCAGGTGCACTTGCAAAACAGACTTTGGCCAGAAGTTATGTGCTAGTTTTCACCAAATTCTCATGAAATTTCGGGGGTAATTTAAAAGAAATAAGAAAAACCCTTGTCTAATTATTACCTAAGTGCGATGAAATTTGCGGACCTCTAAAGTAGAGTGTTACCTCGTTTTCTCTTTAGTGTTTCCATACCTCTCTGGTTCAACCACAAGGAAATCCATTGCAATCGTACATCCCTCGATGAGTCAATTGCCTAACTGCCTGGCATGCAGGCAAAGCAACAACATACCATGTCTAATTATTTAAAGTTATCCACTCACAAACATTAAACTGCTAATCAGACAACAAAAAAAATCAATGCTTTTGACATTTAATATTATGACAGCACTACAAAGCAACTTTTACGTCAGTGCAAGATCTAAATATGTCCTCCACATCATCTGTTTAATTGCTACAACTTATCTGGAGCACCATGATCATTTTCATTATAACATTGTCAGTGTCTTTGACTCATCCTTTTAATATTATACATCATGTGTCTTGTCATGTAACACGTCAAAACATGCCACAGTGACAAGACATCACAGCATGATACATGTTACTCATCCTGCTTAATTCCATATGTGACTCAAAGTTCTGTGTAAAGATAAGTAACTAAGCTGGATGTGACCTGAATGATGAATTCTTATCTGGAGCAGAAGAAGCACTGAACTGTGTGCATTGACAGGAGTTGAAGTCAGAATTTTAAGTAATTCCAGCTAATCTTCGCTGACGTGTCTGTTGTAAGTGGTAGCTTGGAACACACAGACTGTCACTTCAGTAAAAATCAGTTGAAATGGAGCATCATTCCTGTAAAACATCCTTATGAGATAATTCAACGGAGTGTGTCTTTCTCATTTAGAATCATGGTCATGAAGGCATGGATTACGCAAATTTTACTTTGCTTAGCATTGCTTGACGTGTGAAACTCCAATGTGCTGTTCTGAGACTTTTGTTTCAAGGGTCTAGAGGTGCTATTGTGTGCGTTTTTTTTTTTTTTTTTCGTATCTTTTCTTTTTTTGCTCTCCCCGTTATTCTCATTTAACTGAGCTAAGCTAACTGGCTGCTCAGGGGTAGATCCAGTCATTTTTGACTGTGGTTGAGAAACCAGGGCACTGGCTTATGCAGAGGAAGCACATAGGGCAGGCAACATTTAAATCTTTTGAAAGATTGATAAAATAAACAACCGATAACTTCAACTCAGACTGATTAAACAACAAAGACCAGAGTAGAGCCGACACAAAAACATATTTTCCTCAACATTTTATGACCCAACAACAGCCATTGGCGAGTGTCCTCACCTTTGAGATAATATTTATGGTTTAACACAAAAAAATATTTGGCTTGGCACTGGCACAGGTTTTCCTGGAGCACTCGCCAAATTTGTTTTGGTGCTTTTCCAGCAGCCCTGTATTATCATATCATCTTCACTTATATTATACTACATGTATAATAGGGTTTGAAACCATGAAGCTGCAAATCCTCCCCAGAGTCTGAATTGTTGATGGTTTTGGCAGCTGGGTTCAAAACCTTGCTTATAAAACATGTAAATAATTCTAAAGAGGACTTCTGTCCAAATTAACATTTTGAAGTATCAACAAATAGAATTGTATCCCAATGAAATGCAAAGAAAACATATAGTATCCTATTTTTGCACAGGCAAAATAGCTACTTTTCAAAAGTCCTACCTCAAACAAAGCAAAAAGCTAACCATAGTTAGGGATTTCAATCAACCTTTCATCTAATCCCTGAAAGGAAGGCCAGTGGGCAGTTATTGAACATCTGACAAACCAACAATCAAAAAGGCAGATCACCCAGGAGCCAAATAAAAAGTGAGACAAAAGCCCACCTCTCCTTTGATCTATCTAATAATAACATTTATTTCATTACAGTGAAGTGTTCTGGCTGAGTAATGAGATCCTCTGAAAAGATTTGACGTGCTGAGGTTAATGCCACATAAATGCCTCATTTGTATCAATTTAGTGGGAGGGTTCAGGCGTCACAGAGTTCGTACCTGTCTTATCTGATAGTCATCAGTAGAATGCAAAGTCAACGTCTTTGCTATTCCACCTGGAATCACGATTTAATTTATTCTCTTTTTCATAAACCTTAAAGGTGTGCATGAAAGGAAGAAGTAAGTGTAGAGGCCGGTGATGATCAGAGAGAAATCCCCACCAGTACAGTACTGTTTATTTTGCCCGGCCAGAACCAGAGCCTCTCTCTGCAGAAATGGAAAGAGGTTGTGAATCCTCTTTGATGTCGCTGACAACTCAGAGTCAGTAATGAGGCTGATTTTGTCCTTCTGGGAACACCACCTGTTTGAATTCAGTCAGCATGGGTCAGATGTACCTTGACATGCAAATGCCTCTGTCAGGATTCAAAATATTTACTTTGGTAATTATTAATAGCTTACAGAGGAAGGGGAATCTGACAAAGATGTGTTCTTTTATCGAAACGACATTTTGAAGTTTAACTAGGTTTTCAGCTGACAGACAATCTTTCATCGGACTTCCACTTCAAATAAACACTTTGTACTTCATCTCTTCCCGCTTCCAGGATTCTTTGTTCCTGACGTTCGGTGTCATTTGTTGTTTTATTTCATTAATTGTCAGGTTGGGATGGAAAATGCTGCATGAAAGGCTTCTTTGTGTGTTGTGAAGATATTCCAAAATAATCCCAAACAAGACAGAAACCATTAGACGTTTGCTGCAGATATTAATCAGGCTTTGTTTATCCAAAGAGCATCTTAATGTCTTATTCTCTTTGAAATAATGAACTGCAGCAAGATGAAAACAAGTTAATTTCTTATCCATTCCCCATTACGCATTGCCCTATTACCCTGGAGTATTAACAAGTTTTTTTGTACTTGTAATTCCAGAAAACAACAAAACTGTTTTTGTGACTTGCTAATATTTATGTGCTGATTTTAACTTTGTTTATGCACTCTCACTTCCATAACAGTGTACCTATGTAAACAGATCAAGTAAAATACTGATTTGTGACTCTAACGTGATGCAGTCCCGACTTCTGTGTTATTTTTTTAAGACACAAACAGAGACTTAACTGACAAACTACATTTGTATCTTTGTTTTCTCCCAAAGCACCAAAATATCACTCATGAGAAAAACTACATTCACCTCTTCTGATACTTTTAAATGTCCATGTGAGGAGTTTTTAACAGGTTCTTACACAGACTGATAGTACGATAAATGTGTCTTTCTGATTTACAACAGCAAACAAGACCATCAACAACAACAATGACATTTTCTACATCATAGTTTCGATAGTATGTTGTGTAAATTTGAATGCATGGAACAACTGCAGGGGTCAGCTGCTAATGCAGTTTATATACAACCATAGAAGATCATTATCTTTGATCCTCCTACGTGAGATTCATTCTCTAAGACAACAAAGTTATGAGTCAAGCTGTCACTATTTTCCAGTTGCTAAATATCTTACAATCGATCATTTTCCTTTTTGGTTGTATGTTGTTCTGTTTGGAGTTGTGAACTCAAACATGATGCTGCACAGTCTAGTCACACTGTCTTCCGCTACTTCCTCCTCAGTTTGAGAAACTCCTTATGGCTAAATTTCACTAGGTCCATGTCCAGTTTGTCTGATCTGATAGGTTTCGATTCTAGACAGATACATTTACTTCCACAGGCCCCACTCTGTTGTATTCTGCCTGCATTGGAACTCTCTGGAGCAAATAAACAAGACTTCTGTTTTTTCTGAATGCTGGAGCAGCAACGCATCATTTTGCACAGACCAGGCCAAGCAGGACAGGAAGTCAGGCACTGAAACAACTTAAAAATATCTGGTTGATTTTTAGAGTATATGTTGGTGCCAGGAGTGGAGCCAGGGTGGAAAGCATGGAAAATCTTTGGTTACATGACTCCAGATGTCCTGCAGTCCAAGTGATAATGAGGCCAGAGTTTGACGTTTGAGGGAGAAGGGAGTCAAACTGCAACAGAGCTGAGACAGATTAGACACAAATCTGGTGGAAGTCTTCAATCAGCTTTTCACCATCTGAGTGTTCTTAATGGCAAAGTTGCATTGTGAATAACTTTGAAAATCCAGTCTCAACTTTGAAAAAAAAAAAAGATAGAAAAAAACATCATAATTCCGGGAAGTTTCTATGAATACCATCAGCAAAAACAGCTCTTTGTACTGGGACACTTGGAAATATGCCCACTAATACCTAGGCAGAGCCTACAGGAAAGCACAAGTTTCATTTTACAGCTTGAGAAGAAGCTTAATTCCTAGAGAAGCTCACTTGTTTTTTAAGTAATTCTTTGAAGAGAATCAAACTCAAAATGTGACCTGTGTGCAGAGGATCTTGTGTCAGCACTTCTGCTGGTGTTTTGCCAAACTGTTGAGCTGCCACTGACTGCTCTCCCCTAAAATGTCCCTTCATAAAAGGACACTTGGCATTATCAGTTAAATCCAATCTGCAGGTATATGCCTGTCCATTCACCTTTCATTAACCTTCCATCATTGTTTTATGGCAGAGGCTTTCAGCATGCAGGCCTGACATAAGGAAGGAGATGAAGTGACATCCAGGCAGTATAAAGGTGTTCGTGTTAAATGAGAGTTGACTGCTCATACTCACTTATTGTGTTGTCAGAAAGAGGTTTGTTTTGTTTCCTTTTTCATGTCAGTGCCTTTGCTTTCCTGCATGCTTCATCTCTGCTCTGTCACCTGGTTGTTGGGGGGGTTTCAGTCGATATAAATAGCTCCACTTTCTGCAGCTGTGTGTATTGTTAGTCAGTGTTGCTGTCACAGCCTGTTTACGCCACAAACAGCTTCCTCCTAAGGTCTGTGGTCCTCATACTGTCACATGTGATTGGCCGTCTGCTGCTCGATGGCCCATTCTGCCAACTTGCTGCTGAGGGAGGAAAGCAGGGAAGGAGGGAGGGAGTGGTGCGGACCCAGAAGCACCAGCAGTCACTGTCATCTCCAGGCCTGACTCTGGGCCTAATGAATAAGCGAAGGTAAAGATTGATAGATGACATGAACAGAATGTTGTAGGGGAGATGGGGGTTGCTGACAGAATATGCTTCAGATTGGAAAGGTCCTAAGAGGGCTAGCTTGACTTCAACCACACATGACTAACTGCCCTGGAGGCAGGTAGAGAAAAGGCCCTGTCATAGTCTATTACTGTATCTCAGCTCTCCGGGCAACGTTACAGCTACACAGCAAATGCATCTGCTCTATCTGTATTGGGCTGAGGAGAGATAGTTTGAAGTATCTGTGCCAGTTGAACTAAAATATGAGGAGTACTACTTGTTAAATCACAGACACAACATTCACCTGTATCCCATGGGTGATGTTGGAGGCTGTGGTTTGCGCAGGACATGTTCACCATGAAAATCAATATGGTGCTTTCCCTAAACATAAAATGACCTGACATGTTATCACCTGAAAGTATTTAAGTAAACAATGCTAACAATACACGGAAAAAGAACACTGTAACTGAGAGTTCCAATGTTAACAGTATAATGTTTGAAATAACTAAGCGGGAAAAGTCTTTTTGGCGTATTACTATGAAAAAAAAAATTGATCACGATACTGAAAATGCAGATATACTGACAATACTGTAAACACTTTTACAGCCAGTAATTTGCCATAAAATTTAGAGCAACCTTTTCACAATGAACCATTCAGTAAGGGTCAGACTGAGTTTAAGTCATTAACTAACCTATTTTGGGAACCAGTGCTGAAACACAAAAGCCTTTTCAGAGGGACTTTGTTCCAATGAGCCAATCTGCTTCAAGGTTCACAGCCTACGACGCTGTGAGCTGCACTTCTTCAAGCTGGAGCCCAACACAAACAGGCTGACAGCAGTTTAGTGTTCATTTTGCTGCGAGGTGCATGTGTAATCCTTGTTCAGCGACAGCATTTGTCCCATTTTAATCTGTGCTGTATGAATGAGGAAGACAGTGTTTGTGTGTCTCTTACTAATCCCCCTCTTTGACTCTGAATATTTACACTAATTGAAAAAATGTTTACAAAATGATTTGACTCTTTAATTCAGGAAGACAATAATAACGGATTTTTGGTGGTGTGGGAACAGAAATTATTTCATTCAGGTTGTTTATCAAAATCTGTTTTCAGCAATGGATGAAATAAATCCTCTAGCGATTAAATCGTGCTTCACTTTGAGTAATACTTTAATAAATTTGTCCATCAAAGACAATTAAGTTAAAATACTCCACATGGATGTTGAAACGGGGCCAATCAGCCGTCCGCCTGGGGGTGTGCCTCAGGTGAAACTCTCTATGAAAATCACTTTAGTCACTTCTAATTGTCATGATCTGGTCACAAATCAGAGCATGTTGATTCAATCCCAGTGATGGGACAGGGGGTCTCCTCAAACTTTGATCTGCTGTCTTGTCAAGCAAGAAGCTGGCATCAGCATGAATCTCTGTATTTGCTGATTGTCAGCATTAATGCAGCTCAGCCTCATACACAGTTGCTGTTACATGCAGATTCTTAAACCTATGAATTGCTCACATTAGGATCCACTTTATTCTTACTTTAAGGCATTTTATAAATACTTATCATTCTGTAATGAAAACTGAGAGTCAGTGAAGAACTCATAATACACTGGATTATTATTGACAGGATGTGTGAATAAATTGGATCTTAAATCTGTGATAAGCATTATACTTGTAGAGTAATGAGACATTTGTGTTTATTCTTTAAACAGACGTGTTCATATCTGCAAGAAAATCACTTTCTTGACCTAAAACAGCAAATCATTGAACATAAATGATTTAAATTTGACCTGCAGTGTATAAAGAGCATGAATAATCTTCCTTGAAAAGTCTTCTGACCATATAATTACCGTTAATGATGACTGTTTTAAATTTTGTATGCTTTATTTGAAGACATCAGATGTTTAAATCAAAAGTTTCAACGCTGTTGAACCTGAAAAAGGAGACTTTGATCTAAGTTTTACTTTTGCCGAACTGATGCACTGAACAAGGCTTAAAGTTCTTAAAAGGTTTCCTATTTATATGTAATATTAATATCATTCAGATTGACAGCAATTATGGTAAGTCAGGCTGACAGAAAATTAGTTAGAATACTTCAGTGAGCACTTGTTGAACCACTAATTCATCATGACGGCTAATGCTGCTGTAGTACAGATGTGACGTTCATTTGATGGTACCCAAAACTAATGTCAGGGTGACACAAGTAACTCTAGACACACTGCTACACATTGATAACACAGTTTTTCTTTCAAATCTTACAGAATCCAGGCAATGACCGTATCCAGAAACACCCACTATTACTACCAAACAGTGCAGAATCTTTGTACCATAGCAGACTCATTGCATCCCATAATGTAGGAACAAAAGTAGAGTACAACTAGGCTGTGGTTACCTCCAGTGGTAAAAAAATGAGGCCAGTGCAGATGTGCATAAAACTGCAGTTCCTCAAATGTCTGCTTAGGGCCAACTGCAAAATCCAGCCATTAGTCCTATGTTCAATTAAACATGTTTACAGCCTGGTAGTAAAGAAGTCCTGGGGTATGTAGATAATTTGTTTATTTATGCACACTGTATAGTGTGTGTGTGAGTGTGTGTGTGTGTGTGTGTGTGTGTGTGTGTGTGTGTGTGTGTGTGTGTGTGTGTGTGTGTGTGTGTGTGTGTGTGTGTGTGTGTGTGTGTGTGTGTGTAATTTTATGATATATCCATCAGGATCAAAGTGGAGGAGTCATTGCTTGAATAAATTTGCATAATAAGCTTCATGCTGAGTTGATAGTCAGTTATGTGTGTGGTAGCTGTTAGCTAAAAGAATTATAGCCCACCTCACCTGTGTCTGGCGTGATGGAAATATAAGCTGAGTAAGCATTTCCAGTGTGACGCTTGTCATTGTAAGGCTTTTCTCCAGAAATCAACAGGTGACACAATGGAGACAAGGTGTACTTCATGAGTACAACTGATGGTTATTTATCGAACAAATACCACATGCCTTGCAAGGGAAGTAAGTAAACATAATAAGATTAAAAACCTATGTCTGTTGATTGAGTCATGAATTTTGCTGTTGGTGGATTAGTTTTATTTGTTGTAACAAAGGCTCTTGGCAGTAAATCTCATACCCTAAGAAGGCATGTTGGTTTCCCCTTTAAAGATGCTATGAGAGGATCACTGTTTTCATTGGACTGCCTTGCCACCTTCTGGCCCGGAGTCTCATGCACACTGCTGTAAATGGAGATCGGAAGAAAACACATTTTCTTTGTTCAAGCCAACTTTTTGAACAGACTGCTGGGGAGGCTCAGTCCTGGACCCTGTGGAGGTGGAGACTGGCTGGGCTGGAGAGTGGTAGACGGGCTATCGTTATCTATTTTCTTGTGGACCTTTTTGCACTTTTTATACACTTTCTTACTTTTGTTTTCTTGATTGCTGCTGTGACTTCAATTTCGTTGTACTTATTGCAATGACAATAAAGTTCAATTCAATTCTATTCTATTCTTTTTTTCTGGATACAACTCACCAAGGTAAGGTATTTATCATTACAGTTACGTGGCAAAACAGTTTGAAAAGTAACTTTAAGCAGATATTGGCCAACGTGACAACAGGCAAACACTGTCACTTTATAAGTTGTTTAGTGGCTGTCTATATTTAGTGCAAGATATGTCCATAATGTATAACATTAGTAAACCCTGGTTAGCTATGTTGTGCTAGTCCTCTTTCAAGCAGAGCTAACATAATCTCATTCTTCATTTTATTGATAGAGTCTCAAGTTTAAACAGACCACTGCAGAATAACTGCTGCATGTGGGTTGGAACAAACATTATCACAAACAGTTTAGCACCTGTGCTAGCCTTTAGCTTGGGCTGTATCACTCCCTAGTTCAGCTTTCTTCTGCTCTTCTGTCCTTTTTCTGTCTAACAGTTAGGATCCTGTGTCCACCATCACTACAAAAATAATGACAGAAATCGTTTTGAGCAGAGAAAAACACAGATCTCTTTTCTCACTGCTAAACTCCATCAGCCAGTGTGGTGTTGTCATAGAGACCTAGACATGCTGCGAATCAATCCAATTGAGAAGCTAAGAAGTAGCTATTTAAAATAACCTGTAATCTGTAATATTGACACTGATGATCTCATTTTACAGTGTGGATTACAATCAGGCATATATTTAGAAGGAAGACTTTTTCAAGATCACTCAAAAACTCCTCACAGCCTCTGTGAGACAGGCAGCAGTGTGGAGCATGTGGGTTGTGCCCATTGAGCCAAATTTTCTCTGCCAATGCCGCAAACAGCAAAACCCAACACGTCCAGTCCAGTCCAAACTGAGATACAGCCGGAATATCTCAGTAATGTTTTGTTGCATCTGTACAGGTACACAATATACTGAGCAGGCTTGTTGAAAACATCTTTCAAAATTCCTATTTGGTTCATCATCTAATAATAGCTCTACCAGAAAAGCACCGTTGTTGTTCGTCCTTGAGTACATGGTGGCCTTACATGTGCATCAGTGAGTGCATCACGTTTCTGTTCATCAGTCATCACAAATATTTTGAAAACAACTTTCAGGCCTGGGGAAAAGAGAAGAAAATCAAACTTTTTCATGAGAGTTTAAAGTAATCAATGTTCCTGTGATCATTATTATTACACCTTGTATTTTTTCTTTTCATCCACATGGGTGCGTTTCACTGATCCATGAAGTGGTCATTCAAGTGTCACTCAATGAATAGGAGGCTGATCAAGCGGAGGCTGTTGTCATAGCAACTGCCAGGGGAACACAGGTAGGGGCATGGATGATTGCCTGAACTGAAGAGTGCTTGATGAGAGGTAGGGGCCACTGTACAATCATGGCTTCGCGAGTCAGCTTCCATGTGACATAAAAGGGAGAGAAAAAACATTTTGGATGGTGCTACAGTAATTCCCAAATGTGGACAAACCACCGGTGAATTGTCTGATTGATGAACCAGATCTGTTGGTCTTCACTCCTCTTGACTGCTCCATCAGAAATCTCACAGGATTTGAACCCTGGTGATGCGATATTGAGGTCTCCCTGGACCCTGAAACTGTTAAAAACACAGTTTGAATGTGTGAATGTATAACAGAGCCTCCCTTTTACAGGACACAATATTCTCATTCTTCCAGTCCCCATTTCAAGGTGTTAGGTTTTTTCCAGTCTTGACATTAACCTTGTAAAAGGTGTTCTTCCAGACTTTGTGTGAATCATGAGGATGCTGCCTCATGTAAGATTATGGCTCTAATAGTCCTCTACAGATGCCCCATTATTGATTCTCACATCGAGCAAATAGTCGGCTTAATGTACCAAGCCAGTGGAGCAAAACTGACATCATCCAGCCGTGGCCCCTTCTTCCAGCATGGCACATAGAGATAAATGTGCCTCTAAACAAAGCAGCTTATTTTTTAAGCCCCAGCCCTGCCTGATGGAGTCATTTTGGTAAATAAAACTCTCTTTTTTGTCTTCTTATTGATTTCACAGGGTTAGTAAAGAAGCTGTGGGTATGGGGGCAGTATATGTGAGGATCTACACGCACCAATGGCATGATATTGAGCTTCTATCTTTCAGTGCACTGCTCTGCATGATGTCCTGTGACCATGCTGTGATGTCAGGTGTTTGTGGGTTAAAACTGTGCACAACAGGCACTTAAAGTCAAAGGCAGCCTTGTGCAAATAAAAAAACTGTTAGGGGATAAAACAAAGAGGACGGCAGCTGGGCTTGTCACAAGTGATGCGAAGGATGTGGAGTGTCCATGCAAGCCGAGTTTACACACTTTGATGTAATTAGTTAGTTACAAGCACACATGAAGTGCCCATTATGTGTCTTTTTAACCATTCATCCATCATTCTATCCAACAATCTGCTATATATATATATATTTCTTTTTTGCACATAAACTGGTTTACATAAGGGTCATTCAGATCTGAGTGATTCAATCACAGCTGAACAACTCTAAGTGTTTGTGTCAACACTTCATAATGTCTCTGAATTTGTCTCCAGTGGCCACTCGTGAATCAATCTCACCTTTCCAATCTGTATGTTAATAATCTCATTCCCCTTTGTTAGACTTTAAAAAACATCAAATAACGAAGTGTAATCCAGGACAAGGGCAACAGCTGATATGTAGATTGGAGAAGGAAGGACGGGGATAAAACAATATAAAATTTGGATGGATCATGAAGTCTGATGATCCTCTACAGCTTTAAAGACAATCATTACTAAACTGCACAGCAAGCTGGAGACTCAACAACAGTGAAAAAGCATGCACATTTGCATGGTTAATATACAGAATCACATCATAAAGCATCTGTGACCTCACTGTGCTGTGTTATTGTGATGATGAACTGCTTGCAGATCCCATTTCCTGATCATGTTGATCAAAGCATGCAGAGACACAGATCATGTGCTGTAGTGGGCTTGATGTGAACATACAGAACAGATCACTTGCTTTATTTAGCAGGTGACAAGGCATGGTGAATGAGATGATGATAAACACATAAACAGATCCATGTTATGGCTGCTCGACTCCTCAAGATCATCCATATTTGAAAGAGGTTCATTTAAAATTGTAGAAGATGTTTTATTATTTACAGCAGGGCTATTCAACTATAATGTTCAGGGGGCCAAATTTTCAGAAAGCTTAAGACCTGGGGGCCATACTTTTCTCTAAGCCATCATTCTTAATATGTACCGTATGTTAATTTCACACAACGCTCTTCTACATTCATAAAACTTTTATTGTGCTACAAGGAAAAATTCAATAAAACTTGGTCAAATCTGACATCTCAACCTACAGCAGTGCATTTCCTTTAAAAAAAAAAACTACAGTAACAACAGATTTTATACAATGGGCTAACTGTACTTGCCAGTGGATTTCATGCCACTCAATAAGTTACAGTAGCTGAACATTTGGAAAAAAAATTGCCAAGCAGATCTTTACAGATCAATTCTAGAACATGACATTAAACAAATAAAGACATTTATAAATGAACAAACTTTGATTTCCTGCTTTTGTCCACCAAGAGGTCAACAAAAAAACTGCAATAAGAGTCTGCATGGATGATCCATAAAACAGAAGCAAACACTGTCTTGCTTCACTTCCAAGCTACTAATGGGAGAGATTGCATTTTTTTGAATGGACAATGGCAGAGAAGGATGGTTTATATGAGGTCAGGGCTATGCGCAAACAGTGATGCAATCTCTCGTTTGTCAATGAGGAGCGAGCATTTGTTTTTATGGCGTTCATGTGAGAGAAGCTGGATTCACAGGTATATGTAGATCCAAACATCGTTAACACATAGATGGCCAGTTTTTTTGTGTTTGGAAATATTTCCACATCAGTAAATACTGTCCAAAACTTTGTAAAGCCCTCTCTCTCATGTGTACGCTTCATGTCAGAAGATGCCTGCATGTCAATGATCTCCAGTTGCAAGGCACCTTCATCAATGTCAAGTGTTGCAAGAAATTCTTGCACTTTTGGGGAAATTTGGGTGTTGGCAAATGGGTCCCTTATGAAATGCAGCAACTCTTTGGGCATGTCAAAGTCATTGAGTCTGGATGCAAAGTTGTCTCTCAACTTGTTTAAAAAGTCAAACATTGCTTGAGTTACTGTGGTCTGTGTTGACAACTTAATAAAGTCACGGAGTGAGGGAAAATGGAGCATCCTGTCTGTGAGGTCGGATAAAAACAGTTCCAGTTTTTTTTGAAATGCAGTTAGTTTTTCAACAAGATCAACCACAGTTTTGTCTTTCCCTTGAAGTCCCAGATTAAGTGCATTCAAATGATGAAAGATATCACTCAAAAAGCTCATATTTGCCACAAATCCATCATCCAGCATTTGAGAAAGAAACGTAGCTGCTTTCTTCTGCTTGCTGTTGCGGAGAAAACTGACAATTTCCTCCCTGAGCTCACAGACCCTTCTGAGAGCATTGCCCTTGCTCAGCCATCTCACATCATTATGCAAAAGCAGGTCATAATGTTCAGCTGACATGTCGACAAGTAGTTGACGAAACAGTCTGTGTTGAAGACTGGATGTTGATCTGATGAAGTTAATCATAGACATAACCGTGTCCATTGTATTTTTCAACTCACCGCTAAGTCGAGCGCATAGCACGCTCTGGTGGAGGAGGCAGTGGAGTGACTTCATCTTCGGTGCAACGGTAGACAGTCGCGCCGCAAGTCCTTTGACTCTACCGGCCATAGATGGTGCGCCGTCTGTAACCAGCATGTTAACGCACTCCAAATCAAGTCCATTGTCATTGAAAAAAGCAACAATCCTCTGGAAAATTATTTCACCAGTTGTGTGCCCTTCGAGTGGTATTAAGCCCAGGATGTCCTCTCTGAAACATTCGCCATCAAAAAAACGTACAAATAAACAAAGTTGTGCTGTGTCTGAGCTGTCAGTGGATTCGTCCACAGCCAGGGACATAACCTCAGCCTTCTTTAATTCAGCCAAAAGAGTTTCAAAAACGTCTCTGGCTAAAACATCTATCCTTCTTCCAGTTGATGTATCGGACATGGGAATTGTCTTGATGCATGATATCACCTGTTCTCTCGCTTCGTTGTCCGTAACCACCTCCTCGATAGCAGCGAGCATGCACTCTTTTACCGTTTCAGCGTCGGTGAACGGCCGCTTCTTTTTACCGAGGATCCAGGCTATGCGGAGAGAAGCTGCAGTTGCCTTCTGTTGAGCTGAACATGATCGACTGAAGACGACACGGCTTCGCTCGTAGTTTGCAGCGAGGGCTTTGATTTTCCGCTGGCGAACATCCGAACCCAGGGGATAAGTTTCATCAAAGCCAGGGTGTTTAGTTTTGAAGTGCCTCCGCAGGTTATAGTCCTTCGCGACCGCAGTGCACTCATTGCAGAGCAAACACATCGGCTTACCCTCTGCAGTTTCGGTGTACACATATTTCTCAGTCCAGTCGTTGTTGAATTTGCGATTTTCTGCATCCACTTTCCGTTTCTTTAGTGTTGACAGCGACATTTTTGACAAATCCGTTGTATGAATACTCCTGCTCCTGCTAGCTAGCCACAACTCCACCAGCGCGCAAAGGCGTTTTTTTTTTCATTAACACGCGCTGTGATAGGCTGTGAGCACAGGACCAAAGATGTTCTATTAAACAAGAGCGCTCTGCTGGTTTTTTAGGAGTTTCAACAATGACAGCCGCTCTCCGTTAGGTTAGATGGATATTTTTTATTTTATTTATAACTGATCCGCGGGCCAGTCTGAATTTTACCGCGGGCCGGAGTTGGCCCGAGGGCCGCCAGTTGAATAGCCCTGATTTACAGCATTGGATGAGATTGTTGCAACACAACGACAGCATAAAAAAATATCTTTCACGATCCAATTTGGTGCTATTTTTTTCATTACCCATGCATTATTTTGCCAAATACATGCACTTTTCAAAACAGCCAATCCGAAACCATCTTACCCCAGTAAATCCTGAAAATTGTTCTTCTCCAGGAGAAAAAAAAACAAACAAAAAAAAAAATAGTGCTGTGGGATTTAGATTTCTGCGTTCTCATTGCCATTATTCTGACAATGTTAGAGAAGGTTTCTTGTTTACAAGCTGTTAAGCTCACATGAAATTTCAACCATAACACAGTTGCTTATAGGTCAGCGAACTAAATAAATCCACAGATCCTTTCATTCAACCCTCCAGTTTTTCTTTCAGTTTTCCCTGTCTGATGTTCCTCATTACAAATTCTCCTTTCCTGCTAAATCCATCTCCATCTCGCCTTCTCTTTCTGTCTAAATGAGTGTAGGCAGTAGATGTCTAGCATACATTATTCAATAATTCCCACTGTAAATGATCTTTCAGCAGTATACAATATTCATGTATTTGTTATACTATCTGCCTTGGGACATGTGCTTGGCCCTCACAAATGGAGCTTTTCCACCTTTTGCTGCCTACCCAGTAGAGCAGAGAATCTAATTATTGGTCCCCATACTGGGAGACTTTTCCATTAAACTATTGGCAAAACTATCATCCAATTAGTACCTGCATTTAATTATTGATTTCGCATTGCAAATACCCTAACCACCCATTTACATGTAAACAAATGGGGCACACTGATTATTTTTCATCACTGCTAGAGATGCAGATCATTTAAGTAACATAAATATTAACTCTACAGCTTCTATTTTGAGCACAGAAAGAACATGCTAAATGCATGTAATGATAAATACACATCCAGGAGTGGTCATACATATTCACATCCCCCCGCTGGGCATTCATTACTGCTCCTGCTAGAGCAAAATATGCGTTTATACCCAGGAGATATGCCAAGATTTGTGTTTGTATATGAGAAACTGAGTGTTTTTGTGTATGTGCTACACATGATGTTAAGTATAGGTTGTGTGTAAAACTGAATGAAATATTGTATTTAAGAAATGGTTATGATAAATAAATAAATTTCACATCCTGCAGTCCTCACCACTCTGCACTGCAGAGATAGAAACCTCGAGAAAATTCCAGCCGGTCCAACGAGTGAAAACCTATTACTGGACTGATGCATTCAGTGCATATAGAGGTTGTGAATGAGCATCCATTATATTTTCAACAAAAAAAGACTGACTCAACACTCAATCTACTTGAACTTCAAAGCACCAGAAACCCTTCTCCTTTAGGGCCTATGTCCATTAACTGCATATTTTGTGGCAATGCTATTTTTGTATAGAAAATTAATGCAGGGGAGCATCTTCAACACTCAGCAGCCCAAGCACAAAATGCCCTCAGCCTCAGCTTTGTTTTGTTGCACAACAGAGCTTGTCAATGTCACTCCGTCCACTGGACAGCTATGATCGCAAGGACAGAGACTTCCAATCAAAAGTAAATGAAGCACTTCAATATTGAGGGCCGTGACTGCTGCCATTAGGGGGAAAAAGAAAAAAAATACATACATTTTAGTGGACATAGACCACTAATATTGAGATTCAATGTGAGTTTGAGATAATTACTTAGCTTCCTCACTTGCATTTATTTTGTGCCTTTTGAATTTTCAACTTCATTTTCAGCTACATATCAAAATTGTTAAAATAAGGTCACTTTACCTTAAAAATATTTCAACAAATAAATAAACTACTGTAAACCATGTGCCCCACACCACATGGCAGGACGCAGTTAATGACTATAAGAACAGGTTGGAACCACAGAAATGGATATTTCCCTGAGAGGAGCGAAAGGAAAGTGAAATCCAGCTCAGACAAAGACTAAAGACATCTCCCATTAAAAGAAAGGACCTAATTCAACTAAACTCAACTTAACTCAAACTTTATTTTTAGAGCACATTTAAAACAGCCAAAGTTGACGAAAGTGCTGTTCAGGTTAAAAGCAGAAAATGTGGTCCTGCATGCGTTTTCCGGTGAGGAGATGGGCAGCTGCATTATGAATCAGTTGCAGAGGGTGTTTAAGTGAGTTCTCAAGTCCAAAATACAAAGAGTTACAATGATCCAATCTAGTATTGGTTTGTCCAAGATACATGAAAGTCTTTGGCAAGGGTTTGTATTCATTTACTTGACAAAGGAGCTTCTAATGCCAATGGGCCTATCTCCTCACCTGGTCAACTCATGTCAATTGATTATGAACTGAACATGTCCCACCCAGTGACTTGATTCAAACATGTTGGTCAGCTAAGCCTGTCTTGTTTGCTCTGTTAAAGTTTGGTCAACATATGGGTTTTTATTTCAAATATTTTCTACTGCATGACCTCTTTTCCGTAGAAGAATACCGTTCAGCTCCTCTCACTTGTTTTCACACACCCATACATATAAGAACCATCAACAGCAAAAAGCATACACTGAGATGTGTTTTTTTGTTGTTTCAGCAACAATCTCTGGTGCTGATGTCAGCACATGAATCTCACTGGACATTTTCAGCATGGGCAACTGCAACTTGGATAGGCTGACACCAGGGACTGCGTTTTACTCTGCTCTCACTGTTTCTGCATTTACTTTCATTGGATTGCTGGGTCCCACTGTGTTCACAGTCCGACCATGACAATCTCATAGACTTTGGGCACAATGCAGTGAGGACTAACTGTGTAGAGTTGTTTTGTATTATTGCCCAAATGACTGAAGAGATTTATCTCCTGTTGTCCACTCTTTGAGGGTTAAGATTTATTTAACGTTGTGTGGGTTTCAATTTTAAACCATAAGATCAGAGTGGTAGCATTCACTGACCTCATTTTGCGACAGTGTGTGTCACCTCAGGAGAAATATCAGGTGGTTTAACAGTCAGTTTTAGTTCAACCCTAAGGGCCCTAAAACTAAGGTGATGAAAAAAAAAGATTCAAAATTAAACTCTTGTTCTTATCTATAGGATTTTTTCTATTTTTTTTTTTTTTTTTTTTCAAAACATATGAATTATAATGGTATCAGTCCATCAGAAGGTATTTGCTGGCTGCCAAAAATATTTGTATTTTTCCAAATTCTGAGCATTAACATTTCAATTTAACACAGACCTCTGTTATGATTGGTCAGGTCAAAACGCACCATGACAAGTCGATGGTGCCTTTTTCCCAGGTAAACAAATATAGGATGAAGTGAAATGAACATATTTTGATTATGAGTCTTGAACATTGAATATGTTTAATTTACATATTTATTTATTCCTGTACAAAGGATATTCATTGCACTGAATACTGTTATTTGAAACACAATAAGTGCAATCTGTGTACCTTCACTGCTGACCGCTGATTTTTTAAGTGTGCAGAGGAAAAGAAAAAGCAGAGAGAAATAGAAGAGTTGTGTTTGAATGTGAGAGCAGGAGCAGATCGCTGGACTCTTCTTTTCTTATCATTTGTAAGTCCGGTTTAATGAAAGTGGTAGTAATCCTGTAGTTATGCTCAGAGCTAATGCATCCCTATTGCCCTCCTTTCTCTCCAGGCAAACCCGGAGGTGTCAGACTTCATCCTCTCCCGTCCTGCCGGAGGGGATATCACCCGGTTTGATAAATGATGAATTCCTGAAGGATGGCCTGCAGTCAGTCAGCAGACAGAAAATAGCTCACAGCTCACATGACGAATGTTACCCTCCCCACACACTCCATTTGACCCTAGGAAAGATGGACAGCCTGCCTCGCTGTTATTTTTCCACTATCTTTTTTAAACAACAGGCTTGACTGTCAGTAATGCCAACAATTACCACGTCCACCCACCAAATGGGTACATTTTCAAGGGACAGATTTAATTCCTTTAACATACGCGTGAATTGATTGTTGGCTTCAGAATCATTAATTAAGGCACGGGACATTTCCTGGCAAGCTGCGCATTGATGGAGAGCAGATCATTAGTGGCCCTTTGGGTCCTTTTAATACACTCTTCCGACAGTGGGCAATTCAGCAGTGACTTGAGTAGGAGGACATAGCCCGCAAATCAACCTTGTTGACCTGTAATTTGCTGTGGGCTGGATATCAGCTTCACTAAATATAAGAAGACACCCCTTGGTGTTTCCCAGCTAATGCCTTAACATTAGCTGGCTTGGGAATTGCAGTGGAATTGTTTGTAGGGGAGCCATTACTTTATTATTTATTTATTTATTTTCAGAACCAAAATATACACTTTGCATAACTTCAGCCAGATGTTACCCAACACCCCAACGTGTTCACATGAGCACATATTAACTCTACTAATACTGTAGGTGAAATAAAGTCACATGACTTTGTTGGTACAACAGGAGTTGCCTTTTTTTCAAACAGGCATATTTTCTCAGTATTTCATCACGTGTCGGTATTGACCTAAGGTGATTTTGTCCAATGTAAACCTTGTTGAAACTTCAGACAAAGACTGTTTGTTGCACCACTTTGTAAACATGTTTTTTGATGGTATTTTGGAAACAGTGCACTTCCGAAGTACTGCAGTTTTTAGCTGCTCTGCATTGGCTTCTTTTATTACAAAGTTTTTGATTGATTTTGGCTTTACTTTTGAGGAGTTGTCTTTTTGCCCATTATTATAAAGTCAATAACGAGAACTGTTTATTTATCCAGAGGAGTCAACATATAAAAAAGTGATGCTGATTTGGAACTAATGCTTAAATGAGCAGGATTGCCTGGAGTTATGGGAATCACAAAACTGATCTTTGTGCACTTGAACCACCGTTGCTCTTTGCCATTTATTTCTTCTGTCTATATCTCATTATCTGCCTGTATTTCTTCAGTAAGTTGTGTGGATCTATATTAACTGGTGAGTCACATAGAGGACGATGTCGGTTCAATAGCAATGATCACCAATCCTGAAATCAATTGTGTCCTTATTTCCCCACTTGTAAGTATTGGCAGTTTGATAGATCTCATAACTTCAGGGTATTGCATGTAATTAAAAGGAGTGAAAGGACCCTGGCGGTGACAAAGCTTTGCATTTCAAATGACCTCACCTCTTCAGAGCTCACATTCTGCTGGAAAAAAAGGAAACAGAAAAAAAAGAAAAAAAAAATCTCCTGCAGCAGCATTGACCTCACCTTGAGCAACATAAAACAACAGACTGGTAAGACGCCACATTAAAGTGAGTGTCCCCACTCATAGCACACTGTAAAAGGCTAGTGACCTTTACGAGACGGAAGCGCTCACAGTCCATTGACTATGTACTAAGAGTGATGGTGAAAATGACATGCTTTCTGAGAGCTCTATCTTTGGACACACATTAAAGAGAGAAACGATGAATCAATAGGTTGCTTAGTCTCAAAGGGATGTCTCTATGGGGTAAACATTTTGTGAGGGTGGTGGCAGGTCTCTTGTGGCCTCAGAAGTGGTGGACGAGCCAGACTTTGGGTCACAAATCAAATGAAGCTCTCGATTGCATCTTCAACCAACATTGATTTCCTAGCTGGATGGATGACCACAATTCAATGTCTGCTCCCTGATTAAACATCTGCAGCACGTTTGACAGAGCAGTGGAGGTTATCTCCTGATCGTAACTAGTACCACTGGGAATCCATTGTTGATTATCAAGTGATTAGAGCACTGAGCAACTTCTTACTAAACATGAATTCTCTGATACACTGTAGAGGTGGACTTCTGCCAGTTTAATTGAGATGATTTTGGGGGCCCTAACCCTTATGGGTAACTAATTTGTGCATCAAGGATAACGAAAGTGAAACTGTCTTTGTATCATTAAAGGAAAAAAGACAGCACTCCAGTCAGAAACATCTCCTGATCAAATTAAAAAAGTCCTTGGTCATTCATTCTTTGCCTGCCCATATCATGCCAAATCATAATAGCATTTAGAGCCAGCACCAGATCACAAAATGCTATGATTGCCTTTTCAAATGATTTCTGTGAAACTCCATTACCGTCCATTCCTTTGAAGCATTTAAAGGTGAGGCCAAAACAGCAGGTCACTCTGGCTTTTGGCCCCTTCTGTCTGAGACAAAAAGAGCCATTTGCTCTTTGAAGCTGAATTAAACACCAGTTAAAAGTAAAGAGAAATATTTGAGAACGGCTTCAGTTGATAGAATTATTGTTCCCATCACTGTCAAGTGACCATGAAAGAAGCATCTGATCCTGTATATTTGAATCCAAATGTTAAGGTGAACAATGGTGCAGGGGTTGAAATGTGGTGCCATGTTGCCTCCGGTAAAAAAGGTTTAAAAAACACAAAGAGCAGCTCTACCAAGAACAGAGGAAGCTTCAATTTTCACAGCCAGACCACTGCCCAGTTTTATTCGATATCTTGCTGAACACCTAAATAAAATGTGCAGTAAGGAGTTTTCCCCTTCAAGGAGGATGTAAACGGATAGGGTGCTCTGCTAGAGTGGATTTGGGGGGCGCAGCCGAGGCTGACTAATCAGAGGGTGCTTGGGAGAGCATTAAGACAGACGTGTGGAGGGGAAATGTGACACCTGGAAATTACACAATGTAATGGAATCAGCCAAGTGGTAAATGTAGCTTTTAAATAGGTTTTGTGTTCTCCATTAACTTGCCAGACACTGATTGGTCCTGACAGCAAGGGAAAGTGACGGTCAGCGTGTTGCCCCCTCCCTCCAGTACAGCCTGTACACTCGCTCTGTCTCACACACACACACATAGAAGCCTTGGCACACTCAGATGTACACACAACTCTCACTGTGGGACACAAAGTTCTTTGTAGTTAGGTGGGGGGGTTCTTGGAGCCAAATGAGAGTCTGGCTGGATCTGGGTACAGGTGATAACAGCACAGTGGCTGCAGTTATGCTCAATTGCATCCTTTTGTAGTTGGAGGTGTACATGCAGGCTTAGCCAGGCCAGTTCCATCTCCATAGCATACACATTCAATAATCTCTTAAGTCTGAAATAATGTTCTTTGATAATAATTAGAATAGTGTTTTATTAATATATTTGAAACAAACTGTAGGGGAAATGATTCATGTGTTTTGGTTGTTTTGGAACTATTCTGTTTACTTATTTCAATGCTCAGACGGAGAGGTAATGCTCTTCAGAGTTGTTTTCAATCAGTTCTGCACAACTCTAATTTCTCTGTGAGTTTTCTGATTTAATTTCCTGCTGAGAGTGGATTGGATTTTTATTTTATTAGCAAGATAGGATTAACAGGCTCATTGGTTTGATCATATTTCATAGTAAGAACATAAAAAAAGCAATGACTCATTGTGCTTTATATTCAGCCATGACAAAATTGCAATCTTTTTACCGACTTAGTGAGAAAATGTCTAAGTTTAAGTGTCTTTTTATATATCTGGGACACGACTCCTTTTAAACACAATACAGAACATTTTCACTCTAGACCAAGAGGATGGTTAGATGGCATTGAGATGGCCTCTTGGATAGGCATCCTAGATAAACATTAGTTAAAAAAACAAACAGCCAAAATTGACTTTCTTTTACAAGGTTGTATCTACTGGTTGATGTTATGGTGGCTCTGCCCCCTTTCATTTAGTCAGTGCAGGCGGGTGCAGCCAGCAAAATTTTGCTCTTTAAGCTGGGATGGTGGCAAAAAAAAAAAAAAAAAAAAAATACAGAATACCTCAATAAATAGGCTACTTTTGTACTTCTGTAAGTGCCACATCCTGCAATATTGGTTTGCGAAAGAGGGCCTTATGATATACATATAAACAACTTACTCTTGGGAATCTGCTCAAGAAAAATCATGCTTTTAACTCGTTCTGTCTATCCCATCCTGGGAAATATTAGACATCTGAACAATTTATTTTGCTTCCCAGCATATTGCAAAGCAGGTGATGGAGATAAATAAATGCTTTTTTGCAAATTTCCCCTGTGCTATCTTTGAGAAAAAGGGAGTAGTATGTGTTTCAAGACTACATTTTTTGGGACTGTGATTTTAAGACTGGTTATTGTTTGAGATGGCTCCACCCTGTGCATTAGATCACTGATGACCTAAGTTTAACTGTCTATTGTTACCGATTACCACATGTAGGTGTGTCAGTTTTTGATTCAAGCCATACCTGAAGTAATGAATTTTGCAAGAGTCATGGGAATTCTGAAAGTGCAGCCTCCAGCTCAGCAGACACATAATACTGGTGGTAGTTGTGAATTCTCCTGGATAAAATGTCATTTTGACCACTCGGTTGCTAGGCGCTACCCAAGTAGCTGCCTGTTGCAGCAGCTCTCTCGTCTTTGTCCGTTTCTTGTAATTTTTTCGTCTCTTTTTCGTAATCTTTGTATTTGGAGTGGATCATCACTTTGTATGGTTCATTGTCGGTCACGGACACCAAACTTTTTGTGGCTTCGGCGGTATTTTTTACTACTTTTCTCCTGTGTTTGTCTGGAGATCCTACATGTAACCATGGCTGCATTGTTTACATGCGAAATTAGCTGTTAGCAGCCTGTAGCATGTCAATGCTAACTAGTGTAGGGCTTGATGATTTCCCTCGAGCTGAGGAGGAGGAGGTGAGGATGACGTGCTGGTTCTCGGATGTGAGCTGGGAGGTGACGATGTGGACCTGTCCTTCCATCCATCGTTGTTGGGAACGTGGGATCCAGCTCCGGGGGATGGATGAGCTAGCTGTGCTAACCCAGCGGCATCGTGCTGTTCACGGACGTGGCTGACGGAGCTGACATCGGACGCCGCGACACATCGGAGGAGCTTCACCTGCTGTGAGCAGACAGGATCCAGGAGACAGAGACTGAACAGACTGCTGGGGAGGCTCAGTCCTGGACCCTGTGGAGGTGGAGACTGGATGGGCTGGAGAGTGGTGGACGGGATGTCGTCATCTAATTTCTTATGGACCTTTTTGCACTTTCTATACTCTTTCTTACTTTTGTTTTCTTAAATGCTGCGGTGACTCCTGAATTTCCCCTCGGGGATAAATAAAGTATTTTCTATTCTATTCTATTCTATTTTCATTTATATAGCTATGTAAAATATTCTCTGAATTGATTGCCAGTATTATAAAGTACTAATTTAATAATTACCATTTCCCAAAAGTATAACCAATATTTATCTGAGTGCTTTTTTACATGCTATTGTGTTTTTTCGTACTGGAGAAGAAGCATGGTTCAACTTGAAATTGAAACTGCAACTTTATTGCAGAATACAGTCATTTCCTATTATGTTCTGGGCTATACAAGTTCATGTAACCCAGGCATGCAGTAAAACACTTAGCATGTCAAACAGCATGCAGCACATTAACTCACTCTATGCTCGGGTATGTACCCAAGTTTCGATGTCTACATTGCTGCCAAAAATGTGAGTGGGGGTAGTGAGTGCTGTTTGCCTTGCCTTAGCTCAGAGCTGTTACATGCTCACCAACATGTGGGAGTATGAACTGGCTCAAGGGGGCCCACACAGTGCCATGAAGCTCATAAGCCTCAGCCTTCATACGAACCCTGCAGTCCTTTCAATGCAAATGAGAGAGGAAAAGAGAGGAGGGCTTAGTTGGGTATGTTCAGTATCTGCCTCCCTGCTTTTGCATTTCAAATGAATAAATGATAAAAGCACACTTTTTAGTCAGTTGGTGACTGTCCTCTCTCGCGCTTTCTCACCTCTTTCATTCACTGAGCTCTCCCTCCCGCTCTTTCCACCCTCTAACCACCCTTCCTCTCATTCTGAGTTTACTCTGACTTTGCCTCAGCTGCCTGGTTATTCTATTTCTAAAGTTGCTTTTGCATAATATCTGAAGCTCATATTAAGAGGCTAATTCAGTCAGTTATTCCAGTCATTATTCTAGCTATTAACTGCATTTGTTTAAGGGCTTTTGGACCAACTTTCAAAGAAATAATAAAAAAAAAAATCAATCAATTAATACAATTAAAATAGATTCTCAGAATTTATCGTTTCGCTCAGACCTGAAAACGGCGAGGTTTTCTTGTTTTGTTTACAGGATGGGCTCCCCCTCCTGACAACTGTTTCCTGCTCTGCACTAGTGCCTTACAGGCCCCTGTGGTAAATGCTATTTTGGTGTGCATGGAATTAATGGGCCATTACCATTTCTCTTACAGGAAAATACAGGTGACCGTGATGTTAAAATGGTGGGAGGGTGTGATTGAAATCATGCCCTACCTCAGAGACTGTGGGGGTGGGAGAGAGTATGTTAGAGTCAAACACCTATTGCTGTAGGCACTAAACTTTGAACAATTCAAGGTAAGAGAGATCCTCATACTAAATACAGCACATTTATAACATGTGGTAGTGTCAGAATTGTTTTGAAACAATGTAGATTATCATTAAAAAAAATTACTCAAGGGCTTATCTGTGCATCTAAAACTTAGAGCCTACACGTTAGCAAGCAGTTAGCATTCGTTTGGGATCAACCAGAATTTATTTTGTGCGAAAGGGCTGCGCATCCTTTGGATTCAATTTTATAACAGGCAATAAAAAGGATTGCCTTCAGACAAGACAACAATGTACGTGATCCAGTGTCTAACAGTACAAAATTTAAAATCAGTAAAACTAAAATGTGCCCTTACAAACACGTTTATTTCTTTTTTTAAATCTCAGCTGAAAGTTGAGCCCTTGTTGCAAAGTTGACAATGAAAGGAAAGTGTGTCACTATGAATCTGAGATGATACTTCATTCTCAGACTTTTCATCCCTGACGCAGTGAAGAGTTACGGTTTTAAATTCATCTCTGTACATTTTGTGTTCTTATAACCTGACATGTTGTGTAGAAAAAAGTTTGTTTTTTTTCCCCCTTTAAGGCTTCTTTAATTCAAGGCACCACATTAATGTATGACTGAGAACATATCCAGCTGTATGCCCTTTAAGTACGAAAAGAAAATATTAATTATTCAGAAAAAAATGTCTTTTAAAAATTATACAAAAAGGCCATTATAGTATTAATAAAGGAGGAGACAACTTCTAATCTTGGTTTTTGAACTATGCAATGCAAAGAAGTCTTTGGATCTGATCTTTTTTCTCTACGCTAATTTCAACAATTTGAAATAAAAAAGTTAGGATTCTGAACTACTTGTAACATAAACAATGATGAAATTCAAACTTTAACTATTTTTCTGACACAGGGTATTTAATCTCAGCAGCAAAGGCCTCTGCAAGCAGAAAAAAAATCTGGGACAAATTCATTCATTATTAATCCTGCTTTATTTCTACACTTTCTCATTTGGTTATCCACTTTCTGAAATGGCAGCGCTCATTTGCCTCCAAACATTAATGATTCAGGATTTATGCTGGTGTTCAGACAGATACTTTCACACTTGTGGTGTTGTGCATCAGCAATGCTTTGTTTCATTGTTGGATTCAGAGAGTCCTTAACTTATTGGCTCCATATAAGTATGCATGTTTCTGTCAGAGTTTTTTATTTTTTCCAACAGACTCCAAGATATATTTTCATACGTTTGTTGTGAAGTGTTCATGACTGGAACATTTTGAACTACTATGAGCATGTGAGCCAGAAAGGGTTTGACTCATCTTTGGTGGAGATCACTCTACAGAAGGAACAAAACAACCATGAATATGTCAAAGGGAGTCTTGCTTTAGCACAACAGCAACCTTTTATTCTGTACTTGAAAATTTAACTGCACCTTTGGGTTTGTACAAAAACAACTGTGCACTGAAATGTGTCTGCCTGTGTTTTCTCCCCTCACTTTGCTTTTTGATTAGAGTTTTTATTGGGCTCAGAATTTGCCACATTTAGTCTTTAATAAAACCAGTCTAAATTTTATCACATTTCCTTTTTGCCAAGCATCAGTTGGAACCGTACACGCCTTGTGAAAACTCTGAAGGCATGATGCGAGACGAGTCTTATCGGCAAAGACAGATGGGATTGTTGATAGTTGACAGACATGCTGATATCGGATTTTGGTTTTATCTCCAATCACTTCAGAGGGAGAGGAAATCCTGACAGCCTGCATCTTCAAAGCGACAAAAGGCCAGAAACACACCGTGCTCAGACAGATGGAGAGGATGTGTTTTTAATAACCTCAGTGCCACTGCGGCCCAGCAATGATGCCAGACGCAGGGGGTGCCGGCGATGGATGCAGCGCTGTTGTGCCTTCTTTGCTCTCACATCTGTAAGGTGGCAGAGGTGATAACATCTTTTCTCGGATTATAAGAATGGCAGTATGGTAGGAGGGGCACTTGTGATGTGGTACTTGCTCTTTTTGTTTGCTTTGAAATGTTAATATCTCCTTTAGATGTTGTGAGATTGAAAGGCTTCAGCCAGATGTCAGGAAATGTGAGTTTCTTTGAGGTTTCTAATTTGATCGCTGTGTAAATCCCCATTCCTGTGGGCTACATGTTGAGGTTCATATAGTAAGACAGGCTTTTTTGTTTGTTCATTATTTACTCACAAGTAAATGCAACCAAAGTCAGGTCACAGCCATTTATCTTAAGTAGCAGAGAGTAATCTATGTGACGTCCCTGCAGCTGGACTGACATCTCACAAGCTTCAGCAAAGCTGCTTTAACTGTCTTGCTGACAGTTACAGTGAGAGCCGCGGCTGACCGCAGAGCGTTAATGTGAACTGATCTTGTCTTTGAACAGCTCACTGAATACTAATGTCAACAGTCATGCTCGCTTTTCATTAGCATTATGAATCACTGCTTTGGTTCGTTTCACTGTTGCTCTTGTGACTCAGGACTGTGTAGGTTAGCCTATGTTAGCATAACCATGCATCAAAACCTGGAAGACTCGAGTGCACTTTGAATCCATGTAAAGTTCACAATTGACCATCAGAAGGGAAAGAGTTTCAAATGATCACTCACACATACTGTGACATCAGAATTTTGTTTTACAGTTAAGCAGTAAAACACAGAACCATGTAGGAAAAAAGACCTGTTCATTTGTAAATAATAAAGAAAAAACATAATTACTTTATTTGAATGGTAGAATTATGGTATTCAATATTCAATGGTAACAACAAGACACTGTAGCTAAAAAAGCTGTAGCGTGGTAACTATTTTCAGCCACTGGCACAGAGCTCTGCATTCATTTAAGACAAACTAAGAGTGTAAGTCAGTAGGAGAAAACATATACACAAAAGTTTAGAATTCAGGGCTGAGTGCTGATCTCTATTAATAAGCAAGAAGAGCAGAATCCAGACAACTGTAAATTTCTGTAAGCTTAATAATATTATTAACATGCTAATGATAAGCATATTTGTTGGTAACTGTGGTAATCTTATTACAAGTTTAGGCTAGCAAATATTTAAGAAGCTTGGGATGTTATTGGCTTTACCAGAGTTGAGCTTGCAACTGATCATGGTGGTTATCTTTACAGAGATGTTCTTCATATTCTTACAATAAAAATATGATATTTAGATTTAGGTGTCAGCCAAGTATTACTTTGAAACTATTGTCTGCTCTCATTAATTCCACCTTTTACTTTATCTAATTGTTCAGGTTAGCTTATCAAATTGTGTTTTGTTTTGTATCTTAATGCACTTATTTTACTGTTCACTTGCTGTATGCTACAACATAAAAAATTTTTCACCTGGCCCTCTGAGCAAGGAGTTGTTGGTGGGATGTCCTTTCACAGTCATCTCTGGATGTCTCTATGTAATCTCCCGAAGATGTAGACTGTTACTCCAAATGACCTCTTTTTCAAAACATCTAGTGAACATCCATTTAAAAAGTCCACAGTGCCTCTATGTACCCCTTTGTAAAAAATGTTTGCAAACTTTTAAAATCTAGAAAAAGGAATTTGTACAAACATTTTTTGTTTTTTTAAGTTTTTTTTAATTTGTATTTTTTTTTAACTTCTGTCATTTTTAAAAAATGTAGCATTTTTTTTTAAATTCAAAATTATTTGAAACTTTTACAAATTGTTTGAACACCATTTTTTGAATGTTATGAATTTTAAAGTTTTTGAAATCATTGAAAATTTTGAAATAGAATTTTTTTTTCAAAATTCTGGAAATTTTTTATTTTTAAAACATTTTGGTATTTTTGGACATTTTGAACATTTCATTGAAAATGAAAGATAAGACAACATACTATATCATAAATATACATATAAAAAAAACCTCTTGGTTTAGATAATTAATCACGAGATTTTATCTATGAATAGAGTTTTAAACACTTTTTAGTCTTTATTGTGAAGATTAAGTTGATTTTGTGGCTTTGGAATTACTTTAATCCAGGTGATCTTGGGAAAAAGGACTCCTATGAAAGTAAAGGTAGCTGACCCCTAGGTTAGAGGAATTTCAAAGCTTTTAAAATTGATCCTGACGGGGACATGTTTGACCCACATTTCTTGTCAAATGTCCAAGAAATTTCCAAGATATTTCATGTTCTCTATTTCATAAACTCAGATGTCTTAAGTCATCTTCTGCTTGCCAACTGCTACCTGAATTCCCAGCGCAATGGAGGAAATGACAAATCTGTCCCCTTCATTGTCTTTACTGACTCAGCTATACCTAAAATACCGTGTACAACCATTGAACTACCTATCCCTAAAAATAACAGCAGACTGTTGACAAGCAGCGGGGAACCTCAGGCTCAATCTATGCACATCTGTCAGGCAGGTTTGAGCAAAAGCATGCTGCATTATTAATGACGTGCCGCTTAGGGAGACGCTGGAGGCCAAGCCTAGGGAGGACATCTGTCAAAGAGCAGCATATCTCTTTCGAGGCTTGCGTACTTCAGTCCAGACTGGCTTGAGGGAATTTGGAGTGTGTGAGTGTGTGTGAGAGGGGGTTCTTCTTAGTTGACCTTCAATTTCCTTAACCTTTATTCACCACCCATTCTTCCCAGCTCATTTTCTTACATTACTATTCTCTCTCGCAGTGTGGTTTTTAGCAGCTTTGTCAGACAACACACTTGAGGCTATTTTAGAACTCATTGGTTTAATTGGCAATAAACTGCAATTATTTCTGCAGCTGCAGACTGCATTTCTAAGCTGCTACAAACTGAGGCACATTGAAAAGAATGTTGAACCAGGGAATGAAAAGAATGCCAGCGCCAGCTTCTCTGGGATCTCTCCCTATCCGTCCTGCACGGCTGCATGGAGAGATAATAATTACTGCTGAGGGGGGAGCCAAGTTCACCTTAAAATTTCCTCTGCACCAAAGGAGTCAATTTCTTCTCCCCTGCTTTAATAATAATACATTGGTGGGCTTGTCCAAGGCTTTCCATGACTCAATAAAAAATAGATGAATAAATAATAAGCTCAATTGGAGGCACTTGGTAGACATCCATGCTCCAGCTTCTTCTCTCTTACACTGAAACCTCCCTATTCCCTTTTCACATGCAATATTCAAACTCTCAGGAATGCAAGTGTTTGGTTGGAAACCCAACCTGTACACACACACACACACACACACACACACACACACACACACACACACACACACGCACACACACGCACGCAAATATGGCACTAAGCATGCTTTTTCTGAAGACCTTTGTGTTCATTGCATTTATCTTACTACTGCAACCACTTGAAAAAAACGAAAGTATTAGCTGATAAATGTATGTTTGCATCTGTAAAAGCAGTGTCTGGAGAGAGAAAAATGATGTTAGCAGCTCTTGAAACACTGCAAGAAAGGACTCTTGTGTCAGTAATTGAAAATGTATTGGAATAACATGAAAAGTCTTGTTCTCTTTTGGCCTGGCGTGGATAGGTAATGCTTTTCTGAGGTGAAATATCAAGCTTCTCCCTTGCTACCAATTCTTTTTTATATACCACATGATCAAGATGAGATTGTTACAGGTCACTTGTGATTTAAAATACGCAGAAACATACGAGTGGCGTAAAGTTGCTCCACCAGTGAGCTTGCATTATGTGGGACCCCCACCAGCTCTGTGTACAGTCCGTCTCTTCTTTCTTGCAGCTGGGCTCCATGCCTAGACAGCTAAAGCCACAAGATGGTAGACCTCCCAGTGTTCTAACCCTATCAATGGTTTACAACCTACACAACAAGCCTCACCTCATCCATGATTTAGTGAGTGGCATCCAAAAACCTTTTACCTGTTGACTCCAACCTTGGCTTGGTTCATTTTGAAGGTTTGTTGTTGTAGTTAGGTGAAAACAATCTGGCATTAACACTCAGTATGTTTACATGCAGCAGTCTGACTGATGCCATTGCTCAATTATAAAGTCACAGCAGATCAGACTTCTGGCTAAAATCGCCTCCCTCTGTTTCCATAGGTGGCGCTGTGTTCTTTTTGGAGAGGGAAGCTACATTACTGAACTAGCTCAGGTTAACCCAAAAAGGAAGTAACGTTCCAATAATGATGGCCTAGATGGATGTCGCTGTAGCTCTTGGTGTTTTTTTTTTACACACTATGCATGGCAATTTCATTACATTTAATTTTTTTATTTTTTTTTTGCATCTTAGTACAGAGACCCTATTTATCATGGTCATCTACTTCCTCTGTCTGGTGTAATTTGCTTGTGCTGAACGTGTATCAAGACCTGCCAAATCCAGCCACAGTCAGATAGCAACCACATTATCTACATGCGTACATTTTCAATCTGACTAAGCTGTTTACATGCATTTTAATAGTCTGATCTTGTGCTCATAGTATGATTTCTTAAGCTACATGTAACTGTGAGCTGGAATCCTGCAAAAAAAGTAGTCTAGCATATTTGCTGTGGAGGGATACATGTAGTTTCGCAGTTGTAATATGACCACTGTTGATTGTTCAATGATGCTGTTTCCTACAAACTAAGTGCAGTTCTTGGCTGGGCTTTGCAGTCTATAAAGTGCTGATATCACACTCAGTCACTCATTATCTTTTTGTGGTAAATGTAAAGAGTGACTCTTAGTGATTGTAGTTTTTGTCTTTTGTACATTGCTTTATCAAAATCAACCTAGTTACAGCAACTACAGACATCAAATAGGCCTTTTCCTGACGCCCTTTGTTTTTGAAGGTCATATAAAAGCATCTGTATCAGGCTCAATTTGTTTCATAACCACAAACCTCTCAGGGAAGTTTAATTGGCACTCTACCAGACACAAAAAAAAGAAAATGAATTGCAGAATACTTTCCCTTTTTAAAAATGAAGTTGAAAAGAGACTATCCTATATGAGGAGAAGACGTGTTAACTAAAAAAAAGCACACCTTGTTTCAGCAGGTAATAGCCACCTATCAGCCGTGTAATGTACCATTAAGAGGTACAAGGTCTGGTTGAAGAGGGGTGTTGAAAGGTTGTGCAATTAACCCCTGAGAATTGAAGTGTTTACTACTGAGACATGAATCTGTTGTGTTTGTGTTTATGTGAGCGCATTTTTCTCTGCATTTGTTTCCCACCATGTGCATGTATAGGCCTGCGCATGTGCATGTGTGAGTATATCTCTCCGGCAATGGGACCTTGGACAGGAGAGTAATTGATTCAGAGAATCTTCAAATCAATTCTTGGACAGCTGGGGCCGAGGAGATTAGAAGTGAAGCACAGGCGGCCCGGAGTGCAGTCAGACAGGCCCCAGAGCAAACAGTAATCTCAGGTTTATAGACCTGGGGGAGATGTACCTGTTTTCTCTCATTTCGTTCCCTCTTGCTCTCCAAGCAGTGACAGTCTATATTCGCTACTAACCACTTTTCCTTCTCTAAAACGCTACTCTCCCCCTCCTTCCATCTGTAGAGCGTCACAATAAAAAGGGGCTAAAAGCTCTTGCTGACATCAAGTTAAGATTTCTATGTTAATCTACTGTGTGACTGAAAGCATATGGGGGAGGATGGAGACTGGCTGATAGATGCTGTCAGGTGACTTTTGACCTTTTTATTCACTGCGTTTTCTTCAAATCGAGCTCATTGCAAAAGTAGCCAAGTCAGAGGAGATTATGTGGCCCAGCAGCTCAGAGGAAACCACTTAACCTAATGAAGTAAATAAGGTAATGTGTTCAAAGGTCATTTGTATAATTGTTTTGCTTGGACCGAGTGCAGACGAATGATGCAGACCTTTGTCCCACGTCTGAAATATATCTTACTGCTCTTTCCAATTGATTGAATTAAATCACAAGAGTAAATCCGTCAGCTTAATGGTGGAAAAATTGGCCTTAGAAGGAGGTAAGAAGGAGTAATTTTAAAGAAAGCTCAGGAACAGACAGCCCCACAGGCTGCAGCTGACACAAAATAAACCCTCACGACTTACGCTGTGTGCCATATCTGCTGTTGGACTCCTGACTGCTTTTGTAATTCTGCCTCTGAGCAGCCAAGAAAAGTACAGTATATAAACCCCTAATTAACAGGAGCTCACATGGTCCAGTGAATGCACCTTTGCATTCACACAGCCAATCTTGACATAAGATGAAAACATGCCCCAAATCTGTGATAAAATCTCCAGTGTTTTAAATTTTTTGACAGCTGAACATAGTGAAGTCAGGCAGTGTAGATACATAAATCCCACACACGGGATATTCTCTGGCTGAAATGAAACAGACAGGCTTATTTTCCCCTCATTACCAAGTTTAATATCCAGGGAAGCCAAACTGTCTGAATGAAAGTATTTTAAAAAAAATGTAGATTTGGCTTAATATCATCCACAAATGAGGAATGAATACACTCCACAATGACTCACAGCGTATTTTCCTCATGACCATTTTAATAAGCTGTAGGACAACTGTTTACTTCTGCGACATAGCGGCGACTCTGGAATAAAGAGATAACATGTTTGCAAAGAAAAACAACAGAATGCAAAGCAGTACAATTGAGCTGACACTACCAAATGAGCAGTTACCATAATGCTGTATAGTCTTCTGGGACAAATGAGTCACTCATGCTTGATTTATCAGTCTGCTCATCAAACTACCTCATGTTCCCTGTCCATTTGGCACTGCAGCACTGAAAAAAAAGCTTTTATTTGAAATGCTAGTTGTTAAATCAGAGGAAAGCTTTGAGATCTGTCACAGAATGAAGACTGACTGCAAATTTCAGGATTAAGCAGGATTATGTGGAAACACCAGTTTTAGTATTTTAATCAAAATGAGTTACAAATTCTCTCTGTTTTACCTTGGATTTGTGCAAAGATTGCAAGTTTTTAATTTTTGTTAAGACCAAACAAGTTACTTGAAGCTGATTCCTTGGGCTCGAGGACAACATTGAAAAACTATCTAATAATCACTACACACAGCCCTCATCTGCATATGTCTGATACAGCTTTTTCTTTGAGAAATGTGAGATCAGACCTGTGGGTCCTCACAGAAACAGCTCAGTGAGAAGCTCAAATTGAAAATGTTCTGAGCACAGAGATTAAAAGAGGAACAATAGCTAGAGGTGGGATATCTCAGTCAGCATATTCCTGCAGGAGGGAGCTCAAATGAGGCCCCGTAACAGGATGAGACTAGTGTCAGCTGTGTGGTCACATTGATGAGAACAGTGGATCGTGCTCACTCTATCAAAGAGATGACAGGCTCTTAAGGTGATTACAGGCTGATTAGCTTTACAGTAATCACAGGATGATTCCTAATACGGAAGTGATTGTTGCTCCACAGTTCGTGGCCTCATTCGTGGATGATGAGTAAGATGTGGCCCGGCAGATGAGAAATTGTCTGACCGTGTTCAGTGCACGTTGGAACATGATGAATTCAACTTCCATTGAAATACTGTCATAACGCATTGTGCTGCCTGTCCCTCAGTCTGAAAATAGAGCCATTACTTTCCCTGCAAATAAACTGATGCTTTCCGGGCAGGATGCAGACCTTGGGATATAATTGATACCAGTGGTGTTTTACCCAAGACTTCATTACCTACGTAAACAGACATCCAGGGTTGATTGATAATATATGAACAAGAATTAGAGTGTAAAGTGAAATGAAGGTTCAATTGAGGATTCGGTCGCCCGTTGTTTTGAGCACACTCCCTGATCAGCATTCCAATGATGAGGAATCTTGTAAGATAAGTATTCACATTTTAAATATATTTTATTCAAAATGTTCATTCACTATGTTATCATAGTGTGTAGGCATACAAATATGAATCATCCCTCAATGCTGGTGAGAACCTCTAAAGTTTTGCTTGCATTTGATCAGAAAATCAAGCATTTGGCAAATTCAAATTTTAAAATGATGACAGTTGTCTTTCTGAAATCTAGAAAGAACTGTTTTTAAAGAAAGTAAGAATAAGAAAAAAAAATATAGACATTTAAAAGTGCAAGTATAAGGAAATAACATAAAATGAAATACCCAGGAAGACAAGAAAATAACCTGTATGTATAGTGCAGATAGTCCAGCGTTGTAACAGTCTAAGATATAGGAAAGAGAGGTGCATCTGTGTCCATGCTTGTTGTCACCATTATTTTTCATGTTCAAAATTTAGAGGTCTACCAAAGTCACGAGAATACTCCTTCTGGGGGAGCTGATTAAGCAGCAAAATCTGGTCTAAAAATACGAAGCTAATAAGGATCCATCCAGAAACCATGTACACAACCAAAAAAAAAAAAAGAACAATTTTTGGCTAAATAGTTAAGTTCTCTATTGGCACACACTGTATGTTGGGAAAACTTTTCCATAAGTTGGCTCAACTCCACCTCTTTACCTCTGGCTGGGGTGATCAAAAGTAAGATTGAGTTGGCATTTCTAGTATGGCAACCACCAAGTTAATGCTTTAGAACTCCTCTTTAGAGACAGAAAGTTGAGATCACAGATACTATGTCCATGCATTATACATACCATGGGGACAATAACAAAACATTTAAGTAAAAGTCTTTCTGTTGTGTCAATAATTTTTAAGTATGGACAATAAAGGTGGACAATCCAGTTAACATACATGGGTATCAGGAGAGCCATGTGACAATACCTGACTGAGATCCCCATTTAGTGTCAATTGATCCAGCTGGATGCTATCAGTACACTTTGCTAATCTGGTCGTTGTTTTCAAAAACCATGCTACTAGCATGATTAAGAAATCAGATGGTGTTTCAGCATTAATTTAGGAACTACATTTTAGATGCTCACTGCATCTCATTATATGCAAATATCCTTGATGATGGTGCCGTAAAAATTAGAGGTGGCTGATTAGGAATTTTGGTGTCGATCCGATACCAAGTAAATACAGGGCCATTATCACCAACCACTGACCTTTTTTTTTTTTGTTATTTTTCTTTTGTTTATGTTGTTAAACCTAGGACAGAATTTGGTTAAAGTTTAAGAGTGACAACAAAATACTTTACTGTCATAATAAACATTTATGTTCAGAAACAATGGTACAGTAACAAAACAGCTTTTCTCCAAACCATTTTTTTATGTGTGCAATTCTTTTCTTGAGATAATAATGTGTAAAAAATCATCACTTAAAGGTAAAATTAAAACAAAGTATTTATTTGTATTTATCTTTTTACACTGGCATGATTCGATATTGATACCAACGTTTGTATTGATATTATCAATATTTGGATCGATATGCCCACCTCTTGTAGAAAAGGTAAATTCAGAGGACAGGTAAGCCCTTTAATTGGCATTTACCTCTGGTGTGAAGGTGAAAAAATGTATGATGGTGTAATGCTTGAGTTAGGAGGGGTATTTGCTTGGATCATTCCAGAAATCAGATGTAGAAAAATAGGAAAAGAAAATAAAATCATCATGGGGGGTCTTGTGAGTGGGAGCTGGTTGTAATGCACCACTGTATGTGTGCAGTGATCCAAAACTAGAAGAGATCAGATCAGGAAGAGAAATTAGAAGCGCCCTTCGCCAAGCTTAGCACTGGAAGCCTGGGGTTTGACTGAAGCATGCAATTTTTATACTCCGTCAGACTGTGTACCAGATGCATGACATGTAAATTAAGCTGGCAACAAAACACAGCCATTGGGGCAATGAATGCAGCTGGAGTTAGCTGGAAAAGTATTCTTACAGAGTAGATTTAAAAATGAGTGTGTCTTTGCTGCTGGAGGAGCTCTATTACTCTCTGATTGGGGGGGTTGAAATTCCTGCCTCACTTGTCTAACATTGCCAGGGGCAGTCAAAAAAATCAATAACTCCAAAATAAGACTGCTGTTCCTCCAAATCCTCTATGATTACTCCCACGTCACCAATAACTACTGCAAACACTGTCCTTAGCCACCCTGCCTCACACAGTCTGATGTGAAGTCCAAAATGAACCTCAAGTGAGCATGCACTTCTTTAACACACAGGGAGGTGTCCATTTTGGCAAAACACTGTAATCTGCAGTACATCTACGTCTCTTCACTTCCTTGATACCATGCTGAAACACAAATAGAACAAAAGTACAGTAAATCAAGCCATTGACTGCTGCAGAGTGTTCTCTGGCTGACATTTGGCTTCTTTAATCAGCGTCCTGTAGCAAAGCAACTGCTTGGCTACAACCTTACTGTTTTTTTCCATCACAGCACATTGTGCTGGATTGTGGCGGGTGTGGTTTTCATCATGCATATGCTAGCTGGCAAAGCCTCTGAAGTGGGATTCTGGATGGATTTCTGCTGGCAGGGAGAGATGGCAGGAATTCAAATGAAAGAAAATAAAAATACTCAGCACCTTCCGTGATCAATGCAACTTCATCCTCTTCAAAACTATAACTTAAAAGAAAACAACACAAACATCCCATGTAAAGGATCAAATACTGGGGCTCTGACTATTATTTTGTGCCAGATCTTTGGATTAATCTTCCCACATAGTTTCTGCATCTTTTCCTTTTCTTTTTTTTCCTTTTTTTTAGATTTATTTATTTTTTTTATCAACACAGTTTATGTCCAAATATTTCTCTCCACCAACCCATAGTAAAACCATGAAGTTGTATTTAATTCATGGCGTTGAAAAGAGTGATAGCAAAATAGTGCAAGCAATAATACAGGGATTTTGCAGGTCACAGAAAGGTGAGCTGGACCCATTACTCAAATGGATTTCTTCATGAATAGCTGCTGAATACAGGAGCAACAAGCTATACTGGAAATGGGCTTTCACTCTCTGATCTCAGGAACTGACAAAAAAATCCTGATGTTTACATTTATGTTGTGGAAAGTTGAATGAGTCCATGTCCATACAGCTGTACTGGGTAGAAAACCGGACCTGCAATCCAGGCCTGTTTTGACTGCGTTACAGAAAATGGATTTTTGGACTGATAGGGAAACAAATGCACAATGTAGCAAAACATGTCTTCTGTTTTGGTCACACAAATATCCATTGTTCGTGTTACCAATCCCCCAACAAATTAGCCTTTCACACACTTCAGAAAGTCTGTACACTCACCACCACATTTGATTTCAGGAATTCCTTATGCGTTCATGCAGCCTCCTTTTCCAATTTCCAGGATGTGGAGCACATTAGCATGATTAGCAGGTGGCCCCAAATGTTGATTAATGCGATTTGATACAGGGAGATAATTCTGCCTGATGCCTAATATTTGGCTAATTTAAAAGATTCAAAAGACAATGGACATTAATTATCATTGTTACTAATGCTGCTGGCATGAAATGTTCTCATTACCTTTTCCCATCTAATTTAACACCAGGAGAGACAGGAGGGAATAGAGAGAGCTAGGAGGAGAGAAGGGAGAGAAATCAAGAGACAGAGAAAGAAAGGACAAAGTGGCCATGATAGATAGATAGATAGATAGATAGATAGATAGATAGATAGATAGATAGATAGATAGATAGATAGAGAGATAGATAGATAGAGAGATAGAGAGATAGATTTGAAATGTGTTAAGTGTACTCTTCAGTTAAAGGATTGAAAGCGTGATCTCCAATGGGCTGAACGTATTAGCCCAAATTAATATACATTTTTCCCTAAAGTCACATTTAAAAAGTTTTAATTTGCTATTTTGTAATCAATGTGCTAATGTTAAGCAAGGGACCCAAGATGCCTCACTTTTTTTTTTTTACTTACGCCACTGGCAAAAGTGTTCAGAATGGCAGAATAAGTTTGAATGCTTCCTCTGGTATTGAAATAAAAACTATAATACATGCATAATATAATACATGCACTCCAGCTGCTATGGCTTTGGATTGTTGCTGGGAATGACCTTCTGCTGTGGACCCATAGTTTCACCTTAAACCAGGTGCAATATGTTAAATTGTTTGGCTCAGCTCCATCAAAAACTGCACAACTAGATCGCCGAGTTCAAAAGTTCACTGCCCACGAATCACATTCTCCCACTATATGACCCGATGCGCTGATGCAACTTCACACTATAACTCCATGTGTTGGACTCTGCATCCTTCTTCTATGATGTTTGGGAGCTAGACTCTTGTATCCAGCTCTGCAACATCAAAAGGAGGAGAAGAAAAAACCCAGAAGTGGGAAACGCACACCTGAGATGCTCAACAAAGACAAGCTCACTGCCTTGGTAATTTGTGCTGATCTAGGACAACCCCCCCACCCCACCCCCCAGTAAGAACAGGAGGCTTCCAACTTTAGACGTCACTTCAGAGATTGAGCATGCTCTGTGCAATGGGTTGAGGCAAGCCGGCTTGTGGCACTGCTCGTACTGTGCGCTACCTTCAGGAGGAGTGATCAGGTTTTCAAACATATTTGATTTTCTTGCGACCAACGGATTTGTGACTGGGAGCACGTTGTAAGGTGTCACACTTTGGCCCGATCCAAAAAATAGTCGCACGAGTGGCGAACCGGCTTAAATCGAGCTGACAATTGTACAGTGTATGCCCCAGTGTATGACCATTGCCAGTAGGCCCAGTGTATGACCATTGCCACGACGCCGAACTACGGATTTTGTGTGTGTGTGTGTGTGTGTGTGTGTGTGTGTGTGTGTGTGTGTGTGTGTGTGTGTGTGTGTGTGTGTGTGTGTTGATGTGTGTGTCTCCCGCGACTCCTTCTCTCTACATTTCTCTCTCTCCTCTATCTCTCTCTAACCCCAACACAGCCTCCTCAGATGTCTGTCTAACATGAGTCTGGTTCTGTCTGAGGTTTCTGCCAGCTAAAGAGAAGTTTTTCCTTGCCATTGCAAGGTGCTATACTCATGATGGGTTACAATGAGACAAGACTCTTCATCTTGTCTTGATGTCGGGTTTCTTCTAATATAATTTATTTATATTAACAGGTCCAGACTGCAGAAGCAGTGTTTAGCTCCATTAATCTAGATGAGTTAGCGTTTTTAAACAGTAAATTGACCCTGCTAGTAGCATCAGAATGTACAGTTGTTCTGTGGTCAGTTGTCAGATATGATACTTTACAAGAGAGGCAACGTTGATCAAGTTTTGACCATCACAGAGCAACCGGTGTTTTAGAGCTAATAGCAATCATCCTAACTGGTAACTCTCAGCGGACAGCATCAGTGATTAATGTCAGAGAGTCACCAGTTAACAGGGCCACACTGAAACAACAGCGACTTCTGTGGGTGAATAGTCAAATATGCCGTCTTTATCTGATTTGGTGCTGTTCTCTGGACATAGCCTCTGGTTCTTTTATTATGAACCGTATCTCAGACTCAACAGTCTTTGTGCTTTTTTTGGTCTGGGAGGGTTCCTGATTTATTGACACACGTTTACATCCTGGTATGTCACAGTCTGGTAAGTGTCAACGGATAATGCAGTCATGAACATCGAGTCACAGTTGTGTGTCTAAATTTCCTTCTGGGTTCACACTGGATTTCTCAGCTAAAAATGTCTTTCCACCTAATATCTGTCCACTTGCTGATCTCTTCTGTCCACTCACTGCTATTTCACAAACCAGGAAGCTGTTTACCATCTGAATAAGTGATATTTAGTTTAAAATTGTGTTTTTGGTGGTTAACTCCTCTATGCCAGTTGAAAAATCTGTGCCCAATCACTTGAATGCTTCTGCACACATCTGACATAGTTGATAAACAAATAATGCCTCTATATAAATAAAGATTGATTAATTTATTGATTGATCGTTGCAACAGAGAGTTATGGTGCTCATGGGAAATGTACTCCTTATCCTGCAAAAACACGTCTGACTCCAGAAAGTAGAGACCAGAATCAACTTAACATGAAAACTCTTCACTAGCCTTTCATATATTGCAATTATTGTAAGTCCAATGCAGCTGCTTATTTGAACTAAAACCAAGATCTTTGAACAATCCACTGCCCTTAGACGACCACAAATGGGCCTTTTGTTGCTGCTCTACAGAGAACCTGACCCACACTTGTCCACTGTGACGTTTATAAAATACTTTAAAACGGAAGGCTTCAGGTGACATTGTTCATCTTCTTTTCACAGGCTTGTTTCTCATCTCAGTCACAAAGCATAGATATTTTTTATTGTCACACTGCTAAAAGAAGTTTCAGCTACACCTCTCTCTCTCTATGAAGGTTCAATTTAGTGATCGAGGACATATTTTGAGCCTGTAATACAAGATCTTTTGTTCTGTCGAAGTGAGATAACCGATCCTTAGGCAGAGCTCAGAAACTCTCCCCTTGAAATGATAGAAGACCTGCTCAATGCCTCCCTATCCAGCATTCAATGGGAAAACAATAAACAAGCCTGGAGGGGGGAGACGGGGAGATTGATGGGTGTGCAGTTCTGATCACTCAACCAGCAGAAGCTCACTTTACCGGTTCTGTGCTTTATGCACATTTGTGTTTATGAAATTGCAATCGATTGTTTCAATTACATGCGCGGTTAGACCATGGCGTTGTCACGATTGATGTGCGTCTCTAAGTCAACCTTTGTAAAAATCATTCAAGTTGGAAGCTGTGTAAAAACTTCTTTTGCAGACTATTTTTCCTCAGCAGGAGCTACAGTAACTCTGAAACACTGCAGGAATACAGGCTTTGGATAAGACTGTGGCTACAATACTGGGACCTACTAGGCAGACAACAAAGCCCTTGGTCTACTATACAGCCAAAGCAGTCATTATAAGTGACATGATTGTTGACATATGGCTGACAGCATTATTTACATAAAGCCTCTAGTGTATACATGGATGTCATCTCAGGGATGTCATCTACTGGTTTCTGGTTCAGACAACTGATTGTATGTAGAGTGGGCAGCGCGTCTCTGCCATTAATCATTGTACGGTTTTGAAGCCAAAGTATCCCTGTTGCAGGTGCCGCCATTGGTAGCTGTTGTGCAGCCAGAGTCTGCGCAGTAGAGGATATGAGGGACTCAGAAAGAATTGGAGTGGAGCCAGTAGACCAAACATAATATATATATATATTTTCTTTTGAGGCAGCCCAATAAAATGTACAAATCATCACAACAATCGGAAATGGAAAACATTTCTACAATGTGTATTTTTTTTTTCAATTTGACCACAGCCTGTCTGGAATGACTGCAGAGCAGGAGTTTTTTAACTCTACTGCAGCCAGCCAACCTCACTTGGAGCCGAGGATGATGTCGTCGATTTTTTTTACAGTCTTATGGTACAGTATCTTGAAGCTTTCAAATAGCAGTCACCTTACTGGAAGCACTGAATCACCCTTACTTTGGGATATCACAACCAAGCATCTGAAGCTGGATGTCTTTTTTTTGTTTAGGACTACAGCTGGTATGCAGAAAAAATAACTTTCATTGTCACCAATGTTTTTTTTTTTTTCTGGGGATTGAGTTGACATTTTAATTTGAACACTTTCAAGAAAACTACACATCTAAGTAGTATTTTACAAGTTTTATGAGAAACATACATTTCCCCCGACATCGGAAACAGAGGACATTTACTGCAGAAAGGTCGATGTATTTTACTTTTCTGCTATGGATGATTTAAATCAAGTGTAATGTGGCTTTGAAGTCCCCCCAGTGAGTGCTCTCCTGAATAATGTTGTTGCCATGTTATTACTCTCCACACAGTAGTTGATGCAGCGTGGGTAGAGCAGTGTCATCCCTCCTGAAATTAAGCATTAAGAGGCAAATGTCTGTCCGGGGTTGTTTCCTCCTACAGTGCTAAACTGAGTGCTGCTGCTTTTTATGGGATTAGATTTAGTCGATGTATCCTGCAAAATGGCTGCATAACTTCATGCATTTCCAATGATGGGTAGGGCGAGGAGAATCTTGTGCACGCACAACAGAAGTAACACATGTTGTCAAGTATATGTAATGGGATTAATTTACAAGTTGTGTGGTTTAAATTAATCCCATTGCATCTTGTTTGCTGCTTTTTGTGTGGTTTTGCCATTATTCAGAAAAAGATTAAATCTGTGCTTTCATGTCTTTCATGATTCAAGAGCCGTACAGACCTTTGAGACTTTACCTGTAATTAAGGGCACTAAATTGAACTTGACTTAACAAAAAAGAACATCTGAGCCACTTAAAATTTCAGAATACTGTGATGTCTTGCCTGTTTTTTTTTATTTTTCCGTTCTTTTAAAATGACTTTGGTGCATAGGGAAAATGAAACCTCTGTGAAAAAAAAAAAAAAAAAAAAAAAAACTTGTTGCTTACACAGTGACCTTTTCTGCTAGATATTCCCTGCCCTCCCTCCGCCTTAGACTTTCAATTTACTGAGATAGCACTAAGGTGTTGATTGAACTTGAGCATTGACTGTACAGTGCACAAATCCCTGGCCTCTAATCCTTATAATTCCACCATATTGTATTGTCATTAACTACTCGCTGGCTGGTAAATACAAACCCTTTCACCTTTCACTCCTCAGCCCATGGATAATTGCTGTATCCTCTCCTTTGAAGTGTTCCCATGGGGAGAACCAAGCAGAACATGCACTTGAAACACTCGTGCTTTACTCTGTTTTATGGAGCTACAATAAACTGGTGCTCACTTGGCAGCTGAAGGAAAGGCCCTGTACAGGTCTGCCGTCGCTGACAGAGCACACACAGTGGCTAATTAGACCTTTGCAACCTCCCACTGGTGAAACACTTAAATGTGTGGTCTTTGAGCTAAAGCGCCGATCTTAAAGACTGCTCTCTGGTGGAGCAGAGCCTCTGCGCTCTGTAGTTATTCCACAGATGGTGACGGGAAGCTGAAGCTTCTCCTCCTCCCTGACCGTAAAAAACTATGCAAGAAGAAATAAATACGCACTAGAAACTGAAGGATTGTAAGACGCTTTGTTTGAAGAGCAGCACAAGTCATCCAAAACAGACCCAGGCATGTGTCAATAGTAATAAACTGTGTAATGTGTCATGTTAAAGGATGTTTAGCTGCTGCCACAACGTGAATAAAATTTATATTCTCGTCAGGTCACACCTTCTTATTGATTATGCACATAAAGGAGGAGCACTCACTTACATTATTTCCCATAAGGCCTTCAAGGGATGTACCCATGAACAATACAGGTTAATTAATTCTCATGAGACTTGTGCTGGTCTGTGATGACTGTGTTCTGAGGGATAAAAGGCACAACTGAGTACACCATGTAATAAAAAGGTTGGGAAGTCTGCAGAAATGGGACAGTAACACCATCTTCTTCCTGATGAGACATGAATCTTCTTCAGTACCATATGTGATAATCTCATTAATCAAAGTTCAGTTAACATCGCTATTGTAATTTCTCTAACAACATTTTTGTCACAGTGTTTTGTCCCAACTCTTTGGGCCCCTGTTTGTTTTGATTATTTCAAGCAGCACAAGCTTTCCAGATGGTTTGCTGTAACACTTTGTATAGCGTCCTGAAGTCATTTATCTGTGGGCATATTGATCTGTTGTGGCAGTAAGATTTGGACTGGATTCAGACAGGCTTGTCTAGAATTAAAAAAAAAAAAAAAACACTAGTTCAAATGCAGTTTTCAACAGCAGGTTTTGAACAAAGTGAGTTAGTTTTCGCCCTGCTGTGCTGTCATTAGTATTGATTGTTTGTTCTATTTATTCCTGTATACAGTACATTTGTAGGACTTGTGTCATGGGTTGTTATGATCTTCTCTTATTTTACATTTTTATTTTCGGTGAAGCACTTTGTGACTTCATTGTGTGAAAGGTGCTTTACTGAATAAAATTTACCTTACTTTCTTCCTTACTTACTTTCTTACTTCCTGCAGTAGATTGTTGAATTATTGAATTATTAATGACTTAATGCAGTCACATTATTTCTCTGATCATATGCTCTCAAGATGTGATTTGCAGTGTTGCAAGCCCATAATTAAAGATTTTACTCATAAATGTAAGGTAAGCGTAACTGTTTTGCCATGGTTTGATTGCCTCAACTACAAATGCACAGCACATGTAAATAGAAGAGGCAGATACATTTTTTTATATGATACAATAGATTCTCATAAACTTATTATTTCTTTCACGATACCTCCCTCAGTGCCCCCAAAAAGCAGTGATCTGTTGGTGATGCCTCAGGGATCCACTCAGGGGGATCATGCTCTGCTTCCTGACTCAGTACAGATGAGTACAGACAAGCATTCATCTTACTGTTATTTCTCCATTCAACAGTGTACTGTTATTGCAGTGTAGAAAAAAAAAGCAAAAATAATTTTTCTACTTGTTAGAAGTGGAAAGAATTTTGTCAGATTCCGATGATGTCCATGCTAAGCAACCAGATCCAGGCCTAGTAGCTGATCTGATTTAATGGTTTAGCATGTGGTTATGTTTGCTAAAGCTAGTCGCTGTAACATTTGTTAACTTTTAATGTAAGGTTGATGTGTTTGTTTTGTCCTTGGATGGTTTATATTGAAGCAGTAATATAAAAGTAAATCAATAACTTGATAAAGCCCTAGTGAGTTAAAAGGGAAGTCTCAGCATGTCTCAAAATTTGTTTAATGAAATACACAAAGTTTGACATATCTTTCAACATAGTGATGTGAACAAGTGAGTTGCATTCAATCGGTTTTTCTCATCCTTATCCTACTACCAGGGTACATCTCTGATGTATGACCCTCTAATTTTTAACTAAACCCCATTGTTTGGGTCTTGAACCAAAGATTTGGCAACATTGGCTTGGATAACAGCTATGATGTCCTTCACTGAAGGCAAACAGGTGAAGAATATGCAAGAGTTTTTTTTTTCCTTAATGGTATTTACAGCTTGGATATAATCCCCATTTTTCTCACATTGGTGTTAAAAGAAAAGAAAAAACTCAGCTTCTGTCCAAAAAGCTTTATTTTAGCTGCTGTCTCGCCCTCCAGAGGCCTGTCGAGGGCAGAGCTGTGGGCAGACCCTCCTGTTTGAGTCCTGACCCTCCAGTGTGTCATGAACCATTTAGGAGAGCTTTATACTTCACACTGTTCAATGTTGGACTAAAATATGAATAGGAAACTGTTTTCATTGAACAATCATTTTTCAAGATGAAGTGAAAAATCCCATCCTCATCAAACTTAAACCACACTGAAGTGTGAGAAATGATTTGAAAAATATGTTTTTGATGTTTCCAAACAGATAACATCACACACACTGATCCAGCAGATAGAGTCAGACTGAGACTGACTCCTGTAACTCAATATATGCAAATGTCAGCCAGGCAAGGTTCACTTGTAGCGATTATCCACGTACAAGATCTGTGATTAAGCCAGCACGGTGCAGTGTACATTGATTGTAAGAGCACGCTTCCAAACGACCCCTGTCTCCAGCTCTGGGTCTTTTCAAAAACCCACTCAGTGATTACTCTGGTTAGTGTGGTGGTGATTTTCTCACTGTGCTTAATGTATTCAGTCATAATCAGTCAGGCGTTAAAGAGGTGTTTAATGCCAACGCAAGGGCATGCCTTGTAATCATTTACATTTAAATATCTGATAAATCTTCAACAAATAATTTCTGGATGGGAACCAAAAAGTGGAAATCAAATCCTCAAACTTAGAACATCCTTCGTGAGTTTCAATTCCGAACATGTTTCCCAAAGGTGTCTTTAATCCTCCCTGGAAAATTAGTCTCATATCTCTCGGGATATTGAGAAATTCTGCAGGGAAGAAAATGTTCAAATAGGATACTTGTAGGTATAATTCTGCTGATTTTCTGGCAAGTTTTATGCCTTATCCTCCCTCGTAGGTATCTGATAAAAGAGAAAAAAGCAAGTTTCCTTTGCAGCATTTCTAATTGAACTGAACTGGGTGTCCACCTGAGCTGCATTACAAACTAATCCAGATTGGTTGAAAGCAAACTTGTTTTTCGTCTTCATAGAAAATAAAGATATTTAGAGAATACTGCTTTCTTTTAAAGATGTATGTGTATGTTGCAGTTTTTTTGTGTGTTGGTCAAACTGAGAGGGAAGAAATCACACCTCAACATGTTTCCTGACTCAAGTGTGACAAGAGGGACTTGCTTGACATGAAACTGTGAGTGACATGCTGCCGGTTGATATGTGCTTGACTTCACACTCATCTGCTGCTCTGCTGATGGACAGCACACACACACATTCATCTCCACTGGGAGAGATGTTGCAGGCATAGGCCATACAAGCCATAAGTGATCCACAGAGCCTGAGGAATACGTTACGCTGGGTTTATTCATTCACGTTGTCAGCCTATCATCACTGCTATTCTTTTCCTTTAAAGAAAAACACTTCAGCTCCCCTGCTGCCACTCCACATCTGTATACATTGCACAGCTTCAGTGCACATTATCTCTGAATGCCTTATCATACATACACACAAGGACTAATCTTTGATGCACATCAACAAATGGCATGGTGTAAGTTTATTGCACAAGATTAATAAACATGTTTTCAGGATTTGGGGAAGTTACAGTGCTTGTACAACACCAGAGTGAATGTAATCGCTCAAGACTCCAGCAGAGACATTAATGCAGGAGAGCGAGTGCACTTTGTAACATAATTAAAAGTTGTCCAGAAGAAGGGACTGCTGCAGGGTGCAATTACTCATAACTGCCGATGTGATAACATGAAAGTCTGCAGATCACTGTATTGTGCTGGATTGGAAACACGTTTCAAATTATTGGGACACTGCCATTGTTTGATCATCTGTGCACGTAGTGCATGTGTGTCTGTGTATGTGTGTGCACGCACGTGTGTAATATAAGAGCCTATCTACTTGAACACGTGCATAAAAGAAAAAGAGATGTATAGTTGTATGAAAGCTGAAATTTTTACACAACATATCTGTCACCAACTTGCACACTGTTATGGCAAAAAAAAAGAACAGAAAAGTCAGAAGGAGAAAAAAGCGAGTTCTGATTTTTCAAGCATCAACCTCTGCTGTTGAGCAGAGAAGTCAATGCAGAAGTAAAAAAAAAAAAACCAAAAAAAAACTAGTTCCTCAAAAGTCATCTTGAGGTTAGCTACAAAAGCAAAGGAGGAGGGGCCTTGTCTAACCCTCTGTTTGGTTTATATTACTGTAAATAGAGCTGCATGACAGGGGCAAAGCTACACTGTAAAAAGACTCTTGTAATTTTCCTGTTACAGCATGGTGTCTATAATTTACTGTTCAGTTCAGTTCAGTCTAGACAACTTTATCCATCCCACAAGGGCGAATTCATTTGTAGCTTCTCAGTGTACATTCACAGCTGCTGTCAGTCAACAACTAAATAAATGATCAATCAACCTGTTAAGGAAACATATTCAAGCACGGACAGAGGGAGATGTTTGAATATCATAAAAGGCCTATGTATACAAATTGAAAAGCAAGATAACCAAGATATAATGAGATTAAAGCAAATGAGGTAAAAGCAAGACAATGTAAAAACAGTAAGGGAACAAAAAACTAGTTTGAAGTAATTTAAAATGGGTGTGGTCAGTGTTTAGGAGCTTAAAAGCAGAGGGAATAAGGACTTGGAGTGGTTATTAGTTTTTCTTTTGAGGCACAGTATAGTGTCTGCCTGAAGGCATAAGAGATAATTCATATGGCAGGACGTGATCTGGTTGGCCGATAACTGTTTTTGCTTTTTTAGCTACATGTTCCTCCATTTACAGTAATGCTACCAAATTTTATTTACACATTTGTACTTTTCTGCTTTGCAATAAATTTTCAGTAATTGCATACTTAGTGTATTTCCAATTCCAGTATCAACATTCAATGGCAATATTATTATTTTATTTCATAAACAGCAATAACTTATATTTTTTATTAAATTTATTAGATAGAGCAACATTTTCTTATCCATTTTTAAAAATTGAATCATTAAAAAAATCCTTAGATATGCAAACTTCAAAAGTCAGATGATCATCAAAATATCTGCACTCCTCCTCAGAGAGCCATACATTTGTTAACCCCATGTCTTTCAGGTAATGCAACAGACAGTTGTATCAGCATATCAAGTTGGACTGAAGTTATAGAACAACTTGTGTCTGACAGAATATTACATGACTTTTACAGAATATTACTGAAGGTATGACAGTAAAATAAAGTTCAGTTTCATCATTCAAAATTTAGCATGACTGAATGGTCACCAGCAACCGAGTTTCATCTGGCACTCACCAGCGCTTCCTCTTTTCTGTTACTAGCTTAGCTATATTCAAAATTACCATCACGGCAACCATTATTATCTAGTAATGTTGAAAAATAAAGTCATTGAGAAAGTAAAAAAAACTGCAGTTTCTCCTGACTTCTTCTAGGTGGCTGCAAAAATCCAAGAATCAAGGTTAGGTCCCATGTTAGTCTATTTAGGCCTCAGACTGAACATGATTAAAGCCTGCAGTTTGGGGAATTGCCCATTCGTTGATTAATACTAATGTAAATAAATTTGATAATTAGAGGCACGACATCATTGTTGCTGTTTTCAAGGAGGACAAATCCAGCCAAAGATTCACTTATTTGCCCTCTTCTAGCTGGATTGAAAGTTAGGTTGAGTCAGCATTTTAACTATGACAGAGCTTTGCTTCAAAACTGTCTCTTCAGAAACCACTGGGTCCATCTGCATTCAATACAGTCTGTTCAGTCTCGACACAAATGTAAATCGCTCTGAAATATATCATGTTCTTTCTGGTTCCAAAATAAATAACAAGCTTATGTCCATCTAAACTGACTGGAAGCTCATTGAAGTGCCCACTAGAGGATAATCACACAAAAGAAAAACATAAATTAACAATGCTGATTCTCCGAGCTCGCATGCCCTGCCAACACCTGTGCTTTCATGATATCCATTTTATGTTGCTGCAGATTTTTTAATGGCCCATTGATTTGGCAGACGCAGACAGAAACAAGGCAGAAATGTAGTCTAAAGCATTTATAATGTAGTTTTGAAGCCACTAAGCTTGTCTGGGTTAGATGCTGCATATAATTAATTTCTCATTGTTTGTGTTGGACGGGGTCATCGAGGTTAATTGAGTCTTACTTCAAAATTCTGGCTTGGAGCCACACGTGACATCTGTACTGTATATTCGTTTTAATTAATATAAAAGAAGGAAGCAGCCAGCCTTGCCAAGTCTAATGACGAGCAATCGCTGTGTAAACAACAACAAAGGCTGGCCTTGTTCAACTACCCGCGCAGTTTTAGCTGACATAGCTTCTGATCGTGCACTGGCTGTCACCGCTGCTCCCTCTCTGTCACTGACAGATCAGTTGCAACAGTGAACTGAGTGGAGAGTGAAGATAACCTCAGAAACAAAGCCTTGTGGGTACACTGGCTGCTGGTGGAGTAACCAAAAGTATGTTGTGGTGTTGGTCTCACTTTGAAGCACCTAATGAACCTGCTGGTTCAAGCACCTAATGAACCTGTGGTAAACACACTGAGAGGATACTATCCAATGGCCTTTCCATGAATCTAAACAACAAAACCAATAGTCATGTTTTTACTAAGATTTGTGCCTTACACATTTTCGGAACCCTTATTTTGCATTCAGCTTAGCCATGAGTCCCAGTTTCAGAAAAAGTCTGGATTACAGCAGGGGCGTGTGGACTTTCTTAACTGGGGTGAATTTAAATATGGCAGTCCATTAAGCAGTTAAATTCTGAACTTGTTTACATCCATTATAGAGGACTTTCTAAGTTATCTTGGTAAAAAACAACAACAAACACTTAACTCATCCTTTTAACTCTTTGTGTGTTTGACTGATACTTTCAAAGTGAAAGCAGAGAGAAACTGACAGTTGTAGCATTTGAAGGAAAGAATGTCAAAGAAAAAAACAAAAAAAATAAAATAAAATACAAATTTGAAATAAAATCTGAGGATTGTGTATCTCCAAAACCTACACTCACCATTCAAATCCTCTAACCCCTCTCTGTCCTGATGACAGCCTGAGCGGAGGTCAGGACCAGTGATGCACACAGTGCACGCAGGGTCAAGAATAATCACAGTTTGCTCAGAGAATGAATCACTCGTTGATTGCTCTCTATACACCCTCTAACAGAGGTGTTCAAGTATGATTTTAATTACCCAGCATTCCTTGTTGACCTCAGAGCTCTGCTTAAAGATCGAGGGCCCAACTACATAGCTCTAAATGACTTTGAATTGCTCTTTTCTTTAACAGATTCACATAAGCATCATTGTGACTGGTACATTTATTTTGATACCAGTGTCTGTGTGAACTCCAAATAAAGACATGCTGATTTAAAGGTCACACAGCTGTGGATGGAAATGTGGTTTTCTTTATGTGTTCTTCTCAATTTGTCACCCACATACTGACAAAGATGATGGGAGGCTGATAAGGAAGATAACTCTAATAATTCAATTGATAAATCAAGCTAGTCAGGAATCTATTATAACTCTGTACCTTTCTCATCTATAACCAGTAGCTGAACCCCGCTAGCAGTCATTTCCCATCTCACAGACTGTCTGGATGACTGATCAGGGTTGTGATTGTCTAGCCGCTCACCAACACACCACCGCCACATACGTCAGCAGCAGCACATACATCTTTAGCAGTCTGTAACTCCGAGCCGGAGCTCTATAGTGCCCCAGTAAACGTTGCAATCAGCGGCAGAATTGGCCCAATTCCTCATAACCTTGTCTGCACGTGGCACCTTGCCTTGAATCATAAGAGCGTGAGGCCAGAGCAAGTGTTCAATCTGTCAGCAGAAGCAGCTATATCGCCCCAGTATAGCTGAAGAGGGTAAATCGACATTTAATTATCTGTGTCTGCCCACAGAAGCTGCATGGGCATTGTAGACCTGGTGTAATGGAGTTGCCACAAACCCTGTCACGGCAGTGATATGTGCAAACAACAGATATATGACACTGCAGCTTGTTTCATAAGGTATTCTGTGCTCTGCCTGACAGGTATTTGAACTTTCAGGGGATGCTTTAATTCCCTCAAGTCATACCGTCTTGAAAAAACAGCTGAATTATACAAAGAATACTTCTCAGGTGTACTTTTTTGCTCTCAAATGACAACTCAAATGTGACATATTTATTCCCAAACATCAAGCTTCTATGCCTTCAAACCTCAAACCTTGTTTTTCTTTCTCTCTTTTCTTCTCAGCGATCAATAAAACTCCCTCCTAGTTTGAAAAGTTGACTCCGTGGCCTTTTGATAAAACAATCATCTTTCATTTTAACAAAGCAAAAGCCTCACCCTCAAAAACAGAGAATCCCATCAAAAAGATGTGAAAAACGCATCTAATTCATAAGAACGGAGTTAGACTCAGAGATGAGTTCCTATTGACCCATTGTTGAGAGGAGATGTTCGATCTTCAGCATTATGTGCAGTCTGGTGGCAGACTTCTTTATGTTTCTCCTGAAGAGGAGAGCAAAATCAATGGTGAAAATGTTTCACATGATTCATTTTTTAAAGCTCAATCGAAGCGCTGCAATTTTTCCCAAATAATTATGAACAATCTAGCATCTTGGATTGCACATCTTCTCCAGCCAATCATAGGTGTATAAGCAAGCAGTGAAAGGCACCATGTGGAAATTGATTGTCTTCTTTCTCCTCTTTCACAATCTTCCAAAAAAAAAAAAAAAAAAAGAAGACGAAGAAAAAAAAAGAAGAAAGAAAAAAAGTGCTGATCAATCCAGTCAACTAAGTACACCTCCTGTCAATGTCTCGAGCTTCACAAAGGAGGCTCGGTGTTTCTGGAGCCATTAGTTATGACCAACTTGCCAGACAAGGCATTGATCGCCTGCCTGGTTGTAAATGCAACAGCAATCATTTCACAGAGAGAAGAATAGAGCTGACTGTGCTGTGCGAATGTGTGACCTGCTTTGATAGTGTGTACTCAAATGACTTTTTAATTCACTCAAAGTAAGAAAAAAGTTATTTTAACAGTGGTCTGATGTTGTTTTTTATAAACTGCACTGTGTGGAGAAAATATTACAACTTTATCCAAAACAATGGGCAGTTTTAATACTAGCAGGGACTCAATACGAACAGTACAGGAACCTTTTTACTCCATGTCAAAGTTAGAGTGGCTGTTTCACAGTATTCTGGACTTTGTATTGAGAAATAATCCCCAACTGCTGGTGACAGAGAGAGTTTGAGTGTTAACACTTCAAATTATCTTTATTTTTCTAGGTCCACTCTTTTTATGTAGAATATGTCGTGCTTGTGTATTTATTTGGCAGCTAGTTGGAGTAAAAAATAACTGCGCTAGTTAGTAATTGGTATTAAATATTGAAGAAGCAAACCTATACTCTACAAACTATTAGGAAATAAAAATATGTTCCTCAGCTTTTAAGTTGTCACCATGTAGTAAGGACCCTTGAATTGATGAAAAAAAAAAAAAAAAAAAAACTTTATTATGCTTTGAAATAAAAAGGTTGAATTATTTATCCCTGGAGAAGTCAAAGCTAGAAAAATAAATAAATAAAGGAATTATAGAGCAGGGCATTGTTTTTATGTTTTCATAACTGGGTGCTTTGTAGAACATTGTAAGTTATAGGTAAAAACTGTTAGTCTGAAAGAAGTAGAACATATATCCAAAAACATACATACATCTTCATATCTACATTATTTACATGTAAACTATTCTTTTTAGACCAATACTGATGTAGGTTTGAAAGTGCAACATTTTGGTTTATGAAGCACTGAAACATCTAATACAACTGTAAGTTATGATGATGACAACAACATTACTAGAAAACGTTAAAACACTGCATAATATGATACAAAGGGGAATTAAAAATAGATAGTATTACACACAACACCACCTCATTGATATAAAAAAAGGACATATTCAGGCACACAGGCTGATGTGGAGATGCAGAGTAGTGGGTGTAGAAAATTCTCAGTCTCTTTTAGTGTTTGTCATGTGGAGGGTTTGTTATTTTATGCTCCTTAGGTGGGTAAGAAAGACCTCCTGCTCCTATCCAAGTACAGATTTGAGAAAGGGAACATGATTACAGAACAAGAACAGACTGATTAAAGGATAACGAGCTGCGAAGATAACTGCAAGTAGAAGGGAGAATCTGAAAATGGAAAGAAAGTGGGACACACCAATCAGCAACAAGTCTCTCATTACTCCAGTCACCAGAAGTGGGCGACAAAAGTTCTGCTCTCACATTTCAAGCATAACTTCATCTTAACAGCTAAAAACAGTGAAATCAGCCATTCAAATGATAGCCTCTGCAATTATCAGCTAATAATAAAACAACATATGATACAGTTTAATAAATATGTTGGTCATCTTTCCTTGATACTTTTTGTGAATTACTTATACTCAAGTACATCTCTGAATGCAGGAATTTTAGATTAGGTCAATTCCTTTTACAGCCAGCAGTGCATGGACAACAGAAAGTGATAACATCACACTGACAGAAAGATTAATGAATAATTTAATAATAAATTAATATCACAAATTGACTACATGTCTTTGAACAGCATGTGTTGTGGATCATTTAAGACTGACCAGCTTTTTTTTGTGCTCAAAGAAGAAAAAGTGCTGGCACAATCTGACAAAGCCCACTAACCTAATATCATGGGTTTTTTTTTTAAGTACAAACAATATACAAAGGCTGTGTGCTCTTGCTCAAGGTGCCTTCTTAAAATGTAGGAGCAGGGTTTGAATTCTTTCTGTTTCTTGATTAAACAACCTTCGGGTAGAAGCCCTTAGCTTGTTTAAGTAGACAGGCTCTTTAAGGCTTTTTTGGCTTATAGGAAGATGGCTCTGAGGACGTGGTCACACTCGTCATCTGCACCACGCCCAAGCACGCTTCAGTCTTAAAGTCTGATTCATCGGGACAGTGTGATCACTCAGTACACTTCCCGGCCTTTCGCACACTTCAGGGAGGTGTGCTTTGTCGTGGTACACTTCATGCACAAGTATAAGCATGCGTATGCAACAGGGACATGCCATATAATCTATAACATATCAATGGTGAAAATCCTTATGGTTTTCTTATGCATGCAGAACAGTTAATTGAAAAATGCTGCCTTGCATAAACAATCAGTTCAGGGGTGTAAGAGGCCTGTGTTGGACCATTACAACTTAACATAAACCAAAAAGTAACTAAAGTTGTAGCAGTGTCCACTGTGTTCTCCATTGTGCTGACTCTGATGAGACCACACATCTTGTAAACAGATACTTTATGAAGATTTAGGCAGGTCATGTGTGTGCTGTATTACGAAGTGATGACATATGTACAAGAGGAATCGTGCTTAAGTCTGGTTCATGTTGGAGTGGTGTGACCGCTGGCTATACCAGGCAGCAGAGGAATGGTGCTGACCAGTGTGACCACGCCTTTAGAGCGCAGTCATTTGTGACCGCCACTTCCTCCTTTCCTCAGCTTAGCAGTATCAGTTGCCACCAGTCACGCAGAGAAGTCAGGTAAATAACATCATGGAAGCTGGATTTATCCTAAGATGAGTGTTTTTTGAATGACCATCTTTGTTTGAAAAAGTAATTAATGATCAAGTAATTATTGGGCATGTTCCCAGCTCTGCAAACATGTTTTTCTGATACAATGTGTCATCAGTTTTAAATTTTACAGATGCAATGGCAGCTTATGAAGCTTATGTCAGCTGTGTGAGATTTAAATGTTGTCAACAGACTCAGGCAACTCAAATGCAAAGAAGAGTAAAACAACTCGCCCATTGTTTCCAAAAAGTAAAACAAAAAGCATTAGTGCTTGCAAAAACCTGTTGAAAACCAGCCTCACTCGTTTACCCAAAACATATACGTAGAAGCCTCTGTTCCACTGAATGTCTAGAACACATGTATCATATAGGGCAGGGATGGCCAACCTGCGGCTCACGAGACACATGCAGCTCTTTGCCTTTTGGTGTGCGGCTCTTTGATCCATTCATTATTGTTATGAGTAGTGGTGTACCAATCAATCTAAATTATTGATATATTGATGTTATGATCAGTATTGATCAATTCTTGGGTGATGAGACTGATAATTAAGTTTCAGTTTCTTTTCTCTGCATTGCACATGTGGTCATAGCTATCCAGACAGATGGATTAAACTGTCCATTCTGCAGTAAAAACAAAAATTTGTCTATGACACAGCTCTTGGTACGAATTGAAACCTGCTTACAAATGCAATAAATGTCACTTCAAAATTTGGAAATCTTTTGATTTTCCTCTTATGTCCTTTTGTTTATGTGTGAAAGGAAGTGTGTGTGTGATGCGGCTCTTTGTAGTACCACAGTAATTTATGTGGCTCTTGGTCTTTGACTGGTTGGCCACCCTTGATATAGGGTCAAATTAAATGTTCTTTGTCTTGTTTTATGTCTCTTTCAATAACAAACAGAAGTTAACAGTCACTTCTGGTAAAGAAAAGAACCTGCTCCCTAAACTGAAAAAAAGGTTTCTGTGTACACATTGGTATCACCCAAAATGAGTAAGAAATGATTGACATATCAGATACTGGCAAAATCTAATATTGTGCATTCCTACATTTCTCTAATTTCTTGTAAAAGGAAAAGATGTTCTTGTTTCTTCAATTGACAAAAAGGAAACAGACAAAGCTGATGTCTCCATGAAGATTTGCTGCCACCTGTAAGAGTCACAAACTAAATCCAGAGCACTTCAACATCTCTTTAAGACACAGGAATTAAACTACAGTAGCAGATCTCCACACATCTGCTTTGTGTGTCACAGTAAGGGACTCCCTGTGCTCCGGGGTCTGACTCCCTCCACTCATCACCCTCAGGTGATTGAGAGCACAGACCTCCATCTCTCTATAGAGGGCACCCACAGACCCGGAATGTCTTGTTTGCCGGAGCTGTGTACATTTTGTATTTGAAAGAGCAGCAAGTCAATGAATCTCCATAATGCGAGAGCCGGGCCACATAACTCACGTTGATAGTCCTTACATTGTGCCAAGAGGCGATAAATCTGCTCGGGGAGACATGAATATGCAGTGGCAGTCGGTCTGGCTTGTTCCTGCGTGCATGCCCCCTGATGCACCGTTTATTCCTCTCCCCCATTCCAAACAGAAAAATAAAACCAATGAGGCGCAGCACTATCTCATCAACACTGTTCTATTAAGCACAAAGGGGATGTAGCATGGCATTTTTCAGAATAAAAAAAAAATAAAATCATTAATATAAAAAAAAGAAAGAAAAAGTTTTGCTGGCTTATCAGGAATATAAACCTATATATATATATATATATATATATATATATATATATATATATATATATATATATATATATACTGCTACTCTTTTTTATCCAAAGGAAACATATCTATCTATCTATCTATCTATCTATCTATCTATCTATCTATCTATCTATCTGAGAATATAAAAAATATTGAAAAAAATTCTGAAGAGTTTTAAATTGATTCCACAGACTGCAGCTGACATTTCCCAGTGCTGCATTCTTTTTTTTATATCATGCCCAAAGTTATCTGCTTCATGCCAACTGCACAACACACTTATTTTAATCTGTAAACCATGAACAGGTGATCCGGTTGCCACTTTCATCCCAGCTTTCCCTCCTCCTCTGCAGTGCTGAGACAAACATGATCAGCCCTCTCTCTATGAGCTTGTATGTGTAACCTGCAGCTTGTATTTGACGGCTCTCTGTAAGGCATGAAAAATGGACAGGCAGATAGTCAGCGAGCAGTCACGGGGCTTTAATACACTCATTGACACAGACAGAATGTCTCAAATAAGAGCGATAAGAAGCCTGCTTTGTCAATGGCCCAGTCCCCAGCTGACACTTATTTCCCTCATGCAAATAATTCATCCCATTCACAATCCTGCAGGCAGCCGGGGGGATTCCATCTCTCTTTGCTCGAGGCACAAGAAAAAAGATGCTATTTCCATGCCAGTGCAGTAAATAAGAGAGAATTGTGCACCTCTAACATGCCCGGGAACACAAAATCCTAAATCTCATTAGATGTAACGTGAAGGCATACACGGAGAACACAATGCACGTGTTTACAGAAACTGGACAAGCAGATAACCGGGTCATCGCTCGGATCCTTCTCACCTCCACAAAATACTTCTTGGACATAGTTGACAAGTATGCGTAACGACGCGTGCCTCTAGTGGCACCGTGGAGGGAAGGAGGGTCGTCAGACGCACGCAGATGCGCGGCTTCCTGCACTACCTTTCAATCCAGCACAAACTGGAAGATTTAGAAAATGAACACTGTGTAACAAAGAGCCTTTTTGAGCAGATTTGGACCTTCTTCAATAACCAGCCTCGCGCCATCACCGCGCGCAACTGGAGAGGAGCGTCACGGAGCCTCTTCACAAAGTACCTCTGTGTTGCGCGGACACTTTCCCTGACTGGAGTGATTAAACTGCAACAAGCATTTTGCACTCATCGTGTAACGCTTCTCTCTGCTTGTCTCGAATCGTTTGAGGCGACCCAAAGTTCCGCAGGCGCAGTTCTCCTCCTCCACGGCGGTGCGGGAGTCGGGCTTGGCTGTTGCCGTGGTGCTCGCCAGTAGACAGTAGATAGCATCGGCAGAAGGAGGGGATACAGAGACTCCTGCAGGCTAATTGTAGCAGCCTGTGTTCGCAGGTGTATCACTGATCCGCCTGTGAGGGGACTGGGGGGCTTCATCCTCAACGAGCCGCTGTCGGACTTGTGAGTAAAAGAAAAAAAAAAGGGAAAAACACCAGAGAGAGAATGTTGCATCAAGTACGATGAGCGCACATTTGTCGCAGACACCAAAATCCATTTATGCTCCGTCGAATTCAGTTTTGATGAGCAATTCTGAGCCGTCTTTGGAATTTTAAAAAGTGGATCCCGAGACTTTACAACCATGCGAAACACTTGGCTGTCTCCCCGGAGCGCGATTTGGGAATACTGGACCTCGCTGATTGCGTGTCTCTTTTGGATTCAGTACTCTACCGGGATGCCGCATGTTATTCGAATAGGTAAGTTGTCCACATGTACATATAGCCCGCACACACTCACACAGGCACGTTTGTATTATCACCTTGAAAGTTGCTCCCTATTCAGTACGGGTCCTCGTCTCGGGTAGTTTTGGAGCGTAAATGAGCAGTCCCCTTTCATTTGCCGTTCGCCTCTTTCGGCTGGTGCGTGGATTTTCATTTTTACTTAAACAAGGGGCAACCAGGGAGCAGTGCATTATTAAAGACGATTGCCTTTAGAATTGAGGATGCCCTCTCCACTCAGTGAAATATTGTGGGTTAGTGTGACCTCTATGCACCCTGCTTTGTCCGTTCCATTTACTGCAGCCAGCTTGTTGAGTCACCAGCTAAAATGAGGCTCATTGCCATTCTGAAAGCAAGTTTGAGCTTTTAAAGACAATCTTGTAAATTAAAAGCAGTTTCAAATAAGACAACAGAAAGTTTTATTCTGAGAGGAAGGACAAGTTTCATTGAATCTGCTCTTTTCCTTTTCACTCCAAAGAAAACAAAGTACTCACACACTTCACTAAAACAGTCTTGTGTGTTCTCATTCCCAAACCTGATCTTCCACACGTGTCAGAGAGACACAAAGAGAATCACCAGCAGCAGGGTTTGTGCAGCGTTGTCACTTTTCCAATCACTCACAGGAGGAACAATGTGAGAATTGTCATTCGGAGGCTGGCGATGTGATGAAACATTTTGCGCCGCCGAGAGACAAGAACAGAATGAAGATCAATACGGTTTTTGTCACGAGGCAAATCGTTTTTGACATTTTGGCGGAGAGCCATGCAGGACAATTACTCAAAATGGCATTGGCCCACATTAACATACCCACTACAAGAGCCGGAGTACAGGCAGACACTCAGGGAGGGAGAGGGAGGGAGAGCATCTTAATGTCAGGGAGCTTTTTGTCTTGAAGGTATAAATAATGAGAGGTGAAAGTGGGTGGATGTTGGGAAAATTGCATATTGTATATTTCAGTAGTCTAAGTGAAGTAAATGGCCTTCAGTGCCAGTTTTTCCCTCCTGTTTGACGTATCTGCAAATCACCGACATCCTGTGCTGTGATTTTCTAATTCATAATTCCTGTCAGGCTCAGTGGGTGGTCGTAGAAAAGCTATATTAATTTGAATTAGAGTCATTAGATTTGAACAGGATGAGGTATAATTACTCAGCCCTGTAACCTTGAATGTTAAAGTCAAGCTCCTATAATGTTTAATATAATTTCTTGAAGACAGAGAGAAGAGAAAAAACCACAGCGTAAAGTCAAAAGAAGAAGAATAAAGCATCGTTTGCGGCTGGCCAGCAGGCCCAGGACGTCCCTGTGATTGACAGCCGCTCTCTGAGGAGCCATGACTCCTCTGACATTGCTGTGTATGGACTTTGGTGACGTCTTAAGGAACTGCATACATCTTAAAAGCTCTCTTTCTACTGATCTGAACTGAAATCGTTTGGTCCAAAGGACATTTTCTCTTCTTTCCTTTTTCATTTTTTTGAACAGTGGCAGCTGCTCAAATGAAGACTTGAAATAGACCTGACAGGCTTTGTTTTTAAAAATGTCAAAGTGCTGAGACAAATTTACCTTGAAATGTGCCACAGTCGCACCATTGCTTTTTTTAGACTCTATCATGGCTTCACGGTGCGGGAGCAGTTTGGTTTTCTTGTGTTGTTTTCTGAGGTTGGATTTTGACAAGCGGGTAAGAGGGACATGCAGGAGACGGATGCTGAATTTTCTACAAATTCCAAAAAAGACATCAGAAATAAAAGTCACAAGTGCTACATCTCTATTCGATTACTTAGAGCTGAGCCGCAACACAGAATGTGCATGTGTGTATTTGGATTTCTTAAAATCAGGTGGAAAAAATACCACAGGGCACAACAAAATTCTGTGAAACTGCATTTATATTTTCCCTATTTTATCACGCATATATATTTTAACCGTGAGTGTGTGTAACATAATGGTAACATAATGGTATAATCTGTGCTCGATGTGGTTTATATCCACAGTCTGTTGATTCGTTCAAGGATGAGCGCATTTTTTGAGTGAGTGCAGTGGCCAATTTTGCTCCCCCTCTTTTTTAGTAATTTGGTTCTTGGTGTGCAAGTGTGTGTGTGTGTGTGTGTGTGTGTGTCACAGCCCCCCCTGCTAAAACCAACAGAGGGCTCTCTCATAGTGCTTCCACTGTGGCCGACGTCGCTGCTCAGCACTGGTTCCCAACACAAACAAACCCAGTGAAAAACACCGAGGTGGGCGGCGAGATTCGCTCTCTGTCTGTGCTGTGTCTGCTCTTGGTTAGGTGGCCTGTGCAGCTCTTCCTCCAAGTACACCATCTGGGTAATGGTGGGCATCCAAGGTAGAGTTGTTGCCATTGATTTTAGTGCATTTTACAGTGCGTTGCTCCAAGTTGAGGCCAGATGGTCGCTCCGTCTCATTCTGCAGCTTTTATTTGTTGGAGGGAAGAAAAGCGTACTCCTCCTGTATTTGTCCTCTTGCACACTGTGCTTCTCTTTAGTCTCCCTCCGCCTGCATTTTGTCTTTTTTCCCCCCTCTCCTCCCGACATGTTTTTGCAACCTCTCAACTCATCTAGAAACCATCTCGGCTGATAATGCAATGTTGGTATAATAAAGAGGAAAGTGCTGGAGGATGTGGATGGGATTTTTTCTCTCTGAAGATGGCACTTTGTGTGTTTGCCAACACGAAAATAAGACACATTTTGAAGCAGATGAATGTGGTAGATGCTTCTTTTTGCTTTGTTCTGCTGTATTTTTCAGTTTCCCTGCATGCATTACGTTCTTTTAATTAGATAGGATTCCCTGATTTAGACAATTTTATCTCCTGTATTTGTGTCATACATGTATATGTCCACTTATAAAGCCTCCAGTAATGAAAGATTATCATACATCGTCTATTACATCTGTGGGCTGATGAAACTAATTCATCATTTGTTGCCTCTTTTCTCTCTCAGTGAGGTTATTCACTGCCTGACAGGGATTTATTGAATAATCAATTACTTTATCTACCTAATACTTAAAGCACTTAATCAGTGCCAGTTAATCAATCTCCCCCATGATTTCTTGTTGATTTCATTTCCTTGCTACTTGCTCTCCCCCACAAACATCACCATCACCATTTTGCCTCTCTAAAAAGCTTTGAGCAGCCACGACTGCAAACATAATTACTGTGTGTAAAACAGCTCCAGACATTCAAATGTAAGCTGACAAATGTGCAGCACTTGAAGCTGCATGCAGTGTGACCGCTCGTAAGCTTCAGTGGGATAAACCGGGTTCGTCGGTCACCACTTTCAGTTGAAGTCTGCAAACACAGAGCCACTTCAGAGGCTTGTCTTTATCCCCACACCAGCAGCAGCAGAAGCAGCAGCAGCAGCAGCAGCAGAGAGGGCGACTGAGAAGTTTTCATGTGATTAACTCTTCCAGCCAGCTATAGAGAGAGAAGTGCATCCTCCACTTGCAAGCTCCTGAGATCCTCCTCGTCGCCTCTCTTTTTTTTTTTTTCTTGCAAATGTTTCATGTGAAATGACTCAGACATATTTCAAGAGACTGCAAAAAAAGCTGTAATGGTACTTTGCAGTTCTACTTTTAACAAAGTCAAACCCAAAAGGCTGGCTGTATTGAGAATTACCCTCGAGAGGATGGTATGGTATGGAAAAAGAAAAGTGAAGAGGAGGATGTCAAAGAACAGTTCCTCTTTATCGGCGATGGAAAGGTACAATGAGGAGATGTTGCATCAAAAGTTGTATCAAATTAAGACGGCCATCAGTTGCTGAGAGCAAATGAATATTTCATTTTCATCTAAATTTAATCTCCCTCCAGACTGAGGGAGAGGAAGCAGGGAGAAGCTTGTGGTGGAGGCTCGGGGTTGGGGAGTAGTCGTGGTGAATATGAACAAAGGCTGGTAGAGGTCACAGAAGAATTGGATACAGGAGGGATGCTTCTTTGATGTGTAATTCCATTATCTGTTAGCGAAAGCAGAGATTGAACACGGGCAGGAATACAACGCTTGTTTTACCCATGCTTACACACCCCCCTACCTCCGCAAACACAGGCAGATAGATAAACTGCAGAAGCAAACCAAGGGTCCATTTCCTGCACGCACTCACGGACACGCACTTTATAAAGCCATTCTCCATCGGCAATATTTTCTAAAACATATGTCTGGTCTCACTGGGCTTCTTGTACACAATCCAATTCCATTCTCTCTGTCAGCACACTCACGGCTCGTCATTAGCTTCAATCTTGCTGATGAGAAACGGCAGATGTTCGTTTTGTCGAGCAGAGGGCCCCTTCTCTGAACGTGCTGTCGTCTGAGCTCGCCTGTGATCCTGTGCAGAAAGAAACATTCTGCTTTCACAAACAAATACCAAGCTCCAGGCCTATTATGGGTTGCTTTTGTGCCTGAGCAGAGCCTGTTTTTTCTAGTAAAGTCAGGAAATCCAGTCAAAATGTATTAATAACACTGTCTGAGCCTCAATGTATTAAATAAACAGTGTTTACCCCTCAGACAAGGTGTAATAGATGTGAAATGTGCTCATAACATGCCTGATCACTAACACTAACAAGACTTAAATGCGTCAAGGAAATACAGGTACTTAGCTCTGTGTTTAGTCGCACATAATAATGATCATCCAATAATCCAAGCCACCAGGGGCTAATAGAACGGATCTACCAACCAGTAAGATAATCCTGTGACACAGCAGGGCCCCATCGAGCCCCAGCTAGCTTAGCCTAGCTGCTGCTAACACACCAGATGGTGTTTTCATATCATACTACAAAGTGGTTGCTCTGCAGTGAAAGGTCTGCTGCAAGCATATGCTTCTGCTGCACGTTGAAATAAATAAGGGGCCGGGTTCCTTATGGCTACAAATGACATCTCTTCATTAAAGAACAATGGCAGAACCACTGTGCTGGAAGGTTCCAGGTGGGTACTTCTCGCACTAAACATTTGATAACTATTTCTGCCAAAGTAACAAAGGACGTACTTTCACATTAGTGCTATATAGCTGTGTAGGGAGTTCAGCTTTATGCAAGATACCCGCTTATTTGCTTCATTGTAGTTTTTATGTGAGAGGAATTTTGTGTATGAGGATATCACTTTTGACGTTTTTCTGTTGAAGTAATTTTTTGTTGAAGGAAGAAAGAATAAAAATGTAAACTCAAACAGTGTATTACTAACTATCAAAGAAGTAAAAGTTGTTTTTTAATTTTTAACATTACACATTTTAACACTGTGAGCATAAAGGTCAAATAGGCAGATAATAAAACCATCAGATATCTTTGAAATATTGAGGCAACAACTTGCTTTATTTTATTGTGATACAAGAATTCACTGGATTTGAAAGTAGAGCAAAAATCTAAGGCTATGTCAATATTTCAGTCTTCTACTATATGCAGATCCAAGAGTGCGACTGTTATATATGTGGAGGTATATTTTCCAAACTAAAATTCCATTTGATCTTCATGGTCTTTAATTGTGCATTTGATGAGCGAAAAAAGAAACTAGAAAAGCACTCGGAGAGCGCAGACCTCCACTGAGCATGTTGTGATTCTCACACAACACTTCAGTCCTACTTTAATGTTTTACTCCCTTTTAGCAGACTGTTTGCTACAATTTGGTGTTAGTTGCAGGTTTGTGCAATAATTTGTTACCTGACAGTGTTGAAAATTATGATGACCGAGTACATATTTCATATTCCAGATTATTGCCAGGATGTGGATAGTACATTTACATCTGTCATGAATTACAGTGACCTTGTCTTGTTTTGTTTTGCAAAGCAATCCGACCATCTCTTGTAGAGTTATATACGCATAAGGTGAAAACATTCCTATCTCACAATGATAAAGAATCCTTTACAAAAATCCTGGATCCAGATGCTAATCTGGATCACCTCCAAAATGTAATCACTTCTTCCTTATCCCGTTTCGAACATTTCCTGAACATTTCTTGAACATCTGTTTGTGACGTTTTGAGTTATGTTGTTCACAGACAAATAGACCAAGTAAAAGTCAAAGTAAAAAACACAACCTTGGCGGAGGTAAAAATCCTGAATTTTACATAATTTTTGGAAAAACTACAACCACACAATCAACCTCTGCACAACCAGTGTGTGTCACACAATAAATGTCTGTATCACCATGCCTCTGTCCAACTTTCCATCAGGCAATAGAAACTATGGTTGCTGCGGTGTGCGTTGCAAAGAACCCTCTACAGCAATAACAAACAAGCATGCGTCATGCATCAACTCTGTCATGCAGTGCACCATGGGTAATTTATTTTGGGTGCTTTTGTGAACCACCTCGAGGAATTGTTACAAAAGGTACCAGCAGCTGGTAAGTAGTCCCAGTATGCCAAGGGGTTAAATTTAGAAGTGGTGGTACTGTTGGAGTGTACTGGCCCACTTAAAGCACTGAATTCCACTCAAAGTTACAAAGGGATAGTCCTTGAAAAGTGGGCATGCAGTTTTCTAGTTATCCTGAAAAATACTACCAGAAGTGTAACCTCTTCAGCAGAGCTCATACAATACTCAAAAAGGCCTTAAAATCAATGCTGAGAAAATGATTAAAATAGCAAAGAGAATGAAAGGGAAGGAGCTAGAAAGCCAAATTAAAAACCAAGGAATAAACAAAAAGTGAGGTTCCTTTAAATGACTTCAAGTGAAGCACAGGCCTTGAGAGAGGATGTCTTGTTATTTTGAGAGCTAAAAGGAATCCTATGATGAAATGGCTGAGGAAAGGCCATCAAGGTATTTAGAGACTAAAAGACTCCAGGAATAAATTGTCCTTCACATTTTATAACCTTGACTAAGAGGAAAAAAAGGTATACGAGTTTTCCCATTAGAGCTGCGTACAGAATAGATTTTTGGGTGAAGTAACTGAGCTATGTAATATCCATCGGACACTAGGGCCTGATTGATTTGGTCCACAATCTGCATGAAGGCCCCGCAGGGACTCCATGTCGTTACAGTGGGACGTGGGCTTTTTGGATCTGACAAGAGTTCTGAAATTCATGGCATGTCAATGCTGGCTATTTCCCTGCGAATGTTTCTGTAGCAGGGCCATGAATCAAATTTCATGCTCAAGCCATTTGTCTTTATTATGTGCCCTTGTCCTTTCCATTTGACTCTCCCGTCTCAGGCCTCCTCGGGGCTCTGCTGGAAAAGTCAAATAACATCAAGAACAGTCGGAGGAGGAAAAGCTTGATCACGGGGCATTTTGGGGTCACGCTTGCAATGTAACTCAGTTAACTAAAATGATCTTGTTGGAGGTAATTTGGTGATTATTTTTTACATTTCAGCACAGGGCTGCAATTTGTCTTCAGTTTTTTTTCCAGACACACTGTATATCTTTGCCAACCACACACACACACACACACACACACACACACACACACACACACACACACACACACACACACACACACACACACACACACACACACGCCACAGGCAAAGTACCAGAGCAAAAAAAAAGAGACAGAATGAGCGAGGAAGAGCGAGGGTGGTTACATGGATGAAGCTAGGGGACTCTTATTTAGCTTGTTAATTAGCTTGAACCTTTTGATCCCAATTTTAAAACCCGCCACGTTGCAACGCTGCCGCCTTTTGTGTGTTGCCCTGAGCTAGATAAAGCTAAGCTTTATTCCAGTGCCTTTCAAACACCGCTGCATTCACCGGAGCAACGTTAGCTTTCCTGTGTTAGTGTCCTTCTTATCTATTCCCAGACGCTGCGTGTAAACTTGGTCACCTCTGACACTTCTGTTACATACTCTTACACACACGCTTCACAATATGAGACCTTTTCTTTCTCAAGCAGTAAAGAGTTGACAGTGACGGTATCAGGTGCAATGCACAAGCCTGAATCCTATTTAACTTGGGCTAGAGACAATGAATGGAGGCTGACATGGTTTCACTTTACCCTTTAATCAAGCTCTCATTGTTATAAATGCCAGGCCCAGGGTGTGTGATTCCCTCAGATTGTCATTGACTATGGGGAGATATGTATGTGCGTGCGTGCGTGTGTGTGTGTGTGTGTGTGTGTGTGTGTGTGTGTGTGTGTGTGTTTGGGAGGAAAAGCAAGAGAGAGGGAAAGAGAGAGAAAACAGAGGAAGTGTAACTATGTGCATGACAAGGGGATGTGTAAGGGGAGTTGGCGTGGAATCCCTGGAGCGTAGGGGTAGAGCAGGAGTTACTAATCAACTGTGAGAGAGTATGCTAGAGAACACTCACCCTCCATTTTCCCCCCAGAGAGGAAGAGAAGGAACAGATAAGACAAACCTCTTCGGGGCCAAAACCACTACAAATGAATGGCTATCACCAAAAATATCAGTGGGGAAACGGAGTCGCTTCTTTTTTCCCTTTTCATCATGGTAGCAACAAACGCGAGGATGACTGCAGGAAGTGCATACAACTCGGGGGTTACCTCTGCCACCCCTGTGCTCTTCCCCTTCTCTGATGGATCGCCAGGAGGTTGAAAGCCAATGTCAATTTAGTTAACACAGCCAATACCCAGAAGATTCCACTCAGCATTCGCCTGCGCTGTGTGCGGGCGAGACAATCTAGGATGGTCTCCCGTGTCTCAGTGGATGTTTTTACCGGCTGCCGGTTGACTGTCCAGGTCGCCCCCAGAGAGCAGCATGGTTAACCGCAAAAAACACTCCCCAGTGACTCATCTGAAGACAGCTTGTCTGCATGAGACCAGCGTCAGATATATGGAGCAAGACAGAGATTATCATTGACAGGGGAAGGATGGGAGAAGAGGGGAGATGGTAGGCGGTTTGAGGCTGGCAGCACATTTTCCTCAGGTTATTAGTCAAGCTTGTATGAATTAGAGGCCTTTAATGTAAAGCCAGAAAAGGTGGTGCTGGCCTGCGGGTTGAGAGATGGCTGTCATAGTAACGACAGTTCACGTCGCTGGTGTAAAGGAACATGATTGGTGGAGATTAAAGCGTGTGATTAGTCTATTACCGAAGGAGCAGAAACAGAAGCATTTGTTTTTTTGGGGGGTTAAATCAATTCTCTATCACTGAGAGTTAATGAAAAATTAGGCTTCAGATTGTCTTTTCCCCAAATCATGTTTTCTTTTCTCAAGTGCTTTGGTTTCTCTGCTGCAGTCTCAAGAGCTTTTTCATTATTGTCTTGCTGTCAGTGGCCCAGCTTTTGTTTTGTTTTTACTTTTTCATTAATTTTGGTTCAAAGTGTTTACTACATTGTAATTTAAAAGAGCTCAAAAGTCAACCGAAGTCATGCAATCACATACAGGTTGAAGGGGTAAATGTGTATTTATGTGGTCATTTACTGAATAAAGGTTTACATTATCTTTTATCAGTGTTAAGACATTATTTTAAACTTGAGATCTTTCTTCTTCCTATGTCATGTACAAGCTGATGAAAACTCACATGCAAAGTCCTCAGACACAACAAATCCAGGGAGAAACGGAAACCCTGCCTCCATATAATCCGCCTCTTTCCTCAACCCCTCATCTGCTTTTACTCGTCCAGAAAAATAAAGAAGACTTAAATCCATGAAAGCTGTCTAATTTCTATATAACGCCAGGGAACCTACAAGCTACGCTCCCTAATTGCTTTTCACCAAGAGTGAAAATAATACCGTGAAATGTGCCTGCGCCAAAATAATCTGCAATCAGCAAGTATTATCTGGTTTGATGAAAAGGATCAACTGAAGTAACGCCGCAATAATCGTATGCAAATTTAATGAGACATCTGCAGTGTATTAGGCTGATTATTTTTACTGCAAAAGCAAACAATGTGTGTTCTTCTTGCCTGCCATTTCAGTCAGAAATCTCGTAAAACATGAACATTAGAGATCATCAGGGGTCTTTAAAAACACATCTATGGTATCCATCCATTAATTTGTGCAGAATATTTCACATCGGTAGTAATGAATGTGATAAATTTAAACATTCCTTTTATACAGTGTTATGTCCGGAGTAAAAAAAGATTGACAAAGTCTTCAGAAAAATCCTTCATCATAACTACATGTCTAGACATACTAATCTATTAAGAAAATTTAGAGTGCAGCACAGTTTAGAAATGTCAATACTCTAAATGTCTTGAAAGGTCAATTAGAAATGTCACAAACTGTTAGCTGGGGAGAGGACCCAGGATTTCCATGTGGCAAAATGAGCATGTCTGTAGATCTCATGAAGCCACTGACTCACATCTCTATGCGTTATATTTCTCGTCTGACTCACATGTCTTTTTCTTTTGTCTTACTTAAACAACCAACCCGTCTTTTACACATGACTCACCTTTCTCTCCGCTCTTTTTTCAATGCACAATGTGGGTCTTTTGTTAGCCTGATTGCTACTTGGAGAAATATATAACCACAAGAACGTGGACCACATTTAAAATAATTGGCATCACAGAATTAATGCTGGGTTAATGTCCTGCTCAGCCTCCCTCTGCACTGTTCACATATGGATTGCCTGTCTGCCAAAAGGGGTAATTACTTTCAATGTGGTTAGGACCATTTCTATTGTGCTGTGGCGAGAACACAGGCTAGAATATAATACGGAGAGACATTTTCAAATGGCTTGATTTTTAAAATACTTTTTTCCAGAACCAATCAATTCGGAATAAGACTAGAGCAAATCAGTCAGTTAATTTTTGGATCATTTAGTGGTTGGTATCATCAGACCCTTTGATTATGTTTTGCTTGGACAAATGAACAACGTTCCAGGCATGCATGGGTTTTTAGAATTAACTTTTACTTTGAGCTCTGAAAATACAGAAACACAATCACAGAAATTCAACTTGGCTGCATACTGCATTTCAACCTGGTCTACTAAATTCCTCTGTGCTCTCACAAATGCAATGTTTAACCCCACGGTTATTCACTCTTACGCACAACATTCAGCTTAGTCACACAGTAAATATTAAAGTCAGCTACAGATAGCTAGGCTTAGCATTTTCTAGCAAGTAACTATGACAGGTGTGGCACTTCAAAGACAACTAATCAACCTGCAAAAAATTGACGCAAGTGACTTATTCATATGAACAGAAGTCTGGTTTCACTCATACACATTCCTCATCTGTGTCTCTACATTTACCCTGTGTTTCACTACTTTGGCTCACCTGAAAATACAGAAACACAAGCATGGAAATTCAACGTGGCTGCATACTGCATTTTATCCATAGACTGTGTAAAAATGGACATCATCTTGCTTAGCTCGAAGTGAGGTCGCTAGGAAAACTGCTCCCCCTGGTGACTGGCTGCAGTATAAGTAAAAAAATGCAGCTCTCCAGTCATACCAGATAGGCTGTGGTCAAACTTGCAAAAATTAGCACACCTCGTAGAAATGTTTCTCACATTCGATTGTTGTGGTGATTTGAAGATATTATTTGGCTGCCTTGTATTCAAGTCCTCCTTTTTTTACGATAACGTTTTGTTTTCAGTTGCTAAAAGAGGTTAAAAACAAGGTTTTAAGTCACGTTAAACGATGATTGACAGCTGCCGTTTTTGTGTATTTTTTTCTGGGACTGTAACATATGTCGGGAGGTAGAGTCAGGAAGCGATTAGACTCTTGAAAGAAAACAAATAGTTATTATTTTCTTCACCCGGCTACACTCAGATTGTCCCAGAATCCCTCATAGTCTCTACTGCACAGACTCTGGCTGCACAACTGCTACAATGGCTGCGCCTGTGACCGAGGTATTTTGGCTTCAAAACTGTACAATGGTAAATGGCAGAGCCATGCTGTCCACTCTATATACAGTCTGTAATTTCATCCTGGTCTACTAAATGACTCTTGCACCCGTGTGTTCTTAAGACCCTAAAGCTGCCCTAAAATGCCTGTGAGCTTTGCTTCTTTAAACCTCCAATCAATTACTAAAATATTACAGTAGTGCCTGAATATTCATCTTTTAACAGCTGAATAATGTATGATACAAAATAGATAAACATGATAGTTGGGGGGTGCCCATGTCCATGTGCATGTTTTACACCTTTAGTATGGGTCCCACAAATGTTTTGTTCAAATTGTGCCATTTTTTCTTTGCCTTAGGCATTGGCTAAAACATTAAATTTGAAGTTGAAAATATTGATTGAAGGAAACAATTTTTGTCACTATCATCTTAGTTTTAGGAAATGGTAAAAGTTGTTGTTTTTTTTTTTCCACAAAATGACCACAACAACAATCACCACAAAATATTCAATAGCTTTTGTTAAAAGGAAATCATCATTCTGGTTGGTGACAGCCAACTGTTTGTTTTCCACCTTTTTATAAACTTAAAGTCGCTTGAAAACAGAATCCAGCACAAAAGCTTTGGTCACGTCTTAATAAAAGTATTGCTTTGTAAGAGTTTTCGGTTCCCTTTTGTTCAATGTGGATATGTCCCTTGTACCCAGCGTGGAGGAAGATCAGAGATTTAACCACACAAGTAGGAGGGATGATAAAAGGGGAGGATATTATCTTTTTTCCAATCTTATGGCCTCTAGGAGACCAAAAGAAAACCAGCGGGGTTTGTGAGCTGAATTTCACGTCTGTAATGTTGACCAGATTGCAAGCCTGGACGGATCAGAGACTTTACAATATTGTGCGTAAGAACTGAAGAAGGGGAGAGATGACAGAGCGCTCATGGTCTGTACATGCTTCTATGACGTAGGGGGCCTCTTCAACCACTACCCAACTTCAAACAAAAGACAGGGGGAGGCATTACCTTCAGTAACGTGCTGAGCTGCACCTGTTAAGTGTGAGCACCTTTAAGTTGTTAGACTGACAGACATTTGTCTGTTCTTGAATTCATCTTGGTTTAAATTCTACATATCATGCTGGCAAGAGAAGAACCCCCCCCCCCCCCCCCCCCCCCTCTACTCTCTGTCTTATCTCCTTTTCTTTTACCCTCCCTTGAAACAAGAAATAACCATTTTTCTGAAGTCATGTTCTTTTAAGAGCGCAGAAGATAAGCTTTTGTTTGGGTTTCATTCACTTCTTCTTCCTCTTTTCTCATCAGACAAGATGAGACCCTGCTAACATATGCACATTGTGTTAATCCCCTGAAAGACGAAAATGAGAGTTCCCTTGTTGCACCTTGCTTGACCTGGACCCCTTTCTGTCTCCTCCATGCACTGTATTACAAGACTTACATTTCAATTTGCTGCCCAATCAGACGATCTTATGAGCTGCTGGTTGGAAGGCAAGTAAGCCTCATTCAGCCTGTGCCACCTATGTTTCCAATCTCTGTATAGCTATCTAAATACATTAAAAGGTATGACTAAACCACTGCTGGAAAGAAAAAGTTCCTTTTCCCTTTTTCTTTGCCTCGGTCTCTCTTTCCGCACTTCATTTGATTGCACCCACCAGTCACCTTTGCCTCCATCCAGTGCTTCCCTGGTCGTCTGTGCACCTTGATTTGAGAGTTGAGGATGGGGGGGTTGGTGTGTGGGGATGGCGGTGCATGGAAATGGACCGGTGATTGCCTTCCTCCCAGCGTGGTGATGGGGGGCTTGAGTGATCGCGCCCCTCAAGCCCCTCCTTGGTGGTTGATTAGCTGTAGAGCCCTGAAGCTCAGGAGTGACACGCTGGCTCATCAGACCCCACTCAGCCTGTCAGGGACCCCCTTGATTGCATGTTGCTTTATAATTGTCCCCATTTCTGCTTTGGTGTCCGGTGTGCTGCAATCTCATTTTCATGTCGCAGGATGCACCAAGTAATGATTAACTTTTCAGTATGTACACACTTAAAACTCTGGTCATTTCAAAGAAATCAGCCAGGAGAAAACTGCTACATGTACTGCTCTCACATACATCATGTCAGACAACACAACCACTGTAAAATGTGACCTCTCACTTTTTTAATACAATCCCTTCACCACATTCTCCACAGATTAAGGTTAAATCATGCTGATAAAATAAAAGTTGTGTGATGATTATGCTCATTGAGTCCAGGCTAAACTTTATTACCAGCTGCAGATATGCAGCACAACATTTATTCGAAGGTTTTCTTCCTCTTTCTCTGTCTGTCTGCCAGCAATGGCAGCTGCAAATGGATCCAATATAATGTCTTTTTTAGTAAGGCAATTGGAAAAGAATTGCCATCTTGGCATTTATAATCATTGAGTTGGTTGACGTGATTGAGAGTTAAAGCAGTCAGAACTGAGAACTCTGAGGGCTTTGGCCCAGCGTATTGATTCATATAGCTTATGTGGATGAACTGCCTGAGGTGTGGAACTCATCAAATCATAAGCTGTATTAATTATTTTCAAGTCCAGCCTCTGGGGGATTTCTTAAAATTTAGATGGCTTGTGTCTTCACTGTTTGAAACACTGCCTGGTATTAGTTGGATGTGAGTCTTTGAACATTGTTTTCTGCAGCTGCAGCGAAAGTTTTTTTAGGGCTTTATTTGTTCCAAGCACAAACCTGATGTTGCAACAACAACAACAAAAAAGAATAAATAAAACTATAAAAGATGCCCATGCTAGACTCACAAAAAACCTTTAAATTCTTGAGCTGTCTGGCACAGTTAAGGCCTTTCCTTCTTGCCAAGATGTCAGTATGTGGATCATCTCAGATTTTGATAATGTGGAATCCTGCTAACTGAAACCACTGGCTCTCTACCCAGGTGTTCTGACCATTCTTAGAGCCCAATAATTTCTCTACTGCTTCCTCTTACAATCCACAATTGACTTCTTTTTTAACCCTCAGTAAGAGACTGTTGGCCTCACACAAGAGTAAAATGTTAAGTTTTAGGCATCATTTTTGCTGAACATGCCTATTACTGCTACAGCATAAAAAGTAGTTTTAGAAAAGCAAGAGGAGCTAAAATAACAGGGTTCGAGTACAGAGCCTTGGGGGACACCTGTTTAAATGCCCAGGTTGTGTTGTTACAAATAATATGCTAAAAAAATGTTTTTCACAGGGGGAACTCTCAGAACGACAGGAAGTCAAAACAGATAGTGATGTCACGTGAACAGCAGTCAGAAAGTAATTGAGCATGCAGCAACTTGGTAGTGTTGCATAATGTACAACTCAATCCAATCCAATCAGCCTACTGTTTTTTTTGTTGTTGTTGTTTTTATCATTAAGACATATTGTTTATGCAACTTTTTTTATAGCTAATTTTCATTGGATTATTTTTTTCAAGACGTTTGACGCTTTTATCGTCAAAGATGCCATTGATTTCTACTATTTTCCGAAGCTTTGAAAAGTACCACAAAATGACTTTGAATACATATGTCAATTTACATTTCATTTGAGCTCAGAGATACACTTAATAAATAAATGGAAATGGTAAAAACTGAATTTCAATTTACATTAAATTGAGCTTCCAAATAGGTTGATATCATCATCATCATCTTCTTCCTCTTCCACCTCTACCTTTTTAACTGGGGCGCCAATGTTTCCCTGTGCAGTTGAAGAATTTTCTTGTGACATCAGTAGAGTTGTGGATAAATCCCCAAGTGTCATAAGAGTTGTGAATTAAGAAAGTGTGAAGCTACTTGTCAGTATGTATTTAGAACAGAACAGGGCTCCAGAAGACTAGAGCTACATTGGTTCCAGATCTGAATTGAATTTTCTTTCACCAATGTACTGTACCTGGTGGGTGTCAGATGGTTTGCAAAAGCCACAACACATATGCAGACACCACAACACTAATGCAAACACCACAATACAAATACAGCCACAACGGAAGTCAAAACAAGTTAGTTATCCTAACGGACATAGAACAATTGTGAAAGTTAGTAAATGGTTTTCTTCTTTTACTTCATCTATGATAAATGTAGCTTTGTAGGGGTGTCACCTTGTGATATCCTTCATACTACTCACATTTCTTTATTTCCCGGTAATACAACTTCTTATATTTAGCTTTATGAATCAGTCATGTCATAACATTAGCATTACAGATATTTTTTATCATAGCTTAAGTTATTAAACAAAACAATTGTTAACTTACTTTCACAACTTTGCTGTGTCTGTTAGGATTACTGTCCTATGAACTTTCATTCCATTCCTTCCACTGAGGCTGTACTTCTGTTATGTGGTGGCTTTTGCACTCATATTGTGGTTTTTGCATTTGTGTTGGGATTGCAGATTGGCTGACACCTATCGGCCACTGTACATATGAGTCATACAATACATTTAGCATCTTCATGTGCTTTAAGTCTAAAGTTGAAGGGCAACTCTCAGGTTAGTGTTTCAGTCATGGATACTCTAGGCAGTCCAAGTTTTTGCCTCTGGTGAAAGGCCCAGCAGGCCTGCCATGCTCATACATAACACAAAGCTTCTCCACTCACAGGATAGTTGGAATGACCTCCAGACACTCAGCTTAACAGCTGCTTTTCACTCAACCGCGGCACATGAAATGTGCATCTCTGCTCTGTTTTGGTTCCAAGAACCCATTCCCTGTGTTCAAGACCCACCGAGCATCTACTGAGTGGGACTTGAGATGTAAAAGACGAGCTCTGTGTTTTGTTAAATAACTTGTTTGTGATGTGTGCAATTGCATTTAACTGCTGGCTGGATGGCTTTTATCTTATTTTCCACCAAAGAAATCGTGACTACTGCCACAGGCTTATTCATGTTTGGACTTTTAACTCACCAGAGACTTTTGCCTTGTTGACAAGCTTTGGAAAGAAAAAAAAAAAAAACACTCACTTGTGTTTGTTAATGCGCTTTTCATATTTTGATCTCATGATAGAAGCATAGCAGTTTTCTGATGGCTTACTTTCCAACTGGCTTTTTCCTTTGTTATCCTCTATGGAATGAAGATCTCACTTGCTACAGGTTAAGTAGACCTCAAGAGTAAAATACAACACTTTCTTTAAGTTTCTAAGATATATTCAAGTGTAACAGCTCTGTATGAAGAGGGACTCAGAGTCAGCCTTGTACAGGCTGATCGACTTTATAGCACTGAAAGAGATTTGTATAAAAAAGTAAATCCACTGTCATATTCCTACATACCTACCTTACACAAGAGGTAGTGGTCTGTGACAGATGAGTGGCTTAACGTAACAACAAATTTGTTCTCTCAAGAACTGAGTCAAGGTGTTCGCTGTGTCAAAAAAAGAAGCCTTGGAAAAGAAATAAGCTTTGTCAAGAGTTCGGAAAGAGTGCAGTAACCAGGGTAAAAATGACATGTTGGTTGTAGTGTGCCAGCCCTCCTCAACTCTCTGTGTCTGAGTGTTCAACTACTTAACTTGATCATTTCCAGATTTCATTGTATTAGCCAAATTATACAGGTCAAGGCAATAAATCAAAGGGATCGGTTAATCAGACTCTTGTTGCCGTTTCATTTTCACGTAACAAATCCAAACACTGTGCGTGCTGCTAATTGCCAAAGCAAACATTGAACAACACCTTTGCCTTGGTAAAATTTAGCTTTTTGAACTCAGTCTCACTCATGCAGCCTCCCCTTTGGAGCATCCTTGGGGCATTGTCAGAATAACTCTGCTCACACAGAGACAGACACAAGTCAAGTGTTCAGACAACAGCAAGGTTAAGGTGTGAAGGTTGAGCTCTAGCGTGTTTACTACTGCTGATAAATCTGAACCTCTGCACATTCTGTTTAAACAGACAAGCAAAGTGAGGGTAAACTTTTACCTTAAGCGCCCCACATCGTGAACTGTTGACCAAAGGGAATTGAGGAAAACACATGGGAAACTTCCTGCAAATACAAATAAGGGCAAGGATGTCTTTTAGGTTTTATTACCAACTCGGGCAGAGGAGGGGTGTTCACAGAGCCTTATCACAACAAGCGTAAGTAAGGTTTCTGCTCTGAACAACTGGGTGTTAAAAATTGAACTCTAATTTTAAATAACTTCATATTAGAAGCATTCTTTCTCTAATCACTTTCACAATGTTGCTTGGAGCTTTGTGACACAGAATCACAAAACTTTCAATTCAGTCTATGACACATTTTTCAACCAAAGGAAATATAGGATGAGCTATCTCCGCAGGTGTTTTTCCTCATTTGCAACAGGACATTTTTATTAAATTAGATTGTGAGTCAGAGCTGATAAAATAGTAATACTATATGCACAATTTTTGTCTCTTCTGTTCAGTCTATTTCTATATACTATATAGATATACTATATAACAATATAGACATAAAATATGGAGAATATGAGAGCTACTCAAATGTGAAGCCAAAATATTCAAAGCAATTTTTCTATGTATTATGTACAGTTGTATTTCTTGGGCGAACACTGGAGATAAAAGTTGGAGAAGCCATGCAGCATGAGGCCGAGGCAAGGAGTCAAACAGTGATCTCTACGACAAGGACTATTACTGCTTCCATTTGGACTCGGAATTGGGGGGGGTCGGGAGTGGGCATCAATGACATCATCTCCAAGTTCAGCGTTCCAGTTGCCAAGTTGAAAAAACTTGCCATAACAGCAGCATTTCTGTATATAAACATTGAATAATACTATATATACGGCTGATTTATTGCAACAAACACTAGTCAGCAATTTTAAAATAAAAAGAATATAACAGGACCTTAATCACTGTTTAGCCCTGAATTCGAAATTCCCTACTGGGAACTGTGGGTGCTCTGACTTACAAGTCAGAAATTCCGACCTCACGTGGCGTTGGGTGTTCCCACTTGGAACTTGGAAATTCCAACTTCTGAGTGCAAATGGAATGCAGCATATAACCTTCCATATAACCAGGCATCCTGACGTTAACGTATTTAGAGCTCCCCTACTGGCTGGCTTAAGTATAGGTTTTAAAGCCTGCTTCCATGTTAACAGATGGGCGTAACATAAAAAAACAACAGTCCAATTTTTGCTCAAATATGATTTCTTCCATAGTATATTTTGTTTACTTTTGATATTTGTTGAATGTTTTTTGTTGCCATATAGACAGGGGTGCAATTCCATGATCGTTCCGTTGACAAACCCCATGGCACTTGGAGTGCCTCACTTTTGAATAACGGAAGAAGGGTTTTTTCATTCAGTCAAGTTAAAAAGCTGCATGAATCCAGTTTGTCAAAGCTTTAAAATAAACTGGCTTTAGATAGTTGATGATACATCAACTGAGCCTTTAAAGATGTTACTTACTTTGGTTATGTGTTGGAGTTTTATGTTTTCATGCAATCTTTTTTTTCTTTTCATTTCCTCAACAAATCAGCTCCCTGTGGGTGGCATTATATCATTCAACCAATGTGGGTGTTTCTTTTTGCTTAGAAACCTCAGAGTAAGCAGTCACCTACATTGATGACTCAGGCTGAAAGATGCTGGGACAGGAAGCATTGTGTTTGCATTAACATATGCTCAATTGCATCAGACCTCATTACTGCTCTGAGCAGAGCAGATGCTAAGAAAACATTAAGTCTGCTTCTTCTGGAACTATTGCCTGGTTGTTGATGGGTTTTAGTCAGCATTTGGCAAGAAACATAAAATGTCTTGTTATTTATGTCAAACGGTCTGCTTGAAACAAAATGTGTCTCCTTTCACATATTTTGATTACTTTCAAAACTTTTGGAAAATTCCAGAGGTGTAATATTTTTTAAATCTTCTGGGAAGTTTTCCTTCTCCCACCAGAACAAGATGAAATATGACACCTAAGCCCAATGTCCACCTCTAAGATTTCCTTCCTTTATGTGCTGGATAATACCTTGAAGAGCTGCACACCTCCTTGGTAATGTGTCACTGCTGGAGACAGATACACTCACCTCAGTTCAAAGTACAGCATGTCATTTTGTTGACAAGCAGTAGCTTGGCGCCTGTGAGAACACTTGTGCCTGGGAAGACATGTTGTTCCTTTATTTTCTCTCAGAAAAATCAGCATTTAGACAGAGAGTCTGTCAGCACAGTGTGCTCAGATCACTTAACTGGAGCATTTAGATGGAGCTGAGAATCAAAGGCCAAGTAATAATAGAGCAGATGCAATGTGTAAAAACAGAAACAGTTGTTCATGCACACTGGAATTATTAAAACAGCTAAGATGTAGGGGTGCAAGGAATATACATGTACAGAGAATTCAATGTTCTTTTTCAATTTAGATATATCCTGAGGGGCTTTTACATGAATAGTCATACTTTGCTTTTGATTTTACCTCTTGAATGCATTAAAGGGCTTGTGTCCTCAGAAAGATGCCAAACGAAGTGCTGCACAAAATAACTTTTTGTTTCTGTTCTTGTCATAAATAGTTTCTATGAAATAGTCCAAATGGTGGTACTATCTAGATTTCTGGAATCAGGCTATTTCCTAATTTATTCTTCATTCAAACTGAGTTTTCAGGACTTGATTGTCCATGTATAAGATGTATGTATTTTATAGTATCAAGAAAAACTATTCATAAGCAATCTATTAATTATTTTTGTCTTATTAATTTTTTTTTACATTGCATACTCTTGGGTTGTTCTTAGGTGCCTTGTTGGATATTAACAGCTTGAACAGTATAATTCTTTACAATTCATTTTTGTAACATTTGCATAAGATTTTTATTTATTTTTTTATATTTTGATAAAATGAGACAATCGGATTCTCAGAAAGAGTCAGCAGCTGAGAATATCCTGTTAAACTGAAACCTAATCATCCTTAACCAACCTGGAACTTACAAAAATACAATATGATGCTCGTCTTATTTAATGTGTTTTTTGGTTTTAATTAACAAAATATTGATTAACTTACACCAGACCCACGTATGAGCTGTCTCCATGAAAACATGTAGCCATGCAGCTGGACACAAAGACAAGGAGGGTCATGTAACCTCTTGGCTCCTGTCCTGGCTCTGCTCAGTATGTCAGTCTGTAGTTGTAGTAAAGTGAAACACAATCTGGTGTCTGCACAGAGTATTTTATTCTGAAAGTCATCTAGATATCTATTGTTGCATTGGTGCCTGAATTCCCACCCTGCTCATATCACTCTGTGATGCATTGTTGCTCCAGGATCTTGCAAATTAGAGGTCTGGATGGGAGACGAATTGGGGAAACATCTGGTTAAATTTGGCGGACCTTTTTCAAAAGACTGTTCTTGGACTTTGGATGGCTGTAGCTTAGTGGTAAATTTGGTGATCTTATAATCCGAGTCATGCATGTCAAAGTGTTCTTAGGTAAGAGGAGTGAACCTCAGATTTTACCAGTTGGCACAGCAAGAGGATTTTAAAAACTAATGTATGAGATTACCTAGTACTGATGCTCTACATAGCATCCCTGAACTCGTATGTCTTGGGTACACATGGTATGTTGTGTCAAAGTAGATGTGGTCAAGCCGTTAACAATTGACGTTTTTAAAAACATGTAATGAAATATTTGACTCTCTATCCCAACAAACACACAAAAAAGTTAATTTTTAGCACCAAATATCTCAAGGAAGTTGATCTATTGTAACTGCTTTGCTTAAGGGCTTCACCGGTTTGTTTGCAAGTGGGAGAACAACTCCTTCAGGCCAGTTCAGTGACCTCCTGGTTGCAGATCCACTCAGTTGACCTCATCTCCTGGCATGTTAAGCCAAATGAATGTTGAGCAGCAAAGTGGTGCCTTTAGGTGACGGTATGCATTATATATTTGCCCCTTCCAATGCAAAAGGTCAGTGCTGATGCACATACAGAGCAGCCTTACCCAGTGTTTCCCAGACAACATTTTAATTTCAGAATCTCTCTGGAGCTGCAGGGAATGTGGGAATCAATAGAAGTTGCTGTGAGCATGTGAGCATTGTGATTAACTTTTCCAGAGTTTAGAGGAACAGTGTGCTCACTCCAAGTCAAGAAAATGTGGAAGCCATTTTTTTCTGCTGTGGATTTGGACCAGGATGCAACACTATGGCAACTGGTTGTTAACTTGTTGTGATTCCAAAGTTGTATTTTCCAGCCATATCCACCTTCTCGCTGCAACTCTCCAGTGTTTTGGGGGTCATTCTGGGCATGTGTTGTTGAATTTAAACTTTGTAAGCTGATAATATTTGCTATTAAAGTATAATTATAATCTCTCTTTCTTTCTGAATCTCCCTGCCTAACACAATCTAAGGAAATGATCCTGAATTAAATTTCTGCCAGCGTGATATCAATGTATCTCCAAATGTAATCAGCGCAAAGTTTGCTCATATAAAAGAGAGAAGTGACACTGCTCCTCACTCTATTTTTTCCTTAATTAACAAAGGGGGGGTTTGCATTACATTCCCTCTCATATCACCTCATGGTTGTCATGCTCTCTGACAGTGTTTAATTGAAAAAGGGTGTCTGCAAATTTCTTACCAAGTTCATGATCAGCATTGATCATAGAGTGTGTCGACGTGAAGTGAAATTTGTCCAAAAAGTGTGTTCTTGATCCAAAGCAGATTTACAGTGATGCTTTATTCATCTTTCACACACACACACACACACTCTCTCTCTCTCTCTCTCACACACACACACACACACCAACACAAAGATAAGGCATCGCTGTGTGTTGTGAGGCCATATTCTCACATCAAGCAAGAATGAATGTGATTCAAGTCATGCATTATGAGACCTTGACTGGATCTTTCGTTGAGAATACCACAACCTTTTTTAATACCAAGTGCACACATACACACTCCAGTCAGTCTATTTTTCTATTTTTGATGTCAAGCAAAGGACAGATTTGAATTATGTAACTGTAATACAGTGATTAAACGTAAATGTGAAATTCATGTGGATGGAATACAACTCTGGTTCACTAGGGTCAAAGGAAATCTTTAAATTGAGTTTTAAATGTTGATACAAAGAACAGCTTCTGTGAGAAACTTTCCGTTTGTTTCGGCTAGGGATGCGGGAGTACTGATACCAGGTATGTATATTGGGCTGATACCAGCCTTTTTTCAAGGTATCGGTAACCGTGAAGGCTGCAGATACCAGCAGCAGATACTCAAGGCAAAAAAAAATCTAGTTGCTGCAAATTGCTGCAGTTTATCACCACGGCAAATGTGCATCAGTTCCTGTTCAGACAACATGAAGTAAGTAAGTAAGTAAGTAAGTCACAGTAAGAGTAAACAGTTAAACTGTTTAATTTGCACTTCAGTGTACTTGAAAAAACAAACAAAAAAACCTCTAACAGTTGGTATTGTGCACTTTTTCAATTATTTCTTTTAATATTTATCAAAAAAATAAAAAAACAAACTCAGAGAGAGTTGTTTGTGTTTTATTTGGACTTAATGGCAGAGTGACTATGCTGTCTTGATAAAAATAATTTGTCACTGATTATTGAAATTTTATGTTTCAAAAGTACTAGTAGTATTGGTACTCGGTATCAGTGAGTACTTGTACTGGTATCGGTCTGAAAAAAAAGTGGTATCCAACATTCCTAGTTTATGCGCCCCCTGTGAAAAAAAAGTGCTGCCTCTTGCTCTGTAATGAATGGAAAAAAACAAAGAAAACATACCACTGATTCATACGCTCTGAGGGTTTGAGCTCAGCATTTTGTAGTCCACTGACTGAGCGTGAGGACTGAGGAGAGGTCATACAGGATTATAGGCTCTGATAACGTGATGTCTTCTGATCCAAAATAAAACTATGTACCTTGATGAAACTTTAGCTTTATTTAATATTTTTTTCCTTTTTTTAATCAATATACATATATCAGGGATTGCTTTCAGATTGTATACAGATGTCTGGGTTTGGTCTCATCAGGAAACAACCTTGTTTAAAAATGATCTCTCAGACACTGGTTGAGCAGATAGAGGAAAACCAAGCTAGATGGAGAGGAGAGGGAGATCACACGGTTATTTATTAATAAATAGCTAGTTTACCTGCAGCCAAAGCAACTCATGACAACTTTCTTTCCATCAGAAGATTACTGTAGGCTTGAAACAAGTGCTTTGCAAGTTACTTCTTTTACCAAATTGCTGTCCTACACTGACTTCAGAACAAAAGCTTTGTGTGTCAACAAGAGATGTCAAAACAGAAAAACAAACAGTTGAGGCTCTTGAATTGAGAAATATTCCAAACAAGATCCACACTTTATTTTCCATGATTGTGACATAAACACAGCTAATAAAGCGCCTTGTCCTGCGTGTCCTGGCCAAGATCTATATGCAGCTCACTTGGAAAAAGAAAAAAAAAAAAAAAAATAGTGAGCCTTCTCTAATGTAGTTTACTGGTGTGTGAGACGGACATGAGATATCAAACGTTCTGCCAACGTTCTGCTGAGTATAATTGGTTACCATGCATGCCAGAATAAAAATCAAGCCATTTCAGGGCTGTCACATAGCCAAAACATCTCATGCAAGAAGCATCAGGGTCTAGTTGGCTGTGCAAACGCAAGCAAGATCAGGGTGTACTTTGCCAGACCGTATATAACTGTACTGAAACAAACTGGACCACACTTGACTGTTTTTTCTTCACTGGCAGTTTCAGTAATTTACTGAAAATGTGTCAAATCTTTTGCCAATGTGTAATCTTATTGATGTAGGAAAATATATAATTTAATGTTAACTGTAACACAGGATTAATCGCCGTATAGGCTCCGGAGCCACAGGCTCACACCATAAACTGAGATACAATTACCCTGACATGGTATAGATGCCAGGATACGGTCTTGATGTATCAGTTCCATACACAAAGGATGAAAAATATAATTCAAGTAAGATCAAATAAAGTCAAATAAGGCACATTTCCACCTGACTTCTTCAATGGGAAGTATGCTTTAGGGAGTATGGTACGAGCCAAGTGACCACCGTTTGTGACTGCAGCTGAAAAAAAGAATTATTAGATTTAATAGTATGTAGGGGAGAGAAAAGCAATGAATAAATAAGAGGTTATACGGCGGTGCAATTCAAATTAGCCTTGGATTCAATTTGTTGGATGGAATGGTAATAGTAAGGTCATAGAGAGGAGGAGGTAGAAAATGGTGAGTGATTTACCACAGGCTTGCATCACATCATGCTAACCTGTTTTTCATGCTGTGCAAATGCAAGTCAATATGTGATGTTTTCACTCATCTTCAACAAAGGCGCAGGTTTGAATGCTTTTACCCCCTTTAATTATTTATTTACTTTATTATGAATTCATTAACTTCAAACACTCGCTGCGCTTAAAAACGGGCAAAGGACTGAACATCTGTTAAGTAGCATTTCACATGAAGTACTTTCCACCCGGGTGGCGGCTCACGTTTCATTTTCAGGATGTCTGCGTAGCCTTGTGGCTCTCTTCAAAGACCACAAAAAAAAGTGTGTGAATAAGAAAAGCACAGCGCAAATGGCCCTCCTAATGACTCTCAGCAGGACTACTTCTTGTATCTTTTATGAGCCAGGAAGAAAGGCGCGCATCATTATACAGTGCCCATCTGAAATCCACCAGCAGCATGATGCTCGACAAAAAGAATCCCCTCCTGGCAAATCGGGCGTAATGGGACACATTAGCGTATCGTTAGCCTGTTAGCGTGCCTGGAGGTCAGACACTTGCTGCCAAATTCCTGCTGCTGTAGAGGGAAAAAGAACAGGCTAGATGTCTGTTCTTTCATTTGTGAACTGATAAAACACTGGTGGAGACATGCCTACCTTCAGCAGATAGCGGTTAATAAGTAGATTCACATTTGTTGCGTCAATGTCAGTCAAATTAACAGCTGTGCAAACGCTGAGATACATATCCAGAAATGTCACTAACTTGTTTCATTTGACTGAGAAGAACAGTTTTCTCTCACATACCTGAATTTAGGCAATGGTGTCTTTGGATTGTTTTGGGTGCAGATTCTATCCTAGACCACGTAAACTACTTATAGCAACTGTGTCCTTAGTTCTAGAGACTGTACTTTCGATAGCTACTTCTGACTGATTAAATCACATTACTTATAATGTCAAAAGATTGCTCTGTTGCACTTATCATTGCTACGATATGAGAGGTGTGGGCCATACTGCTATTAGCATGGCTTCTAAACTTGAGAAATCAGATAAACACTTCAGCACTGACTTTGCTATTGCTTCACTGTAGTGGCCTGCGTTTGTCGCTTCCATATTTTCTTCTAGTTTGTGTACAGGAAACCATGGTGATTAATTACATCATACATTGAGTTGGAGCTGATAAACCCTGAGCAACAGTTTATCAAAGAGGCATTATTACAGAGAAGAAAAGAGAGTAGACGAAAGAGGAGGTGGAATGTACTGCCGCTGAGTCAGTGAGGACAGAGACCAATCAAAGGGCTCTTGGTCTTTGTGGTGTCAAGGCATAGCTACATTTTTGAGATGGTGCATTTGGAGTACCTATGTAGGCTTCTGCGTAGGTGCTTTCTAATTCGCCCCCACTCTGCTCCACGTTTCCTTTTCTTCCTGTACATTTCACCTGGCTATATTGGCGTCTTATGTCACTTCAGGAGCAGCAAGGTTGTGATGTGCAGTGTGTAGGATGCTATCATGTCATATTTTGTAGTTGGTGGCTGAGACACAAGACCTAAAAAAGCAGATTTTTGGTCCAGACAAAGAGGTTAAATTGAATGTAATTAAATTAATGATAAAAGAAACTTTAACTTTATACAGTTTTCACACCATTTAAAGGCATGGGAGGTACAATATGCCCTCAAGTCCGTGAAAACTGTTCTTTTGAGTCAGTCATGAATAGTTCAATACATATTCTGGAGAAATGTGTTTTTAACTCTCTAGAAGACTCCATGATTGATATCATTATTATAATACGTGTAACAGATTGAAGTGTGAGTATTTTATGGTGAGATGTCACTTATTTATAATGGAGCACAAATGATTTTATGTCACTGAAGTAAATGACAGGACAGCCTGCTATAGACTTATAAGAAGATGGATGATACCACAGCAACAGATGGTAAAGATGATGGTTGAGAGGGAGACAGATAGATGGTCATGGTGATGTAAAGGTTAATAGGAAGAAAGGGAGAAAAAGTAATGAGAGCTGTGACTGTAGCTGTCACCAAGTGCCATCTGTCACTCACTCTGCAAGCTCTGTTGATGGCACCGAACCCCAAAATATAATCTAATTTGACTCACCTTCAAAACGACACGCACCATCAGAGGCATCATACTCTGCTATATGGGGAAATGATTTTAAAGCAGTAAAACAAATGACTTGCTATGTCCTGCACCACTATCATGCCGTATAAGAGAAGGAGACGCTGAGATTTCCCTGGAATGATAAGCAACCAGCCGATGCATCACTGTGCAATCTAGTCAGGGGTGAAAGGTGTGAGAGCGGGGAATTGTCAGGCTAACAAGTGCAGGCGCTAGTCAGCAAATAATGGGAGAGTCATCTGTGAGAGATGACTATCAATTAAAGGCACTTACGGCACTAATGATCAGCAAAGGGTTCCTAATGAGGATATGTGAAGGTGGGATCACATCTCTGGAAGTCAAGTGCAGTGTTAAGATTCTAGCAGTATGCTAAAAGCCATGAATGCACACAGGCCTACTCATCACACTACCAAGGTCATTAGACGCCATCATCAGCCTGGCTAGGACTCTTTCAGGGAGACACAATGTTGCATCACTTAAAAGCAGCAATGAGAAACAATGTGCCGTGGCAGGCGGGGTGATTACAATAATTAGTTCCTTCTGTTTTTGAGAATCAGTGAAATCACCCAGTGTAGTGTTTAGTTTGACTGAAAACCTGCAGACTTTTAGCAGTTTCCTGTCACACTGTTGCTTATCCCTGCCTTAGGCAGAAGTGAGTTGATTGTATTTAGAACAGGCTGCAGACAGAAACACATTTCAAATTTAATGAACACTTCTTGAGCTTCATGACCCAAACATACGTAATTATTCTTTTAAATCTGAAGCTATTCATAAGCCTTTAGAACTGTCTTGTATTTCACATTTTCTTTCCACATATTTTGTCAAATTGTAAGAGAAACGGTAGTTATTGGAGGCTAACAAACCAATTCATCTGCTTTGCCAGCAATGTATTCTCTCCACAGATGTGGCAGCTCACTAGGCTGTTTCAGCTTCTTTTATCATAATGGTTCAATTTTGTGGCCATTGTGTCATTTGATTATGTTTACAGTTTAAAATCTTACCTATGTAGCATCAAGCTAGGAAGTCCAGAGTGTCAAAAACTATAGACTGTTTAAAACATGGACGCAGTCTCCCCAACGTCTCCCGTCTGATTCTGAAACTGAAAATGGAGCAAATCGGGAATCCCGGCCATATTGGAAGTGGCAAGGGCCTTGTTTACAGCTATAAGGTGCCCATCAGTCACATGACCTGAGCTGTGCCTTTGATTGGGCAAGCCTGCGATCTTAATATCCTCTAAACCGCAAAGTTAGGAAAAACATTCACCCCCATACAGTGTGTGCCAATAGTAAAATTGGCAATTTAGACAGGAGATGTTTTTTTGAACCAGGCTGTGAATAGGTTAATTTCTGTTTTGAAAAAACAGCTTTTTCTTAAACCAGAGGTTGCCGCTTGTGTAAAACATGGGTAAGTCAAAACCACAACTTATAGGGCTTCCCCCTGCTTGCTAGCTGCAGTATATGTCTTATAGGCCAGCTTCCTAGGTTATAATTAAACACATGATTGATAAAAGCTCTGTCAAGAAATGAAGGCTCCTTCAGCAATCTTTATGTGAATGTGACTGGATTATCAGAATAAAAAAGGACTGGTGAGAGAAAACACAACAAATGAAATTAATTTTAAAAAATGGAGTAGCTTGGCACACTGAGAAAGGTTGAACTTTTCGCAGCCATGAGTTTATAGTTCAGATCATCTCAGGAGTCTGTTCTGTTGTACGCCTTTCTCACCTTAAAAGTTATTGGTAAGTTAAATGTGTGTTTTGGTTACCAGAAGGGCTAAGATGTTTTTAAAATTTCTGACACCACATATCAACAAAAAACACAAGGATTTTCTCCCTTAATTGGCTGTGGGTTGTTGCAATTGTATTATAAGTCTTAAAGTTTCCTCTCATTTTTGGGATACAATTGAACAGATGAACAGATTTCAGAAAAGAGCCAGCATGAATCAAACCCTATTCTGTCTGGGTTTTAAGAGGAGAACATTGTCTTGGCAGGAAAGAGCATGAGACCACTGACACTGCAAACCCTCTCAGCACCTCCGGGTATTTGATTATCTCCGTAGCAACCTGCTCACTCATGACCCCCATTACCTACCTAGCGCACAGGTCAGGCACATATTGCGTCAAATAAAATGTACTTCCTGACAATTTCACTTCAAGGCCACAGAAGACGTAGAGAGCCTGGGTGAGGGTCCTCGACCACAATAGAACCATCTGTGCATCTCTAGGTTGATTCATCATGAGCTGCTCTGCGACACACTGTACCAAAGCTCACAGATGCCTGTGTGAAGAAAAGTGATATTTTTATTTAATATTTATCTACACTTAGGGCAGATGGAGGCTGTTGATGGGCTGGAATTCTCAAATAAATTTCACATTTCACTCTGCGGTGCGGCTTTTCTTGCAGTTTTTCCATCACACGTCAGTCAGGAAAGGTCAGAAACAGATTTCTGAAGATACACATGATCATTATCACAGTCATGCAACAGAATATCACCCTATGATTTCTGGCATTAGAAGATGAAAAGAGTGGATTTATAAGCTAAATATTTCAAAGACAGCTGTGCTGGTCTGGCAGGTCTTTTTAAAAGAGACAAGTAGTGAATCAACAAAACCTGAATCAGTGCATTCAGTGCCCTGAAATTACTACATGTTTGCGGCCACAGCTAAAATACCACTTTGAGACCATCAAAGAAAGTTTCAAGAGATTTCTGCAGCTGAAAATGCCCAGTAAAGAAAATAATATCTTGGACAGAAGTCAGTAGATTGGTATGATACATGTATCATTTTCCTGTAATCATTTTCTTAATGCCTGGGTTGTGTGTTTCTGTTCTGCTTCCACTGGTTCGGTTCTACTCTGTAGATTTAACAGTTTATGATGAGGATAGGATCAGTAGCTATTTTGGTTGTCAGAATTGAAACAGCTTTGGACAATACATGTATAAGTAGTTCTTAACTTTTAGGGGAAGCCCATCTACCACTGGATTCCAAACACTGATACTCTTTAATTAATAAGTAAATGAAGTCAGTGCATCAAGTATTAGCTTTGGGATATTTTTTAAAAACAATTTAAGTCTCTCTGATTCAGCCTGAGGACCAGAACATCTATAAACGTATGCTTTAATGGCTCCTGTTGATGCACCTCTAATATAGTCTTTAGGAAATGAAAGTAGTCTCCTCAAGGTCAACCTTTGGTTTCTGAGGCTGAGCTTTTCAGCCATTAACAATGGTTTTCATGTGGGAAATGATTCAACCTAACTTTAGGTAAAACCAAACCAGAGGCATCAAGGTGGAGTTTAAACAGGCCCTTAGCCTTATCGCTGGGAGCTACACCATACCTGTTGGTACTGTCCCTACATATCAAATACCAGTGACCTTGATCTATAAATGAGTTGCACAATGGGTGTGTATGGGGCTTTGAGTGTTTTTGGAGTCACCTACATGTGGGCACTAGAGGAACTGCTGCTTTTGAACACTTCTGCGTCCACTAAGTTAAGTCAAGCAGGCTAAACCCAGAGGAACCCCAATTGTTGTTCAGACATGGGTCGTATTTGCTTGGATTTACTGCAGGATTATATGGTAACTACACAAAAAGTAAACAAGTCTTACACACAACCCTCTGCCAATATGGGATGTTCTAAATTTGCTGCTGCAACAATAGGAAATGGGTTAAATCACACTTTGTCTAATGGCAGCCAACAGCGGGCTGTATGTTTGGTAACCCTTTGCAGAGTAAATCTCTAGGATTAAAAGATTTACAATGATTCAAATAATTATACCTTTTCTTTTATTGCCAGTATTGCTCATTAGGTTGAATCTGTCTGACCTACACTGTCATCCCATTTGTGAAATTTGGGGCACACCAGATACTCTGGGAACTAGGGCAACAGCCTGCTGCCCTCTATTTGGCCAGACCTGTGAGGGTGGAGTCTGTGATCTAGAGCTGATAGTGTCCATGTGGGGAAACACTCTCCTCCATTACTTTTTATCTGATTTGTCCACAGGTGTGGGGTTTGGCTATGTGCAGCAGAACTAGTGCACAATGGTCTTTCAAAAGCCAGTGTGCTGGTTCAGAGAGCAGAGATTGTAAATCCACAAGAAACCTTGTCTAGATACTGGCATCAGTTCAAGCAGTTCATTTCAAGACCAGTACTTGTGCTAATGAGAGCAAGACCTCTTGAGAAAAAAAAAATCAAAGTGTGTATTTGTGAATGCCAAAAAGTGTAATTTCTCAACTATGAATATCATTTTAATGGTGATATTTTTCACCCTGTTTTACTTGGCTAAGTTGAAGTGTCATTTTTCCATGTGGGTGTTCTGGAACAGAGTGCAAGCTTTCACTTATCGTCTAGGTAGTTGTTTTTTTAATTTTATTTTTTATCCAAAGTGTGTAAAGAAAAGGATGAAAATATATAGTACATTCTTTATCTTAGTGTTCACTATTGTTCCTCAAAATAACATGATGGAATTTTTCTTGTACTGTAAAATAAATGGGGCTTGTCTGCCTGCCACCTTACTGTTATGGTTTCAAGTCAATGCTATGTTGATGACTCCTACAAATGTGAAAGCTACACTGTATTTTTACCAACAACTCCCAACCCATCTGACTTTGTTTTCTCCAACACTTTGTTAGGTCCCTTTGCAAGTGTTTGCCTTCAAGGCTGTAACACTCAGGCCACACTCCCTGCCTGAGCAGCATGTGTGTGGCCTGTAAACTCCTGTTTTCATTTTGCTGTTAACAAGTGAGACACAGTGAGCTTCAGGGCAAGGCTGAGGCACATGTGACACATCATCCAGGGATTCAGTGTTTTTCTGCATCCCTGTCAAACTGCTTTCAAGTTTTCAAATTTACATGAAATGTATAACAATGTATTAAAAAAAGCACAGAGGCCCCAAAAATGTCCCTTGCTCTAAATTGGAAAACAGTGTACGAAGTGACTTAGTGACATTGAACTCAGTGGCAAGTATGGCTCATTTCTGGTCTGGTTCTACACCATTAGATTTAAAAAAAAAAAAAAAAAAGTGATGTACAGAAATAGTCAACTCGTTGGCCAATTGAAGGCGTACAGATTTCAGGCACTTCTTTGTTGTTTTTACTCTCAAAAAAAGAGGCTACATACATTTTTATTTGTAAATCTACAGTTCACATGTTTTTCCATTATCTGTAAACCAGGTTGACTATCATATGCATTTTTTTGGAGTGCATTGAAGATCTATGTATGTATAAATCTTGTTTTCAATGAAGTCACTTTTTTTTTTTTATGAAATTTTTTAAAATTTTAAAATGATGTGGGCCATTTGGACTGTCAAGTTTACATTCACTTAAGAAACAAAAAATATGGAAGGTAGCTTGGCATACAAGCGTTAGCAACAAGGGGTGAGTGAAGTGCAAAAAACAAAGTTTTACTTTAGGATGACTCCGAAAGCCAAAAAAACAAAAAACAAAAAAAAAACATTTGAGACCCATAGAAACAATTGTGTTTAAAACATAATTATGCTAAAAGTTCTGTATAGTAAGAGACAATTAGAGATGTGGCCTATTTGACTGACGGGGGCCCATTATATAGTGTTTGCCAGGGGGCTTAAGGCCTGCCTCATCTCTATCTTTAGCTGATTTTGATGGGTTTCCTTTCCAATATGACAACTGCCATTTTTTGGTGCTTTCACTAAATAAAATAAAAATAGAAAAATAAACCAAATGTATCAGTTTCTCTCTTGGTCTCATCTTAACAAATCACCAAGGGATAATAAACATGTAAATTAACAGCATACATACTATGAATAAATGTACCGTCTATATGTTGATCCCATTTTCTGTGTGCCTGGGTGGAGTGAACTGTATTATGGCCTGTGGAGACTGAATTTTTAACAGGTCCCCAGTGGTGCCCAACAGTGAGCAAACTGAACTGCAATGATGGCCCCCACATCAGGCTCCCAACACAAGTCCCCAGCACCCTCCTACACCTGCCAGGAACAGGCCTTCCTGCGGTTGCCTCTCCTCTTCCTCCTCCCACTGGCAGCAGGGCAGGCGGTAATTAATTTCCACATTTTAACTGGGAGGCAAAACGCTAGTGTCCTGGGACCGAGGCGCGCCACCAGCCTACTTTCTGGATTCAAGGGATTAGGATAATTAGCCCCCGGAAGAGTGGGCAGACAGATGGAGAGAGGAGACGGTGGCACCTCGTGGTCGGGGATGCTGATCCCTCCTGTTCTTTTCTCTGGTTTATGGAAGCTAAAAGCTGTAAACAATAGTTTTCTCACCAAGATGGAATTTCGAAAAAAAGACAACATCCGAGCACAAACAGATTGCCAACTACTTGCGCCTCAGGATAATCCATCCGATATGTCTGTTTTCTTTTACAGTACATACTTTTGGAAACATTTCAAACTTGATTCTCCTGCTGTGGGAAACTTAAGACTCTAACTTGTTGCAAACATCACTACAACACTACAATGTTGCTTTTGATTGTGTTTGCCTTTTTGTGTGCACAAATTTAAGCAAAACCTGTTATTTCCTCTGAAATGGGTGCCAGTTAATGTGTGAGACGGTTGGTGTGGGCGCTTTGACAGCAGCTCTGCACTCTGCCCTGCTCAGCCTCCAGGATCCCTCAGTCACTTAATGAAAAAGAGAGTGGACTTGTTGCAAGTCACTGATGCAGAAAACAGATTAACTCAGCTGGGCTGTACTCACCCAATATCATGTACAACAAAAAGCCTCACCTCGAGAGTGGACACAAGGGGGAAAGCACGGGAGGGAACTAAGGGGGGGTGGGGAGCTGATGCTGTGAGTATATATGATACAGGAATATAATATAGCGAGAACAGATGGGGTTAGATCTTGCAGTATGAATCCTTTGAAAATGTTGATTATATTAGCATTGTTTGTCATAAATTTCAATATTTTTTTTGCAATACATCTGCAGATTTATGTTCTACATTCCTTCATGTGTACATTAAACATCAATAAAGCTCTGATTACAGCTGTTTCAGGCTCATACATTAACTTGTAAAGCAGCTTTTATTACATTGGCACATTGGTGTAACCTTTAATGGGTGTCATATAGGTACATTGTACATGAAAACCCCACGAGACACTTTTTGTGTGAAGGAGCCCTTGTCAACGCTTGTAAAATGATTAGCTTACATTAGCATTTTATGCTTAGTTGTCTTATTTAAGTTTATAAATAGTTAAAAAAAAGGATTTCAACTAATCCCATGATCCCTGGATGATTTTTTTAATACTGTGAAGTATAAGAAAGTCCACCCATTGACTCCCTCCTCAAAAATAAGCCGCATTTGTCCCTGGAGGTTTAACAAAATGGTACCTTACTATTCCCCTCAGATGAACTTTGAGTTACCACAGCCAGAAACCTCAGGAGGGCTCATTATGTAACTGCAGCACCACAGGGGCCTGGCTATGTAGGTTTGTTGACAGAACTTTAAACCTGCATTCATTGATTTTATTTTTTATACCCACTTTGGGGTAGAGCAACAAGTGGTACACATCACACAGGCAAACATGTTCGCTTACAACGGCTTGTTTACACATTCTGGAGATACTGAGCAACATAAACATTGATTTGGAGTTGAGCTTTTGGCCATCTGACAAATGTATACAATACACACTGTTCACCAGCAAACTGCTCATTTTGGTCGATGTAGTGTTTTGACAATAGGGAGGGAATTTATGCTGATAACAATGCCATTATCTACACTGCTCATCAATCCATTTCTATATTGGTTGTCCTGATTTTTACAGTGTGCACACTTTGTGCTATTGTTAACATAGGACAAGTTGATATACTTCCACTCCTCAGCTGAAAGGGACTAATAACCACTGTTTGCAAGTAGAGTGACCCTATTAAGTGGCAACTTTTGATTGTGACAGATTTGAAAAAATATCTTCCAAATGCCTCTAAGTTTTTACTGCATATGAAAATGTTTGAGCACAATTCTGATTTTTCCACCATTATTGGAAGTCCCATTGCCACAGATGTTGCACATTGTGCTGTTAGCATTATTTTGCTATCTTGTCTGCTATGATTTCTTCCTTCACTTTTTTGCTGCCACGCTGACTTGTGATGTGTGAAGTTGAGTTGCAAGAAATGCGGAACTAAATGTGAGGCATTGACAAGCATGGAGGCAAATGATGTCAATGTTGTGATGTTGATCCAGCTTGAACTGGTTCTGGATTCCCATCTCTTCATGACAAAACTACTGAATTTTGGCAGCTGCTATGATTGAATTCAAGATGAGTAATTGAAACAATTTGCAAACTCCCACGCAAAAGTAAAAAATTCAGTTCTGTGAGCTGTAGAGGAAAGTGTGTTTGTTAATAGTTTTGTTTTATATTACCTTTAACATCAAAATTATAACCATAACGCAACTTAAAGCTCCTGTGAGACTATTTTTCTGTGGGAATGGATTGGACTAAAAATGACACTGATAATTCTTGACATGAAACAACAAGCAGGACCTTCAGCAGGAAAGCAGATTATTCCCATTTAGCTGTATATTATGACTGTCACCCTACTGTGGGGGAGGTGGGGGTTAGTTTTAATTTTGCCTCTTTTTTTTTACCCGGCAACCACCGATTCAATGTGAGCAACATTCAAGTCATTAAAATTAAGAGGGGTGATGTTTTTTAACTCGTTAAACATGTACGTAACAACTTCAGCAAAAAAGAGAGATCTGGATGCCATCTTTAGGTGGCACTGTATGTGTGCATGTTTGAGTCCATGTGTACATGGTGCTCTGGTTGTGTGTCTAGAAGCCATGTCTCTTTCTTTTGCAAGGAGATCCGTATGTGATGTGAAATCAGAAAAAAATGCAGTTTCTTAGATTAGTCAAAGTGGAGCTTTGTTGTTATCGTTGATAACACTGTTGGACAAGTGCAGATCCTGCACTGCATATAACAGAAAAAAAAAAAAAAAACATTGACTGAGATGAAATGTATGAAATGAAATGTTTTTTGGACAAAGAATCCCAATTTTTATATTGTCAGAAAAAAAATCCCAATATATCAACTTCTCATTTTTTCTCCCACCCCTATAATGGTTTGCTGTGAACTTTTTCTGTTTTCTTGAAATTTCATTTGAAAATATTCAAAATCATCAATCCTTTGCAAACAGAATCAGATTGCAATTCACAGAACTCTAACACCTGAGTTACAATGTGCACTGAAGTTACCAGAAACCTGCTGCTCTTGCTTCCCTCCCCTGGGCATCACTCCTGACAGTCCTGATGTTACGTACCTCTAACATGTGTAAACCTAACGATATATAGCACTGTCTGGCAGCTTCAGCCATATCTTCCTTTGCGTTTTTTTAGGTGTCTTCACTCCCTCTTCTCATGTGAAGTACTGGGAAAATATAAGTGACAGTTAGCTGTGGAGACTCCAGCGCAGTGGTGCACTATGTCTGATTTTGGCATCTGACAGACCGCAAGAGGAGGCCTGCAATTGTGAATAGGCTCCACTAGTGAGGAAGGCTGGCATAGAGGGAGGGGAGACAGCAGAACAGTGAAGGCTTTTGACAGGTAGACAGCAGGTGTGAGTAAAAAGGATATACTTGTTCCTGTGCAGAGTGGGCTGTATCACTCCAAGTGTTTCTGATCACTTTAAAAAAAAAATCAGTTTGTAAAACTCCACAGAAATCTGGACTTTGCTTAGTCATCTGTGCTTCTTGTTTCATTTAGGGCAATAAATCTGTCTGTTCTTCCCGTCCCAGCTGATGGCTTTGTAGATTCCTTGCAGAAAATGTCAAAGTAAGGGTTTGTTGTTCTGCAGTAATTGCTGGGACCCGGAGCAATAACTCTCTCAGTCTTTATTGGAAAACGCACTGAATGAAAAAAAGCTGCCTTTGAGGTCACTTCAGTGAAGCTTCTGTTTTCTTTCTGAAGACTTGTATAATTAAGAGTTCACTTTGGAGTCAACGGCTTCACATGAATTAATTCTTGTCTAACTTTGCTCTTAATCAAGTTGACCTTCAGTTTGAATTGAATTTATAAGTACAGCAGCTTCTACATCAGTGTGAAAAAGCACTTCATTCACTGTTAAGAGCCATATGCAAGCATGAGTCATATTTCTTACAGATATTTTAACATTTGATGCAACCAGTTCCACTCCTGAAATCCGAAGTCGGTGCAAACCTCAGCATTTTCTAGCCTTAATTTTGTTACTCTCAAAGGCAAACAAAATCTGCTGTTATTGTCAAATTTCATGCTCTGGGTTCACAGCACATATTCAGGCTAAATGTGGGTCACCAGGAGGGGAGAGAGGTGGATGCTGAGCCAGCTTAATTGCTTTGTATGTCTTAAGGTATGAAGGGGAAGCAGGTGAGAGTATCACCTCTGTGTGTTCAGGAGTTAAGACACAAAATCTGGGAACGTGGAAATAGCAGATTTTATGAAGACATGTGCCAAAAACAAGACCATTTATTGCTTGCGTAGCATACCAATCATAAATCTCCTCTAAGAAGAACAACAACTTCCAGAGCACATGCATCATTTTCATACGCTCCAGTCTAAAGTTAGATTTTTTTTCTTCTTCTGGGAAATGCACCCAGGCTTCTTTGTCTTAACAACAACACCTGGCAGAAAGCAGATAAACCCTGTAGATTCTGCACAGCGGACCGAAGCTTGAAAGAAGAATAATTATGTCCAAATTACCTGGTAAGCAATCATTTAATTCTCCTTGTCAGAATGAATAAGGATTAATTTGCAGGCAAATATTACACAATGAATTATTGAACAACTCATCTCCCAGGCCAAATTAATCTTGGGGATTGATGGTGTGGATGTAACCTGTGATCGGAGTAACGTGTTTCATGAATCATCGGTGGTGCGGTATGTATTCACCGGGGCATTAGCAAGTGATGACTTGATTTCAACTGACTGTCCCCATTTGAATCCCTGTTATACAAATAAACAAAGACATTGGTTCGGTAGTAGGCTTCGCTGTGATTGCACAGTCACTCAGCGTTTTAATTAAGTCTGTTAACAGATTATGACAGTGCTTGAGACATGACGCATAACACGTAATGAGTCATGAACCATCCCTTCCTGATTCCTCCAGACACTCAGCATGATTTAGCGCAGTGTCCTTTAAAAGTTGACAGAGAGGATCCCCTGATGTTTGAAATATAAACTCAGTGATGCACAACAGTTACGCAGCTGTACAACTTGATTTTCCGCAGTCTGCCATGCCCCCTCGGAAAACTGTAACAGGATATTATGGACGAGGTAGAGCGGCTCATATTCAACTTCCTTCAAACATCTTCCTGCTCCAGGCGGTCTCTGCTTTGAATGGCAAAATAGGTCCTTGACTCCATCCACTCACCGGCTTTACAGTATCTCAGCTTTCACATTTCAAGTACTGCGGTCAGAATAACTGCTTCTTAACTAGTCCTTAAGGAAGCAAGCATATCATGGTTGTTTCTCTGTGTGCCAGCCTGTCCTCTCACTACACTGTGTGCTCTCTTTAGGTCGGGTGTTATGCTGGATTTGGTCTCTTGATCCCTCAAGCACTCTTGAGACTGGTCAGGAGGATTTAGTTGTGTCATTCTGGCATATGGCCTTATAAATATACTGGCATCAAGGAAGCACTGCATTTTTCTCTGTTTGTGTTGCAGGCTAAAGGTCAGGGCCTCATCAAAATTTATAGGCACTGAAATTATAGTCTCTGTGCCAACAGAGTACATCAAACTCCTGCAGTAATGATTCTGCTCCCCTGAAACTGATGTATATATTCAACTACAATGATTTGGATATTGCACTGCCAGCATTATTTTCCCTGGACATTGTCACTTTTATGCATGCACAGAACAAAACTTTGGCTTATCAGGCCATGTTTCAAATCCTGTAATGTCCACAATTAGGTCAGCAAAAGATTTTTAGAAAATGTATTAGAAAATTTTCACCACTTTAAGTGCCATTAAGAACTACGATTTACCATGGATATGATTGCAGTTGTATCACTCAGGGGTTTTTGAAAAAGCATTTTAGAGCTCAACAACAGCTTTCACTATACTGGGACTGGCTTTGAGGCATTTTACATGGGTTTCAATGGGTTCTCTTTGGGTTTTGGGGTCAGCCTCTAGTGGGCATTTGAGGAACTGCAGCCTTTAACTCTTACACATCTGCTTCATTTTCTAATGGCTGCCCTTAGTTTGTATGTTGCTTTTTTGTGAGTGTCCATACATGCTAGCATGCTAGCATTGTGAATTACACTCTGCCATTGGTTTAAATTAAAACAAACACCTCATAGTGTATATAACTTTGGATCAAACTGTGATTTTATTTCAACACTCTTGTGAGGAAATTTCTGCTTGTGTTTTTTTTTTTTTTTTTTTGGCCTCCTGTGGACAGAGTGGTACCTCTTACATATTTGTTGTTTACTGCACAAGCATTTGTAGCATTTTTGGACACATAAAACTTCATTAAGCTATCTTTTGACAAGATAATTAGGATATATCTACCTACTCACAGCAGTTACAAAAAGGAGGCCAGTCTTGTGGTTGGTGGTCTTATTTGCTTTCGTAGGCATTTTAGATGAATTCTTTTTAATCTGATTCTGCTTCATAACAAGTCAAAAACTCCTCACATGAGCTTTAAAAGACTTTATCATGTCTTGGTAAGTCTACTTTTGACATTTCAAGTTCAAACCAGGACCTAGAAATGTCCCTGTGTATCGCTTGTAGCACTAAAAGATGCCTTATCCATAAATGAATTTCAAGATTATGTATATGGTTTGAGTTGATATTGTACTTCAACAGATACATTCAGCAAATTTGTATTTCCTGTTGTGAACAGTTCCTTAAAATGTTGACATCAATGAAGTTTGGGCCTCTTTGGAACATGTTGCATATTGCTGCAACAGGGATAAACAGTATGATTTGTGCACAGGAGGCTCCGTGGGTTTAGCTACATCTGCTCTCTGTGTATTTTCTGGTTTATATGCCAAAGCTTGTGTCTTGCTCATATTCATGTGTGTGTCTATGACCTCATCACACCACATAAAAGCCCTGATATTTCTTATTCTGTCTAATCATTTGAAATATCTCGATTTAGCTCTCATTGGTATTCATCAAGATGCATTTTGTATGAAGTGGACAGGCTGCAGCCTCTGCAGTTAAATAATGAAGGAGAAACATACTTGGTTTGATAAGTAGCAGCAGATATAGTAAAGCTTGAACCTGAGAAGGGGAAATATGGGATTAAAAACATGACCTTGATTTGACACCCAGCCACAAGCATTGTGGTGGCCAAATGGAATGTGCAGTGTGAGCAGTTATTTCTCAAACCTTTTATTAGTGGAAGGCTCATAAGAAAAGCTGCTAGTCAGGTGGTTTCAGCGGGTAATGAACTTGTCAGCTTGAGGTTTTCGAGTTTGTTGGCTTTGTCGCTTTTTGTTATTATTCAATTCAGCACCTCGCTCGCTCTTCTCCCCCCAAATGATTTCTCAAGTCCCTGCTCGGCCGCTTGTTTTGCACAAGGAACACATTTTAGTTTCTCCCATTGGACCCCAGGAATCGAATTGCCTCTCATTCAAAATAAATAATCTGCTCCCATAATGCTCCTACTGTGTATTCCCACAAATGCTAAACAGCCAAAATGCCATTTTAGCGAGGGGATTTTCTATTCTTTTTCAACAGCCCATCAATAGTATTAGGCCTGCCAGATAAAAGCACTGAGACCTGACTGCACAAGGAGCTGGGGTGAGTGTGAGGTATGGATTTGCCTCAGTCCTTTTTCACTTCATTTGAGATTTCTTGCCTTTTTCATTTGGCAGAGGAAAATGCCCGTCGGCTCTGGTAGCATACCTTTCTCTGCAGACGGGAAGATGAAGTTTTTATGATTCCTCGTGTGGCCTTGTGGTACTTTAAATGTAATGTATCATCCAAAAAAGAGTGAGAGGTACTGAGTTTATGATAATACTCCATTTGTGTCCTTAAATTTCACTCTAAGTGGGTTGAGGTTACTGTAAAATGTACAGTGCATGAAGCCAACTCATTATAGCATCAACCAGTAAATAGCTTAATTGTCAGTGATATGGACTAATGGTCTAATTACGAGAACCCACAAGGAAGTATATACGTGTTTATAAATGAGCTTTGTTTCGTAATCAAATTTCAGGTATCTCTGGCAGTTAGTCACATTAACATTTACAGATTAAATTAGTAGATTATTCACTTAGCCACTATTTAGAGGATCAGTAGATGGTTTAATGAACTTTATGGACTAATGCCAAACTTCCCCACTAATTTCATCATAATGTGTTGTATCATTATAAACATAATTTGTATCTGATTTGGTATGTTAGATACACTCAACAATACAATACTACTTTAGTCATCAACCAGGGCTCAAAAATAAGAACATTTAAAGGAAAAAAAAAAGTTAACACAATGAAACTACAACCACAGGGATCAATATTACATTTCCCATCTACTTAAGCTTGGAAGTATTTGCGCAATGTAAAAAACAGAATCAGTATTATAATTAGAGATGATAGACAGGCCTGTCTCTGCTATTATTAGGTCAACAACCCAATAATAGCTGACTTTGTACCTGGATAAAAATCCCAGTGTGAAGCCAGGTTTTCAAAGATATTATACTCGTGTTTCAGAAGTTATGAGAGACTATTGAAATCAGAACCTGGATTTTTGCCAAGTAAGTTGAAACTGTAGGTCTTGGTGGTATTGTTGCATTATGCTAAACTTATAAACAGTAACCAGAGGGAACATTACTGTTGAGAAACTGAAATAGAAAAAAATAAGAGAATGAAAATAATCATGTGGACTCCAGCTCTTAGAAACCAACAGATAATGGATTCTAATCTTTCTACTTTGCATTTTAAAACAACTACATATCAACAGTGTATCAGTTATTAAGTCTGGAGTCTTGATTGGGGAAACAAATGAATACAAGTCTTCCTCTATGTTCATGACACTGAGACTGTCAATTGCCTCCCATTTCACAAGTGCTTTTTTATTGTCTGGAGTGATTTGCACAACCCAAAGCAGTACTCTAGTGGCTCTTACGCCTTTTATCAATCTGATTAGCTGTACTTTTATGCATGTAGTAGCTCAAACTCAAAGTACTTTTGTGGTAAAAAATGAATTCCATTTGACACAAAGTGCATATTACCTTTGATAAGTCTACTGAGCCCCGTGGTAGTTTTTTTTTAGGTCAAATTTGCAGCCCAAAAGCACTGTAGTGCTGATATCTCCCAGTATGTCACAAGCAGGAGCAGCAGCTCAACTACAACGTGCTGTAAGAGACAAAAATAGAGTGCACTGCAAAAACAAACACTGTGTTAATTTCAGGCCTTCAGTTTAATGCATTGTCACCGACAGCTTGGTATAAAATGTAATGAAAGTACTACATTGGTATTTGAATATTATACATACAAATTTGCAATACACAGACATAACATGGAGACTAACTAAGATTTAACAAGAGTGTAATAGAGTGACTGGGCAGCATCAGGGTTTGAGTCATGATGGGCGGCCCGTTGATGATGATATTTATAGTTACATATGAAGAGGCCCCATGGCTCCTGACTGTTTTACATGACTCTGCTTAGTGAAAGTGATTTGTCTTACCATAAACAGAACATCTCACACCAGATGTCTGCTCAACTACCTTTAGTCTGTCTGTAAATCCGCATTCTGCTTCAGACAGGTCCATATTTCCTCTGTGTTTCTCAGGTGACTGAGCAGACATGATGTGCAGTCTGTTGTGTAGGCGATTCACAAGGTGCACACATGTTATGTGTTCTTCCCAACAACAAAGTGTGGGCTGATTGTCAGTGCTCCACGCCGGGCTGCTTTAGCTGGATGCCATGTCCATGTCAAGGATCAAAGGCAGCAGTGAAGACAATTTATGCTGTGCAGAGTGTGTGACCATCACTGGGAGGGCACAGGGAGGGGGGCAAGAGGAGTGAGGAAACAAGATGTTGGGGGTTTTGGAAGATGTTGGAGGGAAGAGAGGTGCTGAAAAAACGTCTTTTGGAACCTCAGGTAAAATGAACTATTTCAACAAGTTACAAAAACAAGCTTTACAAAAAATAAAAAGAAGGCTCTGAGCATCACAGAATACTTGGAAAATAAGTTCATGGACATTTATATCTGTTTGAAGATCTGGCTTTTATACTTGATAGCTTCACTGATCTTCAGGAAAGAATTCAGTTTGTGATGTGTTTAATTTTTTTTCTGATTTTTTTTTATTTTTAATTTGTTAGAGGTTTTTTTATTTTTTTATTGATTTTTGGCTGGAACTATTGAGGACAACAAATGCCAAATCAGAAGCTTTTTGATAAAGCATGGCAATATGACTGTATCAGTACCTGTGTAATGAAACACATACTTAATGGGTTTGTTTAAAATGTCCTAATGGTGTTCTTGGTCTGTGTCCAAAGATACTCCATGAGGCAATACAGGAATAATTTAGACATTTAACTTTGGGCTCTATATTTTTGTCAAGGGCACTGATCTCATTAGAATTATTCCCTTCTGCTGCTGACTGGCGTTTCCTCTTTTCGTGCTCTGGCTTTTTGACTCACATGTGTTTCTTTGATTCCGGCTTCGCCACGATCGATGGCGCTGGAGGGGTGGGGTGCACTTGGCACCATCCGAACAAAGATCACTGATGAGACTGGTTGCACCTGTCAGAGCTGACCAGATCAGGTAATGAGGAAAAGTCCCTCAGGATGTTAACGAAGCCATTAAGCACTCGTGTGTGAAACTGCGAGGAAGCCGGTGTGTTAAATTGTAAAGAGGCAAATTAAAATTCCCAGCACATGGCACTGAAATGTAAATATCCTGCCTTTTGCGAGGATGAGCTGCGGCCTTCTTCTTCTTGCTCTAATCGGCTTTAAAAGACAGTGCAAAGTGCTCTGGAGTAATGCTTGTGCTCTGTGATAAAACAGGAAGCTTTTATTATAAACCTACAATAGTGGAGCCATGTTTGAAAAAGGAACTAAAATATAAGCTGGGCTCTATTTGTTCTGCACACTGAGAGTAAATGGCTCTCATTCAGGACACAACAAGTAGGCGACAGTTTCCTCACACAGTGCCTCTCGTGTTATCGTTTGGTTTTGTCTCATCATCTCTGGGACGATTGGGATGCGTCTGGAAGCTGTAGATTGATATTTTCATTTCACAAGTGCTCTCTGAAATAGAGATCATAAAATGCTTTGTGATACAAATACAGATCTATCTTGCCTCGCCTGTTTTATGAATCTACACAACCAGCCGTGGACGGTGTGTTTACAAGGGAGGTTTCATGTCGGCTGTCAGTCACATCAGTGCAGTCAAATGTGCTGATTTACATACAGTCAGGAGGGAATGTGCTTTAAAGCCAATCATTAAGGATACTTTTTTGCAGTCAAAGGCTTTTAAAATGACAGATTTTAAAGCAGCGTGTAAAATTGAGAAACAGTCCTCCGGTAGTAACTCAAATTTAGATTCTATGAATGTCGAAAATTCGTTCAGAAGGTATCAGTTAATGTCCCTCGCTTGACTGCTCCCTCACATTCACTGCTCGGCGCTCTCTGCTAATCCTCACGAGTACATGGCCCTCCTACGTGCCCCGGGGGGACTAATCTCCCTCCTCATGCCACCGAAAAAAAAAAAAAAAAAGTTGGAGAAGGTGGATAAAAATGAGCGCCGGGGGCTTCAATTTAGATTTGTTGAGATTGGTCTTGTTCCAGAGGTTGTGAACGCTCCCGCAGACACACTGAATTTCCATTTGAGTGCCTCCTGTCCCAGAAAAGCAGCCAGAGGTGTCCCAAACGATATGACCTGCACCTCCCCCTCATTTGTCTACATTAACTTTGCATGTGTGGTCCATCCAATAATAAGTGGAGCAGATTTTATATTTAGCTGTGCCTGCAATGACTTTGAAAAACAGGGTGACTCTTGTCTTCAGACCCATGTCAACCTCTTAGCTCAAGGTCCCTTTTTGTAAGGATGTAATTTAGCTTTATTTGAGTTTTGTACATTAATCAAGTTTATTCTGTCTAACCTAACAGCATCTTTTTGGCTTTGTTTGGTTTCAAACTAGCTTTGCAAGGCTTTTCTGTCTTGCATAAGCCATAATAATGTGTTTACTGACAAGAGATCATAAAAAGATACATACGTCCTGTTTTTATCCTGCCCCCAGCAAAGACAGTCACTTGCGAGTGTGAGCGCTGATAATAGCACTGTCAAAGAGTTTTATACCATGCTGAACTAAAACTCTTGTTCTAATTATGTAACGCATTAAAGCAACTAAGTGGTTGTCAAAACTGCACGGTAATAACTTGGCCTAAATTAAACAATGCCTCTCCGTTTTCGTCCAGACTTGGAAGCTGCTCTGAGGGGTAAACACACAGGCCTTGATATTAATTGCACCTTTAGTTGTAAAATCAATGTCAATTACGCTGCACAGTATTTTTTTTATATCCTCAGTAGTTATCTAACCTTTCACTTCAGAGACCATACATTCAACTCTGCTGCTTTAACCCTCAGGATAAGTCCATTTGTGTGCAACAGGTTTGCGACCGTAAAATTAAAAGGTCCCTCTGAAGTGCTGCTAATGAAAATGAAGCCCTGCAGCTCCCGGGTGACCCGTCACAGAGAATATGAACATAAAACTCTATGTGAGGCCTTGGGGTGGGAAGCTAAAGCACTGCAGTGCGCCTGCTAGTTTCCTGACACTTGTCACAACACATTGATTGCAACATAAAATGAAGCACAAGAATGAAATACTTTAAAGTAGTTTTTAAATTGTTCCTCACATCAATCTTTTTAGTAACTTTTAAAAAGATTTAAGTGAAAAATGCTCCAAGACATTCTACCAAAAGACAGCACAGGAAAAAAATAATGATTAGAGTAATAATTGCGATTTAAGTACCAGGCACTTACAAAACATGTGCTTCTGTTTATCTCATTGTCCTACCTAGGATTTGTCCATATGTTTCACCATTAAAGTGAAAGCCAGATTTTACTTTTTTACTCACTAAGTCTACATTTCTTCATGCCAACGTCTTCTGCATGACACCCCTGCTGTGTTAACACTGTGGTCTCGTTGGATGAAAGGAAGGTGCTGCATCATTTAACAGAGCTGTTGTCTAAAGGTACACAGCGCTACTCTGCTAAGGCGCTGTGAAATCTCTGAATTCCGCTTTCCTGCCAAATAAAGTGTAACCTGGAAGGAGGATGCATGCATGGCCATGTATTCATAAATGACAACCTATATTTTGAACAAACAATGATCATCCCTCCTGTGGTCTGTTGCGAGTCTGCAGCTCTTGATTTTCTGTCACTTTGTTTTTTGCTGCTCTGACGATTTGAGTGGGATGAGGGTTAAAATATTATGTAAAATGTTCCAGGCTTCAGATTGTCTTTTCTCTTGACGACTTTGGGAAAGCCCTCATTTGTTTACATAACAGCTGGTTTTCCTCCAAAAATAGCTTCTTCCTGCCAGATTCTGGAAACATACTGTAATTAGCTTTAAAAATAATCATAGTTTGTCACTTTTATTTCATGTAGGTACTCTTTTAGTTGCACCAATGGCGTTATGTCATGCATAGATAAATTATGTTCCTTCATTTTTATGAGACATCCCTCTATTGTGGCTATAATGTGGATGCGTCAAAGTTTCTGAAAGCAGTGTTAGTGTAAGGGTTTCTGTATTGATTTAATGCCCAATAAACACACAAAGGTAAACTGTTTACAGGCCACTTCTGCATTTCGGAACGGAAATGGTTGCAGAGTTTTGCACAAGTGCATCAAATGATGTAAGTGAGGATAGTTAAAGAGGGCATACCAGGACAATGCTGCTCTGTTATTATCATTATGTTATTATCCACGAGTATCTTCAAGGCACAATATGGTGTCACACTGAGGCTAAAGAGATTACTTTGAGATAATTAATCAGATAAGACCTTTTATCATACGGTTTGTCTTAAAGAGGGGATGGAGGCATGAAACACTGCTGAAAAAAAAAATCAGTGGAAGGAGTATGCTGCCATTAAAGTCACACTGTGATACTATTATCATTACTTTCTTGTTAGTTGTTAGACTCTTTAACAGGTGATTCTATGGAGGTCAAACTGATCTCAAAGAAATTTAAAGGATTTTAACTTTTAACTTGACACTAAGAGTTACATCTGTACTTTGACTTCCAGTATTCTTTTACTTATAAAATTTGAGACAATGCAAAAAGAAACAACCGGAGAATATTTTGAGACTGTCACAGTTTCCTGTTTATATCATCCAATTTAAAATGATAATAATAATAATAATAATAATAATAATAATAATAATAATAATAATAATAATAATAATAATAAATAAAATCCACTGAGGAACTTTCCAGTTAGTCACATTATTATTCAACTTTGTCATTTATGAATCATCAGTAATCTTGCAAAAGACTGTTTAAAGACACATGTTGTGTTTGCATACAAGAGGTCAAATCAACTGAAACCTATCCCTTCCAGGGGTTTTTAGATGTAAAAATCACAATATAAGAAATACAAATCCATAATTTCCCCTTCATATATCATGAAATATTCATTTTGTTTTTGTTTTGTGAATGGATAAAAACTCCTGACAGGAGCTTTAATCTGTGTTGCATTTGTTTAGTAGATTTTACCTCAGCATAGGAGAGCATGTGTGCTTATCTAAAGCCAGTTAAAGCCAGAGGTCACAATCAGACTGCTTATTATCCCTTTCCATGCACACAGCATTCATCCTGAATCTATTATCATGTTAGAACTTCAAACACTCACTCACAAAGAGTTTTCAGGTTCACCTTCCAAAGCTGTTGTTTCTGCACTGTGAGGAGCTTTTTCCTGCTGCTGGCCACCTTTGTCTCCAGTATGACGAGGTGCCAGAGCTGCTGGTCTGCGTGTTTCCGCCACCATATGTGGACAAAGAGAGGTGGCAGTGGGTGAGGAAACGGATGGGGGGGATGGGGACACTGACGGACACAGGTAGCTTGGCAGAGCTAGGAGCCCCTGTCCACCTGGCATTAGTTACTATTGTCTCGCTCCCCGTTTTCCTGGCACCGCCTGTGATTGAACTGGCGGAGAGGTGAGGGTTTGGCACAGGGAGGGTTTTGCCTCAGTGATAACAATAGGCCACATACAGAAGGGAGGGGGTGTTTGTGTCGTGCATTGTCAAACTGGATTGTCTAATGGAGGTTCACGGTGCATTGTGCAGTGTTTCTGGAAAGGGATTTTTGGTTTGTTAAAGGGCATCAAAGTCCCACTGTGTCCCTCCTGGGTTGTTCCACAATGTCCTTTTACAGTTTGAGGCAGTTTCTCCCATCTAAAGGAGTTAATTGACACACATTTTTATAGCATGCAGCGAGAACGAAACCCATTATTTCTAGTTTGGTATATAAAGCAGGAAAAAGGGATTTTCATTGCAAGCACGCCCCGACAGCCCTAATCATGACCGGGGTGCCCTGTACGGTGCAGAGCACAGGCTCCCGCCCTGACAGATTATCCGGTGTGAATGTTTGGGAATGATAATGAGATCAAAACACCTCACTAAGCCGGGAAGAGAGGGTGGAGACTGGAGAGGGAGGGAAAAGGAAAAGGCGAGCAAGAGCGTGCAGCAAGAGAGCGGGTGAGCGATAGCTGCGATAAATTGCAGAAGCAGAACCACTTGAGCATAAAATTAGATTTTACAAATGTGTTGTTACCTGACAGTCCTCTGACAGAGGAGATATCACAACATTATAGGGCTGCATGAGTACTACTAATCGTATCAAATAAATAAGAATGGCTCTCAGCTGTGATGGAGCCGGATGGAGGTTGAATGTGGACATCGAGTAAGAGGAAGAAATAACATAATTAAAACAACCTTTCTCATTATGGACTCAAACATTAGAGGCTCAAATTCAATTTATATGATAATACATTACACGTTGTAAAAGCTGTATGCATTACCGGATATTTGTCCAAATGCAGGGACACTCAAAGATGGTCGGTGTCTTGAGATGTTGAAGAAAAGATTCTGAGTTTCAGAGTTAATCTGGATTTCTTGCGCTTTTATTTTATAGTTTCACATTTCTGCCATTATCTGATGTTAGAGAGTCTTAAACATGTTTGCATGACAAATATTGATAGTAAAGGTTCCTGCTGCTTGCACTTCCACATGATGATAATTACGGACAGTTAAATCCTGTAATGTAACAAAACAACTTGAGGATACTTCTGTGGTCAGAGGAAACAACCGAACTTACTTGAACTATCTGCACAAGCTGTTAAAGTAAGAACTAATATAAACAGCCGTTGTACGGAACATAAAGGACCACAACGAGAAAGAGTATTTGAGGAAACAATTATTAGCCGCGTCGCCGCTGGTTACAAATAATAAGCTAAATACATCATTAAGACAACAATGAAGACTGGATGAATCAGTCTGAATGACAAAGCTCTAATTCTAGTCAGCTTAGCAGAGACAGACACTGAGGCAAGCTTTATCTGCACTATTCTGCTAGAGGAAATTATGTGTGTGTGTGTGTGTGTGTGTGTGTGTGTGTGTGTGTGTGTGTGTGTGTGAGAGAGAGAGAGAGAGAGAGAGAGAGAGAGAAAGGAAGTGAGAGGGCCCAGCAAATGTGTCCCACTATGAAAAATGATCGCTTTTCTGTTCTTTTTTTTTTCTCAGGTGATAAATCTACAGGGAGATATTTTACCTGATTTCCATTGTCTGAGACTTGAAACAGATAATATCTTTCAGAACAGTCTGCACAAATATTGCAACAATTATCTGCTGGAAGACGGTAAAATAACATCAGTTTTGAAACAGTTTGTTTCACCTTCAAGTGTCACATATTGCGTATTGTATTATGCTTTTTACACACGTGAAAGTACAAAGAGACTCCGTTTAATTAAGATGCCCTTTTGTTTTTGTTTTCTATTAAAACCCACTGCAACACAAGGAGTCTCCACCTCTCCCTCACTTTTATTTTCTTAGTAAACAAGTGATTAAATACTCAGTCTGACTGTAAACTGATTCAAAATTCTACAGTTGATTATTTATTAATACTTGGACTGGAGGCTCCACCTTACTTGATGACTTTGTAAAAATGTGTGGATCTCTTTTTTTGGCTCTTTTTGCCACTCTTTAAGAAAAATAAACCATTTATCACATAAGTAGATGCATCGCTTGGCTCTAAAAGATCAATTTAGCCTACCTTCAGTTTTAAGGCAAACTCAAATGGCGGCATTTATTCTGTCGATATGAAGATGCTCTTCAGAGTTTCCATGTGTTTCAAACCTCCCACAGATTACTAAAATACTGTCAGTGTCAGCAGTTGTGTTGTATCTTGTTAGCAAATGGTAATATGTTCATTTTTCACAGTTTGAAAATAAATTCAAATGAATTTGGCAAGCACAAAGCTGCTTAACCTTTTGTATAATGTCGAATTAAGCAGCATTTTTCTTACTCGAGGTCTGCTGCTCAATACATCAGTTGATTCATCAATGAAAAAGGCAAAGCAACCCACCTCCTTACTGCTATAGTGGGTCATGCTGTTATGACTGTAGGTTAGTTAGCAAGGCTAATTTGATTAGCTAATATTTCTGCTCTCGTTTAATTTGACCATTGTTTCAGAGAAAAAGCTCTTATCTGCTTTATTATTCAAGCAAAGGCAATATGCTTCCATTCACAATATCCTATAAGCTGTGTTTACCAGTTTGCATTAAATAAACATTGCATTATTTATTTGGGGCACTTAAAAGTTCATTCAATTCTAAAATACAGTGGTAAAAGTGGTTAAAGATCCTTTTATGAGTTTTTTTTTTTAAGTTGTGATGTAACAGACTGAAATTGATAATAGTGCATTTTTATGACAAACTAAAGCAAACCAAACCTTTACAATGGTTGACAATTATTGTCATTTTCTCAGTGTTTAAAATTTTGATTGAAGATTTTTTCTCAGAAAACGTTTGTATGTACAGGACAAAATCAATATAGATCCAAATGGTATCATTTTGGCCAGTGGAGGCACAAAAAAAAGACACAACATGAAGCTCCTGACGTGAGCTTTAAATAAACAGAAATAATAATTATAAGTCAGTTTAGCTCAGTGGTTGAATTGTGTGCCTTGTGTTTATAAGATGTAGTCTGAGAAGCAGGTGGGCTGGGTTCAATTCAAGCCTTCAGCCCTTTGCCACGTGACAACCTATTTCCCTTACCCAGTTTGCTCCACTCTCCAGAAGTGCATGTTGCTGTGCAAAGTGTAAAGTCTTGTTTGTGCGTGTGTGTATAGCACGTAGTGTGAACCAAAGGGAAAAAATCAAATTTCACCCAGGGGGATTAATAAAGTATATCTTCCTCTTCCTGCTATTTCTACTGTCCTGTCATTTGTATACAGGCACCAAAATCCCAAAGTTAAATAATGAAAAAAAAAGGAAACTGTTTAAATTACAACTAAATTATTAAAACACACAGTTTTAGGACAGAGCTCCTCAATATTTAATGCTAAAGCAGAATCTCATAGCACTGTTTCAGTATTTTTCCCACAGCCTAGTGACAATTGAATGTGTCCCAGTTAAATCACAACTATTATGCAAGGCTACACAAAGCCCTGTCTCATTACAAGTGTTGTGCGACCATGTGTTTACAGAAAGATATAACAGTTTAACTCATATTAAAGGGATTAAACTGGCATTATAAGAGCTTAGTATAGTGTCAGTGTTGACTGGAATTGTTGTGTGGTAAACATTAGCTGCTTTAAGGCTTAATTCTTCTGTTTCAGTTTATTTTATTGTATCATCAGCAGAAATGTTTATTTTTAGAGCTGATATCAACAATCATGTGGCTTATTTTACTGTTATAATAAGCTTAAATACTAGATAGTGTGTTTTGATAAAACCTATTGAAAAACACTTTTTTTTAGCTTTACCAGTCTTTTTTCAATCTTGTTTGTCAGCATAACTAAAGGGAAGCTCAAGCTAAAAAAGAAAAGAAAACACAAGTTTTGTAGTAGCCCTGCTTGTTGCCATTGCAACATCACAAAAACAAACATGTCAGATTACATTCCTTAATTAAAATTCATTCTTCAGACTCATGAGGCCTTTACACCGTTAATGGCGCGATGTGGCAGATTCCAATTAACACATTTAAAGCTATTAGCACATCAGCACACACCTGTCGGGCTGCATCGCCTCTATCACACCTTTAAATAATATCAACACTGGAGACCTTTGTAATCCTTCACTTAACACTTTGACTAAGCCAATAAGAGCTGACAGGTGGCAGATGTAGCCTGCTGTAGGCATTAGCAAGTGTAGCACATGGACAGAAACGTGGTCTGTACAATTGTTCACCCCAATAGAATGCATTATATCACAACCTTACCGCTGATGGTCATGTTTTTAGTCCATTTCACAACCAGCTCAAAACTCATCACATTAGTCTTAAGCACAATCTGCTGTGATTTTGAACCATTAATTACGGAATATCTGACAAAAACTTAGTCGAGCATTCATCCATTTGTACCCCTTTATTCAAGATAAGGGTCACAGGCTGATTAAAGCATTAAGAGACAGGAATGAGAAAACCCTGAACAGATGACTGATCCACTCCCAGACTAACACACAAACACGTTCACACCAACACTGATAGACTGCTGAAGAGCCTTTCTGACCTGTTTGTGTTTGAAGCGAGAAAAACAAGCTGTGCGGGGGAAACCCAAGCGAATACGGGGAGAAGAACCGTGGCTAAGATCAAACCCAGAACCTTCATGCTGTGCAGTGACTCTGCTAACTAATGAGCTAACTCTCTGCCAGACACCATTAATTAACCAGCAACGTTAATTTCCTCTCGTGATCCTTATCATCGATTAAATGAAACAGATTCCTGGCATGCTTTCTCTGCTGTGTGTGGTGCAAAAAGCAGAGTTGGCTAGCTTAACCACCGGTCTCGGTATTGTATAACAGTTAGCCCCAAGTGATGTGTTGTTACCAGTAATTATGGAGCGACACATTCTTTCTAAAATTGGCTGCTTTTCCGAACATTAGTGGTGGTTTGTGTGTGTGTGTGTGTGTGTGTGTGTGTGTGTGTGTGTGTGTGTGTGTGTGTGTGCATGAGCTTTGTGCTGGTCATTGTTTGCTGCCATCATTGTGAAAGTGAGTGCTGTTGCACATCCAGGGAGACAGGAAGCTATTCACTGGAAGATTGGGAATCCCACCAGTGAAAAGAAAGTACAAAAGAGCAACACTCAGAAATGCAGTGAGCGAGCACACATGCATCCAAGAGCATAATGAGCTAGTTTTATTGTTTGGGCTTTTGCAATGGTTTGTCTGGCAGGGAGGAATTGGTTTTCTCAGGCACAATTTATCATTTAATGGACTGCAATAAAAATAAGATTTTGACTGTATATGTATGGTTTACATCTATCTACGTGTGTTGATTACTGGACTTAAATATGTTGATAAGCAGGAAAAGTCACATCTGTTTGTTTAGTTTGATTCTGAGCTATGTATAAATAAAAAAACTATCTGTCCTGACATAACTCCCCAAAATATGTGGTTGGCAAGGTTCAGAAGGATAACTTAGGCAATGAAATCAGATTCTATTTTGCTCTGAAGCTGGTTGTAAGGTCAGAGTCTTGCTTGGCATAAAATAACAGAAAGGTCACTGAACTTGCCTCTCTTCTGCACAAATTTCCCGCTCGACAAGGTCAATCCTATCAGAGTCTTTTGCCTCAGTAGTTAAGAGAGCAGCTACAAAAAGCAGTGACCTTGCCTTAGTTTTTCAAAACGTGGGTGCTGCATTCACTTAAAACGCACATTTTGTCATTTGCAAGAATGTTTAAACTTACAGCAAAAATGGCCAATTTCTTGATTTGCCAGGACAAAGACGTCTCCTTTACAAAATGTCTGTGTTAACATAACACTCTAAGTAAATGTGACGTCCTCAACCTTGGAGGTGAGAGTGCCCAGACTTTTTGATAAGGGTGGCTGAACTGGGCACCGACAAAGGCAGAGCTGGCACAGGAAATATAATCAGTTAACCTCCCTGTCTTTACTACCTATTTTTACTGTCATCATTATAGTATCACACGGTTAATAGATGTTTTTTTTTATACATTTTTACGGCCTGGCAAGACATAAATTTTCTCAGCTCAGTTCTTTTAAGCTCCTGTAAGGAACTTCTTTTTTTTGTTATATTTAGTGTCTCTTATCTCTTCTAATTTGAAAAGTTATCTGTTTTTCTTTTAACAGCCAAATGCATCAAAAAAATACTTTTCATATAAAGTGCAAAAATATCTGGCACCTACCAACACCAGGGGTGTCAGGCAACATAACTAACTTCACGGACTTTGCCATATTTTAAACCAATCAGATATCTTTTTATTTATTTATTTTTAAGCCATGAAAAGGCTCCAGTATAAGGATGGGTACCTGTCACATTGAAACTGTACAGTACCTGGCAGTATTAATACTCAACGGTACCAATTTTCTGTACTTTTGTGTTTGTTTATGTGGTAAAAAATGTTGATTGTTTGATGATAAATATTCAACCCATATATAAACTTGCAATGCTGTGTTCATGTCTATCATGGAAAATCACCTACTCTGCCACTCCCTCACAGTCACAAGGATGCATTTAGGTACCCAAACATGGTACCTTTTAATTTTATGTGAATCGGTACCCAGTACTTTTTACAGAATTCGGTCTGTACCTATAAAAGTACCTTATTCAGTACCCATTACTACTTTAGTAGTAATTCAAAGTGAATTTTTAACCAACTTAAACCACCTTACAGGAGCTTTAAGGACTGTAACACAAGATGGTTACCCGAAGTGTTAATTCAAAGCACTAAAGAAAGAAAATGTGCTATGATTAAAAAAGCCTCTGGTAAAAGACTGTCTCTGGCAAGGCGAATAGCAATTTAAAACTAAGGATTCTGGGATGTAAAATCAGATTTCAAGTGAGGCCAGGGCCACCATAGACCACCCCCAAAGATGTGCCTCTGACTAGCCAAAGCAATCACATAAAAACCATAGCTGGTACAATTGCAAGCCAGAACCTTTAACACAGCTGCTTCAAGACTTCATTGAAGAAAGCACTACTTGATTTAATTCATACAATGAAAAAATAAATAAAATCAATACAAATTAACCTAAGACTGCAAGAAATACAGTCTGTGTACAGTGGTCATTCATATTAAACATGTAATAAAATAGGTGGGCATGTATCAAAGCTATAAAACTAAAAGAGTATATTAAAAAAAAAAAAAATCTTCCAACCTGGTCTTTTTTACTTAAGCTAATACACATCCTGAAAGTCAAATGTTAAAAAAACAGACAGATAGACAAATAAAAAAATAAAACCCCTGGCGTAATGTCTTAGTTTTGGCACACTGTCATTCTGTCCCTCAGTTTACGCTCTTTGAAGTCGGTTAACGTGGCAGATGTTAAAAATAAGTCTTTCAGTGTTACCCAGATGATTCCAACCTTGCAAACTATAAGCTGGCTGGCAGGCAATCTGCCACTACATAACAGTGAAGGGAGGCTTTATGCTTGTGCTCTTGCCCACGTTGTTTGTGGGTACATAACATGCAGAGCTTTTATGCTACAGCATGGATTTGTGCAAGGGCATGTAGAGCTGAAAAGTGAAACCTCTGATTTTGACAGGGTGCAGCATGTCTCTGACGATTCCTTCGGGGCCTTAGAGACCAAACTGAAATAAAGCTTCTATTTAAGATGAAAATTAAGCTTGGTTTTTCTTCCACATCACCAAAGGCTTTTATTTTATATCAAACAAACGGGTTTTGATGCATAATTTATTTTCTGGATAACATGTTTGTGCATTCCTGATGTGTGTATTGTGTTGTATTGGAGTTTGACCTTTCTATGGCCAAATTAACTGCTCTCATGAGCCTGTTTTTGTACTTCCACAATGCATAAGCATTGTTGCAGTTGCAGACTAAAGAAGCTTGTTAAACTTCTTTTCAGCTCTGAAGAACTTTTGGTTTATGGCAGACTTTAGACCCTTGAGATGGAGTAAGAACTTGTATCTCTTTGCTTATCTTGTGACTACGTGTAATTCATGTTTTTTTGTTTTTTTTTAATCTTCTAATGTTGCCTTTAAGAGTCAAGTGCATTACCTTATGAGAGTCTTTGTTGAGGAAAATGTTTATGCATTACAAAAGCATGTAAAGCGAGTTATCAGTTATCATTTTTCAGGCACCCACCCTGTGGCAGCAGTTTCACTTGTATTTGACAATTTTATAGAATAGTTAACCTTAAAGCTGATAGTTGTGTTAGGTTTTAAAGCTCACAAGGAGGTATTATTAATTTCAGTTTGTTTTAATACCACTAAAATCCTCACAAGAGACCTAGAGCTTTGCTTTTTGATCCAGGCTGTAAATGTTTTTTTTTTTTTTTTTCACAGGAGACCTAGAGCTGTGTTGACAGGTCTCTTACAAATCAGCAAAATTAGAAAGTTCTTCTAAGAAATAGGAAACTTGCTTTGATTTAGAGACTAGACTGGTTTGCAGACTAGTTTTTTTTGGAGTGTACAACAGTTGTAAATTTCATTGTATTTTGCACGAAGACTGTATAACATATGGACGTAGTCTCTGTCACAAGGGCACTAGACTTGTCTGTCAAGTGAGCTGTGCCTCTAATTGGAGAAACTTCAGATCTCAATATCTTCTAAACTGCTAAGAGAGTTTGAACCCCTCACTCTGTTTTTTGATCCAGGCTGTACATGTTTTTTATGCTGTAAAAGTCTGTTTTTTGGTTTGTGGTGTATGTGGTTTCTGGTCTTCTTGTAGCCAGCCTCAAGTGGACACTCGATGAACTGTGGCTGTTAGTGCTTTCACATAGGCTTCATATTTTTGGACCAAATATTGCCCCTTGATTTTGGACCACCACCTCTACCATATTCCTTCATACTGTCTGTGTTATGATTTCTGTGAAATTTGGGTGGGAGGGTTTAATTTCTGCAGATATAAAGTGGAATTTTAATCTTTCTCTCTTCACATCAGTCTGTGGTGTTTGAATGCAGCCGATCCAAAGTCCTCAAAGGACAAATTATGGAAACAGCTGCAATTAGTGGCTGATTTATATATTGTGGTAGGACCTCAGAGACTAATTAAAGGCCTTTGTGTTCTTGTCTATTGGAGACATGCTAATTTGAAGTCTTTTGACTGAGTGTCTGAAACTCATGCATCTCAATTTGCCTGCGCCCACTGCAATAACCAACACTCAGAGCAGTTGTTTAAATGGGAACTTGTAAACATGTTCCTCAATGTTCCAATCTCTACATCATTAGAGTGATTTCTGCAGGGCGGTAAAAAACTCCATATTTCAGGGAGTTGCAGGAGCTCTTGCACATTAGGCCTTGCTGCTGTGCTCACGGCAGACTTCTGAAAACGAAAAAGCAAATTATCCACAGGATTTTCCTCCTAAGGAGCAGGTTCCCCTCTGTTTATTAAATTTGTTAAAGTGCTTCTGAGCAATGCACATTTTATCCTCTTAACAGTCAAATTACTATATACTCCAGCAATTACTTAATGTACTCTAATGAGATTTCCCCATGAAATGGAAGGATTCATTTATTTTAATGTGACGCATTCCACCGGGCGGTTTATGCATCACGTCCCCTTGCAATCCAGGGAGGCTTTGACTCATAAATAGTGAGATGAGCCTGGCTTCCAGAAATACTGCTCTGCCCATAGCAACACAGAGAAATATGACTCTGTGATCCAGACAACAGGGGACTTTGTGTTTGGGGGCATCAGCAGGTCACAGGTGCTATCCTGGAGCTCAGCTCTCTGAAACCAGGTATCCTCTGGGATTAGTGGAATAATACGCGGCTGGTTGGTTGTGGGTGTGTGCTTGACCGTGGGCATGAAAGTGTAAAACATAAACAGCACCACAAAACATTCAAATAAAACATCTTTTATGGGCTCTTTAATTTACATAGAGCAGACTCATATAAACCGCTTTAATCAGTCTTTTAGTGTTTGTTTTATTTAATATTATTTAAAAAGATACACTCACTGTATGGATTATAAATGGATGGACAATGTGCACTTAAGGAACATTTTAGAATAACTCATGAATAAGTCCTTTAATCCTCCAACTGTGGGCAATGGCACCATTTCAGGAAAATGTAACAAAAGCTCAAACACTACAAAAGAAAACCACCTCCATTGCCATTTTAAGGCAGATTTTTACACCCCTGAAGAAACTTGTCTGCCAAGTGTAACACATGAAGGTGTAATGATGGCGCAAAGTCACTCAGCCGCTGGTTCTCCCTCAGAGGTAGTAACAGAGGCAAAAAGGGCGAAGAAGGTGGTAAAGTGAAGCTTCAAGGTAGAACAATGCTGTGTGTACGTATGTCTTGTAATCTCATAATAGGATGTGAATCACACACACTGTGACACAAATTTCTCACTGTTTCAGGGTGCAATATATAACTACAGAAATATAATGATGGCAGGGAGTGCAGTATGAAAGAGGCTAAAGTTTGATGTGCATAAAAAGTTGTCTTAAAATTCTGCCTTGGAATTAAAAATAATCCCCCAAGATAAAAGATAAAGAATCTTTGCTACAGCTGATCTATTAAAAAAGTATTAATACAGAAATCGCCCTTTAAACTCTACCCATTACGACATACTGCCTGGGTATTAAAATCTTGGCAAAATATTACAGAATACTGGGGAAAAAAAAGGATACATGGAAAATAGATAAATAAATCTCTGAATACATTTCCTGGCTAGTTAAGAATTAGACAGAAAATAAAACCAGACCTCACAAAATAATTATTTGCATGTCGTTTTGTGTGTAATAGGTTTTGAAAAGTCTTCTCCAAAGATGACAATGAAGTTATAAACTTGAGTACAACGTTTTCAAGTATTGTTTATATAATTTTTTTGCCCCTGTAATGACGGACGCTAGCAAAGACATCTTGCTTTGTTCTTGAAATGGATCATCTGATGAGAGTGGAGGTGGAGGAGTCAGCCTCTCCATAAGCTGATGTTCCTACAGGCGTCTTTTTAAGAAGCTGTCGAAGCTGTCTTCTTAAAGGCTGGAGCTGAGACACACAGGGATTTACGTTTGACAGGGCATGTAAAGATTGTTTCTTTACCAATTACGTATGAGGAGCGGAACACCAACTGTTTGCATATGGGACGCAGAGGCCATGATAGAGAAAAGCTTATCTGATGTGTGAACATCCTATTTAAAAAAGAAAGCTAAATGTATGAGTTTTTATATAATAAGATGGATCAAACATCAAGCTATACTGCAATGAAACGTTATTTGTCAAGGTCTGCTTGAGACTTGTGGGACCACCTCTCATTGGTGGTGTTCAATAAAGCTAAGAAGATAAATCATATAAGCGTTAAGTTTTGATACCAACTTGGCTTAGCAGATTAATCACATGCCACATATACAGAAGTTATACACAGTGAAGCAAGCCACTAAGGTTTAATTCCAAATCGTATCATGTCACTTTCATGAGCTCGGCATTTCAAATGAAACTGAGGCTAGGGAGGGGGAAACACTATACATTTTAAACTCTCTGTAGCCCAAAATCCAATGTCATTGCATCATTTTGATAAATCTTGACTTTCACATTCTCTATATACACAGAGTCTCCACCCTCTATCATTTTCCATTGCACGAACAACCAGTGAGATGTGAAGTCAAAATATCACCACCTGCGCTAATAGAGCCAGAGTATGTGCGAAAACAGTCTGGCTGGTGTCGCACCGGAAAAACACACATACACAAAAAAGGTTCCAGCTATGCGAATCAACGATTCTTGTGGCTGGTGTCGCACCGGAAAAACACACATACACAAAAAAGGTTCCAGCTATGCGAATCAACGATTCTTGTGTCTCTCCTCAGGAGCTCTCATTAAATCTCATCTCTTAAACATATATAACTTTAAACTCTGTAGAAAGAAGATCTATTGCTAAACAACCAATGTGATAAAAACTAATTCAACTATTAAATAATAATCTGTATCAGAGAACACATTTTACATCTATAGTCATTATCTAAACTTAGCACAAAAGGTAAAATATTTTGCATTTGGTAGATTCTTTCCCCCTCATTTCTTCTTTAATGGTGCCAAAATTGTAAGAGACATGGGTTTGTGGGGTGAGCAGTAGAGTTGAGTGTGTTGGTTGAGTGTGTGGGTTGCAACCCCCCCCCCCCCCCCAAAAAAAAAAAAAAAAAAAAATTGCCAAATCATCTATGCCAGTGCCAAACAAAATTATTGCCAAGACAAAAACAAAGAAACAAACGCACACACAAATCTCTTCCCTTTTTGTGCTAAGTTTAATTTTACCACTGTTTCATCTGTTATAAAAAAGTTGGTGGGTTTTAGGACATGTATCACAGCCAGTCACCAGGGGGAGCTCTGAAAGTTCTGGCTTCTCTCAGACCATGTTCAAACGTAGCCGGGTATTTTCAAAAACGAGTAGCCCCGCCTCATTAGTCCACAGGCACCGGGCAAATCTGCTGGTGAGTGCAGCTCGAAGCATGCCAAACACATAAGGGGCAGTAATTTTCTGACGTTAGACCCGTGCCAGCCAATCATCATTCAGCTGTGACATTTGACAGAAAACTTTATTTACTGGCATCTACACGAAACCATGAAACCAGAGTTTTCCAAAATCTTCACCTTGACCGGAGTTTTCAGAAAATATTGTTTTTAGTGATGTAAAGCTGCGGTTTCGTGTGGACGACAGGGCTAAAATATATGTGGTTTCCCAAATACCCGGCTATGTGTGGACATGGCCTCAGAGTAGCTGTTGTTCGGTATCCAATGCTTGAGCTACTTTTGATTGTAACCAGATCCTCTGTTGCACTGTTTTGCGTTATAAGTCAGCACAGTGACCACCTGATTGTCAAGGTTATTATCCGAGGACAAAATTACTCTCAGGGCTTCAGAGGACATTTTACATTACAGCAGATTTCACTTGAGTGGTGTCCTTCACGACAAGTATGGTGGTCTCTGTGTATGAAATCTTCCAAAGACCTTATTTGAATTTTAAATAGAAGCTGTAGTTTCTGATGCGATGCTCCAATATATCATGAAACCCCTGAACATTCAGCAAACATCTGAAGAACGCGTTTTTTCTCTGAGCTTCATGATGCACTGCAGCCCTGATACTCTGATACACACCAACATTTGAAGTGATCCTCTACTTTGATGTGGGTACAGACATGTTTTGTAAGTTTGGAGGAGTCCAACCCATCTAAAGAATGAAAAAAAAAACCTTCCCTTTGAATTTTATGTAAAAGACGAAAGCCCAAGTCCAGTTTTCTGCTCCACCGATGTGCTTTTCTTGGGAAATAAAAGAACTTCTTAATGGAGAGACAAGAGCCTGAGATATTCTGCTGCCCTGATGGAAGAGACAGAAAGACACACACTCCCCAGACAAAAACACACACTCCTTAAATCCATTATGGCTTTAGACTTCAAAGCTGATATTGGTTTTTTCAGCATTCCCTGAAAATGGAGAGGGTTGCTCCGTGTTTGCTGAGCAAATTTAATACCTGGTGTTACGTGCACTGCTCCCTTCACTGCTCGTCCTAAGTGCAAATGCCTCTCAATATTTCCCTCCATTTATTCCTACCTGGAGCTGTGTTTGTGTTTCTCCTCTTTGCTCATGATTATGTTTGAATCCGACTGTCAGGGGCTGTAATGTCTGTGTCTCTTTTGTTTCAGGTGGGATCTTCGAACAAACAGATGGTGGACCCATTCCGCTTGTTAGCGCCGAGGAGCTTGCCTTTAAATTTGCTGTCAATAACATTAACAGAAACAGGACTTTGTTGCCAAACACAACACTAACATATGATATACAGAGGATTAATATCTACGACAGTTTTGAGGCGTCAAGAAAAGGTGAGTGGTTTTTTGTGATCATTCAAAGGAGGAGGAAGAGAATCTGGTCAGTTAAAAAAATGAATGTTTATCTGCCAGACTTTGATGATTTATTGAAAAATCGTTAGGAAAAATGTCCCCCCTTCATTCTCAGCTGTTCTCTCTTGCTTCTCTCCAGCTTGTGATCAGCTGTCTTTAGGTGTGGTTGCAATATTTGGGCCTTCTCATAGCTCGTCATCAAATGCAGTGCAGTCTATCTGCAACGCATTGGAGGTGCCGCACATCCAGGTGCGGTGGAAACATCATCCCATGGACAACAGGGACACCTTTTACGCCAATTTATACCCAGATTATGCTTCCTTAAGCTATGCTATCTTGGACCTGGTTCAGTTTCTAAAGTGGAAAACAGCCACTGTTGTGTATGATGACAGCACAGGTAAGTAATGCACAGTGTGATTATAAGGACAGCACATATTTGGACTTTGGTGCAACTATGCCTCTGTTTTTGCTCTCCAGGACTGATAAGACTCCAGGAGCTGATTATGGCCCCTTCCAGGTACAACATCCGGCTAAAGATCCGTCAGCTTCCCCTCGACACGCAGGACACGAGACCCCTGCTCAAAGAAATGAAGAGAAGCCGCGAGTTTCGCATCATCTTCGACTGCAGTCACCACATGGCTGCACAGATTCTCAAACAGGTGAGTGAGAGGCCTACAATCTGATCCTTCTCATGTCACATCTCTGCATGGACAGACATCCACACAGGTGTCACCATCATTTGTTGATTCTTAACCATTGGTTATAAATGAAATAATGGACGCTTTGACACGCTGGTGACTGAGCAGTGAAAGGTGGGAGGAGAATAACAGCTGCCTGAGTGTCAGTTATAATTAGCTGCAGTGAAATTTTGATGTCTGACAGTGAGGGGTTTTGGCTGCTCAGAAAAAAACAGAGTCCAAGTATAGACATCAAATCAGACACACAAATATATTTGTGTGCTTTCTAAGAATCATCTGTACAAACAGACATCTTGCTCTGTAAAAAAATACAGAATCTTCTTAGTGTTCTGATTTCATTTGTTGTCTGATAAATATTGATCAAATGCATTCAAGCGGGTAACTTTGTGCCTGAAAAGGGATCAAACACAACAAATTACACAGCCAACAGTTCAGCCCTGGACCTGCTGGCCAATAAACCATGATGATGTCGCACTGGTTGGCCTAAATGTTGAAGTATGCACCCCTAACACAGAAGCAGAAGTCTTTGTTGCAGCAGTTACTGCTCTTGTCATTCTGTCACTCCAACATCTCCTCTCCTCGGTCTGACATTTTTGACTGGATGTTAAAAAGTGTCTAAAAAGAAGTCAAGGAGCAGATATCCTGAAAGTGACAGGCAGCACTAAACGCCCTGTAAAGTTAGCCCTCGCTTCAAGATCATTATTCTAGATGGTCTAAAGATTCAAAGATTGGCAGAGGCCTTTAAGAGTGAACAGTGTCCTCAGGGTATGATGCTAAGCAGTTTTAATTTTCAAGCACGGCATCAAATGTAATGTAATGTATAGCAGTGAATGTTGGATCTTTAGCATTCGAAACATATAGGAGCCTGTTTCCACCAGGTAAAATAAAATTGAAAAAAAAGTAAAAAGTAGAGTCTGCAGGAATTTTTGTCACTTGTTTGTAAACACAAGATTCAAAGTGGACTCCTCCTCCTTGGCTCAGTGCCAGCTGCAACGCACACCCACTGCCTCCAACTGTGACTGTGTGAACACATTCACTAGCCTAGCAACCACCTGTAGCATTATGTTTTACATGGTATTTGACACGTACCTGCTCAGTAAAAAGATGGCTTGTGTCTCTCTTAGTACCATGTTGCTCTCCAAGTGCCCGGACGTGAGTGAAAGTTGAGCCAAGCTTCACCCTCATTTCAGAAAAAGCTCTATCTTTTTGACGTTTCATTCCAATTTGGTTGTGTTTTGCTTTTCCCATGCTACGTCCACTATCGAAACCACAGAATAACTTCTTTTGCTTGCTTACATGCAAAGTCACTCGTGCACTGGGCGCGGTGTGATTGGCAGAGTAAGCCACATCCACTTTCCTCCCAGAAACGTCCCGAAACAACCAATGAATCAAAATACAGGGTGAGGAGGGAATTTAAGGCAGACAGAGACATTATATACACATTATATAGAGGCCCGTAGGAGACGTTTAAGCAGGATTATTCCTGTAAAAGCTGACATTCTATTTTTGTAAGGAAATCCTGCAGGCTCTACCTTTAAGCAAATACATGACTGTCACTGAATGCATGTGTATAAAGTCTTAAATTTCAATTTATTATCTTGTTATTTTGATTAAGTATTTTGGAATTTCAACTAGGTATCTCATAAATTTGACTCAGTAACTTTTAATTTCAACTGAGTATCTCATTATTTTGATTTAGTATTCCAGAATTTTGATTCAAAGTCTCTTAAATTTGACTTTGTTTTATAGTTTTGACTCTGTATCTCATACTTTTGACTGAGGGTCCAATAATTCTGCCTTAGTGTCGCTTAATTTCCCCTTAGATTAAGTTTTTACTATATGAACTTAGTATCTTGTCATTTTGTCATTCAGTTTTTTATGGTTAAGACTTTTTTTAATTTACCTTATTTTACCTGGGGGAAACACATTTCTATATTTGTTGGGGACGATGCGCAGCACATACTCGAGGCCGTTGAAACACAGTTGCGCCTGTGGCTGCTGAATTAGGGACCTCTAAATGTGGTTCAATCCTTAACTGCTAAGCTATAAAGCAGCAGCCCTGCTGAAGTGTGGGTGAGTTTGACTCTTATAGGCATTCAGCAAAGAGATACGTTTGTTTAATTGTCCAAACAGTACATACATTTGCTTGATATACATGAATGTCAGTGAACAAAGAGCTGTCAGTATGATGCACCAAGCACAGATTGTGTAGGTGGTCTGATGCTCAGAGATGTCAGGAACAGGCTGGTGGATTCCCCCTCCTCCTCCTACTACTTTCAGTTTTCTGTCAGCCTCTGTTAACGTGTTTACTGAATGCATCATCTCCTCCCAAGTTACTTAAATAACTCAAAGTCCACCCAAGTTACTGAGATCTGAGGTGACATGTATCTGCTCATGGCCACTCTGCATATCTCACACTAAGGATTGAGTGTCCCCTGGAGAGTAGAAGGAAGAAAAGTGTATGAGGCAAAGATGCTGCAGACTTTCCTCTAGCATAACCAACTAAGTGAGAGCATCTCTGTCCTCAGACTTAAGCTTAGACAGACAGAAAAATGTGACACTGGAAAAATACTAGAAACACTGGTGAAACAGTTCTGCTGACTTTTACACAATATAAGTTGGGAAAAATAGGAGCCGATGGGAAATTTATAAAGCTTAAACACATAAACAAAGCATATAAAGGAGACAGTGCATGACAAAAATAACCTGTCCATAAAAGTCTTTGGATGCAGGTTGTAGCCATAATAACATGATTGATAGCTGGTTTGTAAAACATCAAAAATGGGGGGGGAATTCTATAGCAAACAGCCAATAAATTCAAACACGCATTTTCTCTAACCAATTATCTGAAACAAACAACAAACAAACAAAAAAAGAAAAAAAAATCCAAATCCAACATCTCTGAGACTAGGTATTTAGGAATAAAATATGTTTTCTCTTGAAAAGTTACAAAAAAAGTAAGAGATTAGAGATGGACTGATTTAGATTTTTTTAGGGCCGATACTGATACCGATTATTAGTAGGCAAGAAGGCCGATAACTGATATTTGAAGCCGCTATTCATTTGTAGTGAAAATGAAAATATTGGCTCCAACATTTAACTGTATTCAAATGCCCTCAAGCATATGTTTGTTAAACAGCTCCCACGCTTAGCAGCATGTTTTATAAAGTTAAATAAAAACTTCAATAAAAATAAATAGCTAAAGTTTTTTATTGTACAAAAAAAGTTTTCCAAAATTTCAATGTAACTGCAATAAAACTGGACAGAATTGAGTAAGTGCTGCCTTTTACAGAAATGTAATGCAGTTGAATCAATTTTCTGTTTGATTTCACATGACTGATTTTAAATGTTTTGACCATCTAGGGCTTCCATAGTGTAGAAAGGGAGAAACTTTGCAGAGAAAGCAGCTCCTTAATGTCTGCAGTTTAAAACATTTCTCATCATTTTTAAGAGGCAGAAAAACGTATTCAAAATATCCAAAAAATAAAACATAAAAAAACACAGTGACATATAAAAAACAAAGTGACTGCAGACAGCGGCGCGGCTGCATCAGAGCCAAAACAACTCAGTTTTTAATTGACTGTATGTCGGCTGGATAAAAAAAAAAGCAGATGCCAATATGCCCCAAAATGCCAAATATCGGTCTGGCCGATAATCGGTCTATCCCTAATACAGATAAAAAGCAACAACATGGTGAAGAACAATACTAGGTTTATACTGCCTTATATAACTGCATGAAAAATTAGCTTTCACAAATTCAGTGTGACAGTCCACAATGACTCCTACTGAAGGCAAATTTGGAAACACTAACACCCTGGTTTTGACGAGCAGTCAGTAGTGACAGAATTTACTAGCAATGAATTATGATATTTAAAGGTTTGCAGACTGCTCTTCTAAGAGCTTTTCAAACAATAGAAATCACAAACTTGATTTTATGCCTGTATGTTCCTACATTCACTCCCCAAGAGGTAAAGCATCAGCAACGACATACTGCATTGTGCCCTTGGAATATTTAGTGTTTCATGCCGTGATTTGCACGATATGCTGCATCGTGTCTTCCCTTTGACAGCTTCACCTGCATGTAACACGCCTCTGTCAGGGTACATTTCTCGTCACTGTGGACAGGAGAAAATGGGACACACGTCCCTGGTGTGTCTGTGTGCCATTTGTTGTCATATGTGTTTTATTTTAATTTGTGCAGTGACCCTGCTGGTATGCTGTGGGGAAACACACATGGATGCTGTCTTTTGCGTTTTTAAGTCCCTCATTGTAAAGCTCTTTCAAGCATTTTTTTTGGGGGGGGGGGTGAAATTTGTTTCTAAAATTTGCATAAAAGAAATATAATGCTGAAAAATCCAGTCCAAAGTGCAAATATAACACAAAGTTTCAATGTCGTGAATTTGATGGGGGTGTGAATCTGCCTCTGCACAAGCCCAGCATCTTATTTACATAACCTTGGCTTTTTTTTCACAGCAGATGGTACAATTAAACAGGAAGCACAGCCGCCATGAGAACGTGCTGCCTTTGAATGTAGAATGAGTGAAACAAGTGGTGGTGATGGAGTGTGCGGATATGAGGCAGAGATTACGGAGCTCTTTTGATTGAAGGCCCCTCTTCTCCGCTGGGATAACGTCACGTGCCCTGAAGCCATTGCAAACCATTTAAATGCATAGAAAAGCATCAAGTACTGTTGCTGTTCTGTAAGTCTGCGGACCACATATGGTGCAGAACTCCCAACAAGCAGAGACTTGAGCACACAGTGAGCAGCATTTTACTCAATAGGCTCATTAAACCGGGGGACGAGGCGTTTGTGCATATCCTTAGCATTGTTTACTCCGACTGTGCTGCTGATTGTAAATGCCCTAACCTGAAAATATGACCACTCTCTCTCCTCTTCTCTTCATTCCCATCTTTCTTCTCCACACTCTGTCTTTGTTTCCTTGCAGGCCCAGACCATGGGGATGATGACAGAGTATTACCACTATATCTTCACCACTCTGGTAATGTACTATGCTTGTTAATGCAAATAGAGGCTCGTTTGTTCTCATCTCCCTACCGCTCGAGGTTTTTGATGAATAGTGGCTAATTGCCAATGGGCTTTGGATCCTGTCCATAATATCAATTTTGTTTGACAAGCTGGAGGCATAATAGAGTCTTCAGCAGGCTGTAGTAAACACTCTGCTTCATAGTAAAGTCAATGGAAGACTTAGAGGTGGCAACTTTAAAGAGACAACAGCTTGAGGTTGAAAATGGAGGGTGACTTTCAAGTTTGACAAAGTCCATTATTCCCTTAAGAGCTGTTTACACTTTTCAGATAAATTAATGGTGGCATTTTTACGATGACCATCCTGGTGTACCATAAAAGTTAAATTTGGTGGTCTGAGATTAGGTTTTTTAATGGCTGGATGCCTGCTGTCTTGTTCCTGTTTTAGGAATATATATTTTGGTGATTTAAAAAAACAAAGCTCCTTCAGTTTATTTGGAATGGTTAGTTATTCAATACACTAGTAAATCCGGGTTAGCTATGTCCTGCCAGTCATCTACCAAGCAGAGCTAACGTAACCTCACTCTTGATTTTATTGAAAGACAAGTTTGAGCCATAGACTGTATAAAACGTGGACGTAGTCTCCTCAACGTCACCCATCTGTTACTGAAATGGAAAATGAAGCGCATCAGCTACCGCTGCCATATTGGTATTAGCAAGGGCTTTGCATACAGCTATGGGCGCTTGTCGGTCACATGACCTGAGCTGTGCCTCTGATTGGGCGAGCTTGTGATCTTAATATCCTCTGAACTGCCGAGTTAGCAAAAAAAATATCCCCATACAGTGTGGTGATAGTAAACCTAGCAATTCAGACAGGAGACATTTTTTGAACCAGGCTGTAAACCTAATTGGTAAAGAAACAGCAGATTTTAGCACTTCCACATTGTCCCCTATTCCTAGACTGCTTGGTTTGAATAGACCACTGCAGAATTACTGCTGATTACAGCTTACCCCCCGTTTTCACCGTAAGGCCTTATGTACTGTTTAAGAACAGTTTGTGGGGGTTAGGTGTCAGTCAAGTTAATGAACCACATGTTATCGAACAAGCCTTTAAAAGCAAAACAATTACATTGAAAGATGCTAAAAGTTAAAAGTGAAAAAGTTTGAAGGTAAAGAATGGTTTATGTGTTAAAAAGCCTTCATTTTATAAAATTATTGAAAACCACCAGGGACTCACATGTTGGTGCTTTGTGACATGTCCTTTAACCAGGAGTGACAAATGACTGAGGAATTTACTTTTGGCTTGTGGCAATCTGTCACAGGCAGGGCGGAGAAGATAGAAACAGACCAAACCAACTAACCAGTCCTTCACATTTTATTAGATTGTTGACATTAAAAGTGAATTCGTCTTCATTCAAAATAAATAAGAAGTGGAGCTTGAGGTTTGTGTTTCAGTGTCAGACATGTTTAATGCAGCATGGGCATGTCACAGTTTAACTCCCATCTTGAGCATTTTTCGGCTCCCACTCTAAAGAAATGATCTTCTCTGACTAACACAAGCAGACCCAGCAGGGAGCCGTTGCTGCTCTTCGCTGAGACGTTAGCTATCTAGTGACAAACAGACTGAATGGGAGTGAATACCAGCATGATCTGTGCTGTTCCTTTCACTCTCTGTTATTGTCTCTGTTTCTGCCTCACTTGTGCACACACACTCGCTGTCTCTTCGGACTCGGCCGGTCTGTTGTGATAATGTGATATGACACTGAAGGTTCAGGCGTGATGTGTGTCATCTTTCATGCTCAACAGCGTGGCGATGGCATTGGTCTTCCATGCAGCACGTTTGTGTAGCATGTCTATTGCTTTAAGAGAGGAAAAAAGTAAATCCTTTCTTTTGCCAGCTTGCCGGTTTGGTTTTTAACAATTTCAGACCTGATGGAACAGAAAATATTTGCTGAAGGATTTACTTTATTTGACAAGATTTTCCACTACATTTTTTTCTCACAAAGGCAGGATATCTTTATAGAATCAGAGAGAGGTATCTTTGTAATGCTGCTGTCATATTGATAGACACACTATTAAGAAGATTATACCTGGTGGCTTGATTTGATCCAAAATGATGAATACTTGTGCAGCATACATGGTGATACAATTTCCTCTCGATGGAATCCACTGATGTCTGTGTTTTATCTTCTGAGGTGAGGTGAAATGTCGACTTATTAGAGCGTGAAAAGGCAACGGCGGAGTGGTGTGGGGTAATAACTCCCTTGTCCTTTGAAATGAGTCTGTCATCGCTCCCCGCCTCGCAGTAGCTATCTCTGAGCCTCCTAGAGCTGAGAACTTTGTTATGTTTACCTCCTACATAACACTTCTGTATGCGCTCGGCATGTTCCCTGAGTAAAGATTTCGATGTAATGCCGCCGTTGGATTATGTTGATTTTGCGTTATAGCTGTGAGCACTAGGCAGTTTTGCAAAAAGTGAACTTATAATTGGAACAAGTTGCCTTCCTGACATTCCAAAAATGCCCTGATAAAAATGAGGATGTCACAAAAGATGAATTATCTGCGTACAAACAATTCTGTCCCAGTTAGTTTGTATTCTTAGCTTCAAAGCTACATAACTTGTAACCTGATCTAGTTTTTCTGAGCAATTTGAATGTCATGCAGAACAACAGAGATTCACTTTGATCTCTGATCATAAAAGAGAGTACTGTACTGCATTCTGAAGGGGAAAGGGATGAAAAACAGAGAGGAGAAGTATTTCTGTGACTGGCGGCAACCATTCTTTAGTAAGTGTCTTACACGCTCCCGTTCCCCCAGCACTAACCCCACAGGGTGCTAATGAAATATCTATGTTCATCCAAATGTCTTTTCCAAGCCCCCTGGCCCATTCCACCACGACATGTGTCAACATGTGACTTCACACTTCAGCTACAATGGCTGCCCCAGAAATTACAGCGGCTCAAATTGAATTGCTTTCTGCTTGGAAGTTGCCAAGGGAATGCAAGTGTTGAATTATTTATGCGATCCAACAGAACTGATGTTTTCTTTTTTCTTGTACTTAAATTTTTCTAAGCTAGGAACAATAATTAAAATGTTCCCTGAACAACAAATTTGCACCCATAAAGATTCTTTAACACAAACACAATTTAGGCAGACAAAATGCTAGAAGCTTGTTGTTTCTGTGGTATAATTCATTGTTATATAGGTATGAAAACAAAACCAATTCATCATTTCTAAAAGGATTTGCCAGCCGAAAGCGACTCAGCCGTCTGAGCCTTTTAAGTTTCATTTATTGCACAGTCTGTGCCTTAGACACAACACTTAAATCTCCTGATTTGACACTGAAAACTTCACCACCTCTGTTTGGTCTTAATATAGTTTTTGTTTAATCAGCTGCTGCGTCATTGGGTTTTCATCTCAGCAGAAAGCAGCGAGGACAACACTTGAAACAAAAACTCTCAAAGCTGACGGAAAAAAGGGAAGAGAGGATTCATCTGCCATTACTTTTGTCTGTCTCTCAAAAAGGACCTGATGGCCATTAACCTGGAGCCATATCGCTTCTGTGGGGTCAACATGACCGGCTTTCGCATCCTCAATGTGGATAATCCCCAGGTCGCATCCATCGTGGAGAAATGGTCGATGGAGAGGCAGATACCACCTAAACCTGACTCAGGCCTGCTGGAGGGCATCATGACGGTATGTTTTATCACGTCTGTGTTGGACCTTTTCAAGTCCAGCATCACAGTGTCACATTTATCTGTGTGTGTCTCTTATCTCTCTGAGCTTGCTTCTTTGCCATGATAGGGTTTTTAACCTACTCGTAACTTAACCCCTGAAATTATCAATCTTAATCAAGTGTATCTTCTGAGATGGACTCTTGTGTTGTGGTTTTGGAAAAAAAAAACAACACTGTATTAAATATGTATAAGTTGAAAAATATAATGTCAAATCATAATATCTGATCAGACAGGTAAATTTTTAAATTTGACTGGTACCACACCGAGTTCCAGCTTCAGAGAGATTTTGGGTGCTATTGTGTACTCATTGTTTATTGATTAAAAATGCTTGAAAACCTATTAAATAGCTAGCATTATGCATGGACATTTAAAGCCTGGTCTAAGCTAAGATTTTTAAAATCTAAGCACATGTCAAATGCATGGGAAACCCCTTACATAGTGACAAACAATGATGGATAAAGCAGTTTTGTCCTCAAGATGAAGTTCTCACTGCACTCTGTGAGACAAGAAAATAAATTTCAAAGTAAAGTGCTTGAAAAATTCTCGAGTTTCTCAAATTTAGCAAAATTATGTGGCAGACCTGCCACTGTCTGCAGAGAACTGTAGCCAAGTTTCCCGCCGTTTCTCCAAGCAGTTTCTAATTAAAGGGGCTAAGCTGACTAGCATGCATTACGACTAGAACAATTATTAGTGACATGAAACTCATACAACCCAACCTCAAAAAAGCTAAAAACATCCCTTCAACTCTATGCTTTATATTTACTATTGTTGTCATGGCTGTGTTTGTTGTGCTTTCTTCTTCAATCAGCATGCTTCAGAACTGGCTATTTTTTCTATTTCTTGTGCCAATCCATTGAGTGTTCTTGATGTCAAGTTGGTGCAGCCTTGACCATCTCTCGAGCAGATCAGAAGAAGTAAACCACTCTTAACACACCTCAGGCTGACAAGAAAATCTTAAGAACTTTGAAAATTCAAGACTTTACCTACTCTGCCAGATGGGGAAATTGTGATTAACTTGTTGTGCTTACCCTACTTAAGATATTTGGATAATAACAGTACACAATGTACGCAATAAAGGGGCTAAAAGAGGAAATATCTAACATTGAGCCCCCTTTCATTATGTGGTCTGATGAACTGGGATCTCTGAATACAAACAAGTGAACAGAAGAAACCCTCAATTTGTTCTGCCATGTTGATGGGTCAAATATTGGCAAGAACAGCTCACTTCCACAGGTGATCCATTACGCTCTCAATAGTACAGATGGGGATGATGTAACGGCTTGGAGAACATTCATTAAGCCATTTTACACCAATTATTTTTTAAATGAATGAGTCTCCCTTATCATTGTTTCTGACCAGGTGCAATCCCTTTACAGCCAGTCTGTTCCAAAGCATGCTTCATAATGGATTGTCTCACCATTGTCTCAGTATGTTTTCCTCAAAGTGAAAGAAACCCTGGCTTTCTCCAATATGAACACAGTCTCAGTTAGACTCAGCATTGCCCATTTATTAAGATAGAGGTGTTCCTAGCAATAATCTGACAATTTATTGCAGCATAAAGAAAGAATCAACCTTAAGGGTCCGTAATTGTTTACTGAATACCTTCAGGCCGTTTTGCAGGAAAATTCACACTGTTACAGATTGTGTTACCCGAATGGTCGATAAATAGATGTTGAGTCCAATTATAATGCCCATTATAGTGCAGGTGTTAATAGATGATAAACTGGGTGCCAGAAATAGGTCCCATTATGTCACACTGACTAAAACTAATTGCTAGCTGGTGATGTGGGTCTAACACATGTTATAAATACTGACCCTGTTTACCAAATTAAGGAGGAGCCCATTCGCTTCAGTCCTTTGTAAATGCCAGATGTCCACTAATGAGCAAAAACCAATATTGATGATTTCGAATGACAATTTTAGAACCAGCATTTGTCTCCTGATGTTATTTACCATAGAAGCGCATGTGGCCAAGCACAAAAACGTACACTTGTCATTTATTCAAATGCTGACCACAAATTGAACAGGAAAAAAACAGTTTCTGCTCTCTTGAATTAACTGTATTTTCACTTCCTGTAAATCAGGATACAACAACTTTCTGATGTGCCTGTTACTAGAAACATACATGAGTTGACAAATAAGACAAAAACATGGGTAAAATACTGTTTAAATCATTGACTCATCTTAAAGTTTTGGTAAAACATCATCATTAGCTGTTCAAATCATATCCCAATGACAAAAAAGGCAACTTTTAAAATGTTTCCTGGTGGTACTTTATAATGTGGGTGTCCTGCGCATAACCTTAAGTGATTGGCCCTTTTTGATGAAGCAGTTGGAGGTGAGGTGGTTTCAAAAATAAACAAAGCCTACATTTGTGTTGGTTTTTGCAACCAATAATAGAGCAGTTGGCATGTCTGACTCCAAATTTTGACATCTTGACTCTGCAATACCAAAGCAAATTCCCAACGGAGAGGTGTGGGAGTGGTTTGGCATGCCTGCCTATGGAAATAACTCCTTTTGTTATGTAACGACAGAAGCAAATTCAATTTGCTTTGTAGAAGCTATGTTTTCCCAGTAGAATGGCTGCAGAAACAATGCAGAGGCTTTTTTGCCTTTACCTTTTCAGGGATGCTAGGCCAAGAGATGAATATGAGCAAAGTAAATACGTTTTCGATTGTATGGGACAGTAAATGAAACAGTTGGTATATGAGAACAAAATGTGTTTAAAGATGTAATTTCTGCTTTAAAAGTGCCAAAAAAGTCTGAAGGAGATTACTTAAGATTGAAGTGCCAAAGGGCTGATTCACTCTTTCAAAGTTCCCCTTGGGTGTATCAGTCTGAAGATTAGATTTATGGTGACCAAACTCTTTCCTCAGGCATCAGCTGAAATAATGTTCACCCCTTATTCCAGACAGATGCAGCTCTGACCTATGACGCAGTCCACATTGTGTCCGTCTCATACCAGCACGCTCCACAGATGACAGTGAACTCGCTGCAATGCCACCGCCACAAACCCTGGAGATTTGGAGGACGCTTCATGAGCTTCATCAAAGAGGTGATGGGGCACCTTTGGCTTGTTGCTATTTGATAAACAGTACATGTCATGGATATCAGGACATATTGATTGAGGGGGTGAACAACAACATTAGGAGTGAAGCGAGGGCTGTGTGGGCGAGTGGGACTTAGATATTTACCCAGCAAATCAATCATATCCACATACAAAGCAAACCAAGCCTTGATAGACACATCAAAGCAGCGCTGTTGTCAGCTTTATAAATTCCCTGTTTTCATAACCTATTTTCTAGAAAGCACGTACTGTAACCTTTTGAAAGCACAAGTAGTGTAATCGTCTGTTATTTAATCTAACATGAGAGTCTGACAGTATCTCAGAATACACAAACAAGCCTGTGTAAAATGGCAGATAAAGGGCTTGCTGAGATGCTAATGTTTGTCTCTTTATCAGCCAAACAACAAAATAATTTGTATTTGTAATAGGTGCAGTTCAGAAATGTAAAAATAGCTGGAATTCCATTTATTTTCTCCTCTATAATTATAATCCATTATTTCAAAATTAAAATGCTAACCCCCTGGAATTACTGCTCTGAACACACACAAGCTTTGCCCTCTAACCATGCTCCCTCCTCTGTGGTAACTGCCCAATAAATTTGCATATACCCACAGAGCAATCTGAATGATGGCTATGGGGGGGGGGCTGTCCACATAAAAGGGCCTTACTAAACCTCTTTCCTTAACCACTTTTCATTAGCAAAATGGATGACAACTTCTGTTCGGTTCCCATGCCTTTGTCCAAAGATTTTCTCTATAGTTGACCAATGGATGCTTGACTTGCTTTTTGGCAAGCTTTGGTCATTTTTAGTGATGGTTTTTCTTGTTAGACATATGACTTCAAGGTTTTTTTTTTTTTTTTTTTTTTTTTTTGTGATTCTTAGAGTTAAAAAATAACAAAACAGGCTGTAAGACATAAAAATCGTCTCAGTTATGTCACCCATTTCTTTCAGAGGAGGGCTTTTAAAGCAAAGCAACGACGGTGGCCATATTGGATATGCTGGCACAAACTTATTTTGGGTCAACCTGGAGACAAAAATGGTAAATCTTTGGCGGGTTGTTAATCTCCTGACAAACAGCAACATTGCACCCACTGATCAGCTCATAATTCTGCAAATCAATGAAAAAAAATCAATCTGGACCAAAACATTCCTTTTCCTCAGGTGACATTCTTAGTTTGCCTGGACATAGTCATGGCTGAGAACGGGGATTCCTGTGTTTTAAAGCCAGACACTTGAAGAACTGCAGGGTTTTGCACTTCTGCGCTGGCTTCATTTTTCAACACCAGAGGCTGCTACTTGAATAAAACTGAAGGTCAAGTCAAAGTTAGAGAATGCCACCTTTGTATCTCAAATGTTACAAATAATCCTATTGCAGTGCTTTTAATTTATTTCCAACAAGAGAGGCAAATTAGGAAAGGGTAAGCATGTTCTTTCACATACTGGGGGTCTATTGACCTGCACCTTTACCTTAAGTGTACAGAGAAGAAGGGTTGCCATGTGTGTTTGACTTCTCATAAGATCCATCTAGTTGATGAGAGAAATTCCAGGGTGACCCCAAACTCATTGTTTAAGTGGCCAATCACCTTCAGTCTTGGGTACCAGGATGTTTGGAGCTAAGTGTGGGCTAACTGATGGCCTGACTTGCAGCCAAGTTCAGTGCCGAGCAGGGGCAGAATGTGGGCTCTGAAGGAGAAATCTTATGTTCCCCCCTGAAGCATTTACTTTGAATGGAGGCTTTGGTGAGTGGGAGGTTTGAAAAGGCCACTGCTTGTGGCTCCTCTGAGGGTTAACTCCACCAGCAGGCAGAGTCCCTGCAAAAAGCAAAGCATGGTTTTATAATATAGCACCAGGCAGTTTTATCAAATGTTCAAAGGGAGGCACAAACTGATGGGTCAAACCCAATGCGTACAGCCCTGTAGGAGATCATTCCTGTATTTTTACGGCCACTGTCTCTTTTTTTAATGAGCAAATTTCAGGTCACAAAACCACTTTACTGTTTCTATAATGGGAGCGCTTTTTGGAAGCAAATGATATGTCTGGTCTGAAAGAGTCACATCATGTGAAGTATGTTCCAAAATCTGACTGTACACACACTAATATTTCTAATCTGGACATTCTCCCCTGGCACAACTTCGATGAAAGTCTTTTGTCTGTGCTCCAGCTCTGGCAACAACTTATGCTCATCTGCCAAATGTGCAAACACAGTATCACAAAGGCCTTTACTGTTACAATGCAGAGCAAACAATGTTTACTATGTGTGTGGCACATAGGATTAGTTTACACAATGAGCACTGCTAGATAATCCAACAAGCTGTACCATGTTCAGCTTTGTTAGCGACCTGTAGTAGTCATGACTAAATAAAGCCACTGAAATGTTATTACATTGTCCTTTTACAAACACTCTCCAGTGTTCTGTTATACAAACACTTACTCAGGCCTGATTTACACTCTCTTCAAGACAGGCGTCTGATATGTTGTGAAGGTCGAATCGGCCCTCTGGATGTGATGTGGCTCAGGCATTTATGTCACTCTCTGAATTAGAGCTGTTTGAACATGCCACCCACCTCGGTGGCGATGGGCCAGATGGAATGAGGTATGAGGGGGTTTGGAAAAGGAGAGCGCCACACGTATCTCCTTGAAGCTCCGATCTTCTCTGGCAAGCTACAGGGGAGACAGATGCAAACTATAGCCTGTGAGGATGTCACAGTTTGAGCTTTGAACATTAGCTAGGTGCTACGAAGTGACACACAGGGATTGATTTCTCAGCTGTTATGGGAATCATTAGGGATTTAGTGCCTGCATCTGACTTTGACTGAGTGAAAACGGCAAAGATAAGCAATAAAAATATCTGAGCGTAAGAATCACTGAATGATACAAAAGATCTTGGCATGGAGTATAAGAAAAATATTTCCCCTCAGTAGCCCATTGTGCCATACAGACACTAAACCAATACACAAAATGACCAACAAATACAGTCAAGTGGAGTAAAAAAAATATCACCACCTACATTCATACAACAGTGTGAGAAGAATGGGTGTGTCAAAACTGCCCTGTGTTTTCTAATAAACAAGCCTGTGGAGGATGTGGCGGGTATCAGGGAATCATAATAAGGGGCAGTTATGGGTTTCCCCCCCTCATGGGGAATCAAGCAAAAAGAGATGGTTGTTAATTAACTCCACAGTCGGGAAGGGGAATGTGTTGGAGGTGTTGAGATGTAAAATGTAATTTATAAAAGGAAATGCAGTTGACAGAGATTGTGTTGTTGTGGTCTTTCTGAGTGTGTCAGTGTGTGTGCGGGGATTTGCTAATTTACAGTGAAATATTGAAGGAGGGACAGTTGTGTGTAAAAAATTGTACTGACAGCAGTCATTGTAAACACAATATTGTGTAAATAATAGTATGCAATACTTTGTTGTTTATCGCAGAAATTTTGTTTCAATTTTTTCAAATTGATCAAAGGTTCGATTCCAACAAGCAGTGTTAGGCCACATTACAGTGACACTTTATTTTGATAGTCCAGCTGATGACACTCAACAAGCCATCAGCAGATAAGTAGTTGCATATCAACTGTGTATCAGCTGATATATAACAAGACTAGGCAAAAGACAAGTAAAAGGATTCCCTCATGATATCTTTTTCAGAAAACAATTGTACAACCATATTGGGGGGAAAAAAGTATAAGTATACTAAAATGTTACCATAATTTTGTGACTGTTTTTCACTTTAATTTGATGGTCCTCACCCAGGTCTACATACGCTTAGTTAAGAATGCCAAGTGATGGTTTGTTGATTGTTGTCTACATATTGACAATCAACAGATAGTCAACTACTATTTAAATAATATATTATTCATTGATACTCAATTAATTAATCTCAACTAATTAATCTGTTTAATCTAATCAGCAGTTGACAACCAACAGTGTATCAACAGAGTCAGTCATTTCATGGGTGAGAAACGTTGGAGATATGTTGACATTTTACTGTTGACTTTCAACTGACAGATCAATTCAGACTAATCATCTTACCAGAAGATGTTGACGATTCACAGATAGTTGAATGTCAATTAATAGCCTATTCTAAAAAAAATTAGACTTGGGTGACAATTTTTGTAAAATGTTGTCAAACCTTGAAATGCACCTCATAGTCTACCAGTAGTTAGTTGGATGTATGTTTCTTGTCTGCTGAAAAATTTAGATTAAATATATCTACTGATAGCTTGTTGAGTGTCAGCAGATGGACTATCAAAAATAAAGTGTTATGCCACATTACTTCAGTAGTTTTTTTCTGTGTTGAACTTAGGACCTAAATGTGTTTAAACAGTGTAAATATGCTGATACCTATGTTATCTTCCAGTCTCACTGGGATGGCCTAACAGGCAGATTGTCATTCAACAAGACAACCGGCCTGCGCACAGACTTCGACCTGGACATCATCAGCCTAAAGGAGGACGGGCTCGAAAAGGTAACATTGCTTTTGGTTTCACAGCTTTCTTTGTTTGGATGTAATAAAAGAAGAATTGCCATGTGCCATCGGAGCAGATCGTCTGCAACGGCTGAAGCATGAAAAGAATTTAATGGAGTATTGATTTCAGAAATAAGTTTCAGATTTCCCTCTCGATGCGGAGCAGATAATGCAAATTTGACAGTATCATTTACCTCCTAACAAGGAAGCAAATTGGCTGTTTCAACATAAGCATAAGTTAGTGGATCATAAAGCAAATTGGATTAGGGTACACATTAGGGTGTTAATTGCAGCCTCTCTTAATGATAATTTGAGGTGATGCCCAAAATGCTGTTTGGTGGTAATGAGCTGTATAAACATGTTTTAGAAAAAAAGGAGAAAAAACTAAAAGGTTTGTAATGAAGAACTTATTTTATTACACTGGAAGGCAAAGCACCCTCTGGACTATAACAGCTTTTTTTTTTCTACCAGAGGGCTTTCATACATTATGAATACATCAAATAGGGATAAGTCCCATTATGACTTCCTCAAGTACTCCCTAAAGGCTCAACACTATATAATAGCTGGCGCTTTCCAGCTGTAACCCCTCTGTTCAAGAATGGAGCTCCCAACACTGCTGCTTTGAAATCATTTGCCTCCTTCTTTTCGCTGGCATCTTGTCTTTTTTGCGGTCAATTAAGTTGAAGCAGAGCTATCTTGCAGAAGTATGTGATGACACGGTAGCTCCTTCTTCATATTATGGCGCTGACAAATCCTAGCATGTAAACGTTGATCCTTCAGCGTGCCGCAGATTTCTGAATCCCTTTTTTACTTTCCTTGTATATCCGTGGAATCGGCTTTAAACAGCTTGAGCTGGTTAAGATGTAGACTTTTTTTTCCAGCTAATCCATTGTAATTGAATATTAGCCTAAGTTTGAGCTCGTGCTGGAATTATGGTTTAACAGGTTTCACAGGGTGTCACTTTCAGTCAGCTCAGGAGTGTGAAATGCATGTGATTCTCTCTGTGTGGCTGCATGAGTAAATAACTTTTGAATTAAGTCTTGTGCTAATCATGTTTAATGAATTGAGCTAATTGTAATTGGGTACAATTAGACAGAATTTTGCTAAGCAGAAAGCTTTCACAGATATTTTTAAATCTCTCTCCTGGAGTCCTCTTTGGTTGTGTGACAAACTGTAACTAATGTGCTTTTCAAATGAGAGCATATGCCTCTCTTTGGATTACACAGGGAGGACATTTACAGAAGTTTTTCATGCTTTCTCAGTGGAGGGGTGGGAGTTTATCTCTAAATTGGATCCACCTGAAGCAGAAACCTCAGTGAATATTAAAATGTGTGTCTGCCGTATGAGAGAAAGCAGGAGGGATGGGAGGTAGAATTGGTGGAGGACCTGTCTTGCAAACAGAGATTGTTACCGACAGCCACAGGACTATTTGTGCTAATGATATGTTCCAGAGTGTGTCTCTACAATATGCAGAGCTCTTCGCCTGAGGGCTTCTCGCATGTATAACTCTTTTATTTGTTCAAATCTCTTGGCTTATCTCACTGAGACTGCAGAGAAAAATCACTTTCACATTGTAATCCAACCAGCAGCTCTACGCTGTATCGTCATTTAAATGGGATGCAACTTGCTAGCAAAATATTCATAATGTTGTGTTTACTTTTGTCTCATGGTTTAACCCTGCAGCTTTTGTCTTTCTTTCAACATTCCCTTCCATCTGTTTTCAGTATTTTGGCATAGCTTAGTTTGTGGATGACTGCAGATGAAACAGTAGATGAACGTTATCCTAAGCTCTATATGAGAATCAGATAAAGTCCAATGTTTCTTTGATTTACCCTTCATATTTGGTTCCTTCCAAGTCATCACCCAAACCACCCTCTATCTTGATAAAAAAACACCCCCTCTTACTGCTTTAAAGGTGAATCCTCCAATCATCTAATGCTTCCGGAGATGTGTTCACCCTGGCACTAATGTGGGAGACTGGTTCTGCTGGGGTCACAGCCCACCAAACAGACACAGAGCACTCAGCAACACACTTTTCATCTTCCGCAGGTGGGGAAGTGGAGTGCGTCCGGAGGTCTTAACATCACAGAGGTGCCGAAGCGAAAAGGGATGAACATCACTGACTCACTGGCGAACCGCTCCCTCGTCATCACCACCATACTGGTATGTCACATGTAGCCTAGCATACGACTGTTCTGCCTCTTTTGTCCTTCCTTTTAATACATGAAATTTCAAGCTATACCATTTAGTTTTATGCTTAAAACATCAGCTGTCAGCACAAAAAATAAAGGTTATGAACAAGGCACATACTTTTTTTAAAAGAACATAACTGTTCACTAAACCCAGAGATTGTCCATCAAAGCCTAGCAACTATAACAAGTAATCACAGGCTTGACCAGCTTTAGATTTCCCCACACTTTGAAGAGAAGTGCCTGGGGCTGTGGGGGTGCTGCCTTAAAATGACACTTATTAAGCTTTGGTTACAGTTAGGGGAGTTGAGTGAGACAAATATTTCAAGACATTCAATGATGAATATGCAATGAAAAATGCTTGGCAATAAGACAGTGTACAGATCAGAAAACTCACAACTAAGAGGGTTATGTAATTCTATAAATGCTAAGACATAATGGTGGAGGTGTGTTTAATATTGTCCTTTGATGTACTTCACTAAATTACAATAAATATAAATGTTTTGTTTAAAAAAAAAAAAAAAAAAAAAAAAACCTTTTTGCCAAAACATCAGTAGGTACCGCTCATGAACTCAGAGCTTGACCCTCAATAAAGGATTATTGTGAAAGTGAAAGACAGAATTCATTTGATAAAAGCACGAGATTAATGCTAAGCACTCCAGGAATTTGGAAGGTGGTGAACCTGTGTGTGTGTGTATTTAATCTTTGTGAGCCAAAAATGAGGGAGTTAGAGTTAGGAATCATTAGAAAATGGCATGCTTTCATTTACGTATTTTACAGACTGAGTGAGCTAATATGGCTAGTTAGCTTCTTTGTTTCACTCCAGCATTGCCCAATTTGTTAATGATTTGTCTCTACATTGTTTTTAGAATTTAGTTTTCTTAAATACTACTGAGAAAAATAAAGTGGTCACCAAGTGCGTCCCAATTTAAGAAAACCTGTTAGCTGGCAACCTGCTAGTGGAAAAAGCCAGAAACAATTGTCTTTTCATGTTTTCAACAGCTAAGAAGCTAAGGAAAAACTGCTTTCATCTTAGCTGTTGAAAATATGAAATGACAATGTCTGAAGTAGATCTGTCTCAAACCAAATTAAATCCTATCATAATGAACAGCATGCACAGAGAGCTTGACAAGTCAAGCCACTGCAACTAAGGAAGCAGAGGGTAAGCTAACAGTCAGTCTTGAGTGATGGATGATATACAAAAGCTACATCGCAACCATATGAAGAGAGAAGATTGAAGTAAAAAAATATGATTACAGTAAGCAGAGAGACACAATACATGTTTGCATTAATTATATGTATGAATAGAAAGGACTGGATAATATTTTCCCCAGCTCCACATTCCAGTCATTCGTAGAACCCTGCTCAGTGTACTTAACACTGTCAGAATGTCAGCCTCTCTCTGTGCTGATACAGACGTTCCTCTGTGCTCTTTTCAGGACAGATATACAAGCCACAAGGATAAATACTATCATTACGCCTATTGGACAACAAGGCTGTAATTATGACAAGTGAGGTCATGGTGGGGCATAATTAATGCCTATCAGGCCCCATCTATGTTAATACCATGTCAAAGAGGAGAAATGGACAAGGATTTAAGTGGTGTGATGAACTAGTGTTGATTCGTGTTGGAGTGCTGTTAATGTAGAAGAGTTTCTCTTGACTTCTTTGAGTGTTTCAGTTGCATTACAAGTTTCCAAAAATTTCAAGTTAATTTTCGCCATAAAGTGCATTTGACTTTTTATGACGCGCTCCTTGATTTGCCGTTTCGTTTGGAATCATTAGTTTAAGATGATAAAACCGCCTACTCCTTGGTTTGCAGAAGAGAGTTTCAACTTTAATATCAATCTCTCCTCTTAGTGTAATGACACTGCATCAAACTGATTCCAGTGATGCATGAACGAGACGTCTGACAGCTTTATCGTGATAACTTTGTCGAAGAGATTAAGGCACTTAATGTGTTTTCCCACTTACATTAATTGTTTGCACTCCATTGCCTGCGATGTCTCTGCGCAAGCCCACCTCCCTCCTCTTTCTGTTCTGCACGCCCATGCTGCGACTGTGAGGGTAGAAGTGGAATAAACACTTTGATTTGAGTCCAAACCTTGGGGAATAGAGAGAATTGGGAGGCTAGAAACAGATGGTAATGACTTTTTCCCTTAACATGCAAACTTTTTGATCAAGTTAATTGGACAACTTGAGCAAAGTTTGTAGCGTAGCGCTTTCTCTCTAAATGCATTGTCATCAAGTATTCATAACTTATAATTTATTTAAAAGGCCATCCTGATTGTAATGTTAAAGTAGCTTTGTTTCAACACTGCAAACAATCAAAGATGTTTATCTGCACTATTTTCTCTGAGTTATTTCAATGCTAAATGGTCAATGTGCTGCACTTATGTCATGTTACCACTCAAAACACATAATGCTTATTGCTTTCACAAACATCCGTACACTAATGAAGGTGCCATGCAAGGTCCATTGTTGAAAAAATATTCTCACACACTACAGACTGTGCCTTGAAAGCCAAATACAATAAGGGATTGAACCGCCAACTTTCTAAATGGCACATGACCCTCTCTACCTCCTAGCCACATTTACCTCCTAATCCATTAGAATCAATGAAAACTCAGCACTATGTGGTGCTAATTCCGTTTACCTTGCTCTTTTGCCAGCAAACAGAGTGCGTCATTTTTTTTGGCTGTCACCATTTCCACCCTCACCACGTCCACCTGAAAAACAATTTCCTGTGGGGATAAGAGGACTGTGACTACCTATTTTCTACTCTTTGACCATTTCTATTTACTTAGTGGGAAAAAAAGAAAAAAAAACTGTAAAAACAAGGGGTCACCTTCACTCGAGAATCAATTATTGTGCTTCTAAGCTCAGTTTGTAAATTATACATCTGGCTATTGGAAGCAGTAAATTGTATTACAGCCGCTGCATAAATGGACAAACATGGCTTGAAATACACAGCAGGATCTGCAAGTGAATCTGGCAGGGGAATGGTAAATGGGCACTAAATAAAGGAAATCATTTATGAGCTATTTGGTGTTAGTCATTGTCACTGCAGGCGTCAGCTCGGTTGCTCTCACTTGGAGGTTGGTGTCAATTGATGAAGGCAACGATGTGGGCATGTTCCATTTCACTGCGGCATTCTGTTCCTAATCAAGCTTTTATACAGACCAAATTATGAGCAGCCAGGCAGGACATTATAGGCCAGTAAAAGGTGTCAGCTACCTGACCATAAAATGAACAGACCAGGGCAGAGAATATTGGTCAACATTAAGCAGTGCGGGGCTTTGTTAGCTATCACTGATAGAATTAACATTCTTTCGGCTTGCATTACTTTTACTACAGAACACAATAGCTGTAGCCTTTCAGATTATAAGACATTCCTTTACATTACAGTCTTACATTATATCAGCTCCCTTCCAATGATACGTCAATGCAGGAAAAACCCCACCCTTCCCTCATAATTTAACTCTCTCTGTAGTCGCACACTGAACTGGAATTCTGCTGTCACTGCCTGTTAAATGCAACAGCGACTCATCAGCCCAGATCACTTTGCCTCAATTAGATGCACGGGCCGAAACAAATTGAAAAAGCTGACCTCACCATTGCTTTTCATTTGATCTTTTGGGTCTGTGCAGGAGGAGCCATATGTCATGCTTAAGAAGTCTGACAAGGCGCTGGTTGGGAACGACCGCTTCGAAGGGTTCTGCATCGACTTGCTCAAAGAGCTGGCCAACATCCTGGGCTTCACGTATGAGATCCGTCTGGTGCCTGATGGGAAATATGGCTCTCAGGATGAGAAGGGCCAGTGGAATGGAATGATCAGGGAACTTATTGAACATGTAAGTTTACTTTGTGTGCTTCTTCATTCTCCTTTATAAATAAATGGGGTGATATCTGGGGAAATATGGTAATGTTTATTTTTGGAAGGCATTCACCCTTGTCAAAACTTTTTTTTTTTACAGATTCATAATGTATTCTGCAAAATCTTGTAAATGTCTTTCAATTTCAAAAATCCCATCCATCAGGTAAAAAAGTCAGGTTTTAAAAGACTTTTCCTTTTATATTCTAACTATGTCTTTTCCTCTATTGTATAGACTGCCTGTTAGTCTAGGGTGGTACAAAATGGTACGACAAAAAAGCTTCTTTTCTGAGGGTTTTTATTGTACCATTTTTACTGCTATTAAATCCTAAATGTGTTTACAATTTAAAAATCTTAGAAAATTCTTTACATTGTGTTCAGCGGTCAGCAATGTGTAATTTATGTGCAGCTGTGAAGCTCTTTGTTGCACCACTTTATTTAAACCACCACTTTGGAGTTGAGTCTTGAGCTCATATTCTTCATACAAGCTATGAGTTATAGATGGAGCCACTGCCCATCACCGTTACTAACTTATGGAAACATGTGCCCATTACCTCGTGGTCATTTATTGCCTGGCAACAGGGAGTGTTTTTAATGAAACCAACAGTTTATAAGACGTGCTTGTTTAATAGTGAACCACATTTCGTCAAATGTGTCACAATGACGCTACAAAGTGGTATTCAGCATGCTCGGTGCAGTGAAATGGCCACTTACTTCTTTGAGAGCCATCTGCTGGTCAAATACTGTAATGCAACGAATACCTGTATTTATAATGGTAAATTAGTATGCAGGACTGAGCTGTTGAGTTCAGTTAAGAACTTTTGGATGGAAAACGTTATCTGCATTTAGCAGAAAACCCAATACAGGGTAACTTAGGACATTGTAGCAGCACACAACCAACAAAAGAATTAAAGCAATCAGAATCTTAAGTAAAAATATCAATCAAGATTTACAAAGTTGTGATCACAGTGTTCTTAAAATTGAATTCTTGCTCTAGAGGGTATAATTTCCATCCAAAAGGAAAATTCCAAGATGGGGTGTTGAGAGCTGGGCTGACCGATTATGCACAATTTGATCTTTGTGAGAAACCACTCATATTGCTTGCCGATGTGATTTTAGATTGGATGAATACTATAGGGCACACAGCTCACTTTTAACTGACAAAAAGGATACTAAAAGTATGTCTTATGCACCTCATGTTATTGCATTTACTGTTTCAACACGAGAGTGGTATCTTTTGATCTACCACCAAGGAATAAAAAAGCTCAAACCATCTAATATTTGAAGTTTCTTACACTGCAGAAAGTGCTTTGTATCATGAGGCAGACTTAGAAAGCATGCCATTGAACTGAGTTGCAGGTTATGTCCTCTGCGTGGGTAGTGATAGAGTTATGATTGAGTACAAGTCAGGAAGGGCCTGCGAAGCTGTCAGTTACATTTATGACACAATTATGCCAAGGTTGCCTAAAAGTTACAAGTGTATTGATGCCACTCGGAGACAAACGCCTTGCTTCAGCTGGATAAAACAGAGATCCGATTTGCTATACTGAATGTAGTGCAAGGATGCAGAAGAAAACAAAAGCAATCACCTTACTGAAGCATGTCGTGGGCAATCGCAGCTGTCTGTGTCAAACTTAAAGCCACAGCCACCACGGAACAGCCTTCCATTCCAGTGATGGTGGCAATTCTCCGCTGGCATTTCATAAGTGTCCCTGTCAGTGCTCTCTCTTTGTCCTCAGCCCCATCGGGTCAGCGCTGTACTCAGCTGAAAACTTGTAATAGCTTAAGTGGCATTTAGTGCAGGGAATCGTATGGCAGGAGTCAATGGCTTTGGTGCTGAAAGGGTTGGGAAAGGTGGGCTCCCACTGCAGCACTTTATTTCTCCATCCAAGCTTTTTGCTAGATCCATGTTAATAACAATAACCTTGAGGGGAACAAATGGATTACTAAAGGCAGGGAATGCTGGCACAAAATGGGGATGCATGACTCCTGCATTAAACAGCACATCGCTCTTTGTATTAGTCTGTTCTTTGGTTTAAAGGGAGAGTGCAGGTGGCCACAGAGAGTCCGCTCATTATCTTGCAGCCGAATCGGGAAAACATTGAGTGTTGTTGTTTGTGACATAAGGTTTACATGTGTTTGGTGAAGATGCAGCATCTGGTGATTGAGACCTTGAGAATGAGCTGGCTGTGAATATGAATATAAGCTGTTGATCACACACACATGCACACACACACACAACAGCTCTCCTTGCTTATGTGTTATAGGAGAGACATTTAAATCAGCAGATTTATACCCTTAAAGAAAGCATCTATTTTTGAATGTGCATCTACATTTTGGCCTTTCTTCCTTTAAGGTCTAACGCTTTAATAAATAGCAGAAGAAGTGAAGATTAGAATCTGTGCTTATTGCTTTTACTGCTCCTTATCGCATGACCAAGGACGCATGGCTTCTCTTTGTGGATTTTTAGTCGGCTCTATTTTGTGGTCTGGTGCCTTTCCTACTTCTGCCGGTACGGATAAGCTGATCGTGATTCAGCAGACCTGAAACATAAACTTTAAGACAAGCTTAAGAGATCTGACCCTGGAATGATATGAGAGGTCGGTATGGCTACAAATTTCCTGAGAGTAAACCTCAAACTACTGCACTTACTTCCCTGAGGTGACACTTTTTTGCTGGATTTCTGCCAAACTCTAACTGGAACTTTGACTGTAAGAGGTTATATTCCTTTTTGTGTCTTCTAGAGGCTAAAAAATGATGTTAACCCTTTACCAACTTGCTTTAGTATTTTAATCCAGAGGGTATAAGATATGAAGACAATTTATTAGGTCCCTTTTGTTAAAAAAGGTGAGGCTTGGATAATATCTAAGCTAGAAAAAAAGGTGAAATAAAAGTCTTGTGCATCCACACTCCAAGCTTCGTAGGTAAAACCTTTTTTTTCTTACATCTTTTAAAAAAAAAAAAAAGTTTTTAAATCAGCTGTATGCTGTCATTTACTGCTCCAGTTCATTGGTTTTGACACAATGAAAAGGTGACGTGTGTGAAACACGCGTGAGATTTTTTCTCTCGTCTTTTTTTTGCACTTTCCGGTGCCTGTGGTGTCGTTAAGCAAACCTTTCTGGTAACTGATGTGTGTAAATGAGAAACTGCAATGTTACGAAGTGCTACGATTTATTGCTGTGCATCATACAGCCTTTACTTCCCTCTGTGTAGTAACAGAGCTCTGCAGTGCCAAAGGGCATTGTTTGGAAGGTGCTAAATGATGCAACAGGCCTTGTTAAACTTGATTTAGTCACAATAGATGATCACTTTAATCACGCTGTGATGCAAATGTTAATAGCGTGCTTAACACATCATTTATATCTGTCATGGCAATTAATATTTGCCTGGCAGATACACCACAAGGTTGTAGTGAGCTCATGTCCCCATTCAAACAAAGATTTATGTCTGAGTAGAAAAAGATTTTTCTAACCTAAGTTTTTTTGTGTAATTAAGGAAAGAATGTGACTCCAAGTGGATAGACAAGTGTGATTTTGATTTGATTGGGGAGAGCAGGATGACCTGCTAGTGTGGGAGGCTGACCCAAAGCAGTGGGGGCAAAAGTTCAACAGCCTCAACAGCAAATGTGCCTTTCTAGGCTGCCAAACCCCCCTCTGAGTAAATCACAGTTCCAGGCCACCACGCTCTGCATGCTCTGCTTATGCAAAGCAACTATTTCTTGATTGCATTGCATATGCTTCAATCATTAGGCCTTTGTGTATTTGATGTGAGACAGCGTTGCATAAGCAGGCCCAGGCGTGTCTGTGCTGTTGTGCTCGGAAGTGTCACACTGTGCATTGATTCCCCTCCTTGGATTTTTGTAAATGCATGTGCGAGCAACCAATCAGACATCTTTCAGTCCTCTTATCCTCCCTGTAACAATTACCTGTATTATTTAACTCCTGCATTGTTAAGCAAAGTGTTCAGCTTCAAATAACCTGTATTCCGCTAGCAGCATTTTTTTTGTGCTTGTAGCCCACAATCTAGATTTCAAAGCTCTTCTCCACACTACTTACTTTTGTCAAGTAACTGACAGTGGGGAATGCTCTCCTCTGATGATCAATCAACAGCACCAAGAGGCTGACTGGGTTTAATCCAATGGTTAAGTAACATCAGTCTCATTGTCGATAACAGCCAGGTAGTTTCATTATCGGAGAAGTAATACAATGACATGACATTAACAGTGATTACCGGTCTGCTGCAGTTAAAAATCCACTTTTATTCTGTTTGGTTTTAATTTTATTCAGCTAAAATGAAGATTTCAGACAGAGGCTGAAATAGGAGCTTTATAAAACACCTGGGTGAGGGAAAATAGGGATTTCTTTTTACTGCAAGTCATTTTCAATTACTATTAAGGTAACAGAAGTACAGTAAAAAGCTGAAAATAAAACACAGCACCCCTGGTGGTGGTGTATTAATTGAATTAATACACTGGTCAATATATATATACATAGTGTTTTTAAAGAAATATAAAATTTCAGTGTTTCTGAACACAAACTAAGCAGTGCTGTCCTGGTTTCTCTCTGATCTTTCAAAAATCGAACCAAAAAAATTATATGGGTATGGCACTGGAAGCTACATACAAACTTTACAAATCCATCAGGCCATCATCAGGTGAGGAGGTCTGCAGGGAGAACACCACAAAGGCCGCCATCTGCGAACCCAGATAACACTGAGCCATGTGGCACTCAGCGGGGCACTATCAGGTTATCTCGCCCGTGCCCAGTTTGTGTGCCGAAGCAGTGAGCAGAACAAGGACATGCGGCATGTATATTAGCCCACCGTAGGGATGTCTGGAATCACACGCTGGTTGATCTTCCGGCTGAGTGGCAGGTTGGTTCAAAGCTGCAGTTGGCAGCTGAGAACAGAGGGAGCAGTTTGTGATGTACAAATTTGAATAGTTTAAGGAAGACAGCAGACGCACTGCAGGACACATCGGTTTTCTCATCTTCCCATCTCTTCAGAGGCCACCCTGTATTTAGCCACCATGGGGCTGTCTGCAGGAGTGTGTCATTGTTTCTTTCTGACCTTTGTTTACTGCTATTATCACAGGAATCAGGGGAAAGAGCTGTCCTAGCCACAGGGAAAGTTAAATCCATGTTAAGAATAGCCTCAGGGTCTGGAACTGGGTATTTATTCTTAAAAAAAGGCCAATTCAGCTCACTTTATTTATTTATTTATTATAGTACCATGGGTATCTGAAGGAAGGAGACTCAAGTCTTGCAGTTTTTGTCTGCCGCCTTTGCAGAAAGTTCCTAAACAAACATGAGATCTCATTTACTTGGCGGAAATGCTGTAACATGAACTGCTGCAAGAACAAGGCCCGCTCCTCTCTTGCTGCTCAGCATGTAGGAAGAAATGAAAGCCTCCCTTTGTGTGTTGCATCTCTTCTCGGTGGAAAGAGGTATCCGAGCGTGAACCAAGCAGCTGGTTTCATTAACCTCCTGTCCAGCCATGGTGCAGAGGAGACGTGTGGGCCGCCAGTGTAAATACTAACCCTCTGAATATGCAGTCATACGCATATAATGGATGACTAAGACTTGTACACGGTTCTGGTGACACTAAAAGAATGGCTTTATACAGCAGACTGGGCTGTGTGTGATACTTTCCAAAAAGAGTACTGCATCAGGGAAGCAACAGAAATAAAATTAACATTGATTTTTACTACAGTGTTTAAAAAGTTTTTTCAAAGACAAAGATCACTATTAACTTGTAGTCTGTAGCATGGGCAAGGCAATACAGCCACAGAAAGACCTTTGTGACACATTATTATCACCAGCTTTGTTGTGACCTTATTGCTAGCCTTAGCAAGCCCTTCTTGCAGTTTAAGGCTCATCTTGGCTGGTTTATTACCAAAAATTCTGCATGCCTGGATCGTATTAGTCGATCAAATACAAGCTTTTGAATTATGAAAAGGTGAGCTCTTTGGCTTTGTCGTTTCTGTCCCCTCAGATTGCCCAAGAGTTAATGGCTAGCAAGCAAAGCTTGAGAACTTTTAGGGTCTTACATTTTCACAATCTTACTCCAGAGTCTATTCAAGGCTGCTTGCTCATTAGCAGTAAACTTCTAAAGAGTCTGCACGTTTGACAATTGATTTTGCAGTTTCCTTGCTGACAAGCCAAAGTTCTGGCCTGACTGTATCAAAAGATTAAAAGTTACTATTGCAGAATTGTTCACAGAATTTGTCCAAATGATGAGCTGTATGGAACAAACTCCATGAAGGCTCATTAAACTATTGTTTGAGATTTCACTCAAAATCACAACTGCACAAACACAGCTTTACAAGAAGTGAGGTCAGTATGAAGTATCCTTTTGGCATCATTAATACCTTTTTCTGCCATGTTTCAGGGTTGCAGAAGTATTCCTGTCTTGACTATATTCGTTGACCAATAAAATTATATTCAGGACAGATGTTAGCCAAAAAAAAAAGGGTTTCCACTTTTTCTGTCTTTTCCTCCCACAGAGGGCAGACTTGGCCGTGGCTCCCCTCACCATCACCTACATGCGTGAAAAGGTCATCGACTTCTCCAAGCCCTTCATGAGCATGGGCATCAGCATCATCTATCGCAGACCCAATGCCACCAACAGCGGCTTCTTCTCCTTCCTGAACCCCATGACTCCTGACATCTGGGTCTACATCCTGCTGGCCTACCTGGGTGTGAGCTGTGTCCTTTTTGTCATTGCCAGGTACGTGCATCAGACTATTTTGTCCTGTCAGTCCTTCGTGCATATCCCCATGAGGTCCATCAGTGGACATAGTAATTTACTCTGCTATCATTGCAGGCTGGGTAGAGGCCAGTATCTCATACTGTGTTAGCTGCTACGTAGAGATGAAGTCAGTTATGACTGCATAGGCTCTTAACAGCTCAGCAGCAGAGGAGGGATCAAAAACACCTTTCACGTGGGTTGAAAAGTCACAATTAGAGTGCAATTTCTTGTTTCTTGTGTGAGGCCTTTGGAATTGGTAATATGACTTTAAATTATGCACCTTAAATCTATCATTAAAAAAGATGGTGATGCAGAAAATTATAACTCCTCTAATATATTGAGCGGTACAAAGAGGAAATATTACACACACCTGATCTGAAATTGCATCAGAGGAGATTATTTATAGGTAATCATCAGCATTTGCATAAAAACATGAAATTCTAGGCATAGAATTATCATGGAGGGAGATTATCTGATTGATTGCATGAAAAAGTGTCTCACTTTTTCCATCATGAATATGTTGAATATCCTGTTAGCATTATTGTCAGTGTTTCCTGCTGCTTCTCATGCAAAGTGGTGCTTGAGGAAGTTCTAGAAAAGCGGGCACTGAAAGCAGTTCTGGGGCTTGAGAGCAAACAGCTGCACTGCTCTGTGCTCATGCGCTTTAGTGGGACCAAACAAACTCTGGAGTGGCTTCACATAAGCACAAAATCATCTTAAATTGTTGCATCAGTTTTTTCATACGGAGGCCAGCATGGGGAGCTGAAAAAGCAGCGGCCCCTGAAAGTGCATCATGTGAGCTGAAAACAGACAGCGGTGAACAATAAGTGGGTGACTTCAACACAAGTAGGTAATTTTAAATGTTGGACAGGGTTGTTGAAGCATTACCGACAAACTTATCCAGAGATCACTTTGGCTTTCAAAAGCACTGCTGCAGCATTAGAATTATGTTTCAAGGTACTTTATATTTATTTTTCCAGAGGCACAGTTTTGTCTCCAGCAATGCACTGCACAATGCACTCTTATTCTTATGTGTCTTTTATAACAGGCCCAAAACAACTGTTTATTTATAGTGAGTGTTATAAAGGAGAACATGCTACTCAGATTTAATACATATGATACAAGCTACAAACACGGAAAATGCTGAAATGTAATTGTGAAATGAAAATTATCTATATCAAAACATACAAACACAAGGTGTTTTCAGTTTATTTCAGTCATATAAAGGCAAAACAGTGGATAGTCTGAGACTGGGAAGAAGATTTGAAACTGCACCAGCTTTGATTAGAGTTCAAGTACAGATGCAAAACAAGAGCAACTGCAAAATATTATGGGTGCTTGCAAGTTAGTTCACGGTGCTTTGAACAGTTGAAATCATTTAGTGAATTGTCCCATGGGAGATTTAGACAGCAAAATAGAGATTAAGAATATAAACCCAGATTAACATAGTGTTATGTAACACTGTTAATCTGGGGTTATATTCTGATGATTAACAGGTGATACAAGCTTTCAGGTGCTTTTCAAACTATTGCTTCAAAATGAACACCCTCCCCAAATCTGGCTCACAGTCAAAAACCAACAAGCAATATTTGCCATTTAGCTGCTCAACCTTGCGTTGACATTGTAGGATTATTGAGCAATTATAAAAAGAAACATTGACATTCTGATTTGCTTTTGTGAGAGGTGCCGGGTATGGATAACAAGGAATGTACTTGTAGTGGAGTTTGGAATAATGGCAAAATGTTGCTTTGCATTAGCTTTGTTGTGATCAGGCAAATTTAGCAGCTTAAAATACTGTCACAGCTATTGCCATCAAGTCTGTGATCATCTTTACATTTTGTGTTACAGTATGAGAACTTTTAAGTATAATGCTTCAAAGTGTGTGTTCTAGCCCTGGGAGCTTTTCTTTTATGCCGTCAGATAATGTTTTATATAGGTTTATTCAGCATGCAGTCAAAGAACCTATTGTTACATTGCTGTAAAAATAAATTCCATAGCTCTGTCTCGATTTGTGGTTCTTGGGGTCCATTTATCTGCAGTTTGGATGTGCATGAAGCCTCCCCTATTTCTGAGGCCTCTTCACTATCACAAATTACTTGACCATGGCTTTCAAGTTAACATTAAAGGAAAAAAAAAAGAACAAGACTAAAATATTAATTAAAGTGGTAGGCAAGCTCTACATTTGTACAACAGATGCCTAAGGCTTCTCTGATGTCTGCAAATGCAGTTAAAGCCACATGACTTGGGAATATTAGCAGACGCTTTGGTACGAAAACACCATCAGTGTTTTGCTGATTTAATTTCACTGCAGAAGAAAAGAAACTTAGTGGTCTTAAACATCCTGGAAAGATGTCCGATTGCTTAAGTAAGAAGAGTAACACTTCGATGGTGGCTAGAGACGACTCCATTACAAAACTGTTTCATCAGTCCTTCAGTCATCAGTTTTTTTAAGGGTTTGATTGAAATAGACTGCTGACATGCTAGAACATATTGCCGCAGCATGTAATTACATTGAAGTGTATCTATCTCTTACAGATTTCAGCCAATTGAATCTTTGTAGATTAATCTCACTATGATCCTCAGAACTGAGAATACACACCAGAGGGTTCCTCATTGTCTTCCTCAGTGTTACAGACCATTATAGAGACTTATCTGTTTTTCCTTTCAATCTTCACTTTCTACTGTATCTCATCAAAGTAGCAGATACGCCACATTTCAAGCAGATAGCAGAGTCTAAAGGATCCAATTCCACTCGGCAGAGCACTGAGGAAAAAAAAAAGCCAGACAAACCATTCCTCACATTTCATAAATATAGTTTTCAAAAGAGATGCTGGTGACATTTAGCATGCTTTATCTCAGCATCTGCCTCAAAGAGTGACTCAAGCATTCAAGGTGTGCTGCATTTTTAGCAGATGTCAAACTAAATGGCACGAGCGTGAAGAAATGCACGCTTTCTGGTTTCATGTGACTTTGAAAGGAAGTGTATGTGCCTCAAATTCTCAAACATGACATTTAAAACCCTGTAAAAATTTATAGATTATGTGCCTCGTTAGCCACTTTACAGTACAGAGAGCGTGAGACACACGGGGGAGAGTATCTGAAGGTGAGGCAGAGCCATGATCAGTTGATTTCAGAACGCTTTTATGATTATAGTTTGGCCATATTTAACACTGCATATAAACATTAAAAAAAAAAAAAAAAAAAAAAAAAGAAGCAGTGTGGTCTTTTAAACACACACAATCTCAATGTGTTGATTTGAACAATATGTCAGTGGCTTTGTTAAATTTGATATCTGTCTCACTGCAAAGAATCCAAAGATATAGACAGAAAACTATCCCAGAGATTCACTCTTTTACTCCACTTTATCCAATTTCAGTGTTTTGTTTTGGTTTAAAAGCCTTCAAATTTAAGGTTTCGGTCAGCTTCTGCTCCTCTTGTCTAGTATTTAACCACGACGGCTGCAGAAAGCTTGCCAAGGTTGTGTTTGGAGTTTTTTTGCTGCCTGCAAGTGACAGAAAAAAAACTATTTTTCCCACTGCAAAAAGAACTGTTGCACTAGTTTTGTTTCTCCAAACCAGAACTTTGAGATAGATTTTTCAACTCCAAAAATGTCTCTCAGGTAATATGGATCAGTTTTTGGACTCTTTAGGAGGAGGAGGATGGTGTTGGATGATAAATATAACACCATTCCTTCATTTTACCACAAATCAACACAGGGGGGTTCATAAACAACATCCCAACTTTTATGTTTTGTCCCCAGGTTCAGCCCTTATGAATGGTACGACGCTCACCCCTGTAACCCTGGATCAGACGTAGTGGAGAACAACTTCACCCTGCTCAACAGCTTCTGGTTTGGTGTTGGCTCCTTAATGCAACAAGGTATGGTGCCGCACTCCTCCTCTTCCTTGTCAAAAACAATACCATCACACCACCACCCTCTTTTCCGGTGCACTGCTAGCTTCCACTATCTGCCTCTTCAACTGACAAGCTCCATGATTTCCATTCTGTGGCTGTTTCATAAGACATTTACCTGTCAAGAACAACTGCGAAGCTCGGTCTTACGCGACAAAGGCAGGCTGTTGTCACCTACCTGCTGTTTAAAAAGGGAAGAGTAGGTGCCAGGCACTTGTCAGGGATTGTCAGCTGAGGATGGAAAACATTGCCGCATTTATTCCCCCATAAGGCAAGCACTGGCCCTGCTCAAGAGCTCTCTGAGTGTCGGGATGTAAAGGGTACGTCGAGGAACATGTCTGACAAATACCAGCTGTCAGTCATGCAAGAACTGGCTTGTGTGATGCTTTCAGTATTTTAAGAACTGGCTGCAGCTTTGACCTGCAGTGGGGAATCCATATGTTTCAATTCTAATAAGTAGCCAACCATTTAACAGCTTCTTTTTGATATATTTTTTATGCTATCTTAAATTTTTAAACCAGCCAGAGCTAAAGAAGTATTTCTTCTTGCAGCACAGAAATCAAAATGCAATGTTAAACCTTTCACTGCTGTTTAATTCAGCCTGTGGATCAAACCAAAGGGATACAAATCAGCTTTCACTTGCTAGGTGTCCCTTAAATGTCGGTAAGCAAATGAAGGTCCTGAGATAACATAATGAAGTCAACTGTGGAGGAAAAAGACCCAAGTAATAAAATGTTTAACCTCAATGTAACAAGACAAATCAAGGAGGCTTAGTAAGACTCGGCAGTGGATCTTTTTGCCCGTAAGGATAGCAAACACATTCAGCAATTCATTAAGCACAGAGGCTCGGCAGCACTCTTGTGAAACTGCATCGCAGCACTGCCAATTTGCCGGAGCAGGCAGAGGGCTGCGAGTGTAGCAAGCAGCAAGCCGGGAGGGAAAGGGGAGAGGGAATCAAAACAAAATGAGCTAGTTAGTAGCCTATATCATTGCTCTAAACGGGGGGAAAGTCCCCATTATAATTTGCACCGGGGCTCACAGTGTTGTCACTCATTGCCTAAGCTCCAGGGTTTCAAATATTTACAATAATAAAGCCCCTGCAGCTAATCAGTTTTCTATAATGTTCACATTAGATTATCTGCATTAGGATGACATATTTGTATATGTTTGTGTTGCATAACTGTTTCAGCAAAAGCGTGGTAGAAAATATCTTGAAAATGATCTCCAACATTCCATTTGTCAGAGTTTAAATTTGACACAGACTGTTTCTGGCTTTCCGTGACACCCATCCGTGCTACAGTACCTTGTAGCACACGCTGCACGGTGGTATCTGCAGCGAGGTATATTTTGTCGGTGTCACATAAACAGACATCCCCTGCTTGTCTGCCAAACACAGTGACAGCAGCTGAGACGGAAGCCATTTCCTTGACGTGTTTAAAATGCAAATGGACGTGTTTGAGAGAAAAAAAACTCCACCAGCTTGTCTGTGGGAGGGAGGTGTCACAGACAACACAAAGAACACAAAATGTGAGGAGGTGCAAAGGCAAACACGTCGTGTGCTTCAAATGCTTTCCTGGGGGCCTCAGTAGGCTTTTGCTCACAACAAACATATGTCGCATCATTCCCCGCAAATTAGTTCCCCCATAAAAAAATAATTTTCAAAGTATGTTTGATTTATGAGTTCACTTGTTTCTATTTCTTTCATTATCTCTGATGTTTTTGCTTGATTTTCTGAAAATATGTCTACTTTTGCTACCAAGATGCAATGTTTAAAACCTGAAATATCATTTTGTTTGAGTGGCAGTAGCTTAGTCCATGTGCTGGTTGCTTATTCAAGTGCAGCGTGAATCACACAGCATGGAGAGTGAACTGAAAGCGCTCTTGGGCACCAAACCCCTAGCTCAAAGGCAATTCGGCAGCCCAGCACAATCTACTGCATGTCTAAATCTCCCGGATATGTACTTGAGGTGTCACTGTCTGAAAATCAACACAGAGTGCACTGATTGAAGGTTCAATAAAACAATTCTTTTTTGAAGTCCTTCTACATTAATTGTTCTTTTGTGACTTGTGACAGATTATTTTCCCTCTCAAGAAATTTGAGTTGTGACTTTTCCCCTCCTGAGATCTACGATAAGATTTACGTGTGATGGAATAAACATTTCCTTTCATAAGTGTCACTGTTTAACAGCAATTAACAAATAGTAAAGCCTCCAGCTCAGGAAGGGAGTTTTTGCACGATGACTCCGCAGGGAGAATGCTAAGTGCAGGTAATCATCCCCACGGGAAAGCCTCCTTCTCTCATGTTAAGGTGAGGCATTGCTAGTGGGAAGAAACAGTTTCAGAAAACCAGGGCATTATGTTTAGCTAGATACATTACTGAATCCACTGAGAATGTTTTTTTTTTTTTCTTCTTTTTTTTGGAATGGCATTTCAAAAAGCATCATTAGCTAGAAAACACTCTTCACTTATTCAAAGTAAAATATCAGTGGCTGTGACTTTCTGAGGAAATCCTCTCAAGAACCGAAGCTGGCTATACCCACAATGTACCCATCACCTTTAAACTGTAACAAAACAGTAACACACAAAGCAATGAATTAATAAAACACTTGCATTTTGATCCTAATCAACAACTGGCTAACTATAAAAGCACTGTTAGTCTCCCTGCGAGCTGGTGAAATGAGAAAATTAATGCCTTATACAGAAACTGTTCAGTCTGAAGAAATAAAAAAGCTTCACAACCCCATGCTTTACTTGATATATAAATCATTACAGTGGATGAAAAGTAAATCTAAGAGTTGAGTTAAAAATTAAATACCACAGTTTTCCTCAGACTTAAGCTAAAAGAATTTTAGAATCACAAACTGAAGGCTGCTTCATGGAATTATTCACAAAGAGCTTTCTGAAGCTTTTGATGCTAGCAAATGGACCCCAAGTTGACATCACTTTTGTGGGAGCTCTTTACAACCATTGACTGAATATTTCAAGTTGTATAAATTATGCTAATAAAAATTTGGGGAATCTTTCATCATAGATTATTTACTTTTTCTTGCTGGAAGAAAAATGTTGCACCTCTGTAGTTAAGCACAACAGTGGTGTCTTTGCAACTTCATCAAATACACCCCTCCTGGTGTCTTTTATGGTTTAGCATTAGCCTACAGTAAGTTAACTTATTATGTCATGGCTCATATTCCAAATTTCATTTGCAGTTTTCCCTCCAGTGTCACCTGATGTATAAAAAATAATAATTATTTGAAATGAAAGGTTGTTAGGAATACTGCACATTCCTTCAGCGCTAGCTAAGCCACTTTAGCATGGACAACAAAACAATTGCTGCTTCTTAGCTTGATTACAAAATCAAATATTGTTTTACAGACATATGTTTGGCTTATTTAAGGGTTAGATTGTTCTTTGAAGTGGGGTTTTATGAGGCACTTTTAAGTTAATTACCCACAAGAGACCTTGGTCAGCTGATAAACCAAGCAAAGAAGCGAGCTCAGAAGCTATGCTAGCAACTGCTGCAGGCAGAGTCAACTCTACCGTGCTAGCAAATTTGAGGAACTCCTCCCTGAACGCAAATGACACTGTGAGTATCTGCTCTCTGTAGCATATTATTTTGAAATATCTTCTCATTTTATATGAGTACTAATTTGTTTGCTCTTTTTGGGTCTGTTATTGGGGGCACAATACTTGTGCACTCCTCTTCATAACTGAAAAGTGTCTCATACAGCCCCACTTAAAATAAAGGAGAACTTTCCCTCTTAAGCTTCTTTCTAAATTTGTCTTGTTTGTATTCCTGTACTGTCTTCAGTGAGTCATTATTTAAATGTTGCATTATGTAATTATTATTTTTGACAAGCCTACATGCAAAATCCTGTAACTCTTCACCAAATTACAATTTCTATTTTTTGTTAAAGCAGCCCCAGAACAATTTTAGCACTTCTGTGTTTCATAACAGTATGTACAGTTTTGGGAAGCTATTTAAAGCTTTTGTATGAGCAGTGCAGCATCCAGTCAGTGAGACAAATGTGATGTTTTGGTGATTGAAATAGTATCGCCATCGTCTCCTCAGAAAGAGCATCTATTATTCCTGGTTTACAAGATACAAGTCCTTCCTCAAGGAAATGTATGGCATATTGACACCGTTTTATTTCCCTGGCAGTGTATGACTGATCTGCTTTTTGTATTTATTAGAGTGTTCTGATGCAGCCCCATATACTGTTCCCTGCTGACAACAGCACTTTATAGTGTGGAATTCAATTGAGTTACCCGTTGCTTCACATCATTCTTTGTACAAGCAGAGGCTGCATCGGGATCTTCCTTCTCTGAAGTCACAGTGAATTAAGAGATGCTACTGTCTGCCTTTGTTTGTAACCATGTAGAGTCTTTGTCAAACCACAAAGGACAAATCCAATCAAATTTGGTAGAGGAGGTTAAAGAGCTGACCACTCGGCTCCTTTTCTGTGGGCTTGTTACTCTTTAGAATTGCCCTCATAAATCTTCTCAGTAAAGTAACAGAGTGCACGGAGCGCAAGGGTATTTTAAAGGTTGTCAGAGATGAGATATAAAGTAACTTTAACACCAGTCAGAGAGCCATTGTAAACAGAGTATAACACAGCAGAGGACCACTCAAAGTCAAGGTTGATGCAGAGCTGTGCTGTCAGTCAGAATGGATGCTATGAAGTCTTGAGTTTCCATAATCTATTTTTTGTACATACTTGGATTATTTATTTACAAAACATGCCTTTATCTAGTAAATCTGATCTGAACTGTCTGAGTAATTCTCATGAATTACCTGTGATTTGTTAAAAAAGAGACCCTCAGTGACTCACTACTGCTTGATCAATAGAGCCACTGTAATGTGACTCACACATTTTTTTAATTCACAATTCATACCTTTTTTAATGCTGTCTTCCCAGATCAACTTGTGTGGACTTAAGATCAAATATTTTGTAGCAGATCAGTTCTTTACCCTTATTTTTTTTTAGTCATTTTTAAACCAAATGAAATCCCTGTTGAGATCAAGATCTCTTTCACAAAGATGACCTGGACAACTAGAGATCAGCAGACATCATGATAAATATTATGATATCCATAACAGATTGCAGTTACATACAACATACAACAGGAAAGTGGTCTTTCATACTGAAATATTGCAATAAGGGAAGTAAACAACATCATTATTCACACCAAACTGCAGGAAGCCTTTTATATCTCATGCAGAAATCTGAGGAACAGAGAGTTTCTGATTCTATCTCACAATTCTGAATCTTCAGCTTTGAGTGTGACTACGCTTGACTGCCAAACTGGCTTCACTTCCTTGTTTCCTCACTGACAGTACCTTAATCAACACCCAGTGGCCCTGGCCAAAAACATTTGCAGGCTAATTAACAAAAAATGCAAGTGATCATGTTTCTATGTTTGTTTAATTCATTTACAGTGTTGGCAGGTATAGTTCTATCTCATTAATTACCTCCCTCTTGTGGTGTTGCTTACAGGCTCGGAACTGATGCCCAAAGCTCTGTCCACGAGGATCATCGGCGGTATCTGGTGGTTCTTCACACTCATCATCATTTCATCATATACTGCTAATCTTGCGGCATTTCTCACTGTGGAGAGAATGGACTCGCCACTTGACTCAGCCGATGACATCGCTAAGCAGACCAAGATCGAGTATGGTGTGGTTAGAGATGGTGCAACTATGACTTTCTTCAAGGTAAAGTATTCACAAAAAAATAAATTATAAAGAGGTTATGCTGTTTTATTATTGTGAATCAACATTAAAGAAAGCACATTAAAGATTTGTTAGAAAGAAACAGCAGACCTCAGAATATCATACTGACCAATCAGAATCAAGTATCAAACACAACTGTGCAGTTATCTGCTCAAACAACCGTTTCATTCTGTATTGTCTCTTTCTAACTGTAGCATGGTGAGTACAAGCATGTACATAAAAAATAATGTGATTAGTTCATATGAAGATGTTGAATCATGAGTTCTTACGTTGACTTTTCAAAAACTTTTTTTTCTACATGGAAGGTAGAAGTGTATAGTTTATATATATAATTATTATTTCACTCTGATCTTAATTCCCTCAGCAAAGGCAAATTCTTCAGCTTCTCCACTTCTTTACACTGTTTGATGTGTTCCTCCATAATGATTTTTTTATCCCGAAGTTTCAGCACGTGCCTGCAGGGTCTTTGTCTTTATTTTATTATTTTGAGCTTCGCTTTAGATGCTGCTGCTTCTCTTGCTGCGGTGCTGAATAACACATGTAACCGAGTTACAGTTTCTCCGAGTCGGAAAATGAAACCACTGCACAAATCTATTGAAGACCGTCCATAAGTTTATGACATTCAATAGCAAGAAACCAGAAAAATTGATTCTTCCAGGGCATTTTTCTGCCCCAGTTTTTATACGCTCCAGTAGTTGTAGTTAAGCTCATAAATAGTGTATGCCTCGTTGTTGAATCTGCTGAATGGCATGTCTACTGAATTCCTTTTTGATTATGTAATTGGGTTCAGAGATTTTGCTAATACCATGCATATTTAAACAATAGTGGTGTCCTATTGTGTTAAATAAAAAAGGCTCTAGTTACTAATGGAGAAACTAAAACTGCATACGATTAAGATGAAAAATCTGGTAACAATAATAAGTACTACTGCAGAGCCAACTCAAGTCACTGACCCTTTACAAAAATATAAACCAAGATTTCCTCGAAAAACTATGTAAATGAAAGTTTTCCTGATCAGTCTGTGTGCTTTGATGAATCCGAGCTGTGATTGTAGGGCCATAAATAGAAGCACACACAGGTGTTTAATTACCTCATCAGAGTTGCAAGGCTCAAGTGCCCTCTGCTCCCTCTTGCTCTTACAGAAAGGCCTAATGATGTCGACTCAATGAGGCAGAGAAGCATGATAAATACTGGGGAGACCGGGGAGTAGATAAAGGCTCTGCAGATGTATGATGTTAAGACTTTATGCTACGGTGGCATATTAAAAAGGTTTTTGACTCCTATATGATACAAGTTGAAGCATGCTGATAGACACATGAAGAAAAAATATACTTTACATTTCACCCAATTAGGAAAAAAGCGGAGAACGCTTCCCAGAAGTGTCTTATTTCTTATTCTGAAAGGAATTATGAAGCTACCACTAAGTGGTAATTCTGAAGCAAGGGGTAACATCCGGTTCAGATCAGTGCAGGGGTGCTAAAAGCTGCTGTTCAATGAGAATCCGTTTGAGGCTGGCAGCAGAAAGACAGGGAACCACGTACACACCCAGCCAAAAAAAAACAGACTCTTATAGCATTAAGAAACATATTTACAGCCTGTTTCATAAACATCCTGGGTCAGAAATGCTGTTTTGCTATCAACACACACTGTGCAAGGGGTGAATTTTTTTCTAAATCAGTGGTTTATAAGATATAAAGATCACAAGGTTGTCCAATCAGAGGTGCAGCTCAGCTCACGTGACTGACAGGCGCCCCAAATCATATCCAATATGGCCCCTGCCAGCAATAGGCTTCATTACTCCATGAACAGACTGGTGATGTAGCAAAGACTGCGTCCATATTTTATACAGTCTATGGTCTAAAACAGGAAAACATCCAGAGCTCTATTCATTCATCACTGCTAACATAGATAACAGTGTCAGCAGGTAGAGGATGTTTTTTTCGAATGTTGATCATATTAGCAAAGCTACCATTCTTCTTCCTCCTTGCAGTTTGAGCAATCAAGTGGTTGTACCAAAGACTGTATAATAAATCAACATAGTCTCTATGATGCAATCAATCCATTTCTGATAGTGTTTTGAAGAATATTTTCAGTAGGAGCCTTATAGAAAGCGGGGCCGGCTTTTAGCCTCTCCACAAACAGTGATTGGGAGCCTAGCTAAACTGTGTCTCTGATTGGGCAAACTTGTGATCCTTATATCTTCTAAACAGCAGATTAAGTTAAAAAAAATTCAGCCCATTTGAGAGTCCATTTGAGGCTGGCTGGAGAAACACCAGAAACTGCATACACACTGGTTAAAAAGTTGATTTTTGCACCAAAAATACATTTTTACAGCTGTATTTTAAAAAAGACATCAGTCTGAGTCGCTTATTTATATTCATGAAGTTGATACACTTACCAGTTTTGCCGGTTCAAGGGCTTGACTGACTTTACTGACAGGCTACAGGCCAGACCTTTTGTCTAAACCAAACTTGAATTACATTAGGTTGAGATCAGCACTTCCAATTCGGCACACACTGACTATGGGCTTCAAAACTCTGGATCAGACACAAATGGGTGATTTTACTAAGACTTTGACCATAGACGGTGTTATATAGTCTCTGATGCTAATGCTAAAATGGTCACCACACAATGCAAAAAAAATAGCATATCACATTTTGATTCAGCAGCACTCTTGGCTCTTTCAGTGCTCTTGACAACTAACAAGAAGCAAATGTCTTTAAACTGTGGAAGTCACTATTGCTTTAAAAACAAATGGTGCATCAGAAGTATAAAGGTTTAGAAAAAGGTCTTAATACCAGCTGAAAATCATCTTATGAGGCTCTGTTTTGTTAAATTGCGAATTGTTTAAGGAGTGTTGAAGGGCACAAGTATGCATCTAACTGTTTGCATGGAAAACAGTTTTCACCTTCAGTCAAAAGGTTGAAGAAAATTATTGGATGTGGTTGTTTGCCATTTTTCCACAAAGAGCAGAGATAGGGGATCTATAGGGAAGTAGTGTTTATCATGAGACCTTTGTGTAGAACACGTTGTGGTAATGCAAATCATAGTCAGCTGCACTTGCCTGATGTTGGATTCATTCTGACCTCGCCTACTCATCTGGGGCAAGAAAATTGCTAAATCTACAGATAAAGATGCCAACTTGGCAACACTTGTTGTACTTTACATCCTAATTGGTACTTTCAGGTTTTAATATTACACTATCATCTCTCAATTTTAAGAAACCAGTACTGTGCTTTGACTGTAGTTTCACATAATGGAGGGCTTCTTATTATAGTATCTACCACAATTTGAAATGGCTTATAGTCTTTAGACAGTAATTATCCAGGATTCGACATGGTATAAATGTGACCTCATATAAAGTGGCATGAAATACCACATAGCCCGATGCAAGACTAATGGAGAGGCATTCTATTATTGCTGCTTGAGTAGCACTTATGAGAATAGCTGTGTGCAAAGCTTCAATTTGGCGTTCTTTAATCCCATGACAATAGAGATCTGTGGGAGTAATCACATCAATCTATGTGGTCACTGGCTAAAGGATGTGTTTTCTAAGATGCTTTAAATGAACAAACACTGTGCTATGATCTCTTTAAGCATTCAAAACATTCCCCATAAATGCATTCTTATTCAGTCGTTCACAGGGAACCAGTAAGATTTCATGGTAAGCTGTACTTTAAGATTTCACTCCTTTGGAAAATGTTTGAAAGAAGTTTTGCTCAAGCTGAAATCTTTTTTTAGTGCTAAAAGCATTGTATGTTTTTTCAACCACTTTTCTTCCACCTGCAGCAGAAGAGACTGTTCAAATAACGTTCAAAGGCACTTCTTTTTAAAGCTGACTCTTTCCGCTCCTTTCAGAAATCTAAGGTTTCTACTTTTGAGAAGATGTGGGCTTTCATGAGCAGCAAACCCAGCACATCTCTGGTGAAGTCTATCGAGGATGGGATCCAGAGGGTGCTTAAGTCTGACTATGCCCTCATTATGGAGTCCTCCACGATCGATTACATTACGAGGAGGAACTGTAACCTGACACAGGTTGGGGGGCTCATCGACAGCAAAGGCTACGGCATTGGCACTCCTATTGGTAAGAATGACCAGAGAGAGAATTCACTCAGTCCTCCAAGTGATTAAAAATCTAGTTATGTGCTGCTTTTTTGAAGGCTGAGGAGGAGGGATTGATTTTTAGACAGCACATCAGCATATTACTTTTTTTTTTTTGTAGCCACTAGTCAGACAGTATGCCACGACGTGTTTCTGAACCTTATTATCGCAGAATCCAGCTGGCTTTCCTTCCAAAGTAAAACAGGCCTTATGTTGCTTCCAGGCTCCCCGTACAGGGACAAAATCACCATAGCAATTCTAAGCATCTTGGAGGATGGGCGCCTACACATGCTGAAGGAGAAGTGGTGGAGTGGGAGCAGCTGTTTGGATGAAGAGCGTCGCGAGACAGGCCCCATGGGTATCCAGAACCTGGGTGGTATATTCATTGTGCTGGCATCTGGCCTAGTGCTGTCTGTTTTTGTGGCAATTGCTGAATTCATCTACAAGCTGAGGAAGACTGCAGAACGTGACCAGGTATATGTCCTCATAAATCACATGCAGGGATTCTTCATTTGTTTTTACTCTGTGCTTTGGATGGATGGGAAACTCAAACATTAATTTAATTACGCTCCACCAGGATTTCAGATATTTTACCCTCAATTTTAGCAAAGACTTCGCTAACCGTGCCTTTTCTTGTTATGATACTCATTTCACATAGCCCCTCAAACCAAAGCTGTGCTCTATTCATGGTTTTAGTTCAAACATGTTATAAAAGGATTTGCATGCCTTGGGCTAATCCCTAGGAGTACTTGGCCATAACACCACAACATTTTCTTTATTTAACAGGCATAATTGCAAATTGGAGCAGAGAGAATTAATCCATTATTAGTCATTGGAGATGTCAGAATAGCATGAACTCTTTACTGCTGTAAATCACTAATTTGAGTCATGCTTAGTGAGTTGTTGCATGCATGCTCATGCACCATACTTGTCCTCTCTTTCTGACACAGCAGCAATAATGAACCGTGTGCAGGCTCCTTGTGGTGGTGGTGCGGTTTGACATTGCTGACAGCCATGGATTCACACACACACACACACACACACACACACACACACACACACACACACACACACACACACACACACACACACACACACACACACACACACACACACACTAGCAATAACACAGCATGAATGTTGTGTTGGAATGCATTTTGTGCTCTTTAGACTGTCGACACTCTCCGCTGTCAGAACAATTTAAAGCTAAGGCATTTACCCCCCGTCCCTTTTCCTCCCCTCTCCTCCTTCTTGCTCCCCTCCCCGCATCCTCCCTTTTCGCCCAGAGGTCTTTGTGCAGTGCCATGGTGGACGAGATCAGACTGTCGTTCACCTGCGAGAGGCGGGTGAAACACAAGCCTCAGCCTCCGGTCATGGTGAAGACGGATGCAGTGATCAACATGCACGCCTACAACGACCGACGACTCCCGGGAAAGGACAACATGAGCTGCAGCACTGGGATGACCCCCGTGTTTCCATGACACTGTGCTCCCCGCAGGGCAAGAACCTCCTGAGCAACGTGTCGGGGGCCGTGCCAGAGACTAGAGACAATGGCATAGACGGGATCACCAGATTCACCATTAACCACAGTGACTTTGGGACACTTACAAAACATGGGCAACTGAAAATGGCAGCATCAGCCACACAGGTATGACAACATCACCACTGTTCTCCAAAACTAAGATATGAAAAGAACAATCGGGGAGATTCTGAGGAAACAGTATACCCAATTTATCAGTTTTAAGTCTGATGTTTACGTGCGCAACACAAAAACACAAGAAAATACACATCTTTCAAGAATCCTCAACCAGAGGAAAGACTGCAATTTTTATTGGATACAGACTGAGGCAAGAAAAAAGGCTTTGCTAAGAATGGCAATAAACGACAGATATACATGGAGGACAAAGAAGAGACACTTCCATGTTTTTTTTTCACATTCAAATGATCATATCAAGTTCTTACCTACAGTATATCCTGTTGATTCACACAAGCTCTTGAACCTCCTTTGACACCTGAAAATAACGTTACCTCAAAAATGTTGTCAAGGCCACTGCTGACTCATACAGTACAGGATTTTCTGAAAGCCTGATTCACAGGGACATTAAGTGATTACACGTCTAGAAACTAAACAGTATGTCGGCACAAAGGAAGACAGCTGTTGGGTATTATGAAGAGGTTTGAAATTCAGGATATTGATGACGCTGGAATGGGGAGATGCCTTTGGAGAATTAGGTTGTGTGAATTTATTTTCTATATGAAATACTTAAATCTTTTTTTTATGTGGTTGAATTTAAATCAGTTAAATTAATTACCAAAGATCTGACCATTCAGCAGAACTCGGTTCAAGACAGTGTAGGCCATTGCTCAATTAAAAATTTAGGGGGAAATTAAAAATACATGTACAAACTGATGATTTTAAGGAGTTTTCACCCCAACCTGGTAATATGTACTAGAAGTTACTTGCATTTGGCACTTTCATGGAGTTTACACAGATGGATTTTTGGGTCATACCATCACATAGTATTTCTATCACCACTTTAATGTGAAACAATTGATTCAAAAGAAGAAAGAAAGGTTTTTGCTCAGCTTTGATGAAATCCTTCCTGGCCTAAAATCTCAAAATTTTTGGAAAGTCTAGGTTAGGTGTCTTTGTTCATATCCCAGTAAGGACATGTCAGTCACAGAAACAAAAGGTAAAAGAATGGGACCTTAAAGCTGAAGTGTATTTTGTTGAGTGCATTTAATTGTGACATATCCATCCCAATACATGCTTGACTTTGTTCATGTGTGACTACAGGACCACTGAATGTCCCAAGCACTTTTGAAAACAGTTACTTCATTTTCCAGGGGCTGTTTTGCAGGAAATGGATGGTTTCACAACATGAGGATCGTAAAAAACTCTGCAAGGTTATGAGGGTGCAACAAACGGTCCAATGGGTTTTAGACAAAGATGTTTCCCCTCTTGTTTTAGGTTGAGTGAATAATTCAAACCCTTTGTGTGGTGTGTGGACATGCAAAAAGTAAGTTTGGTTAAAAGGCATAAGACTGAATTTGTGTGTTCATGTTGACTTGTGTTTGTCTTTGGCGAGTGTCATGCCATAAGAAGACTCATGGAGTGTGTGAGCTGCTGTCACCTGAGAGTGTAACGGAAACAGCGAACCTCTGTGAGGTTTGTGATCTTTATACATTATGACAAAAAAATCTGAACTATCTGAAGTTCAAAGAAATCTCCAGTCTGTAAAATTTAGCATTGGTTTGGTAGAGACTCACTGTATAATTGTTTATGGATTCCCTTCTGCAAAGTAGAGTATGTAGATAAGATCAGCAGGAGAAAATGTATTTTGCTAAATTTATACAGTTATAAATTTATTCTGTTCACAGTCTAATATGTTATAGATGCTATTTATTTCATTAGAGAAGTCTCTTTAACCTACTTCCTCACTTTAGCTCTATTCTACAGCCCCAAACCTTGTTTATTTATTAAATAGAAATACATTGCTTTATGGTATATTGATGGGAAAGTGTGTGTAACTCATTTAGTATGATGGCAAATATATTTGTACAAGGTGAACATGAAAGTGGAAATGTTGAACTTTTCTGAGAATCAAGGGGACACCTCTCAGACAAAAGGGGGGGAGAGTGTTTATCTTATAAACTGGACCTTAAAATCCCCATGAGGACCTGTTTAAAGCCCAACAACAGCCCACATGTGGTTGAACTATGTTACTGTTACCCTCAAGTGTACTGTAGCTTTCCATTCAGGTGAAACAAAGAAACAAGTCTACTTGTGTTTCACTCCTGTAATATGTGAAATAATTCAAAATTTCATCAAAATTAGTTGGAATTACAACAGGGTTTCTGATTTGGCTGATTCAGTCAGTTTTGGTTACTGAATATATACATCTTTTTTATAAATCAATGTGAATAATAATGTAATTTTACACAAAATTGTATGAAACGTGAGAGAAAAATAATGCAAAATGTAAGCTACATAACCTGTGTTCCATTAGCAGTGTGTGATATGATTTTATTTGAGTCACAACGGTATGCCTTTTTTTATGTATACCTTTTCTTTTCAGTTGCACAGCTTCTTTCATTTGGCAGAAAACCTTTCAAACAGTACAAGAAATATGTTGGTGCCAACCAGGGTTTTCTTTGTGGACATGCAGAATTTCTATAAATATAGTTTTTGTAAGGTTTTGTAAAGAAAAAAAAAAGATTTTGTTTTCCTAGTAACTGTATGTGTTAAGAGAACATTAGAATAACTGACATCTAAAACATGGGGAAATTCAACAAAATGTAATAGAAAAGCTATCAAATTATTTTCTTTTTAACACATTGTGAATACTTCAATTGTACAGTTTGCTGTATGGGTTATATGAAGTTTTAAATAAAAAAATACAAACTAATCATATCTCCTGTCAAGCTACTGATTGTTGTTTCACCATGCTAGTGTTATGCTAGCATACCAAAGTCAGCTTTATGGTGCTTTCATTTGTAGAGCATCAACACAATGCATGTTACACTGATGGTTAACTAGCACTTAACTGTTTTGTAGCACTTAGATAAACTAAAGAAACTATAAATGCAGAAATGTGTGTCATTAGTATTACAACTATGGTTGTTTGGTACCTCTATAGTGGCAGAAAAGGAAGTTATCCTTGCAGAGGTAGGTTTAAATCAGCTAACAATAACTAGCTTAGCAACCATAGCCTGGTGGAAATCAGACATAAGCATTCCTGCTTTACATATATATATATATAACCACCTTGCGTAAGTTCTCTGACTAGGTAACCTATTGCTGTTGACATAGCATTAGCTATTTTTGATTTGCATGTTTATGATTGGCATAGACAATATGTTTCGTGTAAGGCTGTAACATAGAAGTGTATTTTTTTTCTGCTATTAATATTTCTGACTTGCTACAGTGGCTAAGCTAGTCATTACCTAAGAGGACCTAAGCTTTTGTACTAGCTTAGTAGCTATCTTAGCACATAAATAGGGATATAAGAATTTTTTTTTTTTTTTTTTAATCACAGTCCCCAAACAACCACATTTGATATACCTATGAAAAGCAAAAGTGGGAAATTTTATATAACTGTTTAAACGTTGATGCACCTTTGATGCAGCAAAATTTACAATAAAGAGAAAGAAAATATATTATTATTATTATTATTATTATTATTATTATTATTATTATTATTATTATTATTATTATTATTATTATTGTTATTATTATTATTATCATCATCATCATCAGACACTTGGATTTCAAATAGCAATGCTGCAGTCCCTTTTTCTTTTTAAGATGTTACATGATAGAGTTGTATAAGTTGAAACTGATGACACCATACAACCTGTTTTCTTTCTGATGCCCTTTTTGGTAATTAGAAGCAATGAGACAGGAGTTGTTCCTAATAAAATGTATTAGATAAGGAATAACTGATGAACAAACTGCCCTGATAGTATGTAAGATAAAGGTCAGTTATTAATGAAAGCATGTGACACATCTGCATAAAGGTTCAGGGCTGAGGATCTAAAAACCTGTCATTACTGTCACATGGTGGTTTTATCCAGTGCCATTAGAACTCTTTCATAAGCTTGTCTTTTCTTATTGTCTTTCTCTGGGAGAAAAAAAATGTAAACAACAGAACTCTACTTGTTGGGCCAGGAGTTTTATGCTTGAGTCAATACAATCCAACAGACAATTGAGCTTGCATGCAAGAGTTGTTGATGTAAACATCAAAAGGAGTGCAAAAGAACAAGAGAGACAGGAAAAACATGTGCTTCACACAGAGGTCGTGCATGGTGTTCATGCATGAGAGAATATGTGTCATGAGGTGAGCTAGCCAATCCACTGTGATGGGCTGAGAGTGACCTTGCTGGTGTAAGAATGGCAGACGTGCATGTTAAAAAAAACAGGGGAAACCCCAGGCCATGGCGTTGAGAAGCAGCAGGCGCATAATGAGCAATGGGCAGGGGCCTCGCGCCTAATGGGAAGATTTATTATCTCTCACTATCAATTAATCCCTTTGGACAGACCGGGGCCAGCAGGAGCACATCAGTAGTATGTAAAAGAAAAAAAAGGAAAACGAGGAGGACGAGAGGCGGCTAGTTGGAAAGACAGAAATGTGAAAGGACACAAAAGAGATGGAGAGAGCAGAGGCAGAGAGGTGGAATGAGAAGTTAGGGTGTGATTTTGAGAAAGGGATGAAGAATGAGGGAATGAATGGAGATATATGGTTTGTGGATAATAGGGAAGAGGAAAATGCAGGAATTAGCTTAAATAGAAGGGATAAATAACAGTAGATGAAGAGAAGTAAATTAGCCAGTAGGGGTCTCAGGAAACAATTGGAGAGACTGATTTAACACAGGGAACTCCTTTGTGCACATGCCTTTTAACAGATTAGCTTTACGTTCAGCTTGAACTGTAATCTGGACTCCTGGTGTAGTAATGTAGATAACAAGCTCTTGAAGTAGGTCAACCAATGTAGGCTGTTTTTAAAAATGAACTGTTGTGAAAATAAATTGCTGTTACCAAATGGGCTTTAATGAGAAGATTTACTCCGTTCAAAGGAAGCTGCGTGAAGCCATGCTAGATAGTGTTAGAGTGGCTTTTAAGAAAAAAGGGCTTTTTTATAATGAAGAGTGTACATTTGTTTTAATGTTAATGCACCGAGGCATCAACTATTTATACAGAGTGGTTCCACAACATGCCCCTCATGTTGTGAGGGAGAGGAGAGGCATTAGATGATGTTGTACCTTTACAGTCTTCAGTCCCATGTTCTCAGACTTGCTCCTACAGGTTTAGCCATATCGTATTAAAGGTAAAGTGCTGCATGAAAGAAAGCACAACCTAAATCTGACCTCCAGCGTCTTCCCCATCATGGAGACCGCCTCGCTCTGTTGCTCATGCACACACCCGCCACCCCCCTCACACTCCAATGGCACATGTCCAGACCAGTGCTCTTTTTGATGACCTTGACAGGGGCGTCCCTGTGTGATGTTCCGCTTGACACTCCGGGGCGATGTGCTGGAGCCTGGTGGCCGTGCATCATTGACCTATTTGGAGGTGAATGAATGTCCAACCCACGCTATGCCCATCTCAGTGGACCCACTGGGTGAGAAAACCATCTAAGCCAAAGCAGGAGCTGCACAAGAGGACAGGCTACATAGGAGGCCCAGTGTGCGCTGAACCTTATTATGGGCAATGTCACTATCCCAGAAAACTGAATCCCCTGCAGGAAGCACAGGATATGTAGCTGTAAAGGATGCAGCTGAATAAAAAGTGTTCTGGAGGAATGAAGAAAGATAACACCCTGGCACAAAAAGTATCAAGGATTTTCCAAGCTAAGGCATGGGGAGCTCAATTTGAATGCATCAAAACTATTGGTGTATTTTTTCCCCCTCATAGATGCCTGTTAAATTTACAACCTCTCTACGCTTGTTTGCAGCATCATTTTTCTTTATTGGTCCATTGTTTCAGTGGACCAATAAAGTGGACTGACAGTGTGTCAGATTGAGATAATCGCCACACATTGAAAATGTACAGATTGACATAAAATGATGCATGTTATAATATTTCTATATGCATTTCACTACCTATTGGTAGCTCATCTAATGCTAAGTCACTTGATATGCAAATCTTACATTATTTATTTATTATTATTATTATTTTTAATACAAGTCTCTTCCCGAAATGTTTTCAAGAGTGCAAAGGACTGAAGGGGAACAAGAGTAAACTTTAAGATGGAATGCTGCAGACAGAAATATTAGCTCTATTCGGACACAACAAACTTGCAAGTTAGATGTATCTGAATATTTTTGCAGATGACACAATGTCAAAAGCTTTGCAAGTTTTTAACATTGACACAGACTGTGTCAGAATACTGATCCCACAGTCTTTCTCTAACCTTAACCTTGAATCCTTAAAGATTATCAGGAATCTTTCCTGTCTTAAAAGTTGGGTGCACACTATGAAAAAATCTGGACAGTTTGGGCCTGATAAAGCCCAGTTTCTGATGGTTGGACAGACTTTCTATCCAGATTTAGGAGTGACTTTACTTCTCTTTCCTGTCCAGAAGGAGATCATGTTGTCTATCAGATACTTTGTGTTAGGGAAACCTTGAGGACAACCCTTCTCGCTTTATGGATTGTCTCATGGAATGAAACAAAAGCAAGCTGACTAAAGAAAGAAGCACAATAAACCCTTCATGGTGACAATAAAGGACACTAAGTAGTCCCAGAAGTCTTAAATAAGTTATTTTTGATGCCCAAACTTAAGATGCTGGTGTGTCAATTCAGTGTTCATAAGCCTGCCATCTCGCTGAGCTCACCTCTAAATGTCTAGAAAAGATGAAAATACGTCTCATCACATTTTTGAATGATTCAGTGAAAACATTAAGATTGTATTAGTGCAGACATATTTCCACCCTTATGATTAGGCAGTAAACAAAACTGGATCAAGACGCTGAAGGAAGGTCGATAGCACTGACCATCCCAGTATCATCAAAAACGATGAACAAATAAAGCATGTGATTACAACATACCGTAATTCTCTAATGAAGTGGTAGCACAGTGGGGATACTCATGCATATTCTACCTTCCATAATGAGCTTGGCATTGCATGTGTCGTTTTTGTACAGGAAGAAACCATATGGCGAAACGACGGAATGAGAGAAAACGATTGTTTATTCCAGACCCCGTCTCTTTTATTGCAAATCACTGACACCGCCAGTATCAGAGCTTTATCTTCACACCATCATATTGAATTATCCATTTGGCTTCAGGTGAAATAGCCTGATAGAGATGTTGCCCATGAAATGCCTCAGTGACTTGCTCTTTCTGTTCTGTCTTTGACCCTGATAATGACTAGAATGGAGGCTTTTCATGAATATAAATATAGAATTGGATGAAAGGCAATTTTCTCCAGTGTACATAAAAGAACACTTTTGAACATTTAACATGGAGCACTGTTTGTCAAGCAGGTACAGTACTTTTTCTGGTTAACATTGTGCACTTGGTGAACTCATCTTATGCTCACCTCTTCATTTATGAAAATCACTCACCCCTCTATAAAATGAGTCATATGGAAATGAAGCCAAAGGATACCAAAAAGCTCACGCTCGCTGTTTAATGAACATTTTAGAAGACACATGTTGCAACTGTTGCATGTTATTCACTTAAAATAATGTACAATGTTTTGTACGAGCATCTTATAAATATCTGCTGCAGACAAAACCTATGCAATCAGCTGCAATGCTGAGGCTAGAAACACCTTGTACATGAGGAGGAATTAGAAAATAAAAGGCTCATTCAGGGGACAGACAGACAAGCATAAACATAACAGTTCAACATTAGTGTGTAAAGACCATTTTATATTACAGAATAAGCTACAGAGCTAACATGTGATAAAGCCCCTGAAAAATACTGCATGGTTTCTCACTGCTTCAGGCTGATGGCTTACCTTTTAACAGTCCAGGAGTAAAAAGAACAACAAAAGACAAAACCAACAAAACATCTGACTCTGTTGTAAAACACTCAAAAGTGATATCAGAGAAAAAATCAACCAAAAGGGCCCAAATGCAGACTTCATGATACTTTCGAAAAAGAAAAAAAAAAAATAAAAGAATAAATAAACCAAATGAAGGCTATTTTCTTTTACAGTACATCAATGAAGCTTAAAGAAAACATCTGATTCAAATAAAAAAGACATACAGAGGTCACATATATCTTTACAGAACCAAAAATTAAACAAGCATTTGTGAGGTTCAAAGAGAATATGATTCAAATAATCACATAACTGAACAGAATTTATATGCACACTCCAAAAACCTTATCAAACAAAAACAAAGTAAAGGCTTATGTTTTAACAGTCCAGTAACCAACATCTAAAAAAAAAATCCAAAATCAAGAAACACTGAGATACCAGCTGGAGAAATCCGCATTTGTTCAAATAGTTGCTAAAACTTGCCTATCCTTGAGGAAGTGCAACAATTTGAAGTGCAGTTGCTTTTTCTTTTTCTCCTGTAGGTGGCACAGTTTTATACACATACATGTCTACCAGTGAATAAACAGCTACCTTTTGCCAAAGTCCAGTTTTGTTTGCTTGACTGTTACTTGAGTAGTAGTTTTACATCTAAAAGAAAGAGTCAGACCTGCCTTAGTGGTTCTGGCGAGATTTTATCCAATGCAAACTGTGAATGTTTTTTTAAGGTTTGGATTTGTTGTGTAAGGCAGTTCTTTCTCATCATCAAACAGGGACTCCAAACCTCTTTGCTCGCTTCTACCTGAGGAGCTACTGTCAGAGTTTTATCCCAAGGTTTCCTACAGCCTACAACAAGGCTGTTTGATGTTGGCCCAGGACCAGACTTCACTCAGCTCCAGAGGGGGAAGAAGTTCGCAGATGATTTACTATTCTCTATCAAACTCCATCCCTACATTTCTATGTTTCAGCTTGGGGAAGCAGCTCATGCTCCCAGCATGCAATTCTACCTCACATTTCTGTCTGGCAGTCAAGTTGAGTAAAAGAAAAACAGATTGTGCAAAGGCAATGTTTACCGTTAATGGTTCATATTAGCTTTGAATATTACAGCTGAATGGGTTTTTGCAGGCTTCTGTGCACAGCTGTCGGCTGTCAGTTGCTCTAAAAGTACACTTTCAAAAGTGGCGAACAGCTATGCTCTCCTAACATATTCACAGTAATGACTTGATCATTATGATAAGTTTAATGGAGGTTTTCTTTTACTACAAGAGGGTGAGGCCAATTTTGCCTTACTTTAGCAGAGATGAAGTAATTATAGCACAAACCAAATTCAAATATGTCTCTTGCTTTTTTTTGCCTCCTAAGTAGACTGTAAAGAAAATGCTCACAGCCTCACTCCCACAGACTCTCTTCTATAAGAGGACATTTTGTGGTCTGTCCACAGGGAAGGTGCTCGAGGGTGTCTGGCTGGCAGGACGAGGGTTTATGGGCTGTGAAGGCCAATTTGAGTAGCCTGCAGATGGAGTCCAAAAAATGCCACGTCACATTTCCTGCCTCCATTGCTTTCCAGCAGGGCAAGATTTTTTTTAATATATATGAACAGTATCATTATAAAAATCTAAGAAAACCAAACTCCTGTCAACAAATGGTTAAAAATTTGAGAGGTAGTGGTGGCACGGCTTAGTGTAGCGTAAAAAGCTCATCAATATTAAATAAGGAAGTGACAGTTGGAGAGACTTGGCCTGCACTCTTGGCACCTCAAGCGGGATTGCGAGCGATGGCTGGGTGCTTTGTTTAACCCAATATGTGGTGGTTAAGAGAAGAACAGCTGCTTTGGATCTCTTGGCAGCGTCAAGAAAATTTTGTCCAACTGCAAAAATCCCTAAAACATGTGAATAGTGAATTCAAATTGTACCTGTTCTGTTTGCTTTCACAACTTTCTTTCACTTGTTTTGAAACAATCAAAGTCATCTTTCCCTGTTAATAGATGCAACATGTGCAATCTTGAATATTCAACAGAGTCTGGACATCTGAATGACGGATATCCTTTCATCCATTATTTGTCTTTTGGATGATATTCTGATGCACATCCATTCAGAGAGTCTAGTTAGTGTGACAGATCTCTGCAGGGTTTTCCCTTGTTTCAGACAGTTAACCACCAGCACCTTATGTCACACATTAAATGTGGAGCAACAAACAAAGCCACACACTGTAGATGTTTTGTGCATGATTAAAACTCATCTTTCTCTCTTTCAGTATTCATGCAAGATGACTTCCGTTGTGCAACACTTGTTTTAATACCTACACAGCTACAAAAATGTTAATGTGTAGCCACTGAAAATAACACTTTATGCCCCTCATTGTGTTTTATTTTTGTGGCTCCTTGTTGCCTGTCTTTATGAGTGAGGCTACATGTAAAAGTCATATTTAATTACAAAGCAGTATTGTTAAATGAGGCTTTGTTAATGCAAGTCTCAGATATAAAAGAGAGCACCTGTAGCCAAGTCTAAATGGAGCATTGTATTATGCGTTTGTGGCACAATGAGTGAGTAATTGACTTCACAACAGTTAATTTGAAGGTATGCATTGGAATCTACACATTTTCTTGATTAAATGAAATGACACGCTGAACTTGTTGCTATAACTGGTTCGTTAAATGAAGAGGCTACAAAATTAATGCCTCAGGGAAAGAAACTGGAAAGCTTCTTACTGGATCTTCTCCAAGCATTCAAATTATACTTTGCAATCAAAAGCCTCCAGTTCTGAGAAGATTTGGGACCCCCACAACGATTCTCCAGCATTGAAATTCCTTGCCTTTGACTAAAAGACCGTTAGGAAACGACGCTTGGCACGAAGCAAGCGGCACGGGCTTCGTTGGCGGTTTGTGCCATTGCATATGGGAAGTCCTTCAAAGTCAGCCGTCGTGCCGCAGGCAGCATTCTAATGAGGTCATCAATAACCTGCAACAGCTGCTCAGAGAGAGAGACCTCATCTGTTAAGCTGGAGCCACCAGTGACTCTGCTGTAACTGAACAAACAGCTCCAAAATAATGAGAAGTATACTATGGAAAATTCAGCAGTACTTTACTCTGAACCATTAATTAATAGAACTGCAGAAGATTTAAGGAAGTGACAGAAGTGACAGTGAATGAGAAGATTATAAGTAAATCCCCCAGGACCCGTCACTTAGTCCACTGATACTTGGGTAGAGAGAGCCTCTCAAAAGAAAAGAAACAGTAAACATGTCAAGCTCTACAAAGGAAGCAGCCCCACTTTAAGCCAATCAGAGGCAAGTAAACAAACTTTGTAGCACCCCCTGAAGGGATGTGGGTTTTAATAATAACAAAACTCAGACAAAACAGTAGCATAATGAACTGATGAAGTAGACGATGAGCAGTTTAAACTTTCAACAAAGTACTTTAAAATCAGATCACATATTCCTTTTGTAAAAAAGATAAACAACTTCTACTCCACATGACCTCAGGGTCAAGAATAACCCACAAAGGTTTTTGAGAATAGAGATGCAACAAGGCTGGTTGTATGGCAGGAGGAGCCTCTAATGACCTAGTAACAAAGTAAACTGTCATATTTTTCTAACATAGAGATGGATTGATGCAGATTTACATTTCAGCTATTAAACTCTAAATGCAGCAGTGAATTAGTGAGGAGTTTAAAAAGTGGAAATATACACATTCAGTCACAACCATGAGACAAAATGTTACAATTTTTTTAAATTTAGATTGATTGATTGATTGATTGATTGATTGGTTGATTGATTGATTGATTGATTGATTGATTGATTGATTGATTGATTGATTGAAAATATTTTGGAAAATGTAAAAGACAATAAGCAGCAAGAAAAAAAAATCCTCAGACCAACAGAAAGCTGGTACATAGAAAAAATGTAAAATAAAAACTAAAACACTGTTAAATCACTGATTTAGCTTCTTTTACATTTTGGCAAAACAAAAAAATGTATTGTCAATGTATTGTGACTGGTAAATATATTATCTATTTAGGTGGCAAAGTGAGAGGTTATTCTGCAGGGTCAGGATATTTTTTGGCACAAGCTGATATTTATTATTGAATTGATAAATTCATCTGTCATTCTTGTGTTGATCCGTATTTAGCAGGTAAATATTGGAATATCCAGCAAAAAAGCAAGAATGGTCTTATGACTAATTTAAAAAAAAAAAGCATTTCTTCCATCCAGACTTTGAAGAATTCAATACTAAAACCTGGTGTCCTATATATACAACTAACAATATTTTTTTACTTATTTCATTACATACAATACATTATTAAATGGTATAGTACTGGCGAAGCATTTCTTTCATAGCAGTGTAAATGAGTTTGCTGGTGCCTGACCTGTGGCTGTTTGTTGCTTATAGCTTTGCACTGCATGGCTTCACACTTGTGTTCCAACAGATCACTCTTAGAATCATGAGTGGCAATTGTCAAAGGTCACAGTTCCAGATGTCTTAGGTGATGCCCTTTGCTGTAACATCATTAATCTCAATATAAGTGTTTGTACATGTTTGTTAGAGTACATGTATAGTGGTGTCAGGAAAATATTTACGTGATAGTAAACTGTACCTGGATTCTAACAGGCATAGCCAAAACCTTGAGCAGATTTGGTGAACTGCCATTTGCTGTGAAAAGTTGTATATCCATCCTTCCATCCATCCATCTATCCGTCCTCCCATCCGGTCGGTTAAAGCGTCGGTCATCTTCTTCTTTGTTGCCATGTTCTCTCCCTTCAACTCGACAGTATCTATCCCAGTACCAAAGTTTAGAAAGCTTTGAACCAGTCATGACAACAGAACCCACTCAGACAGACTCCAGACTTAGTTTTCATGCCTACATTCCTAAAATGAGCAAAGTTATGCAACAAATAGTGACAACTCTGACAAACCCTTCCACTTCTTTCCCCTCACACCAGAGGGCTGTGGTTTGAAGATGTTGTCTTACTGTGTCGAGAGACAGAAACCACAGATTCAAGCCACATGGAATAAAGAGCACACTCAGTGATGCCCAAGGGAGATGGGGACTGACCCACATTGCAATTCTTCAATTCTTCAGTTCTTATCCCTACATATTTCATGATAACTCTGCGATATACTTGAGAACAGAAAATAAGTAATCAAATGAGCTGCAAAGCAATGTCTAATTGCAAATAATGACTCATACTATCATTGAATGAAGATGAAATTCCAAATTAATTATTTATTTATTTATTTATTGTGATTGTGATTTATTTTGGTGATAGTCATTTATTTTGAGTTTCACAACAGCTGATTCAACTGGCTGTCAGCCCTTTAACATACACATTTAAGTCATTTTCTACCACTCTGCTGATGGATGTAAGCAAAGGCATCAGAAGAAAGATAAACCTGGGCCAAACCACAGACCCGGCAGTAATTCATCATGAAGAAGAACAACACCCTACCACATCAGACGATCCTTTTTATTTCTCGTGTGTTGTTACCAGCTACTTGTAAAGGCCAAAGCGACCTTCACGCTTTGATATTGGAGGCAAAATTCAGATGAATGACTTCTGATCTTCAATTTCCTGCCTTGAAACATGTCAGTGTCAAGCTGTTACAGACCTCGCCATGTTGTATAGTATTGGTTTTCATCATCATTGCATGGTTGACCCCTTCCTCCTCTCACTGTAGGAGACAATGTGAGCTCATCTATTTGTGTGACATTTGCAGCGTGGCACCTGTAACCTGAAGGACTCTTCTGCTGCCTCTGTAGCTGTCAGAGGAACACGAGCAAAGACAGAAAGCTTGTTTCCCCCCTCATCCCTTCTCTCCTTTTCTCTGTCTGTTCTGGATTTAGCTCTGAGTTCATTCCTGCTTGGGTAGAGCAACACTAAGACACAAAACAGGTGCAACTCTGTTTGCCAGCGACAAAATGTCTACCAACCTACTTAGAGAGTGTGTCTGAGGAATTTTCTAATTCAAGTTTTATGAATGTCTAGGTTGAACTTACAGTCAGAGTACATCCAGGGTAAATCATGCGCCTGCCAAAAAGTACAAGTGCTGTCTTCCGTCAGGATTGTCAGACTTATATAAGTTTGCATGTATTTTCAGAGACTAATGCCTGTGAGACTCTGCCATGTGTATCTTAATTCTTCAAGGTCCTTACAAGTAAACATCAGGAGGTGTACATTATCATACCAAAACACTGATGATGGATTTTCTGGGTTGAAAAATCTTCTAAATATGCAACTCAGAAGCCAAGACCGGCAAGATGGTCAGAATGTGGCTCCTTAATTGCTGTGAATGCAGCAATGCATTCACAGTATATGTTCTTCTGTGACAAAAAAATTTATTGCTGTGAATGCAGTAATGCATGATTTCTTCAGAAATTGCTTTTCTAGTTAGGGGCTCGGGCTTCGAACGAGCCCCTCTCCTGCATAGCAAGCTATGCAGGAGAGGGGCTCGTGGCGAAGCCACGAGCCCCTAATGCTCTCCCGTTTCGCCTTTTTAGGGGCTCGGGCTTCGAACGAGCCCCTCTCCTGCATAGCAAGCTATGCAGGAGAGGGGCTCGTGGCGAAGCCACGAGCCCCTAATGCTCTCCCGTTTCGCCTTTTTTCTTCATCATCTTCCGGCCAAAATTTTGGCTCGCTACTCCTCCAAGGGCTTTGAGAAAACCCCCACAAATTATACATCAAAATGTGCGGCTCGGCCGGGAATGGTGTGCTATTATTTTTTTCAGCAATTCGCCAAATTTTGGCCGACTTATTGTCCAAAAACGGCGAAAAATCCCTCATAGAGAATGAATGGGGAACCTAGGAATCTCTCCCTCTCGCTGCCCAAAATTTCCACTAACTTTGAGATGCTAAGGCTTTGGCATACTTCCACTTACAGGCATCATTTTCGCTTTAAAATGTTCACTGATCTTTCAGCTCTATGAGTATGACTTTACTTGTTTGATATCTATTACAGTTTTTGAGATTTTACTGCTGAAGCAACATAAACTTTTTGGTTTTTGCCCTGAAACCTCAGCTCCTCCAGTGCGGAATGTCTGAAAGTAGAGTGAGAGCAGCGGCTGATGACAGGTTGCAGCATTCTCCAATGAATTGTCGTTACTTCCAAAATCTTCACAGCAGATAAATAAAAACTACATTACAGCGTTCCCTGAACTCTCCTACTTCTTACAAAGGGAGTATTCTACCCCAAAAATGTACTGTTTTGCCAAAAAACGCCTCAGTGTGAGTGAAACCGTCACATCCCTGTAATCTGAAGTAATGTTAAAATCTGACCTATATTTCTCATCAACTTGATTCCTAACTACTTTTATAAATCACCCTCCTGCGGTCAGTTCTAATCCTACCAGCTTGTAAAGCATATCATCTTGTTCATCAGAGTCTCCAGATTCTCACAATGTTTTTGTTTTTCTTCTAGCCCTTAGGGTTTCAGCGTAAATGCAGTATGTTCGGACCTATGTCTAGCCCAAAAATCCAGCTTAAGATCAGTGGATACAAAGGAGTTCCAAAGTTCAACTGCCACTTCACACTCATTATGACATCATGATGATCACCATGGTAACCACACAGCTGTGGGTAATCACTGATTAGGTCTTTGAGGGACAGGGAAACACATGTGTTTCTTTATTATGCCTAAACAGCCAACCCAAACTTTCTTCTACACACATACACACGTACAGCCAACCCATACACACACACACACACACACACACGTGCGCGTGCGCACAAACACACACACACACACACACACACACACACACACACACACACACACAGTTTTTTTTTCTGGGATTGTAAAATATGTCAGGACGTAGAGTCAAGAAGTGATTAGACTCGCAAAAGAAAAATGAAGTTATTAGTTTTGATACCTAGCGCCACTCAGATTCTCCCAGAATCCCTCACAGTCTGTACTGCGCAGACTCTGGCTGCACAACTGCTGCCAATGGCTGCGCCTTTCACAGAGGTATTTTGGCTTCAGACCTGTACAATGGCGGAGCCACGCTGTGACTCTATACAGTTTATGTTTGGGACGTATTGCTTTGGGGCTAGAATAGTATAGATATGAAAGTGTGTACACACACACACACACACACACACACACACACACGGACCCCCTTTCATTTCAATACGCTCTTTCTCTCCCTCACCCTCTCTCTTTCTCTCCCTCTCTCTGGATCTCTCTCTTTTCTCTTTACAGCTCTCCCTCTGTCCCTCACACACACACACACACACACACACACACACACACACACACACACACACACACACACACACACACACACACACAAGTACTTTAACAAGTTCTCAATAGCTTATTTGGGGTTAAGGCTTTATAACCAGCCACTCTACCATGTCTCATGACATGTAGGTGTATATTTGTGACATAATTTTCTGGGGATAAAACAGTAAAGATATGAAAGTGTGCGCGCGAAGCGCGCTTCATTGTGCATGAGGTAATTTGATACCTGTTGAATCAGAAACAAGAAATGTTAAGAAGTGTTTGCTATGTCAGTCCAAAACAAGATCTGGTGACATCTGTGTTTCTGAACATTTTCAAGATATGAATGTATGCGCGCGAAGCGCGCTTCATTGTGCATGGGATAATTTGACACCTATTCGATCAGACGTCAGTCCAAAACAAGGTCTGGTCACATCGGTGTTTCTTAACAATTTAATGAATGCAAAAAGCCCGGCCGCTGCCCGAGCCCCTCTCACGATTTCCGCGGAAATTGTCTAGTTTCTTCATCATCTTCCGGCCAAAATTTTGGCTCGCTACTCCTCCAAGGGCTTTGAGAAAACCCCCACAAATTATACATCAAAATGTGCGGCTCGGCCGGGAATGGTGTGCTATTATTTTTTTCACCGATACGCCAAATTTTGGCCGACTTATTGGCCAAAAACGGCGAAAAATCCCTCATAGAGAATGAATGGGGAACCTAGGAATCTCTCCCTCTCGCTGCCCAAAATTTCCACTAACTTTGAGATGCTAAGGCTTTGGCATACTTCCACTTACAGGCATCATTTTCGCTTTAAAATGTTCACTGATCTTTCAGCTCTATGAGTATGACTTTACTTTTTTGATGTTTATTTCAGTTTTTGAGATTTTACTGTTGAAGCAACATAAACTTTTTGGTTTTTGCCCTGAAACCTCAGCTCCTCCAGTGCGGAATGTCTGAAAGTAGAGTGAGAGAGGCGGCTGATGACAGGTTGCAGCATTCTCCAATGAATTGTCATAACTTCCAAAATCTTCACAGCAGATAAATAAAAACTACATTTTGAAGTTCCCTGACATCTCCTGCTTCTTACAAAGGGAGTATTCTACCCCAAAAATGTACTGTTTTGCCAAAAAACGCCTCAGTGTGAGTGAAACCGTCACATCCCTGTAATCTGAAGTAATGTTAAAATCTGACCTATATTTCTCATCAACTTGATTCCTAACTACTTTTATACATCACCCTCCTGCGGTCAGTTCTAATCCTACCAGCTTGTAAAGCATATCATCTTGTTCATCAGAGTCTCCAGATTCTCACAATGTTTTTGTTTTTCTTCTAGCCCTTAGGGTTTCAGCGTAAATGCAGTTTGTTCGGACCTATGTCTAGCCCAAAAATCCAGCTTAAGATCAGTGGATACAAAGGAGTTCCAAAGTTCAACTGCCACTTCACACTCATTATGACATCATGATGATCACCATGGTAACCACACAGCTGTGGGTAATCACTGATTAGGTCTTTGAGGGACAGGGAAACACATGTGTTTCTTTATTATGCCTAAACAGCCAACCCAAACTTTCTTATACACACATACACACATACAGCCAACCCACACACACACACACACACACACACACACACACACACACACACACACACTCACACACACACACACACACACACACACACACACACACACACACACACACACACACACACACACATACAGCCAACCCATACATACTGAAATGCACACACACACACACACACACACACACACACACACACACACACACACACACACACACACACACACACATAAACCCCCATCTCTTCTCTCTCTCTCTTTCTCTCTTTCTCTCTTACTCTCTCCCTCCCTCTCCCTCACGCACACACAGGTGCATGATTTTGAAGATATCATTTGGCTGCCTTGTATTTAAGTCTTTTTTTTCCTCTGAACAGTTACATTTCCATTAGTTATGAGAGGTTAAAAACAAGGTACTATGTCACATTTTATGATAATTGACAGCTGCCATTCTTGTGTATTTTTTTCCTGGGATTGTAAAATATGTCAGGACGTAGAGTCAAGAAGTGATTAGACTCGCAAAAGTTTAGTTTAGTTTTGTTACCTATCGCCACTCAGATTCTCCCAGAATCCCTCACAGTCTGTACTGCGCAGACTCTGGCTGCACAACTGCTGCCAATGACTGCGCCTTTGACAGAGGTTTTTTGGCTTCAGAACTGTACACTGGTTAATGGCAGAGCCACGCTGTCCACTAGGCAGTCTATGTTTGTGACCTATTGCTTTGGGGCTAGAATAGTATAGATATGAAAGTGGGTAGACACACACACACACACACACACACACACACACACACACACATGAACCCCCTTTCCTTTCAATACTCTCTTTCTCTCTCTCACCCTCGCTCTTTCTCTCCCTCTCTCTCCCTCTCTCCCTCTCACACACACACACACACACACACACACACACACACACACACACACACACACACACACACACATACAAGTACTTTAACAAGTTCTCAAGAGCTTATTTGGGGTTAAGGATTTGTAACCAGCCACTCTCCCATGTCTTGTGATATTTGGTGTATATTTGTGACATAATGTTTTGGGACTAGAACAGTAAAGATATGAAAGTGTGCGCGCGAAGCGCGCTTCATTGTGCATTAGGTAATTTTATACCTGCTGAATCAGAAATAAGAAATGTAAAGAAGTGTTTCGCTATGTCAGTCCAAAACAAGATCTGGTGACATCTGTGTTTCTGAACATTTTCAAGATATGAAAGTACGCGCGCGAAGCGCGCTTCATTGTGCATGGGATACTTTGACACCTATTCGATCAGAAGTCAGTCCAAAACAAGGTCTGGTCACATCGGTGTTTCAAAACTATTTAATGAATGCAAAAAGCCCGGCCGCCGCCCGAGCCCCTCTCACGATTTCCGTGGAAATTGTCTAGTTGCTGTGAATGCAGCAATGCATTCACAGCATATGTTCTTCTGTGACAAAAAATTTTATTCTTCTTCTTCTTCTTCTTCTTCTTCTTCTTCTTCTTCATTCTTCCGCCCGCTTTTTTGGACCGCTAAAACTCAGGCAAACTTCAACCGATTTTCACCGTTCAAACTTCAAAACGTGTGTTTCAGTTGGGACAAGGGGGCTATGACTCTTCAGACACTTTTCACAAATACTTTTCGAGATATTTCAGAATTTGTGCGTTTTTTGGTCCAATAGAGATGAATGAGGAATTTTCAAAATTTTCTCCTTTCAGGACATTTTTTCAGCCTGCTTCAAACGCTCCTCATTCAGTCATACATTCAGCTACAAACTCCATTCAAACTTTAAAATATTAAGCTACCTTTTGGCTTCATTCAGTTGGTTTCAAATGTTTCCTAGCATTCATAGTTTCTTCACAATGACCCTTCAAAGGTCATGATGCATTTCAGCTCTTCGAGCCGTTTAACATTGGTGTGTATTGGACGGAATGTTTCGGCTTAGAGCAGGGAGAGGGTGAAACCAAACCTGAAAAATTTCTGGGTAAACTGCTCTTTTGGTCACAATTTTCACTCCACATAGGCATTTTATATATCAAAATGGAGAGAGGCTTGTCCTGCTTCTGACAAAGTGGTTTTTAAAGCAAAAGGATGGAGCACTTTTTCACAAAATGGCCAACTGTCATGAGAAGTTAAAAAAAATCCCCATATACCTCCATGTTAATTCCTGAGGGGTTTTCTCAGAGATCAGTAAAATTTCCCTCATCTATCTATCGCTCTCGTGGGTTCGTTTCTTGACCTTCATGCATGAAATTAAGATCGACAGCTTCCTCTGGGTCTCAGGATTCCTACGGTGTGTTCATTTTTATTCTAGCCCTCACCGTTTTGGCAAGGTGAAAGGAGATTCGGACTCTTGCTTTGCCACAAAATCTTCATAAGATTACAGTAACAAGGGCAAAGTTGTGCACCTGCACCTGCTGCCTTTAACGAGCTGGTCACCGTGGTAACCTTTGATCTCATGCAGCTGTTTATAGTAACTCATCAAAACATCCAGGAACAAAGACAAGCATGTGTCTGTTAATTTATCAGTGATCACCAATGCAAAATCTGGCTTCAGATAAGCCTCAGCAGACAGGTTTACATGATTGAACACACACACACACACACACACACACACACACACACACACACACACACACACACACACAAACACACACACACACACACACACACACACACACACACACACACACACACACACACACACACACAGGGCAAAAAGTATCACACTTTAACAGCATTTGACTTCCATTTCCCTGAGTCAGCTCCTTATTTTCCTAGATTTTTTTCTTTAAATTTAAATCCCTTCCTTTAATTCCTGTATCAATTCAGCCAGTCAAACTTTTAAATCCAATTTTAGATTACACTGATTCATGCCTCATGATCATTCTTTTTGTCAGAATTGCAAGCACCTTTACACCCTGATTTCAAAGGGAATGTGTTGGGAATAAACAGACTCCACCAGCTCACTGATGGCAGTTGGTAAACAATGATCACCATGGCAACATCTGGCTTCAGATGGGCCTCAGCCTACAGGCTTACATGGTTGAAAAACTCACACACAGGACACACAGGATTACATTTTAACAGGGTTTAAGATAGCCGACTTAATTTTCCCCTCAGTCAGGTCATTATTTCCATCAATGTTCTTTGAAATTTGATACATTCCTTTAATTTTTGAATAGACGCAACCATTTCAACTTTAAATTCCTTCATCCATTCAATTTATTGTCCATTTATTTCCTTTCATCCAAGAGTTCATGGCAGGCTAATTCAGCATTCTGCATTAGCATTTCAGTGCAAGCTTTCCAGGAGTTCTTAAAACAATTTTCAGACATATCCTCATTCATTCATGTTCAGCATTCTACATCAGCAGTTGAGCACAAGCTTTTCAAGACTTCATTCAACCATTTTAAGACAAATCTTCAGTCATTCATGTTCAGCGTTCTGCATTAGCATTTCAGTGCAAGCCTTGCATGACTTCATTCAACCATTTTCAGACACATCTTCAGTCATTCATGTTCAGCGTTCTGCTTTAGCATTTCAGCGTGAGTTATTTAAGACTTCATTCAGCCATTTTCAGACATATCTTCAGTCATTCATGTTCAGCATTCTGCATTAGCAGTTCAGTGCAAGCTGCTTCAGCATTCTGCATTCACAGCGCAATTTCTTCAGAAATTGCTTTTCTAGTTGCTGTGAATGCAGTAATGCATTCACAGTATATGTTCTTCTGTGACAAAAAAATTTATTCTTCTTCTTCTTCATTCTTCCGCCCGCTTTTTTGGACCGCTAAAACTCCGACAAACTTCAACCGATTTTCACCGTTCAAACTTCAAAACGTGTGTTTCAGTGGGGACAAGGGGGCTATGACTCTTCAGAAACTTTTCACAAATACTTTCCGAGATATTCAACGATTTACAAAAATCTCGGTCCCATAGAGATGAATGCGAAATTTTCAAAATTTCCTCCCTTCAGGACATTTTTTCAGCCTGCTTCAAACCCTCCTCATTCAGTCATACATTCAGCTACAAACTCCATTCAAACTTCAAAATATTCAGCTATCTTTTGGCTTCATTCAGTGGGTTTCAAATGTTTCCTAGCATTCATAGTTTCTTCACAATGACCCTTCAAAGGTCATGATGCATTTCAGCTCTTCGAGCCGTTTAACATTGGTGTGTATTGGACGGAATGTTTTGGCTCAGAGTGGGAGATTCAAACGACAGAGCACGGAGAGGGGGAAACAGGACCTGGGAATCTTCTGGGTAAACTGCTCTTTTGGTCACAATTTTCCCTCCACATAGGCATATTATATGTCAAAATGGAGGAGGGCTTGTCCTGCTTCTGACAAAGTGGTTTTTAAAGCAAAAGGATGGAGCACTTTTTCACAAAATGGCCAACTGTCATGAGAAGTTCAAAAAAATCCCCATATACCTCCATGTTAATTCCTGAGGGGTTTTCTCAGAGATCAGTAAATTTTCCCTCATCTATCTATCGCTCTCGTGGGTTCGTTTCTTGACCTTCATGCATGAAATTTAGACGGACAGCTTCCTCTGGGTCTCAGGATTCCTACGGTGTGTTCATTTTTATTCTAGCCCTCACGGTTTTGGCAAGGTGACAGGAGATTCGGACTCTTGCTTTGCCACAAAATCCTCAGAAGATTACAGTAAGAAGGGCAAAGTTGTGCACCTGCACCTGCTGCCCTTGACGAGCTGGTCACCGTGGAAACCTTTGATCTCATGCAGCTGTTTATAGTAACTCATCAAAACATCCAGGAACAAAGACAAGCATGTGTCTGTTAATTTATCATTGATCACCAATGTAAAATCTGGCTTCAGATAAGCCTCAGCAGACAGGTTTACATGATTGAACACACACACACACACACACACACACACACACACACACACACACACACACACACACACACACACACACTCACACACACTCACACTCACACACACAGGGCAGAAAGTATCACACTTTAACAGCATTTGAATTTCATTTCCAGCCCCGTATTTTCCTAGATTTTTTTCTTTAAATTTAAATTCCTTCCTTTAATTCCTGAATTGGTTCAGCCATTCAAACTTTTAAATCCAATTTGAGATTACACTGATTCATGCTTCATGATCATTCTTTTTGTCAGAATTGCAAGCACCTTTACACCCTGATTTCAAAGGGAATGTGTTGGGAATCAACAGACTCCACCAGCTCTCTGATGGCAGTTGGTAAACAATGATCACCATGGCAACATCTGGCTTCAGATGGGCCTCAGCCTACAGGCTTACATGGTTAAAAAACTCACACACAGGACACACAGGATTACATTTTAACAGGGTTTAAGATAGCAGACTTACATTAACTCTCAGTCAGGTCATTATTTTCATCAATGTTCTTTAAAATTTGATTTATTCCTTTAATTTTTGAATAGACGCAACCATTTCAACTTTAAATTTCTTCATCCATTCCATTTATTTGACCATTCATTTCCTTTCATCCAAGAGTTCATGGCAGGCTAATTCAGCATTCTGCATTAGCAGTTAAGCGCAAGCTTTTGCAGGACTTCTTAAAACAATTTTCAGACATATCCTCAGTCATTCATGATCAGCATTCTACATCAGCAGTTGAGCACAAGCTTTTCAAGACTTCATTCAACCATTTTAAGACACATCTTCAGTCATTCATGTTCAGCGTTCTGCATTAGCATTTCAGTGCAAGCCTTGCATGACTTCATTCAACCATTTTCAGACACATCTTCAGTCATTCATGTTTAGCTTCTGCTGTAGCATTTCAGCATGAGTTATTTAAGACTTCATTCAGCCATTTTCAGACATATCTTCAGTCATCCATGTTCAGCATTCTGCATTAGCAGTTCAGCGCAAGCTGCTTCAGCATTCTGCATTCACAGCGCAATTTCTTCAGAAATTGCTTTTCTAGTTCTTCTTCTTCTTCTTCTTCTTCTTCTTCATTCTTCCGCCCGCTTTTTTGGACCGCTAAAACTCCGACAAACTTCAACCGATTTTCACCGTTCAAACTTCAAAACGTGTGTTTCAGTTGGGACAAGGGGGCTATGACTCTTCAGAAACTTTTCACTAATACTTTCCGAGATATTTCAGAATTTGTGCGTTTTTTGGTCTCATAGAGATGAATGAGGAATTTTCAAAATTTTCTCCTTTCAGGACATTTTTTCAGCCTGCTTCAAACCCTTCTCATTCAGTCATACATTCAGCTACAAACTCCATTCAAACTTCAAAATATTAAGCTACCTTTTGGCTTCATTCAGTGGGTTTCAAATGTTTCCTAGCATTCATAGTTTCTTCACAATGACCCTTCAAAGGTCATGATGCATTTCAGCTCTTCGAGCCGTTTAACATTGGTGTGTATTGGACGGAATGTTTTGGCTCAGAGTGGGAGATTCAAACGACAGAGCACAGAGAGGGGGAAACAAGACCTGAGAAACTTCTGGGTAAACTGCTCTTTTGGTCACAATGTTCCCTCCACATAGGCATATTATATGTCAAATTGGAGGAGGGCTTATCCTGCTTCTGACAAAGTGGTTTTTAAAGCAAAAGGATGGAGCACTTTTTCACAAAATGGCCAACTGTCATGAGAAGTTCAAAAAAATCCCCATATACCTCCATGTTATTTCCTGAGGGGTTTTCTCAGAGATCATTGAATTTCCCTCATCTATCTATCGCTCTCGTGGGTTCGTTTCTTGACCTTCATGCATGAAATTTAGATTGACAGCTTCCTCTGGGTCTCAGGATTCCTACGGTGTGTTCATTTTTATTCTAGCCCTCACGGTTTTGGCAAGGTGACAGGAGATTCGGACTCTTGCTTTGCCACAAAATCTTCAGAAGATTACAGTAACAAGGGCAAAGTTGTGCACCTGCACCTGCTGCCCTTGACGAGCTGGTCACCGTGGAAACCTTTGATCTCATGCAGCTGTTTATAGTAACTCATCAAAACATCCAGGAACAATGACAAGCATGTGTGTGTTAATTTATCATTGATCACCAATGCAAAATCTGGCTTCAGATAAGTCTCAGCAGACAGGTTTACATGATTGAACACACACACACACACACACACACACACACACACACACACACACACACACACACACACACACACACACACACACACACACACACACACACACACACACACAGGGCAAAAGAATAACACTTTAACAGCATTTGACTTCCATTTCCCTGAGTCAGCTCCTTATTTTCCTAGATTTTTTTCTTTAAATTTAAATCCCTTCCTTTAATTCTTGAATTGATTCAGCCATTCAAACTTTTAAATCCAATTTTAGATTACACTGATTCATGCTTCATGATCATTCTTTTTGTCAGAATTGCAAGCACCTTTACACCCTGATTTCAAAGGGAATGTGTTGGGAATCAACAGACTCCACCAGCTCTCTGATGGCAGTTGGTAAACAATGATCACCATGGCAACATGTGGCTTCAGATGGGCCTCAGCCTACAGGCTTACATGGTTAAAAAACTAACACATAGGACACACAGGATTACATTTTAACAGGGTTTAAGATAGCCGACATACATTTACCCTCAGTCAGGTCATTATTTCCATCAATGTTTTTTAAAATTTGATTAATTCCTTTAATTTTTGAATACACGCAACCATTTCAACTTTAAATTCATTCATCCATTCAATTTATTGTCCATTTATTTCCTTTCATATAAGAGTTCATGGCAGGCTAATTCAGCATTGTGCATTAGCAGTTGAGCGCAAGCTTTTACAGGACTTCTTTAAACAATTTTCAGACATATACCTCAGTCATTCATGATCAGCATTCTGCATCAGCAGTTGAGCACAAGCTTTTCAAGACTTCATTCAACCACTTTAAGACAAATCTTCAGTCATTCATGTTCAGCGTTCTGCATAAGCATTTCAGTGCAAGCCTTGCATGACTTCATTCAACCATTTTCAGACACATCTTCAGTCGTTCATGTTCAGCTTCTGCTTTAGCATTTCAGCGCGAGTTATTTAAGACTTCATTCAGCCATTTTCAGACATATCTTCAGTCATCCATGTTCAGCATTCTGCATTAGCAGTTCAGCGCAAGCTGCTTCAGCATTCTGCATTCACAGCGCAATTTCTTCAGAAATTGCTTTTCTAGTTTCTTAGTGTGTTGCAATGACAGTGTGGTATATGGAAGTGGTCTCTGTCATCGCTCATTTGAACCCAACCTGGCTTTGTTCGAGTAAGAATGAGGTAAAGAGGCAAGTCTTCTACATTAAGGTCAGGTCAAGTCACGTCAGCATGGCCTATTATGGGCAAAACCCATATGATCAATAACTTTAAAATAACAAATTAGAGAAATGAGCTTTCAGACCCATGTAGTTTTTTTTTTGTTTTGTTTTGTTTTTGGACCAGGCTGTAAAGATGTTTCTTACCTCCCCCAAGGAGGTTGTGTTTTTGGGAGAGTTTGTCTGTCTGTCTTTTTGTCTGCGGACAACATGACTCAAAAAGTAATGATTTTGATACATTTTTTAGGAAATGTTCAAAATGGTATAGGGAAGAACTGATTCAGTTTTGGAGGTGATCTGGATCACTGTCTGGATCCAGGATTTTTTTTTAAAGGATTCTTTATCATTGTGAGATAGAGCTGTTTTCACCATATGTGTACAAAACTCCATGATAAATGGTCAGATTGCTTGCAAAGCAATACAAGACAAGGGCTTGATAATTTCTGACATATGATCCAGATCCTGGCAATATCCTGGATACTAAGATCCAGACTATGAAATATGTACTGGGTCATCATCATTGTCAACACTGTAATGTACCAAACTATTGTACAGACCTGCAACTATCAAGCTGTAGCAGACATTAAAGTAGGACTTAAGTGTTGCATGACAATTACAATATGCTTAGCAGAGGTCTGCGCTCTCTGAGTTTTTTTTTTTTCTAGGAAGTGCTGTAAAAAAAATCTTTTTGGCTTGGTTTTTGTGTATTGTTTCCAGTGTTTCTGCAGCCAGATTCTAGTAGAATCTTGAACAACTGCATTTTTTAGGGCTTCATTACTCATGGCTGGAGATTGCTGCTTGATTGCTGTAACACAGCATCTACTGTAAACATTGCCCTGAGTCATATGGTGACAAGAATAACCCATATGACTGCTGTTTACCATTTAAGAACAGTAAACACAGATTGACTGTGTTTTAAGAAAAATGGATGCAGAAAATTAGCTTCTTTCAGCTGCATGAGCATACCATGAAAGTTATTTTGATTATTCTGTATACAAAAGTATCTTCACTGTTGGATTAAAGTCATAGGATCAAAATAGATAATTCTCTCCAGTGGCATTATCATTTTAATGCTGATAATTAAACCATAGTGTCATATATTAGCACCCTGCAATTTGTTTCTTTTCCCACTGCACTGTTATGATGCTGTCGCTGTCAGGGATAGTCGTATTTTTAAACTAAGAGAGAAGAATGACTAATGCTATAGGTCCTATCACCCCCACTGTAAACTCCCACTAAGTTATTTTTCCCACTGTTTTAAAGGTATTCCACACACCCCTGGTCACAAAGGCTTCAAATACAGTCACAACAACAACAACAACAACAAAAAAAAGTTCATAGTGGATGACTGGCTGAATCATGGATTTACAAAAATAGGACTGTAGGTGTGAATGCCCAGGTCACAAAACTGAGATAGCAGTCATATACAACTGTAAGTAAGGTTATATTTTGCGAAAAAAAAAAAAAAAAAAAAAAAAAGTACTCAAATTCATATCAAAGTCAAAGTTACTTTGATTTTACTGGTTTGAACTGCACAACTCTTCGGCTGTTACTACATATGGATTCCATCGCACATTTTCATCCGGTTACATTTAGGATCAGACCCGAGGAGCAACATTCATCCTTGAATGGTGAGTGGGCCTCACTGTGACGATGGGCAACATGAATAAAAATTGCGATAAGCCCCTTTTTCTCTGTAGTTCTGCCAAGATGGCTCACACAGAGACGCAAGTAGGGAGGTGGTGGAAGGATTAGGAAGAGGTTATATCTGAGGCTCACTTGCAGTAGAGCACACCAAGGGTGGCAGTACAGGTTGAGCAGATGCTGCTGGAGCATGGCCACATAGTAACAGATTAGATATGGAGGCCCCTAGCTAATTATAAGGAGAGCAGCAGTCTTGCCACAATATTAATATAAATCCAATGTGGAATTAATGAATGAAACGGGATTCAAAATAAACGTAAGCAGTTATTTCAAATAGGGCACGCGTGAAATTCAAAAATCTAATACTGGTGCTACTGTGCAGCTAAAAATATCCTTGTTTTCGAACATTAATGCTCTCCTTCCTTTTTGCTATGATGATTTGCTTCTATCAATGGACATCATACATCAATCAATCACACAGAATCTACATTTACTAACATAATGGATCCACTTAGGCCTGCCACTTCAAAGTGATATATCACCATTATTGATTGATGGATTTCTGCGACTTTCTTGTGTCCTCACTCATAAATTTTCACTTTCTTGTCACAAATATCTCCTCTATTTAAGCGGTGTGTTCATGTGTGTTCATGTGTGTTCATGTGTGACACTGTTACATTTACAGGCAGCAGATCCTTCCAGAAAGGCTTGAAGATTACATGGGATTTAAGTGTTGCATGAATGCCAATTTTCAGATAAAATTGGTGCATTACATAAATTGGGTGTTTGATGAAGGGAACATTGCGATGTTCTGAAAACTCAGCTGCCAACAGGAGGGAAGTTAGGCAAGAAAGGAAACGGTGCTTAGATGAGGCCTTGAGCGCATTTGAGTCGGCAAAAAAGTGAGTGCAACACAGTCTGACCTCTCCTTGTCCTCTCTGTAACTTCAGCAATAGTTAACATCATAATGCCGCTATTTATGGCACCTGTTAAATAAGGCAATATCTCAGGATCGATTTTGCTGCCGCTCGCTCTCCCCCTTTGGCACTCTCTTCCAACACACGTTGGATTTGATAACTCAAGCTCTATTGATTTTTCTATAAGCAAAAATAGTCTGCACACAGGCATAAACAAAAAATATTGGTTGTGTCCATATGCTTTTTTTAGAGGATCAGTATTGATATGCTTTGTTTTGGGTTTATGGAATGTTGTAACTTTATATACTGGAGTCAGAACTATGCGTGTGATACATTAAGAAATCTTATTTTCAATACATACATACATAAAAAAAAACAGGGAGTGATATAGATGTATATCTAATTCATTACACATGTTCCATCGGGTTACATCGATTTCTAGGGGAATGTAGTCATCATCTCATAGCATTAAAGTGATTGGAAAATCAATTTTCTGTGTTTTCTTTGTTGGGCTTTTAATTGAAAGTTATAAAAAGTAAACATACAGGAATCTTATTTTCAGTGAATAAAGTACCTGCAAGCAAAAGGACAACATTCTACACCGAAATCACTTCCAGTCTCCTTTTTCTGTCTGGTTATATCAATTTCCATGACACAAAAATGCAATCTGAATGTGCATCACAACTTCACATGCTTACGGCATGACACTGAGAAGAGTGTCACTTCCACCATTGCAATATTGCCATGTATGCTTCATATATTCTTGACAAGAAAATCTTGTTGTGGAGGAATAAAGCCGATGGAATGGTGAGATGATAAACAGGGAGATTGCTGCCCGGACACAAATGGAAATACCAAGCATGCAAGAAATGCAGAAATAGTATTGGTTGGGTGTGGGCAGGGTGTTAGGAAAGGTCTTGTGGAACAGAAGTGGAAAAAGAAAAAAAAAATCTTGAGGGAAAATGGAAGGAGAGAGGGGCCATAACATTCAAATGGCAGATTGGGATCTAGATCCCTGAGTTGGGGAGAAAGTGACAGAGACTAATGGATTTCTGTGCCGGGTGTGATTAAGAGGCTGTACTAAACCTGAGATAATGTGCTGATATCTGCTGGGAGCTGCTTGACGCCGGCTGATCGTAATCAGTGGACCCAAGACAGTCGAGAAGCCGTTCACCTCTCTGCAGCACTCAGCTCACCCTACATGTCCGCTCTGGTTATGTCTACAGAAACACACCCCTTGCCTCTGTAATCTCCCACTATTACAAAAATACTGAATTACTCCTCAAAAAGGTGTAAACAAAGGCTGAAAATGTGGTTCTTATTGAAGCATAACAGAGAATGTGGTGCACCATTATATGTCACGCAATGTGCAGGAAATAATCTGTTTCTCAACGCTAGTCAGGCATCAGCAAGGGAGTAAGATTTGAATTTGGTGAGTTGGCAAACTCAAAGTTTCATGAAGCAAACACAGGCTGTGGTGCATTAAACATTGCTGATGTTCTTATGCATGGTCCTTGGGCTTTAGTCTGCCGTTGCGCATTTTAATTTTAATCTTAATCAATGTTCCGTGATCTAATGAGACACTGGTTTTTACACGCTTGTTGACCAGATCGGGATGCTCGAAATGTGATCAGAGCCTTATTAGCCTTGGGAAGGTAAGCAATAGCCTCCAGCACCATAACAACAACCCACACTGATGTTGAGAGCCTTCAGCATGTGAGAGATTTCAAAACCAATATCAGTTCATTCTGGAGAGGAGTGACATTTTTTGATGAGCCGGGGTATCCTTGTAAAATAGCGACAAAAGCGATGAGAGAGGCTTTAAAGCAGCACCTGTGGAGGAACGACTCTCGTCAATTCTTTCCATACTGTCATTACTACTTAACTGGTCCAGTGGGACTCCTTTCCTGCAGAATAACAAGTCCCTTCATTGAAACAGCCATATGTCCTGGGCTTCCCTGGGGAGGATGCCTCAGGCTGCCCACATCCTGCTTGCTCACTGTCAGTTTCAGGCAGAATGGGCCTGACAGCTATATGTAGGACCACTGAGACGGATGACGATGAGGGACTTTGCTTTCAAAATTTGACTGAAAGTGCTAAATTATCTCTGCCGATTAATGATGTTTATGCAAAACTTTCAGAAAGGACAAGTTTCTTGGTCTTCCTAGTTTAAGCATGACAAATCTGATTCGTTATGACATCTAACCACTCAAATAACAGGGATCTGTATTTATTGTACATCTCTTGTTGAATTATTCTTGGATCTGATGGATTAAAAAAAAAAATCTTAAAACCTGGCTTGACTTGGATCCAAACTGACGGCCTACATTAATTAAATCCACACCTATGGACATCTTCTCTATAATAACAACATGGTTTCCAATGCTACTTTATTGCATCCTGCTCTCTGCTACTGCATGAATTTTAAGAGCAAGGTTGTTACATTACCAACTCCCCGTGTACTGACACTTACAATATGATCTGGAATGAATTGCATAAATGAGAAGGATAGCTCATTTGTTTATTTTTCTCCCTCGTGTTCATTATTGAATTAAATGACACAATCCAATTAGCAGTGTGTATTACCCTTTCTTGCAGTTTGATTAAGCAAGTAAAATATTAAAGCTGACGCTCAGCCAAATTATGTTGCATTACAAATCCTCCAAATCACAGGGCTTTCCTTTTCCATCCATTCAAGGTCTCATTTTCCAGAAACAGTCAGAGCTTCAGAGAAGGCACAGGAAAGCATCCATCTAAAGAAAAACTGACCTGTCCAAAACCAACTTATCAGTTCCAAACATAAACAATTAAAAGAAAATGTCTCGAACGCACCTAATTTTCCTTGTTGTTATGAACAAATTTGAAACAGGAAACAGACATTTCTCCACCAGGCGCTGTCTAACAATGTCATGATTTAGGCAGAATGTTTCCTTTGTCATCGCAGCTCTACTTGTTATATTTCTCCCCTCCTGTTGAATTGTCAGGGCAACAAAATATTTGAATAGAAATGACCTCAATTTCGAGGGAACATTTCATTTGGCTGCAGAGCGTGTTATACATATTGAGCAATGGCAACATGTCAGGCCTGCCAAGCTGATTCCCATTGAACATAGCTAAAAATGACACTGCTTACAGCCAGCACTGTCTCCATCCTTTGTTTGTGCCAATGTATTTTGGATGTCACTACAAATATTCTACACATTGGGTGCAAGGGCTGTATTGTTTTCAGTGTTTTCATAAAAACAATATTTTAAAAAGCTATGCTATGTTAACAAAAAAAAAAGCATGTTTTCAGTGTAAATCATATGATCACCTGACATACACACACATTTCACTCAGTTCTCACCCCTTACTTCAATTATTTGTCTGCAGGGCCACAACAACATGTGGGATAGTTGAAGGTTATCACTTCTTATTTTCTAGAGAGTATGGCAGCTGTCATTTATAATCCACTGACACTGCAGCTGCCTCAGTGGAGAAATTGCTTTATCATGAAGAGACTTAAACACCTTTTCCAGCAGGTTTATAAACCACAAAAAAAATAAGTATTTTCTAAATTTCCTCAGTGCATAAGACAGATGCCTTTTCTTGCAGGTCAGAGTGAATGTTGAGGTTTACTTCCTCTTTCAACCAATCTTTAGAGAGGGTTGGGACATTAACTTGGCAAAGTGTGTGGTCTGTAAACTGGGTGAATGACTGTGTCATATATCAAAACTCTTGGCAGGAGGCCTTGGTTCAAGACTGCTTGAAAAACCAACAGAGTAAGACACCCTCCTACTGCTGACAGAGCTCTCAACACAAAGAATGAATCAGTGTCTGATGCTCAAAAAGAACCCTTGCCTTCAGTTGCACGACTATTAATCTAATTCAGCATAAAGACCTGTCATTCTAATGTGTTATCAAGTTTATTTATCATTTGCACTCTGTCAGGTTTTTGCAGGGTGTTACCACAATGGGGCCTTGAGTGGCATGGGCTCTTTCTGACATCTTGGCCACTCCTGGTTTAACAGCATTAACTATGACTGGTTAACTGGCCAGTTAACAGTGGGACTGAGATACTTTTGTTTAGTGTTGCAAAGTGCTTTGAGCCATTGGTATTGAAATTGAAAGCAGCACAGCTTCTTCTGTTTGCATTTTACAAAGTGGCTTTGGGGGAAAATGTTTGATTTTCGTAAATAAATATTAAGCATCGTTAAGATCGTTATTATACTTTGTACTTGTACTCCATGCCACCCTTGTCTAGGTTAATGCCCCAGTTGAGCAGAATTGAAAACATGCAAGGATTTTTACAAAACAAGTTGAAATTTCTGTTAATTCTTTTTATGACCTACACAACCAAAGAAGGACATCAGCAAAAGATCATCTTTTTTAAGTAGCTATTGAAAGCAGAAAGTGGCTAGCACAGGAATGGTACTCTACAGAATCAGAAACAAATTTGGAATGCTTTTTAGGATCATTGTAGCAAATTTGTCAACAAAATAAGTGCAACTTCATCAGTGGTATAAACGATGTTTAAATAAACAGTGTTGACAAGAAAACGCACAAAAACAAAAAAAAATCATCAATATGTTTTGCTGTTAAATCTCTGCAGAGCCTTTTTTCTTTTGTCTTTTTTTAAATACTCTCCTCACACATGTACAAGCAGAATCAAAAAATAGATAAGAACAAGTGGTTTTTATTCATAAGGGACACCAAAACAGACTCAAACCAAATGTTTGAGTCATTGTACACCACATAAAATGAGCTTCAACTTAAATTCCCCTCATAGGATCTGATAGGGTGTTTTGATTGAAATTGGGGCTTGTTATTTGCATAAATTGAACAAATATCTTTATGAGTCCAACAGTTATGTCATACATTGAAAAAAGTGTGGTAAACTTGAAGCTCCACCTTAAATGAATACAATAATGGACACATTTAAAAAAACGTGGGGCCCAAGCGCCACTTTTTATAGGGACATCATTAGAGATAGCGGGTCTCCATGAAACAAAGAAGTAGAAAGAAGAGCTTCTATTTGCAATAATAAAGAGCAAATACAAGCAGCCGGTCCTTAATGGAACTCCTCACTGTATCGCTCATTGCTGGAGCCCCCCAAGGCTTAGCAAGATTGAATACACCATATGTTTATCTGGAGCTTTTCCCCTTGTAAGTGGCACTGACGGCATGGTTTTGGCACTACCCTTGTCTTTCCCATAATGCATCATTCAAAAAGCTCATTTAGGCAGTCACTTCCCAGACACTAAACACAAAAAGGGACTGAGGCTCTTGTTTGGTTGTTAAATCACTGCTATCCATCCACTTTGTACTCTGTACATAATTTATCTGCTCAGGGGTTTTATTTTACTTTGTTGTGCTGTATAAACACATTACCACTTACAACGGCCTCAGTCACAGGATTCTCTTGCATGTAAAATAGACAAAGTGTGTCAAACCCTTTCATTTGGGGGAAAAAAAAAGTCAAAATGCATCCTATCTATCTGAAGTCCTGCATGAGCATTTGGTTTAAAACAAGTGTGCCGTTACAGTTAAATCGCGTTATTCTGTAGCATATCTCTCTTAGGTGGTAATATTCTAACAAACTGTGAATGTTCGACCAATCCTTCTCTCGGAACGTCTCACTCAACAGTTTTTATCACTCCAGTTATATGGTCATGGCGCCATAGTTCATCATTCCATTTTGGATAATTCAGTTCAAAGTAAACACAAAATTGCCTTTATCAATGCACACATTTCGAAGCCAATGCTAGAAAGTTCTGATTGTATGTGTGGTAGATTTACCTTGTCAAAATGAGTCTAGACTTACCTGGTAACATAAGTTGAGGTAAAGACATGTTCTTATTAATGTTAAAAATAAGAATGTTTTTGAGAAAGAAATAACAATTAAAAGATATGGTAATCCAAAACAAAATACTTTTTAATTCCAGATTTAGGTTCTGTGAAAAATGTTTCCTTGAGTTTCAGATCTGTGTTACTCCAGTTTAACAATTTTACACTTACAATACCTTGGTGAGCTTAAATCCAAATGTGACCCTTAAACTGCATTGTAAGTGCTGTAAGTGCTTTCACTCGGGTCAATGCTCCTGTGTCCATGGCACCTATAGTGACACATCCTGACCAGAAGTGTCTTTCCACTCCGGTTTGCATAAAATAAAACATGGCGGTTCCATTTAAATCAGACGCGTAAAAACGCATAAAACGCATATAAACCATCTAAACCAAGCAGATTATTTTGTTATATTTTTACAAAACTCATATTTGTCAAATGAGCAGCAGAGTGGGGGTGGGTGTGCCTATACATAATTTGCCAAATCTTCTCTGCCAATGCCTAACACCTTATTCTGTTGTTGCTATTGACCCTTGCGATACCCTCCAGGTGCTGAAAATCAGGTGCTTGATTGATTTATAGCCAGGAAATTGTTACAGAAAAAAAAATACTTCACCAACTCAAGATTGTTATTTGAGGGGGGTGTAATGTTTAAATTACAAATAACTACTGACTACGAATAAATTACTGGTCAAAAAGCTGAAAATATTTGATCCATGTTGATCTCAAGAAGACTTTTACCTTTTGACTTGGCTAGCAGGTAACAGCAGAACAAAGTTCATTCTATTTTAACTAGGAAACATTCTGAAATATGAGGAAAAAATGCTTTGACAGCATAGCCTAGAGATATTTATATTTAGATGTAAACCAGCTACAGAAAGGCACAATAACCTTTCGTTGGTATGCAATTTAACATTCCTGAGTGCATGTGTTTTTTGTGTAATTATGGGGTATGTCAGCCTAATTATACTAGCATTTGTAGAAAGCAAATATGTGTTTCTCTTGTCATAGTTACTGACTCAATATTTTGCATTAAGAAATGACCTAAGTAATACAAGTCCAAAAATCAGACATGTGGTGGGGCAGATATTAACACTAACTAGAGAAGTTGCATTTCCTTGCAGCAAATGCGTTGAAATGCTGAAGCTGGAAAAGTTTGAATAAAAGTGGAAAAAACTGAAAATGTAAAATAAAGGAAAAAAAAAAATGTTAAGAGAAATGAGGAAAAGACAATGAGTGGATAAAGAAAGTGGATACAGTGGAAATGTAAATCAGCCTACAAAAGTTAAAATAATTAAATAAAAAGAGAGAGAAACCAAACAGTGAAATCTTAAAAATGTAGAAGAAAGCAGAAATCTATGATTAATGTGTAAATGAGATGAGGAGAATTAGGACCAGTTTAATGTGTGAACAGAGTCTCGAGTCAAAGTCTGCAAAAGGTAGAAAGAGTTGAAGTTGAAGGAGTAGCAGCCTTTTTTGTTTGATTTGAGTCAAGTTTGAGAATTTTATGGCAGGTTAATCGGCAGCTTTTTTCAGTAGCAGCAGCTGCTTCTCTCAGTCAAATTGAAAACATTCCGCCCTCTGAGAGCAGGAGGAGAGGTGAAAAGAGTGAAAAGTTTGTGTCGCTTAGACAGTGAAATCTCAAAAACAGTTGAAGATATTAAAAACGTTATTACAGATATCAGTAGTGGAAAGATCAGTGAACATTTTAAAGCAAAAATGAAGTCTGTAAGTGGGAGTAAGCTGAAGTTAGAGCTTGTTGAAGTTGAAGCAGATTTTAGTCAGAGGAGCTGAAATTTCCCATCTGTTTAACATAGAGAATTTTTTTTTGGAAAAAGCTGAATAAATCAAAAAGTTTAATAGTTAGAAAAGTGAAAAGATATAGCACACTATTCCTAAACAAGCTGAATAGTTTAAAAGTTGAACGGTGAAAATCGGACAAAATTTGAAGGCTGTGAAAAGAGCCAAAAAACGTACGGAAGAATAAGAAGAAGAAGAAGAAGAAGTGGAATAAAGTCACAGGATAACAATATGTTGAAATGCTGAGTCAGCATTTCAACATAATTAACACTATTTGTCCAACAGTCTGTTCTGTTGAAAGGTCCCACTGGAGTCATCGTGGTATGGCAATATAGAAAAACAAGTAATGCTGAGATACAGTGGGTTGTGACTTCTTCATTGGAGGCCCTCAGTTTCTGTCAGTGGTTTGAAAATAAATCAGAGGTGTTGCACATCAATGACGTATAAATGGAAGTCCTGGGAGAAAAGGTTGTCACGTCACTTTGCTACAATATGTGGGTAATTTTACACTGCAATGTGCTAATGCCTACAGTCTCACCCCTGCTACGCTCTGTGTGTGTGAATCCAGCTCTGATTACGATTTTGTGATATCCGTATCTCATCTAACCTTGTAATGATATTCCCTCCCCCTGCCTCAGCAGCCCTTCCCCCCTCTCTCCAGTTACCCTGCTGCTGCCGTACGGCCATTTTTAGCCCCATAATTTCCTCGGCAGTAAGCTCCTGATGAGGTTGGTCAGGGATGAAGACTTCTATTAACTCAAATGTTGTACATGAAGGGAATTGCAGACCCATAAAGCAAGGTCTTGTCAGTCTCCCAGGTGAGCTGTAGCATGAAGAGCATAGCCTCCCTCTCCTCCCACTGGCAGATTTGCCTTAAAAGTTTCAGAGCCCGAGGGGGAAGGTAAAAACTTTGGGAAAGCTGCTTGATTTTCCCCTCCACTTCTTTCAGCACTCCTGTGTTCCGTTTGGTGAAACTGACTCCCCTAGAAACAAGCATCTGTGAAGTAGTAATAAAACATTTGAGAGCATTTACAGTAATTACTTAATTTGAGATATCAGGGTCAGACACAATAATTCACCATCACAAGGGCCCTGATATAATTAAGCTCAGATTATTATTCATACTGTCACAAAAATACCCTAGTTTTTAATGAAAATATTAAAATTGAACTTTTGAAAATAGAGAGTAGGATGGGACTAAATGTATCCCATCTTTATGCTTTTAAACTTACAGACTCAAAGCAGTCCTTTTTTATGAACATGTAGCTCCCATTGGAGATTTGTGGCCCCGGAGGGAGAACAGGTGATACACAATACTACCAATGGAGTCATTTACTTCCCTGATGCTTCAATGACAAGATGTTGCCATCTAAGGTGTAATACAGATGGACTGCAAGCTAGAAAACACAGAAGTAGTTCAAGACTGATGGACTGTTTTGAACTACAATTAGTTTTTGATTTTTATCATATTGGCTCCATTAGCTTTAATGTTCTTAGAGTACCACTCGGTGTATGTAGTACCCTTAATTTGTAGTATATTGGATTTTTTTTTTTTTTTAATGTTTTTAATTTTATTATTTTTGGGTGACTTTTTGTAACTTTAATTGCACCAGAGGGGACAGTGGACAGAGCTGGAAACAGGATGAGAGTGGGGAGCCTTGAACCTGGGTCGTCCGTGCGAGGGCCAACCCAATGGAGCACAACTCAGACCACCAGGCCATCTGTGCTCTGTATGCAAGTTTTTTTTAATCAAATTATATCTTTAATGCTAAAACAGTTATAGTTGTTGGCCATGAAGTTTCAAATGTGCTGTTAAACAAAAGAGAAGAAAAAAATGGTGAGCACATTGTAATTTTTTGATTGTACAGAAATTTTGTTTTAGTTATGAACCGATTCATGTATTAATTAAGTAATTTCTGTGTGCTGGCTATAAACATTTCAGCTTGAAGTTCTTCTTTCATATTCAAAATGATGGAGTTTAGGAAACACACTGAGGAATAAAGTTTGCATTGAAGCACTTTATGATGGGGGGGTGTTCTTTCTTTCTTTCTTTCTTTTTTTTTTTTTTGGCAGGGGGTCTACTAAATTTGTATAACACTCTATATACTAAAATATTAACCAGTGAGGAAATAGCACTAAGATTATGGATGGATGGATGGATGGATGGATGGATGGATGGATGGATGGAAGCAAGCAACAAGCTGGGATAAAATCAACAGCATTTCATGCAGAACAAGATTTGTCAGTGAGGGGATTCACGTAACTTAGGTGAATACAGAAGCTACATTTTTGAGTAGCACCCATTTTGAGAGGTTGCACTCACAAACTAACCTATCACACGCAGCCTGTTGGAAACCAAAGGCCGCTTGAAACAATTCCTCTCTTATCCTCCAAAGTAAAAGCTCTCAAATCTTTCTACTTGTCTCACCGATGACTGTTTGTGGGGTATTGGTCTCATATTGCTTTTGTTCTCATTTCCTGGAAAAAAAAATCCAGGATCCATAAGGAGTCCCAGAAACATGCCAATTAAAAAAATTTTAATCTAATCTCTGAACAGAGCCTGGTTGTATATCCCTGGCTCCTCAAGCTTCTTTAATGTATTAACTGATATCTTGTGGGATGGCAGACACTCCTGTTCGTTGTATAGTTGTGTCTGATTAACTCATCTCAAGGATACAAACACAGCAACAAAAAGAACATATTTTTGCCATCTAATAGCAAAAAAGCCCTGAAACTGTGCAGTTGCTAATTTTAAACATTAAGAAACAACATATAAATTAGACCGAGGTAAACTATGAGTGATAAGTTATTATCAGAGATTAGCCTGTGTAGAATCTGCAATGTAAGAAATATGAATAAAAGACATATTCTGTGTTTGAGCCTGCTGTTTGGTTTGCAGTCTGGTTTTCTAATTTTCATTTCCTACAGCAGTTTTATGTGTTTTTTTCCCTACCCCCATTACTTGAAAAACCTTTCCAGGAAGACACAGAAAAATCATGTTGGCAGCTGCAAGAATTGGATGCAGAAAAATATGACATAGACCGAGCTGGACACCGCTCTGCACAGTAAGATGTTGTGCAGAGAGCAGAGACACTGCTGCTGATGGACACATTAAAGCACATTTCCAGTGGCAGAAAATTATCTTTGTAGTTAAAAACATGAGGCTGTTTTTCCCTAACTGCTGCATGCAGATTAGTGTGTTGGAATAAAATAAATGTGAGCATGAAGATATTATGCAATAAATTAATTTGGTATCACTATTGCCTTTAGGGCTGGTTTGGAATCAACATTTGCCCTTCATTCATGTTGTAGAAAACAAACATATATACTATTTAACACTGGTGTGTTTATAATATAAAACTATTTGAATATAATTAATCCTTTCTTAATATGAGTCAACAGTCTAAGTGTTGTGTGAATTGGTAAATGGAAGCAGATGATACATTAAGCTCACATTCATTTATTTTCATATCAGGGGTCATAAGTTTATCACTGTGTGGGAGAGTACTACTGTATCATAGTATCATATAGCTGTCTTATTGATTTTTCCATTCAACCCTCTGAGGACAAATATGCATTTTGTTAAAACTAATAAACAAACCATTCCTCCAAAGAGATCTTTTATATTTCAAACTTGAATATTCCTCTGCACCGGTTGCACCCAGCTTGACTCGACTTGAACATGTGCCGAATGGATATCTATGGATATTCCACCCACGTAAAGTACCGAATGAACTCTTATAATTTGGTTGATAACCTCCTCTGTTATGTCAGCAGTATAACATCCCAGTGAGGTGGGAAGTAGTGTAAACAAGAGTGATTAAAGCGTGTTATCTACCCTGCCTTTTGACACTTGTATATCTGAGGCTGGGTTAAGAAGACACATGCTGTCAGGCAATAAATCTTAGTTATTTCCCAAGGTCTAACCATGTTTACACTCAGAACTCTGCCTTCAGTGTGTGGAGAATAATATCTCAGCCAGTGAAATCAGGGTTCAGGAATGTGTCAGTAACCTTTCTGTCAAAACAGGTGTTCTTTTAAAATCCAGATATGCAGTAGCAACTTCTCGACTATCAGCAGAGGCTGAGAAATCCAGTTTGAACTGATTTCTAAGGATTCGAAAGCTATTTCAAAGTCAAACAATGATTTGACTCAGCTGTAAATGTTCTTTTATGTAGTGTATTAAATGAAAGATTAAAAAAAGAACTGATCACTGATGAATAAGGATTGATTACAACATGGACCTGTCTGAAAGTGTGTGTGTATATATATATATATATATATATATATATATATATATATATATATATATATATATATATATATATATATATATATATATATATATATATATATATATATATATTTATATATGCCCCTACTCCAAATCTATATCCTTTCTGTAATGACTATATCCACCAGATCTGTGTCTACAACAGTTCTCATTAATGGGTTGACTTTAACCGTCTCCACTCTGTCGGAGTCAGGCACCGTTTCAGATTTGATAGGTTGGAGCCCCCTGGAGCTGATACCCAAAAAAGAGCAGATCCAGTGGGAGCAGAAGTCAGGCATGGAAACATAAAACATCCTGTGGATTTTCAAAATAAAACTGTTTTGTCATCAGGTAGTACTTACAACCCCTTACTTCAATAATAGAACAGAATGAGTGGGTGAGGCCTGGAGATGTCACTTTGGTTGTTTTTTAAAGATCAGTAAAAACAATATGAATGAGAAGTGACTCATCACTGGGGCAGGAAACAGAAGAAATCCACAGTCGTGTGACTCCAGGTATCTTGCAGACTGTCTTCATGCATCCTGACAATGTGCCAATATGGCCCCCCCTTGACAATGGGTTTCAAAAGTCTATATTTAAAACAAAGTGGTGACGCCACATCCATGTTTTGTACTGTCCATGGTGTTTAAAGATGAGAAATGAAGGAGTCACACAGAGTCAAGAGTGGAGCTGGAACTGGTCTGAGGCATTAATTTAAAAAAGAAACTGAGCAGAAATTCACAGTAATAGCAACATAGCTGTTGCATCAATATTAATTGTTAGATTAATTTTACACATTGTTAGACTTACAGTTGTCCACATGTCACTCTTTACCATTCGGTGATTGTCATGTACGAGCTGCCTCATTTAAATCACCCCTTGAGGGATTAATACAGTTGTTTGAATTATTTGAATCAAATTGAATTTTCATTCCCATTCATGTCACTACACAACATGCTTTAACCTATAAAGGTGCACACCTGCTTTAATGATAGTCAGGGTAATGGCCTATTTAATCTGGCCTCAGAGCTGGGATGAATATTATGATTAAGAATATGACAGAGCCACTTCCACACCTTGAGGAAGTGATGATTCTACACGTGTTGGTTGTCGCCTTGTATTAAATGGTTGTTTCATCACTGTCAGAGACAGATGCTGAGATCCCCCCTCCTGCCACAGCTAGCTGCTGCAGAGAAGCCCCGTCACAACAGACTAACCTGACAGGAGGAGAAAGCGCTCATTGGTGCGCATTATTCTGTAAAGAATATCAATCCAGCTGTATGTGTTTATACAGGAGATACTGCACCATCCTCTACAACAAGTGTTCCCCTGATATCTGGCTCAATTTGTTGTCACAAAAATGCCTCGGACAAGAAAGAAACCCATTTACTAGCAGATCCCCAGCTGGAAATGTAACACTTGCTGTAATTCATCACCTGTTTCAAGGGAGGTGCACTGCTGTCGGCCATTAAGACCACTGAGGGTTTAACCACAGCCTGGCGATGAGTTGTAGTCATAAACTGCTAGAGTGTAATCGTGTGGATCTGTGTGAGCAGGTTGTGCACTCTGTGATGGAGTACCTCGACTTCAATGAACCTCCAACCAGCCAGCGCTGGATCATGTGGACGTCCTGCTGTTGAAGAACGATATAAATATAGATTGTTCTGCCCTCACTGGGCAAAATCCATACCCATGACCTGAGAGGCTTTGATCTCAGCTAACATATGACCAAGGCCAGTTTTTGTTTGTTGGGGGTAAACAGGATAATCTATAAAGGAAAAAGAATCTCTATGGATTTAACAACTCAAGCTTTTCGGAGGGCTTGGACGAAGGGAGGAGAGTTTGTTGATGTTCAACACAGCAGACTGAAGCTTGTGGATGTTTGGCTTCTGTCCTGGTTACATGTTGTGTCAGTGATCACTGTATTTCACATGTTCAGAGGGAAGTTTTTTTTTTTTTTTTTGGTCAAAAATAAATAAATAAATGAATAATGCACAAGATTATTTCTCAGGCCAGTGATCCAGAAAATGTTGGCTGTCTCTAAGAAATATTTATCCAGTAAAAGGAAAAAAAAAACCTTGCCACAAATTTACAGTCATACCTTTTAACCATGCATATTTCACACATTGTTCAGATTTAGGAATTGAAGTACAAATTGTTAATATTCTTAAAGACATAGGCCTTAACTTCCTATGTCATGTTGTGTCGTAGCTGTTAGTGTAGCCATTCACCACTACCTAGCTCTTGTTAGTGGCCACTGCTATGCTTGTCTACCTAGATGTAAACAAGCGCAGATGACAAACCAGTGTATTCTGGTTGTTACAAGTTCTGAATTTGATCAGAGGCTTAAATAATGTCATAAATGTGGCTTATCCATACACATACCGTTCTGGTTGTTTAAATTTTGTTGGCGTTAAGGACAAAACTGTATTGAAACACTGGTATTGAACTAAAATATCAGATATTTTGCTGAAAAGCCCTTTAATTCTACTTCTACAAAAATCTGATTATAACTATAAAATGCAGTAGCTTTTTAACTCCCATGATGAATCTGTTTGCATTCATTGCAGCTCAAGCTTTGAAGTTTAATTATCCAAATTAACTGAAAGCGGTTGTAAACACGGGGCCAAGAGAGGTTAGCTTGGTTGTAAGAGCAAACAAGCCCCCTTTTGTCCCACAGATTCAACTCCCAGTGAATGCTGACATGATGATGGAGGGAGTCCGGATGGGGCCTTGTCAGCGGGCCACAACGCCACCCTCCAAGAGCAGTACCACAGCGGATGAGGGTGCTATCACTTTGTTCGCCATTAACATGAAAAAAAATGAGCAAGAGGTAAGCAGAGGACTGTAAAACAAGGTCAGTGGGGGACTACCCGCGTCATGTCCCGCATCGAGAAACAAGAAGAGACACACAAGCCCGGCTTTTAGAGGAAACACACCCACAGAGCAAGCAGTGAATGGAGCTCTGTCAATTTGCCAAAGTAGCTTGGGTGATTAACATTTGAACTGTTGCACATCAAGAGCCCCCTGTGGATGAATGGTCATTCTATCAGGCTCATTAGGGGGAGGCCTATTCAAGGATGCCAAGCACAAATTGCCCAGGCCCGACTGTCAAGCCTGGGTAGAGAATGACAATGGGCCACCCAAAGTAAACAGTGGCGTCTCGTAGATCGCTCAAATCCTCCGGTAAACAACATTCAGAGCCAAGATAAGCAATGAGCTTCTTAAACTGATGGAGTGTGTCATAATAATAACCTGTGTTGCAGTATGGTGAATCATTTCAGTGTGGTCTGCTCCTCTGAGTAAATAGCATCATGGGACAGACAGTTAGGAGACCAATCAACCGGCTCCTACACATAAACACAAACACATCCTTTTAAATATTTTCTAAAATAACCAAACTTCATGTACAAGAAACCGCAAAAACATATATTAACTTCTTTTATCAGGGCTCAAGGATGTTGTTTTCAAGCACAATCTCCAAGGAGTAGCTGCAATTCAACACACATTAACGAGATAGTTCCAGCTAAAAGCAGCACGAGGCAGGACTGACATATTTGTAGAGACACAACAGTGCCTTGCCTGTTCTGTTTTTCTTTTCGTTTTGCTACCCTGCCATCTGCAGACCCCTCATCAACAATTTATGGGTTTTCTTCACACATACACACAAACACACAGGGGCAAAGAAAACAAAGATCTACATGAGAGGCTACAGGAATCTTACAATGATTAAATCAGGAAACAAAAAAGCTCAAGAACAATGAAACTCAATTCGACACATTACCATCAGACCAACATGTCTGTACTTGCCTTACTGATACTTGGATTTTTTTAAGGATATATTTTACATTCACACTTCATGTGTACCGCTGCAATGCACCACAGAAAGAATAATTCCACAACAAAACAAGTAGAAATGCTTTTTTGTTTTTGGACTTGAACTGAGTGTGTTGATGCTTTGTAAGCCTTTTCATGTCATTGCCTGTTAAAGTTATGATCTTTATCCTTTGTTATCTTATAAATCATCACTGTGCCCTGCCACGATCTTTGCATCAAATGTTTTTCTAGAGATTTGAATTCAACCTGCAATTCTCAGAAGATCAGTGTAACGGTGTGGGTGCCTGATCTTTTTTCATATACTGCAAAGAGATGATGTTCTAACATGAATTAATTCATAGGGGTGTTCTGTTTCATAAAAATAATAGCATTACAAGGCACAGTTTCTCTCTCCTTTTAGCAGTAATTTACTGCTATTATAGAACCATCTCTCTTCCAAGTCCTCGATGGGACCGCAGTCATTTTGGCACAAAAATGTTCACGGTTTCTGATTGCTCTCCCATATTTGTTTTTTCCCCTTCGTCTCTTCTCTCTTCAGTTAAAAATCAGCATGATCTCATTTGATAGACGTGTTTACCCAAGCTCTGGATGGAATTCATTAGCCGTAATTAAGCGTTTACTTGATCAGGAGGGTAAAAAAAAGGATTATGTGAAGTCAGATTAAAGGGAGCTGAGTGAAACCAACGAAGAGATTATCAAGCGCTGCCAGGCAGGCAGGCTGCCTTTGGAGTTGGGCCTTCTCTGATCGCTATCTCGTTAGTGCTTTATGCGTCAAGAGCAAGCTAATGCCTAAAACAAGCTTGGCTTTATGCAGATTCTCCTGCAGGAGAACAGCTCTGGAGATGTCTTATTGAGCGATTGGTGGAGACAATGTACCGAGTCAGAGATAAGGCGAGATAGAGCGGAAAGGACAGCCAAAACAAAATGTGAAACTTATAAATGATGTGTGCTTTATATAGTTGGTAATCTTTTTAAAATATTTAAAATCAGAGTCACTGCATCTTGGTCACTGAAAGTCAGTTACTCAAGCTCAAACCACAACATTGCTCCTTGTTTCTTGCTGGTCAGTTAATTTATCAGGGTTTCAGTCGCAAACATCTGTCATCTCAGGGGAGAAAACGAATAAAGGTGAAAAGTCACTGTTAGTTATTTTGAGCAACTTTTTTTTCTCTCTAATGCATTTAATGTAATAGGAGAGGACAGTGGATAGAACAGGAAAAGGGGTGAGAGTGGGGAATGACGTGGGAAACAGGCCACAGGCTGGAGTCAAACCTGGGCCACCTGCTCAAGGGCAAACCTTATGGGGCACAACCCAGACCACTTGGCCATCTGTGCCCTAATATAAGCAACTTTTTCACTTGCTTAACTTATAAGTAAAAAACATTGTAAATGTTTTTTTTAAGTAAATATTAGTAAAGATTGACTGTACAACTGTGAAAAACCTTTTTTTTTTTTTTGCTGAAAAATTGCCCGGTTCATTGTTGCTGCTTAGAGCATGCGTGCAGAGTAACACATACAGTGGTATACCGTTATCTGGTGTGCTAGTTTGATAGAACTCCCCAGTTCATCCAGAGGCAGGACTCTGGGCAAATTGGCTGCAAGCAGTGAGTCTAAACCATAGGCTTAGCTGAACATCATACGGTTGGCTAACAGGACTGTAGACGTACAGATCAACAGGAAAAGTTGCAATACCACAGCAGACTGCTTCCCATGTGAGACTTGTTTATGGAAATAAAGCTGGAAAAACACATTTTAACATCCATAACTGCACATCTGTATTAAAGACTCTAACAGTTTTTCCGGCAAAAATCAAAGCCAATACATTTTCTATTATTAAAAACTAGTTGAACACAACCATTTTAGAAAATACAGTAACTACCTGCTGCTAGATAAAAAAAAAAAGTCTTTGTGCAAAGTGCTTGTGGCAAAATCATGCTACTTACAAGGTACTTTTTAATTCTTAAAAAAAAAAAAAAAAACTTTGGACATTATTTTCTGCAGTTGATTTTTATAAAGTAGTTAGTGACAGTTGTAGACCCAACAATAAACTGATCAAAACCCTATAAAACAAACAAACAAACAAAAAAACACTTCAAGTGGCCAAGACCTTTATTATGTTAGTGATATCCTCTCATTTTCACTCGAATATGGACAGTTCTGCTTTACCTACCACTCAAAGATACGACATAGTTGTCAGTAGATGAGTTATTCATCCTACATCACATATGCACATCCCATCCTTCCAATTATTTTCCCCCCACTGATCTCAGCCAGAGGGATTTAAAGAAGAAATCAGTTACAGTGCAAGACGCTGACACGGCCCCCTGCGCTGGACTCTATCTGCAGAGATTAATGTTAAGGTGTGATCTTGGTCTTATACTGCTGACCTGTTGATATGAGGTCTGTAAAGTACAGCCTGTCAGAGCGCTGCTGGATCGCACACAAGAACCTGTAATGAGGCTTCAGAGAGATGCCAAGTGGTTGGAAAGCGAAGCATACCTACCTGCTGCTGGCTCAGACACACGACAGCATGGAGCCAGGTTTCAGGATTAGTGGATTTTAAAGGGGAAAATCAGAAGATGGATTTAAAGTTACCTGGATGCTAGGAGTTAAAACTTTGGTACCTGCACTTTGTAACACAGATGTCTATTTTAGTTCAGAAAAAAAATATTCTTCAATCTAATGACTGCAGTTTATTAATTGCTTTTAAACCAGAGAAAATGGCCTTTATTGGGAACGAGAGCTGTGTTTTCTAGCCAAACTCCTGGCACTCTACTTGAGCTGAAATTACAAAAACTTCTGATAGTTAGAGATACAACTTACGCTTTTTAGCATCTGATGTCCCTAGTTCCCTCAAGTATCCAGCACTGTGGAGACTTTTATCTGGCCATGGTGTATGAGTAATGTGTTTTAATCAATATCATGAATAACCAAAATGAACTGCAATATGTAAAAGGACAAGAAAGTAAGAAAATTGGCAGATGGTAGGAAGCCCCAGTAAGCCCAGAGCACTGTTTCCACCAAGCGGTTCAGTACAGTTCATCTCGGAATTGCACACTTTTCATGCGTGCCCACTGTCTAATCCTGGGACAGATTCCCAAATAACCGAGACCAGCCGTCCCACTTTTTGGCACCATTCCGTGGGGGTGCCAGACTAAACCGATCCAATCTCAGAAGGTGGAGCTACAATACTGCTGACAGCTGATGGGTCGAAAGAATTGTCACTTGCCATGCGACAGCAACTGCATTTTTCCTGGCGGCAAATAGCCTTCTCTGAAACAAAGCTTGATTGCACTTTGTATCAAAGAGCCACATACCAATCACAAAGAGGACGAAATGCTGGATGTCTTTCATCGTCGCTCTTAGTTTACTGTGTTTTTCTTCTTCGTTGGATTTATTAGTGGGATACACTGTATCTCGCTGCTATGGCGTCACACTACTGTGTTTCTGGTGTGGCTGTCGGCATCCAGCTTACACGCTGCCTACCACAAGGGGGCACAGTTGGCTGTGACCAACAGGACCAAGCTTAACCGAGCCAATCTGTACCAAACCATACCGATCTAAACCGGACTTTAAACAAAATACCTGGAACCAAGTCACAGGAACTTTTCCCTAAGGAACTAAATGGTTCCTGTGGCTCATAGTTGTCTGCATTTTTTCCCTTGACCTTAGTTGGCAGTGAGAAAGATTAACAAAGATTGTGCCAACACGCAGGGTGGCATCATGATCACACCACAGTTATCCTGTTAGCATGGAGGAGATTGAACTTTTGTGGATTTCTGACCCAGCTTTATTGCACTTCATATTGATTGGTTATATCAATATAAGGAGTAGACAAACATTTCCACTAAAGTACATTTAAAACATCAAATAATTGACTTAAAATATGAAGAGGGATATGTATGTATTTTCTGTGAAGTAAAGATTTAGAGTATCATCACAAACAAGGCACTCTTAAAGAAGGCACAACACAACTGCCAAATTCTCAACAGGGAATACTTGTTTCAACAAATCTAGGCCAAATGAGTACGCCAATCAAACTTGTGATTCACCACAATAGATAACTGTGTCATTCGGAGATGAAAGCTATAGTGATCAAAAGTACCTGTGCTGGAAAGGGGACCGGAACGTGATATAAAGATATTATCTCCAGTCTCTCTATGCCATATGGAAGAACATATGAGTGAAATTGATTGTTGACTTTCAGAGATTATAAGCAGCTGCCACACAATGATGATACTCTAAACTTGTCTATGTTCTGTTTCCATATGGCAGAGTTATTGCAGAGCTTCTAGTAAAGGATAATTACCAGGTGGGTACATTATTACAAGGATCCAAGCAGGCTGCAATCAGGGCCCAAAAGCACACAAGTAGAACACAAATATTAGGACCATTTGTTTTATAGAGGAGGAATAAAACTTTGATGAACTTCTTTATAAGACTGTATTCCAAATATCAGTAATTAGAGACACGTGTGACCTCAGGCGATGTTTACCAACTAAAATCTGTCTAATCAGTTGAAATATCCTTCTAACCTGATACGCCTGGAAGATTTGATGTAAATAGCCGAAATAAAGCTTGATGTTCTTAGGATAAAACTGAGCAATTTAAAATCACATACAAACTAGAAAAACTAATCTCACCTACTTCTAATTAAGTGTAGGCAATATTTAAACATATATTGAAACAAATAGCCTTTCTTCCATAATCAGGGTTATACATGTTGTTTACTGAAGTAGTACAAACTTTTAAGGAGGCATAGAGAAGCGATAAGTACCTACTTTAAAATTTACCCCAAAGAAATTCTGAAAACCTAAATTCAACTTTTTAAAAATCCACTTGGTGGGATTTATCCAGCCCTTACAGCAGCACCTCATTGAGTTTGCAAATTTGTCATGTACCATCACTCAGCCAAAAACAAGCCAGAAAAAAAGAGTCAAAGTTGACCAGGAGTCAGTGAACATCTGGAGGAAGATCAAGAAGGCCATTTACATCAGACTCTGAAAAGCATCCCTGAACAGACGGCAAAGAGATTCAGCAAGTAACAGGGAGTCAACCTAGAGGCCCTGTTTAAGAATATTTCACCCCATTTATCCCAAAACAGTGTGTTTCCTTACTGTACACAAAATTCATGTATAGGCTTAATCCATATGCAGCCTTTGTACTAAGCACTTCATCTCCTAATTTCTTCATGTATAAGATTTGAAATTTATGATTGAATGATTTTCGTTTGATAGTTTGATAGTTTCGAGGTAGAGTGGTTGCCTGAACAAAAACTTCCTAGATGTCTTGCTTGCTAGCTGTTGAGAAGCCTTTACCTCAATACCATTGATAATCACTGGTGATATATCAGGGCCATTAAGGGTTGCTTCAGTCTTATGGGGAATATTGCACCACTATTCCTTTGACATGCTCAAAGAGGAAGAGTAGAGGGAAATTAGATATAGGATTAAGCCTGAAAGACCCCAAAGTGCTTTCTGTTCTGTCTGACAAGATCCACAAAAAATATTGTTATATCATTTTGTTTAATATATTTTTTGTATCACTTTTGCTAAATTGGGAAGTTTTGGCAACTTTTTAAAGTAAAGTGTTTTTGAAGCGACCGTATTTTCCGCACTACAAGGCACTTCGGAGTATAGGGCGCACCTTCAACGAATGGCTTATTTGAAAACTTTTCATACATAGGGCGCACCGCATTATTAGGTGCATAGAGTAGAAGCTAGTGGCTGGGGTTGCATTATGCATCCACTAGATAGAGCTGCGCTAAAGGGAATGTCAACAAAACAGTCAGATAAGTCAGTCAAACTCAGGCTACAGCCACACGGAGCCGCACATTTTCTGTGCCGTTTAAAAAAAACTGCGCTGTAAAGACGAAGCCGTTCCTGCCGTCCACAAAAGCAGTTTCCAGAGATCAGTTCAAATGCCAGACCTTTGGTGGGGCGCTGTATTGCTCTAATAATAAACAAGAGAAGAAGCCCAGGCCAGCCTGTGAGCTAACGTTAGCACTTAGCAGAATTCCTCTTCACAGGTTCTTACTGCTTACTGCTGTTACTCCGGAGATGCCCCCTAACTATGGTAGGGGTATATATAAGGCGCATCGGATTATAAGGTGCGCTTTCGGCTTTTGAGAAAACCGAAGGCTTTTAGGTGCGCCTTATAGTGCAGAAAATACGTTATCAATAGCGGTCCACATATAAGGTGCATCAGATTATAAGGCACATTGTTGGCTTTAGAGAAAACTGAAGGCTTTTAGGTGTGCCTTGTAGTGCGGAAAATATGGTATTCTTATTGCATATTTTAAAAATTAGCAATGATTTTCCAGAAATTGTTTTTTGAAAAGTGTGTGGATGCTTTCACGAGAACGGCCATTTGAACAGGGCCAAAATACAACCTCAGCATTTATATGATAATCTTTAGGGGGGTAGGACACTTTTTTTTTTTTTTTTTTTTGGAGCAGGTTTTCAAGGAAACTATTTAACATATTGACAAGATAAAGTTCTTTATAACTCATGTACCACATATGATACATTCGACAATAAAGGGTTAAGGATGTTGGGACCTATAGGAAAATGTATCCATCACTATCTTTTAATGGGTGTTTTTGAAGATAGTGTGAGTTGAACCACTGAATGGACCAGAAAGTGAGTTTTCTGAGAGTTCTCCATGGAAGGGCAGCATTTTTACATGTACCACAATACCAGCTATGGATCTGGCCTTTCTTGTGTTTGACTCATACTCTTTGTTTAGTGAATGGTTCAGACTCAAACAGAGGGGAGGAGATATGCTTCAGTATTCTTAACACTGAACTCAGGTAGTCTCACAAACACACTTTTTTTTTTTTTTTTTTTGGCTTATACTCATTTCCTGCAGTCGTTCCACCCTGCAGACATCAGCATTCATTTCCCAACCGTGTTCACTTTTGCACAATGAAAACTCTGCATGCGCTTGCATACAAATTCTGCACACACACACCCCAATAAGCAAACGACACGAAGCTATAACAACATTCACTATGCAGCAGGAAAATAAATCAGCTTGTTCTTGAATATCTGCACATCAGAGCAAAGCCCTTTGGTTATTGTAATTACAAAGTGCAATAAATCAAAATAGAAACGGGATGTGTTCACTGTGGATTTTCCCTCTCCCAGCTGATTTTTTTAGAAGATGCCACTGCTGATGCAGCTCTTCTTGAGACAACAAGCCCCAGAGAATTGCACACGTCTCAGCAAATATGAGGAATCGACATCAGGGGTAATGAAGTGGCTGAAATAGGAGTGCGGGCGGCTTTATGATGTTGTGATAATGTATTTCTTCCCGGGGATCTGATTTTAGAGCAGTGATTATCATGCTTTTGATTACCTTACGACATAAATCTTTAGCCCCCCAAACAGATGTTTCCACTCTGGACACCAAGGAACTGTGTACTCTCAGCGCAACAAAGTTTAGCAGGTTAACACACTTTGGAGTGAAGAGGATAATGTATCTTGTGCTACATGATAAGCTTTACTGATGGGTCATAATGTGGCTACTCAGAATCAAACCTTGAAGATTGATTTCACATCATTTGTCACATGGTGGCCTCTTCCTCTTGCCTCATGAAACTCAAATCATTTATTATGTTGTAAATATTATATTCCATGAAAATCAGTTTGAAAAGCAGCCACTCGTACTGATGTCTCTTTTTTGAATAATAGCACCAAGATGACAAAATTCTTTATCCTGAATGTTGGTGCATTTATTTGGTGGGGTCAGATTTTCTGTAAAAAGACGGAGTAAGTCTTCAGCCAGAAGTGTCCTGGCTTGAAACTGTGCTGGTAAAGTTTGGCAGTGAGAAGTAAGATAGAAAACAGGAGGACTTTTTCTTTTTACCAAAGACACTATTTTTACATTTTGTACTCACATCTGACACTGGGGCAGGATTAGCAAAAAGATGAACACTTTCTGTTGAGGTATTATTTTAATCCAAGAACTCAATGATCATGGCTTTTTGCTAGGTGTAAGAATAATATTGCTATGAGCAGCATTGGATGGTTTTTCTCCCAGTTTGTGAATGTTCACTGCTCTTTACGGATAAAAGTGTTTAACCATAAGCCTATTTATGTTGTTTGGACATTTATTAGGACACTGTCATATAAACCATAACGGTGGGGGTGAGATTGATAACAGTAAACCTGTGCATCTGATTATATTGATTATATTATGTAGTTAGGGAACCATGCATTAACTCGACAAGCTGCAGCCGACAAAAAGTTGTCTGAACAAATTAAAAAAAAAAAAAAAAGTATCACAAAGAAGGCCGGTATTCCATTCATTTGCTTTAACAATACATAGACACTTTGGCAAAAGCCACATTTTTACAACATGAGTGTTGAGGCTCATGGGAAATGCAATCCTAATCTTGAAATAACATGACCGATTTGGTTGACACCGATCCCCAGAATCAATGCAAAATGAAAACATCTCATGGTGCCTTGAAGGTAAGATTCTGACAGTCGTTATATCTTGTTGCTTTTCAAATCATCTGCAAATAAGTGAATAAATAATGATGAAACTATACTCCAAGCTCAAACAACACATTTAAAAGGGCTATTTACAGCTGCCGTAACCATACAGCTACCGCCTTGATAATATAACTTAAGCAAGAGGGTTAATTTCTTCATTTTGCAGGTAGACATTGTTTATATGACTTATAGTAATTCTAGCAGCATTACTGCGTCCTGCAGCATAACTAATACTGCTTATTTCTATTCACTTCAAACTGCAGACAGATTTTTCTTCTGTGTTGCATGGTTTATTGTATTTCCAGTTGCTAGATGATGAACATCAGCAAAATAACAGTCTTTGTAAGAGTCTCAAGCAACAGAAACCTGGAGCACAGCTGTTTTATTTTGTAAACAGCATTTAGACTTTCCACCCTTAGCATGATGAAAGAGGAAAACAGCCACTGTGTGAATATGGTCAGCTGCTAAAAAACTACAAAGAGATTGACACATCATTCTGTTGAGCATTTCAGACTGCCACTCTCGTTTTGCTTGCCACACAGAAAAGGAGCAGTTACACCTCACTAGAGGTAAATAAAAAGTGCCTGTCTTGCAGTTTGGACTCTGATATTCACTCAGCAGCGCTGACATTGACGTGCTACAAAGGAATACAGAACCTCTTTCAGCATTGTGATGTTGGTAAAAGGAAAGTATTCTTTCTGGAGGTAAATGTACCAAATTCCCATGTTGCTACCGTCAGTGGAGCCAGATTATGCAGCATTAAATCTGCACTGCTGTAGGGATATGTGTCATATTAGGTTAGTCGGCACAGGGAAATGCATGGCTCGAGGTTTTTTAGGCTTTGCAAACATTTCATGGAGCCTTCGTACGTGCGACTGCGGCAGAAGCAGTTGGGTAGAGCTCAGGAGAGCATGCTGCCCTTCCAACAGCCCCTGAGAGGCCAGCAGGCTGTCACTATCACTTTATAACAAAAGTCAAGCCCCCAGTTTGATTTGTGTGCATTTCAGGGAAGCACCCTGGTCTTTGCATGCAGTCAGAATTCAGCAGTGGATGAAATGAAGCAATCAAATAATTAAGATGATATTTAAATATAAACAGTGGTGGAAAAATATATTCACTCATTTCAAATAACTCATTAGAAATCTAATTGTGAAACAATTGCTCCACAAAAAAAGAACCCAGCCTGTTAAAGGGGCCTTCACACAAATTACACACAGTTACAGCTGAATGAAAAATGGAAGAATTGAAGTCAACACAAGTAGAATCCAGTCTGACAACATTTAAAAAAAAAATTTGATGAGTATTACCAGCTCACTTAAAGGCAACCCATTGAGTTTTCCCATCATGAGACAAAAGTAATGTCAAATTCAGTGTGACTCAACACAAACCAATGCATGAGTTGTTGAAATGAGTCTCTGAACCACAAATTTTAAACTTTGTACATCTGTACTTTTTTGCTAGCATGCTGTTTTTTCAAAGATAGTACACTTCATTTGTTCCCGCAAGAGGAAGTGGATAACATGGATCAACTGGGCTTTTTGGAAAGTCCTAAGGAATCCCTCTGGATAACGCCTCAATTCAGTTATGTATAAGTGCAGAGGCAAGTCCACCACAAGTCTGTTATAGGAATTTCTGTGATGTCCTCTGTTCCTCCAAATCCCCCTCCTAATTACTGTGGTCATGAATAATCAAGGGTTACAATCAAAAATATAAAATTTTGTTTGGATTTTGGATTAACTGTATGATAGTGTGCTAGCTTAGCTAACAACAGACTATTTTCTTGAATTCAGTCATCTTTGAAAACATATTTCAAAATACTCGATGGAAAAAATGCACTAAATTTGCCTCTCTCTCATAGCTTCTTGTAGTTTTAATTGGGTTTCTATCCACCTGTAAAAATTCCCATGCATCTGTGTATCAACTGCCCATAAGACACCAGTAAGATTTAAAGAATTTCCACTCTTAGGGCAAAAGAAAATTGCGTCTAAACTTGGTTTATACATCTAGGTTAACCTTACAATGCAGAGGCTGTCACTGTTGTGAGCACCATCAATGTGTCCACATCATCCTCGTAGCTCTGCAATACTACTTCGAAACAAAGGAGGGCTGTGTGGTCTGTTCTATTGACAGAGGAATGTCGCAACATTTTATCCTTACTTTTTCTCGTTGATTTGTACTATGTTAGACTTAAGCTGATACAAGGAAGAACAGAGAGAAGATATTTCGTGGAAATATGCAGCAGATGTCCAGCAAATCCAGAAATTTTGTGCTAATATTTTTAATGTAGCATCACTGAAATCAAACATAATCACTGAGTATGCCCTTTAATACAACAAATGACTGGGTTATCATTTGGCCAACATTTTCTAAAATTGAGTATTGCACAGGTTTTTCAGGCCCTGACTTCAATTAACTTCATCTGCATACTCAACTGATGTTTTCAAATGCATCCGGAGGCAGCAAAGGACATGTTTTACACCTTTCACGTTCTCCCACAGGAATCCAAGCAATGGACCAGTTCCCTAACCCCTACTTTCTGTTAAAGCTTTTCTTGTATGTGTCTCAGATGATTGGTTCTAGTCAAGAAGGAGCAAGATGTTATCATGAAAATGTGGGCTTCTCATGATCAAGAATGTTCTGTGGTTTCCATGACTACCATGGGATCCTATGCAGGGGAGCAGAATTGTCTGTCTCAATTACAAAACGGCTGATTAGCATCAAGGTACTTGTGCAGGAGGAAGTACTAGAGCCTTTCAGATCCACAGGCAGCTGTGCGACTGAGGAGCAATCAAAGCGTGTGATTGCTGTCATTTTGTAAGAGCTCTGTTTGTTTTGCAAATAAGCTTAAAACGACTGAGAGGTCAGAGAAGTGAAAAGAAGAACTTTGGTGCTTTTATTTCTTCACATGAAGTGAAAGGTTCTAATCCTTGAGAACCTTTTATCCGCTTATTGTCCATGTATCATTTTAATTCTTATCTCAATCTACCATAATCTGTAGGATCTGGAAGTTTTAATTAAAGTATCCTCACTACACTTAATTTAAAAATGACTTGCGGTGTGGTGTGAAATGAAGAACCTCATGGGATTTCAGAGCTAATGAGAAAGATATCACACGGGACAATGCTCTGAAGTTATTTGCTGTTGTCTGCATGCACCGTGCAACCACAGAGAAAGGATTCCCTATTCATCTCTGTCGCCTTTCCTGGGTCAGACAGAGGACACAATCAGGCTAATAACAAAATTAGCCTTGATCAAATTACTTCTGCCTTGGTGGTTAATGATACTGCAAAGTTTGGAGCCCCCTGGAGCCAAGAATGCACATTTATCGGATGTTCGTAGTGCAGTTGAAGTTAAATTAGCTTTGAAATCACAGGCCACTAATGCTTATGGGTCTGTACTCCTTTAGGCTTCTTCAACAGTTACCCCTCACAACACAGTTATCAGTGCACCTTAGCGAGAGCGAATGACTTTGACTTGTGCACTGTCAGCATACTTCCCCTGTCATTTCTGCTTCCCTTAAAAGAATATAGATAGGCAGGCATTATGAGTGAAGTGGTAAACAGTGTTCTATGTTTAACCCGAGCTCCGGAGGTCCGTTGCATCGGTCAAGGACGACTTTTGTGGGACAACCCTGCTACCTGGGCTTGCATCAAGTAATGCCATGGTTCCTGTCGCCGCTCGAGGCCTCTTCAGTGCCCAGTCAGACTTCACAGCCAGAGTTTCAGTCTCCCGGTGGGAGCTCATGCTCAGTGTCAGGTGTCAGGTGGAGTTATCCAGGCCCCGGAATAAGGAATCCATTGTTTGTGAAAGCCCCGGTCATTGTCGCAACACATTTCTTGCCGCAAGGAGAGATGGAACAGGAAAGCTTCTGAGGCGATCTGTTTTTCTGTTAGTGGAGGTAACTGTGAGGGGAGAAATGTGGTTCACTTCTACAGTAAGGCTGCGTGCATTCGTGAAATGTTTCATGGGATGCACAGCTACATCCGCCACGAGGAATCTCAAGAGTGTAAATGATTCAATGGTAAAAGTAGGGCATGGAAATAATGCATAATTCAGCCAGATGCAAATGGATTCTTTGTTTGTATGCTATAGAAAGATGAGTAAAGGAAAAAAGGGGGAACCAAAGGGACTATCCTTGAAGCAAGAGTGAATATGAGAGCTGTCAGTCTGCGTTTTTTCACTTGTCTTTTCAGTAGGCATCCCCTCAGATGACATGCGGTTATTGTCATGTTGCTGCAGTTACTCCTGCACAGAGAGGTTGAAGTAACCTGACTATGTAAGTGCTCAACTCTCAGACAAATCTGTCACAGAAAGTCTTTAGGACAGCACAGCACATTTATGATTGAGCCGCAAAGTATCAAAGGTGGATAACAAAAGCTGTTTTTTTTTTTTTTTGTTGCTCGGGGCAAGACTTTGTGAATGAAATGAAAATTAGGGGAAGCAGTGAGGTAACATACACTGAATGATGATAAAGCTAAGGGGTTAAGTCAGTGGTTTGTTTAGAAAAAGGAAACAAGAATACACCCCTATGATCCCTTCAGGTCCAAAGTGGACGATTTGTGCAAGAGATCCACTCCATTCCTGTACCTCAAGGCCTTTTTACAGCTCCACAAGCTACTGCACTGCCTGTGTAGCACTCCTCTCTCTGCTCTACCGTGGTATCACTCCCCCTGGTCTTCACTCCTCGCCCCACTTGATTGACCTTCCCTCTTCAGACCAGTCAGAATTGCAGAGTCGCTCCCAATCCCCCATCATAGGCTGAACATCACCTTCTGGACACGGAATGAAAACTCCTCACCTCAATTCACTGTAGTTACTCTGAGAGAAAGTCCATTTGAGCTCCGTTATTCCATCTGTGTTCACCTTCAAGCCCTGTGCTCTAACATGTGCTCTACGGCCTTAAAAAACACAATTTGGTGCCGGCTTACTTTGTCTGTTTGATGCTTTATGCATTCACATTTTCTGCTTTGGCTTGATTATGAATTAGTATTAACCTTGCTTTTGCATATAAAGGATATTCTATCAAAATCAAATCACTGATTACATTTGCTGATGCCGTGTGTACTTTCACTGCTTATTTTAGGTGTTTGTTTATCCAGTGTTAAAGCTCATTTAACCACTCTAAGTGCACTGCCTTTGAACTGAATACACAGAGAATAAAACCCAAACACTTGATTTTTTGTCCTTGCACAATATACCCAAGGTTTGATCTTTCACAGTGGCATGCCTTATGGTGTTTACAGCAGGGAAGTGATGATGTATGAGTCAGCTAGGCGAGACTTGCAAGGTAATTAACAAACAATGTTTTGGCTAACAAAGCACGGCCTTGATGGTGCTGCATTACTTTTGTGGAGCCCCACAGCTCGGCCGCTCACGAGGATGCCGCTTAATGGAGTTAGATGAATGGACTGTGACTTGGACCAAGCAGGTGGACCCACCACCACCCCCCACCCGCACCCCTGCAGAGTCAAGCTCACACATGCATGAAAACGCAGAGGCACACGCTCACAAGTGTGGACACGCACACAGGCTGATGCACACACATATCATCCTGAGAGGAGAGTGTACGCAGCTGCAAGGTGAAACATGGCAAAGAAGAGACCAATTATCCTCCAGACAGATGACTAGATGTAGGAAGCTTGATCATTTTCTGCTCAGGGTTTGAAATCCTGCTGGTGTTGGCTACAGACAACAGGCATCCTCCTCGCCACCTCTTTGTATATGTTATTGTCCACTTTAAGGTAACATCCATCAGCGCAATGTTTGAGAGTTTGGGTGGAGATGTCAGGAGGCATGTGCTCATTTAAAAATTGAGACTGTGCAATAAAATACTTTCAGTCCTCACACTGTCTTTAAACTGCTCAACTGATCTTCACAAGTCTTTCTGAAATGATGAGGTCATTGCATGAGGATATAGTAAGTGGATCATGAAATGTTGGAGGGACAGACCTCAAACACCAAGAACGGCAAATAGCTCTGCCCCAGACAGACCTCCAGAAGGCTGGCCAATCAGATGAAAGGGAGATTTTGGGAGTGGGGAGCCTTAAAGAGACAGCAGCTAAAACTAAGCATTTCAGACAGAGGCTGAAATAAGTCTTTTCTAAGACACCATTCTGAGATTTATTTATTTACTTATTTATTTGGTTGAAAATCATTGACCATTATGGCTAAAAAAATGCCAAGTACCCCCTCTTTAAGGAAAAAAAAACTAAGCATCAAAAAATATTCTGCTTTGATGGAAAATAAAAGGTCTTGCTGATTGCTTTTTTGTAAGGAGCTGTCAATTGCGTGATCAAGGAAAAAGAGTAGTTAAATAATTTCTTCAACCTACACTAATGACCTAATAAATTAACAATATTGGGGGTGAAATCCAACTTTTTTTTCTCAAAATATATATATTTTTTTAATCATGGAATTAAAAATCACAAACATTTTATGTTGTTAAGGAAAAAACTGTGTTTTCAGATTGTCTTTTTAGTTTTGTTTCCTTTTGACTTTCACTGGTCTGGTTGCTTTAAGAATAATCAAACAAAATTATGATGGATTTTTCCTACATATTGCCCCAACCTCATATTGAATTATAGCAATAGTGATTAAAATGCAAGCGGAGAATGCAATGCTTTCAACAGAATCAGGTTTTGTTATTTTATGAGTGATTGCAGATATCATGTGCCTGTCATGTCTGGGAAACGTTAAGTAACCACAGGGAAATGCTAAAAACTAAGTGTTTAAAGGACAATTTAAGCAAGTTATTAATTAAATTATCAATTCAAGTTATCAATTAGTTATAAAAAAAAAAAAAAGAAATCCTACAACAACAGGAATATATTTAATCTTAGTATAAATCATCAAGGCTTACCACAGAAAGTTTTTCTAAACAGGATGTTGAGTTAATCTGCAAACTGATAGTTATCACTCCAGAAACAAACACGTACTACACTGAGCACACAGATGCCAAGGGTAGTAAGCACTGCTGAACAACTCTTCAACATCTCTGTGACTCCAGCAGCAGCTTCAAAGGCTGATCTATCCACCATGACTGTGTGCCTGATGGCAGAGAGATCAAACATGACATGAAAAATATATCAGTCAGTCAGGTAAAAAAAGACAAAAACAGTGGCTTATCAGCGCTTTGACGTGGTGATGTGGTTACACTTTACTTCTGAAATCCTTTTCTTTGTTTTAAAGCTTTAAAGGCTGTTTTTTGTTTTTTGTTTTTTACTGAAAGAAGTCTGTGTGGAAATGATCTCAATCCTTTTACATTTCTGGTGCAACGCAGAGAGATAATCAGATAAAACGTTTTTTTTTTCTTTTTGCAACATTAAATTTCACATTTTGGTTCATCCCTGCATCCTCTCTCAGAACTCCAACAGACAACTCACAACTGGCAGCTCCAAAGCACACATGACATTGACACACCAGAGGGAAGTCATTTTCCACCTCTGAAAAAAAGCCCAAAGCAGAGTCACTTTGTGGTAGAAGGGAGGCAAAATTGCTTTTAAACATTCGGGCAGAGGGGCAATTTTAAAGGAACTGGAGGGAACAGAGGAGATTTTTGATGCTGCAGTTCAAAAAAAATGCAAAGGGGGAAAAAAAATACAATTTTTAGTTGGAATCAAAATCTAAACACTCCAACGCTGTAGAGAAAGTGCTGCCTTTAATAGTGTCAGTGGACTTTTTTCCCTTTTGCATCAACGCAGATGTTATTTTTGACTATTTTGTAACTTGAAAGACTGGTCCTTTAAGTCAGAACACATGAACGTAAAGCAAATTCCCTTCTGGCATGTCCTGGTAAATCCTTTTCATCATGCTCACATTAATAAAACATGGAAAAAAACATTTTTAATCTGTTTACTGTACTACAATAAAGCTGAGGTTTGCTGTAAAGCAGGTTGCTATCAACCTTAATATATATATATATATATATATATATATATATATATATATATATATATATATATATATATATATATATATATATGTATATAATTTTGCTAAATTAAGATAATCCAAGAAAATAAAAATGCCAAAAAGAGCTCAAGTGACTTCACGTGTAAAGTGTTGGGTCAAGTAATTTGACAAAGGAGTACCTAATACCAAATGGGATGTCTTAATCTACTGTAAGTGTCAAGGTGTTCATTTTATTGATTACCTTTCATAGAAAACCAACATTGGTTACTGGCAGCTTAGTGTTATCACTGGGTCACAACACTCACTGAACAAAGTTATGCTTGGCTGCTGTCCACACACTGACCTTGTTTTAACCCAGTGATTTTTAGAGTGTAGAACCAAACATATGATCAGTATCATCAACTTGAAATAACCATAATACACAAGGTCACACTTTCACAGCCTACTCCAAGTGAATTATGAGCCCTCTGCGGTGATGTGTGGTGCTTACATATCTAGCTCTTGTTACCTTTTTTAAAGAGACGGTTAACGTAATATAATATGTACTTAAGTCCTTGATGACTGACAATGACTTGGGAGAGACCCAAGAGCAGGAAAAAGCTTATAATGTTAGTGGAGTAACAGCATACAAAACTTCAGGTACTATTTGGTCTGCTTCATAAATGCCATTATCGAAAAAACAGGTGTGCTACAACAATATCTTTAAAGGTAAAGTCCTGCTGACTTTACCTTATTCATAAGTAAACAACATTCAAACTGGGATCTCCTCCTTGGCTCAATGCAGTGCTGCGTTTCTACTTGGGAGAGACCCAAGAGTAGGAAAAAGCTTTATCTGTTTGGTGTTTCCTTTTACTTCTGTTGTGTTTATCAAACATCACCATACAGGCACAGGGGAGGGTTGAGGCAGACACTGACACTAACACACATGTATAAAGGCTTGTAGGAGACTTTTAAGCGCAAATAATCCTGTGGAAGTTGACATTCTATTCCTGTAAGCCAATCATCAGAGTCATACTTTTTAATTTCCATTGATTACTTTTTTGCAATAAAAGATGTTTTTGTTTGTTTCTTTTTTTTTTTTTACTTAGTTCTTTTAATCCCAATATTCTTTGCCAAGTTTGATCTCAGTCTTTCCATTCACTGCGTTTCGTCGCTGTGTTTGTGAGGTTCAGTGTATCCCTCTCAAGAGTGTGTATGAACAGACAGGGCAAAACATGGATAAGGACCTCAATCAAAACTGGAAACAGGTTTGAGGTCACACAAGGGTTACTTTTTCTCATGCCAGAAATGGTCCAACTTTTTGATACACATGTAAACAACATTAATCTATTCTACATAATGCATACACAATATGAGACAACAATACAGTATGACCTGGGGAGTTAATCTACACAATAACACGACAAGTTGCTTAGTCAATGAGAGATTTCAGAATAAATTAACATAAGTATTTCCCCTGAGGACTATTCTAATCAGAGTATACTATCGTTTTCTGTTCCTGCTTAATGAATCATACGAATTATAGTCATATTATAAATGGCAAGTCTTTGCAGGGCTATTAGTTTGTTTCTTTAGGGGTCTAATAGAAGACATGCTTCATTTAGGGCCCTGTAGTGTCCCGCAGCAACACGAAATGAATTGCATTATTTCCAACAGCTGCCATTTTCCAATGATCTTATCAGAAGTGCGCTAACATAATGTGGCAGAGGAAGTTATTATTCCACACCAGCCATCTCACTCGCGCTCCATAATAGCATTCATCTTTCTGAGCAGGTTTTTTACTTCCAGCTCGCCGTCCTCCTCCTCCTCGCACATTTTGCACTCTTTTTTTCTTAATTACAAAAGATGGATTCCGTCAGTAGATACATTCCTGCCCCAGATTTATATTCTGCAGGAGTTTGCCTTTAACTTTCATTTTAATGCTAATGCCTCATGCTTTATTAACTCCCCGGTGTGTAAACCATGTTTGGTGGAATGTGCGACTGCCTGAATGCAATAACACCTCATTCAATACGTTGATTAAATTTTGGTGCATCTAAAGAGGCGTCCGTAGAGATTTCACAAGGTGGGACACATATTCCTTCATTCTATTACTGACTTCAGACATACCTTTTCTTGTGGCACACCATCTACCCTTCCAATTTATGCTTGGAGTGCCTAATATATGGCAGGTAAAAGCAAAAATCAAAATGGGCCTTTTTCCTGTGTAAGCCTCATCATGCAGTACCTCACATGTATATGTCATCACAGAGCTTCAGAAATTTCATACTCCTATCTCCTTAACAGCAATAGTCAAAGTTCCACTGATATACAGAAGCCGGGCCACTTGTAATTTATTATTTTTCTCTGAATACACCAACAGCTCAGGCATTGCAGACACTTTTATCACACTTGTATATACCTTTTTCATTGAAAAAAAAAAATCCCTGCGTCTTTCTGCTGTTATTGGAAAACATGACCTGCTTTCAAAAACTAGGATGTCAACCTTTTTCATCTGGACCATTATAAACTTTCGAGTCTATGGAAAGGGTTCTAAAAGGGTTATTTGAGCAAAAGGTCGCAGAGTTTTCTCAGCTTGCTGAGGTGCAGGTAATCCTTCAAAATAAGTTACACCATGTGGATGAGAAATGCTGAATTTTTGTATAGAGTATTTTGAATTACCTTGTGTATATAACACACATTTTTTAAAGGACTAGGGCAATAAAAGATGAAAATAATGTAGTTAGCTGGTGGTTATTTGAAATAGAATCAAGACAGAAAAAGTGAAGGGTTCATGTCCACCTTGAAGGGATTCTATTAACTGCACTACACATTATTAACAATCTCACACTGATTTTTGATATAATGATGAATTTTCTTATAAAGAAAAAAATATTTTTGTCCATCCATCCATCCATTTTCTTAACCACTTAGCCTGTTCAGGGTCGCAGGTGGCTGCAGCCTATCCCAGCTGTCATTGGGTGAGAGGCGGGGTACACCCTGGACTGGTCTCTTTTTATTTCATTGTACTTCCAAGGCAAGAGTATGGTTATCATATGCCCTAAAAGACAAACTAACAATAAAGTCAACAACTTCATACAAAAGATAATGTCATGGTCTTCTTTCCTCAGGTAATCACAGCTCACCAAACAAACAATCTTAAAATTCTTAATACCTATTAGATAATGAAAAATAATGACAATTGCCTCATTACTAACATAAAGTCATATTTTTATTAGATTGTTACTAAGAGGAGGGGAAATGTGGATGTGCCTTAGCACCTGTCCCTTTTAATAGATTGATTTGTAATGTTTAACTAGGCTGTCCTTAGTGTCACCTTGGCTATACCTACTGATTGACCAATCAGAACAAAGCATTCAAAACAGCTGGATGATTCGTAAGGAAGTCAGGTAATAATCAACTATAACATCCCACTTGCTATACATTATCCTCTCTCGCCACTTTCTCAGGTGAAGTGCTGTGTCAAGCAGAAAACTTGATGTTAAAGCTTTTGTGGCCAATGCAATGAGCCATTAACCAGCTTTTCCTTCATAGCACACGGCCTGACATGTCAGACTGGGAAAAGCACGGTTGTTATTAATATCATTGCAGACGGCTGTGTTCTATTCAAGTGCACCAGCAAGCTATGAACACTGTGGCAGTGAGCCAGCACACACAGTGGCAGCACCCTGAAAGCGAAGCTGCTTAATGGAGTTTTTTTTTTTTTAACTTCTTCTTCTTCCTTTTTTTGCACCTGTGCTTTTTCTGCTGAGGGTGAAAGCAAGATTGGATAGCATGTTGCATTTATTTTCTTAGAAACATCGTTGTTCACTCCTGAGCAGGAGATGAGTTATTACAGGAGGTCTTTGTGTGTTCACAACAAAGTTAATTAAAGGAACGGGAATGAACGGGAAGTGAAGCAGTTTCACATTAAAAATCTTGGACTCCCAAACAGTAAGAAAACAGTCATCAGGGATTTGGGGAATTCATAGCTTTCATGGAGAAGAGTGTAACATGCCTGTACAAAATCACAATCCTTAAAAAGGTGAATATAGGGTGTAATGTACAATATATTGAGAGAATGTATAAGATAAATGCACTTGTTGATTACCGTAAGTGCCGGTAACCCTGATATAGTTCCAACCTGTACAATGTGAACACCAGTGAAACACTTCCTCTGTTGTTCATAAATATGTGCAGAATGTGTTAATAGGCTGAGTCAATGCATTATTCAGTTGAGGAGCAGCTTATTATAGACTCTTATCAAAGTGTTACTCTGTGGTGTATCCTGCAGTTCCCTCCTCCTTGATGTGTACCCATAGACACAATACCGCACACAGAGATGAGGAGAGAAAAACTTATTGGCTAGAACTGGGACTGGAAATTCTCCATCTCATCCTGCCAGTCACACCTGTGAACATCTCAGATTTAAATGGATTGCTCTATAACTTCTGTCCTCTAGACGGTGCTGGAAAAAAAAGAGGCATCTTCAGAGGCAGGAATAACAAAACTTTACCTCTCTCTCTTGTTTATGAATCAAAGCAGCCACTTGCCACATGAATGTGAGGACATGGTGGTCTGATTACTTTAATAATACATGAGAAGTCTAAGGATCGTATTCAGACGTCACTTGTCTGCGAGCTGCTGAGCCTTGATTAAAGTTTGCCTGTTTGGCATTTGAATAATGAACAAACACTGTGGAGAAATGGCAGTCATTAACCTTTCATTGAGTCCCTCTTATTCTCAACCCCGGTGCATCAAGGCATTCTGATTCCTGGTTCCTGTTTTCCACTACATTAACCTGCAAGAAAAGATGCCAACTGTGTCAACAAAGAGCTGCGTTAGAGGACTTTCAGTTGTACAGCACCCAGCAAGTTGATATAATGTTGGTGGAGTTACACCATACAAAAGTTCAGGTACTGTTTGGTCTGCTTCATAAACACCACAATCCAAAAAACAAGTGTGCTACAACAATGTGCTTAAAGGTAGAGTCTGCAGGATTTTCCTTTTATCGTTAGTAAACACAACATTCAAACAGGGCTCCTCCTCCTCGGCTCAATGCGTTTCTTCTTTTTCTAAGTTATGTCAGCCATCGTAGCTGATCAGGATAACTTCTCCCACTTGCTATTATCAACACACAAAATCACATACACAATGGGCCTACTGTGATTGGCTGAGGTAACCACATTTACTCTCCGCCCAGAAATGTCCTGAAACAACCAAATTATCATCATACAGGCGCAGGAGGGCGTTGAGATGGACACAGACACTGACACACATGTATAGAGGCTCATAGGAGACTTTTAAGCAGGAATATCCCAGAAGAAGTTGACTTTTTTTTTTTTTGTTTTAGGAAAATCGTGCAGACCTTACCTTCATAGTGCAGTGCTAGTTAAACTAGTTTTAAAGCATGGAAATGTCCAAGGGTGAGAAACATAATGAACATAAAAACTAAACTGTTCCTCATTCTCAAAAAGCTTTACCTCTCTTACACTGTACACTTTTTTTTAGCTGGTTGGAATCTGTCTTGATTAGAGGCTGACATTTTTTCGGGATTCCCACAGGATTCCCGTGGGATGGAAGTTAAATTTACTATTAATCATGGGATTGGGACGGTACAGGATAAAAAGTTAATGGGACAGATGGTAGCGGGAACCAATCAGGAAGATACAATATGATATGTGACATGCACTGCCATTTTGTAGTTTATTTCCGATTAGCCTACTCTCTAACACAAGTTAAAGAACTACACTTCCCAGAAACCAACAGTAATCTAAAAAAGAATGGGCAAAAAATCTAATCAAGTTCAATGTATTGCCTAAAAATTAAAAGAAAGGGAAAAAATAGGAGCAGTACAGGAGTGGGAGTCATTTTACTAGGAGTGGGAAGGGACAGGATTTTTTTCCTGTGGGAGTGGGATGGGACAGGAGTGAAAATCCAATCCTGTGTCACTCTAGTCCTGATCTGTCCAAAACTCTCCTTAAACTGGTCACAAGATCCGGCTCCATAAGCAACACTGACTAGATCTAGCATCTACTTTATTTACCTGCCTCCAAAGTGTTTCTGTTCATTTCTTGTTCTCCACATTTACTTTTGCAAACTATAAGAAGTCCAGAGGCCTGCTGGGTTTAAACTCTGCTTACAGCTTTTACATTTGACAGTTCTGCTGTCAACACCCTGCCACTATGGTTGTGAGAAATGCTTTAAAAAAAACACAAAATATTTTTGAGGAAGGTTTCTTTTCACTTAATTTGAGCTGAGAATCTGTGGTTAACACTAACTGTTCATGTCTTTCACAGCACTGAGGTGGCAAAACAGGGTGTCTTCTTGTCTTGCTGTGCCTACTTCTGTTTCCTTTTCAAAGACCGGTTTTTGTGTTTTCCTGGCACAAGTTTCAGCTTCCACTAAGCCTCTGTGATGTTGCAAATGGAGACACTTATTCTTTGTTCCAGGAAGTGCCACTGTAAGGTTGTTAAAAGACGTTTTTCAGGAAATATCCTCAAAGAATTCTTGTGCTCGTTTAAAATGCTGGATATTCTCTTGCCAGCTCCTTCTAGCAAAATATCCCTGTAATTAAACAAGATTCAAAGCAACAAATTAAAAGTTCTTAAATTAAGGACAGTCAGATTTTTTAAACCTCCCTGAATTGATAGAGAAGTAATGATCCTATTTTCAAACAGTGCTTTTACACTTTCATTTGTTCAGTACAATAAAAGCTTATGGGAGAATTACTTTGGCTGAAGTTTAGAAGTCTTATCACTTTTATAGTTGAAAATACACAAATCCATGAGGGAATCAACATTTGTTTTCATAATCTAGAGGAGAGCATCAGTATTCTTTTAACTGGGTGTGCTTTAAAGGAACATTTAAGTGAAGACATCACTTTAGTAAAACTATATAATTGTTTGTTTTTGTTTTTTTTCTTTTTTAGGCATTTACCACATTCTTTCGTTGCTTTTCAAGCCTGGTTTTGGATTCACTTGCAATATGCCTCATATGGATGTAAGGTAAAAATCCCAAACTAAGAGTAATCCGACTTTCAAACCACTATCTATTCATATATTGTAGAAAACCTTGAAGTTTCCCATAGCCTGCCAGAGACAATCTTTTTTTTTTCTTTCTCTTTTTTTTAAATGGCACAAGGTTTCCACAATGTTTGCTGAAATGATGAGGTCATCACATAAAAATCACCTAACTGTGTCATGACACATTGGAGAGACAAGCCTCAAACACCAAGGTTTGCTCATAGCTGCACTTATAAAGGCCTTCCAGGGCCAATCAGAAGGAAGGGGGACTGTGGAGCCTTAAAGAGACAGTGACAGCCTCCAGACGGAAACCAAAATCAGGTGTTTTCAAACATTATTGAAGAAAAATAGGGACATTTTTTAGCTGTACATCATTTTAAGCTGTTGGGGGGGTAAATAAAAATACACTTTCTTTAAATATGTTCATTTGTCAACTGTAGAAAAAAGATCAGTGTAGTTAAACACAACAGGCCACCTCCGTTCTTTGAGCCTCTTGTGCTGGAACAGAAGTTTGTGTAGGGTTTTGCAACAAACAACAAAGCAGCTGTACAAGCCCCAACCTACGTTATCCTGACTGCAATACCAAAGCAAAACAGCAGTATGGGAGGAAATTATATGCCCAAGGAGTGGGAGTGGGAGTGGTTCTATGCAAACTACACCTGATGTTATGTGACCACAGAAGCAAATTCAAACCACCTCATGGATGCAAAGTTTTCCAACCAGGATGTCCACAGAGACAACGCAGAGGCTTTTTTTCTCCCACACTCTTAGGCTTTCTAGGCTGGTGGGTGAATAAGGTATTTTTGCAGAAACAAAGAAAAATGTACTTTTTTATTAAATGGTACCTTTCAATTTGCCCAACTACAATGTGTCTTGAGAGAGGATTGCTTAAAAGTATGCATTTTGCTGATAGATAATAGCTCACAATAAATCAGAAGGAACTGCTTGATAAATTCTAAATTTCATGCAGAGATGTAAGAGATGCCTCATGGAGCTGGCAAAAACAAAAATCTGCCAGGTCTTGTGTTAATGTTTAGCATATGGTCACAAGAGAACGTGAGACAATCCGCACCAAAAGGTGCTAACGTCTGTAAACAACTGCATAAGCAACCATCTGTTGGATATTTTCAGAAGTCACTTCAAAGAAAATGAATCCTTCTCAATGAGGAGCAAATGAAAAACAGTTGTCTGGAAATTATAAAACTGCATTTTGATGTCTGGTTTTCCTTTTTGGGCTTACAAATTCAGGTCAGGTCTTTGTTGTCTTGCAGCTTACTCTTAAATCAGACGCTAAAGTTTCATTTTCCAAGAACTACAATCATCTTCCTAATATCATCCTTGTCATATGGTTGAAAGGTTCAAAATAAGAGGAAATATCAAAGAAAAATAGAGAAGTTGAGAGTGGTTTGAGGAAATATTTTGTTGTCAGACAGTTCTTTCAAAATAATTGGGATATCCATCTAATACAAGTGCCCATTGTATAGTCTGAGAGTGTTAAAGCTGGAGTTTGTGTTCAGCCCGTGGCTTCTTGTTTCTCAGACAGGCAGTGCGCAAACAGCTCAGACCTATAATGACTTTAGAGGAAGGGTTGTGAGGAAAAACACTCCTTTTAACAATGTGCTGAACTTCTGCAATTTCTTTGCTCCTTCAACTGATAGCTCCCTGAGGGAAACCCTGACAAGTATAAAACAGGGAGGGAAAACAAACCTAAAATAAAATAGTAAAGGAAGTTCTCCATGTTGATATGGTCAATGTTGAACAAATCATCTTATCTCATAAATTACCTTTATATACAGCTACGGGCTATAACAAATGACATTCTACGGAGACAATACTGTCTGAGATATTTCAGCTGTCCAGAGTCCTGAGGGCTGGCTAGACTTCCAACCTCGTCTTCCTAACATCATTTGTTGGCACTGTAACAATCAATGTGTTTTCTGTAATGCTACAAATTCCAGCTGCCAAGTGAGATAACCGGTTATTGAGGTTAACATCTTAATTAGAGAGTGAACAGTAAAGGAAAGATGTGCTTAAATTATATTAAAATGACTAAATGTGTTGATGAATGATGCATTCCATTTTAACTAAGTGTTCAGCTAAATACCATTTAATTCTTCACATTGCACCTTTAATATGGCAATGTTTCCATGCATTTATAACATGAGGTTAACTGTTGCAGAGTGGATACCGTTTCAGCGGTGAAAACGGGTCAAGTGAACAAGATTCCTTCCTTATATTTTGGCTCATAGTTGAAACTCCTTGTTCCCTCGGGTACATGCTGATTTTGGGTCCATATTCCCCGCTGATTCCTCCGTATGCCTTTGGCAATGTCTGATAAGACTCTCATTGTTTGATAGCATTTGAACACACACACACACACACACAAACACCCACACACACACACACACACACCTACACACACACACACACACACAAACACACATACACACACACAAACACACATACAAGACACACGAGGATGTGCACGTGCACCCAGTCACAAACACACACACACACACACACACACACACACACACACACACACACACACACACACACACACACACACACACGCAGCGCTGCTGTAGGAGGGGGACAAGTGTCAGCTGGAGGCATAGAAAGATAGGCCGCCCCCGCTACACAGTTAATCTTAATGAAAAACGAGTCTGCCTCCAGACTGGGTGCTTTGGCTGACATCCATTGATGTTCTTTCCTCAATGTATTCTCTGTATCCTTTTATATTTATGTATTTTTATATTTTTATAAAACATCATGGAGCTTAAATGAAATGCGTTTCTAAGTTGTTCAAAATATTACTCAGCTTTCTTTTTTACCCTCACGTATCAGACTGTTTGTGTGCACTAAATCCAGATTTTCTGACATACCAGTCATCAAACCTTGATTTTTGAATAAACAGAAAGATCACGTAAAATAATTTTTAAGGGTCAAAGTTCCCTGTGACCAAGGGGACATGAAATCTCATCTGTTGGTATAAAGTATAAAATGCAAAAAAGAAAATATAAATAAAAAATAAAAATAAATCAAAAAAAAAAAAAAAATGACATCAGCATCGGCTGTAGAAAAACTTATATTGATTGATCACTACTAAAAATAAAATTTATATACTTCTCTAGTATAATACATTTAAAGAAAGATCATCAGGAAGAAGAATAAGCTGCAAAGCAATTAGACCAGAGTCTTTTGCAGACAGTATTGGCCTCTTTCCTTTCCGTAAACAGAAGCCTTCTAAGGCTGAGTCCCGACCTCTCACCCCCTCAGATGATGAACTAGGAGCTGTGACTTCCAATTTGCCTGTCTGATTGTTGCAGTGTGGGGTGGTGGACTTGTCATGACCGGTCTGCAGACTGGCATGGAGCTCAGTTAAACTGTCTTGTCCTTCCTGGAAGTTCCTCCGGCAGGGTTTCTTTTCGGAAGTTCTTGGCGTGACATGGTGCATTAAGCATCAAACATGCATAAGTGAATAAAGGGGTTTGACACTTTACCCCGAATAGCCAAGGGCTTGGACACTTAATTAAGTCCTGACTTTCTGCTCAGTACTAGTTATTGTAGGAAGAGAAGAAGGGAATGCACAGGCGTCTTCAGAAATGGTACTCTTACATAATCGTAGTAGCAGGCAGTATTAGTTTAAAATAAAATAATTAAGTGTTAAAGACTTGTTGTATCTTCACAAGGACTGTTGAGCTACAATCTCTACTGCATACATTTCGTGGGAGGGGGAAAGGGCTTATGTTGACTGTTTAGAATGATACCAGAAATCTGAGGCCTATGAAGTCTATTCTACAAATCCAGATTATCTTTACGTTCTAAATTCAACAACCTTGTAATTTAAGAATTAACATTTCACTGTGACATCTTTGGTCACAGGTAGATCTGATGACAATGCCTCAAAATGTATAGTTGCCATTGTAACTTGCTAAATGTTGCAAAGTCCTGTGCTTATGGTGGATTGAAATAAGATAAGACTCCCTAGCTTGTCTTGATGTTGGGTTTCTGGTAATAAAATTTTACTAACATTTACGAGCCTAGACCTGTGAATATTTTTGTGTCTTGAGTGTCTTGAGATAACGTTTGTTATGATTTAGCGCTATACAAATAAAGACTGATTGAGTTTTACTGCGTGTATTTTGGAGTGTATCACAGCGTGAGCCGCGTACTTTCTGCTGAAACCTCCGAAGTGCTACACAAACTGGAGATTGAACTGATAACCATTTATTGAAAATATTCAAATCAGATTAAGTACAAGGCTATGGTGCAGACATTACAGCTTTTGTTTTCAAGGTTGCTAACTATCAGTGATGTCTGAACACCTGGTAAGTTTTCTTTAGATGGTTTGAAAACAATAGCCATAGGGTCCTAACTGTAGTAAGGTTGAGTCAAGCTTTTTACAGTTTTTTTTTTTTTATTTTTTTTTTTTCACAATTTTACAGTTTTTTCAGAATGGCATCTTCTGCTGATATGCTTCATTAAAACTTCATTTTGGATACAAATTTGTGATGTCACAGACACTACACGCATGTATTACAACATCTGTGTTTGTGACCAATGCTATAGCCACTTAGTAGTTGGATTCATAGACTGTATATAGAGTGGATAGCGTGTTTCCACCATTTACCATTGTAATGTTTTGAAGCCAAAATACCTCTGTCAGAGGTGCAGCCATTGTGGCAGTTGTGCAGCCAGAGTCTGCACAGTAGAGACTCTGAGGGATTCTGGGAGAATCTGAGTGGAGTCGGATGACAAAAATGATAATTATTTTTTTTTCTTTTGAGAGTCTTACCACTTCTTGACTCTACCTCCCGACATATTTTTCAGTCTCCTGCACCAAACATTTGCCTGAATAATTAAAAAACAATTGGGTTTTTGGCTGACTATAAGAGTGGACACATGCTTTTCAATGTCTTACAACCATGTCAAAATGTAGTTTCAGAAGGCAACCACATTACATTAAAAAGGCTCACCAAAGGTCCCTTTTTAAAAGATACCAAAATGAGCGTATTACTGTCTACTCTCCTTCAGCAATTGTTTTAGCAACTTTTTAAACTGGATCTGGAGTGTTAAATACTCCTGAGCCAACAAGAAACGTAATGACAACTGAAATTACATAGAGGAATGTTGGTGTTCGTAGAACGAGAGCCGGCTGCAGGATTGTGCTGGAGAATTGAAATGCTACGAAGCAGAACAGAAAGAAAGAATGATGTATTTGGACTGAGTCTGCTGCCTGAAAGGAAACTTTTCACAGGAACTACCAGGTATATGTTACTGACTTACTGAGCTGATTGACTTCCTCAGAACTTGATGAAACCTCTACATGACCGGGACGGAAATGATTGCACAACAGGGAATCGGCTATAATTCTGCCGTCTGATTGGGCTGGCGTCGTTGTCTTTATTGTCAGCATACATGTAGAGAGTAAATGATTCACGATAAGAAGCAACCTCCTACACACTATATTTAGCAGCTGTTCCCCAGATGTTAACTCAGTGCATGTTTCTAATTGGATGCTACCTGATTAAAATCACTGGTTTTAGGAAGAGGAGGTGTTCATGTGAGGCTTTGTTGACGAGGTGTTTGAAATCTTATCAGACCGCAGCAAGAAAAGACTCTCGTTCCATCAAATCACCCCCCACATCCTCTCATCACTTTATCAGAAAAGCTCTGAAGTACATTGGCTTTCAACTCGCCAAACATCCTTGTTCAGGCCTTAAGCCTCCGCCACACACTTCCTCTGCGAGTGAGAGTGTGAGTGTGTAGTGAAAGTTGCAGGTCTAAAGCAATTATGAGCTGCAGACAAGCCTTTTGTTACACTACGACAAACCAATTTCCTGAATCTATGGCAGCCAAGTGACTCATCACTTTACTTATTCAGGCTCCTTAGCATACAAGTGACACATAGGGCCCTTTGAAATAAGCAATATTTCTTATCTAAATAAATCAATAACCACCATCTGCACGCAGCCCACAAGATCACTGAATTCTCAATTTATGCAACCGCCGCTCATTTCAAAGAGCGGGCGATCAGAATACTGAGGCAAAGCAGCTTCATAATGCAGGGATTGTTGTTAGGTGAACTAAATTGAAAGGTTCCATTAAATAGAGGGCGCCTCATCAGGTCTGAATAATAATGACATTGGTGCCCATCTCATAATAAGTCTTGGCTTTATGTGGCAGACAGCTTGAGCAGCCCGGCTGAAATTGAATTTGGTTCATTTCCTTTGGCTGTCTAATTCTTTTGTGCACTTCTCCTCAGCTTGGCATTGATTGTTAGTCTAGATACAAGGTGCATCCAGGCTAACTTCCATCCATTGGTGCAAATACACACACTGCGCTTGTGAAAGACGCCTGGTGCTCCTGGCCCAGCGCGACTCTAAATCTCTAGCTAAACTCTTCTCTTCTGCTGTGACCAATTGGTGGAATGAATTACCTAACTCGGTATGATATGCAGAGTCCCTGTCTACTTTTAAGAAACGTCTGTTCAGGGAACACTTAGGCACTTAAGCTGACCCTTTGCCTTTTTGTCCTCAGGAGTAAAATGAGTCAGAAGGTCTAAGACACAGCTCTTAGTTAATATTTGGCACTGATTATTGAATGTTGCTGAAGGTTTAACTATATTGTTGCAATTATCAATAATTGTTATTTATGGCTACATTAGCCATATGGAGAAAAAAAACTTCTTTCACCTCAAAAGCATCTGCTAAATGAAACTGTAGAAATGTAGAACTCCTGGTGTATACACACACACTAGAAGAAATTACAAAGTCACTCCAAGACAGCATCTAAAAATGGAATCAGATATCCAGTTTAGTTTCCAGTTGGATGATTTCACTTTTGGTATTTAAAATAAAAAAAAAAAAAATGCCCCAAAGACGTGAAGAAAAAGCCAAGAAATAGTGTTTTACTTAATTTTTGTGAAGGTGCAACCTGTTTCTGTTTTCTGGTCTTGGCCCAGTTCACAATGGGATTTGCTCCAGACTTCATGGCCCTGGATCTTAACTGGCTCGTAAGGCATTAAAACACACAACTGAAGGTGAGTGGCCTCCATCTCATTATCAGTGCTTTAATTAAGGTGAGCAGCTTGCAGGCTGCACTGTAAACCAAATCTACTCTTTGCCATCCAACTCCTTTGGTTACGACTTTGCCATGGTGCATTTCAGCCAAGTGCATCGTGTCACCAGGACACAGTTGCTGTCAGTGATTCAATTTTGGACCCAAAGAGTATGTATTTTAGCTAATTAGAGAGTGTTGGGTCTGGTTCAGGCTCTGACCATCAGTCATGGCGTTTTTGCCTTAGCTCTGGGACTCTTTTGGTGCCAGTAATCCCCCCCGCCTTTTTTTTTCCTAGACAGCTGTGCAGGCATTTGCCCCCAGATTAGCACGAATGTCAATAATGATCACACTGTGCAGAAAACATCCAAGATGGCCCAGCCAAGTCTTTAGTACCACTTTGTTTAACATGTCTCTGAGGAGGGGAAAAATCCATAATTAGAGAAAACAATTGACCGCGATCTTCTGAGCAAGTGGATGTACAGTAAATCTAACCGTGTGCAGTAAGCGGAGCAGTATTATCTTGTTATACTATGTTTAACAGTTGTCCGACTACCATTAATGATGTCCACAGCTATGCCTGAATAAACCTGCCTTTTTACTTAAGCAGATGAGAGATGAGACTTCAAAATCCACCACAGTAAAGCCTAGAGTCAAAATTCCCCCTGTCTTTGGAACTGTTCGATAGCTGTTGTTGCTGTGCTTGGCACTATCAAAAAAACTACAAACTACTAAAAACTCAAAATTTCAACCAAAAGCTGCTGTGAGAAAATGAAAAGTAGAAACAGAGCAGCAACTGTGGGTTTGTGAGCACTGGTAATATCAACAAAGGAGCAAAATCGAAAAACAAGACGTTATTTCCTGATTGTTTCACAGGTTTAAACACACCAACACCTCCACACACAAACTGGGAAGGTGGATTTTGTTTTCATACAGTTGAAGAGGTGCCTCTTCCTGGCGGTTGTACTTCTTTCAGCTATGTACTCGGACACAGTTACCACACGGCTGACTCTGCTCATACACGGGTTGGTAAATATTAGGTTTTAAAGGTCCTTTTTGTTTTATTAAGTGACGTGTTTTGTTTGTCTGTTGCAGTTAGATGGGGGAAAAGGAGGGATATACACTCACTGGCCACTTTATTAGGTACACCTTGCTAGTACTGGGCTGGACCCCTTTTTGCCTTCATAACTGCATTAATCCTTCGTGGCATAGATTCAACATGGTACTGGAAACATTCCTCAGAGAGTTTGGTCTATATTGACATGATAACATCATGCAGTTGCTGCAGATTTGTTGGCTGCAGATTCCACCACATCCCAAAGGTGCTCTATTGGATTGAGATCTGGAGACTGTGTAGGCCATTTGAGTACAGGGAACTCATTGCCATGTTCAAGAAACCAGTCTGAGTTGATTCCAGCTTTATGACATGGAGCGTTATCCTGCTGAAAGTAGCCATCAGAAGATTGGTACACTATGCTGATACAGGGATGGACATGGTCAGCAACAATACTCAGCAACAACCATGCCACATTCGAAGTCTCTTAAATCACCTTTCTTACTCATTCTGATGACTGGTTTGAGCTGCAGCAGATCGTCTTGACCATGTCTACATGCCTAATTGCATCGAGCTGCTGCCATGTGATTGGCTGATTAGAAATTTGCATTAATGAGCAGTTGTACAGGTGTGCCTTATAAAGTGGCCAGTGAGTGTATATTTTTATGCCTTTCATGAGTTTACATGCCACCATGAATGTGCACAGTCCAGGGTCTGAGGGTAGTTGGTCTATTCAGCGGCATTAGACTGAATAAAAAAACTAAATTAACAGGCAAAACCCATCCTAAACAGAGTCAAGGTGCGTTAGTTATTGCTCATCTGACCACCACAGTATTTGATGAGCAATTTCAAGAAGAAACAACTCTCTCAGGTCTTCATAATTTGTTGCAAAAGGAAATGAGGTTGTTTCCACTTCATCCAAATTACACACTCACAAAGTCTGGGATTACTTTAAATCAACCAAACTCAGGAGCCAGAGCAAGAAAACCTGATTTGAACTGTGCCCCTGAGGATCTTTGGCATCTATCTAGATTAGCAGGGTGTCACATATAACTCAGGGGTGAAAATCTGTTTGATCCCCACATATACTGTGTATGTTTTCTATTAGTCTCTAGACCTGTGCGTATGCAGCAAAGTTCACACCTCTGCACAATCATTGCCTTGAGTATATTCTGGCTGAAATATGCAGAGAAAAATATTTCAAATTTAACAGACTGATTGAAATGAAAAGTTGGTCCACTTCCTGAATCCAAACCCTTCTCACTTATTGATGTGGCAGGAAGGTGAAAGGGGAAGGCAGCAAATTGTCACATTAATTGGGTCATACCTGAAATGCGCTGAAGGAATTTGTAGTGAAATCCCATACTCCTGAGAGTGTGTGCTAAGTTCAGATAAGCCTCCCCTGCATGGATTCTCCATCTTATCTTGAGCCGGCAATAGGACTGTGAGATTGAATAATCTGGCGAAGGCTGGAGAGCAATAGTTCAGGCATCCATAGGCTCTTAAAAGCAATTTGACAATGCTTCCACACTCAAATAAGTGTGGAAAGTCCCCTTAGTGTCAGTGGAGGACGCCACAGTAGGAGGACGGGCCTACTTGAGATCCTCACATACAGAAATATCAAATTATTAATAACTGTACTGGCTGTTGTGTACGGTGCAATGTCAGAGTCAAAGTCATATGAGGCTCTGTTGTCCTTTTGACCTGTATGTTGGGTTTAACTTTATGAGATGTCAGCCTATCATTCCCTGCAAGACTCGAGAAGTCTTCTTAGCATGTGAATGAAAGCATTTTTGATTTTCAGCATGGTTGTGTGCAAAAATCACAACAAATAGTCTTTTCTGACTTAGTTTGGAAGAGCTTGTTCGGTCTTGTTTGTTCAGTCATCAAATAAACCAGTCCTCAGATTTGAGAGGCCAAGCAAGGTAAATTTGATATTTTTGGTGTGATATAATAATACTTTACTAATTAAAACCAATAAAGCTAAAACCAATTAAACTACAGAATAAAAGCTTTTCTGTCAAAGTAAGTTAAGTTGTAAAACAAACCCATGGACTGTAAAATAAATGGATATAGTCTCTGTGACGTCACCAGTCTGTTTCCAAAACAGAGTTTTGAAGCAAATTGTTGACAGAGGCCATACTGGAACTGGGGCTGGCACCAACATCTATGGGGCGCCTGCCTGTCAACTAGCTGACATGTGCCTCTGATTGGGTGAACTCAAGTTCTTATTATCTTTATTATTTTCTTAACTTCTGCATTAGAAAATTTACAGTGTGTGCTGTTGGAGAATTCAACAAATCAAACAAGAAACCTTTTTCTTGTACCAGGCTGTACACATGTTTATTTCTTCTGTGATAATGGCCTTTTTTGGTGTGTATGTGATGTCATGTACTTCTGGAGCCAGCCTCAGTTGGACGCTCTAAACACTGCAGATTTTGGCACGACCATATTGCCTAATATTTATAGACAGGAGGTTGCCGTTTGAATAAATCACTGTGTGGGATTCCTAACAGGAAAAGTCCTGTCACAAATGTTCTTCAGTCTGGATCTCGGGACAGCCAGTAGATCTAGTATACTCTAGTATTGATCTTAGGCTACTTCACCACTCATACACAGACAAAAGGCCTGGGCTGGCATGAAACAGCATTGCATGGCCTAATAATGTCCAGTAGACTATGATCTGGTATGGTTTTGAATGGTATAGCATGGCATGGCATTGCATGGTATGCTTAGGTACAGTGTGATATGGGTTAGTGTGCTCTGGTATTACACCATAGTTTTATTTATTTCATGCCTGCATTGTTAAGTCTATTTAGGTACAGCACTTTCTTTTGGCTGTGGTTGTTTTGAAAGTGGTGTATACATAAATCTGGGTTGAGGTATGGTATGTTTGGCATGCTGTGATATAACCTGGCGTGGTGTACATTTGGGACATGAAACATTTTTGTGACACATTGAGACATAATTAACCCAGTTATTCCCACCCTTGCTGTAATTTAAATTAAGATGATCAAACTGTTAGGAAGCTCGAAATGTTCTATATTTTCTTGTAGTCAAAAAGTTGTTTTAAAAGACCAACTAACACTGAAGTCTCTCCATTACTCAATGTGGTTACTGCCGGTTGCTCTCATCTGTAACTCAATTTGTTCCCACTATAAACATAGAGCCCCATCAAAAACACCAGTAACCACCACAGCTGGGCTTTGCATCAAAGTTTTGCTCAAATGAAAAGAACAGTGCTCCTTTTTTGGTACATAATGTGAGTAATTGACTTTTTGTGGTCGTGATTCTTAATAATGGACTCAAAGTAAACTGAAGTTTCAGCGTTTATCATAACAAAAGATTTATCAAATGTAACAGTGTGCATACTGGTGTTTTGAAGAGTGGGTTTTAGACAACAATTCAGGTCCATTGCTTTCAATACACAGGGTTCTTTTGTGGCTAAGATTTATTTTGTTGTTGGTTTTGGTCTTTTGTTGACTGTAAGAAAACCTTGCACAATTGAAATGCTTTAAAAATAATATGCTTATTGTAATCGTGTTTTCTTATTTTACTAGATTTTACTTCTTACACAGAGAGACACACTGATCTTTTATTCTGCCCAGGTCTGGAAAAAACATCCCTTGCCGTCTCCACATAAACAAAATGTACACACCCAGAGTGTTTGGGTGAAACAAAAATACTTAAAAGGATCTTTATGGTTAATAACTGCCTTTTAAAGAAACACAGGTGTAGGAGCTGCCTGCCCAGAGGAAGAAGAGTGAGAGTAAAAAACAGACACTGTACCTTTTTTTTTTTTTTTAAATGTTAAGATAAGAGATCGTCGGAAAGTAAGAGGCTATGAAGTGTGAGCGAAAGAGCGGAAATTGAACCGCGCTGCCATAGCCCCAGTCAATCAGATAAATAACGGTATAATCGAGTTTTGCACCTCACATGCATAATTCATCTAACATTTAGCTTTATATCTTTTTTTTTTCTTTCCACAGAGTGACTTTGCTGCTTAGGACAAATTGTTGTGGATTTAAGAACATGATGAGAATTAATTTTCCTTCTGTCAATGCTGCTACAGGTTTGAGCCCAGAGGGAGATTACAGCAGCCTCATGAAAGCCACAGAGTTGGATTTCTGTGCACATATCAGTCTTTCATCCTGCCTTTGAATCCAGATTGCATCAACGCTTCACGTGGCACACTTGATTATTCCTGACAAGGATCGGGGTCAGAAATGTATTATTTCAAAAAGCAGCCCTTAATGGAAGGCCAAGAAAATATATCAAATTCAATCAGCCTTGCTCTTTGAGATTTAATAATTTCAAAAAGCGGCACAGGTAGAATAACTAAATTAGCTCATTTTTATCCATCATTTCAGCTCTGATTGTCTTTTTGATGGATGCTACATTCACCTTTTCTAATGTTACCTTTAATGGAAGTTATTTAGTTTGATTTGAATTCAGTGTGTGAATCAAAATGTTAAGAGTGTGGTTGCACACAAGCCACCATTGTATCTCAGATTTTTTTTCTCCCCTTTTTTTAGTAATATGCACTTAAAAAAAAAAAAAAAAAATAACAAAAATATCTTTGAACCAATATTATGCATCAACTTGTTAATGTCTATGGTATACTATCAAGGATTCTGATTTGCAAAGCCACCTATTCATTATACGCTATACCTCACTTATCATTGACAATGTTGCTTGTATTTCAATCCATCAAAGGATTCCTTACATTTGTTATTGTAACTCTTGAGTGTCCATGATCATTAAACAATCATTAAACTTTAATCCTTTCTTTAGCCAACATCTAAATCAATATAAAAGCTTCATATTTGGCCAAAAGGCTAGCCTCCATCTTCGTCTCTTCACCTGGTGTTGTTTGGCTTCCAAAGGAGGACACATCACAACCAACCCCTGATGCATTGAAGCAGTGGGAGGTGCCGCAGAGTCACCTGGGTGGAGAAAAATAGAGTGTTTTCTTCTGGCGCTGCAGTCCTTGGCAGGTGTAGAGGCAGCTCACTCACCACTCCACGGACCACCTGCTGCCAAATCTGATTTAGTGCAGGGAAATATTTTCTCCCTGAGACCCTGCCTTCAGTTTAGAAGGCCAGGCCACATGTTGTGAAACGAAGTAGGCCGCCAAACTAAACGGGTTGTCATTTGCCCACACTGCGTAGCTATTGATTTACTGCTTCGTGCTGCTGGTTTCCTGGAGGGGACTGTGAGCTCTAAAAAACAGAGCCTGCATGCTCCATCAAGAGAAAGGGTCCTATGACCAGGCCTCCCAAAGGCTCAACTGCCAGCATTTAGCACCATCAGGGGTTGAGTAGATGATCAGCTAATACACAAGTGATGACTTTAATTGAACATGTGTCTGCGGATATAAGAGAAGCCCCAGGTTAAAAATGTTATTCTACTATTTTTAACCTGGGCTGGTACTTTATGTTCTTGTAATTATTTGGTTAATTTATGAAAGACCGGCAGTTATTTTATCTTTAATAACCAAATATGTTTTTGTTTTTGTTGTTGCTTTTCAGAATAAATGCAACAAAGTGCCAAAAGCATTAATTGGTCAGCATGAGTCATGGGATATGACTATTAGTACCTTCACAAGCTGTTTGTCATTGCCAATGAGAAGATTTGGGAGATTTTTCATGAGCACAACCCACATACACTGCTCTGCTGCTCATCCAAAAAAACGCATGTTACTTACAAATGTGGAACCATTTGAAAGGGAAATAAACAGGTTTTCCAACTGTGTAAAATTTATTAAAGAAAAAAAAACATTATAACAGAGAAATAATCTACTAAAGATAAACTAGCTTACTTTTGCTAATGTTGTTTCAAAAATGGCAACTCCAATCCCACTACTTTAAAAACCAGTTAGGGACGCCGCTAAGAACACATCAGTGTTATGTTCAGTCTGTGATCCTGACCTGTATGTGATTGTTTTATATCTCTTTTACCTGCAAATGCACCAGTCACAATGATACTTTTGTGGAGAATATAAACAAAGGTCCCTTAAGCAGCAAGTTATAAATCATTGAGTCTACCACCTACATGATGGCTGCAATAAAAGACATTTAAAATAGCTACAGCATATAAGAATCATATTTACTGGCTTTAGTTTCATTTGTGGACCATGAGGCCACAACATTTCAAACTGTTTCATAACCCTTGAAAAGCATTTGGGTTAATTTAAAGAAGGTAAAATGCAACCAAAGCTTAAATTTTAACTTATCCAAGTCTTTTTAAAAATATATTCTCTCTGCTAAATTTTGGCCTTTGCATGATCCCTTTACCAATCCCACTTTTTGATAGCAAGGCCCACCACAGTGCACTGCTCAAGGACCAACTTCACTTCTGAGTCAAGCTTATTCCCAACACCTAGCATTCATGACTGGAGGTGGGGTAAAGGAAAAAACAAAGCACGGAAACACTCCACAGACTCCACTCCAGCCAGGACTTTACTGCTGTGAGGTGTATCGTGTGAGCCAGTGTGCCACAGCCTTTCAGACTGCGGATGTGTGATCTAATCTGACGCTGACTTTGTCTCCATCAGAAGATCCAACAGCAATCTGAGCGCAGTGGGAGTAAATACATCCAGAGCAGGGCAGGGGTATAAAAATTACACTGAAATGACAATTTTTGCAGCAGCCATGTCTGCTCTGCAGGAGTTTCTGATTCAAGTAATTTCTGGCTTTGACATTTGTTTCATTATGGGAGATAAACATCAACATGTGCAAACGATCTTCATTGTGCACAGTGAGAGCACAAATCTTCACAATGAAGATCAAAAACTGTGATTGACAAAAGGATGAAAATAATTTCTATGTGTATGTGCTTCACCTCAAATTGTCTCTAACCTGCTAACCTTTTTCTATCTGGAGTGTGAACGAGTGTTTATCCAAACCACAGCTGAGAGTTTGTATGGGGAGCAGGGGATTGAAATAAGCTTGCTGGAGAAATGCAAAACATGAAGGTCTCTTCAGAGTAAACCATCTCTTCAGATCGTCCTACTAAATCTTAAGCTTCACAGCCAGCAAATTGAGACGCTGATGCACCTCAATTATTCCAAAACAAGATCCTAACGCTACGTTAATGCAATCTGCGTGTGTGATTAGCGCTGGTGGCCCTGGTTGCAGACTGGCTGCACGTCGCATATCATCGAGCCATTACGTGCTGCCAGGGCTGGTTATGGAAATAAACTTATAACAGTGCTACCTGATGTTCCTGCCCACTGAGACAGGCGGAGAAATCACATTCATTTACCAGCCTCCAATTAGTGCTGAGCCCGCATCATCATCAATTCACATACTAATTGTCCCGTGTGGCTTGCACGCTATACCACCATCTGTGCAGATCGTCTAACTCGTCAGCAGGTTGTTATTTTAAGGGAGCAGGGAAAAGTGGATGTGGCTGTGAGTCACTTGCATGCCTGCGTATGAATCTAGGTGTAGTGAAACCTGACAGTGTATCATTAAAACGCAGCAGTCTTCAGAGGTAATTGATTACAGAAAAGACCCACCCTAAGGTCCATCTTGATAATTGGCAATCTACCTCACCTTTCTGTGCCCTTTTCATTGATTACTGTTACATATTTTCTCACAAATAACTAATTAAGAGCACAAAGCATGACCTTATATTGACATGATTCTAGTGTGATTACATATGCAAAATTCTGTAAGTGTAAACATCAAACTGACATTTTACAGCATCTAAGAATCCAAAACAGGTCTAAGTTTGTTGCTCCCAGTGTGCTATTATAATAAAAATTACACAGGCAAAACTTTCATTACAGTAAAAGGTCACTTTATCTATCAATCATGACCTCATCAGACCAGAACACAAAGCCACTAAACATACTGTAGTTCTCTCCTCTTCTCAGTTTGAGAGTTTCTTCCATAACTACCTGGGAACAGGATGACATGCATCATATTTTTTTGCACACTTGAACACAATATGGCAATTTTCACTTTGTATAAAAGCTTTTACCCCATCCTGTCTTTGGAAATACAGAAATAGATGCACATCTGCTTAACCATGCTGCATGCTGTATGACATTTCTACTAAATGACGTGAGTAACACTTTTGCACACTGTGAATTAAACCTGTGTTAATGCCAGAGTTCACGCTCATAACCCTTCTGCACATTCACACTGTTAATGCTATGGCAGGCTACAGGTCGGTACACAATGAATGCCTAGCTTGCAAACAACAAATGAAGCACTTCAAAGAGTGTGAGAAAAACTTTGACATGAAGTGATTTATTTGCTTGCACAAAAGTCTGGTTTCTCTCATACACATTTTAAATCTGTGCCACTTTAAGTATTTAATCAATTTTGCTTTCCCGGAAGATAAATACAGAGAGTCTGTATTCCAGTTATTTTTTGGTGGCAGACGCAATATCTTTTTTCACTCTGTGGGTCAGTACATTTCCATGCAGCTTAAGAAATCAGACTGAGATTAGATTATTAAAATGCATGTAAACAGCTTAGTCAAACTGAAAACTTACTGAACAAAGTTCGATTGACACAAGTAGATATTGCAATTGCTATCGGACTGCGGTGGAACCCGGCAGGATTTGGACTTAGCAGGTCTCGGTTCACCTCAGAGGTCTCTTTTCTCCACGTATAAGCAGACAAGACTAAATATACACTGTGGCTTTACAAATGAGCTATGACCTTAGACAGACTGCTGTGTGCATGTGACCATGTTGTTGTGAGTTGTTGCCACACCTGCCTTGAAGGAAAGAACACATTCGAAATAATAAGTTACCTCGGACAGTACATAAAAATATTAATAACCTTTAATTGTTCTGTTTTCATCAACTCTTGTAACTTTATAAGCTAGTCGAAGTATCTTTGTGTCCTACCAAAATTCAAGCTTACTTATTATCAAAATAGGAAATAAAGTAACCTCAGTTTGAGATAGAAAAAAGGTAAGCAAAAGCGTCAGAAAATAGACTTCTATGAGGTAATATCTTCTCTAAAGCTTGAACACATTCACTAAAACCTTGAAAGAAAATAACCTTTAAACAGTGGTAACCTATGTCCTGAAATGTACCCTATGTTGAATCAAGTGTATTACCTCATCTTAACTGATAACAAGAAAAGCAAAACTTAAATAAATTCCATCTATTTTAATTAAAGCCAGGTAACCGTTAATTGCTTTGTAATTATTAAAATTAACAAAATTACTGAACAGATGGCAAAAAAGAATGATTGAAACATCTGTGAAAAGTATAGTGAGGAGGTCTGAAAAACTAAGTTATAAATTCCGGCGTAACCCAGCAGCTGCTGTGTCGAACAGAAAAGGTGGACTGAGCAGGTGTGTAGCTGTTTACCCTCACATTTAGTTGAGACCTTGAAGGGGCGTCTAAGTGTTTTCAGAGCTAACATGGAAGGTGGGTGGCTATGAAACGGACCTTAGGGGTTTAATAGAGGCCATATTGCCAAAGAGAGTTTAAAAAAAGTATTTCAACAGGTTGTCCTCAAAAGGCTAAACAAGCCAAAGGCTGCTGTAGTGCAATACTGTGGACCAGGAGAAGACTAGTTTGAAAGACAGGCTTTTTGTGTTAGCCTCAAGGCTAGGAGAATCAAAATAGAAGACATTACTTCACTGTTTAATATGGTTTCATTCTACATGGGCCCATTGTGGACAAAAATAGTCAGAGTTATGTAAAAATGTAGTTTTTTAACAGAGATATAGGACTCAACTTTGACACGTATTGTAAAGGAAAGGAAACACTTTTTGGGTTGTTTCGATCAGAACTACAATTGCTGCTGGATTTGAATATCTAGACATCAAACATCGGAGATAGATTTCACTCAAAGGGTATTGTGACACAAGTCTGATCTTTTTCACCCTCTTTTAAAAGAGTCTATGTGAAACTGACAAACTTTCCCTGCAGTTTTCACAGAGCATTATAGTTTCGAGCCACAAGTGTTTTAAGTTGTCTGCAGTCAAGTGTGTTTCTGTTAACACATTTTCGGCCTGGCACCGAGTCCGATCACGCACCCCATCCAATCCCCTTGGCTGGCTGCAAAGTAAAATGATTCAATACATCCAATAAGCTTTTCTCTTTCTTTTCATTTCTTTCATCCGAGGCCTGCTTGTGTACTGCCATCCCGGGTCAGTCAACCCCATTTCAAGTGGCTCTCCTTCAATCTATACCTCGAATTTCCTCCGCGGCTTCTCCTTTCAGAAAGTCACAGACCCTGGCGTTGCTGTTCCACAGAAACACAAAAGAGAATAAATCCTTCACAAAGATAACGCAGTTTATTGTGTCAAAGAGGATTATTTACAATGATGCCGAGGCATTGTGAGATCTGGATAGTTGTTTCAAGATATTGCTTTCTGTGTCACTGGACAGGAAGAATCAAGTTTGTGGGACGCACAGAAAGCTATTATTCAATTATCACTTGATTCTTTTGGCTGTCTGGGTGCAATTCATTTAATATTAATGCAGTTCTCACATTTCTAGCTCACTAGTTTGAACTGGGATCATTAGTGAGACAATAAAAGAGAACATTAAAAATGTCATCCACCACTCAGGCTCTACTGACAAGCATTAGACCAATAAGCACAAATGTCTAAAGGATAATGCTCATATTAGGGTTTGATTCATTCACTGTCTCTATTCATAGCACCCTGTGAAACACTGCGAATATGACTGTGTGTGCATTATACCCCGCTCCAATGGAATCCTTTCTACTGGGAGCAAACGCACAGCATAGATCACCAAACAAAAAGCTTATAGGAAAGGCCCTGATTAGCCCCCATGATTATCCTCTATTCATATCACAGGGATTAGTCCTCTAATGTGAAAGGCACTATTAACCTTGGTACATTTGCAAATCATTTCTAGGATATTGGGCTTTTTGAATATGTCTCTGTGTGTAATGCAACAATGGGGAAGTAATGTAACCATGTGGCAGGGGGTTAGCTTGGATATATGTATTGATTTTCTTTCTCCTGTTGGGTGAAAGTGTGAGCTGAAGACGTGGTCGTGCCTGTGATGTTCATCACTGCTCAAAGACAATTATGGAGTGAGAAGTTAAGGGTAGCAGAGGGTAATCCTTTTACCAGGCTCCCACAGGGCTTTCCAGTGGGTTGCTTGATTCAGGATATTGACTCCGACCACTCTTGTCTGGCCCCAAAATTACCTATTGATTTACCCTTTTGACAGTTGTTAGTTGGAAACTTAATCACAGCGACCTACATTGTCATATAAAAGTACATTGTTGTTCAGCACTGGCTTCTGGCTCTTCTTTTGTGTCTTCGTTGTAAGTGTTGCTCGTGTTTTGAAGGCATACCAATGTATGTTGCATTCTCACTTTTTTTTACTTTAAGATGCTAAGACCCTTATGTGTATGTAACCTTCATGATAATCTCATCAATCTTAATCATACCTTATATGCACTTATTGTCAAAAGTCTTGCAATATACCATTACATCCTGAGATTGTTAGTGTCTGATGCACGACAGAGAACTCAAAAGTGTTACTTCATATTTCAAGATACTACAACATTCCTTTGAGTAACTGTTAGTAGCATGTGTTTAATTATCATCATTGTGTCTTATAAGACCCACCCTACTCATGAACAGGAAAATACAGAGGCTAAAGAACACAGGCCAAAAGGGTTCCTTGAAACAGTCACTTTGTATCATAATCAACACAACATTTGTTAGAAAGGCCAAAACATTTGCTGAAGGGTACCTTAAAAGAAGCTTAACAACACACTACAAACGGGAAAGTTGACATTAAGGGGTACCTGAAAATGGATGGCAATAATTGGTACCCAAAGAGTCTTAACTACATGTAACGAATCAGAAAAAAAAAAGCTAAGTGTACCTCAACGGATACCTTAAAACAGAAGCAGTCTCATGTCAGAAAACCAAAAAGACTCCTAAGAGTAACATAAATCCAGGTGATCTTAATCAGAAATTAATCCATTTCTGGTAAGCATGCGTCTTCAAGCTTGAATACATCAAACACATAAAACATCCCTCTTCCTCACCTCACACCTGGGCAGGGGTACCTCAAAACAGACTAAGTTTCTGGTAAAAGCCAGAAATTTGACTTGTATAGATACCAAAACATAAGAATATCTTTTTTGAGAAATTCACAGTATGAAGGCAGAGACAATACTCAATGTCCTTCGGCTCTGTGACCCAGGACCATGCCCTTTATCCGTCAATGTCTGAATTCCTGTTGGCTCCAGGATTGCTGATGTGAACTTTTGACCTCTGATATTGCCAGTAGGGATTAGGGCATGTTTTTGAATCACTGAGTTTGAATAACTTTTCTTGAGAACAGTATTGATTTTGAACTAAAAGGTAATAAATCCTGACATGAATGATATTCATTTACATGTATGTCATGTGTATAAAATGTTTTCATGGAAAAAAATATGATCCAGTAGCTGAAATCTCAGCATCCCTCAGTCTGTGCCTGCTGAGACTGTCTTGGATTTTCTCCGTTTTTTTAAGACTGCTATCCTGGCCTCTGATTGGTTAGATCAGGAATGCATGACCAGAATATAGAGGTGTAACTGTGGTTAAGCTGATGAAGTGCACGGAGAAAAGTTTTCACTATCTGCACTTCATCATTTTTTTTTTTCAGCTTTGAAACCATGACCTTAGTCTTTACTCAAGGAAGCACCAGGTTTACAACTATACACACTTTATTTTTTAATTCAATCATGAGTATCCGAATTCTAAGAGCAAAATGCATGCTTATTCCAGGTGCATGCCAATAAGGTTACTGTGTTTTCAGGCTGCAGTGAAAAAAGAAAGCAACAAGCAACCTTGCACAAATCAGAGTCAATAGTAAATGCAACGTCAGGAGGGGCAGCAGTCCAGTTATTTCCAGTAAGCTCTGCTAATTCAAGCTAATATACATCAGACAAACATCCCTCTACTTAAACACATAGGGGCCTCTGCAGCCACTCGTCTAAGGCTCCACCCTGAGCACGTAATATCATAAGATAAAGCATATTTACTCACTTTATCCAAGAGGGGACCTCATGCAGCAGTAAATTATATGACTGTTTGATATCGGATTTTCAATAAAAATGCAATTTAAGCCTGGAGTAACACATGGATCTATATTTCATAGTGAGAACACTTAAGAAGCTGGAAGGAAGTCTTGTATTTTAAGATTCTCGCTGACATTATGACTGATTAAAATTAGGTGCCATCAGACCTCTCTATTTAGCATAAATACCTTGATTTATACTTGATTCTGAAGAAAGTAAATTACATTAACATTCAGAAGATTCTCTACTGATTAAAATCCACCACCTGGTTAGACCTTCAATTATGCAATATGTCACTGCAGCAACTTTTTGAGCTTGATTTTTACCCTTTAATTGGGAGGATCTTGTTCTGAAGAGCTGTATGAGATGTTTGATCACTAATTTTTATCAAATAAATCACTGAAAGTGGTCTGTAGTGGTTTTTAACCTTCAGATTTTTGAAAACGACACATCGTATTAACTCTCAGACATTAGCATGAATGTATGTTTGCTGGACAAAAATGAATCATTCTACTTGTGTATATACCATTTCTAAGATTGTTTGCACCATTGTGGGAATTTTAAGTCAGAAAAACAAACCAAATGTTTCTGAATTTAATGTACTCCTCTTTATGCCTCTGGGATATGTAGGGCAGAGTCAAAGGATGTCGAAGATTTCGTAAAAGCTGTAGGCCAAGTTTGCCATCCTGCAGAAGTTGCTGAACAGTGAACGTGTCAATCACATAAGAAAGAGAGTGCCTTGGGATGTTTATGACAAATAGCTTGTGACTGCTAAGAATTGCCAGTTTTAAACATTAAATAAAGATGCAGAAAATGCAGGAAAATGGACAGCAGAGAGGGACATGGGTAGCTTTAGCAACAACTCAGGAAACTGTGGCATGACTAGCAAATTGATAAGCATATCTTGATGAATGGAGACTGAGTTTTCCAAATGCAGACAAGGTACATTTGGAATTGCAGTGCTCACTTAAATGCATATAAATAGATCCAGGTTCATTCCAGTGATACAAGTGCACTATGGGGGCACAATATTTGAAAAACTTTGAATATGGCTGACTCCAGTTAAACATCAGCACAAAGACAATAGCTCGTAATGGGGGAGACTGACAAGCACTCTCAAAAGAAATAAAAACTTGCAGTGGTAAAGCTGTGGCTCCAAAAGAGATATTTCTTCATGAAACCCCATATCCCTGGCAGCACCCCTGACTGAGATCACTTTATGATGTTCAGTTCAATTTCCCCTATCCAACATCCGTTTGAGCTTTGGCCAAACAGTAGAAATGTTGTATTGGATAACAGCTGAAATACACCTGGGGGGTATTGCACAAAACCAGGATAAGGGATTAAGCTGGCAAACATTGGTTATCCTGGATGAAGTTAGCCTCAAGTCGGTTGAACAAAAGCTGGCCAAGTTTATCCTAGACAAGTTACCATGGTGATTTATTCTCTGCAGCTAGCCTGCTCCAGACCAGGCTAACTACCAGGATAAGATTAATCCTGTGCTGGCTCTGCTCTCTGTAATGTAAGAAATGAGTGTGGTTTACAGCATTTCCATGCTTTTTCTACACATTACATCATTTAATCATCCTGCACCCAAATCTTAAAACTGTAGTCAGTGCATTTGCTGGTTGACTTTAGTATTGTTTATTTGCACAGATTGTATGAAGACAAAAATAACTTTTAACACAGACAGTTGAGAATCTTTTATTTATAAATACAAGTCCTACAATAAAAGGTTTAAAATGATTATAAAGAATATGGAAAAAAAACAGGCCTCACTGAAGTTGGTACTAAACCAAACTGATGTAGAAAACAAAAAACAACCCTAAACCTACAGAATGAGAAAGAATGAAAGAGGGAAAACAAAGAAAAAATAAATATATCACACCACTGGAATGGACTACAATATAACAGACAGTATATAATTTTGTCTTTACTGTCTCCTGAAAATAGGAAAATCGTCCTGTTTTAGGACTCCACCTTTAGGAGTGAAAGGGTCCCACATCATTCTGACTTCACTTTCTAACTTAAACAATCTTTCTATTCATTCATTCAGTCTCATTGTCAGCCCTACTGTTATATTGAGGTTTATTAATATGTATATCACTATCTGTCACAGTCCCCCCTGGATCCCCTCCATCACTGGCCTCCCTTTATTTAAGTCGAGTGCCAGCTCCTCTGCTGGGGTCAGGTCCTGGCTTGGTGGGCCACTCCCTGTGCTGGTTTGACGAGTCTTTTTTTTCACGGCTAAAATCGTACAGAAATTCTTTCTCAGCAGACAACAAATGTATCACTTCATTTGATAATTGCTCTTTGGGCTACCCATAAGTAACTTACCAGACTGCAGAATATTCTTACATTTGGTTTTCACCTGCTGCCAGGTTCTTTTCTGGCCAGACAGGTTTGTTCTTCATGACAGATGAGGGATGAAACAGAACACAACATAAGAACATTGGATTCAATTGATAACACAGACACAGAGTTGAAATTTTCTTTGAACTTAATTATACTTCAAATAACCTGGGTAACATGCACTTCTATGGGCCACATTAAAGAAAAACATAAGTATTGATTAGCGGACTTGAAAAGTCATCAGCTCCTCATCCTTAAACTGTAATTATGACAGTGTGTGGAGTACTGTTTCTTAATTGTACATGTTCGCGCTACTTACACATTAAGCCGGTCCGTTATTAACTGCCAGGCTTTTTCCCTCTCCTTTTTTTTTTTTTTTTTTACACACTGCCTCTCTTGTGGATTATATGTTTTACTTCTTCATATAGTTGAAGAAGTATTGCCTGTTCGTCCCGCGTGAAGAAAGATGCACGTCCTTGTTTCATTTTCAATCTGTGATTCTGTGATCGATCTCGTGGTCTTCTTAAGAAGGCTGTGAATGCGCACTTATCCAAATGATCCACACCTGGCTTGACTAAGCCGTGTCTTTTTATCCTGGCTCGCCAATCGTGCAACTAATTAATCCGAGAAAGCGCCGACTAGGTTTATTCAAGCCGCGCCTGGTCATTTATCCTGGATGTATTTATCCTACTTTTGTGCAATACCCCTCAGATACGTCTGTGGTCCGGCTGTGCTTCATTCCATGTTGACTGCATTCGTCAACAGACTAACAGACAGCATAAGTCACGAGACTGAGGAGTCCCCATGCGTCTCACTTCACTGATGACCCTCTACTTGTTCTTGTTTGGGCTGTAAAACCTACTCAGTCCTGGTCTGGCTACACCCTTTTGTTGTCATAGTCAAACCAAATATGATCTGGTTTTCAACTTCATGTCCTGCTCAATCTTCCCAACAGTGAATTGATGGGAAGAAAAAATCCATTGATGGAATAACCTGGTCATTCAGTATATTCAGGTGGTAAGCTGACCTCATTCTTTGACACAGACTGTTGCTGAACCTAGACCTGACCAACTGCAGTAACCCCAGATCATAGCACTGCCCCCACAGGCTTGGACAGAAGGCATTGGGCATGATTGGTGCATCACTTCATCTGCCTCTCTTCTTACCCTGATGCGCCCATCACTCTGGAACAGGGTCAATCTGGGCTCATCACAGACCGCATGACCTTCTTCCATTGCTCCAGAGTCCAATCTTTATGCTCCCTAGCAAATTGAAGCCTTTTTTCAGGTTAACCGAAGCTAGTGGAAATGCGCTTACTTTCACTATAAAACAGCCCTGAGATGTACTGCTGTTTTTCTTTGATTTAATTTTACCAAACGTTTAAGTAATTGCTGATCACAATCATTCAGGATTTTTTTACGGCCACATTCTTTCCTCCAATGATGATGATGGGTTCCCACTATCCTTCCAGTTTTTTTAAGGAGTTTGACAGTTCTTAACCTAATTTTAGTAGTTTCTGCAATCTCCTTAAATGCTTTCTTTTCTTGATGTTTGACCCTTCCAAAACAGACTAAAATCTTTTCTATGACCATGGGATGTGTCTTTCGACATGGATGTTTAAGAAATGAGGAGCAACTCATTGCACCAGTTGTGGTAAAATAACTTGTTGCCACCTGAAAGATAACCGCCCATGCAGTAATTATCCAATAGGAGGCTTGAACCTATTTGCTTGGTTTAATCCAAGTGGTGACTTTTTATTTTGGATACACACACACATGGGATTGATCCTACAAATTTTTTTATCAGTTTAGAAGATTGATGTTATTAGTTTTGCATAACTAGGGGAAGCTGACTTAGCTGAGAAGAGGGCACACAGTAGCTGTCAGCGAAGAGGCCAAAGACAGGCTAGACTCCTACACTTTACTTGGTTTCAAAGCTTCACCAGATGTTAAACCATGCTCGTCTTCATTCCAAGCACAAAAAAGGTCAGTCTACCCAGCGTTAAAGTTTCATGCACTTATCTTTATTTTTTACAGCAAAATGCCTCTCAGCAAGCCATGCTATTCACAAATGTATGTTTTCTTTCCCTGCTGGATGTTGTGGATTTTTTTTTTATATCCATTACTGCAGGCATTAGTGGGGTGTTTGCACTGTGCACTTAAGCTCAGCAGAGTAATAAACGGTTAATTTTTCACACTATCTGACAGAAAATCATTAAACTCAGCCATAAAGGAGAAATGACAAATAAAAGCTCTGCATTCTATTATAATTTGCTGCACAAGTTTTGTAGTAATAATAATAATTATACCACTGGGAGGTAAAGTCGAGTGCTCATTCTGCCAGCGTTGTAATGTGAGGCAATGATGATGTTGGGTTTGCAAGGCAGAGAATCTGCGTTATGAAATAAATATCAGTATTTAGTCTGAAAAACATATTAAGGTTTATTTAGGTTGAAAAATGAACACACTTTGTGACAGATTGTGTCAAAGCTATTGTGTTTTTTTAATGTCCAACCCATTAAAACATAATGTCACAACTTGTCTCTGGGTGACTCATTTCCCCACATTTACTCAGAAATCAGGCAGAATCTGCTGCAGCCAGCCTTGGAGGTATACTGAGGGGGATGAAAAGCTAGTTTAGAGATGATATCTGTCCATCTCCAGCCATGGAGATTACAGCCATGACAGCTGTTGTGGTGAACGGCTTACAGCTTACAGAAGTACCTGCAAAGAGATGGCTGAGATAAAATAAATTACCTGTGTGATGGCTGACGGCTTAAGAACACTGCCTCATTTCATTTTTCCCTCCAGTTATCTGATTTTGTTTGGGCTAAATTGATAGAAAGATTGTTAACTAAATGGGTTTCTCATTTTGCTCTAATCAGAGGTTGTGTGTCTGCCTGAGCATTTAGCCAGCCGCCCAGGCTACGCTGCAATGAACATGTCACTCAGTTTTATTTTACACAAGCCTTTTCTTGTGTTAAATTCTCCACCCTGCACTCAAAGCTCCCCATGTGGCTGTAACAAAAGACAAAAAAAAGGCCACATTCCTGGCCGTGCATCGTGATTTCTGATGTGACCGTGCGCCTGTGCAGCAGCAGTGTGGCAGTCTGCTTTCGTTCCTCTCTTGGCGCACTCAGCCCGCGGAGCTGGGGTTTAAAGGAAAGGCCTTATCAGTGTCCTCCAGGTCCTACACCTCCACTGGAGTCGCTATCCTCAGGGGTTAAGGCAGGGGGAGAAGTGAAGCCTGGCAGAGGAGGGAGGAAAGAGACAAAGAGGTGCAACAGAGGAGAAATACAGGAGAAAAGGAAGCAAAGGAAAACAGGGTGTAGAAAGGAGAGAGAAAGGGAAAATTTAAGTAAAACGGACTAGAAGAAAAAGCAGAATGGCACTCACTGAAGGTGCGTGGTTATTAGTCTCATTCCAGTTGTGACACCCAGCCATCATTTTATCAGCACCATCTGCTCCAGGAGGATTAGAAGAGTCATCATAACCCGGACTGTGTGACTGAAGACGGTTTGTCGTAAAATATGATGTACTGCGCAAGATGGCCACCACAGAGGAAAAAAGCAAAAAACAGAAGCCTGGCACCTGGTCAATATTCATCCAGCCTGTGTGTAAAGCTGTGTGGACAATGAGCTTTATTGTTTGGTCAGTCAATGCAAGTCATCCTGTTTTGTTTGGAGATTTAGAGGCGAGCCGTCTGTTGTGAGATGTTAAGAGCTGACCAGGTGATCCTTCTGCCTGTTGTGTCAAAAAATCTGCCCACACAACATCAATCACTGAGCTGAATAAATGAGCAAAACTAAGATAAATTCTCATGTGCTACGGGAAAGGAATGACTATTTACAATGCAAATATTCACACCAGTGAAATGAGAAAGGCTTGTAGCAAAAGTATTTGTTTTATCTTGTGAATTTCCTTGTTTGAGTGGAGGAAAAAGAATATGAACTGTAAAATAAAAATAAGCAAAACAATGTAGATGTAAAATATTTCATATCTGTTGTTTTTTAAATTATTTATCAAACAAATCAGAGTGTGTAAGAGTTGAATGAATCACCTCTAGATCACTCAGGGTCACAAACGGAGTGCCGCTCAGCTCAATCTTGGGACAACTGTTATTTTCAATTTATATGAACACTGTTGGTCATAGTGTCCCTCTTGCTATTTTTAAAAATATCCAAAGGCTCTCTGGTACATACAAGATGCTTTGAGTACTGTTGAGACAAAACACCAATAATTGGTCAAAAAGGATTTTGAACCCAAATACAGCAAAACTGGGGATGTTGAAAACCTGAAAGACAAAAGCCACCAAATGCACTCTCTAACACATTCACTTAAACCAATATTAACTAATATATGTTATATTAAGGGTGAAAGGGTCTTAATATGGTATCCTGGGCTGTAAGTGTAAAGCTACAGCTAGAAAACAGGAAACAGATTGGGATCAATTTGGATACAGAATGTTTAAGTGACAGGAGATTTAGAGGATGTCGTCTGAGGGATATGTACTGATAGAAGATCTAGGCAAACTGTTCTTCTATGCTTTCAGTATGCTAAGCTATACTCAGTCAGCCTCACTATACATCCTCATCTACTGTAATCATTTCCATATATTAAAGAAAAGTGAACTTCAACTGAACCATTTCTCTAAGGATAACGCTGCTAAGCCCTTGAGCAGAAATGGCCTTAAACTTTGGAGCCCTACATGCCAACCACGGTGATGTGACATAAAAACATGGTGAGGCCAACAGGAGAAAAGCCTCCAGGCTTCAGTCTGAATCAAAGGTAATATGGGTCGCTGTTGGAGCATTCTAATTTAAACATCTCTCCAGGGGCGCATTACCCAACACAACACGCTGGTAAGACAAAGTCCTCAAAGTTGGACCTTAAAATACAAGAGGCTGCATTAAATAGAGGAGGCCGAGCCATCTGTAAAGTGAGGCTGGAGAGGAAGGTCATTTCGCTGAATTAGGATTTTAGTTTGAAGGGCACTTGCTTTCTTTTACTTTTACTCAATATCGTGTGCTAGTGGCAGATTTGGTGCACAAAAAATAGTAATGGTGTTAATTCTTTAACAGCTGTTCAGCGTATGCATGTTGATTTCTGACTCCCCTTTTGTTAGAAAAAAACACAAGACAAACATCCATCTATCTCAACACTATCCATAGAACCTGAAAAGTTAACTAAAAGACAGCACCTTCTCATGTCAAGAAGAATCTGGTATTACAGCTAAGCTTTGTTGCAAAAAGCAGGTGGACTGTTTCTAGGTATTTTTATTACAACCATAGTGCATAGCATCCATTACATCCAAGAAGAGAGGTTTCTGGTGACATGCTGTTACAAAAAGGAGGTAAATATGATGCATTAAAAAACTACTTGCACATGTATAGGTCAAAATCAGTAATCGGACAAAAGAGATGTGGCTTCATGTTCACTGGGAGTGCAAAAAAACTCATCAAAAATTCAAATTCTTCACACTTTTTTTAAATAAAAAAAGGAAAAATAGTGTGTTTCCACTGATTACGTGACTCTATGACTTGCATTTATACTATGCACATTAAAAGCCTCTCTAAGGCTTAACTGAGTATTTTAGACAAAGATTTTACAACAGTTTACACCAAAACATCTCCATGTTTTTGCATGGTCACACAGTTTTAGTACATAATGTATTGTACTTTAAGTCTACAGGGTACTTTATTTGAAAAGATGATCAGAAACCCCTGCCCATCACATCTGCCTGTGTATCTTCACTGTCAAAACTTGGCACGTTTGTATCTAGGGCCCTGTATCTTAAGCCCACAAGCTATCTGAAATAAGGAAAAAATAAATAAAGTATCTCTGGAACTCTTGACAATGGGAAAAGGCCCAGTGATGCAACAAATACCAGCTCTACTTGAAAAAGGCTTTTACTGTAGCATTAAAAGTATGTTTTAGATGTTCAACCATGTAGATATTCTGCATCAAAACCGAAGCAGAATATTGTGGGATGCTCATTAAAGTACAAAATGCTCTGTAATTTCATTTTACAAAGCACATTGCAAAGATGGGTTGACAAAAGTGGAATCAGAGTAGACTAGGCATAAGGAACAATCTGAGGTTATCCCTTCTCTCCCATCACCCTCAGATGGGATAGTGTTGTTACAGGAAAACAAATCCAGAGCTCCAAAGGTGAGTTTTTTTTTGTTTTTTAATAATTTATTTTTTTTTTTTGTTTTGTTTTGTTTACTTTAACTAGAGCTATATTCTGGTGATTTTCAAACCTCACGCAGCTGCTGCTGCTGCTGCTGCTGCTGCTGTCTGTTGGGGAAAATATGCCGCACACAGAAAAGCTACCTTAAAAGACTTCACCTTCCTAATATTGGCAATGTAACAGTCATTCATGGACAAAAAAGAATTCCAAATTTAGCAATATAAGATCCACATATATATTCAAATTATATCTTGCCAAAGTGTGATGTGATGAGTGAATAGTTGTTTTTCATCTACATAAAGCTGACTCATGAGGACCCCTGATGCTCACATCGGAGGTAAGTTAGAGGAAGGCAATGGCTGCACTGTTTTGAGAAAAAGTTAAAAGGTCCAGATATAAGCTTAAAAGCTTTTTTACTACACCCGGGCTTTTGACTTACCAATTATTTCAACTTCAACTTTGTGCTTGAAACCAATTAATGGAAAATAGCAGAAGACCTTAAAAATGTCAACATTTAAATTTTTTTAACAATCCTGAGTGTTTGTTTTTGTTCTGTGTGTGTCACAGAGAAGTATTAAAGCTATGGGAATATTTTATCAACATTGTCACAGCTCACAAGGAGCAAAAACACTAAGGTGACTTTCAGAACACTTGGCAACCTCCCATAATTGCAAGCTTTTATGATGAAGAAAAGCCGCCTTTAAAAGGAGGCTCTTAGGGCAGGAGGGGCCCCAATGAGGGATGTGTCCTCGAACGTTGGGCGGGAACTGTTTGTTCAAACTGCCATTAGGGTACATTGTTGAGGACATACTGCGGGCATTTATCTGAAACTTGTGACAGCGTCCTTTCAATTAAGGGGAAATGCTCGACGTCTTGTGAAAGGAGCTGGAACAAAGTAGCGCATCAGGATCCAGGGTCAGTTCTTACCCTCTAAATTTAGAATAGGTTCATATTTCAGGGAATAATTTTGTTTGGTAGCAACTGTTTCTCCTAAAGCAAAGTTAAAGGCATTTTCTGGGAAGAGTGACATTCCAGTAATGTCAAATGAAACTTGTGGTGTTGAATGGATCGATCAACTCACATATTATCACAGTGCTTTTCAGAAAATGGATGTAGTTCACTTTCAGCCGTTTCCAAAAAGGATACAAACAAGTTTATTGAAAGTATCCATAGCCTATTATATTGCCAGGGACGTTCAATCAAGCAGACACTTGTATACAAAAATAAATCTGTCAAACTGAAAGAAATCATTGACATCTTGCAGACATGTCCCCTTGAAATGACAAGTAGGCACCATGGCACATCAAAGTGGAGCAGCAGGTGAGCCAAATCATTAGATTAGGCAGATTTACGGCTTCATGAAACTTGTTATTACCTGCGGCGCGCTTCACTGATGTTTAGCCTGATGTCTTTATGAGGGGGCCATTGTTCACCTTGGACAGACACCATGTGATGATTAGAATACCACAGACTCAATTTGACTCACCTCTCAAGTCAGATGAGTGCAGGTTTGTCTGAGGCATTTAAGATTTGGAAGAGATCGAATCCAACTTGATACAGGTTTGAATTCATCTCCTTGAGCCAGAGCAACACTGTGGAAACATTTTCTTTAATGGATGAAATGATTTCGGTATTTCACATAGTTTCCTTAATGTTTTATCTGACACGTTTCTGTATCCAGAGTTCAATTTGGACCAATCAGGATCTAGCACATCTCTTGATTGAACCTCTGAAGGTCATCTTTGAGGAACCACAGATGTTGCCTATGGAGTCTTGCATATTTAAAACCTCACATAAAGGTTCATAGCACAAAAATCAAAATAAAACTTAATCCAAAATATATATTTTTTTAATTTACTTTGGCATGTATCAACCAAGGGAGGTTGAATTTACATATTTTTGATGTAGCATCCGCAATCACTAATATTTTTTTTACCCAGATGGTACAAAAAACTTTTCATACATGTTATGCAATAAAGAAAACAATTTCTTGAATTTAATAAATTATTTTTGGTGGTATGGCTCTGTTTTAGGAACTCCCTGCCCTTCCACATGCCCATGTGGAACATCAAAGCCTAAGGCAGGGAGAGCATTCCAACCCTTCCCTCTGATATGTACACATGGGAAGCCTATGCAGGCAGAGCAGCAGCAAACATCATAGAGAAGAGCTGAGGTGGAGACGTGTTGCCAAACAATTTCCTGAAAGCAGACATGCTAGAGTATTGTATTTAAAATGCCCATTTTGGGGCGCAGATGTCTTAGCGGTTTAGGTCGCGCCCCATAAGGTCTAGGCTTCAAGCAGGTGGCCCGGGTTCGGGTCCAGCCCGTGGCCTGTTTCCCGCATTTCCCTCCCCACTCTTGCCCCCTTTCCTAGTCTATCCACAGTCCTCTCCTCTATCATTAAAGGCACAAAAAGCCCCCAAAATAACCAATATGAAAATAGAACACCTTTTTTGACTTTTGACAATCGAATGCATAGAAGGTCATCAGAGGAGATGTCAGCTGATATGGTCTGGTATTAGGATGAGCTTGAACTACACTGTGCTCAGTTTGCAAAACAAAAATAAGACAAGACTTGAAACTTACATGAGCATCAAGATTTTGTTCTTTGTTTTGAGACTTTTAAGGTCCAAAGCCCTAAGTACCAAAACTCTTCAGCCTTCATCTCTTTGAAAAGACAGAAATCTGGGAAAACACTGATATCAGACACAGATGTTCTCACCTTCTTTGTGCAGTATGGCTAGTTAATCTATTAGAGCAGCTCATTCCTATGGGGTTTTTTCTCTTGCTCACAGAGGCTCAACGGATGGATCATTGAGGCTTAATTTAACACTGCAAACAATGGAAAACAGCCGCAAATAACGGCAGCCGTCATGAGCTTATCAGCCTGAGCAGGGATTACAAGGGAAATGAATCATTAATACTATTGCCACTTGAATGCGGCTAAAGCATGATTGGCAGTTTGAAAGCTGGGTGTCAGAAGGGAGGGGGGAGAGAAATGGGTGGAGCTGCGGGCTGATACCCAGTGAAGCGGGTATCATTATCGGATAAGAGCTGCAGGAGGTCCAACTGAAATGACCCGCTGTGTGTGAGTGGAGGAATGAATGGAGGGAAATTAATGTATGACAGAGGAAACTGCAAGCCCACCACGCCTGGTCAAATTAGACATACACTGACGCCCAATCCAGAGTCCATGAACCGATGCTGCCCCGACAACACGCCGGCAGCAGGTGTTGAATGGTAATGTCGCCTTCCTCCATTTATAGTTTACTGTTGGGTTTTTTGTATTAACACAGAGGCTTCGGGATGTGTATGGCATGGTAAGCACTGCAACCTCTGATTCCGCCTCTCCCAATATGACACCAGGTAGATTTTAATGGCTTTATGGAAAATAGTGGGATGCCATGCTGGTGAAGGGGATTCTGGGTCATGGAGGGATTTGTTAAGTTATTACAGTGTCTGGAGCAAGGCCCTTATCGGCACCTGCCAAGTCTTTGGCGGACCCAGTGGGATTGCACTGACCCTGGTGGAAGTAATGGATATTAGAAAATCTTCCCACTGTGAGGGGGGAGGAATGGGTGACAGAGCAGGGGAAAGGCAGCAAGGGAGGAGAAATGGATAGAACCTCAAGGACACAAAGCTACAGTATATAGCAAGACTATGAGCAAAGAATCGAGGGGACACTTGGACAAAATGTAGTGCAGGAAAGTTCATCTGATGCAGTGTACACTGAGAAATGGTACTGAGAATAACAATATCCATCTGAAAGAGTCTGATTCATCTTTTTTGTTTAACTATTATTTGTTACGGAATACTTCAAGTTTTGTTCTTCTTTTCCTTCTTTGTTTTTTGAATTTTAACACTCCGCCCCTTTCATGCTTCTCTACAATGAGAAGCCTGTTTGTGTGAGGCATGAGTTATCACCAGTAGGTAAGCTGTACACTCTATCTTCCCCTTTTTCTAATATCTCTTATCAAAACTACTTTGAATCAACTTTCAACATCATCAAGATTAAACCTACATAATCTGTAATCTGCCTCTGTTGAGTTTTGAGTGGCAACTTAATTAACGTCCACAACTCGCAGCATAAACATGAGGAAGATTTGAGCTGCAGTGGATATTAAAGTTGATTGAAATTATCTGAAACTACTAAAATGTTGTAGCCACACTCATTTTGCACATTTTATTCTCATAATCTCTTTGCTTCAAAATGTAACAGGTTATGATTCAAAGCCAGAGAGACATGCCTAACATTTATAAAATGGTATTTGGTGAAAGAAGGAATTCTTGAAGTGATATGATGCCGTTTTTACTTTGAGAATGATTTTCTTCACTATTGACATCTCTTAAAACCACAGAGTCCACTTGGAGCTGTGGAGTGATGTTACAGAGACAGGTTTTCATTTTGCTTGGCTGAGTAAGGACAGCAGCTCGCAGAGACCACAATCAAATATAAAACAGTTTCAAACAGAGCAACCTTGCCTCATAACAGCTGACAATACTTTTGAAGTTCGAAAAAGATAAGTGAAGGGAATAAAACATTTTGAGAAATATTAGTGTGAGATGATGGTCAGACAGATACTAGATTCAAAACAACACCAGTAACACCTGGATTGCCATGCTTGCAGAGAAACATGAGGTCAACTATTAAAACCACTTTCATTCAAATTGTGAAACAGACACAAGCAGATAAAATTCTTCTGACATCTGATGTGATCCTTTCATTACACAGCAAAGGTACTATGCCCCTTAATCTAATCTGTGCCTTAGCATTCTAGTCAATGCTTGATTGGAGTCGAAACCACCTAGAGCACTGTGACATCTCAGCCCTGACCTAAAAGATCAGGAACTTGTTGATAACAGACCATTCCTCTTTTCCAAACAGTCTCTGGTCAGATTTTGGAGTTAAAATCAATTTTATAAAACAGTAAGTGGTGAAATTGTAAAATCTCTAATTTTTTTAAATTCACTTTCTTCCAGCTAGAATCCCGCTGCCTGCATATCCTCCATCTCTGAGTCTATCTGAGATCCATCGAGCTTTAATGAAGACAGAGCGTTACTGGTGACGACGCATACATCTCACATTAACTGGACAAAGCCTCTCACAGAGGGGCTGGCTTTCTGACAAGCGCTTTATTATTCCCACAGCCTGCCCTTCTCAAAGTCAAAACCACAAACAATTCCACTCATTTGCTTACAGATGCATTTTAGTCATCTAGCCAACTGTATCATCAGCATTGCATGAAATATTCCAGGGCAACACAGCTTGTACATCTCTCTTTGTGACGCCATGGGTCGAGATGAACCAAACACAAACAAGGCCAGAGAAATCAAAGCTGAACATTGATGTTTTAGAGTTTGTTGTCCCGTTGGTTCCTGCAGTAAAGTGTGTTTCCATTTTGCTTTAAAGTGAATCTTACAGGCAGACCCAAACTGGTATCCAGTGGATGAAGTGTCAGGAAGGAGGTAGGATTAAATGACTTCTTACTAATGTGCAAAAGCAAAAATAGACCACGGAGAAGCAGATTCTTTGGTGCTGTGGAGGCTTTAATGTTGGTTAGTCATTATGCATCCTGTGTAGATCTGAACATGAGGATGTTCAAAAATCGAGCCTGGGCCTACTGCAGTGAAGCAGAACACGCTGCAAAAAAAAAAAAAAAAAAAACTCCTGTTAATCATTCATCAGGCTCAATGTAACAACTTCGATGCAAAGCGTGTTAGGACACAAGAGGAATCCATTGTTTCATCTCTGCTATCATAAACCATGCACCAAAGGGGCTTTGAGGAGAGGAGAAATAGTTCACTTTGGAGATTTGAAACCTTGAGGATAGACGTTTTCTTTTTTTGGGGTCTGCATTTTCTTGTTAGGCGGGAAAAGGAAAATTACCCAGCAGTAAATAGATGAGTTTGATAAGGCCTCCTAAATATAAGTCTTATCTCTCGCTCAATTTGAAACAGCCACGGAAGAAATAGGCCACGTTGTCACTCAGGCTTTTAATTAAAAACACAGGGAGAGTGTTTGTGTGTGTATGAGTGTGTGTGTGTGTGTGTGTGTGTGTGTGTGTGTGTGTGTGTGTGTGTGTGTGTGTGTGTGTGTGTGTGTGTGTGTGTGTGTGTGTGTGTGTGTTCCCAGGGGAGAGAGCGAGTACTTTTAAAAACATTTATCCACGCTTAATGTTTATCACCTCCAAATGACCTGGATTTGTTATACTCATCTCTTTGTGTCTGTTTAAACTTGCCTGCTCTATTCTCATTCACCCAGTGTGACAAAGAGGGTGAATGAGGCAGGGAAAGGGGGGGGGGGGGGGGGGTAAAAGGAGGTGAAGTGACCCCATGTCTTTTAATCAGCATCTCAGCTGGGCTCACATCACCAGAGTAGATAAGACCACATGTTGTCACACAGGTGGAAGTAATGGCTAAGGAGCACCCCCTTACACACACACACACGCACACACACACACACACGCACACACACACATTCTCCTGTCTGATAGTGCCTTGTCCGAATGCTGAGATGTGGACTGACAAAGACACGTACGCGGCCTAGAAACAGAGAGCCGCTGTCAGGCCTGTGACTGATAACAGCTTGTGGAGAGGAGTGCAAGTGAAGAGGAACAAGTGGAAAAACAGGCAGATAACACAGTGGCCTAAATGTGATTATGGCTGCTCATCAGTCATGGAGCGTCCCTCAGAACATTGATCGGTGCCATCGTCTGTTTATCGGAGGCATGATTGAAAACAAACACAGTCCTGGAATGAACTAAATAGTCTGCGCAAGACTGGGCACCTTTTAAGTGTCTCAGACCTCATTTTTTTTCTTTGACTAAAAGTGAGAATAAGTGATGATCTGTTAGAGCCAGGCTGACAGACAAGGCCCAAGAGCCTAGCTGCCAAACCAGGTGACTGATATAGGGTCAGAGGAGATTAGGCCGGGGCAGCAAAAGGATAAAGATATATATCGCTAGATAACTTTTCCTCAATAGAAATATGAGACATGGGCGATATACTTTCGGTAGAATTAATTTGCTCATGTTTTGAAAGACAAATGATTAGCCAATCATATCTGGAAGAAGGAGATGCGAATATTATCACTTGGCGCTCACAGAGTGACTTATCAAACCTAATACTGTTAGTGGTTGCTGTTTTTGCGTCTATAATTAGTGCATTTGAAAGGCAGGTTACAAATGGCTGTGGCCATTTTTGGCGGAGAGGTGCAATGAAAGACGACACAGAAGGAGAGAATCATCTGAAATAAAAAAGTAAAGACATACATCGTCTATCCACCAATGCCATTTCTAAGCTTTTATTTTTTTAACTGTGGCTTTGCTTTATCACTAGCTGAGCTGGTCTCCACCCTTACGTAATGAACGTTTATCTCCTGCGTTCCCTGAACCTCCCTCTTCATCCACTGGCGGCTCAGTTGGTGGACCATCGCCACTGAAAAACCTCCGGGCTGTTGCCAGGGCATTTACGAAGATTGGGCCTCATTCACAAACGTGTGGCTAAATTGTGCGTACGAACGTTTGATGCACAAATTTGTGATTCATCAATATTTTCTCACTTGAATTTGTTCTTACTCTGCGAACAAATTTAGAACTTCCTCAGACCAATAAAGTGCACAACATGTGAGGAATATTCAGTAAACCATTTCATTGTCCAGTAGAGAAAAAGTAACAGGAAGTGCAATGAAAATATAAAAATTTCAAAGACTTCATCTTGTTTTCCCTGTGTCTAATGTTTCAAACACAAATCATTGTATCTCCGGCTGTTGTGAAGTGAGCTGTGCTGTGCTCCGCACCTAAAGTGGATCCAGTGTGAATGGGTTTCCTCTATCTCATAAAGACTGTGCCGCGGCGCTCACACAGTATTGGAGGGTTAACTGGTACCAGTCAGAGGGAGAGCCAGACAGCTGACCAGGAGCTGATTCACTTTCTCTCAAGATCTGACTTCCGCCTGAAGCCACCCAAAATTGTAAACTACAACCACCTTTTTTTCTTGTGAGAGGTGGGATTTATGTTAACACAAACTATGTGTGTTGTGCTGCAACAGGCTGCGAGTTGCTGTCCTTGCAATGGGGCTCTTTTTTTTCCTGTACGTTAAATTGTTGCCTGGGGCAAATATCTTCTGTTTTAATCTCTAGAGTAGTAAACACAGAAGACTTGAGCATTGCCTTCTGTTGTCTACCTTGTTAAGTTCCAAATTATACACAAATCTGAAACATCTTTTTGGTACTGGGAATTGAAATGTTATTGTTATTTTGTTATTATTATTTCACTTCATGTAAGAATGTGCACTCATACTTAATATCAACCCTGCATGAATATCTGAATGTTAATGATAGAGTTTAAACAAACTTAAACTAAAACAGGCTTCCTTTCGAGGAAGAAATGAATGCATGTAGCATACAAAAAATACTTCTACAAATAAATTTCAATAACCAACTGAGTAACTCCCTAGAATGAAGTGTCTGGGTTTTTGATAAGTGTTACATAAATAACATTTTATTATTATTATTATTATTATTATTATTATTATTATTATTATTATTACAGGCATTAAATTGAAATTGGTTTTAATATACAGCCCTAGTCTTGTATTTAGGTTTTTGATCCTAAAAGAAGAGTTTAAAGTAAAATCAACTCAGGATAAAAGAAAAAAAAACAAGAATAATCACATGAAGATGCAGAAACATCACTGAAACCGTACAACAATTATTTTAGCTTCAAGACTTACAGCATAGAGAAATATGCTTAACCAGAGTCATATTTGCAGAGCAAAACCTTTGTAAGCAAGAGCAACACCCAAAGGACCATGTGCAGTAAAACCAACTCAGCCCATAACACCAAACACACATACACGTATCAATATTCCATAAAACACAAGATAATAATATAGACAACAAAACAAAGAGCCCATCATCTAAAAAAACAGCAATCCACAACTGCAAATAAAAACAGATGGCAGCATCAGCATAAATAGACAAGCATCGGTTCAGAGCAATGAAAGGATAGCACAAAAAAACAAAGCATAACTCTGAAAGCAGAAAAAAACATACAGACAGAGCTGTTGTAATCCCATATAGAAATGTCTTTGCTGATGTCAACACAGCAGGAGGCAAACGTCAGCTTACCTACACTGGCAGTTATGAAGGTTGCATGCAAGACAATCAGCAAGTAAACATTCATGAAGCTACTTTGCTATAATACACTTTTCCAGAAACTGGCATTTTCATTTGGGAAACTGGAAGCACCTGAACAGTTGAGTAAATGATTTGATTTCAACCAAATGAAACAAACAACTGTAGTATACAAGGGGTCGAACTAACCTCAGAACTAACCTGGCGAAAGTAGTAAGCAGTACTCTAGCAAAGTCAATTATCATGTTCTATCAAACTGAATGAAAGAATAAAATTAAATTTTTACATAACGCACACCTTGTTGGAAACACAAGACAATTCACCCACAGTACAGTATCAACATTCCATGATGCAGAAGACAAACAACAAGAAATAAAAAAAAAAAAAAAATAGCTTGTCAACCACATATCAGCATCTATAACCGCAAATACAGACAGATGGCAGAACCAGCAACAGTAAAATTAGCAACCATCAGATCAAAGCAGATCAGCGACAGCAATGAAACTAACAGCTCATAGAGTGAAGCATAGAGCCACATTCAAAAGAAACATTTCAGCGAATGTAACAGAGTTCAAAAGGCACCAGATATGGAAACACATTCACATGGTGGACATTAAAAACTCAAAGCAGGAGGCAAATTTAAAGGTACATACACATAAAATGATTGGGGTGGAAGGAGTGTGGGAACAAGGGGAAAAGAATATCTGCATCAATAAAGCACATAGCACTGTACAACAGAGACAAGTGGATCAAGCTCAGAGGCAACAACAGGAACAACAAGGAAAGTCTCCAGTAGGGTGTAACAATGCTCGCTAAAAATACTAAAGCACTCTTTCAAACAGCACTTGGACTAGCAATATTTAGAAGCAGCTGATGTCCTTCTCATTAAAACAGATATTTAAACTCAGATTAGCCAACCAGTAAGAAGACAAAGGGTCGAAAACATTAAGAAAACAACCACTAACACTTTAACCTAACACAGCTCACTTTCTGAAGATGAATAACATCAAATTTGTTTTTCCAATGTGGCTAAGAGTAGCCAGGCTAGCACCGTTAGCAGGCCAACATACACCTGCCTTTTCTTGATGCACTGGAGTGGTTTTACATTAGTTTAACCAGTCAGCAAACAAGTGTATTTAAATTTGACAGTTTAAAATACCAACAAACTGCAAGAGTCTAGCCATCATCTGTGCCCACTGACAGCCAAGTACCAGAGCACTAGCATGGCAGCAGCTGCTAACCAAAGCTACAGCCTTAGAAAGTGTTAGGTGGCTGTACTGCTCATACCCAGCATATGACCAAAATTTCAGGCTTTCTGTAATTAAAAAAAAAAAAAATCATAAATAATGTGCTTAAACACATTGTAATCACAATTTCTCAAATTTATGCTCACACAAAATGCCCACAGCATTTAGCTAATGCTAGCCAAACACAACTAGTAAAGCAGCAGCAGCAGCAGCAAAGAATACACATTAACAGCCAGAACACAGCAAAGAAATCAAGACACAAAAATATTTATTTCTTACCTTTGGATGAGTCCTTTTGTGTCCACAGCAAACTATGGCTCCCTGATAAAAACTGTAGGAACAAAAGTAAAGAAATAGTTTGAGGTATTGTTTAGTGACAAATGCAGGAGGAAACTTGGTTCAATTTCTTTTTTTTTTGTTTTTCTTTTTTCTCTTTTTGCCACACAAAGTTGTCCTGAGAAAATCATTCATACTATTAGCTAACTAGCCTGCTGAGTAAGCTGCATTTGCGGTGGAAGCAGCACCACAGCAGAACAGTACAGTGAGCTGAAATATACTTTTTTAAACTCTATTTTAAAGGGGTGTATTAGATACAGCTTAACAAATATCAGTAAAGCATCCTAAAAAGTCAGGTGAACCCTGTTTTTATATGAATGGACATCTGGTGTTACACCAGAATCTGTGACCCATAACATTTTGTGACACTACTGTCAACAGTGGAGCAATTATTTGTTGACAAAATATTGACATTTTTAGCGCTGTTTCTCTGCTGTCCAAAAACTGTGACCCTATCTAAATGTTAAGTCTCCACATATAAAATGTGTGACTTGCTGTGCTCCACTGATACTGCCCACACTCTGCTCTGGCTTTGTAGTACCCAAGAAGAAGTCAAAGCAGAGAGACTTACTTAAACTAGCTGCATGGGTTTGCCTGAGTTTCAGGTCATACCAGTCAAATATTTGCTTACCTCTTGCTTCTTGCAGTGTTTCTTCCTTTTTTCCCCCTCATGTTTCATCTGTTTTAGTATTTAGCTTCTCTTTTGTTCCTCCTCCTCACATTTCATTCCACTTCCTGTTAGTGAGATCCAATCACCTGTGCCAGCCCCAGCTGTGTTTTTGCCCCTCACCCATGCCAGCTCAAATCTCTACTTTTTGTCAACCTCTCCACCACCTCCTTGTGTTTACTCCTTGCATATTTGGATCTCTGTATTGTTTCTGTACACCTTTGTGACTTGTTGGACTTTTTGTTCTTGCCTGCTCCTTATCAAGTTTGTTGGCTGTTTGGATTGTTTTGACCCCTGCCTACCTCACCATGCTGAACCCCTCACAGTAAGCCTTCCTCCATTACATTTGTTTCAGTGTAAGTCATTGAAGAGCGACTATTCATCTACTGCAGTCTGCAATGACTTCCAGTTCCTTGTGCTACCTTCTCCTTCCTTAAGCATCAGGGAAACACCTGTTTGAACTTACTTTTGAGTAGAACTTGATTAATTTAAAACAGAGTTGTGTGGATTTTTTTCAGTTCTTAAATTATGCTTAAATATATTATTATTATTTTTTTTTTTTTATTATTATTTTTTTTATTTTATTTTTTTACCTTTATGGCGATATGTCTAGCAATCCATGAAACCAATGACTCCATTTGATATTTTTGACATTTTAAATTCTATTTATAAGGTCTTGGGACTTAAAAGGCCTTTAATTTACCTCATTAACAGTGCAAGCACCCTGCCTGGAGACCACTTTGAACTAACGCAAAACCTCAGGACCCTGACCAGCATTTTAGCTGCTTGAGTTACAGGACTGTTATCTATCAATGTTACTAATAAGTCACCTTTTATATTAATTGTTTAGGGATATATGTCCAAATGTTTGAACAATGGTAGGAGGGAAGTGAAAGACAAGAGGGAAATCAAATTAGCAATGTGTGAGGCTGTCCTTAGAAGCATGGTAGAAGTATTTGCTTCTTATGTGGAAATATGTTATGTTGTAATGTATTCTTGCGACAAAACCCTCTGACAGTCATGTAATTATATATTAAGCAGAAAGAAGTCAGAGAGCAGGAATAGAGTGACAGAGAGAAGACGAATAGGTTAGCAAGATATGTATCTGCAGAAGAGTATACTGTTGTAGTTTCTGCTCAGTCTTGGTTGAACAGCAGTGATCATCCCTAATCACATCTCTGGTACACCACCCAGCCATAATGAGGAGGGTTAGAGAAGTAGAACTGTTTCCCTGACATAAAAACCCAGATTCTCCCCTGTTGTAGTGTCAACAAAGTGTATCAAACCTCCTATATTTATGGTAGTGGCACAGTTTTTGACAGTGTAGCATCTAACTAGGTCTGCCTCTGATCAAATGCTAGCATGCAGGCAGGCAGTAGGTGTATGAACATATGGTGACATCTGTTTACAAGAACGTCAGCACAGAAACATGCCATGTAATATGAAATAGATGAAAGTGTATTTATATCTAGATAGCAAATCATTGCTTGAGTAGGCCAGAGGAAGAGTTTTAGGGCAGAGGACAAAAGAAAAACTATGTAATATGATGTTCGCACAAGTGAAAATATCTCTCATTATCTGTCTGATTTATGTCCAGGTAGTTGTAGGAAATGTTGACCACTTATGATATTATTCTCTGCAACACAAACTTAGGAAAGAATAGGGGTTTCATCTTTGCTTTACACCTCTTGAGTCTCCCCTGTGGGTTTACTCAGGGGTCCAACAGAATCCACTTGTTTTCCCTGTAAAATCTTCACATCTATGGTGTGTGCATGACACACTTTGTCAGATTGGATTGCTCTTCTGTTTTTCTCTTCATTTCCCTGCCATTTCCTTGTGATGACAACGGGCCTGTGAGGCAGCTATTACATTTTTTCCCTCCCTCCATTTACCATTTGTTCAACTGTGCAGGCCCCATTGTTTTAATTTCATGCAAGAAGTAGTTTTGCTGTTTTGGTTAAATCAAAAGTGTATTCAAAAGTGAAAGGCATTCAGATTTTCAGGGCTTGAGGTGATGGCAGTATTTATGTTAAGTAAACATTTTTATCAATCAAACATTGACTTTAAATTTTCTGTCTTTTTCCTTATCGATGTAAATAACCAAATGAGGATAAGATGCAGACTTGAAATGAATCAGACTATTTGATGTTTTGCAATGCTTCATCTATTGACAGGAGACAAGACTCACATTTTCATGTGTTCTAAAAGCCCCCACTCTTTGCATCGAGCCACTGCGTGATCAAACGTTGAGCTAATAGGGATACAGCACAAGGGGGAGTTTAATTACTTACCTAAAATACTTTCAAATGATGTTTGGGCTCATGCCGCTGGAACTGAGTGTCTGGCAGTATGTTGAGACGGGAATTTAGAGATTTTCTGAGTCAAAGCAGCTGCCTTATTTGAGTTGTGGGATTTTTGAAACTCAACTGGAGCAGAGATCAATAAGGTGTAATAGGCCTGGGAATGAAATGATGCCAAAGTGTCCCATGTCAATGAATCTGCTTATCTCTGTCTGCCAAACTCCAGTCCACCAGCTCATGCTTACTCACCTGTAGATTACTGATAGTGTACTGGAGAGTTTGCAGTAGCTCTAAATAAGGCTTGTGCTCAACTTCTTGCCCTTGAATTTTCTGCAGAGCTGAAGGTATTTTTTCCTCGTGAGTGTTTGCAAATGTACCGCTTCTTCACTTTGACTTAAGGTTATCATTTTTAACTTCGTTACATCACAGAGAGCAATGCTTGCCAGGGGAAAATACCAGAGGGAGATGTATGGGAGCCATTGTAAGCCTAAGCAGGGGTGTTCCATAGGGGTGGCCTAGTGCAGCATGGGTCCCCACAAAATAAGCCATTATTTGTCCTTTGAAAAGAAGGGGTGGGACTTTGGATAAAACCAACTTATTGGCCTTTATCGCAACAGAGTGTGTACAGTTTCTTTGTTCAGAGAAACATATTAATTATTTTAGTACATGTTCACTTTTTTTTTTAGGCTCTTTTTTTTTGAGTCTTTAGAAGACTAAACAATAGGTAAGCTGCTGCGTAATTTTGACTTAAGATATCTTTAATATGAGGAATGGGTCATGATTTTCCATTCTTCCAGTTGGCATTACGGTCATAAAAGTCAAAGCATTGTTACGAGTATTATAGAATTACAGTTTCTCCACTGTTTTTACTGGTGCCTGGTTTTAATGCAACATTCCCACCAGACAATGGCCGTAGCATGCCCTAAAGCTAATTGCTAACTGCATTACATATCAGGAGAAGAGGAATGGTGAATAAATCCAATGGTAAAAGAAGAAGAAAGCATAAACTCCGTACTGTACTGTGAAACCCAGAAATGGAGATTCTTGCAGAAACAATAGCATAAATGTCAAGGAGGTAGTAGTTGACAAATTGCCGAACAGATGCCAGTGACTTTTGCATTGTATTTTATCTTGGAATGCCAATTCCTTCTATTTATCACAAATTTGTGATCGAACTGTGACGCATGTTAGAGATGTCAGCGCTGCAATTGGGCCACCACAGTCCCTAGGTCAAATCATTATATATCTGTAGTGATGCCAGAAAATGCCCTGTTATTTTCTCATTACTGCTACCCTTGACTTACATTGAAAGACTTCTGGAATTGATCACATAATGCAGGAACAAATGGCCTTCAGATAGCTCTCAAACACTTGACCTGGGGTCTGCAACCTTTACTATCAAAGGAGCCGTTTTGCCTCATCTCACCTGGATTAAAGTCATTCCGGAGCCACAAAATATACATTACCTTCACAATAAAGACAATAAGGTTTCCAAAATTGAATACAGTTAGAATATATTGAATAATTAACTAAACAAGAAGAATTTTGAATAAATGAAATTGTACAAAAAAAAAAAAAAAAAAAAAACTTCATTTATTTTGGCATATGTGGACAATGTTGCTGAACTCATCATACTTTATTGTTAATAATTTCTTCCACATATCAAGCAGGTATATTAAGCCGGCATTTTGGGAGTTAAATGAACATCCACACATAATTAAAATCTCTTTTTTTCTTCCACATTTTTTGTTGTTTTATCTTAATAGGGATCTAAAACATGAGGTAAGCCACAGGTAAAAAGAAAGTTGGTGGGCTGTTGAAGTAGGAGGTGAAGTGGGGAGGTGGCAGGCTTTATTGTAATGTGTGATACAAAATGTTAAATCATGATTTCATACAGTGCCAATATTGTTAATCATTAATACTCTCTGTGAGAAAAATTAAATTTCTTTATTTCAAAAATGTTTTTTTTTAAAGCTTCAGAGAGCCACTCCAAATGAGTCAAAGAGCTGCAGGTTGCAGACCCCTACACCAGACTGTATCTCACACATCCTAAAGGTGTTATCTTCTGTTTAATATGACTAAATTCTGAATCATGTATTACCTATTTAAAAAAAAAAAAAAAAAACGCTACTTGTCTTTCCTTTCTTGCCCACCTGCATTTCTTGCACATGCTGGGTTTGTGTCTTCGAGGTTGTACCATTATTTATATAAAAAAGGAAAAAACAGGCAAAAACCCTCTCCTGGCATGGTCCGATAAGGCATGTGAACATGCACCCTGCTATTCTCTTATCTGGCTGACATGCTCAAAACGCCCCCATGCCAGCGCTGAGCGTGACATGTGCAGCCCTGCATTATTAGTGTGATAGGAACAGGTCCTTTTTATTCACGGACGTGATGAACATAGTAAATGCCCACAAACACTGAGCCACTGTCGTCATCAGCCTAAATGAGTTTTGCTTTTCCTTTCTTCCAGGCGGACTGCGTACGGAGGCAGGTCTGACTGGAAAACGTGAGGCCAATGGTGAGTAGCGGGGTAAATTGGAGGGTGAGTGACAGGTTAACACCCGTCAAGCACACGGCAGGAGCAGGTGCTGATCTCCTGACCTGTCTCATTTGACAACTTATGGTGCTGATGGAGAGTGCTGGAGCTTGACTCGGACTGATTGCTCCTGATGTGGCCAAATATGCACTAGAAAACCTCAGAATATATTTATTCTTCTTTCCCCACAAAGGTTTAGGGATGGAGGCTATCAGTGTATTCACTTATTTATCATCTGCAACAATGCAAACCTCTAAACAAGTAAAATAGCAGCCATCCATTATACATAACAAAAATGCACGTTTCTCCATGTGCAGAAATAACACATTTTTAATTCATATTTGCCAACAATACATACTACGTCTGATGATACAATGCAAAATTTGCTTTGACACAGGCACTAAGCTTTTGGTTAGATCTGCAAGATACTGGTCTTTAATTCTTGGTCAGTTACATCGCTCAGAGTATCCTCTGTTTATCTGTTTCATTTCACAGTTTAACGGTGGACTGCTCCATAATTTTGCTGTTTTCTTGTGAGTTTTTTACAATTTGTAGGTCTCAGGTTTGCTCAGATAACACAACAATGGTGCCGATTTGTCCAGGTCCTTTATTTCTGTTGTTTTTGATGCATACTTCAAAGTTGTGAAATCTAAAGTAATACTTGAAAGCTAAACAAATGTTGCTCAAGTTAAAGTTTATGAACTAGGATGGATGGTGAGCAACTCTTGACTAAAAATGTATGTTTATAGAGACATATTACCCATGAGATTACAACCAACTGTAGCCAGATGAGATTCTGTACATCAATGCTGTGGACCATAGCATCTGCCTGCTTTTGTTTCCAAATTGGACTTCTTTTCTTGAATTCACCAAAGCTTCCTGAAACATGTTTGAGTCAGTCAGGTTTGGTAACTCCTGGACCCCCAAAAATTAGTGATTTAGGAAGATAACAAATCTAATTTTAGAGATTCAGTTTTGAGGTAGTGGTGGAGCAGGCAACAAGAAATGATACAAAAAAATTATAAATTTTTTGTGCTTTGGAATCTGTAAAGAGATTGGCTCAAAATGAAAGTAGAACAACTTTTGTGACAAAATTGTATAGTCTTGCTTTTGAGGAGCAGTACACTAAGAGTGATCTGTCCTAAATGTGACCTCAACCACACTTACGATGAATAAATGTTGACTTAGAATGTGCAATTTAAAAGAAAGCATTTAGGTTTGTTTGTATTCAAGAGCTTGAGTGTGTATCTGAACTTTTTATTGTAGTGTATGCTCTCTGAACCCTTCTTATCAGACACTTCTGGTTATTTATTCCCAGCTTTAATGAATGCATAAGCCACAGCACCATGTACTGATCTCCATAAACACCCATTATGATTTCTTACCCGCTGAGTATTTGTGTAATGTATAGCCTAAATTTCCCTGTTAACAATAAAGCAGATGTAAAGATGATGAAGTCTGAGTGACGTCACCAGTTGTCTTCTCATAATTGAGGAGTTAACATCAGATAAATATTCAGGGAATACAAAAGCTGTCTCATGTATTGCACTGAGAGAATTCAGGAGGTTTATTGTCAATGTGAGGGTTTTCTTCCAGAAGCTGGAATGGGATAAGAGGATTTAGAAAGAGGATTTAGCTAACAAAAGATGAGGACAGAATAGTAGAATCAATGTATTACAATTCCTTTTATACAGTTAATAATACCTGTGAGATAGTAGAAATATGGTTCCAAACAGCTTTTTGCATGACATCACCGTGTGATATTGGTAGAATTACAGGATGTGCTCGAGTTTTGGACATTTTAAGGTAAATAAATAGAACCTGAGAGCAGCAGCAGACATTATTTTGCATAATGTTGCCATGGCAAAGTGGAAGGAATGGAAAAAAGAACTACAGTTGGCTGTAAAACCAAACAAACCCATCAGAAAGGCAGAGGCAAAAATTGCTCTCATTTTGAACAGTGATTTATTAAAGAATATCAACAAAAGATTTCCTTTGAAAACATACTTCAATATATGTGATGGAAGCAGAGAAATAGCTTTAAATGCTCTTTGTTGGATATCTTTAGTTTAAATTGTGCTTTGATCGTTAGGTCTACGTATTAATCCTGTCATTGACCTTAACTCTGGCTCTTAAATTTCAATGAAAAAGAGAAGCAGGAGAAAAAGAAAGCATCAGAAATATGATGTTGGAAGTGTTGAGTGTATCAGTTAGCAGCAATTATTGCTTTGTTTCCTCTCAGGTATGATCTTTTGCACCTATTGTTGCAAGACTGCCCGGCATCAGTCATCAGGGTATGTAAAGTGCAAAGCCCCCTTTGTCACAGTTACATGCAAACATGTTACACATCACCGTCCAGGACTGATTTTGTGTCATACCTTAATCGCTCAAAGCAACATCACGTTGAGCTCTTTCCTCTCGTTCTGCCCTCTGCATTGACCAGCGTCATACAAACATGCACAAACAAGCAACTTTAAGGTTATTTAAAGGACAGTGATCAATAATGCTCCTGTAACTCCTACTTAATCTCCATAATGAGCTTTATTGCAGCAATTAATCATGTCTGAGCAGCCAGTGCCCGGCCTCCCAGAAGAATGCTGGCAGAATAAAAGGCCAGGCGCGGCCAGTGTTGCCCGCAGCCCACTTCACAAAGATCCCAGGGTGAGGGGGGAGCCAGTTTGAGGGATTACACTGACCTCTTCAGTTACTCTGATGGCTGTTTGATTATTTACACTCCTTAATCCATCAAGCTAGTGTTCAAAAATAAACCCCAGAAATGACTACTCTTTTTAGCTCCACATAAAAGCAATCACTGTTCCATTTCCTGCTCAAAATTGTTTATCATGCTGAAAATTCTCAAAGGAAGAACATGCAGTCTTAAATATAGAGTATATTTAGTAACTCATCTGTAAAACAAAACACTATATCTATGTCTGCAAGTGGTAAAACAAAGATAAACAAGTTTTTGTCCCAATGCACCCCATAGAGTTAGAGTGTTGTTTCCCCCACAGACTCTTTTCTCTTCTAAGATGAAAGGTATCTATATTTGATTTTCCAAACCTTTGTACTGTTTCTTAATTATAGAATTGAGTGGAAACATCACTTTTAATATAACTCTTAAATAATACTCATTTTTACCCTCCAAGATTTTAAAAATTAAACTTCATCGCTTAAGTTTCACTGCTTCTGCACAAGTGATTCATAGCCTGTCCTCCAGACATGTGTCTCCAGGGTCAGATGATGTTATCAGAGTTTCTGTGTTTAGAATTAAAATCTCCTGGGTTCCATAAAAGATCTCCTCGTGTCACTTTGGATTATATGCGTCTATGAAACCTCAGACATGTCTGCACTTGATTTTAGTAGGACGTCCAAATCTGTGAAATTGATGACACATTTTCGCAGCAAGATCAAGCCTTCCTCTTTTGGGGGGTTTTCACAAATGGATACTAAATTCTCTGTCTGAAGATGGGAAGCAAGTGAGGCAGGTTGGAGAGGTAGCAGGCGGTAGATGAGGTGGACACAGCGTGGCCCTCTTATGATGAATGATTCAGCTGCATTTAGAAAACTATTGATTCCGTCCTGGGCCTAATAGAAGGTGATGATGGCACAGAGGTGAATCCATTACCCGGTGGGAAGCTGCGTCAGGTACGCACAGGGCTAATGTGTGTCCTTTCCCATTTGTCATCACCAGCATGTACGCAACTGGAGGAGCATGCAAGTGTGGCATAACGGGTGTGCCTCTGTCCTCTACGCCCCTCGATGGGGACGAGAGTAGCGTCTATAAATTTCATCGGCGACTCCAAAACAGAGCCAAAAGATGCCACCACTCTGTGTCCTTCCACCTGAGCAATCTGCACATCAAACCCAGACAGGGAAAAAAAGGTAAAGGGAAACAAAGCAGCTGTCTTTACTCAGTCAGGATCCTCTCTGTTCACATCTAAAGCAGTGCTGTGCTGGCTGGGAGAACTGCAGATGACCCTGTGCAATCAATACGTCTGCAGGGACCGCTGTGCATTTGTAGAAAACAAGCACTTCTCATGACGGAACACAATATACCTTTATTTACAGTTCAGGGGGATCTAACACCGTAGCCTTCATGTTGTCTTAGTTGACCTTTTTTTGTGTCTAAATGCAACTTAACTGGTAAAAGAGTGAAATATTTTTTTTGTTTTTATAAAGACTTTAACAAACTTTGTGCAACTTTATTTTGTGGTGATTTTGGTGCCACCTTGTGGACAAAGCACTGCCTCTTCCTTTGCTGAGTTTGTCCTGTGCATGTATCATATATTTTATAGATTTTTTTTATTTTTATTTTTTTTGTGGGAAGCATAGACCGTAAAAAAAATGGATGTCCACTTGCTCAGCTCTAAGTGAGGTCTCCACAAAAACTGCTCCCCCTGGTGGCTGGCTGCAGTATAGGTTTAAAAATATGGCGCTCCAGCCATTCCAGGTGGGCTGTGGTCAAACCTTAAAAAATTATTACACCACGTAGAAATGTTTCTCACGTCCGATTGTTGCGGTGATTTGAAGATATTATTTGGCTGTCTTGTATCCAAGTCCTCTTTTTTCTGAGAAGTTTCATTTTCATTGGTTATATGAGGTTAAAAACGAGGCTTATGTAACGTTTAAGGATGATTGACAGCTGCCGTTCTCCAGTATTTTTTCGGGGACTGTAAAATATGTCGGGAGGTAGAGTCAAGAAGTGATTAGACTCTCGATAGAAAAATAATTATTATTATTTGTGTCACCCAGCTCTACTCAGATTCTCCCAGAATTCCTCATTGTCTCTACTGCGCAGACTCTGGCTCCAAACTGCTACAATGGCTGCGCCTATGACATGGGTATTTTGGCCTCAAAACCTTATAATGATAAATGGCGGAGCCACACTGTCCACATTATATACAGTCTATGGTGGGAAGAAAAACATTTCCTTCTGAGTAACTGCCAAAAATACCAATGAAAGACAATATTTTTTTTTTATTATAAATATAAGAAAACTTGTTTTTATTATGGACTCTGAATATCAATCTCCTACAATCAGAATTAAATATCATGCCTCCATGTGTGCTGACATGATGGTAAAAGACACACATTTAACTTACTGATAAAATGGTGTAGCTCCCAAGCTTCTCTAAAAAGTAAATGCTTGCGTAAAAATTAGTAATAGTAATAAGTATGCTACAAAACTCACTCTAAAACCAGCTGATCTTGAGGCCAGACAACTTCAGCCTCCTGCTCAACTGGCCACCTGATCTACCTTCATATCCAAAAATTGATGTTGTGGTATCTGCTGTCACCTGCCTATGATACCAGCTTCCTCTGCAGACTGCCTTGCTGCCCAGCTCCTTCCCATATGCTGTGCCTGATTTTACCAGTGTTGTCACAGAGCCCCACTCTGTTCTGGGACTCTGCTGCTGCTTTCCCCACCTCAGGTTATGGCATTCCACATGTGCATGCAGAAGAGCAGGGAGCTCCTAGAACAGAGCCATACCTCCGCATATTACTTGCTGCATCCAAAAGAGTCAGGCAGATTTTCAGACCTGTACTGCAGTCACGCTCTAGGGGGAGCTCTGAAGATTTCTGCATCACTAAGATTGCTCTTGTTCTGTCTATTGTTTTTTAAGACTGCATTCTGTGAATTGCTTCCCTTCTCGCCTGAAAGTGATGATATTTAGCTCTAAATAAAACTCTTTGGTGTTTTTCTTGTTTATAAAGAAGCATTGGCAATAAGTGAGTCCTTCATTAGAAACTCCCAGCTCTTTGATGAATTTGACATCTTCCTAAATCTATTTGATTCTGACATTGGAAGCCTAAAGTAAAACACTCCATTGTGAGTTTGCCAGATCAATACTCTATTATTCTTCAACTATGAATTAAAAACTGAACCCAGCCAAACTAACAATCCATCTCAATGTCAGCAGAAGAGGCATCTGGCCACTGCCAACAAGGTCAGAGAGGTTTAAAAACAAACAGTCCTCTTGATGTGATGCTTTTTGCCATGTCCCTGGCACTGCCATGGGCTGAATTGCTTCTCTGTTTCCATGAAGGTCTTGTAACATTTGATTAGAAAGCCTTTTGGAAGTTCCTGCATGCTTCGGCTGCAGTCGTTTGAAGTGTGTGCCGCTCAGTGGAACTGTATCAACTGCAGCTGTGAAGCCTTTGAGGCCTTTTCTCTTAGAATCCTAAAAGGTGTGTCACTCCTTCCTGAAATCTTTTGATTCACTCTCTGCCTCTTGATTAAGAGAGAATGAGGAGCTCAAGAAACCTGGAGCTTCATTCCCTCTCCTGCATATTTGATTTCAAAGCACCTCTCAAACACTTTGGCTCAATGCTGAATGTATCTAGGATATTAAATATCATACCCAAGCTAGAGCAGCTTCTTGCCTCACATTTTATTTACCCATGGAGGAAAATTATACTTATGTTTGATATCAAAGTCAAATTTTTTACAAGACTTTTTGAAGGCTAGCAGTCCTTCTATAGTTCAATAATAATTGGGTTTAACTTCTCCTTAGATGCTATTCATCACTTTTCAAAGCATCTTAGTGTGTTTGTTGAGTCCTAACTTTCACACAACTTTAGAATGAAGTGGTAAAGTATCATTTTTGAGGTTATTTGTTACTTTTATGACCAGGGGCTATATTTTAAAAGGTTTAATCTAGATAAAAATCACCTAGATTTGGTTATCTATGTTTTGTGTCACCAAAATTAAAACGAGAAGGAAGGTTGTGAAGAGAGACCTTTGAATGAGGACAGACATTAATTTATCTAAAAGGGTACACTTTTTTTGCATGTGTAATATTTGTTATTTTCTCGATGTAGATTTAGCGCCTGCATGTGCTAAAATTTGGTTTAATTAACAGGTAAGATTTAGCATCAAAATAATCTGAAATTAAGTAAATGATTTCCAACACTGGCAGAGGAATCAGGAGTATTTTTTGATAATAGATGGGGTTTTTTTGTTTTGTTTTGTTTTGTGTTTTTTTGAAAGAAGATCTAGAGTAAATCCAAACATAAGCTGCATTTGCTTAATACCAGAATCATTACTGTTCGTCTTTCCATAGTGCTAATTCCACATTCTATGTCTTTGTGCTGTATGCTCTCCTCTCTTTATCAGAACACACAGCCGTCAGCTCAAGGGGATAGTATTTTTAGCTCTGGAGAAAAAAAGGAAAAACCTGCACAGAGCTTATTTACCACCATCATATCATCAAACTGTCAAGAAGCATCTTTTGCCGACTAAACCTTTCGCATATCTGTGTACTCATAATTGATTCTCTGTTATATCGCCAGCAAAATGCCACCAAGATAACTGAGCAGTGCAGCGTGGATGGTATAAAACCCTCACTGAGGTTTGATAGACTGTCACATCTTATCGCAACTTTGAAACAGTGAGAGTGGGGAGGGAGAGGGAGAAGGTGAATATGCACTCAACTCCTGTACCTCAAAAGGTGTTTCTGTGCTAAACACTTTCAAAGCACTTTGCCTTGAAAACATTTTGTAATTTTTTTTTTCCAGGTGAGTGGAAACGTAGGGATTAAGCGAGAAAGGGGAAACAACTGACTTCAAGCAACAAACTTAAGTATTTGAAAAAAAAAAAATGTACAAGTTGGTGTTTGGAACTTTCAGTACAAGCTGTGCAAGGTGCAGATAGAAATGTGGGCGCAGCAAACACAAGAGAGCAGACACAGTGGTGATGGCTTTTCATTAAGTAGGACAAGTGGAGCAATACTTAAAGCTGTACAAATTAACCTCATTTAATGTACTTGACCCTTATTTGTTAATGGCATTTGCAATGAGAATGGTAGCAGATGGTTAGGCATTGTAATATTGGCAACAACTCATTATTTTAGACAGAGGCAGACAAAAGCAGGCTTTTAGTTTGCAAATGATGATTGATGACTGAAAAAAAACTACTACTTGCAGATTTGATCTTCTTAAGCTTACTAACTGAGTGAGACATCTCTGTCATAATTAAAAAAAAAAAAAAAAACTAAAACTTCAAAATTAAAATACAAAGATTTATGTTTCATTGTTTGTATTTTCAAGCAACTTACTCAAGAAGAGGACATCTGGTGAGACAACAAATGGAAAACTTGGCAGATAAAATATTGCAAAACAAAAGATTGTGATTGCTAGAGTTCTGAAACGGCAGCATCACAAACCTCACAATGAAAAGTGGGAACAATAGGCATGGCATGTTTATCTATAGTTGAAAAAGTAGGCTGTACTGGGAGGACAGACCTGTAATAGTGTGTACAGTTTCAACACAAGTAACCCCACTATAAAATCAATCATATATAAGGTTATCATCTTAATCAGAACAAATGAGCTACAGGACCATGGACAGCGACACTCCACTCTAACAGTGAAGAGATTATCAGTCTACGTCATCATAAAGCTGTGCACGCAACTTGACGCAGGAGCAGCATTTAGCGCCATTTATTCAGACAAGTTAGCATTTTTTTAAACACTAAACTTCAACCTGTTAGCAGCATAAAAATGTACAGTTGTTTTCTAGTCAATCGTCAGAAACAATACTACACAGCAGAGGCAACTTCTGTCAAGTTTTGACCATTACAGCGCAACCGGTGTTTGGGAGTTAATAGCAACCATGCCAACTAGGGACTTTCAGCCGACGGTAGCAGTGATTAATGGTCGAGAGTCACCAGTTAACACGGTCACACTTTACACGGATACACCAGCGATGTCTCCGGGTGTGTAATTAAATGTGTATTCTTTATCCAACCTTGGTTAACCAGGTTTGACTTCAAACAAGCAATAATAACTGTTGATACTCAAAACACAGATTTGACTTTGCTTATTTAATGAAAAAGTTGGTTTGGGGCTTAGGTTATGACCAAACATGGACTCAATAGACTGTAGCCTAAATAATGAGTGAACCTATATCAACAGAAACAGAATTTATGACCAAAGTAAAACTATGTAAATTTATGAAATGATGAACCAGTCTATTAACCCTGAAATACACAACTATTAATATTGTGATTTGGTGCTGAATGAAATTTATTATTAACACTTTTCATCATATTGATATTTTTTTTTCTGTAATTCCATTTGTGCAATTTCAACCATATAATGTTTGTCATCTGCATCCCTATGTGATTTATTCTTCTTCTGTGGTTTCATCAGCATCTTGAGAAATTTTGACATCTCATCCTGGCAGTTTGACTTTGAACTGTAAAATGAAACTACTCATTTAAATGCCTTTAAGAACATAGAGCCAATGCTGATGATTTCTAAACACATAATAAAAATAAAACACCATGGGAAGAGGTTTTTGGATATTTCCTCTGAAAAACTCGCCACATTAAATTAAAGGCATAATAACAGTGCAAGCCTGCCACACCCTGCTGTGCTGAGACTTAAAAAATACCCTCCAACAAAGAACACAATCAGCCATCTTCCTCAGCCCATCCCCTGCACCAACCCCCCCTCCGTCATCCCCCAACCCCTGTGTGTGCCAGCTTTGAACGTCAGCCGCACAAGCGACTCCCCGAGTCATATGAAATCACAAACGTCAACCGTCACATCACATATTTATCTGGAAAAACGACTCTGACAGAGTTCTGCTGGGTCTCGCTAATCAGGAATGCTTTGCTACGTTGAAAGGCATCACATTATGACTTTAAACGTCAGATTTTAATATCAGATTGGCTTTTCTGATCTCGAACACATCAAAAGTGACTCCCTGCAAAATGATATAATTTTTCTTCATTAAACATTCAAGCCTTTTAAATTGGATGTGGTTTGAAAGTCAAATCTGGTCATATCTATAACAACTATTGCAAAAGCATTGCTCTTGAGGTTAGACTCAAAGTAGAAACCAGCACAGGGAGGGGGTGAAGAAACGTCCTGATAAGCAAACTTTATCTTGAAACAAGCAAAAAGTTGCTAAAGCTATTGACAAACACTATCAGAGGAGGACAGGCCAGATTCACCTTTAAAAAAAGCTACTTTTTCAGATTTTCTTGCACTTTTATAACATTCATGCATCTCCTCTAAATCTACAACATCTCTCCACAGCAACATTTCACTCAGCTGGAAACCTGTACCTCTTTGCACCGCAGGCTATAACAAATGGAAACATTACGGTGTGTTACATAACATCCACCTTGGGTTCTCAGAGTAAACAGTAACACCTTGCTGCTTTTGTGTCAGTATATTTTCTGAAATAAAATATCTATGACCTTTACTCAGGCGTCTAACCGCTGACCTCTGCATGAAAAAGCTCCAGTCGTTCTCTCCTTTATTGTATTTTTCCCCCCTCAAATGTGACTCAGTGTTACTATGAGTCACCATGTGACCTGTCAGAGAGGTTTAGAGGGAACCGGGCAGACCACTGTCAGCCATTGAGCCTGCAGGGTTTATGAGGGTCTCTGTGCATGTTGGAGGAAAGTGGCCAGTTCACCAAGGTTGTTTTTGTAGTGCTGTGTACACATAAATTTCACATTTAAGCACACTCTGAATATGAGGCTACTATTATTTCAGGGAGAACAGGAAGCACATGAATTGCAGATATTAAAGATAGGTCTGTTAAAACAGGACTTTGTGGAACACAACCTTGTAAATGCAGCAAATAAGTTATTTGTGAATCTAAGTAAACAAGATGAGTGGACTTTTTTTGGTAACCCTGAGTTGCAGAAACATTGTATTACTGACTTTTGAAGAAATAGTTAAGGATAGAAATTAAGGTACTGCTGAAAGTACAGTTTGTGCTGACTCAAGTAAAGCTACACAGTAGTAGCAACATGACTGCAGACACTTCGCCAGATTTCTCATCAGCCTGTTAGGTTAAAAAGCTCTCAAATTTAGCTGAGAAAGTTCAGAGGGCAGGACTTCAGCTGTCTGAATGTGAGCTTTTTCCAATGAGCAGGCAGGGAGAACGGTTTAGTTGAGATAAAGAGCCTATTCCTTGTGTCCTGCTGTCTGAGTTCAAGTGTCAGAACATCCTGTTGTGAAGGTTTCCATTGTAATAGTTAGAAAACACAGCTAGTGCTTCAGAAAAAATAATCAGCAGGACCATTGACTGCCAGTGTGTCCTTTTGAAACAATCCCTACACACACACTGACACACAATCCAACACACAAATTGAAGTCCCTCTAAGAGCAAAGACCTCCCTCCCCTCTAAAAGCTCCCAGGAAGCTAATTGTCAACGGTACATTTTTTGTATGTAAGAGAGCACTTCCCAGAGTAGTGCCTATTACTCCCTGCATGAATTGACAGGGCTAATGAGGAAATTAGGGTTTTATTAATTCACCCAGAGGACAAGATGAGGGAGAGGCAGGGGGAGGAGAGGAGAGGACTCCATCTTTGATTTAAAGGTTAATTTGGAGAGGAGGGGAGCAGGGAGCACAGAGAGTGGTCCTGACAATGTTTTGATGCTCCTGGATGAGGGCCAGCTGTCCTGCTACGGGTGCAGCTCTGAAAAAAAAAAGACAGAGGGAGAGACAGACGAGAGTGAGATGAAGTGGCAGCCAAGTTTGGGTCAAGCCTGGAAATCACGCAGAGGCAATTAGGAGTGTTAGCTTCATCAGTAATGCTGCTGGCTACGTCCGGCCGTACAGCGTCAGACTGGGCTTGTAGTGCCGCACACGCAGAGTGAAGGGGGCATTAGCAACTCACACTTGACTTTGACAAGGTCAGACTTGAGGATCAGCAGGCGGACTGGCATGGTGCTGATGACCTTATGCTGTCATGCTGGTGACCTTGCCGCGCTCAGCACCTCCTCTCTCACAAATAATGATAAGGATCACTTCAGAAATTCTCCATATTTCTACCGCTGACTCTCTGCTATGTCAGTGTGTGAGATTAAAGGAGCTGTTTGTGTTATTTATACCACAGAGGTGAATGCAAGCTCAATAACATTTGATGTCCTCTTTCCTGCAGTAGTTTGGGACTATAACAGATATAAAAATATGTCTTTAAAGTCACTTAAGTCAAATAAATGTGCTTGTGTAATGGGAAAACTCTACAGTGGAACATAGGCGCTCAGAGATGCTGTCAAGCTCCAGTGTTCTCTGTGAGAAAGAAGTGTACATTTATTTGAATAGTTAGTGATGGAAACCTTTGTTTTATAAGGGGCATGGGCGTTTATTTTTTTTCTGATAGCACCTTTTTTCTGTTAAAGAAAAAAACAACACAACCATAGGTTTACTGAAAAAAAAAAAGAAGAAAAAAAAAAAAAAAAAAGTATTCATTATATTCTTTTTTCAAGCACTTCAAAAAGATATTTCACAAGTTCACCCTTACAATGACAAATAACTATGGATACATTTTACTGATAACTCATGTTAGTGGTCAACTTTTATTTATGTTTTTATTTATTTATTAATTCATTCATTCATTCATTTATCAATTTATTATATATTCATTTATACTTTCACCAGGAATGCAAGTTTATTTAGAGAGCACCTTTCAGACAAAAAGACATGCAAAGTTTTTTTTATAGGGTTAAAATATGAATAGTGTCAAAAGTTATTCATATAGTAGCCAACAGATGCATAAATAAATTAATAAATAAATAAAACTAAGTAGAAGTAAAATATTTAAAAAGTAGCTTGTTTGCACTCTTTTGAGCGAATGGCAACCCCGAAGCCCTCTTTAAGTTTTTCTCATGTTATTAAACAGAAGAAAACTCCTACTGAAAGTTCTTTGTGACCCTTTAAAGCAAGCCAGATCATCAGCGTAAAGATTAAACATTTTGGCGTGGCTAGTTTCCCACTCTACAACCACACCTGGGGGTTAAGTGTCAGAAGAAGCAATTCAGAGCAGACATGTACATTTTCCCTTTTGCACACCAAAGATTCTAAATGAGTAATACCATCAACTGTTAAAATAAGGTAGGATGATGATTTTGTATATATATATATATATATATATATATATATATATATATATATATATATATATATATATATATATATATATATATATATATATATATATATATATATAAAACTACACTAATGTTATACAGCACAGGTACAACTTCCTTAACATGGGGTATAAAATTGATATAGTCTGAAAGTTCCTCCCAGGAACTTAAAGATGAGAAAACCGAGCTCTTATTACATTAGTCTGTGACATCTTAGTGGTATCTAGTGGTATGTTCTTGTCATCTGATATCAAATCATCTGAGGTCAACTGCCCCAGTGCAAGACTTCTGAGCAAATCAAATATATGCCCTCTTGTTCAGTCAGGTTACTCTGTCAGAATCATGTAATCTTAAAGATGCTTTGTTGAACCTGCAAACAAGGGACATTTGTACCTGTTATTTTCTTTCACCTGATGTGTGAGGAGGTTCCAACGTCCTTGTACATTTTTGCTCTGGTTTCCGAGGGAAATGTTTATCTCTTCCCTTAATGTGCATTTATTTCCTTTTTCTTCCTTTGTACATCTAATCTTTTACTCAGTGACTTGATAAAATGTGATCATTTTCAACTGCTACATTAGCATATACCTACTAGTCACGACAAACAAAAGCAAAGGCTAAATTCTACCATCAAGCTTTTCTAATTCTGCGCTCTGGAATCCTCCCAGAGTTGCAGAGAATTATAGAATATGTTCATAATTCATTTTCTTACACCTTGTTAAATAGCAATGAGTCATATTTATGCACCTTGTTAAATAATGTACATATCAAACTCGCCATCTGAGCCGTGTGGGTTCTTTTAATTGGGCTTTGTGAGGAATCCTCCATTAGAGAGCGGTTGGAACAAGCCAGAGGTGATGCTACATGATTTATGGGACACTTTCATCTGGATGGGGACATCAACAGGATTACATTTGTCTTTATTCTCCACCAAAAAGGAAGTATGTGCGAATACTAGATCCCCATCAGTATATAACTTACACTTTACACAACAGAGCTTTGGTTGATATTCAGGTGTGTGCTGAGGGAGATGTGTTGCTTTAGGTTGGAGAGGTTTTTTAATTATTAAAAAGAATCATGCTGGTTTGAGGTAAAAAAGAGAACAATATGCAGCAAAGCTTGTTCTAACCACTTTGTATAACATATCTACTGTAAAGTAATGAATGCACGATACCTCCCCAGGTTGTGCATCTGTTCATTCTTTATGTTTTATTGATTTTTCTTTGCAAATATAAAACACTGTGGAAATAAATCAGCAAGGTTCTGTGTTTTAGTATGTTAAAACATCTAAGCAAAACAAACACAACTGGCTGCACCAAATTATTTCCATTTACCAGTTACTTACTTACAAAAATATTAACAAATAAATAAATTAAAAAAACTTTTGAGAAACTACTTCTCATTTTTAACTTATAACACTTTTGTGCTCCTCTCAATCATAGCAAATTGCACTGCAAGATTGAGACTGCCAGAATAATAAAACTTGAACTCCCCAATTTGTAACAACTCAAGTTTGCCAGTTTTGTAATAGATTTCAATTTCTCATCAACAAGGGAGAACAGTCTGGTTGGCCATGTTGTGCTCTTATTGGCTGGAAGCTCATCCTGACACAGTCCGACCAGTACATTCTGCTCAAATGTAACAACATTTAAAAACACTCCTGTCCATGAAGTCTTCTTTTAATGAAATACAAGTCTGAATCAGAACCAATCAAAATCCTGGACCAGCAGGCTGAATGAGTCGGGAGCCAAACAGCTCCTGGACAGGCAAAAACAACAACAAAATAGCCCCTCATGAATACTGGACATCTGTGAAGTCCATGACGCATGTGCTGCTCAGTTCTAATTACTGTGACTCCTTTACCTTTGCCAAGACTCTGAAACAATCACCATCAGAGAGCAAAGATTGTGGAATTGCCTGGTCGATGCATCAAGTCACATGAGTTATTTATGCTTCCTGCTGGGATTGTGTTTGTTGGGCTGTGTTGTGACGCCTCCTCTTCTCATGGTTTCAGGAATATCAACGCTATGCCTGTCCAGTGCATATTAAGATGAAAACTACAAATACCACAGCTGATTTACAGTTCTTAATTCAGAAATGGATTGCATTCAGACACCACAGGAGCACAGCTTCAGTCTTTTCTTACAAAAACAAGATAGAAGCTTCTGCAAGGTCTGTTGAACCCTCTTATTCAGCCACTTAAACAAGCTGTACAGTGTATTTTGAAGTGTAAACTGCTGTCTGATGACATTATCTGTCACACGCTTTATTGCATTGACTGGTTGCAGGTCTGTTGATTGTATTAAAGGCGCTATCACATGTAGCTGTTGCTAGTTCCCCCTGGAAGACGTGATATTGACAGACCAATGATGAAAACAGATTGAGAGTGTCATCTGCATATAATGAAAACACTGAAACTCCACTTTTATTGTACCCCCGTACTTGCTTCTAAATTCAAACATGGCTTATTACTTAGAAAACTTAGTCTTCACTGTACTTTTGCATATGGTAAAATCCTGACATCATCTCCTAAAAAGGTGGTTTGGCCATCACCTCATCTTCTTTTGGTGAAAGTCTCCTGAAAAACCACTTAGCAAAAGGCTTACCGGTCTCTTGGTGTTAGGAAGAAAGGTTAGAAGGCTGTAAATAAAACCATGGTCCCAAATATGCCCTGAGCCCTCTTTCTACCAAGCAGTTCAGTTAGGTTAGTCTCGGTACAGCACGCATTTTGGTGGTGGTGTTTTCACTGACTAATCCTGGAACAGATCCCCAAATTACTAGGGTGACCATGTGCTTACAAGCCACATGTGGAACAAGGAGTGTGAGTGTGTCAAAAGACAAGGAAATGCATTTGTCACAGGAAAATGATACTCATAAAAACTATTTAAAAAAATCTACTTGTAAAAGTTCAAAAAGGAAACCAAAGTTTCTCAGAACTTGTGAAATATTGTAATACATTTAGAGTATCAGCCATTTTTTACGTTCAGTGTATGTTCTCAGCCCTTAAAGGTCGATTGATCTGTGCCCAATAGTGCAAAACAGCATGAGTGACAACTTCTTAACTTTATGAGCAAACCATTTCTGTATGTTTTCATCGTGACATGTGACGCTTCACATCAAACCTCCATGTGCAGTGGAGAAATACTGGATCAAGTTCACAAAACACTCGCTGTGAACCACCCTGCACTGGTTTCGGCCTTAAAGAAACATGTTCTCTGCTCCTTTTTCTTTGAGGAAATTCCTGTTTCTCCACCAAAATCTGCAGTTTGGTGTCTAAGGCTTTTACCTTTGTTTTTTGTGTTAGTGGGCAAAGGTAAGGAGGACGCAAGTGACAGGTCAATAAACTCCTGACGCCACATGTACGTTTACATTGATTGACAGCGGACAAATGTAATGGTGATGGCCCTCTTTCAGCTATTGGATAAATATCATGCTTTCAGAAAAGAGACTGTTGCACTTTAGAGAGCAAGAGTCGATCAAATGCAGGGCATCGTCTCGCTGGATGTGGGAAAACTGATTAAAATGCTGTACAGTCCCACATAAAGCGGGACACCTGGTCCCCCTACAAATAACAGATGCGGACACTTCCGTAGGGGTGCCAGACCAAACCAATCCAATCCCAATAGATGGGGCTACAACACTGCAGACCATTGATTGGTCAAAAGAATTGTCACTTACCTTGTGACAGTGGTTGTATTTCTCCTGGCGGCACACAGTCTTCTCTGAAACAAAGCTTGATTGTGCTTTGCATTAAAGAGCCACATGGAAATCACAAAGAATACAAATTGCCGGTTGTCTTCCATTGTTGCTCTTTGTTTAATGTGTTTCATTTTCCTTCTTTGTTGGATTTATTAGCAGGGTATACTGTGTCGTGCTGCTATGGCGTCATGCTATTATTTAACTGATGAGGCTATCAGCATCTGGCTTACATGCCGCCTACCACGAGGGGGCACATTTGGGTGTGGAAACACAAACAGGATCAGGCTTAACCGATCCAACTCGTACCCAACCGTACTGATCTAAACCAGACTGCTTGGTGGAAACGGGGCTTTAAATACCTATCCCACTGAAATGGGATCTTTTTGGTATAAAGATGGCAAAGTTAAAGAATGTTGAATTATATTTATACTCATCAAAGCGTGCATGACCCTGTATGCTCTGTGTGGATGAATCAGCCTCTATTTTTATACCCTTTCTAGCTATTGGATGTGTAAACAGCTGCAGCACATAGTATCCACTCAGAAGTAGTTTTTCTTGTTGGTTATAATAATTTGACAGAGCTTGTGGCCTTTTTTTGTTTTTTACTCTCACTCAGACTCAGAAGACACAGTGTGAACTACAGCAGAGACACACCGCCTCAGTCCTCTCAGCCACACTGTGATACACTACTATCACATCACTGTTAGACTGTTAGTCATGGCTTGAGGCAGTTCTGCCATTTTGAGCAGAATGGATGTAGTTAACATGTCACTGTTCAAGGATTATACTAGAGATTTTACATTTGTTAACCCATTTACATTTGATTTCTAGAGTGTGCTGGAGGCTGCTCGGTCATGGTTTCGTATTTGTGAAACGGAGCCGGGCGGTGTTCAAGCGCAGTGGGAATGTCTGATCTCTCTACAGTGTCTGATCTTGGCATTTTCATTTTTGGGGGGAATGAAAATGAACTCCCAATAACATTTTGAGCACATTCTTCTTTTCTTAATGTGGTTATTATTGGAGTTTGCATGAGGCTAGCGTATATATATAGTAGCGCATATAATGCTCAAGTGAAACTGTAATACCCATTCAGTTAAACTTCAGCACTCTAATTCTGGGTTGTGGTTTACTGAAGATGATAAAAGCTTTAATCTCTTTGATAAGTTGTTGTAGTTAACCCCACTTTATCCAATGTTTCAAATTTGGCTGCAGACCATTACGTCATGCTTCAAACATTCAGTGCAAAAGTTCCCTCTCCCTTTTCACAGACTTAACTCCTTTAAATCCCGTCAAGCTGTCTGTCTATATGCATAACAGGACTTCTTCCCCCTTGTATATATTGTTCATTTTTAAGAAGTGGTTTTTGGTTTTAAAGTGGAAGAATTTAACCTTCCAGAGGCTTACACTTCCTCTTTCTGCAGCACTTTCCTGTTGCTCTGCTATGGTTGAATACTGCCATCTAAGGATTGTCTGTAATCGGATTCCTCTGTGTTACAGGCAGCCAGACATGATCCGTCTTTTCTTTAAATTTTTGTTCAGCTTAAAAACAATATATGGAATGGAATCAATCAACAACAGGAAGATTGGTTTCAGATTAAGCCGTAAAGAGGTGCAGAGATTCAGATGAGTGTAGGACTTAAATTAGGGATTAAGAAATAAGCCTTTGGCTGTTTGTATTGAAGTTGCTTACACTGAAGCAGTGCACCCTGTGGATACCTCTGGAGCAACTTACATGGTAGCAAGGGGATCTGCTGTTGGCCACTGTGCAGCTTAATTATGACAGTTGGTTTGGTGGATATGACGAGACTTTGTCCTCCTGGCATTGCAGTCACGGCTGAAACAAAGAGCTGGCCCATATGCCAGGATGTGCAAAGCCACGGTCGTTTATTCCCTCTCTCGCTGTCCAACCATTGTCCCACGGGAGTGATTGACGGAGGCTTTACTGAGACAATCTCCCCCCAAAATCCACCTCTTTCTCCTTTATCCCCGGAGAGTCTTGGGCAGTTCCAAACAAGCTTGAGTGCTGGTTTCTACCAAAAGTATTTGCATTCTGTGCCAGCCTTCCCTTGTGCTCTGTGAGCCTCTGCACTGAGCCCTCAGTTAGGAATGTCAGACTCTGAAAGCTGTTGCTGTGATTTGTGGAGACTTTGTTTTGCTATTTCCTCTTTCACCACACCGTCATTTTATGATTCCAAGATTCAATGAACATGAAACAAACTCAGCTAATGCTCAGGAAGAAATTGGACATGACATGAAAATGAAACAGGAGGCTCTGTTATCAGCTGGGTCCAAAACCAAATTGCGCGAAGTCTCAATTAAAGTTTGGACCCAAAATGGTGAAACTGCATCCATAACAGCATAAGCTTGGAAAAACATTGCCTCATAGGCATCCAAAATACTTGTACATGATGAAATATTTCTGTCAAAGCCTGTAAGTGGGGGAGTAACTCATTTGTTTTCCTGTCTGAGGCTCAAAGGAGAACATGGCAGAATTGCACATTCTTGAAAATAATGTCAAGTGCCAGATAATCCCTGATTAAAGATCAGGTCTAAGTGTTAGCGAGTTGTTTGCTGCTGCTGTCTTAGTGGTATAATGAGGAAAAAAAGCCTCTCCACCTAAGGTGCTGCTGCCATAATCTTCGCAGTAAACACTCATCATGCATTCGCCATTGATTAGGCTGTGCCTCTCATCAATCATCAGGGGCTTGTCTGAACAGATTAATAATTATGACATCTGCACTCAGTCAAGAGCGCTGATTAGAAGGAGAGAGGCAAAAGGCAGTAGATAATGGTGAGCAGCGAGGTGCTCAGGAACTTCATCATATCGTTTGCTTCATTTGGTGATCACTGTGCTGCTCACAAGTTTACTGGCTGACATTTCTATTAGCTGTGTACAAAAATACAATATTACACTGGCTAACATGTCAGCTTGGTTTAGGGAATAGACTGATAATGTCATACACATCCCATCTGATTAAAACCTTGATAGATTTCAGGGAGGATTCAACAGCTCATAGAACAATTCTGTTTAGTGTGATTTGATGTGATTCCATACAAAAAAAGCTGAAAACTGAATCCCAATAAACTTTTTGTGTTCCAGATTTTTTGAACACACCATGTTGCAAAGCCATCTATCCAAACTGCACAGTAAATCATAGAGTGGAGTAATAACCCAGGCTTTAGAGCCTAAAAATGATAATTTTGTCAAGTTTAGGCTGGAAAACAAGATAATCTTGTGTTTTCTTTGCTGCTGTTTGCTAATGTTAGCATTATCATGAGAAGTCTGACTTTACTTCAGCAGCCAGCAAGCTAACGTTCGTCTTTCCAACAGTCAATAATAAAAGTTTGAGTTTTGTGAAATTGGATGGCAAGTTCACAGAAAAGATATATCAAGACAACATAATTTTTGAAAACTGTCTGTTCAGGGAGCCTGGAATCTAGAGAATTCTCAAAAAAGGGACATTTCAGTTTTAACATTTGTTTTGTTGTCCACACTATTTGCAGTCACCTTGGGTTAAAAAAAAATGTAACCTAAATTTGCTTCCTTCATCATTTGATGTAGTTTCTGAATAACTTTGGATCAGGATCACGCATGAAAGCTGTTGTGAAAACAGAATTTCAAGGTAAACACCATTTCATGTTTAATTATTATGGTTGGGAACATTAGACAGTAAATGTTGTGCAAGACTTTGCTGAATATTTTTAACAGCCAAATTGGCCAACAACCATCTACTGTCTTTACCAATTAGGGAGTGAGAACAGTCTGGTTATCAGAATGGGCCTTCACAGTCTATTAGAGGTTGTAGAGCTCCCTTGCTTTCCTGAAAGCTTAAAAACACTCTTTAATATATATTTATGTGCTCAATTTCTCTTTCTTTTTTTATAGTTACAGTTTATTTTGATGGTTGCAGTCTCTGACCATAAACCGAGGCCTTCTGTGTTACTGTATTTCCCATGTATTGAAAATCAAAGCATTATAAACAGCCATTCATAAATACAAACAAGATACCGAGGCCTTGGATGCTTTCATGGTCTAGGACCTCTATACTACCTGTAAGGACACTTACTCCTCTTTTCCTTTTTTCCTTCAATGACTAATGTGAAAAACCCAGTCTTTCCTTGAAGAATGTCTGTGAGTGCACTTATCTGGCAAATATTAAAAATAGATTACGGGGCCATTGGGAGGTAAGTGGTTCCATAAGCAGAATTGATGGTACTAAGGAGTATCATGGAGACTGCCTACATCACCTTGAGGGTCTCATCCGCTTAATGATGCCATGTGCTGCATGCTTTTTCTTGTGAAGAATGGCAACCATTTTGCTGTGGGCTCTGACACTCCACTTAAACTGCTATTCCAAGCAGTTAACAGGAGCACCCGGGCCCACATGCCAGACAGCTGGAAGATGGACAGCAGGGGGTGATACGGTTGAAGAGTAAAAATGCTTGGCTTAAACACACAATCAAGTATTTCCAAGGGCAAATGGAGAGGCTTTATTTTTCTTGGTTAAGGTCAGCTTGTGTTGTAGTTTTATCATACATACAGAGCATCAAAGTGCAGCTTTAAGGTGTCCAATTTCATACTTTAACATGCAGTATTGGTCACATAATGGCAGATACACTGTTAAATGATTTTCATCATAAAACTAGAAACTAGAAACTAGAAAGAGAGGCCACTAAGTAATCCCTGACCAGGAGCCTTTGCTTTTATGTGCTTTTAGAGATTTTAAATATATTCCTCTAAGTGTCTCCATTCCCAGGCAGTTTGCAGAAGAAACTGAAGTTGGATAGGAGAAAAAGAGAGCATTTACAGAATCAAACTTCAGGTGAAGTTTTGAAAAAGCCTTGCTTTGAGCTTCCAGCATGATTTCCCTATGAGTGCTGCACACTCTTCTAAGCCAGCTCAAGGGAAAGTTGTGGACAGCTGCCAGTTCCGTGGGGTTTGGAGATGCCTTGTGCAGTTAGGTTCTTCCACCGGAAAAGACTGCCGTGCTGGTGCTGCCAGCCCCCTTCCCCTGGACCCTGAGCCCCCTTCCCCCAGCCAGCCTGTCAGCAGACGGGTTGAAAGGTGCCATTTGACCATGGAGATGGGGCTCCCTTCCCTGCCAGCAAGCTTCTGAGCCGATTTGAAGGTGTGTGTCCCTGGACTGGAAAATCTTCCCTATCCGAAAAGTCGATTAAAGCCAACAGCTGCGTTTCAGGCTCTGCCAGGCAAAACCCTGCAATGGACACGCACACATGCACACACTTTGACATGAAGAAGTGTCTGTTCAGCTGTATGCATCCATACAGCCAAAATATCAAGACGACTTCACTTAATAAGCCTTTAAACTTCGCCGCTCTGTCCCATCAATTAGTGTTCCCTTGTCAGCAAGATGTGTTCACTTTATTAGCAAACTTCATCAGTTTATTAGGATGACAGAACAGGCAGTAGACGAATCACTGCACACTGCAAATGTGAAATCACCCAGCAGGCAGTGCTTAGTCTATTTTCTCTGCACTATGAGGCCCTCTGGTCTTCAAATTAAGAAGATTCAGCAACAGAGGAGATAATTTTTAACAAATTTGAAAGTATTAGAAAAAATAGCTTGTATTCCTTTTCTGTCAAAAAAGTACTTTATTGAACACCTGGATGAAGAATTTGAAAATATTCTCAAAGAAAATTCTGCAACAACTGATGACAAATGGCCAGAGGCTTTGAAGTTTGCTCAACTAAAAGCAAACAAACAGAAAATCATGTCACATTTTCTGCATCGCACTCTACTGCTCAGTGGAGTTTCAGCTGTTTGTGTCGGGAAATTGAGCACTGCAATGGCCCTCATTGCTCAGCAGCCACAAAATAAATTTCCATTGGAGGAAGGAAAATCAATGTGTGCCTTCTGCCTCTTTTAGGGTCCTTGTAGACTCTCCCTTGTGATTTTCAAAGTATGTTAATGTAATTTATTGAACCTCTTACCCTAATCACACAGATTGCCTATAATTACATACCTTGACGGCTGCTGGACTTCTAATTGCTAATGCTTTTCTTGGAATTTGTCCTCTAATCCTTGTATGTAATGACTCTTAAAAGAAAGAAAAGTGCTTTGCTGCTACTTTTAGCTGCTTACCAGGCTGCAAGGGCACCGTGGTAAAGCTGTCTTTGTGTTTCTCCAAGGTAATGCCTGTCACTACACTGAAGCAGATGTTAGTATTTGCATATCAGTTACTTGATGGAGCTTGACTGTGAGGGAACCACATTTAAGTTGTAAAGATACTAATCTTTGTCTGCTCCCAGAAATAGTTTTTAAAATTGTCTTTTTTTCTGACTTAAAACTGCTCTGACTTTCCACAAAAAGCCTGAACACAGCAACATGGAGACTTTTGGTGTGTCAATGATTAACCAAGTCCCGAAATTGTCAGGGACTCATCCCATGAATCAGAGCAGGACAATGATAAAAAGTAGTATATCAGGGAGAAAAAAAGCAACACTACATAATAGTGTCATTTAATTTTTAAAACACTGGTACCATTTTGCCATTGGCACACCATGTAGTTCCAATGTGCCAATCTGAATTTTGTCAACACTGAACATTTATAGACAACACTGAACATTTATAGACAACGGTGCTTTAGGGCACTTAACTCAAAAACGCCTTGCTCAACTTGTGGTGTTGAGGCTGATTTCTGATTTCATCAGTGTTTGGTTAGTCTCAGTGTCCTTGATCATCAGCTATCTGGCTAATGTTTTTGTTTTGCTTGTGTAGTCTGTCAAATGTGCTGTGGGCCAGCACTGATACTGATGATTCAGAGATGAGCTGCCGTAACAGCTTCTATCAGTTTCTGTAGGCAAAGAAACATGTAGACGTATAATTATTAAACCTCAGGCCACTGTTTTATCACTGGATGTTTATGTCTGCTGTGTGTAGTATTATTAATGTGTCCAGCAAACGTTGAGGGCAGACTGCCTTGACAGAAATGCTCATTTATGTCTTTTTTGTTTTGTTTTTTCAATGTAATCTATGGTGACATGTCAATGACAGAAATGCACAGAAAAAAAATGTAGTATAACTGCATGTGTAACTAAGGCTGTACAACAGATTAACAACATACGAATAGGGATTACAAATAATTTGCATTTGATTATATTTGATAAGGATCATGTGTATTTTATTACACAAAATTCCCCTAAACTGACATAAATATCTTACTTAGTCTCATCTACAGGCTTACAAACTTAAAGAACTTGTGCTCAGACTGGCAATCTGGAATTCCAGGCAAGTACCAGATGGGCCCACCCACCAGGAGAGCCGTGAGGCTACAACAAGTAATGTGAGGGGAAAAAAAGACCTGTTCATGGCTTCAATCAAACAATTTGATTTAGAGTTAGAGTTTGAAAATTGACAGCAGGCCTCTAAAACTAACTGTACAATCTGACATCCCTTGCCTTCTTCAGATTTGTCCATGTCAGTCCATGTAATGTCAAAGGTCAAGCGGGAAATAATCAAGAGAGAAAGATCAGCAGAGTTGGATGGAAATACAAATGAAGTGGGAAATCAGGGGATGGAGGTGCAGTGTCTGAACAGAAAAGGTCAAAGAGAAAAAGGAAAATGAACATCTGCAAATGCTGTGCAGTCATTAAAAAGTAACACTTTTTTTCTTATTCACACGCATTACTTTTACCACAGACAATGCCTGATACCACACAAAATCACTCAGCTACATCAGTTCTGAAAATAGTGATTACACAGAGGAGAAGAAAAGAGGGCACAACCATGTTACAGACTAGCACTAAAATGTTGATTTCAACATGTAAGTGTTCTACATTTGCTCTACCACTCAACTATATTAAAGAAAGGGTGTTGTGATATTTTTGAGATCAATTTAAAGAAAAAATGTTTGATGTTAGTATGAAACGCGCAGATTTTCAAATTACTCATTACTTATTTACATGTTGTAGAAATGTTTGGACTGACCGTAAACTGCTCAAAACAATCCACGCTATAAATAGCAGTAGATCTCCCTGAGATCAGAAACAGAGTTGCTGAAATGATGAGATCATTACATCAGGATCTCCTAGGTGGTTTCTGGAACGATGAAGGGGTGAACCTCAAACACAAAGGTCTGCCAAAAGCTTTGCCCCCAACAGGCCTATAGAGGGTTGGCCAATAAGGGGGTTTGTTGAGTGGGGAGCCCTTAAAGAGACAGCAGCTTAAACAAGGAGTTTCACGCACACACACACTGAATATTTTTATTTTTATTTATTTTTAAGAAAAAAAAAAAAGACCAGTTTAAGGGGGGAAAAGTATTTCTTGAGCTGATAATCATGTACGACTTCTGCTTGGGCACCAGACGGACAATATAAAATCTTAATAAATAAATAAATAAATAAATAAATACCAATACCCCCTCTTTAAACTCACAGAACCCCAAACAGTGCTTGTCTTTTGCTTATAGTTGTGTTTTCAACTGCAGTGACCTTTACTTTGGCTAACCTGCACTGCATACCCTTGTTGATTTACAGGTGAATTTATTCTGCATTATGGTGCTGCTCTTTATTTTCAGTTTTGTAAAGTGTAGCTGAGTAGCAGAGTATATTAGGTAATGGGCAGAGAGATTACATCAAAAATGCTCTATGGTGGATCACGTATCTGTTTACGGTCCATGAAAAGGATTCGATAAGTAGTTATGCAAATTAGAATCCAGACAAGGTCCATTGATTTTGAATGCTAATAGTAACAGTTTTGCCACAGTGTCAACAGGCAGAGGTGAAATGTGCCAAACTCCTCTCTGCAGATTGATTTGTTGTGATGTGTGAGAGCAGATTGTCCTTGGAGTTGTTTCTGTCATTGAAATTTAATAACCAAAATGAGAATCAACATCCAAGGAAAGCAAAACTGGAACCAGTCAGTTTGGTAAATGCCCTGTTTGTTGCACATAGTGATGTTGGTGTACATAGCGATACATAGACAAGCACTTAGTCACCCACAGCATCCTAGAAAACAATATCCTGATTTGTGCGGATGTTCACAGCATAAAAAAAGATGCATGCAAAGACATTTTCTTCCTCTCTGAAATCCCCCTCTCAGTCCACTCACCCATGCTGGGAGGCTAATGTCATCCTCTCTGCTTTCCAAGTCTCCTCTCCCTATGGGGCCCAAAATGAGCCAGCAGCACAATGACAGAGATCCAGTGTGAGGAACAAAAGGCATATTTTTCCTCATAAAAACAGCCATTACTCTAATTTTGCAATAAGCTTTTGTGATTTGCACTTTAATACCCTCCTACGTGTAGAGATTTGTAATGTCACCATCATTTGAAATTTTGGCTTCATTTTAAGTACTTTCTGAGTTGTCTTGTCGGTATGTTATGATGTTTGATCATTGAAAGCATACACTGAAATGGAATTCTTTAATTAATGTTAGTGACCACTAGGAGGCAAGCAGCATGATATCTGACAGCTACAGAGGCAGCACACTTGAGACGAGGCATGTGTTCAGCGGGGGTTCCCTCATCAATCTCTCTGCAAAGATGAGTCACACACAGCCACACTGTGTCCTAAAATGAGATAGCTTTTGCCACTGTAGTTATCACCGTGCATCTGAAATCAAACATTCCACCTCATATTTATCAGTGCATTCACATCACTGCCACAGATTCTTGAACTTCTAAGTATTTAATTCTCAAGGGATAATGTGTTGGCTCAGTTTTAAGCTTTTCTACCTCAAGAGATTCAGATTCAAACAGCATGACAAGAACATTGTGAAGTAGAGGGTGCAGTCTTTTGCACAGCTTCATTAATTGCACTGCAAAAATGTTGACTGGGCCCTTGACCTTGATAATTATCTGTAGAATGCGAGCGGTATAATAACTAGCCTGGCGGCGGCGGCATGTTTTTTTAAATACCGTCTGGTTTGTTCAAGTTGCTTCAAGTGCACATTGAAGTGCACGAGCTGAACACAAACAAAAGAAGAATGGCAAAAATGAGACACACAAAATGGAAAGTATTGATCGTCATTATTCCCTTTAAAGTGGCAGAACGATGGGAGACTTTAAGCTGAATGCAGTTTTTCCTTCTTTTGTTCGCCTAACTAACCAGAGTCTATTTGTTATTTGATAATTTGAGTGTGAATGCTGCTGTTTCATGTGCAGCATACATTCCTTATTTTAGCCTACATGACTGACTGTATCAAGAAGAGGCAATCATGTGCAGCAAAATATCACTGGAGGCAGAATCTACAGATTTGTGTTTCATAGAAGACAGTACAAGTTTTATTCATTTTGTTCAACATGCATTCGATTTAAGCTTTGATTTCATTCCCATTTAGGTGTAACAAAATAATGGTATTTTTCATTTTGTAAAAATTGAGAAATGTTTGTTTTTTCATTTTGAAGCATCATGAAAGAGTAATTTATGGTTATTTTGTTTCTAGTATCTTATTTAATCTGAATATCTCAGCACAGTAGCAGGCCATCATCCTCTCTGTTCAAATTTCACAAATCGTCTACTGTCATTCTTCACATCTCAGGCTTGCACGCCTGTAGACATGACACAGATCGATGGTCCTCTCCCATCAGTGTCTCCAGCCTGCCAGATGGCTGGTGGGCTTCAGTCTCCTGACATTCATCAGTGTCTTGCAGTCAGATGCTCCCACAGCGGTGCTCTGACCCTGGGCTTGGTCCAGCAGACGAGTGTCTCTCGCACTTGAATGGGGGCTTCAGGGGGCTCGGTCTAATGATGCCACCAAATGAGGTGCCATCGCCTGGCAGCGGTTTGAAATTCAACCAATATGGCATATATTTTGAATACAGCTGTGCAACTCTGCTCTTCTGAGTTGATGTGGCGAATGCATTTCATGGACAGGAAAAAATCTGTGGTCTAATTCTCAGTCCCTGCATCCAAGAACGTACAAGGCTTGCTCTCAGCCCATTATGCAATTATACTTAGTGCCCTCTGCTTCCTTGTGGCCTCAGTTGTGTTACCTGTTCCAAATGTTTCCATCAAAAGGGCTCATAGGTGTGAAATACAATCAGATAAACTGGAGTCCTCATGACCTGGCTGGTGTGTTCAGTGTCATGGAATCTCATGTTCCTCCACCACCACCTCTGTACATGAGTGCTCCTCTAAAAGGAAAAAGCAATCGTCCTACTAAGTGATTTTCTCTGACTCCCTGGGGTGATAAAGTGCACTCTGAAGCCACCCACAGAGGCTTGTCCCTAAAACACCCAGCAATTCACAACTGTGGCTGTGACAAGGCAGCTTTTTTCTCAACAAGTAAAGTGAAAGTCTTTCTAATGGACCCAACATCTCTACCGCGGAAACCAACAAGCCCCACGGCACCACCAAATGAGCCCTGTGCAGTACTGGAGAGGGAAATAAATGTCACAAAAAATGTAATTTCGCCTCTCAAGTAAAGGGCTCTCCTGGCTCTCACTCCTGATACCTACTGGCGTGTTATTTGTAGTGGTGCAATTCCATAAAGGTTTCAAATAAAAAGCCAGCTCTGTTAGTTGTGCACCAGTGCTCTTCTCAAATTGGCTGATTTGTAGAGTGACTAAATACCCTTTGTAGAAATTAAGAAAGATGAACATGAAAAATGCTTCAAGAGTTCAAAAGACTGCTGAAACTGTAAGTCATTTTGAAAGCTGCAGCTTAACCAGCTGCTCTAACCCAGCCAGAAAAAAGGGGAGTAACTGCTGTGTTGGACTGTCATGTTTTTTTTTGTTTGTTTTGTTTTGTTGTTTTTCTTTTGACAAAAAAAAAAAAAAACACTTGTTATGGTATGGTTGTAGCTATGGTTAGTGACTTATTTTAACTTCCCATGTCTCTAGTTCACTCTTACACCACACAGGGCATGTTACCTGGCTTGACGGAACAGGCTAAAGTTGGGCTTAAGTGCAACTTAAGAAAAATGCTGGCTTTCTGGTTTAGCAAAACACTAGGCTAATTTAGCATCCAACCTGAGCCTCATGCGTAACTGATCTAAAGAGCTCTGCGTAGAAAATAAATTCCTGGTGATCTCCATATTTTGCTTATTGTCATATTAATCATGCAGACATTTTTATTAAATTATTTGTGCTTTGTTCTAAATCTCTCCAGTTGATAAAAGACTTATAAAAAAAAAAAACATTTTATCATCCGAGCCAGGCAAACATTTTAAATTTGTTCTTTTTACAGACATTTAATTTAATTTATACAACAGTGAGAGTTCTCAGCTTATACTGATTTGAAGTTAAAGGCTAAAACAGATAAATAAACTGGGTTTATGACAGCAGGAGGAGCACCATGTAGTGCATGATGGGTAATGACTTTTTGGTGCAAATATGAACCACCAAAAGTAACAGCAAAATAGCGGGGGCAGGAAATCCAGACATGTATATAAATTTATCCAGGGGTAGCTGTTTTTCACTTTTTGATGCAGCAGCCATAAAGGAAGAAGGCTACCGCTCTAAAGTAAGCAGCAGCAGTAGAACTTGTAGCCTCGAAGGATGTGGCACAAATTCTAGTTTTAAACCTGATGCTTCTTTCCACATTTATTTTTCTGATTTTAATCAGAGACAAGCCACTAAACTTTAAAAGAAGGAATGCTAACCTCAAGAGTGCAATGTCAAACAAGCAAGCAGCATGACCTTTCTGACATCTAGTGATCAGGTTTGTAAACTTTTTGGATTATGAGGTATCCCTGGATAAAATGCTTTAAGGCTGAAGGAAAGTTTTGAAATCTTGTCACACAGCCATACTATCTCTTCTGATTTATATCCAACAATGAAGCTACATATTTGATTACTTTATGTTTTAATGGCACTGCCTGATAATGTGATGCACCGTCAAATTTAGCTAACTGCTAGCTTAACTGATACTCATGTGAAGCTTTCATTAACGCTGGTAACTCTCTGCAGTCTAAGCAAGTGGGCTAGTCATTAGTACCCCCCAGATAAAAGATTGTCACATAGTGGACTATCAGAGGCCTCACTTACTGTGCTAACAACATTTATGTTGTCCATGTAAAGCAGGTCCAGACCAGGTTTCTATCTCTCCTAACATAATGAGGAAACAGCTTAGTCAGGTACTGATAACAGCAGTGCCAAGCTAATCTATAATTATCAACCAGACAGGGAGTGCTGCTGTGTTCTCAAAAAAAGCAGAAACCATTATTTTTGACCCAAAGCATCAAAGAAGCTAAACAAACTGACAGAAAACGGAGATGTGTATTTGGTTCAAATTGATTTCATTCTTTTGTATGAATATCAAGGCCTCATTCTTCCCTGTTTCCCCCCCACTCCCCGTGGTAGCATGTATTCATTGGGACTGCTGTTGCAACCAGATAAACAGGGTTTTTTTTTGTTTATGGCAATTATTGCCTGAGGATTGTTTCAAATGTGACTTGACTGTCAATGAGGGGGTTGGAGGGAAGCAGGGGGAAAGTGATGAGAGGGAATATAGACCAACCAGCAGAGTGCATTATTCTGATGCTGTGTAACATCTGCTGCTACATATGTAATTTATACAAAGTAAAGGAATTTGCATGCTCCTGTTGGGCATTAAAATGTTGTTTATTATCATCACCTGTAGGACACTTGGTAGTATTATCCTTCTGCAAAAAAGCACAACGCAAAATCCTAAAGATTAGGCCGGTGTGCAAGGAATCAGCTATTCATAGGTTGTTTTGTTGTGTTCACACAAGATAGCTGCTTGTGCTGGAGAAAAATGATTGAATGCTTACTTATTAAAAACCATCATCAGTGTTAACCCAAGTAAAGTCCCAACATTTCAACCGTAGTTAAGGATATTATTAAAACACCATTTTCTCTGGTTTGTTACACAAGCTAACACAACCTTAAATTAATACTGGACACTCCAGGCACTTCAGTAATCTCCCTCCAGCCATATCCAACTTTTCTCCAGTGAAATGATGAGGTTTCACACAGGTTACTCCTCATCTGAACTTCATTAATTAACAGCTCATCCATGTCTACTCAAGCAAAAGGGATGAAAGAAGAAACAGGTTGTAAGACTTAAATTGGCATGGCACATCACACTGCATTACTTCACACTGTGTTGCGCTCAGGCACTTTGGACACATGGAAAGGAAAAAGAGTTACCTGACTGGTTTAGTCACTGATTCTAAGTTGCAATGTTAAGATGGCGGTTGTGTTATTCCAGCACTCCTGCTCTATGATTTCTTTCTATCTGCACAATTGTTAAATAAGCAAGCAGAATGGCCAAGCCTGAAAGAAAGGATGATGAGGAGTAGCTATTAGAAACCATTTGCCATATGTTCAGCATAATGCTAATAAACAATGAAAAATCACTTCACATAGAATAATTGTTAAAAACTTGAAGAATAAAGATGAAACAGAGGCATTTTGATCATTAAAAATGAAATCATGCTACCTGTCATTCCCTGTGAAGCACGCCTCAGAAAGGCCAACAATTACCTTTTCTCTCTTAGCATTAATGACCAGAGTCTTGTTCAGGAGCTACCTTTACGTTGTTGATACAAACACGTTTTTGCCATCAGAGTTAATGTTCTTAGGACTGTATTATCACATATGCAGGGAAAGGGGCAGAAAGCCACACAGGCGTTGGTGACCTCATCAAGGTCATAAGAAAAAGATTTCCCCCAGAGACAGAGCTGGGAGCCTGTTCTGGGTTATATTTGCATATATTAGCTTCAACAGTGTGTATAAATGCAGCAGCAGCAGCAGCAGCAGAGTGGCTGGCTGCTGTCTCACATTGTAGTACAGGTCTGGAAATGATTAGAAAACATTCACCCTGGTGCTGCTTTGTGATTATTTACAGCACCATATGTCCATATCTGTGTTAACAGGCATTATACTTAAGTAGATTATTCTTTAACTGGAGAGTCCTCACTAAATGGGCAACCAATTTTAGAAAAATAAAAATGCAGACCCAGACACTTGTGGTATTCTAGATAGGAGCACTTTAAAATGAATGGGGTCAAGCTCAGGGCTATGGAATCTGAAAGACTAATTTTAAGCAATCCATTTGTTTTTTTTTATTAAATCAATTTTGTCCTTTTTCAAAACCAATATTTTGTTAACTGTTATATATTTGAGGGAGGTAGGCAACTCAGTCAAACATTTCAGCTGTCTTTTCAATAAAGAAAAAAAAGTGACCCAAAACTTATCCAAAAATTATAATGTAAGTAAAATAATATAGTAAAATAATATATGAGGTGATGTATATAATGAATGGGTGGTTATGCAAATTAGAATCCTGATAAAGAAAGCAAGACCCCTACACAGCGCCTCAGGGGTTTGCATCCTTGTTGAGATTCAAATTTACATAACCACCAGTTTGCTATATATCACCTTTTACATGAAGTTCAGATGGCAACAGGGGAATAAATGAGTTAAAAAATACTGATAATAAAAATTACAGGCGAAATCCTCAAGTAGAACCAAATTCAATCCCATATGCCCTGACTGGATGACAGGCAGCTACAACACATAATGTAGAGTTAAAATAGTCATACCAACAATATTTATGTATTAATATCTGTAAAATTAATCTTTTTTAAAAATTTAATAGTTATAATAGGGCTGCACAGTGGTTAGTATTGTTGTCGCACACCAAGAAGGTCACCAGTTTGAATTCTGGTTCAGGCAAGGTGGACCAGTCTGTTTGGATTATGGATGTCCTCCTGTTCACAGTCCAAAGACATCCTCATCAGGTTAATTGGTGATTCTACGTATGTTGCCTGCGGGTGTGAGTGTGCATGTGAAGGGTTGTCTGTATCTGTGCGTCAGCCCTGTGATTGACTGGCGACCAGTCCAGGGTGTACCCTGTCTCTCGCCCGGAGACGGCTGGGATAGGCTCCAGCCACCGAGACCCTGGAGGGATAGGTGGTAGACAGATGAATGAACGGTTATGATTATCAGCATCATGATGACTGTCAGATGACATTAGAAGGGGTGAACCAGGTCATAAGAAGGAGGGAATCTGCAACAAAGACAGAAGAGTTCAATTCAAAAATGTGTGTTGTGTAACATCTAAAATGAGTGCACTGAGCCTTTAACAGTTGAATCCTTTGCTTAACAGTGAGCTGGTGTGCTGCTGTAAAAACCTCTCTGTGTGAGTGAGGTCTCATTTCTATATCTGTGCTCTTTGGGCTTCCCCATATCTTTCCATTAATTGAACTGTTCCAGTCATTCATCATCTCTAACTATCTGACCTAACCTGAGTAACACAGTGGCTCGTTTCTGCGCTGCCTCCCAGGAGTGGCACTCGCTCTGTTAGCGAATGAGGAGAGAAAAGGCAGCATATTTTGCTTTCACACTTTTCTTTTACACCATTACATGCTCTCTTATGGTTTTTCAAAAGAGCCTTTCTATTAAAAAAAAAAGAATAACACTGTGACTGACAAATGTTGCATTCAAAGCAGCGTCCCTGACTCTTCAGCTCTGAGATCAAGAGTTCTATTTATTCACTATGAATAGTTAATATTTGAAAAGTGATTTCTCTGAGCCTTATTAATAAATCTGTGTTATCTCAGTGCCTGTAAAGGGCTTTCGTGTCTGACAAATGATCAAGAAGGGCCTTTAAACTCATTCTTGACACTCAGCAATAATTAGATAGAAAACACATCATTAAATCAGCGTGTTTCTCCGACATTTGTCAACCTGTCAGGACACAGCGAGCGCTGTCGTAATATGCATAATGTGGAGGACACAAACCTGCATGAGCCAGCACTGCAATCAGATGAAAAAGAATCATACCAAAGTTTCTGCACTTAAAAAAACTTCAAATAATCTAGATTTTATCATCGGGTCAAGAGCAGATTGTTGAATGTTAAAAAAATCTAGACATGACATGCATAAAAACAATAAAATGCATAAAGCTTAATTATCTGAAATCACTGATTTGCCATTAGAAATGATTGAACAGTATGTATAGCAGTAGGCGCCTCGAGCCATATGAGTGTTCATTGATTGCATTAAATGTAGCACTGATTTATATTCTAACGCAATTACTGCTGAACTGAATACGCAAGTGGCTATTACTGTTTTTCTCCTCCATTTCCCCACAATCTGAATGAACATAATAATGCCACATTAATTCTGTGACATTTAATCAGCAAGGGACACTCAGTGTTATGAATAGGATAAACATTTTCTCCTTCCCAAAAAGGCAACTACCCGCACAACACAGAAGCAGACTCAACAATTTGTATTAACATGAAGTATTCTGAGGGTAAAATGTCACAATATTTCGAGAAGATGGTTTGAATGTGTTTTAAAAAGCAAGATGGAGACTTGTGTTCATATTTTAACACATTCACCCCCCCCTGTTGAGCTCTTGGTACTCACAGAGTGGAAGCACAAATGTACTCCGGTGTTACTAACCCACAAATGTGACCTGCAAGTTTCACCTGTAGTAGCAGAGCGCATGAGAAGCTAACATTACCTCAATCCTGAGCCTCTGGGATGCTTTGCTGGGCTTTGTGGCTGTAATGCCCGCAAGCTGAATGTGATGCTACAGCACTCACTACTGGTGGCATTTCACCATAAGCCAGAGGCAGACCACAGGCTTTCCTTGGGGGGGATTTGCATCGGGGAAAACATGAGTCAGTCAGGTTTGCAACCTCTGCAAGTGGAAGCAGAACAGAGAAGAAAAAGAGAAACGGTGCCATGAAAAATCTCTCACCTTACACCTCGCACTGCATGTCATACAGTTGTGCAGAAATTGCTTGTGGTCAGGAAACTGCGGCTTGCATAATGATTCCCTCTGTTTTTTTTCTACTTTAGTCTTTCTCCCTTTCTCCCTTCAGCCTCCCAGATAAATATACTCCACTCACGAAGCTGCTCCAAAGCCATATTTATTTTCAATGTCAGTACAAAAACACTGCTCCTTCCTAATATTATTTCTGAAATTCTCTTGAGCTCAAATTTCCTCCAAAGCTGATAAAGACTGTTGACAGAGCTGCAGTTGTTGACATTTGGTGAGCAGCACAGTCCCTGCTTTAATTCTGTACATCTTTTAAAATGACAGCTGCAATATCTGCAAACAGGATGCTGACTGGTTGCTGTATGTCCGCTGAGGAAGGTGGGAGGAGGTGGAGCAGGGGGGCGTGTACTGTATCACCATGAGACGAGGCCAAAAGCCGCAGCCGCTGAGCTGCCCAGATTGCAATGGCATAGAGCGGACCAAATCCTATCAGACAAGTCAGTGAAGGGAGAGGAGTCAGCCGACGCAGGGCTGAAGGAAGGGAAAGTGAAAGCTAATGAGCAGGAAGCAGGTCACAATGGCGCAAAGACAATTCAGGGCAGATGTGATGGAGAAAAGTCGGAGGTAGGAGAGGGAAGGGAAATCAGAATCATTATGGATTGCACAGCTGCCTGATCAACGGCAATTTCTGCACAGACATGAAAAGTGAGGTGTGGGGTAAACATGTAAACCATGGTGAGCACTCTGCTTAAATATAACCTATGCTAGGTTCAGCATGAAGGTTTTACTGGTGGGTGGTATTATACAAAGGCAAACAGCACACACTCTGCATGCCACACACTTAAACAATCACTACATGTTCACCTCATAGTTGAGAGTTCTGAAAATGGAGTCAAACCTTATTTGCCCTCCAGTTTTCTTTGCATATGAAACACTTTTCCTGAATTTGCTTCAGTCTTTCCTCTCTTTGCATTGTCCTCGCATAACAGAATTGTAAAATAGTAGTTCAATAATATTTATTTTGCCCTCCATATTTCTTGATTTGGTATTTTAATGTTTATTATTTTTTTGTATTCATTGATACTTTTTACCTTGGGCCTCTTACATGTTTAACCACCCCTTCCATTATAGAGTGTCTCTGCTTTTTATTGTGCAAATCGATACATATGGATGTGTAAACAAAAACTCACCTTAAGAAGAGACCGCAGCATCAATATGTGATTATTGGAGTGTTTGTGGCATTGAGTAAGCGTCCAGGCTTGCCTTTGTTTCTTTGCTGCAGGGTTTTTATTGCCTCGCACTGATAGATGATGGCTGCATAATCATCCTTATTCTGCCGTGTAAAACAGAACTAAGCAGGGCTGGCTCCAGGAAGTGTGTTGCCCCGGTGCCCTAAGCACTGGTAGATCCCCCCATCAATTAATTGATCAATTAGCTATAAATAAAATGATCAAAAATCAAGGATGTTTGATACCTTTTTTTTTACTAGACCAATACAAATACAAGCACCCCTCTTGACCACTCACCAATACCATGTACCGATACCACCAGTACTTCTGATACATAAAATTTCATTGAACAGTGACACATCCTTTTGAACAAAGACAGAACAGTCACTCTGCCATTAAGTCCAAAATAAAACACAACTTGTTTACAATTTGTTTTTAATAAATCCACAAAAGTGCCAAACAAAACTGACAACTTTCAGTGCTTAAGTAATTTTTAAAAATAAATTGAAGTGCAAAATAAAACAGTTTAATTGTCAACTCTCCCTGGTTCATTTTGGCAGTCTGAAAAGGACCTGACGCACATTTGCCGTGGTGTCATACCACAGTGATGAAGAGCTCATGACTTGTGAGGAGGATTTACTTAAGGTAAGATTTTTTTTTTTTTTGCCTTAAGTATCATCTGCGTGTATTGGCAGCCTTTGTGAGTATCAATACCTTGAAATAAAGCTGGTATTGGCCCAATACTGATACTAGAGGTGGGCCATACTTGGAATTTTGGTATTGATCCAACACCAAGTAAATACAGGGCCACTATTGCCGATACCGATGCTGATACTGATACGTTTTAATATTTAAGGGTAGTGTATCATCTAACTGCTGACCTTTAGGTGTTTTGTGACTTTTTTTCTTTTGATTATGTTCTTAAACCTAGAGCAGAATTTGGGCAAAGTTTAAAGGTGACATCAAAAAAACTTAGGTGTTGTAATAAACATTTATGTTCAGAAACAATACATCGGTACCAAAACAAATTTTCCCCCAAAACATTGTGGAATTCTTTTCCTAAGAAAATAAGGTCCAAAAAATGATCACTTTAAGGTAAAATTAAACAAATATTTTTGAGGTACAGAGTTGAAGACTACAATACAAAAGATGAATATAATTTCTCCCATTATTGCACTCTTTTTCTTAAATAATAAAGTATAAAGAATTATCACACCAAAACAAATGTTATTAAAAAAAAAAAGAATCAAACTCACTTTTGCAAGAAGAAATGTTAATTGAATAATGCAACAATTAAGGAACATGTTTTTCTTCTAGTGCACTTCTGTTTTTTTCTTAAATAAACAAAGTTAAAAATAATCACTTGAAAAGAAATTGAAAAACAAAATCCTTGTTGAGGTGGAGAGTTAAGAAAGCAGGTCGAGCAGAGTAGGCGGGCCTGGCGGCGCCTGCTTGCTTATTTTCCTGGTGCCGCTGGGCCACGTGACGGTGCAACATCAAAACACAGGACTTTTATAAAATGACACTTTTACAAAACCACAGCAGTCAGTTCATGCAGGAGAAAACACATGAATGAATCTAGGATATCGATCTTTTTACACTGGTATCATTCGATATTAATACCAACTATATCAATATTATTGATATTTGGATTGAACATACAGATCCAGATGCACGTTATTATTGTCTATGTTCATGCCTAGGCACTTTATAAAGTAAATAGGTTTTGTATTAGCAACACAGCCAAGAAAGTGCACCACCTGCTTTTTTTTTTTTTTTTTTTCTTTAAAAAGCTTAAGCTGTAAGTTTAGCTGTTCATATGGCGTTAACATGTTGGGTATTGGTGTTGTCAAGAATAGTTTTGGGATATACTGTTTGCAACATGTTCAACATGTATTCATAACACACAATATTAGCAGTGTGCTACTTACATGATAACCTGCCTTCATTTTGCGGCCTTTTGTCAACTCCAGTGCACGTTTATTTGTAGAGTGAGAAAGAGGGGCAGTTTGCTGCTGGAGTGGCGAATACACTCTCCCATACACTGACCGGTATCAGTAACTCCAGAATCTGACGCCCTACCACTCTTTTCTTTTTGGAGCTTTTTCTACGAGTTGTGGGATTCCTGCCACATCATGTGCTTTCTCCTCCTGCGGTAAATCATTTTCAGGTAGTCTGTCGTGTGTTGAGTGTGTTGTTGAGCAAGGGGAAGACAGAGCGGTAACTAGTCAGTATTTAGTACCATATTTGACACTGTAGTCCGGGTTACACTGAAAATGTTTCCTGAGCTATGAAAGCCCCCCAGAATGAGGCACCCCGTGATATCACCCATATAACCTTTCCTTTGATCTGGCCCTTGAGCCCTCCAATCCCCTCACCATATCAATAAAATGCATTCCAATTTGGGAGAGCAGAAATCAGCCTGTCAGTGACGACGTTGTTAATTTGAATCCTGTTTTTTTAATTATGGGTAATCAACACAGCAGTCGTCTCTGTCAATGAAACACGAGCAGAACCACCCACTAACCGCAGCTGTCAGCGGCAACCTGCTCGGTGGGTGCCTCGAGTGAGCCGATTAAAACCGGCCAGGTTAATGAATGGCATTGATCAATTATGCACTTCTCTCATCTGTTGAATTCTCTAAAAAGCTTGAGCGCTTGCAAAATTTTGCTCTTTGCGTATAGAAAAAAAACAACAGTTAAAAGCTCTACCCTAAAAGAGAGGAGGAATATTTCTGTTCTGCTCTCATATTGTATTCCATTAAATTTCAAATCAATCGTCTGTATTGAGTGCACTGATACATTGAAGAAAGAGTGTTTTTCCTTTTCAATGTGCAACTGCGGTTTGTGTCAGACAAAAGCTTGGACACAAAAACATGTTGAAATCTTTGGTTGTCAACCCAAAATGGTGCAAAACTGTTCTAAATTGCTCCAATTACATAAAAAAAACGCCAAATTCTCTGACTGTGACTGCAGCTGTCACCCAATCCTGCAAAGCAACAGATAAGAGCACAGTGGTCAACATGACACCAAAATTACCATTTTTTGACTGATGTTGACGAAAAGAGTGTCCACATTTTGGCCAAAACTGATGCGATAAAAGTCTGATGCAAGCTTGAGTTGCATTTTTATCTATATCACAGCCTTCATCCTATCAGAGATACCTTGAAATATACATCAGACTGACAGATTATGACTAAGACATTTCAGTCTCATCTTTCAGTGTGACATGCACTGAACCTAAAATATTCCTGATTTTACACAGTGTGTTTAATGCTTAATGCTCATCTAGCACAGTGCATATACTGTGCCAATCTCATTTGCATAGCCCAGCTCAACTTGCACAATAATAACCCCACACTACAACTCCATCTTTGCGCGACCGGTTCAAGCGATCCAGTCTTAAGTTTAAAATATGTTCTCAGTTCAAGAAAGTTTCTGAGTATTCTCTTCCAACTATTTTGAAAGGAAGAAAAAAGTTTTCCCCAAAACCAGGGCCACCCGAACAAGCCTTTGTGTTTCCATCTGTGAGAATAAAAGGAGAAGGGAGAGAGGGGAAGGGAGAGAGTGTGTGGTTAAGATGCAGAGCGTCACGTTGCGGCACATTGTAGTTCACTCAGAGGCCCATTCATTTTCTTTCCCATGTTAGCAGGGGACTGATTTCCCCTCTGTTTGGTTATTGTAACTACAAGGCAAGTTAACACTGAGCATTTTAAAGCTTCAGGTAACTGGAAGATATCTCTATTAAAGCTATAAGGCAAATTATTGTGACTTTTGTTTTGGGCTAAAACCAGAAACATTGGGAAAGATATTGCTAAACTAAAAAGACAAAATAACTGAGAAACATTTCATCCTTACAGTTGTATTTCCCACCATTCACATTTTTTACTTTTATTCCTTAACTTTAAGTTTATTTTATGACTAATAAGGATCATGGGTTATTTTTCTGTAGAAATACCTCCTTCCTCTCCCCCAGCACTTAACACCTCCTGTTAAAACTGTAATGATTAAAATCCAAAGAAAGAATTAAGCTCAGCTCACTTTCATAGCCTTGGATGTCTTTTTTTTCTCCAAGGGTATGTGTGAAGCTGCTGGCACTGCGGCTCTGCTCTTGTATGTTATTGCTGGGCCACATTTCAGGTGCTTCGCATCAATGACACTCTGTGTCCTTGTTTGCTATTGCTGCACTGCACCTGCTGCTTTCTGGATCCCATTCGCAGCATGCTAATGCCACACTGACACCATCGTCTGCACTTCAACAATGTGGAAATTTGGAATATGTTTTGTTTCACTTCAGATACACGATTCTTTTTCCACTATTGCTGCAGTGCACACAGAACTTGCCTGTCTATATCTCGGGGAAGCAGATATGAAAACTCATTCTGTGTCAAACATCATGAATTCAGGAGTGAATCACTCAAGGTCTGGGAAGACACCCACATTAACAACTCAAACTGATTTATATTTGATGTGTTGCTGTTTTTCTTTGAACAGTGAATTAACATGATCTCGATGCACTCTTGACTCCCTGAGGTTTCAGTAATCAGGGCAGCTATTGATCAGTGTCCTAATGATTCACCTTCCTGATCAATTAAACATGATTTCCATCACTGCTGAAAAAAACCCAGACAGTCATGGTCTCAGATCAGACAGGTTTACCTCTATGTCCCCCTCTTTCTGCTTTTATATCTTCGTCTGGAAAAAAAAAAAAAAACTGGGGCTTCTTAAAAGCATTTTCATTACACCATTAGTTACTAAAAGATGCTTTATGCTAATATGTGCAACAATTATCAATTTCAGTATACCAGAGTTTGCTAAAAGCAGTGAGTAGTAGAAAAGATAACACACGCATTAAACCATATTAGACAAATCCGTGCAAGTCTATTTTGAGTGTCATAACTATCGAGACATGCTAATGATATACTACTTAATGATTTATCTGCGGATTGTTTTGCCATTTTAAATCGTTGTTGGTTTACAAATTAAAGCCAGCAAGAAATTTCAATGCCAAATTTGTCCAATTGGACAAAACTAAAAACTTTACCAAGTTTGTTTTGGACAACTTTTAAATCTTTGGTGAAATATCGAAAAGACCAGAAAAGGAGGTATGAAGGAGTTGAAAACGTGAACAAGAGTTTACTGACTTTTTGACAAGATTCTATTTTCTTTTTCCTATTCTTTTTCTCCCCTTTTTTGATTTTAATTAAAGAAAAAGGGGGGGAAATATTTTTTTTTAACTTTCAGATATGAAAAACTAACCCCAGATATATGCTCTGAGTGTCTACTTATTTTACTCTAAGACTGTTAAGATATCCTCAGGAGATTTCTCTGTCTATCAAATTATAATCAATATGATGACCTTAGACATTGTTAGTAAATATGATGCAGACATAAGCTGGTATTTACTGTTACACCGTATCATTTACTCTGAAGTCACAGCACTGCATGACAAACTATATATGTTGACCGTGTTATATAGCAGTGGACTATCTTTGCTATAAAAATGTATCATCCATTATCATTATCGATAAAAACCACTTAGATTTAACTCAGCTCTATGTGATAGGTGCATAAAGACATGGATACAGTTGTAGCAATACCATCCAAAGAATTTTTCAGGAAACTCGACTCATGCACTCACAAGACATACATACACTCACCGGCCACTTTATTAGGTCCACCTTGCTAGTACCGGGTTGAACCCCCTTTTGCTTTCAGAACTGCCTTAATCCTTTATGGCATAGATTCAACAAGGTGCTGGAAACATTCTTCGGAGAGTTTGGTCCATACTGACATGATAGCATCACACAGTTGCTGCAGATTTGTCGGCTGCACATCCATGACCAGAATCTCCTGTTCCACCATATCCCAAAGGTGCTTTATTGGATTGAGATCTGGTGTCTGTGGAGGCCTTTTGAGTACAGTGAACTCATTGTCATGTTCAAGAAACCAGTCTGAGATGATTCCAGCTTCATGACATGGAGCGTTATCCTGCTGGGAGTATCCATCAGACACTGTGCTCACAAAAGAATGGACATGGTCAGCAACAATACTCAGGTGGGCTGTGGCGTTAAAACGATGCTCAAGTGTAGCCTCAGTTTCCTGTTCTTAGCTGACAGGAGGGTCACCCAGTGTGGTCTTCTGCTGCTGTAGCCCATCTGCCTCAAGGTTGGACGTGTTGTGTGTTCAGAGATGCTCTTCTGCAGACCTCGGTTGTAACCAGTGGTTATTTGAGTTACTGTTGCCTTTCTGTCAGCTCCAACCAGTCTGGCCATTCTCCTCTGACCTCTGGCATCAACAAGGCATTTTTTCCCACAGAACTGCCGCTCACTGGATATTTTCTCTTTTTCGGACCATTCTCTTTAAACCCTAGAGATGGTTGTGTAATGGGAATCCCAGTAGATCAGCAGTTTGTGAAATACTCAGACCAGCCCATCTGGCACCAACAACTATGCCACGTTCAAAGTCACTTAAATCACCGTTCTTCCCCATTCTGATGCTCGGTTTGAACTGCAGCAGATCATCTTGACCATGTCTACATGACTAAATGCACTGAGTTGCTGCCATGTGAGTGGCTGATTAAAAATTTGCGTTAATGAGCAGTTGGACAGGTGTGCCTAATAAGGTGGCCAGTAAGTGTACATAGCTCCTTTCTAGTCTTTCTGACCACTCAAGGCTCCTTTACACTGCTAGCCTCATTCACCCATCCACTTCACATTCATACACTGATGGCAGAGACTTCTGTATCAGGGGACCATCATCTAATCTCCATATGAGCTCATCTCATTTGTGCACATTCATACACTGCTGAACAGCCATGGGACCAACTTGGGGTTCGGTCTCTTGCTCAAGGACAAGTCAGCATGTGACTGCAGGAATTGGGATCAAGCCCCCAGCCTTCAATTTGGGAGACATGGCTGTACCACTGTGCTAACTGTGACACACAAAGTTGGTGGTCGCCAAATAGGAAAAGAAGTGTAGTTGAGGCGAGCCTTAGTTCTCCTGACAAACAGCTACAACTTCCACCAATCTATAAACTCACCATGCTCCCAATTATGCAGCTTTATGCATATCTCTTAGCCTTGGTATTACCAAAACAGATGAGTTACCACAAATAAAAAAAAATCACCCCCTGCTGCAGTTTTTATGAATAAAAATAAGACCAAAATTTTTCATACCAGGGTAGACATGTTTAATTCTGCTGCATGTTTTAATATGGTCTCTAATGGGGTTTCCTTGGCTTTTGGAGTCAGCCCAAGTGCACGTTGCTGTAGTGTGTTGCACTCCCGCATTGGCTTCATTTTCAACCCCAGAGGTTGCCTCTTGAAGGTGTCCTTCTTTGGGGATGAAATTGGCCAATTTGATCTCACAGAAGGAAACGGAGAAAGAAAAGAAACATTAAATGTGACCAGAGATGACTGATTTCTAAAGTATCAAAAGAAAGATGGAAAAAAAAGAAACAAGTGACAAAAGTAGGACTACAGTCTGAAAATTCAAATAAATCAATTTCTCCACTTGTGGAGAGCAGAGCAAGTGAACAGTCTGATGATGGGCACCTGGGGATGTGATGTCATCACTCAATATCTGACTCTGAAGATGAACAGGGAGTTTTTCTCAGCGCCTCCTCTGTCGATTATCAAACGGGCTCACCTTGTCTTTTTGTGTGACGTGAGATCGATACAAAAACAGCATGTGCATTCTGAAATAACCCCGCTCTCATTCAAATCGATACACCTCATGAGAGGTTTGGACTTCATTTTCAGCATTAGCGCCATGACAACCCTCAGCCTCATGAGAAGAATATCTCTGCAACAACAAGATTTTTCATGCATCCCCCTCCTCCCCTCCTCCATTTGTATATGTGATGCAGCATTGTGTGGCAGCACACATAATGACTTGTGCTTTTCTGCAGCGTTTCTCTTACTGCACAGAGAGCCTGATGGAAAATCTCAGAGCAGACGAAGAGAGCAAAATCAATAATCTATTCTATTTAATGGGCTGGAGTGTCACAGTAACCAGATAGGAGTGGATGAGTCGAATCGTCTGCTGCCAAATCTTAACAGGAGGTTGCACACAGAGAGACTGACGATTTCCTTTCCCATCTTTCTGCCTGTCCTTTTTCTTCTTGTCATGTGCAGGTTTACATGTGTTCGTTCTGTCTTGTTGCACAAAGACACACGCTCCCTTTGGTTGATTGTGACCAAACTCATTTGTCATTTGGAAATCTTTATTCACAGAAGAATTTACACAAGACTCGCAGTCATTGTGAAGATTTCCTGAGTGCTTTAGCATCCTCAGTGTTTAAAATGCTATCATCCACTAAATGTTTCTGAGATTTTAGATACATTATTAACTTTAACTTCTGCCTCAGAAGCACTGTGTTATATCTAAAACAGAGTGGCAGCTTCTGTTTACCTCCTTTGTAGCACTGAGTTTAAACAGCACAAATCCAGGCTGTTCTACTTTGCTCAGCCTTGTATTGCCTGCCTCATGCATGGGAAATGATTTGAAAGACTTTTGACTTTGATGCCTGTTTTTCCTGCACACTGTGCTCTCTTTCTCTCCTCTCTTCTACCCGCCGTTGTTTCTGTATCGACTTCTAAATTAATCTCTGTGATTAAGCTATACAGGAAGGTGACTGTTTCATTCCTTGTATTACAAACAGAAGATTTAGCTTTAGTGTTTCTCTGTCGCTCCGACTTGGCAGGCAATATTGGCAGCACAATGATTTCATACCCGGCTGATGGAAATTGGAAATCATCTTCTGAGACAACAGCATTGTCGGCTGCTGCTGCTGCTGAATGCAGTCTGCTATAGAGCAGCGTGATGTGAGTTTAAACACGGCTCCTTCGACAAAATGCATTTTACGTTACCTGTATGTGCTCTGACCTTTTCTTAATGTATCTATCATTTCAACATGGATTTAAAAATAACTATCAAGGGCTTCAATTGTACAGACTGTGAATACACCATGTTTTATTTATAGTTTCTGGATGTGGGTCCACACACCGATTATTGTCCAGGTGAAACCAAAAGTTTGAGATTTGAAGAACCCTGTTTAAGATTCATTTTGATAAAGTAGCAACACTTTTTTTAATTAAGGCTATCCTAAACATTAATGACCTGGTGATAAAGCCTTTGGAAGACCTTATGTATGCCTATTGTGCTGTTTCCTCACAGTACTAAGTGCTTTCTGACTATAAGAACCCAAATCTACCTGCATGCTGAACATTTCTGATTGATGAAGCATTTACAGTGTTTCTTTTCTTTCTGTTTTCAATAACATCACACTAACGGCCAAAAAACACCAGATGCCTCTGCAGTGCATCTATGTTCCGTCAAGGCAAGCGAATCAAATAGGTTTCCATTTAAGTCAATGTGTCAACTCACACTGGATCTGTTCTGGTACAGTACGTCTTCAAGGCTGGTCCATTGTGTTGCAGCCATCCTATTTTTGATGGACGTGGAGCTGTGATGCCTAAATTCAGCATAGGGAAGATCGAACAGGACAGGAAGTCGTGACCAGAAACTACCTAAAAACACCCAGTCACTTTCAAAATAAAACAAACCGTGTGAAAATCAGTTCGTATTTAGCTTGACTACAATGATAACCGGACATAATGAGCAGAGCCAGAACAGTAGTCACCAGGATTGAGGTTTTACAGCCCAACATGGATGAAGAGAGACATATCAATGGAGTGGGAAGCTCAGGAACTCCTCGGTCTCTTGACTCCAGCTGTCTGTCAGTCATGCAACTTGTTGGACTCAACATGCAGCCTGTGTAAGTTAACAAACACAGTCAAAACGCAGCGCAAAGGAGTTGCACTGCAGACGTATCTGGTGTATTTCATGCACAAGGAGTTATTAGGAGTTATTTCTAATAACAACTGCTGCAACTTCCTTAGTATTGTCATATTTGAGCCTGATAGTAAATGGCTGATGGTTAATGGTAAATGGACCGGTACTTAAGAAGCGCTTTTCTAGTCTCTTGGACCACTCAAAGCACTTTACACTACTAGTCTCATTCACACCACATTCACACACTGATGGAAGAGGGAGTCCTAGCGAGGAGCCATCAGGTCTAACATATTTGCACCCATTCATATACCACTGACCAACAGTGGGAGCAATGGGGTTCAATGTCTTACTCATGGACACTTCCACATGTGACTGCAGTAGCTGGAAATCAAACCCTGGCCCTTCCGATTTGAGAGGCAACAACTCTACCACTGAGCCACAGCCGACCACAGAAGTGTAAATAGATCTTAGTCAGCTGCAGATGTTACAGTTTAGGGAGTGGCCCTTCAAACTGGAGACCTTCAGCCCAATGTGTCCGCTGATATCCCGTCATTGAAAGACAGAAGAACGCCTCAAGAATGTATGCCAGCTTAGTTTCATAAATACCTACATACATGTGATTGATATTCTAAACCATTTGAGAAGGATTCATCCACCTGAAAATGGTTTGGCTTGTTTTTTAAGCTGAAACAGGAGTCGATCTCTTTCACTTTCCTGCTTTAGACAGCAAAGTGGTCCAGTGTTTCCTTGGTTTTGTTGTTTAGGGTGTCTTGAAACTGCCTTGTCATGAGCACTTTACTCCATTCGAGTGTTGATCCAACATATCCATCTCCAGTGCATTAAAGCACAATTAAAATCACTACAGTCTAAAACAGTGCTGCAACGAACTATGTCAGCCTTTCTTTGCCTTTGGGTTGTGATTTTTGCTGAATGACCTTCACCCTACTCTACTGCCCTCTACTGGTCTACTGATGAATTTCAATTTCCTTTATTTCCTGTCCTGTACATCTCTGACCTAATTTGCATCATCAGGTATTTGGCTCATTGTTGAAAACATTGACCAAGAATGGGTCAACTATGGCTCATGGGAATGTTTTACCAGGGACTAAAAGTTCCTGAACTTTCTGGTCAAAAAGCATTTCATGTCTGTTGTCAGCTCTTGAGTAACTTGAATGTTATTTTCCCATTGTGCAACCAATGTCAGATTTTTTTTTCAGTGGTACCATCAATTTCAGAAGAATAGTGGGAAAACAAATGAGCTCTATGCCATGCTCTTTGAGGCTGCCTTGTGTGATATAGCGCGAGGAATTGCACATTGTGTAATTCGTCGCATTTAGAGAAAATAAATTATCTTTTACCTGCTGATAAAGTGGAAGTGTTTTTGTACAGATGTGCAAATGACTTTTGTAATTTTGTCACCTCAGGAGCAAACATACACTGTTTTTTAAGAAGCTGTGATTTCCCATGTTATTGAATGATAGTAAAATAAAAGCATTCTAAAAAGGCATGGATACTTAGTAGTCTTTTTTCACTGAGTAATTCAAAGTTAGGAGGTCATGCTGTCCTTGAAATTTAAAAACTTAAGACAAATCCTGTGAATTGATTGATTTTTTCCTTCTTTTTTTTTTTTTTTTTCTTTTGAACATTCCCTTAAAACAAGTCAAATCATGTTGGAACTTAACCCAGAATCATAAGCTCATAAATGCCACAATCAAAGCACAGCAAGACTCTTCAAATAAACCTCCGTATCCTCACCACATTCACATGAATATTCAAATCCAAATGTCTTACTCGCATCCATATTTCACCTGAGCCAATGTGGTTCCCCTAGACAGCAGCTGAAGAAGTTAGAGAGGGGAGAGAACTGAATAAAAAAGTAAGGATGAGAGGAAGGATGAGTGTGCAGAAGGCTGGTTGACAAAGATGAGGCACAGATGACGCAGAGGGAAGGGAGTGCGGGGTGAGAAAAACAGAAGATGGCTTTAACCAGAAGTTTTGGCGCATAACTCCAACAGCACAAATTCAAACTAACATTTCTAACGATCCAGCATCTTTATTATTCAAAACTTAGTATGTGAAGAACTGCATGAAAGAGATGCTCTCAGTGCGAATCCAGAGTTTCAGTCTCTGTGTTTTACACAGCATACTCCCACCCTTCAGCCACTTTTAACACCATAGACAATGGAGTTAAGCTCAGCTATGCTGCATCTGGCTTCACCAGGTTCTATCAAGTTTTTATCGACTTAAATAGGCTTCAGATGTGGTGTGATGCAACAAATCCACAGCCTTGAAATCTCTCAGTCTGAATTTCAGCAGCACAGAACCCTATACTTTTTTTTTGATGTGATACAATTCTCCACCCAAGCTCTATGTTTTCTTCTATCAAATAGTCTCCTCCTGTTGACTTGAAAGATGGATGGAAGTAGTAAATGTTGGTAGTTTCCTCCCACAGAAAGCTGCGGTTAATGGAACAAGGTATCAACACATCCGAGAACTTCTCAAAAACCTCCTGTGGTGTAGTTCACTTCTCTTTGCTGAGAAATATCTGAAACAAAAACAGTTTGTTATCCTCTTTGAAAATAGCAGGGGTGTACATTCGTAGTGGGCTCTGTGCCCTGGTTTCAGTGTCATGGTTTGGTGCAATATGGGTTTGTTAGAAAAACATTTGCATATATCTGCATTTCATAAAAGATATGTTGGGGTGTCAGAAATGTCCATAATAGTAATGGTTATACTTTATAAATATATTGTAATGATTCAAAACAACATTGGAAATAACACCAAAGGGCCTGCATGGCTATTATTTATATTTGAGAAATTAGATATTTTAAAAATATAACAGGGAGCTCCTTTAGCTCTTGTTAAGACGAGTTAACTTGTGTTTAATATCTTTAAACTTTCTTTGTTCACCTGCCTTTTCATTTGATAGAACTGTATTTGCTGTTTGACTGGCCTTCACCTTTATTGTTTATCTGGTTGCTACATGCATACTTTAATTCTGATTGCTCAACACCCCTTCACAATAGCTGTGAATTCTTAACAGCAAAAGGACAGAGACCTGATCCCACATCTTAAATCAAATCAGTCCACAGAACCAAGTTCAGCAAAAATATGAGTTTTCAATAGCATTGTAAATTAAGAAATTAAAGAAGGAAAAGTGCAGTTTAATGTTATTTGAAACAAATGTTTTAGCTTGACTGTGACAGTAATATATGAAATGCAAAACCACCTTTTCTCCTTTTTTATGTTCTCTCTTACACGTAAAACTTGATAAAATCTGAGCTGTTTGACTCCAAACACCAAAAAAGCAGGGCCAATCCAAAATGAACCAAAAAGAGGCCAAAGTTACTTCATTTAGCAGAGCACTAGGAAACTAGTCACCTAGAGGGACATGTAGAAATCAGATTAACCATTTTATGTTTGTATATTTTTTTACATAAAATGTACCCTATGTTTTGTTTTTATGTCACAGTTATGGATGAAATATTAAATTGTAAATAGTTTATATTTTGGACAGCATTTCACCCCCCACCCCCATCAGTGTTCCACACCCCCCACTTTGGAAACCACTTAACTACCATAGTAGCCCACATGTTGTGAATATCCTCCTCATGCAACAACCTAGTCCAGCGATTTAGCAATGAACTCATTTTTTCAGTAGTTGTCATGGCGATTTACCAAACAGAATTACAGTGAATGTCCAGTCAAACAAAGCCTGAAGACATATTCTGCAGTAAATTCCTGAAAAGTAAAGTAAAAAAAAATTCATTTTGTGAAGTGCAGCCTCTGAGCAGAGATTTAGAAGCACAAGTTATGAAATCAAAAAGAGTGAACTCATATTTTAGAATATTATGATATAATAAAATAATATCAAAAGATTTATCAACAAGTGAGGCTTTTATGTGACATGATAATTAATTTAAGAATAAAATTAGAACAAATAATCAGATCTATATTTACTTCTGCCTTCATTAAAAAATATTTCTTGAGGAATACACACACAAACAAACAGTCTTTCACAGACAGACCCGAGCTGTTTGCACTCTGCTGTCCAGCTCTGTAGGCAGTGGATGGTACAGTGTGGTGGAAATCTGTGCTGATTGGCAGTTCCTATTTATTTGGACTTCTATAACTTGCCATGCTGACGTCTCTGGGCTCCAGTCCGTGGAGCGTTCAGGACGAGGAGGTACAGCAGCTCCAAGGGCAGCCTGGCACAGTGCCACCTCTTAACTTCTGAAACTGCACAGGCAAGAGCACAAGCCCACACACCAACTCTTACACACATTTATACACGGCCCACATTAGACTCATGGCATGGGCAGTCTCTCCTAATGAATATTCTCTTAGCAGGGTGTTGAGGAGCGAGTTATTGCTCTGCCTCAGGACAAGAGCATATTGATGTTTTCGATACGATAATGACATACTCAGTTGACCTTTGCTTCATTTTGGGCAGAGTAGATGTGCAGAATACTTGCACTTTCATCTTAACTTTGCTCATTGATTCAGAGATGTTAACTTATTTTGCTGAAAGAGGGAAGTTTATATTCTGTCATTCTGTTAGTTTCTAGAGCAGATCCACTGTGGGCTTGTCTATAGGGGGCATTAGGGCATTGCCCTACCACTCTCTATGGGGAAAAACAAAAACAATAAAACCTTCACTTGATATAGAAAATATTTTTCAGAAAATGTTTTTTAAAATACATAAATCTGCAACATAAAGTAGATTAAAAATGTCTCACATGTCTTAAGTTACCTTTTAGGAGATAGGGTGTCTTATGGTGTTGAAAAACGAAACCTATGATTAAGTCCATAAAAACTGCAGTTCCTCAAGTGTCCAGTTTAGGTTAGTTGACTAAAGCCAAAAATCTTTGGCTAAACTAAACATGTTCACAGTCTGATTCAAAATAGTTTTGTGTTTGTGGTCCATTTCTTCACCCAAACGCTGTGGGTGAACCTTTTTTTCTTACACAATTATTTTGTAATCCCTGGGGATCTTGTGACTGTATGCCAAGGTCCATAAAATCTCTGTACCTATTTTGGTTTGATCAAAAATGAGACAGAGTCAGCACATCACACATGCCGCAACACTTGAGGTGACAAAATGTCGCTGCCATCTTTGAGCAAGCTCATTTGTCATAAGCATTTGCATGATTCTGTCTAACACTTATTCACTTATTTACTCTTACACTTAAAGTCTGCTGTCAAAAGTTCAGTGTTATTCCAGGGAACCATCTAATTGACACTTTGAATTTACCGTAACTTGTCTAATACATGGTCACTCCTGTATTAGAAAATATTATACTATTATGTTGTGGTTCTCTTTATTGTTACTCAACACTTTTGTTAATTACCTATGACACACATACAGATATAAATGTTCATTCAGCCTATAAAATACAAGTTATGACATTTTAATTTAACTTACCAAGCTGTTTTGTCTATTTTGTGTTTTAAATTATTCATTATGCATCTTTGTTTTTGCATCCCACACAGGATGGAAGTCTTAATTCTGAAATGAATCTAAATCGTTGACATCCAGTGTTTAAAATTCACCAGCAGTATAGTGAATCTTGGGCAAAAAAAAAAAAACTACATTTAGTACATTTAGTACATTCAGCTGTTATTGAAGCACTATTGCTCCATTACACCACCTACACTCAAATTTATCCTGACTTATATCGCATTATGAGGCAGTTTCCATTCCTAGAATCAGTCAGATGTTCTGAGCCAAAAGATTATTTGGAAGTGCAGAACAGAACAGGATCGTCATGTGAGTGTCACAGTGTTCCCTATTCAGCTTCCACATAGAAAACTATGTGACATGGGTGACTTGAAGTCGGGCTGTCAAAGGGCAGGGGGCAGAACAGCTGCAGACACCTCCAGCTGTCTGGAAGCTTGCAGCGGCCAAAGGCTGAGGACACAAACGCTCAGCAGAATACAGAGGAAATCAGCACATTTCATCAGAGAGAAGGCAGCCGCTGAATGGCCTGTGATAAAAGCTGTTATTGAGTCATCTGTGATTTTCAAGAACTGGTGGCAATGGCGCAAGCTGATTGCATGCATTCACTATTTACATCTCATTTCCTGCTCTTTATTTCCAACAAAAAGCCACATTTCCAAGATTTTGATAGCAAGAAAAAAAGGTTTTTTTTCCTTTTGTAAAGCTGGATTTATATTCTAAATGCATCCATGGATGTCACTAAGTGCCTGTCGGAGAGAAGAGCCAGCCAAATTTGCCATATTGTCTCTGTCAGTACTGTAATAGTGACTACTGCCAGTCACAGAAGTGAGGTCAGAATTGAAAATGAAATGAAAGTACAAAATAAATGACTAATGATTTTTTTTTTCCTTCAATTGATGAATTGTTGAGTTGTTAAATTGCTGAATAGTTCAAAGAGTTATCAGGAATTCATGTCCAGTGAAGAGCAACAGTCAAAGAGCCAGATACCCACTCATTAAAGCCTGGAAATGTACATAATTTCAATTATTCATTATATGGATTCAAACTTTCATCCTTTATTTTCAAAATCTAAAGTCAGAATAAAACCCCCAATACACATTTTAATACCCAGATTCATCCAGTGATAAATCCAAAAATCAGGATGAAAAATTCAACACGTAAAAGATATCCTGCTAATTTCAATCAATGTAAGTGGTATAAAAATAGTATTTATTCAATATAAAAATACAGTTCTCAAAGAATACGGCATCAAAGACCTGTGCATCTCTCAGTCACAAGAAAGAGTGATTGAAAAAGTCCTTTGTGTGGAAGTAGAAAGACTTTCTTCAGAGAGAAATTGCAGGGAGCCTTAAAAGCACATCCACCACCAATACTCCCTCATCCTCTGCCGCCTGTTCGGCTTCACACAGAACTGACTGAAGAGCTATGACTGGCGTCCTCACACAAATATGAGATTTTGTGAAATTAAAACCATCAAATATTTTCAACTGGGACATTTAGTGCATATTTTGATGACAGGGTGTTATTGGAGTGATGAAAATGTGCCGAAACCACATATTATTCTAATAACTGCATCAGTATTTGTTAGGGTAGGGGAGAGTAACGATGAGTTTAGCATCAACCTCAGATAGGAAATGGGCTGTAGTGAGCTCAGAATACAGTATTAACAGCGCAGTGTTGTTTTTACTCAGATTTTCTTTAATGTATTCAAACTATCTCAGTTTTGGATTCTGGAGCATGCTTGCAGAAGAAAATGACAGAATCTTCCCAACACTTTAGTTTCTGATTTGGTTTGCACCAGGGAACACACAGTTCTCTGCAGTATGTGAAGAGCATTGTGATGTTTTTCTTACAAATTACCACCATGTACCTTCAATATGTGAATGCTTTGTGCTCTACTTTGTGTTATAGTAATATTCAATGTACCCTTTTTTTCCTGTCCTCAATTTTCCTTGTAATAGATTTTGAAATGTTCCCTATGACGTAAAACAGCCAAACTCAGCTCATCTATTATGCTAAGACTAATGAACTATGTCATCAGACATGATACAGATTCATGTCCATCATCTGGCAAAGATGCAAAGTTCTGTCTTGATTATATTTTCTTCATATTTGAATAATCTTAATGACTCAGTGTTGATTTAAAATGATACTTATCAGAAATAAGAGAATAATTAGGATGAATAGTAGTTTCTGTGATGGCTGTGTTACAGACTTGCAGAATGCAGTTTCTAGTCTGCACCCTGTGAAATGTTAAACAGATTTTCAAAGTGAAAATCTTAAGCAGGTTTGGGAATACTGAGGAGTCCCCAGGAGGGAATTGCTCCGGTAAAGTTTTCCAAAGAGAATAAGGTTGCTGCTTTGCCTCAGCAAGTTGCAGAGAAGAAGTCTTAAGCTTTTCTTAGAGGTTATGGACATAGAAGTAAATTTGGTCTCCTTGGAGAATCGTGATCAGCTGTTGACCAATCACAGCCCTATGGTGACAAGAATCATAGGAAGTCAGAATGTGTGCTGGGTTTTAGGGGGTCTGAGTTAAGGTTGCGGTGGGTCTCTGAAGGAATATTTCCTCCTATCAGTGGAATTACAGTGACCATATCCAATGACAGTTATGAATTCTGACGAGTAAAAGGCATCTTGGCCTGCTCTGGCATGGCTAATGACATCATTGGTGGCAGTAGGGATGCATCAAGACAAGGATGGTTTTCAGCCAGGGTTAGCCTTGATCTTATGAATCAAAACATAGCAGTGAAGGACCAGAATCTCTAAAGCTACTGTTATTATAGGGATACATTTTTTGTGGGAGAAATCACTCCGCTTCAAAGAATTTCTAAGAAATCACAGAGCCATGCTCCTATTGTCTCTATTAAGATGAGCCTGACTCCAAAGACTTTTGTGAGACTTTTTTTATCTCTTTGGCGCAAAGGTCAGAAGTACTCAAGAGGTAAATGTTGGTGCACGCAAAGGTTGTGAGATGTCACTGGTTTTGTTTGTGACTGTCAATGGTAAGAATCAACCTTGACCTTAAGCCTTTCCTGTGTTTGTTATTATTTTTTAGCTGCACCTGTAAGTCAAAGATCACTGCCCTTGAGAGAAATGAGTGAATAGCCCTCCTTCCAATTGAAAGCTTAGCTCAATGTTTGCTTGTGGCAATATAAGCAGTGGTACCAGTTATTGACTAAACTTGGAGCAAAGATATATTTTATTCTGATAGAGCAGCTTTTGATTTTCTAAGTTAATCTACATTCCATCCCTTCCCTCAAAATCTTTGGGTAGAAACTAATTCGAGTAAAGCTGCCAACATATTTGCAATTTGGGATCTTGAGTGTTGGGGCTGTTTGATCTGTTTTGATCTGAGGGACCCAGTACAAGTGGGAGGAAATCCTAAGGCATACCACTCAAGACTGGTGAAATTACACATCTTGCCTTGACCTAAATAAAATATTGGGATCCCCAAGGAGGAGTTAGAGGACAAGGCCCCAGTAGAAGGGTATTTTGGCCTTCTGCTCTGCATGAGATTTGACCCAGATAGAGTGGGAAATGAATGTGATTTTAAAAGCCAATTGCAAGCCGTTTTACTTTGCACTCATCTTTTTCTTTTACAATTGAATAACTAATAAATTTGTTAAATTAACTAAGATTCAGACAGAACTTAGTCATGCAATTGTTATGTGTTACAGTGCTTTGTTACCCAGGAGCTATCGCAAAAAATATTCAAAAATAAACACTTGTCGTTACATTTCCATTCGGTAATTAAATTCTTCAGTGATAAAGGACATCAATTGTTCATATTCTGCTTATAAATGCCTGATGCTTCACAAAAAATATTACCAATTGTACTCCCTCCTTCATGAGCAAGCCTAATTTGTTTCTAGCATCTGTGACGGAGCATCTGCTGCTTACCAAGGACACAATTAGCGATCCATCAATCAACTCTCTTGTAGCTAACTCAGATCCAGCTCTGCCAAAAAGCTCGGGCATTAACAAGCAACTGTTGGCCATGTCTGAGGCCAAGCTGTGCTTTGGCTTTACAGTGAGGAAAGGATTTAATGTAGAGAAATGATATTAATGGCTCTTGTCTGAAATTGTCTGGACATACAACCAAATTAATGGTGCGGCCTACAATCTGTTTTCCTAAAGAGGGATTCTACTCAATGCCAGCATTCATGACAGTTTTGTGCTCTGTTGGTTAACATGCTAAACCACCTTCTGGTGCTGAAATTAATTTTGAAAACCAACAAGAATGGATTCAAATAGACAGAAAATTATGCTGGAACACAGCAGCAGGTAATATTTTTGAGCTGCGGCCAATGGCGTTGCCTCAGGTCCAAATTAAACAAGAGAGTATCAGAGTTTTGAAGCATTTTTGCTGCTGCTGCTCAAAATAAACCTATGTTAGTTCCTTAAATATATTGGATTGATCGATGACAGGGTGACTGAGTATGCTGAAGGTCACAAGGGGACCAAAAATTGGAATACAGGCACAGGTGCCACACTACAAGTCTTCGACAGTTGATTAACAGTTGCAGTGTTGGCAGGAAAACGGCTGAGGAAGAACTGGTTGGAAGCTGGAAGATGACTCGAGAGGGTTGATAACAACCCGCCGAGGACTGTATGGAAAGCCAGGAGTTTTACACGACAGGTTTGGTAGCTGGATGGGCTGCAGGTGTGCATCTTGAAACAGGTGAGACAGACTGGCAGCAGTCAGGAGGAAGGAGGAAGGAGGCCACACCTGGATACACAACAGAGACAAACAGGGGAGGAAAGATATGCAAGGGAGGGGAAGCAGCAGGGAGCAAGCAAAAGCAGAGCAACACAAGAAGATAGACAACCATACACAAAAACTAAGTGGCAACCTCCGGTCTAAGAACATGACACAATGCGAAGGTGCTAAAATCTGCAGCTTCTCGAGTGTCCGCTTGAGGCTGGCTGCAGAGGTCCCCGAAGCCACATACACACCAAGCCCAGAAAAGCCCCTTTCAGAGCAGAAGTTAACATGTTTACAGCCTGGTTCAAAAAACGTCTCCTGTCTGAATTGCTAGCTTTAAAATTGGCACACAATGTACGGAGGTTTATTTTTTTCTAACTCAGCAGTTCAGATGATATTAAGATTGCAAGCTCGCCCAATCAGAGGCAAAGCTCAGGTCTCAGGTCTGACCTTTAGCTCTACCCTTGCCACTTCCAGTATGGCTGTGATTGCCAATGTGCTTCATTTTCTGTTTCAGAAACAGACGGGTGATGTCGGGGAGACTACATCCATGTTTTATACAGTCTTTGACTAAAACTAAGGGAGATGCTAAACTTAGCCCACTTGGACTGTTGGCCTCACTACTCTCAGCAAGATGCTAGCTAAACTTAGCCACTAAGCTGACTCAGCCACTGGGTCTATTAGGTTCCTGCTTAAAAGTAGGTGGTCTGACACCAGCAGTGATCCAGCTATTCCAGAATCAGTGCCTCTCACTATTGAACAGATTTACAGTTAATACTTATATTTAACTCGCTGATAACTCTCATCTCCAGATGCACCGACAGGATAAGTCAGACTGTGATGCTAATAAATGAAATGTGTTCTCTACACATTCATAACATCCTACACAGTAAGCCAGGGTTCATACAGTAAAGAGTTTAGAGTGAAACAGTGGTCCTTCTTATAAATCCTTCAAAAACTGGAACTCAACTTATACTAGACAAACTCGACTTATTCTCTTTGGTGACTCAGACTTGAACACTAGGCACTCAAGACTGGTCTCAACTGAAGGTTTGGTTACATGTCTACAACAGTGCCAGTAACCCTCTTGGAACAGGGTTTGTGACCTCAGCTTGAGGACAATTGAAGATGATAACAAATAATAATTCAATGCACCCCAAGCAATGGAAACAAACCTCTATTTTCTTACCTGCTTGAACCCTCCTGGGATGTGACTCAGATATCCAAAAATAACATGCATGGCAGACAGGAGAATAGCATGGACTGTCCGCCAGTTCATAACAGTGTTAATACAGACAGACAGTACTTCAAACCCAAGGGCAAGTCATCCTCCATCCAACCTGACATGTAGAGTTTGTGCTGGGGAAGGACACAGGAAAGAGTAATTAAATATACATACAAAGGCAAGAGATTCAGTTTGAATGTTTGTGCTCTATATTTACTGTTTAATTCATTTGTGTTTCTATTTAACTGGCTTATAAAAAAAGGGAATGATGAAAATTTGTGGTAGATTACAACATCTACAGGTTAGTGCAGGAACCATCGTTTATCGATTTGAAATACAATTTATTTCTTTTGATAAAAAAGGCTTTCTGTTTGAGGCTATAGTTTTGGATAATGTTTTTAGTTGTAAGCCAGGTTAGCTGTTAACATTAAACTTGGCATTTCAGATTAAATACATGGGCACAGATATTGATGAATGTTTCCTAAAATCTCTGTTGACATGTTTCCACTTATCAGTCCTTGAAAGATTGTTCCGTTTATTTAATGTGAAGTTGTGTGAGGGTCTTGTCAATAGTAAGTGTATTAGCCACGGAGGATGCTGATCAGCTTGGCCCCTTTGTTGAGAAAGGGTCTCGAGAATCAGAATGGAAGCTAACCTCATACCTAACTGTAAACAAAGAATCATTTTTGGTGTAAATGTACATTATTTGGACGGTTACAGATTTTAATTTGCCATCAGACAGCTAATTTCTCGTTCCACCTGCAGTGCACCTGTTGACCTGCAAGAATAACTAAAGCACAGTGGTGCTAGCTCTGCTAGTGTTAGCCAGTCTTATCAAACCAATATAAGTTTTCGAACCTACATTTGATGCTTTCCTTGTTTCATTAACAACAAAAACTAGGTAAGTTCTTTTAGGTCATTACTTATTGAAACAGGAGCCCTCCTTTGCATTATCCACTTTTGTTATGATTCCCTGTTGTATTACCCACAGGATCAAAATAATGCAAACGCCCGATAGTGCAAATGAGAAATCAAATGCACTAAAACTTAACTCAGGATCAAAAAATAAGATGAAACTCTGGTATGACAATCCTGTCTTTTCCTCAGTCAGCAAAGCTGTGTCTCTTCAGAAGCTTGACTTGTGCTATGACCTGTGCCCACAGTGCAAAGGGAGATCACATCTTTGTGTCCCATCACTTCCTTTTGCCTGCAGCACCACCACATTCTTCACCTATCACCACCAGGCAACCCAACCACACCCTAATGAGCCTTCCAACCAATCATAACCCTCCGGAGACCACATGGACCCTTATTTGCACCTGCTGGGCCGCACATACAACAAATAGCTGAGAAGCATAGTCTTGCTCGAATGCATAACACACAGCTCTGGGGACAGAAAGATGGATTTGCTATGACTGGGTATTATTCCAGTGGTATATCCCCTTCAAATAAGCACGTCTCTCGCCGCAGCTCTCCCTACTGGGCCAATCTGCTGCATGACGAAGTGCAATTATGTGGCGCATAATAGCCAGTTCTAACCCTAACCCTGTTTAAGACACGAAGGGCAAAGTAAAGCCCGGCGGGACACGCTGTGACTGTGGAGAATTGGGAAGGAGAGTATGTGTGACACACTGAGTGAGAAAGCCGACGACAATAGACTAATAATGGAAGGTCACGCCTCTGCCTGACATCACCAAGAAGAGGCAGCTCATTCAGGATTTCTGCCTCCGCCTGTGATGAGATCCACAGAGGCATTAGGATGAGGCACGACTCTCACAGTTACACTTTAACATAAGTACTGTACTACAGGCTTCACTATGACAAAACAGACATGCTACATAAAGGTGTTTTTAAAAGATCAGTTTAGAAGGTTTCTGACAAACAAAAACAATTTTGTGTTTCATTTTGTTTTGCCCTTGTGCTGTTGTAGTTTGAGTTGATTTTGGTGATGGGGGTTCCCAATGCCATATGCTGGGAAATTTCCCCAAGGATTTTACTGTTGTCAAAAGACAGCTTCAGACTAAATGATGCAAAATATGTTGACAGAATGACAAACCTTCCCAGTGGTGCTGTCAAAAGAAAAGTCTGTATTTGGAACTTCTCAGGGTAAAATGAAAAAGCCTGGTTTTAAGCTTGGAGACACTGCACTTTTTCATAATCAAATGGGACATTTGTTCAGCTTTGCTATTTGAAAATTATAAACCCAGAAAAAATCCTTCAAATATTAAAATCCCACAACATAAGGATGCACTTTTTCCTCCACTCCCTCCTTTTTTCCCCCTCTTCTGTGGTTAAATTCTTCCTCTAACATCACTGTAAATTATTTCCATCACTTCTACTTAAATGACATGTTATACTGTATAGATGAGGGGTGAAATCAGGAGAGGAGTGAAACTCAAATTGGAGGAAGCATTGGACTGCAGATAATGTCACAGGTTCCATAATATCAAACCAAATGATGTGTGAAATTGTTGCACAGCTAAATTTTTTGGCATCAACCTGAATCGACACAGCCTTTTTTTAGTAACCCTAAACCCCAGATTTATGATATATATATTTTTTTTTCTTGCTGTAAGGGTTAGAACTAAGGATCAGCTAATGCACAGATTTGTAGGCTGGATCATTACAATTACAGGGTCCAATTAAAGTAAATAAGAATGAATGTCCACAGTGTATAAAGCTTCATTTGACAAGTAATAGTACAATTTGAAGCCCTGAGTTTTTAATCCTAGCTGAATATTTTCATGATAATTTCTGTGCCTCCAGGCCAAAGACAAAGAAAATTCATGCTGGTGCCGTGAGAGGAAGACATGATGGTTTTATTTCACCTACTTACCACATGCTGCTTTCATTTACATGCAGCTCATACACTGCATGTTGGAAAATTTCCCCCCAACAGCTGCTGAATGCTAGATCGTATCCAGTGGCACCTTGTCTGAAACAATGTTTTCTCAAAGATTGGCCAGGTTTTTCGATTATTTTACCCAGGTTTAGGTGATGATTGGGAGGGAAGCATTTCTACATTACATCTTTCGGCCACAATGTGATTCAGGCAAAATTCATCACATTATAGAAGTGGCAGGTGTGGTTCTATTTGATGAATTTGGTAGACCGTGACCTAAAGCAAAACCTCAATAACTCAGAGCATTGCTTCAAGAAAAGTTTTTCTCTGCTGCTCCATGTGTCAAAAATGAGTACACTCTGATCTTAAATAATTAAGATTACATTATTTGGACTGATAAGTCTCTTTGCCTCTAATTATGAGAGTTGTTTTTCCTTCCAAAGGAGCCGCTCACTCGATTTTATTCATAGTCCGTTTTCAGGGTCTGGAAATGCAGGTAATTTAGGTTAATTTGTGAAAGAGGGAACAGAATGAAAGGCCTGGGTCACTGTTTAATGCAAGTAGTTGATTACACCGGCTCTAATGAGATCAAACTGATGAGGCCATCCAGAGTAACACAAAGCCCTATCAGTCACAGATTAATGGAGTCAGTGTGAATGCTCAGGTTGTTTCAATAAGAAGAGTGTTTCACATCCTTGAGGTCATTTTCTTGACCCTCAAAATCATGTTTTGTTGGCTCAGGAATTCTGATCCATATTCAATAAAGCTTTGAAACATGGCTTGTAAACATGGTATGGATGTGTGTTATATCTAATTAAAGTTTTGACCCCCTCAGCCTTTGATTTGTGACATGGGATGAGTAGAAAATCCCATCCTGCTCATGTATTCCTCACCTCCCTCCTGAACCCATGCCCCTTGTTCCATTACATTTGATTTGGAAACCCGTTCACGGTCCAGTGACTCCCATTTTCTCATGGGATTATCGACAGGGAGCCTCCGTTTGTTCTAATCCATCTCTTTGTCATTCAAGAGCCAATGCCGATCCCATAATTATATTTCTATCTCCAAGTCGAAACTGGCTGAAAGATTTGTATCTTTAAAATAAAAAAGAGCAGGAATCCAAATATCCTCTGAATAAAACTGCAGCTTTACGGAGAACATTCTTTAATATCTGCGGTTAAGTCTATTTTCCTTACTCTGTGGAGTCTGAGGCATTTGAATTGCAATATTTCCATCTTCTCAGTCATCTGTGTTTCTTGGAGTCACTCCATGTCTTCCCTGCCAGATGTGGAACACCCACAGTTCCGCGTTGCGATAAGAGGAGGTGAAGGCAGCTCATGTTTATGGCATGGCAGTGATGTGCTTATATGTGACCCCGAGGCAAATGAACAGATGCTTCATTACCCTCTCTGTGCATTACAAGGATTATAACAGCACATGGATATGGAAATAAAGGCCCGTGGCTGCCATTAGGGTGGAGTGATACATGCTACGGCTGTATTTAGAGGGAATCTGCATGCGTAGATAGATAGATTAATGGATAAGGAAAAAGATGGATGTTATCCAGCTGGACTAAATATTAATAGCTCTTCTCAATTAAGGGTTTAGCAAAATAAGTCATCTGAGCCACAAACAAAAGCATCAAAATGATCAGTTTAAATCTGTACTTTGGAAGGAGTTTCGACAAAAACCATATTCATCTTTCAAGAAGAAGGAGCAAGATTTATAACATTATTCTGTATCAAGATTTAGCAGCATGAATTGAAGGTTGAGGATGGACTACACACCTGCAGACTGAAGTTCTTCAAGGCTTTGACCTGTAAGAAACTTTACTCGAAGGACATTAATATAAAGAATTGATCAATGAAGATCTCTTTAAATTTAAAATACTTACTTTTCAAGGCTGTTTTCTGACTATCCAGATTGCAGCTGTTGTATATGAACCATACTCTGTCAAACACTTGAAGCAGTCTCAGTAGATGGTTAAATATTACATTGAATTTTTTCTTTCTTGTTATTTAGTGAGTTCAGTGTCAGTTTAAATTCATTTTAACATCTTTTTTTATTTCACAGTCAGAAATTTTGCTGCCACTGCAAGTAAATAAAAATTAATGTTCCAGATCAGAGCAGTAAAAGCATTAACCATTCAGTACTTTATCCTTTGCCTCTCTTATCTTTAGTTAAACATTTTAACTAAGGCTGTCAAACAATCACTTATTTTATTGGCCATTAAATGCCAAATTTTAGCAGTTAATCACAATTAATTGCATTTTAAGATTCCCAGTATTTAACCTTTTAAAAAAAAAAAGTCTAATTCTGTGTTAATAATGTAAGGACTTAATACCAGTTTCTTGATTTGGGAATCGAATTAATTTGTGTTATAGTAATAACTCCCTCAATTTAGTTTCATCCATTAGTCTGTGGCATTGCACTACAGTAAAGTGCTGTGCCTGGTTGTATGATGAGGTTCAGTCAGACTAATTTCACCAGTATGCTCAGTTTGTAAGTGGTAGCTGCTCAGTTTGTCAGTGGTAGCTGAGATTCTAAGTACTTTGGTGATACTATAATTTTTTATTTATTTATTTATTTATTTTTGGTTTCAAATACATCAATAAATAAGTCAAAATAGTGGGAATACTATAATCTATGAGTTTTCTTAAGAGAAATGTGCCTTCAAAACTGCAGTGGAATGTGCTGTTACATTTCATTACAATGGCAAAGAAGACACTGCAGGTTATGCACTATGGTGTACTGGGAGCAATGCTGACAGTCCTACATCTTACCACCTCAACTGATCAATTTTACTGCCAACCCCTTAACTTTGCACCAAAAATACCAAAAATGCAAACGCAATTAAATTAGATGTTGTTTTGAACCCTCTTAGAACCTTAGAACCCTTAGAACTGCAGTTTTTAACACTTTCGCATCGTTGCTAGGCGCTACCCAAGTAGCTGCCTGTTGCGGCAGCTCTCTCGTCTTTGTCCGTTTCTTGTAATTTTTTTGTCTCTTTTTCGTAATCTTTGTATTTGGAGTGGATCATCACTTTGTATGGTTCATTGTCGGTCGCGGACACCAAACTTTTTGTGGCTTCGGCGATATTTTTTACTACTTTTCTCCTGTGTTTGTCTGGAGATCCTACATGTAACCATGGCTGCATTGTTTACATGCAAAATTAGCTGTTAGCAGCCTGTAGCATGTCAATGCTAACTAGAGTAGGGCTTGATGATTTCCCTTGAGCTGAGGAGGAGGAGGTGAGGACGACGTGCTGGTTCTCGGATGTGAGCTGGGAGGTGACGACATGGACCTGTCCTTCCATCCATCCTTGTTGGGAACGTGGGATCTTGCCCCGGGGGATGGACGAGCTAGCCGTGCTAACCCAGCGGCATCGTGCTGTTCACGGACGTGCCTGACGGAGCTGACATCGGACGCCGGCCCCACATTGGAGGAGCTTCGCCTGCTGTGGGCAGACAGGATCCAGGAGACAGAGACTGAACAGACTGCTGGGGAGGCTCAGTCCTGGACCCTGTGGAGGTGGAGACTGGCTGGGCTGGAGAGTGGTGGACGAGTGGTGGACGGGATGTCGTCATCTAATTTCTCATGGACTTTTTTTGCACTTTCTATACTCTTTCTTACTTTTGTTTTCTTAAATGCTGCGGTGACTCCTGAATTTCCCCTCGGGGATAAATAAAGTATTTTCTATTCTTTTCTATTCTATTCTGAATTACATACCAAAGCTCTGTTGGTAATACTCTGAAATTGTATCCTCAGCAGTAAAACATGGAATAGAAAAATAGAGATAGAATAGAAAATACTTAGTTTATTCCTGAGGGGAAATTGAGGAGGAGTCTCAGCAGCAATCAAGAAACAAAAGTAAGAAAGTGTATGTGCCAAAAAGTCCATAACAAAATAGATGATGACAGCTTGTCCATCATTCTCCAGTTCAGCCAGCCTCCACCTCCACAGGGTCCAGGACTGAGCTTCTTCAGCAGTTTGTTCAGTCTCTGTCTCCTGTATCCTGTCTGCTCACAGCAGGTGAAGTTTTCCAATGTGGCTTTGGTGTCTAGTGTTGGCTTCCTTCTTTCTCCTCACCTTGTGGGAAAATCACAAGGCCTTACACCAATTAGCATTGACATGCTACAGGTTGCTTACAGCTGAGTTCACATGTAAAAAATGCAGCCATGGTTACATGTAGGATCTTCAGACAAACACAGGAGCAAAAGCAGTAAAAATATCGCTGAAGCCACAAAAAGTTTGGTGTCCATGACCAACAAATGATCCATACACCATCCACTCCAAATACAAAGATGACGAAAAAGATGTGAAAAAAATCACAAAAAAACGGACAAAGAAGCGAGAGCTGCTGCAACAGGCAGCTATAGCCAACAACAGGACAGCGCCTCCTTACAAACCATATTGTAATTGTTACTAGTATGCAGTTATTAAAATAAGAACATACACAGAAATTGAATGCTTTTGTTGTCCTTGACCTGGAATCTAGTTGGTCAAGTGAGGTGTCAAAAGCACTACAATGTTGACACTGTAGTATTCAGATCTGAAACACCTCGCAGAATTGTAAATCTCTATATTTAATTCAAAGTCAAATCAGCAGACAGCCCATCACTGGTTAAGTGGTGGAGAATGGTAATTGCAGGGTGAATCTTTCCTAAAATGCAAACCTTCAACCTTCAACCAGCACTTCTTATAGTCTTAATGTTTAAAGAACCAGATAAGGCTGTTGGTTTCACAACTGATACTTCTGGGAAATGTTTCATAACACAATGGTTAAAAGGTTTCATATTCCTCACTAGGTTTGTGTGCAAGTGATGAACTTGTTTCTTTTCCACAAAGGAATGCAGAATACAACTTACTTTTTACATTATGAGTGAAAAGTGCAGGCGGACACTCAGCTTTAATGTTCAATGGCTGCTGCTATGATCTCTGTGTATTCAAGTTCATTCTTCTTAGTTTCTCTCTCCTGTCAGTTTGCATTAAGCCCAGTGGCAAATGGAGAGAAGCCTGTGACCATAAGACCTTGTTTTTTTTCTTCATCTTAAATTCAGCTCAGAGATTTCACCTCACTAACTTTATTATGTTTCCAGCACTCCCTTAGCATTTGGCTTCTGAACTCAGAGTCCAAAGAGATCTCAATCCCAACGGAGACGAGAGAGACTCTAGAGAAACCGGAGGGCAGACGAACCAAAATCAAAAGCACTTTTAAAATCCAGAGACTGAACAGAAGGCCTTAAAGGGCATTTTTATTAGACTGTGAGGAGGCTGTGATGAATGGGATGCACTGTAAACATTTACACAGGGGAGCTCTATTAATGGTGGAGCATATGACACGGAGGGAGCACAGACTAACACAGGATGTGTTGTGGTGGGGGGATTTTTGTGTTGAAGAGTTTTTTTTTTTTTCTCCCTAGCTTTTGAAGGTGCAGTGTCAGCTCACTTGCTGTGATTTTTTGCTTACAGGGACAGAAAGGCTGGGTCACCTGGTAGGTCACACCAAGGCACGGGTTTACTCGGTTGCACAGCTACTGCTTTCAATGTCATTTTGACGCTATTTGGAAACTCAACCTTGTATAATCCCTGTAAACAAGACTCTCCAAAGATGACCTGAGGGATGAAAAAGTAAAATCATTGCATGTTAGCGGAGGGACTCCAAATTGAAACAACATTGTGATGTCTGAACAGTGGAGCCTGTCTGAACGTAGAGCCCTTGATTTGAAGGGTTATTAAGTTCGGTGCAATCTCGCATAAAGGAAAACATTTTTTTTATGCTGCACATAGCATCAATTAGAACACATTAAAGCTGCTGTGGATGACTATACGCTAGGGTGACCAAGCGTCCTCTTTTGCCCGGACATGTCCACTTTTTACGTCCTGTCCGGGGTGTCCGGGCGGGTTTCATAAATTCACGAAAATGTCCGGTGTTCACTAATTTTCAAAGGACCATTACGCGCGTCCGTAAATTGACCGGCGCTTGCAAACAATACTATGACGCGCATCACTTACCGAGAGGCTGCCTTGTGGGCAGGTCTGCTCTGCGCGTGCACACACACGCATAGAGAGTGAGAAGATCAGAGAGAAGGCGAGAGAGAGAGACATAGACGGAGAGCGGAGAAGACGGGGCTGTTAAGTCAGCGGAGCTGTATTGCACGGAAGATGCCTAAGCGTAAGTGCAGCTTCACAGATGAACTGCAAAAAAAAATTTCCGACATACCGTCCCGATCGGGACAAGTGGGTGGCGGAATGTACCGTGTGCAAAGCTGGCACATATGTCTCAGTGTCCAATAAAGGTGCTGGAGATCTCAAAGCTCACATGGACACCGAAAAACATGACATGACAATGGCATTTCATACTGTAAAACACCACAACAGCTACAGGTCCATGGATTGCACCAGTGCCTTGCTAAAAAGACATTTCCTGACTCTGACGTTGCTAAAAAGTTTAGGAGTGCTGGCACCAATGCCCGGTACCTGGCAATCGGTACCAGTGCTCAACGGTACAAATTTTCGGTACTTTTTTGTAGTTATGTGGTAAAAAATTTCAATTTCTTTAACAATATTATGTATATATATTTTTCAATTTAACATATATATCCTTCAGTATATACCCTTGCAATGCTGTGTTCATGTCCATCATGGAAAATCGACTATTCTTTCACTTCCTCCCTGTCACAAGGATGTGTTCAGGTACCCAAACGTGGTACCTTTTGATTTTACATGAATCGGTACTCGGTACTTTTGACAGAATTCGGTCGGTACCTTTTGAAGTACCTGATTCAGTACCCATCTCTAGGTGTAAAAGCCCCCCATTCTGTTGAAGTCACTCATGAAGCACTCAAAAAAATCCAGTACTGTGGTGTTTCCACAGATGGGAGTAACCACGGGGCAGTGAAAATATTAAGAATATAAGAAGCCTGTCTGAATTTGTGCCTCGAGGCCAGTGCCGTTGTCCTCTTTTTTTGGAAATCAAAATATGGTCACCCTACTATACGCCCTCAGTGGCCAATTTATCAGGAAACCCACTTCATTTGATGGTGAAAATCAGAAAACAAGCATGAAGATGAGATATGAGTGCCTCTTTAGTCCCAACATCCACTTTTTATCATTATTTATTCCGCTTGTAGGACTCAAGTGATGGCCTCAGAAACATGACAGCAAGCTGCTGATGAAATTGGAAATGGGCGGAATAGCTGTTTCCTCTCAGGTTGGTTCTCTTCTATACAGCAGAACGTGCAAATTCAATTACTTATTTGTGCATGTATCTAGCCTGCAGGCCAGCCACCACAATCTAAATGGTAATCGTGAGCCTATTTATTTAGCGGTGGATTCTAACAGTAGTGCCGTATGAGTATGTTGTGAGGACACTCCTCAGACACATTTTCTTCATTACCTCACAGAGTGCTTGACATCGTAATAATGTTTAATCCCCGATGAAGCAGCCACCACTTTGTAAGTGGCGTAAACGATGAGAGATTTAAAGGAATTGAAAATATTACTGCTGAGTTTTATGAACCTTATAGGCACAAATAGATCTGTTGACCCTGGTTAAATATTCATATGACCCCCTTCTAAGTCTCGTTTATCAAAAATTACTTTTTGAAACTCAAAAAAGTATGGTCAACAAACTCATTTAAAAACAAGAGAGGTTCGTTTTTTTTAGAACTTTTTGAACACAAATGTGTTTTTGATGTTGCAGTTATATATAAGATCCAGTCAGTTTTTGGGTGACTTCCACACTACGTCTTGTGTTTAGCAATGTGTAATGTCCATGCAGTGATGTAGCTCATCCTTCTTTGCTATCATGCATGCTATCAGAGAGTAGTTGAGCTGGGAATAAGCATTGTTAATTGTAGTGTACAGATAAACCCAGTGTGACATTGTTCATGTGATGTCTTAAAGAAGTATCCTCCAGAAAACCAGCACTCAGTAAGGTTGGTTAACATATTTCTGTTTTTAATAAAAGCATGATTTTTATTTAATAAGCGACAAACACGGTTAAAAAGAGCTGCTGCTAAAGAGATCTACCAGAGCAACATGTTTGAATCATATACTGTATAAAACATTGATGTAGCCTCCATGACGTCACCTGTCTTTCCTGAGACAGTGAAATGTTGCCAGTCCGTGAATGCAGCCATATTTGCTATGATGCTAGCCGTGAGTTTCCTTCTAAACAGCTACAGGGCGTCAGGCAGTCACATCACCTAAACTGTGTCTCTGATTGGACAACCAAATGATCCCAATGACTTCTAAACCGCTGAGTTAGAAAAAAATTCACTCACTGAGGACAAAAAAATAAAAAAATAAAGCTTAATAAAATTGTAATAGCATGAAATATATTGGGTGGATGATGAGTCTAGTAATAGATTAATAACTTTTATTTCATTGTTATGCTACTCGGTCACCAGTTCGATTCCCAGTTTGGCGGGTGGGCCTTTCTTTGTGGAGTTTGCATGTTCTCCCCGTGCATGCATGGGTTCTCTCCGGGTACTCCGTCTTCCTCCCACAGTCCAGAAACATGCTCATCAGGTTAATTGAGCACTCTGAATTGTCCCTAGGTGTGAGTGTGTGAGTGAATGGTTGTCTGTCTCTGTGTCAGCACTGCGATTGGCTGGCGACCGGTCCAGGGTGTACCCCACCTCTTGCCCAGTGACAGCTGGGATAGGCTCCAGCCACCCGTGACCCTAAACAGGATGAGGTTAAGAAAATGAATGGATGGATGGATGGATGCTACTTTTAATCACCATATTTCTTCCTTCCATGTCTGTATCAGGGGTCAGCAGCTTGCTTCAGTCACAACCTGCTTGACAAATATACAATACTGTCCAATGCCTTAACAAATAAAAGTATTTAATTTCTGATCCCAAGCTACATGGTGGTGTGATGGTCAGCTCTGCTGTCTTTCATCAAAAAGGTCATCAGTTCAAACCCTGCTTCGCGTGATGGGCATTAATTGGTGATTCTAATTTCCCAGTGAGAGTCAGTGTGTGCCTCAAAGGTTGTATATCTCTGTGTGTCAGCCCTGTGAATGACAGGCTACCAGTAGAGGGTGTACTTTGCCTCTCATCCTAGCACAACTGGGATAGGCTCTATCCGCCCATGACCCTGATGAGGATAAGTGGTAGAAAATGTATGAATCAATCAATGAATGAATCAATGAACCATTGAATTGCTGATCCCTAAATATAAGAGTCCTATTCTTTGAGATGCATTTTGATGACTAACCCGTGTCATGTGTTCAGGTGGGTAACGTAGTTCTTAATTCTAAACTGTAGCTCACAGTTAGCATCTTAAAAGCCTAAAAGTTTCTTCATTCAGGGATATCTGGTTACTCTTGAGCATTTGTCCACACAGTCTGGTTTAACTGAGTAACAGTCTTTTTTAGCGACTTAAAGTTGGACAATCTTCTGGAGTGTTTGTTTTGCCCCCAGTTTCACCCCGCCCGACCGAATACGCTGAGACATTGTTTTGATTTCAGCCCGCGCTCCACTTCTGCCTGTATCAGATTGTCTATGAAGGGGGAAAGAAAACCGCTATACGCCCTGCCCTGCAATCTTCACCGGGCTGAAGTAAATTGCTTTCATTTTGGCTAGGCTCCCCTTTGTTATAATGTGACAAGGCTACTGATTAGACGAGAGGGAGATCAATAAACTGTCAGGCCTGTGGCTCAAAAGCAGTACAGGGAAATCAAGAGAGAGACTTTCTGCTCCCTGTCACCGGCTGGAGTTCACATCACGCCTCCAGGAGAGAGGAGTAACACCTACATCTGGGGTGACATGTGGGTGTTTAATCTCCTGGCTAGCGTGACTGGTTAACTTAGGATAATGCAGCGGTTACTACTTCCTTGCAGCATATAACCTGGTATTCCATCAGCCTCAATTTGCCACCAAATGTTGTTTTTTGACTTGTGAGGCCCGCAAATGGGACGTTTGGATGTGCTATGTTCATGTAAAACTTTGAAGTCTTGGACTGTAACCATTTGGGGAAACGTTGCTGTGTTATTGGTTAGTTAAATGTGAGTTTTGGTTGGATGGCGGAGTGTCTGTACCATTCAGATTACAGTTGCACAGGCCTTGACTTCAATTCACATTAATGTGCCCATCAAGACAATATTTGGCTTCACTTCTTAAAACTGGGGGAGATAGAGATGTGCTGTGCATATTTATTTTTAAATACAGTGTAGTAAAAAACAAGAAGAGACCCTATCAACAATGCCAGGATCATAACATCTTGTTTGTGTTATAGTATCCCCTTGTATAAAATGAGAACATCCAGTTTGAAATCTCCCCAGTAGAGAGATTCTTAACAGACTTGTTAAGGTTTTATGAAGATTTTGTGTCAGGCTCTGTTTGGCTGGGAGCAGAAGCTTCCAAATCTCTGCTGGTTTCCTGGCAACCTCACGGTAACAGGACTTCAAGAAGTCTCTGCTCCTGGCCAAGAAGTAGTCGTGCACATAAAAATCTGTAAACAACAACAAGCTTATTAAAGAATTGAATAGACCTGATGTTTATACAGCAGATTTACCTTTGGTAATTCCTCTGTTTCTCATATATGGATCTCTTACATTCAATAGACTGAAGTGTTGTAGTTTTATGTTTTAAAAATTGTACCCTTTGTTGCCTCATTCTGTTTTGCTTATTTAAAGACACTTCAGCTGCATTGTAGTGATGTTAATGGAGCTAAAGTGTGTTAAGTAAGTAACTGCTTTGTGGTACTTGTGAGAATAATTGTGTTCAAATTCAGTGGATGCAAAGGTATAGAAATGTAGTTGGACCAGAGAACTTCAGGTACCATCTTCCCATGTGTGTCTACCATTCTTTGGCTCTGCTTGCTGCATGAGCAATGGCAGACACCAGAGGCGACAGAGAGATGATTTTAAAATTGTGGGTGCTACAGCGGCTTTTAAATCTGACGTGTGGAAGCATTTTTATCCCCCCTCGTCAGGGAATGAATACAAAAAAGGGAATACAAGACATTTGAAAAAGCCTCGTGGCAAATTGTCCCTATGAAAAGATTAACAGGATGTGAGGGAAAATATCCATACAAGCCAAGAATGCTAAAGGAAGCGTTCACAACCTATTCCCAAAACAGTACATGAGCTCAAGAGATCACAATATATGTATCAGTGAGTATATAGCCAAAGATGTATAGACCCATTCTGTGGTCAGTAACAAAGGCTTTTAAACAAGTATAAACTGCCATCACAACCATACTTTAGTCAAGAAACACTAATATCAGATCTGTGCGTAAAGGTGCACTAGCAAGCTAAGTGCATCACACTCATCATGAATAGGTAAACCTCATGAGCAACATACGTTTGAATGTTTTGTTTTCTTTGTTTTTTCAAAGTATTTGTCTTTTTTTGTTGACTTTTTTAAGTTAGAACATTTAAAAAAACAAACAGGGTTAGAGCAAGGACTGACATACCAGAAAAGGGCCACAAGTTGGACTCAAATCTGAGCCATCCACTAGCTGTTAGCCTTGCAACATAACTGCTAGGTCATGCTAGCGCCCCCATTGTCTTTCTTCTTCTTCTTCTTCTTCTTCTTCTTCTTCTTCTCCTTTTTCTCTTTAAATACATGATTTAACAGGTTTTGATTTTGTTACATACCTAGTAGCTGCTCCATTTTTTTAACAGCCTCAAAGGTTAAAGCTAAATTCTGTAAAGTTCAAACAAAGCTATTTTCTCTCTTGACCGCAGACTTTTTGTAGAGGTAGCAAAGCTAACCTAACCTTGCAGAGCAGATGGACCTGCTGATTCAGTTTCTGAAATCCTGACAGGCTCTATTTACCAACAAATTTAATCTGCTAAATTCTATTTGGCCAAATCAGGGAAGAGCTGCGAAAGGGACAAGAAGACAGCAGACTTTCGTACACGTCAGCATTCCTTTGATTCGTAAATTAACTTTGCAAAAACGGCAGCAATCGTCTAATGCCATTATCAAGGCTGTTCCTGTAGTAGTATTGTTTCTCAGCAGCAGTGCACATAAGTTACGTGGCTTGATGTGGATTGGTCTGTGGTGAGTGTGTCAATCAGAACGCTGATTTTTTTTTAGGGTCTCGCCTCTGAAAACAAATCCGATCGGCTGCTACCCAGATGGACTAGTGAAGTATTTCTGCGGCGGATATATGAAACTGTTCGTCTGGCGTGTCAACTTTAAGCTAACCAGCTTTTTTACCAATCAGATATGATAGATGTATCACTCTTGGCTTGAATCTCTGTATCTTTTGTATACTGGTAAACACAAACACAGTAATGGAAACACACATTATCCATCTGTAGAAATAACTGTTATTACTACAAGCATACAGGATAATTTCAAAGGTGCATATGCATGTGCATATGCATGAAACTGCTGATCATCTGTTTATTTGAATGTGTTGGCAGTGGTAGTATGTTCCACTGGCTGCTGTTGTCATTTCACATAGAAGAAAAAAACAAATCGCCTTTAGTTAGGAGCAACCTCCAGCCATGTCTGATGCAATGAAACATTTCGAGTGTTTTTTCCACGCTGTAAGGCCTGATGCTCATTGACAGTGATGCTGATTGGATGGGGCAGGTGTCCTTTTGATGTCCTCAGCACACTTATTAACAAGTCATATTGTATGTGAAAACCAATCATAAAGGATAACAGGCAGTAATAGCTGTTGTCTCACCATAATTGCGTAGAACTATAGATGCATCGAGGAAGAGGTGTTGAATGACATGCACAGCAGAGACACATTTGTGTTCTCCGCCTTTTAAAGATTGTCCTTATCCATGAAGGGAAATGGAGCAGCAGGTAGCTATTTGCTCTCCAATTAGGATTACTTGTGGACTTAAACAAGCATACACCTGAAAACTGTTATTTTATCAACATCAAATACCCTGTTTTAACCATAAAGATGGAAGCTATTAATGAATGTCATGGAGATGTCCCCCCAAGATGCAGCAGCCAATCAGGTTTCAGATCAGTTTATCTATTAATGAGTAGATATGAGTTTGAGCAGTGCCAGCAGTGTAAGCTATGAAGTAATTGCTATGTTTAGTTCATTATGCCTAAAGAGGATGGGGAGGCTCTTTCACACGACTGACACCATCCAGTGCTATGCTGGTGGTTATGCAGCAGCTGTGGTTTTGTAAGGGGAGGTTACTGAAGTTATTAATGCTCAAACAGAAAAGACTTTCAGGAAACTTGATACTTGGCAACAGGGGTGGTTTTAGAGGTGGCCCAGGGTGGCATAGGGCCTTTTCAGTCATCAGTCTTCCTAAAAAGTGTTGTATTAACTTTAGCTGTGGGATTTAGAATCTTATATATTAATTTTCTAAATTGAAATACCATGACAACTAGGAGACATTGAAAATAAATATTATATATATATATATATATATATATATATATATATATATATATATATATATATATATATATATATATATATATATATATATATATATTTATATATATATATATATATATATATATATATATATATATATATATATATGCACACAATATAGAATTTATCATATAAATTCAATACATTACTTCAGATTCTACATTTAACTTGGGTTTCTTTTCTTGGTAATTGTTTTCAATGACTTTAAGACATGAATTTTACGTTTACATCCTTAAAGAATAAAGGGCTGAGAAAGGATCTGTTCCCAATCTCATTAAATTTTTCAATTAATATATATGTAATGAAACAACCAGATGATATGTTTAACATCAGCAGTCTTATTCAAAAGGTTGATACAACTGGAGAGACAGATATGTGCACGTGCCATGTGTTCAACCCCCCATGACAGAAAAATAAAGACATACCCCTGCTAGGAAATAACACTGATACTGTGACAAAACGTTCCTGCACACCAGTGTTGTTGAACACGGTTGGTTGTGTTGAGATCTTTGATTATAAAACTCAAATGAGGCTTTCCAGAGAAAATTACACCACAAGAGTGAAAATGGCTTTGCATGCATAATACCCACCTTGTTCATAATAGCAACCTTTGGATTATCCCCAGCAAGACTTTAAGAGTTGTTGATGGAAAGCCCAGGGGGCACAGCCACTTCACTTTGATCTTGACAGAAAGATGGCTGCCTCCCCCCCAAAAAATGTCATCTCTTCTCAGCTTGACCCACTTGTTTGCTCTTATCTGCAACACGTTGAGGGGGAGTGAAATGATATGCTTTCTGCGGGTAGAAATTGATTCAGAACCTTCTCCTCCACGCGACAGGGTATTTAGTAGATTCTGAGTGAAATATGATACATGCCATTTTGTGGATGCTTTTATCCAAAGTGACTCACAAACAACTGCAAGTGCATTCATTAATAGCATGAGCAGACACAGGCAATTTGTGAGCTATGATATACTCGATGAACAATGTGAGGTTTGGGGGGAGAAAGTCACTCAGACTGAGGGCAGGTAGATGAATGAAGTATGTTATCCGGATGAAACTGCCTTTAACTACAGGATGTGGAGGAAATGTGTCCAACTGGTGGCCTGTGGGCAAAATGGGGCCCTTTAATAACTCCAATTGGGCCTTGAAATTATTTAAAAAGGCATAGTAACATGAAAATTAAATACTTTAATCATATTTTTAAGGAAACACATGACACCTCTATTTTTTGATTATTTTTTCCCCTTCCATTTCTTTCTTGTTTTGTTTTGTTCAAAATTTTCAAAAATATTTGAGAAGCAGAAAGTGTGGAAAGACATACAGGTTTTAATAAAAGTATGAGGTTTGAAGTCCAACCCACAGTGCCTTTACATTTGCAAAACTCATAAGTTTAATAATTTTGGAGAAAATGACAGCTCCCTGGGCCCCCAGCAATAGCAAAATAAATGAATAAATGTATCATTATTATTATTATTATTATTATTATTATTATTATTATTATTATTATTATTATCATCATCATCATCATCATCATCATCATCATTACTTTCATTAACAATAATAATAATTATAATAATAATTAAAAAAAACTTTAAAAATATCTTTTGGCTTGGTGTATATGCTTTCCAGTGTTTCGCCAGCCTGCCTCAAGGGGAATCACAAAGACTCATCATTTATTTAGACTAGGGGTTGCTGCTCTCTCTACACATGATGCTTTTACTATATAAACTAAGCCAATCCTGTACCTCTGACTTAATGGTGGAGGCTAAATTTCTATTTCATTGGCAGCAAATCTGTAGTTTTTGCCTAATAAATATAAAAGCTGTGATGGCTAAAAACTTTGTGGATAGAGTAAAAGATTGCAAATCGAGAGATGATACAAAACCACAAATGTGTGTGGGGAAAGTTATTGGGAAAACAACTGATGAAAAAGAATGTGCCAAGGAAAATATGGGGCTGTAATGTACAAATCCATAAACCATAGACTAAAATTAAAGGGTTTTTTTATTATTTATTTATTTTTATTTTATATATTCTTTTGTCGTAGTTGTGTCCTTGGTTTTTATGTATATAACTTTGTGTTAACACATATTAGAAGCACGTGGCCACTGAAATACCTGCCTTTATAAAACTTACTGAAAAAAAAACATCTCTAAATTTTAAATGATACATTTGAAACCTAATGAAATCTTACCTTAAGGGTTAGATTAGACACCGGAGATATGACAGAGAAATAAAATCTTATAAACCTGGTATGAAGTTTAAGACAATAGGTCCCCACTGTGTTACAAGTGTAATAGGCCAACTGAGTGAAACAAGCTCAGTTGTCCAATACAGGGATTGGCAATGTGGATCCCAGATAACCTCCATTAAATCCTTGATCTAAAACAAAGCACTCAGATCAGATGGTAGAAAGAGATCCTTACTTGTGTTTACAACCACCAACTTTGTCACTGTCACTGCCCCAGCTGTGCTGCCTCGCACCAGCATGGGGCCTCACCCTGGTGGGCTTAATGACCCTCAGCGACAGCCAGTAAAACCCAAAGAAGGCCGTTATTAGTCTTTCTTAATAAAGTCAGACTGTTTGGTTAGATGTCAGAGTGTATGTCTGAGAATGGTGTCTGCTTTTGCCATTTTTCAGCCTGATGCTCTTATCATCAGCAGCAGAAACACTTGGTTATGATCTCTGATAATTGATTTCCCAATGAGTGTACCCCTTCAAAACATACGGGGGAGAGACATCATTAAAAACTCTAAAAGATGTAAACAAGGAAATCTTTGCTTCCATTTTATTAATCATCTTTGTCAAACAAAGTGTTCTCTTTTTCAGCATTAAATGGATTGCCCGGATTGTCTGGATGCTTACAATAAGAAACTGTTATATTAATTAAAAAAAGAAAAAAATGTGTTTTGTTTTCTTTTGCTTTTTTCCACATGCAGCAAGAGAGGAATCTGAGTGAACAAGGGCTGTTCCAGAGAGATAAGGTGTAGAGTCTCTTTTGCCGTCTTATCAGTATGCTCTGCAGTCTTAGCTCTGCCACAGCTCCACTGGGAATTGACAATAACAACCAGAATTTTTTTTTCTTGCTCTTGCTTTTTCTGCAGATGGATTTGTGGGATCTTAGAGTATGAAAGCCATTGCCAAGTCCCCGTATTAAACGCTATCTCCCCTCATTTAGGAAGAGAGAACTCCAGGAAACTCAAATACATTTACTCAACTTTACAGGTGTTATTGACATGGGCACACGACAAGGGCATTCTATATTTCCATTAGTCTCTAGGCTTTTGTGTTGCTTCCAGCTATTCAAGTGTGAGCAGAAGTAGGAGCTGGGATTGAAAAGTGTTGCTATTTAAGAGCAAGGTGAAGTTATTTCACTTGGAGAAGCTAGCATCGATAAATATCAGTGCCTCTCGACTGTCTCCGATTCATGCATAAAAAAATGTAACTGCATTCATATTTGAGTATCTGGCACAGCAATGTGCATTCAGATGATAATGTTAACATGATAGCAGTGCTGATCCAGGTGGGGACTGTAGTTTTTGCAGACATGGAACAATATTTCTTATATTTTATTCTTATTCAAATTCACCTAAAAGAAACTGTAGAATGTAGTTTGTTTTAGCAGAATGGTAAATATTGAATATCGTAACCATAATGTTTTTAAATCAGTGTAAAATCACCTGTATAAAATATATATATATATATATATATATATATATATATATATATATATATATATATATATATATATATATATATATATATATATATATATATATATATGCGCTTTGTTAACTTTTAAAGGGGCCTTTTATATCAACATAGATAATGGGGGGCTGGGGGCCACCATCTTCTTTCTATAGTAGCAAAGAACAGACAACTTAAAGATTGGTGTGTTTTTGTAATTTGTTGGATGAAAAACAAAAACAGAAAAGAAAAAAAAACACTGGGTAAAGCAGTGAAGACAAAGAGAATAGTTGGTGTTGAGTGAAAAAGAATTTGTATTAAAAGACGTCTTTTAAAGAAAAAACTTTGAAATATCGAGGATTGCATTCAGAATTCATCACACAACCTTTTTACCCTTGAAAGCTTTTGCAAATTCTAGTTTTCCACCAACGGAAGGGCTAAAGCCTGGCTCATGTGCCAGGAATTTGAAAATCTTAAAAGATTTTGAAATCATGTTTTATCACACACAAGGAAAATCTTCACAGATTGTCTTCTTGCAAACCTTAAACACTCACACACACACTACAAGATTTGAAAACAACAACCAGCACATACAGGATTTCATCAAGGACCAGAGAGAGCGGCACACCACATGATCCTACATCATCTCACAAAGAAAGTGGATGTAATTATCAGTAATTCTCAGAAGTGTCAAGTAACTGAGTAAAAATACTTTGCTACCTTACCTAAGTAAAAAAGTAGGTATCTACACTTTACTTGAGTAATTATTTTTTAGCTGACTTTTTACTTCTACTCCTTACATTTTCAGGCAAGTATCTGTACTTTCTACTCTGCACATTTTTAAAAAAGCCTCACTGCTGCTGTTTCATTACAGCTTGTCATCGTTCAATAAGACTCACACCAAAACAAAATGAGACCCTACCATTAAATCGCGCCATCCGGAAAAGTGAATGGAAGAGATACATATACGTACAACCATTCCAACACCCTGTTGGTCTGTATGCCATCCATCACTCCAGCACATGACACAAAACATGCCACACTTCAGCAACGACATAACAGACATACATAGCTCAGTATGAAGAAGTCCATGGCAGAGACTCAGGAAGAGGGGCAGACTATATGAACTTTAAGCCCCTGTGGCACAGCCTGAGCTTTTGACCTTAATGGCATTTTCCCTCTTTAAGTTACTTTTACTTTTATACTTTAAATAGTTTTGAAACCAGTACTTTTACACTTTTACTTAAGTAAAAAGCTCATAAAAGTATTTTTAAACCCTATACTTCTACTTGAGTAATGAATGTGAATACTTTTGACACCTCTGGTAATTCTCAAACCCTGCTTTAAATGCATGAATAAATGATTTAACAGTACAGAATTGATCAGAAGAAAATTCAGATAATATTTATCAAAACAAATTCATTCTTGGTTTTCTTTAAAAAAAAAAAATCCCATGACTGTTCAATTGTAGTCAGGGCATTTGTAAGTTGGCATGAAATAAACCATAGTTCTATGATATTTATCTTCTTTAATGTCACACTCAGGTAGGGAAGTTTTGCTGCTGTTTCCATAGTCATAAGTCATACAAACCTTGACAGTGCAACAAATTGTGGTGGATTGTTAAGCTGCCACAAAGATAGAAGATAATGAAAATCAGAGATGACAAAGGGCTACGTTTGAATTAAAAAAAAAAAAAAATGGTAATGCATCAACGAACTTCAGAGCAGTACTAACATTCCATTTGACATTCCTTTGCTTGTTTCATGTTGCAAAAACTAGTGCTTTGTAACTCTAAATGAATGCATTACCCTGTTACTTTGCATTCTGAAAAAAATCCTTGAACAGAGAAGTTTTAAAAGACAAGAAAATCCACTCTCTATCCACTTCCCTCAAAATAAATGCATTCCTTGGCAAGAGTCATGTCCTGACGACATGGGTTCTCAGTTCACATGGGAAACAGTGTTTTGATCCTGGAAAAACACTAACGATTCCAGCCAAAGGTGTCACTGTAATCAACGCCAAACAGATAGTCCTTACAGCACCTTTCAATAATGACTTTCTTCAGAGTTTAAATGTCTATCAGCTGTTTCTCAAGAGAGAAGTCAGTTTATGGGACTGATAAAATTACACAACTTAAAACTTACAACACAGCAAGAAACCATGGTAACAGTTTTTGAGCTTCCCATGCTAAACCTTTAGCTGCCGTGGGAGTATTTTCAACCTTAAATGTTTAGGTTTTTTTCTAACCCTGGCTGAAAATTTAAGACTCTGAAGTCCTTCTTGACTTTTGGTTTTGACATTAACGTCTAAGTGGCATTTTTAATGTTGCAGCTTGTTGAGAGGGAGTTAATTCAATCCATATAAGCGCATAATATTTCAAAAACCATTAATGTGTGTCTGTAAGTGAACTCTAAGAGAAGTAGAGGTCGCAGTCTAATCTTTGACTCTGAAATATTGTGAAGTAGTTGAAGCACTCGAGCAAAGAAGATTTGACTAAAATTTTATCTGAAGTGCAGCACTTGAATAAATCATAAATCTCACTTCTGCTTGTCTTTAAACTGAGTGTGTAATTCAACTTGAGGATTAGCTTTCATTATGTTGCAATAATGTAACTGTGAGTAAGTGAGTAAAAAGGATCAAACTGTAAGATTTCAACTCTGAGTGAATGCAAATCAACAAAGTTTTAGACAGCATTTAAAAATACACTCCTCTGTCCAGTTTGCTGATCAGTGGCATTTTGTTTCACAGGGCTTTAAAGTAATGCCATTCATTTAACAGACCATCTCACATATTCCTTATAATCTTAACAAGCTGCAAAGGTATTAAATAATTAATTTCAGCAGGAGATAATATATAGAGGCTCAGGCTCCCCTCCCGCTCTGCTTGCATGGCTTCTTTTTGTCCTTAGTGTGACATATAGAGCAGGACGGAGGGGCTGCAGAGAGGTGACTAATGTATCCAGGTGGGTCATATCCAGCTTCCTGTATAATAAGCAGAATGGGATAAAATTTAGAAAGTGGAAAGAGATCAGAGAGGGTAGCCCACCCTCTGTGAAAGAAGTGACCTTGAAAAGACTTGCTTAGCTTTGGGTATTTCACCAGAGGTTGCACCAAGGTTATTTGGCTTAAGATTTTCAGCATGTGTGCAGATTCTTAGAGTTGAATGTTGAAGATGTTGAAAATTGAGTCGAGTGTCTGTCAATTCCTGCAAACCGTAAGATAGAAAACTATTGCTTGACGAAGTCCATCAGGCAGAAAATTCCCAGAGAGCAATGCTTTATCTGCTATTGACCTGCTGATTGACCAGAGTGCCACTTTCTCTGAACACAAGTGGCTATGAAAAACAAAAATAACCAAAAAAGAGGGGTAGCAAAAGAGTGAAATGAGGCATTCAAATGCTCCTCAGAACACAACGGCTCCAGACAGCCACAAAGACAGGAGCGCGGTATCACCACTCAAAACCATGATTAACAAACAGCTGCGCAGTGCCATCTAGAGGAGCCTGAGAACAGTGGAGAAGAACAAATAAAAGGGAAACGGCATGAAGTTTACTCCCATGCAGGTGTCACCTATATTTCTGCAGGTGTGCATCCTGGGTATCAGATGGTGAGGGGTGATATTCCTCTCAAAACACATGCACATGCTCAGATCCTCTCCAGGTGAAAAAGAGAAGGCAGCGTGTCACAGTGATTGCTGATTCTGTTCTCAACACACAACTAATCCCTCACTGATCCTATTTGGAGAAAAAAAATGTGATGCAACCAAAACTGGAGCAAGAATGTCTTTACCAGGGCAGACCTGAACTGTTAGGAGAGCAAAAAATCTGAAAGATACAGAGAAGCCTGAAATGTGTCGAGGTTGTGAAGCTGTCAAAAATCTCATATTTGAAAGTGTGTGCTGCTGGAAGGCAATGCTTTGTCCTTTTCTGTTTTAATCACCCGTGCTCGACTGTCCCCAGTAGCCTTGTGACATCTCTAGCACTGCAGGTGTACAGCCTGCAGATACATGCTGTCATCAGTTTTCCTGCCCACTGAGCACACATTGTTCACGTTCTCTACACCCTTGTCACAAAAGTCAAACCACACACACTGTTCCTGTGTTCTCCTTTGGTTAAAAAAAAAAAAAAACACCAATTCAGTTGTGCAAATACACTGTACATTTTTCTTTTTACTCATACTGCTGCTGCTGAAGAGGTTGAAAAGTCTACACAATCCTTTTTGTAAAATGCTTACACGTGCTTGGAAATAACACCAGGACGTGACGGTTGTCCTAGTATAAATATCACACAGGTAAGGGCAAAATAAACACATTTACCTGCACTTAAGGGATGAATTCTGAAATGCCAAAGGTTCACGCTGTTTTGGTGGCATTTTGGACGAAAATTTGTCTTTGGAAAGCTTCACATAAAAACATGAGCTCATTTGTCAGTGGATACATAGCCCTGCCAGACCTGAGATTACCTGAGTTATTCTTGTACAACAAAACCAAGACCACTTTCAATTTTGAAGCCTTGACTGACATTAAGTGTTATCCCACAGCGTCCACTTTCATTAAACCTCATTTTCAGGGTCAGAAACTAAACACTGTTAAAATGTTGTAGTATTTCTCAAGAGTCATGTAAATTTCATGATACCTCATTTATCATTTTGGCCGCATGTTGGATGAAATCATTTAACACCTTACTCCAATATCTTCATTGGCTCACTGTCCCTTACCACATACTGTTTAAAAGCCTCCTCCTCACCCACAAATCCCTCTACCACAAAGCCCCCACTTACTGTACTGACATCCTCCACCATCACACCCCTTCCTTTAACCTGCCAACACATGCCAACTTCCTGTCTCCATCTCACAGGACCAACCACTGAACCTAGGGGGACAGGGCCTTCTCTCCCTTCTCTCCCTTCTCTCCGTCTGAAACACACTCCACATTCACATCCAAATTCTCTCTGACCCATCAACATTCAAATCTCTGCTTAAAAACTCCCCGTTCGAAGTTAGCATTTAATTTTTTGATTGTACTGTTGTTTTGTTGGATTTATTCATAATTAGTATATATTTCCTTGTTCAGTATTGACTTTAAAAATTGTAGTGTCTGTAAGTTTTGAAAAGCGTTTATAAATAAAATTCATTATTACTATCATTACAGGCAGCAGCTAGACAACAGCTAAAATTTAAAGATGCTAGGAGGATCTGTTTTAATTGCACTCCCTCGCCACCTTGTGGCCTGGAGTCTTCGCACACTGTTATACATTACTTTTAGTAGGGTGTGTGTTTGTTTCGGAATTAAAGTTTCTTTGTTCAAGACAACTTTTTAGTGGATACAACATGTTGAAGTAAGGGACTTATCAGTACAGTTATGTAGCGCTACTGTTTGACAGATGACATCGGGCTGGTGCTTTATGTTAGAGACATCTTCAGCCCGGTGCTCCGACATATCTGTAGGCTAATGTGGCAACATGTAAACAGTGTAAGTTTGTAAGTTGTTTAGTAGCCATTTATATTTAGCACAGCTGGCAGTCTGGTGCTCTAAGACATGTCTGTAATGTGTAACGTTAGTAAATACCGCTTAGCTATGTCCTGCCAGTACTCATAATAATAAAAATAATAATACATTTTATTTAGAGGCGCCTTTTTCTCATCTACCAAGCAGAGCTAACGTAGCCTCACTCTTCGTTTCATTGATGGACTCTCAAGTTTGAACAGACCACTGCAGAATAACTGCTGTATGTAGGTTGAAATGGAAATTATCATAAAGAGCTTAGCCCTTGTGTTATAGAGTGATACAGGGCTAAAGACGAATTAGCCTTTAGCTCAGGCTGTATCACTCTCCCATTTAACTTTCTTCTGCACTTCTGTCCTTTTTCTGTCTGACAGTTAGGCTCCAGTGTCCACCATAACAACAAAGTTAGTCCTAGAAATCATTTTCGGCTGCCCTCTCTTCTCTCTACTAAACTTCTTCAGCCAACATGGTGTTGTCATAGAGACTTGGACATGCTGTAAATCAATCTGGTCCTGGTCAACCAGAACTGGAAGCTAAGAAGTAGCAATTTAAAATAACATGTAGCCAGCAACATTGGTGCTGATAATCTCATTTTAAAGTGTGGATAACAATCAGGCATTTATCTGGAAGGGAGACTTTTTAAAGATCACTTTCAAACTCCTCACAGCCCCTTTAAGCTAGCAGTTTACTGAATACTGTAACTTTTAACTAAACGTGGCTGAAAGGTGACACTATCTTTTAGCAATGCTACATGGTTAAACAAGAAAGTTATAAAATCCAAGCTCATGTTTTAGCAAGTATTTTACTTCCATATATATGGTTACAATGACCAAACACAATATACACATCAAATATGTTTCCTTTGTGATGCATAAGACATCATCTCTATCTGTGTTATCATGTGCTGTTCTAATGGATTCCCAAAACGACAGTAAAAGAAGTGAAAATGTGCACAAATAAAATACAAAGTGTTTGAGTGCACCCAAATGATTTTATTTTTATGCTGCTATCTGTGAGTGAGCCCTGTTTTTGTGTGGAAGCTGAGTGGGTGTACTGCTGAGTGGGTGGTGAATGAAGTGAGGTGAGGGACACCATATTCTCGAGAAAAAAAAATCAGGCAGGACACAAGTCCAGAGAGGGTTCCAGTCTGAATCAGAAGCCAAAACCTAAAGCAAATGTAACCTTGATCAAACCAGATGATGAAAACAGAGGTCAGTGAAACTCTAAGAGCAGTTTATCAAAAAAGTTTGCTCCTTCAGGACCTGTTGTGACTTTTACCAATGTCAATGTTCAAGTTTTTCAAAATCTAGGATCCCTTTTTGGGGACTTTGAATCTGTTCTGGAATAACCACTTACAGATGTTAAAACCTGTTTTCTTCATCAGTGTAATGCCATAATTTGAATTATTAACTGTAGTGTCTTCAGAGGTTTTACAGCCTTCTTGTGAACACATTTACACTATCACAACTGTCACTTAAAATAAACATTAAGTGATAGATCCGTCTGATGATTGTGGTTTGAGAAATCTGCACAACCTTTCTCTCAGATAGAGCAGACAACCTTGTAGAATAGCTGCCCAGACAAATGACCTGGACAAGTGCCTATTCAAATCTTCTCAGAGGAACATGGCCAAAAATAGTTTGCATCACAGGCATAATAGACATGGTGGGTTTATGGCCTTATAATTATTTTCTATTCTGAAATACTTTTCAGCTTTTATAGATCTAAAAAAAGGGGCCCCTTTTGAAAATTTTCAATGTAAAACTTTTCAATCATGTATTTTTTCCATTCTCAGAAATATGTCAGTGTTTTTTGTTTTTTATTTGGTTATGTGGTTGGATTTGATGATTCTGTTTATTTCAACTGTTCGCCAAAATAAGGATTATAGTTGGAGTGCTGCCTCAAGCCAGCATGTTTGAACTGATTTGCAGTTTATCACAAATGAACAGTCTGCATTGGAGAACACTTCAAAAAACTTAAATTACTTCATTTTATGGTGAGTCAGTAAGTAAATGCGACAAATACAACAACAAATCTGTGAGATAATGAAAAGTCAACTTTGTCTCAAAGAGCTCGGAGGGCAGCTTGTACCTTATTGTATAGACTGATTATTTAATCACTCTGTGCAGCCATCTTGACGTTACATATGATAAATCTAAAAGTGATAGAGTTCAGAGACCTGCCTCCTTGGGGCATTCTTTGGATGTCCCTACTGCTGCGTGTCCATGCATAGAATGTGTTCACTGATATTGTGATTTAATTATACTTTGGAGTTTCATTGAAGTTCATGTGCAACATGCTCCAGGCATTTCCTTGAGGGAATAGCCTTGTTCTTTGTCTCCTGTGAAACTATTTCAGCATGCAAGAAGCATATTGATCCATCTTGCAACTCCCTTATGCTGAAGCTCACCCTTCTGACAGAGTGCAGGCTCACAGATGTTCCCCGAGCAATGAAACTGTGCTATTACAAGGTACAACAATATTAAACAGAAGATCGAAAAGAAAATATGATTTGCTTTTTTTTGTTTTTAAAAGTGGCTTCTTCGTTTGATGAAGTTGAAATTAGTTTACTAAAATTAATGAAGTTTAATGGATTACCAACATGGTTTTTTTTTATCTATCATCACATCAACTGCAGTAATTACAATGGCAAGCCATTTTAACATTTAAACGCTAGACTGGATATGCGATGCAGATGTCGGTAACTCATTTTCACCTACACAAAGAACATCTCAGATATCTGCAAATGCATTCTGCCTTTCCACAATCATATCTGCGTCACTTTGACTGGGCGAATTATGTCACTTTCCCCCATTCATGTGTATGGGGTTTCTCATTCAAGATATCTACAACATCATTTCAGATATCCAAAGTGTGAATTTTGAATATCTGCAAATGACTTATAGACATCTGTTATTCCAATTCAAGATATCTCTAAAACATGTTGACAATAATTACTTAAAAAAAAAAAATTAAAGATGCCTGTAATTCAGATATCTGTAATTCAAAATTCAAATTCCGATCCAAAATTGAATTACAGATATCTGCATCACATATCCAGTCTAGCATTTAAATGTTAAAACACGAGCCATATATTACTGGATCAACAGTTTTTCCTGCCTTCATGATGAATTACTTAACTACCATAAGACAATAATTCATTTGCCTCTTGTACAACCTCAACCTGTTGTATGTTTTTTCTTCTCCTTGCACACTTTTTTCCCTTTGCACAGTTTATAACTACACTGCTTGACTGAAATGTTTTTCAAATGTTTTTTACAAGTGTTTTTTGTTTTTGTTTTTTTTACTGAAATTTTGTTTTAGTTCTGATTTTTTGTTGTTGTTCATTGTACAGAGAGAGCACAATTTAAAAACCAATTGGAAAAAAAAATGTTCTTTTGAAAAAACTTGACAAAGAGGATTTTGATTTTGTTTTCCACATTTTTTATCACTGGCCTCAGCTCTGGGAACTAAGGCTGGGATGATATGCTATTCTTGCGATTCAATTCAATTATGATTTTTGGGTGCCAATTCAATTTAAATTGTGATTCTTTGATATTTACAATTTTTGTGATATATATATATATATATATATATATATATATATATATATATATATATATATATATATATATATATATATATATATATATATATATATATATATATAGTTTGCTTTTTTAACACCAGACCATGTGAAAAAGTTAAAGGATGATGATAATGTCTATAGACTATGTCAGGAGCTATATTTTCCCATAGATTGCACGTCACATGAAACAGGGAGAAAAAACTCGCCCCCTGCTGGAGAAAAGTGGTTACTTTTTTTCAGTTTATAAACAAAGACTGAAATGAATTTTTGTATTTCAAAAAAAAAAATTGACAAAGAACCCCCAATTTTGATATTGTCAAACAAAAAAATCCTGATATGTTGATTTTTAATTTTCTCTCCCACCCCTACTGAGAACTATAGCTATCCATTCCAAACCGCACTACAATCAGGCTAGTATGTGTTGTAGTTTCTCCCCCAAAACAAAATGCAGCATGGAAAACTTTAAGAAAACATTCAAGAAGATGAAAAATATAACGCACAATGAAAAATGAAAACCCTCAGAAGTTTCCAGCCTCTGTCTGAAAAGTAAATACATTAGGACATCAGTGATATTAAGCAACAGCCATCCTAAAAGGGCTGATCACTTTCATCTGACTCAGGTTTTTTTTGGTACAGAGAGGAGGCACTATGGGCAGTCGTCTGTGTTTATGGATTTTGTTTTATGTGTTGAAAAGTGAGACGGAGAAAACTGTCTCCTTGATATGCCAGATGTTTCCTCAGGAGCTTCTTATATTGCCCCGGGCCAGACAACAAAGAGAGACAGAGAAGAGGTTCATTGAATCGTAATGTTGTCTCCTCTTCCTCGGCATGCTAACGTCTATTGTTGTTGAGATGGCTGCGAATTGCCTTAGCTTCAACATAAATCATTTCAAAACATCTTCAGACCAACTGAAACATGAAAGTTGTGAAATAAAAAGAGTAACATTTCCCGAAGTAGGCTGAAATATTTGTTTTATCTGCAGGAAACAGGATGCTGTGGGTGTTAACAACTTGCATAGAAGGAAATATACATACATATACAAAAAGTGTGCAAAGTGAAAATGTCAGCTGAGTTTGTTCAACTTTCTTTTTCAATCCGCACTAATATTTCTCAACTTTTGTGCTCTTGTTTTAAAAAATAAACCAGTGCAATACAATAAATGCCTTGAGGACAGAGTAAACTTCCTAATCTTTTTTTACATGCAGTGAAATATGTCAACATTTTTTTCTCTTTTTTATGAATCAGCAAGTGAGAGGTATCAGAAAGTTGTTCAGATAGACAGAGTTAAATAAACCATGTGCCTGCTGCTTGTTGCAATCTGTGAACATCATGCGTCAACAGCTTCAACGTGTTGTCTGTATGAAAGGACGGATAGATAAATGAGAGGACTGGACTCACCTCAGTTTGAGAAATTGGTGCTTGAGAAATCCTGCTTCAGTTGTTCAGATCTGAAGAAAATCTGAATTAAAAATCAATTTAAAAAATTGTTTTTTGACTGCAGGAAGACTACCCAGAAAGGAGGTACTTTTTATGGAACTTAATGCATTTCTACAGAAGGAACCAAGTTCTGAATTTAGTTCCACGTTTATTGAAATTCCCCCTGAAAAGTCCTTACATGGGGTGGGTACTTTCCAAAGGTCTGGTAACTTTGGGAAACTTTGGGCTTTGGGTTTACACGGAAATGGCGTTTCAGCCGACCTAAAATGCAAACTTTTGAAAACAGCCTCCAGAGTGGAATTTTTCTGAAATGCTGTGAACACTGTCGCCGTGTTAACAGTAAGCCAGTGTTTTCAGTGGAAACGCTGACGTCACACTTCACTTGTTACGAACGTCGTGAACTACCATGTTGTGCTTGTGCTGCTGAATCTGCTGTATCTGCTGACTGTCTTTCAACAAAATGTGCATCTGTTGCACCACTTTTGCACTTAGTATTCTCCAATACACCAGATGATCAGCCCAACTTCTTTGGAGGAGATCTCCCAAAAGTGTCTTCTGTAAAAGACAGTTATAGCGCAGACTATAGGCATGGCATGCTTACTACAGCGTTTTCAGTCCCTCAGTGTTTCCGTCATGGAAACTGGGCCTTGATACCTCTGAACTGCAGAAGCAGAAAAAAAATAAACGCCCCCTGTACAGTGTGTGCCATTAGTGAAATTAGCAATTCAGACAGGAAACATTTTTTTGAACCAGGCTGTAAATAGGTAAATAGGTTCTGCTGAAAACCGCTTTTGTTTTTTGGCTTGGTGTGTATGTGACTTCCCATACTTCCAGAGCCAGCCTCAAGCAGACACTTGTGAAACACTTGTTAACACTTCCGCATTGTCTCTCATTCTTAGACCGGGGGTTGCCACTTGGATGGGGCCTGCAATGGCTCTTATTGGCAGAATACCCGTTTTGTGTTGGTTTTCTTTTTAGTTACTTTTCTTAACTCAGCTGATTTATCAACACTTCAACAGTCGTCTTCTCTCAGCTTAATTGTGCAAATGCATCCTTGTGAGTTCCTGGTTTACAGCTAGCAGGGTGGCCCGCCAAACAAGGCATTCAGCTGATCTGGTAATGGTTACATTTACATAAGCTCTTGAAACATGATAGCCTTGTGAATATATCCTGATTTTTTGTTGTTTGTTTTTTTAATTACTATTTTTTTTTAAAAAGAAAAAAAAAAGAAAAGAAAATCTAGTCATTGTTTAATGAAAATGTAGAACAGCTTGTATGTGATACATGTTGCTGAAAGTCACCAGTTAATATGGTCTCTCTTTAAACTGAAACACTGGTTGGTCTCTGCCATAGCTTTTAAAATCAATCTTCTTGTTTCAAATCAAGCGCAACTGTGGTTTCACACATGACAGTTCTTGCTTGTCTGTCACCTCCTATGGGATCATCTCTGTACTATGGCCCTTTCACTTTTTCAGTTACCTTTACTGCTTCCCCTGAAGTCACTGGTCTGATTTGAATAGTCTACATGTTAAAACAGGATGCAGTGTTCCTTGAAGTAGTTCATTGAAAAGAGGTTATGTGTGAAGTGTATTCAGGTTGTTCCTTTGTATTGTCTTTGTTGTTCAGAACTATTAACCATCATCATGGTTAACCAATCAAAATCAAGTAGTTTTGTACATGATTAATAAGAAAGCCAGGAGATAGAGCAGAGGTATTTCAAGCCCTTTTTCATAACCATGAATTTCTCTCATTTGTTTGTGTTGCTTTAATATTTCATGGCCCCCATATTCCACAAAGATCCACTCTCATTGTCAATCACACATTATAATCAGTATGTAGTCATATATCAATGCTGCAGTTCACCTCAGATAATCTCAGATCTTGTGCTAAAGGGAACCTGTGCAGTGAAGGCAAGACCTGAGGCACATCATCCCCTTTTTCACTCTGCAACTACCTCCTTATAAATATAGCATCAATAGAGTGCCTGTCTGGTGTTTTGGGATGAGGAGGGTGAAGCAACTCAACTGGCAGCCTCAGTGATCTTACATGAATGGGGTGAGATTCAGGGAATAAGCAGGGCAGAGAGGGGTGGATGTGATGCCATGTGCTGCAGCGGCTGCTGGTGAAGGCCGTTCTTCTCAGCCTCAATCATTTTCTAAAGCTTTAACCTGTCCTCCTGCTCCTTCACACGGCTCTGTGGACAAGCCTTTCAAGAGCTCCTCCGCACTGGAGGAAAATATTTAACCTCTCCTGCAAAGAGGACTTAATGTACCACAGCAAATATGTTGTATCACTTTCAGTCTTCAGTTATGAAGTAAAATGAAAAACTTCAGTGTTGAGGAAGGAAAGTTTGCTTGAGTGAGATTCAAGTTAAAATCTTGAAATGTGACAAACCTGAATTAGATCCTTTAAAATGATTGACACTTTTTTTTCCCCTTGGTGGGAGATTTATATCATTTAAAGTTACTTTCATAGCTGCCTATTCAAAACCAAATATCTCTGACAAAATTCCACTTTCATTTACATTCACAGACAGACAAAGTTAGATTTTTTTATAACAAACAGCATAGATGCTCTCTTAAAACTGTGTTGGATGGACAGCAGGAATTGAATTCACATTGCACCATAATGAAAAACAAAACAAATCAGTCTGAGACATGGCAGCTACTTTCTGGGGGAAATCTGCTGAAGTCTAACTGAAGTTCCCCTGTGAGAATTATTGTTTGACTGTGCACAGGTGGAGCTATCAATCCAGTGTTTGTTTACATGGCAGCCAGATGTTAGCCATCATGACCAAGAGCAATTCACAACTTAGTGTTTTTTAATGAACTTTTATTGAAGGAACAGACCCAATGCTTAACTTGTGTCACTGAATGTAACATTAGACTGTCTTTAAGTGTATTTTATGCTCACTTTTTTCTTACTTTTACCTTTGCTGCAGGTCATAGAGCTTATTGTTGTTGAATTCATTAGAGTTCCATAAGTGAAATGGAACTGTTTGTGAATTGGGGAACTGTGGTTTATAATTTCAAATCATATTTGTTGTTTGTTTAGTCATTGTAAGAACTGAGTTGAAATGAAATAAAGTAGAAATTGATTAACTTTCATGAGTTTACTGTGCATTGCAAAGCTATAGGGTGTTCTTCTTCATTCATATCTTCACTCTGACAGTACTCCGGAAAAGGTAAATTAGGGCACAGTAACACAGGCCATCTGAAAAGTGCCACAGCATGCTACAACCTTAAAGTTCAGTTTGTTTGGCCAGTGTGACCTTAAGTCTACTATGCTCACACGTGTTTCACTTCTCTGCTTTGGCACACTTTAGAGAAGTGTACTTTACAGGCACACACACACAACCAGGGCATGGCATATAATCCATGACAGATAACCCTGATGACCACTCCCCTTGACAAATGTTTCAAACAAAGGGGGTGTTAGAGGATCTGTGTCGCGGCAAAAGGACTGAACATCAGCCAAAAAGTCACTAAATTTATAGCAATGTACTCTGTGCTCTCCATTGTGTGGACTCTGATGAGCACATGCTGCTTGTAAACATTGCGTGTGCCTTAAGTCTGGTTCATATTTGAGTAGTGTTACTGTGGGCCGTACTGGCTAGCTATAGAAGGGTGTTACCAGGGGGAAATTGTGCTTACAGCATGGTTCAGATGGCCAGTGTGACCGCACTCTTGCTTTAGACAGTTTAAGGCAGGTGAGTAGGAGGGAACTGAACATGAAGAGTAGATCAGAGTGGAATGGAGTGGAGTAGAGTAGAGCACAGTGAAGCCAAAGAGTATAGTGTACTGGAGAAGGATAGACCAGACTTAAGTAGCCTGGAGTAGGGAAAGTGGAATAAAAGAGTGAAATAGAGTGAATTAAAGAGTAGAGTTGCTGTTTCTGATACAGAGTTTTTAAGCCTAACATTGTTAGGTGCCACATTTAGCCTCCTCACTAACATCTACAGGGGACCTACTTGTCAGTCCAATGAGCTGTGTCTTAAATTGGGAAAACTCGTGATCTTAATATCAGCTAAGCTGCTCAGTTATGAGAAGTATTGAACCATGCTTATTATTTTTTATGGAACACTGGGTATTGTGTACATTGCTCCTACAGATACTTTGATTTAAAAAAAAATGTATATATGACTGATCACATTGAATAAGATCTAACCAAAAAAAGAAAGAAAAAGAGCTAGAGACATATTTTTCTTTAAAAAAAAAAAAAAAAAAAAAAAAAGCTTAAATGTATATCTATTGTACAAAACCATTATTTAAAAATTTTTGTTGTAGGGGAGACTGGGGACAGTTGCAACAAGGGACGGTTGCAACAAGCCTTATTTCTCCAATCAGAAACATGCTAGAGTGATGACACTCACACTGCACATGCTCAGTTAGACCCTCTACCCACCAAGAAGAGAGAGGCCATATTGAGAATCTGGTCCTGCTTCTATCAAGTAAAGTTGTTTAGGAGGTATGAAAGTAGCATTTTTCATGAGCTGTTTTTTTGTCATACTGTCCTGACCTTATGTATGAATGAATCCAAACCTGTTTAGTTTGAATCACTGTTTGTTGACTATTAAATGACATGATGAGCATGTGTCAATGTCAATGTGGCTAGCTAGCACATGGCGTTTTGTCATGACTGGTACCATGGGGACAGTTATAACTGTTGCAACTGTCCCTATGCTATTAGGTTAGTCATATTAGAAGAGACCACACAACTATATTTTTAAGATTTTTAGTTCAAAATAGGCTAAATTAATATCTTTTATTGCTCATGATGAACAGAACAGGCAATCATATGGAGAAACTAACGCTAATGATAAACAGAATAATTTCCCAAATAACTTGTTGAGCAAAAATTAGCAATTACATATTATTGTATGATGTATGTGTCATATAAACTTGTCATATAGTGAATAAATCATCTAAATAGAGAAATTGTTAAAAAAAAAAAAAAAAAGAAAGAAAGAAATTATTCCATTCTTTTTGTCCCCAAATAATTTTAAACAAAACAAAACAAATTAAATACCTTAAAGCTGTACAGAAAAGAAAATTGAATTTGAGCCCACTCTGGGTCATGACATTAGTATTTGTCCTATTTAGACAAAACACTGAGGATAGTTAGTGAAAAATTAAAGTTTTTTTTTTTTTTTTATAAAAAACACGTCCCTGATCTGTGTTGCAACTGTCCCCAGGTTTGGGGTCAGTTGCAACGTCTGAATTTCTCTATTCAAATTAATATTGTGATTAATATGTTATATGTAGCCATCTTTAAATGGTATGGGCATTTAGAAGACAGATGTAGGTTTAATATGTAAAGATTTGGTGAGACTAGTCCAAATATTCTCAGAGTAACTGAGGGTAATGTAAAAAGTGTTGCAACTGTCCCCAGTCTCCCCTATATAACCTTAATGCACTTTCATAACTGCAATTTTAACACTTTGTTTGCACACATGTAGTAAATAGAAAAATTGGCAATTTCATTTTTGCAAATGGATGTTTTTATTTCATCTTTTTACACATCTGGTATTTTATTAAATATGAGCATCTGAATGTTTTTTCATACTTATGGGCTTTTGTATGTTGAAAATTGCATTATTCCTACTTGTGATGAAACCACAATTTGGTCTGTCCCAAAAGTGACACCTTTTGTGATATAGATCCTTAAAATGTGTGCAGTTTCACTTGTTCAATAGCTAGGGCTCCTTTGTTATCATCAGTGTTAATGTAATGGACAACGTTTCCAGGGCAGCCCATCAGCCCAGCAGGAAAAGTAACACTCGTGTTACAGATCAGGTCAGGTTAATTCCACATACGACAGGCGGGCAGGCAAAGGCACTGAACGTGACAAGACAAGATGAGGCAGGGCCAAGCAGCACAGGACCAGACAGGTACACAACAGGTCAAAACACAGTGCATCACTGAGCAGGACAAGCTGCAATGTCACCAGACAGGACTGGGACACAACACACCACTGCGCATTTGAATGTGTCTGTTTCACCTGATGACTGCAGACGCTGTCAGTCAGGACTTGCATAAGCCCCCTGGTTTCCTTCTTTAAGTTTATGCTAAAGGTAAATTCTAACTTCACTAATGGCTGTGCTGGCTGTTACATCGTGGCACTGCAAGTAAACAGCAGTTAAAGAAAGGGAACTGGCAATAGTTGCAATTTGTGTGCAGTGTGTGTGTAAGTGTTGTTTTTGTTGTTTTTTTTTCTCTGGGGTTTGTTTCCTCCAATCTGTGTTTCTTTAGCTGCCATGTTGTGCATGCTGATGTGTCTCTGTAGGAGGACACGCCTGGATTCCTCTGCGGTAAAACTGCAGGAAACTCCAGTGAGTTCAGTGTCAGAGTGTTGTTAGTGGAAGTGAGTGAGGTTGGGTTGATTTTTCACATTTTGCGTGGGCGTTTTGTTTAAAAGTCACATTTTATTTTGCATTTTTCAAGGAAAACATATTCAGTGGTATTTATTTAACCCCCTTATTGTGCGGTGTAAATCCAGACATGAAATTCATGCAAACATCAAAACAGAGATTTTCTTTGATACTCCCTCTCTGTGTCATGTTGGAAAGGTTTTTTCACATTACGGGGGCCACTCTGTTCCCACTTGGTGTAATTTAATTACAGTGGACCTTGGCATGCCCAGGCAGTGCCCACGCAGAGCTGTGCAGAACGCCAGCCGGGAACATCCTGTCTGAGGCGACAGGAACATCAGACGCGACAGATGGCTCATAAATCATGGAGGTGCGTGCACAGTGTCACTAGGAGGCCTTCCTCTGGAGAGCACGCTGTGAGCAGGTGGGCAGAGGGAGCATCAGCTCAGCAACACAAGCCCTGGACGCATTACCACTCTGACTGGGGAGCTGTCTGGTGTAACAGAGGCGAAATCAGGGGGGAAACAGCAAAATCAGTTTCCATCCCAACATTTTTCTGTATGATTTCATGTTTTGCAAGAACTATTGTATTTTGTTGCCTGATTGGGATTCATTAACTAGTAAGACACCTGCTTGTAGAGGAACTGTTTTAACCACATTGCTTACATTGTGTGCAATATGTCAGATAAACTGATTCAAATTATTGCTGATCAAAACAAAAATATGATTTGATCAAAATAATCTCACATGGATAAATTTAGAATAAAAGTAAAAAATTATTTATTCCATGGACTTTAGCCTTATCTTTATCATGATTATTGTGCCGTGGAACTGATTGGATCATTAAAACTGTATTAGAGACACTTAAAGAAATAAAAAATAAATAAACTTTCTGAGAAAGAAAACTCAGGATTTTCAAGAAAAAAATCTAAATACTTTGTGTTAACAAGATGGGTTTGCCATTTTACAAATTTGCAGCTTTACAAACGTTAAAAATTAAAAACTTTTGATTCCTTCATGTGGCCCTAACACACCGTCATAGATCATTATTCTGCCTTAACAACAAAAATTCTTGAAATAATGTAAAACCTTTTATAAATATATATATATATATATATATATATATATATTTTTATATATATATATATATATATATATATATATATATATATATATATATATATATATATATATATATATATATATATATATATATTAGGCAAGGGATATTGTATCATGAGCAGGAGGGTATGTGAATTTGAATCTTTCTCGTTTAAGGCTTGCTCACCGTGTCCGGATTTTAATTAGCATACACAACCGGTTACTATAAAATCATCCTACAGCAAAGTAAAGAAATAACTTCATGGAACGTCACCATTTTGCTTCATTGAGGCATAAAATCCCGCACTTTATAGCAATCTATCAAAATTTGTCTACACCTATTCATAAAGAAATCAAACTATATTATTCAGGGTGTAAACTTGAAGCAAAATTTTTCAGTCTGATCAGGCTGCTTTCACTGCTCACTGCATCAGCTCATGTCTCTGCATCATTCAACACCTCAATTCATCCTCATCTGACGTGAGTTAATTAACACAGTAAAGCATTAATTGATCCTGATTGCTATTCACACACAGGACGAGTCGTTTCTTTTACAACTGCTAACTGCCTTGGATTCTAATTAACACCTCACTTTGTATTCACTCGTATGAATACAGAGCTGCTGCTCCTTTGAGCATGAGGTAGAGTGCAGCAGGTGACACTATTGCACATTTACTAACAGCAGTTTATTCGTTTGGGGCTTTAGTTATTTTTCGAATTGTGCCCATGAAATGCAAGAACATTGCATACGACAGGTTCTGCTGTTCCTTTGATAAAGAATAACAAATATTTAACATAAACTATATATGCTGAGGATATGAGTATCATGATAACGATCGCGACAAACAGAAGAGGAATAACATGGATTACTCTGAGTAATGATGCCTTTAAATGAAAAATTGTGCTTTCTTCCTGATTTGGCAACGTGTTGCTATGCAGGTCCTTCACTTGTTGCACTGTCTGGAATCACTAAGCAGATAAAAATACATGCAGCTAAAGTGACTTTTTTGTCCCAAAGTATACAAACAGATGGTTTAGAAGCAGCCCAGCAGGTGTATTATTATCAGCAATTATAACACACAATTAATATGGATATTTTATGTGTATTTAGTTTGGGGGAATATAGAATATTTTTTAAATACTGCCTCTGCTCCTGGGCTTTTTCCACTCTGGTATGAAATAAGAATAGGTGCAAATTTGGGTCACTTTTGAGGAAATGTCATTTGTTTTGTTTTGTTTTGTTTTGTTTTTTAATTAAATGAAGAACCCTTGTCAATAATAAAATCAATTATGTTATAGTGTGTTTAATAAACCATTATACACCACAATCATGACTAAAATTGTACAGGTAGTCAGTGGATAGGAAAATAATACCTGCTTTACTTGTCTGTTTTTGTTTAAAGTGATATAAAAGAGACATAAAACTCATTAACAATTATTGTAAAAAAAAAAAAAAATCTTAAAAGTAAGAGCATTTCCAAACCTTATCACATACATTTTCATACCAAATCATTATCCACATAAAAGAGTTATTGGCACATTCCCCTGTGCCTGTTGACACTGTGACAAAATGAAGTTTTATTTTGTGTTTTTAAATGGTAAACATTGTTACAAGAATATTAGGACCTGTCTCAGGCTGGTCTTGAGGATCAGGAATTAATGACAGTGACTTGGCATGTGTGTGAAAGCAGTCTGAGGAGGCTCCAACCATCTTGGAGCAAGATCATGTCCTGCATTCTAGTCATCTGTAACAGAGCTTGTGAGTAAAGTGACTTTAACCAGTGTTTCGTGTCAATACTACGACAGTCTTGCTTACCCTGTTGGGTTTTTGAGTCATGCAACCACCTGTTCACTATGCATCATCAAGTATTAACCTCAGGCAAGTGTGAGGTGAAGCTGTTGGTGTTAAACGGAGTATTGCTGCTTTATGCTCCTGACTCCTCACATTACTTGTCAGTTGTGTTTTTTCTTCTTTTCTTTACTTTAAAACATTATTTTACTTGTTGTAGTGATATCAATCAAGAAAGACTCCTCCTCATCTTTTGCTCTACACCCAGTCCACCACACCCCGCACCTATATAAATACACAGACTGTTTTGAGTTGTTAGAGCACAACCAACACAGATCATCTCTTTCTGTGAGGTACAATGTGAAAGAAAACATGAGGTCTTGAATCTGAAATGAGAAAATTTCAAGAATACCAAAGTAAATGTGGCTGAAAATACTCTAAATAAAGGCTTTGAATGAGGCTGAAGAAATTGGAGAGATCATTTGCAGCAACCAGTCCTCAGCAAAGGTCATCATATGGTGACACCTGCTTGATCAGTGGGGTCACCAGAGGTAAAGGCCTCAGCTGATAAAATATTCAAGATGATTTCAATTAGAGACAGGGACCACCCTTTGATAAGCGGATACACGGCTAGAAAAACCAGCTGACAGATGGATTGATGAATAAAACACCAACAGACTTTATAAGTGAGATTGATTCCTTTTCAGATCAATGCTTCTCATGCTTACCTTGATGTGAAAGAGCAGGTATCACCATTCTGAATCAGAGCACATCTTTGCCGGTCTCCAGGGAGCCGCTGCACACTTCAGTGTAAAAAAAAGACTAACTGAAATATTCAGCAATAAGTCCACTTGAAGCCAATGTCACTGGATCTTCATTCAGCAGCTGGCTTTTAAACACACACACATACACTCACACTCCAGGGTTTGCATACTAATGGCTGAGCTCTTAACACCTTCCCAGCATTCCTTAGAGGGAATCTCAAGGTGCATAGATAGCCTACACACTTGTTTGATTTTTCTTTGTATTTACCTGTTAATGAAATAAATGCACAAAGCATCTTGCATCTTGAAGGGAAGTTTGTTATGTCAAGTTGCTGTGCTCAGTCTGCGACCCCCCAAAAAACTCTGAGGCTTGTAAAAATCACCAATTTAAAAAAAAAAAAAAAGAAATTACAAAATGGATTTGAAATAAAATTCTGCATAATGAGGAACTCTGGTGAAGAATTTGGAATAAATATGACACAATTCAAGGACAAAAACATCTGTCTACCATGTGGTTGCCTTGGTTTTTCCACTGAAATATCTCAACAGTTATTGGATGAATTGCTGTGAGATTTAAGCTGACCTTTCCCCAAGGCCATGACATTTTTTGGTATTAGGCGGAATGTCTTAACAAATACTGGATGGCTTTCCATGACATGTGTCACAGACTCTGCGTTTTGTTTTTGGTGCTTCATGAAAATGTGAGCAATAAAAAAATAGTTTATAAAGGTATTAAAAAATGGTATTTTGGGGGGGATCAGGTCAGTCAAATGTATCCATCATTGCATCAGTGGTTGAATATATGTTTCAAAGTGTGCATGCTTCATTTCTAAGGTCATGGTAGACCAAGTAGCCTATAGATGTAGCAGCAGGAGGCCAATAGCAAAATATTCAAAATGGAGCAACAGATATCAGTACCTTGCCCCCCATCATGGAAGGCTGTTTCATTTTCAATGTCCAACTCTTTAACACTCGCTGCGTTGTTTTCAGAAACTTCACAGAGTTTTCTTTCTGCAGTCTGTTGACAGCTCTCTCTGTGATTCCAGCCTTAGATTCTGCAACTCACTTCAGCGCAATGAAGCGAGATTTACCGCCACGCTGCATGCTTTGCTCTTCATGCCCCATTTAAAGGGACATAGTCGTTAAGCTGCCACCTGCTGGCTGATGATGTGTAATGCGTTTTAGGTGCAAATAATTTCACCCCACCAAGCTCCACTCTCATAGGCACCTTTGCTGCTAAAGTCAGTGGAGGCCTGAAGAGACAAATAATCAAGTTGCGTTCATTTTCATTGCACATTATTTATTTTACTCATGAATTATAAAATATCTTCATTAATATTTAAAAAATGAATTTTTTTTTTTTTTTTTTTTTGCCAACTCATTAGATTAGATTACGACCACTGTGGACAGTGAACCTGCAAAGTTACTCTCTAATACTCATTATTCGCGTTATGTTGTGTTACAACCCTGGCAAAGGAGAAGTTACATGAAGAGGACAGAAAAAACAATATTTATATTTAGTCTGCTGTAAACATCACCAAATCATTTTAATTAGGTTAATATTACTTCACATTTCACACATTTTATCTGCTCAGTTAAGACGTGATTGGTGAATATAAATTTGAGTTTGCCTAAAACAGCTGACAGTATTGACTCTGGATGTCCTCAAAACATACATACACATGTATCACAGATCTAGTGTCTTATTTCTATGCTGTTTGAGGAGTTTTCAAATTATTTTATAATCCTATGCTGGCTTTTACTTCTCAGATCTATTTTATTGGAGAATAAATTTTCAGTATGTCAATATTTCATCATTGGAACAGTTTTGGAGATTAAAAGTTGTGACAGGAAGCTATAACCTCTTTAAAGTTGAACCTCATATTTCTCTACCAGCTTAAGTCTCCGGGATTCTGGATCGCTTTCCATGCAACAGAGTATCAAATCTAAAGTGTCTAGTATAATCGTTGCTGAATGGCATTTTCTGCAGTTAATAATTTAACTTAACATAATCAGGGGACAGGGGGTTTGAAATGCCTTATTGCACGGTGATTACAGAAGTGGCATCAGCAATGAGGCTTCACTTTCAGGCTTCATACATGAGGTTTTCTCCGCTCTCTGTTTTTGTCTTTTTTTATCGTTTTACCCCGGCTTGTCTCTTTTGTTTGTTTCTCACATCACAAGCTTGTGCTGAACAGGTTGCCATGTTGAAGTGTTGATCTGAAATGCTTTTTTTCTGTCAGATGTTTTTTTTTCCCCTTCTTTTAGGGATAAAGCAATTTACCACAACAAACACCTGATTACAAATGAGAGAGGCATGTGGGAGTGTGGGAGTAGAATAACTTGTTTTGGCCATTTAGATTTTAATTGATGTCATTATGTTTTCAAATGTTTTAGGTTTCAGGGATAGTGGCTGTGCAACTTTTACACCTGTTGTTGTAAGCCCCATGTCTCTCAGTCTGAATGTTTATCTTCAGCTGTCAAAAAAAGATGCTCCAGACCCTCTTTGCAGCACTTTGCATTAAAACTATTCACCTCCTATCAGTTCAAATAAAATAATATAAGTAAGAATATATTTTCTTGCTAGTTGTCATATGTTATATACGTTTTGACTTCTGTCACTGTGCGTTGACCTTTGACCTTCATTCCGTCCAGAGGGAATCTCCCTGTTCCTCAGCTGTTCCATCTACCAAGGTGGGGGTGGATGCGAACTCTGCTTGGCTGCATGTCAGAGTCAGGAGCAGAAAGTCAGATGTGTCATCGATCGGTCATATACAGTACAGTCCATCCAAACCAAGAATAAGCTCCTCTTACATGCCCTTTAACCTGTCAGATTGACCCAGACGTCCACATGGTCCAACAATGGAGAATATCCAGATGCATAGTCCTTTTAAACAATGCATATATTATCCCAGTAAATAAGAGGTAAATATTCTATGGTTAGTATCTGTGTTGTTGGACTGTTAATGTTGCATTTAAGTCCATCTGGGCAGCTTTTGGTGCAGCACTGACACTCTCTGTATGCACAGACGACACATGGCTCCATGAAGCTGAGTGGTTCATGGAGCAGATTTTCGCTGTATTCGCATTACTGTCTCCTTTCACTGCAAGGATGCCGGCCAATTAAAATCTCAAAATCTGTGTTATTCAGCAAAACCAAATGACTGTTTACTGCTGTGCAGAAGCTTACAGTGAAGAGGACTGAACTTCCTCTGAGAAGTTTAAGGGTGAGCTTCCAGATGGTCGACAGAACTGTTTACTGCACCGTAGGGGAGGATGTGACTACTGCTGCAGTACAATTAAGCTAGTCGCATATGACACTTTAAAAAACATTACTTTGCAGCTACTTGAGTAGAAACTTCACCAAATAATTGGTACATGGTTTAACTGTTTTTTTAAATCTTTTTTTTTTCTTTTTCAAACTAGCTTTTATCATCGATTCATTATCCTTCAAATTGGCAGAAAACAAGAGGGAAAAGGGAGGCTTAAAGGTCCTGTGAGGAGTTTTCAGCTGGTCAAAAAAATGAGTGAAATTATTACTAATGTTCCTGTGTGGCCCACAAAGCAATCAAGACTCATGGTGACAAGAGTGATTACCCGCTCGTGGTCATTTTTAATGCTTGTGAGCCACTCGATACTTTTTTTTTTTTTTTGCTTCCTTGTTTTTGGCAAGGTGAGTTTTAGCACAGTACCAACAGAGTCTTTGTTGGCATGTACCAAGGCAAAGACTCAGAGTGGGTGAAATAATTGGCTGTTATTGAAAAAAAGCACAAGTTTTCCCCAAATAAATAAATAAATAAACAAATTTTAAAACAGGGCAAGATGTACAGTACAGAGGGACCAAAAAACTATTTTAAACTGAAAGTTTTTCACAGGGGCTCTAAGATAAGATAAGGAAATCCTTTAATTCATACCAGAATAGGGAAATTTACTGAATTACAGAAGCAAAGACAGAATATATTGCAAAAAAAAAATGTTAAAAATAAAAACATACAATGGCCAATTTTTCACTTCGTTTTTAGCTTGCCATTTGATACAGCAGTGGTTACTATTAGCATAACACAAATGAAATGAAAAATAAAAACATTGAAGGTAGTTGCAATATGGGTAATGTAGATATCTTGAAAGGCACTACTGAAGATTTAGGAGAAAAGGTACAAAGCCTGCTTGGCTCCAGGTGCAACCAAAGTTAAGCCCGACAAATTGAATCAAGCAATGTCAGACTAGTTAGTGTTAGTTGGACTGCAAATTTGACAATCTGTTTGTTTCTGTCTGAGGATGAAAAAGTGAAATTACAGACATCTTTCAGGCCTGTTTTAGGTTTTTAAAGGCAGTATTAGCTGCTACTAGCTTAATACAAATAGAATCATTGACTATAGTATTAAGGTAGTTGAAAAATGGGCAATGGAGACCCAATATTTTTGACTAGGCAGATGAGCAGGTGGAATAAAAAAGACCAAGACCAATATACAAACATACCATCTTACTATTCAGGTTTGGCATCATTAGGAGTATGTACAAAAGTACAAGTTTAAGATGTTCAGTTTTGCATAATAAAGAAAATCACAGTACCTTAAGTGTGATTAAGTAGCTTGCCAGCCACACTCAAAATGCATTGCGACACTTAAAACTATTCTATAGCACAACTGACCATCCAGCAACAAGCTGCATACAAATTTAAGTGTTATAGTCTGTGAGTTCAAAATTATATTCAAACACCTACTTTGCAAACAAAAGTTTGTTTAATGTTGTTTATTTCTTAACTTGGTTGACAGGCAAGCTAGCTTAGCCATCCTGCTAAGCTCAAACCTGAAATAATTGTAGTCGCTATCACTGCTCAGAGTGACAAATGAAGCAAAATGCTCAATCCTTCAAAGGTAAAATCAAATTCCAAGTTAACAAATCAAGTAACAAAGAATTAATAAATTTTAAGAAACAACAAAAGAATATCCCATGTTTAGTGATATCATATATTCTATTTCAAGTACACTTCCCTTTCATGGTGTCACAGCAGTGTGAAGCACCGTGTGGTTGCCAGGTCTGGAAGCAAAAGGGCAGGTGGGTGCTGACAGAGACGGCTGCACAGACACCATGAACAGAGGGAAGGAGCCAAGACCTGCCAAGCATACACAGACACCAGCAAGCCCCCAAATGACACAACATATGGAGTACAGCTGAGAAATCCCTCCGCCTCCCTCCAACCCGCCATCATCTTTTCCTGCCACACAGCAGCTCTGTGAAAAACAGGCACAAAGCTGTGATAGCAAGTGCAGAATTTGAATATCTATTCCTGTAACAAAGGAAACTGTGTTAGGCATTCTCAGAAGACATGCTAAACCGTATACTGGTTCATGCTGAGAGTCCCTCTGTTGAAAACATCTAGTTCTGTATAATAAGAGAATCAGTGAAGCTTGTTGTGAAATAACATTTTCCCTGCAGAATCAAAGACTGTGGGTTGATATCCAAACATCGCCTTTTTCTGAAGACAGAGTTGATAAGAATCAGAAACGGAGGAATGCAAGGAGACTGTTTTTACCATGTACATTTCTCTAAATACAATCAATATGGTCGATGTGTTTCCCTCTACAACCACATCATCTTTTATTAATACATACAATGCTTAAAATGGCCTTATCAGGAACACGCAAACATCCGTAGGCCAAAAGGGGGTGAAGACTAAGCTTGGCCAATCAAACAACTGCTAAAGCAGGTTTGAACAAAACAAAAGTTTTAAGTCTTTGTTTCCTGTAAAAGAAATATTTGTCAGCTTTCTAGAGGACTTAAAGGCAATCTCAAGCATCAGACATTACAGACTTTCTCCTATTTCTTGACCTATTTTTACTTCTTCTTCTTTTTTTCAGCAAACCCAAAGATTATGATTTGTTTCTCTATACTACCTGAGTCTTCATCTAGCTTTCACAGATGGCCTGTGAAACAGTAGCGATAATGTTTGAATGATTTTAAATAGCACAAGTCAGAGCCAAGACATGACAGCATTAAAACCACACATGGCAGCTATGAAAGGAAAGACATCTTTAACCATCTGTTATCTCCCACACTGCTTTGGATAGATGCAACAGGAGCAGGGAAACAGTGAAGTTTGAAGCACTGGACCACATGGAGAAGGGTTGTAGCTTAAGCCCCATTTCCATCAAGTGGTTCAGTTCACTTCGTCTCAGCAAGACACACATTTTACAGCATTTCCACTGACTAGTCCCGGGATAGACCCCCAAATACCTGAGACCAGTGGTCCCACTTTTTGGGACCCAGACTAAACCGGTCCCAGAAGGTGTAGCTCCAACTCTGCACATTTTTGATTGTTCGAAAGAATCATCACTTACCGTGCAACAGCAGCTGCATTCCCCCTGGTGGCACACAGTCTTCTCTGAAACAAAACTTGATTGTGTTTTGTAACAAAGAGCCACATGGCAATCACAAAGAAATGAATTGCTGGATGTCTCACATAGTTGCTCTTTGTTTACCGTGTCAGATAGTATTCATTTGAGGATAAAAGTCATTTATGTTTAAGACATTGAAGTGTCTTATCTAATATATCATCAACATGTCTCATTAGTCTTTATATAAGTCAAGACCAGAGTTAGAAATATATAAATTTTTCCCAAGATATCCCATACCTAAAATAAGGCCTTTAATGCTTCTGACCTGTAAGGAAATCAGGTGCAGCAAGTATTTTTCTTCTTTAATATTATGTCATTTATTCTGCATTTAAAGATTTATGTGAAATTTGAAAAAGCTATATGTATGGTACAATAAAAATGAGCAATATCAAATGATATGTTTTAGTTTTATACATACAGTATTTGGTGCAATACACTTCCATATCAAACAATATTGTACAATAAGATTTAAAAAAAAAAACAATACAATACAATACAATAATTTATGATACAATAGGAGACGATACTATATGTGATGTCCATATGATGCCCAAATACACAATGGAATTCAACACAACACAATATGATGCAATAGGATACAAAAGGATACAATGTAATGCAATATGGTATGGAACAGTCAACAGTAAAATATGTTACACTGAGACACCATACAATATTATATGGTGTAAAAAAGAAAAATACAGTGAGGTGTAATACTATTCAATATGATATACTATGAGGTATGATATGATATATGATATGATATTAAATGATATGATATGACATGACATGACATGACATGACATGACATGACATGACATATCATATCATATCATATCATATCATATCATATCATATCATATCATATCATATCATATCATGACATGGTATGGTATGATATGATATGACAATATTTGGTGCAATACATTTCCATATCAAACAATATTGTACAATAAGATTTAAAAATAAAAATAAAAACAGTACAATACAATAATTTATGATACAATAGGAGACGATACTATATGTGATGTCCATATGATGCCCAAATACACAATGGAATTCAACACAACACAATATGATGCAATAGGATACAAAAGGATACAATGTAATGCAATATGGTATGGAACAGTCAACAGTAAAATATGTTACACTGAGACACCATACAATATTATATGGTGTAAAAAAGAAAAATACAGTGAGGTGTAATACTATTCAATATGATATAGTATGAGATATGATATGATATATGATATGATATTATATGATATGATATGATATGATATGACATGACATGACATGACATGACATGACATGACATGACATATCATATCATATCATATCATATCATATCATATCATGACATGGTATGATATGATATGATATGATATGATATGATATGATATGATATGATATGATATGATATGATATGATATGATATGATACGATATGATATGATATGATACACTAAGAACGGTACTGTGCTATATTGTTTGTTGAGTTATGATAAAGTTTAATACAATACAGTATAATACAGTATGACATGATGCCATAAGATATGATGTGATTGACACAATACAATGAAGATGGGTAGTAAGACTGTAAGTTGCAGTAGTCATAGAGAGAAACACATCAACCATGCTGGACTCTAATTTTACATGTCAAACTATCTTTACGACAGTAAAGATACTAGCACACTGTTGTGCTGTTGATGTTTACCTTGGTGTCCAAGTTGTTGAAAAGTATAAGGTCTTATAATGTAAATGCATCATAGGATCAGATAACATTGTTTAAACTCAGAAAAAGCACAAGTTTGTGTTTGCTTTCTAATATTTATCAAATAGCAACCGCAAAGGTGAACAATCATTCAAAAATGCAAGAAGACAAGATAAAAACCTTATTAACAAAACATCTGCTGCATCACAAGGTGGCAGATTAAACTGAAAAGACAAATTGAAAACAAAATTAAGGCCCTAAATGGTATTAAAAGTAAAACTATTATGAGGAAGAGGAACTGAAATTACCTTGCTGTTTCTACGTCTGCTGCCTTATTTGTTGTAATTGTTCTTATCATCATTAATATTGTTGTGAAAATAATGAGGGAGCTGTTATATTTATGAAACAACATGAGGCTCAGACAGCAGCTGGCTTAGCTGAATTCTGCCTTCAAGGAAAAGCAATTAGAGCCTCCTGATGAAAACAGTACAGAATGCGTGGTTGGAAGAAAAACTGGGGGGAAAAAGCATTTTGTTCAGGTAATAAACTGTGGAAAACTAAACTACTGATTTGAACTGTGGAAAGTAAACAGACTTTGTTAAACTAACTGACTTGCAGAAAGAACTTTAACCAAACAGTGGAGATACGTGTGGATTTAGCCAGCAATACGCTGCTATAATGTTCAATTAGGTAAGAATTCAAGTAAGAATTTGCTGCTGAGCATCATGGGAATTTACAGGAGGTGACTTTTGCTGGGATAGCAAAAACACTCCACCATGATTGATTCATCTCTCCCCCTCTCCTGACTGGCTTGCTTGGGTCTCTGGGCCTGTGTAGAACCAGACATTACTAATTAATTTCAACACTGAGCCGAGCAAGGGGAGACAGTTCAAGACAGCATCATGCAAAATGGAACACACCCCATCTAAATAAGGCCTGACAGGTGACTGTGTCCCCAATGCAAGCCTCTGCATGCACGCTGCAGCTGTCCACACGAGGTGTTTGTTTGTGGATATCATAAGAGTAGTATATGCTGACTGCTGCTTTTCCTAATTGGTGTAGAATTTGGAGGAACCATCCCGATGGTGTCATTGCTAATTACACTTAAGGTCCTACAGCAGCTTGTTGTCACTTTTTTTCTTGTTATGGAAAGCCTGGAGGGAGGGCAAACAACAGTCTTTGTTCCAGTTCATTTAAAAATAATGTGAAGGTAGGCTCTGAAAAGCTAATATTAATTGTTGCCACAAATTGCAGGCTTGGCATGTCAGGTGGAGGCAGAAAACCACAATAAAAGCACATTATGAACAGATGGAAAGGAGGGCTCTCTAATTTGATAAAGTAGAAAGAAGTGGTGCAATACCCTTGACAACAATAATTCGGTCATTTATTTTGTACTCAGTGTGTATTTTGACCATTTGTTCCTCACAAAAACTGTTGCTCCTCATGTGTGAGTATGTGTGTGACTGTTCCTCCCCTCCTCTCCTCTCCCTCACTCCCTCTGCTGATTGCTATTCGTGCTTTGGAAGCAGCCTGAGCCCTAGAGCTCAAAGAGTTCAGTATCTGTTGTGTACAGCAGTGACAGGAGGAGTGAGGAAGCAGCAGCAGTGGAAATGTGAAAGAAGAGGGTCCTGAAATTCACAATGGCAGCTGCTAAAAGCCAGTGTATTTATCTAGTTATCAATAATTTTCGATGGGAATAAAGGTTGGTGGTATCTTGTGCCCTTTTCAGTCTAAAACATAAGGCTGCTGGTGGAAAGGGGGGGGGAAACCTAGCTTGACAATGCTTTTGAGCTGCCATTTGCTCAGCAGCTCTTTCTCACATGCAAACCAATGAATCACTGATTGTCTCTGCACAGCTGATGTGGCATTGGGCAATGGGTCCTCTGTTTTACTTCTTAAAAGCCTGCTGTCATATTTCAATCATTAATCTATGACGTACATACCCAAGAAATTACATTTGAAAGGGTTTTAATGTTTTATTTTGTTTTATTTTTTCATAATTAGATGAGAGGCGATCTTTAATATATGCATTTTGCCTGTAGTTGTTTTACCCTTGCATTAAAATTCCATTAAGAAGTTTAAATTAGGGAATAAAATGTCTCTCAGTCTTTTTCTTGGTATTCTGCAGCCTCAGAATTGGAACAAGATACACCAAAATGCTCACCAATTGCACAAAACCATATCAAAGATTGCAAAGCTGCACATATCCTCACTCTCTTTCTCTCTCTGGATTCACACAAATAAGCACACACACATAACGCCCACACACTACCACTGGAAAAGACACTCCAACAGCACTGTTTACTGATATGCGGATTGGGTTTAAGACCGGAACGCTGAGCATTTCAATCTAAACAGTAAACACTCTTAATTGGATTGTGTGCTTATGAGCTTTGATGTGAATCCTCTAAGGACTGTGTATTATTAGGCCTAATTGATTCTGATACACATTTACACAAGTTGGGGAAATTAGTCCAAAACAAATGAGAGTGGTTTACCACCTTAAGGGTGTATCAGCCATTACTGGATCATTGTGCCGTTGCAGTGTCAGAGTTCACTGGTCATTTGGCAGCCCGGTGAGGCCACTCCGTCTGTGTCAACATCTTGTGGAAATGACACAGTAGACCTCCCGCTCATCACAAATGAGGCCCAGAGGGGCTGATGGGGGCTGAGCGAACGGGCTCGTTGCCACACTGAGGTTGAGAGGTGGAGCGCTGATCCTCTGTAGCTGACCTCGTATACCATAACCTCCCTCCAGAGGTGTGTGTGCGCGTGTCAAACGATTCAACCTCGTCCACATGGGATGCAGGTCTGCTTTAGAGTCCCTGGAAATGTCAGCCAACACAGGGCACAGTACGGTCGCTTTGCTGAAAGAAATGCCACCAACACCAGTGTCTATTGAACTGTTTGAATGTGTCAGTCTGGGTTTTTTTTTTATAAGGATTGTCAAATGTACAGACATAAAAAGTTCATACAGTCTACACCAGGCATCCCCAAGAAGTCTTAAATCCGACAACTGTGATCAAAATTTGTCAAAGTATAGCCTTTAGGTTAAGACATAGACTGTATAAGACATGGTTTTAATCTCTGTGATGTCATGCATCTGTTTGTGACACTTTGAAACCCATCATTATCTGTCGCCATATTGGAAACGCTGAATTCAACTTATATCAATCAGAGTACAGTGAGATACAGGGGAAAAGAAATGATCTATTCAGAATGAAGGGTTGGTTTTTTTGTTTTGTTTTGTTTTTTTATGTACCTGGTTCGAAACATGTTTTTCTAAGCTGTATAGATCTGCTTTTTGAATTGGCACATATGTAGTCTCTGGTACTTCAGGAGCCAGCCTCAGGTGGATATGGAACAATACTTAAGGCCGAGGGCTCTTTTTTGGGTCTCTGCTAGAAAAATGACTGACCCAAATTTAAAAGAGTATATTTCTGCATCTATACAGTCTGTATGAATAACTCTGGGGTCATAATAAAGGGAACACTTGTGTCACTAGCTCAGAGTATAACTCAATTTTTTTTTTGCCTTCAGTTGAAGCGTGATCCCAAAATCCCCCAGTTGGGGGACATTAGTGTTTGAACGGTAAACTGAAGTTTTTAGCACTTCCACCACCACTTCATTTCTCACAGCCAGACGTTTCCACACAAGCAATGACGTGCTTAAAGGGATCTAATCATTTTTAACTAAGATACGGGGAGCTAGACTTTTATTTTTAGATGGCCAAAGTGGGGCACTGACCTTTCCAGGGGAGGCCAAGTGTCGTAAACATTAGGGGCTTAACCTATGTGGGGTTATCACCACATCACATCTACTTTAACCCTGGTTTAAAGGGAAAAAGAAAAAAAATCATATTTTTATATATAATCTTTCCCTCTGGAAGTTTAATTGAAAGAGTATCAGTATTTAAATCTGCTAAGTTCAATGTTATAAAAACCCCAAAAAGACATTTGCTTAAGTCACCAGCACAAAAAATACTACTGAAACACAACCAAATTAGTTGATTTCAGTATTACACTATGACTGGCCTGTTGTATCTAAAGTTGATGGGGGATTGCTCAGAAAGACAGCAGCTCCAGACCCTCCTGATATGAACTGGTCCACAGGCCTGGTGACACAAAACGAACAGGTTGGCACAGCCTTCAGCAGAACAGCTCTCATAAACACTTACAGATGGTTAAATAACTGTAGTGTTAAAAGTATTCTGCTGTCCTCCTCTACTCTGATAATCTGGCACAGAATGTTGCCGGAGCTGTTAGTCAACAGAGCTGCCAATCATCATGTTGCACCACATTTTAACCACACCAAATAACAAATTTTATTAAAACTTTCAGAAAAATGAACATTTGAACTCCAAATTTGCATGATAACAACTGATCACAATGACTGAAACTATTTTCACTTTCAGGGAGCAGTCATGTCTCCCATCTTTTTATGTAGTCTGTGATCTAGTCTATCCATAACAATAGACAGATGGTGTTTGGAGTGTAGGAGCAGAGAATTAGGTCTGTAGGTTGATGCCACTTTTTGGCTCCAATCCCCCCTGGGCAACACCGTGGCAGGAAAATAACATGAGCTCCTTGGCCATGCAGACATTCACATCTTTGGTTTCACATCACCTGCAATTTAAATTCCATTACTTGCCGTGCCACACTTCAAATAAAGCTCAGGCCTATTAATTACCAAAGTGTGGGTTCGGGGTAAAAGGTGAATGTGCAATTACAGAATTAAATCAGGGCCCCATTTTAGCTTGTCAGTCCTGACAGAAATAATTTGAGTGAATTATTAAATGCTTCCCTATGCTCTCAGCTGCTGCACTGTTGGCTCAGACATAGCCTGTTACATACCTGGAATCCAAGCTTTACTTATTTTGCCTTTGAAGTGATGCATTGTGTTAAATTATTTAGTCTTGAGCTGTACATGTTTATAAAAAGGCAAGATTACTTTGTTGTGTATGCCTCCAAATTATTCTTTGCACCATGTACTCAAAGCTTTATTCAGCCAGGCTTTATTGCATTATTTAACTTTGTGATTGGGATGGTGATCATGCACACTTGTATATAATTGTTATAGCTTTTGGCGAATCAGAAGTTTGGGGATGAAACCTGATCAAGTGGTTTAATGTTCTGTTAGATGTTAAAATAATTTTCAAAAAATGCTGATGCTGCAAAATCAATACAAAATTTTACCAACACAACTGTAGAAAAATAAATAAAAACAAACAAATAAATAAATAAATATTATGGAAAATAATAAATAAATCATTTTTTACACCTGAAGCTCACTTTTCCACTTTTAGATATAAATCTCATTTCACTTAAATTAAAAATTACAACAAAAACACCCTGTTTTTTTTTCTCTGCTGCTACCAAGCATTTTAACTAATTGCCTGTAATGAATCAATTTGCCTGTGGCTGACTGGCTTCACTGGTTGAGTTTTGCTCTCCATGAAAACCAGCTGTCCGTAATTAGTGAATCAGAGGCAGGGTGAGTTTGGGGCAGTCACAGTGGCTACAAGAGAAGTCAAGAGGGCTATGAAGTGAACGCTGACATGGTTCCAGGGATGCATGTACCTCTGCTTGTTTTTCTCAGGTATCTCACATGTGACTGTGGCTTAAAAACAATCATGGCTCCTCATTGTGTTTCTGTTTGGCTAATGGTGTTTGTTGTCTTCTGCAGCACCGCCGTGCTTCGGTGTGCATCAGCTGGGGGTGCGTATTGTGCTAAAACAGCGAGAGGTATGTAATGCACTTTGATTAGTGGTATTGCTTCCTTTTGATTACCAGTTGGCAGTTTATGTGAAGCTAAAAGTAAGAAAATGGCAAACAGAGAGTAGAATTTGTGTTTCTCTTTGTTCTGTAGCACGCGCAGCTGCTTTGGGATTGGATTATCCTGGCACTCATGGAGCTCCTGATCTCTCCGGACCACCTCACAATGGGATGTACCCTCACACAATACCTCAAAGTTACTTGTACAATGATGGGGGAATAGTTGAGTCTGATCCTAACGTAGCCTCCTACAGACAAAATCAACCAGGATTTGGACCCATAGATGACAGAATGTATCGACAGTCTCACCCCATGAGGTTTGAACCTACTCTTCTTCCAAGCCGTGACATTTATAATCCAGAGTACAACCCCAACCAAGGGCCCAGCTTCCCAAGAGCACGGTCAGTTATTAACCACCACTCTGATTTTGAGCAGGTCAAGCATGTTGCCCCAAGAGCCCCAGGCCGGCCTGACCTTGTGCATTTGAATCCCCATAGTCACAACAAGCCACCCCAGTCTGTCCAAAATGGGCATGACCTTGTCGGTGATGAGTCTGTCCCAAATAGACGTGGCATGTCTCTGAGTGGCCCCCCCCTGCCTCAAAGCAGGGGTCGTGCCACTTACCAGAGGGGTTATGGCCCGGGAAGAGGAGTCCCTGTCCTTGGGTCAGCTGGACTTGCCAACAAAGAGCACGGCAGAGAGATGAATGTCAGTAGGCTGAAAAAGACAAGGATTCCTGGCCGTGTATCTCAGCCCCTGCACAGAAGAATCAATCCCAAACAGTTAAAACGAGGTACACATCCATAGAGGCATACAAAACCAAAATCAGTCCCAGTTACACAGTTAACATACTAAAGGATGTGACATAAGGCACAGGGAGGCCACCTTGTTAAATATTGCTCTTAGCAGGGGCTCCTATTTGTTACTGGTGGGCAGTTTCTGCAAGAATTCACCTATTTGTCTGATGTACTTCACTTTTTACCCAAAAAAGGGTGGAATTCTAACTTCTGAGTAGCCCATCCATTGCTGCTACATCTGTATCTCTAAAACAAGCCAAATCATACAATAAAAATGAAATTCCAGTCACTCTACCTCTGTCCTTTTTGCTCCTTCTCTTCCTAAATATCTCACTGGGGTCTGGATGTTACCAGAGTGCCATCTGTTGGCTCTTGTGGGTAGATCTCCTTTTGGCTCACATTGTTCTACACAGGTGCTGCTTAGCAGAAGGTCAGCCCTTTAACAAATCCTATAATCTGTTTACAATCTGTTATGTGTGAGTACTACCAGTGGTTATGCTAATTTCTCCAAACAACCTTGGTCTTTCAGTAATGACATGTTTCACAGGTGGTCAGGCATCCCTGAAAGAGAAAATAAGTTGTTGAAGTGCACCCTTAGATTTAAGATTTAGTAAACTGTAAGCAATTTTAGAAAATGTACACCCGCATGAGTAGGAACTCTAAGCACATCTAGATTTTAGAAACATGTTTAATAAATAAATTTCAAATACACTGACCCATTGATTGCACAAAAGAAAGACTTGGTATGTGAAGGTAATAGGAGTATAATGTGGTCCATTAATTGACCCATAAATCAATCAATCACTCAGGAGTGAAGAGAGTGAGTTGGTTATGAGCACTCGTCCAGAACGTGACCAAGGAAATGGGCGACAAAACCAAGAGAAGCAATCAACTGTTTATGAGGCGCGGGAAGGAAGGCTGTCAAGAGTGGTTGTAGATCATACAGGACGTCACACAGGACGAGCAGACGGGAAGAGGTTTGAAGCCCACCGGAGACCACATACTTGGTATGTCAGTCAAAACCTAGAGGTCATGCATGTCTTGCTCTCACTCTTTTTAATCTAAGAGTATCACATGATCGAAAAAGAGGAAAATGTCAACCTCTTTATCTCAAGTGTTCAGCAGTCACCACCATCTCTGAAAGCTTCAAACACTATTCGAAAAATCTGTATCTAGCAACTCTTTTGTAAAATGTCAGCATCAGTTGAAAAAGTAAGATTCCTCATGCACTCATGCTATTAGGCATGTAAGATTGATTCTGCAGCAACACCCCATAGTTGTTCGCCTCCTTACCCTCGATCAATAACCTAATGACCCCATGTACAGTTTGAGGGAGGAGGGAGAAAGTCAGAGCAGATCAGAGAACCAACTGTGTATAAACAGCATGTGGGCTTCTGCATCCTCAAATGAACCTGGGTTATGTCACATCAAGGCAGACGCATATCTGAATACATAAGACATCTCAGAAGAGTTTCACAAAGATACAATGGTGGACTCTGCTGTTTTTGTGCTGTATTGATTTTACTTTCTTGTTACTTTACCACTAATTGTTTAATCCACTTCTCAGACAAGATATCCAAATGTTGATGTTTTATTGCTGTGAGGATCAAAGGCCTTGGATAGACATCAGTCAAAGCCATTGGGTTTGTGTTGCTGAAATTTTGTATTTATTAAACTGACACATTCTTACGGTGGCTCTGAAAGCTCACAGCGCTGCAACTTGAGAAGACACATGCAAAAAGACAAAACACAAGAAAATTGAGAAAACATCAAATTGACAACATGTACACAGTATTTTAGAAAATGCACTGCAAAGATCACAACACATTAGAAAACGCACTGCAAAGACCATAACACAACATATTAGAAAAATGTGCTGCAGGGATCACAACACAACACAGAAAGACATGCAGCAAATACTCACAACACAACAGAATTGTTTCCAGAGGACACTTAAAAGTGATGCACATGTCCAAACACGCTTGTTGTTGATGCAGATTTTCAGGCACAGCTCAGTTATGGTTCTCTTTCTGTTAGTTGTGTTGGAAAATGAGGTAAAAACGATGTGTTTTTGATTTATTTAAAATTGTAATAGAGAATGTGCAAGAGAGCTGTGACTGAAAATCTGCGGCAACAACAAGGATGCCAGGACATGTGTACCACTTTTAATGTGTTGCAGTGTATTTGCAGCGTGTTTTTCTTATGTGTTGTGGTCTTTGCAGTATGTTTTTCTGAGATGGTGTGCACATGTTGCCAAATCCGTGAAGATGTTTTCGTTATTATGAATAAACTCACTTAACCATCAAGATTGTTAAAGCTGCCCAGGCCAAGATAGAATATGTGTGAACTTTTGTTTACAAACTAGTCAGGCCTAGCTTGGGTAGCATTTTCAGCATGGCACTTTTAGCATACCCCCAAATATGGAAGTACTTTGTTTCCCATCATTACTCTGATTTCAACAGTAGTAAACTCTTTGTGTCAAAAGGAAATAATTATCTATAACCAAAATTCTCTAAGTTTGAGCTACTTCTCTGAGCTAGGTGAACAGGTGCAGTTATTCAGATTCATGTCAGTGGGCATCAGCATCTCAAAAGCTGGCAGTGCACTGTTTTGTAGTACATGTGGATGAAACTGCAAGTTATTTTATTTTATATTATTCCTAAATAAGTACATTGGTAATGTTGTTAATGCAAATTCATTTGTGATTAATATGTGAAAGATTCAACATTTGACAGCCCTAGTTATGAAACGTCAAATCTAACACCGCAGGAAACACAGACACTGGAACAAGACACAATGCAGTCACAGCCCTGTTGTTTCTAACTGAATTCAACCCCCCAAAAAAAATCCAAGGGCCAGTTAATTTTTAATGTGTGTCAGATCATTGTCCACAGACCAACACATTGTAAAAGTTTATAGAGCCTGCAGAGAAGGTTTGTGCCACTCAGCTTGGTAGTGGGTAAAGTTTGTTCTGCCTATGTGGGCAACTTTGGCAACAAAGTTACACTTTTATACCCTGAGAAGTTGGCTGAATGTGCTCAAAATTTGAGACTCAGTTTTCTGTGGTTGTGTGTTAGGTAATCCTCCCCTAAGGACAAGGGTCCATATACAAGGTACTTTTAAAGGACTGAGATAAAATCAAGACGTGTAAATCCATATTTTTCCCCCTCCAAAGGGAGAGGACTTATTAAATATGTGAGGACTTTGGGACGGCTTCAAGGCTGACCACTTCTATAGGTTCCAAGTTCTTGTCACTGAGTTCTCTTACACATATTAGCACATAAGTTGGCCTGATCTTAGTCAGGGCTTTAGACTTTGGTGCATTTTTTTGTTGCTTGTTCATTTCCCCTTTTATATATGTATGTCACAGAGGTTTAATGATGACAACAAAGTGAGATTTTTTCTCAGATTTCTAAAGAATAATCTAAGCATGGGACCTAATTATATTTTAAGTAATGTTTTGGTTCAGAATTTGATTTTTTTTTCTTTTTTGGAATTACAAATAAATAGTAAAAAGACACATTTAAAAAGAAAAGACCATGGATAACAGCAGAAGCTAAACAACTATCCCCCTATGCCTAACCTCGACCTGGTACTTGGGAGCCCAAGTTGATCTGAAAGATTTATCTCTACTTTAACAACACAGGCACAGTGCAGAGCTTGGGTCAGTGCCACCTCTAGCTTCCCCTAGACACACCCCTGGGTGGGAGCAAGTTGTCCTGCTGTGCAAGCATTTGAGGAGGTAAGAGAGAGCAGGCACAGAACAGCAGGACCGTGTGTGTGTATGAGAAGTTCTAGCTGTGCGTTTACCACTCTTGCTTATGCAATGCCATTACACAATATGGATGAGATATTTGCACAGCATTAAAGTTGTTGCAGGATCAGGAGTTCAGAAAACCTTGGGTTTGGAGAACATTGTCAGCCACTGAAAATGTAGTTTCTGAAGCTAAAAGTCCCTGGCTCTCTTGATGTAAACAGCTGAAAACTGCAAAAATGATAAGAGCATGATGACTCGAAAGCTTTTGTTCATTGTGACATTTCATATATTGATTTTTAAAAAAGGTAAAGGAGTTTTGAACAATCTGGTGTCTGCTATCCAAAAAAGCACTACTTCTGTGAAGTATAAGAGTTTTTTTACACTACTTGAAAATCTATAAGAAACTTCTTCCTTTGACAGCTATTAAGAGACTGTAGGTGTATGTGTTAAAAGTACACTAAGCTGGCATGGTAAGGTTTAGCCCACTTCCTCCTGACTGTGTCTAACTTTAAAATTTCCCACAATCAGCAACAAAGCAGAGGCTTTATAAAAACCTGTTTAACAAATCTGCTTATTTTGTTGTCCCCTATTTTTGTTGTTCTCAGTCTGGGAGTTGTGAGCCTCCAAGGAGTCCAGAAATAAAACTAATTAAAAAACATAACTTACACTACAAATAACTTTGTTAATCTTTCTGCTATACTTCTAAGGCCTATCTAGTGTTCCTTTCTATCAACAGACACCGCACTGAGAGCTATCAAATGAATCACTCTATCAACAGTCACGACCACCTATGATGTTTAATCACTTGAGGTGATATTGATATATTTTAGAAGACCACAGCCCCCAGAACTTTAGAACCACAGCTCTGTTTCATTGCAGCAACATCCACTTTAACAAATCTTGGATTGCTCACAACATTTCATATGCTCTTTAAACTTTTTCTGCCTCACAAAACAAATCCCATCACAGTTTTATCAGAGCTCTGCCAGGCCCAGAGTGTGTTTCACTACACATGTTGCAGCACACACTTTTTCTCGAGCAACCTTTATTATCTCCCTCTACAAAATCCTGGAGAATGGTGGTTAATGGGAATGTGTATCTGCACTGGTGTGTGTGCGTGTGTGTGTGTGTGTGTGTGTGTGTGTGTGTGTGTGTGTGTGTGTGTGTGTGTGTGTGTGTGTGTGTGTGTGTGTGTGTGTGTGTGCGTGCGTGCGTGCGTGCGTGCGTGTGTGTGTGTGTGTGTGTGTGTGTGTGTGTGTAGTTTTTTTTATTTTTTTGTAATGTGTGTGTTTCCTCGTCGTGTTCCTCTCTCCTCTCCTCTTGTTGTCCCACATGAGGCTCTCAGTGAACCCACTCTCGCCTGCCAGCACAACTGACCTGTGGTAAGGGGGAAATCAATAGTCAATTCCATTTTGCAGCCAGCGTGTGACAGGTACTAGATAGGAGTGGATTGGGTCCATGTAAGGAGCAGGAGCGTGAGTCGAAGCTTCTCTCCTTCTTTCTTTTTCTCTCCCTCTCTTGCCTGGCCATGCCCCATGGTGGAAACAGCAGTAAAGTTCAGGGGGTATGCCCCATGGTGTACCAACAACAACTCAGAGACATGTTATCACATAAAATAACATGTACTGTGAATTTCAGAAACAAGGGAGGATTTTACTTCACATCTAATGATCAAAGAGTGTATGCACCATGTTTTTTCAAAAAATAAAATCAACTGATGTAAATCACTGGGAAAGAAATGACTTCATTGTGTATGGCAGGATGATTTGTTCAGTACATATGCAAATACCAGCCAGTTGCATGCAATGATTATAGCAGGGATGACAGGAACAGAAAGTAAAGCACATGCACCTTCCACACTTCCACTTTCAGGACATATGGTCCCTCCATCTGGGAGTTTTGATGAGGTGGGCAGCTTAGAGCCACACACATCAAACAGTTGGTGTAGAATACAGTTTCAATTTCAGCAGTGTCTCTTAGTCAGTAAACAACTCTGGTCTCAGCTGAAATATCAGAACAACTGTAGAATTGATTGGCACGTTGTTCCTTGCCTTTCCTCTCATTCGGTCAAAAAGGCATTTAAAAATAGGATAGTTTTGACAGGGACAATATATGTAGGCATTGTTTCATCTCATTAAACTGCAATCAATGCAGTGTATGTTGAACTTAGGCATGGCTCATGCCTGTGGATTCATTTCCCCTTATGATAAAGGGTTCAGAATGATTCAGCTGTGACTCAGACAGTTATTTTCCCCCTTCTCTGTGCTATGATGTGTGTTTGAATATAAGTTAAGTCAGCTTTTTACCCTCTTTGACTAACACCACCCATGTCAAATAACATCAAAGCTTCATGTTACATTTGAGTTCTTCTTTTCACAGTAAAACTGATGTCACAATGCTAACTTCCCTAATTTTAAGTGATGTGAAGCCAAAAACCCTGGGACAAAAGCAGATGTATTGCACTGTTGACATAGTTTAGACATAGGAATTGCACTCTGTCAGATGGAACCATCTTTCATTTATATAGCCCATACAATAAAGATCCCTCAGGTTGGTTCATTCCATACCAGAACAGATTCTTAGTTTGATTCGTGGACACTTGTATTTATGGATGTAATGTTTCGGCTTCACTGTAGGGGACCTGTTGTGCCATCCATCTTTTTACCCAGTTTATTGTCACAACTATTATTGCAGAGTTACGAAAACATACCTCTTTGACTTCATCTCTGACTTGATTCTTAATTCTACAAGGGCTGAATTCTTTTCGAACTCAGCGGTTTAGAAAGATCCTGAGTTCTACCAATCAGAGGCACAGCTCAGCTCACATGACTGATGGGGCCCCTATAGCTGTTAGTGTGGAGACCCAAAGCCCACCCCATTTCCTGTATGGCCACCCCAAGCTTCAAAATTCCATTTCAGAAACAGATGTCAGGGAGACATGCACCTTTTATTATACAGTCTATGGTTGATATGCATACCATCCATGTGAACATTTAATGAATTTCTGAATTAATTTGAGTTTCTTCTTTCAACAAAAGTGCTGTCATTCTATGTCATGAAAAGTGCCACGCCATGCCAACTCAAGATATAGTAACACCTCAGTATAAATAAATCTTTACAAAAGTGAAAAATAAAAACAGAAACAAAAACAAAACAATAAATAAATAAATAGAATTAAATAAAAAAATAAATAAATAAAAATCAGGAGAAAAAAAAAAAACAAAGAAAAAGACAAAATGCCTTGCCAACCCTTCATCTTATTTGTGGTAAATGTTACAGACTTCATTTCAGATTTAGCAGCACTTTTTGTAGTTGTTGATACTGAGCACATTTGATTTCAATGGCCATAGTTAATGTATTAAGAGTGCACTGGGCTTTAAATGTAGAAATGTTAGTATATGATAAGTAGAAGCTATTGTTTTGGATTGCCTTTACTTTTTGCAATTCTATGTACTGTAGTAAATAGATAGGTGAGGACATTTCCAGCAGTGACTAATTTGTGGTTAGCCACATCTTAAATGTGAATAAGGATCTAAATAGGAAACAGCATTCTATTAAGTACTGTACAAGAAGCGTAATCAAACCAAGCAGAGCTTCATCAGTTCGACTTAGCTTCAGGGCCCTCAGCTAATTTTACTGCTCACTGAAACGTAGCATGTAATACCCAGTGGATGGAGAACACTTTGTTCATTACTGCTGATTAGGAAAAAAGGATCAAGCTAAATATGTCAAGGAATGATAACCAGTTAATGTATTTTTAATTAGCGCCTGCTTTTCTTTTCTCCTGTTGATTCCTATTCAAAAACACAGCACTGCATGTGTTTAATTCCTCCTCCAGCGGCCCCTTGATTAGCCGTTAGCTTCCATTATGTTTTTGAGGGCGGCAGAGTGACCGATCAGGGATACAGCTGTTAGATTAAAAGTTGAGTGGGTGAGCTAACTGGCTCGCCTTGTGCATGATTTGAAATGAGGCCTGAGCCAAAGAATCATTTTACAATTTAATAAGCTAATAAACGTGATATGGCAAGTAGTTTCAAGTGCCCTTGGGGGGTCAAGGCACAGTTTACAATCCCATTTAAAAGCTTGTTCTATTACCTCGCTGACAAAGGCTTGAATGGGCTCAGAGAGGGAGATGACTGCTTTTTTTTCTGAGGCAGGCTCGGTGATACAGCAGTTCTGCTACTTCAAAGGTCAGTTTCAACATGGAGGGGTCAGTCTGAACCAGACTTATTGCATTTTCTCCCCTGGAGTCATATTGTTGGGTATTTGACAGCGGACATATTAACATTTTTGTGTAAAAAGATCATGAAATAAAGATGAAATACTCTTTTATGAATCCAGGGAAGACACTGTGCTTGTCCAGATTCTACTCATGCCCATTGCTCATATTGCTGGCTTGCATGTTCCTACATTTTTTTTTCCCTTAAGTGTCAGGTTTGTCTGTACTGTTTGTTGCTTTTTTTTTCTTTTGGAGTATATAAATTAAAACATGAAATAATTGGTAATGGGGGAAGTTGGGGCCTGGTGGGGAACTAAAAGTAATCTCAACCAAAGCATTCTCCCAAACTGACAGATTATTCCTGTTGTTTATATATTGTTTGCTTCAAACCTCAGCTGGTAGGTGGTGATAGCTAAGTGTCTGTGGCATAAACTGGCCACTCAAAACAAAAGCAAAGCAAAGCTAGACAATGACTATTGCTAACTACCACCCTATGTGAAAGATGTGAAAGAAAATACAAAGACAGAACTATCTGTTTTAAGTGTAAAAACAACTCCGCCAGCTGTCACAAAGGCAACATATTTAGGTGTTACATAAACCCTTAAATCACCTGGGAGAATTATTGATTCTTTCTCATGTTGTAAAAGTTGTAAACTATTGAATGTGTGTCTGACTAGCACAGCTTTGGGTTGTAACACCCCACTTTTCTCCCCATAAAGGGCCCCATCAGTCATGTGTTGATGTCTTCCTGAAAAATAGTGAAGTTTAAGAGCTTCAGAACAAGGACATTGCAGCTGCTGTTGCTGCTTGGTGAACACACGCACACACACATACACACACATCCTCTCATCTGCTCTGCTTTGAGCCACACTGTTTCATCTGGTGCTATCAGGGCTGATGAGAGCCTCTCGTCTTTCTGGGTCTGCTGCAGCTTGTATGCGGTGAGTGAAAAGCCTCTCTGATGGCTCTCCTTTATCTTCACATCAAGCGATTTGCTGGTCCTTTCATTTTGATACTTGTGCCAGATTGAAAAGGGAAACTTCATGAAAACTTGTGTCTTGATGACACCGGTTCAGGTTTGGAGATTTGCATCCTGATCCAACTCTTGGGCAGCTCTACTTAATTTCTTTTTATGCTCTTCTGTACTGTACGTGTGCCATTTGTAGTCCTTTGTAGTTCCTGACAAAAAAAAGGCCGAAAATGTTTTTTTACCCAGCATGAAATACTTCAGATGTAGAAGATTGTGTGTATCAGAGCTTCAAATACTGGAAGATTTGAGGAGACATTCTCAGATAAGATAATCCCTTTAAAATAAACACACATAAAGTTACAAACTTAAAGTGAATAAAATCAAAACTTATAAACAGACGCTGAGCTAGAAGACAGTTTCAAAGTTTTAATTTAAGGAAGTCAGACATTTCTGAGTTTTATTTTTTACAACATTAATCATGACATTCTTCGAACTGGTGATGGTACCACCATGAAAGTAACTTCTCATGTAAAGCTGTGGCAAATCTGTTGATGTTCTGTTCATCCATGACAAAAAAGAGGATGTGAAACAGATTGCTTTTCTGCTTTTTAGCTACTTGGATTTTTACAACTGCTGACTCTTAAGGTCATTGTGTCGGAGCAAGAAGTAACTATAGTCTCCGAGGAAAGGGTCTCCAGACACGACATGTAAGTTTCTTTAAGACTTCTGAAGTACTTGTTAAAACTTTACTGCTTTGTGTGAGAAATAAGAAAAGAAAGGGGAAACAGCGACAGGTTTCTCATTACACTCTGTGCCAAGGATATTGCCAAATCCTGAGAGTAGGTGTTTTGTAACCCCCCAACAGCAACGGGAAAGGAAACACACGGTGAAGCAAAGCGTCCCTCTGCTCAGAAACATGACTCACTCAGGGGCCAGACTTTATCCTGATAACAAATTTTGCATCAATATATTAAGAACAAAATTTTCTGGAACCCTTAGAATGGCCAGTTTTATTTTCAACTGTCTTTTCTTAAGCGTATCAAATTGTTTGTTGTCAAAATACACTCCAGATTTCCTCTCTCCCTGTCCGTCTCTCTCGGCTGCCTTTTGTCTGAGGCACAGGCAATTACGTTTTAGGAGTAAGCGGGAATTCTAAAAGGGAAAGCGAGAGAAAATGAAGGCCTTTATGTATGCAGCTGATAAGAACCAGGGAGAAATTCTATTTCCCGAGCGTTGCTCTAACAGACTTCACCAAACTGTTGGTGATTGTGGTCCAAGGGCAGCAAGCTGAAGTTACAAGTTCCAAAAGAAGAGCCTCCTCATCTCCTGAAATTGTTTGCACTTTTAAGAGACCAGATATGATTTTCTTTGTGTTGTTTGCAGATTCTATCTCCTGCTTAATTTAATTGCACTTACTTTTGTCAATTTCTTGTTTTCTTCCTGTCTGTGATAGTTAAGAGTGAACTTCTTGTCTTGCCTCCTCTGCTTATTATTTTCATTAGTTTCTTGGTTCAACCTTTGCTGTTTCCTATTTTATTTTGTAATTCTTGCACAATATGTGTCTGGTTTGGTTTTACTTCCTGCTCTTGTTTTCTTCCACTTTGGTTGCAACTCAATAGTTCCACCTGTGTTCACACCTGAGTGTGTATTTTTTGTGCTTCTTTGTGTATTAGACCCCTGTGTCAGCTTACTCTGTGGCTGCCCTATGCATTTTCACAAAGGTGATACTTGATGTTTTGAGATCTTGAACATTTCAGTACATTTTTTTTCATTGTTCTTGTTTGAACTCTTGTTATTAGAACATCATAATTGCAAGTCTGCAATTAGATCCTTGATTTTATCGTATTTCTTGAGTCATGACACCTGAGGAAGTTTCTCAATGATGCGGTCCCGTTACTGACTCAGTATGTGCGTGTATATGTGTCTGAGTGTTCACGTGTGTGTCTGGCCTAATCTCTGATGGAGAAATCAATGCAGTTTATCTGGTCAACCATCAGGTAGCAAATGGGAGCTTTGCTGGGTTCTTGGTAACTACAACTTACTTGTCCAATTCAGAAAGAGCAGGTACTTTATACATACATTACTTTTAAAGAGCGTACATCAAGATAAAAACAAGACTCAGTCCCAGTATAAGATTAAGGCCTTGTACACATGTAGCCTGGTTTTCAAAATAGAATATCCCCCTCTTTTGTTTTTAAAAATACTTTTGTCCACACTCAGTGGGCAAATATGCCGGTGAGTGCGGCTCAAAGCATGCCAAACCTATAATGGGCCATGTTTTTCCGACGTGAAATTCGTGCCATCCAATCAGAATGAACCTCCGTCACTCAGCTGTGACGTCTGAGAAACAAAAACTCCCAGTTTCCCAGCGTCTACACGAAATCACAAAACCAATATCCAATATCTTCACTTTGGCTGGAGTTTTCAGTAAACATCGTTTTCAGTGACATAAAACTGAGGTTTCGTGTGGATGACAGGCTTGAACATATAAAAATATATGCGGATTCCCAAATAAGCAGCTATGTGGACATGGCCTTAGTCTTTTCTCATACTAATCCAGCAAAGTGCTGCATATAGCAAGGTACAGTAGGAAAAAAACATAAACTTCTTTTTTAACCAGTAAAAAAACTTGAGAAGAACCAAACTCAGACGGACATCTGCTTTGATAACAAGAACATGCAGGATGTGGTCACAGTAACCAATACTCAGAGGGGTATGTGTACTGTTTAGAAAAACAGCAAATTAATTCTAACTTATATTAATATTTATGGTAGCTGAAGTCAAGAAGTCTCATTTTTGAAACACATTGACAGCGGGTTTGTTCTGTTTGAATTTTTTTTAAAGAACCGGGCTGTCGCCATACTATTAACTTGCTTTACTTGTTGACTTCTTAGTTGGGTTGTACACTGACCCATTTCTGTCAGTGTTTTAGTATATTGAAATCTGTAAAGCAAAATCAAACAGCAAATCAACTCCTCGTCTCTTAATGAATAATGTGACTGTAATTCTTGTAATGAACCTTTGTGTCTATTTAAGTGCATTTTTGAACATGCCATGGGCTGAAGGTGACGGATGAAAATGATGAGGTGTTTTTTTCCTTTTGAAGGACAAAGTGATTTAACTTTTCTCAAATTTGCTTGATATAACTTTGAGATTATGTTTTCTAAGAAATAGTGTTTTCACTTCGGAAATGTCTCAAAATTACAACTTTTCGTAGGTAAAATACTTGAAAATTACACATGCCTGCTCTTATGTGTCTGGTGTTACCTTTGCAATAGGCCTGGTTTAAAACAGCCCCCCTGTTTTCTGTAAATAAACTTTAAACTTCTCTGTCCAGTAACTGTGTTTTGGTTTTTTTTTTTTATACAGCACCACACACAGCTGCAAAGATGCTGTGAAGGCATGTCTGTCCCATGCTGGAGTTTCACTGTGAGCTGGAAAAGAGTCCAGTAAAAAATCAGCCTCTCATGGTTACGTACTGGTGAGTATTTTTCAAATCAAAAATCTCAAAATACTAGTTTGATTACTTTTTAACAAAGTATCTGAACCCTTGTTTAATATCCTCGCCATACATGGGTATAAGAGGAGACAATCTGTGTACATTGTCGGTATGTGTATTTGTTCTATCTGAGAAAACAAATTCTATTTTGTAACAGCGTGCAGAGCTTTAAATGTCACACACTTTGTGTAATAACGTTGCGTAAATGTAGACCCAAGCTGTCACCACTGTTGAATCTTTATATTCATGAGCGTGTCATACGTCTGTGTTTGGGTTTGTACGGAGAATGCTCTGCAAACACTTTACTCAGACTACAGATTGCTCTGCGTTGTATTGTAGAGCAGTGGGTGCATTCTCTATCTGTCTGCTTATACTAAAGCATAATGCATTATGGAGATCACATCGTTGCTCACATCACACACTCCAAACCATGCGTTGATGATGTCTTTTGAAGCTGGAACCGTTATTCACCTCACACAACACGGCATGTTGCTCTAAAGGGAAGGCAATTCAAATATATAGTTTGATAGGGCATGAAAGTTTTCCATTTGAATATTATGCTTTTCATTTTGGCTGCCTAACAGGTTTTATCATCATGATATCCACATGGGTGTCGGTGATTGTCACGCTGGTGGCTTTTGTGGATGAAGCGAGAAATGGTGAGTGTGTCTCTCAGACTGAAATAGAAAAATCTAAATGGAAATATCTAACTGGCTCTGACAAGGACAATTGTTATGACACCTTTCTTTCCTTTGCCTCTGAGATCCTGTCTATACTAAATAGAAGGCTTCGCCATTTTCAACAATACCTTTTTTTCCTTCTAAGATTTTTTCTAACGTGCTGAGTTAAGATTAAATTTCACTTTCTTAGAGGATGGCAAACAACCGTGTGCAAAGATCAAGATGTCCAGCTCCGTCGTTCCTATGGGGTCCCCTGTCTCAGCCACCTGTATTATCAGAGATGACTGCCCTCTGGACATCGGACAAGCTGGTCATATAGAGTGGCACCTCGGTGATCGTATTCTACCCAGCAGCCCCGGGGCTAATGAGAGCAGCAGGGTGTCGCAGGTTGTCATACCGAGCTTCAGTCACACCAGGGCGTTCCTCACCTGCTGCGTCCAGGCCTCTACTGTTCAAGTGGTGGCAGGAGTGGAGATCAGAGCTGGATGTGAGGAGGGTTTCAACTTCTTCTGCATGTTGGTTAATTTATAGTCAAATGAGTTTAGTCATTTAAGTCCCACCATCAAAAATCAGCAGAGGGAATAAAATATATGATTCTAGGAATATGATCTTTCTTTATTTTGTGCAGCTTAATGTATAAAAATAAACAAGTTAGAATACAATTAAAGAATTTTGAATGTAACTACTACAGTACATGTACAGAAGATCATGCAGATTAGGACATGAGGACATAAAAACATGTTAAGCCAAAGCTATAGAAGATGTTCATTTGATATCAAGATTAACACTGGTGCTTTTTATAGCTGGTGGAGTGGACTGTGTTTATATAAGGCGCTCTGCAGTCTTCTGATCACTTAAAGTGCTGTTAGATTACGTGCCACATTCACCATTTGACACCATAAGCATATAATGATGGCAAAGGCTGCTATGTGGAGTATACATACCAGTCATTCCAATGGTACAGACACTGGGGGCAGTATGGGATCTAGTGACTTGGCCAGGGACACTTTAAGGGCACTTGGACAGCAAGACTCGGGGGCACTCCCTGCACTTTTGTTTGAAGGCCTGTCTTCCTCTACCACAGCTGCCTCTATGCCATAAAACACACACAAAAGCTTTTACAAAGAATCCCAGGTTGGCTGCACAATCCCGGCCCCAAAAGTACACAAAAAGAAGTGACTTCACACGAGACACTAAACCCCAATAACCCCTGACCAGCATAGCCAGCAGCATGTGACTGCATAGGAATGGAGTGTGCAATGTGTGAATGGGTAAATGCAGTACATCATGTATAAGCCATTTCACTGGTCACAAGTTTGGTAAAGTGCGACATTATTCCTTAATGCAAAGTCGATGCATAACTCATGAGTGCCACCACTAGTCCCACAGAACCAACACAACACAATCAGAAGAAAACACAAGAGCACAGTCCCTGACAATTAAAATATATATATATATATATATTTGTCTTTGTTCTGTACCTTTAGATCCACCAGAAGCACCACAGAACCTCAGCTGTCAGACAAACCTAACCAACCCAAGCACCCTAACCTGTCAATGGGACCCAGGGCAACAGGAGACCCACCTTCTGACCAAGTACTCCCTCCACACACAGATATGGTAATATTCTTTAAACCTGCCAGGAATATACTGAAACAGTTACCAGAAAGCAAGCCTCATGTCGTGCTGTCAGGAATGTATTTTACAAAATCTGTCCGTGAGGTTGCTCAATGTGTTTTTCGCATCACTGTTTCCTCTTTTCAGGGATTCAAATGAGAACCACTCGTATGAGTTACAACCAGGAGTCCACCACTTGGTCATCCCTCGCAGTGGTTTTGTCCTGTTCTCAGAAATGGAAGTTTATGTAAAGGCAGTCAATGACCTCGGAGAAGCAAACTCAGCACCTATCATTTTAGAACCTATCAGTGCAGGTGAGTGACATGCATTTACGGCATATCCCCAACCACAGCACAGCTTACATCAGGGAGATGTTTTTAGCTTTTTGCTGCTCCAGAATAACCTTGCAGAATATATTTCACAACCTCCCGTGATGTAACTTAAATAAGCCTCAACTGGGTCTTAGCAAGACTACAAATTTGAAAAGAAAAAATATCTAGAGATGTTGCTCAAGAAGCTGCTTGTGGCACAAAGGATCCAATTCAAGTTGCATCCTGGGAGATGGTGGTCCCATTGAGAAAAACAGGATGCACGGCCTACAAAACATAAAACCCGGCTATGTCAGTGCGCTCTAATTTGGTGCAGCACTCCTTAAAAAAAAGCCTTTTTTCTGTTTTGACAATGTTTTCTAGTTGTCACCAACCATCCAGGATGAAAGTATTGGATGAATGGCATGGTAAAAGCAATTAACAGCACTTGCTTAAAACTGTTATTCTATTTGCGCAAAAAAAAAACTGGTGAGGTTATAAACATTTGCACACAAGACAACAGGTTGAGGAAGCAGTTTTTTAACAGACCCTGTCAAGGACTAAACAACAATATAGACAGCTGTACTTTATCTAATGGTATGACAATACTGTATTATTGTAATTTATACCTGGTAAAGCATCACATGGCAAGTAAGACTTTATTGAACATATTTCGGTGGAGCCTATTACAAGTCGTCATGACACAGGTTGCACCACTCAATGCTTACCAACAGGGGGCGCTTATGTTACTCACAAAATAGTACCGCTGTGAAGCTCAAAATAATAAATCATTATAATAGATCACATACTATGTTAAATCTCTTGTTAATTATGGCAACTGACAGAAACATACTGCGGCATTCACAAATGTTAACAAGGTGCTCTGTGCTAATAGATAAAAAGTAATCACCTCATGGGACTTAAGGGGCTTTGTAATAATTTCATATTTTCCAGCAAAAATTCCAAAACCTAGGAGAATTTCCAAGAAGAAAATGATACATAAAGGACATTTTTAATTCTGACTTTTGTTGTCTTTACTATTTCAGCCAAACTTGACCCCCCAAACATTCTGAATATTCAAGTGGTGCCGAAAAAATATGGCTGCTTAAAGCTGGGCTGGAGTTTATCTCAGCACCAAGTCTGGCTGCAGGGCTTCCGTCTGAACCTGGAAGTCCGACTTAAGACTGCAGACAGTAGCCAATGGGGACAACAACCAGTGAGTGAAGCTCATCCTCATGAAAGCTATAGCAATGACTGATTTCAATTAAGTCCAGAGGCTAGAAGCAGCCACACACATCTGGTTATAGTTGCATTCTGTCTAATTTGAGTCATATCTGTTGTGTTTTTCCAACTGCGGCCACATAAAAGATCTTAATGAGTAAGGTAAAAGCAACCAGACCTGTGGACCTGTGTCGCCTCCTCCACTGGACTCGGTACATCGCCCAGGTCCGTGTTAGATACAAGCAGAGCCCCTGGAGTGAATGGAGTAGCAGCCAGTCAGGAGTCACCTTGGAGAGCGGTAAGACCGGGATCAATTCAGGGTGACACAATCAGTCACTCTTATGTCTCCAATCTATTGCCTTTTCTTCCATTCCTGTTCTTTTCAATATATGCAAATGTCATGTTCTACATCTCCCATTTTTTTGCTCCAAAGCATCGGCTGAATTGATGTATTGAGCTCAGCTGCCCACTCTGGCAGTGAATCTATAGACATGTCTTTAAAGAAAAGTTTCATTTTTCAAAGACTGAAAGGAGAGGTACAGGCTTCTGACACGATTCTAAGATTACAGCAATTTTATTTATTTATTTTTTTTTTAGCTCCCACTGGATATCTGGATTCATGGATGAAAGTCTCAGGGGATATGAAGCATGAAGAACTCAATATACACCTGTTTTGGAAGGTACACACATAACACGTTTTTCGACACCTGTCTCACACAGACGTGTTTCCTGATGAATGTGTGAGGTCGGCTTTAAAATAGCCTCTCACTTTTTTTCCAGCCATCAAAACAATTCCGTGCCAATGGCCAGAATGTGTCATACACAGTCTCAGCTGGGAAAGGAGGAAAGGTGTGCTCTACGACTGGGAATAACTGTACTTTCCAGATTTCCAGTAAAGCAAAGAAAGTGTATATAAGAGCCAGTAATTCAGCCGGAAGATCTCCACCTACTGCTGTGCGGATTTACCCACCTATAGGTAAAACTGTCAAAATTCAACCAGATTAAATAATAATATTGTCCTACTTTATATATTTTAGAAGAAAAATGTTGGTCACAGCCACGTACGTATGTATGAATACCTTATGATTTAAGTTTGTTGTACATTTTGTAGACTAAGCAGTACTGACCAATCACATATCAACATGCTTTGGTATACATACAACAATCTGTATGGAGAGCAAAAGCAGGAGGGCCACAGTCGATTTTTATTTTTACAAACTTTCAGCACATTGTTGTGATTTTGATAAACTTTAAGCCAGTGTGAGAATATTTCTACTGTCATTAAAATCAGATTCAAAATGAAAAATAACGCCTTATATCCTACAACAACAGACAAAACCAAGATAGACAAGATTGACAAATTCTGTAATGTTCTTTGCCTTGAAACATCCTGCTGACAGGATGTTTCAAAAAGTTCCATTTGGACAGAAAAATTGCCTTGCCTGTTGCATGTTCAGGATTTTTTAGGACAAAATGTGAGGAGCCTTGCTTCATCCACAGGGGGGCGCTAAAATCAAAAATAACACAAACAATTCCTTGCAAGGGAAGTAAGACTGTCTGTGACTAAGGAGAAAGCAGGTGTAAGCAGCCAGTGTGAAGCCTCAATTTACAGTGAAACTGAGCCTCATAATTAGAAATCTCAGCAGTTATTTTGCAGACATAGCTAGAGCGGCAAATTTTGCTCCCCTTTTTAACATGTTTGCCTCTAAAGTTACTAAATAGACTGCAGTTACTGATGTAGTTCATGGAAAAGGAACTTCTTGCTGGAGGTCATTCATCACTTTACATCGTCATCAGCAGGTTGCTTCAAAAGTTGTTTGTCATCCTCAGAGGCGTTTGTTGTAGCTAGACAAAAAAAGATGGGTCCCAACATTGGTGATAATATGCATTTGTATTACTGTCTTGGTGTTAGATACAAAGTAAGAACACATTTGAATGTCTATTAAGTAACAGTGTAAAAAGAAAAAAAATCTCACGTATGATTTTTCTCACATTATGTTTTTTTTTTTTGTCCTTGTATCTGTAGCAGTTGCAGGGATATCAGACCTCTCAGTTGTTCCTCAAGATGACACATCCCTCTTGGTTCAGTGGAGAAGCCATGTTTCTTCCAGCCTCACTGGTTTTGTGGTGGAATGGAAACCTTTGTTAAACACAGACCTCTCCCTCGCTCAGTTTGAAATAGCTGACAGGAACCAAACAAGCATTGCTATAACAGGTAGTGTCTCTATTGAATGTTTTATTATCCATCTCCTGTTTTACTCACCTTTTATTTCTTCTCCCTAATCTATTTTTCATCCTTTATCACACCTTTTGTGCAAACTCTTCTTTTTCTGTGCAATATGTTGCCTGTATACACAGTTTTCAGCTTACGGGTACTGATTCACTCTGACTTCTTCACTCTCATCAATAGGCAGCTTTGAGCCCTACAAGCCCTATGAGATCACTGTGTATCCCCGATTTAAGGACGGGATAGGCCTTCCTCAGACTGTTGATGCCTACTCAAGACAAAAGGGTAAGTCACCAAAGACACTAGGAGGATCACACAAAGAGAAGGCGGGGGTGTGAGAGTCAGGTTCCTTTAACTTTGAAGGAGTGAGAAGAAGAACAGTTTTCCACACAAGTAAAAAGAATAATACATTGAGCAATCATTCAGGAAACAGGTGATACATGATGGAAGAATGCCCTCTTGTGGGTAGAGATGAACACTTTTATTTTCTGGCATGAAGGTCTCTGATGATACTTCTCTTTACAGCTCCAGCCGAGGTACCAAAAATAAAAATTACAAAAACCTGGCAGTCAAATGTTGAGCTCACCTGGGATGAAATACCATTAAACAAAAGGAACGGAAAAATCAAGAACTACAAAGTCTTCTACTGGAATGGAAAGGGAGTCATTAATGGTAGGTTAAAGATCTTAACTCTCTTGCTCTAACATATTCTTTCTATGCTTTTGATGCTATCTGATGCCTGACTCTTCTTTCAGTTGCAAATGCTGACCCTAAAGAGAGAAAGGTGGTCCTGACAAACCTGGATGGTGTCTCTCTGTATGAAGCTTTTTTGATGGTTAGCACATTCGGAGGAAGCCGCAATGGGTCGATAATTAATTTTGAAACAGAGCCCTTTGGTTAGTATGATCCTTTGGCGGTGGATTCAGAAACATGATAGAGGGTCAAGAGATTTTTTTCCACAGCTGAATATTTAGTTTCAGTATTTGTTTTTATTCTTACAGATGCGTTGTCTGTTTTGATGATTGCAATTGCAGTGCTTGTTGGACTGTTACTTGCGATCATCTTCATAGTCCTGGGTTGCTCCTCAAAACGCAAAAGGTGAGATCATTTACAAACTGTCAAAAGCTGTGGGGCTATGTATTGTTGACTTTCAAAACATCTTTCTTTCTCTCACAGGCTGAAGGGGCATCTCTGGCCTGTTGTTCCAGATCCAGCTAACAGCAGCATCAAGAGGTGGACATCAGAATCGACACAAGTGCGTAGATAGACCTGTTTAAAATAACACTTTTTATGCAGTAACTAAGCTAAAACTCAATAATAATAACAATTATTATTATTATTATTATTATTATTATTATTATTATTATTATTATTATTATTATTATTATTATAACAGTGGAAAGAATGCATTTTTATTCAATAATAGAATTTTATTAAGTCAGCCCTGTGATTGACTGGCAACCAGTCGAGGGTGTACCCCGCCTCTCGCTTAACGACAGCTGGGATAGGCTCCAGCCACCCGCAACCCTGATCAAGATAAGCGGTTAAGAAAATGGATGGATGGATGGAATTTTATTAAGTCGGTTTCATGTGAAATTGTTTGCTCAAGTTGGGAAATCCACTGACACTTTTCGCTTTGTTTTCAACCCTGGCTCTTGCACATCTCTGCATCTTTCAGTTCCTTGTTTTGGTTTTACAACCTGTATATACAGGCCCAGATTCAAATCCCATCCATAAAGAGTGAGCAGCAAGCTTTTATTTGCAATGTAACATCATTTTCTGATCAAAAATGTTTGCTCCTCTTCTATTTGCCTTGTACAGGACAGCTATCTGCCCTCTGACACAGAAGAGCCGGATCTAGTTTACCTGTCTCACCTCAGCTTCCTGGACCTCCAAGTCAAACCGAGTAAGAAGAGCCATGATGATGTGTGGTTCAACAGTTCAGAGGACACCAGTGACCTCGGAGAGTCTATTTGTGGTTCACCATTCATTCCTGAATACTCTGGTTCCAACAGCGACTCTGTGCCTTATGCTACAGTGGTCTTCTCTGATCCATGCAGCAGCCCCACACCTTCAGGGCCTCCAGTTTATCTGCGTTCTGAGTCCACACAGCCCCTCCTGGAGACTGAAGAGTCCTTCAGTCCAAAGTGCTATCAGAATATGAGAAGTGATGAGAGACAAACAGAGCAATGCTTTTTTGGTCCAAGCCATGACTGTGTAAGCATAGAGGGGAAAGACCTCAAAACTCTGTGGGATGAGTTTCCTTTTCTACAAGCATTAACAATGAATGATAATGAGTGTGACTGAAGGTTATTCCCTGTTTTGCAAGAGTGAATGATTTATAAGACATTCCGGAGATGTGAGCGTGTGTTTTGAACTGAGATACAATGGCTTGGTGTGGCACACAGGAAATGCACATTGGATTGAATTATACAATAACTTTAAATCTCAATGACTATGATGTCTTTGCTCTATCTATAAACTCTGAATATATATCACACATGTACCTTTTACCAGTGAAAATCTATATCATTAAGGGTTGTATGTTTGGAGTAGTTCATATGTGTAAAGCAAGAAGAACAGGATTAGAAAAAATAAAAAATAAATTTTATATCCTTTTTATTATTATTTTTTTTTTAAGTTATCAATGTTTAATGGATTTTTTCTATCATAATCTAATCTATCAATTTTACAGTAAATCATAGCAGATTATCAGATGATTTCCAACAAAATCCAAAGCATAAAGTCAGTAAATTGTAGCTAAATGCAAGAGTGTGTCAATGTATTGTAATTTAAATGATTATAATGCCTTTTTAAAATGAGATTTTATTTTTCTATATCCTTTCTTTTTTTTTACTTTTCTATTTCTTGCTCTGTTTTATGTTTTGCCATTTAAACTAGGTGAATAATGAGGTATAGCTTGATGAGAATAATGAATAAAATAAAATAAAAAGTTTTGCCACTGCTGTGCTATTGCAAAATAAGTCTGTGTTTAGATAAAAATCCACTGTAATAAAAAAATATATTTTGCATTAAAATGTGAACGTTTGTGTGCTTTATTCATTGAGTTGTTTCCAAACATTTTACAGAAAACGGGCAACAATTACAGGGCTTAACCCAATCAACAGAGAGAGAGAGAGAAAAAAATATTTCAAATGTACATATTTGCTGACTATTTAAGGTGTAACCAACAAAAAGTATTGAAAATACAAATCCTATTTTGGTTTTGAATAACTTCTACTGCTGACATCTGACACTCTTTTCCCAACTCCCAGTCACGCAACCCAACAATGTGCTACCGAACTATGTAGTGATGATTAAACCAGTAAATAACACTCCTTAGGCTGAATTTCTCTAAACTGCTTTAAGTTATTGCTCTGTTAAGGTAAAAAAAAAAAAAAAAAAAAAAAGTTGAAGTTTCACAATCGAGATCGCTGTTTAGACTTCTAATCGATGTGTTCAGGGTTTGGCAGCACAGCCTGGTCTATTGGCAGAAAGACAATCTTCCGTCGTCACTCGATTGGTATAGTCTAGGTAAGATGGCGGACCTCATGTAGGGGTCGAGTGTGATTATCTGACATCTTATTAAACGTTTGCAGGTAGTTTACTCCATTGTGAATACGATTCTGAACCATGTTCGCAAACATAGCTTTTCGGACTGTGCTGAAGTCGTCAGCTGGTGGTTTAAGAGAAAGCGGCGCTCTGTGCTCGGCTCTGTCAGTGAAAGCCTGGACATGCAGCTCGGCGCTGTTAGCAGGACCCAAAATCAGTGCTGGTAAGTATAACAGACAAGATAACCCTGAGGCGGCTGATAGTTAATGTCTGGGAGAAGCCGCATTAGGGAAAGCCGCATTTCTTGTGGGAAACATAAATTGCCATGTATAAACACTCTTGTCAACATTTAGCTGGGCCATCTGTGTCATAAGCTAAAGCTGACAGCAGTGGGCACTGTTGATATTGGGCTGAAAACTGTTGGTTAGATTCACACAAAGAAAGAGAAAATACTCCGTAATACTAATGACATAGTGCTAACTAAGTCTGCATGACAGCCATGTAGTAATTGTCGATAATACTCCAGATCAAACTTTAAAAAAATATGGAATTCAAGGACTATGATATCTAACAGATATCATTTTGACATAGTAATTTAAAAGAACCAAAAAGTGTATTCATAATATAAATTCCCTTAGTGACACCAACAACACGTACAACAATGTACTATTTGGAGCCATATGAAAGTGACTTACAGTTAGAAATACTTTGTTTACAATTTTATTTTGTGTCTAGCACCTTTCCAAAAGTACCTGCAATAAGGAGTCCTCCATACTTGAGTGCCGAAAGACTTATTCAAAAACATATCTCTAAGTAGCACACACATTAACAATGTAGTGACATATACCCTGATTTTATAGTGGAAATGTGACTTTAGAAAGAATTTGAAGAGATTTTGACTTAACAGCAAAAAAAAAAAAAAGTAAAAAAAAAGATTAAAAATCCAGACCCAGCAAGCACAAGTTACATCTTGAATGACTGAACCCCAGTTTAGGAAAGTTAATCAATCTGTTGGAACACGTAAGCATTTTAAAGAAAGACAGAAAAAAATTAAACAGTTCATGGTCAAGTCCTTAAAAATGACACTGTAAGTATAAATTTAGTGACTACACACTCATAAGTGAAATGTATGACGCACGATTGCACTTTAAAGCAGATAGTGTGATGGATAAGCATGTAAGAAGTAAGGTGATTGCAAAGCATCAATCACACATTAGCCGCAGTTATGAAAGCATGGGAATTTGCAGAGAAGAGTAATGAAATAGCTTTGTCACAGGTTTAACATATTATTCTTTATGCACTATACACTTCATTATGCTTATATCAAGTGCAGCAGTGCGTTTCCCTCTCATGTCTTTTGTTAGGTGATAACTTGTTTTCACACCTACAATGGCATCACATTTTCAACTGACTCCCAACCACAGATGCACAAACCCTTCTTCAACAGGCCCACCCCGAATTTGGTTAACATCTTCCTGCAAACTTAGTCTCTTCTCAAACACAAGGAAATTATGACTCAAATGAAACAAATGTCACTGACATGATTTAGAAATACGAAAGAAGATCATCCAGGTCTTGAAATTTCATGGTACTTCACATGACGATAATGCCAAGAAAGTTACAGAGACAGCTAAGACACCAGACATGCATTCATGTATTTTTGAAGAAAACATGAGTGTTCAAAGGAAATGACCTCACTTAGTGTTTTGATGAAGTTGATTTTGAAACCACTATCCTCTCACTATCTTCTAACAGCGTATGCAGTCGTGCTTAATCTGGGGTGTGTGGATAACTGTGTTTTGTAGATTATCTTGCAAATGCTGTTCAAATCATGCAGCTTCAACGTGTGCATCAGTAACCCCATTTAATTTTCTTCTTACTTGACTAATTGGAAATGAAAGAGAGAAATATACATTGAGCTACTTTTATACCAGGGAGCATGTTGTGATTCATAATTTCCCGGAGTTTTATTTGCCAGCAGAAAGTTTTCTTCATGTGACCAAATGAAGAGTAAGTGAGGTATCTGCTTTGGAAAAGCTTCAGTATTTTTTCTGCCCCAGATACTTGGTCTCTACTTTTACATAGTTCCCAACTTGAAGAGTCATTGGAAAAGTTTTTGACACAAGTTTCTAATATCTCCTCTGTTTCTTGCAGGAAGCTTTGCTGTTCCGCCTCCGGTCAGACATTATGCAAGGGGGGTTAAGAAAAGGAAGACAGGTACAGTTTGGTTACATTTTGGTTTGATTGGTTATCACCAAAACCAGGTTTTGAATGTTGTTAAAATGCTCCTCATTCACAAATCATCATGTTCCCTCCCAGACCCTGAGAGCCAGCTGAGTGATCTTCCTCCAACGATGTTAAGGATGGATTATGCAGCTGTACCCCTTGCCCAAACGTAAATGCTAACACATATCATACTTTGTATAAAATGAGTGAAGAAGCTATCTATTCACAGCTAGTTAAAAGCATTCTTAGGATTTAAGCATCTTTCTTTTTTTCTTGTCTTCACAGAACTGATGATATCACCAAAAGACTTCTTTCCCTGGAGTTAGCAAGCCATGTAAGTGCACATGCCCCTTTCACTTTTACTTCCGCATCTTATTCTCTGCTATATTTGAGAATACTGACTGAATACCTAACTGTTCTTTTTCGTTTTGCAGAGTGAAAAGCTACGTCTGAAAAAGGAACAGCTAATTGCAAAAGTTCAGAAGGATGAGAATGACCACAGCTCAGTAGAAGTTCAGGGTGAGTTCCCTTCACCATGATGTCGAAACAGTGTGATAACAAGGAGTGGGAAGTGCAACAGCTTCTGTAACATCACTTGTGCCAGGGTCTACCAGAGCAGGGATTTTGCAATCACCAATTTGGACGCTTTTGTCTCTAATGGAGATTTACTTCCTCAAACACTTGTGCAGCCATGGTGTCGGCAAAAAAAAGTTGTGTAACAGGATGATTCGTGACATAGAACAATGTGGATTGAATCTCAGTCTTCTCCCTGTCCGCTCTGAGCCATACTAACTAGCCAAAGGGCACCACAACTCGTCCAGATTGAAAGATCACCACTTCAAGCATTGGCTACTAATTTTGGATTCACACCAGATCAGTTTCTTTTCCGTCTCTGCTCTGTTGTGTTTTAATGGCATGCTATCTCGGCCGGCTAGTATGTCAACACACTGACAAATTCAGATCCAGTGCCATGACGGAGCAAACACAGGCCAAGGACAGATATGGAGTGATTTGCCCATGTTTTAGCTTTAATAAAGATCAGATAAATTGGGGATCAAAACTTTGGTTTCTGGTCACATTTTTTGCACAATTTCGGTCCCCAGCTGTTGGAACACCTTGATTCCAAAATAGACTTGTCAGGAAATGGCGTCAGTATTTGCCATCAGTAATAACTAAACCCAAACAGTAAAATAAAGAAGTTTTCTTAAAGTACAGACAGAAATAGGAAAGAAATGAAAATCCAGGTCTCACAGATTCACTCAGAAGCTTAGAGGGGATGAAAATGTGTTCACATGCATGATCCTTTTCTCAGATTGTATCTTGATTGGATACAGTTACAGTAACAAAGCAAAGAAATCACCACCACATTACCCACCCCTCCAGCAAATCCAAATATTTGGTGAACAGTACCTTATCTTTATTTTGATCTATTTTTCAGTGGCTATTTTGACAGCAAGAATCCGCAACTACCAGGAGCACTTGCAGAAACACCACAAGGTGAGTGAAAGAGCAAAGTCCTGAAGTCTTCTTCCTGGCTTATGTAAGATAAAGTCTCATTCCTCCTCCACCAGTTTTTATATAAATCTCACAGTCCTATAACGTCAGAAGACAGTTGATTTGCGCCACGACAACTGTTATGTATGAAGAGGTGGCGTCACATTTCCTCTCTTCCTTCCTCTGGTTTGATGGGACAGGATATCCTGTGCTGTCCCCACTCATGTTAAATGAGAACATGCACAGCAAAGTCATGGTTGGAAATTTCCACGTTACATCATGCATAGATGTGTGGTCAGAAGTGACACAGACGCAAAGCACAGTTTGTGAGTGGTGGTAAACTTTTTCTGTTGCGTAACAAACACACGAATAAGCTTTATGCGGTATCTGTGTCTTTACCTCATTTGGCCTGTTTGAATGACACCTAACATGTTGTCTTATCATGTATGTTTTTTTTAATTGTTGCAGGACAAAGCCAACAAGAGGCGAATGCTAATGGCCATCGATAAAAGAAAAAAGCTTTTGAAAAACTTGAGATTGGTCAACTTTGATTCTTTTGAAACCGTGTGCGAGCAGCTGGGCATCACATACACGTTCCCTCCAGAGTACTACAGAAGAGTCACTCGCCGCTGGCTGGCGAAGAAGGCCTTCTGCATTAAGGTAGCAGCAAGAAACTTTGTCAATCTGCCAAAATATTATCTTTATTTTCTGTATATACTAAGTTATTCTTTATGATTATGTATCAGTAGGTTTTTGTGCACATTTCAAGTATACCACTCAAACTCTGTCAGTTGATAATCAACAAGTTCAAGGTGTGATTTTTGTGTGTCCTAACTGACACTCCATACATCCTGTGTGAATCTTCTCAGGTCTTCAAAGAAGTGCAGAAGCAGAAGGCAGAACAGAAGCTGAGGATGGAGTCAAGTTTAGCAACGACGGACACATCAGCAGCAACAGCAACAGCTGCTTCGACTCAATAAAAGAAACAACCTTACAACAACTGATCTTCACTTTCAAACACTCATATGGAAAAGTAGTTCCCCTTTCATCTCTTCCCATCTTTAAATATTGTTTGACTTTCACTTTCAGGTTGATGTCACACTTAAATGGAAATAAAATGTCACAGAAAGGTATTTGTGGTTTTGTTTTTTTCAGGTTGCTTTACACTTACTTAAAATGTGAGTAACTACTCCTTCTTCCAGAGCGCTGCATTTAGATGCGCTTTGAACACAACACAAATGAAGCACAGTTTTTTAGTTCCAAAGAACACAGAAGCTATCTTGTATTCATTTTATTACTGATGTATTAAAAATGACATACATTTGGTTCAGTAAGTGAAAGAAAAACATAAAACAGTCATATTATTATCTTGTTTTGACTGTTCTGGCATGTTTCAGTAACAGAACTTTGAATTCTATCAAAAACTCTTTAGTATCCTTCAGCACATGCTATTGATATTGCTTTGTGACTAAACTTTTCTGAGCTTAGTTTGACTATGTGATATGTTTGTCTGAGATGCTTCCTGATATGCAGAATCTAAAATATAACCATATGTACAATATGATCAATTCATTTTCAGCCTGTGCAAAGAAACACAGACTAATTGTTGCATGTTAGTGTAAGATCAAGTTTACAGCTGGGTGTTTTGTGAAAAAAGGGGCTACTTTTGAAGCAATACAAACTGGGCTGCTGAATTTTATGGAAATGTGTCTCCCTTTTGTCAAAGCAAGATTTTCCTGAAGAGTAGAACATCTCAAAAATCTGTGGTGATTAAGCAGAGGGCCACTACTACTACTGAATCTTGTTTCTTGCTTTGCAAATTTATGAGTTTCAGGCATGGGAGCATCTTTTTTTTTTCCTAACCAGACTGAATAATTAGGTTTGACAACCTTGCACAACCTTATTTTATCTTCTGTGGCATTTTCTTAAACTTTTTGGAGGTAACATTTTGATTTTTGTGAAATTATTTTGTTAGTACATACGCTTTCTCTGCATGTTGTCATTTTATATCTGTCTACTGTCTCTCAAAAACTAAGTTAACAGTAGTGGTGACATGGTAGTCAGCTGAAGATTTTTCTCAAAAGGGGTCGCAATATATTGAGAACCACATCAATTCTCTGAACTGCTGATCTAGAGTGAGATTGGAAGAGCTTTTAAAAAGAAGCTTCATCCCTGACCTGTGTGTCTGTTTTCAGATTTAGCCCATTTTCAGCCCCTGAGCAAATGAGCAGTTCTAGTTAGTCAGTGAAATACCCACAGATCTTTGTCATCCTGAGAAGCAGCAGTTTGTTGCTAAACCACAGCTCAACCTCGTCACAGCTTCCTGTGTAGAGCGCACTTTTGTCAGTTAGATCAGAAGGCGAGCAGACAGACGCTTCTGGTAAGTGACACCTTTTTTCTCTCTGTCGATTAACTTAAGAATTTTACTATTATGCAGTAAGATGATGCATTTTGCATACTTAAGGTTCTACACTCAGATGAACTTTGGTTGACAGCACTGAGACAAAGTAACATGGGCCTTTCAGATCAAACAGTACCTTCTTAGTGACAACTCATTATATGTTGTCAGCTTTTAGCTCAAATGTGATCCTCACTAATTTCATTTTGTTACAGTCACCATTTCCTGTGTTGCACAGGGAGATAATGATCATGATGACCCATCATAGGAGGTCTACTTTTTTATGAAAGAATCTTGTAGGAAAAAAATTGTTAGTGCAGAACAAAACGGGTTTATTCTGTGTCAAGCAACCAGTAAATGTAAAACCTGGTGATACAGCACATGCTTTTGCAAGTGCTGACTGAGCTGTATGACTTGCACATGATTGTGGCTTTAGTTATCCTCAAATAGAGAGATTTGAGCACATGTACTTACACATTGAGTTTTTCTGTAAAATTTCAACCCTTGATGTTTTAGAGATGTAAAACTGACAAAGTGTGAGAACTGCAGTGCATTAAGCCTGATTTATGACATTTTTGTCTGCTGCAGCAAACATCACCTTTGCTCTACCTCTATTAATAGCTGACTCTGTTTGTTTCCAGGAAGCTCAATTTAAAAAAAGAAAAAGAATAAAAAGCTCTTTCTAGATCGAGTAATCAACAATGTCAAACCCAGTGGTCACCCATCAACCAGGTGCTGGTGGCTATGGAACAAATGTGCAAACAGGAGAGTGGAGCACAGGCCTGTGCTCCTGTTGCAGTGACATTTTAGTCTGTGAGTGCCTTACATTATTCTTAAAATAATGTTCAAATTAGATACACACTTTACACACTTTTTACATTAAAAACTGCTGTTATGTTGTACAGGCGCTCTTGGTTGCATTTGTCCAATTGCACTGAGCTGCTACACAGCAAATAAGTACGGAGAAAACTGCTGCTTGGGCTGTTTGCCTGGAGGCCTAACTGCCATGAGGACTCACATGAGACTGACGTATGGCATCCAGGTAAGCTCATATCATTATTTTAGATTCTAAACATCTAAAAATACCTTTGATCATCTTTTGGGTGTTCCTTCAAATCTCATACGGGAAGAGTGGCCTGTTTCAATAACCTAGCTCTTGAGAAAGACAGAGATTTCATAAACTTTTGGGTGTTCCCACATGATTAAGAAAGTTAAGTTGTAACAGGAGAGGGATGATCCATGATGTGATTGTGTTGCAATTTATTCACCACAGGGAACGATACTCAATGATGCCCTGATGACCTTTTGCTGTGGACTTTGTGAGACATGCAGGATGGCAAGAGAAATCCGCATCAGGAATGGAGAAGTTTCACTGTAACAAGACTCAAAGGAGTCATTAATGTGTAGATGATTAGTGGAAGTGATTGTTTATTCCTGACATAAGTCTATCCTTATGCAGAGAACAAATAATGATCATTGTCAAATAATGCAACCCCTGTAATTTTGCAAGAAGAGCTGTGTGTTTGTGTCTGAAGAACAAATTACTTGTATTGTTCTGAAATTGTAAATTAAGTGCTCAAGTCAACTTCTTTCAAATCAAATTGTAACATTAAATGACAGTCTATGTGTACAACATTTTCAGTAAAGTTTATTTACATATACTTGTTTTTATTTCATGAAACCTTTGATGTAGGGGTTAATACAAGTTTGCCAGCTGACAGTGACATCCAGAGATGCCCAGCCAAAAAAGGGGAAAGGCATATTTCATCTCCACGACTGAAGAACACATAAACACATCATCCTTCACATAAGGTCAAAGGTCAAAAAGTTGCATGAAAATGATTAGATATGTCACCAAATTGCAAGAAAAACATTGTTGTATTGTTTTATTTTATTTGTTCACTATTATTATTTTCTTCTGATGTTAGGCAGCACACGTTTTTTTGGAGAAAGAAATATTTCACATTCAAGTCACTCAGGTGCAAAACAGGAGGGTTACATGGCATTTCATAATCACAAAGCTGACCAATTTCCAAGAGCGAGAAACATCTTTACAAGTCCAGTATGTATGAAAGACCCCAACGAAGAGTAATTAGGCTCTGAGTAAGAAGTTAAATGGAATTTGTTGATGACTGGGGTTCTTAGGTACTTGTTTCCACTGTATCACCACTTACTTTTTGTTTTATTCTAATTTAGAAAACCGAAAACAATAAACGGTTCCTGACTTATGTCAATACACTGTGACTGTAATAAAAAAAAACTTGAATAGCAAAAAAAATAATAAAAAAAAAAAATAAATAAAACACAGCTTCGCTTTACTTATTTACTTACTTATTTACACTGTTGGCACATGTCCTACCATAACAGCAGCATTTCTGCATATAAACATCAAACAATACTATGTATGCAGCTGATTTATTGTGAAAAACACTTGGTAGAAATTCTAAAAAAAAACACAGTATAACAGGAACTTGAGTCCAGATGTTCCACAACTCTTGGTACATCTTCCAGCCTGGGATTCAGCTTTTAAATTTGGCTGTTTCTTTTCACACTTTCTTCGTGCTGAAGACTGTAAATGTCGTCTGGGAACATTTTCTCTGATCTGACTGGCTGATTCTGATACTCTGCACTGCTTCTTGGATCTCTTCCACCGTGAGGTAACCAGCAGGCACTTCTTGGATCAGGAAGTGTCCTTTTGAGAGTATTGTCCACAATGTTCCCCTCTCACCACCTTGAGATGTGAGAGACGCAAGGAAATGAAGAGAGGAGATTCGTTTTAGGAGCAAAGGAACATCCTCTCCTCCGAAGCGTCACGTGAAGCGACCTGTTTCAGTGATGACAGCATCGTGGATCACAGCTGGATCATCTGTCAGTCAGCTCCAACAGTTGTTTGTGTGTCGGTCGGCACATGTGCGCTGTAATGACTCTACGAAAACATGAACAGTAACAGAGCTTTGACTGTTCCTTTGGCCTGCTAAACAAACACGACACCATGAAAAAATCCTACTCTATTTATTCTGTGTCCTGTTTAGAAGCACACGGATCACTTACCGGTAAAATGCGACGTTATTAGATTAGGCTATTTATAAACTATTTAACCTTTATTTAGAGCGCATCTGATCGTGAACTCTGGGACTTATTAACTTAATAAACTGCAGCATCCAATTAGAGAGTGATATTCCATAGGCACTGTCAGTACAAAGACTTCCGCAAAGCGTTTCCTCGATCTCCTCCGGTCAGTCTCCTTTCTCCTCTCTCCTCTGGGCACAGATTCCTCACAAAATATTCATTTTCAATCCATTCAACATGTTATATCTCTCCTGCACCATACAGTGGTGCGGATTGTCCTCGCGTCGCGACTCTGCGCTGCGTTCACAGTCCAATAAAGAAGTGGGAAATCCCTTTTTTGTATAGGCGTAACGGTAAAAATCATGTAATTTTTAGATCGATAGTTCCTAAGGGCGGTTTTGAACAGCTCTTAAAGCTTTTTGTGACCCCAGCATCTCTTTATTTACAGCTAATCAGGTTAATACACTGTACAGGAAGTGTAGAATCAGGCTTCTCAAAGTTCCTACGTTTCCTGAAGGCATCATCACCGAGGAAGGCTCAAAGCCACCTGGTTTATATCAGAAACTGAATTTGAATTAAAACATTGAATTCGAAAAGCATGATGTTTTGAAAATGATTTTTTTTTTAATTGAATTATGTTGTTAATTGAATTTGAATTTGTATTTTGCCTATGAAAATTCAACTCTTTCTATACTTTAATTCAAATTTTTTTTAACTTAACATTCAAAAACACAGAATTCAATTTCAGTTCACAAAAATCAGATTAAGTTTTAAAATTCAATTTCAAGTCTGAGTGGCATGACCATTACGTCATCTTGTGCCTGTCGGTGGGACTAAAAGAGCAGATTGACGGGCTACCTCCGGGCAAATCAGTGGCAAAAAGGGGTACTTGTTTGATAAAAAAAACTTTCAGAACAAAATTACACAGATCAGTTTTGAAATAAAATAAATCATGGTAGAGGTTGGAATACCATGTGAAGAGACCGTTTACTGGTCAATGTTAATTTTTTCACAATTATTAACTATTTACAGAACATTGATGTAGTCAGGAGCTCCATTGTGACCAGTACTTTTATCTTTTTTTTTTTTTTTTTTGGAACAGTGGTTCTTGCGGGTACCATGTCGCTGACCCCTGCTCTAAGCCTTCTTTGCTATGCTGTCACTCACAATTCCAAACCCTTCTCAGTCATGACCACGCTCCTCATGCCAGAACAGGGCCAAAAGTTTGAATCCTAAAGAAGTGATCTGAAAGTGAAAAAAAAACTATATATATATATATATATATATATATATATATATATATATATATATATATATATATATATATATATATATATATATATATATATATATATATATATATATATATATATATATATATATATATATATATATATATGAAACCCAACAAAGATTTGAATGCAAAACAAGAAAAATGGAATCTGAAAAAAGGAATTGGCTGGGGCGGCATGTTGTGGGGGATCCTTCTACGCTTCTTTTTTAGTGCCTTGTGGGAAGAGCTGTGTCAGATGTTCCTGCAGGAATGACCTGGGGATCACCAAAACCATCAAGCTTGTTGCAGCGATGAAGCAGGACCTTCAAGATCTTCATCAGCAGTTCCCCAGGATGAAAATAATCCTTTTTGCCATCACCCAGAGGAGCTGGTGGAGATTTGTTCATCCCAAAAAATGGGCAAAGCACACTGCTATGTGAACAGTGTGATGGCTACCTTTGTTTTATCTGTAGGTGAATGCACTGTGCATCATCCTCAGATAAAGCGCTGAAATCCTGGACTTTTTTCAGAGGATGGCGCTCATTTCACCCCCTTGGGTAATAACATATTATCAAATAACTTAGCCATGAGTTTGAAAGATCAGATCCTGTAGGGTGGTGCAGGATTTGGTTTTTTAATCACCTTTCTTTTAGTAGAAAAAACATGTTCAGGATCTATGTGCTGTATTTGATGTGCATTGATTAAGTATTGTAGTAAACACTACTTCGTGTTTGGGTAGCCATCACACTGTTCAGTAGCTTGGGGTTTGTAAAAAGTTATGTTCACATTTCTTTTCATTTATTTTAATATTTTTTTAATTTAAAAAGGAATGAATCTGGAATTCTTGCCTCTGATTCAATGTAACAGGAGAGCTAATAATATACACTACAGATCAAGAAACAGCATGCTGAATTAGGTCCGAGTAAAGCAGTGGTTCCCAACCTTTTTTGTCTTGTGGACTCCCTAACTCGTGCATGTTGATGATTTTCCAAAGGTAACCTAAAAGAAAACTGATAACTGAATGAAAATCATTTCATCTCCTTAATTTGAACATTTAATTCTATGGCAGTTTCCTCTTTTACCTCAAATTATAACTAAAAACAATTAAATACAGATGAAAAAAAATAAATGAATCAAAAATCAAAATAATCAACCCGCCTTTGTTGTAAATAGCTCCTGTAACATTGACCACAAAAAATTGAGTCCTGGTGAGTAATTCCCTGTTAAACAGGCATTTCAACTTCAAAAATCCGGAACAAATCACTGAACAAAATACTATTCAGACTCACTTTAGCAGTTTTACTTTCTTTTCACAAGTTATCTGAAGTTCAATGAGACACCTGAGCTTGTCTTTCATAAGCAGGTTAGCATCTGCTTTGATTTTGATGCAGCTGTGCCACATATTACTGTCTCCCTGGGGAAACTAGTTGTAGCGCACACTTATTGACGGCCTAATCTCAGTAGTTCCAAGTTAAAAATGGTGATCAAATCTTTCTGTGTATCCCCTGCAATGTGTTACCCCGGGTTGGGAATCATTCGAGTAAAGTATTTGTCTCAAAATACCAATCAAAGCCAAAAAACAACATTCATTTGTACTTAAAGCTGTTGAAAGAAAGAGAAACAGTTATAACAGCTCAACATTAGGACAGAAAACGTGGAGACTGAATGGTTTTGACAATTTTTTAGGTGGATGAAAGCAGGCTGGAGTACAATGTACATTATGGGACACCCTCAGGTCTCAGGATGCAGTGTCAGTTATCAGAAAAACTTCTGTCATTTGTCAAATGAAACGGCATCAGTCTAAACAGCCTTAATTGTCAGACAAAATGGCATCATAGCAGAAGACATCAGACCATACAGCTTTAGACCATATGGCTTCAGACCATACGGCTTTACTTGTCAAACCAAAGGCCTCAGACAAAACAGCCTCAGTTGGTAAACACAAAATCATATTGTATTTGGAAGGTAGTGGGAGTGCAGATCAATATTCGATGGTCGAAATTTACAATGCCAGCATTTGCTTTTCAGCTGTGTTGGATGCGTTAGTAAGTTGTTGTTTTCCTTTAATTTTTTGCTATGTTAAGATATATCAGCGTATTGTTGGATTTACCCACTTAAAACCCTGCCTGAGTGATGCTTAGCACAAAATATCGGTGCGATGTCATTTTTAACCTAGACAAGTATATTTGCTTAACTTTATTAGCTTCAGATACTAACCCTAACCCTACTGTATAATCACATTTTGTTTGAGTTGGGACACCGATTTTACAATTCATGACCTAAGCTGTCAATCCTGTATGAAGGATTAAATGTGAATTAATACAAAAAGAATCATGCATTAATACAGTTAACATCACGTAAGAAACAGTTACAACAAATTTAACTTTGTCATGTTACTATCACAAACAGGGTGACAGGTACTGAGCATGACAGAATCTTTCATTTTAATTTTCACCTCCCTGAGTCCGTTTTGCCTGATAACTTTTATAATGAAACCTGAGGCTGTTTCATCTGACGCCGTTTGGTTTGACAAGTACAGCCCTTTGGTCTTAAGCCGTTTGGTCTGAAGCTGTATAGTCTGAAGCTGTATAGTCTGAAGCTGTTTGGTATGTTGTCTCCTGCTGTGATGCTGTTTGTCTGACAAGTGAGGCTGTTCGGTCTGATGCCGTTTCATCGGACAAATGACAGAAGTTTTCCTGGTAACTAATACCTCATCCAGAGACCTGAGGATGTCCTAAAATGTACATCGCACTGGAAATTTGGCTAGAGTGGTCTGCCTGAGGTGGACAGGTATGGCAGAAGATTTGAAGGTAGATGAACCAAACAGACAGCTGAAGACTGAAGCCAGGCAGGTCAAAGCTTGAATTGTGGTTAAACAAGTGTGAAGGAATATTACTCAGTTACAAAACATATCCCACAAATGTAACTTTTTTTTGCTACATGTTTTATGAAAGACTGTAGAGATATACTAACATTCAGACAAAGAGTTGAACTGAGAGTGGACGGAAAAGAGGCCACAAAGGAAAAGTTCTCCATGTTGTCAGTGGTTGGTGACGAGGCCTGGCTCAGAGGGGCTTCTGTAAAAGCACACAGAAATATAATAAACATAAAGATGATTGTGAACAGTTCTCTTTTACTACTGATTGAAGATCTACCCTGCTACTGCAAATGGTTCTGGTAAACATCAGGGTCCAGTTGTGAAAAGGTTTAATCTAATTATTCAGAAACTTTAATTCAAGCTCACTTGATCTGCTATATTTTGATAATGTTAAATAAATCCAATCTAATTCACATATAGACTTCAAAGATAGAGACTACTGCCAGTAAGTGATGATAGAAACAAATCAACACAAATAAAATCTTCAATGTTTGATTTCTTTCAAACAGACAGTCCTCTCGCATGACAAGAAAGAAACAACTCATGCTACTCAACTGTTATTGTCTTTGACTAAATCAGGTACTGCTCAGTATTACGTGAAAAACAGTTGAATACCACGGAAGATACAAGTAAAAAGGGGACGAAAGTGAAAGTTGATCCTGTTCCTTTTATTCAGCAGGGCAAGTGTTTGATCCAAAGAACAGAAAGCCTCTAAACATGATATTTCTTCCAATATTTGCTGCTACATGATTCCTGCCCAGTCTCCTGGTTTGTGCTTCACTTCAGACTGCACTTGCTTGACACACTAGAAACACACTCACCAGCAGATAGCTGCTGAAACTATAGGTTAATGCAAATAATTACATTGAAAGATTTTTTCATTTAATCTTATCAAACCTAGTTTTTCCATAATGAGCTTATAACTTTTTTGTTGCTGACTGGACTTAGATATAGCACAATGTTATTATGTATAATAGTTTTATGACTTTAAGGGTTAAATATGTCAATTATGCATTAAAGTATAATACAATATATCCCATAATTACAACATTTGAAATAATAATAATGACCTGTAGTCATGATGTTTACAGTACATCACAAATTATACACGGTACTTGGTATCAAACTGCAGCTCGTTACTTTCTTCACCATGTGTTTATCTGTTTTTGCTGTTTGGCTGTTGTTGACTGTGCTTGATCTAACTTCCCTTCTAATGTGGCTATTTAAATAAAATTTGGAAATATGTGAACTGTGTGAGCTTTCTCCTACTTTCAACAACACAACACATGTAACAATCTTTTCAACACAGGTGGGCCTGTCTTAGTTGAAAGCCTACTCACCACGATAAGGTGCAGGCCATGAGTGGGGGCACGAGACAAGACGTACTTGGCAAACAGGACAAACTCTGACGGGACAAACATACATATACACATAAAGTAGATAGAAATGACAAACATACAAATACACATAAAGCAGATGGAAATTACAAATATACAAATACACATAAAGAAGTTGGAAATGACAAACATACAAATACAAATAAAGCAGATAGAAATTACCAATAAACAAATACAATCATAGGAACTGAACTTTTCAAGAACAAAAAGAATACGCATAAAACATTGATTGAATAGAAATAACATTTTTACAGGATTAAGTGTCAACTAAGGCCATGAACACGCTAAAATCAATTTGCTGAAAGTGAATAAAGTTTATACGTAAGGCATAATATGTAGTTTCTTTCACAAAGTGTGACCTCAAGATTGTTGAAGGCATTTGTTTAGTGATTGAGTGAGTTTTCTCAATAAATAGCATGTAGCCGTCCAAGTCCAAGTCTTTGACATCCATTGCATTTTCCTTTTCAGGTTTTGCCGTCAGCTCCTTGTGACTGTTGCTTATCCACTGGGTAAGATGGAATCCATCCAACCAGTCAATCCACTCCCCAGCTGATGTTCCAGGTTCAGTCTCATCCCATCTGAGACATTTCCAGCAGAAGTCCTGGTGTAGCCTTTTGGCTGTTAAATCCCAAGGAGCAAGGGTACCCAAGAGGTCAGAGGGAGCTGACCATTGAAAGGATTCCATGTAGTGTCAGGGTTTCTCCTGGACATTAAGTTGAGCCCGAAGATATCAGACTGTACAAGCCATTCCACTCCCAGAGCTTTCTCAACAAATAGCATGTTGCCGTCCAAGTCCAAGTCTTTGACATCCATTGCATTTTCCTTTTCAGGTTTCCTGTCAGCTCCTTGTGACTGTTGCTTATCCACTGGGTAAGATGGAATCCATCCAAGCCAAATGCTTTCTCTTTGTTTCTAGAGAAGCTGCTCAGTGAAAGTTTGTGAAGAGATGCTGCTCTGTTACATTTGTAATCAGACACTGCTCTGTTACAGTTTAGGAGTTTGCCAGTCCAGAGGATGTGGCTGTTGCTGCAGAGTATTTGGTTGAGCTTTCTTGTTTTTCTTTTTTGTTATTAGACATGCATGTCTTTTTACCAGTTGATATGTTGTGTTTACCCATTGTTTAATGGTTTGACCCAAAAACCTTGCAAGGCAAAGTGTGTAGTTTCTTTCACAGAGTGCGACCCCAAGATTGTTTAAGGGATTTGATTAGTGATTGAGTGAAGTGTGTTTGAATTTTCAAAACAACCATTTTTATAATCTCAATGTAAAAGTTTGTATTTTTGGCACCTACCATTGTTGGAGGGCATACAGACCCTCTGGTAAAGGGACAGTAAACTTGAGGAGGACAGCTTCAATGTCTATCCAGTGAGAGTCCAAATAGTCCCAAAGTTGAGTGGTTTTAAGCATCTTCTGATACAGAAGTTCTTCTGCTGGTGTAATACCTACAACCAGTCAATCCACTCTCCAGCTGATGTTCCAGGTTCAGTCTCATCCCATCTGAGACATTTCTGGCACCAGTCCTAGTGTAGCCTTTTGGCTGTTAAATCCCAAGGAGCAAGGGTACCCAAGAGGTCAGAGGGAGCTGACCATTGAAAGGATTCCATGTAGTGTCAGGGGTTTCTCCTGGGCATTCAGTTGTGCCTGAAGGCATCAGACTGTACAAGCCATTCCACTCCCAGAGCTTTCTCAACAAATAGCATTTTGCTGTCCAAGTCCAAGTCTTTGACATCCATTGCATTTTCCTTTTCAGGTTTCCTGTCAGCTCCTTGTGACTGTTGCTTATCCACTGGGTAAGATGAAATCCATCCAAGCCAAATGCTTTCTCTTTGTTTCTAGAGAAGCTGCTCAGTGAAAGTTTGTGAAGAGATGCTGCTCTGTTACATTTGTAATCAGACACTGCTCTGTTACAGTTTAGGAGTTTGCCAGTCCAGAGGATGTGGCTGTTGCTGCAGAGTATTTGGTTGAGCTTTCTTGTTTTTCTTTTTTGTTATTAGACATGCATGTCTTTTTACCAGTTGATATGTTGTGTTTACCCATTGTTTAATGGTTTGACCCAAAAACCTTGCAAGGCAAAGTGTGTAGTTTCTTTCACAGAGTGCGACCCCAAGATTGTTTAAGGGATTTGATTAGTGATTGAGTGAAGTGTGTTTGAATTTTCAAAACAACCATTTTTATAATCTCAATGTAAAAGTTTGTATTTTTGGCACCTACCATTGTTGGAGGGCATACAGACCCTCTGGTAAAGGGACAGTAAACTTGAGGAGGACAGCTTCAATGTCTATCCAGTGAGAGTCCAAATAGTCCCAAGGTTTAGTGGTTTTAAGCATCTTCTGATACAGAAGTTCTTCTGCTGGTGTAATACCTACAACCAGTCAATCCACTCTCCAGCTGATGTTCCAGGTTCAGTCTCATCCCATCTGAGACATTTCTGGCACCAGTCCTAGTGTAGCCTTTTGGCTGTTAAATCCCAAGGAGCAAGGGTACCCAAGAGGTCAGAGGGAGCTGACCATTGAAAGGATTCCATGTAGTGTCAGGGTTTCTCCTGGACATTAAGTTGAGCCCGAAGATATCAGACTGTACAAGCCATTCCACTCCCAGAGCTTTCTCAACAAATAGCATGTTGCCGTCCAAGTCCAAGTCTTTGACATCCATTGCATTTTCCTTTTCAGGTTTCCTGTCAGCTCCTTGTGACTGTTGCTTATCCACTGGGTAAGATGGAATCCATCCAAGCCAAATGCTTTCTCTTTGTTTCTAGAGAAGCTGCTCAGTGAAAGTTTGTGAAGAGATGCTGCTCTGTTACATTTGTAATCAGACACTGCTCTGTTACAGTTTAGGAGTTTTCCAGTCCAGTGACTGTGGCTGTTCCTTTACAGAGTATTTGGTTGAGCTTTCTTGTTTTTCTTTTTTGTTATTAGACGTGCATGTCTTTTTGCCAGTTGATATGTTGTGTTTACCCACTGTTTAATGGTTTAACCCAAAAACCTTGAAAGGCATAGTGTGTGTAGCTTCTTTCACAGAGTGTGACCTCAAGATTGTTGAAGGCATTTGTTTATTGATTGAGTGAAGTGTGTTTGATTTTCAAAAACTATTTTTATAATCTCAATGTAAAAGTTTGTATTTTTGGCACCTACCTTTGTTGGAGAGCAAAAGGCCTTCTTGTAAAGGGACAGTAAACTTGAGGAGGACAGCTTCAGTGTTCATCCAGTGAGAGTCCAAATAGTCCCAAAGTTGAGTGGTTTTAAGCATCTTCTGATACAGAAGTTCTTCTGCTGGTGTAATTCCTACAACCAGTCAATCCACTCTCCAGCTGATGTTCCAGGTTCAGTCTCATCCCATCTGAGTCATTTCTGGCACCAGTCCTGGTGTAGCCTTTTGGCTGTTAAATCCCAAGGAGCAAGGGTACCCAAGAGGTCAGAGGGAGCTGACCATTGAAAGGATTCCATGTAGTGTCAGGGTTTCTCCTTGACATTATGTTGAGCCTGAAGGCATCAGACTGTACAAGCCATTCCACTCCCAGAGCTTTCTCAACAAATAGCATGTTGCCGTCCAAGTCCAAGTCTTTGACATCCATTGCATTTTCCTTTTCAGGTTTCCTGTCAGCTCCTTGTGACTGTTGCTTATCCACTGGGTAAGATGGAATCCATCCTAGGCAAAATGCTTCTCTTTGTTTTTTAAAAGCTGCTCAGTGACAGTATGTGAAGAGATGCTGCTCTGTGACATTCGTAATCAGACACTGCTCTGTTACAGTTTAGGAGTTTTCCAGTCCAGTGACTGTGGCTGTTCCTTTACAGAGTATTTGGTTGAGCTTTCTTGTTTTTCTTTTTTGTTATTAGACATGCATGTCTTTTTGCCAGTTGATATGTTGTGTTTACCCACTGTTTAATGGTTTAACCCAAAAACCTTGAAAGGCATAGTGTGTGTAGCTTCTTTCACAGAGTGTGACCTCAAGATTGTTGAAGGCATTTGTTTATTGATTGAGTGAAGTGTGTTTGATTTTCAAAAACTATTTTTATAATCTCAATGTAAAAGTTTGTATTTTTGGCACCTACCTTTGTTGGAGAGCAAAAGGCCTTCTGGTAAAGGGACAGTAAACTTGAGGAGGACAGCTTCAGTGTTCATCCAGTGAGAGTCCAAATAGTCCCAAAGTTTAGTGGTTTTAAGCATCTTCTGATACAGAAGTTCTTCTGCTGGTGTTATCCCTAGAACCAGTCAATCCACTCTCCAGCTGATGTTCCAGGTTCAGTCCCGTCCCATCTGAGACATTTCTGGCACTAGTCCTGGTGTAGCCTTTTGGCTGTTAAATCCCAAGGAGCAAGGGTTCCCAAGAGGTCAGAGGGAGCTGACCATTGAAAGGATTCCATGTAGTGTCAGGGGTTTCTCCTGGACATTAAGTTGAGCCTGAAGGCATCAGACTGTACAAGCCATTCCACTCCCAGAGCTTTCTCAACAAATAGCATGTTGCCGTCCAGGTTTTGCCGTCAGCTCCTTGTGACTGTTGCTTATCCACTGGGTAAGATGGAATCCTAGGCACAGATGCTTTCTCTTTGATTTTAGAGAAGCTGCTCAGTGACCGTTTGTGAAGAGATGCTGCTCTGTTACATTTGTAATCAGACACTGCTCTGTTACAGTTTAAGAGTTATTCCAGTCCAGAGGCTGTGGCTGTTGCTGCACAGAGTATTTGGTTGAGCATTTTTTTTTTCCTCTTTTTGTGATTAGACATGCATGTCTTTTTACCAGCTGATATGTTGCGTTGACCCTCTGTTTAATGGTTTGACCAAATAACCTTGCAAGGTATAGTGTGTAGCTTCTTTTACAGAGTGTGACCTCAAGATTGGTAAGGCCATTTTTTTAGTGATTGAGTGAAGTGTTTTGGAATTTTTGAAACAACCACCTTAAATTGCAAAATTAAAAACAGAGGTTTTTTTTTTCCAAACACACTTTTTCATTCATTTGTTGCACCCATCTGAGTCCAAAAGAGGAGACTCTATGTCATAATAAATGACTTTCAGAGCAAAATACAAAGCAAAGTCAACTACCACAGCAGTGAATGAATAAAAAGTAAATCAAACACTCATTGCTTCAATACGCAGAGCATCACCAACCTGCAACGCCTCAAACATAGCACACCCCTGCTCCTGAAACAGCGACAATCCTTTCCCAGTTTTCAGTCCCCTCCCCAGCATTTGACCCAGTCTTTTTTCATACATAAATATACAACACCATCAGAGCACTACCCAAAGAAATACCTTAACCTAATAACCTTGCAAGACATTGTGTGTAGCCTATTGAGTGTGACCTCAAGATTGTTGAAGGCATTCCTTTTTTGATTGAGTGAATCATTATATTTTTAAAACAACCATTTTTAATTTGTGAATATGATAAAGTTAGTTTGTTTTTTATTTTTACAAACACCTTTGTATTCATTTGTGGCATTCACCTGAGTCCAAAAGCTGAGACCACTTGTTGAAATAAATCACCATAAGAGCAAAATACAAAGCAATACCAGAATGAATGAATAGTACATTAACCAACATTGCTTCAAATCACAGAGCACGCGTCAGCACACCCTGGCTTCTGTAAATACCTTATCCCAATAACCTGGCAAAACATGTTATGTAGTCTCTTTTATAGAGTGCGACCTCAAGATTGTTGACAGCATTTGTTTTGTGATTGCGTGAATTATAATTGTATTTTCAAAAAAAAAAGAAAAACATTTTGATATTTTGAGTGTAAAAACTTGTATTTTTTATTTTCTGAACAACACACATTTGTATTCATTTGTGGCACCTACCTCAGTCTAAAAGTTGACAACTAATAAAATAAATCATAATCAGTGCAAAATCAAAAGCAATTTCAGCAAAATCCAAATTCAAAGCAAACTCAGAAGCAATCCCAGTAAAATCGACATCCACAGCAATAAATGAACAAAAGAGGCACATTAAACACACTTTGCTTTCAATACACAGAGCCCATGCCAGCCTGCGAGGCCGCAAACACAGCATGTTGCGAGCTCCAACAGTCCTTTTCCCCCAGCATTTGACCCACTCATTTTTCATACACAAATATCACAATCATAGCAAAATACAAGCAATTTCAGCAAAATCCACATTCAAATCAAAATCAAAAGCAATCCCAGCAGAATCAACATCCACAGTAATGAATGAAACCGCACATTAAACACACGTTGCTTCAATACGCAGAGCGCGCGCCAACCTCCAAGGCCGCTAACATAGCACATCCGGGCGGCAGCAATCCCACTTCTCGCTCCGTTGTCAACAAAGAGAAACACAGAAAACCATGAGTTACTTACCAGCCAGGGCGTTTGTGGTACTGCCGTCGTTTCGTGTGCCGGTTCAGTCCAGATGGGTGTCCGTGGCTCCGATCTTCATCTTCGTTTCTGCTGTAATTAGATTCATAGGTTTCGTTTCTTGCTTTTCTTGCCACATGAATCCAAAGTGGTGCACGGTGTCATCGCGAAAATGAAGCAAACAGAGCGAAATAATCAACGCAAAAGGGTGAGTTTACGGTGAGAAAACCTACCTGGACCGGGGACCAGCCTGTCATGCTGTCATCCTCTGTCCACCGAGACATTTAAACCCTCTTCCTCTGTTTGTTAGGTTGGCAAACAACGAAATAGCGCATTTCCGCCACCTACTGGCAAGGAGGATGGACCAGAATATCGCAAAAGGAACGCTTAAATTAACCAAATAAATTAATAAATGAAAAAGAAAAAATACATCAATAATAATAATGTAAAAAAAATGAGATGCCTTTATCAGCTCTGTCTCTGTGAGGTACTGAAATAATTTTTCGTAACACGTCCTCTCTGTCACCTGTGCCGGTAAATTTCATGTTAAACCCATAGACTGTAAAAAAAACCTCCCGCCATACCATATGACACACACCGGAAGTGACGCAATGAACATAAATGCAATTTAAATATGTACAGTAAGAATAATTACTAGAGACTGAAGGCGAAATAAATAAACGAATGAATTAATTCAAGGGGTGTTTATTATACAATTTTAGTTACATGGCACAAAACAGCATTTACAAAGAATAAAACAGTAACTGTTTGTATCATTTCCGCTTCAAACGGCACCTAGTCTTTACGTCATAAAAACAGGGCGCCTCATTGGTTGTCCGCTTCGTGGCCTGGCAACAAGAAAAGGCTTTACTAAACAGACCCACTGCCAGAGCTAGCCTCAACTACTAGCGGAATATTGTTTCTAAAAAAGATATTCACCCATTAATTTGCCACCATGTCTTCAAGAACCCTCCCTCTGCTTTTTATCAACCTCGGCGGAGAAATGCTATATATCCTGGACCAGCGGCTTCGTGCTCAGAACATCCCTGCAGACAAGGCTAAGAAAGGTAGCCAGCTAGCATACTTGATATCCCGATAACAACAAGTGTCAGCCTGCAGTAGCATGCGCATTTAGTTCGGTTCGTCAGTCCGTTTACTTGTTTGTGCAGTAGAGGTACATTTTGTGATTTCTGGAAAGTCAATTCTTATAATTTGTTGGTCAACTGTTTTACCCACTTATTTCTTGATTTAAACATTACCCACATCAGACGATAGTTAGCATTTCATTGAACTCTATAAGTACAGACTCTGATAAATTTTCCATACATGAATGGTTCCAGAATGTTTATAACTAAATGTATGTTTCAGAACACAATTTCATTCATCCATCTGCTTTTAACTTAAAAAGTCTCCACTATAGCTGGCTGGATAGAGGAGGACAGAATGAGAGGTATTATCACAGGGCTGCACCAGTAGCTATTTGCTTTGCTTTTACCTAGAACAATGAAAAACATGCCTAATGAACAATTAGACGTCATACACTAATACCAGATGAGATTCAGATGCACAATGTGGTTCACAAGTACATCATGCACATGCTTAAGTTACTTATTAAAGAGAGTTACTCTGAGGTTGTAGATATTATTTAAATTTTAATGTACAAAGCCAGCCCACAGACTTTATGTGACACCCAATACAGTGTAAAACAACACAGTTACAGTGTAGTATTGTTTGGTGTAACAAACAAACAAACAAAAATAATAATAATAATAATAATGCATTTTCACTTGAAGTGCATTTCAACAAGCTCATCTGGGGTATAAACCCATCTCTCAGAGCTGTATTATTCATTTATTTATTTATTTTAGCTCCTCATTTTGTTGTTGAGCCTTTACTTCTTTTCTCATTAAAACAGCTAAAAACTTCGAGAACACCTAGCTTTGTTTGGCAAGTTCAGTTTCCTATACCTTGAGTCATATCTGTAAGAGTGGTTGATTAAATCCATCTTAAAATATTTTACATTTCTGGGAGAGCCTGAACACAAATAATTTTTAAAGTAAGATATGCCTTGAAGGATTGTAATGCTGCTGCTTTATTGGGGCACCTGGGAAGAGCTTTGGGTGAAATGGTTTGGCCAACACATAGTATAGAATGCTTATCTTGCTGCCTTTGAGTGAGTACAATCTCTGGCGACTCGAATCCCTCTATTGTATTTTTATTTTTTTTGACTAGTTATGAATGACATCATCACCACCATGTTCAACAAAAAGTTCCTCGAGGAACTTTTCAAGCCGCAGGAGCTTTACTCCAAAAAGGCCCTGAGGACTGTGTTTGACCGGCTGGCCCACGCCTCCATTATGAGACTCAATCAAGCTAGCATGGACAAGGTGAGTCATCATGCAGAAAGATGTAGCCCTCTGCATGGTTGTATACTCTCCTCTGTTGATATTCTTCATACTGTTGTTTGTGACCCCCTCTGCTATTTATGAAGCAAGAGTTTTAGCATTAGTTTTATTTTGGTAGATAATATAGTTGTGTGTGTTCTCCTTCACAGCTCTATGATTTAATGACCATGGCTTTCAAGTACCAAGTGCTCCTTTGCCCCCGACCAAAGGACATCCTCCTGGTTTCCTTTAACCACATGGACGCAATCAAAGACTTTGTGAAAGACACACCCAGCATCCTTGGCCAGGTTGATGAGACGTATCAACAGCTCATTGAGGTATGACATGTGGAACTCCAGTCAAGTCCTCTTGCAGTTGTTGTGGTCAGTAATGTGAAGCTACAATGTACCCCATGGCTTGTTAGGGCTTCCTGCATTGAGTTCAAAGATTTTGGACAAGGCAGGTCCATTTCTATGCCACATTCATGCAACAAGGCTGTTCAAAGTGATTGATACCATCAAACATTACAACACGGGTAGAAAATGATATCATATGCCAATCCAGACACACTGTACAGCAATGAAAGCAAAACAAAAAAGAAAATGAGCTCCTGCAATATTTAAGAAAGGACAGGTGGAAACTTAATGCTTATGTGAACCTCCCCCTACCTAACATATTACTTCAGTATGAATAAAAATTTTAAAACGTGTCACAACAGAAAAGGTACAAAAGTGCCTAAAACAGAAACATACATGAATATGCCCCCCCATGCCTTCATACGAGGAGATTGTAACATTTACATCCAAACATTTCTGTACTGTTAAATTAACAGTTTTTTATAATAGGGCTTGAAGTTTTTTGTATTGTCCCACTTTTAAGTTTAATATCAAGGCTTTTCAACCTAGATTCAAAAAGAGTAAGACGTGCAATATCCTGGAAGCTTTATCTATATATGCACAATAAAACGTGAATGTTGCCTCTCTATCTTTGGTTCTGACCGAGAAAGCAGATTTGACCCAGATGACCAGAGCAGTCTTGATGGTTTATACTGGAAGAGAATACCCCTAAAGGCCCTGAATCCTTTAATGTTTTGTTGACCAGCAAACAGATTCCAATCTATCCAATTCCATCTTTTCTCTGACTGACAAGTAGGGCTGAACAATAAATTGAATTTAAACAGACATCGCAATGTACCAGGGTGCAATTTTCAAATCCCAGAGTCTGCAATTTATAAAATTAGAATTTAGAAAAGTTTAATGTACACAAACCTTCAGTGTATTTCAGTTCATCATCAGTTCATCATCATAACATGTAGGCCTGACCTTCATACTATAGAATGATAAAGAATGATTTCATTAATTGTTTTAGTAAATAATGCGAAAGATACCCCCCCCAAAAAAATAAATAAACAAACAAAATTGCATGCTATATCGCAATCATAATCGCAATATTGGTCCAAAAAATTGCAATTAGATTACTTTCCAAAATCGTTCAGCCCTACTGACAAGGAACCAGTGTAAAGACCTCAGAACCAAAGTGATGTTAAGCCACTGTCTTGGCCCAAGTGAGAAGCCAGACAAAGATTTCTGAACCAGCTGCAGTTGTTTTATGATGTTTAGACAGAGACCTATGAAGACGCTGTTACAGTAATCAAGGTGATATGGGAGCTTATTGGTTTGCAAGTATCTAAATTTGGATGTTTCCACAAAGAAAGAAAAGAATAGAAAGAAGGTTAGAGTTAAGAGCATAGTCTCAAATAGAAAATATGGTATGAGTCCAGGTATCACTATAAGGAAGAAAAATCCCTCCCATTAAACTGCTCGCTGACTCCACAGGAAACAGTTACTTGAATCACTTAAAGTGGCTGTGCCTGATTTAAAAGATGGAGCTAAACATTATTCTGAGTTTGTATATTTTATTTGGTCATAGAATTAGTTTTTCACAATGACAGTATACTGAATGTTTTGTTTCTATTTAAAATGTGTTTCAATAATGGATTCCACCCAGTCAGAAAGTCTTTTTTCTGATTTTTTTTTTTTTTTTTTTTATAGATGTATACACCGTTATGTAGTGGAGAATTCCAATTGATCAGACAAACGCTTCTTATCTTCTTTCAAGACATGCACATAAGAGTAAGTCCATTATTTTTGATGCATTGGAATTGTATTAACACCTATATTTGAATATCATAATCTAATTTGCTCTGTGTTTCCTTATCCTCACTATTCTTGTCTCTAAATGCTCTTCTGTGCCAGGTGTCAATCTTTCTCAAGGACAAAGTGCAGAACTCCAATGGTCGCTTTGTGCTTCCCACCAGCGGTCCTGTGCCTTATGGAACACAAGTCCCTGGCTTGATAAGGTGCAATGCTGTGTGGCTGTTAGCACTCTAATTGAAACTATCGATACTTAAAATTTTAATCCAGTATTAACATCAGTATCAAACAATTGACTTACATCGTAAAGATAACTAATGCACCTTCTGATGATCATTTTTGTTTGCCTTTCTCCCCCTCCTATGTTCAGTGATCTCACCCAGACGCGGTAATCTTAAGTAGACCTATCTGGAGCTAATTGCATTACAGAGGTTAATTTGTACAAGCATGTAAGTTCTAATTTTAGATCGGATGTGTCTAGCTTGAAGTCAATTACCTTTGCTTCGTGCTCAGTAAAACTTATAATGTATGAAGAACTCACACAGAGGGCATCAGAGCCTAGATACTGTGTAATTCTCTAAAGCACTGAGAGGAAGGGCTGTCACGAAAGAGAGAAAACCTGAAAATACATTTCTCTTCACAGAATGTTTAACTGTGATGTTTTGTGTTTTTTGCCTTGTTATTTTAGGATATTTAGCTGTTCTGGTGAAGAGGTGGGCAGGCTGCAGTTCACAAATGGAGGAAACTATACTGGTGCTCTTCGGGAGGGTTCTTTTGAGATATTTGGAGACAGGGTCACCAAACTTGGCACAAACATGTAAGATGCTGAAAATATTTTCATGAACTTGAGTGGTTATTCTGAGTCGGAGCAGTAGCAATGCTTTTGCAAAATGTTACATAATGAAAACTGAACATGAGATGAGAATGAGAACTGATCGTACTGGTTTTGTGCAGATAACTCATTCCATCCTCTTTATTTATTCATTCAGGTACAGCGTTAGCAGGCCTGTGGAAACCCACATGTCAGGAACATCTAAAAATTCTGCTCAGCACGCTAAGGTGAAACAGCATCACTGCTCCTGCTAGTACTGCAAACATTTTGAATATTTGTCCTTGCCTATGTTATTTTGTATGCCTGTCTTGAGCGTGTACATTGTTTGGTGAAGTGAACCTGGTATAGAACTGTACAAATACAGTGATTTAAACAACCATTCTCTTTTTCTGACAGGTCAACACTGCTCCTAACCCCCTGGCAAAAGAGGAGCTGAATCTTTTGGCCAAATTAATGGGAGGATTAGAAGTTCAGAAATCAGGAAATGCTGACAGTGGCTTCAGAGTCAACTTGTTTGCCACAGATGAGGAAGAACAGTAAGTCCCTGTGCTGTCTATGTCTTGCATGGTACTTGGTTATCCTGGTTATACTGCTACTAAACTCTAAAAAAAACTACTGCCTTAGATAGCTACTTAAAATTGCTTTGCTAATACGAATAATCTGACTGTGTTTTTTCCCCTCAGGGAGGCTTTGATATCAAGACCAGATGAGCTTTCATATGGAGTCATAAACATTCAAGCCACAAAGGTAACACGAGCTTAGTTAGCTGTTCTTACTTGGATGTTTCGGTTTCTGGTTTTTGCACATGTAAGATTTAGACACAGCAATACAGTGTCAGGCAATCAAAAAAAGTCATCTGAGAAATCAGATGTTCTGTATTTGGGAGATGAAATCTCAAGATCTAGTCAGATTTCTCTCATCTAAGCACATGTGGACTACAAGATTGCATTTTTTTTCTTAAGTCATGCAGAACATGTCAATACCTCATCTTTGGTTTCTCGGCAAGCACAATCTTTTTTCTCATTGTTATCATATACTGCCATCCTATTTCAGACTTCTTTTTTATTTTTTTATCTAGTTTGTGGCTAATAGTCATTTGATGTTGCATTTAGGACTGTTCACTGCACAACCAATCTTAGACCTGGTCATCTTAAAGAAGCCAAAATGTATTTCTTTTTTTAGTCGTGTACTGGCAAAAAAAACAACTTGTTGCCTGCACTCGCCCAATCCATTAGCCACAGCTTTGTAGACTGTCCCTTACCCTTGAAAAGAATCCCCATGATTGGACTCTGGCCCAAATTGTACCCACTTCAATGAAAGGCTTAAGGTTCTAGTCAATGATGTGAGAGGTAAAGCTCTACCAGTCTAACAGGATTTACTGTAATGAAGTGTCAGTCCCAGTGATGACCACTCTCTGGCATTAACGATTGGTGGATAACGTTTTCTTTTAGGACCAACAGGCGAATGCAGAGCTGGCCAAAATCATGGGAGAGTTCACAGAGTCTGCAGATCAATCTCCCTGTTCCAGCAGCAAAGGAGACGACCTTCTTGCCATGATGGACGGACTGTGACATTGCCACTCTGACAGAAATGTACAATCCATTATCAACAGGCTGTTCTACTGTAGACCTGAATCTGCAAATGAACCCCAGACACCTCAAACACAGAGACAGATTAGGTCATTTTAAGGTTGATTTTAAAATGCAGTGTTTCCATTTCTCATCCCACAACCAGCAGCAATCTGCAGTACACGGTCATAGTATGTTTGCTGAGTTTAAGGGCATCAAAACAAACTGTAGGCCTGTGTGTTGAAATGTGTATGAGGTTAACAGTGTCACAGTGTTCTGTTTTTAAAAGCAGAATGAGACTATGATGCTGTAAACAACGCATGTTCAGTTATTTACATATATACTTTTTTCATTTAAGACATTACAGTTCTAGTGATGTTTTCTTTCTCTCTGCGTTGAAGAGTACGCAGAAGGAATATTATCATGATCAGTTGATCACGGAGAAATTTTGTGAGGGAATCAGAGGGAAACTAAGTGCTCTTTCCAATGTTATTCAAATCCCCCTCACATGTTTCTGTGGATAGAAAATGTCTTTACTCTGAATCAAATTGCATTACCTTTAAACAGTAGGTAAAGCTAGAAGTATACTTTCACTACCATCTAATTTCTCTGAATGCTGAAAGTTTGCTTAATGATGAGCCTAAGCTAGCAATATATATTAATGTTTAATATGTAAATATGTTTGTTACTCACTTTATTTATTCAAATGCATCTGTGTTTACCTCACATCTATTTTGTGTATAGATAAGTGCTCCAGTTGCAATATTGTTGAGTGCAATACAGGATTTTTAATAAATAGCCATGGAAACCCCATTTTTGTGAATTATTGTATGAAATGTGTCATTGGCTTCTATACTGATGCAATAATGTGTTAATAATGGCATGAATGTTGCAATAGTGTTGTTGTAGTTAAAAATATGCAACAGCAGGGGGCACTGTCTGTCCTTTTTTAATATGTTCTGGATGTGGTTGTTGCAGACTGACTGCCACATGTTTCCACAGTAAATGTTGTGTTTTTGTTTTTAGAAAGATCACTAAAAAGGAAGGAGTATGGCAATGCCAGATTATTTTTCTGGTCTTTGCATCTTAGAAGTGCTAAATGTGATGAAATGTAGATCACATTTGAGAGACTAACCTGTATCTTGAATATGCCCCAACCAGAACATTACAAGAAATAGCTTGAATATAATCCACAAATGAAATCCAGTCCTCTAGCACACACCAACAGTGCCAATTACTATAGCAAAAGCTATCTGTACTTAATATATTTGTGTAAGTCAGCCAGCAGAACCAGTCAAAGTCAGACAGTCAGCACTCTAAACCACAGTTTCTCACACACGTACACACAGGTGCATACCATGCACACAAAACATGCTGAGGCATTTCTCTGAATTTATCTGGGGGAGGAGGATTTTGGTGAGGTCTTCCCAATAATCTTGGCAAAGAAGACAAGAAGCACTGTGTGCCCTGAGGACGCAGCCTACCTGCAAAACAAATAGAAACCAGATCTCATGGCAGTCGTCCTGCAAGGCTATTAGACTGAGTCAACGAGCCTCACTCAAACCATAAACATGCAGACATGTTGAAATATTTCTCCACCAGCATAATTCTGTGTCAGTGACTAATTGAAAACAATTTCAGATATCTCTTGGATAGTAATTAAGAAGTTTGAGATGTTTTAAAGACATATCCACAAAAGTGAAAAGACTCTTTGGCACATTTTTAAAAGCATTTTAAGAAAAATAAGAAGAAATGTTTTGATTTTCCATAGCATGTCACAAGAGCCCCGTAACATATATTCCTCAGCCCTCGGCATTAAGTTATGATTCAGTTTCCTCTAGAAAGACTGTGGGCTGAGACTGTAAAGCCACAGGCTGACAAATGTTTCATGTGGCTAGGAGCATGTGCTCTGCTGAGTCAAGGCAGGAAGGCAAGAAGAGTGCAACTCATACAAGACAGTGCCATTTAGGTTGCCCTCTCTGTCTGTCACTGACACCTGCCCACTCTTTTGAAACTGTTGGCTGTGGGTGGAATTAAAGGTAGTCTGGAACTCTAAATTGAGAACAAATGTGGGCCTACTGAGTAAATGAGTAAGACTTTGACTTTTAAGTGAGGTGACTGCCTTTGTATGGATGGTTGCAATCAAAGTGTTTGCAGCACTGAAAGTGACAATCCTTTATTGAAGCAGCAAACAACCAATTATTGTTATTATTATTATTATCAAAATCATTATTGTTATTATTATTATTATTATTATTATTATTATTATTATTATTATTATTTACTATAGCTCCCCAGATCCATGCAAATATTAATTTGAAGAGCTGAGAAAAAATCTCTATTGGTAATGTGACGTTCAATTAAGAGTTAATGGAATGTCGGACACACTACTTCTCAACAATGGTATACTCAATGTCAATGTGCCATGTTACACAACAAAACAACTGAAAACTCGCCATGCTATTGTGATACATTTGGAAAATATGTGACTGCACTTGGAGTGTGAATGTTTAACATCTCCTGCACAGACATCTATGACGTAATGTGTTTCATTTGGCAACTTTTATCATGTAAAGAATTTCATCATCAGTCACAAGCATTTACTAGGGAAAAAAACAGACAGGTGTCCGCATTGGTCGGTTGCAGCTGTCAATCAAGTGAGTATTTGCGTCATTTCCGTTGTCAGGTGGCGCTGTCGCTGTGGAAAGATGCGATCAGCGAAGAGCGGAGGCTTTTCCTTAATTGCTCATTTCGGTAACAGAGGCTAAACAACTCGAAACCAGCCCACTGTGGTCTCTCCAGTTGAAGCGACAGGCTCCGTACATCGTCCCGAGCTTTTATTCAAGAAATGTCCGTGTTATAAGCGAGCAACGCAGACTTTACCCGGCGGTTTTGGCTCGAGGTAAGCGAGGTGGCGACTACATTGCTATCCAGGCTAGCCAGCTGTAATGTTACCTAACGTTACTTTGTTTAAATGGCCTCCCGGCTGCTCTGTAGCCCCCGGCTTAGCGAAAGCTAACGTCGCTCACCAGCAATTTGGTTATACAGACTTGCACGAAAGTCCACATGCTAAACTAACCATATCCCATGTCGGCTAACGGGTGCTGTGTGTAGTTTGCACCGAAAGCTTAACTCCGTGTTGTGTTGTGTCCCCTTTGTGTGACCGGTGTGTCTGAAACTGTAGTAACGTCTTTACCCTGGCATTCAGCAAGCTTTGTTGTCGTTGTAAGTTTGTGTGTGCACCGAAGCTGGCTGTTATGTTACCTCTCTGAAATATACACGGTAATTAGTTGAAACGTTTGCGTGTTTTTAAATAGCCACGTTAGTCAGTCAGACGTTGGCTACAGTAACGCACGACGTGTAGTATCAAATTGTATGTTATGAACGAGCAAATTGGAAAGCTTGTCGTTGTTTTCTTAAGTTATTGAGCCCCAGTTGAGTAGTTTTGCACATGTTGTTAGACATAACGTCAGCTTTTTACTCCCCGACTCCTGTGGTTTATCCTATGTGCTGCTAGTACTGAGCTGTACTCAGACCCTGTGGTCGCAAAATGGCCACAAACAACGTGTGACAGACAGACTGTGTGCATAATATGAAATTATTTTAGTCTTGTGATTCATAATGTGACCCTTTGTACACGGAGCTGCTGATTACGTTGATACTGAAATATTGTAATCAACAACTGCAGGTTTGATGTCGGTGTATGTGTGCTGACAGTTTATTCAAGAAGCTGGCCCGATGTGTGACTGACCTTCCGGATGCTTCAACTCTTGTCATGACTTTTAAGCTTTCATCAATGTGTGCATTCATTGATACGGATATTTCTTTCTCCTAGTCCCAGTCTCGTTCTGGCTGTATCATCCCTACAGATTCTATTACCCAGATATGTTTACTACCTGCTCCACTGTCCTTATGCTTTCTTTGTCCATCCTGCTACTTGATAATATAATCAAGCTGTTCTTGCAGAGCCAGACAAGTGGCACTGAGTCTGGGTGGGTGGATCTTGAGACTCCTACTTGGTTGTTATGTTCTGATTCTATTTCAGGAGCCCACATTTCTCGTGGGCAACCGGCAGCGTGTCTCTCCTCCTTTTGTGTGATATGATTCAGAGGCTGTATCTGTTCTTGTCCTCCCTCCGGTACAGTCAGAGGCTGAAGCAGTCTTGCTTGCCAGATCGCTGGCTGTGCAGAGAGGCACAGCCGCGTCAGAAAAGGATAGCTGTGTGCTGTCATCGCGCTGATGTCATTTAGGTCAGTGTGCATTAGTTGGTTGCATTGACCTTTGCTTTCTAGATGTGTCAGGGTTTGGCTCCAAAGCACTACAGCTTGTGTTAAGTCGGTAGATGAATAGCCCCTGGTGCATATGCAGTGTGGAGAGTAGCAGTTTGAATGAGTCAGTTTTGTGTGATAAGTCCAAAGTGCATGAATTTTTATTTTTTTAACTCTGAAAATGCAGCTGTTGAGAAGTGAGCCGCACACACAGTACAATCGTACATAACCTTGTTAGAAATGTGCAGAATGACATCTGACAGCAAACTTTTTTTTTTTAAATCTTGGCTTCTCTCAACCTAACAGCCCTTCTAACATTCAACAAACAATAAAAAAAATATATTTGTAAACAGAATAACCTCTGCCAGTGTATTTGTATGTATTTATCTCTTGAAGTAGCTTCCATCTTCACTTCTGCCAACCACTTTGGCCCCTGCTTTATGCTTTGCCTTGCAAACTTGAGAGTAAGATGTTCTCTACTACTGGCAGCATGACTTGGTGTCACTCCGGCTTGCGCCATAAATGCTGTCAGAAAACCTCAGCTCATCAGACACAGTGGGTGATGACTAGTGGAGATGGAGACAGATGGGCGAGAGACATGATGATGACACTGTCTGCTGTCTAGGATCACAAAAAAAGCCTCATGGAAGTGAGAATTCATACCAGCCCTTACTGACTGCCAACTGTCCTGCCTCCTCGCTGCCCAAAAACGCCAACTGGCGAGTGGCGCACGATTAGTTTTGGAAATGGAAGAGCTCAATTCATTAAAACACATTCAGCTTATCTCTTGCAAAAATGATCAGTTATTGTGAAGTTGGATGTTTTTCTGCTCCCAACTCAATTTGTAGGTTATGTGCTTTCGATTTTATCAGTCTGAGTCACATCTCTTGTGTAACTGACAAGAATGTACACATCACGCTGAAACTTAAGAGCCTGTTTTCTGATCATCACACTTCTTCTGTTTATTTTATCAAACTAACTTCTATGAGCTGTTTTTTTTCTCATTAATTTGAAATCATGTAATGCATAGTAATGCTCTTTTGTTGTCATCACCTAAATATTCAAACATATCTGTCCAATGGAATCTGGGGACGACAAGAGAGTGAATCATTCCTTTGGTTCAAGGCACTACTTCCCTGTTACAGGAAACAGATGGGGTTTCATCACATTGGAACTCAGTATCAGTAAACAAAGCATACCTCTCGCTCTGTGAGTTCTGGGAGGTAGATCTGCTGCGGCAGTTAAAGCAGTTTGTGTAATGATGATGTGTCACGCTGTGTCACTGCTTCTTTTGACATGTGAATCCAGTTTCTTATCGTAGTCAAGGGCTTGGTCTTTTTTTTTTTTTCTTCAAATTTGGTTTGCTTTTTTATTTCCCTTAGCCATGTTTGAACACGCGTGCCCTCTTAAAGAAAGATCTGTGCAGATAAGCCGGCTGTACAGATTTTGAGATAAAACGTGCAGATTAAGAGCGGAAGGATTTTCTAAGCCTGTGTCCGCTGCAGCAGGAAGAGCTAAAGTTGGATATGTGGTTCAGTCAGGGCTGAGACACAGATAAATAAAGGCCTCTCCTGTTGAAGGATTGTTGTGCTAGGACAATGCATTTGCATGTGAGCATTTGCCATTTGAATTGCAGACTGTGGCACTGTGCCTATTTAGGGGATTGAATCTGATGTGTCAACCTTGACGCCAGCAGCCATCACTCTGAATGGAGCTGTAATGGCCTCACATTCACACTGAGGTGTTGGTAAATGTGTGGGAGGGATATTTAAAACAGGCAGGGAGGAGCTGCCCTGAAGTTTACCTCTTTTCACTTCTGTTCACTAATCCTTCACAGGAGCAGACCTGAAGGGTCACTGCAGAAGCTCTGAGTATGGTGCATGTGTTTTCCGTTAAGAATATTACTACTGCTGCTCTTTTTGTTATTATTTTCTGCACTCACATGTATGCACTGCTGTTTAACTTGACAATCTTTATCCGGCGTGCTAATCTCATACATTTCTCCTGCAGAGCTCCAGTATGTCAAAGCGGCGCTCGTCAGAGAGGGGGGCTGGAGAGACATCAGGCAGAGCCAGCAAGCTGCAGTGTCCAGGGATATCCGGCAATAATGCCAAGAGAGCGGGGCCCTTCATCCTTGGTAAGAACGCTGTTTGCACAAGCCTCAAAAAGTATGCACTGACGTCTCAAAAACACCTTTACAATATGACTAAGATTGCATCTGCTTTCCTGATCATGTGCAGTTCAGGATACTAGGTAAGGAATGTGTGTTTGTGTGTAAATGTGAGAGTCGTGGGGTGTCTCTGTGGGTATGCACGCCTGAGACAAGAATGTAAAGAATTTTGCTGATCCCCATGACATCGGCCAGAAAGGTCTGAGTCTGTTGGAGCAGGGTTATTTCCTGCTTCAGGGAAATATATGTTTCTCCCAAACTTAAAAACTCAAATGTTTTCTCAAGCACAACTCCTACACTGTTTGCTCTGCAGAGTGCCAAACTAAACATCACACTTTGGGTGTTAATGGGTGCGTGCACATGCTGACCTTAATGAGCTGCAGTGCGAGCACACACTCCAGCCATGTAGCTTGCCTTTTGGTCATGCAGCTGTTCTTTCTCTTATCCCTGCAGGGCCTCGCCTGGGCAACTCACCAGTGCCCAGCATAGTGCAGTGTCTGGCCAGAAAGGACGGCACCGATGACTTCTATCAACTCAAAGTGAGTCTACTGAGCTTTCCCTCTTCCTCTCACAAAAGCATCCTCTGAAAATATAAATCAAAACAAAGCTGTGGCGTCCTGATGCGTGCCTGAACCTTTGACCTCTCTTTGTTGGTGTTCATTTTATGACCTGCTGTTTCAGTCTGGCGCAAACTACAAAACCTCAGCCAGGCAATCTGTTTATTGGGGCTATCCAGTGTCTATAACACAAGAAGTGGGGGCTAAAGAGAGGGGGAAAGGGAAGAGAGGAAGGTAGTGCCCCACCTGGAATGTTGACTTTTAACCCTCACAAACAAGGAGTGAGTCAGTGCAGGACCCTCCCATGACTAGAGCGCCGCCGTGTCTGCTGCACAGCATGTTTACTTCACAGTGGCACATCAAACAGAAATTCAACCACTTCCTGACTTAAACTTCATCTTAAATGCCAATCAGAAGTTAAATCTGCAGTGAAGATTACCCTCAATCCTACAGAAAGATAAAGCTCTTTCTCTCTCTCTGCTGTCTGATCGTGTACACGCTCGTCTTGTGACCTCTAATGTTTGCTCTGCACGCAGATCCTGACGCTGGAGGAGCGGGCGGACTCTGCAGGGGAGACTCAGGAGGAGAGGCAGGGGAAGATGCTTCTGCACACAGAGTACTCACTCCTTTCCCTGCTGCACAACCAGGACGGCGTGGTCCACCACCACGGCCTATTTCAGGTACACCTACACAAGTCGTGCACCGTTCATAATCAGTTAGATAATTATTATACCAGGTAGAAAGAAGAGTCCCTCGCTGTCTGAATGTATTATATAACTCAGCCGTGTAGGCGAGTGACATGATAACATGATAAATGCGCCGGTATTACCATGGAGAAGTTTCCCCCTCTTTCTAATCAGCTCAGGTTATAGCGTCATTGTGTAAGTGCAAGTTGCAGCATGCTTTTTATCAGTGCAGAGGTGAGATCAGCATTCATCCAACCAGCTGCTTGCTTTTGTCTTCCTTTCAAAAGGGAAGTGGGAGTTCCATTAAAAGCCATATTTATCCGCAGTCCTTCTCTATTCACTGCCCCATCCATTCACAATGAGCCCTCCCCCTCCCCTCCTCACCTGTCTTCCCGTCTGCCTCCTCCTCTAACTTTGTTATTCTTCCATCTCCCTTCCCTCTCTCTCTCCTTATGCATTTCTCTCCTTTGTCCCTCTCTCACATCCTGTCTCTTCCTCTCTGCTGGGGTTCTCAGAATAGCAGCATTGAGCAATGCACTCTGATTCATTTAGGCCTGCAATATTGATTGGATTATTATAGTGCATCTCCACTGTGAGAGAAGCAGTGAATAATGTACACTATCTTCAAAAAAAACTCAAGAAATGGCAACCTGATGCAGAAATCAATAAGAAGTGGGGACTCTGCTTAGACTGGAGTTTGTAGAAGAATAATAACCTTTGTTATTCGTGTTCCACCACCCGTTGTGGAGGGTTACATGCATCTTATTCATGGCCACATGCAGGCAGAGACTGATGGCTTGAATCTGTCTTACCAAGCTCAATGAATCCGTAAAGAAACCCATTCAGTTTGATGCATTCAGTGATGCCTCAGATTATATCAATTGGATTTTGTTGGAGAGGGCTCTAAAACACAACAACTCTATCCCCTCCTCGTAGGGCTGGGTACCAAATTAGGTACTTTTATAGGTGCCGACCAAATTCTGTCAAAAGTACTGGGTACTGATTCACATAAAATTAAAAGGTACCATGTTTAGGTAACTAAATGTGTCTTGTGACTGTGAGGGAATGGAAGAGAAGGCGATTTCCCCTACTGGACATAAATACGGCATGACAAGGTTGTACGATGAAGAATGAATATGTTAAATTAAAAAATGTATACATTTTATCATAAAAAATTGTATTTTTTACCACATAAACACAAAAAAGTACAGAAAAAATTGTTTCAAATGTGAAAGATACCCATGCCTGCCTCCTCTAGGAAGGCTGCTCACACTTCTTTGTGTTGTTGTTTCCCAGGATCGAGCCTATGAAATAGTGGAGGACAAAGAGGCCAACAAAATACGCAAGATGAAGAAGCGGATCTGCCTTGTGCTGGACTGCCTGTGTGCTCACGACTTCAGCGACAGGACAGCGGATTTAATAAACCTGCAGCACTACGTCATAAAGGAGAAGAGGCTAAGCGAGCGTGAGGCTATCGTCATCTTCTACGACGTGGTGCGTGTGGTGGAGGCCCTACATAAGGTATGTCTAATACGGTTCAACCACTACAAGAAAAACTTACTTCATTATTTGCATCCTTAAGAATACGCAGAACTTTGGGTTATTAACAGGAGCAGTGTTGTGAAACGGCTACAAAAGTAAAGTGTAAAAATACAGGATGTTGTGCCGTTTGCCAAACTCAGGTTGGAAATGATCAAAGAAACCGTATTCCCCTCAAATTATGAATGCTCCGTCACACCATGGAAGCCATACAAACAGAATAACCTCTGCCAGTGTTACTTACCATTTACGGGCATGCTTATGCTGTCCTTTGCTCTCTGAGCTTGTGGGGCCAAGTTTCTCCACAACATATACACACAGTCATGTTGACTCCAGCACCTACTGCTTCATGCAGAGTCGAGAAACAGCCAGTTCAGAGTCGGGACAAAAAAAGCTTGAATGTAGTTTCAAAACAACTGCAAGACAATGACAATCTGAGCTTGATGAGTGAAATCCTGAATTTAGAAACAACTGAACAGAAGGGAAAAAAGTAAAATTCTGAGAAAAAGAAAAGGCTACCAGGAACATTTCAGTCAGATTCCATAGGGCCTAAATAGTTTTCTATGTCCATCCTGAAAAGAAAGTTTGGATACTTCATTGTTTTTGTCAACTGAAGGAAAAAATAGCTTTGTTATTGTTATCCTCTTGCACATCCTCTCTGGTTACTCATCCTCCATGCTTGTGTGCCACTCTCAACAAAACAAACTTATTGTTTTGATACCAGTGATTCACAAAGTACAGTTTAACCAAACAATTTTTTTCTCCCTCTCGCCCCTTCCTGCAGAAAAACATCGTACACAGAGACCTCAAACTGGGAAACATGGTGCTGAACAAACGGTAAGAACAGCTTCCACCCGGTCAGCCTCGTCAATAAGTTAGCTGGCCAGTAGCCTCTCCCATTATGCCAGGTCAGTCATTTTAGCCTTCCAGTAAGTCCCTGCTCACGTGTCTGAGGGGCCTCACACAGCCCCGGCAGTGTGTATCCTATGTTCATTTGGCTTTAAAGCCGAGCAGGGATCACATTCTCAGACTAAGTGAGAGATCAGTTGTAAGAATCTAAAGCCTGGACTCTGAGTCTGTGTCTGTGCATTGATGAGTCAGTCCCCATGGCTGGTTTCTTTGGAAGGGGGTGAAATGGACTCTGTCATTAAGATATGCAATTGCTTTTCCTTGGCGTGAGAGTTTTTAAGCTCAAGCTGTTTTAGAGTTTGCAGGGCGATGTTTAAGAGCACCTCAGGCCGCAGTGGTTCTGCTGATCACATGGATTCTGCAGAAGGGAAAAATCAAAACAACATTCTTACAGAGCATATAAGAGAGATTTTTTTATACATTCAGTGGGTGAAAGTGGGTGTCTCAGTGTGAATAATGCCACCTCAGCTTCTCTTTGCCTTTTAATGACTTTTTTTTCCAAGTTAAGATGAGTCAGCCAGGTCTTGCCTTCAACCTATGCAAGGTTGCCTCTGCATGCACTTTCTTGGAGACTGATTATCATCCCACAAAGCAGGTCTCCCTGTTCGGAAGGACATGACTAACACCAACACACACTGTTCCTACACTTCCTGACACACACCCTTGTTCCAAAACATCAGGCTTGCATCACATCACGCTCAAATGAGTGTATTCATAGACCCAACTCACACTTTTCTTGGTCACTTCTCCTGCATTCTTATCATGTCTGAGTACAAGCATTGACATGTCAGAAGTCTGGCTTATCTCTCCAACACATACACATCCCAGACATCAGAGCCTGCTCCCGCAGCAGCAGCAGCAGCAGCAGTAGTGTTGATGATGAAACAGGAGAGTGTTTTGGCCAGAGGAGGAGGGTAGCGGGGCGAGGAGCAGACGAGTGGAACACTCAGTCCCAGCTGGAGACAAAGGAGAGGCCTGCCAAGGGCCCCATAGCTCAGAGCTGACTCATACCGTGATGCACGTCACACACATACACACACACACTTATAGTCATCATTATTTTACTCTCTTCTCTGCTTTCTCTCTGTTTTCTTTTACAATCCCTTTCCTGCTTCCATTGTCCTGCTCTTTCCCCACTTTGTCATATCCTTTTCTCTGATTTTCACTTCTCCTGTGCTCTTTATGCATCATACTTTTTTGCGTGCTTGCATATTTCCGCTGTCACTCCACCCTGTGTGACTGTTCACTTAGTATGGGAAGGATATAGCCACTTTAGATGCAAAATGTCTCCCAAAAATCCCCTCTCCACAGTGGGAAATGCACCAGCGCCATCAACAAGCTCAGCAGTTTATGCACGAATGATGCGATTTCCTCTCCCAGAGCCAGCTGTTATGAAAGCAGGATGTCGTAAATCAATCTGCAGGGTCGTTGACTTCCGAAATTTCAGTGGGGCTTCTGATAGGACATTCGTAGACACAGACACACTACGGCAAGGTCTGTTTTACTTAACAGAGCGCCTATTAGTTTACATCAGTGACTCTTTCCAAGGATGAATTTCAGGTTCTGAGTTACAGCTTTGGGTGTCATTTTTTTGGCAGTTTAAAAATCACCTTGATTATCATTATTGCTTTTTTAAACTGTTCATTGTCCTGACTTTTGGAGCCTAAAATAAAAACAGACTGGGTGTTAGTCATCAATCATATAATTAGTAAAGAGACAGTGTACAGATAAGATTTACTGCTACTAAAGCTCAAATCAAAGGTTCTGAGAAGTGAAGTTGCCTCTGTAGAAGCTGCCCTTTGTTTAACCTCCTTTCTCGTCAGCTGGGTGTATTTTCAGCAAAACGAAACAGGGAGGGCGGAGAAGTCATGGGGGCTGTTTGGGTTTCTGGTTTCCTGATTTACCCGGGGTCATGTGACCAGGAAGCAGAGATGGTGCGGTCTCTATTCGCTCCTCAGGGACCCTTGCCTCACGAGGCAAACATGCAATTTGATTTACCCAATCTCCGGTGCAAGAATAGAAGCCTGGGTCGTGATGCACACGAACAAAAGAACAGACTCGTCTGTAAAGGAAGCTTTTATGTGAAGGGTCCTTGAAGCATCGCGCTCTGTTCCTGTGGCTGATCCTTGTGCAGATCACAAGGCCACTGTAAGCTTATGAAGACTTGGATCACAAAGGAGGGTGAAGGGTTGGATCACATAAGAAGCAGGAAATGATGTGAGCTGGATGTTCTCAGGGAAGATTGAGACTGGAGTGTTTGGATGAAATTTAGTGTTTGACAGGAATTGGCTTAGAAGCAGTAATGGAGCTATAGGTGTGTGTGTGTGTGTGTGTGTGTGTGTGTGTGTGTGTGTGTGTGTGTGTGTGATGGAGCAGGGTGTGAAAGTGAGAGAGAATAGGGGAAGCTGTTGACCTCAGGCTTTCAGAAAGCGGATGTGGGTGAGAAGCGTGATGCGGAGCGGACCCAGGCTCTAGACCGTGGTCATGTGCTTTAGCGTGCATTCTTGTGTGTGTGCAGTCGCCATGGGACTGAATGTGTGGGTGCAATTGGAGTTGCGTGTTTGTGTACATATTTGAAATCTTCGTGAGCTCCATATATTGCTTTGCCAGCCCATCACCATGCAGGCTTAGTCATCAAGACAATTATCCCAAACCGCAGGTTGAGTCATATGTTTGTCAAAGTGCAGAGTTTCTTTATTTTCTCTGTGCGAACGCTGAGATATGGAGCAGTCCATCGTCCTTTCAGCTTTAATACTGTCAGTTTCACTCCACCACAAGAACTCTAAATTTACCTTAATGACTCAGAGAAGCATTTTATAGTGCCACATTGTTTCCACAGAAACCAAATTAATCCAACGTTGCTAAAACTTTGACCGGTCTGTGTGGAGTGGTCTTAATCTCTGAAATCTGTGACATTGCTTACTTTTTCCCTAAAATGTTTATCAGGGAAAACATGCACCACTGACTTTACACAAGACATTAGAATATGGGAAAAATTAGACTTCATGATAAGAATATTCAAGTTTCTAAAGAGGGAAAGCATTAAAAGTAAATAAAATAAAACATAGTGAGACAAGGGAAGATTTAACACCAGCAGGAGAACCTCACCATTTTCAAACCCTGGTCAGCAAGTGTCATTTAGTCACATTGTGTTACTGTTGGTGTTATAAAAGTCAATGGGAGACTTTGTTCTCCTGACAGGCTCTGCTTTCTTTGTTTTGGATCTGACATTGCTATGATACTGCTGTATTTTTCAAGTTCACTCAACCGAGAGATTATTAAAATGACAAGGCATGCTAGCAAGTTCTTCTTGTCTCTGTCAGGATGTGTTTGCTTCATGATTTGAGCTGGGATTTTAAAATCCAATCTTACTTTTACGACCTGGTCAGGACTTTCAGAGTGATCTTGAAATAGTCTCATATTTGCATTTTTGCCTTATTGTAATCCACGACTTAAAATTTGATTGTCAGCCCCATAATTAGTCATTCCTAAATGGTATTTCTCAGTATCTGCAGTTAGGTTGAAAGAATCCATTAATGGCACATAGATCATTTCTTTGATGACAATTTAGCAATGAGAAGCAAGTTCAATCCCTTTGACCTGTAGAATTTTTTTTTTTTTTTAGTTATGGTCGAATCTGGAGCTGAACTGGCAAAAATAAAAATGACAGAAAAGCAAGAAAGCTAAACAGGAGAGTGATAGAACTTGGGCTGAAACAAAGTGGGTGATAGGGCTCATGGAAAACAGTCTTTATCCCGGAGAAATGCTACAGATTCTTGAAAAATCCTCATCCACTTCATCCAAAAAGGAAACTGGGCTCGGTAAAAGTTTCCTTTTTCAGGTCAGGCTTTGAATTTCCAAGACATGGATGACTTGGAACATTTGTTTCTCTGACTTTTGCTGAGTGGTGGTGGTGTTTATAAAGCCAAATAACAGATATCGAAGTAAAATCTGAAGTGTACTCATCAGATGTGTTCCTTCATTGTGTGTGCTTACAGAACTCATAGAATCACCATCACCAACTTCTGCCTGGGAAAGCACCTGGTGAGTGAGGACGACCTTCTCAAAGACCAGAGAGGAAGTCCTGCTTACATCAGCCCTGATGTATTAAGTGGTGAGTATGTTATGTGATCTTTTAAATGTCTTACTTTCGTCAAATAATGTGCTTCTCAGATCATCAGAGATGTGCTTCAAAGCTTTGGCAGAGGGTAAGCATCGTACAGCTTTTGTCACTTTCAAAAACTGTCAACCCAGCAGTAACACCTGTTTTTTTCTGTGAACCATCTTACATGGTCAGGTGTGAAAACCTTCCTCTTTGACCTAGATTTGCAACTACTCTCTATTAGAGGATGTGAAAACTGCATCCAAGTATATTACCAGCAGATCATGAGGCTACTGTGGCATTTTTAATTGTGGGACATGATTTGGAGACACATTAGATCCTGAGCCTTCCTTTAAAAAAGCATTGCACAACTCTTATCATAAGGTCTTGTGTTTTATTTTTCCAGTTATTAGCAAAAAGGAAATAAGTTATGTTGCAATCTTGGACTTCATGAGAGGAAAAGCTCACTTTTTCTGTTTTTTGTTTCATCATGGTGATGTTGAATGTTTTTTCTCAGGGTATGCACAGGAAGCTACTTTTGGCTTCAGTGGAACATTTTTCTTTGCACGAAAAGAAAGAAAGAACGAAAGAAAAAAAAAGAATCTTTTTATTCTGTTGAACTTCACAGTGTCTCTCATTGAAGTGAGGGTTCTGTTTGAGCATTCACTTTCATTTTGGACCTTATCTCTGTCCATTTGCAGCTTGATTTCCAGAAATGACTAAGAAGAAAGAACAGGATTTGTTCCCTTCCAAACACTCGCGCTGTAAATAAAACGCGGGTGTGTATATGAGCATAACGTGACAGGCACACAATTAAACAGAGCTTCAGTGACTCACACACTGATGACTCACTGTAGGGAAACTACTCCCATCAACCCCCATCCCCTCCCATCCCCATCCCCCGCCTGTTTGTGTGTGTCACAAGCTTTAACATAATTGCTCGCTGCTGTTACTACTGCCTGCCTGGCTGTAATAACACTGCCTATGGTCATGCAGAACTGTGATGCTCCACCCTCTTTAGTGCCAGTTTATTCATCAAAGGTCCGTGATGCATTACTGGCTTAAGAGGCTTTTTGGAGTCAGGGGCATGCTGGGTATTCCTGGGAAACATCATGAACGTGGAGTCATCACTTCTGTTTGTTTTTGCTCATTTCGTTAATCATTAGACGCTGAAAAGTGACTTAGAAGACTTGGTAAAGGCTGAATCACACCTGAATCACACAGGACAGAACTGTGCAGCTGTCACAGGATCAAACACCGCAGGGCATATATGAAATCTTTATGAACATCAAACAATGATCATGAACTCCCCTTTCTCCCTGTCCCCAGGTCGACCATATCGAGGTAAACCCAGTGATATGTGGGCTCTTGGTGTAGTCCTGTTCACCATGCTGTACGGCCAGTTCCCCTTTTATGATAGCATACCTCAAGAGCTCTTCCGGAAAATTAAGGCTGCAGAGTACTCCATCCCAGAGTGAGTACTCGTCCTGCTCATGTGACATTTTGTGTCTGTGTGTTTTAGAAGAAAATGGCTCCAACCATTCAATCATTTAAAGCTTGGAAGAAAGCAGCGTTTGTCCTCTATTTATTGTTTCATAACTCTAAATAAATTAACGGCACTTTTACTGGGGGTGGTGTGTTAGATGTCCTTTTACAAAATGAATCATTCTTAATGATTTTATTGGTAATTTTGGAATATTCATGCTGAAGTGTAAAATTTTAGTCTGTACTTTATAGAAGTGCACCTATCAATTGGTGCCAATTTCCTTAATTTTGGGGGATTGGTGATCGTCCAATCCTTACATATGAATTTGCTCTGTCGAAGATGCAAAGTCAACGTTTTTTTCCTCCCCTTGTCGCAGGGATGGTCGTGTATCTGAGAATACAGTGTGCCTGATCAGAAAGCTGCTGGTGTTGGACCCTCAGCAAAGGCTCTCAGCAGGAGAGGTGCTGGAGTCTCTCAGTGCCATCATTGCATCATGGTAATTGCTCCCCCTGCTGGACTGATGCAGTATTACATTCTACTTGGTGGTTTTCCAGTCGAGAAAAAGCAATAGTTCTTTTTTAGTTGTGTCATCAAATCTAATATTTGGTGTGTTTTCTGAATTGCAGGCAGTCTGTTTCATCACTGAGTGGCCCCCTGCAGGTGGTCCCTGATATTGATGATCAGATCAATCACCCAGAGCATCTGCAAGAGGTAAATTATTAGACACACGTGGCATCATGAGTAAATAAAAAATAACTACTATGGTTTAAATCTGCCATTTCCCCCATGATTTCTCTGTTATAATCAGAGCCATGTTTGTTTCTCAGTTGTCACAGCACATTGAATAGAATTTATTTTCCTCCCCCCAGGCGAAGGTGATCGAAGAGTCTTCACAGTACGAGTTTGAGAACTACATGCGCCAGCAGCTTCTGTTGGCTGAGGAGAAGAACACTATCCACGAGGCCAAGAGCTTTCTCACCAAGCGCCAGTTTGGCAGCACCCCACCTGTAAGGCGCCTCGGCCACGACGCCCAGCCTGTCAGCCCGCTAGATGCTGCCATCTTGGCACAACGTTTCCTGCGGAAGTAGTCCACAACCGCCCATCTCAGCCTCTCTGACCTCCCCGGGGAGTCACGGTGGAGTCCACAGAGGACTGAGGAGGATCAGCCCCCGAAACTGAACTAATACAGGAGCCTGAAACAAGGGTACAGATGGCTCCAGTTGTAGGTGGGGCTTTGGGTGGGCAAGGCTGAGCCTGCATGAGGAAGGCAGCAGAATAAACTGTAGATTCAGAGCTTCGCTCCTTATGGCCAGATCTTCCCACGAAACGTGGAAAGATCTGGATAAAGGTTCCTCACCCTCAGTCAGATCTCACTGTGCAACCAGCCTGATGGCTCGGCCCCACTCGGCTAACACAAGGCCACGCCCGGATTGTTGAAGAGACGATTGACCCCTTACTCCTCCTTATTTTGAATATCCCTGCTGTAACACTCTCCCCCTCAAACTCTGGATCTCCTGAGCAATACAGGACCAGAATCATGTAGCAACCCCTTCTCTTCCCAGTGTTTATGGTATTGCCTCAAGTCAGATCACCTGATCACAGATGTCACTTCTCTATACCTCCATATCCACCCTCCTCCTCTTCTTCCTCTTTATTATTCCCGCGTATCAACAACGATCCAGACTGGTCCTGTCTGTATCTCTGACTTCAAATCAATCTACCTCTCTGTCTCTCTTCTCTGTTGGTAAACCATGCTCACTGTTCTGAGACAAGGGATTGTAACAATGGAGTCTTGATGCCACCAGTGACATAAAGCATTAATGTTTTCTGTCAGAGTGAGAATGCGTTGAAACCTTTTTTTAAGTGGTTTCAAAAAATCTGAATAAGCTTTTTATCATAATAAGTAGCATGTTATCCCTACCTTAGGATTGAAGATTCTGAATATCAGAGAGTGTCCAAGCATCCTTTGATGTTGGCAGAATGCATCGTCTCCTGCTTTCGCTCATCCCTGTGGAAACTATTTTTAGCATCTAGGCAGCTAGTGTGAGGTACCTGGAAGTCACAATGCCAAGAACTGAATGGGAGACACTGTTGGATCCTCCCTGCCAAGGCATATTGATGGTAACGCTTCCTCAGTGCCATTATAGTGAAGATCAGGCACTGTTGTGTTTCTATTGCCAAAAATAATGTCTTAAATTTACTCTTCGCCAAGGAAACTGGTACCCACGGCCTCATTCAGAATCAAATGGCTTCCAGGTATTCCAACTTCCCTGTTTCTCTTTATCAACACAGATTATGGGACAAGTGTTATTCAGTATGAATGTGAACACTTTGATTTGTCTGCAGTATCCATGAGTGTGTGAGTATGAGAGCGTGTGTGTGTGTGCGTTTTTTTCTTGGGCCAGGCAAACATAAGAGTCTGCGAAGCTGTCGAGCTGTTCACCTCTGACACTCACAGACCCTTTAAGCTATCCTCCAATCATTGTGTTCTGTTGCGCGGCCCGCCTCAGTGCAGACACTGTGAAAACCTGAACAGGCTTTGCTAAGACAGGGCTTGACTGAATGTTTTAGCGATTTTTCATGAATGCTTTTATAGAGTAGAGGATATCACATATCTATTGCCGTTCTCAAGCCCATCTCTAGCTCAGCTTGTACATGCTTGCGTTATCTCACCATGCAGGCTCTTGACATAGAGACTAAGTGGTGGCTATAATACTGTAATATTTCATTGACAAATGAAAACACACACTCAAAGGTTTTCTGTTGAATTGCTTAGGGATGCATTCTCTCTTTTCCTCTAAGGGTTTCTTTGCACCATGGCAGAGCTACTAACCAGTGACTGTTAGGCATCTGTACACTGCTACCTGCCTTTGCTTCTTGGTACCTGCTTTAGGCTGACTAGACTTCTTCCTATTTAAAACTGCATGAACATAAACTCTGTGTTTCTTTTCAGGTGTCTCTTTGTCCCCCTCCCTTGTAATTTCATGTTGATTTATTTATTCACTTGTGTAGCTCCCCCAAACACCCCAACCCCCAAACCACTGGGGCTTGAAACCCACTCACTGAGGATGAAAAAGTTCCTTGAATTGGAGATTCATAGTGATCCTGAGTGGGTGAAACAAGCCCCAAATATTTTCTCTCTCAGCTTTAAGACGTGTTGTCACCTTCTACAGTGGTTCTCAGTTTTTTCTCTGCCACATCTTGAAAGAGTAGCATCTCTTTTTTTGTGTTTTCTTTATTTTTGGGTTAATCATTTTCTTGCCATTTTACCACAAACTCTGTGGTCAACTTAAGCTACACTAATAAACAAGACTGACCTTTGCATAGATATATTTTTTACACAAACAACATTATACGCAGACATTATCTTAATTTCCAGGAGGTTTTCTTTTCTTTTTTTAAGTGTATTTCGGTTTTCTGTCATTAAACCTCCCAAAATCCCAGCACAAAGCTGCACCCTCTGGTCAGTATGTAAATATGCTCCATCATGACTGCACCAGTCGTATAGTATGTAGTTCCACCAACTTAAATACTCAACATACTGATTGACGTGCATTATGGGCCACGTTGGCTATCCACCACCACATCCAGAGGCTAGAACATGGCATGAAGAGAGCTGTGAGCTTTCTCCCACTTCAATGTGAATCCCATGGGTGAACAGCAGTATTGTAGTAGTCTAGATTGTTCTTCTGAAGAGGGTGTTAAATTAAAACACCATGATAAAATCGTCGTAGCCCATCCCTGACACTACACTTCAGATCAGAGACTACAGGTTCAATGGATTCTTGATGTAAATGTTATTTTTGTTCCTCTAACTCAAGAAGTGTTTCACCTTCTAGCTCGTGGATTGTACCACACTCAATGTTTGTTTTACACAGCTGTATTGGTAGACTGGTGTGGACTGAAAGCATGGAAGTAGTGTGAGGTTAAACTCTGTGTAAAACATGTGGCTGTTGCATGATTTTAACTCGCAAGGTGTGCCAACCGATGGAGAATTTGATGATGATATAGATACATTGTGATGGAACAAGTGGTCAAATTTAATTAATTTTCTGATTTTCAGTTCGATGATTTCCCCAGCTTCTAAAGTCTTGAGTCTTGAGTATATAACAAATATACTGCAGACTGTTTCAACTGGAAACTTGGAGTAGGGTTTGATATGTGGTGCAGTTTAAACCCAATGGGATTATGAGTTGTGCGCTGCTTGGTCGACATGGGTATCTAGATACAGAAAACTGCGTAATTGTACAGATGAGAAACACGTTTGTATAAAAAACATATTTTTCTACTTCATCAGATCTCTACATGCATGTCAGCAATAAACTTTGATATGGAAACATTCATCTGTGTTACTACTGTGGTCTTTTTCTGCCAGTAGAGGGAGCACTTTCTTCAAAAGTAGAACTAGTCTTCAGAGGCAGCTGTGTTTGAAAACATTTTACTGAATGTTCCTCTTTGTTTTCATCCAAATATCTTTCTGCCAGATGTGCGTAATACATCTTCCAGAAAATGTTCAGATGAACAGTGCCAGCCTTCTGTATGTGCTTTTAAATAATGTGGTTTCAGGTTCTGAGGGCGAGACTTGTATGAAGAATGAAATGAATATAGAATAATTGAGCCTCTGTGCCTCTAAACCTCCACAGTCTTGTGGTGAGGCTGGTTTTTGGACCAGACTAAGGTAGACGTGCTGAAACAGGAAGCCTCTTGCAGACTTTGACAGCATCAGGAGACCCTGTGGGCTGCTCTACGGGTCCCCCACCTCACCCCAGGTCTTTGAGCACACACGCACCCTCCTGAGCGGGGCATTAATTCCATTAAAATACATGTCATGCCTGCCAGAAAGTCCTTACAGATACACATGGAAACCTCATCAAAGAAAGCCTGATAGACATGCTGAATGAAATCAGACAATGTCACTGCAATATCTGCTGAATACACTTTTAAAAATGAGGCTTAAGAGCAAGAAAATGGTGCTAAAGAAACCAAATAAGAACCCCACAGTTTAAAAAAACAAATTTGAGGATCAGACCTGTGACCTCTGTCAATTCCACTCAATAAATATCAACCAAATCCCCCAAAATCTGTGCTAACTCACTCAAACGAAGAATAATAGAGTCCTGGGTAACCTTTCCCACCTATCCATCCAAGGCTTCATCTCCCCAATGGATCATTAAAACCCCTCTCCCAACATTTCAAGCTGGGAGGAGAAGTCTCAGGGGTCAAAGTTGCTCTGTCCCCATAAACTCAAACCAGCTGGACTCGGGGAGGTCCATCCTGGAACAAAAAAAAGGGATTATTCATTAAAGACGACGTCAGACAACGGCAATGCTCTTGCATAATTACCTTAGAGAGCATTACACGTAGGTTTCACAAGGGAAACACAGGCTGAATCCAGCTGGACAGGGTTGATATAGGATAAACAGGGACACACATTTCCAGATGTGTGTATGCAGCAGTCACAATGTGCCACAATGTTGTTACTGGTAGCTGTGTATTTAATTATTGAATGGTTAAAAATGTATTAGGAATAATTAATTCACATACACAGCTGCCTCTGCTTTGTGGTTATAACTGTTTGTCTGACAGAGCATGTGAATGTATCTCCAGCTGCGCCTTGCATGCTCAGGCTTTATGGCCTCCAACTGACAAGACACCGCAGCAAACATAAAACTAAGAGCGAAAAAAAAAAAAAACGTGACTGTTTACAACAGTGAGTAAGAAATGTTATGTTCTCACAGCTGTTAGAGAAAAGGATCAAGCTCAAAGGGTTTAACATCAAATTTCATGCTATTGCATTCTCAGGGGAATACAAAGAATGTACTTGTGGATGATTTATTTTTACAGTACAATGGTGTAAAAATCCAGCTGTAAAAAACACAACAAGAAAAGTTATTTTTTATATTTATTCTCCAGAAGTGATGATAACATTTATTATGGTACTGTGATCAGTAAAAGATAGGAAAAAAGTTTCTCTTGCAACTTGGAGTGCTGTTGATTTGTTAACACAGAACTTGTTTCTAGGAAACTAAACATGTATTCCCATTTCTTTTTGCTGATACCTTAAGACTCATAAAGCAGAAGAGAAGATGACATTAGCAGCATTTTGATATGAACTCACAGTCCTGCTCCACAAAGATCATTTTTGTTGGCGTGCTCTCATGGCCACTAAGCAGAACTTGGTGCACATCGACCCCCCCTATGAGCAGCAAGAAGGGAAAACATCTGTTACAAGTCTTTAGTCTTTTATTTTCACTTAAATTGTCTAAACTTGTGCTCCTCTTATGTGTGTAAAAGTACAGGATCTGATGTGTAAAGCCTTGTACTGATACGCCCTTTCGGAGCGATAATGTGTGACACTGAAATCAGTTTCCACTAGTAAAGCTCTGCTAACATGATACCTACGTGTTAGACAATAAAAAAACACAAGGTAACAAACCCACATCTCTTCATACTCTCCCCACATTAAAGAGAGCAGCCTAATTCAGCACCAGACAGAGACTCTAAATGTGGTTGTTAAACTGGTGCCAGCAGAAGAGGAGACTTTGTTGTGGTACTTGAAATGTGGCGTTGCTCCATAGTGATGTGAACACAGAGCGGCAGAAATACATTGTGATGATCTTTCTGCTCCTTGTAGTACTCACTTAAAGAAATGTGTTAAAATAGCTTGACAAAAACTTAGTGTTTATCTATCTATCTATCTATCTATCTATCTATCTATCTATCTATCTATCTATCTATCTATCTATCTATCTATCTATCTATCTATCTGCTCCATCTCTGTCTCCTAGATCCTGTCTGCTCACATCAAGTGAAGCTCTTCCAATGTGGCGTTGGTGTCTGATGTTAGCTCCGTTAGTCATGTCCATGAATAGCATGATGCTACTCTGCCCTCTGGTACTCCCTCTGTTGCTGGGTTAGCACAGCTAGCTCGTTCATCTTATTGGAGATAGATCTTGAGTTCCCAATAACGATGGATGGAAGGACAGGTCCATGTCGTCACTTCTTTGCTCACACCTGAGTACCAGCGCGACATCCTCACCTCCTCCTCCTCACCTTGTGGGAAGACATCAGGCCTTACACCAGTTAGCATTGACATGCTACAGGCTGCTAACAGCTAAGTTCACATGTAAACAATGCAGCCATGGTTACATGTAGGATCTCCAGACAAACACAGGATCAAAAATAGTAAAAAAAAAAAATATCACTGAAGCCACAAAAAGTTTGGTGTCCATGACCAAAAAAATGAGCCATACAAAGTAATGATCCACTCCAAATATAAAGATTACGAAAAAGAGACAAAAAAATTGCAAGTCACTGACTGACCAGGTAAAAGACAAGGATGTCTGAAGATGAAACTAAATGGAAAAAAAAAATGAAAATCACACATTTTATTCTTCTGTGACGGATAGTTGAACAGTATACACTTTATTTGAAAGGTCTGCAGCTTTAAATTAGATGTTTTTTTCATGACTATTTAGGCATTAAATACAGTAAATACAGATTATTTTTGCCTATCTAAAAGAACCATCTAGCAAAAAAGGAGAAACATTTTTTCATGAATATTTGAATGATGCAGTCCAAACTGGAGTTAATAAAGGGGACGTTGTCCATTGAAATGAGTGAATGCTTAATTTTAAAGGTACACCGGGAAAAAAAATTACAGTTGCCCCTTCCAAAAAAATTCAAAGTCTAAACCATGCCCGTTAAATATCGTTCCAATATGAACACACACGTTCAAAACACACACATGCTTCCTTGTTCACCTTGTGGTGGGCTGTTCTCATAGTGCTGACAGGAGGGACAAGGGCTCCCATTGACACCGTCACCCTCCTCCCTGCAAGGCCAGATGTTCAGCGTTAGCGGGCAGTTTGAAAATGACACACTCATTCTTGTGCCATTTTGGATTTCCCAGAGTGTCTCTGATGGACCAGACGAGGAGATGAAGGAGGATTAGTGTGCGAATAGTTAGACGTGCATTTGTTTGATTCAGTGGAAGAAGTTCAAAAATAGCTTTCTCACTCCATCACCAGCTGGCCTCCGTCTCCTCCCCAGCAAGATTTAAGCAAGAACACAATTCCTCAACACCAAATAAAGCCATGTGCTGGTAAAATATGCAACGATCCCATGGATCGTTTCTGCGTCACATCAGAAAGCGTCGCAAGTGATGAAGTGGACGATCATAATTATTCAGTATTCCAGGATGTCACCCTTTAAGAGACAAGAACCAAAGGTGTTTCATTCTCTCTGGGACACAAGACAGGGTTGCAGGGTGATGCAAAACAGCTGTAAACAATCTCCTGCTGCACAGTGATGACTTTCAGATGATTCTGAGTTAGAAGGTCAATCTTTAGGACTGCATGGGGCCTCCTGGGAAGATTCATATCCACATTTAATAGCACACAATAAGTTAAGGAATGGTATGTTTGGGGACTAAACAATTGAACAGAGATAAATGTTTGTGCCTTGTGTCTCTGGATTAAGTTTAGTGCTGGAGCCATTTTCATGTCACATAGCCTATTTAATCAGTGCATGCTTGTAGGATCTAAAGTCTCAAATAGCAGTCAAAAGTTGGTCCCAATTTTCAGCCTCATCTCCCAAAATATTATTCAGTAATAGTGTGTCATATTCAATTATCTCTTCCTGTGACACTTACGACGTGAAGGGTTTCAAAGGAAACATTTTCTCGGGCTGTTTGCTGCTTTTACAATGATTAAGATTCTTGGATGAGCTGCAGCACAGTTTCCAGCTGTGCGCAAAATGTGATTGTGTGATTAGTAAAACTTTGTGTCACTTATGTGAAACGGGAGACTCTTCCACTTTAGACTGATGAGATAATGTATTCTTAAACATTATAAAAACATGACCTCATTCATTTAAAACCAAGGGAGACTAATAGATCCTGTCTGACATGGACTCACTGATGAAGCTGTTTGGTTTTAACCAAATTTCACATGACAGAATCAGGTCCTTACAAAAGTGGAAGACCACGACGAAACAATCTAATGTGTACTCTGATATCTACGATTTCTCGACTAGAAGCTCTTCAAATTATCTATAATGTCAAATATATTCACACCAATCATCTTCTGACCAGTTACAGTTGTTGTCCATTGGTAGAGATTCAAACTCTTTAACAGCTGTCATCTATCAGCACAATCAGCAGTAACAAAGAAAACTCTGTGAATGTATGATGTGGAAAAACTCAGCCATCTGTCCTCACCTTTCTGCTTCTAATGATGTTATAGCTCACATCACTTTCTGTCTCAGACACATAGACATAAACACAAGAGACAGGCATATTATTAAAGCAGATTATTTACTTTGCTCGTAGCAGCTGCTGCTGTGAGTGCACAAAGTGAATGAGGGATGTTTTAAGTGCTTTAGAGGGACATGAGAGCGATATTTGGGGAGTAAAAATTCCATTTGACAGGAAATACTTGGCCTCTGTCAGAGGATAACTTTAGATACTGGAATCACTTTTCTCCTGTGTCTAATGCTAACTTTTGCAGATGTTTTAAGAATGCTAATGCTAATTTACCAGTCATAGGTACAAACCAGTCACTGGATAAATATGGACGACATGCCTCCATGTCAAAAACAAAGCCAAAATGCAACATTTAGTACACTGTTGACATATTTTGGTTGCATGTTTAGAAGCATTCTGGTTCCAGCTAGCAGATTGTTACCTGCAGTTTTGTCTCACCACAACACACATTTAACTTAATGAAAAGTGGCACAGATCCCTCAGGTCCGTACAGTCCACCTCAGAACAGATTCTTGTGCTAATTTGAGATGGACATGCATTGGTTAAGTACGTTTAATGATTCATGTTTTAAGGATTTGTTACTATTTGCTTTTTTTTACCTTCTTTTCTAACTTAGGAAAGAGCGCTGAGGGAGCTAACATTTGTCCGCAGACCTGTCAGTCATGGTCTCACTGCTTTTCCGTATCAAATGAAGACTTGAAGACTCATAAAGACTTCGCTTTTCTGTAAGATTATCACTTTCACATGTGACTTTTTCAAAAAATAAAAGTTCTAGTTTGACTTGTGTCTATTATAATAAAGCAACAGTGGGAGGTGTAGTTCAATCACCTGCCATTTGTTATCCTCCCTGCCACACTATTGTTAGCATGCAAATGTAAATGCTAGCTCGCCGAACAGTTGATGCCAACAGATGAAGGCTATCTAGTCCAAGCATTTTTGAAAATATATTTTATGAATGTAAATGCTAAAGTTGGAAATAGTGCCCTGTTTGATGTAGCATATACATAAAAAATTAAAGGCTGCTGATTAATATCATTTTAGCTGATTTAAAAAAAAAAAGTGATGCAACTTAAAAAAAAACAAAAAACATTTGTGACATACCCCCATTTGAGAATCACAGGTGGAACAGACAGCTAAATGTTTTCAGTCAAAACAAGTATTCAAACCCATCTTTAGCTAATTTTGCTGTTAGCTAGGTGGCATAAAATATTAGCCAACAGTGCAGGCTTTACATACTATGTCTTTCATTACTTCCCAATGATAATGTTAGCTTAATGTGGTTATGGTACGCTACAGCTTTTTGTTGGTGGTGGGTTATTGCATCTTCATTTTACTTGATGTAAGGCCCAATGTCTCTTGATTTTCTTATCAGCTGCTTGACAGTCAAGACACAGTGACATGCTAATGGTTTTTATGGCTAATACAACTGAGCAGCAAATTTCACACACATATTTGAACTAATGCTGGGGAACTACAGCTAAGAAACAGCACATGGTGCTAGCATTGTTTACATTTTTTCTTGGTCATGATAAATCCAGATGTTTTTGACCAAGAAAGCCCAACTGAAAAACAAATGACATACTAATCAGACTCCACTTATTGGTATTTTCAATATCAATTTGTAAATCAAAGTTAATATTTGTTAAAGATGTTGAACAAAGTAAATATCACCAGTTAGCTTAACACAGGGCTAGATAGCTGCTAGCTTGACCTCAAACCCTTGCTATGTGTTCCATAACAAACAATGTCTGTTGTTCCAATCTACCAAAGCCTTCTGTTTTTGTTCATTTAACATCTGCATCACAGGAAAAGTTGTGAAATGGAATGTCATATATGGAACTTCAAAAAAACATTTCACACGAGGCTTTTCCTGCTTACAATAAAATAAATCTAACAACAGCTGACTGCATTTGTGCAGTATTAAGGGAAATACAGCTGCTGACCAGAACACAGGAGGGATAAAAGTCTTATTTTGCCTTCAGGCTTTATAATTTGGCTTTTCTTCTGTTTGCAGCTTTCTTAAGAAACAGCTCTTTTCTCTTGAACATCACAAGGTATAGTCAGCTGAACACATTCATAGGGCACTGAGTTCTTGCATTGGTTTGTAGGTGTTCAACAAGTGAATCATTCGCAGAAATCAAGTGATTTTACTTAACAGGAGAATGTGGAGGAAAACGAGGCCCACCAGCTCTGTTTCGAGAAACCACAAGGCTTTGTGCTCGTCATTCTTCCAGTAAAGAAACCAGATTTACCAAAAACGATAAATGAATTCTATCTCTCACATCCTCCTCCACTCCTTCATCCTGTATCTGTTTGTGGCAAGCAGCCCACGGATTTCCTCTCACTGCCCCTTCAAACGGCAGTGCTGCTGTGGGCGGCTGAGACATGTCTCTTTTTGTGTGAGCTGTAAATAATTTCTTCAATCACAGAGTCTTACTTCAGAGCCCAGTTTAATCTCAGAGACTTACATCAAAGTACAGGATGAGGCAGATGGGCTGTGCGAGACGAAGAGTAAGAGCACATCTCTGCAACTTGGGACAGACACTGCAACTAAGCTTAAATCACAACATTACTGAAAAGTAAAGTAAAATATTAACAAATGTATTGAATCACTCTTTGGAGATGAAAGAATGTACAGCACAGACAATATTTAGAGTTTAGATTGTATACTAAAGTGCCTTTAGCTATATATCTCTGCAACCACATTGTACATTTTCAACTTTGTGGCATGAGAATGAAAGATGTGAAATTCAAGAATAGAAAAGCAGAAAAAAACACCTACAACAGTCATGGAGATCTTTCTTTTTCACCCACAGTTTCTGTTTCTGTCTGAGCCATCACTCTTCCCACCATGAGCCAAACAGAGCCGGAGGTTATGATTATGGGCTCCCTGGGTAATGCTTGACTGACGGCTCAGGTCTATTCCCACTCAGTCGGGGAGCAGCGGGTGCATGGTGGTGCTTATAGTACATACCGGGTGACAAACATTCACATAGGGTGTAATTCTTGTGGTCGTGTCCTCGGCCCCAGTGAGGAATGGGTGGAGTGCCACTCACTAAAAGCAAACCAGGATTCCCCAGTGGTGCCAGGCACCCATGAAGAAGGAACAAGTCTGGACCAAACTCTGGTTTCATGCTGGCCTAGATGTGAATTCCTCTGGGGTTTGGTTTGGGATCGGGCCCATCCTGACTGCTGGTGGTACAGTGGTGAGATGAAGGAAGTGGGGCAGGATTCTGAGGAGGTCTGCAGGCTGCGCAGAATATGTTCATGTTTCAGGTGTGCTGTGTCTGCTGCCTTACTCAGCAGACTGTTTCTGGGGTTTTGGTCTTGTGGTTGCTGTCCATCATTTTGGATGTTTGTTTTTGTTGAAGATCAGTCTGGGGTCTAACTTGGTCGGTCATTAAGATTCCAAGCAGTAAGTGCTCTAACAGTCAGGAAGAAGAAGATTTAGCTTCCTTGAGTCCTTGAGTAAAACATATCATGTAATAGACAAATTAAACAGGAAGTATAAATACTACGTGAAAACATGGTGGAAACCCTGTATTTAAATGTGACTTCAGAAATACACACTATACAAGTTATTAATGAAAGTATAAAAACTGATAGCCATCCATTCAGTACATTTTTCTGGTTAAAGATGTGTTATTTTACAGTGCACTACACAATACAGGCCAAGCCAAATGTATTATTTACCAAGCATGTACAACTTCAGAGCATGTCCCCTATGTACCATGGATGCTTGAGTGTTGGACACTAAGGTAACACAAAAAGTAGCCAAATTAAAGTGCTTTGAGTAACAACAGTGAAGACTTCCTAGTTTAGTGGCATAAAACAATTTACTCCACAACAAGTTGTGATTGGTCATATTGAGTCGTAATTGTACTGTTGAAATGGTTCGATGTGACTACATCAGATCTAAAGAAGACAAATGTGACTTTAGGGTATTATGATACCAATTCTGTAAAAATAAAAAAATACAATAAATAAATAGATACATTTGAGAAATAAATGATGAAATAATAAAATGAATAGAAAGTAATGTACACTCTGTATATGATATGATTTTTTGTAAATCATTAAAATCCTTTGTTTAATTGAAAAAAGTAAAAATACAACACTGAAACTGCACTTTTTTATTCTGTAACGGAAAATATATGCACACCATAAGTTTGACACCAGCAAAAAAGTAAAAAACAAAAAACAAAAAACAAATTGGATAGGGATTAGAAAAAAAAAAGTTGTGTAACACTGAAAAGATATATATTAAAATAATAAATAAAGAAACAAAATTAGGAACACACTACAAAAGAGTTTAAAGAGGCAGAGTCTCTCAGAAGCTATAGAATGTTTTATCAGCTACAACATCTTCAGCATAAACATCATTAAAAGATTCATAAAGAGCCACAACCCATACTGGATGGCTGTGAGTTTGAGGCCCTTAGGCAGCACTGCATGTAAACAGACATGGCTCTTTAGTGGAAGTCACTGCTTAGTCACAAAACAACTTTTCATAACTAGCGCCTGATGTGAACATATTTTTTTCTTTTCTAACTTAATCCACAAATGCAGGTTGAAAGTGTGCCATGCAAAGTATATAAACATGTTCCAAAATGCCAGTGACTTTCTGGGCCTAAGCTCATTTAAGACTGACAGAGATGAAGGGGAAAACTGTCTATTGGTCTGAAAAAAAAAATCTGATTCATTTTTGGAAATTTTATTTTTTGAAATTAGGGTAAAAGTAATTAAAGAGCACCTAGTTCAGACCTTTGAGGATGATTAAAAGGCAATTATCCCTGTTTGTTAATGTGGATCTTGTAAATATAAACATCTTAAATGTAACTTGAAGTCCCAACCACACATTTAAAAACTGATTGCCAGTGACTTCATAGCACCATCTGACATCCTGTCGGCCAAGCTGAAGTTTACAGCCTGCTTAAAGATTCTAACCAGTTAAGGTTTTTTTTTTTTTTTTTTTGGTTAATCAATTAATTTTTTTTGTTTGTTTGTTAAATGGGAAATTGGTTTCTCATCTTTTCTTCTTTAAATATATCTTTCACATCTTCTTTGCTTCCTTGCTAACCTCATTCCTTCAAGTTCCAAAGGTCAAAGGTATCTTTATTGTCCACACAGGGAAATTTGTTTGCAGCTGGTGACAGGCAAGGCAAATACAAAAAAAAAGAATATTCCACATGAAATACATATGACACAAAACATGAAACATGAAGCCCAACAGAGATTTGCCAACGGTGAGATAAGAGATGATAAGAAGATAATAAAGATAAAAGGGGATAAAAAAGGGATTAAAAAAAAGACAAAATCGATAAAGTACCATGCAAATACAGTGTGAATAAAGTTCCATACTTGTAAAAGTAAGAGGTATTGGGTTCTACACATGTAGCTGTGCTGTTTTCTGCAGGTGCTCTCTTTGAACATGCCAACGGTGAGATAAGAGATGATAAGAAGATAATAAAGATAAAAGGGGATAAAAAAGGGATTAAAAAAAAGACAAAATCGATAAAGTACCATGCAAATACAGTGTGAATAAAGTTCCATACTTGTAAAAGTAAGAGGTATTGGGTTCTACACATGTAGCTGTGCTGTTTTCTGCAGGTGCTCTCTTTGAACATGTTATAAACATGTGTTCTGTCAAACTTTGCTACTACCCAGCTTATTTTAACACTCCCTTTGTATGCACTCAGAGATGGTCAATGATTTATTCATGAGAGGCACATGCTTCTTCGAGTGTTTGAAAACCATTTAGCACTTTGACAGAAATAGATTACAGCATGACTTACAGCACTCACAGGGTGTGTACTTTGGCTCTGTTTGGATTAAGAAAATGAAGACCTGCTCCCTTCATGCTGTTTTAAAAGTGGGTTCTGCCTTTTGTGCGCTCTCTTTAAATGCAGCGGTGGCTGAACGTCTGTCATTTCCTCTGAGAAAATAAGTGCATTTGAGACATGTGGCTTCGACGCCGTATCATTTTATTTTTTTCTGGAAGTGACGCACAGGGTTTTGTGTGAAGTGCTCTGAAATAACAAGGATAAAGGAGCCGTTTCAGAAGGCTGAATATTACACAGATAAAATCTCTTCCTGCGATAATTACATTCAGGTCCTCACAGAGCCTTTGTAACGCAGGGAACACTTAAGCCTCTGCAGTGCTTTTTTTTCTCTGTGTGTTTAATTTTGACCTGTAACCCTTTACGGTCATAATTTCTCATGATACAAAAAGACTTTTCAAATTACATGTACTTAAAAAAATGTAAGACTGTAAGTCCAAATGTTCCTCCAGTAGGTTGAAACAGAAATAATAAATCATGAAACATAGAGTAGACCTCCACCTCACTTAGCTTCCTAATTAATAATTTGGGTGTGGTCAGAGCTAAAGCTTTACATTTATTCTATTATTCAAAAGTCCCATACTATGCTCCTTTTTTGCAGTTTAATATGGATCATTGATGTCTTCATGAAATGGTAGTAACATTTTTTGGTCCAAAAACCCAATAAATCAAGCACAGCAGCATTGTTTCCAGGCTCTCATAGCCTCTATGTTCAGAACAGTCTGATTTAGTGGGTGCGACCTTGATATGTAAATGAGCCACAATGTTTAGAAAACAGCGAAGCTCATTTAGCGTAACATTACAGACTAAAACAACAGGTTAACCCCAGCTAAAGTTAGCATCCTGAAGCTAACACAGAGACAGGGGGGCACTGAGGAAAAGCTCTTACATCTGCTCCACAGCACACAGCATTTAAAATACTCACATTTCCAGGGTCCGAGGTTTGTTGGCAGATAGTTGGTCATGCACCTGGATTCAGGACCAGTCTATTCGCTAGCCCTCTGTTGTACTGTCCAAAGTTGGAAAAGCAGTCGGTCGTGAAGTGACTAGCACACATATGCACAGTTTTACTAAGTGTAGCTGGAACATTTCCCTCATAAATGAACTCTAGCCTCTTAGACTTGTCTTATTCCAAGATGGGAAGCTTGTGCATGGAACTATGTGGCTGTTTACAGCCAACAACAAAGCAGTGATGGCTCTTCAACTTTGGCATTCTCCTCCCGGGAAGAGCAGTGGGTGGGTGGGGGTTAAAGTGATTTTTGCATAGTATGGGACCTTTAAAGGAACAATGAATCTAAATTAACATTTCAGTGTAGCATGCCAGAGTTAGCCATAAGGCTCGCTTTCATTGGTAGCATTGAGGACAGACATTAAGAATTGATGGGTGTAAGTCTCAACAATGGGTTCAGTGTTGATCACGCAAAGTTTAACCCTGCCGTTGTGATGGTTACACCACTGCACTTTTGAACGGCACATTTCACTGTAAAAAAAACTATGACTTTAGTAATTCTAAAGTAAAATGCACTTTGTTTCAAACAGTATGAAAATATCACCAACATACCTCACGTTTCAGCTACCGTCTGTGAATAAAGCACGCAGGGGCAGTTGGTTAGACTGATGTCTGCAGGAACTGTATCCCAAAATGCACTTGTTATAGAGTGTGCGACTTGCCACATACCTATTGATGAAACTAAATAAAGTTAACTACAGCATGTCTCCATGGATAGCACAGGACTTGTCCTGGGATATGAAACCAAAAAGTGGAACTCTTGCAAAGTGCAAAAATGTGTTCAGCAGAGGTCATTGTATTTCAGAGATTACTCCTTTTTTTATAATCCTTCCAATGAAACTTATTTTTACTTTTAAGTTCATTCAGTGTCTTTACAGTCTCCTGACCTTGTCAAAGACTGTGAAACAAATCTCAGTTTTGATTGGTGAAGAATTACCTGTTATGTCTGAAGTCTTTCCATGTAGTCATAATAAAACTTGGACTCCTATTTGACCGAAACAGTTCAATCATCTCTAAAAACACTTTGAACCAGATCCAGTATTTTGGTGCAGGAATCTCGTTGTAAATGACTTTAAAACAGGCCTTAAAAAGGGTCTGTTGTCCAACATCTACCATCACCAACACCTCAGCAGCAGAGTAAGAGGATTTTATTCCAGGAGCAGCAGGATTTCAGACAGCAGGAGAGATTGATGATTAAAAAGACAAAATCACATGGACCTCAAACATCTTTCTTTCGAGCTGACGAATCATTCGTGCTCATGTAGGTGTAAATATTTGGATGAAAAGACTATTTTACCATCTCTATCACATGTTTCATTACACACCAAATGGTGTGCTGGCAAATACATCTTTTGTTTTGTTTTGTTTTGTTTTATTCCGTTTGGACGAGGTGTCAGCTGTGCTTATTCTCCAATATGTGTTAAAACTGGCAGAACAGCCTGTTGTTTGGAGTTCAAGACTTCAAGCTGTGTTTATTGGTTGTGCTGCACACTTACTTGCATGCATCATTTCTCTCTCACACACACTGGTGCTGCCCATTTAGAATGCAGTAGTTTATTTTTTCCACTTACATAAACTTAACGATTGAGTTTGGCAGATTGCACATCTGGCCTCACTGATCCTCCAGGCTAAATTTCACCTTAATACTGTAATCTCCTAGTAAGTATGATGAAAATACTCTCAGGTATTGACCTAGAAACTTTCTTGGACACAAGGAATCTCAGTAGAATTTGGAAGCTGGAATTCATGTTTGCGAGTCAACAATTTCAGTAAATGCTCATGACAGAAAGTTTGAAACATAATGTTGTACTTGATGTGGGTCCTGTCTGTTTAGTGAAAGTAAAAGCAGACAGGAGACTTCTCTCCGTCTTAATTTAACAGACATCTTTCTCATTTTATTCTATCTTAACAGGTTCTTGGTGTTTTGTCTGCTATGATCTTTCTTTCTTTAAAGGAGATTGTTCAAACTTAACATGTGCAGACTATCAAACACACATTCATAATCTCTGTCTGTAAAAAATGGGTCCATAACTAACTAATTCTCCTATTTAGTTCTCCTAAGTATTTTCAAAAAGTGTAATTCCCACTCTTTAACAGTCATGTTACAACATAGCTACTGCCTTCTGGAATAAACTGGAGATAACGCAAAAGAGGCACCAGTGAGTCTAGGCGATACACATTTTGCAGGTAACTGTTCATTTATGTGGAAGTGGTTGTTGATATAGCTCCTTAAGCTTTTGAAAATCCCAACAAGTGGATGTTACTGGGGTAGTTTTGCTGACAGCTTAACCGTTTACATCCGCTTTCCAAAACCAAAGACTAGCAATGCCTGGCCCATCGTGTTGCAAAACAGATTCGAACAGAAAATTCTTATCACATGCTACACTTTTCCTCAGTCAGCAGCTGACTTAATGGGATTAACCCATCTTATGTTGTACACAAGTAACTACTTTAAAAAAAAATTACAAAATATAAAAAAACCCAACAACTACAAAAAAAATCTTGGTGTATACATCTCTTCTGATTCTATTTTTCATACTTTGAGTGCTTATGTATGTATTTCATATTGTTCAACTGGCTCTTGCATTTGCTGTTGTAGCACCACAATTTCCCAGTCTTTGGTCAATAAAGTTATTCTATTCTATTCTATTCTATTCTATTCTATTCTATTCTATTCTATTCTATTCTTTTCTTTTATATTCTTTTCTATTCTTATAGCAATGTTTGCTAAAACAGACATAAGGACCAATACGAAACGAAGTAGAACTGGGCAGGAAAACTTTTCTAACAGAGTAAGCTACAGTAAAGAATGACCTGAAATTGAGGTTGTGGACTCTGAACAACTGCAGAATGACTTTCAAACAGTGCTCAAGTTAGAGGAAAACACCCTCCAGGAAAATATGCTGAAAGGGAGCTACATTTTTTGCAGCTCTGCTCTGTATTTATCAAAGCTCTGTTTTATCGTCAGTAAAGAAACCCGACCAGAAGATGTGTGCTGGAAAACCATATAGAGGAATGTGTAAGGTACTGTGATTTTTCTTGGAGGTCAAAAGCATATTTCACTCCAACCATTTAATTTCCCGTTAATACACTCTCTCCATCCTCATGTTACACTTAATGCTTCAGTTCCTCAGATTGGATCCAGGAGAGTTCTGGTCTGAAGGCAAGTGGAGCAGACTTCCTACTGTGAGAGGAGAACTGTCTGGGGAGGGGGGGTCACGCAGTCGTGCTTGCTTTGTAGTCAGACGCCACACAGCTGCAGCGCTGGAATTTTATGCTCTCCAGAGGAGATGTTTATTACCTTTCAACCAAAATACAGCAAGAAATGAGAACTCCTAGGGGAGAGAGTGGAGGGGTGAAACTCAGGATGCCTATCTGGCATTTTTCAGGAATCCTTTTCAACTAGTTTACTAAAAAGCAAGATTTTAAGACTTGCATGCTTAGAAGAGCCTGCAAATTGAGCAACTTTGCAACTTTCTAAAGCACACATGTGGGTATGCATCTCCCTCGTTTCTCAAGATGGGAGGTGGCTCACTCCATCACTGATAAGCATCATACTACGCTGTTGCAGCATAAACTCTGGGGGCTTGAACAGGAAACTGATTTATGAAGCTTTGCTGGTTTGTTTGCTTCCAAGCATGCAGCCCGAGCGTAAACACCCTGACACTGCACAAGCTGATTACAAGTAAGGCAGATGGTTTCCACTTCAGGGGAGTCATGTTTTGCATTCTCCTGTCACGGGACAGCTTAAAAATGCAATGCAACACACACGCATGCACACACGCACGCACACATTCATGAGTTTGTAGGCACGCATCAAACTCACAAGATTCACTTTGTGCATTCCCTTAACTAAGAGAAGCCTCTTCATCAGAGAGTTCAAAGGTGGATATTTTAGTTGTGAGTGAAGTGTTACATCTGCACACGTTTCAATCCCTTCATTTCTAAATCAAAGACATACATTTCCATCTGTACAGTGGAAATCCCCACATGTTTAATCTTGGTATGACCTTTTGGAGCTGCAGACATCATGCAGAGATGAAACGGTTCATGAACTCAGTAGCTCCACTTTTTGATTGACTCTAATATATTCCCAGTGCCTGAAGGTGGTGATAACTTGCTGTAAGACGGTGCTTTGATACGCTTTGACTGTGCACAAAAAGATGTGATCTGTCCTGTACATGTCTGCTCTTGCTCCTGCCCCTCACAGAGAGGAGTAAATCATTAAGCACTTTGGCTGCCAACTCGAAAGGTGTGAAAGCATGCACCAAGGATCAAGCCTGGATGCTGACGGATGAGGAGCTTTCAGAGCTACCTTCCTGTGACACTCAGTCAGTGGTTTGCAACCAAACAAATCTGCAGCTGAAAAGGAAGGTCATGCTTTCCTGCAGGCTAACAAAGTTCCCTGAAAACAGTTTGTGACTTTAAAGGCTCCCTGGGTCCTGAAAACAGAGCGAGTGACAAACTTGTTCTGGCACAATTATGAGCTGCTCGGTCACTTTTTGACACCCTCCTGCTCCTCTGACTGCGCGGTAGTGTCAAAGTGCTTGTTTTCAGATAAAGAGCGACTCAGCTTGTTATCACAAGTGTCAGTGTGTGTTGACTTTGACTGCAGGGGTTTGTTCCGGTAAAGAGGTAAATGACCAACAGGCCACAGCAGTGACTACAGTCCAGATGGATGCCTCGAACCCGAAACTGTTGATTTAGCCAACCATGAGTCAACAGTTCCCCGCAGAGGGGGGCGGCAGAGTGGAGAGGAAGTGCTATGGTGTTGAACGATTACATGGAGCTTAAGCTTGTAGGGTGGGGGGCAAACAGGAAACGGATGCTCGAGTGATTCAGAGGCAAAAAAGTGTTTGTTGTGTGCCACATGATGTGGATGTGGCTGTAATTAAGTGTGTTTGTGCAAAATTGCAACATTAGCGTGCACGAGAATGTGCACACATGCCGCTCCTTTAAGGAGTTCTCACTGCAAGGATCTTAACTTTCAGAGGGAACAAAAGAAACCCTGACTGACACTTTGTCCATACACTAACATCTCGATTTCTCAAGATCTTCACACAGTGCTCCTTCAACCCTCCTCTTTGAAAAGCTGGTACATAGCTCATAGGCCTGTCACGATAACAAATTTTGCTAGACGATAATTTTCAAAAATATTATTGCCGATAAACGATATTATTGTCAATATTATTTTGATTTTTTTTTTTTCATTTTTTTCATTGATGTAATTATGATAAATGGGATAATAAAGGGAGTACACCATATTAATAATAATTTCTTAGGAGTATTTAACTGTAATCAAAAGGTCAGGATCATTTAAATAAAATAAATTAAACAAAAAATATAATAAATTTAACAAACAAGAAAGAGAAAAAAAACAATGGAAATGAAATGGACTCTCTTTTAGAAAAAAATACATGTCAATGAAAATAATTAATACTAATCAGAAATGATAAAACATAGACCCTGTCTCTAAAGAAAAAACGAAACTCCCAAAAAAAAAAAAAAAAAAAAAAAAAAACTATAAAAACTATAGCCAAAATAAAAGGGAGTTTATACAGTTCCTGCATTTTTTGTAACATGTACTTTTTCCCAGTCAATCCGTACTGTCTGTCAAACATTTTTAACATTTCTGGCTTTCAACCGTATTGAAGGGCTGCATTTCTTTGGCAATGTAGCTGTCTTTGAGCACCCACCATTTGGCACTTTTATTTCTATTTACTTTGCAGACCAAAAGCCTCAGTAAGAGCGGATTGTCAAAGAACAAGGCTCTGCTGCACCTCCCTCTTCTTCTTCGTCGCCACTATTTTCAAACAAATGCGACATATCAGCTCGTTGGTGTTCATGAGCTCACACTTTGTTCATTCTGATAATCAACAAAATATTCCCACACTGGGACTGTGGCAGGCGGCTTAATAACCGTATCTTTCGTGCCATCACTCATATTTGCGTGTGTGTCCTCCTTACCCCTCAGGACGCTCGCTTCAGCTCTCTCTGTGTGTAGGCACGAGCAGCCCCGTCTTCACCCCAAAGATCACATTTTTGACAGATGCTCACTCTGCTATAAGTCAGCTAAATCCGCTATAGAACCTATGCACCCGATGTTAGGAAAGATAGACGTAGTGAGCCATCTTCTCATTCAGCCTCTTTGGTCGAAAGAGAGGAGGAAAACAAACATGCATGTGTCAGTTTATCGAGGCTGGCAAACTTACTGAGGACGTTTTTATTTATCGTTCGGTTAATTGATTTATTGATTATTGCGACAGGCCTAATAGCTCATATAGTCATCCCCATAAAATATGTAAAGATGGAATAAAACTGGTATCTTTTGGTCTGATTTTGTGGGGTTTTATGCCTTTTTTCTGAGGATAGGACAGTGGATAGAGTAGGAGGCAAGGAAGAGAAAGTGAGGAATGGCATGTAGCAAAGATCAGGCCAGAATAGTGCCCCATCCTTGGTTTTACTGTGTAGTTTTAGATACAAATTAGTGACAGCTGCCCTCCTCAGTACAAGAAGAGACCTTCCAACAAGCTCTAATTTCTTTCTGTCCATTTCTATATGAATCACACACAATGTTTCCAAAGGGCACTAATTCACCCTCTTTCACATCTGCGCCCTCTCTCCTCTCTCCTGACTCCCGGCCTGTCAGGTCCTGTCCTCAGAATGTGCCGTCAAGTGTTGACTTCCAGCCTGACTCGGCTCTTGCAGTCCCCATCAGCAGCTGTGTGTGCAACCGTGTCATTATCTGGATTACACTCCTCAAGCAGCATAATCCTCCGAGCTCCACCTTAATGAGAGGAAGGGAAAAGAAAGTTGGCATCTAATGGCATCGGCGTCATCGAACAAGTACTGCTGCTCATGAAAGTGTGCATGTGGAGCATGGACGCTTTGAGAAACACCTCTAAAGTCAATCAATCATGTTGTATTCTTGACACTCACCTCCAAGCACATGAAACAGACCGCTGTGTGTGGTATCTTTATATTTATAGCAGCTCTGTCATTGTGGGGAAAAATGAATGGAAACACATTGTTTGTTGACATCTTATTAATGTCAGATTCTATGTCATTATGTGTCAGCTTTGGAGAGCGCTGCATTCCCAAGGCTGGACAATTGCTTGTGGTTTAAAGCAGAGAAAGAGAAATCTGGCATGTATCCCACATTTCTGCTGGATTTTTCACTTTAACTTCTTCTAAGCAGCCAGAAATACCAGTGAGGGCTTGTATTTTTAGCTCTTGTGGGTGCAAGGGTTCAAGCAAGTTGCGAAACAAAATAAAAAAAGTCTGTCAATCAGAGTGTTTCTTCTTGGAGATTCCTCTGTAAAGAAAATTATGCTTTCAGGTTCAGACTTTAAGGAGACATGGTCTTTTTGGATTTATTTGACACCTGATGAGCAGGATGAGTCTTAGGAGTTTGGATATTATCCAGGAGGAGGAGACTGAGAGGCCGGATCAGGGCAGAATTATGGCAGAGATGTTAAATATTGCTGCTGTTGTGATAGCTTACCCAAAAATGAACTGATCGACCTCTTTTTGCACAGCCAGCCAAAGACAGAAAAATCAAAGTCTCTCTTTCTCCAGGAGAACACAGAATCAGTCATCAGAAGTCTGTTTGTGCGATTAGCTCTGCATCATCATGAGACCTTCACGGCTGAAGAGACATTTGCCAGAATGAATTGATGACAAGCTCCAGAGCCTGGAGGAGGAGCATCGCACAGAAACAAGAGACTCTTTAACTGTGAGGAAAAAACAAGCTCTGTTTTTCCCTTTTTATTTACTGGGTCCAGTAAATTACAGAATCTTGTGATGGTAACACCAGGTGAGGATGTTGTTTCCCACAAGGTCTGACATGGCTCTCCAGTGCTCAAAAACAAAAAAACAACAGTTGCATGGTTACACTTACGCAAGAAGGTGCAAGATGATGAGAGCAAAATCAGGCAGTATTAAAATACAAATAAGTGCAGTGAGGCAATTCTTCAGTCCCGTGTGTTTTGAAGTATGCAGAGCCAAGTGACTTTGCAGCTGGATAAGAGTCCGTGTCAGCTGGTATGTAAGGATTGCATTAAACAGAATGTTTGCAGAGGGAAAGAAACTGTGCTTTTTTTGTTGTTGTTTTTTTGTCATGAGGCGTCTGAGGGTCAGTCCCAATCTCAACTGCTTCCCTCAAGGTTCTGGAGTTGTACAGATCCTCCAGACATGGCAGATAGCAGCCAACCCCCTCTCTCAGTAGAGATAATACTCTGCAGCAGCATACTCTTATATTTGAGAGTGGCTGCAGTAAATCAGATGATGATGATGAGGTGAGGATGGATGCAAAGATAGCAGGGTACAAGTGCATTGTCATTGTCTTTGTCAGGTTGGATTCATCATCTGTGGCAGGAAGAAGCTTCTTATTGCTTACTGCGGGGTCTACCTGAGTTGAACAAACACAAAGTTTTGTTTCCAGTATTCTAAAAGGACTATGAGGACTACCTGGTAAGGTGTTTTTCTGGGCTGTGCTCCACAACGTGTACTTCTGCACTTACAAATACTATTTTGAGTGCAAACATGCATTCACACTGACAGTATGGAAGAATGCTGTGCGCTTTAAATTCTTAGCTAGTGCGCCCCAAAGGTCAAAAAGTTCACTGTGGAATAAGACACTTCTTACTCTCAGTGGTTGCCATATTGGCCAGATAAAGAAAGGGACAGGAATGGAGCAAACCATGTTTCATGAATGCAATTAATAGATGGTTGAAGAACACCTGTGTCTGATTGGGGGCAACACTAACATGTAAGATTTTGTGCATTATGTATGTATGTAACTGTATGCAGTTCATGTAAGTGTACTTGTGGTTGTTTTGTGATTTATGAAACTAATATGTTGTTTTTGTTTTTTTCAAAGCCACTGGCAGATTTTTTTACTCTTTTCAAGTAACTCAGGCATCAGTTTTGACTTTTAGTTTCTTAAAATGAGACTTTTTTTGGACTTGTCTGGTGAATGTGACTTATATTAAGACTAATATCATGACTTTAACTAAAAATAAAAAATAATACTTGCTTAAGCCCCATTTCCCCTGAGCAGTTCTGTTTGGTTCGTCATGGCATGGCACGCATTTTACTGTGTTTCCACTGACTAATCCCAGGACAGACCCCCAAATAACCGAGACGAGACGTCCCACTTTTTGGCACCTTTCCGTAGGAGTGCCAGACTAAACTGATCCTATCTCGGGAGGTGGAGCTACAACACCACTTACCATGCAACAGTGGCAGCATTTCTCCTGGCGGCACACAGCCTTCTCTAAAATACAAAGCTTGATTGCACTTTGTATCAAAGATCCACATGCCAGTTACACAGAGGATGAAATGCTGGATGTCTTCCATCGTTGCTCTTTGTTTGCTGTGTCGTGTTCTTCTTCTTTGTTGGATTTAGTAGGGGGGTACACTGTGTTGCACTGCCATGGCGTCACAGTATTATGTTACAGCTTACACACCGTCTACCATGAGGGCGTACGGTTGGCTGTGGGAACGCAAATAGGACCAAGCTTAACCGAGCCAACCTGTACCAAACCATACTGATCTTAACCGGACTGCTTGGTGGAAACGGGGCTTTAGATTCCAGTTTTTGCAGTAAAGGGGGGCTACCCCAGCTAATTTTTTGTCAAACAGGGCCCAATTTACAGAGGCAACGTTCTCTACCCTTATCAATGTCCCAACATCTCCTCCCAACACTCCCTGACTCTCTCTCGCTGTCTGTTGGATAGAGGCAAAAGCCAAAAAGTGTCCAAACACAATAGGTAAAGACACAAAAGGAGCTACAGCTAAGATTTAAAAGGGAAAATAACCTTCTCTGTGCAACTTCTAGACTAAATGCTTCAGTGTTTAGCCTCTTCATCCACTGCGGACCAGAAACAGTTAAGTTTTTTTTTAACAGGCTGCAATTCCTGCCTTGTAAGTTGGCCCAAATTGTTTATGTGTAAACCAAATTGGTACCTCTGGAAAGCCCTCCAGCTCTACGCTGCTGCGTGGAGCTTCCACTTGCAACATGTGTGGTGTTGAGCCATGTTCTGGTGTCTGCACTTTATGGGGACAGGATGGAGTCTTGTAGAGTGCAGATGTCATTTTTTAATGTCCTGGTTGTGAAACAGTTTGAGGTCATTTACACTCTAAAGACTGAAAGGTCAGTCAGTCAGTCATCATTGTGGATGTGTTTTTAATGTTTTGTGTTTAAGATGATGTAATCTCATGTTATCTGGTGTGAAATGAAGTTCAGTAATTGATGACTCCATGTGTCAAAGAAAAAAAGAGAAAGTGGAGCTTGCTTCCATTTTTCTTCTTAATCTAATTTGTCTTACTTGGCGGCTTGTTACTCTGTTAGATTTGTCTTTTTGTTTCTGTTTTTCTTCAATTCGTCACAGTTTTAGGAGTGTGTCTGTGAAAAATGGAGGCAATGCCGCCACTGAAGGCCAGGTCAAGTGTGATGGCAGGGTTTAAGATTTTCAACTGGTGCAGAAGATGTAGAATTTTTTTGATTGGAATGACCAGTCAACAACGCTGTCATTTTGACGGTCAACAGCTGCTCTGTCCTTGTGCGTGTGTGTGTGTGTGTGTGTTGTGTGTTGTGTGCTGCAGAGACAAGCAAACTGGCTCCAGCCTGCTCTGGGACTGATGCCTTTATCAAACCATAATCACTACCCTCGCTGTTTTTAGTGTCGGCCTCAAATTCGAGACTGGAAGTGTTAGTGGCCGTGGTTTTGCCCCGTAATATTCTCTGCTGTCTTTCTAAAAACAGCTGTAATCTTCCAAACATGCTGTCTGCAATTTTCCTGTCTTAGCAGCTCAGCTTTTCGTTTTGATGACATCTGATTGAGAAACTGTTTCATGTCCAAAGCAAAGAAAAGTTCTGAGCACCTTCAAGTTTAGTTTGGTTTTGTTCCCCAGTTGCCGCCGGTTGTTTTCCGAGCCTAAATAAGGCAGAAATTTGAGATGAAACTGTAGAAGTCTTTCATCTCTCCTCAAAAATAATGACCTGTTGTTAAATCTAATCCAGTATGAGAAAACTGTTTCATACTCTTGATGATTTTATCACAAAAAATACCAGACATGGAACAACTCTTGTGTTTTTGCCTCCCATCTACAAATAGAAACAGAAACCAAGCAACACTAAAGTGAGTTCAGCAATTTGATGCTGGAAGCCATAAACACAGTGTTACATTGTTCACATTTATTTCGGGGTATATACTTAGCATCTTTAGCAGCTCCCTGCAGGAGACAGCCCATCATTATGCCTCTTGTGTAAACACAGAGGGATTTTTTGGTGTTGCTAGGAGTGGTGCAACTCACAGAATTGGCTCAAGGTTTGAAATGATTATTCACTATCTCAGACTTCAGCAGGATGTTAATTTTTTTTCCTTTTCTTTTCTGAGCTGGATGTGACTTTCAAGGTAGATCAAAGTGACTCAGTTTGACTGACTGTTCTCGAACCAGTTTCTTCAAGACCAAATCCAAGTGGAGTCGTCTGAAGGGATTTTCCATTTTGTCCGACACTTCAAGGCAGTCAGGGGGGAGTTGGTCACATAGTTTCCACATAATACATACTTTCATGCACACAAAGGCCTATTCTTGAATATGCAAAGGAAGACGGCATGTAAAACAGTCACTCCAGCTGAGGCCTCCTGCACAGGCTTTGTAACACCGTTCAGATGTGCAAAGCCTAAGCAATGTACAGTTGTGTGCAGTTGTGCGGTATATTCAAGTTCAGGCCAGGAGCTGTGGTTTGAGTTTGTTTAAAGCTTATCAGAAGTTGAAATGCTGCTCAGTATTTGCCCAAGACAGGATTGTGCAAGGACAGATCTTAGTTCACTGTGCTATGGGTAACACTAAACCCACAGTCTGCTCCAACACTACAACCTTGATTGATAAAGTTTGCTTTTTTTGTCATGTTTCAAACAACAACGCTACATAACTTTAAATAAATGCATTACATTATGTTTTTGCATCCTGGGAAAAGATGCATTAAAAAGATAATCCCATCTCCAAGACTCACAGTCTAAGCGCCATTGCACACCAACAGTGATGCGAACGAATGGCGAAATTGCGAAAAATTTGGAGGCCTCAAACTCAACCTTGGCAGCTATTCTCCAAACGATGTCTTTGTTACCGCTGTCTTTGTAGATTTTATGTCTTTTGCCATAAAAAAACAGGTGCTGTGACTCGAACGCGATCAATGTTGAATGTTTTGGTATATGACTTGTCAAAAACAAGCGCTTTCATTGGTCGGATGTGTACTCGTCGCAAGCTTTGGACTCTGTTCAGAAAACAAAAGTCGCAATTTCGCTCAGTGAAAGGACGTTGCTTGAGTGAAAGCTTGCATTGAAAAACAGTAGGTTTGAAAAAAACAACAAATTGAATATTTATGAGAAAAGTACACATCTGGTGTGAATAGGTCTTTACAGTGGGTAATGGTGCTTATGGGAAACAGAGTCTTTTTCTAGGAAAACAGTTTTTGATCAAAAGTGTTCGTGTCATCAACGCCAAACAGATAGCCCTCACAGAATCTTCAACAACCAAAGCATAGACGCAAAAAATCAGCAACTGGGGACATTCTTTTGTGACAACCAAAGTCTACTCTCTCGCTTTTTACAAGGAACGCTTACTATTTTGAATCATGAAACCTCCTTTTGGATTTATTCAACAACACCTCGCTCAACAACAGGATCATCAGCATGATTCAGTCAGCAGGAGGAATGTGAGAGGTTGAGTGTAAGTGCTCAGATCCAAATTCCCAGTCACAATCCAAGGCATAGTTTCGAACATTTTTCGAGGAAAAAGGGAGGGAGGTGAAGTATATGACCGAGGAGGCAGCGAGGAATGATAAGTTGCTGCAGTAATGAGATGTTTATGTAATCTCACTCCCTTGACTTCTCATTTTATGCAATTCATTCATTACTCCTACACATCTTCAATCTCTGTCAACCCCACCGAGTCCAGGCAAGGGAGAACATCCAAACCTTTCTGCTGTTTTGGACCTCTTACTTGCTCCAAGGATGGGTTGACAGTGTGAAACCTTGGTCCATTTTCTTGTCACAGACCTCCTGCCTGATGCCAAACAGACTTCATTTTCATTCTTTTCTGCAAGTTACAAGGGTGTGCCGAAAATTATATCACACTCCGTTTTGTCTCCAAAAGTTCAGATGTTGGACAACAAACAACAGTGGCATCAGTTCAAGGCTGTGTGATTGTCAAACTGCATCCCTAATCCTCCAGGATGTTTTAACTGCTCCACCAAGCTCTAAGTGCAGGAGTGAGCAGAGACGTTTGAGACAAGACTCAGTTGTTTGAATGTGTCGGAATAAACTCAGTGAACTAGTGCTGCTGGCAACAAAGATTGCAAATGTAAGCAGTTGGCCAAAGGGGCTTGTAAAGTTTTTACAGATCCTTAATAAAAGGTAACAATTGAATAAATATTGTGAAAAGCCAAGAAGAAAATTCAAGTTGGGAATAAACCAAACAGTAAAGGTGATTACAGGGCATTCTGAGGTAGCAACAGTACAAGAGCTAGCTTGTAAAAGTGCAATAGTAATAAGTATGTCACTGCCAAAATAGTTCACAAATAAGAAGTCGCTTTGTCTTTAAATTTCAAATATGTAGCAAAATGCACATAAGAAATTGTGATTGAGTTTTAAACAAAACAGCTGTAATTTTACTGAGTTTTTTTTTCCTAAAACATAGGCTGTTTAATGTACAGATGAAGTCTCTGTGATGTCACCCATTGGTTTCAGATACAGAGTTTTGAGCTCATTATTGATGGGGATATATTGACAATGCTGAACTCAACCAAGCTTTGTTTGAGTTTAAATGAGGCAAAGAGGCCAGTCTTTAGCCTGCAAACAGCAACAGAACCCCTGCCTATCAATTAAGAAAGCCATACCTTTATATGGACAAAGCTCATAAGTTTAATGGCTTTAAAATAATGAGTTATATGGAAACAACAACAACTGTACAGTGAGTACATACAGATTCATCAGCTTTTTAGACTCAAGCTGTTTTTTATAAGGACCAAATTCCGAATAGGTTTATCTTTGTGATGAAATATATTTTTTGGCTTGGTGTGTGTGTGTGGTTTGTAGTGTTTCTGCAGCTAGCCTTGAAAACTACAGTTTTCAGCACGATAAGGCAAAGTTACTGCTTGGCCAAAACTCCCATTGTTTCAGGGCTGTGTTTGTCATCAAATCACAATCTTCCTTTTCCTGCTGAGGTGAACAAATGCAATGCATTCTGAGTGCTCTTTGAATGATAGGAAGCACGCTCCGAGATGCTAGCTTACGTTAGCCAGTCAAGCTAACAACAACAACTTGAAGCAGTGAAGAGCTTGATTGCCTCATCTACATTCAACTCACAATAAAATGTGGCACAAAGTTCAAGAACTTCTTGGACAGTGGGACAGTTTGAAACTGTTACAACAATATTTCAAGTTAGGAGACCTGCTTGGTTAAAGTTGAGGTTCCAGTGATTAGAAGGTTGATTTTTTTGTTCTGACAACCTGCACACAATTACCAACATTGCAGAGTAGCAGCATTGTCAAGTCCTACAATGTTGCTACAGTTGGCACCAGCTCTTCTGCTGATATGGAGGATGGAGGAGGCATTGAAAAATGTTAGGCTATACCCTTTTTTCATGCTTACGGTTGTAGTCAAAAGTCCTTAGTAGCTGTAAATTCTGCATCATTTACTACTAGCCTGCTACTGCTTGCATGATATGTTAAGCAGCTATTTTTTTTCTTGTTGCTGAATTGTTTGCCATTTCACTGCAAACTAACTGCTCTTGGTTCTTTAGCTTGTTTTTTAGAGAGTTTCAGGAATATTATATATGAGGCTCAGTCAGTCTATGTAAACACACATAGTTTATGTGTGTGTCTTTAATGTGCCTCCATATGTGCACGTGATTTAATATTTATGCATGCAGAGGGAGTGGAAACTCACAGCAGGAAGCATATCAGACTTATGATCACAAAACAAAACCCGTGCACAGGAGCTCCCTGCTCCAGGATCCCAGCTGTCCCATAAAGAAGCTACTGCTGGCAGATTCCTCCAGTGAGCAGTTTTTATGGGGGGGCACTGGGGCTAAAAACACAGACATGTGTTTTCATGCACTGGAAAGAGGGTGTGGAGGATACCTGAAGGTAGAGATTCAGACTAGACTCATCTACAAGTTTCTACTGAAGATGTTTTGATGAGCAGTTTGTGAATGCCAAAGTTTTCCGTCCTCACCAGCCTGATGATGTCTTACTTTAGGAATTGACAAGAAAATGTGCTCCCTCTCCTCCTTTCTTTGTCTTCATGTCAACATTGTCACCTGACGTAAGCCAAAGCTCTTAGCAACATGTGTTTTCTGTTTGATATCTCAGTCTGTTTTTGATTTAGCAGGGAACAATGCTAATTCTCTCAGGGCGTCCTCCTAGGATATTAATTTCAGTGCGCCATGCACAGATGAGTCATGTATGGGTGGTGTTTTCTGTCCCTGTGGTTGTATAAAGGGAGATAATACTTTGATTGTAATACTTTCATGTTAACTATCAGATTGAAGGATTCTTTGAAAATAAAAGACTACTTCACTTCAGTGGAGTGTCACATTTGCACTTGATGATCTTGGAGCAATCTAAAACTCAAAGGACAAGTATTTTTTTTACATAATTTTCTTTACTGTGTGATCTTTATTTCCACACAGCCTCCCTACAGAGCAGCTCACCAACAAAAGCTCTGTGTGGCACCCTTTGGAAACTGAGTGGGTGAGGCATCTCCCTCGTGAAATGCTCTGCAAATATTAATCTAGGTTAAAGACCAGAGTTTGCTTTTGTTCCTGGGAAACCTGTTGGGAGTGTGTTGCCTCGCTTCATCCTGGCAGTGAGAGCCTTAAGAACGAGTGCTATCTTGTTCAAATCTCACCATCCACCCCCCTTTCTTTGCATTGCACACACACACACACACACACACACACACACACACACACACACACACACACACACACACACACACACACACACACACACACACACACACACACACACACACACACACACTGCTTGTTTCATCCTTACCACCTGCAGACAGACCCACCTCTGTCATCACTCACATGCTAGTCTCTGTTTCCGCCTCTGCCAGAGCTTATGATACCCTGTAAATTAACTCTAAAAATTAACCCATTTTGCCCCACCAGCAACTAGGGATGGGTACCAAATTAGGTACTTTTATAGGTACCGACCAAATTCTGTCAAAAGTACCAGGAACCGATTCATGTAAAATCAAAAGGTGCCTGCCATATTTTGGTACCTAAATGCATCCAAGTGGAAAAAAGAAATTCATTTTATTTTTAAACAAATTGATGTTTTTTACTGCATAAACCCACATAAGTACTGTAAATTGGTACCGTTGAGTATCGATACCAATCCAGGTACCGGCATCGGTACTGCATCGTTTCAAATGTAAAAGGTACCCATCCCTACCGGCAACACTTGTTGCAGAAAGGTATCACTGTCATTTTCTACTCACAATAAAAAAATAAAAAAAATAAAAAAAAACATTACTAATGTAACTTTTTTCCACTCATACGCTAGTTGACAACTTGGACAAAGATTTTGGTTTATAAAAAACAGTTTCCAAGTGGTTCCTGTCACATGACATCATCTATTATCTGCTCCCTCTGGCAGAAGACATGGTGAATGCAAATAGTCCTGGAAAGAGGCAATTTTCATAAATGTCTTGTGATTTTCCCCCAAAAGATATTTAGATTATTTAAGTATTCAAGTCTCTAGAGTTACCCTCCCCCTAAAAATTGTACCTTGGAAAAATATTTTTTTGTTAGTTTTGTTGGGCTTATTTCAACAAAAGTTGCTAGTGGGCACATAGCTAGTGGCTAAGTAAAGGAACACACTGCCTGCAGGATTGCTTTTAATTTACTTATTACGAACAATTTTCTCGACACACAAGTACTAACCATAGCCAATGCCCACACCCACCACCCCTAGTCTTAAAAATTAAAAAATGGAAAAAAAAATAAATACACAACATGATTCAGAGGGACTCAACTGATAAAATTATATACCTAACAACTTTGAAAAAAATGTGGGCACAAACGGGTTAACACTGACATGCCCAACTTTGTCAGATAGTATCCAGGTAAAGTCTGCCTCGGCTGTTTGTTTAAAAGTTGTAAATTAAATGTTAATATCCTTTAATTACATTGCTACACTTTCAATTAAACCACATTTTCACCTCTTCTTTCCACCTTGTATTATATTTTATAGTCTTTTCTCCCTCCTCTGTTACTCTTCATTCACTCATCACTAACTTATCCACCCACATCAGGCCTGCCCGGTGTCAGAGTGTAAATCAGCCTCAGGGACAGGTGGACATCTGCCAGCCATGAAGAGATGCAGACAGGAATGTGATCACTGATGAAGCTCAGAGAAACATTTAAATCCTGGCACTCACTCCTGCACCTCCTCCTCATTGATTTATTGGATGGGGGGTATCTAAGAGATGCCTCGTCTTTCTTTTTGTTTTGTTTGCATCCAGATTTTTTTAAAATGATGAGATAAGGAAAAGCAGAATTTTCAGAAAAGAATCAGTGGGAGGATGATTGATTTGAATGGATCAGCCTTAAAAGCCCTTTGGGCAAAATACGTGGTGCAGTTTTAACCGCAGTGAGCTTATCACAGACTTTGTAGCTGCTCATATGCAGGCAGCTCAGGTTAGCGAGCTGGTTAATGAGTGAAATATGTGGGATAGAGACCAAGATGTTCTTTCAAGCCCCAGCAGGGTGTAGCACAAAAACAGCTCTGCTCTCAGGTTGACCTCTTTGGAAGAATAAAATGAACTCTTGTTTTTACCACTGGCAGCTTTTCTTTCCAATTTTCCCCTGAAAAGTCGGGGTAACACTAATGTAAAATGCCACTATGCCTTCCCCAGCGTAAGGCTTTAATAAAATCTGGTCAGGATGGAGCTTGGTGGCCGGGAAGATTTACAGCTTAACCCGCTGAGATGGTATATGGCTTGTACAGTTGAAGAAATGTTGGTTGTAAAACTGTTTTTGAAATATGATGAGCAGGAGGTCGAAGTGTGTGTCGTGATCTCAAGTGACATATAAAACCGTGAAAAGCCTGGAGTTTTGTTGTTGATGCAACCTCACTGGAAGAGCTTTTCTCCCCCCAGCAGATGTTAGCAATTAGTTTGTCAACTCCTTAAGCATGGGAGTTGACATATTATTGTGATTACATGTTTACTATGTTCTGTGTGCGGCATCTTTCACCAATGCTGTTCTCTATAGCTTCTCATTAGAGCTGTGCTGTGCAGTTCTGGGGTGGAATGAGACTCTGATAAATGGTCCCAAATGCAACAAGTCTGAGATTGCATCCAAAGTGTGAAGAGATGTATAACTTAAAAGATATTTGCATCTTGTTAGAATTACTGTCCTAAACAATCTTCATTTGACATGTAACGGTACATGGCATCTGATGTTTGGTGAAGCTTCTACCGTCAACAAATTTAATATGTTGCAAAAGCCAAGATTGGATGTCGACTATTCAAATATGGTTAAATGAAAAGTGTAATCTAGAGAAAAGAAAATTTGTCCATTTTACAAAGCTTTTCTAGTCACACCTAAAACAACCAAGACTAATTATTTGTCTCAATTCTGGCTGAGCAGAATGAAATTTCTTATGGTAAAAGTGTAAAAACTAAAAACAAACAAAACAAAAAAACTTAAAAAAAAACAAACAAACAAAAAAACAAAATGGACAGACAAACAAAACACTTGTTTTGTATGTTTCCCCTCAAGAGTTAGCAAGCTAGTTAGCCTATCTTAGCATAAAACTTTGGGCAACTTAGGATATAAAAAACAACATACAGCACAAAGGTTTGAATGAAACCATAACTTTTAGAGCTCCCCCTGGTGGCCGGGTGCAGTATAAGTCTTAAAGACCACCTTTGCTGTCAAAATGAACAAAACATTGGTCAAAAAATCAAATGTACAATCTGTTATAGCAGTTTGTTGTTTTCTAGATGATTTATGTCCAAATGTTTATTTTTAAGAGGAATTTTCATTTTATTGTTTTTTGAAAAAACAAACAAACAAACAAACAAAAAGACTATAATTGATTGACAGCTTTGTTGACAAACACTAGCTTTTGAAGCTTTCTGTACTGATTAGGCCAAAAGAGGAAGAACAGTGAGAGGAAACATTGCACTTTCTATTGCCCTGAGCAGTATACGGTAAGTTAAATGTGTGTTTTGGTCATTAGAAAGGGTTTAACGTCAATCCAACAGACAGATTGTTTCTGTACAAAACATGGTTAAGATGTATTAGTGTCTCTCAAAGCAGTATTTGGCTACTCTTTTCACAAAGGGAAAAGATGAAGCCAATGGTTGGTACCCTGAGTTACCTCTAGTGTAAGCACCATATTTAGCTTCCAATGTGTGAGTACATTTCATTTTCTTGGTAAGCAAACTATAAATCTACACATCAGATTTACTTTAAAAATATTCAACAAAACATCTTAACATCTTTGCAATTGTTTTCATCTTGTGGTAACCTATGCATGAAAAAAGCTTTAGCCAATTTTCTTGGTGTTGCTTTTCTGCATCTTTCCTTAACAACAGAGGGCAATCCCCCTCCACCACACACACTGGACTCACACGCACAACCACCACTCTCCTCCCTCCCCTCTTCCACGGGCTTGCCCTTTTTAGGCTGTTCCTCCTTTTTTTTCCGTCTGAAAAGGGGGATAGTATGACAGCTTTTCCTGCTCCTTGTGGATTGGAGCCGGGAGAGAGAAAACTCTGTTACTCACTCCGTCTCCAACTTTGAGAGGAAGTTACCACCTCTTCCCCAGACTCTGTACACACACATACACACACACGCTCAGGCAGGCAGGCAGACACACACGCTCTTCAGGACTTGACCACAGCAACAGGGAATCAACTGAAACAGTCAGGACTGCTTGTAGAGCTGTTTGTTTCAAAATCTGGAGGGAAAGATGGCTGACATTTTCTGTTTGCTTTCAAGTTTCTGTGTGGACTGAAGAGTTTGAAAGAGACCTTTCTCATCATCACAAACCGGTGAGTTTGACAGTTTGTTTTCAAGAGTATGCACTTTACTTTTAAAACTTTTGTGACTTTCACAGTCAAGAGTCAGAGTCAACTTTTTTTTCTTTCAAAGACTGTCCACAGCTTTAAAACTCTGCATTTTGTCTGTGCTAAAATGTTAGTCTACCAGGCTTGTTTGGAGGTGTTTGGGAAAACTTCCATGTGCTATAAAGTTTGAGATCTGGTTCCCATTACAGGAGCTTTAGTAGGTTTTTACATCACATGAAATTAGTTCCTTGTGTGATTGTTTGTATTTTATTAAGCTGTGGTTAAAAGAGACACAAAAGTGAATGAGTTTTGGGGCAAACAACTTGATAAGGCTGTTTCATACATGATGTTTTGTGCTTCTTATAGCTTTCATTATATATCATACAACATTTTAACATGTTTTTAACCTCAGTTCAAGTGCAACACACACATATATCCAAAAAGTGTCGTAGATGTGTGTTTTCAGCACTTATTTTATGAAACACTGCCAAAGAGGAGCTGATGCAGCAGTTACAGCTGATACAGGACAGGAGAGCCACTTTCCTGTGCAGCTGCAGGTCTCTCTGTAACCCTGAGGTGATCAATTAGTCGTCACCTTGCTATATCATCAAAGCAAACATCCTGTCGCTTTTGTATTTTTTGAGTTAAAGTAGATGTGATAATATCAAAGAAATGAGGTGAAGTATAAACAAAGGACTCTACAGTGAAGGATAAAAGTGCCCACATGGTGCATATGGCTCTGTTTGTATTTCAGCTGTTCCCCTTTTTATGCATGAGCTCATTGAAACATTCATGCAGCAGTCAACCATATGCTTCAACTCTAAAATCTCATTGGACATTAGAGGTCAGCACCTCTTATCAGAGAGAAAGGGATGGAGAAGGGAGGCGATGGGTGGAGGCTGGAAAAAGCCCAGGCTGCTCTCAGGGGTCTCCTTTAATTTACACTATCAGAGTGGGCCGGCTAGCACTTCAGCTTTGCCTCCCTCCGGTCAATCAGATAACCTTCTATAGGATGAGTGTGAATGCTTAGTTAAGTAACCCCTTCAAGGCTGCACCAGGAGACTTGACTCCTGTGCGACCTCTTCCTAACCTCTCTATGCCAGCGGTCCTTCCTATTTCCCCCCAAACCCCACCGACTCACTTATCATTCAGGCTGTCTTATCTACCCTGAGGATGGTTGTTAACTCTCCTTATTTACCCAGAGGTCAGAGGTCACACTCTGTTTTGAGCTGCCTGCCTGAACTCCCATGATACCAATCTATTTAGAGTGGAGATACAGAACGTTTCAGAGTGAACAAAGCTGAGATAAGTGAACAGAAAAGAATCCCAGGGTGACATTTACACAGTGAGAAGAAGCAAACACAGCACTATGCATGGAAAGGGGTTAACGGTCCTGATATGGTGACGTTCATCACAATTTCGATTAAGAAAATTCTCATTAAACCTGGAAACCAAGCCTGTGAAGATGCTGTTTTTTGGAATTATTATGCAACTTTTTTCTGTTTAGCTTTGTTGTAGCATGGAATCTTCACCTCATCAACAAAAAATGTATTATTGTCACAATGTAGGTCCTAATAAATTCAAATATAGTAAAATATATCTCATATGAAAGTCCAACAATTTATGTATCCAACCTTTTCAGGGTTAGCTAAGCATTGTTTAAGAATGGTAGCCTAACACTAAATCTATCCAATCAATTGTTACCTTAGCTGACCCATAACTTTATTAGCCCCAGCTTTTAACCAACGACAGTAATGTCTTTGCCATAAAAATTATTTATTACCCTAAAAGAGGGAACAATTTTCAGTCACAAATCAATGGAGGAAAAGTTGATAAACTGCAGTAATTAATATCATGGTGCATATCTAAGCAGTGACATGAAGCAGTTACTGCCGTCCAAATCAGCTGATCTCCTCCAGGCACCCCACCCATGACTGAGGGGTGCATCCAAACAATTGGCTCTTTATATTTCGGCTCATTTTAAAATCTCACAAAACAAAGTATAACTTGTGTCTTGCAAATTTTTCTCCACAAATTCATATTGAAAGTGTTAAATTCAGGATAATTTCCAATCTCATTAACTCAAGGTATAGTAACTTCCGTGATATCTTACAGTGATATCTTACAGTGATCAAGTACAGGGAGTTTGATTTATGACATGTCTCAGATGCCATGTTTTGCAAAGCTCCCATTTACTACTGATGCCTTACAGGGCTCATGACTTATTTCCCTCTAGTAGAAGCTTCACTGGTCAAGGCACTCCCAATGTTTCACTCCCCAGCTCAGGCAGATGTTTGACATGCTAAATCCCATGGGTTGGCCTGAGCATACACTCCTATCTGAGCTACACACAAAGATGTAGCAAGACACACATATATAAGTCAAACAGGCACATAGAAGCATTAAGAAAAAAATGAACTTAAAATGAACATGAATTTTTGGTCTGAGAAGATAAATGTAACATGTTGCCCATATTTGCTCTGACATCTGTGCTTGTTTACACCACGGTTATAGAGCTTTATGGCAGTAGGCTTCAACCAGAGTTGTAGCACTGGCTAGTGATTGGTGGCTGTGCTTGAATCCATGACACCAACTGGTATGGGCATCAACAAGTCATCATCAAATCGATCAGTTGCCCACATACCACTCACTCACTATAGTAAAACATTGATGAACATGAAGTCAGATGAAGATACCATTGACAGTCAATGACTGCTAGTCACTAATGAGGTTAAAGTTTTACGGGCTTCTTGCAAGGCTTTAGAATAGCTGAAAACTTGACCCAGCCATCTTTTGGACAACAACATCTCTGGATCTCTTTAAGCTCAAGCAAAATCACCATGTCCCTGAGCAGTTAGAGTAAATGCTATGGACCCAATCAGGGAAGGGGCAAACACGTGTTTTGTGTCACAGTCTAATCCAAAAGGTCCATGTAATTGATACAGTATGTGCCGTGTGCTGTTGGATGCTTGCCAAGATCGATGAAAAGGGTGAGATCATCGCTCTATTTTTGGGGCACTGGGTTGAGGACAATCCAAAGCCTCTTGCACATTAGATAATCATAGAGGAATGTTGGTATAAATCAATCTGAACCCACAGAAACATACACAGGCAGCAAGTTACTGTCAACACATAGACACATACTGTATACACACAAATAAACCCTGTCAGCAAACCCACACACAGCTGTGGCTTCCTACCGCCATGAGCACAGTTGATTTTAACGATAATGTCAGTTTGAAGATGGCTCATGGGATATCTCTTCTGGATTTACATAGCAAAGCATTCTGACGTTGCCGCACATCAGGAACACATATGGGTGCTATTAACCATTTGCCCTAACCCCCAACTCAGCCCCATATCTCTTTTACCCTCCTATTACCTGCCAGAGCCCACATGATGTGCTTTTCAGTCTTTATGACATGAGGATACACAGGGATTCATCAGGACAGGGGTGGCTGTAACTCTCAGCCAAGCTGGCGCCCGTTGGTGTGCCAAGCCATGCTGAAGTTATGGTTTCAACAAAAAAATGTAGTTATTGAAATAAAAGAAATTTCCAACAAAGACCAACTGGTTTCAATTGGTTTACTTGAGAAAAGGTCTTTGTCCCTAAAGAAAAGCTGTTGCTCATTGAGTCTATGTCAAATAAAGTTCTTGCCCAAAGCCGAATACATAAACTCTTGACAAAACAAATTTTCATTTCAGTTTTATGCCAAACATAAAACCGTATTCAATAAGTACGGACAAGACCAAACCGTTGAATGGAAGACAAATGGAAAAGTTTAACTGCTGCACAAACAGTACACGTTAGGATCTGAATGTAATTCCAAGTTAAGACCCATTCAAGGGGAAGCATATATAAAAGTTAGGCAAGTGCTAACTTTGCATTCAGTGAGGCTGTTTGAGTGGCTGACAGCACTCCTTGGCTCAAACTACTTTTTGCTATTGTCTTCTGGACTTAAAGTCAACATTAATTGTGAGATTGCTTTCTGGTCCATTGAAAATATTGTGAAGTTCCTCTCATGAATCAACAAAACAAAATAGAGTGGGTTAAAGACAGTCATTTCTTTGCTTACACAAGAAATGCAGACTATGGCATGGAGACACATTATTAGAACAGCGGCTGATGCTGCTCATGGGAAATGCAGTCTTTGTCTCATAAAAACACAACAGATGTTGTCCAAAAGGGCCACACGAATCATCACAACATTATATCTCCTTACAGTGCCTTTAACTGATCTGGATCTTTTGATTGTTTCACACTGTCTTATTTGCTGATAAGCTTTTCCCAGTTCTTATGAAAGTAGATGATCCAACCCTTGGTGATTCCTGTCTATCTGTAGGACTTTGTATCCACGTGAAGAGAAACAGCTGCTGCTGAGACTCCAGTGTTGACGTTTGAAACCAAAAACAGTCTCCACTCAAGGGCCTCCATTGCTTTTTCCCCTGCTTTGCATTATTAGCAAAAGCCCAAACGTACCAAACACTTTCTGGGGACAAAGACAGTTTGATATGTTTGAGTGGGACTTGTTTTGATGTTCCCTTTTTGAAGCCTAAGGATGAATTGTCCTCAGCAGGCAGGGCTTTCGTCACTATGTTTTGCAGCTTTGGCTGAGAGGATAAAAAAGTGGAATGAAGAACAGACAAGGACCATATGTGAGGAAAATCTGCTTTAAGTTTCATGGTGCAGACACCTTAGAGTTAAAGCATTTGGCCAAGAATTATTCCAGTAATAAATAGGTTGTGTTGAAGAATCAGACAAGAATGAAAGGGCCACTTACGCCTCTTGAAAGAGACAGTACAAAGATGCATTTTGGGAAAGCTTCTCCTTGTTTTAGTTTCTCCTGCCTGTTAAACTCTCAATGCACTTTACTCCTCATCCTGCCTTTAAGAGCTGTCACTCCAATATGCCTGTTTTTTTCATGGAGAGGCCCTTTCTTCTTAAAAATCCCCATGTGGTAGTTTAAATATTTTAGTCTATCACGTTCCCTGTTACTCTGTATCTCATTGATCCAGCACATAAACACAGTAGAGCCTACCCTAATGGTATGCTAACACTCAGTGACCCTGCTCAACCTCACCTGGTGCTTCACATCTTTGTCCTGATGACAACCACATGCTTGTTCTGTTTCCAAATGCAACAGTTTTCCTCTCGATCCGACAGGATTTGACGAGGGGGCAAGCAGCTCTGGAAAGTTGCACAGATTGACACTGGAGAACTGGGGAGAAATGCACTCTTGTTTTCTCTAAATGTGTCTTTTGCAACATTTATAATTGTCAGGAAAGCTTTCTGTGGCTTCCATAAGAATTTGCCTTCACCCAGAGGACCCCCAAATGCTTTAACAGACAATGTTGGACAATGTTTCTGTTTACTGGGTGGAAAATAATCTGGTCTACCTCTGCTGTTTTGGAGTCGAAGTTCCAATGTATTTTACTTGGAGATCATTTTCTGGCTTGATTGCAGGTGATAAATGACTACAAGAGACATCCAGCGGACACTTTTGTGATATAGTTTCAGATGCTTTGGCAGTTTAAAGGTTTTTGTAGCTACTGAAAGAACTTCTCCGTGAGTTAGTGTTTAATCGAGCCAAGTCAGAGCTTTGATTTGGTATATTTTTGTAAAGGGAACACGCAGAGTTTCAGAATGTGCTCACAAGCTGTGAGTAGTGAATAAATTACCCAGATTGGTTCATTTGATGCTGTGCATCATTAAGCACGGTGACAGTCGTGGAATCAAAGCAGGAGCGATTTAATGAACATAATCAAAAGCAAAGATATTATGTTGGATGCTATAAATTCTATCCACAGCTCCTCTGATGTCTGGAGAGAATGTGTGTGGAGTTGGATTAAAAAACAATGAAATGTGATTAAACTCAAATCTGGCTATTTTCTTTCCGTGAAGGTTCATCCCAAAGCAAAGAAAGACCCTCTGATGTGCCAGAAATTTTTGTGGCTGCACGGAAATTCAAAGTATTAAAAACATTTCTTTCTCTCAGTTGTTCAGTGTGTGTCCTGACAAAAGGGAAATAACACCGACTTGCTCCCTTGTGTAATCTGACCTTTTCATCCACTGTGGGTAAATCAAATGAGGCCTGCATAAAGTCCACTGAAGGGTCAGGGCTGTGATTTCTTCATTGGGGAAGAGTTTTGTGGTTGTATGGTTTTATGAAACAAGCACTGGTTAAGTATCTGGGGTTAGGAGCTTCTATTCTCGGACGTAGTTTCATTTTGGAGGTCTAAATCATCCAGCTGACGTGTTTGTACAGTAGCTTGGACACACAGCCTTTTCTGAGACAATGGATGTGATGCTAAAGGAAGGCAACCTGGATATCATCCATACGGAAATGGACAAACCTTGTGGGAAGCAAGAGAGCCGTTGTGGTTATCTCCAAGTGGATGTCAACAAAAGTAACTCACAACAACATCACTCACAGTTTTTCTCCCACTCAGCCCCTTTAACAAAACCAAAGTAAACAATCCCCAGTCAGAAATAGTCTCTGACCTCTCCTCAGGCCACAACACCACAGCAAAATGTGTTTATGCTGGCATCAGTCTCAGCACAACTTCTGCTGTGACCTTACATCAACAACTCATCACTGGCTGACAGTTTGGGGAGGGAAGAGATTAGCTGGCTGCAACCTTCATCATCTGCTACTTGAACTATGGTCTTTTGATATAACTGGAGATTTAACAGAGAATTCATATCCTGTTGAATATAAATCAGAATGGATTTAATGATTATTTAATAGTCAGAGGTGTGCCAAGGACTCAGGAAGGGGATGTTGGAGTGTCCGAACTCAGGATGTGAGGCCAGGAAAAAACTAAAAGATAAGATAGGAGGGACAAAAATAGCACAAAGATAACGTATACCATGCATAAGATGCCTTTTGAATAATGTTTGGGTCATACAAAAATAAAGCTGTACACATCAATGCAACCAAGATATTAGTATGTAAGGCAGATAGAGGTATTTAATTCTACTTTAACCAGAAGAAGCGTGTGACTGCTTTGCCACCAAAGCATAGTGAAAACAAAGCAAGGAAGGTGAGTCTAGCAGCGCCATTTTTGAACAACTTTTCCCCCTCAGTGGGTCGATACCATGCATTTCAAGAAAATATTGGTGTATGTATCTTGAGTAAGTAAAATAAACCCTGTAACAAGCTAATCTGATTGAAAAGACTGAAATCAGATTAGTCACTTCTTGTCAATTTAAGACACGAACAGTGGATCTATTCCATAGACCGTACAAAACATGGACGTAGTATCCCCGCCACCTGTCTGTTTCTGAAACAGAAAATGAAGCACATCAGCTATCCCGGCTATATTACAAGTGGCAAGGGCTTTGCATACAGCTATAGGGTGCCTGTCAGTCACTGTGCCTCTGATTGGGCAAGCTTGTGATCTTACCCTCTGAACTACCGGGTTAGAAAAATTGTGTGCTGATAGTAAAGTTAGCGATTCAGGCAGGAGACCTTTTTTAAACCAGGTTAATTTCCGCTTTGAAAATAGCATTTTTTGGCTTGGTGTGTATGTGACTTCCAGCAATTACGAAGACAGCCTCTAGTGGGCACTCGAGAAACAGCAGATTTTAGCACTTCCGCATTGTCTCATATTCTTAGACCGGAGGTTGCCGCACAAGTTCGAACACTCTTTCTACTAAGCTGAACTATCATAGTGATGGCCAGAAAGATGGTAAAAACACATGTTACAAGACAGAGCTTCACAATTGCATAGAAATTGCACACCATGGAGTCTTCATTCAAAAAGATAGTTTAAATCTTTTTCATGGACCAGCACCAAAAACTGACTGCATCTTATATCCCAGATATTACAATAGTTCAGTTATGCTGAACTGAGGTTAGAAGAAATACTTGTCAGTAATAAGCACATTATTCAAACGGGATGTGTTCAGCTCAACTGGTTTGTTAAGAAACCAGCTGGACATATGGAATGGAAGCTCGTCTATCAACAGCACAGTGTTTTAAGACTTCCCTCCAGTGAGTAAGGCTGGCATAAGTGTGGGCTTTAAACTTTAAGAGCTTTACCTATTAGACATTCAGGTCTGTGATGTGCCAGTCAACTTCACTTTTGCCTAGTAGGGTTGAGTTTGTAGAATGCTTAGACAGCTTAGACAGGTTTTGACAGTCATGGACTTTATAATTTTAGTGCCCTTTAGTGTGTGTTTTATGTCTTATTACCATTTGTGGCCAAATGAGAAAATCTCACACAAAATGAGCACTCCCTCCAAGTTTGTGTTTTGTAAGCTGCAATTTCATGAAAGTTTGCCACACAATATCACCATATGGTGTCCCTGTTCTTTTCTGCTCTCACTTCTATGGTCGAGTATTTGGTGTGAAGGCTCCAGCTATTAGCACTTCCCAGAATTGGCAGTTTAGAGTGTGAGAGGTGTCAAGCTTTGTTTGTTTGTTGATTCAATTGTTGCCAAAGTGCATGGCTATCTACGTCCTACTCAACATGATGAAATCATTAAATATCTCTTGGAGTTTGGTAATGTTCTGCCAAACTGCTCATTGAGTTTTATTGCCATTGTTAGTGTCAATATTTGTTTTGCCACAAGCCATAATTTGAAGACTGTTGTTGTTATCTCATAGGATAATGTAGCTTTGGTTAGATGAAAACATGGTGGGCCAAAATGACACATCAAATAACCAGGGCATGTCTCCTTTAGGTTTCTGTTCAAGGCTGTAAGAAAGGGGAACATCTGTAAAAGTAAAGCAAATTGGGTCACTTGGAGAAAATGACTGAAAGTTGAGTCATGGGATATTACCTAGCCGTGGAAGAGGAGGTCTGTTAATAATTTCCTCCTTGAGGTAAAACAAAAACACAACAAAACAACAGGGCAAGATAATGAGTGTTTACATAAGCTTTAAACAGGTCTCCAGTCATCATTAACCCTCAGTAACTGGTGCCTGAGTCCTGGTGAAGCTCAGGTTTGCTGCATTCCAGTGTGAAAACAGGCCTGTTACTGTTACCATAGGTGTCCAATCATTAGTTTTGACCTTGGCCTGAAGAGTGACTGTAGTCATACGAGACGCTCGCTTTATTACCCTTGAGACACAAATAAAATATCTCATTGAAAGCCCGTGTTCCTCAGCTCTGCTTGGATAATGATGGATATATTCCATTAGCAGGCAGGGATTAGCCTCAGCAGGAGGGAGGAGATGAACTTGCTCATAATTGAAAAGAAAGGAAGGAAGCTCTGCAGGAAGACAGCGCGTAGGTCCATCCCTGCGGCGCGCAGCAGAAACAAAAGACCCATCGTCTAGCTCCCGTGGGGGACCAAGGGGATGGCCTGGAAAGTGTGTTGTCATGGTGACCACGCTGTCACCATAGTCCCCCAGAGTGCTGTCTCAGTCAGGCACTCTGTAGTGTACATAGGATCTGCCAAGAGTCAGCAAGATCAAAATCTGCCCGGGAAAGCATGGAAGCTCTGCTAAACCAACTGCAGCTGGCAGGGGAGCTTTTTCCTAAACACAGCAACAAGTCAGAGAAGTTCCCAGCACAGCACTTTTCACAGCCTCGGGACCCCCACCTGAGGCTGGCGCTGAAAATCTGACCCCCTAGTTTGAGACCTCTTACTGTGTGCTGTGGCCTGTTGTCAGATTTGTTGAAAGATTCTGGTTTGAAAGTGACTTTACTTACAGAGGAACACACACATTTTGTCAAATTAAGGATGACAAAAAACTTCTGCAATATCTCCACTCTCTGTTCAGACTCCCTTGACAAGCTAGGTGATAGAGGCTAGCTTAAATTTAAACTCTTTCTCATTCATACACGGGAAAAAAAGTAAAATATTTCACTCATGCTGATGACAAAGATGTGGCCAAGGTTACTCCTTTATAATTGTAAACTCTTTTTAAGGAACTTTTTTCAGCAAGTATTGCTCTTAAAAGGCACAAACTAGCAAACTAACATAGCTCGGATTGAAGGAGTGGTATATGTGTGTTTTCAATATTTTGGTGACTGTAGCTCACAGTAGCTTTTTCTAATGCTGTGTCCCAAATCGCTTACTTCTGCTCTTACACTTTCTATTTTGTGTGCATAAGTGTGTTCACACTGACAGAAAAACGCAGCACTTTGATTTCCCAGCTGGTGCACCCTAAACAGAAAGTTGAGTGTGGAGTGGTGGACACTTTCCACACTCAATGGTCACCGTATTGGCTACGTAGAGGAAAGGGTGGGAATGGATCAAATGATGGTTGATGAATGTAATCAATGACAAGCAGAACACCTCTGAAATAACCTGTGAAATGCAATCACATTTCTGTTAAGTGTGAAGCTGCAGTGTTTGATTTAGGACAACACAACCCTATAAGGTTTTGTGCACTGTTTCAGTAAGTGCAGCATGTATGCAGTTACTTACAGAAGTGCGCAATTTGGAATACAGCATAAGAGAAGCCTTGCGTTAATGACAGTAAAAAAACATATATCACTCCTTTGGACAGAGGGTGTGTGTGTGTGATTTCTACAGATTAATAAGTGTGGCTAGCATTAGCTTACTCTAAGAGAAGTCTGGCTATGGTGACAAATCTGTAATTTTTTTACTCTTTTAATCACTTACTGAGTAACTTTCTTACTAAGTTAAAGGCTAAATAAAAATATGGGCCAACTATCTTTGTGGCTTTCCAAGTGAAAAACAAAAACAATATCATTTACTAACAAAGATTAACAACCAAGAGAACAATTCAAAAAAATCTTCTTTTTGCTTTAAAATGTACAAGGTCTGGGCTCTCTTTGAGCCTTTTAAGCTTTCAGTTTGTTTATTCCTTGATACAGAGGTGGACATTGCACTTTTTTTTTTGCAGTGTCTGTGCTCAGTCGAACCACTGAAAACTAAACTGCCTGCCTGTAGTCCCTAGCTAGACCGTGTATCCTGCAGTAGGCCTGTCGTTGTTTGCATTGCAGACGCCTCACTAAGTTTGAATCTAATGTAGCCTGACATCTGTGTGTGTGTGTGTGTGTGTGTGTGTGTGTGTGTGTGTGTGTGTGTGTGTGTGTGTGTTTGCTCTCGTCTGTTTAGCCTGTGGACCAAAGATCACAGCGACAGAGAGACAGAGAGACAGAGAGAGCACCCTGATCATTCAACATCTGATCATCAACTTCTGATTACACCATGAGCTGGAACTAAGAACAAGCTTCAAAGTTTCATTTTGTGGTAAGTCTTGGACTTTATTTTTCTGTTTATTTCTGCTTTTACGGGGAATGTTTGCTGTATTTAAAGTTAATTAGTTGCCTTATTTACATATGGTTCACATATGTGTGGTTATATGCTCGAATTTCTCTGGAAGCTGCATCAACAAATAAGCAAACAACCACTGAAGTATTCAAATCACGATAAAACGAGGGGCTGTGGTTATCAGGTCAATTCAAACCTTAACATGTGGTCTGTGCACATTGAAGACATCCATATGATCTGTGTGTAGTCAAAGTGGCATGTGGTTCTACTTAAAGTGCAAGGCACACAGGTTCAAGTGGGACGGCTGTAGAGTTGGTCATCATTTCTCATGAACAGAGTGTTTTTTTCCACAGCCAGCCACAACACAAAGCACATGTATGCAGGGAACAGTGCTTACATAAGTGTGAAGGCTTAAAAAGCTCCTCCTTTTATTTGACCTGGTCTCGCTTCTGTTGCCATCAACAGTCGTGTGCATAACAACATGATGTCACTAAGCCAGGGAGGTGGAAATTGTTCACAAACTGGCAAAGTGGGAGAGAAAAGCCAGAGTCAGCAGGAAAGGGCAGCAGGGTGGAGAAGCAGGGGGAGGAAATACAGAAAGACCCAGCGGCACAGCACAAACCCAGTTCAGTTTTCCACCCAGGCAAATCCAATAGGAGTTTTTTTTCTTAAAGATATGAAACAGGCAATGGGGAGGTAGCATGGAGGTAAAATAGAGGACTGAACAAGGATAAATGCTGCAAATGAGAAACAGACATGAACTTTTGACAGGTTTTACCTCAAGAAAGACTTCCTTTTTGAAGTCATGACTGTACGCACGTACTGTTCAAAACACAATAGAACTCTTCAGACCAACAGGAAACTCATACGACAGATATGTTAAATGACAGTGACACAATATCCTGAAAAAATATGTCAACAACACTTTTTTCCCCCTCTGTGCTCCCATAATTGATCTGGAAGTCCCATCAGGCAGGAAGGAGTCCTTTGTGGCTGCTTGGAAAATTGACTCCTGACCTCTTGTATAAAGGAGCTGTCATGCTTCAGACAGAACGGCAGAGGCAGAGCGCCATGTGCCAAACGCGTTACAATGATCCCAGATGAAACCGTGCTTAAGGAGGACACAGAGCGGCCTTTGTTTGACACTTGGAGGCCACATCCCACCCACCCAAAGGCGTATGAAGAAGTTCTGTGGTCAGTGGGTTTGAGATCCAGGGAGCACACAGAGAGTTGCTCTGGTGGAGGGAGTCTTTAGGAATTATTTAAAACTTTAAATGCCATTCATGGAATCATTAATCCTCAGCATTGTCTAGGCTTTTCACTGAGTACAAATCACTCTTTACCAGAAAAACTTTAAATTTTGTCCCATAAAAATGTCATAAAAGTTTTCTAACATCTTCCTAAAGTCTAAAATGATGTTTCTCTTGTGTTTAATTTTCAGGTGTGAGGGAAGCTAACATTCATCATGGATGTGAAGAGAAAAGAAATGGACCTTCTAAGCAACAGCATAGCAGCCTATGCACACATCAAAGGTAAGTCACAACATCACAAAGCACAATATCACCATCAAAACTGTGTTAATAAAAAATAACAGCCTTAAAAATTACCTTTTTTGAAGATATCCTTTTCCCCTTACTTCCAGCAAACCCAGAAAGTTTCGGCCTTTACTTTGTGCTCGGTGTGTGTTTCGGCCTGGTGCTAACCCTCTGCCTCCTGGTCATCCGCATCTCCTGCAAACCCCGAACCAACATCCCAGCCCCCTCCACACCTGAGAAAAAACAATTAAAAGACATCAGTGAGGAAGATGAGGAGAGTGAGGATGATGAAGACGACATCGGGGATGATGTAGAGGCACCTTTACCTTTGCCCAGCACGGAAATCCCTGTTGGTAATCATACCAGCCAGATAGACGGGACTCTAAGCGTGAACGTGTTTACATCAGCAGAGGAGCTGGAGAGGGCACAGCGACTGGAGGAGAGAGAAAGAATCATACGTGAGATCTGGAGGAATGGTCAGCCTGATATTCTCGGGACAGGGACGGGGACTATTGGAAGAGTGCACTACTACTAAAAAACACAAGGCTTTACAGGAAACACTGTGAGCTCTTTGGAGGGCAGACAAAGACCTTTGGGTTGGCCAAATGTCACTGAAGCCTGTGAGACTTGAGATTATGTGTTACATACATCAAACATCATGCAAAATGGACAGCAGTGATGTGACAGTGATGTGCCAAAGCATGGCTGTGAAAGAGCCAAGCTATCTGATATTGCACTTCCTATGTAGCAATGTTATTTTTACTGATTACATGAAATTAAACCAAAAGATGTCTTAAAGCCTGACTAATCCATGTGGAGAAGATGCAGTGTGAAAGTGGGAGCGCTTAATGAAAAAATGCACAATTTATCATTGTATGTAACTGAAAAAGACATGTGTAAGGATGATACAGACATGTACAGTATGTTGCAAGGCAGATTGTTTATTCTCCCCAAGACTCACAAGCTTGTGGGGAAAACATAAATCTCATGAAATTTCTCTGAGAAAACACCCTCAGGTTTGCTGTTAAAGGAAATTACATTGTTTTAACATATCTGTTTGTGGGGGTCAGATTACATGTAGCCTACAGTGAAATGTAAAAAAATAATAATTGAATTCGGAGTCTGTAGTTCATCAGTCTATTAAATCTGTGTCTGTGTTTTAAGGATAATTCCACCAAAGGAAATGACAGAATTAAAGTATTAAATTGAAATAATTTGCTCTCGGACTACAGGACTGATTTTTTTCTGTGTACCTTTAGGCCATGGATCAAAGATTTATTAACCAGATAAGAATGGGCCAAGATAATTATATTAATGGAAAGGTCATGCTTCACTATTTGATATCCCAACGTATCCTAGCGAGCTCTTAAAAGGTTAGCTTCCTCAACAAATTTAACGTCTGGAAGAAAGGAACTGCGTAAGCGTTAGTATGGACTTAAATGTGTAAACGTAGCCATGGCAGCTGTCCAAAGACACCAACAGAAGAAGGTGAAGTCTACCCTCACCTGGTGACAAGCTGGAGCCGCAGCGCCTCACAGGTTGGGTTGCAATTTACAACTCTTTGTTATGACGCAGCTAAAATGCCCTCCTCACGATGAGGCTTGACATGTTAAACCGCCACTTATATGCAGACTGCAAAATATCTCCAAAACTAATACAGCTTTAAATATCATTTTATTCTATATTTTAGTTACTTATTTCTGCTCTTATTTTGTTAAACCCTGATGCTGGCTGTCAGTTAGCTTTTTTCCAGTGCAGTATTGTGAATGACCATAACGACTTTCTTGTGGCCGATAAATTTACCGCTGTTGGTTGTGGCATGTGCATTGTAATGCTTTTTATATGCTCTTAAATGTTTTATTGGAAAACTTTATTTTATTTCGTTCACTATTTTTGGCTTTTGGCTCATGCAACAGGATATGGCATGTAAACATAACATGTCCCACTGCCCCTTTACGTAATTATTTCAATCTGTAGCTTGCTTCATAAAAAAAGCCAGTTTCCTTTTTCCTCAGGATACAGAAATGTTTGTCCTATAAGGTTTTATTGTTGCTACTCTCAGCTCTCTTTATTCTAGCCTTGAGCTGCCACCAGTTCATAATCACAGTTTTTAAGTTTGCTTGATTGTATGCTATTCTGATGGCAGTTTCTTTGTGCAGGAATGGCCACAAAAAGAGGACACTCACTTGATGGTAGGCTATACCCACACACACATACATAATAGCTGCTGTCAGACTCCCTGTAATATGGTTGTAGAGGGAGTCTGTTAATGTCTCTGCACTGCCGCTCAGGCTGTGGTTTAACACTCAAAGGGAGTGAAGCGATCAGAGTTTAGACTGCCAATATCAACTCTAATAAATCTGTTCCACGTGAGTTGACTGAGTGAAATATTATTTGGCCGCTAATTAGGATTTGCAGAACGTTGATGAATGGCCCACACTTAGTGATTGTTTGTGCTGGATATTAATACATCAAGCTTTTGTGGTGTGGTGATTAAGGAGATCTGAACGTATGAATACTTGGCAAATCAGTAAAGGCATACCAAAAGAAAAAGCACCAGTACTCTGTAACTAGACCTAGAGCCATCCTACATCCTTGAGGCCTGTGTAGCATTTCTTGGTCTTGACAGGGAGGCAGACTTCTTCCAGAACTTCCAGCAGTCGTCTTTGCAAGAAAAACTGACTTGAAGGAGCATAGAGGCTTCAGGCTGATTTTAGAAGGAACTTACACTGAAATCTCTTCCGTTGAGGTCTTGAAAATGCCTCATGTAGTCAGAACGTTTTAAAAATCAGTGGAGTTGATGGTGTGGACAATTTGAAGTAGCTTCAAGTTTATATTTCACTTAACGCCATGTGAAAAGTGTTTACCTAAATGTGTTCGACAAGACAGGGAAATCAGCATTTCGAATAATTCTTCCTTCATCTCACAGGATGTAATCAAGATATATGCAACAAATTTAGCCTTTGGTGATTACATGTTTGTGGAAGAATGAAGCGATAAATTAAGTGAACATCAGCACCGAGGGAATCCAATTAAGGAAAGCAATGAATCTGAACCACAACACAGTGTGGGAAACATTTCTATATAGAAGAACACTGATCTGATTGTCTTTTGTGGTCATTTCACCAAACACAGAAACAAGACTTGAAAGCAAATAGCTTTTCAGCTTATGTAACCTCTGTTTTAAATATTTCGACTTATCCTGAACTGTTATTAACAAATTGGAAAGTTTTTTAGACTAACATTACACTATAATAGTTCCAAGGTTATAAATAGAAGTTTTGATCTGCCCTTTGGACCCCTTCAGCTCATATTTAAATAGCTTTTGAAATATGTGGTAGATTTATTGCCATTTCCCATGAGGTCATGCATAATTTTTTTCTCTGCAACTGCCCAGCTCTGTCCCTTAACAGAGGCAGACTGTTCTTTGTCAGTTCAGCTCCTTTTTCTCAATTTCTAAATTTAACCCAGGCTGGATTTTTTTGTGTTTGACCTCTGAGCTACCAACTGCTTTGGTTTTCAACACCAGTGCTGCACTGACTGCACTGTGCTCTGTCATTTTGTCCAGGACTTACAGTTCTCTTTTTTCTTCCTAGAGTCACGTTTCAATTTGAGTTGTTTATCATGATTTATAAAAGTGTCCCAAGAGTAACAGGCCCTGTCGTCACTGATGTTATTGAGTGCTAAAGAAGTGGAAAAAGTTAAATCTTTGCTTTTACAGAAAGCACCTTCATTTTTCACATCTTTCAAAAGTCTGCAATCTCTGCATATGAATTGCACCTATTTGTTTGTTTAGTTTCATTTATCTCACCTCCCCAAAGTGAAGTGTTCTCTTAATGACTATTATTCAACACAGTTTTTAAAAATAGTACGTTCCCATGGTAGTTTCAGAAGCACCCGGTCCCTGATGAGCTCCAGATGTCTTCCAGATGTGCTCTACAGCGGGCAACACTAGCAGGCTTTGACAGGAACACACCACTACTACTACAACCACCAGCACCGTTTGGAGCCAAATCTATACTCTGATGACGACCAAATATGGTGAGGCTAAAACGCTCTCCCTCTTGTGGGTGCAAAGAATTTCTCATTGATTCTCTCCCCACGCTTTCTGCATCCATTGCAGTGAGTCACTATGCTCAGAGTTTTTAGAGTGAGTCAGTTTTTCTTCGGGTGACACAGGATGCTTTTTTTTTCTTTCTAGTTAGTTGCAAAAAACACAGGCCACCACAACCTCTGTTTATCTCCTGAGACGTTTCACCAAGTCTGTTTCATGAAAGCACTATGATTAGTATCATCTGCATAAATGTTTAACACGTGCCCCTTTCTCAATTCAGTGTCTTTATGTTTTCAAATGTGAGGTAATCTCTTTCACCAAACCCCCTTCACCAACTCAGCATCCGCTAAAGCAAAATCCTATGTATAAAATTGCCGTACAGTGCCACCTAGTGGAATAATGCAGCATTACATTCAAGTCAAAGAAACTTCATCGACAAAAATTCAGATAACAGCATCTTGACTTAATTATATTTTAGGTCTTTGCAAAAGACATGATAATATTTCCTCATATGCACAGCTGCATGTATCACATGTTGGATTCATTATTTTAGATGTAAAATGTACAGTTGTACTGTATATCTAATGACAAGACTGATAAAAGTGACAGTTAAAACAGAGAAGTATAAAACAGTCCTTAGAACAAAGGATAACCCACTCAGAACAATATTTGAGATTTCCAGCATTCAAATATGTAAAAGCTTGAACAGTAAAAGTCTTTTGAAGGATCAGGATTCTCCAGTTCAGTGCTCGGTTAGCTTGATCCTTTAGCCCTCAGTTGTGTGCCTGTATTTGGAGGGTTTACTTGTCTCATCTCCTCCCTGCCCGTTCCATTTCACAAAAATGTTCATCTGCAGTGTAGAAGCTAGCATGGCACCATGTCAGACAAGCCGCCCAGTCTTCATCTGTGTTGGAGTTAATGCTACTTCTTAAAAGCTTTTATCTCCTCCTGAATGAAGAGAAGACAAATTATATCAACTGAAACCATCATTTTCACAAGCTCTGTATTCACAGCAGGCAATTTGTATGCACGCATGCAAGATACGCTTTGCTGACCTGCAGTGCCACTCGTTTGTTTCTTTCCTCCTTCAGTTCTTCTTTCACTTCTTGTATGTCTCGCCTGATCAGAAGAGATGGCAGCAAAAGCAGGAGGTTGCAGACGTGAGTGTGGAAGTAGGTCAAGATATACACTAACTAGCAAGTTAAACAAACAAAAAATGCAAAAAGAAACTTTTCAAGACAGGTAAATCTGATCAAAATTGGGATCGTTTAATTCAACTGAATCATGTGAAACAAAGTAAAACTAATACTGTTAAGTTTTGCAGGATATGCAAGCTAACATATCTCTGAAGAAGCTGTGAATATATTTCATACAAATGAACCTTTCTTCCGAGTTTGCAGTCAACTTTATGCAGCAACAGCAGGTTTCAGTGTCTAGTGTCCTGTGTCTAGTCTACAGTTTTTGCAACTTGGCGGTTTTGGTCCAGCCACAACAATAACAACAGGGCACTGAGGAAACCATCAGCTGGTACGAATGTGCACAGTCCTTAGAGAAGATCTAACCAGGGAACACAAGGGAAAGCTAACATTTGGAAAGACAGTAAACATGGGGTTTTAAAAAAGTAGACAAGGATGTAAAATATCTTCTTTGTTTGAAACCCTTTTAGGTCTTGAAATCACATGCTTAGGGTGCAGACAGTGCAGCGGTCAGAACATCCCACATCTGCACACAGCATGGGTCATGTTTGCCAACCAAGCTGCTGTGATGGTTCACATTAAGCATTTTAAAACTACCATGAATGCAAAAATCTAATCAAATGTGAAGGCGAAATTTACGATGTAAATTTGACGCTAAGGTTTTGATCAGTCACTTCCTGTCTCTGCTTGCTCCATCAAACACACAAGATAAATACGTCTCTTTATGAGATTTAACAGTTAAAAAAACTGCAACTCTATGTCAGATATTACTGGGAATGTAAAGAAATGAGTAGTACTCACTCCTGTCGTGTTTGCAGCATCTCCAGAAGCATCCTCAGCTCTTTGATTTCTGCCTGCAGGCCCTCCACAGTCGGTTCATCTTTATGCGTAACAGTCTTGCCATCCACTTTGGGTGGTGCTGGGCGAGTTGGTGGGGGCGTTTTGGGTTGGGCATCAGGCTTTGCAGGTGAAGGCAGGAGATTGTCTGTACTCTGTAAAGAATAAAATGATTTCAATGACCACAAATGTCGATTGAAGTATTGAAATATTTAAGTTGCATTGTTTATTCCCCAGCTTTTTATTTAACCAGTGGCTGAGGCCGGCTCACCCTGTTGGAATTCTAATTTGATAACAATCTGCTCTATGTAAACTCCATCTCTTGCATTTTGGTGCTTAACTGGAGTAGATCCAAACTTTGACATATGATATGTTATGGGTGATACTGGTCTGAGGAGTAGGCACTGGTAACAAGTGTTTGTGAAGTTTCTCCCTTGAAAAGTGGAACTCTACCAACTTAACACCAACATCTGACTTTTGATCAGCCAAGTATGATCCATAAAAGGATATTTTAGGGAGTGAGGATAGGTTTTCCCAGAACTACTCTTCAGGATCAGGCCCAAACTAGTTGCTCATGAATGTGGAATGGAATGCATCTAATTCATTTCTTTGCTTGAACACATCTTGTGGCTACACTGTCTTTTTATGCAGATCCTGCCTCATGCAAGGGTGTCCATACTTCTCTTAAAGAGAGCAACATTTGATTTGGGGAGAATAACCAAAGGCCAGTGGCTCTTGATGACATTTAATAAATGAAAGCGTAGCCAATGAATGCTCCATTTGTTTGATGTTAATAGACTTTGGTTTTGTTTTTGCACAGAAAATGTAAATGTAGACAGAAGCACACGTCACACAGCTGTTAATCTCGCTTCACTGGCTTCCAGTAGCAGCTCGAATCAAATTCAAAGCTCTTCTCCTGGCGTACAAAACATTAACAAGAATGGCTACTGCCTACCTGGGGTCCTTCATCCAGGTATACACTCCCTCTCGCCCACTACGCTCTGGTTGTGAAAGACACCTGGTGCTCCCAGCCCAGCGCGGCTCCAAATCACTAGCCAGACTCTTCTCCTCTGTTGTGCCCAAATGGTGGAATGAATTACCTAACTCTATTCGAACCGCAGAGTCCCTTTCTACTTTTAAGAGAAGTCTGAAAACTTATCTGTTCAGGGAACACTTGCACACTTTAGCTGACCCTTCTCCTCTTTGCCCCCAGGGGTAGAATGAGTCAGAGGGTCTATGACTCAGCTCTTGTGATTTTTTTAGCACTATTACTGAATTTTGATGAAGATTGAGGTATACTTTTGCAGCATTGCATGCAGTTGGCTTGTTGATTATTGTACCCCACCCCCCATATAAAGAAATAATAATAATAATACATAAAATAGAAAATGAAATAAAACTTGCACTTAATGGCAGCACCTGTAGCCCAATAACTTGTAGCACTTTGGTTGCACTAACTAGGGTCTTCCTTCTGTCTAAATTCTTGCTTGTGTTGTACGTCGCTTTGCTAAATAAAACTGTAGAACTGTAGAATTTAGAACATGTTTAATTTTAGTGCCATTATTTATACATTGTAAGATGAAAGCTGGGTTGTATGAAAATTGATTTCTTCCTGTGCTAAAAACATCTTGACATGAAAATGTGTTGATGCTTTAACTGCAGCAAAGCCTACCATGAAGTGCTAAATGGGCCTTCCTCTCTAAAGAGCCCTATTTTTCTACCTGTGCCTGACGAGTTTCCAAAAGATAAGAAGGGCGTTGCTCCATTGTTGCAGTGATAATCTTTAGTTGCAAAGGTCGTCTGCAGAAAAGTGGTTAGTATCACCATAGTGGCTCAGCAGTTGTCTCTGGTAACACTGCACTCCTATATTGTTCCCACTTTGACCAAAGCTGTCATAGAAAAGACAAATGATAATGAGTTTGTCACTTACCGCTGTGGGCAGGCCTGACGGTGGTCTCCTCTGTGGGGGTTTTGCTCTGTTTGCTGTAGGATGACTCAGCTTTTCAGTCTGCAGATCCACACCTTCAAACTGGTTGTTGTCTTTCTCCTCAGGTTGTTTTGGTGGAACAGGAGCAGCATCGCCATTGGTTCTGTTGGAAATTATAATAAATGTTATTGATTTATGTGAGGCTTGACAGGTTGGGAGCATCAGAGGAAAAAAAAACATCTGAATTTCTCGGAAATTCTCACAGAACCTCACAAGTGAGAAAATAAACCTTTGTGCACATTGAAAGACAAGGATGTGGTTTCCAGTTTCCGAAACTGTGATGGAAGCAGGTGCAGAGCATGGCAGCTAGAGTCTTGAAGTCTCTCTGCACATGTCCCATTTTTTTAGATTTAACTACTCTCCTGTCAAAACTCATATGCATCTCAACTTTAATAACCTTTAAGCATAAGTAAGATTGGATTTTAGTTTGAAAAGTGATTCATCCAGAGGGTTAACGCCTGGAAAACTCAAGAGTAGCATTGAAACATTCTTGAAGTTTAAGAAGTAAACTGGTTTGGAAGAAATCCTGTCCAAACACATTTGCCTGGAAACTTATTTTAGTAAAAGGTTGCTCTCCATTAGCAGTCCCCTCAAGACTGGGCCGTTTTGTTTTCTCAGTCGTTCGTGTGTGCCTGTTTGTGTGTGTTTTGCGCAGGAAACAGGAAATGGGCTGCTCTCGTCTGTTTGGGCTCGATCTGACTCATCCCAGAGTTTCCACTGAGCCGCTAAAGGTCGGGCATCCTGGCATTCTTCTTTAAGGACACCATGGCAACTCTTGGTGTCGACCAAAGCCTTTAGCATCTGAAGGCGCCGCTTTCAGTGCCAGAATGAAGAGGAGAGATTGTTCCTGACATTTCTTGAAGGCCTTTTGCTTAAAAAAAACATTGCTAATGAAATACCATTCATGGCCCTGACATGGAGGAATTATTGTCCAGTAAGACTTCAGGGGTTGTGAATGCAGATTAGTCTGGAGACACAAAGTCAAGGGTGTTGTTGTTGGCATCACTTACTTTGGCAGAACCTTGTTGGGTTTGTCTTTGACTGGGGGTGGGCTGGGCTTGTTGAGGGATGGCAGCTTGACTTTGGTTGGAGGATTGCTTCTTAGGTCCTTACCATCTGGTTTGTCATCTAAAAAGCAAACTCACTAAATTAATACTGAACAAAAATTGTCTCTAACAGGAGTGTGTCTGGTGTTAATTCCAAATGAAACCCACTGACACTTTACCTTTTGTCTTTGCTAGTCCCCCTTTCTCCATTGCTGAGGTGTCTGTCTTCCCTGAAAAGTAGCAAAAAAACTAACCATTACTACTAAGTTGCAAGATGTAAAAATCAGTATGTATGGTTGATATAAAATCAGCCTGAGAACCCATTGGCTATGGTCCAACCACAATATCAACCCTTGAAGCAATGCCCACCTCTCTGGGGCGTTTGGTGTCACCGGTTGTTGGTGGTCCTACTTTACGGTTCCTAATTTGAACTAGTAGCATGAGAGGTAAGGGTGCACTGATCAGATCTTGGTATCTGGTACCAGTCCGGTACGAACTCAGAAAGCCTGATCTGATATCAGGATGGATACCAATCCATCCTGGTATCCTATTTAACTATTAAGATAATCAGCTTACAGTTAGCAGTGACTATAGAATTGTATTTTTGCCAAAAATGCACGTCCCCATTACCCACAGGGAATCCTGGTCAACTTGGCACCTTGGTTTAGAAACTTAAAACTGGCACGGAAGTGCAGAAGTGAGATTACCGCATAGTTTACTTAATCAGAAGAAGGTTCTTTCAAAAAATTAATACAACATCTTAACCCATTAAAATAGTTATTATAAAATAGTTCATTAATATATGCCAATAATTAAATTAATTAATCACAAAAGTTAATAAATACAACAAAATCCCACAAGAGGCAGCACAGGAGCAGTCCCCAAATCAAAGGCCTCTCACTACTGCAAGCAGCAGTGAGCTTGTTAAGGCTGGGGACCAGGTGGACCTCATTATTAATCAGTGGCCTCACCTGGAAACGAGCAGGAGACACAGCACAGAGAACATAAACTAATAACAGCAATGTAGTATATTAATAGAATTTCAGTTTGCTGTTTGAAAAACAATTTGTTTTTGCAATATTTAACAATACAAACATGTTCCACCACCAGAGTGTCTCCTGTGGATGATAGAGTAATGACAGTTACCTCATACGACCTCATATGACCTCACTTAACAAGCACAAAGCAACAACCCCTTTAAATGTAAAACAACCGAAAAAGAGTTTCCACACAAAATGAGGGAGAGACAAACATTTTATCAGACAAATGTAGTCTCTTTGAGTCTATTTGCGTGCTATAAATGAGTCATAAAGACCTTGTGCAGGTGTCGTTGTGTGCAACGACATAAAAACAGAGCAGGATGCTGCTACAAAAAGCACGCTCAGCAAATCTGTGTTTCATAAATAGAAGCTTTCACACCTTGTGCAGGTGTGCTTCTTCCGTAACAGCAAAAAAAAAAAAAAAATCCACTGTACACCATTCACTGCTGTGTTGTTGTTTTCCATGACATGACTGAGGAGGTCTGTTACACTAACAGTTCAAGTGCCGCGGGCTGATTTTATCTGCCTTAAGAGAAGAATTTGCATTTCTTACCCTAGAATTAAAGTTTAATGTGGTGAAGAAAGAATGCTTCTGGGCTTTTAATTAAACTGTAATCTAGTTTATGAGAAGCTGCATGGGATGGCAAGGATGTGAACTATCACTTCAGGAGGCCGGGTCACAGCTGTATCCAATAGCACGGCAGAAACAATTCTCATGGGTCCCAACAAGTTCATGAGGGGGAGTTAGTGGCTAAGCTCACAGAAAAATTACAGCCTGGAGACTACAGGAGACTGAGAGAGTAGACACGTTGATATGGTTTCTATGTCTTAATCCAAACAGAAGAGTATACACCACAAAAAGCAAATCTAACAAGTTGAACCGCTCTAATACATAGGCTTTAAATAAAAAACACATACTACTTTGCACAACAAGAGATTGATAACAGGCTCAATGACACAACAGGAAGCCTACCTTGAATGTTCAGAGCATTATGCAACATTCCCTCCTAAGCAAACCATCCAAACAGCAGTAGTAGATCAAGTGCTGCTTCTTGTGCTGGTTGTGAAAATCTCAGTGACAAAGCTCCCCTTCCCTCCCTCCCTCCCTCCCTCCCTCCCTCCCTACCGCACCACCCCTGTTTCCTCCAAGACTCCTGAACTGTGTCACATGACCAGTCTAACCATCCCCCATCTCTCTATAGTCTCAGACTTCCTGTAAAATGCTTGTGAGTGATATTGTGTGGAAAAAAGACTGTAATAAAAGTGATGGGCCAGATTATGATAGCATGATGCTAGTATTGATGCAATTCATTGGGGTCTTGAGCAAAACACTTTACAAAAACTGTGCCAGCTGCTTGTAAACAACATGTTTTCTTGTGAATGCATTTAGAAATTTCCAACCAAGTAAGTTTACCGTTGACATTTTACTGTGTGCTACATTTTGCCACCTCTGCATCTTGCACCAAGGGCAGCACTCCTCAGCTGCAGGCTCACAAGAAGCCACATCCTGCTTTGTATGGCTCACAGATTTGATTTTTCATCTTTTTTGTTTCGGAGGGTGTTGATGTTGGTTTCCTTTTACATAATAAATTAACCGAAGCAGAAAACAATTAAATTAAACTATCTCTTAGTAAAGCTCCAGCTCCACCTTGATGCCTCAATAAGAACTACAAAAGCATTTCAGACTGCCAGCTTTGAGACTAATTACATTGGTATTATTTTTTAATACCAAAACAGCTACAGCGTGATGGATGTTAGAGAAGAGGATTCACATCATCTTACAAAAACAGCCTCTTTTGCAAAAAAAAAAAAAAATGCCAATGTACCGGTAAAAAAATAACAGTTGAAGATAAAAGTTACTGTACGGTTCAAAGAAGGTGTTGAGATCAAACTGAAAGTTTTGTACAGTAGCTTTAACCTGAACTAATCCTGAAACAGAATCTGGTTGAACATCATATCATAACATAACAGTTGTCTTTTTTTAGGATAAAGACTCTGTTTCCCATGATCACTCTCCCATTGTTGTAAAAAGCTGACTCCTGCCAAGGCTTAGGTATTTTTGTTAAAAGCAAACTTCCTGAGACATCTCCTGTATGTCAAAACAGATTTTTGTTGGATGCAAGGCAATAAGGTAATGTAAATATTTGTAGTTACACAATGCTAGTGATGCCAGCAAGCAAGCTTGTAGCTAAGTTTGTACCATAGTTTTGTGTCCAGAAGCCCAGGTTTTTTCCTTCTCAATTGGTCAACTCACTTCTTACTGCTAAACTTTGCCGGCCAGCATAGTGTCATCATGGGTACTTAAAGTCAATGTGCTGCAAATGGGTTTGTTTGCTCTCAGAAAAATTTGACACAACCATTAATACTGAGAAATTGCCTTAAGAAATACCGTATCCCTTATCTAGGTGCTGATAATTTCATTTAAAACATGGATTGTTGTAAGACTATTTTAAGATCACTCATAAAGTCCCCACAGGGCCTTAAACATATTGATGGGTAGGTTTAACTTCAGAGTTGTAAAGCATATTGGAAACTGGAGGAAACAGAAGTTGGATGAACTGTATTGAGTGAGTATTCAGAACTACTTAAAAAGGCTGTTAGTTCTCTTTGCATACCCACTACATCAAAATAATCACACTTATCAGGGGACCATTTTGTCTGTTTTTACACCACTCTCTAGAAATCACCGAGCCAAGTCTGCTGCCAGTGTCTCCATCTGCTAAAACAACAGTCCCTCACAGTCCAGACTGCCACAGCTCCGTGCCAGTCTAAACACTGCAGCAGCCAGAAGTCGTGAATCAGACGAGAACCTTTAAAACATGTCAAACAGTATTTGTCCCTGTGTGTTTGATCAGTGCAACACTGCATTAAGCTCTCTTACCTGTGAGTTTCTTGTTGATGTTGCGAGCTGGTGGTTGGCTTATGGTCCCAGACTAGAGGGAGAGAAATGAAAAAAGTCACCAGGTTGGCAAGAATGTCACCCTGTGATTCAAAGGCATCTCTATTTCACACTCTTTCCACCGAGGGAATTTTCAGTGAGTAACTCCCAAACAGAGGATGTTGAACACAACCCTGACTCACTGCTAGCTGACCTGCTAAAGTAAGACGAGTATCAGACAACACGCATAGATTAAACTGTTTAAAGTATAGTTTAAAAGTATGAATTACGATGAAGTAGTTCCACGGAAACATGACAGAAGAGTCAAGTCGTCGAAATGAATATCTTTGTCTGCTAGGTCTGCTCCAGCACAGATAGTCTTAAGGTAATGTTTATGTTCGCTCACTTTCAGATTGTCCATCGGGGGAATCACCATGACAAAGTTATCAGGGAAGAAGCCACAGCGTCCGTTTAGCTCTCCCTCCCACCAGCCTTCATCTTCTGTTTCCTTTAGATGAAGATTAAAGAGTCACATCAGAGGCTCAAACACAACAATAGTATCCTTTGGGAAGTGAAATTACAGCACAGAGGTTACCAAATGGTCAAGCAAATTTTTCCAGTCGTATCTTTCCCCCCTACAAGATTTTAACAGAGTTGGCCTGCTGCTGTATTTGTACAATGAAAACAAATCTATGTGTCATTGTGCACAGTGGCACATAATTACTTTGACAGGTGACCTAACTGGTTTGGCTGGTTGAACAATATGATACAAGAGTGGAACTAATTTGTAAAAAACACCCAAGGTGTTTCTGAGACTGTGAAAGAAGAACAGTGACATCATGTGAAAACAATAACGTGTGCTCGAACCTTCCTAAGGATCACCACAATGTCCCCTTTCGTTAGATCCAGCTCATCCTCTGCTTTGGACTTGTAGTCAAACATAACTTGGCAATACTCCACTGCTGAGGAGACATTATAGAAACCAACCATTACTGAGCATGCGTGACTGGGATAGCATCTTGCAACAATGACAAGTCTTATCTTTCTTGCACACACCCGGCACATCATGACTAAGAGAATAACCAGAAAGAAGTTGTGACATTTCGAGATAAAAGCTGTAAACCTTGATCCCTGTAAGATTTCCCTCTCAGGCGTAACTCTATAAAATGATTAATCATGACGCCGTTCTGAAAGTGCATATAACCACACCCACAAACCTCTCAGGTAAAAGTGCAGGAGTTACCACCTGTTGTTCCAGGGTATAAATAGACCTGTTCAACTCCTCTACCTGTGGAACTACTTTTAAAACTATGCTCCAAAAGCTACCAGCTTTTTCATGAAGCTTACTCACCTTGTTTTCCTTTGTTTCTCACACTTGCTCTTTGAGATACCTTAAAACAGAAAATAAGAACGCTTGTAAAAAGTATCTTGACCAATGCTCCACTTCACAGATCGTATTTCTGCATCACTCACCTCCTTACTGAATACTGCGTCTGTGAGCTTGGGTCTTGCCTTCCCCTCACTTTGCTTTACTTCTGCAATGAGTGTTTGCCAATAATTAGTGTTTGATTTAATCACATGAAGGAACAAAAGCGAAAGAAGATTAAACAGAATTGTCGACGAAGCTAACCTTTAGGGGAAACAAATATCTCCTTGACAAAATTTGACGGAAACGCTCCAATTTTGCCATTTTTAAGCCCCATCCACCATCCATCTTCTATCTGTTATGTAGATCACATGAGAGGAAGAACATGTCAACATATAATAGAAAAAACATGAATGAAGCACACACTTACTGCCTACACTCACAGGTGCATCCAATCAAGTGCTAATTAGGCCCCTGAATGTCAAGGGGTACCAGAAGCTCGAACCAAGGGTTAATAGCATCAGGAGAATAAGCTGTTTGGCATTGGCAATGAGAAGATGTGGCAAATCTTTCATGGGAAACAACCCACATACTCAGTTGTACAGCTCGTCCCGAATGTGTCACCATTGAAAAGGTAAATAACAGGCTTTTTTTTTTTTTTTTGCAGTGTAAGATTCTTGCCATGAAGCATTGTTACAACAAAGTAATCTACCAAACAAAAATTGCCTTACTTTTTGTGCTATATGTTGAACCCTGAGGGGGTTCTGTATCCCATAGCTTCCCGCTAACTGCACATTATATTGCTTATTACCTGGCTATTAGCTTGAGATACACACACGTTGGCAAAAAGCATTAAATGAAATATTATTGTCCTGATTTAAAATTATTGGGTATAGAAGTATTTATGACTGAAACTAACATTTTAACCACATCGTTTGACAATATGATGCTGGAACTTATGGTCCACGGTGAGAACAAGCAGAAGCTAAACTTTGGGAACTCCAATTGGCAGATTTATCAGACATGATGTGTAATCAATTCGCCTCTGGTGTTGCTCATGTTGGTGAAACTTAATAACCATTGTCAAGGGTTTTAACCAATCGGAATGAAGAATCTGACACAAAGTTGGAGAGCCAGGTAATAAGCTGAGATGAAATTTTGCTGAAACACTCAAAGCTCCTGGATACCCATTTTTTTTTTACTTCTTTGTGTAATGAAGACTTTATGTACATAATAGAGATCAATCTAAATGTACAGTTTAGTTTTTATTCCAAAAAGAGACAGTGAACAAACCTACGAAACTGACAGAGAAATGTCGCAAAGAGCGGAGGGTTGGTGTCGAACCCAGTCCGCCTTTCTGAGGACTTAAGTCTTTGGCCTGATAATACTAATAAATGGCAAAGTAAAAAACTAAGAATGGCTATGGCTAAGACAACTTCAAAAAAAACTATCTCAGTTGCAAAACTACAAAAGAACTATGTATGAATTATGCGTCTTTATGGTAGTGGCGCTAACTCAGAACTTTAGAAATTTAATAAATCTTTTAACTTTGATACAACATACATTTTTACTGTCTTAAGTCAGTTTTCAGAAAGTTGATATGATTACTGTCAACAATACACATTCCAGAGATCATAGCCACTGTTTTTAGCTCACTCCAAACTCTCAGACTCTCAGAACCAGTTAGATCACTTCTCATGCATTTCCCTAAAGCTGTGATTTGTCCGGGAAACATGCTTTGTTAGCCTGGCTGCCACATACAAAGGGAGTGTAAGCACAAACAATCTGTGACTGTGATGAGAAAAATGCTCTTTGTTTACCTCTGGGAACATTTCTGAAGCAAGTATTTAATTAGCATATAGTGCTAAGGTTTTAGCCTAAAGGCAGCAATGTAGAAAAAAATAGACTCTACCTCTCTGATGATCTCTATGGTCTCTCCCACAGTCAGCTGCAGCTCATCCTCATTCATGGGGTCGTAGGCATACGCCACCTCGCATTTCCTCACCTGTTTCATTTTCTTTGCTGGAGAGACAAAGATTGGGCCGCTACATCAACAGACGTTTGTGGAGTTTAAAATCAAAACGCTTATAAAGAAACTGGAGCTCTGTAATGAGGCGTTTAGATTAAAAGGATGCAAGATAATCCCAGTGGGATGGCTTTAGGAGAGCAAAGGCACTCATTTGTGTTGCCTTCAAAGACATTGTTTGTTTTGACCCGCTAAATTTTCAATACGTTATAATTAAGATTTGTGTGGCCAGGATGTGGTAGACATATATTTACAGTCAGCTAGCTCTCTGCACTGTCTTGCTGAGTGCATGCACCACATTCACCGCAGATTTCAATGCTGGAGTTTTCACACTCTTGAAGTCACATGTTAAACAGCATTGTCAAGAATTTTTCAATGCAAGCTAGTTCTAGCCTGCTATAGAGGTTCATGTTGTTCAGGTTTGTTAGAAATTATTTAAATTTAGATTACCTTAACTATCACTAAGTGCCAATAATATAAGTTGCTTGACTTTTCAGTGTTACATGAATGAAATCTGGTGATCACCTCACAACGAGACCCCATGGTGGGTAAATATTGAATTAAGCATCAAATATTTGTTTTTCAAAACAAAGTGATACTCAGCTGATAAGAGTTCTAGGTCATACATGAAGTTAAAAGCAAATATAAAAGCTTGCAAAGCTATGACAGTACAAAAATATGTGATCGTACTTAGAAGAAAAGAAAGAGGTTAATGGTTTCTTAGCTCCTCTGTATTGATAGCTTGTGTCAGCTTTCTTTGCAGAGGTAAAGAAATTAGAGACTTGAGGATTGAAACTTATTGTTTTACTTTTTCTTATGCTCCTTGGTTCCCTCTTGCTGTCACCAATTAAAAAGACTGGCACCTCCTGTAACAGAAGAAATGTGATACATCTTGATAAACATACAAAAACACACAACATAGTAGTGACAGTGCAGTTTTGTGATGTTATGTTGGTCATGCTGCATTTACAGACCTTTACAAAGCTGGCAGGAAAAATACCTCTCTTCCCTCCCAGCTCCCCCTCCAACCATCCCTCCTCACTGGCCTTGGTGACGTTTTTGACCACATCCCCCATCTTTACTGAGAGCTCGTCTCCCATGGCGCCCTCGAAGTCGACCAGCACCAGCACCTCTGCAGTGGCAGCAGCAAATGGGGCAGAAAATTAGATCCTTTGCAGAGAGGCTGTTGTACTGGCTGCACAAGTGATGTGCCCTGACATTTTAATACCCAGACAAACCTAGCAGTGTAGTCTATAGCCAGGGATATAGACTTTGAAGGACTGGAGATAAACTATACAGCTTCTTACAAACAGAAAACACTATTTACATATTATAGTTATCCTCCAGCAACAGGATAATTAAACATTTGACAGAAAAGCTGAGTAGCTTTTATAGCACTAGTTGCCAAAAAATCTTGGTAAACACTGAAAATGTTGTAACAGTTTTCTGGCACAAACATTAATTTAGTCAGTCTGTGAGTTATGCAATAACATTAACACATCAGTGCTTCAGTTTTGCTTACGTGCCAACTTAAAACATTTTCACAAACTATCTTCTTTTTTCTTTATTTAACACCTCTTCGTTTTCAACACCAAACTCCCAGAGTCCTAGCAATAGCAAATCTGAGAGGATTAAAACATCCAGAAATTCTAACATATCATGAAATAGTGACAAAGCTGACTCACCCATTTTTCTGTCTTTCTTTCCCTTTCCTATCTAAATTTGTAATTCCTTCACAAAGCTGCAGACAAACTCTCACAGAAGCAGTAAGGAGAACTGAAAAAGCGTGGCTCTGTTGTCTCAGACTCGGAGATATGACAGCCAAGGCCCTTCTTCCTTCTTGTCAAACATTAACATTGAGCAACTTTTCCTGTGGGCTAGTCATGGCAAGTCAGAGACAAGGAGTAGGATGGGTCACACAGAGCAGCGAGGGTGAGGGAGGGAGAGAAAGAGACAGGGAGAGAAAGAGAGGGGAGAGCAGGTAAGACAGGTTTACAACAATACTCATAAGGGTTAAAAATGGAGCGTGACGACAAAGTTCATTAGACAAATGTCAGTGTTCATTAATCACACAAAAACTTTTAAATCCAGATCCACTGATCTATGTCATGTGTCTGCTTTTAGAGGGTAACTCAGAATTAATACAGGGTTCAATGAAGTTGGGTTGTGTGTCTCTTATAGTGTGTTTGTTATTAGCCCTTAAAGGCACCTGGACGACTATTTATAGAAAGCAGAAGCAGGCTATGCAAGACTGGATTAACAAACTATAAGACACTGAAATAGAAACACTGACAAACACATTTTATAGCTAGATTAAAACCTTCTGTAGGTGTACACAGCTCATATAGGTTTAATTTATCACATTTGGTGTCCTCTCCTCTGACATTTCACCATTTCCGTTACTGCTTTAGAAAAATACGTTTTCTATGATGTTAGGAACTTAATTAAATGTAGCACAAAAAGTAAGACCAATTTGTGTTTGGTTGATTATTTCATAGCTGTACAATTCTTCATGACAACAAATCTTATACAATTGAAAAGCATGTACATGTCCCTTTAAGACTGTCACATGCATAAGGAACGTGTGCTGAGCATCAGAGCTGAGTATGTGCTCATGAAAATTGTGTCAAATCTTCTCTGCCAATGCTCAACAAGATAGATTAACAAGATATTTTTTCCAATCCTAAAGCTTAGAAGTATATTTTTCTGTTACTATGTAAAAAAGTTGTATTGAGAATATATTTTCAAACCAATTTTAATAACTAGTGAGCCTTTAGTATCCTTCAATTAAATGTCAGGTACTTATAAAACAAGTCTCAGATGAAGGAGCTGATCAATGAAGCCATGTATGACTGCTTTAGCAGCACATGGGTAAAATTTAATTTACCTTTAATCAATGCATTTGTTCATCATTTCAATCTTATTTTACCAATATAAAATGAGCAGATTAAGGTGGTGAATGAGCCTTATTTGGTCAACTGACTGCATATTGAATAACTTTATGTTCGGTCATAAGGCTAAGACGTCATCAGTAGAGGAACTTCCTGCTGTTGGAAACAGTAAATGAGTCACCTCACTACATTTTCAACTCATTTGAGGACCCTGTGATTGACAACTCTTTTTTTGTTTCCCAATAGTTTCCCCTTGGATAAGATTAAATAAAAAATAAAAACCTTAACAAAAGTGATGCAACAGTGTGTGGTATCAGCTGATATCATCACCATTGCCCAACATTGGCCAACTGATGTTGGTAGTCATCTTGTGGAGCAATCAAGTTTATGCTAGCATGATGAAAGTTTATAGCTTTCTTTATAGGGCTAAAACTGTAACATTTAAACTTGTTGGTGTGACAGAGGAGAGAGAAGGCTACTGTGTGAGATTTAAGTTTTCTTTGTGTGGTTAAATGTAAAGGGAAATGTTGGCAGAGTTGAAATGCTACACCTTCTCTGAGACAGATCAGGAGGAGACTGTTTTTAAGGCATGCTCAGCTGACATTTCAAGAGAAGGGATTAAATACTTCAAATATCCTTACTCAGGAAGAATATAGATGCAAAGAATTATTAGGGGTCAGTGAAAAAAAAAGCTTAATTCTTAAGTTGAAAGGGAAATGACGACAGAAGACGCAGCAGTGCAAACATGAAAGTGATCAGTGTCTTTAATTTACAGTCTTTAGGATCCTAATCTTAGCAGTAACAACACTCTTTAAAAAAGCAATATCCAATGAGAAGCTGATAGTCTTTGCACTGTTGATTGAGAGTCTTGATAGTATGCCTGCATTGTAAAAATAAGACCAGTGCACCCTCAGCAAGGCACAAATTTTTATGTTCAGTGGTTTGTGCAGTTTGGCATTAAACACAATGGAGATATATGAACTATATCATTTTAGTTCCAGGACAAGACTTATTGCAATCCTCAAACTGTAAGGTACTGTGGGCTGTAGTTTCCTATACACAAAAGTATGTAGAACTGTTTATTTTTTTGGGGCACAGTTTATATATATGGATGTGTCATCTTTGGCTGAAAGAAAATGTACACACAGCAACTCGACAAGTCTACTCCATAGAACAAATCAGACAATAAGTCAGAACCGTGACAAATCCTTGATGACATTTGTGTAAAATAAACACTTTTGATATTAGGTCTACACTGTAAAGTGGTATCCAAGATCAACCAAAAAGTAGTTTTCTAGAATAATAGTATTCAACAGGAAAATGTTTTATACACAAAACACAAATGTACACAAAGTAATCCCAAACACATTATTGTCACATTTGCCTTCCGGCTAACATTGTGATGTGATGAACTGTATGTGCAGAGCAGATCTTGTGACCCTATTCAGTTTGGTCCCATTTTCAGATCAGGGTCATTTTCAGAGTACTGAACTGCAATGTTTTTATGTTAATATTTACCATAGTGCACATACTGCTGCTATTGAAAAAGCAGGATTAGTCATTTAAAGAACAAAACTATTCTTTGAGTTATAGTTGATTTATATTCTTAAACATTTCACTGCACTATTTGTCATTTAGCCAGCTCACAACAAACATTATTTTATACATTTAAGGCACAGGCTGATTTGATCTAATACATTTTTTTCTCTTTCTACTTTAAATGGAAAGAAATCATTTAAAAACAGTCAACAACAAGCAAAACTACACATAAATCCAAACTTGTTTGAGACAAAAAAAAAAAAAAAAATCCATCTCAAATAGTGCGTTAAAAAGTAATCTTAGACTATTATTGTATGTGTGTATCTTGCTGCATCAAGTAAGATTGAGTTTGCACACTGAAGTTAAAGTTTTTCTATAGATGACTGAGTTGTAAAATATTTTAACCTGTGAGTGAATCCCAAACTGGAGTCAGATCCCATGACAACACAGGGGAAAATTAAGATTTTCAGCACTTTGCTTCACTGCTCAAGTATGCTATTCATCTATTCTTCCTCCCTTATGGTCCTGTTCTGTCTCATCTTCCTGCTCGCCGCCCTGCTCCCCGTTGGCCTGGAACTTTTCATGAGCCCATTTGGGACCGATAATGCTAGGGCTGCCTGTCGCCTTTCGGATGATGAATCGAGCCCTCCCACGTGTGAAACCTCCCCGTCCTTTTCCTCTGCTGTCAGTCCACTTCAACTCTGACTCACCATCTCTGTCATCATGCTGAAGAAAAGATAGAGAAAGGATATTAACTGGGGTATCAGCCAGTAGGCCACTGATACAATACCAAACTCAGTTAACTTCCTCGTATAATTTTTGTCACCTTTTAAATACCCTTAATATCTTGGAAAAAAGACGACGTCTTGTTGTTTAGCCAATATATGTTATATAACAACAAGAAGCCCAAAAGGGAAAATCAAACACTGGCTCAAAACTTTGCCTTCAAACAGATAGGAGCTATTCTCAGTTGGTTTCAATCTACAACTTGATGAAAAGATGGAATTGTAATGGTGAAATGAAAAGCGGTCTACCTTACCAAATAGTATTTCCTGCTCTTGGGAGTGAACTCCGGGTCCCAATCTTCATTTTTCTGATGTACTTCCATGTTTGATATGTTGCTGCTGCTATGCGAACAGTTTCCCTGGTAACTGCCTCTGTTCCAGCCCCTTCCACGAATTCGGACTTGCTGTAACGAGGGATAAAGACTATAATTAAAAAGGAGCAAGCTTATGATGTTGAATGATCTCAAATATCACTGTGTGGTTCACAAATTAATAAAAGAAAGAATAGATATCCATATTACTTTTCTTCACTTGGCATGCCATGGTTCAAATTGTGCATTTCAAGGCACAATGAATAACAATGCAATGCTGTTTTTCTCAATAACAGGACTTCCCAAAGCCATTATTCACTAAAAGCCTTAGAAAGCCTAACTAAAAAAAGAGTCATTAAACAAGGACTATTTCAAAATTACTTTTGTGTTAAATTACAGATAAAGTAGAATGTTCCAGTACTCATACGGCTGGATCTCAGTCAGTCGAATCCCCTTGTATTTTTGTGCTGCTCATGTTTCAGGACTTGAACAATACATAATTATTATTTTTGGAGCAGAGACAACCACTTTGAAAAATACTTAATCTAGGCATGATACTTTTGTACACTATGATAGCAAATTTTTAATAATCTTAAGCTCACACGCTGTCCAAACCATAGTCCAAGGTTCATGGACCAACAACAATTCACTGAAAAAGTAAAAGTCACATCCAATGGACCAAAACGATCTGACATAATCAGCAAACTTACAAATCCTCCACGGGGCCTTCCCCTCTCAACTGGTCCTGGTGATTCCCGTTGACCCAGTCGGGTTCTGTCAAAGCCTTTATTGTTGGGATCAGACTTGCTATGAGGCAAATCCTCCTTGTGAGATTTTGAGGATGAGGATGATGAGGATGAACTTGAGCGAGAGCGCTTCTTCCTATTTTTCCTAGAAACGATACATGCAAAATCTTTCACACCAAACTCTTTACCATGGAAGATGGATGACTTAAAGTATTGATCAGTAGATGGTTTGAAACAATGGACATCAGTGGAAGGTTGCACATACTTTGATCGGTCATGGCATGTGGAGAATTTTTCCAAAGATCTGTCTTTACTAGAATCTGGGGACTCCTCCATATTTCTTCCCCTATCCAGATTATGATCTCTTTCATGGGTGGAATATTTTTTGCGGCGCTCAATATCCAAACGAAGGTCCATTGGGTCACCCTTCTTTTTTTCCCCACCATCCTGAACAAACCAAAACAGAAGACAACGTCGTGGACAGACTTTGGATTAGCTTGTAGATGCTATCAGTCTGCTCTCAGCCAAGCTGGTTTGTAGACTAAACAGTAAGGTCTGTGGGAAAGGGGGAAAACCCTGATAACAGCCAGCTTAATAAAATCAAGTCAACCTTCCAGTACTCTGAATGTGCTAAACCAGTTGTTGTGCACGTATAAGTACTGTCCAAGAATCTCAACCATTTTCCAAAGCATTTGTTTTTAGATCACTTTCCTGCCCTCAAGTCAGTTACTTAAATATAAAGGGTGAATCAGCAGGAAAAGACTTAAAATTTGCTCCAGTTTGGCAGGCTTGTCTTATATTGATACAAATTTAATAGTTGTTCATCTGAACAAAGGGTGTATTTGAAAAGTTATTTACCCTAATAAAGTAATAGTAGTAGTAGTAAGTATGTAAAATATCTTTTCACGTGACCTCTATGTCATTGTACTAAAGGTTACGTTTACTGCGTTTTCAGAATGAAGCCAGAACAGGCATAATGATGTCATTCAATCAAAAAAATTTGCTGCTTTGGGAAATAGTAGCTGTTATCTAATTACAAAGTAAGGACACTGAGTATTCAAGCTACTGTTTAACAAGCAAAACCACAGCCATGTTTTATAACCATGGATAATTTAAGAGGAAAGTGTTCATGCTCAAAAAAGTTTACTCAGTTCATTGTCAGTTTTTTTTTTTTAAATGTTTGACTAACTCTGTTGGTCATGCCAGTCCATTTTTCTTTAAAGTCAACCCAGGTAAGCAGCACTGTTGAGGCCATATTTTCAAATACAGCAAGGCTTTACAATTCAAACTCAACCTTTCACTACTCCAAATATATCATGTTACCAAACATTTATGTGTCAAGTCGGGAATGTATCTTTTTCCAGAAGAATTTTTTAAAAATAATAGCCAAAAAACTTGTTTGAGGTTCTACCTCTCCAGAAAAGATTAACCCCCAATTGCCAAGCAGTGCGGGTGAATGTTTGTACCTCTAAATCTTAGGCCATAGTTCTGCACTCTAAAACAGCTGATTGCTACATCTTGGTTACAAGTGGATTAGAGCCTCAAGTAAATTATTTCAAGTATCTTGGGTCTTGTTCAAAAGTGGGGTTGGATGTTTGACTGGCAGTTTTGTACTTGTGAGCAGCATTGCAGTGTACACAACAGCTGTAGTGACAAGGGTCAACTTTCACCTATGTTCATAAAGTTGAGAAACTGACTCAAAGAATGAGATCACAGATACAGGCGATTTTGCCTTTGGAGGACTGATTGGGCATGTCCAACAGGCAGGACCCAAGGGCTGATAGAGAACTCAGTGGAGGGGATTGTGTATGAAAAGTGCTGCATTGACATCCCCGAAGAAAAGCAACAGAATAATTCTAGGCAGAGTGACATTTGAGCTATACAGATAGATGGTTGATTGAAATTTGTCATATATGCTTCTGTTTTAATTTTAAACCCCAGAGAATGGTTGATCAAATCAATTGGAGAAAAAAAGGCTTAAGGCTGAAAAAACTTTGGCCCAAAAGGTTGAACCAAATCCTAGGGGGTAATCATAAGATCTGGCTGAGGAGTTGACAGCACAAGATACAAATCCTTGATTTAAAAATGTACATTTCCAAGGCCTGAAAGGTTGTTGAGCAATGAAGAATACCCAAATCCATGACAGGCATAAAAAACTGAGAATAAAATTCACCTTACAAGACAAGAGCTAAGCCTTTAGAAAAGTTTTCTTGTGGCCAGTGAGTTAAGGTGGTAAATGGTTTGGCCACAATGCTAAGTGATATCACCAACTTAACAACACCAACCCACCCACTATGGGGGGTGGTAGTATTATACTATTTAGTAAAAACAGATATCCAATAGCAACTGCATAGGAATGCACAGCAGCATGAAATACACAGAGTAGTAAAATAACAAGTTTGAAAGTCTTGAGTCTATGGGTAAATGAGAATAGGGCCTCAAAATGTAAGAATGGGTGCATAAGATGCTTCTCTTTTGTTACTTCCATTCCTTATTTTTAAAGAATACTTACGAAGACAAATGCTTAGAGTCCCTTGAACAGCTTTGGCACAGTGGCTTCCATTTCTGATTTTATATGATTCATAAGCCTTGGCCAGGCGCGTGCCCACACTCTACCCAATCACCATGTGTGAAGGCGATATATAACAAACAACAAAGTCAAAGTGCCTTATTTTGCATTGGCATTTCTCAGACTTTGTGCATCTCCTCTCATGAAAAGCCAAAAGCTTTAAGAGAGTGCAGTCTAAAGGCATCTTTTTCACTTGCTCCTGTTGTTTGTTTTTCCAACATACTTCATACTTCAAAATGATCAGTCACCTTGTAAGTGCCATCCTCTGAGCTTTTCATCGCCTCAAAAACTTGAGAGTGTTTCTTAAAAGCTCTTGGCGAAACATCAATTCGTCTGTAAGATGAAACACATTTAAAACAGTAAAGTTAAAACCTAATATGGGATTACATGATTCAAGATACAGGCGGCAAAAAGACAAACATAGCTGTGTACGATGAACAGCAAAGACAACACAAAAACAGAACACAGAAAAGACAAATTGGTGGGAAAATTAGACTGACCTCCACCGAGCATGAGAACAAAAAAAGCCAAGATAGTCTGGTGATTTTCAGGTAAGAAAGGTGAGAAAAATACCTGAAAGCTGTTAAAAGAGGAGGTGAAGCCACAGCACACTGAAGGTGAGAGGGTCACTCAATAGGCGACTCTACCTGTGTATCTCTGGGCTTTTTCTTGGCTTCATTATTTCCTTCTCTGCAGCTCGTCTTTGGTACACTGTGAATCGCTCGTTTAGAGTCATTCCAGAAGATTGAAAGTGCTGAGCTACACCGAGACACAAGACAAACAGCTGTTAGTGCCGTTAGTGCAGTAAAGGTTAGTCGTTTTACCAACCAGCTGTGGATGAGTACTGTTAAACAGTATTTCAAATAGAGAGAAACTCTGTAAAGGATCATTTGTAACCAATCTATACTCTTTAAAACACCTTTAGGACAGCAAGAGAAGAAAAGACTTACTTTTCACATGGTGAACGATGGCAACAATGTGTTGAGCAAAAAGCTCAGAGGGACTCCTCGGTAACTGAGCCGTATGGACATGTTGAAAGATGGAGCGAAACTCCTGATCCTTTTTTGAGGCCTGCACAAGATCCTGAGACAACTGTCGCTCCTCAGCTAAAAAATCAGAGGAGCTGAAAATCACAACAACATGTTCTTAGTCTGTTGCTCTCTGTCTTTATGAAAAGTGGCTAAAAACAGAAAAAATACACTCAAATCAGTCAAATCAAGAAGATTAAACATAAAGATAAATTAGTGCATCATCGGCGTACAGAAAAAAAGTGCAGCTCCTCTTACAGAGCTAGAGAATTTAGGTACAAGTAAATGTTATACATTACCCACCTTATCAGGGTATCTCCATGAAAATTCATTCTGACATTAAATTTTGCTTCCTGTTTTCTTGGGGACATGAAATCCAAGTCATCTCCCCTGATCATAAACATCTCTCTCTCAGAGTTCCTCCTGGGTGGTGGTGAAGGAGCTGGTATTGAGGAAGATTTAACCATCTTACTAGATGTAGCACCCATGTCTGGGGCCTCAAATTTTCCAGCAAACTCCCTCTTAGCAAGTGCTGCAGCAAAAGCAGCTGCATTACCATGCTTTTTACTGAGATAAATGTCCTCTGCCATGGCGTCAGGATCACTGTTGGCTGATTGTGCGTAGGGCATATTTTGCCATTTGTCAAAGCATTCGTCATACAGTTCCCGGGTAGAGTGAGTGACCCTGCTTGTAGGCTTTGAAGACTTATCACCATTATGCTGGTCCTTGTCAAGGGACTTTGAATGAGGTTTGATTATCCTCTCCTCATCTTCCTCGGCTGACAGAAAAGGGGAGGCTTTTAAAAAGCTCCTCAGAGACACATCACCATCATTGTCCTCCATGGACTTTCTTGACACTTGGTCAGTGATAGTCATGGGTGCTTTGCCATTTACTTTCCCTTGTTCCACATCCACTTCATTTGCCTCAGTTTTTTTGCCATTTTCCAGAGCTTTGGCTTTTTTGTTTTGCTCCTCCAAAAACCTAAATATCAACAAAAAGGTTGAAAAAACTGAATTTAACTGGAAAAGCAACTTGACCATTGACTTAAACTTTGGCAGAATAGTTCACATTAGAGCCCATACAAGTGAGACTCGGTGATATAACAGAAACCTCAAAGTGGTAGGAATTTCAATGAAAACAATCCTAACATCGTAGGTGGCTCAAAAATAACAAGAAAATATTCAGTCTGTTAATGCAAACATGCTGTACTACCAGAGCTTACAAGGCAATAGAAAGGCAAGGGCTATGCAACTGTGCACAATGATTCACAACATTTTGTAAACCTCTTTAGAAAAATCTTAAAAAACAAGTTCAGAAAAAGAGTAAAATCTGTCTTACTTTCCAAAGGCGATGGAGATTGCCATTTTATCTCCATCCAGGTATTCCTCGCTGGAGAAGAAGTCAAAACTGGAAAGCATTGGGTTTAGACCTTCATGTAAGGTTTTTTTTGTTGGGGATGAACTACACGTCATCTTTGGAGAGGGGGCGCCATTGCTGACACTATTTGTGATTTTTGGGGAGCGACAAGACTGGTTAGTAGTTTGGACGTTCTGAGAAACTGCAACAGCAGAGCTTGCCAGGGGACTTGTTCTCTTTGGACTGCTGTTACAGTCTGTTAGGCTCTGCCAGTTCCCCTCAGTTTTCCCACCACCTCCTCCTCCATTAGCATCTCCTGCCAATACTCCGACAAGCTCCTCTGGCTCCCCATCTCCCCCTCCTTCCTTTTGGACCTCCTTGAAGGCTGAAAGCTCCTCTTGCTTACTCAGCAACAAGGCTGGCCTGCATTTAGGAGAGGAGGAGTGTGAGGAAGAGGACGAATGCTGTGAGTGCCTGGATAATGGTGAGGAAGAGCGGTCAGAGCGGTGAGAGTGACCACGAGAGGGGCTTCCTGAGCATTTCTGGACATTGTGAGATCGTCCTCGTGAAAAGTTGTTCTGCTGCTGCTGCTGCTGCTGCTGTTGTTGTTGTTGCTGTTTCTGAGGGTACTGCTTGTAATTCTTCCAGTTTGGGCGGAAGTTGTTATTGTTATAGCCACCACCCCGACCACCACGCTGGAAGCGTCCACGTGGGAAGTAGCCCCGCCCTCGGCCTCTGAAATTGTACGGCCTCCGGAAGCCGCGGTGGTAGCCCCGGAACTCTCGACTGTCCTGGTATCCCCTTGGATATTTTTTCTCCCTGTTATTGGTTGGTGAATAGGATCTTGACTTTGAACGAGACCTAGATCTGGGGCAAAGGAAGAAGAGGAGAAAGACATTTGTTGAAAGATTTTAACAGATATAGTTAAACAAAAATTCACAAAAGTCCAAACCTTAACTGCTGTATCAAGTGAGAAAGTGTAAAATCTTTCGTCACAGTTTCAACAAATTGGGCATTAGACTGTCTGACATGTAACAGAGATTGGTGCATGCAGACAAATAAACCTGTTGATTGTGTAACTTTATAGCTTGTGTAGCTCAGTGACATGACACAAATGTAGAACAACAAAGTCAGTGTCTTGTAGAGTGTTCTTTGTATCAAAGAAAAAAAGCTCTATTGAGCACTGGGTGTCCCTTTGGACTAAGATAGAAAAAGTTTGATAGGAACAAAAACTCTGTTGTTTATAAATCTTTGGGGCACCTTCAGATGAATGCTGTGGGAAGTTGATAGGCAAAGCAGACTCACCACTTTGTGCCTTTATATTTCATTTTCTCAGACACTCTCACAGCGTGGGGTTTGCTGCAAGCCTAACATATGGAACATATTGAACTGATGTTCTTGCCATACCATCCTTTCCATTTGGAACTGGTATATATGCACAAATATGTAGGAGCCAGCAAAGAGTTATTGCAAGCAGAACACATAGGATTTCACACTGTGATCCTCAGCCAGGCTGCAAGGTCACATCAGTCCACAAGGTGGCTCTGCTGCACTTTTTATTAAAAATACCCCTTCATTCGTTCTTTCGTCTGAACTTTAAACAAGGTCTTTAGATTAAAGTCATGAAACAAAATGTTCTCTCCAACAAATTAATGATTTAAAGAGACAAACCTTTTCAAGTCTGACGGCATGCCAACACAGCATCCATATCTTTCTGCTGACAGCCAAAGACTGGCAGCACTTCCAGTCTAGACAACTACCATTGAATGATCAGTAATCATTTCTAAAACACTGTCTATAGCAACTTTACACAACTTATAACAAATTTAAAACGACAAGTCTGCATTATAGAGCATGAAAATCTGTTAGATTAAAAAACATGATGTAAATAAATTAACACTGACGAACTTAGTCCACACATAAAGCTGAGCCTTATCTAAAATGTACATGCAAACGCAGCCACACACAAAGATTAAAACAGCACAGGACTCACCTTGTGTGTTTTTTCATTGGAATACAGAGCGGTTAAAGAAAGCAGCACACCGCACAGCACTGCACACTCACAGTGTAAGCTACAGATACTACATCTCCTCTGGAGAGCTCTGCTGAAGCACTGAGTCACATGGACTATATGAGAGGGAAAAAAACTACTGGAATCCTTCGCCTCAGTGCATGCCAGCTACATGCACTGCTCAAACTCTTTGGTAAAAACTTAAATAGAGAACTAATAAAAGAGATTGTGCTTCTATTTTGAAGGTCTTAACCTCATGCTGCAGATATCAACATTTTTATAAAGCCGTAATTATTTCAGTCGTTCGACTTCGTTGAATAACATATGTCTCTGTTTTTCTTTGAGATTTACTACTTTGATTGGTTGGTGTAATCCAGAAAATTTCTATTTTTTGTGTGCATACAAATTTTAAGTTTGCATTGGTGTATTCACTGAAAAATTATACTAATGTGAGCACCCAGGCTTGTAAACACTTTTGCAAACACACCAAACTCATTTGCAAATGTGCAAGGTGGGTTTAGAAAGCCTTAACCATTAGAGTCCTTCCCCAGTTCTCTTTTATTCAAATTTTTACATTTTAAAGGTGCTGTGGCACTGCCAGGAAATGAGCCGCCCTGCCATTTTTATTGCAATGCCACAGACGTTCTGCCAGAAACAGCACAGGCATCAGAGAGGAGTTTTTCTTTTTCCTAACACACACTGTAGCCAGTACGTAACCCTACAACCTGGGCTGTTTTGAAAATAAAAGAACCAACAATGTGGTTCTTTCTTAGTGAAAGGCTTGGTCAAATATTTTATGTACTACGAGGTTCAACTCATGGAAATGCCTTCCTGTGCAGCAAGATCTGCAATAACAGTCAATCTTGCTTCAGTAAATTCTCTAACCGGCAGCTGAACTCCGGTTTAAGCATCAATTTCCTCTGAATACAGAAGCCGACTCTGGAGTTTGGGCTAGGCCCAAATCCATTAATACGCTGCACTATCTTTTTCAGATCCCATGAGAATAAAGTCGTAAAGTTCAGGACAACACAGGGTTTGCAGATAGACATCAACAGATGTGTGGCAGTAAGGAAACAGTTGTGATAACAACACAGAATCCCCTAATGACACTCCCACTGTCACAAATAAACTACTTGCAAACATCTACAAGTCAAATCCTATGGGGATATTGCATGTTTGATCCTTTAATGTCCCTAAGATGTTAAAGGATTTGAGTGAAAAAGAGCTCAGCAAGAAACAGAGGCTGATCAATACTGATGTCAGAGCTGTGAAGCAGCCGTTTGCAGGCTGCACCTGCTGCTTGTTTCCCTTTTCTTCATCACAGCAGACTTTGTTGAATTACAGTCATTCAGGCTTTGGGCAGTTTTAGTCATACAGTATAAAATCTCTCGACAAGCACATGAAATTACAATTACTTTGTCACATCAGGCGCCTTAAACAAAGAGCAAGCAGACTGCTCAGAGAGAGGATCATCCAGAAGCTGGACCTCACCTGTAATATCGTTTCCTGGATCGGGACCTCGAGCGAGTCCTAGAGTGAGAGGTGGACCGAGACCTTGACCGGGATCTTGACCGGGACCTGGAGCGGCTCCGAGACCTTGAGGCTGATTTTGTGGATCTGGACATCACTGCAGCCTGCCCACCTCACACTGCCAGAAGAAAACCAAATAAGAGCTGTGGAGATGTACCGCTACGTACAGCGTAACTGATCATCCATCTTTTAAAGGAACTGGCTGTGTAAAGGTCCTCATAATTTTCTGGTGAAGGATTAAACAACTGACCATGACTGGAGAAAAATGCATCATGAGGGAGTCAAAAGTCCATGAAATCTAATATCCAACAGAGATAAGCCATCAGTTTCACTTCAAAAGCAGTCTTGAGTGAAAAGACAGAACAGCTGAGAAAAAGGGAGAAAGCAATCTGTAGTAGTGTTGGGCATCCAAACAGAAGCAGTTTTATTTAGTCCCTGATCATTTGCATAGAGGGCAGTCGTATGTCAGTCATTTGAGTAGTTCACCGTTGAAACACTAGTTAAAAAAACACAGCTATTTGTACAACATGAACTGTTTATACTAGGCAACAGGAGGTAAGCAAACAGAGAGTGATGACACTCAGCGGTGTCCTGTTCCTGTCTCAGTGATAGATCTCTGAATTTCTTTCAATGATCAAACCATAAAGATAAACTCCACTAAGAAACCCACAGATTCATGTGAAAGTAGCGTATTTCCTCTGCTGCTACTGAAGCGTACCACTCTTGCTTTTGGTTAATGATCTGCTGTGAATCTAGTATCAGAGAGATGTCCAGTTTTGCCATCTATTCTAACTTCAAAGGGTGTTTTATTTCTTCTCCTGTTTATTTCCCATTGTATTATTAATACACCTCTATAGCAGAAGCATCTAGCTCCTTCCAAGGTCCCCATGGCTTTTATCTGTGACATATGATCCTGGGAGTACAGTAAATGCCAGGGATCAAATAATTGAGCTTTCATTATGAGAGTCATCTTCAGGGACTTTGGGAGGAGGATATTGCAGAGTAGCCTGCACATGACCGGTATTTCAAAAGCAGGCCGCGCCATCACATGGTGGTCGCAGTGAACACCCTTTTTACTATTTTAGTGAAGTGGATCCATCTTCCCCCAGCCTCCTCCTCGTGCTCTATGAACTTCCCACTCTCCTCATTCCTGGCAGCTTGTTGTTTTTGGCTTTTCGGAGAGTAATTTCCTGTAGGGCCGGCCTAAACGGACCATTTATTTAGCTTACTGTGCACTTTTAAAGAATAGCATTCAGATGTGGCTCTTTGCAGCGTGTGGCATCAAATAATGAAACAAATGAGCAGAACAATCTTTTTAATTTGTCTGAATGTTTATTATTTTAGAGGAATACTTTTTCTCGTGGGATGTACTCTTTGTTTAATGAAATGTGTCGAGCCTGCACAGCTGTGCTTCACACATTTTCATATGTCTAAAAATAGTTTCCTCGAAACTTTTGACGTCAACAAAGAGTTTATATTCTCAGGCAGAGTATCTACAGCTTTGTGACTGCTTCACTCACAAACAAAAATCTTAATCTGACAAAGAGAGGCTCAATGTATGCACTGTACATGCATATACAAAGCAGATGTTAAGCCCTGTCCTTGTCTGACTAATTCAAACAAAAAAAATCAAGTTGGAAGATTTAAATGGTGGCAGTTGTTTCAATAACCTCACTGAAGCTGGACTGATAACTAGCTGCAGCTGTTTCTCCACACTGTGTGGGCTGCAGCCTGATCACTGAGATTCCAGCATCTCGGTTAGCTTGCTCTTTAATTACTCACAAGATCTGCACGTAGACAGCTACTCACAAAGCATGAGTCTTATCGTTGGGAAGTTATTTTTTACCTTTGTTTTGCACCTTTTCTCACACTTAAATTCACAACTGCAAGCATCTTCCATGTGCTGAAATTACTTGTGCAATCACACTTGACAAGTTTTCACCCTATCGACTTCCCTGGTGTCAGACCGAGTGGGTTGGTTGACAAGAAACCACTTCAAATTATTAAAGGGACTTAATTTTGCAAATATGGGGTCCAACACAGAGAGTTTTAAAACTAGAAAAGCTGTTATAAAACAATAAGAAGATGCAAAGTGTTGAAGTTAAGCTAATGTTTTCAGAGAAACTAATCAATTTTATCACACATATACACCTGACATAGATCAGTAATCAGAATCTAGCTTTAAATTGAAGATTTGTGGTCCATTTTCCCCTTAGATCTCAGTTTCCTCACCCTTGAATAAAAAGCTATCGCATTTTGAGATCCAGAGTCTTGGTATGTGTGACATACTAAGAAAAACATAAGTATGATTTTGCCACCTTTGTTAAACAAACAGGAGGAACAGTGTGTCAAACTAGAAAAGCAGGTCTTCACCATAAACGGTAAAAAAAAAACAGACGTCATCTTGCTCGGCTGGAAGTGAGGACGCAACGAAAACTGCTCCCCCTGGTGACTGGCTGCAGTATAGGTAAAAAAAATCGGTCTCTCCGGTCATTCCAGACAAGCTGTGGTCAAACTTAAAAAAATTAATACACCTTGTCGAAATGTTTCTCATGTCCAATTGTTGTGGTGATTTGAAGATATTATTTGGCTGCCCTGTATTCAAATTCTCCTTTTTTTCTGAAAAGTTTCATTTTCATTAGCTCTAAGAGGTTAAAAACAAGGCTTCAAATTACGTTTAATGATGATTGACAGTTGCCGTTCTTGTGTATTTTGTTCAGGGATAGTAAAATACCTGGGGAGGGAAAGCCTGGAAGTGATTAGACTCATGAAAGAAAAAAAGTAATTATTATTTTTGTCACCCGGCTCTTCTCAGATTCTCCCAGAATCCTTCACAGTCTTTACTGCGCAGACTCTGGCTGCACAATAGCTACCAATGGCTGCGCCTGTGACGGGGGTATTTTGGCTTCAAAACCATATAATGGTAAATGGCAGAGTCTCGTTGTCCACTCTATATACAGTCTATGGCAGGCATGGGCTAACTACGGCCCGGGGGCCACATGTGGCCCATTAAACATTTTAATCCGGCCTGCCAAACTTGAAAAAATTAAATTAATAAACCTTGTTAATGTTTTATTTTCCCTGCAATTCTGATGTTTTCCCACTAGATGGCACACTGTAGATAGATTGGCTTTGTTTAGGTGAAGCGTAGGCCTATTACTCCACGTTTGCACTTAACCCTCTGACCCATCAGCTCTTCTGTAAAGATGAACGGACCTAAGAAAAGGAAAGTGGACAAAGAATGTCGAGTGTTCAATAAGACGTGGACAACTAAATATTTTTGTTACCGTTTTGGTTTTAAAATAGAAAAAAAAAAAAAAAGTTAGTTTTTTCGTTTTTTTGATTTTGTTTTGAAACAGAATAACGAAAGAACGAACCATACATGGATTAAAAATCCCATTACAATTCCATTCTCTCATATTCTAATTTTAGTTTCAAAGCAAAATCAAAACAGCGAAAAATAGAGCGTTATTTGTTTTCTGATTTTTTTATTTGAAAATGAAAAATTGAATAACAAGTCGTTATCCGTTTTCCGATTTTGGATTCTAAAACGGATATGGAATGAACGAATTATACCCTGATAGTTACCAAAGCACTCCATCCATCTGCTCCTGGTCCGGCCCCTTTGTCAAATGTTAGAACCCATTGTGGCCCACGAATCAAAAAGTTTGCCCACCCCTGGTCTGTGGTCTTCATTGTATGACACACACACAAAAAAAAGAAAAAAAAAACTACAAAGAAGAACTAAAAGATACTAAAACTACAGTGGGCCGTGTCAGATTTCCACAGTAGAACAGAATTAAACTGGTAATGGCTCACAAGCTCAGGACCACGCGCACATCCACACATGATTAAGAGCCCCCCTTGAGGGGGAGAATGACAGCTGTATAATCCTCATCAGCTGTTTATTTCATGTTACAGCAAAAGTAGCTCTGATCAACAATGGAGCTGCAACTTGATACACAGTCCAAAGCGATGGAGAAGAAACAGTCCACTCAATCAACTGCCCTATCATTAAGACCAGGATGCCACAGTGGCAGCTGGAATCACATTTGCTATCTTTATGTGCCCCCCCAGAGACACCCCGCTCGCTATTTCAGAAAAGCCACAGCAACTGTCATTGGCACAATCTTTGCTTATTGAAATGTGGCAGACCATCTGAGGGCTCCCTGAAGATGCTTCACATGTGGAGGCAGTTAATGGATAGCAAAGCCACTGGCAGTTCTGTTTAAGAACAGATAACACTTTCAGCTCCCTCATAGTTTAAAAAAAACCTCCAGGATCTCTTCATTCATTCAGTTACATCCAAATAAGCTTGGCTCACTTGTTTTCTTCAGGGAGCTTCTGTAACATCTACAAGAAAGACAAATGGATGACCTCACGCTGAGATTTCATGCAACACTATGCTTTGCTAATCATCAACTATCACAGACAAGAACACTATTTAGCTTGGCCACAAGTTGAAAGATTAGGGGATCCCAGTTGCACATTGGTCTGTACTGGCTAATGGGATCTAGTGTCGCTCTATTCTTATTTGTACTTGTGTACATGAGGCTACTTTGCCTGGAAAATGGCTCACAGCTGAGTGTCACTGTGGCATCATGGCAGCAACATGCTTCTTTGCTGTCTGTCAACACTGCATCTGTGGAGCTGTGCTGCATGAAAGAGGGGACTCATCAGCTGCAGGTCCTCTCTATTTTGGTTGGCTGGGAACAACCTGTTGAATGATGACGAGTATTTCCAAAATTATGTATTTCTGCATATTCAAGACCGCACAGAGCTGGAAACACAGTCAATATTAATGGAAGTGATTATATTGGCATTTACTAAGACGCTCTTTTCATTTCTCGTGCAATAATAACAGCTGATTTTATTTACTAGGTAGTTTAATCTGCTTTCTCAGTATGTCTTTTCTTAGTGAAAAACAAACGTGAGTGCTACGTTTGGCATTGTTGGCAACACATTGTAGGTCAAGCTGATTTCAGCATTGATCTAGAAAGTGGTACACAACAGACAACTCTAGTTTTACTCACTACTTATGTACACACAGCCAACTTATGATATTTGTTGAGGTGGATCCTCACCAATCTGGATACTTCTCTTGAAAAACAGATTATTTTTTCCTCCTCAGAAGTAGATTCACATTGGACCAGGAAAAAAAAACAGACTCATAAATAAAATTAACATCAAGCTAAGCATTGAAATAAAAAACAAAAAAACTGTGAAATGACTTCTAGGTGACTGCTCTCTTTTTGCTAAATATGACTCTTGGGCTTGTCTCAAAGCTGTAGCTGTTGATGGGAGGTGGAGAAGCGAAACCTGCAATCACCACAGTCATGCTGTCATTGTGCTAACCACTAAAAGCAGCAGTCACAACACTGGTAGAGCTAAACAAGAGCATGAACTGCTCCTTGAACCCTCCAGTGGTGGTCTAAAGATGCCCTTTTAAAACTAGTGAGTCACGCTCTAAATCTGGATAAACATTAAGCATATCACTGCTAAGCTAAGAGCACTTTATTCAACCGTAAAATTCACATTTAACTATGACTTCATTTGTTAGAGTAGCTTAAGTGAGAGCATCTAGCCCATATCTAATTTTATTTGAATAATATTTAACTTTAAGCGAAGTAAGAGTCTGTTGGGAACTAGAGTAGCTCCTGTTCTGGATGTGATGTGATGGGATGGGATGGGACGGAGGCAGCATCCTCTGGAGTTGCACCATGTACGTCATAGACGTTGAAAGAAACAGAAATTTACAAAAATGTAAGGAACACGTATTACAAAAAGAAAGCAAACGAAACTGTGATATTCTCGATACATTTCCTGGAGGTATTTGTGCCTTTAGGTTATATTTTAAAACTAAACTGGCATTAAAAGATAAGAAGAAGAAGAATTCGCCCTTTAAAATGAGTTTTTAAAGGCTTTTTGGTGACGCCTGCCAAACTTCCCTTCTAACGACTGTGTCATTTTTTTCTTTTCTTTATGCTGCCTTTAAACCCGTATAAATTCAAAACGTGCCATCACTCTTTGAAACAAAGACTTTCTGGAAAGAAACTCATAAACAGAAAAAAATAATTGATGACGTACCGGTCGGTGTAGTCCTTCAATGACGTCCGCTCACATTCAGCCAGCGCGGTGTAGTATTGAAGGAGTAAAAGACAATTTCTCCCAGGACTTCTGTAAGTCTGCTCTGTTGTACGCCGCTTATGTCAACTGTGTATGTGTGTGTAAAGTGTGAGAGCGAGTTTGTGTGTCTACTGGAGTCTGCTGTGTTCAGAAAGAGGGGGCGTTACCGCTCCGCGCGGCTCAGAAGTTCCTCTCCCCTTCCGCCTCTACCGCTGCTGCTCACCGCTGTCCGTCTGCCTCCCTCCGGGACATGGCAGTGAACAGGAGCGGAGGAGAAAAACAGAGGGCTATAACAGGGCCAGTTCAAGTGACATGAGAGACTAATAATCCCCGTTAAAATGACTTTTGCAAACTACTGAAGTCACCATGTTTTTCCTTACTGCGGTGATGGATAATAGCCTATTTGAAGCAGTATTTTGAGTTTATGATATAACATTTGTTTCTGCAGTGTAATTTACCAGAAAGCACATTTACTTAACCAAAGTTCACCCTCATCTGTTTTGGACCCCTTTTCATTTCATTTAGATACAGTCTGGATAGCCTCAAATCATGTTGTATTACTTCTAGGGTGTCATGGAGACCTTGACAATAATACAATCAATATAACACATGCCACAAATATAAAAAGGCACCACAAGAGCTAAAACATTAATGGTTAATGCATTTGTTTACAACTGCCAAGTTGAAAACAAAAAGCAGCTCTAAATTCAGGCATCACGTTGTAAAGGATGAGAAGTAAACCAAAAAGGTTACATTCAGTAAATTGCTCTGAGGCTTAGCAGTGTTACCAAACATTTGAATGTGATCTTTTTTAAATCACTTGAGCTCTGGACATTGTTTACTACACTTACTACAGTTTCATCAAAACAGGAAAAAAAAAAAAAAGTGAAGCTAACTGGCAAAGTAAAAACACAACCTATAATAGATTGCAGTTGTTTCTATGACTAAGCAGCGGAAGCACGAGATCCCCTCAGCTCTCTGAGTACTTACAAGTTTGAGCATCTGGGCCATATTAATTCATAATGTATTGAATAGTTTTAGTCCTCTTTATTGCACTCTTTTAAAGTTGTAGCCGCATGTATTTCTTAATTTTTTTCCTGAACTCAAAGTGAGCTAGAAGTTCAGGCTAATTGCCTTACTTTATTGCCTGTTGGAGGTTGTATGACTCAGCAGAGATGACGCTTCTCCGTGCAATCATCCCACAAAGGATTTTATGTTTGCTTCAGGACAGATGTCACAGGCTCTTACAAAATGTTAAACTTTATTTTGTTTCCCAAGGAACATTTAAGACTGGTGTTATGAACCATTTCAATTATGTAGTTGCTATCTTAACGACAAATTTATAGGGTTATGGGTGAGGCACGAGTTCTCAAATATTAGTAAGTCCCAATGACTTTTGGAGAAATGTAAGTAGCTTAATGATTGAAATGAACACAAGAGGCTGACGCAATAAAGAATGTTTGTAGAACCATCCATCATCTGCTTACCACCTACTGTTTAAAAAGATGTTCGACAATAAGGGTCATGTATAAACATTTTTTAAAACCTACTATTTCTATTTTGTACTTTTTGGCACACCATAGTAAAGCCACAGTCCTCCTGCCACTGTGACAGAAAAAAATCCAAAAAACCTTAGAATTGCTCCCACTCATTTTGAAAAAATCAAAGGTAGCCTTGTTGACATGTTAAAAGCATTGTCACTTTGTGTCAAATGGAATTCAAATATAATGCGAAAGTGCTTTAAATCTGAGTTACTACTACATGAGCTGAGCATATAGGCACAGACTGTCAGACAGTGAGCAAAGCTTGCAGAGCTGAGTGTGCAAATAGCCACGAGGGCAAAACCAAATCAAGACACAGCTAAGAATTGCTTTACAATGCTGATATGGACTTATGAATGGTTTAAAACCACACTCATATAGCAGTGTATCATTCACTGGTTAATGGTTAATCTAACTGTTGGTGAAGACCAAACAGCACCTTTTATTGCATTCATTGGATATCCAAATCAAGACACTGTTAGGATTTGCCCTCGCTTTTTCTTGTGAACATAGAAACCTTGAAGCTATTGAATGCTAAAGAAATGGAATTTAAAATCCACATATAAAAATGTTCTAAGTTAGGCCTAAGTTGGCCTTAAGCTGTTATTTGCGATAAGAAATAAGTGAGAACTATATTCATGATTGTAATCAAACATACAACCTTGTTGTGGAAACTGGCTGGGGTTCATTTCTTTGGTAGCAAAACCAGCTAACATCCACATTTAAAAATCTAGTGTCAAATTAATTATAATTAACCTTTAAAAACCTCTGAGTGGTTGTTTTTCTTTTTTGAAATAAGGAATGTTGACTTTGTGCAGTATTCACGGATCCCATATCATCTGGTTCCCTTGGATTACTTTTGGTATCAATATGTCTTTGATTCTGAACAGTTGTGAGTTCATATGGCTGCTGTGTGAGCTTTGTTTTCCTTTCCCTGGAATGTCCTCCAAAAAAGATCTATTACTCTTATCATGTCTGCTTTGTACAGTCGCCAACGCAAGCGACTACTGCTGGGATAATACGCCTCACAGCCCCACTGGGAGCTGAATTGCTGCTAATAAGCCTGACAACAGGAATAAAACGTCATGACATGTTTGCAGACATCCATCAAACCTGACATGGGTATTATAATGCTCAAAATGACACTAGCATATATTTTCTGTCCAGACAACACTTAATCCTAGTCTGCAAAAACAAAATACTTTGGGATTTGTTGACTTCATGTAAGAACATCCTGTTGGATTTAGACCTTTGATCTTGTGATAATTACTATAAATCTTGTACAGACCAGACAGCATTTACAGGGTGATAATTTTTGTAAAAGCAGCAATAAGAAAGAGTTTTGTTCTGGATTTACAGAAGCTTAATTTGAGACTTATGTGGCTTCGCAGTCATCTGTATTACTGATGGTCTGCATGGTGATGGTGGGTGACTTCATCTGTTCTTTTCTAACAAGACATTAGCCAAGATCTATTATTAAATATCCTACAGACTACAGGCAGGAAATGGAAATATAGAATTATATGCTCTATTAAATCTATTTCTGATGTCTGGAATCAAAACTGACCAATGATAAGGTTCACTTTGGAGCATTAACACCTTCCATGCATTTTTTAAAACCATTTTCTTTATTTTAATATAAAGTAACTTGAAATACTAAATATAAATGTGACTTTTAAATGCTGTATTTTAACTTTTGAGTTCACTACAGATATCGAGGAGTTATCTGCATGAATCTCCTGCTTGTACCAGACACCCTGTAACACAGCAAACAGCAGTGGTGTATGTTTGCATTGTAAATAAATGGCCACAGTTTGTGTGCACATGTCAACTGAAACATCCTGGAAGTCTCTCTGAGGAGCTCATTTGATTAATTCAAAGCGTTTGCTACCAGGAAACAGACACAGAAGAATAAGTCAGCTAATGTACTCAAATAAATATCAATACAGTGGTTAGAGGATATGGGACGGATTAGGCTGAAAGTGGAAAGTTTGTATTCTTTACTCGACAGGGTATGTTTGCCAAGGGAAGACAAACTCTGTTTTGTTTGAAAGGCTGTGAAGCCAATAATAAAGAGCTCTACATGATAGAAAACGAGAAAAAGCTGCTCACATTACTCTCAGTTTATTATTCAACACTTAGATGTGTTATTTCTGTCTTGGAAAGACTCCAATGAAAAGAAGCAATAATCTGGTTCAGATTAGTTTCTATATTTATAATTCAAGTCTCTTTGTAGGTTAAAATGGTATTGTATACTTCTGCAACTGTAAAAATAATAGCATCAGACTGTCTGATCAACTCATTTAACTCCACATCATTTCTTTATTCAGCCTGGCATTTCATCCACGTCAACTGATTTGCATCCTGGTCAGAGGATTCATTCTAACATGACCAGTTTTGTAGTCATTTGAATGAAACCTCAAGTTCCATCTGGTCAAAATATGAGAAAGCATTTACAGAACAGTCCAACTTGAAAACAATTGATTTATCCCAGCTAAATACGTCAAGTTAAAAAGTCTGCAAGTAAATTATATTTAGCTGCTTTGTGATGTTTGGCTACATTAGCAGAGCTAGCACTGTTCCGCATTCAGTCCTCCTTGCAGGTTCAAGACCACATGCCTGTGCTGGATATGCATAGGTTCAGTCCAATAGTTATTCTAGTTAAAAATATGTTGATTACAGCTTTGTCTCCATTTTCTCTCCTGAAATACTGCCAAATAAGATGTCAGCCGTCATCTGTGTTTATGCTCTTGATTAATGGTTACTGGAAAAACATTCATATCATGTCACAGCACAAAAATCCAGTGAACCCCATGAATAGACCATTTCAGAAGGTCTAGTAACTGCAAAAGTTAATAATTATCACTAAAATGGGGTATCCAAAAGTCCCTTAAAAACATTAGTTAAAACAGGAAAGTGTTTTGTTTAATATTTGACTTTTGAGGTCACCAGCACCAGCGCTGTATCTTTCCACATTTGTGCCTCAACAAGAATTTGGAGGACTGCCACAAATTATGGCCCAGACATTCAAGGTTCCAAGAGGATGAGTTTGGCAACCCTTGACATATCTTATATAAGCCCCATTGTGAGGAGGATTTGAGTGGTTTTGGTTACATTTTCTCAGCAACTGTTGCAGTGCAGTTATTACAATCCAGTACCCCGACGTCTCAGGATAATTATAATCATTTCCAATAATCCTTTGAGAGCCATCATCTGGTTATATTTCATCCTGTTTGTCAATCATTGGGAAGCAAATTTCCAAAAACCTCATGTCATTCCCATTATCCCCAGCTGTCGATTGCGTTTACCTCTAATAAGGAAATCTAAGATGGTGAGCATGGAACACATAATACCTGCAAACAACATCATCACCGAGCACTGTCATTCTGAGCATGCTGGCAGGATAAAACCAACACTGAGCCTGTCTAAAAGTACCCTGACTAGCTGCTGGCATGGCTGTAGTCTTTGATTTTATTATAACTCTGCCGATTTTTATCACATAAACTCAAGAAATTTTGTTTTTGGAAGTTAATTTGTGAAGCACATTTTTCTAATTTGTCAGTTTGTCTTTTCCCTGTCTTGGTTTGATTTCAGGATACTCTTTTTGTGAGCCTCAGCTGTCCAATTCCAGTGGTTATGATGTCAGCTATTTCATGCTTTGATGAAGTGTAATCCCACTGCAATAAAAAAGATGCAACTCTTTCCCAGCTAGCTTTTTGCTCTCCATTGCGTAACAGTTACAGGGACCTTGAAGAATACAGTATCTTCAAAAAACATATTTCCAGTCTCCTTAGAACCTTGACACTGTTTTTGCTGAAAGTCAGAGCTGTGATGGCCCTGCTTTGGCACCTAAAGTTTCCCAGCAGCCCTTTCCCATCCATCTCTCTGGCCTCTGAGCTCTGCATCATATCGCCACTGTCCAGACACCGGGCAGGTTATTTTGGGCAATCCCTTGACACTACTTTCTCCCTCTGTGCCGGGATAAATCCTCTCCACCTGTTAAAGCTGTCCATCTTCCCTCCGACATATCTGCTCTCACAGAGCTTTAGCATTACTTCTAATTACTGCATCAAAGATTTCTCAGGGGTGAAGGACTGTGGAGGAGCCAAATGTTACTGCTGTTCAAAAGAAATGACTTGATTCACTGAGATTTTTAGCTTCGTTAAAGCTTTATTTAAATTATACTAACAGAAACAAGTCTGCATGTTAAGTGTTTTTTGTATAGTGATAGGTTTTGTGAATGTTAAATGTCAGAAGGAGTTTTAGGTGAACAAAACCAGTGCCAGGCAGAAACAACTGCTTGTTAGGACATTCCTTGCCAGCCCTTTTGCATAACCTGACTTTGATCTCATCCATCTGGTTGTTGTTACCTTTTATAAAGAGCCAAACTCAGATTTGTAAAGCCGATGCTGTCTGACTCATCGTTTAATTCATCTTTAGGGGCACTTTGGTAATCATTTCATGATTTGAATTTCAAAATAATGCTGCAATTGTTCTCAAAATTAAAGCTTTCAGTCCCCGCCATATTCAAATAGCCAAATCATTTCCACACTATGATGAGAAAACATCACTGCTGGTGAGAACACATGGTTGGATTCAGTATGACTCAACAGAATGAGTCTGTGTTAAATCCCACGTTAGTTCCAAGTTCACTGTCAACTTCGCTTTGTAGGATCTACAACCCTGGCTCTTCCTCTAAATGCAGCCCTGATATTTAGTTTTTACGGCTTTTCAATGGTCCACTGAAATCAAAAGGTCAGTTTTAAAAGAGAAGATCCCTGCATTGTGTTTGATGACTTTAGAAAACAATAGGCTGACCTTTTATGGTGGTTTCATGATTGGGAGTATTAACATAATTACAAACACTGGTGGTGGAAGAAGAATAAAAATCCCTCCTCAGAGAAAGTACAAACGTAGTGAAAAGCAACACTGGATCTTCATTGGCTCCCTCTGAATTGAACAGTGGCCTTCACGTCAAGCTTAATATTTACATCTAAATTAAAGTGCCTGGAAAGAATTTAACACTGAAGGCCTCTAGTATCTTAAGTGCAGTTCTTAGTTTTTAGCATTCAGTGCGTTTGCATCAGAAGCAGAGTTGTGTCGTTGTACTTATAGTGCCCTTGGTTAAAAATGGATCAATTTGCCTAAGACGACCTTGCCTGTCAGTGTCACTTTCACTGACCAATCAAAGTCAAGAAGGTGCGAATGCTAAAGCTGACTTTGAGAACAAGAATCCTACAATTTCTTGGTCTAGATGTTGCTAATTTAACAGCATGATTTCTATCAATAGATTTCAGATTTTGTATGTAAAAATGAAGCAGACTTAATGGTCACTACTGAGAAAAGCAGAGGTGCCACAATTGTTCACATAAACTAGAAAGTGATTTAAAATTAAGCTTGTGGGCCCTGATTGTTAGCATACCCATGTTTTGATTTCTAATAATAACTGGTTTGATTAATTTTAACATCAAATTAAATATAGCTCTAATTTGGAATGACTGAAGCTTAGAATAAACAGACCAGACAATACAGGACCTTTGATCTGACTGATGTACATGGTTTATTTTATGTCATGTTGGAAGCATTCCATATAAAAGTTTCACAACTCTGATCCAGCTGGTGTTTACGCTCCTCCTATATTTTGGGCTTTGATATCTAGTTCATCTTAGAACATCCGCTGAGGTCCAGCGTTCCCACTCTATGATATACAGAAAGTGCAAAGACACCAGCTATGCGTACACCCTCTCCTCCGTCCTTTACCGTCACTGTATACGTCAAGCTATCTGACACCTCTCCAACACAAGACGGATGTCTCTCTTGTCCTCTTTGTTGTCAGCACAGCCAACCCAACCGAGTCTGCAAAGATGAACACGTAGGCAAACAGCTGCCTGTTGCCACTGAAGGGTTCCATGACCCCTATCCAGGGCCTATTATCACCTTCTAGACGTTTCTGAGGGGCTTGAGTCCCACCCTTACCCATCAGATTCCATGTCAGTGTGAGAAGAGAGGTGAGAGATGGATGGAGCTGCTGACTTAGTGGGTTTAATAGGATCTCTGATTATGAGCAGAAGCCTCAAGTGATTAGTGGACCAATAATGAGAGCCAAAAGTCATTAAAGTGGTGTGGAACTTTACAAGTTTGCAGTTGTTTGAAACCAAATAGTAAGGACTTTCTGTTCATGCATTTTTAACATGACTAAGATCAACTATTGAGTTCTTCTCTTTGTACAGCAGAAAAGCTATGATTGTAATAAAGATTGTTTAGATGAGCCTATTCACAACATGTCTTTTCCCAAAAGGAGGTTGATATAAAAAGTGCATCATGTATGAACATTTAACCTCAGAATTTATACAGCAATAGAGTAAATAGCAGAATGTGCTGTTTGGTTTTGGCAAAGAAGATTTGCTAGCTTTTTCATGGGTGCAACTCACATACTCTTCAGCTAATCCTATAAGTGTATGTTTCTTGCAAATTTTGCATAATTTAAAAGTGAAAAAATAAGCTTTCCAAGGGGATATGGTTTATTGCAGAAAAGCATTGTTAGACCAAAGAAATACTCTTCCAAACACAACTTTAAAGGTCTTTGGAAGGGGTTAGAGTCAAATTTGTTGGTGGATTTTTAACTGTACAATTGAGTTTTTATTGCCACTTTGAGTGCAAAGAGGAACAAAGGAAAGCTTATTTTATTATTGAGTTTTATGCCAAAAATATAGACCAAATCAAATATAAAAATAAGAATAGAGATTTCTTTTATTTCAATGAAAATAACCAGAGATATCTCTGGAAGTTTATGCAAGTGGCAACATCGACAAAACTGGAGTGCTAAAAACTGCAGTTCCTTGAATGTCAACTACCATAAGTGCCAAACCCATTCAAAAATGCTGATTTTAAAGCAAAAAAAAAAAAAATATGTTTACAGCCTGGTGCAAGAAAAAAGAGTTTTGGTCAGAATAGCTTGTTTTTCCTACAACACAAACTGTACCGGGCTGACATATTTTATAACTTAGTAGTTGAAGGACAGTAGCTGTTGCTTAGGAGGCTTGAAGCCTGCCTTTTGACCTTTGCTAGTTCCACCCGTCAGGTAGAGTCAGCATTTCCAATTTTGCAACAACTGCCCAAAGGCTTTAAAACTCTACTCTTGAGAAACAAATGGCTGACTTCTTAGAGACAATGTCCTAATCTCCGAGGGTCTGTGGGTTTAAGCTTCGCTGTCATTGACAGAGATCTGCCACAGCGTGGAAAAATGCCTCTGGGTGTGATCTGCCAAAGTGATAATTGTGATCATAAATGCAGGACAAAACCATCCTGTGTGTTTTGATGCAGCTTGAATACACTAAGATTTCATGCTGCAAAATCTAGTTCAGTCAGCAATTAGCCCTCTCCTTTTTTATAATGGGATCACGATCAAGCTACTGGATCTGAAGTAAACACCAGAACATGATGTTTGGAACAAAGAGGCCAGTGTGTCTGAAAGATAGCAGCTGCATTAAAAGCACATGTCAGGGACGGACTCCAAAAGAAAAAGAACAGTAGTACATACTGTTCATAACGCTCGCTTCATGTGTTGAATTATGAAATCTTAGACGTATAGAATAACCTAATCAAACAGAGACGAGCTGAACCAAAGTTGGAATTAATTCAACTTTCCTATCGTGAGTCACTCATGGGTTTTTTCCCAGTTACCCAGCACAGGATGTTGGAAACCACATTGTCTGAGTTTCTGAATATTCTCTTCATATCCAGACTTCAGTTCAAGTAAAATGCAAAAAAAGACGTGCACAGAAACTGTTTTCATTTATTCAAATTAAATTTTATTTCTTCCTCTGTCTTAGGACCAGATCCTAACAGAGCTTTTTTCCCTTGTGTCTTCACTCTCTGTCTCCCATTACAGAATAAAATCCACCTCTGACCAAATGGACTGCCCACTCTATCTTCACTGGTGATCAGTTTTCCCAGCAGGGCTTCTCCTTTCAACTAAGTTTGGTTCTTAAGCCCCTACTTAGCATCCCTGCCAGCAGCCTGGACCTAAATAGACTCCCCCATATGATGCAGCACAGCAGCCTCATAAAAGAAGAACTCTCTCTGTGCATGCTGCTCGTACACTCAACCTGGCAGCTGGGTCAGTTGGAGTTACAGCTAAGAGCAGTCTGGGGATTGTTGGTGAGGGCCTCAAGGTTTCCATGTATGAGGTTTTGATGAATCAGTACCTGTGGGATGTGGAAAATGCTGTGCTTAGAGTGTAAGCCAAATTCATGACCGGTATGAACTGACAGCAGGTGGTAAGAGCTGCAACGACAGCCAATAACTAATAAATGACTAGAAAGTGAACTAAATTGGGGTCTAAGGCCACTTGACACCTCTTGTGGCATCTCCCCAAATACTTTGCAAACTCAGAAACTGGATCCTGTTTGTTGATTGCCCTCCGCTGCTTTACAGCTTCTCAAGTTTGATATTCTGTAAGCCTCTAGAGCGATGGAGCAGTGAGCATGGCTGTCTGGGTTCGAGGTGGTTATTATGCTTGAGGTGTAGGTGACTATGGCAACACGTTGGCGACTCTGGGAACATTTTGCATCGGAAATACTTTGAGGCAGATGTTGTGGAGTAATTTGACTCCTGTAGTAGCTGACGTGTGAGATTTCTAGCAGCACTTTGCAGAGAGAGGCATTCAGCAGTGCTTTAAACTGTGCAGTCTGTGTTTGAATTAATTAATCACAGATTTCATCATCTTATCATTTAAAAGTCTTTGTCTGCCAGTTCCTTCCTTTATCTTTAGAAAGATGCTTGGCAAAGATTTCATAATGTAAATTTCAAGGTAACATAAGAAGCACAGTGTGTGCATGCATCCCTGTACACCACATGTATTTGTTTGTGTAAGTGAAATCCACACGGGAGTCCACAGTGCATGAAGAAAAACACTCAAGCTTCCATCACAGCTGCACTTTCCCAAACCCAAAGGAGGCTCACCCTAGGGCAGCTATTTGCCCATAGTGAGCAGCTGAGGCTGCCACTCTCTGCCTCAGGCCAGTGTAGGCCAGTTTGGATCTACAAACTACATCAATAAAACTCGTCACAAGGTCACAAGCTCAACCTCCTGATGAAGAGCTGACCTGTTTTCACACTCCTTTAAACAAAGATGCTATCACAGATGCCCTCTCGTGCTCTGTAGCATCTATCCGTGTTCTCCTGTGGATAAATTTAGTGCTTGTGAAAATCCACCCAACCTTGGGTGCCCCATCTTCCTGAGCTGTCACTCAGTATTACAGGCTGTCATCGGTTTCGCTTACAGTTAGCGTTCCGATGGATTGCTGGTAACTTGAGAGTTTAATCAGGAGATGGACAGTGTAGAAAGAGGCTAAATATTCCCTCTTAAAACAGGCATATGCTTTCCTAACAACTGAGAGGCTGTGAGGCCTTCACCCTATGTTCACCCTATGTTCACCCTGCGTTGGTCTGACTTCTGCAGCTCGTTAAATTTTACTTCCGCTACAAAAACGTGCATACAATAAAAGTCTGGATGGCGATAAAAACTTAAACAGAGGTTCTATGCATACACTGAGTTCAAGTCCAGTTGAAATAATCACAATAGTTAGTTCCAATGCAACATGGTTGGTTATTTTCACATCAGGATCTTTCGAGTGCTGGGAATCCTGTTTTTACAACTCTGAAATATACACGGGGTAGTCGACATCGTATAAATTATATTTATTTGTTGATCTTTTCCTGCTGGCATTTATGGGGGGCAGCATTTTTTTTCTAAGGTCGTCTCCTTAGCCGTAACTTAATCATAGCACTGAATGAAGGGGATATTCTATATTCCTGGAGGTTAAAACTGAGGGTGTACAGCCAGAACCCTCAGGGTCACTGATGCAACTGAGTAACATTTGAGACAGAGCTGAAATTTGATAAATCAGATCATGGTGAATTACACAGCATCAAGACTGTGGTATGGATCATTTTGTATTAAGAAAGCTTGAGCAGAACCAGACTCATGTCAAACAGACATCCACACTGACTGTTCTAGGGTTATAGAGATGGAGAGACAAAAAGAGATGCAGTAGAGAGACAGATGGACAGAGTTTGCAGTTCTGGTCCAAACATAACAACTTGAAGGTAATTCTTAGACCAGTCACATTCTTTTCACATGCCTTATGTTATCAGGTCTTATGTCATACTTGGATATGAGAAACCACTTCCCTACAGACATTACTGTAATACAGCATCAATAGGGATGGGTACCGAATTAAGTATTTTGTAGGTACCAACCAAACTCTGTCAAAAGTACCAGGTACCGGTTCACTTAAAATCAAAATGTACCATGTTTAGGTACCTAAACGCATCCTTGTGACTGTGAGGGAGTGGAAGGGTAGGAGATTTATCATGCTGGACATAAACACAGCATTGCAAGGTTATATATTGCAGAATAGATATGTTCAATTGTAAAAAATAAAATTTTGTTATTAAACAAATCAATATAATTTACAACATAAACAACAAAAAGTAAGGAAAATTGGTACTATTGAGTACCGATACCGGTTGCAAGTATCTGTACCATATCATTTCAAATGTGAAAGGTACCCAACCCTGAGCATCAGCGTCAAAACATTTGACCAAGAGCCACCAAAGAGTTTTTATAAAGAAAAAAAAAAGACTAATAATGTTCAATCCATTTTGTTTTTTATGACCTTACTGTAGAGTTTAACTGGTTGAAGTGGACCTCTCTCTTGAACTGGCACTGTTATAGCTTTATAACTCACCTGGGGTAGACCATGTGAGACTGTTTCCTTTGTTACATTTTTGGCATTTATGAGTACTAGGGATTATTTTAGTAACTTGAGCTCTTGTTGAGTTGATGAGGTAATGAAGCCACTTGCTTTTTATTTCTTGTGCTTTCGGGAAGAATCACAAAACTCTTGGCTAAAGTGGTCTACCTCTTGTTTTAGGCTGACTTTGGGAATTACAGCCCTCCTACAATAAAATAAATTGAACTAAATGGGGGCAGATGCCCAATGCAAAGTGTCATAAGAACAAATGGAGCAAAAACCAGAGTGATACAATTCATGATATTGAGGAAAAAATGTAAGAATTCAGCTTTATTCTAAATGTCTCAGAAAAGGCATTGAGGAAGTGGAGTGAGACAGAGGAATGCGCTCAGAAGACCACAGTGAGTCACTTTTGGTGAAAAGCAAAAACACCCTGCCAGCTCTACTTTTGCACTGGCAGAAAAATGTCAACATGCTGTACATTTTCTTCTCCTGGCTCATGCTTATAAAGCTTTTCTATACACTGTAAGGTAAAAATATTTAAACATATGCTTGTAAAGCCACTGGATATTTGGCACGTCGATGCCAAACAGACCCTCTTCACACTGGCTCTTGTCCTCAGCTGCTATTGTCGGGTCGTGTGGATCCATTTAGCTTGCGGCAGAAATGGTCATAACACTTGTGGCCAGAACGCGATGACTTTTTCAAAGCCTCTCTTGACAACGCACACTGTGTTCCTTCCTCCTCCTCCACTGTCTGGACACAAGATGCCTGTCATTGGCCCCAAGGCTATAGGAGTGGTGCACTGTGGGTCTTTTACAGCCTGCTGACAAGGGCTACATTTTTCCCAGTCAAGATGAGAAATAGTGAATGTGTCAGCTTCAGTTTAACCAGGTCTCACTTTCAAAAGGCTTTTAATGAAATCAATAAGCACTTTGTTATTGACAAGTCTGAAAAGCTGATTCGGCAAGATTTGCACAGGAAACGTTAGCGTCAAGGAAAGGCTAATGAAAAATTAACAAAGTAACATTTTCCAATCAAAAATGTTTCATTCAATCCTTAAAAATAGCATTAACGTATCAGTGCTTTCACTGCCAAGGTCTATTAACTCATGTAGACATGTTTTTATTTAGCCTAGCTAATGCTAACTAGCCTCTGACTGTGTGATTCTTTCTTGCACACCACAAGTTAAAGAGACCAATTCTTTGCCCGCTAATAATGCTATTAAGCAGCAGCAGTTTTATTGACGGAGTTGATAGTTTTAACATGCACAGATGCAAATAAATGAGCTGTAAGGGAAGCATGATAATGACAGCAAGCTAGCAAACACTGATGCAAGAAATGCACAATCAACTAGAAATATTACTTGTATAGTAAAATTCTTTACCATCTTTCAGGCATCAGCCTTTTTTGGTGGGTAAAATAAAGGTACATTCTAGTTTTAAATTCAAGCTTTTAAACCTTTATTTGGAGCAGAAAGGGGAATGTTTTGCAGAAAAACAAATGAGGAGACACTGAACAAAAATAGAGATGACTTGGATGCTATAGGTAGCTAAGAAGCTAGCAATGTTTGACTTGACCACTATAGCCCCATTTCCACCAAGTGGTTCAGTTCGGTTCGTCTCAGCATGGCATGCATTTTGTGGCGTTTCCACTGACTAATCCCAGGACAGATCTCTAAATAACCGAGCCTTCCCACTTTTTCGTACCCTTCCGTTGAGGAGCCAGACTAAACTAATCCGACCCCAGAAAGCTAAAACACTGCAGTCCATTGATTAGTTGAAAGAATTGTCACTCACCATGCAACAGCAGTTGTGTTTCCACTCACTGCACACAGCCTTCTCTGAAACAAAGTTTTGGCATGTTTTGTAACAAAGAGCCACATGGAAATCAAAGAAGAACTGCTGTATGTCTTCCATCATTTCTCTTTGTTTACTGTTTTTCTTCTTCATTGGATTTATTAGCAGGGCACACTGTGTCGCGTTGCTATGGCGTCATGCTATAATGTAACTGACGCGGCTATCAGCAAACATGATCAGGCTTAACCGATCCAACACGTACCAAACCGTACTGATCCAAACCGGTGGAAACGGCTTATATCATTGTCTGTCATAGCTGTTTACCCCAAAGTCCCATCTGACTGTGGGAGATTTTCTGTTTTACAAGTCAGGACATTGAGTCTTGGTAAACGGAATGTGTTGGTGTGTGGTTTGCTGTGTTAGCCAAATTACTGCAGTCCACACACTATAAAAGCAAAATGGTTAAATCTGTCATTGTTTGTCATCATGTGTGGGGTTTCTCGCATCTGTTAAGATTTTAAAAACCTCAAATGTCAGCCAGGTTTAACACCTTGTTTCTTTTACAAGGTAACTCGTGAGTAACCCTAAAAATAATCTGTCATAATAGGCAGGGCGGGGTTTGTTATTTAAACAACAAATTGGGACACGTGATATTTGTATGTTTGTCTTACTTGAAAGGCAGTGACATTAAAGTTATTCTTGTCTTTTCCTGAAAAAGGACAGTTCACATCATGTTCATTTAAATAACCTGAGTGATCACAAGATGCTGCGACTAAACTTGACATCTTTACGACAGACAGGAATCAAAGACTGTTTACAGAGTTGTCCTTTCAGCACCTTGTTTATGTCAGGACATGTGTTTTAACTAGACCTTTTCCCGTTTTCATTAATAGCTTTTGGTGTTGCTGTTCCGTTGACTTTGGATGTGTGGATGTTGTCTGTGGAAGCTCAGAAAAGACACAGAACCAAGGTTTGATTCAGCAGTAGTGTGTGCCTGAACAGCCTTTTTTCACAACCAAAAAAAAGTAGAAGGAATATTTAGTCAAATTAAGCCCGTTAGAAATATTTAGTTAACAGTGGCTGTGCCAAAAAATCAGCTTAAGTTTGCCACGTTTTTAGCATTTGGAGATGAGACTTCTCCAATTTTACATCTGTCACATCTGGTCATGTTTGCTCTGCACATATGCTCCCCTCAAGTCATGTTCTCCTTAAAATACCCCATAACAGAGTCTAAGTCAAGGCCTGTTCAGTGACTTCAAACTTTTACTGTTCCCTGTGCAGCAGCTCTGCCAGTGCAGTAAAGCCTCTTTCTCAAAGACCACAGTAGCTGGTGAGAAAGCGGAAAGTTTTAGTGGTTCACATCTCTCCTAAGATGTCTGCAGCCAGTTTAAAGATTAAAACCAGTGATCAGTAAGTCATAACCCCACTTGCAAAGCTGTGAGGCTCAAATAGGATGCTAAGTGACTAGCAGGATATGCTAGAGCACGACTCGCAACAGAAACCACAGAAAAGTTAGTTGCACATGACTGAACTTGTTGCTTGCAGACAACTTCTAAACTTTGAGTTTGATATTTTGCCTCTAAGTGACTCTGGATTAATACAGGAGATGTGGTTTGATGACTTCTGGAATCATGGGTTATTTTTCTTAATTATCATCCTTCCTTCATCACTTTCTGTCCAACTGTCTAGTGTTTGCAGAGTTTTTATCAGGAATACTAAATTTTTAATTTTCTGCGGCTTATTACGTCCAAGGTTATGGGTGCCTTTCCCAGCTGTCTTTGAGAAACCAGTCCAAGTACACCCTGGACTGGTTGCCAGTCAGTCAAGGGGCTGACAAACAGAGACAGACAACCTTTCATTCACACACTCATACCTATGGGCAAAAATCACCATTTAACCTTGAGCATGTTTTTAGGCTGCGGAAGTAATCCAGAGTACCCGGAGATAATCCTCACATGCATAGCGAGAACATGGAATCTCCACACTGAAAGGCCCACTTTGCCTGAGATGGGATTTAAACTGGTGACCGTCTTGCTTTGAGGCGCTAACCAGTTCATCACTAACCTGACACGCCAGACAAACAGTTTCATATATCCGCCACGGAAATATTTCACTAGTCCATCTGGGTAGCAGCTCTTCCGATTTGTTTTCAGAGGTGGGACTTAAAAAAAATTTAGCAGCTGGTGATTGGACGACCGTTCTGATTAACACACTCACCACGGACCAATCCACATCAAGCCACGGTATGACGTAGCTTATGTGAGCCAATGCTTCTAAGAAACAATAGATGAACAACTACTGAATCACGAGAAACAACTGTGAAAAAGGCGTTAGACGACAGGTTCCGTTTTTATATATTTAACTTAAGAATCAAAGGAACGCTGACAAGTATGAAAGTCTGCTGACGTCACGTCTGCTCCCACAGCTCCCGCTTCCCTTCCCTGATTGGGCCGGTCAGAATTTAGCCAAGTGAATTCGCTGGTCAGTGGAGCCTGGCAAGATGGACCTGCAGGAGCTCAGAAACTGAATCAGGCAGGTCCATCTTCTCTGCAAGGTTAGTTCACCACCGTGCAGCCAAAGCAAATGAAACTCGTATAATTGAAATGTGACTAATGCACATGCAGGAATCCAAAGGTTAAACAGTAAGTATTGCTGCCTTTTAGGAAATCATCTCAACCCAACATGATGCATATATTTTTCTTTTTTGAAATTAAAATGCACAAATTGTGATCACCATACCACAATGTTTGTCACTGGAAGAGAAGGTTCGGTTTGTTCTTCTTGGAAGCAACTCACATTCACAGCTCTGCTGCTCATTTCACAAATATGGCACCATTTAAAAAGTAAAAACAGACTTTCCAAAAGTATAAGATTTATAAGAAGCATTGTTACAACAAAGAAACTATCTAACAAACACAAATTTCCTTAGTTTTGTGCTAAATTTAGATGTGACAGCCTAATTCCTCCGTCCTTAAGCTCAAAATGATCCATGACAATTTGTCTTTGATTTTCTTGTGTCACTGGAAGAACTAAAAGAAAATGTTCTGTCGTCTTGAATCATAACTATCAAAGAATTGTATTACTTGGTAATTATCATGTTAGACAGTTGCCTTTGTGATACTCTAGCTTCAGAAATAAAGTATTAAAAGCTAGGATCTACAAAGAGCACTCTTTAGTTTGCAAGTAAAGCACAAATCTGTTTTGAGTAGCATCCTTGGAAGAGATACTCATGTACAGCTCCAATTTTTAGATACTTCAAATAATAGCTTAATGAAAGTGCAATGAATTATGTCAGCGTTTTGTGAACTGGGTGGTATTCTGGTTGGCCCAAGAGAAGTGGGAATTTTGTTTTGTAGATGAATTGTCGCACACTCTTGGCCTTATGTAACCTTGCACATGACAAGCATTACTAAAGTTGGTTTTGTTAGAACAGAAGGGAAGCGGTGACTTTAATTAATATCACATGGCTCAGTTTTATGGTGGAAATCTTGAGGGTTTTCAAGGCTTGGCATGCAGCAAATAATCACTGAGCTGATTTGATGATTTAGCTCAAAATAAGAGATCAACATTTCATGATTTGAAAATATGATAACACTGCAGTTCACAAACAACAGCTGAGGGGAGTTTTTAGCTGACGCACATGCAACCAGAAAAAAAAAAAAAAAAAGGTCAGACTTGTGATTGTTTTTCAGAGTTTAATCCCGAAGGAGGGCTCCACAATGTGGCACAAACATTCAACCAGCGAGGTCTGTAGGGAAATCATTGTATCTGCTAACGTGTCACACTATCTCTATCCCTCTCTCATAAACACACAGAGAAACACATTAACTATAACCACTCATCCCCACAAAGCATGACCTTGGATGCTTCTCCTTATTAGAGACACAAATCTTTCAGAAGGATCAAGAAACGTATTTTTATTATGGCCACATTTGCTGTCACTTATCTCTATCATAATAGCAGCTCAAAAGACAAGCCGTTATCAGAAATGCATTTTTAAAAGGTGACTGAGTGCTTTAAAGTCATCCTTCCCAGCCAAAATACTTTTAATATTATGAAACGGGAACATTATCAAAACTTCCATGCTTCTTTGATTTGTGACCGCTTCAAATATGATGAAGAAAAAAAGAGTAGGTTGATAACTACAGGACTAACAAATGAGCTCACGTTGTTTCCTGTCTATATGCTCTCACCTGAGACTGACAGAAAGTTCTTGATCTTGATCTACAGCCACAGTTTAAAACCCATTTTTAATGCACACCATCCAAGGCTTCTGAGTGATGTACAGAAAAGCCCTCTTCCTCAGCTTGCTAACCAGCTCTTTTCCTGGAGCAGCTCCCATTGACTGAGATGAGCCAGAGCTCTCATCTGGGTTTGATTCCCTCTCGTACAGAGCAACTTGAGTGAAAATAATTGTTTCCCAGGGACCCACTGCCTTCACTGAGAGTAAACACATATGACAAAATCAAAACACCAAAACACTGATATGTGTCAGCTGTAGCTTAATCACAGAACTCTTATCATGAGTTACATGAATCACGCCTGAGCTATTTAAACTGTTAAAGGACTTATTATCACTCAATTTGGCCGCTAGCTGTGGAACACTAGATTATCAATTTGTAGCCAGTTTTTGTTTTCTTGGTATGTTTGACGCTGAAATTTGGAAGCTAATTTTACAGTTTACTTGGTTTCAGAGTGTTTTACTGGCTCTGGAGGCATTGAAAATTGGTGCATGGGAAAAGAATCCATCAGACAAAGTATCTCATAGTTCAATCCCTCAGTTTTTAATTGATTACAAACTGACAGATGAGTTGGAAGGAGAGATTGAACTCCTATCTAATTGCTTTCACATTTCAGCGTGGCCAAGGGTTTTACAAATGACCCAAACTAATTTGTTTGGATATTGAAGCTCTGTTTGCTCCATTAGTTTCTTATCCTAAGTAATACTTTGTTAAAATTCTCTACAAAGACACAGAAATGTGACGTCACCCGCCCTTACTGGTAAAATTCAGGTTTAAATGAAGCTTATGTAAAGAAACCATTAAAGATCAACCAGGCCTACTGTTTGTCTTTGTTCTAAGCAGTATAACATCTACTCATGTTAAACCATGGTGGGAAAAAAGGGGCTCAAACAAACGCACAAATTGTAAAATTATGTCACAAAATGTAGCATTATGTCCCATAAATGGAGAACTCCAGCAAAATCGGAGGCATGGAACTACTAGTTTTGTTATTCACCTTGGCCATAAAACATCAATTATTACCCAGTTTTGTGTAATACAGAACAAGGGTGATTAATTATCAACCACCAAAGCAACACCAAGGTCAGCTAGGTCAATGGAATATACTCAATCAATCAGCAGAAAGGATTCTGGCACATTTCACCTTTACCTATTGACTCTGTAGCAAAAGTATTTGTAAATGAAAGCACTTTAAATTGGTTTACTGAGAGAAACCAAAACAAACTGTCACAATTTCATGCTGTTCTTGAGTGTTGGCAGATATTAACAGCTAATGGGCAAAGATGTTAGTGCAGCTTGAGAGGCTTTTGGCCTACCACCATTCCAGACTGGGAAAAGTGATTCTGTTCTGCAATCCAGGCATCAGAGCTGGTATTCTCATTTTACGGTTGCCAACTCCTCGCAAGTAACTAACAGCGAAGATCCAGGAAGAAGGACTCTTAAATGAGGAAGGATGAGACCCGTTCCCTTTGTCCAATGTTACTTTGAAAGTAAATGTTCAGTTTAATGTGAATTTGGCCCACCAGAAAACTAACAATTATCTTGTACTGTGAGAGTGCTACTAGCGGCATAGTCAAAGCATAACACATAAATATTTTTTTCAATAAATTTACCTTTAAATCAATATTTTGCATCCACTTCTCAAAGTGATTCTCCGGGATGCAATAAGTTGGGTCCAGTGTTTTTGTGCAGCAGAAGCCCAGGGTGCATGCACCAAACACCCCCTCCCTGCTCCTCTGCCGGTTTCCTCTGCACTCAGACGGGGCCATATTTTACTTGACCAAAAACACAAATAAATGGACTACCACCGAAAAAAATCTGGTATCGGTCTGCATTCACGCTTTATTTAGAGATTTTTCAGCGTGTTACTTTCACACAAAAACACCACCAAATAAGGCTCTAGTTCTCATCATGTCGTAAAACGGCGCTACCTCCACTGCAGAGCCACAGCTGGCTACGAGGCGCTCGCTGCTTAGTGTATCAATCCGCGCACGCGGTGTGCCAGATATAAACAAACGCAGGTAGTCTGCCAGGACGAAGATACACGATGAGAACTAGAGCCTTATTTAGCTGTGTTTTTGTGTAAAAGTAACGCGCTGAAAATTCTCTAAATAAAGCGTGAATGCAGACTGATATCAGACTTTTTCAGTGGGAGTTCGTTCATTTGTGTTTTTGGTCAAGTAAAAAATGGTCCCGTCTAAGTGCAGAGGAAACCGGCAGAGGAGCAGGGAGGGGGTGTTTGGTGCGAGCACTCTGGGCTTCTGCTGCACAAAAACACTGCTGTAGGGGTAATTTTTGCCCTAAACTTTGTGATAGGACCCAACTTGTTTCATCCCGGAGCATCACTTTAATGTTTATAGCTGGCAGCCAGGCTATAAGTGGGATGATGTAAAGTGATTGTGGTTATCCAAATGTCCAACTCACCCTGTCAGGATTCTGATTTGCATAACCACCAATTTATGCACTATCTCTGACATAACAAGCCTTCAGGCTGACCATTTTTTATGAGTAGTGATAAAAGCAAAATGTTTTGCTGTATTGTAGGCTGTCCAACATCCTGTGGCAGATCCCAAATGCTTATATTACGCATCATTCTGCACTGCTTGGGTAATAACATGACTGGATGAAAGCTTATGCTGTGTCTGTGCATTTTTCTTAAAATTTCCCAAGCTCAGGAGAACCAGGTTAAACACAAGACAGCACACAGATGTTTTCCCATGAGCATGTTCAAGCATCTAATTCAAATCTGATGCTGAAAACACTCATAATTAGAAATTACAAATGTCCTGCTTGTGTATGTTTTTGTAGCTTTTCTGCATATTGTTGTCGTTATCTAATTGGCAGGACTTTCCCACACATCCGTGCCATAGTCAGAAAGTACTGTGCCGTGTTGGAGAGTATGACACATAAACACCGAAACAAAAGAGAGAGTAATGCATTTCAGAGTGTAACAATACAACAGCTCTTTGTCCCAGACTTTACTGCTTCTATTGTGCCAAGCTTGAGGTCTGTTAAAACAGATTTGGCTCGTCATGCTGTTCTGATTAACTGCCATTAGTCATATACTGAGATCTGGGGATGGAGAAAGACAGATACTCTTGTGGTAGTATACCATTTGCTCTGTCGGACCCACGTTGGATAAATACTCCAGAGGAAGCTATAACATACATCTCTCAATATGCTGACGATACTTTGTTCTATGTATGAAGCTGAAATGCCCCCAAAATACAATATAAGTGTAACTTCATGGTGAGCTGTAATGATGTTTTGTTTTGATGTGTTATGTTGTCCCTTTGAGGCAGAATAATCACCTATGTACAGTAACCAGCACTAGTTAGCATGTTGTTGTAGCATCTTTTCCGCAATGGCTGTATACAGTACAACAAGATGATATAGAAATACCTTTTGCGTTTCATCTCAATTTTTTAAATCACATTTAACTTAGTGTGCCATATGTGTCCTCATTAATTAACATAACATTGCTGCTGAATGTTCAATATGCACAGTAGACCTGTTTATGGTGTGTTTATGTGTTTTATGTGGTTCATCCACCCAACTGCTCATCTGTGGGAAGTATTTATTGCAGGCAAATGATGGCCATGTTTTTTTTCCCAGAGTAAGAAAAATAAAACGTTTTCATTTTCTTCTAGCTTTTTGATGTTAAATCATTTTTTCTCAACTCCATAAGAGAGATCCAGTTCTTCACTTAGATCACAGAGTATGTGAACGTTGTGATGAGCCAACCCACCTGTTTCCCCTCATGAGGAAAGTAAAATCAGGAAAATGTGCTTGATAGGCTTCCGAGGAGTTTTTTTTTCTCTGGTTTATGCTTTAGCACATGCCAATTTTTCTCATAGCATCAGAAATTTAAAGCAATAGTCTCCTGGCTGGAAAAAAAATTGTGTAAGTAGGAGTTGCAGAGTGCACAGTAGTGTCAAAGTGGAACTGTGGAGTTATTCTTCTGCACTTAGTCTGGTGAAGGAAAAAGTTTCCAGTCCCCTCCACTTCCGCAAAAAAGAAAACAACTCCACAAGGAAAAAATGAGGCCCTATGAGCTCCAGCCCAACCATTTTTCTTGTTCTTGTCATCCACCTATAGCGCCTATACAATGAAATCTGATGGCATTCAAATACAACACATATAAGGGCTCAGACAATGTTTTGGAAAGTGGAAAAATTCATTCTTTCCCATCTTTTTTTTTAATTCATTTCTGTGATGGCAAAGAAAAAGTGATCTCATTTTATACCCATTCAGTGTGGTGCCAGGGAAAATGGTTTGGTTTGAATAGAACTACTGTTCTTCTCTGTTCTGTCCTGTTAAGTCGTCTCTGCAGAGCTCAGGGGATCCTGGATCCAGAGCTACTTTTGCGGCTTTTGGTTCTGATCCAAGGCTCAGTTAAGCGGCATTTCCCCTCCTTTCCCCCGTGTGCATGTCTGATCTGTGCTGCAGACTGAATGTACACTCGCTAAGACACATAATGCAGAGAGCAGCCACGATGCTGCACATGTTCCATCAATTTCTCCCTCATGTTGACACACACAACTTCCAGCTCACGTCATGTTTCGTTTTCCACAACAGGAGCAAACGGTGGCCTCTCTGCTGCCTCTAAGAGGTGGACCCTTTGGGGTCAGAAGGAGTAAGAGAAAGCTGTCCATCAGCATTACATCCAAGGCTGTAGGGCTCAGAGAGCTTTGGGCTTTCAGGAATAGCTATGGAGACATGCTGCACCTTTGTAAACTTGCAAAGCATTCTGAAATTGTTCCCCTCATAAACAAGCCCAAGCTTTAAATGATGAAATCATATCAGGTTCAGAGGAAGGGCACAAACTTGACCCTCTCTTAAATTGTCTCACCCATGCACCTTTTAATATCTTGTTTCTCAGATCTCAAAAGAACACTTAAGTTACCACAAAGTTGCTTGACTTTTAATGGGCACTGTATGTAAAGCATTTATGCTGGAGCGTTGATTGCATCAAACATGTCAAATGAATACATAAGTTCCTTAAACTTATAGTTTTGCTAGTGGTCAGCAGGGGGGTCAGCCCTTGTGTCCCAGTTGTTGAAAAACTCATACTGAAGTGCCCTCTTGGGGAGCCAAAGCAAATGCTAAGGCACCCTGATGGTTAGTAAAACACACTAAACTGGCCCCTTGGCTGTTTAAAACATGATAAATTTCCCATTATTGGATGGCAAAAATGCATGCTTAAACTGCCTTCTAAAAACATGCGGATCAAAGTGCCTTCTTCAGTGACGAGGACATGCTGTATGTGCCTTCTTTTTTCTTTTCGCCCTTGCTCTTCATAAAGTCTTTTGCAGGCTACTGGCTCTAACAGTAGTCTACCTTATTGTAAGCTTCTCAGACACTGACCAAAGATCCTCTGTCATTTAATCTCTTGGTGACTTTTTTTCCCCATCCCAGCCATCTTCTTGTGATGTCACACTCAGGGTGGGGAGCTTGAATATTGTTATCATCCTGGGCTCCAGATTGTAAGACGTATAAACCTTGATAACCTGACAATAGTGGTCATTTCACTGCTCTCCGATTGTTAAGCAATCTTAGAAACAATTGATGGTGGGCCATGTTTTAAGTTAGAAAACATATTTGACAACCCATTAGAAGTTAAAGTAAGCATGTAACCACTTTCCTCTATACAGTCATGTTTGAAAATCACACAGGACTAAGAAGGTATAACATTCACAGTAAAAAAAGTGTTTTTAAAGACTTTTCTGTTACTATAATTTGGACGTCACAATAGCTAGCCAACATTACGGTGGCAAAGTAATACAGGCAATGGTGTTATGGTTTAACAAGGGACTCTTGTTCTTGTGTTCGTCATAAAGGGTATTTTCTCAGTCTGGGGGCAAAATGAGAGACCATACTCGTATACCTGATAACTATGGATGGAAGGACAGGTTGATGTCGTCACTTCTTAGCTCACACCTGAGAACAAGCACGTCATCCTCACCTCCTTCTCCTCACATTGTGGGAAAACATCAGGCCTTGCACTAGTTAGCATTGACATGCCACAAGCTGCTAACAGATGATATCACATGCAAACATTGTGGCCATGGTTACATGTAGGATCTCCAGACAAACACAGGAGCAAAAATAGTAAAAAATATCACTGAAGACACAACCAGTTTGGTGTCCATGACCAACAAATAAACCATACAAAGTAATGACCCACTCCAAATACATATATGATGAAAAAGAGACCAAAAAATGACAAGAAATGGACAAAGAAGAGAGAGCTGCAGCAGCAGGCAGCCACAACCAACAGGGCTGCACCTAGAAACTACAAATACTTAAACATCTTGTTGTTGGATGTTGCAGAAACAGAAAGCACCATGGTTTTCTAAAGTCACTGTTAACCAGGAAGGGGCTGAATGCTCTCCTTAGCTGTGCTCTGATGTTAGCTTATTGGTTGTCACTGAAATATCACTTTGCATTTTCGCTATACATTGCCTCTGCAGCTGTTTATCAATAGGTGAGCAGTTAAACAACTACCGTTTGTCAGGCCATTGAGATTCATACGACCAACAACCTACAATAACAGAGTTCTCCATTCTGAATGTCACATCACTACAGGATGTCCACCGCAGTAATACAGTCTGTTGCATCATCACAAGTCTACCTCAGTTCAATAATACACTACTTTTGTAAATTATATTCCCATATGCTTTAGAGCTTGGCTGTCTGTGATTCTCTGGTCACCATCAGAGCTTTTCGATTAGGATCGAGTCGCAGCAATGTGTTTCCACGCTCTCGTCCAACTATGGTCAGAAAAGGCTCCAGAATACCAGGAACGTGACAGCCAGACTCAAGGCCTCTAAGTTCAGATTCCAGAGGATTCAGAACAGTGACTTCTTTCATTTTTCAGATATTCTCAAACTGTACTCGAAATGAAGTCATAAAACCTTTTTTTTTCTCACACTGATACATAATGTAACATTGATATGATGCCATCAGACCAAGAGTGGCCAAAAAGCACATGTAAAGATGTCTCAATGATCAAATTCGTTTTTTTTCCCCTGCCCATCTGAAACCTATAAGTTGCACAAATTGGACATGATCTCCGTGTCAGTCAAAGCAATATGTATTGGCAGTCATTGGGAAATGTATTTTTATTATCATCATGTGCAAAGCGGCTTGGCTGTGCAGGGGGGATGCAATAATAAGGAAGTACCCTGGCACTGAACCTCCAGATCTCCATCCCCATCAAACTTTTTCTTCCTCCTCCCTACGGCTCCCGCAGACCTACACACACTGTCCTTTTTTACAGGACAATGATTTAGTGCTTTTTTCACACCAGATGAAGAACACATGTAGAGAACTCTGGGATCTTGTGTGCTTTTTCTTTCCATGGTATTTTTTTTTATGGGAAAGGGAAACACAGAACAATTCGTTTTTGTGCAAAAATGGTACAAAACTTTCATCACATTTTGCATGGAGAACAAACAAACAAACATCAAGCAGTCATTTGGACTGCTTCCAGAGCAACACCCAAGGGTGCTACATAAAAGCAATACTTGACAGTCCGGACTTTGATGTGAGGCCATGACAGCGTGAAAGTTACACAGCACTATCTTCATTTCTCCATATTTTTGCCCCCTGAGCCCCATGATGGAAAATTTTACAAAAGCACAACCTTTAATCATTTTCTTCTTGTTCCCTGAGAGTTGCTTTTGTGAAAGACAATCAGACACATATGGGAACACACTGTGCTGCTCCTGCAATGTGCATTTTCAACATAAGACCTGTCAACCCCCAAAGCCTGATATATGCAAAACTCCAAGCCTAAATCCCAAAGTCTGCTGTGTGTATCGGAGTCTGGCGATGTCATCGACCACCAGCTCACTGGCTTACTTCAGCCTATCTTGGCCGCTTTTGGACTGCTTCTGGAATTGAGTTATGCAAGCTCATGAATGTAAATGGGTTCGCAGTCATTTTAAAGTAACCAGGACCAGCTTGCTTTGCTTCATGCCAGTTTCACCGCTGTGCCAATGCCAGCCTTCACAAAAATATTGCCTTGTTTGGGAATATCTGTGGGCAGACAAAAAACTTTCTGCAGGACTTTATAAAACCAAGCAGACTGGAGCTATTTGATGTGATTAGGTAACGAGAAACCTGAAGCAAACTTACACACAGCAGAGTCCGGTGGTGGAGGGGAAGTGGTGAATGGACTCTGAGTCAGCTGCTATGCTCTTCACAAACCCCCTGGAAGATAAGATTGTGAGATCACAGAGCGAGTGGCTGACAGAAGTGATGACTTCAGGTCAGAAACCTGCTGTGAAGCCACTTGAGAAGCTTCTTTGAAAATAAAGGCCTCACAGAAAGATTCTGCTTCCCTCATGAATCCAGAAACTGATCTTGTGGCCTCAAGAACCTCACGCCCGGTGGGCGTCCTGCAGACAGCTGCTATTTATTTTTAATTAGAGCTGGTATTAGAGAAAGTAACCTTGCTTTTCCCTGTCTTAGCTGGGGAGCCCCAATTCTCCCAAGAGGCATTTTTCAACCATGCTACTGGCACTGTCAGACATTTCACCAGACTACTGAATATCTCATGCAGCTGGAATGGTGAAAAATACATGTCAGACAACATGACAGCCATTATGTTTAAAGCATACCTCTGATCACCACCATATGCTCATGTTAGCTCAATGAATTCTGCTCATGTGTCTTGTATCTATAAGTTTTTATTTTACAGATTTCTGTGAGTTCAAAGATGTTCCCAGTTAGAGCTTCAACCAGCATATCTTATCTGGATTTCCTTCTTTCCTCCTACTCCTGAACCCAGACACACGCTGAGACAGGATTTTCAGAGGGAGTTCACACAGGGATAGGGAATGAATTGCATCTGTTTTAAATAAAACTGCACCATCAGTCGTATTTGCTATTGTAATGTTGGTTTACACGTCAGATAAACAAACATGATGCAAATAAACCATTTCCCAACTTTCTCTCCTCCTGAAAGAAGACTTTGACTTCAAAAGGAGGCAGTGTGGGTCAACAGCAGCAGCAGCTTCCAGAAACCATACATCATCTTCAGCCATCTGCAAAGACACAGATATGGCGAGAAAAGGTCCCGCCACGTCAGTCCTAGCAGGTCCAGACTATAGGCCCAGACAGATGACAGTGCTGGTGAGCCCACTGTGAAAAGAAAGGATCAAGAAACTGAAAAAAAGTGATGGTTCGATGATGCACAAAGGGGGATTTTCCACTTCTCAGAGTGAGAAGCAGCTGCGTCTGATTTCCCTACTGGGAGATCGGACAGAAAGAGCGTAGTAAATCACAACAATGATTGGCTTCGTCACAGATTTGCGACTGAAATAGTTTGCTAGCTTCTTAGCGATGCCAAGTTAGCTTCATTATCTTATTACTGGTTTTATACACATGATTAAGAGATGACTTTTATCTATATTACAAGTTTTTGACTTGATCCAACTTCTCAAGTTTCCACCCAACGGCTGTAGTTAAATTACACGCATTGGTGGACATGTTGGTTTGTACTGGTCTCACAGAAAACACAGCTGGGAGCTGTTTCCTGAGTTTGCAGAGAGCTGGGTTTGAAGAATGAAGGAAAATATCAATAACTTCCTGCATACCTATAAGGTTGGTAATTCTGCCAGTGGAGTTTATAGAGCATGACTCAGGAGTGAAACTTCACATTCAAAGCAAAGGGTGACTGATTGTTGGTTTAAATTGAACTTTTGTAACAGTTAAGATGGCATAATATGTCTTAATACAGCCAGTCTTTTTTCTCCAGGCTTTTTGGATGAACTGCTTTTAAAATACAGGCTTGATAGTAACTGACCATAAGTATAAATGGGAAACAACCCAAAACATTTTTTGTGCTAAACTTTTTGTGAGACTAAGGCCCTGTTTACACAATGTTTTATCTGAAAACACTAAAACACAGTAAAAAAAATGTGTGTTTACACAGAAGCGCTGAGGGACTGAAAACACTGTAGTTAGCATGCCAGGCCTGTAGTTGGCGCCATAATTGTCTTGTCCAGAAGCCGCTTTTGGGAGATCTCCAGTGAAGTAGAGTTGAGCTGATCATCTGGTTTATTGGCGAATGCTAAGTGCAGAAGTGGAGCAACAGATGCACATTTTGTTTAAAGATAGTCAGCAGATTCAGCTGATTGAGCAGCACAAGCACAATACCATCCACAATCATCGCAAAAGCACCGTTGTACTGTTGTACTGTTGTATGCGCTTGTGTGAAGGGGAGCGTTTCCACTGTCAGCTTACTGTTTACATGGCAACGGTATCAGCAGGGAGGAGGTCGTGTTCAAAAGTTTGCGTTGTAGGTCGGCTGAGATGCCATTTCTGTGTAAACGCAGGGCTGAAACGCATCAATACTTTTGCGCTTTACCCTAAAACTGTGTTAACAGCCCCTAAAACTGCAGGTGCACTAACTGTTGTAAAGCATGATGTAAAGTGAACAGGTGGTTATGCAAATTAGACTGCCAACAGGATGAGCAAGACTCTAATTTGCATAATCCCCCATTCACTATGTGTTATCCTGCTAATTACCTAGAAGCTAGAAACAGTTTGGGACAAAATTTGGATTTTTGTAAATTGGAAACAATTAAAGCATTAAAAAAAACCCTCTGCTATGGTCTGAGGTTTGCTAACTCTTAATGGCAAAAGATTCTTGCCAGCCTTCTTATATCATATCAAAACCAGGCGTCAACCTCTGTGTTGAAACAGAAAGCTGATTCAAAAGTGTCACAAATTTAAGTTTAGTCATCATCAACACCCATTCAAAAAAAAGAAAAAAAAAAAAAACATTTTCAAAAATTAGACAGGTTAACTTTTTGGCACACATTGTTCTGGAGGTAAAAATTTTACAACACATTATTTTTGAATATTTTAAAGATAGATGTTGGGCTTCTCGAATGTAGAATGGAGATGTATACCAAACATTTGCACATTTTCAAACCTGCATAGTCATATGTTGCAGAAATCCTTCTGTCTGCAACCCCCCCTAAACTAAAAAAGATCAAACCCACAGAAGATGTACAAGTGTTGGCTCCAGAAGCGCTCTTTTACTCCAGTTCCCACGCAGGTGGTGGTTCAGTTTTTCAAACATCAGTCACTACTGACCTGGTGTTTCAATTTAGTTTGTGCAAATGATTCTGAAATTTCAGTCTTTCACACCATCATCGCTTTGTTCAAGCAGGCGTGGACTTTAGCCCAGTGTGGTGTGAAACAGAAATGTGTCAGTGTTTTTTTTAAACTTTCCTTCCACTACCAGAATGCCTTCTCTCTGACGGCGCTGACATCTCAGGGCCACTGTCGCCGGGGCAGATGGTAGTTTCAGCCCCCCTCTTCTGTGTTCTCTCCCTTTCAGTCTGCTCTCCAGGGTCCCTGGACGGCTGCTCTCATGTATCATGCAAACACACACGCTTGCCACACAGACACTCCCACCCTTTGCAGTATGTGCACACACACATAAAAGCACACACAAACAGAATTGTGGGAATGCAAACACAAATTCACACACATTCTCTCGCTTTTTTTTCTCCTTGCTCTCACACAGACAGACACCCAGACATGCTCGTACAACCCCTTGTTAGCCTCACAGCAGTAAATTAAAGCAATTCTGACACGGTAAGGTCTCTGTGTAGTTTTTATAAAGCAGGATAAATAAAAACGAGAAGATTGAGTGCTTTGGAAACTTTAATTTAAAAGAGAGAGACTCCCCAGTTGCTGAGTCATTATTTGAACTTCTTATTATGGAGGTTTTAAATTTTGTTGAGCAGAAAATGTGAGAACACAGGCTTAATTTCCAAAAGTACTTAAAATTGTAGAAAATCTCCCATCATCAAATCACACAGAAAAAAATTCCCAATGGAAAAAAATGTGTAAGCACAGCCTCATGAGGTGCCTGTAATGTTCCACAGTGTCACAGCAACCAAGACACAACATTTCAGCGGAGTGAACATACACCTCAGAGAGACATTGGACACTACAGGTGGTGCCAAGGCAACACTTAGATAAATCATCTATAGGGGTTCCTCTTGGCTGAGCCAATGCTAACACAGAGAGACACTGGGGAGGTTCCTGTTTCTACATTAAACATTTGGCCTCAGCCCCTCCTCCTGAGCCCCCGTTTGAGAGTTTTCTTTCCAAATGGAACAAAAAGTAAACTGTGGGATCCAAGGATCCTAGCGTAGCTGGCAGTGAGTGTGCATCAGGGATTAATTCTCAGTTATCCCACGAACTGAAAATAACCAAGCTTGCAAGCTGGCAAAATTGAAGCCGCTTGTCCTCTGTGCTCTGATTGGCAGCGATGCTGTTAAGCTGTCAGCTCCAAGATGAAGAGACAACACAACTTTGAAATTAAAACGGTGTCCATGTCTGAATGTGAAACCTCTCAGGTGTTGGTTGTTGTGCTGCTTTTTAGCCACTAGAGGCTCGGCGGTTCGTACGTCAGTGTTGGTCAGTTTTTCCAGCATTCGGTCCAGACGGACTCTTGGATGGATGGCTTGGACCATCTGTACGGACAATCATGGTCCCAACAGGTTCAAACCTGCTAACTTGGTGATCCATCTTCTATTTTCATAGCCTGTCTTTGAGGCTAACTATTTGTTTAGCTGTGACATTTGGGTCACTTGACTTTTGGGTTGATTTTCATGTGTTCTAAGATGGACATAGATAAGCCCAATATTTTGAGTTTTGAGTTTCATTAAGCTTATACCAGGATGCTTAAAAATAGGCTAAAGCTTAAAAATGTTGTAGACTACCTGCTATAAACATGCTAGTACTTTTTCCGCAACTTACTTGCATGTAGATGTCAGCCTTTTGCTCTAAAACACAGTTTCACCTGTGCCAACAACACTTTGTTTGGTCACTTGAATTTAACAGAAGATCAATACTTGCATTCCCTTTCGCAAAGGACACACCACAATATCGGGCCAATTTTGGGTCAATTTTTTCCATGTAGTATGAAATGTGTTACAAATTATCTCACTTCCTCAAATCATGTGGGAAATCTAAGTGCTAATGATGGCATGGTAGAATTCGGATTTCTAGATTTTTAGGACATTACACTAGTTTTTTTTTTGTTTTGTTTTTTTTTCTCATGTACATGTAAAAGTTAGGATAGTTTGTCAATTGTAAAAAAAAACAAAAACAAAAACACAAAAAAATGGAGGGAGTGTTAGAAAAAAACTTTAAATCCTTGGTTTGACTGGACATGGTGCTAAAATAACATCAAAAATTGAATATGGAAAGAATTTCATTTTCCCTGGGAAAAACTTACAACCCACCTTAAATTTGACGTAAGCAGCATTTTTCAGAAAAGTTGGGGCAGGGACAGGAAACTAAAAAATTTGTGTCTAGGGTTGGATAAGTTAATCACACCGCAAATTAATGTGTTAAAAAAAATCAATGGGTTAAAAATTTTAATGTGATAAACTCATTTGCTGGCAGCCATTTCCAAAGCTTGAAATCTTTAATGATCTTTTAGGACCCAAATAATATGGTTTTCTATGACTATTTAAATAGAAAAAACTACCTAAGAAGAGTGGACTATCTTCCTTTAAGGCTCTCTTCCTGTTTCTGATCCAAAAAACAGACAAAACATGCTTTTTTTTTTATCCCAATTCATCTTGGGGGCTTTATCCTTTGATCCTCACCATGATCTCCGATATCTTTTCTCACTATCCCGCCACTCGTTCTCTCTGAACTACCCTGACACATCCTCAGTTGGAGCATAAGCTGCCTGGACTTTTCTGACTTGAGTGTCTCGCTATGTCTCTGTCATCTTACATCTTCTCCTCATATCCATGCTGAGCTCTCATCTAAAGAGTGCAACGCTTTCACCCACAGTAGTTTACGAGCATGATTTTGATTGACAAGCTCTGACAGACCCTGCCTCCTCCCACTGAAAAACATAATTTACTTCTATAGACGCCGGAAACGGTTGCAATAGAATTTACATCTATGGATGTCAATGGCAGCGAACACTGACAGTTTAATATTGGCCATTTGAAAAAATGTGGATTTACAAATCTTCTCTTCTTCATGTATTCATTTGATTAGTATTGCACTGCATTTTTGTAATGCCCTACAATTCAGATTCTTCATTTGGGGACCTTAAGCAGATATGAAATTAAAATGGGGTTAATTGGATTAATTTCTTACAAATCCTGTAAATAATCCCCTGACAGCACTATTTGTGTCATGCAAAAAGTTTCCTGGAAAAGAAATCCCAACTAATCAGGTCAGTTTGCAACAGGTTAATAACATCACAAGTGTTTGAAAGGGCAGTAAGATGAGAGGAGGTTGAGCCACTATATGAGACTGCTTGAAAAAATAGTTTGTAATAATTTTCCTCATTCTCAAATTTTAAAGAATTCAGGGGTTTCATCATCAAGAGTATTCAATGTCATTAAAGAGAATCATGAGGAGTCAGCTCAAAAGGAACAAAAGTGAAAAAAAGTAACGTATGGCCAGAATTCTGGCCCTGAGGCTGCATCAAAATCCTACACAACTCTTTAGTGGAAATAACCGCATTGGCTCAAATCTTTTTCTCAACTAATCCTTAAATGCAACTTCAAAGTGCACCATGCAAAAGGAAGCCAAAGATAAACATAATCTGGACACTTTAGCAGCTTCTCTGAGGCCAAACCTATTTTAGATGGACTGAGGTGAAGATGCAGACTGTGCTGTAGTAGAAGAGTCCAGGTGTTAAATCAGTCTGTCTCCACACACTGAAAACATTTGGCATATGATGACAGACAGAATGAGACATTTCACAGAGCTTCAGGAACTGGTCTCCTGGATTTCCAAACTTCAACAGAGTGCAGTTAAAACAAAAGGTGATGCAACACACGTCGGTTCCAACTTTTTTAAATGTGCAAAACATTGAAATGTGTTTCAGTAACAACATTTTCGCAGGCTCCCAGCTTTTATGGATTTGGGGATGTAGATCTTTGGCATAATGGTCAAAGATTTACAAGCACTTTATAACAAGGTCTTTAATTTGCAGAAATTAGTTCAAGTTAATTGTATTTTTTTATGGATATGGCGTGAGGCAGCTCCAACATTAGTCAACAAGTTATTCAGGTCAACATTTCGCCAAAGCCGTAAACAAAAGAATCTCAATACTGACAAAGTGCCAAGCAGATGAACCCATAAAAGTAAACACTGACTTCTCCAATAAATCTGTTCCCACTTTATTTGAGAATGAAAACATCATTTATAACATGAACGCAGAGTGGACTCAGGTCAGACTCTTAAATTCTGGACATCAGAGAGTCAGGTGACACCTCTTTAAAATGTGTCTTTATTGGACATGTTAAGACAAGGATGTAACAGCTGCTCTCTGTCTCATGGTGGCCACTACTGAACAAGGCTCTGGCTTCTCTGGTCAGCCTCAGTGGGGGTCTAATTGGGGGCTGGGGTGGTCTCTCTTAAATCTTTCTATCTCTCATCACATGACATTACAGAAAGCTCGCCCCGCAATGACCGGTTCCGACAGGGATCAAGAAGCCAGCTCGCTGCTCACGGCGGCTGCCCAGTGGCCTTTCATTAACAGCCTGCCATCTGAGAGCAGCTGTGTGAGGAAAGCCTGTTGCTGAGCAGATACGAGACGGCACAACGTGAGAGGGGCCAGGGGGCGTGAGCATTAACACTGGAAGAGGTTGGGGCTCAGGGCTTTGATGGTTGGGACGTATGAATAACTGTAGCCCTGGTGGTCTTATCTGGAGTGGCGTGACCCACTCATGACCCCCCTATCTTGTCCAAAATGGAGTCTCAGTGGACACACTCGCCATTCTGTAACATTTGTAAGATTCCTCCAAGTCTTCAAGTGCTGAGATTTATATGTGATACAGCAGAGAGCTAAGCGTGTCCAAAAGTATGCCAGCTGCACGCTCTGCACCGAGCACAAAGGTTTGACAGTGAGTCTGTTAAGCCGTCACACGCAACAGAGATCTTTTGTACTCTTTGTTCTTAAGGATCCAACCCTCAAGAGGAGGATGATTACAATCCAGCCATGAATAGTGACACATCAGCACACTGACAGGCTGAGGAGATAATACACCATCAATCAAAGTGGCGCAAACATGACGGGGTACTGCAATTCCACCAAGCAAAACTATTTCTGGACAATCCAGTGGATCACTTCAGTGCATCCGTCTCATCCATATGTCCAATTTGGTTTTCTTCCATCCTCATTCTGTGCGAATTTATTCAGAGACTTGGCACTACTCATCCTGTAACTGTGCACTGCCTCGCTGACACCTCCCTAAAAATAGTGCCCACTAATCCTTGTGCCCCCTCTGAGAAGCACCACACATTAACCAGACATTGGATTCACAGATCGACTTGTTTCAAACCTTTTTTTTTTTTTTTGAGTTTACAAACTTGAAGATAAATCTGTTTTCGCCCAGAATAGAAAAAGACACAAAATAAGTGATAACCGTGTTGACACGTTGTTGTATGACACCACAAAACAGGAGGAATGAAACCAGAGAAATGTAATCTGCCGTCTGTCACCTCCTGGCTGCAGAGCTGCACCCTCTGCTGGGGTTGATGAATACAGCTTTTAGCAGAGGACCCATGTGGACAACCGCAGTAGCAACACACGAAACCAGTGAGATCGTGTTGTCGAAACTCACACTTAGTTGTCGGGGGAGTTTACATCTTTCTTAAGGAAGCTTGGGAAGCCAACTTGCTGTGACAGGATCTGACTGTGAGCTATATGAGGTGAAGCCTTTAGTGATAACACTTACAAGTCTGCCAGCACTTCAAAGTGGACATTTGTAGGAATAAAAGCATGCTGGGAATTGAAGTGTGCAATAAAACTGGCTTGTTTTTTTAAAGCTTGGAACACAGAAAAACAAAGTTCTCACTTACTTAAGATTGCGGTCAAACCCACATTGGATCTCCTCGCTTGTTAATCCTGCCCATCTTTGGGAAACATGTTGATGAAAACATCCCTCTCAGAGACACTCAGTTAAAATAGAGCCTCAAAACTCTCCGTCACACAGAGGGGAAATAATAAGTGGAAGGAAAAGAAGGCCATCCATGCAGCACACGTTCAAACTAACAAAACTAATCGCTTGTACTGCTCGACTCCACCACTGATAGAGGCAGCTATGTCATTTACATCTCATGCCTCACTCATCATCATGCAAGACTTATGTCTTGGTGTTTTATAGAAGGGGGCATAAATTGTGTTTTTAGTGCACTTCAGCTGCCTTGGAGGTTGGAAACCTTGGAGTGTGCCAGGCCTTGCGCTGGACACCAGAATATAGTGGAAAGGAAAGGGGGGGCATTCGGATGAGTGGCATGTACCCCCTGTGGGGATTTTGTAAAGGGAGATCCAAACTGAAATGGACAGCTGAGCCAACTCACATGCCTTGTATATCATCTGGACGGCCCTGTGGTACCATCTCTAAATCTGTTTTCCTGCTGGGTAGCGTACAACATGTCTTTTGTGGCGCTCAGAGGTGGTGGGTTTTTCCATTCGAAAAGTCAAAATATTGTTTAATTGAAGAAGTTGAAAACAGAAAAACCTCAAAATCTCAGAACTCAGAACACATTACTGTTTCTATGCCTGTTTTAGATGAACAAATGAACCTGAAAGGTTTTCCTTAGAACATCTGCATGCCTCTCCGTCCCCACAAAATCCCCTGATTTCATCAGATCCTGAAGGATAAAAAGAAAGATGAGACCTCAGACTGGACAGCTTGTCTTTAATAAGACTGAAGATACTCCCACTGACCTTGTAACGCACATCAAAATAATTATAGCATATACACGCACCAGCATTTCAACCACATATGAGTCCATGGAGTCTCAATGCAAATGAGACAAAACTGTGTCATGCTTGAAGAAGTGAAATAAAAACAGAGTTGAACTGTTAAATAGTGGAGTAAATCCCTCTTTTAAGGGTTTCAGAAAACTTCTCGTTTCTCTATTCGTCATGGCTGCATTCTCGTTTTTACATCCAGTTCTGCTTACAATCAATCAAAAGCTGAGGTTTGAACAGACACATGTACACACTGTATGAAGCAGAGCTTACACTTCAAATCTCTTCCCAGGTTTCTGTTGACTTTTACAAAAACTGTTACAGGTAGCTTTATACACACACACCAGGGTGATCAGACCTGGTTTCTACTCAGAGAGGAGTAGAATAAAATGGGTCCCATTCATTCGACTTTAATCCCCGTTCCTCTGTCCGTCACGCACAGTTCATTTACATTATTCACAAAGTACCCAGTCTTTTATATTTCTCTTTCAGTTAAATAACTAAAGAACAAATAAAAACAAACACTGCTGCTTGTTGTAATCAAAATTACACAGCTGTACTGTAATGTACAAAGTAGATATCGTTGATTTCAGTGGCGGGTGATCACCGATGCACCCTGTATGAGGTGACACCTGTTGTAGCATTTAGTCTTCTTGCTTGCGTCACAATGCTTGGTTGTCACTTCTCTGCAGCTCTCCTCATCTCCAGAATGAATTGCATTCAGGGGCTTAGAATAAAAAAAGAAAGGTGTTTGATTGGCACAGGTCACAGGGTTCCCCATGCGAGCATTGGCAGAGCTGGGGAAGGTCAGCGGCCTCAGGCGACGAGCGCTTCAACACGAGCGTGTCACAGGACCTCTGTGAGGGAGGACGAGAGCAGAAGGTTAAAGGTTGGCAGTCAATGAGGATTTATTGTCACATGCTTACGGACAGAAAGGGGTGAAGTTTGCAGCCTAATTGGGGTCACACTCTTTGATCTTCGTAAGCGAATGGTCTGTTAACCTCTGACTTTAAGAGCGAAAAGATCTGGCCCTGTGCAAATAATGTAATTGAAAACAATCAATTTGAACAAAATGTGTTTTAAGAAGCTGCAGGAGACGTATAAAAGTAGTTACTAATGGATGTCACACATGTTTATTTGACTGACGTTGCCATGTGCCAAAAAAAGTATGAACACTCAAACAAACCCTGAAATAAATTTATGTTATAAAGTTCAATTAGTCTCAGATATCAATCCTCAGCGTCGTTCCGTCTTCACAAATGTCCCACCTGGTAAAAGCCGTCTCACATGTCCACATTTACAAGAGTGAAAATGAGACGGCCTGATTTTAACGTGGCTGAGTTCAAAGGATAGACACGAGGAGAAGGAAGAAAGTTTAAAGGAAAATGTGATTTTAAGAAAAGTCTCTATTTGCTTTCTGTAATATTTATGCCCTCTGGCTTGTCTTCAGGCTATCAGATGCCGGTTCAGATCTCCAAGGAAGAGGAGAGTAGGGTGCTGCTGACGTTGCCGCAGGGTGTTGGCGGAGTGAGGCTTGATATGCTGCTTAATTGCCCTGGAGTCCTGTTTCTAACCCTTGGCCGAGAAGCACTTGTGGATAGGGTCTCCTCGTCACCTCGGACATTCTGGGAATTCTTCGCAGGCTCCCTGTCAGAGAAGCTGCCGAATAAAAGCTGTCATCAGTATAAAGATACCCTGCTCCTCTTCGCCTCTTTCCCCACACTATTTCTTCCTCGGTCCTGTCTCCAGTCTTTTGTAGGCGTAAGTGGAGTCTCCACACCATCACCTCCTGGGGAGTGTGATGACCTGCACGTCCGGTCAAAGTGCAAGTTGGGGTTTGCTGTGGTTCTTTGTGCAGCACTCTTCATTTGGAAATGTGATTCTGGCGAAGTGAAAAATTGGCTCAGGGCGGATAAGAACACTGCTGTTTGCTGCTCCTGTTTACAACTGGAAAACAAACTGGAACTCGCACACTGATGCTACTGGCTTAACCCAATCCTTCAACACAACACATGGCTGTTTGGTGAAGGATATACTGCTGCAAAAAGAAATTACACTCTTGCACAATGTAGCCTCCCATGAATGTGCTTTTCTGTATGGTTTGTTATTGCTGGATGTTTTCTTTCTTACACAACATAAACACAACCAGGCCCATATTTTGGGCTTATCCTTGTGGTGACAGAAAACAAAACCGGTCCTCTCAGTTGTTTTTTTGAGTTGCTTTTCTGGGATTAGGATGGTATCTGTTGCTGAAATCTTTGTTTTAGATACAAATAACCATGAATTTGTCCCTTGAGTAATCAATATAATATTATACTTTCTTTTCCCAAACCTTGTAAAACAAAATCAGGCCTCTTCTTCTGAAAAAGCTTTTCCTTTGAGACTTCATTTACTGCAGGGTTTTAAAAGCTCATGTTCCACTGCTTTTAAGTGGTCACTTGTGTTTGTGCTGATAACAAGAGACAAGGTCTAATTCAGGCATGTTCTTGGCAGTGGACAAAAGGAGGAAAATGTGCAGAGTAGGATCCGCTGAGAAGAAAAGTACCTCTTAAAACCTGCACTGACTTGAAATCTAGCTGCAGAATTGGTCGGTTGTTTATCTGCTAATGAAGTTAGGCCCCAAACATGGATGGATGCTTCACTTCTTCTCCTCAGTATTTATAACCATGGTTAAATAAACCATCTTTTGTACTTTTTATTCACTGCACAATCTCCACATCACATATTTTTGTTTGAGCACTGTAAATGAGAGTCAGATTTGTGTTGTTCACACATTCTTGGGCAATGGAGCTGATTTTGTTTCTGTTTCTGTTTATGAAGTTAGATTTAACTTCTAATTAGGGATGCAGCAATTCAACTTTTCGGTCTCAATACTGATACCGATACCGATACCTGAGCTTTGGGTTACAACCAAGGGGCAACATCCGGTCAGTAAAAATGAAGCCTACACGGAAGTGCTTAATGCTGCTTTTCAGTGAAAATCCACTTGAGGCTGGCTGCAGAAAGACCAGAAGTCACGCACACACCCAGCTTTAAAAACAGACTTTTACAGCATTAAAAAGCATATTCACAGACTGGTTCAAAACCAGCTGGGGTCTAAAACGCAGATTTCACCATTGGCACACACTGCACGGTGAGTGAATTTTTTTCTAACTAGAGGTTATTAGGATTGTTTGATTGTCCAATCAGAGACACAGCTCAGGTCACGTGACTGACAAGTGCCCTGTAGCTGTTCGAAAGGAAACTCACAGCCGGCGTCATAACAAATGTGGCTGTATCCCTGGATTGGCTTCATTTCAAGTGTCAGGAACAAACGGATGAGGTCACGGAGGCTACGTCCATGTTTTATACAGTCTATGGTAACAATCAATACAGATACCGATCTGTTACCAGTATTAAATAAGAACCTGCATGCTCTACTGTGGGTTGTTTACCAGCAAATCGATTCTTCAGAATGTAACGAAATTATATTTAATTGTAAACTTTTATACCCTGTGGACTGGTAATGCAGTAAAAGACAAAGAAAGTGCATCTGATCAAAAGGTAACATTTCATATCAAGTGGCCAAGACCGCTGGAACAAAAAAGGCATAGAGCTGGTTGCTCGGATCAGCATCATGGATTGGCCCCTTCCCACCGATACGGATCCAGCTTTGAGGGGCACTGATACCCGACACTTCCGATCAGTCTATGTCTTCTCTCTCTTAACTTTGCTTAGTTAATCATCTGCCCTGATTCTCTCATGGTGTCTCTTTCCTCCCATTTAATGTTGGCTAACAGCTCACTCGAGGTCTGCATTTGGTAACTGTGTACCTGCAACATGCTGAGGCTTCATGGGACCGGCCTTCTTCATGAATGAATCCTCACTCTCAAACGACAGGATGGGCTCAGCGTCCATGCTGCTCTCAGAGTTATCCCGTGCCCCGTTGGTGGTGTTGGCGAGATGAAGGATATCACTGAAGTGAGCAGCATCCCCTTTAGTGGACAGACCGTTCTCATGTCTCGTTGGCTGGACCCCGTTGACCACTGGTGCGGAGGGGCTGCTGGAGAGGGGGAAGCACGCAGAAGAATATGGTTTTAATTAGGATGGGACCAAGTGACTCATACAACAAATGAGTCATCTCAGCGTTGTCCAATTACAAGAAGTTTTTTTTTAAATCTTCCCCATGAAGGGTCTTCAAATAGAGAGAGTAAACACTTCATGAAACAAAATCTTTCTCCTCGTTCTGCAGTTGTTTACTGTTTGGCTGCTTGGGCTCTCTGTTGAACTTTCAGTCAACACCAGACTTGACGATCCTGACAACAAAGAGTCTTAAATCAGCAGAAACAGAGAAATAGTTTTACCTTTCTTTGACATTTGTTTGTCCATTTTCTGTCTTGTGATTGGGCAGGTTGACTTCAGGCTTTGGCTGATATTCAGCAGACACTGGAGAAAACAGAGAAGGATGTTGGTATATCTTCAGACACACCAAACTTTCAGTCGCTGTTACACATTTAATAGAACATAAAACTACCGCTGCACTAAAGCCATTGGCCACGTGCAACCACTTGGTTTCTGTGATGTCACCTGCTACAATGGGCTGCAGAAGTAGTGGTGCTAATATAACGCTAATAATTAGCTTTATGGTGTATTTGAGAGCCATTAAAAAGTTCTACAGTGCTAAAGTTTCATTGAGCAGACACTTCTGTCCAAAGCGACGTACAACACAAGCAAGAATTTAGACAGAAGGGAAAACCGTAGTAAGTGCAACAAAGTGCTACACATTACTTGGCTGCAGGTGCTGCCATTAAGTGCAAGAAGAATTTCTTTTCCCCATGTAGAATAATGTAGCCATAGCTAACCACAGTTAATCACCGCAACAATATAGTTTAACCCTCAACAACATTCAATCTAGTGCTGAATATTCACTAAGAGCTGGGTCTAAGACCTTCTGACTCTTTCTACCCCAGAGGAAAAAGAGTAGGAGGGTTGACTTAAGTGCTTAAGTGTTTCCCAAACAAATAAGTCTTTATACATTTCTTAAAAGTAGAAAGGGACTCTGCAGATCGTATAGAGTTAGGTAATTCATTCCACCATTTGGGCACAACAGAGGAGAAGAGTCTTGCTAGAGATTTAGAGCCGCACTGAGCTGGGAGCACAAGGCGTCAGTACTCCGTAGATTCCACCTACAATTGTATGTTGAAAACATCGATAAAAATATACTGCTGGAAATTTGAGGACAAGAGTCAGGCACCTAGCATCTGGTTACCAGCGTATCTCTTTTGCCATCCAGACGAGGGCAGGAGGACACACGCACATGCAAAAGGTCTATACAAAGAAGTACACATACAAGGATCCACTGTCAACAATCATCTTTAAACAGTGTCAGACTCGCTTAAATTGGTAGGAAGAGGGAGCAGAAATTTTCCAGGGGCTTCCTTTCTGTGCAGTCCAGACCCCCCACCCCAGCCCTACTCTGCTGAGGACATGGCTGTGGTTGAAACAGATCCCAACACACCCCACTACAATGAGAGTGCGCCTGCCAGGCCTCCGACCACATCAGTGGCTGGCTCATGTCTTCCTCTGTAGGGGAACTTTGCCTCAAACAGCGAACCTCCCCAACCCCATCTAGCTCATCTACCGTACGTGACGTTGAAGCTTGGTCCCATGCTTCTCCGTCTAGTTTTGTCAAGATCACGGTTCCATTATTAGAAGTTACAAGACCACGCGTGTCCATGAAGGATAGCTTGTGTCAACAGCTAATATCTGGTAAAAGCTGCAGGCTCTTCCTCTCAAAGTCCCTCAGTCCCACGGCTTAGACAAAAAGCAAGCACACATGGGTCTGATTGAACTAAGAAGAACAAGTCAGACTGCAGCTGTGCAGGATGTGAGGCACAGATACATAATCTAATAAAATCTTTTTTTCTTCAAAATCTTCTGGAGGGAAGCTGGCTCGAGGGGAAATGAGAAATGAAGAGCAACAAATACCTGTGACTTTGTTTAATCTCACATATGGGAGAAGTGACTGACGCAGAGGGGAGATTGTGCAATTAAGTTATCAAACACAGTTAAAGGTCTAATGAAGACAATGAGTCAGAAGTAGTGACTCGATGTGGCCTATCAGAGCATCAACAGTTAGAAATCTATCTGAAAGAGGATCTCAGAGTCTCTCCTGAACTTGGGTATGACTTGTAAAACAAATCCCGCTCACCTTTCCCGCTTTCCACTTCTTTGTCGCTGCCATTCGTGGAAGGAGGAGACTTGGTCTCTTTCTGTGAAGACGCCAGGTAATATAGGTCACTTTGACTTTCAAATCAAGTTTCAGTTTGTTGATTTAGATTAAACAGAAGAGTGAATGTACCTTGTCGCCTCCATCTGTCTTGCGTGTCCGCTTCATGATTTCGTCCAGACGCTGAGGGGAAAAACAGGGAGAAATAAGACAAAGGAAATAGCACAAACAGGACTTATTTAAGGACACAGGAGGGAGCCAGAAGAAATGTGTTTCTAGAGTTCAGAAATAGATATTTAATTCCCGTAACCCTACTTAAAAGGGGGGGATTATTACCCCATCCACAGAACAACAGCGTTATTGAATTTGATGAGACTGGGCTGATACACCTTGTGAGGCCAAGGCTCATATTTTACTGTTCATTACCTCTCTGTAAAGCTAAAAAAGCTGGTATGTTCAGCAGTTATGCTTGATGAATGGAGAGTGTCAGGGAGAGGCCCTTGTGTCTCCAGGTGGAGCTCAGGGTGAAGCAGCTCTTGTGTTTTCAGCTGGAACACCAGCGTAGGACGGTTGAACAATGAACAGTGAGTGCGTCTCTTATAGTTCAGGAGGAGATTTGACAGAAGATGACAGCCTGAATCTGAGGACACTGTTTGCCAGAGACAGACGAGCCGGGACTGCAGCTGCCACTCATAAAAGTGAAACATTTTTCATGGTTAGCTTACACTGGTGGAAACTAATTCAGCTGCAGAACTTTTTGCCTCAAGCTACAAGAGTCCTGTCCATCTGCTTGCTCTGTTGCCTATCAGGATGCATCTAACACTATTATAACTGACCACAAAGTCTTCCTCCTTAGTAGGATGGTCAGTTTTTCATAGAAGTCCGTCAATGTGAAACAGAGTTTTACAAAGTGGAGCAGAGGACATGCTGTTCCTGAGGGCTAAATCCAGCACAGAGCCAGGCTGAGGCTGTGTGAACCAGGCCTGGCACCTCTAGATAAGAGCTGCTCACACATGGAACGAAGATGAGGCGAGGGAAAGAAAGCCCTAGCCAGCACACCAAGGCAGATGTGGGTGGTATACTCAAGTGGATGGTCACGGTCACCAAGCACACATCAGCACACATAGGTCTACACACGCACATATGATTGGCACAGCAAGGCCTCCATTATTGCTGTTTATATATAGCTCCATGCTCGCACACAGCCTAAGCTCCATTAAATCGTGGCATGCAGACACCCAATCCTGGATAAGCCAAAAACATCATTCATCTTGGTTTCAGGGACTCAACTTTCAAGCCTGCTTTTGTCATGTCAGGAGGCCGACCACAGATTTATGTAGCCGGGAACATGATACCTTCATTGAAGCAGGGGAGCTTATTGTGTCATGGCTGCAGAATTAATTTTGTGTTACTGTGAGATGTATGCAGAGCTGGGGCTCACGCTGCGTCTAATGAATCATTTAGGCATTTTAACGTTCTTTCATCCCCCAGAACATCCACACGAGGATTTAGAGAAACAGGACTGAGAGTTTGATTTCAAAAAGGTGATTTTGACGGAGCGTTAATTAGAGCACAGATGTCTCGCCCTACCCTTTTCCTCTCCAGCCTCTCCTGCTCCTCCTTCTGGAAGTGTTTCTCCCTCTCCAGACGCTGCTTCTCCGCCTCCTCCCGGGCTTTAGCCTCAGCCTCTTCTTTCTGAAACACACACACAGGCGAGAATCCAACTGAAGCTTTAATGCCAGCAGAGTGAGGGAAAAAAAAATCTCAGCCAAAATAACATGCCTTTAACGTAGCGAGGGTGTGGTCGCTCTTTGCATCTATTCTTACAGCCACTAGAGGAATATTTGTCTGTATTCCTGGGCTCAAAAGATCTTTTTTTCTTTTAAGTTTACAGCCATGAGGGCCAATCACAGTGAAGGAAAATACTTGCTTAATTATGCCTTTGTGTAACCATGTTGGATCCTGCTCAAGCACATGTGCCAATTCAGTGAAAGACCACAGGGGGGAGTCAGAGAGCGTGATGTAAAGAGGGAAGACAGTGCCAGGGCTCCTGTGCAGATTTACAGGATGGGCTGACATTGCAATGACATTTGCTAATAGAGTATCATCATTTTCTGTAACTTTGTATCGACAAAGGAGGAGACAAATCTGCTTAAAGCATCCATCTAACAGAAAAACTTCTAAGTAGCTGAAAGACAATTTAACCTTCCTGCCTTGAAAAAGCTGTTTTATTTTAGCTAGTTATCAAAAAAACACTATGAGGTAAGCAGCTAAGCTAAAAAGAGTAAAAAAGATAAATGCTTCAAACCAGATTGTTTACTTGGGAGAGGCGAGTGTGCAAGTTTGCGGAGAGGGGATAATGTGAGGCTTCAGCGTGCGTTCATGACTGTGACTTGACCTTTATGCCAAAGGCAGCAATCATTTTTACGCTGCTGCTTTATGGTCCTTGTCACTGCAGCAGCTTGAAGTGTTTATGAGTTACTTCAGCCCGTCCTCTGCGCAGCACTGACACCTGACAGTTTTTCTGCTCAGGGCGATGAAAGTCAGCGTACCTGTTTCTGCAGCCGTAAGTTCTCCTCCTGCTCGGCCTTGGCTCTCTCCTGAGCCTCCTTCTCCTCCTGCAGGCGCTGGGCTTCGTCCCTCTTGCGCTGCTCCTCAGCCATGGCACGGGCTTCTTCTTCCCGGAGTCGCCTCTCCTCGGCTTCCCTCGCTATCCTCTCCTCTCTAAGGATCCTGAAAAGTTTCGAAGTGGGAGTTAAGGCTGGTTTATACTTTTGCATAAGCTCTCGACGTTGTGGGCATCACATACTTCTGCGTCGGGGCAACACTCTGCACTACACCTTAGCGTCCAGCCAGAGATCACCTGTTTCCTGCTACATTCTCTGCATGTTAATTAGGGCTGGGACAATATGCTAATCTTGGGATTTGATTCAATTTTGATTTTTTGGGGTGCTGATTCTATTCAAATTGGGATTCTTCAATATTTACGATTTTTGAGATTTTTAGCTTGATTTTTATCACCAGACCATGTGTAAAAGTTAAATAAGGACGATAATATCTGCAGACTATATCAGGAGCCACGTTTTTCTATAAAATGCACATCATGTAAGTCAGAAGAATTTGAATTTGAAAAAAAAAAGATTTTTTGACAAAGAATCACAATTTTGACATTGTCAAACAAAAAATCCCCATAATTAGTTGGCCATTTTTTTCCCACCCCTAATGTTTATCACAGATATTTTGCGCATGTTATGTTGAACTGTAGAAAGATCCTGTTCAGCAGACCAATCACAGGGCTTGCAGCGTACGTTAAGGTCTCAATCCATCTGAAGAAATATACACCAGGCAATTCAAGGCAAACCCTTTTCCACTAAATCACTCTCCAAGCATGTTTAATTCCGCCCACAATTAAAAATACTTTGACATTTCTTCTTCATTTGATACTTTCCCCTCTTAAAGTGCCAGCAACGAAAAACTATTTCAGGAAATGGAAACAATCAAAGGAATGTGAGCCAAGAGGGGCTCAGGTCCACTCCCAAGCTGTGAACAGTGGCTTCACTTGTTGTGGCAAGGATCAGTCAACAGGCTATCAGCTTCTTAATCCTTCCACACGCCATAGCCATAGTGTTGAGTGAGGGCTCATTCAGAAAGGCATCTGCTGCTTGGTTTTACAGATGCCTTTTGGATCTTAATGTCCTGAGTGAGGTTTGTTTTGCAGCGTGAAAACAACGGCAACATCTAGCAGCATGCGAATCTCATATCCAAGTCTGTGGCTGACAACTACAGCTCCTTTAGTCTCCCGTGTTGGTCCCGGTTGGTCTTTTAACAACCCATTACTGATTTTTCCCTGAGTGGAAACACAGCTTGGGAATTATTTCCCTTTACTGCAGACACAGATGTGTCTTCAGTCTCTTTTCATTCATACAGTGACTCTGCACTTTCACTACTGACCTCTCCTTCTCCTCCTGTTCACGCCTCTCCTGCTCTTCCCTCTCCCTCTGCTCTCTAGCCTGCCTCCGTTTCTCTGCCAGGATGCGCGCCGCCTCCTCCGGGTCGTTTGTGCCTGCCATGGGCTTGGCTGAAGGAGAGGGTGCTGGTGACGCTGCAGGAACAGACGCTGCTGAATGTGCTGGCTCAGGTGAGGAAGAGGCTGCAGTGGTGGTCGCCGGTGTGCTCGGTGCATGCGGGGAGGCAGCAGCTGTGGAAACGACTACAGCAGGGACCAGAGGAGAACCTTGAACAAGGGGAAACAGCTGTTTTAGTGGAGACTAGAACAATCATATCCTGAATGATGACTTTTAAGGAGAAGCCCATCAGTCATCACTAATACATGCTCTTTCTCTCCACGAGCACCGTTCTGTTCTCAGCAACTGGAAACAGTAAACAGCCATAGCTTCAGAAGTCAGTAATGACATAATTAGGGCTGATTAGCACAGCCTCCCAGCGCTCTCTCTGACAATACACAGGCCATGAAGCTGTGTGTGGCTCTCTAAATACATTTGCATGGCTAATTAAGCCTGATGTAATCTCTGCTTATTGGCTCTTTGAAGAGAGAAAGATTTTCCAGACGCTCGTTCACTTTTTCCATTCAATCCTTTTCTTCTGGCCGGTCACAGGAAACCAGACAGCGAAGAAGCATTATAATAGAATACAATAACACAGTGTGAGTCACACATGGAGGAAGCTACCAAGAAGTACTGTCATCACAGGATGGGGGATTACTGAAGGGACAGGGAGGATGTAATAAAACACAGAACACTGTACAGCATATTGTTTGGCCCAAAAAAAGGAACTAGTATTACTACTATCTACTTTTTATGGTGTTTTTTTATTATGTACCCATTAACCTGTTCACTCTCTTCACACTAACGTTGTTTCCAGTCCTCACCCTTTCTCTCCTCAGGTGTTGCAGGCCTGCGAGGCTCCTTCACTCTTTCAAGGGGGGCAGGAGAGGATGTGCGGTGGTCTATCCTGGCAGGGGTCCTGGCCCTTTTGGGTCGACTTTTAGGCGTTGACGGGCTTCCGCGTGTAGATGGAGGCTTAGGGGAGGCAGCAGGGCTTGGTGAGGCAGTTCTGCCCTTAGGCGTAGCTGGAGATGAAGGCCGCTGTCTTGACAAAGGACTGGGACTGGAGGACGGAGAGAGACAGAGGTAAGATGAAGACTTACAACTTTATACTGGATACTACGCACTGAGATAAGGTATTTATCAATACACTTACAGAGTATATGCTGAAATCCTGAGGTTAATTTCAAAACCTTTTTAAGACTTAAAAAGGTTTTAAGGCCTCATCCCGACTTTAAGCTGTTGTCAGCAACCCATCTTTAACAGTTGTGGTTTGCATTTGAACAGAAATGAGGTAAACTAATAAGGAATAAAGTTTCAAAGAATAAATGAAACTAAAGGCAGGTTTATTGACATCGGCACGTCACTGATGATGTATAAGTGGGCGGCTTCGAGACGTTCTAGATGGACTTGCATGGTTCATTGTCTGAAATCCTGCATGCCCATCTTGCTAAGCTACCAATAGCTGACAACTTCACTGGCCAATTGCTTAAAGGCCCAATCAGGGGACAGTCAGGAGACAGTCAGGAGAAGAAAAATAAATATTCATGGATATTTTTGGAGCCAAAGCTTGAATACCAATAAAATTCAATACCTCATAAAACCACAATTATGACTTTTTAATACTTTTCAAGGGCCTTAATTTTCCCACGAATGATTTATCAACTTTTAATACTTTGTAAGACCCCACGGACACCCTGAGTTACATAGCGCTACAGTTTAAAATGTGACTTCAGGCAGAGGTTGTAGTAGCCTGCTACATGTTAGCAACATCCGCAGCCCGGTGCTTTAGCTATGTCCTCCCAGTCATCTACCAAGCAGAGCTAACATAACCTCACTCTTAATTCTATTGATAGACTCTCAAGTTTGAACAGACCACTGCAGAATAACTGCTGTATGTGGGTTGGAATGAATATTATTACAAACAGCTTAGCCTCTGTGTTATAGAGAGCTACAGGCTGTATCACTCTTCCATTTAGCTTTGACAGTTAGGCTCCAGTGTCCACCATCACTACAAAATTAGACTCAGAAATCGTTTTTAGCAGAGAAAAAACACAGATCCCTGTGTTTTATCTCTTTTCACTACTCTGAGTCCCAAACTGATAAGTTGTTCAAAACACAATCGTCCTGAAGAAACCTGTCCTGAGCAGATGACAGGCACAAACATTGCGTCATCCTCAGAGTGCTTTATCGTGCAGCTACACACAAGCAATGTAACTCTTGCATTATACCAAGGATTTTTCATCTCTGGCCCTGAGGCCCTGACAGCTCTGCCAAGCTTTTTGTTGCCTTTTTATTGAATCAAAAGAACTTTTTTTTCTCCTATACCATCCACTCTGTCATGGAATGCCACTTATTTCATAGGCCTGAGGGTAAGAGAGGAAATGACCAGTCGTCCTGGGACCTTTCACTCACTGCCAAGGCTCAGAGCACTAAACATGAGGTCATTATACTGCAGACGTAAACACAGTCGCCTGGGCTGAACCACTGAGTGCAAACAAGCTGTGGGTCAGGAGGATGTGAGGTGAACGGTGTATACGGGTCTGTTTTCAGGACGTCTACAGATATCAAAACAGCAGATGTGCCAGATTTTTCCTCCTGTTCTTTGGTTGTTTAAAGGGACAGGATATTTTCTGCAAGAGGGAATCCACACTGCAAAAACTGAATTCAAAGCAAATGTTTGTGATTTATTTTTAGTAACTAATTATCTTCTTACACCTAGGGTATACACATGATGTCACAGCAAGTGGAAGTCACTGCGGTTACGCCCGCTGAGTGACAGAAAGAGGCAGATGAGTGGCAGCGTTGGATAAATACCATCTGAACCTAAAAGCAAAACAAAAAAACGGGGAAGAGCTGTTGCACGATTGATTGAACATGTTTGAAAAGCAATCAAAGTGATCTTTTGACAGCCTACTGAAAGACAAAGAGTAGAAACACTGATTGACAGCTGCAATTTTCAGAAACAATCCAGTCAACAAAAGCAGGATTTGAGGTTTCCAATTTGTGTCAGTTAACGTTAATTTATGCTGTATTTTTGAGTTAAATCATACATTGAAACACAAAATCTCTAAATGTTAGCATTTTCCATTCAGTTATTTCTCTCATCACTGAAACATTTTTGTCATTGTGTGATTATGAACGTTGTGCTTGACATGGTTTGTAAACTAACTTAAACTAAGGCTAACCCAGTTTTCCAAATAGAGGAGAACTCCAGCACAAGCAGCTGTAGCTGTGTTGTATAAAGTATTTGATATTAATTGTACTTAAATACTGCCGCGCAGACTACATATGGGTACCGAAAATTTACTTTTCAAGTTTCTTGAAATAAGAATAATGTTAAAATAAATGAAACTGAACAAGCAGATTTTTCTGACCCCATTGGCAGAAATTTTACTCTTCGCAACTAAATCAGGCATCAGTTTTGTCTCTTGACATCACAAAATAAGCCATTTTTCAATTATATTTGACCAGTGGGGGCAATTCAAACCTTTTTGACTTCAGTCTTTAAAGACTCAGAAAATAACAAAATTAAATATGTGTTCAGATGTAAAGACCAGCTCATATTTAGTCTTAAAAGATCACTCCTTCTGACATGTAGACATAAACGCTTCACTTTCTGTAGTGTTGCTTTTGTTACATAGGCCTTACATGATGCTTGTGTTGGGCTTTATAGTTCCAGTGATCACACTATTTCCTCGCAACCTCTGATTATTTTTTTTTGTTACAAACCAAATAAACCTTTATTTTCACATTATGCCATGAAAAGCATAACCTTTTCCAGCTGTGACTGGGTGAGAGTCAGGGCACACCCTGGATAAGTCCTCAGCCAATCACAGAGCTAACAAGTAGAGACAAATTTAAGCAGACCAATTGAGGAACCTGTTAAAGCTTTTCAGATTGTAAATCTTAAATGAAATCTAAAACAGCTTACGCATTTTATAATGGAGCTGTAGGGTGCTAAACTGAAGAGATAATAACTAGGGATGACTTGAAAATATGTTTTACCTTGGATCTGGTCTGTGTCTCATGCTGGGTAGAGACTGTCGCTTCTTCAGCACCTTCTCTTTGCTAAGATTACTCTTCTCCTTCTCATTCTCTCGCTCCTTATCTTTCTTTTCTTTCTTGTTTTTATCCATCTGTATGACAGAAGAAAGAGTGTTACTAAACTGAGCTCTGCATTATGACAGAATAAAAAAGATGACACCAGATGCTATCACACAGACTTACAGGTGTTGAGCTGCGTCTGTGCTGCCGCTGAGTGATGTCTGGCGTGCTGGACGTCACTCTCCAGCGGTCTGAGCAGCGGTGGTGCGGCTGGTGGGCGCACAGGGTGAGGGGACTGGCTGAGGCCGAACGGGGGCAAAGAGGAGAGTCTGATGCAAAAAAGGTTCATAATTGAAGCTTGTGGATGTTGGTGATGCAGAAAAAAACAGGATTGAACATTTTGTCTTTCAACTTACGACCATCTTTGCTGTTGTTTAGGACACTAGCGGCACTTCTGCTTCTTGCGAGGAAAGACAGCGTTGGTGTCATGAGACGGTCGACTATACTGCTCTCCCATGGACTGAGTGCAAGGCCACGAGCTGCAGGAGAGAAAAAAAATAAATGTATTATTCTCAAGTAAATTCAAGGACAGATCTTTATGGATCCCAATGTATTCACAAGTTCACCAGAGGTCTAAATTCATATGTCACTGAAGGGGAATAAGAATGAATCAGGTTGTGGCTCATGCACCAATAAGCCCACAAGCCCATAAAGACCCCATGTTATTCACAAACCCACAGTCAGACACTTCAGTGCCACCCAAAGAGAAAATAAGAGAACTAAGATGAGCACAGTAACTGTGTGTGCTATAACCTTGAGCTGCATCAGTACCACCCAGGAGAGAAAGTTATTTGAAATGCTCGTCTAGACACTGAGTCAGTTATTTATAACCACAGCCTTGAGCTTACAAACAGAGAGAAAGAGGAGTGGAGGGTGTTTTATTTTAGGGGGCACACCTTCTTCTTTAGTTCTAAGGTGCAGAAGATGTTTTCTGAATATTCAAAGACAGGGTTTGGAGTTTTATAGCAGCGAACAGGAGGGCAATAAGAGGGACACAGTAGTCATCTATCTATTTTTTCCAGGCACCACAGGAACAGCACCTGCTGCAGGGAGTGTTTGAGAATATATTATCTCCTGAAAATGCTGACTCACTCTCTACCTCTACTTTTTTTTAACCTTAGAAGTTTCTCATCCTGTGCGAAAGGTACAAAGTGACCTGGTTTGAGAGTTGCACACATGTGAAACATCACCAAAAGATGACTCAAAGGTTGATTAAAATATTTAAACACCCACCTCCAGGATCATCAATCAAGAAAACATTTAAGATTATATAAAGACATCCCATATCAGGTTTGTTATGCAGAAAATGAGCACAAAAGGATCCACTGGACGATGCAAACACATGAATGAACCAGTCAAAGGAGACAACCAAACCAAAACTGAACATCATAAATAACCCATAGAATAAAACATGCATGCGGAGCATGTCAAACAAAGACCTGACCCAGATTCTGGAGAGTAAAAAAAGGAACTCAAAGTGGATTTGGAAGATGGAAATGGGTCAGCTGTCAACCATCAAGCACAGGACAGTGGCTGAAATCAGAAAGGGGAAGAACTGAAAAAGAGGATAATGATGGACGGGTTCGGAGGTGTTGGCGGTGGCAGAGTGATGGACACAGTTACACGGGAGGAGGTGGTCATTCCAGATGTTGCCTTACTTCTGCTGGGCGAGTTCCAGAGCGTGGCGGAGGACTTGGACAGTCTCTTGTTTATAACAGTGTCCACATGTTTGGGCAGGTTGACCGTCGACAAAGAGCATCTGCCTAGAGAGCCAAGAGAGCGCCACACAGATGTTCATACAAATCATATGGTTGAGAGGAAGAGGAAGGTGGGGGGAGTTCTGCGGCGTCATGTGTTACACTTGAATCACGCATCTACAAACAAACGCCTCAGAGTGGACGGGAAACTGCCATAACGTGTTTGTGAGGTGAGTGACCATAATTACAGCCCAACTCTGACTGTTTACATACAAAGAGGAAGGCAACTATAGCAAAAAACAAACGTCAAACATGATATCAAATAGTTTTAGGGTACAACTTTTAAAGGACCATTTCACCAAAATAACACACATACTTTGTTGTATTCAGCATTGGGGAGGGATTTCTCTTTGCCAAGATGTTGGGATGTATTAACTGTAGTTGTGTGCTGCACAACCAACAAATAGACTTAAATAAACACAAGAGAGACTCCCGGGGCTTTGTTAATTATGTCTTCAGTCTTTAAAACAATGTGAGCTGAACTTCTCTATCAAAATCCCTCTCCAGAAACAGTGACCTCATTACTCTCGATAATCCACAGAGCACTCTGCAAACTGTTTCCACTGGGATTCTTCTTTCTTTGCAAAAGATTTATTTACTTAAAGTGCTGTCAGTGAGTTTTTTTTATCAATCCCAAGCAAGCAAAGAATCTTTTTTCTCCAATTTATACTTAAAATTGTCTTCTTTTCAACAGAGTGGGCACACAAAATTAAACTCCAGGCAACTCAGCAGAGACAGACAAAAGTTTGTTTTCTCAAAGTGTGGGTGTAAGTCAGTTCATGTGACTGTTTTATGATTGTCTCACTCACAAAAAAGCTTAACTTAAACAAATGTGTAAACATCCCTCAGGGGCAGGATTTAAAAAACATCCTATTAAAGCTGCAAAGAGCAAAAAAGCATTACCCCGAACAAGAGGGACAAGTTCCATCAATGACGTGGCACTTCAGGGAACACACAAAACATTGACTCCTTTGTGCAACACTTGCATGAATCCCAATTTTTATATATCCTCTCATACCCTGAACAAGAGAACACTCATCTCCTTTACCAATTGTCGTCACACATGGTTCAGAGAGCATTAGTGTAATAGAGGTGCAGGATTAAAGCAGGACCTCAGTTTGATTTTCCACTCATGTTTCCAGAAAGGTAGACAAGCAGTGTGCCCTTCTCACAAAAGCTAAAACTGGTACTTGGAGAATTCTCCAAACAATATCGCACATTCTAAGTAGTGATGCACGGATCCGATCCTGGTATCGGCGGTGATCCAGTCCCTCAAAGCTGGATCAGGTATCGGTGGGAAAGAATCAGTCTAAACTTGACACTAAGGCTAAAATATGATTTAGTCTACAAGGTCCAAATTTTTACAATCAAATAGTAATTTCTGTAAATTCTAAAGCATTTTTTAAACCAAACTGCTCTTAAACATTTAAACACTTATAGTTCAAATAGATATTAACTTCAGTAATTCCATATTAACTCATTTTTGTCTTTTACTCAAAACATTACCACTCTTATCCTACAGTAGAGCATGCAGGTTATTATCTAATGCCAGTATCGGATCAGGATTGGTATCAGTCAATACCCAAAGCCCAGGTATCGGTATCGGGACCAGAAAAGTTGGATCAGTCCATCCCTAATTCTAAGCTCTTCAAGTGCCCCCTTTTTACACTTTTCTACTCCCATAATCTGGCAGACGACAGGCTTGTGAGGACGAAGGATGCAAAATCACTAAGAGAGTCAATCATTCCTCTGGTGAACACATAAGAGAAACTCAGCACTGTCCTGATTTAGGGCCTTCAGTTAAGAGGATGGAACAGAGGGGCAGAAGAGTCCATCGAGCTGTTTCCGAAAGTTTACCATAACCTCTGAAGACCCTGATATCATCGACAGAACTTTGCATTCTGCCACCATGGCAATAAAGCAGCTGAATACATTTTTAACTTAGACGATCAATACAGACGAGTCATGATCAGAGGCTAATGACCCTGAAGTACTGCTGAGGAGGCAAACAGACCAATAGGAGAGAACTGTGGTAGCTGAAATACCAGGGGGAGTGGTGTTTTAGAGCTACAACATAAAACAAAAGTACATCAGGTGAGTCGAAAACAAACACTGCACCCTACAGTGAGACATCAAATTTGTTTCTCAACCATCTGGATATTTGCTCTGGAGGAAACAAAATTCCCATCTCAGTAACTTAAATCTCAAAGAACACAGACACCTCTTCTGTCCTGTGACATCTAGAATAGTCATCTTTTGCCACAGCAGAGAGCAGGAGGGAAGAAACTTGCTGAAATAATTTTCATCTAATGGACTTCAGAGGTTAATGGCTGAAACTGAAGAGGCGGTAATGACCAACAAACACTTTTAACGACAGCCAATCTGTGGCCATTAAGGAGTCCAATGTCGCGCTGATGCAAGGATAACTTAAGTATCATCTGCCTGATATTAGCTTAGTAATCTGTGAGCGGTTCAAAGTGGCACTTTAGGTTTGCAGACTCTTCACTCACTTTCTTTCTGGCTGGAGTTCTGGCTCAGTGCTCCAGCCCAGGACCATCTTTGCTGGCGGATTTCTGCCCACGTCTTCTTGGTTGACCTGTTGATGGCTGCCTCGTAGCGTTCCTAAAAAGGCAGACGAGGATATGAGTTATTGAAATTTCAAATGCAGCAGAATACAGATCTTAGAGGCATTCAGCGGAAAAGTCTTTCTAGTTTGACCTTGAACAGAATCCTTAACCGTGATCCTGTTTGGCTGCTGTTTCAATAAAAGAGAGATACATATCAAACTGAATGGATTTGTGTTCAAACCTACTTTATTCTTCTCCAGTTTCTGTTTCTGTCTCTCCTCGAGGGCAGCTCTCCGTTTCTCCGCCTTGATCCTCTGTTCCTCGAGCTTCCTGCGGCGCTCCTCCAGCTGCTGCTCCCTCAGCTGCTTCGCCTTCTCCTCCTTCTCCAGCCACTGTGTCTTTTTAGAAGCTGAGATGGGACAGAAAACACAGTTCCGGATTATGCCAGACAGACAAATGCTTTTATTCACATCCTTTGATTGACTTGGTTTAAGTATCCATGGTTCACCTTTAACCAAAGCAGCCCTAGAAAAATCATGTTCTCCATCGCTTCATTTGTGCTTTTTGTTTGATAAAACAAATGTTATCACCTGACCCTTCCACACAGAACAGCAGAATGCTGAATTAGACAGAAACACTTCTTCTAAAGTAACACTTTTGTACCATCACGCCTCCACGTCTGCTTCAATAAACCACACACTTTGATATGGAAATCCTTTCCTTGTGCCTGAGCCTTTCAAAGAGGGCGTAAAGAAGCCTTTAGCAGCTGCCTCTCTGTGTACACAACTCGCCATATTTCTTTATACTACAAAGGAAAAAACCTCCATGAAGAATCAGCCTCTGCAAAGCAGGCAAGGCGTAGCTCTCTAAAGCACTTGATGCAACAAAAGCAACTGGTTGTGGATTTCAGATTATGGAGACAGCTCATTGCAGACATGCTGGGGGGGAGAGAGGGGTTCAAATTTATAGGGAGGCACAGTTTGGCTTTTTTAAAGGGAAGGGAGCAGACAGCTGAGTTATAAAGAGGCACTGCCTGCCAGCACCTTGCAGCAGAAAAAAACAGTCTGCTGCAGTGCGTATCTCAGCTCATCGGCTTCACAGCCTGGATTTGAGAGAAGCTGTACTTTTGGCTTCGAGTGATAGAAGTCTGTAGAGACATTGTAAGTCAAGTGCAGCGGAAACTGCTTCATTATTCACTTGTTGGGCCGTGGTGAAAACAGGGAAGAGCTAAAGCTTCCATGGATGACATGTTTGAAGCTTTAGAGGACAAGACTTCATTGTGAGACGCTCATGGATGGAGAAAATTAAGCTGACTAATTCAGCTGAGGGCTCGGGTAATGGATGTCTAAAGTAAAGATGCTCATTACAGGAAAACAAATAATCTGAAATATCTTGCTTATCACAATTTACAACTTGATCACATTGGCTTTTATTATTTACGTATCCTTTCGAGTGACAAAAATATCTTTCTTCGAAAACCTTTAGTATGCATTGTTTTTAAATCCACTCCTTGAATCTTCCCTGACAGTAATCAGTGCTGACATGAAGCATGAAGCATCGGGGCTAACTGTAGTAAGGTCATGAAAAAATCATGAACACCGCGCAGCTCTAACTCTGGAACATGAAGTATTTAAACCAACGCACCAAAGAAAGACAACACCAGAGAGATGCTGCTGTGCAGGCGTGGTCAGTTCTCACAAAAGATGTGAAGCATTTCTGAAAAAGTATCTCTTTTTTATGACCAAACTAGAAACCCTACTGGTTTGTTTGATAAGATCTCTTTTAAGCCGACATTGTAAACACAAGCTTTGGTCGGGTCTCATCTTTTCTCCAGGTCTGACAGAGTATTAGATCAGAGCTGCGCCATCTGGCATGCACGGTGATCGCCCAATTAGACTGATCCTTCCTGCAAAGTGTGTCAAAGTCATCTCGCTGCTGGATAAGACAATGTAGTCGGACTGAAAATAAGAGTATGACGTGAAATTGGTGTCATCTGAGGACTAATGACATGGGTATGAGTGAATTCCCCACACAGAAATGTGTTAACTAAAGGCTTAACAGAGGTTTAAAAATCAAAATTGGACCAAAATATTTTGTTTATGTTCTGTAAAACAGATTAAGACTTTATTTTAGAGTTCTAAAATAGTTCAAGCAGAGCTAAAATTACCTTTAAAGGGAAGAGACACCTCTACTTGAACATCTGACTTCTGTTATACTGATCTTTGGCAACAGTTGAGAGCACAAGTATAGTCAATTTCCCCAAAGGTAAAAAAAAAAAAAAAGATCAAATAAAGAGACTTGCCCTGATAATGAGATAATATGTTGTTGCTATGGGATGATGAGTATAAAACAAAGAGTATTCCATTATTTTCAACTTTCCATGTCTGAATTACAGCTTTTTTACATAACTTATTATTTGTGTCATAACTTGAAATATTTATCAAAGTATTTCCCTTGTCTTATGACTATTTTTTCATATCTCATAATTTGAGACTTTTGATTTCAAAATTTCACATTTTTATCTAATAATTTAGATTTTCATTTCATAATAACAGTTTCATTTTCACAATTTTACTTTTTTTCTACACATAGACAAAATAATTTAACAGAGGCATCAGTGGACGGTGCCAGTATCCAGAGATTAAAAAAATAAAAAATAAAAAAGAGCATAGCAGAAATGAAAAGAGGAAGCTCAGTTTCATACAAAAAAAAGTAAAAAAAAAAAAAAAAAAAAAAAAAAAAAAAAAGACAGTAAAAAGAAAACATATACGTTTCATTTTCCCCTGTTTGTGAAAACAAAACCACATCACCACTTTGAACTTATCTATTTGCAGCTGAGATAAATCTGGCAGCAAGCTTCCCTTTAACCTAAACTTTGCTCCAGTAAAGCGGTAATCACAGCACGTTTGTGGCATGTGGTTCAAACATGTCATATTTAAAAAACAAAATCCAATGATCTCTGTGGCGTCTGCAGCTGGACAAAGTTCAATGTCAGGATACTCTTAAAATCAGGAGCAACAGAAAGATCAACTACTGAGCCAGAAGCTCAACAACTTAGTAATGTTTCATTACCAATGAGTGATTGGTTAATTGGTCTGACTATGTCTACATGATTTTACTGGAACTGATGCAGAAAAGAGGTTACTGAGCTTTAAACCAGGGAAGCATGGGGGATTAAATGAATGAATCAGCGCTAGAGCTGGGCAATGTGACCAGAACTCAATACTTAAACTCTTTAGAGTCTTTGTGATGGACAAACTGGACCAAAAGTGCATGCATGTGACTCAGAACTTTTGGAAATGAAAAAAAACATGCAAATACGAGTAGGATTGTTGAATGACGCAATGTGTTTTTACTTTGGTGAGTTCTTTGGTTTATTGCCCAACCCCAGTTAAAAACTACTGATCTGTAATAAAATAAGACATCCAGATGGATCAGGATGACCATAAAGACACATTACCACCACCACCAGCACCACATACACAACGGTGAGTGGCTTACCTTGTAACATGCTGAGCTCTTCTGCAGGGGTAAGAGGTAAGAGAAAAGACAGAGGCAACTGTCAATCATGCAAAGCAGTGTAAGAGCAGCCAGTAGCTATTGTGACAGCCATGTGTTTAACCAGTTCAAAGAGTGTAGAGGAGAGTGTACAGCGTCAGACAGAGTGAGTTTCAAAAACAGTTTAGATATCAGAGAGTTCATTACACTGCAAAATGCTGCACACGTGCTAAAATTGTCATCGTAAGGAAAAGCTTTTGTTGGCACCATAGCTAAGCTAAAATAAAACACAGAAAGCAAATGTACTGACGCAGCTGGTGAGTGTTACAACATGCATTTAGAAAAAAAAAGTGCTTGCTCATCTGAGATAAAATGGTGGCTGGGCTTTTGCTCATTTCACTTTTTTTTGATCAGCAGCCCAAACAACCATTTTCTCCTCCCTCTGCAACATGTGCATGCCATCTGCAGCCTGGAGCCAGTAGCAACACAAGTTCAACAGCTTCCACCCCAACACTAGAGGGAGCTCTCTCCCTGTGTAAAGGGTCACATATTTGTACCCCTCTGGTCCACTTACCGAGATATTTGGCCTTTTCTTCCCTCCGCTCTTTGGCTAGCTTCTGCCTCTCTTCTGACTTCATGATGTCTACGATGAGAAGAGAAAAACAAACATATAAACTTTTCAATGCCATCACATAGAGAAAGCATACACTCATTTTAAAAGTGATACTAAACAAATGTTGAGGCGTGTGTGATACGCACAAAGCTTCTAACGTTTCAGCCTCGATAAATCTCCTCTGCCATCTGGCTCTGGGTGTTTACTTTTTATGTTTGACTGATACGTTGTGCCTACAGGGGGGCACTGACATATATCTCCTCTCCCTGTGACATCCCTGATGTGTGCTCATACATCACATTCCTTCTACATACCTGAGGGGAACCTCACGGTGAAGTGAAGCACAGAGAGGAGCAGCAGTGCAAGCAAACAGTGAGGTGAGGTCAAAAATGCAACCTTCATGCGTCATGACTGCTTGTTCTTCTTCCTTTGTTTGTTTTTTTCTTGCAGTGACATCTTTGGCCAGAATTTCAAGTGTTATACCAGTATAAAGACTGCTTTTCCCATGAGCACTATCACCCACTGTCTGGAGACATGACTGTTGCCTAGGTGTGAATTTGTTTTAGAAGCAAATGATTTCCTACCAGTGTTCATCCAACAATTCCAACCTAACCAAGCAGAGCTAACATGACCTCACTCTTCATTTTATTGATAGACTCCAAAGTCTAAACAGACCACTGCAGTCTAATTGCTACATGTGGGTTGGAATGGAGATTATCACAAAGAGTTTAGCCCCTATTCTAGCCTTTAGCCCATGCTCTATCACTCTCCTGTTAGCTTTCTTCTGCTCTTCTGTCCTTTTCTTTTTGACTATTCAGCTTCAGTGTCCACCATCGCTACAAAATAAATCCAAGAATTTTTTTTGCAGTGGAGAAAACGACAAATCTTGCTTCTTACTGCTAAACCAGCATTATGTCATCATAAAAATTTCACTCCGTGTAGGGATGGGTACCTTTCACATTTGAAACGATACAGTACTGATTCTACGCACTTGGCAATCGGTATCAGTACTTTGCGGTACCAATTTTCAGTACCTTTGTGTGCATGCGTGGTAAAAAATATCAATTTGTTTAGTAATAAAATGTAATTTCTTTTTAATTTAACATATTTATTCTTCAATATATAACCCTGTAATGCTGTGTTCATGTCCAGCATGGAAAATCATCAACTCCTCCACTCCCTCACAGCCACAAGGATGTATTTAGGTACCTAAGCAAGGTACCTTTTGATTTTACCTGAATCGGTACCCAGTGCTTTTGACAGAATTCGGTTGGTACCTATAAAAGTACCTAATTCTGTATCCGTCCCTGATTCTGTGTGCTGTAAATGGCTTTACGTTCTCCTGGAAAAATCTGACCTGAACACACAGACAAGAAAAATAAAATCTTGAAATACCCGACTTTGGCACTGATAATCTAATTTGAAACAATTGTGAATATGAAAATATATAAAAGTGAGACTTGGAGATAGGTACCGACCAAATTCTGTCTGTAGTACCAAGTACTGATTCACGTAAGAACACGTCCTTGTGACTGTGAGGGAATGGAAGAGTAGGCAATTTTCCATGCTGGACATGAACACAGCATTGCAAGTTTATGGACAGAGGAATAAATGTCTAATTGAAAAACTGAGAGATTTTTTTTTTACCAAATAAACACACCAAAGTACCTAAAATCGTTGCTGTTGAGTACCGATATCGATTGCCAGGTACCAGGCATTGATACCATATTATTTTAAATGTGAAAGGTACCCATCCCTTGTGAGAATGTCTCAAGATCACTTGTAAAGTATCACAGGGTCTTTTCACAAACAGCTCAAAATTACCCTAAAGCACTACTGGATTCTAGCTGAGTTGCCAACAGTTATGCAGTGTCATTCCTTTTCAGCAATCTCTGTATGTGTTTATGACTTTCTGATAAATCAGCTTGAATTGTATACTGACTAAAACAGCTACAAAGTGAGACTATAAAGCAATAACAGACCTTTATATAAGGTATACTCTGCACTGCAGGGAGTCTGACACAGGTAACAGTCTTTATCTTGAGTCTTCACACCACATCAACTCCTCATTCTTCTACAACCAGATGTTCACCATCAAACACAAAGGAACTCAACCTTCAGCGTCTAATAGGTGGAGGTGTGAATCATAAACATAAGAACAATCTGCCACGCAGCCCTCTCCAAGAAAAACCTCTGACCCACTTTGATATTTATAGGACTATGTAAAGCTCAGTACAGCGTCGGTCCGTGTGATGTGCTGCTGTTCGCAACTCACCACCAGCACCATGTTAATCATAACGTCACATGGACAAAGCAGCAGAGACGAAAACAGAGCGGCCCAGAAAACACTTTTAGATTCAGCCACTGTTCACACACTCTGGCATGGTCTCAAACTGTCATCTGTGGGTTGTTTCGTTTAACTCTAAACGGGGGTAAAAACACACAGTCGATGATGCAGCCCTCAATGCTGAAACTGATGGTTTTTTTGCCCAATCTGACTCAGACCAGCTTTGCAGCAAGCCTCAAACAGCCCCCACCTGAACGACTGGACTGAAAAACCTCAGTTTCATTTTACTAATTAAAAAGCACCACAAAGTGCTTCCCATCGTCATTATGCTCCTCGGGGTGCAGCAAAACCTCACAAGTAATGAGCTTTACAAAACCGGCAGAAACGGAAAGACTAAAGGGACGTGTGGGTCATACTGGGAACGACCGACTCAACCGTACACTATTACAATTCTCTAAAAGAGACGGGACTGGAGGAAATAAAAGAATAGCATAAAACTGGAAGTCTTGTCACACTTTTGGGAGCAGTTTGGGACTTTGAAGGGAAGGGGGGTTATCCCTGTCACCTCATGGTAAGGGAATAAAGACCATGACCACAGAGAATGGATTAATGGATAAAGAATAAAGGAGGGAGAGAAAAGAGGCTTATTCTCCAAAATCCTTCAAACATGTTCCTTAGAGTTTTCATGTGCAGAGTTCAAGTAGCGGCACTGTGGAAATATCTGCGGCGCCAGGTCAAACTAAATGTCTTTGAATCCAGTTCCCTTGCCTACCTTTCATTCAGGCAGTGTGTAAGCTCATTCATCCATGTTTTTTCCAGCATATTTTCTTCACAAATTCAATTCTCTCTGAAGTATTTGATCATGGAGCTCAGATGTTTCCATATAAAAGCTTTTTCTCCTGACACTTAAGAGAAACTGAAGCAGCTCTATTGGATTTAACTTTGCATCTGAAAGCATGTGGTCACTTTCAGTCAGATACTAAAGCATTACTTTGCCTCAAGAGAGCTGAGCAGTGTAATGGTGCCATTAGAGAAGCTGCTTCATGGAAGCTAAATATAGCTTCAGTTCAGTTAAACTCTATGTAAGTTGAAGCAGTTTAAGACTCTTTCTTTTTTGTTTACCTTCCTTCCTTTTCATCCTGGGTAAAGGCGATGCAGGCGACCCCGGTGATCGAGAGATAACGTCAGATTTCGTAGGAGTCGTCAACCTCCGCTCTGCGTCTTTCTTAGCTGGAGACTCCATCCTCTGAAGGATGTGTTCTGTTTTCGGAGGGCTGCTTTCCCCCTCTGGATCAGGCCTCATAGGTTTTGTTTTCAGATCTGAGTGGGGAGCTGGTGGAAGAGAAAAACAAAGAAGAAAAGCAAGTGAGAAAACGACAAGGTAGAAGGTAAGACACACAGAGATGGAACTCAACCAGTTAGCCTTCATTCCTCTCACGACCAGGCCTGTGAAGTCATCCATCAGGGTGACGCAAACTTCCTGTGGAGCTGCATGCATCAAGTGTGAGGGGTAGAGTGAAACAAATGACTCCTAAGACAGAATCTAAGCTCAACTTTATCTCCTGCTAAAACTTGTACCATTAACTCTACGTCGAAAGCTATTTCTTCTCTGCACTGCTGATTTATTGACGGAGCAGCCTCAGCAAATGGCCCCACTCCCTGGCAGGACAAAACACAGTAATTGCTTTTTGGCATCCTGATGCCTCTATTGAGGTGAAGTGAACTGCTGAAGAAAACAAAATCAGAGTGATCATCTTCTTAGAAGAAGGCAAACTTCTTTCTGACATAAAAATGTCTCAGAGAGAAATAAAGAGGGAGAGACAGGTTATGCTCATGACTCAACTGTATCGTCTGAGAATTTCCAAGTTATGTGATGAAAGAAAAGCTGTTCTGGTTTGTTGTGAGAGCAGCTCCATGACTCACATTTGGCAGGCTGCTGCACTTGAATCTCCTGCTCAAACATTAGTTTGCCCAGGCTTTGACGGCCCAACAAAGCCTCTCATGGGAGGGGACACTTGGCTTTGTCCACTCAGCACTGTACCCCTGCGCTCTCTGTGGAACCCATGTTGGAGAACAGACTCTTCTGCATAGTCTCTGGAGGTAAACACTGGGGCAACATGCTGTAAATTATTCAGAGTTTGGCTAAAAACTACACAAACAGCAGGGGGGCGTCACTCTGGGACAGTGATGCACTCTACGGATGCCATTATTCAAGAGTTTGCAAAGAAAAGCTGATGCTGTGCAGCCTCAAAGAGACTTGGTTATGGCTTTCTATAGAGTGTGCAGCTGTGTAAAAATCTCTAAGAAAGCAAGCTATGTGACAATTTTTGCCTCCCTTTAGAGTTCTACAGTTTCATTTAGCAGACGCTTTTGTCAGAAGATACGCACAACGCAAGCAAGAATTTAGACAGAAGGAAAACCTGTAACAACAGTGCTACAAGTTGTTTGGCTGCAGGTACTGCCATTAAGTGCAGGATTTTTTTTGTTGTTGTTTAAGGTAGTGTAGAACAATCAAGCCAACAAACCGCAATTAATTGTTGCAACAATATACTTCAACATTCAGAAATTAGAGCTGAAAATTCCCTAAGAGCTCGATCTGAGACCTTCTGACTCATTCTACCACTGATGACAAAGAATAGAAGGGTCAGCTTAAGTGCCTTAGTGTTCCCTGAACAGATGAGTTTTCAAACATCTCTTAAAAGTCAAAAGGGACTCTGCGGGTCAGGTAATTAATATATTAATAATAATAATAATAATACATTTTATTTATAGAGCGCTTTTCAAGGTACTCAAAAAAGCTTTACTCAAGTAAATAATAAAAAAGCATATAAAATAACAGAAAATAAAACAGGAAGAAGCAAGACAAAAAGACAAGAACAGCGAAGTAAATTCAGAGGCAATCAGACATCAAAAGCGTCTTTAAAAAGGTGGGTTTCGATAAGTTTTTTGAAGGTGGAGAGGTTGGGACAGGTACGGATGTTTAGCGGAAGAGTATTCCAGAGGGTGGGGGCGGCAACAGAGAAAGTTCTGTCCCCCCAGGTTCAGTGTTTGGTGTCAGGTGGAAGGGCGAGGAGGTTGGCTTCAGATGATCGAAGGTTTCGAGAGGGGGTGTAGTGGTGGAGCAGGCTAGAGAGGTAGGAAGGGGCCTGGTTATGGAGGGCTTTGTATGTGAGGAGGAGGGTTTTAAAGTGTATTTGCTGTTTGACGGGGAGCCAGTGAAGTTTCTGGAAGGACAGGAGTGATGTGATCTCGGGAGCAGGTGTGAGTGAGCAGGCGGGCAGCAGAGTTTTGGATGTATTGTAGTTTATTGAGTTGTTTCAAGGAGAGGCCGTAGAAAATTCTACTGCAGTAGTAGAGTCTGGAAGTGATAAAGGCGTGGATGAGGGTTTTCAGCGGTGAAGAAGGAGAGAGATGGACGAAGACGGGCAATGTTTTTTAAGTGGAAGAAAGCAGTTCTGGTAAGTTGGTTGATATGGTGATCCAGAGTAAGATGGGAGTCAAAGAGGATACCAAGGTCGTGGGCATGTAAGGATGGGGCGAGGGAAACATTGTCAAATGAGTGTTAATGAGAATCAAGGTAATTAATTCCACCATTTGGGCACAACAGAAGAGAAGAGTCTGGCTGGAGATTTGGAGCTGTGCTGGGCTGGGAGCACCAGGCGTCTTTCACAAGCAGAGCGTAGTGGGCGAGAAGGAGTGTAGACCTGGATGAGGGACCCCAGGTAGGCAGGAGCTGTTCTTGTCAATGCTCTGTAAGTCAGAAGAAAAGCTTTGAATTTGATTCGAGCTGCCACTGGGAGCCAGTGAAGCGAGATTCACAGCAGGGTATCGTGCTGTTTTGGGCTGGTTAAAGACCAGACGTGCTGCTGCATTCTGGATCATCTGAAGAGGTTTAAATGGACACGCAGGGAGGCCTGCTAGGAAGGAACTGCAGTAGTCGATGCGTGATATCACAAGGGCCTGTATCAGAAGCTGTGTGTCAGGTAAGGTCTGATCCCCCTGATGTTGTAGAGGGCATATCGACAAGATCAAGCAATCGAGGCAGAGAGGCTCAAGGCTGAACGAAGATTTGTTTGAGAAGCTGTCGGCTAAATAAACACGTCAAATTCATACTTCTACAACAACAGTAAACACTAGAAGCAAAGACTTTTTTTGTTCAGCTACACTCATGGAAAGTCTTCTGGGAAATGGAGGCAGAGGCTGGTGACCCTGAGTTGGACGAACCCTGATGGCCGCAGAGAAAACAGCAGTTTGAGTCCATGAAAGAGTTCAGCTGGTAGACAAGACATTGTGTTTCCCCTGTCGAAGCATGCCACTATTAAATAAGCATTCCCCGGGCGGCGATGTGCTCTGACAGAGAGGGGCCATTGTTGTGGTCTCTGCATGGCAACGGGACTGCAGCCAAAACATCGCAATGACAGCAAGAGGAGAGGAGAGGAGAGGAGGAGGGAGAGGGGATGGTAGTGAGATGAACGCTGGGATGGGTTCAGTCCAATTTAGTGACAGAATGCATCTTTGTGGGAAGAAGCTAAGTGCTGGAGCCAGTAATTTATTCAGGGATGAGAGATTAAAAATAAAATTGTCTTCTGAACGAAAAAAAAGTGCAAAGCCAGAGAGAAACTCAGCACCCCAGGGTTGCAAACAGCTTCATTTAAACACGACTAAACCCATTAAAACTGCTGTTTCCTCTGTGACTAATCCTTCTACTGCACCGAGAAAAGACAGAAGACTTTATGTAATACATGATCTGAAATTATCTACCACATCCCAACAGCTTTTCTGCAAACGAATGATGCTTTACACAACCACAGGTGTTCCATTTTGAGTGCTCAGGTGCTCGTAAGTCTGCGGGTGTATCATTCACACTGTTTTCTCACAGGGCAGATATGACAGCTATAGAATACCACAGCTGATAATAGTTGACAGACAGGTGTATTGTGTAAGAGCTCCCCGTACACCTGAGAACAGCAGCCACAAAGACCTGGCTGGCTGACAGCACTGTGGGCGATGGTCAGACAATCACTGTGATCTAGACGGTCAATGACAAAGAGAATGGAACTGTAACACACTCTGGTATGTTGGTGGCACTGACAATGAATACCAATGAAACCTGAAGCTCTCTGAAGGAAAATGAGAGATGGGAGCAGAGGGAGAGGACTGCTGCTGCACAGCAAGAGACTGAAACAAGGACTGATTGATGCAGCACCGACTGTCGGCACTAGTAGACTAGAGGGAGAACAGAGAGTAAAGCAGAGAAATAATGGTAAAAAACCAGAGAGTGTGAAGAAAAGTTGGAACCAGAACTACTTGTTAGAGACACAAATTATTCATATCTTTTATTACTGAAGACCCAAAATGCCATCCAAGAGTAGCCAGTCTCCTGCCACAAGCCCAGGCTGCAGCTCCAGTGGAATGTCACCCATCGTCATATATCGTCAGTCTTCAATTCTTTAATATTTGGAAGATGAGCTAAAAACCAAATGAATTTCCCTTCTGGGATTAATAAAGTATTTTTTATCTTTTATCTTTATCTTTATATTGCTGTAATTCTCTACTACCTGGATGTAAACGGACACAGATGAAAAATGGTATCTCATAGCTAGGGATGGGTACCTAATTAGGTACTTTTTTACATACCGACCAAATTCTGTCAGAAGTACCGGGTATCGATCCATGTAAAATCAAAAGGTACCATGTTTAGGTACCTAAACGCATCCTTGTGACTGCGAGGGAGTGGAAAAGTAGGCGATATTCCATGCTGGACATGAACACAGCATTTCAAGGTTATATATAGAAGAATATATTTGTTAAATTGTAAAAAATATATATTCTATTATTGAACAAATTAATATTTTTTACCACATACACACAAAAAAGTACCAAAAATTGGTATCGTTGAGTACCGCTACCGATAGCCAGGTACCGGGCCTTGGTTCCGTATTGTTTCAAATGTGAAAGGTACCCATCCCTACTCATAGCGCGGCACAGTTCGGTGGAATACTGGTCAACAAAGTTACCTGTTACCTATAGGAGGACTGAAGGCCAGTGGCAGCTAACTTCAGCCACACTGATTGAACCAATTTTACACTGTATTGTTGTTGTGTTGAATTAATTGAGTTAAATTTTGGTTTTTGAGTGCTTTCTTACTGCCAGACCAGTAAGCTAGTCTGAATTTAAACTTCTTTTCTAAACTAAGATTTCAAAACATATTTTTGCAGGATGCAAAGCAATGAAATTATGTTTTTTTAAGTTACGTAACATTTTGTATGAAACATCACCTGTAATGTTAGCAGATTCTTGTAATTTCGAAATATATAACAGAAACAGATGTTAAAATGATTGTGTAACAGCCCAACAAAGCCCTGATTACCAGGGCCTGTATGCATGCCCTGCCATTTAACAAACCGTTAGTCCTAGCAAATAATCGGCCAGTTAACTAATCACACCATGGGAGCGGCATAGGTGCAGGATACATCATCATTATAGGGAACCTCCTAGAAAAGCCCATCAAACAAAGTTGAACTGCACCCCCTTCACTCAAACAGCTATAAACTTTGCGAGTTGTAACGGTGTAACTGAGAGAGTATCAAGAAAAACATTTTTTAGCTGGAGAAATGGAAATTTTTTTACAAGACTAAACCTGGATGAACAGCTGTTATCAGTGAGTCAGTCAGGTAAACAAAGAGAAAGGGAAAGTTTGGCGATCTTGAACAGAGTAAATGCATGATGTGTTTCCAAGCGCACAGTGAAAAACTAAAATAAAATTGATAATATGAAAACTGCTTTGTGAAACAAGCGCTCCAGCAATGCCCCAGTACCTCAATGAATAACTTTTAAAGCAGTTTATGAACTCCAACATTTCACCACACATATCTTGACACCTTGCCACCTTTCAAAAGGATTGTCTTTGTATATCTTGTCTCAAACGGTAACGTATCGCGCAATGTCTGTCTTTAAACAGCTGAACAGGCGCTGTTATCCTGCTGTTAGCACTTGTAGTGGTGGGGTCTTTTACCCTGTTAACCTGGCTCATGCATACCACTAATCAATTTTTCTTTTCGCCACTAGTACAAAGTCTGTCTTTCCCGATAATGGCTTGTCATGCATACAGGCCCGGGCCTTTAAGGTTCAAATGATGCATGCTGGTCAACAACTCTCGCTTTCCTGTAACTGAAGAAACGCTAAGTGTAATGACTGATTCCTACACCATGCCTGACCCAGTCTGACATGATGATCGGTACAGAACTTTGAAAAACTGTTTGCTCAGTGAACACTTTCAGCAAACAAAACTGGGACACATTCTGAGGAGAATGCTGAGGTAATATTTACACAGATGTACTCGATGTAGTGACACAATCTGTTCAGCAGTCTGTGGACTCTGTGTCCTCTCTGCAGTCAAAGACAAAAACAAATGGGAGCTAAGCCAAGCTAATCAAATTAGTAAAGAAGTTTTGTAATAGAGAAGAGAAAAGACAAACCAGCTTGAGTAACTGCCTTCTTACAGTATTTACACTTCAGTTTCCAAACGCTCTGCACACAAGGGACGACTCCAGTCACAAACCATTAGACACCCCACCCAAACCCCTCCCTCCCCTGTGACATCACTTACATTATTCATTGTCATAAATCAATGTTCACCAACTTCCTCCAAGATGCTCCTGTCTCCTCTGAGCAAGAACATGGAAAAACACTTTGGTAGGGCTCATCATTGGAAAGCGAGAGGAGAAAAGGCACACAAGACATTTTCCATTCCTCTAGTCATCCCGTTCAATTTAAAGGTGTGGTGTTAAAAACAGACTCTTTCAGAGGGTCTGATGGTTTCAATCAGGTTTCATATATCAACAACAGAGTCCAGTATTTCTTTAACATGTTTTATTTCTGATTGAAGTCAGAGCATGTTGCAAGCCCAAAGCTTTTTATTTATAACCCCTGATATGTGTCGCTTCCAGTATAAATGTCACAAGTGCGTGATGGGGGGACCAGGTCATTCCACCACTGTGTCAGTATCTGAGATAGTTACAGAGACTTTAGAGGCAGGCTGACTGTGAGTTGGCGGAGCTGGCAGGATGAAAGTGTGTGTATGTGCATGTCTGGGTGCGTGAAGCTCCTGCTGTGTGTTTAGCTGCTGTGGTTCTGCAACACTATAATGTAATGTGAAATCACAGACTGGGAGACTGGTGTTACACTATTACAGGTTTAAAATGTAAAAGCAAAGAGGCAGTGACTGCAAAGTTGCATCACAACAAGTTGTGGACTCATTTCTACATCACAAAGAAAATTGAGTAATGAGCTAATTGCTCCTTTAGAATAATATTTACATTTGGGGAACAACATCTTTTTTGTTTTCCTATAAAATATATATTTGATTTGATTCCTGAAGATTTTGTAGCTTGTTTAAATTGTTTTTTCCTTTTGTGAAGCAGCTTGTCACAAGTATTCAATTAGGACATAATAATCCAAAATAAAATGAAAAAAAAAAAGTTTTTTAGGTGATACTGCGTCATGTAATGGCATGTAATAGGTTTATTACTCTCTAATTTGGAGACACTAATGGATGGTGAATCAGTCTTTGGAGCTCATAAAAGCAATGATGTCATGGTATGGTTGCTTTGTTTTTCACCTCCCACAAAATGGTATTCAACAGCTACAGCATGAGACCTAGCAAAATAGGTCAGAGGCGGTGCAGGAATCTGCAGCATGCTGTGCGTGATCACTCACAGCACATCACACTGTCACCTTGCACCACAGCTCAGTTAGCCCCATCATGCTTCCCTATGGGGGCCCCTCTAACTACTGGTGCCAAACAAAGCCTGAGGCACTCAGCTGAACCCATTAGCATGCAAAAAAACATGCTACAACACAATAAGATATCTGTAAAAGTCAGCACAAATGCCAAAGAACCCCCACAGAGGTGGGTGTATGCATGCATGCATGCATGAGCTCGGTGTGGAAGCAGAGCGGCAGGTTGGGAATCAGCAGGTAGTTATAGCACAGACTGCGCCCTTTTTTCCATGAAGGTCTGCTTGGTTGGATAAAAACTGTGCAACTTCAGGTGTTGGTTTGGAAAAATGTAGCACAGGCTCTGCAAAGCTCATTAAGCATTTACTCCCAAAGTGCAATCACAAAGGTCCTTAGTGCAATACAGATTGGCTGATGACATTGTGAGTGAGGAGCTCAGCTGAAACTGGGACAACTAGTAATAAGTGCCACACAAAATGTGATTTAGCAGAAATCCAATTTCACAGCATATTACTTTGTTAGCATAGTTTATAAATACCCGCAGAGCAGAGTCTGGTTTTTTTTTTTTCATCTCGTGCATCCTCAGTTTCCACTTAATTAGACTTTTACAGTCACCAGCCAAAGCTTTGGTGCACAAGAGCACTTCAAATTTAATTCTTTGAACAAGCGCTGAATGAATATTTATGAGAATGCAATGATGAAACACACACATAAGAAAGCAGAGGAAGGAGATTTGAGGCACATGCAGGTTTTTTTCAGTATCTGTACAGGCTATAGGGTCTGAGAGGCGGCTTTAATTATCTCCATGTTTGGGAGTCGTGAGCAAGGGTAAGAAAACGCTCGTGTCTTCAGCTGTGCAAAACACATGACTCACTGTATGACCGAATCAGCAAACTATGACAGCACATTCAGACGACTGTTTGCTTATCAACAGCTTAGGGAGGGATGCTTTCAGTCGCTGTAAAAAGCTACAGCAAAGAAAAACTCCCTGATACTCAAAGAAGCAGACACTCCAAGTGTTGAGCAGACACAAAGAAGTCGTGATAAGTTTTACAACGATCGTAGTGATCAGTCACAGTGATTACAACTTACAAGTGCTGCTCATTCTCAGCCCAGCAACCAGAGCACAGACGCTGTCTCTTCAAGACACTGTGCAGAGTAAATATATAGGACAAGGCATGAAATATTCATAAGGCCAAACACAATCTTCTCTGTCTCCAGCTGAACAGATAAGAAGAGAAGAAGCTGCACAGTCAGACGATGGACTGGAGTAACTGACGCTTAAAATAACAACAACAGATAGTAGTTGCAAAGTCTTAAACTTTACTTGGTAAACAGGCTGAGAACGCAGCACATTCCCTTAAAAAATGGAAATGAGGCAAACAGGAGAGGAAACAGACCTGGAGTGTGAAATCAAAAGACTGGGAAAGGAAAAGGGCGGCAACCCAGGATAAAGAAAGCAGGAACTCGTGAAACACAGAGAGAATGGATCTGCATCTCATTTGTGAAGGGCCAGGGGACTAATGAACTACCTCATCGCTTACCCCTCTAACCCGTCGCCCCTTCACCCCGTTGTGTCCCTCCTGCACCGAATAGGGGTGATGTAAGAGGGGCAAAGGGGGCCCAGACACACAGGAAGCGCAGTGTAAACAACAAGCACTGACTCCATGCCAGACCGGACCCAGTGTGTATGTGTGTTTAGAGACCAAAGTTTTCATTACAAGTGCTTACAACTGAGGACTACAATTTTAAATGAAGGCTGAGATACACATCATTTATCTGCACAGAAACTGCACTTTACTATCAGAATGGTTCATTTAACTGAGGCTGTAATAAACGAGAACTTTAACTCTACACCAAAAATATTGTCAAAGTTTAAAATAAATGTTTAGCAACTTGTTGTAAGGTGATAGGAATGATAGCTTATCAACCTTTTTTATATATAGTTTATATTTATTTCATTTATGTTGTTATTTAAAAAAGTATATATATGCAATATAAATATAAAAGAAAAAATCTGATATGAATGAAAGAAAAATCTTATTTCATCTGCCTTTTCTATCACAAAACAATAAGTCAACACTTGATGAAACACTTACAAAAGAAGTAATACTTTTGTTCCCAGCATGCCTATTTACCTTCTATTGGATCATTCTTGGAGCAAAATGAAAAGCAAACATGATTCACAAACACAAAACTTAAGTTCTACCAAAAAAAAAATCAAAAATATTAGGGTGAAACTTGTTAAGATAACCTGGAGTCCAAAAACAGAAGATTTCTTACCAACAAGATGAAGAAAAAAAAAAAAGAAAAGAAAAAAAGGTACTTCATCTGGTTTACCAATTTGCAAAGCTGTTATTGGCTGATTTTGTGTTGTGTGTCATAATAAGAAAAGGACAGCTTTATTGGTCTACCGATTAGTGGCATTTTGAAATAATCCATTATAGGCAAAACCTGCACATTGGATTGTAACAGTCAAATGAAAAAAAAGTCCAAAATAATATCAGCACTATTTACGAGCCGTTGGTCAGCATGCTCTCTAATGCTCATCACCAGCATCAGCATAGACAATCAAAACAGATACTGGTTGACCTCTTGTGATCATGACACCATTGAGAAATCAGAAATTGAGTGACAAATCCACAAATATAAAATTTAATCGTTTTTTAGTCAAAAAAAAAAACAAAAAAAACAATCACGAATTTAGTCAGAAAGTTGAAACTTTAAAGTTTAAACCATGTTTTCAAGCTAAGTTTTTTCAATGTGTTGTTCACTTTTTTTAAGCAGCAGATCAAAACCTACAAAATCCATCTATTAACATTTTCTACTTTCTACTTTCTACTTTATTCCAGACACCTATGTCCAAATATATTTATAGCAAAACAACAAAGAATGAATAAAAAGAAATTGAAAAGTAAAAATAAAGTTCATATATTCAATCAAATAAGGTGTTTAAACCTGTAATTCCTTTTCCCTGAAAGTCTGGTCAGCTTCCCTCTTCAACACTGCATTTAAAAAAATAGGTCAAACACAAAATCTGATGCAAACTGATGAAACGCCTCATCAAGTTTCTGCTAAAGTCTGCCTAATAATGATGAAAGTTTCTGCACACCGATCTCAGAAGTCAAAGACAAGAGAGCACTCTGTTTAAGTCTGGTCGCTGAATACTGATGTCTCTCAGTCAGTTATTCCAACAGATTTCATGCCATCACCTGGCCTGGCTGAGAACAATCCCTCCCATTTAGCTGCTGCTGCTGCACTGTTGTATGCACCAAAGTGACTTTGCTCATGAGAGGAATTACTTATGAGAGGTGCAAGCAGCTCACGTCTGCTGCCCCCAACCAGCTTCAGCAGAAATGGATAAACGAAGCAACCTCAACAATCTGGGGAGACTGAGAGTTGCCAAACTTTAGCTTTTCTCAGTGAAATGCTGCAAAACCTGCGATTCAGAACAAGAAAGTGAGCCTCCCCCACTCCTGAAGCATCTTTGTAATTAATGAGAAGATTCAGACCACACTCAAGTCTTTTTTTTTTTTTTTTACCAGAACAGCCTTGTTGACATTTGGAGGGGGCTGTGACTGTGTGTGTCCTAGTCTGGGGTATAGCAATCAGAGTTGTTGTTTGTCATCTTTCCCAAATGGTTGTTTTTGTCAACATTACCTAAGGCAAAAGTACAGTGAAGGCAGTAATCTGGTGCCTTTTTAACGTACAATTACACCAAGCAGTCATCATTCTGTCTCCAAATAAAAGCAGCACTTTTCAGCTTGCAACAGGGGTTTGAAGAAAGCAGGTGATTCTGACTCCTTCAGATTCATATCTTCAAAAGACTTACACTGTAAAAAGATACAAAGTAGCTACAGCTGCAGCTATCGAATATTTTAGTATCCGAGTATTCTACTGAAAATCCCATCGATTAATCGAGTAATCAGATAAAATACATTTTTTGTTTCGTTGAAGAGCAGTTATTTTTCAAATGAAAATTTTTCTCTTTAAGAAATAGAATTTTCTGATACTGCATGTCAATAAGAGCACTTGCTTTGGTAGCTCCAAATTTTTTTAACACACTTTGACACGTTTTTTGTGCCTTGTACATCTCATCAGTATTCTCAATATAACTGTGAGAATAGGTCAAACAACAAGACGGCGTACCGTACAACAGCCAAGTCAGAACAACATGTGTTTACAGTAGAAGAAGTCTGCCCTTTAGCTGAGCAGGGACTGGGCTAATATTAGCCCACAGGTCTGGTGACTTGAACAGTCAGGCGAGCACAGTGCAGATCGTCTGAGATATTTTCAGACCTGATGGAGGTGTTGGGGGGAAAAAAAGCGACTCAGTCCGCATCAAGACTTCCCTTCCCCTGTCCTTCCTGTCATCTCTCAAGGAGAAGTGCTGCACAGCTGACTGAACATAAATTTAGGCTGCATCATGAGCCTGCTCCTCGTGCGTGAATGAGGCAGACTGAAAGACAGAGAGGAGCTACAGAGCAGATGCTTTTCAAACGCCACATGTGTGCACACACATGTGTGGGCCTCTTTAAGGAGGGGGGTTGGTGGTAAAGGCAGCATATTTCTTTAGCATACCATCACTTTCTTGCTGCACAGCTGCAGCAGATGTGCAGCATCCTCTGCCAGAAATTCCCCAAGATTATATCCTTCGAATATAACCCTAAGGAATTTAATCTTCAATCAATGGTTGAAATACTCTTTGGGTGTAAAGCAAATGACAAAAAACTCCTCTGTGCTCTAAAGATGTATAGAAGTCTGCCTTTCCTAGGGGCACCACTGGTTTAACACTTTAAGTGTATCGTCCCAATAAACTAATCCCAGAAACTATGTCTTCGCCTGAACTTAAATCTGTTTCCAAAATCATCATTCTGTATTATATTCTAATGTGACCTAGCTTGGGTAACTTTGTTTCACATCACAGAGCAGCTCTTCTTCTAATCTCCAAAGTCTTCTGAGCTCTGTGACCTGCTTTTTACTCCTTCAGCTCAAAGTCATCATAGGTGGTCCATGACAAACCCCAGCTCTCTGACTGATCAACTGTATTCTATATCAAAGGGTCTGGTTATGAGGATAAGACTGACTGAGCAGGGGAGGTGAGGACAGGTTGTACATCTTACAGTCATCCTTCAAACTCCTACTCATGAAGACAGGTGAGCTCCTCAGGCAAAGTTTGAAGCAAGCTGCATCTATGATCAGTTTTTTTAGTCATGATCACCCCCAAAAAACAAGCTCCTTCATCAGCAGTAAGCTGTTAAATGTGAAGCAACACAATCCGTCTTTGTTATTTTGAGCTCCTTCATTGTTGCAGCTGGCTGGAGGTGGTTCAAGGGTAGACAAGTACAAGCATAATCCTCTCTTAATCCATGTTTTCAGAATAAATACTGAGATTTTTCCTTAAGAAAATTAGGTTACGTCTGTTATTCACATTCCAAAAATCGAACAAGAACTGTGCCTGATGCACAGATTGACTGCTTTCCCCAGTTAAGTACTCTAAAGAGAGGTTGAGACTTTGTACAGTTTGAGTGCCGGCTAATGGGAAGGCTTTCAACATTATTTGCCTTTCCAGAGTGCTGGGTTAGAGATCCATCTCTGTTCCCTCATGAGAGGTCAGCGTCTGGACAGTGTGATTTACACCATCAGGGTGTGAGAGAGAGGAGCAGCACTGGAATAGTCCCTCTTCTATGTGAGGAGTTTGAAAGGTTCAATCAGTTTTTCTCACCTTTGTTACATTAGAGCATGTCTCATCTTTCTCTGGCCTGATGACAGTGTATTTATGGCTAAGATTCAAGAGAGAAATAAAGTTTTCCCGCAAAATGTGCAGTGCCATCCTTACAAGCTCATGCAGAAAATTTGAACAACTAACCTTTTTTTTCACCTTGTTTTCTCACAGGCCCCAACTTTAATCTTACAGTGCATTAATCATTGTGATGAGATGAATCATGCTCAAAATTGTGTTTACATACATTTTCTGCCAAGTGGACTAAAAAAAACAAAGTGCATATAGGAACATCTTATTAAACTACATTTGAACTGTGCATAGGCTTTTAGCTAAAGCGCTGTACGAACTGCAGAAACTCAACAACTCTTTACAGCTTGCTTGTTGAAATGAATGTATTTATCCTGATGTATAAATGTGCTTCATGTAAATCCAGATAAAAAAAAAACACGTGAGAAGGCACAAGACTTAGAAACAGGGACAAAATGGTGTAGTCAAAGCAAAAATGAGTGTAAAAATGTTCTTTGCAGGTCAAAATAGTCCCAAAAAATCATGAAGAACCGTCCTGATTAAATCCAGAACCTGATCCTGACAAAAACAATCCTGACATATTTTTCCCATATCCGCCCCTAATGGAAAACATTTTACTTTAGAAGAAGCAGAGTTTGCAAAACACAGCACATAGCACTGCAGAGAACTGACTACCTATCATCAGGTAACAAGAGACAAGTCTATAATGATGGTTCAAGTAGGGCTAGATCCAAAAATAATCAAGATCAACTATTAGAGCATCTAACTGACATAAGACTGCCATGTTGATTGTTTTGGTTATTCCCCCCTTGAGTTCTCTCTATACATTTGACTTATTTTTTCACAGAACATTTCGATCTTGCTGTTTTAAATTCCACTGCTCGGATAAATAAATCTTAATTTTTCATCTGTGCATGTTCATTCCAGTTACTCGTTTCAAAATTACAATATAAACCAAACAGAGAGTGGGATAACCATGATTTAAACCAAAATTAAGGTGGATCAAATTCACTGAATCATGATTTTGATTCTTGCCATTATCACCCAGCCGTAATTCAAGTATGTTTAACAACACAAAGTGTCTGATTTTTTACAAAGAAATCACAAAAACAAAAAGTAAGCATATAAAGCATTCATAACTTACTGCTACAGCGGCTGGCCCTTGGTCATTTTCACAAGATCAAATGTGACCCTCAAGGAAAAATTTTAGACAGCCCTGACCTCCGAAGCTTACCTGAGTACTTGAGATTTTTTTTTAATGCAATTGGTCTGTCATTTACAATTTTAAAGTTTGAAATAAAGTGTGCTCCATCAGAAAAGGAAATGAGGCTCAGTCACTGTCATGCTGCGTTTTTCAAAATACAGAAGCTCTGACCAAAATAAATAGACCATGATTCAACACTGTTCAAACCAACACATTGTGAACATTCTCAAGGCTGTAACACCCTCTCTTTGGTGTTACATTTTGAATCCAGTAAGCTAGGGCCCAAAGGAGCCAAAACCACTTAAAATGTGTCACCGTCCAAAAACTTCACAGCAGATTCAAAAGCAGACCTCTCTGCACAGTGCTGGCAGGACTTCAGTCAGTTCTTCATGGTTCAGATATTTCTGCTCTCTCATTCTGTCTGTTTCTTAAAACTTCATCAAACTTCAAAACAGAGTGAAGTCCCATCCCGTGCTTTGAAGTCTTCTGAACATGCAGGAACTGGAAAGTCCCCCCTCACAGTTTATCCACCAACAACACCACCTGAAGTGGCTTTAGAGGGATAATCAATTTATCTATACTGTAAAGGAAATGTGCTATCTAGTGGAAGAGTGTGATCAAGTATATACAGTCTCTTTTAATCCTTTTAGTCATGCCTGGAAAAAAGCTATTTGATTGACAAAGCAATCTGTGATTGCAGCCACCAACCAAGGGTTCAATGGATTATGCAGGATGGAGCACACATGGGTTGATTCCCTTTTTGTGCACCATTGAGGGATAATTGGATTAAAAACAGCAAGACTGGTTGAAACGCAATTGCTCCAAATATAAAAAATATTCCTACATTTAATTAAGCTGCAAAAATGATGTGGTTCTCAAAAAAATGTTGTTTCCAGTTTTAAGAGATATCAAACTGAGTGCACCAATACATCTCCAAAATTACATGGAGATGAAGTGACGCCATGATGTGCTTCCCAAGGGATACACAGACACCCTTAAATGATACACTCATGTTCAGAAACAATGGCTCTTCCCATTGTTTCTGCCTTCTTTATTAGGCAGAGAGTCTTGGGAGGCCCTTTGGGACACAGCCCACTGCTAATTTGCGTAGACACCAAAGCAGCTCTGTTGCCAAAAAATTGGGGCATAGTTGCACGTAGTCTCCTGATTACATAACAACTCCTGCAGCTGAAGATGTGTAGCTGGCTGATCTATTTCATGATGTGAAAGACCTCATAGTTAAAGCTAGTAGATTCTCCCATATTACACAGAGGACGAGGACAGCACAGTCTGACTCCTCGTCGAGGCTCTTTATCCTGTGTTAGGATGTCATAAAGTACCACGTCTTTACTGATAGAAACAAAGTTTGCATAATAGCACATTAATGTTTCTGTATCCTACACTTTGCATGCCAACTGAAAAACTGATCTGAGCAGCCATTTTCATCTGAATGTGCTTTAAAAAGGAAATCCTTAAGGAAAATAAAAGTTTCCTTTCAGCTCAGCTGGTCACAGCTTGGCTGTTCAGGTACGGAGATTAAAGAGAGCGACTAAACAGAAACGACTGTCAAAGGGTGGAAGAGCAGGGAGCGCAGAGAGAAGAAAGCAGCATAAAGAAAAGAGGGATTAGAAAATCTCCTCCAAAAGTCCTGACAGCAGATTCTCACCATGCTGGGTCAGGCTTTCAACAGTTCTGGTTTAAGGCCTAGTTTTCAGGCAAGACAGATCAAGTGAGCTTCTTTGTGCTCATGTTTTCACAAAAGATGGAGACTTTTTCAAAGAGGCTCACTGGAAAAGTAGTGTTTTGCAGGAGGAACACGCTATTTAGAATGGGTGTGGAAGAAAAGCATATCTGGGTTTCAGAGGTGAAGTCTTTCTCAAGGGCGACTTTAAGGTTGAAAAATGCACAAGACCATAAGACTCTGACTTGTTAGAGACAGCTGTAAAAACAACTCTAAGTCATTGTCAGTACAATCGGGAAGCAAAACAGTGTGACATCACAGGAAAAAAAAGGCAACCTCTGCTGTGAGTCATGATGTATATACATGCTCCCAGGCCCACTTTAGCTTTATGCTTATGTTCGGTTATGCTATGGTAGTTAAAAGATACTTCTGTCTGCCGGTCAAGATTCCCACGATCAGGGTGGAGCACGCCTCCCCTCCTGCTTGATGCAGAGCCAAAACAGGCTGACCTTCCTACATGAAGACCCCGGTCGGCAGGAAGGAAGTTTTTTTGTTGTCAGGAGGAGGAGGAGGTCACATTGTTTGTCCACTTCTATTTCCAGAATCAGTCAATGCAATGTTAAAGAAATGAGACTGGAACACAGCTGGGTGTCTTTAAACTTCAGATTGGCTGATTTCCAACTTTCAATCCTATTCCAAATGGAGACACTTGCTTTTGCAAAGTGAGTGTGCAGAGAGGACACTTGAAGATCACATGGTTTTAATTGCATATAAAACTGTAACTAAGCCACATCTAGGTGGACTCCTCCTGCACTTTGGATCTTGACTTAGATTCCCCAAGGTTTTGCAAATACAGTTTGATGCATCAGAGGAAAATGGATTGTGTCTGCACCTGTGCATCAAACTATCCTCTGCATTTGGAAAACATCCTGTGGTGGAGCAGCAAAGAGTAGATCGGAAAGGATGCCAGACCGCCTCCTAGGACTGCATCACGTTAGTAGTGGGCTAAACACAACATACGGAGGGGGATGGGGTGGTACTAGTCAGATTACCTCATCTAGCGCAAATTGTGTTATTATAACCCTGCTGACTGAGCACTGTGAAAGAGAAAAGATAACATATCTCTAAACAGACAGCTATGTGAAGTCAGCTGATGATCACTGCAATTTTTTCAACCATCTTTTATCGGCATCAAGATGAAAATCCTGCATGTGGTTTAGGTGTTAAGCTTGTGGACAACAACAAGATTGCATTAGCGTTGTGACTTATGGACTGTCTGCAACCACACCACATAATGGATTATTCATAATTCATCACACACATGTACTCCAGTCTACGCTTTCTATTGCTTCACCTTAATTGCACCAGGGTTTTTCAGCCCTACAATAAGCCTGACAGGCAACCCATAAAGTTAACACCCGCCATACAACGTTTTATATCATTTAATTGCAATGTGACAGAGGACATGAATGACAAAGCACCCGTGTGCCATTTCTAAACGAGACTTACATGTTGCTCCTGGCAGGATATTTTCCTCCATTTCGGCGGTAATACCCTCACTTTCTGCTCTTTTGTTCATTCAAACATGCGAGTTTCGGCTCTTCCTCTCCGGCACTCCTCTCATTCCTCAGGCAGAATGGAGGGGAGAGAAACTTGGTCGAGTCACTCCAGTTGCACCAAAAGTCCTGAACGAACCGGGTAGGGAACCTTGAGTCCAAATAGGGATCTAGGATAGCCTCAAAATAAATTAATAAATAATAATTCTGCTCGTACCAGCTTTTTAACCGAAGCACCGGTGGCTGCGTTGAATCTGAGGGAATTTGGGAGAGGGAAAGCAGTGGAGGAGGAGTGAGGGAAGTTTCTCACTCTCCGGCACACCACAGCTGATGCTTAGCTCGTGCGAACGGTCCCTCGCTGGACTCGGGATCGGAATGTACCATTACCTACAGGAGGGTACGGTTGTTCCAAACCGTATTGTTTCTGAATCTCTCGGGAAAAAATACAACACGCAAGAAACATATATCTAGAATTCTCCTTTAATCCCAACATTAAGTGACTTTTGTTTGAACTCGTGTACTATTGATTGATTTCGTCTTGTGAAGAGAGAGTACCCCCCCTCACCTAGAATTGGTTTATCCTCCCACAAAACTACAACGCTCCAGCCAGTGTTCACAGTTCACATTCAATACAGACGTTTTCCTTTCAAAACCTTTGACCTGTTTGCTTATCGTATGTCTTGCAGTTTTTATTTTCATGTGAAAGTCTTTCCTTTTCAACATTTCTTTCAAATGGAGCTTGTTCTCAAAAAGTTGTATCGGTAAAGAAAAGTTTTATATCCAAACACTAACATAAAATCTGTGCAGCCTTTTATGGCTGTCAAACAAAATAACTGTTGTTTTTTTTAAGCTATTAGAACACTATTTCAGGCAATTGTCAGGAATAGAAGAAATTGGTGATATTAGCTTTCCTCTGTACTCAGACATGTAGAAACCAGACAAATATCAAACTAATATCTTTTTTGAAAACCTAATGAGTCTAAACAATAAATGTAGTGTTAATTTGTTGGAACAGACATGCTTATTTTTGGCGGAACACAAACACTGGATATTCCTGTCAGCCTGGTTTTGTTTTGGGTGATGGATGCTCAGTGTGTTAAACAAGTTACTCCACCTTTGAAAAGTGTCATCGTGTGTTTTTAGATATTGTGTAAAGTCAGAGTCAAAGACAGCACAAACTCAGGGCTCTTTGTTACATAACAGTTTAAGTAGAGGGTCCCCTCTTCCACCACCTGTGGATGTCTTGTAGCATCTGCCAAGGTGGGGGCTGGGCCAGGGGCTGACCGGCACACTTGAGAGTGGACACCCCCTCAAAAGGACCTCAGTAGGGCTCTTTTGTGCAGCTGTTGAGCCATGTTACCCCAAACCCCCAAGAGCCACCTGTCACTGCAACTGGAAAGTGGGGGATGTTGAAGAGGTGGGGGTTGGGGGTGCTCATGAATGAGTGGATGATAGGTTTTCCAGAATTAGAGCCAGATGAGAGACTGTGAACTTTGCTGATCTAAAAATACTTCTGATTTATAGTCTTTTCCAAATTGACATCTTCATAGATGCAGTTTTGATCAAGATCTGTCTTTGAAGTCATTAGCCTGTGCTGTGTGTTACCTTTAATTAAATCCTAGATAAGTAGGTACTTAAATACTCAAGACCCAAGATTTACTGAGCCTTTTTACCTTTCCTCACAGCATTTTTTTTTCCATTTTGGAAACAAGAGACACATTCTGAAATCTAAGTTATTTGAAAGGGTTTTATTTGTTACTTGTGGTGGATTTTGCTTAACATCTGGTTTAACATGTTGACTTCAACAAATACTTCAGATGCATTGTTTTGATTTTGAGCATCCTCTTGAGAAAGAGAATTGAGACCCTCTTCAACTTTCTTTCACACTTCTTTTCTTTAAACTCAGCTCTTGAAAAAGCACATTTCCCCCCATCTCACCCCACTCTGTATGCCAACACTTATGCACACAAAAATGTTGTGTAATAAAATTTAAGCTTCTGTTAGTGAGCTTATTTCCTTTTTTAATCACTCTGAGAGCAATGTATGCATACACTTGTGTTATGCATTAATTGTGTGTACTGTATCATGTGGACAAAATGACTTACCAGTGTTACGGTAAGTCATTATTGTTCAACCTTGCACACTTGTTAGATGTCCCAGTGCCTGGGCCAGCAGTGTGATAGGAAAATTAAAGCATTCTCTCAGGATAAAAGCATACCTCAGAGCCAGGAGGCGTGTGTCCATTTATCTCACACCACTGTACCCTGCTTTGTTAATGAGCCATTCAAAATAAGGTGGAGGCAGAAAGATGAAAAAGGTCCATTTGGTCTCCGTTAGCTGAATTTTTGATGTGCTGAAGTGTTGCATGTCTAAAAAACATTGACACATCAGAGCCTAACAGTGCTTTTATCTGTCTTCTACACTGCACCAGTCTCCATTTGAATTTAGGCCACATTGTGCAGAAACCTGTAAACTTGTGTCATCTCCATTTGTAAAACCACTCGTTCAACCTCACTGCACACAGGAAGCAGGGACTCCCTCCTCCCTTTTCCATCCCTTGGTGTTCAAGAAAGGACTTGATTTTGGAGCTGCAGCTGCACTCCTCGTCCCAACACACAGAGACCCCCATACATTCAAACACACTCACACGTCTAATTAAACCACCACTTATCACTGAGAGCACCTCATGCCTTTGAAAAGGGAATTAGCAGAGAACACTGGGAACAGAGGAGAGAAAAAAAATCATTACTACTCTGAGGGTTTGATTGGATTAGTAAATACATTCAGAAAACAAGGGGACGCAACTGAGGAGATAAGAGAGCAGAGAAGGTAAAAAGATCTTAAGAGAGGAGAGGGGGCTCTGGGTGTAGAAACAGATGCTATAGACAATATGTTATAACACAGAGTTGCCGATGTATGCTCATCTTTGCAAAGATAGTATCCAAACACCGTTGTCAGGAGAAAATTGCAGAAAGAACACAAGATAAATATACAACACAGTGAAGAGAAACCTGAATGCGGCCTTACTGTTCTGATAGAGGCTGTTTTAAAAATCAGCTTACATGCTGTGAAAAGATAGGATCACTGTATAACATTTGGGCATTAATTGAAGTGGATCATGAAATGTGGTGTAAGGGACACCGTTGTAGTCAAAATTACAAAGTAAAATAATATTCTACTGCATTCATGATATTCCCTTAAAGATCTTGAATGTCAGTATCATAGTGACCCTGAATTAAAGCGAGTGTCCTTCTCTGAGAATTATTGGCCAAAAATAATCTTTAACAATTCATCCAGTATTTATTTTCAAATATAATAAATATAAAATAATAGATTACTGCTGTAAGTAAGACATAGTTTTGGTAATGTCTGCCATTGCTTCGTCTGTAGATGTCATGGGGCCTTAATACCATGTATGTAACTTCTAAGTGCATTTTGCTGCATACCTGTAGTAAACTGACTTGGTTGTATGAATATTGGTCGAATCTGTTTCAATCCAAGGAAAAAGAAAGTAGGAAATACGATTAGGAAGAACAAGTAACAAATTTAATGTACAGAGCCAAAGATGTGACCTCCACAAACCAGCAGAGCAAATGTACCCAGTCTCTGACAAGAGAATCAATAATTTTATTATATTATAATTAGGTTGTTTTTTTTTTTTTGTTTTTTATTTTGCACCTGTTTAAAACTTACCTGTGCTCTATGTATTTATTCATTCTTTTTATGTCTGTCTCTTCATACAGATTTTACTGTGTATTTAATGCTTTCTGACTGGATTTCTGGTGTCCTCGCCAGTAAGAAAATAAAGACCTCTCTGATTCAATGGAAGCTCTTTTTTTACATAATAAGATTCAAAAGGAATCTTAATTGAATAAGCAGTAATACTTCTAGCACCTACCATAACATTTCTGCATCATCACTGTTGCCAAAGAAAGGGCTCACACCCATCTTTTCTCAGGAGCGTGGTCCCCAGCAGCACCGCCTGTTAGTCTAGAGGTCAACCATAGTGAATGGTAAGGGTAACCCACAGCTTGGTAATGGAACAACAATAGCAGGAATGTTCAGAATGTCCCTGGAGAGTAAAGACCAAGCCTATGTTATAGACTACTGAATACACTATATCTGCTTTTTAGTTAATGGTACATGACAACAGCAGCATGGGTGGGGTAGCATAAGGGATGGGTGGTTGTGACGCTGATTAACGGTGATGAATTTGCTGGAGAAACATGACTGGTGGAGCTCCCTGTTCTTGCTGAGACATTCTGAACAGAAAGTTTTTCATATTACTTTTTTATAATATTTCCTGGTTAAGTGTCCAACCAGGGCTCTGAAAGCAACACCATTTTCTTTTTCATCATTGTTTGGGCTGAGCAGGGTCAAGGGTCACCTGCACCTGTAATGAGGCACATAGATTCAAATAATTTACGACCTTGTTGTCTTTTGTTTCCTGTAGTGTGATTTAATCAGACACTACATCACATGTCACACTGGGAAATTGTGTGTGTAAAGTGCAGACAGAGCAGCAGGCAGAGATAGAGTGTGGGAGAGTCTCCTGATTCTTTGTGTGTCTCTCTGGGGTGCTGGGAAATAGAAGACTGTTTGGTATGAATCATCTGAATCTAGTTTGCCTTCATTGTGGTATAGGATTTTGACTCAAGTTGGGAGGTCTGGATATATTGTAAGTCTGAGAGTCTTTTAATTTGCATGATTTACAGTGGGTTAGGGTCTCAGCGTTGTGACTTCGCTGCGAAAGTGTTTCGAGTTGATTTCGTTGTTAGCTCACTGACAGTTAGTTCGATGACTTCACTCCACTCACCATGGACAACCTTTTTGAAGTTTTAAATTTTGGGGTCTGGTAATTTAATGTTTTGGATCCTGGATTGATACTATTTGGTTAATGATTTGTATTGTAGACTTTATAAAATATCTATAACATCTTTTTTTAATGGTAGCCATTGAAGTCTGAAGCAGTGTTATGAAGCCTACTATAGGTAGTAGCTTTATTGGAGATGCTGCCTCAACCTAACGTTCAGTTAGCCAAGACTGGGGGGAACAGAGGTTGGCTTTTAGTGTGCCCGAAAATAATTACAACCCACCAACCTCGATTCAGTTCTGCCTCTTCTAATGCAATTTTATATGCACTATAAATCCTATAGATTTGTATAACCCAAGCTAAGCTGAGAACTGCCATGGGTTTTTCCATTTTTAAGCACTATTATCATGTGATAACAACTTATTATTTCGTTATCTCAACAGAACAAATATTGTTTTCTCATGATAAATTCATTGATACTGTTGATTTCAACCTACAAGCGCAGCCACTGAATGTCGCCATAGTCTAGCGGTAAGAACATTAGTTTGTTAACTTGACTGGGTTTGTTTAGGGGCTATGAATTTATTTCACTTCTGATCAGTTTTCAGGATATTCAGGCGACAAGTTTCACAAAATTGGAAAATTAAGGGGCCCAGCTGATTTGATATGCTGACATTGCTGGGCTTCAACAGTTTACTTTTGCAACCAATAGGCGTAATCACTGAGATTATCTTTATGTTGATACAGTCTTTAATTTCAACATGCATTCCAATGGGACTACCTAGGCTTTTGCAGCCAGCTTGAAGTTACAATTCAAGGTACTACAGTGACACTAAATCTAATCAAGAAATAAAACTGAGAAAAGGTCAAACTCCCTGATGCAAATAGAGCTCTGGTGACATCATCAGGATTGCATCTCAAAGTCTGAACAGTTCAGTCACTTCAAACTGTTTCCCATAAGCTTCAGATGTAAGCTATCATCAGCGCAATCATACTGCTCATAAATGCCCCACACACTGATCTTCCTTAAGCAGTCCTTCAGTCCTCTCTAACAACAGGTGGCATTAGCCCTGGGCTCATTACGCCGTCTTCCATGAGGAATGTGAATCCACAGCAGTGTGTCTCAAACAGCACACAGCCTGGCAGACCATGACGTAATGGTCTAAAACGTGCTATCAGTTAGAAGCGGGGCCAAAACACGTGGAGTTGGCTCCTCTCTCCCGCTCACCCTCGGGGCCCCTCTCCTATTCTCCTTTTCCTAGTTGCTCCCTCCCTCGACCCCACAGCCCCTCCACCTCCCTTCTGCTCCACCGCACTCTCTGTTTATGAGTGCATGAATCGCTCCGTTTCACTATACCCAGCTCCCAGCCCACTACCAACCACTGCCTCAATAATAGAAGTCCCCCCCCCCTCCACATGGTTTCATTTCCATGACAACCAACAATGAGGAGAGAGGGAAAGAGAGATGGAGGAAAATAGCAGAGGTAGGAAAAAAACGTGAATGAGAGGGTGGGAGGGCTTGACTTGACCCCTGGTTCTGTTTGGAAGGAGGAAACCCTTAAAAAAGGCAAAGTTTCAGTGAGGTTAAACTGACCAATCAGCAGCATTGCCTACTCATTTTAGGATGCCTCTGGAGGAATCTAGTTAGCTTAATTAAGTTTTTCCTCTTCTTAAAAAAGAAGTTGCACAGCACTAGATAAGAGGAGGAAATGGCAAAAAGTTTGTGAAAAAGTTGCTGAAAAGAGAGCAAGAGCGACATAATGTGTACTCTCATGCTAGCAGCTAGGTGAAAGCAGCCATATGCTCACCATGCTAACATCCATACAATTACAATGCTAGTACCAAAGGATGACATAACAGGAAAAATAAGAGATCATCAAAGTCATTTGAGTGCTATGTCTGGCCAACTTTAAATGCTGCCCCCCCCCAAGACTTTTGGTACACCATAGTGAAGCTGCTGCAGTGTCATCCTGCTGCCACCGTGATGAAAAAGGTTAACCCACTGCACTTTTAAGTAAGACATTTCATCTAAAGAAACCTACAGACGTTTTAACTGCCAAGGAAAAGTAATGTGCACTTTGTGTCAAACAGAATTGAAGTATCACCTAAGTATTTTTAGACTGGGCCACCACCTTAAAACTAAGCACAGGTGCAGCTAATCAGACTGTTGTGAGAGAGCAGCTGAGTGTGTGAATTGCCATTGACAGGTGGATGACTTGTTTTGAAGAAAGTGAAGGCTATACACCACAGTGATGTAGCAAAGTGTTTGTTGAATAACAAATCTAAAAGTCAAGGCTGTTGAGTAGATTTCGTTGCATTCTTTGATTCAAATCAAGATACTGGTTACAGTTGGTGAAAACTGATAGCGTGCACTTCAAGACTGTTTTGAATTGCTAACTGATACAATCCAGTCAAAAATGTGTTCAAAACAATCACTAGTTGACAACCCTACTTTTTGTTCATATATTTTGCCAATCTAGAAAGATTTATATGATTTGAAAAAGTGAAGTTTCTGAACAGCAGCTTGGGTGGCCCCCCAAAATTTACTTCAAGGCAACAAAAGATTCATCCCTAATGTTGTGACAATCAACCAGCTGTCACTACTATACTTTTGCCTTAAAAAGGATCATTCATATACAATATTGACTTGCTTTAAGAATTCAGGATCTCAAAATTTACAAGTATTGAGCCTCCCAGGACAATGTTTGTCCTTATAAATTTTCCGACAGTCCATCCAATAGTTTTTGAGATAAAGAATGACCAGTTAATCAATTCTGACAATCCATTTTCAGCTGCTGATGTGGCTAATGACAAGAAGGCAAAGACTAACAATGGATGAAAAAGACAGAAAATACCAAAGAAAACAGTCATTTAGTGTGTAAGTATGTAATGTAGTCTAAGTAATCTTGTTTATGGCTGTTAAGAACAGACATTTTTAGTCCACTTGAACAACAAATAAGTTTATAATTTAAATTGATCCATTTTGCCCACAAAACTTAGCAGTGTCTATGATTTCTAAAAGGTGACTTCATTCATTAACTTCCTTTGTCACTATTGGAAAAGTGTCATTAATGGTCAAAGGTCAGTGTGTGATAGAAATCAATGATTCTGTGTGGTATGAATGGGCTTCCTTCAGAGTGACACAAACACAGCAGAGATAAACAAAAGGTGAAAGGTCTTGAGGTCAAGCTCCAGAGCAGCTTTGTCACACTCATACTCACACTCACACACACACACACAAGCTTTTACACATGTGTATGCTGCACACATAAGATTAGATGTTTTAATTCGACCCCCTCTGGATTACAGCCAGGATTAATTCTATATGCCCACAGAGCTGCTGGGGGAATATTTGTGTCCAGCTGTAACCATCATAGTAGTCCTTTGGTGGTGACAGAGCTCTACCAGCAGCCACTTACATTTCCAAATGAGCCAGAGTGGATCAGAAGAGATAACACTCAATGCTTCCCTTTTCATTTCTTGTAAAATTATTCCTTTCACCTCCTGAGAGCCGTGAAGATAAGAGAATTTTTTAAATGCTCCCGAGGGAGATAGATAGAGAGGAGATTAACCGCTGCACAAAGTGTGGGGCAGAGCATATTTCTGTGACAGTATCTGCCTCATTATGCAATCAATACTGAAAGAGTCTTCCAGCCTCTGTGTCGTAATCAAAGACATAATGATGCTTTTTATGCACAAGTCCAAATTTCAGCACAGTAACATCTCATCAACAAACAGAAGAGTGACGGTAGTGTGAAGAATGAGCTTGTAACCGGTTGTTCTTTGATCACATTGCACACTAAAACTGCTCTGTATAAACAGGGATGATGCATGTAGTAAACATATGTCAGCACCTACAGGCATATGCATGTGAGGATAATAATAGAACTAAAGCAGCTTGGCCAATCTCTACTGTTAATGATACATGATGAAGCAAATGCTGATTTTGTGATTATCAAGCTCTGCTGCACTCAACACCGGAGACACGATTCACTCTTCAGAGCAGAAACAAATGTGTGATTCATGCTGCAACTCCACTGCTGCATTTTTTATCACTGCTCAAATTTAGTTTCCAAGTTGAGACCAGGACAGTGGGGTGACCTGCCCTATGGGAGCTGTTATGCAAAAGAAAAAGGGAAAGATGGTGAGTTCAGTTATCCCACAAAGGGTTCTGGGCCTCCTGATGCAATGCCCTCAATCCCCCAAGAGCTTGTCAAAATCCCCCCGATAGCAGCCCTCATTATTTGCCTATCAGTGGCATAGCTCCACCCTGAGATAGAGCAGAGATTGAAAGATTTTCTATGAAGTTGAAAGGGAAGAAGAGGAAAAACCTTTAAGACAATACAAATTCCCTTTGATCCCCTGGGTTGCTTTGATACGTACAGAAAAATACAGAATATGAGCAGAAATTAAAAAATTATCATGACAATGACAAAGAGGATTAATGAGAATTTTAGGACCAAAGTGACACTGCGAGTTTGAACAATGAGAAAACACTGTCCCCTGGGCTCTCTCCACTGTAAACAGATCCATTTGCTGAACATGAGCCAGATGACACTGACTCTGAGTGAACACAGTTAGCATCCTATTAGCTGTACAACCCTAATGCTATTGTGGAATAAAGCTTATTAGAAACAGAGAGACTCAGGGGGCTGCACTTACATTACATTACATTATCTGTAAAGGGAAATGACTGTGAGGTGACAGCCGCAGCCTGCGTTGTTGCTGTGAGGCAGCGTGAGTCACAGTTAACGTAGCACATTAGCATACGTTTGTCAGACACCTCAGCAGCCACTTTAAGCTTATTTGTATGAGGGAACCTGTTTCCTCATTCACTCTCAGGGTGATGTAATGGCTTAATGAGATTTTAAAAAAATGAGATGAAGACTTAAGTAACTGAGAGACTGAGATACAGGTTTTCATTATCACTAAATTAGAGTCAAACCTTGCAAACATGCAGCTGGAAATGACACAGCTTCTGTAATACAAAGGCTTTTAAATCCAGAATAAATCTCAATAAATTCCACCATTTGATTTGTGACACTAATGATCAGCATGGAGTTGTTTCGCAGTGGAAAAATAAAGGTTTTTGATGTCATAAATCTAGCAAGTATTCCTTTGTATTTCTCAGAAGATGAATTTATAACCCAAATTGAACGGAAGCAGGGCAGTCAAGTGTAGAGACAGGATGCTACCAAATTAAATTGAGTCGATAAAATCTGGGTATTAATTTCCCTCCTGACACAAACCAAGGACAAAGGAGGAAGATGCCTCACTTGATTTATTAAAGCTCTTCCTCCTGATCTGTTTAGTATTCAGGATTATTTCAGAGGTAAATCAAAGAGTGTGCTCTTCGCAGTGTAGGATCTAATCCATGTTTCAGTGGAAGAAGGGGGTTTTGGATTTAAAATGATGAATAATAAACAATATATTAAATCAGAGGGAAAGGATCAGCCAGTTTGGGGTAATAGAAGCTGCATTTATAAATATTCTTGTAGGATGAAGGAGATTTTGCTTGAAATAGACAGTATATTAGAGGGTTAAAGTGAAAGTAAACATTTTTGCAACGGTAAATAGACCAATCTTCTTTAATCTGGAACTACATTTAGTTTAAATACTATGATTTACTATATTTACAGAACTGAGACTTGGATCAAATGGTAAGGTGTCATGCACTTGCAATGATAAATAAACACTATTACAACAGTCTTATATGAATACACCTAACAATTAAACCAAAAAAGATAATCAAATTATCAGCTTGTAATCAAAAAATGCAACTAGGAGATGTTTCCACTTAATTTTTCTTTTAAAAATAGTTACATTGATTTTTATCAGGGCACCAATAGAAAAAAATGTCATTATTTGTGGTTGTATGAGGGTTGACTCTGAATTCAGCCAATACTTTACTTATAACACAAACCTTTATTGTCAGATTGAAATTTGGGACTGAAACTTTTATGTAACTTATTTACCTAAGTACTTACTTAATGTAACTCTGCTGACAAAGAAATGTAGCCCAAAGTCTAAATTATCCACATCCTTGTCAGTACTTAAATTGTTTAAGTTAGAGCTAAGTTTGGCGTTAACACGTTGTTTGATACTGTAGTTACAGGCATTTTAAGTATCACATGTCACGTACATGGCTACTTATTAGGAACTAGGGAATTATACAACCAAGTGATGAATCTCAATGAAGTCACATCCCATATTAAAAGTACAGGAGGAGATGTGTAATGGCTTAACAAGCCCCTGTTGGGCTTATCAAATCAGAGAGCATCCTCTGATCCTCCCAGAACCAATGACATCAACCGACATTTACAACACACTGGAGACTCTTTAAACATGAGCAAAAATTATGCACCAGCTGCTTTAAACCTCTTATATTCTCAGCCTGACCTTTCCATCCTCACTTTATGTCACACTTATTATGACTCAGTCAAACTTCTTAGGTCTAAGTTTTAATGCTTATCTCAAACCTCAAGTGAGGTCTAGACGAGGTCCTGAAACCTAGCATGTCAACCCACAATGCTGCACAACAAATAACACAAGGCAACACACACACACACACACACACACACACACAAAGCTCACTTATGTCACTGTTTCTAAGGAGATGTCAACATTGTGAAAAACAGATGAGGGAACGTGTGGAATTTTAAGACTGCTCACCACTGCATCACTTCTTCCAGCCTGTGTCGGTCACTCTTCAAAAACACAGACACACAAACACTGCAGTGGAGAGATAACAAGCCAGGCTGAAAGATTTAAAGTTCCTGTTTATTATCTAAATTAGTTTCGTCAGGATTCAAAGCAAAACATCTGTTAGCTCTTTCTTTTTTGTGCAGAAATTCATCTCTAATACAGATTATCAATATAAACTTAGACCCTGCTAAGTTTTTAGTAAAACATATAAAAGCATCATCAGAGAGCAACATTAAAAAAGCAAATCAATGACCTACTACACTTTTTTTTAAAGAATGGAGACATTCATAGTCCCACTTTACAAAGCCCTGAGAATTCATTTAATCAAACACTGGCAAGACAAAGCTTAAAATACACATTTTCCTACGTTGCCTGCAATGAAAATGGAAGAACTGCTCAGTAACTTTGACGTAACACATTCACAGGTCAACAAGGAAACCCATAACATATCATGCCTCTCATCAAAGTCAGATATGTCCATCTCACTTCCTCCAGCAGGACCGGCCTGTTGGTGAATCTGTCCTTTGATGCACGACATCAGCAGTTGTTAGAGCGTAGTGTCCTCGTCATCTTCATTGTGAGTGCTGAGCTGTTTCTTCCTGCCAGCTGTGACTGTGGCCCAGATTCTACAGAGCATGCCACCCCTGGAACATCAAATAGAGACAAAAAAAGTTACTGTCTCAATCCTCACGAGGCCTTTTTGATGTAATGCAAAATAACAAGGTAGACTGCATCTGCAGTCCTCTTCTATGTTTCTGCATGGGGTGGTACATAAATGCGACTCACCTTATCCCGCAGTACATCAAGTCATCCCTGGAGGCCATGTAGAGGAGACAGTCCAAGGTGAACCCGTGAGAGACCAACTAGAAAAGGAAATCACATCTGTGTTGATTAATACTGCACACCCTCAGGACTGAAAAACAATCAGAAACAGCTGAGCTTTGGTTAGTTTTACCTTGTCAATAGTGTCTTGATCTACAGGGACGGACTTCAGCCAGCGCACCAAAGCCTTAACCTCCGGATTGGAGCTTTTCTGTGAAGCAAATTCTCCACCTATAAAGATAAAAATTTCGCCAGTTAGTCAGACTAGTGCTTCTCAACAAACAGTATCATAGTGTTAACGTGTTACCGCAGGCTTTCTGTTTAATCATTATTTCGAACTGACTAGTCAAGTTTGAGCACACTGTGGCTGATGACTCGATGGTCTACGCCTCTGACATGAAACCAGTCAGACAGAAATCCTGCGCCTGAAGCCGGGGCGTGGTATGGATTGAGTGGTACAAGTGTTAAGAAACAGTAATGAGAATCACTGAGTGTATTGATAAATTAACAGAGTGCTGGGCCCCTTGATGCAATATGGGTCTTGCTGCAGCTTGTGTGCCTTGTTCTCAGACTGTAGGTTACCAAATCTGAGATACTGGATTATTGCTCTTGACTTTTACATGCATGCATGAGCTACTCAAAGATTGCCTTGTGTTGAATTTCTCTTTTGTAATGCAGCAAACATCAAGATTCATAACATACTCAAGCTTGCTATAGAGGTTTAGTGATGGCAAGTGATACAGATTACTCCAAAACAGAGATTCACCAAATTATTGCACTGAATGGATATATGTCAATAAAGCAGCAACCGCCAAAATGATAAAAAAGGAAGAAATGCAATTGCAGTGACCACTTAGGGCTGACTCTAAGACCCCAAATACCATAGACTGTATAATAAATATATAGAGTTTCCTTGACATCAATCATTTATTTTTTAGAAGGTTTGAAACTCATCGTCAACGGGGGGCTATACTGGTAGTTCTGAACTCAACACGACTTTGTTTGACTTAGGATGAGGTGAAGAGGCCAATAGAGAAATGCTGCCTCAAACTTTTTTGTTTGTGAACGAAAAATGCAGTGGAGTCTGCATTTCCAGTACGGTGACTGCCAACACTAGGCCTCAAAACTTTGCATAAGAAACTAATGGGTGACATCACTGAGACTATGCCCATGTTTTATACAGGTGTTTTCCACCTTTGACCCTCTGTGGAAGGATACCTTCCATCAAATATAACACAACCAAAGCCTCATATGTTTTTTCAAACGTAGATATGTTCAGATTCTTTAGCCACATACTAGATTTAGCATTAAACATGAAAATATCATTTTCACATATTTTTAATTGCCCTACCTTCTCTTTCTGAACCAATACTCTCTCAAAATTACTGTTACATGTGAGTGTTGTGTTAAGCTAAACAAGCCACTTCCCTCCCACACACAATTTATCTACAATAAATGTGCCTGAATAAGAAAAACCCCACAACAAATATAAAAACAGAATTCTTACAATATGCTTTTGTTTTCTACACTAATGTTAAAAACATCACCTTCTGCGATGTCTGCTTTCCTCAGAGCATCAATCTGTGTCTGTTTCCTCTGCATAGAGTTCTTCAGCAGCTCCTGGTACTCTCTCTCCTTCTCATTCAGCTGACTCAACAGTCTGCGTCACAAAAAGCCTTCATTACTCAGCAGAAAACAGAAAATCAAAATTCTCATTAATCACTCTGTTTACAGCATAATAAGGAAGCCAGAGCTGCAGGGTAGAGATAATTAATCGTTTCATTTTGACTGTCCGAATGCTGTAGCTTGTGATTAGCACATACATAATCCCTCATAGTTAATCCAAAAATTTCAAACATACAAATAATACATGTCACATAACATGGAAGCTAAAAAAGTGACTCAAATATACCTTCTGGTCTCTAGTCGCAAGTCCTTTAGTTTCTCGCTGAGGGGACAGTTGAGGAGGAGTTCTGTGGGAGATTCTGGGCTGTCGACAGGAATGAACTCATGGATCATTGCTGTGGGCTGGGAGTCTGCTGGTGCCACCTGCTGGTCAGGTAGAGAAGCTATAGGAGTGTCAGGGTCAGCGGATTGATCCTCAGGAGAGCTGTCATCAATCTCAAATGAGGACTGCAGGTGGATTTTCAGTTCTAAAAAAATGGGGAGTAGGTGGGGTAGAATGGAAAAGTACAGAAAATGAATTAACAGCAGGACTTCTAAAAAAGTAAAGAAACAAACTCAAGAATCAATTAACAGAAGTACTTCAGATACAAAAAGAGACAACCCCCAAAAAAATTTTACTAAATGTAAACCTCTCATGAAATTAACTGGATCTATAGGATAAAGCTCTACCTGGAAGGAGCACAGTGATTGCATCCTGCACTGCCTGTCTCAGCAGATTATCCAGAGCAAACATCCAGTGAGGTTTCACCTGCTGCTGCCTCAAAACCTTCTTCACCTGTGTACAGAGCAGATTCTTAAACATTTCACCAACATAAATCACTTTGAAAGTAGCTGTTATCTTTATTGCCAGAAAAGAACTCTCCGAGTAAACTTACAGCATCTTGAAAGCTGAACAGCACCACCTGCAGGCTGCTCATTGGTACTCCAGTCGAGATCAGTGTTTCCCGGAGGTCCAGCAGGCTGCTGGTCAGCTGCTTCTTGTCTGGGGAGCGGATGTTGTCTCTCAAGCATTTAATGAGCTCAGTGATGTGATCTGCAGTGAGATTTGGTCCTTCTCCATTCTGTGTGAGATAAAATGGTTGTAAATCAGACACAGTAGCTACATGGTGCTAAATTTTTAAGCTCTATTTCCCTCACAAACATGCTACTTTAATCATTACTTAGTACATATTCTACATAAGGAAGCAGCTTTTATTCTCTTTTATTTTCTTAGAATTGGGCCTATAAAAACAAGGGCAAAAACAACTTAAGAAAAACACTAACGCCTTTTTTCCTGAGGGGAAATATCTTGCACAAGGTGCAACACATTTTCAGTGTTATTCAAGGTTAAAACAAGGAGTTGAAAATTCCCCTAGGCTCTAGGTTACATTCTCACAGGCCAGCTTTTCAACTGAACGTGCAATCAAACCAGGCTGTCATTCTATGAAACTTTTCACTCATTGTTTTTGTGAAGCAGCATGTCTAGGCAGTTTCTGAAATACTGATATCAAAGAAAGGATCACATACCAATATAATGTGAATTAAATTTCATGTTGAGATAGAGCCTAACCCACATGAAAAGACTTGTTTATATGTGCCTGAAGTGCTAATTTTCAATATCTAAGTTTGGTTGATAACATCAGTTAAATCAGGTCAGGACATCCCTGACCTGATTTAGACCCTTTTTTAACCAGAAAGAGTTCAGTTACAGTATTTATCTTTTCTAATATTTCTTTAAGCCAATATTTCAGCTACAATTTGAATCCTATTTATGCAACAGCTAAATTTCAAAACTTTTTCATTACTTCTAATTTATAACTGGCTGTATGTTGTTGGCAAGAAGCATCAGAGACACTATATAGCAGCGTCACCTTTATCCAAACTGGAATAAAAAAAGGTGCTGATGTGTTGGTACTTGCTGTGTAGCTCTTACTAAATGTTCAAAGAAGCCTGGATGCTGAAGTAGTTGATTACTACCTGTTGTCAGCATGTATAATAAGACATGCATAGTTGTTTGGGGGTAGTCAGCATAATTGCATGTTTAAAGTCATGGAGGTCTTTCATATGTTTGTTTTTCATTAGTAATTGTGTTACTCTGTAGTACCAATATATACAAAATGTAACTTGAAAACTGTGTGACTGTGTGAGGAACCTGGCGCTGGAAGCAGATTTGCTAGTAAAATGTAGTCTAAATATAGATATTTAAACAGCCTCTATGGAAAGATGTGCAACAAACTTCCACTTTTGAACCAGTTTCCTACATCTATTTTGTTGTTGCTGTCTGTTTTTTAAGTGTTCATGCAGCAAAAAAGGCTCACTGGGTATTGACAATAGCATCTTGGGTGTTAAATATTTAATGAACCAATTTGGCTTGAAGAAACCCAAATAATTATTCTGCTATCTGCCTCACTGATTTATTTAATTTAGCAACTTACCTTCAGCCTTGTGCATAATCTAATCACTGCCTTTCTGTGTTCTTTTCTAATTTGCAGAAAGTTTGATGTATATGGCTCTTGTTAACTTAAGAAACAAATTAATACAATTCAAATGAAAGATTTTGTGTTGCATGATTATTTTTTGTGTGACTTTTTTTAACCCACCTGAGGAACAGAGTCCTGAATATTAAAGACAACCAGACTGATGTAGTCGGTGAGTACTCGGTGCAGTGTGGCTCTTCTCTCGCTGTCCTTTCTCAGCATAAACAGACCGACACTCTCCCCTGTCGAGGCTGGACTACACATTTCTGATGGAGAGTCCTCTGGTATTCTGTGAAGTATGAGGCGTCAAAAAAATCAATCACATCACACTGTTTACAATTTAGAAATCAGTGTTTGGATGTGTTGTTCAGGTCATTTCAGAGGTAATAAAGAGTTAATTTTTCTTTCATATGGTGGCTTTATGCTCTATTTTATGCCTACACAGGAAACCTCAGTGGTTTGCCACTGACGTACAATCCTGTAAATCACATCGGATGCACATATCAGAAACCGCTGAGTAGTGATCTAACTCACGACAGGAAGCTGCTGGCACTTGGTGGGCTCTCTGAATTTTCACTTGCTCTGAGGGCCGCCTGGTTTCTCCTGAGGTCCAGGGAACAGGACAGGTCGATTGAATCTGAGTATGAATCTGTGTCCTCCACAAGGATGGAGATAGGTACAGAGAGGCTGCGTTGATAGTCACCTGTGAACAACAAAGCCAAACAAAAACAAAAATTAAGAATTAATCAGTAGAGGAAACAGACAATGAAAGATAAACCGTTAGATGAAGAAAAAAGATGAAGAAAAAAGGATGAGTGTGTGCTGAAGTTAGACCTGAAGTGAGGCACTCTCTGGTTTCTGATTCCTGTGGAGCTCTGGCCTTCTTCCTGGGAGATGACCTGAGGAAGGTGTCATTCAGCAGCCCAGATGCTGTGGCTCTGTCGTCAGGGTTTGGTTCAAAACAGTTCATGATGAAGCCCTTTGCCTCATCAGACATACACTCGGGAACCTTAGGGTGGATCTTAAACATTCCCACCTTAGTAGAGTTATGTAAAGGTTAATGACAGAGTTTGAAAACGGTCATACTCACAATGAATGTAGAATTTCTATGCTTACTTGAAAGAATTAAAATATGTAAATAATGGCACTTTGTAAACACAAGCATGTTCCATATCTGTAACACCCATATGTTAAGATGGAAATCCATTTCTATGAACAGCATTGAGCTATAAGATGCTATCAAGCTAATGTTTGCCTTGAATGAACTCTTAGGTCTATTTTCAAGCATGTGCTGAAATCTTCTACAGAAAATAAACACTGTGCAGCTCAGGCTGATGGCAATTCTAGAAAGTTTATTTTTATTAAATTCAAAGAAAAATCTAGATGATTTACATCTAGATCTAGAGATGGAGCTAGATCACCTGTAAAATAAATCCAGGGTTTGACAGGAATATTGCAAACCAAAGATGTCAGAAAACAAAATTCCCAAGATTTTGGGGAATATTTTTAGGATTTTAAGGGTAACATCACCTTTTGTATACAGATCTAAAAAAATATCTGTCCTCACCTTAAACATGGCTGCCTGTGGACTTCCAAGCTCATGGAAGGGGGGTTTGCCTGTTGCCATTTCTATAATAGTACACCCCAGGGACCAGATATCAGCTGGTTTCCCATAACCCCGAGGCCCTTGGTCGATGATCTCTGGGGCCATGTACTGAAGAGTTCCTATTGAAAAATTACATCAAAAACATGGTCAGAAAAAACTCTTTCTGTAGTTTCATCAATAAATGGAGATCATGTACCACAAACAAACATCAACTTACCAGCAAATGTTTCCGTACAGGGGTTAATCCCTGCTAAGCGTTTCGAGGTACCAAAGTCAGAGATCTTCAGAACTCCACTATACGTGTTAATCAGGACATTATCACCCTGCAGCAAAGACAGATTACTTACATTAGGATTTTTAGGAATCTAAAACCAAAACTTAACAATAATCAAGGCTGCTTTTTTTTCACCTTAATGTCTCTGTGAACTATCTGATTGTCATGAAGGTATTTGAGCCCCTCCAGGATCTGTTTGGTGTAAAAGATGATGGTGGCCTCGTTGTCTTTCAAAGGACCCCATTTGGAGCGCAGCAGAGAAGACAAACTCCCTACAAGAAGACAGAAGTAGACTGAATTCTGGGAAAAGAGATCAGCAGTGAAATGTTGTTCTTGGAATGGCCAGAAGGAAGACATCAGAAGAGGACTACATTTTTATCAGACCAGGAAAGTCCACATCTCTCAAGATCATTTTTGGAAGAGATTTTCCTCCAATGAACAGGATACCTCTGTAACCGCCCACTCTCTTCTAACTGACTTCCAGTTGATGTTGCACAACCCCACACACAGACAGGCAGACAGTAACTTCCTGGATGCTTAATAAAAGCTTTCCTTTCAAACAAAGCCACATGGTAACTGGGGAAGTGCATGCTTAAATGCAGGGGCAAGACTTCCTTCTGTAAGCACTTGAAAGGAATCAAAACAAGACCTCATTTAAAGTTCAAGTACACTTTCTTTAAATGCAAAAAACAAAGTTTCAGCTGCTCACATGACACTCATATGCAATTTTCTGTTTAGTTTGTAGTTCAACAGAGTTCAAGGACTTGGTTAGGATCATTTTTCAAAATAAAAGTAAAAAGGCAGTAGTATTTGTTTAAGCAGGAGAGAAAGGAGAACATGGATTCATGTGAAACTGGAAACTTGAAGGCGCAGACCTCCGCCAAGCATATTGTGATTCTCACGCAACACTTTCGTCCTACTTTCATGTTATACTCCCTTTCAGCAGACTGTCTGCTACAATTTGATGTTAGTTGCAGGTTTGTACAATAATTTGTTACCTGACAGTGTTGAAAATTATTATGACCCAGTACATATTTTATATTCCAGATCCTAGTATCCAAAATATTGCCAGGATCTGGATCATACTTTCACGTCCGTCAGAAATTATGGTGACCTTATCTTATATTGTTTTGCAAAGCAATCAGACCATTAATCCTGGAGTTATATACACATATGGCGATGGCCCCATCTCACAATGATAAAGAATCCTTTTAAAATATCCAGGATCCAAACGGTGATCCAGGTCACCTACAAAATGTAATCACTTCTTCCTTATCCCATTTCAAACATTTCCTGAAAATTTCATCAAGATCTGATTGTAACTCTTTGAGTTATGTTGTTCACAGACAAACAAACAGACTCTCTCAAGAACATAACCTTCTTGGCAGAGGTAATAAAATGAAATGATGACACCATGTTAAGTTGCTCTGATTCAATGTAGCCTGGCACTGATGCTTTGGGGTTCATAGGCTGAAGTGTCTGGTGACGGATAGTTGTTGCACAACTACAACTTTTTATAGCTCAACTCTTTCAATTTGACTTTTTAGGGTTCCTACCTCCAGGCACTTCCTCCATAAAGATCTTGATGAAACCATCCTGACTGACAGAGCCCAGGTACTGGACGATGTTTCTGTGTTTAAGCCTTTTGTGCAGAGCGATCTCTTCATGGAGAGGTTGGGATAACCTGGGAGAGACAGAGGGACACAAATGTTTGCCAGTAGTTCATAATACTCTTGTATTTTAAAATGTGTAGTAGTAATCTGTTGTGTATCTATCCAGAATTTAAAATAAACCCACTCATTATTGGTCAGAGAGCCCTCTGCACATAGTACATAATTATCATAATTACTTAAATATTGTCACATTGCAGCTGCTTCCTCTCTTTCTTGTTTCTGCATCAATTATATTTTGATGCTACCATCTAGATCACCTCTTCAAGAACTATTTTGACAGATTATTTCTCATTTCAAGTGTTTATTCTGCTGGTTATGGTACATCTTAATAAATCAAACTTAGAAGAGGGACTTGAGATAAATATTTTGCTGTGTCTTGACCACAGAGAGGTTTGAAAATGATCGTAAAAAGATATTTGAGAATATCTCATGACCTTTGATGGAGTACTACAGAGCAAGCCCAAACTCTGAGCAAATTACAGAGCATTTAACAAAAAATGAAAAGTCTAAACAATCACACATCCTCCCAGGGTTTCCTAAAAAGCACAAGGGATCAATTCAATGCAGGCGAGTGTCATCCCTGCCAAATCCTTTCCCTTTAAGGGTATTATGGAAAAAGAACATTCCTGTGAGAAACAGTGCAGCTTTTGTGTCTCCCAGCAGAATGGAAAACAGCATGAGTGTTGCTTCCACATACGTGCTGTCCTTCTCTGGGATTTCCTTGATGGCGATGCGAACTTGGTTGCTCAGGTCCCTCCCTGCATACACCACGCCATACGTTCCTTTCCCCAGAATCACCTTATCTCCATTCTCATTGGTCTCGTAGATGTACTGAAATAAGAGAATGTGATGAGAAAACATCCGAGGAGCAGTGAGGAATCTCGCATGAACTATAAATGTTTTAGAGGGAGAACAGACGTGACATTCATGGACTTTTCCCACAGAAGCAGTGAGGATTCTGTCAATTTCATGGAAAAAATCAAATTATCTTAACTTATTTATAATGACTCATAAATGCTTAAGCTAAGTTTGTTGTTTCCCACTTGTTGGAGTTAGTCAGACTTTAAATAGAGCATGTTGTACGTCAGAGGGATGGAGGGTTGTTACTGACCTCAAGTATCCCCTCACTCAGATGATCCAGGCTCTGAGCAGGGTCCTCCGCCTGCTGGAGCAGAGAGTTTACCAACTCACAAAAACTACGGGAAGAACAGTTTGAGAAGATATCAATGTAAAATAAAAGAATACTTTTGATGTAAAGTTTTGTGTAATTATAGACTCCTGTCTAGGGATGGGCACCGAATTAGGTATTTTCACAGGTACTGACTGAATACTGTAAAAAGCACTGGGTACTGATTCACAAAAAAAAAACAAAAGAAACCATGTTTGGGTACCTTAACATATCCTTGTGACTGTGAGAGAGTGGAAGAGTAGGCATTTTTACCATGCTGGACATGAACACAGCATTTTAAGGTTATATAATATATGTGAAAGGTACCCATCTCTACTTCTGTCTCTTAAAAGCTGCAGGTGCAATTGCTTCAGATGCAAAACAAAAACAAACAAAAAACAGGTTTGACTCAGTATATCAAGATTCATCAACATCTTTTGCTGGCGAAAAAAAACGTTCAACTATTCTAGCTGGAAACTGGTACTTTGAGGAAATATTTGGAGTATTTTTAAGCCTTTATTCAGAGTAAAAGCAGTAAACACAGTAAAAACCTTAGGACAGAGAGCAGGGTAAGACATATTCTAAAAGACCATAGGTTGCAATTAAATTCTGCCAGCTTCCTTTAGGAGCTGTTGCCTCTTTATGGAGTATATGGCTTTCACCACTTAGATAAACCACAGCTTCTTCCATGGACTGGATTGAAACTATTTTGTTAGAAATGATCACTGGAACTATGGTAAGCTTATAGAAATGGAATTACTTTTGCTAAAATGTGTGTATAATATTTATGCATTTGTTCACCTGCCTTTCCATCAGAAGAAACACTGCATTAGTGAGATTTATCAATTTCTTAACCTTCAATCTTGAAGCACAAGCAAAATCCAGCCTCTTCACTCTCTCAACTCTAAGAGAAACATTTTTAATAGAAATTCATAAATAAAATAAAAATTCATCTTTGATTAAATTAATCAAATAGCAGCCAAACAAGACGGTTCCTAGTCCAACAAGGGGCAGCATTTTTTTAATGAGTATTACTCAGTATGCTGTATCCTGTAGGTTGCACACAAAAATGCAAGTTATAGCAACAATTACCAAACAATAAATCAATGGTAGGCAGAGCATTTTACACCTCGAGCACCATCGTAACCTTATCTTAGCCTAAATAACATTTCAGAAAAAAAATCATATTTATCTTAAATCTCAACTCCTCATGCTATGATGAGGCACCATACATTTTTTAACTAAAATTAGCTCCACTAACCCAACAAGCCATCCCAAAATACTATGGTAGACAGGAGAGCTGGAGAACTCCCATGTATTGAGTGTAGTCAATACTCAACTCATGCCAACCTCACTGGCTACAGACTACAAAAACTCCTCATTAACCTCAGCTGTGAAGGGGTTTATCCAAAGCTCCACATGCCTTGGGGTAGATATTTTTGACCGAGAGACAAGAAAGGGTGAAAACTGATTGGATAACAGCTTTAAACCAAGCTTCACAAGAAGCAAGCACAGAGAGGGGAAGAGGGTCACTTTGAAAATAACAAAAAATATAATCGAAAAGTTTATCAAATATATATAATTTTTATTTTGGATTCTGCTGTCCCTGATGGCCCACCACTGAAATTAACATAAGATTTTTTTCAATTATAAAAGGCTCTGTATAAATGTGTTACCTAGAGGAAAGTGTGTTAAAACTTCCATGAGAGACAGAGAACATGAACATATTGTTGTTTGTCTAGAATTAAAATTCCAAAGAAGTTCTTTAAGGGTTGAGTTGACCTGAATTACAAGAAAGTACATTTACAAAAAATACTTCCTTATTCCTTTAAAAGAGTTTGTAAACATGTAAAACCTTTTTAATCCTCGCTTAAAGGTCCTGTGAGGTGTTCATAGCTGATTGTGAAACAGACAGAAATAAATTTGACCTTTAACAGCAACTTAAGCTAATACAGTCTCATTTTCTAAGATTATTCCATTGTTATAATTGATGTCTGAAACTGGGAGGTATTGGATAAAAAAATACGCACAACATCCTGCACACGTGGCTTTTTTCTCTGCCTTTTTTTTTTTTTTTTTTTTGCAAAGATTGCCAATGAGTGATGCAAAGATGAAAATATTCCTCACAAGTTTACATTATCTGCACCAAAAACTAGGAGGTCTAGGAGACCAGAAATAGGGCTGGGGTACAAAAATAACAAATATCTGTCTTCTGTTTGATAAATCTTGCAACAGTGGTAGTGGCAACACTTGGTGTCTGCTGTGGTACTAACCACAGGAGATAAGATGGAAACAAGAGTTTGTGTTCTCTAGAAATAAGGTTGTCTGACTGTTAGAGTGTTTGAAATATCTATCCCTGGGGTTTTTCCTTGAAGACAATGAAGAAATTATGACTCATTCAGTGCAATTACATCACTCGTATTTCGCAAAGCCATTGACTAGACTCTGTTTGCAGAGCAGGTCTGAGGAGCTTTCTGTAACCTGTAATGAAAGACTGTTCATCATTATCCTGCAAGGCAGTCGGTTGGTAGATCATTAGCGCCACACTGAATCCCACACACACGTCCTGTGGTGTGTTTCCCAGTTTATTAGTCACTCACCCTTTACAGTGAAGCTCAGAGGGGAAGCAGAGCTGGAAGTCATCTGAATTATAGTGGACATACAGGAAGCAGCTTCGCTCGTCAATCTTTGAAGCGCTGTGGAGGAAAAACAACATACGACTGTTTCAAAATGAAGAACAAGCAGTTTTTGCTCCTAATTTATTTCATTAGAAAATTCCTGTTTGTGTCTGCTGAATACAAAGAAATTTAACAGATTTGACTGAATCAACTTTTTTATGTTCCAAAGGAAGAAAAGCTAATGATCTAATCTCAAAGGTAAGAAGGTTCAAGCAAACACACAGAGAGTAAATAGATCATTAAGCACATGCTGATAAAGAGTACACAAAACAATGTCTTTCATCCATCTTCAAACGGTATGAGCTGAAGAAGTCAGATTATTTTGCTGATATTTGTCAGCCAGCAGTGGACTGTCTTAGATAATTGCTTAAAACTGACACAGAAGCAGATCTGCAGACAGCACAAGGTTAAAGTCCTTAAAACTGCCGATCAATACCTTCAGGTGAACCAATACAAAGTTGAAACAACAAAGAAACAAAGCCTGAAACCAAAAATCTGACTCCCAGCCAGAGTTTCCCAGACAACCAGTATGTTTTGGGTCCTCTGGCTTTGCTGCAGGCTTGACCACACCCAGAAGTGAGCTGCAGATATTTGAGAGATGTTAGCACATGCTGTACTCCACTTTACCTCACTCCCCGGATTGCAGAGGCTGGGAAAGTCCACTGGTATAAGCCTTTCTGTAGAATTGAGGATGAAGTTAGATCACAGGATAGAGACAGTCTGATTGATAATATACAGTTTGTCACACATGATGAATTTGCTTTTTGAATGAATGCACACATGAAAGAGAAGAAAGTAAACAAGCATGGCTCCTTGTACAGTCTTTCATAAACAGTGAGGAAGAACACACCCACACACATGTTGGATTAAACATTCACTGGAGCATAAACCAGAAGAGAAATGTCGACTCTTCCTGTTATTATGCAATTTCCTGTGAGCAGGAACATACACCTCAGCTCTGAGGGTGGAGTGAGGGACGGAGGGTCTGCATACCTTTAAAGGGTAGATATGTTTCAACTGGACAGTGCAACTGTCATCCTCCTCACTCACACACACAATAGCCGGTTGGAGGACTTTGCTTGGCTCCAGAATAAGCACCTGAAAAGCAGCAGGAAACAAAAATTCAAGCTGTATTTCATATGCTACAAAAGCCATGTTTCTCATTTATTTCTGTCTGTTACAGTCAGTAGTTTTGTTTTTTCTTACTGGGCAGCGGTCTGTGGACACAGTGGGTTTGCAAGTCTGCAAAAGCAGCTCCATCCAGAAGTCCACAGTGTCCTGTTTGGGAGATTTTACTTCAGGCGGTTTGGCAAATTGACGGTAGAGGATGAAGGTCTCCATGATGGATGCCACATACCTAAAAGAACCAGATCAATTAAATATGGAGATAAAGCCTCCATGTCTCCAGGAGGTCTCTGATTTTCTAATCAGACACATCAAATTAAACTAAAATGCCCTCTAAACTGAAACTTCATGATGATTAAACAGCTGGATCTGCATGATTACAACCAATCAAGAGCTGATGCTTAAGCCTCACCAGACAGGAGCGTTGAGTCTGTAGAGTTTTTCAGAGGCTTCGATGACTTTCTTGTGCTCATTAGCGAGAATATTAGCTCCGATGTAAAAGCCAACGTCCCAGTAGTCCTTCATTTTCTCCAGGCTGCCTTTTCTACCCAGCAGGGTGCTTAGAGTTACACCTGAAAATAGATACAATCACAAAAATATCAGTGACAAAAAAGCTGTAAAAATTCATGTTCATACATTTTACAGGGGAAGAAGTAACAGTGTAGCATTTACAACTATCATGTGCCTGATCTATGAGTTTTAATCACCAATTTTACGAAGCTCAATAGATGTGTCAAATTCATGTCCGGCTGCCATCAGCAGAACCACATTGTTGATGCCTGAGTGAAGAGTCGGTTCTGTCTCGAAAGCTTTTCCATACCTGAAGACACAAAAAGCCAGACAAATGTCACTCTGTGTATAACATCCAGCTCAGTTTGCTCAGTCACAATCTGTTAGCAAACACAATGAGGTTGTACCAATAGCAGGCCTGGTCTCGACTTCGCACATCCGTGAACCCAGAGCTCATGAAAATGTCTTTGTAAATACGTCCACAGAGGCAGTAGACGTCTGATGCCACTCTGCCTCCAGACTCCACTATTGGCAAAATCGCTTCCAAAGCTTTAGCGCGATCTCCTGGATGGTTCCTCCTGATGCGGGATGACATGACAGCCATTTAGTATATTGTGAATGCACAAAACTAATAAAAGAGGTGATTCTAGACTTTAATTATGACTCTATCTGAATACAGCGGGAGTTTGTTTCATGTACCTGTTTAGAGCAAATATATAGTGAAACTTGATATTCTGATGTTTTGCCACCACACACATGGGCAGGTCGTTCAGAGTCTCCACCAGTTTGATAATAGAGTCATAGTCCTGTAAAAAGAAGATTCAGGCTTAGAAATTTTGTTTACTATGGTGTTATGTTTTCACATTTTATGTGTTACTACAACATCTATTACTCATTGTCATTTAGATCCAAATCTTTGCTTCTGGTACCATCCAAAACAGTGAATGTTTCAAAAATGTGCACTTAATTCACCAAAATGTAGGCTCTGTATCTTTATTTGATAAAAGATTCTTTGCAGGAAAATTACAGTTACACTTATTCTTAAAAAATATTAAGAAAATAATACAGTCAAAGGTTTCACACCTGTATGTCCCTGTAGGACAGCAGCAAATTCATGACTATATCAGGTGTGAGCAGCTCCACACTGTCCAGCCTCTTCTGTATCCGGCTCAGCTCTTCACTCAGGGCCTGACCGCTGAACCGCTCCCTAGCTGTGCGGATCTCATGCCTGATTGACTCCCGGAAATACTCGCTGTCACCAGAGGGAGCAGAGAGGTCATAAGATCATAACATTTTTACAACCTTCAATAAAAGAGCTAAGTGAAGTCAAACATGAGGAAAGCTGTTGGTTCCACCTCCAGTAAAGGCACGTGTAACCTGAGATGATAATGTTGTTGGTAAAACAGTGCTGGGAGCAGTTTGCATCTGACCTGGTGTGAACGTGGACGTTGTTCAGCATGTGCACCAGTCGCTCCACCAGAGGGGTCAGCAGAGGCTCCAGCTGGAAACTGGGCTGCATTAACTCTTTGATGCCAGTCATTGTAGCAGCATCACAGGCGAAGACTTTACCCTGAGGTGAAACCACGTATGGGATCAGCGTGTAGCTTCCACACTGCTCCTGGGGGCATACGACATGTGCATCATGAGGGTCAATTAAAGCAGGGGCATAGTCAGCCTGTGGTAAAACGGCGCATTATCTTTGATCCCAAGCCTGGAAAAGCCATTGTTTTAAAGATATCACTTTAGAGTCACTGCCTTATTTTCTCTGATTAAGATTACAACCAGTGTATAATATCTAATGACTATCTTCATTAGGAAGATCCAAGGCCTTATTCACGTTAGGGAGGGTTAAGCCAAAATTAGGGGTGGGCCCACTGGCTCATAATTTATCTCACTCCAGTGCATCGCACTTATTACTTTTATTCCCCACACATCAACAAAAACCTGTTCTGCAATGTTGGCAAAGCCTGGTGTGCAGTCTGATGAGACTAAATGAAAGAAATCTTGGCCCCCAGATCATACTGCAATTTAGGATAAGATCAAAAGTCCTGTCAATTTTTATTGTATGGTTCAAATCTTCAAATCTTTACTTGCAATTTTGTTAATTTGCACTGATATATAGAAAAAAGAATCTGCATATAATTTTTGTGATTTCTGGCCAAATTGTCAGATATTTTTTTGCCCAATCTGCCCTAAGATGTGCTGCTTTTTATCATTTGACATACAAGCAGAAATACATACAAGCTCGGCTCTCACACAGTTGACCTTTGTGGCCCACTTTTTCCTGTTAAAGCACAACTGAACAGTGACTGTAAGAGTTGCTATCTGAGTTACCTTGATAGCCTGCAGATCACTATCTTTCTTGTAACAGTACAGAATGATGTTATTGGTCATACTGAAACTTTCTCTCACTCCGAGGTGATAGAAAAGAGAAGGCTGGCAGAAAGAGTCACTCATCTCCACCACCGCTACATCTGTGAGGAAAATTCAGAAAGGCGGGTCAGTTTGCGTAATTTACGTCGTAGTGTCATCCGAATTGTTCCCTTTACAGTCCGCGTGCCTGCACTTGCCTGCATTGTAGAAACTATCCAGGATGTCTGTGGTGCCCAGGGAGATCCTATCGAAAGGAATGGTTTTGAAAACAGCGTGAGCGTCCGCACAGGCTTCCTTCAGACATTTCAGGGATAAGTTCTCCTCAGTCTGTGGCACAGAAGCGTCCTCGTTCACGATGTATGCCACGGATACAGCTCTGGTCCGACTCCGCGGAGAGACGAGCTGTTTACCGCCGTTCAGGTCAATAGCGAGAGAGTCCTGCCATAAACTTCCAGCTGAAACCCAAACCGGGTCTTTCCTCTTCATGTCGCGCAGGCTCATTCGCCTGCGCTCTGTCGTGTACATTTTCAGGAGTCAGTTTGAAACTTATTGCATGCAATTTTTCGCCAGAGCCTCCATTTAAAAGGCAACTACGGCGTTGCTTGATCTTGTAATTCCCCAGGTGCGTCGCCGCCTCCTCTCGCAGCGAGTATCCACTAACATTCCCGGTACTCCTCTCCGCTCGACCCGCCCTCCTATCCTCACTGCTCTGACTGCTCCGCCTGTTGGCTTCTTTCAGAGTGAAACTCAACACCAGAAAGCCTCTACTCTTGCATGACCTCTGCTGTGGAAAACTGTAACACAGCTAGAACGTCAAAAGACAACTATACCGCTTAGAAATTTCAGGGGACACTGAGTGTTTCACGGTGGCAAGCAAGTCCTAGCTGGCACACAAATCCATTTGTGACCTGTGACAGATATTTGATAGCTATGCATCCGTACACTTTAAACTTGCAATAGTTATTTTGCTCAGAAAAATATGGAATTATATCGTTTCAAGTTGTGTAAACTGGAAAGGAAATGTGCAATATAGATTTCATTTAAACTCTCCTTTATCTCCGTCCACTGGAGGAGAAATTTGAAGAGTCAAATCCAAATTTCTGTATTAAAACTCTCAAGACAATGGATTTTTTTTCACTGTCTTTATTTACAGTACATAAATGAAAACTGACTATAAATGCAGTTGGGTTCAAAAATGAAAAGGGGAAGTCCTAAAACACACAGGAGCATGAACTTTTTCCCTGCACTACAAAGCAAAAAATAAAGGCAAGGTCATGTCTTTCATGTTGAACTCTGAAAATAACCAACACTTATCACAAATCTAGAATTCACATTCAATGTTTCATGTACACTGACATATAAAGCCCATAGACAAAGACATGAGATGAGTCTTCAGCTGAACTCTGCACTCAGTGCTGTTATCCAAAAATATAATAAACTATTTGACTTGGCGAGATATCTCCATCTGGCACCAAGCACTTAATATTGTGAGCACGGTCTAATGTAAGATCTGTGTGCATCACTCAGACATTACAAAAACAACCTGAGAATAGGAAGTCTTCTTTGAGACAGTTGTGGCAGGTTTTAAGCAACAGTTAATTACATAATCTACAAACCAGCCATGCTTTGATGGGTTGATGTAGTCACCATTTACCATCAGTGAATTGTTCCATCCCTGCAGAAACAACAGTTGGATAAATGTTTGTGTGAGAAGATCTCACTCGAATGATTTGGGTAACACAGTTCCTGGGGACTAATCACTCGTCAAGGCCCTCGTCATCTTCCTCCTCTTCGTGCTTTGCGTCAACTTCAGCTGTATCTGAAAACTCATGAAGAAGGACGTACTCGCGGCTGCTGAAGCCAAACTTGAGAACGTCCTTTTCTTTGAGCTCGTAGTAACGCTGGGATTCGATGCGCTGGTTGTTCAGGTAGGTGCCATTGCCGGAGCCGAGGTCGATGATGTAAGGGCGTACTCTACGACCACTGGTGCCATCACCTCGAGTGAACTCCACAAGTCTGTAAAATATTCACAGAAAGGAAAAAAATATTCAAAATGATGATGATGTTGATGTCATTTTCAATATATCACTTAGAAATTTTACACAAAATCCAAAATAAGGGAAAATTAAACATACTGAGGAGTGCTTATCTTACCTGTACTGGAATACTGCATGCTGCTTAGAACAGGATGGGTGGTCAATCGGGATATCAGCGATTTTTCTCTGCCGCCCCAACAAATAGGCACTCTGTCTGTGGATGTACATGACTGGGAGGGGTTCGTCGTTTTTGAAAGGGTACAGCCGCCACCTCCTCTTGGGAATGCGAGCCTCAGGCGGTTCATTGTACTTGATCACGACCCCCCGGAATGTGTTTGTGTCTTCTGTCAGTGCCCCTGACAGTCCAAAGTTGGGCTGCTCTTTCTCAGCAGGAGCAGCATCATTTGTGTCACTTCCTTCTTCTGACCTGCCGAAATCCTGCTCTTGCTGTTCCTCCCGCCGCTGACGGTTTTCCCTGCGCCTCTCGTCATACTGCTGTCTCTCAGCTTGTTGGGAGGCCAGTGCATCTCGTTCTCTGTGTCTGTCTCTGCTGCGGTCTCTATCCCGTGGTCTGTCTGATTCCCATCTACTCCGCCTCTCCTCTGGCTGGTTGTTCCTTCTCCTCCGCTCATCACCACTGGCCCCAGGTTCTTCACGCTCCTAAAACATAATAATACAAGGAAGGTTCATTTCAAATCATTTAACATGGAAAAACCTTACACAGCAACAGGTTATACAGATGCAACTAAATTACAAGGTTACTTCATAGTTCTTAGCTTAATCATATTTTTTGAAATGCTAAAAACATTTCTAATTTTCTTATCTATTTTTTAATCTAACATTTTACCTATGTTTTTTTAATTGTAAGTTACATTTTATCCTCTTGCTTTGCTTGGTCTTTTTGTTTCATTTTCTGTTTTTGTAACCCAGCTTAATATTTTATACCCATGTTAAAACATAGTTAGATGAGTCCTTAACCATTTTGAATTGGACATCTATTTGGTGCTAAAATATTTGGTTATCAAACTTGTACACACACTAAAAGCACAACTTGTCAGCTCAGATCAAGTTTGTATGACATAACTTGTATTTTGCTTGATAAAAACTTTACATTTTCACAAACTGGAATCAATAATAAAAATAATTACACTTTAAAAAAAAAAAAAAAAAAAAAGGAACTACAGGACGCATGCATACAGTACATGCCAGAGAGGAGAAATCTGTTACTGGAACACAACATAGCTTAAACGTGAACTGTATGATGAATCAGTTCTTAAGTGTCAGGAAAAGGTATTAAATGTGCCTTCATCTTCCAAATGTCCCATATTGAAAACAGTTGAAGTCTAATCACCCTCTTTATTCTCGCATCTGCTGCACGATGAGGACTGCGACTTCTCCTGTTTCTCGGAGATCTACTGCCTCGTCTTGTGGGAGATGTCTGTCTTCTACCTGGAGAGCGATCCCTCGTCCTAACGGGTGACCTGCACGAACAACACGGGACACAGTTTCAGTAAACATTTTCGACCTACTGTTGCAGTGGTTGTCGACAGGCAGTGGCTAATACAGTTTGGGTTGTGAAGGAAAAACGAAACAACGCACAGAATACCTAACAAGGTTAGAATAAATATATCTATGTTTAATATAATATACCTGCTTGTTCGTCTTCTCTGTGGGCTTGAGTTGCCGTTGGATCTTGACCGTGAGCGGCGTGATGTCTGTGGCCTAACCGGGCTCAGTTTCTCCTGCTTTATCTTCACTTTAGACTCCCTGTCCGGAGACTCTCTCCTTCGATGTCGCTTTTCTTTGGTCATCCTGAAACGCTTCTACTGATTTATATGTTTTTGGTGAAACCAAATCGTCACAACAGCAGGTAGAAACAAAAGAAACTCAACAACGTTGCCACCATAAACTTCGACTGTTACTCAGATTACGCACTTCCGCTTCCGGGGGTCCGGTGAGAAACGAAAGTACAATTATTTGTCTGTCATGTGGTTCCGTATCCTATTTTCAAAATATTGAGAGGTGTTCTCGTTTTTCTGAACAACGATATTTATATTACTCCCAAAAAACACAAGATCAAAAAATAGCAATGATATTGTTAGACATTGAGACACAGACACACTGAAGCTTATTTATTTTGACCCTTTCACTAAATGAACAAAAAGTCCCGCCTGTAGCCATAGACTGTATCCATATAAATATTCCAAAGTATACTTATAAAATACATTATGGTAAAAATGATTAAAAATAGCACATTTAGTAATTTAAAATACAGTTTTGCAAATGTCTTCCTTATGTCATTTTTTCTTTTTATACTAGTCTATTTCTGGAAGTGTACGTAGTGGTAATATTTTACTATTTTTTAATTGAAATTTTTTCATTTTGTTGGCTTTTTGCAATTTTTTTTTTTTTGCTGTCGCTGTAACAACCACTTTTTCCCAAGGGAGATCAAAAAAGAAATCTATTCAATTCTTTATCATTTGGATCTAAAATGAAGAAAATAGATTTAGATAAAATGAAAAAAGTAGCAGTTACAAAATGAAGCTACAAGACATCCACACGGAGCCTCCCCAAAAGGCCATACCAAATACGCATAACGACCAATTCCTGCCGGGCAAACTAAAAAGGAACGCCAGGACACTGTTGCCATGACAACAGAAACACCGAGCAAGACCACTGAAACAACATTGATATCTCTGTCACGGAATTCCGGACATTGTCATACACAGATTTTTATTTTTTTTTAATATATTTTGTGTACTCATTAAGACACAATGATCCCACCAGCTGAATCTTTAGTGAAATACGACAATCCAGTTGTGATCTCTAAAAGCACGGACAGGAAATCCCCAAAGGTGAGTTTACAAAGTAGATGGCAGAGTTTGGCTGACGTTACCTGGTGAAAGTGACTGATGACAGAGGTCAGACAGTACGGAGGATTATAAAACATCGTTTCCAGTTGGTGTGTACACCTATGTAACGATTTGCTTGGTAAGTGGTATATTTAAATGTTAAATTGGAAAGTGTTGAGGCAAGCTGGACTGAATATTTAATTTCTTAAGTGATAAACGAGTAATTTTACGCAAGTATAAACGTTATATAGACACAATGTGATATTATACTCCTTTTGCTTCAGGTACGCCCTTTAAAAGTGAGCCCCCAGCAGCTTCTGGACTCTACCCCTGTCCCACCACCTCCAAAACCAAAATCTGCCTGCACAGATTCCACCAAACAGGAAGATCAAGAGATCCTAAATGCCATCCTGCCACCTAGGTGACTGTTCCTCCAGATCCCATCAAAATGCTGTACAAGTTTTATCTCCTCCCCTGTTTATGTTAATGCCTGTTATTGCAGGGAATGGCTGTATGGGAACCAGCTGTGGGTGCAGCAAGTTTCAAGTGCACCTTGTACAAGAACAGATGTTATTCACCTGGAGGAGCTGCTGGACACAAAACTGCTGCAAATGCAGGCCAGACAAACAGGAATCTGTCCAGTTCGCAGGGAACTCTACTCCCAGTGCTTTGGTAAGGAAAAGTGACACAGTAAATAACTTCAAAGACTCTGCAAAGTTTTTCATCAGGTGGATTTAGTACAAATTATTTTAATGATTACATGTATAAACTTACAAAGTTTCCCATTGTTTATCATTTAGATGAGCTGATCAGACAGGTAACAATCAACTGTGCTGAGAGAGGCCTGCTGCTGGTGCGGGTCAGAGAGGAGATTCAAATGACTCTTGCTGCCTACCAGACTCTGTATGAAAGCAGTGTAGCCTTTGGAATGAGGAAAGCTCTGCAGGCAGAGCAGGGCAAGTCTGACACAGAGAAAAGGGTAAGGATGTCCAGTAACTTTTTATGCCTCAAAGAAACCGATTTCACAAATCTAACATGTATGCTATGCTTGACATCCTTCAGTTGTTGAAGAGAAAATTTGTTTTAGACAGTTTGGTTTTCTTTCCAGTAGAGGGCAGCATTTCCCTTTCAGAATTTATTGAAAGGGTTGTCAGTGATGTCTTTAACTGTCCTTAACACCCTAGATTGCAGATCTTGAAAATGAGAAACATGAGCTGCAGAAGCAACTGAATGAACGAACAGCCCAATGTGATGCAATGGAAAGAAACGAACAAGAGAAACGACAGATTGAAGAGAAGAAGCATGCGGAGGAGATGCAGCTTCTGAAGAGAACCAACCAGCAGCTCAAGGTGATGTTTCAGAATTACAAACTACACAGAAATAACCTAAGTGGATGTTTTGCTTGTCTGAGGATACTTCATTTTTTTCCCTCTTCAGGCCCAACTGGAAGGGATCATCACACCAAAGAAGTAACTCAATCAACTGGATCTGGGATGTCTTTTTAAAGTATAGTGTTACCAAATATGCCTTATTACAATTAATAGGAAGTCACCACAGTGTTATAAGGATGTTTTATTTTCTCCAACAGCATGACACAATAAGTACAGTTCAAATAATTCCTGTACAATTCTCTTGAACATCAAGAGAGCATGACATCTGTTGCCTGATGAATGAAATGTCATTCAAACACAGTTCTTGGTTGAAGGGATAAGAAAGTGGAAGAAGCAAAAGTTACAGTGATTTCACCGAGTCACTTCAGTTTAGGATAAGGCATCAAGTTTCTACTTGACAAACCCATTTTACTCAACTGTGAGAGTTTCATCTTCTTTTAACTTTCTATTTTCCTGAAAAACAGCCTGTTTGGCTCATTTAAATAAAAACTCATCACATTTGTTGCCCTCTTATGTATCTGTCTAGTGCTTTGATCTTTTAGCCTTATGCCCCTCTGTAGTTGAAGCCGGGGCTTTTCTGTTCTTGTTTTTGTTTTTAACGTTGTGGGTGTCGTAATAGCGTGCGCCGACTTTCTTCACTTTCTGAGCACGGTCCATCGATCTTTTCTGTGAAGGTAGATGCAGAGAAACAGAGACAACGACAAATTCTTCAGAACATTTCATTTTTTGACCAGTTTCACTTGAGTTTGTGAAAAAGATATTTATCTGTGGTGCTGAGGCAGAGCGATCTGTTTGACGTCAGAGAGAACAAACACTGCATACCTGCTTGGAAGTCATTCTGTGCGTCTGCGTGGACTCTTCGTCATCCTGGGCTCTCCTCTTCCTCTGGTTTGCAGCTGGAGTCAAACAAAGATTAACAGATCCAGTATCAGTGCCTGGCTGCATCTGAGTCAATCTGACCCAGTTATACAACTTCAAGTATTTGTTTCAAACTTCGGAAAATGCATCATCATACCAGTAAAATGTGTGTGTGTTTTGAAGATTTACTTCGGAGAAATGGTGTAATATTTTTGTTACAGATAATCCCTACAGTCTGAACAAACATGTTTACCACCTTTCTTCTTTGCTTGTTTAGCTGCTGCCGCTTGTTTAGCCCTCATGTCTGTGAACACTTTGTCGGAGAGTGCCTTAGGTATCCTGTGAGAAAAGAAGAGCGCGCTATTACTCATGAAGCAAAGATCTGAAACTTGTTGCTGCTGGAATGAACAGAGGTTAAATTAACTTACACTTTCAGAGGCAAAGACAAACATTACCTCTAGTTTTTGGCTGAATTTTGACAAAAAGAGAGAATTGGAACAGAGCACAAAACAAAGAACTATGAGTTAGGTTTGGGTGTGAGCAAACGAACCGGATTTCAGAGAAGCGCTTGGATTTGGCTCGATCCAGGAACTGCTTGTACTTGGCGATCTTTGCATCTAGCTCCTTAACCACCTCGCGTGAGCTCTTGTTGCTATTAGCCTTTACAGTCTGAGCCGTTGTGGGCTCGGCGCTCTCTGTCTCTACACCAGCTGGTTCAGCATTGGTCCCATCTTCTTCCCCCTGGTTTTCTTCTTCCTCACTGTCCTCCTCTTCATCAGAGCCAGAGAAATCAGCCATATCCAGGTCAGGCATCTCAACAGGAACCAAGTCTTCCTCGCTGAACTCAGGTGCCACATTGATTTTGCCGAAGTTCTGGCGTACATTAGACAGAATCTTCTGTACTCGTTCTTTCTGTTTCTGCTGATGCTGATGCTCCTCTGAGGGGGCGTCTTGACTGTCGAGCTGTTCCTCCTGGACATTCTCAACTACATCCTCGGGTCCTTTGACCGCCAAAAGCTCCTTTTCCTGGAAACATGGCAGTTACAAAAAGAAGGTTAACACACAGGACACAACTTGTTAGGGAAAGAAGAAACAAAATGACATAGGTGTTGAGTTCAGCAAGCTCTTACATCTTGATCTCCTTCAGGTCCAGGAGGTTTGACAAAGAAGGGGATACGTCCTCTCTGCCAGTCATTCAGCACCATTTTGGAGACTGTGGAGAGATCCGGTTCACCGCCCTAAAGAAAATTGAAGACATTATTTAACCATTGTTTAACCAGGAAGGTCCCGTTGAGATTAGGAACCTCCTTTTCAAGGTAGTCCTGGCCAAGAGGCAGCAAAGTTACACAGTAAAATTATGGCGATTTACAATCAAAGTTAATATTATGAAAAACAGGTACATTTTGAGGAGGCTGTCTCAAGTGCTCTCAGTCTGTATTTAAATGCATTGTTCAAGCTTGGCATTTAAAACTGGCTGTATTACTGTCTGGTTAGTGGGACACAATATGAATTTCTTGGGAGAAATGTTAGCTTTTAAGAGCTGTTGGTAAAGGTTTATTTAAAAAAAAAGACAGACATCCAGACCTTCAGAAGTTTTCCAGTACGTAAGGCCAGCTTCTCCAGAAAGTCTTCAGCATTGTTCCACGAGGGAATGCGGTAGGTTTTCTGAATATACTCTGGCTTAGCCCGCTCCAGTACGGCCCCGATGTGTTCCTCTGGGTTTTTGATCTTCTCCACTTGAACCTTAAAAAGGAAGGTGAAGAAAGAGGCGTGCAAATTAAAACATGAACCTGAAACCTTTCAGTTACGGAGACTGCATGGCCTAAGTGTTAAACCTAAAATCTGGGGTAAATGATCCTGAGGATTAGAACCAGAGCTGATCAAGGCATTTTTTAAAGAGTCGTCTGTTAGCTGAAGGAATCCTTTCATCATTTTGTATAAGATACTTGAGCTGTCAAAAATGCCACATTAACAGTTGGTGGATTATCCTGAATTACTTCTGCTTCTTTCAGCGCAGATGAACTGTTATTCACCTCCAGCATATTGGGGCGAGAGTAGAGATATGCAGAGCCCAAAGGCAGACAAAAACTTAAAACAAGACAGAAAAAGGGAGAAAGACTTACCACTCCTTTTAGGACAATATCAGTTTCACTGTCTTCTGAAGGGTAGACGACACCAGGACAGTCGATGAGGAAGATGCGCCTCATCAGGGTGATGTACTGCCACACCTGTCAGAGAAAAGAGACCATTACCAGCTGGAGTCAAACAGCAAAGTTAAACTCTCAACACCCAAGGAAAAATCTGTGATAACTTCTTTGCAAACATCTTTTCCCTTCCACAACCGTTTCACTGAGCAGAGATCATAATGTGGTTCCTCACGCAAACATTAACGTACATCTTCCTCACAAAGGAGGGGAAAAGGTCAAAGTGGACCCTTAGACTGCGAGCTTGTTTGGCACTTCTCAGGTCAAGACAAGTAAAGTTAACAAAAAAAATAGGGCACTGGCACCAAGCCCACCAGATTCACTGGCAAGTTGTGCAAAAAAACAAAACAAAAGGTCTCTGCTCTCTTGGTGGGTGCGGAAAAGAACTATATTTTCCCTCTTTCCCCTTGACCCTCCTGTGGACATTTTGGGTTTTTCGACCAGCTTCCAGACCGGATAAACGGCCATAGAGAGGAAATGAAAGATAAAACTGGTTGTTTTTCTTTCTCTCTGCCAAGTCTCCACCTGAGATTATCACTTACATAGCTTGAAATACCTTTGTTGCGGTAGCTATAAGCTGTTATGAAATCAAAATGAGGAACTCCTGTATTTATCTTTCTGTTCTTCTTGACTCAGTTGCCTTTCAGTAGTTCAAATTAAGTTTGTACTGCAGAGAGTACACTTGGCCCTTACCTTTGTTTCTCCAGCCAGGGGTGCCACATTGCAGACCTTTTTAGACCGCAGCGTGTTGATCACTGAGCTCTTTCCTACATTAGGATAGCCAATGAATCCCACACTTATCTGTTTCTTGTCTGTGTGGAGCTGTGGAAGAACAAAAAATTGATTCAGAGAGTCAGTCTGTTGTCAGTTCACAGAGGTAATTTTAGACGAGGCTCTGTTTTCATCTGCAGTAAAATGCAAACTTGTCTTCATTCCAAACTTCACTGTAGCTGTTCAAAACACATACCAAAGCATATCTTTAAAGGAACATTTGGACTTGACCAAAATTATTGAGAGGATCTACAGCTTTAAATGTAAGAATAAAGCCCTCTGTTCTTCATTCTGGCCCCTGATGGGCTGTTTTTGGAACAGTATCTTTTTTCGTCTTGTTATCTCCAGACTTTGTGAACGTAGTCCAACAGAGAAAAACTTTACAAGGGAAAACAAAGTTCTTGTGTCTCTCATATAAAAGCCTCTTTAAATCAAAATATTAACTATAACAAGAACATTTTATTTGAATATCAAACCGTTTCAATTTTTAACCTCTTGGATCTTTTACGTATCCGCTTTTATAAACACGCTACATTCCCAAGCAACAACGCAACCTTGCGTGTTAAAGTTTGGAAGTTCAGATAAGAACTTTCAACAAAGTAAAGGTACATTTGTGTCATACTGGCTTTATCATCCTCAAGTATAGCATGGAGCATACATTTCTCATTTTTACGTCAAATTTCTTCCAGCAGTTTGTCATCTTTGCTGTAATCAATCATTTTCAGATTGGGCGAAAGAATTAGGACTTAAGGGAACTAAACTCAAAGTGACAAAATCATTTTCCCATGAATAAAACGCTAATCTTGTTACACAAGAAACAGTATGATAATGAATAATATCCCTGAGCTTAAATTGAAAAGCTAACTATCCAGGCAAAACTCTTCAATATCTGGAGTTGTTGCTGGATAAAGAAGTGGTGTAAGTGAAATACACGCATGTGCATACCTTGCCAAACTGCCTTAGAAGCTGGATGAGGGAGCCCTTCCCAAAAGAGTTGGTGAGGCTGGCATGGAAAGCCAATGTGGGGTATTCATGGGACAAAACAGCAACCCACCGTTTCTGATTCAATACGAAAAAAAGAGGAAAAAAAGAAGGCATACAGTTGACATGAACACAAAGCCAAATGCAGTCACTGCGAGTCAAATCTGATGAAAATATTGTAGATGTTTTACCGTGACCCAGGTGGGGATGAGATCACACTTATTGAGAACAAATATCAGATGTTTCCAAGGTTTCTCTTTCTTCATATACGTCTCTATGCTCTTGGAGCGTGTGCCCATGGGATCCCGAGCATCCAGCACTTGGATGATGACATCAGATGAATCAATTACCTATAAATGTAAACAGTCAGGTTTGCAGAGGACCCTGAAGCACTCAAAGTACCAATGTTCCCACAGTAAACAGCACAGAGACGGGGGAAAATAATGTACCTTGTAAAGCTCTCCCCAGATCCTCTTTGACTGACCCTTTTTGAAGATTTCCTCACGAACTTCCTCCCTGTTTGAAGATTTGATCATAGTTAATTGAGAAGCTTCAGGTTTCAACCTTTATATCAGAAAAGTCAGTGACCTGGTGTCTGGCAAACAAGTGGATCCACTAAGATATATAAATAATAAAATCTGAAGGTCTTACCGGACCCCAGTGTCCTCAGTCACCAGATCTGTGTCTTTGTCTGCGTTGTAGGTCATGGCTGAGGCCTCAGCTTGTTCGATGAGATCCTTCATGTCTCCTGCGATTAGACTCGGCCTCTTTCTCTGAGCCTTTGGCCCAAACGTTGTCTCAAAACCCTCCGTGTCTAAAATGTGGACTTTAGAATTCTGCAGGACAAGAGACAAAAAGAAGATGAGTCTTAAATCTCTTTCTGTACTTTTCAAATTCAAATGTTTTTAATCATTTGATCAATAGTCAGACATGTTTTAATGTTGTATTCCGCCAAGATAAAGGAGCTATGGTTTCTGGAAGCTTCCCCCACCCCCTAAGTCTTGTTGAACATTTTTTCCCTTAAAAGCCAAGGTTTAAGTTCACAATTTAAGAGAAATATTGAAATACTACAGCAAAACACAACCTTTGGTTATTATTCTTTTCCTGTTAAACAGTAGTTTTCACTGATGTCAAGCTAAGGCCAAAAATGCAATGCCAATTTTGCATAATGGCTGGCAGCATTAACATTTAACAGATAACAGGCTGTTTAACCAATTCTAATACACTCAGCGGGTACAGTCCTTCTAGGGGCCTCAAACATTATTATAAAACAGCTTCATACAGTAAACAGAACACCCAAATATGCAACAAAGACGCCAATAAAACAGCCAAGTTCATGCCAGGGCTGATTAAATGTTCCAATGAAGTTAAATCACAAACCATATCTTTATTAGAACATTGCTATGAGAGGACTGGGGACCAAAAGTTTATAAGGTTTGTCGGAAACAGGGCTGTTGAAGGCTTTATGTCGCCAAGATTCTCCACAGAGCTCCCTGGTTCTTTGAAAAAGCCTTCCTCAGACCGGACCACAAACTCTGGTTAGATTCGAGCTTTGTTGGAGAAAAACAACCAACCCTCTTCTCATTCAACAGCCAGACTTTCAGACGGAGGAGCACTTAGAAAGTGGCTTTAAAAGAACTTCAAGGTCATGGATGAGCCTTAAGCCTATTAGCAAAGAATGCAGATAAAATAAAACCATGCTGCTGACATAACCTTATCCTATACATAAGAAGATAGTGATTGCAATATAACACAGGATTTTCAAGCAACCTCCCTGTCAATGATTAAGTATATAAACTGAAAAAAAAAAGAATTTGTTCTTTAGCCCTCTCAAATCAGAGAAAGATTTCAACTCCCTGAGGAAAAAAACAGACTCAATGATATATTTCAAAAGAACATGAAGAACTGGATCCTTTTGAATCTACGTTGGTTATGAGGTGAAGAAATCAAAGTCTAACGGAGTGCCAAGTACAAAGCCAGCACACTCAGGGTCATGGAGGGCCAACGTGAAGATTGAATGAGGATTAAAGTAGAGCCTCATGTTTGATTCACCTCATAAAATCCAGAACGACAGGCTACTGAGTAAAAATCGAGCATTAGGCAATGTCGTTATCCGTACTACATCAGAACCAAATAAAATGATTTATATGCATTCGATAAGACACATACAAGTATACGAGGTGGAGTCTCAAACCGGTAAGACATGAACACACTTCCCTGGAGACGGTTCATACAAACAGCAAAGACCTGAAAATACAGATCACTTCACTGTCACACTACAATTAAACTGATATACTCACATGGGCTTTGACTCTATCATGCAGGAGGGACATGGGAAGTTTACTCTGTCTCATCACTACACGATACGGATCCTTCTGCACTGCTCCCATCTCTTCCTGGAACTTCTGGAGGGACGACTGCTTGATTACACGGGTATTTGCTGGAATACAAATGGACAAAATATGCCCTTGTAAACTTGTTAGGTTTAGATATCAGTTTGTTGATCTAATTTCTAACCAACTTTCTTTCCAGCTTCTCACTTACTCTCTTGTTCCCATCCCAATGTTACATCAGGACGAAAGTGTTAAAGAATGTCAAATTACAGTCCCATTATCTCTATTAGATAAGATCCATAAACGTGGCCTACAGCTTTAACAGCTCAGATTTTTCTTTGTTTTGCTTTGACGCAGAAAATAATGTAATGAGACCTGTTGTCTTTGCAGCAAATTTTTGAAGAAGCAATGTGTGCATTTTTTGATTCAATCTTTTTAATATGCACGTGTCTCATAGTAGTATGAGACACAGCAGAAGCAGAACAAACGACAGAAATGACATCGTCTGTTATCATAAGTCCTTTTTAGTTGAAGTTTTGATGTTTAAGTCAGAATTAAAGGGGCTGTGAGGAGTTTCTAAGTGACCTTACAAAAGTCTCCCTCCTAGATACATGCCTGATTGTAGTCCAAGCAGTGTAGTAAGGTTCACTTGGAAATGAGATTATCAGCACCAATATTACAGGTTATTTCAAAATGCTACTTCTTAGCATCCCGATCAGGTGGAGCAGGACAGGATTGATTTACTGGGCGACTAAGTCTCTACTACCTCTTTTCCACCAGTGCTCGTTTGGTGCTGGTGCTAGTGACAGTGCCAGTGCTTAGTTGGTTCAAATCACATTTTTTCTCATCATCGGCAAAGAGCTGAGTTGGGGCCATGTCATTGCGTAATCATAAAATGTAAGTACCTCACTGCATACATAACCAGGCAGCATCGGCGACGAACGAATGGGGCAGGAGACGGCAACTAAGTTGGCGCTGTGAGCGCTTACAACTACGCTAAGATTTGTTTTTTATTACTTGTTTCCAACCTTCTGCTGCACGGAGTGTGCTCGTCCCTCTTTCTCTTCTATGTGTGTGCGCACATGCATGTTTTTTCATGTCTGTAAAGGGGGCGGATCTCTGCCATGCACAATACAGAGCAGGAAATATGAATGCAGGAACATGAGGCAAAAAAGGGCACCTCATCATGTAAATAATTTAAATAACATAGGGCTGTTTAGTCTGTTTATTCAAGTTGTCTATAAGAGACAATGCATGGCTGCTTCACTTTCTCCTCCAGTTAAAGTTATGAATGAGTAAACGCCAACAAAAAAGACTCAGCAGTTTACCTTTCTAAGAAGGATAAATAACATAAGGCAATTCCGTCTATTTAATAAAATAACAAGATACAGACCAGCGTGTTGTATCTACAAAAAGTTGTCTTTTCCTATGTGAAAGTATACAAAGCAAAAAGAAAAATAATAAGATTCTTTTAAAAGAATAAATAATGAGACAAATAAATAATAAGTTAGAAGCCAGGAAAAAAGTGCACTTACTAAACCACTTGATGTTGGGTTCTACTCTGGCCACAGTTCCTGGAGCCACGGTAGACTGAAACTGTAATGGTTTGATGACTTTTCCTCGATTATTACTGAGGAAAGAACACCAGTGTCAGTGAGAAAGCAGTGACTATTATTGCATACCACTGATCTCGAGGAACAAAATATCAGTATTGCAAGCATATGTTTCAATTTTAATCATGATAGGTAATGAATCTAGAAAAGAAACATGGAAGTATTCACACCTCACATTATTCACAATTCTCTCTGTGCAGCAGCTTTCAAGATCATTCCAAAACAGTGCCATCACTTACCATCTCTGCTTCTGTCTGTACATATTCAGACGCTTGATTGTGGCTCTGTCCCTCATGTTGTTTCCTCCAGCCCCTTTAGGTCGGTCTATAAAGTACATGAAACAGTTTACTTAAAATCCAAGAAGCGGTTCCCAAATTTAAGGAGTTGGTCTGACATAATTCATTTAAACAGCCATATTTGGCGAGGAACTGTCACATTTAACAGATCAGAATTCGTGTTTCCACCTAGACATCCACCAGAGTTATGTTTTGATTAAAGTCATACAGCTTTCATTATGACACTTAGTTCATTCGATGTTAGTGGCTGGTAAAATCCAGAACTTATTAACGTAAAAAAAAAAATCCACAAGTGTCGCTTTCGGAGAATAAGAGTAACTGGCGTGCAGCAGTTAGCATTAGCTGTAAACAAACGTAGTTGCTAATGGGAGTTAGCTTACCGGGGTTGCTGCTGGACGTTGAGGGGTTTATGGAGCTTTTCCCCTTGAAACGAGGCTTCACCATTTTGATATCTTAGTTGGCAAAGCCTTCACTAGTTGAAAAGTAAAAAATGACACCGTACAGTGTCTTGAGGCTGGGGTTTAGTCGATGTTTCTCCCCTTTAGCACTCAACTGCTCACCGCACACGTGTTGATACGGTGAAACAGGAAGAACGTCACCACAAGAGCGAGAACAACATCAACCAATCAGAGCAAGGAGCCGAACCTGAGGTTGGTGAGAGGATAGTGGGAGCGAAACTCCCGAATTTTTATGAGAAATTTACCGTTTTTTTGTGTCAAAGTGATGAAAAAAGTCGATGAAACAAAAAAATTATTATACAGAGGTGAAAATATTAAGTGTAACTCGCAAACAGTTCGGAATAATTATCAGCAATAGGGTGAATGCAGGTAAGCTATAGCACATCAACAGCATACATTTTGGAATTACGCAACGTGTCCACTATGTTCATATGAAGACATTAGTACTTCATCAATTCTTAAGATCCTTACTGATAAAAAAGTTGTTAAACAAAGTGTTTCTTCCCTGGCCTTCGCCAATCCTATGTTTCTTTCCTTCAAATTTTCCCTTGATTTTCCACTTTTGTTTGAATTGCCATTAGATTAGGCATTAATGTCACTGAACCAAGGTTAGACAAAGTGATCAAGGGGCAGACAAAAGACTAAATACTGCCACTAACATTTAGTTATTAATATTCCTTTGGAATAATTTGTTATGTCATGTCATGTCATGTTCCAATGCTGATCCTGGTCCAGGTCATAGGGGGAGCAATGCCATCAGTAAGGACCAGTGGCCACTTCCACCAGCTCCTCTGAGCTGAGCTGAGAAGATACCAAGGCGTTCCCAGGCCAGTCGAGATATATAATCTCTCCACCCTGAGCCTACCCCAGCCTCTCCTCCCAGCTGGACATGGCCGAACCCCCCACTCAAATCTTAAGGTACACTTACATTTTAAATAGTCAGGTAAAAATATTTGGAGGATTAGCTGAACAAATTGTAAGGTTAGCATGGGGAATTAGCTTGTAATTAAAGTCTGTTCATAAATCATTAAATTCTCACAATATGTACTTCTGAATAAATTGTCTGCATCTCTGTCGAACTGTGTTTATAAAGATGTCAAGGTATTCTGTTTAAAGACTATATGGATACATTAGTGATTACGTTCATTATATCATAATGTAAATAGTGTCCAAAATTACCTAAAACATGCTATCCCAAATTGCCATGCCATGTTTGATCATTTAGGACACCAAGAAAATAGCCTTATTTATAAAACATAAACACACCTTAATTTTTAAAGTTTATTTTATTATTTTTTATTTTATTTTACATTTAAACAGCATTCATAACTGTAATCATTTTGACTAGGATACAGAATGAATCCAAAATGTATGCTCTTGTATTGAAACCAAGACAATACATGTTATTTCTCTTACCTTGTATTTTTTTTTTAGGTCAGCTTCCAGTATGACGTTGGCTGTGCCCTCCTGTGTGATGCAGCACCATTTTCATCATCTGATTTCGGTCACCTTCTTCCAGAGTAAGTTCTCTACGTTAACTGCTTTAGATTTTACCTTCAAAAGCAGAAACACTGGACTGTTTACAAATATTTTCTCAATTTACCTGATGTCCAAACTTACTTGAATCCACCCTATTTGAAATCACGTAACTTTCACATCCAAATCCTTGAAGAAATTGTGATTTTTTTTAGCAGAAACTGCAGCTCAGTTTTAAGTCTTTCTGCAAATGGAGTGCTGCTATATTCTGTCTCTCCCAGAAGAGGGTGCAACACAGTTTCTGTCTGGGTAATATCTAAGAGCCAGGCTCAACACACAAGGTCTGTGATGCTGGTTAGGGCTTTTTATTATCTGATTGACTGCTGTCTGCAGTTTGATTATTTGTGAATAACAGCCTGGCCAAAGGTGGCATGAGATCTGGAAAAGAAAAGTGGTGTGGAGCGAGTTCAAAGTGGCCTTGAGGTTGTTGGTCTTAAATAGGTACAAAACAATCTCAATCTTGGCAATGTCTGGGATTTGGGGATTTTGGAAATAGTAGAGCCATGAGTCTAAGTTTCTTGAATCTAGTTTTAGGTCTCAAGACTTCTTTTTCTGGGAGCCGTTAAGTAATAGGTTTTCTGGTATTTTCCACAATTATGAGGCCATAAAAGCCGGGTCAAAGCCTTCTTCCCATCTTTTGGGATGCAGGTTTAGTAGGGTAATAATAAAAAACCCTTTTAATTAATTGTTCTCAAAGCACCCAGAATAAAATTTTAGTGCTCTCTTTGAGGAAATACACAAGACTGTCGAAGTCACTCTGCTGCTGATATTAAACATGTGGTTGAGCTGAGTTAGGTTAAGAAGAGTTCTTGAAGCTTCATTCTTGCTGGGTTTGCATGAGAAAAAAAACTTCCAACAGGAGAATATTATTATTACTTAATGCACAACTGATGCAGATCTCTTTGATAATAGAGTGTTTGAAGGCAGTTTGTCTGGTTGTGATGCTGCTGCTCTAACATTGTGCTGTATGTAACACAAGTGTGGCTCAGGTCCAAGGTGGACAAGTTCACAGAGACTGTGCGGGAGAGGTGCCATCCAGCTTTCAGTTTATACAACATGGAAACCAAGGAATGCTCTCTGTCCAGTTTGATACACATGAAACTGGAGCTGGTTACATCAGCGATCAACTTTAATAAGTTATTTTTTAAATCACAAAGTCAAATCCCCCCCTTTAAACTGAAATCAAAGCAGGAGCAGAGGAAGCAAAAATGAGCTGTTTGGGATTGATGTAAACATTTCCTCTGATTTAAAATCCACACTCTACATAAAGTCTCTCTTACAAAGCATATTTATGCATTGGAATGAATAACAAACACTGTAAAGTCCTTTTAACTAAAGCCATCTTTAACCTAAATCAAATTTTGCAACTGTACTTACAAATCTGAAACATCTGTTCCCAAATATAATCTGACGTAACTTAAATTTCCACGTGTAGCAGCTGTTTTTCAACGTTTTTTGCTCCTTTTGTACTCAATAAATTATAACCTGTGAATGTTGTTACTTTGAATCCAGCACAATTTTTATGAGAGTTTGTTTTAAACATTTGTTTTTTGACTGGTCCAGTTATAAAGACAGAATTTGTTGTTGCCCTGAGAAAATCGTTTCTGTTCATAAAAAGCCACCCTTTCAACTCTCAGTCATTCTTTCATCAGAAAGAATGTAGCTTATATTTTTTTCTGTCCTCTTGCCTTTATCCAGTCATCCTACATTTCACAGCTGCAAAACAAGCTGGATGATCTTCTTTGAAACAAGCAGTTTGCCGATACTCTGACATCAAGCAGAAAACAAATTCATTGTCAGGCATAAGTTGACTTTTGCATGCAGGAATGTAACAAGACAAGGGCAGACGATCCATTTACCAGCTATGACAGAGTGACCACAATTTATGATTGATGCCTCTGCAGTGAAGAAAACACCAGAGTTAAGCTACAAGCAATTCTGAACCAATAAAACTCTTGACAGGGTACATGTGCAGCTTAAACATGATAAAATGATAATTTAGTTGCCAAGAAGTAGAAGAAAAAGAAAATCCAATATTTTAGAAATATTACAATGCTTGCTGGAACATTATTACTTCTGCACTCACGCAGGTTATTCACATTGACTCAGCAGGTGGCTTCTCTGTTCTGTTCTCTGACAGAAATACACTGAAAAACAGCTTTGAATTGAAACACAGCAATGAAATCCAACTCCAGGAAGCAGTCTTATACGTCACAAAACACAATTTATCATGCTCTCCATTTTATAGACCAATATAACTGGAAAAGATTGAATAATAAGGAGCTTCGTGTTTTTTGGCCTTCCATCACAGTGTTTGAGTGAGAACACTCAAGAGATGATGTAAAAAATTTCCATTTAGAGCCTCTAATGTTTGGTCATAAAGCTGAAGAGCTTGGAAGGTAGAGTTTGTTTTTCTGTCTCACTTTGGGGTGTTAGAGTCAAAGCATCCACCTTTTTAGGATGATAGTCATTCAGTTACACAGTTTCTGCTGTTTGGTTCATGAAAGTTATGATGTAGAATTTTGATTAATGAAAATATCTTCTCTGAGATACATTTTCTTACCTCAGGAACAGTGTTTATTTTAATCCCAAAATATGTTTCCAGAATACAAACCTAGTAAAAAGAATCTGGTAAATAAAAAATGTATATTATGTCTTTAGCAGAGATAACTTCAGTGGAGAGCAATGAGAATCATAACTAACAAGTTTACAGCTTGCTGTAAAACCCCAGCTACTGAAGTTATAGGGTACATGGAGTCATTAAAAATAGATTTTAGCTTTTTTTTCTCGCTTAGGCTCTAATAACTGTGGCAGGAATTTAAAGGATTTACCCAAAAGCCTTTTACACACTTTGTATTTGTTATTCTTTTGGTGAGATTTCAGGTAAGGGACAACACTTTTTCTCTGAATACAACACACAGTAAGACAGGGATAAGAAAAATGGGGTTAGTGTGACGGATGCTGCTCCACGAGTCTGTGGGAGTGCATTCAAACTCTCCGTAACTGCACATGTGAATGTGTGCATTTGTGGATAATATTTCAGCTTGGCTCACATGCTGGGTCTCTGCTTTGAGTCAAATTTGGAACACCAGCTAGATGACAGAGCGCAGCCGTCAGGCAGGCTGACTAAACAAAAAGAGAAAAATTGCGCAAGGCCTAAAGGTCGCTCCTCAGCATCGCCTCGCTGTTAAGATTGTTTGCAGTTGTGAGCTAACGGTTCTGCAGAGCATGCTCCATGGCTTAGCTGCAGAGCTACTGTAGTGCTAAAGGCAGATGGGTACTGTGCTGTCATCACCTATTTCATCAAGTTTTAATGTTTTACAGTTGAACGGAGTGCTTGTGAAGAAAAAGGTTGTCTGTGTTAACAGTTGGGGTGCTACAAGAGCAAACGGTCATGCTGATGGTTTTGTTGGTAGGCACAACCTTGTGTTGAATTTAATGCTACTTTGGCATCATAGCTAACATGTTCAACAAAGTCCAATTTCGTGAAGTGTTTCTGTACAGCTATACAGAGTTTTTCATTATGCTATCTTAGCGCCATGTACCAGTACGCTAAAATTTGCAGAGTAATGCTTATAATCTTGATAAATTATTTATGATTTTACTATTGCATGCCCAATAATTATAGTCATATATGGTGGAGCAACCTACTAGATGTGCCTACTGTGCTAAATATTTTGTGATAAATTTGGACTGCTCTCCTACCTTTAGAGCAGTCAGATACATGAAACTTGCAAAAAATCAGAATTAAACAAGTCTTTTGTCTTGTTTATGTGGAACCTTAGATTTACCTTGCAAGTAAAGACTAATATCCTATGATAATGTGAGATATTTTATGAGTCTTTTTTTTCAGTCATTACAAGCAATCCAAGTCTCATTTTTGGTTTCCAATACCTTAATATCTTATTTTTTCAGACTTGTTGAATGAATATATACTTTCATAGTCTATACTAATATAGACCTTTTTTTTAAAGAAAATGAAAAGAAAAAAAGGATTAAAATGCTGGGATTTGAGTTTTTGTAGTGCATTTCCGCATTTACTTGACTAGGAATCTGGTTGCTTCAAAACATCCCTAGTCTGTTACACATTGACCATTCATCCAATAATTGTTGCAACGTTTGTCCGAAAAAGACAAGAAAATAACAGCCGAAGGCATACAATCGAAGAATCTGTATGGGAATTGTCAGAATCAGGATCCATCATCTTCATTGTTCCTACATAAGATGAATGCCATCCAACCACTAAGATGTTTCAGGCAGGTCCAAGATGATGTATAAACTCACAAGCAGTCCAAGATATCCCTGGAGATATAGGGTTTTGGACTTGAGGTTAAAACATGAAAAGCCATTTTCATTGAATACAACATTTACCACTAAGCCAGGGGGTGTGTCTGTGGTTTTGGGCTCCTTGGAAAACTATCAACTCAGCCCCATCACTTCATTACAGCAAAACTTTTTTTTAAACCCTCCTGTCAATCATGAGCCCTCGCAATCATCCTCACCCAGTTGACAGAAGCCATTGATGTCACAGCAACCCAGCGGAATTTCCCAGATATTAAACAAGTAGCTGTCTAAATTTAGTTCCTGATGGCATTTGAAAATATCAAAGTCCATATTATAAGCTTTACACTTGTGTGTCTGTGATGTCACTTCATCCTATTTCAAAGCAATGTGTGAACAAAAAAAATCAACTTATGGAGCTCCTGTCTTCACCAACACCTCATTTATTTATGGATATACTCTCCCTGCCGTCCAGGAGGGGATTAGTCAGATTTTAAGTTATAAAAAGCAAAAAGGGCAAAATTGAGATGTGAGGACTGTGATTTAGTGGAAAAACCCAGCTGGTGATGAGGTGATGGAATATGATGTTTTTCAAGCAAATGTGTTTTACCAGAGCATAACATCTTCTTGTGTTTATTGTTTTACACAAACTGAAATCTTTTACTTATTTAGTTCATGGTTTGTCATGGCTACAAGTTTCACACCTCATAAATCATGGCATAACCTGTTGGCAAGGGCATTTTGGGAGGTGTTCTCCAAGCCTCTTAATGAATGGTGTTTATGAGGGCTAATCTGTGGCATGTAAACTAACATTTGTGGCCGAGATAAGCCACAATGAGGTGAAAACTTATTTCTAAGTGTTTAGTGCAGTCTGTACACTCACTATTTCCCACTTATGTAATCAGTGACGTTCTTTAAAGTCGTCAAATGGATGTGACGTCAAATTCTTCTCTGTTTTTAACAATGAAACCAAAACATAAAAGAAAAAAAATCTGTTTTTTACGTCCTTCTCAAAGTTATTCACATTATTAATTCAATTAAGCTCTGAAAACAGAAAAACATTATGTTAGAGATCCAAGGCTTGCAGATAAAGGAAATAATTGAAAGCAGTTTATAGAAGTATCAGGTTTTACAAGAAGTCATTTAGTTACCTGAAACACTGTGCTTCACTTTTGGTTTGTGTTTTGCTCGATAAGATTGAGATCTCATTGGACACATGTGGGAACTATTACCAGGAAAAGGCCTAAAAGGTCTAAATGACCAAGGTTTGAAGTCAATTCAATGGAACAAGGTTAAGAGGTCACTATCATCATAAATCTCAGTGCAGGTCTGACTACGAGAGTCATACTTGTGTTTGAAAGTTTACCCTTACCTTAAAGCCTCTGAAAATCCGTCTTAAATTTGTAAAAAAGCACATATGAGGTTTCTTTAAGGCAGTGCAAAAGTCAGGATAAGGATTGACCTTTATTACAAAGCACAGTTACATCAAAAATTAAAAGCTGAAAACTGTGGTTTGGAAAATATGGGGAATGACATGCACCAAATACTGTCACGGCTGTGGATCAATTAAACTAAGGTACTGAACTAAACCAAAGCCCCATGTTTTCGAGGAAAAATCAGGCATGACTAGATCCAGTTTAACTCAAGGATGAAAAGATGCAGCACATTAAAATGATTACCTTTTATAACAAGTGTGCAGCAACAGTGTCTAAGGAGCTAAATACGAATACACAGTGAAATTCAAACGCTTTCCAACCCACCAACTTGATGAACTCACTCTTTTTGGTTGTGTGAGCACTTGCTCAAAGAGGCTGGCAGCAGGTCTGTCTTTAGTGAGTCCAAGACAAACACACTCCTCTCGCTCCAAAGTTCAAAGATGAGCTGCCATAAAGTTCAGGCCCTCTTTGCATCTGGTCCACAGCACCGGCTTCACCATGCCAAAGCAGGGTGTTCTTGCAAACGCGGTTTGGATCTCTTTACAAGTGGACTGTGGTTGGGCCATGATGTAAACTCAAAGGGTCAGCTAAAATTGAGTGTTGAATGGCAGATTTCAGATGGGCTGAGTGCCATATTTTCTCCACTTGAATTGAAATAGTGTTCACCGGAGGTGGGCCCTGACACCCCTCTCTCTTCTCGGTGCTCAGTTTTCTGGCCTCATCGAGGCAGCTTGTCTCTAACATTTATCTGCTGCCCTTTCAATTAGATAAGGACAACAGAGTAGCCCGGTTGGGCAGAGGTCTGTGTCACCTCAAGGCTATGGTTGCCACTGCTGAGGTCATGCCATGAAAGGGAAATGGAGCACTACTGTTTCCCTCGAGCACTCTGAAACACAAGTGATTACACTGGCTGATCTGTCCAAGGGTCTCTGGTTGATGAGGATCAAAGGCAGCCTGAAGACCACCTGGAACTTCTCTTGGCAATGGACTGGGCCTGTAGAGGGATGAGAGGCTCTGTGAAAAGGCACAGAAGCACTGTGCCTCTTGTTCTCATCCTGATCTTCGTGAGAACACAAACTCTCTGAGTAAGGAACCTCCTTTGCTTCCAATAGTCCTTTTTTTTCTAAGCTTTCAGTGTCACATTCAAGTGTAATATACCCTTGCTCTGTTACAATACAAGACTGAAGACCAAAACCAAATGGGGTGGGTCGCCATACTTAAACAATTTGTCTCTTTTAAGCATCCTGGTAGGTCTCCCTGGACCCCCATGGAGGCTGGATAAATTGGATAGGGCTTAAGAGTGAAAGAAATTTCACCTTGGTGCATTAAATGCTGTGAAATGAAGAAAAATGGAAAAATACTGAAAATCACAGTGGGACTTAACAAGAGTAAGTACAATGTTGGACCATTTAGCTCTTAAATTCCTATCTTAGGGCCAGTAGTGTGGTTTGGCAGACACATTACCCCTTTTCTACCCAATGACAAACACACCCAAAAGTGTACTCAGTGCAGAAGAGAAGGATACATTTGGTGCTGAATTTCAGGGTGGGACTGTGTGAGGGGATGAATTCAGCTCTCAGCATTTAAGTTGCACTTTGGAAAAAAGGGGGACGACAGAGTGGTTAACAAAAATTGTTCCTGGTGGTCTTAAAACATGCTCGTACAAATCGATATTGCATGCATACTGACAATTTTTTACACATGGCAGCCATGGACATATTCTCAACATGACCATGAAAAATCACTTCTGTTGATTTTATACCAACTGCAAAACATCATATCGAAGCCATGTTATTGTGTCTTAATGCTTTAAAGGGGCTGTAAGGAGTTTGAAAGTGATCTTGAAAAAGGCTCCCTTCTAGATCTATGCCTGATCGTAATCCACACTTTAAAATCAGATTATCAGCAACAACATTGCTGGTTACAGGTTGTTTCTAACTGCTACTTCTTAGCTTCCAGTTCAGGTCGAGCAGGACTGGATTGATTTACGGCACATCTCGTTCTCTATGACAACACCACACGGACTGACAAAGTTGAGTGGGTAAAGGCTAATTAGCCTTTTGCATGGGCTGTATCACACTATGACACAGGGGCTAAGCTGTTTGTGATAACCCACATGCAGCAGTTGTTCTTCAGTGGTCTGTACAAACTTGAAAGTCTATCAATTAAATAAAGAGTGAGGTTACGTTAGCTCTGCTTAGTAGATGACTGACAGGACATAGCTAACCAGGATTTACTAATGTTACACATTACAGACATGTCTTAGAGCACTAGCCTGCTAGCTGCACTAGTTATAAACGGCTACTAAACTACATACAATCTGACATTGTTTACTTGTTGTCACATTAGCCTACACATACGTCTGAGTACCAGGCTGTGGATGTCGCTAACATATAGCCGGCTGCTACAGCGTTTGCTTGATGTCACGTTTCAAACCATTGTGCTACGTAACTGTACAGATATATACCTTTCCTCAGCATATTGTATCCAGTAAAAAGTTGTCTTGAACAAAGAAAATTTGTTTCAATCCAATCTCTATTTAATTCAAAAACAAACATACGCCTCGCTAAAAGTAATTTACGACAGCGTGCACAGACTCCAGGCCACAAGGTGGCGAGGGAGTGCAGTTAAAACAGATCCTTCTCATCGCATCTTCAATGGTTTGCTGCTATGCATGCCTAAAAGATTTGTGTAGATGTTATTGGGGCAGACAGGAGTTGTGGATCTTTATGAGCAATCAATATCAGACTAATAGAAAAAAATGTCAGTCTATATAAAGTACAAAATGGCTCAGATTGCTTCTATTTGAGTCCAGATGCACAAATTGTTTTGATCCAATAGATTAACTGATGTCAAGTGAAATATTTTGATAATATTTATTATTCCAATAACACAGTTTCATCTGATAAAAAAAATGTTATGAAGTGAAAATAAAGACAATTGAAGATTCAGGACTGTGGGTTTTGAGTTCCAATAGCAGTGATTCAGAATAGGTAAATGCAAAATAGCAGCCTATATTGATCTTTATTCACTTACCTCAGCCTTTTTACACTATGTTTGAAAAAACTACACATCACATTTAAAAAAAAATGTGTGAAAAAAGAACAGATCTAGAGTCATCAGGAGCAAAAACATATTAGTGCCAGTATTAACCAAAAATCAATATATTTCTTGTCTAGCTTTCATTTCATTCTTCAATCACATTGTAGTAAGTGACAAACGATGCCTAATTTGATTAACACCAGCGGAAGTAAATGCTTAATATCATCAGAAGTTATCTTGTTGTTTGTTCCACAAGCTCAGGTTTTAAATGATCCCCATTATTGCTGGATGAAAATGTTTCATAACCATGTGTCCTTGGCAAACAATACCGTGTCACTATTGTTTAAATGTTACCTTTAAAGGAGAGAGAAGCCCAGAACAAGCATCAGGGTAACTTTCCACCCCACCTTGCCAGTACGTAACCTGCAGCAACCAGACAGGACAGGAAAAAGCAACAAGGCTTTGTTGGCGCCCTTTTGCATAGCACAAAGACATGTTTACCAAAGTTCTGTCAGGGTCCTACTAACCATGATGCTGATGTTCTGGCTTCAAAGCTAATCATAAAAACAATATCATCTCTGGAGGCTCTTCTTCCAGCTGAGTGAATAACAAGAGGCATTGGAGATGGATTTATTTCCCCTCCAGAACCCCCAAAAGTACTCCGTACTCTTTGACCCCTCTTCCCACTCAGCTTTGCTGCATGTCTGCTGAGCACACAGTGCTTTACGGGTGGCTGGATTGCAAATAGACGACCAAGCTTGGACTGAATAAAAAGCCACTGAGGTCTGTCAATAAGCAGTGGCCACTGTGAATACAACGAAGATGGTCCAAAAGAAAAGATAAACGAGTTTATCTTTCGGTTCCATCATCAATTTCTGGAGTTGCATTTTGAATAAGGAGAGCTGACAAGGCTTTCTAGAGCGATACGTTTGCATTTTGCTTTCCAAGAAATGAACAGAATTAAAGGAATCCATTGAGTTTGTGATTACAAGTATTTAGTGGCTAAAAAGCTACACAGCTTGTTTGAAATTTGCGCAAAACCTCTGTCTTTCAGAGTGGAGCCGTGGTCAGGATTTCTAAGAGATAATAAGCAATTTCTTGGCATGCTCTGTTGGAGCTAAGAGTTTTGTCCACAGTTATGCAAAATAATGATTTAGACAACCAAAGCCTCAATACCTGAGCTCAGAAATAACTTTTTGTGAGCTTGAAGGCTTAGCAAGACAGGTCTTTGAAGAGTTGGTCCTTGGGGGAAGATTAATCCTCGCCTTACATTTGGTGAGAAAACTTGTCTTGAATTTAATGGCCTGCTTTGCTCACCATGTTGAACCTCCTATAATAGCACTCCAAAGTGGCTATAAAATGAGCCCCCCTGCCATGAGCTATATGAGATCTGAAATTTTGGTTTAATCAGGGGAGTTAGGATAAAGAGCTGACCTGGGTTTGTCTCCAGGAGGAACTAAACCTGATTCTGAAGGAATGTACCAGAGCATGGTGTGTTTCTGTGGAGCAGATCAGAACCCAGACCCACACACTATTGTGAAGGGATTATTAGTTCCCATGTAGTCCTTATGCTCTCTAAGCCCCCTTTTCCTTTTCCTTTTCCTCACCCGTCTTTGTGCATGACTCCACTCCCTGGGTCCACTGAGCTGAGAAAATTAGGTCCTGCTTTTTATCGGGATTCATGTCCACTCAATGCGTGACTCAGCATATGGGCTTTGTTTAGTGTTTGTCCGATATTCAAAAACTTTCATGATAAATATGTCTGTTATCGCCATATTCCGACGACAGACTTTTCGAACTCAGACCTTTTACTACCTTGCTCTTTGTCTTTTGTGGTTTTAGTTCAACCTGACCTCCAGAGAAAGGAGCCTTTTGCCATTGGCTGCGGTTTTGGCTCTAAAGCATACCAAGCCAACCACAACACTCTCTCCACAGGAGGCCTGAGGACCTGTAAATTAGACAAGCTCCCCCAAATCCCCTGTTTTCTGATGAATTGACTGAAGCAATCTAATTGTGTTTTCTAACTGGGCAAGCAAAAGTGGGGGATTTGGCATCACTCTGGTAGTCTCACAGCGCAGCACTCCATAAATTTTGAGCCGAGTTTTGGTGTTATTGAGGTCAATTTGTCTTTTCCATCACGCTGTCTTTCAGGAGGATGAGGGGAGATGAAGACACTCCGTTTGCTGCTTCTGTGTTGTTTTGTGCAGGAGTAATGTTACACTGAACTTTACCCAAGTCCTAGGCCTGGTAGCCTATTTATTGGCTCTTTCACGCCTCACCTACTTTCAAAAACATTCCATTATTTGTGCACCATTAAGTCTGCTGTTGATGGACATGTGGTTCCTCAGATCACTCTTCCCAGCCTCCCAGTCTTGGATGCAATTTTGACACGCTTGTTAGTGAATCTCTTCTTTGTGGTTACACATTATATTAGCAGGCACACCCAAAACCAATACAGACTTCACTGAAGACATTTGTACAGAGTATCTGGTCAGCATTGCTGTCTGTCTTCTGTCTTCTCTGTAACATTTTTTTTTCTCATCCTACCACGCATTTGTTCCAGGACAAAATGTTTTGAACTCTGCAGCATTAAAGCCCCAAGGTTTTCTGTGACTGATCAAGATATGGCACGGCTGCATTCATTGTGACAGTGATTGGCCCAGTGGCTGAGTTTGTGGTCGGTCAATTGCTGCAGGGGGAACTTTCCCCGATTTCTAAAAAGCAAATTTATCCAAGATTCGTTCGGAATTTGAGGACAACATTGGACATGACTCCCGCTGGCTTGTCATTATGTTAATATCCATTAGTGTGATTAATATATCTTCCTGTGTGATACATCTCCTTCATCTTATAAAGAGAGAGAAACACAGACAGTTGTGCATGTGTGTGTGTGTGTGTGTGTGTGTGTGTGTGTGTGTGTGTGTGTGTGTGTGTGTGTGTGTGTGTGTGTGTGTGTGTGTGTGTGTGTGTGTGTGTCTGTGTGTCTGTGTGTGTGTGTGTGTGTATGTGTTCATATTAAAGTGCTATGTGTTAAGTATCTTTTCCCCTGCTTCCTCATTTACCCCCAAACTGATCCACATCTGGAAGGTATTAAGTGAGAGGGCTAGAGACCGTGAAAAATTAAGAAGCACTTAGAACACAGCAAATATGTTTAAAATTGAGCGAGCAGATAGGATGTGTGAGCCACAGCATCTTTAACTGCTGGAATGTGGAGCTGGAGAATCATTGGAACACGTTTTCCTCGTTTCCTCTCTCCAGTCCTCAGACTCCTTTATGGTTCTGTTATAATAAGCAGCTGCTGAGTAACACCTTCTATTACTGTGCCATAAAAAAAGAGAAATTCTTCTATACAAGCCCTCCTGGATTCTGTTAACTTTTATTATCATAGGTAGAAATAGGGTCCCTTTTTTACACACTTAAACTCAAAATCAAATCTTTAAAGCACGTTATGATCCTATCCAATGAAATACAAACATATGGTTTTGGATCTTTGTCTAACTTTCATTTTTTAAAGCTCATGTGTGGAACTTTCAGGCTTAAGTGATTTTGTAACCCCCTGGGAACAAAGCAGTGCTTGCCATCTCTGTAACTATCTTGTCCTGTGTTAGATATTGATAATAATACAAGTGTGTGCTCCATTTTGCAGAGGCTAAGGTCCTTGTTGCAGCTGTGACTGCTTCCACTCCCAGTCGTGACTATTTGCCCTTTTTCATCCATGTCTTCCTCCATGCTCTACTCACCGCATTTCATGTCCCCCTTCAGCTTTCCTATCCAAAAAGGCGCAAAAATGCCCGAAAATATGAATAATAGAATAAAGAAATGTTTTTTTTACAACTAAAAACTCCTCACAGGAACTTTATAGATAGAATATTGGGCATTATTTTTAAGGCTTTAGTCTGCCACTCTGGTTTCCCCGTAGTAGTTTTACATGATTTACAGCTAAAAACAAACAAACCCTGTTTTTTCTTACAGTGGTGTTTTAGTAAACCCTTATTTCGGCTTCAGTCTTGAACACTTCATTGATGTGATGCTTTGCAGTTGGTATAAAATCAACACAAGTGATTTTTCATGGTCATGTTAAGAATATGTCAATCGCTGCCAATTGTCAGTATGCATGCAATATCAATTTGTACGGGCATTTTTTAGGACCACCAGGAACATTTTTTGTAAATCACTCTGTTTTCCCCCTTTTTTTCCAAAGTGCAACTTAAATGCTACACCCCCCTGGACCAGCTCTACAAACCCCTCTTCTCTCTAATTGGCTTCCCCTCTCAAGGCTTGCCAAGGGTTCATCTTTGACTACTAGACCTTGGTGTTTGAGGCCCTCGTTTCCAACATGTCCTACACCAGTCAGGAGATCCTTACGTGATGATCTAATCTTTTCAGCAAGTCTTGTGAAAATCTCATGAAAATTCCTTATTTTTAAAACAGACTCTTCTGAGTGGTTTATAGACAAATTCAGGGACTTCTAGTGGTTTCAAAATCTGCACATGTTTAAGCACTGTGACTTTGTATCCATCTTAAAAATATATCCCCTCTTTAAGATAAAACAAAGTTCTACATCTTCAAGTGTCCTTGCTAAACATGAGGCAGCAAATATATTCGACAGGTAATAGATTTTCAACATGATCATTGAAAATGTTAATTTATGTCCATCCATCCATTTTCTATACCACTTATCCTGTTCAGGGTCGCGGGTGGCTGGAGCCTATCCCAGCTGTCATTGGGCGAGAGGTGGGGTACACCCTGGACTGGTCGCCAGTCAATCGCAGGGCTGAAACATAGAGACAGACAACCATTCACGCACACACTCACACCTACGGACAATTAAGAGTAACCAATTAACCTGATGAGCATGTTTTTGGACTGTGGGAGGAAGCCGGAGTACCCGGAGAGAACCCGTGCATGCACGTGTTAATTTATGTATTAAATGAAATATAAGAATATGCACAGTGATGTTCATAGTTTATGCTTTGAGAATATAAATGATAATTTATTAATGGAGTCATACAGCAACAAATATACATGTTTAACTCTTCAATGATCAAAATCTCCACCTGCTTGAGTTTGGGCTGTCTTTTCGGATGTGAGGCAGAAAATAAGATGCCTGCTTTCAAAACCAACAATAACTGAGTTCCTTTTTCCAACAATTCAGCAACAGTTTTTATGAGGAGGAGACTCAAGTGTCCAATTTAAAAGTGAAGTCCATAATGTTAAATTCAACCTGGCCACACAACAGATAATATCAGTCAACGTGCAAACTGAAGGAAACAAGGCTGAAGGTCTGCGTGTGTGATATATGTAAGAAAGCACTGGCAGTCGGTCAAACCCAGCAGGATATAAATGTTTTGTCCAATTGAGACAGATGGGATGAATTGTTGAGAAATCAAGATCAGTGTTTTATTTGTTGCTCTTGTCTCAACTCCTCAAGGTTCCTATTTACTTGATTTCTACATTGATCAAATATGTTTTGATTAATATATACGCTGAACAAATTGTGCTCTATAAAGGATTTGTGGCACATCCAAATGAATCTTCGCTTTTCAATTTTCATTTTGTCATGCTTATTATTCCAAAAAATGCTGGATTGCAGCCACTTGTTGTACAGGGTTGCACGTAGTCATGACCGTGTGTCTGAGGTTTAATTTCGCATCAAATAACTGACAGTTAACTTTGAGTTTTCAAGTCATGAATCACCAACATTTTTCTGAAAGACTGACAAAAAGGTGTTAGTCTGATGAAGTGCAAATTGTTCTGGGCCCAAGAGCTTTCCATTGAAATTGTGCAACTAAATATGCAACCACAGCAATGGCTTCCTTCCTGCATACCTCTCCCCAACTTTCATCTCAGTCACACATGATTTGATTTTAAGGAATTTTCACTCGGTGCCATATCTTTGTAGTACAAACTGAGCTTTTGGTTTCTCGACAAATCCTCATTGGCAACTTCACTTTCTTTGCCTAAGTAATCAGTTATTTGATCCTCCATTGGGTCTGTCTCCTACTGCAGCACTTGAGCTCAATTATTGGGCTGCGAGCAATTTGTAAACAGTTTAACTGACTCTAAAGCCCTTTGGGTGAAACCAAATCTTGTCAGAGATTTTTGTCTTTTCTTTCATTCCACCATACTTGCAGAGTCAAATATAAATCAAATCAGTCATTCTTTGCGGGTCAATTAGGGGTTGTTAGGCCAAATGTGGCGTGCTTATTAAAGGGCCATTTAGGGTGCATATGCCTGATCAGTTCTGCTTTCTGTGCAGCAGGGTGTCATATGGGGTTTTGAATCATGGTGTTTATTGCACAGTGACATTCTAAATCACAAGCACATTCAGACTTCCATCACGCAGCTTCTCTTGCAGTTTTTCATGTGCAGATGGGGAACAAATCCGATTAATGACTTTGGCTCCCAAAGAGCTTTTAAGTGGAGACATGCATGTTCAAATAGTTAGTCTGCTATGCATGAGTGATATAAATTCTCTCGAAGTACCATTATGTGTATCCTGACACTTCAAAGCAATGGGGAGGAAATTTCATATTGTTGAATGGCGACCCCTGTGGACAAAGAATGTATCACTCATCCTGGCCCTAGAAAATTAACCAAAAAACGCTGTTTTGGCTGAACATGTTAATTACTTCACCTGACTCCTGCTCTGCTGCAAGTTTCTGGCATTAATAATGACAAATAATCACTCGAGTCACTTATGGTCTAAATGCTTTTGAAAGTCAGCGCAATCAGTATCAATTTCAGTTTGTCTTGAAAACCAGCAAAAAAATCCTGATTTGGTCTCAAGAGATTTCAAACACAAGAAAACTTAAATTGACATGTTAAAACAGCCAAACTGCCAAGTAGTAAGAAAGTAAAACAGAAAAAAAACAAAAGCAAAAGGCTGAACAATTGCAAACTTAATGTAGTGTTTGTAGACTTGTTGTGTCTCACCACTAGGTGGCGCTTTACCAGATGTGTAGACATTTTACCATACGAAAAACAGAGGCGATTAGGCACATTATCTGGAAGTTATACCTGAGATCGTTCCATGTCCGATACCGAGGAGGAGCAGACTGACATCCTTATTGTTAAGGTCTTTCTCAATTTTTTTCTATTGTCATGCTGATCTAGCTTTTCTTTATTTCCAATGAAGAATGCAAAAAGAAGTGCTTTAGGAACTTCTTGACTTCTTGTTGCCAGACCCCCTCCCATGCGTGCAATATCTTTGCAGACAGAACATTGTATGAAAGAATTACAACAACTTAATGCTTCACAGTGACTCACAGGGCTCTGTCACACATTTCAGTGTTTCACTTTTATCTTTAAGCTTTCTGTAAAAAGCTATCTGGCTCAGAATCATGTATGGGAAAGTCTGCCCCAATGTCAAACCTCTAAATTACCAATATGATGTCTTAATTTGAAAATCAAATCAGAGTAGCCGACCTCCTGTTGGGTTTAGGGTATAAAACTATCGACATGTTTAATATGCATAGGTTTCCTTAAGAATCTGGGGGGATGCTACAAATCCAATTTGCTCCCAAGCTATCACATTTTTCAAACAGATTTGATAATTTTGCAAAGTGTGGTGAGTTTTCAAAGCTGCTAAATTTGCTTTTTTTTTTTTTTCTTTTTTAAAGAAGAAAGAATGCTTGTAACTTTTCCCTAAGAAGGTCATTGCACTGTATGGTGCAACACTTCTTGTCAGTATTGCATGTGGAATTTAGTACTGTCAGCTCCAAAAGTTAACTAGGCGCCGCCCTGTTGGCTATGGCTGCCTTTTGCAGCAGCTCTCTCTTCTTTGTCTGTTTCTTGTCATTTTTTGTCTCTCTTTTGTAATCTTTGTATTTGGATATTTTTTACTACTTTTCTCCTGTGTTTGTCTGGAGATCCTACATGTAACCATGGCTGCATTGTTTACATGTGAACTCAGCTGTTAGCAGCCTGTAGCATGTCAATGCTAACTGGTGTAAGGCCTGATGTCTTCCCACAAGGTGAGGAGAAGGAGGTGAGGACGACGTGCTGGTTCTCAGGTGTGAGCTAAGAAGTGACAACATGGACCTGTCCTTCCATCCATCATTATTGGGAACGTAAGATCTATCTCCAATAAGATGGACGAGCTAGCTGTGCTAACCCAGCACCACAGGGAATACCAGAGGGCAGAGTAGCGTCATGCTATTCACAGACATGGCTAATGGAACATCAGACATCAACGCCACATCATAGTTATCATGGTTTTGTTCAGAAATCATGGACAATTTTGAGAGCCTTATTGTCTCTAGTGGCTCTGCAAGCTGTTACAGTTCAAAGTAGCATCCCCCCAGCCCTCATCTAGGCCCAACAATGGTTTTCTCCAGATGTCTCTTTTTCTGGCCCTGACTTTCAAAATATTTGATTGTTCCATGATGAACACAGACTATACTGTGTGAGCAAAACTGAGTGACACCTTGTTCGCCAGAGAAAGAGAGGGGGAAAGAGTCAACGGCTCGGCAGAGGGAGTACCATGTTAAATAAAAAACAGAGAACTCCTTCTGTCGCCTTAGGACACACCACCACCAATTCTGTTCTTCATCAACAGCTGGAAAGGAAATCCTGTAATCAGGTTATTACAAGCACATTTTTATAATGGAGTCAGTGCAGGTCTTCACATCCTTTTGACACATCAAAAAACGGTTAGATATAAGTTTGAAAAAGATAACATACAAGATTATGACTCAAAGAAATATTTATGATGAGACAAGAATCTGCTCTATAATATCTCCCAGTCATCGCTGCACATTACCACAAAGCAAAGCCTCGATAGTGACTCCACATGTTTTTTTTTTTTTCCTGTGAACGTGTTGAAAGGTATATTTATTGAACTAAGGCTAAAAGGGTTGTTTCAGATGGTTCCGATTCATCAGCCAGATTGGACATCTGTTTCTGGCTCAACAAAGCAACAGGTCTGAACACACAAAAGTATGTTTCTTTTGGAGGGTGTTTTCAAGGGCTCCTCCAACCCTAACAAGTTGTCAAGTGTATGCAACAGGCAGGTATATTGCACATGACTTCCCTCAGACCTATGTGATGGCCTGGTTGCTGTTTCAAACATAGATTAAAGGCACGTTTCACTTGGATTATGAGCTCAGACAGAAGAGCTTTAAAGACTGTTTGAAGTAAGATTGAGGTCTTGAAACCTTACCACAGAAAGAAAACAGTGGTTTGGAAAGTACTTTGAATGAAGTGAATTCAATTAATACATCATGTTAACACACAAAAGAACAATACAGTTTCACAGTAGACCAAGGGTGCTTGTTGTGTTAATTTTATCTTCTTTCAATTCCTGTCACTTTTTTTTTCATTTCTGGTCAAACTCAATGAGGCAAAACGCAATGGAAACTAGAGAAGTCGCAAGCAAATGTCTTGTTGAAATGCTGGTGACCAATGAGAAAATGTGACTTAAAATTGCTAAAAACACTAAAACAAAGCAGTAGCAGTACAAGTAGTAGTAGTAGAAGTAAAAGTGGTAGAAGTAGTTGTAGTAGCAGTATAAGTAGGTGTAGTAGAAGAAGTTGTAGTAGTATAAGCAGTAGCAGTAATTAGAGTAGATGTAGTAGTGGCAGTAGACATAGTTTAAAAAAAAAGTAATAGAAGAAGTAGCAGCAGCTTTTAGGTCAGGTTTCTGCACAAGTTATCTACCTCTATGTCTACACATCAACACCTCACCAAGACGCACCAGCCTTGAACCCACAATCTCCAACTGTGAGCCTGCAGCACTTGCCAATGCACCACACAGTGCTGGTGCCTCACCACAGGGTTACTTAGAACACTACATCAACACATTGTCAAGTCTTTTTCATACTTTCATTATTTCACTGTGTTAAACAGGATAACTGAAAGTTAAAAATGAAAGTCACAAGGAAGAGCCTTTTTCTTTTTCTTTAAACATCAGAAGATGTGTGGCTAAGAATAGAACTTCATAATATGGTTTGAGTCAACAATGTGACAATGATGAATGTGATGCAATATCCTTAAATAAAGTCAGTTATACTTTATTGTTTTGATTAATGAATTGGAATCCAAACAAAAACCTTCTTGCAAAGACAAAACCACACATCTTAGGGACAGCAGGCATAGAAACCCCACACCACGACACACCTGTCTGAAATTAACTAACTAACTAACTACTAATCCAACAGGATTACTCATGAAATGACATTTAAAAACACTGTTCAGTCTACTTTGTACTTGAAGTACTTTCACTGAGTTTAACACAAACTCTTTTTACTGAAAGATTTTTTTTTAATTTTTTTTCAATGATCGACGCTTTCTACCAGGGGACGGCTGACAAACATTTTTACATTCTTTTTGGTTTAAAAAGAAAAATATCTCTGTGCAGATGCAGCAGCTTCCAGATTATCTGCATCAGTATTGCCTAAATTGGAGCATTTTGATACTCATGTACAGCAGGCATGTATATGTTGGTAGAAACAAGAGGCAGTTTTAGCAGCCGGCTATATGTTAGCAACATCGACAGTGCTCCGACGAATCTGTAGGCTAACGTGACAACAAGTAAACACTCTCAGTTTGTATGTAGTTTAGTGGCCGTGTGTATTTAGCACAGCTGGCAGCCTGGTGCTCTAAGACATGACTGTACTGTTTAATGTTAGTAAGTCCTGGTTAATCATATCCTGCCAGTCATCTACCAAGCAGAGCTAATATAACCTGTGAATACAGCCAGAGCTAAAGGCTAATTAGCTGTATTACAATCAGGCATATGTCTAGAAGGGGGACTTCTTTTTTAAGATCACTTTTAAATTCCTCACTGCCCCTTTGAGTCACTGTAAACAAAATCAGTCAACAAGGCCACTATAATGAAAAGTAAAACTTGTTATTTCTTTGTTGTTTTTTTGACTTAACATCTTAATCACTCTATTTCAGCTTTTCCTGCTCTCTGTATTCTCAGCAGTCCTATTAAATGCTGACTCAGAATTTCAATATAATAACACTCTACTGGGAAGCAACATGCTATCTCATCCTGAAGTACAAGTATGCAGAACCTTATTAATGATAATCAGTTTGGCATAAAACTAATAGCTTACATAGATGAAGAGAATCCCACATTAAAGGAGCAATTTAAGCCAAATTTAGGGTTGCACATGTATCCGAAGAGGAAACAGTGTGAGTCACACTGCTTTTCAACAAAGAGTAAAGCATTTGGCTTCAGGAGCAGGGCCATTTCCACATCCCTACAACTCATTCCTTATCACTACATTATCAACAAAGCGTGACTATGGGAAGTGTTTCTTATGATCAACAGTTAAGATGAAAAATAAATGTTGCACTTTTTCCCATAAGGGGATAATGAGGCCTGAAATAAAGTACGACAGGAGGATTAAAACCTGTCTTGATTCATCTGAACCTGTCCTTCAGGTTATGAACATTAAAAAACCTGACAATGCCTGAGTTGAGCTTATAAAATTGCTACCTTTCATGTAAAGAATAAATGTCTCAGTACGAAGTTTTTTTGTTTTTGTTTTTGTTTTTTTAGTGTAGCACTTTATAAATCACAGTTAACCATGAAAAACAAATGAACAGAAACTCAAAAATAAGTCACAACTTAAGAAAGCATAATGAGACACAGACCAAAACAAAACAAGCCAAACAAAGACGGAGACGGGAAGCTACTCTGAGGCTTGTATGTCAGGTCAATTCATTTTGATTAAATTCAGAGAACTTTGTTTATCCATTTGAAATTTGATTTTTAGGAAAAACAGCATGCAAATACAACAAAAAAAGTTTAGATGCTGAGTGAAATGCTGCTAAGAGATAACAGATTTTGATGTTTTGCAAATCATTCAAACCCTTTACTTTAATGAAACAGTAAAAAAAAAAACATCAAATATTGAAACTGAACATTTTTTTGTATGAATAATATCGTTCATCTTGAATTTGACTCAAGCAACACATTCACTGAACAAGACATTTATAGTATTTAAACTTGAATCATTAATCATTCTGGAAACAGACATCAGTATATAAAAAAATTGGATATACATATACAGATTATTTTTATTTCTACAATGCCCATCAATCTGCTTATTTTTCTTATTTTGTTTTCAAAATTCCATGAAACAGGTGGACAAACTGACCAGCCAGCTGATAAACGCTAGTAGCAATAGAGCTAGGTTTATAACATGGCAAAATATCACAGTCTCAACAGCACATTATTTCATCTTTTTGTCTGGGAGTTCACAAAACCAGATAAAGATGGAACACATTTTGTTTTGGCAAAAAACTGTCCAATTCATCTTCTCGTGACCGTTTTAATAAACAACTTCAAAGATGACATAACCCACCTTTTCATGGTAGGGTTATCTGTGTGAGTCATATTGTGCTGTTTTTATTGTCTGGCCTTTGATACGGAAAGTCCAGTCTGGGTCCAAAGAAGCATCTGAAAATAACACGTACATTTATCTTAGAATTAACTTTAATATCTAGACACTGTTGTAAATCTTGTAAATCAGAATGGGCAAGATTACCCTAATAAATGGTACTGAAAAGTTTTACTAGTAGATGAAATGTGGATTGATCAAAGATAACAATAAGTTTCCATTCCAGGAAGGAACACCAACAATTCACTCATGCCAAAGCTTAAGTGAGCTCAAGGCTGCTGACACAACCGATTTTCTATCAGGGTGCTGCTAAATCTCCAGATCTTCATTTTTGTGTGGGTTCAAAAATAATGTGGGTAAATTCCCAGTAATGTCTACGACAGGATTTGTTCAATGAGGAGAGGGTATGTGAGGATACAGTTGAAAAGATGGTAGCTACTTTTTTCTGAGGAAGAATACCTGAGGGCATTATGTGTGGTATCTCAGCTAATGCTATCACACGCTAGCTGACGAGGTTAAACAGCCAAATACAGTCCCTTGCATGTTAGTTCTAACTGCGTGGATGTGATTTTTTATAAGACTCTGATTCTGAGAATGAAAAAGAGTTACTGCCTTCCAACTGGTCTTTGTATCTCTTAAAATAATTACCCATCTTGTGCAAGTAGTCTGAATGGTTTTGTCCACTAGCTTAACTGTGGGCTGTTTTCAGAAAAACAATCAACTGGTGGAGCAAAAGACGTGACACAAAATGACATGAAATCTGCTGTGATGCAGTCCCGGATCCCTTCGAATGTCATCTGACAGCAATTCAGCTCCATTTATCTCTATAAACAGACATCTGCTTGAAATCTGTTTTGAGGTCTCCTGACTTAAATTTCCTTTATCCTTAAGTTGCTTGCCAAACTGTGAAAGATGCAGTAGCAAACCCTAAAGTGACTACACAGAAGGCCTAAAAATGATTCTCATTGCTACTAAGCAGCAAGCTCAGGTGTTGAAAAGACGACTGCCTCTTCGCCTCATCCTAACTCGGACAAAGCTAGGTTGGGTCAGGTGCTCTCAGTGTGGCACCAATGACAATGTTCAAAACTTTGTCTTGGAACCAAACAGGTGACATCACAGAGACTATTATACATTATTATACAGTCTATGGTTAAAAGTCACCCTGCTTTGCTTAGAGCTCTCTTTAAAGACCCTCTGAAACTTGCTTTTCATAATTTAAATTCAGATTAGGTTTCATTTTTTGAGCTCTCTTATTATGTCAGTATTTTTCTGCACATTAGCTGCTGCATGTTTCTTCAAAGTGAAATGTGATTCAGGCCACTGTTTTTGCCATCGCTAGCATGTTATTCAGTATATTTGATAAGAACAAGGTTCTGAGATTATCTAAGTGATACTGTTTTATGACTTCATAATATGACTTAAATTTATTGCTTTTTAAATGAACCTTGGGGGACAGAGTTTTCTCTGTCACGGCCCCAACCCTTTCGAAAGCTTTACCACTTTACATCCGAACTGTCCCAACCTCCCCACTTTAAAAAAAAAAACCATCAAAACCCACCTTTAAAAGAAAAAATGATTTTAATGTATGGCTGCCAAGGAATGAACTTAGTTGTTTTTTTCTTGTTCTGCTTCTTTATCATTCATGTTTATTTTCTGGGTTTTGTTTCATATGATGTTTTCATCCTCTGGAAAGTGGCTGTCAGTGTCAAGAAAAGCGCTTTATTAATACAATTTTTTATTCTTCTCCATCTTGTGATTATTATTATTATTATTATTATTATTATTATTATTATTATATGTCAAGCAATTTTTAGGTTCAAACTAAAGTTATTTATAAAAAACATGCATGGTGCTTTGATTTATTTGGGGAGGAATTGCAGTAATAGCTGATAAATATTTCATATTATCAGAGCTCTCAAATAAAGTGGCATGTCAAATCTATTTAAGATATCTGCTGGGTGTGTGTGTGTGAGTGTGTGTGTGTGTGTGTGTGTGTGTGTGTGTGTGTGTGTGTGTGTGTGTGTGTGTGTGTGTGTGTGTGTGTGTGTGTGTGTGTGTGTGTGTGTGTGTGTGTTCAGATTTACTGAACCTTCCATGCCTCCCACAGTGTGTGTGGGGGTACTACCACATTTCCTCCAGTCATGACGTAGGTCATCAATGTTTCCAAAATCACTCTTCAGCCCTAATGAGACATCTCTCCAGGCATTGCTCACATCATGGTTAGCATCAGATCTTTGGCTTCTGGTTGCTGTTCAAGCTAGCAGAGGAGTTGCGGTTACATAACTGACAGCAATTTTGTATAGTCACGCAAGGCAGTTCAGTGGTTTCGTGCTGACATCATCAGGCAATGCCTTCAGGAATTTTAAATAAAACCTTTTCACTCTGGGTTTTGGTTGTTTTCTTGTCTGATACTTGTCAAGCTGCAACCAGATGAGAATCATTTGGTACAACATGATCACTTGATGACTTAACGGTCTTACAAAGTTGTTCATGTTCATGTTGAATGTCTTTTTTTTCTTTTACAAACATTTGGTTGATGAATTGATTTATAATGCATCATAAGGATCCATAAAATTCAGGTTAAAGTCAGGAAAAGTTGAGCAATAAACATCTTAACTTTTAAAAATAACTGTGAGAGAAAAAAATACACAACTTTGGAAATGTTATAATAATTTTAACAGAAAGTGAAACTTCAAACTCCAGTTGTTTATACTGGCGATTCTTACTTTTCCAATTCCTGAAAGTGTTGCAGAAAATGATGTGACTGATGCCAGTACTTCCACACATCGCTTCAAGCCATTTGTCTGGTAAGTTTAGAGCCTTTCAGATTAACGTGATAATGAACTCATTAGCCTCTGGATGAGAAAAACACATCAGCCGTTAAGAGGGATTCAAGGGAAGTTGAAATAACATCAGACTCCTCTACACCACGGAGGACGTTACTTGTGATTAACACCCTGGACAGTTCCAGAACATCTGTGGGAGGCGAATCACGGTCGAGTGGAACATAAACAATACTGGTCAGAGAGAAGGAGCATGACAGGAGCTATGTAATCCATGCAGCTCACACTGGAAGGGGATGGAGGGGATCAGCTGACAGAATGGAGGAGCAGACACAAAAAACTGGGTTGATTTAATAAAAGTCTTGGAAAAACAAAGGTATATTTTATTACAAATCCTCCTCTGCTTCATGGATTATACTAACTGAAGGAAAGCCTCAGACTAGACCATATATCTCAAAGTTTAATCAGCCTTTAAAGTTCTTATCGGGAAAAATTATTAGGGAAAATTTAACAGAGGAATAACTAGTAAGAAACCATTTAGGCTCCATCAAGGAAAAATTACAATAATTCTTCTAACAAAATCCAAATTGAATGAAAAACCAAAGCTTTTATCTTGATTTGAATTTAAAATGAGACGTAATAGACATAAAAATAAAGATTGCCTGTTTTATCTTCAACAGACGACTATTGCTCAATGTGCTTCCACTAAGAGAAACCAACACAAGCCATTATTCTCAATTGACATTAGAGGAACTTTTATGATAATAGAAAGAAATGACTTGTGGCAAATGACCAAGGGTTAGATTTGAACCCGGGACTCAGCATGGGATGCACCACTCTGCTAAACTAGTTTCCTGATGTGTCAAAATTCTGGTAGTAATATCTACCAGGAAAACCAAAATATGGCAATTCATTTAACTGTTTCCCAAAAAACATTCATCATTTGCTCCAAAACACGAACCATTTGTACTCTTGAATTCCTAATTTATTTCTAAATTGAGCTTTTGAACTTTTTAAAAACAACAGTACGGCTCTGGTTCTGTCTAGTCAAAATAACATTGAAGATTATTGGATTAAATCAGCCTCTCTCCTCTGACAGATCTAATAAATGTTCCCAGTTTGATCCTCTGTGAAATCCATCCCAAATGAACATCGACTGGGAGTACTCTGGTTGGCAGTGCCTGGATTAAAATTCCATTGAAGAAGGCTGTTAAAGTTTTATTTTCAGTGATTGTTTGTGTTGAAGTAGAAGTGCAATTTAAAATATTACCAGATTATGTTTGTCACTTTGAGGTCACATCAGAGGCCGACTGTGTAGGTGTTTTTTTGTGTGGCTGTGGCACACACAGTTAAATTAAATTATAGGTGGATAGTTTATAAGTTGTGACAGGCTACCAATTTCTTTCTTCTTGACTTCAATTTCTTTTTTTTTCTTGACTTGGAGAGTCCTGATGCCATATTTTGGCCCCCATTCTGGACCCCTTAAAAAAAAAATTACTTTCTGCTGATACTGAGTCCCAATCTGATACCAGGTAGCAGAGAAGCACATGTTTCTTTTGTGTTGATATTCACCTATAAATCATTCAGTTGACTATTGTGAAGCAAAACAGACTAAGACTAGACTTACAGTGGATCGGACTCGTTCTGGCAGGAACTTTGTTCTTCAGCCGCTGGTCCAGGCTCTAGTTGATTCTCTGGTCAGTAATCTGCTCTCAGGGAAGAACACATTTCAGGGCAGTTCCACCAGAGATCACAGCAGCTGTAGCAGCAGTCTCCACACTGACATCCAATGTCAGTTCCTTATGCAGAGATAAAACCTTAAAGGGAATGTGGGGAGTTTAAAAGTGATCTTGACAAAGACTCTCCTCTAGATATATGCCTGATCGTAATCCACATTTTAAAATGCGATTATCAGCGGCAATATTGCTGGTTACAGGTTATTTTGAATTGCTACTTCTTAGCTTCCAGGTTAGGTTGAACAGGATTGGATTGATTTTCAGCAGGTCTAAGTCTCTATGACAACACCATATCGGCTGACTAAGTTTAGTAGGGAATAGAGATTAAACACAGAGATCTTTGTTTTTATCTGCTAAAAACGATTTCTTTGACTGATTTTGTAGTGATGGTGGACACTTGAGCCTAACTGTCAAAACTAACAGGAGACTAATTAGCCCCTAGCCCGAGCTAAAGGCTAATTAGCCTTTAACTTGGGCTTTATGACTTAATAACACAGGGGGCTAAGCTTTTTGTGATAATGTTTATTCTAAACCACATGCAGCAGTTTTTCTGCAGTGGTCTGCTCAAACTTGAGAGTCTTTCAATAAAATGAAGAGTGAGGTTAGGTTAGCTCTGCTTGGTAGATGAGTACTGGCAGGACATAGCTAACCAGGATTCACTAACGTTACACATTACAGTCATATCTTAGAACACCAGACTCCCACCTGTGCTAAATATAGACAGCTACTAAACAACTTACAAACTGACAGTGTTAACTTGTTGTCACGTTACCCTCCAGATACGTTGGAGCACCTGGCCACCAATGTCAATAACATATAGCCGGCTACTACAACGTTTGCTTGATGTCACGTTTCAAACCATACTTCAGCGAGTTGTATCCAGTAAAATTTTGTCTGGAACAAATAATTTTTTTTCGATCTGATCTCTATTTAATTTAAAAAAAAACACACACCTTGCTAAAAGTAATTTATGACAATGTGTGGGACCACAAGGTGGTGAGGGAGTGCAATCAAAACAGATTCTCCTTATAGCATCTTCAACTGCATTCTGCATCAGTACCCACTGGTTTACTGTAGGTGAAGCTGGGAGTATTTCATTGCATGTTTAGTCTTTCAATGAGTTAGAAAATGGCTCTTGCATGAACTGCAAGTGGGCATTGGACTGTCTAGGTTCAAATATTTCCACACTTGAAAGCCAGAACACTTGTACTTCATGTGGGAAAGCCGCAGCCAGGTTCTGATTGTTGGACCCTCTTGCTGTAAGGTGGCAATGCTAACCATCACACAGATGTAGTGCTCGTTAAATAGGGTGAATTAATTATTCTGTTCGGCCAAATTGTTCAAACTTTGGTTGACACACACTTCAAAGCCACATCACTTTCCTGTGCACTTAAAGGCCTGAGGTGGAGTTTTAACTCTAAACCATTCTGCAGTGAGGTGGCAGTGCCAGCCACCACATCAACATGCCTGCTTGCTGTGCTTACTTGTAGATATTTATTTACTTTCCAGTTCAGTCAGGCTGTTTACATGGTGGTCAACACTCAAATGTAAGAACGCCACAGCATTCCAGCTCCAATTAGGAAAGCCCTGGCTTGGATCAAGCCATTGACTCTTCTTCTGAGAGGTGCCAGTACTAACCACACCAGTGTGTCATCTTGCAGAGCTTGTTGTTTATATCATTTTTTCTTTCCACATATCAGACTGGTCATCCAAAAACAATGACCATGCTTAAGTCAGAGCAAGACAAAATCATTTAATTCCATTCCCGAACCCTTATGCCCTGGGAGAGAAAAGAGTTGGTCACCTGTCATATGGCCAGGACAGAATCTGCAAAGTCAAAGTAGACTTAATTGGCTCAGGCAGAAGGGATAAATAAATGGGATACCTTTGTGTTTGTGTGCATAAAATACTTGAAGCCACTATACTGGACATTGGTCCTCCCAGTCTAAAAAGTCAGGCTGTGCTCCTGGGCAAATGTATTCTGACAACACCAAGTTCACAATCACAAAGAGCCGATACAATAGCTTTCAGAACCTTACACTGATACATGTTATTTATTCCAGATGAGCAATCTGGGATTAAGTCCTTGACTCATACCACAGTGACGTGCACCGTAAAGCAAAAAGCTTTTAACTCTTTAGATCCTTTTGAACTGATTCAAACTTGATATCAAACATTCAAGTTCCAGGAGAGATAACAGGACACAGAAAGACATAAAATGAAATAAAATAGAATAAAATTAAAGAGTACCTCAGAGGATTGTCTTGAGCTATTTTCTGAAGGGCATGTGAAAATGAAAAACAAGCTTTAGTAATATGAGACAGTCTGGAATCTCGGCATCAGCAAGCAGCCAACTTGTCTGTTCACATGTTTCTTTTTATGATCAATGGAGTAAATGTTAACGGGCGGTTGGCTTTGCCTCCATCAATTTGAAAAAGATCTCTGAGAGCTATTGTTTTATGTTCCACTGGCTAATATAGATCATCTCCTTATTCACCTGCCAGAGCTAAAGTGCAGGTTTATGACATTGAACACACTCACCTTAGAATACCTTTGCCTTTGGGCAGCAGAACTGAAGGTGCACAAAGTAGAACAAACTTTGCTCCTTATACTGTTATTATCTTAAGATATAAAAGCAAATGCGGTTCAACTACCAGTTTATGTTATTGTGCTATGGGTGACTTATCTAAAACTGCCTAATAAAATTTTTTACAGTGCTACAATCTTTTACATTTCAAACTAAAGCTAGCACATTTCCTGCTGCCACTCATTTATACTGTGACCACATTGTGGACATAGCATGATAGTTGTTTTGGTGCCGTGTCATCTAAAGGTTACTCAATGACTGGACTTCCAGTTTAACTAAAATCAGATTAATGATCAGGAAACCATTAACCACTAAAAGTGTTGCCAGATTTAAAACTTGAGACTGTTTTCTGTTATCAGGACCAAAGTCAACTCCTGTTAATGAGAGGAGAGTATTTTGGAACAACTTTTTAGATGACCTGTTTTATGATCAAAATGAGAGACTTGAAAAAACTTGATATATTTTGCTGATATTAAGTACAGACAGTAATGGAGACACAGCAGTAACATGTTTAGACTTACAGTGTGGTCACCTTCTAGATAATAGTTAACTGGCTAAGTATGCCATGAAGGATTTCCACACTAGAGGAAGCAGACCAACACAACAATAATAACAAGATACTGTTACACAGTCCCAATTCCCCAATTTCCTTCCATCTAGCAGCAATTTATCAAATATTAAACAACAAAACCAAGTGTTTCCATTTTAGTTACAGACTGCACTTTCTAAGTGATCTTGAAAAAGTCTCCTTGATATATGTCTGAACATAATCCACAACTTAAAATGACATTATCAGCAACAATAAAGGTTATTCCTAAATGTCTATTCCAGCTTCCTGACTGGACTGGGCTGGACTGGATTGATTTAGCACATCAGTGTCTCTATGACAACACCACGCCAGCTGACAGAGTTTGGTAATAAGAAGAGAGATCTGTGTTTTTCTCTGCTTGAAACGATTTCTTAGATTAATTTTGTGGTAACGCTGTACACACTGTCAGACAGAAAAAGAACAGAGGAGCAGAAGAGAGCTTAAGCATTCTTAGCATTTAGCACGAGTTAAAGGCTAAACTACAGGCTTACTTGTTTGGTATCATGTTCATTCCAACTCACATTCTGCAGTGGTCTGTTCAAACTTGAGAGTCCATCAATAAAATGAAGATTGAGGCTACGTTAGCTCTGCTTGGGAGGAGAGTTCTGGCAGGACAAAATGAGGATTCACTAACATTACACAGCACTAAATACAGCCAGTTGCTAAACTGCTGTTCAAACTTACAAAGTTTGCTTGTTGTCATATCAGCCTGTGGATATATCAGAGCACTGGGCTGCCAGTGGCGCTACATATAGCTGGCTACATTACTACAGTACAGACTTACAAAGTTTGCTTCTTGTCAGGTTACAAACAACAGCGTGACGTAACTGTAAATAAATATGTGTTGTATCTGGTAAAAAGTTGTCATGAACAAAAAATAGTGGAAAAAGGGGGTCCGATCTATTTTCATTTCCAAAAAAACCCACAACCCTTGTTCAGTCACATCTTCACCACAGTGTGCGCAGTGTGTGAAACAGATAGTCCTCATAGTCCCTTTAATGATGATAAAATTTCATTTTTGAAAGTTCAAATGCTGTTAAGTTTGTATTTTTTGACAGAAGCCTGTTTTAAGTTGTCAATTTCACCTTGGTTTGTGAATAAATCCTTCAACTTTGCTTTCCCCTATTATTACTCCACTTTACGCCAAACCATTCTTGGGGAATGTAACAAAATGCTTATTTTACAAGATATATTTATTCTCAAACAAAGAATCTCTGTGTCTTTGCACCACCACACAGTTATCCAGTTTTCCTTCAGGATATATTAATCGCAGTATATCTAGATTGATGTGTGATGCTGGAGGAGTCTACCGAAGCGAAATGATGAAAACTAGTTGCCTTCATTTTCATCTCAATACAATGACGGACACAAAGGAGAGGACAAAGGCATGTGACTATGACTTTGTGCATTCTTATTTGCAGATTTTTTTTAAAACTCATTTTTCAGCAATTCAGGCATTCTGGCTTGAGATATCTTGAAATTAGACATTTTTTCTGGTCAATGTAGCTTAAATGTAGTCTAATAAGACACTTTAACAAGAAACTTGATGAAATCTAAACAAAAACAAAAAAAACTTTTTGGGTAGTTTTGAGTCCTTTAAGGCACTCTTTGAACCTGGAGTCATTTTTATCCAATCACTAGCTGCACCAGAAGCCCTTAAAGAAATAGCAGATGGATGAATGATGGGTTCAGAGATCCACGCACAACCAATATTGTTGAAAAACATTAGAACCAGAAAACCAAATCCTGTCAGAATCCGTTCAATGAGAACCCATAAAGCAGCTACTCTGTCAGGAAGGCAACCTCCAAGAAAACCTTATTACAGACGTGCTGTTAATCTTTCAAAGTCTTGGATCTGAGAGGATTCATTACATCACTGTTTTTAAAAAAGGAAGACAGACATGTTTTACTCCTTTTTTCCCTAAAGGAATGAGCAGATCAGTTTTCATTTACTGTACATGAACATGGCCACTCCACCATGACATTTTACTTACAGTGTCTGAGTTTCACATCTGGATTCATCAAACAGTTTGTTGCCGTCCAGCTTTTTGCCTCATGCATCCACAGGCCTTTTCACTATCTGGTTCAATGACGCCATACCTCAAATCTTTATGACATGAGGCCATCCTTCACCTGCTCTGAGCTCACATTTGCTGATACCATGAAAGTAAAACATATCTTTTATATACTGTTGTCTTGTAATTCAACTCATATGGACACAGATAAAAAAGCAGATACATTCTTACAGTTAGTCTTTCAAGTTTGTCTATGTTGGTACTTTTCTTTCAGTTTAAATCATAGAGCATTAAGATCACCTGGTTTAAATTGTAAGATAATAAAAAAAATGTTTATGCACTTTTCCGCTAGTTTACAAAAAGGGGAAAGAAATTATAAGATTTCTCTTAAATAAGGAGGGGTGGTCACTTCTGAGAATCATGGTTCCTTTTAAAGTTAAAAGCATTCATTGCAGGTCTTGGGTCTGTCCTTGTGTCACATACTGATAAATAAGCCTGAGCTGTGGTAAAAGCTGTTCCCTGTAAAACTGAAATGGCATGAGGGTAGAGATGAAAATTGCTGTGGACTGAATCGTTTTAAGGTTGATTTGCACTGAGCAGTCATTAATTTGACGATCATGCAGTGACTTGCATCACTTATCCTTTTAAGTACCCACATGCCTATCGTGCATAGAGATAAGCCAGTATCCAGGTTGCTCATTTAAGAGCTAATACGGCGAGCACATGTTGGCAGCAGCTAACTCTCTGGGCATGTCATTTCAAATGTGATCAATCTTTATTTTTAAGAAGTGGGATGAGATTCAAAGAAAAAGACTCATTTCAGCTTCACATACATCTTCTATTTACTCGACAGAGTGGCTTATATTGAATGTTTTTGATCATAATGTTGATGTCAGATAAATTGGTGTGATAAATTGGTGTTTATGACAACTCAGCTGGCGACGAGTGTACTGTAAGAAGAGTTCCCTTCTTTTGTAAACATGGCTCAGAAGCTGCATTTTTGTCGTGAAGACTCAGGTTCAGAACATCTGAAACAAAAACCCCAACCATACACAAAATAATGCATATTTCAAATTCTACACACAGTGCTTGAGACATTTAAAAAATGACCCAGGATCAGTTTGAAGATGGAGCAAGCAAAACATTTTGTCTCCAAAGAAACACCCAATTTAACCAACCATGAGTAAACAACATTCAAGCCCATCCATCAACAGTGCCAGCAACAGCAGCTCACTACAGTTCTAACAACGCCACCACTAAAACTGAGTTTATTCTGCTTCTGTGAGACACAAACTTTGAGAAATATGTTTTCATCATTACCAGAGATCAACCTGTCTGATAAGCTTTGTATGTCAATGAAGCAGCTCTTTGATGAGCTGGATTCTTTTGGGGGTTTTTCGGAATCCGAAACAAAATATTTGAATCAAAGTAGCACGAGAAATGTTTTCTCTTCAGAGAAATTCCAAAATGATACGGAAGATGAGGAGAATGCGCCACAAAAGCAATCATCTGGACAAACTTTTGGACAAACTTCTGGAGCTGGTTACTGTTACATCAGAAAGGGCAAATCCAAACAATCATTCAACTAATTTGAAAGTGAATTGCACAATAACTTAATAGTCCTCATTAAGCACTCGTCTTTTTGATTCAATATTAACCTTTAAACATGCTGTTAAATACCTTTCAGAGAATAGAATAGAATAGAATAGAACTTTATTGTCATTGTAGCAAGTACAACAAAATTGAAGTCACAGCAGCAACCAAGAAAACAAAAGTAAGAAAGTGTATAGAAAGTGCAAAAAGGTCCTTAAGAAAATAGAGGATGACAGCTTGTCCATCATTGTCCAGTCAGCCACCCTCCACCTCCACAGGGTCCAGGACTGAGCTTCTTTAGTCATGCTCCATCTCTGTCTCCTAGATCCTGTCTGCCAACAGTATGTGAAGCTCTTCCAATGTGGCGTTGGTGTGTGATGTTAGCTTGGTTAGCCATGTCTGTGAATAGCATGATGCTACTCTGCCCTCTGATATTTGCTCTGTTGCTAGGTTAACATGGCTAGCTCATCCATCTTATTGGAGAGAGATCTTACGTTTCCAATAACGATGGATGGAAAGACAGGTTCATGTTGTCACTTCTTAGCTCACACCTGAGAACCAGCACATCGTCCTCCCCTCCTTATCCTCACCTTGTGGGAAGACATCAGGCCTTACACCAGTTAGCATTGACATGTTTACAGGCTGCTAACAACTGACAACACATGTAAACAATGCAGCCATGGTTACATGTAGGATCTACAAACAAACACAGAAGAAGTAGTAAAAATATTGCTGAAGCCACAAAAAGTGTGGTGTCCATGACCAACAAATGAGCCATACAAAGTAATGATCCACTCCAAATGCAAAGATTACAAAAAAGACATGAAAAAAAGAACAACAAAGGCAACAAAAAGGCAACAAGGCAACAAAGTGCTTGTGGTGGAAAATTAAGAAGAAATGGGAGATGTGAAGTGTAAAAAAAGTGTAAAAGTCATTGTAATGAGTCCAGCTTAAGACCTTGGAGAGTTTTTTCTTAGTTTTGAATCAAAAACATCAGACTTCTTGAATGTTGTGGCATTCTGTGTTGCACTATAACCCTCATACTGTTGTAGGTTTTTTTTTTCCTATTTTTTTTATTTTGTTGTTGTTGTTGCTCTGGTGGCTGTGTCTGGAAATTAACTAGGCCGCTGATGCGTCCAGGTGGAATAAGAATGACTGGAAACTTTGTTGCTGGGCTTGTCTCAGGGCAACCAAATGATGATAATTCTTTGCCTTTCTTTTATTACTGCTTGACTTTCCTTTTGGTCTAACTTTCAGTAATTGTTGCAGGTCATGCTTGAAGTCTGGGTTACTCATGATTTACAAGTTGCTACAACAGAAAATTGGGGTAGGGATTAGCAGTGTTTGCAAACCTTGATTCCAAAAAAGCATGAAGGCAATAGCCTAGCTGCAAAACAAAGCTTCAAAACAGTAGTCTTCAAACCAAAGGGGGACATTACCGTGGCCAAGTCCACTTCATTTTGACTGACTCTGATCCTAATATCCCTGATGACAGATGACCAACCTAAAGAGGCCTGTTAGTGGTCTACTGTTGTTTTCTAACATCTAGGGTTTCACATAACCACCTATCTATCAGCACTTTACAAGGACAGTGTAAACAAGAAGACTAGTCATAGGAATAAACAAAACACAACAATTCAGAGAATTCTTCTGTGTTTACTTATAAAGTTATAAAAGGGCTGCATAGCAGTGATTATCCTTTTTGTTTGGGGATTCCATAATCAGTGTTGTCTTTCTTGTGCTCTTGCTGTCAAACATAAAATTCTGCACTCTGTAATTATTCTTCTGCTTCTGACGCTGAAATAAAGAAGTCATACTCTCCTAGAAACAGACACAAAGAGGTTGATGACAGCTGGAATCACAGTTGTGTCTTCTTTAGTCAAGCTGTATGCTTTGTTAAGAATCCCATTATCGTTCTCTCAGGGTTTAGCTATAAAACTGATCTGAAGGTTTATTTGGACTAGTCAGATAAGACTTAGAGCTCTTACCTATCAGTTAGTGTGTTATTTTGCGAAATGGGAAGAAGACAAAACAATCTAACTGTGCACAGCTGTTGCAAAAATCAGCACTGACTCACTGGTGATACATACAGTTGGATCTATTTTCAAAGTGTTTTTATGCTATTTAGTCAGATGTGTAAAAAAAAATTAAGATCATCTCTGAGATTTGACTACTAATTAAGCCACAGCTGGAATCTTTACTTTCTCAATCAAAAGTGCCACTCTTGGATGATGATAATTGCCCCAACCCTTTGTGACAATGAGCCGAGACATTAATACTCATCGATAAAAAACTGGGCATTTTTTCAAACAATTTGCTGAAAAAAATAAGTAACCACTATGAAATCACTCTTTGGTTTGTAAACTTTATCTTAAATCGTATCTTGCTTTGTGGAACCAGGGGGGGGGGGGGACTTTATGACAAGGAGGACGAAGTCTTTCTCTTTGTTGATAATGCACAATTTTCTTGACTAATCATTCACAGGAAGTCACACCTACAAGCCAGCCTTTTTAACTGGGGTGGCCAAAATGTGGCACTGATGTTTTCAGGAGTGGCAGGAAATATGTTCACATACATACACATGAATTGAAATTTTATTTACTCCTTCTATCCACCTCCTTCATCTATTGGACTACAAACATTACAGTGACAGGAAGAGTTTGACTCATCTGTGACAGCATCAGGCCTAATTTGCCCTGAAAAATCCCCCCCCCCCCCCCCCCCCCCCCCCCCCCCCCCAAAAAAAAAAAAAAAAAAAAAAGTTTTTCCGAAAGTTGGACCCAAAATCCAGTTTTGAGAAAACCCACTGGGACGCTCCTAGGGACCTCACAGATGCACCCTAGAAGTTTGGGAGCCCTCGGGTTATTTTCACAGCAATCAGTGCTGCAACTCCTTGTGTCGACCCAGTACTGCATGTCTCCTCCCACTTACATTTTCTCTTCCCATATAGCTTTCCCTTCTGAAAGGATAAAAAAAGAGGTTTCATATTTAACCTGGAGCTATTCTCCTCCAAATGATGTCTTTGTAATCCTTGTCTTTGTAGTTTTTATGTCTTTTGTTGTAAAGAGCTGGGTGCTGGGACACAAACACAATCAATGTTGAATGTTTTGGTATGTGACTTGTCAACAAGTCTTTTGATTGGTGGGATGTGTACCCATCGCAAGCGAAACTTTGGAAAAATCAACCTCGGTCTGAAAAAATAAAAGCCGCATTTTTGCTTAGCGAAAGAATGCATCGTTGCAAAGTCCGGGTGACATTTTATTACAATTAAACAGTTAATCTACTTTTCTTCAAAAACATTCTTATAACAGATTTTAACACTTTTTTGGGACTGCTGCAAATAAATTTGCTTGAGTATAATCATCAAAGCAGGAGACCGTGGTGACTTTAGGGCCAACGAACAATTTTAAAAGCTTTGTTCCTTGTGCTTAGAAATAGTTTTGAATAAGAAGGTTTGAGGCTGGGGTGGTGGAAGCAAAGAATTGCTGCAGCAGCAGTAGGTTTGGCAGTGTAGGTAGCGGAGGTCAGTGAGGGTGGAGTTACGTTGAATTTCACCGTCTCTTTGCCAGGAACGAGCTAGGATTGGTGTGTGAGTGACATGGAACAATGATTCAATCAGCAGGCTATCATTCAATTACAGCTCCAAGTTTATGACTTCCCCTGTCCTCTAACTACTAATTCTGTGGTTCATTCAAGTCATTTGCTGTCAGACATCTATAAATATCCTAGCCATAATTATGGTTATTTGGTTTTATTCTTTAAAGATAGCAAACACCGCTGCTATGTGAGATTTTAAATTTGAGCCAGACTGTTATTTTGATGAGTTATGTCACTTGGTGACAGTTTGGACTGGTTGTTCTATTTAATAAAAAAACCACATTGGATTCAGATTTTCATCTAAAAGGAGGATGAAATGGTGACGAAAGGCCCGGCTTTGATAGCGACAATACATGGGAAAGTACACACAGTGCTCCCTTTCATATTTTCAGTTTCCTATCAATCAGTTTTTCCTCTGTTTTATCTGTTTCTGTGGGTTAACTTATATTGTGATAGTTAAATTTCTGTCCTTAATGTCAAGCTTTAACTCCAGCTCTACTTTCTTATTCCAGCGCATCTGATAATTGTCCATTTAAGCACCTCGTAATCTGTATATTTTATCTGGGCAACAGTTTGTTCTCAGGACACAATAGCCTGGGGTCATGAGGTTTTCTGCAGATGACTGGGAAGATAGTTGACTTCAGAGAAAGCCCCAAATGTGGTTTTGTTAGTCATTAGGAGGGAACAGAATGTGGTGAGGAGAAGCATAAAATGGAACACATACAAAATATACAAAACCTTTTTTGAATAAATCATTCAAGGGTTGCCCTGTCTGGAGTGGTTTAACTGATTTGAATAACCTTGTTAGACAGGGTTTTTTTTTACATTTTTTATAACATTTTGGGTAGTTGTTACTTTTATCTCTTTGCCGATTTTGTCCTGCACAAATGTAAGAAATGATCACCAAAAAGAGTTTTTCCTCTTGGTTACTAATGGTTAATTACATCAGAATGAACTAAAGCCCTGTTTCCACCATGCAGGTTGCTAGTAGTTATCTTCTTTATTCAGAGGCTCTGTGACGACTAGTCACTTGGTGTTGAACAGGAGTAACATATTTGGTTGGAATCTGCAGTGTTTTTCTGGGGTAAAGACTCAGTTTCCCATGAGCACCATCACCCACTGTTGCCTGGAGACCTAACTCTCGCCAAGGCGTGCATTTGTTTCAGAAGCAGAACTGGATTGTCTTTTCTTTAGTCAGGACACAAAGCAACAAAGCAACAAAGCAACAAAGCAACGTGTAGTTTTGCAGTACTGTTTGAATTGTACAAACTTTAAAAACTTCTTTAGTACTGAAGTTTAGTGTACAGGAGGTAACCACTATCTTTCCAGTGCCTGCTATTACAACAAAACAAGTCCAGGTTATCGTTTTCTTTAGGAAAAAGGACAGATCTTGCTTCTCATTGCTAAACTTTGCCCAATGGTGAAGTGTCATCAAAGGGACTTTCAGCCTAAATCTAAATGAATTTCTGGAAAAGTTTGAACCATGCCCTATAATTTTATTCAGTTAATCTCATTTTAAATCTTGGTTTAGGCAAGTAAGTTTATAAATATCAGACTATTTCGTGATCAGTGACATAAAGTCCTCACAGAGCCTTTAAATGCAACATAATCTCCATTATTTTCTTCTGCAGAAACAACCAATGTTGATGCAGATAGTCCAATTTGCTTATGTGCCATATGTAGAGCCGTCAGTAAAAATCTGAGTCTCATTCAAAACCAGAAAAAAATAGAAACAAAACCTTAAATGAGCTTTTAAAAAAGTTGAACCCCCAAAAATTTGGTGACAGTCAGTGCTCAAGAGCCATTTCCCCTATTATGAGAAGATCTCTTGAGATCGTCAATGTGTCTAAAGCACATATGTACATGAATTTTTCTTTTATTTTAGATTTGAAATACACACACGCTTAGGAAGAATTTGGAGGCAGTTAGTGAATCCAAACCTGCTGTGTCCATACTCTAGTCTGCACTAGTGTTGAGTTTAAAGTATGTTAGTTGTTTTCTGATACTTCAACTAACATTCTATGGTTTCATAAACAGCTTGTTTATATTTTCTTGGGACAGTGCTAATATCTTTTTGATGATGATGATGGATATGATGAACATCTGTAAATCTCTTCCTGACATTCTCGCTGTTTTGCACAGTCACAGTGTTGGCGTCATAAACCTGTCATTAGTCATCATTAATCCCCGGCTCTCACTTTAAACTGGCTGCTCTTCAGTCCGCCCTGGACGTTTCAGATTGCCCATTAGATTGCCTCTGGGAGCCCCTTGGCTTTTTGGCTATGGCAGAAATTATGACCTTAATAAAAATTGCTTTGTAATATTTGCACGCATAAGCATCTTACAGCTGATACAAAAAGACTGTCTGTCTCTGTTTTCAGACTCTCCTGGGCCGTCTCTTGGCAGGCTGGAGCAGATATGTTCATGACTTAACAGGCTGTCAAAGTGACTCTAAAATGTTATGAGAAGAAAGTCCAAATCAGAAGTGCCACTTGTCATTTGGCCTTCAGATTTCCAGATAGTAGTGGCATACACCATTTATGGTGATTTTGTTGGACAGGGCGACTTTGCATTCAGCATATTAAGCTCTGAATCTTGACAATGTTACATTTTTGAGGAGTAATTAGGACGGAGTACATCAGCTGAAATATGTTGTAAGATGTCTTCTAAATTTAAGATCATACTGGAATAACATTTACCAAGACTTACATGCACAGTAAGTCAGTTCACATTACAACGGCGCTAACATATCTGTTCATCTTCAATGTCAGACCTCAGACTGCAGCACAGACTATCATTAGGATGAAGTGATGATGTGTACAATCATTTTGGGGATCTGGCTCTGTTTATTTCTTGGCGTATCATCATAAAAGCAAACAGCCTGCACTCAAACTTCATTCTCATGATAAATCCTTCAGCAGGAGAAGTGCAGCTAAATGTGGCTGGTGTTTATCCAGTAGTAACATTATTGATAAATGTCAGTCTCGGCAACAAAAAATGCTGCACTGCGTGATCTCCAAGAATTGCTATTTATGGCCCTCTGTTGGATTAGCAAGGAAATGGAGACTTTGCTAATACTCAGTTTTTGTAAAAATATAAACGCTGATCATGTGTTGAATCCTGAATTTAATCTTCTTTTTTATGTTGGAGACAGTTGCAGGATCTTCTGTCGGCCCGATTTGTGAATCCAAAGCATACAATACCTGAAAGGCCTCACTCTACCACAGAGTTATGCTGACACAAGCCTCATGTTATCTGAAATGTATGCAAGCATGCATTACATTACCAGGGATAACAATGCACTTAATCATATAGATTTAAATATAAATGTCCCAGGCTTGAGTCAGGTAAACAAATTCTTCAGAAAGTGATCACCTGAAAACTGTTTGTTTTGCAATTCCATGTCACTTTCTGCTCTTTGTTTTCTACATTTTATTACTGAGTGAATTAGAATGATGATCATACTTTTTTTCTTTATTCTGTAGATGTCACTGTGCTGTATATCTTTACTCCAGACAAAGGCATTTCCATACTCACTGGGATTTACTTGGTTGAATAAAGTTTGTTAAATTAAGATAGTACGAGTTCAGTAAACTTCTAAAAAATTCCACCGGCACATACAGAATTCAATTAAATCTAATGGAATTTTCTGAAGACAGTGTCAGCTTTGACTTTAATATTGTGGAGGAAATATTCTAAGACTTTAATCCAGGATGAGTTTATGGCATGTTTTCTAAAAGTCCACCATAGAAAAAAACTCATCAAATAAGTCAATACTACTGCATTTATTTGTGGATTCAGATCCATCACAGTTTTAGGTAAACACTTGCACAAGTCCAGCTCAGGTTTTTCATCTCTCAGTGAGAATTGAAGGGGTGTGGCCTGTAATGCCCGCTGGCAGAGCTGAGGTTTGGATGCAAATATCGCGGCGTTATAACTCGACTTGACTGAGTTGGATGCACTTCGACGCACAAAGTGGATTTAAAAAGCGCAACTCGCAGGAGCTGCAGGGCAAACGCGCGTTCTGACTTCAGAATATTCACGAAGTCTGACACACCGACTGTTGACGGGAGATGCACTTTGAATGCATGTGATCTTTCACTGGAGGAATTCATTTTTTTTTAATCCAACGCGCACACTTTTTAGATTCGTGCATCCTCTGCACAGCCTGTTCGGAAGTTGCTTTAAAAATTTACCAGACATAAAAGAATGCAATGATATGTGTTCTTAAATGATGACAGAGAAAGGCTGCATGGGGCTTTCTGGTAGGAGGGGTTGTTTGTGAGCAAACATGTAAAGGACTTTTCCATTATTAAAAGGAAATTGCCAAATGATCAGCATTACCCGGGAGCACAGATGTAAAGGTAAGTTAATACTGATGAAATGCTGTGTTTTTATTAACATCCCTGTGTTTTTACTGCTGTTATTAGAGTTAAATTTGATCCAAATGTAGGAAGTGTCACAATCTGGAACAAACGTTACTTAAATCTTGACATTTGTTAACGAAAAGTAAGTTTACCTCATCCAAGCAAATAGAAAAGGCACTCGTTTTATTACATAATATATTTTTACATTCATATTTTTAAAGCTTTATTTGTGTATTAATTAATTTATTTTAACTGTAAAAGTTGGACTTCAGTATCAACTTTCTTGATCCTAACTTTATTTTGTGGTTGATACAATTTGAGTTTAAAGTCAAAATGTCTAACTTTCAGCCATCAGGAGCACTAATGTAAATTCTTTCACAATATTAGATCAAATTGAAAATCATAACTATTCCTTTTTTATTTTATTTGGAAAATCTTTTTGAATTATCTTGAAGTACTTGGTGAAATGGAAACCAAATATTGGAGTAAGATAACATTTCCAAAGAGTTTATTTTTTCATAACTCACTTAACATCATCCATCCATATGCATACTCATTGTATACACAAACATCAGACTGGCTCCTTGACAGTATCTGGAGCTCCATAAATGTCAGCCTTCCTAGCCTCAAAGTGACAGGCAGGGAGGGATGTGGAAAAACAACAGGACAGTGACGTGACAGCAGAGATGCTGGACGGGGGACAGGTGGAGATCTGCACTTGATTTCTCTTCTCCCCGAGGAGCAGTGCAATGCAAACAGCTGTAATCCAGGATGGTGTGCGAGCCTGCGAGACAAAGCTGAACTGGGCTCAACTGAGCTGTGCAGGATCAACCCTCTGACTGCTCCTGGAGCGCTGCAGGCTTTAGTCCGACATGAAAACATAAGAAGAAAGAGTCTGGTGGTGGTTTGATTGGAGGAAGAGGTCAGTGATGATCTGGTTTCAACTGCTGCACATTTGACCTCAAACTTCTTGAAGTCTTTAACCAGAGGAAATAATTAGTAAAATGTTTGGGGCTTCTGTGGGTTCTGGTTGTGCAGCCAGGTGATTCTCCACACTCTAAGTTGGAACAGGCGACAAAACAGATTTTGTTAAAAGCCGTTGACAGCATGGGCCTGTGCATTGGCATGATGATTACTCAGGCTTAATTTTATCTTAGATTAGCCTCAGTCAGTGCCTAATTCCCTTTTCTCTTATTTCTGTTTCGTTTTAGCTTTATGGTCTTCTCCCTTTTCTATTTTTACTGCAGGCAAAGACGTCTAATACCACGAGAAGTTACGGCTAGGATGTTAAACCAGAGGTTTTACAAATATCAAAATAAACTTAACATGAACAGTCACATTGACCCACAAATTCCTGTTGTTTTCTTCTCTGCACACGCGAGCAGCCATACTCAGGGAGCAAAATGTGCTCATTTAAATCCAGAATTTACCACCAAATTCTACTTTAGGACTCCATGCGGTAGATGCCTCTTAAAAATAATTTCATTTTGAAAACAAGTCGGTTTTGAGGTTAGTGTGGTGCCACATGTTGCACAGAATAGGGAAGTGTCGGCTCCAACATTTTGGTCATGCCCGTGTGAGGATAAAGACGTTACGACGCATGAACTCACAGTGAAACCTCTTAAGGCTTGGCCTGTTTTATCTTTTACTTGCCTTCCGTTTGGTTGACTTGTTGAACACATGCCGCTGTTTATGTCCTGTCTTCAACCTCCCAGTTGGTGTGTGTGCGTGTGTGTGTGTGTTTGAGGCTTTCTAATGATCTCTGTTTTCAGCTCTTATTTGTGTGCCAGAAAGTCTTAGGGTTCAGTCGGAGGCTCAAAGTTCATCGACAGGTTTCCTCTGAGCTCAGAGTTGTGGCACCTTCTAGAGTTCAATAAATTCCCAGTGTGGGGGCTCCCTTTCAGAACTTGAATAATTGATAGATCAAACTTAGGACTTACAAAGGAGGGCAATTTAATCTCCTGACTATTTGATGAGCTGGGCTTAGTTTCAATGGACTCAGCTGAATACGTCTGATGGTGAGGGAAGGCTCTCAGTTAAACGGATGAGGGAGCAGGAACAGGGAACTTTGAAAACATACAGGTGCCACATGTTGCCTGATGAGACAAATGCTTGTGGTGTAGTATGTCATAAAAAAAAACCTTACAAAGAGTACTTCCATGAGTTCTCTCCGGACGTAAACAGCCTGGTCTTGTCTCCTATGTGCGTGCTGTGTGAGAGCAGATATGGATGAGCTGAGGTGGGCTTTTGGCAGGTTGCACAGTCGTGGGAGTGCTGGGTTATGAAAGAGTCTCTGGCACAGGTCTTGAGTTACTCAGTGCTGGAAAGGTTGTGTTCTGAAAGATCTAGAAACTTGGCATTATTTATGGTCATTGCTCTTCCTCGAGTCATCAACAGGTGCACAATTCTTTTGGCTCTTTCCTGTAAATAGGACATTAGCAGAGAGGTGTCTTTGACATGATAAGTCATTAAATGTTAAAAGGGAAATAAACTTACTGGTGGTGAAGGATGCTGAGTTGCTTTTAACTTTGTAGATGATGAATAAAAGTAGATTTGTCCCCTGTGAAGCAATGCTGAGGAATTGTTATGATCTCAACTATGGGGGTTTGAGAAATGAAGTAAAGGTGCAATAATGATGTGAGATTCTTTTCAAGACTCTTTCTTTTTTACGTTTCAGATCTGAGAATTATAGCTCAGCACAAGAAAAGGTGTTCAATGGGTTATTTCAAAACAGAGTGACCAGAAAGTGTGTTTCTTAATGAGAACAAAGTATTCATGCCATCAAGCAGAAGTCCCTCTCTGAACGTATGAAATATTATGGGTCAGTTTAACTCAAATGAATTTGGGGACAGCTAAGCTGCATTTGTTTCATACTTTATACCCTTCTGATTTATATTTATACAAGCAAAGTATGTCGCCTGTTGAAATGTTTAGACGCACCAAATGGCATTGTCCTTAGTGTGATTCAGAGCTACAACCAACTCAACAGCCAAATATGGTTCTATTTTTCTTTATTGAGCTGCGAGGGAGGACCTCCCATTGCTCAGAAGCTAACATGTTCTGTGTGTCCTCTTCACACAAGAGCTGTAAATACAGGCAGCGTATGACACTATCTTAAAAAGGATCTCAGCACCAAATATGACAAAGGCCTTCAGTGTGTGCACAAGTGTGTTGCCTTCCCAGAGAGACTTCACTGTAGTTTAGATAATAAACATACTCAATTTATCATTCGAGTCTAAATATAGCTGAAATTGTCTTCAGAACAAAGTGCACATGGTTTATGGTTTTCTTGCATGATGACTGATTATGGCAACAACGGAAGGATTGTTTGAATTACAGTCATGAGTTTGTTCAGATTACAGACAATGCTTGTTGAGTAAAATGATGCATCATTCTTCAATATATGTCATTTAGGAGAAGTAACACAAAATTATCACATTTGGTTAGAACTAAATGCCCCTACTTAAAAATGACACAAGAAGTACACAACATTCTCTATATCTAACCACTTGTCCTTTCCAATGCCAAATAAACGTTTTAAATAGTGTAAATCTAAGGTATCCACCAGTTTTTGTATCACTACATTCTGTCAATGAGCAAGTGAAAAAACCGACATTTGGCAACATTTCAAAGCAAACTTTGTTAGCCATTTTGGCTGTTTACATTACCATTTAACTATTTCCTTACTAGTTGGTTAAATAGTTCTGAAAACATTCACTAATGTGTCATATAACAACACTAAATTGTAATATTAGCTATCAACCATATCCTAGCCAATTTAAAAATATTAGCTAGCAAGAGTGGCTGCAGCAACCAGCCACTCTTGCTTAGCAGTTAGCTATAAGACAAACAAATTTGCTAATTTGAAATATGGACCCATCATCCCATGGATATTCTTTAAATATGGCCTTTCATGTGCTGAAAAAAGAGAGAATTAGAGGAATTACACAGATTTGTCAGATACTCTTAGAACTTACAGCCTTCAACAGCTTCAAATTAGCCACAGTTAGCTTCCCACTTCTTAGCATGGCATCAGCAGAAAACGGCTCCTGTGTGACTGGTCAGCAGATGTTAGTGTGGTAAGATATTTTTTTGACAGCACCACTAAAACATTACTGTTTGCTCAATTTGTAATCTTGTTGGAAATCTTGTATTTTAAAGTCTGGTTATTAAGGCTGTTGATGCAAACATGACTTATGTTAGCCAAACCTTTGGCTAGTTCATGCTTTGCACTAGACTTGTTTCAACTTTGACTGAACAAAAGTTACATAACAGCTTGTCATTAATATAACACTTACTGGCTTTTCACTCTTATGATAAAACATATACAAACCATATGGTATTAGTTTGGTCAAGATTACAGTACTAAAGCATTTTTTCTTTTTCTACTGGAAAAGCAGACTGAAGGGAAAATATTAAAACATTGACCTATTCACTCACTTACGCTGTAAAAATGAAGAAAGTTGGGTAATTCAAAATTCAAGGCAACTGTTAGCGCTTGATTTTAAAATTTCAAGGCTAACTAAAAAGTTTTTTATTACTTGTATGTAAACTTAAAGTTTTGAGTTCTACATTCTAAGAATCCTGTAATCGAAAAGTTGTGCCAGCTTATAATATTTTGTTCAGGCAGTGTGCCGTTCATATTTTTAAAAACGTCAACTTTTGAGTCCTAGTGTATGCAGAGTATGGGAGTATGCAGCAATTGTGTTCAGGCTGCACTTATGCTCACGCCACACTTACGCTAACGCCACACTTCAGTCTTGTCGCACTCACACAAGTTTATGCTGCGCTCACTCACTCCGCTGGAGACCCTGTTCTTTGCTGGAATCTACTCAACGTCATACCCATGCTGCAAACCTCAAGCCTATTTATTGCAGTTTTACCAATCAAATTTGTGATACGAGACCAGCTTTACACAAAAGTGTAACATAGGGGAGATAACTACTTTGAAGTAGTTTGCAATACAACAGAAGATTTTCTGTTAACTTAACCAAAAGTCATCTTCAGGCCAACAATTTGGAGTTTTTATTTTCACAGTGTGGTTTTATGGGTAAGATGAAAACACTGATAACAACTCATATTTTATTGAACATATTTTGAGCTCTAACCAGCTGCTTGTTAGCCTAATTTAGGTTAGCAGCTAGAATGAGGGGACCATGACCTAGCATAGCTGTATTCAAAGAGCCTCACCCCCCAGCAATCCAAAATGTAAACCTAAACAGGAATAGAGTAACAAATAATTAAAGCTTTGGTATTTTGATGTCACAAACTATGTCCTGGTTAGCCAGTTACTTTTCACCTCTTTTCTGATCATAAGAATGCTAGCCAACTAGCCAAAGTTTTAACAAGCCAAGAAACTATTTGAAGCAGACACACCATTCATAGGAGAAACACATTGTTCTTACACCTACGTTTTGTACTGATTAAGCAAATATGATATAACATGTTAATTAGTGAGCTTTATTGGTTTTTGTAGACAGAATTTCTCACCTTTGGACAGTGCTAAGTTAGCGGTTTCCCTCGGTTTCTAGTCTTTATGCTTAGCTAAGCTACTGAACTGCTGGCATTGGCTTTCTTCATGCATGACAGAGACAGAGACATCTCACCTGAACATCTATATGTGTAAATCATATTAACTTGATTTTTCTGGGATGAGACAACTTTCTCATATTAAATAGAAAACAAATTTAATGGGATTTTTTTCAAACAAGCTTTAAGTTGGTCTCAGGATGGACAGATATTCAAGCTTGCAGTTCAAAACAACAAAATCTAAAAAATTCTAAAACACAGATAATAGAAAATATATATATGTAAAAATGATTTCTATTGGACTTGGTGCCACTAAATAGGAATTACTTGAGATTACCAGTCTCCTCAGTTGAGTGAGAACAGGTCACACAAACATTGAAAAAGGAACAGACAGTCAAAGTATGTCTTGAATGTAAGTTGCAATGACTTTTCACTATTTTTTTCTATCTCACTCTGCTTTCTTTTTTCCAGCAGGTCTTGGTAGAAGCAAATGTGTTTCCATGCACAGTCAGGAGCCTGGATCCCCCTTTTTCCAATCTGCAAACCTTCATTCTCGTGCGTCCTCAAAGCATCTTTAATAGGACACATGCTCTTGTGTTGAGGCACTCACTGAAATCAAACCCTCCTGCTCCAGCGGGTTCCCTGTCTCCCCTGCCAGCCCATCCTGAGCTTCATGGGTTGAACCACCAGAAGTTCAATCATCTCCTCTCCATTCTCTCCTCCTCTTCATCCTCTGCTCAGCCCCTCCACCCCACCTCCTCCTTCAGTGATGGCTCCTTGTGCCCTGGGCTTGTTTAGACTTGTTACTGCAACATCACCCTCCACCACACAGACATGCGGCCGCAGCAGCCTCTAGAGTGAGAGATCCAGAGAGACAGAGGAGGAGGGGGGTGAGAAAGAGACAGACAGACAGAGGAAGAGGGAGAGCGGTGCAACAAGAGAGAGGGAGGAAGGATTATAATCCGTCCCAGCAGCAGAGGGATCCACCTGTCCCACAGAGGAAGGGGCCCCCCCACCCTGATCCATCTGGTCGCAGGGGGGGACCCTGTGTGGCCGGGAAGGCAGCAGGGACTATGCAGCTGGGACTGGTGGCGCTGGCAATGGTCTTCCTCAGCTCCATGGGTCACAGCGATTCGCTCAAGCTCTCCAAGGCGAGAAGGCAGAGACGGGGTGAGTTCTCCCTCTTTCACAGCTTGTTTTTATCTCTTTTTTTCCTTCCTTTTTTCGTTTCTGTGCTCTGAGTCACGGTGGTGGACGTCTTGTAAACATTTAACAAGCAAAGTAAAGATAACACATTGTTTATTTTCTCATCACTCTTATTTGTTTTTCCTTGGCGGGTTATGTTAGGTTCAGTATTTCCCCTGGATGGCTCTTCTTTCTTCCTCCTTTTGAGATCATGCCTCTCTCAGTTTATGTAAAACTCTTAGGGGTATTAGGGTTGTTTATAGAAGGGGGTTTTGATGGATTCACCCTCAAAGCCATCACTCTTTTTGTGTCTGGCTCTGTGGGCACATAATGGACCGAGTACCTGACAGTTCTAAGCTCTCAATTGGACCGTGCTGCCTCTGTTGTTGTAAGCATTTTTCTGACCTCACGCAACCACAAAGATGGTGCTCAGGCCGGCTCGCAGTATATCTCCGGACCTCGGAGCCACGGCGCTGGTGTTACTGTCAGCTTTGGAATAATTCTCTCTTTACACACGAGGAGCTTTCAGTCACTGCCAGCCACAAACCCAACCTCTGTGGAGGAGAATTCATATAATACCAAGACTGGCCACAGAAACAGATGTGGTGTTATTAAATCACACAAAGTGGAATGGAAGAAATACTTCTTACTGAAGTTTTTTGACATAAAAGTAGAATAATTTAAATGCATATACCCTTCAATATACATGCATGGTGACTTTAAATGCTAGTGCAGATTTCTATGTGCCTTTGTAATGTGAAGAGAAGGATTTAGGTCACTAGATATATACGTGAGCGCCCTCTACACATCAGATGGCACACATCAAATATCATCAAATTGAATCTTTAATTCCATCTTCCCTCCAGGTTTGAGAAAATACTTTCTTTTTCTTGTGGAGGAGGATTACCCAGACAGCAGACTTTCTCTTTTTCACTCCACCACATGTTCAAACCAGTTTACAGCACTGCGTTTGAAGATTCATACACTCCCCCTGAGCTGTGGTTACTCCCCAGAGGCCATTATTACGGTTTTATTAGTGATTGTGAGCAATATGACCTGTGTGTAATTGCCACATTTGAGTTTACTGTGTCTCGCTGCTGGTGTAATTTGTTAATTGGAGAAGTCTTTTAACGCGTTTTACTGTGTGACTTATCTGTGGGAGGCAGGACAGCAGATGGATTACTGTGTGAGGATTGTATATTTAGCGCTGATACAGTACAGGACCGTAAATCAACTCAGGCCGCTGTGGTTTTGTCTCGGAGCAGCTCAGAGAAAAGGATGTGCACTTCGACACACTTTCCTAAAGAAGACTATTTTACAAGTCTGATTTTACTTGAACATCCGTGTTATTAATCATATTTTATGTCTGCTAAAATATTTGCTGGCTCATAACTTTAAAAAAAATCATCTTAAGAAAGATTCTTTTTAGAAATTGAAACTCCTGATTCCAACTTCCTGCATTATTGTGCTTCCTTTGTTGAGCACATTATAACTTAAATTTGAAAAAGGGGCTTCAAAAAGTATTTTCCCTTTGGCATGAATTTCTGTCTTCACAGAAGTGGTGATTAAAAGCATAATGTCTCTTTTCTTTATACTATTGCCTACAGTTGGATGTACTTTAAAAAAATGAAAGTAATAACCGGATTGCAATCATCTGCCTGGTATTTCAGAATTCTCATTTTTCGATCCCATCTGACTGAACCTCTGCGTGATTTTTTGCTGACTGATTTCGACCGGCTCATAGCTGGCTGTCAGCCCCAATTACTCGGGTTTCTCCGAATGAAAATCTGTTAAGGATCTCCGGCAAGCAGTTTGAAGTAAACAGTGAGTAACTGCTCAAACAAAGATGTTTGGCCTGGCCCTGTGTTAGATGAAGCTGTAAGCATTAACCCCTGCTTGTAGGAGTGATAAAGTGCTGGCAGGGTTGTGGCTGAACATGTGCACATTCCTGCAAAATATTAGCCCTCTCTGATGTTGTTTTCAGGCAGAAAAAGAAAAAAAGATTCACTTTTTAAACCTTCCTGCAAACAATTTATTTTCTAATGTGATGTTTCATTATGCTGCTCTGTTGCCAACCTCCACCTTAGTCTGACTTTCCTTTTGTCTGTGTTTCAACAGTTAGCACAGAGGGGCCGCCATCTTGCCCCAAAGGCTGTGACCGATGTTCGGAGTATAACGGCTGCATTAAATGTAAGCCCAAGCTGTTCATCTTCCTGGAGCGTAATGACATCCGTCAGATCGGCGTGTGCCTCGCCTCCTGTCCCATGGGATACTTTGGCATGAGGAACCCAGAGGGCAACAACAGATGCACGCGTGAGTTTCCCTCTGAATTTTCAACTCTTGACAAAGTGACATTGTAAGCGCCACTGTGCACCAACGGCATGCATCAGTGGGAACGTTAGATTTGTAGATACACATCTGGAATCGTCCAAATACAAGCCGGCTCCAGTTAGCTCTCTGGCAGCGACTTGCTCTGAACAAGTCCACACAGCTGATGTCAAATCAAGCCAGCATTGTAACTGATCTGTTTATCTTTGGCTTCTCATCTCCTGTTTATGTACAAAATTGTGGTTTTTGAAGAAGCAGAGGGATATCCTGCTAGCTTCTTTGTCTTGTGCAAGACCTAAATTGTGGATGCAGAAAAAAAACACAGGGATCCAAATCAGTGTTCTCCTCTTGCAACACTCTTTATTCTTCTGTTATCCCTCTTTTCTCAACCAATCTGTGCTTCTTCTGTCACGTTCGTAATGGAATGAGGTAAACCCATAATTACTGAATAACTACTAAATAGATGCAAGTGGTAGATAATGAGGAAATTGCAGTAATCACTTGTTGCAATCTGTCTGCTGTTCCCACTTATTGCTGTGAAAAGGACACAAAATACCCAACAACTCCTGGCAGGTATTTGCTGAACTGGAGGGAAATCAGCGTGTTTAATTGAACTGATCTCCATCATAGTTGGAGATTGGTTTGGCTCATTTGGCACTCTGTTTAAAGGGCGTCCACACTCACAATATTCATGTCTGGCTTGGTTGGTTCCCATAATTTTTCTTTAGGAGTGCCAACATCTCTGACTGTTGTCTGTTTTCCCTTACGTGTACGCTGAAAAAGGGGATGGAACTAAATTCCAGAAAACATTTCTAATGCGTTGTTGTTTGTCTGTTTTCAGAGGATGTCTGTGTTTTTTATTCAGTCCTTATGTGTCGGGTTCAAGCCAGGCCACAATCCATGTTTGTTATGTTTTCACTTTTTCACAAGTATTTTATCTTATCCCTTCTAAGTGGTCAAACACATCTCTGAAGTAATGACACAGACTGTTTATTGAAGTGAGAGTTTGTCTGAACTTCTGACGCCCTTCCTAAGTCGTAGGTCCAGATATGTGGTTGGCATCAATATTCACCACCACCCTGTAATGATTTTCTGCTACTGGAAGAAAAATGCAGGATAACACTGCACATTCCCCAGTTGAATAATATCTGTCAGATGGATTAGATAATGCTTTCTCTCAAGTTTAAAGAAGTCAGAAAAAGAACAATCACCTAAATCTGATTTCAGTGGTACTTTATGTTTTTAAAGGTTGATATTTCTGATAGAAGATTCTTGCTGTGATTTTTTTGCCCCCGCTGGCACATTATGGTGCTGAGCTTAATCCCTTGATGCCTGTTGTCGCAAATTTCCAACATACCCTGTCAGGTCTTGATGCAGCTGAAAAGACCTTTGTATCTCTTTATTACCTATTGATTCATATTTTACACATTCCAAAGATGGTATCAGATCCACTGTGTTATTTTATATTAGTCAGAGAATAAACTTCTCATGTCTATAAATATAATATAACTTAACTATAACTATTGTGGGTACTGTACTCAAATTTACATTCTGTACTTAATTTGACATCTGTAAGAATACAAAAACACATAAAAACAATTTATTTTTATAATTGTTAATTAATTCAGGCAGTTAGGGGTTAGGATATTTAATCACATTTTTTTCTTATTCTTTATGTGGATTTATTTTTGAACTCAGCACATCTAAATTATCGCTTAAATTATTACATTATACCCCAGTGTTAAATTATCTGTATCATTTTTCAGTCGTAGTTTGTTCTTCCTCTGTAAAATCTTTATGGAGGCCCATAGTGGCTTTCCTGAGCTATTATCCAATCATCTAACTCCAAATATTTCACACTAGAATGCCTTTAGCAACATTTGTTTTACATTATAAGGCTACAAATGTCAGACTGTCAAATGTGGCGGTCATGAGCTTAAAAATAGTAATTGTGAGCAGGACGTAAAAGCTTTTCAGTGAGGGTTCAGTTTTGGATCGTTTCTGGTCTCGGCATAGGACCAGCTGTAGAGTACACATTCTTATGTTTAACACACATAAGTACAGTTATTTTACATCCAAGGATGTGATGAAAAAAGACTCAATAAGAATTCCCAGATTTCCTCCTTTTTTGCTTTGTTTATCCTGAGAAAAATGAAGTGTCTTTCAAGATGGGACCAAAGCATTGTGGAGTCTTCTAAGATGTCTGGTTTATATCCTCCCGTGTTTGCAATTATCCAAATTTGTTTGTTTGACGGGACAGTTTAATGAGTCTGAGGTGCTGAGAAATAGGCTGTTGAAAAGACATGTGAAGCCATATACTTCTTGTTGGACTCTTTCACACCCACTTCCCAAAGAAACAAGGCCTGCCGTGCATGTGTTTTTAAGATATGAGTGCGGCTCCCCCCTTAGCAGACCCCATGTTGTTTAATCACTAATAAATCTCTCAGAGGAAGTACAATTCAAGTTCATTTTGTCTTCTCCGAAAAGAGTACGCTTTTTTACAACCAAAACATGCGATGGTTATTGAGTTAGAGAATAGAAATATTTGGTAAGTGAACATTAAAAACCAGACGCAGACTGATCCCCCTGTTTTATGTCTCCCTTTGTCTTGCAGAATGTAAAATAGACAATTGTGAAGCGTGCTTCAATCGCAACTTTTGCACAAAATGTAAGGAGGGCTTGTATTCTCACAGCGGGCGATGTTATGTCAGCTGCCCTCCAGACCAGCGCACCGCCAATGAGACCATGGAGTGTGTCGGTGAGTGACCTTTGACCTTTGGCCTTTGCTGTTTACTGATTTCAGACTCTGGGCTTCTCTTACAAGCTTCTTTAATGAGCCAGACTACATCATTTCAGGGCCCTTTTTTATTTACTGAAGCCTTTCAGTGAGATTGGTGTGAGCTGAATTTTCAATCAACTTTATTGAGCAGAAAGTTGTGTTAGACTTTCAGGGTCTCAGAAATAAAAAGCTGAATCACTGATAAACTTAAATTATCAGCATTTTGTCTCTGATCTCTTCCCGTCTTTAACTGCTCTTTTTTCTTTATTCAAGTTATTTCCTTAATGCATAAACAGTATCAAAAGGCAGATATTTTCCATTATCCAGTAAATTCACAGAGGCTTGAAAATGACATTTTATGTTGGCTAATATTGTTTGGAACCAGTGTTGCCACAGTTACTTTGAAAAAGTAATCCAATTACTGATTACTGATTTCTCCTTTAAAAAGTAACTCTATACTTTTCTGACTACTTGATTTTAAAAGTAACTAAGTTGGATTACAAGTTAGTTATTAGTTGCTTTCAGAAGCTGCTGACAACACCTGCAGCTACATAATTTGGCAAAACTGTGCATACAATTAAAATGAATAATAATATGAGTCAGCATGTTTTGTTTTAAAGTAACATGCAGACATTGGTAGTTTCAAAATGTGTACTTGACAGTTAAAAACAAAAATATTCATTTTATGCATTTTGAATTTCAAATACAACTAAAAGCTTTTACAGTACTATTTTTGGTACACTACAGCTCTGTTCAGTTAAAATTTGGTTTAAATTATATTCTTTTTAAATGCTTTGTTTTAGTCTAGTTTGGTTTCCATTAGTTTCATTTTTTGTTTAAGATGATCCTGTATTGTAATATAATAAGCAAAAATAAATGTTGCTGGAGTATGGGCTCACATAATCCTCAGTACCCTGCTCGAGGCACCCCAGTCTAAAAAGTCTGGGCACGCCCCTGCTTGCCACCGAGTGCCTCGTTGTAGCTTGTTATGTTGCTCTGCTCCTCAGCGGATGGATTTGTGCTAAAAGGAGGGGTTAACTCATTGACTAGAGAGAGTTGCAGAGAAACACAAGACTCACCTTTCCCCAGGTAAAAGTCAAACAACTTCTCAGGCATTTATGGCAGCAGTGCGCTGCTCTCTCTGATTGATTCCTAAATGTTTCAGTCAAAGATCTTAAGCTTCCAGCTCAGGGTGAACAATGAACTGTCATATTGTCATCTTTAGCTGACAAATTCAAAACAACGACTGTGTTTCTTGCTAGAAAACACGCATCTCTCCTCTCCCCCTCTGTTTACCTTTGTGTTTCTGGCTGCTATTACACATGAGTTGTTCACATGCTGAAAACAGGATGAACACACGACTCCTGTCACTCCCTGAGACGCAAGAAAAAAGCATATAGATTTTTTTTACAAGAAAAATGAAAAGAAAAGTAACGCACAGTTTGGATAAGATTTGGATAAGTAACTTTAATCTGATCACTGGTTTGGAAATAGTAACCCGTTAGATTACTCTTTACTGAAAAAAGCGGTCAAATCAGAGTAACTCATCACTATTTGTAACTGGAAATAGCTTATGTTGTTACCACTTTACATGTAGCAGCTATAAGCGGTGTGGTTCACTTTCAGGTTTGTAACAAAACTTAAACTCTTTTTTTTCTTCTCAAAAGAAACAGAAAATATGAAACTGCTGTCAGTTTTTGAAATTACTTAACCTCATATCGCTTTACTAAAAAATGTGCCCAGTATATGAGATGTTGGTGCTGAAAATTATTCTCACACTACCTTTAACTTTGTCAATTTATTTATTTTTTTCCCATTTAGGTCAGCGTCCTTCAGAGTGTGAATTAGGCGAGTGGAGCCAATGGAGTTCCTGTATGAAGAAAAACAAAACATGTGGATTCAAAAAAGGCTCACAGACCCGGGTTCGAGTGCCCATCTTGCAGGTCCATAGCCCGGACACCTCACCGGCCTTTGTGCCCTCGCAGACCTGCACTCCTCAGACAGAGAGGAGAAAGTGTAACGTGCCCAGGACACCCTGTGTGAGAGGTAAATACAAAGAAAGATCCACTGAGGAGGAAATGAGTGAAAATCAAGAAATATAGTGCTCAGATTACAGACCAACAAGCAATAAAGTCCATGTGCTTCATGAAATCTCTCCACCAGTTAGCATGATGACTGATGGAAGCATTACTCAACATCCAAAGTCCTGTCTTCCCGCCAGTGCGTCTTTGACCCACAGCGTGTTGATTGGGTTTGGTTTGGCTGAGCTCTCAGAAGGATACAGAATCTCTTGACTTCTCAGCATGTAAACAATAAACTGCGACTACGAGCCAAGCAGATGAAGGGCGGGCATTACGCACTGCAAAGCTGGACGAGGATCAGAGCTGGAAAGAGCTATTTGTTCTGAGGACCGCTGAAGCGTGAGGTTTACACGGCCATGACATGTTTGCTTGGGCTCTTATCATCTCCACGGCAGCTTGCTCTCCAGCAGGTTAACAGTCTTTCTCACCAGTCAGTGGCTATTATCAACTCTCATAACAGCTCATTAGTCGATCCTGGCCTCTTTTACAGCTAAGGCTAATAAATGAAGGATTTGGCCAATTGGTCCAGAGTTTACTGGAGTGCAAGAAAACAGCAATGACTCCTCTTATTTTTTTTTTTGAAAGATTGAGTCCTCATTCGAGAAGGGCTCAGATATTTAGCAGCGTCGGAGATGGGACGATAAATCTTAGAAAATTTTGAGTTCTCACCATGGTGTTTTTTCTTTTAATCAGCGAAAGATAAATTGCTAAAGAACAGACGTTAACAAATTGTGTCTCTAATTGTCGCTATACTCTAATCTGTTTGACTAAATGCGCCAGTTTTTACCAAAATTGGAAACTTGTACTTATTTACAAGGGCTAAGTGAGCTGTAAACCAGCAGCGTTTAAAGTCTTGAGTAGACAGTGGCACGCTTAGGGGATCTCTGCACGGCAGCAACATTGCGTAACAATATTTTTTGCACAGTATTGGCGACTGTACAGATGTTGCAACATGATATGCGGGGATATTTTTGAGTAAACATGGAAGCCTGCATATTCAAACACTGTCCTCTGCTACAGAACATTTCCCTTCAGGGAGGATGAGTCTAAAGAACTGAAAATGATCTGACATTGTCCCATATAGATCTGCGGTCATGTCTGGAGAATGGAGGCAGTTCTTGGTTTGTCTGCCTGAAGTAGTATAATTTGAGAAATAAGAAGCAAGTATACATCGTCTGATGTGTGTATCATGGAAATGATTCTCTTTCATATTGAAATGGCATGGGTGATGTGAGGTATCACCTGAAAAGCTTATCATTTCCATCAAGATGGCTCCAACTTTTCTTATATTCTTCAGCTACATACTTTAGCATGTAAAGAAGTCACATGTTTCTGCCAAAATGCACAGGATTGAGTTTCCCTCAGTGAGGTAATTCATGGGTGATGGTACCACGACTCCAGTGAACCGGTTCATCTGAGTAAACTCGCTTTGTGCTACAGAGTGCAGCTGTGGATTCATCTGTGGGAGTTGGCTGGCAGGCGGGCTATATAAAACACAGGGGGCAGACCTTGTATAACGTCGGTGATTTAGTGGTCTGCAGATCTCACGCTTTGTGTTGATTTGGCAGCAAAATTTCTCCCCCCCTTTTCCTGAAGCTCCACAAAAGGGTCTCACGCGAAAACAGGATCTTTTGGATGTGTTATTGCATTTGTCAGGCAAAACTGTTTAGCTTGGATGGAGAGGCCGTACAATCAGAGCTGTCATAAACTGATGGAGTCCCCCTCTTTTGGCTCCATTAGTGATTTGTTAGAGGTGTAATTAAGTCCTTACACAGATAACACATCAGCACAGATGCAGAGAAGTGTGTGTGAGCACCCTTCACTTCACTCAGGCTCCACTTTCTCATATTGGGCCTCATTGGCATGAATTAAAACTGTTACAGCTCAGTGTGGAGTGTCTGTGAATGGTGCCCACACAAGCTCATGAATATGTTTACTAAGTCAAGAAAGACACAAATGATGAAGATGCTGGACATGAAGTCATCTTGTTCATCGAGCTAACTCACAGAAGTGTTTTCTTGATTCTGACACTAACAGCTCTCAGAAGAGATGACTTCTTCCTGTTTGTGCACTACTGTGTGAGACCAAGCCTTCTTATTGTCAGGAAAGCAAATTGTGACTCTGCATGGGCCTGCGGTGAATAAATGTTTTTGTGTTAGGTCTGTCCACATTCAACTATATCGAATCCATTTCATCACCGTATAATGATTTTCACTGGCTGTGTGGAAACATGTTTTTAATGAAACCCGAGACGCACTCTACCTTCAGACTTGCTGCTATTTTTTTTTTTTTTTGCTTTGCATTCAAACTGAAGAATCATAACTGTTTGTACAGCAAGTTTAAAAAATGCTGTAGAGAAATAAACACAGACCTACAGTTATTATTGCATTGCCGTAGACAAACATGGTGGCGCCATAAGGCCGTGCTGTTGTCAACTGCGCAGTGAACACTGTCCAGCGCTTGGCACGTGTTCACTCAGTTTCCAGGATGTGCAGAGACTCTCGATGCACAAGCTCATAACAAACATCCTCCAGCGTAACTACACTCCTCAAATATACAAAACTCAATACTTTGAGTGCTGCCTAAACAATAGCCATCTGACACCAGTAAAGATGTCCATATCCACTTTGTGACAGCTCTCCATGGGCTTATGGGCCATTATTGGGCCCTTGACAGTGTTTAACTCATTATGCCAGAAGTGGTTTCTAAGTGATTTATATGAAAGATAATTGAGGCACTTGACTTTGTTGAGTGCACTTAAAATTCATTCTTGTGCTAAATTTTGAGATCCAGATTATTGCTAAACTCTCTGTTCTCTGAAATGGGTGATGTGTGGGCGTTTACCACTTTGAGATAGATATTTGTGTTTATTCTTGATTTATTCTCTTAAATGTTAGAAAGGTGTAAATCCAAAAGCATGACTGCCAGCAGAGATCTGGTTAGAGATGTGTTTCTATTTTAAGTGTAACTGGAAAGTTGAAAAAGCTAGACTAAATTTATACTTGTTGTGTGGGGATGGAGATGTCACAGTGAATTGTCACTGTCACCTTAAGGCAGTTGCCATTTTGAAAAGGCTAACTCAACCCAGCTTTGGGCAAAATGTATCTTAGATGTTTTTGAAAATACGCACCAAAAGTTGCGTCTGTCCAGCTAAAGAAAGTTATGATCAGTCCGCTGTGAAGTTTTGCATTTAAACACTGGATCTAATGGGGCATCCTCGTCGCTTTCAGCCAGCCTCAAGTGGACGCCCAAGGAACTGCAGTTTTTCTAACTTTTGCTCGTGATGGGAAATCCATATCTTTTTAGTGATCAGGATCATTGGGCTCAGTTTAACATTAAAAGCCAGTTCCCAGACAACTTCACTTTTACCATATCAGACATTCGTTGCAATCTTTCAAACATTTGGAATTATTCACTATAAGCCCAACAAACTACCGTATTTTAAGACTAACGCTATTTTACGTGATTTCTGATATAAAAACATTACGCATTAGTCTGAACAGTCAATTTCCCATCTGATTGGTTCCACAGCACACACAGACACAGCACTCAGTGCGTGCTAATATTGTGGGATGAGATGACCCTTGGTGTATTGAATATTAAAAACAGGGTGTCAAAGAAACATCTCTTCAAAAGGGAGCTGGCTTGTAAGGTTCACGTACAAGAGCTGTCTCTTTAAGACGAGTCATTCTTGACTATCAGATCACAAACTTCTGCTTGCTGTATATTCAAGACTCAGCAGAGGTTATAGCTAGAAGCTAATGTCAGCTGTAGAGTTGTTCCATTACCAAGGTTGGTGTTGGTATTTGGTACTGATATCCCTTTAGATGTGTTAAGTTTTGGGTATTGCTGGTCTGTGCAGTGATGTGTAGCACAAATTAAACAGGTTTCCCAGGAGTTATCTTGTAACAAGAACAAACAGTTACCAGATACTATACTGGAATCAATGCTAGTCTAAGTTGGTGACTAAAGACACAACAATATAAAATACTGGTTCTAATATCCTCTCCTATAATATCCTCACTTTAGCTTTGATTTCATGCTGATTTTTAGCTGTTCGAAGGTTAAATGCTGACTGTTTTTTGGTATTTGGTAATTTGTTAAGGTATAGAAGAAATAAATGATGGTGCAATTGCCTATGCTGAGCATGCATTTATTATAATACTTGGGTTACTCTGTTTTATTCTCTTTTAGATTTGTGTATTCAAATTTTTACTCAATATTTTTTTTATTTTTTAGATTTTAGTTAATTCTACTTTGCTGTACTGTATTTTTCACTTTCTCCTATTTTAAACTGTGACAAACTAATTTCCCCCCATAGGGATCAATGAAGTCTTATCTTATCTTATCTTATCTTATCTTATCTTATCTTATCTTATCTTATCTTCTCTTATCTTATATTATCTTATCTTATCTTATCTTATCTTATCTTATCTTATCTTATCTTATCTTATCATCTTATCTTATCTTATCTTATCTTATCTTATCTTATCTTATCTTATCTTATCTTATCTTATCTTATGAAATATTCAATTTTATCCTGCAGGGTACATGGATATTTGTTTTAACCTCCTGGAAGTTAACCAGTCTTTATAAATATAAATTATCCTACTCACATAGTACAGGAAGAGTCAGAGGATCACTGATTGTTTCTGTGGAGAATAAAAGAAGAACTGTTCAGAAGTTTTGCTCAAGTCTGAGTCAGAGACTGCTCAACTATTCACCTGACTGACTTACAAATATTTAGATTTTACCACAGAATGTATGATTTTTATTTATCTCGCTGCTTGTGGCCCTCTATCTTAGCTGCACATATTCCCACTTCCCTTCATGAATAGTTCTGAGCAGAGATTTCACAGTTTACGTTGGTTTTGCCCGTATTAAAAACCACAGAACCACATCCACGAGTCCTGATCCAACACACATCTCTTATCATCGTCTCTCATACCTCAGGAATTCATTATTTTAACTTTGTTTAGCTTAGCGGAGGCACTTGTACATACAACATCCGATGATGACGGATATCTCACCAGAGTTTATTCAAGAAAACCAGAGGAGCGACCATTAATCATAGTTTTTCTATGCATTGTCATTTCAGAGCGGAAGAATAAGGGCGACCGGCAAGATGATACAAACAGGAGGGAGAGGGAGAATTCACGGGGGCGAGGACGAGGAGGAGGAGGAGGAGGAGGTGGTGGTGGCGGCGATGGAGGGGGAGGAGGGGGTGGTGGAGGAGGAGGAGGAGGAGGAGGAGGAGGGGGGAAGAGGAGAAGAGGCCAGAGCAGGACCACCACTACTGCTCCCAGCATCACAACTACTTCTGTCTCCTAAACTCCACCGCCTGCTGGACGGGGCTGGGAGGGAAAAAAACAGAGACTTCACCCCCCCAGCAGCGGGCATAGACTGAGAATAAAGAGATGAAGAAAAGGATTTAAGCTGCTATGCATTGTAGAAGATGCAAAGAGAACTGGAGGAGGATTGTTGCAACACAAACGGCTGCTCTGGGATGAAAATATCTGGAAGATACTGGTGTTTCAGTCAGAAAGACTTGTTGACTTTGTCATCATGAAGAGACGGATCATTGTTGGACTGCTATGTTGACATGTTGTAATGAGACACCTTGAACTGAGAGAAGAAACAAGAGTGTCAAACGCAGCGTTCAGACCTAAAGTCTGATTACAAATGAAGACTCCCGACCCATTTTAATCTCAATCTGATCTTCATTTGTTTTGTGAGAAAGACAAGAAGCTAATGATTGGTATGAAATCTTTTTTTACCTTTATTTCTTATTGTGACATGAAAAAAAAGAAAGGCACTGGAAATCGTTTGTGGTTGCTGATGACAGAAGGTCTTCTATGTGTTATTTTGAGAATGGAGTCTTATGACAAAACAATCCGAAGAAGACATGAAGAGGAGGATTACTGGGAGCTCACACAAACTCTTGCCATTTGATATCTTATTGTTTGTTTCAAATTAAATGTTGGTGTTTGTAACTCTGCACAGAAAATAAGGAGTAAAAACATGATTATCTGCATGTGTACGAGGCTGCATGTGCGTGCCTTTTGTGCATGTGAAAAAGGAGTGAGTGCGTGTGTTCGTCCCTACCTGGGTGTTTGTGTGCTTTGTATGCATTTCTGCACAGAATCCTGTTGTTCGTCGACGGAACTTTGATGTTTGTACATGTGTGTTTACGTTTGCACATGTGTGTTAATACTGGTCTCATAGATTGAAGGAATAGGATCTGAAACAAGAGGAAGGAAATGTAAATCCACAGTGATATATCAAATATGCAGTAACTACAAGCCACTGATTATTATACAAGCCATCCAATCATCAGCTGCTCAGTAACCATGTCTGTACGCAACAGGGTCTGAAGATTTTGCACAACTATAATGTTTCCTACTGCTCGAGTTTCAGAACAAATATAGCATTTAACATGTTTATTCTTTTTAAGCTGGCGTCATGTCATCGCAGACACAGAAAAATGTGTTTTTCTTTTTTTCTAGGATGTTTTTTTCATGGGGTCTGATTGCTTCACACAAGGTATTAGTTTCAGGAGGAGTTACACACTACATTAATCATTCATACTATAGATTGTGATACTGAATATGTCCAGCTGTGCTTATCATCATCAAACAAAAGAAGTATTAGTATCATCATGTATAGCTTATTCTGTGAAAGCCTAAATAAAGTTGGGATGAAGCTGATGAACATTCAGTCATATGATCTCTACGTGTTACACAATTCACACAGACTGAACAATTCTGAAAAAACTTACCATCTCGTATATATTTTACTCTTTTAAAGCTTGTCTTCTTTGGCCTTGTGTCCAAAGTTCCAACTGTTTGTACTTGCAACAAAAAATCTGCTAACCTAATTGCCAAATCCTGGAAGTTTAACAAGTTTGATGGTGCAAGAAACACAAGAAATAAACAGAAAATAGGTTTAAACAAACCCCAAGGATTAACCGGACAATGAAAACAGAAACAAACATGGTTTAGACACACTGTTTATGTTTTATTTTTGAGCTTTTATGCCTTTATTGAGAAAATAGGACAGTGGATAGAGCAGGACACAGAGACACACTGTTGGTGTGAAGTCCTCCACTTATTATTAAAAACAATCCCAGATAAAGACGAGGACAAACAAACAAGTCAATTAAAAATACATAAATGTGACAAATTACAATAAAACACATTAAAATGAAAGAATAATAAAATAACAATGGATTGACTTGTTTGCAGCTTGTCAGAAAAATTATGTTTGTCCAGTTGTTTTTATGGCGTTAATTTTGCAATATACTTAGCAATGAAAGCCAGCACATTCTCACAACAAAATATGAACAAAACTCTGATTTAATACCCAACATGCAATGAACAAGAGTTATTTTAGTGTGAAAACTTTTATAAATGATGTGAGGTTATAGATGAATGCACAACAGGACATAAAGGGAGGTTAGTCTTGATTAATCAGAATTATTTTCTTCTTCTTTTTTTAATCCCAGATCTGGGTTATATGTGCTTAGTTTGAACTAAAGGTTCCCATCTCTTATTCTCTGACCTGGAATCTGGGTGTGATGTTATCCATCCCCAGTCCAGAGCCCTCAGTAGTCGTAGCATGTCCTATCTCAGGCTGAAGGAGGCCATCTTGGGAGGTGGAAGAGCTTCAATGGTGTGATGGTCCCGATCAGCAGCCAAATGCTGGCGCCCAGGAGGGGGTCGTAAAAGCAGAGACAGAAATAAAAATTAATGGCGTGTCATAGCCAGAAGGGAGGGGGTATACCATGCCTTGGCCTTACAACAAAACAGCCGTTTCTCATTACCAAAAGGGAGGGCAGGGGGAATGGTAGAGTATGCACCGTAAATTACACATTCATCGCTCTTCCTGACCATAAATTCTTACCCTGGCTCCTTTGGACGGGGCTCTCCCTCACCTCCCACTCTCTCTTTTCTTTCTCTCTTGTTCCCCACTTCCATATTTTCCAAGAGAAATGAATGGTAAATCTTTGGAGTATATGGATGCCCTTTGAATTGCCAAGATCCATAACACTGAATGATTTCATTACTTTGGTTTGGCCTTTAAGACGGACCCCAGGGAGAGTGTAACGACAATGGAGAACACCCAGTTCATGTCAGCCTGACTTACATGCACGATCCCTGCTCCAAATGTAAACATTAGGGTACCCCCACATTACCAAAACTGCAAATCAGAGCCTGATGACACCCTGATATTCACATTACAAATCTTCAGAAACAAAAGTCATCTTTTGACTTCAGCTTATAGAACACACAAACATTTTATGCTGCTATCCATGGTCTGTAATATTAAAAAATAACCTTATTTTAGTGTCATACTGATCTTAATGAGCTGGCGACAAAAGACAAAGTTAAAAACTGTTAGATCTTTTTTTAATTAATATTCTATTACCCTTTAAGATTGCTTTGTTTATTCAAAGGTCAACATAAGATTAAATTTGTGGTAAATAAAGGCTTTTTTTTATCCAAAAGTCAAGAATTAATTTCTACTAGAAAACAGACTAAGGGATAGACTCAGCTGTTTCAGCTTTCTCAAAGTCACTCTTCTGTATCTAAGATTCTTGGTGTGTGTATTGATGGTGTTTTCTGAGACAACAAGCATGTTTCTTCCATTGTTCAGTTTAGCTTCTTAGTTTATGGTTACAGCCAATGGAAAGGCAGAGTCTTAAGGCAGATATAATTCTTAATTCGTGGTCTTTTTGAATCTCTTTAAATCTGACTTCACTTAACCCAGTGATTCTTTCAAACAGTAAATGCAGTAGAAAATATTACTTTATTAGAGACAGGTTAGTAACACATGTTTAGAAAAAAAAAAAGAAGGGAGGCATTCAAGAGAGGTTGAGTCCCTCAGAAGTAAAGATAGGAAGAGGTTCACTACTATATGAGAGACTGCACAAATCACCATGAGGAAGATTATTATAAAAGCTGTGACAGAATTTAAGTATTTCATTATCTTCATAAGACACAATAATCAAAAAAATTCAGAGAATCTGGAGAAATCTCTGTCCATAAGGACATAAGGTCAAAAACCAATACTAGTGATTTTAAGGCCTTGGAGTGGCGCTAGTAGAATTAAAAACACATAAGACTCTGCAATGGAAATCACTGCATGGGCTGTTAGGATTAAAAGTCTCCTCCACATGGTAGTATGTATACAGCATTACAAATATGAAAACAAAACAAATCAAAAACAAAACAAAACATGAAAACCCACAGCCATTTAAAGAAAATTACTCAACAGGGATTAGCACGTGAACAAGGTGCATTATGGGGAAAGACATTTTTCCAAAGTTTTCATCAGTCACAACCTCAGAGTACAATGGTCAGCATCAAATTACAGAATTAGATCTGGTACTGAGAAAAGAGCACAGAATTAAGCACAGAATGGCTTTGTAAATAAAAAAAAATTCCAGCTCTGTTGTTTCTGAATTTTTAGTGACTTCCAACACATAAAATCATAAAGAATCCCATCATTAGACAGGGAAAAAGTAATTATAATTATCAAGCAAAGGGCTGTTAGATACTTTTAATCAAGACTAAAGTAAATGAAGAAACATAAACTACATAGTCTCTTATAATAGAGTATATACTTTTGTGTACTATATAACTTTATTTATGCTCTTTTTTTTAACTATTTGAACCAATATTTGGCAATAAATCTGATTCTGATTTTGATTGTCTTACTAAAACTAATCAAAGAGTTACAGTGCAACATAATTTTCAGAAATTACATTTTACTTGCTTGAAAAATCTGTTCAACCCAGCTGACCAGTGTGTGAATTTATTTGGAAATGTCCAAATTTTAATTTTCTAAGTGAAAATTAGAAATTTTCAGAGATCTGACCTCTAAACTTTCTAACCCTGGTCTCTTTGTTTTTGTTCAGTGGTGTCTGACTCATGTTGCCTGTGAGAGAACTCTGTCAATTACCACAAATTTCCCGCTCTCATGTTTTCCAGTTCCATTTTAATGCACAGCATCACTGACATAATTCTTGTAGAGATCCTCCTAAGATGTTCTGTCATCGGCTGGGTGAATGAGAGGTCTGGGCTACATGAGGTCACTGGAGTCTCCAGCTGAGTCACCACTGACCGCCAGCAGCATCTAACTGGACTCTACCCCTCCCAGTTTTGTTGTTTCCAGCTCTTTAAACATCAGCCTTCAGAGATGTCCTGTCAGCAGTCCCACTGATCCATGATAAATCCCATTTCCAAACTCCACAACCATCTTCTCCCTATGGCTTGAGATCTGAGAGGTTTATTCTGGAAATCCACAAAGAGAAAATGTCCTTTTCAATTCGACAATATTCCAATGAATTGTACATCAGCGCTGACAAGCTGGCATGTTTTTATCAGCAGCAGATATCTACGAAAGATGGGCTGTTAAAATAACAAAACTATTTTGTGTTTCATTTTCTGTGAAGCCAGAAGTCTGTGTGAATCTGCTTAGTGTTGGTAAAAGACATAGTTCGCTCACATTAAAATCAAAACTCAGGCATCAGGATGGTGTTATGGGTCCAAATTCAACTAATTTGGCTCCAGGGCTAATGCCATATGTTCACAAAGTATGAAATATTCACATAAATTTCTGGGGTGTCATTTAAAAGCTCTGCAGCTGAATCTGTATTTGATGTTTACTGTTTAAAGAAGCTTAGAACAATAGAATATAACTGGGAGAAACATTGACTCATGCAATTCTTTTTATCATAAGTAGATGGAAAACCTGGGCTATGCATGGGACAAGCGGCTAATTTAATGACGTTAAGTTGTTATTTACAAAGCTTAATTTAAGCCAGTTGTGTCCTAACCTGAGGAAATGGTCAAAGAATCCTGATACAGGAGATGATTGTTTGTCAGTGGTAGAAATGATAGTTGACATACACTGCCCCCTTATGGAAGAAAGCAATACTGCATAAAAGAAAAACTAGTGTGAAAAAGACACTTAATAAAACTGTCTGTGCGGTAAATTTCGAGGAACTGATAAAAACCAGTTGGGCAGAGGATTACTAGTGCACTTCTTTGATACCACTGCAATTGAAAGAGAAAGGATCAAAATGCATAAACTCCAAATGTTTTAAAAAAGTATTAAACCATTAACGTATTTACAGTAGAATTCAACATTGAGTATATTTTTATTTTCTTTTAGATTTCGATGATATTATGATTGCTATTTGTTTTAACTGTAAAATGCTGTTTAATTGCCTAGTGCTGCATCTGCAGATAACTGCAATGAAAGACATGACCACAAGAGGGAGCTATTGACGTATAAAACACATGATCCCCATCCTGAAATCAAACCCTAGAATACAGTTGAGTGAGTCCCTATTATCATCTGTAACTAATGCTGAGGATTTCCTGAATTATTCACTGGATCATTTAAAGGCATGATCAAGAAAACTAGAAACAGAGCTTTTTAAAGTCCTTAGTCAGACAGTTTTTGGGGAAGGAGAATAGAAGTACTGCCAAGGATGTTGGGCCTTTTGAAAAAGTACAAATAATTTGATAATAGAGAAAAATATTACTAATGTTCTAATATTTTTGGACCCTCTGAATAATCCTAACTCTTCTCTCCCAGACACTGCCACTGCAGCAAGCTTTAAAGCCAAAATAGGAAAAACAATAAAAAGACAATAATGGATTGAACCATAACAATCTTTGTTGGTTCCGTCCATAATTGCTTTGAAATTTTATGGTTTCGTAGGTTTTTTTCCCCTTTCACTGTGTGTCAAACAAAAGAGGTCTCAAACCAAATCTCAGTCACAAAAAGCTGCTTTTACTGCCCACATGTTTTTCCATCTCTGACACTTGGCTTCTGTTGTGTCCTTGTTGAACTTCTGATGATAGATGTGTGTCTGTAGTTCTCTGCCTTGACTATCATTTTGCACATGCCTTTGGAGGTTCCCTTGTAAGCCGTTTTGCTCATGGGGGTGTGTGAAAAATGTATATGTTGCAGAAATATACATAAAGCTCTTTGCACTGATAAGGCATTTCACACTCAAAACACCACCTTCTTGATATCTCAGACATAATCTTGCTCATTTGCCTTGCCAAAGTCCTTTCATATAACAGATATCAGATGTTCAATCACAAGGCACTTGTTTTTCTTTCATTCCATCCAAACCCAACTTTACTGAGATTACGTGTGGCCAGGCAGAGAATTTGTAATCTGCCCTGTCTTTGGTCTCCTTCCTTCTTCTGCCTGCTAAAGAAGGGGATAAAAGGCACATTGAGTGGCTGGCACCTTTCCCTTTTAGATTCTTTCAGTTAGGGTCCCCAGCTCTTTATGGTTTGCCCATTTGTTTTGGATTATTTGGGTTAATAAAGCCTGTGGAGTTAAATGTCTATTCGTGGTGTCCTTTATTTTATGTCAAAGACTTCCTTGAGCCTTTTTGTTAATAGTTGTATTTAGGTTGAAAAAGTCTTTCATATGATCTTACCTTAGAAAAGAATCATATTTAGACTCGATAAAAGGAGCTAGCCAGATCACCTGCTTCTCTTCACTGCTAAATCTTCTTGACGTTTTAAATTACAGTCAATCATGGTCAATCCACTCCTCAAACTTTTGCATTCCAAACAACTCATCTCCAAACAACTGTTCCAGAGGAGCGGCTCAGCTGCCAGCAGTACAGGATTGTAGTTACGCTGCACTGACCCAAGAAGGAAACAAATGCTGCTGCAGGGACATGACTTTAAGTGGTTATTAAAAGGTGCATGCAATCTCAGCGAACACACTGCACATTATTAACCCTTATCTTGCCTTGGTTTCATCATAGAAGTCTTATTCAAACACATACTCAAGCAGAAATATTTAATCAACACGTTCCAATCTACCTAAAACAGGAAGATCTGTAGCGTTTTAAGTTCAAACAAAGCATTTTTGTCACCACTGGAATCTGACTAATGTTAAAGATAAAAATCTGTGTAAATAAAAAAAAACTAGCACCATTGGCTTCAAAGAAAATTCTGGAGCAAGAAAGAAAGAAAGAAAGAAAGAAAGAAAGAAAGAAAGAAAGAAAAAATGTTCTTGCTTTCCAGCAAGGAAAGGATGGAAGCTAAGATAATAATCTGCTGAAACAAATTCTCTTTCCTGTTCAGGGACATAGAACGAGGTTTAGTACAAAAAGTTCATTGTTGCCTTCATATTTTCATGTTTTTTCAACCAAGCGAATAACAAGAAAGGCAAATTCACAACCACATCGAGACAAAAATGCGACAAATATCCCACTGTTAAAAGGATTTTCATGTTTAAATGGCTTTGTGAGAATTTATCGCATTCCTACGTTCCCACATTAATAGACTGTTCAGTTCCAAAACCACATCAAACCATTAGAAGTGTTAAAACGGCCATAGAGTAAACAAACAGCATCCTAACACATTTAGAAGTGTAGAATGTCTGAAATGCATTGTGGGTGTAAAAATTCATGTCCTCTTTAAACACCTACAGAACATTATCTTCACATAGAAACATTGTGGAGCCTCAACAACTTTTTTGTTATTATTAATATTATCTGTTTCAGTTGAAAAATGTTAGAAACCAGTTGTCTGTAATAGGTATACTGGATAGAATACTGAACAGGGTACCAGCCAGAGTTGAAGTCTCCATCACTCATACTCAAGAAAAGAAGGATTTAAATAAACCTTGGATCAGAGTGGTGGACACGTCTGACCCTGACCTCTGGAAAAACAAGGCCTTGTTTTCCTGCTGAGAGCGCTCATTACACGACAGTAGAGGAGCTTCCCACAAACAACACAACTCCTTGACCTCAGCTGGGAATGAATGGAGAGGATGAGAGCTCGGGGCCAAGCCACAGAGACAGAGTCAAAACCCTGCCAGCGAGCACCAGCCTCCAGAGTGTCAGCTTGGGACACAGATGTATGTTTTTCTCTTTCCTCATCTACAGGGCAGGGAGACGATACAAGTGAGCAGCTACAGCTGCTGTGCTGTGGAGTCATTATGTGGTTGTACTTCATTACTTCAGCCACTCTGGTGTACGCTTCTAAAATCAACTAGAACAAGTGTAACAAATTGAACTTATGAAATATGATACAGCTAAAATTCAATAACTGGATGATTATGTGGATGATTATGTTAGTCTCTGATCCAGTTTGAACTACATTAGCATGCATCAGCCTTTCAAAAAAAAGGAGAAAAAAAAAGAACTTGTATAATCATTTCCCAAACTACAGTAGGCACATTCACATCAACTTTACACACCTCTAAACATCACCTTATTTAAGTGGCAGTCTGCAGAGAACTGTAGCCCGTGCATGCTGTTTCTTCATGCTGTTCCTCATTTAAGGGGTTGAGCTGACCAGCTAGTTCACGTACTTGTAACTCATTCAACCCCAATTTTAAAAAAAACTCTAAACTATCTCTTTAACAAAGTTGTTAATGATATGGATTTTTAATCATTTTCCTGATATCAAAAACTGTATTAGGAAAACTGTATACTTGCAAACCCTGCCACTAGCAGGGTATATCATGCGACCATGGCAACCAACCATTAATGCTAGCTGGAAACATAGACTGTATGAAAGCTGTTTGTAATGTCTTGTGTGTCTGGTGCATAATTCTGAAGGTTATTATGACAGAAGCCATATTGGAAATGTTGACTCAGGGGGCGGGTTTTGAGCCTCCTCACTAACAGCTGTGCAAGACTTCAGCTTGCCATACGCTAAGTAGTAGCATTTAGGAATAACCTATATTAGTGCTAATAATCTCATTCTAAAGCATAGATCAAGATCAGCCATATATCTAAAAGGGACACTTTTTAAAGATCACAAAAGCCCTGTTTCCACCAAACAGTCTGGTTTAGATCAGTACGGTTTGGTACGGGTTTTGCTCGGTTAAGCTTAGCCCAGCGTTTCCCTAGCCAACTGTGCCCCCTTGTGGTAGGCTGTGTGTAAGCTGGATGCCAAAAGCCGCTTCAGTAACATAATAGTGTGATGCCATAGCAGTGCAACACAGTGTACCCTGCTCACAAATCCACCAAAGAAGAAAAATGCTACACAGTAAACCAAAAGCAACAATGCAAGACATCCAGCATTATGTCCTCTTTGTGATTGCCATGTGGCTCTTTGATACAAAGTGCAATCCAGGTTTGTTTCGGAAATACTGTGTGCCGCCAGGAGAAATGCAGCTGCTGTCGCACAGTAAATGACAATTATTTGGGGGTCTGTCCCAGGATAAGTCAGTGGAAACGCCGTAAAATACGTGCTGTGTCGAAATGAACCAAACAGAACCGCTTGGTGGAAACAGGGCTTTGAAAACTCCTCACAGCCCCTTTAACGTTTCAGTATATGAGTTCTGCCTTAAAGAGCTGGCTCTATACCTTACTTTCACTCTGACTCAGCATCACCCCACTCTCTGTAGTAAACATGTAGTTAAGTAGTCACTGAGGTATGCTGAATTACCATTGACAGTATAATCTCCCAGACATTTGGGGTTAACCCACGTCTGCTGAGGTTACAGAATACAGTCGTGACTGCGGTGGATGAGAGCATTTTGTCAAGTGAACACCTAAACGCTGAACTGCATGATGACACAGGCTGGAGGAGATGGAAGAAAACATGGAAATATAGGCTACGGTAGTTCCCACTCATTTGAAAAAAAAAAAAAAACCTATTTCCTTTCAAACACTCTAACCCTGTCTGCACACAGTAAACATATAACACAATGCATACTTATTAAATAAAAAATAATGTCCTTGGATTGCCTCTGTGAAATCTTAAGAAAAATGTTCTGAGTTTTTATAACCACAACATGACTTTCTATCCTGAACTACCATGTGGTCAAACACCTCACTTTCTTTGAAGAATTCCAGCGAGAATGTTCAATTTCAGTCCAAGATTATTCTACAAACACCACTTCATAGAAACAAAGTTATTGTCCAACTTAAATTTAACTTTTCCCTGTAATTGATTTTGCTTTTTTTCAGTGACTCATTCTCTGAAAAGAAAACAAAAATGTTATTCTCAGGTTTTATTTTTCAGCCTGTTTCTTTTTTTTTTTTTACTTTCAATAGTTGAGCTGCAGACTTACGTACTTCCACTTGATAAAGAGATCATACGAAGCTCTGCCAGAGTCCCCTGTGGGTGCCTCGTTCATGGTACTAATGTATGGGAATGACAAGTTGGGGTCTATTTTTGGACATACACAGTGATTGAAACATCCTCAGGAATGCTCCAACAGCTCTTATGACTTCCTCATATATCTACAAGGACAGATTATCCAATACACAATATACTTTCTGTCAGGTTTGTAATTCTAAGACACAGACATATGGGACAGTTGGATCAGATTTATTTTGAAGTGACGTTAATGCCTTACGTGTAAGTCTTTGTGGAAAAGAAGGATCTTGGAACAGGGCAGACTGAGGCAAACAGCTAATAATCTGAGATGAGTTGTGATCTCAAGAACTAACCAAGGGTTAGTTTCAAATGCTACATGAAGATAAACTCAAAATTTCATTAAAGATGTTCCCAGCAATCCCATCACTTCTAGAGCTGAACACTCTAGTGGAGAATGATTGTGTTATGACAAAGAGTAATTTTGTTAACATATCAAAGTCCTAGACTTTAGTCTTGCATTAAAAATTCTAACACACAGCAAAACTTTAAGTCTTTGGATAGAAAATCAAAATACATTCAATGCAGGCTAGTAGCCTATGTTAAAATTAGAGTCTGCAGGATTTTCCTAAACAAACTAAAATGTCAACTTTTTCAGTAATAATCCTGCTCAATCGTCTCCTATGGGCCTCTATGCATGTGTGTCAGTGTCTGTGTCTGCCTCAACCCCCTCCTCTGCCTGAATGTTGATGTTTTGGTTGTATTGGGACATGTCTGGTTGGAGAGTATGTGTGGCTACATCAGCCAGTTACAGAGCACCCAGCGTGCAAGTGACTTTACGTGCTGATAACTGTGAGTAGAAGCTATTTAGAGCAGCTACGTTAGTGGACGTAGCCCGGAGGAAGAAAGACACAACTAAAGTGAACCAAAACGCTAAACAGGTAAAGCTTTTTCCTAAACAAGGGTGAAGCTTGGCTCGACTTTCACTTGCTTTACCTGTGATTAGCTTGTGCTAGCATGCCAAGTCTGGTGCACGGCTCTCGAGTCTGTCCCACGTAGTAACCCAATGCTACAGGTGGTTGCTGGGCTAGTGAGTGTGCTCACGTAGTCATGGTTGGAGGCAGCGCTGCCTCTGGCACTAATCCAAGGAGGAGGAGCCCAATTTGAATGTTGTGTTTACTAACAAGTAACAAAATTCCAGCTGACCCTACCTTTAACTCATATTTCTGGTTGACTTATACCTTTGGCCATCAGACAATGATCACAAGCAAACTCAAAACCTCAACTTTTGGAAGTGCTTCAGCCATATGGTAATCTAAATCCAGAGATGACATTTTTGTTGTTGCATTTTAAGTTACAGAAATGTAAAAAAGTCAAATATCCAGCAACAGTAAAAGGAACAACTTTATGGGGGACAATGTGATTCAGCTTGTGGCATTCAGCAGGGTCATAGTTTGTAGGAATAATGTCAGAAACATTCAATCTTTTGCATCCACGTTGATGTGCACTGTCCGCGTGCCAGTGCTCGTGCATGTAGTGAACCGTGCTGAAGCCTACCTGTTTGAAGCATGCCAGAGCAAAGAAGTTAATTGTGCTTAAGCACGGTACACTTGCGGAAACTTTAGACTTTCCTATTCTTCGTCTTTCTGTGCAGCTTGGAGGTAGGTAAAGTTGTGCCTGGATCTTTTGCATCTGGTCACCAAATTTGACATACAGTACATTAAAACACAGAGGAAAGTAGCGATATAATATACTGGTGCTTGCTGCCTCTGATTTCTTAACTACTGTTCACTTCACAAAACTTGTTAAAACACAAAAGAAAGCTATTGAAACACATCACCATACACACGCCACATTACTCACCACATGTTTATTTGCAAATAGGTAATAACCAGGTGGGACAGTTGACACAGTCTTCCCTCTATCCAAATGAACTGGTTGCTAAGGATTAGGAACAACGCCAGAAATAAATTTATCTAAGAAAAAAAACAATGAGTAATTTTCATTGTATCAGGCCAAATATTTTCTTTATCCTCTCATCTTGTTAACTGAATCTGATTAGGTGTATCTCTCTGGATACAAGACAGTTTAAAAGGCCAACGATAGCATCATCTGGCTGAGTCACACTTTGCTGTACTCGTCTAGACATCAAGCAGGACATGATCTCAAAGCGCTGTAACATTCACCACTGCTGGATTAAGTGTCTGTGATTACCACGATGTTTTGTAAATGGAAAGCAGCAGGATGATCATGCAGTCATCATTTCTGGTATAAAGTCATTAGGGTTTAAAGCAGTTAAAAGAGAGCTGCTTACAAAGTGAATGATCATGGGACTGATTAGATTTTGATGTATTATGTTTTGTAAGAAAACATTTTACATAAAAGCTCTGTGTGTATGATATAATAGGAGAAATTGATTCACTTAACCTTTATTACTATTATTATAGTTACAGTTCAATTCATAGTTCACTGAAATGATTATAAGAATAGTTTAAAACAAACTATACTTTGGTAGTAGATTACAGTTACAGTGCTGAGAGTGAATCACAATACAAGGTCATAAACTCAAGCACTGGTCCATAGTATCACATCTGTCATTTAACATGGAACAAAAAGCTTTAAGAGAAAAGAGTTCAGACAGATTCAGATCCGTCTGTAGAGCATTCTACGTGGAAGGAGCAGCAAAACTGAATGCTTTTTTTCCAGTTTCAGTCCTGACACAAGGAACAAGTAAATGAACGATTTCCCAAGAGCGCAAGACATACAGGCTTTCAGTTCTTTGAAGACAAGTGCATAGGTATGAAGGAACCTAGCCAAGAAGAGCCTTGTAAAGACAGTCAGCCAGTGAGTGTACCTGGGAGCACTCTAAGAAGGACAGCCTGATCTGACATAGAGCTCACAGTGATGAGTTAGAGGACTACAACCAGAAACAAACCTTGGAGCACAGTGACAAACAACATTCAAAGACTGCAAACATTTGGCTGAATTTTTAGCTCTGAGCAAGAAGAAGGAATTACTTCTGTCAAAAAAGCTTACTAACTAGCTAACTTGCTTTGCTTATGTTGTTCATGTTATCTTCAAAGGAATAGTTCCATGTTTTTAGCTGAAGCTGTCACGTACAGAACATCATCATAATCAAGCAATCTTAAGAAGGTTGCAGATACAAGAAGATATTGCGCTCTAAGTGAGAAGCAGGAATTATATCTGTAAAAGAAGCTTACTTTCATCAAGAGATTAGGGACCAATTTGACACAGTGTGCTCAGAGGTAAGTAAGGATTTGTATCTGGTTAAATAAAGGTTGAATAAATAAAAATGTCTATAATTACTTGAGTATTAAGTTGTAGTTTTTTGTTGCTTTAGATTGAACTTTTTATACTAACAGAAGTTTTTCAACTTCACCACTAGTGCTCACTACATTTCAAGCACTGGTCCTTTAAATTGTCACACACATTTTCCTTACATTGAATATGAGTAAATCGATCGTGTGGATCTCAGTAAATGTATCAGATACATTTCCATTGATGGTTAGTTGCTACAGCTAACTTGCTTTGCTGATACTCTTCATGTTAAAGGAATAGTTCTATGTTTTTTTCTTCCTAAGTACCACATATAGGCCACAGATTAACACAAGTGGAAACTGCATGATTCACTTGAACACCCTAAATTGCAGCATGACTCCTGTATGACCCAAGGTTTTTTCTTTTTTACCTTCATATATTGTTCATCATTTACAAAGATTGCTGAATCTAAATTAGGAAGCTTTTTGTCCCTCAAGTAAGGCTCCTATTTATGATTCACTTCAGGATTGTTGATGGTTTTAGATACTCTCTCAGGATGAAGTTTTATAACTTTAAAGAGCCAGTAATGATCAAAAAGTTTTCAAGTTAAGAGTCTAGATAAAAGTCCCAGTGCTTTTGCATTAATAGTTGATGTTTTATTTAAGTTTTTAGCCAAAGCAGCAAAATGATATTTTTCTATGAAACAACACTGTGAGGGCTGTTTGTTCAGCTGTTTATACACTGTAAGTGAAAGGTCAGGGTTACTATGACATGTCCTGCTAGGAGTAACAAAGACAAGATTCAAATACGAAGAAAAGAGTGTGACAGACGTTTTTTTTATAAACACTTGAAATGTCAGTTAAAGTTGGACCTCTTGTACAGGATATGTACCATATGATACAGTAACATCCCCAGAGCTCTTCCTCTGACCCTTCCTCTGAGCTGTCACCTCTCCACCCGCCTCCTCTTTCCAATAAATCCGGAGGGGGCCGTGTGTGGAGCTGACCCCCTAGTGAAAGTGCCATGGAGCAACTCCAGATGTGAACATCCTCCCTCTCTTTCTCTCCTCTCTTTCTCTCCCACACTCTTTTCTCTCCCACTTCCACCACCAGTAACCCCCTCACTCCCTCCCTCCTTCCCTCCCTCCCCCATGCAGCTACGAGTTTTCCATTTCCTTTTTTGGTGAAAAAATCTCAGAGGCAGGGAGGAGGACTTTTCACCAATGCCGACAGGAGAGTGTGTTTGGCAGTCTGTGTACTTCATCAAGGCAATGAAATGGTCGACTCAGCATAAACAATAGTGCATGTGTGTATGTGTGAACACGTAGACACACACAAACGCAAATACAGACACCTATATGCTAAACCTGCAGACACACAAATGCTTTTTAATCTCTTTCATTGCACACGCATGCTTTCTTTCTCTCACACTCATACACTTTCATTCCCTTCCCCCTGTGCACCCACTCATACACACACACGCATACACACACACTGATCTTTCCTAGAAAGACTCTTTTTAACACACTAGTTTTTTCTGGCTTAGACAAAAGACACAAGTCTACAGAAAACTATGACCTCATAAACCAGAGCCAGATCATTTAACACAAACACCAAGCATGAAAAAAAAATCAAGCCAAAAAGTGCAAAGAAAAGATCAATCAGTGTGAATTTATTAAGACTTCACAAATAAAACTAAACATGTAGCATTAAGCCAAATCTTTTTGAAAGTGTCTGACAGTAAGTTCATACTGTTATCGCCTTATTTCTCATGTTAAATGTATGTATGCCAACTCTGACTCACCAGCATCAAAGCTGTAATAATGACTTTTTTTAAAGTTTTCACAAAAATTTTACAAGAAAAGAAAAAAAAATACACAAAAAAAACAGCGTTTACAGCAATGAATTAAGTAAAACCATGGCAAAGACATGCATACTCCTGCAATACACAACTACAGTATTTCATTTCAGCTTCTTTTGGGTTATAAATGCGGCTCTTTGAGCAACAGTGAAAAAAACAAGATTAATTACAACATATGAAAAAGAAAGAAATCAAAAGAAAACTTAAAGTAAAAGTATGTGTCATTGCAAAGTTTAAAAAAGCAGATACATGACATAAAAAGTGGTCTGTGTGCCATGATTTTTAAAAAGTGTGTTATTATGTGCTCATAACATGGGTATCCAAAGTGCAAATGACTCCACTGATCAAAACTACCACAAACTGACTAAGCCACTGAAACATTAGAAAACTTTTAAAATGATCTTTGTTTTAACTTGTTTAACTGTAAGAAAAATCTTGAAATGAAAGCATAAAGGCACAGTACCTCCACCACACTGAAAAACACAGTAATGTTCACATACTGTACAGTATCAGTATTCTGTGATGAAACTTTTATCAAAAGTTTTAGGGATTTTCTTTTGGCAAAGTGACTAGCAGTTTGCATTTCTTTGGTTCAATAGCACATAAAATTAAGGCAATGTTACTTTTAAGGCACTTGATAAACTTTGTTTCAGAGAAGAAATCTTTGGTGGTTGATTCAGACAACGCAGCATCAAAACAGGATATTTAGTGAAAATCTGACCCACGGAGGGTCTGTGAGTGATCCATCTCTTTATATAAAAACAACCTGAGAGGCAGCATCTGTTCGCCTGTGTCACCTTCCTCGGTAATGACTTAGGGGGTTCTTGAAATGCTGTGACAAAGGGGGAAAAATGGCAGGTCTATAGGTTGCTGTTGCACTCGCGACACAAGATCCTGTCACCGTCTGGGAAGAAGCCGGCGCCAACCAGAGACACGGAGCACTGGGAGCAGGTGAAGCACGGCTGGTGCCACTGGCGGTCCTCGAATGAGATGTACTTCCCTCCTCCAAAACCTGGAGAAAGAGGAACATGATGGGGTTAGACAGCGTGTTCAACTTTAGAGAGCTGACTTTGAAGTTGGGATCGAAAACATTAACTAAAAGCTTAACTGTACATAACATGAATTGAATATTAGTTGAATTTAAGACTAATAAAGCTTGATTGAGTAATCTTGCCTGTGATTGGCTTAGTGCAGGCCTCGCACTTTTTCGCGTACAGACTGCCAAAGCACTTGAGACAGTACGGGCTATCATCTCTGGAGGTGAAATGTTGACCTGCCAGCTGCGTCTTACAGCTGGTGCACACAAAACACTCCTTATGCCACGGCTCGTCCCGATAGGTCACACCACCTTTGGCCAGGGTCTGAAAATGACACAGGTCAAAGGTCATTTGGAGATCTTTTCCCATAGATGCAGGAAAGATCATTTCTTTTGCTGTGATTTGGTAGCTTCACTGACCTTTTTACAGCGTGTGCAGCGAGGGGCGAACTTGTCCTCGTAGCACTGCACACAGTAGTGTTCATCTTTGTCGGGGATGAAGGACTTTGAACCGATCGGCTGCTCGCAGCTGTGACAGATGAAGCAACTTTCATGCCAGGTAGAGCCTGAATACTCCAACTTCCTTGAACCTGGCAGAGAAAATGTAAAAGCAAGTGAAGTTAAGAAAATAGAAGGCATAAAATAATACAAAGTATAAGAGAGATCAGAGAGACCTAACTATTTTGCATACTGTTTATCAGATTTTGCATTTTTTAGGCAATTTATAACAAAGTGCAACCCCTAAACTGCATGAGGGCATATAAAACTCTTTTCTTTCATTTTTAAATTTATTTGAAACCATGACACCACAGGCCACAGACGTCTCCCCCACTGCTGACAGTGGCGACAGGCCTTACAGAGAGGGATAACACTATTTTCCCCCTGCATGTCCCCAAACAATCCATCTTCTTTCCCTCGACTGTTGAGGTTTTTATGATACTGCTTGCTTTATTCTATGGTGATGCAGTGGTTTGTGTGGAGCCAACATTTCGCACTGCTGCTGTCTGCGGCTCGCTAACATTTCAGTGCCTCACACAGAGTTCGCAAATCAAAAACTGCAGAAATCCTCTACAAAAACATTTCAGTTTTTATAAGCTGATAGGACGCAAAGGGACTCAAAGGGCAATATTAGAAGTTAGTTTTCAGTATCTGCACTGGAAAGCTCACACTGACAATATAGTTTGAGGGTGAAATTTGATTTGGCTGAATAGTAACAGGAACAAAGAACATTTTGCCTAGAGTAAAATTGTATTACTTTCATATTCAAATGTAGCTCATCTTCCAAATTTGAATACCTCAGTCCTTAGGCAAATATGTCCGCTACATTGTGGGATGTTGTAAACATGCTTTGAGTTATTCTTTTCTACAGTGTGAACTTGGGGTCAACCAACATTGTTTTTTTCAGAGCCAATACTTAAACCAATCTTTGAAACCAAGATGCATTTCTGGTGAGAATCAAACTCTCAAAAAGAGACAGACTGATAGGTGGAAACAGCCTTAAAGGGACAGCTACACCTGCAGCAGTGGCAGCAGCTGGTCACTCAAGGAGGGGAAGCTCTTTTTTTTTCCGGCCTACATCACAAATTTGTTTATTTATTTAAACATAACCAGGTGATTTTTTTCCAGGGATTTTACCAGTGTTCTCTCAACGCTCGTCGTTTTTAAGAAAAGTAAACTCGCTGGGGATTGATAAAGCCTCCAGATCAGTCCAGAACAACTGAGAAGGTGCTCCGGTGGAAGGTTTCACTTCAAGATCACTGACTGGCTCATTCCACCATCAATCAAAAAGGGATTCGGCCTCAGACAGATCATCCAATCATAATGCAGAAGCCAAACATCCAGGCCAGCCCACTGTATCATAGACCCCCAGAGACACTGAGCGTCCGATGGGTGGGACAAAGCCCAGCGTTTATCCAATGACGTCCAGTTTCCACAGTGGAACAACCCACTCTACGCTTCCCTGCTGAAGTCAGAAGATGCCCAGTGTCCGACTGTGTTAAAGCGCTGAGACTCTGCGGGGATGAATGAGAAGGAGGTCGAGCCAGTTACCTGTGATAGGTAGCTGATTATGAACAAAAGATGAAGGAATTCTAGTGCATATTTTGTCAATGAAATGTACACACAGCAGTACATATCACCACTTTTTTTGGGGACATTTTAGAGGAAGCTGAGCTTCCCTTGCAGTCTTAGAGCAATCGCGACTGACCTGCAGTTTAGCCAAAGAGGCCCACCTTTTAATAATTAATTGTACTGACAATCAGTAAAATAAAGTGCCGACACAGAAACTTGACAAATTTTGTATTTTGGCTCCTAATAGCTGGCCAGGTTATTAATCCTGAAACTTTTTGGGGTTCTCAAATTCTGTGTCCTGTTTTACTCATTCAAATTACTTTTTTATTTAAAGGCTTTTCCTGAAGTGGTGCACTACAGATATATTTCATATTTTATTCTGGTTGTTTTATATCTTAATATCACTGCTTTTAGTTGCTTGTATTACCACCGTTTAAAAATGTATGTCTGTATGTCACATTAAAAGTTATATTTTTTAAAAAGTGTATTATAAATAAAATCTAAATATATCACATGCAGTCAACCCCTGTTGTGTTAAAAATGAACCCTTGGTGTAAAGTAAAAAAAGGTGTAAATATTCAGCTATCCACTTGAGACTGGCACCAAAAACCAAAGAGAAGCTATAGAAGAAGAAGAATCTGTAGAAGTAAGTGCTCCTTTTTATATCTCATAACACCCCTTCAGAAAGCCTTGGGTTATATCACTGAGGCTTCATTCATGTTTTTTCCAGCAGAATCAACAGTGTGACAAAACAAGAGGTCCATTGTCTAAAAAAAGACAACATCCTTTGAGACAATCTCTGGCAACAGGAGCGTTACAGCACTTTCATAATCTGTTTTAATCAAATCGTCCCCTGAAAAACGCATTCACATGGTGCTGCTATTAAATTTCCTCTCCTTTTAACCCGCATTAACCACTTCAGCCGAGCACCCAGATATCAAACAAAGATGAGTAGGTGTCTGTGAAGATGATATCACTCCTTTTTCTCTTCTATTCAGATCTATAACTTGAATACATCAGACTTTTTATTAATCCAGTTTGAAGGAATCTGTACCAGAGGCTTTAAAGCATCTATGATATGATCATTGACTTCCTGCTGATGGGGACTCACTCACACAAAGGACTGTAGTACAAACATGAGATCTACAGTGGAATAAGGGGGTTGTTGTACTGAGGTCGTACTCTTCCTGGAATCATGTTCTGCTCTATGAGGGCTGTGTAAGCTGTTACAGCAACGCTGGAATAACTGTGGAGCTTATCTCTTCATATCATCGGACTGCTGGCAGACCACCAGCTCTGAGGATCTAGCTCACGGACAACAAGTCAAGCAGACTGGCAATTACTCTGTCACAGTCAGCGCTGGCTGCGGCTCAGACACTGTGGCTTTAGTTTCTTTCTCATCTTCATCTTTCCCTTCTGTATCGACCTCATCTCCTGCACTAAACTACTGATTTTCCTGCTTCCTTGAGTTTGCCATGTCATCATTTTCCAGACTCATTTGCTTATCTTTCGTGACATTTGAATTTGTATACAACATGGAAAGTAAAATGTGGGACAATGCAAGTGGTGGTTAGTGGTTGAATAAGTTCTGTCAAATGCATTATGAGAAAGATATTTTAGAAGTCACTGCATCTCTTCCTCATGTCCATTTTTTCCTGATTCCTATCGGATTTTTAGTTGATCTGTTATTGGAAAAAAAATCGTCCAGACAGCCCTCTTGCATCTTTACCTGGCATGACGATCTTGTCGCAGGCGACACATTTGGAGGAGAACTCATTACAGTAGCAGTCATTGCAGAGCAACGCCTCATCCTGGCTGGTGAAAGGCTCATCCGCCAACGAGCGGTCGCAGCGGAAACAGCGGAAGCAGTGCTCGTGATAATGTCGATCTTCATAGAAGAGCTCCTAGCAGCAGAACAAGAAGAGAGAGAACAGTTTTTGGGTTGCAGTGACATAAAGGAGGCAAGTTATAAAAACTTCACTGAGACTAAATAAAACACCTGCTGAAGTTTCTCTCTGCACAAGAGCACAGTACTTATGTGAACACCTCAGTTAAAAAGAGCTCTCGCCAGGATGGTAGATTGATTTTCATGTAGAAGTGAGCCAATGAAATGTTTGTTTTATGTATCAACTCCTGCCCATGAGGGTGTAAATGGCTCATTAGCCTCCTTAACTTAGCTAACTGCTGAGCACTTAAGCCTGCCCTGTTCTGTAAACTCCACTAAGTAGTGTATGTCAGTTTTAAATGATCCACTTCATGTTAGTGTTTTCCATTAAGGCTGAATTAAAGTTTAACTCAGCTGAGGGGAAGGAAAAAGAGACGTTCCCTCATGCTGGATTTTTACAATCTCAGACGAAATTAGCCTGTTGGCTTGTGTGGACTAAGTGGTAATTGCCTGTATAATTGCAAGTTCAATTAGGTTTTACTATGTAGAGCCGCACAAAATATAAAGAACACGCCTCATTTAGCGTGAATTATACATCATTAGCATGACTTAACTTCTGCTTGAGTAAAAAAATCTGGCTTATGGCTTTAAGCTGATTAGGACGGCTGTTTGATACTTTACCTCTAAAGACTCTGGAAATAGGGCTATAGCAGAAAAAGTTGGGTTTCATTCAAACACATGTATCAAGGAAATAAAACATTTTGGTCTATGTATATCTTCTTTAATCAAATTTTGAGACAGAGTTGTTTTGATAGATGTTCTGAGGCTCTCTAAATGTAGCTATTGTGCAACAGATATCTGATTGCATGTTTGATCATGCCTTACCCTCGCATCATGGCCGATCAGTTCTTTGCACTCGTCACACGTGTTGGAAAAGAGGCTGTCGTAGCAGGGGATGCAGTAGGGGCTATCATCTGACTGGATGTACTTGCGGCCATACAAGGACTCCTTGCAGTTGTCACAGTCAAAACGGTCGGCCATGGTGATTTTCTCTGAACCTGGAACAGACAAGAGGAACTTAGGTCAGAAACAATGCAAAAAAAAGAGAAAGAAGAAATACAAAAGGAGCTTAGAAAAAGGAGGAAGAGTGTCGAGGTTTTATTCTGTAACCTTTTCTGGCACAGCAGCGTGGAGCTCGACTGCCAGTATTTATGCTGTAAATACTTCAGCTTGTTGCAGCGATGGAGCTGAGCTCAAACAAAGCACGCAGTGCAAGTGGCAGCAAGTGGAAAAAGAGCAAGAGACAGAAGACGAGTGAGGGAGCCTGTTAACTTTTATTGCTGTGTGATGAAAGTGTGGTGGATACGGAGGGTGGGAGGGGACAAAAGAGGGAGCTGTCATTTTCTTTTTTGCTGCTCTCAGCCACTCAGAATCTGCAACCTGCAGATTAAAGACAGTGGGAATAAGGACATGCATCCCAATGCATCACACACACCTTTTAATATTTATGAGGTAAGGGTATAGACTGTCAGCAGATACAGAACACTCGTGAAGTGTTTGTGTTGTCACAGACACTTGAAGCTGTTTGAACTCTCTAACAGGTGTCTTCCTGTAGTACAGTAACATGCAGATACAGGAGACGCAGGGTCTGAGTACATGGTTTTCACTGCGCGATCAGCCCCTTGATCATGACTGAGCACACAACAAAGTGACAGAATAATATTGTGAGAGCATTATGGCAACAATATCAGGTTGCCAAAACATTACAGCATGGCTGGAGTGAAGCCCAGTGATAATGGATACAGGCCTCTGGCTGGGTGCTCTGCTGGCAATTCATTCCCACCACCCAGTAATAATAATCATGTCTGATAGAATAATCAATTACAAACAGGCCTCTGCTGCCTGTCTTACACCCACTCACACATGAGCGAAAAGGTCCACCAGTGCACAAATACAGGGAATGATGCAGAAAAATGAACTCGGACTAAAAGCCAAATCACACACGATCCATCATCAGAGAAAACATCGCTCCCAGACTCTCGTGTTTCATCCGCTGCAGCCAGAAAAAAAGCTCTTAATGAGTCAGGGTGAGAAAGTCAAGATCCAACAGACCTCACCTGCTTGCTGTCTTCATATTAAACCCACTGACAGCTTTCTGCTTACACAGATGAACTTTTTTTGACTAAAAAAAAGACACTTTCAGCATCCTCAGATGACCTTTAAACATAAATAAGAATGTGTACTTTCTTAAAGCTCAGCAGCTGCATGTATGCACTGGCTGAGGACACCTCACATATCTTTCTATCTGAAGACTTAATGGATACAACTTCAGTATCTGATGTCCCTTATTAAAATTTCCATCTGGGTGCTATGGCAGAATATCAGAAACAGCAGCTGTGGTTGACCTACAGAACCTGCAAGTATGCATTTTTCCATCAATTTCTGTACATTTGACACATTATCAGTCAGAAAATGTCTGCAACTTTTCCAACTGGCTCTCAAAACCGCAGCATCAAGATAAGCTGGAGAGAGTAAAGAGCTGAAAATGAACATAATGACCTCAATGTTGTCTGCAGTACCTGGTAGGTATGTGCTGCTTTCACTTGCCAGGTAAGAGGACGAGACGGGGCATGATTCACAAAGCCCAGGAGCCAGTTCTGTGACGTCTGATGTCAGCTTTAATATCCCAAGCAAATCAGGCAGCTGTTTATTACCCTCCCTAAAAGTGAATAATCCATATGGTTATGACGTGCAAAGAGCTTGTAGAAAGTAGGCCAGGAAGCTTTTTGTTGAACAGGTAGACTCTCTGACAAAAGAGTAATGCTCAAACACAGATGATTACCCAGGAAAAAATTCTCCATCATTATACTGTTTATCTGCTCTCAAGAGAGATTAGCTTTTGCTTCATAGCTGCTAGCTTAGCAGCAGTAAGAAGAAAATATCACACTTGTTACAAAGCCTGGTATATAAATGCGAATCAATGGAGAAATGAAAAGAAGGGCTTTTTTGAAACTTGAGGTCTAAACAGTTTTGAGTATCAGGGTTTGAATGCTGATCCTAAGATGAACCTCTGGTGGCAGAGGCTCTCACAGAGAGAGTGTGACGTCAGAGCACCGAACCTAAGGGAGATGGACTGAGACGTGACTGCAGTCAGATATTACTGACCCAAAACCACTGGAGAGGAGAGAGGAGAGTAGAGGAGACGAGAGGAGACGTTGGATGTGGGTCACCATGAAATCTAGTGCAGAGGCTGGTTCTCACAGGGCTTTTTATCTACTACTGTATACGCTCACTTCCAGGCAGAAGTCCATCTCCTTCATCTCCAAGATGACTAAGAACCGCTCCTGGGTTAATAATGTTTCCAAATACCAGAGCTGTGACTGAATTCAGCCCCCTGGGAAAAGTGTGGGCTTTAAGGAAATCACTGCTGCCCTCACATGGGACAATGGTCCAGAAACGTTGCACTGAGTTTAATTATAGTATTACAGCACAAAGCAGGAATCTCTGTTTAATCGGGTAACAGTGAGCTCTATTTTCTGTAATGATCCAGAGGGAGTTCATCACAGAGAGCACATCTAAAGCTCTTGTGAGGAGTTTTACGCTAGTCATGAAACACACTGAAAATAATACTGATGCCTCTTTATGCCCTAAAAAAAGTGAACACAACCATCCAAAAGAAAAGGGACTATTCCTAGAAAGTTATTTTTAATTTTGCAGGGGGTATATGTCAGATGACGTGATAAACTGCATACCATTGACACAATCTTTTTAACGTTTCATTGCAACAAATTTTCCATAACTGATACATTTGACTTTCAAAATACAGTAGGATGATCTCTTTTTTGGTCATGACGCATAACCAGCAAAAGGTAAAAATATAAATAACAAAATTGTCCACAAGGGGCACCAAAATCAATGCAGAACAAAAGATCTTTACAAGAGCTTTCATTTTATTTTACAGGCAACTTCAAAAGAGCCAGCAGCAGAGACCTAGTAAATGTCTTAAGGTACTGTTCTGCTGCAAAGCATTGCATGGGTTGAGAAAAGTCTATGAAGCTACGTGAAAGTTATTTTCTTTTGGGGATCGCTTGACTTATAGCGCAATAAGAAAGACGATAACTAACTGGTGAATTGTTTGTAACTTACAGTATGTGAGATAAACCCTTTACAGATCTTTTTTTTAAACCAACCTGGTAAGGTTCAGAATGGGTGAATATTTACCTTTTTATCCATTTTATCATGATAGAAACAAACATCACTGACATTTGGTGGCTTTAATACACTTTTTTACTACTTAAAGCTACAGTTAGGAGTTTTTAATCATAAAACTTATCATGACGCAAACTGAAATTAATGCTGATGTCTCTTTATAAATGACAGATACGTGTAAGGATTTACTATTTCTGTGTTGTAATAAATGTCTGAAACCTCTTTCTGCTGTAAGTGTCAGATTTAGTTAACAAATGCATGCTACTGAAATAGCCTTTTTGACATTTTCAATAGCATACATTGAACTGCTGAAATCAAGAAGGATAGGATATTTTGTTCTACTTATTCATAGGACAAAATCTGCTTGTATCACTAAGTCCATAGGGGGCACCAAGTCAACACAAACCAAAAGTTTCTCACAGAAGCTTTAAGTCATACCAAGTGAAATGAAATTAATCTGTGTGACAGTTTATCTAACTGATATTTTAGTGTTTACATGAAGCATTGAGGGGGCTACTTCACTCTGTACAAACAGGTGTCAACTCTCCCCTGGTATTAAGGGGTGTAATGAACTTGTACTGCAAACAGGACTTTTCATCTGTTTTCACACATCTGCACAAAAGATAGCAGAGGAATGCCAAGGCTACATTCCTCCAGTCATCACAACCCTCTCTGATTGGCATAATGAGGTGAAGTTCAGGGCCGGCTGTGAGACACCGCAGAGCGACAGACCAATGCAAGCAAGCCGGCTGTACGCTGTTTCCAGGCAACATAGTCACGGTTGGTTACTGAAGGTCTAGCATATACACTGTCCAGTCCAGTCCCAGAGGCCGGCCTGTTAATCCCCAGCTCAAACTTTGCTTACGCTCCGGATGATTTGAAATGAACAGTTCACACAGACCACTGGGAATAAGCCCGACAGTTCAACCCCCCTTGTCTCCTGAGCTTAAGCAGAATATTCTCTTGAATAAGCTCCTGATATTATGTTACACTTAAGAGGAGTATATTCATATTGATATATCGACAGTGGTACTGCACTTGCTTAACAACAATGACAAAAACACCAAGAATTACAACATGGGCTACTTGAAAAACATCCTACACCACTTAAAATGAGCTTAAAAGAGGAATTTGTTCCAGTTCCAGGAAAGGGTTCAAGATGAGCACACTATTAATGCTTAAGTAATGGAAATAATTAAACTGTTAAGCTGGTATTTCTTAACATCAAAAGTTCTGGAGACACCATTTGTGTGTCATTGTTGAGGTGTGAGTCAGCGCAACTTAAGACTGGCTAACAATAAAAACATGGCCTACGGACAAGAGCTAATTTCAGTGAAATCACACTAGTTACAGGCACTGATCAACAGGTGTGCAATGATGTGCTGAAAACAATTCATTATACGCACTATAAATATAAAGTACTGAAACAGACATGCTTCATTATTAACACATGATCACACAGACCTTAAAGCAAGTGTTTTGGGGATTTTAATCAAAGTTAATAAAGTATTTTTATTTCTTTAATCCACACAATCAGTACTTATTAAATGACTAATACGCCAAAATGTCAAAATTTTACACAAACTACTAAGTTTAAACTACTTCCAAGGATAATGAGGCATGTTGATGCTTTTGACAATTCTACAATTTTTTACCACATTTTCAGCTACATTATGTGAAGCTGTAAAGTTAAATGATGCTGTGTTTAACCCAAGAGCCAAGGATTTCCCATGAGTTCATAAATCCAGTCTGTAGAGCTGCTGTTGTTTTTTCCCTTTTTGGGCATAAATAAGTAAAAACAACAAGGGGACAGCTTTTTTCTTCTTCAGAAAAACACTGTGGTTTGATATAACAGAGCCAATGCAGGAATGTCTGATCTCCATCATGAAGACAGTTGGACTGAAAGTGGTGAAACTGTGTCCTTCCTGATAAGAAGACAACAGGGTTGGAGGAAATTACATCAGAGTCTGTAAATGAAGATTTGTTTGACAATTGGTTTGGTTAATTGCCAAAAAGGAAAACGGTTCAGTTGTGGCTAAGATGTTGCATGTTTGAATATGTACGCAATGAAATACCACAGAGGCTGCTCTATTTGCAAGGTCTGTGTTTACAATGTGCTTTTATGACAAATGGTACACTTTAACAAGTGTGGATTTCAGTGTGCACACTAAGGTCAGATTCACCTTAAAGTGCCTGATCCCCTGGCAACAAAAAGACTCACACACCATGGGAAGGAGTGTGTTATTGAGCAGGTCCCCTTAAAGTACACATTTACTTTGTTCACTTTTATACAAGTCCTGGAGAGAGTGATGAGAGGACAGAGCAGAAATCAAACACAACAGTGGGATTAGACAAAAAAGAGACAGAAAGAAGATGGTGACATTTTGAAGCAAATGAACACTGCGGCAGGAACTTAAAGTTATGACAAGTCTTAAATCAAACTAGAGGAAAAGTGAAACGGTTGCGTTTGGATAAACACATCTCACCGCCCTGTGTCTGGTGTCTGGACATCTTCCAAACACAGTAAAGCTGCTTGGCTGGCTTAGAGATGGGAAAAATCATAGCACTGGACACTTAAATATATCATTTGAGGGCCTGGTTGAGCATTTCAAAAATAAAACAAAATGTCAAAACCATACTTCAGAAGGACCATTTGTGTCCCAGTCTGGTGGCTACTTGAAAAAAGCCTGACGTAGATGTCATCAAATCTTATTTATTTCAGCGCCTTGTGACCATGGAAGACTTTCCACTCGGTGACTAATGTGAAAAGACAAAGGCATGAAGCACACTCTGATGTTTATGACACAGTTTCAGAGGGATTACAAATTTTCTCTTCAAGGAAATGGAAACCAAGGTCAGGACCTTTGAGAGAAGAGTCCAGATTCACATTTTCTAGGAGACTAGTCACTCCACAAGCCAAATCCCATCAACATGACTAATTGCGGGCACGGACATCTTCTGAAGTGGTGGGAAGTATTCAGGTCACAAAAACACATCAGAAAAGTTAGACATTGAAGTATTGATGCATGTTCACAAACAAGTTAAGCCAGACAGACACATGGTTCAGTCCATATCTGCTGATATAGACATGGCACAGAAACATCAAAACCCCTGTTATATACTTTTTTTTCATCAGTACACAGATATGGAATCTATTTTTCAACCACATAGGTTCTAATACTTTCAACCTACATCACAGGCATCATAGCTGTGCAGATTGTATTCCACATTAAAACTGTTTGGTAAATTATAAAATCTTCTTCAATAAATTCACTGAAAGCAACCCTCTAAGAATGTCTATGGTGTCATATTGCTGAAAAATCAGCACTTAATCCAAATGCGAACCATTTCTCAATGTAACACTTGGTTCCAAAACAAGTGGTGTACACCATGCTACATCTGCACCCTGCTTCACTAAAGCCTAACTTGTGGACAACAGCTCAGAGAAAGACTTGCACGATCAAGTGACTCCACAAGATCACACTCGAGAATTGTGATCTAGTGATAAGGAACATAAACAGAAACAAATATATGGGCTTTGCCTTTCTAACGCTGATTTACAGCACATTTGGGTTTTCATATCTTCCATGACCAGAGGTGTCAAAAGTATTCATATTCATTACTCAAGTAGAAGTACAGATACTAGGGTTTAAAAAGACTTCTGTAGGAGTGGAAATATCAACTCAAGCTTTTTACTTAAGTAAAAGTTTAAAGGTACTGGTTTCAAAACTACTTAAAGTATAAAAGTAAAAGTAACTCAAAAGGGGGAGAAATGTCATTAAGGTCAACAGTTTGGGCTGTGCCACAGGGGCCTATAGTTCATATAGTTCATCCCCCCTGCTGAGTCTCTGCCACGGACATCTTTGTACGATGCTACATGCGTCTGTTATGTCCTTGCTGAAGTGTGGCGTGACTTGTGTCATGTCAGATGTGACCAATAGGGTGTTGGAATGGTATTATGATTTGATTCTATTATGATTTCTGGGGGCTGATTCGATTTAAATCGCGATTCTTTGATAATTATGATTTTTCACGATTTTTAGTTTGCTTTTTGGAAAACCAGACTATGAAAAAAAAGTTAAATGATGATGATAATGTGAACAGACTGCATCAGGAGCCATATTTTACCATAAAATGCACATCACATGAATCAGAGAGAAATATTACACCCTCTGCTGGAGGAAAGTAGTAACTTTTTTTTCCAATCCAGTTTATAAACAAAGACTGAAATATTAAATATAAGAATTTGAATTAAAAAAATAGATATTTTGACAAAGAATCCCAATTTTGATATTGCCAAACAAAAAATCACGATATATTGTGTAACAATTTTTTTCTCCCACCCCTAGAGAGTACACATATTTGCCTGAAAAATTAAGGAGTAGAAGTAAAAAGTTGGCTAAAAATAATTACTCAAGTAAAGTATAGATACCCCAAATTTTTACTTAAGTAAGGTAACAAAGTATTCTTAGGTAGTTACTTGACATCACTGTCAATTACATAAGAATAATTATGTCTCACTGAACTGTGAAGTAACCAACAAACCTCAGAGCATGGATTCAGGGTTTGTAGCTGTTTTGTAGTTGTCAACATATAGTTTATATTCATCGTTTCTCATGTCATCCTATCCAGCAGCCGATGTCATATCTGAAAGTGACCAGATGTCATTACTGTCTCTGACTTCCTGTCAGGGTTGACCTGCTCTATTCAGCTTCAAATGCTGGGTGTGGGTTCCATCAAAAATAGAAACATAATTAAGATTAAGCTGAATAGAGCAGAAATGTGCTCCTGGGACATATACGAGAGGCACTGTGATGCTTCCAAAAGAAAAATTAGCAAGGACTACAGTTGATATGATTTACTGTGGAAAACTCGCTACATCAATTGTCTTATCTATAATCAGTCAGTTTCCACATTTAAGTTTTACATTCATGCCATTTTTCTAAATCCTTCACTGGACAGGATCTGTGTGACTCAGTGGTTTGGTATTTTGTTTCATTTTGATTACTCTGAACCAGATAAACAAGGCTTAGAAATGGAAAGGACACACACGGGTGATACGTCTTATCACAGGAAGGAGAGGAAATTGTTCATGAGGGTGAGATAATGCTTCAGTCTTATTCACAAACAGTTGTGCTTATTTAAACAAGCTTACAAGAGCTGGTTTCGCACTTACATAAAACATCTTAATTCTGATGGATTTTGCTTACAGATAAGTGATGCAAATGGATTGCAACAGCAGTTTAGTAAAGCATCATCATGACATGTAAAACCTAGAGCAATCTGTGCTCTCCAGTTTAAATGATAAGGTGCTGCTGGAAAAGAAGAAGCAGCTTTTCTATGAGTCTTGCCATTTTTGTAATCTCTCACTCTTGTACCAAAGGAGAGCCTGGGCCACCCACAGACTCAGGACACTGAATGAGAGCATAAGCAGGAAGCAACTGAGAGGAGTTTCAATTTACTGAGTTTCTTTGAACAACATCAATGAACAAGCTGCAGCAGAGCGGAGAGGATCAAGGGTGGGGGGCTGGTGAGGGGGCACCTGAGACCGCTCCTCTGTGGGAGCTTGGGTCAGACTTTACGACAGAGTACAGGCTACAAGACCAGACACTAGAACGCAAACCTGTTATTGTCCCTGAGCGTTTAAACACCGCCTGGTGTGGAGTGGGAGGCGACAGAGGGCTCAAATGAAAGCCAGCATCATAAACATAAAGGATGGAAATGACTACCTGCAGCAGAAAATGTCACCGCAGCCTTTGTAATTTGTCCTTTCTTGGCAACTTTTAATGACAATGTGAGTGCAGGGATGTGGCTTGATGTCTTTTAATATTAGCCTTGCTCCTGTTGTGTGGTACATGCTGCAGTATTAGCGTAAGCGCTACAAGTGAATAGCAGCTGGCATGAAAACACCGCACTGTCAAACCCCTAGACTCATTTATTAAAGGGATTTGATATGGTAGTTAAATACAAAGATAAACCAAAGTACAGCACAAGCCTGCGCTGACGCATGTTTAGTTATACTTAAAACACAAATTTGTCATAATCTGACAGGCACTTGGCAGGATGAGACTTGAGGACGTGCAAGTGAAGGGCTCTAAATGCATATGGAAGACACTTTCTTGAGAATAGTGCAGCTGAAATTGCATATGTTGCATCTAATCTGTCACCTTCCATAAAGCAGTCCGAATCTCAATGTTCCAACACCAAACAATAACATCGCAATTATTGTAAATCATACAGCACTGTCTCAACCACCATGAGGCCTGAAAGCTTGGAGCTCAGGAATGAATTTATTTTTGTATCTCTGTGTGCGCACAGCCAAAAGACTACATTTTTGGCCTACATTTGTCTTCCTTTGAAGGAAAAAAAATGCTGCCATACATTAGTGCTTCACATCTGGTTTGCATCGGGGAAACTATGCAGTCAACTCCTGTGTGCCAGTGGAGCTTTTTTGGAGAGTCACTGCTTGCAGAATGCAGTAAGGTATTTTTTTTTCTCTCTTTCTCTCTGTGCTGGTATTTGCCGGTAAATGTTTGGATGGCAGAGGGAAAAATAGAGCTACAGTGAGAAAAGAGAAAGCAAGTGAGAGAAGAAATCTTGGCTGTTTGCGAGCCAAGATTTGGAAACACTTTGAGGTGGTAAACCATTTGTTTAGAAGAGTGGAAGGTGAGGAATGCAGAAATAATAGAGTAAGAGACAATGTGTGATAAATAATAATTTGGCATAAAGATTAAAAGCTGTTACCACTCAAAAAAGGAGAGAACAAACTTGAAAGGGAGCTTACAGCTCTCACTGTAACAGTTATTTTCTGAGATCTCACTCAGTCTCTTTCCTCTGGCTCCTGGTTGCAGAATAAATAAGTCGAGTGGGGTTGACCTAAGGTCTTGGTACAGCCGTAGAAGATGAAGAGTATATTATTTCTCTTTGAACAAACATGGACATTAATCCTGGAACCCCTTTACTACAAAGTTTCCCAAGGCTGATCTGTGCCCAAAAATGGTTATCTCAGTCACTGTCCTAAAATTTTCTCACATCCTCCCTGTCATGCTCCACTCTGTGATCCAAGCGATAGAGCATCCCTTTGAAATCTGAATCCCTCACTGTGTAGTGGAGATCCCTCTTAGTGTTGACACCTGCTTTGTTTTTGCTGGGGGCTGTGGACCTACATCTTGTTGGAAATCTAGATAAATGCCAAATGCTGCTAGTTTTGGGTCCCATCATTTAAACAGTTAGTTATTTTCTCTCTTTATTAAAAATATTCTAATTAAAGTTTTGTCCACTTTTCTGACATTGGGGGTGTAAGGGCCTGTGTCCACTCACAGCATCTATTTTTTTATACAAAACCAATGACGTTCACCTCTTCAGAGTGAGGCAACTCAATGGCAGAAACACTTCCAATATCTACAATTTTCAAATGCACTCAGAGTTGAAAATAGTGTTGGAACACAGCCATGCTGATCAATGTCACATCTATTATCACCAACCAACCAAAAGCAAGAAGAAGCTTTGTTTTATCAAAGATACTATTTCCATACGTAGTATCTACAGCTAGATAGGGATGGGTACTTAATTAGGTACTTATATAGGTTTTGACTGGATTCTGTCTGTAGTACTTGGTACATAAAACCAAACGGTACTATGTCTCAGTACCTAAACACATCCTTGTGACTGTGAGGGAGTAGGTGATTTTCTATGCTGGACATGAACACAGCATTGCAAGTATACATTACATATTGAGAAATAAATGTGTTAAATTAAAAAATTTGGGGATTTTATTATTAATCAAATCAATATTTATTACCACATAAACACACACAAAAGAACGGAAAAATTGGTACTGTCCAGTACCGATGCCGCCAGGTAAAGGGCATCGATACCATATTGTTTTAAATGTGAAAGATACTCATCCCTGGGGCTAAGACAATTTTAATACTTGCTTTTATATCTCTTTGATAAAATTCCACCAAATATGAAGCATAGATAACATTTTGAAACAAGACTTGGCGGTTACTTTGAAAGAATCCAGAAATGCCACAGGACAAGTCTTATTAGTTTGCAACAGAAAGCGCCAGTTAGAAGCATTCTAAAATTGAAGCCATGGGCACTGCACATGCAAAAAATAGCATGGGAGGACACAGGCCCTTTATGTTTGCACATTTGTTATCAAAATCATACCACCATTCAAGCAACCTAAACAAAATTGAAGAAAATTGCAGCTTATTACACATAGCATTGACATTATATTGTTTTACACTGCGGGTGTTAAGTGTCATTCCAGAGTTGTCTGTTTGGAGTATTGGAAATGGATTGGTTTAGTAAGACCATGGAAATGACTGACACAAAAAAGTCATCATTTAGCACTGTGAAGTATCATCAGCTAACGTATTTGAAAGCTAACTGCTAATAACAAACAGTAGAACAAGTCATTTTTTCCCTTAACATTTAGTAAAAGGTGAAATTAGCAATTTTAGAGGAAAGCTGTTCTGTCTCCTCCTCTGTTCCTGACTCAAGCAAACATAAAGACTGACTGTGCTAGCATGCTCATGCTATTGTTGTGTCTGAATGAATAATATGGATATCAAAATGTGACCTTTCAAATGCTCTGGGAAATGTTCTAAACAGAACAATGAGCTATTTTGGGACTATGCTTCCTGAAAGTTATTTATTTTGAGTAACAAAAGGCTTTACACTTTTGATTGTCATCACACTTAATTCCAAACTACATTTTACAACATCCTGGTCAATCAGAGCAAAATGAGAAGCATACATAGTGAAGGCAGGGCACTTTGACTTGCAAGCTGGCTGATTCAGTAACTGGTTTGCGAGCCCCTGGAGAGGAAGTTGTTTTCATAAGACCAACCTCCAGAGGGGGAACAGAAAGAGCCTTTCTGATGCAATAACTTCAGCGGGAACATAGTAAATCAACATCTGCTGGTTTCTTTGTGCCTTTGCAACAGGCCAGGCAGACAAAGCAAATGTCTTCCAAGTCACCACAATGGAAAATTACCTCGGTAGTGCTCTTATAAATAAAACAAACCTTTTGAAACTACCGGAGCTAAGAGATTTAGGGCCTCCTTTGATTTACACAGCTCCTAATATGGATTTAAGCATGCACCTTTGAGCTGGTGCAAAGGAGTCCAGAGCATGAAATCAGATCATAGAGGACATAAAGGATGCTATGACTTTTTTGTCCATGCTTCTGATAAGATATGATCAGTCATGGCCTAGTTCCTGTCTTTCTTCTACGTCTTTATGTCTTCAATGTTTAACTTTGGATAACTGTTTGGGATCTTTTTACAGCCTTGATATATGCAGACCACAGCTGCTAAAAGCTTCATGGCTAACAGCGACCAATAATGACTGAACGCCAAGGCTAAGTGTGAACCAAAAGATAGAAATTGGCTCCAGCAGACCGGTCATTTCCAGGTGGTCTGCTAATGCTGCTGAGTCAGCCCAATGAAGCAGGACATAAAGGAGCAGGGTTAAGGTTTCACTGGCCGCACACTCAGCAATCTAAGCATGCCACACACACAAGTGTGCAGCACACACCCACAACTGCTAGCAATTATATATAACTCATTCAGACTTGCAACTCGTGGCTGCAGTGATGGCACCTGACCCTGAGGTTAATGCCCAGACAAGAAGGGCATTTTTTCAAGCATACATCCCAACATCCCCAGACATGAATATTCAACAGTTGTTCTGTTGTTCTAAGCAAGTGGATGCTTCAAATCATTGGATGCACAAGGCTTTCATGTGTATTATACTTTATAAGCAGCAAATGTAATCTACATTCTTGGCAACAGCTGCAGGGATTATCTCCCACAACTGCAGAACACCAAAATACTCACCTCTCCCTCCTTGTCCGACTCTGTGACCCTGGGAAGATGGGTTCATATGAAGAAAAAAACAAGCATTACGTCGCCTCAGAAAATTGAAAGCGTTGCTGCCAAATGCGAAGAGTCCGGGATGAAAATCTAAGAAGTCATTTCCAGTAGATGCAGCCATTTTTTCCCTTCTCAGGCACATCATCGCCTTAGCAACGTGTAAACAGTGCCCTCATTCTCCTGGACCATAAACCTCCTGGCAGTGATGTTTAGCTCTCGTTTTGTCTTGTGCGCCGATGACTGAGGGTACAACCAACCGTTTTATTAGGGATGCTGAGGTGATGTGAAAATGAGTATGTTGTGCCATAAAAAACGTGTCATATTCCAACATCCTAATTTTAGATCACTCAAGGAGACTTTAGCTTTTCTTCAAGGCTTTTTCCAGAGGAGCCTTTTTAGCACTTATAGAAAATCTGGTCAAAGTTACTTAAAATAAATTTGAAAAATCACCAGTGCATGTAGATAAATGCATACTATAACATGTGTTTTTTAACCCGCTGCATAGTAAAATCCCGAAGCATAAAACCAGCAACCCAAAATAGATGTGATAATGAGGCTTGACCTCTGAAACATCCCTCTGCACCATTTTCCTGTCGTAAAAGCATAATGTCTTCATCCTTTACTGTGGTTTGCGCTGTGAGAATCAAATGCAGTTCCACTTCCTATCGGGCAATAACCCCTTTCACCACAGAGGAGTTGGTAACAATGAGGGGTCCAAGACAGAGTTCACAGACTCACTGTGGCTCTTCCTGTTGCCCCGAACAGAGTTGTCTCTGGGACTTTTCAGAAAGACAGTCACATACTTCTTCCAAACACATGGTCACAATGAAAAACAGGCTTACTATGTCTAAACACACAGACAGATCAGAGTCCTGTAGAGGGTAGAAGTTGCAGAGAGGCAGACACACCTGCAGACGTGTGCAAAGTCACATCTCTACGTCGAACAGACATGCACACAGTGAAGAGGCTTTAACTCTTGTATCAAAATTCCTGAGGTTATCTACAGCTGATGTAAACACTATATGCAATGTTGTAAAAGTTTAAACAAAGTGAAAAAACCTTGGACACATATTTCAGGGATCAATTTCTAACTGCCATTCTGGGACTGACTTCTGCACAGTTGCCATTTTTTGATGATGGAAGCTTTTCTTACTCAAACAATGATGTCATCATTGGTGAGACTACTGTCGAGGCTTTAAACTGCAAGGGATGATTTTCCATTCAGACTGTACTGGAGATACTATAAATTCCCCCTGATAATTCTGCACACTGCAGCGAAAAGAGAAAAGGAGTTGGAGTCTAGAAGAGAATGTCTCTCTTGACCCAATTTTTGTAATTCCAGACAGAGACCACCTTCTTCTCTTCTTTGTCACTCTCCCTGTTTGCTTTCTGACCTCCTAGTAGGTTCCTGAGAAGTGAGTCATGTGTCCATTAGGTGCCTGTGCAGCCGACGTTTTGCTTGTTGGAAACCAAAACACACACTGATGAAGTGCCACATAATCAGGAAGTGCATAAGCCAGTGGTGCACTAGTGGAGGTTAGTGACCCAAAGGTAATTTCTCCCCCTCACCGCACCACCAGGAGAATGTCCCTGCTCTAAAATGCAGCAGGCAGGGCGTGTGGCTGGAATGAGCTCACTTCAAAGGTGTCTATAAATCATGCTGCCATGCATCCCAGGACTGCCTCCACTCTCCATGTCCCTGAGTTGTTCACCCACCTACCCCTTTTTTATCTTGCTTTCCTGCAGATCCTGCATCCTTGTGTTACCATTTCATACTCTTCATGTGTGCTTGGAGCCAGAAATACGAGAATAGTCTTATTGGATGGTGTGCGAATGGCAACACACAGGTCAAGTAAATATCAATCATATTGTAGGTAAGCAATGGAGTGGCTGTGGTAGATGTCAGCATTGGACTCATCTTAGCATCAGTATCACAAAGCAGTACTCTCTTTAAAACACAATAGATCTTAATGGATTTATCTTGGGTTCATTGAGTCTGCAAGTTCAGAAATCCTATACCTAGTTGCTCGACTTTGCCAGAACAGACCTGCAATCCGTCAGGTCCTTATCTCCCACTGTCAGACACTGGGATCTCTTTATCATGCAGCCATGCAAAACACCATTCATCTTCCCCGCCTACTTCATTATCAGTGATAAAATGCAAAATCCCAACTGCAGTTGTTAAATGGAGGGACGACGTGAAAACAGGTGCTTTGGTAAACACTGATAGTGCGCTTGAATTATGTTGCTTCCTAAGCAGACCTGTCCATCTTTTTCAATCTATTAACCAAGACTCAGGCTCACTTTGACCTTACTCTGTGTTTATCCTGCTTCTCGTTCCTATAAAAGATCTATTCTTGGCGTTTCATGGATGCTGGGACACAAAACAGGCACAAACAAAGTGAGAAGCTTTCCAAAGGCACGAGGTTCTCATCACATCCCCACAGTCTCTTCATTGATCAAGCGACCTGTAAATGTGCATCGTGGATCATGTAAATTCACAGGATATATTGCCCTGCTTTGATTACTGCAGAGGCAGAGTCCAGTGGCTCTGGTAGATGAATGGTAAAAGCTTAATGGTTGCAATTTGCACACAATGCTGCTGCTAAGGCACTGTATTACTCCCTCTGACAGATCAACCCATGCATCACATGGTATGTCCATCACTATGCATGACCCTTCATATTATAAGACACTTTGTCTTCTGTTTTTTTCTTCAGCAGTCATTAAACCTTAAACAGTTTCCACTCACCATCCTTGTGAAAGCGTGCAATAAGATGAGGGATGGGGGTTTCTGAAGGGGGGTTGAATACTTTCACAGTGAAGTCACGGTGCTTGTGTCATCAGCTCTTCGCTGTGCTTTGCTCACCGTCTGGCCCCCATTTTACCCATTGATCTAATTTCCATTGCCAACACTGAATGTGGTTTGGTTTGAAGCTGGATGTTTAAGCCCATTAAAGCACTGGCAGAATTGCAAACGTATGGTGGACTTTAGGAAAAATAAAGAGGAAAACAACTCTGTGATGTTTGCCAGACTCTTGCAAGAATTTATACAAGGAGGAAGAGACGTCTTGAGTTAAGTAAGGTGGGAAAACGACCCAATTAGCAAGAAGTGGTTTGGTTCAGGGGATTTGGTTGTCGAGGATTCACTGAATAGTCCTTTACTAAAGGAGCAGAATCATTCACATACAAATTCTCTTTTAAAAAACAAGTGGTAAATCTATTAAAGGAAAGGAATGACACAAAACCTGTCATTCATTCATCAGTCATTTGTAATGTTAATACATGTCAAAAGATGTTGTTCAATTAATATCCAGCTGATTTGATGCAGGATTCTGGCACATTTGCCTCATTAAGGTGAAACATGATGCTCAATGAGTCCAGTCCAGCCCATATATTGACTGTACCTTGATGTCTGAGCTGTTTGCCTCCTGCTCAACCTGCTTTCACTCTTGTTGGGTCAGCATGTAACGGTTTATGTCCACTTACATATATCGCTTATACGCAGAATACTGGCAGGGATATGTTACATTTGCACTACGTTGCTGCTAATGTGGTCAGGCACCATCCCTGTAGGTGGTTTGGCTGGACGCCCAAGACATATACACTACAGCTGTCACTTCTTGTAGGGTTGGTATCTGTCACATAATTCCTCAAACATCTCAGTGACAGCTTCATTTCGAGGAATTACTACAGGGACAAATACAGGGACACTTAATGCTCAGAAAAGCTAGAGTACACAATGCTATCTGTAGCTTTAAGAAGTGAAATCTTCACCTGTCAAAAGACTTTATGAAGTCCAAAGGGCCTGTTGTTTTTGTAGTGATGTTCCACATGATAAAAGGTTTGAACTGCACAATGAGTGATTCTACATTTCCATCAAAAAGTTCAGAGTTAGGTTAAGGCTATAATTTACCTGTGAGTTTAACAACTTATTTTTTCTTCATGCACAAAGATGCAGAAACAAGGGAGATGTCAAAAAAGTAAAACCAGAAAATATTGAATTGAAGTTTGCTCCATACTGGAAGTCTGTAAATCCTTGAGAGCAAATGCACTAACCTTCCCTTGGACTGAGTAATGTTCAAATCCTGAGCTCAGTAAGATCTTCTGGTTGTGAAAACACTGTCAAACAAAGCAGTGATTCACTTTAATTACTTCACAGCACCTCTCTCTGGAACTTAATTGCATAAGATGAACAAGCGCTGACGCTGGGTTCTCTGGGGGAGTCACAACATGTTCTTTCTCTTGTGTACATTTGTTGTGATAAGGGTAAATAGTTGCTGCTAAACTTGCATATGTCTTCTGATTACGCTATTCCGTGACACCCAGTTGACAGACATGCCTGCAGGCCCTAGTAGTGTACACGGGACACTCCCCTCTCCATCTCATCCCTTCAACTGAAGAAGGTAAGAAATCCCTCCTTAGTTCCTTTATAAATCACCTTCACTACTAGGAGCTGGCATCCTTTTATAGCCACACCAAGGACACTTTCTGCCATTTATGGTTCCTCCAAAGCCCAATACACAGGCCAGTCAATGAAATCAAGAGAATGCAGGAGGCTGAGGAGCAGTCGGGCTGCTGTCTCTTTGTGCTCCATGCAACTTTATAGGGTTTACAAGTTAGTACCAAAGTTTGCCCAAGCTGTGCCAAGTGCCCTCTCTGTTCTGTCTGATTGACATGAATCCACACCTCCGTGTGTGTAGCAAGTAAGGCTTGTCTCAGCCTGTCTCTGTCTGTAGACACTGTTGTCTCTCCAACAGAACCATGGAGTTGGAAGTTAGAGGGTGAGATAAAGTGTGTGTGTGTGCCTTTGCCTGTAAATACTAGCAGGGGAAAAACACACTTAGAGAAAAGACAATGATGAGACAGTGATGGTGCAAGACCTCTTGTGTAAGGAGGCACATTCTTGATCGCTTGCTAGTTTCATCATGCAGAACAGGCGTTTTAGCAGTGTTTACTTTCAGTGAGGGGAATGCTCTCGCTCACAGTTGCACCCCAAATAAACAGTCTGTATCTATCAGTGACAAGATAACACACAGCTAATCTGAACATGTAGCAGCTTTCAGAACAAGTCGGGTCCTTCTGATTCAAGACGGTCATGGTGCACACTTGAATAACAATGTGCACATTCTGAAGGCAGACACCTTGCCATTAACACCCACATTCTCATGACTGCACTTCCTTTGCCAGTGATGTCACAGTCTGGGTTCATTCTTTGCAGATGTGGGAGCCAACCCTATAAAGCGTTTGAGAAGCAATCAACACTAATGCATTTGGCACTGCGGCAAACTGAAGTTACTGGCCATATAAAGACACAATTGCCACAGCGGCAGGGGGTGAGTGTGGGGATACAGGAGTGGTACAGTGGAACAAACAACATGTGTGCATAGTGCCAAGGCAAAATTATCCCTCCAAGACATCTGTTATGGGAACAGGGTCCTGCATGCATGCTGTTGTGGGGGAGTACTTTGTTAACGGCTCACTCTCTCTGGGTTTACAGTGTTATGAAAGGTGTCATTTTCGGCCTGAGGCATAGTTGCCTTGTTTGAGGCCTGCTGTGTATCACCGAGTGGTTAAGAACTGTATGCCACATGCTCTCAAATTATTACCCAGTTAAGCCAATGTGCAAGAAGACCCAACAGGAAGGGTAATAACGTGTCCCTTTCAGAAAATGAAACCCCCGTGGTATGCAAGTTTAGCATGTGCACCATACAGAGAGGGGACAATCCTCAACTCAGTAGTTAGAGTTTGACTGACCCCAGCCCTTAGGTGCATTTTATCCGCCAATGTCTCCTCAAAATGTTTTCTGTCTCCCTTCAGCTGCATTTCTGCCTGATGTACCAGACACTCTTAGTCCCAGTAGCTGATTTAAAGTGACCAACAGATTCCTTCAGCTTGTTAGTGTAAGCATTTCCTACTTGTTCAGAAGGACCCTTCAGAGTTATATACTTATGTGTGAAAAGTCACATCTGTTTAACAAAGGGTATGGGAGTTACATGTACAGCTCTTTTCTTGGTAAATCACATGCACAATTTTCTTCTTTGAAATACATACTTTTGCTGGGGTGTAATGGAAAGCCATGTGTACTCACAAGCTTTGTCCGCATTAAGGCATGGTAAGGCAACAAATTTGAGAGGTCTAAAAACAAGGGCAGAGTGTACACATTTCAATTCTTTGGGTCACAATTTCATTCAATTCAGTATTGATTAATACGCTTCAATACTGAATCAAATCCAACTATTTGTGGCCAGCTGCTTTAGCTTTAGCTACAGGCTGTAAAACCTCAGCCAATGTCAGCTGAAATGTTTGTGTAGGTTTGACTTATTGTTGTAGTATTTAAATACAGCCTCCGAGAGTTCACACCAGACATGACTCCTACTGATTCATTCTTTAACTATTTTGCATCACAATCCATCTAAAAATCAGCTTTTAATGCTGTAGGGGCTGACTTTGCGTTACTCCCTGCCAATGCTGCCATTTTAGTGGTACCCAGTGTACCCCCAAAGAAGTGGGATTTCAGTACAATGTAAATAGTTGATTCCAGGGTTGTTTGAATCATTCATTAATTTAAAAAAATATATACATTTCAATGCATCGATAAATCACTCAGTATGTTTACATGCAGCTCAAGAGATCGGACTAAGAGCTTAGTCAGCAGGTGATCTGACTATTAAGATGCATTTAAAGAGAATGGACTGAGCATAGCTCAATTAACACTTGTTCATAATATGATTGCTATCGGACTGCAGTTGTATTCAGCAGGACTTGGCAGGTCTTGGTATCTGTCAGCTTTCAGTGTGAGCAAATTTCACCTGGAAGAGGACACTCCAATACAACTAAAAAACAGCATGTAATCTAATTAACATACATAGTATGTAAGGCTGCAGTCACACTGGCCATTCACGTCAAATTGTTTCCTCTTGAGTGACTGAAACCAATTCTATATGCACCCAGCTTCTGCATATCAAATAGGACACAGTGCTGCTAATTGAAATGGAGTGCACACTAAAAACAGTTGAGTTAAAAATATTCTCGTCTGCATGTATATGCAGACAAGACAAGATCCCCGCTGTGACTTTACAATGGAGCTATGACCGCAGTCAGACCGCTGCATGCATGTAAACTTACTGAGCTTGCTTTACAGAGCGTCTGAAAGCTACAAACAATCAACCAATAAGTGAGGCCCAGGAATACAATGCACACTCTCAAAGTACCTGTACCTCCAAGAATACTTCCCAGACCTTTTCGAGAGTCAACCCCTGCAACTTTTGAGACTCAATGAAAATACTTACTACTTAAAAAAGTCCCTAAGGCTCCTGAGGGGAGTAGTCCAACTTGTTAGCGTTAGTTGAGTCAATGACTTTGTAAGTCATTAAGGAGTCTATGACCAACATACAGCAATTTCAACAGAACCAACTTTGACAGAAGCTATGGTAACGAAATGTTAATGTACCAGTTTCTTGTCCCAGATTTGAAAACATGGAATTTAAGTACGAAGTGAAAGTCTTTGCCTTTTGCTTTGGCATCTCGCTGTAAGCAAAGATCCACCAAGGGACAACAAACTGTTATTACTCTGTGTATTGGAGAACCTCCTAAATTGAGATTCTTCCCCTCAAGTGCCTCCATTAACCATAGGTTATCCTATGATTTATCCATTAGCCACAGCACAACATAACCATAAGTTGTAGGTATTAAAAGGGCACATCACAAAACCAGTTGTATAAATGCCACAGCAGTTTGTCTGCTGACTTTATATCTGCTTCTCTACTTCATGCTGCTTGATACGACCATTTAACAAAAAAAAAGTACACAGATGTGTTTTTATGGATTTTGATACACTTAATCCCTGTGAAGATATGTTCTGTTTTCCCAGGATAACATCTTCATGCCAACACATTGGGCAATTCTGAATGGATGAGCACACTTTTGGCAAAGTCTCTTTCCACCCACAGCAGAGGTACGTGAGTTCCAAGGAAACACAGACAGGTTTATCAAGGATCCTGTTCCCAAGGGCAAAGCAAGGCATGTTAGGTACATGATGAAGGTAACCGCCACACTTTTTGCATTATATTATTCCTCTCACTGGATCCTGTGAATTTGTACATGCCATACACTTCTGTTGGAGCATGACCCTGCCCTCGTCCCTCTAGGCAGGGGTGCAGGGTAACAGTCACATCTGAATCACACACTTCCTTCAGCAGTAGTTCAGAATATGACAGATTGTGATGATGCAAAGGTGAATGGACTGGATTATTACACCCAAACAACATCTGTTTTATGTGAGACAGTGTAGAGGAAACACTAATAAGGCCAAGGGGTATCAGTAATCTGAAGCTAATAAATAAAACAGACGTATGAGGTGAAACAGTGTAGTGAAAGGCAGAGTGAGCCAAGTCTTATTCTTTCATAACATGTAATTAGTTTGTGTTGAACTAGTAAGCGGGTAGTTTTGAGGCATCTCCAGTTCTGTGCTTACAATTGGGTATTTCCTTTGAAAACAGCCCTTCCTTTGAGAGTAGCAGGTAAGTGCTAGGTATAGGTCTGTAATTGTATCCCTTGAAGAATGTAATTGCCCCATTAGCACAGAGTCACTTACTTTTTACACTGCTTAGCTGCCTACATAAAGTTTATGTTCCCTGAGCATAAACTTCCACATGGAGTGAGCAATGTGGCATGGAGGGAGAGAAAGACGAGACAAAAAGGAGAGAGGCAAGATGACTAGATTGTGTGTGCAAAAGTAGTGGTGGTGGTGGTGGTAGTGGGGGTATATTGCCTCCCACAGGGGCCCTGTCTCAAGGATCAAGTTTCAGACGTTTACCAACAAAGCATCCATGGAGGAAGCCTTGCACTCCTCACAATAACACCACAGCACCTGGCCATCCCCACACAGGAAACCTGAGGTCATTTCCCCCCTTTCAGGGAGTCCAGACACACTACGGCTGCCAGCCACGTGCCCACACAGACTATTGAAGAGGCGGCTGGCTAACAGGAAAAGATTCTGTGTCAAAAACTCAAAGGGAAATCTGATTAATGAGAACATATAATACCAAAGGCGCATGATTCCACAAGTTTTCACTGATACAGATCACAAAAATTCTTCACAGATCCGTGCCAGAAAGGTTCTGTTAACACCAAAGCAGAATTTTCCTTTTATGGTCTCACATGTAGCACAGATGTGATGTTGTTTTAATCAGCCTGAACAGCTAAAAGCTGGATCTGGTTGCATTGTTTAATTATGGTTGGAATCACATGAAGATGAGGTAGAATTGAGGTATGCACGCTAAGAGAAGCACTGGAATGTTCCAATTTTTGAAGTCAAAATAATCTATTTAACACCATCAGGTACATAAATTATTAAATCTCAAGTTAGATGACCAGATAGTATGAAATTTCCTATAAAAACTTGATGACTTAATGTGAAAAAATATGAACAATGTGAACTATGTCCACTGTCCTTCCAAACACCATGGACAGACAGGCAGCTGCAGAATGTCAAGTCTAAATTTTGCCCCCTAACCACCTGCGAGCACTTGACCGCCAATTCTCCATCATTATGGTTGGCCTGAATTCAAACGATGCCAACTCATAAAACCAGCCACAACCAGTCCGAGTCGCTTAGTTGCAGTTCTACTGCATCTCAGAGCTGGCCAGGGTCCAACCACCATGCAGGGAAAACCTTTGGAAAACACTGAGACCTCTGAAGAATGTGACCATGGTAAATGAAACAGAGAGGCAGAGAGGAAGAGGAAGAAAGCAAACAAATACATTACACAGCCCGTGGGTTTTGTTAAGGCAAACTTCCCAGATGCTAAATAAGACAGGATGACCGGCTGTTAGCTGGGAGAGGATTATCCCTGCACGTTACTTTGACAAATAGTTTTGTAAAAACAACCTGTCAGTGGTGAGAGCACAGCGTGACAACTGAATTCCTGCAAGGTGTGATTTCTGCATTAGCAAACAGAAAAGAGAGGTGTGACAAAGTTTTTCCAATGGGAATGTTCATTTCAAGAATGCACTGAAAAATGCACAGTTGTAATTATCACAAAAAAATGTTGTACAGGTCTTTCTGTCTCAGTCAAAGCTGTGCAAATCAGCTTTAAAAGCCATCACTGGTCAATATCCTTATCAACCAATGGATGATTCTTACAAAAGAGTTTTTAACTGAAAAACTGATCCATACAGAACTATTGACCATTGTACAGATCACAAAGCATTTTAGCATCTCTTAGCTTACTGTTTTGGTTTAAAGGTGCTATAATTGTCTTTTTCTTCCATTTCCCTGACATTGTTGGTCTTGTTTTGAGCATTAGTGGACAAATAAATTCAGCAAAGTAGCAATGATGAATCTACATTATATGCCTGCAGTTGAACATAGAAGCAAGAGAAGCATTTAGATAGCCAGATATCACTAGCACAAGACAGAAATGAGTGAAAATGATAGGGTTTCTGTGTATTACACATGTAAAAAGTAAGAGTTTGTTGACAGGTTTACTGATATGTCCTTGTTACATCAACATCTGATTTTCGTTGCCCCCATGTGGAGATAGTTCATGTCTGAACATTTAAAACCTCAATGAGCTTCTGAATGTTGGAATGAAATAAGTTTGGCTCAAAGTCAAAGTTTTTTGATTCTCAGAGCTTTGTTGGTACAAGTATAATCATATGCTAAAAAACCCTAAAGCTAAAATCCTAAAAACCACTCTCGAGCTTTTACATTCTTCTCTTTTGGGTCATATCAGTTTAGTTAACATCACAGATGGGAACAAATAAACCAAACAGTCAATTTCCACTGTTTTTAAATGAAATTTTTTTGAAAAATAACTTAAATTTTTAACTTCTTCAGGAAAATGATAAGTATGTTGAAAGAATTTTTCTGCCAAGCCCCTGTCCTCACTGCACCTTAATGACGCAACAGGTGGGACAGCAAACGTCATGAAGATGACTCTACTACTACAACTACTACCATAGTGTGATGATGTCTGCCCAAAACAAACCTTGAAGCTGCTGCACAGACACACCCTTCCCAGACCCACAGGCACACATGCTGCCCACTTCCTGCAGCAAGAGAAGAGTCAAGTTTAGCCTGAGGGACTTCACTCTCTGAGGCCTTCACGCACCGCTCAGCTGGGAGCTTCTGTGACACAACAGTTGTTCCTTAATCCTTACTGTGCACAGTTCAGTGGGTCACGCAATCCAATGCAGAGTGCTCCTTCACTGCTGAATTGATGTTTGGGTTTTTTTCATGCTCTACTTGTGTGTGTGTGTAATTGTGTATTATAAAACAAGGGAAGTAAGTGCAGGTGTGAGACTGTGATTAAAGTGACAGAGGGAAAGAAAAATAGCACAAACAAAGAGCAGGAAAAACACTCTGTTAGGCCAAAAAAAGAGTCCAGACTCTCCTCAACTGACACAGGAAATGGTTCTATTTTTTAGTCAGGCTTCACCCCAGGCAGTGTTTGACTAAGGTGTGAAGTATCAAGGCTTGTCATAATGTCAAGCCCATGCATGCTGTAATTATTGCACTCACTTAACATAAACACAAAAACACTCCAAACTTCATTGGAGGAAGAAATTATTCCTTTGTTTATACAAAACACATGAATATCTATACAACTAATGCTAAGTTGATTTTGGCAACTTTGTACAAGGTTATTTTCATTCATTTAAGATGTAAACAAGTTGCCTTTTGCTTGTTATTTTAAAGTTCAAAGCTTAACAACATTTTTGGTTCATTATGTCATTCATTCTTGTATGAAATCACAGTCATATTAAGTGGGATACACTTGTTAGTGACATTAAATTTAATACTTTCTCTGTGTTACTGACTGTTACTGACTGTAAAAACATCTTCATTGTTTTTCAAGACCACTGAGGTCAAAAAGACAAACACTTGAAACTTAACAAACTCAAGCTCGACTTTTTTTCTGGAAAAGAAAAAAAAAGGGAATTCCTACCAGGAGTATTGTCTGAAGTCTGGGGGCACCTTCAGTAGCACACCGCCTCCCTGTCGCGCGCTCAGATCAGGACTGGGATCAGTTTGCTGCTAGCTACTCCGGCGGCTCGCGCGCGTCGCCCTTCAGCTGTAAAACTTTCTGTGTTTCTTCTGACAGTAGTCAAATCTCTGCCGCGGAGAATGATGCAGCTTGCCGGCTACATTTGTCCTACTACTGAGGAAGTTGCTAGTGAGTCACAAGATCCCGCCCCCTTAAAAAAGCTTTTTCCCTCCCTCTTTTCCAGCGACTTCAAACGAGTCCAGAGTCCATGCAGTGGAGGGAGTGATGGAAGCACTCGGCAGGGCCCTATGTCCCTGGGGTCGTTTTGTGTAGTCTTTTTTAATTTAATGAAGTCCTTATTGATAGTGATGTATTAGCAGGGTCTGCTTGTCCACAGATATCTATAAAAGAATCTAAGTGCTATAATTTGGCATCTTTTCTAACTAATTGGATATTTGTTAAGCTTACTAATAAATCCAACCAACATCAACCATTCTTAACTATTTGCCATTTTAAGTTATATTGGCCAAAACTTTTTTTTAGAGAGAGCTACATTTCACTTCTTCAAGCACTTCTGATTTTGAGTCAGCTTATCTTTAGATTAAGGAGCAATTAATTTAAAGTGAAGGACAATAATATGCATGCTCAGAGTCTATTTATATTGAACTCTTGCTAAGAAAGTATTCTTTAGCTAAGTTAAAGGTCTGTGAGCCTAAAGCTGTTTCATACTTGCTACACATTTTAGGAAAAACAAAGAACAGACAGAAATATTTTTGTTTTCAATGTGTGATTAATTTTATTTGTCTGGATTCAGTCTTCTTTATAAGTCTTGTTTTGATTAATAATATAAATGTGCCCTTAAATGACTCTTTATGCTCTCTTACTTTACCAAACAGGGTAAAGAAGCTTGTTGAAATTTTACTTCCTTATTTTTCTCACAGTGGGTCCTTTCTCCATGATGTTTCACTTTGTCATGACTCAACATGTGGGAGTGATCGTTCATCCTGGATGCAGCTGGTTGCCCCTTTAAGGAGTGTTACATCTGATTGTTTGAGTCATTGCTGATAATCAGTAGGTGCCCACTCTTTGAAAACATGTTGGCATAAGCAACGCATTTCATGACAGATAGGATTGTTTTGCGGTTTCCCGTAACATTAAGGATTTAAGGTGCTCACCATGAACTTTACACAGTGGTTTTTTAGCTCATTGTTAATGTTGCACTAAAACCCTCAAACAAAGGTTGTTTATCATTTATCTATGTATAAATATGCAAAAAAAAAGTTGCCAGTTTTTGAATTAGCAACTAATACCATACTACCATTGTGCTATTTTGGCCAATTGGACTCTTATCTTTGATAATCCTGTGAAAACTCAAAGAGTGACATCCAAACTGATCTGACCCCTGTGTGCCCCTACAACCCCCTAATTATGAATTCTAATTTTACACTGTGAGGCGTGGTCCTGTCAGACTCTGTGCAACAAATTAGAGGACGGATGTCTGTCAATTCACCGTGGCTGAAATGGTCTGATGACTCTCTCCCTCTTTCTTTATATAATATCTTGATAGAAGTTTTACCTTTCTCAATAAAACGTCTGCAAGTTTTAACAACTTTGGTTAGCAGGGGTTAACTGAGTTGGACAAGTTAAGAATGAGCAGAATGAAAACAGTGTACCACTGGAAGCTGGAAAAAAAAGTATCTTGTGGAAAGCTTACCAAATTTCAACTTAAGATAATTTTACACAACACACAAACAGTGATCATAGTGCATCAGATAACTGTTGTTCCTATACAAGTAAATTAAATGAATTACTAAAGATTAACCTTAATCTCTTCTGTGAATTTCTTTTTTTTTTTCAAGAAAAACTTGAAAAAACTCTAAATTGAATCACATCATGTGCAAAAGAGCAATAAACTGTTATATCCATCCATTGTGTGAACCACTTTTTCATATTTTGGGTCACAGGGGCTGTAGCCTAACTTAGATGTCAATGGGTGTGAGGCAGGATACACCCTGGACAGGTCACCGGCCCATCACAGGGCTAAAAATATACAGACAAATGAAGAAAAACTACACACACTTGTGCGCACACACCCACACACTCAGACTTTTGAACAATTTGGGCAACCAATACACCCGACAAGCCATGGATAACCCTGCATGCTCCTGTTATAAAACACACTTTTAGACTATTTTGATGATCATAATAACTCTAAAAACGGATTTACAGTGTCGTCAAAAATAAGCACACGGATAACTCAGAGACAAGGTATCACAAGCTGAGTCTAATGACAAACTTGTGATAATGCTTGTGCCAAACTCATTTTTTTACAAAGCACTTGAAATTTATTCTCTCATCTGAAAGCCATCCACTTCTCTCCACTTCTCTCCACTTCACCTTTATTGTCTGGAGTATAAAACAGGTCATGCTACAGTATACACTTCAAGACTCTAGCAGGGAAAATAAGCAGCCGCACCGGCACTTAATTGCAGACAATTTTTCCTTTACAAGGGTCCGCGGTTAGAGACTTAAGTGAGAATCCCACCTAGGAGAGCACTTACTGTATTGTTTGGGGATTGTAAAGCAGAGAGAAACAGTTGGAGGTGAGGCTGGATATGTCTAGTTCTGAGCAGTGAAAGGAGCATTCAGGTTCATTACTTTGTAACTGAAAAAACAAATCAAATCAAACTTTATTCATAGAGCACTTTTCATACCTTAGAAACCTAGCACAAAGTGCTTTCCATATCTATAAGCTTTGTTGCATCAAAAGTGCAAATATGGGATCATGTGAGTTACATTTACAAATATGTTATTTGACTGGAGCTAGATAATAATTCTAAATCAATGTGGTGACAGTCACTTTTAAAACCAAGTTACAAAACAACATCAGCAACAAGGGCTGCAGTGAAGGTAAAAAAAAAAAAAAAAGCACAATAGCAGTTAAAATAGAAAGAAAAAAAGAAGCTACTTCTTCTTTTTTTTCCCTTTCCTTTTTCTTCTACTTCTTCAGAAGCAGAAAAGCGAACTAAGTATTCACATGGTGGTCATTTGGTAACTGTACTTGTTTATCAACATGTTTGAAAAGCTGACTTCCTCATCAGCCTGATTTATTTGGCAAAACTAAATGGCCAAACAGGAGGAACTACAGGATCTTGCTTTTTTTTTCCTGGGTTAGCCTGGCGTCTTGCAGCAGATGAGGACCAACCATGGTCAGAGGAGACATACCAAAGTCCTGAGCTCAGCCTCAATGCAGCCATCTTACAGTATGTCAGCGGTGTTATTTTTACAGGGTCATATTAGAAAACCGAATGGATCCGCATCTGCCCCACTTGGGCATTCCTCCATCACTGACCCTGAACAAACCCACAACCTCTTGTCACCCTGCTCTTGAATCAGCTTGACGCAGGCCCCAAGTAGTATTTACCCCTGCTGTGGCTCACCAGGCACTTCACTTGTATCGATAAATACTCCTAAGTTTGAAAGCAGGCGTTTAAACCTGTAAATCTAGGCTGCTCTCTGTATCTGCTTAGTTAAACACGTTAGTGGGTGAATGAATCTGTCGGGGCCTTGGGCTGAAACTTCACAGGAATTGGGGTCAGTAGCTATCAGACTGATAAACAAGTCGGTGACATAATGTGGAAACACTGATCCCATTCATTGGTCTAATCACCCGCAAAACATTCTACATACCGGACAAATCTCACACATATAAAACAAATTCCTCGCGGTCGGTGGGGAGGACAGTGAGCTGCTATGGGGGGAAAATTCCTGTTAAATGGAGTATCACTCTCTATACTACTGGCTTCTTCTCGCATGCACAGAGAGTTGAGGATCTGGGTGAGATTAAGGCTCTGGTGCCTGTTGTGGCTTTGTCTTTGTCTACCCTTAACCCAGAATATCATGTCAGGAAGTGAATATTCTTTTTCCCCTGAGTGGAGCTATGACCTGCACATCTTTTTGGGTCCTGCAGCACTTATTTCCTCTTAAAATGGACTGAAAAGAAGCTTACAGAGTCTTTATGTGTATGCCTACTCTTAATAGCCTGAAGTGAGATGTGAGAGCCAAACAATTTAGTGTTTGAATTAAAATAAGTTTATTACCTGTTTGAGTGTGTAGGTCTAAAGATACATTTAAGCTCTATTGTCTGGATATGAATCTGAATAGGGATATAAAACCTCAACGGGAGCTTGCTATATTTGAAAAACATTAACTTTTTTATCAATTATTGCTGATTATGTGCTTTGAAAAGTGCAAGCCTTCATTAAAATGGCCAATACAGTTTGGGTTATTTTTAGAGCAGCCAAAACATATTAGATCAGTAGTTCTGTGTTTCCCCTCACTTGTTCTATGATGATTCTTTGCCAAACTTTTTCTCATGTAGCCTGATACTAATTACAGTTACCAACTGTTTGGATAAATACAATTAAGTCATTTCCTTTCACTAATATCAAAATGCTCCAAATACCCACAGTTATGTTTGTGCTTTTTGCCATTTGAAAAATTACAGGGCTTCAAACTGATATGGCATTGGGTCACAAGACTGAAAGGTTGTTATTTTCTACTCACTTAGTCATTTATTGCTTATTTACATAGTTCCCCAAAAGTCAGATCCCTAACTTTGGTGAAAAACAATTAGAGAGGCAATGGATTGAAAACCTCATGCATGGAGACTGAGTACAGTCTGTAAAAAAAACAAAAAACAAACAAAAAAAAAACGTATGTATCATATGTAGCAGCATATTTCACTGTAATGTACCATAGCTCGTTTCTGTTTGGGGATAAAAAAAAAAGTTGAGGAAAATAAAGTTTGGAGGGAAAAAAAGAGTTAATCAGTTATTAAGTAATTAAGTCAGAATTCTTTTGGATTTTTTGATTGGTTGTTACTGGCGGAATTATGACAGGAAATATAAAAGTGTAGCACAAAACGTGAGATTCATCTATATCAGATGATACACGTAGGACACGTTTTACATCATTACACTGTTGAGGTTTGTTAACTCATGACTTGGGCAAATAAAATGTGTCTGTGAATTTAAAGAGGTATCAAAAACCACTTCAGTTCATACAAAACATTCACAATCTTACAGGTACAGCTCTAAAGTTAATACCTTTGCTGTCGAGACAGCTTTAACAGTTATACATAAGTGATGTTCTGCAGGTTTTTGTTCCCCAAGTTTAAAAGTGTACAACAGCACCCTCCAACGTTTACTATGCGCTCTTACAACGCATACAGTATGGTGTAGTATAGTTTACACGTGACCAAGTCATCGTTTGCTTCATTTCACTACATTGAATTTGTAATGGTGTATTTTTTTATTGTTTTTATTTTTTTTTTTCCACAAGGCTCATAAGCCGTTTATTTGAGGTTTCGGCGGGGTTGAGTGACGAATCTGCCGAAGCGATTTACACTTAAAGAGACAGGAACCCACGTGTCCAGCTATCAGGGAAGCAGCACAAGCCCTGAAGCAGCAGAGTGTGTACATGAGTGGAAAAAAGGTCTAATATACCCGTTTAAACTTAAATCGTTCACTGGACTAAGCTCAAGGACGCTTTAAACAATGTCTTCGTTCAGGAAAGCACTGAAATCCCAACAGAGGAACCACCATGAAAGATCTCAGGTGAGTATTTCACTGTTTTGTTAGCTTGTAAGCTAACACTTATCTTAACCCTTGATAGCATCCATACTTAACGACACTGAAAGGAAATGATCACCAACGCAGGCCTTCACGGTAATACTGTGTTACGAAAATGTTTAACCCAGTTGTTTTATTTTGTTCAACCAGCCTGGTTTTAGGAAAACACTGGGACTGTTGGAGAAGAAGAAAGACTACAAACTTCGAGCAGAGTGAGTTTGAAATACATGTTTAGTGCTTTCACTCATGAGAATCAAAGCGTTGCAGCGTTGTCGATATGTTAAGACATCTCTTTTATTTTATACCCTTTTGTTTTGCCTCTATAGTGACTACCACAAGAAGCAAAACACTCTTTCTGCTCTGCGAAAGAAAGCTTTGGAAAAGAATCCAGATGAGTTTTATTTCAAAATGGTCAACATCCAACTGGAGGTAAGATGAGTTTCACTCAAAGCAAAGGTTCAAGCATTTTGTTACAAGAATCTAATTTAACTATGAGTGAATTTGTGTGAATTTATTCATTATGTTGACAGGATGGGGTGCATACTATTAAACAAGAGGCGGGGGAGCCGGAGATGACAGAGGAGCAAAAAAAAGTGATGAGGACACAAGATATCAAATATGTGGAGACAAAAAGGGTTGCAGAAGCTAAGGTAAGCACTCTCTGTAATGGTTAATGCTAAATGTTTTTAGTTAAGTAGTTGGGAAGTAAAAATTTAAAGGCAGTAACTCAATTAGTTAAAAAAAAATCCCAGGGTTGTTTGTGACATGGAGTTTTCCGTAATGTAAGCCTGAGTGATAAAAATGAAAGAAGTTCTCCACTTGATGACACATAACTATATATTGTCTCTTATGTTGATATGCATTGAATGACTCAATAGTTCTATATTACTTTGGTTTGGTACCCGACAATGTATTCAGATTAAATATTGTCACAACACTAATAATTAGACATAATATGTACGACAAAGAAAATATTCAGTTTGTTGGAATGGGTTTAACAAAATAGCTTTAAGCTGAACCTGTGTGAGGATTATCCACCATTTTTAATATTAAGTTATTTACCTTGTTAAAAGCACAAAACGCTAAAGCTCAGAGTTCAGTTCTTGTCGGGTTTTTCTTTGTCTTAGCATTTTATCTGAGAAAACAGAGACTGAAGTTGTTACTGAAGCAATTGCATTACCAAATCTCCCAGAGTTGAAACTCTTATTAAGTCTGTTTTTCCCCTGCCATCCGCTATGTGTTTGATGTTTGTTTTCAGAAAATTGAGAGGCTGAAAGGAGAGCTTCATCTTCTGGATGCAGATCGCAAACAGAAGAACAAGCATACATTTTTTGTTGATACAAAGAAAGAAGGTAATTATGAAAGAATAGCTCATTTTATTGTTAACTAGTAACACCAGACATTTGCATTTTGGTATTTCCCAGTTGTTTTTGGGGAAGCTGAGAAATTTTACCCTTGGTTTCCCTTTGTCTCATTAGTGGCAACATTTAACCTGGCAAAACACCTAAACACCGCTCCTGAGCTGCTGGACAGAGTGTACAACAGACCGACACTGCAAACTCTGGAGACTAAGGTCATCCAGGCAGCGGCAGATCTTGGCACAGTGAAGGTCAGTGTTTGTCGTAAATGCTGTTTTGTGGGGAAATGTATATTGACTGATGGCTCTAAATAAATTCTGTATACATTTTTTAGTGTCTCAAAGGTTGAATTACAGTGTTCCAATCCACTGATGATTTTTAGTTTTTTCTCTTAAACTGCAGAAGTTGGCCGAGCAGAGGAAGCGCCAGTATAAGGTCCTCTCTCAGAGGATAGACAGAGAAAAGCAGTTGTTTGTTATCAGCCAGAAGATTCAGACCCGTAAAGACCTACAGGTAACGACATTAAAGAGAGGACCTTCTTTCTAACCAGCATCCTGAGCTTCATTTGAGTTGTTTGTGAACTGTCTAACACTAAGATCTTTTTTTCTCTTCCCATCAGGATAAGACACATAAAGTGAAAGTAAAGAGGGAAACAACAAATGCAGCAGCTATCTACAAGTTTCAGACCAAGAGGAAACGCTAAAAGGAAACCGACAATCCTAAGAAAAAGTGTCAACTTTGCAAAGAAAAACCAGTGAAAGAAATTAAATGTAGGTTGTGACCATAGACATAAGTTAAACATCTTTCCCTCAAATACTGTTTGGATATTGTGGTTTTGTACATATAAGAATCTTAGTTTCTTTCAAATAAATATCAGAAAAAAACACACATTTATGTGATTATTTACTTATATATTCTGTAATTTTTACACGTTTTGCGACAGTAGTTCATCCAAAATTCCTGTTCCTTATGGTCATTACCTCAGAGATCTGAGGATACCTGGAGAGAAAATAAAGAGCCTCCAGGCTGATTTTCAGGTCTTGTGATTGTACTTCTCCTTGCCACCAGATGGCATTGTTGGTCTTTTTAACAGAGAAATATTTTGGGGGTTTAAGCAGCTGTAACATGCACAAAGGAAAGTGGAAGTCAATCATATGACCCTAAATTTCAAAGTATAATCCCATTTGTGATGTTTTTCATATTTCTGTTTTGAGTTGCGATAACAGTTCTCTAGATGATTGTGATTTGAGGATCCAAAACCCATCATTTGTGCTTGAATATTTTACTGCAGATAACATGTTCTATTTCAGAGCCTTCTTCAAAAATGGGCTAAGAAATGCATTTTTCTTCTGCCAAACTTTTAAGAACACAACTTTGGCATCTCACGGTTTCTTACCACCTTTGGAAAGTGACTCAGTTGAATTTATACTGTCCTTCTAACCAACAAAGTCAGCAAACATGACACTGCAAAATGTTATTTTTCAGTTATTTACTGTCAGGTGTTCCTCAGTTGTGGGTAAAAGACACTTTTGGAATCATTACAAGATCCCTCCAAACTGTACATAAAGGAGACCTGGTTGAAATGTGACTGTTTTGGTGAAAAACTTGTAAATTCTAACAAACAGTCCAATAATTTTTGAATCACCAAAAGGACACATTGTTGCAGCACAACACTGTTTAACTTTCCACATGTCACAGCAGGGAAGCATCTGCTGCTGCGTCTACTATTCAGCCTGATTCAGGTGTCAGCCAGCAATCATATTTAACAATAGGATTGTTGATGCTTGCTAATTGATCCATCTTAATTAAAATTACCCTTTATTAATTGATTAACTGCAGCTGTGCTTTAGCAGAAATGCACCTTGAAAGGCTTTAATGAGACACAAAGAAAGCTGTTACATTTACACTTGTTTTAATAGTCACTATAATTAATTTTATTAACCCAATCAGTGCCATAACTGCAACTTCTTGACATAACATCACGAAACTGCAAAGTTAATTAAGTTCATAACAATGTTTTATTCAGGCATCCTAGTAAGTCAAGACAGTGAAGATTCATACGAGCATGTGGGTTGAAAATCCTTCATAACAAAAGGCAATAAGTGTTCTTCTTCTACATGTCTATTTAATTTTTGTCCCCTGTCCCACTTTGTCTTCCTGCCCAGTTGTTTGACTGTTTTCCAATGAGTCTGGTTCTGCTCAAATTTTCTGCCTATTTATGTTTTTCTTGCCCTGTTGCAAAGTTTCCCCCCCTAGATTCACATTTTGTCTTTCCTGAATAAGTGATCTTTTGTAAGGTGATCTGAGAAAGCGTTCGTTATGCTTGAAAAAAAAAAAAAAACTCTGCCACTGGTGTATGGTTTGTCTTGTTAACCTGGTTGGTCAAAGATTAGCTTTGATGCCTCACTACTGTCCCCCTATTCTCCAATTGAAGCTGATCAAGACTTTGACATCTTAACTGTATTAAAGCACCATATTCAAGGCAAGAAAAGTTTATTTTCAGATAATATTTCATTTTTTCTTTTTCTCCAATGCTAGCTTTTTCAATTAGCACTAACAGACTGTATGTGTGGTTCCCTCACTAGCAATAGACTGAAGACCTGGCACCCAGAAGCAGATCACAGTGACCCACGTTTGATTGATCACTGTGGTGGCAGCAGCTTCATAAACAGGGCCCATCCATCAGCCTCTCCTGGGAGCTACTGGCTGGAAAGAGGGGAGAGCGGAAGCCAGGCAGAAATGTCACCAGGCGTTGTGAGAGGTGGAGGGGCCGGAGGAGAGCAACCAGAAGCCTTGGCCTGAACACTGCTGACCAGAGCAAAGGTGAGCCAATGCCCCAGGATGGGCCAAATGGGGTTAAGAGTGATGGTGGGTGTCCACTCTGATTGTTTGCTCTTATTTCAGACTCACTACAGAGCAAACAGTAACTTCCTTATTACAGAATCCAAGTTCAGGGGACAAGGATGAAATAAAGTAAAGAAGGAAATAGAATCTTAACAGTACAGTAAAATAAGACTAACACAATAGAGCTTGAGAGGAGCTGTGTCTAATAAAGCAACATTAGAGCTATAGAAAAAATATAACATATTTTTACACAAGCTACTGTACATGAAATAAAACCAGTACTGATAAGTAAAATTGAATACAATGAAAAATCATGCTTTATACACCCTGCAGAGCAATGGGGAGATGATAGTAGATATAAACATTTAGAGCTGTACTTACAATGCTAAAAAAGTCTCAATGTAACATTTCAGTTTTGGTGAAAGAACAATTTTACTGTATTCAGTGAGACAATCCTCTTTCCGTACGCCCCCCCACCCTCTCTACCCTCAGCTACTGCGTCACATTACTGAGCAAGCGTGCGTCGAACCGGGACCCTCAGGCCTAGCGTTCATAAGCGGAGGGGGTGGAGGTCACTGAGGAAAGCCCAGGGGTCAAAACACTATGTGCGCAGTTCCGGGACCCCTAACCAACTGTGTTACCCAAGCACAGACAAGCCACTGTTCCTCTTCAGGCCCTCCTTTCTGTCCCCCGGGCAACAGGACTCGTACGCAGGGTGCAGGGGCAGAGCTCAGGGGTGGCCAGTGGGCGACCTTCTGATTTTAAAGATATAGACAGGCATTTCTCTTTTGTCTAAGGGCTCATAACTCATTTGACGACTGGCACAGGCGACCCTGTCCAATGGCATGTCTAAAGTTAATGACCCTGGAGGTTTGCTAACAAGTCGTCATTTTGGGAATGGGGGGAGTCAGACATGGATAGCTATGTGGCTGTCACACAGCTGCAGGGTATGACATTGACCCTGATATATAGTAAGTGTTTGAGAGTAAAAGTGAAGCCTGGTTAAGAAGGGTTCAGTACAACAGATCGTTGTTCTATAATTTTAGTTGTTAAGCATATAAAGGTTAAAATAGGCTCACTGTAAAAAAAAAAAAAGAATATATAAGTTGCACTGGTTGGATCAACCACTCTATGTTTTAATCATCAGGTGGTGCTTGCTTCCTAAAGCGTCGTCTTTGTGGTAAAATATCAAAACCCAACAGACCTTGCTTATACTGGTATATTAGTCACAGGCTGCTGACTTTTAGATGACGGAAGAATATTTGTGCGCTCTACTCCAAATTTTATGGTAAATTTTGCTAAAACGTGTTTCTTTTCTTCCGTCCCTTTGTCTATTCAATGTGTAAACTGTACACGTATCTCGATCAGCGATCTCTTGATTTTTAGAACAATCCTCAAGAGGTTCGTGTGATATGCATAGGCTGTAATATATAATCAGTGACATCATCCATTTGTTTCTCAAACAGAGTTTTGAAGCCTATCGTCAATGGACATATTAATAATGCTGAACTCAGCCTTTTTTTAAACTTTAGATGAGGTAAAAAGGTGGACGTTAAGCCTATTTGCAGACAGCTACAAGGTACCAGGGTTGTCATTATATGGGCAAAACTTGTATTTTTGATAACTTTAAAATAAGTTATAATAAAATATCCCCCTTCCTGTACAGCATACCTTGACGGAGAAATAAGCTATTCAGATCGGATCATGTTTGCTTTTTGGTGTAAAAATTAGCTTTTTTGGCTGGCTTGGTGTGGATGTGGTTTCCAATGTTTCAGCAGCCAACCTTTTTTTTTTCCCCTCATTTCGAAGAACTAAAGTCTCAAACACCTCTGCACAGGTGTCACACTTTAAGACTGGGGCTAGCATTCGGTTAGGTGACAATGAATCCTGAAATACCAATGCATTACCTTTTCTTGACTTTAAACTTTTTGTTTTGTTTTGTTTTTGTTTTCCCCTTTTTTCCTGGAAAAATGTATTGATTTTATCTGTGATATTGAACAAATCTCAAAATTCTTTTGTTCTAGTTGATCAGCTCCTAAATGTAACTGAATGAATGATTTCACATTTCAATTTATTTATAGTTAAATGAGGTCAGAAATAACACATTTTATTTGGATGGTGGCTTTCAAGACACTCAAGGACACCTCACAATATAAAAGTACAAGAGTTAAAATACATAAGTACAAAACATATGATACGTCAATGTTACGGAGGTCACGGGGGAGGGAATTTCAGAGCTATATATTACCCAAGATATATTAGAACACCGTTGTTTGAAGTATAACATCATGTATTCAGTGAGACAATAACATGAAGTATCATATTAATACAATATAGGAACACATTCATTCAAATTGCCAGCAGGAGGCCAATACACTTTTTGTGGTCCCATTACATATAACTAGATTGAAAATGATGCTTTAGCTCTCCGATGATAAATTACTTGACAGCATTTTCTTATAAATTTATGGCCCCAGCCACTAGTTTCAAGTTTTGTTCAACTTAAAACAATGTTATCATTTTAATTGGCATCATCTTTAGAGTAAAGTTCACAACATAGCCAGGTGTACTGTTCTGCATCGCTACCTTTGATTCAAGTCCCTTGAAGTCCCTAACACAGCCTGTCAAACAAAATAGAGATTTGAGAATGTACTTTAACCATGTTCCTCCCTGCTTGGAAAAAGCAGTATAGTGATAGGGACAAGAAACACCAATTTTAAGGCTAAAGGACATTAATCAACACACCGTCATAGCAGCTTCATCTTTTCTTTTCTTTCTTTTTTTTAACACATTCTATGAATCAGTTCCAAACCACTACCAGCACTCCTCGCAGTTTTAACCTCGCACTTGATCCTTGTTAAGCACATGTGCTACAGTCCCACCTGCTTTATTCACAAATACACTTCTGCCCTGCTCCAAAGCCAGCATGCAGAGCTGAGGTTAAGGATGGTTAAGGACAATACTAATCGATCCCCCAATTACAGAGAGCTGGAGAGCTGGAAAGGTGGGGAGGAGAAAGAGGGAGAGGTAGCCTGGGGATTGAGTGTTGGGAGGGTGTCTGAGGATGCGAGGGGATGGGAGGGGGGATGAGAGGTAGTCTTTATCTTTGGATCCCTCTCTTCTTTAAGTTGAAGCTGGGTGTCATGGGGCTTTTGAAGTAGTGGATAGAGAGGAGGGACAGAGAGAGGAAAAGGGGGAGGAGAGGGGCTGGCGTGCAAGGCAGAGTCCCTCTCCATGCCAGGGGGAAGACGTCTGAAGGAAAATCTTTACAGCCTTGACAGTGCCCCTGACTCCCGTGTATTTCTGTGTATTTTGTGTGTGAGTATTAAGATTTGTGTGTATCTCTGCGTGTTTGTGTGTCTGAGTGAGTGTGTGCCTGAGTTGAAGTCTAGCTCTGGCAAAGAGGTGGGGATCACAGAGCCCCCTTTTTAAATTGCTGCTAATGAGCCCTGGCTGGCGAGAGGTACTCGAATTGATTAAATTTGCATGGGAGCCTAAATCATGACGGGGGCCTCATACTTGTGCCCCCCACCTCTAGGTACACACACACACACACACTCATAGCACCCCTGGTAACATCCCCCCAAACCTACTCCACATCAGACCTACAGGGGGTCTCTCACTGCAGGAGAGTGGGACAAGATACAGCAGGGGGAGGGTGTGTGTACTTGTGTGTGTGTGTGTGCGGTGTTGAACGGGGCGTGGAGGGCACCCATCTGCCCCGGTATTACTGTCAGTCCATCATTCAGGGGAATGCCAGGCGCGCGCCTCGGGGACGTGTTCATTACGCTTTAACTACCGGATCTGTCCTTGTCTCAGAGCCTCCTCGTGTCATTGTCTGCCTGAGATTGCGTGTGTGTATATTTATGCATGTGTCTCCTTGCATCACAATTGAACGCGCCCAGTTCTTGTCTATAGGGGGGTTGGTTGAGTGCTTTGAAATTAGAGACTTCAGATATCATTTATTCCCTGGATATACCTGGACTTGAGTATCATCCACAGTTTTGTTTTAAACGACTTTATTGATCTCTTCAGGGGCAACTGAAAAAAAAACACATTTGTTCATTTACACTTGGGTTTAACTATTGTTGATTCTGATTCTGATTTTGCTCTCCCTCTGAAAAGAAAATATATCCATTTATTATGAAATATAAAACACTCCCTGCTGATATTTTGCTAGCATTAGCTCACATTAAACACTCAGCTAGCAACACAACCTAGTCGGTGTTTGAGTCCAAGCCACCGAGTTTAGTCAAAGCCAAGCCCTGACTGTGTGTGACTTTTTGGATGTGTAGAATACATGTCTTGTTTCTCAATATTAGATTATGATGGTAAGATTACTACAGGTGTGTAATCAACTAAAAAGCACCAACAACAAATTTGTTGTTAATCAGAAAACTTACTGTGCATCTTAGACTAAGGGGTGGATTTCGTTTAATTGCTTACATCACCGTTGACTTGCCAAAGTACCATAATCAACACTCTTTTTGGGCTTACTATAGCATCTCTCTTACTGTACTCATTGTAACTGGTTAGATAAGTGTTTAAGTATGAGCTTGTCTCTGATGAAAAGATGATGTTGCATTGCTCTCGCTTGCATTGGCTGTATGAATTTAGGGGCATAACTCACTATCTGTGGCACCTCTACAGACCGTTGCATTGCAAGACAGCACGTGTACATGCACATAGGTGAACGCACATGACAAAGCAATCTTGTCAACAGATAATTCAGAGTAGATTCCTAGAAAATCAGAGCCTAAATCAAACTCAAATCTGAGTTAATGGGAAGAATAATGAATCAGAACCAAGAATCTGTAGCATGTTAAGCCGTGTTAGAGGCTGGTACCGGTGCTGTTATCCCTATTAGCCTTCAGCTCTTGTAGTATCAACCCTGGTATCAGTGTTAAAACAAGTGTTTAGGAGCTTCACTATATTCTTACTACACAGTCACAAGACATCCTACTTGAAGTAAATAAAACTGTCTATACATTTTTTAAAAGTGTCATTCTGTACTCTGTATCACACAAGAAAACCTGTCCCTGTGACACACCAGTGTGTTGCTTCTCTAATGGTTACCTCTCCAATAGCAACTACATGCCGATGTGTGATGAGAGCTACTTTTTGTGTGCTTGTGTGCATTGCATCTGATCAAGAGTAAGGTGGATCAGAGTGAGTGTGCACGGGTGTGTGAGTGTGTGCTTGTTGGGGACAGCGCTTGTGCTTGTGCGTGGTTAGCCCGGGTGATTGCAGTAATCAGATGGGGGTGTTAATCAGAGTTTGTTCGTCAGTGGTCTGATGAGGGGCGATGAGGGCCGCTGATTGTAATGCGATGCTTCAATTGGTCCCTCTGACGACTACAGAGACAAACCACCAAGAGAATCATTATCATACCGTACACTTTTTGTTTTCTTCCACTTTTGGAAACACCACGGCACACTGCGGAAGCGTAAACAAACAAGCACGACATCACACTCAAGCGCTGGGCTATGTCAGACTCTATTATTATTTTACGGGATGTTTGCATTCCAGTGGACACAATGAAGCAGTGCATGATGGGTTATATATCACTACTGAGGTGTCAGGGCCACCCCCTATTGAATACCACAAACAAGGAAGGGGTGAGTTGGGGTTGGAGGGAAGGAAAAACACAGTTGAGAGAAAGGTTGGGGGGTTGGGGAGGTAAATGTGACCCCATGGTTTATAGTCCTGTCTTGTCACAGACAGGCTCACATCAGATCTTTTTCTCCTTTTCTTTCTTTTTATTGCGGAAGGGGGGGGTGATTGCTGATGCTATTATGGCTGCCTCATCAGCCAAGTCCCTACAAGGGCTGATACAAATTAATTAACCTAATTAGGGGCTGCGATTGCGGGTGTGATTATAGGGGCTGGAAGGGGAGGTAGGGAGGGAGGAATGGTTGGTTCACTGAGGTGGGGGTGTGCTGGCAGCCAGGGCCCAGGCGATGATGAGCCGGGAGGTGTGGGAGACGAGCCAAGATGCTCTGCATGGCTAATGAGGAAAAACTAGCTAGCTTCAGCCTTCCTTTCTATTTCTGTTTCAATTCTCTCCCTTGTTTTACTTCCATTTTTTCTTTTCTTTTCTATTTATTGTTTTTCTTTTCTTTTCTTTTTCTTAGTTTTTATGGAACATTTCAAACAACTGTTGTCTTTCTTGATTACTTTCTTTGAAATAAAAAGATTTTCAATTTTCTTTCTGTCCTTAACCTTTGCGTTGTCTTTCAATGGCTGATTTAGGCTACAACAACTTCCTGATGCACCTGTTGCAGAGTATTAAAGCCACTCAGTTCCAAAAACGGGACTGTCTTCTGTTTCAGGGCTCAAAAAAGCGAACAGTTTTGCCCTTCAAAAGTGGAGTGTGATTTCAGATTTCCTGCAAAGCTACTTTTGTTGATGTTCAGTAACATCACACTGCATAGGGTGCAGTGCAGCACAGCCTATTGTTCACAAAAACTGTACTCCACACACGAAACAGAATTACCCTCTGGGAACACACACAGCCTAACACACACTTGCATATTTTTTTTCTCATCCTTTTGTATGCACATCCAATCGCAGCTCAACCCACAGATGCATACAGTACACTTAAACACTCTCTCTGCCTCCCTCCCTTACGCAGCCGCACAGAGGGGCAATATTTAAATCTCCTTCTATTTGTATTGGAAACAGAACAAAGATATTCTTCAGACCGAAGCAAAATGTGTTTTCTTGCCAGCATCAGCATTTCTAATGTTTTTAATGAGTTGTAAGGGAAGACAAGCGACTGGAAGTAGTAAGCTATCAGTTAATAAAAAAAGATTAGAAAAGAATAAAAAAGTTCCTCTGAAGTGCAGCTGTTAGGGCTTCTACCTCCATGGCAGTGCAGAAACCTTCTGTTAGTATTGTCCATAGATTGCAATGTCACTTCTGAAGTTTGTTGCTGCATCTGTGCCATGCTAAGCTTGTAGCATTTGATTTCTAACATACTGCCTCTGGCTGCCTCTCTCCCTTTTTCCTTTCTCATCTTGTAGCTCATCTTCCCTCTGTACACTCTGTTTCTGCATCAGTATCAGTTGCAGGGTTGTGATTAGAGAGCCACTACCAGACAGTGATACGGAGGTGTTCAAATCAGCGATCTAATCTGGAGCCTGAGGGAAAAAAGGGACCTTTCTGTTTATCTTCACATAGATTTCACAAGGCAAATGGCTAATTCTAAACAAATGATGATCAAAGACAGGTCCAAATCCCTTCAAGTCTATATTAGCACTAGTATTTAGAAATCTTTCAGATCATTGTTTGAATTAACTGTAATGATATATAGAGCAGTTTCTGATACAAGTTGTTAAAAGACGAAAATGAAAGAACCAGCCAATCACCCGCCAGTAGATGATCTAGGAAGTTGCTACTGGATTTAGTGAAACATTTAACAAGTTATAAACTGGATGTTTCCTCCAGTACAAGGCCATAGGAGGACTTTAATTTGGCCTTCATCTTTTAGCTTTTCAAGCGTATTTGATTGCCTCTAAGAAGACAAATATCGCAGTGAGAGATGCTCTATTGTTATTTTTTTCAAACTATTTTGTAGGGTTATTCATGTCTTTATTGAGAGTAAAAAGTGAAGTGGATGTAGTCAGAAAAAAGGTGAGTGATGACATACAGGAAAGGGGCGAGGGTTTGAGATGAATCCAGGGTCATCTATGAGGACTGAGGCTTTTGAACATTGGGTGCATTGTATTGCTGCTTAGGCAACCTGGCGCTTGAATATAGAGGGATATATACTATACAGACTTAAAAAAAATTTAAAAGTCTTGAAATGTTCAAATTTAAAGTCAAAACTTAACAAAACTAAACTTCTGCATCTAGTTTTTTTTTCCTGTGAAATCAAATTACAGAATATGTGATCATGTGAATATGGTGTTTAATATGTTTTGCATTGGTACCTATAGTGAATGACAGATTGCCACAGTACTCTCACCTTTGACATTGGAGTTATTCTAATTACCCAGACGGCAACCTCTGGTCTAAGAATATGATACAATGAAGAAGTTCTAAAATCTGCTGTTTCTCGAGTGTTTGCTTGGGGCTGGCTCCAGAAGTACTGGAAGTCACATACACACCAAGCCAAAAAAATTCTCATTTTCAAAGCAGAAGTTAATCTATTTACAGCCTGGTTCAAAAAATGTCTCCTGTCTGAGTCACTAATTTTACAATCCGCACCCACTGTACTGGGGGTGAATTTTTTCTAACTCGGCCATTCAGAGGATATTCAGATCGCAAGCTCCCCCAATAAAAGGCACAGCTGAGGGTCACGTGACTGACAGGCTCCCTATGGCTGTAGGCGAAGCCCTTGCCACTACCAATATGGCCGGCCGCTATAGTCGATGTACTTCATTTTCCGTTTCAGAAACAGATGGGTGACGTCGGCGAGACTAGGTCCATGTTTTATACAGTCTATGTAATTATGTTTTTGGGAGAGTCTGTTTATTTGTCTGTGAACAACATGACTCTAAAACAGGATCTTCATGAGATTTTCAGGGAATGTTTAAAATAGGATAAGGAAGAAGTGATTACATTTTGGAGGTGATCTGGATTACTGTCTGCATACAGGATTTTTTTAAAGGATTCTTTATCATTGTAAGATAGCGTCGTTTTCACCATATGCGTATATATTCCATGATAAATGGTCAGATTGCTTTGCAAAACAATACAAGACAAGGTCATAAAAAAATTCCGACTGATGTAAAAGTACGATCCTGATCCTGGCAATATTTTGGATACTAAGATCCAGAATATGAAATATGTACTGGGTCATTCATCATAATTTTCAACAGTCAGGTAACAAATTATCGCACAAACCTGCAACTAACACCAAATTGTAGCAGACAGTCTGCTATAAGGGAGTATAACATTAAAGTAGGACTTGTTGCGTGAGAACCGCAATATGCTCTCTGAGTGCTTTTTCTAGTTTTTATTTTGTCATCTTCTCTTTGTGACCACTACTCAAAATGTTTATCACTTCATTTCCCAAGTTACAAAGTGCTTCCTGATGTTGCTCACCAAACTCAATGTGGCCAATTTCAGTCAAATTTTCTAGAAAACATCCAGCTGGACTGTCATTGAACGCTTAATTTCTCTACTTTTCTTCTGCAGTACATGGCTACGACAACTGGTTCTTCTGGTACCGCTTTTAGTGCTCACTAAGTGTCATTTAAACTTTTCAATACAGGATCCTTAGAAACTTAAGTAGGGAAATAGCAAGAAAAAAAAGATTTTATGAGTTTAGAATTAGTGAAATAATTTTGCATAAATTTCTAAAGCAACAGAGTAGAGCACAAGACATTCCCTTTTTGCCTTCTTCAGTGTTTTGTTTTGTCTTAATGAGGTGTTGCAGATGTTGCTTTTTCCCACTCTTTGTAGTTATTGCATGTTTCATTAGATAATTCACAATCATGATACCAATGAGATCCAATGGGAAGTATTTGTATTCCGTACGCATCTAACAGGGAACAAGCCATCACATGATCCGCGATGCTCAGGTTTAGGAGGTGTGTGTGTTAATGTGTGTTTGTGTGTTGAGGGGGAGAGGCCCAGGCGATTACTCAGGGCTCTGAGAAGTCCCTGTCTCTTAGCTCTGGTACTCTCCCCAAGCTGATAAGCATGAGCCCTGTCAGAGGGAAGGTAAATACGGCACTTAAGAATTCTTCCCTCATTTTGTAGTCACACATACACTTTAATTAAAACCAGAAAAAGAGAACAAGAGAGAAAGAGATAGTCCTGCAGTGAGTTGATGCTATCAGAGGGCAGGGCAGGGAGAACCACCAAAAGATGTGGGGCAGATACAGGGCATTAAACCTTGACATGAATTTGTGTGAAAGAGAGAACAATTCAGTACATGTTTAAGTATGTATGTGCACATGAATGCACAACCAAGAAAAACTGTTTGTTTGTGTGCGCGAGTGTATGCACGAGAAGCTTTACGTCGCTCTCTCAGCTAAACAGCTGTAGTGAGGCTGCTATCAGATATTTATAAGCGGCTCATGAATATGGATGGGCGGCGAGATGGGACTGATGTTTGTCCTCTAAGAGGGGATGAAAGGAGAATGTGCCTCTTTCCCTGAGAGACCCATTCAGGGCCGCTCACAGCGCTGGGGATTGGAGCTCTGGTTTCGTAGTGAGACAGGGATCGGGTTGGGTGCCTGTGATTCAGGACAGATGGTAAAATTTAATGAAATCTGATGTGGATATTCAAGGAAAAGAACATCCCTTATGGATTTCCAAATTAAAATTTTGTAGTCAACTACAAACACTTCCATTGGTATGACCATGGGTTCTTGATGCATTTGTTTCACGGCCTGTGTTACAGAGTTTGACTGCTTTTTAAATTCTGGATTAACTGTAGTAGAAATGTTCAGAGAACTTTTTCCATATCTGATAACTGTCTAAAGTCACTGTCATAAGGAGTTCCCCTCTGATGGTAGTTTGAAGAAAAGTATAAAAACTACTGGCCATCAAACAACTGGTTGTAGCTTCGACTAATATTTTTTTGCAAGCATCATGTGTTTTTGTTTATATTGTCACAGACTATATATGTTGACGACTATCCCTCGGACACATCATCTCAATGGCATTAGCTCTTTGATGTGCACTTTAAAGCACTAAATAACACACTGCTTGTGGGTCCATGAGACCAAACTGTAAGACTTAGTCAGTGTATAAACCTCATATTTGTACCATCTTGAGTCCTTACCGACTTGCACATCCATGAGGGTTTAGTTCCTAGGCTTGAAGACGGGCGCTTGAGCAGTTGACTGCCGTCTTATTAATACCTGAAAACAGCATATAAGGCCGTAGTGGAGCCAAATACTAACTGTAATATGGATTCTTCATGACTGGATGAAAAAATGACAGTGCTGATGATAAACATGGAAGACAGCATAGTAACATCATGTGATTTTGGTTCACATTTCTTGGCAATAACAGTTCCTTGTGCATATGTAGTGCTAAGTGATAAAAGCCCAGAATGTAATGCTCCTGTGTTTCAATTTGCACACATGTCCAGGTCTATTTATGTAAGGTTGGATAATCAAGAAATTATGTGCCCTCCATTCTTTTCAAATCTCAATCGCGTCCCTTTGGCCTATCAAAAATGAAACTTATTATTCCGACCTTCAGGTAAAAAAGTTGCACTTTCTCATCTTTGTCACTGTGAATAACTCGTGTCCTTGCTCAAAGCGGTCACTCTGATTCTCAGTAGCAAACATTGGTCAGGGACATGCATAACTGACCTGAGTGTCCACAGTAGAGGTCAGCACACTGAGAGACAGGATCAGAGGAGGCTAAGCACAAGGCCAAGCGGCAGTTCTGTACTACAATGTACCTTTCAATGCTAATCACTGAGTCATCTATCAGAGCTAAAACATGGGCACTAAGCAACCTGTACATGCATTAGACCTCCCCAATTACCATAATGGGTTGATTTTTAATATGGCTAATAGGCTGGCACGACCTTGCCCATTCACTAAGCAGGTACATGCACCCAACCAATGGGAAATGGACATATTTAGAGACTTAATGACCATTAGGTACTTTTAGCTGTTATGGGTCCACAGTTATGCATTCGAAGAGGGAAGAATAGACAGATGGACAGATGGATAGATGAGGAGCAGGGACATTTGTGGACAAAAAACAATCACATAAAGAGAAAAATAGGTTGAAATGGGGATGTATGCAGAAGAGAATGGATATTATTGTTGGTTATGCTCTTTTGGAGAACAAAACACAAAACATCTGTTTTACAGGGCAACATTTTCACCAAGTAGTCATCTTCATATCTGAATGTGCTCATGTAGGAGTGCCCCGTGGGCACTGCTTGGAAGTACGTCAATGTGGGTGCAATGTGGTAACGGTGGGGCGGATGGGCTGTGCGGAGGAGAAAGGGGCAGAATCTGAAAAATGTGCCTCCGCAGAACCCCGGGGGGTTAACATTTTGGTTTTCTCTGAGCCTTTGTGGTAGTGGACAAATGATCCCAGGAGCGGGACAATAATGTTTTTATGGGACTCTAAATGTTGAGCTCAACAAAGTCATTGTGGGAGTGTAATGGCCAACACGTGGCCAGGCTTGAACTCCAGCAGCCTTGCAGTTGGTTCAGGGGCAGAGGGGAGAAGAGGAGGTGGAAGGAGATCAGGGACTCAACCCCCTTAGTTTCCCCAACAAGCCTGCACTTTGTTCTTAAGGGAGACAAGAGCCACTCAGAACATCAAGTACCTAAGTGACCAAACCATGCCCAGCCAGCCTAGACTGGGTCTTGTAAACTGTCCCAGAGAGATAATGTTTCCCTGTAGCTAATCTGTGCCTGGGTGCCCACGCTCTGGCATCTGGTGAACAATAACCCCTTCCTGCTTCAAACAACAATCCTTTTCTTGGTCTCTCTTGGGACATGTCAGTCTTTTACTGTCTGTTGCTCCCATGTGTGTGATTGTGTGTGTTTTGTGAGAGTGTGTGGGTCTGAGCTGGGGATTTATCTGTTTTCTGGTCTGGATAAAAGACTTTATTGTAGTCTGGCTATCCACTTCACTGTCACTGATAAAGAAAGGCAAGAGAGCACAAGGCACCTTGGTGGAGCTAAGGTGTATGGGTGAAAACATCAGTGTTCTAATATTGTTATATCAGTAATTCATTTGTTGTTAGTGTTTTAGCTGCCATGCATGCCTAAGAGGGCTGTCACATGAACTGGTATTGATGATAACTCTTTAGAAAAATAGATATTGATATCATGTTCATATCATAATAGAATATAACTAATTGGTTCATAGTCTGGGGCAGTACAGGCTCTTTATGCTGTGGTCCACCTGCAATAAACAGAGGGTCAATTGGGAAGAAGCAGCAGGGGCAAAAGAAGGAGTAGATTCAGTTACCAGCTAGCCATCTAGCCTTTACCGCAGTGTGTTTATTCTACTAGATGGGAGGTACTCTACCTGAACCCAAAAACAAATTGATCAAGACATAATCAGTGGACATTCAGCCAAAAATATCAGTTATTTACCTGATGTCTCACACACAGAAACTCTCCATTCCTGCATACTGTTACCAGCATTGTTTGCTAACTTTGACACCATATATAGCAACTTGAAGAATCTGGCGTATATGGTGGGTGCTGCCATGGGCCTTCTCCCTTCCTAAAGCACTCACTGTTGGCCTGGTCCTCGTGCAGCAGTCCTTCCCAGGTGCAGTCATAGCAAGAGATGTTTACCTCTTCGTGCCCAGGCTGAAAATGAATTGCTCATAAGTGCTGCTGGCTGATCCTGCCCTGGTTTAAGTTAATTTGTAGTTCTAAACCTATTAAGGTTTTTTTTTACTCACTTTTTTGTTTCTCTCATAACATTATTCCACTCTCCTATAGAGTCCATTACAATTACATGCACACTGCAGATTACGCAAATTAGGTGATGATGTCATGACATCATGGATTTTTGGACAGCTTATACCTTCTTTCTTTGCTGAGGAGTCTACAACACAGGTTTTCAGATGTTGGACCCTATAAATGTTTTGTTTATCTGATTACGTTTTCACAGTGTGCTTGTTTCTTACTGTGTAAAATTATGGTTTGACTCTCATTACCACCAGATACTCCTGTTAAGAGAAATTTAATAACTGATGAGAAATAACAGACGGTCAATACAGCTGATAACATTGTTTCCCCAAGTTTTCAGTAATTATTGTGATAATATTGTCACCATGAAGTGAAAATCTAATATGACAGCCTTAGTGCTAAGATTCTCCATTGTTGGCTCATGGCTCATAATCTCACTGTTTTTACAGCAATATAGAATACTTTCCAGTTTATACTCATTGCAGTTAAGCTCATAGCACAACATGTAGGGCCACAATCACAATCATGGATGTATAAGAACTTCAATTAAAGAGCTGAGAATTGGTGGCAGATGCCTTTCATGCATCCTTCTAAGTATGTGTGTTCTCATCTGCATCAGATGATGTGTGAAGAAAATCAAGGTGTTAAAATACCCATGTCTGTCTTTTGTAAGTTGTGTGTCACTGACATGTGACACTAAATTCGAAGATGCAAACAGCCTCCGAGACTCGAAATATGTCCAACCAAGCATCGACTTGAACAGATGTTTAACGGGACAGAGCTTGAAGAGGAAGCATCATCCTGACGCCTCATTGTCTCAGAGTCCTCATAGTAAACAGACAAACCCATGTGTGCCTTTGAGGCCCCAGCTTCACGGTCCCCTGAGCAGAGGCGTATGTCTGCTGTTACGTGGAGGCTGGAGCAGCAGACAGCTAATCAATAGATCAATCATAACATTTCCACTTAAATCAATTACCTCTTGACTTCCTATTCATTTTTGTTCCTTTGTTTCGTCAGCTCATGCTTCATTTGGCATTATTTTGCTTCATTTCATGGATAACACAGATTTTCTTTGACGTTTTTGGGCATATGTTTTTGAAATTTCTGTAAAGCTACCATTAAAGCTTCACATCAAGGTTAGATTATCAACACTGTGAACATTGCAGCTACATTTACAAAAGAGAAATGATTGAAAGCCAAAGAAAGAGAAGTGAGAGTGATAGCCAGAGAAAGTTTTACAAAGAGGGCACTTTGTTTCCAGTCTGCGTGCATGAGCTTGTCTTTTCGACCGCGTTGAATTCCAGCCATTCAGATGACTTGAGTGCGTAGGCCAGGCCTCCAACGCGTTTCCCCGTCACCATCACAACAGTTGCCATTCATGAGGCTCTGCTGACTGCAAGGACATCTGCACCACAACTCTTGTCACCTCAGCCCCCCTCCATCCTCCCTTCTCCACATCCCCGCTGAAACAAACACACCAAAACACTTGCACGCACACACACACTAAACTTGCTGCTAAATGCCAGCGGGGAGAATCAGAAGGGCATCAGAGATGGCTCTTGTCTGTGTACGCCCATGTGTGGGTTTGTGTGAATGGGAACTCAAGGGTGGGGAGGTCCCTGATACCACAGGGGTGCCGGCGGGGGTGGCACATTGCTTGGCCTGCTCGGGTGTGTCACGATGGTTGGAAGGTTGAGCGAGTGACAAACGCAAGGTTTTCAACCGGAACGACCCCCCTGGCATTCAGCATGGGCTCGTTACACCACAGTGACGTGGGTGGGCCAGGTGACCTTTGAGCCTATGGAGCTCCTTCTCATGTGTGTCCACTGTGTCCCGGATCCTGTATCAATTTCACACATCTACACTGTATGGATGTCAGTGGGCTCTTATACAAAGTTCAGAGTCCAGACTCGAGACAAAATACTGAGGGTACGGCCATAACTTCAATTTTTAATGTCCAATACATGATCTTATGTGGAGAAAATATGGCCAGTTATTCTCTGTCTGATATTTTTCTGTAAAGCTAGAACTACTGCGCTTCAGTGAAAGAAAATTTTCTATCAAGCTCCCATTCATGCTCTTCCCAAGTTGGCTCTTCTACTGGTATTTCACACCATCGCTTTCAAGCAGGCGTCACACAGGGGTTTGTTGGATAAACAACCAACGCTGAGTAGGAGCGCCAAGCATCACAGTTATTGTTACTGCTTAATGCCATGCACCAGCATTGTTGTTTTGCTGCAATCAACACATACATATGTAATAAAGCTGAGAGGCAGCGAGACAATACAAGCTATTGTTACAGCAAACTCGGATCAGCACAAAGGCCCCCACCAGTCTAGATCGGCGCTTGCACGGCTGTTTTCCACAACTGGGAATGACTGTTTCCTGATGGTGACTGCGAGCTAACCTGATTAGTCCCTGTTGGGAGTTACCTGGCATTTGCCATGGCCTTATTGGTTTGGAGCCATCTGTTGAGCCTGTTGGCATTTTTGTGAATGATGAGGGTTGATGGATGGTGATGAGAGTTCAATAGAGGGAAGGACAAGAGGTGACGGGACATTTTGGAGTGACTGCAAAGACGTTGTGGAGCGTGTGTGTGTGTGTGTGTATGTGTTAGCATCTAAGGGCAAACATCGATGGCTGTGTCAGGGGTGAGTGATAACCGTGGTCTTTTCAGCTCTGCAGGCGGAGTCAGACGGATGTGATGGATGGTTAGCAGTCTGGCCCCTTCTTCACGCCTCCATCCAGCCCAGTGTCTGGAGGTCTGGGCTGGGGTGGAGGGCTTGTTGGGGTTGGCTGCTTGGTGGTTGGTTGGTTGCAAACCAGTCTGTGCTTCGTTAGACAAAAGTTGTCTGAGCGTGTACACACACACACACACACACACACACACACACAGAAAAAATATCTTTTCAAGGCTATCTTTTATTTAATGGAATGATTGCTATTAGCTGAACCATTAGACCTCTGGCTGTCAGATGTTGAGAGTAGCACTTGGAACTGCTCTCAGTTTTGACATTGACGTCTAACAGATAAAAACAACTCAAGTATGTGCAGAAAGGATTTTTTTTGTCTGGCTCTGTTTTGCTTTTACCTATGTTGAGATCTTAAATGTTAAACAAAGAAATATATAATTGATAGCTTTTTCTTTCTTTTCAGCTGAGGTGGAAAACATTGTTTCTTCTTATCACTTATTGTCTTGGTTGGATTTTTAGGTTGCAGAAATTTCCTTAACAGAAATGTTCATTTGTGTCCAGTGTTGCTCCCAGGCTGGTTGTTAAAAGCTAAGTGGAAGGCGGGTGTTTTGTGAAATCTGCATGATGAAAATAAGGTTTAAAAAATGTCAGTTAAAAATCAGAAACTGCAGTTTCTGGGCCTCATTTCTTGGACTGCATTTTCAGGGCAGGTCTGGTTACAGCAGTGGTTACTGTTAGGGTTCAATTAGGTGCTTAAAATGCAGTGATAACATGCTAAAAATGTGCTTCTTAGCTAGCACAAAGTAGTGCAGTCACAAACACTGAGAGTTTTAAATGTTCAGCCCCAGAAACACAATCCTAAATCTGCATCCTTAGGGTCAGCAGACACATGCCACCTAAAATAGAAATAAATATAACTCTATCTTTATGCTCTGTTACCTTCGCCAAGGAGGTTATGTTTTTGGGAGGGTTTGTCTTTTGTCTGCAACATAACTCAAAAAGTAACGAACAGATCTTGATGAAATTTTCAGGAAATGTTATATATGGGATAAGGAAGAACGGATTAAATTTTGGACTTCTATAAAGGATTCTTTATCATTGTGAGATAGGGCCATTTTCAAATAAGGCCACATGTGTGTATAACTCCATGATAAATGGTTGGATTGCTTTGCAAAAGAATACAAGACAAGGTCACCATCATTTTTGACAGATGTAAAAGTACGATCCAGATCCTGGCAACATTCTGGATTCCAAGATCCACAATATAAAATATGTACTGGGTCATCATCATTTTCAGCACTGTCAGGTAACAAATTATCATACAAACCTGCAACTAACATTAAATGGTAGCAGACAGTCTGCTGAAAGGGAGTATAACATTAAAGTTGGACTTTTCCAGTTTTTTCTTAATTTTCCTTCATAAATTCTGTCCTTTATGTGATTGTCTCTTTGCCCTTTTTCTTCCTTGCATTCTCCTTTTTTTCTTCGCTTTGTTCACACCGTTTACTTCTCTCTTATCCTCTTTCCCTATGTATATTTTCTTTCTTTCTCTTCTCATCCACCCCCACGTCCATCCTCATTTGTCTCCCTGCCTTTTTCCCTCTGCAAAGTTCCAGCTTTTCTCCCACTTTCCCATCTACCTTCACCCACACCTTCTATAAACTTCACACAATATGCATATAGTGCGGACACATCTCAGGGGTCATCCGTGTTTCTGCACTGGTGGAGGTGATGGTGTCTCTGACACAGCCTTTCTTTTTCTGACAGAGGTTGGCTTTCCATGGTCGGTCTTGTGTTGTCTCTCCTGTGTTTGAAGACTCTGTGGACACTGTGGTCTGCTGCTTCAGGCCCAGGCAGGCTTACGAAGGGGCAGACAGCAACCAACACCCCAGAGATGAGCTACAGTAACCTGCCTTGTGTCTTTCCTCAATCTTCAAACACGGGGGAGACAGAGAGAGAGGAGAGAGGGAAAAAGAGAGAGAAGCAACAAAGGCTCATGTGAAAGAGCACAAGGCCTTCACACACCCAGCCTCACTAATTGACGGCTGCAGGGAGTGGGTGAGACGGTGGGAGAGATAAGAAAGCCACCAGACCCCTGCTTACATTCTGCACATAGTGTATTCAAATGTCCCTGCAGAGACACGAACACATTAACACCAAAATATCCACATTAAACAAACTCTGGGGAATTTTTAGCTCAAAAGTACATCATCCATGTCACTCATCTACTTGCTTCCATTCCTGTAGTCATTTGGACAAAACAATTTCTGCAGACATATGCAGATTTTGTTTAATTTTCTAGCATATGTGGCACAAATATGGAGAGAAAGGCCCAATTTGCTGCTTTGTCACTGTTTTTGTAATGGCAAACTGGGGCCTAAGGCCACCATTTAATTGCTTTGGCCATGTGCATCAAAGAGGTGCCACACCAATTAATCCCCTTGATGGCGGAGTGTCCTGTACTATGCCTGCACCCCCTGGTAGAGCCATCCCGCAGGGAAGAGGTGGGTGGGGTGGGATGGGTGGAGAGGCACATGGGAACCCCACACCAACAATGGGTACCAAATCCATACTCACTGCTTCATTTCACCATCACACTCCTCCTCTATCAATGGGTTAACTTTTATCTTTATATATGAGATGCAAGCTGTTCAGATTGTTCCTAATGCAATCTGTCGATATCAGCTAGGATACAGCTAGGATAATTCGGATTAGGTTAACACATTAATGCAATACAAATGTCTGACTTTTTGTATCTATTGCTGACAGTATAATGAAGTTATGTACTTTTCTAATTAAGTAAAATAGTGAAATAGTGAAAAATCGTGATACTGAACATTACTCATAGAACAAATGTAAGCAACAAATTAAAAGAAAAGCTGTCCATTATAGCTTTTCTACCACATCTTGTGACTTAAACTCATAGAAAAGTGACAACCTCTGCACCGAAGAGGTTTTCTGCTAAGTCTATCAAAATTTGAAAAATCTGTTCAGTGCAGATTAAACATCTGAATCTTCAAATAAATGGTGATGGTGAGTGAATGAAGATGTTTAAGTACATTTTCAGCTCAGTTCCTGCCTTTAAAAATTTGGTCACATTTAACTTTGGAGGTCCCCAAATTTCATTAAGTTTTTTCTTTGAAATTAGCACATAACTTCTTTAAAATAATGTCCAATTTTATTGTTGCAAGTCACAATTGGTAGGTTACTGTTTTTTCCAGTTTCTTTGAAATTTACTCCAAATTGCAAGGAAAGAAGGTGACGATTAGCAAATAGTTTATTCGAAATTAAATCACAACCCACCACAAAATGTTTTGAGAAGTATCCCAACGTTTCTGCTTTTTCCAGAGAAGCAGGTGATAAATAGCTGCTTAGTACTTGAATGCAGAAGTTAAGTTCATTGTTTCCTCTGGTAATTACCTTTGAAATGTTCAGTGAATAATTCAATTTCCCAATAAGCAGTTGATAGTTAGCTATTTGTTATTTAATTTTACCAAGTTCTTTAGTACCTAGTTTGTTGATATGTATAATTGAGATCACATGCAAAATGATAAACCTGTATGATCAGGCCTATAATGTTTTACACAATACAACTGAAGGCTTCAGATGTGATATTCACCAAGAGTGGGGTTGTAAATTGGCCTTACCTGATTGTGATAGACACTGTGAATCTAAGTGCGCTGAAATTTGCGGACCTCTAAAGTAAAGTGTTAAACATTTCTGTTTCTCCAACAGTCTTTAATCCTAAACTACCTTGCATATCATATTTCATTTTTTTGTACTCTACCTTGTCTAGCTCTCCTGCTCTTTCTTTAACTCTCTACCCATGAGTCACAAGTCTCTGCCTCAACAAAGGACCTGTCACCTGTAACCATCATCCCCTCATTGCCAGGCCTCTGAACTGTGACTGAGTAGGTGAGAGTAAACTGGCTTGATCTGACCACTGCAGGGAGTGCAGCAGGTGGACAGACAGGCACAGACAGACAGAGACAGATAAGCAAAAAAGAGAAAGCATGGGGGCAGAGGGGGTTGAAGAAAAGGAGGAGGGTTGTGGGTGGATGCAGCATCTGGCTGATATGCAGTCGTGTGCCGAGGCGATGAGGCGCCTCCTGCCCAGGAGGAGGCAGGGCAGTTTGTATGAGGCCAACACAGATAGTCGAGTAGATAGACAGTGACAACAATAGCCTCCTGTAGCCCGCAGACAAGCCCTCTCAACCATATCATCCTCTCAACTTCCCTTTACACCTTTCCTGAAACTTTGCTCATCCCTCATTCAGTTTGACAGAAATTAGGACCCATCATGAATAAAGAAAGAGCATCACAAGAAGGGCGAATACTACGCAGCCAGGTCACAACGCTGAATGACCTTTTGTCTTATTTAAAAATCAAAGGGGTGCTGCTGCCGGGCCCGTGGGGAAATAGAGGTGGGTCGGCTAGAAGAACAAGGGTTAGCGGGGGTGTCTGGGTGCTAATCCATGGGACCATCGGTGACCCTTGACCCCTGGGGGCATTGGTTGGGCTCTGCCAAAATGTGTCTGTGAGAGTCAGGCCTCCCCTCTGCGCTTCAGGCCCTCCTACCTGTAATGATTTATGGAGAAGGGTGCGATCGACACTCGCTCAGCCCAAGGGAAGAGCCTAAATGGTAGTTTTGACACCACTGAGAGACGGGGTTAAAGGTGATCAATAACAAGCCACTGGAGGAGGAGAGACAGAAGGACAGATAGAGCGAAGAGGGGAAAGAGAGGTGGTGGATAAAGAGGAGGAGGAGGGAGCAGCTCTTTTTAATTGGCCTCTGCTCATTACTCCAGTCTTTGTAGACCATCGCCTCTTTTGTGCATATCATGGCCTCTAGCTCCAGGGCACATATGTGTTGGGGTTTAAGGTGGTTCTGTTTAATTCCCATTGTGCTGACCTTAGAATGCAGCACTTGAAAAAAAAAAAAAGACCGTTTTTGAAGTTTGAGCTGAAAGCAGCTCAGAGTGGGACATTTTCCATCTCATGACTTTTACTTTTAGTCAGACATTTGATGACTTACCAACTTCACTGTAAAAGGAAAAGGATTGTTTAATTGGGGATGCTGCAAACCTCTCTCACTGCCTGTCTTTTCATTACTCCCTTAATCACATCCATCATCAGGGTAATCTTTTTCATATACATCTGATACCAAACCCTCTGTTTTCCTTTCCTTCCCTACTTATCATCATTGTCTCTTTGACACCAGCTTAGCAGCAAAGCAGCACAAATCATCCATAACACAATAAATGTGACCCCTATGTATTTATTAAACTGTAGTGGTGGTTTTAAATGCACTGTGAACACTTAAAAAGTGATATGATAACACCATATGATATGTTTATAATCCACCATATAAAAATGTGACTGCCAGCACCAAAACTGGATCTACAACAGATAAAATTAGGTTGCTTGTCGTTACACTTCACACAATAGCGCTACTTAACTGCATGAAATACCTTGTTGCTTTGCGTTCTGCAAAAAGTTGACTTGAACAAAGAAACATATTTAAAAGAAAGATCTGCTCCAAAGAAACACATGCTTTATCGAGCGTCATGTCTCTCATACATATTTAATACAAATGTGCCCCTAATACATTCATAACACAGAAATAGAAATTATAATCACAGCACAAAATTGGAAGATCTTCAATTTCATTCATAAATCAGAAATATTATTTTTTATAAACATTCATAAAATGTTCAGCAGCTGGTATATATTCAGTTTAAACAAAAATGTTGTTTTTTACACAATCACATCAAAAAATTAGATTTAAAAAAATTAAAAGGTTGCCCTTTACATTTATTACACAAAATGTATAATCTTTAAATTTCACTTGTGTTTTACACCAAAATAGTCATCCCGAGTGTCCCTTATATAGTCATAGCACACAAAAAAGTAAACAAACCTTTACACAACAACAGAGGCCCACATGAAAGTGTCAGCCCTGGTTTATAAACTACTGAGAACTGTTCCCCAATACCAAAAGTAAATCTCCAAAACGACTGTCTCTTATATGATTGCAGTGGAAGGACTGTGGCCCTTACACATTGTATAACAGACACAGTAGCCCTGACTTTTTGAGCGTTGAAAAAAAAAAAAAAAAGGACCTATATTTTTTCAAATTACAAAGGGTTGGCACTTTAACATCCATCATGCAAAGTTGTGGCCCTGATACATTTGTTAAACAGAACTGGTGGCATTCATACGAATGTCCTATTTCCTTTTCAATAACTGTTATTTTCCTGGCTTAGTGTCCGCTCATTCCTTTCTACATGCCCCCCTCTGCATGATAAGAAACTTTGTGTGCCTGTGTGACTGCATGACAGTTTCTCTGATGCCTGAAAGTGCCTCACACTCCCTCAGCTTCCACTACACACACATACACACACCCAGTCTTGGAGTATCTCTCAGAAGTGAGCTGATTAGGCCCAAGACTGGGGACTGCTTTGCCTAATCATATCGCTGCATCCAAATCATCTGTGTACATTTCTAATTACATAGTGGCACGCCGTGTCCTTGAGCACAGTGGCAGGTCTCCATTTCATCTCTGTGCTGTGTCTAACCCCCTCCCTGCTTGGCTTATTTTTCTCCCTCTCCCCTCTCCTCCATCCTTATTTATTTATTTTCATCAGCCTTATCTTTGTTGTTGTTTCAGTCAACTGTGAGCCAAGCGACAGCACTCATTTGCCCACCGATCTCCGTCCTTTGAACTCAGCATCGCAGGGCAGAGCCGACTGTCGGGGGCAGCGGGATCATCTTTTGATGATCTGTTTATTGTCCGGCTCCAATTTGCAGTGGTTCACAATATAATATCTATTCCAGCATGCGTAACATGATGGATCAGTCATGGGTAAAGGACAACAGCACAGAATATTGTTGCAGTTTGGATTACAAGGCTGGCACACAAACAATGCAGAGCAGAGCTACAACTTCTTTGACTTTTTTCCTTTGCTTTGCTCTCTCAATTGTCCATACATCTTCTTAAAGAAACAATAGAACTGCTCCAGGCATGCAAAAAGATGATCTTTCATCTTCCGTACCTATACATTTGTGAACTCTGAATAGCCATGTTTTTTTTTCTCATTTTGAATATCCTTCATGAAGGAAGGCCCTGAACATCTCTGTGTGCTCTAGATGACCTTCCTATTGTTTATCGATATGTGTGTCTCTTCTGCAAGGCCTTTCCTTTTCTTTCGCTCTGCTCCTCTCTGCGGTGAACCTCGTTATTGAAGTCAGAAGGCATTTTGACGCCATCACAAGCTGACAAAAGCAAGGTTTGAAGGTGAAGAGAGGGGACAACCTTTAACATGGGTATGACATGTCCATGCGCCACAATTAACTTTGCAACCTTGGCAGTAGTTTAAAAGGCCTCCTCAGCAGCTGTGCTGTGTGATTCAGAGGTGTCATTATTCTAGCTGCTTTGTTTGGTTAGTCTATTATCCTTTATAGGTTTCCCTGGGCTATGCACAAGCTTTTTGTCAGACATCAAAATGAAGGCAGCCTGTACATCACAGATGATTGTATTTATCTTTCTTTTTCCACTGAGTTCCTAGGTTGTCGCAGCCATTGTTTAATACCCACCTGCTATCCGAATCAGTAGTAATTGTCGTTGCTCGAAAATATGACTTTCTTCTCATTGTATGCCACCAACAGTAACATCTCTGTGCTGCTGCCTGCAGGCAAGTTCCTGAGATATTAGTTCTCCACTCTCAGAACTGTTAGTCACACTGACAGACACCTGAGGCGATATAAAATGTCGCTCAAAGCCATGAAAGAGGGAGACGGGCTACTTCTCTTCTTCAGAACCTCAGAGTGAGGAGCAAAGAGATGAAGAAGGGAGGAGAGAGTAAGTTTCTAAGACTGCACTTAAACCCCTTCGCATATGGGGGCCATACCTTGGAGAAGACATGAAGGAAGAACCCATATAGCTACAAGGCCCAGTATCATAAATAACACAAGACTTCTCCTCTGCCGTCTCCGTCTCCTCCAGTTCACTGCTGGAGTGTTTCATATGGTAACTAGGTGTTCACTGTGTGGCCACATTGTTGCCCATCTTTCAAGTGGCTCAGAGGAGGAAACCTTGAGGTAGGGGAAGAGAAGGAATTTTTGATGAAAAAAATACATTATTCTGTTCTTTTTTTTCCTCCAGTCTCCATCCCCACTTTTTCTGCCACTCACTGTGGGAGTGGAGTATTTATTACATAAACGTTGGAAAGAGGAGCGGAGAACTTGGCTGGAGGATGAGGATAGTAATAGAGAGTAAGAAAGCTACAGGCTCTTTCACCTGACAGGTTAAAAATGTGGGTTACATCAAGGAAGGAGCTCCTTTCCCCCCCTCCTCACTCTACCTGCAGTATAACACATTCTATTTTAAACAGTGTCAGTCATAACTTAACATCAACCCAAATTCTTTTACATCACCGGCCTTAAAAAGGAAGCACACACTGTATCATAGCTCCTGGGTTGCCCCATATGTCTGTACATGCAGATGATCCTGAGTCTCACAATAAGATTCAAGTGAATTATTCAGCCGCTCCCATTATTTTCCATAATTGCCAGCATTGTAGTAGTGTTTGTACTGTCATTAATAACAGGCGTTGGCGTATAATATGCTTAATGTTATTTATCTGTTGGCAGATAGCTTGATGCTGCTAATCCTCATTCATTTGCTGTGGATCAATGCAAATCCGCTAGCGTGAGTGAAATCCCCCCTCCCCCCCTCCCAGAGCCGATGGTTCCTAATGTATTTTCCCACCATTAACCAGCCATAATCCCTGCTAATCATCACTAATCCACATCTCCTGTGTGTGACGATACTTCCCTGATGAAGGAGGCATCAGTGTTTCATGAGGATGGAGCTCCTCTGTGAGTGCTGCCGAGGGCCCACTCAGTGCAGGAGAGAGACAGACTGCTGAGAGGGGAAGAGGAGGATGGGAGGAAAGGCTGAACCGTGGTGGTTCGTGGGTCAAATAGCTTGGTTTTGCTGTTTGGCGATGAGTTGGGCTCATGTTTTATTGAGTTGTTGGCATAATGGAGGTTGTGTCCCTCCATTGGGCACAGAATAAAAATTGCATGTCATCAAAAACAAACATTGGTTGCAGTCACCACAAGCTTTTCTTGTCTGGCGGACTGAGGACTCCTTTTGTTTCTCTATGTTCACTCTGTAGGCCTCTGTGTGTTTTGTCTGCATTTCAGTCAATTCTATTGGTCAACTGGTTTGCTGAGGGCGCCTTAATAGTTGAAGGTCTGTTTGAGTCCTGACTGACTCACCTCCAAAATGTAACACCTGACACTTGATAGCTATTGTTCTGTCAAACTGTCCTGTGGTGCCGCATGCCTAAACCAAGTGTGTTTATCAACTTCATATTTGATGTGAAGAAAAACCCAGCTTTTCATCTTTTACACTTGTGCTGTATGCAGGAAACATGAACTGAGCATGTGCAGTGTCTTTTCTTGCATGGTTGAACTGTAATTCTCACATATACATGAAAATGTTTCAAACTGATTATTTTATTAGTCTTATAAATAAACCTATGATGAATTGTCTTTCTTTGAGGCCTAGATCAAACTTTCAGATAGTGCTTTGATGGTGCAGTAGAGACGTTGGACCACCAGGGGGCGCCTGTGCCCCACTGTTCTCTGAGCGCCTGCTCTTCAATGTTGGCCTCTACACTTTCAGTTTGACCACCTTACCCGGTGCAAAGCCACTTTTCCCCCTTTGCATCACTAAACCACAAAGCCGTGACTTTTTTTTGTGTCATTGTCTGTTTTCCACACACACTTTTAAACCAGGGAGGCTGTACAAATAACGCACCCAATTCGTATTTAAGAATGATCGCATTACGCAAAATTAAGGAGCATTTTGGTGAATGTCCGGTGTCAGAGAAGTGCAAATGTCACAGAAATTAAACACAGTGGCGCAAATGTCTCTTCCTAAAATTAGACCCGCGTTTTCGTCAGAAAATGACGCTGCGTTAAACTTTATTCTGCGCATTCATGTGTCATTACGGCACTCGTTCAAAGAGAGAAATCTCTCTGGACGAAAAAGCGCAACTTCTGCAAGCTATTTAACAATAAGCTGTACATGAAAGGATATGATCACAACTTGTATGAACAATGTGACTTGTCTGAGTAGACACAACAAGGCCCTAAAACCAATCACTGCAAATTAATGCGAATCGTGAATGTAGAGATTTACTCCAGAAGCACACCTTTAAACTTCTTATTACCAACTGGGAGTTTTGAAAATTAAAATTTGTTTGTGGCTTCAATCCATTTTAACAGTGTCTTGGCCTAATGTTTGGCTCTATGTTGAAAGAAACAGTGCGCGCTGCCGCTGTGGCCCGCGATTATTAGGCTTCTACACACATAAGGGCCACGCTTTAAGACTACATTTAAGTGATGATTTAGTGAAAAGGAATATCTATATATGTGCTAAACTGCATCCAAATCTGTTTCTTCTTCAAGTAGGCCTCTTATTTAACATTATACGGCCTCCTTTTTTTGTTGATCCTGTCTTTGCGTTTTTTTTCCCATCTCTTTGGAAAGGAGGCTGATTTCTGCCTGCAGGCACTTCTGTCTCAGATCAAAGATTTGTCACAATCCGAGTTTTAAACGCTTCAAACGTGACAAGTGATGGACGATGGTTTATAGGAATAGAACGGCTGGAAAATATAGAGTGATACGAGGCCTTAATGATACCTTTAACCTAATATTACTCCCCATAATTACAAGCTGATACTAATGCAATTAATAATGATCATTATGAAAACCAGCACTCAATGAAAAGACAGCAGTTCAGTATTAATATTGCACCATTTAATACTGCGATTTTTACACAAAGATGTGAACAACGTCAGAGACTGTGTGAACTTAGCAGGGAATGCCTGAGGTAAAATACTGTTGTCTATTCCCTTTAACAGCACGTGTAGACAGCAGCTCGTGCTGTTACATAACCAATCACTGCTATTAAACTGAACACATGGTGTGCTGAACAGCGTCAAACTTTAGGAGCATGTTCATCTGGTTTGCCTGCTGATGCTACAACAAACAGCAACAAAAGGACGAGTGGTTTGGACCTCAATGAAGACAAAAGACCATTTCTTGTATATATGTTTTATGTAAGTAATAAAATATTACTATAACATAAATATAAATGTGACTTTGCAGTCTACATTTAGCAATCAACATACAACCAATGTAGTAAACGAAAAAAGAAACAGACTGAAATTCACTGCAACATAACCATTAACAGAGCTGAACAAAAAGCTCCAAACACGTTTAAGAAATAAATATATATATATATAAATGGTCAGATTCATAAATGAAATCATATTAAAATATCTTCTTGGAATTAGTAAGTGTACAAAACTGCCCGGAAAGAAACAAAAACAAAACAATATCTCAGAACAAATACAAGTTTACATATTGGACATATTTACATATTGGAAATAATCCTGGCAACATTTTCTCTAAAATCTTTTTTTCATTATTATTTTTTTTCTTGGAAAAAAAAAAGAAAGAAATGTTTTCCCTCATGTGTGTTGAGTAGCACTGCTGTAGGCTTCTGGACTGCTCCAGCACTGAGGAATGACACATAACGTATGACTGTTTTTTTTTTTCTTCAGATTTCCTTTAAGGTCAGAAAAAATAAATATATCTAAGGTGAAATCCCTTCAATGCATTACCCTTAAGGAGTTATTATTTTCTTCCTCCGAATCCAGCGTTTGAGTATAATACAATGGACGTGTGGACAAAGGAAACGGAGTGGCTGTAACCAGATTTTAACATTAAAAATAAAAACAGAGAAGAAAAGAAAAATCATGTACAGGCGTGATATTCCGACAAGGGGCACTGAAGTTACCTGAGTTATTATTACTTTTCATTTTTGACCAATCTCTGTTGAAATGTTTGGGTTGAACAGGATAGCAGGCAGTAAGCAGTGTGAGCCTGACGCACCACCAGTGCGCTCTGTGGAACCTGTAAACATGGGATTTATTGTGTTTAAGCCTACATAGATTAGCTCCACTCACGATTTTTAAAACAAATAATAAATTGCAATTAAAAGAACAACGAAAAAAAATAAGTGCTCCATGCAGAGAAAACAATAATTTCAACACAATTAACCCTTTCAGAATAAAAGTTTTTTTCTTAATTGCCCTTTTTAGCGTCTGGTGCTTTTTGAAAATTTCGACGTGGTCAGCTGCAAAGCTTTAAATATCTTTTAAGGCATGCAAGCAGGACTCCTGCGTCCTGTTGCATTTGATATTTTCTTAAATAGTTCTAACTTTTAATTATGAGTGTTTTCGGGTGCCATAATTTCCATCACTTCCCCACCATCAACTCCCCACTGAGGGAACAGGAAAAACTAGAGGCTGCTCTGATGAGTTAAAGTCATGACAGAAATAATAAAAAGAGACACTGAAGTTAAAGTAGCTCCAAACCAAAACATCACACGTAATATAACAAAGAAAGCATACACTAATATTCAGAAATCTGGTTAATAAGTTTAAGCCTGAAAAAGCAACATAAAAGGCTTTTCATTCCCAGTGTTTGATCATTTTCAGGCGAACACCTCGCTCTGGTGAGCGCCAACAGTTCATGGTGCACCAGGAGGAGATGCCACATTTAATTACACCCCATTAGAAACAGCCATGGGATATCGAATTTACTTTATATGCAAGTCACCTCCATATAATTTTGGTAAATAAAGATCTTTGTTTCACTTTAAATGCGCACGGAATCAATAATAGCGAATATTTTTTTCTATTTTCATGATTTTTTTTTTAATTTTCCCTCTTTGCCATCTAGTTTGTGGACATCTCCAAATACTAAAGGTAAAACTCATCTGCTCAACTTTCCCCCATGTCTCTTTTCTTTCAGAAAACAAAACAAAACAAAACGGAAAAACAAACAAAAAAGAGCCAAACTTAAATACTGTAAACTCCACAGTCCCTTTCCCTTTTCTCTCCCCCTGCAGAAACGCTGGGATTGTTCATGAAAACAGTCACTGCACAGGACTCTGTAGTGTGCGGTGTAGAGGAGGGGTCTCTGCCTGGGAATATACGTCCTCCATATTCGGGTGAGGGACCCCCACTGGTGTCATTCTTTTCTCTTTTTGTCTTCTGTTGCAAAACCAAACACGGACAACCTCTTTTTCCAGCTGCAGAGTGCCGGCTAAAGTGCTGATTTCATGAGCAGACGGCTTTGGGCATTTTAAGAAATGATTCTCCAGCGCCCCTTTCACCCCCACTTCGATGGAGGTCCTCTTCTTTCGTTTCCTGCCCTGCGCAGCGATCTTGTCCAAATTGGTGGGACTGCCCGTGTTGGAGTCTGTCTCCTCCAGCCACTTGTTTAGGAGCGGCTTAAGTTTGCACATGTTCTTGAAGCTGAGCTGCAGCGCCTCAAACCTACAGATTGTGGTCTGAGAAAAGACGTTTCCATACAGGGTGCCCAAGGCCAAGCCTACGTCCGCCTGCGTAAAGCCCAGTTTGATCCGCCGCTGCTTGAACTGCTTGGCGAACTGCTCCAGGTCGTCGGAGCTGGGCGCGTCCTCGTCCGAGTGGTCCTGGTGGTGGCTGAACGCCTGCTGGGGCGACTCCATCTGGTTGTCGTGGCTGCCCGAATCGTCGTGGAGCGGGTCCCGCATGCCGTGGTGCAGGGAGCCGGGCTGGGGACTCAGCATCGCGTTGAGGTTTGTGTATCCTGGCTGGGAATAGACCAGAGACTGGTGGCTGTTGGATGCTGGGGACAGCGGGGATAAGTGGTGGGTCGTGGTAGGCGCCCACGAGCCATGGTGGCCACCCTGCGTCTGCTGGTGCACCAGGTGAGATCTGTGGTGAAAGCCGGAGCTCAGGTCGTCCCGGCTCGCCTGCACGCTGGCTTTGTGCTCCTGCTGTCCGATGTGGGTGCCGCTGGACCAGTCGGTGTTGGACGTGGGCAGCCACTGGTGGTGCGTCAGGCTCATCGGGTGTCCCGTGTTGGTAGCCGCGAGCCCTTGCAAGTACTCGTGGTGCATCATTTTCTGCACCTCTCTGTAAGTCGTCCCCTGGTGCATCCTATCCGAATCCGGATGCATGAGCGGGTTGGACGGTAAGGAGTTATTCCTCGGAATATACTGAGCTGTTGTCGCCATGGCTCCTACTTCGAAAACTGACGCGCACCTCGGAGGTCTCCAGGCTTTAGAGCCAAAACGCAACAACCTGCTCTGGGAGGTCTTGGGGAAGAGCGAGGACACGCCTCCCTTCCGCTTGTATTGGCTCCTCTCCGATTCAAGCCCACTGGGGACACATTCAATAGGCGCAGAGCTTCAGCGCACGGTACAGCGCATTTTTCGCACAGGATGGATGGAGCTCCGGTGTTAGATACGTTATAGAAAAACATATGCTCTATTTATTAAATGTCTCTTTGAGTTTTTTTTTTCCAGAACTGCCATGAAGGCGCACAGATATCCACCTTTCTGTCTGTTAGATTTTCTTTCTCCAGCTCTCTCCGAGGGAGCTGAACTGTCCTGCTGCAGCTGCTTTGATTCGGTTTCCCCGAGTTTGGATCGGTTGTTTTGCAAATAACCACGTGGGGGAGTACGGGGATCTGTTTTAAGGGTTGCCCCCCCTCTTCCAAGGCTCACACATGCACTTTCAAACACACACGCCCGTGCACCTTTATAATAGGTCACTGATGATTATAGCGCTCCTCATTTTAAATAGATTATAAGGCGGGATGGTGCAGCTCTGCAGACACCCACACAACAAGAGGAGTGTAAATAAACCTCTCTGAGATGTGTGTGATAATGTGTGTGTGGATTCTGCTGTAAATGTGTGACAAATTTGAAAGCATTTGCTCTATTTCAAAGCCTCCGCGTGTGTCATTTATCTGTATTGTCTCGGTAATTTTCAATGTTGTATGATCTCATCATCACCACCCACTTAGTTATGATAGGCCAAGATACACACATACACACTCTCTCTTCCCATCTCCCCTCCACACACACTCGTTTGCAGGTGACAGGTATGACACTTTATTTACTAACATCACTCAAGATCTTTAAAAGAAATAATCCACACCACGATAAAGGAGTTAGGATCAATGTTTAGAGCAATCGGCTGTCTGATCACAGTCATCTTTAATTGATTATAAAATGCTGTAGATCAAATTTAAATGGCTTTGCATCCTCACTGCAAAGCTGCTGCAGCTGTTCTGCATTCTCCCAGTCCTGAAAATTCAAGCAAATATAAAAAATGTTTTTATTCTGATATCATTTACCTCTCGAAGCATTTTTACTAAGCAGCAACTTGGAGAGAGAAACCTTGTGTTTCTTCCTCCTGGCTCCTTCCTCACTACCTCTCCCGGTTGATCTGATTATTTTTCCCTTCACGTTTTGTCCCAATAGCAAATTACCAATTCTATGAATTGCAAAGCAGCCTCAGAGACGCTGAGGGGTAGAGAGAGAGGGGGGGGGATGCGAAGATTGAAAGGGATCTTTGCAAACACAATCACGTTCTTAAATGGAAATGCGGGGCTTTAAACAAATCTTACATCTCTCCCGTTCCATTCGCCTAAAACTCTGCAATCAGGCGCATGTTCCACTCCTTCTAAAACAGGAGCGTTTTGGAAGGTTTTTTTTACGCGCAACAGTCCCATTTTCATCATTTACCTGAAAGCAGTGTTTTGCCTTTTTATCTCTGCTGCGTGTTTGTTTGTTGTCATCTTCCCCCACGCGACTATTTTCTTTCTATTTACAGGACGACTCAACTGCAGTGTTCATTTTAATCCGGGACTTCATGACTAAAAGGTAAGTTGTCTCCTTTCTGCTGTGACCGCGTCCTTGCTCTAACAATGTTGCTGCGAGTGTGAGCGTGTGTGTGAGTGTGAGTGTGTGTGTGTGTGTGTGTGCGTAAAATGTTGTGCCAGGGTCACAGGTGCTCGTCATCATCTCTTGAAAGGCGTGGTTTTTGTCCACCCATCCTTTATATATTTATTTGGGATGAGTGGGAGACTACTTGCGTGAGTTTCCTCCGTGTCATTTTTGGTGCAATTCGTTAGGATGAAAACCCCGCGACATGATAAATGCTGGTTATATTTTTTTAAACTAAATGTCCATATTTTGAGTTTATTCCGAATGTGCTTATTGTGGAAAAACAACAGAAATAAAATGTCACCTTTAACACATATTATGATCGGCTATTTTCGATAAGGAATTATTTAAATGATCAAATTTTTCTGTTTAATTGTGTAGCTTTAATTAAAACAAAAATATCAATTTTATCGACATCACAAATATCACTATAGGTGATAGTGTTCATCTTCGAGATCGTGTAAATGTTAAAATATCATGATGACGGTGATGGCAACTTATTCTCTAAGCCATCACATTGTTGTGAAATCTCAGCCAGGACGTGTCTTATTGTCCCTGTCTTGAACTCCTCAGAGACCTCAGTGTCTGTGTGTCACCGCAGCTCCATGCAGCTCTCACTTAATGAAGATGCGTTCGCCATTCACTCCTTCTGGTCCCCCAGTCTATAAAAAGCAGTGGTTTCTGCCACACAGAGCCAGTCTTGTGTTTTGCCCTGCCAGAGACGAGCTGCTGGAACAGAAAGATGCAGATGCTTTGGCCCCCTTTTGCAAAAAAAAAAAAAAAAAAAAAAAAAAAAAAAAAAAAAAAAAAAAGAATATGGCCTTGTGTGAGCTGAGGTGCATTTTTGCCAGGACGCGCGAGGTTTCCATGGTGCGCGCGATGAAAGGGATCACACAGAAAGTTGGTGGTGAATGACAGGCCGTACAGGAAGAGCGTCTGGAAATGAGCACGATATGATGGATTTTACAGAGGGAAAAAAAGACAGAAATTACGAGACACTCTGAGTATTAACCGCAGAGATGCGTGTTGAGGAAGTTGGGTGACCCTTTTTACTAGAGAAAAAGTGCGTGAGCACAAGTCTGTCCTTTGTATCACCCTGACGACACAGTTTTCTGATTTATCCTCACTCTTTTTACGACTTTCTTTCCTGCAGTCTCTCGGAAAAAACAAACATTAGACCAAGAAGTTACATTAAAACTTACACATGTGCAGGAAACATCACTCGCCTACTTTTCTTTGAAATAATGGTAAAATGAATCCACACGCAATTTCGGTACAGCTGTAAAACAGGGGTTTATTTATTAGAGTGGAGGCCTTTTCTTTTGTCAACCAGTCACGTGTTAATCTTTTTCCTAGTCTAATTGATATGCAGCAGTTATTGTCAGGGCCTCAACCAATGGGACTCCAAGGACCCTACAATTAAAGAAGTTTCTTTCTCTGTCTTTCTGTCTGTGAACACATGCAGGGTTAAATATGCTTCTAGAAACGCATATAACAATAATTAAGAGCATTTTATGTAAATGTTTCACAACATTTGATGTACTTGTCATTAATGTGTTGTAAATCATATAGTTTAAAGTTTAAAGCTCGTATTAGTAAAAGCTTTAGGAGACTTTTAACTTCATTAAAAATTTTAATTCCAAACATTTAAAGTCACATTCAGGCACAGTCCTTAAGCTCTCCTTTCTTTGAGGTTATAAATAAAACTGAAAATAAATTCTGAAGTAAAGTTGAACTCAATCATGAAGTTTTATTTCCACAGGTACACCTTCAAAAACACACCCTCACTCTTAAAACAGCCTCGGCCTCATATTAGATGTTAAATACAAGTCTTCCTCAATTCCAGGGGGAACACTTCGACCTGCCACGAGCTATGTTTAGATTTTAAAATTCATGTGATGTACCCCCCAACTACAGCACAGCGACTGGAATAATATTCACCAACTCACTCAATCAGATAATTGTATTTCGTTTTCCTTTTTTTTTTTTTTTTTTTTTTTTGATAGACATGCGTAATAGGCTCTAAATATGCAATACAAAAAAATTCTGTTTGCCCATCCGTTTTGAAGACCAAATCGTCCCGTGCTTTTCAGGTAACTTTTTCCCTTTCTTTTTTTGGCTAATGAACTTAGGCTATTCTGCCAGCATCCCCCTGAGAATGCGACTTAAAGGGAAAGGGGGGAAACGCTTCTCTTGTGGTAAAAGGTGCGAGTTTCTTCCTCTATCTCTCGGCTAATTAGGCGGGGTCTGAGCACGCCAGGATGAATATTCATGAAAGGCACCAGCGCGCAATTAGTAGTGGAGAGAGTTCCCAACTTCAATCCCCAAAACAACGCAGCTTGTGGAGGAACGGGGTACCAGTCCCCCCCTTCTCCACTCCATGTGTCCCTGCTTCAGCTCCAGCACTCTTTGAGCCCTCACTTATACTCTCAACTCTTATCAGCCAGACTCCTGCTCCCACTTTCAAAGCAGCCAGCAACATGAGTGATCTGTCCACTCCATGTTGGGAATAACAGTTAATCCAATTACATTCCTCAATAACTTCTCAAGTGGCAAAAGAGAAATGTCCTGTGTCAGATGATGTTAGAGTTCTTAAAGGGGAACGAACAAAATCCCATTCAAAACTCCAACATAAATCAGCCTGGCATTAAAACGAATCTCCTTATATATGACCACATTTCTGACCCTCACTTCATGAGCATGGAGATTTGTAACCAAGGCTGCACACACACACACACACATGCAGAAGCACACCTTGTTCACACACACCCCCACCACCTAATGATGCATATCATCTAACACCACACAATTCCATAAGCATCACACCTCACTTTTCCAAATCCCCTGAATCGCCAGTGGCCCCCGGTGCACACGCCTGCTTCCATCCTCTTAAAGCCTCCCTCCACCTGTCTTGTGGTTTGTATGTCATACTGGCCTGTGTGGCTGTCCGCCTGTCCGTCTGCCCCGCCGAGGACCCACAATCCTCTGCTTTGAATTCAAGGTGATTCTTATCCCCGACCCCCTCCTTGCCCCTGCGCGTTTGCCTCTTGCCTCCATAAAGACGTGTTTATGTATGTATGTATGTGCAGAGGGGAACACGGGGAGGGTTTTCAAGGGTTGGGGGGAGATAAGCAGAGGAATTTGAGGCCGGTGAATATGGATGGGGTCCCTGCTTTTAGAGAGCACCGCTGATAGAGAGGTAAACAGCTCCTGGCCAGGAGAGGGGAGGAGGAGGAGGTGAAGGGAGGCTGGTTGATGCATGCACTGGCATACATTTGAGGCCTAACTCCATATCCCTCCCTCTCTGTTATTCCCTCAACATCTCTAAGGACTATCTGTCATTATTCCTTCACCTTTTTCTGTCGTTGAGCTTTTGCTTTCTGACAATCTTAAGGTCCTATTATCAAAACACACACACACGCGCACACACAGTGAAGCTGTTTGCAAACTGGATTTAAGCTGCATAAGTTTTTTAGTTTCTCTTTGCTGATGCTGCATTCTTGAGAGAAGTGAAATCAGTGCAGCTTGTTGGTTACAGGTGGTGTTTGACTTTTAGACCCTCTGCATCTCCAGAAACCTTTCTTATAACTCTTCTCCCTTTCTGTTTAGACGATGACAACACCAGTTACATGATGGCCAACAACTTCTGACCCCCTCTCTAAATTCCTGTCTCCTCTCTTCCTCACAGATCCTACGAACCTGAGCATCTTGAAAACACAGAGGCTGCGACCCGGCAGGCCACAGCAGGAGTGAGTCGACGTGTCTCACACGTACTGCCGTGATTTTTCTGTGTGTGGAAGTGCAAACATGATGCCTGTTATGTTCAGTTTGCTTTTTATGACTCTGCAGAGATCCATTCCATATCTTTTTTTTTGAAGCTGAGGGAGACGAGGACAACTTTCTGTAAGTGTGTGTGCGTGTGTGCGTGTGTGTCTGAGGCAGAGAGACAGAATCACTTAGAATAGACAACATGTGATGAACGCTGTGATGACTGTCAGGCTTCATTTGAGGAATCACACAGCACCTTTAATTGTAGGTTAAGATTAAATTACTAAAACACATTTCCAAACACTATTTCCAAACACATGTAAATTCATCTAAATGAGTTTCGGTTCTGTATTTATGGTATAATTTGGGATAGTTTTGACCCTTTTTATGCATTAAAACTACAACACATTTTCTTTGGAGCAACCAACTTCACGAGTTTTCAGTTTCTTTTATCTTTGCTGTGACTTAGATTAAACAGAACATGATTTTTAAGACCAAGCTGAGAGAGGAAAGTACATCATGACATTTATTCAGTTAGTAAACAGCGCAAGTTAAAGAATTGCATTCTATATTCTCTCAAAATTAGGTGTTATGTCAGTAGCAGAAAAATATTAAAAGCATTAAGCCACAGTTAAAATGAACAATACGTGTAAAGAAATCTTTGTGAACCTCATCTCTTGGTCTTCAAAATAACTGGCCCTGATCTTCTGACAGTAAGTTTCCTTTAATAAGGACTAAGGCAAACATGAGCTGAATAAATAGAACTACCATAGCAAAATAATAAATAAATAAATAAAAAATCCTGCCTACCACTTACTTGCGCCTTAATTGCCCCTCAGGGATAAATACAGTTATTTCAATTCAATTCAATTCAATTCAATTCAATTTTTTGTGTTATTTTTAAAGAGACAGGTGAAAAAAAAAACACAAATAGGAAGTCCCTTTTTTGAAATTCATCAACAGAAACAGACTACCACCATGAAGCATCTGTAAGAAATGGCAAAAAGAAAAACTTTGTGGTACTTTTATTTCATGGTTGGCGTCTTAGGCTCTGATCCTGGAGGTCTTAATTTGTGTTAGTTTGATGCAGCAGTGGCTTTCAGGACTCAAACTGTGAATAAAGTAATGCGATGAGGAACATCACCTCAGCATCTGGCGTTGCTTTGTGCTCCACAGGTGAGCCCTCTCAGGCCCTGACTTTCCTCCGGGGCGGCTGCTTAGTTTAAACCCACTTGATTGCTCTCTTGGCCACGACACAACACAGCTACCCTCTCTGTCTCTCTCACACACACGCTCCTGACACACACACACCAGAGAACTTCCACTCTAAAGGCCCCACCGCAAAGTTATTAATGAGCTGTTTAATTTTAATTAGATAGTAATTCATGTTAATGCCTGCTTAATGGAGCCAAATAATTCCCCTCGGTCACTCGGGGTCTTTATGCTTCGTTTACCAGCCCCTGCAGTTATTCTCTGCCTTTTGTTTTTATATTACATTTCCAAGTCTATCTGTTTTTTTTCCAAGCAGTGAGTGAATGATGAAACATAAAAAAATGGAAACATATGGGGTGAATGAAGCGTGCGAGTGTGTGTGTTTAAAAGAGTGTCTGTGTGTATCAGTGAGTGTGAGAGCAAGCATTCTTTTTTTTTCTATCCCTGTTCTTTTTATTTATTTTCACTTTCATTTAAGTGCTTGTTAAATCAAGTGTGTTTCTGCCTGTGAATGTATTTCAGCATGTGTGGAAAGTTAAATTACAAGGCCACACACACTTAAAGACACACAGATGCAGACTTTCTTAATGCTACAGTTAACGCCTTAAGTCAGACTTGAGAAAAGGTCAGATTCAGTATTGAACTGTACGCAGGGTTAAATCCGCAGGTTGAAGAGCAGGTACCAAGACATTTGTGAGTGAGAGGTCAGGACCTTTTTCGGCCATGTGGGCCAGGCTTTGAGGTAAATCGCCTGCTCTCTCTCGTGTGTGCATCCCATGACCTTAGGGGAGAGATTTGTCTCCCTTGAGGTCCAAGCGTGGAGTAATTCAGTGTAGGAGTGACCACTGCAAATGTGTGTGTGTTTGTGTGGGGTCAGTGCTGGCGAGTCTGTCTCGGTTCTGTCTGGGTGCCTGGGCTCTAACAGAGCACTAAGCTGAGTGGTTGAATTGAGTTAGTGGCTACAGACAGGCCTTTAATTGTTGATTGACCAGTCTGAGTGCTGCAGAGGCTGGGGTCACCAAAGAGCGCAGGGCGGGGAGGTCCCCAGGCCCCAGTGGCAATTTCAAGACACATACACCCAAAACACAGAGAAGGAGAGGAGGCCGGCGCAGCGGTACTTGAGAGACAGATAGATGCAGGAAAGTTGGAACATTTATGTTGCTGTATTTATTTCTCATTTTTCTCACTGGATGTTTGAGCTTGGGATTTACAGGGGGCGTGCGATCCAGGCAAACATGAACGCTGGTGTTACAGTTGCTGTTAGCAGCTTTGACGTCCTCAGATTAGCAAGTTCAATGTTTACTCTTCCACAAATCTCTGCTCCTTCATCTGTTTGACAATTACAAATTTACTTTGTACCAATTCATTCACTTCCTTGCCCCCTACGCTCCCTCCTTTCCCACTTCTTTTTCTCTAATTCTGCACAGGGGCCTCAAAAGCCCATTCTGCTGTTTTAGTGGGTTAGCTCTTCTCTCCACTCCTCCTCCTCCTCCTCCTCCTCCTCCTCCTCCTCCTCCTCCTCAGCTCACAGCAGGTGCCCGTCCTCGGCTAACATTTGTTATCTCTAATCCTGCAGGTTCGGCGCACAAAAAGAGCGTAGTAAACTCTCTCTCAGACCTAATCCCACCACTCCTTTTTTGATGGCGCTCCCCTCGCCCTCCTCTCCTTTTTTCTCCCCTCACTATCTCTCTTTTAGGCTGCTGGGGGGGACACTCCACCTCTCTGATTGCCACATAGCTTTTTATCACCATGGCCTTCAATTTGGGGGCAGCTGTTGGTGGAGGGGTGTGTCTGTGTGTCTGTCTGTGTGTGTGTCCCCTTCATTCTTTATACCTTCAATTCCAACTCTTTTTCCTTTCTCTCTGTCTCCTCTATTTTAGCCCCCTTCTCCCTCTCTCTCTGTATCATTTACAGTCATTTTCTGGCAATTAAAATGGAGCGCTGCTGCAGGATTTTCGCCTGCAGTGCAACACTACAGTGCTGATGAATAATTCTTCACCCTGCAAACTGGAAAGCTAGCCTTTCTTTCATGTCGGCCCTTTGTTGATTTACCATTAAAACTTACTGCTCTGTGCGATGAGTGGAGGGCCTGGCTCTGCGGGAACTAACAAAAAGCAAAAGTGAGGATGAAGCAGATATGTGTACATACGCTCTAGGGTCATTTTTTTGTCAGCACAGAACGAGGGAGTCTGAGTTATGTGAGTGAGTCATATATTTGTGTTTATGGTTTAGATTTATAGCACTGGAGACTTTTCATTTATGTCCACTGTCTTGTTCTCCACCACTTAAGGTTTTATGCTAATTTTTCTTATCAACGCTTTTCATTACAGGGCTTAGCTGTATTGTCTGAGTGATTAGACGGTCATTCATCTCTGTTTCTCTTTCACACACGCTCACACACACAGCGAGCAGTGACTGATGTGTGGATGGAGAGTGCGGGGTGCTCGGGCTGCAGAGGTGGGGTGTGTGTTGGCGTGTGTTAAATGATGTGAGTCTCTTGGCCAGCTAAGTTTTTCTCTCAGCAGCGTCCTGAAGCAGACTCTGATGTTCTTTCAGAATGGAAGAGGAGTTGTTTTTTGGTACCCAGGAGGTGAAAGTAAAGTTAGATTTGCTTTGTTAAATGTCACAGAAGTAAATAAAAGAGAATAATAGAGTGGAGGCAGAGGGTGATCATCCGTTAGAAAAGTTTCTGATTCGTTTGAACATTTTTCTGTAGGACCTGAACCTTCCTGTGATTCGTTGAAAATTATGTAAAAAAAAACAGAATCTGATTTCATTACTTCATTGCTGTTGTTAATATCAAGGAAAACTCCTCATAGTGATTGTTTCTTAAAACGGCTTTCACCATATTCATCTGACATGTACAATGGAGAATCAGGGCCACATTAGGGCTTAAGCAATTTGAGTTTTTGAAGAATAAAAATAGATGAGGAAGAATATTAGCTTCTGCTCTAAAATGAGTATTTTGTAAAGTTGCACTCAGTAAAAGTTCAAAAAACTAAACTATACTTTGTTTTTTTATGCAATGTTTTCAGGGATCTGATTCTTATAACAAAGTCATACTAATAGCCAAAAGCCAATTTTGTTCTTTGCAAAAGTTATACATCCGTCATATATCTTTCCTCCCAGTATAACATTTTGGTCAACAAAGACCTGAATCAAGACTATCTTTTGGTATAATTACAACCTTACTCAATTTTCTCATTAATGATCAACTTTTTCCCCTCATATGGCTTCATTCTCATAATACACTGTTTCCCCAAAAGTTGGAATAAGTTATCAACTACCTCTTCTCATGGAATGATTGTGACAATTTGATCTATTCTTTGTGGATGAAGTGTATAGACTTTGTTGATCAGTCTTTTCTAAAACATATTACAGTAAAATATAAACCACAGTTAACCTCTGCAAATCACAATCATTTCATGAGAAGAGGTTAAAAAAAATCCCAGCTTCATGGAGAATGGTGTATTAAAAAATAAACACTGACCTGTCTGGTTAAAGAAAAAAATATCTTGCATAGTTTTGACAGCATAAAACAAATACTGTATTTAGGAAGTGCTGCTAAGTTTTTAGAAAGGCTTTAAGAGCCAAGAAAAGAAAGAAGAGATTTGGCCCAAATTATAACCAGCAGATGAAGTTTTAATGAATGAAATTAGCATGATGTATGATATGATGGGTTGGTTCAGATATCTGAACATTTAGTATAAAAAGTGCAGCACTGACTTTATCCGACCACTGGGGGTGCCTCAGCTTGTTGGAGTTTAATTATTATTTTAGAGCTGTTTGTCACTTCTGCATCACCCAAGACTAAGACTAAGCATCACCAAAACTTGCAGAAACAGGAATATCAGAAATGAAAGGTGATGAAAGGTGGAGTCATTTGGTGCACATTGAAAATGACAGTCTCTGTCGAGTGATTCACCTAAAATCAGACATGTCTCATACCTTTTTCTTAATTGATCACTAGAAAAGCACTCAGAGAGCACAGGCCTCAACTGAGCATATTGTGATTGCCACACAACACTTTAGTCCTACTTTAATGTTATACTCTCTTTCAGCAGACTGTCTGCTACAGTTTGGTGTTAGTTGTAGGTTTGTACAATAATTTGTTACCTGACAGTGTTGAAAATTATGATGGCCCAGTACATATTTCATATTCTGGATCTTAGTTTCCAAAATATTGCCAGAATCTGGATCGTACTTTAACACCTGTCAGAAATTATGGTGACCTTGTCTTGTAATGTTTTGCAAAGCAATCCGACCATTTATAGTGGAGTTATATACACATGGTGAAAACTGCTCCATCTCACAATAAAAAACTTAAAAAAAAAAAAAATCCTGGATCCAAACAGTGATCTGGATCACCTCCAAAATGTAATCACTTTTTCCTTATCCTATTTTGAACATTTCCTGAAAATTTCATTGAGATCCAATTGTTACTTTTTAAGTTATGTTGTTCACAGACAAACAGACAAACTATCCCAAAAACATAACCTCCTTGGCAGAGGTAATGAAGCTGTCTCTTTTTGTTGATTGAATGTTCATTTTGAACTTCATGTACATGAAAAGGACACAATAAACAGTCATACATACCTAAAACAGGAACTAACTCCAGACAGATCAACCCTTTTTAGAACAAACGTCATTTGTTACCCAAAACACAGCTTCGCATCAGTTCTACTGACACCTTTATGGTGTTGATCTTCTCACCTGTGGCTTTTGGTGCTTTTTGTGGCTCGAACCATTAGTTTAAGAGTATGTGTAGAAGTTTGTCCAGTAACTCAGTAATGGTAATGAACGAAGCAGTCGTCAGAGGGAGAAACAGGGAACTTTTAGGAGTTTTGATCCTGGCTGGAGGGGCTGAATTAGAGCCTGAGAGGCAGCATCTTCCCTCCATGTCATCTGGCTCAGTAGTTATCTCCCAGTCACTTATATGGGCTTCAGCATATTGAACAGCAAATATGAACACGCGCTCACTTGGATCCACTGACAGGCACACACATGAGCAAGCAAACACACACACACTCACACACATGCACGCATGCACACAGAGCAAGTAAACAAACACTCTATTTTTCACACTGTCACACTCACATGGACACAGTCACGCGCTGAAGAGATAATGGTGGCCAGAGGCGGTCTTAGTGCTCTCTCCCTCTCTGTGTCTCTCAGGCAGAAAGCGTGCTCCGGTCCTCACTGTCTGTTAGATTTGATCACCATCACCCAGCTGCAATGGACAGTGCACAGCTCGGCTCAGCTGACGGCTCACTGGCACACACACACACACTCACAAATGCACACACACTGCTACAGTGCCAGAGGATATTACATGCAGTGTCTGACACCTCTAAATAACTGTTTACTCTGTGTGTGTGTGTGTGTCTGTGAGTGTGTGTGTGTGCCTTTGCATCTTATTTGCCTGTATAGCTGCCTCTCCATCCATAACTGTTTGCGTGTGCGTGTGTGTGAGTGTGTGTGTGTGTGTGGCAACAACAGGCCTATGAAATGTTTCCAAAATGATCATCACATATTCCCTGCGCCTACATGGCTGTCTCCATCATTAACATAGGCAGCGTTTATTCCCTTGAAGTATAACTGCTCATTTGAATTGACAATGCCCTCATCATATGTAAAAGAGAGTGAAGTATCATTTTACTGTGTAATGATTAAGCAAAATAATTTAAATAAAAAATCTGAATGAATATATGGCTCATGTTTTTTTTTCTTTTTTTCTTTTTTGCAGCTTTGGTGTTGTATTTCTTTAAACGTTATAACAAAATGTTCTTGTGTGAACATAAACATAAATTCATAAGTCATCTGCAGACTTTTCTTTTTCGGGTTTCATTTTCAAACCACTCACACACACACAAACACACAAACAAAAAGGTTTTTATAAAGCTGTAACAGACAAAAGGCAGTGTATCTCCATGTGCATGTGTGTGTGTGTGACTTCATGCACACGCATGATTACATGTATCTCTGCCTGTCTGCAAAGAGGTTTTAATAAGACAGAAAAGAGGGGGTACAGTAAATCCCAAATCTGAGCACGCCCATCTGAGAGACCCGAGGGTGCCTTGCGGTGATTGACAGGCCTCCTTTCACTAGCGCTGTAGGACGGGGGATGGATTAGGACCGTCTCGCCCTAAAGGGCCATTGTGGCTCCACGTCTCCCAGCTGCTTCTCCATGCACCCCTCTTCATAACCAAGGAGGGGCCCCTGTGTGTGTGTTTGTGGGTGTGTGTCGTGGACATGGCATGGGGGCCTGACCTTCTGTCTTAATTTTGGGATCTGTTGAGAAATAGGATGTTACAGCTGAGTCAAACATTTTGGCAAGATTGTGTTGTATTGGAAATGTGAGACACATGCAGCATTGATACCTTTCCAGGTACACAGGTAGAAGAATTGAAAAGAGTCATGTCTTACATGCTGTTTGATAATGTTCAGGTCTGTCTTGGAAATCTCAGCCAAAGAAGCATCAGTTTCAAACTTCTAATAGAGAAATGAGACTTAAAAAGTGGTTTTCATTACTCTCCAACAGTTTCAGAAAGTAGAAATCAGTGTATCGAAACTTCTACTTTAAAAAAGATGCTAAACAGGCAGTCGTTACAGTTAGCAGCCAGATAAATCAACAGTGATACCAATCAACACATTTTCATTAAAGGGTTCTCTGGATAAATGTTCTGACTCCTCAATTTCCCTTTAGCTAAGGTGTTGCTCCCCGTACTGCGACCTGAGGCACCGAGGTAACTCAAGTGGGAAAAGGTTACACTCACATGCCCATAAAACACAGATGTGTTGCTTCACGTGCCTGCAGCCCTGCCTCCAGTGAGGTGTGGATCAGAACCCCGACACCCAGAACTGTTCATTTAACAGCCTTAAGTCCTGATCCTTTATCATCAGTTTAACTTTGATTTATGGGACAAGTTGAACTGGTTTTGATCCTTCTATACACAAAGAAAACAGTGTGATGACCCTGCTCTTCCCTCTGTGTCCTTGATTTGAACTCCACGTGCATGATCTGTGTTTGTGATAACATCAGCAAAAGACTTAGTAGTAAAAGCACTTATTTTATGATTTATTAATCAAGATTGAATAAAGTTGTGAAAAAGATTTCTATATGAGTGTGAGGAATAGAGGGAAAAAGAAGAAAGAGAACACACGAGTACATGCCAGTAATCTGACCTTCCCAACCTTTCTGCCGCCTCCCTGGGGTTTCCCATCCGTTTCCAAAGAGGCCTTGTGGGGAGTTCCTCACAGGGGATCCTTCTGGGTTATGAGATCCCTGGCGTGAATGCTGGGTAGGGCGGGCGTGCTGGCACTGCGGCAGTACTGGCGCAGAGCTTTGCCAGGTTTGGGAATGCCAGAGGCCTGCCACACTCCTGCTGGGAGCCTCCCGGGCAATTAGACTGCTGTGGTAGTGAGCTGCTGTCTGAACTGTAAAGCAGAGCAGGAGAAAGAAAAGGGGGAACACGACCAGTGATTAGAAATATAGAAGAGTTTGTGTTGACACCGTGTTGACTTTAGCTAATCGACTGAGTGCAAACTGACATAATGTTTCAGGTTAAAGTGAGCACACTCTCAAGCACTTGTAAGCATTTTGCTCTCGGAGTGTGCGCGACATGATAAGTCCTTGGAAGAGCAGCCTTGATTTGATATGTGCAAAGGGTGAAAAAAGTTGCCCTCCTTCTATCCATGTCCCTGTCACCCCAGCGGAAAGAGGAGTGAATCGCTCTCACTCTCGCTGTCTCTCCTCCTTTCTCCCCTCTCCATCTCTCTGTCTGATGAAAGAGGAGCTATGATCGCTTCGACAACAAAGGGCCCCGGCCGCCTGTGTTTGGATGAGGCTCCCTTTCTTCTCTCCTTCCTCCTCCTCCTCTATCTATCTCTTCTAACCCCCTCTGATCTCACTTACTCTCTCTTTCCTCCATGTCACCCCCCTCTTCCCCTCTGTCCCCCCTCTCCCCCTTCCTTCCTGCTCTATCTAAAGCAGCCTGATGCCACTCACTGGCGTTGCTCCTTCGTTCTTCGTTAGGGCCTCGGCGATACAATCAGGGGACGGAATTAAAAATCAGAAAGTGTCCTTGTCGGAGAGACACCCCGGATGGCGCACTTTGATGTCTCCTCGGAAATTTGAAATTCATATGTTGTCACACTTCATTTTACCCCCCCTCCCCTCCTTCTCTCTTTCTCCTTTTCTTCGCCTTCCTCCTTCTCTTCTCCGTCAAGTGCCATCATGTACTATTCAGTTAAGAAGAAAGAACGAAGGAGAACGTTGAACAAGTGTTTCTGAATGTTCTTTCTTGTCTTTTATTTTTCATGTTTTTACTTTGTGAAGAAGGCGGGAAGACATAATGAATCATTTAATTTTCTTTTGATTGTAGGTGCCAGGGTGCGTGGGCTTAGAGGTGGATGACAGGGAGTGAGGGACCGCAGGACTTGGTGGAAATGTGGCGGCGGGGATACTTTGATGCCATATCTGAACCCGCCGCCAAGTCAGAGCTATTTGACAGGGTGAGGAAAGTGTGGCTGGCACACGCAGTGTAGCGCACACACATTTCCAGACAGGCACATAAACTCTCTGGCACAAACCCTGGCCGGGTCCCCTGTGTAAAAAACAAATAAATGCACATGCTGTACCAGTTTCTCCCCACCCTTCAAAATAAAAGACTGGAGTTTGGAAGTAATCCTGTTATGCTTTCAATAAAAGGGACATCAAAACATATTAATTTTACACCAAATAGCATGTGAGTCACCAAGAGCTCATTGTTGAGATGTGAGGGAGTTCTTTTTTAAAGAAGTGAGTAAGAATAATTAGAAATGAGTCAATGACATTAATAAACAGCAGCTTTCAAAGAGGAATCCAAAGAGCTGGATTGAAAAAAATGACACATGTCTGGACACATTTCTCATTCTTGTCTTGAGGAAAATGAGGGGGCACATCACCGGCCCATCCCAAGACAGTTACAAATGGGCATGAAGGTGGGGAGGGGATTGGGTGAGGGGGTTGGATGAGCAGGATGGGGTAGTCCCACCGGTCCACTGTACCCCCGATTCATCATTAATCACTCCTGCTGAGCCCCTCAGACCCTCCCTCTCCTCCTTACCACCCCTGCCTTCCACCTACAAGACCCACTCCCCAAGGTGGTGGCAACCCACCCCTCCTTCTACTACCAACACCACCCGCAACACTTGCCCCTCCTCAAAACAACAATTCCTGCTTTCTGGCACCTCAGGAAAGTCTTTGTCTTCCCATCTCTTTCTTTTCCATCTCCTTTCACGTTCCTCCTCTTTCTATCTCTATCAGTCTTTTGCCCCCTGCACTACTTTTTCCCTTTTTTTCTCTCTTTCTTTGTGACAAATGGGTTTTAATAAAAGCTGACAGAGCAATGAAATTAAACAAGTGCATCCCATGGCCAGCTATAGCTCCAGCCTGAGCGTGGCACTGACATATTTAAAACAGGGCCTTAATTCAGTAGCCCGCCCCAGTCTTACATCACCACGGCTCCTCACTGTTATCAGGATCATTATTACTGCCTGACACTGTATTGTTGTTGTTGTAAAAAAAGATCACATCCACAATTGGAAGCAGAGGAGACAAGCATTTAGCAGCCTGCTTCGTCCTTGTGCCAACAGTGACCCCATAAAACAGTTTATGCCACTGACCCTATTAGCAGATATTAGGCCCCATCTCCCATGTTGCCTCATTACAGCCCTGGATCGTAAAGAAAAGGGGGTAGGGATGGAGAAGGAGGTGGTCAGGGAGACAGAAAGCGAGGGCGCGTCTTTTCCTAGGGAACCCTTCCATAAGGAATAACTGACACCGAGGACTTACCCACGCCTCGGGAGCTCTCGCCCGATGTTGGAAAGCATTGTTTTGTTGGATTACGGGGTGAGGAGGGGAACCTAATCCCCTAATTTTTAATCTCTCCTGATTCCAGAGGGATGCATAAGAGACTGGGGGGCTTCCCTGACACAGCTTGGGTAGGTGGGTTGCAGAGAAGGGGGTCTTGGTGGTGGGGGTGGGGGGTAAGGAAAGGGGAGGTTGCCTAACAAAGGACATATGTTTTTTATTTTTTTTCTGTTGTTGTTTTGTGCATCAAAATACCCCCCTGAAACTTCGAGGACAACATAAAAGGCAACACAAGAGTCCATTTCTACCAGATGAACACTTTTGGAATTGCAGGATGTAGAGAAAGTTCCAGAAAAGTCTTCAAACTCAAAATATCAAATGTAAAATCAAGAGTGAAAAGATATCAGCTTATGAGTGTGTTGCAACAAAAATAATTCCAATCCCATTTGTAGTCCGTGCACTACACAAAATTCGGAATCTCTCTGTGGCAGTGATAACATATCCTTCTCTCCAAACATTTCTGCTTTGTCACTTCATCCCCTCGCCTCCGTGTGTCTGGGTGTGTGGATAATTTCTCAGACAGCTTACAGTGACAGGCTTTTGGGATGGGGGGGATAAGTTGTCTGGGAGCTCATCCCTATAATCTGTGAAGGATATACAGGGTCTCCCCAGGCGGGATACAGGGACTGTTCACCTGCAGCATTAGCCAAATAAGATTAGGAGCTGGACTGGAACCCAAACACTCGCTGTGGGCGGAAATATATATGTGTGAGTATATACAAAATCTCATAGGGGGAAATTTGTTTGAAATTTTTTAAGCTGAAAACACACTTAACACCTTTTGCAATGGGAATTTCAACATCCAGTTGATGCACAAAAACGTATGAGGGGAAAGAAGGGACATCAAACCTCCAACTGGGTTCAACTGAAGGCCTCTTTCAAATGGAAAGTTAGCTGCGGAGCTGGCGGGAAGCGGAGCAGGACGGATGGAAACAGCGGCAGAGGAGGGAGGGTGGCGGCAGGCGGACACAGGGAGTTAGAAATCATTGCGTCCATTGACGGAGTAACCTTGGGCGGCTTCCAGCGTGACTGAGAGAGTGAGTGAGCGACGGGGTCCTGGAGCCGGGCCAAGACGAGCCTTTTGTGCCAGCAGCCGCCACATTCCAATCAGCCACGGATATTTATACTCCGGGCCTAATTGAAAGGTTGGCTTGTGAACCATCTGCATGCACCCACACTCCAACTCCCTGTGCAACACACACACACACACACACACACACACACACATATATACATACACCCACACACAGAGACAGACACTCTCCTTAGTGCTTTACCACCGCAGACACAGCCAGCTTTGACCCACAGAAGAGAGAGGCCAGACTTGCTGCATCTGTTATGGCTAACATCCCAAAAGGGCAGAAATGGAAAGGGTGACTTATGGCGAGAGCGTCTTGGCCAAAGGTTAAATTCAAGATTTGTTTCCTGTTCTCTATATTTACTTCTTCATGCAAAAAAAATGAACAAAAAGATGCTGGAAATTAATGTGGCTGGATCCAGTTTTGGACTGCTTTAATACTCAAACAAGCTTGGATCAAAGTTGAATCAGTTTATTTCAAGACAAGAGAAGACGAAAGAAAAACTTTTACTCTTACACTGCAAAAAATGAAATCTTAACAAGTGTTTTTGTCTATTTTTAAGTAAAAATTGTCCATATTCAACTGGCCAGTCCATTAACTTGTTTTAAGTTATTTAAAGACAAAAATAAGGTCTGAATTGCTTGTAACTAGCAAAAAAAAATCCGCCAATGGAACAAAAGAAATTTGCTTAAAACCAGAATAATGTCTTAATACAAGTAACTTTTCTCTTGTTCCATTGGCAGATTTTTTCTAAAATTGTTATTAGCAATTCAGACCACATTTTTGTCTTTAAACAACTTGAAATAAGACATTTTTCAGGACTGGTCAGGTGAATGTGACTCATATTAAGTCCAAAATGACATTTTCTACTGAAAATATTACAAAAATACTTGATAAGATTTAATTTTTTGCAGTGTACACAATGCAAGAGCTGAGAGTTTTAAGTGCGGTGAATAAAAACAGTAAAGCTCAAAAGCTTAAAACAATGATGCAACAAACTGTTAGCCTAAAAGTGAGCTAATCCATTAAGTGATGGTAATTACATTTAAACAAACAAAATTACACACAGTAACAAGTACCCCATGTCTCTTTCACCCGGATACATATTTCTTAATAATACTAAACAGCACATCAGCATGGGAACTTGGCAGTAATGTCTACAAAGTGAGCTGACAGACCTGTACTTGGTATCAGTGTGCAGCTGAAGGAGTCTGGCAGCTGATAAAAGGAGCTGAGCACCACTGTGAGATAAATGACTCGATGATTGATTACCGCCCAGAGCAGAAAAATGAGCACAGCACAAAAACCAGTCAGTGGCGTTAGTTTAATGAACATTTTCTCACAGTGACTCCTCTGAAAATCACAGCAATCACTCCGTGTTTGGGGTTAACACTGGATTTCAGGTGAGAGAAAATCATCTAAATAACCGTAAATGTCATCATCTGCCTCACATAAACCCTTCTACTGTATGTATTACTTACTGAAAGGGAAAAAGAAACCCCTGGCTTCAGGTTAAACCACATTTTTTAAAATTATAATGCCCTAGTTTAGATAAATAATAATAAATAATAATAATAATAATAATTAAGAAATAAAAACCTGTAAATCTTAAACTAACCGTAAATTTAAGTCTCAGCAAAATCTTTGACTCTGACATAAATCTGATGAAATTAAGAATTGTATTAACGTTAACTGGTCTAGACCAAGTTCTGTTTTTGGAAAGTGTCTTAAGATAATATTTTTTGTGATTTGGCGCTGTATAAATAAAGATTGTTTGATTGATTGATTGATTGATTGATTGATTGATTGATTGATTGATTGATTGATTGATTGATTGATTGATTAACTAAACTTGGTCATTGTACAGAAAGTTTGATTATTTGTGTCATGAGTTCTCTATTAGTTGTTTGTTCATAGTGTTAATGTACTTAAAAACTTGTTGTTTTCGTTAAAATGGGTGTAATGTTGTGATTTCACCAAAAGATGATGTGGGCAGTGCCCCTAAATATGGCTAATCGGTCAAAGTTTAAAAATGTGAAGTATTATGGGTCTGAGAGGCAGAAATGTAATGTTCACATATGCGGACGCTGGGTCTTAAGAGATTAAATGCCAAAAAAAAATAAATGAGTGTTTTAAAGTTTGGTATTTGTTTTTCTTATTGCAAGTAAACTGTTGTTTTTGGTAGGTCTGTAATTCAAGAAAATATATCACATAGTACTGTATGGTACTGTATGACTTCATAATGTAGTATCGTATCATTTGGTGTGTTGTGTCATATTGTATCTTACTGTGCTCTACTGTATTAGTTATATTGTATTATATACATCTGATGTACTGTCAGATGAGTCTTGTAGGTTTTTTTTGTTTGTTTTGTTGAACATTTTTCTGTTTTGTCCTGTCAAACACTATTTCTCGTGTACCATATTGTTTGATATGATGCGTTATATCTCTATGCATATGATGGAGTTTTTCTGATCATAGATTTACTTCAGTTGTAAAATATGCCAGTTAAAATATTGAAGCAAAGCACGAGTACAAAGCTCAAATTAATGCACCTGATTACAAATTTATGTGTCAGACCATGGTGTAAAAATCAGAGTATTTGTAGAAATGTAAAATTATTTTAAAAAATATATAAAATATTCATTAAATTATCCTTAATATGTCCGACAGTTTAGACATTTCAAAGATTGCAGCAGCCAGAAAGAATAAATATCCCCCAATCTTCAACTCTTTGCAAGTTTTAACTCTCCAAAGAATGTTTAAAACAATCACAAGAAAAAAGGCCAACTCAGTGTACCTGTCATCACTGCTGTGCAGGTTGGAGGAACACAGAATGCAGAAAACCATGCCTCAAAGGTACAAACATGAGGTGTAAACTGATAGTAGCCAAATCAATTCAATGTTTATCAATTACGCTGATGCTTGTAATAAAAACAAGGGTTTAAAATTCCTCCAGCATACACCTAACTCCTAATCTTCACTTAAAACCTCATCTGGAAATCTAAACTAATGTTAAACTGACTAACCACATGCCAAACAGCAAGCCAAAAACCAGGACTCCAGGGGAGCCATGGCACTGTGAAACACAAATATCCGACTTCTGTCTCACAAGCACAGAAATGCAGCACAGGCTCGTGGGATCGGGTAACTAAACCCACTGATTAATGCACAATTAGTGTTGTGTTGTGTCAGTTAACAGGATGGAGCTGATGGAGTTTGCAGCTATGGCGAGGAGTGTGTTAAAGCTCTCGGCGGGCATCCAGCTGGCCCTTCGTTCATCTCTGGGACGTGCTGGGCTTCCTCTGCCAGCTGGCACGGGAACACAGCGTCATGTTCATTCATGACAGGCATCTCCAAAAACTTGTGAAAAACCTCATGATTCTTGAATGCTCCTTTCAGGAGGGGCTTTCAAAAAGGGAGAAATAGAAAAAAAGAAGGAAAGAACACCTTTTTATGTGTTCTGAGTCAAGGACATTTAGGGCAGCTCAGAAAAGTTTTCAATATGTTGCCCAAAACATTATTTATGTTTGTTGTGGATGATGCCTCTCACATTTACATTGCAGTAAAAAAGAAAGTTAAAAAAAGACGAAAAGTCTTCGCAGCAAACACAGGAGGTCCAAACATGTGCTTGCTAATTCAAGCTTGTACAAAAATGGAAAAATGCCAACTCTGTGCGTACTTTAAAATGTCAACTAACATAACAGAAAAGCTTAGTGTGACTTTGATTGACACATGGTGCATGGGACAAAACACAGCATAAGTGGGGGAGTCTACATAACATACAAACTTAAAGATTTCTAAAACAGAGCAACATTATCAATTCTGAGACAACAACAGACTTGTTCAGATGGGAGTCGGTCAATGCAGGCTATGTGTTTTCCACTCAGACAATTGTTATATTCAAACTTTTTTTCTGTCCATTTAACATCTCATGTCTCATCAGCTTTGGGACTCTTAAAGTGGGAAACCTCTCACTGCAAACTTAAGTAAAGCTATCTGATGAATGTAAAAGACTCAAATACATCGTGTCCCTTGCTAAGGGCAAGGCATAACAGAATCTTAAAAACACACAACATAAAAGTATTAAAGGAGAACATGAGGAGGACATAAACATGAAAACACAATCAACACCATGGGATACTTATGTCATATGTTTTCTCATAGTTGATAATGTTAAAATGAATTTTCTGCGTGTCAGTGATGAAAAAAACATTGGTTAACCCTTTAAGCCCTGGCCTCTTATTTGGGCCTCTGCTAGGAAAGTGACAGACCCTGATTGAAAATAGTATATCACTGCATCTATAAGGTCTATTTGAATCACTCTTATGAAATTTGTTGAGAGGTGTAAGTATGGTATTTATGTCACTGCCATTGAGTAATAACTGAAATATTACCCCAACAAAAAGAAAGTTTGGTTAAAGGATGACCTGAAAGTGTTTGTTGCTGAGTTTCTTCTCTTTAATCTAATGTGAAATATGACTTTATTTATAAGTGATAAGTGCTTTTTTATGCCTTTTGTTGTGGAGCGATTTCAAAGTCACCCAATTGGGGGACCTTGGGGTTTAAAGGGTTAAAAGAATAGTTCAAGTCAAAAATATGAAAAGTCTGGGCAGAAAGTGCAAAAAAGTTTCAGATGCTGATCTTTAATTCAAGAATTGTCCCTTTAAGAGATGCAAATTTATATTGACTTATCAATATAAATCTTGAAATTCTTATTTTTGTGTTTCCTATAATCTCAAGAACATGTATGATTCCATTAATTTTGGTATATGTTTTTCTGTTAACATGCCTATTTCTGTTGTTTTCTTGGGATCATTTCTGAGTAATAGTGTGGAGGCAGTTTAGTGGGTGTGGTACTTGGGTTCAAGACAAATTTCTCCAAAACACAATGAAGCAATTAAATAAAGTACATTTATAAAGCACTTGTCAAGAGCTGAGGTCATAAAGTATTCTCAGTTAAGTATCAAAAGGCAAAACATTAGGTATTACATTAGGTAGAAATAAATTATATAAATGAAGATGTAGACAGAACAATCAAAGTGAGGTCTAAGTGGATGGGTCGTCAACTGCTTTTATAAAATGTTTAAAAAAAGTTTTCAATTTCAGCAAGAGACTGTTAGGACCTACATCTTATAAACCACAGTGTTCTTTAGTTGGTTCCTCAGTTAACATCATATCGTACAGTAAGTGGATCATGTCATACTGAAGTGTGATGTATTGTGTTAAACCATGTCTTGCTCTGTTATGTTTAACAGTATCATATTCTGTCGTATTGTATGATAAATATCACGTTTTGTTGTGTCATGTCATATCTTGTTTTACCAGAATTCAGCTTATTGTACACATTAGGTGAACATTGTTCTATGAGTTAAGTTTGAATTTGAGTTTGAATGTATTTATTTGATAGGGGCGATGCTGTTCACCTGTTCAACAAAGCATCAGATGTGCTGCACAGAGTTTATAGTGAGTGCTAATTTCCAACTCTTGTCCCTAGTTGGGCCTTTAGGTAACTAGATCTTAATGTGCATTTACCAGCAATAAAACAGCAAAAAATTACAGGATAACTTTAAAATAAAAAAAAACACATCAACCTAAAAAACAACAAATTCCCACTTCGGACAGGAAATTTAAAACATGGCAGAGTAAGAATCGTGATAGCTCTGTTTTGCTCTCAGCCAGCACTTTGCCTTAACAGTGAAGGATTTTAAATGTGTTCAGTTGGATTTCAGTTGGTCATGAATTCCAAAGTTTTCCCCCTTTAGCGGAGATGGCTGACTGTCCAAATGTTGTTCTACTTTTCTGAAGTACATTGAAATTAAATGAAATTAAATGAAGAGGATTAAAGTGACACATTCTGCAAGTGAGATATAGTAGAGCAGATTCAAAATGCTTGAGTTACCCTACCTGATATCAGATTTAGATTATTTGAAGAGGTTCACTTCAGAGTGTTTGCATACAGTGCGTAAATGGCTTAGGGTGAAGCAGCTTGTGGACAGAGCAGGCGGCCCTATCCAAGGTACTGAATCACTGACTTTCGGCTTTCACCAGGAAACAGAACCATTAGCACGCTGCTGGGGAATGGGGACAGGCTGCCAAATGCAAAATCCTCCTCTGTTCTCCCTTGGCTTGTGCCTGTGATAAATCAAAATGCTGAACAACAATTAGCACTCTGTTGACACTCCATTCACATCCAACAGTTGATACAGGAAGCGGGCCAAATGATGTAGAACACATCTTATTGTCTTGCCAAGTGCATCTGCTATCATCGGCAGTGGAAATCCATCCACTTGTTATATGAGCTTGTGAAAACAGGTCCACAAATTCCACTTAGCGGCAGAGTAAACTGTGGTACAATAGATTACTGCCGCTGCAAATTTACACTACATACATAAAGTGTGGGAAGACACAAGGGACAATTAATCCCCATCTGATTATATCACTCAAAGAACATGAACCCAGTGCTTATGCCTTACAGGTCAAACATACAGCAGCGTGTCCTTCTTTACATTCAATAGGAAATCATTTGCTCAAAGCAATCAAATATACTTCAATAACAACAGAGATAAACAACACTCATCCGGTCTAATCTCTCTGCGGACCACCCAGCTCAATCAATTAATTACCTAGTCTCTGTGTTTTTTACTTGGGGGCATTAGTAATGATCTTTAAATATTAATTTGGCTTTGTCCAGGGACCGATATGTGGGCCCTGTTGTTGTCTTCTGGATGTCTAGTTGTCAAGTCAGAGGCGTGCTGCAGTGGGAGGTAAACCTGGATAGCCAGAGGAGAGTTTCAGCTGTTTGGCAAGCGAGTGTAAAAAGTTTATCCGATGATCATAAAAAGGGCAAATAATGTTTCTTGAGCACATCCAGAAGAAAAAAGAAAAAGAGAAGACAAGGTTCTCTTTTTTTGAAATGGATAATCTGATTTGTGGTGATTTCTGCAGACAGATCCAGAGGTGGGTGGCTCATGTTGTGCTGAGTAAGAGATTGCACCCACTACAAGCTGTTCAAAGGCCCGGCGTCTGAGTGGAAAAAGACGGAGTTCACATACCCGCTTTGATCCATTTTTATTCGTGCTGTCATGCATTCAGTGTTAATTTTGAGTACTTGTTTGAGGCATCATTGCATGAGAAGTTTTTCTTTTTTCCACACTCACCTGTTTATGACCAGTTCTACACCACGGTTCGCATTCTTCCTGTAGTTGGAAAATATAGAGCAAATAGGGTAAATTTGGGGAATTGTCTGGAGGGGTTTAATTACTTTGAGCATCCGTCTCCTGACCACCAGTGAGGCAAACAAACAGGAACCACAACAACATCAGAGTCAAGATCAGGCTTGTTGTACCAGCGGGCCTTCAGAGGATAGTATGTATCTTCGTTTAGGCTGTCTTTAATAATTAATCTGGTACATTTATTTATCGCGCTCTGCTGTGGAGATACCCAGGTGAGTTGAGTTTCTCTCGGGATGAATGCTCAAGAGAGGGGAAAGAGTGGAAGATTCCTCTGCGTTTTTTTTTTTCTTTCCCCTCCTCTATCTCCTGCTCTGCATCAATGTTTGTAGCCCAGGGCAGAGGAAGCCAAGAAAAATTCAGATTTGGCCTCTGTCCACCTTACCTGCAAAATACTCAGCATCAGCACATTTCCCAGAGTTCCAATGGGCCAAAAGCAAAGCGCGGGGAAAAGGGGAAAGATGGCAGCTGTGAAGCTAATTGGCCATATTCTGAAGATTTTTTGTTTCCCTTAAAATAAAATATAGAAATGTAAAATCTACATGTTGTATTTGTTGTCTCACATGATTCTCTGTTTCAGCGCAAAAGTCAAGCCAGGTAGAAAAGCTGCAGCATGGCCCTGTGCATGATAAGCTCTGCTCAGTTTCAATATTTGTTAGATCATAGATCTTCAATCCCACCACATGCTGTGATCAAAGGCTTCTTTCAACTTATATCGAAAACCACAGCATTTGCACAGACATATGCATAGGTTTAAAGTACGCACGCTGTTGCTGTACAAGATGTGGGTCAATCTTTGCTTTATCTTTGAATTCATTCGCAGTACTATCTGAATATCAGCTAAAATAAGGCCACACATGTTTATTTTTTCAGATGCATCACTCCTAGCCTTGTTGAAATTCCCTCTGAACCAAATTCAAGTTGAAATCTATAATTTTCTGTGATCTTAGTTTATCTGGTGCTCATCTTGACATCCGACCACAACTTGACCGCATGCCAAGTTGGGGGTGAAACCAGTAAAAAAAAAAGGGAACAGCTTAACAAATTACCACTCCACTGCCAAGTCCTGGGAGGGAGGAAGAGGAACAGCAGCTTAAAAAGAAAGAACTAAAACCCCTGCTGCAGAGACCCAGAAACCCCAGAGGGCAGGGGGTGAGGAGGAAGAGAGAAAGAAGGTGGGTAAAAGCACATCGGGAGAGGAAGCAGAGGGGAAAAAAGAAGCAAGATAAAGAGGCAGAGGGAGATGGGAAGAGTGAGAGAGTACAAAAATGAGGGAACAGAAGAGGCTTGATATGATTTCAATGGAATGTTTGTTGACAGTGCTCCGTGGCCCCGGGCCTCGGGATAAATGATTGAACACTGCGCCTGTCAAAGCCAGAGGATTTCTGTGGGCTTGTGTTTCTCTCTCTGCTTTTTTGCTGGAGGGAAGGTAGCAGTCAACTAATTGACACAGAATTAAGCATGAAACGCACTAAGCGCAGCCCTCTTCTGCCATGGCTGGCCTCTCCACCAAAGAGGCGGCTTCCAGCCAGTTAAAGGCTACAGATGAAACACACACAAAAAAAGAAAAGCACACAAATACACGCAGACACACACATGGGTAAGCCCACATTAAGATGAAATCAGACATGTGCAAATACAGAAGCGTGAATACATCTGCAAAAAAAGGAAAGAAAATGAAGATAAACATCCGAGCAGATGGCCTGCTATTCAATTACACTAGATCAGTAATTCAACATTTTAACACCCACACAAAGGCACATCAGCAAAGGAAAAGAGACGCAGGCTACAGGAGGATATGCACAGAGTACATAAGCAAACAGTATAGACTTTCCCCATGACAAATTGCTTCATGAGAAAGTAATCCTTCAAGATTAACAGTGTCATTCTGTGCCACACCTTACATATTATGCTCAGGGGGCTGCGATCTCTGCTGCAGGCTCCTTGCAAATGGCTTACCAGGTGTGTACTTGTACTAACTGTTTTCACCGGGCTTTGAAAAACAGAGAGAGTAAAAAAGAGAGACAGAGAGAAAGAAAGAAGAATGAGAGAATGATCAAGAGGGACAGTTAAAAGGAGAAAAACAAATTGTGAAAAGAAGAAAAAGCAGAGCAGGGAGAGAAAAACAACATTGGGAAGAATAAAATGTGCAGGCCAAGGGGGAGACAGTAATTCACAGCACTGTGCACAGGTTTACAGGTGGAGGGGCTTTTGTTTGCCGTACACTCGCCTGTGATTGAGCGATGCAAGGGTCGGATAAGGTTGAGGACCTTTAGCTGTAAATAAACAGCACCTCCTGCTGAAGCACGGTCGGTGCACAAGGAGTCTCACCTCATTAAAACTTGGAGATGCGACAACGAAAACAACATGACTAAGCAGTGGGTGTGCAGGGTGGGGCACTTTCAAAAAGAGGAAGATGAGGGGAGGGGTTTGGAGTAATGGTCGGGGCAGCCGCGGCTCTGTCTCCGTCTTCTGCTCCCACTGGCCGTGTAACCACGTGGATGCCCTTGTGAAGGAGCTGGAGACAGAAAAGGAAGGCGGAGGAGCTCAAGGAGGGAAGGGAGGCTGTGGGGTCAAAGGGCCAACCCCATCCTGCTGACTACCGACCAATCAGGAGGTGTCCTGTGCTGTCTTGGAGGGAACAGAGAAGGGGGAAGAGAGGAGGAGGTGAAGAAGAGCAGATAAGCAGGGAAAGACGGAGGGTGGGTGGACTTCGAGGCGGATCCCCAGGGTCAATTATCCCCGCGAAGGAGGTACTGTAACCAACACTCTGCATCTCATTTGCAAGGCAGCAGCAGAGGTGCACCTGAGCACGGCTAGTGAGCGTCCTGCCACAGCACTGAGGCAATTAATGTCTCCTTTCAATGACATGTGCTGCTCAGTGTGACAGTGGCCGGGCGGCTGTGGGCTGGGCCAACTGGCTGAAAGAGGAGGCCTTAGCACTGCCTCTTGTCTTCCCACAGAGACTAATTTCACACAGAGATGCAAGCCTTGGTTTTACAGACTGTCTGAGGTGGAGGGTTTGGGTTCAAGCCTTAAAAAACATGCAGGCACATGATTCAATGCAGATATTCAAAGATTAATATGTCAAAAATTACATACAGTATCTTGAACTTTCACACTTAATAGACATGCACAGACTTAGCCTCAAATCATCTGCACAGTGCATGTGCTGCCTTTTTTATCCAATAATATTTCACCTAATTTAATTTTTCACCTTTTTTTCCTTTGTGTTTTATCTTTTGGGATAAGAAAAATAATAAAATACTAGTATCCCTGGATGTTATCTTACACCACAAACATCAAAACAAACCCAAACAATCATTCACCCATTTGACCTATGGAGCAGGTTGAACAGCTTGTCAGCATAAAGAAACTATCATCCACCTTTAACAAGACTCCTCAGCTGCCAAATCTCACAAACTCATAAATCACATGAGCACTGTCTGATTAGGAAAAGTAAATCACCTGTTTGAACTTACATGTCAAAAAGGCCATGATTCATATGGAAAAATTATTTGTGAAATAAATGTGATTTCTTTGGGATTCCTAGAATATTGTGAATCAAAATGAACTGTTTTGATAGAAAACACCTTTTTTGATCCATACTTTTCAGTTAAAGGGTGAGTATGTCGATGAAATTTCAAACTTTTACAGAGCTTCAGTATGTTTTTAAACAGTTTGGATGCTTTCTTTTGCACCAGCTTTGTGCCAGAAATTATAGATTAAAAAGTGAGGATGAAGTAGTTTTTAAAATTTGAGGAGAAAGTCAAACTTTTTTGTTTGTTTTTATTTGGCCTGATGGTTGCACTGGAAGAAAGGTCAGGATTCAGGCAGATGCCTGTCTCACATGAGTCTGATTTTGTCAAAGGTTTCTGCCCGTAAAGAGAAGTTTTTCCTTGCCATTGTAACTTGCTAAATGCTGCAAAGTCCTCCACTCATATTGGGTTAAGATGAGATAAGATGCCTTATCTTGTCTTGATGTTGGGTTTCTTTAAATAAAATTTTATTAACATTTACGGGTCAAGTCCTGTGAATGTTTTTGTAAAGTGTCTTGAGATAACGCTTATTATGATTTGATGCTATACAAATAAAGACTGATTGATTAATTGATCCAGACACCAGATATAAGACCAAACAGGTTGAACAAGTTGCATGGAAAAACATCAGCGTCAGGCCTGAAATTCAACAAGGAAAACTGACAAAACTTTAATTACTGCAATCTTAAATTACTGTAAATAACTGTACAGACTAATGTTTTTAATGTATGATTTCATTTTAAAGATGAGTATGCAGGAGAGAAAAACTTTAAATGTTACCAAAAAATAATGTTCAGAGGCAGCCGTTTGGCCTTGTGTTATAGTTATAAACTCCATTTACAGAGGCTCAACTGTAACCTGCTGCCCTACACGCCCTGCTTTCCCAGTTTCATGCTCCATCCACCGCCCTATCCTTTCAGAATAAAGGCATAAAAGCGTCCCAAAAAATGTATAACTTTTGGAATAAGAATCATATTCTGAATACAGTAAACACAGTGTCCCCTCTACTTTTTTCTTTATCTTTTATACTCACATATTCAGATTAGAAACAAACAATCCTAGAGTCAAATGTAAAAAAGAGGAACATGAACTAAATTTTTGTATGTTGTCTGAATCAATTAAGGTACAGTAAAAATCTATTTTAAAAAAAGGGGGAAAAGGAGTTAAAAGTACTTGTAAAAATCAAAGCACCTTATTCTGAGATGAATTTTTAATTGATCAACCTCAGTCTCTAAATGTTTTCTTCGGCAGTGATGTATAGTGCCTTCATGCCAACTCACCTAACAGTGATGAAAACTCAATAGAAAAAGAAATTGACATGTATTTCTAGTTGGGGTTTTTTTGTAGCAGCTAAAATGCTAACTTATTTAAGAGAATACTCATAAAAGGATTGATCAGAGAAAAATAACATTAAAATTACGGATAAAGTTTTGTTACAACAGAGAAAGTCATGTGATCTTTTGAGTTTGTTATACTGTAAAAAATTCACTATGTTAATTCCTGCTCAAGTAAATTCAGCTCTATTTTTTTTGTGTAGAATAAAAAAATGTGCTCGAAGTTGTCAAATCTTGCATGAATTAAGTTTTTAAAGTTTTTCTTAAAGTAATGAAATAAACAACATGTCGAGCTACTCAAGGAGTTGAAATCTTTCAGACGTCAGAAGTTTTTGCTCTGTTAGCAGTATATATCTGTTGCTTACACATTGATGTCAGCGCGTGCATCGTCTTGTAATCAAGCCGTGACCTTGTATGTGACCTCATTGCCGCAGGGCATTGCAGCTAGCAAGGCTAACATGAGGCTAATGAGCACCATTCATTGCATTTGAGTGCAACGGAAACATGCAAGTGTAGACACACACACACACACACACACACACACACACACACACACGCAAAACCACACAGTCTACAGATCCAACCGTCCGATCACTGCTCCCTATAGCCCTGAAGCCCACAATGAAGCCCAGTGTCTCCCTCAGTGGGCAGTCTGTGCTCTCCTCCCTGACCATCCCCACTCATCCGAGACAGAAATAGACATCGCTTTGCTTCCCTGCTCATTCTCCGAGTCAACTTGTGGTTGACACACACTGGATGAATGACTTCTTCCTCCTGCCTGCCTCAGCCGACTACTGAGTTGCAGTTCCGACTTGTCGAGCTTGAGACTGCGAGAGAAAAAGAACAAGAGAAGTTGGATTCAAGGAAAGGGGAGCTGGAGGGAGAGAGGGAGCATGTGTGCTACTTTCAGCCAGCACACACACACACACACTTACAGCTAGCTGGCTTCTGACAGTGGCAGAATTATTATAGAGAGGTGAATATTACCCCCGTGGGACTTCATTTACCTCCAGCATATTCACTGAGTTTCTCTGTGTTTTACTGCTCCTCATAATCCAAGCCAACCATACACACACACACACTCGTACACTCATATCGCCATATCACACACTATTTTTATGTCCATGAGTGTTGTCAGGGTTATTATTGAGATCATTATGGGATGTGGGTAGTATTCAGATGGCCCCACCCCCTCCTTCCTCCCACCACCCTTTGTGAGCAGTCCTGAGTCTTGGAGCCCCTTTGCGAAAGGTTGCCACAGTGTTCCATTTTCCCTTTACTTATCAATACAGTCAAACACACATTTGCAGAAGCAGTTTTGTACTTTTCAGCTTGTATTATTGCAATCCTCTCTTAGTGTAAAGCTGGTAAAGGTCACTGATGGATTCTTTTGTTGTGCTGTTTGAGGTCTCTTCCGCCCATTGTGTTAACAAGTCATTAAAAATTGAGCGAAGTAAGGCCGACCAGGAGACGTTGCATATGTTTGGAAGCATTATTATTATTAAATAATCATGTTTGTCTCCTAAATTGAGAGTGACTCATGCCACAATATCAGTAATTAGATAAATTATTGATGAGCTAGCGGGTGGGTGAGAGGATGGTCGCTGGTGGAAATGGAATTGCCAAACCCAATTACTGTCTTTTTCTCAGAGTGGCCCCATTAGGGTTGTCACTTGGACCACTAAATGGCAGCACTAATAAAACTACAACTAGCACCCAGCCCAGCTTAATTAATTGTAGAATGATTAATATTTTAATTGCCACAGATTAAGTACAACGCGCACAGAGAGAAAGGCGTTACATGAACAGAGGCTGAACTTTAACGCTCTGTGTTTTAAAGTGTCCAACATGTCAAGTTTAAATGTTTCACAACCCAGCCTCTCACATGGGCTGATGTTTAACAACCACACAGCCTCAACAGGAGCCTGAATTTTTCAGGGACTTTTTACCCACTGGAAGGCTGTAACTAAATCGGTACCAACAGGTTTAGCCCTGCAACAGTTAAGGCTGTCCACAATTCAAGAAAACCATGTTTTTTCCTGTTATTAATTCTGATTTGTAGATAACAGACTTGGTGTAATAAGAGTTTGTCTCTCTTGAACTTATTGTTCAAGCTAAAACATTGACATCCTATAGAATCTGCTTTCATTTTAGATTTTTAAAAACATTTCAGGACACCTGGATTCTGCAACAGATTTCAGGTTGAGGGTGCAGAGTACCCAAAAGCCACTTTCTCAATTTCTGTCCCAGCGTTTGAGACAGAGAGGATAGAGAGAATGCAAAACAAACAAACAAAGAATAAAACTGTCTGGTACATCTCTGCAAGATAAAAACACATCAATGGAAGGGAAGAAAAACACAAACTGCCTTATTTATTAAAATGAATTAGCAACTGACACATGCACACACCAGCTCTGCTGCCGGTGCCTGGATTGCAGGGCAGGATCTTGCTACAGTTTTCCTTATCAGAAATGGTTGGGGCTCGGTTGCTCCTTAGGCTTCTTTCATGTCTGTGCCCTCATTTATTTCCCATCTCTTAAGGATGCCAACATTTTAGCCAGTTAGGAGAGGTGAAATGTGCTAGAAATCCTTCTTGCGAACTGATTTGACATGGCCAGCATGATTTGATTGTCAGTGACGGTGCTTCTATTGTTTTCAATTGATTGTTATTAGATTTTGTCCAATCAGATATGAGTATTTAACACAGCCTGGTAACAGTTAAGAAAGAAGTGCATTCCAACTCGTAAATGTATTTGTTTTAATGCCGTTCCTGTAAAAAGGTTGTTGCATGTTTTGAATGGAGCTGATTAAAAAAACTGAGATCAAAATGTTCTGCTTCTCAGCCCTCTGCAGAGAAGGACTTCAAGACCAGTCCACTCTCGAACAAACACAATACCCCTGGGTTCATGGGTACTAGACACCTGCATGCACACAAGCGCGCATGCACACAAACATTCGTATGAGCTTCAATAAAAAGTGACTATCCCTCTTCCGCTAGTACTCATCAACCCCCTCTCTCAGGAGGGCATGGTGTCTTCCATCCCGACATGAATAAAACAAGTTGTTATTCTTTTCTAGATAAACACCCTCCAAGTGCCCGCAAACAAGCGGGGGGAACAACACCAAGCTTTGGTTTTCCTCCAGCAATTGTGCTGAAGATGGGCTCCCTAGACACTTGCTGGGCTCTGCAAAGTGGTCCTACACCACACAAAGTGCCTGCTTTGCCAGAGGCACAGGATGGAACTTCTAAGCACAAACAAAATCTGCTAAATACCTAGCAAAGGCGTGCTTTCCATCTAAACAAAGCATATTATTCATTCACTTTGTCAGTGCCTTATGTTATTAATCAAATTCCCCTGTGAGATTTGAGCTCTTGTTTGTTCATTTGAATCTACAGAATGACTGCGCTGGTGAAGGAAATCATTAGGAAGCCTCACTTTGGCCCAGATTTGACAAAGAGGCTGTGAAGGTGTACATTAGCCGATGGAAAAGGTTAAGTGTGGTAAAATGAGGGAGGAAATGTGGCGGACAAATTGAGAAATTAGCAATGTGCGGGTGGGAAAGTCTCGGAGGACCTGGCGCTGAGGCGAGACCTATTATGGCACATGGCACCAGGCAGCTGGGTGGGTAATTATCATCATGTGTTTAGCAAGGCGCCCTTATCCAGGGCAATGTATATATGACTTGTGCTTTAACCACTTAGTTGGCCCATTTAGATCCACGGAGTGTTCTTTAGGTACAAGTGGGGGATGAGCGAACATTATCGTGGCATTCTGCTTTAACAGTAGGCAGCAGCAGGTGCTAGCCAGTCAGCCGGAGTTGTCACCTCTGGATGTGATGCAGGTGTGTGACCTGTACTGAGGTGGGGTGGCCTTCACTGTGAACGGGTGCAGCTTTGTGTCCTTGGGGAAGGTGAGAGAGTGACCCTGTGAAGATCCAGCTGGGGGCCTGGTGAGCAGGGAGCCCAGATGTGTGTGTGTGTGTGTATGTGTGTGTTAGAGAGTCTTTTAGTGTCTCCATGTGTGCCCACTGCCAGCCGGGTACGAAACAGCTGGCTCCCACCATCTGCTACTCCTCTACATCAGCAGCCCCAGAATGTGTGTAGGTTGTATGTGTGTGTTTTCCATGTGTTGCAGATCTTTTATTCCTGGGTATGATTCACAATTAGATATGTGTGCATTGGCGTGAAATCATCTGATTTAAGAGGTCATACCATGCTGTAAAAACGTCATGTAAGTACTAAGGTTTCTGTTCAAATAGAGGAAGAAGTATTTTTTCCATTATTTATTCTCGGAATAAAAAAGTCTAGTGGATGTACATTTCTTTGAAAGCTACACTAAGACTGTCGAGTGTATGTTAGCTTTTCCCTTTGGTTGTTAATCATTTGCTTCAAGCAAGCTGTCTCCATCGAACAGACTCAGGAGAAGAGAGAGAAAAGGATTGGGAGGTTGGGGGGTTAGTATGCTAAAATCCACCCCAAAACAAGACACATGAGACACACGGGTCTAGTGTTAATTAGGGAGCCGATATTACAAGATAAATCAGAGATGGAGGGAGCGTTTGCGGGAGAGACGAGGGAGGAGGAGGGGGAAAGAGGGAGTGAGAAACAGAGAGGGAGCGGGACGGCAGGGTGTTGATTTGAGCAGGGCCTGGGGGCAGCCTACGAGGCAGAAAGGGGGATGATAGACTGGCTAACCAGGCGCTGATCAGGCCCTGTGCTGCTCCCTTCCTTTCATCAATAGTGAACAAGGAAAGTGGGAAGAGAAAGTCTGTTTGCTGCACACTTGTTTGCTTCAAAGTCAGCGTTAAATACCATCAAGTGTCACTTGAATTTAGGAAAATCAATAATGCATTTTGAACTTCTGATAGCTGGATCTGTAGTTTATGGATCAGGACTCAAAAGTGTTTTATTTTATGAAAACTGATCCCATCTGCAGCACACACACAAACACGCACAAACACACACACTACGCCAGCAAGTATCATGTTGCTTACAAAAGACAGTAATGAAAAATGATGTCCCTTCTACCTCCCAAAATTTCAAGTCTAACTGCGGCTGCAAAAGTGAGTAATCTGTAATCGGAGCGATGTGGAGGAGTGCAGCGCCGCTAATGCGACCAGACCCCGCTGTTCTCCGAGGAAGACAGCGCTGGAGGGGAGGAAGAAGTGGAGGAGAAGGAGAGGCAGAGGGGATGAGCAGGAGGAAGAACACACACCGAGGTAGTCGGGGGATCGCTTGCCGCAAACATAGCAGAAGGTACGGAACAAGGCGCTCTGTGTGGGCCCCATTATTTTTACTCCCCATTCTCGATTTCTCTCCCTCTCCCCTTTTGAAGACGGCGGGATTTTTCTCCTCCTCCCTGACATAAAAGTAAACAACGTTGCCTGCAGGCACAATTTTCCCGGCAACACAATAAAATGTGCAGTGAATTTATGATGGTCATCCATTAGCTCTTACCAAGGAAACATCACCCGTATCTGTCGTCCATCATTATAATAGAGGGTTAATGCACTGAATTTACATAAAAAAGTCATATTGTCTGCATGAATTATTTACACCCTCAGCTGTTTTTTCCAATTTTCCTCTTTTCTCCCCCCCTTCTCCATCCTCTCGTTTGTGGCAAGGGGGTTTTTGGTCCAGATTCTTGGGGAGAAAATCTGACAGTAAATTTTGCCGTGAGGTGGTCCTGGCATCGCCACCTCTCGGTCCTAATATCTCTCTGTGACATCGCTCCTTTCATCCTCTTATTCTTTGTCTTCCAGGGACAGTAAGAGCTGGGGGCACTGAGATGTGCTGGTTTATGTCCAACTTCTACAAGGGATCACAGGTGAACGGGTTATGTTATCAGGTCTCTTTAGTGTTGGCAGTGAGAATTTATTGGAGGACCTTTAATATGAGAATAAAATATCACAGATCAAACAGATAAAACTAGGCACAAGCCACCATGTGTCTTAAAGTTGTGAAATCTAACAGATTATGTACCTCAACTGAGATTATTTCATCCTTATTCTTTACCCGCTTATACTGGTAACGCACACAAAATGATCACAGTGTCACTCGTCCCTCCATAAGTGAATTATCCTGATATCACACCCCTGTAATGAAGGCTTGTACAGCGCTAACCGCTGCCTCTCAGACCCTGGGGAAAGGCTCTGTGATTGAGCAATTATGACAAGCTCAATTACTGTCATCATATTATCATAGCTAATCCAACTCCGCCATGCTGCGCCTTCCACTGCACTGATCACAGCGCCTTCTTCACTGTCACCGAGGTGAGAAAGTGCTGTCACTGACACCGCCTGTGCTCCCATGAACACGCTCAAATGAATATGTGGCAAATATGTCAATCCACTGGTGCCTGTCTCTGTTTCTGGCTTTCTACTGGATGTCTCTAGGATGGATGTCTTAATTTTTTCTAATTCTGCCTGACAGTGCCACAGGCGCTCTTGCGTGCCGGGCTAAATTTGCAACGCGCCATGACAGAGTGCAGGTTTTGGGAGTTATCCACTTCTCTAGTAAGACTAACACGCCTCGAAGAATGAGATGTGATGCCACTAGGACTGGTCCGGTGGGTGCAGTGAAGCAGATTGAAGCCTCAAGGAACTAAAAAGGGTTCAGGAGTAGTGTAGATTTAAAGAGGAACCTATACAAATCAGTGACCCTGCAACCTTTTGGATAATCCTCCAACAGAGGGAGTGACACGGGTCAGTCAAAGATGTAGATGAGGAGGTCAGCGATGAGGAGAGTCAAAGACAAACTTGCCCTGTGCAGGTGTTTTGCACTGACAGTAGGAATGATGCCAGAGGTGTGAGGTGAATGGATCAATTGGTGCTGAGCCTCAGGTATAACCTATTCTCATCCATATAACATCCTTTACACTGCCTCTTCTGCTAACTCTGTGTGTTTTCCTGCCATGCAATCTTGTTTATTCCACTCACCGGTATGTTTCTCCTGAGGGGCCTGATCCCTGCTTGCCTCTGAGCCCTTTCCTCAGTGCTGTTAAGGAGGTTAGGATTACAGGTCAGGAAAAAACGGCCACCTCCTCTGGCTGCATTGATCGCTGGCCACATGTTCCAGGAAGTCGTGGAAGAAAAGGAGAGACTTGTTGAAGATGAGATTGAGACTTAATTCTTGCTTGACTTATGCTCTTCTAAGAATAATTAAAGAGTTCAACTTTCTAACGACTTAGAGTAAATGTGCAGGTTTTACCCTATTAATATATGACTAAATGATTGACCTTGGTTTTTAAAACAGGCTGGAACCATTGTTACAACTTTATAAGCTACAAAATATAACAAAACCATTATATTACTTCTATTTGTGTTGATGATTCTTCTTGATGTTTGAAAATGTAGTTTTGGAGAATGTAATAAATACATTTCACTCTTAGAAAACATAAAGTTGAAGTTTCTCCGGGGAAAACCAAATTACCATGAGAAAAGTTTAAAATCATTGAAGAGATCCAATACAAACCAAAAGTTTGTCCCCAAAGATTTTTTTTTCTTTTTTCTTTTTTAGTGTGAGAATCTGAAGTTTTACACGTTTTATTTGAAATGTAATTCTTTAATTATTTTTTCAAATTTTTAAATTGAATAAAATTCTAAAAGTAGAGTTTTTATATTTTTTATGTTTAAGTTATTATATATATATATATATATATATATATATATATATATATATATATATATATATATATATATATATATATATATATATATATTTGCAATTTCATGTACTTGTTGCAATGACAAAAGTTCTATTCTAGTCTTTCCTATTATTCTTTTTTTTAACTAATTTCCTAATTTCCTTACTTTATTGAGCATAAATGGTACAATAATTGTGTTACAAACTAAATGTGTGGTTAGTGTTAAATGACAAAAAAAAATAAAAATAAAATCAAAACATGTTAACAGATGGTTTTAGAGTATACTTTTTGTTAATGATGCATTCATAAATTTTATGTGTGTTTTGCAAAGTATTTCTTTGAGTTATCTTTTGTTTTTAAGATTTTTTAAATTTGGTTTTCAAAATGTTTAACTTCCATTTTTTTTTCTTCATTATTGGAATAATGAAATCATTAAAGTGCCATATTTTGCATTTCCTGAACACTGCAGACTGTTTTAACCTGATGATGCCTCACTTTAGACTTGCATCTTCAAGAACCTATAAACATATTATGGGCTCTGGATTATGATATAAAGTTGAGCCCCATCAGACTTGAACTCCTGTTTTCAATGAGGAAAAGAGCAAAGCTCAGGCAGAATACACGTTCTCACAACTTGCCAGAAAAGTAAACTAATCACTCTGAAACAAAGTATCCCATGATGCCGAGAAGTGCTGAGAAGAACACAAGCAGGTCAGTTTACTGTACAAATAGGGTGGCAAACAAATTTGCATGTCAAAATTAAAAATCAATGTGTTCCAGCTCACCTAATGACCAATCTCCCTGCTTCTGCTCCTGGGCTCTGATTAACATTCAGGGGGGTTCAGGAGAAAATGTTAGAGCAAAGCATTAATCTCTCTCAGCAAAAAAGCTTGTATCTTCTGACAGGTGGGTCAAAGTTGCCGTTTAATCTAGCCCATAATTTCAGAAATGTGCTGACAGAGTGTATTTTAATACATTAAAAGCTGGCTGTGTTTGAGAAAGCTTGGAGCGCGACACCTCAGCAGGAAGTCTGTGTCGCCGGATTGGAGTTTTAGCATGTTTGGAGGGATGGGAAGAATGCAGGGAAAACCATACACATCAGAAGGAAAAGCAGTTCTTTTTGAGTGGTTCAAGTTAAGGTTAAATAGAAATTTGTGCCTTTCTAAAAAAAAATTATAATCAGTTTTACATCTCCCCTCATTCCCAATTTATGTCAAAGTTGCATTTTGATTTGGAACATCTTCATCTTGTCTGATTCTTCGTTTTCACAGAAGTGAAAGTTTATTACAAAACATCTGCTTGACTTTATTTTTAAAACTTGACTTCAAAAAAGTGCCTTTGTTTCTATCAGGCCCTTAAAGTCCCCAAACGTGCCACCACTATTTATTTGCTCGATGGCCTACACTTGACTTTATTGGCCATTGGCAGGAAGGTGCCTTCAAAGGTGTCCGGCTCTTCTATTGAAAAATGTGTCTCTTACGTCTTGCCCAACCTAGTGGAAATAATATCACTCACACTGAGAGATCATGGTGTCAGGGTCAATTGTCCTGCAAAAGACGGCCGCGATGGGAGACATGTATTGATTTTTCATTTTGTTGGGGTAAGCAAGCATGTTGCAGCCGGGCGCGGGTGCAATGAGGCAGACAGAATGTGCGAGACTGCTCTTCCAGCTTGTCACCTGTGAGCTGTGACTGCTGAGAGACACCTTGAAGACAATTATCACAAAAAATATATATATAAGAAAACACTATCAATATGTGCACTTTTTTCGCTTTAAATTCAAGACAGAAGAATCGCTCGGGGTAAGAACCCAGCCGATTACATTATTCAAAGCAAAAAAAAAAAAAAAAAGAGAGCACTGGTGAGGAATATTTGGCCAAGGATCCGGAGAGGAAACTCAGCCAGCATCACCCGTGATGGGACTGAGAGAGCTCGCCAGAGCTGGCAGTCACACACCATGCTGGGCCTCGCGGTGCAGAAATGCTTGTCAAACATATTACAGGATGCCACAGGTCACAGAAACACAAAAAAGCTACAAACAAATAAATGAATGCCAAATCTAGAAACCTCCTTTGACCCGGTTTTGGTGGTTACACACACAGAAGGTAAGGTTTGATAGAAAGCAAGTGATTCCTATCAAGATCTCCTTGTTGCTGCACTCTTTGACTTTGCATCAGAGGACAATGGTCCCACTTCGGGTCACGACACACAGTGTATCTTTGAAATGCTCTTATTACAGAAGAAGACAGGAAAATGTCTGAGAGTCATTCTTGACCATGGTGAGTTTAGAAGCTCCTGCACTGAGTTCGCTTCCTGAATAAACATAACCTGTCTGGAGGATGTTGTGTGTTGTGCTCCTTCATCTCTGCATCCTTTTACTCTTCACACTCTCACGCATTTCATCCACCGCGTCCCTGCACCAAATTTGCAAAGGCTACAGTCTGGACGGCGGTCAGACATGCAAGGTGGAGAACGCAGCGGTCATCCTCTGACCTCCTCACCCTGATGACCGATACACCCTTCCACTGCGCACCACCTTCTCTGCTGCCTGTGATGTGAGGGTCAGAGATGAACTCTGACAATATGAGCTCATCAGTAAACGTAACACCTCCTGTTTAGGTGCCAGCGCTGTCCTAAATATTAATGAAATTCATGCCCCTTTAAACACCATACCTCAAGGCACGGGAAACAGAGATGTCTGTGACAGGAGTTGAGTTTCTGTCATTTCTACAGGTCAAGGAGATATCATTGAATGTACTTGAAAAACAGCCACACATGGAAAAGAAAACTTTTTTCTACATTTGGAGGCAGCAAAAACAGCTGCACTTTTGGTCTGAAACTCGCATCTTAAAAAAAAAAAAAAAAAAAAAAAAAAAAAGTTAAAATACTGCATTTTCAAAACACAGACGTTGTTTTTTAAAGTTCTGTCCATAGGATTTGAACAAGGGAGCAAGAAGACTAGATATAACTGGATATATAAAAAGATACATAAGTTATTGGTGTGAATTGTCCCATTTTTATTCCACCTACTACATTCTCATTACCATCCAACAGCAATGTTATTCTCTAGCCCCAAGCCTTTCAGTCCAGGTACCACCAAGCGTCAGTTTGTGCAAGGCCTGGGGTGAAAAAGATTCAATAAATACAACTGTTGCTCTTGTGATTTCTGGATATTAATTGTCACAGAGTGTTGACAAAAGTACTTGTAGTATTATCAGACTTGTAAAGTTAAACCTCACCTGTCCCTTAATTGTCCATTGATATTAGATGATGAACAGTCAGTTCTGTGCAGTGCTACGTGCTGCATAAACATCAGCAAAGGGGGTGATATGGGAGAAATTTCTCCAGATTTTTTTATTTTTACGTCAGTATCCTAAACTAGATTTCATCATGGTTGTTTTTCATGATAACTTTTTTTGGTCAGAAATATTTCTTCTCTGTTGTTCTTGACAACTTTTCTGCACCATTTTTTGCTTTTTCTGCACCATTTTATGAATTTAGATTAAATAACAGACTAGTGTCTGAAAATTTCCTCAAATGACTTGATTGGCATTGGGTACCGAATAAGGTACTTCTATAGGAACCAACCAAATTCTGCCAAAAGTACCAGGTACCGATACATGTAAAATCAAAAAGGTACCATGTTTAGGTACCTAAATGCATCCTTGTGACTGTGAGGGAGTGGAAGAAAAGGTGATTTTCCATGCTGGACATGATGAACACAGCATTACACGGTTATATATTGAAGAATAAATATGTTAAAAGGAAAAAAATGAATTAAAAAAATGATAATTTTTACCACATGAACACAAAAAAGTACAGAAATTGGTACCGTTAAGTACTGGTACCGATTGGCAGATACCGTGCATCAGCACAGTATCGTTTCAAATGTGAAAGGTACCCATCCCTATTGGCATATCAGATCAATAAGCCGAAGTACAATGTACACAAATGATTCTGGGGTGTCTGTAGCGTCATATTTAAATGCTTAAAATAATAAACTTAAGAGTGAGAAAGAGCTGTCTAGTGTCCTGTTGATTTTCTCCATGTGTCACATGTTATTGTGCCCTTCAACACTCAGCAAATCACAGCTGGTGAATAAAATGTCATATAACCATTATCAATGATTGCTTTAACTTCTAAAATATGAGCCTGGGGAATTTTTCCTCACATGATTACCATGTCGGTGCTCTGTTGAACCCTTTTTCGTGCTATGGATGGGTGCAAAGCGGTCTTACTCACAGCTGATATAATAATCCGCCATAGATGAGCCATAAATCAAAATCCAATCAGAGTGTATCAAACTTTGAAAGGTCTCCAAGATCACAAGAGCTCCCTAACACACCTGCTAGGCATGTCAGGGTTTGGGTGAGGCTGGGTATGTGATCACGCACAGAAACACACTCACACACGCACACACTTGTGGTACTTCCTGCCACTAACGCTGTAAGTGCGCCAGTTTCTTCCAGACAGAGGAGGTGAGGGAGGTGAAAGAGAGGGCGACCCAGCAGCTGGTTACCTTGGCTGACTCTCACACCTGCTGAAGGAAGAGGCACGTATCACACTTTATTACTGTGTTAACGGGCTTTAATGAAAGGCTGATGCAAGCGTGCAGTAATGTCTCACACAGCCTTGGTTTCTCGTGTACTCATACTACCATTAGAGGAAACTCATCAACTATTTAATCACAAGCAGACATAACAACATGTTCGAGTCATAAGCTCTCTTCTTTGTAAGCTGACTTTGTGCATTTAGGTATCAACTCTATACATAGCAAAATCCAAATATCATCTATATCCAAATTTCCAAAAAAAAGAGTGTAAGGAAAATTCTCAGTAAGTAGCTCAGATCCAAACTTTCACCTAATTCACTGCAGAGTGGAGGGTTTATGCTCCTTGCAAGAAATAAAGCTCAGTTAGAGAATGAGAGATAATGCTTGTGTGTCTTTGACATATATGTTTACAGACCTATAAAATGATTTCTGACTCACAGCAGTCATGTATTGCACTGGGAATTGTTCAGAGTCTGATCGGTGTTGTTCATGCAGCAAACCTGACTCCAAACATCTGGGATTTCAGGGACTTCCTTTAGTCAAAGTCGCAACATTATGGATTACTCTAAAAACAAATGCCTATGCAATATCCACATTAAATGAATCACAATTTCCCCGATTTCTGTGCTAACTTGGAAATTGGTTTTAATGATCTTTCCTCAAAATGCTAAAGAACATTCTTTTGATCTTTACCTGAAACTTTTTTATATCTATGCTGAGAGATGTGCTAAACCATTCATTTTGGCTGTGTAGCCTAATGAAAATTAGCCTTTTCCATTGATTATTATAAGTTTTGTGAACAGTTTTAATTGTCCTCTGAAATCCTTTTTTTTTTTTTTTTTTTTTACAAATACATTGAGTACATTGACACAAACTGCATGGTTATTCATAGTGGTTGCAAGTTGCATATTTTCAAATAATGAATCTTTCAAGGATTTTTTTCTGGTGGTTAAATAGACTTAAATTAATACTGATAACTTTTGAAAATCTGCAAGAGCAAAAAAGGCCATCGGTGAAAAAACTGGGTACTTCCTTTAGCTTATTAATACTTCTAACTACTGCTGCAGGATAGGTATCAAAGTGAGTAAATGACAGTAAGATAATAATAATAATAACAATAATAATAATAATAATAATAATAATAATAATAATAACAACAATAATATTAAGAAAAAGTTTCTTACAGGAGTTTTAAAAAAGAAACTTGTGTAAAATATCGCTAAAGCCTACTAGAGGCAAGATTCTCATTAAAAAAAGGAATTTAAAGCTTGTTGAACTTGACCAGGCAAAGTATCTATACATATTTTTTCTCCTTTTTTACTGTAACCAGAAAAAGTGGCTGAAGTTGAAAAATTCATAGGTGACTGATTTTGTATCTCAGAGCAGATTTTATATTGAAGTACTTCAATAAAGTGAAGATTACAGGGTTTTACACAGCGGACTACTTAACCATCATTAATGTCCAGATAACACATGACAGTGCTATAGCTTCCTGCATAACCTGTGTTCATAGTATAGTGTGTGTGCATATTTGTTTTTAGTTCAGAGTGTCTGAACAGAATTTCTGAATCTAGTTTCCTCCCTCACCTGGTCTATGGTGTTTTACAGACCCTGCAGGACTTTGTGTGTAAATTTTTGGTGAACCTGCCCAGCCAGGCCTTGCACCAAGCCCTTTACTCCTTATTGTGTGTGGGACCATGCATGTGTGTGTGGTGCTTGTGTTTAATAATGCATGGCCTCGAGCCCAGGACAGGCCCTTTGATAAAGTACAGCTCCACGGCACATGCATAAGCAGCTCCAGCCATATGCAGAAAGGAGAAATTGATGGTGGAGATAAAGTCTGTGCTGCTGCTGCTACTACTCTGTAAGTGTGTGTGTGTGTGTGTGTGTGTGTGTGTGTGTGTGTGTGTGTGTGTAGGAGAAGGAGGCAGAGGAAGATTTATGGATCATATCAATGTCTATATGCAGTTGTTTGATCAGGTGGCGATTTGAGGCTTTTAGGAATGAGTCTTTGTGCTGTGTGAACATGTTTGAAAATTGGCACTTTCTGCGATGGTTGATTAGCTGATACTGTACATGCAAGCAAAAATGGAGATGTACACACAGAACTACAACTATTGTGTGCCTGCATGTGTGTGTGTGTGTGTGTGTGTGTGTGTGTGTGTGTGTGTGTGTGACACAGTATCACTATCATTCCTGTAGATTTTACTGTGTTTCTAAATGAGTGTTTGCGCTTCTGTGCAGGTGTGAGAACATTTTCTCTCAGACTTACTGCAGAGGTTTGATAAGCTGCCACTCAAAGCAGAGGGGGTCAAAGGTCAGTGTACGGGTCCAAGGTTGCTGCCATCCCCTCACCCTTCTCTGCATGCAGCTCTGTAACAGGCAGGAGGGCAAAAACAAGGGCCAAAATAAGCTGGTGAGGTATGAATATACATGCAAACAAGTCTGAGTCTCTTCATTGTCTTTCTCAACTCGAGACTTCATGGCCTCATACTGATTTAACTTGTGCCCTTTTCTCATAACTTTTCCCTCAACTTATTTCCGCGCTTCCCTTCAAGTGTTTTGTGACTTTTATTTTCATGCCTTCATTCTCTCTTTCTCATGTGTCTCATCAATTTCCCTTATTTCTCGTCTCGTTCTGTGACTTTATGAAGTCGTCCGGTTTGTCACCACAGTCCAAAGCTTGAACCTCTCTGTGCCCTCACTCATTAGTCGTGCCGCGCTCTCTTCATCCGCCACCCACCTTCATCACCTCCTCCCCTCCGCCCTCTGTTCATCCTCCCACTCCCTCTCTTATTCTTCCCTTGCACCGCCTGCCACCCCCTCACCCAGTCATAAAGAAGAGACAGTCAGATATACAGGAAGAGACAGAGAAAACCCTATCTCTTTTTGTTGCAGCTTTAATTTACTTTGTGCATTAATATTTCAGGGCCCTCTGCAGGCTTAGTGCGGGAGCCAGTGGGAGCAACTGTGTGTGTTGATGCAAGTGTCTGCATGTGTGTGTGTGTGTGTGTGTGTGTGTGTCACATTTCAGCTGTAGGAGGGGAAAGGATTAATATTTTAAGGGGCCTTATTGGAGACCCCTGTACCGGCTCCACCAAACCACCACGGCATCAGCGCACGGCGGTACACTCTCACCTTGCTGCTCCAACCTTTGTGCCTTTGTTTCCACTCCATACATTTTTTTTTCACCCTCCACTTCATCCTCACTTCCTGTGTTTGCACATGTGACCATTTGTTGTACATGGCTTGAACACCAGCCTTACTTCCTCATAAAAAAGCATTAAGACAAGCTTGACTCCATGCTACAAGAATTATAAAACAAGTACAAAACACAATGTTAGAAAAAGTACAAGGATTAACAAGGACTGTTTGTATCACCCTGCTCACATTCTACTGCTAGATACTGGGCACACATTTTCTTTAAAATATACAAAATCACACATAACGAAAAGAAATGATAAACTTTGCAAATGCATTCTGTTTTGTTTTTGGGCCACAATGTTCCTGGTCCTCAGTAATGATTAATCCGCTCTTGACTAACAACAACAAACTTAACTTCCTAAATAAGACCAGGGTTGTTATAAATTCAGATGATTCACAGGTGTATTTAAAGGAACATCTTTCAGCCAAAATCAGACCTCAAACAAATGTGTCCCAGTGCATGAAGGTGCAGTGTACCGAAAGAAAAAAGACCAATAAGCAATTTGGAGGAGCTGGAATTGGATTTTGAAGTTGGAAGAGGATGATGAGGATGCAGGGGCAGCTTTTATCACAGATCAGTGAGTCTCTGAGCGGGGGTCTCCCGGTCGCTGCATCAGGGGCGCCCGGCAGGAGGCCATATTGAAATGAGGTGCCTTCCCCCAGGCTCTTAGCCACCCCTGACATTTGGGTGTACGTGTGTGTGAGTGTGTGTTTGTGTGGAGTGTTTAGGGTGAAGGGTGGGGGCTTGTGTGTTTCCGCCCAGAGACCCAATTGCCTCCGCTCCCCTGCTACTTGTTTCCCCCTCTTCTCCCCCTATCCGCCATCGCCCTTCTTCGATTGGACCCTGTTTCTCATTTGCCTATTCATTTAAAAGCAGAAAGTACCTACTGAGATCCAATATGGGGTTGAGGCAGGGGGGCGCGAGTGGGCCCTCAGCAGGGGTGGAAAACACAGCAACAACATGACGGAGAGAAGGAGGAGGTAGAAAGTGAAGGAGAGAGGTGGAGGATGCTCAGACCTCCGACAGGAGATAGCTTCAAATGGCTTCTCGGCTTCCTCTCTTCTTTCAACTCCTCATCTCTCCTCCCTTTTTCTCTCCCTGCCTTCACCCTTTGTCTTTTTTTTCCTCTCTGTTTTTCCTCACTGATGCTCTGCTCATTGAGGTAGTGCTGAGATTGGGAAGTGCAGCCCGCTTGACCCTGCGGCTGAGAGAAAGCAGGGGCTCCAGCCAGACCCAGTGTGTGTGTGTCTATCTGTGAAGGTGTGTGTGGGGGTCTGTTTTTAAAGACACCACCCTCTGTCCACCTCTCTGTCATTTTTTCACTCTCCCTTTGCTTTTCTCCTCCTCACCTGAGAGACTTTTGAGGCTCAAAAAGCCAAAGCAGAGCCCTACTTCTTAAAGTTCTTTCTGTGGGTTTGAAAAGTCAAAGAAGATAGCACTTTGTATAAATGCTAGAGGAAAACGTTGTTAGCCCCGAGTAGCAGAGAGAGCACTGTATGACATGTTTTATGCATGGCCGCTGGGTCTCTCAGGTTGGGGAGTTTCACATCAACAAAGTGTGGAGGGTGGCGAAAGGTGAGAGGCTCACTGGAAAAGAGTGTGGAGAGGAAGGGAGCTGAAGAGAGGTGAGAAGAAGAGGAGAAGGAGTAAATATTTGTAATTCAGTCAGTTAGAGAGTGGAGAAATGTTTTTCTGAAAGAAGAAGCATTTAGCTGATCGGGAGTGCAATCACAACCTTGTAAAGGTTAGACACAGAAATCCAGGTCCCATATCAGACTGAGTGTTATTGCTAATCACAACCTAGCTGTGCAAAATACTTGATTCTGATTGGTCCAAACCCTATAACAGAGATTATTTCTGATCAGCAAAAGTGACACTACTGACAATCTGGTCATGCTTGTCAAATTCATCCACATTAAACCTAAACTTTAAGAAGATACACCAACCACAGCTTGAGGGGGACAGCTGCACAACTCTTCCTTAAGTCTTTGGATTTCGAGAGACCGTGAACCTGCTTAGATATGAGACCAGTTTAAAGAGCATGTTTAAAGGTGTGTGAACGGTAAAGCCCTGAGAGGACAGACGTGTCACAAATATTGCTGCAGAAGTCCCATTCACTCCGTCAAACAATACCTGATGAAAATGTTCAGCTGCTCAACAGCTCAGGCTTCTCTTTGTCATATTCCTTCACTTCAAATGGGCTCAGGCTCAAAGAAGCCACTGGCATTTTTGGATACTAACTGTGGATTTTGTATGTGATTTTGAACCCATGTAGGGCTGCTATGATTAGTCAATGTAAATGACTACATTGACTTTAAAATTTCATCGATCCAAATTTCAATGGTCAATGTGTCGTATTACTGTTTTTACTGTGCAGGTGGTGACTGCTCATCTGTAACTTCAGTTCACTGCATGAGGCACCACGTTATGGGTAAAGATCACTAAGTTCACACATGAAGAATATTGATAAGGAAATATCTCCACGCCCCGATGGCACTGCATGCTGACAGAGGCTCTGCATCTCCAGCTTGGACAGCCAGGCTGACAGCTCCCGGTGCTCAGCACCTGAGAACTTGCTCACCGTATAGACACTTTTTCAGGATCTGAGTCACAAACTAGTGTCAAAACTTCCCTAACTCTTTAAAAGCCAGGACATTTACCCGATGGAGCTCTCACACTCATGCTAACATACTCCCCACACTCAGTGGGGAGTAGAGTGCGCATGAGCTAATTAAAAGCAGCACATGTAGAGAAACAAAACTAAATGTGTTGTTATGGAGAGCTGGGAGAGTCATGCGGGATCATACAGAGAGCAAAGCAAGCCCCAATAAGCAAATAAACGCTAGAAAACAAGCCCAAAGTCACTCTTGCCAACCAATACTGCAAACAACTTCATTACCCTGTTAACTGCTCACTTGACATAGGGCTGACCAATCAGAGGTGAGAAACTAATTTTGGGTAAGCACAGCGAAAATGCAACACACAGGTTGAATTTTAAAGGTCTGCAAATTTTAAAGGCCAAATTAGGTTGAAACACAAAATAATTGTGATCAATTGACTTATCGTAAAAATGACGAATAGATTAGTCGACATCAAAAATAATCGTTAGTTGCAGCCCTAAACCCATGCAGTGAATTCTACTACAGAATCATGTCTTAGTTTTTCATGCAGTGCTGCCTGGGGGCTCAGGGATCACAGTCATCCATTTTAGTTTTTTGGCTTATCCTCAAATTCGTGCCATTTTACTCTGAGTAACATTATTCTCCTACTGCTGAACTATTTACTCATACAGTCTCTCACAAGACAGGTGACGTTTTTTTTTCTGGAAGGTTCTTTCACACTGGAAAACAATAGGCATGCTTCAACCCTGAAGACCAGTTGGTTTGGCCAGTGTGACCGCAAGTGTGCCGTGCTTAGGCACGACTCACCTCTCTGCTTTTGCATGCTTCAAAGAAGTGGGCTTCAGCACGGTTCACTTCATACACAAGCATAAGCACAGGGACAGCGTGTATGATCCATGACTGATGATCACTGCAAGCCCACCTCTCGACAATAAATTTAAAGAATAGGAGTTTTAGAGGACTGTCAAATAAGTCAAAAAGTCTTTAAAGTTGGGGCAGTGTTCTCTGTGTCTCATTGTGTTAACTCTGATGAGATTGTGCTTCATGTAAACAGATGCTACGATGACGTAGAAGACCAATGCCCGCTACCCGCTAAGGTCTGGTTTATATTGGAATAGTGTGAATGCTGGCCGTACTCTCCAGATGGGGAACAGCGCTGCAGGGGGGGGGGCACAGTTTAGATGGCCAATATGACCGTGCCCCAAGTGCCCTGTTGTCTTACAAACCTGTTGCAAATGAACATGGTTTGTTGGGAGATATTTCTCTGGGTGTTTTGTTGTCCTCATTTTACTAAAACAAAAGCTTTTAGTATCAACAAGTGATATGTTTTGTTTGCATTATTTTGAATCAATAACCAATTTTTAATTATCTAAAAAACATTAAAATAAGGATTTTCTTAAACATTTTACACAAATCCAAACTTTGGGGGATTGGGGTGGTCTTAGTTAAGTTGAGTAAATTAGTTCATTAAATAGAAACAGAAAGGTCTTGTGATAATGGATGCATTTGTTTCTGATCTGACAAACATAAAGGAGAACAGGAAGAATCATTGGAGCAGCTGCTGGGTCTAACAATGATCTGGACACTTGAACACCCACCTCTGTGATCTCTCACCTTCTTCTTTTATCTGAATAAGAACACATAAACACGGGCTGACACGCTGCACTGGGCTAATTGCAAAGGCGATGCAATATCCAGGACGTAAACAAAATCAAAGAGAGCAGCACTCCCTCCATCCATGTTCATTCTTTAATGTTATTCAGGAGGAGATTTTAGGTCTCTTCTTGTTGAAAAGTGAATACTGTTTTGCTTCTCCAAAGGAAACCATAATGGAGGCTGTTAAATTACCATCAGCTTTCATGCCGCCCCTCCACAGATTGTGTATCGCAACAAACCTTAAAGTTTTAATTTTAATAGTGATCTAATGGCTCGCTAAATCACTTCAATAGGGACAATTCAGCACAGCGTTTTGTTTCTTTCATTTCCCCTCTTCAGTGTGCTGTTGCTCTTTTGTAAAGCTTTTATTGATGGCGTATCTGTTGCTGCGGTTCCATGTGAATATCTGGAGCTTCAAAATAGCCAAAGTGCAGCATTTAGAAGCACATTGTCCCAAAGCACAGCAATCAGGAGATGATCTCACGTATGCAAAAAAAAAAAAAAAAAAGAATAAAATTGGACCCCCCTGCTTTCACATTTGACAGAGTACCTTTCTCTGTTGAATACATTAGAGGATCCACAGAATGAGAGCAAATGAATGCCCGCTCACTTCCTCAGCAGCCGGGATGGAAAACAACGATTCATCCCCCGTTGTATTTTTCATCATACCTGCGCCAGTGTATATCCACCCTCCCCACCCACCATGAGAATATGCTGAACACATACATCCCACCTATAGAAGCCACCTACATGCCACATTTGTGTCTACACATAACAATCCTGAATAATAACCACTGGATTTAAGATGCAAAGCCTTCCACGTGCAGAATCCTCAAGAGTGAGAAAGCAAACAAACAAAGAGGAGGTTTGGAAAGTATGAAACACAGCAACAGACACAAGGAGAGAAGATGAGGATGAGGAAGGAGTTGGAGGAGATGGGAGGGTGCAAGAAGGGCATCTATCCCCCTTTAAGCCCACCTTATTGGCGAGTGGTGACCCTGGACGTGGGGCTATTGTCTAGGCTCCTTATCATAATGTAGGCTGTGTTGTCTTCTCCATTACACCTCGACCATTCAATTAGCCCCAATTACCATAGTAATAGAGCGCTGCGTTGCTGGGGTCAGGACTGACAAGGGGAGGAGGAGGGCGGTCATAGAGAGAGAAGGAGACAGAGAAAGAGATGTCAGAGTACCTGTAGGCACAGTGATGTCAGACTCAAATGTGGCCCCAAAAAATGTGATGCATGGAGGTGAAAGTAAAGCAGCATGATTTGGTAATGGTGAAGGACAATGAATGAAAAATATTTTTCAGCATCAGAGGTTATCAGAGACCCTCATAAGTAGTCTCTAGAAAATTCCATTCAACTAATTTAAAGAGGCAGACTTATGGGTAGACGCAGCAAACGTGTAACACTGCCTTGTGTCAAAAGTAATGAAGTGATCACGAAACAGCAGGACCAAGAATTTAACTTATAAATTCTGAGACCCTGGCTGTGAGTAATCTGAGGCACTTTGATTTCTACTTCACACATGGACAAAACCCTTAACTTTTTTGAGGGGGTCGGCTGCATGTGTGAATGCAAAATCCAAAAATTTCACCCTGAAAAAAAAAGAAAATCAGAATCCAGCAGGACATTTCTGTAAAATTCACCTCATTCCAGTCAAAACCGAGAGAGAGAGTTACTTAACAAGATCATCTAAAACAAATGAGGTTTAAGAATGAGAACGGCAAATATCCTCACGTATCTGCCAATTTAGATGGTGTATGGATAAAATTGCATTTGCCATTATGTTATACAAAAGCAGTGGCTTTGGCACCATTTTCTTATTCTTTCTTCATTTTGAATGCCATGTCCTCCATTTTTCAAAAGAAAAGAATCTGGGCAATTCCAGGAGTGCATTTGCAAATCAAGCTTTAAATGTGGCAGTAGGAGTATGGTGTAGTTTTAGCCACAGTGATTACCCTGCCCCATTGCAAAGTTTGAATGTCCATCTATGGCCAGAGCATTTAAAAACCTCACCAGTTTATAGTTGAAAATAGCATCTTGTCAAGGTGAAGAGAGTATGAGGTTCGCTGAGAAGTTCATAGCCTGACCAGGGAAGAGATATGCCATAGTGATGAAACTTGGCATGCAATGAATTCAACATCTTCTGACACTAATGGCATGGTTTATTTTTCAGCATGGTCAATGTTTTCTTGGGTTGTTGCAGTGGGCATCTCCAAGGCTCTCACTACCCCTCTTGAATTCAGCTGCCCACTTTTTCAGAGTTGATAAAGCTGGAGCATTAACCCCTTAAGGAGCAACCATGTCGGTATGAATGTCCTTGGGGGTTCACCCCTTTATCTGCAGATATCTGATAACATAACATAATAAATTTTATCCATATTCACACAATATCACTGCTTCTACTTTTCCTCAAACCATGCTGTAAGTGTTAGAAAATGTTGAATTTAATGCATGCCAAGTTTCATCACTGTGGCATAACTCATTCCTGGCCAGGCCATGAACTTTTCAGCCCTCCCTCATAGCAACCTGCATCACATGATCTTGAATGATTTCAAATTATCTATCTGTCAAGGGAGCAAATGAATAAAAAAAGAAAACTAACTAACTAAATTAATAAACTAAAAGGCTCATAAAGTCCATAAAAACTGTTAAGGGAAATATTGTTAGTTATCATGCTTAGCCCATTAAATTGTACTGCCTATAACGCTTACTAGAGGTGAAGTTTTGCCCAGTTAACAATATTTAAACATTGCCAGGTAAATAATTAACTTTACCTAAATAAAGAATCTAAATCTATTAAACTTTTTCATCAGTTACTGTAACTTTCATTGGTTGAACTGATGTAAAAGTGTTTGATTTTATGAAAATGGAACCAGTAAGTCTACAATATTGCGTGACTGGAACTCTTCACATGATGAGTGCAGACAATGGTACTGAACCAAAGTCCTGCATGGCAGTCTGTGAAGATCAAACTAGTTAAAAGTTTTCCCAAAACTCCTGTGGATTAAACCTGGCCATACTTTCTCTTATTTCAGTCTGCTTATGTCAGCTGAGTGTTTCAGGCTTTTCCCTAACTGCCACTTTTCACTCATATCATCTTAAAGTTTCTCTGAACTTCTTCAAACCGGCCTCTGCTTCCTTTATGACTAGTTTCCTTTCTGTGCCAGATCGCGTGCCAAGCAACCAGTGCCTACCTCATGTGCCTGCCTGCATGTCGCCCTGTCGTCCCTGCCACTTTCTGGCAGTGAACCCATATGAAAAAGAGAGATGGTGAGAAACAGAGAGAGAGGGAGACAGCAGACAGAAAGGGGCAAAGAAGAAAGGCAACGAAACAAGGGAAAGCATGCAGATGCAGGGCCCATCTCGTTTACAAATATGCAAATGCTGTTGCCTTTGTGATATGCAAATGAGAGATTACAGAGCACTAATTAGGGTCAAAAGAACTGTTCACGTCAATTAGGGGAGAATGAAAAAACGATCCCCACTCTCGCTGGCCCCCAGCCCCCAACCCCTGCCACGGATATCCTCAGCTTTTGTCTTAAAAAAAATGGAGACATGAAAAAGACAAATAATGAGAGACATGTGTACAAGAGGCGGGGCGCGCACATTTAGATAGCCAGCATACATCTTGAAAAGGGCAGGGGTCTTGGTTTGTTTCAGGGGAAAGGACATGAGTGGCTTTTAAGGCAAGGTTCAATATGCAAATTAAAAACTCTGTTCCACATTGTTCTCTAAGTCAGGATGCCAAAGCAATACATCAGTACGATCAAGTCGTAACTTTAGGAAAACACACAAGGAAATCAGTGTGAGTGGACGGCAGCTGCCTATAGCACCTAGGTCCGTGCATCATTTGCTCATGCTTTCTGCTCAGTGTCAAAGTGAAAATCACCAATCATACGTCACCGAGGCCATTCAAAAAGTTGTCCAGCTCTGCGTGGTTCCCTCCAGTTCTGCATGTTACGGCTAAAATACACCGCATCTGCAGTGTGTCTGCGTTCTGTTACAGCAAATGGATCAAATAGGTTAATTTAAATCAATCTGTCAACTTACAAAGGATCCGTTCCTTTGCAGTGCGTCTGCGTGACTGGTCCGTCGTGTTGCAGGTAATAAGCAGACATCCTATTTTTGCCAGACCGAGCGGGACAGGAAGTCATGGACTACCTAAAAACATCAAGTGACTTTCAAAATAAAACAAACCATGTCAATATCAGTTCATATTTAGCTTGACTACAACGACAGACAAACATAAGGAGCGGCTATTCATAGTAAAATATGTCATTGCGGTGGTAGTACACTCTGTTAAGGACAGTGTAGATGCCTTTATTACAATATACAAAAAAGCAGGGTCAAATACAAGACTGCACTCTTCTGTTTCCCTTCTCTCTCTTCTATCCATCACTCACCTCTCACTCAGTGTTTCTGTCTAGTGTGTGCAGGAGGAACACACTGTTATATTTGCATCCTAATGACCCCTCCAGTGGCCCCCGAGGCTGGGCCCTCTGCATTACCCAGAGATCAATTAGGGCCAGGGCCCGATGTCTGCTGTGCCCCATTATAAAACCCCTACCAACTTTCTCTCTCCTACTGTCACTTCCGCTGTTCTCCCACATGTGTCTTTCATCTGCACCTCTACCTCCTCACACCTCCTTCATGTCAAACACAGCTTATGCACAAAAAATCACACAAGCTTCTTAAACAAACCAAGGGCCCATCAGATGTTCTTTAAATCACCCACTGCACCTCCTTCTGCCCCATGTGCATATAGAGTAACCGCTGAGTGTAACGGCTGTCACTCTCTGTGAACCTCTGTGGTGAAGTGGGAAGGTGAAAGATGAGCTGGATCAGTCCACACAGTTATTTTCTCTGCTTGAATCCTTTTCTGGCTTCTTGCTGTGCGAAGCCACACAAAGACCAGTTTGTGAGATGTACATCCTTTAGACAGAGCTAGATGTTCATAAAGCTCTGGTGGCTGCCAATCCCACTGATGTAAAAGCCAAGTGATTCAGGTGGAGGATGAAGAACTTGACTGAGGATATACAGAGCAGTAAAACACACAGCGGTGTGAGCTTTGACATGGGAGTTGACGGAGACATGTGTCATTGTTATTGTGACTGGAAAATCAAGCTGTCCAAGCAATTAAGGTATTTGTCATGTCCTGTCTACCCAATCTAAGCCGCAGTCTGCAAAAACAAAAAGTGAGACCATCTCTTTCTGTGCCGAAAACTGCAGTTTCTAAGCTGGCCACTTGATGCTGGCCTGAAAAAGGAGTCAGTCCCCTGAACAACTCATAATAAAGCTCATAAATAAATGTTATGTTGTGATTATGCAGATGACCTACAAATCTATCTTCCTGTGTTCCCAAACAAAAGCCGGGCTCCTTAAAACCTAGCTGACTGGATTGCAGAAATTCAAATGTGGTTAGGGCAAAATTTTCTGCACCTAATTGAAGATAAACCAGAGTTTGTTCTTTTTGGTGGTTGTTAGTGTCTCCAAATTGTCACTCAGCTGTCTTCAGCTAGTCCAAAATGCCGCTGTACACTTTTGAACAAATACTCGCCGTTTTGAACATGTTTCCCCTGTTTTGTTTTCCCTTCACTGGCTCCCTGTTTCTTTTAGAATTGATTTTAAATTGCTGCTTTTTTGTTTTTCAAGCCCTTAAGGGCCTTATCCCTCCCTGTCTCAGAGAATTACTGTGTGTTCAGAACCCCAATAGTGGTCCTCAATCTCGCTGGAAGTCCTAAGAGCAAGACCAAACATTGGTATGATCGGAACTCGATCGCTAGGTCTAGGCTTTGGAATAAGCTGCCCCATGGATAACGCACCACCACTGCATTTGGGCTTTTTAAATCCAGGCTTAAAAATAGTTTATTCAGACTGGCTTTTAACAAACAGTAATGGGGTGAGATATTCTCATCATTTTTATTGAATTGTATTTTTGTTGTGTTGAATTTGAATTGTTGTGTCCTGCTTTTAACGGATAGCTCTTTGGTCACCTTGTGTGCTGTAAAGGGCTCTACAAATTAAAGTTGATTGATTGATTGATTGATCAACATGACCATCTATGATCGTCAATAATTTTTAGCAACTGTCACAAATTTAATAAATGTATCTTAGAGGAATATTTTTCAGGTTTTAATACCCAATTCAACATGGTATTAGAAAAAAATGGTATTTTAGCATCAATGTATACCTAGTATTTATAAGACAATCCAAATCATGCCTTAAAATCAGTGTAGACCCCAGGAAACTACAAGAACTGGTCAAGAGATATTCCAACACTTTGACTCTCATACCAACCAAACTGCTCTTATAACACAATTTTCCAACATCACGTCCAAACTTCCTTACGGGGTCACAAAAAAGGAAACATCGAAAGCAGTGATAGGTTGCTTTATTCTTTTTTTCACATTGCCTGTGCTTTCTTTAGCCAACACTTGTCAGACAGACAGCTACTGTCGATGCAGGCAGCCATAGCTGGCCAGTCAGCCTTCACAGGTTTCATTTGACTGACCTGACATCTGACAGAAAAAACTGCCAAACACTTTCCTTACTGTAGTGTGAGCTCTTGAGAGCCTATAGATGTAGATGGTATCTACTCTAAGAGATTCTTAAGTATAAATAGGCAACATTATTGAAAATGGCCTTGATAATTTACATTCATGAGTGGCTGGATCTATTTACTGGTAATTATTCTCCAAAATCTCAGATGATTTTAACATGTGGATTCTTCTTCTAGACTAACAGTCTTCATTCCAAACTGACTGCGACTTATCTGTATGTGTAACACTATCTCTCTCTGCACTTAAAGGTGGCAGCAGTGGGCTCAGCTGATTCATCTTCATTAATTCAGAATCTTGAATAAAGAGGTGACTTGTCATTTTCTTTTACATTTAACAAATAATACTTTGGTTGAAATAAAGTGATGTAACTGTTTCAAAATGACTTTGAACACTGTAAAACAACTTTTCTCACCTCCTCAACAGAAGAATTTGATGAAAGGTAGAAAAAAGGGTTCAAGATATTTTGTTTAGTTCATGCATCCTCCAGAGGTGGTGAGTCAGAATGCAAAGTTATACAGTGTTTGACTGTGTTATGCTATATTTGGGGCGCTATCTGTAATTTAATCTTTGCAAGTTATGAAAGCAGGAGTGAAACTGCTGACCAAGCAACAGCAGAGTTAAAATGATAAAAGTATTACAAAAGATATAATGTTTATGCAATGGTTGAACACTGAAACAAATGCCAGTTAGACTACAAAGCTGTTTATGACTGACTGCTAAGAAACAAAGAATGTAAACCGTTTGAAGAGTAACACTTACATTGTTATCTTATGATAAGGATATGATAACAATCATAAGGATATGATAAGAATATATGATAACAACTTTAAAAAGCTATTCAATATATACATATCCTTGGAGAATTTTCTGATTTTGCATTTCTGAGGGATTTTATGAAAAGTTTTAACATACTTGTTTAAAAAGTTATTAAATTAACCAAGTTTTGTCAACTACACATCTTTGATACAATCAGGAAAGTGTATTCATTGGACAGTGCTTAACCAGTCCTTCATTCAGTTCATACATTCAGCCATCCATCGAACCAACAATCTATCTGTGGGGCCGTTTACACGACATTGGTTTTAGAGTGAAACGCAAAAGTTTTGTTGCGTTTCAGCCTCTCGTTTTCATGGAAACGGCATTCAAGCACGTTGCCGTGTAAACAGTAAGCCGGCGTTTTCAGTTGAAACACTGACATCACACTCTGCCACGCGCGAGCGCATACAACAGGACAACTGTACAGTTGTTACGATTGTCACGAACTACTGTGCCGTGCTTGTGCTGCTCAATCTGCTGACTGTCTTTCAACAAAATGTGCATCTGTTACTCCACTTTTGCACTTTGTATTCCCCAATACACCAAATGATCGACTCGACTCTACTTCGGTGGAGGTGTCCCAAAAGCTGCTTCTGGACAAGACAGTCATAGCACCACCTGCAGGCCTGGCATGCTAACTACAGCGTTTTCAGATGAAACGTTGTCATCTAAAAGGGGCCTGTACTACTTATCCCACCCAAGGTCATGGGGATGGAGCCTATCTCTGCTGACACTTGGTGAAAAGTAGGCAATGCCAACATACAGGGAAGACAAACAGGTGGACACTCATACTCACTCCTACAGGCTTATAGAGTGACCAGTTAACCCAACAGACATGTCTTTGGACGGTGGGAGAACATCCACTGTGTACATGCAAGCTCCACACACCAAGGTCAGCGCTAGGATTCAAAGGAACCTTGGAACTATAAAGCAACAGTGCCAACCACTGCATCACCTAGCTCCCAGCAGCCCTGGTCCTGTGTGCTATGAATAAATTCAAATCCAAATAAAGAACTTTACTCAGGCCACATCAAGTCAGCCTTTGTCTTATCCAACTATACACATTCCCAGGGATGTTTATTCCCAGAATGTGGATGATGGTACCTTCCGGTGTACAGTGACATCATTATTAAATATAAAGTATTTTAGATCCAGTAGTCATATTATAAAAAGACAGAAAATACAATCAACAAATACATAAAATCACATCAAATTCCAAGCAGTTAAAACACTAAGGGACATTTCTTCCAATGCTTCCAAAAGCAAGAGGAATATCTTGTGTCACTGAGAGTGGGCTGAGCAAGGGACATTATGATTTCATTATCTGCACTTGTACATAAAGTTTCTCAGTACAGCATGACATGTGGGCTCATTATAAATAAAAACATATGGCTTGCACTATTCCATCTTGGTATTTTAGGAGATATTCAGTAGATGCCTATGTATACCACCTGTAACTTTTTAATTTTACCATTAACTGTAACTACACCACAGATGAGAAGCATAGAGAAAGGGGTGCAGTAGGCTCTAAAAAGCTCTGTTATAACATTGTCTCAGAACTCCTGCTGCACATCATAATCACCATCATCACTATAATCATCATAATAACTGTGGCCATTTTTTGTTACTGTCTTACTTCTGTTGGTTTTGCAAGACAGAATCTGTGACATATTGATCAAGTGTAACTTAGAGGCCATCTCTTATAGTAAGCAGGATGCAAGGTGCATAACATAAACAATGTACAATTTAAAAAGAACTGGATGTACCAAGCTGATGACCCTGATAAGTTGTATCAAGTGTTACCCGAGTACGTCTTATACTTGATCACAAGTCATCATGCCACTGTCTTAATTCATAAAATAATTACTCAGAGCATTTTCTATCCTGTCAAACCGACCCATTCCTGAAGGGAAAAAAAGTTTTAAAGGTCAAGAGTTATTGTGGCTTGATTCAGTCACATTGAATCCATGCTTTATGTACTTTCTTTACTGGATCACACTCCATTGGTTGTTGGGAGGGCTGAATTTTGTACATCAAGGTTAAAAAGATGGTTCTTTAAGTGGGTATTAAAATCTTTTTTTTGTTTCTTTTCTTAAGGTTCAAACATAAAAATTGTGGGTGATGACCTAGACTCATGTTAACTGTGAAATAAAAAAATTAACAAAATTTGCCATAAAAGATTTGATATCCACTTAGTTACTTAGAAACTTTTCTTTTTAATCTCATGAAATGTGATTTCCAGCACATCCCCCACATCTTGGACATTTTACACTGAAGGTCATTTATAACACTCTCTCCTAAAAGGTGTGTTGTCAATAGTAAATAGTTATTATCTATGAAGACGTTTAGAGGTCAAAGGTTAAGTCGTTTGGAGTTTTAAGGGTTTACACAGTGATTTTTTTCCAACTGTTGGGATAGAGACTTTGAATCAGAAATTTTCAGTAAAATATTCTGCTAGTTATTTCCTTTATGAATGTGAATTTACATATTGTGGGGCAAAATGTATTATAGGCACTTTCATACCAGTGTTTTTAACTGACAAGCTGAATACTTTTTTTGTCGTGTCAGGACAACTCTGACATACACTCACTGGCCACTTTATTAGGTACACCTTGCTGGACCCCCTTTTGCCTTCAGAGCTGCCTTAATTCTTTATGGCATAGATTCAACAAGGTACTGGAAACATTCCTCAGAGAATTTGGTCCATATAAACATGATAGCATCACGCAGTTGCTGCAGATTTGTCGGCTGAACATCCATGATGAGAATCTCCCGTTCCATCACATCCCAAAGGTGCTCTATTGGATCGAGATCTGGTGACTGTGGAGGCCATTTGAATACAGGGAACTCATTGTTATGTTGAAGAAACCAGTCTGAGATGATTCCAGCTTTATGACATGGTGCTTTAACCCGCTGGAAATAGCCATCAGAAGATGGGTACACTGTGCTCATAAAGGGTCAGCAACAATACTCAGGTAGGCTGTGGCATTTAAACCATGCTCAGTTGGTACTAATGGGCCCAAAGTGAGCCAAGAAAATATCCCCCACACCATTACACCACGACCCCACACCATTACACCACGACCACTAGCCTGAACCGTTGATATACGGCAGGATGGATCCATGCTTTCATGTTGTTGATGCCAAATTCTGACCCTACCATCCGAATGTGGAGCAGAAATCCAGACTCATAAGACCAGGCAACGTTTTTCCAATCTTCTATTGTCTAATTTTGGTGAGCCTGTGCAAATTGTAACCTCAGTTTCCTGTTCTTAGCTGACAGGAGTGGCACCCGGTGTGGTCTTCTGCTGCTGTAGCCCATCTGCCTCAAGGTTGGACGTGTTGAGCTTTCAGAGATGCTCTCAGAGACATAACAAGTGGTTATTTGAGTGACTGTTGCCTTTCTATCAGCTCGAACCAGTCTGGCCATTCTCCTCTGACCTCTGACATCAACAAGGCATTTTGGCCCACAAAACTGCTGCTCACTGTATATTTTCTCTTTTTGGACCATTCTCTGTAAACCCTTGAGATGGTTGTGGGTACAAATCCCAGTAGATCAGCAGTTTGTGAAATACTCAGACCAGCCCGTCTGACACCAACAACCATGCCATGTTCAAAGTCACCTAAATCACCTTTCTTATTCTGATGCTCGGTTTGAACTGCAGCAGATCGTCTTGACCATGTCTTCATGCCTGAATGCTGCTGTGATTGGCTGATTAGAAATTTGCGTTAAAGAGCAGTTGGACAGGTGTACCTAATAAAGTGGGCAGTGAATGTATTTTATCTTTGCCTTTTCCCACCTGAAAATTTTCTTGCCAACTGAATAGCTATACCTGTGTTGTCTTTGCATGATTAGATCTTTCTCCAAGAACCTGTTGCAAATCGAAGGCCTCCAGCTGAGTTCATGACTTTTATCCAGTTGTTTCACCAGCTGTTGAAAAGTCTTTTTATTATTCTCTCCTTTGTACTAGTGCCTCAGCTGCAGAACCACCCTCCTGCAATATTCATGCACATATCTGGGTCCTGCTGATAGAAGACTACACCTCTTTGAAAATCATCCTGTTCCCAATAGCTGGTATCGAGATTAAGAAAGAAAGAATTAGATGCCAAGTGTAGAGAGCAAAGTGTAATTGTCCTGCAGTCATATTGCAATGAATCAGCTCTTGTCTGGGCAGTTATAATGAATGACAAAATTATGTGACATCATGTATAATTTCTTCCATCAATATTCACACTGAGCTCCTCAGTAAAATTTATAAGACAAAGCATCCTTGCGACCATTTAACACTGTACGACAGCATGTTCAGAGCAAAAATTGTCATTAAAATGTTGATGACCTTTCTAATTAAAACCTGCTGTGGTCAATGTAGTATGTTGGCTACATACTTAAGTAAGTGCCAACAACAGATGTTAACAACCTTGCTCTTATAAAAGGGTGCTAAAATATTCCTTGCCTCACCAATGCTAAAGATGCACAGTTTTAATTCAAAGCTAGAGTACACAATCAATGAAAAGGTCACTCGATGGCCCTTGACTCTGCATTTTTTTTTTTTTTTTTTTTTTGCTTAATCAGTCACTTTTTTCCTCCTGATCGGGGCTCGTCATAAGGGGTGGCAATTATTGGCCAGTCTAAGTCCTTATGAAGCAACAACCTTCAGGCTATGAAGTCTATGCCAAGTGCTAAAAACTGCAATTTTAAGCAGCCCCTAGCCTATGCCAGGTGTCTCAAACTCAAGTTACCTGAGGGACACAGAACAACCAACCTTGCAACAAAAAAAAAAGTTCAACTGTTTTCAACTGTTCATTTGCACAACATGAACTTATTCAAAATCATATTTGGCTCGTCTTGCCACATACTTGCTGCCAGAAAGAAAGTATATATTTTTTTTTCTTTTCTATTCTGCTTGCGATAACTCTGTGATTATGCTGCATTTAGGGTCAACTCGAAATATGATATTTCTTCCTTCGTCCCAACTGCAGACTGAGCCTTGAACTCAATGGGCTGGATTTCACTACAAGTTGATATCAAGTGGTAAACCATATGAAATGGCAGGCTTTATCTGGCCTGAGGGCCGTGAGTTTGAGACCCCTGGCCTACACTGACAATGGGCCTCAAAAAACTGTATCAGAAACTAAAGAGAGATCACAGACACTTCATACATGCATGATTCAGTCTATGATCTGTACGCAAAAGTCTTAACCATGACTGTCTTGTCAGAGGTGGGACTTTTGTTTAAGCCACTTGTTACGGGCCATGGGTTTGTCATATTCTACAACAGATCCATCACAAGTCCTCAACTGCAGCAGTAGGTGATTGGACAATTAAGAGGAGGAGTAAACAAGCAGGAAGAAGGAAGAAGCAGTAGTGCCAGTGAGCATTTGGATGTGTGTGTTTGTTCTGCCAGCTAATTACTTCTTCTGTGGAAGAAGTTTGTTCCTTGAGATTTACAAATTTGTTCTTGTTTATTTATTGGTTTTGGTCTGTCAGTTCAGCTTCGACTTTGTATTTCCTTTGAATAAAAGCTTATTTTTTAATCAGTTATTGTTTCCTCATTTTGTTAATAAATCCATTTCCTTTAGTTCCTTTTGTCTCTTCCTCTGTTTAATTGAATTGTTAGTCCCCCTTCATCCCCTGTCCAATTTTGGGGTCTATTTTGTAACAGGCACCTTTGATTCTAACAAACATCTAGTTTTGAGCAAAGACAGAATAATATGAAAATATATATGCCATTGCTAAGTGTTTCTTTTTTTTTTTTCAAAGTTTAAAAAAAGTTTTATAACACTTTACGTTCAATACTTTAATGACAGTGGTGAATACAGAATAGGTAAATGCTCTAAATTTGCCTTAATCTATGCAAAGGCACAGTCTTTTTAGACACCTCCATTCAAAAAGAAATCTGGACACACAATGTGTCTGTATTTATGAAAGCAGCCTGAGAGAAAGAAAAATCCACCAGAATAACCCTGCATTCCTTCAGGCTCTTTATGATCAATAGTCTCTTCCCTAACTCTTATTTAACCTAAACCCAAAACACACCAACGACGCAGCTTTCTTCCAGTCTTAAAAGCAGCAAGGGGGACATTGCTAGATGAGAATAAATTGCTTTTTGTAGTTTGTGTGTTCTTATCTGAGTGTGAGCTCCTCTTAGCTCATGCATCTCTTGCAAATCTGCTGCATACAAACACTGCAGCACACCTTGCCAGGAGACATTTGTCTGTGTGTTTGTCACTTACACTCTTAGCAACATGTCACAACACTATTCGACTTTTGGTCTGACATGCAAAGGGCCTCACACACAATGCAGGTTTACGATCAGCATCTCTCTGCCCCCACACGGGCCCCTATGGCCTTTAATAGACTTGGAGGAGGAATAGGAGGAGGAGGAGGAGGCGAGCCTCAGGGCCCAGGGACTCGACCCCTGCAGCCTACTGCCTCATCTCTGCACTGATGGTCCCTTTACACTTTTCAGCAGCTGTCCATCAAACCCCACAGATGGGGAGTGTGGGGAAAGGACGTGTGAGAAGCTACACAGGCTGTGTACGAGGGACACTTAAGGTGGCACCTGTTAATAGCCAACTTCTGACATTAGTTAAACACTGAGACAACAAGTTTAATTCTGTTGGTTAAATGATCTCATTGTTTGGATTATCTCTGGCCATTGCATTTATTCTGTAACTCACTACATCAGTGCAAACTTTTCAGCTCTTCATACACCAAAAATATGTATAATGCAAATATAAATATATCATATTCTCTTATATTTCTGATGCTGATCATTTATTCTTCTACAGTTTTAAGTAAGCAGTACAAATACAAAAAAAAGAGCTCAACCCAAATGAAACCTTGAAGTTGCTTTAAAACTGGAAACAAACACAAATTTTATGGAGGTTTTAGGGATGGGGTTTAAATCAGAATCAGAATCAGAAGTACTTTATTAATCTCAAGGGGAAATTGCTCTTTAGTCACAGCTACTCCTTCAAAAAGTTGGAAAAAGAAAGTACAAAAAAGGAATTACAAGGTTTAAGAGAATTACAAAATATACCAAGATAAGAAGTTATAAAATCAAAGATGTAAGAAATTACAAGTATAAGAAGTGAAAAAAGTAGAAGTGTAAGTGCACTCGACATTAAATATAACTATGAAATATAAGTATGATCATAAAGCAGTTATGGTGCCAGTCACTTGATACGTTTCAAGGTTGTGTTTTGGAGTTTTGTGATTAAACTTAAAGACTTATGAGTGAAAAGAATTCAACAAAAGAAAACGTTTTCAAAAATTCCTGAACTGATGAGCATTTTTTTTTGGTTTCTTTTTTTTAGGGGATATGAAATGTTAAAAATTAACTTGTATAAAATGTGATAATATTTTCCTGCTTTTCATCCACAAGCTGTTGCACTGAGGCCAGAGAAGTCCCTCCAGCGAGTGCTAAAAAGACCCAACATCTGGTCAGCAGGAGAAGTTAAGTCATTGTGCAAATTATTGGACTTCTGGGGCCTGCTGATCACTGCCATTGATTCCTGCCTCTCCAGTCAATTAGATCAATGGGGCATCTTTAGACCTGCTTAGCCATGTGTCAACTGTCACACTCGGCTATCCCCTTCATTTGTTCTTCAGCACATGCTGCCAGCGCACAGATGGTAACGTATACAGTCCACTAAAGCAATGTGAAACAATGATGGACAAAAAATAAGTGTTAACGATTGAATGTAAATACTTAAAGAGGGCTTAAATGTTCGAAAGATATTTTTATTCCTCAGACAGTTTAACTGCATTCCTGACATCAATTTAAGATAGAGACAGATTTTTCATTCCAAGTCAGTTATAATGTGATTTCATATTTACAACAACTTGCATAAGTATTTAACCTATATGTCACCAATGCTGGATTGGTAAAAAAGAATAGGATAAAAGTCAAAATGTTTGAAAGTTTTGCAGGGGAATTTTAATACTAAGAAGTCTGAAATTTAAGGGTACAACATAGTTTCTCTAAAAAGAACCCAAAAGTTAAACTTTATTGCAGTTTGACCACATATAACAAGAGTATGTTGAAATGTCACTTGAAGACAACTGTGGTCCAGCTCAAGGCTGAAATCTGTAAAGTATTGTTAACTAGTTTCCTTGAACAAGGCCACAATACAAACCCCTCATAATGAAGCTATTCTCCATTCTTATGACAGAAGACTCTTCGATTTCACAAGAGTACAATTCATTATGAATCCCTTTGAGAGATCTGTTACTACACAATTCACTTCCAAATTATAAGAGTATAAATTTGACTTTTTTGATGAAAGTTTCAGTTTACAGGTTTAATAGAATAAGTTTTTCATAAGCTTTGATTTGGAATATTTTTGAAGAGAAGTTTTTCTTTGTAGAAAATCTGTTGAGGAAAGTCTAGGCAATAAAAAGCAGTGGGTTATAGGAGGGGTGCAGTAATGAGTTTTCAAAACACATTTGCAAATGCAGACCACATGCCGACACTACAGGGCAGCTACCTTGTGACCTCCTTGCCCCCTCAGCAGCCAACCTGTATGCCCGAACACTCACAAACACACATTTTACCCCCCTCCTAACCGCGGCCCGCGTCAAGACCCTGGGAGATTGACCCCCCTCGCACACCCCTTTCCCCTCTTCCCTCTCCACTCCCACTGACCCCCTCAGCGATAGACCATTGTTTACTTTCACTCTCCTCCACGGCCCTGCTGGTCCAGGGGGCCGGCCGAATCGTTACATTATTGTCTGGTCCTCCCTTGCGCCCCCCATCCCTCCCCGACCCGGCCTGACCCCATTCACAGTCCTCAAAAGCACCATCTGTATCACCCAACAGTCAGGGAGTGAGACAGGGAGAGACGGGGCAAGAAGGGGAAAGAAAACAAGCGGGGAGAAAGGAGATGACGGCCGAGGAGGGAGGGAAAGAGGGAAAGGGAGAGGAAGGGAGAGGAGGAGAGGCATCTGAATGGGTGTTGCACTGTCTGTCGGAAAGTATCTGTCAAATAGTTTTCACAGTGTGAAGGCTTCCCTGCTGCTTTCTTTTCTTCAAACATTGTGCTTATTGATTTTTTTACTGCCTCCTTTTATATCTTCCTTCAATTTCTCTTTTCCACAATCTTCTAATCCTCCATGCTTTTTCCCACTCTGCGCGTTTCCTCCCTTAAACTTTTCTCAGACTATCCTACACTGCTGTTCCCTTGACCTGCTTCTCTCCACTTTCCACCCTTCTGTCTCCATCCTTTCCTTCCCCTCCTCCTCCTCCTCGGAGTACATCCTTCATCTCGCTGTAGTGTTGCATGAGCATTCCAGGGCCTCTTGTATGGCTGCATGTGTGAGGAAGGCGGATTTTTCCCATGGGGCCGCAGGTGAAAACTGGGACTCACTCTGTCCGCTGAGGGACGCCATCTGTCCCTGTCGGCGCACTTGCTAGAGGGGGAGCCCTGTCACCCCTCCTCCTCTCCCCTCCATCCATCCCACCCTCTGTCCATCCACTCGCCATCTCTCCCTCCTTTCCTCATGCTGAATCACCCAGGAATGCACCCCCCTCCCCTTCTTTCTCCTTTCTTCCCTCTGCGTCCCGTCACTAATTCATCCCTCTGCTGCCCCTCCCACTCTGCCTCTCCTTTTCCACTCGCCTCCGCCCACCTCTCTCCATCTCTAATCAATCATCCATATGTGACACCAGTGGCAAAATTATTAAATTATCATACATTTGTGATGAGCCCAGTGAGAACAAGGGATACTGTTTTAATTGCCAGCTCATGACCTCTAATTATGCGTATCAGTGTATTAGTTTGATATTTAGAGAGAATGAAGTCAACCAAGTTTGACATTTTCCAGTAAATGAAGCAATGATATGCCTACTATGAGTGTGATGTATTTAATAAAACAACTGTCCCAACGACAACAAAGGCATGACATTAAACTAACCTGTGAGGCTGAAATTAACACAAATAATGTCACTTTAAGTAACTTTTGCAGCTGTAAAGGCTTTTTCTTCCTAAAATGAGCATTGAAGATGATGCATAAAAGATTACGAAGCTTATTTTTAGGATCTGGTTTGTTTTTTGTGTGAGCATTTCTGCTGCACAGCATGCTCCTGCTAATTTTAGACGATGCTGCAGCCACAAACAGGCATGCAGTGTAATTAGTCCTCCAAACCCGAGTAAACAAACTGTGGAGGTCACCCAGTGGGTCGCTAGCCTGGGAACCAGAGAGGAGACCCCTCTGAGGTGCAGTGCGCCCTGCGTCTACAGACCTGTGCCCAGCTGTCAGTGTCTGTATGTGTCCGTCTCAGCTCCGGTTCTGACTGCTGTGATGCCTTAACGGTCAGACGAGCGCGAGGGGACAGTGAGAGCGCACTTTCACGTGGGAACCTGGCCGAGGCACGCAGACAAACAAGCGCGGGGCAGCTAAGTGTGAAACCTCCAAACTGTCACGGAGAGGGTGAGAGAATGAGTGGATGGCCCCCACCCCCACCCCCACCCACACTCCAATGCCCCCCATCTCCATCCCTTCACCCCTTCCTCTTGTCTCTTCATCCTCACACTTCTTCCCCTCATCCGACATCCACCCTCCTCTCTGCAGCCCTGAAAACTCTCACAATCTCCACCCACAAAGCATCCAGACAGACAGTCACTTCACCCCCCACCCCCTTCCAAAGACACGCACGCACACATACACCTCCACGCCCCTCTGTCAATCACAGACGAAGTGTCACGCAGTCACAGACACTGGGCAGAGGAAAAGTGGCCCGTCAGTCACTCCATCACTCTTGGCCCCCCTCTGGCACAAAGAGGGACAAGAAAAGAGAGTGACGGAGCAAATGAGGAGGCGATACGGACGGAAACAGGAGTGGAGGGGTTGTTGGAAAGAGAGGTGGACACAGAAGAGAGTTAAAGTGTCCCCATTTTCTCACTGGCCGGCTGCAACAAAGAGCCAGGCGGGACACTCCACTGGGGTGGCGGTTTTTCGCCCGGGCCTCCTTTCGATCCCCACCCCCCATCCCTGCGAGGTCACCCCTCTGGTGACCCCACCTCGATTGTTTCCCGTCGCTCTGTCAGCTCCGATTGTTGCTGACTGGTTAAATGGCTGAAAACCAAAATGGAGGGGCTGGGGGTGGAAAAAAGTGGAAAAGAAAGAGAAGGAGGGTGTAGATTTGGGAAGACGCCCCCTCTTCTTTTCCCTGAGATAACTGACTATTTGACCCAAATAAACAATCCTTCATGAGGAGAAGTGTTAGGGAAGGGAGGAGGACGAAGAGAGTTCAGAGGGTTTGAGGTTCGAGCTCTTCGGAAGAGATGGTGAGATAGCGCCCCCTTCGTAGATAAAGGACTGCCATGAGAGGAGAAAAATGAGTCAGCTGCTGGAGGAGTACAAAAGGTTTTTTACTTGATAGTTGTGAAAAACAAGGGTTGTGTTCACGTCTGTATCTTTGCAGTGAGGTCTAATTTGGCTGTTTTAGACAGACTTAACCGTGTAGAATTTTGGTTTGACCCTAAGTTTTAGTCAGTGACAGATAATCTCGCAGTGAAGTATACATTTTACAAGAAACTCCCCATTCACAGATTTTTACAGTCTCAGATTACTAGCCTCATTTGTGTGAATGAAGCAGGTCACACCCTCAAATGGAGAGAGTTCACAAAATGTTCGATGCTCCACTCACTCCATTTCTGAGAGTTAAAAAATTGGAGTCATAGCAATTATTCACTATGCAACAGCCAATCAGCAGGGAGGTTTCCTGGTGACGTAAAAGCTAGGCATACATCGTGCAATGGTTGGGTCACTTTGAGACGATTTGCCACTCGTGCAACTATTTTTTGGATCGGGCTAAATTTCAGCTTAATCGTGTGTCATGCACATCGACTGTATAAAACATGGACGAAGCATTCAATGTTAAAGTGTCCCCATTTCCCCATTTTTGCCAATCCACGGATGCAGCCACACTCACTTTGACGCCGGCAGTGAGTTTTTCTCCGAGCGGCCACAGAGCGCCCGGCGGTCACGTGACCTGAGCTGTGCCTCTGATTGGAAAATTAAACAATCCTAATAACCTCTAAACCACAGAGATAGAAAAAAAATCACTCACCATGCAGTGTGTGCTGATGGTAAAATCAGTATTTTAGACCCAAGCTGTCTTTTGAACCAGCTGTAAATATGCTTTATGCTGTAAAAGTCAGTTTTTATGGCTGGTTGTGTTTGTGACTTCTGGACTTTTTGCTGCCAGCCTCAAACAGATTCTCGACTAACTTCATTTTGACTTACCCGATGTTGCCCCTTGGTCATCCTCCATATACGTGGGTATAAGGAGAGATTGACACCTCATGACGTGCTCCAGATCACAAATTTGCTGATTACAAGAAAATCAAACACGTTAGAAATCCTGATCACTCCTTGTGTAGCTATTGCACAGTAGGAGCAGTACCACAAGCCGGCTTGACTCAACCCATCGAATAGAGCATCTCAGAAGTGACGTCTAGAAGTTGGTCTAAAGTTCAATTTATCTGTCACTGCTCACCTCCTGTTCTCAATGAAGAATTGAGAGGCAGTAGTAGTTGTTTTTTTGATTGTCTCTTCACACAGAATGGCACAAATTGCCAAGCCACTCTGCTTTTATTGAGCATCGTCGGTGTACGCCTCCCACCCCTGGGTTTTTTCTTCTCCTTCTGATGTTGCAGAGCTAGACACAAGAGTCCAGCTCCCAAGGATTCAGAGTCCAACATGTGGACGTATAGTGTGAGCAGTGAAGTCCCATCAGAGCATTGGGTCATATAGTGTGAGAACATGGGCTGCGAACTTTTGAACTCAGAGATTGAGTTGTGCAGCTTGAGATGGACCTAAGTCAAGCGATTTTAAATATTACCCAGTGTATGCCCGGCTTAATTGAACAGGCTGCTGGGCGAATTGTTGTCTGTGTGTGGCTTCTCTGATTTCTTTGACACTACCTGCTGTCTAAAGGGAACAGAAATGAAAAGGAGCTGACTTGGAGCGAAGTGAGTGAAGAGGTGAGATTATCGTTTTAATAGTCAAAATCTTTGTCAGTCTCTTAAATCCAGCTCTTAGCAAGTTAGCCATGCCTCTATCAACACACCCGCTTCAACTTGCAATACAGTGAAGCTCAGCCTGATTTGATGAATACAGACAGGAGTAGCAATTGATGGAATCTTTTCCTGTCTGGGAAAGTTTGTGTCTTTAGGGACTCACAAACAAACAGTTATTTGAGTGAATTACATGATTGGTCTCTCATTTTCTTAGTGCATCTTGGACAGATGTCTGTTAAAAGATTGAGCTTATTTGAGCATTTCCTATAAAAGTTTAACTAACTCCTCCACCTACTGTGGTTCCTCGTTGCACTATACCGAGAAGATTCTGGCTTGAAGGAAAACTTACAGGGTACTGAAAAAATATAAAATGTCAAATTTGCAGTAGACACTGTACATTAAGATAAACTTTCTTCTGTGTAAAGGAGAAAGACCTGTTCAGTCAATCCCCCTCAAAAAGAAAAAACAACATCCACACTGAGCTTCCCAGAACAACAATAACTGTCCTGTAATTACTGTTTTCAAGCCTATAAAACCCTCCTGGATTTTCCTTATAGGATAAAGATTTCCTGGATAGCGACCTGAATGGCCTAACTATCTGACTTGGATGAGATAAGTGTTTAAAGACCTGGTCCTGATCAATTATGCAAGCATATCCATTCCCTCTGCTCCCTTCCATTCAAACAGCTAAATAAGCCATGGTCTGGACGGACTCTTTGCTCTAATTGGACAAATGGCTTGCTTAATTGATCATTGATTGATGATCAATAGAGAACATGTGTTTTCGTTCTTTACAAGGCAGGTGATTGAAAGCCAGCTATAAAATCAGCCAGATAGTTTGACAGATGCCGATGGGCTCTCATCACCTTACTGTAGGAGAAAGAGCAGAGGGAGAGGGAGAAAGAAAACACTGGGAATGGTCTTTTTTTCCTCTTTATGACTTGAATAAGATGAAACTACCTTCTGAAAACTTAAACCCTACATGTGATTTGACTGTTGGTGCATTTCACAGTTTGTCTCCACCAAAATAAAATGTATAGTTTCAGAAAGAGAGCTACTGGCACGATGGGGTTTGAAGGTTTAACTAACTCGGTAAGGCTCTTCACTACACTTTAAAGAGGCTCTGTTTTATTTGCACTCCCTCGCCACTTTGTGGCTCAGAGTCTCCTCACACTGTCGTGAATTACTTTTAGCAAGGCGTGTGTTTGTGTTGTAATTAAATGGAGATCAGATCGAAACAAAATTTCTTTGTTCAAGACAACTTTTTACTGGATACAACACACCGAGGTAAGGTAATTTTTAGAACAGTTAAGTAGCGCAACATCACCATAAGTTAACACTGTCAGTGGGTAAGTAGTTCAGTCACTGTTTATATTTAGCACAGCTGCCAGTCTGGTGCTCTAAGACATTTCTGTAATGTGTAACATTAGTAAATCCTGGTAAGCTGTGTCCTGCCAGTCATCTACCGAGCAGAGCTAATGTTACCTCACTCTTCATTTTATTGATAGACTCACAAGTTTGAACAGACCACTGCAGAATAACTGCTGCTAGTGGGTTGGAATTAGCATGATCACAAACAGCTTAGCCTCTGTGTTATAGAGTGACACTTCGGCTGTATCACTCTCCCGTTTAGCTTTCTTCTGCTCTTCTGTCCTTTTTCTGTCTGACAGGTAGGCTCCTGTGTCCACCATCACTACAAAATTAGTCATAGAATTTTTTTAGCAGAGAAAAACACAGATCTCTGTGTTTTATCTCTTCTCACTCCCAAACTTTGTCAGCTGGCGTGGTGTTGTCATAGAGACCTAGACGTGCCGTAGATCATTCTGGTCCTGGTTGATTGAGAAGCTAAGAACTAGCAATTTAAAATAACCTGTAACCAGCAATATTGGTGTTAAAAATCTCATTTTAAAGTGTGGATTACGGTCAGGCATATATCTAGACTGACAGTATCAATATCGGTATCGGCCAATGTTGGTCATTCTTTAAATAATCGATATCGGCCGATATGTTATCAGTACCGGCCAATATTAACTCATTTGCTGCCAGCATTTTCAGAGCATCTTTAACAATCTTTTACGACCCAAATAAGATTGTTTTATATGACTATGTAAACACCAAAACTACCCAAGAAGAGTGGACTCTCTTTTTTTATGTCTCTATTCCTGTTTTTGATCCAAAAATAGACAAAGCATACTTTTTTGATCACGCTCCATCCTTTGATCCTCTCCGTGGTCTTTTCTTGTGATTGCGCCTCTTTTTCTCTCTGAACTACCTCAACACATCACCTCAGACTGTTTTTTTTTTTCGCTGTAGTTTTTTTTTTATACCAATATTGATATCAGTTTATGACTGTGACAATACTATCAGTATCGGTATCAGCCAAAATTTTCATATTAGTGCATCCCTTCTTTCAAACTCTTCACAGCCCTTTTAAAATATGAGAAAACAGGTCAAAATGAAAGAAAGATTTGACCAAATGTCATTTAAAGAGTAAAGAGAGGCTCCGCTTCCTATTTTTGTTCCACCTCCCTTTGCCACTTCATATCTGTATCACTTATCAGCCAAGACACCTGTTTGAAAGTGTGTGTGTTTATGTGTGTGCACAAAGAGAGGGTGGGTGCCTCAACAACCGCACTGTCCCAACAGAATGGGGGGGTTCATTGTTGATCCCTTTGATCTGCTGCTCATAGACTCTCTTGAAAGGAGGGAGAGAGGAGACACTTCAGCCAGGCGTCAGTGGGCCTTCTCGCTCAGCCTCAGGTACCTCTCGCTGCTCTGTTTCTGAGCCAGCTCTATTAAATATGAAACGCTAAGACAAAAGGAGGGAGAGTGAAAAGGGAGGGAGCGAGGGCCATAAAGGGCGCCACTCAATGCCTTTGAAGAGACACCGAGACGAGGAGCGTCATGAGTACGCACCTTACACACACCCACACACACACACACACACATACACCAACCCTCCAAATGATGTGGGTGGATGGCACGGTAAATATGCCCATTTGCATCTTGTGTTTTTAGATCACTTTTCACGGATATTCCACAAAAGGAGCATCATCAGTAAAATCAGACTTAAAAGCTTCGGTTTGCAGATGATAATGCATGCGTACATACATATGTTTGGAGAGGTGTGTGTTGTCATGGACAATAAGACAGATAAGATTAAAGCATCTTTACAGGTTGTAAGAGGACAGGGTATGTAGTGCAACGATAGACATTTTGCTTGAGCAATGAATAAAGGTTTCTAAATTAACAATTTAAAATGGAATAAAGGCTTGTTTTTGTAAACTGGTAATTGAATTTTTATGGATGGCATAACCTGAAGCTGGAACTCTCGCATAAATATTTCTCAGAATGAGAATCTTACTAACACAGCAAAGACTAAAGTTAGTCATTTACTTGTCTACAACAGTGAAAACTTCACAGTACAGTAGAACCTTGACTCGAGTGCCCCAAGTTATGTTTTCTTGAAAAACAAAGCATCTCCTGGGCAATTTTTTTCCTTTGAGATGGGAGCTAAAATTTGAGTGAACGGTGCAAAATCAGCCCAGCATCCCATGTCTCATATGTTCAGTTTAAGCGCTTAGCTCACAGTAGAAGCACCAGTGTTGTGCACGTTTGTGCTTGCAGTTATTTTGTAAAGCTTTTTTACTTTATTGATAAGAAACACACGGCAAAAGTTGCAAGTGGGAGTGCAACAACACTATTTAATTGCATTAGCCTAACTTATTTTAGAAACATTGTGAAAGGAAAGATGAAAAAAACTCTTGAAAAGTCAGAGTACTTTGAGTTTCAAGCTCCATCATAGAATTAATTAAACTCGTAAGTCAATGCACCACTGTATCTGCATCCCTCAAAATTTTGTGCCATATTTTAATACTGAGATGATATTAAATGTTTTTTTAAAAAGTGCACAGGATTTTTTTATACAGGAAAATTCTGCTAATTAGTTGGGCATCAGTAAGCTCAACTTCCACATATGACCCTTTTTTGCAATTCACACCCACAGAGTGTATAAAACATATTTCTTAAGAGGGAAATATCACCATATTGGAAACGCCTGCTTGACCTAAATTCTGTTAGTGTTAACACAGAATAAGAGGTTCAGGCGAGCCTTAACCATCTGAGCTTATGGCTACATTGCACCTGCCCCTCAAATGACTTAGCCACACCCTCAATTATGCAATTAAACTGTATTTACAAGTGTCAGCCTCAATCAGACTCTCATCACAGTGTGTCTGAACAAGCTATGAGCTCTTCTGGTCATCATGTTTTTGTTTAAATTATTTTTTGAGCGGGTATGCAAGCTGAGGATCCCTGGTTTCTAGAGCCAGCAACAAGTGGATCACAGTATTGTCACCATAGACTGTATAAATCATTGAGGTAGTCTCCTGACGTCACCCGTCTGTTTCTAAAACAGAAAATGAAGCACATTGGCTATGGCAGCCATATTGGTAGTGGCAAGGGTTTCCCATAAAGCAATAGGGTGCCTCTTGGTCATGTGACCTGAGCCGTGCCTCTGATTGGGCAAGCTCGCGATCTTAATATCCTCTGAACTGCCGAGTTAGAAAAAAAATCTACCCCCTTGTGTCTGGATAGTAAATTTAGTGATTCAGACAGGAGGCGTTTTTTGAATCAAGCTGTAATAGGTAAAAGGCTTTGATTGGCTTGGTGTGTATGTAGCTCCCGGTACTTCCGGAACCAGCCTCAAGCAGACACTCAAGAAACAGCAGATTTTTGCACTTCCGCATTGTCTCATATTCTTAGACCGGAAGTTGCCACTTGATTGTCAGTGATGTCCACTCTGTTTATGACACTGGGGGTCTTTTGCTGTTGCTCTCCCTACCTATGAAAGAGAGGGGAGTTGTGCTCTCCCCACCTCAGGATTTTTATGTTGGCACATGGAAAGGCAAGGGAGGGCCCAAAACAAAGCCATACCACTAAGTTTACAAGCACGTGCAAATTTCAGTTTCATGAAAAAGGAATTCCAAGTAGCGCTTATGCAGGAATGATGCAAATAATAATAATACTTGAATAAATGGCAACAGCTTTTATGTGACTCCAACTTCTGCTCAACTGTAAAGCAAAGTAATACACTTGGTTGTAAGACACTAATGCCTCTCTGACATTAATCCATCAATTAGACAGGAAGCAGTATGATAGAACGTCTGCCTCTCTTTTGGTGACAGTTAAAAGTCATGCTCATAATTTGCTGCTAATTACATTGATAATTAACATTGATTAAATAATCACAATCCCCAAAAGATTGATGTTAAATTAAGAAAAAGCTGGAGCAGAAAATACCTCTTTTCGACTACACCGGCCCAGAAAGTGGAAGGACCATCAGTGACACAGACTGATAACTTAGCCCCTGAGCATGTCTCCAACTAAATGACCCCTATCAGACAAACTTCAATGGGCTGTCTTTGGAAAACAATCAGCAATGTGCTCCTCTCTGACCTTTAGCGACTCAGCAGGCTCAGTCCAATCACAGAGTATTGACATTATTCACCGCACGCCATTTATAACGTCAGCCGCCGCTCGCCTCAAAGGGTCCAGTCCAAATACCAGCACAGTCATGTTGTGTTTTGTTTGGGTTGAGTTTGAAGGAGGAGGGCGGAGATTCAGGTGATTTAGTGGGAAAGGTGATCTGAGTGATTGCTTGGGGTTAATGGCAATTGAACTCTGCATTTTGTGTATGAAATCTTCTACTTGAACAAGCAAAGCTGAGAAGTGTCAGTAGACACAACTTTTATAATATTTTTATTGGTAATAGTTCATGTTTCACCCATATTTATGTGCATGAATACTAAAAAAAACTGTATCTTCATTTTTAATTTTGTGTCTTTACCCATATCTGACTTCCACGTCCTCTTTTCACTTCCTCTTTTCTTCTCAAATCAAACCAAACCCTATGACAAGCCCATCATTTAAACCCAGGTCCCATCATACCCTGCACCCTCTCCCCAACAAATACAGATCTATGAGGAAGCACTGAGGTTGAGGTGTCTAGCTTTGGTCACCAGGTCTTCCTAAAAGCTCCTCAAGGCCTCGTCAATCCTGCCAGATCACCCATTTCATCCCCATCTGGGTGCGATCCATCTCAGCGGGCCCAGCCAGGCTCCATTACCCCCAGACGAGCTGTGAAATGGCCATTATGTGTGTGCATGCATGTGCAGGGAATGGGCCTCTGTGTCGGTCGACAGCCTTTGCCAGCCAACAATAGGCCTCATATATGTGGTTGAATACCCTGCTCAGGGCACTAAATACAAACACATCGAGATAGCGTCAGCTCAACGTTCAGGAAAGAGGACAAAAACAAGACAAGGCAGAAAACTGCTGTGGATATCAAAACAGATCTCTATGACACGGATTAAATGTCTCCAACAAACTAGAGGGAAGAATTTAACAGCCATGAACTATGTTGACGCAAGGCTTGACAGGTTCGTAAATAGTCTATAAAGAGTGAATGTTAATCAATTAGGATAACCTCATGAGAGATCTTATATTCCAAATTGTTAAAAGTACTTTTCTTAGGCCAGAGGAATGACACCTAAAAAAAGGTTCAGAGAGATTTTTTTCAGGATTTTTTCCCTTTTTATGAAGGGGGGGGGGGGGGGGGGGGGGGGTGAAAACAGGGGAAGACCCTTTTCTTTCTATACTTCTCTCTCCTACTCTCTCTCCTCTCTCTGTCTCCTTACAACCCCACCACAGTCAAGGCAGATGTCTGTCTAACATGAGTCTGGTTCTGTCCGAGGTTTCTGTCCTTTAAAGGGAAGTTTTTCCTTGCCATTGTAACTCGCTAAATGCTGCAAAGTCCTGTACTCATGGTGGATTAAGATGAGATAAGACTCCTTATCTTGTCTTGATGTTGGGTTTCTGCTAATAGAATTGTATTAACATATACGGGTCTAGTCCTGTGAATGTTTTTGTAAAGTGTCTTGAGATAACGTTTGTCATGATTTGGATCTATACCATTAAAGACTGATTGATTGATTGGTTGAAGACATGCTGAAGAGAATTAAAAACTAGGCGTCAAATCAGCCCGTAAAATCAAGGCCCTCGAGCCTGTGGTGTGTGTTTTGAAATTTATTTACCAAAGACTAGGCTGGTTGAACACCTGCCCAATCTGTGGCCAGTTTTTATGAGGGGAATATGTAGTTTTGATATAAATGGTTCCTTTAGGCCAAGACAGCAAAAAGTCTGATTTTAAATAAATAAAATTAAATAAATTTCCTTTGTGTTTCAGTTATTTAAGATTAGAAACACTCAGCCAAGGGAGGTGAATATCAATAACTGATGATGTAATTTTTATCAACTTTTATCAACAGTTCATATACTTGTTTCGTAATATATTCATCTTTGTTCAGCCCATCTACCTCGAGTTCATCAGCCTCACACTCCCTTGTTTTAAGTCCACAAGATGGCATATCATCAAGGAGTCACAGTAGCAGGGATTACATGACACCAATAACATGAAGGAGGTGATAAAGACAAAGACAGCGGAGAAGACAAGAAGAAGAGAGCCACTTCCCCTGAGAGGCCTCTTGTTAGCACTGAAACAATGTCGGCTTAATGCTGAGACCAAGGGGCTTCTTGTCACACCTAAAGTGCTTTGCATTAATTACACCTCATATACACTCTATTATTAAGACTTCCATGAGGCCTCAGCCTGTATGCGTCTGTGTGATCTCATAATGATTACACTGATGTTTCTTCTTTATCAGAGGTGAGAGTAGATGCCAAACTACTAATGAATGTAATGTAAATAGAATAATTTCTTGTTTCTGTACAAATCTGCGGGGCACACAGCACACCCAGAACATACATTATGGTAAAAAAATGATCACACTCTGGTTATTGACCAGAGCAGCAGCACGAAACCAAGTGAATCAGACCTTGAAGAAATATCGATGCTCACCAGGCTAATTAATCGTGTAGCTGAAGCACAGAAAATAAATTGACGACAAGTTCAAAAATGGGTTCATCTTCTACATCTTCTTTTTCATCAGGTATTGCTGTGCTGCTGCTCTTAAGAAATTAAACCTTTAATGTAGTGAAAATGAAATCTAAATTCAGTTAATAATCACATAGACAAGGTTTAAATCTTCTATTTGTTGCACCTACCACTCATTTACACTATTACACTATAAAAAAAAATTAAATTTTAAGCTGTTGCCACACTGCACTACCTGCAGCACAGATATGGGTTGTTTTTCTTGTTTATTTCTATGATTTTTACTTCATACTTTCATATTCAAAGTTCTAAAAAAGATGTATACTTTTTTTTTTGTTAAATTTGCATAAAAGGCACAAAAAAGACACTAGACCAGTGGTTTCAAAGTGGGGGCCATGGCCCCCTTGGAGGCGGGTGCAAATGGGGGGGGGCACAGAAAATTGGAAAAAGGGAAAAAATCTACTACGTTTAAATTTATTTTTTATTTACATTTGGGTTTTCTTTATTTATTTGTATCTATCTGCCCTGAACATACAAGATGTAAAGTGTTGGATTCACATGTTGCCGACTGTACCTATCCACGCCTGTTCTGACAGCTGCAACTTTGTCACGAGAATGTCACAACCTGTGTAGACCTGTCGGTTTGTGCTTATTATTAAGCTATACAAAAAACTGAACTGAACTTTGAAGCTCTTCCCCTGTCTAACAACCGGCTACATGTAAGAAAGGAGTATCCCACCTTGGCTGACAGAGCCCTGAAATGCCTCCTCCCCTTTGCAACAGCCTACTGATGTGAGTCTGGCTTTTGTTTGTTGATAATTTCAGTCCTAAACAAACGTAAAAATTATTGTGAAACAGTAAGAAAATACATTCTTAAAGTTGGTATTTCTTTACATATTCTGAAGCATTGTCTGTTGGTTTTCAAAGGGGGTCCCCGGCCAGAGGCAAACACTGTTTGGGAGAACCTTGGCATTGTAAATTTTGGGAACCCCTGCACTAGACCAAATGGCAACCTCCAGTTTTAAAATATAAAGCCTCTGTGGAGGTACTATAAACTGCAGTTCATTGGGGGTCCACATGGTTGGCTGCAGATGCGCCTGAAACCACAAAAACACCAATTCAAAAAAAGCTGGTCTTTACATCCAAAAGAAATACGTTTACTGCCTGGTCCAAAAAACTATACTTTATTGACAGATGAGCACCCTGTAGATGTCTGCAAAGAGCCTTGCAGACCAATTCTTTGCCTTATCCTAACTCAGGGAAGCTAGGTCCAGTCAGGTTTTCTTGCACTTGTTAATGACGGGTTTCAAAACTCTGCATTAGAAACAAATGGGTGATGTCACAGAGACTACCTTCATGTTTTTTAATCGATGCACTAAACCCTCCAAAGTATAAACCTATTATTTCTTTAAGCAAAGAAAAATCAGAAAGGCTCATAAGTTTTTGCAATGTTACACAATGACTAAGGAATATTCTCAATATTTCTAAACAATCTATATTTATACACAATTTGGAGTTGCAGCGGCAGATCAGTTGTCTTGTGCAAAATGCATTCTTCCTACATGTACGTATTCATGCCTGTGCATGCGTTTATCTGACAGAGAATGTAAGTGCTTGTATGCATGAACATTATTTGGCACTCGTGTAGAAATTGTTATCCTTGCACATAAGTGTGAGTCTGTGTGTGCTTCTGTGTGCATGCAGTGTATGTGTGTGATGTATCTTTTAGCTCTGGCTAGATAAACAGTGGAGACAAACATACGCTGCATCAGTTTAATGACCCATCCCTGCAGAGTCCCTCTACATTCAATTAGCAGGAAGATAATTAATCGGGCCAAGTCTCTGGCTGCTGAGCTGGCTGGCGGACTGGCAGCGGGAAGCCAGGTGGTCTTACAGGAAAGGGAGTGTGTGCATGTGTTTGTTTGTGTGTGTGCGTGTGTGTTCTTGTTTGTGTGCTGTTCCAAGAAAGGAAGAAAAACGAAGACAGATTCAGTATCTTCCCCCTTTCTTGCTTTCTCCAGAGACAGTGGCCAAAAACAAACACGGGGACATAAAAACAGCAAAACAAAGGAGCTATAAATATGAAAAAGTGAGCGTGCAATCACAACTTCATTTGCGCAAGATTTAACAAAAATGCATGTTAGTTTTGACTGACACGCATGTATCTTCTGAGTGTGTCCATCTCTCACTCTGTCACTCTCTCCCTGACACACACATACACACACTCACACACACATGCACACACAGACACAAGAGTGTGATCAGTAAGCCCCTGGTGGCTGTGTGCTGTCACTACACAAACAGCAGTGCGCTGAGGGAGCATGTGGCTCTCCATCAATCTTCTGCTGACTGAAGGACAAGTGTGAGGTAAACACACCGTAGGGGTTTTCACCGTGGCATCAAACACCTGTATTCTCTCACAATGGAAACAGGGTAAACAGTGTGGCAGGCTTCTTCAGCGCTCGGTTTCTATGTCAAGTTTGACAACCTATATTTTTGTCAGGCAGTTTTTCAGACCCAGATGGAGCAAAAGGGTCTCAAATCCTATATTTATCAGCACAGACAAGATAGTAAAATAGAAACAGGAGAATAGAAAATTTACTTTGGAAACCACAGTGTGTTTTATTTAAAATTAATGGCTCATGTGTCTCCTGGATTCAAACAGCCGGTTGGGTGGGACTTACTGCTGATGCCCACTTTAATATCTACATGAAGCAATTAATCACAAAAAATGGAAAGATTGATTTTTAAATACCTTCTTGTGATTGATGAAAGCCTGTGGCAGTGATTTTATTATAGCAGCACCTTAAAGTTTGAAACAAAGGATCATACAGTTTAAGTGCTTGCAAGCACTTTTCATGGCTACATCTGCAGATCTCATCACTTTTGATAAGTTTGAGGCTCAACGTTACTTTTTGTTGCTCTTATTTTATTGGGAGAAAAATCTCAACAATAGAGAAGATTGATCTCTGTGTTTGTGTTCTGAACAGTCTTATATTTTATTCCTTGTGTGTGTGTATGTATGTTCTTTGGTTTTTCCTGTTTCACTTTGTATTTTTTGCCCCCTTTACCCCCTGCCTTTGTCTTTCCCTCCAGTCGATTTAGTTTCATCTGTATCTGATCTCTCTGGGTCTTCACTTCTTTGTCAGCCTGTCCCATCATTCACTTCATAGTTTAAGTTTTTCTGAAACGGAGTCCTCCTCTCTTGTCGCCACAATCATGACGGAATAATAAAGTCTCTATGTTCTGGCTGAGAAACGCAGAGGCCTGGTTAAAGTCTCTGACAATCAACAGTCAAAGATATTGTTAGGAGTCATAGGCAAGTTAATGACTCCTCTTCTTTCATGTCTTTAACAACCTGTCTCGTTAAATACTTTGGAGTGGTTCTCATAGGGGAAATAAACATGATGAGCTTAAGCTGTGTGAAAAGTCCACTTAGTTGTCTCTAACATGCTATTCCTGAAGTGGGCACATAGCAGATGTTTTGTCTCCTTAAATGATGCAACAGGACTGAGGTGAGGGGCTGCACTCGGCAGATGTGAGGAAGTTGACTTGCAGAAGCTGAACCCTGGTAGCTGACCCACAACAATGATTTTTTTAAGGAGGCAAGTCTTTAACTCGGGTTGAGACCGAACACTAGAGCTAGTTTGTTTCTTCAAACAGTTGTCCCTGCTTTCTTTACTCTACACTTCAGAATAGGGCTTGTCTGTGTCGTCTTTTCTTTTCTTATCTGGCATCAGCTTCTAACAGTTCAGAGACATTATGTTTGGAAAAAGAAAAAGAAAAACAAGTAATACAGCTAGTATTTGACAAAACTTATCACAGTCATACATCTATCAGTCAAAGCATGAACAGTCAGGTGGGCCAGCCTCACTAAAGTCATCTTTAAAGCAACCAATTAGACCAGTGTATTACGTTTCAGGTTTGTTTGTGATCAGTTCAAAGTAAAATTGTCTGTAAACTTTATTTCAGTTGACTTCTTTTGGACGGACAGTTAAATATGTTCCTGGGGGTGAAGTTTATAAATTCTTGAGCTTTTTTGGTTGATGTATGGTAAGAAGGTGATAAGGAAGCAGACCTTGACCTTTTTTGATACAGTTTATATCACGTATTTTCAAACCTGCACTAAATCTCATTTGACTGGCTCATATTAATCGTCATTGGAGCACTTCAAAAACTGAAATCTTGTCAAGTGTTTTCGCCTTATTTTCAGTAGAAAATGTCTTTTTAGGCTTAATATGAGCCGCATTCACCTCGCCAGTACAGAAAAATGTCTTATTTCAGAATCAGACAAGTCAAGGTATGCAAATACAAAAATGAGGTCTGAATTACTTGTAACAAGTAAAAAAAAAATCTGTCAATGGAACAAGAGAAAATGTTCTTGTATTAAGACATTATTCTGATTTTAAGGAAATTTTCAAGAATTTTTTTTTCTTGTTCCATTGTCAGATTTTTTGTTAACTTGTTACAAGCGATTCATACCTCATTTTTGTCTGTGCTGAACTGATGAAAATATTAATAACACTCTCTTCACATGGAGGAATGGTGTTGTGTTCGTATTCCTCCTGTATGTTTTCATGAGGAGAATGTCCAGTTTGTCCCATTATATCACAAGGAAGAATCCTGATCCAGAGTATTTTATAATTCACTGTGGCTGTGTTGGTCTCTCATAGGTGCCCCCTGAAACACAAACACTCACGCTCATCTCTCCTCAGAACACACTCTTTCTCTTCCTCCCTTTCCCTCCTTTCTTTTCCCAGCTTGTTATGCAGATTCCCAGATTTGCCTCCTTCAACATTCACACACGCACGTACACACTCACAGTTCTGTCTGTACCTCCCCAGGGGCACCGGGGAAGGGCAGAGCGAAGATGGAAATGAATTCAGCCATGTTGCAAGTGGCAACGCAAATCTGCATCTGTAATTACCCCGAGAAATACACGGGGAGCTTTATTTCTCTCTCCTCATGCCTCCTGCCCTCCCTCTCTTCCTGGTCTCCTCCTCCTCCTCTTCTCAAAGACCCCATTGCTTCCCTTTTCTGTGTCTATCTCTGAACTCCCCCTTTTCTCCTCCGTGTCTATCTCACACTCTCCCCGTCTCAAAGGCTTCTTAAGTGTTGCTTGGTGGGCCAATTAAGGTGAGTAGAAGTAAGGGCCCGTGTGTGTGTGTGTGTGTGTGTGTCTGTGTGTGTGTACATTCATGCATGTGTGAGTGTATTTATGCATGCATCAAACGCGTTGCGCAGTCTTGCTTATGTCCACACTGTCTGTGTTTGTGTCTGTCTTTCCACACATATCTGTGTGTGTGTGTGTGTGTGTGTGTGTGTGTGTGTGTGTGTTTGTGTGTGTGTGTGTGTGTGTGTGTGTGTGTGTGTGTGTGTGTGTGTGTGTGTGTGTGTGTGTGTGTGTGTGTGTGTGTGTGTGTGTTTGTGTACGGTGTCATCTCTTTGTGTCTGGGTCGGGGCATATTCATGTGTTTATAAGTGTCCCCTCAGGCCAAATACGGCTAAGCTGTCTCTTGAAAGGGGACAATATTCCTAGCACTAAAACAATCGTCTGGATCTGCAAACCAGTGCGTAGATCCACAATAAAACAATCACTTCAGATACAATCAGTGGATCAAAATTAAGTCCTGTTACATCATCAGAAATGTAGAGTTTCATAAAGGGTTTCTGAGCAATAACACCAACTAAGCATCACAGATAAAGTATGAATATCAGGAAGTGTTTGCAACCATCAAGAAATTGGCTCGAGAGGTTATCTTATTTCATGAAACACAATATTTCCATAAATGCCATGAAAAGATAGAAATGAGAAGTAGAAAAAAAATCACTCCCAGGTTTGAATATTCTTACTGGCTGTCAAATCTAGAGTTTCTGCAGACACATGGTGACTCATGGGTGAGTGTTTTCACTGCGGCCAAATGTCAGGTGAAATATGCATCTGCTATCTTCATAATTCGAATCCAGCATCCTTGACTTGCAGGGAGCTCACTGTATCTGAGATGATGGCCTCACTGTGCTGCAGCAGATGTGATGAAGAGCAGAAAGCACACCAAAAAGGGATACAGGGGTAACGTGTAGAGGTAAAGACGGGGAAGAAGAAGAAAAGAAGATATCATGGATGGAAGGAAGGAAGTAAAAGAAAGACACACCCTGTGTCTCAGTGCCAGGACTCCACTGCAAAGGAGCCAATTAGGAGAAAGCAGGACACACAGGAGCTGAACAAACAAACCCTACTGTGACCGGGCCAGCGTGTGTTGATGCAACTGTTTGTGTGAGAACGTGTAATTTAACCTGTCATTATTTTCATGCTAAGTACAGAGCAAGTGTGCACATGGATTTTAACATTCATTTGTTTTGTCTGTGTTAAAGTGTGTTTCTCAACCCAGGTCTTATTTTTAGTCTTTATTTTTTTTATTGATGCACTTTACAGCATAAAAAGGTTGATGTACCTGTATTTAACACCTAGGATCTATTTGCAATGCTTTTTCATCTAACTTGAGGTGAAAATATGACATAACTTCTTATTAATAAGTGCTTTTTCAAATACATAAAGCCTAAAACTGCTGGAGGTCAGTGAAAGGCAACAGTCAAATTCAATTTGGAACACAAAGAAATTCAGGAAATGCATGAACCAAGAGATTTCTCAATCAGCCCAAGTGCGTTAATTCAATCAAACTATAGATATATATCAATTATTTGAGTTATAAATAAATCCAGACTGACTTTGAGGGCCTATGGAGCAGCAATGTGTGTGTATGTGTGTGCACTCAACACAAACATCAGTGCAAATGAGCCTGTGTGTGTGTGCTGCTGCTGTGTGTGTGTATATGTGCATCGCTGAGGTTGTGTAATATGAAAAAAAAAAAGGAACTCTGAATAATGTATGAGTCTTTTGGTCAATGCATTGTGATTTGCTTTAAGGAGGCCTTCTCTCAGCCATTATAAGATTAAACCCAACCTTGGTTTGTCTGGAGTGGACCGGACATGCAAGAGACCTGTCAACACTGCGGGAACTTGGACCTCACACACCAACACACACACAATCATATGCAGTACATATATCAACTATACATCCCCTCACACACACGCATACACACACTGACATGCATATACAGCCACATAAAATACACAAATAGCTGTTACATATACTACAGCAATACAATAAACTTTAGTGTAGACAGCATGGTAAGAATGAAGTGAGGGGAAAATATCAAAGATTGAATCATTCAAAGTAAAGATGAAGAAAAAAACAGAAAGGAGTAACATTTCTCATAAGAAAAAAAGAATCAAAGCAGGAACAGTGCCAAGAGGGCACCTGTAAGCAGTACTACGATAAACTTAACCCCTTACTGCAGTGGGACATTTTCAGGCTTCTTACTAGCTGCCAGTTCCCTTTCCTGTTCTGTCAGTTTAACAGTGTCTCATAGCATCATCAAGAAAATCCTGAGTAAAAAGAAGACCACAGCATTGCTCTATAAGAAAACAAAGTGGTTACTTTTATTAACATGTGAAGATTTAGAAAGTGACACTGATGATTTACTGATACTGACAGCTAAATATGCAACAAACAAGTGATTAAAGTGAGACCGTTAAAAGCAGAGGAGGGAAAGAAACGAAAAGAGAAAGGAAAAGAGAAAGTAAAAGAGAAGGGAAAAGAGAAACGAAAAGAAAAACGAAAATAGAAACGAAAAGAGAAACGAGCGAAAAATGAGGTATGGAACGTACACTAAGGAAAAGAGGGAAGACAGATTTTCCAGAAAGTCATAGGAGGAGAGGAGAGGAGAAATCAAAAGCGAGAAGAAAACAAAAAGCATAAAGGAAGGAAAAGGGGAAATAAAGAGAAGTAAAAAGTACAGACAAAAGAGCAGACATAAAAGTACAAAAAAGTAGAAAAAACTAAGGACACAAAAGAAAAGAAAAGTAAAAATAAGAAAAACAGGACAGGAAAAAAAAAACTTCAAAAAAGAGGTAAAATAAGAAAAAGGGGAAAGACTAATAAAGGAGATAAATAGGAGACAAAAGGGGAAAAAGAAGAAAAAAGGAAAGAAGTACAGAAAAGAAAAGGGTGACAAAGAAGGGGAAAAAAGAAAATTAAAGACAGGAAGGAAATGAAATGAAATGCAAAGAATAAAGGAGAGAAAGGAGAAGAAAAGGAAAGCGAGATATCTGCCAAAGACGAATGGGATGAAAGTAGGAGTGAAAGCAATCTGTCAGGTCCACTGGTGTTGTAGGTAAATTGTGGTCCCACTCAGTTTCGATCTCTGTCCAGCCGGTACGCCTGCTGTGTGACACGCTTCAATCATTCTTTATTGAGCCCTCAGTTTCTCTCTCCTGCTCTGTCCATCTTTCTCTCTCTGGCTTCAAACAGGTCTGTTGTTGTTCCCAATCAATAATCAATTTCCTTGAGAAATAATGGCCCAGTGCTGTTTTGGGTTTTGCCCATAGGCCTTGACCTTATGATGAGCTAAAGACAAATCCAAGGAGGCCAGGATGAAGGACCGGCGCTGGCCCATTAAGAGCCATGACCCTGGAACACCAAGGAACATGGGATGATGGGAAAACTGGGCAGGCTGTAAAATGACTGACTACCCACTGCCTATCCAAGATTCACAGTTTGATTGGGATATCTCTCAGGAACAGAACAGCTTGTTTCTAAGTGGAAGACAGTTCCAGGTTATTTTGCTCGGACACAGCAACAAAACGGTTCCTATGTTTCACTGTTTGAACTGATGTGATCCAGAACTCATTTCTTCTTCTTAAAAACAAGCAAGAAAATAGGTTTTCAATCATATAAGCAGCACTCACTGACTTCCTCGTGATTTTAAATTTAAATCAAAACCTCAAACGAAGAAAACTCTTTGGATAAAACAAAAAAACAAATGTTTTTCTTAAGAAAGTGCCGAAGAATGTGCAGAGCTAACAGCCTCCTGTGCAAAACAAAAGGTAATGAGAGCGACAGAGAAGCATGGAAGGGAGAAGAAAAACAAGCTCGTACAGTTTAGCAGGACATTTAAGACTCCTCACCTCTTGTTCTGCGCTTGTTGGCGTGTTACATGAAAACGCAATCCTGTGGGACCTTCTCTACATGAGAGAAAGGAAGAAGAAAAGAGGAAAGACATGAAGGGGGAAGAAGAGGAAATAAGGAAAGGGGGGATGGTGAGGAAAGGAAACCTAGTTGGAGGAAAGATGAGTTAAGGGAAGATACTGAGGAGGTTTTAGAAGAAGAGGAGACAGGAGTTAAATATTGTAATATTGTGTGACTGGTTTGAAAAACAAAGCTTTCCAAAGTTGTACAGTATTTCATTTTTAAGTTACTTTATCTCACTGTACCCATTTTATTTTAGAAAGTGGGGAAAGGAGTTAACTTGGTGAGTAGGAGATGTGAAGAGCATGTTGTGTGCTGATTAAGACACACTAAAAAGCTAACTGAAGCCAAACAAACACAACATGGAGTGTCCTGGAAAGAGGGCATGGGTCTTACTTTACTTACACCATGTAAAAGCCTGATGGGTAACAAGGACCTAAATATGATTAAAAATAACTTTGATAAAACCCTAAATTTGATTACCTGTTGATAATGTAAAAAAGGTGCTAGACCTAAAAATCTAATTGAAAAATAAAATGAAATAAAACTCAAAATGTAACAAGTTGCTGAGCCCAATACGTAAACATTACATTTCTGGTTTTTGTTCCAAATCGAGCTCTAACATGCCAGGAAGGCTGTTTATCAATTTTGAGATTATTTTCTTCAATTACCAAGATTCCCCGGCGATTAATTTGCTTGTTTTGTCAGTCCAAAATCTGAAACGATTCAGTTTGTGATCATATATCACTGAAAGAAGGGTTAACCCTCTAACTACCCTCTTGTTTTAACCCTTCAACTTTCACTTTCTGTGATTGCCTGGTGACCAGTCCTGGGTGTACCCTGCCTCTTGCCCAATGACGGCTGGGATAGGCTGCGGCCACCTGCAACCCTGCCCTATTAAAAGGTTGAGCAGTAAATTAAAGGGTTAAATCCTAAAACTTTGGCATTTGTCAAACATCTTTTGGGTTAAAATAAATAATCCATCTTTGTGTGACTTTGATAAATGTGACGATCATCAAAAAATACCCTAAACTTTACAAGTAATGGCTGAAGATATTACCTGAGCAACAGCTAATTTGTCTTTACCTTTTTTGTTTTTATGGTAATCATAACAAGGTATCAGAATTAATTTGACAGCTACAGATTGATACTTAAAACTACTATACGCGGCACCTCTGCAGAGGAAAAGAAAACCCAGCAGGGGCAGAGAGAGGCAGAAATGTGACTGACATTAGCTCCAGCTCAGCTAATCAGTGGCACGGCCTTTTAATCTGCCCCCTCTGTAGCAGCGTTAGCTGCAGCCCGGCAGAGAAAGTTAAATATTCACGATACAAGGCAAGCTACTCAGTGTTCAAACAAAGTGCTCTGCCAAGTTCAGCCATGTATGTAGAGGTGCAGTGACGGGAGAGAGTGTGGTGGAGGCAGAGAGCCAGAGAAGGAGGGTACTTTATTATTCACACAAGGCATAATAAACCAGGCACGCTCGGTTAGCAACACTTAAACTCCCCATGCTGTAGCGGTTAGCTGCTAATGCGACAGCAGTGATTTGGACATGTCCTATTAATAGTGCAGGGAGGTTTCCATGCATGCTAATGGTGGAGTGTATTAGCTATTAATAGAATCACATAGGGGGTCCTGGGATGGGAGGACAAGCTGCGTAGTGTGTAGTGTGGATTTCTTTCTCCATGTGTGTGTGAGTGTGAAGATACATCGTGTATTGTTATTCAGTGGTTACCGATGATGCAAAGTCAGTGTTTTTGAGTCAGTCTAGCGGGAGGGGCGGCAGAGCAGAGGGAGCAAGTCTCTGGATGGAGTGTGCGAGGTTTTTGGCTGAGGTATGATTTTGTGCTTGTGCAGGTGTGCCTGAGTGTGTGTGTGTCTGTGTGTGCCTGTGTGTGTTTGAGTCTCCAGAGGTTGTAAACAGAGTGTGTGAGACAGCAGGGAAAGAGGTGCGGGAAAACAGGAAGGAGTGCATAAGACAGAGAGCGGATAGAAACGAGTGTGATGCAGCTGGAAGTTTGGAAGTGATGAGCGCTCCTCCTCAGCATGGATTTTTAATGACCTGAGACCCCAACCAGGCCTGGATTCCTCCTCTCCCCCCTCTCTCCAGCCCACATCCTTCTGGTTCTCCACCCCCTACATTGCAGCATGGAGAAAAAGCTTCCCTTCTTTGCTCTGAGACGATGTATGTGGCAAGGGCTTAGAAGCATCAAAGAAAATAACAGGAGGGCGGCTAAAGAGCTGGACCAGACGTCAAAGGAAAGATGGAGTGGTGTATTACATATTAATTTAACTGGATTTATAGATTTTAAAGACTGTACATGCGCTTTTCCTTCGCAAACTTTGGTTCTTCCCAAATCCCTGTAGCCCAGCCTTGTTCTGATTCAGCACTGGCTGCTAACATTAGCCTGTTAATATACCCACAATCAGTTGAGACAACCAAGATGCGAAAGCACTCCTAACAATTTCAGGTTGTTACACATCTGCTTCACGCACTTGATTCAGGTCCTGCAGATTTCACCTCCGCCAATTCACACTGTGACAAAAATATAAGTTTGTTTCTCAGGCCCCATTTACATTTCATTGACGTTTCATCTGAAAGCGCTAAAATGCAGTGAAAAAAATCTGCGTTTACACAGGAACGCGGTGACTGAAAACACTGTAGTAAGCATGTCAGGTCTGTGGGTGGCGCTATAACTGTCTTGTCCAGAAGCAGCTTTTGGGAGATCTCAACCGAAGTAGAGTTGAGCTAATCATATGGTGTATTGGTGAATGCTAACTGCAGAAGTGGAGCAACAGATGCACATTTTGTTGAAAGACAATCAGCATGAGTCAGTAGATTGAGCAACACAAGCACAACACGGTAGTCCGAGACAATCGTAACAAGAAAGAAAGAGAAAAATTCCACTCTGGCCGTTTTCAAAAGTTTGCATTTTAGGTTGGCTGAAACGCTATTTCCGTGTAAACGCAAGGCTGAAACGCAACAAAACTTTGGTGTTTCACCCTAAAACCGTTGTCTGGTCAGGATATAACAACAGTGAAAGGGCACAGGTGTGAGTACTGTCTGCAGAGCTGCTGAATCCCCACCATCTCTGATAGAGTAAATGGAGCAACATCTTCTCTTGAGCTTAGAGAGAATTTCCAAGGTCCTAATCACTGCAAAAGGAACTAAAATCATCAGTGGTGAGGAAATAGCAACATTTGTCCATTTTAGGTGTGCTAACCGTAAAGCCACAAACAAGGATAGAAGTCAATATTAAAAGATGTTCTTGTAGAAGTCTTTTTTTTTTTTGACTCTACATTAAGTAGAAATGACATCTAAAATATGATTTATGACAAGTAAGCAGGCTATTTTTTAAACCTGAACTGTCTATTTTAATATGAATTTGTACAACAAGGAGGCTGCTAAGGATCAGCTGCCATGGAAGCACCAGGAAGTCTTGGGGACTATTGTTTGTTTGTTTTTGGATTATAGTTGGTGCTTTGCTTCGTATCCTGCTCACCCTGTCAGAATCTAAAATGCATAACCACCCGGTCTTTATTTAAATTAATGGACTTTTTTCATAACTCAAATCACCATTATCAGCATAAAGAAGTAAGGGAACACAGTGTCAAGGGTGTATAAACAGGTGAGCCACACATGTACATGTACACACTTACAAACAGCCATACAATGTTTTCAGCTGAACACTGGAGTCAATATGAACTTTCCAAGGACATCAAAACAATCACACTTCTAGAAAGAGAAAAAATACACTCAAACTCTTCACAGGGTTTATTGAAATTCATACATGCGTGAATGGTGTAAACAAGGTTACTCACTGCAGTCAAAGCCCAGAGAGAGGAGAAAACGCTGCAATGTTTCATCTGAATAAAGAAAAATACTTTTCCAGTGGTAGGAAAGAAAATCATTGTAATAAGTCAACAGTACATTCTGACATTTGACTTTACTGGAATATTTGCTGCATTTTGCACGACATACCAGCTTCATGTTTTGCCACTAGAGGTATTTAAAGAACAATACATCTAATAATAACACCTGGACAAGCACGATTTTTCTAAACAGGTACAGCAGAAAGATCTTGATATTGTGTTGTAGGAATTTCATATTTTGTTCCTTTCAAGGGTAAAAGAAATTTCTCTAACCAGTGCGACTTCAACATAGGTTTATTTGTAATGTTGTTTTATCAGTACCTTCACAGAAAGCCACGTGTCGGTAGAAGACAGAGGGGGCAAAGAGTGTGTGTATATTTTGTGTGCAACTGTGTGTAAGTGCATGCACTGGGCAGGTGTGTTCACAGAGGTGACTGTTTTCTCTCTCCATATTTTGACACATACCCATATCACTCCCATATTAAAAACAGACACATGCAAGTGCAACACACAAACTCACACACACTCTGACACTGTGTATTTGTTTTTATTTTTTTATCTTCATATTTGGATCCTTAAATCTGCAGCTCTGACTGAGCAAACGCAGAGTACTTAATAATCCAGTACTGTGTGCATGTGTGTGTATGCATCATGCTGCTGAAAAGGTTTTGTTTCCCTCCTGAGCTTCACATCAGGCAATTTAGCAGCGGGCTCATGGAGGGGAAGCTAATGCGGATCTAATAAGTTGGTGGGCCTGTAGGTGTGAGAAGTATATCTGCGCTTTAATGTGGGGAGATGGGTCCGTTTCGCCTTGAGGGAAAGTGTTTACAGTTGTTGTGGATGGAGGACCCTCGCAAGACCACATCCTTCCACCTTTTCCCTTCTCCAACCTACTGAACAACTCCACCAGTGGATCTATGAACCCTTGCCTGTAGCTGGACACACCCGCCTTGGCAGTAATTGATTTCATCAGTGCAGCCTGTTGAAGCAGTGGAGGTGGTGGCAATGCTGGAAGAGCTTCGAAGTCTTATGTATTTTTTACACACATACATGATACAGACCCATGAGAGAATTACAACATGGTTGATAACCTCCACCAAGGAGGTTATGTTTTTGGGAGAGTTTGTTTGTCTGGTCTATCTGGTCAGATTGCTTTGCAAACGGATACAAGACAAGGTCAACATAATTTCTGACAGATGTAAAAGTACGAACCAGATCCTGGCAATATTCTGGATACTAAGATCTGGAATATGAAATGTGTACTGGGCCATCATAATTTTCAACACTGTCAAGTAATAAATTATCCTATAAACTGCAACTAACACCAAATTGTAGCAGAGAGTCTGCTTAAAGGGAGTATAGCATTAAAGTAGGACTGAAGTGTTGCGGGACAATCATAATATGCTTGGTGGAGGTCTGTGCTCTCTGAGGTAGGGTCTGTTAGCCACAGAGGACAGCCACCATCTTTGGCCAAAACACCAAAATGTTCAAAAGTGGTGTACCCTTGTTTCTGAGATTAAATGAGGAAAAATATTGGATGAGTTGAACAGATTTGGATAAATACATTTGGATTTCCCAAGCTTCTGAAATTACTTCACCAATATCGAAAAGTTAGGTAATGTAAGTTTAAGGAGCTTGTCTTGAATTTCAGACAGTAATTATGAAACATTTTGTGCACCCACTTTAACATTTCCCTACATAGTGTGTCTATCCTGAGGTGAGTAGTCTTGGTATCGGCACAAATAACTTTGCTCTAAGAGTAGGCTCTTAGAAGCCAAAATGATGCTAGCTCATTAGGCGTAAAACAGACAATTCTTCCTGAGCCCAAAAATCAGAATCACTCAAAAGAGTAGGAATGCCCATCTATGTAGTCAGATTTTATTTATTTATTTATTTGAAGTGTATTTAAATTTGTACTTGGAGCCACGTCCAAATGAAATGTTTTTGTACTGTAGAAGAGCTTGAAGAGTTTTTAGATTTGAAGTAATCTGTACATCTTTATTGATTCAATGTCTTTGGATTACACCTTTTACATGACTTTTATTGCTGACCCTTTTTGTTGTAGCAGGACAAGAGTGTACTGTTGCACTTCCAATTGGTTTTAACTTTATTATTATAATAATTATGAAATGTTAACTTCGGTGAGATTGAGCAGATTTAATGAAGTAAATATCTGATTCAGTGTTGACAGAATTTAATTTCTGATTATTGTACTCAACTCAAACAATGTTATCGCAAAAAAACTACTAACTGGCTAACATAATGTTAGCTTCTGTGAAGTACTTTAACATAATAATATCTCCCCATCTTAAGTGTGACATTATATCAAAGTGTCATCTGTGTGGTTATGTTAATAATTTCCCTGTGACTCTTAATAATTTACAAAACACAATTTTAAAATTCAGATTGAGTTTTGTAGTAAAATAAGTTAGTTGATATTAACCAGTAGCAATGTACAGCTCAATACAGTGAAGCATACATTCATTTTTAATCGTTCATTCGATATGTGCATGCATATAAATGTACTGTAGGTGTGCACGTTTGACACATGACTGATGTGTGTTTGATCAAGGCTCTCCTCCTTCTACTGTACCTCTTGAAACCTGCTGGAGGTCTGTGTTTGTGTGTGTGAGTGGGTGTGGGGTGGGAGTGGCGCTGAGGGCATGTGTGGTCAGGCTGTGCTCGTGGGCTGATCATGTCTCAGCATTGATATTTAAATATGCCCTGAAAATACAAACCCTTATGTCAGGGATCAAGGACTCGCCTGGTTTCAACACAATCACTTCAGTGTGTATGCGTCTCTCATAAATAAAGGAGCAGCGCTCTACTTCATAGCACTGTGTGTTAATTATTAAGATAGAAGCAGGGAGGTTATCTTTCTGCTCACTGGCAGCAAGCAGAGAGACGGAGAAATTTGAATTTTTGCCAGCACAGTGCTTAGAGAGCAACACTGTGAGGTGGCACAATTGAAGGACAATAGAAATTTAAGTGGTGAACTTCAAATATTTGAAGGAAAAATAGCCATCGCTGCCAAAATGAGCAAGATATCACAACTTAATGGCTTTTATTATATGTGTAATAATGAATGAGACTTTGAATTTCACTTTAAAACCATCTTTGATGACTACATAAAGATAAATCTTGATATGATTATAATATTTGGCTTCAGCTACATTGATGAATTTAACATGGAGTGATGCTTTTTTATGCCACCCTGTTTGAGAAATAGAGCAGTGAAACCATGAGCCACAGGTGACTAGATAGATTCATCTTGATGTGCTGGATTCATGAAGTGAGTTATCATTATGACGAACACCCACACACATGCCGTAAAGCCGGTCAGCATTAAAAAAAAAAAAAAGAAAGAAAACGAACATTAAGGAAGGCGCATTTCCTCCCTCATTAATTTAACCAGAGGACCATTATTTGTTTTCCCAGCATTCATTAGTCAGGTGAAGCTGACATGGTGGGCCACTACTGTTAGGAGGCGAGGACATTTCCTCCGTTTGTAACCAGGCAGACAGGAGGTGTGTCTTTGTGTTTAGAGTGCATTACTTATCACCCAGTTTGAAAGACGGGAGCTCGCTGGGAGAAACCGTGAAGAGTAGGAGGCTTCAGAGGAGGCAGAGAGAGAAAAGGGCGGGGTGGTTATGTTGTAGTTTCACCCGCATCGATTACCTGTTTTTAATCGGGCATAACAAATATAACTTTTCCCTTGAATTGAATTCCCAGGGTAAACTGTTATTAAACTAACCTTGTTATATTTATTGACAGGACATTTAAATGAATATTGAAGCCATGTGGAAAAGGGGGAAGGTTCCGATCCATTGATTTCTGGGGAAAAAATAATAATAATAAAATACCACAGTAGTCATCCAACAAAGCGCACCTCTACTGCTCCTCTCCCCCTCCCTCTTCTTTCCATCCCCCCGCTCTCCTTAGCATATTAGGTGGAGAATAATGTGAAAAAATGCTTAGCACACGGGAAACGGGGCCGGTGAGCGCAGACGTGGGAGTGGGTCCCCCGAGGGTGCGGTGTAGCCCCTATCCCATAAATCCCGGCTCTGGTGCAAACAATCAATTTTCAATTTTAATTATTTACCATGGCCTGCCGGACAGAAGCATTTATTTTCCCGCTCTGTCTGGATTAAAAATTAAAAATTAGGAGATTAATATTTGGAGGAGCGAGCAAAAAAAGACCCACTCAAAAAATTCTTTATTGTCTTTCTCCCCTTTCCCTTATGTGACGGCCAAAGGTTAGTGATAGCCCAATGAGTCAATCAATAACTTCATAAATTTCCACGGACTTCCATCAGCTGGCCCCTGCCACCTCTTGCGCCCATTGCTGTTTTAGCTGGGCTCCATCTGTCGGGTGCAGCTAACATTAAGCCTGTGTGAGGGGAAGAAAACAGCAAAATGTGAGAGCTCAGCACTTTCCGTCTGCAGGATTTGGCCTCTACTCTCACTGGCTTTTCCGATATTTCATCTGTAAATTTAATTACAGAACCTGGAGCAATACTGTTAAGGTATCCCCTGTCAAGCTCTCACTCACACAGAACTGCTATTATAAGTGTCAACCAGCAATAAACAGCTATGAGAAAACACTCTGTAGGCAAATGCAAGAGGCCTGCTACATGCACTGCAGCCAATTCAGATCAAACTGTTGGAGGTTTGCAACAAAGACGCCACTCGGCCACACATAGATAACACTTCTCTAACAGGTGAGCTAACATCTTGTGGCCTGTCGCAAAGCTGCAGCAGCACCTTCCAAAGGGACTAGAAAGTTCGGTCACCACCGTCAATTAACAAACAACAATTAAGGCTCCATAACTTACATCTCCTTCTCCATTGTCAAGAAGTGAAAAACAACACAGCGACACTTTATTGTCACACTTTTCACCATGATGGATCCAGCTGTCTGAAGAAGGGGCTCTAATGTGTCCATAAATTCAAGCAGCTCAACAAACTGGCTCTTCTGGAGTGAAGGCTTTAATGCGGATCAATGGCGAGCTGCTGATGATCTCATACACATGCCTGGAGTTTGTGCGGAGCCCTTTGTGGGGGTTTTCTTAACATGCACCTGGTGGGACTTTGTCAGCAGCCAACCTGCCAACCTTGGGAGAAAACTTCTATTTCCTGGTATAATCTAACTTTTGCTTTGTGTTTTAAATGGGAGAAAAAATGTAAGGTCAAAGTGTGTTGCTCAAGTGCCTTTGAATGTGGGACTTCAAATATCAAATCATGGGAGCAAAGGTTGAAATATGCTCAGAAAGTCATGGTATCACTTTTTCAAATGGATTTTTCTTTACCCAGCTCCTCTTTTTTAAACAGCTTCAAGATTTCTACATGCTTTTATTAAAAAAAAAAAAAAACATTCACAAGTATTTAAGTGGGAGCACAGTTTCTCTTACAAAACAGTGTTTTTCAAGAAAGAGAAAGATTTTTTTTTTTTATAAAACATGATATTCATCTCATAACTGATGATAAAAGTTAAACCCAATGAACTTTTTAAAGGAAAAGAAAGGGCAAAGGCTAAGTCACCTCTCAGTTCAATAAAATCTTTCAAGTACATGAAATGAAACTTTCTAAAATCAATTTATCAGTCAAATTTGGCTTGTTCAAAATCAGTTAGTCGACGTACAACAGGCGGTATTAGAAAGTGTCCCACTGTCTTAATCCTCTGTATCTGAGAGGGGACTTGCATGGTTATTTACTTTTTCAGTCACATAACTTGAAATTCAAGAAAAAAAAACTTCTCCACATATGTGCTTTCTAAACAACACAAGTGAGTCAGAAAAGGCGGGAAAATGAGCTGGGAGAAGATATTACAATTCATAGAGGAGGAGAGGAACAGCTAGCCTCTGGCTGTGTGAGGAGCTGCAGACAGGTAGACGCGGAGAGAAACAAAGATACAAATAACTGTCAAGGCGCAGTGAGAGAGACAAAGCGAGCAATGGAGGCAGCGGGGGAAAAGGGAGATCTGAGACCAAGAGACAGAGGGAGACAGAGAGTGCTTTAGTTCAGAGCAGGATGTTGTTATTTATCTGCCGGCTGCTAAACAAATAAGGAGACTCCCCGTTCTGTGATTGTCTCAATGGGGTGCTGTCAGATTTAGGCGCATATCTTCCCTCAGCGCGCTGCACACTCTCAACACTCCAGCTGTGCTCTCTCTGCTCTCTCAACATGTTCCCCAAACATCCCACTAATGTTTTTTTTCTTTTGTGTGTCTGTTTTAACATTCCTCAATGTCCTTCACAATGTTCCTCAAGTATTCCTCTACTGTTTTCTTGCATGCTTTCTCAGCCGACACCAAACCAGCAGCTACAAAGTCTCCTCAATGTCAATCACCACTTAAATCTGCATTTTTGAGTTGAAGTTTTCATAGTTATGTATGCATGGAATAAAGGAGTCATTTGCATAAAGAGAATGGAAGTCTTTAACACTGGCTAAAGGGCAGGTTTCTTTACAGACGTAATCTGTATTAAACAGGAACTTCCACCACGATGTTAAGCACTCGAGCTGTACAAACAGGACCTCATGGCTCAGAGCCAGAGAGGTTTCAACCAGCAACAAAATGCTATGAAATTCATGCTCTACAGCTCCAGCATCTTCTACCACCAAGTCGATACCTCCCGCTGTAGCTCCCAAAGCAGCCCATCATGGTCTGATCCAATGCATTAAAGTGGACCCCCTGCTGCACCATGACCTCTGACCTTTTTCCAGGACTGAGGCCCCTGACACCTGTGTGGCCAGAGGAAGCAGAGGTGAAAGCGGAGGTGGAGCAGGCCTGACCTCTCTCTGAAGCGTCCAGCCGCAGCTAAGGTCAAGGATTTGACCTGAAGGCCCACAGGGTTATTGAGAGCTGTTGACCCTTGCGACAGGCCACTTGACCCCGGTTACCCTTGGGCTCGGGGAGCTCTCCTTGGTCCAGCACCCTGTGGCTGCATCCCACCCTTCTACCAACACAAGCCTGGAGTAAAAACCGGTCAGGGCTGAACAAACGAGGTCAGGGCAGCAGTGCAGGAAGATTTATGTCCCTCTGAAGCTCTGATAGCCTTCTGGCTGAGAGAGTCAGCTCAGAGCTGAGGTTTGTATGCTGCCGATGAAGGATGAAGTCGTACAGCCTTGCTGTGTTGCTTTTGCAGTTTGCTGTGGGTTTGACACTGTTACGAAGAGGAGGTTAAAGGGGTGAAATGTGGAGGAAAGGGACCTTGTCACTTTCTGTATACACTGAAAAGTAAATTATCTCTCTTACAATAAAGCTTGACTTGTGGCAATAGAGAGATGTGCTGTACTTGCTTTGATTTCACACTTTATCTGAAGCAGAGGACTATGAGTGCAAGAGGTTGGTTCAGAGTGGTAACAATGCAAAAAAATGTGATTTTAGATTTAAAAAGCATCTACTGGGATGACATAATTGCCATTTTTGGAATAAGCTCTTCATTAACGCTGGATGCGATGTTTGCGTTGTTCAATTGGTGAAGAAAGTTGAAGAGGAGGGAGGAGGTGAACTTCTGCAGCACAAGAAAATGCAGTAGAGGACATTAGAGAGGAAACCTAGATATTTTACTTCTTACCAGAAAAACACTTAGAGAGAGCGCAGACCTCCTCCAAGCATATTGTGATTGTCATGCAACAATTTAGTCCTACTTTAATGTTATACTCCCTTTCAGCAGACTGTCTGCTGCAATTTGGTGTTAGTCGCAGGTTTGATCGATAAATTGTTACCTGACAGTGTTGGAAAATTATGACTTCTTCCTTATCCGAATTTGAACATTTCCTGAAAATTTCATCAAGATCTGTTTGTTACTTTTTGAGTTATGTTGTTCACAGACAAACAGACAAACTCTCCCAAAAACATAACCTTGTTGGAGGTAAAAATCCTCCTGATCTCCAAATACATGTCACTTTATCCCACAGCCCTCACAGACTGTCAAGTTTTACCAACACGATGGAAAACATTTTTAATAGGGATGCACAGATCCAATCCTGGTTGCAGGTATCTGTTCTGATACAGACTAAAAAAGTTGATTGAATAGCAGATCTTTTCAATTCAGTTCCATGCTCTTCTGAGTTTACTATATCAGTATTGATAATGCTGATGTGAAAGCCCAGGTATCTGTATTAGTACTGGGACTTAAAAAGTTGAACTGTATGGCCGGTGGAGCTGAGGAGTATGAGAAAAATATGGTTGATGAAGTCCTTGAACTGAAAACTGCAGCACTCTTGCTATTTGGTAATCAGCGAATTCAGGAAAGATAACTTGTTGCAGCACATGTCAAAATGCTCAACACCAAAGCACTATGGATTTGTAAGTTAAGGGTAGGATGTCCACTTGAAAATGCGTTTACTGCACCTTTAATCTTTGTTGAAAAACTGAACAATATCATTATCAGACATTGATGATTTTTATCATTCAGGCTGAGTAAAAACCAAGAACTGGGTGAAAAACATGACAAAATTTAGTAAAAGTTGTGTGCTTGAACGATGCCATCCAGCTCTTTTTAGGTCACTGTGAAAGAGGAATAGCAGACAAAGATAATAACCCCACACAGCCAACTCTCCACAAGCAATAAAGTACCAATAAGTCACCCTGCAACACTAAAACTTACTAATTCTCCCTCATTCTTCCTTGAGCCCCATAACATATAAATAAATAAGTACAGAACACACATATCAATCCATCTCCCTTTCCCTGAGCACTGCCCTCTTTTAAAGCGGTGCTGTGGGCTTTTACCCAAATGGCGTCAGGGCCACTGGTATCATTTATAACGGGACGGCAGCGCTAATGCAGCGCGTGGTTCAGCCAGGATGTTTTATTCATGCTGTTTTATTATTAGGGCCCCACTTAAAAAGGTGAGGCGCTCTCCTCTCCTCTGGCCGCCTCTTGCCGGGGCTGACTGAGGCGCGAGCTTTATCTATCACCCTGACAAGAGCGTCTTCCCTGGGAAGTCTTTCAGAAAACTTCAAACACCCTCACTATTGATTTCTCCCCTCTCCACCTGGGCACCGGCATACATCTTCCCCCCGACGTGCAGAGAGACAGAGAGGGTGGAGGGAGGGTGGTAGTGGAAGTAGAAAGAAGTAAGAAAGAAAAAAAGGATGGAAAGTAAAAGAGACTCAGGGAGATAAAAGTAAAAGAGAAGGAGCCTGGCCACTGCATAACAATACGGGTGACCTCACTTTGCTTCATCGCTCCAGTTCTTGTTAACTTCAGATAACCGTGGCTGACAAGCAGACAAGGACAGTGATTACAGCATCCTCACGATGCTAATCATACATTCAAACATTGCTTTGAGCCCGGTGATTGGTTCAAACAGAAATCATATGCACATTTTACATCCTGTGCCAAGCGATTGTTGGCAAAGCCTTTGTAGAAAATCAAAGATTATTGGCCATGAAAGTAACACCTTGAAAGAAGACAACGGTCTTTGAATTCTAGAGACAACAAAGACAGCATCGTTGTCTGCTACATGAAACGTAAGAGGGTTTCAATTAAATCTTGAATTAATAACACCATAGTTGCCTCTTGATAACCTGTATGCTTTATCTAGAACACTGTTCTTGTGATATGGCTATAAGCTGGGGGAGAATGTACATTAGAGCACATATTCTACAAATGTAAAGAATACAAATGAATCGTCTGCATAACACTCCAGTCTCTTAAGTTTTCTTTGCACAAGAAGTCAAATTAAAAACAAAAGATCAAAAGCTCTTTTGTTGCCCATATTTCTCCAAAATAACAAAAAGATGCAACAGCAACTGTAATTTGAGGTCGTTTGATGATGGGATTTATTACCTTGGAAAATTTGCCGGCAGAAGAGAGGGCTCGCTGATTCGGAAGGAGATATGATTTAATGAGTTGTCACTAATTTGTCCTCAGATGGGTAATGACAAACGGTGGGCCTATGAACTATCTAAAAGTGCAGCCATATTTAAAGACTCTTTTAGGGCCCTCCACTCACTCGAAGGGGCACCCATAAATTAAATAGCAGACTTGAACTGATAAGAAAGCAATTAACACATTAAAGAAGAAAACAGTAAGGAAGGATGCAAAGGCATTGGATCAATTACATTCCTGGCGTGGCGCTGGGCATCTTATGTGCTGGACACATTTGAGAGAAGTTTAAGCTTTAAAACCATCTTTAATTAAAGTGTTTCTTTGTTTAATAGTCTGTAACGACTCTGTTAAATCCATTAATTTACATGGGTGTGGTACAGGGCTTACCGTGTGTGTGTTTTAAGAATCGTTTTCAGTGGTGTGAATCTTCTGTGTGGTTGTAAAGACCCCCTGGCACTGTAACACACTCTGAAATCAATAACACAAGGCCCCATAGGAGAGGCAGGGAGGAAGCCATTGATTGACATGTTACTCTCATGTCAAACAGTAGAACATGGCATGGCAGCAACCACCTGCAGTCTGCTCCACCTGCCGCTCTCGGCTCTGTTCTACTCAGACTTCTCCTGATGAATGTTTCCTTCCTAGAAGGACAAAAACATTTGTTGTGTGGTTTTAGTGGAAACTGAGTTTTTTCCAAAGGTAGTAGTTGAAAATGATTCATGTTTTTTAGAACTGTCAAGGTTAATTGTTTAGTTTCCACTCACTTCTTAATCAGAGATGGCAGAAGTCTCAGAGCAAACAAACTGTCACTGACTTGCAGCAAACATCTTTATCGCTTCAAAGTATTTCTGGATCCCCAATGGGCCCATCTCAGCAGTGTTGTTCAGCTAGAGGTGAGACAGAAAAATTACTTACTCTGTGTTTTTTGTTGTGTTACCTCTGAAATCCGCTTCTCTCCACCATCCACCCTGTGACGCTGGATCGCCTTGGGCAATCTCATGATCTCAGTGGCTTTTTTTTCCTTTATTTTTACCTCAGCAGTCTCTCTTTAATTCCACTGATTCTTGTTTGCACTTTGGGTTGAAGACAGAGAGGAAGTGCACCTGAGTGTTTACCCATGCTGCGATGTTTACAGTGCCTGGTGTTGGGCGCCCTGAAAGTAGCATAAATTAGCGCCCTGTACAATGGCACCCTGAAGCAACCTCCTGGTGCGCGACATCAATATGGAGCGAGAAGCAAGCTGTGAGCCTGTACGATCAGAGGCCAAATGGTTGGGAGGAGATGTCACTGTTCAGCAGATGCTAGACAATGGACTTCCATCACCAACTCTCACACGTATTCAGTGAAGCAGACTTCCGGAAAGAGACTCAAAAGCATCTGTACATCCACACACACGCATGTTCGAACACATAGGATGACATCTGATGGTGTAAACAGGCACATATTGACACAGACACACAAATCATGTTTAACCCTGATGTCTGCCTGTTGGAGTTTTCATTTGCATACATATGAATGTGCGAAAACAGTTACAAAGCACACCTCCTTATTTACCGATAAGTCACTTTACTTCTCTAACCCTCACAAAAGATGAAGATCTCCATAAAAAATGAGGGTGAAGAGTAAATTGATGTATCACACGCAGGCAGCGATATGAAAATGTACCAGAGGAGTCCACTGAAAGGTAAAAACAAAGAGGACCAAATTAATATTTCATCATCAGTAAAATATTCATACGTTATTGTCAGGCTAAGACCTCTTATCAACCCTTTGTGTTGCATTTGTGTGGAAGGTGAGAAAGAGGAGGGGGAGGCATCCGGGCAACTAATATGTCCCACAAATGTGATGAACACCAGGACAGAAGACAAAGAAGACTCCTGAGCATTCATTAGGGGTCTCTTACTCGCACATAAGAGACAGAGGAGGTGCAGGGGATACATCTGTTAGGACACAAAAATCACTCACTCATACAGAACTGAGTTTTCTGTCTGCTGTAGACCCACCTTCTTGTTTTCTCCTCACTGGAAAAAAACTGAAATCTTATCAAGTGTTTTTGTCTTTCTTGAGTAAAAATTGTCTCATTATACTTGTTATAAGCCACATTCAACTGGTCAGTCCAGAAAAATGTCTCGTCTCAAATTACAGAAAGACTAAAAATGAGGTCTGAATTGCTTGGAACAGGTTAAACTAAAATCTGCCAATGGAACAAGAAAAAAATGCTTGAAAATTTGCTTAAAACTAGAATAATGTCTTCATACAATAAGTTTTTTCTTGTTCAATTGGCAGATGTTGTTTTTAACTTGTTAGAAGCAATTCAGACATAATTTTTGCGTTTAAATACTTTGAAAAAAATTTTTGTGACCCACCGACAAAAGCCAAAACGAAGTGGTTTGTGTCATATGAGTAGGAAAAAGGATACAGTATGTTTCAAAGTCTCATGTTTTATTTTCACTGGAAGGACGTTAAACAATGCATACAGCAGGAGGCGCTGAACAGAATTTGTCTGATGCTATTATACTGCTATGCCTTGCCCCCAATATTTCTAGTGGTACTGCAATTTTAGGTTTGAGAAACATGCACATATAGACAAACTAGACACGGTTCACTCAAGAGAACACTACTTCTGTATGCGAGTGGATATCAGTTTATTGATACCATGAAAGCTTCATGTAGATGTGCGCTTATTCAAGTATATTTAAATGTGACAAACGAATGTTAAGGCCTTGAAATTCAAAAGATGTTTCAAAAATCAACTTACCTGGTGTACTTAATGTTGTGTTTTATTCATAGACTGTGATTAATGGACATAGCCTCCTGTCTGTTTCTGAAACAGAATTTTGAAGCATATCGGCTGTCGTGGCCATGTTGGAAGTGACAGGGGCTTCGAGTACGGCTTAAGCCCGTCATTCAGTCACATGACCTAAGCTGTGCCTATGATTGGTCGAGCTTGCGATCTTACTATCCTCTAAACTGCCAAATTAGAAAAAAAGTCACCCCCTTACAGTGTGTGTCAGTTAAATTAGCTATTCAGACAGGAGATGTTTTTTGAACCAGGCATTAAATTGGTCTATTTCTGCTGTGAAAAACATTGTTTTTTTTTGGCTTGGTGTGTTTGTGACTTCTGTAGCCAGCCTCAAGCAAACACTCAAGAAACAGCAGATTTTAACACTTCCACACTGTCTCATATTCTTAGACCAAAGGTTGCTACTTGGTTTTATCATTGTTTTCAATTATTTATTTATTTTTTTAATAAAAAGTTTGACAAGTGGTCAAATATGAAGGCTATTGTGGGTTCCTATTCAATTTCTTTTTTTTGTTTTGTTTTGTTTAGTTTTTTTTTTTTTACACAGAAAAAGTGAAAACAGGCCTTATCATCTTTGAATTTATGGCATCGATGTGTCATATTTACTATGAATTATAGATAAGCACACTGTAAACAGTGAAACACAATAACATCTTGAGCTTTAATGCCTGACAGTGCAGGCTTTACAGTGAGAGGGCTTGGTGCTATGAGGTAAACGCTCCGTCCTCTTAAAAATCAATTCCCCCTCTCTTCCTTTAAGTGGTCAATATTTTTTTGTTTCTTGCTGCGAGCTCCAGCATGGCCCCTTTAATTCAATGGGCCAATTACGGATACCGTCATGTCTAATTCTGACTGCAGGGATGCTTGTTTGTGTTGTTACCTCATCCCTGGTGAGAGTCGGGAGGGGCAGGGTGAGGGAATGAACGGTACGCTCTGTCCAGTTTAACCCTGGCACCCGCCTGTCCTCACAGCCCCCACCTGTCCCCCTCCTTCTTCATTTCTTTCTCACTCCTCCTTTCTTTCTCCGTTCTTCCCGGAGTCAAGGACGAAAGCAATTGATGTGAAACTTTCAAAAATGAATTTGGCCACGTGTGTCACTTACAGAGCGGGAAGGAGGGGCGGCTGGGGCCAGGCCACCACCACTCCGCCGGGATCATTTGTTACTCAGCCCTGATTGGCCCTGACAAAACAATACCCTAAAAACTCACCAAAGTAAATTATGGTCCCGGTAAATGGCCAGCGAGGGCGGGGTGGCGAGGAAGGAAGGAAACGGCCGTCAGTCGGGACACAGGCCTCGAGCTGCCTTGGCTCGCTGCCAGACGCAAAACAAAGTAATGCGCTTTTGATATTAATAACGGAGATGATATTGATCCGTACTGGGGCCAGAGCCACTCTGCTTCCCCTCCAGGGTGGGCCCCCATCAAGGGAGGGAGGTAACGAGGAGGGGTGCTCCTTGAAGAGCCAATACCCCGCTTCCAGCTCTGTGCCTCTCATCCGCCGCCTCCTCCACAACCTCCTCCTTGCTGAAAGCCACTTTTCCTGAGGGTCCATTTCATTTGAGTGTCTTTAATTATGTGAAATGGATTCCATGGGAAAAAGAGAAATGGTGGTGGTGGTGGGCACTGACAGAAGCAGAGGTATAAGCGAAAGAGTGGCCGGTGGCTGTGCGTTCCCATTTTCTCTGTCAGATTCACAATTCTGTCAGCAGCCGTGTCCGTCTCATCCGCTTCCTTTTTTTTTTTGTTAGAATAGATTTTCTTTCTCTGTGCTCAGTAAGTACATGCGTGTGTCCGGTGCTTTCAGGACAAACGCAGAAGAGAGTGTGGAGGAAGCACAGAGTGACGAAGAGAGGGAGGACTGAAAATGGAAATGAGAAATGGGCAACATTGAGAGGAAACTGGAACAGTTTAAGGTATTTAAAGCAAACATATGACTAAATTATCCACATTGTGGTGGGATTTTTTTGAGGCGAATAATAAATGGATCAAGCATGTCTCTCATTTGGCAACATCAGCTGAAATGCCCTTAGGTAACCCTCTGAAGCAATGGCTTTTCAAGTGATGTGTCCTGGAATGAAGTATCCGTGCTAAGCTGCCTCATGTCCTACAAGTCACCATATTTGGAGGTAATGTTTTTGGGAGAGTTTCTTTGTATGTGAACAACATAACATAAAAGTTACCAACAGATCTTGATGAAATTTTCAAGAAATGTTCAAAATGGGATAAGAAAGAGGTGATTACATTTTGGAGGTCATCCAGATCATCGTCTGGATCCAGAACTATTTTAAAGGATTCTTTATCATCGTGAGATAGGGCCGTTTTCACCAAATGTGTATACAGCTCCACTATAAATGGTCAGATTGCTTTGCAAAACAATACAAGACAAGGTCACTGCCAGATCCTGGCAATATTCTGGAAACTAAGATCCAGAATATGAAATATGTACTGGGTCATCATAATTTTCAACACTGTCAGGTAACAAATTATTGTACAAACCTGCAACTAACACCAAATTGTAGCAGACAGTCTGCTGAAAGGGAGTATAACATTAAAGTAGGACTAAAGTGTTGCGTGAGAATCACAATATGCTTGGTGGAGGTCTGCGCTCTCTGAGTGCTTTTCTAGTTTAATTTAGCGCAGAAAAAAAGGTATCACAGAAAATTCAGCTATGCTCCAAAAGTCAAATTCAGATTATCAAGAAGTCCAAGAACTTCGCTGAAAATAAAAATGACCCTTCAGTTTACCCTGTGAACAGGTATTAAAATGGGAAACTGGTTGTGTTTGTGTGTGATAGAGCAAAAGACAGCTGAGTAGAGTGAGTGAAAGTGGACTCACAGGCCAGAAACCTCCTGTAGGTTACTGTACAGCTTGGAAACAATGTAAACAAATGCGGCAGTGCATTAAATAATTAGAGGGTCTGCACTAACAGCTTTGACTCCTCTGGCAAATGTTGTTGGAATGCACTGACAAAGCCAAGCACTAACACACTGAAGTCATAAATTTCCACCCAGCACAAACAGTTACACACACAAACAGAACGGCCATGCAGCGCTGCAGGCTGGCTTAATTATTTAATGGAGTTTTTTTTCCCTTCCCTTTTTTGTTGTTTTTGTCGGCTGTCTCTGATGACAGCCATCAGCGTTGTCAATTTATGAAGCAGCACTATTTTCTGTACAGGAGGGAATTCTTCTGACAGAGGGAGGAAATTCACACATCCTCAGTTAAAAAGGAACTGTGCCAGAAAGTCATATTATATCTCCTTCCAGAAACAGGAACCAAGGGAGCTGTACGACTGGAGTTGGTCAGACAGCGTTTATCTGGGTAATTTATATCACCCCTGACAAAGTGGTTTTAACACAACCTGAAAAATGACACCGCCTGAGGAGCTTTTTCACCAAGCGAAATGGCTTGATATGAGAGCAGCAGTTCGCCATTGTGCCATCTCACAAAGGACGAAAAAGTTATGCAATGTTTTTTAGGGTGTGAGAAAAAGAGAGACTTTGGCCTTGTTTCCACCAAGCAGTCTGGTTTAGATCAGTAAGGTTTGCTACGGGTTGGTTTGGTTCAGCTTGGTCCTACTTGCCTTTCCACAGTCAACCATACCCTCTCGTGGTAGGCGGCGTGTAAGCCAGATGCTGATAGCCGCATCGGTTAAATAATAGTGTGTCGCCGTGGCAGTGCGACACAGTGAACCCCGCAAATAAATCCAACTAAGAAGAAAAACACAACACAGTACACAAAGAGCAACTATAGAAGACATCCAGCAATTTGCCTTCTTTATGATTGGAATGTGGCTCTTTGTTACAAAGCACAATCAAGCTTCGTTTCAGAGGAGATTGTGTGCCGCAAGGAGAAAAACAGTCGCTGTCGCACGGTAAATGACAATTTTTTTGACCAATCAATGGTCTGCAATGCTGAGCTCCACCTTCCAGAATCAGATCAGTTTAGTCTGGCACCCCTACAGAAGGGTCCCAAAAAGTGGGGCAGCTCGTCTCGGTTATTTGGGGATCTGTCCCGGGATTAGTCAGTGGAAACGCTGATAAATGCATGCTGTGCCAAGACTAACCGAACTGAACGGCTTGGTGGAAATGGGGCTTTAATGGAGTGGGCAAGAACAAACGATAAGTAAACATGCAAAAGAAAAGAAAAGAAGAGGGATGATGGAGATTTATGGAATTAGAGGTGGCTTCCAAGTGATGTTACAAGAAACCAAAGCATTCACAAACTTAACTTAAAAAAGTTGAAATGGCCTGCCTGTGTGAATGTGAACAGCCAGGTTTCTGCTTCTGACTTTACCTAGTGGTTTCAGTGGCGCCCCATGAGGTTTGCCCCCATGCAAGTGGCTTGGGTTCGAAACCAGCCTGTGACCTCTTTCCTGCATGTCACTTCCCACTTTCACCCTTTTTCTGACACTATCCACCGTCCTCTCTCCTATTCAATAAAAGGCATAAGAAAGCCAAAAAACAACTTTAAAATAATACGAAAAAAAAAGATTTTTAGTCTGTTTTTCTGCTCAATTTTTTGATACTGTCACCTTCACATAGCATTGATATGAAAGCATAAACCTGTAACCAGAGTCTCCTTTGCCTGCTATTTGGATGTGTTTTAAAGATCTCCTGCAGTAATTTAACTTGAGGTCTTGGAAAACTTGTTTCTGTAAGGGACATGTGTGAAGGCAACAATGAAAAATTCTGAACTAGGTTTGTTCTGAGAGCCTGTACATAAAACATATTTCCACTTTCTTTGAGTGTGGCTTCTTTATGGAAGATGTTTCACTATTATTTACACAGTAGCAAACAAGAAAACATCCTCAAACTTGATCTCTTTTCTCCCTGTATCACTCTCACTGCATCAGTGTTTCTTTGCTCCTGTTGTCACAGGGACAGAGGTGAGCCCTGACAAGCCAGGGCCAGACATTTGCATATAAAGAACCTGCTTTCTTACTATATGTCCTTCCCTTCCTTTGGCTGCAACTAATGATACATGAGCGTGACATTTCTGCCAGGTTAAAAGCCAACTGCTGCCTGGACTTTGATTAAAGCTGCAGACCCATATGTGAAGTCTTATATGCCCATATGCCTGTCCGTACTGTAAACATTTATTCACCCATGCTTTTATGTGTTTCATGATTACATATAAATATTGGGACAGTCAGAGACACACAGAGCTCCCCCATTGGAGTGAATTATTACCACTGGTAGAAAGTAAACTGCTGTTCACAGATGAGACAAATGCAACCAGCTGTTAAACACACCAAAAGAAGGCGCGACTTTTCTTCCTCTAAAGTTAAAAGAAACCTCACACATACCTCGTCATTAACAGTTTGTAGTAGCAACATGCTTTCTTGGGTTGCTTACAAACTGTAAAATCTGGAATATATATCACACATAAACTGAAGAGATTTCAAAATTAAACCAGTGTTTGTTTTCTTAAGAATATCAGTTTCCTTTACATACAGGGTAAGGAGCTAATGGGGAAGAAAGATGTTCAAAGTGCTGCTGCTGGACTGGCAGTAGCTTGCATCTACCTGCATCTTCAGGTAAATTACCACAACACAACAGAATATCTCTCTCTCAGAATACCAAGACATATACTTTTTAAATGACTCAAAATGTGCTAAAAATTTTGAATTAATTTTCTCGAAAGGTTTGTTGAAATGAAAGAGGAAATTCAGCTTCCTGCTTTGCCAGATATTCTTACTCATTACAAAATATTATTATTACTATATTATTCATTTATTGTTATTTTTGGCCTATAAAATCCTATGAACTCTGTTTTTGGACTTATGTGTTGAACTTTATTCTATTTGGTGTGATATATGGATATTTGGAACAGAATTAGACAAATGCAACAGCTCAGATTAGAGCTTTTAAAATTGTTAAAGGTCCTGTTAGTCTTCTATGTCAAAGAAAAGTAATTCTGCTTCATTTCCAAAGTCCAAAGCTTAAATGCATCAAGGTTTTAATACAAAACCTTCAATATTTTTAGTGCATTTCAGTTAATGCTTACTGATATTGAAAATGTTTTTGTCAGGGTGTGAGTCTAAGGAATCACTTCTGTATTTTTATTCCATATCTAACAGCTGTTTCCTTAGGCTAGACAGAGAACAGAGGCTGTAGGCTTTAATTTACAATGAGAGATGGATCGTGTTAAAGTCAGTGTATTTGAGGAAAATAAAATAAAAACCGTCTCAAACTGAAATGTACACGTATTTTAGACGTGTTAAATACCATAGAGGCAAAAAAAACAGCAACTTTTTCTTAAAGCTACTTCAGCTCTCAGAGCATCCTTTGAGCCTGAGGTGCCGCAGAGATAAACCTGTGACAGAAACAGGTTGGACTGTTGGTGAGGTGATCGTCCATTGATCCCAGCCGGCCATGTTGACAAACCAGAACTCGTGCTTTCCAACACAGTTTGTCCATCCGTGTCAAGTACCCCCTGCTGAGGTGTACAACTACAGCTGCCCCCTGCATGTACACTCAACTATACACATGAACAACCCTGTTGTTTTATGGCTCACACGCCACTCTGTGGGACAAAGAGGTTCAGACAAGGACCACCAGAAAGTCCTACAAATCAGCGCTCCACACGCATGCAGTGACACCTGCAACTTTTTCCTTGGCCTGTGTGTGTCTAAAAATACACAGTATCTATGTGCCTTCTTTTTTCATTAGACTGAAACACAAACTAACCGTAAAAAAATCAAATGAATGTGAGTATTAAAGCACGGCCTCCCTCTCCTGCTGCTATATTAAATATTGAGTCAGAAATGAGCTGGAAGGTGTCCGTAAATGCTAAATAATGGAGAGGCAGCATTCGTCTAGGTCAGAGCTCTCTCTCTGTCTCTCCTTCTCTCTATCTCTTCTCTGATACATTATTAAATGAGGATGCACTTCCCCATCGCAGCAGGAGAGAACAAGGGGCAGGGGGGCACCCTGTCTTCTCCACAGGAATGGTGGGGGGAAAGGAGTGGGGGTGGCAAGGGATAGGTGTAGATTCACAGACGCGGTGTGTGTGTGTGTGTGTATAGAGAAAGAGAGAGAGAGAGAGAGAGAGAGAGAAAGTCAGACAGAGAAAGCAGGAGAGTAAGGATTAGGTGGGCACGCCAACAACGGGCAGGGGAGACATAAGCATCCTCCAGCCTGGCCCCCCTTTTCCCACCTACATCCCCCTTACACACACACTCTCACACACACAGCCTTCTTGTAGAAGTACCTTGAGCCCATTTGTACTAATGACTCTCTATGCCTAATGCACTTTATGGAGGACGGGGCTGGATATTCATTTGGAGGGGAAGGGGTGGGGGAAGTGTCGGGACGAAGTGCTCCGCCACAAGGCTTCCCGTCTGCCCGTTTTAGCTGGACGATTTTTCTGCAAGGGGCTCGGCTGGCACTCTGTCCAGACGTAATGCGATTCATCACAGGTAAAGTAGGTAGGAGCCCTGATTGTCTGAAGCCTTTCTGAGCTCTCCAGCAGCCCATATGCACAGGGAGAGGAAGTGCCCGGTCGATAACTAATCAAAGAATTGCAAATTTGAGTGTGCCGCACAGAGAGGACAGTAAACTATGGAAGATGTTCAAGTTTCACCTGAGGGTACTGAAAACTCAAGACTGGAGGATTTAAAGGGTGATTAAACCGACTAAAATTACTGATTTTTTTTTTTTTTTAAGATTACCTGCAAGAGCAAAAACCACCATCCTGAAAAAGAATCACTACATCTGTAAAACTATTTCCAATGCCCATCACCGCTGGCACCACACAGTGTCAAACTGAGCTCTAAAGTATATTGATTGCACTTTCTATAAAAACAAGGGTTTAAAAAATGAAGCAGAAAAGGGTTCTTGTTAAAAATACCACTGGAGCATGTACCAGATTTTATCACAGGTTACTATTTGCATTTATAGCAATACTCCCCTTTGCAGTGGCTGTTTAACTTTGTTGTTGATTGAAAGTTTTCAGCGTTGGCAGCTATAAGTCAAAATCTTCCCTTTTTCATATGAAATTGCAGCACTTGCAAAAAACAAGTACAAAAGTGTAAAATTAAATAAATGAGGGGGTATGAATGTTTGTTTTGGATGTCGCTGCCATAACCGCCAGCCTTGGAGGACTTCCATGATCACATTCGCCTTCATTCATTGAGTTTTATATGTTCAACTCCAACAGTGGGTGTTCTGTATATGAAGCGTTCCCAGGGTGCGTGGCATGAAGCCAGTCTTGGAAATCACACTTATGCAAGGTGACAGTGCCAATAAGCGTCTCTCGTCCTCGGTTTTATGCATTCCTGCGTGTCTGCCTGCTTCGGGACGGTGGTAACAGCAAATGATGCATCCTTTGAACACAGTGGAGGCTGGAGCACAGAGACCAGTGGGGGTCCCAAAGTTGAAGTTCCGGAGACCCCCCGCTCTCCCTGGGCTCCTTTGCGCACCACCAGGGAGGACGCAGCTGCGACCGGTGACAGCATCTGAGGACAGCGTGGAAACAAACTGGCACAGATGACAAATGCACAGGGGCCTGTTCAAGAACAAACTCACACTCTCACACACACACACACACACACAGACACACACACACACACACACACACACACACACACAGAGTTGGTATAATAAATAAATAAGTCATAAAGAGAAGAATCGTTTGATGTTACCTTGTGCTGCCTGGGGCCAACACCACACTGGGGAGCACTGCCACCCGAAGCACATACACTCAGATGCACTCAAACAGACACACACTCTAAGGAGAGGTAAGTAATGTAAAAGGTGGAAGAAGAGGAGGAAGAGGAGGATCTCTGCTCAAAAGGCTCCCCAGACCATGTTTGGTTCCGTGATGAAGTTTTGATCAATACTAAGTGTTGTACACAGTGGCACAGAAAACCAACATACTCTTTTTTTAACAGTTTAGATAGATCATTGCATTTGTGGATTAATCAATCTAAACCTGTATACTAAAGAATCAAACAAAACTTAAATTGAAGCCTTTGAAAAGGTTTTCTAAGAAAATCATTTCAGAAGTGATACCAAAAATTGGTGCCCTCACTGAACATCTTTTATTACTTCTGTCAGTCTCTTCCTATTTCCCTTAACCAAGTTAAGTGTCTACTTTTATCTGATGCAATTAAAGAATAATAGAATCAATATATGGTGTACTAAATGTAACAAAAAGGAACAACATTAATGCCAGTAAGGTTATACATTTTCTACATAAATAAGGTATTGGACTGCGCGGCTCTGTCACACTGTCACATTTTTCACACACACATTCATGTGCTGAGAGCTAGGCTTAAAAGAAGCCAAACACACACACACACACAAACATATACACACAGTGCTGCCTGTGCCACCAGGGGCAGCATGTTGCCCAAGGACACTTTGGCGTGTAGTCTACAGGAGCTAGAAATGATGCACACAACCTTCGACCGCCTCTACCGCTGTGCCTTAGCTCCCCGAATGTTTTACATTTAGAACATGAATGAAATTACAGGAAGCCAAATCAGAACAGCTGTTTATTCAAAAAAGATATCAGTTTTTAATTATGAATGCAAACTATCTTTGAATCTGACCTCTTCTTTTTTTAATGATATAAATTCATGCAGAGTAGTATATCATTATACATATTTTTTTTCTTTATAAATCAACTTTTACATGTTAACATTTCATGTAACTGTAATATGCTAAAGTGGACTTTGGTCCACTTGTTTTGACATGTTGTGGCATCTCTACTCATTACTTTCAATTGATATGAAATACTTTCACTTGAATTAGAATTTGTCCCATAAATCTGTCACTGTAAAGATTTACTATTTGAAAACACAAGGTTAAGAGAGGGTATCATGGTTCACTCTCGTTTGATTAACTGCAGAGATTTATTCCAGTATTGCTCACCAACTTTTTCTCCTGCTATTTTTTTTCTTCCTCCTCCTCCTCCTCTCCTCTGCAGAGCACCAAGTTCTGTTCTGAGTTATTTTGGCAGCTGTCCCTCAGTGGAGATGACTCTTTCCTGGGGCACTGACAGCCACCTGCACATCATTCCAGGACTTTCTGTACGTTGGTGTATGTTTTTGCACTCACGTCAGTGCATGTTTGGGTGTAATCCTATATTTTATTTTTTAAGAGACTTTGGATATTATTTTCATTAATCCCCCCTACTCGTGCATTTCTTTCAGTGGTAATGTTCAACTTAAGACTTCTTAGTTCTTTCATTCAGTCCCTGCTTGGTTTAAATGCATAGTTTGTTTTGCTGGAAGTGGGTTTTAAAGATTTAGAGAGACTTTAAAAACCAAAGATCAACATTCAATCAGCTGTGAATGTGCTGGTTTAGTGGCTAGTGTTGCAGGCTGAACACAAACCCAAGGATAATGTATTCAAATCTAAGACCATTAACTATATTTTTTAGCCAATATATAATGGATTGACTTCGAGTAGTGAGGTTTGGCCTGTGGCAGAGCTACAGCTGCCACATTTGATCGCTAAATGTTAATCAGTGTTAGACTTGATCACCTCAAAGGGTTAGAAAAGTATCATGAAGTGCACGAGGGCTGCTTAACTCTTGTTGTTGGAGTCTGTTTTTTTGCCTGGTGGCACAGGCCCACACCAGTATGAAAGTCTTTTGGCTGGCATATGTTGTTGAATGTGGGAGATTTAATCCTCCATGCCTCACAGCTGGAGCCTCGTTGAATAATGTAAGACACACAGGGGCAGTCTGTGGCTCGATTTTACTGTTGCCCTCTTCAGATACTTACTCTTTACCCAGTGGTGTGATGTTTGCCCACGATGTAGTGCAGGGTTATATATATATGTATTTATATATAACCCTGCATTACATCATATATATATGTATGCAAGGATCTGCAAGGATCTGCAAGGAACTGCAAAGAACTGCAAGAATCCCTGAGTTTTTTTATTTAAACCCAGAAATGTTAATGTCCGGATGTTTGTATTTACATGTATTTAACAGAGGACTGACACAGAAATTAAGTGTGGGTCTTTTTTTGAGGAATTAAATGTTCAAGAAAAGTATACAGTGAAAAATATCTTAAAATGATGACCTGGGATTAATTCTTATCCCACTGAGATCCAGTATGTGGTCGGAGTAAAAGTCTTCAAACACTACAAACAAAAATTTGTTGAAGTTGTATCAGCATGTGTGGAATATGCAAGAGAGGTTATAAGACATTGCTCATGTTCCTGAAGACAAAAGCATCCTCATTGGTTGAAATGTCTGGCTGTCAAGTTAGAAGGGGGCAGCCTTTCCAGGTCTCATGGGCTTTGGTTTTCTTCTGCCATTAAGTGTGTTAATTCATTGTCTCCTACAAAAATGATTTGTTATCTGGTAAAGCGGACCAAACATGGTGGACAGCAAAGAGAAGTTACAACAGGTAAGGTGCAGGCATGAATGAGAAATTCCTGACAACAGATTCTGTTTCACTCCCAAACTTTGTGTCTGGCTCGCTTGATTGTAAAAGCTCTTTCTCAAAATGTCACAGTAACAGTAGCAAACTGGTGTTTCCCTCATGCTCACTTAGGTGATTTTCTGCACCTGCCTCGGTGCTGCACCATGCTGACTGGAACTTCCTTCAGCAGGAAGAGATACCCAGGTAGCTTTGTTGATGTACTTAAATAATTAATAATCCAACCCTCCTTAAACCAAACACCTATACAGATCACCAAAAGGTGATCAACATGGTGCTACGATGACCAAGATGACAAAACAGAGATTTTTGAGACAACTGCTTCAGACTCAAAACAGTCAAATTCTGAATGAAACTTGTATGGATGATTCAGAAAGAGGGGGCTACTACACTGCAAAAAAAAAAAAAGAAATCCTACCAAGAGCCTTTGTCTTTTCAGTAGAAATGTTGTTAATTATTTCAAGTTATATCAAGACAAAAATGAGGTCTGAATTGCTTGTAATGGGTAAAAAAAAAAAAATCGCCATTGGGGCAAGAAAATGTACTTGTATGAAGACATTATTCCAGTCTTGAGAAGCAAATTTCTCTTTCCCATACTAGATTTTTTTTACTTTTTTCAAGCAATTCAACCTCATTTTTGCCTTTAAATAATTTGAAATGAGACATTTTTCTGGACTGGTCAAGTGAATATGACTCATATTAAGTCTAAAAAGACATTTTTCAATTAAGTAAGACAAAAAACACTTAGTGAGATATCAGCTACATTTTTCAAAATGACTTTTTTGGGGGGGAAATATTTAAAAAATGGTGACTTCCTCCTGTAGAGTTATCTGGTCTTGGCAGGATATTTGCTGATGTAAACATTTTTGAAACTCAGCCTGGCCAAAAGAATACATTCCCAAATGTTCAATGTTTCTCATTAAGAAAAACTCTGCATTCGAAGTGGACAAAAGAATGAACTTGTCTTGATGCAATCTTGAAAATACACAAGGTGTATGGCACTATTTTGTTTTGTTTGTTTGTTTTTTTAACAAATATTGTAGACAAATGCTATACTTGTGCAAAAAGTTAGCTTAGCCACAAAAAATATAACAGGTGTACTGGGTACACCAGACACAATGCAAGCAGAGAGAAGTTTACAAAACTGGGGCCAGGTGATGCATACTTCAAAGTATGACTGTACAAACACATTTATCTTCAATCTTAACGTGAGCTTTGGCTTTGCATACCACCTTGTAAACTCTCAGCCACTTCATCTTACTCCCCATCTCTCTCTAAAAAATTCATGTCATGGTGGGGTAGTGGAACATTTAAATAATCCTTCAGTTTGTTTACATGTAACGAGCGGTCGTGGACTGATGCGTGGTGCTGATAGCTGACGGGAAACAAATGGGTCGTCCATGTTTAAACAGGAGCATTAGGGTAAAGAGGTTGTTGGTATTCGCCTGGATTTTGTCCTTGTGTGTCAGTCAGCCCATGACCAGCCATAAAGATTGGGTTAAATTCCACAAACACAAATACAGACAAGAAGTAATGGGGTCTAGTCTGGTCTGGGATGGGATCATGTCTGGATTCTCTGGGTTTGGGGGAGTTAGGCAGGGTGCAGATTTGTGTTAATGTAGGGGGGTTTGCATGTGTGTACATTTCTAAATTTCATTTTTGCATGCAAGCAAAATAAGCGTGAGAGAGCGTGTGTATGCATGTGTGTCACTTCAGATATGTACGTCCAAGCAACTGTGTTTGAGACTGTGTTTGTGTACCATGTGTCTGTTTGATGAGGGCCAAAACACACAAGTGGAAAGCTGCCCAAGGGGTGATTGAAGTTGCTGACATTTTAAGGCTATTGAAAACAAAAGCTAATAGGCAGCACCACGTGCCAGAATCGTGTCTGGTTCATGTTTAACAAAACAAGGTCACGGAGGTTGTCGGGCCATGAATTCCATAAATAACTTGATAATGGGATTTTAAAACAAGCCGTCCACCAGTCATCTCCCCTCCCTTCTGCCTGTATTAGGTCCTGTGTGTGTGGGTGTGCATGTGTGTGTCTTTGAGAATGGAGGGAATATTAGAATGCAAATGGATTCACACCGCATCCTCATAAACAACGGTGTTCATTTAACCCCCGACCCCTGCATTTAACTGCCCATCAAGTCATTTGTGTTGGGCAAGACACGTGGAAGTAGGCTGAGGGAGGCCAGCAGGAGTGAATGTGCGTGTCTGCGTGCATGTGTGGGCATCCCACTGGTGTGCAAACTTGTGGATATGTGTAGACTTATGTGTGTTTATGAACAAAATATAAGTCTGCACACAGATATGAGTGTTAAGGTGTGTGTGTGTACCCCTGTCTGTGTGGGTATGTGTATCAGTGTGTATCCGTGTATGTGTGTGTCCGTTTTTTGAAGAGTGGGTTTCAGAGTTTACCATTTGTAATGCTCAATTAATCTTGTCAGCATGCATTTACGGGGGGATTGAACACTTTTAAAGTGGGCCTGGCTTTGTCACTCTCTCCTTCTCTATCCATTACAGACACACACACACACACAAACACACACACACAGTCCTTTGGAGGACCTTCTGCAAAGAGCGGCTGATTAAAACATATTAGAGGCTCCTTTACCACGCGGCTCAGGCAAGGATAAAAGTTAACTTCATTTTAACCATTTTATACCTTTCCAGGCCCACTGCCATGAGAGTCCTTGGTTCCAGTGTCAATCTTTGTACCTGTTTAAATCTGCCTTTACTTTATTTTAGACACATTTCCTTGGCTATTACAAATTGTAATTAAAAACATACATTTCCCTCATCTCCATCCCTCTGAATATAATTGAACTCTACAACAAGGTGCAAAGGGACACCTTTCAGGCTTTAGTGAAGTCACCCAGAGTCCTTTGACTGCAGGCTTCCTGAATTTGACCCCTGCACTGAAAACCTAAAAAAAGGTTATAGTGCTGGTAAAGAAAGCAGAAAAAATAAAGGACAAAGATAAGCCTGTGATGGTTAGAAAACAAAAAAAGATTTTTGGAGACACAGAGTTCAACTCACTTGAGAGGTTAATAAAATTAAAGTTGAAATAAGTAAATAAATAAATGAATAATGGTAGATTCCTTATATTCCATGAGAGAGGAACACTGCATTTATATGAAATAAGAAGTATTAGATGAGATTACTTTGATGAAAATAAGATTTTGTTATTTGGTCTAGCTAGACATTTATCAATTCAGCTTTTAAACATTTGTAACAGCCCAAAGTACCATTGCTTTACCACTGCTTAACCTAATTTAAAACACTAAGTCTTTTCAGTTTTGTGAGTAATGACTAATAAAAACGCCAATTTCTTACATTTCGTGACCTGGAACCAGCAAATTTCTGACATATTGACTTGTAGAAAATTCTTGAACTGATTGTTTTATAATTAAAAAATAATAATTTTCTCTTGATAGAATTGTACAGTCATTTATTATTACTGGTGGAGTCTGAACACCCTCCACCCATCAGCCCTCCATGTCCCAAAGAGTGTCCTTGGACTCAAATCTTTCTACAGCCTCAGAGGTAAATATTATACAGTACATAATGAACAATAATTACAGATGAAATATGGTGGCCGAGTTGTCTGACCAAAGAGACAGATGATGTAAACAATGCACTTAGTCCTGCTGTTAGAGAGGGTTATAAGGAGAGAGTCAGTCAAAGAGAGTCAGAGTGAGAGTGAGAGCAAACAGGGCCCATTTTAAGAGGGCACACTATGTTCAGCCCCCTGTCTCTTAATCCTGAGCGTTTGTCGCGGCTAATTATGGTGGACAAGCCTCTTTATCGAACCTGCTCCTGCCATCGGCATTAGGATGCATGAGCTGCGCCTGTTGTTTTAAACGCTCTCATTAACCACACAAATCAGTGCTGTTGACAGAGTGCTTTTGAATTAAGCGTCTCGCCCCCACCACCGCGCGCCAATGCGTGCAGGGCCCAGGACAAGGAGCAATTTATAACACCATTAGCCACACTCGCCGAGGTTACAGGCATCAAAATTGTTCCCGTCTAATTATTCTTAATGGATACAGGGAGGGAGCGACGCTCAGGACAGCTTTTTCATTAGCCCTCAATCAAGAGGGTCGGGGGAGAGAGGGGAGGGCCAAATGTACTGCTCAGGCAAACGGGAAATCAAAAATAATCGTGTTTGCTTTTTTCATAATACAACACGAATGCATAGATAGAGAGGGAGGGAGAGGGATGTAGCTAGGGCAAGTGAGGAGATGGGGAGAGAAAAAGGAGCAGGTCTTGACAAAAGAAGAGTTCTTAACATTTCTTAGGGAAAACGTGAAGATATTTAGAAGTGACAGGTCGTTTGCTTTGGCTTTAAAGCCTTTGGACTAAACTTATGCTGGCTAATAAAAGTTTAAGATTTTGTTATGAGGTTATTTATCTCTGTTTAAAGATCCAACCATAAAACCATAACATAAAAAAGCAGTTTGTGCAGAAGCAGACTTGGCTTTATCAAACCAATATGTTGCTTTATATTTGTTGTACTATTGTGGTCTGCTGAAATACATATCAGCTATGATTGCAAAAAAAAGTCAGTATGGAGACCAAAAACAAGCACAATCCAATCAACAACGATGACTCTCATTGATGCTTATCCTTAGATTCTTATTTTTCTCTCAGTAACATAAGATAGGTAGCAACTTATTCAGGGGGAAAAGAATCAACTCTACACTGGGCCACAAAATTCGATCCGTTATTGGATCTTTCTACTTTCCAGAAAATCTGCATCAAAATATTATCATTTTGGCAAACTTTGCACCTGTTGATTGCAATTAAATCACATAAAATTGTTTTCTTTTCATGTATTGAAGTAAGCCTCATAAAATCTCTGTGCAAGTTACTATTTACAGTGAAACTGAGACCCCGCACAAACGGATGCTCCTCTAGAAGATTTAATGATCTAGGTAATGACTGCATGTGTGCAGGATCATCTGGAGGCATGAGTTTTGCTTGCTTCCCTTGCTTTTCTTTACCTCACGCTGCCTTAATCAACATATAATTTGCAGCCATAGCTGAAAAGTAAAACATTTAACCACTTTCTCATGATTCACTAGTGTGAAGGAATGGTCCTCGTTACAGCTGTGATAGAACTGTATTTCGTTAATGAAGCTGCTAGTTTTGATGAATAAAAAGGAAAAGGACAGCTCATCATTTCTGACCTCGTATATCTTTCGAACTTGTGGACAACTCCCTAACAAGTCACCCATAACCAACATAACAGTGACAATGGCTGGTTTAACAGTACAACTCACAGCTAAGGGGCCAATCATTTACCTTCAGACCACCTCACTTCAAACACCAAGGTATTCCCAGCATGCAATTAACTTCCTCCACAGAGTGCTTGATCATGCTGTATCTGTCATCTCCTGATTCTGAGGCAAGGAGGAGGAGAAAAAAAGGAGGAGAGGGGAGCCAAATAGTGAGTGTTAACCATCTTTTTACAAGCCATTAAACGGGAGGACATTACTGCACGGCGTAGTCCCTTAACGAGGACTGACATATGCAAGGGAGGCAGTTAGCACCTAACATTAAGATGCGGCGGCCCACTGATGAGATGGGACATTGTCCATGGGGGAGGTATCAGCGTTAATTAGGGGATAATCGGCTGTGCTCTATATCTCTGTGCTCACCACCATAACCAGCAGCCTCTCCCCCCGACGCGAAGATGATATGGTAAAAGAAGAGAGGGGGTGTAGTTAATTTGTAGGCACTGTAATTTAGTGCAGACTGGTACTCCTACTCTCTGCAGGAAGGAAAGGAAACCAGCCGGCAATACCTACCACAGGATGCATCATGTCAGGATGTGGCATAGGAACTGCAGTACATTAATCACTTTCCTGCTGCGTGCTATGCCAGACCTTTTCTTATTACTGATATCACATAAAGGGGAGGTTTTATGATATTACAAAATAAAAAAAGCAAAAACAAAAACAGCTAATTCTTTACTCGGAGGGATATTACTTTGCTTGAATTTTCCTGTTGGATTTCTCATATCCAAAAAAAAGTGTATTAGAATATGTTTTGTGCACGCAACCCAATTTCAAAGAGTAATACAGCAGAGCAAAACATAATAATATGAGCTTTAGAGAAATAACAGGATTCCTGGTTCACTGGCAATTCATTCACAGCTCAGGAGAGAAACTCCACTCGAGCTCAAACATCAGAGGCCATAGGAGGAGTAATAAAGTTTTTAAGTCATGTGTTTTACAACAGAAGACGATATACAAAAGGTATGGAGCGCTCAGGGAGGTGACTGGTCCTATATAATGGAAGGAGGGCATACAGCAAAGTCTCCCAGGCCATCTCCTTCAGCCTGCAGGGCATCTGAGGGCACTGAGAGAGATGGAATCGGGCTAAGCATCCCTCGCACTCCCTGTTTGGCCTGTAGCACTTTGTGTCACAATTGAGAAACAAAAGAGAAGCACATGCTAGAGCGCACACGACTGTGATGAGTGTGAGCATGAGAAGGTGGGAACAGTCCAACAGAGTAAGAGAAAGCATGACCATGGAGGAAATAAATCCTCATACAGATGACAACCATGATGGCATGATTGAGTTTTTTTCCACCACCAAATTTATATTGATATCTTTTTCAACCAATGAGCTTCTTCATCATGGTCGCTAGTGTTAACTGGACCAGGATAACATGCTCCTCCCCCCTTCCCACGATGCCCCTGGGCCACAGTGGTGCACGGCGCTGGACAGGCCAAAATCATGCCTTCCAGCAGAGGCAGCCAATCAGGTTGAATTATAGTCTGTGGGCGCCGGAGCGACATGTCAGGGGATATTCGGGTTGGACAAGGCGAAGCTTCCTTTCATGCGGTCAGTCGGTTCCCTAGGGATAAATGCCCAAGCTAACACGTGTGATAGGTTGGCTAAAATGTCCATCTCTTTGAATAGCCACAGGTAAACGGATGGGAAGTTGAAGCAAGAGTGAAAATTGCTTTGTAGATCTACATTAACTACAAAAGACTACCATTCAGGTTGACCTGTCGTTAGTCTACATTTATCTTGTTCAAAACATTCTTTTTTATTGCATGTGAAACCTGGCGGTAACAATAGATATGCAACACTTATAAGCAAGCAACGCTGTTTTTAAATCTCTTTTCTGCTCCAACAGTGTGGTTATTTATAGAGAAGACTCGAAAACGCTTAAATGTACAATTGCACAAAATTTGCATCCAAGGTCTTACCAATTCATCAGAAAAACAGATTTTGATGGCAAAAACAACAGATGGATATAGAAGATAATCAAGTGTATTAGGAATAAAGGCAGTGATTCAGCCATGCAGAACACTAACAGTTTTATCCCTGCACCCCAGTAAAAGGAGGCATAAAGCGGAAAAACATGGTAATTAAGTGTGACTAAAAGACAACGATAAGCAGTGATTAATATTCGATTAAAGCCAGAGGAATTTCCTTTTAAAGTAATTAAGCGTTTATTAATCCGATTTGTAACCCCTGAAGTGTCGCGGGATATGCTGAATGCCAAAATGCACTTGGCTCCACTTCTGTGCTGTTTCCAAACATCTTGAAAAAAAAAAGACAGACTGCCGACACGCCTGATGGAGACGTTTACCTTTGCTATACGCCACAATCTCAACCCAGAGCTGTGAACTGTGTCTGCCAGTCAGTTAGAAACTTTCCCCATCAAGGTTTTTCGCTCCACGCAGCACAATAGAGTATCAGACTGCAGGGCTGGATGACATTCTGTAACACCTTGAAGCAGACAAAGGAGGTTTGACAGAATCAGTGGATCGAGTTAGAAGATAACAGAAAAGGAGCAAGGACATGAACATATACTGTGTCTCAGTACAGTGTCACAATACTTTCTGTGAGTCCATTATCTGGGAGAAAAAAAAATGAAAAGGCATTTGGAATTATTTGAGCAAATTCAATAATACTTCTTATGCAGTCTTAATGAACCTAAAGTGACTTTATCCTAGCCTGAGTCACGTATTGAATATAACAGTAGGTTTAACTTATAAATCACATGGTGCAACAGCAGTGAGGTGTATCCTTTCTGCACAAACTGAACATTAAAGACACAAACTATATGACGCAGAAGAGTTAATGCACAGGCATCAAATTAAAACATGAAAACATTGAAGACTTTGATTGACTAAGTTGTATGAGAGGATGTTGATTAAAGAAGACATGCTTGTCACATTTTTTATTTCAGTGCAACGACTTGTGTGTTTCTGATAAATATATATATTCAAAGACGTTGCAGTTAAATTCTATATGAGAAGCATATGATGAATCCCAATCAACTGATGAATCTTGGATGACAAAATCATCAGTTTAGGCTGAGACTATCCCTTTTAACTTAATGCATTTAAAGGACATTTTGAATTCCATCTACTATGACAAAAATCTGCGGTGGCCGACCTACTTTTACTTGCAAAAGTAACAACACAAATGCAAAAGTAACAACACAACACAAAGGAAGTACAACCACAACAGAAGATAAGAGGACAGTTTTCCCAACGGATACAGAAAAGTTGTAAAAGTACGTAAGTTATTGTTTTGTTTTATAACTTAGGCCATGATAAATATAGCTCTTATGCTAATGTAAATAAAGAAATATAAGTACTATAAAGGATATCACAAGGTGACACCCCTACAAAGTTATATTTATCATAGATGAAGTTAATCGTTGACCTACTTGTCCAACTTTTCTGTGTCCGTTTGTATAAGTAACCTCTTTTAACTTCTGTGGTCGTACTTCTACTGTGTTTTGGCGTTTGCATTTGTGTTGTCACTTTTGCATTTATGTTGTGGCTTTTGCATTTATATTTTTGCTCTTGCATTTGTGTTGTAGCTTTTGCAAACCGTCTGACACCCACCAGCCACCGTAAAAATCTGGGATTCTGACCAAAACTTTGGGCTTCGTTGCATTCCTACAAAAAAATTAAAGTCAACTGGAAGATTTATAAAAATGCAATCCCCAGTTCGTCATTACAGAAAGAAACTAAGGGGCCGTTAACACGACAAAGGTTTTAGGGTGAACTGCAAAAAGTTTTGTTGCATTTCGGACTTGCGTTTACACAGAAACGGTGCTTCAGCCGAACTTAAACACAAACTTTTGAAATAGGCCTCCAGAGTTGGATTTTTCCGCCACCGTTGCCGTGTAAACAGTAAGCCAGCATTTTCAGTGAAAACACTGATGTCACGCTACACTTCGCGCAGGCACACACAACAGTCCAACAGTACCAATGTTACAATTGTCGTCTGACTACCGGGTTGTACATGTACTGATGAATCTGCTGAATCTGCTGACTGTTTTTACACAAAATGAGCATCTGTTGCTCCATTTCTGCACTTGGCTTTTACCAAAACACCAGATGATCTGCTCAACTCTACTTTAGTGGAGATCTTCCAAAAGCGGCTTCTGGACAAGATAGCTATAGCACCACCTACGGGCCTGGCATGCTTACTACAGCATTTTCAGTCTCTTAGCGTTTCTGAGTAAACGCAGATTTTTTCACCGCGTTTACACGTTTTAGTGTAAACCAGGCCTGAATGAGATCTGATGAAGAGTCTACTCAAAGCTAAATGAAAAGGAAACACCTGCTCTCAGGTTAAGGAGCTGACACTGTCAATACATGTTAATGCTTATTTGCTGGTTTAATGAGTAGTGCAACAATTTGTCCACGTCTATGATCAATTCTTTGCTGATCGATGAGCTGAGTGTCAGCCTGTATCAGGTTTCAGTGCAGTGTGGTACCTGGTGGAAGCTGTGAGATGGTTACGCAAAGGTTTTTGCAAGCTAAATTTGTGCAAAATCCTCAAAAAGTTTCAGCTTTTTATCTTAACTTGTTACCTGGTATTTAGTTCCAGCATCATTATTTGAATGTTTTTAGTTCTAAAGTTCAAAAAAAGAAAACAAAACATCATGAAAACAGTCAAATTGATCTCTAAAATCAGGATAATACTTGATGGTGGGCCTACACACACAAGTGATGAAAATCCAGGGGGCTCCATCTTTTCCCCTTGTGTGCCTTTTAATCTCTTCTCTCCCGTAGTAATGTGTGTGTGTGTGCCTGTGTGTGTGGTTGTCTGTATGTGGTTGCACAATGCGGTCATGAGGCCTGACAGGGCACTCCGGGGGGCACAAACCAGTGCCACGTCCATCCACCGCACTCTGCACAACGCCACGCCATGTCCTGACAGGGTCCCGCTATCTTCTTCTGCGTAATTTAACACTACTTTCTCAGGCTCCCTGGACAAGTGAAGTCCAGACACACAGCGACACGTTAAACACTGCTCATATGTCTTGTCGAGTCTGCTCGGAGAGTTTCCACCGCCTGACCCTTTGTGTCTTCATGGCTGGCAGCTGATTCAGTGTAACTTAGCCTGTTTTTACACAGTTTACTTCGGTTTTAATAAAGTGCTGCTTCCATTTTATGAGTCTGACAAAAATGTAGTTTAACCTACTTTCTTAATCTGATCTTTGTGGGAATTATTTTGTGTTACACTTTCCATTTCTTCACCTCATTGATTCTCAACTCACACGCTATCTCAGCTCCTTTTCTCCCTCTACCTTTGACAGTTTCCTGTAAAACAACCCTGATCCTCAGCCTAAGCTCTCTGTCTCTGCTATCCGCTGAGCTTCCCTGCCTGGCCTCCATCTCCGAGCTCCCTCTCCCTATGGCTCTCTCATCTCGTTGCCCTGCTTGACAGCTCCATCTGATCCACAGGACTTTCTGCGAGAATCTCTGGCGTTCTGCCCTACCCACAGGACTCTAAATCCCACGGTTCATCCTCTCAGGGCCTCCTTCCTCTGGCTTCCTTCTACCCACAAGCTCACAATGTGTGGTAAAGAGTTGTCGTTTCACTCCTGACTCGAGCACAGGTAAGGCTCTCAGGGGTTAGTACGCCTGTTCTAGAAATCCTGGGATAGCTGGACACGAAAGGTGAGGCAGAGATTGGGTCCTTTGTATGCAGGAAATGGTGTGTCCCCATGTAAAGCTTCTTGGTGTGTCACAGACTCCTACAGGGCCTCGTCTATCCATTAAGGTGGGGAGTGGGTTTGTAAGAGACAAAAGGCATTGGTTCTAAGTCATGTTGAGTAAGTGCAAGTGTGGGGGAACATTTCTTCACTGGATAAGTTTCTAAAAGTTTGAACTCAAATATACAGACTTTCAGTATTATAAATGTGAGACCAAAAACTCACACTAAGTATGTCTTTTTGCTTTAGCTAGTTGAAAATATCTGAGACATGGCTCAAATATGTCACAGTTTGATGTTGGGAAATATTTTGACAAACGTGCTGTGGGTTAACGTGGTTAGGTGGTTGGTTTACGTAAACTATTGTCTTATCTTCTGTAAGGTCTTTTATGATAGGGCTCAAAAAGTACTTCAAAAATATTCCAGAAACAGCTTCTCTACTGGTTGTGTGGTTGTCATTTTGTAAGGAGCATTGATATTCAAGTTACGTCAAGTTTGTACTGAATCCCCCGAAAAAAAAACAAAAATGAGGAGAGTGAACAACCTAAGGTCTTGATATAGATCATGTTGGCTTTATGACTACGGACCGGTTGTGCCATCCATTTTCTTATACAGTCTGTGTGTGAGGGATATAGAAAAAATAAGGGGGGAACACAAGATGCAGAAACAAAATATGTGTGGCAAAAAATACATGTACAAATAAACAATAGAGATGCAAATTTGGAAATGTACAGCACAATACGAAAACATACATTACCAAGCAATCCGACCATTTATCATGGAGTTATATACACATATGGTGAAAACGGCCCTATCTCACAATGACAAAGAATCCTTAAAAAAAAAAACTCCTGGATCCAGACAGTGACCCAGATCACCTCCAAAATTTAACCACTTTTTCCGTATCCCATTTTGAACGTTTCCTGAATTTTTTTTTAAGATCTGTTTGAGCTATGTTGTTCACAGACAAACAGACAGACAGACAAACTCTCCCAAAAATCATAACCTCTTTGGGGGAGAGAATTATTACAGAAATTTAGGCCAAACTAGTGTTTGTATTGAGAGACTACTCTCAACTTTTCCGAAGTCTGGTGTTAATTTAGATGTAGAAATGCAAAAAAAAAAGTTTATGTATAAAGAGGCATCTTTAACTTTATAAGCCAACTTCAGACCAGAAGCATCCTGAGTGCCCCATGCACAGACACCAGATATCACATTTCCAGACCTGGGCTGGCCAACTCCTCCCCCTTCTGGTCATCTAGACTAACCCCCCATCCAGACACTCTCCATCTCTCTCACGAACATACACACACCCTGCAGCCCCCCCCTTTCTTTCGTTTTCAGCCAGACAGCAAGGGTCCCAACTGCCCCTAAGCTCCTGTTAAAACCACTCCTCACCTCCCGTGTCACTAGGCCGTGTCTGTCATTTTGAATCCGCCCATCCTTTCCCGCTCTCGCACAGAGGGCCAAGAGGTTAATAGGGACCGAAACAATGGTCCGTGGCGCAGACACAACAAACAATGGCCCGTGGGAGCAGTTTGCCTATGGGCTGCATCATCTCCCTGCATCCCCTGCATGTTTCTTCCTCCATGTCTCCCTCCAGTTTTAATCCCATTTATCCCTATTTTTTCTTCCTGTATTCTCCCCCTCCCTAGCTCTTAAAGTCCCTGTCAATACCCGTCTCTCCTGGACACTCATTTATACCTATTTGCAAGGTTAATTGCCATTTCATTGCCTGCTATTTATTTCTTAAAAAGCCCTGTTAGGAGACTAATAAAGTGACTGTGAAGATGCTGCAGAAAGGTAATTACCACATACGGTTAACAGTCGGGCGGTGTAAAGTGAAGAGGATGTCGCATTGTCATTTCAGTGGCAGAGTTGAGCGTAATTGTTTCTCTCTGCTGGTACTGGGAGGGTGAAAAGGGATGGGGGGAAGCTGTTAAATATCCAGTTAGACAGGTGTGTGAAGCGGTGAGGAGAGAAGTACAACATCCTGATGGAGCGTTGATGTGATGAGTAGGTGTGAGTCTATGAGTGTTCAAGTGAGTTAGACTGAGTCATGTTTGCGCTGTATAATCTGTTTAAAACAGTTTGCTTGTAATTAAATCATGCATTTAATTTTAAAGGTTTATTACACCATATTACAAGAGGGATAATATGAAATACTGTTAAAGTTTGTTGAAAGCAGTCACTGTAAAAACCCCCTTGAATCTTTCATGGCTCAAGTTTGTTTTTCATTATCTGACAAAGTCGCTTTTTCGCTAAGCCGTCCATAATTTTCCATGTTGTTGAATGTAAAAATATGTGTCGAAGTGATCAGCAAGTATAGGTCATGCTTATACTTTTGCCATTTTGTGACCTACAAATACACCTGCAGCTTGGTTGCTTCTTAAAACTGAATTTCAGAGCCCGTTTACGTTGTATTTTCAGCAAAAATAAGAGAGTTAATATTCTGCACTCAACCAGAAGTGGGTATGTTAAGAACTCCACTGGTAAAATTTATCAGAGAAAAGTTATCAAACACGATTATTTTTTCCTTTTATATCATGTTTTGCACTCATGAATAATATTGCAGCAGGATAAGCAAAGAGACTCTCTGTAGTGTGCTTTTAGTCGTAAACAAGGCTTTACATGTGTTGCAAGCTAGTCAGTTTATTTGGGAAGCAAAAAAACAAAACAAAATCCATTCTAACCCCAAGTTTGAGTTAAAGACAAGAGGAAGACGTTAGAAGTAAGGGACTGGTATCTCTGACTGGAAACACAAGGTTTGTTCACTCAGGTAGTGACAAGCCTAGCCAATGTCGTGCAGCTTTAGTATGGCTTGTTCTTGACAAAAAGTTTCAAATTTGTAGGTTGCACTGCAAAAAACTAAAATCTTATCAGGTGTTTTTATCTAATTTTCAGAAGAAAATGTCTTATCAGACTTAATATGAGCCACATTCACCTGACTGGTCTGGAAAAATGTCTTGTTTTAAGTTGTTTAAAGACAAAAATGAGGTCTGAATTGCTTGTAACAAGTTAAAAAAAAATCTGCCTATGGAACAAGAGAAAAGTTACTTGTATTAAGACATTACTCTAGTTTCAAGCAAATTTTTCTTATTCCATTGGCAGATTCCTTTTCTTGTTACAAGCAACCCAGGCCTCATTTTTGTTTTTAAATAACTTGAAACAAGACATTTTTCTGGACTGATAAGTTAAAAGCAGCTCATATCAAGTGTAAAAAGACAACTTTTACTTAAAATAAGAAAAAAACACTTGATTAGACTTCTGATTTTTTACAGTGTAACCAGTCTGTTGAGTCTGGTAGCTTCTATCCTCAAAGTCGTAGCAAGTTATGTGAGTCTTGCAACATTAGGCGTGATGCATATACTACTACCAGACAACTTCAATCTAATGGTCTCTACAAAAAATGTTCATAGATTCCTAACAGCCTGAAAATGAAAATGCATCTATCCTAAAAGAGATGAGCAGTATAGGACAGGCGTGGTGTTAGATAAACATAATGCTTACCCAAATCCAAATTGAGTTTCTGTTTCTAGAAGTGCATCCCATGCATGGTGTTTAAGTTGTGGATCATATACAGGAGAGAGCTGATGAAAAGGCCTCAAACTTCATTTTTCACCTCTTAAGACAAAAATACTTACCTGGCACATCTTTCCTAAAATGGTTAGAACTTTCTCACTCTAATACCTTTGGTCTGCAATTTGAATTCCTTCAATGTCTTAGGACTGCAAAACTGTAAAAAGCAACTTTTTTTCCATGTCAAACAGATGTGAAGCCTCTCAGTGATGACGCTGCTTTTAGATGAATGTGAACTAGACGAAGCCCAGACAGAGACAGTGTGAGAACAAGAAGAAGACAGAGAGAGGGGAGAGGTGAAAGGGGGAAGATGGAGAAGAATACAATGAAGTGGCTTAGCAGACTGAAGCTTCCCAAATCCTTCCATGCGCTCCATACGGCGAGCTGAGGGAGAAAAAGAGTCAACTCTTTGCCTTCTGTTTGCTCAGCAGCCTCACCCTGCAGGGAGGCTACGGGAAGAGAAAAGGGGCAAATGTGCAGGCGGGCGGGATGGGAAAGGGGGCTGGTGTAGGGATACGGATAGGGTCGGAGGAGGTCATATTGTTGATTTCATTCTCTATTTTTCGTCAGGTCTGCTATTCCTTGAAGCTGCTGTTCGACTAATAACCCCTCACACACACACAAGCTTGTTCTGCACACACACACACACGTAAAGCCCAATCCTCTGGAACCCCCAGAGAGATGTGATCAGGGGGTGTCCCCTCAAAACACATCCTCCCACCTCTCCCCCCCTTCACTTATTCCGCTCTGCCGTCTCATTTTGTCAGAGTCAGCAACAAAACGGACGGTCAAAAAAAAAAGATAGGGAGGAAAAAAAGGGAAAAAAAGAGTATCGATTAGCCTTCAGAGCTCCACGTGGGCCACTTTTATCGATTAGGAACGAGAGCGCAGCAAAGCACCAGCCGTGTTCCGTCTCCCTCCCTCCCTCTGCCTCTGTCTCTCCAGGGCCCTTTGTCCAAGAAGAGAGCGATATAATGGCCTTTTGAGAGGGGAGTAAAGGAGGGAGGCAGAAGATGGAGGACAGAGGCAAGGGACAAGATGGAGTAGGAGGAGGGGGGAGTGATGGCTGTGGCGTCTAGAGCAGGATAGGAGAGTTCGGGCCTTGCGGGCGTGGGGGGAAGTGTATGGAGCGGCAGTGGAAAGGGGGAGGAGGGAGGAGGAGGGGGGAGAGGTAAAGAAAGACACCAAGGCGAGAAGAGAAAGTCTCAATGACAAAAGGTCGGGGCAGCTGGGCTTAGGGCGACGGGGACCAAAGGGAGCAGCGGGATAATCTGCTAAAGCCCAGAAAGGAGAGATTCAGCATGCGCGCCACCCTCGTAGGGCCTAAGAGCAAATTTGCACATAAATAAGGAGCCAACTTTGCTTTGAACGGGAGGTCGAGGGAGAAAGCATCAGAAAGGGAAAGAGAGTCAGGGAGATACAGAGAGGAGAAGTGTCGGAGCCACAGCTGCCTGCTGGCTGGTCGCTACTGGACCTAGACAAAGTTCAGCATTTTAAGTTCCGTGAGGGAACTTGTTTTTTATCTCTTTCTTATGTTTGAAAAAGTAAGCAAAGATATTTATCATTCACTTCCCCTCTTCCCACCTTAGTTTATCTCTCTCTCCTTAGCTAGTGGCTGTGAGCTTTCCAAGTTTAGCCCTCAAAGACTCGTCTGTCTTCTGTGTCGACATCCCTGGACCCAGGGGGACGTGTGTCTGTCCGCCTGTCTGTCTGTGAGTGTTTTAGGGGCTGCAGGCTTTGTTGTGACTGTGTGCACCTCTGAAATGCTGAGCCATTAACAGCACAGTGCAAAAGTACACTTAAAACATAATGACAAAAATGAGTGGCTTCGAAAAGGAAGAATACAGCAGCATTACAAACACTGTGTGTGCAAATGCATAAAATAGCTGTCAAACATGTGCTCTGTAAGCTTCTTTTGGTTTCACCTGGCTTGTTTTAAAGGGACTGTGAGGAGTTGGAAAGAGATCTTTAAAAGTTCTCTCTTCTACATATATGCCTGATTGTAATCCACAATTTGATTGAGATTATCAGTGCCAATATTGCTGGTTACAGGTTATTTAAAATTACTTCTTCTTAGCTTCCAGTTCGGGTTGAGCAGGACTGGATTTAATTTACGGCATGTCTAGGTCTCTTTGACAAAACCACGTTGGTTGACGAAGTTTAGTAGTGAGAAGAGATTAAACACAGAGATCTGTGTTTTTCTCTCCTAAAAAAAGATTTCTATGACTAATTTTGTGGTGATGGTGGACAACAGAGCTACAGCCAGAGCTAAAGGCTAATTAGCCTTTAGCTCAGGCTTTAACACTCTATAAAACAGGGGCTAAGCTGTAAATGATAATGTCCATCCCAACCCACATGCAGCAGTTATTCTTAAGTGGTCTATTCAAACTTGAGAGTCTATCAATAAAATAAAAAGTGAGGTTACGTTAGCTCTGCTTGGTAGATGACTGGCAGGACATAGCTAACCAGGATTTACTGATGTTACACATCACTGACATGTCTTAGAGCACCAGGCTGTCAGCTGCGCTAAATATAAAAGACTACTAAATTACATACAAACTGACAGTGTTTACTTGTTGTCACGTTATCCTACAGATACGTCGGAGCACTGATGTCGCGAACATATAGCCGGCTGCTAAAACGTTTGCTTGATATCATTTTTCAAACAGTAGCGCTACTTAACGGTACTGATAAAGACCTTAACTTGGTGCGTTGTATCCAGTAAAAAGTTGTCTTGAGCGAAAAAAAATTGTTTCCATCAGATCTCCATTTAATTCCAAAACATACACACTCTTAAGTAATTTACGACAGTGTGCGAAGACTCCTAGCCACAAGGTGGAAACAGATTCTCCTCATAGCATCTTTAAGTAGCTCACAATCAATGTCTCATTTGTTGACTCAATGCTTAGAAATCTCATTTAACCGCCTCCCCTTTCTCTATAGCTTCCCTTCATGTGGATATTCAGGATCAAAGACTTCACTTTGAGTTTACCTGAAAAGTGCACTTGTGCTTCAGTTCTTCCACACTCTTATATACAAAATATACACACCAGTCACATACATTTGCAGATACTGGATATCTATGAATGTGCCTTAAAATCCAAGAGAAAATTTAGAGCATATAAATCACAGGATTAGGCGGCTTTACAGTCTTAATTGGATTTGTTATTTTTTGTGTGAAACCTGTGCAATAGCTGTGTGTGTATCATCTGTTTAAAGGTCAAGTATGAATAACAGCCTCTTCTCTATTAGGCACTTACTGTATCATTCATAGTCCTGGAAACATATTACACACTGTCTGGTAATGTGTTAACATCACACATTTTATCATACATGTAACACAGCGTTCTTTACGGGCTGTGTGATGCTTGAAAAGGTGGGTCTGTGAGAGAGGAGCGAGTCAAGAATGAGTTGAGCTAGTGCAGGTACTTATCGATCAGCCTTGGAAGTTATGAACTAGCTGTCATTTCCCTTTCATGAACAGCTCAATAGGTATTGACTGCAGATGAAAAGCGTGTGCAAGTACAGGCGACCTTAAGGACAGGACAGATAGAAAAAAAAAGGGACGAAGAGGAGAACTCGGTGAGGACAGCATATGGGCCCTTGACATGCACGGTCATCAGTGCACACAGATGGACACAAAGACTGAGCTCAGACAATAAATTCACACACATGCTCCATTCTGTGTTATTTCATGTGAGGCAGTGACTGACATGGGCGCAGGAGTAAACATCCAAACCCCTGTAAACACATCCAGTAGCACATACATCTGGCTTAGAGGCCTAATGTGGTTCAGGACGTGATGAGATCACAGTGAGAACAGCGAGTCATGTGGAGAGGGAGCAGGAGGGGAGATAAAGACAGGGATTGGAAATGGAGGCTGAGGAGGTGGGGGGAGATGTATAGATGAGCAGCACTGTGGGAGAGAGGGGGGATTTGTGGAGCCAGCATGTGGAGACGTCACTGCGTTCAGGACCTCGAGTAGTCGTGTGTGCAGCCAGTGGACATTGACAGGCATGTGTTGCCCACTGAGCACCATCCACATCACAGACGCCTTACAAGGAGCAGATGAAGGGAGGGCTCCGGGCCTCCCTAATCCCGGCTCATCCGTGTTCCATGTTCTGCAGCTCCCAACCATGCTTAGCAGAATTTCACGCCAGAGTCTTTCTGCAAACCTAAAACCAGCAGCTACACTAAAAGGATAAGGCCGGGGTGGCAATAGGATGAGCAACCTTTTGTCACTCACAGACACCAATTGGTCTCTTTTGACAGTGGTGATCACATCTTTTTTTCCTTTTAAGAGTTTAATCACATTTTAGGCTTACGCTTTATTGTTTTAACAGACTTCTGGGTCTTCCTCCTTATACTTAATTGAACTTAACCACTCTTTCACTCATTCCATGATTCAAGTAGCCTAGTTTACTGAAAAGGAACCCATCTCATCGGCCGTCCCTGAGCAACATTTGTGCGAGGATGAGGCAGACACCGGATGGGGGTAAAGAATAGAATTAAAGAAAATCGGAAAAAGGAAGAGGAAATAATAGAAAGAAGGTATCGCAACCTCCCCCAGCAATCTACTTTGCTGAACAGCAGCGCCCACAGAAAAAGGAACCATGGTTTGAATTGCTGCCATCTGATGCCAGCTGATGCCATCCCTCTCCTAGAGACACAGGCGCACTGCCGCGGGCGCAAAGGGAGCAAATCCACACCAGAACTAAGTCTCCCCAAAGAATGGCGAAGCAGGAAAACAACAACTAAGCATGTTAGTTTCACCTCCACGAATATGCATGTGTGTTGGCAGGGGAATGAAAGATGAGTGGCCCTTTGCAAAAGCTAGACAATTACTACAGAGCAGCACTGTTATGCGGCGCACAAATAACGCCTCCCCAGGAATCACCAGTGATGGGAAGCAAATGTGAAAGCCGCCATTGGATTTTTTGTGATGAGCAGAAGAATGTGGGTATTTACTGCATGTTATCTCAAAACCCAAACACATTAGGGGCTATTCAACACATAGAGGGTTGAATCTTTCAACCCATTCATTCTGGGCATTTTCATCATTCTGTATGTCTTTAGGGCAATTTATCCTCTTTAGATTGGTTTTGATTCTACACAGTCTGAGGATCTGCATGATGAAATACTTCACTATAGTTGAAATCCTATAAGGAAATGCACCATTAGTTTAAAATCACCCAGTATATCCTGTGTGCACAGCCAAGGTACACTAAAATCAGGCTGATCTTTAGCAGAGCATTTTGTTGTTTGTGGGCCTGAAGTTACCTCCCAGCAGCCTACTCACACATCCTAATTACAAGATAGATAAGCCAATCCTAGCAGTATAGTGTGATCGCTAGCCTGTCAGCATCTCTGTGCTCAGGCATCCAGCCGACTGCTGAGCAGTTTACTTCAGCTTTGATAGCAACAGCATCAACAGCAGGACCTAATGGGGTGCATGACCGAGAGATCTGAGCGCAGGCCTTCCATATGCATCTCCCCACTGCATCACAAATCTCATGCAGCATTACCATGGGCCTGAGAGAGAGGGGTAAGCTACGCTACGCTAGCAAAGTTCAGTCACGTAGCATCACAGTAAATGGGATTTTTCAAATTTGTGTGTGCGTGTGCATTCTTATATATGTGTGTGTGCGTGCAAATGTGAGCCTCTTTGGGTCTGTAATTTGCAAGGACTGTGCGGAAGCTTCGCTAGTGTGTGTCTGAATGTGTGTGTGTGTCTGTGTGGAATATCATTATGCGTGTTTGTAGCCGCCTCTGTGCGAGTACATGGTGAGATGTTGTTTACTGCCTCTTCGGCGGCTTGACTGCATGACGGCATCCAACGCTGAGGAGGGGGGGTAAAAATAGCGAATGGGTGAGGGGAGACAGTGCCAGGCTTATATGGCGGCTAACTGGGGAGCTGTTAAGTTTTATGTTAATTGAAGGGGCTTACACAGAACTCTATTGACAGTTAACATGCCCTTCAAGGTGTTCTTTGTGGTTCAGCACTTCTGTCAAGACAGAGGCAGTCATTTTGCTTCACCTTTATTTATATGCTTGACTACTCAGAACATTATGGAACACTGTGGGGCCCAGTAATAGATGTAAGAGGGGGGCAGGTGTGTGTGTGCGGGAGGTCAGATGCCTCGCAGACGACCCAACCAGGTGTCTGGGCCCTCTGTGAGTCGTCCAATAGGGAAGGCTGGGAAGGGTAACTAAGGGTAGGGAAGGAAAGAAAATAGTAAATAAAAGCATTGCACACATGACTAGATGACGAGATAAGTAAGAGTGTTTAAATTTGTTTATTTATTTATTTTTTCAAAGGTCGTATGTCTGAATAAGGTGAAAGGGAGCTCATTTTTGACCTCTAACAGTCATTACACATGTTGGCCTGGATTTAATAATACAGTCTGATATGCACATGTCCCTGTCTGCATGGTTGAAGCAAAGAAGTACATTTCATTTGAATTCATGAACACACTTGAAGACTGTTTTGATAAGTGGCATGTGAGTGTCACTGCTATTTCATGTCTAATTGGTAGTGCATACATCTCAAGACAAGACCAGACAGGGTTTCCCACTCGAAGATCAGAGGACTCAAATACCAGCCCAGTCTTCCATCACGCCACCAAGGTCACCTGTCACTTAGCACCCCTAGACCACTGTGCATGTTTGATTTGGTTGACACATTAACAGACAACTGTGACATTTAGTACTGGATGCTAAGAAGACTATGCCCTTTAAACTCTGTCTTCACACTGAACAACCCCGCGATTCAGCTGGATCAGTAAGAGGGCACGTTTTTAAAGTGTAATCGCCAATTAGCAAGTGATTAAAAATGCATTGGAATCAATCTGTATTTAACATAAGGTGAAGCTAAACCACACACCGCAGTAGCCTCTGTAGCTGTACGGCCACCCTTGCACCCTATTAATCAAATACATGTAAAACTCATTATGCAACCGCCAAATTAGCATCAGCACTTTTGTGCTAAATGGAAATAACAAGGCTGTGATACTGCAAACATTGTCATTTTCGGTCAATAAGACAAGAAAAGACCTCCCAGTAAAGGGACAGTGATGAAGTACAACAGGACTGAATGAAGTCACTATGCTAATATTAGCTTGGTGGAGAAATGTCAAGCTAGTGAGGTGCGCTACATGGCTACGGCTAATCATTTAGGTTAATTGAGGTTTCCAGAAACCTGGGCCTTGCAAATTCTCCCTCTCTGCTTCACGTGACGGCTCCCCCGTGGAGTGTCTGTGTGCCAGTGCTGAAAGGGAGGCATCGGCTCTAATTATTTAACCCACTACTATCATGGTATGACCTAACACTAATTGGAGCGGATGCCAACTGATGGTACAGGCTAAGGTGGGCAAGGTTAAACATTTCTCACACCCCTTTCTACATGACCGGATAAAACAGCTTAAAAACTCTGGCTTTCACTTTGGTGGTCGCTGGTAAACTTGTCAATGGGACAGCAAAGTCCCTCTAATCCCTGCGCTCTTTCAGAGTCTATTTCGCAATCGTCTGATCACCTTTGTGCCCTGGTCAGGCTGGCAAATCAATGACCAAAAGATCAAAACATGTGAGTGTATGACCCGAAGGTGGCTGACCAGAGCTTGAGCACATACACTCTGCTCAACTTCAGTATGGCACTGGTCTCTGAGCACATGCACAAAGCTGCTCGTCGTGCAATAAAGATGATTTAGCACTGTAACTCTACCTGCCCACCACCACTCTTAGCTTTGTGTGCCTTTTGATTAATCATAGGCCGAGAGGGATTTATTGTATGGGGGATATTTGCCTCAGCGATTTAATAATGGTGGAGCAGGAGCACAATTAATCAGGAGGAGTCCACTCATGCCCCCCTTCTAAAAAATGTGTAAAATTAATGACTATGAATATGTATATTTGTTTGTGAGATGCTGGGTACTGTGCTCTCGTATTGGAGCTGCGCTTGTGAATACAGTGCTCATTTTGGGTTCCGAATATATCTATCTCATGGGTGGCCTGATACATTGCACTCCCATAGGTTGATAAAACTGCTTATTATTGTGTTTCAGATTCAGCAGCATGCATATCCAAACTCGTTGTGAAGAAAGACGCACACAAGTTGGCACGAAACCTCCCCTTCACTCCCTCAGTGTAAAAAGTATGCTCCCAGGCTCATGCAGGTACGGGAACCTCCTTCTCGCTCTCATAATCATGTACAAGCAGCCTGGCACTATAGAAAAATAATGATGTGCCATCCTGTTGGCTCATTTATCAGCATGTTTTACAACAGGCGCCGGGTGGAAGTAATTAAACTCTGCCATCATTACAATGAGCCAGGCCCCCCTCTTAATAGACACCCAATGAGACACTAGAGGCCTGCCTGGTAATTGTAGCTCCAACTATCTCTATCTCTCCCACTTCCTCTGTGCATGTGTGTGTGTTTGTCTGTCTATGATTCCCTCGTTTCATGTGTGGTTTTAATTAGTGAAGAAACAGAGCTGATAACCAATTGAGAATAAGAGAAGGAACAAGTGAATTAGAGAATGAAGGTTAGGGTCTGTGCTCTGCTGGGATTTTCTTTGACCCTTTCATTTAACAGTGGGAAAGGGAAATTAATCCAGTGAGAAGAAAATGTGGATTACAAGTTGACATCCAGGATCGCATCAGTGAACTAAAATTTTCTCATCTGATATTTGAAATAGAGCTCTTCATCATCACCTGCACACAATGAGTTTTTAGCATCAGAAAAAGGCGCCTGGGAAGAAAGGAATAAGAAACATTGTGATAAACAGATAAGGCCTAATCTTAAATCAATATGAAATGCATGCACTTACTATGTGCAAAAGCTCTTTTTGCTCAAGTTTACTCCCGTATCTATGAGGAACACTGCAAAAAACTGAAATCTTATCAAGTGTTTTTCTCTTATTTTCAGTAAAAGTTTTATTGTTATATTTGATATGAGCCACATTCAACTGGCGAGTCCAGAAAAATGTCTTGTTTTAAGTTATTTAAAGACATTTTTTTAATTGTTACAAGTAGGGATGGGTACCAAATTAGGTACTTTTATAGGTACCGACAGAATTCAGTCAAAAGTACCCAGTACCAATTCACGTAAATTGAAAGGTATCATATTTGGGTACCTAAATGCATCCTTATGACTGACAGCGACTGAAAGAGTAGGTGATTTTCCATGCTGGACATGAACACAGCATTGCAAGGTTATATATTGAAGAATAAATATGTTAAATTGAAAAAAAATGAGATTTTATTGTTACCACTTAAACACAAATAATACAGAAAATGGTACTGTTGAGTACGGATACCAATTGCCAGGTACCAGCTATCTGTACCCTATTGTTTTAAATGTGAAAGGTACCTGTCCCTAGTTACAAGGAATTCAGTCCTCATTTTTGTCTCTAAATAACTTGAAATAAGACATTTTTCTGAACTGGTGAGGTGAATGGGACTCAAAATAAGACAAAAACACTTGATAAGATTCCAGTTTTTCCAGTGAACAGCTTAACATTGTAAAGCAAATCTTGCTTGAATGATAAAAAAAAACCTACAAACGAGACAAATCGAAGCCATTCAGTCGCCACTCCTCTGATCGAATCAAATGACTCAAGCAGGTAGGACCGCTTCCACTGATGAATGTGCTCATAAGTCATATTAAAACAATTAAGGGTGCTTGTCTCAAGGATACATCAGCTATTAAGATGCCTTATTGGAAATTTACATTAGATCAGTTCCCAGCTCTCTAAACGTAGCAGTTCCTTCAACCATACCTGAACCATTTAGTATCACTTACAGCCCTAATGGTACAATTACCCTTCACCACCAGCACTAATAGTGCTCTAAAGGAACCTTTTGACGTCGGGCTGATGTTATGACCCCGATACATACCCCGTCAAACCCCCATCTAGCTCCCACTCCGATGTCTGCTCTCGGCCTCTCCAAAGCCCCTGATCTGCAGGTATTGATTAGGCCCGCGACCCCAACTGCAAGGCCCACTCTCTAACCCGATCCTCCTTCCTACTTATCTGGCTCCTTCCTGCTCCATGCTCGTTCCATCCAGCCTAATCCCATGATAATCAAATAGGTCCAGACTGGCTCTGCATTGCTACACCAATTAGCCAGCCAGCGAGACTGCGGCTAGTGATAGCGGTACCGGCAGAGGTGGCCGTGAACATAGTAGTATCCAGGGAGGCTGTAAACATCCATTAGCGGTTAACCGTCCCTACTCATTTTTCCTCCCCAAAGCTCTCTCATTAGTGCAGCGAGCCCTGACAGGTAAACAGCACTAATGGGAATGGCCTATCAATAAACGCCTCGTGTGTTAACAGGAAGTGCTAGCAAGGGGACCGCAGATACAGACCAGCAGCAATAAAGAGGGAGAAGCGGTGCATTCTCTGATATAAATAGCTTTAAACATGGGGAGGTGGAAGGTTATTAGTGATAGATGTTGCATCGGGGGCTCTGATTGTGTTTCTGGGGCCCGTGCTAAGAGATTGGATGAGTTTGCTGCTGCAGAATCAACTATGCAAGGGAAGAAGAAGCAATTTAGGCCAAGTAAAGATCGGAGGCACAATCTAGTGCGGTGAGTCCCAAAGTGTGGGTGGCAGGCCCAAAATGGACCGTTAAAAGCAGAACAGGTGGGCTTTGAGAAGTTACAAAAAAAAAAAAGTTGAATGATAAATTATTTGCTTTTGATTGTTGGCTAAATATTTTTTTGCAACTGTTACTAATGAACAATATTTATGTTTTGTTTCTTTTTGTTTTATTCTTTTATTTTTTTTTCTTTGAAATTTAAAATATAAGGTGATAAATATTTGTGGATCCCAGAATGTTTCAGGATTTCAAATTGAGTTGCTGCACTCTTATTTTTTCTAAAGGCTAATCAAATAAATATGATCCCTGAATCTTTGAAAGTCACTTTGATGTAACAATGAGAAGAAAGTTGCCGCGTGTCGGCAAGGGTGCTTCAAGGCATGACCTCAGGTATTTCCAAGGCTGTGTTTATGTGTTGGTATTGCAGCCTGCAGAGTGCATCACATCCCTTTGTGTTAATGTGTATACTTTGTGAATCACCGCTGACTTGAAAGAGTGCGGGAAACTGGAAGGAGGGAACAAGGAGGGACTTTAAAAGAGATATAGAGAAAGAGGAAAAAAGAGAGTGAGAAAAGGATGACAGGCTGAGGGGGCTAGAGAGAGATGAGAGAGAGATGTTATTTATGTTTGGAGCAGGTTCACTTCGAGTTCACCTTACCATGAGACGTCCCCGGGCGGTGACAACCACACTGCTCCTGATATGTGTGTCTGTTAGCGTATGCTCATGCAATTGCTTGAAAGTACATCCATGCTTGTGTGTTTCTGTGTCCTTACATAAGTGTGTGCATATGTGGGTCTTAACTAAGGGTCAACCAGTGAGAAGTAACATCCTAGAGAGGACAAAGCATTTCGAGTTGATGCACTACATAGTGTACTTCGTGTGTGCTATGTGTGTGTGTCAGGATGTGTCGATGTGTGTGTCAGGGGCCCATTACCAAGGCTGTGGAGCACTAAATCAGCAGTGCTACTGCAGTGGATAAAGCCAATGATACACGGATTACAGCCACACTCAGTCGCCGCTGCCCACATTTATCCAAAGCCAGACAGATAAAGACAGTGCATGCATGTGTGTGTCTGTGGGGGTGTGTGTAGGACTGTGTGTGGGCCTGTGGCAGTATGGACATCCTTCTATGTGTGTCCTTTTTTGCATATACGCTTAGGAATGCAGCTCAGTAGAAACGGTTGTGTGTGTATGTGTGTTGAGGGTATTATTACATTATTTTCCCGCAGATTCAAGTGTGTATTGACGCTGCTTGAGAGAGATAGTCAGACTGATAGATGGAGAGACAGCAGAGCAAGAGGTGGCTGTCATCATCAAGCAGACCTCTGTTTGAGCAGTGTGTGTAGCCTGAGGTTGTAAGCACTTTAAACCACGGCAGGCTCCAGTAAACAACAGACTTTATCCATGTTGCACTGAGTCTGCGTTCACCTCCATTATTCTGAAACACAACACTACCAGCACAGTATGTTCTTCATGAGATATTTCTAAAGCCCATCAGGAGTCAAAAATACAGCAATTCTAAGCACAAGTAATAGTTGAACGGGGAACTGGAATAACAAAAGGAAAAGTGAATCCAGAGGTAAAATAGAAATGTTGGTTGTTCAGTACTTCTCATTATTTCAACACAGTTTTTAGGGTTTAAGTCCAAGTAAGATCCTGTCTTCTCCATCCCTCCCCAGCCCAACCCCAGCTCAGCATTAGACCTCCACTGGTCTAATTACGCAGGCTGACCTCCCACAGGTCGCCTGAGTAAAGGCCCCCTAAAGATCAATATTCATTCTTTTAGATCTGTCATCCGCTTTTGACACTATCGACCACATTCTATGTCTGCTCTCCCCCTCTCTCTTCTTTATTCATCTATTTACCCCCCCTCAGCACCCACTGTTCCCCCACAAACCACCTTTTATCATTTTGTTTTTGCCCACTTGTCTATACTGTTTCTCACTACTCAAAAAGGCACTAGGAACATGAAAACTTAAACTGTCCAGCAATTTTTTTGCAACCAGATTTTTTTTCTGTCAAACGGTATACATCTTGTATAGGAAAGGTAAGCTTCTCACTCTTACCTTCAAAAATCCTGTCAAGGTGAATTTCCAGCCATCACATGAGAACAGGCAAACCAGGTGAGTTGATTTCTCAGTAGTAGACAGTTGGACAGGTCCACAATTATGCTGGCTGTGGATATGAAACAAATAGGGTTGCAGGCATTATAGGTTGTAAATCATACATGTTGCATCTATGAGTAATATATTTAATGATAACTTTGATAACATGCAGGTTTTGCTAGAATTGAAGTACATTTGTCAACTTAGCTTACACTCAACCCTTCATATATTGTTCTGTAGAGGACAGATAACAATTCAATGTGATACAATGGGGTGGAATAATATGTTATGATACTATAAAATAATACAGTAGATATGCTATATGCCACAATACAATACGATAAAAAATACAATACAATTCAATACAACACTGAGAATTTCCCCATACAATGAAATGTGACAAATACAAGATCAATTGTCTCATAGAAGTTTTCAAATATTACATTTTTTTTCTGTTATGTATATTTATTATTGATATTACTATTTATAATATTATGTTTATATTATTTATATTGATATTGTCACTCATTCATTTTATTTAAATTTCTTTGAATCAGGAAATTATGTTATGAGGCTCACAAAATGATAATTAAACTGTGTATAATATATGACTTTGACAATTAGCTAACGATATATGATGGGATGCTATGCTATACTATAAGATGCAGCACTATCCACCTAATTTCCAATAAGGTAAATTTTCCCAGCACTCCAGGGCTCAATTCATTTAGCTCCCTCTGCAGTAATGGTTATAAACTAAAAGAAAAAAAAAACATAAGTCCATTGATGAACAGAGAAGCTCTTGTGAAAACCACAAACTACACTGATTTCTTATTTTTTCTAAATGTTGTTCTATGTATTTGCCCAAAGTTTGCACTTAACTCCATCTTACCTCCTGTGACTCATAATCCTATGAGCTGGTTGAAAGTTAATTTGATATCATGGACTTTATGTACTTGGTATAACTTTGTTTTTATGGAGATTTAGGGCAGTAGGGCAAAAAGACCAAACAGTAAGTCAAATTCAAACCCTCTTCTTTCAACCTATAGTTCATCACTGACTTTGTCCGGGCCCGCTGGCCTCATCGTCTCTTCAGCAGTGTTATTGTAGATAAGCACCACGTGGCTAATGAACAGAGAGAGGGCTTGTTGAAGGTCAGCCTCTTCATTTAGGGGCCCTCCAATGGGCTGGCCCACTCTGCATGGCTAAACGCATCATCATAATAATGCCAAGGACCCACCGTTTTAAAACTCTTGCATCTTTTTTTTTGTCCATCGCCCCCAATATTGCCTGGCATACTTAACTTTACATCTCCGATGTATCCCCTTCATCTGAATTATGTTGATTTTCTCGTTGCTTTCTGAAAGGCTTTTAAAGGTCTTGGCAATTATCCTTTTTCTGGATGTGCTTAGAGAAGGATGCTGTCCATCCAGTGTCTGCTGATGATAGGGAAACATGATTTAACACAATCAGAGATGCAAAGCTCGGCTGGATGAGGGTGCTGATGTGACCGGGTGCCAAGGCCGGCCAAGGTCATGTTCATCTGCATGATTAAGGGAGATGAATTCTGCCCTGACCTCTGGATTATGCCAAAAGGAAGTACTAAAGTGTGTATGAGGATGCCTTTGTGTGTATGTCTTTAAAACTTGATAGACAAGTGCCATGATTTCTTTTTTCCTTTGAATCTTGAATTTTTGAAGTATTTGAGAGATTTTCTTTTTCTCTGTGTATTTAGTTTGTGATGAAATAATTGCATGTTTCCTCCTTTTGGACATTATTAATTTTCTCTGTCTTTCTCTATTCTGATTGTTGTTTCATCTGCTTTCTCAAGAATAACTTCCTTGCTTGTTTCTTGGTGGATATTTTGTTGTAAAGAAGGTCTGTCAGTTCATACTCCTCTTTCTTTCTTTCTTTCTTACTCCTCCCTCCCTCTGGTTAAAGAGGAGGTGGATATTGTCTCCCTGCTCTTTACTGTCCCCTCCTGGAGGGACCAGGCAGCTATGATCTAAACACTGACACCTGCCCATCATTCTCCAATGACTCTGTCCATCAAATCTTAAACAAAACAAACCTGTGTTATTTACTGCTGCCTCTTTTCAGTTGTCTGATTTATTTCCTGTTTTTTTAGAAGGGTCTCAGTCGAGGAAATTTCCCTGAGAGATAACCAAAGTTCTGAATAATGAAGAAATGGAAAGGAAACCCGGTGTGCTAAACTTTTATTGTTTTTTGATTAGAAGACTCTAAAGTGAGCTGTGTTTGTTCACACTACGTGCTTTTTTAACCCATCTACTTTATTGTCCTTCAGATAATGAAATGTGAGTACCATGCTGCAGGTCTTTGCTGAAAGCATCCATTTAAGAAATAATTTGTGTCTGCAATCAGGAGAGGGTGACAGTGCCCCTTTTAAAGCTGTAATGTACAGTAAAGCAAGTTGTATTGTAAGGTATACAGAAGATGAAGGTTATTTCTGTTGAGACTGAAACACCCTGAATCATTTTACTGTAATTCTTGCCCAAGCTCTTGTTCTTTCCCGGTACCTCCTCCTTGTTTCTGGAAGTGTCCAGTCCAGCTCTGCAGCCAGCACCCAGTTTGCCAGCTGGCTGAGGGAACAGCCAGAAGCCTTATTTGCCCCCCACCCCTCCCCTACAGATTCACCCCTATGAATACTAATGTAGCAGTGCTATCGGGGCTGCATTGGTGGAGAAGATGGGAACAAGGTGAAGGAAAGATGGACAGAGGGGGAAAGAGATAGGGCAGAGTGGGGGGAGATCCTCTTGAGATTTGACATGCCTTCACATAAACCTACTGCACCTCTCTTCAACCTGGCATCCACATTAAACAAAATGTGGGGATTATTATATTAGAAAAAAATATTTTGTTTTATGTTTTATATCATTGTCTCTAAAGAGGGGGGAAGGCAGAAAAGCAAAATAAAATTAAAAAATCTCAGGCGAATCATCAGCAATCACTCTGCCTCCCTTGCTCAAAGAGACTTGCACAGTTCTTCCCTGATGAACTCAGAAACAATGAATGAAGAAGGTGGTAAAAGAAAGAAGTGATGGAAAAGGAGGAAAACAGAAGTGAGAGGCCTCCACGGCAGAGGGCCAGGTGTCAATCACCTCCTCAGGTGGGCTTCCGAGACACACACATGCATGCAGCATGCTGCTCCAATATCTAGGGGAATTAAAAATACACGGGCAGAGAGGAGAGGTTTGAGAGCGCAGCAGAGACAGAGAGATGGTAAAAGAGGGAAATGGAAAAAAAAGGTAGGAGAGCAAATGGGACAAAGAGGATGTGCTGGGAGATGGGCCTGCATGATGCAAAGGTCGGAAAAGGAATTCAAAGAGTGCAAAGTAGATTCACTGAAAGTCATTACCTGCCACAAATTACCTGGGCAACAAGCTTAAAATAAATAAATAAATCAGTTTGCATCAACAACAGAGGAGCGCAGGGGAGACTGGGGAGATGCAGACGAAGAGTTGGGGGAGAGGGGGGAGAAGGAGGCGGAGGGGTGCAGTGGCGTGGAGAGGGATGAAAAATCGATGGACAAACAAGTGAGAGGGCGCTCGCAAAGAGGAAGCCAAAGGGGGGAAAAATTAAGCATTTAAAGAAATTCTGTGTCGGTGGTTTGGAGGGAGGATGAGAAAAGCAGAGAGAGGGGGGAGGAAGTGTGAGGCCGGGAGCACAAAAGCGCCTGAGGGTGGAGGGGAGGGGGTGATCGTGGCAGAGACGGACGGACCACAATGCCCTGCAGCTCGATAGGGTTGAGTGACCACATCAGGTCTGGAGGCGAGCGGCGAGACATGGGCCAAACCTGATGGCTTTAAGTCAAGAGGATTAGAGTCAGGGTCTCTCCCCTTCTCTCTCTTTAACCCTCTTTTTGTCCCGCTCAAATCTCTCACCCCCATCTCTTCATGTGGACTGCCCCAGTGCAGGCTGTCCAATCAGCAGAGGAGAAGACCAAAGTATTACTAATAGTCTGGTTTTAATGTTTCAAGTGGTAAACCGGAGAGCTGGCCCGAATGCTCGGCACCAAGGTAAACAGGTCAATAGTATTGATCCTGATTCTGACTCTCACCCCTCTCTCCTTCACACACACACACACACACACACACATGCACACACACACAAATGCACACACAGCCTCTCGACTTGGAAACATGGAATGCATTAGAAGCTTTCTGCAATGCACCGAAGTTGAGGATGGGGAATTGACACATGCATGCACAAAAACACACAGATATGGAAACATGTACACACCTTTTTTTTTTCAATATTCGCACATGTAAAACAGCAGAGCACACCCTTTCCTAATACAGTATTCCCAGTGGCTTCTACATACTAACACAGGCAACAAAACAGGTACATACAAACACGTATCGACTATCTCATTTTGTCATGTCTAATTCTACTTTGTCGAACAACACAATAAAAAAATACGCAGAAGGAAGGTGAAAACAGCAGCAGCAGCTGCACCCAAACACAAGGGCAGAGCGAGTCATTTGAATACAGATTCCTATTGTCCTTCTTATGTCAATAAAACTCAGCAGTGCTAAGGAACTAGCGTGGTCAGCAACATTACGGGACTAATTAGCATTTTCTTCTTTCTTCTGCTGGTTGATCTGTTTAAACAAGCCTGGGGGGTCCGCTGTACTTACTGTAATTAAAGCAAAAGGAGCAGCTCTTGCTTGAGAGAAAGGCACACATAAAGGCTTCCTCACCGGGGGGACTGCAAAACTAAGTATCCCAGAGTGGCTATAGTACATTGAAGTACAAGAGGCTGTACAATAAGTAAAGTTGGCAGGTTATACTGAGTTTTTTTTCATCCAAAGGGACTCTGATTTGTCCCTCAATATGTCCATACCTGTAGAGGAGTCTCTGAATGATACTTAGTTAACCCCTAGCCACACCGGGAGCTCTGCAAAGTTGCTGAAGCTGCACCCCAGCAAGGCAGAAAAATATTCCTCTTGGGCAATGCATAAAGAATATCAAAAAGTGAGTCACATTAAATACACAGAATAAGTTTAAAAAGGACTGAGGAAGGCTTTTTTTTTTTTGCTTGTCTCGAGAGGAAAAAGGAGGTGAAACAAAAGGGAAAAAAAGTTACTCAGTAGAAACATTGATTGGATTATGAGCTGACATAAAATAGAAACAGATAACTCCTGCCCTCTGATATCACTGTGTCATTTCTGGCTGTGGGCCATGTGAGCCATGATCACTGAGGCATTCACAGCACAGCAATGACAACACTGTAATGCAGCCACTTTGCTCCGGATTATGACACTTAGCAGGGATTGGATAACCCTTATTATGGCATTTATTTAAGCTAATATGAAACAAATTATAGGCTGTCATGACACTGATACCAGTAGTGTTTAGACAAGAGCTGACACTGAGGAACTGCTGTTGCGTGATTTGGCCTCATGTGATTGATGCAACAATTTCTCTGATGTGAAGTGTGTGTCTGCTCTGAAGTGTGTAATTATTTCATAAGTATGTAATTATTTCTGAAAAGCCTTATTTGGAATGAATTGTCCTCAAACTTCATGCTCATTAAATAATTTTGAATAGGAGCATGCCCTCTGATTCCCCACTAACCCACACATGCACTTAATGCCATCCAGGAGCAAATGAGAGAGTCTGCTCTGTGGAGCGGCTCTGTGCTCTCAGTCTTTGCTTCTTGCTTGTTAGAAATCTACTGCTGCTAAAACAGACAGGCAAAAAGTGGCGGCACCCAGCCCTGAAGAATATGCAGCTCCCATTGCTAGTTCTACATACAGTCTGTGAGGAGAGACACTGTGTTTTTAAATGTCAGATGCCATGTCAAAGAAGGCACCTAGGCCTCCAGCAAATTCTAGACACTATCGTCATGTGTTTTGTTATCAAAAACCACCAAAGAGACTGTAAATACTGTGTGTCATAGACTTGATTTCATACTCTTGAAGTAGCCTTATGATCATTAAACTTTTCATCTGTTAATATTTATTTCAACATCTGTTTCTCTAAGAGACAAACCCTGAAAATATAAACAAATCAGGTAAAATCTTTCAACTCCCCCAACTGAATTTGACTCCTTGATCCAGTGTACAAGCACTGACAAAAGTATGTCCTCCGCTACAGTAGGTGGCAGTATGCTCCCCCTCTGCTGGTTAAAAGTGGACGTTCGGTTGACCTTTGAAGTCTCATACCAAAACAACCAACAGACACATGAGCAAGAGCCAAACTGGTTGGATTTCAAACTGCGAAAACAGGTATACTTTCATCTTTTTTGGTTGCCCTCTTCCCCTCTTCATCAGTTAAGCTTCCTTCTACATATTCATTCATATTCAAATCTAGGTCAAAGTCCAGAGTGCAAACCGTGGAGCATGAGCAGAACTCATAGGTCAGTCTGGGTTCAGTTGATGTAAAAACATGTGGGAGGAGGAGCCAGGGTGGCCTACCCCATGAGCCTGGCTCTCAAGCTGGTCAACTTGTGTTCTGTATTGAGCCTGAACTATTTTTTAAAAACATCAAAAACATGCATGGTACAAATGTACAATTGTATCAGTGGTAACTGCAAAGTCCAAACATAAAAGATCTCATGTTATGACAGCTTCAAATCTCACTTCACAGAAAAGTTTCAGTTATTAGTGATATTTTAACTCTCATATCTGGATTTATTTCAGTCCCTGACATTTCACATCACATGGATTCCACACATAATACTTTGGACTTAAAGTAGATGGGGGTTTTTTGCAACTAGATATGCAGCGATCAGATCCTGGTATCCGGTATCGGCACCGATCCAGCCCCTTAAAGCTGGATCTGGTATCGGTGGGAAAGGATCAGTTCAAACTTGACACTAAGGCTAAACTATGATTAAAATTTTTCAATCAAATAGTCGTTTCTGTAAATTTTGAAGCAATTTTTGTAACCAAACTGCTGTTAAACATTTAAACACTTTCAAATAAAATTTAACTTCCATATGTACTTATTTTTGTCTTTTACTCAAAACATTACCATTCTTATCCCACAGCAGAGCGTGCAGGTTATTATTTAACACAGGTATTGGATCAGGATCGGTATCGGTCAGTACCCAAAGCCCAGGCATTGGTATCGGTGCCGGAACAGAAAATTTTGAGGGGTGCATCCCTATTCGCAACAATCTTTAAGTGATTGACTAATTTAAGACCTTCAATCTTTCCAATTGATCAAACTTTTCCATCATCAACTTAACTGCAAAAATAAAAAATAAAAAAAAAAATAACAAAAGCCCCAAAGATACAAGTGTGTGAATATATATATATATGTTTTGGGTATTTTGGGTATTTTGTTTTTATTTTTTTGTTCCACTGAATATTTCTGGCAGGAAGTCAGACTCAGCAGAATTTGTAAATGGCACGTGACAGAGATAATACAGCGACAATTACATGTTATAAATGTAAGTTCTGTGCACTACAAGGCCATAGGCTGTTATTAAAAGTAGCCCATACAGCATGCACTGACATGTAACTCTGTGTGTGTGTGTGTGTGTGTGTGTGTGTGTGTGTGTGTGTGTGTGTGTGTGTGTGTGTGTGTGTGTGTGTGTGTGTGTTGTGACATGTTTGCAAACACATATATGTTCATCGTGGTCTATACCCACGTACTTACATGATGCATGATGTGTACACATGCAAGATGTGTGTTTTTGTGCACTGTGTGTATGCGTGTATATGTCTGCGTAGGCCCCTTGGGAGAAACCCTGTCTTAAGTAGTGTGTGACAGCCATCCTGCCAGATCAAGACCTGTCAGCCATGCAACCCAGCCCTAGCCACATCCCCTCTCTTCCTCCTCTTCCTCTTTTGCCATCTCTCCCTCACCATCCCATCCCTCCATCACTGCAACAGCCTTAAACAAGCACCAGCACTTATCAGCCAGAAAAATAATTGGGAGGTCTGCCGCCTGCAATACGCTGGTCCTCTCCTCCGTCCACCCAGGTCGCTTCAGCAGTGTCAGCTCCCATTAGGGAGAACGCTGGGCGCCGGGGCAAAGTCTAACTATCTCTATCACTGACTCTCGTCCTCTGCCTGTCTTGTTTTTTTCTCATTCTCAGTCATTAATGCTATCTATCCACCTTTCTATACCTTTCAACCTTTTTCATGTACTAAACTTTCTATACATCTCTGAGTAAAATTTATCATGAAACTTTATAACTCTTAAATCCAACTAAACACACCGGACTAAAACTAAACAAACCCAAATCTTTCAAAATGTAAATAGCTCAATAAAATCAGTGTTAGTTTTGCTTTTTCATTAATCAGAGGCAAGGGAGAAAAGGAAACATGGATCTGCTACCTTTAATGGTCAACAGAGACAAGTGGGGAGGGGTTGTGTGTACTGGGGTGAAGTGGACGTTGTTGTGGGTGCTCTCCGGAGCATCAGTACGTTGTCACTGTCATGTCACAAGGCCGTCTGAGCGTCTCGTGTGGTCGAGCTGCCTGGCAAGCAGGGAGACAGAGAGAAAGATCCAAAGGGGCCAGCGGGAGTTGATGTTGATGTTGATGTTGCAACTAGGGATATGAGTGTTTGTGTGCGATGTGTGTGTGTTTCTACACTGAGGGGCCATGACAGGGACAGCGGTTCAGCTGTCATTCCGAGCTCCACGATGCGATTGGCCGGGGCTGACAGGTCATGGAGGTTCATGTCGGACAGAGCGCTGTGTGGGCGCTTGTGTGTGTCCGTGTGTGTGTTGTAGTACAGAAGGGGACGCCTGGGTATTAGCTCCCAAACGTCAAAGTCACTGAGCTGTGTTGCTCTAGCTCTACACATAAGCATGACATATCTTGACCTCCCCCAGCCCGCTGGTGTTTGGCTGTAATAACCCTTCACTGATACACAGGGGTGGGCATAATGTAAAAGCAGCTCCTGCACACTGAATTCAAACCTATTTACCTATGATACCCAGGGGTAACTGCCTGTATATGACCATCTACAGCTACACAAAAAGCCTCAAGGCACTGTGACCCTATGACCCTCGATTTACACTCTTTATTACACTGGTCCTCTATGATATCCTATAGGACCCTAAATGGTCATCCAGCACGTCACAATGAACCCTTTACAGTTGACTTTTGCATAAGAGAGGGCACTTACTAAACCTCTGACCCATTTCTGAATGCATTACACACCTAACTACAACTCCCACGCACATGTCCTCCAACGCTGGGATACCACTTCGCCCTTGAGCCACTCTCTGCCTAAGCTTTACCCGTGTAAGTCCAAGCGGCCGAAACTGCCTCCCACAATGCACGAGGTGACATTGAGAGGCCCCCGAGTCTCGGCGGATTTGGGGTATCCATCCGGCTGCCCGCACACAAATAAATAATGCAATGGCCGGCTAATGCAGTGGGCCCTGACGCAGTGGCTGACGTTGCCTGCAGCTACCTTTGGGCTGGAAAATAATTACCATGCAAAAGAGGGGGGAAAAGGGCCCCTATACATAGTGTAATGGGCTAAAATGGGGTGGTACAATGCAGCTGCCCTCCACGCTTCGATGCCTCTCTCTACTTCTCTTTCTCCCTTTCTGTCACTCTCTCAACTCTCCCTCTCCCTCTTTTTCTGATATAAACAGTAGCCACTGCCTAGCCAACCAGAGTTGCCCATTCCTCCGAGGAGCTCACTGAGATGAGAGGCTGTTAGTGGCACCAGCCTCATATTCATGGATACAGGGTTCCAGCTGACACACTGTCACACTTGTTATTGTAGATACTCACCCCAGGAGTTGGACAAGCAAAGTTACTTGTGTTGTTTACTGATTTTGAGAAGTTTTTTTATCTTGTACAGGAGTATCATTAGTATTGGCATTATAGGTTTGATTTAATGTGTGGGCTCTACTTTATTTCTAAGGGACATTTATCATTACATAATATAATTTTTGCAGGAGGATTATCTTTATTATTGGTGTGGGGAAGAAAGGAAAACCTGCACACTTGCTCCACGGCATATTTATGCTGATTGATTCCCCTGTAGGTCTTCATCAGATCAAGATTTGTTAAAGCTGATTTTCTGGATTTCGCATCATCATGGGGATTTTTGTTAAACCACAATCTTTATTTTTGAGATTACAATATATTTTTCAGCAATGAATAGTTCTGCCAGATCAGTCTCCAGTTTCCCTGCAACCAAGCCCCAACAGTGTGTAGTTTTCTAATTAGGCTTTGGCATTGACATTGGCCTCAGTTTACAGCGGAGCAAACAGACTGGTCGGTATGTTGACTAATCCAGTGCAGGCAGAGACGTGCTGACCATGAATAGAGGGCTGATCAATGTAGAGCTGTTTACACAGGCCTAACAGTGTTTGCTGAGACACATTTAAACACAGCCCTCCTGCTCTAATCTATCAACCCAGGTACAGGACTGGGAACAGTGGTGTCATTTATCTATGCACTGAAACAGACATACACAGTACGGTACAGGTTATGATGCACTCAAAGAAATATGGCATGGAAGGGATGTACATGCAAAGAAATCTACAAATCTCTTGTTTTTATTTTTTATTTTTATTTCTTATTGTCAGTAAATGATAGTAGCTTATCATCCTACTTTTATTTTAAAAATGGAGGTTTAGTTTGGGTGAAAATTCACATTCCTGTGGTGTGGAGGAAAGATTTCCATGGTGAAAATGAGTGAATTTTTAAATAATAGTAGCATAATCATGGTGCCAGCTTGGCTCATTTGGTACAGTAAGAGCTGCATGTACAGAGGCTACTATTATGATTTACAAACTAAGGAGGACCTGACTGCAGAACAAAACTAAAAGATTTATACAGTAAAAATCCAAAAGTCCAAAAAGTACGGACTTTATCAAGATGCAAAGGGGCACATGACATGGAGAGAAAAGGCGACACAAACTTACACAGAGAGGAGGAAATACAGAGACTATATGCACACGCAAGACAAGGCACAGGTGTGTGACAAGGCACAGGTGAAACTAATGCAGTCAAATAGGAGAGAAACACAGGGGCAGAAAGGAAAACTTAACTGAAGACGAAACAACAAACTACAAAATAAAACAGGAAGTGAAAACACACATGACATGAATCACTATGAAAAGGACAAAACACAACTCAAATATTACTGAAACAAGTGACAAATCTACAAAACACCAGGAAAACAACAAAAAGGACAACATATGACAGCTGACTCATCATATATTTCCTGTTTCTTTCAAGCTGTCCTATCAGAGTGAGGGAACAAGGCTTAAAAACTACTCTAAAACTAGGTAGTTGCCTGACAATCATTGGTAAACACACACTTAATCATACTTTACATAATGTTTTCAGTTAAAATTAGAATTAAAAAACTGTAAGATTTATGTTACCCTGCCGTCCCTTAGCCTAAAGACGCTACAATTCAAGCAGCAGCCCCATGTTTATTTCCCATCCACTGCATTTTTTGACATGCCATCCCAACGCTTTCTCTTCTGTCTGCCTCTTTCCTCTTCTTAGTTCTCATTCAAGGCATGAAAAGCCATTATATTTTCTTAAAACTGCACCATAGTGAAAACTTAAATATCTGTATTAAAAATACTTAAAACGATGCAACTGGTTGAGGTAGGTTTAGCCCAGAGGCCAAATAACACACCTACAGTCTGTGAAGAGGCATGTAGGTTTGAGTCACTATCCGCTGTCTTAGCTTTTTAATTAGTTGTACATTTCCCTATTATGGAATGAATAAAAGATTATCTTAGAGGGAAAAATATTCCCAAAAAATCATAATTAAAACTGACAAAAAATGATGTTGAATTCTCCAAATTAACCACAGAGAAGGGCTGTTATTTCCTCATCTGGTTTTGTCAGACTGTCTTTTGCAGCAGTTTTAGGCGCCCTCTGTAGACCAACAAAAAGACTGCAGGTTTAGGGTATTTCTGCATTCAGAAAGGAACAGACACTTGAAACAGAATTTACCAAGCTTTTTTACTGTAAAGACACAAACACTTGATTTACTTGTATGTTTTTAAACAATAATAATCACTTGGAACTTCAGCAACACTCTTTCCAGTTTTAAAGAAGTCACCATGTCCTTCACACCCTTGGTCTGTTGGTAACATGCCATGAAAAAAGTGAGGCATGATCTACAGCAGTCCCTCCATGCATCTTGACCCCCATCATCTCAACCCCACTTTCCAGATGAATGCAGTGGGATGGGGGGTTGGCACCATGGAGACCACAGGGCATCCTGGGATTGGGGCATGCTGCCTGCCACCAGGTCCCCTTCACTCTAGGGGCCTGTCAGTCAAAGCAGAAAACTTCCCTTTGAAGCTCCGTAAACTCTCTGGAGTGTCTCTCTGCCCCCACCCCCTTGTCTCTCTCAACCCCTTCCGGGCTCCACACCTCCATCCCCCTCATCCTCCCATGTGCTCTCTTCATCTCCCTCTGTTGCCTCCTCCCTTCCCTGAGTGACCCCCTCTCGAAATCCGCCGTCCACTGTCCCTGAAAAGTTATCCCCATATCCCCCCTTATCTCCGTCTCAAGCTATGCAATCCAAAAATTGAACTTGGAAAAAAGAGTGGCACAGAAAAGAGCTTAGTTTCACTTTTGCAAACCAAATAAGGTTTAAAATGGTAAGGCGTCATGAGAGAGTAACTCTTAAGCCCTGAGACAGACACGCAGGGTGAATCCCTACGGCTCGCTAGGTTCAATCGTGAGTGACACTGACGGCTCCGGTGTGTTTCCCCATTTTGGGGAGAAAAAAAGTGAAGGAAAGCTTGTATCACAATCCTGGCATGTGCATGCTGCTTTATAATCGCTGATTAAGACATAATTTTTACACAGATCAGGTCCCAGGAACAGGAAATGTGGCAGCTGTTGGTGTTATCAATTAGAGCATTGTTGTTTTTTCATAAATCTAAAGTGCGTGAATGATAAATTTGACTTATCAGCAGACAGCGCTTGCTGTAGATGCACGATGACGAGGTGTGGGGAGGATGTGCTAAGTGCTGATGTTAAAGAAAACGCTTTGAAGGCACATGTATCATTGAGTGCGGCTCTCGATACCAGACCATTAGACTTGCTGATGGCTTGTTTAAGAAGTGATGAAATGCATGTTAGATTTGTTGTGACTGGAACAGCTTTGTTCACACCTCACTATGGCCTAGCTTTTCCAGTGGATTTCAGATAAGCGCTCATTGACTTCCTGGTTACCCAAGCTAAAATTGTGCATGTGTGTGTGTGTGTGTGTGTAAAGGCATGACTAAACATTGTGTGCTCAAATGATTTGAGTCCATCTGAGGAAGTGTATTACGGTATATAGAGCGTTACAGAATTAATTGAAAGGGGTAAGACTGATAGCTCAAGCCCGGGGCTGCTGAATATGAAGTCTGAGGCTTAACTGGAGTCAGGAGGGACAAAGATAAAGGTGCAAGACTCAACAGTTTTCTCTCTGAGAAGTCTTGAGTCCTGTCCATTGAGATGGGGCAAAACTAAAAGTGTTGTTCTCTGTTATCTCAGCCAGCCAAGACTGACCAATTAACCACAGCTAGCTGCTAATTGTCTGAATCTTAATTAACACCACAGGCATGACCACTGGCATCACAAGAATCCAAGACATTTCACATCACATCCAATCTGCTCAGGAGCTTCAAACTCATTCTTCATCAACCTCAAGAAAAGGGGTAGGCAACCTAGGGCACGGGTGCCACAGCTGGCACGTGAGGCTATTTATGTTGGCACACAGAGAATAATTACAGTGAGGCAGAAAACAAATAAATAATAACATAACTATTGTACTATGTTCTATTTAACACTCCACAAGAAATTGAGCGGATTATAAATGTTTTTTCATACAAATTTGACAAATAACTTAATATAAGTTTAAATCGTGACATTAAAAGTGCTTGAATGTGTCCTGCAATTGCATCACCGCAAATCTCTTGGTCAGTCTGCCAGCTCTCAATCACATCCATTTCATAGGCAAAAAAACTATGTTCCATTTGTTCTTTCCAACATAGTTGGACAAGGGAGTATGGAGTCATTGCCAGAGATGGCTGGAGATTGAGGAATATGCACCCTTTGCTGTGAAAGTGTGGTATGTTAGGACATCAAGTGCGCAGTGAAAACAGTAAGTCAAACTTGTTCCCTGTCAGGGTTGGACTCTGCCAGGGCTGCCCTTTGTCACCGATTCTGTTAATTACTTTTATGGACAGGATTTCTAGGCGCAGTCAAGCGGCAGAGGGAGTCAGGTTCGGGAGTCTCAGGATCCCATCTCTGCTTTTTGCAGATGATGTGGTCCTGTTGGCCTCATCAAACACTGACCTCCAGCTAGCACTGGGACGGTTTGCAGCCGAGTGTGAAGCAGCCGGTATGAAGATCAGCACCTCTAAGTCTGAGGCCATGGTTCTCAGTTTGGAAAGGGTGAGTTGCCCACTCCAGGCCAGGAGAGAGTCTTTGCCCCAAGTGGAGGAGTTCAAGTATCTCGGGGTCTTGTTCACAAGTAAGGGGGAAAATGGAGCGAGAGATTGATAGACGGATCAGGGCGGCATCGGCAGTGATGTGGACGCTATACCAGTCTGTTGTGGTGAAGAAAAAGCTGAGCCAGAGGGTAGGACTCTAAATTTAACAGTCAATCTATGTCCCGACCCTCACCTATGGCCGTGAGCTGTGGGTGGCGACCGAAAGAACAAGATCCCGGATACAAGCGGCTGAAATGAGCTTTCTCTGCAGGGTGTCTGGGCTCAGCCTTAGAGATAGAGTTCGGAGCTCGGACATCCGGGAGAGGCTTGGAGTAGAGCCGCTGCTCCTCCGTATCGAGAGGAACCAGATGAGGTGGGCATCTGGTGAGGATGCCTCCTGGACGCCTCCCTGGGGAGGTGTTTTGGGCATGTCCAACTGGGAGGAGACCCCGGGATAGACCCAGGAAACAGTAGAGAAATTATATCTCTTGACTGGCTGGGGAACGCCTTGGTATCCCTCCAGAGGAGCTGGTGGAAGTGGCCGGGGACAGGGGCCATTGGTCTTCGCTGATAGCGCTGCTGCCCCAGCGACCTGGACCCGGATAAGGGGTAGAAAACGAATGAATGAACGAACAAACGAACAAACATGAAAAAAACTTCAGAGATGACACGGATAAATTGGAGACAGAAACAGTGGCACAAGTCATGGAGAAGGTTGCCTACCCCTGCACTACAACAACTTTATAATCTAATGTCTTCTCCAATCATGTCACAAGCATCCAGAATCAATTTTGGGGGTCTAAGATTGGACACCTTGGCCATTAGACAAATCACCAGCATCCATCAGCCAAGTGGATCCATGAGGTGGTGACTCACATGAAACACATAGAAAGGCATTGTACATTTGACCTCAGGAGTCCATTTGACTGCACAGTTTCTGTCTTGCTATCCCTCTGTGATGGCGGGCAAGTCGTTGCCTCCTCATTGCCGACACGTGGCAGGCAGGCCGGCTCATGGCCACAGGGCCCGCTCCTTTGAATAACGGCAGGTTAAGACATAATCATCTTCGCCGAAAAGAAGATTCACTTTGACCTCATCACCTCGCTCCCCCCATCTCCCGAGCCCTGAGAGAGATGGAGGGAGAGAGACGAAGACAAAGAGAGAGCAAATTACAGTGTGAACCCAGAGGCCAAAAAGAGACAGAGGGAGCGATTGAGGGTGAGGATAGTTAGTTCTCGCCTTTGATGCTTAACTCTCGTCGACAGTGCAAAGACAGAAAATCATAGAGATGTGCTGTGGAAAAAAAAACACTCTCTGTGGGTTGCTGTGCTGCAACCCCAAGGCTGCACCATCACTCTCACGTGTTAATGGGCTGCCATTTGGCTACTAAATCAACTGAGGGCAGGAGACTGAGCAAGGCAGAAGACAAATATCCAGTTCATTACAGGGAGGCAGAGGAGTTTAAGCTTGGGAACATTAAAAAAATAACATCTGTGAAACTTTTCCATAATGAATAGAAGAGATGGTAGCTTCACAGAGGCCGGTAGTTAATTCACAAAATCACACATACTCATACACGTGGCATAAAGGGGCGCACAGTGGGGAGTATCACTGCAATTGATGAAAGAAAATTCTTCTCATGTACCCGTCCCAGTTTCACACTTACTATTCTCTCTCTCTATCATGCTGTGTCTGTGTCTCTCTCTCAGTCTTCCTCTCTCTCTGGTCCACTAACCCAGTTTAAAAGCAGCAGCCAGACACCTCCTCCTGCAGTTTGTCTGGGACAGTAGACAGCCCTGTTAGTAGGACTAGCCTTCTAATGACTACATACTGACTGACTCTATGTGCGTATGTGCGTGTGTGTGTGTGTGTGTGTGTGTGTGTGTGTGTGTGTGTGTGTGTGTGTGTGTGTGTGTGTGTGTCTGTGTCTGTGCGTGTGCGTACGCACTAATGTAAACCTAAAACTACATACAGATGGAGACCTCAGGTCACACACTCTAGTCTTAAAGCACAGCTGTGTAAATGTCTTTCTGACATAATCAGGATTTCCTTCTTGTTTAGGACCTTTTTAAAGGCTTCCCTTTAATTGTTTTTGTTGGCCCCAGTCCCAGTCCGAGCCCTTACAGATATCACAATAATAATCCATATCATATAAGCCATAGATCTACCATCTACTGATGCAGACTGCATTTTCTACAAACCTCAATATTGATGAAATATTAATCTTATACACTCAGTCCAGATTTAAAGCTGTAAAGATGATATCCGTACATTATTGACAGCACACTCTTCACTAGTAAAACACATCATTTTTTTGCTCACACACAGTAAGATGATGATACAGAGTGATGCAGCTTTTATCTCATTAAAAATTTTGGCGGAGTATGAACCAAGACTGTAGCCCATGTGGAAGTGCTAAAAACTGCAGTTTCTTGAATGACCCCTTAAAGCATTTTTTAACCAAGTTTTAACATATTCACATTTACAAGTTGGCAAGCTGTAGGCTCAAGCCTAAAAGTAGGGGTGCACCAATCCAACTTTTCTGGTTCCAATACCAGTACCTGGGCCTTGGGTATTGACCAATACCAATAAATATTAATACTCATGTTAAATAATAAACTGCGTGCCCTACTCTGGGATAAGACTGGTAATATTTGGGGTAAAAGGCATAAAATGAAGAATGATTACTGAAGTTAATATTTATTTACTCTATAAAATATTCAAATGTTTACCAGCAAAATGACGCTTCTGAATTTTAAGAAATTACCATTCAATTTTAAACTCTTTCACCCTGTAGACTGGTAGTGTAGTGAAAAAAAAAAATCACATAAAGTGCATCAGAGGTAACACTTCAAATCAAGTAGCCGAGAGTGCCAGTTGAGCTGGCTGCCTGGATCGGCACCATAAATCAGCCCTTTCCCACTGATACAGATCCAGCTTTGAGGGGCTGGACTGGACTGATACCAGGATCTGCATAGGTGCACCCCTAGCTCAAAGTCCACCTGGACCCCGCCTTTTTTCCGCACAACACCTCAGCCATAGTTATGTTGAGTTCAGTATTTCCTATATGGGACCTAAAGATGACATGCTTCAAAACTTTGCTTCAGAAACAATCAAGTCTGTTGTATAAACACCAGCTCAGGAAGAGCAAACAAACTAGAAACTCCAAAGTGCGAACAGGATACCTGCTCGTGAGAGATACCACCAAAGTTCAACCATTTCCACATGCTCGAGGCTGCTTTCTGAAACTTTTAAACATGTTTCTGCACTAATGGAAAAAAAAACAGATCTGTCAGTCATGGAAGATAACTTTGATTTATATATCACTCATCAATTACAAAAATGTGTCTCTTTTCAAATGAAACAATATTTATACTCAAAAATACCCAATACGCTCTCTCACAGGAGTAAAATGCTACAAAAACAGAGACCAGCACAGAAGAGATGAACCTGTTTGAACAGTCTAACTCTAGCAGGTAAACAGGGAAAAAGAGCAGAGTTAAAAAAAATTATATGACTTGTAAAAATCAGGACTCAAATTTAATTTTTTGATTGAAAATAAAAAAATCAGAATTTTAACTTTTTCCTGTGAATTCTGAGATGTACGGTACATTTCAAAAAACTGCCAATGCAAGCATATTTACATTTAAGGAATTAAAATGCAAGTTCATTTAATTGGCATTTAGACACATTAATACTGTGAGTAAATATTAATCAACTTTCACATTTACATGAGACACCTAACTTGAGTTTCATATAAACATAATGCTTGAATAACAAATCCTACTGCAGTGTTAGGATTCTCCTGGTCAATGAGTTGAGCTGCTCTAAATCCTCATCATTCACAGAGAGAGTGGGGAATCACTCATGAATATATATACCAGACAAACAGCATTTAGGATTCAAGTGATTTGTCTTGGCATTTTAAGTTTCAATTGTCTCCAAGCAGGAGGTCAATCTACCCAAAATATTTCTGCCCGTCAGTGTGTAGATATGTTGGAGAATGCATTATGGCACAGGCACAGATGTTCAGGGAAATACCACTCAGTCATGTACATATAGATGTGGTTAGCCACTGATGAGGGTCAATTTTTAAGATAATTGATTTTTATCTCCTTATTACTTTCCCCACCACTCTCTCTGTCTCCCCCTTTCGCTTCCTCTGGCTTCATCTGCAGTTCGTCAATAGGCTTCATAGCAGTGTTCAATCCCTTATTGCCTCAGAAAGGCCTCGATCAAATCCCAATCAGTCACCCGTACCTCCCATCAGCACCCTACTATGGCCAAGCTCCTCACACACACGTTAAAACACAGATTCAGATGATAAATGAGGATTATAAACACAACACTTGTCCACTATTATACACACCTTTGTTATTATTAAAGAACGCCTGATTAATCAATATGTCTGGCAACCATATACTCATTAATTTCAAATACAGTGAAAAGGGTTAGTTCCTGTTTAACAGAGCAGAGCAAAATAGACAAAGAGTGCCTTATTTTGTTTTTAAAAGATTAAGTGTTTAGTTTTTAGAGCGCTCCTTTTATGGGATCTAAACAGCTCCTTGCTGTAGTTGCTAAAAACTTTCTCTTGACATGACATGATATGATATCAGCATCATCATCATGTTTTATTCAAATCCTCTTTTTAATCTATCTCAATGCTACATGATCCATTTTGTATAATTCAGAGGGTTAATCAATACTTTATTTCCACACTGGAGGGTATAACACAAGCACAAACTCCAGAGTGATCAGACCTCTGAATACCAGACTTCCTCTCTTTCTACTTTCTCTTTTATGTGCTTAAATCCCATATTTACAGAAGATGAAAACTGGTGATTAAAATCTAGACAGTAGACAGTTGGGGATAAATGGTTAACTACTTCTAGAGAAGTTCATTGAAGTGAAGATTTACAAAGAGATAATGTACTGTAAAGTTTGTTGGATCAATTCATAAGTGAGTTATTCCAACAGCTCTAAAAGTAGCTGGTTCCATGATCTGTCACACTTCCTTTAATCTTAACACTTCAGTTGATGATCAAGCTACAATAGTAGCCCGCAGGCTCGAAAAGATTCACATACATGCTGACATTTCTGTCTTATATCAGCTCTTCTTCTCCTCTGAACTTTGCAAATGACACAGTTTTAAACATAAATGTGGTGGTAACTTTCAGCACTGTTGCTTTAATCATAACCACTTTAGGTCCCTAAAACCACCATAGGGTTTTGCCACAGTGTCAACAGGCAACAGTAAAATGTGCAAGACATCCTCCCACTGATTGTGTGATCAAGTTGAGGTACTATAAGGTGCTGACCAATATAAATAAAGGATTTAACACAGCTGGGTAATACTTTATATCACGATAAATATATCTTGTCTTTTTTTTAATCAATTCAATTTAGTCTTTGATCGTTTTTTTCATTAACTTTAATATTGTTGCATTTAAAAATATATATTTTGCAAAAGTGCTCTGATTACAACGTCTTTGATACAATTCTAATTGGTTAAATTACTAAATGAAACCCAGGCCAAGTCCATCTATGGGAATTGTGTTTTCCTAACTTTTCACAACACCTGGATGAAAGTGATTCTAATTTCACACAAAAGTTTTCAACATCTGATTCTAAAAATTTGTTCCAAATTAAATCTAATACTTTGTGATTATTTTGTATTATTAAATTAGATTGAAGAATTCTTTGACATTTCAAAACATCCAATGTTCAAAATGATCTAATCTGATACAAAATTTGAATCAAAATACTCAAAAAAAAAACAATTATTATTTGGTATCATCAGGAGGATGTTTTACTGGAAAAATTTGTTAAAATCTTTATCAATGTACAAATATTTTTTTTAACTCACCTCAAAAGAAATCCTTTCTTTATTTTGTAAACTTAATCATTTCAATCCTTTCTGAGGACTCTTATGTAAATACACCTTACAGACATAAGCCTCCACCACACACACACACACACACACACACACACACACACACACACACACACACACACACACACACACACACACACACACACACACACACACTCTGTGTCTTCCCCTCTGAGCAGCCCCACCCATGTCCAGCTCTCACAGTCCCAGCCAGCACCCAGCAGCCATGTTTTGTCATCATTAAACCTGCACTGCTCGTGCTGCTTTCCTCGATACATGTCACCTGCATGGGGTTGCCACCACCAGCAGTGGAGGGGTTAACTCTATTTTGTCCAGGACCTCATGCCTGTGTGTGAATATATGAGTGTATGTATGTTGTGCATGTGAGTGTGTGTGTATTTCAGTCCACTTTGTGTACCACACAGACGTGTGTGAGTGTTTGTTCCCTTGTTTATGTGTGTGTGTCCATGCAGGACCGTGGCCTGCTCTTTGCATGTGCGTGTGTGTATGTGTGTGTATGTAAAGGAGAAATTTGCCTGTCCTTGCCTAAGTGAATGGCTAGGATTAAGCTGACAGCCCACCTTAGTGATGGCGAAATAATTGGTTGTTCAGCTCTGTCCTTGTCAGAGCGCTGACAGTTCTGCAGATGTCCTGTGCGGTTCTCCAAAGGTTAGGCTCAGCTGGGGCCGCCATTCATTAATCATTCCGCTCTGACAGTGCACCGAGCAGCCTGCAGCTGCCACCCCGTCCCCCTCAATTTCTGTCACCGCCTTGCACCACCACCACCGATACCCCCCCACACACATACACACACCCACGCGCCCCCCTTCTAGGTCTCCCACCACCCCCCCATTGGTGTGTGTATGTGTTTGTGCTCCCGTTGTCCACACAAACAAGTATGCTTAAACATAAATTTGCATGAAAAGTCAAGGGATGTATACAAGCAACAGCGTGCCCCCTACATGAGAAGTGTGAACTGGACAAGCAGTGAGGTAAAGATGTAAACAAAGCACACAAGCAAAGAAGGAAGTCTTCTCTGCTAATGATCCAACTTGCTCTTCTTTATGTTTAAGGCTCGGCACAGTAGACAGTGAATGACCGACTTTTTTGTGTGCATGTAAATAAGCATGCAAATCCATCCATACATTGTTAACACAAAAATGTCTGAATTTCCTGTTGCTCTTTCCTAAGACATTATCCAGTCCAGGACTTCAAACATTGGCATTAACCCTTACAGACTATTACCAAGTGATTCATCATGGATAATGGTCCTCCTGAAGCAGCGCCAACTCTGCACTGTATATCGAGACTCCAGCATAAGATGCTTTGGTAACCAATGTTTCATGAAAAATAAATAAAGGCTTTATTTATTTAAAATGTGTGTGAACTTGTTCAATTTCAAACACCCGTCTCAAAATGACAACCGTGATCTATGTGAGGTCAGACACACACACTAAAATTACCTCTCAAGTGTGCTAACAGTTCTGACCATGTCAGCAACATTGTTCTGACCCCTTTCCCTTGTTCACTATCTAACGACCCCCTCAACCTATTTTGTCCCTCGTTCCAACCCATTCTCTCTCCTCCGCCTCCACAAGTCTCTCAGGAGTGAGGTTTCCATCACAGCCTTAGGTACGAGGGGGTGGGGGGGTGGGGTGAGAGAAAATGTAAGAAGGTACAGAGGGAGGAGGAGGAGGTGGTGGTATGGAGGAGTCTACTGGGCACTAAGTGGTGTGAAGAACTGAGATAAATCCTCCATTATGGTCTACCTGCTCCTCTGTATTGATTAACAGTGAGCTGGAGACAGGAGGCCAGCAGCTGTGAGGAAAAACTCTCTGTGGTCAGAACCATTGTAGTAGTTTGACAAACGTTTGCTCAAGGAAATAGACCCACTGTGTTATCTAGAAAGCGTAAAAGAAATGTGACATACTTTTCCTGGGGATTACATGCAATAAAAAATATCAGTTTAACAAAAAATATGTAAAGCAACTGCTAAATTTGCATTCCACCACATTTTATTCTTCCTATTGATCAGCATTCAAACATAAGGATTGTATTTTTGAGTTAATCACTTGTCTTATTAAAATAAATCATATAAATGTGAACAAGTTCTAAAAATACTATGCAAGGATTACCAGTTTGACGTACCATATAAGACAAGTATGTATAAGATGTGAGTCATTATCACATTAATCCCCATCACTTCATTCCCTCAAATTTTCTATTGCATGGTCAACAGCCTGAAAACCTGACCAAAGTCTTACAGGCCCTATTTATGAGTTCTTCTTTCTTTAATCACTTTACAACCTCTCAGAGTTACTCATGACCCTTGAGGAAACAGTAGCTCAGTCTTAGCTAATAAACCTGATGGTTACTGGATTGAGTCTAATTAAAGACTACAGCTGGTTGCTGGAGAAGAGCCTACAGCTGGGTCCTTGAGCAAGGCACTAAACCCCCAGGTTTAGAGGGGAATCTATTAGGGTAACAGCCCCCTTACTCTAATATCTTCCCTTGCAGCATGCTAATACTGTTAGTACATGTGTGTATTTCTGGCCTATGTGGGTGTAACATGGTTAACTGTGAAATAAATCGTTTTTCCTCAGAGATTAATAAAGTGTATCTTTGATTCCTTTTTGTTTTGTTTTGTTTCAGTTTCATCTTCTTCATTGGGCCATATATTTGTGTAGGAAGCAGCTGGTTTAAGTTAACTAACCATGTAAAAAGAAGCAAATGTTGCTTAATCAGTAACTAAATGATATTTACCAATTGTAATTGTTTGGACCTTATGGTGCACAACATGGTTTAGTCTCTTTTTGCTAACGCAGTGATGAAAAATCCCCACAACAGTTCACTTCTATTGGCATGTCACTTTGTGTATGCTGGCTTTACACTAAAGCAGAGCAATATTTGGAAGAATGAGAGCTGCCACAAACCTGTGGATGACACTAAATTTTAGAAGCTATAGAAACTTAAATGAAAAGCAACCAAACTGGAACTTCTGAAAAGTGCAAATACATTTGCATTAACTGGTGATCCTGGATGTCAGTAAGTAATCAAAATGATCTCAAGAAAAATTGCACGTCAATGACAATAATTAGACAGTTTGTGCATGCATCATGTGCATATTTCTTCATATTTAACCGAGTGATTCTATGAATGATTAAACTCTGAATTTAGCACAATAAGCCCTTTGGAAATGTCTTAAACCTTGAAGCCATGGTTATTGACCACAGTAGTTTAGCAGTGCAATGTTTAAATAATCAATCAAAAAAAAAAAGTAAAGATTAAAAGAGTACATTTTATTTCATTAATTCAATGCACAAATCAAAGAACCACAAAAAATTGCTAATGAAGTTGGTATAAACTAAAAAAAAAATTCAAATACAAATTATTTGAATTTTAAACATGTTAGTAAAAATGTGAGATACCAAAACTGCATAAAAATCAGGGATTCATCTTTTTTTCTTTTTGTTTTTAAATGTTATTAAAAGATAAGAACAGCCATACTTCTTTTTCTTGTAGAATTTTAGTAGATTTCTGCCAGTCTATCAGTAACTGTATTATTGCACTGGTTTGTTTTCACTTCTACTCAAGGTTATGATCTGATTTGAAAGATTAATGCTGATATTGAATGCATCTGATTTCACAGGTTTTCCATGTTACCTTTAGTGGATTTTTAACTGTGTTGTGAATGTACAACAGCCTTGCAAGCCATACGTAACAGGGTGTGGAAAAAAAGAGGTGTTTTCTGCAGCTGGGCAGCAGAAGGTCAGATCAATAAATGAAAAAATGGTTGCTTACAGAATATGCTCCTGCAGCCTCCCTTTCTAATGCTTACTTAAATGTTAAAGCAACACTATTAATGCTTTAAAAACTGCATGTGCCTTTAGTGCTTTGGCCTTTAAATAAAAGTAGGTGTATGCCCTTAGACTGAAACAAAGAGGTGGATAAATTAGTACTTTTTACTGGCCACTTGTACATGTTTCTGAATGGATGTCTGTGTACGTCTTCGAGCTAGAGCCTTGTAATAATAACGACCTCTGAGTGAGTAAGTGCTGCTCAACTTACTATCATTGAAGTATATGAATGTTGACTGTTCATATAATAATAATAATAATAATAATAATAATAATAATAATAATAATAATAATAATAATAATAATAATAATAATAATAATACATTATATTTATAACAAACCTTTCCTGACAAGAAATCTGAAAGCGCTACAAGCACACAGTAAAAGGAAACAGTAGAAACTGTCAGCTCCATATAGTCAGCTCATTAAGTCATGCTGATTACTGAACTTAATGTTTTTTTTATGTTCATAACACAAAAGCCATCAATGACACAAAGCATTCAGTAGTTAACTCTTAAAACCAATGGTTTAATTTCAAAGCCCATATTGACCTTCCACCTACACATCTATTTACTCTTTAAATAGCAAATGTGTTCTCAAAACCATGGTGGTCTAAATGCTGACATCAGCTCAGAGACAGGGGGAGGGCTTTTTGTTACCAAGAGGAGGTAGGTAGGGTGCCTTCTTGTGCAACTCACAGGAAATTCCCTTTTTCAGTCCATCAAAACAGCACTTTTCCCTGGAGACAAAAGCAGCCACAGAATATTTACCTCCACAACAAAACAGATGTGGGTATAAACAGTTTAAGAGTAGTGACAGGAGAGCCCATCTCTTTATCGCCTCTTCCACAAAAGTTAATTTTTCACTAACATGCGATGCTGTAGGTTTGACTGTTCCCCCTGCTGAATGCAAGAGGAATAGAGATTTATAGTATTAATATTCCATACATTATGACCATGCCATTGGGGTGATATTCTGGCAATTACACTAATGAACTCTCAGCATACAGTGCCCCGTGTTAACATCACAGCTTGAGGGTGGACATTCTTTAAAGCTCTAATCTATCTCGCCAAGTCTACAACCCTACATCCATCCATATCAGTCATTGCTTAGCATGATTATATTAAAGCAGCCTTCTGCAGGCGCAAGGACATCGAAAACTAGAAGACATATCACCTCGACCAATAATGGGCATGCAAAAAATGACGGATTCTTCTGCAATTCAAAGGGAAACATAGCAGGGAGTATCATTGATTTGCCCCTCAGAGATTACCTATGTATCATAAGTGTATGTAGATCATCCAAACCACCACCCTCCCCCTTCTCTTATCCCCCCCAGTGGCTATAGTATTGGAACAGAAACGCAAAGGGGAGGCACATACAGTAGATGACGAGCTGCAGTCACATGGTAAAGCCCACGGAGGATCTCATCAGCCTCTATGTAGATGTGTATGCTGAGTGAGTGATTGCCCATGGCTGGAAATTGGTGTAGAGGGCTCCACGGGGGAATTGGAGGGACGAGTTTCCTCTCCCTCTTTCTCTCTCTGTCATACACACACACACACACAGCAGCAAGAACACACTTGCACAGAAGCACACAAATATGCACACTTATTGGAAAACACCCGCTGCAAAAAAGGTGCACGAACATGCACGAGCATGCACGAATCTCCCTATATGCACATGCACAGCGAGCCAAGATGATTAAGGTCCTATGCAGAGCAGATTCTGAGTGGTTCTGTGCTGTAGCTGCCTGTTTTCCCTGCTGAATACACGCCACTAGCTGAGAAATCTCCAATGGGGAGGAAACCCGTCGTCAGAAATTCCAGATCAGGGGTAATTACGTCGTAATATGCCACATGAAATATTTCTTTGTAGCAGAAATGGGAATCCCTTTGCTTCAAATTTAGAAGAGATGTATTCCACACAGCTTGGCTGCTATTTTAGCAGCCATGTATTTAAATTTGCTCCATGTACAAAAATAGCACAGGGGGATTAATGGTGTACGCTATCTCCATGTTCCTGTGTCACTGTCACAGAATCCAACTGGCACAGGGAATCAATCCTGCTACAGTGCTGATCAATGATTCTGATCAGGTGAGATTATAGGTATTGCAGAGATATCAATGCGATGATAGATGATTGATAATGCAACCACAGCAATCGATCAGTGGGATATTGCTGATAAGACTCTTTCCGTACAGCCATACATGGCACATTTGCATGTATCACAGCAGACTATGGGTCTATCATCTAATATTTATACACAGTATTAGTGGTCAGAGGTATTAATATATAACAAAGATAAATCTACTTCAGTTAAGATCAATTTATGTCAATGACATTTAAAACATATATTTGCTTGTTAGTTTTTGTGAGGGTAATATGCTCAATCAAATTTTACATCAAAGACTTTAAAAAGGTTAAAAACTACATTGTAATATAGAAGAGCAAATATACACGACTTGTACTAATGTATGCTTCAATTATGTTACCTTTAAAACCAATAAAATTCTTTAGTCTTATTGAGATTTCAAAGTCCTTTTGTGTCTTAGGATTGTACTTGTATACTGCTTTTGTTTATAATTTATCTTGTTGTGATAAAACTTCATTAACCTATATTTTTAAGGGGCTTTTAAAAAACAATGATACAATTATATATATATATATATATATATATATATATATATATATATATATATATATATATATATATATATGATTTATTATTATAAATAATTATTAATTTATATTTTTTAATAATAATTATGATTATTAAAAATGTTTTTCTTTTTTTATTTTAATGTATACTTACAATAAGAATAGATATAAACTTAAAAATGATTCAAAAAAATAATGAAAGCTTGATCAATCTGGTCAAAATTGTAATTTTTGGTGCCAAACTGAAACTGTCACAATTCTTTAAGAAAAAAAAACATAAAAAATGTCTAATGGAAAATAAATAGTAATGACATACTTGTGTCTTGGTAACTGAAACAATCTTAAAACATTTTGTCATTACTGTTAAAACAAAGTCATCTGGCTGCTGATTTCTTTTGTGGTCCCAGATATTTGATTTGTCCTGTATCTCCAAAGCCACATATCCTGACCAGTGGTCCATCAAGTCCCCCCTTGGTGGATTAGGGCTGGTGGGGTGATTTGTTACCCTTTTGGGAAGCTGTCTTGGACACTCATTTCCCCCTGCTGCATATTCTGCCCCTTTGCCGCCACCCCCAGCCCCTCCCTTCCATTTTGATGAATAGCTGGCCGCATGAAGGCGAGCAGCCGATCTCACCACCAAGGTTACGGTAACCTGGGCCCCTGCATCTGGGGGCTACCTGCCTCCAATAAGCTGTGGGTGAGGGAGAAAAAGAGAGTGGAGGTCTGTGCTGTGCTAGAGAAGGAGCAGTCCAAGGATCCTCATTTATAGGCTTTAAATCTGCATGGCAATTTCTGGAGACTGGGGCTGGATGGGATTCTGATTACTCCACCCCTACCACCCTCATCCTGCTCTCCCCCGCTCCTCCTCCTCACCCTGACTCTCCTCCAGCAGGTTGATGTCTCCCTGCCTAGCTTTTGTCACTGATCACCCTGCCCCTGTATGCCCTGATTGCTGGATGAGCAGCATTATGGATCACTCTGAAGGACAGAAGGGACTTCTCTCAATGAATTGCCTTCCCCCCCTTCAGAGAACACCAGTGGCTGGGTTTCATAAGTCAGAATATGAATGGATTTATTTGTCTGTTGATTGGATGGATGGGAGATCAGTTTATCGGCACATTTTGAGCGTTATCTATCTGTAAAGAGAGAGATCTGAGGAGGAGAATGGGGGCAATTAGTGTAAATGAGCTGTGTGCAGCTTTCATAATAAAATGTAGGCCTGCATCACATCGATACATGTATGTCTTTCAGCCACATGGAAAGCCAAACTTTCACAGTTCTCATGCCCTTCTGTGACCATCTTCTCTACTGGCCAGTGAACCCTCTTGTATTTTCACAACACCCCAACCGCTAGTTTGCTGGATCCACTTTCTCACAGCCACCAATTTCCAACAAGTGGCCAAGAAATAACCCCTATATTAAAAAAAATATAATCCATATCTAAAACCAGAGTACAAACATTCTAACTCTGACACTATCTCAGGCTCCCTGCTTTTGTGCGCTTTTATATTTGCGCACAAAGCCCTGAACGCAGCAGTTTTCTTTCTCTTTGTGGGGATGTCGGGGTTTTCATCGCAGTCCAGCACCACTAGAGAACACACTGTCTCTGCCAGCGATTAGAGCCCGAGGTACAAGAGGGCCACTTCACCTCCAAGATTAGAATGAAACAAAGGCTGGAGTCTTCGTATTGTGCCAAGAACGGTAACAGACAGAAGAGGAGAATGGTCGGAGCCAAAAACAGACTTGCTGGAGAGTCTGAAGTGGAGTGACTTGTCCGGGGAAAAAAAAGATTTCAATGTCTTTCTAAAATGAGGGAAAATGATGATTCAGTCCTGCCAGATCTCACAGTAAAAAGACAGGATTAAAAAGGATCTCTGCTCACACAGAAAGCTCACTCTATCCTAGATTTTTGCTGAAAATTGCGCTTCACACCTTCATATCTTCCATCTTTCACATCTAGTGTAAGTTGAGCATACAGATCACACCACAGCACCTCTGGCCTTTGTTACCTTCTACCAGTATTGTAGATTCAAAGCATTCAGCCTGCAGGGTCAAGGCCTTGCTGTGTGGAGAGGTGAAGGCAACATGACCCGCCTCCGCCTATTCTAACTACTTTACACCGCCGCCCGCCTCCTCCTGCACGGCTCCATCCCATTTATTCCTCCATGTTTGTAACTGTATGTGTGTCTGCATGCTCGTGTTTCTCACATCTTTTGCCTGCTCAGTCAACAGGCCCTTGGCTGCCCACCACTGGTTGCTAATTGCTGCTGACATTGTTTGGCCTCTCGCTGCTTAGTTTAGGACAAACCCCTCATTCATGTGCTGCGGACAGCTCGTTAGGGGCCGACCCCCACCTCCCGCATCCATTGCTCTCTCCGTCTCTCTATCCGTCTCCCTCTCCCTCTTTCACTGACCTCCTTAATTAACTGGTAAGGCGCTGCTGGGAAATTTGCACACAAAGGCCTGGTGTCTAGCCTGTTAGCCTCCCACTACCCAAACAGCCCCTTCCGCCTCCACCTCCTCCTCCTGCTCCCCCTTCTCCTCATCCCTATCCTCAGCAGCTACTGTCTTCATCCCAGCCCCAAACAGAGGTCATTGTACAGATGTAGAAAAAAGATAAAGTGATTCAGTTCTCATTCAGATGTTGGTTCATTCTTTTCTTGCTCCCTTTATTTCGCCTTTTCTTTTCTGTATTAATAGCGGACCTCATTAAAAGTGCTTGTTTGGAGGTAGTTCACTACTGATACACTCTTAAGTTTTCTCTGTTTGTTTGCTTTTTCTATTTACTGCTATCTCCCTTTTTTATCCCTCGCCTCCTCACACTCCTCCCTCTCCTTTTTCAAGAAGCTCTTCCAGGCTTCAGCTGTTTTTTGTGGTCCCTGCGGAGGGCTCCCCGAGAGCAGTTAGCTGGTTGTCGGGGACGAGGGCCCTCTAAAGGGGCCCGCTCAAGAATGCTGAGGGCAGAGAAGTGTAAACAGGTGGAGCCTCTCCATTATAATGGTCCCCCCTCTGCACTCACACACTCTACCTCAGACCGTCTCTTTCTATGGCCATGTCTCTCACACACTAGCATATAGTCGAACACATATGAGTGCAGTGTTCTGCATTCCATCACTACATTTGTGTCGTGTTATAAGTGTGTGTCACTTGCTGTTGGACCGCACGCCATCCAATAAGCATTTCCTTTTTCATTTTTTGATAGATATTTTGTGAAGTGGTCTGGCAATAGGGTGTGTGTATGACTCAAGGGAAGCATGTATTTTTGCATATAGAGGTTAATGCACAAAATCCCCAACATAATTTTCTTTTAACACCAGTTCTCGATCAAGGCTTCTTGCATTTACCCTACCTGATTGGTGCTGTACTATCATTTTTCCTTTTGATATTTCTATTGAAAAGCCTGTTTATTACCTGCGCTGTTTTGGGGAGAGTTTGTCCATTTGTCTGTGAACAACATAACTCAAAAAGTAGCAAACAGATCTTGATGTAGTTTTCAGGAAATGTTCAAAATAGGATAAGAAAGAGGTAATTAAATTTTACTGGTGATCCGAATCACCATCTGGATCCAGGATTTTTTTAAAGGATTCTTTACCATAGTCAGATAGGGACATTTTCACCATATGTGTATATAACTCCACCATAAATGGTTGGATTGCTTTTCAAAACAATACAAGACAAGGTCACCATAATTTCTGACAGATATAAAAGTATGATCCAGATCCTGGCAATTTTCTGGATACTAAGATCCAGAAAATGAAATATGTACTGGGTCATCATAATTTTCAACAGGTAACAAGTCATTGTACAAACCTGCAACTAACACAAAATTGTAGCAGACAGTCTGCTGAAAGAGAGTATAACATTAAAGTAAGACTTAAGTGTTGCGTAAGAATCACAATATGCTCAGTAGAGGTCCGTGCTCTCTGAGTGCTTTTCTAGTTTTAAATGGAGCTACATTTGTAAGGAACATGTCTTTGTACGATGAGCAGCAGAGCTGAGTATGTGGGTATTGTCCATGAAAACTGCCAAATCTTCTCTACGAAAGCCAAACAGCTTTTTCTGCCATTGACTCTTGTTTGGGTAATTGGATGATTGAGGTTTGATGTACCAAGACATTACCGCAATTTAACAAGTTTTGGGGGGATACCGGCAGCTCTAGACAAGAGTCAATAGCAAAACCAGAATAAGCTGTTTGGCATTAGCAGAGAAGATCAATCAACTGAAATTGTCTCTGACCTACTTGGCCACACTTTGTTTGCATTTGTTCTGACAAAGTCCTCACTGTTTGCTCCTGTGTTGTGACGTGTGCTTGAATTTTCTCTTCATCAAACCACCAATGATGAAATCCTTTAAGGCAGAGGAAGGGTACAGGGGTGACAGTAAGAGAAAGGGAGAGAGAAACTAACTTCTGTTCGCCTGGGGAGCACTCTGCAGCCCATCTGTTGAAATTGTTCCACATATTGTGACCTAGATAAAGGAAAAACTTCACTCTTATAGGTACCGCAGCCTCACCCAGTGTTTGACACTTGTCTATTCATTTTAGTGGTCTAGGTGTCTCAAAATAGAGAAGTTTTGCATAATTTTTAGCTTTACATATGTATGTTTAAAAAAAAACAGGTATTAGGAGAAAGATCTGATGTAGAGCTACATCAAATTATATGAAAAAGTTATTCTTTTTAAGAAGCTGTTCTGTATGTGTCCAAAGTTATAAAAATAAAAACAATGTGAAAACAGTAAAAGATCAAATGTAATCTGCATTTAAGAAGATGAAAGACATTATTTGCACTCAACCAGTCAACCTCTGGCTGCCCTACGTAGCACTGCTCTGTCTTTTCATTCATTCAAACGTGTTGCTTTTCTTTTTTCTGTCCTTTTCTCTCTTTCCAAGGACCTCAGTCAAAGAAAGAAGATGCCCTGGGTTTTTGTAATTGACAGGGGGATGGAGGAGCAGGGGAAGAGGTTAAAAGAGATATCCTTTGCTTGAATGAGACGGTAAAATTGACTGAGAGAGTGTCTTTCAGAAACTACGGCCTGACCTTGAAGAAGGACCAAGCGGAGGTTCCTTCCCTCTTATGGACAGAGGATGGAAGGTTAAGTGGTGGCGTCACAGCAACTCACACACACACACATACTGTAAATGCACACACTCGTGCTGATATACAAGGAAACACTGGTGAGAGGCTCCTATTGTGCACCTCTCTGACAATATTATGTTTGGGCAAGAAGAACATTAATTTGCCTTCTTTGGAGGGAAGTGCACTTCTCAGCCATCTTCAGCCCACTTGAGCTAAAATTAGAGTGCCCCCCCGCCCGCTGCACAGTCCTTCCCGCCACCACCCACCCACTGATTGTCTCTCCTGCCGTCCCAAATGAGGGCCCCAAGACCCTATGCACTCTCACCAGGGGTGGGGGGTTCAGTGCAAGCAAGCTTTAAGGTGAACTGGTAGGTGACAGACTTGCTCTGTTTGTTCTCGTTTTTCTGTACAGTCAAAGAAAAGACATTTTCACATGTGTAAGAAATGAGTTCTGGTGAACAGGGAAAAGTGAGAAGTACAGAAGGCATGGTGAGGGGAACAGTTCAGTAGATTAACTAGATGGTATGATGATTAAAAACGATGTCTCACACGTTTTAAAGCCTTGGAAGCGAGGCAAGCTATTACAAAGTTACAAATTCAGACATACTTTGGCTCCGCTATCCAAATCATCACAGAATGCTGTTTAACAATAAGTCTGTATTTGCTTGAGCTCCTGCCTGTAAAAAAGAAATGTTCCTTGCTACTGCTGCTGAGTGTTAATAGATGTTGAGTCTCTTTAAATAATACAGGAAAAAATGTTAGACCTTCTTTTTATATACACTAAGCAGCCACTGTATTAGTGCTGCACGATTTGGGGAAAAGGTGCGATTTGCGATTAGGTGGACAGTATTGCGATTGCGATTGTGCTTGCGATTTAATAAAAAAAGTTGTGTCATGATGAGTCTACAGACTTGCTTGGTTATCATGGAGAAAAATCTGAACTGCATGTGCTGACATTGCGATTGTGATAATCGTGCAGCCCTATTAGGTGCACTTTGCTAGTATCAAGTTGGACCCCCTTTGGCCTCCAAAACCGCCGAAATTCAGTTTGAACTTCAACAGGTCATCTCGGTCATGTCTACATCATAGACTGTATAAAGATTGGACAGTGTGGCTCCGATATTTACCATTGTACGGTTATGAAGCTAAATTATCCCACCAGAGTCTGTGCAGTAGAGATTATGAGGGATTCTGGGAGAATCTCAGTGGAGCCAGGTGACAAAAATTGTATTAATTATTTTTCTTTCGATAGTCTAATCACTTCTTGACTCTACCTCTCAACATACCTTGAAATCCCCGGAAAAAATAAACAAGAACAGGACATGTCAATCATCATTAAACATGACGTAAAGCCTTGTTTTTAAGCTCTTATAAGTAATAATAAAGAATAAAAAATAGGAAAAAAAGAGGACTTGAGTACAAGGCAGGCAAATGATATATTCAAACCACCATGTGAGAAACATTTCTACAAGCTGTATTAATTTTTCAAAGTTTGACCACAGCCCATCTGGAATGACTGGAGACACAGATTTTTTGACCTACACTGCAGCCCGTCACCAAAGGGAGCAGTTTTTGTACTGACCTCACTTCAAGCCGAGCAAGATGAGGTCCTTTTTTTTTTTACGGTCTATGGTCTACATGCCTAAATGCACCAAGTTGCTCTCATGTGATTGGCTGATTAGATATTTGCATTAACTAACAGTTAACAGGTGTATTTTATAAAGTAGCCAGTGAGTGTTTATTGTCAAGAGAGAACTTTTGTGGTGACTTAACACTACAGAAATGACAATCTCTTCTATATTTCAACAGTTAGTTCAAAACAATTATCTTGAACAGTAAAAAATGCAGAACCACCAGGGAGAGACTCTCCTAAAAGATACACAATGAATAAAAAATGTTTGGACAAGATTTAATGCAGGATTTATCCTTCACTCCACTTAGGATTAAGTCATGACTGAGTTTCTTCCCCTTATGAAGATGTCAGGATGGTCTTTGTAGTCCTTTAAGCTAATTTCAACAATTACTCTACACGCCCTGCCCTGGTCCGGTTCCCCATGAATCAGAGAACACAACCAGAGGCCATGCAAAGGCGTCACCTCGAAGTGCGAAGTACAGGAGACACGTTCATAATTACGGTGCCCTATGCCGCCTTCTCTTTGTCAGCCGCAGCGTACCAACATTAAATTTTAAGTGTGAATGTGATTATCGTGTGGCATTCATTTTTAATGGGCTTTGCCTCTATGTGTTTTAGCATGCGGCAAGGCCCAGCAAACGGCTGACTAAGACCCTTTTCTGCTGATGGCGCATATATTTCGCATATATACATGCACTGCTTATTCCTCCTTCTCACAGAGCCATCGTCTTCTTCTGCTTCCTCCTGCCCCTTTCCCTCCTCTCCTTCATCCTCATCCCTTTATAATTCTGGTAGTAGGAGATGGGCCAAGGGGATAGAGGGCGAGGAGGTGCCCTCAGAGGTCTAACCAGCCAATAGGCTTGGCCAAAGGTTTTGCTGGTGAGGCAACTCGTCCCAGGTGACTCCCATTTGGTTGAATTTGTAAGGAAATGAAGTCCAGAACTTGGATGATTAAAACCAATTATCATCTGATTACTCCAATGCCAGTAGAGTTTGGAAATGCCCCGGTCATGTACCGCAAAATATCCTCCCATAAAACTTTTCCATTTCATTCTATTCGCTTCTAATCTGTCAAAGCCTAAATCCCGGCTCACTACCTGACCCAATCTGCCCCTGATCCAATCTGTCAGAGGAAAGATGAAGGCTGACTTGTGAAAGATGTGGGGCCTATAATGAGCATCTCTGTCTCATACAAAGTAACCAGTCAGACTGTAAGAAGCATGTTACCTATACTCCTACACAGACTTAATAATGCCTTTAGGAGGAAAAAAGAAAAAAGAAATAAAGGTAGGGTTCCTGTGAATCACAGGGAGCGATAAGGCCTTGAAATTAAAACAGATATATAGCCAGTCCGGTATGGAAATCAATAACATATTATTAACCGGGAGGCCACCAGGAGAGAGAGATAGGTGAGGCTTAAATGCATATATATTCATAATAACAATATTGAGGTATATTATAAATAAAAGGAAAAGGGGAGTAAATACCAGGCTGGCTTTTATTAGCTGCCAGTCTCCCTGCCAATATGTGCCATGACTCTGCTGTCCAAAACGGTAACTGTCCGACGCCAGATCAAATTAAAGAGACTGACAGGCAATAAGAAATTGGTGAAGTTAAACGTGATTCCCGCAGCAGCGCACTCCCAGCTCTTTGAATATTAGTGCCACGGTGTCACAGGGTAGCAGGGGGGGTTTGGAGGATGTGGGGTGTGGGGTGGCGTAGAGCAGGGAGACAGAGCTAAGGTAACTCCTGATAAAGTTTTATTAAAGCCTTGTGCATTATTTGTCCCCCCTTTTTCTCCCCCCTGCGCTCATTCTTTGCCCCTAGATTGTGATAAGCCTTGACAATGACACTGGCATCCCAAGGACATAGAAACAGCTCGCTGTCACTCCCTTTCTTTCTTTGTGTGCTCTGTCCACAAAATGCCTGGGCTAACTGCCATTCCAGTACAATTCTTTGACTCCTATTCAGTTTGATCCAATTTGCTGAAAAGATATTGAATAAAATAAAACCAGGTTTAGAACAATGGAAAAAAATCATGGGTTGAAGTGTGCAGTAGAGCAAAATACTGATCGGCAGCTGTTGTGTATTTACTTTCTGCTATAAAATATTTTAGTCATCAAAACCTTCTTTGATCCTCTTCAGGTGGTTGCTAAAAATGGATCACACACTCATACAAAGTACATCTTTTCTCACAATAAAGGGCTGGCATTCCCTGATTCTTTGATTTGGATTCCAGTATGCTTTTTATCACCACACTTTTTTTTCAACCTCCTATATTGTGTAGTGTGTGCAACTGGATGACATTGTACCCATGGAGGTGGCAACAGGTTTGTGGGGTAGGCATACACACCTGTATACCACTGTTTAATACAAAGATGTAACCTAAGTGACATCACTCACTGATGAGTTTTGAGTCCTATCATCACTGGTCACAATAATGCAAATCTTTAGCCTCATAGCATAATTGCCATAGTCATATATTATACACATTTGAATTATTACTTTGTGAGCCTTATACATTTAAGGTGACCTTTAAGGTTCAATTGCTTGATCTTGTCGATATGCCTTCTATAACATCAACCCTGCCTGACACAACAGGCCACACAGCTTCTGGTACAGGCCCTTTGTAGCACTACGGTTTTCCTTCTGTCTAAATTCTTGCTTGTGTTGCAGTCACTTTGGACAAAAGTGTCCGCTAAATGAAAATGTAGAACTGTAGAACTGCCATAACACAGATGCCCACAGTTCTGTAGTTTCATTTAGCGGACGCTTTTGTCCACTAAATGATTTTTTTTCCCCCATGTGGAATAATGTACCCATAACTAACCACAATTCATAACTGCAACAATACAGTTCAACCTTCAACAACATTCAATGATCAGTGCTAAATACTCACTAAGAGCTGGGTCTGAGACCTTCTGACTCATTCTACCCGAGGACAAAGAGGAGAAGGGTCTGCTTACGTGCTTAAGTGTTCCCTGAACAGATGCGTTTTCAGACATCTCTTAAAAGCAGAAAGCGACTCTGTGGATTGTATGGAGTTAGGTAACTCATTCCACCATTTAGGCACAGCAGAGGAGAAGAGTCTGGCTAGAGATTTGGAGCCGTGCTGGGCCAGGGGCACCAGGCAGCTTTCACAAGCAGTGGTCGTGTAGTGGTCGAAAAGGAGTGTAGACCTGGATGAGGAACCCAGGTAGGCAGGAGCTGTTCTTGTCAATGTTTTTTAAGCCACAAGTAGAGATCTGACTTTGATTCAAGCTGCCACTAAAAGCCAGTGAAGAGAGATCAAGGGAGGGTGATATGCTGTACACATATGTACTGAAGTAACTTTTCTTCTGATGACTCGTCTAGAAGTAGCAGAGCTTGTGTTAGTCACAACTACACAAGAGCACAGAGGAGATCATTTCAAAGCAGGATATCTTATACTGTTAGTCCTCATCTGCTGTGAGTAGCGCATTGAGGTGGGAGGTTGGGTAAAGTGACAGACCTCAGTTCTGGGACTGTGATGATTCACATTATTGGTGCATTTCCCGTATTTTGGGTTAGAGTAAGTCTAAAGTTGACTTTAATTTTCTGCAGTACTTCTATGAAAACATGGATAATTTGAATCATTGAACATGTATGACATCATCAATACTGCTTCCTCTTTTCACTCTCACTTCCTTTCCCACCGTTCCTTCCCATTTGTTTTATCTTTCTTCCCCTTCCCTTTTCCTGAACTCTTTGCTCTGACTTTTAGCGCAGGGCCACACAGGGAGCACCGGTGGGTCTTTTCTCTTTATTAAGCACCAAAACAAAATCCACTCCACACCCAGATGCAGTTTGACTGCGCCTGCTTGTGCCGCACAGTTTGTTTTCAAATGAATAGCTGAGAAAACTCGGTGGCCTTTTGCCCAGTATGTATACCAGCCTCGCCTCCTACTGCTACGACTACTATACTTCCCAGCAGGTCCATCATTTCCATTCTGTCTTTTCGCTCTCTTCCTCTTTCTGTGTTTCTGACTGGCTCTTTGAACCAAGCATGGGGCCCGGTGCCATTGTAAGACATGCCTTCTTCCTTCCCAAGTTTTGTCTGTGTGTTCTTCAGCCCCATTGAGGGTTCCCCAGCCTTTTTTCAGCGTACAGCTCCTTTTGTAGCCTCCAGAAAGGCCTTCATCTCGCGCTTGTTTTCTTCAAACCAACCCCTCCCCTCCATCCCCACAACCCTCCTTTTCTCCTCGCCCTCCTCCTCCTCCCTCCCATCAGAAAAAGACAGGAAGTGAATGCAGATGTCGGACCCACCTGAGCTCATTGCTCATTCCATCTTTCTCTATTCTCTCTCCCACGCGTTATTCTCTCTTTCTGGCTCACACTTCTTTTTTTTTCTTCTCCAGACCCCCGTGGCTGAAGCAGTTGCTACATCACACACTGAACACATTGACATACTGAACCTCACAGTGGAGGCTGTCCATCACAATAGCAGCATGCTTGTTTGTTGTCTCTCTCAGTTGCCTTGCTGTCTAAACCTGTACTTGTCTGTAATGCTACAGTATGCAGACAGGTAAACAGTGTTTGTCTTCAGTCTGTGCCTTCAAGTCTTTGTGCGGACGGGAAAATTCTTACGCTCCGGTAGTAAAATCAAGACTCAATATTTCCCCATTAAGTATCAAGAAACAGTCAACTAATGATACTGAAGACAAAATATGGCTGACAAAGCTTAATCCAAGTTACAGAAATATCTAAGAAATATTTCCCAGGTATATTTTCTCTGATCTCTTTTCAAATTAAAAAAAAATGTCACAAGGGACAGTCTAATCACACGTATCATATCTGAAAATATCCAGAGAAAGACATGGCACGTTACCTGTCTGCTTACACAAGTGAATCTCTTTTCTTACTACTACAAATGAAGTGACTCATCCACAAGCTGCAGAGAAAAGAGCAACAGTGATGACGTTATGACATTTGCCCTCTTTATGTTTGACGCTGAGTCATCAATAAAGCAGTCATAGGGCCGAATGAGGACAGAGATGTCAACTTAAACATTCCTTCAGAATGTCTGTTTACATCATCAATATATTTAAGTTGCATGTAAATCAAAAGCCAACATCCTTATTTGGATAGTTCGACTTTTATGTTGAATTTAAAGAGGACAGGGCAATGGATAACACAGGAAACTGGGAAACAGTGTGTGGCAATGAGCTACTCTTGTGTATTAACTTCAATGTGAAATAGGTCTGAATTACAAAATAAAGACTAGTTAACTGAAAGTATCACAAAAGCAATCACAGAGGCTCCATATGAGGCCAATCCCAGAAATGAAATAAATACCTGGTTAAGTTTTAACTCCAATGCTTTTTTTTCAGCTTGTGAAATGCATACTGGCAATAGTCTACTGCATCATGAAGCATTACACCCAAATCCAGAGTGATGATTGTGATCATGCTACTTGCTAGGATGGTCTCTGTCATTGCAATATCCAAACTCTTCATAACTTCAAGAACACATTATTACCTCTGCCAGGGAGGTTGTGTTTTTGGGAGAGTTTGTCTGTCTGTGAACAACATAACTCAAAAAGTAATACACAGATCTTGGTGACATTTTCAGGAAATGTTCAAAATGGGATGAGGAAGAAGTGATTACATTGTGGAGGTGATCTGGATTACCATCTGGATCTAGAATTTTGTTTAAAAGATTCTTTATCATTGTGAGATAGGGCCGTTTTCACTACATGGTCGGATTGCTTTGCAAAAGAGTACACGACAAGGCCACAACAATTTCTGACAGATGTAAAAGTACGATCCAGATCCTGGCAATATTCTGGATACTAAGATCCAGAATATGAAATATGTACTGGGTCATCATAATTTTCAACACTGTCAGGTAACAAATTATGGTACAAACCTGCAACTAACACCAAATTGTAGCAGACAGTCTGCCGAAAGGGAGTATAACATTAAAGTAGGACTAAAGTGTTGCGTGACAATCACAATATGCTGACAGTCAGATGGTTAGAATGTGGAAACTTCTACCAGATCCATGTTCGCTCCATATGCTGCTCTGCCATGGCTTATAGGTTTCACTCAAGTCAGTTTGTACACTTCCACTGAGTTTACTCCATTGTGGTTCTGCTGTGTACCAGCTCCAGCAATCCAGAGCCCTCTCAAGTAAACACACAGGACTTCTATTTTTGCTAGATGCAGGAGCAACTCGTTGAATTCAGAGGTTCATTGTCAAAAACAGATGAGGGGAAGCTCATCATGGAGGCAGAAAACAATTGATTCTGTTATTATCATGGCTTCAGCTATATGGCTGTGCTGCTTCGTGTTCAGCTCTGAAAACGTAGCCAGTGAGTATTGACAGCTGCAAATGCACCGAGCCAAACTGTAGAGATAGACTGAACATGAATCTGGTGAAAGTTGGTCTTTTTGTAGTCAGTGTAAAGCACTGGCAGTGTTTACTGAAAGCCTTTTTTTGTCAAACGCCCTTTCTGTTTCTGCTTTCATTCTGGCAGAGATGTAACTTTGCCTGTCATTGTGATGTGGCCTTTTTTTTACCATTCAGGCAGTGGTGATTAAACCCTTTCTGTGAGAGTAATGTTGGTGATAGTGCCATTTAAAGATGTATCATTATTCCTAATAAACTTCCAATCCCAGCCTAGTCTTCAGAGTCTTGATATATACCTCTTCTGTTCGAAAAGTGGAGTATAAGTCCCTTTTTATCACACGTTTCTGCCCTGTATCTTAAGACATTGTTACGCTCTCACTACTCACACTTTTATATCTGCTTTAAACCAAAAATAAAGCAGACACTAAAAGGTGATCAAAGACTTCTTAAACTGCATCTACAGTTTCTGACTAAGCATCTCCCAAAGCAGCAAAGAAACCCACAGCAGGGCCTTTACTGGAGGGCAAGAAACACAGTGAAACAACCCTAAACGCCAGAAAAATTCCCCGTCGAGTTGGCACAGCTGTGAAACCACTGGGCCTCCTCAAAGCCCATCAGAGTGCATGTTTGTTCTGCGGGACAGATACGCTGCCTGGCACCACCCACAATCCTTGGCATCTTCCTGGGAAGACCACGGGACAGTACCCTCACTGCCCCAGGGATCAGGGCAAGAGGGCATGCTGCCTGGTGCAGACACATGATGGGCGTCTGGCTCCTGTCACGGTGCCCGCTGCCTGGGCAGGGCACGGGAGAGAGGTGGGGGGGCCTGGCACAGGGCAACGGCAACTGGTAAAGTTGGCACGGGGGGCACATAGCATTCTTTCACATGCCATGGTGGCATTCAGACAGGGCTGCTTTTTTGGCAGGAGCCCCTAGTCCTGCTTCTGTTGTCGTTTCAGGCGGTCCCTGGTTCCCCAAACTGCAAATGAGCCTGGAATTTAGTAGGCTGTCTTTCAGCAGAGTGTTGCCATGACTTCTAATGGAGGGCAGGACAAAGGGTCAACAAGACTTTTGTATTACAGAGCTTTAATTGGAGGGCAAAGTCAACAGAATTTCACCGCTAATTGCCATCTCTGTATCCATATCCAACTGCACGCACAAAGAGACTGGCAGTAGATATGAGCCATGTGTGCAAGAAAACAAGATCTATCAATTTATCCTAAAAACACAGGCAGCAAAACAAGGCAAGAGGTTTCCAAGAAAATGATATGAAACAAATCTAATGTCTGCAAATAATATCTGTAGTGACTGCATTACAAGTATTTCCTTTTATTATAGGAAAATCATTTATGTTATTGTAAAAATGGCTGTTAATTTCATCACCCAAGATCCATACATTTGTGCTTCCAATAACCACAACACCTGAGAAGTCCCATGGGGCATTGCTGCTGCTTTATAGCTAAGCATTGTTCTGTCTGGGTTGTGGAATTTAAAAAAAAGGCAGTGGACAGCAAGATGAGTTGGAGGTTGCAGAATGCCAAGGATGGGTGTGAGGAGAGAGGAGGGAGGGTGTTTCTGAAACACAGAGGAGAGAAAGACTGTGTATGTTTCTGTGTGCATGTATGTGTATGTGTGTCAGGAGGGTGAGAAAAAATAAAAAGGGTTTATATGTATGTGTGGTAAGTTAGTGTGTGTGTGTGCACTGGTACAGAGATGGATCACCAGCGCTTGTATCTTCTCCGCGGCCATGCCTAGCAGCACGTCAGCGGCAGCCTCCATTTACATTAGGGAGATTTAAGCTGTCTCAGGCAATGGTGACAAGTCAAGGTGTTTCACTTTAATTACAGCGGGCAAGGTCACCCCCTAGCTGGCTCACCCTCACACAGGAGAGAAGGAGGAGGACGACGACTGAGAGGAGGTGCTGCTGCTTCTGCTGGTGGTGTGAGCTCACGTCTGTATTTACATTCTTGTTTTCAGCCCCCCCTCCTTCTCAAACTGCTACCCTTTAATAAACCGTCTCACACACCTTGAAAGCATACACCAAATGCACACAAACACACAGGAGGCACACGTAAAAACAAGGTGGATTTAAAGAGAAATGCTCTAAAGATAATTTGACTTACACAGTACACAAACAATACATTTCATCCCAAACAGGATACACAAACAAGCACACGTTCCCCAGCAAGCCTGTTTGTTCCAAATAATCCCTAGTGACAAAATAAACGGCACAGTGTGCGAGGTTATAGCCTTAATAGGCCATACGCCATTGAGGTGACATAGAGTATTACACACCCTTAATATGACAGCGATTGCCTACTGTGCTTTAGCTGGATCCCTCTGCCTGTTTTTCCTCTTTACCTCTCCCCTCCAGCTCGTCTGTCCCGGGGCCATGGTGTTATACAGTGGAACTGACAGGTGGGGAGTTCATAGAGGGATGTTTTTGTGGGAGTTAACCCTGTCCTCAGAGGGCCTTCGCCACCTTTTAGGGTTATTTTTCATTCTCTGTCACCTGTGGGCTTTTAACTGAAGTATTTTACTCCCAAAATTTCAATTTATAAGATTTAGAGGTCCCTTTTTTTCATCAAATGCACCTTCTCTTCAGTGATAGCTCTACTATATTGGCCTTTCATTGCGCAGCACCTTTCACAGTATTTAGTTGTAGAAATCAGACATCTAGAGGAGGACGTAACCCTGCAAAGAGTGCTAGCTCTGCTTGTGTTAGCCAGAATTGGGGAAAAATACAATTTTACATTGTTCATCCACAAATTCCTATCCCGTGTTTAGCTGTCAAATATTGTGCTCTACGATTATGTAAATACCAAAACTGCCCCCCCAAAAAAGAGTAGACTCTTTTTTCATCAGGGAAATTAGTTGGTTTCAAACTTCTTCCATTTGTTAGTCATCAGCAGTAGAGCATTGACTGTTTTCACCCAAAATACCAATTTTTTTTTACCAAAAAATATAGAAAACAAGCTTTGATAAGTTTTTGGCACTAGTCTCTAGGGCTCCATCCTTTGATCCTCTCTATGATCCCCATCGTCTTTTCTCACAATCAACATACTCTGAGTGTGGGCTTCCTGAACTTGTCCGACTTGCAACATTTTCCCATTGTCTCTATAGATATATACATGGCATATATACATTATATATCATGAGGCAGAGTCGGCAGCATTGTCACCAGCGGCCATCTTGGGACAGGGGACTGCTCTAGTGCGCTGTACTTTAGACGAAGGCGAGTTGGATGCTTTACTTAAACACTCGTAACTCTAAATTCTTTACGGATTTACAAATAGATTGGTTTGTTACAAACCTTATTAATGTGGCTACCTATGTACTCAATGTAATTTTTACATCAAATTCAATGGTTTTAATTATTTTTAAGTATGCCGTAATATAAGTATGTTTATAACAAACCAAGCCATTTAAAAATTTGTTTAAAATCTGAGCAATCGACAGGTATTTCAAAGTCCATGCTCCATTGACTTAAATGCCATGGGTGATTGAGCAGCCCTGTCCAAAGATGGTCGCCATTGTGACGACTTTGCTTCCCATTGACTCCCAGTATGCTTGAGTCATCTAGTGTTTTTGTATAGCTATGATCGTCACGCATCTTCTTCTCATATTCTATGCTTATCTCCTATTCGAAGAGAGCACCGCTGCCACCTACAGGGGTCAGTTTGTCAGTGCGCTAGTTTACAAGTCTGACATCCATAGATGGCAACTTCAGCCAGTGAGTTAAATGTGCAGAATTTTCACAGTTTTTGAGAGCTTCTTCACTTCAGATCAGTCAGATCTGAAGATTCAAGGGAATTCATTTTTCTTTCTCCTCCTTTGTGTCCATTACTGAGATCAGCTTTGGTTGAGAGACTGTATATAAATTTGAAGAATATGCAATAACTTATGGACTTGTTTTGTTGGAAATCCAAAAAAAAGGGAAAAAATCCCCTATTTCAAAAAATATAAATTATTTGTTATTGTGTTGAATAACCCAAATGCTACCATTGCCCACCGCCATATAAAGCAGTGAGTAAAACCCATGACGCACATACTTTTGGATCAGAAAAAGAGCTTAAATAGCAAACAGGGCTATAAGTGTTACATTGTTGTCTTTCTGGACTAATTTTACCTGAGACATGGATCTTTTTTGGTATGAAACTCTTTAATGCAGAATTTTACAAGCAAAATTGTGTTTCTATTTCCCCATAGCAAGAAAAATAAAATTTTTCGAATAAAGCATTGCTTGTTATAGTCAACTTAATGAGTTCTAGGAATAACCCAACACATAGATAAGGAACTTGTTCTGTATGAAACCTACATAATTTTAGAGTGTTAGAGTCAATACTTTTTTAGATGGTCAAAAAAAGATTAAAATCGAAAATATGGATATGCAGCACCCTGTTCAAGACAAGAAAACGAACATTTTTTTTTAAATAAGCATGGTATCAAGACTTATCTTGATGAAATTGAATTAGATGTTAATAAACATACTGAAGCGTTAGGTGGATTTTTGATAAGATTAACAAAATGTTATCCTGAAAGAAAGCTCTTTACGCCCCAGTGTGCAAGTCCACACATACTCTTAGCCCTCTTTTCATTTGCGTGTTTTTTTTTCCGCAGAGATTTGATGTCAGGCTGTCAGTTAAAAGCAGCCTTACCTTTCTTATCAGCATCACAGCTTTAACCATGAAAACTGCAGTCATTTAAAAAAATAGAAGAGGCAGGAGGGTGGGAGTGAATGAGAGAAAGGGGAAAAAAGAAAAGAGAGGGAGGAGGGAGGGAGAGAAAAAGAAGGAAGTGCCTTCGGGGGAAGTTATTAAAGAAGGTGCAAGCTGGCTGGCTTGGCAGCAGTTCAGAGGGGGTGGATCCCCTTGCCTCCCTGCACCCAAATGGCAGTTGCTGGCACCACCGCTAAACACACAATGCCTCGTGGCAAAACTGTGTCTTTCATTGACAGATGAGTGGGGCAAGGAAAGGAAGGAGGGAGGAGGGAGGGAACACAAAATGCTGCTATTCGTTTGCTTTTTTTTCTTGAGGTGGAAAAAAAGAGACTTAACCTGAAAGAGGTGTTAGCCCCCTAACCAGTTGTGAAAGGCAGACTACACACACACACACACACACACACACACAGACAAAAGTAAAAATGTGGATCTATCCATTGGTGGAAGCATTAGTGTGGGAAGGTGTGAAGAATTACGAGAGGGAACTGTCTGTCAGTTTTGTCAAAAGTATCTAGCTTCGGGTACGAGAAATCAGAAATAATTCTGATGTATTTCAGAAAGAAAACTGAACTTTAGTCAGAATTATTTGCATCTTTACAACATTTGTGTAGTATTAATCTACTTAACATGCGCAAACTATAAGTCCACATCTTCCCATGTGCTTTTCCTGCGGGTCTGACTCCACACTTCCCTACAAGCACAAGGTTAACAGATTTTATTGGATTCAGGCCCTTGAGCATCAGTCGATACTGCTTGTCAATAGTTCTTATTAATAAATGGATTTCAAAGAATTTATTTGATTCACCTTAAAATAAAACATGCATTTGAAGCATGATGCAAAGCCAGGAAAGGCAAGAGTATGGACACACTGTGTGTGCAAAGAAGGTTTTGCCACTTGAGCAATAAACTTTGGGTTGCTAAGTAGAATACAGAAACCGTATGCGTACTTCTAGTCAGATGATCATGAACACACACATTGTTCACCATACATCTCTCACATGATTCCACAAACACACGTATGAACAAACCGCACACACCACCCAGCCAGCTTGTAGTTAGATTTATGCATACATATATAATCAGCAGCCTATATAGTAACCCTGACCCTGCAGGTCTAGGCCAAGGCCACAGAGATGCATCTAAAAAGTCTAAACTACAAAGGCATTAATAACAGCCTGTCCCATCAACCTCTGCATGCAGGAGCTTCAGCACTGGGTGGCTGGATGGGAAAATGGGAGGATAGATGAAGAATGGATGAAGGATGGAGGAGAGAAGGAGTAGCATGCAAAATGTAACAAATTCCAGATACTATAAGGGATAAAGACACTGCGTCCCATGAGAACCATAACTCGCTGTCATAAGGACGTGACTTCTGCAAAGATGTGCATTTGTTTCAAAGGCAGAGAAATAGAGAGTGGATCTTTTTCTCCTCTAGGTAATGTATGTATTTGTAGTTCCATAGCACTTTTGTTGAAAAGTGACAAAAAGCCAACTTTGCAAACTCAGTTTATAGTGTAGTGTCTTTAGAAACCAGAGTAGTATACTACAAAACAGACCAAACAGAACAGTCATACTACATACTGCATGCAAAAACAGTCGGCAGTATGTACTGCCTACGGTTGCTTTTTACATCTTTGACGTCGAAGTCGTGTCTGTATATTGCCATCCTAAAAATGATCAATGTAGAGCCTGTAGGCCTACTCCTATCCTGAAAACGCCAGTTTCCACCCAACAGACCGCTCCGGACTCGCGCATATTCTGGCTGTTTTCAAATTCACCACTACATACTGCTTGTTAAAGTAGTATGTAGTAGGCAGTGCCTACTACATACTACTTTAACAAGCAGTATGTAGTATGGCTGTTCAGTTGGGTTAATTTTTGTAGTATGCTACGCTGGTCTTCAGTTCGAAGAAAACGGAAGTCGGCTACGGCTGACTTTTTTTCCCAAAAAAACTTTATTGAAAATGTAGAAAATAAACAAACCACGAGTAACTTATCTGCAAATATATTACCAGAGAGAGCATTTTATATTAACTTTTAGTGGTGGAGATGATGAGGATTTAAAGATAAAAAAAGAAATGGCTCTTATATTTATATTCCTCTGCAACTCCGGTTGTTGTTGCTCCGCTCTCTGCCATTTTCACTGCTGATATGGGACCAGGCGCGTTGCATTGTGGGTAACAGTATGCGAAGCAGACTGGTCCGATGCATACTGTGGATTTTTCCCGATTCAGTACATCATCCGGGTGTTTTTCTCATACTACAACTCTGACGTTTGTTCGCATACTGCATACTGCATACTGCATTTTGGTCGAATCAGTAGGCACTGCTAGTGTAGTATGCGAATTCGAAAACAGCCTATGTTTACAGTTCCTATCCTGCGTCTGGCTGAGCAAGCCAGGTCGGATACACCTGCCGACACTTTCCATTTAGGAGGGATTCTTCTGCTTTTAACTCTGTCTTCCACTCCACTCCCAACTTGTAATTTCACCTGATCAACCCCTAATTTTAAGTTTAGTAATGTCATCTCTAATATTTTGTCAAGTCAAAAGAAGTCAGCTGCTTGTGCCGTACATTTAAACCTCAAAACGCATCCACCCCTCTCCCACTAGATGGTTTGATCCAAAAATTCTGCAAGAAATTTCCTCTGCCTGTGGCTTACACAAAGACATTAACAGGAAGCTGTGTGATTTTGTAACTGAAGAGTTTACTTAAGCACCAGCTCTTTCTTAAAAGACATGTCAACATGATTGTTTTCATCATTACTTGTGTGTCTGCCACTTTTCCCCACATTTTATTTTTCAGTTTTTCCTGTCTTGTGCCTGGCTGAGTGGCCCAGATCGGATAACAGCAACATACCTTTCCTTACCTATTCCCAACACTGTTTAAGACATAGATTTTAAAAAGGGGAACATAGAAATCTGGGGTTATTCTTAAATCACTTACGGAGTCTTCACAGGGCCTTAAAAGTTGAATCAAAAGCAAAACTCAGTCCAAAATTCTGGATTAAATTAGAAAGTCCCAAAGTGACAAATCACAAAAGTAACTCCTTGTAATGAAAAGGATGTTTGAAATATAGGGCACTGTGATGCAAAAAAAGCATTCAGGCTTCATGACTCAAGTCTGTAGGCTGCTCTGACGCTCTCAGCTCTGACGATGCCGACCGAACCACTTTTGGACCAGATGGTGCTCACGTTACATAACACTCTGCTCTACTGCTGTCATAGGTGCATGGCAAGCACTGAGTTTAAAACTTTACTCTTGCACCATGCACCCTCTCTTTACATGCTATGACTTTGCTTTATCTCGCTAAATCCCAGGTGTACATATGCAGACTTGGACCATCATCACAAAGAGAACACTGCAATATTTGAATATCCAACCGCTGAAGCCATACAAGCAATTTTTCCTACAGATGCTCTGCAGGTATGATGGGTGGAGAGTGAGATACCAGTGACACACTGTAATTCTTTATCTACAGTCAAAGGCAGAGGAGACTCTAATGATCGTAGAAGCAGAGATACAGAACGTAACCATCTTTTATGAGCATTTCTTCACCTCACTCATCATTTCAACATGGCATCTTCTGATCCTTCTGTGAGAAAACTCAGTTGAGTTGTGTTTTATGTTTGCTTTCATGGCTTACTCTGTCTTTGTTTGGAGCGAATGTTGTGCACTGAAGGTTTTATGTTTTAGATAAGTAAAAAGAAAAATATTCTGCTATTGAGGATAATAAAATTTAGGTTTTATGCAATACAATACTTCAACACATCATGTGTTATGCTGTAGAAATGGTTGGACGATGATTTCCTGCAGAAAAAGACACACGAACAAGATACAAAAATACCTGATTTGTTGAGGTGTAATGTAATTTGCACTTGAGCCGGCCCATCAAGATGAAAATAGAAATGTATCCCAACTGATACGTTTCTACATCTCTGGACACCTCGGTCGCCACACAATGACGCTCTGAGTTTGTGCATGTGTGTGCGTGTGCGTGTGTGTGCGTGTGCGTGTGTGTGTGTGTGTGTGTGTGTGTGAGAGAGAGACAGTTGTCAAGCCATGGCTAACTCAGTCACGCTGCCACTGAGCTCCAAACAATGACCTGAATGTAATGACAGATGACACATAGGGTGTGTGGATTCAGCGCAGGACAGAACCCAAACTCCATCTGTTACTCTGCCATATTAGCAGAAGATGGAATATTAAAAAAAAAAAAAAAAAAAAGCAGAAAAGAATCACGCCACAGTGTTTTTTAATCTGCCGGCACCCATACGGCACAATTCTTTTTCATGTAAAAAGACCATCAGACAATGTCAATTTGAATACTGTGACTGTGGTGTTAAGTGCTTCTGTGATTTTTTTCAAAACCTTACCAACCCCCTTTTTTTTTTAATTTAAAGTTATAAATTTTATTAGTTGAGAGATAAAGTGTTCATAAACCAAATTGCTACATCAGCTCGTCTAAAGCAACTAAATCTTTGGTTGGTGTGGATTTTGGTGCCCCCTGTGGCCAGGATAACAGCTCTTGTGTCTTTTCTGTTTTTGTCACCAACAACACCCTTGTTTTTCAGTTGATCGCTACTCCTGCCCCATCAGCAGTTTTAGACATTACAATTAGTCTTCACAAAGTCTTTATATTACAGCTTGCTTTTCTACGCCAGACAAGGAAATTCCTGTTTAAGTCAAACCAGGTAACATTTTCTTACAGGAACTTTGAAGGCAATCTGAGAAGTTCTCATGTTGAGTCAGATCTGGAGATCCTTCAGGAGGAGTGGTGTTTTTATCAGAGGAAGATTATTTTGACACGTTCTATCACAAACAACTATAAAGAAAGCACGTTTTTATTGTGAAAGCAAATGAATAGAGTCCAGAACTTTTCGACATAACTTTTCTTTAAACGAGACAGCTTTTTACAGCATACCGAGATATGACGTCATTTTGCACCATTCTGCTTTTTCAGCAAGCAAAGCCCAGCTGGTAGAGGTTCTCTGTTTAAAATAATATTAAAAGATAAAATATACTGAAGCTAATCTTTCTCCAGTATTAGCCATGTGCAGAAAATATGATACAGAAATAAAATTATCTGAATTAAAAAAAACAAACTCTTGTTGCTTAATTTACTTGAGATGGACAAACTTTGGCAGCCGAGTTGTTCCTTCATCCTCAATAGAGAGTGTTTCTACGCTCTTTTATCTAAACTAATAAACTAAGCATCTCTTGTTTTCAGACAACACACTGGCTGGACAACATACAAAATCTGAACTTTCTGTTTCAGAGTTTGTGTTAAGAATACTTCAAAGCAGAATCTGCAGGATTTTCCCAAAAAAATAAAATGTCAACCTTTACACAAATAATCCTGCTCAATCGTCACTTCTGTGCCTCTATTTTTGTGTGTCAGTGTCAGTGTCTGCCTCAAACCCTTTCCTCAGCCTGTATGTTGATGTTTCGGTTGTTTGGGGGAGTTTCTAGCTGGAGATTAAGCATGGCCAATCACAGCACTTTGTGTGGTGATTAGCGAGAGAGAGATACTATTCTGAGTGGCTATGAAAATGGACGTAGAAAGAAAAAACACAACCAAAGTGAGACGGAACGCCAAACAGAAGTCTTTTTTCTAAACGAGGGTGAAGCTTAGCTTGACTGCCACCCACTTTCAGGCACTTGGGGAGCTGCACGGGATGAGGAACAACACAAATTGGCTTTCCGCTAACGAGGTATGTGTCAAATAACTTGTTAGCATGTGCTAACATGTGGTTAGCTTGTGCTGACATGTCAAGTCAGGTGCACGGCTCTCGAGTTTCTCCCACATAGAAATGCAATGCTGCAGGTGGTTGCTAGGCTAGTGAATGTGTTCACGTAGTCATGGTTGGAGGCAGTAGGTGCGCATGGCCGCTAGCTATAAGCCAATGAAGAGAGCCAAGTTTGAATTTCTGTTTACCAACAAATAACGAAAATTCCTGCAGCCCATACCTTTAAGATTATTACCTGTGAATAAATCTATAATAACACACTTATCATTATTAAACCCTTATTTCAATTCTAAAAGTCTTCGAAGTCGAGAGGAGCATTGTAACTAAACTTTTGTGGATGCATGTGTTCCTGAGTGTGTGTATGTGTGTGTGTGTGTGTGTGTGTGTGTGTGTGTGTGTGTGTGTGTGTGTGAGTGCATACCTGTAGTTCTGTAGGTCTGTCCTGCCCTACAAGACCTGTCATGAGTGAGGGATTTCAGCCAAATCATCTGCGATGAGAAGCTTTCCACACCAGGCACAGCTGTCTGAGCACCAGCCTGAGAGGGAGGGAAACAGAGGCTGTTTTAAATGTATTTTCTACAACACTTTCTCAATTAAAGGCCCTTTTTACACGTAGCACTCTGCTAATAACATAATGGCGAGTAGAATGTCATTGAGTGGTGTAATGTACCTAAATCCTTCACCAGCATTTTTAATGCTTTCATAATTGGAGCCCACTTTGGAACATTGTGGCACACGGGAGGCAGCGGTGGAAAGGCAAAGAGAAATGATTTGTAAAGATGTCCGCGCTGGAAATAATAACTAGCCTTGGTGCTAATGTAGGGCTCTTTGCAAAAAGGGGAGGAAAAAAACATGTTGCTAATTGAGTTTGCCTGAAAAAAGACATTTAAAACTCATCATTTCATTTTACAGTCCTTTTTGTGGCACATTGTTAGGAGAGGGGGGAAGAGAAACAGTAGCGGTGTTTCACATCCATTTGGAGGTTAATGGTCAAGTTTCAGGCTTTTAAACACAGTAAAAACTAAACTGAAAGGGTTTACTTTAATTAATTGCAAAGTGTGATTTTTTTTTTCCCAATACATGTGAACTCTTGCCTTTCAAAACTTACCTACAGGATTTGCTCCACTTATGCAAGATAAATACCAGTTTTAGCCTTTTTGCTCGCAACTGGAGTAATACGATAATTTTACCAAAACATTTTGCTGTGTTTAAAGTTGTTTTTAAATAAGTGACACATAATTTTTGGGTAAATGAGCTCTGAAATGTACCAAAAATCACTTCTGTTTGTACTTTTTCAACAGAGACATCCAACTTTTCACTCCTCATTTCATTCTCCTCTGTTTCCTGTGTTTGGAGAGGACTGCCTCTGATTTGTGAGTCCACTCTGAGACGATACATTACCGTTCAACAGAATGACCCCTAGCCCTGTCTAAACACACCTTAATGACTCATGGTTGGTGGGCACAGTCCTTGGTTATAGGGCTCTGCAGGCTGCAGCCGGGGCGACAAGAGGACACTAGGCACCAGGATTGAGTGGACTCCATACAGACATTAGCACCCTAGCTTCTGGGCTGTATTGCATCAATGTCAATGGGTAAAAACATGTCCTCCATCTTCAAAACCACACCCTGAGGGATGAGAAAAGCACCTGCAGACCTCTTATCTATCAAAAGATAATGGCCAAAGTCAAATCAGTCTTTCTCTGAAAGCACTCAGCTGTTGCGCCTGGGAAGGATGTGGCAAGTCGTACAAATTAGCCAAAGCACCTTTACTCGTAGATAAGAGATTGTCCTCAAACAGCACTACATCCTTTTTAGCACTCCATGCTTTTTCTGGGTGAAAAAAAAAGAAAAAAACGTGATGTCTTCTGCAGAAATATCCCCCCTCTACAAAATGAAGCAAGGAAAGGAGAGCTCGAGGTGAGAGAGCAGGGAAATCATTTACAGTAGCACGATGAAGTGTCGGTTTCTCCCGGCAACAAACAACTTAACAGGTGCCTTAAGAGAAGAGAGTTGTCCCATAATTGTAAAAGCTTTTCTGATCATTTAACCTGCAGATCCAATCAATCAAGAGAGGAAGCAGATATACGAGCACACGAAAAGAAACTATATCAGGAGATGAAGGAAAGCAGCTTAAAGCGAAAACGGAGAAGGCTGAAAATAAGTGGAGAGGATGTATGGTAGTGAGTTTCATAGTGATAACAACGGGATCATATGCCTTTCTATATGTTTATATAAAAAAAAGAAACACTGGTTTTCATTTAAATTAAAGTTTTCTCCCTGAGTCTGATTTTTCTAAACAGATCATTCTTCTCTTTTTTAAATTTTCAAAATCATGTCTTTCTGTGATTAGTGCTCACCCAAAGGAGGTAAATGACACTTTTAATCAAATCTACACAGGAGGAGGAGTCGTAGCAGTTTTGACAGATGAGCCTGAGAATGGCACAGAACCTCACCAGCTGGTAGTGGACCTGGCGCCAACTGCCCGTCTCGGCTGGCAGCTTGCTCTAACATGCCAGTCGAGACCTGTGAGGGCTCAGCTCGTGACCGGTATAACGCCAGAGGGGATCAGATGCCAAACCTTCACAGTCGGCTCTCAGATGGAGCAACCCAGGCATTAAATCTAATGAGAGGGAACTCAGAGTAGTTTAATAGACAGTTTTACTAGAGCTAGTATAAAGTGAAGGAAAGCAGTTTGTTGGATTCTTACAATGAAAATGAATCAAATGAGGACTGCCCTGTAAAACCTGTAAATGTTTAAAATGTGTTAAATACTTCATTGAGATGATCATCTGTAAAAATACCTTCATTCAAAGCTCTAATGAGGAGTTTTTAGCTGGTAATGAAACATGGTGATATAAACACTGATGCTTCTTTATGACCCACAAAAGCAAACCAGACCATCAGAAAGAGGTTGGATTAATTTTATTACACTATTTAAATGTTGCTGCGGGGTTGCAGTCAGAGGCGTGTAAAGAAAAACCTTGCCAAATTATCATAAACCATCACAGTGTGCGATGCATCTGTTGTGGAAAAAAAAAAAAAAAGAAGTAACCTTTTGTTATCAGAATTTTTTAAACCCATGTTCAAGGTAGTAAGAAAGTTAAAACAACCACTCAAAATCAACACAAATAAAAAGTTACTAACTGAAGCTCAAGCCTCCAATTACTCCTTACAACTTTATTCATATGAAGTAAGATTTCTTTCAGTTTATCCAAAAAATAGAAGGAAAAGAAACCCGGAAACTAAAATTATAAAACAGTCTTTCAAAATCCTTCACTTGCCCAGTTCTGCACTCAGCATTTCAACACTGAAATCATCAGCTAATGTGTATTCCACACAGCTCTTCTAGCACAGATTGCCTGTTGCATTATTGTACTAACAATCTGTGGGAGCTGGAAGTCTTGGTATGTGACTGAAATTATCTCAATGTCAACTTAAGATATTAGAATTGTTGCAACTCAGCGGTAGTTTAGTGATTTTTGAAGCGCAGATAGATTTAGATTTGGGGTCTTAATGACCCAAAAACCAGCATTTTGTCTGTTAAAGACAAACAAGGCAAGTTTATTTATATAGCACATTTCAGCAAGGCAATTTAAAGTGCTTTACAGCAAAAAAAAATTGTAAGAAAACAATTAAAATTTGATGAAAAAGCAGATAAAAAGATACAATAAAAGAAAATATTTTTATAAAGTCGCAGTGCAGAGTTGTAAAGAGTTGTGGGGTTAAAAAAAGATATTAAGATGATTTGTTAAAATGTTCTAATAAAAGGCAGCTGTAAAAAGGTGAGTCTTCAACCTGGATTTAAAGGAGCTCAGAGTTTCAGCAGACCTGATATTTTCTGGCAGTTTGTTCCAGATATTTGGAGCATAAAAGCTAAATGCTGCCACTCCATGTTTGGTTCTGACTATGGCGACTGAAAGCAGACCTGATCCAGATGACCTGAGTGGTCTTGATGGTTCATTCTGGATTAGAAGATATATTTTGGCCCTATTCCACTCAGAGTTTTTTAAACCAACAGCATTATCTTAAAGTCTATCCTATGTCAAACAGGGAGCCAGTGTAAAGCCCTAAAAACTGGACTGATGTGATCCACTTTCTTGGTAAAATTGAGTAAAATTAGAAATTAATCAGGTAAAAACTTGAACTTAGAATCCATAAAAAACCAGTAACTTTTAACCATTCTAAGCTCCTCTGGATTCACTTTTTTTATGGAGCTGCAGATATCCTGCTCACACTGACACACACTGGCAGAGATTCCCGCTGAACTCCAGCTACACATGGAACAGATAGACACATGAAGAATAGAAGGGGGATGGAGAGCAGGGACAAAATAAAGAGACGTGGAAAAAGAGAATGGGAGATCCAGAGACTTGTCAGTCACGGCAATGAACACTGACAGGCTAACTCTGTGGATAATGTTTCTGTCACTGAGCTCCCTAATCACAGTGTTCTTAGTCAAAACCAATCCTCTCGCATGTGTACACTCGCAAAGTGGCGGGATGTTTGTAGCAAACAGCTGAAAGACGCGCACAAAGAGCGGGTGTCAAGGCAGGCAGACCGAGTCACATCTCTACCACTATCAAACGCTCTGACAAGAAGAAAATACAAGGAAAGCAGAAAGAGCAGCGAAAGAGACAGAAGTGGAGTGTAAAGCAAAAAGACTGTAAGAGAGGAAGGAGAAGGAGAAAGATGGCAGTTTTTAAACACACCCCACCAGGTAGTGCCTGTCAGAACACATTGCCATCCTCTAATTGGGTCATTTTTGATACCCCCTACCACACGGTGCCAGTGTATTGATGGGGAGGTGTCAGGGTGCCAAGAGCCTGCGAGGCCTCACTGGCACCGAATCAAAGCAGGCAACAAACGCTGCCCGCAGACAATCTGGCAAGCCGGAGCGCACACAGGCGCAAGAACATCCAAAAACATGGCCCCATAGCTCCCGCCTGTACCACCGGGGCGTAATTGGTACATGGGCATTCCGGAGCATTTTCAAAGGAGGGAACTTAATCCACATGTGTACTATGAAATTGGCTATTTTGTACCCAGCATCCCCCCCTCCTCCTTTTTCCTCTCTTGCTCTCCATCTCGCCCTCCCCCAGTTTGCAACCCTTCAACCGATTTAGCACTCCGAATACGTCTTGTTTTCTCTCACATCCTCTTCGTCGACTACCAACTGCCACTCTATCTTTCTCTCAGAAATAGCCCCGGGTTTGACCACGGCGTCTTAGGCTGTGAAGGCGGACAAGGATGCCTAATCTTTACTCGGTGCTCAGCTTGACAAGATTTCACTCGTTTGAGTTTGTTTGTGGTTGTGTTCGCGCCTGTATGTGTGCGTGTTGGTATGTTTGTCTGCACTGTAAGTATGCAGATCTGGGGAGCCTAAAACAAATCAAATTTGTTCGTCGTATACTTGCACATAAAGCTGTGGAGTTAGGTTTCAGGGTGTGGGTTGTGGATTGATGCTTACAGTAGGATGTGGGTGAGCCGAAGCAAGCACATCCCACTCCTGTCCTAAGACTCAGAATCTTTAAATCTAAATATTCCCCAACAGTAACATCCTCTCATGCGTTCCTTGTGTTTTGTACATTCCTGCGTGGAAAGAACACTGTCGCATCTCCTCTTCCTTTGTGTGCTGGAGTGTGCCTTCAAGCCAGCCTGGCACTGACTGGCACATGGAGTAAAACTGACTCCAGCTGCTTTCTGACCGAGGGGAACTTGTTTAATTAACCACGCTCCGGTTCCAATGAAAGGCTTGGTTTCGCTCCCAGCTGTTGACCAGTCTGTGGCACCCCGGGGCCCTGATGGGGACTGGCATATCACCCCTGGTCCGGTCCGATCCACGTTTTCCAGACAAAGATGGACTCTGCCTGTCATGCCAGGATGTATCACGCCTGAGCCCTCCTTCATAAATTAAACATGAGATCTGGAGGAGTTCTTTTAAAAAAGGAAAAAGACCCAGAGGATGTTTCTCTGCTCAGATTCACCCACGCTGTTTTTCTTTCCTTTTTTTTTCTATGACTCGGACTCACTGAGACATGGAAAAAAGGAAGAATGGGGAGAAGGTATAAACAGGTGCAGAGGTGAATTAGAAAACAGTGCCCTCAAAGACTTTCTCAAGTGTGTATTTGTGAGTACGTTTGTGTGTGGGCAATCCACTGTGGCCTGAAAGAGCACTTCAAAGAGCCTTCTGATGGTTGTCTGGCCCTATCCATGTGCTTTTGGGGACGCACTCATACGTATGAAGTGAAATCAGCTTTAAAGCATTACTCACCCTGTGTCTTCAGACTAGCCTTAGTGCAGGTGGTTTAGTAAACATAAAGTTTTACCATGACAAATGTTATTTTTTTTAAAAACATCACATTACTAACTGCTGTTTTTGACAACTTTTAAGTTGAACCTAAGATTAAACATAGCACTTGAGCTTCATCTTCTTTCCTTCCCAGATCTTTTCAACAGCTCCTTAGCCAAAAATCTATAACTATAAACACAGAGCACTGCATGGTTGTGTATGCTGAATGTGACCCTTGGGGGTAAATAGATGCAGACACATGTAAACACCACATCATAACAACACCATCTCCACATCTTCAGCATGGTATAACCCAGCCCCCACCCTCCAATTTTACTGCAGCCATGAATCACAGGACTTGTCGCCATTGAAGCCATCAGAAGGTAGGTTTATGTTTGTGTTTGTCTTTGTTTTCCTATCTGTGAGTGGAACCAAGGTCCTTGGGAACAGACCCCAACAATGGTAATGTATAACAGGCCAGTGAGAACAAAATGGACCAAAAGTACACGTTTTAGCCACAAGAACCAAGAAGGGATTATCCAGCACGTAGACTGAGCATTTTGGCAGTGGCTCGAACTAGAGGGAACGGTTGTTTTACAGTGCTACAGATTGATTCATTGACTGTATATAGAGTGGGCAGCATGGCTTCACAATTTACCATTGTTCAGTTTTGAAGCCAAAATACCCCCGTCACAGGCGCAGCCATTGGTAGCAGTTTTGCAGCCAGAGTCTGCACAGTAAAGGCTGTGAGGGATTCTGGGAGAATCTGATTGGAGCCGGGTGACAAAAATAATAACAATATTTTTTTCTATCCCAAGTCTAATCACTTTCTGGCTCTACCTCCCAACACATTTTACAATCCCTGAAAAAAATACTCAAGAGCAGAAGCAGTTGATTATCGTTATATGGGATGACTGGAGAGCCAGATTTTTTTACCTATACTGCAGCCACTCACCAGGGGGAGCAGTTTTTGTGGCAAACTCACCTCTAGCCAGCTGGGTCTTAGACCTTCTGACTCATTCTACCCCAGGGACAAAGAGGAGGATCAGCTTAGGTGTTGCCTACACAGATGAGTCATCAGACATCTCTTAAAAGTAGAAAGGGACTGTGCAGATCGTACAGAGTTAGGTCATTCATTCCAACATTTGGGCACAACAGAGGAGAAGAGTCTGGCTAGAGATTTAGAGCCAAGCTGGGCTGGGAGCACCAGGCGTCTTTCACTGTTACAGCTTAGGCACAACACTGCTGCTGTCAATAGCTGCGTTTCCATTATGTCTTTTCACAAAATAAAAGCGATATTCCTGAGCTTTAGTAAAATAATGCGTAATGTCCATCTGGATGCTGCACTGAAGATGATGCCGATTCATTAACATTTCACTGATCAAACTGTCGGCCGTGGACACGTACAGGGGACTTTTGGGAGAGGATCGTGGCTGAGGAGGAGGGGATGAGCGCTGTTATGACAAGTGAAATGTTTTTGCGAAATAGGTGTTTTCATTGCACTTTTGCAATATACTTGTGAAAAACAACCGCATTAGAGCGTAAAAACTTTTTATCAAAATTTGAAAGGTTTTTTGAAATTTGGGTGTTTCCATTACAAGTGTTTATTGCGATATTCATATTTTGCGCATTTCTAGGTGTAATGGAAACCCAGCTATAGACACCTCAGCAAATGCAAAATTAAGTAAAACAGATGACGCAGAGTATTTCTGCTTATTCAGACACCACTTAGCAACAGAGTAGCCCCCTACTGGCCTTTGGAAGAATACACGCTTCAGACACTACAGCTTTTGCACCTCACCTGAAAACTAGCTCACTTTTAATTACCTCAAGAAATTAAATTAAGATTAAGGTTACAGTTAATTAGTAGTTTTTAGATGAGATATCTACATGTGAAACATTTCTTAGAGTTAAGGTTTTATAGACTTTCTGATGATGAAACTTGTATCTTTTTTTCTTCCAGTACTTTTAAGTATATAATTCAACAGTGCTAATTGTTGTGTTAGTGGGTTTTCCCTCTGTTCACACTGTTAGCTGACATAAATCTGGCTTCACTAGAGGAAATGGAAAGCCACAGTGACATTCTGAAAGGCAGTGTCACCACCCAGCCAAAGTGAAAGTCTCTATGTGTCTACAAAGAGCTGAAGTGCCACTGAGAGAGCTCATTTCACCAGCATCTGGATGACAGGTCGTAGCACCACCAAGCACAATTGTCACCTTTACAAGTTGTCATACGTCTTGTGTCCTTGATGCTGTGATAATGCACACTGGAAGGGTGTCATGTCATCACCTGATCCCTCCAACAAATAATGTGTGAACACTGGCAGGAGACAAAGCATTTCAACAACCAAGAAAAGAGGGAAGTATGTTTTTTCTCCTATATCCTGTGTATGGTTTTAGGTTTTCTCACTCCCACAAGAGCAATATGGTTTTAGAGATTTTAGAATCTTATCCTAAACCACATTTTCTCTCTTCTCTATGTTTCCTGGCTTCTGCAGCCTGGAACCCCTGTCCGCTCACCACCTCTCTGTGTCATTTTTTTCCCTGTGAGTCCAAGGCAGAGTCCACGGGAGCCCCATTTGCCGTGACATATGGCGAACAAGGCAGGCACTGCGAGCGAGTGGCCCTGTCTGGAGCTGTGACTTAGTGTCGTCCCTCAGTGCCTCTGGCAGCACAGGGACAGAGGGATGAAGGGGATGGAGGAAGAGGGAGAGACGAGGTAAGGAGACAGAGCAAGGGTGGGAGTCTGGGCAGAGGGGGAGATTCGTGCCGGAGTTTTTGCCCTGGAGACACACTGGCAGTCCTGAGATTAGAGGGGTAATCAATCTCAGCGTGGAGCCGGCCAATCCCACCGCCCCACGGCCTGGCAACCTGGCCTCCTCAGGTGGGGGCAGGGTTCGGGGGGAGCGGAGGAACACTGACAGGAGGGACGGAGACGAGAGAGGAGAGAGATGAGGGGAAAGAATATGCTTTATTAAGAGTCATTTGTCCTTTAACAAGCCTTGGTGCTGGACAGGTGATGAAGCATAGCACCACAAACACATATGATTACTGTCAGTGTTGTTTACTGGCATAGCTGCCTCTGTCACCTCACCAGGGGAAACTTGTTTTGGGTGCCCCCGACACAAACACACACACACACACAAACATATCTGCCTTGAACAGTGCAGGACCACTTTTGCTCATAACTAGGGCTGTAGTGAACCTATGGTGAGCATCTGTATCAGTCCAATACTTGAGACTAGCAATCTGGATCAGTTATTCGGAAAGATTTAAACAAAAAAGAAAGTTATGAGGAACATTTTCAGTGCACTACAAATAGCTACAACCATACAGAGTTGTGTGTCATGTGCTAACAACAGTAGCCTAAGTAGTTCCATGCTGTCATTTTGTCAGCCATGTTATTCTATGCTAAAGAGGAGAATCAACAGAATGTCAGAAGCACAGTGTAAGTGTTTAAGGGACCCGATCAGTGACAGTTGGTTCAACACCAAAGACTTGATAAAAACCTTAAAAAGAAGCATCCAGAAATAAAGAACTGTTGGTTCCAACAAGAGATAAATGCTAAGATGGAAATTCTGGAGACTCAAACCCTGTAAAAAAGGGATGCACCAATCCAGCTTGTCTGGTCTCGATACCAATACCAGGGCTTTGGGTATCGACCGATACTGATCCTGATCAGATAACAGTGTTAAATAATAACCTGCATGCTCTACTGTGTCATAAGACTGGTAATGTTTTGAATAAAAGAGAAAAAGTAGCATCCCTACTTTGAAATTCAGAATTTTCTTTTTGGGGGGCAACATTTGGGATGAAAAGAAAAGGACAATGCAGAAAGTTGTGGCATCTGCAGCAGAAGTTGATGCATCCATCCCTGACATCATTGGTGCCAGAAATAAAAGTCTCATGTTTTCAATAACTGAAAATGTGAAAACTTCCTGGCTTCTCTTTGGTGCCTACAGAGGACATCTTATAGGGGGCATGCAGGAGAAATTAGAAGAACAATGCCTGTGTTTCAAGTATGGAAATAAACACTGAAAAACCAACAATAAACGGACACCTTGTCTCAGTCAGTTATAGGGTTCTATACATTTTCATCAAAGGATAAATAAAACCTACTGCAGAGTTTTAAGACAGCTCCATACTCTGCATGTCTGGAAACATTCTATTCATTTAATTAATTCAGACCTGTTTTAAGCCACAACAGAGTTTAGGGTGGTTGGGATAACTCTGCCTCTTGTCCTTAGTGTAAGAAGTTCTTTATTCTTTTTTATCAAAGAGTTGGGGCTACTCTTGAACCATTTTTTCTGGCTTGGGGACAGTTCTGTGGTTGCTAGGGATGGTAACTGAATTAGGTACTTTTTTGGGTACCAAACAAATTCTGTCAAAAGTACTGGGTACCGTCTCATAAAATCAAAAGGTACCATGTTTAGGTACCTTAACCATAGACTGTATACAACATGGACGTAGTCTCGCCAACGTCACCCCTCTGTTTCTGAGACAGAATATGAGGCACATTGGCTGTAGCAGCCATATTGGTAGTGGCAAGGGCTGCGCCTACAGCCATAAGGCGCCGGCCGTCACGTGACCCTCAGCTGTGCCTCTTATTGGGGGAGCTCGCGATCCTAATATCTTCCGAACGGCTGAGTTAGAAAAAAATTCACCCCCCGTACAGTGGGAGCCGGTAGTAAAATTAGCGACTCAGACAAGAGACGTTTTTTGAACCAGGCTGTAAAAAGGTTAATTTCTGCTTTGAAAATGGCTTTTTTTTGGCTTGGTGTGTTTGTGACTTTCGCTACTTCCGGAGCCAGCCTCAAGCGAACACTTGACAAACAGCAGATTTTAGCACTTCCACATTGTCTCATATTCTGAGACCGGATGTTGCCGCTTGACCTAAACGCATCCTTGTGACTGTGAGGGAGTGGAAGAGTAGGTGATTTTCCATGCTGGACATGAACACAGCATGGCAAGTTTATATACTGAAGAATAAATATATTAAATTGAAAAAAAGTATGTTTTATTATTAAACAAATTTATATTTTTTACCACACAAACACAAAAAAGTACTGAAAATTGGTACCATTGAGTACCGGTACCAATTGCCAGGTACCGGGCATCAGTACCGTATTGTTTCAAATGAAACGTACCCATCCCTAGTAGTGGTTAGAACACAAAGAAATGGTGCCTGATTAGCTTTTGGCTCCGAACTAGCACTGTAGGTGCTGGTGGATCTAGTATTTAAGGGCACACCCCATGGATGATGGATATGGTCTTTGTCACAGCAGTTACTGGTCCAACTCTCTTTGCTGTATGACTGCTGCCACTCTCTGTCACATCTAATAAAGACAAAAAAGTCATCTGTAAAAAAAGGGCATCCTGATAACCTTAAAAGATTTTGTATTATTATTCTTACCTCTGAAAAACTGCTATAAAACTCATATTGTCATCAGTGGCTCTTATGTGTGGTGACAAACAAGTTAACAGCTGAGCCAGCTCTCTTCATCACAGGTGTTAGAGATAACTTTTGACATGAAAAGCTTTAAGTCATTCTGAGCCATCACACTATCATAAAAATGTGTTATCTCATACAAAACCAAACCCAAGTTCAAGACAAAGAGTACAAACTATTACTGTTTCTAATGTGTGATCAACAACTCTCCTCTCCCTGCTCGTGGTTTTAGCAGAGGTCTGTAGAGCATAGCTTTAGCTAATGAGTCACAGAGGACCGTGCACAAGTTCAAATCATTCAGAGTCACCTTTACTAATTACCATCAATGTCTCCTAATCCAGCAAACACATGCACATCAATTACTGTCCTCAGTATGAACTAGAGAAAGAGACGTAATATGAAGCAATAAGGAACAGAATGCTAAAGGTGTAACAAGAGAAGAAAAATTAAAATAAAAGGAAGGAAACATCCTCATGAGGCCTTTTACAGATAAATGAAATAATTAGACACAACTCCCCAGTGGCTTCTATCGCTTTATTTTATTTCTAGGGAAATAATTAGAGGGGTTTTTTTTTCCGTCTTGTGCAAGACACAGTGTTTTTTCAGCTTTAATCTTTAATCAGTGAGGAAGATTTCCCTTTGGGCACAAGGTGCTCTGTGTTCAGATGTAATACACGGCAGTGATTCACAGTTGCTGTGCATCATGAGGATGCGGGCATCATGTATCACACCTTACTGATATAAACCTCTTTATCAAAGTAATGTATGAAAACAGGTGAGAGAGCAGGTAGGAGTGAGGTACCAACACTTGTTTTTAATTGGGCCAAGAGGTCTGAACCGAGTCCCATCTGTGTTCTAGTTGGGACTTAATTAAAAACAAACATGGCTACCTATCGATAACACCACAAAACCGCAGCAAGGAAGAGGGTTAAGAATAATCTTGACGCCCCGCGGGTCATCGCACACTGTAAACAACATGGATTTATCCAAAAACAAGACAGAGAGGAAGCAGAAGAGAAGTTGTATGAAATCAATATGAGCCAAAGCAAGAATCAAAGCTGGAATAAGGGAAATCAGGCTAAATTGGACTTTTTGTTGTGCTTGGTCGAATATAATGCTGCTTGAGATGAACCTCAGGAGAGAATGGCAATAACAGAGTAATACTTAAGAAGAGATTGAAGGCGCACAGCCAGACAAAGTCAATTCAGCTCCTTATGACCCTCCACAGTGGGCCAAGGCATAGATTTGAGGCCCGCTCTTATGTCCCTCTCACGAACCTATAAAGCCATTTTAAAGTGGAGACAGCCATGAGTGCTAAGCCAAGGGATTGAGGAGAAATTCAGTGTCTCAGTGTGTTATTCGCCTCAAGTTGTGGTCCACAACATCTAAGGCTAGCTGCATGGCTCATCTGTGATCCGCGCTTCCAGGCACTTGCATTAATTGAGCTCGTAATTGAATAGTTGTCTTCATTAGTTCCAGTCCCCTGCTTGCGAGTCTCGGTTACGGATTACTGGGGAAATGTTTGCGCTACCGTGATCTCGGAGAGCTTACACCAGAGCACGCTCGTCCTTCTGTGCTCATTGTTGTGTCATTATGTCACTGACAGCAGAGGACTGTCACTCATGGCTGACCGGTGACATGACGTGTGTTCCCGTAGCAACCGTTGCTCTTAAAGACGCTGCAGAGACGAAACAGCCGAGGGGAAGCGGTTTTTGAACGGAGACAATCGACCAAAGTCATTAATATTCCTGTGGAAGTTCAGGCTGCAACACAAAAGCCTCACCTGCAGGAAAGCTCTGCCAGCAAACACATGCAACATTAATCTCATCATCGAACCTGAAAAAATATTCACAAGATCTTAAGCTGATACTTCAGATTTGTGATTTGAATTTAACAATAACAACATATTATTCCCGTGCAGCTTAGAGAGGCGTAAAGATGATCTAAATATCTCAGAGGCACGGGCCAAGATCTGGCCAGGAAAATTCCATCCTTTTTGATTGAAAAGGAAAAACAGGTACACAAATAAACAGCATGCACAGAGACAGGCCAGACAGCCGCTCTGTGATGTGCTTGGGGTCGTACAGCATGGTAGAGAAGATAAAGGAAAATTAAAGGAAAGGTCCCTGACCCTCTCTGATAGCTCTAAATGCCTTGCAATTTTCCACAGGAGACGAAAATCCTCCTCCACAAATGAAGGGCTGCGTCTGACCTCTTCCAAGAGCGCAGGAAGTTTAAGGGAGGTTGACAAAAAAAAAAAAAAAAGAAAGAAAGAAAGACTCAAAGAGAGCGAAATGGTAATTTGACTTGCCAACAGACATTTCTAACCCCTTTAAGGTGCTTTTTAATAAATCCCTAGCAATTTGCATCTCTTGCGCCCAGCCAATTATTATGGCATGCGTCAGATTGAAGCAGCATCTATAGAAAGTCTGACACCGTCAAACGGGAAAAACAAAATGAAACCTAAAAAGGTGGCTTCACAGCCAGGAGGCCCGGCTCTCTCACAAAGACTTAACCACAGTTGTTTCCCTCATTAGAGCATCATTTGGCAATAATTATCTTTAAGTGCTCTCAAACATCTTGGAGAGGTGAAACAAACTGTGCCAAGCTCAAGGAAAAATGATGACGGGAAAGTAGAAAGAGCAACAAAAGCGGTCGTCAGACATGCGCTGCATTGACTGTCAGAGCGAATCAGCTTTACCCTGGCAGAGGCGCTGAATGACATATTAAACAAATCTAATCAAGCGAAATTCGGGCGAGTGGGAGTGGCGGGGCAGGTGATTAAGCCACACTTAAAATATCTCCCACAGTCTGCCACTGACACCTCACATATGTCTACCTTGGAGCACAGACACCTTTCTCCTCTCACCAAAGCGGATTCACCCATTTCCTGGTACCTAACAGCTTCACAAATAGGACGTGGCTCTGCCACCCTGGAACAAACAACGCCCGAAAGCATCAAAAATTGATTTTATATGAATATTCAACAAGGCAGCACAACAAACTCAACTCCTCATTTTCACCTTCCTTCCCTTTCCACTATTGCAGCTTTTTCTCTAACTGCATAATTAATGTGTGAACAGCAGAGAGTGAATTTGTTTGTGTTGCAAAATAAAGAACGGTGGGAATTTATAAAAAGGAGAAGACAACTCTATTCCTTTGTACTCTTTAGAAGCACATTAGGATAATCAGAGAGTAAGGAGGTGGATTTGTAATTCATTGTTGGTTAAATTAAGGGATACATACAGATGCTTTTCTATAATTCCTTCATTATGAATTTGTAGATTTAGAAAGCTACAAACTTGCCTGATATCTGGTATCTGAACATCTGGTAAGCTTGATAATGCTTCCAAAAAAATTGCTCCAATGCTAAAGAATAAGATACATGCGGTAAAGGTCTATATTTCTTTCCAGAAATGTGCTCACTTTTTACAGAGGAGCAGAAAATAAAGTCAGAAGCACAGTACTTAAATGCCAAACATGACCTCCATCCCTTGTTTTGTCAGGCTCCGCACGTGTAGTGTGACGTAGGCTCAGCACACACATACACACACAAACACTCACACACTGTGTCCACCCACCAACATTATCTCCTCTGCTTGTTAATGGGGACGGCTCACACAAACGCCCTAGCAGGAGTGAAAAATCTCCAGCCCCTTGCTCAGATTTGTTCCCCTGACATCAATCGTTGATCCTGTAATTTCTCCCACCTTTCGGGGGTTTCTGCCCCAGCTACTGATGTGCTTTTAAAATGTATGTGTGCCATTTGCCTTCCAGTTTACAATTGGGTATACACACATAAAACAGAGGAGAGGGGGAAAAAACGTGTAGTTGTGAGGGGTTTTACAGGCGAAAAGGATTTTTTTTTTTCTGCGAAGGTACACAGATACCCCGAGGAATAGATTTACTGGCCTGGAATCGTCTGTCAAGATGTGATACATTCAGAAGTTTTGCAGAGATGAATCTGGACAAATTAATGCATTGGTGATTTCTTCCCACGTGTGTGTGTGTGTGTGTGTGTGTGTGTGTGTGTGTGTTTGGAAGAAGAGGGGAGGGAAGTGGAGGGAGTTAGTATGCTGAAGGTAAGTCAGTGGGCCGGCAGGTAAGTAGGAGACAGAGCAGAGTAATCAGGCTGCCCACAGCCCAGTGGCACAGGAATCACACACACACATACACACACACGCAGACACACACACACGGCCCTCCAATCGTTCATTTTCCTAATGATCCACAGAGCAGCAGGAGGCAGGAAGCCATGTTGACTGAGAGACCTCTGCCTTAACCCTCAGTCGGAGCAGCATCGCTAATGATAGTGTGTCAGTCTTCCTCCACTCGTTTGTGAACTTCTTTTGTTTTGTGAAGCTGGAACTACTTTTAGCTCAAAGTCAGAGTTTAGTTTCAGTTTGTTTTTCAAATCTATTCTCCATTATTGCTTAATTTAAACAGCTCCTAATTTAGCTCCTTTTGATAACCTAAATCCTTAACAATATTCAAAAATCTGCACCAATTAGCACTCTGTTAACCTCAGACAACAAGGGCTCTCAGTGCGTCTTATACCACATTAGCACCCTCTGACACCACCTTCCTGCTTGCCCCTCACGTCATCTTTTACTGACCACTTTCTCTCTGTAAATATTTCTAGGATGCAAAGAAAAATACAAAATAAAAAAAAGAAAAGATTCACACACACATTTAGGCAAATATCAGGACAGCCACAGAGGCGAGGTGGCCCTGGGTGGCCATTAGGATGCAGCGAGCAGCGCTTCCATGCAGACACCATCTCCACATGGAAAGGTCACCTCCCTCCCTTCGCGGGTAAATACGCAGACGTATACAAATGCGGTTGCGTGCTGAAATGGCTCACCTTAAGAAGGCATTAGGCTCTCTTCCACTGAACTTTACATCCCTCTCTTCCATTATCTTAACCAATGGCATTTCAACCTCTCCTTAAGGAAGTCGAATGCTCCCAAAGTAAAAGCAATTTAGTCGACTTCAAAAAGAGTCTCATTTAGCAGTACTCTGACAGATTACGGGTAATTTAATAAGCATTTCCCATAGATATGTAGTCAGTTGGACTCTGCTGAAATGTTTAAAATACACAGTCGTCTCAGCTGTCTGTTGTTATCATTACGAACAGTGGAGCAATAGGCAGTGACGCTGATTGAACAACGCCTCATCCTGTCCGACTTGAGATGTGACTCAGTGCTGTTGTGAGTGCATTTCCCCCCCTTTGCTTCCTGTTAGCTTTAGGTTCACTATAAGGCCTTTAGCATCCAACCTGCCTACTGGGCCCTGCGAGCCTCACCGCTGTCAAGTCACATCTAGCCAGGAGACTAACCCGTCCTGTCAGTGCCCTGCATCCACTGCTAACACACCTGAGCTGGGGCACGCCTTCTACTCCAGCCCCGAGCACGGTGGGCCTCGAGTTAGCGCTGACTGTGGTGCAGAGGTGTAGGAAGGTGAGGTCACACTAGAGGAAGACTTGTTTTAAAAATGATGGGGTTTAAATAAGAAGAGGAATAAAACTCAATTAACCCCTGGGATTTCTTGCTCATCTTTTCTATTTGTTTTTTTGTTTCGTTTTGTTTTCTCAACTGGTTCTGTTTCTAAGGAGTTTTAAAAAGGAATGCTTTGGTATCAGATGATACCAATCTATTCCAATACAAGCAGGTATTTAATATTCTCTAGCCCAGGGGTACCCAAATTATTTTTTGTGAAAAGCCAAAAACACATCAGGGTGGAGGGTCGCGGGCCAAAACGTCACATTCATGTTGCAGTGCATGATATCAAATATGCCTATAGCATAATTGTGCAAAATAAACATTCATACAAGTAATTTTGAAAATGAAAACACTTTTTTTACTGAATTTTAGAGATAGACCTATATGGATTTTACCGATACCGATTATTTGTAGTCAAGGAGGCCGATAACCGTTATTTGGGGCCGATATTAATTTTCAGTCAAAGTGCAAATATTGGTGTCAAAATTTTTAACAATACAAACTCCAACACTTAACTTCATTCAAATACCTTTAAGCATGAGTTTATTAAACAGCTCCCAGGCTTAGCAGCATGTTTTATAAAGTCAAATGAAAACATAAAAAATAAATAGCTAAAGTTTTCTACAGTAAAGAAAGTTTTCCAAAATTTCAATCTAACTGCAATAACTGTAATAACTGCACTGCTGATTGGCTCTTTCCCAAGTCATGGCTCTGCTTGTAACCATCAGATGGTACTGTGGGTGGGACAGTGCTGGGGACTGAGTAGTGACAGCAGACAGCGGCGCGGCTACATCAGAGCCGAAACAACACAGTTTTATATTTGTTTCTTAATGGCTGTCAGATTTAAAAAAAAAAAAATGCTTATGCCAATATGCCTCAAAATGCCAAACATCGGCCCCGATAATCGGCCCAGCTGATAATCAGTCTATACCTATTGTGTTTCTTAGCATGAAGTTACTGAACATCCATATGGCACAAATATGCTTTTGTCTTCAGAGACATTTAGCACAATATAACCTAAACAACATGACACAACATGCTCCTGTGAAACAAAACTAGTGCATTTTCCCTCCTTTTGAAATAAGTAACAGTAATAAAACAGGACACCTGCTTTAGACCTTTTTCCCTATAAATGACTACTATATATACATTAATTCAAAATAAATATGAAATAAAAAATTAAACATTGGCAGCAAGTGAAAAAAAAAATCACTCTTGGTGCAACCTTGGCCTATGAGCCCTAATTTGGACAACCCTGCTCTATTCCTTGATATAACGGATGATAATTACGCTTTGACAACTTTAGGCTTTTGTAGCTGATGCAGAGCTCTGTTCAGGCCTTTGTCACTGATATCCAAACATCCTGATTTTGTCTGTAGTTGAACCGATACCAGGATCCTATTTAGAGTTCAGAGTTTTAACCTCTTCACTCATATTTTGCCATGTTTATCCTCTACTTTTATCCCCGTGATGTCCCCCTTCTCCCCTTCTGTTACAGTACTTCTAGTCTCCCGCCTTTTGTTGTCTCTATCTCGTCATCTCTTCCAGTCCCAGGGGATGGCCGTCTTACCCCTGGCATCAGATCCCAGTGGATGCAGCAAGGCCCCCCGTGTACGCAGTGCGAGCACCTTAGCGGTTAGTCGTTGGTGCAGAGCCGTGTTCCCGTGATGCTCTCTCCCAAAGGGAATTCCCACCAGAGACAATGGGCAGCTTACCAGAGTAAACAACAGCCTCCTGCATGCCAGGCTGCCACAAAGGCACAGACAGAGGAGAGGGAAGAAGAAGTGCAAATATAGTACAATACTGCTCACTGGCAGAAAAGCCAGCAACAATACACAAGTCAGACGCATCCCTCTCAGTGCTTTAGACGTTTAGAATCAATGGCAACACAATCCCACTCACAATACGTAATTGTGGCTCCAGCTGCCTTTTTGACTTAGTCAAACAATTGCTTTAGTTTGCAGGGAAAAATCTATAAGAACTAATTCCCAGGATCACGGATAGGAAGAAAAAAAAGTCTCATCAAGAAAATGAAATGAATTACAGCACAGTCAGAAGCAAGTGCAGTAAAAAGTGAGCCTGTCTGATGTCACGATTATGTCAAAGTGTTTGTGAGAGAGGCTGATATAAAAGGATGGTTTGGTTTGAAATTCATATCCACTTACTGCCAGAGCTGGCCTGTATACCTCTCCAAGTAATGGCTGTTTACAATATAAAAGAAAAGGAAAAATAGCCACTTTTCCCTGCTCAGACATGAAATCCTCTTATGAAATTAGGCTGATAAAAGGGCCTTGTGACGTCGCCCATTTTTCCAACCTTGCCTCTGAGCGTTATTAATGGCATCCTTGTGGCATGTCATTTTTCTACATCTCCAACACGCTCCCAACAACAGCAGCAGAGGGCCGGGCCTGCTCGGCGCTTTGTCAGAACAACAGCAGAGCCGACACACGGCCCTGTCAAGTTACCTCAAAGCAGCAACAACCTGGGAAGAGCTGCAAAACACACACTCTGCTGTGTGCATAAGAGCCTAGGGTTAATTTTTGTTGGTTCCTTGTTGCCTTCAGAGGAGGTGAGGAGTGGGAAAAATGAAGCAGGGTTGAAACAAATAGCAGCGTCGGGAGAGACGTGTGGCCTTCGCTTAAACAGAGCCATAAATCAGAGGAGTGACATGGAGAGAGGGAGGCAGGGAGAGGTGGAGGAAGAGAGGAGTAAAGAGCAACCAAAAGTGAGACAACAACTGCATAACATTACCAGTTTTAAGCCTCAGCAGCACGAAGGATTAACTCTTCCTCTGGAAAGTGAACTTCTTATACGCGTGCTGTATGTTTCTTTCGTCTCTTTTAAGTTGACATTTCAGTGTGGCCCTTCTTTAGGTGAAGATTTTGACCCCTAACCTTTTTCATGAGTTGTTTAAGATACTCAGGGGATAGGGATGGAGCGGTTTATGAAAAAAAAAAAAACTTGGTTTGGGGCACGTGTGCTCCGTTCAGTTTGTGTTTTTCTTTTTTCTTCATTTTACAGCTCAGTTTGAAGCGTTTATGTAGCTCAGATCATACGCACACGAACCCGAGGCAAAGGTTACAGTGGAACAGTTGTGTGGTCTTGAGTTATTCTGCTGTCTTGAAGCACTTTAGATTGGATTTCAGACCCCTCTGGTGATTTTTTTTTAAAAGATGACAATTCTCGCGACTTTTTTGAAGTTTGGAGTCTGACGTTGAAGCGTGTTTTGATCACTTGAATGGGCAGCGTGTGCTATCAAGAGCCCCTCCCCTATCCAAAACACAGAAACAGTCTTCACCCACAGCAGATGTAATCACGCAGGTGTGTGTCTCATTATGGTCACTTCTGCCGGTCCCCAGCCCAGATAAAAGAGGAGGGTTGATATTAAGGCATAAACAAACAAAAATGGACAGAAAAAAGTTAATTTGTAGTTCTAAACATATTTATGATGAAGTTTTTTACCTGATTTCCTTCTCTCCCACTTTATTTCTCTCTCCTACAGAGTCCATGACAATTACATGCAAATTGATTATTATGCAGATTAGACAGCAGCATCATTTAGTGGCTTTTATTGACTTTCTGAGACAGTGACTTTCCTTACTGAGAAGTTGGCGTGTTGAAACTAGCGATGTTTCACTCAGCTTTAATGATGTTTTAAATGGGTAAAAGCCTCATTCTCTCAGGTTTTTCATGACTATACATGACAGAGTTGATTAAAAATAGTCTGTTAATGGTGGATTATTAGGGTTTATAATAAAAATAAAGGTGTTAAAAATAACATTGTACACGGAACTGAACCAAAAACCGAGACTTCAACTGTGATATGAACTGAACCGTGAATTTTGTGTTCCATCCCTATCTGGGGACTTTTTTGTTGCAAAAGAGCAGCGCAAAGCCACAATTGGTGAACTTAACAGACACACTTACATGTTGTAAGATGTTTTATGATAACATAAGATAATGCATGTAAACTTTAAATTGAGCATAAATTTACATCACATGTGAGAATGTTCATGGTGTGTGTATGTATGTGTGTGTGTGTGTGTGTGTGCGTGCAGACCTTGCTGTGCATTTTAGTGTCTACCTCGACACAGGCGAGGATTAACAAGCCTCTTCGGAGTTGCAAAGCAGAAGGGGGTGAACATGCATGTGGATTACATATAGCCAGCATCATCTCACAGTGATGCTTTTAATGAAGTCCTGTGTGCCTTAACCTGCATGTGTGAAAAGGCCCACACCGCGCAAGACTCCAGCATGCCATGCCATAAGGCTCACCAACCCACTAATACATTCAGGGTCTGTCCGTAAGCTCAGGTAGGGGCAGAAATCTCCGAGATATCTTATGCACGGCCGTGTGTATTCCAGCTGCGACCCACCCTGTGTCACTCATTTTGTCCTGACTTGTGAAGGATTACCGCAGTGTGGGCTTGTGCTGAGGTGGCAAAAAAGGAAGGGATAAGAGGAAGGAGAGGTAGCTATACCACACATAAAGTGTCTGTGTTTTACATACAGGCCAGGACTCGGGGAGACCCCTTTGATTGGATCCTGCTGAGGGAGACCTTTCTGTATGTCATCCTTTGCTGTTACAGAGCACAGAAAGAAGTGAATGGAAAAGAATGCAGTTCTGGTTCTTGGTGGAGATAAAGCTGGATAAATCAAATTGGATAGTCACATGTATTCCCTCTACACGCTTTGAAAGTGAGCCTAATAGTATGTTCTCAACAACAGGGTAACAGGGAAAAAAAGAGATTTGGCGTATTGGTGTGATATAGCAAAGCGTGCAATCGCCTCCTGGATTTCCACAGTTTAGGCGCAAAGTATGTGCAAATTATTTCATTCACCTGACACCAAAGAACAGCAGCCGCTCGGCACTTTGAGAGAAAATTAAATTAAGCGCCCAGAAAATGTTGGAGAAAAAACTTGGAGGATATAGAATGGATTTACAGCCTTAAATCTGATGGAGCTTGATACTAATACGGTATAAATCCTCGCCTTTCATTATAGTATTATATGAAATGCATTGGAATGGAGCGATGGATCCTATTTGACATTCCGTTACCGGAGCAGTTGCACAGAGCTTCACACTTAAGCCCTTTAAAGCTAATACATAAATGTAACATTACATATAGCTGCAGCGCTCAACAGCAGTTTTTTTTCTTCTTCTTCTGACTGAATCAGCAAACACACAGGATGATTCTCCCAAATGGTTTAATTACTCAAACAGATTGAGGAGCGTAATGATGTTTTGCCTCTCCGATGGCAACAATGCTGCTAATCGGCTCAGCTATTATTCAGACAATGAAAATGAATCATAAGATGCTTGTTCCTTTTTTTTTTTAACAATATGTTAATGTTGTGCACAGTAATCGACCCAGCTCATGGAGGAAAATTTTGAGGCAGGGAGTGTGCCGAGGGTGCTTGCAGAATTTTTAAATGTGGCACAAAGATCAAAGAAAGGGTGGCATGGTTTTTGTTTTTAAAGAACTTTTGGCGGGAGCTGGAGGGAGTCTCAACAAAACTATGAAATGTAAGAAATTGTAACTTCTTATGGCTAACTTTCCCACAATAAATAACAAGTCACTCCAAGACAATTTCCTGTTATCTTGAGATTCAGTCTTTTTTTCCAGAGCAAATTATCAAGGAAGCATCATTCAGGCCAAAGTGGGCCAATGAGGAAGCACCAGGTCTGCTGTCACTGCAGGTGTTGGGTGCTTGTGGGGGTCCGTTTTGTCCGGTGTCATTTGTTGTGGGGAGACGGCGCAGATGCATCGTGCCCTATGGCGTGGCTGTGACGGCTGCACGTATGGGCTCTATTGTGCTGCGATTATGTAGGACGAGCATGCCGCCTGCTAATCCGCCTGTGGGAGGGTGCATGCCTGTGAATTATTGCACTTTGGGAAAGAAAAAAAAGAGAAGATGGGAGAGGGAGAGAGATGAGGAGCACAGGAAGAAGACGGAGAAGAAGAGGACCAAGAAGAAGAGGAGGAGGAGGAGGAGGGGGAGGAGGGGGAGGAGCAAGAGACAGGGGAGAGGGAGAGAGAAGGCCCCTTGGCTGTGATTATGAAATGGTCTGTCACAGATTAAGGCTACAGGGATGCAGGCAGAGATGAGCCAGAGCCTCCCACAGACACTCTGGCTAGTCAGGCTGCTTCATTGAGCTTACCTGAGGTTATACACGCCTCACATCCATCGATGGATGTACAGCACACACACACACACACACACACACACACACAGGAAAACGAGGGAGGAGGGGAAGGCAGGAGAAACTGAGAGGGAGGGAGAGATTGAGAACGAGAAGAGAAAGCGTGAAAACAAACATGCTCCAAATAGGCTTGCGATTGAAAGAGAAGGGAAGAAAGAGGAAGAGAGGGAGAGCGAACTGTGCCCAAGGAAAAACACAAGAAAATAAAAGGGAAGAGGGAGAGAGGGAGCTTGAGAAGGCTGGCAGCCACAAAAGGCAGTGACTAAAATAAGACCTGTGTGGCTATTGTCTGTTTCCAGGAGGGCTTTGGTGATAAAAAGCCTACGCTATTTGTCTTTCTCTTGCCTTGCCCTCCTCGAGAGCATAGATACCTGGAGATGTTTTTTTTCTGCACAGAGATAGAGGCGAGAGTATGTCAGCAGAGAACTGAGTGCACTGTGTGTTCACAAAGTGGAGGACTGACTGTCTTCTGCAGCTTTGTATAATTACACTGGGAGTCTTTATCTTAAGTATCTATTATTTTCACGCCTGGCAGCTTCAGAGGTGTGCGGCGTTACGGAAAGGGTAAGAAATACTCAACCCTTCGGTGATTGATTGACAACTACAGCCTGCACACTTCTGTCCAATCACACGCTCCACTGTCAGGTTGATTCTTCCTCCGGCTTCAAGCGGGAAAGAAAAGCTGTAGCTGGAGTTTGTTACGGCAGAAACATCCACGTTTGATTGGCAGGCCGGCCCTCTTTCAGGACACAGCGAGCCAATCAGCTTAATTAGCTGGATGGTATTTCCAGGTTTTGTATCTACAAGGCTGGGATTTGTGAGTGAGGATTTAAGTTTCAGTCTTTTGTTTAAGGATTCACTTGGGCTTGCAAGTCCCTCTCACTGGAAGTCAGACAGGGGGGTAGATATAAATCTGACAAGCAGTGGAGGAAGTTTCACACAGGTGTAGACAGGTGCTTTTTCCTCCAGGTGTGGAGGTAACTCATCTTCTGTGTGCTGTGGAGAATAAGTTATGTGGTTCTCTGTCTGCAGGAAGACTTATCTTAGTCATACTTTGAATAAAGACTGTATAGGCATGCGATGCAATAATAAAGCTGTCATGGCTCAAATTGTGTCTTGTCAGACCATCAAACATCAATTTGAAGCGTTTTTTCATTCATCTTTCTGACATCACAAATGTGGTTCTGTGTCACATTATTAGAACTTTTCAAGAGGACAACTACAAGCTATTCAGAAAGCAACTGGGCAGAAATTTGCAGCTACATTCACAATATCAGGACTCCAAGGGGAAAATCCTTTCAAAACTTCATCACATTTCATCCCTTCCTGTTAACTATTTTCATCCACTTATTTTCTAAAAAAATCTACAACTACTGACCCCCGACACATGAAATATGAAAGCCTGTGCCAAGATTTTTTTTTTCCATAAAAATGTTTTATTTGTCTAAGGGCATGGAAAAAAGTGATTTTTTTTCAGAAAAGTTACAGATATTTTCACTCAGGTGGACTACATGCATGTGAGCATTCAGTGTAAAACAGTACAAACTTAATGTGAAATGATCTAAATTGTGTTTATAGGTAATTTCATGAATAATTATTTCCCTTTATGTTATGCAAAACAATTTAACATATTTTTACACATTTTAACTCTGTGTATTTAAAAATTGATAAGCTCTTTAACCCTTTCATGCATGCCTGTAACTAAAAATATATATATTAAAATAGTACTAAAGTATTCAGAAAAAAAAGTTTTTTTAATGTCTTGAAAACAGTAATGGAAGAAATCTTGACATATGCTGATATGCACTTCCACCACAGGATCCACTTCGTTTAGGAGAAACCACTATGTGCCTAAGGGTTAAGAGAATCTTGGTGGCTGACTGGTTTCAGCAACTCAACTTGTAAGGTTGCCATTCACTCCCTTACCCCATTCTCTGTTTCCACCCTGATTTTTACTGTCCAGAAGCATAAATGCTCAAAATGACCCTTCAAAAATCCCAAATGATATGTTGATGTGAAACAAAAGCAATAAAGAGATTAAGTCCTGAGTCATTCAGAGGCAAAAGTCAACTTAGCCAACCCACACCACCCTCTATATGTTGAGTTTGACTTTTGCCACCTGGAAAGAGGAATACTTTCCCTAAGAGGGCCACATCTAACAAATATCTTAGATCATTTATTTCCTCAGCTGCTACATAGATAGTCATGATAAACCACTCGAGAAAGCAGAGGCACGTCTGCACTCCTCAGCGCCAAGGTCAATTTTGGTACAAATTTAGTTGTTGACTGCTGTTGCAAATCAAATCGCCCAAATTGGGAGAATAAAGACTTTCTAACCAAATCTAATTTACACTTTTTTTTTTAAAAAGTCAACCAAAGCATAAGTTGAAAAATGCTAATCTGAGTGCAACCTTCATCACTGGCAAAATTACCTGAATAAAGTTACCTCAATTTGTTTAAAACTTCTAATTATTGAGTACTAGTTTGGACCATAGACGATAAAAAAAAAATGTGGACGTCGTCTTGCTTAACTTGAAGTGAGGTCGCCACAAAAACTGTTCCCCCTGGTGGCTGGCTGCAGCATAGGTAAAAAAAAATCTGGCCCTCTAGTCATTCCAGATGGGCTGTGGTCAAACTTTAAAATATGAATACACCTCGTAAAAATGTTTCTCATGTCTGATTGTTGTGGTAATTTGAAAATATTATTTGGCTGCCTTGTATACAAGTCCTTTTTTTCTGGAGGTTTTGTTTTCATTAGTTATAAGAGGTTAAAAACAAGGTTTTACATAATGTTTAATGATGATTGACAGCTGCTGTTCTTGTGTATTTTTTTCGGGGATTGTAAAATATGTCAGGAGGGAGAACCAAGAAGGGACTGGGTTCTCAAAAGTAAAAAACTATTATTATTTTTGTCACTCGGCTCCACTCAGATTCTCCCAGAGTCCCTCACAGTCTTTACTGCGCAGACTCTGGTTGCACAACTGCTGCCAGGCTGCACCTGGTACCTGACGGGGGTATTTTGGCTTCAAATCTGTACAATGGTAAAGGGTGGAACCACGCTGTCCACTCTATATACAGTCTATGGTTTGGACCAGCAGTTAAATTATACTCCATGTTGTAGTCCCGCCATTCCCAGTTTCCAATTTAACCACTATCCTCTCTATAAAGGTATAAAAGCCATAAAACAATTTTTAAAGAGCTGCTTCTTCTACACGAAAAACAGACATTTGTTTATCCTCGACCATCAAGTTTGCCAAAATTGTGCAGCTTGAACAACAAAGCTCTTAGACGTCATCAGATGATCCGTTTGTTAATTCAACCTAATCTCGCCTCTACCAAAATAAAGAAATCAATTCTAACATGTTTGCATTTATTCATCCACCAATGGTTTGTTGCATATTTCTAATGGGTTTTTTGTCTATTTGTTAATGTTGTGATCATCAGTGTAGGGGTAAAAAGCCTCAACATACCTAGATGATGTATAGGCGACCAGGTTACCTTGGGCAGTGAATAGCCTGCCGTTCTATTTCTACAAATCATTGTGCGACTCTCCAATGAAAAAGCCATGGATTTGCATATTCAGAGTATACAGTATCTTTAAGTGCTGCCATACATTGTGCTGCTCACTAGGTTTGTGTGGAAACTCAAGGACACAGGGCAGAGCTTTAAACAGCATATCAACAATGTCACCCCACTGTGTCCACGCTGCTGCTTACATACTTCTTGCCCATCAGACCGGATTAGATGAGAGGGATAACCCTTTAGAGGTGGTGAGTTATTACAGCATCTCGGCCTGACGTGCCTCTGACAACCCAAGCCGATGCCAGATAATTGCCCTCGTGCTCGCCACTTAATGAACATAATTACTACGTTCCTCTGTGTTCACCCCGTGATTAATTGTTACAACATTTCTTTGTTGGGTTCCGACAAATTACCCCCTCGTACCACCGTTGCCATTTTCACATCAGGCAATCATAAAGTACGCAAGCAGGCACTCATAAAGACAGCCTAGAGCCACTTGAGAGCCATGTTGGGATTATTGAAGGAGGCAGAGGAAGTTAAGGACTCGCCAATCAGTCAATTATAATCATCGGGGAAAGGTTTTTGAAGCTGTCATTTCTCCAGGAGAGGAGAAGAGCGGGATCTCATGAGCGCTATATCTGGCAAAAGCACATCAGTTTGTCAGTTGGGTCTTCGCACACACCCACAAACACACTAAAAAACGCAGACGCACACACAAATAATATCAAAAGGAGGATCTAAATAACTACTAATGCCTCAGTGCGCACACAGTCCCATCAAACTCCATGACACCTGTGATCTTCAACCAAAACATGTCTACAGAGAATGTTCTAATCCAATTCATGCGCTTGTGTTTGGAGGCAATTAGCTTGGGCATATTTCACAGACGACCTAATTGAGAGGCTGTCACCCAGTTAAGCAAGGCTTGTCTTAAGACCATTTGCCTAATAAGCCATGGCCTAATGCAATAAGGTGCCTATTCCCAATCAGCCATGACAAAGTCTCATTTATGTCAGGCCAAATGAGCAGGAGGAGACAGAGTCTAGAGGCCGATCCATGCTTAGGACTCTGGTGACTCTGGTAAACCAGTCTTTGGCCGGATGTAAAGAAGATGGTGTGTGTTCAGCATGGCCTCCTGGAGAGAGAGGAAGCATGCATCTATTCTTTGCTTGGCACCTCCTGCTGCACATGTATTCATGTATATATACGCACAAACACAGCTCCATGTTCAGACACGTGTATACAGTACATACAACCCACAGCGCTTCTGCGTGATTGATTCAGCAGAGCATCAGATCACTCACTGTGACAAATAGCTGGCTGACAGCCCAACACAAAAAAGCCCACACCCTAACACCTAACCTGTGAGGGGGACTGGGGCAGGGGAGGGGGCTGACCTAGCAGCAGGCCTCCACAGCTGTCTCCATCATACCACCTTTTTTCTTTCTCTTTTCTCCACCGGTCTCTTTCTCCTCCTGTCTGATTCACTTTTTCACTCTCACTCCTCTCCCTGCCTGTATTCCTTCCACCTTTCTTTCTTTTTACCTCTTCCCTTCCCCTTACACCTCTGTATCCTCATCAGTATCTCTGTAAGGTACGCTGTCTCTCCCCCTCTCACTCTCTCCCTCCTTCTCTGGGAGTGATAGATTCCCCCTCAGTTCATTTATCCTGGAAGCGGAGGAGACGGCGGTGTGATGTGATCCATCTCGCTGGCGATGGAGGGAGCGCGGCGTCCCTGATCACAGGCCCTATCAATCTCACTCATAGGGGCCGGATCAGCGCTGCTGTCAGACAGCAGACACACATGGCCTGTTTGCCTGCCTAGGACTTCCTACTGTACACCTCGCACAGTAGCACTCACTGGGGACAGGACTGGAGCAGAGACAGGGGGACCCACAGAGGGGATGTCGCTGTGTCTGAACTCCAGAGGGGGAGATACTTTACTCCTTCTTATTCAGACGCTGCTGGCAGAAAGTGAACAGGGATGAAATGTGCAAAAGGAAGAATACTTCAAATAGCCTAACATACAACCATTTGAAAAGTTCAAAAGTTCATATTTCTTCACTTAAGCTACTAAAAGGGGGGAGAAACATTCTGACAACGGTTTAATAGAAAAAAATGAAATGTTTCAAACCATGGGAGCAGTCCAACTTTTATATGACAGACTCAAAACTGAGCAGCTTCAGTTAAACATCTTTAGCTATCTGTATTAAAGAGCTGAAAAAATAGGCTGCAGAAAATTGACAATTACAGTATTCCATGGACTTCGAGTCACTTATCAAAATAAAGAAGCATTAAAAAATCTGCAAATCTTGATATTTTAAAGTGAGAACTTGCTACCCTTTAAAGATTTTTGAACATAGTATACATTAAAGATTGCAAAGAACTTATGTGGGTGAGTCAGACCTCACTGACATTCAACATTACCGCCATTTCTAGCCCCAAATAAACTAAACTTAGAACTTTGCAAGATGACAAACTTAGAATGTAGAAATGTTTTCCTTGAGTCAAAACTTTAACAAATAAAAATGCGTCAAAATCTATGTATATAAGAGTTTTGAAGTAGATCTAAAGAGTGTACAGAAATATTTGAATGAAAACACTTGATTTGAACACTTAATTATTTAAATGTCTTGGACTTTGCAGTTGAGTCACTAGTCACTAACATTTCACTAAGTTTGTTAACTTGTATGTATTCAAGGGTCCAAGTAGGCTAACGTTAGCATCTCATGAACCTTTCCAGATGCATCCTGGACTGATGTCTGTTAAGATGGAGTTTGTCTAGTCTTCTCAGTGGTCTTTTCACATATGTATGTGCCATACATTTCTCGCTACCTACAGGATATGTGTGGCACGGGAATGTATATGCAGGTTATCACATGACATCCCTCTAAAAACCCCAGAAAAAAATCTTTTGTCTTTTTACTTTTAAACTAACAAAAACAATGAAATACTTTCTATAATAATGTAGTCAGAGTCCTGTTTTCAAAGTCTTGATGCACTTGTCCAGTTGAAAACCAAGTCCCAATCAGAGCTCAAATCCAAGACAAGTTCTAGAGATCAGAGCTCAAGTTGGACTTAAGTTTAAGTCCTCTAGCACAGCAACACTAAACGATTGTAAATCGCGCTAGTTCAAAGGACTGATTTCTCCCTCAGTACCAGTAACACAGAGAGTAACCGTCAGGTGGAACTCAGTGTCATATGAAGACCCATTGAAGGTGAGTGCAGCTTCCTCTGCAGACTTAAACCTTCTACCCTCCTTCTTGTTTTAGTACAAAGAGCTGATACAGCTTTTTACTTTTTGGTTATGCTGTGAGTGAATCTCTTAATTTCTTTCCCTGTTGTCTGTCACTATCCTGCTGACTTTTTCTTCTCTATGCTCTCTGCTCTATGCATTTTATTCCATCAATGAAAAGAAGTATCACCCAAGCGGCAACTTCCAGTCTGAGAATATGAGATATCACGAAGGTACTAAAATCTGCTGTTTCTCGAGTGTCCACTTGAGGCTGGCTCCGGAAATACCGGACGTCACATACACACCAAGCCAAATAAGCCGTTTTCAAAGCAGGAATTAACCCATTTACAGCCTGAATCAAAAAACGTCTCGTGTTTGAATCCTTAATTTTGTGGTCAGCACACACTGCGAGAGGGAGTGATTTTTTTTCTAACTCGGCAGTTCAGAGGATATTGAGGTCAGGTGACCGATGGGAGTCCTATAGCTGTAAGCGAAGCACTTGCCACTTCAAATATGGAAAATATGCTTTATTTTCCGTTTTAGAAACAGATGGTTGACGTCGAGGAGACCAGTCCATGTTTTATACAGTCTATGGTATTACCATCAGAAGTCATGAAGTAGTGATGCTGGGAGTCAAACCGGCAGGAGAATATGTTTAGAGAGGCAGAGTTTTTCAATTAAAATATGAGTAGTATCGAGATTTTTAAAACTTTAGTTAGTACGACAATAACTACTTTATATTAAGCTCAACCCCTGTTGTGCAAAATATGACTGCAATCAAAGTTGTGTCACAGTGATTTATTGTTATTAAGGTGTTATTTAATGTCACTGGACAGTTCTAAGTTTTGTCAAATACTGGCGATACAACGTTCACTATTTGATCAGCAGCATTTCAGTCCATGCTGGGCTATATTCCCCAACACACTTTCCATATGCTGTATCAAAACACATTAAACTCTCTTTGACACTCAAGTACACAAAATCGCTCTCTCCCGTGACATAAACCACCCTTTACACACACTCCCCTTTACACACTCTGACACCCCTCAAAAAACACTTCCCTGCTGACGTGTAACACTCTCATGCACTCATCCACAGACACTTCATAACCTGACATGCATCACCCTGACACGCACACACATGCACACATCCACACACATCAAAAGCAGTGGGCTGTAAAGCGCTGTCCCTATCCACCCCAGACAGCGTCGACCAATCAAATTAGGCCTGATCAAAACATGCCATTCAAAGCCAGGGCCGGGATGAGGGTGGGGGTGTTGGGGATGTTCAGGGGAGCACAGCCGACGCTCTGACCTTGGGAGCAATTAGCATGACCAGGGCGGGCGAGAGACAGAGACAGAGACTGGGAGAGAGAGTGGAGAAGGAGGGGTGAGCAGAATAAAGAGCGAGGTAATGCAAAAGCACCCCCACCTCAACAGATCTGCAAAAATAGAGGATGGAGCCCTCTGAGGGCCCACTCAGCACAAGGCCCTGGTTTTACCAACCTCCACCTCCTCCTCCTCCTCTGCTGCAGCCTCTTCACCCGTGCTCCTCTGAGTCCTCCATGAGTTCCCCGGTGCGAGACCAGGGCCCAGGTCTCCCCCTGAGGAAACCGAGGCCTCGTCTTTGCTTCTGACTCGCTCTCATTAGATCCTGCGTGTCATATTTGATTTTGTCGGTCATTAGGTGCCGTGAGGTCGCTGATATGTGTTTGAGTGAACCCTGTGAGGTGGATTTTTACATATTATAGAGTTCTTCTGCTCATTTCAAACAGAATCAGATCAATAATAGCATTAACACTGATCTACATAAAACTCTTTCATATGTCTACTCTGAATGTACACTCACTCATTAAACATCCAGGAATTTACCAAAACAGGATGTTCAGCTGCAGCTCAAATATCTATAATCTCTGATTCATCCAGTATTGTCTCTCCACTGATCTCTTCTTTATCGCCTCTGTTTCTGCTCAAAGCCTGAAGCATTTGTTAACGTTAACATTCTTCAGCTCTGTTTACACAACCACGTATTCCTCCAGCATTGAAACAGCCCTGCTGACACACCACCCCAGCCCCCTCCCCACCATACACACACACACACGCACACACACACACACACACACCACATCTACTTGGGAATCTAATTTCAATCGACTGGCAGGCAGAGGAGGTTTGAGGTTAGAACCATACAGTAAAAAGGCTGGGCAGGGCCGACCAAGCGAGGTGCACAGGTTCAAATTGTTTTCTATAAGTCACCTCTACGGGGGATTTGTGTTTATCCCTGGCCATTGATTTGTTGCTGGGCTTCATTGGGTAAGAGGGAAAGAAGGGGAAGGATGGTAGACCAGAGAGGGGAATCCAAGAGAGGCTAAAGAGGGTCTTCGTCCTTCTGGTGCATCATCCAGAGGGGGGTGAGCTCAGAGAAGGAGACAGGGATACATAAACTTAGCGCAAATGTAAAGACATTTACATTGAATAGAATATTTCTTCAATACGTCAAGGTAATAAATCTTATACCATTCGAAAGACGGTTTAATTCAGTTGTAAATGGTGCCACATTCTCTTAGTTTGAATCTTGTCTCTTTACTTTTGGGTCACCCGTGTCAGGATGGCATTGTGGGTACCTGCTGCAACAGACTGTGGGATATTCTTATGTATGCTGCAAGAAAGAACATCTTTTTGTCATGGATAAGTGAAAAACCACCATCTAAAGCAAAATTGCATAAGATTATCATGAACTGTTTTCCTCTCAAATATCTAAGTTGTTTGCTTCACTCAACAAAAAGACAATTCCTGCAAATATGGACTCCAAATCTTCGATACTTGGGCTCTACTCAACCCTTGAGAATATTGCATTGAACTAAATATGGACTCTGCCTTGTTTTAAGGAAAAAAAACTGAATAACAAGGAAGGACTAGGGGTGCACTGATCAAAATTTCTTGGCCGATCACCGCTCTTTAAAAAGCTTGACCTGCCAATACAGATTTTTAATTTTTAATTTTTCATAGCTGACAGCATATACCTTCAATGTTCCAATCTTATTTTGTTGAAAATCATTGATCAATACCTGTAAAACAATAAAATATTTGTTTCAACTTAAACCATATAAATCATCCTGACTTTTAGGGCTCAGAGCAAAAAGCAACAAAGGCTGGCTGTCAGACCTTCCTGAAGGTATACAAGATCAGTTTCATATGAAGAATAGGCCGTTCACCAATCCATGATCACCGATCCCCCAAAATTTAGTAAATCAGCACCAATTGATGGGTACATGTCTAGGAATTGTATCTCCTTTGTAGTTGTATGCTTTGTTTTGTTAACAGTGCCTGGGACACGTGTGTAGACCAATCTTGTGCTGAGCTTTTTGTGTGTTTTGTTGTTGATAAAAAAAAAAAAAAACAATAACTATATCTGTTAAAAAAAATGGTGCTACATTTGTAAGGAACATGCATCTTTGCTAAGTCTTCTCTGCTAATGCCATACAGCTAAGCAGTCATTTACAAATAATAACTGAAAAGCAATGTTTGATTCAGACGTTGCTTTTCGGAAATTATATAAATAAAGAACTGATAATGTGCAAAAGATGAACTCAGTAATTCTAAAAAAAATCTCAAGCTTCTCTTTTGTTTGGATCGATGTGTTTTGTGCATTTATGTCTTTATGCATCTTGTTTTTCAGAAACATTTGTGATCAGTAAAGTTGAGCTGAATCTAGATTTATAGCTGATGAAGATCGCTTTAGCAGTCGTCTCTTTTAAAGTGATACTCCGGGATGGAACAAGTTGGGTCCTATCACAACGTTTAGGGCAGAAATTCCCCCTACAGCAGTGTTTTTGTGCAGCAAAAGCCTAGGGCGCTCGCACCAAACACCCCCTCCCTGCTCCTCTGTCAGTTTCCTCTGCATTCAGACGGGGCCAATTTTTACTTGACCAAAAACACAAATAAACAGACTCCCACCAAAAAAATCTGGTATTGGTCTGCATTCACGCTTTATTTAGAGAATTTTCAGCGCGTTACTTTCACACAAAAACACTGCTAAATAAGGCTCTGGTTCTCATTGTGTCTCTTCGTCCTGGCAGACTGCCTGCGATTTTTTCGGTGGGACTCCGTTTATTTGTGTTTTTGGTCAAGTAAAAATTGGTCCCGTCTGAATGCAGAGGAAACTGGCTGACGAGCAGGGAGGGGGTGTTTGGTGCGAGCACCCTGGGCTTTTGCTGCACAAAAACACTGCTGTAGGGGTCATTTCTGCCCTAAACCTTGTGATAGGATCCAACTTGTTCCATCCCCGAGTATCACTTTAAAAGAGACGACTGCTAAAGCAATCTTCATCAGCTATAAATCTAGATTCAACTCAACTTTACTGATCACAAATGTTTCTGAAAAACAAGATGCATAAAGACATAAATGCACAAAACACATCGATACACCAACCTTGTGATAGGATCCAATTTGTTCCATCCCGAAGTATCACTTTAAGGCACACAAACATCACTTAATGTCCATGCATCCCCAAGTCAGCCAGTCCTTTCTCCCTTAGTGCATAGTTTTACCTTTATTTATTCATCTCTGTCTATTTCTTATCTCTTTTAAAACTAGGAACCTCCCACAACCTCTCTAGCTCTGATGTGTTTTGTAGCATCCATGCACCAATAAATGGCTTGCTGTCATTATGTTAAGACAAACACTCTGGCATTGATTCAACATTGTGATATCATTTTCTTCTTGTCGTCTCCTCCATTCTACCTTTGTCTCTCTGTTACAATGGGATATTCCTGATGGGGGGATTTCCATTTCCCTGCATTGTTCTAGCAGGCTGTTGTCATTCTGCGACTGTTGTTCTCTGCTCATAATGCTGCGGTGGAGCTCGCCCCATGACTCGCCTGTTTCAGTTTCACTTAGTGGCTTAATTACCGCTGAGCATCTTCAATGCAAACGATGAGAGACAAATGGAAAACAAATACAATCAACACACTGTCTTATTAACCAGGTTGTCTGATCCTCTCCTACACCTCTCCTGCTAGACAATACCCTGTCTCCATGTGTGTTCTGTACACTACAGCAGAGGCTGTGAAGTGAATGTAAATACAGGTTTGCATATGCACACAATACAACACTGGATTGTAATTGAGGAGAAGCTGAGGGGTTATAGGGATTGTGATGCAAAGCATTACGAGGCCCATCACTTAGTTTGAAGAGAGCAAACAGAGAAGCAAATGTAAACTGAGGACACTGCAGTCTAATGTATCTTTGTACTGATGCGTATGATAATAAAACAATCAATTTGCATTGACATGGTGCTTTATGAAGGATGATAGAAGAGAAAAGTTAAATAAAAGCAATAACGGCTTTAAAATTCCATTTATAAAACAGCTATAGCCACCATCAAAAGAACCGTTTTTACGTCTTTTAGACTTTGATTGACTATATTTTAGCAGGATATCAGCTTCTCTCCCAAGAGTCATCACACACTTACAAATTTCAACAATTGTTTTTCTGTTGTATACAAGCTAAAATAATTCTGAAGGTGAGCACGGTGAGAAACGTTTATGTATGACCTGGAATCTAACATGACATCTTTGAATCCACAAATCCAAAATGTTTCACCTCTAATCCAAGAAGCTTCATCAGTTCCAAAATGCTGGTGAGGGAAGCAGGTATTTAGTCCAACTCCTCACGCTGTCCTGCTCCAGTTTCACTCCGTTACAGCTCACATCCTGAGTGTGTAGCACACCCAAACTTGGCCCAGAATCAGAACCAGAATCGGAATTGAAACATATTTTATGGAGGGGGCCTAACTTTCAGTCAACCTAACAAGAGGTGGAGTCCTTTAGCCTCCTTGCTATCAGCTTCAGTGTCTTCACCTCTCAGTCGATTCAGCTGTTCCTCTAATTTCTAATTTTATCTACCTTAATTTACTCAAAACTCATTAGTTACAAAACATTTCATCCTCCTTACAGTGTGTGAGAAAAACGAACGAAACTATTCAAACCAAAAGATTTTTTTTTACCAGGCTGTAAACATGTTTTAAGAATTTTAGCACTTAAGTATCGGTTTCATTTTTCATGACTGAAGTTTACTGATGTTGAACCATCACTGTTGCAGTTCAACAGCTCCAGTTCAGGAGCAAGCACAGCTTTCATTTTTCTTCTCTATGAAGAAATAATAAAACTACTTTCTTTATTATGTCTCTGGACCTACTTGATGACATTTACATTACTTGTATAAGAAATAAAACCCAATGAAACTGTGTCCAAGCATGCCCAGGATTCCATCTATTGCTGTAAATTTACTCAGGAGAAATGTAAAATGTTCATTTTTATACTCTTTGGAGTGCTAAAATGACCATCCTCTCAAAATTCAAAGACAAATTGGATTTGCAGCTTACATATTGTACATATTCTGATCCCCGATTTAATTTATTGCGTATTGGATTATGAATGGAAAACAGTTGGTTAAGAAATCCACATGCATCAGTTTATGATCACACAAATCTTACAGTTTGAGGAAAAAAAAAAGACTGAATATCACTCGATCAAACTGATTGAAATGTATATGTCAATCAACAAACTGATTTATTTGATGGCTGCTTCACTTTTAACTTCTGCTATGTTCAATTTTATATCTAAACTAGTCACATTTTTATCAAATAATTTATGCATTTATGAATTAATATATCAAAATCATTAAAAGTTATACCCAAACCTAAACTGTCCACATCACTATCACACACTAAGTCCATGCAACAGTGTGTGTGTTTTTGTTTTTTTTTAAACTTCAAACCCTGAATGCTGAGAAGTTGTACTGTCGATCCATCGATGGATGTGTTTTGGTACATGCTTGATCAGCCATGCATGTTGTGGATTTCATCAAGGAGTGTGTATTCATTTGTGTTTGTTTAGTTTGGGGAGCGAGTCTCAGCTTGACAGTCATCTTGAGGGGCCGGCTTGCTATACCCATAAACAAGACGGGTCCAAATTAGCCGCTCAGAAAGCCTGTGGCCTTGAGTGGTGCTGTCCTACCCCCCAGCTACATTATTGAGCAATGCTAATGATGCAGGCTCTACTCATTTACTCTCTCTTCAACACCATTTCGCTTGCTCTCGCATCAGATTTAGCCAGGCTGACTGTGCAGCGAGCTTTATCATTTTAGATTCCAACCCCTGAAAAAAAAATAAAAACCATACCCAGTGGGAGCGGGACTCTTCACTCTGACTCTTGCTGACTGTCTCTCTCAAGGTTTTGGTAAGCACTGCTGCTCCTCCAGGTTTTAATAAGCAGCAGAGCACAGGGTTTGTGTGTGTGTGAGTGAGGTGTGCATGTGCGTGTGTGTGTGTGTGTACGTGTGTGGCTGTTTGTATGTGTGCAAGTTCGAACAGTGAGCCGGTAACGAGACACACGCCCCCTCTACCACCAGCACCACCACAACCAGCGCCGCACCACTGTTTACTCTAGCAAATCCTGAACGAGGCCGCGGTGCTCCGGAGAGAGCTTTGCTCCTGTTAATTGGTCATTAAAAGTAGTGGTTTGTGGGCCTCACTAAATCTTTAAACAGGCCATGAAATAATAAAAGGGGGAGCTTTGTCACCGCTGTTAGCTCCCCAGAGCAGGCAGAGAGGGAGAGAGGAGACAGGAAAGAGGAGCAGGACTCGGCTTTTGATCATTATCTGCAGAATTAACATGACTGATAATAATTGCTCTGTTCATTTCAGGCCTTGTAAATACATAGTGGATGTGGGGCTGCACGCGGCAGATGAAAGGAGGTTGTCATTGATGTGTGAGGGGGTAGAAAGAGGTGGGCTGGAGGGGAAGATTGTGGCAGTAATCATGATTAGTGAGAAAAAACACAAAGTCTTGTTAGACACAGGTTCAGGCAGCGATAGCTTGTTGTTCCTCTTACTGAACCTACAGTGCTGCGTGCATGTTTGACACCGGCTGCTTAGAAGTGTGCAGATGCATCGTTGTGTTGAGCTCTGGGAGGGAAACACGACTGAAGATGCTGCAGAATCAGGGATGGATGTGCACACTGACAATCCTCTCCTCTTATCAGTAATGATATCAAAGAAAGTCAGCTTAAAAAGATGACAGCAGCGGGATGGAGACAACAGGTGTCAAAGCATGTACACAGATGCACACTCACTCACACACACACACAAACCATACGGTGTATCGTACCCTCCTAAGCCCTGTGAGAGTAATGATTCTGTTATACTTGCATGGCTTCTCATATATTGATTTGGACCAGGAGGAGGCCCCTCCCGCAGGGGCCCCATTCCTCGGCTCCCCACCCGGCTCCTATTGTGCCTGCGTGTGGGTGTGTGCAAAATACCAGCAGTTGGTGTGTCAACAGAGGCTGTGTATGTGTGTTGTGTGTGTGTAAGCAGAAAAAAAAAGACATAAAGAAGAAACACAAAAGTTCCTGACGTCTTAGATAAGACCAGTCCTGATGCTCTCACAGATTTACACACACATATACACACATAAAAGCATGTGCACATACATGCAGAAACACATAAATGCACACACTGCATATGACCGTGCACACACTCATTGTTGGGGTATCAGTTCAAGCCGTCAATAATGGCGCAGTGGACTGTGAAGGGACAGGCATGACCCAGACTGCCCACGGTGTCGAGGTTTGTGTGCGTGTAAGGATCCATACAATCCTGTGAGCTCACACCCAAACACACACACACAAACGAAGAGAGCCTGATCGCTGACCTATATGACCTCTCCCTTGTCGCCACCCTCCTTCTGTCTGTGAGTGGGCCTGTGCGTGTGTGTGTGTGTGTGTGTGTCCTACACAGCCTCCCCCAAACCCACCGTCCCTCCCCTCTCCACCACCGTCCCATTGTCTCCTCTCCTCCCCTCCATTGTCTCAGCTGAGAAAGGAGGGATGAGCTGCGGGTGAAAGCAGGGTGCTGATGTAGGGAACCGTCTGCTGGAGGAGTTCATCATGAAGACACCCTAAAAGCCACGACACACTCAGGTGTTCGTTCCTCTTTGCCAACACTTGACTTGAAAAAGTGAGACTGCAAAAGTGTGTAAAAACCATCTGGAAGCTAATTGCCTGCATCACAACCATTATTACTTTTCTGTTTAATTGAAAACCAAATCACACTTGATTTAATTAGAAATTTGCATAACACTTTTGCCATTTTATTTAATGCACAAAGACCTTGAGTAATTTTCATGTTTTAAAATGCGTACCACTCACAAGTTTTACATTTTCAATCCAGAAGTGTTGATAAATCAGCAGACATCCTCCATTTCTTTCCTGCCCCATCATACAATTTTTTGTCCTCCTGTTTTCACTGTAGCAACTACAGAAGTGTTTTCTGAACGTCATCCATCATGCCTAACCTTCTTTTTATTGCAGAACATCGAAAATGCATCTCACTTTACAGTTACAAAGCTGGAATTTATCTTATTTCTGCTTTGACTGCTGTGATTTAAGTGAAATGAGCACACAGGTAAGACACGGTTCTTCACAGGAGATACGTTTGACCTATGAAGTAATATTAGGCAAACGGGCCCCTTAAATTCACATGGCAGCTAACTAGGTTTTGGCTGCCATCTTCAGGCTGTTGTGAGAATTACATCCTCAACACACAGACGGGATTTACAAGCCCTAAAGCTAAACATGGTGATTGTTCCTTCATGAAAATTAGACATCCCCACCCCTAATCTCTTCTAATTTCATTCAAGGATTTGTAGAAGCCATAACCTTAAGACTTGTATTACACATAATCATTAACTGAGGCGTCTGTTTACATAAATGCGCATTATCAGTTGGAACTCTCACAGATTTGTACACGTTAATCATTTTCCTCAAAAGCTTGAATGGTTTATGGCTGGGAAATAAAGAGCAGAGGAGTCATCACATTAATATATGGCACGCTGAAGGCAGAATAATCACAGGGTTTAAACTATCACACAGATATCCACAGAAGTAATGTCTCGATACTCAAGGTAGCTTTCACACCAATTCTGCAAAGTTTACTATCCAAGCTGCTCTGAAGATATTTTTATGTACAAATCTATGTGGAGCATTAGGTACAGTGGGGAGATGTGTGCTTCAAATCATGCTCTGCACCCTCCGGGAGTTGTGGTATTAAATAAGACCTACCTTTGGAGCATTAGTGGAATTCAATATGTGCAATGTAATTATTCTGCTCAATAAGCCACTGGAGGAGGATATTCCATTTACTACACGCTCTAAAGCAGGTACAGTCAGGGGCTGTTTTATGTTCACACAATATAAGCAACATGCTACTGGTTAAGGGGGGGAATTACACATGCATTTTTTAACGCGTTTACTGTAAGCATACGATTAGGATGGCATACCATTTGTGCACCATTTATGCACCATTTATGCATTTTACAGCTGTTGGTGAAAATGGAGGCAAATCGGTAAATTAATTTTATATGGGAGTCAAAGCTACTACAGCTGAAATGACTGAAGACTTTGTTAAAAAAGACAGAAAATCTACTTTAAGGAAAAGTTTACCGTTTAGCTAAGAATGCCAAAAATGTGCCTCATGCCACTTCTTAAATTTCAAAGATCTCTTTGATGAGACTTTTGATTCAATCTTGCCAAGTTTTTGACTATTAGTGCAAAAAAGCCAACTAAAGACTTTCTTTTGGACTAAAGGATATAATGATGGGAATTTTGAAACAAAACTATCATTTGATGAAATAATCAAATGATAAGAGTATTGACTTATAATTGGAATAATAGTCCAAAACCACAGTATTCTTAAGCCATCTCTTGTGACTTAGATGGTTTGAGAGAATAATTACAGCATCATCTTGAAACAACAGCACAAGCCTTAAAAAGAATTAACAGTATTTCTAGGCAGCATAAGATTCAAACCACGACATTATAATCAGAAAAAAACAGCGCTGAATCCTGTCTGCAGAAAAACCAATTCACAACATAAAGAGCTCAAGTTTGAGAAGAGACACAGAGACACAGAGGGAGGGAGGGGTTTGAGGGGGGTTATGCGTTTCATGCTGTCCCAGTTGCCTAAAGTGATTCTCTCAATAATGTATTAGAGCGCTTGTTTATTATTTACTGTTTACACAGCTCAACTCATGCTGCTTTTGTGGAGTGACATTCTCACCCGCGCCGTCTGCGCAGAGCAGCCAGAACAAGATGCAGCGCAGACAGACGAGCCGGGGAGCAGACAGACAAGCCGGGGCCCCGCCAGCCGGAGCAGGCAGCCAACCAAACCGGGCAGCCACGCGCTCCACGCCACACTCAGTTGATGCAAAGGCACTGGACTGAGAAATAAAAGACATCTCGGTTCATAGGAGCCGTTGTACATGCATCCTGAGGTTGTCAAAGAAAAACACACACACAAGCACAGAGGGGGTTGGAAATAGGTGGGATTGGGAGAGGGAACTGGGGGGGTCGGATATTAATATTTATGCAGACGACTAACTGACCAACACCCTACTAATCCACTTCTTCATCTGTTTATTTTCAAGTAAAGGTGAGTTCAGAAGTGAAGTAAGGAGAGTTGACAAATATTGTATGAGAACAAGTGGACAAAGTCATTTTCAGTAATAGAGCGCGATCGAAATTGCTCAACTTCAGGCTTTAGTAAACAAGTCAAAACAATGTGCTCATCCCCCCCCCAAAAAAAAAAAAGAAAAAAAACACCAAAAAGGAACTTTTTCCACTCAATAACTGAGAATTACTGAAATTCTTTCTCAGGCATGATGGGTTTAGAACTTCAAACAGTTTGGTTTCAAGTCTTCACCTGGGATCCAGTGTTTACAAATGCTTCCTGCAACAATAGGAGTCAAATTATGTGTATTTTTTTTATCTTAAAAGGTCTATTTCAACCCCTTTTTTGTAATGCTATGAAAATGGTAGAAAGCTGATTATGTTCTGTCTGTAAATAGCACTCTGCCAACATTTAATCTTCAAAAATGTGTGTAATCAAACAAATCTGGAAATAAAGGAAGTGAGACCTTGTGGTGGAATAAAAGACGTTGTTACTTTTGGCTCTCAGAAAGCTAAATATTTCAGTAATTACCTGCTTCTTGGATTAAATAATTATCCTGATATTAAAAATAAAACAGAAATTATCCTCTAATTATTCCCTCGTACAAGGGTGGCAGAGTTTGCATCTCTTCACCGCTCATGTGAGGTGTTTATTCGTGGAGGGAGCACACCGATATGAGTCTGGTAATTACAAATAAAAAAAGTCTATCTCTGGTCATAGCAGACAATAATTGCATCCTCTCGTGTACACATTAAAGTAAATCAGTTCCCAGGCCAATTTCCTAGAAAAAAACTGTGGAGGTAGACACTTACACAAACAGAGCAGACACTCACTTACTGTACCCCAAAAACAAAAACAACCACACACACAAACACACACACACTCGCAGCATTTTCAAAGTCATAAAACGAGGGGACTTCAAATGCAGCTATTTGTTTGGGGCCTGTTGTCGTGGGAATAGGCAGTGCGACTGTGCTGGTTCATTAGAATTCCTTTCAAGTTGTGGAGTGCGGCCTCCCTGTGTTCCTCTCCCCATATTCCCTGACCCCGATGCATCTCCGTGGGGCTGAGGTAGGGCGGGGCACAGGGAGGGGAGGAGGAGATAGGGTTTGGAAGTAAAGCATAGTACATAACACTGCAAACACACACACACAAACACACTTTCACGGGACTGCACAACATACTGTACAGTCAGCACACACCGGAAAGAGTACTTGAACTGGATGTGAAGTCACCACAACTCACACAAAAAGGGAGAAGAGGGAAACACACTCTTGCTGCAGCAGACAGGCACATAATGCAGATAAACAAACACACACACACACACACACATATACCCAGAACTCTCCTCCCTAACAGTGTCACCTCGCTGCATCACCCTCTCAGGGATGCAGGGGGGAGGTTCGCCTCAGCAGGCACAGCTCAACGCTCGGTCACAGGAGAGAGTGCGATGTTGTGTTTTTGCCACCAGAGATGATGGCAGGGAAATTGTTTGTGTAATGCACCTGGATCTTTTCTGGCACGCTAATAATTACTCCCCTCATCTGCTGCAAGAGCAGCTAAATGTTGCCTCGACAGTCCTCAAAATTAGGAGGAATCAGAAGTGTCTGCATCAGACGATGATTGAAAATGAGTGAGTGGCATTTCAAACACAGGAGTAGATGACTAAAGAGTGGAAAAAATCTCTTTGATATGCAGTCATGAAGTGTTGTTGGATCTAAATGGTTAAGTAGACACATGAGAAAAAAAACACTTTGTTTAAAAAATAATATTTCAAGATCGGTAAATTTTCAAGACAATGACCTTTGCTTCTTTTTGCAAACAAGTAAAGTTAATCAAAATGAGATGATTAAAGGTCAAAAATAATGATAAAACAATCTGAATGCTCCTAAAAAATGTTCCTAAAGGAGGCGGAGAGATGAACAAAATAATCTGTCATTTCTAAAAAGAGGAGGGATGACAAATTGTGTTTTTGTATAACATATTTCCTTTAAATCTAACCTTTATTCAACAGAATAGCTCTGACTACATCCAATCACATCCAAACTCTGATATATAGGTTATATCTGAATCGTCTACGCAGTCAAGGAGACGATGATGGTGGTCCAATAATCGCACCCAGGTCTTTAGCTTAGGTAATGTTAAAAAAATAAAATAAAAAAATAAAAAATCGTATTAAGTCCTTTATCTTCTGTAAGAATAGAAAAATAGAAAAAACTGGGATTAAAAATTCTCTTTTCTTAGAGTGTCCAGGCCAAAACAGGCAGCATGTGGTGGCAAATGGTAACACAAGCTGCAGAAAACATCCCTTTACAATGAAAGGGGATCATAGTTTGTCCAGATCATTTTTTAGCCAAATTTATATCACCAATCAAAGATAAAAAGTTTAACTCAACAATTTACAAAGAGGACATTTAGCTGTTAATATGTTGTCCAGTTCTGAGGTCTTTACACTGGCTTCCTGTTTGTCAGAGGATAGAAACACTCCTGTTGGTTTACAAAGCTCTGAATAGACCAGGGCCAAAATACATCAATGATCTTTTGATCCCGTACCAACCATCAAGACCACTTAGGTCATCTGGATCAGGTCTGCTTTTAGTCCCCAGAGTCAGAACCAAACATGGAGAGGCAGCATTCAGTTTCTATGCTCCAAATATCTGGAACAAGCTGCCAGAAATTATCAGGTCTGCTGAAACTCTGAGCTCATTTAAATCCAGGTTGTAGACCTTCTTTTTACAGCTGCCTTTTATTAGAGCATTTTAACAATTCATTTTAATATCTTCTCTTTAACTCTGCACTGCCACTCTTATCTTAAAATCTGTTTTAAAAATCTGTTTTAACTTTTTTTGCTTTTTATCTTATTGTTTTATTGTATCTTTTTAATTTTAATCTGCTTTTTAATTGGATTTTAATTGTTTTCTTTTCATTTGTTCTTTCTGTAAAGTACTTTGAATTGCCATGCTGAAATGTGCTGTATAAATAAACTTGCCCTTGCCTTGCCTTGCCTAAAATACAAGTCAGTGACAGCATATCAAGAATGATTCCTTACAAGCATGCTATAAATGATTTAACGTATTACAATCTATGAAGATTATGTACTTTTGATGTTGTATTTAGTGATAAAACTTTAAGATGAAATTTCTATCTGAAAATAACCAGCGGTGATTCATGTTCTTTTATTATTGTCCAGTTTTCAGAGTGATCCTCGGCCTGTATGAGTTTTTTTCCCCTCTCAGTTGGAGTGAGGTCACTTTGGCAGGCTGGGCTCCCGGACGAGACCCCAGCGGGCGCCAGACTGCAGGGAGAGGGACGCGGAGCTGCTGCCCGTCACAGCCCACTGGTCGCCTGACGGGCCCCAAGGCCTGCCAGACTGACACCACCCCCGGCCGGGCAGGAGGTAGAGAGGGGGCAGGGGAGGGGGCCAGAGAAGGGGTGTATGGAGGTAGAGGTTGGCATAGGGGACAATCAGTATCCAATGCATTTATCTATTTCATATAGTAGAGGAGAAAGGGGCGAGGGCACTGAGATAAGGCACAGTCAATGGTGTGATACTGTGCCCACTGAGGTTGTTCCAGGTGACACAGACAGAGCGAAGGAGGAGAATAAAAAATGCAATAGACAGCAATTACTCAGCACATAATAGATGGATAGCCAGAGCATTGTAGTTGAGTCAGAAGAAATTCTGCCTGATAAAAAAAGTCATGTATTATCTGCGAGAGAAGTGAAAGAATGGGATAGTGGAAGAAAAAAAAAGATAAGGGAGAGAAAAAGTAGTTGTGTGTGTCCCAGCGTGTGTCTGAGGCAGGCGGAGGGCAACACTCACCGAGTCTCTCAGGCGTGTCCTGAGCATGAGACAAGTACGGCTACTACCTTTAAGCACACATAAAACACACACAAGCTCCCCTTTACGTGCACACCTGCAGTCTTACACACACCAAACATGCTTGCAGCTCACTGCACTGACACACGCTCAAACTTCTACACACCAATTATAAAGTTGAAGTCTTTCTGGACATGTTGACTTTTTCTCAAGTTGCTCCAGCAAGACTGAAAACATCACTCCTGTTTTTTTTTTCTTCCTGCACTCTTTTGTAACAAGATGTCTCCTTTCACACTGGTTAATAAAACACACAGATCTCTCTATTGTTAAAGCGCATCACTGTGATATATTCCAAAGCTGTCGTGTGATTGTGTAAACATGACGAGAAAGGTTTGCATTCCCCTCTGCTTTAAATGTACAGTAGCTCTGGAACTAAGGGGAAGGATATCACAGAGTGCAGCAAGTGCTGTATATACATAATGTGCAAAAACATGACACTTACCTTCAAGATATTCAAATTGAAAACACACTTTTCAGGTACACGCTGTAACCACACACTTAGAAAAAACACAGCAAACACCCTCGTACTTAGAATAAAGTAGCATCTGATGAGCGGAGCAGATTGAATCTTGTCAAAGAAGGGTTCATGTTCCGCGGCACAGCGTGCACTGTAACTTTGCAATTAAATAGTAAATGGATCAATGTTTGTATATGTTTGTGTGTGCATGTGTGTGTGTTTGGGGGGCCTCAGGGGCCCGTCCTAATGAGCTATCTGTGTGCATTTCTAACAAGAGCTTGGTGCAGCGCCCACGGCACTGTCATCCTGGGCCGCGGCTGACCTTGCTCGGCTGCTAGGCTGTGTCGTTTGCTATATTTATGGCACCACCACCATCTTGCTGTGTGTTTCTGTGTGTCTCGGAGTGTGTATATTCAGCACTGTGCGCATTCCAGGAGGGCGGGAGTGCAGGGGGGCTCACTCAGGAAGCAAATACTGTGTATATCAGCATAATGAATCAAGTGAGAGGGAAGGGGGGGAGGAAGGGTGGAGGGGAGGTAGGGATGGAGAAAGCCATTTTCCCTCTGCTGTTTTCTCCACACTCTGCAGCCGGCCCCTGTGGTATCTATTCCCTCTGTCCTGCATTTGCCTTCTTTTCCTTTTTCCCCCCTTTACCCCCACCCTTTTATTTATTTGCTCGACCTCATCAGATAGCTGCTCCCTCTTTCAGAACAGAGTAAACACAAAAGATTCAGGTGCTGCAAGGTGGACTGTACACAGCACTCAAGTACTTATTTGATGCTCCGTCTGTCTGTGTGTGTTTGATGCTGTCTCTGCTCCAAACAAACAGTATTAACCCTCACAACGTACACACAGCAAAATGTAAGCTCAGAGTGTGCATCGCTGCACGTGGAGCCACTGAGCATCGTGCACACAGCTGTATGAGTTTGGCACAAACCAAGCCAGCTGAATCACCAATGAAATAATAACAATGCATGCGTGGGGAACCAACTGGACCCCCTGTTCGTTTCTGGGAAGGGGAGCCAGGCTGGTGCACAAAAATACACACACACACACACACACTGAGATACATACACGGCCTCAATATGCAAAGCTCCCCTGTGCTGGGTTAAGGGAGAGGGGCGTGCTGCTGTGAATACTCATCTGAGCCTGGCAGAGGGAGCTGTGTGTATCCCCCCATAACCTCAGGGCGAGGGGCAGGGGAGGGAGCTCCATTTGCGTGGGACACACATACACGAGTGGGAGCACACACGCCTGAAAACACACACGCACACACACACACATAAACAGAAAGAAAGTCAGACTCATACATGTATGCTCATATGCCAACACACATTCAACCCAGGCAAACACACACGTTCACACATGCAGGCGATAAGCGAAGTAGCACTACGGGGAGGGGGCGCCGTGACCAAAAGTAAAGTTTTAATTCGGTCCTCGGGGACACTGCTTACTCATCCAACTCCCCCAAGGACCGACTTCCTCTGAAATCTATTCAAATCACATCTCTCCTCCGCCTTTTATTGCATTTCTCATATCCCCCCATCACAAAGTGACAAATCACCACACACTCCACAGAGCCAACATCACTTTCTCTGCATTTTTGGGGGGCAGATAGATTTGGGGGATTTTGACTTTTAAAGTGATTAGAGAAACTCACTTCCCACTGGTTTTTCCATTATTTTCCAGAGCTTTATTGTACATGAGTTGTGACGTTTGGAATTGAGAAGTGTTTTCTAACAGAAAGATGAAGCTAAAACACCTGGGATTATTTAAGAAAAGATCATGTTACACAAACACACACACACACACACACACACACAAACACACAGACTGTAGTCTTACATCATATACAGTACTTAAAGTTCTGAACACCTTCACAGGAGAAGCTCACACACATTCTCCTACCCCACTCCTGCACATCAGACACTAATTCCATCGCACACGTACAAACACAAAGTGTAGGTACACACTCTGCTGCTCGAGTCCCACACTTCCTGCAGTGTTCTCCCCTCCATTCTCAATAAAGCAGGTGATGAGAGCGTCAAGGTCTAATTAGTTTATGCAGACGTATGAAGCTGGTGGGACAGGCAGTATTGTTATTATTTCTCTGCCAGCCCACTGCAGACACACACGCACACACACACACAACAACAGTGACACTTACAACGTCGTCTGCCGCATCCCCGACCGCACTCATTGAAGACAGTTGAGGGGGGTGAAATAGTAGCGCGGGTGAGACTGGATGAGAAAGGGGGTGTCAGGATGAGGGGAGCCAGTGAGCGGGAGAGAAGCGCCACTTGATATATTCGTAATGTTCCTTAATATTTTCATTTTGATGTAATTTGTGGCCCCGGTTTTTTAAATATCCGCTCTGTAATAATGTTTAATTTCAAGGGTCAGTCTGCCAAGGAGTATATTAAAGCTGATAAAACTCATTTTCCACAGGCCCAATATCGCGCCCAGATCAGGTTAGGAGGCCAGCCTCCCTGAATATTTCATCTTTTATCATGCCGATAATGGGAAGATGACAGAGGCGCATTATTACAATGAGAGAATTGCTCATTTTCCTGGCGGGGAGGGCTGCTGGCTGCTTGGCTGCCTGCTCTCCCTGACTGCCTGCATCAATGACTGGCTGGGGCTGCCGAAAGCCAAGGGCTCCACAGCCGAGTGTTTGTCGTAATAAAAGAAATTCTTCCCTGGGAGAAGGAGAGGTGACGAGCAGAGAGGTGGAGAGGAGGCGCAGGGAGGGGATGGAGGTAGAGAGAATGAGAGGGAGGTGAGAAAGAAAGTAAGGGAGCGAAAAGCAACTTTCTTCAACCACCTCACTTATTTGATTGCGATGAATAATAAATGTGCGGGCTTGCAGTTGCAGGGGGGGGGGCAGTAGCAGTGAGTGTGTATGTGTATATGTGTGTGTGTGTGAATGCTGGTGCTGGTGATGTGGCAGGGTAGGGGGCTAGGTGATAATCACAGATTTAAAGAGGGTCTCCATTCTGAATTAACCCATTTAATTGAGCCATTAGGAAAGAACAAAGCCGGGGCAAGACAAGGGTGCGTAGTCCGGGGGGGTGGCTAAAGTCCATCACCAGCCTCAGGAATGGAACCTGCCCGCACATGAATGACAAACTGGACCGTCTCTGGCGCCAGAGCGGATTAATAAATGGACCCAATCAAGGCTGTTCTGGGGACCACCTGTGTCCCATACAGGTCAGAACCATTAGACCCACATTAGAGGGCCATGATAGACGTAGGCGCCACTCCAGCCACCCCAATAATGAGGATAATAAGAGAACCATAATGGCATATTTATGGGCTAGCGGGGAGTGGCTGCAGCGTTTTGGGTTATTCAGAATAGCGCTGAAAGAGGAGAAGGATCTCAGAGACAGGTGACTGAGAGACTGAATGGCTTTAAGCAATGTGTAACACCATAGTCTTCAATTTCAATTACCAACATGATTACAGGACTCAATCCTTCAAATAAAAAGCTTGTAATAAAAGACGATCCAAACGAGTAAACCAGGAGTGATCAGAATAAAATTACTCACAAGAGACCTCGTTTTGATACATTTCCATTTCCAGTGGCTGCGCTGTGTGAAGGATCTGTCACACACCAGGTGGGCCTATCTTGGCATTTAATATGTTAATCTGTAATCTTCCTCTTCATTCAGCTATTCGACTACAGGCATCACATTGAAGTAGTCTCCTCTTTTTGTGTCTCTCTCTTCAGGACTCTAATATAGACACATCTTACTGCACCACAGGCACTGGTTGCCAGAATGAATTCTGGGAAGTGAGGATGTGATATTTTGGTAACTACTTATTTAAGCAGTCTGGTCGACCTCAAAAACATTTGGCTATCAGATGGAACTTTTATGCAGGTTTTGTCTCTAAAGCATGTTTCAAAACTAAAAAAATTAACAGATTAATCTCCAATTTAGCAGAGACGATTATGTGTTGGAAGCAGGAAGCTCATACCTGGAGCAACAGCAGCTGGGCAGGCCACATCTGTGCAAAACTTCTGTCTTCCATCTGTCTGCAAGAAAACAGAAAGAAAAAGTTAACTTGAATTCATTTTACTTTATCCTATATCTGTTTCTGTTTCTGTTTCGAATGTTTGTTTCTTTGTTCCTTCCTCTGTTTCCTGGCAGATGTTCATAAGTAAGAATATGTGCAGATACAACATTCAGCTAATGTGTCTTGTGATTATGTGCACAAGAAATAAGTTTGAGCTCCCAAATTTTTTCATGTTTACAGCTCACAAACAACTACAAATTAAGGCACAGGTATTACAATATTAAAACTGTTAAGCATCGTCAACATTGATTCATACCCAGCTGTTTAACAGTGTAACATGCTTGATTCTGATTGGTCAAAACCCTCTGACAACCATGGCACTGTCACACTGGCCATTCAACTGTGCCCAACAACACTTCAGTCCTAAGTCCAGTCCGTTTGGCCAGTGTGCTCAGGAATGGATCACTTCTCTGCTTTCAGCTTTGACCTCTTCTCTCAACAATCATTTTGAACAACAGCGAGGGTGTAAAGGCTGTGTTATGCTTTCCACGTGAAAAATGATGCGTGGAATCAGGCGCATGAGATCCACACGAAAGACCGCGTGAGGCTTTTATGGTTCTTCTTAACACCACACCCGGTGTCCATTTGTGTCTATTCCCAAACTGCATGGGGCGGTATATCACAAACGTACATCTACCAGAGTACTAAACAAGAGTTGAAGAAGTTTTCCTTTCTTTACAACACAACATAACTGTCCCAGAGATTTTTCCTGGTTTGTTTAACCAATTTCTCTTCTCTGCCAAGACTGGCCGCAATTTCACACCATGAATTATTTACCACTGGGTTATCACAGTGATCTCTGTGTGGAGACCCTGTATTTCTGCACTTCGACTACTAGGAGATCCTGTTCTTCTGCCATCTTGTCTGCGCATCTCCGTCTGGCAGATCAGAAATTTCAAGTATACACGGCGCGGAAATTTTCCGCGTGAAAGGGACCACGCAAGGGAGTGAAGGGGCAAAAATGACGTCATTTGTCTGTACAAAGCCGTGCTGACCCTGCAGACGCTTCAAGCATCAGACCAACACAACTTAAGGTAAACCAAAAAGTCACTAAAGTTGTAGCAGTGTTCTCTGTGTCTTATTGTGCTAACTCTGATGAGATTGCACTTAGTGTAAACAGATGCTTCACGATAACGTAGGCGAACCACGCGTCTACCTGAAGTCTGGTTCAGATTGGAGTAGTGTGTTTGCAGGCCGTACTGGCCAGAGCTGCAGGGGGAGTAATTGTGCTTGAGTACAGTTTGGGTGGACACTATGCCTGCGCCTTTACATGAGCAAGAGGAAAACAAATCAATCCATCAAAAGAAGGGATCCAAGAGTTTACCTTCTGCTTTTTCACACCATGAACCTTAAGGTGAGGTAAGACTATTAGCTTCTGTAAGCAATATGTGGCCTCACAACATGGCTCAGATGTTACTTAAGTTAGCATGCTAACTCAATCAGCAGGAATACTTTAATGTTGGATCCTGTACAGTGATTGGTAGAGGAGCAGGTGAGAGAAACTTTAAGTTACCGTTGCTACAAAGAACATTAAACCAAGAGAGTTGGTGAGGAAATCAACTTGTGGCGACAGCACTGTTGGATCACTGGCACTATTTATCAAAAACTGTATACATATGTCATTTTAAATCAATAAAATAATATTTTAATCAGTGTTATTTGCCAACGTGCTTCTCTACTGTTATGTTTATTTCAACTGTACTTTTTTTTTTTTCTGGCTTGGAATGTTTGTGGTTTTAGGTACTTCCAGAGCAAGCCTTAAGTGGACACTCAAAAAACAACAGTTATTTTAACTTCTCCACTGCCTCATATTTTTTTAGACCGAAGGTTGCCACTCAGTCCTACCATCATCCTGCATCAACCCAATATTGCTAAAGGGAAAGAATTTTTAGCCGCAAAAGAAAGACTGAAATGAATAAAGGTGTACTACATAAACTATATAAGCAGGCCACTCCATCAGGGAGATTACAGATTACTTTTTTCGTTAGTTAATCTGCTAAAACAGCTTTTTTAATGTCTCCACACCAGAGATTCATCAGGAGTCGCATGTTCAACATTTAAGGTAAGGTAACATAAACAGTACAAGATCAGCAAAGAGATAAACCTCCTGGCTTTTTCATCAAGGATCGCATAACTGACATTCCCAAAAGTCCCACACAAGGGCCTTTGAACTACAAATGGCTGTGTCTCACGATAGATTAGAAATGTGTTTTAACCAAAGCGTTGTTGTACGAGGTTTATAGTGTAAGATAAACAGTTTGTCTATTCGATAACTCTGTTTTGTTTTTTTCTGACACTCTCCATCCTGTAAGGACATCAGCAAGTGTGGGAAAGCAAATAAGCATTCCAAAAAAGGAGGAGCTTACATTTTGCAATGTCAGATTAGACCAAACAACATCTTTAAGCCCATCAGTGATGTCTGCCCAGTGTTTGTTCCAACAAAAAATTCAAAGGAAGAACAATTTATCCCAAGCTTGGCCCACCCATCCTTAACCACCCTGAAAAGAGGTGCCAGACACTGTGGGTGCTTCCCTGTGGAGAGGAAGAGGAAGTGAGGAGTACCCCAAAGGGCAACGGAGGTCACCGCTGACCAGCGTGACTGCCAATGACCCCAGGGAGGGGTGTGAAGGAGTCAAAGTGTCTGGACCCCACCCCAATCAAAAATATAAAAAATTCTGTCACCATGTTGGGAGGGGTGAGTGGGAGGTAGTGGGCTGGACCGGAGCGGGGGTTAGGGGGAGTGGGTGATGGTGGGTACCAGACTGGGGCACCTCAGGGGACTTTTGGAGAGGAAGAGCCATGCACCATGTCTCCTGCTTCCAACCGTAGTTCCCTCATTTGATTGTGAAGCCATGAATAATGCATGGCGGATGGGACTGAAGGAGGGGGGAGGATGGAGGGGGAGAGGGATGGGGTTGGGGGGGGCCTCAACCTTAAAGGGGCCCTGCCACAGTGGGAGTCATTACCGATGAACAACCACACTGATGAGCCACAGAGAGAAAGGAGAGAAAGAGGGAGGAGAAAAACAAACAAGATGTAAAAAAAGAAAGAAGGATGCCCATGAAACCAGTCCTCTCAAACATCTCAAGCATGCCGCTTATTGAGTGTTTTTCCCTCTGTTTTCATCACACTGTAGATGTTTTGTTGTTGTTTTCATCTGTTCATTCAGCTATTCATAATTTAAATCAGGAAAATAAAACATCTTTTCCCGCTTGTTTGTATTCTTTGTAATAAGTTTTATCTGTACACAGGCCCGTACTGAGCAGAAGGATGTGATGTACTGTGAAGACTTAAAAGACGTTTGTGTAAGTGGCAGACTTCCTTCTCAGGGCAAAACATCAACCAGCGTATTGGGCTGTTTATTTTTCATTCATCTCCTCATGAATGGGAGCTGTTTTTTTCTAGAAGCTTTAAATAACTGCCCTGTTTTTCCAATAAAAATGTCCTTAAGACATGAAGAGTAAGGTAGAATTCTTCTTATTCTCCTGACATGCTGGTGCATTGACTTTCATTGAGTCTACAGCTCTTTCTCTGACCATTTAATGCTATCTTCCTACTCCTTTGCAATCCTTCCTTGAAGTTTCATCATTTTATCGGACGTGTTTAATTTGCACAACTGTGTAACTGACTATCTGCTCTTGAAATGTGTGCACTGCGCAGTCTTAAGACAGAAATGATGGTCCCAAACTATAACTGATGAAGTAACAAGGATTTTTAAATACAGGTGTGAAACTGTTCAAGAATGTTTGAGTTACTTAACTCTGATCTAAGGGGTCAGTTATATGCAGTGAGGTGCATGGCACTCAAAAACAGTGTAGAAAAAAAGAAACATAGGCTTTCACTATCAACTGATGACGATCAGTGGGTTAAATTTATTCGCAAGTATATTTCTGCTGTATTTGGTGACAGGACTTACCTAACCTTTTTTATCTCTGCTTTACTCATAGACTGTATATTAAATGGACAAAGTCACTGTGACATCACCCTTCTGTTTCTAAAACAGAGTTTTGAAGCAATCAGAAGTAGGGGCCATACTGGCAATGGGATGGGCTTCAGGCCTCCTTACTAACAGCTATTGGGTGCCTGTCTTTCAATCAGCTGAGCTGTGCCTCTGGTTAGATGATCCTGTGTTCCCTATGTCCTCTAAACTGCCAAGTTTAAAAAAAACACCCATCTGAATTAGCTATGGAGACAACATGTTTGTTTCTGTTGTGAAAATTGCTTCTTTTGGCTTGGTGTGTATGTGGTTTCAGCACTTCTCTGCTTTATAGAACAAGGGTTACAGCTTGGTTTAACTTTGATACTACATCTATGATATGGCTCATGTTGTCAATTGTTTAGTGGTTTCCCAGAATACACTGATCGGGGGACGTGAGATCCCTCTCAAAATTAAAGAAAAAATTGTATATTTCATTGATTATTATTTAATGTCTCAATAAAAGCATGAGTTAGATTTTAAATAAAACCTTTAAAACAGAAAATGTCTGATTTGTTTTCAACATTTCTTTGTTGCCACAAGACACTAAAGTGACTAAGCCAGGATAACAGTCCTACCAGTGGTGGCAGTTTTTTGTTGTTGTTTTTTTAAGGACACAGCAATATGTGTATAGGAGTAGTCAAATTGTTTGCAGATGAGTAAAGTGTCTTGGACTTTTTTGTCAGTTTTTTGTTTGACCTTTTCTGTATTCCTGTCCCAGGGGTCACCTGTCTCTAGAGTTGCTCTTCTCTGCTATTTAGTCACGTGTTGAATAGTTTAGATCATACTTTTTTAATAGATATCAAAAAAGAGTGATGATGTGGCTTGATTTTTTTTGTTTGTTTGTTTTGGTTTTTGTTTTGTTTTGTTTTGTTTTGTTTTGTTTTGTTTTGTTTTGTTTTGTTTTGTTTTGTTTTGTTTTTGTTTTAACCTTTTAAACCCTAAAGACACCTTGAGGTCATTACATTAATACCAATACTAACACCTCTGAACAAATTTCACAATTGTTCTCTTTATGATGACAGTGTTCAGATACACCTTGTAGATTCAGAGACCTACTCTTTTCAATAAAGGTGTGCCATTTTTCTAGCAGAGACCTAAAAAAAGGGCCTGAGCCTAAAGGGTTAAGGAAGTTAAAAAATAACCTTAATTCTTTTTAGTTTAAAAAAAGTCTACAATTATTTGTATGTGAATGTGAGGTCTGCCAAATCTTAAACTGTGTGGACACATCATTCAGACACATCAACAAACACATCATTGGGATTCGGCCACAGACAAAAAGTCAAACAAGAGACTCACGTTGCAAATCCATAGGAAGACACTTTCTCTCTGCATATGCGAGCTGGCAGAGCAGGAGGTGGGTGGGAGGAGGAAATGAGCAGAGCCATCCAGCAGTGTGCACGTGTGAGTCTGTGCAGGTGTGTATGTTATCTCAACTGTGTGCGTGTCACTTTGCGTGTGTGTGCGTGTGTGCTTGAAAGCCATTCCTGCAGCAGCAGCTAAGGCGCTGTAGAAGGACTAGGTGTTATCACTCATTCTGATTCCGTATTACAGCATGACGGATGGGCCCCCGCGGGCCGGTGAGCGTCGCCGCGCGCTTATTACCGCAGCTCTTAAGTGGGAGTTGATTTAGCTTAAATAGGTTGTTTCATAAGGAGAAGACACCAGCGCTGTCACCACTGCTCTGCTCCTCGCTACAGCAAACTGCCACTCTAATTGAATAATGCCTCCTCTACATACCTATTAGGAAGCTTAGGTACATAGTGTGCCCCAATAATTGCTTATACAACCTGGCTAATTTGGCCTTCACCCCCTGCACATACAAGCACACATACGTACACACAAAATCCTCTTCACCCAAATGTGAGATATCCATGTTGCTCAGATAATCCGCCATATGTGTGTCTGCTCTGTGTGGGTTAGTGTTTGAAAGAATTTAATGTTGGAAGATCATCACTTTTTCTCTGGTGTATTAACAAAAACAAAACAAATAGGCCTATATCTGAGTCATAAATTCCGGATTTGATACTGCATATCTAATTTGATATTCCTTTAACCTGAATCCAATGGAATCATCGGATTCTCACTGCTATAAAGTGCAAATAGACCTACACTATGAAGGATTAGTGTTTCCTTAGCATATCACAGGAAGATATTTGAGCATGCATGTTCCAATAATGCAAGTGCCACGGTGCTTTAACATGGAGGTGGATACGATGGGAGGAGGTTCAAATAAAAGGCGTTGCGATTAGCAAAACGTGGCTCCATTTCCTGCCTCGCTTGGCTTTAAGAGATTATTGCTGATGCAACAGTGCGATGGCATGTGAATTGTGTGCCGCTGTGGAGTGGAATCGGTGCCAACTTTCTCTAAGTGAACACGGCGCCATGGATTCCTGCCAGCTACAACATACTCCCAGGGAAGCTAAAGTTGGCCGTCAATCACGAGGCCTGGACTGGAAACGCAGTGACTTCTCTTCCCACACACACATACAACTTTGGTTTGTCAGACAGACACGCTTGTTCAAACACATGCTAAAAGATGTTCAGAATTAGAGAAAATAAAAAGAAAAGGGACTTTTACAGGAAAGTTTGATCGAATATGAGCAGTTTCATCGGTGATTTCAAGACCTCATGAGCAGCATGGTAATGTGAGGAGTGCACTGGCCTCAGGTCAGAATGTAACCTGATTCACTGGACAAAAAATCCAAATATATTGAGAGGGTATCTGCTGGACATGCTGCTCTAGCCGCCATGCCTGTAATCATCTTTGGGATATCTCAATTTTAGACATTTTTTGATGAGTGAGCTTGCAAGGAGCAGCACAGGTAGAGGGAAGAGTATGAACAAAGACAATCACGGAGTTAGGCAAGCTTCTGTAGCTCACCTGGTGGAGTTCATGTCCTTAAAGCTTAACATATTGCTCTGCTACCTTTTTCATCATTCAACAGCTGATTCTTCAAAAAAAAAAAATCTGTCCTTGCTTCCAAATATTTACCTTTTTGTCAAAAGAGTCCATACTTATATGGATCCATCATATATAAGCCTCTTGTTAACATTTTTTTTTTCCATTTAATTGAAAAGCACTTTTTGAACAATGTGTATCTTTATACCATCTATTGTAATACTAAGAAGGTAAGGCACAATTTGAGCAAACATTGACTTGAAACAGAAAAATTAAACCATTATTAATGGTTTCTAGGGCCGGTACGATATGCTATTCTCACAATTCGATTCTATTACGATTTTTGGGGTGCCGATTCGATTTAAATTTCTTTTCTTCGATATTCGTGATTTTTGAGATTTTTAGTTTGCGTTTTTAACACTAGACCATGTGAAAAAGTTAAATGATGATGATGTCTACAGTAGGGATGAAAGAAAAAATTGATATATCAGAAGTTTTTTTATTATTCGTAACACCAAAAACTGGATTCTTTGTCAAAAAAAAAGTTTTTTATTTTTAAATTTATATTCTTCATTTAGAAAAGAATAGAATAGAATAGAATAGAATAGAATAGAATAGAATAGAATAGAATAGAATAGAACTTTATTTGTCATTGCAACAAGTCCAATGAAATTGCACAGTCCAACGAAATTTGAATTCAGTTTTTGTTTATAAATTGGATTGGAAACAGTTACCACTGACCTCCAGTAGAGGGTGAAATGTTTCTCTCTGACTCACATAATGTACATTTATGGGAAAATATGGCTCCTGATATAGTCTGTAGACAGTATCATCATCATTTAACTTTTTCACATGGTCTGGTGTTAAGAAAGCGAAGAATTGCAATTGAAATCTAACCGGCACCCCAAAAATTGTACTAGAATTGAATCGTGAGAATATTGTCCCAGCCCTAGTCTATAGATTATATCAGGAGCCATATTTTCCAATAAAATGCACATCACGTGAGTCTGAGAGAAACATTTTACCCTCTTCTAGAGAAAAGTGGTAACTTTTTTCCAATACCAGTTTATAAAAAAAAGACTGAAATTAGGAATATGAATTTGAAAATATAACCAATTTTTTGATAAAGAATCCCCATTTTGGTCTTGCCAAACAAAAAAATCTTCATATATCATATAACAATTTTGATTCCCACCCCTAATGTTTTCTAATTACTATATCTATACAGACTCACATGATCAACACACAACCACAAGCAACAGACATGAATCGACACCCATACAATCAAAAAGGCTCATTTCATCTTCCTTGGCACTCTAATGAACATATTAATCCACTCACAAGCGTTTACAGACCTTACATTCTTAGGGAGCGTGTGTATACATGCCCACACATACACAGCCCTGTGGGTGCTTTGCTGTGCCACCCCGCTCTCTTTCCCATGCGTGCTCGCTGTGCCCTCTGGTTGGCGGTGATTGATGACGGCCAAGGCAAGGCAGATCATTTGGGTGGCCCCATCTACACAGGACGTAAATCAAATCAGCTTCGCTAATGATTCTCAGACGCTCATCTGGCAGCCGCGGCCAGAACCCTATCGGGTCTTTCACAGAGGGACAAAAGAAACATCAATAAGTCCCAGAAAGATGTTATTTGACCAACAGATCCAGGGATTGATGTCCAATATCTTAATGATTTCAAGGTGAAAGACACACACCTCCGTGAAAGCAAAAGCGAGGCCTCATCATCCCTGCTGCATCAGAATTATTACAAGCGTGAGGCTCGAACAGTGTGTCTATTTAGACTTGATGCACGGTGATGTAATCTAGCCAAGCGGAGAAACAGCTCTTCCTTTGAGTATCAAACATTAGCTCTGCGAGAAAAATAATTACAAGAACAAGAGAGGAAACTTGAGAAGCCTCATCAACTCATCTATGTCTAGACTGATCCGAAGTAGAAACCCTTTTGCTTTCTGAGGTGTGATGAATAACACGACAGGTGAGAGGACCTCAGGCCTCCAGAGATGACCCATTACATATTTTCATTAAACAGTCTGTCTGATGTGCTGGCCTTGATTTGGTCATAATTTATTGTGCTATTAGAAGCCCATTAGTGCCAGAATCCCTCTACCTTGTTCAGCATGCCAGGCCTTTGGCAGTGAGGGCTCACGCTGCTGGCTTTAGCTGCATTTTAGCAGAGGCTACTCTTGTCTGTCAAAGAATCATTTTTTGGTATTGAGAGACAACCACAGATGCTCATTTTTAAAGAAAAAAAAGTTCTTTACCCTATAGATGGGTGCCCCTATCAAAACCTTGAATTAAGGACTCTCAGGTTACAGAATAATCATAAGATTGTACAAGAATTAGCTTCAAGCTACTATTAATTATAACAGACAGCAAAACCTAATCCTGGTGTTAGATTGTGAAGGATTAATAACTGTCTGTTTGAACTCAGATTCTAAATCTTGATCCCTTTCTCTCTTCAGTTATCTGACCCCAACAGAGGCCTGGTAAAATTCAGAGCATACATCATCTGCATACAAAACAAATGTTTAACAGTAGCCTAGCAGAGCGGAGAGTGACTGTCCTCAGCAGCCTGTCTATAAGAACGGAGGGGAGGCGAGAAGGGGGGTCTCATCAAAGCCAGTGCACCCATGCATGAAAGTCAATCCACTGCTTGTGTGTGTTTTATTTATTCATTAGTGACACGCGGCTTGAAAAAGAAGAAGAAAAAAGACAAGAAAGTTCCATTCAAATAAGCATGGCATCCCCCGAGCAGGACTGTGAGAGAGAAACAAGGGGGAGAGATAAAAGAGTGTGTGTGTGTGTGTGTGTGTGTGTGTGTGTGTGTGTGTGTGTGTGTGTGTGTGTGTGTGTACACAAACACGGTGCTGCAGGAGAGAGAGATGAGGAAAGAGTGGGATGACTTCTTTTAATTTGGGGAACCCCTCGGGGGAAATCGGGCCCGTGAACACGCAATTACGACAGTCATCAGTGAAGCGCGCACGTGAGGAAGAGTGGCATCGAGCGTAAAAGGAAAGTATCAGCATGGAGAGGGAGGAAATGATTTGAAGTATTATTATCTCAAGATTCCCCATCCCCCTCTGATAATCACTTTTACACATGCAAAGTGTACATTTACACACACACACACACACACACTTCCTTTTGTTGCCTTTTGGAAATGATACATGTAACTAATACATGGGTAATCCATTACAATTAACTGACAGATTTAGGGGCGGAGAGGAGGGGCAGGACCGTCATCATTGGCCAATTATCATCTTATTATGGGTGTTAAGTGGCCTCATATTAGGGTCAGTGCCCCTCATTTCGAGGGAGAAATAATAATTGTTAACCTCTGTAATTGGGACACACAGAAACTATTTAACACACCCCTGGGGGATCTAATGCCTCAAAACACAAACTGTGTCAGCGCATTTGCCAGAAGTTCAAATGATTTTCTATAGAAAGTTGATTTTCAGGGTGACCGTGTCGTGGATTAGTGCAATAGATCACATGCATCAATGTCGAGACCTGGAGTGTCATGTATCGAACATCAAACCTGCTGTTACAGTCCCCATGTGCCAAAATCTAGCCTTGTTTTAATTTCAGTTTCTGATCATTTTAAAATTCACCTGTCAACTGACTCCCTCACAATATTTTTACCCATAAGCCCTGAGTGCAGTGAGTTCCTGCAGATCAGCTACGTGTCGGTCGAGTTTAGTTGAAATAAGGACTACTATGCCTCACATAGATATGGGTACCTTTCACATTTGAAACAATACAGTACCAATGCCCAGTACCTGGCAATCGGTACCAGTACGCAATCATACCGATTTTTCAGTAATTTTTTGTGTCTATGTGGAAAAAAATATCAATTTATTTGATAATGAAATATATATATTTTTTATTTCACATATTTATTCTTGAATTTATAACCTCGCAATGCTGTATTCATGACCAGCATGGAAAATGGCCCACTCCTCCACTCTTTCACAGTTACAAGAATGCATTTAGGTACCTAAAAGTGGTACCTTTTAGTTTTATGTGAACCGGAACCTGGTACTTTTGACAGAAATTGTTCGGTGCCTATAAAAGAACCTAATTCGGTACCCATCCCTACTTATAACAATTAAGAAAATGTGCCAATGAAGCAAGAGAAAATGTAATTGTTTTAAGACATTACTCTAGTTATAAGCACATTTTCGAGCACATTTTTCTTATTCTATTGACATTTTTCTGGACTGACCACTTGAATGTGGCTCATATCAAGTATAACAATACAACTTTACTTAAAAATAAGTACTTCATTCAGTACCCATCCCTATATAGGTACGACATTGTAATCCTGGTTTGAAAAAATGAAGTTGCCAACTTTTGCAATTACAAAACTTTGTGGGGTAATCTTTAAAAATAGTAAATTAAGTCATTTAAACCCCATTTCTACTAAGTGGTTTAGGTCAATCCGTCTCTGTACGGCAGACATTTTGTGAAGTTTCCTTTGATAAAAAGACAGGTCCCCAAAAACCAACCCATACTGTCCCACTTTTGGATCTAGAAACACTGCAGTCTATTGATTGGTCAAAAGAATCGTCACTACCAAGACAATAGCCGTAATAAAGAACACATAACTGTGCTTTCTAACAAAGAGCCACATGCCAAAGAAGACAAATTGCTGGATGTCTTCCATCATTGCCCTTTGTTTACTGTGTCAAGTTTTTCTTCATTGGATTTATTAGTGGAGTACACCGACACGCTGTTATGCTGTCATGCTATTATGTAGCTGACGCAGCTCATGGCGTCCAGCTTACACACTGCCTACCAAGAAGGGCATGATTGGCTGTGGAAACACAAACAGGATCAGACTTCACTGATTAGACCCATACCAAACTGTACTGATCCATACCGGACTGCTTGGTGGGGACAGGGCTAACGTTGCTGTTTTCAATGTCAAATAAGCCCAGCATCCAATAATGTCTCTCAAGTTAATGTAAAGCTTCTTGATCCATTAATTGTCCAATATCTGGGTTACTCCTTACATGGACCTTAATTTGAAAAACATTTTAAACTTATCACAACATCTTTGAAATAATCAAACATTTTCCACATACCAATATTCAATAAACTGGCAGGAAGTCTGAGATTTGAGAACATATTAAAAGATTAATTTTCTTTAAAAAAAAAAAATAAGTACATGATGAAAATGGAAAATCTATAAGTGTGCAGCATATCCAGTGCTGCATTTCACTTCAGCAGTCCAGAGGAAAAGACAAGAGGCTCCACAAAGTGAGTTTTCCAATAACTTTTTCTTTTGAGTCAGGTAAAACTAAATCCATTTAGTCTGTAGATAAAAGTCAATCTTTTATGAATGACTCTTCTAAGTCAACCTGGGATATATGATTTTAGGAAATCGCCTGTTTGCAAATAACTTTCAATTCCGTTGCAGCCTAAATCGAGTTTTTCTGGAAATTCTCTTTGTGGTATATTGCATCTGGCTGAGTAGCCTTTATTGTGCTGGCTCTCAGGTGGGCTTTTTATACAGGAAGGCCGGACCCTGGGGCCCTGTCTCGCCTCTGGCTCATATTGAGACAGACACTGAAGTGAAGATCTCCTCCAATACGCTGACTCCCCCACTCAGGGAAACCTCTAAATGTGTTACCTGTCCAGGAGGGTGGCTTAGATAGAATGAAACACTCACTTGTCACTTTTATTAACCCTCTTATACCCCCTTTTTTCCTCAAACACCTCCCCACCAACAAAACCCCACAACCTCCAACTATCTCTCAAACCCCCCAATCTTCTTTTTTTCTTCTCCTACATTAACCTGCAATTCTCCCTATCACACCCCCTGAAGCCAAAATCATCTCCATTTTGCATAATGCTCCATTTAAACTGATAGTACTGACATGAGCGGGAGGGCACTCCGAGTGAGATGGAGAGAATGAGGAAGCGATGAAGCTTTGTCCTCTCTTTCTGACTCTGTCTTTCTCCCCCTCCCTCTGCGGCTGCCTGTGACCCCTGGTGGCAGTTATTATCCACAAGGTCACAGTTGGTCCCTTGTCCCATGAGCAGGACACAACCTTTTCCTAATGCAGTTCCCCACCAGGCCTGCTCCTGTGAAGCCTTACACTTACTGCAGTTCCCCTCCTCTTTAGCACGCACACACAAACACACATACATACGCAGTGTATGCGGCCCATCTCTCGAGCCATTTTCACCCTTTTTTCCACCGCCTCATGTTAGTGGAGTGTGGTTCCTGGACGCAGGAGGAGACGTGATGGCAGGAGGTCTCTTATGGCAACAACGTGGCACCAAATCATGACAAAAGATGTGTCACAGAGTAGGGTTTTATTGAATACAAAAGGCTTTATCCATCAAATAAGACTGTAAAAATATTGGTGGAAACAGTTTTGATGGGTGCCTTAAAAGCTATTTTTATCATCAACCTTTTAAACTGTTTAAATCACTGCTAATTACAGCATTTGGGATGTAAGAGTTTTCCCACGAAAATTGACACCAGCTGAAGAGGTTGACTCTTGGAAATCATGATCATCATCCTCAGAAAACGCTACAATGGTTCAAGAAAAAAAAACATAATTTGAATTCTTCTGCTTTAGTTTTAAACCAGGTTGTTATTTCTAGCTGTCCTCTTAAATGTTGCTTCTACTGAGAACTCTTTGTCACAGTTTTCATGGCTAGCATTTGTGATCTGCATATGACTGATGAATAAAAGAAAACTGTAGTGTTTTTATAATCTTATTTGAACCAGGTGGGGTTTCAACTTTGAGAAGTTGCAAAATGATTAAGAAATAAAGAAAAATGTTTTTACATGAAAATGAGGATATCATTCCTTATCATGAATAAAGCTCTAAGAAAATGTTTGAAAATTTGTGGTCATTCTCTGGTAAGACATCCTGTGATGGACATGTAACAGTATTGTCAATGTAATGGGCAACAGAATTACTTTATTTATCCCCTTGGGGGAGTTCAGTTATTGCAGTTGCCCTTATACACAGAAAAGTGAAATTATTAAATGGAAGTCCAAATTGGTATATAATATCTTGATGCAGCCAAGTCTCTGTAAGGCACACCATTCCACATATCCCCAAATCTACCTGACTCCTGACTAGCTCATCCACCCAGTTTAACAGACATCACAAGATGCCCCTAATGAGAGCATGAAAACACAGGTTATATCTCCAAAGCCCTCAGTAGTCTTGCACCAGATCTCTTCCTTCTCTGCATCCACTGCGCACATCTTAAATATCAACTGTTCAGCAGGAATCTCCAACAGTTTGGTCAATTAACCGCCCTAGCTTCAGTGTGACCAACCGAATCTAGCGTATAAACATCAACAACAGAGTGCTAGCTAAAGTCTGCATGCAGTAAAATAAGGGAGTGCCATTTGATTTAAATTGCAAGTCTTCAATATTTATGATTTTTGCAATTTTTAGTTTGATATTTTGACACCAGAGCATGTGAAAAAGTTAAATGAAGATGATAATATCTACAGACTGTATCAGGAGCCATATTTTCCCATCAAGTGCACATCACATGAGTCAGAGAGAAACATTTCACCCTTTGCTAGGGAAAAGTAGTAACTTTTTCCAATCCAGTTTATCAACAAAGACTGATGTTTTCTCGCCCAATTCAATATCGATTCAGCAAATCTTCTGAATCGACTCACCTCCTGGCCAGTGGGTGGCACTGTGCGTGCTATTCGTGTTGGATGGACAGGCGCCACAGTAGACCAAACAACAACAAATAGCAACCAAAGCCAGCTGCGTAAAGCCAGCTCCTTCAACTTTAAAGTCTGATGTTTGGGTCATTTTTTTGCTCCAAAACGTGAGGTGACATACCACCTATTTTTATATGGGCATGAAAATCAGAAATCTTAAATTGAAGCATTTAAATTAGTATCAAATTGAACTGATTTTGAATCAAATCTCAACCTAAAGAATTGAAATTGAACAAATTGCGAGGTTCTAAGCAATCCCCAGTCCTAAGTAAACACCTGTGGACTTGCGGTGGTATGAAACAACAGCTCTGAGCGACAGAAATGCTCCATTCCTTCTGTTATACCTGTGGCTACAAACAGCACAATATAATGGTTACATATTTGTTAAGTGTCTATTATAACTAAACCTGAGTTTTCCCTGAACCACAATCTTCCAAGTAATGTAAATTTATTCAGTTGGCAGCATCTTAATCTTTTTAATAAGTTTTCATGTCACTGTAACATTTTCTAATTCTGCCAAAAACCCTTATGATCCAAAGAGTAACTCACCCCTTTTGCTGACCAAAACTAGAATAAAACCCTGAAAACAGACCTTTGAGAGATTTCAGACAATTGACAATGACAGAAACAAGCTCTGTTGACATCTCGATCCATCTTTCCTTGTGTGACACATTCTTAAATATTCCAACCGAGAAGTGGGCAGAGCCAGAACACAACCTCATGAATTCAAATGGTTGATGCCCAGAATGCCAATGGTTTCAGACTTTCCTGCTGCTACCTATTTATATTTTCCATATGGGTCTTTAAAACGGCGAATGGAAGTCAGTCCTTGCCCTTCTATGTCTCCCTGTCTCCCCCCTGGGGACAAAGGCGGTCAAAAGTCAAGGAAATTCTGATTCCTCGGCACAGCACACCAAGGGCACCTAAACACAAACCAAACAGCTCCCACAATGCCTCGCTGTTGGCAAACTTAGGTTCCCTCCCTCAGAGATCTGCTAGTATTCTAAATGGTAATTATTACTCACACACACACACACACACACACACACTCACGAATGTGCATACACACTACCTGGACTGTACTGATGAAATGCAAAAGACAAAGAGGGGAGAGGGAGGAGTTCAGGGAGAGGCAGAGAAGAAAATGAGGTGTAGTACGAAAAAATGGAAGAAGTGAAGCAAACCAGAAAAAAGATGGAATATGGGACAAAAAGTGGTGGGTATGTAAATGTGGAGTCAGAGAGTTCAGGACGAGAGAGGAGGTATAATGTGCTGAGCTGACCTGGGGGCCGCGGGGCTGAGTGTCCAGGGGCTGGTTGGGGACGGTGGCCAGATCTCAGTGGTTATCATTATGTTGAGGGGGAGGTGTTCTCCGTCACTTTCCTCTATCCTTCCCCCCCATCCACCTCAGACTCCATTTCTCTCCCAGGGCAAAGGTGAGGCGGCCTGGGGAGCGGCAGAAGGTGAAGGGTAACGCGGGGCGAGCTCGGGTCGGCCGCCGTCGTTAGTGATGCAGCTTGACCTGCTCACCTTTCGCTTGAAGTTTTGCTCCCCGAGTTTTTCTTTTTTGCACTTCTTTTTGTTCTCACGTCACTGCCAGTCCAGGATGAGATAGATGAGATGTCCCCTCTTGAATCTTAATGGATCAGATCTTTCGTTGAGGGAACTTGTTGGGGGTGAAGTTTGCCAAGAAGTCTTTGAAAGAATAAAAAAGGTGAGTTGTTCTTTTGTGAAGGGTCATGGTAGATTCAAGCAAAATCAGTTCATGTGAGCTATGTTTTGCTGGGTCATTTCTAAGAGGTGTATTAATTTTTCAAAGTTTGACCACAGCCCATCTGGAATGACGGGAGAGCTGGATTTTTTGCCTATACTGCGGCCAACCACTAGAGGGAACAGTTTTTCTGGCGACCTCACTTCAAGCTGAGCCAGATGACGTCCATTTTTTTTAGTCTACGGTCCAAACAAACAGATAAAAATAATGTACAAATGGATTTGATGTGAATTTTGCTGCTTTGAAGGATCTGTGTTGCTGTAGAAATGCTGAAAGAAAGAGTTACTTCATCTTATCGAGGTTCCTGGTGTTCAGTTTGCGCTAATAATTCTTACAATGGTTTGCATAACCAAAAAAAGAGGCAGAAAAGAGAGGGGGAAGGAGTTCAAGTGGGAGATGAGAAGGTAGAAGGACCCTTACACCTCAGATCTAGGAGATCAAACACACACAAGCACAAACACACACGTGCTTGTCTAAAACACATGGCACTTTCCACAGATTAGAAATCATCTCAGTTTACAAAACCCTCCTTCCACAAAAGGTGTTCTTTTCACTGAGAAGAGGCTGCGGCGCAAAGAAGAGCCTCTGGCCCTTTCATTGTCAAGCTCTTTCTTTTCTTTACTTTGCCGCCAACAACACCGCCCTCTTTATCAGCACAATTACAGCACAAACAGACTCATCATTGGCCTGACCGTCCTTTGCTATCGCCTCCATTTCCACAAGCAACCTAATTAGTCGTAAAGAGAGCAAAGCTGATGAGCGGAGGAGTGTAGAGAGGCAGAGAGAGAAAAGACCAGCGATAATGTCCATTTGTGTGTGTATGGAACAACAACTGTGTGTTTGTTTATGGATGTGTTTCTCCCTTTTCTTTTTGTTGTTGTCCTCACTCCTTCTATCTCCTTTTTTTCCCAGAGAAAGAAAGCCTTCAAAGGAGTGATTGTGCAGGCCTGCTGAAGTGGTCTGTTGGTAAGCGGACAGCAGAGCAACACAACAAACATGGCTGGCACTAATCAGGGCCCCGGCTAATGTAAACAATGTCATTTTTTGCCCTTAATGAGCCAATTTTCCGCAGATACGAGAGGGCTAACAATTGGGGCAGCGCCTTTGATGTGATTCATCTGAAGGTTTGTTTGTGATCGCTTGGCACTTTTTGTTGGAAGCCCTGCGCCCAGCTGCTTTCATCTACCCCTGAAAAGAGAGAGCTACGACTCACTTGGGTACAGAGGGAGGAGGGGGGAATAAAAATAATAATTTTCTTTTATTTTGCTTTTTTTAAAGACCACCACCCTCCCCCTTTTATTATAAAATAGTCCTAATCAGCTGACCGGCCCCCTTCTTTTTTTGTCTCCCACCCCCTTAGCCTTACACCCACACACACACGTACCCCTGTGAACATACAAGAGCGAAGGAGCATCGTCCGTGAGGGATAGAAAAAAAAAACACGAGCAGCGTTCATGCCGGGTGTCTATAGCGATCAAATAGGGAACTCATTAAAAGGCGCCCCGGTGTGCGAGCGGTGGACACTGACAGGGCCTTCATTAACATGGTGCTGACAAAAGGTGAGGCAGACCAAAGAGGCAGCCGGCGGGCCAGGTGTGTGTGCTGCGGCGCCTTTCAAGATGGCACCATAGCCAGAGGCAGGAGGTATGGCGAGCAACCTCCATCAAATGGCACACTGACCGGGAACAAGCTGGTTCTGTCAGGAGAGTGAGAGGTACAAAGAGGAAGAGTTAGCTGGCAATAAATAGATTCTAATGTGAGCTAAATGATCCAAACTTTCTTTTTTTCAGGGTGTTTACATCAAACTTATCATTCACCTTTGAAGTCAAAGACTTTTTAATAAAGGGGATAAAAAAGGAAATATTTCCGTGAAGTTCCTGAATCGAAAAACATGTCCTATGCCGATTATCATAACAAAGTGAACTCTTCAAAGTTAGAAAGGCCACAAGAGCACACAAATAAAAACAGAACAGGAAAGTAGAGAGGAGGGAGGTATTGATGTAATGAAGGTAGTCAAAGGTAGTGACCAAAGGCAACATCGCCCCACGTCCAGGCCGATTCCAATCAATCACCGGAGCTGAAGTGAAGTCAACTCCAGGCTAGTCAGTCAGCCAGCCTCCCCCATTACACCCACACACACACACACACACACACACACACACACACACACACACACACACACACACACACACACACACACACACACACACACACACACACACACACACACACACACACACACACACCTCTGCCTGCCTCTCTGGCCATGAGTCAGGGGCCCTCTGGGGCCATCCACACATACACACACATACACACACACTGCACCTGCTGGGCCCTGCAGTTACCAGCTGTCAACTCCACGTGTTCTGTGCCGTCTGTTTGGTGTGTGTGTGTGCGAATGTGTGTGAGTGTGTGTTTCAGTGTGTGTGTGCATAAAGAGTAAAGGGTTGCAGCAAAGTTACACGCCTCAGCTGGACCACGAACAGAGAGAAAGAAAGTGATGAGGGACCTTCAAGGACATTAAAACCAAATTAACTTGGAAGATTTTTTCTGACTTTTGAACAAAAATGGATTAAAGTCAAATTTTAATGGCGTTGGTGAAAAGTGTGACAACTTTGAACACAAGATGGGACAACATGAACAAGTTGAGGACAGCACTAAATGATGTGTATCTCACATGTTGATTAAGAAATTAGTTTATTTAATGATAAAAGAGGCTGAATCAGTTCATCATACGGTAAAATAAATATGTTTTTACTCATACACCTCAAGAACTGAAATCTTATCAAGTGTTTTTGTCTTATTTTACGTAAAAAATGTCTTGTTATACTTCATTGAGCCACATTCACCCAACCAGTCCAAAAAATGTCTTGTTTTAAGGTATTTGAAGATAAAAATTTGATCTGAATTGCTTGTAACAAGAAAAAAAAATCTGCCACTGGAACAAAAAAAATTGGTTACCACTAGAGTCATGTTTTGATACAAGTAACTTTCTCCTGTTATAAGCAGTTGAAACCTAATTTTTTGTCTTTAAATAACTTAAAACAAGACATTTTTCTGAACTGGTCAGGGGAATGTGGCTTAAATCAAGTCTATAAAGACATTTCTACCAAAAATAAGACAAAAACACTTGATAAGATTTCATTTTTTCCAGTGTAGATAATTTCAGGTTGTTTAGTTTTAGGTACAAAAAAGAACTGTCTTTGAAGTGTGACTTTCATCTTTAAAAAACTGAAATTTAATTAATGTACTTATAAAATAATGCACACAGCATCATTTTCTAACATAAAATCGCAAAAGTTATTTTTCTGCACAAGAAAAGGACAGCAAACTGAGAGACCATGCACCCAGTATCGCTACAAATAGCCATTTACCAGTAAAATGGATAGTTTTGGTGGAATAATAAGAAACATTAGTGTGTTTACCTCCAGGGCATGACCTTAATCCTGAGCTCCCTCCCCACCTCTGTAAGGGACACAGAGATAGGAAACCAGGCTCAGGCAACAATGAATAACATGTCTGTTTTGGGGGGAAAAATCAATAATGTGTTGTGATGTGAAACTGATTCCCCACTGGATTTCGCTGTGCTCCGCGCGAGCCTATTCTCTGTGTGGCCCTGAGGTAAATAGTGTACTTTGTTACAGTGTGTAGCAGTAAGCCTTGGAGACCTGTGCAGCGATTAAGCCGTACTGGAGCACATTAGACCGGGCCATGTCAAGGCAGCCTGAAACGGGCCTGGCATGGAAGGGGAAAAAGGATGAAGAGAGGGGTAGACCAGAGGGAGAAAATGAGATCAAACAGCAGGAGAATTAAAGGAAAAGGGATGAGAGGGAAAGAAGAGGGAGGATGGGAAAAAAAAGGGGAGGTCATGTTTTAGCTTCTGCAAAAGTCACTGTGCAATACTGCTTCTCCAAAAAATGCACATCACCTGGAGAGAAAGACAAAACACTCAGCAATCCCAGGACCCTTTGTGGTGTCACTGACGCCAAAGAGAAAGACACTTTGGGAGGCTAACAGGAGCAGCAGACAGATGCAGGGAGGATAAAGAGAGAAAACACAGACAGGGCAGGGACAGAGAGTGACAAATTCCCTCCTGATGACGATTTACAGGCTATTCCCCTCACCGCAGAAACCGGAGGCTCCCCTTTCTCATTCCCCCCTCTTTATTTATCTCTCTCTTCCCCTCTGTGCTAAATTTGTCACTTTGCATAATGATGCTGTACACTGGTGTGGTGTGGTGAACTGGTGGAGGTGGGACGAGCAGCTCAAGGTGTGATGGAGAAAGCAGGGACAGTAATGGAAGAGAGGACTGAAAGGAGTTGATATCAGCAATTCCCCCTCAATCTAAAGGGAGGAGAAAAAAAAACCTCTGACCATCTTACTAAACCCCCAACCCTCCTTTTCTTGTTCTGTCCCCCTTGCCCCTGTCACCCACCTCTCCCCTCCATCCCTCCACTCTTGTACACCACCCCTCCTCTCTTTCACGCTATCCTTTCTCTCCTCGGCTCCTGCCCACCCCTCCACCCTCTCCTTGTCTCTCCAGGAGGCAGTTGTCAATCAAGTGCGTCTCCCACAATCCCTCTGGAGCTCATTGTGCCCGCGGTCGCTGGCGGAGGCAGGCGTTGTGAGGCGGCGGAGAGCCGCAGATGGAGGGAGCGCTGTCAATCATTGTCACTAATTATTAATTTCTGTCACTCAGGCCCCCGTGGCAGCCACGTAGCGGGGGCCTCTCACTTTCTGTTTCTCCCTCCGTTCCTTCTCCATCCTGCTCTCCACTCATTCCTCCTCCCTCTGTCCCTCCCAGCTTCGGTCTCTCACTACCTTCCTTGTCCCTCGTTAAAGTCTCTGGCTCTCCTTCGCCTTTGCCTCTACAGTTCAGGTCGCCTGTTGTTTCCATTTCTCTCACCATTCAGTCCACTCTCCCCACCTTTTTCCCTGCTCTCCCTCCCAGTACTCCCAGGGTGACTTGATTTGGTATGCCACCCCGGCCACACAAAGTTCAACCTTTCATTATGTGGCGCACGTGCACTAAGAACTGCCCCCTCTTCCCTCCTCTCCCATCAGCAGGTCAGTCCCCTTGACTCTCTGCTCCCTTTTAATTGTATTCTGCCCTCCCTCCCTCTCGGCCTCTTGCCCCCTTCCCCCCTCATAAGACTTTTCTAATTTCTAAAGAATTTCAAAAAGACATTAAAAAGCTGCTTTACTTTCTTTACTTCTTTTTTTAAAATGCAGCAGGTCTCAGGTTCTGATTTCATTCAGTGAACTCAGTGTTTTCAATTTGCACACCAGCACTTTTGGCTGTGATGTCACTGTGATGGTGGCTAATGAGGGAGGCCTGACCCGCATGTAGTTGCAACTGAGGACGGGGCTGGTCCACTCCGCTAAGGGTTCTGATCCGCTCCAACCCTCACCTCATTACCAGAGGTGTTGGGCCGGGAGGCAAAAGGAGAGGAAGGCAGAGAGAGGGGAGATGGTGATTAGGTGTTACAGCTAACACAAGTCATTCACATTCATGGAAACACTACATTCACACAGCCCCTAATCTAAAGATTCACATGCCAAGAGCACACACACAAATCCATACACTTGCTCATGTATTGCATAATTACACACACACTTAGCAGGGTTTACACTAAACATACATACACTTTTGCCCTTAAGCTGCTGTATCCATAAACATACATTTTATACATATCAACGAGCATGTAATCTTTTCCCATCCAAACACACATGCACAGTCATGTTTTTGGACTCAGTTGTGATCACTTACATAACACACTGTATTAAGTAGGGATGTTTGATACCACTTTTTTCAAACCAGTACAAGTACTCTTTGTTGAGTATTCACCGATACTAGCACTAATACATACAGTTTCAATTATTAGTGGCAGATCATTTTGAACAGACAGAACAGTCACTCTGCAATCAAGTCCAGAATAAAATGCCAACAACTCTCTCTGAGTTAACAATTTTTTGAAAATAAAAAATCAAAAGTGCAAAAAAAACCTAACTGTCAGAGTTTTAGTATTTTTTTTTAATAAACTGAAGTGCAATATAAAATAGTTTAACTATCAACTCTCCCTGGTTCAATCACATTGTCTGACCAGGACCTGACACACATTTGCCATGATGTCAAACCCCTGTATTGTAGCGCCAACTACTCGGGAGGAGGACTTGAGTATCGGCTGCTGGTATCGGCAACCTTCACGAGTACTGATACCTTAAATTAAGGCTGGTATCGCCCATCCATACTATTAAGTTTCCCTTAGTGAAGCCACAATGAAGGAACAAATCAGAGGAAGTTTTCCTGACTGCCTATAAATAAATAAATAAGATTTGCTACATTTATCACCATCTCTGTCGAGCTCTGCACTTGAATGAGAGGAAATGTTCCCCCTGGTCAATAAACTTGTGAAAGGGTTTGTGTTCCTGACTGCACTATAAAAAGCAATACACCTGCATTCGCATGCATGAGTGGAAAGCACATCAGATATCAGATGAGTGGACAAGACCGGGTTGATTAGAGTGCATACAGAAGGAATCCATCGATCTAATCCTGGTATCAGGTATCGATCCGATACTGATGAGTAAGACTGAACAACAACAGGACGATCCACAGGACAGATCCATTCAACTCAGTTCTATGTTCCCCTGTGTTTACAAGAGCGCTGTCTGTTCATTTTGTCATCAACACCAGAAGGTCTGTGCAATTTTGCTAGACAGAGCTAAAATAGCATGCAGGAAGTTAATGACAGTGGCTCGAAAGGTTTCAAGGTATTTTATGCTTGTTTTGCCAACAACTTTGACAGCAATGTGCAACATGTCTAAAAAAAATAAAAACGTATCCACAACTCCTAATGTTTAATGAAGGTTTGTTTGCTCTGCTGTAAAGTAGGGATGTCCCAATACAGATTTTTTGGGTGATTCTATTATTGTAAATGACAAATCATATTCGTTGTGTTGAAGTGATACTCCGGGATGGAACAAGTTGGGTCCTATCACAAGGTTTAGGGCAGAAATTACCCCTACAGCAGTGTTTTTGTGCAGCAGAAGCCCAGGGCACACACATCAAACACCCCCTCCCTGCTCCTCTGCTGGTTTCCTCTGCACTCAGATGGGGCCATATTTTACTTGACCAAAAACACAAATAAACTGACTTTTTCCGAAAGAATCTGATATCGGTCTGCATCCATGCTTTATTTAGAGAATTTTAAGCGCGTTACTTTCACACAAAAACACCGCTAAATAAGGCTCTAGTTCTCATCTAGTTCTCAAAAATAATTTCTTTAGATCACTTGAACTTTAAATGTACAATGCATTTTTAAACATAACCGAGTTGCATTTGATTATTTTAGAGCTACTGTAACAACCTGGTGACAGACACAGAGCTCTGCAGTGTAAATAAATGAAGTGCTACATTTTATTCAAGGAGCTTATTTTTCAGATGGAATATAATAATAATCCTAACTGAATAGCACCTTATCGGCTGTACCTATCTGCAGAAATTTTCATATCTGCAGATACCGATAAACGTGTTTTTAAGCTTTTATCAGCCAATACCGATATTGTGCCGATAATATCGTGCATCCCTATTTACAAAAGTATCAGTTACAACTGATACCAAAGCCCAAGTATCAGGACTTAAAAAGTTGGTGCAACCTTAGCATAAAGCTGCACAACTCACAGTGACAGCTGCCTTTCAAAGAGAAATCTTTGAAACTTCTTCAATTCTGTGACACACAACAGAATTTTTCTTAACTAGCAGATTCTTTGCTACTGCGCTGTCTGTTGCTGCCTGTCCATAGGGGTCTGAGTCACCTCTCCTTTCTACAGACGTGGACTGGAAACTGTGTGGATCCTCCCAGCTCATAATCGTGGGAGTCAGTGTCTGGCCATGTTAAGATAATTCACCAAAGCTGAAAAAAAAAGTGAGAGAAAGAAAGATGGAGAACTGTGGTCTGAGTTTGTTCAAACACTTTATACCACTACCTCTGCAGGGAGTGAGAATGAGCTGCATACACACTCTGCAGCATACACTCCCTCTTTAAAACACACTTTCTCTACACACTATGTACATCTTCCCCCACGTCTCCTCCTGGATTACTATTCGCGACAGACCTGTGCTGCTCTAATGAGGGGCCGAGGAAGAGGCCAGCTGGACACCACTGATCCTTCACCTCCCGCCTCCCTTCTCCCCACCATCACTCTATCTATACCTCTCTCCCCCCTCCCACACACACACGTCTCTCTGCCCCCACGACCCCCTGCATGCCCCACAGTCCTGCTCTGCATACAGCCATTAGCACCCCTCTACCCCTAACCTTCTGTCTCTCTGCCCCCATCACCTCCTCCCACCTTCCTCCGAGTGCCTGTCTGCCTCTTTTCCCCTGTCTCCCCCTTTTCCTGTCGCTCTCTTTTCCCTTGTCTCCCCCTTTTCCTGTCGCTCTCTTTTCCTCTGTCTCCCCCGTTTTCCTGTCGCTCTCTTTTCCTCGGCACCTGTCACTTTTCCCTGTCTTCCCATCACTGTTGTTTTTTCTTTCTCAATCTCCTCTTTCTCATCTCCTCTTACCTGTCACTGTCTTTCTCGCACCATCTGATTGTCTCTTTACTCCCTTTATCTCTCCATCCCTTTTCTTTCTGTCACCAACCTCTTTTTCCTCCCATTCCTCAGTGTGTGTGTGTGTGTGTGTCTATTTGTGTGTCTGTGTGTGTGTATGTGTCAGCATTCAGCACCTCAGTGGAGACAGGGTTTATTGGGGTAATGCATTTATCACTGCTGCGAGCCAGGGCCTCACCTCCTTCTTTGAGTCAGTGAGTAATGAAAATGGGATCACTTCTGACAACACTCTGCAACAGACACACACACAAGCTGCAAACAAACACACTCCTGCAAACGCACACAAAACACAAAATGCATAGTCCTGCTTGTTGCAACAAAACGCTCAGATCTGAGCACAGAAGCTGATGTACGACTATGCAAATCGCACCTTTGCTTCCCAAAAATAAACAGACCTAAGTGAAGCTTTTAAGTACACACTCAAGAAATTAAACCAGAATCTCTTTCATATGAATTGCAAACTGATCCTTTTGTCTTTGATAAATTGCACTGGAAACAGTTGCTTTGTAGATGATTACTCTGAGAAGCTTAATAACCGAGATGCTGTAATTACACAGAGTTAAGAGGCACACAAGCTGGAGACTATTCATGATGACTGTGAGGAACAGATATTAATCTGCTAAAATTAAAGTCATTAATGTAACTGTTGAAGAGTTTTGTCAACATTAGAATAAAACAGGAACTTTCATGAAGATTAAATTAGATAACCAATACGAATCTCCCTAATTGGCCTTGATAGCACATATAAACAACAAATTGTTCATATCAAAGGGTCACATGTCCAACTATGTCTGTTAACAAAGCAGGCAGGTAAGGATCAAGTGTTAATGGCCAGGGGTGCCTGTCTAATCCCATTTACTCTAGCAGTGTCGGCAAGGTGGGGGAGGTCTCCGCCAGTTTAAAACGATACCATCAGCACAGGTATTCCAGCTTAGCTCTGATTGGCCTTGACAGATCAAAACATCGCCGCAGAAAACGACTCAAGCACCTCCCAGTACATCAAAATCAAGAGGACAAGGTCAGATCAGCAGCGACATAAAGTTTAATCTCAGAAAAACAAACTTTTCTTCACCCTCAGATGTGGCGTATCATAGAAGAGGAGAGCATTGCTAATACACCAAGTCGTGCGTGCAGAGCCTAAGTCAAAGGACTGCTGACTAATGTGCCGAAATGGTTGAAAATACTCTGTGGTATTGCAGATGGCAGAGGTATTTGTTATTCATATGGCCCTCAAGGTGCATCCACAAGGCTTTGCGTTAAAGTGTGTGTCCGCACGCTCATGCGTGAGTGTCTATGTGTGTTCACTTTTGTGCGAGAGGGTGTGTGTGTCTGGTGCTTCATCCACAGTGCTGAGGATGCCATTAATGCTTGCTGCTGATCGCCCTCCCACATTTAAATAACAATAGTGCAGTCAGAGAAAGCATCGGTGTGAATCCAACCTGCAAAGCACCCTGGAGCTGCAGGCCCCACTCCTGCTGTGTGTACGAGTGTTTGTGTATGAGTAAAGGTGCACTCGGGCTTTAACATCCACATACATATGAGTCTTAGAAATATACTTAGAAACAGAGGAGAAAGCAAGGAGGGGAGATGCCGTGTCCAAAATACACACAGATGCAAAGTTGTGCAGCGAAGTTGTGATGATTTTTCATACAGGCTCTGGATCTGTCAGTGAATCATCTGCAACTCGCTGGATCAGAGCTGGACAGAGTTCTGACTGCAGGGTGTCAGTCTCATATTTTACTTCAGAATTAAGAGACATTTTCAAGTTGACTCATTTAAAAATGTTAAAAATACAGCGCAGCAAGTGAGAGCAGAACATTTAGTAGTTCTGATTCTGACATTATAAAATCATTTGGACAGCTCATTATGAGAATCATGAAGCACAGAAGAAATCGTGTTGTGACATTACATGAATATGACATTAGAGACAAAGGAAACATCACGTTTTTTTAATCTTTGATGTCCAGACAAGCAGTCGCACTATTAACCAGTTTATAATTTATCTACAAGAGCAAATCCACCAACCAACCACTATAACCTGCTGTCATAGGGACTCGTCTTTGTTCATGACAACCTTTGCAGGATGTTTTATTACCTCCGCCAAGGAGGTTGTGTTTTGAGTGAGTTTGTTTGTTTGTCTGTGAACGATATGACTCAAAAAGTAACAAACAGATCTTGATTAAATTTTCAGGAAATGTTCAAAATGGGATAAGGAAGGAGTGAGTAAATTTTGGAGCTGATTCGGATCACCGTCTGGATCCAGGAATTTTTTTAAAGGATTCTTTATCATTGTGAGGGCCGTTTTCACTAAATGTGTAACTCCACGATAAATGGTCAGATTGCCTTGCCAAAGAATACAAAACAAGGTTGCGATAATTTCTGACAAATGTAAAAGTATGATCCAGATCCTGGCAATATTCTGGATACTAAAATCCGGAATATGAAATATGTACTGGGTCGTCATAATTTTCAACACTGTCAGGTAACAAATTATCGTAAAAATCTGCAACTAACACCAAATTGTAGCAGACAGTCTTCTGAAAGGGAGTATAACATTAAAGTAGGACTAAAGTGTTGCGGGACAATCACAATATGCTTGACAGAGGTCTGCGCGCTCTGAGTTTGTGGTTATGTAGCCCTAAAGTTTTTGTCTCTTCTCACCTCTCTGTAATACTTTCAGAGAACTTCAGCTGGCACACCACACCAAAATAAAGACCCACAGACTGGCATGTTTAGCATGTAGTTAACACCTTAATTCTCAGAAGTGTCTATGAAGGCTATCTGCATACACAGTTAGGACACTTGTAAACTTTTCTTCCTCACGTTTCCGCTTTTTTTTTTCTTCTTGCAACGAGAAACAAATACTCGCACACCTGCGTGAACATGACAAGCAGAGGCGAGAAATAAAGGAGAAACAAAGTCAAAAGTGGGATGTGGGTGAAGAGAAAGACTTTTGGAGCAGAAAAAAAGAGACAGAGACAAAAAGAGTGAGAGGCTGAGTCTAATAAGAACCAGGAGACAGCATTCTGGTGTCTTGTGGTGCCATTTGAATACAGGGCAGCCGCAGCTGGAGTCTGTGTCGAACAGCTCCGCACTTCACACAGCATCACCATCAGGAGAGCAGAGCGCTGGTAGTACTCTGCTGGAGTCTTATGCGCTGCTTCACACACTCCCACAGACAAGGCTGTGTGGGTGTGTGTTGTGTGTGTGTGTGTATGAATCTGGGATAACTTCATGCTTCTCATTACTCAGCCACTGTAATATGTGTGCTCCCCTTTCTAGCTCACCATATTGGGGGCTGGTGTTCCCACTGTTGGCTTACAGAAAAGGAGAGGACCGGCCTCACCTCTGCTGTTCTGAATGCATTAGCACACATCACATTTTCAATCTGGACCTCAGCACAGGTTCCCCGCAAGTCTGCTGAATAGTAACAGAGTGTATGCATGCAAGTGTATGTGCAGAAGTGAGTGAGAGAGAGTTTAAAAATACCCATACTCCTGTTCGGTGCTGATAAGTTGTGTTATGAGAAACCGCCAGGGCAGACAGCAGGGTCATTAGCATGACTGCTAGATTGAGAGGTAGAGAGGAGGGAAGCAGATGAGGAAGAAGAGAAAGGAAGAGGGAAGAGAGGGAGGAAAGAGAAAGAAAGCATATCCAACATACCCAAGTTTCAAAACTTTTTTTTTTGGAGAGCGGGGGCAAACAAGCAAGCAAGAGAGTTCGCATATTAACCAAAGGCACATGATCCCCTGACCTTTCGGTTCCTTTCTCATCCACCTGAGGAAGCGAATCTGGGATGTGGAGTCTTCAACTTTCACCATCACCATGGTCCTGTGATTAAAAGGAATTTTAACAGTGATTACGTTTTGATGGTAAAATGCTGACATCTGAAATCAAAAGAGGTAATATTATTTGACAATTCTCTATAGAAAACAAAATTACTTTAAAAAAAAGCGAGAGACTTTTGAGACTCAATAAAAGGGTCTAACCCTTGGTTCAGAGACTACTTTCCAAAGTGATACTAAACCACCTTCTATCTATCTATACTCAGCGGAAGAAGTAAGGCAGTTTTTGTTTGATAGACACTTCAGAGTTGATAGCAACAGCAGAATAAGCTGTTTGGCAATGAAACAGAAGATGTGGCAAATTGTTCATTGGCACAGCTCACATACTCAGCTCTGCAGTTCATCCCACAAAAACATGTTCTCTGCAGTTGTGATTCCATTTAAAAGGAAACTTGTTCTTTTGCCAAAGTGAGTTTGATATGTTTCAGTGGTACTATACAATCTTTAACTCTGAGTTTGAGTTACTTTATGATTTCACATGATGTGGTGACTATTGTTTTCTGATATTCTGTTGACTACAGCCGCCCTCAGTCTCTATACACCAGTCCACTCCATTATTTCTAAATCCACTTCCACCCATGAGGCCTTTTTGACATCTACCAAAAGTCTGTTAGCTGTTAAACATCAAGGAGCCTGTTTATTGTTCTAACAGCAGCAGCAGCTTTAGTTTTCTGTGTGATGCATTTGCTCCCTTTAGGATCGACAAAATCAAGAGAAATTAAACATGAATATGAAGACTAAACTTACAAATAGAAACACTGTTGGCTATTTGTCCTAAACTGTTATATGACAGCTGAAACATCACAAAGCAGAAATTAATAAGAAGGTAGGTTGTTTCCAGACATGTCTAAGAAGCATGCTGCCTTTTTCTATGTTACTGACTTCTGTGTTAAGTAAAATCTGATATAAAATATACATAATCAAAAAAATGAGTCATATCTGATGGATTCTAACCTTCTGCTGTTAGCTGCAGAGCTAGTTGCTGTGCTGTGACAAGGAGATTACTAAAAACTGCATTTACACGTTCAAGTCTGCGCAGGAACAACAGTGATGCCATCAAAGTGTTGGCGTTGGAGACACAGAGATTTAGCGATGTTACCAACAGAGACTACAGGTGGAGTTCATGTTCCTCGGGTTTATGTTGAACCGTTGCTCCCTGCACCGCTGTGAGAGCTAGTGCGCGCGCGCAGTGCTGACACACAAACGGAGCGCGTGGCGCACAGAACCACGAGTTAGCATGTTGGTTGAAAGATTTGCTAACCACATACCTGACACTTTACTTCGCTCTCCCTGTAGTAACGTCGCCCCCGGTTGGAAAACAACAGGAATAAACTACAAACACAGTCACTGAACCTCATTTGCTGGTCCAAGTCCAAACGGAGGTCGCCATATTGGCAGTACTCCAACAAAAAATGGGCACCGAAGAGCAGAGTGGGTTCACCTGTGAGTCAGCCACACCCCCTGTTAGTTCATAAAAAATGAAAGTTTAACATAGCCTTTAGCAGGGTGTTCTTGTCTTACATAGGAAGTATTGCTGGGTGATACCACACTTTGATGATTAAACATGATACCTATTATTTTTTAGCATATTTATTTTAAACTTCAAGTTTTTGTATTTTTTTTTAACTAAAACTTTACACTTAAAATACACTCACATAAATACTTTTGATTGAGCAGCTTAAATGTGCATATTCTCTGGTGGCCTTGAAAAAAAAGAAAATCAAGAAAAACGCATAAATACATATTTATGATATTTTAGAAATGAAACACAAATAATAATGAATCAAGATGTTAATTAAGTAAAAAATTAATCAATAAATAAAAAAAAAAACACCTAACAGTTTCTTGCCATAGTTTCATCCTCGGGTAAAAAAATGTGCCCACACCACAAGCACCAAACCTTGAATTAAGTTACCCTTTATAAATCAGCAGTAGCACATGCACTATTATTCCACATTTTTTAATCAATATTGATACTTTATTGGAGTAATCAATCCTTTAATGAGAGTGTGTGAGTATTGATATATTGATAGTTGTGGTTAGTTGTGGCTACATTATTTTATAAGTCAAGAAAAGGACTTCTGGCACTACATGGCAGCACTTGCAGCCAATCAAACTTACCAAGGTTTTTAGCTTCAGTCCAAATTTTTGCTTGTGTCATACAACACTTTGGACAAAAGCAACTGTTAAAGGAAATTTTAAAGTTATGGATTTGTAATACCACAGAATCGATACACAAAGTGCTTATGGCAAGCCTTTAGTGGACATTTAGGGAACTGCAGGTTTTTAGTACACCCACACTGGCTTTATTTTTAACATATTAGATTGCCACTTGTGAAAACTCAGTGAATTATGCTTTGATGGTCTTAAAGGGTCATGGCCTATCACTGTTTGTGACATTAGAAAGCAAGCATCTCACTTTGCAAGTACTATCCCTTGATGAAAACACCTTTTTTCGCACAGGCCACAGGCCCTGTGACAGATATAGTTTTATCAGGCTACTTTTACAGATTTGTCAGGCCTGAAATTAAAGCCCTTGATAAGTTTGTTTATGTGAAAGTTTGTACCTTGGTATCAAAACTTGATCCTCACACATCAAACTTGGTACAACAGCACGACAGAACGTCATTACAACGTCACAACTGTCTGGTTTCTTTTCCAACACTAATGAGCAAGTGAGAGTGAGAGAGAAAGTACCCTGATTAGTCTGGCAGCATCAGTGTCAGACACTCAGCGGGGCGTCCAAAAGCTGTGTGTGTGTGTGTGTGTGTGTGTGTGTGTGTGTGTGTGTGTGTGTGTGTGTGTGTGTGTGTGTGTGTGTGTGTGTGTGTGTGTGTAATGTGTATATTCAGCATTTGTATAGCTGCCAGTTTTCTTTTTTTCTTTTTTTTACTCTCTCCTTTTTTGCCATTTCTCCTCTTTCTCACTTTCTTCATCTCTCCCATCTCTAAGCTCCAAAAACTCTGATCCCTGCATTCGCTCAGTCTGGCAAATGACTGCAGGGGCTGACAATCCAGTGTCAGCACGCGCCGCCACAGTCAATAACGCTGTCCCATGTCACCGCACTACACTGGCTAAAGCTCACATTTCTTATCCCTCCAGAAACTGCTGCTTAACAGCCCTTCTCTGCCTTTGCCAATCCTTCGAAACGCATCGCCATATCCCCCTCGTAACCCCACCCTGACTTCTTTTCTGGTTCTCCAAATGACCAGAACATCCTTGGGTGAAGTCAGAGCTGCATATTTTAAGGTCAAGAGAAACACCCAGGAAAATTTGGGATCAAATGTGATGTGCTTTTTGTGACGCCCCTGAATCCAGAGCAAGTGATGGGTGACTGATCTAGCTGTCTTTTGTAACAAGGCAGGGTCATGTAGGCTCAAACCAAAACACACTTGAATTGCATACTCGCACATACACGCATGTATGCATGCATGGGGGGCAGTGGAGCTCAGACAAGTGTTACCAAGAAATCGTACTCTCCGCCATAATCCACTTCTCCTCTATCGTGTTCCATTAACCTCACCATGAACACACACACACAGGCCTTACACACACTAACACACACACACACATGTCTGTCAGTGTCAGGGCCTGTGTCGTCCAGCTCCATTGTATCTGCATGAGGCTGAGATAATGGCATCTGTCGCTGCTCCTTTTGTCAGCGCCGTCCCCGGCCCCTGCTCACTGCTGGTCCCCATTAGCTGGCTGCTGGCCCGCTGGCCTCTCCGCGCCACGCTCCGCTGCCTGAGCGAGAAAATACAGGAGACGCCTGTCCCTTCCCACATCTCACACCTTTGTTATCCTCCTCTTCCTCTCCTGTTCTCCTTCAGGTCCTCCCTCTGCTGCAGGTTAAAGGTATAATGGAGGAGTATGGTAAAGTGGAGAAGTGAAGACTTCAAGGGAGAGGATGAAATGGCAATTTTTATTGGGTTACATAATACACAAGAGACCTTTAAAGGGGAATTTATAGGCTGAAGATTTAGTTGTGTAGCAATATCTTAAAGTTTTATCATAATGGATTGATCTAAAATTTGTTTTCTCTGTATTCACCACATCAACATATATCTTACATGAAAAAGACAGAAATGTTTGGCCTAATGTTCCTCTGCTAACACTGAGGTCTGAAGATTCTTCAGTTGGCTCAGCCAAGACTCAAAATTCAGAAATTATTTCTTTTTTTTTTGTCAGATCTTATTTTTGAGCTGGATTTGGGGATTTCTTAACATTAAATCTCTCAAAAAAACAAAACAAAACGGAAACACTGTTATAAAAACTTATCACACCTCAGCCAATCAGAAACAACCATTCTCTGCCAATCAAAATCCACCTGTCTAAAAGAAGAGCGGTCAAAAGAAACGTGTCACAGATAGTCTCATAGTCCAGATGTAAGTATAGAATTAATAAAAAATACAAGGAGAAATCTCAAGTTTTTTATGATTCCATGGTTTGTCTTAATGAACAAGCTGAGACTTCCTCCTTGTTTTCAGCAGATGTAAAGCAGAACCATCAGAAACCTGACTCTGAACCTGTTGAAAGCTTCCTCCAATCAAACAATCTCTAGACTGTCCTTCTCAGCACCAGTCCCTGATCTGTTCTGTATAGAAACATTCACAGGAGCTACATTTCTTTACACTTCAACAAATGGGCTCTGTATTACATCTGTCACTCGTCTCCGAGACGTCTCACTTAGCCAGATCATTTTCCCCTCGTCCCTCATAAGCACGGCTAATAAAACGTAAAGATGGCAGATAACACGGCACTGACTGAGTTTTATTAACAGCTTCATGGTAATATCATGGTTGTAATGATACTAAGACGGAGAAGATGAAGGGCGGGCCAGCGTGAGCGGAAGTGAGCGTGACATCACAGGGAAAAGTGTGTTCAGCTGTCTTTATTTCATTACTGCTTAAGCTTTCTTATTAGGGACAGGGGGCAGAGGCAGAGCTGCCTTTGATAAAGCAAGCCAATTTCAGCAGCTGCTACCGAGCCAAATTACAGCTGTACATCACACAGCTCTCTCCCTCTTTCCAGTGTTTCCTCAACTTCTCCTCAGTCCTGTCTTTCCTGCAGCTCACTCTTTCTGCAGGGACTGTGTGTGTGCGTGTGTGTATATGTGTGTGAAGTTGATCTCCATGTTGCCTGCACTGTGAAGCAGAAACACTGAGAGGAGTTTAAGGGATGACAGCTGAAACAGCAGACAACAGCCCCATCTACAGATCAGAATGAGTCACTGCATCAATCACTGGTTGTTGGATCATCCAGGTGCACTAAAAATAAAATTCATCCTGATATGGGATTAAACCACTTCTTTTATAGTCACGATTTACAGATTAACACATATATTGAACTTCCAATTTGTATGTTTTTCACTCCTGCATGAAATCCAACTGCTGATTATTCTATACAACAATCTGACACACAGTTTTCTCTGTTTATAATCTTGTCCACTGACAATTTTTTTTTACAAAACATCTGACCCAGATTCCTTAAAACATTTTTTTTGACTTTGAAACTCTTGTATTTTTAATTCTTTAAAACTCCAAATAGGTAAAAAAAAATAATGATTCAATTTTGTGAAGTATAAACAAGAAACATGCATAAATTTGCCATTGTCAAGAGGCTAAAAATCAATATTTGGTGCCTTTGCTTGTTTGGAAAAGATGTTCTCGGAAAGTAACTGGTGAGGATTTTTCAATTTTTCCAGTGCGACCATCCAGTCTGAAAATTACATTCAATCACAATGGTATGCTTCTAAAAACATAGACAAACAGATTAAGAATGGGTAAGACTTCCTAAAATGCTATGGCTGCAAGCCTGCATCTAATTAACATTAGTGTCAGGTCTGAGTCATTGAACTAATAAAAAAAATTACGAACTTCAACTTCCTGTCAAAGAATAAAAAACTGATCAACTAGAGTTTTACTGAAAGGTACAGTGACTGTCTCAAATAGATAACAATCAAAATCAGAAATGTGACAATCAGTTAAAAACATTTTGGAAATCAATGGAGACATTTAGTCTAAACTAGTAGAACAACATAAGCTTCATAAGACATCCCCCAAACCATCATCTGCATTTTCTGATCATTTTACTCTCCTCTAACACACCTGTCCTATGAAATAAATGTGTAAAACTTTTCTAATTTATATTTCCTACAGTAAGAGGTTTTGTTGTTGAACAAGCATTCACTTATCAGTTAATTCATTTTAGTTTGGTTCAGACTGCAAACAAACTTTGTTTTTACAGTTAAAAGTTCAATATATGTTAATTTATAGGGGTTGAAGGTGGCTTTTTTGCCTTTACTCCAAAGGAAATAAGACAGCTGATGAAGTAAAAAACTTGGAAGAGTGGACATGACATGTTCTGAAGTAGACTGGGTATCCTTCAAATGCAAGTGTAATATGTTATTCTTCAGTTAATAACTCTGTTATCTGTGGTCAACCAACTCAACACACCAGTTCATATCCCCAAGTGTTATTTTACTATCTGTGCTTTATTTGCTGATCAACTTCTTTTCAACTCTTGTCATTGTGTTTACGCAGACTTTGTATGACACAGTTTTTAAGGGGCAACAGCCATGAAGTTATAAATCTTGTGCATCTTAACCAACCATGGTTGTATTTTTTTTCTAGCTATCAGCTGATTGAGTAGAAAAAGGGTGAAAGTAAGGAGTGATATGCAAGAAAGGTGCCACAGGGAAACAGCCTCTAATAGGCGGCATGTGACCTATCCGCAAGCCCAAACAGGCACCCCAACCAACAGTGTTCTTTAAAAGATTTTACTTCAGTTGAGCTCTGACTTCAAGTTCTCATCAATCATTAAGTTCTTTTTTTCTACTGTCAGTGTCATGTTGTTTTTTGTAAACTGAAACCCAATCAAGGGGCAAACACTGAAAATGAGCATTGTCTATCAGTTTACATTCTAAACATACTCCCTGTACAAATAAACAATACAAATCACTTGTGTGACACTTTAAACGCTGTCAAAGATCAAAGTAGTTGGTCCTGATTGTCTCATTTTTTCCAGAATTCAGTGACAGTAAAACAACGGCTGGATAATTGAAGTAACCCTTTTGAAGGCCCAGTGATGACCGGCTGTCCACCCTGACCTCAAACAAGAATCAGCTCAGAGTCCACTAACCTTCAAAACAACACAAACAGGGCCTCTCCCCTTCCCTGAATATGAAGTGACTTTTGGATCAACAAACCATCAGGCTGACAGGCCTAACCTATCTGCCATTAGGCTGAGGAGATATCACACTTTGCTTTAATTCACCATCTTTCAGGATGTCACACTTTATATTCCTTGGCATGGGTTGGCTACATGCGGATGCATAATTTATCTCAAATTAGCGCCTATTTGAGTAAGCATCAAAGCAAGGCGGCTAAGGTTGGAGGAGAGCTTAAGGAACCGCGGGGAAACCATGGCCAGGATTAATGCGGGAGATTTTTATAAGAAATTACTGGCTTAATGAAGTGGATAAAAAAGCTGTCAGTGTTTTATTGCATCTAAATTGTGTGGAAGTGGTGTTTAGCTGTCTCGCCTGCTCCCCACATAATGGCCTGTGACAGTAGCTGTGAGGCTTATTTAACTTAACTGGTGAATAACTTGCATGGCAGAGCTATTCAGCCTGTTGTTTTTATGTGCTTTAAACCAGGAAGGAGATTTTCACCCACCCCCTCACATTTATTCCTTTAAAAAAAGAAAAAAATAAATAAAATAAAGAGAGAGAGAGAGAGAGCTCTTAAGGAACAAATAAAAGTGGATCCAGTTTCATAAAAAAGAATCACAAAAAGTCATATTTGCAGGAGTTTACAAAAGTTTAAACGGGATTTGGGCTTTTGAAATGAAAAATATAATCAGAAATTAAGATATGAGCTAAGGCTTTTTTACATCAGTGATGAATAACTCAAACTCTTCACTCCAGTCATCCAGTAGAACAGATAAATGAAAACAAAAGTCCATTAAGGGCTTGATATCATTATTAGCTGTGCAATTTACCATATATAACCAGAAGATGATGCATGCTTACTGTAAAATTAATAAACTTAATGACAGTTATTGGGCTTTGAGGAGGAAAAAGAGAATAAATCACAAGTGGAGTGTTAGGACAGTCCTATAGCACCATCTTGTGTTTATGTCAAGCCTCTTTAGGTTAGCAGGTAAGCAAAGAGCTGCTATTCACTCTCATCATATGAATCCAAGAAACATCTCATCTGACACATTTTTAAAATACACTTTTCATGCCAGTCATCTGGTTACACTAAAGTAATTTTACTGGATCCATTATTAAAGCTTTACCAGTAATCACCTGATAAAGGAAAGCTTGTCAGTTTTTATAAATGCTGGCAGACAGGAGATTCATGCAAACCTTATTTTAAAAATGGGAATTCATGTTTATGTTAAGTGTTCATGAATACTCATTTTAATGGTTTAGATATTATTTGAAGTCTATTTTAATTGAATATAATGCAAAAACAAAATATCAAATGTTGCAACAAAAAAAATGTGGGCAGGGACGAGAACACTGAAAAAATCTTGAAAACAGGGTATCTGAATGTGGTCTGAGATCAGAAAAGATTCACCACTTTGTGAGAGACCGTGTAAGTAAAGAGCTCAAGAATTTTAAATCCATGTTTCTCAGCATATAATTGCAAAAGAAATGTTGAGATTTTATCATCTGCTATAAGAAATGTGATAAATGAATAAATAAATAAGAGAGTCTACAGAATAAAGGCAAAGATGTAAAACTAACATGGGATGGGTCCCTGGTGGCACTGTATTCAAAACAGACATGAGTCTTCAGTGGAAATCACTGTATTGACTTAAAAACACTTCAAAAGACCATTTTGAGAACAGTTTGTCACTGCATCCATGAAAGCATGTCAAAACGGTCTATGTAGACAATAAATCAGACATTAACATGATCCAGAAACACAGGTGATTTCTGGGACCATTTGTGGTCTAATAAAATCAAAATATTTTCTTTTTGGAAACCATGGACACCAAGTCCTCCACTCTAGTCCACTCAGCTTGTTATCACCTTACAGTTACAACACAAGCATCCATGGTGATGCAAGGTTCATTAGAGGCCACTGCATGAGCAGCCAAACCATATTTTGGTTCAGTAGTAGAGGAATCCAGTTGCCAGAACTGGTCCATATGCAGCCATTTAAACATTTGATGCATGCATACAGAATCTTAACTCTTCAGTTCTCAAATGTTAAGAAAGTATTTGAAAACAGAGGTGATACAACACAGAGGGAAACATGCCCCAACTGTGAAAAATATTGCTTGAAGTTTATACTCTTGATGAAAGACTTGATTTTTTTTTTTTTTTGCTTCAACGCCTGATGTTGTCTTTACACAGTTTAAACTCCATGTATGTTTTTTTTATTAACAGTTTACAGTGTCTTTTTTACGGAACTGGAGTTGTTTATACTGAATCTATTGATGCAGTGCTGTTGTGGTGTTAGCCTGGAGTCTAGCACATCTTCAGGGTTCTAGTGTAGTCCATGTCTCATCAGATCAGAGCTGTTTTGACGATGACCTAATGAGAGGGGTCAGAACGTTACAGTTAATGATGCCACGGACAAACACTAAATGTAAATTATCATTTATTTCACATGAGATAGCATCACGATACACAAATCAATCATCCATCACAGTTCTGATGTGCAAGTGTTTATCTTCAGGTGATGATGATAATGAGTGGGTTGAGAAGATGTCGGGCCTGTTTCATGAAGCAAATGGTTACCTGATTGCTGATTAAGAAACAGCTAAGAATCTGAAACTAATTTAACCATGATAACATGTCAACATGCTTCAGGACTCAGGCTCTTTGTCTTCAGACAGAAAGATTCCCATTCCTTCTCCCTGATAGATCAGAGAATACAGATGTGAGCATCTCAGGTGTTACTGTAACATCAAAAGTAATGAAATTTGGTCTTCGTCTCCTCCGTAAGTGTAAATTTCTGTTAGTTCCATTTTCACTCTTTGAATAAATGAGCAGTATTATGATTGAGAACGATACAACTTGACAACACATCAATGTATGCATGCTTGGAATGGGTACACTTTTAGTGAATCTTGCTGAAGAGCCAAACTAAGTGCTTTCAGAGTTATTTAGGCAGGACTGAAACTGTGTGTGGAAAACATGCAAGTTTTCTTCATATCGTCATCATTAAAGTTTCTGTCAGTCCTGCCACTCAGCCAGACCGGATACATTTCTTTCATTTCATTTCATCATTTCACCCCCTCTGAATCATGTCAACATTTTGGCAGTGCTTTTGCAAAATAATATTGCCAAATTTCCAGCCAACCTATCAAAAGATCGATCATACGTTTGATTTTCAGTGGAGCACACGCAGAAAGTTAATTTCACTGATTGAGACGAGTTAAAAAATGCTAAGCTGCTGTTAATTGAGAACAGAACAGACAGAGCCCTGCCTGGGATCTCATCAAAACCTCCTCATTTACACACGCACATATACCTGCATTCACAAACACACACACACACACATTCATACTCATGACTAAGATGAACAGTATGATCCCTTTTCAGTCTGTTTTCCCTTCACAAGTGAAACCAAAAAGCGAGTTTCGGGCAGCATCCAGGTAGGGTGAGGTGAGTGGTGGTGAGAGAAAGCTTGCACAGCAGACAAGCTTCATCTACATAAGGCCATCTCTGAACATGTGTGGGTTACAACCAGCAGTTTATGTCCGCCATCTTTAAATCAGCACAGAAGTGGTCAGGGTGGGTTCATCACTAGACAGATTCCTGAAAACTGACATCACAGTTTGTCCATAGAGAAAGAGTGTGTGTGTTTTCCTCCTCACATTGTTCATTCAGAGGGACCAGCAGCAGCGAATCATCACAGACTTTGACCACTCCAGGAAATCCAAAGAAAGATCCTGAACCTGTCCCTGTCCAGGTGCAGTTTTACTCTTTAGACTTCCTCACAGCCAACACAGTGCTTTTGCATTTTCCTGAAACGGATGCTTGAATTTCCCTTCCATCCCCGCTGTGCCCCAGTGCCATCTCTCAGTCCTTTGGGTGCTGGGAGCAGGGGATGTTGTTTGGCGCACCGGTGAGCTCCAGTTTAGTAGTCTCTCCTATAAAGGCTCCCTGGCCCTTCTTCAGCTTTCATCTCTTTTTAAGTCTTTTTATTTTTATTTTGCATCAGTGTCTAGACAGTGTTGCGCGGCGTGCCATTTAGTGCAACAGCTTTGTTGCAGGGTGAGCCCACCGCCTGGGATCCCGCTGGACGCTGGGTGGAAACTCCGACCTCAAACACTTCATGGATGGCCTTCCGGAAACAGTGGAAGTTGTAGTCTATTAATCCTGAGGAGGGAATGAAGAAACAAAACATCTTGTGTTGACTCATTCATGTGTGTAGGTTTTAGACAATTAAGTTTCATTCTTCACAAGGTGGGGTCCCAGGATACCCAGGGGTCCAAGAACCATTGCTATAGCGTCAAAAAAGCATTCCAACAAACTGGGATCTCTTGCACCAATGAAATTGGCTTTTCTTTTTCCAGTACTCTCGCCCAAATGTAGTTTTTGCCACGAGATCAATCCTCTTGAAAAGTCGTTCGGTTTATAGTTTGCAACTCTCGAACAAAAACTCAAAACCATAAAACACCTCGATGCAGTGGCGTGCACAGACTTTTTGAAGGGCAGGGGTGGACAGAAACAAAATGCACTCACAACATGTGTTTTTGTCCCCAAAGAGAGCAGTTTATCATATTTTAACTACATAAAAGGACAGTTAAGGGTATTTTGCAACCAGGAGGGCACTTTGGCACACATTTTGGCTCCTGAGGGGGCACTTCAGTGTGTGTTTTTCAACAATTGGGCCTCCTCTGTGCACACCACTGCCTCAAGTTGGAGTTTTAATGTCAGAGTCAACATTTTCTCAAAATGAATTACTTGGAAAGTTTGATATAGTTCAGGTCTGTTGTTGCATAGTACAGAATTAAACAGCCTTGATATTATGCAAATCAGTGTTACAATAATGAGGGGTCCCTGGAAAATGTCTCACCTGAAGGGGTCCTTGGTCTAAAAAGGTTAGAGAACCTCTGTTGTAAGGGTAGTTTCAATATTGTGAATCTACCAGATAAGGAGTGTTAAACAAATTAGGCTACAAAGTTGCGTTTTAAGATTTCAAACTTTTTTCTCAAAATTAGTCTCCTAAAAACTCCCAACTTTGTAAAATCACTGGAGCTCCCTTTAATTCACTTAATAGCAGAACAGGTCCCCTTGTTAAAACTTCATTCACCCGTGGAAGAAATAAAAAAATCCTGACAAAAGGCCACATCACCTTTAGCCAATTTAAGCCGAATGTGCTCTGAGGGACCACACAGCTCTCTGACAGTTTACCTTTGCGCTCAAAGCTCTCCTCTCGCAGGATGCAGACAAGGGCCAGGAACTTTGTGACCTCTTTCAGGTACAGCACAGTGGTGTTGTTGAGCTTGATGATGGCCATGGACTCCTTGTCGTAAGCACTGCCGCTGCCGTCTTCCCTCAGACTGGTGTGGCACGGCGTAACACAAAGGAGTTCAGGGGGAAGGAAGTGGATTAATTAAGCAAAGAGACGATTAATTAGGTTACGCTTCAGTGAAAGTCCCCTCGGACAGCACATGGGTGAACTCTCTTTAAGCACTGGGTCATTACAGGAAGTTCAAGTAAAAATTCTTTAACTGACTTTTATTTGACTGTAAAAAGTCAAGTAAGGCTAAAAAACACCTCTTCTGCTGTTAATAAGACGATGTATACACTCACCCATAGATACAGGAGACGTCAATGACCACATCGATCATATCACAGCACAGCTCATAAGACTGCATGTCGACAGGGGAGCTGTCTGTGGCGATGTAGATCTTACTGACCACATCAAACAGGAAGGCCTTCTCAATCCCTGAATTCTAAGAGGAGACAAAGAGAGAGGTGGGTGTTGAAAAATATTAATGTAGTAAAGAATCAGTGTTCTGGTGAAGAGGAACTTTGATAGTTGGACAGTACGAGTGGGTGGTATAATGACAAATGCTGTGCGATGAGATTTCCCCCAGGCAGCAGCTAATGTTTTCTTTCATTAATAATTAGCATGACGTATGTTCATGACTAATTGTTCGCTCTATTACATGTCAGTCAGCATGAAATCTCATTCCCTTGAAGTGAAGGAAAGCTGATTTCCTGAAAGAACATAATTTGTCCAACCAGCTGACTTAAATGTTGTACTAAAAAGAGGCTGAAGGTTTCACATGGCTGTCAAACCCAAGGTTGTGCAAAACATTTGCCAATACACAACATCTACACAACTAAACAGACAGGTTTTCTTTTTTTGAGTATTAAGTGACATAACATGATCTTAGCAAAAAACTGCAAGTCATTCCTAATCCAGAGTCTGATGTCAGTGAAGAAAACAAAAGCTCTTTGAAGTGCTGTGCATTAATTAAACATGAGATATAAACATTTTTCCAAAAGGACTTGAAAAGGATGCCAGTGTTGAATTAAAGGCAAAGAGGTCTAAAGCTAAGACAGTAGTTTTAATCACTGTCTCACACTTTCACCTTTTTATAAGGTGCTTTTAGGCCAGAAAGGGGTCCAAGAACTTTAAAGAACTTGAAGTTACTGAGAAACATACCAAAGAACCAAAAGGCCTCAAACAAAGAGTGGTTAATACTCATCAATGATTCTTGTTGCCTAGTCCTGTTTGTTTTTTTGATTTTTACCTCTGCCAATGAGGTTATGTTTTGGGAGGGTTGTCTGTCTGTCTATCTGTGAACAACATAACTCAAAAACTAACAGAACGGATCTTCTTGAAAGTTTCAGGACATGTTCAAAATGGGATAAGGAAGAAGTGATTCAATTTTGGAGGTGATCCCAATCACTATCTGGACCAAGGACTTTCTAAAAGGTTCCTTAACATAGTGAAATAGGGCTATTTTCACCACATGTGTATATAACTCCACAATAAACGGTCGGATTGCTTTGCAAAACAATACAAGACAAGGTCAACATAATTTCTGACAGATGTAAAAGTACAATACATATCCTGGTAATATTCTGGGTACTAAGATCCGGAATATGAAATATGTACTGGGTCATCATAATTTTCAATACTGGCAGGAAAAAAATATTGTACAAACCTGCAACTAACACCAAATTGTAGCAGACAGTCTGCTGAAAGGGAGTACAACATTAAAGTAGGACTAAAGTGTTGTGTGACAATCATAATATGCTTGAGGTCTGCGCTCTCTGAGTGCTTTGCTAGTTATTTATGTTTTCACCGCCAAAACAGTTTACTCCGATTAGAGTAGATCAAACATATCAGTTAAGAGACGTCTGGAGAAAAAAAATAATAATTGCAACATGCCACTAGAGGGCAGTAAGACAAAAACAAAGGTCATTCAGCAGAAAACACACCATAAAAGGAGACGGACATGCCAACTTCAACATGTGTAGCACTTCACTTAGCCTGTTAGCATGGAGAATATTCAGCCTGTGCTGGGTTTAGATCATGCTTTATTCCACTACAGATGGATTTGTTGACACGAGCATGGAGACTGGCGCTAGTAGCGGACATTTGAGGTTGAAGCTGTTTCAAGACCAAACAGCAACCTCTGTTCTAAAATTACACACCAAGCCAAAAAAGCAGTTTTAAAAGCAGAAATTAAGCTATTACAGCCTGGTTCAAAAAAATGTCTCCTGTCTGAGTCGCTAACCTTACTATCGGCACGCATTGTACGTAGGGTGAATTTTTTCTAACTCTGCGGTTCAGAGGATATTAAGATAGCGAGCTCAGGCGCTCTATAGCTGTACACAAAGCCCTTGCCACTACCAATATGGCCATTAAAGCCAATGTGCTTCATTTTCTGTTTCAGAAACAGATGGCTGACGTCAGGGAGACTACATCCATGTTTTATACAGTCTATGTTCAAGACGGCGAAAACAGCTTTGACTGGCGAAACACCTGACTGCTCTGCTGTTTAAAACATGAAGACAGCAGGTATGGAAATGTTCATCTTTCAGGCCAAAGTTCCTGGACATCTGGATAGTACTCCCCCCTTGGAGGGTATCATTTCTACCCCAGAACTACATTTATACCCTAGTTCCTGCAGTCGAAAAATAAGTAGTTCCTCAAAAAGTCTCTTGTTTCCAGGGGAAAATCCTGTGGTGGAAAAGCACCTTTATACAACCAAAGAAAAGAAATATAAAGGAAATATAATACATTAAATTATTTCCATTTTTAAGATAATTCCCAGCATGTGCTTTGCATGTTCTCTGGTGTTATTCAGAATGTATCACTAAGAGTGTGTTCGTGCTAAAACTCCTGCAACATCCACAGACTGGCAGTAAAATCAAAGGCTGTCGTGTGATTGGAGGAACAGCTAACCATAAAGTGGCATCAGAGCTGGCAGTGACTCACATTATGCAGCCTGTCACACGTAAATCACGCTGCTCAATGACAATCTTACAACTCATTCACACAGTGTTGTTACGGGCTGTTCTTTACTTACAGAAATGAAGATGTTGAGGAGGTTCTCCAGGGTGGGGAGCTGAGGGATGAGCTTCTGCACCACTTTGCTGAAGGCCTCAAAGATGGAGTGGTCATAAATACTTGTCAAGTAAAAGCTGAATGACAGAGGAAAAAAAAGTGTACAAAAAAAGGAAGTGAGTAAGCAGTTACATAGAGGAAACACTTCTCAGTTCCTCAAAACACACGAAAGCAGGTAAAAATACAGAGAGTCACGAGATCACATGATAGACACTGCACGGAAGAAAGAGCGGATAATCAAAGCCTGATTCTGACAGAAAAACACATCAGTAACTATAAAATATCAGCCAACAGTTCTCTCCACATGGCTACAGTATAACTCTTTACACATGACTGATGTTTGGTCACTGGCATAAACGAAGGTCAGACCCAGAGGAAGCTCTTGGTTTATAAGACTGTCTGCAAACACTTGGCAGGAGCTCAACTTCACCACGCTTTGCAGGGAAGACAGCATCGTAAAGCACCATAAGGCAGGGAGAGGAAAAAAAAACCTTCACTGTGCCACTAAATAAACAGAAGCGCTTTGGCAGTCTGACAGGAGTGAACAACAATCTCACCTCACATAAAACTGAAAGCTGTGTGAGCCAACACAGCCCAAACATCAACAGTGGAGCTGCTGTGGAGCTTACCGAGGTCAGGAAGGACAGTCTGTTTAATGTAATGCAACATATTTACTCTTCCTGAATGATGTTCTCAGGTCAAGTGCTGCTGAAAGTGATTGTGTTTTTTTCTTGTGAACCTTTGCTTTAGTTTCATGGACAAATTGTGGTTTATGCATGTTTTTGATGGTTCTTAGAGTCTTTAAAATGCCATTCAGACATTTTGAATTTTACTTTTTTTAAGCTGTTTTTAGTATGCTTGTTGCCCGACAGTTGATTATGGCTTATGAATCAGCATCTAAATAATAAAAATCTCAACTCTAGCTTCCCAAATGCAGATTTTTGGTTGTGTTATTTTGCCCTTTAGACCTTTGGATGATGACTTCACAGCAGCTCTGGTATCTGAAGCATTCAGGTTGTTGTTTCTTCATTAAGAGCTCTGAGAGGAATCTCACAGTGGAGAGTGATGCAGGCCGTCTGTACATACTGACCTCACAAAACTAAACACTCACGCACCACTAACAGCGCCCGGTCGACTCTTTCCTGCTTCTGTTTTTCTTTTGTGGCTCTCAAAGTGTCCCTCAACTTACTGCTGACGCACAAACTGAAATATGTATGACATTAAAATTTGACATTATGTAAAAACAAACCAACAGAATTCCTACTCTGGGATTTGATCATAAGCTACATGCCTGTGGTAATGACGATGTTTCATGCACAACTGTCAAACTGGGTGAAAACAGAAAACACAGAAAGAATAGTGAAAGATGCACTTTATGCTGACATGTTAACACCTTAGTGGCACAAACCACAACCTATTTTAACACAAGTGGCTGCCAGAAACACTCCAAAGTACTCTCAATATCTGATTTTAGAGATTAGGAACCTTTGGGGATTCTTTAAGTAAATAAAAAAAGTTACAAAAGAAGATTAAATTTTCCTTATTTCAGAGATATATTAATAAAAAAATTCTAAAAAGACAAAAGTGATGCATAAGCAGATTATGTTTTCTCTCTGCACCATTATAAGCTGATCACATCATATCTAAAAAAAACTCTTACATCACAAGCAGTAAAGAGAAACGCAGAACTCATGGTTACAGTTTGGTAGATTTGCTGAATAAGCGTCAAACAGTCTTTTTAGTGAGAATCATGGTTCATCTGTAGCGTTATTTAGTGACGTGCCTGCTCTGACGTCCGTTGTTGTGATATTACTTGTGTTAAACTAAACTACAGGGACACAGCTGTCTGTTTAGAGTGAGTTACTCTGACACTGTGTTGTTTGAATGCTGCTGTTGTGTGACCAAAAATCAATCCAGGTCTAAAAATAAATGTACACCACCAGGTAAAAGGTTTGAGCCTCTTCATCCGCTGCATCGAGCTGGAGAAGTGTCATCACACCACGAGTAGCTCTACAATTAGCTCTGCAGTTCAGTAACATCAGAGTACACAGGCCTAAGCTCAGTTTATGACCACAGAGACAGAAAATCATTTTTCATGGAGATTTAAATGTATCTGATTAGCTATTGTGCCCAGCTGTTGGAGCTCATTTCTAAGCTGCTGCTGAATTTTATGATCAACTTTGTGAAAAACTGCTCTAAAATCCTGCTGTTCAGCTTTGTAAATTATGTTTTTCTCTTGCTAATGTTTGAGTAACCATTACATCAGCAGGTAGCTCTGGCTGCTTGTTGATTTCTGGGTGAGGAATCTTTTTCAGCTTGGTGCAAATGTAGCAATAAACTCAAGCAAAGTTGAATAAAATGTACCTGAGATGCAGCTTCTCTAAGCTAGCGTCCGCCAGGTCGTCGTTCGCTCTCTGATGGATGTCCCTCTGGGTCTCGATCTTGTGGTCATCTGAGAGGCCGTCCACTTTGTGTATGAACACCTCAAAGTTGATTTCAGGGTTGACTCTGTAGGCTCGTGACACGGTGAGGTGGAGCCTGCCCAGAGCCTCCACATAATCGTCCTGAAAGAGAGATTTTTTTTTAGATCAGGGCTTGAAATTGACTGAAAAAATTTGATGTATATATTCTACAACTCAACAATTAATTGCCTGCTTTGTATTTAAAATTTTCTCCTCTGTTTAGATGCACAAAAAGAGACACAGTATAATAACAATGGCACACTTAATTGCTGTCATTACAAACAGGAAAATCAAGCCATGCTGTCCATTAGACGTGTTACAGGCACAGCAGGTATGAGGAACTGTGCTGCTATTGTTGTCCAAGACAGCACGACAAAATCGAGTCTCCTCAGAAATCTCAGTGTGACGAGCTGCTGAGACTAATTGAATCTGATGCACCTCCTCGAGAACAAATAAACCCTGTGATCAGATCAGCCGTGGATAACATCATCGCTGAGATTATTTCTTGAAAGCACTTAAGATCATGTGGATAATGCTGGCACAAAGCCACGGTGTGTAATGGTCCTTTATTACTGCTGCTCTGGCTGTTTATCACTCACTTCCTTCACAAGAGTTTCTTTGTATCACAAGATCCTGGACTCAAAAGAAGTTTGTTTTAATAATGTGTGCAGATTTACTTGATTAAGGTGGAAAACAAGAAGCAAATCTGAAACATGACACAGATTTTCAAACTCACAGCTGGTAAAAACCCTGGAAGTGGTGCTGTGAAACAACAAATAAACTTTCTAGTGTTGTCACGATACCAAAATTATGATTCGATACGATACCTGCCTAAAAAATTTCGATATCGATACTTATCGATACCATGGCAAACTTAAAATAGGAGAAAATGAATAAAATAAACTGCTTGGAGAGAAGGCTGCCTCAAGCGAGTTTTTTGACATCTGTTTGTGTGTCTGTGGGGCTAAGGGAGATTTGTAAATTGTTCTAATATTTAAGAAAACACACACACACACCCACAAAGTATTATATATTATATGCAGAATCAGCTCCTAGAGGGAACCTAAACTCATTTATTGTTCTCAAGAATAATTTAACTAAATAGAAAACCAGAAAATAATAATTGTTGTACAGTAACCAGCAGGTAAAATAACAATGCCAGACTTAAACAGCCATCTATTGTTTTTATGCTCAGCACACTGTAGTTTAGCCTACACAGTGTGTTGATACACTGAAAAGTACCCTTTTAACATGAATACTCTTAAAAAAAGGTGTACCCGTGTTATTTCAGCTCTTTTACAGATGCAACACTTTAGTGTCTCCTATAGGTTTCTTCGTTAAAGTTCGAAAACTACTTGTCACTTATTTAAACTGACAACACCACACAGCTCCGTGACTCTGGGCTGCGTGTGCTCCACAGCTCATGTGTTTATGACGCTGATTATTCGTCGTATCAACAACAAGTCGTAGTGAACTAGTTTTCTTGTCACAAAGTAATTGACACTCGTTTGACTTTTGTGTTTGGGCTCGTCGTTTGAATCTATCACTCTTGCTCTTTAAAGAGGTGAGGATGCTGGACGGTGAGGCGCTTCATCATGTTTGTAGTGTCTCCGTGTGTGTGTCGGTCGTAAGCTTTACAGACGGCCTTTGATACGTGTATTAGCTTACGACGCTGCCCCGACTGTCGGGTTCGCACACAGAGTAATGGCAAATTTCGCTCCGTGCACCGGCTTTTTCGACAAGCTGCGGCCGGTTCACAGTAGCGCTAGAGCCATGTCTGTAACTCCGTCTGTACGTTTGCATGCAGCTTAAGAAATCAAACTGTGAGTTTGTCAGCGCGAGATCGGATAATTAAGATGCACGTTAACAACTTCGTCGGACTGAAAACGGCCAAGCATCGACTCGCGAAGCTAATACAGGCTCACTGTCCAACTTAACAACAACACACACAGTTTGGAAAGAGAGCAAGTCTCCGCCCACTTCAGAGAGGAGAGAGGACCCAGCTCGGTGGCTGCAGTCACTCAAGTTGCCTGAGTCAAAATGTCTCTGATTCAGACGAAAAATTGCCTTGGAGTATCGATACTTAAAACACGTGGTATCGTTTACTTTTTGAAAACACGTGGTATCGATACTTTCTCAGTATCGGTATATCGTGCAACCTACTTTCTATGTTTCTTATACTATTTAAGTACCAAATCAATCACTTTTTTCATGTTCTCTACCTGAGCATCGATGACAAATATTAAAGCTCCAGTTCCTCTGAAGATCATCTCATAGTCAAAGGTGGGATCGAAGAAGTCGACCTGACCCGGGAAGTCCCAGATCTGGAAGTTTACAAAGGAGCTGCTGGAGATGTCGTCCTTGTAAATCTTGTTGGTGCTTTCCAAAAACAAGGTCTCATTGGGGGACATTTTGTGGAACACCACCTGAAATGAAAAGAGAGTTTATGTTATGGTCATATATCATATAGTGGTAGCCCGGTTAGAATGACGAGGGGTTTGTTTCTTACTTTACATTTATAAGGCGTTGAATACCAAACTGACGCACGTCACAGTCGACAAGTCACTATTGACAAGCAAACTTTCAGTGACCATGGAATAAATATCTGAGTAACTCCTGCATCCACTTATTGACTTTGCTTTATAAACTACATGGATGAGCATTTCAGGCAAAAATACTATTTGCTACTCAATGCTAACTATTGGCTATTTTTTTAAATAGTTTATCTCACGTTTTAGGTTTCTTCTTTCATTTGTTTGTTTGTTGAATCACAGTTTCCCATTCAGAACTTGCCATGAAGTTTTTTTTCTCAGATAATTGGTCATTTTTCTTAAAACTATTCCAAAAAGAAAACTCTACACATCGAGATTAGGCACAAATATATAATAAAAATTTGAAAAAATCTTTTTGTTTTTGTTTTTTCTTCATTAGCCACATAAAAATGGCAATGGGCCTGTAAAAAACACTGTTGTTCTCAAAGAGCTGACTATACCAGCAGTTATATATTTGTCCACCAGGCATAAAAGCAGAAAGACATCATTCAGACATCACATGCAGAGAAGGAGGGAAAAGGGCAAAACTTTGCAGACTCATATGTAACTCCTCCTGATGTAACTCGTGTTGCTCTACACTACACTCAAGCTGCATGCTTTATTACAGTTTATAACAGCTGAAAAATGAGTTTAGTTCAGTTCAACGAAACTGAGATCATCAGATTTTCTTTCTGTTTAGGAGGCTGAAAGAAGAACAATAAATTGAGATTTGAAGGTGTCTTTTTAAAACACACCCCATACATGTGTTTCTGTAGCCAGCATATGTGAGAGTCACACTATAGACAGCCTGATTCTACCTCCCCTTTGAATTTTAACATCAATAATAAACTATTATGGAAGGCACAACTGCATCTCATCTATTATTCAACTACAGGGCCATTTGGAAAGAGGTAGACTTGTCTTGAAGAATATGATCACGCAAAAGTAACCCTGTTCAAGTTAAGGATGGTTTACGATCAGGATGAGGTGGGCGACAGCTCTATGGTGCCCTGGGTTTTTTGTTGTTGACTGGGTTTTAATATTTTAAGGTCACAAAGTGTTGCCTGGCAAATTTTGACCACATAAGTGGGTGTTATGTAAGGGCTATTTATGGTCATGGATCTTTCAAGAGCTTTGTCATCATCTTCTGAATTAATCTGTGATGCAGGTTTTAAGTTAAGTGAGACTGTAAATGTTGTCCTAAATCTGTGCCCACAGACGACAGGGGTTTTGAAAGTTATTTCTAAGGCCATGCAGTGAGTCCCACTACAGAGTCTGCCTGGAAAATCACTTATTACAGCATTATTTTCAAGATTTGTCCCTTTTGCACAATTATATTAATATTAATATAATATTTATATTTATATAATAATTATATAATATTAATTTAGTGATTTAGAGAATAGTAAACCTCATTCCATCCTTACTTCTGAGAGACCTAGACCCTTTTGATCACTACCCCTTTTTTTTATTCCCATCATGTTACTAACCTGTCAAAAATACACTTTTGAGTAAGACAATAGTCTTCCAAGTATTTTTTTTTAGATTACACAACTTTTTCAATGTTTTATTGGCCAATGAGCCAACTTTCAAAAAAACTATTGCTGGCATTAAATTTATGAACAATGCCATTTTTCAGGCTCGGTATCTGAAATTGTATTTTGGCTCTTTATACTTTTCTTATTATATACTTTTCTGGATTTGGGGTATTAATCTAGAATTACTATTGAAATAAAATCACAGCAAACTTTCTTTTACATGTAATGCCACATGTGATTAAGCCTTTGACAGCATCCATAACCAGTAAGGTCTACCTATTACCATGATGCATATTCAAGGAAGAAGGCAAAAGATATCAGACTTTGCACTCCGTTAATACTACTTACTTTGAAGATAGCATTGCTACTGTTATTGTGATTTATTTGATAATGCACAGCACTGATAATTCCCGCACACAATTCCCAGTGGTTCTCCCTAAACTCATTTCAAAACAGTGGACTGTATCTGACAAACTGCAGGTGCTCTCTGTCTGTCTGCTGCACTGATTTGGAACCGAGTGTTGTGACTTGCAGTAATGAAGGTGTGGTCGCTTTGCTGTCATGTGAGTTCTTCACATCAGACCTGCCCTGTGCCTCACAGCTGGGTGGTGCTGAGATATATTTGGCATGTTGGACAAGTTGTTAACCAAACAGTCACATGCTGCTTTGTGTCCACACATCAGTGAAGATGCACCTTGCGTCTCTGTCCACACCTGGTTAATAATTAGCTACTATAGCTACGCGAACGTTTGCTAACACTTTAGGTGAGCTACTTAACCGTGTTGGAGCAGTAAATTTAGTCCTCCTCTCTCTTGTAGCTGGAAATATTGTGTTCTTGGCTATCATCACTTACAACATGCTAAAGTACCTCGCTAGCTATTTTGGCTAACGTCCCATTTACTTGCATGGAGCAGGGGAAGGCACCGCTCGCCTCGGAATGCTAGTAGTTTATCATCCCTCCTCCTTACCTTCTGTATCGATGATTTTCCACTTCTTCTCAACCCCATGAGCAGGATTCTCGGTTTGCTATCGGACGGTGCCGGGCTGTCCTCGATATCGGCCTCCTCTTCACCATAACCGAAATCTTTGGGGAACGAGTCTGCAACCCCGTAGCTGTCAGCCAGCTGTTCCACCTCGTACTGAATCGACATTTTGACCTAACGACGGTCGCTTCCCCTCTATCCCCCCCTTACTTTTCTGTCACCACACCCGTGTTTGAATCAGAAGATGAGTATCCTCTACAAACGAACGTCATTCACTGAAACAGTTTGTCAATAATGCCCAAGCTCTTTGGAAACACCGAGCGTGATCCCACACATTTCCTAAGGATTTCCTCTTCGTTGAAAAAAACTAACCCTTTTATCCCACCCCTGAGCTCTGATTGGCTGTCTGAATTGAAATCCAAAATGTGATTAGTCGAGCTGCTTGTCATTCTAGTGAGGTTTGACGGTGTCACCTGACTAGTACTCGGACTTGTTTTGTGACCTATCACCCAAACAAGGACCTAATTCACCCTTCAAATAAAAGTTTTAAGTTGTTTGAGTTTGTAGTCAAAACACTGCACAGTTGAGATTTTTTTTTTTGCTTGAATGGGGTAGAACGTTTAAGAATAGCTGTTACGAAACGGACTAAATTAAAGTAGGTATTGCCGGTGGCTTCTATTTCTACCAGTAGGTGGCAACCGAAATCTGCAATAGTGAGAATGCGGCGTTCAATGTCCTAACAAAATCTTGAGATGAACTGGAAATGGTCGCTGTACTGATTCTTAAATACAAGCTGTGTTTGTTATATATTGGAAAGTTAGTTCTCATTTTGAAAAGGAATTGAAATTTAAAATCCTAAGCTAAAACTATTGAAAGAGAGAAAATCAAAACTATGAAAAAAGGCATTCTCAAGTTATAAGAAATGGAGGTTATGATCTCATTTTGCAGGTTTTTATTACATCTTTATTCGATAAAGTCAGTTGAAGACACCAATCAGTAAAAGCATTATTTATTTATTTATCTATCTATCCAAGTGTTTTTTTGTTGTTGTTGTTGTTGTTTTTTTTTACCATTGCCCTTTTCGACACATGCCGTATTTTTGAACGAGTAGCACTTGAATGCAGCGCCCAGCCTAGCATACTGCCGGTTGCTTGAAGGTAGTTGGTAATCGAAACTTAACTTTACCGGCGGCTCTAACCTGTGTTGTAACCGGGTGTGCGTTGTTCAGCGGGACAAAAACCGAGTATATCACGGGGAAAGACAACATTTCATCATGTCACACCACAGAGTAAGCGCGTTTTCAATTCATCTTACATTCAAGTTATGTGGAAACTGTTTCATGTCAATAACTGAAAACTAGCTTTAAGCTAACATTAGCAAAACTGAAAAGCTGTAACCTGTTAATCAATGAGTGAACCAAACACCTGGGACAAATTGTGTCTCCGTAGTCAGTTAGAGCTGAGTTCGTGGATGAACTTCAGATGTGAGCCAGTTATATAATATCAACTTACCAACTGCAGACTTATTTATTAAAATATATTATCTGCATTAGCTTATAATTTGTTGAATCTGCAACCGTTTGGAAAACATTTGCGGAATCAATACACTTCAACATTTGGTGGCTAATTAAGTGTCATTTTTGCATCTGTAACATCTTAATTCAAACCAGGTTAATCAAATAGGTAAAAGTTTAAGAATTAGTTGATATAAAATTGCAAATTTTTCCTCCTACAGGCTCAGGACCCTAAAAGGGAACAGTTCAGGAGATATCTGGAGAAAGCTGGTGTTGTTGACAGTCTCACAAGTGGTAATGATTTTTTTATTTTTTATTTTTTGTAAGATGATTTGTTCCACTGAGCTTTGGGCCTGTTCAAAAACATCACCTTATAATGAAAATCAAAGTGAATGGCATGTCAGAGATGTACTTTTGTTAATTAAAATGTTATCAGTGGTTTGGTCAGCACAAGTAAGTCTAAGTATTTTGTATAAATGTTTGATACCCAGCTTTGTTATTAATGCTTTAATGCAATCTTGTATTCTCTTTTGTTTCTTAGTCCTTGTGGCTTTATATGAAACCCAAGACAGACCCAGCAATGCTTTGGAGTATCCTTCATTGTACACACACGTAGAAAGCACAACTGCATGCTGCCTATAAATCAAGCAAAGCAACTCTGAAAAAATGTATTCAGGAATAAACTACTTTAAGGAGGCAAAGTGTTTTAGTGGATCCTTTAACAAGCCTCTTTCAGATTTGTAAAGCAGCATCTTGGTACTGCTGACTCAAACTCAGAGGACACAGAGGCCCTGCAGCAGGAGGTGCGTGACCTGAGGCAGAGGTGTGCGCGTCTGACAGAGGAAAACAAAGACCTCAAGACTAGGGTAAGCTCAGGCTGGCAGAACTATCAGATAGTTGTTTTTATTTTCAGATTGTGTCTGTGCTGCTGTGTCCTCCATGAATACCAAAACAGGTGCCAACACAAGGGGCCCCATGTATCCAATCCAATAATATATCCACCTCTATTTATGAATGAATCACTCTTAAATTTCAAGTTGTGGTGGGACAGAAGAGTAAAAACTAAGATATAAATGGAAAAAAGCTGATCAGGTAAACTGATGGAGTTTCTTTTTCCTCTTTCTAGCTCCAACGTTATGAACCTGAAGATGGTGCCACAGCTGACTAACCCTGAGCAGAGCTTCAGTTTTTTTCTTTTTAAATACATACATACTGATGTCACTTTAAACTAAAAGAAAAGACGACACTGTCTAGAGAAAGCCAACAATTTTTTATATGGCTGTGCTGTTTTGTTTTTGTAAATCCAAGTTTCTAATTTGTTTCTTATAGTCTAACTTATTCTCTGTGTTTGTAAATATATTTTTCTTTCCTGTCAATTGAAAAGTTTTTCAAACCAAAGTGCCTCCCCCACAAGACTGCACATGTGGGTTCTTTAAAAAAGGGGAGTTTTGTTTGAGTGTTCTGTGTTAGAAATTAAACAATGAATGATATTTCTGTAAGTGACTTTATTTTGCTGCCATGGAAAAACTTCCAGATCCAAATAGCAACAAGTAAGAAAGACACGTGTATATTTTTTATTTTATAAGATCTGGTTAAGGTAAAACTTAAGCAAAATATACTGAAAACCAAATAAAGCACAGCCTGTAATAAGTTACCATGTATCACTTGACTAATTCATAAAAGAACATCAGTCAGGCCTTTTCTTTCCTGACACTTCCACCCAATAAACAAAAATCCTGAGAATAAATAAAATTAAAAAACTGAACACATGAAGAGTAAAAAAATGAACAATCATAGTTTTGAGTAATAAAGTCATCAAACAATATCTTCAGTAAATGATATGTTAGGCTGTTTTGATGTTACCCAGGAGTAAATAGTGAAGCTGCTATAGGAGGCATTTAGTTGTCATGGATTAAATGGGTCACTCCCCCCACCCCACAGCCACTCACAACCCTCTGAAGAAAGAATCAATTTTTCTTCTATTTTCTCCAACTATCTTTTTATGTACAAATATACAGATTACTGTTAAATAGGCAAACTAATTTACATGTTCTGTGCATACATTTATTACACAGGTAACACAGGTAGAAAAACACGCAAAACTAATATAAACTCATTTTCTGAGTCAATTATTTTACTGCAATTTTATTTTTGATACAATTTTAGGGACTGTACACGCAGGATGCAAAAAATTAATCCATTCTGTAAAACTAAGATAAGAAGAGCAATAACAATATCACATGCAAGTTCCTGAGTGAGAAAGTTCTTTTTTATTTTTCACCATAGATAGTTATGATGGCATGTGCACCACTTGAGCTGCTCGTTTTTGCACAGTGCACCAACTGACTTGTTCAAACTTTGTTAGGCAAACAAACCACACAAAAAAATGATTCATCTTGTGATGTGGATTTTTCTCCTCTAGCACTGCAGATGATGACATAATTTGTGGTTGAATTTTAAATTTGCAGGTCTGTTGCTCTTCTGCTGCTTGTGTTACTTGCCATCGATGTTTTGCAGTTAGAGGAAGGAGGTCTGGAGTTGTTCCTTGATCCTGAGCTGGATCTGCCCACTGACTCAGGAGAAGAGGGTCGGCTCTGATGTTTGGGATCTGGCTTTCGAGCTGACGGGGCTCCATTACTGGGTTTTGTTCCCCCGTATGAATCTGTGTCTGAGCTTTTACTCTCTAACACCGTTGAGCATTTGAAAGATCCATGAGCTCTGAACGGCTTCCTTGCTGCTCCTACTGGCAGTGTTGTGAAGGAGGAAGAGTGAGTGGCCTTCTGTGGGCATTTTGGAGAGTCTGGGCTCCCTTGCTCACTTCTCTCATCCTCCTTGGTATGTGGAAGGCGATGCAAAAAGTCCTCAGGCTCGTGCTTTTTATTAATCAGGGAGTCGCAGCACGATGAGCACGGTGCATTGGTGGACAAATTGCAGTTACAGTCCTGAGGGCTCCTAGCTGAACATCTAGAGTCCTCTAAATCATGCTGCAGGGGCAGCTCGCTCTGCAGAGGGAGAAAAGATGAAGGTTTGATTAGGTTTGGGTACATGATGTTCCCCTGCACCCTCTCCATCAGGAGGTTGTAGTCACTGGGTGCAGAGGCAATCGTTGCCTTTCTGGGGGCACATATTTGCACCACTGATTCCTTTTTGCACTTGTTGACATAGAATTCCTCAAGTTCCTCCCCCTCACCTCTAAGGTGTGGGTAGAAGTCCAGGATGCCCTTTTTGATCTTCTTGTAACTCAGGTGCATGATCTCCAAGATGTTGAGAAAGAGAGAAATCCCAGCAATGCACTGCATGAACACCATAAAGACACTTTTTTCTGTTGGTCTGGAAACGTAGCAGTCCACAGCGTTGGGACAAGGATCCCGCTCACACTTGAAAAGTGGGTAGAGGTGGAAGCCATAGAGAAGGTACTGGCCTGTCATGAAGGCCACTTCCACAACAGAGCGGGTGACAACATGAGCTACATATGTTCGCAGCAGAGAACCCCTCAGAGGAGCTTTGTTCAGCTTCCCCTGATCCAGCTGCTTCATCTCCCGCTCTATCCTCTTCCTGGCTTCTGCCAACTCCACATCCACCAATTCCAGCTCCTTCCTGAGCAGAGCCTTCTTCTTCTGTCGAGCTTTTTCCAGCGCCCGCAGTCTGTACAGAGCATGGCCCATGTAAACCAGCGAGGGAGAGGACACAAAAATGACCTGCAGCACCCAGTAGCGGATGAGTGATATTGGAAAAGCCAGGTCGTAGCAAACATTTCTGCACCCAGGCTGCTCGGTGTTACAGATGAAGTCGGCCTGCTCGTCGTTCCAGACATCTTCAGCTGCTACACCAAGGACTAGCATGCGAAAAATGAACAGGATGGTAAGCCAGATCTTTCCTACCATGGTAGAATGGATATGCACCTCCTCCAAAATCCCCCCGAGGAAGTTCCAATCCCCCATCTTCACTCTGCCATTATGACTGGTAGAAAATCAGAAAGAGAAAAAAAAAACTCAGCAGGTTAAAGGATAAAACCACAACAAACATGTATTTATAATGACTAAGGTACTGTCAGACTGAGTTACCACAGCTGAAAAGAGGACAACTTGAAGGTAAACATCATAAAATTGATAAAAAAAGGATTATTTTTTCATAAAAGAAAATGATGTTTTACCCCTTAGTTGAAAAAATAAAACATTTTCTAGTAGGGAACTCTCTATTTACCTTGCAGCAGCATGGACGGACTGCCGGTGGTGACTTAAATCTCCTCGGGTCATACGGCCCTGACGCGGTCACCAAAAAGATTTTAAAAATCGTTGGCACCCTCCACATGAGTCCCTGCACATTACCCAAACTTCCGTGACCCGCCTCTGTTCCCGTGTTTGTCTGGCACAAAGTGTGAGCAACTGAACTGCTGAGGGAAAGCTGCCAACTCTGACTAAAGAAAGTCAATACTGACAGCTATAGCCATGCGTTTAGATCATTGCCTCACAGCTATGGGGTGTAACATGGGAACTGACCCCAATCTCTGCAGGTCAGAGTGTTTGTTTTTGTAATTGTCTGGATAAAACAGCTTTTTGACGGATTTTCAACCTTTCTAGAGACCTTTCCAGAAAAACACAAGAAACATTCTGCTGCAGATAGGAAAACCCTCTGAAAGTATTTGTGTTTGTTCTTTTGGGCACAGACTACATCTGTGGGAGTTAATCAAGTTTTTCCAAACAGATGCATCTCAAGGCTTTTGATTTGTTATCATTCAACTATTCCAGTCAGTTTTGCTCCATACGTTCAGAAAAAGGAATTAGTCTGGCACCAGAATCCCAACTCACCACCAATCCAAACAGGCCTTGTACAATCAATAGTTTTCCTCTATAGTGAAATCGTCAATAAGTCACCATGTCCCATTTCATACCCTGCTGGTCCTAGCTTGATGTAATTATGTTCTCATGAAAACAACACAATATTTTAATCCATCCACAACAAATCCATCAGAATGGATTACAATGTGCCAAATGCTGTTTGCAAACTTCAGCACATCCAATCCTGAGTATCTTTGACCTCCTATGGATGCCAAGTGAGCGTTTTATCCCATATGGAATGTTTGTTATATTGTTCTGTGGCAATATATGGCAAAAAAAAAAACTATCTATAAGTGATGAAGTATATGTTATGTACCATTTTGTCCCCAAGATTCAACCTTCAAGCTTCTTTAGACTTTTTTTTTTTTCATTTGCGTCAACCTCGACCTGAACTTTTCCCCTCTGACCCAAACTTTCTCATTCTGAACAGAACAGAATTGATCCACATGGGTCTGGTTCAAAGACATCAGAGGTAGAGAGGGTCACTCTGGGGTTACAAACTGAGAAAATCCCAGTGCTATTTCCTCTTGTTTTTCTTCTGGATAAAACAATCAATTTTCACTTACACTTCAGCTGCAGGGCATACTATGGATTACTGTCTGTCACCATTGCTTCAAAATATCATGTTTTTGTAGACTACCAACAACAATTAGAATAGTTTGCTGGTGCATCACATAGCATTTTCTTGTATATATATATATATATATATATATATATATATATATATATATATATATATATATATATATATATATATATATATATATATATATAGAGAGAGAGAGAGAGAGAGAGAGAGAGAGAGAGAGAGAGAGAGAGAGAGAGAGAGAGAGAGAGAGATAGATAGATAGATAGATAGATATAGATAAATAGATATAGCTATATAGATATATGTGTGTGTATATTGTTTGTTTGTTTGTTTGTTTGTTTGTATATTGACATAAAAATGGACAATAGATTGAGGTTGTCTGTCAGCTTAAAATGTCAACAGCACAGGCGTGTGGATGTCACTCTAATGGACCCTGTGATCCTGTGTTTTGATTATTTAAGTGTAATTTTTGACTGTTTTCTACATTTTTTTAGTCTTTTTGACCAGTCAGAGCTTAGGAATTTAACTTTCGGTTTTAAAGATATACATAAGTCATGGGGAACATTGTTGATTGATGTGTTAAAGCAGTGTATTTTTTTTTTTTTTTACAGCGGACAAGATGTGTTGCGTTTTTCCCCTTATTTTAAAGACCCTCATCAGCTCCAGTGCACAATTTCAATGACAACTTTCAATACAGAACACTGCCAGTGGAAAAACACTATCACATACAATTAGCAGCAAATGTTCAATTAATGAAAACTTTCAGGAGTGCTGTTAAATAACATCAGGCCTGAGCAGCTGAACTACTTAGGGCAACATATTCCTACATGTGTCACCCTTAAGGCTAACAGGTTCATGGTAATTGAATATTGATCCACTTAGTCACATTGATGAGCTGAGTTTGGAAACTATGGAACTTTCCACATATAGGAACACATGAGTGTAGGCCCAGACTGCTCTGTGTGCATCAAGTTTTCAGTGACAAAAACAAGAAATGTAGCCATTACTGTGAAATATGTTTATTCATCAGAAAAATCTGTACTCGTTTTCTTCTACAGAAAAAATTCAAGTAGGTTTAATTTGACGTTTCACTCACACAAAAGAAGTTAATTGAGGAAGCATTCAACAGTTGAGTCACTAAAATGCAGGTTTCTTTTTAGTCTTTGTTACACTTTACCTGTATTTTTTGGTACAAGAGTACATTTTATTATGATGAGATATTTGTCTAGTTTAAAAAAATAGTACCTGATGCCGCTCTTATGCTTGCTATTAAACAATAAAGAGATGCATAAAATAGAATATGAACTTACACTGACTTTTACTTGGTGTTCAGTGGGGCAAGGGGACACTTTGGTATTACCACTATGTAACATTGTAAACAAATACAGACAATTGCATTCAAAAAAGCTGCCTTCTCATTTCCAAGTTGGATTTCAAGGGTTAAAAAATAAATAATTAAATAAAAAAGCATGATTGGGAATTTCATCAGTTTATTACTCAACATGTAATCAATTGGCTGTTGTAATGGTCGGCTGAGAGTCACCAGTTATTCGGGTCACACTTCATACTTTTACATCTGCAGCTGTGTTATTATATGTATCTTCTTTATACAAACCTCAGCTAACCATGTTAGACCACAAATAAGCAATTTCCAGTATTCCAAACGCATGTTTTACATTGTTCATCTAGTGAAAAAGTTGGCGTCAGGCTGAGGTTTTGCCCAAATAAGGACTTGATATGGAGAGCAAGTAATAAGTGAACCCATAGACTATGATGAACACTAACAGAATTTATGCTCAAAAGAAGAACTATGATATTTTATCATAATCATAACCAATTTAGCAAGATTATCCCAGCTCTGTAAGTTGTGGTTTGTGATGCTGTGACGGTAATGATGAGTGTTGATCTTCCTGTCCAGTGTTTTCACAGCCTGATCTATTAAAGCCTTTGCAGAACATCATCTTCGAAGATACAAACCAAACGTTTTGTGGTGCTACAAACCAAAAGCAGAAGGGTTAAAAGCTGAAGAATCTTGGTGCTGGTGAAATATTCTCCAGTAGGTGGCGGTAGTGCAACGATCACGGATGCCAACTACCTTAAAACCCCACAGAAGAAGATGAAGTGTAAATATTCCTGTCTCGTTCAGTCTAGTCAGACAACCACTGCAAAAGACAAGAGCCTTTAGTTTTCTCTTTCTCCTGTGACCCATGGATGTGAGGAAGGTCCAGGTTTCAGGATCTTGACGTTTTATTCGAGCAGCGGCTGCTCACTGCGGTTTTCCAAGATATGGATGAACAAAGATCAGAGTCTGGGTCTGGATACTCAGAGGAGCTTCAGCAGCAAAGGAAACTACTGGATGGGATTTTATTACCTGAGATAAAGCTGCACAGAACAGGTTGGTTTGAAGATGTGTGTAATAATGTTTTGTGCAATCGAGCTAGTAGCTATAGTAGAAGTTGGCTCTGACCTAATATGTTTTAACTAATGCCAAAAAAGCACAACAAATTCATCTGGAAATGTGGGTTGTAATGTGGATTTTCAAGTTTTCTGTGTAAAAAAAAATGTACAACGAATACCAGCACACTCAACAAAAATTAGCTACTTTGTACTGTACCATATGAATTAATAAATTATTTTCCTATCGAAGATTTATTTTACAGCTCATTTTATTTTGATTCCACATATTGCGTGGGAACCGTTTGAGAAGGATGCACCCGGCATGAAGTCCTCAATCAAAGGCACATTGTTGTCATTCTTAATCAGAAACTCTGCTGTCTTCATGCCTTCATGCTACAGACGGCACAGTGGTCCACTGTGTTGGTCCACTGTATTGGTCCATGCTAAAAGGCTAACTCTAGTGCTCCAAATAAAGATGGCGGCTTTTCTTTTTGTGGCATCACTTTTTGCTGAATGGCCTTCGTAATTGTCTTACTGCCTCCTAATGGTCTGGTGGTTTTTCAAAATTAAGTTTATTTATGTGAAAAATGGACTCTGTGTCCATGATGTATCTTATACAGAGTTTTGAAACCCTTCATTGTTGACTGCCATAGTAAAAAAAACTTGACCCATTGATACCTCTCTTTTGAACTTGGCTTATTAATTGTACAAGTTATTAGAGCCCGACCGATATGGCATTTTCGGGGCCGATGCCGATATCGATACTGGGGGCAAAAAAAAGCCTATATCCGATATATCAACAGGTATATCAGCTGATATATATATATATATATATATATATAAAAATATATATATATATATATATATATATATATATATATATATATATATATATATATAAAATAAATTCATTGATATACACGGGATATATACTGTATATAATCACAAATCATTATAATACCCATATGATTCAAGACAGAGACAGAACACTATTAAATGAAAACAAGGAACTTAAATTATAAAACTGTCAACATAAGAAATGTAGTGTAAACCAATGATAAATAAGAACAAGCTGTAAACACAATAATAAATAAAGAAGTCAAACTGTAAACACCTTAAATAGATAAGTCAAATTTTAAACACAGTAAGTATTGAAAAAAAAAATATGTAAACACACAATGAGCAACTTACACAATGTTAAAATGACATATTATAGTCTTACATTAGATAATGGAAGACGTGTGGATTAACAGTAGCATTTATCTCTGTTTATCTCACAAAAAAGCAACTAACACGATGTTAAAACGTCATTCTATAGTCTTACATTAGATAATGGTGGACGGAAGGGGCGGGCACTCAGGCAGTGTGCAGCCCAACACACAGACACACAGGAGCAGGAACAACAGAATCTCTGTAGAGCAAAAAATTTTATAATTGGCTACATTTTGGCAGATGTCGATTAATCGGTGACAGGTATAACAGGCATAATCAGCCATATAAGTTGTCTTAACTTATAGAGCCCTATCGGGCTCTAGAAGTTATAGACATTGTCTCTGTTATGCCACCCATCTGTTTCTGAAGCGGAGCTTTGAAGCAAATCATCAGCAAGAGCCATGTTGGAAATCGGGCTGGCTTCAGCCTCCTCATTAATGGCAACAGTCTATAGACATTATTATTTCAGTTAGAAAAAATGTCTTTTTTTGGAGCAGCGTGTATATGGTTTCCTGTACTTCTAGAGACAGCCTTACGTGGATGTTCAAGAAACTGTGTTTTTAGGTATAGAGGCAGGCTTTTGGCAGCCTCGCTTACTGCTGCAAGGTGTGAGTCAGTGACGGGTCATAATGGGTTATAATTTGTTAACAGCATCACAAATTATCAAATGTCCAACTTGTTGTGGTGGATTGATGGGGTTTACATTAAAGAGTTAGACTCCAGTGAGAGAGTCCTTTGCCACTCTAAAATGTATTCATCCATATCTTTCATTTACAGATGTGTGTAAACAGGTGCACTCCACTTTCAGTTCTTCTTTGAGATCAATGTCTCAAAAAGAAGGAGGTTCCCGTAATCTTTTGTCCACCATATGAGATTGTCATTACAGTTAAGCAGCAGTCCTGGGAATAAAGATCCTGAGTTTTTTCTTTCACATCAGGAAAAATATCTAATATCTCATTATTATTTGTTCACTGCAGATGTTCAGCTACTTATAATAAAGAAAGAGGAGCTTTCCCCTGAGCAGCAAGAGAGGAGCCTCTATCCAGACCAGGAGGATAATGAGTCCCCAATCATTAAAGAGGAACAGGAGGAACTGTGGATCGGTCAGGGGGAAGAGCAGCTTCAAGGACTGGAGGACGCTGATGCAAAGTTCCTGTTGACTTCAGTCCATATGAAGAGTGAGAATGATGAAGAGAAACCTGAGTCTCCACAGCTTCATCAGACACTAACTGACCATATGGGAACATCAGCTGGAGGAGAGGACTATGGAAGACCAGAACCAGCAAGGAGTTTAGATCCAGAGAGAAATTTACAACCAGAGAATGAGGTTCCAAGTGAAGCCTCTTCAGATGCTGAATCAGAGACTAGAGATGGGGCAAAAACTGTAGAGTCACTAAATTGTCCTGTGCCTGGTGAAACCAATCAAGTGGCTTTAATCACAGAAAAGAAATCTTTCAGCTGCTTAGACTGTGGAAAAGGATTTAACCGTAAAAGATATTTGGTTAAACACATGTTTGTTCACTCAGAAGAAAAACCTTTTGGCTGTTCTGAATGTGGGAAAAGATTTAACCGTAAAGGAAATCTCCAAAGACATATGTTGGTTCACTCAGAAGGAAAACCATACAGCTGTGTTGAATGTGGGACTGGATTTAATAATAAAGGAAATCTGACTCTACATATGTTTGTTCACGCAGAAGAAAAACCTTTCAGCTGTACCGAATGTGGTAAAAGATTTAACCACAAAGAAAGTCTGACAAGACATATGTTTGTTCACTTAGAAGAAAAGCCATTCATCTGTACTGAATGTGGGAAAGGGTTTAACCAGAAGGGGACTCTCACTGTACATATGGTTGTTCACACTAAAGAGAAACCTTACAGCTGCCCTGAATGTGATAAAAGATTTAGCCACAAATTAAGCCTGACGCGACACATGTTTGTTCACTCAAGAGAAAAACCATTTATCTGTGCTGAATGTGGGAAAGATTTTAACAGAAAGGGAACTCTGACAGCACATATGGTTGTTCACACAAAAGAAAAAGTTTACAGCTGTTCTGAATGTGATAAAAGATTTAGCCACAAAGTAAGTCTGACAAGACATATGATTGTCCACACCAAAGAAAAACCTTATAACTGTTCAGAATGCACATTTTACTAAGCTTGACAACACTTGATTGATCAGAAACTGAGACATAACTTAACACAGTATAACATAAAACAACATAACTCAACTCAGCTCTTTATTTTATTGATAGACTGAAGTTTGAACAGACTACTGCAGTAAAACTGTTGCATGTGAGTTGGAATAAACATTATCAGAAACAGTTTACCCTTGTTTCAGCTTTTAGCTTGCGTTTTATCACTCTCTTGTTTACAGGAGACAAAGATGGAGCATGACTGAAGAAGCTTAGTCCTGGACCCTGTGGAGGTGGAGGCTGGCTGAACTTGAGAATGATGGACAAGCTGTCATCATCTATTTTCTTTTGGACCTTCTTGCACTTTCTATATTCTTTCTTGCTTTTGTTTTCTTGGTTGCTGCTGTGACTTCAATTTCGTTGTCCTTGTTACAATGTCAATAAAGTTCTATTCTATTCTATTCTATTCTATTCTATTCTATTCTATTCTATTCTATTCTTATTCTAGCTGCTGATACCCTAAAGGCCCACCTATCTGCCACAGCCTTCTGAGTTTGCACAAAGAAATGCTTCATCTATTTTCCTCGCCTCCAGATGGCGCCATCATCAACAAACAGGGACGTGCCAAATCCATGAAGAATTTTTAGAAATACATAATTTATCTTAACACTGAAAAGGACTGATTACTGAACCTTGGGATGTTCTATTCTCCCATTTTTAACAAACACTCCCTATCCACACCTGAACTGACCTATGATTAAGGAAATTTCTAATCCAATAATACATTCTTTCTAAATACCTGTATCATGGAGTTTAAAAAGCATACCCTCCTTCCACAGAGTGTAACTCAGCTCTTTTCACAAAAAATGTTTTGACTGAAGCATAGCAGCCAATCACATTTGAGGATATAGAATCATACCATTATGTGATAGCAGGAAGGGGGGACACTTGAGTCAGGTACAGCATTTTGACCCCACTCAGTGAGACAGCAGACAGCGATGAGGAGGAGAACGTGTACTGTTACGAAAACATGTAAATAAGAGCAAGACCTGCAAACAAAGCAGCATCTGTCCCAGAGTCTTTTGTTAATTTGTTTTTTTGTGCAAAAAATGTTGATTAAAATTTCAAATAAAAGTACAAAAGCCTGCTTTTGTAACAGGAAAAATGCACAAAATGAAGCAATTATGAGGCTTATTTAGCTATATGTTTGGCTTCAAAGATTATTTTTGCAAAACTATTAAAAATTTATACAACAATGGCAGCAGCTAAAGCTAAAACATGGAATAGATTTATTGTATCACGTTGCACAAAGCAGGGCAGCCCAGTCTCACCCTACTTATTTCTGATTGTGTCTCACTTCTGGACACTTAACATTTCCAGCAGTGTTTTTAATTCAGATTGCATGTTTGCAAGCAAAGCACATGTCTGAGGGTGAATGTTTTTAAGAGTATGTAGGTGGTAGCGGTGGGCGTTGCAAAAAAGAAGATTAAGAATTGCTGCTATTGCCACTCATAGTTTTATGAACAAGATAGATTTACAAAAGATGCCTTCTCATTTCCAAGTTGGATTTAAAGAATTGAAAAAATAGCATGCTTGGAAAATTCATCAACAGTTTTATTACTCAACAAGTAATTGGCTGCTTCCTGTCAACAGGAAATGTGAGAAACAATGCCATGACTTTTAGCCACGGCCTGATGGTAAAACGTTTAAATTCCTTTATTCCTGACAATTTCTCTACAAAGTTTTTCTCATGATTAGTGCTGTCAAAACTGTTTTTACTGCAGTGTGGGATTTTAAGGCAAATTTCAGGAATACTCAAAAAGTCTATGTATTATTTTCTTAAACAAGAAATAAACACTGACCATTCATTTCCTTACAACGATGAAAAGTAGAAAAAGCTTTAGTCTTACAAAGCATCAAGCACATAAAGATGATACGTATTAAAAAATATTAGCTCCCCAATGTAAAAAACACAGAAATCAGGTCTAAAATATTTAATCTATGAAAGCACATTTATATCAACATTATCTAAGATACAAAAAACACATTATAATGCTAAAAATAAAAGCAGGAGGCAATATTTTACTTAAACTCACAAATTCAGATCTTGAAAGGACATTCGATAGAAAACTGACAAACGTACATCATTTTCAAAGTCCCTGATAAACAACTTTGCTTTGGAACATGTCAGTAAAAATCAACTCCCTGAGTGTGACTTTAAGGCTTTGAGTGTTTACTTTTTAAAAGGTTCAGTTTTCTGTTCCTATTATTCTGGTGCTGGGGACAAAAAGATGTTGAAAAGGATAGCAAAGATTAAAAACACTATATATCCAACTATACAGATCCAGAAGCGAGGGTCTTTGAGGAGCTTCTTGTTGTAATCGCTGAAGAAGACGTAGCCGATGGTCATCCCGGCGACAATCCCTCCAAAATGGGCCACGAAGGACACCTGGGGAAAAAGAAAATGGAGTCAGAGTTAGCCAGAATTTTATGCAGGAGAGCTGAGGCTTGTACTATTAAGTGGGACTAACACACAACACTGGGATCTCTTTAATTAACCAGACATTCTCAACCCTGATAGCTCGATATGAGCTCAGTAACTCTGTGTGCTGTGGGGTAAATATAGCTACTGTGGCACGGTAAGTGATTCTTTCGACCAATCAATGGACTACAGTGTTGTAGTGCCACCTTTTGGGATTGGACCAACTTAGTCCGGCACCCCATGGACGGGCTCCAAAAGCAACACTGTAGCTGCAGCAATAGCCAGGAACGAATGCTGGCAGGAAATTGCTGACTCCGTTAATGTATAAATTTGTGAGATTATACAATAATTCATCGGACAGTGTAAACCAACAGCTCTGATCACTGAACTTCACTTTGTTATGGCACAGATGTTTGGGGCAGAGCACTTCCTCAGTGCCCTTCCTTTGGTTTAAATTTCCCATTGAGTTCTTTTGATGTTCAGCAACCCTCCAAGTGAGTGTGTTTTTTGTAGAAATATTAATTCCTCACTGTGATGAGGTGAATAGTTGCGCTTCCATAAATTCATATTTCTGCAGTCATGCCATGTGTGACCATTATTATCAACCTCATTATTTCAGATCACCCTGACTGTGATGTTTAGAGCCATTTGTATCACATGGCTCAATCAGCTGTATCTTTTGTACAGGATGTCATTTGGGACATCAAAAGAATTGCCTCTGTCCTTACAAACTCTTTCTTTACAGAGCACACCTCACACGATTCACACACCAACATCGACAGGATCTTCTGAGAATGGGCAGGCCATGTTCGTGGGATGTAGGAAATCCAGGGTCAACCCTAAAGTTACTTTGATAAGAGGAAATCCAGCTTTACAGTACAGGCCTTAGATATCCCATCTCACTGGATGTTGCAGAACAGGTTTAACAGCCAAATCAAGGGATTGGAAACAAAAACAGGGAGTAGGAAGAAGCTGGGGGAGGTTAAAACTTACATGAGTTTTTAACTCATTCAATGGTGCAACAGGGATCATGGTTTGTCCTTTTGGTTGGTTTTCTAACAAAAATGAAAGCTAGATATAAGGAATGTGTTTTGTTTGTAGTCTTTCCAAGGAGCTACTTATTTGCATGAATGATCAAGTCCCAGCATGAACTACTGGTCCTGTCTGCACCCACAGGGGCATGAAATCCTTCACCAAACACCAGCAGCTTGGGAGGGGTTTGCTGAATTAGCAGGATCCCTCTTTAGCTTTGTTATTCATTTGAGTTTAACCAAAGCAAAGTTCTTACTTTGCTTGAGTCCTGTATAGGGGGAAGTGAAATCCTACCTTCAAGCCAGCCTCGTCACTGACAAATCGTCTGTAGAAGGCAAATCCAAAATCTGTGCCAACTGGAGAAGGAAAACAGTTTTTAACTGTCATTTCAGCAGGTTGGGGAAAAACAGATGAATTGGTTGGAATTAAAGGGAGAGCGTACCAAAGATGACGATGACGAGGATTCGAAACACTCCAAGGAGAGGGATCATCTCTCGGAAATTCTGCAAGGGAAACAGTTGCAAACTTAAACGCCAGTAATACTGAGAAAAACTTAAACAAACATGAGGTTTAGAAGCTAACGGTGTGGCATGTAACAGAAAAGGCGTGGTTTTAACATTTACCAAAAACAGAGGGATGAAATGTGTGGTGAGGTGATGTTAAATCACGTTCTTTCATATAAACTTACAACAACAGCATTCATAAAGTATCCTCCAATCAGGGCATAAACTCCCCCAGAGGCTCCCACCAGCGCGCTGAGAGGATCAAAGATGGAGCTGGACAAAGAGCCTGAGGGGAAACACAAAATATAAATCAGCTTCAAAATCAGAGACAGCCGAGAAGAGCTCTAACACAAACAGGGTAACACAACCTCAAAATGAGCCAGCGTCACATACATGAATGCATACGATTCATAAACACTGATGTTTTTAAGCTAGCTTGGGATTTTTATAGCTGCTCATCATTAAAACAGGAAAAAAACAGGTAATGCTGACCTGCCAGGACTCCTGCCATGTAAACCATCCCCACTTCAAAGCCTTTGTGTACCAGCTCCAGCGGGATTCCCAAGACCAGCTGCATCACCAGGTTCCCCAAGATGTGCTCTACACTGCATAGAGATGAGGAGAAAATGCAGAGGAAATGTGGCTGTGAAAAGTTGTGTGAGAAGAGAGAAGACTTAGCTGCCTTAGTTATAAACCAGGCTGTTTTAAGGCTTCTCAAGAAATATCAACAAGATTTGAAGGTCCCATATTATGCGAAAATCACTTTATTAAGTCTTTTAGTGAAATTTGTGGGTCTTTGGCTTTCCTCCCAGCCCACAAAATGGGATATTTAATGACAAAACCAGTACACAGTAGTGCTTGTAAATGTAAAATCCTGTCCTAAAACGAGCTTTTTGGACTTTGAGGATTTGCCGACCTCAGCGATTCCCTTTTTTGACCAATCAGGCGCAAGTCTGACCTGACTGGTCCACCGGGGCAAATACCCTCGAACCCCCACCCAGCCCACTCCCCTCCATAGAGAATGCCAAAATTGAAGAGCCATCACTTTTCTGTTTTTGACTGTAAACAGCCACTTAGTTCCATCATGCACAAGCTTCCCATCTCGGAAGAAGACAAGACTAAGTGGCTAGAGTGGAGGAAATGTTCCAGCTACACTCAGTAAAACTATGCATGTGTATGCTAGTCACTTCACGGCCGACTGCTTTTCCAACTTTGGACAGTACAACAGAGGGCTAGCCAATAGACTGGTCCTGAATCCAGGCACATTACCAACCATCCGCCAACAAACCTCGGACCCTGGAAATGTGAGTATTTTAAATGCTGTGTGCTGTGGAGCAGATGTAAGAGCTTTCCCTCAGTGCTCCCCCTGTCTCTGTGTTAGCTTCAGGATGCTAACTTTAACTCTAAGCTGCGGTTGGCCTGTTGTTTTAGCCTGTAATGTTACTGTATCCGGTATCATTTTAGTTTAGTGTTGTTTCAGTGGTCTATGATTCTTTTGTTTGGAACAAGCACTAAACAAAAAAACACCATGTAAATGCCTTAGCTAACTAGCTAGCAAGTTACTGTAACTTTAAATCTGCTCATATAAATGCTATTAGTGACTACCTCTCAGGGTCTAGACAGGCTGTGCCATTTATCAGAACTCTGTTGTAGAGTTCTGTAAATGAAAATACTTTCCTAAAACAGTTGGGTTTTGTAGTTTTCCTGAACAGTGTTTAATTTGGAACCATTTTCAGACACATTTGGTGCAAGAGTAAATATTTCTTTAAGCAGGAAAACTAAGTTTAGTAAACTTGGAATAAACTGTAGAGTCTGTGATCATTGTAGCAGAAGAACGTGTCACACTAAGCAATGTGTTTGGTTCTATGGATGTTCTTTCTTTTAATTTAATAGTTTTTAAGCAACATGTGGCTGCACAGGAAGGTCAAACCTCATTACTTAGGGTCTTTCAATTGAATTTGTCAACAGTAAAGATGATACAGAGTATCAGGAGCTGTCTTATCCTTAAAGCAAACACACTGCAAAGTCTCTTCCAGTTGCTATCTTTGAGCAGCTGTACCCACTGTTCCTCTTTGCTAATCTAGTTTTTCCAATGTGCTTCTGTGTAGTCATGATTTTTGGTTTCCTTGTGTCTCTGTGGTTCACACACTCATGACTTCTAAGACTGCTAGTACGCCACGTCTTGTGACTTTGGAGTGTTTGAACAGATGTTTTATTTTTTACTTTTATGGCCTTCATGTTTTCCTTTCAAACCTCCCTTAAAAAAAATAGACTCAGCTTCACTTTACTCACCATTTATAACTGCAATAATTCAATATCAGTTAAAAAGTGTTGGATAATGTCAAAGTTTTTAGTAGTAGCATCAACAGAAATGAATCTATTCTCACATCATCATCACAAAAACAGACAGATTACAGGATTTACCAAACTGATCTTAACCACAGAGCCACAACACCGTAGTGACTCTGAGAGTGTGTCCACCTCCCTGTATGACTCAAGCCTTCACTGGGTAATTAAAGAGTCTCAAAATCCCTGCCAACGCTTACCCAGCGTGGACAAACATGTAGGAGATAAAGCGCCATGCTTCCTCTCTGCTCTCAGGCTTGTATGTGAGGGGGCTTGTCCAGATGGCGTCCTCCAATGTCACCCACTGCTTCTGGGGCTTCCACACGGCATAGTAGATAAAAACTGCCAACTGAGAAAGAACAGGAAATATACTCATGAAGTTCAACTATGAGAAGGAGATGGAATAATTTCTGTTTCCTCTGCAAAATAAACATTTAACTTTACCAGCAGCAACAAGGAGGGTGAAACCCAAAACAGCTGAGAAAACACAGATGAGAAGTCTGAGTCACTTACACAGATGTATTTTTAACCAGCAGCAGAAAATCCCCCTGTGCATCCTTACATTACAGACTGTATTTGTAGGAATATGAAGCCAATGCCAGCAGCACTGGACTAGGGCCTCCTCCCCCAAAGTAATAAAGTATTTAGTGACATTCAAATACAGAGACACTGGACGTCTGTGAGGCACAAAGGGAGACTGTTCATCCACAAGTATGACCAGGCAGAGTGGTAAAATTGAGAGGAAAGCAGCAGCTCTTAACCAAACTAGACAGCAGCATAGGCTCAGCTAGAAAACTGAGTTTCAGTGATGTTTGTTTTAATCGATAAAAAAGGAAAAGTGGCCTCATCCTGTGAGAGTTTGTTTCTCAAATGTTGATAATCTGACACTTTTAGGATCTTACAGTACACAATAGAAGAGCAAGAAGGATGAAGTCTTTTATACTAGCTTTTTCAAGATATAACACAACAAAGGGAAGGAGTAATGCTTAGTTTGCATAATCAGGGGCGGAGCTGTTAGACATGTGGGCTCATGTAGCTGTTAGCTAGAAGGCTAAGACACCTCGGCGCTATCTCTGTCCTCAGTAAAAGGTGCTGTTTGGACTATGGTTTGTATTTTAAGCAACACCTTTGGCTGGAATCAGTAGTGTTTGCATGATTAGGACTCCCATGAGTAGGGATGGGTATCAAATTCGGTAATTTTATAGGTGCTGACCTAATTCTGTCAAAAGTACCGGGTACCGATCCATGTAAAATCCAAAGGTACCATGTTTAGGTACTTAAACGCATCCTTGTGACTATGAGGGAGTAGAAGAGAAGGTAATTTTCCATGTTGGACATAAACACAGTATTGCAAGTTTACACGAAAAATAAATATGTTAAACTGAAAAAATATATATATTTTATTATCAAACAAATGTATATTTTTTTACCACATAAACACAAAAAAGTACCAGAAATTGGTACTGTTGAGTACCGATACTGATTGCCAGGCTCTGGGCATCGATACCGTATTGTCTAAAATGTGAAAGGTACCCATCCCTACCCATCACCCATTGACGTAACGACATGACTCTCACCAAAGTGTGCATTTGTTTTGGAATTAAGTGAAAGGAGGGCACACCTTCTTTTAAGCACTAGCTCTCTTTGTTCAAGACAACATTTTACACGATGCAAATCAACATGATAATGTTTTAAGTTACAGTTACCAAGTGCTAGCATTCAAAGCGTGACAACAAGCAAACTTTATAAACTCAATTCTTAAAAAAGGGCTCTGGATGGGCATGTACTGGTATTGGGTATCAGGTCGATACCAGCTTTATTTAAAGGTATTGGTACTTGTGAAGGCTGCCAATACCAGCAGCAGATACTCAAGGCAAAAAAAATCTTGCATCGAGTAAGTCATCCTCACCAGTAGTTGGCGCTACATTGCTCAATTTGACACCCCGCGAATGAGAGCCAGGCCCTTTCCAAACAACATGATTAAACCAGGGCAAGTTAACAGTTCAACTGTTTCATTTTGCACTTCAGTTTATTTAGAAAATAAGACTAAAGTTCTGACAGTTGTTTTATTTTGCACTATTTTTGATTTGTTGGGGGGAAAAATGGAAACTCTGAGAGTTGTTGTTTTATTTTGGACTTAATGGCAGAGTGACTGTGCTGTCTTTGTTTACAATGATCTGTCACTGTTAATTGAAATTTTATGTTTTGAAAGGACTTGGGAGAACTCAAGAGGGAGTACTATGGTTGGTCTGAAAAAGTGGTATTGAACATCCCCAAAAAGGACAGATCTTGCTTCTTGGTGGTAAATTATGTCAGCTGGCTTACTGTTGTCAAAGGAACTCTTAGTGTATAGGACGTGTCCCCACAGGGCCTCAGAGGTTGATTTAAAGCTAGTTTAAGTTAACATTTCCAATATGGCACCTGCTATTGTCTGGCTTCAGAACTACAGGTCAGGAATCAGTGGATGGCTTCACAGAGATTCCATCCTTGTTTGAAGCAGTATGTGTTTCGCATGTATTGACGCTGAGCAAGACCAAGAAGGTTTAGCCTAGTTACCCTGGATCTGCTTTTGTTATCAGCAAAATGTTCACCTGGTGCTTGGCTGAGGCATGTTGTAGTATGCTACAGAGCTTTCATATTCATAATTCGTCACATCAATTATCTAGCTGACATAATTACAGACAAATAAATTCATCAAACTACAATATGTCATTTTAGTGTATCTGTAAATTGTCCAAAAAGTGAAGCAGTTGGGTTCTCAATGAAACACTGACATGTGATTGGTTCTCTGTGTATGCACTATTCATAAACCTAACATTCAGGCAATTTCGAATGCATTCCTTTTAGTAATAGTTTCCAGTTTTACTCAAGGACTGAAGGACATAATAAAAAACTCAGTCTACCTCCTCTTTCTGCCTCGAGTCCCCCTTTTGCTATTTCATAAAACCTCCCACCGAGCATCTACATTCCACATTAGAGTTATTTACCTCAACCTAAAAGTCAAACGCCAGTCTGACTTTCCTGTTTACACACTCATAACAAGCACCTCTGAACCTCCCACCAGTGTGGATCAACTGTGTCAGCTCTGAGCTTAAGCTGTAACCTTATGAAAATGAATGTTTGTATTGACAAGATGCCAACCACACTTCTTGAGTCGGGGCGTTAAAAAGGAGGAAAAGCAGACGCTGAAATTCGTGGAGTGATAGAAATTACTGCAAAAGTTTTACAGCAGTAAAATGTCAAACAACTGTTTTTAAAAATAAGCGATAATACCACATAACTTCTACAGATATACTCTGATAACTACAGTTAGAGCTAATCCATACAGTCATTAACACCATGGCAGAGTTTGAAGGCTGTGTGTACAGAGCAGGATCCATACTGATCGGCCAGTGCTTGTGTGTTTTCATGCTGCACACACTCAGTGTATGAACTACCTCAGCAATACTGATGAGGATGATGAAGATGGGGGGCGGGCAGCAGTTGGCTCGTTCCAGGTACTTGCTGCGGGAGTCTTCTGGAAGCATCCATCTGGAGACAGACTCCTGGAACTTCTCACAGCATCCTCTCTTCTTGTCTCCATCAGGCCGGTCTTCTGCTATCCTGACTTGAACCCCATCTCTGTCCACAGGTAACGGCTCCTGCTGCTCCAGGTTGATGTCCTCCATCACTGCTCCCGTCCTGCATAGAAGATACATATTCAGGCTTTAATCTGGGTTTGAGTATTGTCTGTGGCATAACAGCATAATTTTACAGGCAGTACTTTGAAGTTTTGCTCCCATTAAATTTAACAACATTTTTACTACGAAATTAAAAAAGCTTGTATTTTTCCCTCCGCCAAGGAAGTTACATTTTTTGTAAATTTGTGCGTTTGTTTGTCTGTAAACAACATAACTCAAAAAGTAACAAACAGATCTTGATGAAGTTTTCAGGAAATGTTGAAAATGGGATAAAGAAGAAGTGATTCGACTTTGGAGCTGATCCGGATCCCTATCTGGATCCAGGACTTCTTTGAAGGATTCTTTGACATTGTGAGATAGGGCTGTTTTCACCATATTTGTATATAACTCCACGATAAATGGACGGATTGCTTTGCAAAACAATACAATACAAAGTTACAATAATTTTTGACAGATGTAAAAGCACAATCCGGATCCTGGTATTCTGGATACTAAGATCTGGAATACGAAACATGTACTTGCTCATCATAATTTTCAACCCTGTCAGATAACAAATTATCGTACAAACCTGCAACTAACACCAAATTGTAGCAGACAGTCTGCTGAAAGGGAGTATAACATTAAAGTAGGACGTAAGTGTTGTGTGACAATCACAAAATGCTTGGCGGAGGTTTGCGCTTTCTGAGTGCTTTTCAAGTTTTAAGGAATGAAATTGGTTCGAGCGGCCAAAAGCAGACTTTTATAGACCCAGAATTTACTCAACGGTTTTCGGTCACACAAACTGAATAAAAAAAAACTCTCTTAGTATTACACAACATAATTCAATAGTATGTTAATTACAGCCTTGAATTTAAAGATTTGACGAAAACAAAAAACATCTGAGATGCAACCTTCATTGCTATATGAGTAATTTACGTAAAATCTGGCAACTGTTGCAACAGCACATACATTTTTTGGAAGACAATTTTGTTAAACTCCTCTTCCCTATTCTAACACAAAGTGTTTTTTTCTTCTCCAGAAAAGTTTATGGCAATAAATTATAAAGATGAACAGACCATGAGTTTATTCCACTCATTTTAAGATTAGGATGTGTTCTCTGCGAGAACCAAGAAAGCTTGAAAATGAAATACTCTTTTTCTTCTGGGGCCTATTGTTACATCCTGTTTGGTGTCAGTCTTGTTTTCTTTGTCTGATGAATATCAACCTAAGTATCTGTTTTCATATGAAGCGCTTCAGCTCACTCAGTTTGTGTTAAAGGCACCCAAATGCCAGCAGAGGAGGACACTTCATGTTTGAATTAGTAAGGTTGTTGTCAACATTGTTTGACATGTACGGTAACATGGTCAGTCTTTTTTGTTTCTTTATGTTGTTGCTCTTATTTGCCCTGAAGTGAAACACTAAACTAAAACAAATGTACCTAACTCAGTAACACCATCTTACTCCAACAGAATTTTTTTTAATGAAGTATGAGAGAAATGTTTAAAAATCTTCAGTTTCAGAGACTGTTATAAGTGCTGAATGACAAACAGAGGATTAAAGGTCAATTTTCCACATAAGATAATAGACTTAAGCTGTGGCTTTGAGCCATTCACTCTAAAAGTGGTTCAGAAGTGAGTTTAACCTCAGCTATTCAGAATATTCATTTCCAGTAGAAGAGTCAAACAGGTGTTAGTCAGAATTTTCTGCTTATCTTGAGGACTTTTGGGGAAGTTAGACTGTTTTTATGTCAAGTCTGGAGGAAAATAACACTGTGAAACACTTATTATTCTCTCTAACAGACAGTTTGACTGGTGGTTCCCAAAAAGGTGCTCATCGCCTCTAAACTGATTGATATCTGAGTGAGGATACACCCATTCTTCAAATTCTCTGTTTTCGAATTCCAGTCAGCATCTGGACTCTGTTACAGAAGCAGCTTGAAGGTTTTCTAAACACACTTCTCAAGTTAAAACTCCTCACAAACTGTAGGAGTGAGCATTTTGAACCCCCAGAGTTGAAATCTTACTGGATGGTCTTTTGGAAAACATTAATGTGAGGCAGCTTTTAACAGCCACTTACATGGCAGCCTCTAAATTAGCGTTTCCTGTTTACTGGGCGTTGCTGATGACTGATTTTATGGCTCTAAGACATTTTCTTAAAGTAACTTCATAAAAAACTCTAAGCCATTAGAAAGTTTCCTAACATATGTTCTTGTATGCAAAAGCGTGAATATATCTCCGGCCTACTCACCGAAACCTTCACCGCGAAGAGTGCAGATGTTTCCGAGCGCTCCTACGCGCATAAATATTGATTCAGCAGCTAAACTAATTCACACAGCTCAATATGCAGGATGAAGTTCCTCCGCTGAGAGTTTGAAAAATTGCTAAATGGCAGCTTTAAAACCGTTCCTCCATGTTTCAAGAGAGCCCACGGGATCCCTTCTTCAACCGACCCGTCCTTCGGAGACCGAATGAAACAACAACAAAAAAAGCTCTTGGAGATAATTATAGTCCATTCATTGCTTTTTCCTGCATGAAACTTCCTTCCCTCCCTCCCAGCATAAACAAAACCCTGATGCGTCCCTCCTTCCGCTAAAACTACTCACAGTCCTTCGGAACCACGAAGAACACCGATGACTGTAGCCCGCGCGATACGACAACAGCTTACCTGCTTCCCCGTACCACACCTGGGATCAAGTGACGTCACCGACACAGTGGAAGCTCATTATCTCGAGCTGCTTTGCTCACGCGCTCCCTCTACACCCAAACCGCACGCGGTGGAAAATTTAGGCAACAAAGGCGCCGTTTACTACACAGTGGGGTTATATAACACGTTATTAAATACTCCGCAGCAACTAATTCAGCTAAGTGCAGAGGATAAAGCCTTACCAGGACATTAAAGATGTCAATGGGTTGGCAGTACCTAAAATCAACCACAAGAGAGCGCTAGAGCCCACAATTGAGAACAATAGAGCAGGGTTTGTTTGGATTTAAGGTGGCAAGCAAAACAAAACGCTCAACATATACGCGGTTATCTTGTTAAACCAGAGATTATCAGTGGATTATTGGGCCCCTATTTTTAAAAACGTGTCATTGTTTAAGTAGTATCATAGAAATTCTGCTTATACATTACGCTATATTAATTTAGGTGTGGAATTTGTGTTTACCAAATTCCCCCCTTGGGTTCATTAAGTCTTTCTGATTCTGAAATCAAATACTGTCTTATAGAATGTCTATCAACTGTGACTTATGCTTGTCACATGGTCTCTTTCCATAAAATGTTAAAGTTTGATTTTTTTTCAATTAAAGAATACAAAAACAAAGGAGTTATCTGATGCCCCATAAAACCCAATGTTTTCATTTGATATTTTTAAAAATAAAACAAAAGTGCAACAAATCTTACCAACCAGGGTTTATTTATTTAACCACTGCTTTTTGATTAAAAAAAAAAAAATCCAAACTTTTAGACAAATCTTACAAAGACATCCTGGTAAATTAATATTAACTTGTTTAAGAGCTGTTGTTTTACTGACTGAAACAGTAGAAAACACACACAAACACACACACATCTAATTGAAAATCATACCACGAGACAAATTTAAATCACAGAACTTTTATTTTTTTCAAAAGGGAGAAAAATCCACATTCTCAGGTAAAGAGTTGTGGGAAGGGAGGGAAGAGGGGAAGGGTGGGAGGAGGGGTATGAAAATAGGGACAAAGTGAGAAGCAGGAGCCTTTAAATACAGCTGCTGAAAGGTTATACAGAATGATCACGAGCCAATAAGCTTTTCTACAGCACCGGCAAGAGATTTGACACAGATCTGCTTTAGTCAGGATTTCCAGAAAGAGTATATCAACAAGGAAAAATGTTGGGCTGCGTACATAGTTTATCTTTCAGATTCGTCTAGCTTTTGGCCAGCAGCAACAGTTTTTAAGTAAGAAATCAAGGTTTAGATTAAAAAGAAGATAAACCATGGCACCCAAACAGGTCAAGATGAAGGGGGGTAAAAATTTTGGTAAATAAAATAAAAATCAAGAGGAAGGGGGCCAAAGAGGAGCAGCCATCTTGTGAGAGGAAGCTGGAAATCTTGTTGATGTGAGTTCAGGAGACGTCTGAAACAGATGACGAAATACAGATGATTACAAGCAGCACAGGCGTACAGCGCCCATAAGGTTTAAATGCAACACAGGCACTGAAGATTGAAACACTTCAATAAATCCTTTTGATTTGAAGGTAGTGTGATATACTTACAACTAGCAGGTCGGGCACCGTATCTTCGCATGATCTGGTCTTGTGTGAATTTCACAAAGGATTCATATTGTTCTGGGGAGAAAAGAGGTAGAGGTGAGGATGCAGACTTAGAAACACAGCTTTCTCAGGAAAATCTGATGCAGCTTGTCAAGATGTTTCATAAAACTATGAGGAAACTGCGTTCGTTTTAAGTTTCTTTGACACAAGCAAAAAATGCCTGAAATATTCAAACTTTTCGGGGGGAAATAGATTTTGTCCCAAATTTTTAATTCTCTTTTTCTGCCAATCACGAGTAAAGATTTTGAAAGAGGTGAGCAGAAGTGCAAAATCAGCAGATAAAAGTCTGAAACACTCAGTGAACTGGGGGCTGAACACTTGAAGAGACTTGTGCCAGCTTTATAGTCTCACTTTTCACGTCCTTCATTGGTGTTTTTATTTGTACGGTTGAGCTCCCTTATACACAATGTAATGGCAAAAATAAAGACATCCACCACTGCTAAGAAAAATAACTCAAATGCCAACTGCCTTGCTATGAAAGAAATGAAATATTTTGAGTTGTTGGAGCGTGTTTGACAAAGAAAATAACCCACTGTGAGATGCATGTGTGAATAGCCAGTCTCAGAAAATATCAGGGCCTGAATGTGATGAAAAGTTATCTAGAAGATGTGGCAAGTTCAGGGGAATTCTCAAGTCAAGCGTGGACTGCCTACAGGCCTGTGAGTGCTCTGCTCTGCTCACCCTCCTCCTGCTTGCATGTTTTCAGTTTCAGTTTTACACAACATACTCAAACATGATTTCAAAGATGACATGCTGGTCTGAGCTTTATTTATTATCAGGAAATCTACAAAAATACAGCATACTGTACTGAGCCAGAGACTTATCTTCTCTTTCCCACAGCAGCTAATTAAGGGGAAAGCCCAAATACGTAATAGAGATTTTACCCTGGGTTTTATGCCATTGACAGCCAAAAGTCTGATTTTCTCTTACACAAAACTTTTACAGTTCTAAGTTAACTGTACAGTTTGAAAAAAAACACCTTTTAATGAAAGAGGGGACAAAAGCAAAGATGTTTTCTTTAATAGGACCTGCAAAATGTGAATGTAATCTAAGTGAATGCAGTGTTGCCTCAGCTTCTACGTAAATACTTTCTGCTTGTGCAAAGTCTTGGCATCTTACAAGCACATAAACTCTGTTAGAGAGATTCATGGATGCCAGAGCTGCAGTCATAACCTTTTTTAATATAAAGAGAGACTCATAAGAGCTAGAGCTGCATGTTCCCCATCACACACAGACACTTTTATTCTTCTTCATTGCCTGAGCGTAAGAACCTGCTGTCTACAATGAAAGCCCAGAGGGATATGGTTCTTATTATGATGATTATGTTTTTTACCTGCAAGTTTTGTGTTAAGGATCTGTTCGTACTCCTCCCGGATCTTCTCCTCATGGTCTTTCAGCAGCCGCTCACACAGGTAGCTCACCTGCTTCAGTGTAAACGAGGGCTGGTCCTTCCTTGAGGCACCTAAGGAACACAAAATCACAACGGTTATAAAAACGGTGGATCACTAACGGCTCTGGTGCTGTTACTGAGACAGTGATGTCTTCTAGTGTTAGGCCAGGTGCAAATTTTACAGCTTTGTTTTGTGTCGTCAGTCACCTCTGCAAGCCAGCAGGGTCATGCAGCACTAATGCGAGCTCTTTCTGGGTCTCCAGAGTGTCTTTGTCGCAGTGCTGATGGAGATGGTTTTAGCTTACAGAGCATTCTTGAGTTATGTTGTAAACCATTAGAATGAAATGTTGGTAAATCACGGGAAGAGTAAAGCAGAGTGAGGATGAAGGTTTAATGGGCGTATCAGAGACAGAAAGAGGCCAGGTCAGTGCAGCACAGTCAGTGTGATGTATGAGCCGATACTGCAGACAGGAAAGAGACAGGAGCCCAAAGGCTGAGGCTTGGATTAAAGAACACTCCAACTACCCCGCAGTTCTCTTCCTCTCTTCAGACTGGTCCACTTTGATATGAAATGGATGATCAATTATTTATTATCATTTATCATTAATATTAGTCAATTTTAATTATACATCTCATAGCGTTTATCATGATGTGCACATATGTCAACAACTGACTGACATTCCAGAGGCCAGTGCTGTTAACTTTTATTCTTTAATTAAACTGAACAGTGAAAAATAGTCACAGTTAAAAACAATTAACGATGCATACCTGAAACAAAAAAAACAATTATTTTACAGATGATCATTGATTAATCTTTCGAGATGTCTGAATCAACCACTAAGGATCTCATGATCCAGTTTTTTCTTTCTGGGTTTAATCTTCTTTGGTTTATTACTATCTGTATGACATGTGGATTTATTAACTTGTTGACAAAGAAAGATTGCATCTTCTCTTAATTTGTAAACGCTGCACATTATTGCGGTAAATCTCAATTATTCTGTGACACTCTGGCTCCCCATAACAGTTTGATTTGTAATCCTTTCAGACACAACAAAGCATGAAAGTGTTGCTTATTCAGGGCTCGGTCTGAAACAAATCAATTACACAGCACAGCATTCTGAATAACAGTAAGCTGTTTTAAGCATAGCAGAAGAACAGGCAGGCCTAATGTAATGGATACATGGGGTTGGATTTGAACAGGTCCAGCTGCAATTGTGTCATTGGTAATTGAGAAAGTGGTCACCTTGGTTTGGTTATTGTTGGACCATCTTTTCTGGTTGAGCAAGAACAAAACAAAACTGCTGTTTCGTTTTTAAAACAACTGAGACAAGAATTCATATAAAAGAATTGAGATAAAAGTAGAAATGAGATATAAAACGATTTCCAGCCAAAATCAAAATCATAAGATAGAAAATTTAAATTTCAAAGTGCAATCAAGTAGGGCTGTAGCTATCAAACATTTTAGTATCGAGTATTATACTGAAAATCCCATGGATTAATCAAGTAATCAGATAAAATACATTTCTGTTTAGTTAAAGAGCAGTTATTTTTCAAATGATTTTTTTTCTTTAAGAAATAGAATTTTCTGATACAGCATGTCAATAAGAGCACTTGCTTTGGCAGCTCCAAAATTTGTAAACACACTTTGACACATTTTTTGTGACCCATTAGTCTCCAAACTCCAGAAAAGAAGCTAGATTTGTTGCTAGTTGCTATTTTGTATAAGAGGTACCTTGGGGGGTCTGAAAACTCTCTTAATATGGCCTCAGCTCTATTTGAAACACCACTCTTTGATCTTTTTAAAAATTAAACGATTCCTCGAGGCGGAGAAAATTACTCAAGTAATTTTTGTAATCGAATACCTCGAATCATTCGAGGAATCATTTCAGCTCTACAATCAAGTTATTGAAAGTAGATTAAAAAGGAGCTGAAGTAACAAGAATTAATTTCAAAATTCCAATTAAAAAACAAAATTACAGGATTAAAATCAGATTTACAAAATGAAAAAAATAAATTTATGACAATAAAAAAATGTAAAACTAAAAAAGTGGAAGTTAGGAGATGCCTATTTGGAATTATAAGATAAAGTCAAATTTATGAAATACTAGACTAGAACTGATGAGATAGTAACTCAAAATGATGTGATTATGACAAAATGTTGAGATGCCAAGCTAACATTAAAAGTTAAAAAGTCAAAGAAATAAGAAGAAATGTAAAAATTGCAAAATAAACCATAGAAATGATGAGATAAAAATGGCAAAATTATTAGCTAAAGAGATTAAAATATGAGATATTCCATCAAAATTATAAGATTAAAAGTCAAACAATGAGATAAACAGAAACTATGAGTTGAAGAATAGAGTAAAAAAAGTGAACTTATGAGAACCTACATCAAATTTTGAGATACAAAGTTAAAAAGATGCAAGTTTGGACTTTTTCATCTTAACATTTCGACTTTTCATCTCATTATTTCTCCTTAGGATCTCATTCAATATCCCATTATTTTAAATTGTATCTTTTATTGTGGCGAGTTAGTACAAATTCACTGTTATAGAAACCCAAACCAATCAAAAAGAAAAGCTTTATTCTTTATTCTGCACCTGATCCAGGTAGAGGAAGGGACACAAACACAAACATGCCCAACAAGGAGCTCATAAAATTAGGTCAAACATCCACAAACTAACACTGATACCGCCATTAGATCTAGGCATGACGAGAGGGCAGGCCTCCTGGGTACAGTCATAAACAACAGCTCATGTGTATATGGGGCAGATAGTAATTTATCTACCTGGTGGGGAGCTGGGGGCGTTGAGGGAGGAACTGGGGCTGGGGGCATCGCTGGAGCTACAGGCCTCGGTCTGGTTGAAAGCCCCTTCCAGCTGCCGCCGCCTCTGGATCCGGCTGTACTCCTGACGCAGGTTCTGGAAGATTTGCTCTGAAAGGGAGGAAACAGACTGTAAGTGTTCGAGTCTTTACTTGCACATTAAAAAGTCTATGAAACCATTCTGCAGAAGTTGCTCAAGAATCATCATTGTTTGATACAAAATGACTTTGAAAGTGATTCATTAGAGAGAGGAAATGATCAATATTCTCATTAGTTTTGTCTTTCATGTGTTATTTTCTGTCTACGCCCACCACAGCCATATTAATACAATGTTGAATGTGTTCCAGCACGAGCAGGGACTATTAGAGGAAGGCACATTCAGCAAATGTTCTTAGATTAAACAACAGCTGTGCTGACTTCCTCTGTTCTGGCTCTTTTGTGACTCTGTTTAGAAAAAAAAACCTAAATAGGCAGGAAGTGAAGGTGTTAAAGGTTGACATACTCAAAACTATGAGTACACAAACACCCAGCTGACTAACAAACCCCTCCTGACACGGCTGATACATCACTTTCACTTCTCTTTTATCTATTTTTATGTATCGTATCAAACTACAGCTGGTTGGAACTTGTATGTTGATGCAGTCATTTTAAGTAAACTGATCTGTGTTATACCATACAGTAATGCAGATGGGACATTTCTCGTCTAACTTGCACAATCATTAGCTTTCAATTTAGCTTGAAGCACTGCTAACAGAGCAGATTAGCCTTGGGCATGCTACAAACTGGAAGGCAAAGATAATCAAATTCTTCTGTTTTCCCTAAGGCAAAAAGGTGGCTGTTCTTCTGAAGATTACAAAGATTAACTTTTGGAACACTGCGACTGACACAGGATGAACAGCAAGGCAGAGATAATGTGTGATAAAATGAAATGAAAAAAAACAAAACAAAACATCAGCCATCTTTGACTGGGGCAAAGAGTTGTGGTATCCTTAAGACTTTGCTACATTCTCTTGTTTTGGTAGTACGTTTGTTGCTTTTTTTTACAGTTTTAATGCAAACATTTTTTTATTTTCATTATGGTTTAATAAGCTTTAGCTGAAGCCCCAGAGGTACAACTTGGAGACAAAAACAAAAGACAAAGATCACTACACAAGGCTTTGCAAGATCAATAAATCGTAGTTCCTCCACAGTGGCTACACTCTAGTGATCTTTGTTGATTCCTTGCCAGAATGAACCCTTCATGTCCCTGCTGTGCAGTGTCGACACTGCTTAAACATGGTTAACAGCCAGCACACATACATCCAATTACAAGGTTAAAGTTCAGAGAAGTCCTGGGAAAAACATGAGGAAAAAAACACCACGGCCTCAACCAGCACTGATAACCAAATGTAGAGGAGGGCCTTTATCTTCTTGATTCATTGAGTACATGTGTCCCCTCTATCTGGTGAGCTGTGCCTATTTATCTTGGGTGGGGAGGGAGCTGGAGGCCGTGTTGCTGTCCCTTCGGACTGCTAACTGCTCACTTGTTTGGAGAGAAAATCCTGTTTTCCCCATCATCCAGGGCCATTTACAGAAAGGCTTTTTTACATGTGGCCTGGAAGCAGGAAACACAGCTACTTTATGAATTTAAATACAAGGTTCAGAAGAATATTTATAAGAAAAATCAATCTAGTAGAAATCCACAAGTGCTTGTGATGAGGATTGCAACTTCTGTAAAGTTTCTTTTCAGTTTGTATCTCAAACAGAAGCATGAAGTGGACATGAGGAATTACAGCTACAAGAAAAAGAAGGAATTCATCAAATTCATATGACACGAGTTTGTGGAAAAATCCTGATTTTATATTAAGGCCGCCAAATAGGCCTTTCATGATAATCAATAAATCGATTAACCGAACACTAAATAAAAATGTCCTCGGTAAGTTTGCCAGCCCTCGACCTTGACACGTGCATGCATGTTTGTTTTCCTCCTCTCTTTCGACTAAAGAGGCTAAATGAGAAGATGGCTCACTATGTCTATCTTTCCTAACATCGGGGAGCATAGGTTCTATAGCGGATTTAGCGGACTTATAGCGGAGTGAGCATCTGTCAAAAATGTGATCTTTGGCATCTTTTGCGATGCCAAAGCAATGATGTACTGCTCGCGCGTACACACAGAGAGAGCTGAAGCGAGCGTCCTGAGGGGTAAGGAGGAAACACACGCTAATATGAGTGATGGCACGAAAGATACGGTTAGTAAGCCACCTGCCACATTCCAAGTGTGAGAATATTTTGTTTTTTTATCAGAATGAACAAAGTGTGAGCTCATGAACACCAACGAGCTGATATGTCACATTTGTTTGAAAATGGTGGCGACGAAGAAGAAAGGGAGGTGCAGCGGAGCCTTGTTCTTTGACAGTTCGCTCTTACTGAGGCTTTTGGTCTGCAAAGTAAATAGAAATAAAAGCACCAAATGGTGGGCGCTCAAAGACAGCTACATTGCCAAAGAAATGCAGCCCTTCAATACGGTTGAAAGCCAGAAATGTTAAAAATGTTTGACAGACAGTATGGATTGACTGGGAAAAAGTACATGTTACAAACATTTCAGGAACTGTATAAACTCCCTTTTATTTAGGCTATAGTTTTTATTGTTTTTTTTGGGGGGGGGGTTTCATTTTTTCTTTAAAAACAGGGTCTATGTTTTATTGTTTTTATTATTTTTTTTCATTGACATGTATTTTTTTCTAAAAGAGAGTCCATTTCATTTTCATTGTATTGTTTTTCTCTTTCTTGTTTGTTAAATTTATTATATTTTTTGTTTAATTTATTTTATTTAAAAGATCCCAACCTTCTAATTACAGTTAAATACTCTTAAGAAATTAAAGTTTCTTGCTTCTGATATGGTGTACTCACTTTATTATCCCATTTATCATAATTACATCAATGAAAAAATGGAGAAAAAAAAAAAATCAAATAATATTGACAATAATATCGTTTATCAGCAATAATATTTTGGAAAATTATCGTCCAGCAAAATTTGTTATCGTGACAGGCCTACCGCCAAACTTTAACGTATCACAGTCTTTTAGAAGTAAGTGGAGACTCCTCTGGCTGCATGTGGCCTCTAAAACCATCCAGGACCTTAAACAAAACAAGACCCTAATCTGACAGGCTCTGTTTGTTTAGTTCGACTGAGCTGCTCACTCAAAATAAAGACTCGACACAGCAAAAGCATCTCTGTTCCACACAAAGAGGCTGGAACTATTAGCAGATTCACATGAACATTTATCAGGGTCAATTCAGAAAGTCAAGTACAGGCTGCAAGTATGATTACAAAATACCCACAGGTTTCTGTTTCAGATTGTTGTTGAAATACCCAGACAATAATGTGGAGATGTGAACTTTAAGCTACCTGCCACATATTTGGGGGGACCATATGAGTGTGTCTGACCTCACCAGCTGAAACACATGCTTTAAATTAGCCAAGATCCCGTTATGCTGCACTTCCTCAGTTTCTCCTTAATGATAAATCTGATCGCAGAACTTAAAAAAGGAAATGCATGCCTGCCAGAGACACAGTGTCTTGTCTTCATTTTCATTCGAGTGTTTTGCTTGCCACCCTCGGTTAGCAATTTCCTGGGGGAAACCCTGTAGTACACACAGGAACTCAGCGTGATTGTTGTTTAAACAAAAGAGAGACAGATGCTTTCGACGCTACTTTGAAGCAGTTACTCACTCAATAAGTGTGTTAACCTGCAGTTTAACATCTGAATTTGTTAATCAAAGCTGTGTTACTGCTATAAAAACAAATTAAGTCACACTTTAACCCAAAATAATGAAAAAATGTTGATATTTATTGTTGGCCAGTATCAATATTCCTGGGTACATCTGATAGACAAATCTCTTGCTGCCTGTCACTTCCAGCCCTGCCAACTACTAGTGCCTCAACTGTGGGCGTTGCTTGGCAACAATGACCCCTGCCACAACCAGGCCAAGCAATCAATCACAGAGACTTCCGGGAGCCAGGGGGAAACAGTGGAGAAAGCCTTGGCTAAAAGGCTTAAACACAGGCCGAATACTGAATACGAGAGGGAGATAGGCTGGGTAGATTGGACATGGTGGTGCAGAGAAAACAAAGCTGACTCATTTCATTTCACCCTCCACTGCTTAAGGATTGTATAGGGGAGGTGGCTTTAGTGTGGTCCAACTGCAGAGAGGTCACTTATGGAGTCATTTTGTCTTCTATTGAAGACAAGACTTGGAGTCATCATCATTTTGTGTGTGAACACTTTGTGGTCAATCCATAACCACATCCTGGAAACAAAACTAAGAACAAAAAATCACAATTGTTTTGAAAAACACAAAGTGTAGCAATATGGTAAAAAAAAACAAAAAACAAAAACAGAGCACTGCTAAAGTAGAAGGTCTCGGTATGTGGAGAAAAAAGTTGGTTTGAAAAGTCAGAGCAGAAGTTTGTGATTCTGTTCACCTCTGTGTGCAAAATCGATCCCTCCTCTGTTAACAAGCGTCCCCTGGCCAGACAGCAGGTTGAGTTTAGACAAGAATACTGAACAGTTCAAAAGCCTGATTGGGGTTTTAGGCCACAACTAAGGCTTGTCATCCAGATCCGTTAACCTGGCAGAAGTCAACAAGTTCAGCCTCATCTGTCAACTGGGGGAACTTAACCGAAGTGCAAGCCCAGACAGGCGGCAAAGAAACAAGGTAGCCAAGCACCCGTCTCAGCCAACTGAAGAACAGCTAAACTGAACATTTGTACCCACAGTAAAGTCTAAATATTAGCATTTCTTGTTAACATTTTTTAAAGAGGCAAAACAATATCAGCAAAATCTGTGCAAGGTCCTCTTCACTGTAACTTTCTCTGTTGACTTTTTCTTCTCACTCAACCAGTCTTGCAATAAACCCAAAGCCCATACTGGGTTGCAATTTGTGGTTACTTCAAGTCCATTTCCTTGATTTTGGTCAAAATCTATGACTGTGCTCTTTGTGTGTTTGAATATCTCGAGTTAATTTTTTCTGTGCTGTTTTCTCTACGTCTTGTCTTCTGTTCTCTGCTGAAAATAATCTCCATGTTGCCTACTGATGCCACAGGAAAGTCTGGTTTTCATCACATTGGCAGCTTAAGGAGTGAAATCACTGGAATTGTCGTCGTAACTCAGGTTGATTTGATATGTGAGACACATGAGGCCTGGTGGTCCCTAGTGCTGCCTTTTTTTATTTAGAAGTAAGAGCCATTGTCAGAGGGTTTTGATCAATCAGAGTGAAGTTTAAGGGGAGGAAGGAAGTCAGCTAATAATTACCCATAGATACCTGGTAAGATCCCAGTATCTCGCCCACACACAGCTTTCCTCACCATTAGCAAACCTGACAAGCTAGAAAGCCTGTGTGGGTAGAGACGGGTGGGAGGGATGACAGCTGACCTTTTGCTAAATACAAAACTGCTTTCACTTGGCAAACCAGAAGAAGGGCAGGCCTGCAGCACCAGTCCCATGAGGGGCCTCTTTCTGGCTGAAGGTGAGTATAATACCTGGAATCTGGGCCTCATGTCTGCAGCAGACAAATGTGCATTACTTGCAGATTTACTTGCAGCTGCTGCAGCATAATTCAGCGAGACAGACACACGCTGGAGGAGATGGAGGCTTTTTGGATTCCGACCATGAAGTTACGGCTAAATGAGCAACTTGGAAAAAACTATCCCAATAATTCATTTTCTATACAAACATTCACCGAGATCCATTACGAATCCCTCCCTCAGAGGGCTATTTCACAGGACTGCAAATTTAATTTGAACAATAAGAGGCAACAACAGGAGTCAAAACTTCTAGGAAACTACAAACCCAATGAAGTAAACTGCTCTGAGCGTCATGGGAAACAAAACACTCCTTAAATCATCATTTAACCCTGGCTTGTTGAGATAAGTGGAACTCACAGTTCACCAGAAACGGACATTTCACAGGAGGCCAGCTGTGGATACATCTCTGTCAACACCTACATCTGTGGGTGTGGGTGTTTGTTTCTTGATAACTGATGTAGCCTAGCATGAACCCTTAGCTTTGGCTGGCTAGCCTTCAACTACAACACACAGTCAATGTTTTTATTTAGAGATTTTTAACTCATCTGCAAGTAAATCTTCATTATTAGCATGGAAAAAATCTTTTTATCAAAAGTTTTTATTTTTTTTAAATACTTTTTATTTTGCATTTTTAAGAGTGTACACAGGATAAACCTAAATTATGTTGATCTAAATAACCTTGGCATTACAACTGAAGAGTACAATTATACTTTCCGGTAAAATACAAAAATAGGGGTACATACACAAACGAGAGTTCATCAAACAAGAAAGATTTTTGTACAAGTCTTACACCAGTTCAACTTCATAATTAAGGTAAATCCTCAGCAAAAAAAAAAAAAAAAAACTAAGACAAGCAAACAAACAAAACACTGGACAAAGAACAAAAACAAAAACGAATAAAAAGGGAAAAAAAATCTGAAACAAGTAACAGAGCATAAAACAAACAGAGCAGTACTGGCAATATGCATTTTTTTAAAAATATTTCTAGATATTTTTTCCCCCTCTATTTCAACCCATATTTTTCAAATATTATAATTGCATTAGTTCATTTATCTTCTTCCATCGCAACTCGAAAACATCCCTGAGATTTCTTATACTATGTGTAATTCTTTCCATGATACATATTTCTTTTATTAATTCAATCCATTTGCTTATTTGCGATGGGTTTGGTTTTAACCAGTTTTTCGTTATCTGTTTGATTGCTGTTATTCTTAAGATTCTGTACAGATATTTGTCAGATTTGAGTGAGAGGACCTTTGGGGGGGTTCCCAAGAGTAAGTTTTGGGGGCCTAAGGAAAGGTCATATTTAAATATCTTTCCCATTTCCTCTTTAACTGCACATCAAAAGCTTTTAATCCACAAATCATAGACATATTTTACATTAAAAGGGTAGAAATATCTATTTTAGCTAAAGGATTGACACACATGAACTAGGTAATAATGGAGGATAGAACATTTTTTTAAGCTTTCTTGTTTCTCCATGTTTGATTAAATCACTCCTAAGGTCTGCTTAAATCAGACCTCAAAAAGACAAAGGATAGCACCTCTCACTGGTATCACCCTGTCCAATCTCAGAGAACAAGCCTTACTGGATCACAGTGGAGACATCAAGGTAATAATCCTGTGTCTACTTGTGCACCCCACACCCATCCAGCACATACAGTGCTGCTTTCTTAGCTAACAGGGGGAGAAAAGGAGTACAGACATAAAGGAAATGAACAATGCCCTGCAGCCTTGAAGAGGAAAAGAAACTAGTGCTGCATAATGGTAACCCCCACCTTAGTGCAAGACAATTGTGGCACTAAAGCCAAGGAACATTACCCAGGCAGCTCCTCATTAACAGCCTGCCATGATGTGCCTGCTGCTGTGATGCCGTTTGTCTTTTTTGGAGGAGCCAACAGGCTGGATTTGTCACCAAGGTGTTAAAGGGTGGTTAGAACCTTTTGTTTTATTCCAGAAAATGATATATTGCACAGAAAAATCAGGGGAATCTAGACTACAGCTGGAGATTGTTCACGCAGAGCTGATTGAACGGGTTATGAAGCTATTTTCAACTCCCCCAATGTTAACACGTTTTTCTTCAGCCATATGACAAAGCTTTCAATAAACTATTTGCGTGAACAAATCAGAATCAGTAACTGAGTGCTTCCCAATTCTGCTATGAAAGAATACAGTGAGCTAGCAAATAGTCACTCTCAAATTCCTACACATCCACTTTTACTTTTTAACGTCTGTTTCTTTATTATGATTCATATCACTATATGTGTCGGTAACTTAGCAACAACATTCTCTTTCCTGGAGTTAGCGTGGCTAAGCTAATGTTTAGCCTCCAACCCCCATTCTGATTCTCCAAACTAGCTAGCTATCCATTCCACTCCACCCAAACCCCCTCCCCCATGACACCCACCCAGAAACGCAGATAAAACGACAAATATTGTTTAATTAAATACCTGGGGTAAGCCTGTGTTCGCCTCCTATCGCCGGGGGAGACATCGAATGCGTTGGGCTGTCGACCGGGGGACGGAGGTTGCATCTTTGCGGGGACGGAGTGCTGGGAGTCCCCGGTAGTGGATTGCACCTTCTCCGCTTGGGAGACTGGGGACTGAGGAGGGCCTCGAACTCCATCGACCGTTTTAACGTAGCTCCACAAGCCATGTTGGCAAAACAAAGAGGGGGGAAAAGATGGAGGAAAAACGACCCTCAAAAAGGGGTTTTAGCGGTCTAGGTTGGTACGTTAAGCGTTCCTCGAATTTCTTGAGCCTTTCTTCCTCTCCACAACAACGGATTTTCTTCTCTGAGTAGTAAGCCAACTGCCGACCCTGCCTGCTGAATTTTTAAAACGTCACAATGGACCGTACCACTATTGGTATTCGGAGGGTAGTTATAAAATACATTAAACATTTAACCCCGTCTTGTTAGGCTATTTAGGTGCATTTTCGACCAAACGTAGTTTTTTAAATGCTTACTTACTCAGTTATAAATGAAATTTACTTGTTGACAAATTACATGGCTCGTTTACTTTACAGACTCTAGACCCCCACCCCACCGTTGTTGATTGCTTACCGTTGAACTCAACTTGAAGGTTCACGAGACGTCTGGCGTTGGTGGTCAGGTAAGAAAAGTAGATTAAAAAATGAACTCCAGAGTGATGTTTGACAATAATCTTCTTTGGTGGGGAGTAGGTTGTTTTTACCGGTTTGGTAACAGCAGGCAGGATTAGAAAGCGCGCAGTACATTCGCACCAGTTTGGCAGACTATGCAAATATGGGTTAGACAAAATATCCACAACATGTAGGAGCCCTGAGTGCAACAGCAACAACTTGACTTGTTCCCAACACAATACTAAACGAGAAACAGGCGTAACCTTTTAGTAAAGTGGGCAATGGATCCATTGTTTTGTTTTCTAGATCACAATAAAATTACCCATTACAAGAAGACAGTCTGTGTACTATCCTGATGTAACAAAACTTGTGCTTTGCTTTGAGGAAACTATCAGGAACTACTTACCAATATGGGGAAATAAACGAGTTCATATGTATGGATGAATGTATGCTTTGGATTTCCATTTTCAGTGTACTTTATTTTTGCCAATTTTTTTATTGCCATGCCTGTGATTCCTTACAAGAATGAAAGATAAGTAAGATAAAGAATGATTTTGTGAATAGAAAAAAGTTACAAAGAATCCAATCGAAGATCATGTATTTTATTAATTCAGTTGATACAGTGAGATGGATCAACAAACAATCAAATTTTGTGATTCTCTAACGTGTTACCGTCTGTGCGTATGTGAGTTTAAGTGCATTTCTGTCTGTGCTTTACTGCAGCTGCTCATTGTCCCCACAGCAAAGAGAGTTGCAGTGCCTGTGTTTGTCTTCCTCCTGGCATCATTTGTCCCATTTACCTCGACACACTGCTTGGATTCATGTGGTGAACACATAGGGTGAACATTGTGTGAGAGCCTCCTCGTGCGTGGAGCTTTTGTGGAGTTCTGGCATTCATGTGCAGATAGGACAGGCAGCCCACAGTGTCCTCTGTGCTCATGCACACTCTGGGACAAAAATGTTGAAACATAAATAAGCAGAAAAACAACAAGTCCACCTTTCTACTATGAGGTGAGGTGACCCCCTGAAGTGAAGTCAGCAATTCAGTTCAAGTGGCATGGTTTGTAAAAGGAATGAGAGAGCTCAAATACTGTCATGGGGCAGAGAGGTCAAAGGTTAGGAGTTGGCTGGCCACATGACATCATCTCACTTTAAAGGACCAACATACACTGGACCCATCGCATGGAATCCACAAATGCTTATAGATGACAACCTCTATTTCTATACATATAAATTATATTGTTATAGTTCTTCTGTCATGTTTCACTGCTTTTCCTCTATTTTTTTCTGTTTCCATTACCAATTTCAATGCCAAGACTTTTGGGGATGCACTGATCTCACGTCATGAGTTCTGATACTAATACAGATAGCCGTTTTGGGTATTGGCCAAAAAGTGATACACCTCCAAACTGCTGAGCCAATGTGCATCACTCAGTCCATGCTACATCGGCTTTCAGCTTACTGCTGTAAACTCAAGATAGCATAATGGAAAATATCTGCCCCTTATCACTGATACCTAATCTAGCTTTTTGAGACAGTATCTGACTAATATTGTAAACTAGGGTTAGAGGGGCAGAGATTACACCGATAACATATTTTCCTAGTGACGGCATAAAAGATCCAAAACATTTACTGGCTGGTATTTAAAAAAAACTCTGTTATGATGTATGAAATAATGTGGTCTAATATCCCTTGATTTCATGTTTTTGGAATCAAAAGCAGAACCCAATGCAGTTATTGTTTTCTTAATTTCATAAATGATGCACATTTTAATGCCTAAGATGAGATGTATATTAGATTGTAATTTGCATGGAATAATGGAGGTTATTATTATTAAAAATACTAAATTAAATACTGTTAAACATTACATCAAATGCAACAATACACAAACAACTTGACATCAGCATTAAATATCAGCCACTGGATGACCTGCTCTCTTATTATTAGGGATGGGTACCTTTCACATTACATTACATTGACTTTCACAATACGGTACTGATGCCCAGTACCCGGTACTCAGGGGTACCAATTTTGGGTACTTTTGAGTGTTTATATAGTAATAAATGATAATTTGTTTAAAAATAAAATACTAAAGTTTTTCAATTTAATATGTTTATTCTTCATTATATAACCTACTATATAGCCTACTCTTCCACTCTGTTACAGTCACAAAGACGTGTTTAGGTACCTTAACATGGTACTTTTTGATTTTACGTGAATAGGTACTCAGTACTACAGACAAAATTCGGTCAGTACCTATAGAAGTATTTAATTCGGTACCCATCCCTATCTATTATCAGTATTGGCTGTTAAAAAACTTATACCTGTAAACCTCTTACTGTGAAGTCTTCTTTGAGTTTAAACAAGAGGGAATACTACTCTAATACATGCATAATTTCTTAAATTATAAACATTTTTACACAAACTGTATATGGAAAACACTGTTAACATTTTTGTAAGCCCTCTGCAGGCCTCACACATGAATTAACCTAAAACCTGTTGATCTTTCTGGGACTAAAGGGGTATGGTGTCACAACGGTTCAATTAATTTGTGATTTTGTTTGGTTGTTACCTGTACAAATTCTCTATGGTAAGAAACATTAAAAATCCTAATAGTACTTCCTGGTTAATTAAGAGAGTAAGGTAAGCTCTCTAGCATAATGTCCAGCTAATTAGAGGTTGATACAGATACTAGGATTAGCATTGGTTTAATTATTTGTATTTAGAACTCTTTCTTTTTTGTGAAAGCACCAACAAACAACCCCAAGCTTGTGTCCCTCATTTGACATCCTCACTAAAAACTAGATTGTTGTTATTTTTGATAGTGTCCTTTCACAGTAGCTATTATTACTGCATGTATTAAAAACAGAAAGAAGTGTCTGCCAGCACTTCCAATTTGATAAGAATAAATCCTGCTCATATGTATTCATGGTCATCAGCAAAGACTGTGGTGTCTGTTTTCACTGCTCATACACCTCTCCATATGTACGAACTCATTTCCTGACATACATAGTTTAATTGTTCACCATCTCTGAGATTGAGGTAAGTGGGGTGTTTCTGTTCCTTGGGGTCTGGTCCTCAGAACAGTTGTTGTCTTCTAATCTTGGAGTTAAGTTTTCTGTAGACTTTTTACACCTTCCCGTCTCGCACAGCTTCTGCAGCAGCTGCAGCAGAGCCACCCGAAGCTCTCGACAGCGCAATGCATACAGCAGTGGGTTGACCGCAGAGTTGACCAGGCACAAGGTGCTGCAGAAAGCAAAGGCCCTCTGTTGGTTGTGTGTTAGCAGCATGGAGACATCAGCCAACATAAAGGAGAGCGCAGGGAGCCAGCAGCTCACCATTATGAGGAGAATCAGCCCAAAGGTACGTGCTAGCCGGATATCCATCCTCATGCGAGCGTGGCCGGTCCCTGCTGCTCCTTGGATGTTGGTCATGGAGGACTCGTGGCGGTGTGCTGTCCACAGAATGAGAGCATAGGCCCCTAAAATAAGAGCCAGGAGCACCAGGATGAAGCTGGTCCAGCAGGCTAGATATCCCTGGTTGATGTAAGGGAAGAGGCGTGAGCAGGGTGGAGTGAGCCCTGTGGGACACCTCCACCCCATCAGGGGTAGGAAAGACATGAAGATGGTGGCGCTCCAGAGGACCAGCAGGCTCAGCATAGCTCGCCGACGGGTCACCAGCACCTTATAGCTGGAGGCCTGATGGATGCAGAGGTAACGGTCCAGAGCAGTGAGCAGAAGACTCCCCACAGAGCTGCTGAAGGCCATTGTGACCCCACCTAGCTTAAAAAGGTAGGCAGTGGGACCGTCCCTGCGGCGAAAGAGGTGGAAGTCCAGAAAGCTGGTGGTGAAGAAGCAGCTGGCAAAGACGTCAGCAAGCGCGAGGCTGCCTATGAAAAGAAATGAAGGCCTCTGCCGAAGAGTGGCAGTAGCTGCGATCACCACCAACACCAGAGCATTTTCCAAGAGGGTGACGGGACCCGCCAGGAAACAGATGGAGCCGATGGCTGTCTTCTCTGCCTGGATGAGAACCATGTAGCACTCCAGATTCTCACATGAGGTGTTAACTGTGAGAGAAATATCAGGTTTAGATATGTTGTATGGATAGATCACAGATGACAAGTGTGTTCAAACTTATTTTGTATTGAAAAGAAGCAAGTTAATTTATTCATATGAAGTTGTATACCTGAGTTGTTCCCTTTGGCTTCTGGGGGTCCTGAAGAAGTGTGAAAATCCCATTCATCCATTTTTGCACTCACTGTTTGGGCCAGTGTTGCTGTGGGATGGTAATAGGATGTAAAGTAAGATCATTTATTTGTAGCAAAATAACAGTCTCTGGGGAGGATCTGCAGCCTCTCATCTTCTAACCCAGGGGTCTGCAACCTTTACTTTCATAAGAGCCCTTTTGCCTCAGCTCACCTGGATTAAATTCATTCAGGAGCCACAGAATCTACTTTATCTTCAAAACAAAGACGAAAAAGTGGAAAATTGTAAACATAGTAAAACTCATGAAAATTATCGAAACTAGATTTTTTTTGTGTTTATAAAATTGTACATGTGATGTCTTGTTTTTTTTTAAATTCAATAAATTTGCAGATATAAAAAATCAAAATAAATATCTAATATCATGCATTTCTTAAATTTGAAAAATTTATGAAATTTCTTCAAATTTTGCAAATAAAAAAAAAAGATATTTAAAATGTAAATAAATAAATAAAATAAAATCCCCAAATTATGAAATCTAAAAATCTGCCAAATTGTCTGAATTTGCAAAAAAAAAGAAAAAAAAGGAATTCAAAGAATTAGCAAAAATTAAAAAAAAATAAACATTTTGAATTTCTATTTATAAATTTTAAAATTTTTGATTAAAAAAAATGTCAAAAAAAAAACATAAAAATGTCCAAAAAATTTTAAACTTTATTGACAGATGTTATGCATATTTAGTTTAATAAAATGTTAAGTCATGATTTTATTTAATGTCAGTGTCGTCAATCATCAATGCCCTTTGTAAGAAAAATGAAAATTCATTATTTTAATAATATTTTTTAAAGCTACAAGGAGCCACTGCAAAGGAGTCAAAGAACCACATGAGGCTCCAGAGCCACAGGTTGCAGACCTTTGTTCTAACCTTATTATCCATGTGCTGGTTTGAAGGGGTGGGGGCATTATGATAACCACAGGCTTTTCTGATTGGCTGCTTGAATAATGCCAAAGGAAGGGTATAGACCAGTGCAGAGGTAGAAGAACACTGAAGCAGAAAAAGCAAAAGCTCCAGAAGAACTTAAAACTACACGTATGTCCTGACCGTGAACAAGAGGATGCAACTACTCAAGTGTTGCAGTCACAGTCGCAACAGCATGTCTCTGACCTGTGACATTTTGAATCTGCAACATCAAATCAAAACCACAATGGTGTAGGACGAAGTGGAAATACTGAAGGAGGGGAAGTTGGCATTGTTTTGCATGTATTTCTATTCAGATCATTCCTGTTGTTGCATCACGGCAGGAGAAAATTTAAACTGTTTTGTGATGTATTCCCAGAAGGTGGGCTACACAAAGAAAGCAGTGGCTCTTTTGCTTCCACATTGTCAGGGTTTCTGTAGCGTGACCAAAGTAAAGCAAAAAAAGCAAGAAATTACATCAAAAATATGATTTTGTAAAATCCCAATTTAATCAAATACTAAAAATTTAATGTGGTCGTCATACAAATACAGCAAGATGTTTTTACATTTAGAGGATGACATAGCTGACTTCCTGTGGAGACACACATGAAATAGATAATGTAATCTCTCTTTGTCAATATTGAACTTGGGGCTTAAAGTGAACATTAACATTTGTGAGTCAAGACGGAAAGTGATTTAGAGGTCACAGCAAACAGGCAATGATCATTACAGTATCTGCTGATGATGCCACAAACAGGATCCTGGTAGATTTATAACAGGTCATAAAACACAAAACTCAAAGAATAAGGGCAGAAACTTTGGCAGAATCCTTGCTTAAATTTAATTATTTATTTATTTTTGGAAATGCAAAACTTTCAACAGTTTGTGACACAAATAAGACTTGAGTGATTGAATATAATGACAGTAACAGGTCATCATATTTATATTTATAAAACTGCCTGAATGAGAGGAACACACTACATAAAGCTCATCATATGGGCTAAGTTAGTCTGCATTTCTTGTAGTTAATTTATTTGCTCCATGGCCATTGCATCAAGCATCATAACACAATTTTTCTGTAAAATCTGAGCATAGAGATAATCATTAACAAAATACATGCAATTTTTAGAATCAGTGGAACAACACAATATAATCAATTCAAATGATAATAGGAAAAATGTCTGAGTGTATCATTATGTGTATTTGCCTACACATATCTTTGTGGCAAACATATGTCCGCTGTTTTTGACAACTTGAAATTTGATATTCAACTCAACGTTCTACATTCACCTTGGCAGTAATTTTAATTTAAGAGCATGCAGAGATAGATATATACTTAAATTCATGCTAATGGCCTGCTTTCATGTCAAATAGGGTGAAGACTGCCCCCTGTTGGACGTAGAGTGGTTTGCACTGTGACAAACTACCACATCAGAGTGTGAAGGTCACCACAGAGATGAACAATTCTCTGCTGAGTGCATCATCTGTATGCAATCAATAGATTAAGCTCAGAGTGGTGTGAGAGGATTTGATTAATGTAAATAATGCAGTGATAAATGGGAGTGGCCACTGATAACTGCTTTGACAAACATAAAATCTACTTTTTACATGATAATAAGCACTGAAAAATGCAAGCACTTGGAAGATTTGATTATTATTTTTTTGCAGCTGTGACAAAAAATAATAAATCACTTCTGGATCGATATATCTAGTAGACTTCACACTGTGTGAGTGATTACAAATCTCATGAGCGCACTTACAAGAATGTTTGCACCAAACCAGGTTACTTTCCCCACCAGTTTCCTGTCGATTGACCTTTTTTTCAGGTTTCTGTAACCAACATGAGACTACTTTTGTGGGAGCAGAGATAAGAACATCAAGAGTAGCAGAAGAATTACTTTCCAGAGAGCTTCCTTTTGACTGAAAGGACAATATTTCTCAATGTGACTGTGAGCTATAAGGGCTCGTGCACAGTGGATATTACACCACCTCAGGCTTCTTCTCCCTTCTGGTTTAAAAAATACATTTTGCTCGACAGAGTAAAAAGCTGTTGTGACTGCCGAGAAACGGTCACTGGTATAAAAATAAGACGGCATTTTCAAGAAAGCTGCAAATAGTTATAGAAATGAATACATATGTCCATTTTAATCACATCTTTGTCGACACACGCATTAAAATATGGTGTAGTAACACTCTTGAGTCACTGTTGCACCCTGCCTCTTTGTTGCAAAATGAAGAAACTGTTTTGCCAGAGGAATAAGAACAGACGTGATATTTTTAACTTCTTAGATGATTTGCAAATCTATTCTACAAAAAGACAAACATACAAATCAAGGAACTTATTTCAAATAACTTTGATTAACTTACCTTTCTTCCTGTCTGTGTTTTTTCTTGTTTTTGTTTTCCTGTTCGAGTCAAGTCTCTCAGCAAAATCAACCACAGCAAGACCACATAGACCTGCAGATCTGACTGGTGGTAAAGAGCGCGAGTGAGGGGAGAAGATAAGGTGGGTGGCACTGATGACAGAAGAGAGAGGGGGAGGGAGGGATAGACAGAGAGATAGACAGAGAGAGATGAAAGAGCCCCGGGGTTATTTTAAATACAGCTGGAGTCTGTGATGAAATACAGTAAAGAAAATGCTGTTTCATTATGATTATATACATAAAAAGAGCACTGGACTAAAGAGCTTTACCATAAACAGCATAAAGACTGCACACCTATGACTCCAGTTGTGCCCTAAGTAATGCTTTTCAAGCAGACCTGTCAGCGTGGACTCATAGGAGCAGAGCACTTACCCTGGGTGTTAAACGTCAGGTGTGAAAAATATGTCGATACTTAAGGGATGAAAAACACACCAAACACCCCTGATGTGAAAAATACAGTAACCTTCCAGGGCAAGGCAAATATATAAGTAAAGCACATTCTATATACAAATATGTTTTCACCACAAATAAGAAAACATTCAAATAAAAATAAAACAACATTTTTTGAGGAACAGAAGATTAAAATATTGAAACAGAGATGCTGGCTATATGAATATATGAAGGTCCATGTTAATGATGTACCTGTCCAGAGCAGCATCAAACTGAAACTGCACTCCATTAAAGAAAATGTCCATGCTGTTAGCAATAATTTGCCAAATTGCTACTCCACAGTAAAGAATAGTTTCTCTTAGGCTCAAACTCATAACCTTGTTTGACAATTCATAGTTCTTTCCACTAAATCATTCCTGTTTGTGCAGCAGCAAGTGTACCCTTCCACTTCTTCAGCTAATTATTCACCACTTATCTTCATCTGACAGAGCATCACACAAACACGCAACGACACCACTTCCTTGTTAAATTGCATAATTTACACTATTCTTATAACACACCGCATGAATTGTTACGAAAGACTTCAACTGACAACTTATGTACAAAAAAATGACTCAAAAAAGGATAAGTGTTGCGTCTTTAACTGCACTGTTAATAAAAATTGTTGGAAGTGCTTTAAAAAAAAGACGTCTTAATTTAAATAGTGGACAGATGAACAGTTTCTCATGCAAATATGAGACTCAAACACAAATAAATCTCTTAGCTGCTCCAGCACATGAGAAACATATCAACACATTTACTTTTACAGTTTCAAATTGAAATGGTTTGTTACCTAGTACACACTGACTACTGCAAAGGCTGTTTGTTTGCAAGCGGGTTGGGTTGTTATTCTGCTTGCAAGACAGCAGGGGGCAATGCTCAGCAACCACTAACTACAGGCCACAGTGAGTGACCCAGGGACCTGGGTCTCTGAGACTCTGGACATATTTATGGCCATGTTTTTGTTTTTTTTAGGTCTCTATTTCTCTTTATGGATAAAAATTAAACTCTAAAAGCAGTTCCATCTTCAATTGAGGTCGTTTAATTTAGAGTAAAACCCCCTGGAAAGAGTAAAGAGAGTACATCATTAGTGTTATGACAGATTAATCAAGCTATAAAATCACACAATCACCTGAGGCATCCTGAAATGCATGAGCAACTTATTTTAGCTTGTCACTTCAGGGGAAAGTATGCTTAATAGAACAGAAAGTAGGACTAACAAATCTTTCAAAATGACAACACACAGAAGTAGGTCAGGAAGGGATATTTGGGGTGAGTTTCAGTCAGGTAATGAATTACTATTTGTAATAAGAATAAATATTTCTGCATCCTTTGATATGAAAGTGAAATGGTGTGCTGATTATGTTGTCTCCTTTGCTGAGCTGATCCTCGCAGAAGGCCAGAGGCAGGAAATGTGATTATAGCAAGCAGAGCAGCTTCAATAAGATTTCTTCTCTGTCACTGCCAGACCAGGTGCATCACAACAGAGCAGAACAGGACAGAAGAAAGCCGGAAATGTTTAATTATTAGTTGGATTACATCACCCTGTTACACAATCCCTCTTTTTTTAGAAATCGGCCTGGACGCAAACATGATACAGCTCGCTGTGCTGTTTCAGGAGGTTTCAGGCAGAATCCATTAATCAAATTTCCTCCTCCCATTTCCAGACCACCAGACCTTCAGACAGATGTATCAGATCACTGATGTGATAAGAAAAAATGAATAGTAAAAATTGAATTACTTCATGCTAAATGTTTTAATAATGTATAATTATTTCCCAGGCTTCTTGAAATAGTATAACTGGATAATAAGTTATTAATAAATGGTTTAATTATTCATGCAGAAATTAAATTAGGAATTTAAAACTTCAAGAAATGAAAACCAAAGCCTGAAGGCATAAATTAAAAGACCCTAAGAAACAAACATTGATCTTAATTTAGTACGAGATAAATACACAAGAACAACCTCTTGAGAATCTTTTTATTCCAATGTCTCGTTATCTTTTTCTTTTTAAACCAAATCTTTTTAAAATCTTAAAGCGACAGTGTAAAACCTTAAGTATGTGTAGATTTTGAAGCCCTCTGTGGAAAAAACAGTAGGTATTCTCCCTGTGCTGATCTTATCCAATGAATTTTTAGTCTGATGGAAAAATCAGACTGATTTCATCAAATTCATACCCACTTTGCTGTGAGGTATATAAACAATGGCTGTTCTTGCAGTCTGCTGTAGCTCAAACTGTTGCCAATATACTTGCTGGTCACCTTGAAAGTAAGAATCTTCTACAGCCAAAACAATTTGGGTTAAGACCAAGATTTTCAATAGAGATGACAGATTGTTAACTCACTCAAGCAATAAAAGAGTCTCTTTCAAAGGGATTACTTCATTTAGAGGGTGTTTTAGTGCTAAAAGGTGTAGTGTATAGCAGTTGGCAGCATTTCGCCACACAGACATGGTGAAAATGTGGTATAATATTTAAATATGTATGTGGAGTACCTTTAAACAAATAAACAATAATCTCAATAAAACTTTTGTTTTCTTTTATTAGGTTAGAAAAGTCTTCTTATATTTACATTACTGTGGGTCCTGTTCATGGAGGTAGACATAACAAACAGCCATGTTTGTCTACAGTAGATTTTGTGGGACAGAAAGAGCAACATGTGGTTTTATGAGCGTGGTTGCTGGTGTTCAAATCAACCTGGAAGTTAGGTGAAGAAGAAAAGAGGGGTCCGTTGTTGTTTTTACAGAGCAGCACATGAGACTGGAGCAGAAAGGATCTGTCATAGTCGAGGAAACATCCTGTTCCTGTTCACCCAAAAGCATAATCAGAAGTACAAACCTATAAAAACAGAAGTCTTTCTATTAATCTTGAAATTACACTTTGTCAGTATTCTCTAATCTTATTCAAAAGTCAAACCATAATCTTACCTTTTTTTAATTTGAGGTTTTGCTACCTAACCAGTCAACTGGCATCCCTGCTATCTATGAGGAAGTGTTCAGAGGAATGTTTAGAGCTCTTCGCTGCACAGGTGTCATCATCAGAGGCATGATTCAGAATCTGATTAGTCTATTTGGGCTTTGTCTATGCAGTGTCTTTCTCCCACATCTACTCTGCTGCTATGAATATGCAAATGTTCACCAAACAAAAATCAACAGAAAACTGAAAAACTAAAAAAGAAACAATTCCTGATGTTCAGAGTGTGGTCAAATTTAACAGAGGCTTTTTGTTTAGAAATTAAGGCTTATTTGAATTTCAGATGAGGAATGTATAGAAGACTTCTATACCTATCTATATCTATCTAGCCCAAGTGGCAACCTCCAGTCCAAAAATATGGGTTAATGCAGAAGTGCTTAAGTATGCAGGTTTCCAGGTGTCCACGTCAGACTGGCTCTGGAAGTACCAGAAAGTACCAAGCCAAAAGCTGCGTTTCCACCAAGCAGTCCGGGTCGGTTCAATACGGTTTGGCTCGGTTTTGTACAGTTAAGCCAGATCCCGTTTGCGTTTCCACTGCAAACTGTGCTCTCTCGTGGTGAGCGGCGTGTAAGCCGGATGCCGCAATAGAGCGGATGGATTCAGTCTGGCACCCATACGAAAGGGTCCCAAAAAGTAGGCCGGCTTGTCTGTGCTTTTGGGGATCTGTTCTGGGATAAGTCAGTAGAAATGCCCCAAAATGCGCTGTACCAAGACGAACCGGTCTGCTTGGTGGAAACGCGGCTAAAGAAGCCGTTTTCACAGCAGAGATAAACATGTTTACTGCCTGGTACAGCAAATGACTGCAGTCTGAATAACTGATTGCTTTTGGCATAAACTGTAAGGAGAGTGTATATATATTCTAACTTGGCAGTTTAGAAGATATCTATATGGCCACTTTAACCAGTCAGAGGCACAGCTCAGCTGATTGACAGGCGGATGCCTTAAAGCTGTTGGTAAGGAGACTCAAAGCCTGCTCTACTTCCAATATAGCGCCAGCCGACTATTTACTTTACAGCTCTGTTTCAAAAACATTTCATGGAGACCAGTCTCACCTTTTACTTTACATACTCTTGCAACTAAACAAACAGGCTCTCTGACACAAACTTGGTGCATGATACACTGTACAAACAATGATTTAACAACACACCAACTCTTTGTGTTTTTTCAACGGGTGGGATCCAAACCAAAAAGGAGGTGTGCAAACTTATTTTACTATGTAATACAACAGTTTTCATGTGCTTTTAAGTAAAATTACAGGCAACAGAAGAGTTAAGAGTGAAATTTAATGAGAAGAAAACCACTGACACAGTTTAAGATTTTTAACACACATTTTAAGAAATGAATGAAACTGAAGTAGGTCTTTAAACAACTGTTTCTTGAAATCATTGCATCTTAAAACTGTGGTAATTGCTTAACTGTGTTCATTTATGTATATATTAATCATATACCCAAAATACAGGATGTTGTTCATTGAATCTTAAATATATTGAGTGCAATGTGATAAAAAGTTGTACTCCTTTATGTACTCTACCTTCAAGCTCATTTGTGTGTGGTTATGTCACTGTGCCCCAACCAGTCTAGAAAAACTTGGCAACAAAAAGGAACCGTTTTATTTGATTGCATTATACAAGGTCTTTGAAATGAGCCAAACTTTCTGCTGAGTAGTGTGAAACCATTTGTGCTTCTGATCCTCCCACTGTGTGGGTGTGTTCTTGACACTTTTCTTTTCAAATTCATGTGAAACTTTGTTGCTTGTTTCCACTATTTACACCCGGTAATTATGCTAAATAATCTACAAGACAGAGAAACAGAGACGGACAAGTTTCAGCACATCAATCCTGTGTAAGAGAAAAAATAGACCTGGATGCTTTTTCATCTCATGTGTTGAAGATATACTCCATTACACTGTATTGAATTACCAACGGTTTATTTACTAGCTCCCTTCCATGTTTATGTAATCCTCCACAGCCAGTCAAATATGGAGATTTTTCCACCTCCTATCTACTGTACAACCTACAGAAGCCTCTGGGTGACCTACTTTCCATACATAGCTGACTTTGGGCACACCCCCATTCAAAGGTTGCCTTAGTTTGGGGAGTGTCTTTCCAAGGCCTTCAGCTGCAAGCTCTGACACAGACGGGGTTGCGAAACTGTTCTAGAGTTCAGGCACTTTAAACAAGCAGAGTGCGAAGTAACGTTGACCGTGGACTTAGATTCAACCGGCTAGTTGTTTGGTATTCTTCAGACTTTGACCTGCTGACTACTTTGAAAACAAGTTACAGGCCGTTGTGACATACATGCCAGTTGAGTCGGAAAGTGAGGGAAGGGGGCGGGGGGAGGGTTAAAAAGCAAACTTGAGATAGTACACAAATCTGGTGTCAGAAGGTGAAAAGACACAAAGAATAAAGAAATCAGACATAATAACCTCCATTAAATAACAATGCAACAAAAGTATGACCCAACCAACCAGATCCAACTATGTGACCCAAAACTAATTGGGTTGTGAAGTCAGAAAGTGCCTGAAATAGCCTAACTTTTAATGGCTTAAACAGGCCACACTAGGCCTCAGCCTGCTATTACCCTTACCTGCATGCTACTGTCTTTATTTAGATACCAAACACACATCTGCTCTAATGACACTAGAGGCTATTGTAAACCATTTGGCTCCTGGTTAATTCAAACAAACGTCAGAGGCAGTAAAGTTACCACCTAATAACCCCAAAGCCTGACCCAAATGTTTACGAGACTGTGTCTTATTGACTGTGTTAAACTGACTAGTTGTTGTTTTTTAACTGTTGCACCATAAAACCCAAGACAAATTCTTTGTAGCGTAAAAATTACTCGGCATTACACTGATTTTGATTCTGATTTTGTACAAAGCAATGGCTTGATCATACTGGCAATCTAGACTTTAAGTACACATTGTTCATATAATATTAACTTCAAGAAAATATATTTCGTATATAATTCGCTACCTTGTTTTCCCTATAGCTTTTTTTTTTTTTTTTTTACCAAAACGGTAAAGAAAACAATGGGATTGCAAAGCGATCAGTAAGGCATGGTGCTTTTATATTGTTATAGCTTAAAAACAGAAGAAGATGGGGGGATGGGCTGTCGATCCTACAAACAGATTGTGTATCATCACAGCCTGTTGAAGCTGTTTTTCACTCAGAACCACAAGGTTGAATCGTAAAGTGAACCTGTGGTGGCTTAGTATTTATGTTAGGGAATGAAAACTGGGGACGGTTACCGTAGGTTAATTTCAGTGAGAGGCTAACATTACATAATGTTTTTATTTTTAAATTTTGTTACTTGAAGCCATTCCTTCACACTCCTTTCTAGTGTGGGCAATATTCCATGTGATATACCATCAAAATGTCACGTTTTTAATGTTTTAAAACGTCTGTTTTCGGTTCCTTTCTCACTTCTCTTTCAGGAAATACCCCGAGCTCCAACAAAGGAAAGGAGAGGACTGTAAGCGATTGACGTCACCAGTCTGGCAACAGGCGTGAATGCGTCTGGATTTCTCGTCATTGATTGGCTGGTACAATTTGTTCTCCCTACCTGATTGGACAGACCTCGGTTAGCCCCAGCTACATATCTCTGCTGAAGATTCCATTTTGTTGCAATTCAGACGGAGTCGGGAGAGAGACTGAAGTGGCCTATACGGCCACTTTTACACCGCAAAATACTCAGAAGGCGACGGATTATCAGGAAATATAGCTTTGCTGTAATTCTAACATAGTCTGTCGAAGGATTTCAAAGGCATATCTCATACTTAATTCGGAAGGGGTTTCAACAACCGAGCCTGAAGAAGTCGGTAAGTGATACAGTTTAGTTCCTCGTCGCCATATTGAGTCTAGTTTCTTTGTTTTGGTTTTGTGCCAAAGTAGTTTGACCGAAATTGTGAATGCTGTTCTATTTACCTTTAAGAACGTAATAGTTGTTGCAGAACGATCACCTGTATCGAAGTTATGGCTGTTAACTATTTTTCCTGTATTAAAAATGCTTGTTTTACAAGACTAACGAAACTGCAGTGAAGCTAAGGTTGCGCCCGAACAAAACTGGAATATAGTGACGCAGTTTTCTTATCTATCCTACTACAGTAGGCACGATATATTTCTTCTGGCATTATGGTAGCAGAATCATAATCCTAGTTTTAGCAGTTTTTCATTCTTGTCGGTCCAGATGTGGTGACGCACTATGAAATGCACAACCCCCTCCTGGAAGAAAACAACACCCGAACGATTTTTTCCCCCTTCTGTTTTGACAATTTAGCAACTCTAGCATCGCTTGAAACAATGTTATTGTTATTTTTGGTGTATTAGGTTTCTTCGACTTCTTGGAGCACCGTGTGCCGAGGTGAATTGATGTTCAGCTCGGCTTCACGACAAAACAACGTTCATAGGCACATGAAAACCTCAGACCTTGCTGGACACCAAAGTGCAGAGAGAAGTAGATTGAGAACTACTTCAAGGACCTGGGGCCCGATCGGAGGCGAAAGATTGAAGAGAGATCTCTGTGTCGTCAACTTTCTCACAACAAAGAGGTGAGCTGGGGCTGTTTTGCTCTTCAGTTGTGGGTGGGGGAGGGGCGGCGCAGTCGGGAGTCTGGTGATTCTGCACGTAACGCCGTGAGCTTGTTTTCATTCAGAGACTGCGCAAGTGTGTGCGTGCACTGTGAAAGGATTAGCCTTGTTAGGTTCACCCTGTCAATAAATAGAATAACACAGCGGGGAAACACAATTAATCCACTTGATGTCCGTTATAGTTGATGGTAATTGTAATGTTCTTGCTGTTTAGGTGACACGTAGAAAGGCAATATGGGAGGTGGAGAGAGATACAACATTCCAGTTTCCCACCCTGAGCGCCCTCTGCCCAAGAAGAACCATCAACTTGGGCGTGCCAAGCAGAGAAGCCGTGACCAGAATGGAGCAGCAGCATCTGCAGGTGTAGGGGGCCTGCACCACCATGGCCACCGCCGGAGCGACAAAGGCTTGTCCTACCATAGGTCTCCAGAGGCGCGGCAGGCCGTGTCTGCAGAGAAGAATGCTTCTGTCCGTTTTGCCACCAACTATGATCAGAACTGGGAGGGTGCAGTGTCTCACCTTAACACACTCCTGGCCACCCAGGGGAGTCCGAGCTATGCAGGGCCAAAGTTCAGTGAGCCACCCTCGCCTAGTGTTTTGCCCAAACCCCCAAGCCACTGGGTGTCCTTTCCAATGGGCTCTTGTGATAACAGGGAGATGATGACCTTCCAGCTCAAAAGTCTCCTCAAGGTGCAGGCCTAAGAGGGAAACCCGTTGCTATCGTTGAAAAGCCAATCAATGAACTGGGACCCTATCGAAGGCGCCCACCTCCCAGGAACATCTCGGTGCTGTAATCATTTTAGCTGTTTTTAGGTTTACCTCAATGAGTGTTTCAGGAGACATTTTCAGCAACATTTGCTGAGAATGTTTGTTATGAACACATTTTTTTTAAAACAATCGTTCAAGGTATTACAGTTCACTGAGCCTTGCTGGTTGGTGGTGCTGTTTGTGAGGTCTTTTTCTCTGTGACTAATGACAAACTGGATATCCTTTGTACTTCTATTTTGTTTAGTTCTTTTTTTGTTGGCTGTTAAAGCAGATTAAGTGTTCTTTTCCACCTAAACAAGGGTAATGGTACAGATCAGGATAATTCCCAACACTTTAAAGTCCATTTCTGGGGACAGATATGTTCCTTCGTTAGTTTAAATGAGCCTTTAGACTCATCTCTAAAGATTCAGGTGCTAAAGCAAAATCATATTTGTAGCATTTTTGACTAGGTCCACCTCTTATTCCTTACACCCTTCTCCTTGTTTGGGATAAAAGATACACTCAGCTGCAGTTCTGCAGGGAAAAAGCTATCTTACTAGATATAATAAGCTGTAGTGAGTAAGTATAGGTCAAAAGTATAACCTCAACTGAAGGGTAATAAGAGACCACGGCACACTGGCCTTTGACTGTCAACTCCTGTACCTTTTTTATTGCGCTGTGCGCACATGCACTATGGGAGTTGAACTAGTCTGAGACCAAACACTCTATCATAGCATTATTTTGTACAAGTCCTTTATGTTGTGATTGAAAGATGTGTGAAGAACTGTTTGTAACCAAAGCAAAAGTTTTGCGGTATTTTATTTTTCTTGGACATCCTTTGTGTGGCAGGTGGTGTTTCCATCGCCACTTCAACCATGCCAGCCGTGTGATGAATGGGATTGTGCCCCCTGGGTCACTTCTTATGTTTTTCCAAACTGTGCTGTGTGAAGTCCAGACTCTGCCTGTAAAATACAGTGCTGCAGCTTCAACATGCGGAAGAGGGCCAGTGCTTATGTGTGTGAATGTTGCGTTTCACTATGAGTCACGTGAAGTTGCCCTGTTGGCTGCATGCATCTGTACGCAAGCTAAGGCAGAGCTGAAGAGTGTTCTGCAATAAGTGGCCCAGGGGTCTTGACATCGGGCAGTTGATGTTTACAAAACAGGTCTCAATTGTTGACCACCTGATTATTAACAGACCCTCTTTGCCTCTGCCCCTGATTAACACTTTTGCACTGCAATCAGAAGTTGTTTTTGATGAGTTACAGACCAGAATGCTATTGTATTGATGGAGGCGTGATCGACTATCCCTATGGATTCTCTATTTTTGTGATTCAATCCTATATTGAGGCTCTTTATTTCCCTTCGCAGAATTGAAGCTGCTAATAGCTGACCTAAAGACAACAAACAAAGTAAGAAAGCTCGTTAGTGTGTTCGAGAGCCATGTAAATAATAAAATGTATAAAGTTCTTGTAGCATATGTACATTTACAGGCCATGTTTGAGGCCTGTCTGACAAAAGTATTTTTAGTAATAACACTGAATGTATAAGACATGCTAAGGACATGTCTTGACTTCAATGTCTTGACTTCAATACTGAAGAATATTTTTGTTAAAAAAAAACAAGAAAAGATGCCCACAGCATTTGTCAGAACCCCTGCACTGTTATCTTTTCAGAGATCTTGCACATGTTTTTTATTGTTTTGTATAACACAGTGCAGGGTAAAATGCTAAATGCAAAATCAGAAAATCTCAATTTGACCCCAAAGGAGACTTGCCTATGTTTGGATATGAGTTTGAATGTGCTTACAGCAAGTAAGCGTGATGCTCTTAAACTTGCGTTGACCTGTTGTGCCTATGTTTATCCCCATGCTGAATATGACTTTGTTTCGTTTGGCAGCCATGCCACCAATTTAACCAAATGTTTTCATGAGAACCATCTTCACTTCTCAGCTGTTCTTCCGCCAGCTGACAACTGAATTTGGTTGCAAGCTGTACAACTACTTCTTGTTTTGTTTTTGATGTACAATTTTTTTTTGTCACCCTGATTGAATTATGCATGGCAGTCTCCTTTATTCTAAATTCTGAAACATGTAACTAATTGGCTCTTAATTAAGTCCCCCATGAAATGTCACCAAAGCTGAAACGATATTGCCCTGTTTAGAATTGGTATAATTGGTGTTTAAAAAAATGAAATGTGAATGAACACACTGTGAAATGAATTGATGACAAATTTTAACAAAAAAAGAAAAAAGAAATAAATCCCTTCCCCTCCCCCCATTTCTGTCTCTGTCTCAGTATATTCATAAAGGTTTTCCAAGGATTAAAGTGTGTTCTGAGGTATCTTGGAGAATTGTCGATAGAAGAAGTGCTTTTACTTTAATTTATATGAAAATACTTAATAATTAGTCAAGAAATCCTTAGTAAAAATAACCTGGTACCATTGAATCTATAAAGTAGACTTCTATAAGTCTAACTTCGGCCAAGTGTAACAACACTTTTTGTGCCTCCACTGCAATGAATCCCCATGTAATGCCGTGATTTTGTTTGTTAGATTTAAGTTGACTGGAAAGGTACTTACTTTGAACACTTATAACACTCTATAGTCTTAAGTGCACTCTTTAAGATGGACTTATTTTACCTAGGTGATAAACACCTCACTGATCGTTTCAAAACATTGATGCCTATCAACTTTCCAGCCCTGAGGTGTATGTTACAGGAAAGACCATCATGGCTGTTACACAATCTCAAAAACAGAATTTATTTCACTGTGTTTTGCACTAGGAAAACCAGATTAAAAAAGTGAAGCTATTCTTTTCTTTTACCCATGGACTTTTCCCTAGTGGTTTCACCCCAGCAGTACCACCACATACATAAAGCTTGTTTGGTACATATTATTTCAAAGTAGCTTTAAAAATCTAATTAGATAGGACATAATGATCATCATTATCTGAGCCAGAATTAGAGAAACACATTATTTTACAAATAGAAATAGTCAAAGGACAATATGCATAAATATATCTCTGGTGTCAATTAAAAGTAAATTACAGTCAAGTAGAAAAAGGAAATGATTGAACTGATTGCTACTTTCCAAAATTTGATACATTTTACATGCACACATCCTTTTAAGACCACAGGCTTCTTGCGTGGTGTGTGTCAAATAGCTTTTTGCACCTTTGAGTATGAACGAGAGAAAGGGATGAGGGGGGTTGAGCTCGAGCCAGGTCATAGATGGTAGTGTGCCCTCTAGTGGTAAGTGTATGTAGTGCAACACTTTTCATGATCAATAAATATATTCTTACAAACAGTAAAGTTCACTTTAATTCCAAACAATATGATTTACCTTCCTATTTTTTTTAAATATACATATACATTTTATCTTTTAATGATTTTGCTCTATTCATTCCCTCTTTGTATGTCATTTATATAGTAATAGACCTATGCAGGATTCAAAGTGTGTTCTGACACTTTGCTTTTACAGTTTCAGAATAAACAGAGACAATACAAAAACAGACTAACACCAGACTGGCAGTTGTAAAGGTAATTACCACGCAACTTACCTGCCTTAAATGAAGTACTTCTAAAGGACTTTTATTGTCTCACAGCTTGTTTACACCTGCAACAAAGTCTTATGCTTATTGTCTTGGTGGTATTAGCAGTCGTTATTTAGGCTAATGTATCCAGTGATTGTTATCTCTAACAGAAGTCAGTTGACAGAATAATCTCCATGCCCTGTGGTGAGCTGTGTCAACATTAGGCAGGTAGCCTGGGAATATGCTGTAGCTATAATTGAGTTAGTAAGGAAATTGTTTCTAACTGCAATTTCTTAGTGGCGAAATAACGATTTTATTTGACGGTATGCTCTTGTGTGAAGTAAAATACAATATTTTAAGGAGAGAATGAAGTAAAAGTTACACAGCCTGCCTTTTCAGGCCTATTCATTGTGTGTCCGCGATGATAAATGTAAGCTAACTGAGTTAGCATTATTAGCTTGACGTTTTCCTCATGTGTGCAGTGTTAACACATGAGTTAGCAAAATGACGTTCTGAGAAATATGATATTTTGTCTGTTGCTTTACATAAGTTTTAATTTCAGTGATAAAAACAGGCTTTTGACGATGAATTTCCTCAAATTCTCTCCGAAATGACAAAGCACAGCAAGGTTTTTAAGCAACACTTTTATTAAATAGACATTGGTTTCTTCACTGCCAAGGTTGGCCTACATCTTCTTGCTCCTCCTGACCAGAGTTGTTGAGCCAATGGTCATAGTCTGGAAACCAATAACAGAGAAGAATATGTCAGAAAAACTCAAGAGAATGCTTTTATTATCTGTGACATTTACTGTGTGTGTACCTCAATCATCTCTCCTCCCTTGATTTCCTGGACGTGGGTGGACTTGCCAGTGTTGCAGACTAGTTTGCCACCCTCCATTTTGACCACACACTGAGGTTCAAAGAGGAAACAACATGTCAAACAAAGACTCCAAAACAAGTCCCAGATCAAAAAATCTCAAAGCAGCAGAGTTTAGGAGAAAACTAAAATGACAGACCTTGATTATTTTGCCGTCCATGGTGGTGATGTCAGCCTCCTTGCCGATGGTGAAGGAGTTGGTCACAGTCTTTCCAGGGGTCTTTGAGGTGACAGTGAAGTCATTGCCGCTCTGCTTGATCTCAGTTATTGGCTTGATGTCCTTGGCCATCTTGATGACTTCTGGAGGAAGTTCTGTGCACACCCCACAATGTGTTTTTGGTCAATCAATGCAAAGAATTAAAAACTGAAAACTCAATAGACTTCTCTCTTTTTTCGTTCTTACCCAGAGCCTTCAGGAACTCCTCGATGTTCTCCTGAGCGTAGACCTGCCATGTTCCATTGAAGTCCATGTTTCCTTAAAGATTGGGGTTCTCCTTCACCAAGGTGGGCTGGAGGCTGTGACAGCTGTGTGAAGCTCAACACAATGTGGAGGATGTGACTGTGGGGCTGCTCCTCTTATACAGGTACTATGTCTAATGAGTAACAAACCCCTCTGTAGTAATCACTGCTGTTTGAACAACCTGAAGTTCAATTACTCCTGTTTGACCAAACCTTAGCGTCCAATAAAAATGGATTTAGATGTTGATTTTTGTCACATGTTTTTAAGAAGCTTCACTGATAAGAAATGTGAAGAAATTGAACTATGTGCATAAAATGACACAATGATCAAACATTGCCTTTAAACTCATATCCATACATAGGCACTCATGAGTTTAGTGTGGATTCTATTGGACTTTTATTTACTGTGAATTTCCCCATTGAGATATAAAATCCTCTCCATAAAGAGACCGGGCTGAATCAGCAGCTGAATAAAGGTGCATAAAAAAGAACGAAACCTGAATACCACATATTAAGATTATACCAATCAATGAATTTGTGACTTCAGGAGCAGGATATGTTCTTTTCCTGATCAAGTAATAAAATAACCTTAACCAGGTGACTGTTGCTCATAGCAAAACAAAATTGGCCTTAACAAAGTGTGCAGAATGGAAGGATGGTACTGGCTTTCAGCTATACTGAAAAGTATCAGATGAGACATGGAAGTGCAGTAAAACATTATGAAGAAAATGACCCAGTGTGCCATTAGATAGTTATAGTTAAGACAACAATAATTATCTTACAGGCTGTGGAGACAATGCATAAATGTACTTCAATCCCAACAGCTCCTGTAGTGATGAGGTTGCATGCACACATTAGGATGCAGATGCATTTAATGCATCATGGTTTAAGCCTGAATTATGTAACATGCACCTCTATGTGCACCACTACAACCACACTTGCGTTTACATTCATTTTGCATTTTGATGTCTTAAGTCAGGGTTACTCCAGAGACTTCTTTACAACCCTCTTGTCATATAAACCTTTTACAAAAAGTGAGGAATTTTGTGTTGGGTGGATTATTTCTTAATTGTAACAATGCCCCTCAGATATTTTATTGCTGGAAAGTCTTTATGTTTCTCTTTTAAAGGGGCTACATTTGTAAGAAACATGCATTTGTGGGTTGGGAAATTTGCCAGTTCTTCTCTGCCAATGCCAAACAGCTTTTACTGCAAACATGATTCTTACCTGTGCTAAGTTTATCTACATTACAAAATAGGCAATAAAGTGCTTGTTAAAGGCCTCACTCTGGCCTGCACCAAGTCCCCAATATCTCCTTTAATGACATGTTATAAGCAAAAATAGCTGCTTTATTAAGCACATATTGATTTGAATATCACATTTTTATTTCTGACATACAGATTGCACTTATTTCTTAACAAGAAATATGTTTTTATTTTGTATAAATGTAAGGAATTTGTAAATATATTTGTACAAAATAACATCACATCTGATTTGCAGTTGCTGCTCAAACCTTGTTTTTTTATTGAAATATGACCACAGACTTTTTGCACGTCTGCAACCTTTCTGCAGAGTGCCATTGAACCTCCTGAGGTGACTCTACCTAACTGACTGGGGCCCTGTAGTGGGGTCAATGACACCACGGACTGTTTGTTTTCACAGTGCAAGACAAAAACTCTGATTGCAACATCACTAAAAAAAGAAATCGGCAGTCCATTATGTTCTCTATGAGGAGAAGAAAAGTGATTTGGGTTAAGATATACCACTTAAATGAAGCAGTTCTTAACACTTGAGAAACAGTTATTTGAAAGTGCTTTATTTGCTTCACACAAAAAGGATGATTTATCAAATGCATCATCTGGCAAAAGGACAAAAGTAGCAACAAGGCCATCAGGGTAAGAGGCAAAATGTAGTTTAACAGCAGCACAAGTACAGAGGAGCAGTCAGTAAACTAAAACTGTAACATCATTGAAGTATTTTGAAGTCACTGTTGAATATCTGCTCGTGCTTTCAGTTTTTGATTCATTGAAAGGAGACTTTTTTCATTCTACAGTTTGCACTATTTAATTTAAATGGAGAAAAAAAAGTCAACTCTTCTAAATGTTAACTTAAGTTCACTAACACCCTGTAAGGCCACCATCCCTCCATCACTCCATCTATCTATCTATCCTTTCCTTAGCAAAAATGTCAGCCTTCATGTGTTTTCTGATCAACTTTTTTCATCCTAACTCATAATCACAGCGTGTGCCGGCGGCTTCTCCCCGATCTTGTAAACACTCACTGTCACATCAGCAGTTTCAGAGCCGCACTTGTTACGCACAAAGATGCTATATTTCCCAGAATCTTCCATTTTGACATTGTGCACGGTGATGGTGCTGCATTTGGGCTCCTTAGTGATGGTAAACTGGACCTCATCGACTATCTCTCTGTCGTTCCTCAGCCAGAAGATCTCCGGGGCTGGATCACCGTCAATAAAGCAGGTCAGACACAAAGACTGAGGAGAGGAGGTGTTTATGATTGAGAGTAAGACAATTACGTTATAAAACAGTTAAGAAATGAGACTAAATATAGATGTCATACCTTCCCCTCCATGATGGCCACCACATCAGGGAGACCTTTAGTCACTTTAGCCCGATCTGAAACAAACCACACAACAGTAACTCCCTCTGACACCCACTGTTACAATCCTTTAATCTTTGTTGAGAGCACAATAACACGTAACCCGCTACTCACTTTTCTCAGCGATGGCTGCCTGCCTGAAGGAGGAAAACAAAGGGTCAAATCGATGCGACACCGCACAGGTCAGGACACTCATACTGTGTCAAGATGCTTTCAGTGCACCGTTTTCTGCTAATGGCCTGTTCCCTCTGACTTCTACGTGTTTTTGTTATTTTCACAGCAAGCCATGCGTCATTTAGAGCATCTAGTGTTGCACTTACTTTAACCTCTGGTGCTCCAGTATGGCGTCAGCGAGAGCTGTTGATAAAATACTGACATTAGTTTGCAATCAGACCATTACACAGTCTCAATATTACATTTTAAATCCTCTAAAATTTCACTCACCTTGTCCAGACAGCTCAAGGCAGCGTTTGTGTGTCTCTTTCCCATCAAACATCTCTAAAGTGTATTTGCCTTTGTCATTATCTGTTGGATTACGAATCTCAATCCAGACCATGTCCATACTGCTGCCGGGCTTCATCCTGGCCTCCTGATCGATCCTCTTCTCCCTACAGAAGAAAGAAGAGTTCCTATTTGCTCTTTGCTACACGTGTGCTGTAGAAACAAGCACACAATGTCGAGATCTTTACCAGAAATGTGAGAATTTTGCTGTTACCCTTGAGGAAATATCTGGTCAAGACTTAAATTTTGAAGGGATAATCTTCCCCATGACTTTGGCAGACTGCAATACACAAGGTCACTGCTTTCCTCTCTTCTGTGAAAGCTATTTGTGTATCAACCAGCAGATGGCGCTGGCAACCTTTCTTTAGGAACAAGAATCCTCCGACCATGTCAGAGTTGTGTTTCATACAGGGTGTATGTCACAGAATGGGAAATGAAGAGACAAGCTTAAAGACTGTATTCTGTCTTGTAAAATCATGTCAGTGAAAGAGCTCTCATTTATTTTTTTCTATTTTCTTGGGACTGTTTGTGCCACAAAATGACATATCTAGAAGCAGGTGAATCCCACAAACACACAGCCTTCAATCTCCCTCCTCAAAGAGCTTCAACCTTGTGCAACACTAGCAGACAGTAGATGAAATAATTCATTTAAACTGATCAAAATTCTTGAAAATAAGATGTAATTCTTGTTAAACTTTGATTCACATTTATCAAAAGTTCAGACTTGCATCTGGGATATCTAGATCTGGTGTGATGAACCGGTTGTCCAGATGTGCTCCCAGCTGCCACATACGACATTTGCATGCAGACATTAAGATCCAGCTCCTCTGTCACATTTAGCAGCTGAACTCATTAAAGAAGTTGAACTTTGAGCAGCAATTTTACACGCTGAACTTCAGTGTAGGAGCCTGAGACTTTGCCATTATAAAGAGAAATGTCATTGTCAATTAATACACCCAACTTGGTTTTTGTGGGTGTATGCATGTGCAGCATGTGAAGTTCCCTAGGTCCACTTTCATACATCCTTGCACCCAGCTTTCATCTGACGTTGAACTATTAGAGATGGGACAATATGCTATTCTTGTGATTTGATTCTATTATGAATTTTGGGGTGCGGTCGATTTAAATTACAATTCATCAATATTTACAATTTTTGCGATTTTTAGTTTGCTTTTTAACATCAGACCATATAAAAAAGTTCAATGAGGATGATGTCTGCAGACTATATCAGGAGCCATATTTTCCCATAAAATGCACATCACATGAGTCAGAGAAAAACACTTCACCCCCTGCTGGAGAAAAGTGGTATTTTTTTTCCAATCCAGTTTATAAACAAAGACTGAAATTAAGAATTTGAATTAGAAAAAAAAGAAGATTTTTTTTGGCTAAGAATCCTGATTTTGTCAAACAAAAATCCTGATACATTGATTTTTGATTTTTTTCTCCCACCCCTAATATTAATTATGGTGCTGAAATGAAGCATGTACTAACTATCTGTGCATTTACATTTTCTGTCGCGGTCACAAACATAACAAAAGAATGGGGAGTAACAGATGTTACTACTAGTTCTGTAGTAACATGTAGTAAAATCCTGTAGTAACATCTTGCAGAACTACATTTGGGCGGTGCATAGGCTATTTTGTATGGAGCTAAAGCTCTGAACATTCTCCGGAAACTCAAGAACTCTTACAGCTGGTGTGTTTAAATTAATGTATTTGTCAAAATGATGGTAAAAATGTGCTTCATAAACATCCTGAGTTTCAGAGAAAATGTGCAGAAAAAGCATAAATTGGCTCATAAAAATTGTTTGAGATGCAGGATAAGGAATATTTGGGACCAAAAATGTTTTCAGGTCAAAAAAGCCTTAAAGGTTAATATGTCAGTATCATTTTAGCTCTTGGTCATATTCACAAAATCTAATTTTGGCCTTTTTGATAATACAGGCCAACATTTGCCGTGCAGGTGGACTCACCCGTAGTACCAGCTGTTCTTCAGGTAGCTAGTATAGTATTTGAGTGAGCTGTAGATCATAACCCCTTCAGCGGTGCTTTGGATCTTCAGCTGGCTGGCTGACAATGCTACAAAGAAACAACACTGTGAGAGAGACTTCAGAGCTCCTGATTATTTGCCCATTTTCAGTGTCTTTTGTATTTTAAAGCATGTTCTCTCTTATCTGTAGAGCTCAACATGTTCATATTTAAAAATCACAACCCAACCAATATTAATTAACATGGCTAACAAAGCACATCTGGTGTAAAATAAATTTCCCTGGCACATTACACAAACATCACTGTGTAAAGAAGAAGTGTTAATAACTCACCACATTGTTTACTCAGCTGCTGCAAGAGCTTGTCGTACTCTGTAAATAAAAAGCATGATTCAGTGTACAGAGAGGGTTTTATGTTGTCTTTGGAGCTCAACAAATATCAAACACAAGATTAAAAGTGGAAGGTCGATGCTGAAGACGTAAGATAAAAACGGGGTGAATTATGATAATGTGAACCCCTTCATTGACATTGCGGATGAGAAACTTCTGGCATCTAACATGTACACAGAACAAAGTCACATCTCACCGTCACTCAGCAACTGTAAGGTGCTAACATCCTCTCCTCGCCCGTCTGACACCACGGCTTTGTACAAACCTGCCTCTTTCTGTGTGACCTTAGAGGAAAATATACAATAACAACAAAATCCAAACAAGTCCTTGTCTTTGTTATTTGACCTCACTTCACATGCTAATCTTAAAACAGATCAGGACGATTTGATTACCTGGGGGACGGTGAGTTTACTGATCCCTGAAGATTGGACGTACTCTACTTTGGTTAACCCCACTCCTTCTTTAAACCAGTTCAAGGTTGTGTCCTTGTTTGTATTTGTCGGCTGAGCATGAAGAGGGAAAACATACTTTAAGTACAACTGCCAAGGTATTCCAATAAATATACTGGCTGAAAATTCATGTGATCACTACAACTCTCAAGGCTGATGTCAGGAGTCTTAATTCATAAGTCTCTGCTCTGAGAATTTAAGTTTTGCCTAAAACACATTTTATTTCTCAAGTTTATACATTTAATACAAAAGTCTGGAAAGAAGCTCATTAAGGTGTTTCCTGATTTTTTTATGACAAGAAAATCTGGGGTGATATGTTTTACTTTATTCTATTATTTGTCTTTGCTTAGGTGCTTGGTTTGTTGTCATAACTCCACCAGGCCTCAGAGAAAAACTACCCTTTCTACCTCACTCAATCAAGCTAGCGACCTGCATCTCAGATTAACATTAGCTCTTATTTCTATGACTCAAAAATGGGAAAAAGTACTTGATAGTGGGCTTAAGAAAGTCCCAAAAATGTTGGAATATTCCATTAGTAAAAAAGGCTTGTGTAGATGATTGCCTTGCTCCAAACACCAATCTTTATATGCTGGGTCTGATTTTATCAGGGTTGTATGTATTGTTCCTGTTATCTGCTTTGTTGTGTACATGGGAGTCTTTGCTGCTACTCTCCCTGCATATGAAAGAAGTAAAAGGTGTGCTCTCCACACCTCAAGCACTGGCATTCCATACATGTAAATGGAAGGGCAAGAAACTCTCGATATAGAGCTTCTGGATATGGCTTGTTGTATGAGTTTGTTTTTGACTCAAGTGGTCCTGACTGAAACAGAAATGTTTTCATGAGTTACTTTAAAACAAGGTGAAAGAAAATGTGGCTTCCTCTGTCACCGCTGTTTTCAAACATATTCTGTAAAATGTGACAGTACCTTGCACTTTATAACCAGCTCGCAATCCTCATTAACACTCCATGACAAGAATTCCTGAAAATATGGTCCTTTGGAAAATAGAAAACATGATTAGTCATTTGTACTGATGCCATAGAAACAGTGACTCTCAGGCTTCTACTAATTCTTAGCAAATAATGAAACATTAATTCATATTCCGTCAATTAATTCCAATTACTGAGCTGCATAAAAACCTGAAAATGACTGTGACAGCAGTCATTAATGACGGTACTGGCAAGTTAAACTTTTATCCTACTTAGATTAGTGCCTCCTCACTATTAAATCATCATTAAATGTTTCATGTGTGCCTTGAATGTTGGACCTACTGTATCATAAGCTTTCTGTTTGAGTACATTGAATATTCTTTACAATCAATCCAACTGAGTCCCTCAGGCTGCTGCAGCAATGTTCTTATTGTATTTACTTTGTCAAAGAGTGATGCTGATGTTTTGATGACTGCTCACCAGACTTTCTCAGTAGGTCTCGTCTGTTTTTATCAGCCAGGGCCAGTGTCTGACGAAACTCTGACAGAGACACAGAAATACCAGAGAGACTGAGAAGAAGTTAAGCCACAAAAGACACAAGAAGAGAAGTGATGGGAACCTGTTGCTTTAATGCGTACTCTTTCTAAAACAACACCAACTAGTTTTAAACTTCTCTGGTTAGCCTGAGGGGAAGGATGTTTGGGTGGGGAAATGAGACTTGTATTTAAAGAGGGGGTATATGCCTCCTTGCATTTTAATCATAGATAGAAAGTAATAATGCTGGATGTCTTTATTAATCTTATTAAACTGCTACATAGTCACATGTTGTACAAATCCTTGAATCCTATGTGTAAATTGCCAAAAATGGTCAGTTTTAGAAATAGCACGAGATCTTCATGAGACTTGTTGAAATGATGATGTCATAGTATGTGGATGTCCAAACTGGTTCATGACACTTTTGAGGGGCTGGCTTACGACATCAAGGTGTGCTCATAACGCAGCCCCCTGACAGGCCCACAGAGGTCTGGCCAATCAGAGGAAATAGGGTTTGTGGAGAGGTGAGCTTTAAAGAGAAAACAGCTAAAATGGAGCCTTTCAGACAAAGGCTGAAATAAAGGGTTTCAACAACACCAGTGTGAGAAAAAACTGGGATTTTCTAGCTGTAAATCCTGTAAATCTACTACTGCTGTACCAAATGGATGAAATAAAGCCTAAAAAAGAATAATACTATTGCCTGGCTATAAAACTGTCTTTAACAAGTTTACTAGTGTTCCTTTATTTAAAAGGATAAACAAGAAATTGTTTAAGTTTGGACCTCAAATCTGATTTAGTAAGCTAGTTTTATGACGTTAATGACATTTACCAACTTGTGACATCACAAATTGAGGGAGACTTGCACCCCTCTTGCATAATTCTTGCGTGTCTTTTCGAGCTAGCTTATCCTGGGATTACTTTCATGGAATCTTTACTATTATTTGTATCAACATCCGATACTTAGACTTGTTTTTAAAAGTTTAAGAGATAAAGCCTAAAAAAGAACAATACCCTGTCTTTAAATTTTTTTTGTAAAGATGACCTTTCAGAAATAAGTAACAAATTTTACCTCCTGATGCTTATCAAAACAAGGCCGAATATGTTTCCAGAAGTTACACCTTTTAATGCCTTCCTTGGAGATCAACACAACATTACATGTTTAATTCAAACACAGATGCCTAAAACTCCCTTTTCTGTCATGTTATACTTAAAACAAGCCTCCAACGGGAGCATATCAGTTTCAAAACTTAACCTCATCAGGATTAAATGTTCCTACGCACACAGATGTTTCAAATTTGTATTTTGCAAGAGGACGCTGACACCCACAGTTTACAGTCATCAAGCTCCTCTTGTTTTAGAAACACACTGCATAAGATTGAAAAGGAAATGCAAATGAGCTGCCTCCTTGGAGTAAGCTATTTAAAATGTTTTGGATTGCAAATGGGGTTTTAAAAAAATCATTTTTCACTAATATATTAAATTTTTCCCCTATTTATTCATGTATTATTCAAAATCAGCGCTCATAAACAGTGACTTTTCACATCTTCTTGTATAAAAACAAAATAATGAGCCATTTAAATGTCTCTTGCAGGGCCATAACTAGAATTTTAAAAACATAGAGGTCATGAGGAAAAGTTTGGAGGACTGGCTAAAAACTGTCGTGATTGATGTGATTTTTTTTTTAATGCTTCTTCACTATGACCTCATATTTTCTAGTCTTCTCCTCATTTCCTTCTTCTGGTGTAAGTAACCAAGTTGCAGATGAGTGAGTACTTACTCTGATCCACAAAGACCAAAGTAGTCTGGTTTTTGGCCCGCCCGTCCCTCAGCTGAGCCGTGTACGAGCCCTGGTCCTCTGGAGAGAGCTGATCAAACAGTATCTCCACCAGACCTTTGGCCTTGTCAAAGTTGATCTTACGGTGCTGCGGGAGAGCAAACATTCATGCAGCTCACATCAGCTCGTATGTCCAACATGTTGGTTCTGTTTGCACGGTTAGGCGAACAGAGGGAATAAAGCATGAATGAGGGCATGAAACGTGTCTGTAATGAAAACTATCTCTATAGATTTAAAAGTCCTTGTCTGTAAGGCATGCACACATACACACACTGAAACACAAACAAACAGGAACACACAGAGAGCAGCCTTTGAGCTTGTTTTCGTAGCTTTTATGTTCATCAAGATAAGTGTGTGCTGTGCATGTTGATGGGCCTCAGTGCTGGGTGTGATTTGTGATGTATGGCGAGCCTAAGGGTCCTAATCAGCTAAATGGCTTTTGAATTCACAAACCTCAGATGTGATCATTTAGAAATAACATACAATCAGTGCTGTTCAGATGGAACTGGGATATAGAGAAATAATGGAATAAATGAAAATGAAATACAGGCAGTGAATGAAAGCGACTGAGTATAAAGCACTCGTCTTCAGCACACAAAATGTGTCAGACAGAGTTGTGAAACCACAATAAACACACTGTGTCATGTTTGTTTTTCCCTCTATGGACACATCAGTGCGGGGCTCAATGACCATGACTGTGGTGCTGATTATTTTTAGCCCGATGTCATAACATATATCAGCACCGAGAAGGTTTGTTCACATTCAGTTTATGTTCCTCCTGATGATTATAGTGTTGCTTTGTTTTGGGTCTCTGAAATGGCAGGTGAAATCACTGTGCCGCTATTTTCGCAGCAGTGTTACATTATTTTGTCAATGACAGGGTAACAGTGTTTATGAAATTTGCTTTTTGTTTTGGCTCCAGATAGATTTGGCTCTCGCTGAGTTGTTTTGTGAAAGTAAATAAATTTCAAGGTCAATTTTGAGGCATATTAACAGTAACAGCATACAAACTTCAGGCTGACTTGTGCACAATATGCCTCAGAATAAACAATAGAGGGAAAATATCTATCGTGCTATATTTAGTATCACTTCACATACTAACATTAAGTGTATATGTATAACGCCTGAAATGCACCAGATTTGTCTGTAGTGCGACTCTGTTGCACTGTGTCTTGACTGTGTTTGTCAACTTACACGGGCTGCGTGTTCAGTCATACGAGCTGCGTGACTGACAGACAGCTGGAGTCACAGACCAAGGAGATCCCGCGCTTCCCTCTCCATTGATAAGTCTCTCTTCATTCATGTTGGGGTGTGAAACCTCAAACCTGTTGACTCCTGGTCTGGCTCCTCTCATTATGTCCCTTTATCATCGTAGTCAAGCTTAATACGAACTGATTTTGACACAATCTGTTTCATTTCGAAAGTCACTGGGTGTTTTTAGGTAGTTTCTGGTCATGACTTCCTGTCCTGCTCGATCTTTCCTTCGCTGAATTTATGCGTCACAGCTCCGCGTCCATCAAAATTAGGATGGCTGCGTATTTCCTGCAACATGCCGGACAAGCCACACAGACGTACTGCAACAGAATGAATCCTGTGTAAGTTGCTACATTGATTTGAATGAAACCTATTTGGTCCGTTCGCCGTAACAGAACAGAGGCGCACTGCAGACGCATCCTGTGTATTTTAGTCGTTAAACTGATTGGTGCTGCAGGATAACTTGTGCAATGCTTCTTACTGGAGTGCTGGATATTTCTCGGTCATTGAAGATGAGGCGGAGCTCAGCGTTGTTACTCAGGCTCTCTGTTTGGAGCCAGAGACGAACGACACCTTTCTCAGAAACCTCCACCTGCCAGCCAGACTTCAGAGCTATCACTGTCAAAAAGCAAACACAGAACACCTCTGGAAATGTTTCATTTGCTCTTTGACAATCCTTACATTGATTCCAACATGTAAGACTCAACATGCATAAGTTTGATGTCTTTGCCACATACGTACACGGATTTCTGACTTGCCAGCTGAGTTCCTTAAGTCGTTCGAGGTCTGCAAGTAGTAAAACAGTTTTTGAAGGTTAATTAAACTTTGATCCGCAGTCACAATTTTGTAACACTGAGGAACAATGGCTTGCATGACTGAAAGTTGATTGAGATCAAATGCTTGGTTGGATGCTTATTGAGACGTGTGACCTTGTGGATGTGGTGCTGAGGGGAATAATTATTTGAAACCCCCTTAAAATTAAAAGTCAGTTATTCCTTCTAGCATCAGCTTTTTCGATGACACTGCAGGCGGCAAGGTTGGCATCATTCATAAATGATAAACTGAGGTTCAAAACTTTTCCTTTTTCCTGTTTGAGTTTACCTTCAGCAGTGAAGTCATAGCTTGACGAAAGGTCTGGGTTATCACTCATTTCCACAGTGTAGAGACCTAGATCCTCCTCGGAGGGGTCTGTGAAGGTGAGCTTTGACCTGGCAGACAAAATGAAAAGCAGAAAGTATCTTTCATCATCTCTCCACCCTGCTGGAGAGGCCCAGTCTCACAGTGTTAGCCTGCACCTTTCATGATCCTATCTGTCCCTCTAGTGTTGTGTAAACACCTTTAAGCCAACTGAACACAGAGTTACATTTGTGATTCTCATGCTATTATTTAGCACAGCACAGAGCAACATTGAGAGCTTGCATGCAGCTTCCCAAAGGCTACGTAAATGATAATTAAAAGGGGCTGGCATTGAGTGGAAACCGAAATGAAAATGACTCCAGAGATGTCACTTAACAAGATAATTCAATCTAATTGGATCTAATCTCATCTGTGTTCAATTTCTCTTTGGATATTCTCTCATTTATCCTTTCTGGTTGGTTTGAAATCTAACTAGGCGTCATGCACATGCTTTTTTTAAATTCAACACAACTCCTACAGGAGTCAGTTTTTAAGTGCAAACTAACATACCCATTCTTTTTGGTTTCTACCCGAGCTCTTCCAGCATCAATGGGCTCAGTGTAGTTTTTGCCCCAGAGGAATTTGCTTTCGTCGTTAATCTCATTAGCTTCGTAGCCAAGATAAATGAAACCATCGTCGTCCACTCCGATCTCAATGTTCTTCGTGCCTGCAAATAAAAAAAAACTTAAAGTCCAAAATTAATGTATAATTGATTTTTTTTAAGCTGTCCAAATTGTACTTATAATAACTGCATTATTAATGTATTTCACAATTTAATCCAAAAATCTAGATTCAGCTGAGTTAAACCCACATTCTTGGCATCCTATAGTTTATAAAAACACTTTTCACGTTAGAGTGATGTCTTTTAAAGCCCTAAGTTCAGCTTTGTCTAAAACGCAAGCCCATGTTGATCTATTTGGCTAGCACTCTAGTAGCCTCCACCACTGTTGCTGTGCTACAAAGCTGTCTTTAACAAGTTTACTGGTGTTCCTTCTTTAAAAGGATATAACAGGATAGAAATTGTTTAAGTTTGGACCTCAAATCTGATCCAGTAAGTTAGTAGTAAAATTTACCAACTTGTGACATCACAAATTGAGGGAGACTAATTCTTCTCATCTTTGCTATTATTTGTATTAACATCCAATACTTAAACTTGTTTTTAAGAGTACAGGAAAGCACAGCACCACCTCTTTGAGATGGTCTCACTTTAACTGCCTTTTTGAGAAATGGATACAGCAGACTTGAGTGCACAGCTATTCTTGTATGCTATCCTATCTTCAGTCCAGCTCCTAAAGGACTCAGGCAATCATTTTTTTGACATTATCATGTTGGTACATATTGAGCTGCACAGGCTGACCTGGTCTGGTCTGAGCGATGACTGGCTCAGTGGGCAGGGAAGCACAGCTCACTCCAGCCTCATTGACAGCTGACACACGCAGTCGGTAGGTCTGACCCGCCTGGAGACCTGACACCTGGATGTCATAGGAAACATGAAGTATTTACAGATCATAGTCGTAACTCAACATGGTTACTTATTTAAGCAGTGCGGTTCATGCGGATGAAACAGTCTTCAAAGATGGGCTTTCAGAGGAATGATTTAGTAGACAGAAGCAATCAGTTGACCAGTTAAATCAGATCATGACAAAAATCCAATTATATCTAAAAATTTTGAAATACATGAGTGAAGCTAATCTGTGTTTACTAATCGCTAGAAGTTGTCACTACATTTGTATGCCACTCACTTTGAAATGTGTGTCAGTGATTGGTTTTTCAGTCACATAAGTCCAGTCATCTGATTGGTCACCCTGGCTGATTTCCAGTAAATAGCCAGTGACAGGGCTCCTTCCCTGATACAGTGGAGCCGCCCACAGAAGCACGAGGGAGCTGTCTCTCACCTCCCTGACCTCTGCGTCATACGGACAACCTGAGGGAGAGAAGAGCAAAGGTTATTGAGCAACTGGTCAGATTTGTTGTGAAGGGGAGTGCAGAAAAATATCCTCCTGTCGGTATTTCCTGAACATATAGAAGGAACCAACACTGTCAGAGCAGGAGGTAGTAACAAAATAAGCTTGAGTTTAAGCTAAAAAATAAGCGACGCCCTGTAATCTACCCCTCCCGACTACATGCTGGCATGTGGTGGTTAATTTGCTTAATGATTTTCGGTCACTTTTAAATTATTGAAGTCACGCAGGAAAGCCCATTTTCTAAGATTAATGAGCTGCGCTTTAAAAGAGGCGTTTGTGAGAGAGCCTCTCTCCATTCTCAATATTAATGCTATTAGAAGCTGATATGAGCGCGGGCCAGAGCTGACACACACTGAAATGACTTATAAAATGTGTGTGCTTGTGCTAATATACAATATGTGTGTTTTAATAATGATATTGTGAGGGTGCAGCTCCCGCTTTCATAGTTTCAGGTTTATTCTGCGACTAGTATCTCTCAAATATCGATAAAGTGTTGAAAAGTCAATAAAGTGTTTGATTTTTTTAATAGTAGTTATTATTGTGCACTCAAGGTAATGAGCTATAAAGATAGCAGTGGTGTGTTCAGTGCAATACAGAGTTGTTTAGATTCTCAAGCTGAATATGATATATATAATATTAATTTTTGCTTTCATAATCAGTAAAAAAACCTCTTCACTGGGGCTTTAAAGTAAAAGAAATAAATGCGTTGAACATCAGCTAAGCTTGGACCCTTTGATCCTAAAGCTAACAGGTAAATCTGCCTTTGTTCACCAACTTTGTTAGAAGTTTTCACTCTGAAGCTGAAAGTAGACCCAGGGCTAAGAGGCTCTTCAGTGGTACAGAAACTTGCCTCCAGTCAGGACTACATTAAAGGACAAGTCATACATATTCAACGCAAAATTAAGTCCGCTTACTACCTCCAACTTGAGGCTATCACTAAAGCTGTTACAGCACCTTCTGTATTTTGCTCTTGACTGCTGACCTCAGCCTCCATTTGGAGATTTAACAGCAGAATATGCAAATAAACTGTTTTTATACTTGTACTCCGTTTTGACCCAGCGTCTTTGATTGGAGATGACCATATGGACTTTTAATGGTGCCATTTTAAACAAAAATGGGTTTGTTGTGTATGGTAATGAGTCCTACAGTTGATAAGTCTTTGTGTCCTTACTTTACTCTTGTACTAATGGAAGGAAAGTTTCTTGAGGAGAACTGTAGATCATGAGGGTAACTACAGAAGCTTAAAATCAAATAAATTTAAAGATACTCATCCTCACTTGAAACAGAAATGTAGTCAGTTTATTGTGAATTCACTTGGATGGATAATATTTATCTGTTAAAATGGAAATGCTTTTTTGAATCTCAGTTTCATTTATCCCAAAAAGGGGGATTTTGTGACCTTTAAAATAACTGATTTGGGAGCCAATAATATTCCAGTATGAAAACAAAACAAGTTTGTTGTGCTGACCTGGGATCAGTTCGCTAAAAGACACTGAAAACATCACAGCAGGAAGCACTTCCTATCTTGTATCTGCATGCTTTTTTTTGTGCATTTTTTGTCAGACTCGTGCTTTAATTGCCAGGAGAGGACACTTATCTGAACATACAGTATAGGGTCGGGATTTTTTGTCGAAAAAAATCATTTTTTTTCAAATTCAAATTCTTCATTTCAGTCGTTGTTTATAAATTGGATTGGAAAAGAGTTACCACTTTTCTCCAGCAGAGGGTGAAATGTTTCTCTCTGACTCACTCATTTTATCGGAAAATATGGCTCCTGTTATAATCTGTATACATTATTATCATCATTTAACTTTTTCACAAACTAAAAATCGCAAACTAAATATCGCGAAAATCATTAAGAATTACAATTTAAATTGAATCGGCACCCCAAAAATCGCAATAGTTTCAAATCACGAGAATAGCATATCATCCCAGCCCTTGTATAGCATTTGAGATAGCCAGCATGAAGTTATCTCACTTATATCTAAGTTAAGATGCCCTCTCCAATCCAGCTATTTTCTTGTTTCTTTCAAAAGTGAACAAACATTGTCTCCTCACCTGGCTCTGGCATTGTCCACTTCTCACAAAGGAAAGAGTCACTGGCCTCAGATGGCTTACCAACGCCTGCCATGTTGGCTGCAAACACACGGAACTGATAGAAGTGTCCACTGGTGAGGTTACACACCTGTGGAAACACATTAGGGAAAGAAAAGCTGATTTAATATTACAGGACATGATAGCTTTAACCAGTAAAAGTGAAAACACAGATTATTTTGTGACTTAACAGTAGGGATGCACCGATCCAACTTTTCTGGTTCCAATACTGATACCTGGGCTTTGGTATCCACTGATACCGATATAGATCCTATACCAGTGTTAAATAATAACCTGCATGCCCTACTGTGGGATAAGACTGGTAATGATTTGGGTAAAAGGCAAAAAATTAGTAGATGGAGGTATCAATTCTTTAAACTATGAAACATTTAAATGTTTACCATTTAACAATTTTTCAGAATGTGCACAAGGTCTTCCTCAAGATCATACCCCGTTGACTGGTAATGCAGAAAAAAAAACCAAGTGCATCAGAGGCAACATTTCAGATCAAGTAGCAAAGAACGCTGGTAAGAAAAACAAAAAAACAAAAAGGCTGAGCTGTTTGCCTGGATCAGCACCATGGATCTCTTCCCACCGATACTGATCTTTTCATGTCTTTAATGATAGAGGAGAGGACAGTGGATAGAGTAGGAAAGGGATCAAGAGTGTGGCAACATGCGGGACACAGGCCACAGGTTTGACTCGAACCTGGGCCATCCGCTCCAGGGAAAACCTCATGGGGCGCGACCTAAGCTACTAGGCCATCTGTGCTCCCTGAACAAGCCATGAACTGAAATACCAATAACCGATACCACCGATCGATATTGGTGTATCCCTACTTAACAGTATTTTACCGCAATATCTGCAGTGAATTGCTGGGAAAGGTATTTTCAGTACATAATATAAACAGCAATGGGTTGTGGGGGAAAAAACACAGTGATGATACTGTAAATTAAGATACAGTGATTTACTATAAAATTTACAGCAACTTTTTTTATAGAAAAGGATTAAGTTGAATTTTATAATGCTAGAGTAGCTCTTAACCTCAACAATTAAAACTGTTTTGTTATCTTTCAGGAAGCCCTTGTTCAATACAGCTTTCACTCTTTCATATTTATTAAAAACTACTCTGTTTGCACTCAAACCCCAGATCAGGTATCACATCATCGAGGAGCAGAAGTTCACCAGTTGTGCAGTTACACCACTCCTCACTGAAGCAGGCACTCTACAGAGTAAAGTATAATCTCTGCTGCTGCTGCCAAAGCATTCTCCACCGAGCCCCTGGAATGCTTTGGCATCGGGACGAGAGGCGATTTGAGCGTATTGATCCGTACATTGATCTCTCTATTCACAGCCACTTAGACTTTTAGACCCTATCGCCTCCATGAAACAGTCGTGAACTTCTTGTGGCTGCTTTCAGCTCCCAAATAGCAACAACCAGAGGGAGCTTTTCCCACAGCATCCATAAACCAATTTACAGCCTTTCATCATCTCAAAACTATCTTTAGGAAGAATGACAAACTTCTATTTGCAGATCGATTGCAATGCAACACAAAAAATGCAAAGGTTGTTTGCCGCTAGAAGAGGTACAGTGTACACACTTTACACCACTAGATGGCAAACAGGCTGCATGTAAATAATACGACATATATTTATATCCTTAAGTGGGCTAATGAATGGAGGAGGGTCTGTATGCAGTGTTTACATCAAGAGCACAGTTTTGAAAAAATAAAGCAAATTGAGACCCTGCTGATATTTTTATGTTACATTAATGGAAGCTAATGCAACTTGAAACAGCAGCCAAGCCACTAATGGAAGGTAAAATTTAAGGTTAGGTTTTTAGAGTGAATGTTTTTTTTTAGATAATAATGCAAATGAATTTCTAACTTTGATTTTATTTTATTCTATTTTGTGTTTCTTGCAAATAAACAGCCTGCATTATGGGCCCCTTGTCATACATTAGATGACTACACATTCATTGAAACTCTGAGCAAGATACATCCATCTGTTAATCTACTCAATCATGTTTTATATGTCAATCATTTAGGGAAAACTGGTCCAAAAAAGTGAGGATAAATTGATGAAGCATTTTTTGTTTTGGATCGAGCTAAATCACAAGATGGTTTTATTCCATCTCAGCTGTGATTCAACCGATTCATGAGAGAGTTTCTTTGGGTATGTTATGATATGATATTGAATATCTCATCGGACTGAGCTGTAAATCTGCAGAACAAACTCTTTTAATTAGAAACCCCAAATCAATTTGGCTATGTTGGTGCTTCTGTGCTCTAATCTTGATTTAACATTGAGGACTTTTGATTCTAATCTAAAATAAAAACACAAGAACATCTGCAGGATCACTAACATGTCTCCCTGGCAGCTAAAGTTGTGGAGGCTTTTATGTTGTTGAGATTTTCTGCAGAACTCCAGCCTGGAAAAGAAAAACAGGCCTTTAACTCAAAATCCCAGCCAAATCAATATTCCAATTACACCAAATTGCATCCAGAAAGCCACCGGGTGGATTCAAATAACAGCTCATGAGGGAAGTGGAGAGGATGGCTGAAATCGCCCATTTACCCCAAAAGGGGGAGCTGCTTGTTCTCATCAGAGAGTTCCTTCTGGGGTCTGTAGTCCCCTCATGTTCATGTTTAGGGCTCATCTTGATAAACACAGAGCCTCATTCAGTTTCCTCTCATTAGCTTTGCTTTTGTTATTTCCAGGAGCCAAACACAACCGCTCACACGCAACACATTTACACATTTCAACAGTCTAATTAGGAACACCTGTAATCTCAGTGAGACAGGTTAAAGATTTAACTCTGCTCAGGTCTCCATGGACACTGCTAGTTGCCTAGTGACACAGTCATTGTGGAAGAGGGAGCTTTAGTTAAGAGCTAAATGCTTAATGGATGATTTGTATTGTTGTAAAGGTATTAAAAGCAGACTCTCTTTGGCTGTGCTAATGGCACTTTTTTAATTGATTAGTCAGAGACTCAAGGACGCTGATGCACATTGAAGAAGCTGCAAGTTCACATGTTTGTAATACTTTTCTGCATTGCTTTGCACGTGATAGGAGAGGGAAAAAAGTCAAGAGTAGGAGTTTAAGACAGCTTGAGTCGACTGCACAGTGGTACAGTGATGCTCTTAGCGAAATGCTAATGTTTACATTCCAATATGTTCACATTTACATTGCTTACAAGTAAAGAGTTGGCATTTATACTGCTTCTGCAATGTATAATCTTATTTAGACAAGCGGTTTTCTAACCAGCAAAAAGAAACTCCAGTCAGAACCACTCTTGTCAAAAGAACTGATTATGCATGCAATAAGATTAATTTGTTTCCAGGAGTTAGAGTTCACCATGAATCTCCGAAATCTCATAAAAATGTCAAAGCTAAAGCCGTATCCCAGTCTTAGAATATGCTTCAAAACTGCATTTCTCTGCAACACTACCTTGAACTGCCTCTCTTTGGCTGGCTTGACGTTGACCTCTCTCCATGCTTCCATGCCGGTTTCTCTCTGGTCCAGGTAGTACCCCCGCACAGGGTCTCCCCCATTAAAGGCAGGGGCTCTCCAACTCAGCACCATCTCTGATCCAGTGCACAGCAGCAGGGTGATGGCGGATGGAGCAGAGGGAACATCTGGAGCAAACAGTGGAAATGACAGAGGTGAGGCGACAGGGGAGAAAATCTCAGCAGGCACACATTCTTGCTTAATAGACCGAGAACTGACTGAATGAATGAAACCCTTCTGCACACTACAACTCCTCTCAACAGAGGCAGAATCTTAACTTTGGGCCAATATTGAGCAATTCTAAATGAGACCGAAGAATTATTCATCTCATATTCTGTTTGGTAAAAATGTATTTCTGGACTCCAGCCATTTACCCTCAGGTAACGGCTCAGTGGCAGAGTAGATGTGAGAATACTTGGGCAGTGAATAGCATGCAGACCTGAGTCATCATTGCACTGTGTTGCATGCTGCAGAGAGCACATTTTTTGAGTATTCAACTTGGGAAGCAAAGAGGGTCAGCAGCTCTTCTACAGGCAGATCTCAAAGCTTTTCAGTCCCTGTCTGACAGTCAGCTAATGAAGAGACCATGAAAGATATGGAGATTGACGCGTGGAAGCTAAACTGAAAGTGACATAATGAGTGTTTTGTTTTACTTAAAAAACTGCAAATGAGTTGATGAACACTTTGGTAAATAGTGATGGTGTTGTGAAAGAAGTAATCCATCCAAGTTACTTGGGGGGACCTTGATGAAAGTTTGCACTCACTAATGGCTGATTTGACCACGATAGGTTGAGACTGGTCAGAATAGTTGCTGTTTCCTGCTCGGCTCACAGCCTTCACCCTGAACACGTATTCCTTTCTGGTTTCAAGACCATGGACTGTGAATCTGAGGAGGAGAGAAAGCACTGAGGTATCTTAACTTACTGTTATCACCTCACTCCATTAACATTTTATCAAACTAACATTTCCTGTCAACCCTAAAACCTTCAGCCAATCACAAGAAGAAAACATGCTCTACCACGAGTAGAAGTTACCTGGTGTTGGTTATTGGCTTGTTGTTTATAGTCTGCCAGTCTTCTTTGCCAGTTTCACTGTAGTACAGGTAGTAGCCAACAATGTCATCTTTGTCTTTGGGCTCCTGCCACTTGAGCAGCACAGAGGTGTCAGTGTCTCTGATAGCCAGGACAGAGTGAGGAGGAGCTGGCACAGCTGATGGAAAAAGGTAAAAAAAATCACAAGTTAAACTCCAGCAAGAATAATATAGGAATGAAGACAGAAATGAATCAACTAAAATAACAGTCATTCTTCGGAGATGCACTGAAACAACCTGTTGGCCATTTTTGTTTGTCATTCCTTAGTCGATTTCTCCAGTATGTTACTTAAATACTTATTTATAATACTTTACTTAAGTAAAAAATTATCTTGACATTTTATGAAAAAATTGAAGTGCTTCAACTTCTGGAAACAGTTTTATGAGATTCGGAGATCAAAATGACCTATTTGGACCAATGTTGAAAAAAAGATAACTTAAGTGCCTTTATGGGAGCTAAAACGCTCGCTAAAGTACACTAAACACCCCCCCTTGGCTAGTGAAAAGATGACAAACTGCCCAATTGGGTGGCAAAACATACGCTAAAGTGCCCTCTTGTGGGCTGAGAATGCACAATGTGGGTCTTTTTTTTTCTACCCCCAGCCCTTCAAAAAGTCAACAACCACAAACTTAATATGGAGACCTCTGATCAGCCTCCTCTAAATATATCAGACACTTAAATGCAGTTTCATGTTCCGAAACAAGGGATGGGTACCTTTCACATTTAAAATGATACGGTACCGATGCCCGGTCCTGGCAATCGGTATCGGTACCCAATGGTACCAATTTTTGTACTTGTGTGTTTATGCGGTAATAAATATCAATTTGTTTATTTATAAAATCCAAAGTTTTTCAATTTAACATATTTATTCTTCAATTTATAACCTTGCAATGCTGTGTTTACGTGTGGAAAATCACCTATTCTTCTACCCCCTCACAATCACAAAGATGTGTTTAGGTACCTAAACATGTTACCTTTCGATTTTACGTGAATTGGTAACTGCCACTACAGACAGAATTCGGTCTGTACCTATTAAAGTACCTAATTCAGTCCCCATCCCTATCAGAAATCAGTTATTTTTTTTAAAAAAAGGAAAATAAACAAAAAACACATTTTTTATGAAGTACAAAAGTTGAAAAAAAAAAAAATCTAATGAGATCATCATAAAACAAAGAAAACTCTCATGCCAAAAGCCAAAAAATGAAGGTTTGAACTTAAAGGTGTGATTTAAAATCAGGCAGTTTTGGGTCAGTGACAAAAGGCTCTGGCTGTTTTTTAAACTGCGTTCTTTACAACAGGAATGTATGGGTTTGGTGAGGTCTAAGAATGTGAAAAAGAGCAAAATCTAGCAGTTTCTTTTTTTTCTCTGCCAGCTTTACTTCCTCCAAAAACCAAGAAAGGATACCACAAAACAAATTAAACAGAACAGTCACACTTCACACCATATTCTTATGTAGTAGGCAGTTCAATCACAGCCAGTGCCCCTGAGCTTAGACTTTACCATTTGGTCAGACCGAAGAACTGATCTGTAGATCTGAGAGTTCCCAGAGAAAGCCTTAGTTTTATTAGGTCAGAGAGAAGCTGGAGCTGATCAATGATTTGCAAATATTTACTGAAAATTCAAAACCTGAGAGCCAGTGAATCAGAAATAGGGAACATGTGCTCTTGTTAGCCAATCTTAAGATGAGCTACAGCATCCTGAAATAACCACACAAGATAAAGAGGCTTGGCTTCCAGCAGGGAAAAGTAGAGTGCAAGAAACGAGGTGGGTGAGGGTAAGAGAGTGCATAACTTTTTTTTTTAATCATTACAAGATTAAAAAGAGCTTAACCCTGGATAAAAACTGAAGTTAGAAAAGCTTGTTTGACAACTGAATTTTCTGTTAGTTCATTTTGAAATCCTTGTGAAAATCGCAAAACGTTTTTCAAAGTGAGGCGAGAAAGATTTGATGATCTTACAGAATGTTAAAAGTCTGTGATCTTTTAATAAACTGTGTGCAGCTGTAGTGGGTGCAGTACAGCGGTGAAAGGATGTACAAACCCAATTATCCCTTACAACAGGTGGAGAAATAAATCATTACAGTACATCACACCTTTCCTCACCTTGAGGTTTGCCCAAGGAGACTGGCTGACTGGGCTCAGAGGGGTCGCTGACACCGTACTTGTTGATGGAGCGCACTCTGAAGCAGTACTGCTTACCCTTGACCAGGTCAAACACTGGGAACCTCGGTGAGTTTACCACCACGTCCAGACTGGCCAGCTCCCAGCTGCTCGTCCCTGCTACGCTCTGACTCAGGCAAAGAAAAAAAATGTAAAGATAGTCACTCTGAAGTAAACTGACACTTACCTAGTTTTAAGAAGACAACTGAACAGACAAAAAGGTAAAGGTTGGCAGTTAAGAATGGAGGAAGCAGAAATATAACTCATAAAACAGATTTTCTACCATACTGTGCAAAAAGAGGAAAGACATTTACAAAATGGGCAACAAAGAACTCATCTGGACATCTTTTTCCATTTTTATTAAATCTACTTTTGCTATACCACTAAAGAAACTCAGTTTTATATAGATACTTCTGCTCTGTCTGGGAAGGAAAACCTAACAGTAGCACAGGGCATATGAAAAAAGATGAGTGATTATAAAGAGCTTGCTCAAGGGCAAAAAGAATATTTAAATGTTCCTTTCATTATATAGGCAGGCGTGCGGCTGTAGACTTCAGTAATTTAAAAAGCCTTTGACAGATTTGACAGTTTTATTACACTGGTAACTAAAGTCCAATAAAAATCTGTTTCCTGTGGCAGTTCTCAGATTATTGGAGCCAGAAGCTGTTGGCGGTCTGGGTTAATATTAGAGAGGCCGGGCTTTTTACTATTGGGAAGAACAGTTTGACATGTTGGGGGAGAATTTCTGTTATTTCCGACGACCTGCATTTCAGTGTTGGATGTTGTGTTGACGGGGTAAAATATTTTTGCAGAGAAAGAAAACAAGTTTTTAGAGGAATTATCTTTGGGCTAATCATAAACTTCTTTCTTGAGTTTGGGTGTAAAATCCTCACTGCTGTTCTTAAGTTTTTTTTATGGTTTAGTTGTACCACAGGGATAGAAGGTTCATGGAATACAAGGGAATCATCCAAACTAATCAAAATATCAGCGCAGAAATGACCTTTTCCTGACAATCTCTTTTCTTAATGAGTTTAATAAGTTTCTCTGTACTATTACTTAATATTTCCCTCTTTTCACCACTGTTTTATTTCTATCTTTTAAACATCACCCCTCAACTTCAGAATCTATTTGCACATTTTCTATGTTCAGCTGACACGTTTAAGTTATTGTTGTATTTATTTCTTATTTTAAAACCAGCAGTTATGTTAACTCAATCCTAGTGTCTATATATTTTTACGATCCTACTTGTTTTTATTTTGAGATGTTCTTGTATATATATTCTACTGTTCAACTGGCTCTGATGATAATAACTGCTGTTGTAACACCAAAATTTCCCAGTTTGGGATCAACAAAGTTATTCTGTTCTATTCTATTCTATTCTATTCTATTCTATTCTATTTCAATAATGTTCATTGTCATGCCTTTAACACCCCAACATCTGAAAGTAACTTCTGATAACTCCTGTTTATCAACTAACAGCAGCATAAAGTTATTTAAAATATGATACAGCATCATAAAAAAGGTCTTGGTGGTTCTTTCTCATTGTGCAAATAAAATTGTTGCTCTTTACTCTTAAAGAAAAAATAAAAACAGGAGAAAATCATGTTTAAACATTTGATGTAATCTATAGTGGGCAACAAGTTACAGATAAAAAACAGAGGGGGGTAAATAGGATTAATTCTTGTTGCTCTTAGTCCACCAAATAATACAATTTTGAAATGATGCTCCATGACAGCCAGTGTGTTATTAGAGGTTTCAAATTTACTCAGATTTCATTCAAAAATTATGCTGGCATTGTAACTGTCAGCTGGTGGAAACGCTAAAAGTAGATACAGTGTAAACTTTACCCTCAGCGAGAAATTATGGTCAAATAAAGCAGCAATCTGAGATCTAAAAGTATGAAGTCTATGCACATTTGCTAAACTAAACCTGCAATTCTTTGACACTCTGCTGGAGGCTGGCACCATATACCAAGGTTATTCTTCAAAACTTGTTAGCTCTAAAGTTATCAAACTTACTAGTTTTGCCCATATAAGGACTTGAGGAACTCGACTTGCAGTCAGGCACCTTGAAGCTGTAGCATCACCCATCGGTTAGCTTCAAAACACTTCACTGGAAACTGATGGGTGATGTCACAAACACTACGTCCATAGCCAAACTAAGCTGCGTTTCATCTTGCACATGGCTAGATCAACCCAATGCTTATCTTTGATACTAGTAGTTTACTCTTTTTAAGGTTACTTTTTGGACTTTTAGACTTTAATTAAGAAGGAAACAGGGCCCTGATTCAGGTAGTTTTTAATCAACAGGTAGAAAGGGGAAAAAAAATCTTTCAAGACTTTACGCAAGACAATCAAACCTTGAATGTGGAGAAACACAGCATGAAGGAGCAACATCAAGGTCTGTTTGTTTTTAATGAGTCCACCAATTCCCACTTAAACTGACACCACAGAGGAAGACGTGTGTGTGATTGTGTGTGTGTCTCTTTGATTAAAGCTGTGGCCTGCTGTGTATTTGTCTCACGCTCCAGCACCAAACTGAACAAACTCAACAAGTGAGTGGAGAAGGTGATGATACAACAACATTGATTCTTGATTCAGTGGCTGTGTGAGTGTTTCTAATTACAACGCTGGTTTGTGTTTTAATGTATTTACTCTTGTTTGAGTGGAAGAGAGCAGGAAAGTGGCTAATTTTGCTGTAGAAGTAAAAAGCTCCACGGTGAGGTAATTTTACCTCTCAGTTCCTCCTGAAGTGGGCATACAGATAGCAACAGTCTCCTACTTTTTCATTCATTTTAAATCTGGAGTCCTCTGCTCTGGTGTGTCCTGTGTAGCTCAGTTTGCTCTTTCAAGACTCCTAAAGGAAAACATCTGTCTCTTATGTTGCTAAATGTTCCAACATGTTCACAAGCAAGCCACTAGCTGTGTCTACCTGCTGTTTGGTGGAGAAAAACAGCTGCTTATAGCTAATGGACATGTTCGGAAAAGTATTGTTGTTGGTGTAAATCAAAAACAGTGATGGTAAAAATGTCACTACTTAATGAAACTGCACTGGTTTGTCACAAAGTTCCATTTTCATGTCTAAAAAAAAACAAATCAACTCATTTTTAATGTAAAGTATTAGAGTAAAGTATACTGCGGATCTTAAAGCTCTTCCTTCCTGCCATTAAAGGCGCTGAGAGGACCATTTGATTGGCATTGACTGCAGTGACACCTCTGGCCAAAATCGGTAGTGCACTATCACCCACTGACTAAAAGATGTGCCATTGTGTGCACTTGTTTTGGAGAGAAGATCTTCTTTTTTAACACTACTTTTCTTTGTTCAAGACTAGGTAATGTGTATGTTTATTTTTACATAGCTTTACTGTTTGGATAGTGACAACCATAAAACTTTGGAAACTTAATTTGTAATGTAGTTTAGTTTCAATGGATTTCTGTTCTTTCCCACCCAACCACAGATCCTGAGGAAATAGCATTTAGAAATGACCAGTTTTGGTGCTAATAGTCTTTTTTTAACGCGTGGGTTTTAAGCATACATAAGAGCCAGACCATCTCTAGATCGCTTATAAAGTCCTCAGAGGACCTTGAAGTAATCAAAAACTTTGCACTATTTGTAGCAAAGTAGTCAGAAGTGATTTATAGCTCATATACAAAACCTTGCAGCAGTCCTTCAGGAGCAAGGAGTTTGAATAGGGAGCAAGAGGCTAACTGCCATCCAAGAGCCAAATAGTTGTTGTAATATAAACCTTTGTGTGCCTGTGTGTTTGTGTGTGTGTGTGTGTGTGTGTGTGTGTGGGAGTAGAGACTGACTCGCTCCACGTAGAAGGTGAGCGGCTCCCTCCCTCTGGGATCAGGCTCGGTCCAGCTCAGCACCACGTAGGTGTCGCTCACCTCACAGGCGTGGACGTCTGTGGGAGGAAAGGGAGCTTTGACCTGACCTGCAGAAACAAGAGAGGTGGAGGAAGAGGAAGAAAAGAAGTCTTGGAGTCTTTAATCAGGATATTTTATACATTTCTACAGCGAATTACAGTCAAGCACAACATTGAGCAGATTTACCTCACAGACTTTATTTCCTCTAAATCTCTCACTTATAAATGTACATAATAAGAAAGAGTTCAAAAGCTGAAGTCAGCACACTTTCAATGAGACTTCAAGTAACTCAAGGACGACAGAAGTGCTTAGATTCAGACTCAAGTCTTCAGTCTCTGTGCCTGTCTGACTCTGTTTGTATCCCCTGAAGATCTATAGAGCTGCAGTAAGGATCAGAGAGAGGAACTCCAGACCAAAGAGAGCACAGAGGGATGAGGAATGCTGATCTGGCAGAAGTAGTTCAAGTGTTTGTGTGTGTCAGTTTTGTTGGAGTTAAGTATTTATTGTTATAGCTTGGAACTGGAGCACTTTGGATTCAATATGAAACCATCACCACAGGGTTAAAAGGGCTAATGTTTAATAATTCTAAAGGTGAGGCAGCAGTTCAGATCCTCAATGTGTCACACACGTCCAGCAGAATAATGATCCTCTGTGTGCAGTGAATGAAACCCAGAAGATGAATAAGGCAGAAAAGGAAATGGTTCATGAAAGGTCAAATCTTTCATATGAGGGGGAAATACCAAATGATCAAAGCTAGCATAAAACATTAAGGACAGAGAGAAAAAAACAAGGCCCTAAAACCTGGAAGAGGTGAAAAGGGAACAAGGAAAAAAAATGTTATTTGTGTTTATTTTATATTTTCATAAGTACATCTTTTTTGAATCCTGCTTTATGACTCCATGTGGAGAGTCTGAAGAGAAGGCTGACAGCCTAGCATCCAGCTCTGGCTTGACCACAAGTACTGTCACCCACATCTATGTGCGTTTCAATCATAGACTGTAAAAAAATGGACGTCCACTTGCTCGGCTCGAAGCGAGGTCTCCACAAAAACTGCTCCCTCTGGTGACTGGCTGCAGTATAGGTTAAAAAAAATACAGCTTTCCAGCCATTCCAGATGGGCAGTGGTCAAACTTAAAAAAATTAATACTCCTCGTAGAAATGTTTCTCACGTCCGAATGTTGTGGTGATTTGAAGATATCATTTGGCTGCCTTGTATTCAAGTCCTTTTTTTTCTAAAAAGTTTCATTGTCATTAGTTAGACAAGGTTAAAAACAAGGTTTTACGTAATGTTTTACGATGATTGACAGCTGCCGTTCTTGTGTCTTTTTTTCGGGAATTGTAAAATATGTCGGGAGGTAGAGTCAAGAAGTGATTAGACTCTCGAAAGAAAAAAATATAAAAAATTATTTATGTCACCCAGCTCCGCTCAGATTCTCACAAAATCCCTCATCGTCTCTACTGCGCAGACTCAGACTGCAAACTGCTTCAATGGCTGCGCCTGTAACGGGGGTATTTTGGCTACAATGGTAAATAGCAGAGCCACGCTGTTCACTCTACATTCAGTCTATGGTTTCAATCAACAAAACTAAGGTTGAAATTTTAGTTATGTGATAATAAATCAACTGTGGGAGAATTTTGGGAGGTGGGGCTTAACGCTTCTGATTAGTGGAGTACTCACAGTGTTTTTATTACAGTCTACGTCCACAATAACATCACACTCAGCTGTGATTGACCAGGTTAAATAACTCTCAATCGTCTTCTTTGAGCCCTTTAGTGTGAATGTTTCTCTGTCATCCATGTCAACTGGACACCTTCTGTTGAATGTATCAGTGGATATCAAATTTGCAACAGCTGTTGATATATGAACAAAATCCTTGAAAATGCATCCTTGTTTAGTCATGTGTCATGATGATCTATAGTTGTTTTAGAAGGATACATCCCGCTGCAAGTCGTCAGTCAACATGCTAAGTTTTTTAAGCTGAAATAAACGACCAATTAATCAATCTTTATTTATACATAGCACAAAATTATAAAAGACCTTATCTCAAGACATTGTTACAATCTAAGCCATTGACTGTATATAGAGTAGACAGTGTGGCCTCGCCATTAACTATTGTATGGTTTTGAAGCCAAAATACCCCCGTCACAGGTGCCGCCATTGCAGTCAGAGTCTGCACAGTAGATAATAACAAATAGTAATATTTATTTTTTCTTTTGAGATTCGAATCTCTTCTTTGCTCTCCCTCCTGAAATATTTTACAATCCCCGAAAAAATATCACAAGAACGGCAGCTGTCAATCATTAAACATGACAAAAAGCCTCATTTTTTAACTTCTCATAGCTAATGAAAAGGAAAATTTTCAGGAAAAAGAGAACCTGAATACCAGGTTGCCCAATAATATCTTCAAATCACCGCAATATTTGGGTCTGAGAAACATTTCTACGAAGTATATACATTTTTTAAAGGTTGACCACAGCCCATCTAGAATGGCTGGGTAGATGGATTTTTTGACCTATACTGCAGCCAACCACCAGGGGGAGCAGGTTTTGTTTTTAAAGTCTATGGTCTTTGGCTCCAACCAGCGGCAACTTTACCACTTGCGCTTGTCTCCTTTCAAGAATCAACAAATCTATCGGCAGTTCAATAAAGCACAATTGAAACCATCACAGGCTGAACATCCTCCACGCTCACATGCTAACTTGGTACTACTACTACCGTCGACCTGTTGTCACTTCTACGGTGTCACAAAGCAAAAGTTCCTCATGGGAGTTTTTATTGAACTATTCTCTGTTCTTTTCATGTTTGTTTCAAATAGATTAAAAGTTGGAAATTAGTTACTTGTGAGCCTTGTCCATGGGAAATGACGGTGCTAAACTGGCGAGCAAAGGTAACCAGCAGGGCATACTGTGTGTGTTAGTGGAGACATTTTCTGGCATTTTAATCTTTTCAAATAAAGGAATTAAGATAGGTATGCAAATAAGTCTGTATGAATGAAACTTTTCATCTATTCAGAGAAAAATAAACCTTCACACCAACACTCATGCATGAATCCTTTTCCGTCTTTCTTTTTTAACTTCAGCTCTGAATCATCACAGAATATGATGTATTAAAGGGAGTATGAATGCTCTGTCTTGCTGGGTTTCTCTTCTGGCTGCCTCCCACTCTTCTCCCTTCATCTCTCTCTGTCTGTGAGTTTCATTTCCAAGGTTATCAGCCCTCTTCACAGGCATTCACACTACCCCAGGCCATAATGTGCATTTACCAGAAGCCGTCCAGGGACTGTTCTCTCCCTTCATTTCAGTAAATGGAACAAATGCTCATTGCCTCAGCTATACAATTACTGCAGCTTGTTGATAAATATAAAACAAAGATGCATTAAGCTTCAGGCCTGAGGCGGGATGAGGAGGCAGCAACCAGTGAGCCAGTAAAACATAGAGGATGTATGAAATCGCGTGTTTAAATGCTTAAATAGCATCTTTTTATTGCAAAATTACACACTGTGACAAAAAAAGACAACACTCTCACCTTCAAGTTCATCTTTTGTGATGGTGATCTTCCTTCCTCTGTCAACTTTGACCACTGAGGGAGGGAGACAAGGACAGAGGTGAGACAGGAAGGAAATAAAAGAAGGAGGAAATGAGGATAATGAAGTTATATGAGAAGCCATGATAACACTATTAGTGATAATGTTAAAGGAGCAGCCACGAGAAAGAGAGCCAGTGATACAAAGAGGTGACGGAGGGGGGAGACATGGAAGGATGGAGAGCAGGCTGGAGGCAAGTCAACCTTCTGTCCGTCCTTCATCTGTGTTTAATGATCCACAGCTTCTGACCACAGCCCATCTGTCCTCCCTCTAACACACACTCACACTTACACACTCTGTGATGTGCTCCACATTAGATTTCATTCAGTAGATTTCATCCCCTGCTGTAAAGAAGTATTTAACAAAACCTAAACTCCTCAAAGTAACCTTCAAAAAAAGAGTGTCTCAGTTCAGAACGCCATTAAGAAGCTGTAACAAAAACCACTGCAGAACCTTCTGGCTGTAGAAAATGAGATAAGCATCTGCACACATCCATCTGTTTTCTCCAGCAGCTAATATCTTTGTGGGACAGAGACAGGAACCAGGGCTTATGAGGTAAACCAACGTTAGAAATAGGGATGGGTGTTTACTTTTATCGGTACCAACTGAATTCTTTCTGTAGTACCGTGTACAGTTCACGTAAAGCAAAAGGTACCGTGTTTAGCTACCTAAACTTATCTTTGTGACTGTGAGGGAATGGAAGAGGATGCAAAACAATAAAATGAAACTTTAATTAACTGCTGAAGAGCCAGGAGCTTTTTCAAAATACTCAAAGAGAAAAATGAGGCCTGAATTGTTTATAAAAAGTGAAAAAAAATTGCAAATGAGCCAAGGAAAAAAAGCTTGTTAAATTACTTGAAATTAGAACAATGTCTTACAGAAAACTAAACAATGAATTTCTTCTCACTCAATAGCTTCTTAAGAAGCATTTCAGGCTACATTTTTGTCTATTGATAGCTTATAATAAGACATGTTTCTGGACTTTGTCACATTCTGGCTATTAATATATATATAAAAAAACCACATGTTCAGTTTCAGTTTTGCAGTGCTTTAGCTCCCCTACAAGCAGTAAATGTAATGGATAGATAGATGAACTGAAAAAAATACTGGATGTTGCCACTAAACTTAAACCACTACCACTGTTCTTATATCTAGAAGTTTTTTGAGCTATTTGTTCAAAAAAGTGGTTTTCAAAACAACTAATATTTTTCAGAACACTTGTTGTAGTCTCCAGAAGAGTTTCAGGGGTTTAAACCACTACCTGAGGTTGTTTGAGCTCAGAAAATTATCTTTAGATTGGTTCATTCAGTCCTGACCAAAGAGAAAACAACACTGACAGAATTTAGATCTGGCACTGGTAATTAAAAGAGGACTCCAATAAGAACTTTGTTGCATTCCCATAATCTTGTCGGACTTGAGATTGGTAGATTAAAGGGAAAGGATCAAAAAAAAAAAGGAAATCTGATTTTACTACACATGTCCATTATCTTTCCCAGTGCTAACATTTGAAGGCAAACAATCATACATACACATACTCACACCTACGACCAATGTTTATGTTTTCTCTCAGGGGTCCAGTGGTGGAACCAAACCAGGAACCTTCTTGCTTCTTTGATAATTCCTCATTCATACAATACCCTTCCAAGTTAGCCTGTTCAGGGTTACTTCTTCTGTAATGCATTCATTCATTCATTCATTTCCCGAACCGCTTATCCTATTCAGGGTCGCGGGTGGCTGGAGCCTATCCTAGCAGTCATTGGGCGAGAGGCGGGGTACACCCTGGACTGGTCGCCAGTCAATCACAGGGCCGACACAGACAGACCTTTAACACACTCACACCTACAGGCAATTTAGATTGATCAATTAACCTGATGAGCATATGTTTGGACTGTGGGAGGAAGCCGGAGTACCTGGAGAGATCCCACACATGCATGGGGAGGATATTCTAACTCCACACAGAAAGGATGGGAATCGAACCAGTGACCTTCTTGCTGTGAGGCTGCAGCGCTAAACGATGCGCCTGCGTGCAGTCCTCTGTAACGCATTACTCATGTTAGATAATTTGGATGATTTGGTCTCTGTAGCGTGGGCATGGACGTCAGGGACTGTACTTACTCTGAAAAGACTTGGTTTGGGAACCAGAGGTTAGATAGTTCAGGTCCCATGACAGACCAAGTCTCAGGTCTGGAAAAGTGAGTGTACATAAAAAATGTAGAAGCAAAGAAGAACAAGATCGTTTCCTTGAGACATACTGAGGTGCCCTCAAGCAAAACCCTGAACTTCTACCTACTCAGGGCACTCATCTGTGTAACTCTCACGCTGACATCTCTTCATTAGTGCATCTGCATCGGGTCTCATTAATGCGTGTGTGCGTGTACTTTGGCCTAGACGTGTGAAAAGCACAGAGTGAATAAAATATATCTTCTGCATTCTTCATTGCTGTGTTTTCTATTTCAACTCAGTTTCTAACAAGCTCCCAGCTGCAGAAACAGGCATTAAGACAGAAGCTGAGCACGCCTGTTATTCAGGGAAAGCTCCACACTCACATGGTGACATTGGTGTGTTATTACTGGATGATACTGCTGGATACTGCGTTATTTTTTTCTGTTAAAGTCCTGTAGCTAGTCTGTGTTTGAACAAAGTGAACCAAACAGCATTTTTATTATTTTTTTTGTGAGTCTGTAACCAAACTGTTTCTACTTCAGTTGCTGATGATTGATGATGATGTTGAGATTTCTCATGTATTTGTTTATTGTGTGTTACCCATGGTCCTGGTGTATTCCAGTGGGTCAGCTGTAAGTACAGGTTCAGTGGCCATGGAGGGACGTCCTGCTCCAGCCTGGTTCACTGCACGAACCCTGAACTTGTACCATGTTCCTTCTTTCAGCCCAGACACAGGGAAGTAGCACATTTTCTGAATACCAACATTACAACGCACCCATTCAGCTTGACCAACTTCACATCTGAGAGAGATAGAAAGAAAAGGAAAGGGGAAGAGAGTGACGAAAGAAATACAAAGAGAGAAAAAGAGAAACATTAGATTGAGAGGTAAACAAAGAACCAAATGTGTGATGTTTGAGCCACATAGTGTGCACTCTGCAGGGTGTAACATTATAAAAAAAAAGCAATTCCAGCCTGCACAACAATACATCTAAGTCAGTAAATACTCCACTAAGACCTATAATTGTGACCAGAACCCATCATGTGAAAGTAATGGGCCTCCAACAACAATACAAACAGATTTTTCAAGTGGAATGCAAGCTCAGATTATACAACATCAATAACAAACTGCTGCTACTTGCAAACAAAACAAAGAAAAGAGTGCAGTTTTCTCAGCGTAAGGAGGTTGCTAGGGAACTGGAAAGTAACTTACACATCTTTTCCTCACACAATAACCAACAACATCCGGAGATGTGGCATCTACATGAAATAAAGTATGAACAAACAGAAAAATGCATCCACAAATACCACTCAGGCTGTCTGTTTCTCTGGAAACACAGGCACAGAAATGTACAGGGCGATGGTGATTGATTGGTGGTGGTGGTAAGTGCAGCACCTGTTCTCCTCTGGGAGTCTTTGACTCTGATGTTAACATACTGTCCAGGGTTGATAATTACTGTGTATACCATCCATCTCAGGTGCACTCTGCCAAAAGGATTGAGCACAGCTAGTCACAGCCCCTGCCGTGAACTTTCTAGGTGTGTTGTTGAAAAACAATCTAAAATATTTTTTGTGGAAATTAAATCAATTTGATTTCAATGAGTCATCCTGTTTAGTCATTGGAAAAAGAAATGAAGCGTCAAAGCTTTTTACAAATTCTGAACCCTGAAGCAAAACTCACAGCATTTCAAACAGCAGTATGCAATGACAGCAAATGTTGCTCCTTTCGTTATTTTGTCAAAATGTCAGCTCCAGTTCTGTTTCCCTCAATCTTCTGCTCTGTCCTTCATTGCCGTTCTCTGTCCATCCACTAGATGTCCTGAGACTCTCTGACCTGTCTCAATCCCCTGACTCCCACTTACATCCCAAGCTGCCAATCCCTGTTGACTACCCTCCTCCCCTTTTGTTGCCCATGGAAACCTTTTTTAAAGTCACCTGTTTTTCCATTCGTAAATTACTTGATTTTCCAAACCGTCCTTGCGCTCCTTAAACTGTCTGCTTTTCTATCCCTCTTCTGCTGCTGTGCATCCTGCCGCTCTAACTTTTTGAAATTATTTAAGGAAATAAAGTCCTAAAAGAACAATCCAAAATTGTACAAAGTTTTGTTAGAAATTTTTTTTAACATATGTTGAAAATGGAAGATTTACATTTTTTTCTTGTGTAACCAAACACAGTATCTTCAGCCAGCAGATTAATTCATCCAAAAAGTGTTCTTTGCTGGTTCTGATTACTTAAGCTAAAACTTTCAACTCTATTCTAATTGCAACAAAACTTTTCAAATTAATTTTCCATGTACACTAAAATCAGTAAAGAGACTTTACTGGTCAAGATTATTTAGATTTTTTATACATCCTTTGAAATGATCAGAAGTGGATTTAAAGAGACAGCTGGTGCATGTCTTTACAGTCAATTCGCCCTGAATGTAAAGGAGAGTTTAAACGAGGAACATTTTAATATTCACCCACTGTCAGATGGATCATCCTCTGTATAAAATATGAAGCCAATGCTGAAAAATGGTCCACACTAATTAGAAAAAAAATTACAGAGAAATTAACATTTTTAAAGCCTGCTCAAAAACTATTTAGCCTTGCGCACCTTGTTTCTTATGTGATTTTTTCCCAGCTTGTTATTTTTTAAGCTATAAGAAATAAGAGCTTTGCCCATATAAGGGCATGGCTGAGTTGACTGGCAGGTGGGCAACCTGTAGCTGTCTGCAGTGAGGCCCAAGGCCCGCCTCTTTTCCTCATCTTAACTCAACTGAAGAGAGGTTGAGTCAAGCATTTTCAATTTGACACCGCAGATGAAAGTCTTCAAAACTTGGTATCGGAAACAAATGGGTAATGTCATAGAGACTGCTTCTATATATTACACATTTTATGCCTGGGTTAGGCTCTGGAATGACAGCAGCTTTGTGGACCTCTGATCACCTCTCTAAAGATGCTTTTGCAACACTAACTACATTTAGAGGTGGGGGATATATCGAATATACTCGATTTATTGTGGGTTGTTGCACATGAGATGTATGAAATGACTATATCCCGATCATCGAGTACAAAATGTCATGTAATGTTGGTATGTAATTCTCTTCTGAGTTTCACTTCCTTCACTTTCTGCTTGTGCTCCTGTCACAGCAAGCAGTACACTCCTCCACCCACCCAGAAAAACTCTCCTGCACATGTGTGTTTTTGTATCAGGAGAGGAGTGAGAAAGGTTGCATACAACTAAAGTTTGTAAATGCAAATTGTACTGGTGTCATTTTATGCATCAAAGGGTTGAATTAAAAATGTACATGGTGATTAAGAGGAGAAATCAGAATATCGTGAAGTACACCGTGTACCATGATGATGCTTAAAAATATCGAGGTATTGGTTTTAGGCCATATTGTGGAGCCTTAACTACATTTAGTGGGGGATGACTGGAGCTGGTGCTCACCTCTCCACGTAATACCCCTGCACGGGTGAGGATCCATCAGCGCTGGGCGGCTGCCAGGTGAGGAAGACGTAGTCCTTGTTGACATCAGACACCTGGACGGCTAGAGGAGAGGCGGGGCCTCCCAGCACTGCAGCTGATGCATCTGCAAGGTGAGGATGAGAAAGTTGGATAGAGGAGAAAGAAAACTGAAAAGCTGTAGAAACAGTACTGTGCTGTGAAAATATGTTACGTAAGTAGAAAAGATAGAGGTTGAATCTAAACCAGGATTTGCTTGTGGAGGAAAAAGATGAGAGGCACAGAGAGTTAACGATGAGACTGAAAAACACAAGCAGGAAAAGTGCAGAAAACTTTTCAAAGTTTTCTAGCTCATGACATCTTTATACAGTCAAAGTGATAGCTAAAGCTGTGGACAGAATCAGATTAGCACATGTTTTTGAATATATACATAATACAATCACAGCCTGTGGATGTAATGAGATGCAGGAATGGGTGGAATAGGAATGATGAAATTATGCTAAGCGGATTGAAATGATCGGATGTGACATGTTCACAAACCTTTCTTGAGGCAAGGATTTCTTTTTCCCCACAAAAGACTCAATCCGACATCAAGCAAATCTCTGTCCCGATCCGCCTCTTTCGTCCTTTTTCATTTGTCTTTGCATTTCCGTGCTGCCTATTTGTAATGCAAATACTCTATATGAAGGAGCGAATTTTGCTCAAAGTTTGCTGATTCACTAATTATAACCTCCAGCTCTGTTTATGATGGAGCGTCTTATTAAGAGAAAAAGACCTGAAGACATATTTTATGGAAGCTTTGCAGAAGAACTCATTTTGCATTAAGTGTTGTCATACGTGCATGTTTATTTAATTTTGGCTATAAGAGCATTTAAAGTCTATGAATAAATCAGTGCACATAATTCTCTGACTGCAGGAGTCCAAGTGCAACAAATTCCAGAGTAAGCACTGTTAATACATTCGAACACTCACACAAGCCAAGCTGAGCAGACGCAAATGTCTGATGAGTCAAGCGGGAATTGTTCTCCGGTTTATTTGCATGCTGCAAACAACGCAAGAGAGAAAACAGCAGACTGTGTGAAGTCTATAGATATATTTATACATAGTCTCACTGAACAAAGTTAACAAGCAAGTCTACAACCAGAACAGCTTGATTGATGGTGCAATTTTTACCCGTATGACTCAGGGTAGTGTGCTGACAGGAAATGAAAGTAGAGCCAAAATCTGAAGAATACAAATTGTGTTTTGAGTGAAGGTTGAGTCAAAACACGTTTCATCCATCGTGGGACAACAAATGATGATTCCCTCCCCCAAAACAGAAGCATTGTTTCATACGAGGGTTGTGAGGTCACCTTTGAGGGACACTGTCAGTTATACAATAAACTTAATTGTCTGTGAGGGACTATTTTTATCACTCAAAGGATTTTCACATGGTCCAAAGCATGTGAAAATTGAGATAAGTCATCAAATGTTTTGCAAAACATCTATTCAATGTGATGTAGTCCCTGTTTATTGATGCACAACACCTCTTCCCTTCCAGCTTGATGGGAGAAGTAAGGAGTGAAAAGAGAGGGTGCGGCTTTGGAGAGAACAAAGCAGTGGATCAGAAATAAAACTTATTCGCACTTCTGACTCATGATGTTTGCATGTATAGCTTCACATCCCTGCTTACAGTGTGTGATTTCTCTCAGACTTCACACGCTGTTAATTATTAATTATTGAAGGAAGGAGGGTAGTCATAAAGGAGCCTTGTAATTCATGCTGTAAATGGTTGATTTCCACCTTGAAGTAGTCTTGAGTTTCAAGGGTCGGGACGCTATCTTAAACAACTCATACCTGTTCTCAGGGAACCATAAATGTCAGATTTATTTTCATAAACTCTGACGATTAATTACAATCAAAAACACAGGATGGATAATTGTTATTACAACAGGATCAAGCAATCAGGAAATAGACAGAACACCTTTACTCAATTGACCTAAAAACAAAGCATATTTCTATTTTTCAATATAAATAAGAGCCATGAAAGCAGGGCCTCAGGATCCTTCTGACTTGACTTACTTTATTTCGTGATAAGAAAGGCCCTTGAGATGAATAATCTTGTTTACAAGGGGGTCTCAAAAAAGGAGATTTTGAGTTGTAAGTCAGAGGTGTCAAAGAAGTTCTGCTCCGTGGGCTAAATGTGGCTTAGTCAGTAAAAACACCAAAACTCTTTCTTGGTTTTGATTTTCTACCTTCGTTATCTGATGACACTGTAAAAAGTGATTTTCCACATTTGTTGTAACATTGTTTTTTTAGTCAGTATGACAAAAGATTACTGAAGTTGTTGTGATAACATATAATTGTAAGTCGGCATCATCTCAACTACAAAATATATTTCAACTTAAAATCTACGTATGTCCACATAAATCGAGTTTTCTTGTTGTGATATTGTTTTGTAACCGTGAGTGAGGAGAAAACACAGTGGATATAAGACCCTGCAGTACATTGAGATGTTGCATAGAGGGCACAGGTTGTCTGTGCTCCATTGCATGGACTGGTTGTTTGTGCTAAGCTGCACAGACTAGCCGTTCAAGCGCCACAGGGCATGGGCCCATGTATTCAATTAATTTTAAAATATGTTTACAGTGCCCTCTGTACAACATCTCAATGTACATCAGGGTCTCATAATCGCCTTGTTACCTCCTCACTCACGGTTACATTACGACATCACAACAAAAATTACTCTGCTGTAAAACATGATGAATTAAGTTCAACCAACATCTTTTTTTTAAGTTATATGGAACTTTTTTCTTAGTTGACTTAACTCAGTCAAAACAACAAGATGACTTGAGTGAGTTAAGTAGAATCAACAAATTCTTTTTTACAGTGTAGCAGGTTGACTTAGCACATCCTAAAAAGTTAATATGATAAATTGGGCCACCAAGATTGTAATTATCCACATCTGTGGAATGTGTCTTTGCAATTGCACAGCCACTGCACAGGCCTGACACAGCAGATAGTAAGAGAGAATTTCAAATTTAGGAGAGAAACCTGCAGTACTAAGAGGAAGCAAACGTGGGGCTGATATGTCCAAACTCGGGGGATAATGTTTGAAAAACTGAGAAAGGGAAGTGCTGACTGTGTGCTCTGTCCACTGCTTACCAGCCGCCAGAGCTGGCTGAGAGTCTCTGTGATGTCACACATTTGTTTCTGATCCAGGCTTCTGAAGTCTATCATCAGCAAATGCCATATTGGAAATGCCAAACTCAACCTAGCTTTATTCGATTTTGGATGAGGCAAAGAGGCAAGCTTTTGGTCTCCCCTTTTTTCAAGGATTTCCTCTCATTACACCTCAAAGCATGAAAATCTTGATGCATTTTGGATGTGGAAAAAAAGGTGAAAATAAAATAAATATCAAAAGCTTACTTCATGATTGGTTTAGAAAGATAGTTTCTTCTTTGTCCTCACCTCTGACGTAGACAAAAGCACTGTGTTCCTGGATACCGTCATAGGTCTTGAGTCGAGCAGTGTAAACTCCTTCATGCTCTTTGTGTGCAGTCTTCAAAGTCATGGAGGCACTGCTGTCCTCTGCCCTAATGTCCACAGAGCTGGACTGAAGCAGCTGAACGCCTGGGGATGGACATGAACTGATCATCACTCACAGCACAAAAAACACCTAACTGATGTGTTCAACAACACTTACCATCTCTAAACCAGGTGATATCCTGCTGAGACGGTAACAGAGTCGAGGTAAAGGTACACTGTAGTGTGAGGCTGTCACCCTCCTTCACCCAGGTTGGTGGGAAGGAGATGCCGAAGAGGGCTTCTTCCTTAAGCTGCAAGCCTGGTGTAAAAGATAAAACAGGGAAGCCGTAAGATGATGCAGCGGTAGAAGAAATGCAAGAGGAGAAAGTTGAGGCAGAAAAATCAGTAAGATAGAAACAAGGTTAAACAAGGGTTAAGAATAAACATGAAAAACAGAGGGCACTTTTTATCACACACATTCAGTTTCCTCGCCTGTGCAGGGCAGAGATAAAGATGATAAAGAAAAAGTAGGTCTTCTAAAAAGCCAGAGTGAGGAAAGAAATATTCTAGATGGTGATAATTTTGGTTGGTGCTGCATTTTAAAAGAGCACAGGATACAAATTAAAAGAGCACAGAGGAAGGGTGGTGAGGAAGCCAGGAAAAAGTCTGGCACCAAAACCCGCACAGTTAAAAAAATCAAGGCTATGTCATCTGTATTAACCCAAGCTGATGATCCGTATGTGACATCTCCTTGAAGAAATGACAAACAGCAAGAAAAACTTTCTGACGTGAACAAGTTACTCCTTCAGCTTCTGCCATTTCTCACTCCTTGAAGCCGTGACGAGATGCAATCTAGAAGTGAGATGTATGTGTGCCACAAAAGGATGTCAATTTTTTTTCTCAAGGATGGATTTATGAGATCGTAACATGTTTGAATAATGATCTCACTCAACTTAGTAGTCCTTCCCCACACTGGAGAATGCTTATGGTTTTGTCCAAATACAACACTTAAACCTGTATTATTCTTATCACAAATGCGCTCCACTTATGCGTGTCTTAGTGATTGCTTTTTATTGAGTGGTTCATGCCATGTTTGATCTGCTCTTTGCAGAGATGATCAAGCGGTCACATGAAAATGGCAGCATCCATTTTCAAGCACACTCTTCCATCATGTAGGCCCTGAGAGCTCTGTTTGCTGTTGATTTATATTCTTTAAATTGACTGTCATTTCATTTTTTGAGTGTGTTGGAAATGTATTGTCTTGTATTGTACTTGTATTACAGGAAGCAGTAATGTATTTGTAAGACATTGTATGTGGTTCAGAATAGAAATGAAACCCCTGACGATTTAAGTCATTTAAGTCCAAGAGTTTGTTTGGATATTCAGAATAATTCAAAGTCAAATGATAATGTGCTTGATACTTGATTCTAACTGGTCAAAACTACATACAAATTGATTTTTCAATTCATAAAACTGAATGTGACAGAGCTTTTGTGTCGGCTGCCCCCAGCTGCGGAACAACCTACCTCTGCATAACCACTCTGCAGAGTCAAATGAAGTTTTTAAACTTCTCTTTAGGCCAGGGGTGGGCAAACTTTTTGATTCGTGGGCCACAATGGGTTCTAACCTTTGACAAAGGGGCTGGACCGGGAGCAGATGGATGGAGTGCTTTGGTAACTATCAGGGTATCATTCGTTCATTCCATATCTGTTTCAGAATCCAAAATCGGAAAACGGATAACGACTTGTTATTCAATTTTTCGTTTTCAAATAAAAAATCAGAAAACAAACAATGGTCTATTTTTCGCTGTTTTAATTTTGTTTTGAAATTGAAATTAGAATATGATAGAATGGAATTATAATGGGATTTTTAATCCGTGTATGGTTCGTTCTTTCGTTCTTCTGTTTCAAAACAAAATAAATAAAAAAAACCCGAAAAAACGGACTTGTTTTTTTGCTTTTCTGTTTTAAAACCAAAATGGAAAAACGGAATTACATAAAAACAGAAAAATTCGTTTTTTTCTGTCCTGGTTTTAAAAATGAAAAAACAAAAACTAATAAAAGTTGGTATCAAAATTGTTTGTGTGATATTTTGATATTAAATGTGAACGTCTTTATACAAAAATTAGACAAATAACTCACATTGAAGGTTTATACAGACATGTTCCTGAGCTTTTTTTTTTTTTAGTAACAGATTGCTGACGATCTACTCCATCTTATCCGCGCGCATATGCGCACTTCCATGTGTTTCAATGAGTTTTGTTTTGTCCACTTTCTTTTTCTTAGGTCGGTTCATCTTTACAGAAGGGCTGATGGGTCAGAGGGTAAAGTGCAAACATGGAATAGGCCCTCGCTTTACCTGAACAAAGCCAATCTATCTACAATGCGCCATCTAGTGGGAGAACATCAGATTTGCAGGGAAAAGAAAACATTAACAAGGTTTATTCATTTAATTTTTTCAAGATTGGCGGGCCGGATTAAAACGTTTAACGGGCCGCATGTGGCCTCCGGGCCGTAGTTTGCCCATGCCTGCTTTAGACTCACCTCTTCTCCCTGGCTTTTAATAAAAGTTAGCTGGACATCTGGCAAAATCTTAATTCATCTTCTTTCATTTTTATTTGCTCTGGTTTTCATGTATCTTAGTATTGTATCCTATTATTTGTGCTGTCTTTAACCTGTAGAGCACAGCACTTTGGTCAACACCAGTTGTTTTAAATGTGCTCTATGAATAAAAGTTTGAGCTAAGTTGAGTTGAATTCTTTAAGGTCAACCCGATACAAGTCACACATCAGTTAAATCAAATAAATCTGTAGAAAGGAGTCCCATAGTGTTAAGTGTTCATGTTCCAGCAAGGAATTCAGGAAAATTAGGAGATAAGAGCTTCCGAAAACTCATATGAGTGCAAGTACAAAAACAGATCCAGAAAAGCTGCATGTGCCTTAACCAATAAGTCCAGTGAACAGTGATGCGGCTGTTTAGCTGCTGGATAAAGCTCTTTTTTTAGTGAAGCGCCCATAAAGTTTAATAAAAGTCAATGTGTAATTCAGGCAAAAATATGAAAATAATACTGGATGAAAACAAACGAAAAAATGATGGTAGAACCAAGATAAAAAAGATTAAGATGACAATGAAAAGTGATGGTCAACAAAAAATATCTGAGCTCCCGACTCTGAGATTTTGCTCTGCCTTTGTTGTAATTCCTGCCATTATACATAATAAGTAAAATAAAGAATAACCACACCCATGGATGGATTCAGAGCAATGACGTCTTTAAAGTGACGTCATCTATTCTGCAAAGTAAAAGAAACCAGCTAAATATATTTCAGCTTCTCCAAACAGCTTGACTGTAGTTCTGTCACTGCTCGGTGATACAAAAGACGCCACTGTTAGCAACTTGGTATGAATCTCATTGGCTCAATCCCCATTGTGATGTGATGTGATATGTACATGAAAAATGTGCATTTTCAACAAGTACTTTCCTGTAACTCTGAGGTTACTTTGCACCGATCTTTGGTGGACCAGAGTGTGCCCCTGCAAGCTTGAAAAACTTGAAGGTTCACCTTCATTTTTACTTTCAAACAAAAGTTCTGGATTTAGACCACAAAGTTCAACAGTGACCTTTAAAAAAGGCTTGCTCATGTGTTTTTTTAAGGGCTGTCTCTGGCAGATTCTCTGTTCCCCACATCAAGGCAAAAAAGTTAGAGTACAACTCTCTCCCCTGTCAAAGCTAGATATCAGACTCTGCTCTCTACTTCTGTCTTTGTTTCTGATAAAACAGTCATAGTTCATCCACAATGAAGAAGCTCTTTTTGGTAAACTGAACAGGTTTTCTTGTGAACAAACAGCCAGTCCTGTTGTTTTCTCATTTATGACAGAATGCATTGTGGAGAGTGATCCGGACAAGAGTACCACAACCATTATGAGATGCTCCACAGCTCGCAGCTAAAAGGATTAAATCCCTGGCTGTTCCTCAAATGAAATATACATGACTGTCGTTTCTGCTCAATTGGAAGCAAGTGTTTATGTCCCCGCAGCAACTATCCTACAAATAGTCTTGCTTAACAACCGTACAGCCATGGACATGGACACCCACACAAAAACATAAACTCCCATGACAAACAAACACTGTCAACATGCTGCTTCCTTTCACTCCATCCATATCTGTCTTTATGAGGTGCAGCATGCACAGCAGAGCGCCGTGTTGTGTCACCACCTTCAAAGCCTCCCAGCCCTCCTTCTCATTTACCGGTGGAGGGAGAAAACTTCAAAGGGAGGCAGAGAAATGAAAGGGGACACTTTTCATTAGGCCCTGGCGTGAAACTTACCGCGGGTCTGCCAGTGCTCTGAACCAGCCACAGCTCCTCGATATGCTGAACCGCGGAGTGGCAGAGCGGTGGAGCAGGACCGATCAGAGAGAAGCAGGGTGGGTCAGATATGGAGACAGAAACATAGGAGGAGAAGATGGAGAGAAACATCAGATAAATCAAACCTGGCAACAGCACAATTACACAAGACACATCTAATATTCCCTTTCACCTATTTTTAACAACGGGAGAAAGTCTGTGAAATATAGATGTCATGGAGAAGCCTTGAAGTGTCTCATTAACACCGTGACCAGCTAATTTATCTACACGGTTGGGTAACCAGCGAGGAAGAGATTGGTCATTAAAAAATGCCAAAGAAGAACATAACATTATTTAAATAAATGTTTGTGTCTTAGTGAAGGTCGTGTTTAATTTAGATATTTTACCTTTCAAGACAGTGTCAGCTTATGAAGGGAATCCACAAATTCCTGTGCCATATATTATGCAGCATACATTAAATTTGAAACTGTGATTTTATTACCAAAGGCCAACTAGTGCACTTATTAAACTTTGTAGCAAATTGTTATCCATATTTTATTGTTAAAAGAAAGAGTTGCTCACATTTTATTTCCAAGGAGCCTCCAGTGTTTGGAGACTTTGTGACTGAAGTGGGAAGACATGCAGATAATCATATTTCCTGTCCAGTGACACACTAATGGGTTTTGAAGTAGGGGGGACATCCAGCTGCATGATGTAGTTGACCCCACTTACACCTGACATTAATCAGACTGCGCTTGACCACATACATTTACACCTGATATTAATGTGCGCTCCAAGTGTCCACGGAACCTAACAGCCTCTTCTTCCTCTTCTTTAGTGCAAATGATTTTAAATGTATCCAAAATAGAGAAACAAATGTCTTGGAATAGTCCAACCTCAATAAGAAGCTGGATCCTGTACCTTGTACAAAGTATTTTCTTAAGAATATCTTTGTCAGATATTTTGGCTTTGTAGCAGAGGCAATTTTCATGAAATGTTGAGCAGCAAAACTAAAAACCAAAATAAACCAAAGTGTATTGCATTCATGTAGGAAAAAAAAAATCAGGTTTTTCAGAGTAATTTATTCTTCGGTTAGTTTTTTTTTTGGTAATTAATTTTGTTTTTCTGATTAATATTTTTTTATTGGTTTGTTTTTTGTTATAAATATTATTTTGGTTTGTTTTTTGTTGTAATTATTTCTGTTTTATGGGTAATCTTTTTGTGGTACTCAATTTTGTTTTTCTGATTATTTTTTTTTATTGGTTTGTTTTTGTTAAAATTATTTCTGTTATTATGAGTACTTTTTTGTGGTAATTAATTCTGTTTTTCTGATTAATATCTTTTTATTGGTTTGTATTTTGTTATAATTATTTCTGTTTTTATGAGTAATTTTTTTTTCTGTTTACAGATTACTTTTTTCCTGTTTTTCATAGTATTTTTTTTCCTGAAGTATCGAACAGGATCTCTGATCTGTGCGGGACACAGGAGCCACCACACATCCACGGGAGTCGTCTGCAGGTTGGAGGTTCTCGTGGGATTTCGAAGTAGCTTGATACTTCAGGAACAAAAATTCCCCCAATACAGGAGGAAAAAATCACCACGAAAAAAACCCCAGCAGGTTGAGGTTCTCGTGGAATTTCTAAGTATCTCGATACTTCAGAAAAAAATTACTCCGAAAAACAGGAAAAAAGTAATCTGAAAACAGAAAAAAATTACTCATAAAAACAGAAATAATTATAACAAAAAACAAACCAATAAAAAAATATTAATCAGAAAAACAAAATCAATTACCACAAAAAATTACTCATAAAAACTGAAATAAATATAACAAAAAACAAACCAAAAAAATAATTATAACCAATAACAAACCAATAAAAAAATATTAATCAAAATAACAAAATTAATTACCACAAAAAAAACAAACAAACCGTTGAATAAATTACTCTGAAAAACCTGCGTTGTTTTTTTTTTTTACTTCAAGTGAATGCGATACGCCTCCGTATAAATAACCTTGACAGGGAAACATAAGCTCACCAGAGGAAATACATTTAGCTTTTGAAATAAAAATCTTTAAACTTGTGATGGCACTCAGGAGTTATCAGAAAGTTTACTACTCCATGCTTCATGTCTTATTGTGTAAGTCTCTAACAAACTCAGACATTGGCCAGGAAAGGATGCTAGAGTTGTGTGCTTGGAAAGCACAGTAAAAGTGAGTTTAATCTTTTAAATCATATAACAAGAAAGTATACACATTCCCCCAGCCCTTTTTTTTCCCCGAAGCCACGCCCCTAAAACCCATGATAGTGCGTTAGCAATAACGGCTTAACGCAGTGTATTAGCATTGGATAGGAGGCTGTTTCAATATCAGGTAAGAAGACTCCTTATGTTGCCTCATTGAAGGTACTCAACAAACGTGGCTTTACACGTTAGTTTCGCGTTTTCTTTTCAACAAACTTAGAAACAAACTGCAAACAAACCTGTTCAAGAGGTACACAGCAACCACCGCTTAGCCGTCACGACCGCTGAAGCTATCTCAACTGGTTTATCTTTTTTCAGTCTCGTAGTACGTTCGGCTCTCCTCTTTCGCACCTTTCTCGGTTTTCCAGTTCAAGAAGTTGTTGGAAAATGGAGCTGAGAACATTAACTGCTCTTTTTCTGTCATTTCCCCACGTTTATCTGTAAATTACAACATGCTCTGAATCTGTTTTACGAAGACGTGCGGGTGGGCGGTTTGATTGGCAGGTGTCGTTCAATCATTAACTCAGTCTTCATGAAACGCTTGGACAAAGTTATCAACGCCCTGCAGCTGAAATACCAAAGCATTATCAACAATTATAACTACAATATTTGTACAATAGCTAATAGGTAGAATATTTTGAGCTATAAAACCAGTTTTTATGGAAGTACATGAGATGAAAAGCGTCAAGAGCCTCAATTAAAAATTCACACAAAGCCACTAGGGGGCAGTGTCTGCAATGTGCAAACTATTGTAGTAGTAACAGTAGTCTTTTAGTTATAAAAATAACTGACATATACAGAATGGTAACTGGAAAGGCACAGGCACAAGCAAAATTTGTTTAGGTCTAGCTTATATCTAAGTAATAATATCTTTTTTTAAATCAGCTTCCAAGTGTAAAGAAAAAAACACAAGATAAATCATGAAAATCAACAATCTTCAAAGGCAGCTTTGTGCACTAGTTTTTGGAAAAATAACACGCATCACTCATTTTTTGCTGCACAGCCGTTGAATTTATGATTGCTTTGTGAGTAGAAAATGAGTCAAATTATGTTGTTAAAGTTAACCACTGGTGCATACTTCTAAAAAGTAAATTGCTGTTGGAACTAGATTTGAAATATAGACTGTAAGAAGGTTCAAAATGTGCTCTTGAACTGGTTATAAGATCCCTAAACAGCTCCTCAGGTGGTTTCCTCCTCAAATATCCAACCTCAGTGTCTCTGTCTCATCAGCAGCTGAGAGTTTAAGCTGGACTCTCATCCTGCCTTTATTTTTATGGAACCCATCTTTGTAACACTGAATATGATTTCCAATATTGTTCACCCAATACGAAATATGAAACTACTCACAGTTGACCACAAGTGTGCCAAAGGTCATGGCTTCACCCAGGAGACTCTTGGCTATTACTTTATACTCGCCGGCATCCTCAGGAGAGCATCTGCAGATAAACAGTGAATGTATTCCTGAAACAACGTGAGTGGTTGAAGATTGAGTTGAATTTAAAATGCATAGCAGTTTTACAGATTTGTGCTCTTACTGCACATATTGTGCTTTTTTTATTATAGGCAACACACTTCACTCTGTTGGAGTGGCTGTTAAATGAATCCCAAATGCAACATAATGAAAGTAAGTGATGTGAGGCCTCAACACCAGACCACTCAACATAATTGGCTCACTTTGTTGTTTGATTTCCGGTAATGGAGGAGGCTTACAAAACAGCACTAGCATTAATCCCTCAGTATGACGGCCACTTTTGGTCTTTATCAACAACTTTATCCACAAGTCTGTTGGAGTTGTTCTGAAACATCCAGAAGAGTGCTTTTTAATGCTGCATATTTTTGTGTTTAGTGCAAAAACAGTTAGCATGGGACTTGTTGAGGATTGACTTTTTCTGTCACCCATGTAGCCCACGCTACAAGCTCTAAAACTCATTGAGGAAACAGAATATTGTTTTTCCCTAACATAACTCAACATCATTTTCATAACTTTATTAAGTATTTGATCTGGTGACCTACCTTCTAATCTCCAGTGTGTTCAGACCATATTTTTGTTGAAGGCTGTAATTCCATGGTTGATCAGACATCCTCAGAGGCAGACCATCTTTATACCTGAGGAAGGAATAAAGAAACAGACCTGAAAGCATGTTTAAGTTTTTTTAAAGTCATTATTTGAAAGGGAAAGTGAGCAACAGGCTGCACTTGGGTGGTTCATAACCCGGCCCACTGACTCCTCATTCAGCGATCAAATGCTGGTCGATAGGCTGAATCTCCAGCAGCCAGAGGAGGTCTTTGATCTTTCATTCTGTTTTGTGCCGGGCACTGTTGAGGGCAGCTCATTGGGCTCGATGGCTCCCATATGGAATGGTGAAATACTGAGCACACAGGCTGTTCATCAGCGAGGCTCACAGCAGCTCAAGCATCAAGGTCGACTTTTTGGAATGCTGCCTGAATTAACGAGTGATTTCAAATGAGAGGGATATTTAACTCGGGGATCAAACCTGGGGGAGCATAACTCTTGTTTGGCTTTGCATAGCTTTGAGTTTGTTTTTACATTTCACAACCGTACCTCATGATGAGATTCTACGAGAAATTTCTACAACTAATGTGCTTGTGTTTTGGAGAGATTAAGTGATTCAGATCGTTGTGCAGGAAAGATAAAAAGATTACAGGTTCACCTTCACTGTCCTTCAGCTCTATTTTTTACATCATGCATTAAATTTATGGTAATGAAAAAAGAGTAACACTTTAAAAGATGAGAAGCAAGAACTGACCAATGACATCAGTGTTAATTTGTCGGGTCTGCTGTAAATTACAGCGTCTTGTAGCACACACAAAATGCACCATTCTCCTATTCTCTTAAAGTGAGACTGTCCTGCCCTGACCCTCTCCAGCCAACTGAGAAACTAAATAAAACTGAATTTCACACAAACTTTTAGATTAAAAACTTGGTAGACGTTTTTAAGCCCAGGGACTCGATAGCAGCAGACATAGGAGTTCTCACCATGTGACCTCTGGGGGTGGACAGCCCTGCACAGTACAGGCAAGTTTGACCGTCATGCCCTCCCAGACGGTGTGAGCCCTCAGAGGAATGGGAAAGTCTGGGGCCTTCTGGCTCAGACGCTCCATGTACGCCATGTGGGCAGATTTCTTCTTCTCTGCCTGGAGCGTAGACATTTCAAGAGGAGGGAAACTTTTTAAATGATAAATAAATACAGATAAGGGGAAAAGCAGTGTGCCGAGAAATATTCTTTATCTCCTAAAGAAACTTTATTTTCTAAAAGAGGCAGCCAAGTCCTTCAGAAGCCATTAAAACAAAGCAGAGGAACAATGAGATAAGAAACAAGCCTATACTCGAGGTAGTCCGAAGGTGGTTAAGCACAGGAGAACATGAGAGGAAAACAAAAGAAGGAGAATCCAAGTGTTAAGCTAGAAACTCCTTACTACATTTGTTAGATTGTTTGTGATATCAAAGTAGGTCACACAAATGAGATTTCTTTTTTCTACTTTCTTTTTTACTCTTATTTTTGTCCTTTACAGCTTATCTCACAGAAATTACAGGCTGCAGCAATGCTGTTTCAGTCAGTGTTTTATGGGTTAGATATTTGAATGTGCTGTCAATCAAACATCAATCAAATATTACCTTGGTAGTCGACACTAAAATTACCACTAGTAAAATAAATTCTTTACCATTTTATTATCATAGGCCCAATGTAAAAGTGAGATGTTGTGTCTAAGCTGTAGCAAAGACACCTGGCTAATGGATACTTGTTGCTAAATTTCACCTCCACCCAGATGTAAACCATTGACTGTATCATTGATGGACATAGTCTCCTGACATCATGTGCCTGTTTCTGAAACTGATTTTTGAAGCAGATCGGCTTTTGCTGCCATATAAGAAGTGATGCTCTAAACTACAGAGTTAGAATAAAATTCATCCCCCATACAGTGTGTGCCAATAGTGAAATTAGCAATTCAGAAGAGTGACATTTTTTGTACCAGATTGTAAATATGTCTATTTCTGCTGCAAAAAAAACAACAGTTTTTTGGCTTGGTGTGTTGGTGACATCTGGTACTTCTGGAGCCAGCTTTAAGAGGACATTCAAGAAACAGAAGATATTAGCACCTCCACATTGTCTTATATTTTAGACCTGAGGTTGCCATTTGATGTGAACAGGTGTGGTGGAGATACAGCATCTTGTAGCAGGGTGCCATTTGGCAGTAATTTGATCAAGAAAATATACATCACAGTTGTATGCAGGCTGGGCCTGTTAAAAAGGCACCTAACCACGTAACCAGAGCAATGTGTGTTGGCATGGAGACATTAACCTGCAAGGAGGACCCAGGCCTTTGTACACACAAAGCTGGGTATTTTCAAAAATGAAAAACTCCCCCTCATTCATTTTTAAAAATACTGTTGTTCACACGCACCGGGCAAAATTGCTAGTGAGTGTGGCTTGCAGCATGCCAGACCCAAATTTGCTAGTGTTTTTTTCAGACATGAAACCCGTGACATCCAATCAGGATGAACCCTCATTAATCAGCTGTGGCTTTTGAGAACCAAAATCTCAGTTTTCCAGCGAGGGTTTTCCAAAATCTTCACTTTGGCCAGAGTTTTCAGAAAACATTGTTTTCAGTGACGTAAAACTTCGGTTTCATTTGGACAACAGGCCTTAACGTATAGACATGTATGCGGTTTCCCAAATACTCGGTTACGTGTGGACATGGCCTGAATGTAGGTGGTGCTAGCTTTGCTAGTGTTGGCCACATTTGCAAAACTTTGACATAATTCACTCACAGATTCTGTGTTTATATTTTTATTGATTAACTAAATCATTCTTTCTTTGTAGTCGAAAAACAAAACATGTTTTCTCATAATGTATGAGTGCCGGTATAGCCTACCTGTTAGGTTGCACGCCCTACAGACTTAATAGCTCTTAATCCAGCTTCAGTTTGAGTCCAATCTATGGCTCTTTCTCGCATGTCACTTCCCATCCTCACCTGCTTTCTTGCTCTTGCCAAGCTAATGTTATATTATAAACACAGACCCTATGTTTGATAAAGTCTGCTAAGTTTCAGCTGTTTTCTTCTTTTTTCTTCTTAAGTACTTTTGACTTTAGACAGTCTGTTAGTTGGAATTTTATTTTAAATGATCAGGGATTTTGGAACATTTCTTATATCCATTGTTTTTAATCACCAACCTATATGATCTAAATTACTTATCAACAAAGAAAGTGTATTTCACTTACATCACTCACAGTATGTAGGTTTCTTTGATTGTCTTTTAGCAAACAAGTTGCTTTTTGCAGACAAAGTACAAGCCAGCCCACACATAACACACCAGACACCAGACATAATAATTTAACAAAACAGAAGCTCAAAGAAATCACATGCATAGAAAAAAGAACACTTTTAGTACTAGTAGTAGTTATATTGCAGGGTTGAAAACAAGATAAATATTGTTTGACAGAGCAGAAACACTTCAGTCATTTTCACGAGTCATTATTAGAAAAAAAAAACAGGATTATTTTTTACCTGCCTGCGAAGTGCCAAAGTGTCCACCCGAGTGCGCAACAAGCGCTGGCTCATGATCACGCCCACCTCCAATTTCTCGGCCTCATTCCCAAACATGGTCCACTGGTCTCTGTAATACTCCTCATCAGCTGCGAGGGTGTCCTTCAAGATGTCCCTGGTGGAGTGCAGCAGGAGTTGTTTAGGTCAAAGTTGTTATATCATCTGTTATTTATGTTATTGAATACAAACGCCATGAAGGTGATCTGTGTAGAATGCTGATGCAGTTGAAACACTTGCATCGAGAATGCAAATTCATTTTGGACTAATACTTTCTAAAACTTTGGAAAGTTGTTTGTCTGCACATTTCAGGATCATAATTAAGCTTCAGAATGATTTCAAACAACAACCAGACAGGGAGTCAATTTCTTGATTTGATTTTTTTGTAGGCTTTCAAAACAATTCAGACCTCTATCAGATAAAAGTGACAGCACCTCAGACAACTGCTTTATTGTAACAATAGAAATCAACCTTTGACAAATACAAAAACAACAATTTCACATTGATTTTTTTTGGCAAGTTATTGTTTCATTCTGTTCAAGTCTGTTTGCAGTCAAACATGACTTTTATGACTGTTTGCAGTTTGTTGCAGAGCAATGATGTTGCTGGTTTGCTGCTCCATTTTTACCCATGTGTCTTTGTCACACATGTTCAAAGGTTGTGAGGAGTGGGTGGTTTTGTCAGCGGGATCTGAAGCTCCACTGACACTGCTGTGTCACGTAACTGTGAAGAGATTGCAGCATGGGTTCTCAAATCTCGCTGAGGGATGATGTGCCTTTCTTCAGGAATCCTTCAGGTGTGGACAGCCGCTCCATCGCAGCCTGTGTCATATCCTTGACTTGCCTTTTTATCAAGTTGGTTGAAGAGATGCCATGTGCTTGTGCTCGTCTGTTCACCCACAAAAGAGAAATCCATATATCTTTGTCTGCAGCTTTAAGGCAGAGACAAAAAAGAAAGCTTGTTTTTGTTGTGGGGCACTAGCATGCTAGCTTTACCAGTGTGGGAAATGCAATGAGTGTCTCTGCCTCTGAATTTTAAAACTGAATCTTCTTTTTGTGAAGTGAAATTGAATTCTGTGTTTTTGAATTTTAAGTTAAAAAAAAAGTTGAATCAAAGTATAAAAAGAGTTGAATTTTCATAGGCCAAATACAAATAACTTCATAAAAACTGAACAATTTGGCATCTCTAATGCTCTGAGGCAGACATGAGGGGCTGGGAGCTGAGCTGTGGCTTAAGCATTTGCTTATCTCCAAATAGTCTCCTGGAAGCCCAACTATCAGAGATTTCCTCCACCAACATTTTAAATCTGTTACAGACTGGGTTATGGTTTCATGCTAAAAACCAATGTTCACCTGGGATTGCAGGAGGAGGCTGCAAGCTGAGCTGCCTCTGAAGCATCAGCACCTTTGGATCTGAGTTCCTGTATTATAATTTTAATGTTTTTTTTCTCAGGAATAAGGGCATGTCCCAGTGTTTACTGGACCGCTGTAATAGACTTTAGTGAAAACACATCTGAATGGCAGGTTGAAGCCGTGAATATCTCTTAATGTCCATGACATCTCAATTCTCTTCGTTTATATTTATGGACATATACATGATATGCTTCATGATACACTATCCTGGGTTTCGCCTTCCTCTTACATGCAGCTTTATAATACTCTCACTGCCAGAGGGCTGTGCAACCTGAACCATCTTTTGATTGACACTCCCCAGGGTTTAATTATTTGAACCTTTCTTCACGCACGCACACCACCTCAACAAACAGAGAGACTTAATCTTAAATATTCACAAACGCTTCTCTGAGCTTTGATGGCCACTCGAGCATGAATGGCCCTTCAAATGCTTGCCATAATTCAGAGAAATACACAAACTGCATCCATAAATATGCTAATCTAAATACGTGCATATGCAGACCTGTAGGTATCCACACCACTCATACTCTCGAGAGCTCAGATCCACGGTAAAGATGTTTTCAGCCACAGGCGTGTTTAGTAAAGAGTGTGCCTGTCGGTGTTTCTAATCTCTGAGCTCAGAGATTTGAGGTCTTGAGGGAATGAACCACTGGAAATCATCTAGTCAGTGGATATGAGACGGTTTATAGCTTAATTATTGCTCCCAATAGAGATTTTTTATATCGCATCTTAGTGCAAGTAACAGTAAACCCATCCTTTCAAGACAAACAGGGCATGAGTCAGCTGCATAATTTACATGTTACCCCCTCACAATGAGGCGATGATAGCCGGGAAACCATTATGTGAATCAGATTTTAATGTGGAGCCATCGCATAAAGGATCGAGCGCCTTCATTTCCTCACAAATCAAAACAAATGTCATGCTCCCACATCTCGCAACACTCCTCAGACCTTCCAGAAATAGTGTGCCAATCCTCGAGAGCTTTGAAGTTCATCCTTCCGTCCTTCCTTTCTTATCCTGGGAGGAGTCAATCATCCAGAGTGTTACCAGATATCCAGCCTCCATCCTAAAATATCCATCCGCACCGTATTCGTCTCAGCACTTATGAGCAGGGTGGAGAGATTTGTGAAGAATTGGGGTTTGATGGCAAATGTTCGCCACTGAGAGGGAATGGATCTAGCTAATTCCAGAGGTAAAGGGTTTTAACAGGTGGAGCCGACTGAAGGTGAGACAAGACCAAATTAGACAAAGCACTTTAGGGAATAGGACAGACACTCGTTGATGAGATGGTGAGATATAGAGGGTGGTGGCGGTGGCATGAGAGAGGGCACCTAATGAGATGCCGAGTTGGCAGCCTACATCTCTGCAGCTGAGGCTCATTACTGTCAGATGTGTTTTGTCTTACAAGAGGGGGTGATTGCACCCTCAATGACTCCCCCCTCCTTTTCACTCTCTCCCCTTTGAAACCCCATCTTCTACTATCACCAATCCTTTCCTTTAAATCTCATTGTGACTTCTGGTCATGGATCCCTTCACGCTGCCAGCCACAGCTTTCTTTCATGGTGTGATATCTGTGTTATTCTTAGAATTCAATAACTGAATGCACAACAAAGAAGACGATTCTTTTTGACTCAACAACAGACTATTTCTAAAGGGATTGGAGCACAGGAAAGAAGCTGCCACTAAGCCTCTAAATGTGGAAGTGCCATTGAGCTACTGTACTTTGTGACACCGACAGGGCATCTAGTGTCCCGGTGGTAGGAAAGAGAATTTTGTTCAGCAAATCATGTCACAAGAGGCCACAATCCTCTTGCTTCATGTTTTCAGTGACCTAAACCTCTCTATTCTGGGACTTATTTTTGGATGTATGACATCCTTTCCACAGCTGAGCTGTAATCCTGTCCTTGCAACATGGTTTTAAGACACTTAGAAAGTGGTAGCTCTCTCTTGTCATCATCACAATCCTCTCAGTTTCCTATTCGCTAATAAGTTAAGGACTTTAGAAACTGGTGGGGGGGTAAGTCCAGCTAACAGCCCAGTGTGTAATACACTTCTCGGATAACCAAGAAGACCATACATCATTTGATGCTTACTTATACTGTAGGTATTAATAATTTGATATATTTGAGACTTTTGCTCTACAAAAGTGACTGTCCTTACACCCTTTCTTCTAGGCCTGGGCGATATATTGATTATATAGATAAATTCAAATTTTTCCTTTTGGACGATTTGAAAAGTGAAAAATTCAATTTTTTTCTCCTCACTGTTGCGCACCTTTTATACCGCAGCAAGCGCTGACTCCGTGTGTGTGCAGCGTGATTTAACAGTTCACGAACAAAACAACAGAAACCTAAATGTCATAAAAATGTTCTTGTGTGTCTTTGACACCCAGCACCTTAATGGACACGTGTTCCTTATAGTCCGTATCAACAGCCCTAAGAGGTTTAAATAAACTAAACCTCTCGTCAGGGAACGTTCAAATCCCTTTCCTCCAATCCTCTGTTTTCTATCAGTTACTTTTCAGGAGTTTGTTTAGATCTTTGACTGAAACATTTACAAAGCCGGGACCCTTTCAGGTTCACCTGCAGACTATTATTAATGATATGATTGATGTGCGTAAAACCTGCTGCTCTTCAAAGTTAATGCTCTGATCATTTTGAGATTTAGATAGTAAAGATATATACATTAGTTTTTCTCAGAACATCCTTCCTCTACCAAAGAAAATCCCCTCTTATGGTGATTTGGATGGATCATGATTTGTGAAAGTAAACTGCAGGGTGGGAGACGGGACGATGATGGGCGATCGAACAGAACGGCGCGCTGCTCGGACAGACATGACTGCGAAGTTGTTTGACTTTTACCTGGGTAAATCGGAGTCCTGTCTTTCCCTGCAACTCCCTCTGCTCAGCCAGCTGATGAACAGAGCAACATAATGCATCAGCATCAGGTGTGCTCTGTCAAGCAGGGGCGGACCAGACTTTTTAGACTGGGGTGCCCCGACCAGGGAACTGACTGATGCAGGAATGCATGAAATTTGTGAGCCCACACTTGAATAGATATCTTTTATTTTTACTTATTTGTTTGTATTAAAATTAAAGGATAAACAGGCTACAGCCTTAAAAAATTAAAACTAGACAGAAATTAAGTGTATTTTTAGTAATTTAAACCTAGAATATAACTGAATAGTGCTGTAGTGCACTGAAACAGTACTGTACACACTTTTCCTAGCAGTATTTTTAAATTCAAAATGTACAAAATGGTGCAGCTTTCAATGTGAATTTAAATAAGTCTGCCTCCTTGAAAACTACAAATTGAAGTTACTGAAACAGAAGAAGAGCTGAAAATTCAAATTCCAAGTCAAATAGAGGTTACTTTTATTAAGTTTTTGACAAAATCAAAACAAAACTGGTTTTGAGTTTTCTCTGTCATTTGTACTTATTGTTTTTTTTAAAGGAAAAAAAAAAACGTCAAAAAATCGTAAATCAAATCATTTGTGAAAAAATCTGAGATTTTTTTTTTTAGGCCATATCGTCCAGCCCTACTTTCTTCACTTCCTCATGAAAACTAGGGATGTCTTGATCTGATACACTGATTGGTATCCGGCGCGGGATGTGACTGTTTTTGGAGGATCGGATAGCATCGAATTTTGTTATTTCATTGGGACTGATCCAGTTTTCACATCTTTTCAGCACCGTCACACTTCACGGCTGCTGTAAATCAAACCATACAAAACTATTAAAAAAGAAAAGCCCGGAGGGGTTTGGGCTCACTTTGGGACAGCATTGCATCAAAAAAACACACAAAACTCTAGTGGAATCCACAGCATGGGCTCCAAATCATCCCCAAAAACTAGGGGTGCCCTGATCACAATTTTCTAGCTGATCAGTAATCACTGATCTTTAAAAAACCTGACCTGCCAATACCGATTTGGGCCAATACTCATTTTTATTTTTTATAACTGACAGCATATACGTGTTCCAATCTTATTTTATTGAACATTTTTAAACAATACCTGTGAAATAATAAAATCTTCATGCTTTAACTTAAACAACCAAAAAAGTGTCCTGAGTTTTAGGTCTCAGTGCAAAAAGCAACAATGGCTGGCTGTCAGACGTTAAGGAATATAAGATCAGTTTCATATGTAAGGGTGTGCCGATCCCCAAAATTAAGAAAATTGGCACAGATCAATCATTGGGTGCATGTCTACCAAAAACCACTGTCAGTGACCACAGTCTGTCAAAGTACCCACAAATGGAGGTCAAAACTGCACCCAGCAAGAGAGGAAATTATATATGAACGGTGTTCCCATTTTGCAAGTGCTCTTCGAATCACTGTAACTCCTCAACCGTTCAGGCTAACAAAAAAAATCAAATGTTTCCTGAATGAAGAGAAGGTGAGCCGTTTAGCTACGATTTCTGACTCTTTAAGGCTCCTTTTATCTACATATAAAAGAGTTTCACACTTTGACTCTGCAGAGTGATCATTGGTTTCATGACAGTGAGTGAGAAAAGAAGTCCACAGCTGGCCTTTTACAGACAGTCCGGAGAAGAGCCCTAATTCCTGTTGATTATTCAGACTGTGTTGGCATAAAAGCTCCTCTGCAGTACAGCTTGCAGGGCAGAGCACCAGTGTAACTTGAGCCACTCCACTTTGTCAAATGAAGTGGAGCAGGAGGATGTGGTGGTGACTACTGATGGAGAGGCAGAATTATGACAAGAACAGATCATCCAGGAAGGAAGTCCTCTTGAGAAAAATAGGGGCTGGCTGGCTCTCAGTCTTTGGTTCAGCGTGTACTGGCGGAGGACTCAAATTTAAAATGAGGAATAAAGACAATGCGCCTAAAATGAGAAATGTAGATGATGGAGAAGATTAAAAAGTTTCCTGTGGAGTCACTTGCTTTTAAAAAAAAAGAAACTGAATATAATGTATACTATCAAATGATATTCCTGTTATGTAATTACATGCCTAAATTAGGCCTGTCATGATAATCAATAAATTGATTAACCGAACAATAAATGAAAACGTCCTTGGTAAGTTTGCCAGCCTCAATAAACTGACACGTGCATGCATGTTTGTTTTCCTCCTCTTTTTCGACCAAAGAGGCTGAATGAGAAGATGGCTCACTACTTCTATCTTTCCTAACATCAGGGTGCATAGGTTCTATAGCGGATTTAGTGGATTTATAGCGGAGTGAGCATCTGTCAAAAATGCGATCTTTGGCATCTTTTGCAACGGGGCTGCTCGCCCAACGAGCTGATATGTCTCATTTGTTTGAAAATAGTGGCGACGAAGAAGAAGAGGGAGGTGCAGCGGAGCCTTGTTCTTTGACAATCTGCTCTTACTGAGGCTTTAGGTCTGCAAAGTAAATAGAAATAAAAGCGCCAAATGGTGGGTGCTCAAAGACAGCTACATTGCGGTTAAAAGCCAGAAATGTTAAAAATGTTTAACAGACAGTACAGATTGACTGGGAAAAAGTACATGTTACAAACAATTCAGAAACTGTATAAACTCCCTTTTATTTAGGCTATAGTTTTATTTTTGTTGTTTTATTTTTATTTTTTTTGGAGTTTCGTTTTTTTCTGGTGAGACAGGGTCTATGTTTTATTGTTTTTGATTAGAATTAATTATTTTCATTGACATGTATTTTTTTCTAAAAGAGAGTCCATTTCATTTTCATTGTATTTTTTTCTCTTTCTTGTTTGTTTAATTTATTATAATTTTTGTTTAGTTTATTTATTTTTTTTAAAGATTCTGACCTTTTAATAACAGTTAAATACTCTTAAGAAATTAAAGTTTCTTGCTTTTGATATGGTGTACTCACTTTATTAAAATCCCATTTATCATAATTACATCAATGAAAAAAATGGAAAAAACCCCCCAAAATAATATTGACAATAATATCGTTTATCGGCAATAATATTTTGGAAAATTATCGTATAGCAAAATTTGTTATCGTGACAGGCCTATCCTAAATGAATATTACTATTTCTGTTATCATTACACTTCTCAATGATTGAAATTTGTGAGGAGAGACAGTATCCCGTTGAAAACCCTTTACAGTAGCTTTAAGGCACGTTCATTGACTCTGTAATGCCAGACACAGTGTGTTTTAAAACAAACTGGATCAGGGCCAAAAACAGTTGAGTGCTGCATTTTTATTCCCATCAAATTAGTCCCATTATTCTGTCGTATTACCCCTTCACTCCTCATGATGGCATGAGCCCATTATGAGCCAATCAATGAGCAGCAGGGGTTTTTATGGCTCTTTTTAATGTGATCTATGCAGCAGTGTGATGGAAACAGACACTCTGGATTATTTCATCCATTAACAACTTCTCTATTGATCTCCCGCAAAATCTGTTATTTCAAAATAGATATTGATGTCATTATGTGGCATTACACACACACACACACACACACACACACACACACACACACACACACACACACACACACACACACACACACACACAAATGGAGGCTTTTATCTGTATCAAAACCCCCTTAAGTCTTATAAGTGATCAATAAAAGCATATGAAATATATTTCTCACCATGTCCTGTGGCGGGGGAAGTTTTCCATGTTCAGGATCTCTTTGACGGACATCACGTCAGCAGAAATGATGGGAAAGTAATCCCCATAGGAGGCCTCCTCATCACTGTTGCATTTAAGAAACAAGATACAACCTGATTAACGAAATTGATCACGCATATTATCAAATGGCACAGGAGGATGAAGAAGAAATAAATACTTCCCCTTGTCATCCTTCACACATATTTGAAGTGTTGATGGAGGGATTAAGCGTATGTATTAGCATGACTTTTCCATTTGTTACAGCACATGGCACATTATGCAACCAAAAGTTCCTCAGGCCATTATCCCCCTCTGCCACTAGAAAGCAGCAACGTCTGTCCTATTCTAAACCTGAACAACAGAGAAGGCTCCTGATGAATGTAAATATTTATTGCATGGATTTTCCTTTTATCAGCAGACCAAAAACAGCTCTAATGATCTCTTATATTGGATTATGTTTATGACAGATCTTATACGTTATGGACACTGTGTATCATGGAGCTTCAATCATAAAGCCCTTACTCAGCAGTTTTTGCTTTTTAGACCACTTGGTTGGTCTTTGACTGAAACACTGGTATATTCTTATTTACAAATCCATTTAAGGTCTTCTATCTCCACACCTTTAGCCTACATCAAACAGAACAGCCCAATAACTTATCATCTTCAGTAGGGCTGCTACTAACGATTATTTTTAAAGTCGACTAATCTATCGATTATTTTTTCAATTAGTCGATTAATCACAGTTATTATGTGTTTCAACTTAATTTGGCCTTTAAAATGTGCAGACCTTTATAATTCAACCTGTGTGTTGCATTTTCACTGCATTTACCCAGAGTTAGGTTCTCACCTCTGATTGGTCAGCCCTGTATCATTTTTGTTTGTTTGTCTTTATTTCATTCATGATGACATAAAAAAATATAAGTTGGTACTATAAAAAAAAAAAATCTGGTAACAGGGAACAGGGAAATGAAGTTATTGTACGCAGTGTTGGACAGACTGCTTATTAGTGACTTTGGGCTTGTTTTCTAATGTTTATTTGCTTGTTGGGGCTTGCTTTGCTCTCTATGATCCTGCCTGACTCTCTCCCAGCTCTCCATGACAACGCGTTTAGTTTCGTTTCTCTACATGCGCTATTTCGCTCATGTGCACCCCGCCCTCCTCCTCCCCGCTGAGTGTTACTGGTGCAGTGTGAGCTTGAGAGTGAGAGCTCCTTCAGATAAATGTCCTCTTTTCTCAAAAGTTATGGGAGTTTTGACACTAGTTTGTGACTCAGATCCTGAAAAATTGTCTGTAACAGAGAGTGAAGGAGACTCTCTAAATCACGTTATCAGACGCTAAACTCCGGGAGCTGTCAGGCTCCGTCAGAGCCTCTATCAGCGCACAGCGCTCTCTGGGAGTGGAGATTTTTCCTCATCAATATTCCTCACATAGAACTTTGCGATCTTTCCCCATAAAAGTATCCAATAACACAGCACCTCATGCTGTGAACTGAAGTTACAAATGAGTATTACCCCCTGGTATTTGATTTCACAATGCGACAACCACAATGAAAACAATAATACGACGCGTCAACTATTAAAATTTGCGTCGATGAATTTTTATCGTCGACGTAGTTGATTATGTCGACTAATCGTGGCAGCCCTAATCTTCAGTTCCAGGAACTTTTCTTAATGTTTTTGTTTTACCATCCAGACTGCATTGAGAGCATTGTTGGCGTAGAAAACAAGTACATTATAATTTTGCAGCAGGTGGGTGGACAAAATTCACCTGTTAGAAACACCAAGGGTATGTTCAACAATGCTGACAACTTCAGGAGGAGCTAAGACTTGTAAGTTCTTTTTTTCTTTTTTGTCATGGGCTATAACACATTTTATGCTGCCATCTACTGGCTAGTGTAATAAAACATACTTGAACACTGTAGTGCCAGCTGCCACAACGGTTACTGGAGATGACTAATTATTAATGAAACAACAAAAATAAATTTTTGTGTAGGTGTTGCATCCATTTCAAAAGGACAGAGATAGAAAAAAAATATTTTAAGTTTGCTGTTCCTGTTATTGAAACATTACAAAAAGAGCTGCAGGTAAATCTTTAGAGTCTAGTCTCATCAATGCTTTAGAGTGCTATTTAAGGACTTGGCTGCAAATTGCTGAAAAGATCGGTGGATTCTAAATTTCCCCTCTGGCTGTTTTATGCCCCCCAGTCGAATAGTTTCCATCTCTAGGAGGGAAATTTCTTACCCCATTTTGGTCAGATTTCATGCATCTCATACTCTAGCAAATTTGTGCAAGTAAATTCAACATGGGTAAGGACAACTTAGCTTTCACCTCAGACAATGATAACTCACTGTCTCTTGAAGTTTGGCAGCAATTTAGACAGCGACAAGGCTTTCCCCCATTTTATCGCCTCAAAGAAAAAAAAAAGAAAAAAAAAAGAAAAGGAAAGGAAAAGTCAAGAACAGATTGCAGGGATAAAGGCCCCAATTGACACGACAATGTTTCACATGGAAACACAACAAAAACGCTCATATTAGGTCAGCCAAAACGCAGTTTTCATGTAAAAGAGAGGCTGAAACAAGGGATGCACTGATCTGATCCTGGTGTCAATCGGCGTCAATCCAGCCCGCCAAAGCTTTCCCACTGATCAGGTATCGGTGGGAAAGGATCAGTCCGAGCTTGACACTAAGTCTGAACTATGATTTAATCTACAAGGTATAACATTTAGCAATCAAATTTTCTTTTCTGTAAATTCTGAAGCATTTTTAACCAAACCGCTGTTAAATATTTAAACACTCAGTTTAAATGAAAATTAACTTCAGTAACTCCATACGTACCCATTTTTATTTTTTCCTAAAAACATTACCAGTCTTATCCCATAGTAAAGCACGCAGGTTATCATTTAACACTATATCGGATCTGGATCGGCATTGGTCAATACCCACCCTAATCTTAAAGGGGGGTACTGTGCTTCTTTTTAAGGCTTTATGGTGTCCATCTGGTAACTTCATAGTAGCTTTACATGATTTGAAGCTAGGAAAAAGAAATCTCAATTTTTTTCACACTGGTGTTTTAGAAAATCTTTGTTTTAGCTGCTGTCTCTTTAAGGTTTCCTGCTCCTCAAACCCCCTTCCCTCTGATTGGCCAGCCACCTTTAGGCCTGTCAGGGGAAGAGCTATTAGCAGACTTTGGTGTTTGAGGCCTGTTCCCCAAACGTGTCATGAACCTTTTAGGAGACCATTATGCAATGACCCAAAGCCCAGGTATGGGTGTCGGTATTGGGACCAGAAAAGTTGGATCGGTGCATCTCTAGCTAAAACGCAACAATACCTTTGCGTTGTATCCTAAAACCATTGTGGTGTGAACAGCCAAAAAAAAAACAGCAGTCAGCTGCTGCTTCAATATTCACCCTCCTCCCATTCAAGCCCTGTCATGGAAGGAAGTTGGAAGGAAGTAATTGAAGGGATGGTTGCAAAATACAGGTGTAGTTCTTATGTCAAAATCCCTAAACACAGACATAAATCACTGAAAAGACATGAGATATTATGGAAGATGGCCCGGAAAACTAAATAAAAGATAACTGAGATGCACCTACACCATCAGCCAGAAAGACCAGAGGCCAACGGTAAACAAATGAACTAAAAAGCTGACAGATTTTCAGACAAGTGCTATATTACTCTCAGACCCTGGACACTTTAAAAGGAGGTTTTTAATCTCAGAGAATTTCTCCTGGTTCAACTGAGGTTAAATAAAAAAGATCGATAAAATCTTTGTCTCTTCCTCCTGTGGTGGAAAACCATAATCTAACAAAACAACATCAACTTAAAAACGGAGATTACCGCGTCAGGCCTGCTTTGAAAAACAATGTTTATATTGTTCTTTGCACTGATACCTTCTGTCAAACTGTGCAGCTCTGGGGTAAACCACCAAGTGTGCCTCACTGTGTCACAAAGCAGATTTGTCTCTGATCTGCTCAAACAGTTTGAGCTCATATTCAAATAAAAAAACACAATCGGTTGTCTTCTCTTGTCAAACAGGGAGTAGAGAGTTAGGAAGAAGTTGTCAGTTACAATGGCTGCATTGTCGCTGCTGGCTGCAGTTTTTGTATTTCACAGCCGCTGGGCATAATAAGTCTATGTAGTCTGTTCAGTTTGACAGTCAGAAATGCATGTAGCTGTATCCTGGTAGATTATCTGGTAATTCAGCCAGTGTGTTTAAAAGCCAGGAGGGTTTAACAGATGAGATGGGATTTCAGTTCTGACACATTTGTAAGTAATTATATGATTAAAACGTTCATTTGTGTAACTACACTTTGGATCATAGTTTTAAATCCCAACAGTTTTAACTTTGAACTGAATAAATGTAATTTCCAATGCCTTGTTTTCACTGATATGGCTGCAAATTTTCTAATTTCACCAGCCACTGGCAGCAGAACCAAAAGCTCATTTTGGACTCCAGTATTTAGTTTTGACACACGATGCAAAGCTTAATAACCTGTTTTCTTTCTATGATCATCATCAGCTGTTTCTGCTCTGCATGTGTTCCACTTTCTCTCTCTGGTGTTCAAACACTCATGCTATTGTTGAGGGAGTTTATATAATCAGGAGGAACATTGGCCGCTGATGTAAGCACAGGCAAATGATGACAAATGATGATCGTGAGCCAAAGACTTTTGGATCATAGCCAACAGGTTGTTCATGGTACAATGACAATTTTAATTGTTGGCGGCATCGTAGCATGCAATCAACTGCAATGTTCGGTTTAAGACCCACATTGTGTCCTTTGTCAACGGGCTGTAAAGCTGTTTGTGTTCCCGATGATTGACCGCAGCACAAACTGAACATGATGAACCAAACATGGACACGTTCAGGAAAGTCATAACAAACCAGACGCAGTGCCAGTTGCTGTCTCTTTAGGGGCTTCAAGTATTTTCCTCATCATGGGCATGTCGTGGCAGAGACATGAATGCAGACACAATAGGCGCATGTGTGTAATAGTACTCTGAAGCATGAGCTCTCCATTTAAAGCAACAACAATAAACTGAGCTGGCCTTTATGATGTGCGCCCCCATAAACAGGAGAGGGGTATTAATTGTTGGTGACAAGGGCACTCGAGGCAATGAAGCTGAAAGGAATTTTTGTAACAAGAGATGCTGTAACTCTTGCTCTCTTATGCACATGCCTTTCACACGTTATTAAAACTTCAGTGATAGACTATTTAAAGTCTGAATACTTTACTTTTTTATGTAATGTAGAATAAATACATTAAATTACAACAGCTGCATTGAAACTCACAGAAACAAATGCAAGAGTTTCTAAGTTTGTGAACCAGAACTAAATGTTTACCTGAATTGTATAACTGTTGTTGCCACTAAAAAGTAGCCTCGGGCGAAACTTGAAATAAGCCGTCTCACTAATGGTAATGCAAATCGACACGACTTCTCGTTTTCTTTTGTTTGTAAGCAGGGAAATTTCCCCATTTCACAGCACTCAGGGGACAACTTCTGCTTTTGTCGTCTTATTTTTCTCTTTTCCTTTGTTCAGCTTCCCTCTGAGTCTGTGCTCAGGGGCCATTTGAATAATGTAGAGCAAAGCGTGTGTGGCTGGGCAGTATCTCCAAAGTACATCTCACCAACGCGTGAACTTACAAAATAAACACACACACATATAAGCAGGAACATTCACACACATGTGCTCCCGTGCATGTCAGTAGTCGGAGAGGCAGGTCGTACACTTTTAGTGTTGTGTTGTTTTAACAGGCTTCCTCAAAATATTAACCCAGTGTGATGGTGAAATTTAAAAAAGAGGAATTTTTTAAAGGGCAGTCGGTGTTCTGTTGTAAATGTCGTATGCATGTTAACAACTTGCACCAGGGATAGTAATAAATGTTACAAAAAAACAGAACTAAACCAAAAAGACAAACTCTTCACTTAGTTTTGTTTCCAGTTGTACCAAGAGGACACTTATTTCGCTCTAATATTAGGATTAAATTTGAGTGTTCTCCACAGAGGATGTTATTCCACATTGCACCTGCCTCTTAACTCTTTTTAGCAGGGAGAGCTATGAACTCCAAATGTGGCTCAAATAAGCTTGATGGAATAATCACTTATTTTTATCATCCCTTCTGAGGAAATGGGTTGAGCTCCTGTTATTCTGCAGAGGAGATTGCAGACCTACAGGTTAGCCTAATTTAATAACTCGCTACAGCAGGGGGGCGGTGAAAATGAAGGCAAATTTGACTTGAGACTATTAGAGCAGGACCAGAAGTGATTTCTATTAGATCTCCCTGGAATCACTTGGGAGTACTGTTGTATCTGCTTTTTGATTTTTTGATTTTCCTTTTTTGTCTCCCACCTTTCTGTAATTTAACAGGCCTGCGGCTTGGCAGTCAGTGAATGAGGGAGTAGAAAGACAAACAGATTAGATAAGTTATTCAATAAGAATTTATTTAAAGTTATCTTAAAGCTATTAAAAGAAGACTTCTGGGGTAAACTTAATCTTGAAGGGAGGTACTGTGCTTCTTTTTAAAACTTTATACATTCCGTCTGGTAACTTCCTATTAGCTGTACATGATTTGAAGCTTAAAAAAATTACAGTTTATCTCATTCTGGTCTTTTAGAAAATCCTTATTTCAGCCTCTGACTGAAAATATTTGTTTAAGCTGCTGTCTCTTTAAGGGCTTCCTGCTCCTCAAACCCCCCTCCCTCTGATTGGTCAGTCATCTTTAGGCCAGTCAGGGGAAGAGCCATTAGCAGGCTGTGATGTTTGAGGCTTGTCCCAACGTGTCATGAACCTGTTAGGACCATAGACTGTAAAAAAAGTGGACATCATCTTGCTCGGCTCGAAGTAGGGTCTCCACAAAAACTGCTCCCCCTGGTGGCTGGCTGCAGTATAGGTTACAAAATCTGGCTTTCCAGCAATTCCAGATGGGCTGTGGTCAAACTTAAAAAAATTAATACACCTCGTAGAAATGTTTCCCAGGTCCGATTGTTGTGGTGATTTGAAGATATCATTTGGCTGTCTTGTATTCAAGTCCTCTTTTTTCAGAAAAATTTCGTTTTCATTAGTTATACCAGGTTAAAAACGAGGTTTTACGTAACATTTAATGATGATTGACAGCTGCAGTTCTTGTGTATTTTTGGGGGGGGGATTGTATAATATGACGGGAGGTAGAGTCAAGAAGTGATTAGACTCTTGAAAGAAAAATAATAATTATTATTTTTGTCACCCAGCTCCACTCAGATTCTCCCAGAATCCCTCATCGTCTCTACTGCGCAGACTCTGGCTCCAAACTGCTACAATAGTGGCGCCTGTGACGGGGGTATTTTGGCTTCAAAACCGTACAATGATAAATGGTGGAGCCGCACTGTCCACTCTATATACTGTCTGTGGTTAGGATACCCTTAGGCAATGACCTCATAATTTCAGTAAGTCTTGTGAAGATCTCATGCTTTTTTTTTAGGGAGATAAAATCCGGAAAATGTCAGGATTTTTTTGTTTGACAATATCAAAATCAGGATTCTTTGTCAGAAATTCTTTCTTTTTTTCCAAATTCAGATTCTTCATTTTCAGTCTTTGTTTATAAACTGGATTGGAGAAAAGTTGCAACTTTTCTCCAGCAGAGGGGGAAATGTTTCTCTCTGACTCACATGATGTGAATTTTATGGTAAAAATATGGCTCCTGATATAGCCTGTAGACATTGTCATCATCATTTAACTTTTTCACATGGTCTGGTGTTAAAAAAGCAAACTAAAAATCATAAAAAAATCTTAAATATCAAAGAATCGCAATTGAAGTCGAATCGCCACCCTAAAAATTGCAGTAGAATCAAGTTGCGAGAATACCATATCGTCCCAGCCCTACTGTTTTAGAACTGAAATTTTTAATCACTTTACAGACAAATTCAGGGATTTCGATAACATATGAAAAACATTTCGGTTTGAGAATCTGCACACCTTTAGTACAAACATCCAGCATTGTTCCTTTATCCCTTCAACTTGCTGCTCAACCATTTAGCAGAACGTTTTTTTATTTTTTATTTTTTTCGCATCACTATATCTCATTGAAAATATGCTGAGCTTAGTAAAACTGACCTAACTGCAACAACAACATAAAAAATGATTAAAGGGCCAAAATTTCTTCATATCTCTTGCATTAAAAAAGTCTGAGTTTGAAATCCTGTATTAATCTCACTGGACATTTGTCTGTGTTTTTTAATTATTTTCAATCTAATTAAAACTGAGCTTATTTTCCCTTCCTATCCAAACAGAGGCAATGAAACAGCATCAAAATATGTTAAGCTATTTTTATTTAACTAAGATGCCAGTGTTTTAGCTGGATTTGTTTGAACAGTAGTTTCCTGGAGTGTGTTTTTTAATCCATTGTCTTGTGTTTTATTGACTGCGCTTTGTCTTTTTTGTTCTTCCTGTTTGTAACTTTGTGCCTAAAGTTGCTGCTGCCTGTCTTGGCCAGGTCTCCCTTGAAAAAGATGTTTTTAATCTCAATGGGACCAACCTGGTTAAATAAAATAAAATAAATAAATAAAGGAGCTGTTCTGTTTGGTTTCCTGCTGTTGCCAACGTAGGAATATGATGCCAGTTTGGATGAACCCTCTTCTCCTGCATTTGTCTTCTGTCTATCTTGGTAATATAAAACAACAGTTGTGGCACAAAGTGTTTGCATTTCTGCAGTCCCATTTGCTGCTGTTCATATTTGTCTTTCAACACACTGGTTGACTGGAACAGCAGCTTGTGTCCTTGAAAGAATAACACTGTGAACCACAACGCGACTGAGCTGCGACTGCAAGAAACGTCTTGATGGACCAAATGGCTTGGTTGGTTGGGATCAGATGGACTTTTTTATAATGTTTGTGCCTTTTGCTGATAAATGTCAGAAAGACCTTAAATAAGGTGAATAGTTTCCACAGTGCTACTGTTGCTTTTTAATGTGCACAGCTGATGTGAGACGCATATTTTTGCACCTGGAAGTGAAAGTCTTCTTCTTGATCTGGGAGGACAGCTGCATGCTGTGAGACATCTGGGACGACTGCTCCTCCTGCTCTCGCTTCATCACAGTCTTGGTTTCCATGGTAACCCCCCTGCTGGCACCTGTGGAGGGAGGGGGATGTGGGGTGTGAGGATGCAGATGTGTGTAGGAGGCAGTGATTTACAAAGTCAATGAAAGTCAGTGAGACGCTGAAGGCAGTGGAGGAACATAACTATATTATGGCTGTAAGCAGTCTAAAGACAACGTGCCAGTGCTGAAGTATGAGCCAGGTTCTGGCCTCCTGAGCCCAGCAGAGCCCAGAGGATGCGTTGTGTTATTGCATTGATGATTTAGGCTTCAGAGTACTGAAATCAAAGGAACACAGTTTTTCTTGTGTATTGAGGGGCCTAGCAAGACAACAGGGTGCTACTAAACACAAACTGTTGGTGGATCAATATCTGCTGCGATTACATCCATTACATCCTTGATCCACATTAATATGTATCAAACTTGTGTCAGCGTCTGACTGCCATCGACAAACAAGCAGCAAACACACCTAGCATAAATGGGTTTCGATTCAAAATGTCATTAATGCATTTAGGGCAGGAAAATTGGTGCCTGAAATCCAATAGTCAGCTCTTTGAACGAGAAGCAGTCTTTAAATATGGATTTTTTTGTTTCAACATTTTGGAAAATACTTAACTTACAGAACCGCTGCGTAATGATTAACTTCAGAGTTTATTTTGCCAATTATCTTTTTGATTAATGGGCCTAATCCTCCATAAAACATCAGTGAAACATGCAGTCTCATTATCACACAGCCCAGGGTGGAAGCAGCTTTTTGTTTGTCCAGCTTCTTTCATCAAACTTTGTAAAAGTTTACCTTCTCTTTCTCCCAGCTGCACTGAAAGTATTTCTGATGATTTAAACCGTGCCTTTTTATTTCTGTGTTGAGAAACGGTGCATTTTCACTCCCGTATGAAATGAATTGCCCCTTTGTGGGTCGCTAAGCCGCTAACAATTCCTCAGCTGAGGTCCGCCATGCTGCTGCTCATCATTAATCATGTGACTGCTTCGGGGAAGTGGATACAGAACGCACCCAACAAACAGAATCAGGTTGTGCCTGAGTGATAGCTTCATCTGGCTAATCCCAATAGTAACCACCTGTGTTAGCGGCACAAACAAGTAATTTGTTATGTCTTCTCATCTTCTACAATTACTCAACAAGTTAGCGAACAGACTAATAGGCTAGCAGGAGAGATGATGCCTCTACTGCCCTTTCTTTGTCTCACTGTTGAGTCTTTAAAGTGGATCTGTCACTATTGAAAGGTCATAATCTCAGGTTCTTGGTGGAATGGGACCAAAATAAAAAAAAAAATAGTGTGAATTTCAAACTGAATCAAATTTCAACTGAATCAAAAGGGAAACAAAACAAACAAAAAAAGAGCTTTTTTTCTGCTGGTGAAAGGGCAATGTTTCATCTGAGCACTACAACAGCCTCTTTTTGCCACCCTTAAGGAGTAGTTAAAAGCTTTGTCCACTGAGGCCATTAAATGGTGAGACCATTAAGAGCCGGACTAGGTGGAAAAAAAAACAAGAAAAGGCTCAAAAAGGAAAGAAAAAAGAAACCTTTCTGACAAAACAAAGACAGGAATAATTGACAGTATTTTATGGAAAATGAAGCATGTTGTGGTTTTAAATCTTTACCAAGGAATGCAGCATATTTCATCCAAAGGCCAAAACACATTATATACCATTTGTTTTGTAAGAAGGATGTGTAAAGAAAATCCCACTCACACGTTCTTCAAAGAGACCAAGGAAGTCCTCTGTGTGTTGAAGATCTGTCAAACGGAAATATCCCACTTCCTTTTGCCTCTACCTGTCTGTCTCTCTCCTTGAAGATCTGATACAATCTCAGCTGTCTCACCTCTCAGTGTTTCCTCTTTCTGTCTGTCTGCCTGTGCCAGCCTCAGTCTCCCCTCTCTTCCCTCCCTACGCCTCTGTCAATGAGGCGATGAGGGTGACCCTGAGCACAAAGTGTCCTTCAGTGCCAAGAATGTGGACAACACAATGCTCGCTCATTCTTAAGTTGGTAAATATAGACCAATGACACCTCCCCTACACACACGCACACACACACCCACACACAAGGCATCATAGCCATCAGTCAGATCGATTTACAGACAGCCTCGAGTATGAGCCGCTAAGAGATGACACAACAGCTCCCTGTACAATAAAACAATGCTGGACCAACTGACCTGAGCAGCTGAAAGGAACAGCTGGAACAGCCTCAGGAGGACAACTAGCAGTGCTGGAGCGACAAATGTCTGCGCAATAACTGTCACAAAAAGAAATACAGATTTGAAGTGGCCCTTTCAGCGCTGTCCCACCTGGGTACAAAGGATGCAAAATTAAAAGTTAAGAAGTGATGGTGTGGAGACAGAGGGCTGAAGGGAAAGAGAGAAGAGGGTATGAGGGTTAGCAAAAGAGAAAGGAGAAGGCGGCTGGAGAGACATGAACCAAGAATGAGTTCTCTTATACTAAAAACTCTTATTAAAATCTGACCTTTGATTCTGGCTTTAAAGGCACAAGGCTAATGATGCTGGAGGCAACACCTGAGGCGTTTTGGTTTCTCTTCATTCTCTGACTCCTCTTTTGTCCGTTCCATCTCTCAGGATAAAATAACAAGTTTCGTGCATGAAACTAACTGTAATTTATTTCTGTATTGAAAAAGGATGAAAATTACTCAAAAATCATAAAGCTTTTAGCCTGCACTAGTAGTTTTGATTCAGGTCACCTCAGAGGCCTGCAGTGGATATCTGTATTATGTAGCAGTACCTTGTGAGAGAGCCGCGTTTCCACCAAGCAGACTGGTTCGGTTTGTCTCGGTACGGCACGCTTTTTGCTGCGTTTCCACTGACTCATCCCAGGACAGATCCCTAAAAACCAAGACAGGCCGTCCCACTTTTTTGGGACCCTTTCGTATGGGTGCCAGACTGAACCAATCCGCTCCCGGAAGGTGGAGCAACACACTGCAGACCGTTGATTGGTCAAAAGAATCGTCACTCACCCAGACAGTGGCTGCATTTCTCCTGGCGGCACACAGACTTCTTTGAAACAAAGCTTGATTACACTTTGTAACAGAGAGTTACATGAAAATCACAGGGGACGAAATGCTGCATGTCTTCCATCCGTGCTCTTTGTTTACTGTATCGCGTTTTCTTCTTTGTTGGATTTAATAGCAGGATAAGCTGCTACGGCGTCGCGCTATTGTTTAACAGCTGCGGCTTCTGGCATCCAGCTTACACGCCGCCCACCACGAGAGGGCACAGTTTGCTGTGGAAAACGCAAACAGTATCAGGCTTAACTGTACCAAACCGTACTGAACCGACCTGGACTGCTTGGTGGAAACGCAGCTTGATAGTGGGGAGTCTGTAAAGAGAGTGAATAGTGCCCCTTCCCTCTCTCTGTGCAGCCGGGGGATCTCCTCTGGCACTATATAAGTGTTAACCGCGGTCAATCAACGGACATCTTGCTAGAAGGCTGTACTTCAAGAAAAGCACACAGGGCGCGGAATAGCAAGGCATTGCCTTTTTTGGAACTGACCCTCACGATGGCAGATGAAAAACGGTGAAAAAGGACTGTTACAGACGAAGCAAGGAAAAGAAAGAGGGAGAGTGACTGAGCTAGAAGTCAAACGAGAGTTAATATTGGAAATACTTTTACAAAGTAGTGAGAGCTACGAGTAAACACAGACTGCAACTCAGACGCCGAGCTGGCTCATTCCATGTTTGAGTGGTAAGTAAATTAGTTTTATCAACCTTTTATCCATTTCCTTTGATTTGATATGAGTAGGTGTTGCATGTACTCAAGTATCATGTGAGTCCGTCGTTATCAACGTCCTACTTGTCTCAGTTTAGCAGTTTTATGGACAACACAAACACACCTAACCACTGTCATGCCTCAGACATGGATTAATAAATTATTCCCCAGAAAGTTCTGTTTTCCAGTTGGTTTTCCAGGTAGCTTGTAACTCTTCAGACCTATATGGCTAATAGCGCATGATAAAATAGACTCTTATATTATACAGATGCAAATCAAACTAACGGCCAATGCCACTAATATATTTGCAACAAAAACTATAATACTGTACCTTTTCAGTAGACATTCTTTAAATGTTCCTCTCAAAGACTAGCCGACAGGCTTCTTCCCTATCTGTGTGTCAACACATTGTTGTGGGGCGCTCAGTGCAGTCACAAGCAACAACCAGAGAGGAAATCCTACATTTTGCAGGAATCCTACATTGTGGGCCTTTAAACAACCAATAAAGTGAAGTGAGTTTTAGGTCTCAGAACAAAAAGCAACAATGGCTGGCTGTCAGACCTCCCTGGAGGCATATAAGATCAGTTTCATATGTAAGGATGGGCCGATCCTCGATCCCCCAAATTAAGGAAATAGGCACCGATCGATCGGCCGACCAATCGAGCAAGTTAAAACAGATAAAAAGGGCTCATATTTTCACTTCTATTTATATATGTTCTATATATATTAATTTAATGTATTTATTTTTAATTACAGAATACATTTAATTTTAATTTTTTTGATCCCTGTCCACAAAACCCGAGGATTAATGTTTGAATAGTTGTTTTTTTGACTGCAAGCTATAATCAACCATGTTTTCTTGATCGCATGACTTTCTCTGTGCTCGGGTGTCCAGTGGAAACTGACGCACACAGGAGCCGCAAAGAAACAAGGCATCACTCAGGACTGCAGCATTATACAGGAGGATAAGGGTTATTTATAAGCTTTTAGGAGCCGCACCTGCCTCTGGAATATCAACAACACAATACAAGCTACTGTTGCCAGGCTTTCTCCTCTCATCATAAGCTAACAGTGACTGGGAAACTAAGAATAACCTCTGGGACAAAGCAGCTGAGGGCATCTTTTATTAGTCTATTGGAAGACTCCTCAGCTTCTAGGAACTACTAATCTCAGTGTTATCTTCTGTTTCTTGCAGTTCTATTTTCTAAAAATAGGGTAGTTGGTCTGAGACAAGTTTGTGAAGTGCTGCCAAGCTTAAGAGCTCAACCTGAGCACCTGCTGTCTGTCTGATTTCACACCAAATTATGCAAATCAATTTGGTTGCACTTTCCCAGAACACCTGATGCTCAAAATACGGGATGAGTCGTACATTTAGGTGAAACATGTATGGCAAGCCAACAAGGACTGGGTATTTGCTGCACACTCTGAACAGCTTCTGCTGTTATAAATCTTTAATGCCTATTCACAATTCATGCTCGCTCTGTGCTTTTACTCGCATAAATTATGAATAAAAAGCCAGAGTCAGTGTTGACACTGTGGCAAACATTTATTCCCTGTTGGGTTCTCTTGCATTTCCTCTGAACCTCACAGATGCAGAGGGTTTCATTCTCTTTAATGCATGGGACACTGTGGAGAGGACAGCTGTGATATCTCAGCTGTATTTGATGCCACATCCAGGTCACTTTGCAGGGAACAAGTGAAAGAAGAGGAGAGTATTTGACAATTTTTAAAGAGCGGGAATGCCCTCATTAGGTATTTCATTTTAAATACCGCCTGTAGCAGCTTTGTATAGAGTTAAATTACTTGTAATACACATGAAACACTTCAAAAACACAAAACTCTCTGGCTTCAATTCTTTGGTTGAAGCTTGGATGGTCAGTTTTCAGGATGCAAGTATTAATAAAAAAGTTCCCTGTTGTGTAATGGTGACTTGGAGGCATATGTTAATGCATTTTCTTCTCATCAGTTTGCAGCTCATGTTTACAGTAAATCTTAAACGACAGAAGCCAGAGGCCAGGATATGAAAAGTTATCAGAAAAATTTCTACTTAGTAAGCTTTGCATGATTTTATTTGATGTGGGGTTCATCCTAATGTTTCAACAAACGTCACTGTACTCTGTGTTTTTGATAATGAAAATGACAAAATGACATATTTTTCAGCTATTGTGCAACTCAAAGTAGCCTTCATCGTCACTGTCATAGTCACTCATTTTGAATTTCCTATGCTGCCTCACAATCATAAGAGTACAAACAAAAGAATTAAGATACTTGATCAAACTTACACGAGGCTACAACCGGGGTCTGAAGCATGGCTTGTTTACATTCCCTACAGCTGAAAGGAGGAGGGGGGACGGAGCGCACTAGCGCTGCATGGAAGGGCACATGACCAGTTAGTTAGGTCCGGATAAATGTTTACATTTTCCGAAGACTTAATGCACTTAAAAAATATTTTATGTAGCGTACTCTTAAACTGTGGTATTACTTTTTGATTTTAGTTCTTGTAGGCAGAGAAAATAGCCTTTGAATTTGGTACCGTCTCTCCCTGTTAGCGCCTATTTCCTCGTCACCATCGATTAAAGTTTGTGTCTTACTGAGGGAGAGGAGACAACTTTCTACCGTATCTAATGTCCTTAGTGGTCACATAGAGCTCATTTAACCCCACTTCAAAAAAACTGAACTATCCCTTTAAATAAAAAGAAACCATAAAGGCCTTTGTCTGACTCTCTGGCTACACATTATTGTTATCCTCATGCTGGAAACTCTTCCCAGTGTTCAGCTGCCATCTGTCACTTTCAAGTCTGCAGGAATCCTTTTTTACACGGGGGCATCATCTTGATAGAAACTATAATATTAAGAAACTTTCTTGTCATCCTTTAACCTACCAGTGACAGGGGCCCAGAATAGACCTTAATGGACACCAAAGACTCCAAGACGATCCATCATTTCGCCGCCTGCCTTGACAGCTGTTTTCGTGCCTTTTTCTAATCAAGGACCCATTAAGAGCTCATTAAAATGCAAGAGAGGAAATGTAAGGGGGACAAGTGATTGCATCCAATTACACGCAGACCGCAATTTGTCAAGTTATGTGGTCTGAGAGAGAGGCAGGTTACTTTCTCAGTGGGAGTGGCAGAAGAGGGCTGTCTTGTTGTGATTAACTCCTGATACTCTTAAGTGGAAAATTCTTAAGATTAATCACAAACGCTGGATGCTTCTTCACTCTGCACTGCATGTCTTATTTGTTTGACAGAGGTCCTCCGTTTCCTGTAGCATCTTATCATCAACGGATACTGAAAGATTATGGAGAGATTATGGTAAATTAAGCTTTTATCAGACGATAGTGCTTCTGCATCTAGGATTTGATGAGAGCTTTAAATATGTAGGAACTTATCCTGATAAGTTGCTTTTAACATGCAGGAGAAACCTTCAAACACAGTCATAGTTGTTAAGATTAAGAAAAGTATCTGCCATGTTGACTTAATATTTTGATATGAAATAGTGGTATAGGATCCAGAATATTAACCGCACTGGTCTATAAGATGCAGTATCATTTAGGGTTTGCGTGCTGGAGTCCTCTTAAAGAGTTGGTCTTGAGCATGATTCATGTTCACTCCAGCCTGTGCTCAACTAATACTATTATATTTACTAGACTTGTTGATGCAACCTTTTTCAGGCCCAAGTATGTTCTTCTTGGTAGATTTACAAACCAACTAAGCACATACCACAACTGTACAGCAAGTAGAGCGATGCTCTAGATCAGGGGTGGCCAACCTTTACCATGAATTGACTGGTTTTCTATGCTTGGCTATACAGTGAGACATGGTTTCACTTTCCTCCATTGTCTGGTTTTTAACAGTACAGAAAGTTTTGAATGTGCTGCTCTGTTTAGCATGCTTTGCTAACACTGGTTTCCTGGTTTGGTCTCAAAAAGACACAGCACTTGATGTCCTAACACACCACACTTTCACAGCAAAGGGTGCATAACAATCAATCTCCAGGCATCTCTGGCAATAAATGCATACTCCCCTGTCCAACTATGTTGGAAAGAATTACCAAAACTTGGTTTGTTTGCCTTGATAAGGCCACTTAATCTTATGTTATTTTATTTTAATCAACCTTTATTTAACCTTTATTTAACTGGCTAAAAAATGGATGCAAATGCAAGCTAGCTCACTGGCCTTAGAGATTTGCGGTGATACACTTGCAGGACACATTTCCGCACTTGTAACATCATGACTTAAATTTAGTATTTAAAGTTTTATTTTTACGCAAGAACATTTATAGTTAGCTCAATTTCTTGTGTAGCGTTAAATGGAATAAAACACAATAGTTTTATTATCTTATACCTTATTTTTTTATTTTTTCCTCTGCCGCATTGTAATTTTTCTCTGCGTACCAACATAAATAGCCTCCCAGCTGTGGCACCCGTGCCCTAGGTTGTCTACCCCTGCTCTAGATCCTAGATTTCTCATGATCTGTTGCCACAATTTTTCATTGAACTACATCAAGCTTCACAACTACTGGAGCAATACTAACTTGGATCAACGGGTTTGAGGTTATTCAGAGCTCAACAAAGACAACCTGAATGAAGAGAGGCTCATTATTAGGGTGGGAAAACCCTTGATTCTGTATTTGCCAAGAGTAATCCTCGGTCACATGACTCCAGCTGTCCGGGTGTCATGCTCACGACCAAAATACATGTGTCTCAGATGTGTCTCTACCGCACCATGATGATAGGTTGATAGGTTTCTATCAAGTGGCAACCTCCGGTCTAAGAATATGAGACAATATGGATATGCTGAAACCTGCTGTTTCTCAAGTGTCTGCTTGAGGTTGGCCCCAGAAATACATGTCTCTAGTACACTAGTTGCACTATCGGCACACACTGTACAAGGAGTGAATTTTTTTCTAACTCGGCAGTTTAAAGGATGTAAAGATCACATTCAAACTGCATCAGAGAAATAAAAAGGTTTAAGGCCCAACATGAACAAAAAAGGGGCTCATCATTGGTGTGGTAAACATGTGGATTCCTCAGGCTCATGTTGGACTGAACACACAGTACATGTGTTTGGATGAATGAGAGAGTAGCAGTCACACAACGGAGCATGGACAGAAGTTGTGTATCCCCGACATCGGTGTCGAAATTTCAGTGAGTGTTGAGTAGGGGAGCACCAATTCTTGAGCATGTCGTGAACAATCATGCCTAATTTTTGAAACGCTCTACTCTGCAAAACTGTTAAATTACCCTTCTTGTAAATAAAAAAAGCGGACTTTTGTTCAGCAGTCATGAGCAGTCACACTTCTTATAGATGATCTATAACGGTAAATAAGAAATGGCCAAGTAATTTTAAAGTGCCACAGACTCATGAGCACTGAAGCCTTCAGAAGACCCAGTTAACTCTAAGAACCTTATCTGAACAGATAAGTCAGGAAAAAGAAGGTTACAGCAAAGATAGGGTGAATCTGGGGCCACAGTCTCTTAACTAAGATGACAAAAGTTATCTTCTCAACTTCTTTAAACACTTTCTGATGGGGTGAAATGTCTTCAAAGGACGTTTCCCCTTCCTCTATCTCTCCATGTGGGAGCTCTGCCTTTAATATGTATAGTGAATATAATAATGAATTAGTCGATCTTTGCTGTGTATACCCAAAATTAGCCTTCTGAGAGGCTGCTTCGAAGTTTAAACCTCAGAGGAGTCGTTAAAAGTTAATAGGAACCTCTACCAATACACTATCGAGCAAATGTAAGAGTGTTAAAGTAGGACACACTGACTGAAGAGTGTTTTATATTTAAGTTAGGAAGAATCAAAGTATGAATGTTTGGATTTCTACCCTGCTTTTAACTTTTCTGGTATTGATTGGAACAAACATTTCCCTGTACAGGAGTCAAAGCTGCTCGCCCCTCTTGCACTCCCAGCTGTGGCAATGACTAAAGTGGCCATCCATATATTCATTGATCTGGGGCTGGCACACACCGGCTGCTGTGATTGAAATTCTATTTGTGCAGAATCAGTGGGTTCATCCCGACTGCTATTCCCCTTTTAAAGTTCCATCATGCCTGTAGCACTCAAGAGGGTTTGCCCTGCAATCTCCCATTCGATCTCCTCAGGACCAGGAGAGTTGGAAAAGTGGAAAGACGGCCGTCTGACAGAGAGAAAGAAAAGAAACTGTCACTTCTGCCAGCCGAGTGAAGCCTGTATTTTAGACGCCTGTCCAAAGTTAGAGTAAGATTAGAAGAAAGAAGAGAAGCAAGACAAGTTGGAAAACTTGCCTGTGTCATGTCTCCTCTTTTAAAGGATTGGCTTTAAAGGAACTGCCTTGTTTCCCAGGTTCAATTCTTTGTACCGTTTTTCGTACCGTTTCTCTGGGAGGTGATTGCCCTAAATCTTTCTTGACTGGATCCAACCCAATTTCTTTCTCTCTCAACCTCCCACTTCCTCCCACTCGCATGAGCTACTTCACATATTCATTTCACCGCCGTATTTTTGTGTTGGTTGAACTTTGCTGGTGTGTTTCAGGGGTCAGTACTCAGCTCTTGTTAAATCATCTTTTACATGCCTGCTTCTCCCTGGGTTCCTCTGTCAGCCCTGTTCTCACTTCAAGCGCAGGGCCCACTCATATGTAAAGGGCGGCAGAGCTGGCTTGTTAACTGGAGCATTGTGTTCATTGACATGCTTGAGCTCTGATGTAGGCGGGTCACAGAAACCTTAACAGCGCTAAAACATGCAACATATCTGTGCTGGTTTACAGTGGATCATACAAAACAACATAGTAGCTTCAGCTCTGCACCAGCACTCTTAGATTCTGTTGTTGTAGTTCTCAACTGAGAAAACAGAACCACTATTTGATGAAAGATATAGATCAAAATAATTGTTTGCGAACACCTTGTTGACCTGGCTTTATCTCCCAGGGTTTCTGCTTCATGTAAATCCTCCTCGTGCTCCTACAGGACTCACCTTTTGGACAAAAGTTGCAGTTTGTCTATCTTTCCCTTCATTCTTTAAAAAACAACAGAGGACTTGTCAGCTCACATACCACTGTTACCAATGTTACTATGTACCTCTGTGCTTGGGCGTGCCCAGACAATCAGAATGGGGTGTCATCGGGTGTGACATGAGTGGGGGAAGCCAGGGTGTGCATATGCAAAATTATCACCATTATCTTCTTTAAGTTCACTCTATACTTTTAACAAGTATGAGTAACTACTAGGGATGCACAATATATCAGTATCAATATCGGTACGGTCCGATGTTGGTCATTTTTTTGACACATTGGTATCGGCCGATGTGTAAAAGTGGGCCTATATTTACTCATTTGCTGCAGGCCATTTTTCAGAGCAATCTTGAACGATCTATGAAGACCCAGATAACATCGTATTCTATAACTATGTAAACACCAAAACTACCTAAGAAGAGTGGACCTCCTTCTTTTATGTCTCTCTTGCTGTCTTTGAACCAAAAAACAGACAACACATACTTTTTTGATCGCGTTCATCTCAGGCGCTCCATCTTTTGATCCTCTCCATTGTCGTCTTTTCTCTTGATTGCGCCACTCTTTCTGTCTGAACTACATCGACACAACATCTCAGATCTTTTTTTTTTTTTTCTGGTGTCCGGGGAAGGGTGGGCTGAGAGGCTCCCCCACAGTTTCAGAAAAATCCTGGAGGAAACCCTGCTCCATCATGTTTGCAAACTGGTGAGAAGCTATGATTTGTTTTTTAAGCAATGACCTCTAAAGCTTTATTCTTTCTCATTTGCTTTCTTGCACAACACTCTGTTAGGTGCTTCTGTGTTGTGCATGTGCAGCGGTCTTGAGTACCAGTAATTTCTTTAAGAACACGCAGCTATAAATCATAAACGTACCTCAGACGTTTTCATAATGCAAGTTCCTTCTTGATAGCCTGTCTGAAGGATGTATTGATTCAGTTCTGCCATCATTTTTCACTGTGTGGGATTTAAGCGTTTAGCATTTAGTAACCTGCAAAGTGTACAGTGTGTCTACTCAGAGGGTGCAGTTTGTTGTCCTGATTTATGGATGTGTTCCTCTTGTCGTTTTGAGTAATATTTCAGTTTGGACACTGATACACCTGGAACTGGAATATTTGGTTTACTTTTTGCTCCTGTAAACAGACACAACATGAAAATACTCCTAGAAACAGCAGAGATGTGATTGAGTTATTTAGGCCCACATACAGATCTGGGTCCTTTGTTATGGGCATTTGTTGACATAGTGTTGATTCATTACTTCTCTAAATGTGGATTAAATATTTATCCAAAACACTGACGCAGCTGTAGACAATTATATCTGACACATCCTATTTTTCACAAGTGACTTGATCCAGTTGAGGTCTTGGGATATGAAACAACGTGTTCATAAATTGGAATTACTGAATATGGCTCCTCGTCTTGATCTGTGTAATAAATTATTTAACAAGCCAGAAGTCTCAAGCTTACATTTGGTGCAACTGTGTACTTAAATGTTAAAATGAATGCTATGAGAATGTTGATTCTTTGATGAAAACGAGAAGCTCAAGGTGAATGTTTCGCTCCTTGCTCAGTGAAGTCGCAGCTGAACAAACCTGTGTATTGCTGTCACTCACCAAAATAACTTTTCACATTCGCTCACTTCACTGTTCACTTCCACACGGAGCCGAATGATCTCACTACAGAGCCCAGCTGTCTCGTTAAAATGAAGAGCTGGAACAGAAGGCTCTTTGGGCAAAACTCAGGAGAGAGCTGACACAAAGGCTGGGATGGGAGGAAGATTCATCTGAGCTAATCTGATCCATCAAAGCAGGCTCAGATTGGCTCTCCTCTATCTTGAAGGAGACAATAAGGAAAAATCAATGACAGACGATTAACAGTGAGGTCAGGCACCTCCAGCAGGAGCGCCCATCACTGCGAGACTTCATCAAAGTTTCTGTCACTCTTTTGTTTTGTACAGGTAATACATGCTTCTGTCATGCTGACCATTAATAATTGTATCATTATTTCTAAATTGACTCTTACTGACCAGCATCCTTTATTTACCAAGCCCAGTTATGGTCTCACCTCCTCTTTAAACTTCAACTTGCCACCAGCACTTTTACGAGTCCACCTCTTTAATGATTTATTACTAGCTACGATTTGTGCCACCAGAAACTGAATTTGAATTATTGAATTGAATGCCGGCCAGTTTAGCAGTGAGAAGCAAGACCTATCCTTTTTCTTTAAGGTAATGATTCCTTTTAGGGCTGCACAATATTAGATTTTTTTTTTTTTTGCCAAAATCTGGTATGCTGATATTTAACAACTCAATTAGCCGATACCAACATTTTTTTCTGTTCACATAAATGCAGAGATCATCAACTCTCTTCTGTATTGGAAGTAGCATACTGTATTATGGTGCATACTCTTGTCATATCTGTTCTGTGTTCATTTTTTGTGCAAAATCAGAAAAAAAATATTTTCAAACTGTATATTTATTTGAAAATTGCTTTTGAAAAAAAATTGTGAAAGAGAAATCCTACTTGAAAGCTGGAAATCACAACATTACCCACAACCAGGGAGAATTTATGCCAGTTTCGTAGCTGACAGTGAGTCAACATTTCAGTAATTTCAGTTTAACTTAAAACAGGAACCAAATGTGGGACTTCTCTATCGGAACTGTATCACAGAAAGTGCAAAAAATATATGCAACTTTGCCCCCTTATTTCATTGGTTTATTATATCGGTGAAATTTGGTATGTTGGCCGATATGCGATATTGTAATTTTAAGCTAAAGTGTGTTTGTTATCACATTTCAAAAAAGAACACTTTGTACCAATAAGAAAATACCTTACCTTGTTGCTTTGTATCCTGCAAAAAGTTGACTTGAGTGCAGAAAAGTAGTGCCAAAGAGAAGATCTGTTCTTGTTAACAATTGCACATCTTGGCAAGAGTCACGTCTTTAAAACTGGATGGGAGTCGTATTCCCTAAAAAACAATACCAGTTCTGACCAAGGGTGTCAATTCCATCAACACCAAACTGATAGTCCTCACAAAGCCCTTAAAGCTATTCTGAAACATGTCAAATGAAAGCATCAAACTTTGCTCCAAAATGTGGAAAAGTAACTTAAACCATCTCAAAATACACTTGCCTATGTAAACTTCATACTAAAGGTTAGGTATAACTGGATGAAAGAAGGAGAATCTGGGGAAATATTCATTGTTACTGTTAGTTTTGTGCATGTGCTTGATTGTTGTTACCTTCAAACTGTAAAGGTCAAGGTTACACTGTAATATGATGCATCATCTGGTAGCAGTGATATAACAAAGCACGCGATAATCCACACAAGACTCTAGTATCCCTTGTCTTATCCCTTGGAAGGTGTCCAGAAGGTGTCCAGTGCAGATAGCTTCTCTCTTTCCCCTCTGTGTTTACTGTTAAATAAGGGGGATCATTTCCTCCTCTAGGAAAGGAGGAGGAAGGGTATGAAGGGAAAAGAGCTTATTATAGAATTAAAGGGGAATCCCCAACAAACACCAGATCTTTCAGATAATTTTAAAGCAGGTGTAAAATGTGGTTTTCTACCCTTTATAATTTGAATAAAACTCTAAAATTTGTTTTGAAGATTTAAAAACATCGTACAGACTTAAACTTCGACCTCATTGTTAGTTTTACTGCCAGTGAAGAGGGAAACACTGTGAAACCTCATTAACCAACTCTGTTGTTTTTTTGTTCCCATACTAATCACACACACACACCTTAGCAACAGGCTGTTGAGTTGTACTTTGAACTTTCCGTCTCATGTCTTTATTGTCTGTGGAAGTGAATGTGTACACTGTGAAACAAGGTTCCTTAGCTGTTTAATACAGACGTTTATTTGCATTCAGTGTTTTATGGTAGTTGAATTTTATTATTTTGGCATCATTAATTCATCAGAAACTAGTGACCTTGAATGTTTTTTTGAGTATTGGAAAGATTTTTTTTTACTACTTTTTTTTTAATCTAAACCCTGTCGTATCATGCCAATAAATATATTAACACTCTATATCTTTATGGCTGTAACAGAATACAAAGCAGTTTCATTGTTTTTAGTATTTAATATTATATTTTGTGAACCATGTTACAACATGTAGTATAACTTACCAATAAACCTCAACATTACATTCATCCATTCACATTCATACACACTTCATTCTCAGATAAATTGAATTAACACATGTCATCTGTGTAATGCTTCACACTGTGACTCAGTTTGTGCTGTTTCAACATACCTGACATTATGACTTTACAACAGAGCACAAAAGATAACGCCCAGGCTATTAAAAACAGCTTTTATCAGTGTGGCTGAGGCTGCATCATAACCTCACCTTCTCATAAAAATCTCCACACGGTCGTTTCCTCCCCTGAAAGAACAGCAAACAGCAGGGAGAGCAAAATGAGTTCATGAACTCCGAGTCAGAGAAATATGTTTTTCAAAACGTACAGATGAAGTCAGTTTTATGTATTCCTCTCACTTGTGGTATCAGGATTTCTTGACAGGAAAAGAAATGGGAATGTATAAAGTGGAAATTCAGTCATTGAAATGTGTTATTGGCAGGGAACTGTGTCTGGAGCTTTGTTCTGACACAAGGCCATGAGGTTTCTTTCAAAATCGAATTGAATCTCGTCTAAAGGGTCAACTGTCCATGTTGCAATTTTACGCTGACTACATTTTTTTTAGGGTTAGCATGAAACTATTTTCTTCCTCAAAGAGAAAACATTAAAATTTAACTCAGACTGAAGACTAAAAGTGATTTTAATATTCAAACCTGAATTTAAAATTTAAAAGATAACAGTTTTAAAACAGCTGTAGTATTTTAAAACAGCTGTCCAAAGCTTGTTCCCAACCATTTTTACTAGGGCTGTCATTTTAACGCGTTAATTAGATTAATTAATTACACCGCAAATTAACGCGTTATGAAAATTAATATATTAACACATCTCGTTTATTCACAAGTCCTTTTTGAAAATCTGCAGAAAACCAACAGTTTGCTCTAGCTCAATTCTGTAAAAAACAGATAATTTTACTTTTTACTTTATTAAACAAGTCCTGAATGATGGATATTTGTCCTGTATTTAAATCTAAAGAATTCTTTGAAAATTTACTTCCATTTTCCTGGTGTCATGTTTCAGCTTGGGGCTGCTATGCACCAATGAGCAATAGTTTGTGTGTTCAGAGCTTGTAAAACTGAAAATACTACACTTTTCTTTGATCCAAGACTTGAATTAAGTGTTTTGTACATAGTTCCTCACAGTTTTTAGCCTTTAGCCCTGGTTCTCCTGACCTCACAGAAGTATAGAAGTTCATATTGCAGTGAAAATTGAGTCCACATCGAGTAAAAATGTGACAGAAGCAAAAACCGCCCTAAAAATAAAATCAGCTTATCTTAGGTACAGGACTGTGTAGATTTTTTTATGTCTTTTAATGAAATTTTAATGTCCTGGAGTTCAAATTCTTTATTTTGGGACCTTAAGCAGATATGAGATTAAAATGCGATTAATTAGATTAATTAATTACATATCCTGTAATTAATTAGATTAATTTTTTTTAATTGCCTGACAGCACTAATTTTTACAGAACAATCAATGTGACATATTTCCAGTGTAAACAGACAAAAGATAGTTGAAATCCAGAAAATATTAAACCAGTAGAGAATCTTTGAAATAAATACACTCATAAAGATGTGGCTTTTTTTGTTAAATAATAGCTCAACAAAAAGTAAACAGACTCTTAACGTATATACAGATTTCTTCAAATGTACAGTCAAACTTTTCCACAATGTTTTCAAGTTTGGATCAGTAAATACAAATTCATTTCCAGTGAGGTATATCATATTCTGGAATGAAATGTGATTAAAACCCTGATTCTTTTAAATGACTCGGATAATCCGTTTGGAGAATGGTCACGTCGGGCTGAAAAGCTGTTCCTCAGCCTGAGCTTTGCAGTGTCATCAAACCAACCATCAGTGCTTGCGTCATCTTCCTCCTGTGATACATTAATTCAAATGTATCAAAAAAACATGTTTCTAAAATTTAGCAGAAGAGTTATTCTTGGATTTTTAACCCCCAACCTCCCAGCAGGATTTCCCTTGATCTGTCCTCTCGACCTTGCTCATCCCTCTCCTCTTCGTCCTCCTCTGTTATGGAACTAGACCATGTACACTGACTGTTCGTCCTTACGTATCCACAACTGTCCTTGAATGAAATCCCTTGAAGGACTGCAGGCATCCAGTTTGTTTTGTAACCCGTTTCAGATATTGCATCATGAGATTCCTGCTGCACATAAGGAACAACAGGCTGAGTTGGGGAGTAATTGGTGTTGCAGTACGGGTGGGTTGGTGTGTTTACAGTACTGTCATCACACCCTGAGTCTGACCACTCTGAGCTGTCAAAGCTCCGCAGGGACGCTAACGATGGCCCCTCTTCACTGCAGTCTATGATGTCAGATAGAAGTGGTTTTATTTCCCCCTCACCCTTGTTGCTCTGCAGCTCGAGTGTGAGTGAAGGCAACATAAGTTGTCCATTGGGATCCCTAACTGTGTGTAACAGCAGTGGTACTGTGGCTTTTCTCTCGTAAGGGTTGAGAGCAGGTAATCGTGGTACAACAACACGTGTGTTCAACTCTTGACTCATTCCACTGTTAGCTTCTCTTCCTCCACTGGAAGACAACAGGAAGCTCTCATCTCTTGTAGTATCCTGCTGATCATCGGTATCCTCTTCAGCAGGGACATGTACAGCCACAACACCATAGGTTTCTGAGGATTGTCTGCTGGTGTCTACTGGATTTGAAGTGCGACTCTGTGCACCTGAGCTGACCGGAGACTCAATGCTTTCTTGCCAGACAATGTCTTGAGGAGAATATCCTCCTGTGCCAACTGTTGGCTGATTTGGCTTCACTTGAATGGTTGCGTAAACTGTTTTTTCACCGGGTGAGGTGTCGAATTCTGGTTTGGAAATGACCAGATTCCCATCCTCAAACTTCAATATTTTGGGCTGGGTATTAAAAGGGTCCACCTGTTTAAAAGAAAGACAAACCATCAAAACCAGAAGAATGCTTATTTTTTCAAATGAATTTCAGTTTCTATGTCTATATTACAACTGTGGAATAGATAACTTTGTACACCATGATGCAATAAAAGGCCCGGCCTTAAAAAAAGTACAAGCCTACTGTCAGCCAAACCGCATGACTGGAGGGAACATGAGTCACCCAGTCATCGTATGTTTTTAAATTCTTTGAAGTAGTTGCATCAATTTGGCATCCTGAATGTCTCGGTGTGCCTGAAGGGCTAAAACTTCCTGTAAAACATAATTTCCTTGTTCCAAAAACACACCAAAAGACACAAGAGAAACCATAGTCTTACCAATAGTTTTGGCATTTTCTTTGTCTTTCCACCCCTCACATAGCTGCACATTGACACAACAGAAATTAGGATGATGAACACAAGAAGGCCGGCACCCACAAGCAGCCAGGGCAAAATCTTTAGAGGTTCATCTGAAAGAGAAAAGAGCTGGTCTGGGTGAAAAAGTATCACATCTTTGAAATCAGAAACCCTCAAGGGCTTGAAAACTGCCTGGCCGCAAAATTCCCACAGCAGCTCACAAGAACAGACACGTTCTCCTGGGGTCAAAGACTAGCGTGACTGACATGTACTTAGTGAACAGACAAGAGAAAAGACATCCTGGATGTGACATTAAATAATCTAAGAGGTGTTTCTCTGAAGTTCATAATGTTGGTGAGCAGGAACTGAACTGTATGGAACAGGAACTTCCACAGGGATTCCCCTTTCCAGAAATAGAAAAGCTGCAGCATTGAGTAACTGGTGCATGAGAGTGATATAGAGTAAAAAGTCAACTTTAGTTGAAGGAAAAGGCTCGCTGTGATGGGTTGCAAGGCTGGGCCCTGATTCCTTGGGCTAAAGTGGGGTCCTTGTCTTAAGGTTGGATGACAGACAACATGCCAATTCTCTGGGAGATTGGGCATATAGTGTGCTAATGCATTTCTAATCAATCACTGCCTGCTATAAATGTATTGGTCAGTATACAGTGCATTAAAGTGATACTCCGGGATGGAACAAGTTGGGTCCTATCACAAGGTTTAGGGCAGAAATTACCCCTACAACAGTGTTGTTGTGCAGCAGAAGCCCAGGGCGCCGGCACCAAAGACCCCTTCCCTGCTCCTCTGCTGGTTTCCTCTGCACTCAGACGGGGTCATATTTTACTTGACCAAAAACACAAATAAACGGATTCCCACCGAAAAAATCTGATATCGGTCTGTATTCACGCTTCATTTAGAGAATTTTCAGCGTGTTACTTTCACACAAAAACACCGCTAAATAAGGCTCTAGTTCTCATTGTGTCGTAAAACGACGCTACCTCCGCTGCAGAGCCACAGCTGGCTATGAGGTGCTCGCCGCTTAGTGTATCAGTCCGCGCGCGGCATGCCAGATATAAACAAACGCAGGTAGTCTGCCAGGACGCAGAGACACGATGAGAACTAGAGCTTTATTTAGCTGTGTTTTTGTGTGCGTGAATGCAGACCGATTTCAGATTTTTTTGGTGGGAGTCCGTTTATTTGTGTTTTTGGTCAAGTAAAATGAGTGCAGAGGAAACCGGCAGACGAGCAGGGAGGGGGTCTTTGGTGTGTGCGCCCTGGGCTTCTGCTGCACAAAAACACTGAGGGGTAATTTCTGCCCTAAACCTTGTGATAGGACCCAACTTGGTCCATCCCGGAGTATCACTTTAAGGTTTAAGAAAAGAGATTCTAGTTTTTGTCCTCACCTTGCAGTTTGGCACAAAAGAAAGCCTTCTCACTTGCTCGTCGACCCCATTCAACAGACGGCTTGTAGTCTACATAGCCACAGTACTCTGTTTGGTTATTCTTCAAGTCAATGATAAAGCTTCCATTTATGGATTCATACTTCTGCAAACAAAGTGGGACATAAGAATCACCAGTCTGTTTAGTCATATACAGGATTTACAGGTCAGATAAATGATAAAACTCAATGCAAGGCACCGAGCAAGATCTTATTATGCACCATTCCTTTGTAGACACAGGCTTTATTTTATGCATGATGAGTGTTTTACAGTATATTCTGCTGTAAATTTATATACTCACATGTGCTGCCCACTTTGGATGGGTGATGTTTAAGTAATAAACAACAGGCCCTTTTGAAGGCCCTTTGCTGCTGTTGATGATAATATCTCTAATGGAGGTTCTGTTGGGTCCCAAAGGCAGTGTGACATTTACGTGCAATGATGACACTGTTGTGTAATTGGACAGGCTTGGTGACCCTAAAACGGCTACGGGGGAAAAGGCCAAGTTAGAGAGCATTTGCAATAAAACAGTGGGAGTGAAAATGTAGAATAGAACAAGCAAAGAAGTTACTGAGCACTGAGATTCTTACTCTCTGCCAGAGGTTTAAATCTGATGGTGCGGCCGTGTGTGGAATCGTTTGCGAAAAACACTTTAGCCTCGTAGTGAACGTCGTAAATTGATGGGGTTTCAGCAGTCAGGTCACAGGACAGAGCGGTTATTTTCTGACACTCCTTTTTCATCCGATAAGTTCCATTCCCAACATCGCTGTAAAATATACAAGTGCATCATCAATGAGCTGTGACACTGAAACCAGCTGAACATGGCTGTGTGGGCCTGCATGTGGGAAGTGAACGACTGACTCTAAATGAAACTCTTCGTCATCACAAGATAGCACTTAACAATTAAAAAGCAGAAGTTAACTCTGTTTCTGACCAAGGAAAATATTCTCCATTAGGAGGCGATATGGTGAATGTATGACAGGATTTCTCAAAGCTAGGATCAGGATATGTTTAAAAAAAAATTTGACCTGCAGACAACATTTTGAGCCCAAATTATTTCTTGTCCCACTTTCTAGACAATTTTCATGTACTGATTTGTTCTGAACTCTAGATGATTATAAAGCACATTTTCACATCATGATGAATACATTAATTTAAAGAAGCCTGCTTTAAGAGTTATTGAGTTTCTGTAGAAGGTACAGAGCCACTGCTTCATACAAGCAGCCTATGCATAGTCCAAATGCAGCTTTGTGAGACGTAACTGGAAATACTTTGCTTTTGTTTTTGCACTTTACAGAAAATGTAAATGTACATGTAATTTAGAATATGATTTATTTTAAGGCTGTATTTGGAAAATAATCTAACTGCGATTTTTTTTGGACCAATATTGCAGTTGTGATTCAGCATGCTATTTTTGGGGGTGAGGGGACACTTGTCTTCTGCATTAAACACAAGATATAATCATTCTGTAGTATGACAAACACAACAAATGATACTGTCAACATATAAACAATTCTTGCTTGCGCTGTCTGACTGAAAAAAGAAAAAGGAACTTTGTAAAATTTTACTGACCTCCCATTGTCAGTAAAAGTAACAAACCATACAGAATAAAGTGAACAAGGGGTATAGCTTTGCCAGCCACAATCATTCTACTGTATGTATTTTTTTAAGCTCAGGTTTTTTGAAATAAAAAAAAATAAATAAAATAAAATAAATAAATAAATAAATAATAATAATAATAATAATAATAATAATAATAATAATAATAATAATAATAATAATAATAAATAAATAAATAATAACAGCATATTGACTTTTTCAGGTTTTAGGGAAGACCAAGTACAAGTGACTATACTCCCAACAGGTCTGCGTACATGAAACTTTTTCTTTGTTTAATCAAGCCTTTGTGATTTGAAAATTGCATTCTATCACATTGCCATGTCAGTTTCAGTTTGATTAATTGTTCAGCCCCAAAGCTAATCCACTCACCTTTCCTTCAATTCATGCCAAATTACTGTGTGTCTGACTTTTCTCCTGACCAAGTCAACACCTAGCAAACTCTTTCTCTGCTGTAGGTAAAGGTGCAGTGACAATCATTCCTATTCCTTGGTCTTACCTCTTGTACCAAACGCTGTAGAGGACATTTTGACCAGAAGGGGCTGGCTGAACAGGATCCCACTCTAGTACATTGTAGAAGTTCTTGGAGACAAACCTTACTTTCGGACTCTCCGTTGACAGACATGCTGTTGGGAAAAAACCCAAGAGAACAAAGTCCATGTGAATCATTTTATGGCCAACACTGAGACTTAGCTCATGTCCTTGTTTCTTGATAATAAAGTGGAGACAACAGGTGTTTCGTTGCTTTTTTCAAAATTGTAAGTCAGTAAAAAATATGTTTAATCAATTCTGGAGCTCAACTTTATAGTCAGATTCTTGTTTTGCAACACAACCAAGCCCTTGTATTCTTAGCATTCCTAGCTCCTATTAGGTCCTAAGAGCAAAAATAAATCTGAATTTAATTGACCGTTGCTCAAGCCTGGACGAAAAGCAGAGTGAAATATTTGTTTCACTCAAAACTTCTAAGTTTCCTAACTTTGTCTTTAGCATAATCATCATATAAGTAAATATTAGCCAAGGACAGATTTAGCACCTCACACAAAGAACAGTTCACTCCCCAGCAAATGAAATACCATCCAGCTGATTCATGTTGAACATTATGGCCAATGTTGTCAAATGGAGGTGTGATCAACACAAAGCTGAATACACACCCAAAGTAGTCTATTTCAGAATGAGCTTTTTCATGAGTAATACATAATTATCATAAATATTACATCAGCTGAGCCCCACAAAAGATATAAATGTTCATTGATCAGAGTCGCGTACAGTTAGCAAAGTTGTCAATGTGTTCTCTGCTTCATTCTATTGAGATTTTCTCTGTTTTAATTGATCGTTCTTAGCCCACTTTATCATAGAATAAACAGCCTTAAACATGAAAACTGTTTCTAACATCTCTGATGAGACCCAAATCATCTTTGCTCTACTCACCATAGCAGAACAGGAGAAGGATGATGATCTTCACTGTCCACATCCTCATCAGATATGTTGGTCAAAGACAGTAAAAAAATAAATAAATCTATAAATCCTGTGTTGCTGCTGCAGCTAAGATTTGAGTCTGAAACCAGACAATAATATACTGCACACCTAACAACAACACAAAACCAAACAAGTTAACTCCCCAATCTTCAGAATCCTCCCAAACAAAGCCAGACTCAAAGAGGATGGCGCTGTAAAATATTAAAGCTGGGGTTTCATACTGCTCCTCTGCCTTCCTTCACCATCTCTGATGGCCGTCCTCAGGTGTGCAGGTGTACTTTGGCATTTGTTATCACATTGTTCCTGTTTTTTTACTGTTTGCTGTATGTTCCGCCCACTTGCATTCTCCGTCCACGCTCTTGACTTCCCTTTTCCTCCCTCCTCCTCCTCCTCCTCCCATTTTACACCTTGAGTCAATCTCTCTCCCACTGTTTCATAAAACCCGTCTTTCAGGTTGTGTCTGGTTTCAACAGTTTACTGGAAATGATCCATATTCTCAACTGTACAAGACCAAAAGTGAAAGAATATCACTGGATTCAGACAGATACCAGGATGCCATTGATTTGAGTCTGATACGCTTGAGCTCATGAGCAAACAGGCAGATGAATTGATTACAGCTTGTATGGGAAGATTTTCCTATTGCATGATTTTCAGTGTGATAATAATCCAGAGATTATTTCTCTGCCATCAATAAACATCATTTTTAGACCTGTTTCTTTTCAATCATTATGTATGGGCATGTTTCTCACATGCAAATCTAAGGGCCTGTCGTGTCTTGTTTGTGCCATATAGGAGCTCATACTCTGTGTTTGTTCTTTAACTCCTTAAATTCAAGTTTGGTTCCCTTTTTTATTTATCTTTTTAATAATTAAGTTACTCTTTGTAATTTATAATCTAACTCTGCTCCAGTGGCTGTTTGCATTGAGCCATAAATTAAATTATTATAAGATAAGCCTTTATTTATGCCCAGGGATACATTTCAGTTGTTTCATCTGTACAAGTGACAAAGTAATGACCGATCAGAGGGAGACTGTAAAGAATGAAAGTTAAGAAGTGTTTGAATACTTTTGAAAAGTATTTAAAATCACTAATTTTGTGATATTTCTCAGTATTAGTGTTTGGGTCTCTACATGTAAGCCCTATAAGAGTCTGGCAGTCTGTTCAGTGTGTGCCCTGTTTTTTGTTAACTGTACTTTTCTCATTCTGTACAGTTCTTATTTTATTCCTAGTCCCACTGTCTTCCTGCTTTTGTGCATTAGAGCAACTTAATGAACCAGAGGCTGACCACCAGATGAACACTACAAGTGGTCCCTGACTCTGAAGCCACAAGATTTTCCTCTCAAACAGTTTCTGTCATTATAGTTACTTCTTATCGTACTGATTTAAGCCCAGGAGTTTATTTTTCTGAGAAGTTAAGTTTAAGTTATTTGATCTTAATATATATATATATATATATATATATATATATATATATATATATATATATATATATATATATATATATATATATATATATATATATATATATATATTGATTGATTGATTGATTGATTGATTGATTGACTGTCCTGCTGACAAATGCAGGCTCCTGAAGCATTCTGTTCGGGATTAGCTTCTTCGGCTCTCCCAGCCAGGCAGCTTCTGAACATGCCTTGGCTGTATCACTTTAATATGTTAGCATCTATGTGGGCAGTGTCTTGGATTTATATATCCGAGTGGGCAGTCATGAAGACTTCTTATCCATTCTTTACATGCTCACTAAAATTATTTGGGGATTATTGAAGTAGTCTTGTTTCGAAATCAGAGTGTGTGAAATAACTTATTACACTGAAACCTGTTGTGATTTTTTAATAAAGAAAGAAAGACAGAAAGAAATGCACAGATGCCAAAACATGCAGGGTGTTGTATCATTGAAACAACAATGAACAAAGCTCCTACCTGACACCTCCTCTGCTGTTTTACAAGACTTGTAATGTTAACCAAGCACTGTCATGTGGTGTCAAATAGTCAAAAACACAGACTGCATGCTGTGTTTGGGTGACTGTTTACAACAGTAGGTTATCCATCTGTTATCTTTAATCATTATCCCAGGAGTCATTGGGTAAGAACAGGGTGCACCCTGGATAAGTCACCAGCCTGTCATAGGCCCGACATGTGGACAGGTACCTTTCCATGGTATGAACACACCCACACCTCTCAGACAATTTAGAGTAACCAATCAACCTCTGGACTGTAGGAGGAAGTCAGAGAGAACCCAGACTCCACACAGAAAGGCATGTGCCCAGCTGGGATTCAAACCAGAACCTGAGAGGCAACAGTGCCAACCACTTACACCCCCATGCAACCACATAGTAAGAAGTATCATTCAAAAATATTATCAACTTAAATGATGTTGAAATAATCCTCATTGTTCAGTTGTGTGGCAGTTAAACTCAGGCCTCTAATAAAATGTTGAATGAAGCCATCAGTGTCAAGTTGGCTCTCCTCAACTGTTGATTCATGGTCTTCATTGTCTACTGCATCTGTACATAATGTAACAGCTGACACCTTGGAATTTGAGCCTGAATGTGTTGTGATCAGATAGGATCAACACGTCTCTGCATGCAAGCGTGAACACTGAGCCCCGGAGGAATGCCTGAGAGATGTTTGCCATGGTTTACTTTCAAACATGACCTAGCAGAAAGTTCATAAGTTGCTGCCAAAGACATCAGTTATCAAAAACATACATGCTTAGTTTTAATTTTTGACACCAGCTGGCACACTTTGCAATAAAACTCTAAATGCATTTACATCTACTGTCAGAAACACCTGAAGGAATTACCATGCTTTTCAGAGACTAGTTGAAACTGACTCTTACCTGTGTTCAATCCTGCAAAACGGAACTACAAAATTCTGTATGTTGGGTTTTACCCAGAACTTTGTTTTTCCCAAACAGGAGTTCATCCATGTCCAAAGTTAAGCTCTGGGACCAACAGTCGCTAAAGATCTTCATGCGGCCAACCAGCTTTCATCTTGTATCAGTTTTAGCACTAGGGATGTAACAGTACACTAACGTCATGATTTGATACGGTTTCAGATGCTGGGTAAACAATGTGATTTTCACTTAATTTTTTTTTTTTTTACAGAATGAGCTTGCAGACAAAACATGACTGAAAAAGATTCTTTTAATTACCTCGGCCAAGGAGGTTATGTTTTTGGGAGTTTGTCCATCTGTTTGTCTGTGAAAAACATAACTCAAAAAGTCACAAACAAATCTTGATGAAATTTTCAGGAAATGTTCAAAATGGGATAAGGAAGAAGTGGTTAAATTTTGGAGGAGATCCGCATCACAGTCTGGATCCAGGATTTTTTTTTTAAGGATTCATTATCACTGTGAGATAGGGCTGTTTTCACCATATGTGTTGATAACTCGACGATAAACCGTCGGATTGCTTTGCAAAACAATACAAGACAAGGTCAACATAATTTCTGACAGATGTAAAAAAAAAATGACCCAGATCCTGGCAATATTCTGGATATTAAGATCCAGAATATGAAATATGTACTGGGTCATCATAATTTTCAACACTGTCAGGTAACAAATTATCGTACAAACCAGCAACTAACACCAAATTGTAGCAGACAGTCTGCTCTGAGTGCTTTTCTAGTTATGCATAACACAAACCATGAAACACAGGCAAAATTTACAACACACACTCACGCATACATGTATAAAAACTAAAAAATATATATTACATATATTAACATATATTTTTAACAAATTAAAGAGAACTCCCTTTTTAATTCTCAGCAGAAAACACTACAGAAAACCGACCACTTATCATCTTGTAACAAGAGACAATTGAGGGACAGGTTAGGTTTGATTTCATGATGGTGGCACAAGTATGTTTGACGACACTTGGGGTCTGAGTTGTTTTTTCCAGAAATAACTAAACCAGAGTTAACAAATATAGCATTCATGTTTTGCTTTTACAGGTAAAGGTGTGGAAGAGAAGCTGGCTCTAGGTAATTTTTTACAAAATCAAATGTGACCCTCTTTGAAAAAGTCTGGAGCTGTTGATCAAGAGTGTAGGATGTAAAAAGCCTCATCAAAGATTGCTTTCACATGTAGTGAGAAGGGGGCGAAGGTTTGGCCTCTTGGTGTGCCCCATGTACAAAAGTTGTAGCCCTGTGTGCAGGCAGTCAGTGGCTCTTACACTTCGTATTCCCCCTCATATAGTCTGGAACTTTTTTTGTCTCTGAAAAGCAAACTCGCTTACACTCAGCCTGCAGCTCCAACCCTCCTTTTGCTCAAATACCATTAGATGGGTCTTATCGGGGCAACACTTTGCCCATGCATCATGCATGTCCTTTGGAACATGTTGTAAAAACTCAGTAATGACAGAGCAATACGTCCATTACTTTGTCAGTCAACTCTAAGTGCTTAAACCTCAGCATTTTCTCCCCCTTTCACTCATAAATGATAAACTACATTTTTTTTAGTTATGAATGTATTGATTTAGCAGGATTTTACTTTAGAGTACAATGTGTAGAAACACTGTGGCCATAATTTCTCCTCTGAAGTGAGATCCTTTCAGATTCCAGGTTAAGCTCTAACCAAAGAAGACAAAATGAGTGATGAATAATATATCTATCACTGACACCTGAAAAAACACACCAACATAAAGACACTTGAGTTACACTTCATCTCTTTGGGCCCTTTATGATATCAGACTTCTTTGATATAGTGTTGATCACTGTCTGCTTCACAAGGGTTATGGTCAGCGACACCTTGTTTTTATCCTTGTTTTTATCCTGGCAGTGATAGCTTTGAAGGCTGATTTAATCAGGCTGTTGTTTGTCGACTCTCCTATAACTGGGGTCATTACATTGTGCCACCTGGCTGCAAGATAATAAAATCTGTGTCTCATTTATGAACCTGAAAGATCACTCCGCCTTGAAAAAGAGCTTGCTGAACTTTGTTTGACTTGGAAAGTTTAGGGGGTGATGAGCTTCCCCTTGAAGCAGCTCAATAACAGCTGTGAGACAACCTGCTGGATACCTGGGTTTGAATGAAGTGAAAGGCAGCAAACACTCACTTTATGTTTGTCTCCCTCCACTTATTTCCAGGTTATTTAACATCCATTTCTTGCTGCATCACTGTCCAACCCTTTCTTTTCCCCTTGTTCACTGCTTTACCCACTGAGGGGGCGTCCCTGAGCGGAGTACGGGTGCTGATGTTGTGGGACACACACTGAAGAGATGAGATGTACTTCTGTGGAGTCTATAAGTGCGAGAACATCATCATCATCATCAATGAATCATCCCCATCACTGTCACAGTAAATAAGATGTTGTCTTGCATCTTTCAAGACAGCGCAGGCCTGCTGTGAGTCACAGAGGCAGAGAAAGCCTTTAATGTTACAGGTTGGAATATTTCATGTTTAATCTTAAAGCGGTTTGATTTTGTGTAAATTGTCAATCCACAGCACCCAGTAGCAAATAACTGTCATTGTTAAAAACAAGAGCAGATAAGCTAAATACTGCAGATTGAGTATGAATTAAAGATGCATTGAGCTTCAGCAGCAGCCTTTGTTCTTTCCCTGAAGTGCTGTCCTTAATTGTCCACACAAGGTATTACCTTGTGTGGGCAAGATAATTATCTTCTGGGAGCGATGTAATCAATCTTGTGTACATAAGTTATCAAGTTTTCTTCTTGTGAGGTCATATTAATATCAGCCTATTAAAGACTTGATAGTAGAACAAGTGCAAACATTGTATATTTCATTGTAAGATGTTAAAGACCAGAGACTGTCTAATCTAGTGAAAGTGAGCATGTTCTCATTGAAGCTGAATGCCCCTCAATACAACGATACAATCATACTGTTCAAAGAGAATGGCTTGTTTGTTTCTTTATTCACTTTCTTAAAGGGAAAGAGCACATTAATGTACTTTTCACTATAGAGGTATTATTTGTTTATCAACAACGTCGGATGCACGCACAACTTGGGTGCAGAAGCACTGCAGAGTATAATCGTTGTCAGCTGACGTGGAGGAGTTAACCACCAAAAAAAACACATTTTTAAACCAAATATCAGCACTTATACAGATGGTAAACAGCTCCCAGATTCGTGAAATAGCAGTGAGTGGACAGAAGAGATCAGCAAGTGGACAGATGTTTGTAGCGGAAAAATCTGGCATGCACCCAGAGAGCAATTCAAACACACACCTGTCACTCGATTGTCATGACTGCGTTATCCGTGGACACTTACCAGACTGTGAAAGACCAGGACTTTAACGTGTGTCAAGAAATCAGAAACCTTCCCAGACCAAAAAAAAAAGCCTGGTTCAAAATAAAAGAACCAGAAAACTTTGTCCAGAGAACAGCACCAAATCAGATAAAGACGACACATTTGATTATTCACCCTCGCTGGTGTTTCAGTGCAAAGTGTGACCCTGTTAACTGGTGACTCTCAGCCGTTAATCACTGATACTGTTCATGAATACTGTTGGCTTAGAGTCACCAGTTAGCATGGTCGCTGTAAACTCCAAAACACCGGTTGCTCTGTGACAGTCAAAAGTTGGCAGATGTTGCCTCTGTTGTGTGGTATCGTTTCTACAACCTGACCACAGAACAACTGTACATTTTTATGCTAACAGGTTGAATTTAGTGTTTATAGAACGCTAACTCGTCTGAATGAATGGAGCTAAATTCTGCTTCTGCAGATACTTAGCATCTTTATGATGAAGTAGACTGATAACCCGTCTATAGCTGGAGACTCAAAGCTTGCTTTACATCCAATATGGCCGCCACAGCTGATTTGCTTCAAAATCCATTTCAGAAACAGACGGGTCACATCATGTAGACTTTGACCATTAATTATACAGTCTATGGTCTCCACACACCTGAATATTGCTCCTGACTCTCTCTTTGTTTCTTTACATGATCATGACGTGTTGGTATAGCAACATGAATGCAAAAGCCACCACACAATGGGAGTTGAGGGGACAGTTTTCTCAACGGACACAAAAAAATTGTGAAAGTTAGTAAATGATGGGTGCTTTAAGCCCACAGCAATGATAAATATAGCTTTAATGCTAACATTACCGATTCATATAGCTAAATATAAGATGACGTATTTTCAGATAAAATATGTAAGTACAATGAAGGATATTTCAAGGTGAGACCCTTTGCAAACTTTATTTTTCATAGAAGAAGTTAAAAAAGATAATCATTTACTTATTTTCTCCGTTTTTATGTGTCTGTTGGGATAACTAACCTTTTCTATCTTCCGTTGTGCTGTTGCATTTGAATCTGTGAATCTCGCTTTTTGTAATTGCGTTGTGTCTTTGCAAATCGTCAAACACCCATCAGCCACTGTAATTTTTCATCATTTTGTTCAGTCAGAGAACATCAACACATGTCATCCTTGATTTCCAAAGGTGAACTCATCAAAGGAACTGACTCAAGGAGATTACACTTATCTCTGGCTTTCCCAGTATCTTTTCTTCATCAACTCACTTTGCTGATCCATCCATCTTAGCTTTCTGTAAAGTGACACTCAGGTTCACCACAACCTGACAGATTAACTATGTTTGAGCATCAAAAGAAAATCTCCGTTTCAAGCTGTTTCAAGCTGTTTTAGGGGGAGTCATGTTCTGAGAGGCTGATAGTTCACAAACAGACAAGTAGACAAACAGAGAGACAAGCCATCAGATGAGCTGAGTACAGAAAGGCAGAATGAGAACAAGATAAAAATACACTTCTAAAGATAGGCAGGAACTAGGCTGGCTGTCCTACACAGACAGGTAAACAGATCACTCCATTAGAGGAGGAACCAGGAAGTTAAAATCATGATGACAGTAGCTGGGTATTAATACACACTTATTTAAAGCAAACAAAGTGGAATCAGATACTGTTTGAATACATACAGGCCCTGATGGATTCATGACTCACAGGGGACATATGATACATGTATTTTAACAATTTAATCAACCACAGTGGAGAGCAGAGTGAGTATTTATAACAAGGCAAGAATGCATGATCAAGTTGAGCTCTAAATAGATTGATCCTCCAGAACAACTCGCTCTGTAATGGCAGCGTAATGGTGCTGGGAGAAGTGCCCTTTTCATAAATTAATGAGGAATGACTTTTTCATGTAAAACTCATCTACTATGTGTCTCCCGGCCAGCACCCGTGGACTTGATCAGTGATGTGATTTGCATTGTGCATGCCTGGCCTCGTGCCATGGCATTATCCAAACCCATCAATTAACACCAGATCATTACAATTGTAGCTGGAGGGTGGAGGTGTTTGTGTGAACTGAGATTCAGAAGGGGGAACTGACTGATGGTGCAGCTTAAATACCGCAATGAGGAAGAACTGACTTCTTTACATTACAAGCAGAGCAACACATTCTGCATTTTATAGTTCCTTGTTCTGGCGTGAGATACATGTTGTTCCTGGGTATGAATTATTTTATCTGTTGTATAATGAACGAGGGCAGCGCACATCCCAGTGGTCACAGTAAAAGAGAAGTCACGCAGCCGCTAGCAGAATACGGCTACAGACCATGCTTGCTTATGATTGTACAATGGGTATTTCACATGTGCATGAAGAAAAATTGACTGCCTTTGTAGGTAATGTTCACCTGGAACAACAATGAAAGAAATTAACTATCACAGCATTTCCTGACTAAACATTAAAACAAAAGAAAGCCTTATGTTCAAGATGCAGTGAGACAAAGTTCACAAACCCATCCAACCATCTATCCAACCATCCTGTTGTGGTGGCAACAGGCTTGACAAGTTTCCCCTAACATTTCTGTCCCCAGCATCATTTTCCATATAGCTTCTCTCTGCTGATTCAGTGGCTTTCCCAGACCAGAAAGGATGTAGAATCCTGTATTACAACCTATCTGTAATCGGCTGCCTTCACACCTTCTCCACCCATCAAACTGAAGAGTTCAGGAGCTTCCAAGTTTTGATCTCAGGATCTTTCCCTGCTGTCTGATCCAAAGGTCAGGAATAACATTGGTTTAGATTTTCTGCTCCTTTTCACTCGGAACAAACTAAAGAAAAAGATGAAGTTAAAAGAATTGGTTATCCAAGTAGGTTTAGATCAGAGGCAGACCCATCAGGCTCCATGTGTTTTAAAATATATAGATACTCTGGTTAATAGAAAGTTTTGTCTCTAAGCTCATCTTGATACACTGCTCGCAATACAGCTGGTGCTGTGTGGCTGTGTCTTTCTAAAGTGAGGGAGTTTGAGTACTTTGCAGCTCTGCTTTTGAGTGATGTTAAAATGGATGATTAAGTTCATCAGCAACCAGTTTGCATATTAATTAGACACAGGGGTGGCATTAACTTATTATTCTCTGTCTTTGACAGAATTTTTTTTAACAATGATGGAAGAATCTGAAGGTTGCCCATCATTTTGATGAATTAGGAAACCCAAGAGCAATCCAGTCTATCACTTTAATTGTGACACACAACCATTCATTAATCTCATTCTGCACCCACTGTCGAACCCCTGTCCAGTTGGTGGTGAGCTTCCATAATAAATTAGGTATTATGTTGTCATGTCGTTGTCGCTGGTTGTTGCTGACAGCGCTTAAGATCTATGGAGGGGGGTAGCTAGTGTGTCCCTACACAGTACATCTGGGAGGGGTGGGCTGAACCTGTGGCTGCCTACCTGTCAACTGAGCTGTCCTAGTGTCTGTAGTGTACATCTGGCCATGCATACACGGGAAAAGAAAGACAACAGCGCTTTTTTAAACTTTTCTCCCGAGATCTTGGAGCCTCTGACCACCAAAAAATTCGCTAGATTTGTCGCTAGTCGCTTTTCTCTAATTTTGGTGGGGGGTCCAGAAAGTCGCTAAAAATAGTCGCTAAGTTGGCAACACTTGGTCTGAGGCAAAGACACATACCTGATGCTGATCCCCTTTGCTGCTCTCTTGCTTGATCACCATTATTACGCCAAAACATTGAAAACAGTTCTGAGTTTTTTCTATTTCATCAAAAAAATATGTTCTGCCTGCCGTGAGAGTGTTTTTTTTTTGTTTGACAGAGCTCTGGACAGCTGATGATATTCATATTTTCTATTATTTGTCTATTATTATATCTGTCTGCCCTTAAGTAATAATTGCCCTGCATAATTAATAGGGCTGGACAATTAATTGGATTTTAATTGTGATTTCAATATTGCCATCTAACAATTATAAAAACAATATAATCGAAGAAAAACAATTAATATGCCACACAGTGTAGATGTATGCAAGTTCCTGTGCTTCATAGCTCTTCTGTGTTCCATGTGCAGCCACAGCGAGTGTGTTTGTCTTATGTGTATCAATAATACTGTATGTGCCACTTACTGGTTCTTTAAAGTTGTGTTTAAATCGGTACTGAAGTATTTGAATAAATGAATAATTGTGTATATTAATTGTGATTTCAATATCACTTAAACGGGATTCTTATTTCTACCATAATCGCCCAGCCCTACAGGTTGTTTTTAAGTCACTTTTGTGATGACATGCTTAAATATATGATTCATAGGTATCAGCATCGATTTTTTTTTAATTGATCGATGTTTGTTATGACAGAACTTTTACAACCCTGTCTGTCAAATTGACAGACAATGGAAATATCTTGCGCAGCCTCTAAGTAGGTAGTACATTTTTTCAAGGATTAGTATGAACAGTATAGCTGGGTTTTCAGAAATTTGGTAGATTCAGAATATCAATCTTGGATTGCCATTTATCCAAAACCTATGGATTGCAATTTTATGTTCCATTTTTTACATGTTGTAATGTTGCTGTGCGTGAAAGACCTTCTGATGATGAACATTCTGGTTGTTAAAAACTTGATAATTAGTTCATACTTATCATGCATCACAGGAACTTCAGTCCTCATCATGGCACCTATATCCCTGCATACTTTACATACTACCTTTAAAACTCTGGGTAGCTACCCATTGGCAATATTATCAAATATAATTATTGACTTTCTTCTTCTTAAAAAGAAATAAGCCCAGTATACCCTTCTACAAATCTAGGTCTCTCTGGATGTCATCCCAAAGACAAAGCACAGTCACTGTTTCATGAATAATAATCATCTAGAAAGTTTTAAATTTACTACAGTGATTTTTCAAATGCCCATTGAGGTTGGCAGGTTGATCTGCTGCAGTTGGTGGAAACCCAGGCATTCATGTTGACAACCACTCACCCAAGCTCACGTACGGTAAGCAAATAGCTAACTGGTAAGTCACATGTAACAGAAGCATCTGGCCCTGTGCTACAACATAATCAACGACTTTACCGTTCATGTTGCGGATTAGCTAAAGTAGCACCTGGCTCAGTGGAACACTTTGATAATGACCGATGTTCCTGCTTTGCTCAATCAAAATGTTGTTCAACTGGTCCCACAGGTGGCGTACTGAGCTCGGGTTGAGTCTATGTCACTAAAGCAAACTGCTGCCAATCTTAAACAATGACTCAACAGAGCCATGACTACCCTTGCACGAGTCGCCCAGTGGCTTCATGTTCGCTGTGACAAAAGTACACAGATAAAAAGAGCAGCTCACAGATATTGGATATACAGATATACTGCAGCGCTCTGACCTGTGGCGTGACTATCAGCAGTGCAGGGTGTGTGTACGCACACAGGATCTAAGCTTATGAGGAACCAACAAATCCCTCCTGTCCGTTCAATCACAGGACGGCATCATTGCATCAGTGCCAGAATTCTCAGAGCAGTGCTGTGTGTGATTTCTTGGCAATGCAGCAACCTTTTCAACTTCAATCAAACTTCAAAGTGAAGAGTAAGACCTGTGTAACACTGGATCAGACTTTGAATTTTAAGTGTTTTGGAGAGCTGAGGATAGCTTGTTGTCAAAGGAGTGAACAGCCCAAAGATCTAATAAGAGAGGGTGTGATGATACTCTCAGCTAACAAGACGAGGAGGTGCACGATGATAGGTTCGAAAGGTGAGGAGACAATGTTTTAACACAATTAAAAAACATGGATGATGAAACTTATCTGGAAAAATAGTATCTCATTTAGGTGAAAGTCACAAACTGCAAAACAATGCAACTTTGTTTTAAATAACAAGTCAAATATTTCTTTGTGAGGGACTTCATCGCTGCTGAGATGTAGTTGAGAGACCAGGTAATCAGGAGGAAAAACTCAACACTGCCTTCTGGTGGCAAAGTTGGGTATAGCACTCATTAGACAGTTTGAGGGACTTGTAAGGAAATAGTACCAAAACTGACCTCCCTGCCAACCTTTCCAATAGTAATCCTTCACCCAAGTCTAAGAAGTCTGGTTTTGTTCCTAAATTACCAGGCTAGAAGCCTTAAATTAGATTATAAAAGATTTCACAGGACCTACGGACCACATTTTCTCTCTGTGATGTCTCTCCAGCTGACATGGCCAATGCTACACAAATGTAATTACCCCTCAGACACACACTGGTCGAAACTTATTTCAATAGATTATTCTCTGCATGTCACATGTTGGCTTATTCCATTTGTGTTCAGTAGAGCTACCTCTCTTCTTGCTCTAAGATCAGACATGTTTGTCATTGTAAAACACTCTAGCTCAGCTAAATGTAAATGTATTGAGAATGAATGCCTGAGTCCATGTTTGAGGCAACTTTAATGTGTGAAGGCCTTGAATAAATCATTGATTAATACAACGCTCAGACAGCCAATATCCAGCAAACTTAGCAGTGAGAGCTTTAATGCCAGCCATGTCATTTTTAACTCGACATTAGTGAGTGATGTGGCTCTGCAGCAGCCACCTTGGAGAGCTAAGGATGATACAGGCTCATGACAGAGTTTACCTCGAGCCCCATGCGTCATCCTGACTTGACAACCTCTATCCATCATGTTTTTTCCCAGGGAGGCAGGCATATTGGACATTTCATGCGTGGATAAAAAAGACAAACTACATCACAACAGAATGATGCATAAATGAATCTGAGTCCCCTATGGGCTTCTCGGAGGATTCACAAATCAAAACGTGTCAATTCAAAGGTTCAAACCAGCCTTCAGCTTTTAGTGCAGCCTGTGTGCTATTTTACTGATCAGCGCTTCACCTTGGGAGGTGAATTACAAAAGGTGTCATAAATGTGTCCTCTAAAAGGAATACGGTGTCCTCCAAGTCAGAGGTCCATTTGTCCAGTATCGAATTTTCAAGAGGAGCCTGGATTCACATGGTTGGATTTTACACTTTTTCAAAACCTTGCTTTTTATATTATACATTTCTCTGGTTTTGAGTTTCTAGGGATCAGAATGTTTCTTTGAACACTTTTTAAGAATAAAAATGATCTTAAAACTCTTACTTTATGTTTTCTTACTCTAGGGACCATGGCTGTTCATCACAACTCTTCTTAAAACGACCCTTGTATTGTAGAACAGCTTCAAATTTAACCAATGCATTTTGCTGCAACTTGATATTTACTCGTTGCATTAATTAATAAATTCAAAGTTGTATTCCAGTTTTCTTGAATCTGTAAATTGAAACTTTTTTTTTGCAAAATGTAACAAGGAACTCTTTTTTTTTTTTCTTACCTCAGATACACAACACATTTGCCATGATTTTACTGCACATTTGCTCATGAAAAAAAAGTGACACTTGTACAGTCATCCCATATAATCAAGTTAACTTTTCAAAAAATGAATAAATAATACAAATTAGACCCTCACATATTTGTGCCTGTTTTTCCTCCTTTTTATGGTTACACGCTGACCTTTATCAAGACCAGTTAGCCTAACTTTCAGTGATGTTGGCGACTGAAGGTCAGTGAACCAGAAGCAGAGGCAAACCATGTGCCATAGTAACAATAAGAACATGGTGGCACCTGTTTCTTTTTACCGATTAAAGAAAATGAATAAATAATAAATAAACCGACATTTACTTTTTTCCATCTACATTTTATTTTTAACATAAAAAATAATCCCAACACCCATCTATTGATAATAAAAATAATAATTCACAATTTAGGTTTCTAAAGAGTGGACACCAAAAAAGTCAAATGAAAGCTTAAGAAAAAGTATTTCTTAAAATATTTCTTCTTTTTATTTTAGGTCCTCAAATGCTCACGGCCAACATACCAAAAACCTAAAGTAGCATAAAGCTTTTACCTTAAAACAGCTGCTACAAAGAACATTTTTTTACATAATCAATGAGAAATTATTTAAGTAGTTTAAAAAAAGACTTTATCCTGTTACGGCATGTCTTGTGATGTTATATTTGATCACTGGTGGCAGCTTCATGTCTCTATAACTGTCCTTTGACACCTTTAGTGATACAAATATAAACTATTACCCTCGGGCAGACATTACAGAGCCTGTAAGTAAAAGAGCAACAGCCTGATGCAGTGTTTTACTGATCTCTTTAAGACTTCAAACTTTTTTAAATATTTTTTTAAGGTTTTGAGTTATTGAGCATATTAAAAAGAATAATAAAAGAGTAGTTAGTTTTGAATGTCCATCCATCCATCCATTTTCTATACCGAAAGAACCCACACATGCACAGGGAGAACATGCGAACTCCACACAGAAAGACCCACCGGCCGAGGTGGGGATTTAAACCGGTGACCTTCTTGCTGTGAGGCTGCAGCGCTAACCGTTGCACCACCGTGCAGCCCCTAGTTTGAATGTATTCATTTATTTATTTATTCATTCATTTATTTATTTATATTGTTCTTAATTATCCAATTATACATTTATTTTTATATATTTATTTTTTATTGTTTGTTTTGCTAACTATGGTGAAGGTTTGCTGCTGCTGGTTAAAAAATCAGAACAAAAAGGAAAAAGAAAAGAAAAGAAAAGAAACACAGGTACTCCCTTGGTAAAAATTGCTATAAAATGATTGATTCAAACCAAATATGGCTGAACACATGGAGAATTTGGTTTCAGACTAGACCTTCCTCTGTGACCAAAGTTGATCTTTAAGCCTTAAGGATGAGTTACACTGCACAGAGCTTTCCGACAGTGTCAGTCTGTGACTGTGGGTAGTTTGTCAGTGACTCCTAAACAACTTGAGATCCAGCTGGTTTTAACATCAATGACACAGACCAGCAGACTGTGGTCTGTTTCTTCCCTTCAACAACAGCCTTGTGAGTCCTCATTTAAACTTTTTTTTGTTGTCTGGAAGGGAAGCTTGCATGTCCTTGTTTGCGGAGCATCGTATCCTCAATTAAACTACACTCACTAAGCCGTTCAGCACCAGGATTATTCTGCATGGTAGTGACATTTTGTGTGTGTGTCTATACTCCCGTGGGCTTCTCTCACATTTAGAAAGCTGCTTACCCATTCTGACGGCTCAGGAGATTTAAAGCCAGAACACACCATGCCACAGTTCATAATCAGTCAATGCTGAAATTAAATTAAATGAAAAATACAGACAGGAACAAAAGGTTGTGACTTGTTGTAGAAGGAAGATGGTGATGGAATCTGTTTTCTTCTCAACACTGAGCCCGTTTATAAGAATTCAAGAAAAAGTGACTTCTGACATGAGTATTTGGAGAATTTCACAAGCAAAAGTCATGAGATGGAACAAAGTATTAGAGGAATAAAGCAACAAGGAAGACACAAACGGAAAGCCATTCACTCTTATAATACAGAGGACACGCCCCCATCTCCTTCCATTATATATAACATAGTAATATAACAAAACACATACATCCCTGTGACAGGTTCTGGCATGTTGAACTGGTGACCTACACAGCAGCCTATCAGGGGAATATGGGTCATGGTTTTGGCCTCACTTTGGTACATGGTTATGCTGTCCATCTTTTACAGTCTGTGTAAAAATGAAACATTATTCAGCTATGTGGGTTCATCAGGACTGTAAAAAAAAAAACGACCAAAAATAAGGCATCAGGCTATTGAAGGCTAAAGAGACTTAAACTGTATATAATAAATCATCAGATTCCATAATTCTATACATTAACTGCAAATAGGCAGCTATTAAAATTTCTTGAGGTATATACAGAAGGATAGCCAAGTCTAGCAAAACTTAAAGGGAGTAAAGCTTGACATGTCACAAGCAGACCAGAATATTTTCAGCATTTTGTGATTGAACTTTTTTAGTCCTGAGGACAAAGGAATTATAAATTCTAACCTCTTAAAACTGTAATGAGTAAATCAAAAAATTCTTAGCAGGTACTATTCTTTGAGGCAAATAAAACACATTTTAATTTAAGAATCTTGGTTGAAAGGAAGGACAACAGTCCAGACGAATCGATGTAGCTGTCAGAACCTGGAGACAGAAGTGAAGCAAACTCTCTCTGAGAGGAGCCAGAGTGTGATTACAGTAGGTTACTGTTTGACTGTGTGTGGGGACTTCATTAGTGGAGAGTAAGACATTTGTTATTTAAAACTATGTAAATAGTCATAACACTGGGAGAGCAAACTAACCATTAATCATTTCATTATGAATATTTAATGAGTACAGTAATGAATCATGGATTTGATGAGAACTCCTCATACTATACGTCATATTTAGTCCGTTAATACATTAAATGCTGTCACCTCACTGGTGAGCACCAGAAATATTGCTTGGTTGTTTTAACTAGTTACTATTAAATAATTTCTGTATGCACATAATGAAGGCAACTGCCACTAGCTGGAGCTGGAGCTCCAAACAATTGCTATCTTAGTATAGCTATACTGTGATGCACTACTACCTGGAGAGAAACAAGCACAGACATCTGTTATCCTGTGGAGTGATATTGCTTTGGCTGAATACAAACTGTGTTCAAATCCAACAGTTTTCTGAGTGTTCTCTGAATCTAAAGACTAATTGGCTTGTTGGAATTTCCCTTTGAATCAATAGGACATCAGTTATTTTAGAGCATCTCTAAATCTGATGTTATCTCTAAAAAGTTAACCGTTGCAGCGTCATACTGAGTCACCATCCCTCGGTTTAGTAATTTCTCTGTAAAAGCTGGTTTTTAAAATAGCAAATGACTAAGAATGAAGTAAGCTCAATAAAAAAACACAAATTATTGTGTAATGTGAACTTTGATCAACTGTTTTCATTCTAAAAATTTTTAAATAAAAGTATTTTTGTCTAAGCCCATGAATTAATCTCAGTAATTAAATCTGAATACGTTGAGGAGCCTTTTAGGATATTGGTGAAACATTAAATTATTTTTCTTTCTTTGCCCACAGCTTCTTGTTCCCCGGGTGTTTAATTTTCTCACAACCCTCTGTCTCAGACATCTCTACGCACGCTGCCACACAAAGACAGAGACATGAAATTTCCTCTCAAGGCATCCCTGGTTCCTCATGTCTCTCCTCCGTTTTAGTCTTCTTTAAAGATTTGATTAATTCACAGAGAAGAGAGACTCAGAGCACACATTACCAGAGGAGTCAGGAAGAGTTCACTCTGCACAGAAGAAATACATCCATCACTGACCTCCAGCGAGGACCCGTGCTGTGCCCTACATGTGTCGAGGTTTTTCTTTTGGGTTTAATGCTCATGTGTCTGATCTGGAGATGCTTGAAACAAGTTAAACCATCCCCATAACATTTTAAAGAATGCGAGGCGGGTGTTTCCTGAAGGAACATGGGGATCTAAGTGAATCTGCAATTTGCTGTATAAAGGTTTTTACTTTAAAACACCCTCCAGTGGAAGAGACTCAAGTGTTTTGTGAACAGTTAAAGAAGAACAGAAAGGAAGCACATCTTCATCTCATTCATTAAGCAGCACTTTTCTAAAGAGTCATAGGGGAGTTCTTCAAAGGGACAAACCATAAAGAATGCAGTCGGGAACAATTAAATCAACATTCACTTTCTATACTGTGTTCTTATTAACTGCAGAAGTAAGCAGTCTTTACAGTAACACTAAGCTGGATTCTTCCATTTAATGACGAGCAGATTTCAACTTCATCATTGCAAAAAGATTTCTGTTTGTGATCAAATCCATCAAAAAAAAAAAAAACAGGAAGACTTACACTGTTGAAATAATAATAATAAAAAAAAGACTTTAGTCACTTTTGTCACTTTGTTCAGTTGAAGATTCTCAAATTACAGCTTGCATACTAGGCCTGGGACGATATGCTATTGTTTCCGATTTTATTCTATTGATTTTTGGGGTACCGATTCTATTTAAATTAAGATTTGTCGATATTTACAATGTTTGCGATTTTTAGTTTGCTTTTTTAACACCAGACCATGTTAAAAAGTTAAATGATGACGATGTCTACAGAAAACATCAGGAGCCATATTTGCCCATAAAATGCACATCACCTGAGTCAGAGCGAAACATTTCGCCCCCTGCTGGAGAAAAGTGGTAACTTTTTTTCTAATCCAGATTATAAACAAAGACTGAAATGAAGGGGAAAAAAATCAACAAAAAATCCCAATTTCGATATTGTCAAACAAAAAATCCTTTTCATCAATTCCCCCCCCCCCCCCCCCCCCCCCCACTATTGTTTGGGGCATATCTGAGGAACAGAGCCCAACCAACATCATCATGAAGAACCTTTTTTATTATGACATGAGCCTATAGCTGGGGTCTCATAATCTTTAAACTAATAACAGGGGACATCAAGTTTTCTTCTTTGTAGATAGAATGGTCTATGCTACACTAAATTGTAATTCATCACAGTTTGTATTGGGATGTATAACTGACCAAGAATTCAAATGAGCGCTGTAAGTTTCCTTTCTTATCCCCTCTTTGAATCAGGTAATTAAGAAGGAGAGGGGGAGATTGAGAGAGAGAACTGGGGAGATAAATGAGACTGACTGATATCAGAGATTTACAGTATCTGTCTCCATTTGGTCCACTTTATATTTCTGATTAGACGACACCAAAAAAGACCCCACTCCATTAACCTTCTGCGTTCAGTAGAGGACAGAAGTTTCAAGAAGGCTTTCGGAGAAAAGGAAGTTTACTTTTTATCCTTCCTTTAACAGCCAAGGTTTTCCCACCCTTTTTTCTCCTAATACAAACTTTGATGTGATAAGCATTTAAAGGGTAACAATTGATTATTAACATTTTACCTTCCTTGGTTGACCTTGGTACAAATGCGTGTTGAAAATGTTGTCACAACGAAGTTTTAAACCTTTTTTTTGTGCGGAAACTCATAATAAGTCACTCAGAGTGTAGCAGGTGTGTCAGCTAAATGCTGAACATTTCTATGTAAATTCAGCCTCCGTCTTTCATGAGGACTCATACAAATGTGAAATGGCTTGTTCAGGGTTATCTGCCACTTTTCAAGAATCCATTCCCTCCCATTCTCTCTTCTTATAAATCCATCTGGCCTCAGATGCTGGAAAGGACGCCTGTTCCCATTTCTGAATGTCAAGGGAGCTTTCTTTTATCTCTGTAATCTTTGCCCCTTTTTATGCTGAGTGGGATCAGTAATCATTCGCTGTGTCAAGGAATCACAGCTGAGCAGTTATAGAAAGGACTTTGAGGTGTCTCATGGTCAGGGTTAACAAGATGTTGTCAGCATTATAGCACAGCATACAACACTGTAACTCTATGGGTAACCTAAACGTCTAGACATGCCCCTATCTGTGTGGAGTTTTGAAGCCTGTTGTTGGTGGGTACCAAATTGGAAATGCTGAACTCAACTAAGCTTCATTTGAGTTAGGATATGACAAAGAGGCGGGCTTTTATAGAAGATAAGCCCAGCATGTCTTGTTATGTAAGGTTCTTTTTAAAGGGGCTGTGAGGAGTTTCTAATTAATGTTGCAAAAGTCTCCCTCCTAGATCTATGCCTGATCGCAATCCACACTTTAAAATGAGATTATCAGTACCAATACAGGTTATTCCTACATAAAACTTCTAAGCTTCCCGATTGGGTCAAACAGGACCAGAGTGATTTACAACACATCTAAGTCTCTATGACAACACCACAACGGCTGACCATTTCTGTCTTTAGTTTTGTCGTGGACAGTGGAGCCTAACTGTCAGACAGAAAAGGACAGAAAAGCAGAGGAAAGCAACAGTAGCGTGAAAGTGCGCGGGCCAAAGGCTAAAACATGGGCTAAAGGCCAAAACAGGGGCTAAGTTGTTTGTGATTATGTTCATTCTGACCCGCATGCAGCAGTTGTACTGCAGTGGTCTGTTCAAACCAAGGGGCAACATCCAGTTAGAAAATATGAAGCCTATTCGGAAGCAGAAAAAACAGAAGTCACGTACACACCCAGCCATAAAAACAAACTTTTACGGCATTAAGAAGCATATTTACAGCCAGATTTAAAAAAACGGTTGGGTCTAAAACACTGATTTCTCTATTAGCACACATTGTACAGTGAGTGAACTTTTTTCTAACTCAGCGGTTTAGAAGTTATTAGGATTGTTTGATTGTCCAATCAGAGAAACAGCTCAGGTCACATGACTGTTGGGCACCCTGTAGCTGTTCGAAAGGAAACTCACAGCCGGTGTCATAGCAAATGTGGCTGCCGATTGGCTTTATTCCATGGTTTCAGAAACAGACAGGTGACATTGCGGAGGCTACTTCCACGTTTTATACAGTCTATGGTTTAAACTTGAGAGTCTATCAATAATATGAAGTGTGAGGTTATGTTAGCTCTGTCTGGTAGATGACCGACAGGACAAAGCTAACCAGGATTCACTAACATTACTCATTATTACATGTCTTAGAGCACTGGGCTGCCAGTAATGCTACATATAGTCAGCTACTAAACTACGGTACAAACTTGCAACATTTGCTTGTTGTCATGATTCAAACAATAGTGCTACGTAACTGTTGATAAACACCTTACCTCTACGGGTTGTATCCACTAAAAATTTGTCTTGAACAAAGAAAATTTGTCCTCTTCTTTGAACTTCAAAGTAAACACACACTTTGCTAAAAGTGATGTCTTCACGACAGTGTCTGTGAGATGCCAGGCCAGAAGGTGGCAGGGCAGTCCAATTGGAACATTTGCCACACACCAAATAATAAAAAGGCAGAAAGAGCAAATGTTGTTCTAAGATCCAAGTTTTAAGAATTCATTCGGTTTGAATATGTCAGTCCAATTGTAACATCCAACAAGCAAGAGTCTAAAAGAAATTATGCGACATGTAAAAGTAAATCAAAAGGGATTTTTGTTATCTTTTGTTAATGTTATGTTCCTGTTTCATAAAATAGACAGTTACAGCTTGCACATTATGAGGAACTGACTGAATGAGGGCTGCCATCAGAACAAATTTGTGTTTCCAGAATCCAGATTCAACTTTCTGCTTCCTCATGTGACCCAAAAAACTCTCTGTGGCCCAAGACAGATCTTTGGACTGCAACAGCAACCATGAGTTCTCCCAGAATAGTTAGAGTAGTAAAAAGTAGGTTGGAAAACTTGCCAGGTTTTTGTGCTATTACTGTTAAATGGTAGAGAATCCATAGGGCCATAATTCCACTGGAGCTCTGACGCCTCTTCTCTGGAAAGAAGGCAAAAACTCAGATAAGATGTGACAGGCTGATTGCTGCTCGCTGTGGCTGCTTCGGGAGGCAAGACAGACTCCGTTTGTCTGATGAGAAATACTCTGGAGGGAGACAGACGTGGTCGGGAGAGATAGTGAGTGGAAAGAGAAAGTGCAAGTCCCGAGAGATGGAGGGCGTTACAGAACAGAAATGAAACAGCAAGAAAAGTGTCGGACTGTCTCTTATGACCTTTGCAGACTGATTCTCTGTAAACTTGATTCTTTTTTTTTCTGGCCTGTGGCATTCTGATTACAGTGTTTTTCTGTAGTTGTGGGGTAAAGCAGGCTCATAAGCACACGTAAATATGCAATGAAACACATGCACACTCGCTAACAATATAGGATGTGCTTGTGAGCCAATTTACAAAGGAAAGGTCAGGGCTGACAATAATTTCAACCCTTTTTAGCAATCTGTAGACCATGAAAAATATCAGAGGAGTGAGGACAGAGAGAAAAACCACGGGTTTAAGCAACAAGTGAATGCCGAAATGATTTAAATTTATAATACTTCAATATTTTGTACATATATTTGGTGCGTCCAACACTCATGTCAGTCAGACTTAAGCATAAATCTTGTCATCCCGCATTCTGAGCTTTTAAAAGGAGGGAGAGAGTTAACAAGCAGGATTTGAAAAGGACATAAAGAAGAGCGAGAGCACATGGGACAAACAGACAGAAACACAGAGAGTAAAGGATTTAGCTGACACGAAACAGACAGCCGTTGGGAAAGAGCAGAACTGAGGCCGTATGGAGATGCAAATAAACCTGACACTACACGGGAGACGGCTGCCAATCCACCCGACACTTCCTCCAACCTCCATTTATGTGACAGACAATCCATAATTACCACGTCCTGCATCCACAGGAGCTATTAGGAATTAGTCTATAACTCTAGTCTACAGGAGTTACCCTCAGGTATTAACCTGTCAAACGCTTTTTGTGAGACTTCCTCATAAGTTCCACAAAGATTTTGCAGCAGTATAACATCAATGGTGAATCTTTTTATACATGTGTCAGTGTTTTCTTTACAGAATATGGAAACAAAAACATGTCTCACTGCATTGTGCAATCCTGTAAACTCCACAATCTATTAATAATTTTGGCTCATACCCCACAAGTCTTTTCTGAGGCCAACTTTTTCCTACCTCTGTGCCACTAAATAAATTATAGCAGCCACTTTGAGCATCTTTTACAACTCAGGCGAAGCAGATTTCAAGGCAACTGCCAAACACTGGGAGGCAAGAACATAATGAAGTCCCATCTTAAACAACTCATCACCTCATGTCCATCACTGGTTGTGCAGTAATTTTCAGATAAGAACAACAAACAGCACCATTACCTGAGAGAAGGCACAGCTAATAAGATAATATAATTTACAAGCCTTTATTAGATCAGACAGCTGAAGGGAGACAGGACATGTGGGGAAGAGAGAATGAGGGATGATGTGCAGCAAAGTGTTGTGGCTGAACATCAAACCAGGGACTGCTGTGGAAAGGACCACAGGCTTTGTTTGTGGGGAACCAAGAGGCCAAAGTGGTGCTTTAGTAAATATTTTGAATCAAAACTGAAAAATAGATTTATGAAAATATCAACTCACAAACTGAAGGAGATGTTCCACTGTGGGTTTCTTGTCCACATCAAATTAAAAGCTGAACTTAATTATTATTTCTGCACACTCGTGTTTAATTTGCTCTGACAGACAAATCTGTTCTCCCTTTGGTTTAGACCAATTTTCATCAAACATAATCCAAGTCCAGACAACTAAAACATTGTTTCAATTAAGAGACACAAGTTAAATAGTAAATTGTTATTCTTTGCAACAAATGTTTGAACAATGTGACTTGACAAAGTGTCCTTAGTGGGGGGACTTTACAAGGAAATTTGATGGTCTAAAGATTTCTAATCTGGGAAGGACCACCAGGAAAATGTCATCTATGGTGGTGGTTGGTGATGTGCTAACACTAGATGGATGATGAATAAAGAGACCAGGAACCAAGAACCAGGTGGAGATGAAGAAGTGGAAGGATGCACACGAATGGACGGCTTTAACTAATGGTATATTAAACCCCCCCTGCCCTACCTCATGGTAAAAAATAAAGGTACCGCGAACATTACCGCTTCTAAAGTAGTCAACTAGTTGTGTTCTGTCACTCTACCTTTTCCATTATTTCTATGAATTTGAACATAAATTTTAATCAGGAAGTGGCTGGATGCTAACGTCAGCAGCATCCTGATCTCAGCATAGTGTTAATTCAAGCAGGCCACAAAGTCAAGCTTGACAAACCGAACATTAGCTGCTAGCTAGCAACACCAACCCCTATCAGCTGACAGCTCACAATCTTCATCAATGCACCAATCAGCATTTAGCAAATGCAAAAGCTTGTCTTTTCTTTTTTTCGATATTAAAAAAGATCATTAGCCTGGATACTCTAGCTGCTTTGCAACCCAACCCCACCCAGCACCTCTTTTTATACTGTGTCTCATTTTATACGTGTCATATTTATTGTTAAAGGGGACATATGCTGATCCGTGATTTAATACTTGCATATAAAAAAATAAAGTTGAAATCAAGACCTTTCACCCCCTGAATTTTCAAAAAATTAGATATTGTATTTTTTTCTGATATCTTAGAACGAGATTTGATGCCTCTGAAAATAGGTCATTGCCATTTGGCTTCGAGATTTCGACCTCAATGACGACATGAGGATCCTCTCTTTTTATTGGAGTAATCTGATAAAGCAGCTCCTCCTCTGTGATGTCAGTTAGTCACACAACCACCACTGAGGGATACACCCACCAAGAGCCAATTATAAATAAAGCTCCCTACTGACTCTGGCTAGCTTTACTGAGTGCTAACATAGTGACGAACAGACGGTAGAGGTGATCTTTAGACTACACTTTCAGCATGATGGATAAAACAGACAGAGAAAAGTGAAGGAGCAGGATGGAGCCCTGCTATAGAAATAGTTTATTGATGAAGCCAATATCTGCCTATATTTCCACATATAAACTACACATGTTACAGTACCGGTTTGATTCATCACACTGAAGCGTCCTGAGATGATCTGTGTCGAGGTGGATTTTCTTCCTCCTGAGCTGCAGAACCATCCAATACAAAAGGACGTATCCTGCACTCTGCCATTTTATTAGTGCTATCAATGCCTTACGGTGAAGTTTTGGCAAACAGCAAACTCGCTCGCTCTGCTCCATCCAATATGGCGATTTTGTAAATACTGCCATGCTGCAAAAACCGCCCCCTGGCTCTACCCCCTCCGCCCCTCTGATAGAACTGACCAATCAGAGCACAAAGGGCTGTGACGTTGCGAGGTTACTGGAGGTCATTCTTGAAACGGAGCGTTTCAACAAGATCTTCAGAATGGCCTAAAATGAGGATATTGAGAAAGCAATTTTGGGGCAATGAGGGAGCTAAATGACTTGTACTGAGGGCAGAAATGCTTTACAGGCATCCTAGTCTGGCATAGTGAAAAGGAGAAACAAGCATGATATGTCCCCTTTAATGATGCTCGCTTCATTCTGAATCCCTGTGGGTCTTTGCTGCTGCTCTCCCTGCCTTGGCTCAGGTATTCCGTATGCAGGTGGAAGGGCAGAGAGTTCCCAGAATTGAGACTTGGCACCTAATATAACTTATTGCATGCAAATAATTAATTCTTAGTGAGAGTATATTTTTAAGATTAGGACATGGTTTAGATGGGTTGCTGGTATCAGTCTGGGTTGCATTCTCCATGAGGCAAGTCCTTAGGCAGGGTTTGAATTCAACCTTTAGCACCTTTTCTGCAGGTCACTCCCAGTCTTACCCTCTATCTATTTAACTCTATCTATTGATCTATTGTCTTTGTTGATGCTTATTCATTTTGGAGTGATAAATTAACTGCAGTGTTTCATACTGTTGAGGTTTTCTTAGTCTGCAACACTGATACCACTATTTATCCCACTGTCTTCATAGAACTACTTGCTGAAGCTTTCTAGTGACTTCAAACATGCTCAAACTCCATCCAGTCGAGCCCATGCAGCCAACAGATCAGGGTGTCAGGTCTCTCATAAGTTGGATCTATTTCTGAGACAGAAGTGACTCCAGTGAATGCAGTTAACACAAAAGCCATTCTATCAAGTGTTACAACAGTACCACTTCACTGATGTGTTTATTGTTCAGTAATTCCAACATGTCATCTTCAAACTCCAGCCCGAGACTTGGTGCTCCTCTCTGTCAGATAGAGATATCAAAGTCAGTGTTTAAGTTGGGACCCCGCTGTTACAAATCTGAGAGGCAGTGAGTCATTCTGACACGGTCAAATGTCTAATTTTTCCGGCGACAGATAAGAAACCAAAACATCCGATCTTTCAACTCAGGGAAAATGCAGATGACATTATCATTTCCAGTCATGATGTAGGCTTTTCCATACACACATATTTGTGTCGCTGTGAATATGAGGGAGCTTGGAGTGGGCTGACAGAGCTTAAACTACTTACAAATCCCTGTCATCAGCTGGTTGCTCCAGCTCTCACTTTTCTCACACAGAAGTTTTACCCAACAAATCATCAGGCTGAGAGGGAATAATTCATGTAAGGAGTGGTTTGGTGTTTGTCCTAGTTAGCATTTGCTTTGCTGACACCTGCTGGTGCACCCAACAAAAGCATCACATACCTGGTTCTCCATGAAAACAAAAGCAACCTTTCATCCCTGATCACAATACGCTTGCTGTGAACTTCTTCCATCTCTTTGCTCCTCTACTGGAGTTACAAGAGCGTAGCTTCCTGCTGACACATTTCCGCATGCTTGGTTGCTTTTGGTTGTTATCTGATCAGCTGGAGCGAGAAACCAGCCGGGATTCATTTCACCGCTGTCTCTCCTAATTTCATTCCAGGCTGTATCCCAAACAACACCCTGGATCTTCATCTTCTACTTCTACATGATCTCTAATTTCAGCTTCAGCTTTAACATTCGATAATAAAAAGACAGAAGGTCTTTTTATTTATTTAACCACATGATATACCAGTGCTGCTAAGTGGTGATTAATGCAGTCTTCCATGAGAGACTTTTTGGGCTGCAGTTACAAGAACAGCTGAGAAGAACAAAGTGAGGCAACACCATGCTCTGATTTTTGTTTTTGTTATTTTACCATCACATTTCAGCTACAGAAATCCTAGAGCGCATTTATTCACAAATTGACATCAAAAAACAACCAAAGGTGTTGAAAACTCATCTAAATTGAAAGGGTTTTTGTTATACCTCTTTGTAGATTTTGAACAAACAATTGAAAATACCAGATTTCTGCATCTGATGAGTAAATTACAGTCAACCACATTTATCAAGACAAAGAATCAGACTTGTGTTTTAATCATGCAACTTTCAGAGCAGCAACATGTGACACAACTACCTCTCTATTATTAAAATCAGGGCCGTGCACAGCTTTCTTAGTCTTTGTATTGTTATGTTTTAATCTGCTTTCCTCACAGTGTCTGGAAAAGGTCTTTGTATTATCAATTAGTCAAGTTATGGTTTTGTTGTATTGATAAAATGTTATAGCTTATCTATATAGACAGGATCTTGAGGAGAAATACCATCACACATTTAATTTCAGTCCCCTTTTCACGCCATAAATGGACAATTTCTCACATTTTTACAACAAAATTATATTTTCTGACCAAGTGACAACCCCCCAGTAATTAAGAAGCACAAAAGCTAAAATCTGCAGTTCTTCAAAAGTTCGCTTGAGGCTGTCTGCTGAAACACAGGACACCCTGTACACACCAGCATAAATTAAAATATTTATAAAGTAAAAAAAAACAGCCTGCGTTGGAATGGCTTTTTTCTCCATCTGCATGCATTATACTGGGCTTTATTTTCTTATTACTAATTAGATTTGAAGCTATCAACTTCTGTCTATAAAGAGGTTAAGGCTCTAAAGGCTCTAAGGTTATAAAGGCTCGCCTCTTAGCCTTATCCAAACTTGAACAAAGCTAAGGCTGAGCATTTCCAGTATGGCACCTACTGACAATAAGCTTCAAAACTCTGCAATGGGTCATGGTGACTATGTCAACGTATTATAAAGTTTGAGCTAGTTGAAAAGTGGTGGTGCCCTGGATCTGATCTCACCTTCTTTTTAACTAAATTTCATCACTGGAAACCTGCCAGAGCTCAATGGGACATGTTGATTTTTTGACCTCAGTAAGTCCTTGACTAAAGTTGACTAAATAAATAGTCTTACTTTTCACTACTGTATGCATTGGATCACAATATTATATAAAAGCCTTCCAGACAAAAGCATAAAAAAATGTAACACTGAAAGTTAGAGCAAGGTATATTGAGTTAAGAGGTCTCAGAGGAATACTATCTGAGTGCACCATGTGTGCACCACTCCTGCTGTTGGGTTCTTATGATTGATCTCATTATGCACATTGGGTCACCCTTTGACATGGTTATTCTTTTGGATTGTTAAATTGCTTGTTATCATAATTAATGTCTAATGACTAGGGATGGGTACCTCTCACATTTGAAATGAGATGGTACTGATACCTAGTTCCTGGAAATTGGTACTGGTGCTCAACGTTGCTGATTTTTGGTACTTTTTTGTGTTTATGTGTTAAAAAATATCAATTTGTTTAATAAGAAACCTTTTTTAAAAAAAAATGTAACATGTTTATTCTTCAGTATATAACCTTGCAATGCTGTGTTCAAGCCCAGCATGGAAAATCTTCCACTCCTTTACAGTCACAAGGATGCTTTCAGGTACCTAAACATGGTACCTTTGATTTTACGTGAATCGGTTCATGGTACTTTTGACAGAGTTTGGTCGGTACAGATAAAAGTACCTAATTGGTACCCATCCCTACTAATGACATTGAATGAGAAAGATATACGAGAGGAGTTGTAGCCATTTGAATCAACGGAAAGGTACATTGATTACTGTAATATGGTGTGAATGGGTGCCATAGAGTGAGAAAGCCAGCAGTTTGTCCACTCCTCCTCAACCAGTAAGGATGTGTCTTGTGAGTGGGTCAAGTGTCTCATAATTATAAGTCAAGGTTTTCTTTTCATTTCAACCCAGAATTAAAATAAGTAATATTGGTGTTTCAAGGGTATGTAAGTGTGTATCAGAGGGTCCTCTTTCCTTCCTACATTTACCTTGTATTGACACAAATTTAGTTGAGCAAGCTTCCTTTTTTTAACACACATTTTACTTCTTCATACACCACTTTCTCTTTCTTAACCTAAACAGCTCTTTTGAATTGGGTTTCGTCTGTGTTGACTTACACATTTCACTTTAAGGGATTGCTCTTCTCTTTCATTCATATGACCTGTTTTAACACCAGAAAAACACATATTTCATAGTATTCAGAAGGATAAATTAATAGAAACCATGTTGTTTGATCCCAACATGTTGCCCGTGTTGTTTGTAACCATCTATTTAACTAATCCATATAAAGCTTTGCCGTTCAGAAGGTAAAGAAAGTTTCTTATAGTCGTTGTGCTGAGAGTTGTCTCACTGGAATCTGACCCAGTAATCTTTAATCTTCGGACATCTTGTTGATGTTCTGTCTTGTTTTTGTGGCCTTTATAAAGGCAAAAGTAATATATCGGTTTGGTTTTATTATGCTGTAAAAACTCTCCCAAGTACATCTAATAAATCTGTTGTAGCTCCACAGTCAGCTCCACATTCTAATGTTTGGTTTCAGACATTTTTTATTGCTGTGATGTGATCAAAATGTCAGTTTTTGCATTTTAAGGCATGTCTCTGTTGCAACTAGGAGCCACGTAAGTTACTTTAGTCCTTTGGGTAATGCACAACAAAACTTTCTGAAGCAAAGATTATTAGGCCAGTGAAGTGTGTAAAGTTAAATAAGTTAGAGTCCTTTGAGAGTTCGCCTTCTCTTAATCTATGTGCAAGACAGTCATGGACAAAAAAATCTCTAACTCAAGTGTAGAGGAAAGTACAGGGCATGAAATACAGTTCAGAGAAACAAGGTTTCTTACTAAATGGTTCTGGGTCATACAAAGTCAGTCAGGATGGCAGAAACACTCAGCCAAGACAAATCAACACAGAAACTCCTAAATCCAAGCAAAGCTCAGCAAAAAGGATCCTGATCACACTAGGGTGTCAATGGCAATCTGGTAGAGGGTGGATGGAGCACAGGGGGTATACATGCAGGCATCGATAACTGCAAATGAGGCAAAGGTGTGTGTGGAATAAAAAGAACAAAAGCAGGAAGTCATTTTAGATGTCATATAAAAAAAAACATGTTTACAAAATAAAACAGGAAGTGAGCAAAAAACAAATGAAATCATGGTTAGAGATGTCATCCACAATCTGTTTCTATGTTTACAGTAAACACATTAGACTGTCCTAATAATCCTCAGTTCCAAAGCAGCCTCCCCTTTTTTGAGAAGTAAGCCAGCGTGACTGCTCTAATAAAAAAAATACATCAAGATCTAAAATCTTAGAAAGCCAATTGAGTGCATCTAAACTTCTTAAACCAAACAGACGATAAGATCAGTGCGCTGAAGTTTAGTCCCTGAGGAGCGATAAACATGGCTTACTTTCACTGCATAATTGGCCCAGAAACAATTCTTTCAATCCCCATCTGACCTCTGAAAAACCCCATAGCTGGAAATGAGCTCTTGTGAGTTGTAAGAGTAAGTCATGAGGCCTTTGAAGAGTCTTTTTTGAGCTCTAATAACTTGGCCCAATAGGGAGGCCTGCATGTGAAGTGAGCGGTATGCCGCACACTGAGCTGGGGCCTGTGAGAGATAACTGAGAATTACTGCTAATAAAGCTCAGTGGATTAAACCTTGTTAATTTGAGAGTGTATGTGTGTCTGTGCTCTAATCCTCAGCGCAGTTCTCTTTTATTCATCTTTGCTTAACTTTACATTAGTGACTCGAGGTGGAAGCCCTGTTACAGGAATGGAAACACAAAACAACTTGAAAGAAATTGAGGAGGAAAACCACACAACTGTCATCAATTAAACAGCAGCGCGCCGTGTATCTCACGTTGATTCGTCTGTGGGATTCAAACGAGCGGAAGCACACGTCGAGTGGGCTTGATGGCTCAATCAGTGCAAGTTAATTACAGTCACAGCTGGGAGGAGGCGCAGACAGGGAGGATCACCTCAGCACAGACTGTGGAGCACATTTTTTGGGTCTCCTGAAGGGCAAATAATGTGAGCAGAGAGGAGGAGGGAGCAGCAAATATGTGTCAGAAAAAAAGCAGAAGGCACAAACAAAGCTTCTCATTAGCTATTTGCCACTGCGGGGCACAACTGGCAGCTCTCACAAAGTGAAAAACAGAATCAAAGGCACATGAAACGGTGGGGACATCAATAAACAAGCCCACTGTGTGACCAATGAAGAAGTAATTAAATTGTGTTGACAAAGCTTGCCTGGTCAAAAAGGGCGATGGAAAAGCCAGCAAAGTCACTTTTATCTGTGTATTGTCAGTTAAGAGAGGCCACAAAAATACGGTTAATTAGTTCCTCTTTTGGCCCCGCCATTGTGCTGCATATTTGTGAAAAAAGGTCTTTGATTCTGCGCTCATACTTGTGCTCATTTTTCTTCATGGCTCAAAGGAGCAGCAACCCCCCCATGAGAGCAAATTGCTTGAAACAAACAAAACAAAGGGTAAGATCAATTATATGAAAATGGTGCCTGAATTCATTAAAGGAAATGCCATTTAGAACCCTTGGGTGTCTCTATTTAGGGAGATTACCAGCATGTTAGCTTAAGATATTTTACAAACTGCAAAAAAATGCAATGTGGTGTGTTTCCTCTGAGGAGAAACCCCTGCAGTTTGATGATTTGAACAGGCTTCAAATAAATCTGGCATTAATATGAGCATGATGATAACAGATGAACCAGCGTTGGCTCATGTTAATGCCGGTCTTAGCTTATCAAAATTAAAAGGAGAGCACCAGATGGTTCTATAATTTGCTCAGGCAACTGTCAAAGCACCCCCTCTGTTTGGGGTTTGATAAGGATTTGGTTTAGTTTTATTGGGACAAAGACTTTTTTTATTATTATTTGTGGTTGTTATTTTTTAGTAGCCCGCAGAAAGAAGCAAAACAGATTTATCCTGCAGTGTATTCCTTGAAGTACCTTAACACTGGGTGTGTTGGGGGCTTTTTTCATACCTTTTCTTGTTATTTGAAAGGGTTTTGTGTCTGTGTACCAAAGCAACAACTACAGGAGGCAGAAAAGGGCATTTTTTTCGTGGTACTGTATTCAATTGAGTAAATGGTTCTACTAGAAGCAAGCAACTGCTTTGCTCAGCAAAGCATGTTGGAATACATTGTGATGCAAATTTTATTGTGGAATACCTGTCCCCCCTTGTGTTTAGCCTGGTTGACCCCTACAGTGTATGTTCCCGGTTTCCCAGTATGTTAAGAAATCTCATTAGATTTCAGATTGCAAACCACTGGGAAAAATACAACATACTGGCTCTTTAATGATAGTTTAAGGCAGTTTTTGATCAAATTATCAATGATTGCTTCTACATCAGAATGAGAATCGTGTTTTATTGCAAAGTACATTTACATAAACAAAGGATTTTACTTGGTGTATTGGTGCTAAACAACACAGAACTAGCAACAACTTAAACTAGAAAAGCACTCAGAGAGTGCAGTCCTCCTCCAAGCATATTGTGATTGTCACCAACACTTTAGTCTTACTTTAATGTTATATTCCCTTTCAGCAGACTGTCTGCTACAATTTGGTGTTAGTTGCAGGTTTGTACGATAATTTGTTTCCTGACTGTGTTGAAAATTATGATGACCCAGTACATTTTACATATTCTGGATCTTAGTGTCCAGAATATGGGCAAGATCTGGATTGTACTTTTACATCTGTCAGAAATTATTGTGACCTTGTCTTGTATTGTTTTGCAAAACAATCCGACCATTTATAGTGGAATTATATACACATGTGGTGAAAACGGCCCTATCTCACAATGACAGACAAATAAACAAACAGACAGACAAACTCTTCCAAAAACATAACCTCCTTGGCGGAGGTAATAACACAGAATAATAAGCTTTTACATTATATAAAATGAAATTGAAAGAAGTGAAAATAAAATACAAAAATACCAAAAAAGTAAAGAAATAAAAGTTAAACAGAGTGTACAAAATGTATTTTAACATTATTATTATTATTATTATTATTATTATTATTATTATTATTATTATTATTATTATTATTATTATTATTATTATTATTATTATTATTATTATTATTATCATTATTATTATTATTATTTTATTTTATTTTATTTTTTTCTTTCTGGCTTTCATTCCTATAATTTATTTAGAGATGACAGGACAGCGGGTAGAGTAGGAAACAGGGAGAGAGTGAGGAATGACATGCAGGAAACACGCCACAGACTATTCAAACCCAGGCCACCCTCTTGAGGGTGAATGTCATGGGGCGCGACCTAGATCACTAGGCCATCTGCACCCCAGTGTTAAAAGTTTTTATAGATTTTGTTGCTTTCTTGATATTTGAAACTCTGACACTCATATTTTATAAGAATAAAAGCCCATAAAAATAACTTTAAAATATATAACGTGTGGACATATTCATCTACTTACCCACTTGGTATTTCACAATTAGAGGAAAATAGCCTTGGAGAACAACATTCTTAAAATTTCATCTTAAGCCTTTTAAGAAATGATTTAAGAATTTCACATTACATCATATGTCAAATATTCAACTGCTCCTGCCATCAACCATCTTCATTCTGAAAGGGCAAAACACATTAACAGCTGTTACATAAGAATCATTGAAAAGAACAGCAGGGGTCTCTTTTACAGTATTGTGTTCCTCTTTAACTAAACACATACAGCTTGAAATCCCTGCTGGCTCTGTAAGCCTGAAGAACAGCATCAGACGCTCTGACAGAGCCCCACTCAGGCCTTCAGGGAGAAACTCTGCAGCTTTAAAGTCCTCGATCACAGGGAGGATTTCACTACCATCAGTACACTCTGAATCAGCAGCTGAGTCGGGGCTGCTGCTATGTCAAGATGACACCACTCAAAGCCCTGCAGGGCACAACATGAGCAACACGCAGTATTGATCTTTTTGCCACACACTGCGAGACAAACTAGTTCAAGTAGAGTCGAGGCTGTAAGCTGCCTGCAAAGTGTGCTGCCCCCTCCTTCCCATCCTTGAATCTTATCAGATGTCCTTGCGAGGAAACAGGAGAAAACAAACTTTGCTGTATTCTGAAGAGTTTGGAAACTTTGATGGGTTAATGAAAAGTCAAACAGTGTGACCTGCTAATTAAAGATGTTTAACTAAGATAATGGGACGCTATTAAGCTAGCTGCTCTGTCATTTGTGAATGTCTTCTGTCACATTGGATTTCCTTCATCATTTTTGAAGCAATTATAGCAATGACTCAAAAGGCTCTTTCTCATATTAACTTCTAAAAATTTCTCGACAGCTGCGAGATATTAAACTCCTGAAAATGAACAGAAATGCTTATTGCAAATGTCTGGGGCGATAGTCGGTGCAGGATGCCCTCTCTGTTTAGTTCATGTCGGGGTGGGATAGGAGACTCTTCTGTTTTTGAATGGCTGAATGTAACTCAAAAATAGGGGCATTTTATATCCTACAAACTGACATTTTCTGGAGGAAAAACTGCATGTGGAACTTATCTGTTTGTTTTCTTTTCACACAAGATGTTGCTCAATTTTCAGGAGTGTGGTGCATGTATCCAAGGGGTGTCAGAAAATGATGTGCAGAGCGCCGACAGAGTATAAATAGGCATGTATGTGCTAAAGAGAGAGGTAGACTGTGCATTTGGCTCTGCTAGTCTGCACGTCATGCAGGGCCTCACTTAAACTTACTCTATGGGACACATTTCTCTGCTTCCATGAAGCTCCTGACTCATGCTGGGGTTTGACTAACCAGGGGGACTGAATGCAAGCTCAGCCATTGGTTGGCAGCGACAGGGCCGGTCTGGGCTCATTAAATCCCCAGATGGCAGGGCACAGGGGCAGCAGAGTGAATAGTATTATTACCCAGCAGGGTGAGCCATGGACCAAATGTTGTCCCGGTCTGGCTCAAGATCACCAAACCAAAAATTGGGAGCACTTCTAGCTGTGAGCTCATCTGCTATTTTTTTTTTCTCTCTCTGGATGAGCTCTATGCTCCTATGAGAAGGGAGGGAAATACATTTTTTATTCTCAAGTTAAAAGAGCAATCTGTTTCTCTGCACAAATAAGACGATAAAGTTAGTTTCACAGTTTTCATGTATACAGGCTTACAGACTGTCAACACTGTGGCAATTAATCACATCTCAAGTTACATTTAATAGTTACATTAGGGTTATTTACAGCTGATATAAACAGACAAGCTTGAATTATCATCTTCAACAGCTGAGTTAGACTCTGTCAAGCTGGATTGAGCTTAAAAATGAGAAAAGTAAACCACCACCAGAACAAGTTACAGCAAAAGCGACAAGAAGACAACACTGTTTCTTTTATTAAGAACTTAATGAAGGTAGAGCTTATTCAGGGTGAAGACTGACTTCAGAACTTTCTGTAATATTTAATTATTTACAAATCCCTCAAAGACATCTTGATTTATGTAATTATACATCAACTGCAAATGTATCACTTTCTGAAAACATAGTTCATCAAAGGAGTTTAAAAGCCTTAAACCTGAGCCTATATTATGGGACTTTTTGCCTTTACCTGTATAAATGCAAGTAGTTTTTCAAGTAACCCCTTCTGCCAGGTACAAACTGGCTGTAGAATCAGGCTGATTATGCAACAGTTAAAGCTCCTGTAAGAGTTTTTGAGATGTTTTTGAAACCAGCTGAAATTAATACTGATATCCCCGCTTGTGATACAAATTCTAATTGGATCTAAATGTATGTTTCTATGCCTGAAACAACTGCCCCGGAGAAGGTGATGGATGAAGCAATTTAATGCACTTCCATAACATTTTTTACCCACATTCTCTACATCAAAGACAAAGAAAACCACAGCAGGATAAAGTTGTCATAAAAAGCATGAAACATATTCAAATACAGTACAAAAGCAGGCTGTATGAGGCCAAATGGCACATCTCAAAAGTTCCTCAGAGAAACTTTAAATATCCTAAAACTTAATTTTCAAAACAAAACAAAAAAATTCAAAGTGAAATTCTTCAGTGGAAAGGTTTAAATTGTGTTTAACAGGTGAAGAGGTAAAATATCGAACCCTTAATGTTCATACTGACTGAAAGAAGAAGTCATGTGAATGTCTGATGCATGCTGCACCTGCTTCAAAAAGTATGACTCTCAGCACCATCAGCACAAAACTGCTTTTTAACCAGATAACATACATTTTAGCACTTCTTATCGTAACTAAACTTTTCCTTAATCTATCTCTGACATAGAGACTTGACCTTTGACCTCACATTCATACCTTAAGCAGGTAAAGCAGATGTGATAAAACTGTGATGATAAAGACACGCATGCATTCACACAATGTGTGTTGTGTCAACAGTGTGAGAGAATTCACAAACAGATGTAGCCAACACTCCGACTGTTTAAAAAGAAGCGCTGTTCCAACAGTGCAGATGGCCCTGGCAGGGACCAAATATCATCCACAAACCCTGCTGCTTCTCACAGCCTCACTCACCTCCCACTTAACACCACCCTCACATGGAATAGATAATAGAGCTGTGCCTAATCAATGGGGCTATGGAGATTCAGATCTTCTGTCTGCTCTTTGATTCAGAAAGTAAATACAAACCAGTCCACAAAAATAAAAATAAATCAAAAACATAGCCTCTGTCCCTCCGTGTTTGTCACCATTGCCCTCAAAGTTCAATCAGCTCATCAAAGCTTCTCAAGAAGTGAGAAACATCCTGCACGTGTGGCCTCTCATCTGAGAGAAAGCTCATTAGTAAAGTCTTTTTTGTTGCATCTTTCCATACCATCACAAACCTGAACCAAAGACACTCACAGACCCTTTTTTTTCTGAGGAGTAACAAGAAAGATGCCTGAAAAGCAGCATCTACTTGAGTTCAGGAGAGACTCATAAAGAAGAGAGAAAAATGTTTGGTTTGCCTATTATCTGTGGCGAGCAGACAGCTGGGGGAAATGGAGAGCTTTATGAGTAATAGGATGAAAAACAGAGCTGTGAGCTCTGCCTCTGTGATTAGTTTATATTTTCTAGGCTTTAGATGTGTCAGTGCGTCCACTTTTCTTTTTCTTTTTTTTCATTGGACTATATCATCATTCCACACGGGTGCTATAGCAGCTTTTAATGCACTCAGACACCCAGAGGAAATTTGTTTTGTTCAGATAAATTTAATAAATCACGTGAAAATATACAGAGAGATTTTTCCTGCAAGTCTTGGTGAATGCTTACTGCTCTCCTGCAGCTATTGATCACTGACGCTGGTTCTGTAAATGCACAGGGGCTTAACAGCTTTACTACACAATGACACTCCAGTCAAAGCATTATTTAAGAGCTTACCTGTCAAAAAAACTATATCAACAAATAATATTTTGTTGTTTGTAAATCACATATTCAAGGCAATGTGAAGACTGTCTTATTGGCGTTGATTGCAGTGACACCTTTGGCCAGAATCGGTAGTGCAAGACACCATTTCTCATGAGCATCATCATCATCCAGTTGAAAAGAAGGACTGATGGAAAGTTTAATGTGAAATTTAACTCTTATACTGACATGTGTAAGAAAAATGAAAGCAAACACTTTTGGGACAAATCTTCACTCAGTGCTGTTTTCAAAGCTGTTATTTGAACAAATTTAGAGCCATGAAAAAAGCAGAAAACAGTTTTCACTTTGATGTTGTTCCTGACTCAAAACATGTACAACAGCACCATGCAGAGATTTTAAATTTGATCACAGTCTGGCCTTTTCAAAGGAAAATACAAAACAGTAGATGTTTCTATTCAGCCACAGCTTTTGAAACATTCAGCGCAAATATATATCTTTAATAACTTACTTTGAAACCAAGAAAAATCTGCAAGTCCTTCACTTGTATCTTTAAAAATTTCTGTTCTTTAAAAGAAAAAACTTTGTATTGACACGCTGCAAAGACTTCAAAGAGGAAGAAACAGGACAGGAAAAAATTAGATCTACCAATAAGAAAAGATCTTTTCAGAAAACCTCAGGGCTTTCACACTTTTGGTAAACTTGGCTATAACAAAGAAAGTATGAGGAGTGTTAAAAGTCCTGCGTATAAACGAGCACACAAATGTATCCCATCCTGCATAAACACCATCTCTCAGTTTTTCAATATTTTAAACATGTTAGCGTTACCTAAATATCTTCACATATTCATAATAGACACATCTATTTACTGGAAGGAAAAAGTAATGTTCCAGTTCCATTGGGATCTTCATAAATTAAAATCCGCTGCACCCTCTTCTTATGTATGAAGTGCATAGAAGTGACTGATACTGACAGTATCCAAAGGTTATTGTTTGCTCCTTCAAGTAGTTTGTGTCCTTGGCAGCTTGTTTTGATTCTTGGTAAAGACTTGAAAAGTAAGAAATCTGTCTCTTATCTTCTCCTTTCTTTACTAAAGACTTGGTTAACACAACAAAAAAAGAATTTGCATGAAAAATTTGCACAATCTTATCCGCAATTTACATACCTTGTGGAAAACTATTTCCTGGCAAGTGGTTGGTAAACTTTAAAAATGGTGAGAAGTTCAAGACAAAAATCTAAGCTTTGTTGATTCTCTTTTGAGTAGATAAACATCAATCTCAAAGCATCAAATTCCTCAAAGTCCTTCTGAAACTTGTCAAAGCCACAGAGAAGCCTCCTCAAGTTGAAACTTTAACAACAACTTAACAAGTGTCTCTAGTGTTTTACATCTGGTGTTGCCACACTTTGTGCCACCTGGGCTCGTCTGCCCCTGCTGCTTCATCTCTCATAGTGCTGTATGGATAATGTTCAGTATATGCTGTTTGTGATTAACTTAGGTTTATGTATTTTACTTTTGGTGTGTACATTATTGATGTCTTTTGATGTTATTTAAGGGGCTTTCAGGAGTTTCAAAGTGATATTCCACAGTTCTACAGTTTGATTTAGCAGATGCTTTTGTCCAAATTGACACACAATACAAGCAGGAATTTAGGCATAAGGGAAAACTTAGTGTGACAAAAGTGTTACAAGTTATTTGTCTGCAGGTGCTGCCATTAAGTGCAATTTTTTTTTTTTTTAAAATAGTGTTCTAGCCAACTAACCACAATTAATTGCTGCAACAATGTACTTCACCCTTCAACAACATTCAGTAATTAGTGGTGAAAAAATCACTAAGAGTTGTGTCTTAGACCTTCTGACTCCTTCTACCCTTGAGGACAAAGGGGAGAAGGGTCAGCTTCAGTGCTCAAGTGTTTCTTGAACAGATGAGTTTTCAGACATCTCTTAAAAGTCGAAAGGGACTCTGTGGATCACATAGAGTTATGTAATTCATTCCACCATTTGGGCACAATAGAGGAAAAGAGTCTGGCTAGGGATTTGGAGCAGCGCTAGGCTGGGAGCACCAGGCGTCTTTCACAAGCATAGTCTAGTGGGCGAGAAGGTGCGTAGACCTGGATGAGGTACCCCAGAAAAGCAGGAGCTGTTCTTGTCAATGTTTTGTAAGAAGAAGAGCTCTGAATTTGATTTGAGCTTCTACTGGAAACCAGTGAAGCGAGATTAACAGTGGGGTGACGTGTGAAGTTTTAGGCTGGTTAAAGTGATACTCCGGGATGGAACAAGTTGGGTCCTGTCACTGGGTTTAGGGCAGAAATTACCCCTACAGCAGTGTTTTTGTGCAGCAGAAGCCCAGGGTGCAAGCACCCCCCCACGCTTCTCTGCCGATTTCCTATGCACTCAGACGGGGCCATATTTTACTTGACAAAAAACACAAATAAACAGACTCCCACCGAAAAAATCTGATATCGGTCTGCATTCACGCTTTATCTAGAGAATTTTCAGCGCATTACTTTCACACAAAAACACCGCTAAATAAGGCTCTAGTTCTCATCGTGTCTCTTCGTCCTGGCAGACTACCTGCATTTATTTATGTCTGGCACGCCGCGCGCGGACTGATACACTAAGCGGCGAGCCCCTTGTAGCCAGCTGTGGCTCTGCAGCGGAGGTAGCGCCGTTTTACGACACGATGAGAACTAGAGCCTTATTTAGCAGTGTTTTTGTGTGAAAGTAACACGCTGAAAATTCTCTAAATAAAGCGTGAATGCAGACCGATATCAGATTCTTTTGGTCAGAATCCGTTTATTTGTGTTTTTGGTCAAGTAAAAAAGTGGCCCCGTCTGAGTGCAGAGGAAACCGACAGACAAGCAGCGATGGGGTGTTTGGTGTGTGCGCTCTGGGCTTCTGCTGCACAAAATCAGGGGTTAGGGGTAATTTCTGCCCTAAACCTTGTGATAGGACCCAACTTGTTCCATCCCGGAGTATCACTTTAAAGACCAGACGTGCTGCTGCATTCTGGATTACTGCAGAGGTTTAAATGTACACGCAGGGAAAGTTTCCCTTGTAGATGTAAACCTGATCATAATCCGCACCAAAATGAAATTTTCAGCGCCGATATAGCTTATTTTGAAATGCTACCTCGTAGCTTCCCGATCAGGTTGAACAAGACTGGACTGATTCGCAGCACGACTAAGTCTCTATGACAACACACCAGCTGATGAAGTTCAGTAGTGATAAGAGATAAAACACAGAGATCTGTTTTTTTTCTCTGCTGAAAATGATTTCTGTGATTAATTTTGTACTGATGGTGGACACAGGAGACTAACTGTCAGACTAAAAGAGTGAAGTTGTTTGTGGTAACATCCATTCCAACCCACATGCAGCCGTTATTCTGCAGTGGTCTGTTCAAACTTGAGAGTTATCAATAAAATGAAGAGTGAGGTTACTTTGAAAGTGTTTAGAGAAAAATGTTCGTCAGCTACTTGAAAAACAACTTCCATCAGTGAACATGAATGCTGTATTTTGACCCTTTTTCACCCTGTCACCTTGCTGCCAGACAGCACTTTCACTTGTCTTTATGCTTTTATACATTCAAGCACTTCTGTGCAACAGCTCTGTTATTCTGCGTAAACCACGCAGTGACTTTTGATGAGCACATCATAAAAAATTTGAACTTTCCCTTTAAGCCAGCCTTGAAAGTATTCAGCACCTGAGTCTCAAGTATCAAAGCATCACCCGAAAGGATCCCTCTGTGCATCATGCTGCTCTGACTCTTTATTCCTCCTCCTCCTACCTTCTTTTTGCCTTGCAGACAGGGACTCTGTGGAGGATTATCTTTGCAAAACTTTACATTCTGATGCTGCCCTGCATGTACATTTTGTCTGGTAACATGAGGTTTGGATCTGGAGTCTTCAACTGATGAGCCGAGTTATGTGAATCTGATCCTCATTTCTAGCACCATTTTATAACTTTTAAAATAACACTGATTGGCTTCAACAGGGGGCTATGTTTGAAGGTAGTGATTTTAAATTTGGAGGGGCATTAGCTGTAACTCTGGTGTTGATTAAATTTTGTCTGGTTCCACTCGATGTCCTTGATTAGCTCGAGGGGTGTCTGCATCTGCTTTAGGATTTTGTTAGTGCCTTAGCTGGGAGAGCACGCTACACGATGAGTTCTTTTTTATATTCACACATAATTTATAATCAGTATTTAAATGAGAAACAAACCAGAAAAGTTTCACAAATAAAAAAGTAAAAACTTGGACCAACTTGATAGTCCAAAAACTTAACTTCTCATCATCAAGTTTTCACACCAGGAAACCGTAGAAGGTCATTCATATTTCCTGCCAACAGAGACCCCATGAACAGGAAATTACTTTGTTCCATGAGCCTGTATGGAAGAATGCGAGCAGCCTTTGAAGCTTTGTTGTTGGGGAAACCTGCCAAAGAGCTCTGCAGGCAACACTGGCAGCGCTCTTTTTCGTCTCCCATATCCGAGGTGCAAAGAAAATGTTTGCTCATGAAACTTTTTTACCTCCAGAGAGGGTTTTTTTTCTGCACATGCATGTGTGTGCACAGCCTCTGTATTGATGTATCGAGCTTTTCTGGAAGAGTGCAGAGACTGACCGCTCATGTGAGAGAAGTAAACAACATCTTGTGGCTCCTGAAACTAAATGAGAAAAGAATTCACCTCTGACATTCACTGTCATACTGGATACAGCAACACAAAAACCAACACAAAGTAAGACCTGAACTAATGTAGCTCTACATTCAGTGTTTTTCCACAAAATCAAATTATACAGTGAGATAGATTTATTTCACAGATGTATAACGTATGATATAATGCCTGAAAAATGATCAGTTTACTGTCCAATAAATTATAGATCAACTCCATAATGCGATCTCTCTCACATTTATTAATAACATGATATTGATTTCAATCATGTAACCCAGCCATACTTATTTGTATCCTCACATCTCCTGCTTGAATCTCCTCTTCGCTTCTCCAAGCAGCACTGCGAGGACTGATATGACCGTAATGATGGAAGACCTCAATCGATTTTCAGGTCGCAAGAGAGCGGAGGTTGTGGGAGATTTGAAATAAGAGAAATGAGATGCACCTCTGATGTATCCCGCTCTGTGGATTGTTGAAAGTCCTTCTGGGAAACGCAGTTAATCACTAAGTCAGGGGGATGCTGCCTGGCAGACTGACAGAAATGGGTTCAACAAGATGGTAAATTACTGCACTTCAATATGAGTGAACCTAAGCTGTGCCTCTGATATCTCATAAATGCTCAGCTTTCCTTTTGTCTCCAGCCATAATGAAACAACAGTAACCAGGAGGTTGAAACTAAACGCCCATGTATCAGATTATCTGTGATCTTTGTCTGAAAGTGGACAAAATACCTTTAGTTAAATCTTTTCTCATGAGAAAAAGTCTTCCTTTGCGCAACTGTGCCTCCCTGTTGTCAGACCTTTAATTACGTCCATAGCTAATAATATGTTGTATTATTTTCCCACAAAGATCGGTAGATAAAAGGCTTCAAAGCGCTCAACACGAGTTTCAATAGAGCTGGGAAAATTTCTCTCATAGTATCTCTCTGTTTCAACTTGGGTTTCTCTTGTGCATTTGCACTCTAGTAATCTGTAAGACATTTTCCAGAGCTCTATCCCAGAGAATTTCCCAAAGTTGCTCTTTCACACATGTCCTTCAAAGCCTTAGGTCTCTCCTGCAAGCAAAGGGAGGCAGTACATGACATTGAAGTACACAACGCTGATGATGACAGTTTTTCTATTTGAATCAGTGATATTTATAGTCTGACAGGAGTTGTTGCTTAAAAATGACTCTCCTTCTTTTACCTCAGATGTTTGTGCTCATCCCATAAATGTTTTGCCAGTTCAGTTTTGTATCAGAGTAGCTTGCTCACATTGACTCGACCAAACTTCCTACAGGGATTCTTACACAGCTGCTGGCAGCAAAACTTTCTAGGTTAAAATTTCAGTTGTCTGATTTCACACATGCATGCATCAAGCCCAGAAAATGTCTAGAACTTTTTAGGCATTTTGTGAATAGAGCTACAGTGGTATCAAGAGCCTTGATGGATTACTGGAATTGTCCTTATTTGAAGATCCATGAAAAGGAAAAGAAATGTCAGTGGATTTAGTCAACAGGAAAAATGTTCGCTGTGTTGATAGTAGCCTTGTTGCCTAGATCTGAATTTCACACTTTCATTGTTGCATTAACATTCAAACTTTCTCATGCGTCAACATTGTGGCTTTTATTAGAGGATGATTTCAAGAGTAGAGAGATGCATTAATCACAGGGTAATTTGTCAGCTTTTCTTAAAGATATATTTTATCATTACAATCTTACAAATATCTTGGAGCATCTTTGAAAGTAGTTGTAGTTTTCAGAGTACACATGACCCATGACCAGGGGTGGGAGAAAAAAATCAAAATATCATGTATCTGGATTTTTTGTTTGACAATATCAAAATCATGATTCTTTGTCAATTATTTATTTTTTATTTTTTAATTCAAATTCTTTATTTCAGTCTTTAAGAACTGGATTGGAAAAAAAAATTACCACTTTTCACCAGAGGGGGGCGAAATGTTTCTCTTTGACTCTGATGTGCATTCAATGGGAAAATATGGCTCCTGATATAGTCTATAGACATTATGGTCATCATTTGACTTCTCCCCATGGTCTGTTGTTAATAAGCAAACAAAAAAAAATCACAAAAATTGTAAATATCAAAGAGTCTTAATTTAAATCAAATCGACACCCCAAAAATAGTAATAGAATCGAAACACTAGAATAGCATATTGTTCCAGCGCTACCCATGGCCATGACTGTACTTTACTCTGTTACTCATAAAATAAATAAATAAAAAATGAAAGAATGAAAGGATCAAATCCCTTTGACTCATATTAAGAAATCTGTGGTATACAGTGTAACATAATTTACTGTATCCAATGACATCAAGAGAAAATACCGATGATAAGCTCTCAAATCCTATGCAGTGCTCCAGAAAGATGTCAGGGCATTACTCAGAAGGACTCCACCACTCCATCACACGTCTCCCACCCACCTCTAATTGAAAAAAAAGCATTTTATTTTTTTAATCCGACGTGCTGTCTTCTGTGGACACACCACTGCTGACTGTGTACGCTCCAAATACTGAACGACACTGCAGATACCTGGTGAAGCTGGCTGTGTAATGGAAGCTGGCAGCTCAGCTGATGAAGTGCAGCCTGTGCACTCCTGTCATTTGGACCAGAGGAAACAGCAGCCTATTTAAAAGAAGACAAGATGGCGTGATTTGTAAAGTCAGATCAAAACTGGTTCAAAAATTGTAATCCTTTGTGATCTGGTGTGGTTATGATGATAGACTTTAAAGCCATGTTGTGTAAAATAAAAAGAACTGTCATTCATCTTAAGGACGGCAGGATATTAGAATTTTTATGGTATTTAAAGCTCCTGTAAGGAAGTTTCCCTTTGTGCCTTTTGTGAGAGAGTGGTACCACTTCAATACATAGTCCTCGAGATATGAACGAGTTCCAGTCTTGCGATGCGTCGTAATTCTGCGCAAGCTGGATTTTTACCCTAATTACCTCCTAAATCTCTAAATAACTATCCAAATACATGCATTAGACTTTAAATTCACGGGAAAACAGATCCTGCTTTCCGTTTTGTGCCCATGATGCGAAAAAGGTGAGGATACTGAGAAAATTACAGAGCACACAGACAATCTACAACAAAGTGGATGATGCTGATGACCGTGTAGCACTGCATGACTGTGTATTCATAAGCGTCAAAAACAAGTTCACCTTGTTAGCTTATAAACAGGGCGGCGTACCTTCGAAATCTTCTCTATTTTCTTACGTACATATATTTATTGGTGTCTTAAAGTCGAAACAACTTAAGTCGAGAACCACATAAGTCCAGGTCCTTGCTTGTCGTTACCTCTATACATTTTTTTTGTAGGGCATAAAGAAATGAAGAGGCATCATTTTTACTAATTTCAGTCTGTTTCATAACCCGATTTTTCTGCTCACAGGAGCTTTAAATTTAGATACCATAAATGGTTCGTAGCACATTTTGATTTTCAAAAAGGAATGGAAACTTGAGTTGGTCTTCAAGGGTTTAAAAACATCATTAGACTTTCTAAAAACAAAATAAATACAAAATTTACTCTTCAAAAAAAATTCCTCTAAGAATTGGACTTAGATGACAGCTCATTTGACTATTTAGATGGTTTTATAAATGAACCAATAGGGTATGATCCATGGCAATGAAAATTACTAACTGTTCCTTTAAAGTATTGAGAACTCAGTACATCAGTGTGTTGGAAATAAGACAAAACATGCCAGCATTTTTAAAGTGTAGATACATTTGATACAAGAAAGACAAAGAAAAGAAAAAAATAACTGACTTGACATACTCACCAATGTTTTTCATTCCAGGAATAAAACTGGGACTTGGTGGGGGTCTTTTGAAGATAAACAGCTCAAACATTGATTTTAGATTTTGACTCGTGTGCAAATAGGTTTTACTTTCATACACACTTTAACAGCAGAATTAAAGGTGAGGTTCAGCTCTTGTGTTCAGATATCAACAAACAACATCCTTTGCTCCCCATGTACCACCCTTGTTCTTTTTGTGTGTCTTCGAGCTGTGAGGCTGTTCCCACAAAGCAAACAAACATTCACTGTGTGAGGAGCAGAGACATTAATCTGCAGAACATCATCTCCAGCAGGCATTCACAATCCATCTGTTATGACAGCTTAGGTTTGCTAATTACATGAGCTGCACGCTGCTGCTGCTGCTGCATTTTAATGACAACACAACCACTCTGCTACGGCCTGTCAGTCACAAAGAGTGGTTCGTTCTTCACTTATGAGAGTTTGAAAGAAAGAAAGAAAGTGGACTGGAACCAAAAAAACAACTCTGACATTTCGGCTCAGGCTGACCCACCAAAATAACCACACCACCATCCAAACCCCAACACTAACCTAACCCTAGCCCCCTTTCTCTACAAAATCAAAAGCCAGTTTTAAGAGAGGAATATTGACTATTTTGACTTTTGAATCTTTCCCTTTACACTTTTAATTTAAAATGTGTTTACATGACTGTCGGTTAAATCCGTAATGATGGGTAACCACCTAAAAAATAGGATTTTGGGGTATTCATTTCTGTTTTCTGGATATCTTTAGGGAACATTACAATCACATTCTCACTCTTACTTAGTAACTACCTTTCACCATCAGCCGAAACAAACAGCAGTTTCAAGGAAGACCTGGCCAAGACAGGCAGCAGCAAAGACACAAAGTTACAGACAGGAAACACAAAAAGAGACAAAGCACAGTCAATAAAACACAAGATAATTGATTGAAATCACATTCAGGAAACAACTTTCAAACAACCAAGCTAAAATGTCCTTCATTTTAGATCTAAAAACATTCAAAGACACTAGCTCCTTGTGCTTTAAGTCATTCTGCAACTTGTTCCAAGATGAGGGTGCAGAGTACCCAAAGGCCCTTTTTCCAATTTCAGTCTGAGCGTTTGGGACAGAAAGCATAATGAGGTCCTGAGAATGCAGAGAGTACTGTCCGCTACTTTTCTGCATGATAAACACACATGAATAGTGGGGCAACAGACCAAGAACTGTCTAATAGATAAAAGTGTACCAATGTGTGATCCTCAGGGTCGCCAAAGCTGGCCAACCAGGTACGACTCACAATGGTGGGTCAGAAGTTAACATTTTGTTCTGAACCGCAAGGAGGTATGGTAGGCAGTATCCACCATATGGAGACACTGTACAGGAGTATGCAAGTACAGTAGATCTAAAAAAGGTAAAATGGTCGCAGCAACAAGACACTTTTTTTACATTAAAGTAAAAACACAACCTGTTCCTAAAAAAAAAAAAAATTAGCCTTAGCTTTTTCACAAGACACAGTACATGTGATTCAAAATTCAAGGAGCCATCGATAAATATGCCAAGGTATTTATAACAGTGTACAACCTCAATCTTCTTTCCTTCAACAGAACACAGCAGAAAACATTTTGAGACCTGGTCTTAAATCTGGTTAAAAGCATAAGCTCGGTCTTATCTACATTTCCGACAAGTTTCAATTCATGCAGTGTATTGAAGGTGTTCCACAGCTTGTGCAAGAGATACAGCATAACAGTACACAATAGTGTCATCAGCATAAAAATGTAACGTCACATGTGACATATTTGTCCAAGTTAACAGCTATTTCATCATTTCCCAATATATTAACTATTCTAAAATTCATATTTCATGAAATGGATGGATATAAATGTTCCTTGTGTGTCCACAAAGACTGTTAAAAGATGATGTCTCAGAATTTGTTGAATTGATAAAAAACAAACAAACAAACAAACAAGGACATCCAGTCTTACCACTACAGTCCCATCAAAGCACGTGGATGAACAGAGTGGCAGGTCGGTGACTAGAAGAAAAATAGCTTTGATTGAGTTGAAAGTTAATGATGGTGTTTCATCGTTTCTGTTTCGGCTGTTGCAGATTGATGGTCGTTTTAACCTTGACACCTCATCAGTCACCTGTGATAGTGGGGAGATTGCCGGCTCAGACGAAAGACTGAATGCAACGACACTCTTTTATCACGGTAATGAGGGACCTGACCGAGAAAGGTGAAGAAAAGATCAGAAAAGAAGGATGGTGTTGGTGCTCTTCCACAATCATCAAAGGGTGTTTACCTTTACCTCAAGGATCAATACTTCAATCCCCACAACTCTATGCGGGGGAGAAATGATGATTAAAAGGGCCATTTGGAAAGATTGGTGTCTTGTGCAGGTAGAACAGGCTTCCTCACTTTGGACCGTTTCTTTATTAATCTCTATCCTCTTCCCTCTCATATTTCATTTCCTCATTCTGTTTCCTCGGTTCACTCATGAGCCCCACATGTGGGTTTATTAATAAACTGATATTTTTCATTGCTTATCTCCTACTGGCCTTCTATGTTTTATGAAAATTCCTCAAGCACTGAGCCAGGAAACTCAGTCAGCTCTCCACCTATGTCAGTCCACTTGCTGAAAACCTTGGTGTACAGATTATTTTTCAAGTTTTAACAGTTGGATTGTCAGGTCCAGCATCCTTCAAATACCATATCCGGTCCACAGCCAGGCTTGACTACCTTTCCTCTCCTCACTTCCCTGCCTACAATTGTTTCAAAATGCTGCCACCGGGATATTGAGGTCAAAGAATTGTCCCCGCAGGATTTAATAGACAGATATGAACAGGAATCAAGCTCTTTTTCCTCTAGTCCGTGACTTCTCAGAAAACACTGTGCTAAAAGAGAAGGAAGATTTGCCAGCACCAAAACTTCAGCATCAGGGGGCGAGTTGAAAGAAGCCCACAAGGAGCTGCTGGATTGTGTTTTTCCTTTTGATTCCCACCTCTTCATCTCTTCCTCTTAGTCATCGACTTCCCTTTCCTTCTTCCTCTCATCTGATTGATTCTTTAAACTTTTATCTCTTGTTCTACCAAACTGCTTTCAGTTTGAGACTCCATTTTTTTAAACCAAATGCTCATACTTCTTTTCTATAAATGTTCAAAAACAATGAAATATGGAATATTTGGAATATATTAGTACAGGAGTTTAAAAAGTTCAAACTTTTTTTTCCTGCATGATATTATCTGTTGCATTTATCAAAACTGTCTTCTACCATTTTTTCCCCCAAATGTCGAGTCAGTAATCCTGCTAGCTACTACACTCTAACTGAGTTGAGGGTCATGTAACTGTAACCAAACAATCAAATAAACTCTTTTTATACTGCAGTCGTTAAAATCGTGATCTTCATCCACACCTCGTCGTCAGTGCCCTGGCAGAGTTGTTCAGATTTTGAATCCTCATTTCATCCTTCCGCCCTTGTAGGCTCCATCAAGAGGGCTATCTAGTTCTCCAGTCAACTTCATCACACCTTTTTAAGAAATGAAGACATTTTGACGGAGTCTACTTGCAAAGATGTTACGTATTTGACATCTGTTTCTAAATCATTTGGTAGTCTCTCCTGGCATTATTTTATCCATGTTCTGGAAACATTTCTAGATAATCCAGCTTTGTTATTTACCGTAACAGTCTTTGCTCAACCTACCTTCTGAAATCATTTTGGTCTTCAAAACAACAAACTTTGACTTTGCTTTATTAGGAAATTTTCATACAAACACCATAACTCAAAGTCAGTGTGTTGATTTGATTTCTCTTCCATGGCAGATGGGGCCTCGGTAATAAAGAGGAGCTATTGTTTATGGAAATGACTTTGTGAGCAATTAGCCACGTCAGAACCTAGGGTAGTAGACATCAAACTAATTGTTCTTGCTGATTCAAAGTGAAAAATAATCGTTTTGCTTTTCTCCAAGAAAGACACGACCTTGGTGTGACATTGCAAACTCCCTGCAGAAAACAATGATAGATTTCTGTTTTGTTTAATCTAATACAAAGGGTGACATCACAAGTCAGTTGAGCATGTTTATATGAGTCTATTAGCACTTCCTAGTGGTGATGCTTTGGTCCCAGTGCAATAAACTGATCACAGCATTACAAAGATTAGAAATTTGTGTCATTGGGAGCAAAGCATGCAAGAATTTCATTTATTCCATTCTTCATACCTATCTGTGTCATGCTCTAAAGTGCACTAAATAAGTTCGTAAATGTATGTGTTAAAAATGTATACATTAAACTTAATGTTAAAATTAATGTTAAAGAGGCTGTGAGGAGTTTAATTAGCCTTTAGCTCAGGCTGTTTAATTCTATAACACAGGGTACAGATACGTTGGAGCACTGGGCTAACATATAGCCGGCTGCTAAAACGTTTGCTTGATGTCACATTTCAAACTGTAACGCTACGTAATTGTACTGATAAATACCATACCTCGGGGCATTGTATCCAGTGAAAAAGTTGTCTTGAACAAAGAAAATTTGTTTTGATCCGACCTCCATTTAATTCCAAAACAGACACATGCTTCGCTAAAAATAATTTACAACAGTGTGCAGAGACTCCAGGCCACAAGGTGGCGAGGGAGTGCAATCAAAACAGATCCTCATCATAGCATCTTCAAGCTGAAATTAAAAAAGACTGACACAACAACAACATCTTGAATTTTACTTCCAAGGGTTAGTTGTCATTTTCATTGTGCATAAATTGTGTATATCATAAATCTGCCTTTAATGGTTGGATCAATAACTAGATTTTGGGGTTAAAGTCTTGAACCTTGTTTGTAAGAAGACATTTGTTAGAGAAAAATCCCACTGCCTGCCTGTCATTCTAATTGACACCATGTTTTAAACATACTGAGGACTTCAATTGCATCCAGTATGCAGACTAACAGAGCCGAGCTGTCAATCACACACAAGTCTGATAATCACCATCTGCTCCAGCAAAGAGAGTCTGGCAAAGATTACGCCTTCACTTTTACTATGACACTTTTCTTCAATTTATTTTCTTTTCTTTGGCAGAGCCACCAATTTAAATTCAATGGTCCTGTCAGAGTCTGTTGATTATCAGACACTCGGCCCCTCCAGTAGACTTGAAAGGGTCGTTTTTTCTCTGGCTTTGGCAGAAAAACAGCTGCCACGGTCATTTAAAATTCAGTCAATTACAATGTGGGACCAGTCCATGAAATGTCAAAAGAACAGATAAAAAATTAATTTTCCAATTTTTCAGAGCACAATGTTACATCATCAAACCTTTTATTCCTCCAAACAGTTCTGGAGAGCTGAAAAATATTCAAAACGCTACAATTAAAACAAATGGAGTGAGGAGCAGTAACCAAGGGATGATTGATGCATTACTTAAGAAATTACTGAAATTAATTGATTATGACATAGAATTTAAATATGTTTGTCTGCCAAATTATGACCTTATTCATTTTTAATTGAAAGATGCATCCAAAGCTACAGCTTCAATGTTTTTCCTCCTGCCAGTGTGACACTCAGAAAAGAAGGACAAAAAGCAGAGGTGCAATACCAAAAATAGTCTAAAAAAAAAACCCAACACTTTTTATTTTTATGTAAAACTTATGGATGGATTTAAAATTAGTAGTGTTTGGGGAAAAAACACCTCAGAGAAAACAAGGACCTTATCTAGGACCTAGAGGTCAGCCATTATGAATTAAATTTCACAGATGAATACCAAACCACAGTTGTGTTTTCAGATATGAAGCAGGATAAACTCCCTTTTCCACTAAGGCTGTTATGATAACGATCAAGTGATTATACCAACATTAAAAAACCTCTAATGCTCGTTTTGCGGATGCACGAGATAAGTTCATTATGTTGCTGTTATTTTATGAAGCTGATGGTCCCTCTGAGGATCCTAACATCACTATCTCAGTGTGTGAAATGGAAGCACAACGCAGTCATTCTGCTGCTCTAATTAATAAATGATACTACTCTGCAATAACTACAAAACAGACAAGCAATCAATTTAAACTCAACGTATCGCTCCACTTCTAACACAATTATCTCTCAGCAAACACATTGTAATGACTGGAGGGTAAACGGGGAACAATTAGAAAAACAAACGACCAAATAATGTTGCTCCCCTTGCCAGATGTTTGCAGGGATTGGCCCTAAGTCCAACATTAAGGAGTTTGGATCATGAATGGACAGTAATGTTAACATTTAACCAATAGGCTGAGCAGTGCAAAGACAGAATGAGTATGTGGGAGTGGACTAAGTGATTAGTTAAGACAAGAATCATTAATTGGTCCACCTAAGCCTTAACCCCTGGTGTTAAAAAAGGAACCACTGTAGAAGTAAAACAAGAAGCTTTTTTTCACAGGAGGCTGTTTTTACGAGCCCTTGGAGCTCCATTAACAGCAATATTGAAATGTTCAATTTTTCAGCAAAACAAACAGGTTTACAGCCCCCCAAAATATTTGTTTCTTAGAGTGAGTTGACCTCAGAGACCAATGAGTGTCAAAGAAATTAATTTGATAGGGCTATTCCTCCAGTTAATGGCTACTGCCTCAGCTGTGATGCTCTACTACCTGGATGTAAACAAGCACAGTCAACAGACAGCATCACACAGCACTGGTGCAATTTGTAGGTGTTTTGTTCCAAAAAATAGAGCCAGCCAAACAGAGCAATGCCAGATCAGCACAGAACATTAACCTACAAGGAGGACTAAAGACTGATAGTGCTAGCTTTGCTAGTAACATTCAGCATTCATCATCCAAACTTTGTGATGTTAAGCCGCATTTAATAAATTATGCTCAATTCAGAATGGACTTGTTGGTTAGGTTTCCATTTAAATGGCCAAGAAGTTTGTCATTTTGGCACATTGCAAGTGAAAGTGCAAGTCAACAGGCTCAAATGATAGTTTTTGACTCATTATCAATATATCACTTTGGCCTTTTCAAACTGTTATGAACAAAGAATTGTGGGTTGATCATTAGATAACTAGGTCAACAGAACGTAAATAGTTAAGTTTAGGCTAACAGTTTAACGGTGTAACCTCTTGATTGCCATAAAATGACCATTTTCTTAACCTAAATGAAAGTTAAAGTGATAATTTATGGGATCTGATTTGATTGGAAGCAGTTTTATTGTGTCTTCTCAATAAATTTAATGTACATTTTTGATTCATTTTTTCTTTTGCAGACCTACGAGTTAAAGGGGGAAAAAATACTCATCTTAAGGCAGAATGGTTCTGTATGAACACTGATTTTCCTTGTTATGTTGAAATGCTGAAGACATATAGAGATCCAACTTTGTTATTATCAGTAATACAAAACTTCTTATTGTTCTGTTTCTTGCTGGCTGCTCCTCCAACAAATATTCACAGATTTTCAGCGTTCATTTTGCTTCTGAAACTTTACAAACAGTCAAACTTTGGAAAAACCATCACTGAAAGCGTTCAGTGATATGAACAAAAAAAAAACTCTGCCTAATTAGCAGTGTCCCCAAGTGCTTTTTCATTTTTTCAAAAGAGCCCTGGACAAGAGGAAGCGAGCGTCCTGGGAGAACAGTGACGTGATAAATGTAAATGTATTTCTTTCATCATTCAGCTTCAGCAGTGAGGGAGGGCTGTCAGCATGGAGGCTCTGCGTGGGCTGGAGTGATGCCCGGTGCCTGTCGCCCACACTGGGTATACACAGAGTCCTCCTGGCACTGCCGACCTGGTCCTGCACCTCCTGGAGGAACTAAGACCCTTGTGGTTATAAGGATGTACAGAGAGAAGGCAGTCCAGCACAGAGAGATGTCATAATCATGCCTTTTTGAACCACTGTTGGGGATAAAACTATTTAGTTTAAAGAAAATAAAATGGAGTTTTGAGCAACTCCCAGGTGTAAATGTGACTGATTGTAATGTGATGCAAGAAAAAAATAGAAGCTGTAAACTGAAAAGTGAAAACATAGAACACACAGACTTTGCGCCAGTGTGTAAAAATATGTGAAAAGCGAGGATAAACTGTAGAAAACATTCAGCACATTGGCATTTGACCACTTCTTCAAACTGAGGATAAGAGAAAAAGCACTGCTGCAAACTTCATTCCTCAAAACTTTTGTGTTTTTACCCCTTCAAGAAAGCTTGAATAAATAAAATATCAAGTACAATTTGGTATTCTGGATAGCATCACAGTGAAGATCTTTATCTCTTGGGAATCAAATCACGTATAATTGAGATGCAGTCCAGAAATCATAAATGCAGGTTTCCAAGTAACACAACAGTCGGACTTGCTCGTTGAACAAATCTCTCTCTGCCTTAGATATGATGATTAAAGCAAAAAAAAAACAACAAAAAAAAAAAAGGTGCACACACCTGTGCTGCAGAGTAACACTTAATCTGAGAAAACGGTTGTCCAGCAGGATAATAACCACTTAAACATCTGTAACTAACACGTATTTGACATGTGTTTTTATCTGTGGTTACTTGAAATTGCTGGTTTGAAAGGATGCAAAATACACCTGAACACCTCCACTAACACTTAAAATACACTTTGCTGCTGAAACTTGCAGTCAGAGAAATTACTGCCCAGAATTAAAAAGTTTCCCAAAGCACAAACACTTTCCCTCAGTGGCACAAACTAATGTAAAGAGTTTAGGTTTTCATTGTCACAGGTTTTTAGAGCCTTGGCTGTCATTTAAGTATACTAGGAAATTGCCTAATTCATTGGGCTCAAACAGAATTTAACTCAACAGTTCTGTTGAGGAAACACAATATGCCAAAGACTTTATATATAGAGACACATCCCACTGAGAATATTATCCACTATTCCTAAATTTCACTGCAGTAGAGACATTGAAATGAAGACAATGTGTAAAATTCGTCAAACCAGCACTTAAAACTGGGTTATTATGAGCGTAAGTTAATGAAGCACATGAGGAAAAAGACAGAGGTATACGTCTGTCTTAATTGCTCCCCCACTGCTCAGGAAAAATAAAGCATTTCTCTCAAACTTCAGCATCTTCAAAGCTGTAAATCTCTGCAGAAAGCAGTCAGCGGTGTGTCGCAGATGCTGCACAGTTGACAAATGAATATGTATGACAGCAGGAACCATAACAATCAGCATTAGTTTTCATGCAGATTCTGGGTTAAATCACTCCACTCATGAGGCTGCTCAGAGCCTCAGAACATGAAATCACTTAAATGACGAGGAGGATGGGCCACCACAGAGCAATCAGGATACAGAAACCAGCACGGAGCTTTACACTTCAAGTTTATAGTTTATATTGCTTAAAACTTACAGATACAGTCATATATGAATACCTGAACTCTGTCACATTAATGTGACTTACATTCAAGGCAGTGTAATAAGATGCGTCACATACTTTATTTTGGAAGGACAATTCTGTATTTTAAGAGAGACTAATTTAAGATGTAAGACTGTCAATCAAACTAATCAAGAGTATGATTTTTTAAAATCACCATCTGCTTTTTGTTTTAACTTCCCCATCTGTAAAATCCTCTTCCGTTAGTGTGGTGTAACTTGTTTACAGACGGTGAGCTTGAAAATCAAACCACTTTACTTTACAAACCTGCAAGTTTTGGTGTTGCCTGAGGATAGACAGCAACAAATATTTTAGATTTCTGAGACAAAAAATAATTTTGGAAACCTTTTCTGCAGTTGGAGTCTGTATGTTTCACACCGATGTCTTGCCAGTGGTCTGGCAACAGAGACCGCTGCTCAGCTGTGTAATTTATTTAAAATGAAAGAGCGTCTAATTTCTGGAAGTCTTCTCTTCTCCAAATACATTCTTGATTGTGATTTGTAATAAAGCTGGAATTAGTTTTGGCAGCTGAGGATGGCAACGTTGGATTGTAGGTTGGTTGGCCACAGAAATATTGTACCAAGCGTGCGAGTGATTGCATCCTGCCAAGGAACTGCAGACATAAATAGTAGATGGACTGTATTTATAGCTCTATCTTTAGTCTCCTGACCACTCAAAGCACTTTTATATTTCATGTCACATTCAGCCATTCACAGAGGCAGCTGCTGCTGTGTAAAGCACCCTTCACTTTTGACTTATCTCATTCACAGACTGTTTGCACAGCTACAGGGGGCAGTTCAGGTTTCAGTGTCTTGACCAACGACACTTTAGAATACAGTCAGCAGGACCTGGGATTAAACTTCCAGCCTTCTGACTGAGAGAAAATTGACTTTACTATTGAGTTACACCAACTTTAAACTGACTGTGATAGCAACATTTATGTTCACTAATTCAAACAAACCAATATTAGGCAAGTTTCCAAGTGAACTGCTCAAACCTTCTACATGGTTTCCTTGACAAACATGTCAAACTCACTAAGTTAATAATTGGATAATTGAACAAATAAATAAAAGTATAGAACTTTTCCACATAAATTTTGTTGAAAACTTGTTCAAGTAATGTTTTAGATGATGACATTTCTACAAAATGTCATTTTACAGCTAAGATCATGGACGTAACGCTGAGGAAGAAAAGACAAAACTAAAGTGGAACGTAACGCAAAACAGATAAAGGGTGAAGCTTGGCTCGACTTGGAGAGCAGCTTAGGAAGAAGAGGAACACAAGCTGGCTTTCTGCAAACCGGGTACATGTCAAATAAGTGCCATTACCTTGTGCTAACATGCTAAGTTAGGTGCATGGCTTTCGAGTCTCCCCCATGAAATGCTAGAAATGTGATGCTATATGTGGTTCCCGGACTAGTGGGCGTGTTCATGTAGTCACAGTCAGAGGAAGTGGGTGTGCGCTGCCTTTGGTACTGATTCCAGGAGGTTGAGCCCAGTTTGAATGTTATGTTGTGAGATTCAAGTAACGAAAATTTTTGCAGACCCTACCTTTAGGGTGAAATTTAAAGTGATAAGGAAAAAGATACTTTTAACACATCAGAAAGAACAAGACTCATGCTGAACAACCATCTGCTATGGCTACGTCTAAGACACATGGACAATGGGAATGATAGGCCAAACCCATCTTTTTGGGCTAGAAAACTTCCACATCATCGGCCACATGTAACATGAACAAAGCTCTGCAACTTCTGCTGCTGCCCGTTTTCCTCTCAATGGTGTCCGCCTCTGAACTCACCGGCTATTCAGGCAGCATTCAAAGAAATGTAAATTCACCCATTACCTATGACTGCCTGTAGTCTATCCAAAGCATCCAAAACATGTGCACTTTCTGACCTTTTTGAGTTGTCTTTGAAATGAGATATTTTGACAGCTACTGGCTGTGTACCTTGTAGTCATTTGTATCCTTCCTTGACTTTGTTGTAACTCGAGGTGACCTCTTAGCTCTCATTAAATGCCACCTCCTTGCAAAAAATTAATTTGATTGATGCTGTTCATAACCCATTAACCAAACAAATTCCCATCATCCTAAATTTCACTTTTTAAGCGCTGATTAGCAGATTTAAGCATGTTGACACCCTAAAGCAAGGGTGTCAAACTCATTCTTTCTGAAGGCCACATCAGCATATCAGTTGCCCTTTAAGGGCCAAATGTAACTGTAAGACAGCATAGAATCTAGCTAAATGTAACCAAATGTAATGTTTAATAAATGCAACTACTGCTTCAAAAATGCATCCTTTGAGAAAGACTATGCAGAATGGGCAGTTTCTTCAGCCTGCTGCAATTGCAGTTCACATTTTAAATCTTAGACTATTGGTTGTTTTTATTGAAGGCTGACTTCTGCATACTTAGCTCTGTGTGTCAAAGTAGATTGTAGTCTTTGACAACTGCCACAGGCCTATAACACAAAAGATATACAGTTTTTTCTTCTTGAAGCACAAACATGTATTTGCCTGCCCATCTTTCTTGAAACAGTCTTCACTCTGCATCAACTTTTCTCTTCCTGAAAATTTTGGGATCATTGTTTTATTTCGTAGTTTCGCTAGTTCAGAGAATGGCACTGATGTGAAAACACTGTAGTCTAGTGGTGGGAGGCTGTCACTTCATGGGTAACATGATCAAAAGGTGTTATGGGAAATGTAGTTTGTGGTCAATGCACACTTTTGGCTATTCTATTATAAGACAATCAGACCTTTTAAGCTCTTGTGGACCACATAAAATGGCAAGACAGGCCACATTTGGCCTGCAGGCCTTAAGTTTGACACACATGCCCCAAAGTAAAATATAATTGTGTGCGATGGGAGTACAATGAACATCAAACCTGCTTAAATCAGCTTGTTTTGCATGAACTCTAACTAAAAAACATGTTTGAATCCTGATTGGTCTAATTCAACGTCATGTGAGTGTAGAGCCTCTTCTCACCACATTAAACCCTCTCCTATAGCATGCAACTTCATCAGCTCTCACCTTTTCTGTGTAGAAATCTCTGGTGTGACCTTCATAAAAAAAAAGAGCTTCAAGCATGAATGTGTGAAAATACAACAAACCAACAAACAGCACAGTACAATGAGTTTCTGCATTTCTGCTTCCTGTCTACCTGCCTTTTCTCTTCCCTCCCTCCTCTGACCCCTGGGCTGCCTGTGTGTTATTTTTAGAAGTATTAGCAGCTGATTATGCAGTTGTTCTCCCTTTCGGGCGCTAACAAGGTGTCGGGGCAGCAGATGAGGCCGGCCTTGCGGACCTTCAAGTGTTGGCAGAGCAGAGCAGAGCAGCACAGGATGTTCTGACAGGCGCGTAGTGGAGCTGCACAGTGCGCCGTGTGAGTGCTGAAGCATCTGTTCAGTGCACACACGCGTGAATCCATGTACAAAAACACACACTGTGTACACACACTCTAAGACAACATGGCCTAAAAGAAAACAGCTAGTTCTGCTCACACTATGTGGACTCATTTCTTCACTTAGTCAGTCAGCACTTGAAGCAAATGTGATAAATCATTATCCCCCAAGATTTGTAACTGAAGTAGTGACTATTACTGATCTCATTAGAGAGTATAATTGAATATGAATATTAAATTGCAGCTTGGCTGGATTAAATAGTATCATTCCCCTGAATCAGAATCTGGATAATAATCATATTAAAGTTTTAAAATATCATAAAATGGGGTGATGGCAGGAGGCTAAGCAGTATGGGTAATCATATTGTCAGGATTAGAGCTTTCAAATGATCGCTCTTAGTGCTAATCAAATAAACACTTCTCACTCAATCTGCCAAAAAGAGAGAGCTCATTTTCTAAAATTCACCTCCAAATGTACATACTTCTCTGAGTCAAGGATGTTACGAGAAACCAAACAGTGTGTGAAGCTCCGTGAGTCTGAATATAATATCTCCCCACTTCCCTTCATCATCTGTGCTGCTTTCAGGGTGTGTCCTTAAAAAGCATAAAGCAACACTCGAGCTGTCAGTTTCCTGAAAATATACTAAAACAGTTTTCATGAATGACTCTGAGAATGGTGTAAAATTAAAATAATTCAATTGTCAGTTTGTTGCGCTGAACAAATTCAGCAGTTTTCTTGGTCCTGTGTCCAAAGCTACAGTGTTCCAATTATTTTTTTAGCTGACTTAAAAAGCTGACATAATATTCCACTCACTCAAGCGTCTTTTCTTGTGTTTCCTGTTTTATTTGTCACTTACCCTTGGGTCTGTTTCAGGTCCATTGACTTCCTGTTCCCCTGGGGTCACCTGATTACCCCAATGTGTTGCACCTGTATCTCGTTAACTCCTCTCCTGGTGTGTGCTTGGGCTCACTCTCCTCTTTCTGCTGTTTCCAGTCCATCTTGTACCCTTGTGTCATCTGTCCAACCTTGTTTTCCTCATTTCTGCCCCAGAGTTTTGACCTACTGAGTAAGTTTGACTTTGCCTTTTGCCTTGTTATTTGGATGTTTTTGCCTGTCCTGTTTTAACCTTCAGAGTCCTGACCTTTTTATGATTTAATACACTTTGATCTCTGGAACAGCCTTGTGGATATGTATTTGTGTTCAGTTTCTTGAAAAAAAACTAGTTGAAAATAACTTGTATCTTTAGGTGGTGAAAAATACAAAAAATTTATTTCAGGTTCAGTTGGACAACCCATGTTTGAATAGCTTATGTAGCAGCAAATATATTTATATTTTTTGACCGCCAAATTAAGAGGCAGAGGACATGATTGGAAGATGGTTCTGAATGTAATGGGATGTGATATAAGTGAAAGCAGGGCAGCTGAGTTGTCTTTCTGAACTAGCCCGCGGGCTTTGCCTCATTTAGGAAAATTCCTCGTAGCCTTTAAGGTGACCCAGGCCATGTCCACACGTAGCAGGGTATTTTCAAAAAAGAGTAACCCCCCCTCTTCGTTTTTAAAAATACTTTCGTCCACATGCGGCTGGTAAATTCAGCGGTGTATGCAGCTCGAAGCATGCCAAACGCATAATGAGCGGTGTTTTCCAGACGTAAAACCCGTGCCAGCCAATCAGAATGAGCCCCGACTTTCAGCTGTGATGTTCAAGAACAGAAAACTCCGGGCACTGGCATCCACACAAAACCATGAAACCGATGGCCGAAGTTTTCAGAAAACACTGTTTTTAGTGATGTTAAGCTGCGTTTTCATGTGGACAACAGGCATAAACGTATAAAATTTTTCGTTTTCCCAAGTACCTGGCTAGACAGGAAAAAAAGCTTCCCCAACCCACATATGTCAACCTGTGCTTCCAAAAGAGATTCCTAAGAGTGTGCTAATGGGAAACTTTTGCACTCACAGAATTTTTCTACATTCTCACAAAAGAAAACAATAGTTAAATCTGACCATGAGGAAGTATTACGCGGAACCATTAAAAAATCTTTTCCAATGTGAAATCTATTGTCCTTAGGTTTTGTGCCCATTAACTTGAACCCATTTTGGCAAGATGTTGGCAGTTGTTAATAAATAAAGTAATCACACAATCCAAACTGGCGTATCCCCAGCGCTGAAACAAACTACAAGTCTTCAAAGCCCTTTTAGGTGACTTTCTGACCAGTAGTAATGATGTGCAAACAAAGCCCCAAGGGTTTTATTATGGAGTCTAAAGTTGAAACAAAGCTCAACTAACTTCTGTCATTTCAGGCCGAAAAAGTCTCAGGTGTGCACACCTGGTAAGATTTAACTTGTTAACCTTGTTAGCATAGGAAACTTTATTAGGAGCACAATTATCTCTTTTAATCATGTTTTTTTTTTTCTTTTTGTGCACACGGGTTCCCCCTTTTCTTCTTTGATTTATTTTTCTTTTTTCTATCTTTTTTTTCAGTTTCTGGAAACGTCAACATAGGGGCTCCATAACTTTTTTAACATTTTGTGCATGAAATATTTAGACTGTTGTGAATAGATCTGGTTTATATCCTAGTTACAGTGACAGATTAATAATGTGAAATGGAATACAAACAGTGAATAACTCTTACATTTATCCCCACTCTTGGAACATGGAAGCATTTCTTGTCTTGCCAGCCTTGAGCGAAAGAAATTGAACAGTTTGCTTTTCTTAGCAAAAAGACCCACCCACATTTATGAAGCTCACTGATAATCTTATTATGTCTTGTTTTCATGTGAACGAAGATGTATAAAATCATAAATCAAAATGAATTTGTAGGTAATTTAGTAAAACTTACTGATAATCATGGTAATTTTACACCAGGAAGGTGAATAGAGTAATTTTCCTGAACATCGTGTTTTGGGACTCACTGAAACTTGTGTACCTGCTGCAGATGCTGCCTTTTGGCTCCATCACAAATGCTCAGTGACCTCAGGCACACACTCTGGTTTTCCATTTACCATGTATTGATCATCCAGCTCATCCAGTGCCAGGGAGGGCTTTAGGAAGCTGCTTTGACCAGCTCAGAAATAATTTATCATTGGGCACAAGCTATTCTGCTGGATTTGGACCAGTTTATATTCCCTGGTTTTGTGCTGTCTTTGGCATAAATTAAATGAAGTGCTGTATATCCCCAAAAATGTCAGATGAACCCATCAGCAGGTCAAAAAGTAATTTAAAAAGGAAAATCCTGATTATTTCTTGAGATGGATGATATTGAGTCAGGTAGTTCACCAGCTGTTATCTTGAGTAACAGAATGGAAACTATCCTGTGAAACCCCCCATATTACCCCCTTTCCTTCCTCTATACCAGAAACCCTGAGAGAAAAGAAATATGTTTAACAAACCATGAAAGTGCGCCGATGAGACCTGAGAGGGAGGAAAAGACGAGGCGGGGGAGCAGGAGTTTAAAATTAAGTCTTAATTTGAAGTGTGTCACTCTAGAAAATGAGATGTTCAGCACCTTAAAAAAAGTGACAGCACTGCTGCAGGCATGAGATGTCCAACTCGGTAAATTAAGTCTGAAGTTTTTCACTTCCATAAAACTTTTCCCTGTCAGATTGTGACATTTGAGGTGAGATGCTTTTTGTTTTGTTTATTTGGGATCTGCTTGAGATGACACTGTTGTCCCAGAATACATCTGAAGGATTTTGAAGTGAAGTCTTTGATTTTATCCAGAGGTGGTGGAAGGTGGATTTAGGAGAGAGGATAAGGAGCCTGAACCTGTCACTTTGCTTGTTTCCTCCTCAGAGACGGAGAGAAGCTGTGTGTATCTTTATCTGCTGTTTGTGCGGTGGGATCTTCTTTTCTTGATGTCAGACATGTCTTATTTCAAAGTCAAAACTGCTCTTTAAAGAGGTCCTTGTGTTTATCTATAGCTGTTTCAGGACAGTAAATGAAAACCAATAACAGTAACCAGTAACATATTTAAACTGGACATCAAATACTGGCAGGTTTGGAGATTTCCTTGAACCAATATCTTAACTGCTCACTCATGTGAAAACTTGTTATGGCAGACTTCAGTACAGCACCAGCCACCAGGTCATTGCAAATTAAAATAAATTTGTATTATAATATTTCAGCTGCCATGTACAGGTGCCATGGCTTCTTTAGTCTTCTGACCACTCGTAGCTCTTTTATATTACATTGTGAAACCATTCGCCCTGTGATGGAGAGTTGACAGACTACCACTTAGCCTCAGCTGCCAGACAAGAGCTTCATATAGCAAAGCTGGAGCAACATAACACACCTTATATCCTTACAGAGTTGCGCTGAGTTCAAAAGTGGGATCTAGAGAATTTTTATTTCTAATTAGTAAATACAACATTCAAACTGGGCTCCTCCTCCTTGGATCAGTGCCAGCGGCAGCGCACACCCACTGCATCTGACCAACTACGTGAACACACTCACTAGCCCAGCAACCACCTACAGCATCACGTTTCGATGTGGGAGAGACTTGAAGGTTGTGCACCAAACTTGCCCTGTTAGCACAAGCTATTTAGGGGTATTTGACACATACCTGCTCAGTAGAAAGACAACTTGCATTGCCCTTCAGCTCAGGATAGCTCCTTCCACTCACTATTATCAACATGCAAAGTCACATGTACACTGGGTGCTCTGTGATTGGCTGATGTAACCATGCCAAAAATTCTAATGCAACCAAAACATCAACATACAGGCTGACGAGGGGTCTGAGGCAGACACAGACACTGACACACATGTTTAGAGGCCCCTTAGGAGACGATTAAGCTGGATTATTTCTGTGAAAGAGTTCACTTTTCTTGTTTTTGTTTTTATTCAGGAATATCCTGCAGACCCCTCCTTTGAAAAAAGCCAGAGAGGACATCTCCTGTTATAAACCATGTAAGTCAAAGATGTGTTTATTAATGAATAGGGCTGAGTAGTATTTGAGTTTCACTTTTTACTCATTCATGACTTTGAATTGTGTAACATTTTCACATGTGCCGTCTCATTGTAACAAGCACAAAGCTGTAATAATGTACACTGGTCAGCCATAAAATTACAGCCATCTGTCTGATACTGTTTAGGTCTGGAGCTGTGCAGGCCTACACAACAAACTGTGACACACTCCATATTCTGACACCTTAGTATCAGACACAGCTTTAACTTTTCAGCAGTGTGAGCTCCAGTGTCTTTCCTATTTGTGCCAGGCTTTACTCCTCAAGCATATCAGAGAGCTGTCACCAACCATGACCCTTTCACAGCCTAACTGGCTTTCCTTCCTTGGGCCACTTTTGGTTGGTTTAGACCTCTCCAGACAAAGACCACCCCACAAGTGCTGCAGTATTGAAGGTCCCCTGACGCAATCATATTATTGTCACAGCTTTGTCCGTGTCAAAGTTTACATCCTCATGCATCATCTATTTTTTGTTCTTCCATCACATCAACTTTAAAGACAACATACTCATTTGCTACCCAACAGAGCCCGTCCACAGACACATGCCAATTTAAAGAGATAATAGTGTTAAGCTCCTTTACCTGTCACTGCTCACCATGTTTTGGCTGATTGTTGTATATCACAGCTTTGTGCTTTTAAAAGCATTGGGAACTGGGCAGCGTGGTGTTCACGCTTTATGTGTGAATTAGAGCTTATGGTACCCCATCTATGTTACCTAAACATAGCAAAATGTCCATACATTTTCTTTTTTACACTGGAAGCAGATTAACACTTAGCACTGGCTAACAGGCAAAGCCACTCTTTGAAAATTGTATGAGGGAAAAAAAATGAGAAGATCAGAAGATCTTGCTTAATCACTGGACAGTTGTACATGACAGACTGTGCTGATTGAAATGAAGCTCCAGTCAGGACAGCTGGAAGATGACTCCAGCAGAAAGACTGCGATGGCTCTTCCCGTCTCGCAACAAATTGATGCCTGCCAAGACACACGGCAGCCCACACATTTTCTGTTTCCTGGATGTGTTAAAGACTTTGGGATCGGCAAGGACAAAAGAAGAGAGGAGAGGATTACCTGTAATGTTTGTCCTTCACTAGCAGTCTCCAGTGCATTAAAATGGACAGTGATCCCCTCATTCACATCCTCCAGGCGAACTCACGTGTAAATTGTGCCCTTAATTTTCACCTCTTCTTTTCATCATCATCTTTTAGCTGGAGGCAAGGACAGTGTGACAGAGGAGACCTCAGCTTAGCTAACATTTACACTTTGTATTTGAACTCAGTCACCTTTGCATCACAACCTTTTTTAGATGACAGTCAGAATAATGCCACCAGATTCATGACATTTGAACACCTTTTTCAGAAATTACTAGAAAATGTCAGTCATGTCTGCTCGCTCTGTTTGGAGCCAGGGAAAGAATCATTAGAGGCTATCACAGTGAGATTAGGATTCAGGAGACGTCAGGTAGGGGAGATTCATTTGAGGAGGACGGTATTAAATCTTGCTTTGTTGGCCTGACACGGTGAGAGAGATGTAAACCCCATTAGTCATTTTCTGGTGGTGATTGCTGGAACTTTGCACAACCCTGAGACGTCCCCCTTCAATTAAACCTGTGATGAACTTTCTAGAAGCAAATGCCAAAACAAATGTGAGCGCCAAAATGAGTCAGATCTCTTTTTTTTTGTGAGACACTGCAGCTTTTTCCTTACAACCTGCAAACTAGAAATTTAAAACTTTGAACAAATAAAGAGAAACAAAGCATAAAGAAACACACAACAACACTGATTGTTTAAATGTACAAAGTTGCACAGGTCTTTTTTATCAGTATTTGAAAAATATTCAACAATGAAAGTTAAATCAAACAGTAAGAATAAGTAATAACAATAATTAATATCAGCAATAACTAGACTTAAAATCAGAACTTTTTAGTTTTTTTTTTCTTTTACTGATACACCTGAGGGAAGCAAATCAAAAGAGAACCCAGAGAAAATAACCACTGAAGTTCAGAGAGAAAAAAAAATCACAAAATCAAATCAAGACAAGCTCATACAGGGTTCACTCACTTCATCTGTATGTACAGCACATTCGCTCCACAACTGTGCAGGACAGCGGTGATGAAAAGAACAGTGATGAAAATGAAAACCCGTCCCCGCAGTCATCTCTCTGGCTCACAGCCTCAAACATCATTATTGGCAGCTGTATGGATTCACATGTAAAGGCAGAAGAAGTACAACAGAAACAGGAAAACCCATTTGAAGTCGGCTCGGAAATGTTTCCTCTTTTCTTTTTGTGTGTGTGTGTGTGCTACAGCCAGTGAACTGACAGAGCATTTGTCACTTTGACTTTAAAGGCTGAGAGGACTGAGAAAGCATCACCCTGCTCGCTAAACAACCCGAACATACAGCGGAAAAACAACCCAACTTCACCTCTTTTAATAAATGGTCCCTGGATGCATAAGACACTGCCACTTTCCCGACACCTCCTCACTTGAAAAAAATCATTCAAGCTTGTTTCAGTAAGAAACATGACATCAACATCAGTTTAGAGGTGGCTTCGAGGATCACATTTTGTGTTTGTCTGTACATTTATCAATAGTTCAATCCTTTTTAGAAACTTTACTTTCAGTTAAATCTCACCAAAAACACGTTACGGGAAAAAAGAGGGAACTAGAAATGCAAAGAAACCTTTGGTCAAAGAGTTACTCACAAAGGAAAAGATGTAATGATGAGATAGAAAGTAATCATTCATCACCAAAGATTAACAAAACTCAAAGAGCAAAACTCAAGTGGTTTTCTATACGTTTCTCTCTCTTTCTAACAATATGGCCCATAGTTCAACCCTCCTCCCGTACATTTGGGTCTGCAAGTTATACTGGTTTCCTCACAGAGGAAAGAAGGAAAGAAAAAGGTGCTCTTTTCATGAAAGTCATGTTTGTCTTGATTGTCCACAAAAAAGAAGTGCCAGCAGGAAGTAAAACCCGGCGAAAGGATATACAATCACAGCATAAAACGACAACATCCTTTACTGGAAAGGAATTTGAGAGTCCATAACAAGCTCCTGAAGAGACTCTGAACCTGCATTAAATTGGTGTTTGCGATATCTGTCTGACTCTGTGTGTCTGCACATAAACTGTGCAAAAAGAAGTCTCTGAGTTCAGTCTTATTCAGAGACTGTCTTGTCCTGTGTTGCTTCATCCTGCAGGCAGTTCTTGCGGACAATGGGCAGCGGATGGGCTTCTGTGTTGAACACCCAGTCCTCCAGAGGGAGAAGGTCGTCATCAGAGAAGAGCAAGTACAGATACCTGGGAAACAAAGGGAACACCCATTGAGTCACATCACTAACAGTCAACACCCTACAGAAATACAGCACAGCATTTCCCATATCATAATTACATAGCATCTTGTGTTTTTATACACATCTTTAGTTTACAGTATGCTGCATACTGATTCTATCAAACTTTAATCCAAAACTCTTAGAGCTCCCTCTAGTGACTGAGATCAGAGCAGGTCCTAAGACCACCTCCTCCATTAACAGAAGGAAAAAGGGTCAAACAAGAAAACTTAAATACACTTCAACATTTCAATAGAGTTAGTTCTTTCTTATTTAAGACTGGTGTAGGGGCAGATTATGAATTATATTGTTAACATTTGTGTTTCTCATGAATTAGGGTAATTTATGGTCAGTTTTTGACCGTTGAAGCAGCAGGGTACTGCGGGAGTGACTTGTGGGTTTTTGTTATGGAAAGTAAATCAACTGATCATTCATCAAGCAAACATAATGTGGACTCTCATTTATCGAACACACTAAAAATCAGTGCATGAGATAATGTTGGCTCCAAACAAACTCTGGCAAAATCCCCCAGCTTTTCATTAACTTTTTAAAACTCCACAGTCTCTCCTTCCCCCACAGTAAAGATCCTCAAAGTCATCTTTAGCCGCGTTTCCACCAAGCAGATCGGTTCGGTTTGTCTTGGTACGGCGCGCATTTTGCAGCGTTTCCGCTGACTTATCCCGGGACGGATCTCTAAAAACCGAGACGAGTCGGCCTACTTTTTTGGGACCCTTCCATATAGGTGCCAGACTGAACCGATCCGCTCTAGGAAGGTGGAGCTACAACACTGCAGACGGTTGATTGGTCAAAAGAATCGTCACTTGCCCCAACAGCGGCTGCATTTCTCTTAACACAAACTTCTCTGAAACAAAGCTTGATTGCACAATGTATCAAAGAGCTACATGCCAATCACAGAGAGGACAAACTGCATGTCTTCCATCTGTGCTCTTTGTTTACTGTGTCACGTTTTTCTTCTTTGTTGGATTTATTAGAGGGGTAAGCTGCTACGGCGTCACGCTATTGTTTAACAGCTGTGGCTTCGTATCCGGCTTACGCACTGCCCACCACGAGAGGGCACAATTTGCTGTGGAAACGCAACAGGATCAGGCTTAACTATACCAAACCATCCCAAACCGTACTGAACCAACCCGGACTGCTTGGTGGAAACGCAGCTTTTGACATTACCGTATCTTTCGAAGCTCAGACCAATAACATCACTGAGTCAGCACATTTCCACCTTCGTATTATCAACCGTCTCTCACACCCACCAGCACTGCTATCCTTGTCAATACCCTGGTCACCTCCTGTTAAGACTTCTGCAATACCCTTCTCTCTGGTCTACCACTCAAGCTTCTCCATAAACTCCAACTGGTTCAGAACTCGGCTGCCCGGATCATCACTGGAACCCCCTCTGCAAATCACATCACTCCTGTTCTTCACCAACTGCACTGGCTACCAATCAAATACTGCGTTGACCATAAGATTCTCTTCCTCATCTTCAAGGCTCTCAATAACCTCGTGCCTCCATACCTTTCTGATCTCCTTCAAACCTATACACCCTCCAGGACTCTACGATCTTCTTTCTCCATGCTCCTTGCTACACTTTTGCCCTGCCTATCTTCAATGGGGTCCCGAGCTTTCAGCCGTGCTGCCCCCTGTCTCTGGAACTCTCTTTCTCAAACTATCTAGGACATTACCTGTCTCTCTTCTTTCAAATCTCAGCTTAAAACTTATTTGTTTCAAAAAGCTTTTTCTGGTTGACCTCACGATCCTCACTTCTGTTGTTTTTATGTAATTGATTGTTCTAGTTTTTATAATTGTGATGTAAGGTGACCTTGAGTGTCATGACAGGTGCCCATAAATAAAATGTATTATTATTATTATTATTTAATCCAGGTGCAGCACCTCAGTTGCTTTGAGCATCGGTCTGGCCTCTACTACTTTTTTTGGGGGGAAGTTTTCAGTTCTCCAGAAAGTTAACTTTTTTTTGTCACTTATTGAACTTTCCACAACCACGAGTGTCTGCTTCTATTGAAAACTAGAATTCATTCTGCTGTGGGCTTCTCAGTAAGTTAAGAGTGTGATATGCCAAGCAGAATGGTTGAAACAACACAAAAAAACAGGAGATGGAGACCCCTTGTTTATACTGACATGCAGCCAATGGTTGTGACTATTCAATATCCATTCTCTATTTCTATATCTGTATATCACTATTCTAATACATCACCATATTCTTTTTGTGTTGCAATCATAACCATCTGCTTCTATTTTTATAAATTTGTGATTTAACTTAACACGATTGGTCCTGTTGTGTGAAAGAAACAAATCAACAAAAAAGCTCAATAAACAAAAACAAAACAACCTCCTCTATAGGTTTCCAACTTTCAGTGTTATCACAGGATGCTGGGAAACTTCTGAAATATTACTGAAAAACACTCGTTGGATGACTTTCAAGTTTATGAATCAAATATGAGACTCCAGCCAACAAACAAGCAGCTTATCTTAGCATTCAGACTGAAAACTTTAGGGAACAGAGAGCTTGGCTGTGTCATAAGTTGAGGTGCCGGAGGCCATCCTTGGAATTGATATCAAAGTTCAAATTAGGTTTTCCTTTTTGCTGACCTCAATTGAGCTTTTCCTGCTTTATCTTTCTGCTTTTTCAGTTTGGCTTTCCTTGAGCTTTGATTTTAAAGAAATAAAAGAAAGAGGACGCTGGGTGTTTGAGAGGGTTTTAAGGATTAACAAAGACAAGTTTTTTGGCCACAACTACATAATAAATCCTGACAGCATGTTTTATTTTTCATGGGAATTTCTTACATGAACAAAACAGAATTAAACAAGTATTACTCAGCAACCAGTTGACCCGAACATCCTTCTAGAGTTTACCACAAGTGTCCCATGGGGATCCTTTACCAGCAGATTCTCGTATTTCTAAATTATTTCCAAGCATAGTTTATCTGTCATGATTCTGAAAAGCATCAAAAGATGTTTGGTGACATTTCTCTGTCCTCGGAAAAAGAGGCTCCTTAACGTCTACAACACTTGGTGCAGCTTAGCTTTCGGGGATGGTTTGTCTTGTTGAAGGGCTCAAGAATGAGAGAAGTGAAATTGAGGTGACTTATTACACTCCCCCGCCTGCTCATCATGTTTCTTTTACAAGCAGAACATATAAATTCCAATTCAGAATGATTGTTACTACCTTAGATGACTCCTGAACACCAGAAGATACTTGAATCACCATCAGTCAGTACTCGGCCCTCTTTTTGTCTCTACATCTCTGGTGGTTTATGGATGGAGATAAAAAGCTATCTGCTGCAAGGAGGTGTGTGGAGAATACGGGACTCACTTGAGTGTCTCTGAGAGGAAGAAGCTCTGCTGCATGTTATCGTGGCTGACTGTCGTGGTGTAAACGTCGCGGATCCCAGAGAAGCCCGACTCTGCTCTGCAGTGCTGCTCCAGGGCCTGAGAGGACAGACAGGAAGAGACAGAAGCTTTAAATATGTACAACTTCCTTCAGAGCAGCCGAGTCAAGACCACTTCATAAAGTTCCCCTCTATCAGTTCAGTTATTAAAGTTTCATTCACTTCGACGAACTGCACCATGCATATGAAACCCAGACTGAAACCCAGTTGTATTCTACGAAGTGAAAATCTTGCTCAACAGCAGTTTCTGTACATGTGAAGAAGGAGGAAATGATGGAAGATGTGAAAGCTTTATCAAGACACACAACGGAAGCTCAAGCTATGCTACATCTGACAGGGGCTAATGGAGAGTGGCTGGACTAGCCAAGCGGATTAGCACATTATTACCCCCGCTACAAAGGCCTGCTTTATACGTGCTAATTAACAAAGACCTCGCCGTGTTAATGCTTGATGTTCACCAAGAGATGCGTCGTGCTCTGCTTTCAACCTTTGTGCCCGATAATTAAAGGCCCGTCAAACTCGTCAGCCTGATCTCTCCTCTTCTGTGCGAACTAAATTAATGCTAAATCTATCATGCCAGCCCTCTGCAGTTTACTACAGCTAATGTCCTGTCTGATGCCACATTAATAATGGTGCCCCCTGCACAACCTTCACCTCCAGCACAGGGGATTGTCTGATCTACAAGCTAATGTATAGTGCCACACAAAGGCGTGGAAGCTGGCCTAGGGTAATTGAGGGTGTTAGAGGGGCATGACATAATAGGTAAGTACAATTTATAAGACCAGCTGAGCCAGTGTTAAGACAGACTATAGGTTACAAAATTAGATCTCTGACTTAGATATACTGTGGAATTACAACTTGACAGGGGCTTGTTGACTTATTGATCTGAGAAAAGGAATTTTTTCCTGTTTTTTTGTCCTTTCTTCTTTATGATAGGAGAAAAACACAGTTTGGTCTGATCCAATATTTTTATCTTTTATTTTCTTTTGGACATCCTCGGTATAAGATATAATCCAAAAACTGAGCTTAACTTCTAAAATTGTTGGGCAGGATCAGCAGACAGATTATAACACAGTTAAATGAACTGGAGTGTGTTTCTAACTGAGATAAACCTTTTACAGCAGCCTTTTGAAAAGGACTGATGTTAATGTAAAAATAACTTAAGGTGTTTTTCGAACGTATGAACCCGCAAGCAAGGCCTGCAAGCTGAATGTTTTTGATTGGTGGAACCCTACAGTGCTTTTATTTCACCCTCTATGTATGATAACATTACACCCAGCAATGATTGACTGGGTTTAATAACTCCTTGACAACCGTCTTCTTTGAGCCTAATAGTGTGAATGTTTCATTTTTCTCTGTCACGTCCCAGTGTTATAGTTTAAAGAGGGAGCCTGCAAACTGGAGACCTGCACCAGAAAGTGGCGGTGGATATCAGGTTTATAACAGCTGCTGAAAGACAGAAGAAGTCCTCAGGAATACATCCTAGTTTAGTTTTATATACTTATATACATGTGTCAAAATATTCACAACGGATAAGTATTAAATGATTAACTGAAGCGGTTTGTTAAGGAGGCATCTCTCTGCTGGTCTGGCCTGTCTTGCAATTGCTTTTAGATTTTTACCTCCTCCAAGGAGGTTATGTTTTTGGGAGAGTTCGTTTGTCTGTGAACAACATAACTCAAAACTAATGAACGGATCTTGATGAAATTTTCAGGAAATGTTCAAAATGGGATATGTAAGAAGTGATGAGAATTTGGAGGGGATCCAGATCCCCGTCTGGGTCCAGGACTTTTTTTTAAAGGATTCTTTATCATAGTCAGATAGGGCTGTTTTCACCATATGTGTATATAACTTCCCGATAAATGGTCGGATTGCTTTGCAAAGCAATACAAGACAAGGTCACTATAATTTCTGACAGATGTAAAAGTATGATCCAGATCCTGGCAATATTCTGGAAACTAAGATCCAGAATATGAAATATGTACTGGGTCATCATAATTTTCAACACTGACAGGTAACAAATTAGCATACAAACCTGCAACTAACACCAAATTGTAGCAGACAGTCTGCTGAAAGGGAGTATAACATTAAAGTAGGACTAAAATGTTGCGTGACAACCACAATATGCTTGGAGGAGGTCTGCGCTCTCTGAGTGCTTTCCTAGTTTCTAAATACATCACTGGCCTTACTTGACACTATCTACCTTAGTCTCCAGCCCGTAATAGAAACACAGACAAACAGTTCCTAGATCTTCTGGTTGAAAAAAATCAAAAGAGAACAATAATGAAATGTGAGAGGGTTTTTGTCCTTGCTAGAGAATAAATGTTACCCCCATTGTCTCTCACCTCCACAGCCTCCCATCCCCACTCTCTGTACTTGGGGTCGTGTGTCAGTCTCCACATGTACATGTAGCTCTCGATGACTTCTGGTCGAAGGATGTAATATCTGTCGCTCAGCCTCGTTGCTGTGGCTTCAGCTCCAGCATCAAATCTGAATGCCTCTGGTCCCAGTTTGGTAGCTGATGGAGACAGGAAATAAAACATGTTAAAAACTGATAGACAAATTCTGTCTGATTAACATGAACACATTTCTGCATTTGGAACACTTTGTACTCTCTTCCTTGAACAAAAGTGAAGAAAAGCACAGAAGCTGTTCATTTTCTATTATATAAGAAAATAAAAGATTTATGGACAAACTTAGAGAATTAAGACCTCCAAAGCTGCCTAGACTGTCTGTTTGATTCTCATTTTCTTTCCTTTCATCGTATTTTTACCCTAATTCAAGGCTGTATGCCAAAAAGATTCTATTTCTGATACCACACAAGGAATTTATTCATTCCAAGGTCAGGGACGGGTGCACCGACTTAGCAACATCTTCAATATACAGCCATGCCTCAGAATAAAGTTGTATTACTGCATGCAAGACCAATCAGAAATTTTGTCTCCACCTCCTGTCCTTTGCTGTATGAGCTTCGACTTTCTTTTTCTTATCAGCTGTGATTTACCCGACCACTGTGTAGCCACTTGGAAAATTGGCCCTTGTTGCAGGAAGCTGATTCTTTGAGGTCAGCAAGGGCTTGTGAGTGGCTGCAGCCAATTGGAACAGACAATCATCTTGAAGTAGAAGAGAGCAAGAGAGACAGAATGGCCACCTGGTCAGCAAGTCCATTAGGGAGTGAGTTTGAGTGACTGAGCATGTGCAAGAATGGGCAGGAGGAACGGGATGCTTTACACAAAATCACTGTTTAAGTAACGAGCTAGGGATAAAATGAAGGACACGACAGGTATAACCCAATTCCAAAAATGTCAAGAGCACAATAAAACACCCAATGTACTCCTTTGGCAGCAGGTCACCGCTATTGTGGAGTTCATGGACTAAAAGTTTGGAAAAACTTGGTCTAGATCATGTATATAGATGATGCTCTCATTGCATTGTAAAGTTACACCAGCGTACAGCTTTTTAAATGAGACTTTTAGCCCATGTGTTTATTTCCATTATAGAGTCATTTCTGTTTTTAATGTGGGGAAGTTCACAATAACCTTGCAGACCTGCCTGATTCAGTTTCTGAAATCCTGCAGACCCATCCTGCTAGGCTCCATTGACCAATGCCAAATTCTAACTGGCCCAATCAGGGAAGAGAGGTGGACGCTGCGGGAGCAGTGGAAGTGACGAGCAGACGTGACGTCAGCAGACTTTCGTACTTGTCAGCGTTCCTTTGATTCTAAAGTTCACTTAACAAAAACGACAGCAGTCGTCTAACGCTTTTTTCACAGCTGTTTCTTGTGTTCCTGTAGTTATTCGTCTATCGTTTCTCAGCAGCAGTGCATATAAACTACAACATACTGTGGCTTGATGTGGATTGGTCTGTGGTGATTGTGTCAATCAGAACGGTCATCCAATCACCAGCTGTTTTTTTTTTTTGAAGGTCCCGCCTTTGAAAACGAATCCGAAGAGCTGCTACCCAGATGGACTAGTGAAATATTTCCGTGGCGGATACATGAAACTGTCTGTCTGGTGTGTCAGGTTAAGTTCGCAGCCCTATAGCATATGAAGGTTCTGGGGTGGCCTAGCCAGTCCCTAGACCTAAATCCAACAGAAAATCTTTGGAGGGAGCTGAAACTTTGTGTTGCTCAACGACAGCCCTTAAACCTGACAGATCTAGAGAAGATTTGTGTGGAGGAGTGGGCCAAAATCCCTGTTGCTGTATGTGCAAACCTAGTGAAGAACTACAGGAAATGTTTGACCTCTGTAATTGCAAACAAAGGCTTCTGCACTAAATATTAGCACTGATTTTCTCATGGGTGCAAAGAGGTAGACGATATATTGGCCGGCCGATATATCGGCCGGCCGATATATCGGGCCGATATTTGGACATTTGTCTCTATCGGCCATCGGCCGTATTTTCTTTTAAAAAGCCGATTTTTGATCCGTTGTATAAAATGATGCAATTTTTGATCAGGCACAAAAAAGATGAGTACCTCAAACTTGTGGAACCACTTGGATACATTACATACTTTTGTTCAAATTATATTAATAAGTTCAAATTTCTTTTTTGACATTTTAAGAAGAGTGTGAATGTTTACTACTGCTTGTTACATTGTGTGTTTACTCAGACAAAATATTTCATTGTTTTGAAAGCTGAATAAATGTTCAGAGGACTGGACACCACTTGTTGTAATAGATTTCTTTTAGTTGCTCAGAAATTGCTGCGTTTCACAAAAATGTGATAAATATATATTTATTTAACAATCGGCCTGAATATCAAATTGGAAAAATCAGCTATGCATATCGGCATCGGCTGCCCAAATTTGGAAAGCATCGGCATCGGCCCCCAAAAAACCCATATCGGTCGACCTCTAGTGCAAATACTTATGAACCCCACTAACATACAAGTAAATCATTAAAAAAAACCATACAATGTTAATTCCAGATTTTTTTTTAAATTATGTATCTCAGAGTTTAAATGCATCTATGCTGAACATTTCAGACCTCTCCCTATTTTCTAAGTGGGAGAACTTGCAAAATCGCAGGGGGTGTAAATACTTATGCTCCTCACTGTATATTGGAATAAATAGAGTGTAAATCATTTAGGACCAACTAGTTTTATCTTATCAACATTGTGCAGGTGTCCAAACTTTTCAGAAATCTGAATTGTAGTTCATTGTTGCAGAATAGCTCAGTTTCAGAGAAAACTGGCAAGGCAGGTTTGTTGATACAGCAGGCATAGAGAAATTCACAGTTCTTTCAAAGCTCACTCTCAAAGTTTTTATACTCTACGTTACCCTCTCTGTGTTAAAAGCCTTTCATTCTCCAAGTACATCATCGCCACGTGCCTCCTCACAAGTCCAAGACAAGCAACTCATGCAGCAGTGATCTTGCTCAATACCTTGACTTTTGTCTTAATTATTTCAGCACACCTCCACAGCACCAACACATCCGGCACAACAAACCCATGCCAAATGATTCGCTTCACTGCCCAGAGTCTTTCCTCTCCAACACTTTTCATTACGTCTATCTGATTCCGAAACCACCACAGGGATCTTTCCACACTCTGCTTCCTGTTTCTGGCTGCCTGCTTGGTGCAAAATAATTCTGCGACTTGTTGATGCTTGCGATTGGACTGCTAACACTTCTCCAACAGAAAACACAATTGACTTTTCAGCTAGTTCCTCTCCTTAACTGCCAACTGTGTCAAACACAATTCAGAATTAGATTGAGGGAGCTGGAACCTCTTGTGCCAAGGTACATTTATGGTTTCAAATCCATTTCCTTCAAGCAGCCAGCACTTGTTAGCAGCAATTATGCATATTCAATCTCAATCTCATCAAGCTGGGAAGCAATTGGAAACAAGTTTTGAAAGTTAATGTCTTAAAAATCCTGAGATAGTAGCAGGTAATTGGCGGCAAGTTTGGGATACTCATTCCAAGAAACTGACCTCTGTGAGCTTCACACAGTTTTACAGAGATAATACCTGTTAACGACTTCAGATTTTGCAGCAAGCAGTCATTTCAAACCCAGATCGTCACTTTTTATATTCCCTGATCACCAGCTCTGAGAATTCTTGTCAAAAGTTGAAGCATTGAAGCAGATGGGAACATTACTCACCTCTTTCAGAATTCTCTTAACATGTAAGAGGAAAATAAAAAAGGAAAAGCACAAACAGAACCCTCCAACAACAACATAAAAAAAAAAACTTACTTTCCTTTTTCCAAGTGTTTATACAGAGGTATTATGTTTTTTGGTGGGGGCTGAGTGGAAAAATTCATCAACGCACTGCAAAATTTCTTTCTTACCCTCTTTTTTTTTAAATACAGCACCGACTCAGACAATCCTAGGGTCTTCTTCTGTTGCAGTGCAGCAGCACTCCTGTGGAGGCATTGTGGGTGCTGCTGCGCTGTGATTCACCGTTTTGTCATCCTTTTTGTCCAAACAGCCCTTGTTTAGTCAAAAAAATTACAATAGCAGCAAAAGTATCTTAAAAGTTGGAACCTTCAGTATTTATATAAGAATATGTAGCTCATACACAAGTGTAAAAACTACTGTTCTCTGAGTGACTATTAGAGTTTGGCTGCAAAGGCTAAAGAAAGAAGTTGTCTATTCATGCACACAGTGCAGGAGTGAACCAAAGCTCACCAGTTTTAATTTTTATTATAATGAATACAATAATGCTTGCATTTGCATAATTAGGGTCGAAATCGCCCATCTGACTGACATCTAGGTGCAGTTTGCTGGGAAACTCAAAACCTGACTCAGAGACACAGCATCAGTTAACATTTTCAATCTAGTAATGCCATTATTTCAAACATCTTTTTCTCCTTTTAAATTTACATTATTTTGGACTTAAACAGATTCAAATCTGAAACTACAGGACAGTGGATCGTGCTGGAAACTAGGAGGGTGAGTGAGGGAATGACATGCAGGAAGGGGGTGTAAGGCTGGAAGCAAAACTTGGGTTATCTGCTTTGTGGGGGCGGGACTCAACCAGCAGGCCAAGTCCACACCTTCAAATATCTTCTGAGGATCTTTCTGCTGACATCACCCAGACTCTGCCCATGTTTTATACAGTGGACAATGATCTTGACACCAAGTGTTGAGCCATTGCATGTCTTCCCAGCACTCATAGTTACCAAGGAGGTTACGTTTTTGGGAGAGTCTGTCTGTTTGTTTGCCTGTGAGCATGATAACTCAAAAAGTTATGAATGGATCTTGATGAAATTTTCAGGAAATGTTCAAAATGGGATGAGGAAGAAGTGATTACATTTTGAAGGTGATCCGGATCACCGTCTGGATCCAGGAATTTTTTGAAGGATTCTTAATCATTGTGAGATAGGACCATTTTCAAAATGTGTATATAACTCCATGATAAATGGTCGGATTGCTTTGCAAAGCAATACAAGACAAGATCACCATAATTTCTGTCAGATGTAAAAGTATGATCCAGATCCTGGCAATATTCTGGATACTATGATCTGGAATATGAAATATGTCCTGGGTCATCATAATTCTCAACACTGTCAGGTAACAAATTGCCATACAAACCGATTCATTTAGGGGAAAAAAAGATCCTATTTTAGTAAAGTCGAACAAAAAACTTTGAGCCGAAGGAAGAATTTCAGCCTTACAGGAAGTTGTGGTTGCTGCTGCCAATCCAAATGTATCTGCTACTTGTTGGCTCCACCAAACTGACTCCTCTTTGAGTTTAAAATCAACACAGTGTGCAAGCATTTGGCTTGAACTGTATCCGAACAAAACACCCCTGCCCACATTTCCTCCTGTCCAACCTGCCTTCTTTCGCAGCCCTCGGTTTACTGCTGCCATAGAACTTGCTTGTACTATGTTCCGTTCATTCCATGCTGAACATTTATAATTACAGAACAAATTTCTATTTTCTTCCATATTTAAAGAGTCGCTAGAGTTAAATATAAGACATGACAGCTCTGCTTGAACATGCTGTCATTCCTCTCAAGGTGCTGCATTGTGAACTGCTCATTCATCTCAAAGGTAGACGCTAAGCATTACAAGTCTATTACCTCTCTTCTATAACCTCTCCCTCTGCCTGCTGCGTCTTTTACATCCCCATTTTCCAGCCTCAGTGTGCTGCTGTGGAGATGGCAGAGATCCAGAGCAGCAGCAGCAGAAGGAGAGTTGTCATGGCATCAGTATTTAAGACGCAGCTAAATAGCAGCCACTTTACGCACATCCAAGAGCAAATCTCGCACTCTCTGTCTTCTTTCTTGCTAATCCAAGAGCTGCTAAGCACCATCCATTCCCTTTAATGAGTGAGAGAAACCTGGTGGAGGACTTTGAAAGAGAAAGCCAGAGAAGCCTTTTTGGCCTGTAGATCAAAAGTATTTCAGGCGCATCAAGCAACCCGCTCAGTGTATGAGTCACATTAGCTTACAGGGGAGCCAATGAATACTTCAGGATGAATCTGCGCAGCCCACCCAATGGTAGAAGGAGTGAAAAAAGCTTGAAATTCGAAGAGGAGATTATTGTAAGGGGCCAAAACAGATGCCAAGGAAGAGAAAGGATCAAACATGTAGGCCAAAAAATGTAGGCATAGTTCTTCTCTTTTTCATCATCTCTTCATTCTCTCCATGCAACCATATCACATCTCTTCTACTCTCCTTCATTAAAAGGTAACAACAAAATTAAATTTGCCTTCAGAGTTGTTATCTTTAAAGCCTACTGCTTCTCTTCCTCTATCTTACTTTTGTGAATTTCAACATTTTGTGATTATCAGCATTGAACACAGTGACCCCCTTTACATCCACTGCTGCCCAAAGTGGCGACACGTTAGGGAGTAATCCAACTAGAGCTTTAATTCCTTGTTTCTCCTTATTAGGCCTGTCGTCTCTCTGCTGAGGTGAAGCCACCAAAACCCACTCTTCTCGAGTCGAGGCAAATGAAAACGCCTGAGGCCGTTTTAATTTACAATATTGCTCTCCTCGACTCTTAATTTTCTCCCTCTGAATGCCACCGTAACCTTTCTTAACGAGACAGCTAAAGCACACCACAACTATAATGAGCCGTAAAATTTCACCGGCTTATTTAAGAAGGGCCGGCCTGTGCTGCGGTAGAGAAAAAAAGTAAAGATTTATTAGGATCCAGAAAGTTAAAGGAAGAAATAAAGGTACATTTAGACTTGGATTTTTTAGAGGATTCCAAGTGAGGGAGCAGCCTTGGGGCCATGTTTCACACCCTCAACAAAGTGGTGCACATTAAAGATGAACTGTTTTTGCCTGAATTAGTGAATTAGTCTTTTTTGAATATCAGTATGTAGTCAAACTGAGAGAACAGAGAGGACCGGTCATGGTCATAAACCATATTAAATGTTGACAAAGTGTTAGTGATGTCATCTGGTTTTTGAAACAGACATTTTAGTAGGGCTGAACAATTAATCAAATTGAAACTTCTTGCATATTGACTTTCTTAAAACCAGCAGAAGTCAATTTGCAGGTTTTTCTGCCAAAAAACAAGGCATAAAGTTAAATCAATCAGTCAACATTCTACTGTGATTGTAAAAGTTAAAAAAATAAATGTTATTCCTATCAATTTATGCATCATTCATCTCACTTCATCATGGCCTAAAGGAAAGAATCGTTCATATGTTGACAGTATCCTTTGCCATGTTAGTCATTCAATAGAATGATTTACTGCTTGTGTTTAGTGAATAATGCAGAAGACAAATGTCCCTCCCAAAACATTGCAGGTGAAATCACAATCCCAATATCCAAGTAAAAAAAAAATCAATTAGATAATTTTCCCAAATCATTCAGCCCTAATTTTTAGGCCCAATGATGGTGATCACCTTTAGCCCCTTAGCTAACAACTGTAATGTGCCTGCCTCTAATGATGCTTTCTTTTGTAAGATCTGTAACCTTAATATCATTAAAATGAATGAGTCTGAACAGGATAATCAGGCCCAAAATAATTTTACCAGGTTATAAACATGACCAATCAAGCTGATAAATGGGCGTTTCAAGATGGGTGTTTGTTAGTACTGGTATCTGTATCAGGTATTGGGCAAAAACCAGCCTTTTTTCAAGGTATCAGCACTCATGAGGCTGCCGATACCAGCTGTCGATACTCAAGGAAAAAAAAACATCTTACATCGAGTCAGTCCTCCCCACCAGTAGTTGCTGCTACATTGCTGCGGTTTAACACCACGGCAAATATGTGTCAGATTCTGTTCAGACAATATAAATGAATTAGGATAAGTTAACAGTTAAACTTTTTTATTTTGCACTTCATTTTATTAAAAGAAAAAAAACACTTGAAAATTCTGACAGTTTTATTTTGCACTTGTGTTAACTCAAGAGAGTTGTTTGTGTTTTATGTTGGACTTCATGGCAGTGACTGTGCAGTCTTTAAATTCTATGTATCAAAAGTACTAGTGGTATCGGTGATTACTCAAGAGCAGAGATGTCAAGTTACTAAGTAAAAATACTTCATTACCTTACTTAAGTAAAAATTTTGGGTATCCATACTTGAGTAATAATTTTTTAGCCAACTTTTTACTTCCATTCCTTACATTTTCAGGAAAATATCTGTACTTTCTATTCTGCACATTTTAAAAATAGCCTTGCTACTCCTGTTTCATTCCAGCTTGTCATCATTGAAAAAGACACACACCAAAAAAAGTAAAAACCTGTCCTAAAATCGCTGAAATTGTGTCATCTGGAAAGAGTGAATTTGGTAGTGGATGGATGAGACGCATATAAGTAATACCATTTGAAAAAACCTTATTGGTTCGTAAGCGATCCATCACACCTGCACATGACACAAATCACGCTGCACGACATAACACACGTATGTAGCGTAGTATGAAGATGTCTTTAGCAGAGATCAGGCGGGGGGGTGAACTATATGAACTATGGGCCCCTGTGGCACAGCCCAAGCTTTTGACCTTAACGGCACTTTTCCCCTTTTTAAGTTACTTTTAATTTTATACTTTAAGTACTTTTAAAACCAGTACTTTTACACTTTTACTTAAGTAAAAGGCTTGAGTTGATACTTCAACTTCTGCAGAAGTTTTTTAAACCCTAGTATCTATACTTCTACTTGAGTAATGAATGTGAATACTTTTGACACCTCTGCTCAAGAGGGAGTACTGGTACTAGTATCAGTCTGAAAGAACGTGGCATCAAACATCCCTAGTGTTTATGGATCTTCCTGGGTTTCTTTGAAATCTCTTTATATTTTTTCATTAAAGAAATATCCTGTCCTTCTAGCCACAGCAGATAAAAATGACAGGCTTTCTGCCGTAACTCCTTCTTCAGTTTGTCATTTTCGTCTCTCAGCCTTTTCATTTATAGCCTCAATGTAAACAGTCAGCCATCTGCTGCCCTCATGCTGAACTACATCCAGCCTCCTGACCTGAACCATGTGCAAACTCTCAAAGTAAAGAGTCTCTCCACACTCTAACATTTCCACTCACCTGAGCGGGTGTAGCTCTCATGACATGTGTGTGTGATCTCAGCGGCCAGGTCCAGGTAGTGTTGTCTCTTCTCTGGTGCGCCGTCGTCTGCGCCGATGCCGATCATACCGCCAGAGAAGCAAGCCAGGTGACCCATCTTGTGATCCAAGATCCCTCCTCTCCACTCGGCCAAGTAGGTGAGACCTCCTGCAGATTTCTGGACCAGGTTGGCTTCGATTGCCTGCAGAAACACATAAAGGTCAGAAATATTACAAGTCTTAACATCCATGTTTTATCCACTACATGACCCATCACATTTGATTCAAACTGCAGCAGTACCCTTTTTTTTTTTTTTTTTTTTTTTTTTTTAACAAAATAAGTTACAGTTGAAGCATATCAAAAACACAAATCTGCTCAGAAGTCCAGAAGTAACTTGAGCTATCAGACACATAGTGGTTTTTCACATCCAAAGAAACAGCACATCCATACCACAGACTTCTGTTTTCTTCAGAGGCCTTTGTGGGTATATGTGGGTATATGTGGGTTATCGTCTCAGAAATAAGACATGAGTCCAAGACAAGACCATGCAGCTACACTTTACCTGTCTGCATTTATACGTTGAATTATGTATGCCTTGTATGGCAGCAAAACCTCTGAGGGATTAAATCTGATACACTGAGAAAAACAGGTCCAGTATACTTCCTTTACTAAAAGATCAAAACCCAAACGGAGATGGGGAAAGGGAAAGGGATATTTCTTTGATAGAGTGACTCTAAAAAAGAAAAGAAAGAAAACTCAACTTTCTTTTTCAGAGTCGTCTGCAAATACAGCATCTGTGCATTTCTGCCTCTGCAGCTTCTTTCTTGTCGGTGCTTTATGTTTTATGAGACAGAATATACCCAGAGTTACATCTAAAGAGATCATTTCTGGGTGACTCATCATCTTCTTTCTTTTTGTAAATTCATTTTTTTCCACTCTCTCAGCTCCATTTCACCCATACAATGTGTGCTGCTTTCTGCTCATTTTTCATTTAAATCCAAGCTTTTGACAATCAGATGCAATAAAGCACAATTGGCTTGTAATGAGAAGTGTTAACTTTGTTTTGAATCTTGGGTCTAATGTTTTTCTTTATTATTCTGCTCATCCAGAATTGGCTTTGACCGAAAAAGAGCCTTGTTTTTAGATTCACATGTACAGACTATTCGGTTTGGAGGGGGTGTTTTTTTCACACCATGGAAAGTTTCTATCATGCAAGTTAGATTTGATAAAGATACAGCCTGCTATTACTGTAAGTAAATTAAGTAACATGCATATTATCAAACATGTTCTTAGCAAAAGAAAAACACTTTCAGGAGGGATGAGTCTGATGATAGGTTTGCTAATTAGCAATGATCATGGCAAAGCATAATTGGAAAATGTTCTTTCATTCATCACTGTTTTAATTAGTAATCTGCTTTTATTTGAATGCCAAAGATAATGAGTTGTGCTGGGCCCTCACCTTAGATCCCTGTACAAACATAAAGTATAGAACTTAATCTGATAGCACGGGGGTCCTTGGCCATTTAAATACCAAGTCGCAGGGGAGAAGAAGAAGCTGTAATTAGTAATTCAGCCTCTGGCTTGACCCTCTGATGAGAACTGAGGAAATCTCAATGGCAATCTTAAGTTATTGTCTCTTTTACTGTAATTGCGGCCGGAGGGAACATGGTCTATTCTGACATTATCTTCATTAAAGGGAACACAGACAGCTTTTGATGTGCTTGAATGCATACGTATACCTAAGATACATGTGTGCACACTCTTTTCTGCACAGAGTGGAAGTGCTCTCAGTTTACATCAGTTTATAAATATTAAAGGCAGTTACACTCTCTTTACATTTCCCAGTGCCAGGGATCTCTACAATGTTATCTTATTTCCTGCATCTATGCCCTTCTACTGAGAACAACAGGCACCGAAACTCTCTGTCTGTGTAATGAGATGATATAACAGCTGTGCATTTTCTGAATAAGACGCAGGAACTTTTCAGCATCTGCATACTTTGATTTTTAGAGAAACATAGCCACTTTCACACAACTAGTTATCTCGCTCTTTCAGTTAAATGTATAAACTGCATATAGTACTTATACAAATATGTACGAATGATGAAACATGTTCTTAACATCACTGGGTATATGATGGGGAACTCCTGAATGGCTGAGTCTCCTGTTAGTGCTGCAACTCTCTGTAATCCCCATGTGCAATAATTATATTTATTTATCAATTCTAATATTTCTTCACTTTTCTCACCCCTTAACATGTGTAATACTTCTCACCCATTCATTACTTCTGTACATATGTATGTTTTACCTGTTATTTTTGACTTGTATTATTGGTTCTGTGCATATTTTCCTCAGCACACACCCTACAAGACTTCTATTTTATATATTTTTATTGTTGTGTTTGTAAAATTCACTTTGCTGCTGTTACACAGCAAATTTCCCTGTTGTTGAAAAATAGAGGATTATCATTTCTTATCTTGTGTTAACTTAAGAAAAAAGTCCACATTCTAGGAAAGTTGACACGAGCTAATAGCTCTGAAGTGGAATATACGGTATGGGCTCAAAACTACTCTCATAAAACTGTCTGTGAAAAAAGTTCATCATATTACAAAGAAGAAATCATTGATGAACATGATTGAAAAACTTAAGGCAAGTCTTTGGGACCAGGCTTTCTTAAGAAGGACTTTAGGAGAAATGAAAAACTATCCAGTGGTCTTCAGATCCAAAAGGACATTCTGTTTTTACAAATTGCTGACACCGCGTCCTCTGCTCTTAAAAGCAGCCATTCAGACATTGTTTTTTTTCAGATAAGGCCTTACATATTTCAGCGAGAAAATGCTGACGGTATTTTCTGACAAGGCCAGAAGGCACTGTATATATATAACACCTTTTAAAAAATCATTTGTATCAAAAAAAAGAAAAAAGAAAAGGCAATGAAAAAATGTAATGCCCATCAAAAGAAAAGACAATAAAATTATTCAACAAAATAATTCACAATGATCACCAAATCAAAAACAACTTTCTGACTTTCACTGCTTTTACTTCTACAAACTCAATGAATAAACAAAAACAAACATTCATCCAAACTTCCACCTAAATTTAAGCAAACAGAAATTTCGACAAAACATCCCAACTGAACATCATATCAACAGGACTTATGCTCAACAAGAAGCAATTCACAGTCTAATGACTTTCTTTATTGAAAAAGACAAGAGTTAGATCAGATACTTAACTCTGAAACAACAACAACAACAAAAAACATCCTCAATGATCAAGAGTTCTTCGGCTGAGCCTTACAGATGCTTTAAATGCAGAAAACTTTCTCCGAATTAGAACTACTAACATGTAAAACTGCCTTTGTGTTCACTTCTTACCTGTTATGTGTTTCTTTAACACACTGTGCCCAAACATGACAACATGGAAACATTTTGGCTGCTTCCATAGCGACTGTGTCATGTTTTATTAAGGAATATTTACATAACTGGTGCCTACACATGAAATTAAAAAAGCTATCACTGTAACAGATGAATGAAATCTAAGATGTATGAAACATCTGGAAAGGCTGTGCAATGTTTCGTACTTCACTCATCCTTCAGCATCCCTGATAAAAACTTCTACTTGCTTTAAAGTTATCTTTCTTTCCTTTGGTGAAAGGGAACGAGATGATCACTTATGCTGGTTTTGTATTTCTTAAAGAGCAGCAGCTTCCACTGAGAACCATCCCTCAGTGTGATGAGTAAGACTGAAATTTTCATACCTCCAGGGCTCCGTAGTACATTTTCTTTGCATCATCGTCCGTTTTGTCTGACATCAGAAACGATTTGATCAGATACTCGTAGAAACTGTCCCCGAGGCCACCAATGGACACGTGATCTGAGAGGGTGAACAGAGGAGAAAGCTTTAGTGGGGTCATTCACACAGGTTTTCATTCAGGGCATTAGAAGAGGTTAAAGTGTTGGATTTCAAAAAGAAAAGTCCTCTCTCCAGGGCATAAATTTGAGCTTTAATATGGTTTCAACACTTTCAAGCTGAAGTCCATAATGTTCGCTAAAGTCGGTTTGAAGTTGAAAGACTAACAATGAGCAAAGATAGCCAGATAAAATCTTGCATGTAAAAACCTTTCTGAAATAAGAATTACTCTACTCATTTGTTCGAAAAGCCAATCTAGATCCAGAAAGTTGTAAAAAAGTGAGACCAAAACGCAGGGCATCTTTTGGAGCCAATACATTTGAGAGCCACAAGACACCATATTTCTTATGCTTGCTGAAGCACAAGTTAAACTTAGCTGTTTCATTCAATATCAGGGAGATTGTGTTGGTCTCAGACTCTCACATTTATAAGCAGTTTAACAAGTTATTGTGTTTTTTTTGTCACTTATTTCCTCTCCAATACTATTCTGGTAAGGAACACAGGGGCACTTAAAGGTGCTATAAGAAGGATCTGTTTTGATTACACTCCCTTGCCATCTTGTGGCCCAGAGTTTTCGCACACTGTTGTAAATTACGTTAAGCCAGGTGTGTGTTTGTTTTGGAATTAAATGGGGTGGAAACAAATTTTCTTTGTTCAAGACAACTTTTTACTGGATACAATGCGCCGGGACTTCTCAGCACAGATATGTAGTGCTACTGTTTAAAAAAGTGACAATAAGCCGGCTATAAGATAGCGACATCAGGAGCCCGGTGCTCTGACATATCTGTTGGCTAATGTGACAACAAGTTAACACTGTCAGTTTGTAAGTAGTTCAGCAGCCGTTGATATTTAGCGCAGCTGGCAGTGCAGTGCTCTGAGACATGTCTATAATGTGTAATGGTAGTAAATTCTGGTTAGCTATTTTCTGCCTGTCATCTACCAAGCAGAGCTAACATAACCTTACTCTTCATTTTATTGACAGACTCTCAAGTTTGAACAGACCACTGCAGAATAACTACTGACTGTGGGTTGGAATGGACATTAGCATAAACAGTTTAGCCCCCGTGTTACAAAGTGATAAAGCCCAAGTTAAAGGCTAATTAGCCTTTAGCTCGGGCTCTCCCGTTTAGCTTTCTTTTGCTCTTCTGTCCTTTTTTCTGTCTGATAGTTAGGCTCCTGTGTCCACCATCACTTCAAAATTAGTCACAGAAATCGATTTTGGCAGAGAAAGCCGGCGTGGTGTTGTCATAGAGACCTAGACGTGCTGCAATTAAATCCGGTCCTAGTCGGCCCAATTGGGAAGCTAAGTAGCTTTTTAAAATAACCTGTAACCGTTAATATTGGCGCTAATAAGCTTTTAATTTAAGCGTGGATTACGTTCAGGCATATATCTAGAAAAGAACCTTTTTCAAGATCACTTTCAAACTTCTCACTGCTCCTTTAATAGAGCTGTCAATCATATCATCAAATCTTATTTTTTGGTGTCATATAACTTATGAAAAGTAAACGTCTTTGATTTGTGTTGACTGATTACCTGCCTGAAAACTCACATGTAATAGTAGTGTTATAGCAGTAGGAGTATTTTTTTATTTAGTCATCATATGACACAAACATTTTCACAGTACAGACACATGTTTTTCTATTCAAACACTCAGCCTTACAGACCAATGAATCTGACTAACTCCTGCCTGGTTTGTTTGAATCACAGTGTAAAAAAAGCTTTTGTGTCTCATAGTAAAACCTCCCAAATGTCCCTCTCTATTCTTAGAGTATCGACTAAATTCAGTCCCTCTTTATTTTTCATGGCTCTTCTGGGTAATTCGTGGTTTGCATGTCCTGTTCTGTGAAACCACACACTCTATGTTCACCGGTGGTAGAAAATAGTGTATCTGAAAGCTAAAACCTAAATGATGATGTAACACACTTCAAGCTTGTGAGTGGAAATTGAAATAAGTGGCTGTTGATTTTCCTCCTTCTTGCTCTGAGTCCACATTCAAATTCATAAAGATGGATGTGGTATCGCAGTGGAGGCGTGCATGAGGCTAAATCTATCCTCTCATTGCATGCACACATCACCTTTGCTTACTCCCCCGCAAGGTTATCAAAGTGCCGCTGTGTTTGTCCTTGACACCGGCAGACGAGAGAGCTGTGCAGCAAAGATTTCTTTTTTTCCTTTGTGGTGATAGATGTAAACAACTCTGCTTCTGTACACGCTCACTCACAACAATTAGCTTCTGTAATTACACAGATTACGACCTTTTCAGTCCTGGTGTTGTATTTTCTCCTCCTCCTCTCAGGTAAATCGGAAAGATCAATTTTCTGAAGTAATTGAATTTATTATCATTTTAATAACCCTGAGCAAAGGGAGTCACGCTTTGCTTTGAGCCTGATATAAGAAATTAAAGGAAATAGACAAATGAGTGACATAGACAGGCAGCTGAAAGGGCCTGTATGTGAGGTGGGTCAAGGTTTGTCAGTGTTGTGAATGCTGAAATAATAAATGTTGGAAGTGACATTCTCAGAGCAACTCGGAGGTGGATTTGTCTCAACAGTCACATTTATTTTCTTATAATGAAAGATATATAGTGACCTCCTATTTCATTACAAATTCTCATTTCCATAACCCGGATTAACTCATAATCCGCGGTTAGTTTCACAGGTTTTAACCAGAAAAATTAAACACTTACGTTGGACCCAGTTGCCGCTGACTGGACTGAGGAAGTTGGGGTACAGACCGTGTGGTTTCTCAATCTTGTTTAGTAGTTTTCTGATGTTCATCACCTGCAAAGAAACCACAGAAAACCATCAGGTAAGTCCAGCCTGGACTGGCACTAAATCAGTGCTCCATGGTCACAGTTAATGTTTGTAGCAAAACATCAAGAAATGTGCTCTCCCACATGTCACTGATGCAGACAAGCACCAGACACCCTCTCACATATGTTTTGGGTTGGCCCCATATAAGCCAGATTTTGGAAACTGATATTTACAACCTTTACAGATGTTTTGAAGAAACCCTTAAAACCTTCCCCTTACAACAGCAATTTTTGGAGTTGTATCACCTGATCTGTATCTGAGCTGCTGGGCCAAAATTGGGATAGCTTGTAGTACTCTCCTAGCAAGTTGATTGGTATTGTTTAAATGGAAAGATAAATACCCTACCACTTTTGAATTAAAGAAAAATGATGTTATTCACCATCTGATATTTGAGAAAATACATGACACCACAAGAGGCAGTACCAAGAAATTTTATTCCATCTGGCAACCTTTTTTAACTTACATAGAAAAAATGATTGCGAAGGACATAATGTGTTTGGGCTGATGATCCTATGCATCTTAGGTAACCCTTTGTTTACTCAATTATGTATTTATTGACTGCTATTGTACATTGTTTGTGTATATTTGGACATGTGTGCATAGTTACATGAATATTTATATATATATGTGTATTTATATACATGTGTACATGAAAATTTCTGTCTTATTTTATTTATCTCATTTTTGTACTTACTTCAATTTGTCTTTGACAATCTATTTTATTTATTTACCTTTTTTTCCTCTTTGTGTAAGGTTCATTGGGGAAAGAGGCTCTGTTGAAGCTACGTTTTACAGTTCAAAATGAAACATTATTGATGTATACTTGCTGTTTTTTGTATAATTGTTAAAAAACAATAAAAAAGACCCTGACAAAAAAAAGAAGAAAAAATTGTGCTCTAGTGTATTCATCGTACCTTCTCTTTGTAGATGGCGTTGTTGGAGAGCTCGCTCAGGTGGACAAACTCTAAGTGAAGGGTCCCAAACTCAGCCAGGATGCTGCTCCCGGCTGAGGCCCAGCCCCAACTCCAACTGGTGCCACTGCAACAGAGACAAGAATCAAACAGGTAGACTAAGTACCCTTGCTGCTCCACACAGGCGTCTCTACAGATGCCGATGCTCATGCAAGGCTCTGCACAGAACTTGAAGTTGAACAATGTAAAATACAGAGTTAGCGGACGTGGGCTAAGGACACAGTGTAAATAGTTCACACTACATATCAAAATGCAGATCAGAGCTCTACAAGACAAGAAAAAGCAGATCGAGGAAACAAATTGCTGTAAACACGACTGCAATCTGCAAAAAAAATAAAACAAAAAAAACCCCACCACAGACCAGCAGAGGAAAATTGTGTCAAGAATTTCCAGCTTGTTGTATCATATGGGTAAATAACTAAGGTCACATAATGGTGATCTACAGGTTGTAAATATCTTGATTATGCATTGAAACAGCAATAAACAGTAATGAAAAACTCCTCATAGTCTTTGCACTGTTGTATGATTCTTGGCATGATTTGACATCAGAAAGTAAGAAAAATATCAGACCTGAATTTTCTTCTACTGGTCTTCTGAATATGAAACCTACTTTGATGTGAAGTTAAATAATCAATTCTTCGTGTTAACCTCACAGGATACTCTTTCACTTTCACCCTGAAAATCCCATTCAGATCTTAATGCAGCTGAACAAAGAGGTAGAAAGTCTTTGAGTGTTTCTACGACCTCTTGGCCTTCTGTGCTCAGACTCTGCGCGATGTGTTGATGCATGCAGAGCCTCGTCTCATTTTTTATTCCCTTTTAGGTGCAGATCAATAACATCTCCATGCATCTCTACAGATGGTTTTGATATATTTCATCCCGTCCATATTAATCCATTTCATTTTTATGCAGCTTGTCACTTGTGTTTTGTTGAGTTGGATTATGTCTCTTCAACTTACTTCACAACTTGCAGAAGAGCTGATGCTGTGAATATATTCATTAACTAACTTTTAACAAAATAAGTAACAGATGTCTGGTGTTTTTTTTGTGTTTTTTTTTTTAGTTCTTGATTTTTATACCTAGGAAGCTGGTTCTCTGTCCATCTCTGTCAATCAGTGAAAAAACTGTTTCATTTAGCGCCCCTACAGGCCTGGAGGACTAATTTTGTTGAGTCTGGATTTGAAGTGATAATCTTTTGCAGTATTTTTTTATTGTATCATGTGATTTTGGCTTTGCATTGTGATGTATACTGTCAGGGTAGTTAATTCAGCTGTGTGTCGGTCATTTTTGCTGTTGTATACATTCTGAACTTAGGCATCATTTGAGAATTTGCTTCCTTAATTCGGATACCTTATGCCGCTGCAGATCTTTTACCTTTGTCTACCATTATAGTTTCCACCTTTTAAAATGAAAAGCCTAGATCTTTTCTTTAATTTTGTTTTCAAGTTTGATATTTTTTTGAGTAATGATTCTTTTTTACCAGTTCATAAGCAAGGCGCTGAAAAATATCTGTCAGATTGATGAGAGAAAGAGAATAAGTCTTCAGCTGGGACACTAGCAAGTATTGTGATGAACAGAGTGTGAATTTGTTTTGAAAAGTGACTGTTTGTGACACAGACATGATGAATCTTAAGTTTCACAGTTGAGTTACAAATAACTTTTGCAACATTGTACTGTGTGTAAAACTTTCCCCAAAAGCAACACCTTTCTGCCCAAGCCTTGTTTTTTGTCTACATGTGAGAGCTCTGATAACAAGTTGAAAGCTAGGTGTGCTGATGTTTTCATTCGATTACTCTAAATTAAGTTATATGAAATATAAATTGGACCTGACAGACTCTGGCTTGCATTTCATAAACATTAATTAAAAGGCGCTATGCAAATTAAATTCCAGACTTCTAAAAATAAACACATCATAGGGCTGAGAAATGAACTTTATCTTAATGAAGTAAATTCATTGTTGCCCCCTGTGATGGATGTTTGTGTAAAGTTTCATTAACCTCAACTTATCAGCACAGCAAATTAAATGTAATCTTCAGCTCCAAAAAGTTAGCCCAGAACTCTGACCAACAAGGTCATTAAAACACTCTCTGCTTGATTTCCTGGAGTCACTTTGCAGATCTAATTCTCAGTAAATGTGGGTTTTTAGAGCCAATGATTAGCTGAGACTGAATCTCCGACAAGAACGATTCACATATCCTCTAATAGACGCTGGAGGAGATCAAACATCCTGTAATGAATTGGACTGAGTTTGTCAGAAGGGATGAAGATGAAGGGAGTAGAAGGTGGCTCTTGTGTGAGGGCAGCGATGAATCAAAGAGTTTGCCTTCAAGATGAATACATCCATTAAAAGTTTGCGGCTACATCATTAGTGGCTCTGGCTTGAGTCGTATCTGATTCTTCCTTTAAGACGGATGAATATTAGAATCAAAGCTGAGCTGAAGGACGGTGCAGAGAGTGTCTGAAGACAGGTAAACAAAAAGGCTGCCTGTAAAAAAAAACACTGGCACTCATTCTGTAATCTCTTCATCTGCGTTTTCAAACACATGGTCACGCTTTTCCACAGATATCAGAAACATAAACAGGTGTAGAAGATGATGAACTGGACTAAAATCAATATCACAGCAGATGTAATGTATCGGGGAAATTGGCCTGTTTTTGCATAATAGCAGAGAAACTTGAATTATTCAGGGTTGACTCAGTTACACGCTACAGAAGCACTCGTGCCTTGATAATATTTTCTCTTTAAGGTGAATGGCATAGTTACGACACTAAGCACTGTTTGCACATTAACGCTGCGACCTCCCTCTATATCATGTTTATATTTCAGATATATCTTAGTCTCCCTCTTATAAATGTTTTCTTATCTGAGTTATTGTAGTCCTTAATGTTTTAACGTATTTCTACTTGTGGTTTGGTTTAATTATGTGAATTATTTGACTTCTATTGCTGTATCTGATTTGACAGTCTGCTGCTATGATGCCATTATAACTCAGGCTTTGGATCGGTAAAGACTGTGGGTGCACTGGTCACAATTTTCTGGACGATTGTGAAAAAAAAAAAAAAGCCTGACCTGCCGATACCGATTTGGGCTGATACCTATTTTTTATTTTTTTATTTTTTAATAACTGACAGCATTAACCTCCAATTTTCCAATCTTATTTTATTGAAAATCATTGAACAAAACCTGTAAAACAATAAAATTTTTATGTTTTGACTTAAACAATCAATAAAGTGTCCTAAGTTTCAGGTTTTAGAGCAAAAAGCAACAATGGCTGGCTGTAAGACCTTCTTAGAGGTATGTAAGATCGGTTTGGATGGATGGATGAATGGATGTAAGGATGGGCTTATCACCTGTCACTGATCCCCCAAAATTAAGGAAATCGGTACCGATCGATCAGCCAGCTGATTGATCAGTGCATGTCTAGTAAAGACCATCCATTCATCCATAATCAATTGTTCAGTGGAAGGGGTTTGTTCAGGTCCCTCCTGGGTTTTTACTGTAACTAAGGAGAATGCTTAATGAAGATAGGGAGACAAACCTTCAGATAAGTGCACTTCTGTACTTGATGCAAGCTCTGTCCTCTAACTTTGACAGCACTGCGGTTGATCTTTTCCTCAAAGTGAAACCTTTTCTAATTTGGCAACCAGAAAATAGGATAGTGCCCAATCTATACTACGCTACTCTTCATATTCACAACAAAGTGTAATCAAATTTGTTGATTCTTGGGGCAAGCACCAACAAACCAATGCGGCAGGGGCTATGCTAACAGGTGCTGCTCATTAGGTTCCAATCAGGCACCTAATTGGCAGCACCTGGGGGTAGCAGAGGTTTACAACAAGAGTCAATAACAACAGCAGAATAAGCTGTTTGGCATTGCAAATGAGAAGTTTGGCAACTTATTACGGCCATAATCCACATACTCAACTCTGCTGCTCAAAGTATTTAATAAGCACCTTGATATTTAGGTAACTCAGTTTTATAGTTTTTATTATCGAAGCAGTTTGTTTTTACTTTTTACCTCATTGGAGTAAGAATTTTCGCATTTTAATTCAATTCAATTAAAAAGCTGTAAACTCATGCTTAATACAAATGTGTCTGATTTAAAAAATGATATAAACAGGCTTTCCAATGATTTGAGATTTATTGCCAAGAAGAAATATATCTTAAACAATTTGCTGTAAACAATGTGTTACAATAAAGAAATAGTCTACAAAAGACAAATTGCCTTACTTTTTGTGTTAAGATTGTATAGTTCTTATATAACCCGAGCTCAAAAGATGTGTATGACCTTGAGAGTAATAGGAGCGCTTGTCACATCTATCACACTTAAATGGTTTCTCTCCAGTGTGAACTCGCAGGTGGACTTTCAGAGGGAACGATCTGAAGTAACTTTTACCATAAAACAATGTGTTACAATAAAGAAATAATCTATTAAACACAAATTGCCTTACTTTTTGTGTTAAGATTGTAAAGTTCTTACATAACCAGAGCTCTAAGGACAGGCTGGTTGTGGTCAGTCAATTTCATTTAGAGTGCGATTGAAAAACTCTGTGCCTGCAATTTAATCGAGGTTTAACAAGTTTTCAGGGCCATCTTCAGCTTCCAGGAGTGCATTTCAACCACAGAGAGTGGCTTCCTTAAAGTTCACTTTTATAAAATTCTCTTCTCATAACTGGTACTGTGTGAAATTAAAAACAAATAAAAACAACGTTGAAAGGGTTCCTCTCACAAGGTGTTTGGAAAGTGGGATACAATTTAAAAGTGGAGTGTTTTTTTGCTAGAAGGAACCCCCTCTGTGATCCCAAACAAAAAGCAACGAGCACATGTTTTCATTTTTGTTAAAGCAGCTGAATATTTCGCCAAAGGAATGTTTTGAATGTGTTTTGAAATGGTTTGTTTTGTTAAATCAGCAGTCAAAATGTGAAGCAGTTTGGCATTACTACTGAAAAAAAACAGATGTGATTTTTGATTTTTTTATTCAAAAAAAAAAAACTTCTCCAACAAATTTGAGCATAAAAACATGAAAATATTTCTTTTTGCAAGGATCGAAAATAACATTTCAACAAAACACAAATAAGGGAAAAAGGTGCATTTCTAAATCATGTGTGGAGATACTCCACACCTTCTGACTGAGCATCAGAACTGAACTCCTTGACTGTTGAAATTCTGTTACACCCTTCATATGTTCAACTATAAGCTGAAGTGTGTGTGTTTGAGTGTCTGCAAGTCACTCCAAAGACCCCACATGAGCAGACTTTGGGCAGCCTGGTTCCTCCTGCCCATCTGTAGCTCAGACCCATGTTAGTGATGTAGCAGGAATTAAGTGTAGAAAAAGGTAATTAAATCTGCCGGCAGCTGTCCGGCTTGGCTGCTAGGTTAATTGGAAGCAGGTGGACGACAGAGGTGCCAGGAAGTTTCTTATAAGATTAGAAAGTAAGAGGAAGAGGAGGGTATCCTGTAGGATTTAATAAACTCTTTAAAAGCTGACTTTAAAGAAGTTTGGCTATTAAAGTCTTTCTATTAGTCTCCCTGTGAAACTGTTAAATCAACTGAAAAGAGGCACTTCTTTTATCTTCAAAATTGTGTGAATAGGGCCGAACCCAAATCCAGACACAAAGAGAAGCAGAGTCAAAATCATGCCAGAAGTGATAATTCGACTGCTGGAGTTGCTGTAACAGCAGATTTTTCACCACTCTTCAATTTCTCCTTTTTAAGAATTATTTAAGAGGTGGGAAAAAGGGGTGAACCAATTTTAGATGCACTGTACAGTTCGCAGTGAAAAACTTTGAAAAAAGTTTGTAGTTGCATTTTGTTGCTGTGAAATATACCTGATGATATTGATACAAATTCTAGGAGTTAAATTGACTATTTTAAGCAGATTGGAGGGTTAACCTCATATATAAGGTCAAACTTGCAAAATTAAGCTGTATATTAGAAGACCCATGATGATAATTTGACCAACACTCACTGACACAGTGCTGTTATTCTACATTATATCAATTCATTTGTGTGTATGTGTATGTAGGGATGTTCGATACCACTTCTTATGCAGACCAATACCAGTACAAAACTCCCTCTTTGGTACTCACCAATACTGAGTACCGATACTATTAGCACTTTTGATACATAAAATTTCAATTAACAGTGACAGATCATTTTGAGCAAAGACAGCACAGTCACTCTGCCATTAGGTCCAAATAAAACACCAACAACTCTCTCTGAGTTTAGAATTTTTTTGGTATTAATTAAAAAAATATTAAAAGTGCAAAATAAAACTAACAACTGTCAGAGTTTAAGTATTTTATAAAGTAAACTGAAGTGCAAAATAAAACAGTTTAACTGTTAACTCTCCCTGGTTCATTCATTTTGTCCGAACAAGACCTGGTGCACATTTGCCGTGGTGTTAAACTGCAGCAATTAGCAGCAACTAGTGGCGAGGAGGACTTGCTCGATGTAAGATTTTCTTGCCTAGAGTATTTGCTGCTGGTATCTGAAGCTTTCACAAGTACTGATACCTTGAAAAAAGGCTGGTATTGGCTCGATACCGATACCTGGTTTGGTACTCGCTAATCCCAATGTGTATGTATATATTTGTACATATATATTGCATAGCAGCTGACTGGAGCCAACTGGATTTTTCTTTTTTTTTCACTTTTTACTCATCAATTAACAATGGAGAAGGGGTGAAAAATAATATGTTATACTTCCTTCCACTCCTTTTTGTAATGCAAAAGAAGTTAGATCACCAATTTGTTTTTGTTTCCATCTTAAATTGCAAAGTTGCAAAGTTTCTGTGTTCCAACTTCTGTTTGACCATTTTTATCTTGGTTATTATTTTCTTTTACATTTTTCAAAATGAACATTTTCAGTCAATCAATCAATCAATCAATCAATCAATCAATCAATCAATCAATCAATCAATCAATCAATCAATCAATCAATCAATCAATCAATCAATCAGCATTCAGTAGTTTGGCAGGTTATTCTTTCAAATTTTTTCATGAGTGATGCTCTAAAATGATCTATAGTTGAACTGTTTGGCTGCAATAATACCATATTTTCAGTCTTGTAAAAAAAAGTAACATAAAATAAATTATATGAAATGAAATAAATAATATGAAATAAAAGATAGAGTATTAAGCAGATGGAACACCACTGTTATCTCCACTCCTGCGTTAGATGGAGGAGAACCCAGATCCAGACACAAAGAACCATAGATAAGGTCAGGCCAGCTATGCTAATTTCTTTCCTTTTTAATTATCTAAATGTCTCATCTTGTAAAAAACTAAAAGAAAACTAAAAAGAAATGGCACCATGGTTATTTTATGATTACATTTTTTTTCTTTAAGGGATGTAAGATGTCAACAAAGAAAGGGCACCATTGCGATCCCCCTTATGGCACAGTAATGGTAGGACCAAAATTTAGACATGAAGACAAAGATGTTAAGTCAGGCCAGCAATGATAATTTCATTCACTTTTAATAATTAAGTTTCTGGTCTTGTAAGAATACAAAATGCTTTGAAAAACAATTAGGTGCCATCATTATCTCCACTTTGGCAGTGGAAAGGTACAGACATTAAGTAAAGGAGAACAGCAGTTATGATTCATAATCTAATTAATAGTTTTATTATCACAGTCTGTTCTCATCAGTTTGTCTTATTTTTCTAGTATTTCAGTCCAACTTTGAACTGGAGAAAGTGACAAACAGGAGGCACATTTGTTATCCCCACTCTCGAGTATAAAGGGTGTAGACTTCAGAGAAAAATTCAGAGTTAAGCATTTGGTAAAAATAGCTCTAATGGCTGTGTTGCATGACTGATTATGTCAATAAAGATTTGAGTGTAGAAAGTTAATGGTCTGGAACAGATTAAAATAAATACAACTCATTTAAACCCATGCAAACATTCACAATGTGACCGTGCAAAGCGTTAGTGAACACAGATTAATGCCTATCTGGAATCATCATTAACGGGGACCAGAGTTAAATGAGAAGCTGTTGTTAAAGATTTACTTTTAATTTACTTTATTAAAAAGTAATTTTTCAAATTATTTCAGACATTTTTATAGATCTGGATGTCCTTTTCTCTTATTGGATGCTGTAAAATTTTCAAAAGCTCTTTTTTTGTGCCAGGCAGCCTGAAGGAAAATAACTACAAGTTTTAAGCCAGTTTGGTGACTCAACTGTGGATTAGAGGCTGCTCCAGTACAATCATATTCTATTCCCTGTTGTAGGATGGGGTATTTAAATCAACCTTGCCTCTAGTTGTCATGATGAGCAAACAGTGATTAATGCAAGCCAAAAAGATATTTTGACACAGTCTTTTATCAGTGATGGAGGACGGTTGGAGGTGAAGGCTGGTGCTGAAACTCACCTCCCCAGGTTGATGACTCCTCTGGGGATTCCTGTCGGAGTGTTGAAGGCGGGGAGCAGCTTCTCTCCCAGCTCCAAGGCTTTACTCTTGAACAACTGGAAAGAGAAGAAGACAGTGTGTGAATGTTTTATTGTAGCTTTAGTCTCAAAATTAATCATAACAGCAGCATGATTTATACAGAAGAAGTGACTGTTATCTTTATCCTAGCTTGATGATATATCACTGTCACAGGATAGAAATCACAGGCCTGCACACATTTCCCTCAGCTTTCTATCTCCAGCTAATTACATGCAGCATAAGACCCACTCCAACAGAGCTACAGCAGGATTAAAGGCAATTTCCCAGATGTAATCTACAATAGTCCATTTAAAACTGCACTTCCTTCCCATCTCCACAGCCAGTCTCTGAGGCCAGGGTCGAGGATGGATTATCAAATATCAAATCTCCTAAAACCAACGGGGACAATGTTTGAAAAACAAGAAAACAAACAAAAAAAACTGAGATGAAAAGAATGGGGTAAGATGCTGAACTTCTGACAAAGGAATGCATTTCAAAGAGGAGATTTAGGTTGCAGTGCAGAGGTAAGAGAGTTCTACAAGAAAGCTTTGGAGACAACAGGGAGTAAAGGGAGTGATTGGGAAGAGACAGATGTGGTAAACACAGAGGGAAAACAGAGTCTAGACAAAGACAAAGCACAGTCAGAGAGAGGGAAAGGAGGAGGGGGGATTCAGAGCAGTGACTCAGCAGAAATATTAAGGGCAAAGAAGAGAAAACCAGGACAACAAACTGCAGGCAGACAGAGGAAACCCTGAATGTAGCTTTTGTAGTCTGAAAAATAATGACATTACTTTTACCTCGGCAAACTAGAAAAAGGGATCTAGTGTTTATTCACTGAATGTCTGCTATACTGCAGCGTGTTAAGTTTCTGAAGATCCTCTTTCTACCAAAAACACAATGCACAGCTCACATATTTCATGCTTCTATGATACAAAATTACAAAGTCTCCCTCTTGTACTTATTGTGCTGAATTATTTCAGTGCCATATTAAGTCCTTCCCATGAGTCTTTACATGTAACAACAATGGATGTTACTTGAGCTCAAAGCAACCCCATGTTGCTATACAGCTTTCATAAATACATTCACAGTGTGTTATCAGTGGTGTCCTCAGAGGGGGGTGGTGGCACACAGCTCAAGTACTCTATTGGATCCCCCCTGTGGATGATAAATAGTTTTAAAATGCTCTCTCTGGAGCCCTTAAAGTGAAAAACATGAAAAAAAAACAAAACAAAACATTTTTCACTACCCAGGGTGTGGATAAAATGTAGTTAGATGTTGTTTTTGATCTTCCAGTTTTTAAAGTTTTTTTAAAACATCATAATAACTAGAAAAGCACTCAGACAGCACATACCTCCTCTAAGCATATTGTGATTGTCACCAACACTTTAGTCCTACTTTAATGTTATACTCACTTTCAGCAGACTGACTGCTGCAATTTGGTGTTAGTTGCACATTTGTATGATAATTTGTTTCCTGACAGTGTTGAAAATTATGATGACCCAAAACATATTTCATATTCAGGATCTTGGTATCCAGATATTGCCAGGATCCGACCAATCCAACCATTTATCCTGGAGTTATATACACATATGGTGAAAACGGCCCTATCTCACAATAATGAAGAATTCTTTTAAAAAATCCTGGAGCCAGACGGTGATCCAGATCACCACCAAAATTCAATCTCTTCTTCCTTATCTCATTTTCAACATTTCTTTAAAATTTCATCAAGATCTGTTCATTACTTTTTGAGTTATGTTGTTCACAGACAAACAGACAGCCAGACAAACTCTCTTGAAAACACAACTTTCTTGGCAGAGGTAATAAATACAAGACTTTTTATTCTTTATCTTTTAGTAAAACTTAGTAAAACTACACTCACAGGTTCTGTGTGAACATTTCTGACCCAAAACTAAAGCAACATGACAGAAAAAGATCCTTTATTTGATCTGAACAAACAGCTTAAAGAATAAGCATCAAACACATTTGTGAAATGACAACAAGATTTGTTTTTTTATTGGGAATTTTTTGGTGACGTGATGAATATAACTAGATCTCCTTTAATTTGACCACAATATGTGTCCACTTTACTCTGCCCACCTTTATGTTCCCAATAGAAAAGTCTCAGTAATGTAGTGCTTGTGGCATTTTGGCTTCCCTCTGCTAACAATGCTGCAGATGCAAAATGATGATCAATAAAGTGTCTAAAAGGATTACTCCTCAGAGTGTAGATATTACAGGCAGTGATGAACCAGTGATTAAATGAGATTTATGACATGGCTCGAAGCATCAAACTTTTATCATCTTCTCATTAAATGATGTTACAATCCTGATTCGTGCAGGGGAATTATGACACTGTTCCTTTGAACTAAGTGCAAGTGACGCAGAGAATAACACAAGATGATCTCTTTCTGCAAAAAAATGGCTAAAGCTGTGACTAAATGAGGGCTGAAGTAGAGGAAGGCAGAAGAAGAAGAGAAAGAATGAGAAAAAAAGGAGACAAAGATGAAAAATGACAAGGTGCTGGTTTGGTTCAACAGCTCAGGTACAGAGGCTAAAGTCATCTCAGTGGGTGGCTCTTTGCTGCATGTCATTCCCCACTCTAACTTCCAAGTTTGCTACTTCATCCACAGCCCTGTCATCTGACAAAAATGAATAAAAAGAGGAATCAGAAGATTGAGATCCAAATACGTGGTCCCAGACCAGTCCCCACCGACTGACCTACTCTCACCTCCTTCCTGCTGAGGTCGACAAAGTTTGAAAAATATTGTACTGACATTGTTCCAAAGAGCTACAAGCACTCTGTTCTCACAGAGCCCTGGCCTTCAGAAATAGAGGGATTGTACTAGAAGAGTGTTACACACTGGCTTGAATAATACAGAGCTGTCTCTGACTAATGTGTTTGCGTGTGTGTGCTTCACTCCCCTCTCTGTCCCCTGGCCCTGGGTTTTATCAAAGGGAGCACTAATGACCCTCCGCCTGGTCCCAGCTCTGCTCATCGCTTCTTTCTAACAGCATCACTGCTGCTTCATTTGGAGAAACCAGAAGCCCAGAGGCTCACACACACACACACGCACACACACACACACACACACACACACACACACACACACACACACACACACACACACACACATACACACACACACACACACACACACACACACACACACACACACACACACACACACCGCACATCCGACACAATGCAGACACACTAAGTTAATAAAGAAACATGCACGCATACATACACATACAACTTACTCCTGGTGTCTGTTGCACTCTATGAACTAGGAAAGCACTCAGAGAGTGCAGAGATCAAGCATATTGTGATTGTCACACAACACTTTAGTCCTGCTTTAATGTTATACTCTCTTTCAGCAGACTGTCTGCTACAATTTGGTGTCAGTTGCAGGTTTGTACGATAATTTGTTACCTGACAGTGTTGAAAATTTTGATGACCCAGTACATATTTCATATTCCAGATGTTAGTATCCTGAATATTGCCAGGATCTGGATTGCACTTTCACATCTGTCCGAAATTACCATGACCTTGTTTCGTATTGTTTTGCAAAGCAATCCGACCATTTATCATGGAGTTATATACACATATGGTGAAAATGGCCCTATCTCACAATAATAATTTAAAAAAATCCTGGATCCAGACGGTGATCCAGATCACCACCAAAATTCAATCACTTCTGTCTTATTCCATTTTGAACATTTCCTGAAAATTTCATCAAGATCTGTTCATTAGTTTTTGAGTTATGTTGTTTACAGACACAGACAAACTCTCCCAAAACATAACCTCCTTGGCATGGTTGATAATTCGGCTCCTGTAATCATACAAGATGTGAGCATATGCATACAAAGCCTGCATGATATACAGGTAGCTATACATTGTTCAATATTAGGATTTCAAAACGAAAATTCTCAAGCACATGAATGAAGTTGCAATTTACTGTGCAGCTCCATCTCTCACACACTTGTTGAATATGCAAAATCTCATCACACTCTCTTGTATCATGTAACCGACAAACAAGAAGCAGGGCAGCTGATTATTTTGAAGTTGTTTATTCTTGTTTATAAATTACTTGATTAATGTCACTAAAGCTCCTTTGGCTGGCATCTCTAAATGATTTACTGTACACAGCGCGCAGGCTAAATGAAAGGCCGTGTTCATGAATCTGTCTTCAGTGACACTCTGAGAGCCTCTTCATCACGTCAGCTTCATTACTGAAGTGCTTCAGTAATTACGCTCCCTGTGTCGGCACCACCTCACAATCCATTCAGTAATGCAAAGACATCAGGAGGTTTCAAAACTAAGCTGTGTTAAAGGTTTTACTCCTTCAAATTCTTCTTTTTTTATCAGACTGAGCGGAAGAATGGTCGACATTGATCTGATGTGACAGTCGACAGGTCGCTTTCTCCCCTTCTCGGCTGAGGTTCCCTGTAGGATGGTGACAGAGGGCCAGACACAAAAGGCTTTTCTATCAGCTCTAAACTGCTGAAGACACGTATCGGCCATGCGGTCGACTCTCCCACTGCAAACATCATTGGCGCCCAGAGGAGAGACACTTTGAGTAACATTTTGAGGTCTGCCACTTCTGTTTACCGGTAAAACCTCTCAGTCCCACTTCAGGGAACACACGGAGACGGTCCTGTGCACTCTGCCATACAAGCAACTGAGTGAGTCAACATTCCTTGTAGCTTTAAATTCACCTGTCTGTGTAAAATGTAGCTGTTGGAGCCAAGAAAAAAAAACGCACTGCCTGTGTGTATAAAGGAGCAGATTGGAGGAATTGAAACACTGAAATAATCTTTAAATTGAAGTTAATAAATCATAACAAGAACAATATCTTAATAACTTCTCTTCTCTGTTTTTTTACCTTTTGCTGTTGCTAAGGAAGTAATAAAAAATAACCCAGTTACTTAGTGCCATTAATTAATCGAACCTTAAGAACACCATAAATAAAACTTTTCATGCATCGCAATTAGTCATTTTAAATGCATTTCCATAATATGACCTGGAACACTGGAAGCACAGGAAGAAAATTGGAGGGAAGGGAAAAATAGGGTCTAATTATTATTATTATCATCATTGTAATTGTATTTTATTTTTTATAACCATTTGTCTTGAACATACAACAGCTAAAGTGCCATGATCGTTGGATTCTCAAGTTTCCCAACCGCACCTTGTGTGATAGCTGCAACTATGGCATGATGATGTCATGATCTGTGTCGACCCGGTGGTTTTTCCCCTGTTATTGAGCTACCTAATAAACTAAACTGAACTTTGAGGCTCTTCCCCTGTCTAACCACTGTCTACGTGTAGGGCAGGAGTATCCCACCTTGGCTGATAGAGCCCTGAAATACCTTATGTCTTTTGTTGCAACCTACTTGTGCGAGTCTAGCTTTTGTTTGTTAATAATTTCCTATTCTAAACAAATGTAATAAGTATTAAAAATTAAATAGAAGTTAGTATCCCACCATATTGTATTGTGTCTCATCACATCACACCATACAGTGCCCTACTATATCACATCATTTTGTATCACTTCTTGTCTTTTTCCAGAATTTCCCATTAGGTTTGCTTGGCTATGAGTTCCTCCACACTTGTGTTCTTACTCAATATCTAAGTCAAAAGATTAAATTAAAGTTTTTACTTTTGGTTCATTCGTGTTTATACAAGACTTTAAAGTTTTCTTCAAAAATCTCAGGTTAATTTTTTAAAACAGCTTTGTTGCATTCAATATTGTTGCTGTCTTTATATATTATGTATTGATTAAAAGAAGGAGGGTTTCCCTGAACTCATAACGGTGTGAGTCAAATGTGCTCTTTGGATAGAACCAAGCAGAGGTAGAAAAATCAAAATGAAATGTAATTGAATCTTTTAAATGGTTAAGAAGACTTTATTGATATATGGTTTCAATTCTAACCCTAAAAAATGTTGACATCAGATTTAATTTTGTTTCTGAGGTCAACATGAGCGTGCCATGGACATGAAAGCATTTCAAAAAGTGTCTTGTATTTTTCTTGCTCTATTTTATTGCCTTTCATAAACAAACAAACTCTAGAACAATAAATAGGATCCTGAAATGGGTTTCATAAAACATAACTGGAGTAGAAATTTTCACAATAAAGAAAAAAAACGTCTCCAACATAACCTTGAAGCCTCCTGATATGTTTCTATTTGATTACTGACAACAATGCAGCTCAGGAGCAAAGTGGGAAAAGATACTTAAGTGTTTGACATCACATCCAAAACTTGATTCACTTTGATAATTCATTATTTTGGTCTTTTCACAGCATTTGTTGACAATAAAGTAAATGTAACACTAGCATCTGCCTTATACTTGAAGATGAATAACAGTAAAGTGGTCAATCATATGAAAATTTCCCAGGACTCCTCTTTGTTTTCTTGGCTTGACAATGAGTCTGAGTTACTTTGTCTCAGCCTTTTTTCCTTTTCTCATATAAGACACATTTTTAAGTCTGATGAGACAGGTGACAGATACAGTGAGTTTCTAGTGTTGCAGTGAAGTGACTAACTGTGGGAGTGGATGCTGATGGGTTTTAGCAGCCGGCAGAGAGCTTCATGAGCCGCACACATTCCTCACTCAGAGTGTCACTCACTCTGATTAAAATGTGGGCTTTTAATGCTCGAACAAAGCTGCGTCTCTTTTACAGCTGCCATCACCTCCTCTTTATTCACATTACTGAGGTGTTGGCGACAAAGCAGACAGAAATTCTGATCCGCCAACGATGAGAAAAGCATGGCGAGCAGCAGTGAAATGGAAAACATATCTGCAGTTTGAGGCTGAATTTCATCTCAGCTTCAGAGGGATGTTGATGCTCTTCTCGCTTCTGTCCTCTGGTTCTGACACCAAAGGGGAGTGCATGCATTATGCTGTCCAGCGCTGACTCGATTATTTCCATTCAACCAGTTGCTTCTGTGAGAAAAGTTCATTTGAAGTCATATCAGGTTCCTCTGCTCCAAAAATAACAACCAAATCTACAAACTCAGCAGGTGACATTTTGTGAATCTTCAGATGTTGTCTGGCTGAGAAAAACAGGAGTTTTCTTTGGACCACTGATAAACAACTCTTACTGGCAGCATATGATCATAGATCTGCAAACTAACCTTTCCTGCCCTCTTTGCTATCTCATACCAACATGCAGGGCACAGCAATTTTCTCATCATCTTTTTACTTGGTCATGAATGCCAGAGCAGCTTTGCTACAGTCAAATCAAATCTAGAAAGGCAGCTGTGTCTATCAGCGCAGTCCACACAAGAGGAGAAGAACCTGATGGATTTGACACTATCAACACTGGGGCGTCTCTTTTTATGAAATCTGTCCAAATTTACCTTAAGTAAATATGTTTAAATTTATGCTACATAACAAACTAATCACTAGCTTTACTTATTGTTATTAATGCAGGAACATATGATTAATCAGAGCCGCCAACAGGTCCAGATAAAGTCCTCGAAAGATGCTTTGTCCAGAAAACAAAAAAACAAAACAAAACAAAAAAAAACTGTCACAGCTGAGTGGGTTGAATATCACATAATTATATCATTCAAGATCCAAACACTTCGAAACAGTGTTTTTCAAATGTATAAATTAATTAATTAATTTATCTTATTGATAAGGTCTACTTTATCAAAGTTAAGACTTTTGTTATAAATGTGGTTAATGGAAACATTGCTTATTGTGAGCCATTTAAGTTTCATTTTCAGCTGAAAAAAAAAAAAGTTATATATATATATATATATATATATATATATATATATATATATATATATATATATATATATATATATATATATATATATATATATATATATATATATATAAAGACTGAATCTTAGTATATGGAATCAATTTTTTGTGTTTGTGCGTCTGCTGTCTTATTCAAAGCACTGCTTCCCAATGAATTTTATATATTCTTTAACTACTGTTAAGCACTGATTGTAAATAGCTGCTGTAAATTTTGTTTCTGGGTGACAGTTGAAAATTTTACATTGCAACTCAGGCAGGGATATTTTTTTTTTTTTTTTTTTTTAAACATTTTTGCTTTCACACAAGCGTGAACAAATTTTTCTGAAATCCAGGCTACAGAGCAAGCTCTGGATGTTAAGAATGCAGCTACCCCTGTGAACCCTTGTTTTTCAACAAAGATAGGAATGATGTGAGATGGCTCACTCAAAAGCCTCTTCGGTGCATACTTTGTGCTGCTCAATTATTTTTCTTCACACATTGCATTAATGTATGGTTGGCCCACCATTGAACTGTCCATGTGAGAGAAACTGTAGCTGTATCCACACACAGAACACCAGAAAATATCCAAAGATACCGACCTGAGCTGAGTATTTCATCCTAACTTTAGACTCCAGAAAAATTTAAGTGAGAAGTCACGGTGAGCTGATGTGTGAGCACAGCAGGTAACAGCCCGAAAAACACACTCAGCCAGCAGGCGGAGTTGATGACATTTATCAAGCAGTCGGTGAGATCTTGGTGCACACAGTGAAGCCGTTTCATACTTATTTCTGCTCCCCAGCATATTCTCTCCCCCTCCTTCTATATGTGAACACATCTACCACATAGCAGGGCACAAACGGTCAGCATAGTGTCAGATTCTGATTTTCACATCATGTTAAACATTTCTTAAGCTCTACGGTGCTTGGTGGTCTGTGATATTTAGCAAGAAAAAATCAAGTCTTGACTTCTTTTCATTTATATTTTTCAATGGTGAATTAATTTTCTGATCTGAGGCTTCAAAATCCACAAAAAGCTCACAAAACTTAGCCCTGAAACTGTGGTGAATTGTCAGCTGTCTGCTGTGTGTGGGTGTTTTGGCTGTTTTTGTGCTTTTTTATTTCTACAAAATATTTTTTAATGGTTGGAGTCACAAAAAAAGACTTGTGTCAACACCCACAAAAACACATTCATACCAAAACCCTGCTGCTACTGGCTGAATATCTGTGGCTCGTTTCTGCCGAGGCCATGATAAGGAGCTTTCTCTTGATGCTAGGTAACCAGAACAAAAAGTCAATTCTTTTATCCAAAGCTGCTGCTCCTGGTTAGTTCAGTGTCTCTCCCCGTGGCACTGATCATTAAAAGGATCATTTTCTTTTGGTTTTATTTTCAAGAGTTTGCTTAGAAGGGGGCACAAAATATTGCAAAAGAGAAATATTGTGCACAAGTACACTGTACGCTGAATGCATTCATCGCTGATTGAAAGCAATATTACAAGTCTCGGCTTCACTCACCCTCCCCTGTACTTCCACCCTTTCAGCCTCATCTGACGAGACTGACAGGCGGAGACAGGAGGAGACCTTTTCTTGCACATTGATTTCGTTCTTCATTTCACAAGCTGCTGGTGCCAGCTGACTGTGAAGCTGAAGAGTCCAAGGGTCACGGCACCTTCACTCAACTGTGCTTCAACAAGTTTGAATCAGAATCATCAAAACCAATGCTATTGAGCAAGCTTGAAAAGTGCTTTGAATTCCCGGCTACAGATGGTGGCTGTATTGAGCAGCATTAGGCTGTAAAATTCAGATGAATATTCAGGCATGACAACAAAACATGCTATTTATACAACCTGGATCTACAGATGTTAGATGATTGCTTAAAATAAATTAATCACATTAAATTTAAACTCATGCAAGGAACTCTTTTAATCATTTTCCGCTCCATTTTATTCCACAAGTCTAAAATTTCTTCTTCGAAACACGTCCCGACTACTCATCCATCGAAGGCGGGCAGGGTGACATAGATGTCTCAAACACCGTCTGCTAACTCGCAGCATGCAGTCCCACGTCAGACTCTCACTCTGGCTGTCGGGAAACGAAAAGTACTCTGCATAATTTATGCAGAATTGCATTGCCTGAGAGCGAGTAGGCGAACATGCTAAAGCAGATCCGATAAATAAGCCATGATGACTTCTCAGAAAACAAACGCACCAATAAAAATAGAGCACCCTCCATAGCGTTACTTGGAAAACAAACTGACTGCTCCTCACTCGAGCCCCCAACTGGAGGGGAGTGGCTCTAAATTAGTCCACATTACAGCCTTACTGTGAGCAATGTTCATGAGCTTAAATGTTCCTCTTAAGTTCATGAGCCACCCACCGACTTCTCACCCCTCCCCCTGACCCACTAAACCAGGCTTATGGAAATCATTTCACAGTTTGCTGACTGCTGCTACTGTATAATACAGCAGGCACAGTTTCTGTTATTTCTCTCAACTAAATGATGCAATTACAGAGGACATAGACTCTTTGCTTCAGGATCTGCCTGAGATCCTGAGCAAGAGCCTAATTACTGTGAGTATGAATCCATGCCATTTCATTTGAGCTGTGTTTGTGCGCATCTATATTAAAACGCGAAGAAGTACAAATGAAAATTTACTGCTGAAAACCTTGCAAATGTTTGTGTATATGTTGCTTTTTGGCTATTGTTTACAAAACTAGTTAACATTATACATCATTATCATTTCGACTTCAGTATAATGTTTCTAAAGGCTTTTAGCAATTTCAGTGGCATTGTATTCCTCAAGAAAATAGTGTTGGTCTCATTCCAAACTGAGTCACTGAATACTCGCCATCATCACAGTCTGCTGCTTTAGATATTTTCTGTATCTCCACTCCAACCAATAATGTATTTTAAGCTATTTTAAGCCAAACCTGGCCATAATGTATTCATAAACATGCGCTATCATGACCACCACTCATACACTTTATGTGGGCTGACACAAATGATGGCACAAGTAATGGTTTTGCTGCACAGAGCATGCTGGGATACATAGCAACGCAAACCAGGCTAGCTACACCACCTTATAACAGCATGTCTCCTTCATTGTCTTGCGAACAAAATGGTTTTTTTTTGTTATATTTGGCGATTTTTCAGACCCTTCTAGCAACTCTTTCAAAAGAGCGACTCAGAACAAGTCTAGTGATTTTTTTTTAGGAGTTTGAGACTCTGATGTGAAAGGATGTATTGATCTAACTCTTCTCCATGTGCAGCAGGTGCTGCTGTGGCCCTCTGTTACAGACCACTCACAGGCTGATAAGTTCTCTCCACCTAAGGCAGCAGTCCCTCCCAACTGCAGCCAGAGCAGGTGACTGCACATGGGTGTGTCTCTTTTGAGTCACTTTTATCAGTCCTGAGATAGATGAAGAAGGGTGGTTGTAATTTGACCTAAAGAAAAATAATTATGATTGAAGAAGTTATTCCTCTGTACTACAGCATCCATAACCGGTAAAGACTTCTAGCTACTTATAAGACAGCCAATAGATACTTTCCTAACTGAGGTGTTGGCACCACTGCTGCCTCATTAGGACAGAATGACTGCACATAAACTGTACTTGGCGACTCCAATGATTGTCAGTCAATACACAAGACTATAATAATAGCCCTTTTATACAACAAGAGATCGCTTTTAATAACCATATTAGATTGCTTACACAAATTTTAGCCATATAAAGGTAATTTTTGTGACTGTAAGAGGCAAAATAATCATCAAAACAACACTTTTATAAAATTAACACAGGAGCTATCACAACACCAAATGATAGCATACAAACAACATCAAGCTAACCTTACTTTTAGCAAACAAGCTAGCAGCATAACCTTAGTAACATAGCATAACCTAACTTCCCAAACACACCTTGTGACATTGGCAGAGGTAACAATTGCTATGGAGCAGGCAAAGGAAAGCGCAGCAGCTGTTGTCAAGTGTTAGCTAACTGTAAGTATATTTGCGGTGTCATCTTGACATATTTTCTCTGGATTATATTTAAAGTTGATCAATTATGATAAGAATCCATCTAATACTATTTTACCCTTTATACAATTTTTTCACCCTGAACATTGGCTGTATGCCATTTTAAAATTATATCTGACTACCCTTCCATGAAAGGGGAATCCAGACCGACAAGTTGTTCAAATATTAAGGATAAAACATGGAAACACCTTGAAATCCTATCTCTCAGCTTACTGTTGGAGCAAACCAGCAGGAACAGTTGTATTTCACCTTCAGAAATAAAAAAATGTTGGCTCACTGGATTTCATCAGGTCCCTCTGTGCCACACTCACAGGAAAAATAAGAGAAATGCCCTGACACACAGCAACACTCTTATACCTGTTTATACATTGATATATGTCATACAAGATCAGTCCTTGCTGTAGCAGCAGAACAGACAGACCCAGTGACCGATCAATAATTCAGCCTACAATTTGCCCGGTGACATGGTCTTTCTACCATCATTACTGTGGAAGCAGAACAGGAAAAAGTCAGGGCTGGTGGGATGCAGAGAGAAAGAGGAGCAGAGCTTGGAGAGGATGTCAGGTCCACTTCTCATTAGGGGCCATGACAGAGTCTCACAGGCCCGCTGTAGGAGGAGAGTGGGCACCTCCCGGCCCACTCAGCCATACAGAAGAGCTAACAGGTAGCCTCCTGTGAGGGTTAGGCAGCCAGCACTACCAGAAAAGCTGCAGGGACTCTGAGAGACCTTGTTAGAGTTGAAGAGAGAAAAACTGTCTGGGTCCGTCAAGATACAAGCAAATGGCAGAGACAGTGCAGGACTGTGTGGGTGATGGATTAAAGTTTTACAATTTTTTATATCCTGTCAGCCACTTGCAATCAGCAGCAAAACATTAAATTTTAAGGCCTTACTAGGCAATACTATTCATTCCACTCCAGACAGCTGCAAAGAGGGTCTGTACTAGTAGTGCCTTAAAGCTTCTTTACAGAGTTTTTAGCTGAAGATGAAACAGACTGAAAGTGACATTGGTGTCTCTCTATGAGCTGAAAAAAAGCAAACAAGATGTTTAACAAGAACATTCACTAGTTTTTTCAGTTATTCTTGTCTTAAACCACTGGCAGGCAGTAGGTGTCTGATTAAAAGGTCTGCTGATTTAGCCTTTTTATACATTCGATGGCAGGATGTATGTTAGGATATGCTGGGGAAGCATGTGGCGTGAGTTTTGGTTTGATTTCAGCTCAGAATTTATAATGCCTGTTGTAGATCCTGGTTAGTTTTTGGATTTTTGGAAGAAGCCCAAGTGGGAGCATACAAACAGATTGAACTTAAGGGAAACAGGAAACTTCTTCCTGTGGAGCAACAGCACTACCCACTGCACCACCATGCAGCTTGTTACCCAGCAAAATGGTCCAAAACTGCATCCCGAATGCTACATTTATGTCTGGACTAACAATTTAGATGCAAATTTCCTGGCATTTCGGAGAGCAACAATGCCAACCAACACAATCCATCTTAAGCTTCTTGTCAAGAAGGAAATAATCAGAGTTGACAAAGACTCTCTGCCATGTTCCTTTAGCCACCACAGGGTGAACAGTTTCACTGGATTAACTCTTTTTTAAGTATCATAAGGTCCACACCTCTGTGTGCAAAAAACCTTTGAGGGCTTGACATCAAACATACAGCAAATATCTGTTGTCTCTTCCCCAAACCAGATAAACCTAATCTTCGTGAAAAGAGCGAAAGGATTGCGCGAGAGTGGTTATGTGATTTGAAGAACACAATGCGAGAAAGAGGCTGAGGATGAAGTGAAAGGGAGATAAAGCAGTCACAGCTTCAGTGGAAAGACACACACGGAGGGTGGGGGGTGCCTGATTCTTTGACTGGGATGAGAGGAGGCGAGGCAAGATGAGAAAGATCAGATTTGGGTTATCTGTGTGGCCTAGCGTGTATCTGTGGTTCAGTTGGAGATGTGAGCTAGTTTTTGGCAGAGTGATAAAGACAGAGAGGAGCGAGAGGGCGGGAGGGATAAGACCACAGTGGAGGGAAGGGTGTGAAGCAAACAGATGCTGCTCGAAAATGAGCTTATGTCCGCTTTACATGTTTGTCTCCACTGTCAGTTACGGCGGGGATGATGTACAGCCAGCAGGTTGCTGCAGCTAAAAAAGATACAGAGCTTTCATTCTGCCATTATAACCATTAAAATATCTAGCTTATTACACAACTCCTTACTGTAGACAAAAAAAAAAAAGCAAAATGTTTACCTTGAAAAGGGTTATGTTTATTTGGAGCTGCTTTAGTGGCAGTGATCAACTCTGGAGGCTTTTAAAAATTTGTCCTTTTAGCTTTTATTGCTCACATTAAATTTAAGACTTAAGTTGAAGGAAGGTAGAAAATCAAAACTGCACCTGAGGGAGATTTTCTGTCTGGAACTGCCGCAGTCTTTTCACCACGCTTCAAAGGTGTCGTCTCCAATACTGTGTTTTGATGTAGCTTCAAATTTTATTTGCATTTAACTGTTTGAACCTTCATTTACTCCACTGCTTTCGTCTCTTTTTGTTTATTCTTCCACTGTAAACAGGCAGATGTTGGGTTTGCCAGCCCTGCATTTAGATTTAGGGTAAGCTATCTACAGTTTCATTTTCATTTAGCAGACGCTTTTGTCCAAAGCGACGTACAACACAAGCAAGAATGTAGTCAGAAGGAAAAATCTAATTAGTGCAACAAAATGCGACGAGTCATTTGGCTGCTGGTGCTGCCATTGAGTGCAGGATATATTTTTCTTCCTCTTCTTCTTCTTCTTTTGAATAATGTAGAATAATCTAGCCAACTAACCACAATCAATAGCTGTAACAATATAGTTCAACCTTCAACAGCATTCAGTAATTAGTACTGAAAATTTAGTTAGAGCTGGGTCTTAGACCTTCTGACTCATTCTACCCCTGAGGACAAAGAGGAGAAGGGTCAGATTAAGTGCCTAAGTGTTCCCTGAACAGATGAGTCTTCACATATCTCCTAAAAGTAGAAAGGGACCCTGCAGATCGTGTAGAGTTAGGTAATTTATTCCACCATTTGGGCACAACAGAGGAGAAGAGTCTGGCTAGAGATTTAGAGCCACACTGGGCTGGGAGCAACAGGCATCTTACACAAGCATCTAGTGCCTGGGATCAGGGCTGCAGGAGGTTTATTCATAGAAACTCATAGAAATGGTCAGCTATAGAGAGTGTAGAGAGTTGGGTAGAGAACTAGGGTTGACCAATCTGTCAGTAAAAGTCCACAGAACATGCTTTTAAAGATAATGTGCTGAACCTTCATACTTGCTTCTTCTATGCTGCTAATCTGCAGAAGCCTGCATCAAATCCAATCCAATCCAACTTTATTTGTTAAGCACTTTAAAAGCAGACACTGTTATGCTGTATAGAGAATTTAAATAAATGAAATAGAATAAAATAAAACAAAATAAAATGAAATAGAATAAAATAAAATAGAATGAAATAAAATAAAATGGAAACACACCATGTAAAATACAAAAAAATAAAATAAAAAAATAAAAACATAATTAATACACAATTAAAAGGCACCAAGAAGAGAAATCAAATAAATAATTAAATAAAGAAACAAACAAAAAGAATGAGGGATTACTGTGTGTTAAAAGTGAGAGAAAAGACGTGTTTCAAGAAGAGATTTAAAAACAGAGAAGAGACTTGTTTAACATGCTACGGTAAATTGTTCTAAAGTTTAGGAGCCACAACAGCAAATGCTCGATCCCCTCTGAGCTCTTGCTTAGTTTTTTGGCCCCCTCAGGAGCAGCTGATCAGCTGACCTGAGGGGAAATGCATGCATAAACTGTACTATAAAAATGCGCTTCTGAGACACACTGCTATTGAAAACAAGAGATACAAAAGGCCAAAAAGAGAGCATTACCAACACATGCTTCCTTTTCACATAGCGTTTAATCAACAAATGTCCCCCAGGGGCAATTTATAATGTTTTATACAAAGAATACAATGCAGTGAACTGATAATGACAGGTGCTGTGTTATCACCATGGATTCTCACAGAGGTTTAATCCTGAAAAATGCATACACCAGGTAAGTCAAGTTGCATAATTTCTGAATTTGTTGCAACTGTTGCGGCTTGGTTAGCTCTTTTAGCTACTGTGGTTGTGCCAAAGGTAAAGGTAAATCTGTTTCAAAGCAGAGTCCAATTGAATACAAAGAGACTACCTGACAGCCAAGCAAGCACATTGGAAAAAAGTCACTGCCCAGACAAAAGTGAGTGAAATCCATCCTCCTTAAAAAAACACAACCCTCCATAATCACCAGACCGCTGCAGAGACTGTAAAGAGAGGACCATTCAGCTTAACACTGAGAACAGGCTGTGCTGCACAGATAACCACCATTCAGACCCACAAAATGTCTCTGCTTTCCTGGAGAATTGAGTGGAGTAAGACCCTCCAAAAAGTCATTTTCACAAGTTCCTCAAAAGTGGTGAGCGTAAAGACAGCAGCACTCTTGTTAAAGTGATAGACGGCACATAAGTGGAGTAAAAGAAAAGCTTTGATATCAGGTCAAACTTCTTGATTAAAGCTGGGGGATACTGTGAGGAGCTAACGGCGATACCTCAGAGAGAGCTATTTAAGATGGAAATATATACAATTATACTGTACCTTTGTCAGCACATGTTTTGTCTGTCTCACACAGCTAAATCTGAGCACAGAGTGGGAGTCATAATAAAGGTGTTCCTGTGCTGCAGAGCTCATCTGGTAATGCAGGGAAGGTAGTTAGACTGGGGTTTATTCTGGCACATGTAAATGAAGCACTGCCAACTTTCTTCAGATGAGCAGGAGTGTTGGGAAAATGTTGCAGACAAGACCTAATTGAAATTTGTTAAAAGAAAGAGGTCACGCCGGGGTCACATTTAGCTTTAATGTCAGGCCATTAGACCTCGCATCCAGAGGAAAAACTGAGGCAATTTCAAAAAGCACAAATAACATAAAAAACCAGTCCTGACCTCTGGTAAATGTGCAGCACTCTTATTTTCCCTCCATCTGTGCAGTCAAAACATGTTTTTTGACATTTAGCCTGGCCTCCCACGTTACCGAACGTGCCTTCCCATCTGAAGCATGTGGTGCAATAATCATGTTGGGGTTTGGTGTTCCTCGCAGAGGAGAATACAAAATTCCTGCCTAGATGCTTGCTGGAAGGTGCATTATCTGATACACCAGCCCTTTGATGCTGAAAATCTATCTCTTTAAGGAAAAACTCTTAACTGCAAAATCACCTTTAACCAACAAGCTGCTTGGTCAACAAGGTATCGGTCTGAGAGCACAGATTTCAGACTTTCATTTTGCTGCAGGCCCTGAGGTCAGGTGCACTTAAGTGCCCTTGATCATGAATCTGTAGCAACTGCAAGGTTGCTTGTGTGAGTGGAGAGAAATGAAAAACTACCTGCATGTAACAGTATTAGAAATAAAAAGGGGAGGAATAATGAGAACTCTCATTCTGGAGAGGCTCTGTGCCTCGAAAAGATTCATATCCAGATACCACTGAAGTAAACTTCTTTATAGGCAACATCAATAGTTTTGTAGGAAAAATACAAATGTAGCACTTTAAGTGAGTAAGACATTTAGACACCACACATTTAATACTTATTAAATATTGAAGGACCACACTTCAGTTACAAACAAAATTTCAGATTAAAAAGTTCCCTTTTTATTGATGGTTGTTAAGCTTAACACAAGGCCTCTTTAAATGGACAATTTCAAGCAGGATTTGCCTGCTACAGCGTTCTCCCTGATTGCAAGAAATGCAAATCTGTCCAAAAACAGACAAGCCTCGAACCCCATATAGATCAGAAAAAATGATAAAAAATTATTTAGTATTTTAAGATTAATTTGAGTTGAAAGAAACATATGAACAACCTCCCTTCCTTGTCAAACGTAACACCTAAGTTTATTACTGTTGGCTTGGTGTGTCAGTTTGAATATTTTACAATGCTAGAGCCTCCCTGATCTGGAATCTTACACATATGTTTGATATTTATAATTCCAGGTTGGACTGCCTCCAACAGAATACCCACAACAGCCAATGACAGAAGCAGACTGAGAAGTCTCAACATCTGGATGTTACGGCTGAAAAGGTTGAGCAGCTTGTTGCATGATTTGCTTGTTGCTGCAAGACAGAATGAACACCAGCATGACCAGCTGATGACATTTTTTGATCTATTGAATTCACATTTGATCATGCAAGCTTCAGTGAGATCTCATGTCCATGATAGAGGCTGGCATTTTTTTCAGGAATCCTGTAGGACACAGGATTCCTGCAAGATGGGAGTCAACTTTACTATTAATCATATGACTGGGAGGGTACAGGATAAAAAGTTCATGTAGATGGGAGTGGAAACCAATCAGGAAGATAAAATATAATATGTGACATGTGCTGCAATTTTGTAGTTTGTTTCCAATAAGCCTTCACTCTAATGCAAGTGAAAAGAACTACACTTCCCAGAAGCCAACTGTTATCTAAAAAAGGATAGGGATCAGATCAAAGAAAGTTCAATGTACTACCTAAAAATTAAAGAAGGGGGTGAAATGAGAGTGGTACAGGAGTGGGAGTCATCTTACCAGGAGTGGGATGGGACAAGATATTTATCCGTGGAAGGGGAATGGGACAGGAGTGAAAATCCACTCCCGTGTCACTGTCTAGTCCAGTGTTTCTCAAATTTTTTCATACCAAGGACCACTTATCCCCCCTCGAATCATACATGTGACAACTTGCTAGGGCTGCAACTAACGATTATTTTGGAAATGGGTTAATACGCCAATTATTTTTACGATTAAAATATACATTTCATTTCTTCATTTCCCTTTATTCAGAACAATTATTTTTCACAATGACAGTAACCAGAGTAAAAAAAGTGTACTTAGTCCCTCATAGTTTGGTGTTTTTTTAGAAAAAGGAAGAAAATGAACCTGAAAATCTGAGTATAACTACATTACTGATACAGCATTCCATAATGATTAAAATTTCCAGTATTTAAATACTTAAGTACTTAGATTAGATTAAATTACTCAACACTTTTATGGACCAATTTTTGTAGATTTTATCAAATTGTGTAGCAGCGAACAACTCACAGCCCCCCACCCTCTCTTTTCCCCGAATGTTCCATTAAAATAAACAATTTCCTCACGGTTGTTGAGGACCACTAGTGGGCGCTGGTGGACCACCAGTGGTCCGCGGACCACAATTTGAGAAACACTGCTCTAGTCCATGGCATGTTGTCTTAACTTGTAAATGTATCGTGGCCAGGCCTTAAAAAACAACAACAATCTTGTCTTGTTAGGATGTGAACTTCACAGTGTATAAAGGACTTCCTTTGACCTTAAGATGTAGGTAAATATTTTGGTCCTAATCTCAGAAGCCAGTCCTCACAAGTTGTTTTTAAAGGGGTTGATCATGATACAAATAAATAAATGATTTTGAATTTCCCCCTTTCTTTCCCCAAAATCTGGATAAATTCTGTGTGCATGCATTGTCCAATGTCAAAGCCAAAGCTACACCCTTGTTGTAAACTCTCTAGAAGAAGCACCAACCATACACACGTCTTCAGGCTTTAGTCAGCCTCTGTTTAGCTTCTCTACAGAGACCTCTCTGATGACATGTAGCTTCGCCTGATATTCAAAAAGCTGGTTGTTGCAGCCCATCAAATCATCTCCTGAGGAAATAAAGCATGTGTCGTTACATTCACAGATCTTCCACATGCATAATGATAGATCCTCTTCCTTCAACATCAACCTCCATTTGTTGAAGTATCATCATCCTGAAGTCTACCTCCGGGACTTCTTCGATGGCAAAGCATCCTCCGCTGTGATTGGCCTGGCATGCTTCCTGTTGCCGCCTGAGTGCTGTTGCCATGGTTTTGGCTGGGGCTGAGCTGAAGAGCTCGCTATAGCTCCATCTGTCTCGGGTGTCAGCTGCGTTGAAAAAATGCAAGCAATTCCACTCATTTTCTCACCGGGGGGTTGCATCCATCCTGCTGCCACTCCTCCGTCTCCACGCTGGCACACATCAACATGATTCCCCACGTGAAGTTCAGACACACAGCTCGACAGCAAAGAGGATTGTTGTGTGAGGTTGGATGTGCTTCATCAATTTAAAGGGGGGGAATAATGTTAGAGAAAGCTGAGCAGATTTTCTTGAGTCCTGCCAAAAGACCCAGGTGGAGTACTGGAGCATAAGGAGTGAAGACACAAATAAATAAAGCGGAGCTATTGTCAGCCTAAAAAAAGAAAGGAGGTCACTCATATTTGTAAATTGTTAAAGCAGCTTAAATTTCATAATTAAACTCCTCTGCAAAGCTGCAGCATCTTTTCAGTCACTTCCCTTTTATCTGTACAACAGATCCCAATAATCTTTTATTGCTGCAATCTTTCAACATCATTTTCTTTTCAGAAAACAGCAGGGCCAACACAGTCATAGCCAGGTAACAATGCTGCAGAATTGACTGTGCCCACTGAGGCGATGTCAGAGCACAGCCATGCTTAAAGGCATCTGGCTCGTTGCTTTTCCCACCTGAGATGAGCACAACTGTTAGTGTGGTCACTGGCCCTTAACCATCCCCCTGGAAGCAGCCTGTAGGTTTAGTAATTTCCTCAGGATGTTAAAGATTTTGTGCAAACATGTTGGTGTTGCCTTGTATGTTACAGACACAGCAAGAAAAAATGGACTTGAAAAAAACAGTCAGCTTCCAGCATGACCAAAAGCAGACATGACCATTAATTATTCTGACACTCGTCTTGAACTGGGACATCTTTGAGGTGAAGACTGGAAGACCCTGGGCTAAGTATTCTTACAGCATGTTGAGTAATAGTGTCTGATATTCCCCGGACCCCTCAGTGCAAGAGGCCTCCGGGGTCATCTGAGGGATCTCTGTCTTGCCGAAAATGTCACAGCTCATAGATATTGCATGGGCTTCAGCCTTTTGATGCTAATTGAATGTTACTGCTTACCCAGCGCCAACGTAAAGAGGAAGTGTGGGAGCAAAGGAGTGGGAGGCTGGAGAAAGAAATGTATAGAGAAATATTTGTATGTTAGCGAGGAAGAAAAGAGACCAGAGGTAAAGAGGAGGAAAAAACATGCATACAGCACCGCCTACGCATCGACTGGGTTTATAAAAGAAGAAGATGCTGTAAGAGTATGTGAATCTCACGCCTACAGACCACGTAGGGATCTTCAAGGCCAGCTGCAGGTGACATGATAGTGTAGAGACGAAAATAAGTTATGTGAGGTTTTATTTCCGTGTCTCAACCTATGGTGATGCTATGCTTCGAAGTGAAAATTTTAATTTGCTATTGGCACTTTATATTAAATAAGTTATGATGTTTCTGTTAGAATATTTGAGTTAGCAGCCCTGATGTTGGCCTTTGGTACATGGACTAGATGAATAATGCAGACACAGCATTGGACCATCATTGGAAAATCATGTTGCTGGGTTCAATGGGTGATAATGAATAATGTAAGCAAGCCATGACCCAAGTTATACTTTAATTAAGATTCATGATTTCTTAGAAGAGATTTTTTTTTATTAAGAGAGGCAGCAAATAATGAGATGAAACGGTGGGGGTGACTTACAGTAAATGGTCAAATAGGGTCAGTGTATAAGATGGACAGCACAGCCAGTGTCTAAAAGTGAAGCCAGAATTTTGAGCACTCCCCCTGGTGACAGGCTGCTGTCTAGCTTATAAAGCCTGCCTCTTTATTTTTTTTTTGCTCTTTTCTATATACAGCTGCTAATTTTGATCTAGATCCTTTAATTCTATTTATCACGGTCACAGAACATTAACTAAACCTGGCCATTGTACAAGAAGTTTGATTATTTTTGTTATGAGTTCTTTATTGATTGTTTATAAGTATTTTTTTCACTAAAATAGGTATCATAAGTTGTAAAACCTCATGGTATAATTAAGTATCATAAGTCTGAGAGGCAGAACTGTAATGTCCAAATATGTGGACACTGGGTCGTAAGAGGCTAAATTAAGTGGGAAATACTTTTGTTATATCTTTGTTGTTTTACAAAATAAACTGAAGTGCATCTAAATAGCACTATAAGGAATGTTTAAAAAAATACTGCCCCCTTTGTTGTAATACACAGAACAAGGGTCCAACAAGGGAGATTTTATACATTTTAGTCAGGATGTGTGCCCCATGTACAAAGGCTATAGTCCTGGTCACAGCAACAGCTAGTTTGTCTCCTTGTCACAACCCTTTGCTTTATATCTTTACACATGATCTGTCTTTTCAACTTCTTTTTTCTCATTAAAAAAGGCAGAAATGCTACAAATCATGGCGGAAAAAAAAGAAAATAAACAAAAAATGTGGTGTTCTGTTATGCCAGTTAGTTCTCATTGTGCATATTAAGGTCCAAGTTTTCATTTTTCTGCAATAAGTGAAGGCCATATTCATTTGATGCTAATAAAAGGATGTGATGTTGTGATAGCTAGCTCTGATGGTAAAAGCCCCTGCAGCATACTGGATGAGCAGAGCAGATAAGGAAATGAGAAAAATGTTACTATTACAAACACAGAAGTTACTAAATTTACCATAACTATGAGTTCCTGCAACAAGTCAACAAAAAATCTGTTCTGCTATTAACTTCACCAACCCCAGAGATCTTTGATACTTATAAGTGAAATAGGTGTCTTGATTAGCTACAGGGATGTCAGCCTTGTGGTTTCACAAGCCAGATCACTGATGGTTATCACCAGATCAATGTGGAAGCCCCAATTGTGACTTTTGTTTCACTTTTTACAATAAGAGTAGATGGGCATGTTTGGTCATATTTGAATACAGTGAAAGCGTGTATGTCTAACAAGGAGACCTTACCTCTCTGTATGCAGTGCCTGCTCCCTGACTGAGCTGATATCTGAAAGTTAAATAATCTCATTTATTCGTCAGTGTGATTTTTCCAACATAATCAACTCATCTCGATGTGTATACATTCCTTTTTTTGTGTGAACAAGTTACAAATTGAGTGTGACATTTTTCAAAGTGAAAGTTTGCTTGCCAAAGCTCTGTGGTGGGCAATCAATGTGATAACTTTAATCTAGTTTGGCGTTCCCTCATTACAGTTTCTTGTTATTCAGCCACCGACTGATGTAGGGATGAAAACATGTCTAAAATAAACTGAGGTTGGCTAATAAATCTGTGGAGCTTGAGTGCAAAAACTTCATTAAGTGCTGTGTCTAGGTCTAAATTTATCTAACAAGGAGGGCGTGGTATTTATGAAACCTAACCATGCTTTCTGAATTCAAGATGTGTCATTCTGTCCCTATCAGGTGTGCAAACATAGCCAAAAAGTTTTACTTGTTAGTCAGCACAGCTGTATGAACCAAGCTCAAGGTTTTTAAGAAATAGAGGATAAAAAACTGAGAGAAAAGACGGACTGGTGGCTCAACACAACAAATACAAGGCTGCAAAATTGCTCAGAAAGACAGATTTGAGTGTGATGCATTAAATCGATATCCTCTCATGGACACAACATATTTTTCCAGCCCGGTCAGAAAGAATAAACAACAATGCCATTTTTTTTTTCTGGGGGTGAGCAGACTGATAAGAAAAGAAAAACTCTGAAAATCCTCAAACTGTGTGAATTGAAGTGACGGTCTCATGCAGAGAAGCCACGGACTCAAAGCTGACAGCCTAACACCACCGACCAGCATGCAACCATTCACAGGCAGCCTGCTGCGTCTGAGGAACATTACTCCTCCCTTACTGTTCTCAGCCATGAACATAAAGCAAGCTGACCCTGAGTGGAGTCAGAACACGACTAGGCCTTCATCAGCTCGCCATTCGGCTGAGAGACAGCTGTTGATCGCACTGGGAGGTCCTAAATCGATTAGCCAGCCGAACACTGAGCTGCAGCGAATCTTTCCAAGTCCTCCTTAAAGTGTGTTTGTGTTTGCTGTGCCTGCTCTGGCTGGATTTGTCACATCTGAGTGCAGCTGCTGTTCTGTAAATCAGCGGTTGGCCCCGGGAGTCAGATGTTTAAGTGTTGTTCATTGGTGCATATAGAACAATCAGCTTAACACAGCGCTAAATCACCATTTATTTGCTTTTCTGGGATAACAGAGCAAATTCCTGTGCAAAGGTGTGCCAATATGTGTTGGCAGAATACTCTGACAAACTGCTGACCTGAGACCTGATAAACAGTTTGTTCTTTCAAAGCGACCTTCAAACATGACTTTAACAGAGTGTGTGTCTAGTTGTATGCCCATCAACTGCCAGCTCACCTTGAATGATGTTTCAAGACCCAAATAATATTGTTTTCTATGACTACGCACACACCAAAACTACCTGAGAAGAGTGGACTCTTGTTTTATGTCTCTCCTCCTGTTTTTGATACAAAAAGCAGACAAAACATACTTTTCTGATCTCGCTCCTTTTGGGCACTCCATCCTTTGATCCTCTCTGTGATCTTTGTCATCTTTTCTCACTATCACGCCACCTTTTCTCTCTGAACTACTTTGACACATCCTCAGTTGGAGCGAGAGCTGCCTAAACTTTCCTGACTTGCAGCATTTCACTTTGCCTCTGTTGTCTCGCATCTTCTCCTCATATCCATGCTGATCTCTCATCCAAGGACTGCACCGCTCTCACCCACAGTAGTTTACAAGTATGATTTTGATTGACAAGCTCCGCCAGACCCTGCCTCCTTCCACTGAAATTCTTTTTTCTAAAGACGTAGAAAACGGTTGCAACTGAATTGGAAAAAAATGTGGATATACAAATGTTTTCTTCCTCGTGTATGCATTTGATTAGTCATGCACTACATTTTTGTAATTTCCTAGAAATGTAAATTATTTTTTCCGGGACCTTTAGCAGATATGCGATTAAAATTTGATTAATAAGATAAAGTTATTAAAATTTCTGTAATTAATTTGATTATTTTTTATCGCCTGACAGCACTATTTGTAACATGTCATAGACAAAGAAACCTGCTTTCAAAAATGTATATAAAACAAATACGGTGATAGAAGCATTATTACCCCGGATTTAGACCCTAATTCATCCAGTTGTCCCTGTGGTCAAAAATCACCTTAAAAGTGAATGGAGTAAATGAAGCTGAACAGAAGTGTAAAGGTCATCACTGCTCACTTTTCTCTCAGGACTAGATGTGCCCCTGTCGTTGAGTGATCTGTACAAGTCAGTGTTGTGTGAAAGTCACCTTGGTGTTGTTGTTTCACTTAACCAAGCTCAAGTCAGCAGTAATCAAGGGAGCGCTTCATGCAGACAGGCATTTGTTAGCGTCCCAGCCAGGTCAGGATACCGCGGCTTTGCTGGGACAAGTCACAGGTTCTGTCAGTCTGAATAAGCCTGCCGTCCCTGCACAGGCTGAGCAGGCAGGCTGCTGGTCAGCTTGTATTAATTTCAGGGTGCAGCAGCGACTCACCGTGTCCATGCTTGTGACAATAGCAGAGCCCAGGTGTCTCATGGGAAGGCCCGCTGTCACTCCTGCCACAGAAATGTCCACACAGGAGGCTGAACATTTCTTTTTCTTTCTGTTTGGCTGAACCTGGCTCCACGGCGGTTCATTTCAAACAGCACTGGCATGTGAGCTCACCTGTCTGACTGTGTGTGAGAGACACAAAGCAGGATTGGTGGTGCTTGGCAGCTTCTGTGTTCACACAGGTTGAGGTGGCAGATGTGTCACATTGTGAGAGCAGCTACCGGCTTGGCAGCCAGGAGCCGTCTCACTGTGGCTGCATTTGGCACTTTTTTCTGTCTTTGTCTGTTCCCTCTGTGTGTGACTTTTTACACCCCTGATCTATCACTTTGCCACAAACTCAAACATCCCAATTAGCAGAAAGACACAGAAACAGCTTAAGTGCTCGCTCACACTGCAAACGTCAGAGTGTAACAACAGTGGAGAGGCCATTAGAAGTTTGAATTCAGCAGAGTGTGCAGAGGAGAAGCTGTTTTCACCCGTGGACTTCAATTAGAGCGGCCTGTGTGTCTGATGAAGAAACTGTACCTGAGTGCACAGCTCCACATTTAGAGCTTAATGTTGAGCAATAAAGTTTTCTTTTTGTCAGTTTTACTTTTAATCATAAAACTTGCTTGCAAAAGTCAACCAGACACTATTCTTTTTCTTCCATCTATTGTACTTGAGTGATTCGAACAGCTCAGTACATTCAGCATGATTTTCTTCCTCTTTTCAATTTGTCATTTCTCACTGCAGGATTAGACTACATTAAATAATCCCCTGAGAACTATTGGAGCACTTTTAAATGCAGTCAAGCCAAAATTACTGCAGCGCCAACAAAACCTGACAATAGAGGTGAAAGTCTTATTCCAAAAACCCTGCAGTCAAGCAAAGTTTGACTTTAATTTTGTCTTTATTAAAGTATATGCTCAGTGTGGAATTTCCTGCTTTTGAGAGACAGACATTTGTATTAGCCGTTGCTCTGATATCATCCCAAAACTTAGCCCATGAGGAGGGGGGATAACATTGCTTTGTAATGGTTCAATAATCAGAAATGCAATTAAGCACATAATAGCCTGATCAAAAACACATCTTTGAGATGAATACAGATGTTTGTATGAGGGAGTTAATATTCTTCAGCATTTTAGATAGCAGGTTTTTCTTGGATTGCCTTTATTTTAGAGGGACCTGAGGTAATTGTTACCCCAGTTACAGCACAATCAGTAAAACTATATATTCTGCAGATTAAGCTTACACCAGCACTGGTCATCTCCATATTAAAACACTTTTTTGTTAGTTAATGTTCTCTTTGAAGAAACACAGTTTCTTACTAGCAGTATTGAAAAGACCACTGTTGCCAAGGTGTACATTTGTTTTAGAGGCAAATTAGAGATTGGATCTCGTTCTCGGCACAAATTTTCTTGGTTCAAGACAAATTTCCACAGGATGTAAAGTGACAATGCAATGTATTCATTTGTAGTTATGTAGCACTTAAGTTTTAACTATTTCCACTGATACAAAATAATTCATAGAAAGAGTCCCCTCCAAAAACTAATGTTCATTATGTTGACAGTAATATGCAGCCATCCTATTTCTGACAGATGTGGAGCTGAGACACAAAAATTCAGCGTAGGGAAGATCGAGCGAGACAGGAAGTCATGACCGGACACGACCTAAAAACACCAAGTGACTTTCAAAATAGAACAGTCTGTGTCAAAATCAGTTCATATTTAGTTTGACTCCGATGTTAAAGTACATAATGAGCGGGGCCAGACCAGGAGTCAACATGTTTGAGGTTTTACAGCCCAACATGAATGAAGAGAGACTTACTAATGGAGTGGGAGGTGCAGGAACTCCTCGGTCTCATGACTGTCAATGACCGCAGCTTGTTGGACTGAACATGCAGCAAGTGTAAGTTGACAAACGCAGTCAAGACCCAGCGCAACAGAGTCGCACTGCAGATGTATCTGGTGTATTTGAGGCATAAGATTAACCAATTTTGGCCCTGATAACCTTGTTTTAAATTGTGGAATATTACCGGTGAATGCATTAAAGTAAGAATATTTCAAACCTCTAAGGTCCTCAAAAAAAGAGAAAAAAACTGTCATTGCAATAAATCAAAGTGTTGTGATTGGGGCTGTCAGTGTTGACGCATTAGTCATAAGATAAAGGTCCAAAAATAACACTTTCATTCTTTTAAAACCATGAGTACTTTGCATTTTGTGTTGGAGGGGATTTAACATCACCAAAGTACTTTGAGTTAGTACCTGCAAGCTAAGCATACAGGTGCAGTTAGTCAGACTGATGTCAGTAGGTCACAAAGAGCACTACTAAGAGTGTGAAACACCACAGATCTGTGAAAGTTAACAGCACACACTAAGAAGGTGGTAACTGAATACAGACTGAGGAGGTTTTTATAATCAATTTAAATTCTCTCTGTACACTCCAACACAGCACTCTGAATCCTCCCTGCAGCTGCCAGATCATCACACCTGACGTACTGAAAGGAGCACTGAGGGGTGGGGTCAAAAGTTTGAGAACTGGGAGACACATAAGATGAAGCTCGGTGAGATACCTTGAGCAAGTGCCAGACTCGGTGTCCATACTCTGTGGACAGAGTGCGAGGATATGGATGCTGCCAAAACACTGTTTGGCACCAAAAGAAAGCACTTCCCGGCCCCACTACACTGGCTCTTTGCCCAGTTCCCTGCTAGCCTTTGCTGGTTTCAGCCAGCTTCCACGCTTTGAAGCTGCAGGGATCTTTTTCTCCCTATGAACGTCTGAGACAAATCAAGACATGTTTCCCCCGCTGAGTTACAATACAGGTTAACTTGATCAATGCAATCACAGAGCTGGCGACAAATACACCAAGATGAGGCTCATTAAGGTTTGAATTAGTGTGAAACTTCAATGGGGAGCACCGTGATTGGCTCTGATTGGCTCTGATTGATATCATTATGAGAGCAGTGATTGTGAAGACGCAGCTCTTAGACAGTTGGCTGAAAAAATAAAATTCTCTTCGAAAGAAGAGAAAAGAAACCTTGACCTGATATGTGAGCAAGAAGCTGAGCGGGTGGTCGCCATGTGTTCAGTTCCTGACCGTAATGAAATGTCCTGCTGGAAGAAATTGGCCCAATCTCAGTCTCGAGAAAACAGTTTGGATGATGGAAAAGGAATTGGTGGCAAATGGGCTCAATGGGAGCGGAAACAGAGGTGGAATTGGTTCTGCAAAACTGGCATGCTCTGGCTTTCCTGATGTGGAGGAAGTAATGGACGTGACGCTTCCTGTTTGCTCCTGCCATGTAATTACAGGTTAATGATGAAATTCAACATTTCATATGTAATTTTTAGCACATTTACCAGCACTTTGGCAAACAAACAAATGCTTTATGTGCTTCACAGGGAAGTGGACACCACAGGGAGTCCAAAGATAAATATGAGTGGGTGATAAAAGAGAGAGGAGCCAAATAATATCTCTTTTTCATAAAGTTGTGGTTATTTTTACAGAATTTTCACAAAATTTTCTCCAAGTTCTGCTTTACAGGTCAAGATTAGGGATGCACCTATCAAACTTTTCTGATTCTGATACCAATACCGATACCAGTATCGATCTGGTAAGACTGGAAATGTTTTCGGTAGAGGCAAAAAGTGAGTATATGGAATTACTGAAGTTAATATTTATTTAAACTACGAAATATTTAGCTGTTTACCATCAAAACAATTCTTCAGAATGTACACGAGTTCTTTTCAAATGTCAAATTTTATAACCTGTTGACTGCTAATGCAACAAAAAACAAAGCAAGAGCATCAGAGGCAACATTTCTAATCAAGAAGCAAAGAGCGCTGGTGAAAAAAAAAAAAAAAAAAAAAAGGCAGAGAGCTGTTTGCCTGGAGCGACACCATGGATCTCTTCCCACTGATACTGATCGAGCCTTGAAGGGCTCTGATACACCAATAACCGATACCACCGATCAGTGTAGGTGCATCCAATTTCAAGATTTCTAACAAAGTTAATTTTAAAGCCAGTACAGTAGATGCACTTTCAAAAGAAAAAAAAAGAGGGATAAGAGCCCCAAACCACCCCTCTCACTTCAGTGAAAATTCAGGTCCCTTGGTGTTTGTCAGTTGGAGTTCATGAATTTATCATGATCAACAGTGTGCACAAATACTGGGATCAAATGCTTGTTTTATATTCTTGTGAAGTGTTGAACCCCTCTCATGTGTCAGAAATAAGTTTGAAAACCTCAACAGGAGGAAGAAGAAAAAGGTCTGTGTTTGGTTCCAGGGCTAAAAAGTAAAGAACTCAAGAACTAGTGATGAGAAGTCAACAAATGCGCTGGTTCCTGCTGCTGAGCATGTAAAAGGTTACTTTACTGTTCAACTTTGGAGGGAATGACAACTACCGATGTGACATGTTTTCCACGGTGAGTTCTGCTGACTTGATCTGATTGTAAATGTCTGCTGTAAAATGTAATCATACACATTCCTTTGAAGGAGATGACTGGCTTAACATTTTAGCGGAATAAAGTACAAAAAAATCACAGAGCTTGAAAAATCTGATCTCAACTGATGACACAGACATTAGGTGAATGCATTTGTTTGATGCTTTTTGAAAGGTAATTCGCTCCAGACTGTGTTCAGAAAGCAGCGTTTTTGGCATGTGAAGTGTTTTGGTCTGTTATACTTCTTATTGACTAAGTGTGTAGCAACATGTTTTGTTGTGTGCAGAAAATGCAAACGATATAGGAAGAGCAACAGCAGGAAGAATGCAATCCCCTATAATTATGCGGCCTACTGCTAGAAAAACTGACATTTTCATCTCTTAAAAACAGATGAAGAGATACATGCAAGAGTTGCTAAGGCTCAGTTTAACAACAAAACATTGTAACCAGAGCAACAATTCTCACCAATCAGTGCTCCCTCCTGACATCCTGAAAGTAAGTATCTTGAATTTTGTACGTCTGCATCATTATTTTGTTGTTCCTCTCCAAATTTTAATGAATAATGTCTTATAACTCAGTAAAGTCCCTCTTTTCTTTTCTTTTCTTTTCTTTCTACGTTTATTAACCATACACACACAAATGTAGTTGGGGAAAAAAAAGACAACTAGGTTGTAAACCTGAAACATAAACACACAAAACTCAAAATTAACTTAAATAAATTCACCTTCATCTGGAAACACAAATTCCTCCATAAACCCTTAAAAAAACTCATTCACTGACACATCATCCTAGTTCCAATGATAAATCTAAGAAAAATGAAACTTATCGATTAATAGCAGATGGCGAAAACCACGCCTACCCCATGGAAAGTTATACAAATCCAGCAACCTTAATGTCTGTTATTTGTGAGTAAATCACAAGAAAATTAATTTCTTATTTGTGCTCTTAACACTGAAGTACACTGCAGTAGAGCCTCTTTAAAATCCCCTGTTTACAGTGAAACTGAGACTCTCCAGAAACAGAAAACAGGTGCTACTTTCGGGGATCTAATGTGAATTACATGGTTCACCTTGCTGATTTTTCTTGAATGACACATTTTCTCATAGGAAATTCTGAAGCTGCTGATTGGACTGTAAACAGGAAGAATGAAAAAGGAACTGAAGGTAAATTATTGCTCACCAGAAATTCACAGAGGTTGGTCATCACACCCAGAGACACATGATAGTTGTCAGGTTCAGAATTAGGAAAAGTAAAAGTGAAGAAGTGAAGGGGTGGCAGTCTGAGGACATGCCCCATCGCTCAATTGGACGTATGATGCTCTGCTTTAGGACTGCTATGGACACAAACAGATAACAGGCCTTATCCAGGGAGATAGAGAGATGGACAATGTGACGAACTCTGCTTTGTTTATTTGTCAATGTAAATGTCTTTGACAAGAGAGATGCATTTTGGTACCATTTTGTTAATTGTTGGCAGAAATCAGACTTTTGCTGCAGTAATTACAAAAATGTACACTGTCACAATGGCTGCACTAGAAATTAGTTTCCCTCCAGCTGCACTACCAAATGGTCCAATTACGGCTTCAGAGCAGATAAATTACAGAAATACATCTTTCCTGTGACTGCAGCAGACTTTATTCTGAACTCAAAGATGAACAGAGAGTTTGCTGAGCGATGGCGCGCCCTGTTTACTGATTGAGACTGTCAGCGCTGGATCGAGTTAAGTCAGGTTTCTGCCCTGTCAAACACTTCCTCTTGTTAAGTGAATTCATCATTTTCATCTTAATGGGAACATTTGACTGACAGCTGTCAGCCAGAGTGGCGGGCTCATGTCAGAAAACACCGCAGTATTCATCACAGAGAGTAAGTAAGCGTGATGTGGGTCAGTGAGAGGCAGAGGAAGACGATGGGCAGGGGAACAAACTTTTTCTGTTTAGTTGGGAAACTTCCTATGTATGTAGGTCAATTAATCTGATTATTAATCCACAGAGATAATTTACAATAATGTCAATGATCTGATGTCCCTCTATTTAGACAAAACTTTCATGACTTCTGCTCAACATCACTGTCAATGTAATGGAGTCAACTGTTCCAAACTAACTGCAACCTTGCTTTAACGTTCATATTTCTTGTTCTGCTACTAAGTTTCTGGTTTAATCTCATAATGCTTACACTTGAACACATTTCCTATGTATTTCACCAGTTTTCTCCACTTGGCATCAGTGTTCTCCTCTTCTGTTGTTTTTTAATGGTGGTAAACAAACAAGTTTCAGATTGGCTACAGCCACCATTTAGAAGTTGCAAAACTGTAAGGCCAAAAGTTGTTGGAAAAATAAAATTACAATAAATTGCAGAATATATGACTCCATTCCTGGGCTCCTGTGGGGGAAAAAGTTAAATCTGTGTTCCTTCGTAAAGTTTTATTGCTTTGAGCAATGTGCAGTTTCTATGCAGATGTGCAGCTCTTTCTTGCAGCATTTGTTATTGCCACTGTGCCAACAACCCCTACAGTAGTTGGGCTAAGTCTACAGAAGTGTTGAAATTTCAATGCGAGTTTACTCAGACTTCTGTTTCCCTCTTATTCCGGTCACTTTATGTCTTAAACTGTTTTCTACTTAATCAAACCAGCACAGAACAATGTTATTTATTTAATAGCATACAACACTTTTCTTTAAATGCATAATTATGATCTATTGAGGGGGGGAAAGTGATAAAAAGTGGCACCATACTGGGTTGCCTCTCTCTTTGTATTTTATAAATGGAAATACACTACAGTTGGTTAGAAGGGCTCAGCTTATTTCTACAACTACTTGTGTATTTACAAATCATGACCCGTCCCTTTAAATCCCACTTCAGATTAAAAATATGACATTTATGTGCTGTATTTTACAACTTTCTTAAACTTTTTGTACCCCTTGAACAACTCTTAGAGTTTGTGTTGTTTTGCCTACAACTCCTAATGCTGCTGTCATGTTCAGGTCTACTCTGTGGCCTCTGTTGACCCTTTTAAAATACTCAGGACAGAAAGCTTATTCATTTAAACTGACCTCTGACCAGTTCTTGAAGTATTTTTTTTGGGTCTTTCAACTTTGTTATTGCTTTCTTTTAGTCAATTTGCTCATTGTGTTTTTTTCCTTTGTCTTGTTCTGAAGAATTTGTGAAGCACTTTGTGACCTTTGGGCAGTGAAAGGTGCTTTCCCACTTTATTATGTCACTTTCCAAAACCTAGCCTCACATTAGAGCCGACTGACTATGGTTATTTCAAAGGGAATGGGTAATTGCATTGTTTGGAGGTTTAAGTTTCTCAAAGATAAGTTTTTGTTGCATATTCCTCTTTTTTTCAATTGTTGAAAAGTGAACATATTTGTGATTTGGATGGATTCATGGACACATCATCTCAACCACTACAAAGTGTGCAGGGAAAATAAATACTACAGCAAAGATGCAGCGGGATAGAGAAAGCTTCTGCCAGACCAATCAACTTCAACAGAGCGATCTGATGAAGAGGAAGAAAAGGGGGAGGGAAGCAGAAAATGGGCTGAATGGGAGTATCTTATGACGGCATATAATGGCTGAGTGGCCTTGATCAGCAGCCCCTCTCTGTCTGCCACTAATGGAGTCATACATCGGCCATCTCTGGGAGTTAATCTGACCATCACCAGGAGGAAACCAAAGCAAAGTGCAATCTGCTTGCTGGACTGACGCTTTCCTATAACAGGAAATAGAAAAAGACTGATAAGAATTAGTTATTTTTTTTAGATTTTATCACTACCTATTCTGCTAATCGATTCCCCCCACCTCCTCATTTATTTCTACTCCCAGTATGATGTAGATCTTTGAAGGAAGAAAAGATCAGGATGTGTGATAAAGGGAAAAACTACATTTATTCTCAGCAGACTTGGATCACCTCAAACAATCGCTGATAGGATAAAAAGTTCTGTTTTTATAGCGTCTCAGATATCTTTTCCCCATTTATTCAATTTACGCAACAATAAAAAGGAAGCAAACATACATTTTCTTATTCTGTCTGCTTGTTTGTTTGTTGGCATTTCACCAACAAATAAAGGAATATGAATCAAACTTTATTTTGTCTTTATTTAATTTGCCTTAATGGTTCATTCTTAAGATTGGCTTTGACACGTGCAATATCATACTGATTGTTCAAAACAAAATCAGTAAAGAAAACCACAAAGATATTTCTTCAACTTCACTTTTTAGGGACAAAAAGAAAAGGGCCCTGCACCAATTCTTTGTGTTATTCTTTCATTGTGTTTTCAGTGAATATATAGACTTGTCACATGCGAGTCTGAGCCCTCACACATGCACGTTGGGTTTCATTTGTAACACATTTGTACAAACTAAATGTGACATGTACCACCTGGGCTCTGTCACCCTGTGATAAAATACCTTCCTGCAAAGATGGCAGCCGTCCTACTTTTCAGAAAAAAGAGCACCTCTTGGCTCTGAGCTGAGTTAATACCTGATCTCAAACCTCTCCACTTGGGAAAGGGCCCACAACTGTTGGCTTAAGCCTGCATGCGCATTAACCAATATATCAAACTCTTTTTCACCCCAGACTGTCAGAATGCGTTATAATCCTATTTTCAACCGTCTCAGGGTGATGGGTTCACTATCCCACAGCCACCAGCCAGCGTGAATACCTAATCCTTTTTGTAAAGTCAGCATTCATCTTCACCTGTACATTACCATGGACAGAAGGAAGCAGACGGAAGCAGAATACAGCGTGATATGAATGTCATGCACACACAGCAGCACTTTTTCCCTAAAATATGAAGAGGACAGGTTCCAACTAGTATTTAAATAGTCTGTGCAAGGACAGGAAATGACTAATGCTCCTTTCTACCTGAGCAACAACCATAAAAATATTAATGTGCAAGGTTCATAACTCCCACTAGGATAAAGCAGGCAAGGCTTGGAGGCTCCCCGGAGTAAAGAATCAAACTAATGACCCAAGTGGGGAAATTAAGACGCCTGCAAAGCAAATAATAAAGAGGAACTGTGCAAAGGAAAACAAGAAAAAGACAAATGAGAACTGTGTTAATATTAAAGGAGCATTTAAACACCAGGACTTGCTAAATACAGGAGACATCCCAGAGCTAAGAGTGATAAATGCTTAAACTGGAGCACAAAGAGGATATGAAAAAAGCACTGGGTTCAACAGAAATTAAAATCTCAGTAAAACATGGAGGAATTTAATAACTGTGACAGATCTACAATAAAAGTAGAAAAGTGGTGATTGTGTTGTATGATTTGGGTTGACATTGTGTTAGATTCAACTTAAAGTGCTTTAACCTTGGCTGTGCATGTGCTAGCACTGTGCAGCTTTAACTTTAAAATACTAAAATAAAGCAAAAAATCAAGACATTGAATACTTTCTATAATGAGCAAATATTGCACCCCACCAAAAATGCAGCAAATCGTCTCTAATCTTACAGATTTATGCACACAGTCCTCTCTTCTATAGACCACAAACATCAACTGAGTGTCAAGCCTCTAGGAATGTGACACAAAATATTAAAAATCTTGTGAAATATTAAAATTTAATGTGTCATTGAGCATTAATGAGAATCTGAGTGAAATATACATCCATAACTGTCAGCAGGACTTGTTTAAAAGCAGCTTATTTTACAGGTAGGCCCATTTTCAGGGCTGTGTGGGCCGGGCACCTTACGTGATTTAAATTGCGATTCTTTGATATTTACGATTCTTGCGACTTTTAGTTCGCTTTTTTTAACACCAGCCTATGTGAAAAACTTAAATGATGATGATAATGTCTACAGACTATATCAGGAGCCATATTTTCCCATAAAATACACAACACGAGAATCACAGAGAAATATTTCACCCTCTGCTGGAGAAAAGTGGTAACTTTTTCCAAACCAGTTTATAAAAAAATACTGAAATAAAGAATTTGAAATTAAAAAAAATAATAACTTGACTAAGAATCCTGATAATGATTTTGTTAAACAAAAAATCCTGGCATTTTTTTTTTTTTTATTTCTCCCCCACCCCTAACTGAAAATATTTCAAAAAAGGATGAAAGTTCAGCTGTAGTATTTCCTGGCACCATTAATTTTGTCAATTTTATTGTGAATATAGTAAAAAGATTTTGTGGTTTAAATGAAGGTGAAAAAAATATCATAGGTGCAATTGATTCTTCTGCCAATGTTTTAATGATAAGTTGAGGGTCTTTTGTCTCTAAAATATCATAAGAAAAATAAAATGAATACAGAGTTTCCAAAAGTATATAGATGATACTTTCAATTAGCTTATTAATCTAACAGTCACAATGAAGCTTTCACATTTTTGTTTTGCTGTCACATGGAGCAAGAAAAGAAGCTTGTGGTAACACTGGAGCCAAAGCAGAAGATTATCTTGGCTTCTCGCTTGATTAAAATAACAAATAATTCATATTATTTTGTTAGAAGCAGCTGAAAATGAATCCACATTTGATTAATCTGGCTCCGCTTTAGTACAAGAACTGTGCTGAGTGTGGAGATGCCAACAACTCCAAGTTCTTTTTAATTTTTGGAACAAAATGAAATATCTTTATCTATATCTTTAAATTATGACCAATATTTATTTTTTCGTCTGAATTTTCCACAAATGTTTTTTCTTCTACATTAAACAATAATTATATACAATGCATCACCACCACTTTGGCATTTGAAGCTTCTCACCTCTAGCACAGAGTGACATACGAATGGATTTTCACTGATCTAACATCCTGACATCCTGTACAGGTGTTTTCACATATTCATGCTTGTATGAGCTGTGACCTGTGTGTGTGTGTGAGTGTGTGTGTCAATCTGTCAATGCTTAGAAGAACATGTGCAGAGCGCACTTCAGTCCTTCCCTTGAAGTATAAAGCCGAGCGTGACCACAGAGATATTGTATTTCCTGCATGACCAGGCAGGCAGACTGTGAGCTCACACCCTGGGTTGTGACTGAAAGGCCAACAGTTGCAAGGCATAGTTGTAAAATACTCAGGATTGATTTTTTATTCAAGCTTTTGTTTTCCTGACCATCAGAGTGTGATCTGTGCCAGCCTTGACTAAATGAGATCTATGACTTCAATCAAACCTCCTGCAGAGATGATACTGGCTGCAGAAACATTCGATCTGTATGATGCAAGCTGCATGTCAGAGGAAAAGCAGTGAGACTTCAGAAGTCCTATGGCCAGATTCGACCATGCTGCTCGCTAAGCAGCAAACTGCACCATGGGATTGCGAGTATTAAAAGCATTTCATGCAGAGAATCAAATCAAATGGATGAAATCACAGCAGGAATCATAACACTGGCTGCCAATCAGCACAAAAAAAATCAATAGCAGCAGAGAGACTATTCTTGAATCTCATCCTTTCATAACTGAGGTGAAATGTACAATGAAATTCATAATAGTGGATAAAAAGTGTTGCAGGGGAGCAATATTTCAGACTGGAAACAGGATTATAATTTATCACTGGGGTGCAGATGGAAGCTTTCTTTGAAAAGAGCCCCAGAGACTTTCTGTGTGGATGCTTCTGCCTCATGCAGCAACGAGGGACTATGAGCTCAGATTCAAGATATGCGACAGTGAAAGAAGCCACTGTGAGGACTAAAAAGGAGGAAGAAATAAAAAGAGGGAAGAAATACGTCCTCGGAGACTTTGTTTTAAATGGTGGTGTTCTGGATGTGATCTCTCTGCCCTATCCTAGCAGAATCAGAGAGACTGTAAAAGAGGACTCAAAGTCCCCTGGACCTGTGAACACTAACTCTCCCACGGACACTCTGTCTGTGTCCCCTACTTCCCCCTGACACACACTGAAGCGTGGGTGGAGTTTGTGAGCTGACTATCCCAGAGCAGTCGCACTGTTCCTGCAGAACAGAGAGAAGGCAGAGTCTGGCTGGAGATGACAAAGAGTAATGCAACGATTAAGATAGAGAAGATAAAGGCAGAGGAAACAGAGGAACGAAAGGGGAGTGGTGGAAACTCACTGCTGCAAGTCATGACCACAACCTTGAAACAAACTATATCATTTCTTTCTCACAGCAGAAGGAGTATTATCGTTACATCTCCTGTGTCTAGACATGTCCTTTTGACTGACAACTGAAGGGCTCCTCAGCAGCAGAGTCTAGGCTACATTACCCAAAGCGAGCCAAAGGTCTGGCACTGTAGCTGTAATGATACATTAAAGTCAGGAAGGGGCTATTTGTTGGCAGGGAAGAGTTAGGAGAAGCTTGACAGGCGTTCATCCTCTCTGGTTATTCTTGCTCCCAAATCTCTGCTGGCATGACGGCTGAGATACCCAGCCCATTAGCTCTCATGCAACATGCAGAAAACAGACCAATTACAGCGTCCAAATGGGACGAGGATAAAGCTGAGTGCATCCTTCTGTTAAAACTACATGCATGTATTTGTAATGTGAGCTCTGTATAGAAGACGATAAACCAATAATTCTCCTGCACTGTTCCACATGCGTAGAGCTTCCTCCCGGGATGGAAGAAGAATGATAAATAAATACATTTCTTCAGGCTGCAAACTGGGAGATTTCATTTATTATTTCTCATGTAATTGATTACCGCAAGTAGGCTTTCTAACCTGGTGCACAATTAATGTGCTGCTTTTTATGTGCTTAATTAACAACCACTGCAGCTCCATGAAAAACACACTCAATTACGTCTGCCATTGAGGAACTGCGGCTGTTTGCGCTGTATGGCAGCATCGGGGACAGCACAGACACATTAATCAGGGAAAATGGAATTCAATAAGACAGACTAAGTCCTCTGGACCGAATCGTACTATTTTTCATATTGTTGTCATGCTGCCTCTGTGGCAATATCGCCGCTCAGGGTTCCCTCTTGACCCCGAAATTCACTTTGAATCAACTTTACTGTCAACAATGACTGCTGCTGTGCTCCGGCTTGTTTGTTCGGAGGCTGCGGCCGCCCCGTCTGCTCTCCGTGACACGGTGTTTGTGTTTGTGGAGTGTGGGACATCATATTCAATGTGCTGTACCTTTCATATTTGGTGAAGAGCGGGGTTGTTTTGTCTCCAAACAAAGATGTACAAACTGACAGTGGCACACACGTTTTATCGCCGCAGCTCATGTTTAGAGAGGTTGACACCCAAAGTGATTCCGGAGGGTTTTGTTTTGAATAGGAAACGGTTTTAGACACATTGTTTGCATTCAAAATACCTTCCTGACTGCATGAGCGACGGTTTGTGTTTGCAGCTTGAAAATAAAAGCTGTGTCAAAATTTCCATGTGTTGCTTTGTTCTTTTTGACTTAAAAGCTTTGGCTGGATTCCTGGTTTAACTTTTCTCTGGGTATCTTAGTAAAATCAGGGCTTTCAAATTTCTAAACTGCTCAATCAGTTATAAGCACATATCCAGTCAAATCTGTATCCATACAGAAGCTTGTTTCTCTTACTTTGCTCTAAAATAGTCTGCATGCATCACTGTGTCTTCCCACCTCTTCAGTGACAAATCAGCCACCAGTCTCACCACATACACAGACACTCCTTTTCCAGGAAGGCATCGATTGAAGCCAAAGCCATCAGGATCGATACTTTCCCTGTTAAAAGCCCGCTCTTGGGCCCTTTAAATAATGCTGCTCTGTGCACTGAGGCAATAACAGGACCACTTCTTACTAAATCAGATTCTTCTTATGTCTTTGAGGGCTGAAAAACACCCAAGAAGCCATTCAGTCCCTTAGGTTAAAGAGTAAAAAATAAGCTGAAAAACATTCCACTTTGTGGCTGCTGCCATTCAAAAGTAGTTAATGAAAACTTTAATTGTGTTCAAAAGTTTCTAACTTGGTCTTTTCTTCCTTTAATTGCTGATAGACAGCAGAGCACTGAAGCTTGGAAAAACGGCCAAACGTGTGAATGAAAGGGCCTGGATGCCACAAGGCTGACATCATTTCTTCCTTTAGAGCATAATGATCCTTGGGTGTTCATTTCTTTGGAGTCCTTCTGAATTGCATACCAGAAAAAAAAAGGACCAGAATCTCAGCAGTCTTTCAAAAAGCACTCATTGAAGTTGGGGCTCATTTGGGCCGGTGCCAAAGCCCTTACTGGCTGAGTCCAATTACCCCGACAGGAATGTGTGCTGCAAAAACAACTAATTGATTTTTTCAGTTGAGGGAAAAAACACTGACATACTGATTGAGAGGAAGTAAAGACACATCAAGAACTTAAAGTCCCACAAGTAAAAGCTTGTAGTCTCTTTTTTAGCGTTAAAACTAGTGCCATCAAGGGATATAGAAAATTAATCTAATTAATTTCAGGATTTATAATTAATTAATCTAATTAATCACATTTTAATCTCATATCTGCTTGAGGTCCCCAAATAAAGAATTTGAATTCCAAGACATTGTAAGTCTTGTCAATCATAATCATGCTTGTAAACTACTATGGGTGAGAGCGGTGCGCTCTTTGGATGAGAGCTAAGCATGGATATGAGGAGCAGATGTGAGATGACAGAGGCATAGCGAGACGCTGCAAGTTAGAAAAGTTCAGGCAGCTCATGCTCAAACTAAGAATGTATCACAGTACTTCAAAGAGAAAGAGCAGCGCAGTTGTGAGAAAAGACGACGGAAATCATGGTGTGGATCAAAAGATGTAGTGCCCGAGATGATACGATCAAAAAAAGTATTTTTGTCTGTTTTCTGGATGAAAAACAGGAAGAGAGACATCAAAGAAGAGACTCCACTCTTTTAAGATAGTTTTGGCATTCAAGATGCGTTGAAAATGGCTGGCAACCAGGGTGTTAATTTTTATAGTGCATTAATTTAATCAACGCGTGAAAGTGACAGCCCTAGTTAAAAAGTTATATAAGCATTGTAATTCAATTCAAAGCCTGGCCTGGAGTGAAATATGTTTAAAGTAATACCAGATGAGGATAACATGACGGATGGCAACAACTATGTTGTTCCTATAACGCGTGGTGTGCAACGAGGTGGCTGATGCAGTCACTGATGCTCAAACGTGACTTCAGTATGAACCAACATGGCAGGCGGCGGGGTAGTTGTCATGCTAAATGTAGCCATTTTTGACATCCGTTTGACTTGCTTGTAAAATGCTTGTTCATCAGCTGTATCTGTTGTGCTCCCAGTCCTCTGGGTTCTCCCCACACAGCAGGACATCTGACTCTTATTATTCAACATGCTCAAAATTTAGGATTTCAAACAAGAGCAGCAGGATTCACCTTCCAAGCAGAATGACACAAAAACACAACAAAACAAACAAACAAACAAAAAAAATGTGAGCAACACATTTAACAGAACCTCAGACATGCATGCACCTCTGTTACCACCCCTGAGGGAGGGTCAGAGGAAGAATAACTTTCCCCCAACATAACTCTCCCATGTGATGCACATTGCATGAGCTGGTTTCAGGTAAATACTTGTGGCTGAAATGCTACATGGAGGAAATAATGGTATCTTTAATTAAATCTCTTACCCATGATCCCAGCACGGCTGAAGCTCCTACAAACAAGCTGCTAGCTCATCGCTCAGTGACAGATTTATTCAGCGAGTGGGCTACTGTTAACAAACTGTGCAAGACCCTAACAAATATTAAATAAGCTGCACGCTCCAATGCATAGAACATCAGAGAAACTATAATGGAGGATGTGAGCTGCTGGTTATGAGATGTTGTTCTTACCAGTTGCCTCTTAATTCTATAATAAAACCTGAGAGATGTAAGAGTGGAGCGCAGCGCAGGCATTTTAACTCTGCACAAATGAGATTAAGTGTTTGTACACAGAGCAGAATGAGGGTTTCGGAGCGGGAGCTTTGCTTTCACGGCTAAACCTGCGGCGGGGACTTCAGAGCGGGCAGGTTACAGTGCGATTATGATGATCCCGCCTGATCTGAGGGAATGAAATTTCTTCCAGGACTACATTTTGGCTCCTCAGCAGAAGGAGACCAACAGATAAAAATGCAGAGGCAGCTTCTACACACACACACAGGCACAGGCACAGGATCTAACACATACGGACTAACACCAACAGGCTAGTGTGGGTCTAAGCACTGGCTAATTTAAACTTTCTGCAGTAATTTATTTCCTCAGACTCCAACTGTAGAGCTGCTGTGATGCCAGGAAAACAATATGAGCAATATGAAGTCTGTACAAAGATAAAATGTGTTAAAAAATGACTGATGGGAAAGAAAATATGGACATACCGTTAGGCACTGTGAACACAAAGTTTATCATCATCTAGACCAAATTACTTATAGCTTATAGCCCCAAAAAATAAGGTATGTTGAACTTGCAGCCACATGGTTATAAATCATGATAGTGAACTGACAAAGTTTGTACGCTGGAATTTAACAGGTATGACGGTGGTACTTTAGTCCAAATAGGCATTCTCTAATCCTGCCCAAATGTCTGTTGGCTAACACTATTTTCATACTTGGTGTCAGCTTTTCAATACTGAGCTGAAACAGCTATGTCTTAGATGCAAAAAAAACTCAAAATTCAAGACATAGTGTACAGGGCACAAACCAGCTTTTTTAAAACACCTTTTTTTTTAAAAAAAAAGTTAAATTTCATATAGATATCATGCAAACAGAACTGGATCTAAGCAGACTGGGGTCCCTTTTGGGTATTACACGTCACTTACTAATGTTGAGAACCTCATAGAAGCCCTCTTTGAAAGAACTAAAACTGAAAAATGAATTACTTTAAACTGTCCAGTAAGTGTGAATGCCTCAACCTAAATAATCTGTAGATATGTAAAAATATCACTTTCAAGGTCAAGCTTAGACGTCAACACTATTTGGCTGATTCATGGTACTAAGGCCATGTCCACATGTAGCCAGGTATTTTCAAAATGGATATCCCCTCTCTAGTTCGTTTTTAAAAATACTTTCGTTCACAAACAGTGTGCAAATGCACAGAGTGCAGCTGGAGGCATACCAAACCCATATTTGGTAAAGTTTTTCAGACATAAAACCAATACAAATGAGCCCCCGTCATTCAGCTGTGACATTTGAAAACCAAAAATTCTGTTTACCGGCATCTACGCAAAACCATGAAACCGGAGTTTTCCAAAATCTTCACTTTGGCTGGAGTTTTCAGAAAGCATTGGACTTAGTGATGTAAAGCTGGGGTTTCATGTGGATGACGGGTATACATATGAAGATATATACAGTTTCCCAAATACCCGGCTACTTGTGGACATGGCCTAAGGCTACTAGGTGAAACCCATGCTAAAATAGTTTGAATTATCATGTTGATGTTGACATTTGAGTTCTTACGAGCACCAACAATGGTGGCTTGGGGAAAAAGTTCCATATTTGGCCCATTCACAGTGTATAATGGTGGAACTGCACAGAACTTTTGTCTTAACTCTCTACCATTGTTTTTGTGTATTTCATCATACTAAAATATCCTTATTCGCATTGCATACAAAGTACAGCTGTGGCTACATTGGACTCTGTTGGCTTTGGGGTGTTTGATAATTATCTTTCTATACCAGATGGTGAGGTCAGAAGTTCACCAACTAGCTACAACTATTCATTATGTGTGTTAAATGAATGTGTGCGCCAAATATCATGGGGGGAACATCAGCTTGCACCAACTCACCAATGCAGCCATATTCAGCATGGCTGAAAACAAGCTGCATTTTATCACTTTAAAGGTCTCACAGTTTAGTGTTTGGTGTTGTGCCAAAGTAAACATATTTCTTCAACTCTAAAACTTATGTAGTTAGTTCCGTTTTGCTTTATATCACAGGGTGCACTACTTCTTCTACATTATTACAGCATAGACATGCTCAGTTCATCTTAGCAATAAATCCCTACCTACACCGACTCACCGTATATATCTCCTTCCTCAGCCAGACTTCATTTTCCCATTTTTCTCTGCCTCTCTGTGGGACTTATGTAAGAGGCAGCCAGAGCAATGGGGGGAAGGGTTTTCAAGAGAAGTACTGTACCCTTCAACTGGCAGGAGAGTATATCCCTGTCTCTCCCTAAAGGACAGCTGAAAATGATCCTCTCCTTGCACACTCGAATGAATATCAGCACCCTCTGCATCACTGGGGCTCAGATTTATTCAATTGACACCCCCATGCAGTGTAGAAATCACCTGGCATAAATTCACCCCTCACCTTTTTCTTTTGACAAACACAGCCACAGCAGGGGGGTGATTTAATTCCTCCGAAGCTGATGTGATGAAGAACTGAAACAAAGGACTCATATTGGCTGCATCAGCTTGAGCTCCAGTGATTGGACTTGTGCGGCTTGATGTGTGGGTTATGTTAAGAAACCGAAGAACTTTTTAATGATATGGAACACTTTTACTCGAAGAAAAACCAGAGCATGTGAAAAATGAAAATCTGGGCAGGACCTCCTGCAGGAGTCAGAAACAAAAATGAAGCAGAGAGTAAACCACTGTTCCCTGGAAGCAAGCTACAAAAACACACGCACAGCTTCATGGTGCTGACAAAAACAGGAGAAGAAGATGTAATTGTACCCAGGTGCCTCAGCAAAGAGTTTATTCCGAGTACATTCTGTGTCTGACTCAGTGGTCCATAATAGCACAGTGCAGGTGCATATTGCCTGCAGGTAGCCAGCATTTTGGTATCATTATGGCCACGGGCGAGTGGTGTAACTGCAGAAATCAGGTCAAATTAGAAGGCAGAGAGTTTCAGGGCCTGACATCAGCCATGACTCAGCAGATGACCTGTTTGTTTCTTTAAAAGCAGAGGTCTTTGTGTCTCTGACATGGTGTTGCAGAATCACATTGGACAGTACTATGTAATAAATTTGCTCAAAGGAAAAGTTGTCCTGGTACAAAGTGAAATATTAAATGAAAAAACACTTGAGGGCTTAAGGGCAAGACAGATTCCATCTGAAAAGTGTAAGGTGGCACAAGGTCTGGAGCAGAGGTGTCAAAAATTCCATTAAATAAGTCATACAGGACAGTCTTTTTTTCTGGAAACGTAGGATTCAGTATTGGTAGGTCATTTTGTGCCACTGTCCGGCTGTACGCAGGGTGCTGTATAATAAAAAAGCCTTTGGGGCAATGGTTGTCAGGTCCAAGTTGAAGAAGTGGTGCAATTTGTTGGCAGATTTTGTTGTCGCATTTTGGACCTGGCAATAACACTTCCACTTTAATTCTTGTCGACAATTCAGCTCTACAAAAAGATACTTGGTGCAACCCAATCAAACACCTGAACAGCATATGGGATGAATTATGGTGCAATATGATGCAAAACAGTGTGATCAATAAGATTTTTTGACATGATACAGTCAATAAGATACAATAAGATACGAATATGATACAACAGGATAAGACGCAATCAGTGAGACATGATCAATATAATACGGTGGTACTCAGATAAGATATGATACTATACAACACGATAAGATAAATAATGACAACACGATGTACATCAAGATACAATAAGGTATGGTATGGTGTGATATAGTATGGTAGGGCATAAAACTATAAACTGCAGAACAAATTTAAATACTAGAAAAGCACTCGGAGAGCGCAGACCTCTGCAAAGCATATTGTGATTGTCACGCAACGCTTTAGTCCTACTTTAATGTTATACTCCCTTTCAGCAGACTGTCTGCTACAATTTGTTGTTAGTTGCAGGTTTGTACAATAATTTGTTACCTGACAGTGTTAGAAATTATAATTACCCAGAACATATTTCTTATTCCGGATCTTAGTATCCAAAATATTGCCAGGATCTGGATCGCACTTTTACATCTGTGAGAATTCATCGTGACCTTGTCTTGTATTGTTTTGCAAAGCAATCCGACCATTTATAGTGATATTATATATGCATATGGTGAAAACAGCCCTATCTCACAATGATAAAGAATCCTTTGAAAAAATCCTGGATCCAGACGGTGATCCAGATCACCTCCGAAATTTAAATCACTTCACTCTTATCCCATTTGGAACATTTCCTGAAAATTTCATCAAGATCTGTTTGTTACTTTTTGAGTTATTTTGATTACAGACAAACAAACAGACATACTCTCCCAAAAACATAACCTCCTTGGCAGAGGTAATGAGATGCGGGTGAGGTCATCAACAACGTTACATTGACGTATCAAAACTTTGTCCAACCCCCCTCAACAGACTGTTTGCAAGGCTGCATGACATGATCTCACAATCTGTTTTTTAAACTATGAAAGTGCACCATCATGACAAAAACAGGTGGCAACAAAAACCCCTGGTGATCCTCAACATCAAAAACATCACAGCCAGCCTTTCTGTGCCACCCCACCAACTTCAGTGTTGCCAAGATTTAAGTCTCTGGCAAGTAAAGCAAAATCTTCAAACAAGTAGAGCAAGAAAAAAGCCTCAGTATGCCTTTCAGAGAGGAAGATTCACAAGCCTCACCTATCATCAAAACTAAGCCAAGAGGGCTGAGTACTCATTTAAAGTTTAAATATGTCAACTACAATGTTTAAATCATATTGTCTCTAAGAAAATACAGACAAGAATTAATAATTAAAGATATCTCAGAGTAACCTATTTTGAATTCAGCTGCATGACTACAGGAAACACCTGGGAGTAGGAAATCTCTTCAAGCAGGCACATGAACAGAGGCAGTTCATTTTCATATTCTCCCTGCGTATCAGATGGTGATTGAGTCTTAAGACACACTGGTCCACATTAGCTGTGTTATGAATATCAATTTGCTCTGCATGATCTCCTCAAGCAGGCGAGAAAAGGTCAAATCATTCAGTGTTTAGAACAAACTTTGTTCCCCTGTTAATGCATGCAGCGCACTCTGCAAACTAACATGACACTTTCCCTGGGCCCTTAATGATGTGACTTAATGATGCGACAGAGGGAAAAACATCCAAATGAAGATGCTGTCATCTCCCACAGGAATTTACAATTTACTGCATTTTTTCTCAATGATATTTAAATTGTTTCTGTGTGAGTGCTCTCCTGTGTTTTGACCCAAAATAAAACCATACCAGGAGACAGAAATGGGTCAGCCAATTAGAGGGAAAACAACATAGACTTGCAAACCAAAGAACCCCTCGCCCACCAAAGTCCCTTCATAATAAAACAACAAAAAATGTGGTGCTTACATGATGCAACTGAGTTTACAAAAGAGATCAAATGGAACAAAAAGAAAAAGAAAGTTTGGGAACTTTGTGAGAAGATGATGTCAAAAAACTTCAGTGTGCAGTTACTGTGCTCCCAAGTAGAAAAGGTCACATTTTCTGCCCTTTTGTTCCACATGTTCAGGGTTTAAACAGAACAGGAGAGAGCAGAAACTAGTTATTTGCTTGAATTGAATTGACCCAGAATAGAAATGAGGAGGTAACGGGGTAAGTAAAGGTGTTTATTTCTTCTCAAGGAGAAGCACATTCACCTCTCAGAAAAACATATGCCGTGTTTTGAGTAGCTGTTTTCGAGCAGAGAGTTTATTTTTGGAATAAGTGCTTTGACCTTTATTTGCTGGCTTGACGAGATTTAGCAAAGTGAAATAAGGTTCATGGCGTGCCTGCTACCAATGATAGAAATTATGGCTCCTAATCTTTTTTTTTGCCTTCAGCAGGAAGAGAAAACTATCTTTTTCTCAAGCTCCTTTCTGTATTTCCCCCTTCTTTATGCATTCACCATTTTTATCACACACTCTACTTTGCATTCTCTTTATTTCCCTTACTTTGTCTAGCCTGCTTTTACTTCTTGGCCCATTTGCCTCCAGATTTCCCTCAACTGACACCATCTTCTAGTCTGCTTTCTTACTTTAGACTTTACAAATCAAATCAAATGATTTGTAAGATATGATGAGGATGATTGACATGAGGAGTCTTAGGCCCTTACCCCCTAAAACCTCAACGGTTTTAGGGGGTAAGGCAAAAGTTTTGTTGCGTTTCGGCCTCACGTTTACACGGAAAATGGTGTTTCAGCAGACCTAAAACTCAAACTTTTAAAAACGGCCTCCAAAGTGGGATTTTTCTGAAACACTGCTGACACAGTTGCCATGTAAACAGTAAGCCGGTGTTTTCAGTGAAAACGCTGACGTCACACTCCGCTTCGCACGAGCACATACAACAGGACAACAGTACCGTTGATACGATCGTTGCGAACTACCATGTTGTTCTTGTGCTACTAAATCTGCTGAATCTGCTGACTGTCTTTAAACAAAATGTGCATCTGTTGCTCCACTTTTGCACTTCGTATTCCCCAATAGAAAGAAAAGTGGCTTCTGGACAAGACGGTTATAGCGCAGACTACAGGCCTAGCATGCTTACTACAACGTTTTCAGTCCCTCAGCGTTTCTGTGTAAATGCAGAATTTTCTTTCAGATGAGACGTTGTAGTGTAAATGGGGCCTTAAGGTTTTACCCCAGACAAGAGCTAGACTTTTAAAACCCTTTTCTTCAAATACAAATTAAATCTGCTCTGGTCATGTTCTGTTTATTGACAAAAAAAGTGTCTGACAGTAAATGCAAAAAGTCTTTGGTTTGCTGCATCTTTCTCTCCTGTATCAGATACAGCAGCTTATCCCAGTAGTGACGCAGATTTAATTTAGGTATCTTATATTATTTAATTTCCCTTTTAAGAGGTAATTTCTTGTCCACTCTTTTTATTACTCTTTTTATCGCTCATTGATTTTAAGTGTCTTTCAAATGCCTTTGAAAAGCAGTGTGAGATATACTCCATAAATGAAACAACTTTGGCTTTTTTTTTTTTTTTGTACATTGTGCTGATTATCTGAAACAACTCAGCTTTAGATCTATTCAGTATTCTGTGCTCATCTCAGGCTGGAGCCAAGCTCAGGCTCTTTAAGTGTACAGCTGGGGCTGACAGCTGTCTGTCATCCCTTACTGCAGCACCGTGCTCTCCCATAACAGCAGGAGAGCTGCAGTGGCAAACTTTTTGAAATATAGAGGGAAAATATTCCACACTGCACCTGGCTGATGGACTGTCAGTGCATGGCAAAGCAACCAGCAGTCTGTTCCTGGAAATATTGTCACCTTAAAGGGACCAATCATCCTCTTTTGACATTTTTCTGTAAATAAGGTATTTTTCTTAGTCCTTCCACTGGTGTTATTATTTATTTTTGTATGGTGCTTTACAACTGAGCTGCTCATTCAACCGTTCACACTGTCAACAGCAAGCGCCATGGTTCAGGCCTCACTACCATAGGGTTTTATAAAGTTTAGAGGCTTGCCCAAGGTCTTTTTTAAACTTGTGGATTAGAGGCGTCAGCTATCAAAACATTTTTGTCTGTGATTAGATAACTGCTAAGTCACATCTGGCCTATATTGGTAAAGTTGTTGGCTAAATATTTCCATTCCATATGCTGGTTAAAGATATGACTGTACCACAAAGATTAGTGGGGCCACTGGTTAAGCTCAGCTGATAGAATAAGTGTCATATGTACAGTCGTAGGTTTCGGTCATAGACTTAAGGAAAAATGGACGTCATCTCGCTTGGCTCGGTGAGAAGTTGCCACAAAAACTGCGTCCCCTGGCTGCAGTATAAGTCAAAAGTTATGTCTCTCCAATGTTTCCAGAAGAGCTGTGGCCAACTGTGAAAATAAAATCTCGTACAAATGTTTTTCACAACTGTATGCTGTATTTGGCTGCATTTTGTTCAAGTCCTCTTTTATCTGTTTCTTTTTCACTAGTTATTACATGTTGAAAATGATGTTTCACGCAGGGGAAGGATACCAAATTAGCTACTTCTATAGATACTGACTGAATTCTGTCAAAAGTACCAGGTACCTATTCACATAAACCAAAAGGTACCATGTTTAGGTACCTAAATGCACCCTTGTGACTGTGAGGGAGTGGAAGAGTAGGCGATTTTGCATACTGGGCATGAACACAGCATTGTAAGGCAATATATTGAAAAATAAATATGTTATATAAACATACACATAAACACAAAAAATTACCTAAAATTGGTACCTTTGAGTACCGGTACCTATTGTAAGGTATCTGGCATCAGTGCAGTATTGTCTCAAATGTGAAAGGGACCCATCCCTAGTTTCACGTCATGTTTAACGATAACCATTCTTGTGTACTTTTTTGGGGAATAGTAAGATCTATTGGGAGGGAGAGCCAAAAAGAGAAAAGACTCTCGGGGAAAAAAAAAAAAAGTTACCTGGCTTCACTCAGATTCTCTCATAGCCTCTACTGCGCAGACTCCAGCTACACAATGGCGGCCCCTTTGATGGAGTATTATGGCTTCAAAACCATGCAATGACAAAAGGCAGCGCCATCTATTCTATTAATAGTCCATACTACTAGGTTTTGTTTTCTCAAAATGAAATGAAAATTTGTGCAATATATGTTTTGGACCCCAGATCTGGCTATGTACCATGCTCATTTAAGGACATTCTACAATCTGTGATGTCACAAATTGAGTTAATTGTGTGTCCGTCCCCCAAAAGCTGTTCATAGCAGTCTCATCCTGGGATTACCTGAACAAACATTAACTTCTAAATTTAAAACTTGGCCCACCTTTTGTGTTGACCTACACCACTTTAATGTAATCATTGGTAAAATATGAAAAATGCAAAATGACTGCTCTTGAAAATTACCAGAAACCTAGACTGTTTGAAAAAGTGTAGTTTTGCCCCTGGAGAAATGTTAAAGTGGAGCCCCTTTGCCAAAAAGCAGTGCAGTGGTGAAATGGTTCTACAGTGTTATCTATCTTAACAAATCATCTCACACCAGTACAACAGCACATCATAATTCCAGTCATGCAAAAGGACACTGAGATAAAGTTTCTGATTTTCATTATGATATTCTCAGAAGTTGTCACTGTGAGTGCATAAATCTGTCGACTATCTCCACAACTCTGACAGATTGGTATTTTTTAACTTCCTTTAAATTATCTAATCAAAGCCAAAGAATGAGATATGAATCATTATGAAAAGAGGAATGAAGTGAAGTTAAGACAACTAAGTCTTCAGGATTATCTCCGTGGAGCAATCTTCTAAACTGTCTAAATAATGTCTCTCCTGCATTTAAAGGGAACTTTTAGAGCTCAGCTGTTAAAGCAAAATGTTGGCTGAAGTTACAATAAGAAACTAAGTGTGAGAAATTAAAAAGTTCCAGAGCATTTAATGGGGAGATGAAGTTAACAAATCTTCTGCTGAGTGTCATGTTTTGTTAAAAGGAATCAAATGGAAGCTAAATTAGAATGTGTTTTACTGGACTGTGAAACATGGATTTATTTAATGTTATTCCATTCATCTGAAAGCATTTTTCAGCTTCTTTATTCTGATTAAAAGAGAAACCCAGGATGTCATACTGACATTGAAGTGAGCAGCGCTGTATGAAGAGGGAGTGCCTCTACAGGGTATCTGCCTTTCTCCTATCTTTATATTCTCTCTGTATCTGTCCTCCTATCGTCTGTATCACCTTCTCTTGCACTCTCACATTTTCTGATCAGCATATGAACGCACATCTTCTCCCTTCCTCCCCTCCCCTGATCCCCTCCCCTCTCCTCCCTTCCTCTCACTTCATCTCATCTTTCCTCTCACTGATGAGCATATGAACACACGTCTCTCTTCTCCTCCGCCGGCTGCTGCCTCCCTCTCCTCCTGCTGCTTCAGCTCAGCCTACAGGCAATTTTCACACAAGGCTGATTGAATTCATTCCCTCTCTCCTCTCTTCCCCTGATTCTTTTCACTCTTCTCTGTTCCTGCAAGGGGAAGAGGATGAGACAACAAGGTCTTACCACCACACACATTTACATGCAAATAAATGGACACGGATAAATGAAACACACACCACGCGCTCACATGACTGCTGGGGAGGAATTGAGGTCGAGATGACATACAGATACATATTTTCCAATGAAGAGGTGCAGAGAGGAGCTATACAAATGCACACAGACCTGAAAAGACGTGCATGCTAATGCACATGCTGTGTATGTACAGAAACAAATATGTGAACTGCACACAGACTGACTCAAGAGATGATCTGGTGACAAACACACAGAAGCTTATATGAGGATTTGTTTGTCTCAGTAGTTAACTCTGCCTCTCTTAATGGATAATTAGGGATTATTGGACATTTAGTCAAAATCCAGCAAACTGAGCACAAAACCTCTGCTGAGCTGAACAAACTGCATACACATAAAACTGGAAACAATAACATTTGCTGATGACACATGCGGCTCCAGGGGGCACATGAATTTTTTTTGTGTGAAACACCTCAGGCAAACTTTGACATGCCAGTTTGTGACATAACTAAATCTGTCCCAAATTTAATCAGTACAACGATAAAAAATTGTTGGCATCTCAACTTTAACGGCTGCTTTTAGCTTGCTAAAAATTAGCCTTCATTCACACCTTTTGATGCACTTCATCACCACATTATGTGTATGCGTTTTACTCACATACTAACGATTTGACCAAGGCGCTTAGTATTAATTGAATTAATTAGACATATCTTATCATGCTGGAGAGAAATTGGGGTCTTCTTTTAGAGACATTTGATGTTGCAGCCTCAGTGAAGAGAGTGAAGAGATGGGTGTAAAAAGGCCAGAGAGCCAGGAAGGTGAGCAAGTTCAAAATCCTGACCCCAGGTAAAGCCTAAGTGGTTGTGTTATTTTTCACTGAAATGTTGGAATTCTTGATCTGCAGTGGGTGCTCCTGATTTTTTGCTGGTGGTTATATTTTTCTGAGGTTCACAGCAGCACTGCTACAAAATATAAATGCTGACTAGCAAGCTAAGTTATTGACACTTAGGAGTTAGCCAACTGTTTGTGTTGTGACATATTCTTATACACTAGCTTGTTTGTGATCAGTGAGGCAGTTTAAGTGGAATCAAAAAGAAAGAAATGTTTTGATTACTTGGGATGAATAAATAATCAACTAACTGATGAAAAGACTATATTCCTTTATCCTCTACTGACATCATGCTCAGAGTGAAACTCTCTATTATGTGATTTTACTTACTGCTACACCCAGTGTCATTTATGAAATAACCCTTGATATTGTGACAAATTGTGGCAATTCAGCCCATTTAAGTTACAAAACATATTTGACAACCCATTAGCTAACATCGAAGCACCGCTAACACTAGCATTTAGCTACTTCCTGGTAAATGACCACATTTAAAAATCACAGATACGATGGAAAAGGTGAAAGGTTTGGATAATCTAAGTGATTATTTCATATCTGTAGGGATGGGAATCGATAAGATTTTATCAATACCAATTCTGTAACGATTCCCTTATCGATTCCAGCAAATTTTGCATGTGGGCAAATGGTCTGATTTTCGGTGGCAACAATGCCAAACATACATCCCGGTATAGATAACTGCTTCTGCAAGTTGCTGGTGTTTCCACTCACTTACCGTTGTGCAGTAGGTGTAATTAAGATTAAGCCACAATTCTGACGCTTCTGAACCCTGTCAATTGAATGGAATTGATAAGAGAATTGATTAGCAAAAAGATTAATGGTATCAATTCTTTGATGGAACTGTAAACGATTCTCAACTGGAATTGGTTTTCGATTCCCATCCCTACATATCTGACAACAAATGTTAGTGTTGGCGCCTTTTTTTTTCTTTTACATCAAAGCATGCCCGTTCAAGCAGACAAGGGGTGCACCTCTATGAAATTTTGGCCTGTACCTATATCGGATATTAAATTTGCTGTTATAGCCGATAACCAATATTTACCGGTATCAATATTGGTAAAAAAAAAAAAAAAAAAAGAGGTAGTTCAGAAAAAAAGAGCATTGCGATCATGAGAAAAGACGACCATAGAGAGGATCAAAGAATGGAGCGCCCGGGATGAACGTGATCAAAAAAGTATGTTTTGTCTGTTTTTTGGATCAAAAACAAGAAGAGAGACAGGTAAGAAGAGGGTTCAGTCTTCTTGGGTAGTTTTAGTGTTTACACAGTCATAAAAAAACATTATTTGGGTCTTGAAAGATCGTTCAAGATGCTCTGAAAATGACCGACAGCTAATGCGTAAATATCGGCCCACTTTACACATAATCATCTGATATGTTAAAAAAAATGACCAAAATTGATTGATACCGATATTGATACTGATATATCGTGCACCCCTGAAGCAGACATTGATGTTATGGTTAAAAGCGACCCCTTTGAGTGCTGATTTTGAGCATGTTACTTAGAAACCACATTTGATTGCCAGTAAACAAGGTCATACTTAGGTTCCAGAAATTTCCTCTGTAATATATATCTCTCAAGCCTCAAGTACTATACTTGAACATTGTACCTTTTGCTACTTCATGTGATGTAAAAACTTGACCCAACTAGACAATATGTGTCAAATATGTAACTGGTGAAAGAATAGTCAAATTGGTGTCAAGGTCATTCCAATCAGCTGATATTAAAATGATTTCTGACTTTTCATCAACAAACAATTATATGAGTAATATTAGTTGCTCTTCCATCCATGGATAAAAGGCTACACAACTAGGCTCATCAAAGAAAGACATAACACCTGCAGTTCTGTAAATTGCCACTTGTGTGGAAACCATTTGGCCGGGGCCGGGAGTGCGGGACGAGAGATGATGAAAGAGCAGCGAAAGGAGTAGCAGCGACACCAGCCAGAGCCGTTTGAACAAGACGTTTAACCTGGGGACCGCTTCCATAAAGACTAACCATGATGCTTCTGGGGCTCTAAGAAAACACATATAAAAACAACACACACAAAAATGCCTACACACAAAAACGCCCTCCCACCACACACACACACACACACACAAGGTGAAAACAACAGGAGGTTATTAATGGTCAGGTGCTGTTCCTATTTTGCTCCAAGCACTTCACTTTCAAACTCCATCCCACAAGGAGCCATAATCATCACCGCTACCCGGCAATCATTTACAGCGGCACCAGCTGCCCAATGTCCCCTGGTCAAACTGGATTCACAATCTAGTAATACTCTCCCAAACTGTATCTTGGGTGATTTAAGTCTGAGCAGCAGCAGCAACAGACCTTCAATCTGTCTGTTCCGTCATTGGGATGGAGCTGCAGACTCTCAGGAAACAACCCTAATGGGGGAATAGAGAGGAGGGGATCTGGTAGCTATAAATCTTGCTCTCTCAGGGACCCTACACAGAAAAAACACACAAGTGAGGCATGTGATGGATAACAGTGCCAAGCTTGAGGGTGCTGATACATCCGTCAGGAAACCAAGGTGGTGTGCTCTATCTCATGAGGAATATTGTATACTGTAATGTGCAAAAAATCAAATGTAGGGAAATAATGAGAGGAAAGAGGCTGCAGTCATCAGATACAAAAGAAGTATGATGGAAGTAGGAAGATTGAGTAAAAAAATAAAAGAAGCAGGAGCTTTTGGAGATGGATTTTTCAAATTTTCATGCATTTGCAAACCCAACTTGTAATTCTTCATCCATTCAGAAAGCTATCTTCCGTTCTGCAACAAGAAATATGAAGCCAGGAAGTTGTTTTTTGCAACAGTTGCAGTGCAAGATTTCTTTGATACATACACGGCAGTAATTTAGCAATACTTTGACTAAGTTTAAGAAAGTGCAAAGAAACTACTCAACCATTTTTGCAAAACTCCTGCCAAGGTCTCATCTCCATTCTCTTTCTTCCTCTCTGTGACTGGTAAAATGCATTAAGTCAAGCTTGGGTCCTTTGACAACACCAGTGATGATAAATCTCACCCAAGGTGTCATAAAGACATGAATTATTTCCTGACTCTGGAAATTGATGCAGAATGACAGTCTCCAAAACTGTCCACTAAATTAGGACATAAAGTAGAGGTGTGAAAGCACTGAAGCAAAGCAAGAAAAAAAGAGTGTAAAGGTGTTGAAGGTTGCTGTCGTATGAAATTTAGCATGCATTCATGTCCTTGTGTGACATGTGAAGATATGAGCAAACTTCTTTCATTCTTTTCAGTCAGCAAATGCATTATCAATGCCTTATGTAGAAGTTTCCATGCACCACTGGATTAAAAAGAAGAACCCTTTCTGCACGGGATTTAATGGCACACAAATGTGGAATAGTGGATTCAACAATATATTCTGCTCTTGGGCAATATATTCATATTTCACTCATGCACCAGCAGTGGACAATTTTATGTCTCCCTCCCCTCAACTCGCTCGGTCTGCAAATCAATGTCCATTAAGAGACTTGAGTGTTCATATGTCACAGAATACGCTCTCCATTAACTTGGCTCCATCTTCTTCTATGGAGCTGCATTCAACACACTTCCAGTGCAGAGTATGCAGAGTGTTTGCTCCAGGAGGCTGCCACAGGCAGATGCTCATTACGATGACATGTTGACCTCCGGTGACTTCACAATGCACTGATAATGAACTGGACCATTTGGGCCGTGTGGTTGTCACAGGCCATTTCCAAACCTTTATTTATCCAGCCAAGGTTTACTGGACACTCACACTTCTTCACTGACAAGGCCGAGCTTCTCACTCATAAAGTTTCACAGCTTCACACCTGGCAGCCGTTCATGGTAACTACAAGCCTTTACATTGAGCAGCTTCACTGGAGCGACTGAAGCTTCTTCAAGGATAAAACTAGGTACTTCTTCAAGCAGAGAGAAGTAATTCTCATTCAGTCTGCCTCCAAAATTAAAACAAATGACCCTCCTTTCCTGAGTTTTATTTCCTCCATGCTTTCTAAATATAACAACAACACTGGATAGCGGGTTTGAGCAAAAACTTTGATGTTTTCCCCCAGTTTTAAAATTACCTTGAGGTTATGTTTTCCGTTTCACAAGTATGGAAAAACTACAAACATGATCTGCATGCATCTTGGTTGAAGGGTGTAGTATGGTGCAAGAAATAACCCAGGAAAGTTAGGTTTCAATGAAAAGCCTACTAATAAACAAGAAAAATACCAAATCTCACACATGAATAAGGCCTTAATGGAAATCTGTGAAACAAGGAAAAATAGCCTCACATTTTAGCCAGACAGACATCAAGGCGCCTTTTCATAAACCAACGATATAAAACAATAACTGAAGCTTAAATAAAGTAGGAATTCTAGCAAGAGTCCGGTCTTATAATAAACATTGTGTTAAAGAATAAAGACCTGTTTCCATTAACAGGATTTTCTTTTGGCACTGGAAGCACACACAGACTTAACTTTCAGCCCACTACTCGTCAAAGCGTACTGTTGCGGACTTATGATAGCTGTTCTGTTGCACTAAGTGTTTTATTCTTGAATGAAATTTGCAAAAACTGTGCAAATAAAGGTAATTTGACACTTCTGTCAACATATGTTGTTGACAAAGATACCAAATACAGCAAACGTTGCAAAGCTGGCATTTTTGTCCATGGGGAGCTAAAACGTTGAAAATACTGAGCTACATTGGTCTTGCACAAAACAGTCTTTGGTAGAACCAGGCCCTTGAGTACTGCAAGTTGCATTATCTATTTAATTGTATTGTTTTGTTCCAATACATATTTCAATTCTGTCAGTTTCACAATGTTCGTCTAATAGCTAAGTACAAATTTTGAACTTATAGTGGTCAAAACACTTATACTAAACTGTATTACACCATAGAAGAAGCTGAGATACAGCTATCTCTGGAGCTATTATTGAAGCAAAATTGCTTGTTTGTGTGTAAATGCATCTACAAATGCATAAATAAATCCACAAATGTGTTAACAGTTTTGCAAATATGTAAAACATTTACAAATGTGTGCAAATCCACAAAAATGTGTGCATATTCATAAATGTGTATGCAAATCCACAATTGCATGCCCAAATCCACAAATGTGTGCACAAATCTACAAATGTGTAAACTGATTTGCAAATAAATATCTTGACTAAATAACTAAGAAGTCTCAGTGTTTTCTCTACAAGACCTGAAAATACACACAAATCATCTTTACAGCTGAGGTGATCCTCCAGATTGGCTGTCTGTGTACGCGTGATTTTTGCTACCGTCCTGCTGTGCGAGTGACCTGCAAATTCGTAGAAAAAATCTGTCTGTAAGGGGCGGGTTAGTTTGCCCTGAGCTCAGGCAAATATTTGTGAATGCATTTAAGCACACAAATAATTTTGCTACTATAATAGCTCCATAGCTATCTAAAAATAAAAGTAATACTCAGTAATATTTGAAAATATTGATACTTGTTACACAATGAACAGTATCTCTTTCAAAAGACAATATATATTCATTAAAACCAAATATTCAAAGCGGTGTGCTTTTATAGTGCTATAATAGAATCAAGCTATAAGTGTTTTAGATAGTAAAAAGATGATGTGACACCACACACACATTGAGGCTGATACACACATATTCAGCCTATCTCATAGTCACCCTCTTCATCACTCAAACTGCAGGCCTGGTTTGGGGATAAAGGAAGCAGCAGATCTTAGCAGAGCAGAGTGATAACAGACATCTATTAATCTTACCTCCTCTCCTGTCAGGTAGTATGCCGACAGCAATCCGCCGACGTAACGGATGTTCACTTCGAAGAGCGACGCCTCCCCGTTCTGTTAAACCAAGAAGAGAGAAAGATCAAATCATCAAATGTCATATTCAGCTGAGGTCTCAGGCGGCAGTCATACAGTGCAGGGATGTTTATGGAAAACATAACAGTGCAGTCACCATAAACAGTTTTTACTACTCAGGTTGTTTCTTAGAGTGAATGTTTACTACAGAGACAGCATTAAGATAAACTGGCTTTCAAGGCGCCTAAAGCATAAAACAGATGTTATGTGCAGATAAATGCAGTATGTCACAATATATACTGCAAATTACGACATATTCACAAAACATGGGTATGATTTATTTTTTTTAAGATTAATTTAATGTATCCATGAAATTATGGAGACTAGAGGAACCCACAGAGAAAAATCAGATGCAAATATATTTGTGAGATGTTAACGAAGAAGAATGAGAATATCCTTTCTATTTTCTTTACACAAGATGCAGAAGTGATGAATAACACCTCTGATTTCACTTGAGAGAAAACAGCAGAAAAAAAACACTTTTCTCACAAGAATGCCTTTGCATGGTTGAAATGATTGCATAAGGGTCGTATTTGTGTCACTTGATTTCACAAAAGGTCCCCTAGAAACGGTTTCTATCTTAACTTCCACCGACAAAAGGTGCTGATTGGCGACCACCATCCAACAAAGCAACTTCCAACCCGTGTCTTTAAATAACATGTGTGTGATTTGCACATTGACTCTGAGGTGTGGAACCAGAACTTGGAAGCAGCTGATTGTTTTTCTTGACATATGGCCGTCTTGCCTGAAGTCAGAAATATGTTGTTTTTCTTCTCGTGGTAAATCCTGTCACAGCTGATATGTCAGATCACTTTTGATCACATCACATTACAGCGGCTAAACTCTAACATACATGTTTGTCCTGAAGCGAGAGGATAGGCAGTATGCTCTGTCTGAGAGACAGATCTTAAATGTCACTTCTGTGATCTACTAAACAGACCTTTACTTGACAAATCTGAGAGTTCAATCTTTAAGGGCATACATTTTTTGTGTTATTTGAAAGGGGAAGGTCTCATGAAGGATGTTAATAAAAAGAGTGGTTCAGCTCTTTGTGAGGTTTGTGAGGAAGTATACACCCATAGGGGGATCCAGATCAGCTCAGCCCTTTGTTGAGAAACCAGCAGGAACAGTGACATGAAAGCTGTACACTGCAGCAGATGGAGCCATTAGCACCGCTCAATACAGCTTATATAAAAGGGGAATCAGACTTTAACACTTACATAGATGTAAGTGTGCACTAGGCTATAATGAGAAATATCTCAGTGCTTTTCTTTACCAATGTGTTTAGCACAGTTTCAGGGTCTGCAGGTTCCTAAAGAGACAGATATAAGAATAAATGATACACCAAACTACATAAATGATCCATTGTGACAGTGGCTATAAAATGCTGTTTACTTTGGATACAAGAGGACACCTTTTTATGAGTCAGAGTACAAGTACTCCATCCATACATAATCTATACTTCCGATCCCATTCAGGGTCACAGGGAGGGCTGGAGCCAGGCCCAGCTGCTACTAAACAGGAGGCAAAGTGTATCTAGTGCGGGATGTTGTACAGAGACAAAAAATCTAAACACGCCAAAGGCTGTGTTATGCTTTTTGTGCAAATGTGACATGCAGAAATCAGATGCACAAGATCCGCGCAAGAGAATGCATAGGTCTTTTATGCTTTTTAACATGTCATTATTGTCTATTCCCAAACTGCAGGGGGAGATGTATCACAGACTACTAGTCTACCAGAGTTAAACAAGAGTTGAAGAAGTTTGTCTTTTGTTTACAACATAACATTTCTGTCCCGGAGATTTTTCCAGGTTATTTTAACGTATTTCTCTTGTCTGCCAAGGGTTAGAGTGGTCGCGATTTCACGCCATGAATTATTTACCACTCGGTTATCACGGTGTGAAAAGTCATACAGATGCCTGTGTTTCTGCACTTTGACTACTAGGAGATCCAGTTCTTTCACCATATCTCTGCGCGTCTCCATCTGGCAGGTTAGGAATTTTTGAGGGTGCACAGTGCAGAAATTTTCTGTGACCAAAGAGGGCGTAGGTGCAAAAATTATGTCATTTGTCCGCATGAAGCCGCGCCGACCCTGCAGATAAGTCAAGTGTAAATCAGCCAATTCTAACGCATGTTAGTTAGCATACGCAGCCCAGTGCCTCATAAATCTTCATTAGGCTTTAAATTGTGTATGAAGCTTCTGCATCACTACACAAACCTCTTTTTTCATATTTGTGCAGCAGAGTTTTACATTTGATGTTGACTAAAGTTTGGCAGATTTGACCAAAATGTGGGTGATTGTGATTTAGACTTAGCCTATATACTTCAGTCAAAACTTCTGTGCCTGTTGGCTTCCTGCTGTTGTTTGTTTCCTTTTCTTTCCACAGTTCTGGATTCCAAACATTTCATTATTGTATATTTACAGATATTAATACAGTCTCGCTTGCCTGCAGGGTAATAGTGATAGAGGGTGTTTTGGGCTTATTTGCAATTTTTGCAGTTCGTTATTGCTTCAACAAACTTGAAACGCCTGTTTTCATTGAGAACTCTTCACTAACCTTAGAGACAGTAATCTGTTTCCATGCTGCAGCTATTCAACCTTTTCACAGAACAATGATTTTAAGTCTCCTTACGTGTTTATCAGCATTGAATTCATTTTCTCTCCTTCACTCCTTAATTAAAGATGAAATAAGAGGTACTACTGCGTACTGTGTCTCAACGTGCCTCCATAATTATTGACTCTTGCTGAAACTGAAGGTTGAAGCAAACTGGTATTCATTGACTTGAAGAAGGAAATTGCCATCTCAAGTGTGGATGATAAGGAAACTGTAATTGGGTGCCAGAAAGGGCAATTAGCTGCACCCTGAGGAGCAGAGAGGGGGACTCGCTGGCATCTGTTCACTGCTTTAATTTATCTCCATACATCTCCTCCTATTTGTATTCAACATTGCACCCTGTGTTCATTACACTTAACCTAAATCAATACTTGGCATCAATTATCATCAAAAGTGTTTGCTTTTCAATCAGCAAACTAGAAGAAGTGTGGCCAATGTGTCAGCGAGGACACTTTTTTAACATGTTGCTTTTTTTTTTTTTTTTTTTTTTTTTTTTTATTTAAGGTATGTTATTTGTTAAAACAAAGCTCCAGAGTTGCTCAGTGAAGTTTGTGTCTCTTGACAGAACAGAGCTGCTTCCCCCTGTATTTATGCTAAGCTGCCAAGCTAGGCTAATTAGCTGCAGCTTTATATTCCCCTCACAGACATGAAAAGGGCATCAATATTCTCATGTAACACTTGCTAAGAGAGCAAACAACTAATTTACATCTAAGTGTTCCCTTTACAGCGGCTGCCTTTGTCACATGCATGTAAATTACACGACAGCAGAGCTCTCATGCAGCCAAGGTGTTGGCTTTCTTCCTGAAGTCAGCACACTGCTGACATTTCTTGAGACAAAGCACTGGTTCCTCTGGCAGGGCCGAGGGCTGCGATGTCCTGCCAACCCTGAAATGAGCAGCCCATTCAGTAATGGCACTACGATGGCAGCGATTAGAGGTGGAGGGACTATTTATCACCGGTGATGGTGGCACTCAGAGGGACAGTTAGGAGGCGCAGAGTGGGAGGACGAGTTATGCTGACAAAGCTTCTGACAGTCAGACGTTTACATCCTAACACAAGCTCAAAAATTCACTCAACGAGCCTCGTGTGAGACTTTACCTCAGATACAAGCAGAATTTTTAAGATCCAGTGAAGTGATATAAAAACAAGCCTGCAGGCATGAGTTATATGAAAAGTGGTTTTGTTGATATCTTATTTGATTAGGATGCATTTTTCAAATATAAGTAAAACATTGTTTCAGTGCAAGTAGGGCAACTATTCATATTTGCATCTCTATTAAATCAACTAAAAAAGGAAGCCCTGTGGCTCTGACAAAGCCAACAAAACAACACAACTCTAACTCACGCTGACATAAATCAGTTCAATCATCACTTCATACAGCAGATTTCAAGAGTGAAGATTAAAAAACAAAGTGCTCCGAGGGGCTGTTTTTGTCAGGAATAAATTCAAATTGTGCATTTCTTTTGATGGTGATGATAAAAAGTGTGCTGGGTTTGTATCTGACTCTTCCATGGACTAGTAAAATCTCTGTAGCTTTGATTTAAATTAAGCTTCCTCTGCTGCTTTTCCTTTCATGAAGTGTTCCAATAAAGCCTCAAAAATTACCCCTTTAATCCCATTACAAGTGTGCAGCTGTTAATTGGACAAACACAAATTGTTCATTTAAATAATAGAATTTTGTAATACCTCATTTACTCACTCTGAAAACTCATGAAGTGGATCAAATAAAACCAGTGAATAATCAAGTTTGACAACAGTGTCTATAAATTAGTATTTTCAATTCCTGGAAAGTCTGAAGCAATATTTGCTTGAGGCTTCATTGAAGAATTTTACCTTCAAGGTGCAACGTGTAAAGATAATCACATTTAGTGGTATCTAGCTGTCAGATCTGGATCGAAACACTCTTTTTCTCACTCCTTCAATCAAAGAAAGGATGATGATTGTGATTCATGATAACTTTCCATCAGTACAAAATAATTTGCACACAACAACCTTATCACCTTCATCTTTTGTATTTTCAGCAGCCAGTTTGTCCTTTCTGTGTAACACACCTGCTCCTATGCAAATTAAAAGACTCATCCTAAGTTAGCAAAAATAAAACAGTTTTGTACTTAAGAATATAATTTCCCATTTCTACCAAGTTTCATTTCAGGTATATGCCACTAAATTCTGCACAACTTGCTGTTAAAGCTCCTGTGAGGAGATTTCAGATGGCCATGAAACAGACCAGTATTAACTTTAAATTCACTTTAAGTAAAGTGATATTTATACCTGTATTTTAGCTTCAAAGGCAAAACAAAATAAAATAGAATGCAAATTATAAAACAAGAATAGACCCCCCCCCCCAAAAAAAAAAAACAAAAACAAAAAACAAACAAAAAAAAACAAAAAAAAACAAAAACAAAACAAAGATGACTTCTACCTAGTTATGTTTGATGTTTGAAACTGCTACTGTAAGCAGGTGTCATGGATGACAGGATAAGACATTTAGTTGGGTTGGGGGGGATTAAATTCACATCTTAGAGATATAAGGTACCTTTCTGTCCACCAGGGGGAACACACCCTGACAGAAAAAAAATGAGTTCCAAGCAGCAGCTTCAAAATATTCTCAAAGTAGATTAATCATAAAAAAATCCCATCTATTTTGGATTTAAAAAGAAATAATGAATGGTTGCTTTTCAATAAAGACACTTACTACTGCAGGGCAGGATTCTGTTTAAGTATGCTTCTGTCCCCTGAGGCAGAAACTGTTATTAAAGCAAGGTGCAGCAAGTATTACAGTGTTAGATTAAGTTGATTTTATCAAGACACACTGGTGCTTCCACCCTTAAATCCCTGAACTCAGTCTATCCCTCTGTTGAACTCACTGTATTTGTTAACCAAAGTTGTTGATGATCATCCTTTTGTCTTTCCATTCTTAGATCCTGTACTAAACATTCACAACTCCATTTAACATCCTAACTAAACCAGAACACATGACCATATTTTTTTTAATCTATTTTTGTTGCTAGGCGCTGCCCAAGTAGCTGCCTGTTGCAGCAGCTCTCTCTTCTTTGTCTGTTTCTTGTAATTTTTTTCGTCTCTTTTTCGTCATCTTCTCTGTATTTGGAGTGGATCATTACTTTGTGTGGCTCATTGTTGGTCATGGACACCAAACTTTTTGTGGCTTCAGCGATATTTTTACTAATTTTTCTCCTGTGTTTGTCTGGAGGTTCCACATGTAACCATGGCTGCATTGTTTACATGTGAAATTAGCTGTTAGCAGCCTGTAGCATGTCAATGCTGACTAGTGTAAGGCTTGATGATTTCCCTCGAGGTGAGGAGGAGGAGGTGAGGACGACGTGCTGGTTCTCAGGTGTGAGCTGGGAGGTGATGACGTGGACCTGTCCTTCCATCCATCGTTGTTGGGAACGTGGGCTCTATCTCCGGTGGGATGGATGAGCTAGCCGTGCTAGCCCAGCGGCAGAGGGGCAGCCAGAGGGCAGAGTGGCATCGTGCTGTTCATGAACGTGGCTGACAGAGCTGACATCAGACGCCGGCGCCACATTGGGGGAGCTTCGTCTGCTGTGGGCAGACAGGATCCAGGTGACAGAGACTGAACAGACTGCTGGGGAGGCTCAGTCCTGGACCCTGTGGAGGTGGAGACTGGCTGGGCTGGAGAGGGGTGGACGGGCTGTCGTCATCTGTTTTCTTGTGGACCTTTTTTGCACTTTCTGTGCACTTTCTTACTTTTGTTTTCTTAAATGCTGCTGTGACTCCTGAATTTCCCTCTGGGATAAATAAAGTATTTTCTATTCTATTCTATTCTATTCTATTCTATTCTATTCTATTCTATATCAAACCCACTATACTGTGTCATACTTCAAATACCTCAGGAGTACCGTGAACTTGGACACCTGCTCCAAGTTTCTGTGCTTCATTGTTTTTGTTGAATACTGTTCTCTATGATTTGTTTTAACTGTACCTCCACATCACTGTAAATGAGGGACACCTCAATAATACCCACCTTTTGTTTGTTTGTTTTGTGTGTGTGTATGTTTTTAAAGGCTGAAAATTATGATAATGTTGCCTCCAAGCATGACAAACAAACTAGGTGAAGCAAACAACATTCATCTTTCCTTTTTTTCCGTTTCCCTCCTCATAGTGTTCAGCTTTAGGGACCTAATTAGGAAATGTTGTGCTGTTGTCTGAGTGAACGTAATGTGTCTTCACACCCATAGATGATCTACCTGTATGTTTTCTGTCTCCCATAATTTTTCAAACTGTTGCTGTGTGGACTGAAAGAAGAGACTTAGTCACTGAGGATCACTTAACAGGAAAAACACATCAGCAGTATTTTAATACATTATGTTTGAATATTAGCGGTCCATGCTATGGCATAGCTTTTTAAAACTAGCATACACGGATATTGGCGTAATCAGACATGTTATACAGCTTCTTGATACAAATTGTATTGAGATTTTTGTGAGACTTGCCTGACCCTATCAGGATCTACTGCCTTATTAGAACCATGTTGTAGGACCTCCCCCCCATCACCTTTTTTTTAGGATACATCCTCACCTGGGAAGTCTATTTTGCAGCCTGGCTTTTCCCTCTGCACTGCACTTTGTGGATTCAGAATATCTTGTAAAGTTAGTTTCCCTTTGACTCCATGATAAACAAAAGCTGGTACGGCCTAGAATCATGTATCACCTGGGGCTCATTCATCTATAAAGACCCTCGATGAAGGCTTGATACCACAATCTATGAGTAACATCCTAACAGCAGGCAGCTAACATATGATGAGGAAGTAGCTTGGGCGCTAATGGCTACCTCAGATGCTTTCTGGAAAGGGATAATTTCCATGTCGTTCTTACACAAAGCTGTGAGAAAAGTAACCTTCACATATTCTATCTCACTTTAAATAACTGGAAAAGCAGCCAAAACAAGGCGTTTCATACAAGGGGCTGAAGAGTGCTGGAATGAGCATTTTCATAGATGCCAGATGAGAAGAAGAAGTGATTCTTTGAGCTGCAAATAATGCAAAGCTAGGCTATAGGTATGCCCGAGTGACATTATGATAGATGAAAATGAATTTCCTTTGAAGTGCAAACATCATCGTACCTGCAACATTAGTCAAAGAGCCTCTTATATGCCGAAAGAAATGAGTTGAGATCTGAAATGGATCTTAATGAGAGTTCCACTGTTTGTCTCCCTTGATCATTGGTACTTTTCCCAAGCACCTTTGTGGTTTAGTGAAACAAACTCTCCTGTGCACTGAGATCCATTTAAAGTGGACTAAAAGCTTCTCTGGTTCAGGACAACAAAGTCCAATGAGAGCGCTTTAATGTAAGATACAAGTGTAGTCATGTTTCAGGAAATAAATTGGTATTAATCTTTGTCCAGTTGCATATTTTTATAATTTAGCAACCACAGTGACACATATGCCTGTCCACACAAGAGCAGAGGGTTTTAGAGAATAAAAAGCAGTTAAAACAGTCATCAGCTGTTCTTGCATCCTTCTGTGTGTGCTTTGGCACTGCTCTAAGTCTGTGAAAACAGGCTGTAACACCACGATCCTACAGTGATTCTACACATTATGTTTTTAATTGTCAGCTCTTGGACTCTGTGCGAACCCCTACCCCAAATGAGTTTTTTTGGAACATCCAGATTGTATCCAGATTTTAGAAAGTCTGGTCAGCAATAAACTCAATTTTTGAGGATTGTGTCCAGACATCCAGCCTGGCAGAAGTGACACAGAGCAGCTGAGCAGCCACTAGAAGAGTGTTAATTTCTGTTTGGAGGGCGACATAATGACACAACATTCCTCATGCTTCTGCTCCCTGCAGAGCTGCAGAGCTGCATCACCAGCGTGTGAGTTACTGACGCCCACGTCATTACAGTAACCCATGCAGATACGACCACAGACGTCTGGCTGGATTAACCTGAATCTGATTACTTTTAAATAAAAGAGCAGGCAGTCTGTTCTGTACAATATCCAATTTGTGAAGCAAATCTGATTTGCATGCGGTGTGTACAAAGCCTTTGCGACACGGGATGGTCTCATAAAACACATTAGAGGGATTCAGATAGAAGCGTGGCCTGCTAATAGTCACCTGCATTATGTTTCCGCCCCTTACCTTGAAGTGATGACCCAGGGAAGTTTCATGTTTACACATCTTGTGTCAATTGTGAAAAGTCAGCGTGAGTCGGAACTAAATCAGCTCCAAATGCTGCAGCATGAAATCTTTCCCTTAGTCTGGTCTCAATGACCTGAACCCACATGAGCGTTCTTCGTCCTATTACCCAAAAATGTAATTAGACCTATGAATGTAAAGAGATGAATACTACAAATGGAAAATGGATGCTTCATTTAAAAATGCTTAAATTATCTTAAATCAGGAAGCTGGAGTGAGAATGAGCATTTTAAATAATCCCTATAACATAATTGTTGTGCATGAGGAGCCGCAGGTGAATAGAGAAATTAATTAATGAGTGTAATGACTCATTGGGCACATTGCTGTTGTACCTTGTAGGTGTTCTGCCTCACCAACACTGAGCAATGTTGCTGACAGTGTTCAACGCAGCGCTCTCTGTTGATGAGCGTTCAGCAGCAGCCGTGGCAGAGACTGTCATCAGACTCAGCCCAGATTTTCCTGGGACATGAGCCTGATTGGCATGGCCGCCGCACTGCTGTGAGCCAAGGAGCTGACTACACTTGCCCAGCGGCGTGTCCGGCTCAGACGCTAATGTAATGATTTACTGCTAATAAAGAGGCATCATTGTCATCGGGCAGATGACTGGAGGCATCGCCGCTATCCAGGTTTGACTGACTCCCACTTTTCAAAGCCAAATGAGACTGATGTGACAAGAAAAAATAAAAAGACCAGATGAGCCATGGATAGAAATTAAGCAGATGATTGCCTCTCCTACCAGCACTGGTGAATCACACTCGCTGCATGTGATTTAACTTAACATCCTTAATTAACATGGAGGAATCATGAAAGGGACCAATTAGATCCAGATACTCTAATCTCTGCCAGTGGAGCAGGCTGTGTTCCCCCTTTCTCCGCCCAGTTTTTCTGAGTCTGCCCTTCTCCACCCAGCTACTATCAGGACAGAAAGCTGTGGATTCCTCTTTTTTTTTCGCCTTCATTATTGGGCACTAATTATGGTCTTGATGAGTGTCCAAGCTGTGAGAGCAGTCACCAACATTAGCGTTAATGACTGCTAACCTCTGAAGCAATTCAAGCAGCAATGCCCCATGGAAAGAGAGTTCTCGAATTCACGCCAATTAAAAAAAAACAGAGGGCCTCAAAAATGATGAGTGGGCACTGATGAATAATTAGGTGGGCAACATCAACTTCACCCTAAAAAGTGAATAATAATGACATTATTTGAGCCAGGGTTTCTTTTCCATACAGTGGCTCAAAAACCTGCAAAATGCACCACCATAAAAACTTTGTTCTTGGATATTTTAACTTGATTACAACTGCTTTAAAGGCTTTACAATTGTAGTTAAGATCATTTAATCCAATTTCCTACTTCAGCTGTAATCACTGCCTCTACCATACTTCAGGTTATGTACAGTCATGGCCAAAAGTTTTGATTTTCACTAAGTTTTCTCTTTCAGTTTCTATGATGGCTGTTTGTATTAAGTCTGGATTGTGAAGAGTGATCAGATGTGTGAATGATTGAATTAATTGCAAAGTTGTTTCCTGCCATGAAGAATTACCTTTGTAAAAAAACAAAATGTATGCCTTTCTCGAAAACTTTTGGCCACAACAGTACACTTAAACCAACAGGCAAGAAATTGCATCATCATTCCTATTATTATTGATTAAGCGTCCTAGTTCAGTTCAGGAAGTATACCTTTGAGTAAAAAAAAAATTGATTTTAACAACTATGAAAAAGAGGAATCATGTCATCTACTTTTGTTATTCAAATATTGCAATGACTCAGCCTTGTGTTCAGTAGTCAAAGAGACAAGAAGCCCAAAATCCCCACGGTAAAGCCTGTTTTTGCTCAAACCATAGACCATAAAAACATGGACACTGTCTCATTGACCTCGCACATTGATTTCTGAAGACAGGCTACAAGGTACATTATCCCCAAGGGGCAATTTGTCTGCCAGCCAGCAGTGAATAAAACAAGAAAAAGCACCAGATCTTATCCAGCCAATATGAACACAGAGGACACACACAATGAACACTGAAATATACAGGAGGCAGGAGTTACATGAGACTTTTTAAGAGGATAATGGTACAGGACTGGTCTATTAGTTCTACACCAGAGGAGACTACATTTGTGACTGGATAACAGCAGTTTTTACTCCAGGCTTATACAGCCAAGCAATGGGGGTCACCATATTGCTGGCTCAATCAAATTTTCAGTTAACCTTAAAACTGGAAAAAAAGTGGAGGCGTGTAACCTCTTGGAAAACAGCTCAAACCATTGTGACAGAGCGATAAAGATCTTTGCACACTGAGTCAGTCTTTTTCAGATGCGTTTTTTGGGATCTGTAATCCAACAAAAAATGTCATGCACAGACACTTTGCGCAGTGTTTCCAATGCGTTTGTTTTGTATTATTTCCAAAAAATTCCCAGTACGAGAAAAATGGAATCATCAAGCAGTGATCAAGCAACTGATCCTGAGCAGCGGCTGTCAGTATGCGCGGCGTGCGCATCTACAGGCACACATACACAAGTCTTCATTCATCATCTAAATTGCCCAAAATGTGCAGAGAAAATATGACAGAAAATGTGAAATGAGAAGCAAGTGGCCTACAGTGTCTCTGAGTAGGTAAACTACTCAGGAAATAAGCTTGGCAATGCAAAAAATGCTAAAAAATCTGTTCCAAAAAAAAATAATGACGGACGAAAGTTTCAGATTGAGTGTACAAGCATGATTGACATAACATGGGACTGAATTTTTTTTTTAATGTGCATAAGTTTTGGACTCGGAAAAAACAGACTCAGTGTGCAAAGGTCTTAAGCACGGTACATGGGGTGTGCACTTAAATTGCTACACCAACAACGCCCCATCACACACCTGTCCGTGTTGTCTGACCAGAGGAATAAAAGTGTGGCTATCTACCAAAAAAGGAAAAAAAAAGACTTTGAAAATAAAAAAGATTTAATCTGTGAACCAATCTAACAGATATATATTAAGTAGCATCCATATTTCCCTTCACAGCTTTTATTCATGCTAGCGTTGAAAACTGTTACTGGCTATAGTCATTGTAACACGAATACCTGAATTTTATGATGGACAAAAGTTCGGAGAGACTTCTTTTCCCTTAACAACCTTGTTCTTTGAAAACTAGCAACACAAATTACGAATAATTAAACTTATCAAAAGGAAATTATGCCGTCTCCAGTGAGAAATTCTTTTGGATCTTTCAGCAACAATAAAAACACCACAGTCCTGTCTGTTCCTCTAAAGCCTCAATTCAAGGCACAAACTCGATTCAGATTTATCACAAAGAATTTTAATGAAAATGTTTTACTCTGTAATGCTCCTCAGATGAGGTACATACGGTCCTTTCCTTTGTGCTAGACTGTTTCACTCCTGTTTGTTCCCATGATGCATCTCTTTAAACTGAATATCAATTCCCATCTCAAACCAATAAACCCCAATTAAATGTTCCAAGGGGAAAGGCATTAAGATTAACCATCAGGTTATGGTTTGGATCTCATCAAGTAGGATTTATATTCATGTTTTTTTATATCTCTCTTATCTTTAAGAATTCAGTGATTAATCTGAAGCATGCAGACATAATCGAATACTCACATTAAAGAATGTTTTCCATATCATAAACATCTCAGCTAAATATAAAGAATTGAGAATTAACAGCCTTGTGAATAATTAATTAAATGTGACACAGTGATGAATTATGACTGAATTAAAACCCAGCCCATCCCCAAGAGGCTTCCTCCTCTCACAATCTCCACACCCAAGAATATTTGTTTATCCATAACTGCCAATTTTCAGCATGTTTCGTTTATAGCTTCCTCCATAGGTCTGCACACACACACACACACACTCTATCAGAAGAGCAGCATTCTTTATACAGGTCTCTGCTCGCTCTGGAGGGAAGCTGCAGCTCCCCACTGACTCTTCTATGATAATGTTCGGCTCTCGTGGGACTTTGCTACGCTCTCAGTCTCCACCGTTATTATTCAACCCGCTGCGGTCCATCTTCCCTCCATCCTCCTGACTCTGTGTGTATCTGTCTGCCTCTGTCTCTCATCATATACCTCCCACTGTATTTGGCCTTGCTGACTGAGCGGCATTCTTCACTGTGACTGAACGCTGTTGGAGACTGCTCGCTGCAGACAAGACAGAAAAAAAAGCACTCAAGTCGCCTAATGTTCCATCGTGTTCATGGTGATGTATTAAATGCCCAGTTATGCAGATGAGGTCATTAGCAGAGCTAATTAATGCTGCAATTACAAACATCAATATACTTGTCTGCACACAGCTTCAGTGGTATTAGAGTGAAACATGAGTCTTAATGTCTTGTTGCAAAAAAAAGTTTTCTGGGAAGCCACTGTTTTTAAGATTCTGATTAGAAATGCACCTAACAACAGTTCTCATTTAGTTACCTGACTGTGTTAAATACTTAATTATAACTAGTCAGAATCCCATGACTATGGAGAATAATTCCTAAAAACTAAATATCGGACAATCTGATCAAGAACATCACATCAAATCAATCTGCAGGGAACGTTCAATCCATTTCACCTTAACCTGTTGACACTATGGCAAAAAGTTCTCTAGCAGGTGGTAACCATAGACTGTATATAGAGTGGACAGTGTGGCTCCGCCATTTACCATTGTAAGGTTTTGAAGCCAAAATTCTTCCATCACAGGCGCAGCCATTGTAGCAGTTGTGCAACCAGAGTCTGCGCAGTAGAGTCTGTGACAAAAATATATATTTTTTTCTTTCAAGAGTCTAATCGCTTCCTGACTCTACCTCCTGACATATTTTACAGTCCCCGAAAAAATACACAAGAACGGCAGCTGTCAATCATCGTTAAATGTGACATAAAACCTTGTTTTTAACCTCTTATAGCTACAGAAAACAAAACCTTTCCGAAAAAAGAGGACTTGAATACAAGGCAGCCAAATAAAATCTTCAAATCACCACAACAATCGGATGTGAGAAACACTTCTACGAGGTGTACTAAACAGCCCATCTGAATTGACTGGAGAGCTGCATTTTTTGACTTATGCTGCAGCCAGCCACCAGGGGGAGAAGTTTCCTGGCAACCTCACTTCGAGCTAAGCAAGAAGATGTCCAATCTTTTACATTCTTTGGTGGTAGCTGACCGTTACTGACTGTGGGATTAGAAGTGGCATTTTTGAGCTCTTCAAAGTAGCTGACATTTGTAAATCATAAAATTCACAGCTGAACTGTATACTTTGCCATCTGTTCGACGTCTGGTTAGTAACCAGCTCATTTGCAAAGTAATGATAGCCAACAGGTGGAAATGAGAATCCCTAATTTACATAATCCTCCACTCAGTATACATAATGAAAATGTTACTGTTGATAATTTGTTAGGGACTGAAAAAGCCAGACATGTCTCTAATTTTAGAGAAAATAAAGTTTGAAGACCTCATTTTCAAACTGCTTTTTAACGGCTTTAGTAAAACTCAAAATTACTTTCTTGACAGTAACATAAAACATAAACCATCAGCGACTTCTCAAATGAGCAGCAGTAGGCTGGGGAATATGCTGCAAAATGACTAAAAAGATGATCCAAAACCAAGCAGACAAATGTTCTGCCAGTGGACCAATAATTTTGGAATTTATGTGTCATTTAGTACAAAACGCTGTTGAAAGAAAAGCAATAACATGGTATGATGAGCATGTTCAAACAGTCATCTTTTACCTTTCCTTAGACTGTGAAAAATGCTAAATTAGTTTTTTTTTTCATTGGCTTTTCGAGGAAATATTGACCTTCTTCTAAGATTTACTGAAGTAGCAAGCCCTTTATCAACTAAACACTCAACTATGCTGACACTGTCATGTTCAAGCTTGGAGCTGCATTTACTAATTTCGCTGTATTATGCTGTAGAGGTAGTGTTAAATAGATTTTTAAGAGCTTAGCTGCTGAGTCCACCTATAGAGTAAAGATGTGAACCATACAAACCAAAACATGATCTGAAAATCACAAAATGCTCCCAACTCAGTGTGAATATTTATTGAGCTTCAAGTCTTTTTCTTACATAAAAAAGATCAAAGTCAACAAAATTAAGGTCATATTAGCATCAACGAATAAAGTCCTTCATCGAGATCTTTAAATGTTGCCTACAGTAACTCAGATGCCCTCAATCTGCTAATCTCTCTGCATCGTAGTAGCCCACGGTAGAGCCCTGTGTCAGCACTAGCCTGAGCCAAATGAGTCCAGAGGGACCAACGATGTGAGTGATGTGAAACATGGAGGCAAATATCCGTAATGATGAAGCGCCCACGCAGAGTGTCCTTTGCCCCCTCGCATCCTGAGACAGAATGTCAGCTCAGCTTGACCTCAGCTCAGGGGCATGGCATCTTCGCTGAAGCGTCTTCTAGCACCGCAAAAGGCACAGTTTTTTTCCCTCTCCCTCTGACGCCTGCATGACTGGGAGTGAGGTGGGTCTCGTTAAGCTCAAGCTCAGGTCAGTGAGGGTCAAAAAACAGCAGTGCTGATGTAAACAGCGACCTTGCTTCAGGTCTTTATGTTATAAAACGGTGTCACATGATGTCGCCCTCAAAGGAGACTAATCTTTTCTGAAGAACAACTGATTTACAGCGTAACTCAAACTACCTTGTGTAAAAGTTAAATATGGGCAAAAAGTAAGATATTTCTGTTTATAGACAAGGTGCGACTGAACACATTTCATGTTAACAAAGGGATAAACAAACATTTTGTTAAACTTAAAATTACTTTAATGTAATTTTAAGTGATTATTCTTAAGTATCTTTAGCAGAAACAAGTTAAACTCTCTGAGTGATGGCTGACTTCTTGGGCATTCCAGTTAGACCAGTGGTTGGCAACGACTCCCGACCAAGACTTAATTTCCCATGAATGGTCCAGTAAGCCACTTCAGGAGGGATCTTGTATTTGGTTCAAAACAGAAATAAATTTAAATCCATCCCTCTAGAAACTTCTGCAAAGTAAACACAACCTTTTTTTGATAGTCAACATTCATCTGAACTTGGAAAGTTACAGTAAAAGTTACTTAAAGAGGCATCGATACTCTAAATCTAAAAAACAAGATTTCCATGTGTTACAAGTTTGCTAAAATAGCATGATGCAGGTATATTAAAAGTTCTTTGTCAGATCTGTCCTCATGGGGGGGGGGGGGGGGGGGGGGGACTTTCAAACTTTAAAATGCATTAAACATTTATTTTAATTTTTCATTTATTTATTTATTTGCTTTTGTAACTGAGGTGGGATTGATCATTTTGGGTGTATCCCAGAAAGAAGCAAAATCTGGATTTTGTGACAAAGCCTCTAGGAGGCTTTGTGTCATTTAAAGTTGCATTTAGGAGCTTTTTTTGTGTTTCTTTTGGCGCCCCCTGTTGGCAAAGAGGTACAACTTTTACACATGGTGCTGTGGTATTTTGCTGACAAATATTTTCACCGTCCTTTCTTCAAACACTCAGATGTACCGCTGTTTGTGAATATTTCACTGCAAAGAAAGGCTGTTTTGTTTCTACAATAAGATCAGTAGTCTGGTGACACCTACTGAACACCACGATTAGGAAACTGTTAAGTTGTTTTTTAAGAGTTTCCTTTGCTTTTTCACGTCAAAAACAGAAATAACTATCAATTTCAATCCATTCCTCAACTAGTTAAAAACTCTGACTGATTTATGTGAACAGGGACAACTGTATATTGTCTGATTACTGCAGATGGGCACCCTCATGTCATTAAACAGGACTGTGATCCACCTGCTTTCGCTCCCTGTTGCAACTGCTTTCCTGCAAAGCCTGCTGGCTCCTGATTGGTCAGTACAAACATACTCCAGATGAACTCAGAGCACTTCCCACATACTGAAGTCTTAGCCCAGTTGACTGATTGTTTTGTTTTCTTACAGCATATAAATATAGATTAGTTTGTCAGCCAGCACTGAACTTTTGTTTTCAGAAGTCTAACACTGTTTATGTGTCTGAAAATAAGACAACTATAAAATACATCACAGTCACAAAGAATTTCATGAAAATGGGTAAAATTTTCAGAGTGTCTGACTGCTTCCAGCAGTTTCAACCTCCACATGCACTTTACATTAGCCTGAGGTGTATGCAAATGTGGACATGGTGACATCTTTCTTCTGGAATTTATGCTCAAAATAGTTACTGATACATTTCTTCTCTCTGTTTCCAGCTGTGTTATTTATGTGCTGTGGTTCTGTACACACATTGTATTGTTCAGTGGTTGTTGAGACGCTGCTGGCAATCTCTGAGACGATTTGATGTAGTTCCTCTCCCAAGCCTACTCTCTCAACAAACTTTCACTCCTCTGTAAAAGGAGTGAGTATTGTTGAGTGGGAGTCTGTAAACAATCTGTCTGTCTGAGCTTGTTCTGGCCTCTGGGTGCAGAATCTTTTAGACAGTGAACATATTAGCAGCAAAAATAACGAGAAATGATTCTGTAATCATTCTTACAGAATGCAAATGAATTATAAAGCCACTTATATACACTTTCAAGCTGCTGATAATGACACCTTATGTCCCTCACATGTAATTGGAATTTAATAAAACTGGAACCTTGAGCTAAAGCAGCCATTTGGTACTGCATGCATCTCCCACAGACACTAGCTCTGTGCAGGGAGGGATTGTCTATGTGTTGTTCTTGGAAGAAATCTGCTTCTGACAGGAAACAACTTCTCCAACAGTTTCCAAAAAATGCCACAAAATTCTGCTGAATCCTGACACTGAAACAGCCCCTCCTGAGCCTTCCTTCACACTCCAGGGCTGTCAGGATAACAGCAGGAAACGACAACACCACATGAGGCAGAAAAAATAAAAAAAAACATGTCGAGGAACATGCATAGATGCTTCTAGTGAAAATGACAACAAGATGCTAATGCTGATGCTCTTTACCAGGTGTGGACTCAACCCTTTTTACCATCTAGAACATTAGCATACTAATAGTAGCTCATTAGCATTAAATACACGCTGCAGCAGTGGGTGGTTTGGTGGTTTTAGTTTTGCAGGTATGTGGCCTGAAATTAGTGTTGGAAAAACTGAAATAGTAACCTCACAAAGGAACGAGATGAAGCCGCTTCTGCTTTGTGAGGTTAGAATAGAGCTGAATGAAAACAGAGAGGTCAATATAAATACTCTAGGAGAAATCCCATTCATGTTGTCTTTCGTTATGTTAAACAGAAATGTACAATTTAGCTCAAATTTTAGAAAATTTACACTCTTGTTTTCACTACTTGACCATGCACTAAAACATTCAATTAAACCCAATTCATCTACATGTAGGTTGATAAGAATCTGTTGCACTGGAAGCATTGGAATCAGAGTTATTTCTTTACTGTACAAATAAACCATTTATAGATTAATTTGATCATCTTTGATCATCAATATTTTTGCTCCACCTTTTAAAGGTCTGTAGTCAGTAGCTGGGTAATACATGGGATTCACCTCCCAGATCTTAAAGTGAGGTCAATTAACTCTCTCTTTGATGTCTCTGTTTCACTGATGGGCACGTGACTGAAAGAAAGGTAATATATCACTCATTGCTCAATACTTTTTTTATAAGTTATATAATTACTTTACTTATTACTCCCTGCCAACAGTAATATTACATTACTGATTATATTACTTTCTTTACACCGCACAAAATTGGTAACTGTGACCTTTCTCTTGGTGATTCTGAGTTTGCACATGGCCTCTGAGTGATTGTTCGTAGGTGAGACCAATTGACGTGTTTTTTGCAGCAAATGAACAAATCAAAGGTACAGGTTATAGGAAATACCCATCTGGTTCGACTTAGGACAAGAGACAGAATTTTTGAAATCCAGTCTCAGTTGATCTAAGCTGAAAGAGACCTAGTACTGGGACACAATTTACATCTGACAACAGAGTTGCTGACATGTGTCCCCTTAACAAATCTAATGAGATGAGCATATTTCCAGCCGCTGAGCCTGGACATGTACTGCTCCATCTTTCAAGCTAACCAGGGTTGCAAGGTATGTATTACAATTGAAAAAAAAGCCCATCGATCAAAACATAAATCAAAACAAAAAAAAAAAACCTACCAGTAGCATTGCCTAAAAAGACTTCCAATTCTGCAGGGAAAGCGCACAGCTGGCATCCCATGAAGTGATCTACCTTGCTGCTTGGCTAACTTAGGCGGTGAATTTAATCAGTGGATTGTTGTATTTCAAATCATCAGTGAGGTTAATAACAACAGTGAGGAAAAAAGGGAATAAGGGAGGGAAAAAAATAGTAATAATCAATCAATCAATAGATAAAAATATATATAAGATATAATAATAATTTAATAAAATAAAATAAATAAATAATAATAATAAAAATATATAATAAAAATGAAAAAATAATAATAAAAAAATAACTTCATTTTTGTGTGGATAATTAACATCATGACTGGAATTTTAAGAATAACTTCTTACACTACTTGTTTTTTGCAGTAAAAGTAAAAGAATTGCCGCAACGTGTGACTTCTGCCCAACATTTCTCTGTGTACTACACTTTGGTCTGTTTAGCAGCACTTTGCAGCCTCATGTGATTATGGGTTTAAGATATGTGAGGCAGCACACCAGGACAGAGTAACACATCCCCTTCCTTCAGTTACACTCATGAGACCTCACACTGACTGAAGTCTCACCTGACCTGCAGAATTTAAGGCCTGACTGTGCTAATTACCCAGCCAGTCTGCAGCCCTGGTCTGGCTCCGGAGACTTTCACTGAGGTGCATCAGGAATTACAACCTGAGCAGGCTGCTAGTTAGTCTGGAGAGGCTGCATGGGAACCATCAACAAACACACAGGGGAGCCCTTTAGTCTATAAAGAGGAGGAATTGAAACATTGAAAACAAACAGCAACAAAAAAAGATCGTCATTTCACTCAGAAATGTGTGCACATTGAAACATTATTGGGTTTGGAGAGAAAACTGCACATCATCACCAAGGAAAGTGAGATAGTGTGTTATCTTTTAACATGACTCAGCGTTCTGGGAGTACTACATCACACATCAATATGTCGATGATGTCTTATCAGAAGGTACAGAGCAAAACATTTGTGTGCTTTGAACACACCTGCACCAGTCTGTGCTACCCAGCTGGAGATGCTGCATACATTAAACATAAACACTGTTATTAAGGTAACATTTTGACACCATGAATACAGCTAGAGGAACATTTCATTTAGATTTCCATTTGAGATATCTATACAGAAACAGATACTCTGTGAAAGTCATCTTCTTGTCCTTTTTGTTTTGAATCACACAGATGTACTCAGACACACCTCTGCCTCCACTATAAAACCACCAGACTCTGTGCATTACTCCACCTTGAGATCTATCAGAGGTGACAGTTATTCCACTCGTTATTGCATTTTGTATGATCAAGTTGGCTAATCACCTTAGGTAGCTGGATGTGACAGGCACAGGCTGCTTTTCTTTCATTCTGGAAATATGCCATCGTGGTCACTATCACTCACTGAAGTGATTGGTTCACGCTCGAAATTCAACAGGCAAACACAAAAATGTGGAAAAATATCCTTATTGTTGTTTCTAATCTTTTCGCTAATGATGACTTCATTTTTTTGTTTATTTCTATGTGTATTTAATGTTCTCTTTAAATCATTGTTAATGAGGACATTTTCATTAGTCACACCACGCAACAGTTCCTTTAGTAGTGTATTCCAAAGAGTGATATGAAGATTTTTTTTTAATGTTGGAGACAAAAAGACAGACTGAAACAGATAGGCATAAATAAGCAATTATTGATGTTTTTTCTTTTTTTTTTTTTTGAGGGGTAGGATGAAAAAATGAAGCACTTTACTTTAGTTTTGCACTAAGAATTTTCAAACAAAGCTTTTTTTACAGTGTGCACCAGCTTTAAATACTGCATAGGTCTTTGATTGAGTCATCCCACAAGTCTAGTAAAATTTGACAAGACAGGTAAAGGCCCATTGATGATGCTTTTATAGCCTACTGTCCCTTTAATTCTACTTTATGACTTCAAAATAAACAAAAGCCCCATAACACAATTTGTGTTTGAACAATTTGTGCGAAGTCAACACTGGGCTGCTTTACATTAACACACACAATACCTCTCTATCTGTGAACCCATATGAATTACTTTACATCTCTACATGCCTGTAGTCCATGTGCCATGTGTATTTGAAGTATATAAGACAGGCAGAAAGTAGAAACCCTACAAAACAGGAAGTGTAATGATGAGCTGATTTATCACACCAATATCTAAAAGAGTCAAAGTGAAAGTTGGAAAAGATTGAAAGAGGAGGAGAAGAGTAATAAAACTTGAGGAGCGAAATGAGGGAACTCAATCTGGTCTCAAAGTCCTCATTAATCATTCTTCTAGTCTCTCAGAGGACAAGTTAGAAGTCACCCAGCTCTGAAAAACACTGTCAATAGAGGATCCTGATGATAGAGAAACATACCTCACATTATGCAGCCTTCAGAGAAATACTAAGGAAAAAAAGCCTCCCAGGACGCGAACTAGCCGTGACTGTGCCAAATAATAATTAAAGCTTTATGCAACAACAGCTTGTGGGAAATATGGCTAAAGCTAACATTGGCAGAAACACATGGAGCTTCTTTGGTCCTGAGAATTGGCTCAGACACCACAACATGCCAGTCTGCCTGTTGAGCAGCATCAGGAGATTGTTGGCTCCTTTGAAGTGTTTTTTTGCTCAGCTGCATTTGAGAGGATCTAATTTGTTTACTTGGCACAAAGTTTGAAAAATGCTGTTGCCTCAGCCTTGCTAAGCCTGTTAGCTGAAAACTACATAAAAGTAAAGGATTTGGTCATTGTGTGGTTTTGTTCTCTTAGAATGAAGACTGGGAAAAACTCATCACAGTGACTACAGGCAGAAGTCTGAACATCCTCGTCTTATGTAAAACACTGAGTTCAAACACTGTTTGTCTTTGTTGAACAAGTTAGCAAAGGAGCGCCACTGTGATGAGCTTGAGATAATGGAAAGGTCAAAATAATGAGCTGCTTGTTGTGTGTCTGCATCGGATAGGGTTTAAAAAGGGGCTGTGAGAAACTTGTGAAAAGTAACTGAATTCGGAAAGTTGTCAGCTCATCCCCTTTGTCACCGTTGCGAAACGGGGAACAGGCATAGAAGCTCGGCCATCAACCCCTGCAGATGGAGTCTCGACTTGACCACAAATTTTAGCTTGTTTTAACAAACCAATTCAACCATGAGTGTTGTTGTGAGCATACGCTATGTTAAGACATTTTCAGTGCGTTACTCTGCTATCTGTTAGCATTGTTTTTTATAGTAATAGTTCTTTCACCTGTGGTGTACTGATCAAGGATCCTTTGTGCCTAATGTGCATGAAAGAATCCATGTATGCACAGCTTCTTAATCATACCGCACTAGATTCATTACACTCTGAATGACCAACATACTCAAGCACAGTATTCTTAGTTTGCAACAAACACAAAAGATGCAGTGTCCTGAGAAACACATGATTACGAGGGTTTACTGTGAGAAGATCACTGAGAAGTTCAGAGTCATCTTTTCCCCTTTCAGGCATCAAGTAAGTTGCGCAACATTGCAAATACAAAAGATGTACCATTGTTTTGTACTTTTGGATTTTTTCCACTCAATATCAATAAACTTATAAAAAAGCACCAGAAATCCCTGGAATAGAATCAAGAACAACCACTTGTGTCAAGTGTACCAACAGTGACCATTACAGACGGAACTTCTCGAAGCACTTGAACAAAGACAAAAGTGCTTGAAACAATTTGGAAGGGAGACAGAAAATGTCTGATGTGTGTAAAATAAATATGAAGCTACTTTGCAACATAATGAAACTTTTGCTTGCCTGGTGAATTCTAAAAAGCATAATAAACATCAACATGTAAGCTCAATGTGAACACTCACAACACTGATATAATATGTGTTTTTTAAATATAGAGCTAGAGGGTTTGGACAAAAATCATATTCTCTGTTTACTTCCCATCAAAAAAGTTTCTACTTGGGGTTAAAACAACAAAAGTACAACTGACTCAGAGAGCTACATTTTCTCAGTAGTTCCTGTTACACTGTCTGCATTTCCCTAAGTGGTGATTCTGATAAAATTAGGGCATTAGAACATTTCCCTAGGCTCTTGGCGAGCTTGGTGAACAATCGCTTCTGACTATTTGTGTATAGAGCCAAAAAGTTATTTTTTTCTATAGCGGGCATGTGAGCGTAGAGCACAGTCTTTGAGGTGTTTCAGTTCATTTATAACTAAAAATGGTTTATCTGTGAACAGCTTACTCCCTGATGTGTTTCTCTGTTAAAAAAAAAAGCTGGTGCACATTTCTGTCTTAGCTACATTTGCACAGGGAATCAAGTATTCTAATGTATCATCCATCCAGAGAAAGCACTTAATCAACATGCATGTATTATTAAACACAATTTCAGCCACAAACTGCTTAAAGACATCATTATTAGTTTTAAAAACAATCTGGCATCTCATCATGTCACACAAGACAAAAATTAGCTCCTCCACCCCGACATGTAAATAATGAAGCAGCCATGGAGTGTTACTGATAGGTCTGAATTTTCACCAGTAACTCAAATCTTCTTGTCCCAGAGGAGAAAACAGAGAAGCCTTGTCTGATGATGGCATGAAAGAGGGAATCTGAGGGATTGTGGCAGATCACAGCTGTGACAAAGGGCAATACAAAGTATAAATCTGTGTTTGCTGTCTTTATGATTGGTGACAGTTGGTCAGTGGCTGCCATTACCAGCCATCTCTGCCGGGGCACTGAGAAGTGCTTCAGCCAGCAGCTTCAGGTCCACTCACAGTTAATAGTTGTCTGCATTTACCGGATCGACCGGCCACAGGGAGACAGAAAAGCATTTAAGTGTCATGCCTTCTTCCTTCCTGCCTTTCAGTGTGGACATTTATCTTCAGTAGTGTGTGAGAGTGAGCAAGGCATCTGGATGCCGATAACAAGAAGGTTTTTTTTCTGATACCAGTATCCTAATTGCTCGTTACAGCTTCAACCCTGCATTCTTACAAAAATCCACCAATAAATCATTGAACCTCTAAATACGAAATCTTTTCCTTCTTCTCCAAAAGAGTACAGTAGAGCAGTACTGCGCTAGCTATACTGTTGGCTAGATTGGGGATTCCATCATTTTTCATCAATAATATCATTCAAAGAGTCATCAAGTACAGGAAAGCCCTGCAGGATAAGGAGAAGGCCATAAACCAATACGTGATGACCATGATTTCTGGGCCATGAGGTAGCACAGCACTGAAAAACAAGCATGACTCTGCTGTGGAAGTCACTGCATGTCCTCAAAATCATAAATTACAGTGTTGCCTCAACACAGTTTATGGCTTCAGGTTAAAAAAAATGTACCTAAGAGAACACTATATGGAAACATGATTGCAGAAACCAAGGAGAAATCTCAGGGCCAGGAAAAATACTGACTTCAGGTGGGTAAACACTACAGGATAATTGGGCTGATTTTTGACCCAATCTCCCCTCTACGATCAAAACCAGCAAAAGCCGGATTGTCAGATGACATCATGTGTGATTTTCCTGTGGTGTGGGGTGTGGTAAGAGTGATTTTTTCTGGTCGGAGCCGCTCGGAAGGCCTCCGATTCAGTTAATCGCAGATAATGAACGTGTTAAATATTTGGGACTAAAATCTTGCAGTGTGTGGGGCGCTCTAAGAGGAGCTGAGCAGGTACAGCATGTAATGTAACTTGTACCGGAGCAAAGCCAATCAAGACGTGAGCTGACTCAGCTGACTGACTGAAGAGGAAGTAAGAAGTCTATCTGTAATGCTTAAAACGACTTTACCCACCACCAACTCGCATTATTGTTCATATAGCATATATCCCCGCCATCTCCACAACCTTTTCCATAATACTTTTTCTTTTGTGTGTGTTTGGGCTTTTTTTTCTAAAAATTCTAGTCTGAAAACAACCATCCTTGTTTTTTCCCATTTGTCTGTCATGTTTGTTTACACCGGAGTCCCGTTTTACGACGCAAGATTTGTATTATTTAGCATGAAGAAGCTGAAGCTCTGCTGAAGAATCTGTAAGTGTGTGGTGTCCTCTGAGTGCACACCACATACTGTAAGATCAGGAGAGAGAATCTTGTGCGATCTGTCTTTTGTTATCATCAAGTGTGTGGTCTCTAAATGTGTGAAGTTTTGGAGAATCCTGTAATGTGTACCAGCTTTAGGCAAAGTGATAGACCGGCATGTGGTCTAAACAAATCCAAGTTAGACATTTTTGGAACAATGGACGCCCTCCATTCCAAGGAGGAGACACTTCATCAGACTTTTAATCAGCACCACGTTCAAAGGCCAGCATATGTGATAGAATAGTGCCCATGGCATGGCTAGTTTACAATTCTGGGAAGGCACCACATTTTCTGACCAGAAAAGGGTTTTAAAGCAACATATTCTGCCATCCAGATAATGCTTTTACCACCACTGGCATATATCAGCAAGACGAAAGCCAAACCACACTCTGCACATTATGACAACTCAGTAGTTTATGAGTCTGGTTGCTACACTGGCAGCCACTCATTAAGAGCAATATGAAACAAAAGTATGACAAAAAAGACCTCAGAGAAGCCGAAATCCTATATCACATCAAAAACTCAAGTTACTGGTTTCTTTGGTTCCTAAAGTTAAAAAGTTAAGTTAAAAGAAGGGGGGACACAACACAATGCTGATCCTGTCCAATCTGATTCAAAGCATAATGCTTGAATCAAATTAAAAAAAAAAAGTGTTTATGTATTTATTCAACCATAGCTGCTGCTCACATGAGCCTAACTCTGGCCTCAACTCAGCGTGATTGCAAAGCTTAAGTGCACTGAGCCCTCCCAGTAAGATGTGGTATCTTGTTTCATTTAATGTCCATGTCTTGGTGTCAGAATTAAAAAGCGGAAGATAATTTTCTCCACTGAAAACTAAAGTTTCATTGATGCTTGCTGAAGTGAAATCCCATTAGAACTCTTAATGGCTCCAACACTTCCAGTAATTAGGATGTTGCTTATCTCAATGAGATAAAAGCACATCATAAACAAACTGTTAGTGTATCTTAGCCTTAATTATAAACTCAGGCTGCTCCCCTGTGGAATAAACTTGTGCACAACAGTTGGCTTTATAACATCTATTCCCACAGAGCTGTTTGAGCTTGTGCACACTAAACATGTCAGGATGTGTTTACTCAGTGCAGGGTAACGTGCGTAAACAGGTGTTTTGAAATGCTAACTGAGGAAAATTTGGTTGGCAGACACATCTTTTGAAAATACGAGTCTTGTGACACTCTGTCATAACAGGCAGTGGATTGGTGTAATTACAGCTTAGCATCTACAGTATGACTTTGTCAGTCATAATAACATGGTGGAGTTCATATGCTTTGTGTAATTACACTCCATTACATAAAAGACATTTTAACAACTGGTGGAGAACATGGCTGTGACATAACACGGGGGTAATCTCAAAAACCAACAACAAAGTGGTTCAGACGCACACACACTCACAAAAACTATCCCAGTGGGTACTTTGTTCAGCTTCCACTCAATCCCAGCCTCCTATCAAAGCTGGCAAACCTCAGTTGGTCCTGAAGTCATCTTTACAAACTCACTCAATGAAAGGGCCATGGCCTCTTTTTTTGCCTCCTCTCTTTCTCTCAATTCTCTCCACCTAAAAACATCCCTCGGACCCCTCCCTCCTCCTCTTCCCTTTATTTATCACATTTTCTGCCCCTCACAGACCTTTCACACAGCCAGGGAATCCCATCAGTCGGTAACACGCCGTGGCTGGCAGCCACACAGGAAGCTTTTGATTCCTGTTGGAGTGTCCCCAGCTTTGGAAAACTGACAAACTCAGCGGGCACAGTGTTGGTGGAGAGGGACTATAGCAGGGCTTCAAATCAATCCAGCACAGAGAGCTGAAAACTTCATTACGTGAAGGTGATGCTAACCAATTATTCAAAGAAGACCTTTAAAGTGATTTACAGGAAAATGAAATGAATAGATAAAATCAATCCAAATAGAATAGAGAGGAAAAGAGTCACTTACCGAGTTCAGGTCCAGGCTAGTCTGCACCCACTCCTTAGCATCGTTATATTCTTCCATCAGTCCCATAACATACAGAGTGTCCAATGAGTCGATGATGGAAGCTCCTCTCAGGCCACCTGAAAAACACAGAAGAGGGTTCAGTTAATTTCTCTCGAACAGAGACAAGGACTCACACACAGGAAACAAAAACAGAACCAAAACGAGAGGCTTGGTTGTGAAAATACGTTTTGGTTGAAGTGGAGCTGAACAAAGTTCAAAAATAAGATTCTAAGTTGAAAGATTTATTCAGGCTGACCATGTGTAGCAGGCCAAACTGTTGTTAGTAGCAGGTGATCTGGATGATCAAACCCATTTTATTTTGCCAGGTTATAAACAAGGTGTCACTAAACAATGAAAAATTGAACCTAGATGTAATTTCATAATTATGAGAAATAAAGTTAAAAATACAATGAGATTTTGAGTCAAAAAATATTGGATGAAAATTATAGATAAATGAGATAAACAAAACTTTGAGATAGTAAATCATAATAATCAGTCAAATTATGAGATTGTATGCTCAAAATTTAACATAAACAGTCAAAATAGTGAAAAATAAAAAGTAAAAATGATGTAATAAAAAAGATATGAGACTGTGTCTTGCCTGTAAGATTAGACTGGATCTTATCCTGATGTATGAACGGTTATGACCTATGTTAAATGTTTTGGGATAACATTCGTTGTAAATTGGTGCAAACTGAAGAAAGACCAATTTTTGTTTGAGATAAACATCATAATTATCTCATAATCTTGAATCTGTGCCTCATTCTTATGACTTTATCTTTTAAAATCATCACTTTTTATCTCACACTGACTTTTTATCTCATAATGGGAATTTCTTTTTGCATTATTTTGACTTTTTTATTACAATCAATTATGAATTACTTTCTCACACTTTGGAATTTTAAACATCAGGGCCATGTCTTTATTCTTATTATTTTGTACAGGCTACCATAGAACCTAACATGTGAAAAGAGGTTTGTTGTGTACTTTAATTTTGCATGATTTCAATATTTTATGACTCCTGTCTAGGGTCTAGTCTAGTGTTTGCAAATATCCAAAATGCTTCCATGTTTTCACTTTCAGTTTTGCTGGCAGCAAGGATGGTTTCTCATCCATGCCTGTTTGTTTTGAGTTGAGACTTGTGTTGCATCATGTGGTTAAGCTTTGGCTTCATTTTGCTCTACATTATGGGTACAATGTCTTTTAGGTGTCATATATCAATCATCAAAGTATGCTGTTATTCTTTTCAAAACAACACACCCATTACAAAACTCAGTTCATATTCACTACTTTTATGGACTCAAGGGGGCAAACCCCAGTTTTGCTTGCTACAATCCAGTGACTCTCTTTTATTATGCAATCTGGTAACTGCTCCCTGAAACTGTCTAAAAAGGTGTGATATATGTTGATATGATGTGAAATTTGTCTATTCTATGTGACAGTGTTGTGATCAGTGATAAAAACTGTTGCACAAATGTTTTATTTAAGAAAACATTTCTGTGATGCACAGACAAACTTTGGTTCACATAAACTGTGGCAACAGAACCACATTTTTCAAAGACTTCAAAAAGGAAACAAAATAATAAGAAAAGCCAGCAAATACCTGACAACTCATTAGGCTCTTGACTGTTACATAAGTTATTGTTCAAAGGCAGAAAGGTACTCAGATTTAACCTCAAGCTTTGAATGTTGTGATTAGCAGGACAGCATGTGATAAAAAGCTGGAACATTAAAGTCTCTCACTGCTGAGCTTCTTTAATTGCTGCCGTGATGTTGAATGATCACACTGATACAGCTTTGCGTGGTCCAGATGAAAAACATCTTCGCTACCAGATTAAAAGCACCAGCTACAAAGCATCCGTTGCTGTACTGTATCATGAAAGTTGAATCATTTAGGAGGCAGCTCCTCAGGCGGTAAAAGAAAAAAAAAACTGATACATTGATTAGAGCGCTCATTTAGCAGCTGCTCTTGGATTACATCACTGTGAATGTGTGTGTTTGTGTGTGTGTGTGTGTACAGTAATGCTGGGTATGAATATCTGTGTCTTCATGAATCTCATTTATTTATTTCTCCGAGTGAAATAAGAAATGCTGAGGGCTGTTTATTCCTTCATGGTGGCCTTTCAAAACATTGCACAGTCCTTCTTCATTCCCAAAAGCCAGATATTATGCAAAAGCTGCTGAAGCAAAAAAATAAACATAACCCTTAATGAATTACAGTAACAGAGATTCAGGGCTAATTGTGTGTTGGGAACTTAATAACAAGAAACTGGGATTAAATAGACTGTAAACTAAAATGCTCTGAGGCTAACATTTTAGATTAGTTGGAAAAAACGCAATCGGGTGGAAACTGACCTGGTTAAATGAGAAAAGTGACGAAAGCTCTTTACGTTCACCCCTGAGAAGAGCCTTTTTCACAATAGATGGCTGGATTGATAATGATGCAACCACGGAGCAACCTGACATATCAAAGTCTTTCATCAGGAGTTACTGTTGAAGCTTTCTGAATATGCAAATGATAACCATACAGCAAGGCGACAAAACACCAGTGTGGGGAGTGAAACCAGTAGCTCCTGCCACTTTAACAAAGGCTGTTTGTCGCAAGAAAACTGCAGCTGGCAGTTAATTGGTAAGTCCATAAAATGTGAGAAAACATGTTAAAGTCGAGGGTCAGAAAAGACCCTAATCTAGTTAGATAAAAAGGCAAACATGATTATATGACAGGTGGCCTCTTCAAAATTTCATTTTGGAGAAAGAATTTTTGAAGACCAAATCTTGTTCTTATAAGAAAGCAATTTTCTTGGAAAATTTTCTAATTAAGATAACATCAACTTAACCAAAGTAGATTGTTTTTAATATTTCTCAAATAAATTGCTTTCATTATCTTTTGGATTAGGGTGTTATCTTTAAATAAAGTTAGAATAGTACCACGTATCAGGTTGTTGGTTTAGCTCGGCTCATGGAGCAGAGGCTGTAGTGTTCGTCTTACTGGCCGTAGCGTAACTTCCTGGTTCTGTACATCATTTACTGTACAGATCCCCAAATAATTGATTTTTCCCCTTAAAAACCCTTATATCTTCAATCAAATTTATATCATTTTATTTATCACCATAAACTCTATTGTTCATGTTACCATACAAGCATTACTCACGCTAGCAGAGCCCTGAGATCTCATCTTCAAAACTTTGTGACTCAGATGATGGGGTCAGCCAGGATGCAAAAAGCCACATGGGACAGAGATCAATGACTTGGCATGAATGAATGATGGCCGCCATATGCTTCAGCTGTAAAAGCAGCGCTATAAATAGAACCCAATATGCTGTTTGAAGCTATGTATGCCTGTGAGATACCCTGCAGAGCTGCATACATTATCAGGCATTCTTCTCATCAGCTTTTCTCTGCTGTCAACCTTCTGTAGCACAGTCTGACGATTCAGTTCAGTTTCAACACACATCCCTGTCCTTTGGAAGCCCAACAACATGGATTGCCTGCTGGCAGTTCACCTCATATTTACAGGGAGAGGGCAGTACTAGCCCGAAGCGAGACACATGTAGTCTAAATAACCATCTGCCGAGGTTGTTAGCCTTGACCTAGTGCGTACTGTAAGCTCTGTCAGATGTATGCTGGTGAAAAAGAGGGAAATCAAGCATATTTCAAGATGCTACTCAAAGTTTGACTATTGCATCAAAAAGGGAAGGAGTTCTTTCAGTTTGCTTCTTGTGCTGCCTTATCTCTATTGGATGACAAATAGCGATGGTGAAAACTGAGAGATGAGAGGAAGTCAGATATCTAATGCACTCTGGTTATCCAGCCCCCAGAGGTAGCTCTCCGAGGCTGGAGGCAAAAGAGTGGAGTGTGGAAAATTCCCATTGAAAACAGCAGCAAAGCTAAGATGATTGATTGACTCTGAGGATAGACGGAGCAGATCAATCCATCATGGTGAACTCCTTCAGCTCTCATGATCTAAGAACCTATTTATTTCTGTAGCCCATTGGTATAAATGAAAGGAGGCCCCGGGGATCCTCTGAAGATGGGGTTGTAGGTGTGCTCTGTTGTGTATTTATAAAGACGGATAAACATGACATGCTGTAGGTTCATTTTCCATTTGCATTCTAATGCATGCTAAGCCCTCTATTATACTTTCAGTGTGATACCCTGTGCCTCCTTGAGCAAAAAAGACAAACACTATTCTTATTTAAAGACAAGGATGCATTAGATAATTACCCAACCTAAAGCTATTACCAGGATATATAACTGGGGTTGTAGTTGAACACTTAATCAGCTCTGCTTCAAATCAACCAATAAAGTAATAGGAAATATAATATATCAGTGCAAAATACTCCTGGGGCAACAGCTTATCTCCAAACAAGACTGGAGCTGGGCAAGCTAGCAGCCACACCGGGGTTGTTTTGTTCAAATGATTATTACAAATATGAAAAAGATTTAACTAGAAGAGCACTCAGAGAGTGCAGACCTCCACCAAGCACACTGTGATTGTCACACAACACTTTAGTCCTACTTTAATGTTATACTCCCTTTCAGCAGACTGTCTGCTACAATTTGGTGTTAGTTGCAGGTTTGTATGTAAATCTTAGTATCCAGAATATTGCCAGGATATGGATCGTACTTTTACATCGGTCAGAAATTATGGTGACCTTGTCTTGTATTGTTTTGCAAAGCAATCTGACCATTTATTGTTGAGTTGTATACACATATGGTGAAAACGGCCCTATCTCACAATGACATGGAATCTTTTAAAAAAAATCTATGATCCAGAAAACAGACAAACTCTCCCCAAAACATAACCTCCTTGGCGGAATAAATAAACCAGATTATGATATCTATTTGAGCGTGTTTTGGATTACTTGGCATTGGATTGAATCCCTGTCCACAATTGTTTAATTTCAAAGTGATGTTAGGTACATACAACATAACTAGCCACACGCTAACAACTGTTATTACAGAAATCTATTTTAAAATGTCAAATGTTTCATATTGAAAGAACCTTCACAATAATAGTTTAATAACCTTAAGAAGTGAAATCTGATCTCTTAGAATAAAAAGGGCACTTCATTAAAAAGCAGAGGACAGAAACCACGGAAATCCAATACAAGGACATTATCTCATCTCTGTTAAACATGAGCTTGATACATTCATTTCACTTAATTACATTCTTGAAGCCAAGAGTGTGAATGAATGCACAGACACTCAATTGAGCATCCCAATCAGAACAGAGGAATTAAGCAGACGTATCTGTAAGCGAGAAATGTGCACCTGATTAAGCACTGGGTGTGTTTGCTCATATGTGTTTGTTGCTGTTGTGTGTATATGTAGGCACACAGAGAACAAGGAGAGCCGTTAGTGCGACATTGGCTGGTGGATGTTCATTAATCTCGGCTGTCAGTGTCGGTCAGGAGGGCTACATTAGATGACCAGAGTCCACATGATCAATCACTTGCTGCAGTTAGTTTATGTGTTGTGATATTACAGTCCTTGCTTTCTCTCGTTTCTCTGAGTGTGCACACAAAAACACTCACACACAGCTGATATATATGTCCCAGAGTAAACTGCTCCTTTATATTGGCTCTCTCAAGGGACAGATCAGAGGCAACATTTCGGCTCTAATTTAATTTAACCGGCATATGCTGCGCGATAGGCATGCAAAGTATATGCAAATATTTCTGAAATGCAGTCCTATGTTCAGTGTAAATTACACTAAGTACATTAAAAGTGCAATATAGTTAACCAGATAAGAATAATTAGATTTTGGAGATGGAGGGTTTTAATACCATGGGAGACTGGATTTCAATCAGAGCGACACATCTCCCAACTAGCCGAAGGGATGAAATATTAAAGCCGTGGTCAGTAAGTCACCCTGTTAACGTCATCAAAGTGAATCTAATTGATGCAGACGCTGGGAATTCACATTAATTACACTGCCCTGTTACCACTGGTTGCTGGTATCCAATTATCAATCGCCAGGGCAATGAGCATCTTGTTAGCGCTAATGCTACCTGGCACCACAGAGACAGGGCTAGTGAGCCAATGTGTCTGTGTGATGTTAACGATATCTCGCTGTTTACTATTCAAGGCACAGGGTTAGCCACGCAGATAAAGTGCATTAAGGAGATGACTCTGTAGGTGAGAGGACTTTTGATAGGGGGTACCAACGGAGAAGACAGTGGGTTCACAGGGAGGGGGATTAAGTAGAGTTAAGAGCAGAACATAAAAGCAAGGGGAGACACTAAAAGAGGGAGAGATGTCGTGTCCATCACTCAGGATGGACTTTTCTGGAAAGGTCTGAAATGGTGTGCTTCATCTCTTTGAGTAGCATGTGTCAGATAAAATCTTGGAAAATCAATGAATGGCCTGAAGGGAGGATGAACTGGATTGTGCTTCAGCTAATGCATATTTAAACACTGGATTCCTTCAGACATGATTACGAACGATCACTCATGTTCACCAAGCGGATATTGATTTAACAATGGTATCTCCTAACTGACTCAAAAAAGCATTTTTCAACTCAGGCTGCAATTTCCTTTCAGAATCAAGCCAATCCTTTATAAACTTAAATCTAACACAACCTTTAATTCAATCTATTAATATAATGGTTTGATCTGAGATACCCTGAAAGCACTACCTAAACAGGGGTGTGTCTGGACTTTTCTTACTAGGGTGGCACAAATCAGGCACTGTGTGTAATTTTTTTCTTTTAAACTTTAAAAAGAAACGCAACACTGCACAAACAAAACTAATTCTTTCAGGACTTAAAAAAAGACAATTGTTTAAAATCAGAAGTGACGGCGGTAATAACAAAAATGTCTTACATTTGAAATACAAAGAAAAATAGCAAAAAGTCATCTTCAGCTCAGGATTTTGGGGTGGTGGCAAATTTTAAGGGGGCCAGAGCCACCCCTAGCCACAGCCTGACAATGCCCCTGTATGTACACTGACATTAATTTATCGTATGTCCATTAAGGAAAAACTACTAAATCCTTTCTTGGTGAGCAGTAGTAAAATGTATCTTGGCAAAATCAGCCTCCTAAACATGATGTGTTCATTCTAAAACCAGCAATGTTTTTTCTTTGGAAATTTTTTTTAGAAGGCACACTTAAAAAAAAAACAAAAAAAAAAAAACATTTTTTGTGTTTTTGACATGAAAATTGAAGGTCTATCAGGCTCATCTAAAAGTAAAATGAGATACTCAGAAAACAGCCAAAATGAGCACAATTTGCACATATGTCCACAGGATCACAGATTCTGCAAAATGTAAATTAACAGAGTGTGGCTAACGTTAGCAAAGCTAATATCACCATCATTCTTGCAGGCACATGTTCATTTTGCTCCAGCAGATTGATCATATGTTAGTCCTGACACAGCCTGCATACAACCCATTATTCTTGCTGAAAAAAAAGCATAACAATACGAAACACTATCTGTTATCTGTGCTTGTCTACATCTGTGTAATACAGCACTGTGGCATTATAGCAGTAATTATTAACTGAAGCTACACCCCAGCTAGTGGCGGAGGGTCGGGCTCAATAAGACCCTTTATTTCAGGCCATTGACAATAAAATCATTAATAACTTGTTGGTGATTGTTGTACTGTATCTTTAAGATCCCCTGAACAAATGTTGAGTAAACTTACACAAAACCTCAACAGTTATTTCTAAAGTTAACTTCAGGGATTCCATCTTAGTAACAGCAGCTTTGTTTGTTTTGGATTTGACACAGACTGGTTGAAACACAGTCGTAGCTGCTTGTGTTAGTAGGCATCCTTACAAAGCCATGAGTATTTCAAACTGCAGGGCTCAAACAGCTTGGAAACGGTCCAAAGATAAGCCAGCAGAAACCCACAGTGCCACTGTCTGTGTGGGGACTTGCACTAAGACCCTCTCCTGCAGCTGCAAATATAAGATCCTTACCTCCAGATCCCATCCTATCCTCGCTACAAGATGTGAGTGGGGGGAACTAATCCTACTGATTATCAACGTAAAGACCGTTCAACCAGTTAGTTCACAGAACAAGGCTGCATACATGGGCCTCATTAAACACGTTCAACTGAAACCTCGCTTTCTCTCAAGACAGCACGATTTGTTCTCTTTACATGGGACAAATTGATTCACGCTCTCCAATCGACCTTAAAGGAGATCTGGTCTGAGATGAGGTGATATTGCAGGCATGGAGAAATAAAGCCTGGATACGCAGATGACAGCCAGAGACAGAGCTGTTTGGAGAAGAGTGTTTACCGAGACACGCTGTTTAAATCATAAGGGTAAAGAAAGCTGACCCTGCTTCAAGGAATATGCATAGCTGCGCCGTGTGTGACAGATTGATGTAGCACCGCTGTCCAAGCAAGAGCAGTGGAAGATTAAGAAGGGGGGGTGGGCTGAGGAAACAGTGTTGCTCTGGGTAAAGAGAAGAAAGCAACCTGCTCAGAACTCAGAGCAGATGTATCAGTGAGGGTAATATATGTGTGCAAAAAAAAGACATTACTATTCCTCAACTCACGATGAACTGAGCTCTTGATGTTCAATTTTCATTAGAGATGTCCCAACCCGATAAACTGATCAGTATCGGCAGCTGATATGGCTATTTTTGGAGGATCGGAGAGCATCGGATTTTATTACGTGATTGGTACCGTCACGCTTTATGGCTGCTGTAAATCAAACCACATTGCAAACATGTCTGCTGTGTGGGAATACTTCTCTTTGGAACTCAATGATAGTAAAACAGTGTCTTGCAACATCTGTAAAGAGAGTGTTCTTCAAGGAGGTACCAAAAGGCCTCACTTTGATACAACAAATATGATTCTTCATTTACAACAGAACCACCCAGAGTTTGGGATTTATCAGATAAAGGTATCGGTTTGGCTAAACATATCATGAGTAAAAATCGGAATAGATTGGAAGTCAAGAGATCTGTATCGAGACATCCCTAATTTTCACGATTTTTCTCACATTTTAAGTTTGCTTCTGCATTCACCCACACCTCAGGTCCACTTTAGGCCTTGGAAACAAAAGCAGCAAAACAGTCTGACCTCAACACCCTTTCCTGCAGTTTTCAATCATCTGATATGATCGTATAAGTGAATACCTCATTTTTATTTTGTTTTTCAATCTATTTTCCCAAAGCCCCTGAAGTCCCAGCCAAGACATGCATTCACTATCAGCCATTTTACTGCTGACTTTTATTTTAAAAAAGAACATCTTGTCCAAAACATCCGCTCTGTGTTTCTGCAAAATAAGCATGTACACCTCCCTCTTCCTATGAATGCATTCATCTGACCACCTTGCTGCCATGGCTACCAAAACCAAGCATTAAAACCATACATCTACAGCACTTACCCCCCTCTTAGTTAATGACCACATGGACAAAAAAAAAAGAGGAAACCAGTCCTGGTTTCACTCCATCCCCCACCTCCAACTCTCCATTTTCACCATTATGGTAATCACCCAGTCAGACAAACTGCCCTGCAAAATGACAGGAGCCAATGGAGCTTTGTGCCTTCCAGTGTGAGCACACCAGCTTGGCAGGACAAAAGAAGGGACACAGGATTGATAGATCAAGGCACATTAGAGGCAGAGACAAAATAAATTTGTTTCATTATGAGGCCGGCAGAAGAGGAGGCAGCTGAGCCAGAGGCTGCAGACAGAAGCACAGAGAACAAGGAAAAGTTCTTTATTTCAGAACATTCAGTGCTTGGTGTCTGCATGTTGCTCCCAGCAGCTCATGGATACTGGCCAGAGAGACACGGTATCACTACTGGTTATTAATAATAGAGGATGGGTATTTGATAGTCAAAGAGATATGTTCAAACTCAGGTAGATTAAGGCTGACCATCCATTCATCCATCCTTTATCTTTACTTTAAAAGAGAGCTCAAACTGAGGATCAGGACAGAGAAAAATGGGCTGCATGGTATTAGTGTCCTCTCCTGAATACAGATCAGTAAGTCTCAGCAAAGTTTACAGCACCTTGTTAAATCTAAAAAAGGAATTTTTAGAAATCAGATGCAGAAAAAGAGGTCGTACCTGTCAAATCAAAGTTGTGATTCTTTGTCAAAAAGTCATTTTTTAATTCAAATTCCTTATTTCAGTCTTTATTTATAAACTGGGTTGGAAAACAGTTACCACTTTTCTCCAGCAGAGGGTGAAATGTTTCGCTCTGACTCATGTGATGTGCATTTTATGGGAAAATATGGCTCCTGATATGGTCTGTAGACATTTTCATCACCATTTAACTTTTTCACATGGTCTGGTGTTGAAAAATCCAACTAAAAATCACAAACATCGTAAATATCTAAGAATCGCAATCAGCACGTAACAGAATTGAATCACAAGAATAGCATATCATCCCAGCCCTACTGAATACGCAATAAAGTGGGCTTTTTTGGGGAGATTCACCCAAAAAAAAGGAATCACAGTGACTAAGGAGCCAATCAACACACCTTCTCACGTATTAATCTAATCTCAAACACATCCAGAATGCACACCATCCAGACATGATTAGTGAGGCTCCAGACTTTGAAAGGGACACACGTCCATCTAATTGCAGCAATCTAATTTGCCACTCTGGGAGAGCGTGGCGTGTCGGTGCAGCAGCCCTGTCTGATATGACAGCCTCTCAGATGAGATTACACACCGCACACAGTGTTATCGAACCCTCGCTTCCTCCCTCTTCCAAAAGCCTCTCTTCATTGATCAACAGGCGCACAGCTCAGCCGGAGAGGGGGGGGATCATACATCTGATGCCCCGTCAAACCACTAAACCCTGATTGGTGATGACAGCTAAAGCTAGAGGCTCTGATTAGTTGTTGATGTAGACACTCAGCGAAGGCGCTGCAGCTCCAGTTCACCCTATTGTAAGGTCATCCGACTTCAATCCAGAGACAAAAAGGTTTAAAATATCACCTGTGGTAAATAAAACCCTCTTTTGCTGGAAGGGTCTGCAAGGCCAAGAATGCATTCCATTGTAACCTTGATAGAAATCCACTTTGCAAGCTGATTTTGTCTGGAGATAAAATGAGGCGCGGCCTCCAATGCCATCCGCCAGACTTTATCTCACCTGAATGGGGCTTTCTAGCTGGCTAGTTAGGCCTAGAAAAATGTGCAGCCCAGCCAATTTAGGAGAGGTATAATAACCTGTTGACAAAGAGCTCCCGTCAGCTGGAGAAATTAAAGGACCCATCTGAAAAAGAGCAGCTGCTCTGCATCATTTCTGCAGCCGGTTAGGCTTTCAGAGGCAGAAGCAGGAGTTAGGGTGCTTTGAACGCAAAATATGGAAGTGAGTGCAATCACAGGTAGGGGTGGGCGATATATACTGCATTTGATATTATCCAAAATGTTGCTTTAATGATGTGCAATTTTACATCATTGAGTATTACCGTTTCCAAAGAAAAAAACAAACAAACAGATGGTGCAAAGATGGCAAAGAAGAGGTGCTTGAAAGTCCTTTTTCGCTGAATGCCTGCCACAGAAGCCAATCAGCTGACAGGGTTCAGTCACGTGACTTAGTGGAAACCAAAACACTACGTAGTGGCACATGAAGGAATCATGCAAGAGTCTCCATTTTGGCGGATGGTTTAATAGTGAGACATGGGTCTATGTCCCTCACCTGGAAATGGTTTGCATTTCCAGCTCTCTGTCCACTATATGGAATGTGCTTCACCGTGCGCGAAACAGTGCGAGGAGTAATGTCAACGTGCCAATGTACAAACAACATTGCATCATGTAAATTAGATAAATGACATAAGGCTATTTAGTCTGTTAAATAAAAAAGAAGGTATAGACCTGATTTATGAGAGGTGACTTTTAATGGCTTTTGCTTTGATCCAGTGCCAGAGGGGCGGGCCGCCCCCAGGGACACACTGTCATTGTTAAGTTGCCATAAAATTTTGCTGGGCAATGTTTTACAGAAATGTATAACCATAGGCTGTATAAAAATGGATGTCATCTTACTTGGCTCTAAGTGAGGTCGCCACAAAAACTGCTCCCCCTGGTGGCTGGCTGCAATATAGGTAAAAAAATCTGGCTCCCCGGCCATTCCAGATGGGCTGTGGTCAAACTTTAAAAAATCAATACACCTCGTACAAATGTTTCTCACATCCCACTGGTTATTTGAAGCTATCATTTGGCTGCCTTGTATTCAGGTCCTCTTTTTTTCTGAAAAGTTTCATTTCATTAGTTATACGAGGTTAAAAACAAGGCTTTATGTCACGTTTAACTGTGTTTGACAACTGCCGTTCTCATGTATTTGTTTCGGGAATTGTAAAATATGTCGGGAGGTAGAGTCAAGATGTGATAAGACTCTTGAAAGAACAAAAAAAAAAAATTGTCACCTGGCTCCATTCCCCAAAAACCTCACAGTCTCTACTGTGCAGACTCTGGCTGCACAACTGCTTCAATGCTGCTCCTGTGAGGGGGGTATTTTGGCTTCAAAAGCCTACAATGGCTAATAGCGGAGCCACACTGTCCACTCTATATTCAGTCTATGTGTATGAAGCACTTTAAAAATAAACAAGAACTGTTGTTCTGAAATGCTGTGTCCATCCATAGTTGTCCTCTTGGTCGGCATGTAGTTTTGAAAAAATAATAGAGATATATTTATTTGCCCTAATTGCCCACCCTTAGTCACGGGTAATTTTGACAAGAATGTATGTGCATTTGTACATGTTGTTCATGGTTTTTGACATCTTAGCAGGCTTCTCACAAGACATTAAAATGGCAGATTTTGTGCGTTTTGATTTTTAAATGAGGTACAACATTCACCAAAGCTGGAGACCACCTCTTTGCACATTAAAGCTGCTGCCTGCTCACCTGCAATTTCACACTCAATTAAACAGGAATGCAAACTTTCTAACAATTTCTCCTTGAGGAATATGAGTGAGAAAACATGGAGCACCTGTCCACATTACTCAAAATCAATCCCCACTGCACTACTTCACCTGCTCCTCTGTTTATTTCACCACCACCCTTTTCTGTCTCCGGGGTGCCAGAGGCTGAAGACACCACACTCAACTCCCACCACCAACACCACTGCCACCACCACCTCTGAAGTGTGGCCAAGACTGTGGAGCTCAGAGTGAAATAACTTTAAACCCTCACGGCAGGAAACAGCAACAGAAGGAATCCATTTTCATGCGACTTTACTTATTCATTCTTTCCTACACTCTTCTTTTGAGTCGGGAGTCAGCACAAAGACCCTGAGCCACACCTGGCAGAGATTTGCAATGGATACCTCACCATAAGACAGGGAAAAGTATTTCCTGCAGAAACAGGCTGTGTGCAGGATGATACAGATGGATAGGAATGGTGTAGGTTGGTGTACTTGAGCTAGAGAGACACTACAGGCTGCAGGGGTCAACCTGTGCTACAGCAGACTTCACAGAGAGCCAGTTGTAACACTTCAAGGTACGATGCTCAGGGTGGGAACAAAAAGATTTCTGATCTGTGGGTTGAAGAAGCCAGAAAACAGCGACTGAGAGATACAGACGAAAGTGTTTTTTATGAAGCATCAGAAGAGCTGCTGGCAAATGAAAACAGAGCATGGAGACAGAAGCCAAATGGTTCTTTACACCTGGTGGACAAAGGTCTAAGAGGAGGTTGAATGTAACTAAGTAAAGTGCAACAGTATCTGAAAATACCTTCGACATCGACAAGGATTCAGGACAAGCATTGGTGAGTGCATGATTTATCGTATATGTATTTCAACGCCAAACAGCTACAAACAGTAGCTGTAGCCAGCTGCCATCAAGCTAGGTGTTATAGCTTCATTTTCATATTACCTTAGCTTTTACCTTACAATGTATTAACTATGGCACTGAAGTGAATCATGTTCTAAATTACCTGGTCACCCTATGTAATAGGGTGACCAGGTGCTTACAAGCCTTTTGTGGGACAAGAAATGTGTTTGTGTGGGACAATGTGGGACAATGTGGGACATGTTACCACAAGGCTAAAATATAGGCAAAATTTTAAAATAATGTCCATCTAACCATGAAACACTAATATATATGTTTAGATCAAGCTTATAATTAAGTAAAAAACAACAATTTGATTTGGTTGCACACAGCATGCACATTTGCGTCTTGTTTTTCTCCCAATTTTTTTTTTCCAATTCAAAAAACAAGGCAATGCATCTGTCACTGGAAAATAATACTCATAAAACTATTAAAAAATCTACTTGTGAAAGTTCAAAAAATAAACCACAAGTTTCTCAGAGATTGTGAAATTGTGATTTTATACATCTATTATGTTCAGTGTATGTTCTCAGCTCTTACAGGTCAACTAATCTGTGCGCAATAAAGGACATAAGTGACATCATTTTAACTTTCTGTGCAGGCCATTTCTTGTAGGTTTTACATCATGACGTGTGTCGCTTCCCATCATATTCACTTCCATGTGCAGTGGAAGAATGCTGGATCAAGTTCCCAAAACACCCACTGGGAATCGCTATGCACTGGTTACGACCTTGAACAAACATGTTCCCAGCTCCTTTTTCTCTGAGGAACTTCTGTTTCTCCTCCAAAATCTGCTTTTTGGTGCCAAAGGCTTTTTTACCTTTGTTTTTTTCATGTCAGTGGGCGGAGGTAAGGAGGACACAGGTGACAGGCTGATAAACTCTAGGGGTTTATATTGATTGACAGCGGATGCATATAATAGTGATATCCCTCTTTCAGCTATTAGATGAAGATCATGCTTTCAGAAAGAAGACTGCTGCACTATGGAGAGCAAGAGCCGATCAAATGCGGGACATCGTTTCAATTTGCGGGACGTGGGAAAAGTTATTAAAATACTGTGCAGTCCCCCACAAGGTGGGACACCTGGTCACTCTGTGTGCCCAATTTGTGTCAAGTGGACAAAAAAAACCTACAGCATATCTAGTAACGTCTCACTAAGCTACATTTGGACTTGCATAGGCTACTTGTATAAAGCTAAAGCTCTGTACATTCTACAGAAACTCAACAACTCAACTGTGTTTAAATGATTGCATTTATCATGATGTGAAATGTAAGAGCTCAAAAAACACATTAGAGGACACCAGACTAGATTAAAGTTACAAAACGGAGCAGATAAAGCAAAAGTTTGAGCATAAAAATTGTTCAGGGTGAAGTATTTTTTAGGTTAAAAATCTTTTTTGCAGGTCAAAATAGTCTGAAAACATGAAAAGAATCAACCTGATAAAATCCAGATCCTTATTCTGACATAAAAAAAATCCTTACATATTTTCCTCACATCGCCCCCTAATGGAGAACTTTTTCCTTTTGTCTTTTTCTTTTCAAGAAGAAGCAGAGTTTGCTGATGTTTATGCAGCACACAACACAGCAGAAAACAGACCACTTATCATCTGATATTATCAGACAATTTAGGGACAGCTGAGGTTGGATTTCTCAACTCTGTAATGTTGGCACAAGTGTAATTGAACCCATAAAGTGACTGATTTCGTTGGGAAATTTAAAAAAAATAGTTCACCAACGGAGCATCCATCTGTTTCTTTCATGGTTGATAGATGACAGTAAGAGACCCTGGCTCTTGGTCATTTTTCTAAAATCAAATGTGGCCCCCTTCAAGAAAAGTTTGGACGCCCACGTTCTAGTAATTAGTCTTATGGAAAGGGTTGAAAGCAACTATTGTAATGTCAGTTGGAGCTTTCCTTCGATAAGCAGCCCCATGTTAAGATGAGAATTTCTCCAGGGGTCACATCAGCTCCAAAAGGCAGGAAACAGTTAAGAGTATTCTGCGCTGGTATTGGGTTACTGCTCAGTATCAGAGCGTGCACAGGCTCAGTTATCAGATGATGAAAAAGGGTATCAGAACATCTCTGTCATTGAGAAGTGAAAAACCTGATGAGTCATGCAGGGCAGTTTCAAAGATGATGGATAAAACATGGCTGCATCTGTTAGCACGAGCTGGATTCACCGTGCATCACCTCAGCTGGGGCTGGCCAAGTGGTAAAATATTCAGGCAGGGGAGTAGAGACTGGCATGAGGCAAAGCTAAAAAAAGCCTGGTTTATTAATACTCCTGAAAATAAGTGAATGAGAATCTGCCACAAGCTTAAGAGCTTGGCAGGAAGCGCTTGTGATTAAAACTGCCAAACACTGATTACTACACAGCAAACAGCATGTCTCAGGTTTCAGAGACGTCATCGGCAGAGTGACTGAAGCGATACGTCATTGCAGTCTGATCAGTGATCACAGATTACACAAACACAGATTAAGGATTCCTGTGGCTCCAAATGCCAAGAAGAAACAACATGAAAGGGTTAAGGTCTTTATCCAGATGTGGCAAATTTGACCTTCGACCTCTATGTCCATCATCCAGCGATTGAATCTTTACAGTGGAATGGAGTACAATCCCTTATAATCCGATGGCTTCATCGAACATTTTGCATCCAGTTTTTCATCATCTTGGCTATAATCCTGCTGCAGAAGCTTGATGATGCATTCAAGTCCAATCAGAGATATTTTCTAATCCAAGGAGGAAAGAAACAATGTGATGATAACAAGAGATGGCTTTGGCTTTCATGTTCCGTCATCCTCTGTTTCTCTGGAAAAAGGCTCTGTTTGAGTTGCGTGACGAAGAAACAAATCAAGACAATGCTTTGTATCAAATTGTGTAAAGATTCCACAGCAGATCTTTGTCACAAGGATCAGATGAAAATTCAATCCTTTGATATATTACATAAAGTCTGAGCCTTACACTTCACAAGTCTTTGCATTCTTTAAACTAAAGAAACCCCTGATGATCCAAATATAACCATGTTTTTACAACCTTGTCTCCAGCTCAACTTGATTCATCCTAGAAACAAAAGGGCTGAGCCCACTTTGGCTCTGCTGCGATCTCCAGTCCTCTACGGTGCTGCAGTGCCAGGCAGATGCACGTCTGCCATCAAATGCATGGGGATGAAAACCTGCTCCGACAGCCGGCTCGCCCCCTGAGTGCATTATCAAAGCCTCGCTGTCAACTTCCTCATCTGCCTGCACCTTAAATGCTCCAGTATTCACCCACAGTTAAGGTGAAAATGTTTCGTCCCTTATAAGTTTCACCAAGCTCACCGAGAAAAGTACTTTGAGTTCTCAGTTTCTTGTTCCTGCTGTCAATCCATATATAGTGCATCCTGGCACTGATAACTCCAAATGATTATTCATAAAGTTCAGTTGTGCTTCACTATATAGGTCTGGTGGCATTTTTATCTCATGCCAAATTCTTTATAACGTCTTAGTTAGTCACTGTGGATATACGCTGCTTGATTGACATCACAACAATCAGTAACCTGTTCTTTTCTACAATTGAGGTGAAATACCTGAGTGTGCTGGCTAATGACTCGGGTGTATTCAACAGGTGAATTCAAGTGCTCATGTCTGTAATGCAGACTTATTAACTTCCACTTTCCTGGTGGAAAATAAATTACAGTATTTTTCCTTCCAAAAATCAGGGAACTATCAAGGGAGTAACATCACTGCTTGAATCTTTCAATAAAAAACAAAAAAAACACAAACTGTACCAAACATGGCCAGGACACATTGTCTACAAAAGAAAGGTTATGTACCCTTAAGAGGGCCATTAATTAACAATAAAAACAAAATGCTTAATTCAACAAAGAGAAAAAAGCTAAAAGGTGGAGTTAAAATGTCCTTTGGCACTTCAGTTGATTATCAGAAATAAAGAAATTCAGCCTGGGGAATGGAACTGTTTGAATCCAAGCTTCAAAAAAAAAAAAAAAAAAAAAAGATGAAGAAGAAAAAAAGAAAGCTACTGTTATGTACTTCAGTTTGTGTTGATCTGGCACCCCTACAGACCAAGCGGTATCTCTTCTAATATATCTTTTTTTTTATCATTTGTCCAGTACATATTAAAGATGGTTTTTCATCCTGCTTTATTTTCAGTACTCAAATGTGTGGTAAATACACGGACCCCATGCCAGCTTTTTCAAAAATGAAAGATAACTTTAAAGAGATTCTAAATCTTTCATTTATGGTCTTTTTTCTGTAGGTCACAAATAAGAATTAAATTCGATTTCAGTCCGTCATGTAAATAACTAAAAACTATTCACAGGAGCTTTTAATTCGGCTGTTAATATGGAAAATTAAAAAAATAGGCTCTCCTAGGTTTTACAAGCCAGCCACAAGTGGTCACTTAAAGAACTGCAGTTTTTTGCACTGCAGTCTTGACTTTATTCCTTGATATTATGAGCTGCAGCAGTTCTCTCTTTGTTTCTTTTTTATTTTTAGTCAACTCCATATTTTCAAATTGGCATTTTTTTATGGTTCATATGTTGGCGACTGACACCAAACTGGTCATGTTTGCCATTGGATTTTTACTTTTTTTGTTCAAGGTGTGTGGCCCGAGGTCTTACATCTAAACATTTTCACATTGTTCATAAATGAAATTGTCTGTTAGCAGTATGTAGCATGTCAAGGCTAACTGGTGCTAAGCTTCCCTGTGAGCTGAGAAGAAGGAGGGAAAGACATCATGCTGGTACTTATATTGAGGTTAGGGTTTGGTCTTGGCTCTCAGTGTCCTTGGGTAAGATACTGAGCCTAAAATTACTCCTGGTGACACAATTAACAGTGTGTGAATAAGTATGACTGGGCTTCTAATGTCAGTGCTTGAATGTGGTTTGAAATAGTATATGAGCAGTGTTAGAGCGCTTTAACTGTCCAAAAAGACTAAAAAAGCACTACTTAAGTTCGAATCCATTATCCATTTAACTCAGAAATATTAAATCAGAACTTCTGTTACTGGATTTGGTTACTGGTGAAAGATGATATTGGTATCTGTCACTGTCATATATACGTCAAGCTCCCTGTGCACATTCCCACATATCTTCATGACATTATGGTATATTAATCATGCCTCATTCTCTGGCACAACTGCAATATATTACCATGGTGATAAAATGTGTAAGGTCGTATAATACTGATGAATACCTCAGAGCTATTATTGGCTCCTGAACAAATACTAAACGATGGCTTAGGATGTGATCTCTAAAGAAGGGGGTTGGGGGGACAGGTCCCGATGTGTCACCCGCTGCAGGTTGCTATGGAGATGGATAATTCCTCCTGCACCATGAGAGAGCCCATGGGATGCAGAGATGGATGGAGGTAGAAATGGGAAGTGGGTGGATGGTGACAACCCTTCATTCTGTGTGTGACTCTAATGTGACAGGCTCTGATAGGCACCATTTGCGTAGCCCTCGGTTTAACCCGAATGACTAGGAAGGTTTCGTTGTTTCCTTTCCCTGTTCTCACCTTCACAGTACCCCATTCCAGACCCGGCACACAAAATCTGCTTGAACGTAATTGCGAAAGAGGAAAAAAGCTATCTTTTCTGCCAAAAATGTGGGTAGAGATAAGGGCCGGCATATCTGAGGAGGAGAGCTTGCAAGTTTAACAACACTTTCTCTTCAGTAACAGAAAAGAAAAGCCAGTATGTGCTTGTATGCATGTGTGTGTGTCTGAGTATCTTATGAGTCCTGCCTAAGCAGTGCAATCTTCAAAAGTGCTGTCTCAGCAGAAATCTTCAAAAGCTCCACTGTCACTGCTTTGTTTTGCTCTACAAGATTTATATAATAATGAAGTATGACAGTGAAAATTGGTGAAAATCCCTCATCACTTTGAAGGGGCTCTGAGCACCCTGCGGACCCCTAATTGCTCCATAAAACATTTATTTTGCCTTTCAGTTGCACCTCCAGCCAGGAAGCCAGAGAGGACTAAATAATAAATACCAGAGGCTTTATCATTTGGGCCATCGATCCGAGCTATATCAAGATCTCAGACTATCACCTCCCTCCTCTGTTCTTCATCATATGGGAGCACCTGGCAGCACTTTATATCATTTTAAGGGCCCCTGAGATTTTCTAATAGATGCTTCTGGTTTTAAATGGTCCCCAGGCGGGTTATAGTTGAAGAGTTCAGCCTGTGTCACTAGAAGAAGCTCATTTTGCATTACAGAGAAAGCTGTCTGGTCACAAAACTGGTGACCTTGTGCTCTTTAATTGCTCCTCTTGGGATGATGAGGGTAGAAGAAAAATTGAGGGTGAAGCAGTGGATGCAACCAAATGAAAAATAACGTTTTGTGTAATCCTTAGATAAAGATGGGAAAAGCACAAAACCATTTCCTCCATGTGTAAAAAAAGCGAGTCTTTACTCTTCCATTTGTTGTAAATGGGCAGCGAGCTGGAGAGCAATTGTGTACAACAGCATGCGGCCAATCCTGTCAGTAGCGGCAGGACATCTATTGTAGATAAAGCATCTCTGGCGTGAGGGAGGGGCAGCTGTGACATGTAATGCTCTCACTCTTTGTCAGTGCAATCACAAACCTTGTCTCAGCATCTGTTGGACTGTTGGCTTGGCGTTTAATGTGCCGTGTGCTACAGTTAGTGACCCACATACGCAGGCACGGGGGTAATGACGCTGTTCACAGAGGCACGAAACATCTCTTTAATCCTCCACTTAGGCCCTGAGACTGGACGGCGTCTTACTTCATGGCCGGAAGCGAAAGTGATACAGTGTGTGAGTACTCTAATGAGTACGGTAAGTGAGATGGTCATGACTAAGAGGAGGGGAAGAAAATCTGGGAATGTGATGTCGAGTGTGAAATATGTGAAAGCCTGAACCCAAAACCTGACAGAGGAGATGTCACCAAGTTATATCAGACAGTCTTAAAGCAAAAAGAAAAAAAAAAAGTCTTACAATGACCAGGAATTTAAAGGCTTTGTGAGTAAATATTAAGGGTGGGTAATAAATATGTATTTCCACTTCCAGAAATTAAAAAAAAAAAAAATAAAATAAAATTAAAAAAAAAGGTTTCAAAGCATTATAATCTGTGGCACTAGCTTATGCACTCTGTCTTTTAAAGAGGTTCGCTTTTTTGGTTTATGTTGCTAGGTATGCTATCAAGAGAAAGAAAAATAAACTGTATCTAACAATCATTACCATTTTCAGATAAATGAGCAAATTAAAAAAGGCAGTATTATATAAAATTACATTGAGAAAAAAAGGGGCAGCTTTGTCCATATTTCTCAGTCAAACAACTTATCAGTTCAGCAGCTAGCTAACTTAACAAAGAAGCTAATGTTTTAGCATTCAACCCATTTAAATTAACTTATGGTTCAATACTTCATAGATAAGGTTTCCTTTCTTTCATATTGTTTGTTATAGCACTATGAAACACTTATTTTAGTATGACCACTTCCTAGCATACTGCTATATTAGCTGTTGCATTGCAGAATGCTAGCTTGTCATTGTCATACTGGAGGTAATGTGTTTTTCAAGCTTGAAATGTGGCTTGATGTAGCAAGAAAATGTAACTCATTTAGTTGTAAATAAGGTAAACAAACAAGCAGTAAATGGCTGGTATTTGTTGGATTTAAAAATAAAATCCAGATGAGTTTTTGAGGTGCTAGTTTTTGGATTTTGTTGACCTTGGTCCAGGTCTGTGTGCTATGTAGTTTTATGAAAGCCACCTGGAATACAAACTTCTCAGAATTAAGAATAAAAATCTTTTCCAGCTACATCCTTTCAAACATAAAAGTGATTAAAATTTAACAGTTAACGTTTTGAGCAAACACAAATTTCCAAATGGAATTTATTCTGAAAACAAGGTTACATTTTCATGAGCAAAAAGGAAAAAGGGCAACATTTTACAAAACAGGGATTTCTATCACATGGGGAAAATTTCCCCTCATTTTTCCCAAGTGCACCATAACCCAAAGAACAGATCTAAACTTTGTACCTCTGACTGTTTGTGAGGAGTTATGTTGTTTTTTTGGAGCAACTCTCTCTGAAAGCCTAACTGCTTCACATCTTTTATGTCGCTAAAAGGGAGGAAAAAACTCAGTCTACAGTTTCAAGGACACTTCACAGGAGGACAGAGTTGATCTGGGGACCCATTAGAGCTTTTTCCCAGACTGCAAACAAAAGAGAAAGAAGAATGATGCATCCAGGAGACTGTCCAAGAGACACAGAACCCTATCTTTTAGAAAAGAGTCCTCCCAAATCACCTTCCCTTTCAGGAGCTCTGGCTATAAAGATAAAAAAAAAATAATGATCTGTCTGAACTGATGTACTGGTGAGAGAATGGTGAGATATAAAAGTGCACAAAAGGTTGCAGTTACCACCAGAAAAGTCCCCTAACATTTGAAGGCATAAGACAACTACCTTGTTTAAATGGAGAGAAGTCACGAACTCAGTACATTATTAGAAAGATTACTCATCCAGACATGAGAGTATCTCACCAGAGTGATAATGATTTGGAACAAAGACATCAAAACTGCCCAAATGAAGGAATTTCACTGGCTCTGCTTATCTATATGTGGTGTTTTTTAGGGATCTGGATCAGTGTCTTAGCAGTTTTTCTATGTCCTTAGAAGTTAACTCTGAAGGTCAGTGCCAGGTTTGTGTTAGACATCATCATTTGAATTCTAAACTCTGTTCAGTTCGCAGAATTATCTGAAAATAACAGAACTATCACCACTGATACTTTTCACTAAAGCTCTCCTCCGTTAAAGTAGGGCAAGAGAGCTCTGGGAGCCAAACATTGAAAATAATTCACTGCACTGAGGGCTTTGGCTTCCAAGTCGTGCACAGTTAACAACTGTCCCAAAATGACTTTGCATTACTTTCCCACACTCTTTTTTAATCTGATCATATCTCCATGTGGGAGCAGAGTCTTCCCCTAAAAAGCTTCTAATATCTTCAGCGCTCCCTTTGCTCGAGCTATCAGGCTTTTTCTCAAAGGAGTCACAGTTCCTTCTCTGTTTTACCTTTCCACCATGAAATGATGCACAACTGCGAAAGCGCACCTCTCTGTTTCTTCAACTTTTCAGGTGCTGAACAATAAAAGAGGCAGAATTAATCAAACAGAGCAGAGATACGAAAGGTTGAAGCAAAAGTAGCAAAGAAAAGGTAAGCTTGCATATGTAGTGACACATTTACATCGATCAGCTCTTATTAAAAAAAAGCTGCATTAATTTAAAGTTCTTAAACTGTAGCATAGGCAATGAGTCAGTAGAGAATTACGGACTGAATCTTAACTTTAACTTGGCTTTAAAGTGCACAGTAGTGAGTTACAGCTCATCTTTACACCATTGTGTATATATGTGTAGTTTTGGCTCACTCTCAAGGTTCCCATTGCATCATTTTCACCTGCTGTAGGGTACTTGTTTTCAGTGATGAACTCAGAATAACTCACAGTAAAATACAAAGTCAGCAACAAGCAGCAGATGGGCCCAGGTAGAAAATAGCTGCTGAACATAGTGGAGAGTTTGGCAGCTTAATTTTTTCTCTGGAATTTGGTAGAGATCCAAATCAAGACCCAAATTAGACTTCCATTCACCAGTGGTTTAAATCACCTCTTCAGATGAATAATAATGTAAAATGCCTCATTAATTATCATTTTATAACGTAATTCAGCCCAAGTAAAGTGCCAAAAAACATGGTTAAGTCATTATAAATTTAAGGGGATGCAATTAAAAATCTAGTAAGTGTTGTATTTATTGTGAATTCTTCAAACCCTTAAAAACCCATGGAGTGGCAGCACTTACTTACCACGTATAGGTTATCTGTATGAGACAGATCCAACAGACAGGCCCCCAATGCCAGAATCATGAAGTTTATAGTACTAGATTGCAGCATTGTTCTATACAAGGACTTTTGCAGGAATCAAAAAGGGAAAACCCATAAGAAAATGTAACTTGTATATATAATAAATACTACAGCACATCTAGTAATGACATAACTAGAAAAAATCAACATGGGTACAAGTGTGTTACTTGCCTAACAATGTGTGACGGTTACAACAAGTTTCTAAGAATAACACTACAGTAAACTAATTAAAGAGCCAATGGTACAATATTATCACTACACAAATCAAAACCATACTGAGGTTTTTAAAGACAGTTAAATATGACTGATGGCAGGGAAGCCAAAGAGTTTTTTAGTTTGTTCGTCCCACATGCAGAGAGGATGTAACTGCATCCAGAGAAAAGCAACATGACCATTTCAAAAGCAGCTGGTTTAGATCTGCTAAGACTGGCTGAGCTCGCTCCGATCATTAAAAGAAGTGCGTGCCATATGTGGCGCATATTTCTATTTCTAAGAGATCCTTAAAAACAAATACAATAAAATGTAAGAACAGACTGAATAAAAAAAACTACCTTTCAGTTCATTCTTTAACGAGCTTTCCTGCAGAAAGCACCGTTAACCCTTTGAGCCCTGGCTTCTTTTTAGGATCCCTGCTAAAAAAATGTTATACTAAATTGAAAAGAGTGTTTCTCTGTGTCTACAAGGTCTGTCTGAGTCATTTTGGTGACATAATGAAGGGAACACTTGTTGGGAACACTTCTAGTATTATTGTCATTGGTTCGCAGGAATAAGTTAACTATTTCAAAAGTATTTCAACTCTTTTCACAGCAACCTCAAAGTTTGCCCACTGGGGGACCTTTTGGTTTAAAGAGTTAAAAGGGTCAAATGTCAAATGATCATATAGCCTTACAAGTTTAGCTTTCACTCAGGTAGTGGTCTACTACCATCCTATTAATAATTTATCTTACTAACCACCTTCAGAGGCTATAGTAGATCTATTATGACAATTACTTCAAGTATTAAAGCATAATTTTTGAGTCACTTACACCCCACAGTAAACTTCAGAGCTGATTTGACCACTAAAAAGTAACATATTTGATTCTGTCATCAAGCTAATTCAAACTACTTCCAGAAAAAAAACTTTTGGAATAAGACAAGTTATTAAAAGAGTCTCTGGAAAAAACTGATGTAAAATCAGAATAAACCACAAGTGAACCAGACTGGAAAATATGATCCTGGCACTGAATTTTGCTGTCAAAAGACAGAGCGAGGACAGAGAACAGAGAACGGTTTCCATTTGGTGGCAGTACCACATCAGCATCACAGCATTAAAAACCAATCATAGTCCTCTGACCAGTTTGTCTGTGAAACAATGCCACACCCTCTGGATGCCCTGAATTTGTGTGGGGATTGAGACTAAAAATGCTGAGTCGGCAAAGCAGGTACTGCCTTATCAAGTTCTTACTACTCAGCCCCTCCCAAGTCTGTGCACCTGCTCCTGGGGTCATTTCTCGGTCAAATCCAGCTCTCACTGAGACACACAGAGCACTGCTGCGTCTGTTTTCGCATGATTATCCCTCAAGCTTAAATATGACTCTTTGACACTCAGTGAGGGATTTTAATACACAATTTATAAATATCTCTGAGTATATATTTCAAACTGACTCTAATTTTACTGGATATGATAGCCGACTTAACCTCATATGAACCCAGTAAACAAAAAACTGAGTGAATTCATAGGAAAAGACATTTTCCTTCTGACATGGAGGTCAGTGTGACATCGGTAAATAATGTTATGCCTCAATAGCTTCAAGAGTGACTGACAAAAAAACAGCATGCAACCCTTGCAAATCCTGCCCGATTAATGCAAAAAGAGCAAATCTCAGAGATAATGGTTTATATTCAACCAATAGCACTGCAATCATTTATCTTGCTCTCTAGAGCAAGATTTTACCACAAATCTATGAAATGCTCCAACGTAGTGCTTAGCAGACAAAAAAAGAACATTTGTCTTCAGGGATAAAGGAACTTGAAAGCTCCCACACAGCCTTTAAAGAAAGAATTGCTGAAAGTAACTGTAAATAACCCCGTTTTCTCTTTCTAATTGCCCTGAGCTGAAGAAACTTTTAATAAGCTTTATGAGACATACTGTATTTTAAATGACAAAGGGGAAATGGGAGAAAGAGTCTATCAGACCTAACTTTGGTTGAGAGGAAAAAGAATAAAGGGAGCTGCTTTCAGCCTTGAGGGTCATGACAAAGGAAAGAAGAGTGGGATTACTGTAAAAATAGAAAGGAATGGGGGTTTAAGAGGAGGACTCAGAGGAAGATTAGAGTAGAGTGAAAGCAGCAGAGTGAGGTACAGCAGAAGAGGAGGGATGTCTCTCTCCGCCTCTCTGTGGCTTGTGTTGTGCGTCTTTGAGCGTACAGCGGAGAGGATGTTCTGGTGAATCTCGGCTTATTGACAAGCCTCAGATGCGGACGCTAACAGTAGATCCAATCTCACCGCATTTCTGTTTACTCCAGGGATTAAATTAAAGAACACAGCATCCAATTTCATACCTGGCTTCCCGCACCACCACTCACAATGTGACATTTACTCGCTAGCATGATGCCCTTTCTCTCCGCCTCTCACTTTGACTCCCCCTTCTCTCTCGTTACTAGTAGATAACGGCGCAGAGCCAATACGGACTGTTGAGAGCAGAAAATGATGCCAGCTTTACACAGAATGAATATTTGCTGATAGGATTAACTAGGAAGTGGCTCCCCTCCCCCCACATGGGGAGATCGAACTATTTATCTCCTGCTAAAGAGAAACAGCACTCTGTTTCCCACTGCTTGTTGTTTGAATAATCAGACGTCCACTTTGAGGCAAAGTGCTGCTTTGCAGAAAACAAAGATAGCAATTACCTGCCAGCATTTCAGGACTGCACAATCTACACTGCCTGGCCAAAAAATAAATGTCACCACCAAAGAAAAAGGTCACACACTCATATTTTGTTGGACCACCTTTAGCTTTGATTATAGCACACATTTGCTGTGGCATTGTTTCGCAATGTCACAAGATTTATTTCCATCAAGTGTTGCATTAATTTTTCACCAAGATCTTGTACTGATGATGGTAGAGTCTGGCCACTGTCAGTCAGCAATCAGTCAGCAATCAGTGTGGCTAACCAGAAAAAAAGGCTTCAGTTTCCTGGGGTACATAAAGATTGGACTCTGGAGCAATGGACGAAGGTCATGTGATCTGATGACTCCAGATAGACCCTGTTCCAGAGTGATGGGCCATCAGGGTAAGAAGAGAGGCAGATGAAGTGATCACCCATCATGCCTAGTGTCTACTGTCCAAGCCTGCGGGGGCAGTGCTATGATCTGGGATTGCTTCAGTTGGTCAGATCTAGGTTCAGCAACAGTCTGTGCTCAAAGAATGAGGTCAGCTGACTACCTGAATAAACTGAATGACCAGGTTATTCCATCAATGGAGTTTTTCTTCCCTGATGGCACGAGCATACTACATGGATGATAACACCAGGATTCATCAGGCTCAAATTGTGAAAGAGCGGTTCAGGGAGCATGAGACTTCATTTTCACACATGGATTGGCCACCACAGAGTCCAGACCTTAACCCCATTGAGAATCCTTGGTGGAGAAGGCTTTGTGCAGCGGTCAGACTCAGTGGTCAGACCATCATCAATGCTAGATTTTGGTGAAAAATTAATGCAACACTGGATGGACATAAATCTTGGGACATTGCAGAAGCTTATCGAAACAATGAAACAGCGAATGCATGCCGTTATCAAATCTAAGGAGGTCCCACCAAATATCAGCGTGTGTGACCTTTTTCTTTGGTGGTTCTTTTTGGCCAGGCAGTGTATTATGTTTGAACCCTTTGTTCCCAACACTTATTGAAAATGCATTGAAGAGAATCAAACTTTCTTTTTCTGATAAGTTAAAAACAACTCCACAATCTCACTTTGGGGCAACATCTTGGAAACACAAGAACAACTTCTAAGAAACTATGAAAGACAGCATTAGTGCTCCGGCAAACTTCATTTTTAACATTTATGCCAATTTGGAATGCAAACATCTATATTTAGTTGACTAATATCTTGTACAATGAAAGGTCACTAACACAGCAAATTAAATGGTAATTAACATTTATAGATGACTGACCTTTTACTTTGTCACACTGATCCAAATAACATGGTGCACATGGGTGCTTCTTAATCATTGCACAAGCTAACTGTAAAACACCTACAGAGCCCAAAGTAGGAGAGAGCTCATGCAAGTTGGTGGATGTTCCAGAAAAAAACACCAAGATATATATAAAAGACACCTGTTCATGCAACATGCATGTAAAGGTGGTGCTGAATTTTTAGGTTGAGAAAACTTAAATAAATATACATTTTTTATTTGAGTAGTGGAAAAAATTGAATATTGCAGGTCAGCCAACCAAAAATTTCGGAGTTTTTAAAGACAGATTTTGTGAAGTTTGCCCTGTAAGGCAGACGTGGAGGGCAGTCTCAGAGTGTAGGACATGATGTAAAAAGAACACAACATTTGCTGCATATTGGTTCCAAAATACAAAAGACAGTGGGTGAAGAAAGTCTGAAGCTATGATCACCCTTTGCATGTGTGTCACTGGATGGACTGATTATTGGCAAGGCTGACTGTCGGGGGCGATATTTGGCATTTTGGGGCATATCGGCAACAACCTTTTTTGTAATCCTACAGCCTATATGAAACAAATTTAAAACTGCGTTTTTGCGGCTCTGATGCAGCTGCTCCGCTGTCTGCAGTCACTACTCAGTCCCCAGCACTGTCCCACCCACAGTACCATCTGATTGGTTGAAAGCAGGGCCATAGCTTGGGAACCAGCCAATCAGCAGTGCAGTTATAACAGTTATTGCAGTTACATTGAAATTTTGGAAAACTTTAGCTATTTGTTTTTTAAGTTTCAATCTAACTTTATAAAACATGCTGCTAGGCCTGGGAGCTGTTTAATAAACATATGCTTGAAGGCATTTGAATGAAGTTAAGTGTTGGAGTTTGTATTGTTCAAAATTTTGACACCACCACTTTGACTGCAAATTAATATCAGCTTCAAATATCGGCTATTGCCCTCCTTTACTACTAATAATCAGTACCAGCCCGCAAAGTCCATATCAGTCTATCTCTACACTGGATTTATCATTTGTATCAGTGAATAAATTAAAAATAACATGAGGCAGGTCCACTTAGTACGAAATGATTACTTCAGTGGCGCAATAGTTGAATGGTATAAATGTAAAGTTCTTCTCACTTTTTGGCTTGTGGTAAATGTTCCTGACACCACCTGCTGCATTTACACAGAATTCTGACATTTTTCTTAAAATTTTACAAGAGGGCAAGCAGGAATGCTGCTTATTTATTTGGCTCCTTGTCTTCCCACATGTAGATGATGCTGAAACTTTGAATTTAAAGCATGTATGAACACAGACAATTTCTGCATTAGTGAGCAAAACCAATGCCAACCAAGCTAAACATCACAGATTCATTAGAGTGTGCAAACATCAGCTGGCAGCTCTATATGCTCAAAGAAACAATTTTATAGTGGTCCACAACACAGGTAAGGAAATGTCAAACAAAGGCAAGTTAAAAAAAACTCAATATTTTAGTGAAATGTTCCTTTTGTAGTTTTTATGATTAACAAACATAGGGTCCAACTACATCCAGTTTCAACTGAAATGACCTCAAATATAGTGAGTTGATAAAATCAATTATGAAAGAAAATGAAAAAAAAAAAGAGTCTGCAGATGAAGGTTTGAAAGTTATCATGATTAAAAGCTCAATATTAGCAGTTTCTTGGATTAAATTTGATTTATATCCCAAACAAAGTTGAGTCACTACATTAAAAGTACTCTTTTCCTTCATCTGTAGTCCATCTGAAGATATTTAATGTGTTTCAGCAGGAAGCTTCTGTATATTTGAGAGTCGATTAATGTAAAGTAATCAGCACTTGGGGAAACCTCTCTGTATGGTATCATTTATTCCTCTGTTCAGGCTGTTTGTGTCCTGTCTTATCTCTCTGCTGCTGCCTATGGAGATAATGTTGATACAGATGAAAACACAAAGCAATCTGGGAAAAGGCTTTGTTATCTTTTTTTTTTCTCAGTAACGTACATCAAGCCAATCCTTCCTATCATCACTATACATCACAGAGTAAACACGATTACTGGGGGGCGCATAATTAAAGCACCATGCAGCTTGACAATATATCCTGGGATGAAGCCTCAAAGTGTTGCAGTGACAATATCATTTAATAAAATCAGACACGAGGCTATAAATCACGACCTACAGCAGGTGTACACCCACCTTTAGCAGGGGCTGGATGTCACGTAAGGAGGAGCTCACACTAGATATTGCTCTGCTTGTACTGGATATCTGTAAGCAATATAAAGTGATTGTTAATGTGCTGGCCATAACAATTTAATAAGCTGATATCAAGGCTCATTGCTGTCAGTCTGTTCAGAGAACCTGGTGTCCTCCAGCAGTCAAGTGTTGAAGCTCTTTACTGCATCATACAGGCTAGTTGATAAAAGAAGATTGTGATGAGGAACTATGTGATCAACCAGTCAGAAAAGGAAGCACCTAGCTTTAAGAGCATGCTGACCCCCTTTATTCAGAGCTGCTTAGGGTCCAGTTCAATTGACCAGGTGACTTTTTGGAGCACTATTTTTGATAAAGTTGTTAATTGCGTCTTTTCTCCAGTACATGCATGAACAGGCCAGGTAAAAGTTTTGTTTTAGGCATTTACCCATATGCAAGTTCAGATTAATCTATGAAACACGCTGGGTCTAGGGGTGCTGTTCTAAACAAGTAAACTATGTCAAAGTGCCTGGCAAATGATGTGCCTGAGCTGTGGTGCAGCCATCAACAACAAGCTGGAACTGTAGCCCAAGTTCACGGCTGCTCCCATAATGCTCAACTACCCGTATGTAAACAAACACAGATGACAGATGGCACCTCGTACCAGACTGCAGTTTGGTGAAACAGGCAGAATGTTTGGTACAGGGAAAACGCAAACACAGAAAAGAATGTAACAAAGAAATGCTCATGGTACGCACACTTGAGACAAGCAAAAGCCAAAAGCAGACCAAGAAAACTTGAAATCAGCCATCTAAGACTGCTGCGAGACAGAAAAACCCATAATGGTCTGGGAAAAGACAGAAGCCATTTACTTAGAGAGCAACATACAAGGGGGCCCACATGATGTCACACACCTGGGATGCTGCCTGAAGACTGTCAGACAACAGAGGCATGGCCAGTTACAGCCAGGATGATCACACCTCTTTTAATCAGCTGATAGACAAGTCACAACATTACCTGCCTCTTCTGAGGAAGAGAAAGTTTGTAGTCGAGTCATGTCAGGGTAAAATAAAAATCTGAGTGGTCTGGTGACAAGAACTCTCTTACAATAAAAAAAGGTGTCAGACCAAATGAATCTTCTTTAGACAACACTATAGTTATTCAGAATAAGGGCAGAGAAAATGAAGACTAACTTTATGTTTGCTGTGTCTGGTTAAACTAACACATAACCACTGGGACAGATCAATGTGCAACCAGCACTAGGATGTAGAAGTTAGCCTGTAATAAAAGCTGGTGGTGCTAGCTCGGACAACTTTAGCCAAGAGTATTTTTAAACCTCTAGACAAGTCAGAGAGTATATATTTTTTTTGTATTTATTAGAAAGAGTTATTTAATTATTATTATCAAAGGTCTTCATTATATCTCACATATTAATCGATTAAAGAGCACTCCATGAACAATTTTAGTTTCACTTTATGTATATTGAACCACAATCTTTATCTTTTTGTGATTGCTTGAATTTTTGCTTAAATATTCTGCTTATTACCCCTTTTCTCTTTACAAGCCCAATTGTAATATTTGCATTATTAATACTTGAAAAGTCATTTCCCACCACACATCAGACCAGACAAAAACAGCAGTAGGGAAAGTCAATATGTCTATTGAGAATTTTAGGTGCTTTGCATTTAATTCAAGCATGACATATTTAAATGGTAAAAGGATGTCAAATTATTAATGATAAAATAGTTGTTGAGTAAATATAAGGCAAACTATGTTTTATTTCAAGTGAAATCTTATTAAAAAAAGAAAATAAAGCTATGAGGTCCATGTTATTTGCACATCTTGCACTGCTTAAGGTGTAAAATGTGTGCCTAACATCAATTTTCCCCTCTGTGTGACTCCTCAGCCTCATAAGCTTAATATGTTAAGTTATTCAGTATGACTTCACACCCATTTTGCCTCTGTTCTTTTTAACTTGCTAACAGCTTGGTCTAAATCATGTCATATTTTTTTTCCATATTTTTTCACCTCATTATCCGAAGAGATACCTGACTTTCAGAGAACATACTTATAAATCATTTAAACTTCACAGTAAAAGAACATTTTGTGCTCTTGTTCAACTGAGTGCTGACTTGCACAGCTGCTGTGACTAAAAAAGATGCTTCATACTTCTGGCTCAAAGAGACTCAAAAATTGGGAGTGTTTTTGGACAGATTTCATCAGAAAATAACTAGATCGGTTTCTTTGAAGCTGAACACCTTTCTCGTAATCTAGAGGAGTTTTTCAAAAAGTCCCTTCTTGACTGTGAACTGTGCAACCTCGAGGGAGTTGTAGAAGCAAAAAGATCACAAACTGTGTTTTCAGGAGAGCTTGCATCATCCCCTAATAATCCCGAGTCCCTCCAGATCAGATGTGATGGAGGGAGACAGTAGCCGTCCAAGTCTTATTAAGAGCTGATCCGCCTTTTATTAAGGGCTTCTTTATGGGATTTCCCCCCCGGCTCGGCAGCATGAACTGAGTGACACGCTCCACTGCAGAGGACCTGAGGACCCCTCTGGATCTGCCTTCAATTACAGGCTGTTGGAAAAGTGTGACACCCCTGAAAGGCTGCGGGGTCCCTTGTGCAGAGGGAAAGGTACGGAAGGTGACAAAAGCTTACTAAGGCACTAACAGGTGTGACGTGTTACTTTTCCACTGACAGCGCAAAACTGGTGGAAAATGGCTGCCATGTTTTTAATAAAGAGGTTAAGGTTTAATAGATTCTCCCCTAATTTAAGCCTTAAAACAAAATGTAAATTATGAATTAAAAAAAACAAACAACAAAAAACAAAATAACTAACAAGGCTCTAGAAATCTTCAATCCTTCAACAGTATTTCCTGTTTGGTTCAATCGACTTAAAGTCCAGTTTCGATGCATTAAACTTTCCACAAAAAGGTCAACAGATATTTGCAAAATAAAAACCAACTCCCTGATGACCTTTATGATCCTTTCTGCTTGAAGCAAAGCTCCTCAAACTCACCGAACATGTTGCCAATATGACCGTTTCTCGTCAAAGGCCGCAGCTCATTCTTCCCCCAGGCGTAGCGCTTGTAGTTGTCCCAGGCAAACTTCATCATCTGCAACACAAACAGAGGGCACAGCACGGTCAGAGAGCTGATCGTAACAGGAGCACACCCGCAAACCCAGATGTAATTAAACTGGTTTAGCTGAAGGCAAAGGGGGATGATGGCTTATTGATCAACCCGGATTAAGAACAAGCATGCAATTAACAGACATACACAATACACACTCAACAATGAGACTGCAGCTCTCTGAAATTAAAGACTGAATCATGTCAGAAGATGGAAAATACTTTTTTAGATAAAATAAGTCATGGGAGAAGGTATTTCTGAACTTTGTGCTTTGTACTCTTCCCAAACTGCTGATGGAGACAGAGATGGTTGTGAATTGTAAAGAGGAAGAATAGCGTCTTCTAGGCACTGAAGAAAGCGAGAAGTCTAACAATCTCAGGTGAAGAGCAGAGAGATGACGGATACACCTCTGCCTGCAGCAAAACACAGCTACAATTAACTTTAAAAGAGTGTGAGAGTGTAAGTTGGTTTAAACTGATCAAATAAGTGCAGGAGCAAACACAAAGCAAGCAAAATAACATGCTCATAACGACAGAGCTAGAAAAGAGTACAAGTTCTTCAGGTGCTGGATCAAAATAACAAATTAAAGACAAGAGTCAGACATAAAATTCACACACTCCTGATACCTCTAAGCCAGTTTTATGATGTCTGACAGAATAAGAAGTTCGATCCAGGAAAAAATCTCAATTAGACAACAAAAGCAGAACTAGCTGAGCAGAAAAAAATCACCATGGGAGGAAGAATGTGAGCGAGTTTCTGCCTTAATTCATGTAAAATCCTGTCAATATCAATCGAACATACTTCATCTAATTCAGCCTGGAAACACCACACTCAACTTAAATGCAACACAGAAATCGAAACATCAATAAAAAACAATGACCCCCATCAAGCTACAATTCAAATGCATGGGCAAAGAAAATAACACTCACTAAAAACAGGAGCTGATGAAGTGATGAAACGCTATCATGAGATCTTAATGAGGAAACACCAGAGGCAAAATAAAGCGTTAAAACTCAAGATAGGAGAATAAAAAAGCAATGAAATGAAGGTCATAAAAAGATAATAAAATACTAAAAGATTCATCTGGAAAGAGGGGGTAAGATAACCAGAAAGTAAAAGATTATGCAGTAAAACAAAAGATTAAGATAAGAAAACACAGCAGAAAAGCGCTGAACATTTAGAAATCAATAACATGGACTGAAATATGAGATGAATAAGAGAATAAATAAAAAGAAATACATCAAGATAAACAAAATCAAACAGATTGGAGATGAGTCCTACGTCTAATGCTAAAATATTTTACACTATATGCTTTAGATGTTCTGAAGTGACTTATTTTGTAGTCTTAAAACAGAAGTTTAATTTTCAGCAAACCAGCTTTAAGTAACACACCGCTCGAAAAATAGTCAGAACAGAAGAAAAAAAAAAAACAAGAACAAAAAAATAAAATTGAAAACTTTTCATTTAAAAAGAAGGTAAAAGAAAAATAATAAAAACTAAAAACTGGATCTAAGTCCAAAGATAAATCCTACAAACATCATCAATCATCAAAATAATGGCAAACATAGCTGTGATTTGAGATGCCATCTGTTGTATGTGCTTGTTTACATCCTGGTAGTAGAATATTATTGATTATTGTATCAATCATCAAATGGAAATACAGAGCTTTGATGGAGACTCTTCTTGATTTCATATTCTCATGTGTCTTGATGTCTTTCATGTTAATTTATGGAGCAGTGCGTCTCTGCCTTTATTGAGCTGTATCTACAGTCCTGTCATTGTTTAAGTGAGACAAAAAAGCAAATACTCAAAAGAATAGTGAAAACTAATCCCAGGTACATGAATCCTACTTGACTCAGATGCTTTCAACAACCTGCCCATGAGATTCAATCAAGCTCAGTGGATGAAAAAAACATGACAAAATTTGGAGCACTCTGTTATCTGTCACAGCTGGACAGATGGCCAAGGACTAGATGTCTCCAATAACATGATGTCATTTCCGGTACCAGTACTACATGAGACTCCTCTCCCACCAGAGGTTCAGCTAATATGAGCCCGTGAGGAATGGACAACATGAATCCGATTACCTCTGACAAGTCCAGCGGCAGAAAATCCTCTCAGCCTAAAAAGCTCATTATGAACACCTAGGAGCTCTAGCCATTCCTCACATGAAAACAACCACAGTTTCCATTAAAGACACACTGTTCCAATAAATGTCAAATGTCCTCCAGGTCCAGAGTAACAGCGGCTGTGGGTCAGGGAGCTGAGATTTCACTATAAGTGGATTAAATGCCATTAAAGTGTTTGGTAGCTACTGTGCCAGATTTGTTGGTATTTTACTGCACCATGTTATTAAAGCTATATAAGTCATAAGAGAAGAATCTCTTTGTCTTTGTTATTTTCTGTGTTGTTTTCTGGCACGACAACTGAGAAAGCAGCATCTCAAACTGTGTTTTTTATATTCAAAAAACATAAACATCCAACCCATGCATTAGCAACTTAATAAAATGTGGAGAATATCCACAGGATGTGATTAAAGGAAATAACACCAATGAATCTTAAAGTGGATATATCCTCACAGTTATTATCATTTTCTTCAGACAATGTAGAGATTATAATGCAAGCTGCACGTCTCATTGTGCCTCGCAGGAAGCTTCGCAGAGTGAAAACCTGCATACGTCTCAAGTTTTATTTGACACTTACTCTGTCTTTTATTTAGCCAGTCTGTATTGTTCCTCTCAGAAGCTTTATAAGCAAAAGAACAAAAGAATAACGTGTTCGCGCAAAATGTAAGATGTGGTAAAATTAGGTTCCCTTTAAGGACACACTGACTGTGTCACTCTGTGTGTGCAGACACAATCAAACAGCATGATGGAACCTGAAACGAGGGAGGCAGGACTTTATGACCGCCATGAAAAAAAAACAGATTAAGGAGGGAATAGAAAACAGGCAGATGGCACACCTGAAACTGCATGACTGAAGGCATAGAGGATGTGAAAAGGCAGCATTAATCTGCAATGATGTGACTCTGAAAGATGGAGAAATAAAGGATAGAGAGCAGGTGCTGCTGCAACTGACACTACCTTTCACAAACACTTAATTCACTGACATTTTGATGTCACTTCAAAAAGTATAAACAATAGAAATAAATGCATGTCACCTGTTTTTGGTAGGCAATCCCAAATACTCCTGTCAAGTACACATCTGCATCTGACACATCTGTTGCCCTGGCAACTCAGCAATCATTCATTGTGTACATAGAAGAAATTTGCTTTAAACATTCACTTCCTGGTGGTAAAGTGTAGACTTAAGCTGCTTGGAGCTATGTCTACACGGGACAGATGAAGTAAAAAGATAGCACAACATGACATTAAATCTGCATACACCTACTCTTGGGGGTTTGCTAGCTAAAGCAGCTCACAACTAGAGGGGAACTCATTTAGCTTTGATTCAACATATTAAAGAACTATCTTTATAATAACTAGAGTCTGCAGCTTAGCTAGGAAGCCTTTTGATGGTGGTCGCCATGTTAGAAATGCTGACTCAACCTATCATTTGGACAACCTAGCAAGAGATGGAGTTGAGGAGGGGAGCTGGCTAGCTAAAACAGCTAAAGGCAAGTGTGATTATAACTAGTGTCTGAAACTAAGTTTTGAAGCTTGTTGATGGTAGACACCATATTAGCCTACTTGCTAACAGCTACAGTGTGAGTCAAATCAGCTGTTTTTGCTAGGTGCCGCCCTGCTTGTCTGTTCCTTATGATTTTTTCGAATCTTTTACGTAATCTTTGCATTGGGAGTGGATCATTATTATTTTTTGTGGTTCATTTGTTGGTTATTGAAACCCAACTGGGTTTTGTCTTCAGTGATATTTTTACTATGTTTGCTCCTGTGTTGGTCTTGAGAACCTACATGTAACCATGGCCGCATTGTTTAGGTGTGAAATCAGCTGTTAGCTGCCTTAAGCATGTCAATGATAACTGGTGCAAGGCCTGATGTTTTCCCATAAGATGAGAAGAAGGAGGTGAGGACTAGGTGCTGGTTCTCAGCTGTGAGCTAAGAAGTGACGGCATCGACCTGTCCTTCCATCCATCTTTTTGGGAACGTAAGATCTATTTCCAATAAGATGGATGAGCTAGCCATGCTAACCCAGCAACAGAGGGAATACCAGAGGTAAAGTAGCATCATGCTATTCACAGACATGGCTAACAGAGCTAACACTGGACATGACCACCACATTGGAAGAACTTCACCTGCTGTAAAGTGTTTTTTATTCTATTCAATTCTAATCATGCAAAACTCATAAAAACTAACAGTAAACTAATGTTTTAGTTTTATTGTAGATGAAAATAATATAATATCAAAGGTTTTAAGTGGTGAAAGGAGTAAAAGATCTCAAAGCTGAATTTTCCTTTGCATTGTTTGGTAATTGGTTTGGTGTACCTATCAAACCCGTTGGGTTTTGCGAGCACTCTATGCATTGCAGATAATGCGTAGTATGAGTAATGTTTGTTGCATTATTTATGTAACATATAATGCCCCAACAGAGCCCCATTATTTGCTCCAGTGGAGTCAATTAATTCCTCAATATAGGCACCTTGAAAGGCAGTGTCCAGTGTATACCATGGCCTTCTGCTAAAGAGCAAAAGTAGAGCATATAACAGGTTAATATTATCACTGCCCTTTCATCCGGCAGTCATGCCAGGGAAACATTGTTCAGTGCTCCAGTTAAAGAACAAGTCAAGCTACTTAGTAAGAAGATATTTCGAATGCACACTGCAGTGTAGTTTGACTTAATTCACTTTGGTATGCGTGAAATGGGTATCATAATATGATTACGTTATGCTTTATGCATCGTATGCTCATCTTCAGCAGGGTGACAGTTTGTGGAGCTGTAGGAGTGTGCAAAATTTCTCAAAATCGACTTTTTCTGCCTTTTTAGACATTCTTTTTACCCTTTTAAGCATTTCTTTTTACTTTTATGAAGGTCTTAAAGAATAAAACTAAATTCAGTGTTTATTTAGTCATTTTAAAACCTGCTGGTACCTTTACAAGAAAAAAGCTTTGTCCCTGAGCCAAATGTGAGCACATTCAAGCTCACACTGTATACGAATGTCTGGCTGAGCTTCCTGCTGCGACACACTGAAGCTGTTTCATTCAACCAGAGGGAAAGAGATATTTGGCATTGTATTATCACATCCCTGCTGCTGTGCTCTGCAGAGGGGTCAGAACGTGGGAGGACCAGGGTCACGCAGCCGTAGGATTGCTGGCATAACAACCCATCATCACAGCACACAACACACACAGCACTAATCAATACCTAAAGCCACAGCCGAGCCTGCCGCCCCCAAATGCTGCTGCTGCTGCTGCTGCTGCTGTTGCTTCTCCAAGAGAGCTTACGGATGAACGATTTGTTTCCAGGGGCAAAAAAACAGCAGACACAGACATGGTCTGACAGGACACTGACTGTTCTTTGGTCCAACTAATTGGCTGGTTGTTGGGGAGAGGAGAATCAATAACTGAACACAGAGGCAGTGATTAAAATGAATCGGGGGTTGAACCAGGGTTACGACATACTAATACTAAGAGAGTAGGTCAGAGGTCACAACATCTCATCCCCTGCTTAAGAATAGTCACACATCACCCTCCAGAATACAAAGGTCAGTTTCAGAAGTGATTACATGCACTCTTCACCATTTCAAAAGCCTTTATTAAAATCTGTGAAGAAGGGTTTTCATCAGTTCCAACACAAACTTTAGATAAGCTTCAAAAATCCTCAAACTGATGCAATATGAATTACTTTTTCTTTCAAAAGGTGCAAATGCATTTTCTCCTTCTCCATCTGAAATTAATTCAAAGATGCTAGATTTTTTCCTCTAAAGAAATTCATTTCTCCTTCCTTTAACTGATTCAAATGCCCATGCTTGGTATTTTTGTACATCATGTAGCCCGCTGATACCAAACAGGATTGTAAGACATACATTGTATTGGTGAAAAATGAAATGGTAAATGAAATGTTGCTAGATTTGTCTGATCTTGGGCTCTAGTGTCATTGTTTGATATCATCCTGAGACACGTTAGCTGAACTAAATTAGCTGAATTGTACTAACCAATACTAAATACCCAGATTGTTCCTGTATTTTTGACTGATACTGTACCATTACAAATGCCTTTACTGATACCAATACCACTAAAAATACATAAACATACACCAAAACTGATACTTAAATCAACTCCTATACCGATACCTGTGTAGACATTACTACTAATACAATTACAGTTACCTTTACATATGGCATTATCCATACCTATACAGTACCAATACAGATACCTATACTAAAACTGTTAACTTAATATTTAATACTACTGATACCCACACCAATACCTATACTGACACCTATAGAGATACCACTATCGATACTGACACTTATCCTGCTACTGGTACTGATACCAACAGCAATACCAATATGACACCTAAACAGATACTTTACTGATATCAATATCATTATTACAACTGACACCTAAACTGATACTTCTACTGATACCCTTCCTGATACTACAACTGATGCCTATACCAGAAACATCACTGATATCTACAACATCAAAATATCTGTAACCTATACCAATACTTAAAACTGATAATTCTACTGATACCCTTCCCGATACTACAACTGATGCCTATAAACAAACATCACTGATATCTACAACAAAATATCTGAAACCTATATCGATACTTCTACTGATACCTGAACAGATAACTCTACTGATACCTTAACTGATACAACAACAGTTACTTATACCGATACTTCTCATGACACATATACTGTTGCTATTACTGACACCTTCAAAGACACAGAAAATGAAATCTTAAACTTTTACCATGTTTAATAATGCTGTTACTTTTACCAAACTTGTATCAACTCCCATTGAATTCTACAACCTATACCAATAACTTTACTCATACCAATGTTAGACATTTACAGAGATTACTGATTACTTTGTCTGATACCACCACAGTTGCTCTTACTGACACCTTTATCCAAACCTATACTGTAAGCCTTACAATACCCTCAGTGATACCACCACTTTTACCAATACCCATACCCAATCAAAACCATACCTATAGTTATTTTTTCTCGCTTCTTACTTCTGTTTCCAGCCTTAAAAAACACATATACAGACTGTTATCTTAGAGAACATGGGTCTTATCTGAAAATGGTTGAAAGACCCTTTTCTGTCATTTCTTGTTGCATGGAAATTGAGTGTTTTCAGCGTAGGTTGTAACTCGCTAAAAGGAAATGAGAGCACAAGAGGTAACAATTATCTCAGTGTCACTTCTTTCTTTCTTTGAAAAGCCCAGCATGTGTTTCCTCTGCATCCGTACAACTCTAGAGATGCGAAGCTAAAACAGCAAAAGAGAATTGAAGGAAGAAGATAAAGTACTACCTGCAAAGTGACCTTGATAATCCGCTGTGCCAACATTAAGTGTTGATGTTCGGTTATTATGCAAGACAACCATTTAGAAAAACAGTTTGTCTTTGTGTACATCAGTATCTGTCAACTGCAGAATCTGTAAAATCAGAAGGTAATGGATTGGCCTTGCATAAAAAGTGAAATCCTTTGTTATATAACCTGAAGCTGCTTTGTGTGACTGTACTTGTTGCTTTTCCTTTGGTAAACTCTCAAGATGAGGTTGATCTCTGATAGATATGTGTGTTTTATAAAGTCAAGGTTCTTTGAGGTTCTAAACTTGTTGGAAGTACACTACATGGCTCGCCCAAAGGAGCACAATCACAGACTGGAATTGAGGGAGAGGAGGCGGATATGTAAATTTGTGAGTCATATGTGGAAAGTCATAAAAAGAAAGACAAAGGGGGAAGTCACAGTAACCGGCAGCGCCACAGTCCGGGCCACTTGTGGGAGCTTTAAAAAGCTTGTTTCATCCACGACTGCAAGGATGGGATTTATCCACCAGAGTCCATGTTTAACAATTTCAAACGGATGACACAGAGGCAAAGAAGCATCTGGCACACAAGAGAGAGGATCTGAAGTTCAGTGTCTCTGAGGCAGTGATGTAAAAAAAGAGAGACAAGAGGAAACTTCCAAATCAAAGCAGTGCCACAAAGGAAAAGATCCTGCTGGAGAGAGGTTAATTAAATGGGTACAAAAAAACATTCCTGAATAGTGAAGACTGTGATAATATGGTCAAGAAAATATCCTTTTGTCTCTGTTGCTTGTATTTTGACAGAAGAATTACACACACAGCATACACAGTGTGAGAAAAATAACACAGGTTTTCAAGGTCAAATTTTGTACAATTTTTACAAGTTGGTTTCTGCAACAAATACCTCTTTTGAAGGTTTTTATCATGAAAAAACTACTTTGGTTCACCTTGACCTTGTAGTGAAAGAAGGTAGTTGACATATCGGGTTAATATTCCTTTTATTTCTTGTTTGACATGATCAACGATGGCTGGCTGCAAAGGAGCAAGTTACATGTAAAATCTGGTGGCCATCAAGCCATTGTTAATGATAAATCATGTCAAGCTACAACTTTTTTGCACAGGAACGTTTGATTGGACAGCTAAATGAGACCAGTGTATTCCATAAACCAGCAACAATGAAGTCCAGTTGCCTGGAGAAGTGACACTGACTGTGGTTACAACTAATTAGCCAAAAGTGTCGAGTGGAGTTTTCTGCAGCACCAAAGAAAATCACTACACTGTGGTGTACGCACAACAGGCAGATGACTTTGGACTCAGTGGCTCCTTCTCGGCCCAAGAGAGGTAGATACACAGTGATTAACTAACTGGTGGGCAGAACAATTTGTAGCTTTTTCTGGACAACTAATTAAAGCAGGTCTTCTGCTTTAAGGCACAGCAGCAGTCCCCTTCCCCTCCGATATCGCCACAGTCTGCAGCAGCGTGGGATCTTTGTTCTTGAAAGAACCCTGCTGGAGGATCGACCAGTGAGCTACATTTCTTGTTTTGTTGTCAAGACAAAAAAAAAATCACACAAGCAATAAAAAATATCTTCTGTCAAGACAACATGCAATAGCTACATGAACAGAAAGAAATACCAAAGAATTAAGAGTGAAGTTCACAAAGGTTTAAGAGTTGGGTGGGCTTGATTTTCTGTGCTTTATGTGCTTACAGAAAAGTGAGCAAAATGTTCTCCATAAAATCATATAATTATACAGCAAAAATGTCAAGAAAATCTTCTCTATAGTATATCACCAAAAAAAGAGATCTTTTTAGACACAAAAAATGCGTGAGCACATATTTAAATGTCCTCCTGTTTGGAGATATGATTTTAAAAAGAAGAACCTTGGTGCAGTGAAGTGGTAATTCAAAATAGAAATACACCTCCAGCATTTGAAGTATGAGTCTCACCGCACTGTGCGGCGCTTTGCATAAGAACATTCTTGAACAAGCACACTAAGACTAAAGGCAGACAACTGTACTCCAGCTTCATGCAGTCATAACCCCTCCCTCCATTCACATGTCTACCTCTTCTATCTAACAGTACCAATGCATAGATGCACACGTACTGGAACGAACTAACTTGCATGCTTACTATTTATGCTGTGAAGACAAAGTTAGACTGGATTTATTTAGGAAAAAAAGCAACACTTGTTCAAAGTAACCAGACAGCTGGAGAAGTGAGATGATCACAATATGAGACATTGAGTTTATTGTTGTGTGAGCTTGACTACCTCATGGCACAGCAGCTATTTCTTATTCATACCACTAGTCTAAATATACTAGACCAGACTAGACTAAAGAAAACTATACAGCTAGCAGCTATCCTATCCTACGATGGGTATAAGTTAAAGGGATTGAACATGAAACAAGCCATTTTTTATTGGATTCATGAATAATTCAGTGAGTTGTGTCTGCAGTTGCTATTATAATGAGAAACTGTTCCTTTGTTGTGTTTTGATTACTTTAACTTGTGAAGCAAATGCAGAAAACTTTTGTTTTCCACATTTTTCTTCAGATACAACAGAGGACAAAGTAGGAAGCTAGAAGGAGAAAGTGAGGGATTGGTTGTCTGAAAGGGCTGCTGGATGGAGTCAAACCCCATTTGATCCCACTCCAGAGGACTTCTTGGCTTTCACCAATTTAATGGTTAAATAAAAAGAGAGCGGATGTCGATGCTCAGCCCACAATAAGGTCACCAAGATTTGACCCAAGCCCAACAACACCATCACCACTTTCTGCAAGTCGTATCTCTTCCTATAAAGGTAAAGCCAAGTTTTAAATCAGCCAAGACCAATCTTTCTCTAGAGAACTTTTATTTGCAAGCAATATGTTTTTGGCTCTGTTTTCAGAGGTCCCTGCCCTTCCAAATACTTTCATGGTATGCCAAAGGCAGAGGCAGGGAGAGCACACTTCCCCTTTCTTTAATGTGCACACATGGAAAGCCAAAGCTGGGAGAGAACCAGTAAAGACCTTCATAGTAGAGAACCATAGACTGTAAAAAAATGGACATCAACTTGCTCGGCTTGAAGTGAGGTCGCCACAAAAACTGCTCCCTCTGGTGGCTGGTTGCAGTATAGGTCAAGAAATCTGTCTCCCCAGTCATTCCAGATGGGCTGTGGTTTAACTTTAGAAAATTAATACACCTCGTACAAATGTTTCTCAAGTCCAATTGTTGTGGTGATTTGAGGATATTATATGGCTGCCTTGTGTTCAAGTTCACTTTTTTTCTGAAAAGTTTCGTTTTCATTAGTTATAAGAGGTTCAAAATGAGGTTTTACTTTAGGTTAAACGATGATTGACAGCTGCTGTTCTTGTGTAATATTTTCGGCGATTGCAAAATATGTCGGGAGGGAGAGCCAGGAAGTGATTAGACTCTCGAAAGAAGAAAATAATTTTTATTTTTGTCACCCAGCTCCACTCAGACTTTCCCAGAGTCCCTCACAGTCTTTACTGTGCAGACTACCAATGGTTGCTCTTGTGACAGGGGTATTTTGGCTTCAAAACCATACAATGGTAAAAGGTGGAGCCAAGCTGTCCACACTATATACAGTCTATGTAGAGAACAATGCAGGCATCTTACATTTATTTGTGAAAAAAAAAAATCCCATTCAAGAAAAGATTTTGATATTTTTATATGTTCAGCTATTACTAAGTCACAGCTTTAACTATAAGAAAAAAGAAAGAATTTATTAAAAGTCAACTCACTATATATTACAGTCTCTCTTATGAAAACATTGACCAAACTCTGCAAACCAAGCTGACCATGCTGCCTCTTTCTAAGCTACAAGAAAATGAATCATTTCATAAAAGGGTCTAATAAAACAACATAAAAACTGCTTGAAAGCACACTTGGCACCTCTACACCTGGCTCATTTAGCGATGTAGTTGTTCCTTTTGGATCCACAAGCGAGGCCTCTCCTTAAACTGAGGAGGCTTTGGGTGTATCACGGATCATAAATCATAGCAGCACCCTGGCATGGCAGCACAAAGACACAGCAGCGTTAACAAGGTGCTGTGTCATCACCTGAAACTGAGGAGACCTTTGGCAGAGAAGACACAGCATCAGCTTTTTCTCCGTTTCCCCCTGAACTTCCCACCTTATCACACACACACATCTTCCTCCCCGCTCCGGTCCTCTTGCACCACTGCCATTTCCTGACCATTAAAAGTACATTTATGGTGAGCGGTGACGGGGCCATGAGGGTCTCTGAAGGCCACCGAGGTCTCATCCTGAGTCAGCAAAACACCGTGCTCAATTACAAGCGAGTCCCAAAAACAAGAGGCAGAGCTGAGCAACCAGGCAGAGCTGAGCAACCAGGCAGAACTGAGCGGTGAAATATTCCTGCGTGGGATTACTGAACATCTCAAAGCAATCCCAAAATCAGCAAACCATACTAACGAGGATGTAAACAGCTTTTCAGAGACTAATTTGAATTTTCTGAATATGAAATTTGATGTTGGGTACTTTCCAAAATAATAATGAAGCAAACCTAGAATACGATGTTATTAGTTGTCTAGTACAGGTTTTATCTCCACCTTCATTACAATTTAACACAGTGTCTTCAGAGAATGAGTGTTTTATTTCCTATGATGTTTAAATCTAGTTTTTCTAAACAAATCTAACTTCAAATGAATACTTTATTTGCTTCCCCCTTAAAAACGAAATGTTTTGCACTATGGACATGTGTAAGTTTTCCCTCAAGGCTTTAAAACTTGTACCTATGAGCTGCTGTCTGTGTCCTGGGAGGCAAAACCCGGGTGAAAAAGTTATCCATGCACTTGCAGCTACTGGTGGTGGAAAGTGGTCAGCATCATAATTATAGTTGGACAAATATTCATTTTGTTGTAGACTACAAATCACTGTCACTTCTTGTGTCAAAGCTGTAGCACAGCCACTCACCACTAGTTATAAGCTATTGCAGTGCTCAACTACCCAGATGTAAACAAGTACAGATTGTACGTCACGGCACAGCAGGGTTTGTCAGTATTTTTTTATCAAGACTGTTGCTGGTTAAACTGGTTTATAACCACTGGATTCGAGCAATGCAATACCAGCACAGGTACAGGACCCCTAACAACCACATTTGACTTTTTTTCACCTGCAGACTTTGTGATCAGTGTTTCATTGTTAATAAATTGTGCTTAACTTTGATTGCTTTCAGGAAGCATATCGAGTTCAGTTGAGAGAATAAATTTTTACTTTTGAGATAATTATCTCGTAATTAAAATAACTTTTTTTGACAAAAAATAGCAATCTTCTCTATGCTTTTATCAAACTTACCCTGATCCTGCAGTTTATTCTTTTTTTTTTTTTTACACTAATAGCTTTAAGTGAATGATATTGTTAACATTTGGCATGAGTTTGTAGAATGTGCAGTAACTATCCAGGGCCAGTGAAACTGATATAATGTGCTTCATAAATTTGAGATGATATGTCTGGAATGTATACAGGCTGACTACATGATGACTTAAAAGAAATGCTTTAAAAACAAAAATTAAAAACAAAAAAAGTGTATTGATTGATCCAGTTTCTTTTCTCAAGTAAATACAATTGTCTTCTGTTGTTATCTAAGTGGTATCTTAACTTTAATGTAGTCAACTGGTCAAAGCTTTGATTTGCATTTAATAAAGAAAAATACCCATTTATTAACATACCAAGTAGGAGGAGATATCACCCAGCATCTCTTGTAAAAGTTAACATCATTACTCAGAAATTTGAAAATGAGGGGAGAAAATTGGTTAAAGGGTTCATCACAAATACTCTTGTGTAAAACTGTGAAATATGCTAAGTGACTGTAGAAGAAAATGGCATGAGATTTGTGATTGGAATATGTCTCCATAGAGCTTGTAATTAGGAATAATTCCCTTAGCAAGCCTTGGTTCACTCCGCAAAATGCTTTCAACCAGCTGCAAGAAACATAATTTGAGAAAATCACTGAGCAGAGTGATATGGACACCTGGGTTGCTTTTTGGAGATGATTTCCAGAAAATTACCTTACATGCTTCATCAGTCATCTTTTTTGTGCATTTTTCACATTGAATAGTGGTATCCATCTGATATAGTGCTGTTTTATTTCCAGCAGAGTGTGACTTTTTTTTTTTTAACTCTAGTAGTATTTACAAAATCCACTTTGGTGGGTTTGTAACATGTTATTAACATGTGGTTTGTATACACCTGTCTCATGGCAGGTGTTCTCCCTTTTCTACCCAAAACGTACCTCGATGTCTCCTGAGGGAAGCCCACTGGTTGGTTAGAAGTTCTAAAGCACTATGAAAGATTCACGCCAAGAGACAGAGAATCACCACAAGGAGCCCATTAAAATGTAGGGACTGTGTTTTGAATCGTTGGGGAGGTAGACCTGGAGCATTAAGATGTTTTAAAGGTTCAAAGGCAGGAGAGCCAATTGACATTGAATAAGAAAGAGAAATATGGCTATTCAATGAAGCTGTGCTCAAGGAAGTTGGATCCAGAATCAATTCTCACACTCTCGGCTCACACTTATACCCCTGCAGGTTTTTTCCATCGAGTATTTTGATAAACATGGTTTAAAAAAGTAAGCAATGAGAAAGAAAATGAAGAGCATGTGGAGCTTGAAGAATACAAAGATATAGAAAACACAGCATTGAGTTCTCAGAAATGAAGTTTAAGTTCAGAGTTTCATTGCAGCACTCCAAAGACAACAGTCAAGTCTGTTTAGAGAGAAACCAGCTCAAACTGGGAGTTTGTCATCCACGACTGTTCATCCCGACCCATAAAGGCAATGATGGTCTGATAAAACCATCTGTGTTTAGTTTTTTTTTAGTTTTTTTTTTTTACGTGTTTATCTCAGCACAACACACTGTCATAATGGATCGGTCTGCACTAGCACGTCCTCAAATGATCCTTTCTTCTGCGGTGTAAGCTTTACTAGACCGGCTGGAGTGCAAACATCTCAGAAACTTACACCAGCATCTAAGAGCTACACGGGAGGAGGGACCCAGCAGCAGGCAAACAAAAGAAAAAAACAGACTATAAGAAAGATTAGATGTAGAAATACTGGAAGGTGATGAGCAGAAAACCAAAAACATGGCCTCCCTGCTTCTGTAGAGAAGTCTTCAGAGTTTTGTGTTCAGAGTTTAAAAAGCACTACTGACTGAAAGGTTGATGTAAATGCACAAATTTGGTAGAGAAAAGTTGAAACCCCGACAAAGAAAATGTGTCAAGGTACTTATTTCTTTTAAGAGAACACAATTTCTCCAAAATTGAAAATGAATTGAACACTGAAACCGTGGACAAAGTATTGACTTCTCCAATGAAGCAGTACAGAGGGTTTTCAAGGTAGCATCCATTCCCTGTGACGGCAGTTTAAGAGATTCCCACACAAGCATAGAGCTGCTCTGATCAATATTTATACTATTAAGAATGCATGAAATGGTTTTATATACATAAGCTGGAAAAAGAGTTAATCGTAGAGATGAACTAGATGAATACCTCTCCCAGTGCTCATTTCCTGATGCAGCACACAGGATAAAAGCTCTGAGAAAGCAATGCATACGTGTCATGACTAAGCAATCAGAAGCCAATCAGAAGCCAAGGAGGAAGTGACTGGGCACCCAAATTAAGCTTAAACTTGAATTTCAAATAGGATTCTGGGGGCTTTTTTTCGTGCAAAACCTCTGTAGCCAGATCACCAAACAAAAGTGCACACAGAAGTTGAGATGCACCAAAAACTGCACTAGGGAGCAAATCAACATATTTTACTAGGCTTATATGCCTCAGATTGGGACACAATTTAGTTTTTTCTCTGCAACTAAGGCTCATAAAAAATGCGTAATTCACAGATGTTATAACTATTACCGGTACTATTATCTTTTTAGTAGAAAATAAGTGAGTCTGAGGTCACTTAAAGTTAAGTCTTGCGCACACTTGGGCACTTTGTCCACTTTTGGAACAGCACCAACCAAACAATCTGCTCTGGCTGGCTCACTCCAGGAAAAATTTTGACTCCAACAATAAAATTATATAATAAAATAGAAAATAATGGTATCGAATAAACTTCTTGGCACACTGGCAAAAGTGCCCCCATCAATATTTGGACAGAGCCAAGCTCTGTTAGTCGGACAGCACACAGCACAGGTTGGTGATGCTGACAGCTTGTAAGTAAGACACAAAATGAGCAAACTGAGCTGAGCTTAAAAACTTCATGGATGTGCTCATACTCAAAAGATCATAAGTACAGAGTACTCTGTGAATCAGATTTGGAGCAAGGCAGAAAACCTGAGTAAAAAATGAGTACTGATGCTCTTTCTGAATATTGGGCCAACATTGTCAAGTATCAGATTCATGGCCCAAAGTGGATTAGTCTTGCATCATCACAGCTAAACATGTACAGTTCACTTAAACCACTTCATGCTTTATTCTATGGACTCAGATTTAGGCCCTAACGGAACCAGAAAAAATGGTTCTATTAAAAAAACGACAACAACAAAAAAAACAAAAAACAAATAAGGACCAAGTCAGCTCTATTCAATAAGCGGCCCATGGGCCACTTTCGGCCCAAAAGGTGCTGCCAAGTGATTGGGATTCGTGTCCGCTGAGAAAAACATCTTCTACTAACACTGGCAAGTTCTTACAAAAAATCCAACATAAGGACAAATATTGACTGCAACACCTATTATAACCTAGCAACTAACCCACAATGCATTGTGTCACTGAGCAGGTACATTTGAAAAGTTAACATCAGCAGTCCTACAGGTGAAAATATCATCAAAAACAAAATATCAGCAAAAATTAAAATATCAGCAAGGAACATGTCAGTTTAATCCTGCGCGGACTACTAAAAGTATTTATTTATTTTACTACCAAGACCAAAAATCAAACCAATGTGTTTGCTCTGCAACAAGTGTCGCAGTGCTGAAAGATTACAATGTCTGATGACACCACACTGAAAAACATGTTGAGTTTTGGAAAAACTTTTCCGAGGGAACTTTCAAGGGGTGGCTAAAATTCTGAGTCTGACTGTCTTACGACCGGAGCTTTACTACAATAAAGCAGACTTGCAAAGCTCAGGAGAGGGCCACAACAGCTTAACTTTGCTGCTAAAAATGTGCGGCCCAGCTCATGTCCTTAGTCTGAAAATCTGGCCTAAGCAAACTTTTAACTGAACAGCCCTGGACTAAGTCTCTTAAAACATCATAAAATTTAGCATTCTGTTTTTTATGACTTGCAAGAATTCTAACACACAGTAAGTGTGGAAGTGAAGTTCATGTCTGCATGCAGTCTGAGCCCCGACAGCAGTGACTGTCTGGTGTGACAACTTGGCTAAAAACACTGGTTTCACACTTGTTTTAACAGAGCTGCTCCGAGTCTCAGGCATCAAGTGTTACAGTCCAAAGTGACGTTTATCTGCACCCCTGCTCTCAAGGCTGCAGTCAAACCCTGTCTCCTTCTTACAGTTTCCTCGGATCACAGCACGGACCCAATCAATAGACCCTGCCAGAAAAGTTGATGGAATGTGAGTGAGCGGGTGAGAGCTGAGTGCTTTCTAAACTTAGAGGAGTAACGGGAAGTTTTACAGGAAACATCACAGGACCAATAATCCTCCAGGAAACCTCGTGAACTGGCTGCCTGCCGCTCACTCATCCTGCTGAAAGAGACGTTCTCTCCACAAAAACAAGCTGGTAATGAAATTGCAGGGATAGTGCGAGAAATGAGGGGTAAGTGAAAGAAAATACAACCATTACAGAGCTTTTACAGTCAGGCCAAAGATAGAAAAGAAGGAGAAAGGTTACAAAAGGACAAAGAGACGAGTAGGAGGTAATTTGTCTGCTAGAAATTGCCAATTTCAGTGTGTTGCCTGGGGAGAGGGACCCACTCTGGGAACCACACAGTGTCCCGTGAGAATCATGATGGTGAACCAAGCGTGCCTATTAGAAACAAATCCCTGCTGCAGAAAACTTCAAACAATACCACAGACCTCGCTGCCAATCAGAAGGTGTTTTCAATGAAAAGCAACCAGAGGAAGAATTAGCAGAAGTTATTTTGAGCAGAAGACGTACAAGTAGATCAGGGCTAGCTAAAACACACCAGGGAGAGGAAAAGGAGAGCACCAGTAATAGATCTGTGGAGGTAAGATGAGGACAGCTGGATTTACAGGAGAAATTCATTTCTGATGGAGTGAGGCTGATGACCTGTTTTTAGAGACTCACATGCCTGGTGGTACTTGCAAATCATCTCAGCCTTTGAAAGGAAAAAGCATCCAAGGATGTCAGTGTTTGCAAACGATAACTATAAGTGAGGTCGTTTTACTCTGTAGACTGTAAAACTCTCTGCCCCCATCCCCCCAAAAAAGAAATAAACAAAACTTTGATATCAGAACATAAGGTATTTCTGCATATTTTCCTGAGCTGATTTGACCAGCATAACATTTTTAGAGTCTGCAGATCTGATACAGCTAGAAAATACACAAGATTTAGCTGACTCTTTCACCAGATATTGTAGAAGAGAAAAAGAATCCGATAGTCCTGACTTTCTTCACGACCTATGTGTGGAAATTTACACAAGCAAATTAGGAATCAACCCAGAAACCCTGTGTGAGCTGCTGGCTCTATGAAGATACTGAGTATTGTTGTTTGTTCCATAAATAAATCTCATAGATTTTTAATCTAACACATTTATTTCTCAATCTATAAACTTGGAATGCTGTGTTCATGTCCAGCATTGAAAATCGCCTCCAATTCCACTCCCTCACAGTGACAAGGATGTGTTTAGGTAAAGAAACATGGTACTGCTTGATTTTACATGAATCTGTACTCTGTACTACAGACGGAATTTGGTCAGTACTTATAAAAGTACGTGATTTGGTACCCATCCCAAATTGGCAGAGCAGGGGTGGAACTGTGAGAGAACTAAACAAAAAATAATTTAAGAGTAGGGGTGGGAGAAAAAAAATTATATGTGATATAACAGGATTTTTTTGTTTGACAAGATCAAAATTGTTTTTTTTTTTTTTTTTAAATCATATTCTTCATTTCAGTCTTTGTTTATAAACTTGATAGGAAAAAAGTTGCCACTTTCCTCCAGCAGTGTGAAATGTTTCTCTCTGACTCACGCGATGTGCATTTTAGAAAAAATATGGCTCCTGATATGAGGGATACTGGATATCTCGTTATGAATATCGGCATTGGCCGATGCTGGTCTTTTTTTTTTTCATTTTCAGAGCATCTTAAATGATCTTTCAAGACCCAAACAATATTGTTTTCTATGACTATGTAAACACCAAAACTACCTAAGAAGAGTGGACAAGGAAAACAAGTTTGAAAATAAAGGGAGATATTGGTTATAAATATTGGTTTTCAGCCATAATGGCAATATTAATATCGGACATCGGTATTGGCCAAAATTTACATATCAGTGCATCTCCACCTGATATAGTCTGTAGATGTTGTTATTATCATTTAACTTTTCCACATGGTCTGAAGTTAAAAAGTAAACTAAAAATTGCAAAATATGTAAATATGGAAGAATTGTAATTTGATTCAAATCAGCACCTTTAAAATCGTTGTAGGATTGAATTGCAAGACTAACATATCATCCCAGCCCTATCCAAGAGTCATTAAACTTTCAGTAACCATAGCAGAAAAAATGTCCAAGAAACTGTAATTTTGGTTTTCCTTCTCACAAGAGATGCAGTCTCACTGTCAATATTAATAAAGGAACTTTTCTATCCCAAAAGGTCAGAAAACCAAATAATTCTTCAAACAGCGTCATTGATAGAAGAAGCTGAGCATTAATAGCAGTTTCAAAAGAAAATTTCGTGCAGCTTGCTGAGAAAACCCTGAAAGAAATTCTCACATAACACTTTCACTAATGGCTTATCACACTGCAGAGTCTCTGACCGTGTTTCTTATTCTACTGATCCCTTCATACGCCGACTGCTAGCTTTATAACACCTTTCTCTTTGGGTACGAGTCTTCAAACACAGAGTCAAGCCTTTGAACTCAGAGATGATCGGCCTCGCTGCTGCTTTCATCTTAAATTTGTGACTCCTCAGGAGTGGAGAAAAATAACTCAGACACCAAAAGTTGTTGGAGGTGAATTAGCTGTGCAGGTTTTCTGCTGGGTAAAGCATCAGCACATAAAACAGTGATGAAACCAATTTGTTTTTCTACACTTCTGTGTAAAAAACTCAATTTGCATTCTAAACGTGTGTTGTTGCTTCATTTGATTGTTGTGAGGCAGTCCTATTATGAGACATTAATGAGAAATTTGATCATTTATTGTTGCAGTTCATTATGGTTGAATAAAATTGACTGATGTTTTTTTCTGTAGAAGACAACACAGCAGCACCATTTCCATAGCGACTTTTTTGAATTATAAATCATGAAAGACGCACTTCATAAAATGGCTAAAAAAGCACATCCAGCCTTCCATTAGCAAACATAGAAACCAGCCGACCCACTAAATTCTAATTTAATAAGCCAGCCTGCAGACGCACATGTACAGATAAGCAGAATAACCTCTTGGAGGAACAGTACTTTAATTTATTATCACTTTCAGACACCAGCAATTTAAAAAGCAGGATGCCTTTTTGCTGAGCGACCAAGGCAGGTTTAGGAAAGTTATATATTCCTTTTCTTTGCCTTTGAGGAAGTGGGAAGACATCAGTCACCTTGCCAGAAGTGTTTGACAGCCCTATTCTCTGACTTTAATGAAATCCCAACTCAGAAAAGAGCCAATTTCAATGCTCAGACAATAAACCCTCCACTTCCTTATCCTCTGCCACATTCACACAGAGCAGCACAGGCATCTCTCTCTGCCTACTCCCACACCCTGTAAATCCTCCAAATATCGTCTTCAATTAAAAACAATGGGAGCCTAAGCTTTTGAGCGGATCATGACGATATTAACACATCAATAAGTCTCTTTGGATTTTTAAAGAAACACGCAGTGACGTCTAGTCGGCTGAGATCAGACTACAGAAATAGAAAATAATTCAGTGAATATGTTACTGGAGATTAAGGTCAGAATCTGTAATCTGCAACAGCAACAACTACAAGACTAATACTGGTCTTAACTTGTAGAAAATATAACAATAGTTACAAGATTGTCATTGTCATGCTGTCCTGAAATTATGCTAATGACAAAAACCATTGATGGGTTTCTTTTTGTCCACAACTTCTGAATCACAACCCCAGGTCTTTGGTCACAGCAGGCAGCTGCTTGATATGAAAACCTTTAGAAAAACATTATTAACGGTATCTGTTCGGTGCCTGGAAGTACATAGACACAGCAAGAGACCAGCACTCAAATACATAAAAGCATTTAGCAGCTTAAGAGCCAGAAACCATCAGCAGGAGGTTGAGAACAAAGACAGAGCTATGAGAGGTGTTCAAGGAAGATGTACGCCTTGGACACTTGACCCATAAATTATGCATATTTGAGGTTTTTAACTTCAACTAACTAAATTCCCCATGGGAATTTTATGTTGCAGCCATATGATTGGCTGGCAACTTGCCCAAGGTGTAACCTATCTTGCACCAAATGACAGCTAGAGCCTCCCACAGAGAGGCTCTAGCAGAAAGAGAACAGCAGTTAAGATAGTGAATAGATTAACAGATGGATGTTATTTAGTTGTTTAGTATGTTTCAGTTGTTTATTTTAGTTGCTAGGAGCCGCCCTGTTGGTTGTGGCTGCCTGTTGCAGCAGCTCTATCTTCTTTGTACGTTATTTGTAATTTTTTGTCTCTTTTTCATCATCTTTGTACTTGGAGTGGGTCATTACTTTGTATGGTTCATTTTTTGGTCATGGACACCAAACTGGTTTTGTCTTCAATGATATTTTTACTACTTTTGGTCCTGTGTTTGTCTGGAGATCCTACACGCACCCATGGCTGCATTGTTTACATGTGAAATTAGCTGTTTGCAGTCTGTAGCATATTAATGCTAACCGGTGCAAGGCCTGATGTTTCCCACAAGGTGAGGAGAAGGACGTGAGGGCGACGTGCTGGTTCTTGTACGAACGTAAGATTGATCTCCAATAAGATGGACGAGCTAGCCGTGCTAACCCAGCAACAGAGGAAATACCAGACAGTAAAGTAGCATCATGCTATTCAAAAAAATGGCTACAGGAGCTAATACTGGACATGAACACCATGTTAGAAGAACTTTACCTGCTGTGAGCGGACAGGATGCAGGAGGGAGAAAAGGAAAGGCTGCTGAAGAAGCTCAGTCCTGGACCCTGTGGAGGTGGAGGCTGGCTGACTGGGAAATGATGGTCAAGCTGTCATCATCTATTTTGTTATTGACCTTTTTGCATTTTCTGTACACTTTCTTAGTTGTTTTTTTCTTGATTGCTCCTGAATTTCCCCTTGGGGATAAATAGAGTATTTTCTATTCTATTCCATTCTATTCTATTCTATTCTATTCTATTCTATTCTATTCTATTCTGTAGTAAGCAGAGGTTTAGAATGACTTTTTGGTCAGCAGCAGTTTTTGTAAGCTAGCAACTTCTTAACGAGTTCGTCAACTCAGAAATTAAGGTTGTTACCACTTGCCCTTTTACTCTCAAAGGAAGTCAGCCATTGCAATAAACAATTGTTGATTAACTACTGAAAATAAACATCTAGTTCACGAAACAACTCAAGAGTCTTTATCCTCACTAATTAGCAGCACAATTACTTGTAGGTTTAAGAAATTACTGTTATCCTTATGACTGCTGGCCTGAGATGTTGGTCGTATGTCTGACCTGTAGTTTAGAAACCTGCCACTAGTTGGGGCTGTAGCTCTGGTTGATGGCTACTGTCCAACTGTAAACAAGCACAGTTTGTCACTATTTTGATATACTAGTGCTAGTTCTTCTACAGGTAGCTAGACTCAAGGGCCTATTTGGACATTATTTTTTTTAGTAAGTAAATTCAAAAAGCACTTTTCTTCACTATACATTGGCATCAGTAAATCTGATGGTCGCTGATAAAATATACTATTATACCATAATATAAGGAGTGCTTGCTATTATCAGGAATTTTTGTCTTACTTATTGTGAAAAACGTGTATTATTTTAGCAATAATAATGTCCCAATTTCAATACAACTCAGCAGCCACGATTTAAACCCAGTCTTACATGAGCACACATTAATCAACAAAGCAAACCAACCTCGTAGCAAAATATCATAACAGGGGATAAGACAGAAAATAAAACTGAAATGTCTGAGCAGAAAGTGACTGCAATGAAAAGTTTCATAAGTCTCTTTCAAAAATAGAACAGATCTAATCATACTAAGTGAGCTTAAAGAAAAGTTTTAAATCCTGCATGGGGAATTGATGGATTCAGTTTAATCCTCCAATGACAACATCTAAGATGTCTGAGCCATTTCCTGAACCTGAGCAGTGCATATTATTATGACAGTATATACTGTATTTTTAGAACTGCACTAATGGTGTCATATTTGTGGGATGCGAAGGCATTAAAGGCCCCTGGAAAGGGGATTACTGATCACTTACATCCACAGCACTGTTCCTTGAAACGGATAAACCAGGAGCGGACAGAGATTTAGCAGATCAGACATTATTGAGCGTGTGAAATAATGAGCCTCTCTCTTAAAAAATGAGCTTGCTCAGGTATTTATCTGAGGCACTCAGAAGCAGCCCAGAGGCCATCTTATTGGTGTGACAGAAGCATTTACACAGCTATCAATCCACTCCTAAAGGATTTCCAATCACACTACTCTCCCCTGTTCTGCCATACAACAGGTCTTCAAGTGAGAAAATAGGCAGCAAAAGCAGCTTATCTGAGGAACAATTCAATCACAAAACAGGAAATAAAGAGCCAACACCAGCTGAAGGTGACCCAGCAGTCCATCACGGGCACAGCTTTCCAACCAGAGGATTAGTCAGAGAAACCTGCCCCCTCAGGAACACCAATCATATCACCCCCAGCCTCTCAGAAAACAGCTATTACACACACTGCAGCAAAAGTCACTGAGGACTCTGGGAAGGTATTGAGTGATGGGGTGGCAGAGGTTGAGGGGAACTAGTTTCTAATAAGAGCTGTATGAGTGTGGAGTGCAGCAATGTGCTCTGGTCACATCTGGATGTGGTTCTGTTTGTAACACACACACAAACACACAAAAGCAAACACACACACACACACACACACACACACACACACACACACACACACACACACACACACACACACACACACACACACACACACACACACACACACACACAAACAGATTTTTTTCAGAGGCTGGAGAAGCCAAACCTCAATATGAGCCAAAAGAAACAAAATGAAAAAGAAAAAAAATCAATGCAATGAAATGTTTCATTACTGGAGGGTTGAAGGTGAATGCTACTACAAAGATCAGTCACCAATGAGAAGACCAGCAAGAATTAAAATAAAGGAAAACACTGTTTGTTTGGATGATGATGGCCGTCAGCCAATGAGCCAGTCTCTTCTTAAAATTTAGCTTTTTTATTTTAGACACACATGGCTGTGAAAAGTCAGATTATCCTGAATCTCTCAGAAAAACAAAACACTTGCACATAAGCCAGCATGATATGAACAAACTGTTGTGACTGAAAGCAAGTTTAACAAAAAGTCATGCGATGTTTATTTTAGTTGTCAAGATCACCCAGGCGAGCTTCATGACAAATGCTGCCATCAGATACCAGATGATTTTGGTTTCACTTTGGGGAAGCTGTCGTGCTATCCACATTTCATTTTATTTTTTAAACTATTTTTAATCAGAGACAGGAGACTGGATAAAACAGGAAACAAGTTGAGAGTGGGGCAGCGACATGTTGGTGGCGCGCTAGATTTTGAACCTCCACGGCGAACCTTGTGGGACACAACCTGAACTGTTTGGCCATATGCTGTCAATACTTACATACAGTATATGAATCCCCTGTACAGTGTGTGCCAAGAGTAAAATTAGCGATTCAGACACGAGACATTTTTTGAACCAGGCTGTAAATAGGAAAAGTTCTGCTTTGAAAACGTCTTTTTTTGGCTGGTGTGTATATGACTTCTGGTGCTTCCAGAGCCAGCCTCAAGTGGACACTCTAGAAACAGCAGATTTTAGCACTTCTGCGGTGACTCATATTCTTAGACCAGAGGTTGCTGCTGGAGGTTACAAAAATTTTGACATAGCTTGTATTGTGTACATTTTTCAGTAACACTGAAAACGTTTAACGGCTGCTCAATAAATCACACTTTTATCACAACAATCATTCCACTTAAAGATATTAGTCTAAAACAATCCCAACTGATAACAGGCAGTATCTTATGTGTTCATTTACATATCTATTGGAATGAGGCCATGCTTCACGCTGTTCTGATTCTGTTGAAGGAGATTAAGCTAGCTTTAAGCAATCCTCAGAAAACTGGTGCAAATGAAGTCATTACAACATAAAAAGAAGATTTCTATAAGTATTTGATTATAGGGGGAAATGTTTTAGAAACAGCTATGAAGCACAAAATTATGATTAGCAAAACAGTTGCTAGGCCCCACCCTGTTGGCTTTGGCTGCCTTTTGCTGCAGCTCTCTCTTCTTTGTCCGTTTCCTGTAATTTTTTCGTCTCTTTTTCATAGTCTTTGTATTTAAAGTGGATCATTACTTTGTATGTCTCATTTGTTGGTCAAGGACACCTTACATGCACCTATGGCTGCATTGTTTACATGTGAACTCAGCTGTTAGCAGCCTGTAGCATGTCAATGCTAACTGGTGTAAGGCCTGATGTCTTCCCACAAGGTGAGGAGAAGAAGGTGAGGACAGCGTGCTGGTTCTCAGGTATGAGCTAGGAGGTGATGACATGGACCTGTCCTTCCATCCATTGTTATTGGGAACGCAAGATCTATTTCCAATAAGATGGACGAGCTAGCCATGCTAACCCAGCAGCAGAGGGAATACCAGAGGGCAGAGTAGCATCATGCTATTCACAAACATGGCTAACGGAGCTAACATCAGACACCAATGCTATGTTGGAAGAACTTCACCTGCTGTGAGCAGACAGGATCCAGGAGACAGAGACTGAACAGACTGCTGAAGAAGCTCAGTCCTGGACCCTGTGGAGGTGGAGGCTGGTTGAACTGGAGAATGATGGACAACCTGTTATCATCTACTTTTTTGTGGACCTTTTTTGCATTTTCTGTACACTTTCTTGCCTTTTGTTTTCTTGATTTCTGCTGTGACTTCAATTTCGTTGTACTTGTTACAATGACAACAAAGTTCTATTCTATTCTAGAGACAGAAATGTTGGGCTATTGGTAATATGCACTCTTAGGCGTTTGTTTATTTGCAGTGCTTCATACTGTAATTGTACATCACATGTTTTTTCATCATGCAAGCCCATTAGATACATATTGAGAGCAAACTGAATAATGTGGTTTAAACTGGAGTGTAATTTTAATACTCACTGGAATAAATTTACAATTGCAGCGTCAGATTTTGCATCCTGGGGCCTCAAACATCATAAGTTGAGCGATATGAGCTTTTGGTTCTGGTTGTAAAAAAGATAAGTATTAAAACTGTTGTTTACCAAATGTACCAAATCAACTCAGACAGGATTATGCATATCTCCCACGCTTCATTGCAGGAGGTCCATTTTCAAAGCTTTAATATGTGTGGAAGAGCATCAGTAGGAATTTTCTGCTTTTCCATTAGAACGTCATCATGCTGAAGCTGAGCTTGATGATTTAATGAATTTTAGCATTCAACCAAACATCTGAGTTTCTGTTTGATCCAGCAAAAGCTTATGAAGCCATCAGAAATGTACTTAATCAGAAGCTGGGAAACCTGCTGCTGTGTGTCACGCCCCCTCACTCCCCTCAGAGGGACGTCAGTCATGGAGTCGCCTCATGGTGACACCACTGTTGTTTATGAAACATTTAGCAGCTAATAAATAGAAACACTGGATCTGGATGCAGGTGAATAACTTATGGCAGTGCAACATGGCAGAGAAGGTGCATAAATATTGAAGATGAAAAGCCTGCGTGTGTGTGTAAAGCAGCTCCTTTCCTACTTCAGCCATTCAGGCACAAAATGTATGCAGATATGGCCGAGTAAGGACCTTGTATTAAAGCTTGTTAAACAGGCAAAATGTCCCTACATAAAAAGGAAAAAGCTTTAGTACAGCTAATGTGATTTAAATTATTACACATATTTCCACACAAGGAATCATAACTAAAATCATCCTGGTCTTTGTGTTTGGTTCGAGCAGGGAGAGTTTCTACCACATTTGGAAGCTGTCGCTCCCCTGAGTTGCCCCACCGCCGCAGACCAGGAACACGGTGTTAAAGCAGTTTTGTGTCTCAGAAAAGCTTTCTGTGCCAGAGTTTCAATCCATTTTAGCCTCTTAAAATGTGTCCAGGGAGCGGGAGAAAATGAGTTAGAGTCCGTGCAATGCCCCGCTTTTCTGAGAGCGGCCATTACAGGAGATCCACAGAGACAGAGAAAGAGAAATTCAAACAAACCAAGAGGCCCGTCTTGGCTGCTTTGCACCGCATTACTGTTGCACCTTTTGATCCTTCTGATTTTTATGCCTTTCTGTTATTTTTCCTTCTTTTCTTGCTTGTGCCTTACTTCTGCTTATCTTTTCTGTCTTTTCACTTTGTTTATTCTCTGCGCCTATTTTTTCCATCTCCTCTCTTATTTTCTGCAATCCTGTCCTATCCTCATCTCATCTCATCTCCAGTCCACTGCCTCTATTTTGGATTATCTGATGAGCCGCTGAGGTGGCACAGAAAATGGAAAATAAATTTTCATTTGGTGGGTAATATTTGTCCTAAGAAAAGAGGGCAGCAGAGGCCTGTAACTTGCCATATGTTGTGTGCATGAATGACTGACCACAGATGGTAAACAGTTATGATTTAAGGAGAGAAAGACCCAATATGGAACATTTTTACTGTATATGTACTTTCAGTTTTTAAAACTAAAGAGTACAACAGGCTCAGTGACATTTTCCAGCTCCTTTATTAAACAGATACTGTTGATTCTGATATTTTTTTAAGTGCACGCAGACATATCCGTTGTGCCGGGATTTAAAAGCTTTCTTCCTCCTGCGTCTGTTTCTCTGCAAAATGCTGATAACTCCCAGAAAGACTCATATTACACCCCTCTTCTTCTTCCCTCTCTTCTTCATCAGACCCTGGGGCTTAAAGTTATTGCTATAGTGTGTGTGCGTGTGTGCTTGTGTGTGTGTTTCTGTGAAGAGAGAAAACAAAGGGATGGATAGAAAGTACAAGTCTGATTGGAAATGTGAAAGAAAGCAGCAAAGCAAATAGCAAAGTAGGAGGAGGAGGAGAAGGAGGAGGGACTGTGTGTTATTAATCTGCTCGGCAGTGGTTTGAGGCAGGTGTCTTGGTCTCTCCTCGAATTATTTACTCAGCAGGCTGAGTGAGGAGCTGAAACCTGCAGGTAGCCGACTCCAGAGCAACACACTTTATCAGAGATTGTAAATAAGAAGCCGATAAATATGTGCTCTATCATGTCCCTTGTCTCACGCTGGGAATGTATGTGAGGGAAATGATGAACCGCAATCAGCATTAGCTGCTGTCTCCAAGCAGCACTTGCAGAGAAATATGAAGATTGTAAATGTTTCAGAGTAAGGAGCTAAAGCAGCTCTGCAGCTCATGATGGAAGGAAGGTGTTAGTACAAACTCAGGCGCACAATTTTATTTCTCAGCTGAATTCACAAACACTCCTCTCTTGTGATTTAACTTCCTGCGGTAGTGCGGCCTCGTGTTGATCAATGGACATCAGGGATGAATCCAAATCCACCAAACAAGCGGCTTCAGCTAGACAGTTTTTACCGGCCAGACATTGATTTAGAGAGAAAATCCCGGCCTGATCCAGACCTGGTCAATATGTGGTTTTTGCCTGAAGGCCACAGTACTACAGTGCTCGTTTCAATTAAACTGGAAACCTTTAACCCTGACTTCCCTGCTTAGCTGCTACACAAAAATCTATGACACCAAATCCCTTGTCCACTCATTTCATCTCCTATCGCATTAACTGTGTTTTGAATATCTGACTCTAGGTAATGCTATTTGACCACTATAATCAAAGAACTATATCTGAATTTAAAAAAACAAAAAACAAAAACAAAAATAAAAATACTTTAATCTGCACAGCAGCTTAACCCTAACATGTTGGGAATAACGAGCCCTTTACTTCTGCTGAGTCAAGTTGTTCAATGCATCCTTATCCTGCCACTTTCAGGGCAAGAACCTGACTGGCCAGATTGGGACACTGCCTCACTTAGAAAAAAATAAAAATAAAAAAATAACTTCTTATCTGCATTTTAAAGGCAAAGAGGTGAAAAAGAATAAATACCAATTTCATATTTACAATGCTTAAGTCCCAATCAGCCAACACTTGGCTTTGCCTAGCATTAATGCTGAAACATGTAAAAGCAGTTAGCCTGGCTTTGTCTCGATAAACTAAACAAGCTCCACCTTTGAGAATCTCAAAAGCTTGCTAATTAACATGTAAAATCTCATTAGTGTAATCTCTTCCAAAGCAGAATTTTAAAAAAGATAATTCACTGTTTTACAAGGGTTTGGTGGCATTCACATTTTGGGGTAGCAGTTGCTAAGCAACAAGTGGATACTCCAGAAAATATCGCCACCAGCCAAGAAGAGTCTGGCACATAAAGCAGAGAATTAAACTGGTGGATAGCACATTGTTGCACTAAATTTGTTGGATGTAATCAGGCCATATGTTGCTTTAATTAAAATTATCACACCAGCTCCATGCGTAGACAGCCTGCACAGACCCCCGCAGAACTGTAAATAGACATTAAGTAGTTGTGGTGGAATAGGTTTTATGGGTTGTTGTAGATCTTCATTTTTACTGAAAAGGTGGAGGCGATGTGATTTTTCTGTTTCATTTAAACACAGTATGCTGCCAGTATCTGAGGCCCAAATGAACCTCTGGCTACCACTGTTTCCTCACTCCACCCCTCCCTATACTTAAGGGAGAGCAGCAGGATTCCCATTAGGCCCTCTTTGGCAGAGAGGGCAGATGAGGTTAGCATTGATTCCTGCCTGTGAAAAGCATCCTGACAAAGGTCTGTAACAAGACCATCCTCATACTGTTGTCGTGGTACTAAGTCGCTCATCCTCCCTCAAAGTGTCCATGAGGGGGGAAACTGAGAGCTTGATTATTCACGTCATTGACTGTTCTTAGATGTTCTTCTTTGTGCAAGAGGGTTTGCCTTGACTCTACCACAAAAGGTATGAAAGAAAGGAAAAAGAGAAGGATAGGGAGTGGTGGGTAGAATAGTGGATGAAGTCGAAAGAAAGCATGATATAGAAAACCAGAGGATGGGGAGTAATAGAAAGAGGACAAAAGAGGAAATAAGAGAAGCAGAGGAGAGAGAAAAGAAAGCCTCTGGGGTCCTGGTTACTATGAAAGTGATGTGTGTAGGAAGCTATGGAGCTGATTTTTAGTTTCTTTGCTTATTCAGAGCATTTGACACTCAGCCTACACCTTCTTTTTCTTTAGAGCTTTCCTAAACAGGCAGAGTTACACCTGAACCCCTTTCAAAGGAAGCCAAACAAAGAAGCAGGTGAAGAAAAACAAACATGACCTCATACCAGGGAATCCTTCAAAACAGAGTGAGCTTACCTCATACACAACATCCATTCATTCACTCATTCACTCAAAAATATTTATATTCATCTTTGTGTATACATATATTAAAACATGCCATGTATGTATAGATACAGTATGTTTATGCTGGTATACCAAAACATTTATAAATATTAAAGCATCCATCCCTCCACCAATCTTCTTTTTGTCTATTGATATACCTATTAAACCATCCATCCATCCCCTTGGCTATCAATAGTACTTATTCATCTTTTTATCAATCCACAGTATTCATCTATCTTTTTATCCACCCATCAGTCATCAGCCATCCAATCATTTATCTAGCCATGACTCCTATTCTCATCCATCCAATTATTCAACATCTACCTTAGCATTATTAGTATGAATATCCAATCATCTATCCACACATCATTCCATTTATCCATCCAATCACTTTTCTTTCACCTACCCATCCATCCATTCAAACACCATCCATCCATCCATCCATCCATCCATCCATCCATCCAACACTATTGATTTAGCCAATCCCTTTTCAATCTTATCATTGATCTAATCATTATACATTCTTTCTTTCATTGATTTTTCAAGTTATCATCCATCCATCCATCCATCCATCCATCCATCCATCCATCCATCCATCCATCCATCCATCCATCCATCAATCCATCAACAGTACTGATCATCTCACTATCCATTGTCTATAACAAATTTTTCCATTTTCTATTTGTATACAGCTGTCTATTTATTTATTTATCTACCTTTTCACCACAGATTTTTGTTCAATTAATCTGTTGGTTTTTGCTGTAGGCATTAATGTGTCTTATTACAATTAGTTCTCATTGAGGATTCAAATGTTTGGCATAGACTTGTTTTGAACTATAAATTCCAAAGCTCCATCAGTTGCAGGACAATTAAAAAATATTGAGCAAAAAATACTTATTTAATACATAAAGCAAAAAAGTCTACACTGAAAAATCTGAATCAGAAAAGTTTTACGAGGCAGCAAAAAAAATGTTTTTGTGCTGTTTGTAACACGACTGTGAGGAGCTCTGTATGAAACAGTGTGCAGAACCATCAGCAGCACCACAAATAGCTGACTATTAAGAAAAAACACTCAGCAACAGAAAGCCCACAGGAAAATTAAAGAGAGGAACTGTGAGGATTAGAGCTGATGTAGAAATGTGTGATGGAGGATGAAATGGGAAAGAAAAATCAGCATGCTGAGAAAACACATTTGTTTCAAACGGAATCGTTTTAGCTCAATTAACACGCAGCAAGGCTCGGTTATAGGGCTGTTAACACTTACACATGCTAAACTGAGGCGCAAACTCATCCTGGATCACACTCTTACTTTAGCGCAGATCACTTTATGACTGAAATATTCACTTTGCAAGCGCGTGATCGGAGGGTGAGAGGTAAAACTAAAGACAGCTGAAGGGAGGTGAAGAGAGAAGATGCATGTCTTTAGAAACAGGAGTGAAAAAAATTCACTGGTGCAGCAGCCACAAATAAAAACAAGTCACTCAAAGAAACGGAAAGAGCCAGCTCTGTAAATTCAACAAGATGAACAACCTTTAAGATGACAGTGTTTGATTTAGCAGCAATTTCACAGCACAACAGTAAAGGAGTTATAAAGTCTTACACGGCCAAAAAGATGTGTGGGGGGCTCTTTTACACCAACAGGGAGGCTGCTTCACCTGTCTGCTTCTCGGGAAACGCTTTAAGGAAGAGAAAAACTGTGGGGGAGGTGAAATGAGATTGTGCATTGGAGACCTGGGTCTGTTAAAGAGTAGAGAAAGTCAGTGAAAGGCATGTTTAATGGACTTCAGGCATGTTTAATAGGCTGCAGGGTACAGACACAGAGCTGGCAAAGAAGTTGGCTTCCAAAACTGAAAACTGTACGGTAGTTTTTCTTTCTTTTTTTTTCTTTTGTTTTTTTTTTGTAGTTTTTACATAAAGATGCTATAAGGAGGATTTTTTTCAACTGCACTCCCTCGCCACCTTGTGGCCCAGATTCTCTGCACAGTGTCGTAAATTACTATTAACGAGGCATGTGTTTGTTTTGGAATTAAATGGAGAATGGATCAAAACAAATTTTCATTGTTCAAGACAACTTTTTACTGGATACAACGCACTGAGGTACTTATCAGTACAGTTACGTAGCGCTATGTTACACGACATCAAGCAAACGTTTTAGCAGCCAGTTATATGTTAGCGCTATCATCAGCCCGGTGCTCTGACATATCTGTAGCCTAACGTGACAAGAAGTAAACACTGACAGTTTTTACGTAGTTAAGTAGCCGTTTATATTTAGCGCAGCTAGGTCTCTAGGACATGTCTGTAATGTGTAACGTCAGTAAATCCTGGTTAGCTTTGTCCTGCCAGTCATCTACCAAGCTGAGCTAATGTAACCTCACTCTTTATTTTATTGATAGACTCTCAAGTTTGAACAGACCACTGCAGAATAACTGCTGCATGTGGGTTGAAATGAATATTATCATTAACAGCTTAGCCCCTGTGTTATAGAGTGGTACAGCCCAAGCAAAAGTCTAATTAGCCCTTAGCCCGGGCTGTATCACTCTCCAGTTTAGCTTTCTTCCGCTCCTCTGTCCTTTTTCTGTGTGACAGTTTGGCTCCTGTGTCCACCATCACTACAAAATTAATCACAGAAATCATTCTCAGCAGAGAAAAACACAGATCTCTGTGTTTTATCTCTTCTCACTACTAAACTTAATCAGCGGGCGTGGTGTTGTCATAGAGACCTAGAGGCGCCGTAAATCAATCTGACCCTGATTGACCTGAACTGGAAGCTAAGATGTAACAACATAATGTGTAACCACGATTATTAGGGCTGAAAATCTCATTTGAAAGTGTGGATGACAATCAGGCATATATCTAGAAGGGAGACTTTTTCAAGATCACTTTCAAACTCCTCACAGCCCCTTCAATTTGACTACATTTTGCATATTATATCAATAAATTTCTTGACACTTTAATTTTCCTTTTGTAATTTTTAAGACCAGATGTCTGATGTTGGTGTCTTTCTCCTCCATCTGTCTGCTTCTTTGGGAAACACTTTTGGCTGTAGCTTTGTAGAAAAGGTGCCAGTGCATTGCAGTGCAGTGCACTCGCTAAAAAGCAGCAATACTGCTGTTTGATATAAAAAAAAAAAAAAAACAGACCAAAAGCAGCACAGAGAGTACTCCCAGTTGAACTCTGGGGTTAAGAATAAACGCATTTTCAAAACCCATAAACACACATTCAAACATGTATACCTCCACTTTTATCCTGAGGCGGATAAACAAACACCTCAGGCAGAGCAGCACGCCCTCCTTACCGATCTACTGCCTCATAAAAGCAGCCAAATAAACACTGGCACCCACAGCACATTTCATCTTTACAGCTTAAAGGTGGTCACAGCTCGGCCTCCTGCACACGTCCACACTGTCCCCAACTCACAGCCCAGTGACTGATGGGTGTATACGTACACACAGTGCTGTTTTTGTGTGTGTGTGTATGCTCTTTATGGCCAGTGGGAGACTGCAGGGAGAAGAGTTCGCAGGGCATAAATAGACCTCCATCACCGTGGGGTCACCTGAGCCACTTTACATGGCCCAGAGGGGGATCATAAACTGACAAGGAGTGGAACGGCCTGAGTGGGTTTAGTGGCTGTAAAACAGAGGAGGAAATGAATCCATGAAGGGCAAAAGTTAGGATAAAAAATCCAGAGTGTCAGAAAACACAACACAGACATGAGATAAAAACGGATGACTTAGTCTCAGTCAGTTTTCATAAATCATATATACAACTCCATCAAAATGAATATGTTGGGTTCTTTAATTAACACAGAAAACAAAAAACACAGTGAAAGACAAGTTGTTGTAATGTGTTCAGATTCTCTGATACAAGCTGAAGAATTAAAGAGACTGACACAAAATGTACATCTGAGGAAGAAGTTTTTTTTTTTGCTGTCAATGGAATAAAAAACTGTTTTCTGAGACATAAGTATAACAATAACAAGAAAATACAAACTAATACATTGCACAGTAACTGCAAATAAAAGAAAAGGCTTCAACATGAAAGTACCAGACAGTTAATTTGATACAACATGGTCTCTTAAATTCAGAACCCATGTCTTCGTACTTCTGACATATTTGGAAATATCAAAAAAAGAAAACAAGCTGTTTCTACTCATCTGTGTAAAATTGTTCTCAACCTTTCGTATGTTTTTCTGCTACATCAAAGGAAAGCAGAAATAGAAAACACGGGTCAGAACCATACATCAAACGACATCACCAAAATGAGAAAACAAGTCCAGCATACAAAGAAAAACTACAAGTGTTAGTGGATCACTCTCTGCGTGAGGATAATCTGTCATGCAAATTATTTTTCATATAATTGCAATTCACACAGGATGTGGCGCTTTAGTCATTTGACATGCAAATATCACTGACATCAAACGCACGCTACGAGGCAGAGCACAGAACGTTCAGACTCCATGCAGCTGCTGGTTGAGTTTCTAACCGAGGTAAGGTTTTAGTAAGGGGCCATCACTTAAAACAGTGTTCATTCACCGCTCAATCTGTCACCAGGAGCAGTTTGGTAAAAAATGTCTTCCCCAACACTTTGGCATGAACCACCAACCTTCCTCCACTTCAGAAAATGCATCTTGAGAGCCTCTAGTCTTGAGACCACTCAGAGTACTTCCACACTTCTTGTCACATTCACCATCCACACACATATGGCAGAGGATGCCATGTGCACTGCTCAACATAATCCATCCACACACCACTGGCGTTGGTGGACAGTCCAACATGTGCCTGCCAGAGCTGGGATTCAGTGTTTTAGTCTCAATTTTTGGGGGGTCTTTTGAAAAAAAAAAAAGCTGCTTTTAGTCACATTTTTGTCTTTTTTCTTTCTTTTTTTTTTTTTTTAACCTTTATCATGTTAGTTGACTAAAACTCAAAACATTCAGTCTGACCAGAGTACATTAACAAAGACCAACGCTCAAACAAGGCTGCACTGCAAGAAAACAAGCAAAAAAAATAAATAAATAAAATAAATCAAGTGTTTTTGTCTTATTTTAAGTAAAGAATGTCTTGTTACACTTAATATGAGCCAAATTTAACTGACCAATCCAGAAAAAAATGTCTTATTTTAAGGTATTTGAAGACAAAAATGAGGTCTAAATTGCTTGTTACAAGTAAAAAAAAAAACTGCATATGAAACAAAAATTCAGACCTAATTTTTGTCTAAATTACTTAAATTAAGACACTTTTCTGGACTGGTCTGGTGAATGTGGCTCATATTAGTCCTAAAAAGACATTTTCTACTGAAAATGGGACAAAACCACGATAAGATTTCAGCATTTTTTCCAGTGTGAGAGTTTAAACCCTTTCTTCTGTCTAATTTACAAAATTTTGGGCTATTTAAAGGCTCTGGAAAAAACTTTTTATGTTGTATTAATTTTGGATGAAGTTTGTAGTCTGTCTGACTGCATGTGGCCCTTGAAAAATGGATGAAGTGTATGTATGTGTAAGGAATTGGAAGCTGAAAATCTCTTTGTACCATTAAAAATCAGCATAAAAGTAAGGCTATTTCAAAAGCCATTAAAAACTCATCACAGTGTCTTTGACATGAAGGGAAAACGCAAACAGAAAGTTTTTTTTTTCTTCATGCAAAACTTAGTTCCTCAGTCTTTTCTGAGCAATGTTTGTTGTGACATTTTTTTTCTATTTCAAGCAGAAGATGGCACACCCAGTGATGGTCAGAGGAGAAAATCACACCTGTCTGAGCAAGGAGCCCACATACACGCTGCTAACATCACCCATCTATCAGTGCATGAATAAAATGAATGACATCTTTGGTGCTCGTGTAACAGCTCATGCCATGTGTGATAAAACTGCTCAGTTATTCAATCAAAAGTCGATTGAAAATGAGATTTCTCCTCCACTGCTGCGTGACTTTGATCTCTTTGCTCTCACTGTACTTTCTGCTGCTTTCTCTGCACGGAGTGAACAGGCCGCAGATCTTATTGATTCTGCTCCTCCATCCATCTCTTAAGCAGAACGCATTAGCTTCATCTATCATTCCTCTCTGGCCGCGCCGTGACATCCGGCTCTATGAATAAATATGCACTAATGTAATAGGAATGGAAATGTGATGGCTGTAGGTTTTAGTAACACAATCAGATTGTACCTCTGACTGTCAGAGTGACTCCGACCTAATTCAAAGTCAAGAGGAAGGCGAGGGTTTGACTCTCCTGACGAGGAGCGGACATCTTCACAGAAGCAGCTAAATGAAATCAGTGGGAAAGGAGGAGGTCAACGGTCAATATTATGTCTCTCACACTGACTTTAAAATTTCGTTTGCAGCAGACTTTCTGAAACACTAGCTTTCAACAACCCATTTATGTGCACACCATTCAAGGCTGCAGTGTCAGTGTGCGTTTGACTGTGCACTCTTCAAAGATTGTGAAGCAGGAAAGTTTTGAAAAGTAACAGTTGACGGACTGACAATAAATTATCATAAAACCCACTTCTGCTCTTTGAATTGTCCTGAACTTTGAATTTACTTCAAATTCAAATCTGAAATGCCCCTTGACCTTCTCCTTTCTGCTCCTTTTCTCTCCTGTCAAATCTGTCTGAGTCAGTTTAGATCTTTGATGATTGAAGGTCAACTGATGGCAAAAAGCCACTTTTAGGCTTTTCAAGCAACTTTACTTCTTAATGTCTGTTTTACAAACATCACATAGAATCATAAGTGTTGAACAGTACTGCCCAGGGACATCCAGTATTATATCTGTGTGCTCAGTGCTTAAAAAAATCAGACAGCAGATAGAGTCAGAAACTGGAACGTAACGTACCCCATAGAGCTATAGGTGGAATCAAACTTTTTTTATTCCAAGTGTTTTTCTAGGGTGGCTTTTTTGTGTCTTTAATCAGTAGGAAGAGGACAGTGGAAAGAGCAGGAAACAGGACGAGAGCGGAAGTGACATGCGGGAAAGAGGCCTCAGACTGAATTCAATCAGGGTAACCCACATGGGGGGAACCTCATTGAGCGCTACCAGGACCACTACGCCATCTACACTCTGGGAATGAAACTTTTGCCACCAACTTTAAGGACTACAGTCTCTGCGCATAGGGTGCATGATTAAATCTCTGTGCTAAAAATTTGTAGGATTTTGTTTCAAAAAAACAAAAAACAAAACAACAAAAAAAACCAGTCCCTTATTTTACCTAACATGTTAGCAAAAAAAAAACTACAACAAAAATAAACACAATTTCCATTTATATATAAAGAGGCATGTCTGGTTGCCACAAAGTGATGATTCAAGCAGTTTGGATCAAACAAAATTACAGAAATTCTTTATATATATATATATGTATGTATATATATATATATATATGTATGTATATATATATATATATATATATATATATATATATATATATATATATATATATATATATATATATATATATATATATATATATATATATATATATATAATAAGTACACAGCAGTGCTAATAATGCCTTATATAGAACTTTTGAAGTTGTGACATATAATAATATAAATATATATATATATATAAATACTGTTAGTTAATGACAAAAAAATGAAAAGATATACCTTTACTTGTCTCACAATGGGGAAATTTACATTATTACAGCAGCAAATTTGCAAGTGTATAGTAAAAAGCATTATCCTCATATTAAGGAAAACAGAATGTGAAATAGATAAATCAAATCAGAGCTCCTCTTAAATCTGCTTGATTATGAGTAGAATCTATGACAAACTAGAAAAGCACTCAGAGAGCACAGACCTACGCCAAGTATATTGTGATTGTCACGCAACATTCTAGTCCTACTTTAATGTTTTACTCCCTTTCAGCAGACTGTCTGATACAATTTGGTGTTAGTTGCAGGTTTGTACGATAATTTGTTACCTTACCATGTTGAAAATTACGATGACCTAGTACATATTTCATATACAGGACCTTAGCATTCAGAATAATGGCAGGGTCTGGATCATAGTCTACAACAGTCAGAAAACATGGTGACCTTGTCTTGTATTGTTTTGCAAAGCAATCTTAACATTTATCATAGAGTTATATACACATATGGTGAAAACAGCCCTATCTCACAATGATAAAGAATCCTGGATCCAGATGGTGATCTGGATCACCTCCAAAATTAAGTCACTTCTTCCTTATCCCATTTTGAACATTTCCTGAAAATTTCATCAAGATCTGTTTGTTACTTTTTGAGCTATGTTGTTCACAGAAAAACAAACAGACAAATTCTTCCAGAAACACAACCTCCTTGGCAGAGGTAATGAAACAGGAAGTAGGACAAAATGTGTCTTCCACACATGCATAACCCTGAATACATTGCAGAGCTGTTATAAAAGCACACATCTATTTATTGTTGTGCAAGTTCCTGCAAACAAAAGGAAACCTGTTGCACACATATTCTAATGTAAATGACATAAGCAGTAGGGTTTAGACGATGTCAAAACATCCACATGCATTAAGTCAAAGGGAAATAAGCCTCTCATGTTGTCTTTTGAACCACATGGAAACCCGTGACACTTTGTCCTGCTGCTGCTGAATACTGATCACTCAGGGCGATAGAAGAAGGGTAAGCCAGGCGTTCGTACTGTATACAAGATGAGGAGTGAGAGTGGGGGAGCTACAGTTTGCAGCAGGGGATCACCTCTCATACATATGCAGCCAATCACAAAAAGCACACACACACTGATTTAAACACAACACAGACTGAACACAAAACAAATAAGTGATGCTAGAGTCTGTGAGGGGCATCTGATACAAGTAAACAAAGAAAAAGTCTGTAAAATAAACCAAAAAAGGTCTTTTACATTTAAGCTACTGCAACAACATCACTGAATCACATGCAAATCAAATTCAGCTCCTCTGCTCTATTTCCTTATGTATGAGAGCACACAGGTACAGTATCTTCTTTACCCAGAGTTCTGGGCTCTCTGCTGCTGATGCTCCAAATTCTTACATCCATCAGCTGCTGCATGTTGCTGAAAAGCAAACAAACAATATCAGACAGCATGTTTCGTGTAAGGGCAGATTCAGAAAGGGAACATACTGCTTTACTCAAACAGCTTTAAGAAACAAAATCAGTCCCACCAAAGTGAATCTTTCCTTTCGCTAGCTGCTGACCCGTTCTCCAGACAGCGTGTGAGGCCTGAATCTGACAGTCTGACTACGAGGCAGTGTGACATTTCAAATTTCCTCACAGTTCATGTCTGTTTAACACCATGTTTAACAGAGCGTGTACAATCGTCTGCGTTCGATTGCGGTGACATTTCCTTGATACGACATTAATTTGCATTTGCACGCGATGGTTTGATAACATGGCTTGCTTACAGTATAACTGCTAATGCAAGCCTCAAACACTTTGGTGCATTAAGGTGTGAAATGAGAGCAGAGATGGGAGTTTAGATGAGGTGAGATCTGTATACATCGCTTTAGTGAGATGAAAATTAATTTGCTGTGGAGTGTGTATTTAGCTGAGTCATCCATTTCTTACAGCGAAGAGTAAATCTGATTCATCACAGCGAAACAAACAATTGAAACTGGATGCAAAAATGATTCACTAAATGACTCAAACTATGTTTTTATCAGGTATAGGTTACTGTTTCAGGTACTGTTTCAAATTTCATCATATTTGGGATTTTTTTTAACCTTTTTTGTCACGATCAGCTGCACAATGACAAGAGAAGCAGTTTAGATTCAACTCAGGAAGAAGAGACTCTGGTCGATATCCTAAACGTTGCAGAGTATTGATATAAAGCCTTAAATATAATTTAAAGAAGTAAGGCGTAGTCTGAGCACAGCACATCTGCTCCACCGGCCCTGGTCACCATCACTGTCTCAGGGCAGGGAGATTGGGATTTATGACCCGCAGAAACACACTATTCCACCTCAGTAATTACACCTCAGGAGGGACAGCAGAGATGACAGTCAGTCCGTCCATCACCGCATTGATTCCTCCTCAGCTGAGCTCAGTGTGCATGCCACAACCTTCCCTGCTGTCATCTTTCATCACAACACACACCGCACACACTCACACACCAGCGCCACATCACTCTGCTTTTTCAATCACCTCTAGGGACTCGAGTGACGTACTGCATGTGCAGGGGGAGCTCACACAAACAGCCCACCCACCAGGCCAATCCCATTACAGGCTGGAGCTCATTGGTTCTTAACCTCTGCAACCCACAGATGTAGACTCAGCTCTGCAGCGTCATCTCTTGCTCCATCACTCAGGGTGACACAAACCAGGAGCAGAAACAAAAACAAGGATGAAAACGACAAGTCCTGCTCCATTATAGAGACAAGAAAACAACCCTGTGCTCCTCTTCACTGTTTGAAGAGTTCAAAGCAACAAGGCCGAGTCTCTCTGATGTTTGCAGAGATGCTGTTCTTTCAGGTTGTGTTATTACCTCCTGTGGACACTGGAGAATGAAGATCCTACATGTAGCCACACCTAATAACACTCTCTTGATCAATAAATAATCAAAGAAAGCTCTGAAAGACTCTCTTTAGATGAAGAGAATTATTGTTCATGGGCTTTAAAAAGCTACAGAAGTGTCATGAGGGAGTCAGAGAGAGATGAAAGGATTTTTTTTTCATATGAGTGCTGTAACATGGCTGATGAAACACCTCAACTTAACTCTTGGAGTCCATTTATCAGCTTTATTAGGTGTAGCAGAACACAGTAAGAACAGTGAATACTTCTCAACAGCAAAAGCAACAGACCACCCAATCATACATTATAATAAAATGAATCCAAAAAGGAAAAAAATAGTTATTTCTGCCTGTTGACACTGTGGCAAAAATGTTGATTTGTAATAATAGCAGCTATAATGGCAGCTTAGGAGCTATCAGGCTTCAACAATCTCTGATAGGGGAAAGTGGAGCAAGACAATGTCCTGCAATCCAGGTACCACCACCAGCAGAGCTAGAGAGACCATCTGAACGAGGATGTGCCATCATAAATGTTACTGCAAATATCCTTTCTGTCGAGTCTAGCATGAATCTAAACAAGATTTTTTTTCGAGAATCAATACACATAAATCACATTTTTTTTGTTCCTTATATTTCTTAGTTGTAAGCATTAATAAGAAAGATAATGTATAGTGAATGGGCAATGATGCAAATAAGAATCTTGACGATCTTCGCAGTCTTACCCTGACCCTGAAGATGTCAAATTATCTCCAATGTCTTGAGGTTCATAGAAAAATTAATTTGTTAAAGATGCTATGAGGAAGATCTATTTTAATTGCACTCCCTCGCCACCTTGTGGCCCGGAGTCTTACACACATTGTCCTAAATTACGTTTAGCGAGGTATGTTTGTTTTGGAATTAAATGGAGATCAGATCTAAACAAATTTTCTTTGTTCAAGACAACTATTTACTGGATACAACGCGCCTAGGTAAGGTAGTTATCAGCACAGTTAATCGGAATGCTGAAGCCTGTGGTTGGAGGAGCACACCTACTATCGCTTTCATGAGCACACATGAAAAGGCAAAGCAGGGAGAGCAGCAGCAAACCCAGGAGCGCAGAACACAGCGAGTATCACTGATAATAAATATATAATACATCTAATTGTTTTGCCAGAAAGATATGGAGAAGTGATCCTCTGAGCTGTCAGCTGACATAGGCTGGTGTTCAGAGAAGCTGATGTTCTGTCAGCCAGGCTTCACTTTGTGGCCTACCTAAACAAACACAGTGGTATACAGTCTGAATTCAAGCATTTCATTACTGGTACTTCTTGATAAAATCTGACATTTTATAGAATGAACAACTAAACAATAAAATAAGCTCTGTGATACAGAACAGAATTGACTGCTGGATCTCTAATTGGCAACAACGCAGACTCTAATGAATTTTTCTCGGCTACGGTTATCTGCAACAGTTGTTTTTTTTTTCTCATTTTTCACCTCTGCTGAAACAGCAAAGAAACGATCCACAGGGGATTCCGCCCTCGTCTCCTGATAACACCCACGCTCAGATAAAACTTTCACTTCATTAAATGTGACACACAATCTCCCTTCTCCTAATCAAGCATGGGGGAGGACAGGAACACTGCACAAAGTTCCCTCCCCCCTACAGGTGCGAATTCCCAATAGATGTAATTTCATTTTTTGAGGAAAGGATCTGAGGCAAAAGAGGAGAGCTGTGAAGAGAACGTCTGCGCTGTTTCTTTGGGAAAGGGCAGCCGTCGAGATAAAACTGTTATCAGATGGACGAGGGAGATGAGGAGGCCGGGCGGAGGCGGAGGGATATGATCCCCTAAATACCTCCATTGTTACTGCCAACAGTATCCAGACTCATTATGAGAGAGGGATTCTGTGAGAGACCTCACGTTGGAGGAGAGATATGTTGAGTAATTAAAGATGAGGACTTATGAAAGGATTATTTGAAAACTGAATAAGGAGTTACTTCAGAGAGGAAGAGTTCAAGAACAGCTGCTATTAAAGTTAAGTGTGAAGGATTCAAGAGCACAAGAACTCTTTGAGCTGTTTTATCACAAGTTTTTGTAAACTTGAAAAAAATAAAACTGTAGAAACTAATAGCTGGCCTTGACTGCAAGAGTTTTAAACTTTTTTTAATGTAATGTCAATCATGCACATGCTACAAGGCTTAGTTCTTGATTTTGGCGTCCCCTGTGGAAAAACAGGATTTTCCTGCATTGTGTGTGGAAATTACCTGGTGGCAGAGGTAGGAGAACTTCAGAGGTAACTTCATATTATTTGATGTTCTTTTTTTGTTGTTGTTGTTGTTCTCACTCTCTGTTGGGTCTTAGTGTTATTCAACACTTATTTAAGCATATGAAAGTTTTTTTCTGGAAAACACACATTTGGCGCCACCCTGTTGTGGCTGCCTGTAACAGCAGCTCTCTCTTCCTTGTCTGTTTCTTGTGATTTTTTTAATCTCTTTTTCATCATCTTTGTGTTTGGAGTGGATTGTTACTTTTTATGGTTTGTTTGTTGGTCATGGACACCAAACTGGTTGTGTCTTCAGTGATATTTTTACTACATTTGCTCCTGTGTTTGTCTGGAGATCCTACATGTAACCATGGCTGCATTGTTTATATGTGAAATCAGCTGTTAGCAGCCTGTAGCATGACAATGCTAACTGGTGCAAGGCCTGATGTTTCCCCACAAGGTGAGGAGAAGGAAGTGAGGACGACGTGAAAACATCGACCTGTCCTTCCATCCGTTCTTGAGAACTTCAGATCCGTCTCCATTAATATGGATGAGCTAGCTGTGCTAACCCAGCAACAGAGGGAAAACCAAAAGACAGAGTAGCATCATGCTATTCACAGACATGGCTAAAGGAGCTAACACTGGACATGAATGCCACATTGGAGAAACTCCACCTGATGTGAGCAGATAGGAAAGACTGAACAGACTGCTGAAGAAACTCAGTCCTGGACACTGTGGAGGTGGAGGCTGGCTGACTGGACAATGACAGAGAAGCGGTCATTAACTATCTTGTTATACACCTTTTTGCACTTTCTATACACTTTCTTACTTTTGTTTTCTTGATTGCTGCTGTGACCCCTAAATAAAGCATTTTCTATTTTATTCTATTCTATGTGTCATGTCATTTCGGACAACGCTTTCCTTGGTAGCAAGCATGAGAACAACAGAGAAAAATGTCTGACTACAATAATTGCAGGTGGGCAGAGGGGGAGAGAAAGATGGCGTCCTGGCTTGCTGACAGACCAGGTCGCTGTGTTTGTAAAGAGAGAGTCACTTGGGAAATTTAGCCTGCACCTTCCTCCCAGACCAGCTGTTATGTATCCACAGCTTCCCAGAAAAACGCTGAGCTCGCTGACTGTGTGTGCGACTGATCTCTTCTCCCTCTTTCCTTACAGCACACATATACACTTCATACTGTACATGTTGGCACCGCCGTGAATGGAAAAAAATGTGTGACGTGTTGGGGGACGCAGTGTAATTGGATGTCACAGCTGGACTGCTCCTCGCCTGAGACACTCAAGGTGGCGTGAGGAGCATTTGTCGCTTTATTGAGCGGGACTGTGAAGAGACACACGTTTTACCGTGCCTTTAGGGTATTCATCACTATCTATAGGTGGAATAGAGAGTGGAGAGAATGTAATAAATCTTTCAATGGAGGCCCCACAAAGTCATACAGTGTGGATTTCAAGGACTCCTGGCATGAAGCAATGGGTTGCTTTGAATTCTTTGGCCCAGGGGTGTGCTTGCATCGGGCCAGCTGCACAGGATGCATAGTTTTTATTCTGCACACACACAATGCTGCAAGAACATAAATAAAGAAAAGGGAGAACACACACTCACACAGACATGGATACACAAACTAAGCCACCCACGCTCATCTAAAAAACACATGCATGCATTTTAACACAAACCACCCACCCATGTTTCATATGTTCTCCCCTTGAGACACACACACACACACACACACTGTGAGGAATCCATCCAGCCGACAAACATCTATTTGGTTCCACAGTGTTGTGTCGGCGCTGCAGAGGATGAGGTCAGCAGTCTGCTTCTCTTATTAACACTCACTTATCTGGACTGAGAGTCCATTCATCAAGCAGCCTCCCTGCTGTGTAATCAACCTTTTCAATCCTGAGGTCAAAGTCAAGACAGCACGCAGGAGGACGCCTGTCCTCTCTGATGGATGATACTCAATGATTTATGGAGTCCGAGTTCAAAATGGACAAACACTGGTGAAACCTGAGTGATTTATTTTAAGTTTAGTTCTTTTTTTTTTTTTTTTACCAACATCTAAAATACTTCAAGGACCAGAAAGTTTAGACTCTGAAGCTTGAGTAAGTTCATGCAGAACACGGAAGTCATACACCCTGTTATCAGAAGCTCAAATCATTGTTTCCAACCCCACTCAACCAATCGCAGCTCCTTCTAATGATAAGGTTGTGTATTTAAACCAAGCGGACTAAAAATATGAGAAGTAATAAATATGAGAACAGTATAGAAGAGCAAAATCCTGCTGTTTCTCAAGTGTCTCCTTGAAGCTGGCTCCAGAAGTACCAGAAACCACAAACACACCAACCCAAAAAGAGTCATTTCAACAGCAGAAATAAACCTGTTTACAACCTGGTACAAAAAAAGTCTCCCATCTCACTAGCTGATTTTGCTCAAAGGCACACACTGAATGCAGCATGAATTCTTTTCTAACTCAGCAGTTAAAAAAGATGGAAAGTTACCCCTATCAGAGGCACAGCTCAGCTGAGTGACAGACAGCCCACCCTGTAGCTGTTAGTGCGGAGGCTAAAAGCCCGCCCTATTTCCAATATGGCCCCTGTCAACAATTTGCTTCAAAACTCAGAAACAGACAGATAACATCACTGAGACTATGTCTAGTTATTATACAGTCTATGACTTAAACTAGGGCTGCTACGATGAATCGATAAAATCAATAAAAATTGTTAAGTAAAAGTGTCGTCAACGTTACGCATTATCGCCACCTACTTTATGAGAGTGTAGATTACCTGGGCTGCTCACCCTAACCCTTTTTTTATTTGATCGTCACCCTGTTTGAAAACCAAAAGGAGTTTATTAAACTAACGTTAGCATTAGCGTTAACTGATACATATAGTGGAAGGGCAGAGGGGGTGTACTGTTTGACCTGCAGGTGAGGGGAAACATTCTTATTTATTTGCCTTTTTGGCCCACTAAGTTCTTAATTTGATGACATAACAATATACTTCTATTATGTTGCCCATACTGTTGGTTCTTTAAGTGACAATACATTCATGTTCTTTTTTTTTCGTGATTGATCAATTAATTGTAAATATAATCGTCAGTGTAATCGATTACTTAACTAATCGTTAGTTGCAGCCCTAACTTAAAATCTATGATGAGAGTGTTCCTAACTGAGTAACAGCTTTTTCAAAGATTGTCAAAGTTTAGCACCAAGTTCATGACTCAAAGTTAACCTGAGACAATGAATGGTGCTTTAAATTGGTCACAGTCCACCATCATTCCTTGAAGAAGAAAACAGTCTGTGGCAAGTCCAGGGGAATTAACATCACAAACTTCATTTTTCATGAAAAAAGTTTAATACATAAACGCTTTATATAAGAGCAGAGGTTATGTAGGAATATTTTTTAGTGCATTAAGACCATGTTCCAAACAGTGTTTGAAATGTAGAGCTGTTAACCTCTGTCAGGAATCCCCTCAACATCACCCACTGCTCTGACAGTTACATCACTCTTTCATCAGTTTCCTCATGAACACGTGTCACAGCCTCACCACCCACTCCTGGCCATAAAAAGTTTAACTGCTGAGCTCTACAACACCTATCTGATGTTTTAGTCTGTGCCTGTCATGTTCCCTGCTTGCTTGTAAAGAAGAAGACCAATTACTCTGTTGGCAGAGGGAGCTGTAATTAAGTGGTGTGATGCCCCGCCCCTTTCCCCTTCCTGCAGGGTTCCTCCGGCATGACATCACACGTCAATGTGACGGAAATCTGTGCGAACGGAAAAGCCGCTTGCCACCCATAGGCCGCTTTATTCCCTCCATTAAGTCTGGATAATCCCAGATGCTTAGCTCACTGCCATCGCCTCTCCATCAGCCCATCGAAATCTTCCCCTGCAAATTAATCAGTTCATAATCTCCGCCCCTCCTTCGAAACACTCCATCACTGCAGCTACCAGCGTCCCATACGGCGGGATGACGGCACCCTGATTCCACATGATATTTGCTCGCTGAGTCTTCCAAGACACACACAAACAGGAGCACAACATCCCAAAGCAAGCATACACTGTATAATACATTAGACGCTGGCACTGGATAGCCCTTTTGGCTAACAGGCGCTGTCGCGATGTGACATTTGGAGTGCATTAACAGTCTCTCGAGGGCATTCATGTTGCAATGACAACAAAAAAACACGAGCCTGGGACAAAAAAGAGGGGTGAGAGTGACTTCGGGGAAACATTAGCGAAACATGCAGAGAGATAGGAAAACAAATACTCTGAGAAAAATGCGCAAGAGCTGCTGCACGAAATACAACCTCTAAATAACCTGTAAACAACAATAGAGAAGTCTTGGCATTACAAACAAAGACGCTCAAACTGAGAAATAAACACACATAAAGAGACAATGTCATGTCATGGATATATCCAACAGCACTTAAATTCAACATGACAGACAAAATTTCTCATAATCTTTTTAATTATTCATCACATTTGAGGTCAGCATGAGGACATGAGGCGGGGCAGAAAGAGCGCAAAAATAAAAAATGGGAGGAAAAGGCCACAGATGGAGAAAAAAAAGAGGAGGCAGGGTTAAGGAAAACAAATAAAAAGGAGGAGGAAGGCTTACAACCTCGCTGGTTTAAGACAATAAAATGGGCGGATTATAAATGTCAAGAGGAGGAGGAGGGAGGGTGAAGGGGAGGGAGGGAGGAAAACCTCAAACAACAACAACACAAGGGTTGGTCAGCAGGGGCGAGCTGACGCAAAGGGCCGTCAGAGGATTTGAAATATGGACAGTTGTGAACGAGGGCAGTGTGGCATCCTCGTGCATGCACTAACTCACACACACACACACACACACACACACACACACACACACACAAACACACACCAGATGGGCTGTTAGGGATTAGAGTCCTCACTGAGCCCTGCACAGATCAGTCAGATCTAACCCGAGAGCTCCTCTGCAACTCAGAGCAACCACTGGATTCTGCTGCAGTCAGATGTGTGTCTCATTGTGTGCTCATTGTGTGCTCGTGTGTGTTTGTTGTCAAACTGGCAGCTCTAAAAACTGGAGTGTCAGTGGGTCAGATTTTTTGTTGTTTATTTGTAGGGAAACGTGCATCCTCCACATTGTTCCCTGTGTGTGTGTGTGCACCGTGAAAGCAGACTCCAACGGCAGCTCTCCAGCCAGAGATTACATGGAATAATATATGTTTTTTTTCGTGCCCCAGTAAGGTCACGGCTATTAAATTACTGCCATTACTGATGCCTGTGACACTGTAACTTACAGGGCCAGAACCTCCCAGAATAACACCAGATAAGGCTGACAGAAAAACGAGAAGAAAAAAAAATCACATTACCTGTTGAAAAGGCACCGTGGACAGAGCAATCACCGCAGGAGCAAAGAGGGAAAAAACAGAAAAAAAGGCAGAGGTTAGCATTTGTATTCGCACTCAAAAGCAAGTGGTACTTGAGTCTAAAATTGCACACTTTCACACCTGCATACATGCATTATTGTGCAGCTGAGAGGCTTGAAATGCCGTTATGTGATGTACAGCTTAATTTATGCAGGGGCATACATTGAAAACACGCAGGGGCACATTTGTTGTTACAGCAGTGATCAGCATATCATTGATTATTCAGCTGGAGGTCTTTGAGTTGTCACTGGCTGCCATGAGAGTTACAGTGGTGTGAAATCACGCTGACATGGATTTATGGGGAAGCACTATCTTGATTAAAAGTCGATGGGATATAAAACATGCTCCCTTTCTCTTCCTCCCCCAGCGCTCAGACAATTTCTTTGCCCCCAATTTTTTTTGGTTTTGTTTAAAAATGTGATTTATCATTCATTTTTAGCCTTGTCAAAGTTAAATGAGTCTCTGCCTAGCTGTAACATGTCAATGACATTCATTTACTGCATGTATCTGTGCCAGTATCTGGCTATTAATTTGTTTCCTTGTGTCTATCTCAAAAATGAACAGTCTATTAAACCATTTATTAGAGCTGTCAGTGTAAATGCAATCGTAAAGATCCAAAATAAAAATGTTATTATTATTGTTATTATTATTAATTTATTTATTTCATTTCTAATTTAATCTAATTTTACTTTTTATTTTATTTTGCAATTTTGTTGTACTTGTTGCTGTGACAAATTAAGTTCTCTTCTATTCTATTTTATTTTTTAATTGTATGCTGTTTTGTCCCCTGTATAGTGTTTTTCCTACTTTAAATGTTTTTTCATTTTTGTCATTTTTCCTCATTTTTGCATTTAGAGTGGGTCATTACTTTGCATGGTTTATTTGTCGGTTGTGGACACAAAACTGGTTTTGTCCTCAGTGACATTTCTACTGTTTTTGCTCCTGTGTTTGTCTGGATAACCTAGATGTAACCGTGGCTGCATTGTTTACATGTATAAACAGCTGTTAACTGCCAGTAGCATGTCAATGCTAACTGATGCAAGGCCTGATGTTTCCCACAAGGTGTGGAGAAGGAGGTGAGGACAATGTGCTGGTTCTCGGGTCTGAGCTAAGAAGTGATGACATCAACCTGTCCATCCATCCATTGTTATTGGGAACATAAGATCTATCTCCAATAAGATGGACCAGCTAGCTGTGCTAACCCAGCAACAGAGGGGATACCGGAAGGCAGAGTAGCATCATGCTATTCACAGACATGGCTAACGGAGCTATCACTGGACACTCAGTCCTGGACCCTGTGGAGGTTGAGGCTGGCTGACTGGAGAATGATGAAAAAGCTGTCATCCTCTATCTTGTTATGGACCTTTTTGCACTTTCTATACACTTTCTTACTTTTGTTTTCTTGATTGCTGCTGTGACTTCTCCTGAATTTCCCCTCAGGGATAAATGAAGTATTTTCTTATCTAATCTATTATTTTCTTCTCTACATACACAAAGATGATTGACTGTCAATTTTTCCACAAGTGGTGTGTGTAAGTAGTGGCGGTGCTGTTACTTTACTTTCCATGCTCCCTCTGTGTCTCTACTTTACGCACTTTTTGCTGCATGTTTTCCTGCCCTCTCATTTTCATATCATTAGGATCTGCTTTGCCATTATCAAGAAGTCTTGCCCTAACGCGGCTCACTTGTTATCATAACGACATCCAGGTGAAACCTTTTAAAAAGGGAGGTGTGATGGATGGCCCCATAAAATGTAGTGCTGATGAAAAATGTAAATAGGGACACAGACATATTAATATAGAAAGACAGGCAAGAGAAAGAGCTGTTTGAGAGGTGCACACTGAAAGTGTACGTGTGTGCGTTTTAAATGCCAATAATCACCATCAGTCATGTTCACGTTTCAAATTCATTTACTCACTCAGCCCTACTTTCCACTAAATGAGTATTTTAGGGATGAGTGGGAACACCAGCAACAAGCGGAAACATCTTTCTCAGAAACAAGAGCTCAAATTCCAGGAACACAATATTTTGAACACTAAGTGTAAGCTTTTAAAGAAAGCAAAATGTCTGTTAGTAAGTGTAAAGACCTTTTTTGGACAGGGTCAGTGGAGGTTTGCCCTGAGCTTAACAAATGTTGAACTCATATCCTCTCTCTTCAACCTTTTATCCATTATTAAACTGTTTTGTTGAGGCTTAAAACCTGTGGAGGCTTGCTTTTTCCAGGAATCGATCATTAATCAATAAGAGAATCCATGATGAATCACATCCTTAAAAGGATCAATAGCAGAATTGATGAAACGGAAATCTTGTCACTTCTTATCCTAAGGCAAGATGCATTTTATTGCATTTCTCTGTTTCTGCCCTAGCAGCCTCCACGGACTCTGATTACTGTCTGTTCTGAAATAAAACACAAGTGGGCGTATTAGATAAGGGCAGAACCTGCACATTAGGACAAGCTACATCAAATGGCATATGATTGTGCTTACAGACACTAAACTAAAACATGCACATCACGCTGGTGTAAAAAAAATGGAACACAGACACCAAACTGAGCCTGGCTGCTTCTGCACTGCCTGTCTCTTGCTTTCGGTGGATGTTTGTTTGTGCTGGATTTCAGGGCCTGAAGACGAGCCTGATGAGGAATGAGCATGCATGAGCAGCCTCATCCTTTCTACTCTGCTGCTCTCCCTTGTTAGTCCAAATGTCAGAGCGCTGGTGCCTCTACAGAGGGCAGGACTTCTACGTCTGCATCACACAGCTCCAGCCCATGCCATGAGAGCCCGCTGAAACTAACAAATACAACCTGTTTGTCTTTGATTCTCTCTTTTAAACGCTCCCCCTCCCTTCTCCACTCTCTCATACTTTGTCCATCTGAGACTGATTTGGCTGGAGGTAAACAGAGTGGGATGCAGGTATTCTGAATCACAGAAGCAGACCAGAATAAATTGCCAAGATCTGGAGAGTTAAAGAGGGAGCAAAAGGCAAACATGTGAATAAGCACAGGAGGAATGTTAACAACTAACACAGGAAACTGATCCAACGCTCCAACATTACTGTCTCATCCTGCTGTGGTTTGCCTGCAGAGTGACGGCACACCAACTTTATTCAAGAACTTTCTCAAACAAAAGAAAGAAAACTTGGTTTTTGACTCAGAATTTGTCAAATCTTTTTACTAATGTTGCTGTTTTCCATGTGCTTTTTGGTAGGCACAGGACTTTAGCAGGGGCTGGGAGCTGAACTTGTATTTTGAGTTAAGTTATTAGCGTTCATTGTTTGTGAGGTTTTGAAAGGAGGAGGAATTGTATGCAAACGTTTTTTAAAACATATTGATCAAGGAAACACAGTAACATAATACAGAAAAAAGTACTAAGCAGAGCAGTTTTATGTCTAAAACAGTTTTTTTCTGAAATGGGATTTGGTGGGGTTTAGGGGGCTGTGAGCTGAGCTGCAACTAACTAAAAGAGGGGGTATTATGCTTTCCCATATTTAAATACTGAGAAAATGTACCAGCGCTGGATGTTCAGGCGAAATGTGTGCAGATTTTCAATCGGCTACATCTGCATGCACCAATACCAAACCAAGTATCGGGTATTGTTACCGTTGTATCCAGCCTACGGGGTGTAAACATTATCTTCATTAATTCCACACTAATTTTTGCCTTTTACCCAAAACATTACCAGTCTTATCCCACAGTGGGGCAAGCAGGTTAAACACTGCTATCAGATCGGTATCGGTCAATACCCAAAGCCCAGGTATCAGTATTGCTATTGGAACCAGAAAAGTTGGACTGGTGCACCTCTTTCTGTTTGATAACAGCTCAAAATGGTCCATTCTAAATAAACAGTTTGAGATCTCCATGAGACTTCCTGAAATGATGAGCTCTACCCCTGACAGGAGGCTGGCCAATCAGAGGGAAGGGGGTTAATGGAGCAGGCAGCCTTAAAGAGACAGCAGTCAAACGAAACGGTTCGGATGGAGACTGAAATAAAACTTTTCTAAACACCAGGGCATGAAGATTTTTAAGCTGTAGATCATGTAAAAGCTACTACAAGTGCCAAAGGGGTCTGTATGGAGGTTTAATAAAGTAATATCTCCATTTAACATTGCCTCTTTCATCCAGATATAAAAGCTGCTGCTTTAGCTGTGGCTATTACTAAAATCTATGCTAAAAAGATCTCTGTTAAACAAGAAAATACATCCAATTTGAGGTTGCACAAGCCAGTAATAATCCAGCTATTAAGATGGAGCTGTACCCGGAGCCTTGGAGCAGCTCAAGTAGCCAGCCTGGGTCGAGTCGGTGAAGCCTTTGCCTGAGTTGACACATATAATACCAAAACAAAACAGGAAGAAAAACCTCACAGGTTCTGCAGGTAGTATTTAAAATTACCAAGTTCAAGACGACTAAATTTAGCAAAAGTTAAGGTTTCAATAATCATTTTTTTCAATGGCTACTCCAAACTGAAATATTTGTCTTACACGTCCTCATTAACAAAAAAACAAAATATTTCACTGCATTGAAGCATTGTTGTGAAACTCAGAACTAAAACTTCCAGTCGCCACTTTTGAGATGACAAAAAAACGCACAGAAAATTTGGGTATCACACTTAATGTGCGTTTCAATCCTCAACCCTCTCCCCCTGGAAATTAAAATGAAAAGCTTGAACTGAAATGTACTGCGGGGGTGAAGGGTGGGAGTTTACACACAACAAACAAGCTCCTTTTGCATCGGCTTAATCTCATTTGGCCTTCTATTATGCAGCAACACACCAGCCTCCTATACAACCTACTCAAAATGAGACAAAAACACTGAGGCTCTACAGCAGACACAACAATGCATGATCTGCCTGATTCAAAAGAAAGACGCGCCTCCTCAGCTCCTGTTGTCTCACTGACTCATGCTTCTACCCCCTGGACTCCATTTACCTTGACTGAACTGAACGATTATTGACACACGAGCTAATTCGATTGACAGGCGTTGTGTGGAGGTAAGGGTCGTGTGTAAGAGGCGTCATGCCTGCCACGGATGTTTTATCATCTCATGCTCTATAGCTCACAAAGCAGCTCTTATTTTGGTGAATCTGGGTTGTCAGCCTCCCTATGAGAGATTCCCATGAAAGCCAGTCAGTGAGTGCAGATGTGATTGACGTTAGGGGCCGGGCTGCTTGTGCGGTTTCTTACTGATGCATAAAGTAGACTGGGGAAGGCTGTCCAAATACGCCTCCGACAATATCTGGGTTTTCTTCTCAGCATGAAGCAGAGAGGGTTGATGCTGATAACAGGCCTGTCATTGAAGATCTAGCAAATTTTAGCTAACTCTTTTTAGGAAAGAAAGATGAGATAAACACAGCTTGGAGATGTGACAGTCCCTGCGTGTAGAATTTCTGTTCCTCTGATGTTAAAGAGAAATCCTTATCAAGGTGTCTGAAGTGGTTAATGTCTTTCATTATGTGACGATTTGCAACAAAGGCAACAAAACATCTGTTTAAGTTCCACTTTTTTAAGAGTAATGCACATGATTTCTAACATCAAACAATTCACAGACAACAAGAGCAGCCGGCAGTTCTTCGGTATTTTCTCGACAAGAGTTTCAGAGAGGGAGAACACCACCACAGCGGCTTGATTGGAGCACCTCTTGCTTTAAAGGCGGGAGTATTTATTCATATTAGCACAAATTCCCTGACATATTAGGGGTAAAATACTGGATCAGGGTAAACAAATGTCATAAAAAATATAGTGCAGTTTTCAAAGTCAAGATATCTCAATTGTAGACCTGTTGAGATGCAGTCCTACACCATGATTTGTGCTGCTGTGGTTGTCACATTCTGCAGAAAAGGCTAGCTAGCTGGTTTCCAAGTCTCCTTCATCTGCTGCTGCTTTGACTTTTAATCAATCAATCAATCTTTATGTGGCTCCAAATCATAACAAACGATACCTTAGGACACAAAAACATTAACAAGTCCAGACCCACATTAATGTGAATTAGATTTTTTCTTAACTTTAAATTTCTTTCATTTTTAGGAAAGCAACAAGCCTAAAGAGCCACCACCATGAAGTAATTAGTTAGTCAAAGCTGTATGCTTGTTTTTGATGCAATATCAAGACTTTTATTATACCTCATAAGTCAGTTTAATGCAACAACCCAGGGCAGTTATTATATATGTTATGTTATATTATAAATAAATAAACTAATAAACTAGAAAAGAACTCAGAGCGCAGACCTCCATCAAGCATAGCGTGATTGTCACACAACACTTTAGTCCTACTTTAATGTTATACTCCCTTTCAGCAGACTGTCTGCTGCAATTTGGTGTTAGTTGCAGGCTTGTATGATAATTTGTTACCTGACAGTGTTAAAAATTATGGTGACCCAGTACATATTTCATATTTCTGATCTTAGCATCCAGAATATTGTCTTGTATTGTATTGCAAAGCAATCCGACCATTTATCATGGAGTCATAAACACATATGGTGAAAACGACCCTATCTCACAATGATAAATAATCCTTTAAAAAAAATCCAGGATCCAGATGGTGAGCCGTATCACCTCCAAAATTTAATCAGTTCTTCTTTACCCCATTTTGAACATTTCCTGTAAATTCCATCAAGTTCCGTTGGTTAGTTTTTGAGTTATGTTGTTCACAGACAAACAGACAAACCCTCCCAAAAACATAACCTCCTTGGCGGAGGTAATAAATAAATAAAAAAATAAAATCCAGAAAAATCCAGAAAACATCACTGATACACCAGACCTAACAGAAAAATGTTCATGATTTGTCCATTGAACACTTTGAAAACTAAACAACATGAAAGTTTCTCACATAAGGTTTTACAAATTTGGCATGCCCACTATTAAAATGAAAGTGTAAAGTGGTCAGATAGAAGTTTGATGTTTCAGAAAATATGCTCCTTAAAGCTTGGAGAACAATGACTGAAACAGTATTACGTCTGCATAGTGCAGTCAGTTAGTTTAGCTTTAAGAATGAAAACAAGGGATATTCTGTCTCAACAGAAGAAAAACAACAAACAACCCTCTCCATAGCACCCCAGAGAATATATTTTAGGTAGTTTGTTCAATCCATAAAAAATGCAGTGCGAAAAAGACTCATGTCTGAACAAATCAACACCTGAGCCCAACCCCGCCTCGCCATCCCTCCTGGATATTTTCACAAACCAACAGAGAAAAGTGAAGAGGGGCAGAGAGGAGCCAGGCATCATGTGGAAACTGTTTCAAATATGAAAACATCCTGCATGCAAGGCATGGAGAAGATTGCTTCATGCTCTGTTTCTTCTCAAAGTGTGTGTGTGCAGCATATTGTACATGTGTGTATGAGCTTCTTTCATGTATGTTTGTTGTTTGTTTGCTGTACATCTGAGCCCTCAGACGCTGCAGGCATGGTGTCTTAACGGTAGGAGGGGGACTTTGCTGCTACACTTATACAGAAAACACATGAAAAAGTGCCTTAATGTTTATCTGAGGGAGGATAAATCTGAAACGCAAGAGTATCTACTTCATGAGTGGGAATTACAAAGATACTATCATGTCACAGAAAAAGGAAACAAGCAGAAACAGCAGATATCATCACAAACTAACAATAAAGTCTCTGCTTTTTCCTGCTACAGTACTTACAGGGAAATATTTCTCTCTTATCCAAACTTTAAGTGCAAGTCGATTGCACAAACCCAAAACGCCAATAAGATAAGTAGCAGAAAAGATAAGAAATGTCACACTTAATCCCAGCAGGCGCTCACACACTTACAGCCTAAGCCTATTTACGGGCCCAATAAGCTAATGAAGGCTGGCTAAATCATGAGTTACACAGCACCTTTATAGAAGGGGGCTCTAATTGATCCAATAAGACCATTAACAGTTTGTGCAAGTTGAAAAAACAAAGCTAAAGCCATTTCAGTAGTGCACTGCAGCTACTTACCCTGCCTCCATCAATAACCTGCGCTAAGGAGACACAATGGAATTCAGACAAATGCAAAGTCAGTGCCCGATATTAGAGCAGAGGCCTTAGCCAGCACCAGAGTGATTTCACAAAATGCCAACGAGCCAAACCGTGGCAACTACAGAAGCAAAAAGTTAGGAAAAAGTTAAGAAAAAAACTTTACTTCTGAGCTGAAACCACAAAGCAGGAAAAACGAAGCAGATTTCCTCACAAAAACCAACAGACATGTTTTCAAGATGATGTCTGTGTCTCTTTTGTATTTCACCAGAAACAGGAGGATGTGGTGGCTGTAGCATGCATGCACAGGCTAACCCTGAAACCACAGACTGCACAACACATCTCAGTGATGTCACCCATTGGTTCCAAATGAGGCATTTTATAGGCACACTGCAAATAACTGAAATCTTCTCAAGTTTTTATATCTTGTTTTATGTGAAAATTGTCTTGTTGTCTTTAATATAAGCCACATTCAACTGGTCAGTCCGGAAAAATGATTTTTTTTTCCAAGTCTTTTTGAGACAAAAAAAGAGGTCTGAATTGCTTGTAACAAGCAAAAATTCTGCCAATGAAAGAAAAAGTAATGTCTTAATACACGAAACTTTTCTCTTGTTCCATTGGCATTTTTTTTTCAAACGTCTTACAAGCAATTCAGACCTCATTTTTGTCTTGACCTTGAAACAAGACATTTTACTGGACTGGTCAGGGGAAAGTGGCTCATATTAAGTCTAAAAAGACAATTTCAACTGAAAATAAGACACAAACACTTGATAAGATTAACTTTTAATCAACACAGATGAGACAAAAGAGTGGTTCTGAGGATGAAATGTCAGAGTTTCCGTAAAAAGAGTATGGACAAACAAGCCAATGAGATGAGTGGTTTGTTTCTAGTTTATTCTCCAAGTTCTCCAACATCAGCATCCCATCCTTCCATCAGGCCATATAACACCCCGCCCACAGACAAGTGGAGAGAGTTATCGATACTCCAGTCAATCCATCCAGCTCGGCTAACCCCCTCCAAACGCAGCAAACCAACCATGTCAGCCTCTTGCAGATGGAGAAAGAGGCCATAAAGTCAATACCATATCCATCAGCTAAATAGACTGCCAGAGTCACTATTGTTTATGGTCGGGGGGCGGGGACGCTGTGAGGATGTGTGAGTGTTACGTCTGCAGGATTTAGCAGAAGAAGACTTGTGCAAAAGTGCATTCCTCATTGAAAAGAGAGTCAATACCCTGCGAGAGGACAATAACACTAATTCTTCTGAGAGGTGCGGCCTTACAGCTTCACGGTTCATCACCTGGGCTCACAGCTAGATGAGGTTAAACAGGTACAGACTTCCACAGTATGCAGAGCTGAACAAAAGGCCAGCTCACTTCCAGTTACTAAACGGGTCCATTGAGAGCTGCCCAATGATAAAAACTCCTCTGAGAGACACTTAAATAATATAAAAACACTTTTATAATCCTCATTTTAGCCGACAACCTCAGAGCAGCCCTCTCTCCTCTCCATCTCCTCCATATCCCAGTCAAATCTGACACCTCTAACCCCCCCAACCTCCACGCTGTCTCCGTCTGACAGGCCAGCTCTCAAGAGAGGAGACCCCGAGGAGGAAATGGCAGCCGTGTGACAGAGTGAGTGGCAGAGTGGAAAGCTATATCTATCCTCTGCCAGGAGGGTGCTTTAAAAGGAGAGACACTTCCCACAGTTGCAAAAGTGTGTGAGTATTTTCACTCGGCCTCAACAGAATGGGATAGAAATGAGAAGTTTGGGAAGGGGAGGATATTTTTTCATTCCTCATTTCATTTTTTTTCACAGTGAGCCCATTACGGGAGAAGATATCTGAGCAGCACCTTAAGATTCAAGACCTCATTGAAAGGAAGTTCAGCAGGGATAGTGAGATCCAGATAAGTATTAGCATCTAGTGCAGTACCAACATCCTTCCTGCTGACAAGAGCACAGCTGATCTTCCCATTTCAAAAATTCCTCCTTCTGTTGTCTTCATTGTTGTGAAATCAATGATTGATCAAAAACTTTAAAACAATACATTTGATAGTTTTGAGCATGAGTAAAAGAGCAGTCATGGTAGATCAAAAAATAAGTGAGACAGAGGCACCAGATGCTATTTTCTCACAGTGGTTATGCTAATAAACTCATAAAGACGTTGACGTCTCTGCCAAAGTCTGCATCAAGGTGGTGGATTTGGTCTGTTTGCTGCTGCTGCCACGCCTATTCCTGCCCACAATGTGTTCCAAGCCCTCAGCAACTACATCACAAACTTCTCGTTTACAAGTTTGCAAATATTTACATGTGTTTGGGTCCTTTCAGCATCCCAGAAAAGATACACACATGGCACACAGACGGAAAGCAGAGACAGAGAAAACGACGATACATAGAGAGGATATGGTTTCTGTCAGAGCAGATCACAAAATGTTTAAAATCAAGTATAAGACACTATCAGAGATCAAATGTTCTCATTCTGCATTCTTTAAAACAATCCAAGTTAAAGAAAAATGTCCCAATGTACTTTGACTACTTAAAACATTGAAGTTCAAAACTGCCAAACAAGATTTTTAACTGCGCCCAATGTGCAGACGCTATGGTTGTCACTGTAAGAGTCACTGGTTTGACCCTCAGTCTTCATCCTTTGCTGCACTCTCTTCTCCCATCATTTCTTTACTCTTCAACTGCCTTACAGAAGCCAAAATATCCAGAATCATAACTTTAAAAATAAAATGATGAACAGTTAAATCAGGGCACAGGTGTGGCCTTGCAGTTCAGGTCACACCCTCTGAGGTTAGGCCTCAAATGAGCGGCCCTGGTTTGAATTCAGCCTGTGGCCTCTTTCACGGATGTCATTCCCCACTGTCATATGATTCCTACTTTATCTACTGTCCTATCCTCTGATTAAAGGCATAAAAAGACTTATTTATTTAAAAAAATGAATAGATTTTATTACTGGGTCACATACAGATAGAAAAATCAGACCTGTGTGATGATCAAGAAGAGCAACAACCTGGTTGGACAGTTTGAACTCACAGGTTTTCTCATATTATTGAACAATAAACGCAAGTAATAGGGATTTCAGGTCAGAGTTTGATTCCCTGTTTTTTGAAATGTCAAAATGTCTGAGGAAACAGGAGCTGGATTAACTCAAAAACAACAGTCTTCAATGCCATTATCAGCCCATAGCTCCGTGTTTCTCTCTGCTGTCCTATTCTCTGAAATAAGACATTGAAAGATCTAAAAAGTATTGGATATTCTCTTACTCTGCACTTAAATATCAGATACAAATCCTAGGTCATTGCTAAAAATCTTGACAAAACATTTTGTGTGCTAAATTAGACAATTCAGACAAACTGCATCATGCACAACAAAAAGAACCATGACAATTAGGAATAATTTTGAACCATGACTGAAGCTTACTATCTGTTTGCCTGTTGATTTGAAAAGAAAGTTTCTCCATCAGTTGAACAAAATAATACATCCATCAAAACCATCAAAAAATGAACATTATACTCTTTTGCACTCTGTGACCCTTTTCTGGGCTAATAGGAATTTTTTTATTGTTAACTCCTCCATTTGCTTACAAGGTGTCAGAAACAGTAAAAACAAATGTTTTTATGTTTTACACAAAAGTCGAACCTCATCCTCAAATGCACTTTTTCTTGCACAAGCTGAATACATTTACTTGGATATTAAGGAGTAAAAAATAGTCCATGTTTAACTAGGTGGGGAAAAAAAACTCAAGCTGTCAAAGAAGCTAAATCCTTTGTGTGCATTTTGTAAACAGAGTGCAGACAAACAGAGCAAGAACTTTCAGATGGAGCGCATATGCTGCCTTTGTACACAAACAATCTGCCACCATGCACACAAAATTACCCCCGACCATGACCTCCATTATGCTTTTAATGCTGCTGGATGAGAAAGAGGTCGGCGAGTAACGGACGAGCAGCCACAGAGAGCTGCAGAGACTCGGCTCAGCGGGGCTGAGCTCTGCCTGAGGGTCAGACTGAGGCGGCTGGACTCCTGCCGTCATTCCTGACTCATCGCTGAGAGTCATATGACCAGCCTCAGCATGATGGTCTCAGATACCACCAAGAACAGATGACTGGCTGTCCTCACACGCACAAACTACCACACACACGATTCTGAATGTCTCATTTTATGTTTGCTAGAGGGAAAAGCTTCACCATTACGCTGATATAACAGGAACTGCTTTGTCCTGGTTTCCTCCAAGTCAAGCTGTTACTGGAAGCTGAAGGTTATCATAACAAATGGGACTGTTTCATTACAGTCTGACACATTTCTTGGACCTCTGAGTAATTCTTCAGAGGAATCACTCATACCATATTTGGGCTCAGTAAGTGCTTTTAGGCAGAGACATTAATAGTTTGACATTTTGGGAATTTCACTTACTTCCTTTCTGGCAGAAAGTTAAATTAGTAGATCAACACCACTTTCATTTTCTGCTCTGTTAACATACTGTAAAGCTGGAGTCTGCAGAAGATGAAAAGTTTAGCTTCGCTTAGCACAGCTTGAGTCCAACAGTAACAATAGGTTCAGAGCTGATCAATCTCCCAGTTATACGTGTTGTCTTTGAAAACGTACTATTTTGTAGCCTCAGCAGACTATCTAGCTTTTTAAAAGTTGCTTTACACTTTTTTACATCAATTTAGAATGAACTCAACACATAAGTAAACAGAATGAAAGGGTGTTTATTTCATGCACCAAATTTTGTAGATTTCCTCAGCACTGCTTCTGTTTCTGTCTTTTTCTTAGTATTCCAACAACCTAGTGTCTAGCTTGATGCAATTCTTTTGCTTACTCAGGAGTTTGTAATCAGCACTGACCAATCAGAATCAAGGTTGAGGTCAGAGATCAAGGTCAGAATCAGCACTGCATAGTGCATGAATGGATAGATCCAATAGATTCTCATTGATGACATGGGCATGTCATTTACATGGACTTGGGTATCCCAGTTTTTAATGGGTTCTTGAGCATGCAGTTCTGGTGTTGGTGCACATTAACAATATTTCTCAATTTTCAGAAACCCTGAAGGAGCCCTGATCCAAGTTTTGAGAAACATATTTTTGTGACCCAGATAACTCAAAGAGAAACAAATAACTGTGTCTTAATACCCTTAGTGTAAAGAAAATAATGTCTCTTGTAAAGAAACATTACTCAACAACAGAAGTATAAATAACCAGAGTTCTCTAGATGCATGTAAACACCATATCAGGAAATTAAATTAATCAAAATCAAGATAAGGACTGCAAAAACTGATTTATGCATGTGTTAGTTTTATTTTTGTTTTTACTTAAAAATGACTAGTTAGACTTAAAATGAAACCTGAATTGCTTAAAAAGTGTAAAAAAAAAAATCTATAAATTCGTACTTATATGTTATTCTTGATTTAAGACATTTTTCAACCCATTGGTATTTTTTTTCTACCCATTACCAGCAATTAAGGCATCATTTTTGTCTTTTAATCTCTTCAACAAAGACTTCCTGGACTTGTTAGATGATTGTCACTCATATCAAGCCTAATATAGTTTTTCTGGGGGGTGGGGGGGTGAAGGTGAGGAGTAGCATGCGGGAGACAGGCCACAAGCTGGATTCGAACCAGGGCCACCCATTCAAAGGCAAACCACACAGGACAGGACCTTGACCGCTAGGCCATCTAACCCTAACCCAAATAAAAAAATCTGTAAATAAATTAAGACATTAACACTACCTTAGGTTAGAGTTCTTGCAACAAGGCTGTTAACAGCAAACAGGGATACTCAAATACATGTAAACAAAGTCATCAACTCCAGTTCTATGTTAAGCTAAGCTAAGCTAACAGAGCTCTAGAGGAAGCTTGATTAATTTTACAAAACAAAGTAAAAATTTCACCAATAAACTTTGTTTTACTTTTCAAAGAACGATTAAAACTGCAATCACCAATCATCTCATTAGAAGTCTATTAGAAGTCAGCTTGGAGACACCACCAAATCGGGGAATATGTTGACGTTTTCAGCAAAACCAAACTTTTGAGAAAGTCATTTTAGGTTTTTGAGGAAATACTTTGACCTTTTTCGACCTTTCTGACATTTCTGGAGCAGATTTGTAATCTCGGAGTTTATCGACAGACTGATGAAAAAAGAAAACAACTGTTGGTTGAAGCTGTGTTATTCTATATGTCAAGGAGAGACAGGCGCTTACTCTGCAGAAGCTGGACGATAACACACAGAAACACACACACACACACACACACACACACAATCACACACACACACAGAGCTCCACCCTCTTGAGAGAACAGAGGAGAGGGCTAGGGAGAGAAGTGGAACAGAGCGTCACGGGGCAGAACACACACTGAGTTACAGCTGGACTGAAATACTGATGCAGAGGCAGGAAGGGGAAGTAAAATATGCACATGCACGGACAGACATTCAAATGTAAACAAATCAGTATTCAAATCCGAAGACAACCAAAGCTTCTGTCTATACATCTCTAATGCAGAGATTCATGCAAACACCTCCAGGCTTGTGTGTGTATCATTAGAGGCATCATGTGTGACCACTGAGGTCAGTGGGTGCAATGATCAGGTCAGGATCATGTCTCAGGAGAGAAGAGGTTCACCGTTTATGTGCATCCAAACAGACAGTATGATCCACTCCTGTGTTTTAAAGTCTACATCCTCTTACTTGAGGCATTTTACTTTGCTGTACTACTGAGCAAAGTGTGTTTGGGTCCCCAAGGCTACAAGATCCCCCCACTTGGTAGAGGCACAGATATCAGATATGAGCCATAAAGCTTTTGTAGAGGATGGAAGTTGGTGCTTGTATTATTGTGTCTGCAAGCAGAGCCTCCGAGCAGAAAAAAAAAACTCTGCATGAATCAAACCAAGCTGGATATTTTTGGAAGTACTGCCAAATACTTTTCTGCTGGACTTATCTCTGCCCTCATATATCTGATTCAGACGAGATCCCAGTCAAAACAAGGTCCTGGCATGCTGCAGAGACAGAATTAAGTTTTTGGACCAGCATTGTCTGCTAAATTAATGATTTGTTTGCAGAGCTTGGACAGAGAGTGTCTTGAGGCAAAGCCAAATTGAAGCGCTGGCTGGTTTTGAGACTGCCACACACTCTCATTGCATCCAGCTGTCAGGAACAGCAGGTGTAAAGCCACAGATGATCTTTGACCTCTTAGCTTGTCCTCGCCGAGCAGGTTAACAGGACTACGTCAGACTAATAGCTGTTCTGTGGACACTGTTAAATAATCTGTCTCTGAAGGGTGACAGGCATGCTGCTGGATGCCTCAAGGACACAGACAGCTCAGCCATGAGGTCGGCCTAACAAGCGCCTGACAGAAATGATAATGATTACCTCAGGGGAGGTTACTCTGTGTGGCCTCAGACTTTCCCACAGGAAGCAAATTTGAGGCTATACGGCACCAATTTAAACCTCAGAGGAGTCCAATGTGGACGCATGAAAATTAGAGGTAACATTTGTTTACCTTCCATCCAGGCTCTTCACTCGAGTGTCATTGAGGTAAATGGAAGGTTTTGCTGCCTGCCACGTAAACCAATGAGCCACATGTTATCAGTCAGTCCATTCATATCCGTGACACCGTGATTTGAAGTAAACATAGCGGGTGGTTAATGCGTGTCAGCTGCAGCTACTATCAATTGATGACCATCACGTTTGGGTTATCCCGGACATATGGCTGGTATAAAAAGATAATTAAAGCAGCGCAGGCTGCTGTGGTCGCTGGAGTGTACCTCCAGTTGCAGTTTGTTTACAGAGCAGTTGGTGGGTACTTCATCTTCCAGATCAGCTTTTATAAACCAGTATGCTCTTTTGTGGTTCTCTGCTTAATGATACACTCTCTTTGTCTCTCCAAATCTTCTTTTGCATCCCTATTTGAGAGCAACTTTCAGCACTGTCCCATGGAAGTCCATTTAAAACACAAGTCATCACTAAATCCAACCACTTTCCTCTGATGGAAACTCAAACGCAGTTTAATGCTGTAGAGCTGAGTTCCAGATCTAAGATTTGAATGAACAGAAGAAATCTGATGGATTATCATCGATGTACTGTTTCTCTATTTATCAGGATTACTTTACCTTACACATATTGGTTACAGGGGATCTTTCTGGCTGCTTTGGATTCCATTTGTTTTGGGGTTTTTTGCCTTTATATTGTTTAACATTTAACATGATTGTAACAAATAAATACGTTAAAAATAAATCATAAAATAAAAACAATAATATGGTGAAAAGCATAAATGGTAAATGGACCAGTACTTCTTTTTTCTAGTCTTTCTGACTACCCAATTCCCTTTCAACTTCTAGTATCTTTCACCCATTCAGCTGCTGTTGTAGGTTAACACATGTGCTATCCAACACAGCCATACCCCTCCATCAACAGGAGGTGCTATTTTGGACTCAGTGTCTTGCTCAAGAACAGTACAGCATGTTCGATCGAACCCATGACCTTCCTATTGTGAGATGACAACTGAGCCACAGTTGCATATAAATGTTAAATGTTAGCATTTCATTGAACAGGCTCTTGGGTTGGGCAAAATATAGGGGGAGAAAATGTAATATATTTGCACTGTTCCACTTCCTACAAGAAAGCTTTGTTTAGTCAGTAAATTATTCAATGTCAGCACCCTCACAAGTCAGCATCAGATTAACTTGGTCTTTAAAAAAACATTGGTATTGTTGACTCAAAGCTCCTAGCAGAGCCATCAACACCAACTGGAGCCTGTATCTCTGGTTATTACCATAATACATTAATTCTTTACAGAGTTGATTTAGTGGGTTTTTGATCCAGGGAATAGAGGAAAAAATTGCTAGAAGGCTGAGGGGGTTTATATACGGAGTGTAAGAACCCAAGCAAAGCAAGTTTGAGAAAGGATGATGATGCTAGCTCTGCTAACATTAGACAGTGTTTCCCACAGGATTTTAGGAGACTGTGGTGGCAGAGTCGCTGACCCTCGGTGGTTTTGATGTGTGTGTACGTTTTTAAGTGCGATGTATCGGCCTTACAGTAAGTGCAGTTTGGGACCATGGACATGAACGTACGCTGATAAATAAGAACTTACAAAGGCATATCAGAAATATTTTAAATTTGATTCAGAAACAAGACCAAAAACTCACTCTCTCACAATATTTTGAAAAATTTACTGAACAGCATTTCAACAACAGGTTATTTACACTATTTCCATGATCTGTGATCCGTTATCAGGCTACTGAGACTGTAGCCTACCCTTATTCTCTCACCTGAGTTAACGAGGTGTGTGTTTGAAGCTGATGAGAAAAAAGAGAGCAAGAGGATGTGAGTAGGTGAAAGGGAGGCAAAGTGGAAACCCTTTATATTGTTTTAACATCTTAAAAAAATATTTTTTGGGATAAGGGGTCAGATTACGATTCTTCTTCTCTCTGCTCCCTTATCTGGATTTAGGAGTGATGTGTTTTCATTCTGCTTTTTTTTTTCTACAGTGACTGCTGAAAATTGTCTAAATAAATAAAGATTCCCAAATTTGCTGCAGCCCACTTCATCACAAAATGTAGCCTAAATCAATGTAAGATAATTTTCTGACTGATATTTCCTGATATTGCTGTTTATCTGGCTTTGAGAGAAATTCAGCTTCTTCCATGCTCTCTCCGTATGTTGTGTTCACCATCTTACGCTGATGTCGCTATAAAATCCCACAGCGCACATGGCTACTTAATATGCACGTACTGATTTGCATTGACCATATATGGTTATGTTCGGGCGCGCTGAAGGCGGGAAACGAGGTGTGTCGCCACATTTACCCTTTTCTCGGCGCGGTGTGGTTTATCAGGGGGAATAGCGTGCAGCCGTGTGTACGCAGAGTTTGATAGATCTGAAAAGAGTGTATATGTTTTGGTCGTATGCACGTTTTGCCTTTTCGTCGTAAGTGAAACTTAAGAGGACTTTTACACGCTGTACAAAATGAGGCCCCAGGAGAGGAGAATATGAAATAATAAGCAGCGTCAGCTCGTTGGTATTGTAACAGGTGATTGTACTGTGTGCCTGCTCTTACTCTGAATGTGCGGTGATAATGAAACAGTGTGGCCGCTCTCGTCACTGAAACTCTGGAACCGAGACGTGCGCGGTGCAGCCGCTCCTCTTCCAGTGAAGGGAGGCAGACAGCGCAGTGAGCTACTGTGGCCACGGCTGTGGTTAGCATGAGCGCTAATGCCCCAAAAAAGAAGTTGCACGTACCTTAGAGTCAGACGCCACGCTCCAGTTTCTCTGGAATCTGGTTCGTGTCAAACGTATCAAGTAAAGAGCGACGTGTATGAGTGTGACCAGTGCGCGCACTCTTGTTCTCGCTTCTTTACGTGCGGTAGGAAATTACAGCTGTGCAATGATCTGACCGAGTGACGGATCGTATTTTTTTCTCCATATGAGACTGTGGCGGAGCCAAATGAGACTGTGGCGGGCCGCCACAGTCTCATTAATTAATGGGAAACACTGTTAGATATACTCAATAGACTTCAAATAATAACAAAAAAATCAAATAATTCACCACCAGAATCTGTGACCCTTTGTTTACCTTGTTTAATATACTTTGCAACTTTGATTTTCTTAAATGTTTTCAAGCCTTTAGACTAGCCTTAAAAGGAAATACCATTGGAATAACAATTTCAGACTCTACTTTATTCGTATAGCATTTTTTAAAACAGTCACGCATGCATCCCAATGCCCTTCACAATAGAATAAAGCAACAGAAAATGACAAATGTGTTAAATTTTAAAGAACATTTTAAATACTAAAACCAAAAGAAGATGGAGTTCATCAGAAACACTTGGAAAAAGTGAAATGAAATCCATGCAGTAAGTTAGTTTTTAGTTTAATCTTAAAACACTAAGACAGTTTGCTGTTTTGATGTCCAGGTGCAGAGATTTCCAATGTTTTGGGAAGTAATATCTATTCATATCATTTGAAAATGTCATAATAACATAGGAAATGTATACATTTCTTGCTAACAGAAGTAAGATCTAACTGACACCAGTAACAGCTAACAATTAGGTTAGCTAGAAACTGGTTATATATCAATGTTGGCTGCCTTTACTAAGCTGTACCAAACAAGTTATTTTCCCCTAGGATATTTGGCCTGAATTCTCTTCAGCTTTACCCCATTCATCTTTAACCTCATGGTCATAACCACCTACAAAGAGCAGTTCAACATAATTACAGCATTTAAGCTTTACTCTATACTATAATGTCACTGAAAAATAGGCGGCTATGCAAACAGGCATGATTCTGGTATCACTGAGATTGAGAAACACTTCTCCCGTGACAGATTGAAGTGCCGCTGACCAGTCATGTAGAGACTATACAAATCAATTTACTGGAAGCTTTTATCAGGACGAGCAGACAGCATGAGAGTCACAGTGGCAGAGGATCATACCTTGGTATTATAAAAGAAGTAGGTCAAATGAAAGGCAAAACTTTCAAGGGAATTGCATATCAATGCAAAAATGCAAATCAGCCTCCTTCCGAAGAATTTTTCTATTAAATATTCACAAAGGGAAGATAAATTGTGGGAATAAACTAAGAGAAAGCCGTCTTGGGTCCTGTTCTATTGTACAGAGTAGAGACTGGATCCAGGTTTGAGCTGAAGACATGAACAGTGACCCGCATCTGCTGAACTGCACATGTCCTTTCTCACATACTGATTCAAGTTAAGTGTGGTATATAATGTACGATTACAATTGATCAGGCTTTGTTTCAGTGAGCTTTAGTTCATGAACTGAAGAACAGAGACTCAGTCTCCACAAACCGACTGTATTAATCGGTTGTTGACATTCACGCTCTTCTGCCTTTTGCTCCTGTCACACACGTTCAGCCTCACAAGAGGGAGGGACGACGGCAGAGCAGCTTTTAAAAGGATCGAAAGAGGGAAAAATATTGTCAGAAGATAACTAAAATGTCAAAGTCTGGGACTGCTCCCCCACTGCCGAAAGATAAAGAGAACTTTCCAGCACATCTCGAGCTCACAGTTTGAAACTGTGGTCAACTTGTTGGTTATCTTGTCTTTTCCCCGCGCTCTGTGTAGCTCAGTTTTTCTGACAAGCCCCATGCATCATCAGGAAAGAGAAAGAAAAAGAAAGAGATGGAAGCAACCAGGAAATAACAAAAAACAAGCTCGGACAGGGTGAGACCTCAAGGAAATTAAATTGCTGAACACTCCGAGGCTGTTCCAAGCACCTCTACAGACAAGACTCCAACCTTCAGACACGTTTGCTTAAACAATCCTGCCCGCCATGCATAGGGGCTCAAACTCGTGAATTTCTCATAAAACATGAGAGTCAAAGTCAAAGGGAAAACAATAGCAGTGGGGGTTCAGGCAGGGGAGTAACAGCTTCCAGCTCAGCGTTTGGCTGCAAAGACTCCACCTCCATCTGGGCCAAATTACGCAATGTTGCCTGCCGACCACATCTGCCTGTATGACTAATCGCTGGGACAGGGCGAGCGTCCAGCTCACACAGCTCAATACCTACATTTCAGAGCAAACAAAGACACACTCATGGACATGTTTTCTCTGATCACTGACACAAGAGGCTTGGACATTGAACAGATAGATACCATTACACGAGAAGCGAGGAAAAGTCCAAGTCATGGTTGGTCTGTTTCAAAGCCAAACATCTGTTTTCACACCGTTCGCGGTCACATCATATTACTGGCAAAGCCAGATTGGAAAAGCTTTCTTAATGATACTTAATGAAACAATCAGATTTATCAGCTGTTTAAATATCAGTGTGGATAGTTTCCTCATCACTCCCTCTATTCAAACTTTCGCTGAATCTGTTCTTCCCAACAGAGGTTCTCTTTCCGCCTAATCATGCTCGGCTCTGCTTAAACAGCCCAGGCTGCTCAAACAGACCTGCGGGTGGAGCACAGGGGACAAGCCAACAACAGGAGTGAGCCAAGTCGAGTGCTGCTTCCTCAGTGGGGCTCTTATCTCACTGCAGCCCGGGGCTCCCCATGGGAACTGGGCTGGAAGGGGAGGACAGACCCCTCGCTATGATTTGGCACCATCGCCTGAAAAGTCACTTTCACCAAGCTGGCTGAGCTGTCTGCCAACTGCTACTGAGAGACAAAGTTTAGAGATGCTACAGAGCAAAAGAGCATGCATCCTAACCTTGTATCTTTTTCTATGCATGTGTTTCATCTGTGTTGGAGCTAATTCAGTCCAGTTTGCTTGAAACAGTGAGTCCAAAACCACCACAAGGGTGAAAAGTGCAGAGATCGATAATTCCACCCTCCTGTTTCTTTCACCGCTCACGTTCAGATAGCTGATCTGGCTCGCTAATGTTGTCAATAAGCGAGCATGCATTGTGACAGTTTCCTTATCAGCCAGCACAATGATTACAGCTCAGGTAATGAGGGAGACTCCTCTCTCATTTGTCATGCTTTGTGTGGGAAGCCGCGGCCAAGCAAGACCGATGGAGCCGTTTCATGGACACAAAAGCAGTGAGGCTGCAGGCTGCTGTTAATTGAGGTAATGGAATGATAAAGCCTGGGCAGCATGGCTGTGGGTATGTGTGGGTGGGAGCACATGTAACTCAGTATGAGTCGACTGGTTCAAGGACGGGTTTTATAACAAGAAAACAAAAGCGCAAAGAAATAGTCTCTGACTTACTCCACACTCCTAAGGAGTAACTTTTAATACATTTATATTCAAATAATAGCTTGTTTATAAAACTATGCTATTGTAAAAACCTGGTGCTGGGTACACATACTGGTAGCAGATTGGTTTTCCTTTCCTTTTGTGTAAGAATGTTAACCTCCATTAACCTGTATCAAAAACCTCAAGTTAAATAATACATGCAGTATATACCTTTTGTATCCATGTCTGGAATATTTGCATAATTTTCCTCTGTTTTCCTCTTTCCTACCCAAAGAAAGCAAGAGATCTGTATTTTGAGTTTGTTTTCAGCTCCTTATGACTGAACAAAGAGGATAATCAAATGATGGCAGGTAATCGCAGTAAGCTACTGTACAACTGACATGATTGCATGAGATAGTTTAACATTTATTTCAAAATCCCAAGTACAAGTCAGACCAGTAAATGAGATGCAGTTTTTTATGGGTCTTGGAGGGAAAAAAGAGTGAAAACTTTTGACCTAGGTGACAATTTTCAACTTTTCTCCTAAGCCCACAATGCGCAGGTTCTGTGCAGCTGTGTAGCCCTTTAGCCCCTTACTGCCTGAATTAATTAACAAAATAGATAACTATGTGCTTTTGCATTCTCATAGATGTTATATTGAGTGGAGATTGTAAATTTGAGTATAGAACACACAATAGGTATAACCAAGTTATATTATAGACATAAGAAGTTCAACCCCTGACCTATATATTGTGACACGGTGGATCTTAAGTTTGTATAGAGTAGGAATCAATAGGTAAAATTGAGATAAAAAGGTCATTACAGCTGCATCAAGGGTATGTCCCAAATTTGCAACAACAGGCATCAAGGGGTTCAGATGATCATTTTTTTAATTTATTTATTTCATTTTTTGCTATTTTGAATTTGCTACCCTGCTTGCTTTTGGTACCCTAGTTGACTTTGGCCTATGGTAAGTGACAGTTGTAGGATTCTGATGCACCCACTCCATTTGTGTCACACACCACCACTAGTGTCTCAAACTGCTGTTGGCATAATTCGGTTTTCTAAAAATGCATAAAGGAAAAAAATCAATTTTAAAGCTTTACACAATGGAATGAGTGCAAACAGTTGCAGCCATAATTAAAAACTTCAAGCATTGTTCTAGTACAGAGCTGGGCTATGGCTTCCAGGCCACATCTGGCATTTTAGCTGGTCTACTATTTGGACATCCATGGACCCCTTAAAACTTAGCTTAACTTAAAGCAGTAGCCATGTATGCAATATAGCTGCATTACTTATGCACTTCTTCCACTGAACACCTTTTTTTTTTTTTAAGTAGAAAGGCACAGGAGAGCATTTACATTGTTGGTAAGCTGACAGAAAAACAACGCTGCAAACAGGTTTTGTTTGTATGACAACAATCTGCCATTATCTAAACGACATAACTCTATTTTATCAGTCAACCAAAAAGACGTTGTTTTCTATTCTTAATATTATCTCTTAGTCAGGGACTTAACCATGTACAATATGGTGTTTCCAAATGCCACATCCCAAAACTACAGCTTAACATTAGGAGTCCTCTGTGCTAGTGGTTTAAGTGTACGTAATGTAATGTTATAGGGTTACGATCCCCATTGTGGCCGTCTATGGTTTAGTCTTTCCCAGCTCTCTACTCCTCCTTTTCCTGTCTCTTTCAGATTCTTATTTAATGATGGCAAATATGTCCAGAATACTACTTAAAAAAATAATCTCAACCATTCACGCTTTAATGACAACTAATCTGATATATTTCACAGAAACCGGTTCGACTCTGAGGATCGGATGTTGCATTGCAGGCCTCATTACAAACAGACAGCTCCTATATCTGGTTCAGTAGCACAGAGAATACAAGCTGACAGGCTCTTCCACTGCTTACTCAGGAGCACAAATAGGAACATTCACACACACTCACACACCCACACATGCACAAGCAAACATACACATTTACACCCTGGAGGAAAACATCCACTTCTTAATTAGGGCCTTGAGTTTGGGTGTTTGAGATATGCTGAGAGGCTGAATCATGCAGCTGCTGCAGAGGGATAAGGTGGACAGAGGGCAAACCACAAAAACAACTGCTATCGCACACAGTGGAAAAGCTAGGTAACCATGGAGAACCACCAGTGAACTGATGGCCATTAGACTATCCTCTCTAATCTACACATAGAATTAAACAAAGTAGAATGAATTAACGTTGTGTAACTAATCAGATTAAAGCAGAAAGCCACTGATTTTACATTGCTGTCATTTAAAAAGGGCACAAAAATGCAGTGAGTGGACACAGGCCCTTATTGAGTTACATGCAGTAGACTTCATTTACTGGAATGTAGTCTTCAGAGGTGTACTCTCACTCTTTTGTTACTTTTTTTTTCACCTTGGCACCAACCAGCCCAATTTCTCCCTCTTACATAACTCTCTTGAAAATCTTTTGCACTTTTGACAAAGCATGTCTGCTGGAGTGCTAATGCTTCACAGAGAGAAAAAAAAATCCTCTGGCAGTGCAGGGACGGCTGTCATATAATCACCATCTCAATTCCCTGATAAGCCTGTGAGAGTGAAGCAGGTTCCTGTAATAAGATGTCAATCAGCAGTCCACTTTGCCTCACTTAGGGAGCAAATAGCATCTACACAGGAGACCACCATCCACAAGACAACCCCCACCCCACCCCAGCATGTTACTCAGCAGCACATCAGCATGAGAGTTAAGTACTGGAACAGAACTGTGACATGAAGAGCGAAGTAAAAACTATAAATATAGCTGGAGGAAAGCTGGAGACATGAGGTGCCACTGTGATATAAGATGGCATAACAATCCAAAACTGAGAAGCCATATCCTGTGTTTTCTGAAAAAAAAAAAAAACTTTTCCAGATCTTTTTTTTTTCTAAATAAAGTAAAGTGAGTGTTACAGTGCAGTCCACTGCAACAAGTTTGTTTTCTTAACAAATGATGTCCAGTCATGGATGGTGATACAATTTTCCCTTTCTTTTGTCAACAAGTTTTTTCAAGGCAAAGTTTTTGTATGGCTCATTTGAAGGACAGTAAAAGTACTTTACATAAAACAGAAGTTCAGCTACAGACAAGAGAAAAGCAGGGCAATAAAAAAGCCAAGTAACTAAAACCATTCAAAGGTTTACATTTTGTAAATTTAATGAATAGTTGGTTTTATTTTTATAGGGTGAAGAATTATGTACACATCATTTTGAACTGTTGATGATCTTCTTGATTCTGATTTGTCAAAACTATTTGACAACATTGATTAATTTAGAAAAAAACAACACAAGAGAAAATCTGATCTCACACTTCATATCTAATCGACCCACAGAAAGGATTTCAGCATATTTCACACTGTGGCGAAAGCATTTGTGTGCAAAGTAGAGCAGGTGAATGCAACAAGATGTGGACCACTAAACATTAAAAAGTAGTATAAATTGACAAAAGTTGTGCTATTTTCATTGTGTATCTCTAAAGGGTGTGTAAACTTCAGATCCTCAAGAAGGCGGAGAGAAGGCGCCCAGTACATTGATATCGTACGGTCACTTTTTACCTTTATTTTGTGCTTAATATATTTACATATATTTTTTTAAGTAACTCTTACTTTACCATTTTATTTAGTACATTTTACTGTAATGTTTTTTCACTATATACTTTCATATTTGCTGCTGTATCAATGTAAATGTCCCTGTTGTGGGATGAATAAAGGTGTAGCTTATCTAATCTAATCTCCAAAACAAGTGTTCTGTGTATAAATCTATGACAAAAAGTCTTTTCCAACCCGTTACTGCCTTTTATACTAAGAAATCACTTAGAGGAAAAATAAACATGCCAGCTCTGAGGTTGTAAAACAAACACTGAACTATTACTTAAAAAATTCATGGCCACCCCCAGAGAAGAGGATTCAACCTGAGAGGTAGCATTGATGTTGTCACTAACTGCTATGCTACTGCAAAGTAAAAGCTAACTGTACATGTCAGCAAAGAGTATTAAATGAACTAAGAGCTGCTTATGGTAAAGCATGGCTGATTTATAATCAAGAAATGTGTTATCACAGCCATGTAAAGCTACAGACTTCCAGCAAATTGTACATTTACACTCAGACTTGATGCCATCTGATCTTTGTACTTGACACAGGGTTAACACAATATGACAACTCTGACTGTCGAACTAAGAGCAGGGCTAAACTAAAGGGTTGATTTCAAATGCTGTCAATGAATCACGTTTCCAAGAGCCGAGCACCACAAGGCCAACAAACCTCAATTTCAGTGCAGCCATCAAGGCCACCAAGAGAGAGAAAGAAAGAAGCCAATTACAACACAGTGGAATGAGACAGTCTCTCAGATAAATGGCCCGGTCTTTGTCCACAGTTGGGGGCACATTCTCGGTAATGGAACCAAGGTGAAAAGAGATAAAGAAACACAATGCCGCTCTAGAGACTGAAGGAAAACACATGTCATGGTCCACAGACTACAAAAGGCCAGGGAGGACAACCTGGATGACCAAACAAGTGTAGGGTCCTTTCCAGAGCCATGACTGGCTGTGACTGACAGCGAGCGAGGGAGTCGAAAAGCTCTGGGAAGTGAGCTAGATCAACGTCTCAAACCCACCCCATTCATCTATGTGCTCTCACATCCTTCATAATCCTGCAGAGAGCTGCCATTGTGAGTGTCCTTTGAATGAGTCGCCGTCAATCCCCAGATTAGTGAAGAGTCAGATGTGACTGGAAGCCCCAATGAGGGATGACACTTTTAACCAGTGCTAATACATGTTGTGCTTTACCTGCACTTCTGCACTGCTTTCAAATTCAGCAATTTTTAGTCACTGTTAAATCCACCTATTTTGATGCTTACATGAGTTTCTAAATCATTATTGAAGAGTTCTAATGAGCTAAATATCTGGCTCTGCAAAGCAATGAATGAGTTCAACTCTCTGAGCTTGAAACTTCAGGGTTAAAAGTTTAATATCCCATCCCCTCTCTTGCGGATCCTCAGTTTTCTGCAAGGTTCTGCATAAAAAAAGTCCTCTTATGTAATCCTGCCTGGTATTTCAGTGTGTACACACTTCCAACTGCTTGTAAAAGGGAGGTAAAACAGGATACAGCCAGAACCCAAAATGTTCAGCCCTGGAGGATATATGCTACAAGATTTCAGCAGAGTTCAACTTCAGCAGTTAACCCTATGCACCACTGGTTTTCAAGCACCTTTTTTGGAATATCAAAATATAACCCCAGCACATTCCAAACCAAGGTGAGTGAGGTGCTCTTTAGAATCTTAAACACATTGATAAAAAATCTCAAAAGCATCTTTTCACGATTAAAAATGAAGTTGGTCATGACATGGTTATGCTGAATTACCTCAAAGCCTTTAAAATAAACCTCCTGATGCTGAAAACCTACTCATCATTTCAGTCTGAGAGGGTCTTCTGTAACCCCATGTGATGTTAGAGGTATTTTGGTAGTTCAAAAAGAGAGCACCTTGGAGTTTTTCTTTTCAGTTATGTTGAGTAAAAAGAAGCAGACTGGTCAAAGTGAAGGTGCTGATTCAAACTCTTTACTAAGGTAAAAGGGAAAAAGTTCAGACTGAAAAATTAAATTTTAAAGTGAAATGAAGCTTGTGAAAGAACATTTCTGCAAGCTGTGTCGGAGCAAATTTCCCTGAACTTTATTTCAGTTCTCCGACTCTGACACTCAAGTGATTCTTATTTTTCATGAAATAAAAGAACAATCTGCTTTAACTTCACACCTTAGTATGAGTCAGCTGGATGGAAACGGTGTTAAAGTTTCAAACCTGCCTCTACATTGTTGTTACTCTAATGCAGTGTGTGAAGTTACATAGATTTATGCATTCTACATATTACTGTCTCATCACTTCTGGTCAAAATTACTTGTTGGTAGAGTGGCATTCAATAATACAGAATTGAAGTAATCATTAAACTCCGTGAATATCACACATAGGGAGCCTGTTTTATGGAGCTGAAAGTGCAGATGTGGAGGCAAAAAGGATGAAGTTGCAAATTAATATTCAATACAAATGAATGAAAACTTTACTTGAGTACAGCTAAGATGTGTTACTTTTTCAGATCTGATTATTTCACATACCGAACAGTTTTGAATCTGTATTTCCCTGTCAATCCCTTGAACAACTGTTTTACTTTCCACATCTAAGCGTTGCCGGGTAAAAATTAATACGGTCAAATTAATACAAATCAGAGAAAGGAGTCACAGCTCACCTTGGCCTGTTGACACTGTGGCAAATTTTAAAAATCTGTGTCCACTTCTGAGGGAAACAGGAGGACACAAGGAGCCGAGGGACTAAATCTTAAGCTGTATAAAAAACTAATTTTCAAAGTTGGAGAATAATTCCTGAATGAAGGTTTCGACAACCTGCTCTTTTAAAAAAAAAATGTTTTAAATTATTTATTCTTTTTGGTCGTTATCTGTGAAATAAATGGTGAAAAAGTGAAAATGCAGTTTTTTTGTCATGTGTTCCTGTTTCTTAGTTCTGCCTCATTTCTTATTTTGTAATGTAGTTATTACTTGTGTGATGTTGTAATTCCCTGCATTCGTTTTTTACTCTGTGTGTACAGCTTCCTGTTTTATTATGTGGTGTGTCTTCAAGTTTGGTTTCACTTCCTGAGGGTTTTCACCTCAATGATGAGCATCAAACCCTGATTAGCTTCACTTGTGTTTTGTTTGATGACCCTCTGTGTTTTTCTTTTCTTTACTTCCCTTCAGTCGATGCAGCTTAATTGCATTATTCCTGCTCCCTGTGTTCTTTATTTACCTTCTTGTGTTACTTTATGTTTTGTGTTGGACCTTTTTGTATTAAGTTTCTTTGACATTTTGAAGTTTTTGTTTGAATTTCTGATTTTTTGTTTGATAAATCTTTGCTGCCTGCACAGATCCTCCTCCTTTCTTTATTACCTTCATTACAAATTGAGAGTAAGTGGAACACAACCATACTATACAGTAAAGATTATGAGATGTCAACTTTTGAGACTGAACAGTTGAGTGCTCAGGGTGTGACAGTTAATGGGCGTTATCTCTTACTACCACAACATCCTGTTTCCTGAGTGGGTGATATGCAGAGTGAACTGCAAACCAGCGAGCATCACATGTCTGCTGCTAGGCTGAGGAGCACAAAGACCTGCTCTCCAGTAGCAGGCGGCGACAGGCTAATTGGTGCGCAGCAGGGAAGAAACAAAAGCAGCAGTGATGTCAGTACGGGGCCATGAGGGACTCCACAGGGAGATTCCTCCCCCATCATCACACCACCCCTTATGTGCCCCATTTCACCAATCCAACACGCACAACTCAACAGCTTACACAATGTCCGAGAGGCAGCTGTGAATGTGTGCGACTTCAGCTTCAACAAAAGACGTCACTGTCCCTTGCAACAGGGCTCTCCGGTCAAGGTTTCTTCTGAGAAGATCTCCCTCCCACAAGATTTCCCACAATCCCTTGCTATAATAACTGGGTTGTCATCCACCCCACTGGGTGCAGAGGCCTCCCTCTGGTTCTTGTTTTTGAGGTATATGCCATGTTAGGCTCCCACCTCCCCTGAGCAGACAGTAAAACAATGGCTGTCTTTGTTTCCTCTTCCCACTTTTCATCAGAAAGGGGGGGCTGGGCGAGTCTGTCTCACTGTTGGACAGAAACAAGTGCAGCCTCTTCTCATTCTCTTCTGTGCCAGCTAAAGATGTCTTTTGAGTGGTACATGGAAAGCAATGCTGTCTTTTGTGGGAGACAGAGACAAGCCGGGTATTCCTGCTTTATTCTTTTTTTTTTTTTTGCCTTGTGTTGACTCACAAATGTTCATCCATTGGAGCCGCTATCATCACTCACCCTCTCGATCCTCGTTGATTTATCTTTCCCCACCAGAAAGATGACTTCCTGTGTTGTAACATCTTGGCCCCAATGCCTCACTCTGTCAGTGTCACTTTTAGCACAGAATACAAAACACTTTTATGGAGTTTGAGAAACACAATGCACAAATCACAAAAAATAGAGGCGATACAGTTCAATGCAGAAACTCAAAGGGTTAGAGCAGCCTGGAAAAATAATAGACTATAAAATCTGCCATAACTTCTATGGATAGATACTGTGACGTTTAAAATCCCTCGGAATAAAACTGTACTAGCATAGTCAATAAAGCAGAAGCACAATACAGGATAACTTGACACCATACTGATGAGGTGTTTCTGCTCAATGTCAGTGCTATGAAGTTGGATCAACCAAGTGCTTATGAGGAGAAAATTAATCAACAAAGTGGTATGCTTTGATCCGATGATAGCCCAACAAGATAGTCAACACCTTATTGGTATCATTATTGCCTTGGTGCTAAATTGGCCCATTCTGGGTCAACATGACATTGAGGAAAACTGAACACCTTTTTAATTTGTATGAAAAATGTGTTTTGTAGTTTGGCTTGCATCTGAAAACAGTACTCTAAATCAGTGCGGAAGTAACCAACTCCAGAACTAAAGTATGACCCCAATCTTGAATTTTATGATTTAACTCTAGCACCAATAACAAGGGCTAGGGACCCCAGTATCATGTATACTGTATATGTCATCATGCATATGCCATCATTTTTGCATTTGGAGTGGATCATTACATTGTATGGCTCATTTGTTGGTCATGAACACCAAACTGGTTATGTCTTCAGTGATATTTTTACTATTTTTTCTCCTGTGTTTGTCTGGAGATCCTACATGTAACCATGGCCGCATTGTTTACATGTGAAATCAGCTGTTAGCAGCCTGTAGCATGTCAATATTAACTGGTGCAAGGCCTGATGATTTCCCCCAAGGTGAGGAGAAGAAGAGGAGGATGACATGCTGGTTCTCAGGTGTGACTGTCCTTCCATCCATCGTTTTAGGAAACGCAAGATCTATCTCCAATAAGATGGACGAGCTAGCTATGCTAACACAGCAATGGAAGGAGTACCAGAGGGCAGAGTAGCATCATGCTATTCACAGACATGGCTAATGGAGCTACCACTGGACACCAATGCCATGTTGGAAGAGCTTCATCTGCTGTGAACAGACAGGATACAGGAGACAGAGGCTGAACAGACTGCTGAAGAAGCTCAGTCCTGGACCCTGTGGAGGTGGAGGCTAGCTGAACTGGACAATGATGGACAAGCTGTCATCATCTATTTTCTTATGGATCTTTTTGCACTTTCTGTACACTTTTTTTCCAAAGAGGCGCAACAAATCATGCATTTTGCTTTCTAAGATTTTCCTGGCAGTATAGTATGTTCAATATGTAACAAAATCTTCAAGAAGACGATAGGGACAAGCTTAATACCCCAAGAAGTAGATAAGATGAAAAAAAGTTATTTAGACTTTTACTACACAATTGTCAATGGTAATGTCAGACTCATCCACTCGGTCCAAGATGTGTGGTTAGTTTACATTCTGATTGATAGCGGGGGGTTGAAGGTTGGTGTAGGTGATCCAGTCACAGCAGAATTGATTTTTGCCTTTAGACAGAATTGATCAGAATCTAATGTTTTTAAATGAAATATGTTTTCTACACATCCAACACAGTCAGTTCAAGGTCTTAAAGTGATAAATTTGCTATAAAACAACCATCCTACTAATTATAGCTTATATATTTATATAGAGAATTCAAGCACTATGGCTACATTTCACATTTGAAACGATACCAAACATTGCTGTAAATCAGTGAGGGCAAATTAAATAATGCTACTTCATGACCTTTACTCCAACACAACTAGTGTATGTTTCAAACATCTTGATTTAAAACATTAAAAACATCCTCAAAACTTAGATGGGATTGGAGGTAAAAGCATGACAATACAAGGCTGCGAATACTGAAAAAAGTGGGTACAAGTTCTTACTCTGACAAATAAAAGAGAATGATGATTCAACACTTATTTAAGATTCACAGGCCCAAATAGAAAATGGGAAATGGAAACTGTACTTACAGGCACCAAAGAGCACTGGGCAGATGTAAGACTATTACACGGCTGATGAAATTTGATTGGCTGATGACCTGGTTTTCATTTTCTACATGTTTAACAAACCTTATAAAATTTTAAGATCCTCTACTAACCCTATGTAAGTGCTAAGGGAAGTTTATTTGGCTTCTGGAAGTCCTAAAACTTTTTAATAGTTTTGTTCAGGCATAAAGAGCCTGAGATTATGCTCCTACTTAGTGAAGATATATGTGTTATAATAAGACAATTTAAGCATATTAAAGTTACACTGGGGCAAAAGGTGCTGGGATCAAAATTTGGAAATGAGGACAAAGAATGCTACAGCTAACAAATTAAACTGGACTGTATTTTTTTCAACTGAGCAAACCCAAAACAAAGCACACGTTAAAAAGCCCTGTAAATATGGGATGGACACATGCAAACTGAATCCTCACAGAGACTTCCTACACCCGTTCTGTGAAGGTGAAAAAATGCCAAAGAGAGGACGCCAGAATAATAAGGAATAAAATGGTAATCTGCATTTCATCAAGCTTCTTAATTAGGAAAAGAAGAGAAAAAAAAGAAATAAAAGGATAAATGTAAGAGGAATAGAGCAGTTTGTATCATACCATCTTTCATATGTGTCTTACTCATAAACACCAAAAACGGGACATGTGACACTTCATACAACGTGTTTTTATTCATATTTTTATAATCAGGCTCCACAGTAGTAAGAACTGATAGAGTTGCAATGCTATCTAGCAGAAGAAGTTTATCTGTAAGTTTAAAACATCCCTCCATGTAACCTCCAATGCAACCCCCCCCCCCCCCCCCCCCCTCCCCTCTCTTCTCCGGTGATCCTATGAGGCTCAACAGGCAAATAGGCCACCTCACCGACACGGCTGCTGTAATTGGGAAGAAGATGTGCTTCCTGCTTATTTCAGATGAGTATGGCAGGAAAACTAGAAGCCCAAATGATAAAGCTGATGCAAAGTAAATTTTACCTCAAGGCTGACCCCTTTTTTTCTCCCCTTCCCTAAGGTCACATTAGATACCTGAGCCTGAGCAAGGAGCTTTAAATCCACCTGCTCCCCTGAACACTCGCTCAGGGGCGAAATGGGCTCTGACACTCGGCAGGCTGAACAGTTATTATGATTACTGCGGCCTCTGTACCGTTATGGGACATTAAATTGAAGTATATAGGAAATTACATTTGGCAAGGTCAAAGAACAGTTTGCAATAAGATAAGCTTAAAGAGAACTGTCACTATGATGCAGCACAAACACAAACATAGATCAGAATCACTTATGGGATTATCTAAATGTTTGATAGCCTTCTTATTATTCTGTTAACATAATGTGCTTTTCTCAGTGTGTATCACAGACTGTACCGTCTCATGAAACATCTGAGAAGTGAAAACAGTCCCTGAGATTCACCTTCCTTACATGGAAAATCTACCAGCGAATCGCATGTTTATCTAAGCATTTCAGTATTACATTTCGCCTTGAATGCATCATCATAATCATCTCTTACGCCTCGAAATAAGAAGGTCACCACTGTGTCTCATTTGCATAATATACCTATTTGGGTAATATCACTGCAGACGTCGATGAAAGAGATAACCCATCATCTTCAACAGCTGTTGAGACTCACTGACTCCACTTCCAGGCTCTGTAAATAAAGGATGTGTGCATAAATCTTCTAAACTTGCATCTCCCCTGAGATATCTGTTATTCCACAAGCAAAAAAACACTGGAGGAGTTGTAAGCATAATCCACAACACTCCACTTGCTCATTAGTGGGTTCCAAGATGTGAGTAAGGCGTGATTTCTCAGAAAGGCTGAAGGCACAGATCAAGTCCCCTAAACATACCAGCCTACATGTTAAAGACTGAAAAAAATAACATGTTCTCTTTAAGACACGGTGTGTCCCTCACCAGGCAAATCATGCCATGCCCAAACATACTGTACACAATGTCCACAGTACTTACGTTGTCCTTTGAAACAACCACTAGAGATGTACTAATCCAACATTATAAGTCCTGGTACCAATTCCTGATACTGACCTGTTAAGATGCTGGTATTAGGGATACACAAATACCAATTCTAGTATCAGGTATCGGTGTATCAGTGCCCTTCAGAGCTGGATCGATATCAGTGGGAAAGTGCCGATCCAGGCAAGCAGCTCCATGCCATTTTTTTCACCAGCACTCTTGTTACCTCTGATGCACTTTCTTTGATTTTTGCTGCATAACTATTATGATTTTTTTCAAACTGCTGGTAAACATTTTTATATTTAACAGTTAAAATAAATATCAACTTCGGTAATTCCTTTTACTCATTTCTTGCCCTTTACCCAAAACATTACCAGTCTTGTCCCTCAGTAGGGCATACAGTTTATTATTTAACAATGCTATCAGATAGGTATCGGTATCAGTTGATACCCAAAGCCCAGGCAGTGGTATCGTAACCAGAAAAATTTGATCGGTGCATCCCTAACCAGTATTATTTCAACATTCTCTATTCTGAAAAAATACAGAAAATTACATTTTTGAAAATTCCAGCTTGTCTGACTTTGGAAACAAAATATGAGAAATGTGAGGAATTAAACTTGTACATGTTGCCAAAGGTGTTGCTGAAACACAAAATACAAAATACCTCTGAGCTGCTGAGCCACTGTTGTTATCTTCTATCATGCACAGACCTAAACACAGAGGTACGTAGAACTGAGCGGAGTAGATTTTTACTTTTTGAGTCTGTATTGACTGCTATCAGAATCAGATCAGTGCATCCCTACTTTTTAATTCCAGATATCAATGCTGATACTCAAAATATAGCATCAGCAGAAACCGATACTGTTCTGATCCGGTATCAGAGTTAATTTAACATACTCTATTCCTCAACCAGTATTACTTCCCAAAATTCTTGTTCTACCAATTTGTAGTCAGACAACATTCAAAAGTTTTACTGAACTGCACTCAGTTTCTAACACAATGATGCTGACAGAGATTAAGCAGTCCAGTGGGTAAAGCCATTTTGGTGCATTTACCATCCTCCCCAAAAAGCTATAGATCCATTCAGTCAGCTTCTCAGCCTGCAGGCAAGAGCTGCTCTGAGGCTGAGCCTCGAGCTACAGTACCCACATTGGGTCCTGATGCCAAAGGCAAGCAGGGTCCATGCTGGAATTAGACCTCTTATATATGCTAATGTGATGTCAAAGGGAGTTGTAAAAATCCTCTTGGAGTTCACCAAAGTGAGACAGGCCATCTGCCAGCGCGCAGAAATGTCTCTTTATGAGCTTGATACTTTTCTGCTCAAACACTTCAGGAGCTTAATTACCTCAAATATAATCTCCATGAGCAGTTCCTGGGTATGAATACAGAATCCATGAGCAGGGGCCAGGTTTCTTGGTGTCCCGAATGAGAATCTATTGGTAGTCTGAGCATCACATGCAAGCATTTTTGTAAGTATCTGATGAATGCATGAAAACAGTCCATGTGAAAAGCAAAAGAGGCAGAACACCTGGAATCCATTCTGACAACTATTTAGCCTTTCTGTGGACAGACACCTGCATGTGTGTGCTGCTAACAACCCATTCAGAGGAATCATATCTCATCTCCAACTCTCCTGTAGTTTTTCATCGAAAAACATGGAAAATAAAGTGTTTGCCCGGAAATCCCTACTCACTGATTGAAATTAAGCAGCAAAAAAAATAAATAAATAAAACATGGCAGCCTCTTTCACAGCTTTCTGACCATCAGGTGATACTGATGAGGATGCAACTGCCTAAATACAGCCAAGGACCCTCACATAATCACATAGATGTCCTTCATCAACAGACAAATGAAACAATGCTGCCAGTAATGGGAATGCCGGTGAAAGCACTGTGAAGGTGTTTCTCCTGACAGTTGTAGGACATTGTAGAGGCTGTTTGTCACAATCCACCCCTCCACAGTGTAAACAACATGAGTGTCAGCTGCTGACCCCATGGAAAATTACCTTATTGATCACTGCAGCAGTCTTCTAACATGTTTTTTTTTTCTTCCCACAGCAGCAGCAGTTTTTGTCAGAGGAACAGCTCTGGGACTTATTCTGGAAAAAGCCTTATTATGTGTGTTTACTTTGTCTTTGGGCAAAAAGGTTGAATGGGAATTGGGAGATTAGAAGGTCCTGCTGAGTCATTTTTTCTCACACTCTGCCGGGGCACATGGGAAATTGCTTTTGCACATATTCAGTTCCCATGGTAGAGAGCATGGGGAAAGAACATGAATGGCTTGCTGGGAAATTATTTCTTTAACCAGAAAAGTACCAACAGAAGCAGACATCTTTTGGTCTGTTCTGAATACTTTGTTGTAATCGAGACACCCGGAGTGAAACTCTGTCTCAAACTGAAAAGCAAAACAAGAGCCCGTCAGTTGTCTTTTAGTGTATTCAGCCCCAGGGCGCTGTTGAACACACCTCAGAGGAAAGTGTCATAAAACAGAGTCACACACTAACATCAGTCTGCTTCTTTACTTTGCTCTCAGTGTGCTCAAAATCTGCTCTCCTTTGCATTCAGACAGCGAGCACTTTTGTTTATGAACCATCAACATCACAGTGAGGAGTGGGTTTAGGGAGGCTGCCTGCTACCCTTGCGTATGCCCCCCAAAATAAACTTTGTCAGTGAAAATGCGAGTACTCCTTCTTGACTCTGAATGTTTGAAGGAAGCATAGCGTGGTGCACAATTTCATGCCGTTTTAATGCTGGTGTACTCAAGGTGCTCATCGGCATACCTGGTAAAAACTGAGACTGTTTTAGATCAGCAGGAATGAAGCAATGTTTTAACACAGGCAGGGGGAAAGATTGGGCCACAGGAGGGGGGTTGTTTACTTCCATCTGAGAGAAAAATATGAAGGTAAAGGTTCCAGTAAGATTTCACTTCACAAATGTATATTCTCATCCAAGTTTATGAACTTGCACCACTCACAGCAGATTATGCCTAAAAAGCATTAGCATTTATTGTTTGGAACTGTTAAATATCATCTGTATTATCTGATAATTGTTCCTCTAAAAAATGGATGGCCAACCAGTCAGAGACCAAGAGCCACAAAAATTACAGTGGTACTACAAAGAGCCACATCACACATGTGGTCTTGCAAACGCACTTCCTCTCACACATAAACGAAATGACATAAAATGAAAATCAATACATTTCAATTTTTAAAGCAAGATTTGAGTGGGTTTGTAAGCACTTGGAGAATGCCAAGGACAAATTTCTGTTTTTACTGCAGAAGAGACAAAGTTCCATCTATCTATCTATCTATCTATCTATCTATCTATCTATCTATCTATCTATCTATCTATCTATCTATCTATCTATCTATCTATGAGCGATTGAGAGGAGCACATGTAGAGAAGAGAAACTGAAACTTAAGTATCAATCTCATCACCCAAGCATTGACCAATACTGAGCCCAACATTGGTATTAATATATCAATATTTTAGATTAATTGTCACACCACTACCCATAACAGTATATTTATATATTACACCAGAAGGCAAAGAGCCACATGCGGCCCATGAGCCGAAGGTTGGCCACCCCTGCTCTAAAAGCATTGATAGTGATGGTATCTGTATTGATATCTACACCAGTATCCTTGTGGATTGTACATAATTAGCACCCATTAACTGCGCTGTATCAAGGTTTCATTCTCAAAGCAAATTGTTCTAAAAACAGCCACCGTTCTGCAGCTCTGCGCATTTTGCTCCAGTTCTTTGCCTGATTGTAACCAAGACGAGCTGCCACATCTCCACTCTGCTGCTTGAAGCTGCGTTGTGTCTCATCCTGACAGCGCTAAATTGTATCCATGTGTGTGATGAGCTGGATGTAGAGAGAAGTCGATTTGTGGCAGATGTGACACAAATTTCACAGTTCATGTCCAGCTCACTTCCTGGAAAAAGGCTCACAAAATGCAGCTTGAATAGATTATAAGTGAATAAATAAGGTATTTCATGTTCATGTTAGTGCAGGGGTTGAGCCTTGAAAAGCTCCAAAGTGATTTAAAGCTTATTTAAATGCTTATTTCAAGAATAAGAAAATAAATGTAATATTAACAGACTGGTAAAAGAAATGCTGTTTTTAAAGTCATCCAGAGTATAAGAATCTGCATCAGTAATAGTATCTAAATTAATGTCTGTATCAATATAAAAGCTTCTGTATCTGCACCAGTATCCATCTCAGTATTGGTAATCTGTGAAAATTAGTTTTGTTTGGCTCTATGTCAAGGCTACAAACACAAAAACGACATGACAGGTTTGATTTATTGTGTTATATTTGAGGTTTTTACTCTTATTACATGAGTAGATTTTAAATGTTTTTATCAAAACAGGAAGTATATGCCACAGTTTTATATAAAATGAGTGTATTGTTTTGAAAACAATAAGCGGTATCAGCAAAACAGCTTGTACTTCTGTTTGTTTCCTTGTCATGTTACTCAAGACTTCGTCATGTTCAATGACAGTTTTCACATTTAATTTACAGAGCTGTTAATTTTCTTGACAGACATTTTTTTTTTTAAACACACACGTATTAAGTAGCAAGAGTGACGGGAACTAAATTAAAACCAGATGTCTCAGGAGTCTCATCGAGCCACAAGTGACTCAAGGGACTCATAAGACCTACAGCACAATTCAAACACTTAACAGAAGTAAAGTGAAGGTAAATGAGGGGCTCAGAGGTGATGGTTGCAGGATTACGAGGTCTGAGGAAATGACGGAGGAGGAGGGTGAGGAGGGAGTGAAGGAGCGGTGACTTACAGCTCCCCTTTAGCTAAGAAAGCAGAATGTTAGTGCACACGGCCACATGACTCATAAATCTCAATTGTTTTCCGTGTGTTGTCCAATAAAATAAAGCCGACCGGGGGCGGGTGACTGAAGTGCTGAGGGGGCACTTTCTGAGCGCTGCTCTCGTGGACCTTTGAAGTGTCAATAACAGGCTGCAGGAAATACCTTTCTCCAGTCTTTGCAGTGTTTATGTTATTGTGGGTAGTGTGAGGTGACCTCTGACCCTGATATGTGTGGACAGACTGAGGCTGACAGTGAGGAGGCAGATGGGCGGCCAGCTGACACTGATAATGTCAATCTCCTGTGGAAAAAAAACACCACCTCTGCTGATTCTACTTCCTGTATCCTGCTTCAAACGTGGGGAAAAAAACAAACACTTTTCCATCTGCACAGCATCAGTATTATCTGTAACAGGGGGGTAGTTTGAGGCCGCAATGACTTGCTGATGTCTCTATGTCTTGCGAGGATGAGTCACTAACAACTATTGAAACAACATAATGAAATGAGATCCAAGATTAGACACAGTGGAGAGCAAATCTGCTCTGGACACACTTGTAATTATCCAGGAATAGGCTGCAAGGAGGCGGAGCTTGAGTCAGGGGGTTAAACTGGGACTTCAGTGTGACAATCTATGGTAATGTGTTCTAAGAAAGAGAGAGAAAAGGGGATGCACAGTATATTAAAGCAGTTCTGGCTAAAAGCAGAATCACAAGTGTGCAGAGTAGGTATAAATGAACTTTGGCGGGCAGAGTGTGCGTGACTGTACAGAGGAGGAGCTCAATCAGACGAGCCCAGCGCTACAGTATGCATACTAAAGCAAGCCGAGTCACATGAGAGATGAACTCATAAGAACTGCAACAGTGTTAGCATTTAGGAGCTTCATAGTTTATGCTAATGCCCATCAGGACACTGCAGGTATCCCGCAGCGCTGGCACATTAACATCCATGTTGAAATGTTAAGTGGCTGGGGCAGAAATGGCTGACACAGCACAAATGGTACTGGAGGGCGAGGCCCGGGAGAGGAATATGGAAAGAGGCAGCAAAGAAATAAGGAAGTATCTGAATTTCTGAACACTTTAAACCAACTTCACAAATAACACTGAGCTAAATAACATTAAACTGACTCAAGATTGAATCATTAAATATCTTTAACCCCTGCTACCATTCCAGACCCACTAATCCACACCTCTCCAGCCAGCACTATTAAATTTCCCACATCAACTCATCACCCGGCCCAGTTATCTGCCCACTCAGCTGCTCCCCATTCCTAACACTGTATATAGTCTATATAGAGGACTGCTATCAGTTACAGCAAGTCAGATGTTGGAGCTGCCCAATGGGTCAAGTATCCAGTCTGTTTTGGCTGACTGTACACAAGCCTGCTCATCTGCCTTTGGTCACAGAGTTATCAAAATGGAATGACAGAAATGCAATGGGCAAATAATCTGATAACTGGTATACTGGTTATGTTTATGTCTAAGGATAACTGCTTAACTCTTAGAATATACCCCAAATATGTGCAATAAAGTAAGGTAGGCAGTACCAAAACAAGCAATGTGTATCAGTAACTGATTGTTACAAACATGCTCATGCTATGATGTAGACACTAGGGGTGTGCCATATTAAACCGTCTGCGATAACATCGGTATACTTTTTTTGTTGATATGAATCACAATGATTACAGTGCAGAGACACAACGGCATATGACGCTCCCTGCTGTGTACAAAACAACTAAATGGCCAAGAGCGAAAGTAGCATCAACCTCGTCCTCACATGAGGATTTAGTGCCTAAAAGAGGAGTTTTCTCAGAGATATGGAGGTGGTTTGACTGACCAAAGATCAGACACGCAGCAGAACTGCAAAATGTGAGGAGGATGTCAAAGCTTATTGGTGCAATTTTTTGCCTCTACGACGGACGTGTGGTCAAGCCAAATGTCCGGACTCAATAACAGCAATACCCCTAACTCACACATGATGCGTGAACACCATGCAGCGAAGTTCCGGGGATTTTGGGCTCAGCACAGCACAGGGCAGCGCCCATAACAGCTGGATACCCGAGATCACATCACAGGAGAACCATACGTTCCTGCAGGAATCCAACCCATGACAACATACTTGTATGGTAAGTAATTTCTATGTTAAACTCATCTAGCCTCAACCAAACTTCAGCAGCTCCAGTCTGTGCCTTCTCCTTTCTGTTGCTGTCCTTATAGCAATAATGTGTTGTGTTGTGTTGTGTTGTGTTGTATAGAATTATGAAGTTTTTTACCTGCAAGATTAACTTTCCTCCTGCAAAACGTTTACATTTCAAGCTTGTGTAGTAGCTGTAAATGCTGGAAAAATGGCCTCCATACTGTGTGCGCCAAAAACATGCTCTTATTCAGACGCAGCAACCACGTCTGAATAAGAGCATAAGTTGTTTGTTTTTTCCCCCCATATGGTCATAAATATCATTATCCCAAATTTCCTGAAAATATTGTGATATAATTTTGAGGCTATATCGCCCACCCCTAGTAAACACAGTACCCAAGTACTGCTGTTTTCTTCTGTTGGGATCATCTGAACAACAGCAACATTACTTCTACATTCTTGAACACACATGGTTTTCTTCAATCCCTCGAGTTAAGTCTGTTTCCTAATTTAACTTCACCAAACATTTTCCATGAGTTTGTTTGAGAGCAGAAATGTCGTGGAGAAATAGCTTTTAAAGAGACATCACTCTCAGAGTTCTGAAAACTGATGAACAATAGCTTTAAGTTATAATGAGAAAAAAACAGTTAGCCTCTTCTCCTTACATAAAAACAGTGGTTTACAACAACGGACAATTGTGTTTGTGTCATTTCAGCCTTTAGTTGAAATGTTGAGGAAGAGGTACAGTGTGATTTAAAGCTAGGCTGGTAAATAAAGCTATTTTTTGACTCTCAACATTAATAACCTAACTTCCACAAACCTAACCTGTGAATCTATTTGTTTATTCATTTGCAAATTTGCTATCAGTTAAGTTTTTTTTTTTTTTTACCACCATTACTCCATCTTTGTGGTTCAATTTTGGGACCTGGATCTACTGTCAGGTTTTGAACCATCTCTGATAAATAATCCAGGGTTTTCGAGGCAGCACTCTGGAACATGCATTCATGCATTTTGAAGATCGAGGATACCACAGTTATGCACATGTCAGCCACAGTGCAAACATACATGGGTTAAACCAAGTTCATGGTGTGACAGCTGAACTTTTGCTCGTCCTTACTCACACTCCACTATGCTATTCTATCAATAAATATTTAAAACTAGTTTGTGAAAAATATATGTGCAGGGATAAAAAAATAAAAGTTCCCATTTATTCCTATGCTAAGATTTATTACTGTGCACTCTCCCGTCAAAATGATTTAATTCAGAGATATAAACAAAACAGTTCCCCCCATATTTTCACATTTTTATGATCTTGGGTTGATTAGTACAGATTCATAAAGTGTCCTTTGTATAATGAAACCCTGAAGGTTGAGGAGCTGCAGCAGGCAAATCTGACCTTTAACCATTCCTTAAATCACATGAGGAGCTTCCTTTAAGAGCAGGACTGCCCCAAGGAGAGACTGTTAATAAAAGATATCCCCATGGCTCATGGCAACTAATCCTAAATGTGGGTCTTTGTGTGGACTGAGTTTCATCCAGTAGCATTCACTCTGTGTATTTTAGTGTCCAATAGTGTGGGAGGAGAGGCGCTTATTAATCAGCAGCAGTTACCCTCCACGAGTCGCTGTTCAGCTTCCCACGCTTTGGAAGAGGATTACAGATGGAGGTTAGATTTATGAATTTTAGGTTGAGGGTGTTACTGTTTGGTTGTTGTGACACAAATATGATGCCAAAAGCAACAGGCACAAATGTATGCTACTCTAAACAGAACAGCAAAGAAATTGTATGTTTTAAAGCCATTTTGTTCTCAAGTCCTTTTTCTTACTTGTATTTTTTTACTTGGAAGAGAGTTACATGAGCCCTTTAAGAACCCATTGAGTTTGGACTTGATCTCAACCATGTCTTTTTTTTGTAAACGTGCAGTTTTTTATAACAACTGCTTTTGATTCCAAGTTTCAACAGATGCTATTCTTGTTGAAGTTTTTTAATTTTATCCTTTGTTTCTATTATAATAAAGTGTTTCCTGCCAAGCTCTGTTGGATTTTCTTGTAATCTAGAAAAGTCAGTGCAACTCCAATGCACAAATGTGCTTTGAATTGAGTCTTATCTACCTTAATCTGAGAGTGCTACAGTGAAAACGATTGTTAATGCAATACAGCAGAAATAGAGTTAATATCTTTCTTTTTGGCACTCTGTGTCCAAAAAAGAAAAAAGAAAGGCCAAAACTATAACTAAAAAAAGATTTCTCTCTTCTCCCTTTATGTCCTCATGGTTATGTTGTAAGAAAATCAGCTTTGGTTTTGTAAATGATGCTTTTTGCAACTGATGTCCAACTCACTTCATGGTTATTCTTCCCATTATGTATTTGTGGTTGCACTTATGGCGTGTTCCCATTGATCGCTGATATTAGTTATTCCAAGATATCTCTTGAATAGGTCATATGGAATGACTCCCTAAGTCAAAGTTCCATCTTAAAACTCTGTGTACCTTCAGCTACCCCAAGTTCAAAATCAAAGATGGACGTTTTGTAGCTTGTGTGAACTATTTCTGAAGACTGGTTGAGGTTGACGACAGCTTTAGAGGATTTGGTTTTGTTTCCTTTCATCATCAACAGAGAGCTGAGACTGCTGATGTTAAAGAGTTAACCTTTAAAGCTAAAGTAGTTCCACAGGCTGAATATAAGGGATGTTTTGTAGGTAGAAGAGAATAATCCCTTTTTTAGCAATTTCTTACTCTTAATTTTATGTGACATTGTGACTTTTACAAGATAACAAAGAATTCTGGGCTGATGTACCACTTCTGTTGAAGGTGTCTGACTTGTATAACCTAATCCTTTTTATTTTGAAGTGTTGAATAACTTAAGTTTTTTTATTTTACACTAGGCTTTAGCACATAACATGCAGACCCTTTTGTCACTTCAGCCAGTGTTTGTACTGATATGCATCACAACACAAGAGAGGATGATGATAACAGCTTTAACTTCAAAAGCACTCAGAGAGCGCAGACCTCAGCCAAGCATATTGTGATTGTCGCGCAACACTTCAGTCCTACTTTAATGTTATACTCCCTTTCAGCAGACTCTCTGCTACAGTTTGTTGTTAGTTGCAGGTTTGTACAATAATTTGTTACCTGACAGTGTTGAAAATTATGATGACCCAGTACATATTTCATGTTCTAGATCTTAGTATCCAGAATATTGGCAGGATCTGGGTTGTATTTTTACTTGTCAGAAATGATCGTGACCTTTCCTTGTATTGTTTTGCAAAGCAATCTGACCATTTAGGGTGGAGTTATATACACATATGGTGAAATAAAGGATCCAGACAGTGATCTGGATCCCCTCCAAAATTTAATCACTTCTTCTTTATCCCATTTTGAACATTTCCTGAAAAGTTCATCAAGATCCGTTCGTTACTTTTTGAGTTATGTTCACAGACAAACTCTCCTAAAAACATAACCTCCTTGGAGGACGTAACTATGACGTGAGAGAATGAATCAACATAGCCTCTAACCTGCTATGCTAGCAGGGTATGCTAACATGAGCACTGCCTGCCAGGGAATCCATCTGTTTCACTGGGCAGGATGAAGAGACGTGAAAGACAACTCTCTTTCCTTCCCTTTCTCTCACTCTCTAGACTTGGGACGTACAGTTGCAAATCGGAGCAGTATTTGAATACAGTAAAAAATCCTGAAAGCTGAGCTGGCACATGAAAGACCCGAAGCAAAGGAGTGACTTGAAACAGACAGACAAAGAGAGTGTGGCAGTTGAACAGATGAAGAAAGAGAGTAATGTAAAATTCATATAAAATAGTCTGCAAGGAAAAATATAACAGAACTGGAAGGCTAGAGGAGGAGACCGAAGATGAGTCCTACAAACAGAAATCTGAGACTCTCTTTCGCTCACACTCATGATGAATTATTAACACGGGCTCTGAACAAATGAGTTCAGCGCACAGGGAGGGAGAGATGAATCGCCATGTGAGACTCCCCCCAGATAACCTCTAAAAATGGACCAGACGTGGGAGAACAGGAGTGACAAAGTGAACACATGTTAAAAGCTGAAGGTATCAGCTGTAGGCGGTTGGTTTGATAAAAAGTGACTTCTTCTGGATATGGACAAAATATTCAATACTTTGTTAGTTTTTAACAAAATATCAAAAATTATACAAAAAATACTATTGTTATAGAAAAAAAGAGTACAGAGAGTATAGAGAATGAGCAGCAGATGTCAAGTTACACTGAGATAAACTGAGGAGAGCAAACACAGCTAATGAAAACAAAGCAGTGGAACAGAAAATAAGACATTTATCAGCGTGTCAAATGTTGGCCTCTGTTGAATGTTTCTGTTTCTGCATCAGCACTTTTTCCAGTGCGGTAACAAAACAGAAGATACCCAATCATGTGTGCTCAGGAGTTTAATTCCTGGAGAGTTGGTGGTATCAAAGCATGTAACATTGTTTTTGTGATCTGAGATACTGCTAATGTGACAGCCCTATGTTTTACACTAACTTGCTCACTAAATGTGTCCAAGGGGAGATATGCATTGAAAACTGTAAACTAGAGGTAGCTTGGGGGAGCTTGCAGTCAAACACTCAAGTAAAGGAATGTTATGCAGTCAAGATCCAGTACTGATAAGTCACACTGGTTGTATGAGTTTTCACAGAGGAGGGCTAGAAGTGAAACAATTTTCTAAAGCTAGGTCTCGTAATAATTGTCAAAAATACACCGAGTTGTTCTTAAGATGCATTTAGTGTCAAGGAAAATAAAACAGTTTCCTCTTCAATGTGTCGGAGTAGCCTGAGCTCAACAAGAGCCTGAGTTTGTCTTGCTTTGGGCTTTTCTGATCTGTTAGCTTCCCTAGCTCTGTTAGCATTGGAAGCTAACTCGTGTCTTTGTAAAAGATAAGAAAGCCATAAAAGTTGTTATTTTCGATATCTTTTTAATCTATTAAAGTTATTTCTAAAACAAATTTGCCTCTTTTTCTTTTCTTTTTGTTTCCTATATGTTCATATTTAGGGATGGGTACCAGATAGGTACTTTTATAGATACCGACTGAATTCTGTCAAAAATATCGGGTACTGATTCACGTTAGGTACCATGTTAAGGTACCTAAACGCATCCTTGTGACTGTGAGGTAGTGGAGGAGAAGGCAATTTTCCATGCTGGACATGAACACAGCATTGCAAGGTTATATATTGAAAAATAAATATGTTAAATTGAAAAAAATATATATATTATCGTTAAACAAATTAATACTTTTTACCACACAAACACAAAAAAGTACAGAGTACCGGGTATCAGTACCGTATTGTTTTAATGTATCCATCCTTATTCATGTTGCAATCTAATACGTTGAAATAAAATGTTTCCTTAATTTTGCTCAACCTGAATTTTATTTGTACTATTTGATATTGATATATACCATTTTTGTTTATATTGATATAAAGTTCAATAAATAAATGTTTTTGGAAGGAAAAAAAGTCAGCAGCCTGATAGAAAAAAATGTGTCAACTCCCAAGCTTAAAAAAGTCAGTCCCTCCTAGCCAACAGTCTCCATGTGAAGATAAGCACACACTCACACACAACCAAAGCCATGAAGAACACAGAAATAAAATCAGCTGATGATGCACAGTAAAAACCTTGTTTCTCTGCTCACTGCAAATACAAGACAACACTCTGGGATAGTAGTAGTCCTGGTGTTAGATTAAAACTCTAAAATTTCAACACATATCCAGTTGAACCGCCTCTGCATGTGACTAAAACCATCTGTCCCTGCATTCTCGCCTTTTAACACAGCAGCCTGACAATGAGATAATTAAAAATGGATTATCATTGTTCAAGATTGTTAGACAGTGGTACAATCTTGCATAATGAAGCAAATGGTGATGGGTGATGTCACTGAAACTATGTCAATGTTTTATACAGTCTATGATAATTACTTTAACATATGCCAGAATAACCTGAGCATAAATACAGCCAATCCAAATGAGCCAATTACCCATTATCATCCCACTAATCTAAATGATACACTGATATTGTTATCTGATGCAAAGGTTATGCAGAGGGCAGATGATACGATATCAGACTGGGGGGAGCTTAATTTAGAGCTGTGATTAAAACACCTACAGCAGACGTGTCCAGCTCCACTTTAGATAACAGAAAATAATTGGTCCGTCTTGTCAATCAGGCTCTTCCTGTCCCCTTCCAGTCCAATATCTTTTCTAATTAAAATATAACACAAATGGCATTTTTGCAGCATCTGCACTTTCCATCTCTCTGAAGCACCTTTTGAACAAACCTCCCAGTAATGAGTTGAATATCAATTTTCCACCATGGTTCCTTTCACATTGTCTATTGTCATCCCAGTGTCCTTTGCTCCAAAAGGAGGTATCTCCCCATCTGATTCAATTAGAGGAAGGTGGTCTGACTGCTGTGTAGCAGTGGTTAAAAAGAAAACAACAAGCAAAAATAATAGCTTATCTGTGTTTTAAATCTGATTACATTACCATTTAGTAAGAAGTACAGTCTGAAGACAGGCTGTTGGTTGTAGAGAGGTATGGATATGACACTAAAATTATAAAAAAAGTTTCCAGACTAAAAAGATAGGGTTCAGATTTCTGTGAGTCAAAATCAGGGAGGTGAGTTCATGACTGAGCTTTGGCTGTGTCCTATGTTTTTCACCCCTGCGTCAGCTTACATGAGTCAACTCACTTTCCAATGTTTGAAACTCTATTCTTTGACCAAAGTAGAGGTTTTAGTCAGGTACTGAGCAGAAGTTTGAAGTAGCTTGACTCACAGCCCTTAAACTACCCCAGAGAGCATTGAAGAGTCATAGATTTTTAATGCAGACCTGGTGTTAAGCTGATTACACACCACACGGTTTTAGGATGGATTTAGGGTTCCATTTGCCACTCCACCAATTGGGGGTCGTAGTCTGATTCAAAGCTTGTCACAGCTAATGCTTTGTCCAAATAATAATCTCAATACAACTATTTAACTGCTTCATTCTGAGTCAGAGCCTTCCCAATCTGGAATTGCAAAGGTTAAACATGTTGATATTTCAAGGTTGAACTTCTTCTGGCAGAGTACCTGAAGATAACCAATAAGAGGAGCAGAGTGGTAGTAGTCATCAGTGGGATGTTGAAAAATCACAGACATGGCTTTAAGAGTAGAGAATAAGCTACACCTTTGACAGTAAAGATATATTCTTTTATTCTTCTATTCTGTACAGTCTTCTCAGCAAGAATTTCTTCCTTATTATTTTCAGATTTTATGTTTTTGCTGCAAAACAGATGGCAAGCGACCATCTGATTGTCAATTATCCTCTGAGTTTGTTTCTTAGTTTCTGTGAGATCTTGTGTCTGACATCACCACTACAGACGTTAAGTGTGTGTGGTCTAGCAGTCTTCAGGAATCAATTCTTTTGTGGGTTAAGAAGATTGTAATGTCAAAATTCGGTCTAAACTACTCCAAGTTTTTGGTCTCCCATGGTTTAAAAATCTGTTAAATCTCAAAGTCATGGAGTGTTTGACTAGCAAAAGTTGCTTTGGAGAGGAGGAATATTTGGCTGCTAGTAGACACCTTATTAAACAGCAACCAATGCAACGACCAATACCCAGTTCAAAAAAACATAAGCTTAAATCTACTGATCTGACTCAGAAAGATCGAGAACTCTGAGTAAAAATCTTGCACATTTGTAAACAAATGCAAAATCAACATCCTGCCATGCAGAGGACAATGCTGAAGTTTGACTAAAAAGGCACAAGTCCTGTAGTATTTATAAAATAAACATTAACAGCAGCAGCTACTGAAAAAGCAGTGATGCAGAGCGTCAGACTGAACAGAGTTAAGTTTCACTTTTGTTTGCTTATAGACATGCTTTCCTTGGCTAATACCCACAGGACCTCCAGAATGCTTAAACGCTGACAGCCAGCGTGCTTCTGCTTCCCTAATGCTTTACTTTGAGGCCTTAAATGTCAACAAATAAAATCCCAAAGGTCTGTGTTTCTCAGAGATGGTAATGATACACTTTAAACCTAAAACACACAAACAACGTGTTTGTCTCCCCTCCATTAATGAGCAGAGTCTGAAGCAGATGTTTGATAGACCTGTCAGGTTTTATACGGTCCTGTCAGCGTATTTTTGCCTCCTGCAAAGACTCAGTGGGTCTCTAAGTTCCCCTAAAATACTGTGTTTCAGCACACATGCATAAACACACTTATAAACAAATATACACACTACATTGCTTACATGTGACCAACGTCCTGCTGCTTTATTCTGCTGGGCTCAGCTCTCCAGCTAATGGTCACTGCAGAGTTAATTGCAACCATCCATCTCATTTTACACTGAAAATACAACAGCAGCGTACTTCTACATTCCTAAACACGCACATTTTGTTTTCTTCACCCCCTGAGATGGGTCTGTTATTCATTTAACTTCAACCAAACTTTTTCCATGAGTCTGAGTTTGTTTATGGGAAGAGCTGCCTGGAAGAAACAGCATCCACAGGGACTTCACTCTGACTGTTCTAACTGTTGAACATTAACTTTCAGAGCTGAGAAAACGGCTCTTAACCTCTGCTCCTTCAACAGTTTACACCAAAAATTATGCTTTGGCTGGACACAATAGTTTCATTTAGAGGTAGGAGCCAATTTTCTACGGAGCCTTCACCACCTGTCTTCATAAACAGTCCCCTCACTGTCATTTCTGTTACTCCCATTGTGTCCTGAAGTCCACAGAAGACATCATTACCAGAGAGCTGATGACCACGCTCACGTCTTCTCTGGGAGGATTGTTAGTGTCAGGTTTTCACTCTGATGGTGGGCCAAATTAACTCAGAGATGAATCAAGCTTTCAGTTCCGTTAGCACACAGAGAGTCTAATTGGATCATCTGCATGACTCAGAGGCAGCCTGGTTTGATCACATGGGATGAAGGTGAATAAAGCAGCAAGTCTTAGATATGGTGGTGATATGGCTTTTCTTTGTGCTGATTGGTTGATCAATTTGTTCCCAAGAGGACTGATGGTTTTTGTCGAACAAGAGCCTTTAATGTTTGACCGCTTTCCTTGTCAGTAGCCATTGCTGTCTATTAATGGTTAACAATTAATCAATTACACAACAGAGTCAGACTAATAACTTTAAAAGGTTGCCAACACAACATGAGTCACGACTTCTTTTTTAGTCTGTTAATATTGAAGTATACATCGTCCAAAAACGGATACTGTCTTTATTTTATATTAAAGCAGAACAGCTGGTCAGACCAAAGCAGCAATCTGAAGTCAGTTCCAAAAGCTACAGTTCTGCATATGGCCACAAGGGGCTGACTCCAAAAGTCGCAGATATCCCCATCAAGCCTCATGTTAAGAAATATATTCTTTATTTTAATGAGTTATTTCTTGTTTAAATAAAGGTTAAAATAACTTTTTTTAGATGTACAGCAAAATTGAATATGTAGACAGCCTTGTCTGAAAACAGGTTGAATCCATGAAGTTTGCTTGTTTATATATTAAGTCATAAATCATATTTTTTATAACTTATCCATTTTGATTGTATTAGCACTAAAAGTGATAAATAGATTTACATAATGGGGGCAAGGCTGTTGACATTAGCAGGCGTGATGTAGCTGTTTGCCAGGAGGCTTAGGGCTCCCAGCTCCATCTATTTGTTAATAAGTTCGGTTGAGCCAGTATTTGGCTTCAAAACCCCTTGAAGGAACCTATGGGTGATGTCACAGGGATTTCATACATGTTTTAAACAGACTATGGTTAGATATATACACCCACTGGCTTTGAAACATTTCGATTGCCTTTTTTTCCAAAATTTTCACAAGTTTAGACTTATTAAAAGAAGACCTATTGGTGGATTACATCAATGGCGCAAATAGTTGGTTTAAGTGTTTTTCTAACTGAAAGAGGTGTGTGAATGTGACACTAAGACTGGGGTCAATGGTTTTCATAACCTGTACATCAAAGCCTTTGTAAAAGAACTGAGGAAGAAAAACCCTTTTTAGTCTGGGTTTCAAATTATTGCGTAAGAAGACTCGGATTTCGCTTGGACTGGGAAAAAAATCTCAAATAAAACTCCCTTTTTTGGTGTAATAAAGGTTCATCATGGTTTAAGCATCTAGTGAAAATGAGCCTGGGAATAACTTCACATTTCATAAAAGTGAAAAGTTAATCTCATCTGGAAATTCACACAAATCTCTCAGACATATTGAGCTCTACACTTGTGTGGTGTCATATCGTGAGATGCTGTAACCGTTGAATATGGAAACAAACATCTGTGCTTCTCCAGAAACTATGAAAACCTTTTGAAAGTGGACAGCGAGTTCCACCCGTTTCCTGTTATTCACATGCTGTATCACACTTCTCTAAATGAGAAGACAAAAAGAGAAGGATTACTAATGTATTTACATGTGAAAGTTAAGTAGATAAAAATCTTTTTAAATATTATGTGTAAGGCTGCAGAGAATGTATCATCTAAGAACTAAGATTCAAAGGGAGAATTATTCAAGATTTAAATGATAATGAGATTTTTGAAGAGGAGGGTTTAAGAGCACTTTAAAGCAAGTGGTTTGTCTTATTGGCATTTAAAGAAGATCTTGAATACTCTCACTGTGACAGCTGTCTTCCTCATTGAGGGATTTTTAGCGTTAATTTCCAGAGAATTAACACCTCATTTTGGACTTTCTTTGGTTCAGGATAAATTTCTACAAGGGTCTGCATTCTGGGACTTTACGTCAACAGTTTTAGGACAAAAGTTGTACCAAGATCAAAAGAAACCAACACAGCTCCCTGGAAAGCACTGGGTATTGTTGCTGCTATTTGTTCCGCAACTTAATTGCGATAATCATGAAAAAGTATGTCCAGCTCCAGCTTGAATGCTCCGGTAAGCATTCAGCTAATTAAGGACTATTTGCCCAATGATGCTGATGAAGGAGAAAATCACAGAGGAGACACATTTTCAACACGACCCGCAGAGAGAGTGAGACGGTGCGGTGTTGACCATGAGAACGGTCTGGTGAGCTTTCACCAAACGAAAAAACACGATCCTGGCCAACAAAGGCTGCTACATAAAAGATGATGTTGTCTTCCCAGGGGTCTGTGTAAGCTGTGGGTCAAAAAGGCCTGACAGCATTATTCAGCCATCTTAAGAGTAGGCTGAAACCATGTCACAACACAATCACAAGAATGCAGACGGGCCAATGTGCAACGGCAGCAGCCGGGCAGCTTGCACTGGCTCTCAAGTGATGCAGAAGAGAAGAGGGAGAGCTGGGAGAGTGGTGGCGATAACATGCCTGAGAGGGGGGAGGAAGGAGGAGGTGTAACAGGGAAGAGGAATGGGAAGAGAAGGAGGAGTAGTTAGGAGAAAATTAAAACTAGGACTAAAGGAAAGATTAGCAAGAAGTGGGAAGCAGTGGAAGAAATATGGGGACAAATCCAGGTCCCCCTGGCCCACTCTAATGTCTCCACATTACCCTGTGAACACATCCACGCATGTTGTTTATGGCCAATTAGGCACACATAAAGGCAGGGGGCTGGAACTCAGCTGGGGGCTCACATAGTCTGCTGGTTACATCTAGGCCACTCTCTCTCCACTTCTTTTCCTATTTGTTGAATCCACCGGAGCAGTGTGTGTGTGTGTGTGTGTGTGTGTGTGTGTGTGTGTGCGTGTGTGTCTGTGAGTGGGGGGGTTCATTCGGTACCCAGGACCAAAGGATGTCAAGCAGAGCCTGCAGCAAACAAGGCCATCCCAGCACCTTTCATCTTCTGCACTTTCTTCATCCATAGCAAACACACGCACACACACCAGACACACACACAATAAAACGGCACAGTAAAGGCTGAAGGCTCAAAGCATGTATGCTGAGGGGATGTTGTAAATGAATGCACATACATTCACAGCAAACGAAGCTCGGCTGCTTTTCAACATCTCTTTTTTCTGTGAATCCAATAACATGGCTTTACTTGAAGAATTTCATCCTGGTCTAGTTCAGTTTGCATTTTTTCTTGAGCACCACAAAGTGGTCTTGGTGCAAGAACTGGAAACTAATTTAACAAAAACAACAAAGTGTTGTAGTTTATTAAAAATACAAACAAAAGATAAACAAAACTTAGCTTTCACAGCTATGCTAACCTGAACAGTAATTTAATTCTGAATGTTTAAAACATCAAAGACAATATTTTCTTGCGAGGTGTAAACTCTCGATACTTTTTCTTCAACTTTTTACTTTCTTTTCTAACAGAAATCTGTAGACTGCTTGTTTTTTTTTTTAGCCAACTCGTGTGTCTGTAGCCTAGCTCACTGCTGCTAACTAGCTAAGAGGCAGAGTTGTAGGGGTAAGACTACGCACTCAACTTACACAATATTGGGCTTGTATGACAGATCAAATTTTACCACTTTTTTCAGATAACTTTATAATGACATATAGAGATGGGGTAGCAGGGTTTCTATCTTGGTTTTGATGGTAATACTAATGTAAACTTTAGCATAACTGGCAGCTAATGTAACTGGAATGGGTGTTTTAGCTGCTTGCAAACTAGCTGGCTGTGGTTTAAACTTCACTTTGTAGCTAAATTTTCATAAAGTTAGCTCAAGTAAACTTATTCACATGGAAACCAATATGTGACATCACCAAGACAGCATCCTTGCTTTAGACTATGTTAACTTGGTTAACCAACATTATGACAACAACCCAAAGGCTGGAAAATAAGAAAAAATGTTCCCAGATGATTAAAAATATATGTATTTTTGTTGTTGTTGTTTTTGTTCTTAGTTAACAAGACAATGAAGAGACAACAATGCTTGTGGTGGTCCATGAGAGATTTAAAATCCATGATATTTTACCCTGTGTGCATATAATCTATCAAAGTATAAAAAATGCATTTATGCAACAGGCGACATGCATTTTGTCACACATTGTGATGGTCATTCTGGTATGAAAAGCTCATCTATTCTCATCCCACAAATGTATGTTCCCTACAAATATGGTATGGTATGGTATGGAATTTTTAAAAACAGAAATAGACTTTCAGACACTATAAGATATATTACGAAAAAGCATTGTTACACCAAAGAAACAATCAACCAAGCGCAACATTTTTTTTTTATTTTTGTGCAAAGCTTGTGCTCTTTCAGCTATTAACTTGTCCGATCATAGCAAGGCAGCCTTGGATTGTTATAATTATTAAAGCTCACAAGGTTGGTGTCGCTTTTGGCGCCCCCTGTGGTGGTATCTTTGATTAATTTGTCCTTTAAATGTGTGATGAACTCATCTTTTATCAGTCAAATGTTTTGTTTATCAAAATTCTCTGCTTTTAAAAAGGAAAATTTCTGTTTCAACAGCCTTAAGTTGATAACTGTACCTAACACCTGCCCCACAGTGATGGTTTCATGCTTCAAAAACAACACAGTAAAATAATCAGTCATTATCCTGATGGTCTCTTAGCTCAATGAGAGCCATCAGTTTAAAGTCTGTTTCATAATCAGCTTAAACCTCCTCACAGGAGCTTTGGGACGATAGTATGAGTACTTGGACTTCAGCTTGTTCGTTTATGACGGTCAAAGAGTTAAACATGTCCAGGGACAAGAGGGGAACACTGTGATAAGACTACAGTCTGTGTGTGGTTTTCATCTTATCATGAGTGATTTTCCAACACAGGAACACTGTGGAACATGAGAGCATCGAATCAGGATTCAATGTGTGTGTTTTTCCAGTAATCACAGGCGCTCAGAAGGCAGTAGTACGAGGTTTACACACAATGACCCCATTATGTCAGCAGTGCCGTTAACTCTAGATAAATGTGCTACCAGGGAACTTATTGGAAGATCAGAGTATCAGAAGAGGGAACTGACGGTGCAAAGAAAATGTTTCTCAGAGTGTGCTTGATGAGATCTGAGAAAAGCGGAAATTTACTCATAGGAGAAAAGCAACACTGCAGAGATTGTTGCCCACTCACAACACTTTACCTCAAGGAGGTGGTCAAAATGTGAGCAAACTCTGGTCCAGGACGTGACCCTCTCTGCTGCTGACGCAACACACACCGGCTTGAGTAAACACAGACTTGTACAGAGGGGGGTTGCAACCAAATAAGACTGATTTAAAGCTTGTACAAATATGGAAATGCAAACAAAAAAGGGGAGTTCAGGGAAAACTGGGCTGGTATTGTGTGATGAGGGGAAAACATCTGCAAACGGTTGACTAGAGGCCACGTCATTGGGAAAAGAAAGCTTTCAAGTTGTGTGCTTGAAGTTGTATCCATGCACACACACACACATACAAAATGCTGCAGATGTAGATAAACCCTCCAATGTTCGATTCTTAACAAACAGAAGTACTTTCCTGGCCTCTCATGAGAGAAGGACACTTGGGTTTTATATTAGTTCAAGGAGGAGAAAATAATCCTCCTCCTCCCTATCTAACCCATGCACACACACACAAATACCAAAATAAACAAATATGCCAGAACAAAGTAGCCTATCTGCATCTGTGCATCTTGTAATTCCATCTACAAAGAGCTGTGTCTGAATGCACTTGCACACGAGGTATGTGTACACAAACAATGAACCCACATGCTCACACACAGGTGGAAACGTGTGCCTCAGCGGAGAAACTCACCCTCCAGCTAGTGCCCCGACCACAGGGGGAATGCAGGGAGAAAACTGCCGTGAATGCAAAAAGATTGTTCCCCCTTTTTATTCACATCCTTCCTTTTCCTCCCCTCTTCTCACCCGATCACTTACTTCCTGCAGTGACCGCCTGAGGGGGAGAAAGACCTGACATTGTATGGCTTAATCAGCTTTTTTATCACCAACTGAAAAATAAGCTTCTCTGCTGGGCTCTGAAGTCTCTACCTGACGTTTCTTTGTCTCCCTGTGATTCTGTGAAACACAAGATTTCCTGGATGCAGCACAGAGGTCAGTAGAGGTCACCATGCTGATTTTAATCCCGCAGGAGAGGGGGTGTGTGTGTGTTTGCTTAAGGGGACAGAAAATAAGGGATGGCTTAGAGGGAAGAAATTGATACTGGAGCTAGTAGTAAGCAAGATTTACATTTGTCAACACCAGGTCAGCAAGTTGTCACTCAATTATTGAAGCGGAAAGTTTAAACAAAGAAATGTTGAAGCTTTATTCTTAATTCTGTAGATTAATTTCTTTTTTAATTGCTGTGGTACTAAAACAGTCATCTATTTGCTTAATTTTCACGATTATAGTAGAAGAGGTCAAATACTACTGCTTACTTACTTTAATACTTTCCCTAATCTCATCATTCAATGTATTTTTATCTATTCACACATTTATTAAATGATCTTTAATGTGTCTGTATATCGAAGCTTTTCGCTTTATTATTCTTGTCTTTGGCCTTTGGTTTGAGTTTACTCCACATGACATTTGTAATTGTTTGTTTCTGGACTGAGGATGGCAACAGGTGGTTTATTCACTTATGAATCCTATTATGTTATTTCTTAATCTCCGCCCTGATTGGTGTGCTTTAATACTGTTTATTGGTTTCAATAAGCCTCATGTTTACAGGAAGTTGAGCGTAGGAGTCGTAGACGTGTAGTCATGGAAAATGTGGTGCATTAAAGTTCTGCTTTGGTATCATTAAGCTAAGAGGTCGTGGCATGATGTTTTGGTTAGTCCACTTGCAGCGATGCTTATATCACTCCATCAAAATGTGAGTAAATGTGTGAGAAGGACGTGTGTGTGTGGTGTTTCTGGGCAGTGAAAGTACACCAGACGTTAAACTGGTCTCCACGTAATTATAATGTTCCAAACCTGCACGTTACCCTGTTATTACAATTACCTTAAGTAACCCTAAGTAAAACTCAGTGTAAGTCTAAAGAATGTAAAACTAGCAAAACAAACATGTCAGAACATGGATCTTTAAGTTCATTATTTCTCGTGTAGCAGTGTGGACCTGCTTCAATGCCTACGAACATTGACAGACCAGCATCATCTGCCTCAGCTGCATTAACTTGCACAATATATCAATATCCAGCAGGCCCGCCGGCTCACTCCCCCGCATAAACAGACTGAAGACAACACTGAGTTCATGCTCCAAACACCCGCCGCTGACATTTGCACAGCATCCACAGAGGAGAGGAAGAGCACAAATGCTCCAGCTCTGCGGGAGCGCTTGCAGATTGTAAGCCTTTTCTTAAGACTTTGTTCATCTTCCGTTTCTTTCTTCTGGCACAGCGGGTGGCCATTTTCCTGGCTCAGACCGAAGGTTGTTTGGCACACCTGGTTCGTAGCAGGAGACGGCGGGGGAGCGAGGGGTGGAGGGAGGTCACAGTGCTTGCAGCCAGCCAGGAGGCGCCGGCTTAACGGCAGCATTCTATTCAGATGGACACCTGGATCACTGCTCATTACTGCTGTAAGGGGATTTTCAGGTCCGGATACAAGCTCACCTATTTCTGGAGCTTTGTCCTGTTAGTGTGTGTGTGTGGGTGGGTCTCTATGAGTGTGTGTGTGTGTGTGTGTGTGATCATGTGTTTGTTAAATGTGGCAGTTGAGTTTGTAAAATGGTGCTTAAAAGTTTTGGATCTTGAATTTTGTATTTCATTTAAAATAGACGTGCCCTGTGCTGATTCAGAAATATCCTTAAATAGTGTATTTGTCCTTGTTGTGTATTAATATCGATTCTGCTAAAAAGCAAAGGACATCATGATTCATAACTTAACTAAAATAGCTTTCAGCAACACATTACTGTCCTGTGAGAGCTTGGAGACATGGCATTTAAAGTGGACCATCTCACAGAAATCAGATAAATCATTTCAGTTCTATTGTCAGCTGTCTTAGATACTTGATTCTGATTGGTCAAAATCTTCTCTGCAGCAAACCTGACACCAGCAATAGATTACAAACACGTATCAAATCCATTTGACATCATTTCTATGTAACTTTTCGCTACAAAGTCACTCAAACCATAAGCAGCATAGCAACAGAGTTTAAACTCATGACAGTTTATGTGTATCAAAATCTTCTCTATGAAGCCAAAAGATTCAAAACTCCCCCTACTGGCTAGCTGCAGTATAAGTCATGAGCCTTCCCTTTTTGGTTCTAACACGTCACACAATAAAATCCAACTACTGATAAATTTCCAAATAATTTTTTGAGTTTAAAAAGATAATTAATAATACCCGAGTTTACAAATGTGGGCTGTTGTAGGGGTTTGTACTGCTTTAAAATGGCACGAGCGTCTGTTCTGCTCTGGGATAAACCAACCTGAGAGATCTTCAGCGTTTTAAGGGTAAGCTGAACATGTGGTTTGGTTAGCGGCAAAGGTGTGACATCAGTATTTTGTCTCGACATGCTTTGCCTGCACCCGCCCCAGATGAGGCAATATTTTGGCTTTACATTTCTTAACGGGAGGATATGAAGAAACTACAACTGAGCAATCACGGAGGGTATTTCTTCTACATCTATTAAATTATCTTTAAACCAATACCTTTGTACCGTAGCTGGTAATAAGTCTTATGATGTAGAATGAGCTGGTGTTTAAGCTGTATGTCAGGGTCTTGTTCACCCTGCTGGTGTAATTTGCATAACCAGCTGCTCACATCACCCTTTACTCGTCTATTTGTGATTGTTTCATTGTTTTGAGTCCAAACTGAACTTTTTTAATGTGTTTTCTGTTTCAACAGGGAACAATTTGGAAAAGTTGCTGCAGCTGTCAACTGATCCAGAAGAACTACTAGAGTAAATTTTATGTTGTAGCAAACTAGCGGAGTTAGAATTTACTGCGATCCTGGTGATGTTTAAAACAAACAGTCTAATCAGCTTTCTGCACTTTCTGTTGCAGTTTAAAGACTCTTTGGATTAAACTGCTTCTTAAGCTTCTATTTAGAAAACATTTTTTTCTAGATAGCATCCCCTGTGCTTACAAGATACTGCTGGATTACACACACACACATACACACACACATAACTGTGACCATTAAACAGACTTGCTTTAAGACAGAACAGATGTATCTCAGGTGATTATTTTTAGTCTACACAGTGAAGCAGGTGGGCCTCAGCAATGGATGGATAAACACAGTGACAAGCCTTCCAACTGAAACTGTCAGACTCTGAATTTATCCCCAAGCACCTAAATAATCATTTTGATAAGTCATCAATTACTCACACACACACACACACACACATACACATACACATACAGAGTTAGCAGACACACTCACAGGGCCAAGAAGCCCTGAAGACTTGTATTACTCTGCTGAAGGGGACTCTAACCACGAGAGGCTGCAGTGTCTGGCCTCTCACTGCAGCACTCTCAGCTGTCAGGCCAATCTTTTCTAGGGCTGTGCACCACTCAGTACGGTGTCACTTGATTCAGATTGGGCTGTTTATTACAGAGCCTTGATGCTTTCTTTCAATCCAGTGCCAGGCAGAACTCTTGTTACAGCCTTTGAGTTTTAACTTTGAATCCATTGTGTATTGGTTTCCCACGATGGTGAAGAGAAGTCATTGAAGATATTAAAACTAAATAACTGTTCATAACAAAAGATGGTGTACATAGGGATGCCTGCAGATAATAGCTTGCCAAACTGTGAGGGGATTAACTGTCAAAAATTCCCAAATGCTATCTAAACAATGTGACTAAGACAAATTGTAAAGTAGCTCCAGATTCAAATTGACCGGACATTTCAGTGAGGAAACCCAATGTCAACACGTGGAAATTGAGCTCAGAATTTCAACACTGAATTTCGTCGTATCTGACTGAGCTGAGGTTGGATAAGGTCAATGTCTTCTTTGTGATGGTGTTTCAGCGTAAATTGTGACCATGTTAACCCAGGATTTGGGCCTATTCATGCATCTCCAGAAAATGTCTTCAGCTTTTCATTGAGGAAATCTTGAGTGGATATATTTTGACATTAAAATAAAAGATAAACTGAGGTACACGTGTACACATGTCTCAACAGCTGTTGTAACCATCAAACACAGACAGCCACTAGCTCATAGGGTCCCTCTTTAAAGTTGAACAATATTTGCTCTCAAACTGTCATGACCCCAAAAGAACTCTGTAGAACCTGAGTCCAGAGCTGGGGTATTGATTCTGACAACCGACCAAAAAACAATCCAGCATTTTAAAGCTGATAACAGTTTTAATCCATTATTCAACGCTTGCTAACACATCTGGGAGGATACAGCAAAAATGCTGCTTTAGTTGGCAAAATGTGTATGAATAATTTTTTAATGACTGAATTATGTGTATGCCACATACAGAGGCTCCAGCCCTCGAAGCTGACAGTCAAGCTTTGATTCGAACTTCTGCTCTGTTTTTCAATTTCTGCCTATATTCATCTTTTTTTTCCTCTAAAAAATGCATAAAAGCCTAAATATAAAAATAAATAAATAAATAGATTTAAAAAAATTAAGACTTTTTCATCTTTATTATTTACTGGATAAATAATTCTAGCTGGCTAGTAAGCTAAAGCTAGCCACATGTAAGTTAGCATCCTAGTCACCCCATGAAACGGCCTCATTCAGTATTTTTACACGTTGAAATATAAGTTTAGAGAGTTTTTGAAAATGGAAATACCTTTGTGGAAACTTGATGCAACAACAAAAAAATGAGAAGACATGAACATCCAAGGAAAACTGAACCATCAAACAGCCAGCACTGGAAAAGAAGCTAGCAGCAAGCCCCGAAGCTCAACATCTTATTATGACAGAGCTTAACAAAAGCTGCTAATAGGAGGATCTGTTTTAATTGGACTGCCTTGCCACCTTGTGGCCCCGGAGTCTCCGCACATTGATGTGAATTACTTTTACAGGCATGTGTTTGTTTTGGAATTAAATGGATATTGGATTGAAACATATTTTCTTTGTTCAAGACAACTTTTTTGGGACACAAATCGCCAAGGAAAGGTATTTATCAGTACAGTTACGTAGCGACACAGTTTGAAACATGAGATCAAGCAAACATTGTAGTAGCTGGCTTAATGTAGCACTATCGGCAGCTGAATGCTCTGACGTATAGTAGTGCGTAACGTTAGTAAGTCCTGGTTAGCTCTGTCCTGCCAGTCATCTACCAAGCAGAGCTAACGTAACCTCACTCGTCATTTTATTGATTGACTCTCAAGTTTGGACAGACCACTGCAGAATAACTACTTCATGGGCTGGAATGGACATTATCACAAGCAGATTCGCCCTTTTAGCCTTTAGCTTGTGCTCTATCTCTCTCCCGCTAAGCTTTCTCCTGCTCTTCTGTCCTTTTTCCATCTGACAGTTAGGCTCCTTTGTCCACCATCACTACAAAATTAATCACAGAAATTGTTATCAGCAGAGAAAAAACACAGATCTCTCTTCTCACTACTAAAGCTTTGTTAACTGATGTGGCGTTGTCATAGAGACCTCAACTGCCGTACATCAATTCGGTCCTTCTCGACCCGATTGGGCAGCTAAGAAATGCATTTTAAAATAACCTATAACCTGTAATATTAGTGCTGATAATTTTAAAGTGTGGATTACAATGAGGTATATATCTGGAAGGGAGACTTTTTCATGATCACTCAGAAACTCCTCAAAGCCCCTTAAATGTTGATTCATTATCAGTTTGAGAGGACATGTTGCATGAAACACTCATGTAGACATAATAAAGCAGCTAAAAAACAAAAACTGTAGAGATTCAAATGACGAAAAGTGAGTTGCCTTGGGTTCTTCAGCTGCTGATGATTTGAATAAGCTCTTGTCTTTATACAGATTAAGGCTGAATATATATTACATCCCCATTTCTTTTAGGCAAAAGCTCTCATTAAGCTGCAGAGACATGCCTCTGCTAAAAATTCAGCAGACAGGGGAAAGGGCAAACCTCCTGCTTCCCCAGCCTGTCTCTAAATGCATATTTCTCTTTGATGTATGTAATGGCGTGAAGACCAGAAGACGATGAGGGACACAGCAGGCACAGAGCTCCTCTGATGCCCTCTTTGTTTGTTTGGCTGTGCTCCTTCTGCACCCTGCTTCCAGTATTTTGTTACTGCACGCCAAGTTCTAACCTTAGTGAACGTAGAGGACAAAGCAACAAAGTGTGCATGCAGAAAAGACACACACCCCTCCCTGTTGCTTCAGGCCCACATTTTTGTGGTTGCGATTCCCTGCTATCCATCCTTTTCATGCTGGAGCCAATGAGGCAGCAACACAGGCGTGCAGGCGACTCAGTGAGCCATGACATCACAGAATTACAAATAGGAAGCTGTTTGAAAATGACTCTCATCTTCATCCTGCTGAGGACTTTTGGAGGAGAATGAACTACCTACTGGCGGGGCGCTGCTGGAATATGCAAGCAGCACCCTGGCAACTCTGGCAGGGTTTGCAGGTATCCATAGAGGGGGCTGCCTTAAAAAATGTGTGTGATCAAACTGTTATTGTCTCTTGTTTCACTCTGGCTTGGCAGTGGGTGCACACACACAGAGAGGGGGAAGGTGGGGAGTCTGCTTTCTTGTTGTTGGCAGTTGAGAAAAACGGTGCCCATTCACAGTGTGGGCATTGAAGTACTCAGAGGGCTGGAGCAGACCCCCGTTTTTGTCTGCATTCTCTTACACTGACTGCTTTTTCAGAGCCGCCCCGTCTGTACACAAGAACACAAGCAAACTGACAACGACACACTCAACTCCGTGCATTTCATGCTTCATAGAAACATATATCAAAACATGTCGGGTGTATTGTTGCACTTTTTACATCTGTAAACCTGGACAAAGCGCAGGCTCGGGATGTGTCAGGCTGTGCTGGCAGCATGAAAGTGAGCCTCCAGGAGGAGGAGAAGCTGTCTGGAAAACTGCCAGCAGGCTTGAGACAGTGAAAACTGCAGAAACAATAGAAAATCACAAAACAGACACAACGCTACGGGCATGGACGTAGAGGGATATAATGAAAGTAAGCAGGATGCGTACGATAAAACAACTTTATAAATGGTCTCCACCCACTAATGCAATTAATATTCTGCAGCACTGATATGACAAAGAGGGTGTGGTGGAATACAACTTTTCCTCAGACTGTGACCCCGAGGCAAGAACTTTGCATAGCTCAGCTGAACAACAGGCGAGCAAAGTCACACTGACATTCATTTGAACGAGCATCAAAAAGAAGCAGTGAGTCAGGGAGAGCTGAGAGCACGAGGGCAAACAACCCGCTCTGTCCTCTGACGCCTCAGTTATCACGCAGCACATCACCTCCAGGTACGAGAGGCACGAGGGTGACAGCAGGCTCGAAAGTGAGAACGACAACGGGACTTAGCCGTGTCACATGCCGCGGCTGAAACCCATCTGCGCGCGCCGGCCAATTCCCTCCCCCTTTTTCCTTCTCCTCCTCTGCCTTACTTGCCTTGAGTGGGTACAGATGTGTGACGCTCCCACTCTGGAGCCATCATTGGACCCACCGGGCTCAACAAAGGCTGGCACACATGCTCGGAGAGCTCCTGGCCCAAAGTGTCACTACACAGAGTCACATCATTTCCAGGCGATTGTGTGAGGGTGATGGAGGTGCTTACAGCTGAGCGTGGGACATTTTATCCTTCAGGATGACCCGACAGACGGCAATTTAACAGCTCACATAACACACAAATACGTGGCCCCGAGAAGTCATACGAAATACACGCTCAGAGGCTTATCAACATAATTAGAGCTGAAACAATGAGACAATCAATGGAAATTTATTGCAGAGCATTTTCCAAACAGAGCTATCAGAGAGGATTAAGAGTTTAGCTTCTTTCAGTGAAGTTTACAGTTTTTTAATGAAACTGTTTATAAAAAATGCAAGGATAGTAGTCAATAGCAACAGATGTGCAGTGTAATTTTTCAGCATAAAAGTCAGAAAATGTGATGGACAAAGCTGCTTTATTGCAAAGTTTCAACCATGTTTCATACCATATGGTTAATCTAAACTAAAAAAAACTATGTGCAGAGAATATATACACAGGTATCTCAAGAATTAGGCAGTTTTATCTTCTTTTAAGTGATTTGTGGGTGGAGGGTAGTCATTTTTTTAAGATTAAGATCTGAAGCAAAGAGAAGATGAATAGAAAACCATCTGAAGAGTATTTTATATGAAGAAAAAGTCACGTAAATGTACTGGTTTCAGCATCCTTAGAAGAAAAACTGTATATTTTGTCATTTTTAAGGAATAATCACAACAGGTACAAAATCAATAGAAAACATTTTGTAAACCCTATGCAAAGATGTCACAAGAAACACAGATTTTAGCTTTTTTGTTGCACACTTTTGCAGTTTTCTTGTTGTTTTTGATAGAAAGCATACAGTTTTTTGGTACACGATGGTTGTCGGAATAGAAAAAGCTACTTATACAGACTGGATTTTGAATTTTTGGAAAAGTCTGATAAGCATTTTGCACGATTTTTGACATCTGCACTGACTTTACTTCGTCCAAAATTGGACAAATTCATACAAGGTTACCCATGAAATATGTTAGGAGAAAAGCTCAGCGTATCCTGCAGCCTGGCTCTAGTATCTAGTACTACAGCTCTCCCTCGGTCACATCACGAGAAGTTCCATCCCATTGTTTCCTCTGAGCACACTTTCCTCTTCTCAGTCTGATTGATTATAGGTTATTAGACTCCCATGTAATCTCTCAGACAGACAGCGGAAACATTCAAGTTATCTTTAGTCCTGCCACTGTTCTCCAAAGGCAGTGCATGGGTAAATTTAGACAACTGATATGATTGAGAGGGATTTATTTTGTCTGTTTGACAGGAGCTGGGCAAACAAGCGTCCCACTTCTGCTGTAGAGAGAACAGCTCTGCTGTTTGATAGATTCAAATAAGCTGGAAATGAAATGCGATAGCCTAACATTTGCATGTGTTTTCTTTTTATTAATCTGAATGTGTTGTTTGTGGTTTTGGCAGCATGGAAACTCACATTCAAATGAATTCAACTTTGAGACTCCACTTACAGCAGGCATGTGGAGGAATGTGAGTAATCAGATCATTTGGTCCCTTTATAGTTAAAACATGATTCATCTTGCACAACATCTGTCCTGACATAACCCCAAATTACACTTCCTGATTCTCTCCAAAACCTCAGTGTTCATTTCCCATAATCCCACCACGTGTATGGCTATAGCACTCGAGGCTACTTCATGTCAACAGTCCAAACATGCAGCAGTCATGTCCCCTCTGCAGGGTCTCTGTCACACATCCTTACCTCTTTGACTTTCTCTCTGCGCTCGTTGGTCTTGGGGTCGCTGGGTTTGCCGTTGTCCCTCCCCAAAGGTGCTTTGAGAAGACAGCTTTTGAACTTCTGGTAACTGAAAGTATCCGAGTTGGCACCGCGGTCAGGAGTGGTCGCTTTTTCCGAGCCTGAGGGGTCCGTTCTGGACCTGGGTAGAGTCAAATCCTCCTGCGCTTTCCCCCCAGCGAGTCTCTCCTCGGTGGCCTCATGAGAGACGGGCGGTTTGCGGCTCAGACTCTTCAGTTTGGAGCTGTTGGTCTCTCCTTTGGCTGGGGTCATGCCCCTCGGACCGTGCTCCTGCTCCTTGGGTCTTTTTAGGTGCTCCCTGGCATCGTTCTCGGACCCGGAGCCCACAGTGACAGGCTGGGTGTCGGTCTTGGATAGAAAAATGCGTTTTAGTCGGACAGAGTCGGGCAAAAAGAAAAGGGCCCCGAAACACAGCGTTACCAAACCCGAGAGAAAGAGCAGAAAGACGAATTTCTGGGACAGGCGCAGACCCATGCCCGATGCCGACACACCGGGCAACTTTCGGAAAACCATTGAAACTTTTCTTGAGACGTCGCCTTACAGTGTTTTTCTCCGAGACTGCGCCGTGTTTGGACAGTCTCCTCTTCCTCTCTACACCGAGCGGCTTCTCTGCTGCCTGGGGGCAATGTTTAAAAAAATAGATATGCTGGGTTTTAAACACACCCCCGTGACACTTCCAGAGGAGCATAAACAGCCTGCCAGAGCTGTCTTTATCTCGCTATCGATTGGATTTGCATACGAGAAGGTTAGGCCTGCCTACATCTACAGTTTAGCAATCATTTGGCAACACAACTCCGGAGCTTTGAGGTTTCCAGCTACACAACGCAATCTGTGACATCAATACGCAGCAGGATTGGGTAAAAAATGTAAATCATACATCAACACGGGGGTTTGGGGGCTGACAGATAAATGGCACTGGCGTTCACTGGAGCACTAAGCTATATTCAAGAATAACAGGATTACTAGAGCACACGCCAGGCTAACAAATAATGCACTTTAATTAAAGGAGCTAATGACACGTCTCGCAGTTAGTGGACAAAGTTGTGTCTCGCTGCATCATTCCACGCCGTGCATATTGATATTAACACACTGCCCTGCGATTCAGAACCTCCAGCGTGCAGCCGAGCATCGTTTCCTTGTTCCCGTTAAACCGAACCCACGTTGCTGCGTTAGAAGATCCGGGTATCACATTTACGAGAATCAAACGCAGTGTTTGTGTGCGTCTATCCTGTACAGCTGGTGGACGGAAACGCGTGTGCATGCATGTCGTCTATCTGTCAATCGCGCTCCTCCAGGAAAGCCTTCCTCTCCTCTGCTCTCCACTGGCGTCAACACGCCGGGCGAAACAAATCGCTGGATGACATTAAAAGAAGGCGGGTTTTGTCCCATGCGAAGTTATCCTTGCCCCCCGATGATCCAAATCCAGGAAATACAAAACAAATCCAAATCCCAGTCCGACGCCGGTTTCCTCAACAAAGACGAGACAACAGCACCGCGGCGTCGTCGCTCCGGTGCCCGCCGCCGTCTCTCCGTCTCTCCGCCTGCCTGCCTGCCTACAGTGCCTCGCTCTCTCGCCTGTAGCGCGCGCTTGTGTCGCCGTGCCGTGGACGTCCGCCTGCGTAAGAACAGCAAGAGGAGAGGGGCTGGAAATGTAACATAAAGTGCGGGCAGGGCGAGGAGATGAGATGAGAAGAGAAGAGAAGAAGAGAGGAGGGGGGAGAGGCGAAACGGTCCGCTGCTCGACAATCCAGTGGGCAGGTCGGGTTTCTTGATGGATATTCAGACCGGCTTATCAAAACACTGTTAAGCCGTTTGGACAAAAGGAGAGTAGGTCTGAACGGATTTGAGTAACGTTAGAAAAATCATCCACACCCCCTGGGGGAAAATGAGGTTGTTAATCCGGGAAAGCTTTCAGAGGGGGATATTATCTGTTTTAAATACCTCCATAGTCACATGAAGCTCTTAATAAACTAGGCCTATAGTTTATGTAAATAGTGTATTAAGGGTTAAAGTTGAGCTTATTGAGTATTTGTAGGGTTAGGGTTGCTGTTAGGATCATATGGAGGAGAAAAATAAACTATCTAACACAATTTCTATTATTTGAAACCATTTAAGATTTCATCCACATATTTCACTTTAAGCACACTGTTTTTTTGTTGGTAGAACCAAAGGTGAGAACCCAAGTGATAAAATTGTGCCACTTCATGTCATACTATACTGTATCTATCAGGATTCACAGCGTATCATATTATAATGTATTGTGCCATGTCCTATTCCACTGTATTACATTATGTCAGATTAATTTTCTTTGGTTTATATCATAATGTAAAGTCACGTATTGTATCAAATCTTATTGTACCAGATTCAACGGAACACATCCTGTTGTATGGTATCAAATTCATCATATCCCATTACCCCGAGATTCTGGGATTTGTTTGTAGGCTATCTAGTTCTTAGTCTGTTGCTTAACTGTCATTGTTTAAGTAGAAACTTGGCAAATATTAGCTCAAATCTGTACACTCAAAGATAAACATACTTATTATGAGGAGCCAAACTTGTCCTTAAGCAAACCATAACAAACATTGAAAAGCATTGTCTGAATAATTCAAGAGTGTTGCATCTAGACAAAGTATTCTTTTTATCATTATCATTAAACACATGTCTCGATGCGGTTTGGAAAAAATGGTCTCCAAGGACTCAGAAATATCTCAAAGTAGAACTTTCGGTCATCAAAGTACCTCTTGGAAGTCTAAACTCTGACCTGGGGCTAAATCCCCATGAGGGACAACAAAGAGAAGAAGGATTACACCTTTGTAGATTCCAGTTGGCCTGCTCCCACAAATCCATACAGCACTGTGTTAACATAAGCCAAATCATGTTTTGCATATGGCTGATTTGGAATTTTCTAGAACATTCTCCAAATATCAACACTGATTCCTCAAAATCTTATAAATCGGATGTCTATGTATGGTTGCTGAATCTCTAAGAGGGAAAATTTGGACACCTCAAAGGTTTATTTATCAGCTTTTTTTCCAAGGCTTTTGGCCAAATAGTACTGTCTTCATCAGCAGATGGACTTTGCACAGTTGTCATGGAGACATATCTGCTGACATGGAGGCTGAGTTTAGCTTTCAGGATTTCAGATCCATCTCCATTACAGAGCAGACTCGTGGTTCTGATAAAGACTGTGGGATGTAAGTGGGGGGAGCTGGTAGTGAAGCATGAGTTTGGATTGCTGTCAAGCTGTTTCTGGGGGAAAGAATAAATTAAAGTGCTGGATTTCAAGTTTACTGCTCAGTCAAGTGTCCTATATTGAAATTAATGTTGATTTTGCTGTTGGCTTTACTGTTCCTGAAGTATGTTTGTGCCACAGACTGTATGATAAATGAGTGTTGTCTCTGTGTCGTCACTTAATTTGTTTCAAAGAATTTTTTGGTCATTGAAAAAATAACAGGACAGTCAATGATAAACCAGACCTTTATTATGTGCTGCTATTGCCACATTAATTGGTGAGTTACTTCTTTTCCTGTGTTAGTTTTGTGCAACTCTTGAAACACAAGTTATGATCATCTGACTCTGTGGTGCATTCTTTCTCGCAGGAAACCAGCATATTTACCAAGATATAATGAGGTAAACAAGTTGAGATCTCAAGAAAACAACTGAAAATTACTTGTTATCACAGAATGAAGGAGTGAATCTAATTTATGGATGCATGTTTGCCCGAGGTGCCTATGTTTTAGTGCACTAAAACTTTAGAAAAGCATGTTTACATAAGCAAAATCGAAGTAAAAGTGTAAACACAGTGTTTTTTTAAGACTTAATAGGACAGATTGTTCCACAAGTTGGCCATTACTGAAGAGCCTGCACAGCACAATTCAACTAATGCACCTGAAAGCAAGAATGAGAAAATAAAGGTCTGATCCTTTACAGTATTGGTCTTTAATTACACGCTGACCTCCACCCCTAATGGCTTCTGCAGCTCCTCTGAGACCTGGTGGGTTATTGTCATTCTGCGGTCTCAAAGATGCCTCCAGGAATCCCTGCAATCAACAATGACCATCAGTGTCATTGACATTCCTGACAATGACTGTGAGGTTTGATGAACTCTAAATGAACTTTAAGCACAGATACTTATTGCTCTCCTCATCTGTCTTCTTTTCGCTTGTATGAATAATCCCTTCAATATAAAAGTGTGTGTTTGTGCAAGTAATAAGGCCCCCTTACCATCTGACACATAAAACTCCTCGGGCTGTTTTTCTACTCATCATCAGTCGCCTATGGGTGCATGAGCTAATTTTAAGGTAATTTGTACTGCATATGACCCCACATTTGTACTCTTAGGCCTTCTCCCGCAGCAAACTTAATTGAGTCAGACTGGTTGTCGGTGATTTTCGAGAACAGAGGGGGGCAAAGACGACGGAACTGTTGAATTAGCCTTTTTATTTTGTGATCCAAGAGCATTTCCTCTGAGAGTCGGCAAATCTATGAAGCATTTTGTGGGCTTCATCACTGACAAAAGGACAGTTTGTAGTAAGAGACAGGGGCTTTGTGATGGCTCAGAGCCTTAACAAAATGATGATGCTTTAATATTGTGTATTTCATCACTCCATGCACTACAATACACACTTTCTGATGCACCTGTACAATCTGATGTAATCTCAGTCAACTGGTGTGCAATAAAGACATGGTTTCAGTGATGTACATTTTTGACCTTGTCATCATGCTGTGAAATTAATTATTGAAGCTTTTTCTTGGGGTTATAGCTTCTAGTTTCGCTGACCAACCTGTGTTGGCTCACACCCCAGCAGCTCTGTCAAATTCAGGTGTAGGCCTACCCCTTGACTTTTACGCGTCATATCAATCATCTTAATTTTCTTTTTCAATGCAATTCATGCAACAGTTCTTACTCTTTATCACCTGTTCCGCAATCTACAGTGCTAATAATCTCAACCATTAGCACATTATTTTAGCCTTTTAATCTTTCATTTGCTACTTCATGCTAAGTGTCACGATTATTGATGAATTATTCAAGCTATTTTTCAACAGTGACTTTTTGGATCTTTTTAAACCTTTTATCCATGTAACAGATCAGACCCAGATATATATATATATATATATATATATATATATATATATATATATATATATATATATATATATATATATATATATATATATATATATATATATATATATATATATATATATATATATATATATATATAAAGTTCATTGAACAAGGTTTTTTACTCAACAGTTCACTGGTCATACACAACAAGTTGGTCAGTGAAAACAGAAACATCCATCTAGAGCTATTTGCACAAAACCAAAACCCAACAATTTTAAGTGAAGTTCAGAAAAGGGGCACCCAAACACAAGAAAAACAAGACTGAATCTCACGAATACTAGGATGATAATCCATGGAGAGTTGTTGAGTGCACACCAGACTAACTGAAACTTGGTAAAGGCGGAAACTAAACAATGGAAGGCAGTTATACTAGACAAAATTAAAAATCACCAGGATTACAAAACAAAGCAGCAAGTGAAAAAAATACTATTACCTTACTATTATACCTTGTACTATTTGTTGCCAGCTGTTTAAACTGTAATCTAAACTAGTGATAATAGCTATTAAGTTCTGTAAGCTAGCTCTTTTTTATGTGCCATTAACATTTTAGCAAACTGCCTAAACTGTTGTCATTTTAGTGTTGTCTATCATTTTTATTTCAGCTGACTGTCATCATGTTTTCAATTTATTGTGGCTAACTACTCTTTAAAAAATAACTTTTAGCTGTTAAAATTGTTGTCCAGTCTTTCTATGCAAATTACTGCCTTAACTTTACACATAAATGTTTCAACAGTTAGGGTTACCCAACTGTTATCTATTAGCAACTAGTTTTAGCTTAATCTGTTGATATCAGCTATTCGTATTTAACTGTTATCTATACATTTTCTGCCGACAGTTTCAGTTCATCGACTGGTGTTAGTTAATAGTTACAACTCCTACACATTGATTTAAGCAAGCATATTAAAGGGTTGGCCATTATTTCTAGCTCACAGGCTTGACTCTAGCTAACAGTTCTGTCAAACTTTACCTCTACCTTTAGAAAACAATTTACTGTACTGTCCATAATTTTTAGCTAACAGTCATAGCTTTAACCACTGAAGCCATCAGCTCGGGTCTGCTGTTAACTATTTATTTAAGCTAATGGTTTTAGCTGTATGAGTAATGTTAGCTACTGTTTTAACTGTTATCCAGTTTTTAAAAAATCATATGTGTTATCTATAAGCTTATTTCTAGTTCAACGCATTAGCATTGGTTCTAGCTAACAATTTTAAAAGTTACACGTTACCTTTGGTAATCATTTCAATGTTATCCATTACTTTTGGCAAATCACTTCTAGCTAACAGCCTTAACTGTTATTAGTTTCAGCTAAAATTTTCAAACTTACACATTAGCATTAGCTTGCTGTTTACAAAACTCCTTACTGTTTTAACCTTTATTCAGCAAAGCTATGGAAAAAGGTTTAGTTTGAAAGAGTTTATACAAATAATGTAGCTGTTCCAGCTGTAGGCTTTCACTTTAAGCTCCAGTTAGGGACTTGATGGTTTCCTTATTACTTTAATACCCTTAGCAAGGCTGGTAATTCTAATCATTCATTCACAGTGCCTTGAATTGGTTTCATTTTGAATTGAAACAACAGTGGACTTCTTTGGGGTAAAAATAGCCTTTGAGAGTTGTCAAAAATGCAACTAATCTTTGTCCTCATCATCTTTCAGAATCATGGGGTTAGCCAAAAAATGTGGTTCATTACATCAACATTATTAACTGTGAGCAGTAATACTCTTTGTATTGAATTGAAAGTATTGTCGGTGTTGTCGGAGTTGAAACTGACCAAGAAAAAAAAGAGATTATGTAAGAGTAAAATTTATGGCAGAGTTGTTTTATTGGATTGCATTAGATTGCATGTATTTATTTATTGCCCAACTCCTGAAAACAGGAACACTGATAATGTATGTGGCATTTAGAATGAATTTCACCTCATGGATTATTCATACATTTATGCTGATTCAAGCAGCATAAAATACCAACTGCTGCTTTTATAAGACAACTTAATAGACACATCAAGGCGGTGTTTCTTCAAAAGTCCAAGTTATACATGAGTTCAGTTGTTGAGCTCGCGTGAAGCTGCCCCAGCTCGTGACAGCCCAGTTTATCACAGGGATAGATGAGCCAGGCAATTCAGTCTTAGCACTACCAACAAGGAAGGAAGAAGTCAAAGCACAGACATTTCTCAAACCAAATAAATGGCTTATGAAGGTAAAGGCTCTCACAAACGCTGTGTCTTTTTTTAAGTTTGCATTCACCCCCACCACTGAAACAAGCAACTGCGGTCCAAGGTAGAAACATCACATGTGATGACATTCGGCTCTTCATGCTGTCGCAGTAGATCCAAACACACAGCAGACCAGCATCTTCATGTGAACTATGGACTGTACAGCCTATAATCTGAACACACAGAAGTCCTGATCTGAATATAAACAGAATTCAGGAGCATTGAGAGGGAAATCCGCTGCATGTGAAGTTGTTTACATGTGGGTAGTAAGGATGCATCTTTCAGTTGGGCTTTGTTGTCAGAATGGCTTTTGCTTTATCAGTTTGGAAGCTTTTCCACAAACAGAATACATTAGTGAATGAAAGCAATGACCGTGCTGCTGTTTTCTGCTCTTAATTGCAGTGCTGTAATGATCCAAGGAGAGATGCTCTGTAGGAAAATATTCCTCTCAGTTCATTCACCATCTGGAATAACATCACAGACAATCCCAAATTACCAAATGACCAACGTGTCTCTCAGAGTAGTCAGGAAAAAACCTTAAACAGCTGACACTCTTTAAAACATTTTCTGCACAGGGTCACGGATAAATTATATCCCCTGATCCAAAACCATTTCTGCTCTTGTATTCAAAAATTCAATACCCAACTCTAAGTGATGTTTTATTCATTAAATGAGACGCCAGTGAAAAAGTCCATCTCTGTGTTCTGCTCGTTCCAATACATCAAACAGCAGGCAGAGATGTATTGGCTCGTGCCAGCGTGTCCGGATTAATAATGTCACCGAGCCTGCGATTTGTTTCTCTAAGCACCACTGCAAAGCATCCTCTGACATTGGGAATCACGGCCTGGCGGGACTCTTGATGTTGAGTCATAAATATTGGGGGAAGCTATTTTTAGGATGCTGACCTCACTACATGATATGGGAGAAATATTCAATTCATTTCTCTGATTTAATGAGGCTGTGAACTTCCTTTGATGATGGACAACAAATCCAGATGTGTGTGTGAAGATGTAAATTAGAGAATTGCTAACTGTGGTACAGCTCAATGGTTGTACATAGTCCCTGTCTGAATAGATAGATAGATAGATAGATAGATAGATAGATAGATAGATAGATAGATAGATAGATAGATAGATAGATAGATAGATAGATAGATAGATAGATAGATAGATAGATAGATAGATAGATAGATAGATAGATAGATAGATAAGGTTGGTATCATGGCACCAGAAAGTGAACTGAGGTTAGTACCATATTTGTCAAATTTTAAACTATGTAAAATTGTTTGAATCATCAAGACTGACAAAACTCTGATACAGATTTAAATTATTATTATTTTTAATCCTCAGACTTGGAAAAAAACACAAGACATTAAAAAAATAAATTTTAAAAAAGCAAAGATAAAGAAAGGTATATGTTATTACTAGAAGACTTGAGAATAGGTGAACAGGGAGGCAGGTTGTGGTGGCTGAGTGTTCATCCTTTTCATCAAGGACCTCTTGTTTATTTGAAGTATATATTTGTATATTCTGATGTATAAAACTGCTTATACCACAGAAGGTTGTCATTCTTTTGAAGAGTCTTTTGAAGGATGTTGTGCTCCTGTGTAGCAGATACTCTTGTCAAAGGAAACATGACTCACTCATTAAGGGTCATGCTCACCGCTGCTGAAGGCTGGGGTGTCCTCTTGACCTCCTGGGACCAGCTGCTCGACCGATGTACAAAAATGGAGGGTTTCAATTGAGCACCCAAAGCAATTATTTTCAACATGATGTAGCTCAAGAAGAAGTGTACATGTTGCAGTTGATCCTGATGATCAGGATATGATGAGTTTCATACTCAGATGGATAATTAAATTGTTCACCTTTTTTCCAATAAGCTGATCAGTGGGTTCCTGTGTAAAGTCTAACTCCTATGGGGAGCTTAAAGCTGAGTAGAGTAGAGTCAGTGTCATAATTTTCTTAGATGAGAAGAAAAAAGACGTTCAAAACATCCTCTTACCTGACTTGGAATTGACATATTTGTTTGTTTACTACTTAGCTTAAGGGCCTGTGTCCACTGATGATTTTAGCCATGTTTCCACCAAGCAGACCAGTTTGGTTGGCCCGCATTTTGTGGCGTTTCCACTGACTTATCCAGGGACAGATCCCCAAATAACCGAGACAAGCCGTCCCACGTTTTGGCACCCTTCCGTAGGGGTGCCAGACTGAACCCGAAAGTGGAGCTACATGCCAATCACAGAGAGGACAAAATGCTGCATGCCTTCCATCTATGCTCTTTGTTTATTGTGTCATGTTTTTCTTCTTTGTTGGATTTATTAGCGGGGCACACTGTGTTGCACTGCTACAGCATCACGCTATTATTTAACAGCTGCAGCTTTTGGCATCCGGCTTACACGCCCCCTACCGTGAGAGGGCACGGTTTGCTTAACTGTACCAAACTGTGCCAAACTGAACTGAACAGAACCGGATCGCTTGGTGGAAACGCAGCTCTTGTTTGCATTATGACCTCTATTTCAGGGTGCTTCCCACCAGTTCTTTTAGTCACATGGTTAAAAAAGTTGTCAAAACCTAATATTTTTAATTGCTGTATGCTCAATATTTGTGTTTTTCCATTGATATTCTTTGAGGAGAACTTATAATTATGACCAAAAAAAAGTGTCCTGCATCTGCATTAGCAGCAGGTTTAAACTTGAAAATTTTACCCATGCAAAATAGGTCAAGTCACCACTATTGCTGAAAATGTTGACATACTAAGGACAGTCAGGGCATTTTTGGGATGAAAATGCTGAAATTTATTGTTTTTGTACAGGAGTTAGGCACTTACAGAGCAGAAGATGCTGTTGGTGGACACAGGCCCTAAGTTTTTAGTGAGGAATCCACTTGAAACCTGATCATTAGTAGTGTGCTGACTTTTGCTGCCCATCTATCACCATCATTCTACCATCTTCATTAGCTTACCAGTTGAAGAGCATTTAGTTTTTCCTTTTTGTTTGTTTTTTTGTTTGTTGTCATTGTTTTTTTTTTTTTTTTTTGGTTTTGTTTTGCAATGAGAATACTTAGCACTAAAAATGCTAAATTTCATTGGTTATGTACAGGTAATAGGTCCAAATGGCCTAGAGGTCTAGATGGGTTCAAATCTAGCCTGTTACCTGTTTCACACATGTCGTTCCCTACTCTCACCCTGTTTCCTGCTCCCTCCACTGTCCTCTCCTATCTGAAGATGCTTTTAATGGACACAGGCCCTAGTTTTGGGCCCAGTTCTTCAGAACTGCACCACAGCATGAACAGAAAACTGCCCTACTCAGATCAGCCAGAAAATCAGTGGGACAATAACATCAGCATGATGCTCTCGCTGGTGTTATATCTGTCTGTTCCTTTTATAGATGAGACAAGTGGCATGGTGGCCCTCCTCTGGTGACCCATCTCAGCCGGCTTCATAAACAAAACACCTCTCTTGTTGTGTAACAAAATATTTTCAAAGCACATTATCCATCGCTGAAAAATCAGAACGTTTACTTGAGATGAGCACCGATGTAATGGTTCAGGGTTTTTATTGCATAAACACAACAATTAGCCATACATTAGAGGGGGTATATGGGCCATGTAAATGAGAGTGGATGCAATAGCAAACACACCATTAAGCTGATGGAAAAGGGCCACAGAAAGCTGACTCCCTCCCCAGCACTCTGATTAAACGCACCACTCCCACAGTGAAATTAAAAGGGAGAAAGTGGAGGCTGGTGAAGATGACGGTGCATATGGAGTTGTGGAAATGCATGGCTACACAGTGCCATCTGCTGGTCTTTTGTCTGCATTGCAAGCAGAGAACTCTGTAGCCTCTTTTGACTGAAATTCACCTTCACCATCATGTTAAAAGTGACATTTTACAGCAAAACAGGAATAAAACAAACACATAGATGACTTCATGAGGAAAGCTTTCAGGTTCATTTCACTCTGTTCATGTAACATGAAGCATCAGGGAAGGCTATTAAAAATCCGGCATGCATTTTGCATTTGGTTTGAAGCCTCAGATGAATTCATTAAAGCAATAGTTGGACTCAGGGTGGGGTTACACCGACATTTTCTGAAAGTAAAGTATTGTTCCAAAGATGCTTTGTACAAGGAAGTAAAGTAAAGCACAAAGGTTAGGATAAAATGCAATCCAATACAAAACTTTTGCAAAGTGCAGCATCCATTAAAAATTTCCATAGAGCTGAATCACTTCTTTTCTTTTACAGCCAGAGAAAAAACAACAACTTAGGTGAGTTAAGGAAAGGATAAAAGGATAAAATTGTGCTGCTAGGTTTTGTTTAGGTATGTTGTGTTGATTCAGCTTTCTAGATTGACCTTAAAGCAGTGGTCCCTAAAGGGTCAAAGGTCATAAATGTAATTGGATTAGTAAAAAGATAACAGTTTTTGGTTCCACCGGGTTATGTCTTTCTCCGATTTCTGTCATGTCCAGTTCTTAACCAGAGTAACATCGTAGACTGACTCTTTGCTCACAATCAAAACTTGTGCCACTGTTTGCTTGTGATGTTGGTGATCTGTGAATTTAAGCTTGTGTTACAGTTAATTCATCAGGACAAGCTGCAGCTAAACACCCTTTAAATGCAAATATGTAGAGGATTTACAGCCAACAACAACTCTTGTAATTAGAGCCTCATATTAGTCTCTTCAGATGTGAAATGAACTTGGCCGCCTAGAGGCTCGGCTGGAAAACAACAAATTGCAACAACTGCCAACAATTCAGATGAGTGAGTGTTACAAATAGAGGAAATCCATTCCAGGAATATAACAGGGAGGCCAAGATGGTTAAATGGAGACATTGTGGTGCTGTTCAACTGAAATAGAGGAGGGAGAAACAAAGAACCTCATCCTGAGCATACTAAAACAAATCTCACACTCCTCTAGAGGAAGAAAAAAACAACAACATTCAGCTCTTTTTCTGTTGCGGAAGCAGTAAGATCATCTCTGAAAGTGATCTGTAACAAATCCTACACTGTTATTTATGTTATTTCAAGTCCAATTCTGAAAATGTTGCCAAAATAGGAGTTAAAATATCAGCATTAAGACTTCTTCCAAGTTCAGGAGAAAAGCCCTTGAAAAAGAATTATCTGTCATGACATTTTGACACATTTTGCAGATTGTGCTGAATTCTGCAAATCATTTTTAAAAATTATTTCTCATAACTAGAATGTCCGTTTAGTTCTTTGTCATTTTTTTATTTTTATTTTGGTACTGTTTTGGTAAGGACCCCAAAAGATGGGTTGTACCTCAGTCATTTTTTTAAAAATAGATACATAGATAATGGCTTAATTAAAAGATAAGCTGACTGATAATTTAATTAACTGAGAAAGAAAGTAAGCAAGAAAGAAAAACAGAAAAAAGAAAGGACAATAAAAAAAAAAAATAATTTAAAAAAAACGAAAAAAAAAAAAAAAAATTAGAGAAAATTAAAGACAAAAAAAGAAAGAAATGAAAAAAAAAGAAAGAAACAAAAGATGACTGGAGAAAGAGAAAGAATGATTGGATAAAAGTGAGAACAGCAGGCAGTGGAAAAAAAGAAGGAAAGAAATGTTAAAAGCCTGAAAGAGAAAAGAAAAGATTAAATAGAATGAAAGTTAAAATGAAAGAAAGAAAGAAAGAAAGAAAGAAATAAATAAAGAAAGAAAGAAAGAAAGAAAGAAAGAAAGAAAGAAAGAAAGAAAGAAAGAAAGAAAGAAAGGAGGAAAGAAAGAAAGAAAAAATTAAAATCACGAGAAAATTACCTTAGGGGTTTGTGTATTTTCCTATTAATCTCAGTTAAACATCATGCTTGTTTAAATGTTAGACACTAATTGTTATCACTGGTTTAATTCTAATTTTATCCAGAGACCCAAAAAACTCTTATTCCTTTAATTAAATCAAAACTTACCCATTGCTTAGAACTTTGGGTGCAAAAAAGTGCATCCTAAATGAAGATTATTGCTGGTCAAGCAGGGAAATGATTTCATATTCATATCACTTACTCATATTTTCTCTAACTCCTCCGGTGTTTAATCCCAGGTTTTGTTGTCCCCATGCCAGAGTGTCCTTGAGCAAAATCTTGCCTCTCAAGTCTGTGATCAAAGCCAGCTCTTCAGAGATCTACCTCTCAGTCCCATTTATTTTTCTAAACTAGTAAAACAGAAAACTGTTTCATTGAAACAAAAAGTTGACACCTCAGAGATGTGTTGGTGTAGCTGCAAATAGAAGTTCCTCGCTAAAGAGCCTCAGATTTGTATTTCAATACATCTCTGTGATAATTGAACTGTTTGCTTTTCAACCCACAAACCAACATGCAAAGTGTATCACTGCTGAACAATTCCATTCATTTTTAACAGGGTTTACATTTTTGGATGTGAGTCTGAAAGACTCAACCTAAACACATTAAGGCATACAGTTAAAAATGTTCCTCACACTTCCTCATATAGTGTAAGATTCTTCTACACCCACATTTCTAAGATTAGACGCATAAACTGCCTTGTGTTAATATGAGTGTGTACGTCACCAACAAAAGACACATCTTTCCACAATAATGAGACAGAGTCTGAGCTTTGCTATAAAGTAGATCTTTAATCTGGAATATAATATCTGATGTGGTTTCATCTCTTGTTAGTTCTGACTGGTCGTCACTACAGGAGTGGAATGCTGAAAGCTGAAGATTAATCTGGAGGAAAGTGCACACTTTATCATTCAGATTCTGCTTTACATCATCATAATGATACATTTCTAATACATCTGCTTTTTTAATCTGATATATTCCTATTTATGTAGACATGACATTAAAAACATGAAACAAAACAAAATTATTGCGAACAGTTGACAAATGAACAAACACATGAAATAAAACACAAGAAATCAAGATGATGAGAGAAATATAATCACATATTCATCAAGTCATGGCATTCACTGCAGGTAAAAACACCAAACCCCTCCCTGTTAATAAGGCCCATCATTAAATACATTCCTGTTCCCTGTAAAGTGTCACCTGATCACCATGCACCATGTGTCCCAATGCGTTAAAGCCACTTATTGCTGCCTGATGAGGGTGTTTGAGATAAAGGTCCAGCTCTGTTAAAGTGCTTGCTGTGGGGTAAAAGATGGAGGAGGATCAGTAAAGGATGATGATGTAAACTGGGGAAGGGAAGTATAGGTGCTTTTCAACAAAAAGTTCCTGGATTTTTTTTGTTCCAGGAATAAAATGGTTCCACCAAGACCTGACATGCCTTGAGGATTATATAAAGCTGACTAGGCTTAGGTCCACTACCCTGGAACTAAAATTAGACCTTATTCCTGCAGTTGAAAAGCACATACTGTAATTCCTCGAAAAGTTCCAAGTTCCTGGCGAAAGTTCTTGCAGTTAAAAAGCACATCACCACAAGTTGCTGTGGGGCCACTATGTTCATGATGTGTTTGTGTGAAACTTAACAGTATTTATTCTTTATCTGCATGGTGACCGTCAGCCCCGAAGAAGGCTGGTCAAATCTTACAGTAAAGGAGCATACCCATGTTTTTTCTGCAGGTTTTAAGCACATGTAGTTCAAGCCACACAGAAACAAAGTAGTTTTAAAGTGAACTTTAGTGTCTTATATTTCTACTTTCTACCTTTGATTTCTTTTTATTTTACTGTTTTTTACAAGATGCTGTTGTTCAGTACTTTTTAAGTTGGTCTGAATCATTTTTTGGTTGTCAGATTGTTCCAACAGTTCATACTTCCAACACTTTACACTCTTGCAATGATCTTGGGAAGTTCTACAGTCCCCCCCTTGTACTAAAAAGCATCCCAGTGCGCCACGCAGCAGGATATCTTTCAAAGTTACTGTTCTTTTGGAACAAAACCCTCTTCTCACATTGCATCAGACAGCTCAGTGAGCTGCAAGAGGAAGAAGGGGGGATAACACAAAGTCTCCTTTGTTTTCAAACTGTGGGAGACATCGACTTAGTTTGTGATTTCTGTAAGCTTCATGTAATCTTCAGCCAAACTACAAAGTGAAAGTTCTTTGGATCAATTCTCTCAACAATGCTTCTGGATAGGATCTCATAATGGCCAGAAATGACATGAGAGAGACAAACAAAAGCCTGTTTTGACGTAAAAACAGTATTTCATTGTTATTTTAGATAATTGAAATGTTACAGACCAATCAACCTGATCTGAGTTGTACAAGTCAAAGGTCTTACAATGACTGTTTTTGCTGTAGTGAATGAATGGGAACTGTTTCAGAACATGACATGAACAAACACCAGAGACACATTCACATGCGTGAAGATCTATTATAAATGCTTTCTCTTTCCTCCACCCGGGGAACAATTCAACTTTAAGAGCACTACCTTTGAGATTAAAGCTCATAAACTGTACAGACTGTAGTTCACAGAGGTAACTTTAGCCTCTCTCAACCTTAATCTGAATCCCACAGTTTAAAGTTTGGGTGACAAATGTCTTTGGAGTGCAGTTCAAAGTAAACATGAGATGGTTTCAACCCACAATGAAGCTTTCAAACTTCTGTAAAGCACATGAAGTGATGCAATGCACAGGATGCAGATAAAGCACTTGATAATAAAAGCAAGAGACTCAGAAATCTCCGTAAAGGCAAACAAAGAATGATAGAGCAGTTTTTTTAAAAAACACATCAGTTTTGTAAAGCAAAGTAAAGCTGAAGTGAATGCTGGTGATTTACAGTGTTGATGTTTTCAGTCCAACACAGAACAATGCTGAGCTGTAGTGCCAAAATTCAACGACACAAAGGCAAAAATCATGCTGTATGCAGATGATAGAATGATCTATATTTACATTACAGTAAGTTCTTCTGTAGGCTGTATGGCTTCAGATTAAAGTATCAAACATTTCTCTCACAGATGGCAGAGAATGTTTGTCAAAAATATGGGTTTGGTATGAAAAGAGGAAGTATGAAAATAGTGTTACCTTTCCTGCAACAAACTGAAAGTCTTTGGAACAATAAAATAACAATACGGGATGTGGCATGAATTAGAACAAGGAGCTTTTGGTTTTTCATTAACCAATCACACTGCCAAGCTGAGCTGACTCTTTTATCAGTTTTGATATGAAAAACACGAACAATGCACGAACAATGTCTTCCCATTCACACAGTAACTTGTGCAGAAATTGGAGTGTTAAAGAAATTTATGCTGCAACCCTCCTGAAATGTACTGATTGGTCTATGCAGAGCGGTTACAGACAAAAACAGTGGGTGCAGAGTAATGGAAGCCAAATCGGTGAGCAGAATAGTGGAAGAATATATAAAACAAAGTCATTTCAAAGTAAAAAACTAATAAATATTGCATATTTCATCTATTATTTCATGATATCAACAGAAACAGGGGTTAATTCTGTATAAAATCATGCAAACACAAAGCCAGGATAACAATGGTATCAGTGGGGGCAGAATAGTTTAAGAGCACAGCTACATGTGCTTAGAGGTGAAAAGTTTTCTATCAGTCAGCTTAATTAAGTAGCTTAGACTTTTTGTTTGTTGGTTTTTGTTTGTTTTTGGATTGGCCTGTTAATGTATTTCCATGGCATGGGGTGGTTAAACCCAGTCACTGCAATTTTTTGGGAAGAACATCATAGAACTAATACAGTGTCTAAACATCTTTAAAAAGCAAGAATAAAACGCATATTCTTTTAGGATTGGGGAAAGTTTTACATGCTGTTTAATATTTAAGGAAGCTCTCTCTATTTGAACCCATCCTTGTTGACATTTTCATCACAGCTCTGCCCTCGACATCGTGCCACACACGCTGACATTTCAGAAAGTCGATTCAATTTGGAGCACACAGGGAAATGAGGTGCTCTAAAGTTTGACCCTCCAACTTCTCTCAGCTGCAATTATGCTTTTTGAAATTGGGGAGCAGGAAAAGTGTCAGAGGTAAAGAGAGGACTAAACACACCTGACAAGAGCGCATGTGTGCACATAGAAAATAGCCTCTTACCCTTCCTAGAGCAACCAAAGAGCTTTTACAGCAGCTTACAGGAAAAGGAGGAGAATGAACGACCCTGTGGTGACTTTGCTTGTTTATCTCAGCTGTAATGTGAGATCTGAAGGGACGAGGAGGGGATTCAGTGGTCACTTATGGTGAGAAGAGAGTAGAACAGTGAATCAATTAGCCTACTTAAAGAGATGGGCTGTTTCAGAGGTCGAGCCGGCTTTCATTCTATGGGAAGCTCTTTGGCCTGCAGGGAGATTAGAAATAAAGCGGCGTGATAATAGCTTGGGCTCATGAATACTTTTGGGTTCATAATCTGGTCACAGGCTGTGGCGCTTTGCTTTCCTGGAAACAAAACAAAAATAACATTTTCTGTAGAAATGTTTGGATATGCAAAGGAATATTTTGTTATTTCCCAATCCAGTGAGCTGTTGCCACTGTGGAAAAGATGAATTGGTTTAACACTGTATCATACACACTGTACAACATTATACAGTACAGCGAATGACCAACATCTAAATTACGTTTTCATGCACGCAGATGGTTTTCAGAATATCTCAGTGTGCAAAAAACATCTGTTCTGTGAGTGTTTGTTTGAATGCCCGTGTTGGCTTTTAGCTTGACTTCTGCCTCAGTTCGTCGCGTGTTAATAAGATTACAAGTTCCTGGTTTTAAAGGGTATTCATAAATATAGGATATTATCACTATTTTACATATTTTACATTTCTGTTCTGCATAGAATAACTTTTTTTTGCCATGACATGCCCAAAGTGTACACGCCAAACTTCACTCTGTGTCCCTTATATGCTGGACAGTGAAGTGGAACACAAATACTTCTTATAAAGGCCATAAGGAGACAGATGAAGAAGACAGTGAGTACTCATCATGTTAATCTACATAAAGCTGTGTGAAGGTGACTAGAGTGAGTTTTAAAGGGAGATCTACAGCTGAGGTAAAACATTTAACATACTAACGTGAACCTAAAGGGGATCAAGCATCATCACTGACATCAAAACATCTGTGCTGCATCCCTCAGATTCACTACGTCCATGTCCCTGTCACAGTCTGTAACTGTGAAACTTAACACACTCAGCTTCCGACCGTCATCCACTAAACACTGGAAAACAATATCTATTTGTACCCTGAAATCAAACCATAAAAATGCACCAAGTGAAAAAGTTGAACATAAAATAAGGCCAAATATTTCAGATAGCTACAGTCTAAGAGTTTGAACATCCAGTAGTTTCAAGTGGCAGAATAAAAGAAGATAAAAGCCTTAAAATGTTTTGATTTGTTGATTTTACGTAGGGCAATACGTCCAGCATCTCTCAGAGAGTGAGGCTTTGAAGAGAGAAAAAAGTCAAATGTATGAAATCATTAAGAGAGAAAAAAATGATCTAAAAACTGAAGTAAAAACAACTATATCTGACACTTGAACAGTCCAAACCTTTGGTAATGCATAGTTCTCTCCTGAATGTCTTAAACCATCGCAGATAGCAGCAGCTGCTGTTTCATTCCTGTCTGGAAAAATAAAGAGCAATGACGATAACAAACTAATGGCTCTTTTGTCTCTTCTTACACTTCTTTCACTTTCTGGTTTGTACAGCATCAGCAGTTTTGGCTTGTTTGGTTTCTGTCCCACATCAATAAGTCTGTCTAACCCTCCAACTCCTGTGAATCAAGGCAGGAAGGGTTCATCCTCATCCTCGTCAGCGCTAGGACCGGGATCACTCAGACACCTCATCAACTTCTGCTGGTCTCTGTCTGCGTCCGCCTCGCCGGGCTTTTTAGGTCTGCTGGGTGCTGAGGGAGGCTTCATCATCAGGCCTTGGTCCTCGTCCTCTTTCTGCTGCCGCTGCTGCTGACCGGCGCGTCTGAACTCATCCATCAAGTTGACGGAGTCTGGAGACTGGGGGGAGGCCAGGTCTACATGGATGGTGGGGACGCTGTCAGTATCTGGCTTCATGCTGTAGGCTTGAGGGTCTACAAGGGGGTAAGAGCAAAGCTAGTTAGCTTCAGCAAGGTGCTAACATCAATGTGTCATCCCACCAGGGAGCAAGGAGAGGAGATAAACAAATATAAGAGGGACCACTGAACAAACTGGACCACAGGAGGCTGCAAGGCTTCAAAATATTTCACAACACAATAATAAATGTGCAAAATATGCCACAATGCACATCATGCTATAATAACAACAACCAGTTTAGTTCAAACCTGGAAACACAGGCTGGTACCTCAAACATGTCATGCTTGACTCTGGAAACAGCAAGACGTTAGCAGCCACATCACCTGACTTTGTTTTTGCAATCATGTCCGCCCCCTCGTTAGTGATGACCAGTTAATGAATGTTAACAAGCACAATGATTGACACATGCATGTTAGGCTCTGCTGGTTATCCTCTACACTCGCTACATACCTGGGAAGAGTTTGCTTCCTTTCTGCGTCTGAGCAGGTTTGAAATCAGTATCTTTGCCTAAAATAAAAACCACACACTGGTTTACATGCCAGCTGGCACGTGCAGATATATTTCCATCAGAGGGGGAAATATCTGAGGCTGCAGGTGTGAAAAGTAGCAGTGCTCTCTACAATGTCAATGTCTGGTTCCTACAGGTGCCATTAGTGACAGGGTGAGCTTTGTCCCGGTCTGTCTCGTGGTACCTTTCAGTTAAATGGTGGCAAATATTGAGAGCTGAGAGCGATGTGTTTACCTGAGGCCAGTCTGGCTCTGCACATGGTCGGGGAGTCAGGAGGAGCAGCAGGCACCGTCAGGTAGTTATTCATGTCTTTAATCTACGGAAACACAGGAGTTTAGTTTGCATAAAATGAAAATGCAACAGCTTTATGATCTTACTCGCTTGAATGTTTAATATCACCAAAATATTAGTGTGAAGAAAATTCTATCAAATAAAACTGTCAGTTATTTTTCAATTCCTATCAAAAAATACTTTCCAATGTAAAGAAAAAGAAATGAGAAAAAAGTAATGTTAGTCACATTCTGAGAAAAAAAGGGTCAAATTTGCAATAGAAAATATTTTGAAAAAAATGTGAGAAAAACAGTGGGAAATTTGTAAAAATAGTGGCTTATTGATAAAAAAGGAAAAAAAAACATTGACAAAAAAGTTGCTTAATTCTTTAGAAAAAACTGCAATTTTGTGAGAAAACTGCAAATTTATGAAATAAAGGCAGCAAATCTTCCAAGACAAACAGAAGCAAGTTTGTGAGTTAAAGAAGATGCAAATTTTTGAAAGTCAGTAACTAATGGTAAAAGGACTGCATGTTAGAGAAGAAATGAAGCAAATTTTCGATTAAAGAAAAAAATTACGATGTTTGTGAAAATTTTTTTAACCTTGTGGGAAAAAAAGTAACAAAGATCTGAAGTAAGTGGCAAATTAAAAAAAAAGTTTAGAATGGGCAAGAAAAAAATTAAAAAATATTGAAAAAGTTAAACTTGGGGAAACAAGAAGCAAATTTTAAAGAAAAACTGCAAAATGGTAGGGTAAAAGGAAAAACTGCAAATGTTTTGATTTAAAGTTTGTTTATGTTTGAGAAAAATACAGAATAAAACAAAACAAAAAACTGTATGTACAACAAAAAAAACTGTTTGCTTTAGATTACAACATCCTGGTTACGCCACAGAGAAAAATAGTAAACAGGGGATTTCACACTCACTACAAAAGGTATAACAGCAGGAAACATGTTTTTTTAGCATGTTTTTATCACACTGGCTTATTTAAAGTGAAAAAATGAAAAAGTTGGTTTATAACAACTGCAAATCCTTAACCCGAGCCTTTATGTGTTTTTTGCCTTTCTATGAAGCAGGCCTGTATTAGAGGCAGGCTATTTATTTTATAATTCATTAACCACTTTTTTTCCTTACAAACTTATAAGTTTAATGTTTGAATATTACTCTTCTGTAAATTTATTTTCAAATGGCCCCAATACGCAGTTGTACTATATAGCTAAACTGACTAAATACTGGATCCAACTAATAGAAGTTGTTTATTCAAAATTGATCAGCGTCTCAGAAAAACTTCATTAAACTTTTTGTGATGCTCTGTGGAAATCCTCCAGTGTCTACAGCGGCCCTCAGCACATCCCATTTACCCAAAACAACGGTCTGTTTTCATTATGTAATTGCCGGCTGATGAAATGAAAGTTTGTGCTGCTGTAGGGCCACTCAAGCGTGCGAATAAATCAGCTTCCATTTGTGTCGAGAAAATTAATTGAAGAGACTGAAGGTGGACTCTAATTAGAGCACAAATCATCATTCTGGCTGAATCATTTAACGGTGCTATGAAACGAGAAGAGTCGCTCTGCATCTGTTGGGGATTTTACTCATCTATGACAAACTGCCGCCTGCGATTAAACTTCCTCTTTGTAATAAAGCAGATTGCATAACAATCTCTGTTGCACATCCTGCTTACAGTATTACTAAGTGTCCTATTCAGCAGCAGCTAATCAGAAAATGTGTTTTGTTTAATCAAGCTGAGGCTAGATGTCGAGGATGTTCATCAAAACAACACATCAGGCTGGTTCTTGATGTCAGGAGCCTTTCCATCTCTGAGGCTGATTTTTTTTACCTTCTTCTCCAGCTCAATCATCTTCTGCTTCTTAAGGAGGAGGTCACCAAGGCCATCCTCGTATGGATCGGCCACCAGAGTGTGTCTGTTGTAGGAGCGCAGCTGAGGAGGAAAGGTTATGAAGCTTGATGAAAGCCAAAGACAGAAATCAATCAGTAGCTCTGCTCATATATTAACTAACTCTGGAACGGTCAATACACTTCAGCCTAACGGGAGAGAGGAACTAGCTGGCTCATAATTATAAATCAATGTGAAAAGTGATATTCTCTGAAGTTACACTGCTACAAGACTAATGTCTTCATACAGGCTACATTTGTCTCAAAAAGCAGTGTTACCCTCTGCCGTGTCCTCTGGAGATTACTCCTAAGGATCTTCCTGATCTCCTCCTCTCGGCCTTTAGGCAGCTGGGGCAGAGCTCTCTCTACAGGCTTGGCAGGAGGAGGCTTCTTGGGCTGGATGTTCCTGAGAAAAAAGGGACAACATCGGTACATTTGTCACAAAACACGACAACCAGCAAAATTAAAACTCTCCCCCTTTCCAATATTCCTGTTGTGGTTTGCACTCTAAGCTCTCAGTTTCCCTTTCAGCCACAGCTGAGCAATGATTTCTGAGAAAAGCATCCCTAAAAGCTCACCGCTCACTGCCTGAGTGAGACGCAGCCAGGCACCAGCACAGTGAAGCTTTTAAAAGCTAAAAGCCACATTTTTTCCACACGAGTTGCTGCAGATGATAAACTAAGCTAAGTAAAATGTTGATCACAGGTCAACCAAACATCACCCACAAAAAAGAGTGATAATGTTGCTCCATAACAACTGGACCCAAAAACTAGTTACTGTTTTCATTTCACTTTAAAGGCCTCTGCAAAGCTGTTTTTAGAGCTTGTTTCTACTGCCCCCAGGTGGCCAAAGGGATTAGATATTGTAGATTTAAGGACTTAAGCTTTGACAGTTTGATACTCTGAGTGTGATCTCTGCAGACAGAGAGAGATTTGGATAAGATGACTTACTGCATGGAAACAGTGGAAGGCACAGCAGAAGGCAGCTTGACTCCCCCTCCACTCTCCACCAGCTCAATGGCCTGTTTCATCTCCATCTTGTGGTAGAAAGCGATGAGCTGCGGCTCCTTGGAGCGCTCGCCTGCTATCAGGCACTTCTTTATGTACTTCTTGTTGAAGCGGTTCAGTCTGGGAGGAAGGGAGGAGGATGTTACAGTAGACACACGGCACACAAAGAAAACAAGAGAAAACTCCATCATGGACAAAGAAATCAACATATTTTAACAGTTTTGTGTCAGTTAGCGAAGATTAATCAGTTACCTTTTAGACGAAAAGTTCAAAAATTTCAAAACAACAGTTCCTCTCAGTAATAAAATTAATTTCTGCTCTCAACTGGAACTTCGAAAATGAGGCACTCAGAAAAAATTAGCTCATTTAAGCCCTTTGTACACCAAATGTGCAAATATTTTACGCTATTTTCATTTTCTTGAAACGACTGTTTTTCAATGCAAGCTCTCACACCCTCACAGTTCTTTCGCTGAGAAAATTTGCAGCTTTTATTTTTTCAGACCGATTGATTGTGTTTGTGTCCCACATAGACTGTAAAAGAAATGGACATCATCTTGCTCGGCTCGAAGTGAGGTCACCACAAAAACTGCTCCCTCTGGTGGCTGGCTGCAGTATAAGTCAAAAAAATCAAACTCTCCACTCATTCCAGATAGGTAGTGGTCAAACTTTAAAAAATTAATACACCTCGTACAAATGTTTCTCGTGCCGGATTGTTGTGGTGATTTAAAAATATCATCTGGCTGCCTTGTATTCAAGTCCTCTGTATTCTGAAAAGTTTTCATTAGTTATATGAGGTTAAAAACAAGGTTTTACGTCACGTTTAACAATGATTGACAGCTGCTGTTTTTGCCTATTTTTTCAAGGATAGGAAAATATGTTGGGAGGTAGAGTCAAGAAGTGATTAGACTCTCAAAAGAAACAAAATGATTATTATTTTTGTCATCCGGCTCCACTCAGATTCTCCCAGAATCCCCCAAAATCTACTGGGCGGACTCTGGCTGCACGACTACTGCCAATGGCTGCGCCTGTGACAAAGGTATTTTGGCTTCAAAACTGATAAATGGTAAATGGCGGAGCTATATCTATAAACAGTCCACGGTGTCCCAGCACTTTGTTCTTTACAACAGAAGACACAAAAACTACAAAGATAACGATTACAAAGACACCGCTTAGAGGAGAATAGCTGCAGAGATTGAATACGATGCCTCCAAATTTTTTGCAATCTCGTGTCGTTTATTCACATCGCTGTTGATGTGCAAAAGTCTTGGTAGTGTTGACAACTTTAAATGTCAGAAAACTGGGTAACATACTTGTCTTTCCAGTGGTGGTGTCCATAGTGACCACAAATGTCCTCTATCCCTGTCAGGAGGTGGTCGAGGAACTGTGAGGAAGAAAGCAGGAAGTCACTTTAAAACAGAGACAAACTCAAGATAAAAAAACATCTGGTCTTCTTCTTCTTCTTCTTCTGCAGTGTTTCTGATGCGTTGTATAACAGAATTAGCACGTAATAAAACTGCAGCTTTGGAGGTAAAATGTGGGACGCTTTTATTCTGGAGAAGGAGCTGTAACCAAAGACTTACAGTGTTATTATCTTTAAATACAGGCTCTCTCCAAACACAGAAAAAACCAAACCTATTCTCACAGTTTGGCTTCAAACATTATTACCATCAACAGCAGGTGACAAGCTTCATAATGGAAGTGATGGGAAAAAACAGCCAGCAGCAGCAGCAGCAGTGTGCAGGTGATTGATCGCCCAGTGTTTATTCACAGTGGCAGCACGCCCGCTCAAAGAGGCAGAAAAAACATACTGATGGACTTCTATTTTTCAGACTGCACCAGGCCGCAGGTCGCCCTGCTGTTCTGACTAAGAGTGCAGATGACAGTCTGACAGGCAGCGTTACTATGGGAACAGGTCATTAGGGGGACCACAGAATTTACGTCTGCTTTGTCAGAGGAGACTGATTTATAGAGGCTGAGCGACAGTGTGGGGGCAGGGTGGAGGAGTGCTAACAGTATGAAAAGTTTCTCTGTGGGGTTGATGCTAAAAGGAGGGAGCTGTGTCTTAATCTTAATCTAATTCTGAATTATAGATCTTTCTCCTTTACTGTATGTCTGTTTACACTTCTCTATAAGTTTATTATTCATTATTCAAACGGTGGGTTGCTGCTTCTCCTGACCAGACTTGTTTCTCAAGGGACCTCTGATTCAAATATAATATTGCAGCAGATCAACATTTTTCAGAGAACCTCATTTAATTTTGAGATACTGTCCAAGAGCCTGCAGCTGTTACTGACATATTTAGTTAGCAGTGAAAGTAACATATGAATGCCCGGTGTGTTAACCATTTCTTTTGGTGATCTCTGTAAAAATCAGCCAACAAGTGTGGTCAAACATACCTGTGCCATCAGTACAGGCTTTAGAAATCAACCCTCACCTTTCTCTTAACTGTCTCGTGATATCAGATGATTAGTGGTCCGTTTTCTGCAGAGTTACGTTCTGTGTAAACATCAGCAAACTCTGCTTCTTCTCAAGGTAAACGTTTTTCTTTAGGGGGCAATGTGGGGAAAATATGTCAGAATTTGTTTTATGGGGGGAGATATCAGGATCTGGATCTATCAGTTTTTTTTTTTTCTCATATTCAGACTATTTTGATCTTTAAAGAACATTTTTAACCTGAAACATTTAATTCTTACCCTTCATCTTGAATAATTTTTTATATTCCACTTTCCATTTGTGCATCATTTCATGACTTTAATTTAGTCTTCTATCCTGTAATGTGTTAATTGACTGCTCACATTTTGACATCATGATAAACATGATTAGCTGTAAGAGTTCTTAAGTTTCTGCACATTGTTCAGAGCTTTAGCTTTATACAGGAAGACTTTGTACAGTCCAAATGTAGTTTAGTGAGACGTTAGTAGAAATCTTTGGATTTGTTTGTGCACTTGACAAAAATTCAAACGAGTAATTTCAGTTTCATAATGAATACATTTTTTGATTAAAGCTGGGGCTGTTCAAAAATGGGCCTATGTTGTCATGTTACTCCCGCAACAGTCCTTTAAGGTGATAAAAAATATCTGCAGCATTTTATTACAGGTGGGATTGATATCACACCTTACTGCCGACCAAGATAAATTCAATCACAGCCTCCAAACTGGAGGAGTGACCTGGGAGCACTTTATTTGTAAGAAATAGCCGTCGTACAAATGTGTCCTGAGCCAACTGCTGGCTCTCACTGCTGTTTCACCGTAGAGGACAGACCATTAGGACAGTTTGTTCTTCTAGCCTCCAGCACTGGTGACTTACTGCAAAGCCCAGAAATGGCTCTGTAAGAGTGTGTGTGTGTGTGTGTGTGCATGTGCGTGAGTGTGTGTGTGTGTGTATGTGTCTTTCTGCGCTGTATTGAAAGCTTTTAAAAAATTCAGATACTGCAGGCCATGGCAGTCAATCATGGTTGTCTTTAAGTTTGTTAAACTGTTTGGGAGGGAGGTTTATATAACTTGATGTCTAACCGTGTTACTGTTAAAAAATTGGACAATAAAACTGTCAGTTATTTTTCAATCAGTGGATTGCTGTGACAGCACACTTTTCAGCTTAGGAGATGAAGTATCACCAGACAGCCAGTAGGTGGCGGCAGTGCTCCAAGTTTGACAAACCAAACGACCTCTGAGGCTTTACTGCAAGAGGATCTCACATGTTACATAACCACATCAATTGACAGTCAGATATTTCACTCATTGCCTGTTGTAAAAGTGTCTGTAGCAGTTGGTTGAGAGGAAAAGGTGTGTGTGTACCTGGATGTGGATTTCCTCATTGATTGTGCGTTTGGCTTCCTGTTTCTTCTTCACAGCCAGCAGCTCCACAAGAGGTTTGATGGTCATGCCCTGTAAGAGGGATGAGAGGAGTGAAACATGAGTCAGTGTTTGTCACCTGTTGACTTCCTCATTCACTCATCCTGGGTAAAGAAAAACTGAAACTTGCACTCTTCATTATCTGAAACATCTTTCACACCTCCTGTTTTTTTCTAAATAATTGAGACTATTTAAAGGTAAACCGGGGCTTTTGTGTTTCTGGTTTAACTCACAGAGGTCAAACATTAGCGTCACACTTCCTTTCATGACACATTTTGAAACAGCTGATGAACACACACTGTACGTGTTCACTCATTTCACAACAACCGTGTTGCATTAACTGTAAATCTCGTGCTTGCTTGTGAGGACCAGACCTTTTGGAAAATTACAGAATCAGACTCAAAACACAAAGGAAAACAATTCAGTGTTTCTGTTGTGGCTTTGACAGAGTCTTTGTGAAGGGATGTTCCTGGCAAGAACAAATTCAGCTTCAGGAAAATCCTGATCTGCTTCCGTTATGATGTTGTTTCTAAATATTGGAGTGTTTCCTCACATTCATCTCATGTTGGTTGGCAAACCATGTTGAAATATTTCAGAAATCACAATCAGCCCAAAACCTCTTCAATAATTTTACTTTTCACATTCAAATTTAGGCTTAAACTACACTCAACTGCTGCTTTGTGAAAATCGCCCTTGTGATAAATCACAGTATATATTTTCAAGTCCCTTTTCAACAAGATTAGGAAAAAGATCCCACAACAACCTACTCACTTACTCCAGGAACACACAAGTCAAAGCACTGATCTGATGTTTAACAACAGTCAGATTACAACATTTGTGTGTGTGTATGTGTGTGTTTCTGTCTGTGCTACAAAGCTAAGGAGTATCATTCAGCTCCTTAAAGGGATTACACCCGCCATCTGGTTTACTGTAATAACCTGCAGTGAAGGGAAAAAGATTTCTGCTCTTAAATAGCTCACATCAAACTCATATTGATACCTACATTTAAAAAAAAACACAACAGACACAGTGTCTCCATGTTTAAAATGATCTTAATATCAATATTAAGTGTTAACAATATAAAGTTATGCAGAACATCCAAATCCCACTACAGGTTTATAAGTGCAGCTAAAAACATGTCAGAGTAGAACAAGACATTATTTCATTACATTGTGTTTAGTCGTCCAGTAGTAATGTAATCTCTTAAATCAGTAAGCACAAAGGATCTTTTAGTGCTTGAGAAGACTATTCAGAAATTAAGAACTAATTTTATTCTGGGAATATAAAATAAATCAAAGAATATCATTATTAGCAACAAAACACAGCCCCAGAGAGAGACTCCACTGACTTATTTTACCCCGAAGATGTTGCCTGTACGAGCACGGCACAAAGCATCCTGGAAACACAGTGAGGCTGCGCCACTTTTATAACACTTCTCTCACTCATAGCTTCATTATCATGTACTGAAAGAAAACCGAGGTATCCTGTTGAAGAGGGAGTATCATGCTTACCTAAATTTGAAACAGGATATAAAGAAACAATGCTAGATGTCTGTACATACTGTATTCATATGTTGTAGAAATCCCTGAATCAAAAATTTCTCGAGATTTTTGGGAGAGCTTGACGAGACTAGCTGAAACGATGATGCCATCACAAATGAATCTCCTTATATGGGCCTAAAACACCAAAGTCTTCAAATAGCTCTGCCCCAGACTAGCCTCAAGAGGCCTAGCAAATCAGCGGGAAGGTGGTTTGTGGAGCAGGGAGCCTTAAAGAGACAGCAGCTTAAACAAAGTGTTTCAGACAGAGACTGAAATAAGGGTTCACTGAAACATCAGGGTGAGTAAAAGTAGGAATTTCTTGAGCCATAAATCATGTAACACTACTACAAGGGTACCAAAGGGACAATAGTAAACCAATGAAAAAAAACACAATACCCCCTCTTTAAGTTAACAACCCCTGTGAAGTGTTGGGTTTTATTTAGAATATTGTACATTTAAGATAACAAAGAGCAATCAGAGGGGAAAAGAGTCAGTCACGGGCAGTGAGGCCATCAGTTCTTTAACATTATCGAAGACTGAGCTTAACAACCATGTGGGTAGAAGCCAGAAGGGTGATGTAAGTACTAGGAAGAGTTACACAAATGCTTAGAAACTTCACATTGCTGAATGCGCAGAAAGTCTTCCCATCGAAACACTAATCAAACCTTTTTCCCACTCATCAAACCCAGACTGTGCCCCAGGCCTATAAACTAGGTGGTGGGCGACTTCCATTCTAGATGTTATGGGAATCGTGAGAACTTGGTATAATTTAATTACAGTTCTTACAATAATAAACCACCCCAACGGAAATTTATTTAGTAAACAAGCATATCGAGATATCCAGATCTTTAACTCATCATGATGAACTAAATTGAGGCCATCAATCACAACATAAGTAAGAAAACTGACATGAAACAAAATACCATCCATCTGAAAACTTTATATGAATACAATAGTTGATTTATGAAATTAGTTTTTAATTAGGTGCAAGTGCCAAAGACTTTATCTCTTCATAATAAAAACAAACATGTCTTTTTCACACACTTTCACTGTTCACTGCAGGTGAAAGAGGCCTGCCTCTCCTGCCCTGTCTCCCTCTCAGCACCAGACTGCAGCAGCATGAATAAAACATGTTTCTAATCTAGCCTCTGAGGACAAAAAGAGATGTCTTTGGGGTTGTACTTTAGCCGTTTTCTTTCTGGGTCCAGCTCACTTCCAAGACTCTTCCTGAACTAAGAGATCTGCAACACAGTAACTGTGCAATCACTGCCTGCCTGTCCTTATCTTACCTTCTGTTTTTGTTATCTCCAGACTTCCTCAGAGAGAGGATTCACAAATGTGTTTCTACATAAACTCAATTCATTATTTCCCCTGCGTGTTCTGTGTTTGATGCATGAATTAGCACACCTGTGAGTCTGACTGTCAGTGGACTTCTCAGCTGAAGCTGAAATGACAGTTTGCCGAACCAGTTGGAGCTGTTTACTTTTAAACCCCAAAGGGACAAATACACTAACCACTGAGGAATTACATAATGCTCAACACTGTGTGAGCAGTGGGAACATTATGAAGTCCATTTTATCGAATGGGTTGAATGAAATGGTGCTGTGAGACTATTAATCGGTGTGCATGATGCTTTAAGGAATTTCAAAATGGGGTAATAATCAGCAAAAAGGTGGTTTCTCTTACCTGAACAAAGACAGTGAAGAAGATCACGGTGATGATGGCAGTGAGGAACATCTCTCTCATGGCAAAGTGATCTTTGTCCAGCAGGAAACCAAGGGAGAAGGCGATTGCCCCTCGCAAGCCACCATAGGCGATGATAAACTGGTCCTTGGTTGTCAGCTTGACGATTCGGAACTTGTTGATCATATAAGTCAGACCGACGACACCTGAGGAGGACGATGTAGAGAGAAGGTTGATGTCTGGAATCACCAAACGTCTCCTCTCTATCCTTCCTTGTCATATATGATTAATGTACAAGCTTTAATACAACATAACAAGCTTGAAATCGTAGTTAAACATTAAGCAGAAACAGCAGTGGACTGGAAATAGGAGATTTGTCAATCATTTTAAAGAGTATTATGCAGCAAAGTGGACGCACTGATGCAGAATAACAAACAAGAAAACCAATCACCCTGCCTTTTCTTTGGACTTACAAGCAGGCAATGATGGCCTATAAGTGTTTAAAAGCACTGACATATGTTGTATTTTAATGTCATATGGCCCCTCACTGCAGTCTTGTTTTTATTCTTGCAATTTAATATTCCGTTGTACTAAATGGAAATCAATTTCTGCCCTGGGGACGAAAACAAATTTGGAACACTAGGGCTTGTTTTGGAAAGCAGTTGGCTGTGCTGCAAGAAATATGATTTATGCAAAACAAAACAAACCTGCAAATACTGTGCACTGGCCCTAATTTGGATCTCTTTTTAGAAAGTTCGTAAGAAAGGTGCCACAAGTTGGAACCAAGCCACTTAATTTAACAGCTGTGGGAAAGAGGCGCTCCTAAAACGGCCGTATAACAACAACAACAAACAACACAACTTGGATTGTTTTCCTAAGATCCCTTATCCCTGGGAATCAAGATGTACGTGATCACTGACTTAAACAATGCAGTCATTCATTTTTACTGTCTCTTTCTAAAAACATTAATAACTCCAGAGTGAAAAATTATGGACAGAAGGGCTCGTGACAGCTTGAAGTCAACATGGATATCAATTGCAACGCTCCCTCTTGCATGCTGTTGGCTGTGTGATGAAACATGATGGCAACGTTATCCCCTGTCAGAGGTTCTAGCTCCTCTTTAAAAGAAAAAAAAAGGTCTCAAAGTTCACACAGATATACTCTAGGTGTGAATTTCTCTCACATCAAAGAGCACCAGAATACATTTCTTTCCCTTGAACAGGAGTACTAAGCACTTTGCTTTTTCAAATTACATGTTGGTCTGTAAATTGAATATCTGAGACACTTGGAAAAAATCAGAAGTGAGTGTCACATGCAGTGATATAAGAACTTAACCATTTTTCGAAAACTCTAGTTTAACCTCAAAAACTGATTCCCCCTTGTATAGAGGAGGGTTAAACAACCTCTCAGAAAAAGGAATAAGCAAGAAAAAAGTGCAGAGAAGCTGACCTATGACCCGAGCCACAAGACAGAGGATGACAGTGACGGTGACGAACGTCCAGTTCCAGGCATGAGGGCCGTCCACGGTCGCCACGCCCAGGAAGATGAAGATGAGTGTCTCACTGACGCTGCTCCACATTTTCAGGAAGTACTTGATGGTGGTGTGGGATTTATGGGATATGTTGGCCTCCACGTATGGTTTCATTACTGCACCACATGCTATCAACCTGGACAGAGAGGAAGGAAATGCCTATTTAGCATATTTAATAGGATATTTCTTATTTAGCACACTTCCAAATTACAAGTTCTCTCCATGTTTTGTCAAAAAAGTCAAAAATGCACCTTTGTATGAAATGTTTTTGACTTGATTTTTATGCTTACATAGTGTTTCCCTCTCATCTAGTTCACAACATGTGACACTGAAAAAAAAAGTCTCCATTGTCTGGTGACTACTTCCCTATTTGAGGCTGGTGTCAAGTAGTGGTTTCCTTTAAACACGTGGGACCAGGATTGACCTGTATGTAACCACCTCTCTGTGCATGCTCATATAAGTTTGGCTTTTACAAAGTTTTCACAGAAACGGTGAAAGGAATAATGAATGATATCAAAAAAAGTAATATGACAAATCTTATTTCCGATGTAAGCTGCAAGAGGACAACAACTTGCCTTTGTCCGGTCTTGACTCATAGAGGAGACTCAGTGTTTCATCACCTCCTGTCTGCAACATCAATAACTCGCACCTCCGAGCTGAAAATGGATTTGTATTTTCTGCACGAAGGGCTGATGAGAAACAGCACCTCAGACAACACTGGGGCGTCAATAAATTCAGGTTTGATTTAGGTGCAGTGGGACCAGTATAATTCATTGTATGACTTGTTACAGGGAGAGTAATCTGCTACGTTGCAATGTTGAGTTACTGTCATGAGGAGTGACTGAAATAGATCTGTGCACGGGGAATGTTGGATATAGACCATGACATCTCATCACTGAAGGACGAACTCTATATAAAAAACATGTGAAACACAAGAGGCATCCCTGAAGCAGCTGTAGTGTCCGTCACATAACACAGAGCAGGCATGAAGTGCTACGTTTGTAAAGCCTATATATACATTCATAATGTTTAAATATATTATGCATGAAAATGTTTTTAAAGGATGTCAAAGAAAATACTTGCTGTTTTTTTCATGATTAAAAAGTAATTGTATTAAAATGTAGGTCATATTAAATGTGTGTTTTAGGACATATCAACATAGAAATCTGTGACTAAGAAATGTTGAAAGCTCCACAAATGATCGGTGTTTTCTCTCTGAATGTTAATAAGCATATTCCCTGTTTTTGTCATGCAGCCAGCACGCCATCATCTGCAGCTCTTTGTGTTTATTTCTAATTGGATAAAATTAGCATCCAACTGTTGATTTAATCTCCTTTTTTTCCAAATTCAGATTGAGTGATAATGCAATTTAAAGTCCAGGGTTGAGCCTCCATATTTCAGACAAATAAATCTGTCAATAAACTGCTAAAAATAGAACAAGATCTTCAGGGGACCTGCTGAAATGATGAGGTCATGGTATAAGGATCATCTAACCGGTTTATGACACGTTGGAAGGTTGGAGCTCAAACAGCATGGTCAGGCTGTAGCTCTGTCTCTGACAGGCCTTCAGAGGGCTAGCCAAACTGAGGGAAGTGGAAGCCTTGAAGAGACAGCAGCTAAAACAAAGCTTTCCAGAGAGAAACTGGAAGAGGGGGTTTCTAAAACACCAGTGTGAGAAAACAATAATTTTTTGATCTGTAAATTGTGTAAAGCCACCCCTGGTTGTATCCCTTGTTGTTTTTAAATGTTTGGAAGCTGAAGTCCACAATCAATCACTCATGTAACTTGAGGATCTGAGCTATTCTGCACAAACTGGTGGTGTGAAAGCTCTGATCTGTTAACTCATGAAGCAGCCCCAAGCTAGCTCAAAACCAGAGTAAAAGAAATGTCATTAGCTCAGCAGCCATGAAATAAATATGTGAACAAAATTATCCTCATGGCTGCTCTGAAGGAAAAGTAAAGGATCCTCGTAGCAATTTAAATAGTCCTTAAGATATGAGGTGCTGCAACTCTTGGAACTTAAAATACAGGGACGACATGTAGCATATAAAACACCATTATGGAGTATGAGACCAACTAGTGGCATTAGAGTTTCCCAGCCCTCAAACTTACGCCATGATGCCCGACAGATGGAACATCTCTGCAGACAGGTAAGCCATGTAGCTGTACACGAAGACAAAAAGCGGCTCGATGACACGAGTGTGGGAGGTGAAGCGAGACGTGAAGGCGGACAGGATCCCATATATAGCTCCAACCAGAACACCACCCAACGCAACCACCAGGAAGGAGATGACCCCCAGGAAGCCATCCATCACGGTCACCGTGCCCTGACCTGAATACTCCTCAAAGAGGTGGTACAACACCTAGGAGAGAGGTGGGATAGATATATCTGATTCAGATACAGAAAGAGGTATCTCATGTACAACATAGTGTACAAAAGGAGAATGAAACTTTGATTCTCTAATGTTTTAAAAAGAGGAACACAATAAATGATGGAAGTTCACCAACAACAGATTTGTCTTCTCCAGAGGTCAAACTTTGCATCAATTTTCATTAGTTTCACAGAAGTAGCCTGGCTGCATGTCTTTCACAAACTGGCTGGTGCACTCTGTCAGGGCTGCTCTGCTGGCTCATGTTGTGCAGGGCACACCTTTAATTAACCCTAAGTCTGTCCTGCAGCATTGCAGGTCCAAATACAACCTTGGCCCCTTGCTGAGAGTAACAGGCTGGACAGAAACTCGCTCTCTGTCTTTCTCTTTCTTTCGCTCTATGTCTTTTCCCGTATCAGTGGCAGTATAGAGAAAAAGCTCTGGTGACAGCGCAGTGCCGTCCTGCTCTAGGTCAACGAGCATACAGAATAAGATCATCTTATATTACATTTTCATAGTAAATATTTGGCACAGTGTTGTTTTCGGAAAATGCCGCGCCACCTGAGGCAATGCTAGCTTGAATAGTAACTTTATACTGTGGCTGTTGGAGCAGGCCAGCTAACAGCTGCTGTGCTGAGAGCTGGGGACAATGGTGGTGACAGGAGAGTCAGCAGATCCATGGCTGCTGGTTGACAGCTGAGTCAACCTACTAAATGATAAAAGAACAGTGTTAACTCTTATTGTTTCACTTATTGCATCCATAAAAATAACATCTTAAACTGCTTTTCAATTTTTAAGATGCAGATACCTGTCTACAACATTGGGACGGCATTTCAACCACAGTCACTATATGATCAAGGGTTCTCAATTATTGTTCGATTAATTATCTTATCTACTATTCAAGTTACAGATATGTTAGTTGGTTATGATAAATGCATGCAAATCATCAAACTTGTGTTTTCTCGTGTGATTTTGAATCTTTTTAAGTCATGATTAGGGATGGGTATCGAAGTAGGTACTTTTAAAGGTACCCACCAAATTCCATCTGTAGTACCGAGTACCGATTGACATAAAATCAAACGTTACCATGTTTAGGTACCTAAATGCACCCTTGTGACTCTGAGAGAGTGGAAGAGTAGGCGATTTTCCATACTGGTCATGAACACAGCATTGCAAGTTTATATATTGAAGAATAAAAAAAACTTTCTGCTTTTATTATTTAACAAACACATATCTATTACCACATAACCACACACAAAAGTACCAAAAATTGGTACCATTGAGTACTCGTATCTAGGGATGGGTACCTTTCACATTTGAAACGATACAGTACCGATACCTGGTACCTGGCAATCGGTGCCAGTGCTTAACGGTACCAATTTTCGGTACTTTTTTGTGTTTATGTGGTAAAAATATCAATTTGTTTAATAATTAAATATATATTTTTTTCAACTTAACATATTTATTCTTCAATATATAACCTTGTAGTGCTGTGTTCATGTACAGTCTGGAAAATCTCCTACTCTACCACTCCCTCACAGTCACAAGAATGCGTAAACCTAAACATGGTACCTTTTGATTCTATGTGAACCGGTACCCGATACTTTTGACAGAATTCGGTCGGTACCTATAAAAGTACCTAATTTGGTACCCATCCCTACTCATATCGATTGCCTGGTACCAGGCACTGGTACCTAACCATTTCAAATGTGAAAGGTACCCATCCCTAGTCATGATGGAAGTTTTCTTTTATCTCAGTGGCTAACAGCTTTATAATACCCTGGTGTTTAAATCATGTTACAACCAACACTTTAAAAGTTGCAGGAGAAATTTAATTATTTTTATCATTAAATGGCGTGTGCTGCTGACCTCTTGGCCAGGTTGCCCTTGTAAAAGGGATATTGATCTCAATGGGTCTTTCATCTGGTTAAATAAAGGTTAGGTTCAATGGTTTGAAAACCCAGACCAATACCTAGTCTAGTCTTTAACCAACCTGTCTGTCATATCTGAGCAACAGTGATGATTAAATACGTTGTCACTGAATCAAAACAAAGTCTGATACCCAGCCGCTGTTTCCTGTTTCCTGTTTCTGCTACTCACCACAGTCACTGCATCGTTGAGCAGCGATTCACCAAACACAAGAATGTGCAACAGCTCATTGATGTGGATCTCCTCAAATACAGCCAGCACAGCAACAGGATCTACAGCCGAGATGATGGAGCCGAACAGCAGGCATGGCAGCAGCTCCAGCGAGTGGATTATGTTTGGATTGCCTGGTTGGATCTGACACACGGCATACAGCAGCCCTCCAACGAAGAAGGCGTTCCACAGGGTCCCCACCACGGCAAACATCAGGATGGTGCCCAGGTTCTCCATGAAGGGGCGGATAGGCAGGAAGTAGCCTGCATCCAGGATGATGGGAGGCAGCAGGATGAGGAAGAAGAACTTGGAATTCATCACTGGGGGGACTTTTTCTCCAGCGAGTTTGATGAGGCCACCAACCAGCAGGCCCACTGTGATTAATAGGCAGCTCTCTGGCACAATGCCGGACAGGCGAGGGATCAGATGGAACCCTGGGTAAAAGGATGAAAAACTTAGATTATGTAATCTGTAGAAAAGTTTTCTGGAAATTCACCTGAATGATGTAACTTTTTGTTTTTTTTTTCTGCATGAACGGCAAGATTAACTGGGAATCTACCCACGTGCTTTCCTGTTTCATAAGAAGGCCTGACAGCCTTAACCTAACACTCGCTGACGAAACATTAAAAGAGCAAACAGGCACGACATACTACACTTCAGTGAGTGTGTCGGCCTCACCAAGATAACAAATTCTTTAGATTCAGCACCAATCATGATGGCTCTGAAGTGTTTCAGGTAATAACTGAATTGATCCATACAGAGTTAGTATGAATCAGAGTTCAGATCAGCATTGGGAAAATCTGTTGGATGCACGGTTAGTGTTTCTCCAGTGAGTAAATAGGGTAGGTGATTTGTTGTGTAGGCTGTGCAGACATGTCACGGCTTGCAAACCCTCATTTGGTTATCCAACTTCTTATGTTCAAAAGAAAATGTTTGATAATCTTGAATATGAACAAAGCGGTGACTGATTTGGATGCTGTTGACAGGAATAGGAAAATGGCAAGTGTTTGGTTTGCTGTGAAGTGACTGCTGTGACTAACAGCTAACACTGTGTCCTTGAGAATCCACAAGGAAAATATGGAAATAGTATGCAAAACATGGATTCTAGAGGGATCTCACATGACATCAGGTCATGGCTGAAGTTTGGAATAGATGCAAGAGGCTGACACAAGTACAGCTGATGAGTCGTCGCTGATTTGTCCACATGTTTGTGTCCCAATCCAATCTTGGCCCAGTTCCACATAATTCAGACAACCTCCAATTATCTTTTACAGCTTGAGGCTGCGTGGCTCACGAGTCACACCACATTCATCCCTGAGAGGAGTCCCCAGAGTCACTGATTGTGAAAAGCTAGCCGTAAGACTCAGCTGCTTGATTAATCACTCAACGACTCCACTACATGAAGCAGTGCTTCTGACTTGTGGAGTACACCACCAGTTTGAGCTGACATGAAACTCAAAACTCAGACAAGGCCGCCGCCGCGCACTGTATGTTACACACAGTGAGGTGACATGACAACTGCAGCAGCAGCCTGTGCAAAAATAGGCAAACACTTCAAAGAAGAGCGTGCAACCCATAGTGTGAAGCCTCCTCTGGTTATATTTACTGTAAACTATGGCAGCAGAAACATGGTACTGTTGACAGGGCATTGGGACATAAACATAAACAGACATTTGAAACAGATGAGTCCACACACTCAAACAGCAGCCTCCAGCCTTGAGAAATGAAGCCCATGGAGAAGTGCTAAAAACTGGACTTCTTCAAGATCTACATCTGTTTGGCCCTGGCTGAGACATTATGGCAAATTTTTCATGGGTGCAACCCAAATACTCAGCTCTGCTGCTAATCCCACAAACCCATGTTCCTTAGAAAGGTGGCTCCATTTGAAAGGTAAATAAAGAGGCTTTCCAACATTGAAGATTCTTAACCACAACTCCGATGAGGCTTGATGGCTTGACAAAGATATTCTGTGATAAGTGTTGGAAACACAGTAAACGGAAACCTTATGCGACTCCCCCTAGAAAGTTAATGTGGCGAGCAGGATGTAAATTCCACAGCGAGGTCTGAAACTGTCCAAAGCATAATGCCTCTCCACAGGAACGCATCACAAAAAGGTTTTAATACTGAGGGTGAGATAGCCCTATCATTTACTGCTCACAGCTTGGAGTGAGTGGATTCCAAGTTAAAAGCTTTCAGTAAGGTAGCCTTTGATTGCATTAAACATAAATAAGGGGTTGGTTATAGGAGCAAGAACCTAACGATACGATATGCATCAGGATACTTGGGTCACAATACAATTATACCATGATACCACAATATTGTGATATATTTCGACATTCTACACAGTTAACTTTTTTATTTTAATGTTTTTGAAATAATGAAGATCAGATGCAGTGTTTCATACACTTAACTTGAAAATCTAAATTTTGTTAAGTTTGTCACTTTAACGACTGTGACATTACACTAATGTAGTAAAAAATTGTTCTGTGAAAGATGTGGCCAGTTTGTGAAACGGATAGACATCATTTGGTTACTTATAAAATATCTGAAAATGCGCAAAACAAGATGTGGCCAGTTTGTGAAACAGATAAACATCATTTGGTTACGTATAAAAAAATCTAAAAATGCGCAAAACATGACTATGATTATTTATTTTATTAGTCTACTACACTGTAAACATTAAACTTAAAATGATTTTAAACTACATGACCCAAGAACAGAGAGAAAACTTTATAGTTTACTACTTCAAAACCGACATCATCAAGTTTATGAATAATAAATTTGGAATATACTTTGAGATTGACTTTATTATACAGTTTAGGGGCAACATACAGCGGAGTAGCTCTTCTGTGTAGCTCTTCTACTGCAGTGGCGGTGTGGAAGACCTATTGTTCTTCCAACTCACCTTAGATATAATTTTTTACTTCAACAAAAATATCAATATTAAGAGCTGAAATATTGATATTTTATCACAGGTCAAAGTATCGCAATATTACAGTATCAATATTTTTTCACACCTCTAGTTGGTTATACATTTTTTATCATCCTGCTTTCAATGTGTTAGAACCAGAATATAAAGAAATAAATAGTCAAAAGCAACAGCAGAATCATTTTGACACTGTTTGGCCCTGGCTGAGACAATAGGGCAAATTTTTCATGGGTGCAACCCAAATACTTAGCTTTACTGCTCATCCCACAAATGCATGTTCCTTAGAAAGGTGGCTCCATTTGAAAGGGAAATAAAGAGGCTTTCCAAAAATGTAAGATTCATTACCAACAAGTATCATTACAACAAAGATATAAGCTTTCTAAAACAAATTTCCGTACTTTTTGTGCTGTGCCTGTGGCTCACACCACGTCTGAAAAACACAGAAAGACAAAATGATAACAGAATTAAATGTTATCATGGTATTATTGCTATTAATTACAACCCTAATTCTGAGAGTTTATGGAGAAACATTTGCATTTAATACCTGATGATAGAGGCTCATATCTGAGGGAAAGTACCGGATTTTGCATTACACGCCGCATAATAAGGAATTAATGGTCCTTTCAAAGACACAATGAGACTTTGATTTTGCAGTCAGAGTGGGTGTTTATATTAGAGAGTGAAGCAGAGGGAATGACGGGTTAATAGAGCCATGTCAACAAGTTGTTTTTCGAGCTGCAGCTATTACACTGAAGTGCGGAGTCCACCCACCCCTGTAATTTCAAATTGTAAGACACATTCACACAGAATAATAACCCGTGGTTCTGTTGGAGGCTTGAATCACAGCAGCTTGTTTGAAGCTACAAGAACGTAAAAATATGGACAAGAAAGGATGGCGCAGGGACCATCTGGCACATTAGCCACAGGGGTGTGTGTGTTATCTCATGGGTAGAGAGTGGACCAGCATTCAGGTGAGAAGCACCAGTTTACAGAAGGAGAATGTGATGATTAATACTCACAGCACGTTTACAGGTTTTTTTTTATTTAACTGCCAGATGTTGCACAAATCCTGCCTCGGGAAAAAGAATAATCACAGCAAGTAAAGAAATTGTTGAGTTAATTTATCTATAAATCAAAATAATAAGCATCCTTCAGTGTATTGTTTGATGTTGTTTTCACAGCATCAGAAATACTCTGTGGGGAAATAAGACATCTGAGGAAGGGGGGAGGGGGAAAGAAAACAGTAGTAGTGTTTCAGCACACAAGCTCAACAAGTGCATGTCTGTGGATTTTCCAGCTGCGTGCTCAGAGGACAGACAGCGAAGAAGCCTTTATTTTTAATGGTCTGTGGAGACCCAATTTTCCCACAATGAGATGTCAGAGGCTGAGTGCTCTTTCCTTCCAAAGCACTTTATTAGAAAACAGGCAACACCCACAACTCCAATGAGGCTTGATGGCTTGACAAAGATATTCTGTGATAAGTGTTGGAAACACAGTAAACGGAAACCTTATGCGACTCACCCTAGAAAGTTAATGTGGCGAGCAGGATGTAAATTCCACAGCGAGGTCTGAGACTGTCCGAAGCATAATGCCTCTTCACAGGAACACATCTCTAAAGGTTTTAATACTGAGGGCGAGATAGCACCATCAGTTACTGCTCACAGCATGGAGTGAGCAGATTCCAAATTAAAAACTTTCATTTCATTCTTAAATAGTGTTAAACATAAATAAGGGGTTGGTTGTCTCTTTTTTTCATCCTGTTTTCTTTCAATATGTTATAATAAGTAGAGCCCAATTAGAACAGAATAAATAGAGATAAATAGTCAACAGAAACAGCAGAATCATTTTGGCAAAGGCAAAGATTTGGCGAATTTTTTATGGACACAACCCACACACTCACCTCTGCAACTCATTACCTTTAAAAGAGCAATAAACAGGCTTTCTAAGACAACAATATATTCTGAGATTCATGAAACTATGCCTGCAAACAAAGGTTATTTACTTTCACAGTCCTTGAGGGGTCTTGTGTTTGACATTTCTAAGTAAATATCACAGGTATGCACAATATGGGGTTAAAGTTTTGCAGAGCTGTGTAGCTAGACAAAACCAAAGAAAAGGCTGGAAAAAAGAGCTGAGTCACAAACTGAGAGCATGTGCATGGAAAATCACTGAGAATGTAATTCTCTTTTTAATGTAAACAAACTCAAAACATATGTTTACTCCAGTGATGCCAACTGGGAGAAGTGCCAGACAGGGTTTCACTAACTGTATTATCCTAGTGTTACCAGGAAGAAACAGCTTCTCATTTTCTGAGTGTTACGCTATAACTGCTTGTAGCTCAGGTTTTCGGTTACACATGTTTTTCTTATACTCATAACAGCACTTTAAAGCTCACCCAAGAAGAATCTCGTAAAACTGAATCCAGAGGACAACATTGAGGAACCACACAGGGTTATTATTAGAAGAAAAGGACTCCGATGATCCCCTGTGTTAAGTCTTCTTCCATGTGACATTAAGTAATGAACCTGAGTCAGGGGGCTTTTTGCCCACAGCTTTCTCTCTATAATTGATGAGCCATAATAAGGCCACAATGAGCTGGCATTTACTACTCAATCAAGCAATGAAAAGGACAGGTCCAGAGGAGGACTTCACAGTATCAACATATTAAAGCTGTCACTATATTTAATCTGACATTCGAGGGGGAGGAAGACAATTTAGCTGGATAAAACATTCACCTCATGTATTTGGAGATAACTTCCAGTTTCAAGTTATTTCAGTAAATACACTTGTAAACAGTATGACTATGTTGCACATGCTAGAAGAAATAATACTAAGCAATTCAATCACTGAAGGGGTACATTTCAAGTTTTGATAGTACAATATTTGATGGATTATTTGATAAAACCTCATTAAAAAATATTATTTTATTAACAATAACAATATTTTATGTTAGGATTTGAAAAACAGACATCTACAGGAAAAATACTAAGTGAACAGCTAGTTCATACAGGAGCTTTTAATGCCCCCAAAAACTTTTTATGTCACCAATCTCCATTCCAGCTCCCCTATTTATATTGCGGCTAAATGTATCAGTGTACTGTCATTTATAATCTGTACCTCCTGGAGTCTTTGCTGCTGCTCTGCCTGGCTTAAAGGAGTGGCAAAAACCTCAGGATACAATATGCATCACGATACTTGGGGTCACGATACCATACTGTGGTATTTTACACAGTTAGTGAAAAGAAATTTTCTCTTTTGTTTTTCAAATAATGAAAGTCAGATGCAGTGTTTCAACAGGCACTCGGCTTATAAACATAAAGTGTGTCAAGTTTGTCTCTTAAACCACTGTGACATTAAACTAATTTTGTAAAAAAAAGTGTTAGATGGAAGTTGTGATCAGTTGGGGAAACTATGAATGTCACTTGATGTAACCAATGTTACACATAAAAAAATCTAATATTGTACAAAACGTAACTATGATGATTATTCTATCAGTCTACTACACTGTAAAAATTAAACTTACGATGATTTTAAATTAACTGACCCAAAAATAGAGAGAAAAAAAAGATGTTTAAAGCATCAAAACTCAAATCATCAAGTTTAGGGAAAAAAAAAAAAATTAATATACTTTGAGATTAGTTTTATTATACAGTTTACGGGCAAGGTACAGCAGAGTAGCTCCTCCACCCCATCTAACATTGTGGAGGTGTGGGGGACGTATTGTACTTCCAACTCACCTAAAATATAAATTGTTATTAAAACAAAAATATTAATATTTAGAGTTGAAATGTCAATAATTTATCATGGGTCAAAGTATTGGGATATATTGCTGTATCAATATTTTTTCACACCTGCACTAGCCTAATGTTTCATTTATGTTCATGAAAGAAAAGGGTGGTGCAATTTGCATTTCACATATGCACACAGATAGGGAAGGGAGCTAACAGAACAGAGCCATACCACCGAATCTAACTTATACAACTTACTTATATATAGCTGCTAAAAGTTAATTCCCAAGAGACAAGAGAAGTCCTGACTGATCTGAGGTTTACACTTGTGAAAAAAATGATATGGTCGCTGTTTCTATTTTCAATGCATGGCTCCATATTAACGTATTGATACTGCCTAACAGCACACTGGTATGTTTTTTTTTTGATTATTATTTTCTTGGACAGAACACAGCAAAACTGTTGGAATGACAAACCATTTGCAAAAATCATTTGATAAAAGGACCAGCAGGCCAGTAGCTCTTCAGGAAAGGTCACAACTGAATGGACTAAACGCATTACTGCCAGAGCCTCCAGCAGTGAAAAACTAAACACTGGATACAATAATGACTCACTAAATGACCCATTATCATTCATGGGTGACCAAGGGGGACAAGGGAAGACTGTGTATACTGAAGAATCAGGAAGAGAATGAGACAAAAGGACATTTCTGCATCTGTTCTGCCCTGTGTATGAATAACTCTCAGCAGGTCTGAGATTGAGGGACAAAGGGGCTCAGCCAAGCCTGAAACTTCCAACCAAGGTTAAGTGGTGACAGTTCACACTTTCTTAAACCTCTCCTGCATGACTCCAATTATGGCCTCAGCCATCATCACGTGAAGAGCCAATCTACTGCTGATAAGATAAAGAAAAGTAGGGTGGGGAAGTTCAAAGAATAACTTTTAGCACACAACTGTTAGTGTTGTCAAGACATTTGTCGGACAAAGATAACTGTGGAGTACTCAATGACTGAAAAAAAAACATGTAGGCTGTGTTGAGGAAGGATTCTTGAACAGTGAGATAAAGCTGCTCATCCTGGCTGCTTGTCAATAAAGACAGCCGCTGTGTCCTTGCTGCACTTCCTCCTGAGAGCCTAAATGCAGCAAGGTTATTAAAAACCAGCAAAGGGTAACAGCTCTGTCTCTTCTCTTCATGCACCGAGTGTCAGCACAGCCTGCGACTTGTTCCACACAACCAAGAGCTGTGTCCTGTTGCCAGGTGACTAATTGCAAACCACTGGCACCAAATATGCTGGTTTAAACCAGCAGAGAAGAGAGAAAACATTATAAAAAAGTCACTTTGGAAAAGAAGGTGATTGATGTTACACTCATTTGTTTCCCCTTTTGTAAATTAATGTTTAAACTGGCCGGCCAGGTTTGCAATACCAAAACAAACTGATGGTCACAGGAAGGTCAGGAAAGACTTACATCAAATGATGACGCAAGGCTTCTTCCTGACAACAAGGCTTTATGAAAGAGAGCCTGTGAGTCATCATTCCAGTGTATAGAACAAATCATCCTTTCTGCAGCTGCTTGCTTAACTATACAATTGGTTAAAATTATTAAACATGCAGTGCTGCTGGCACACATGGTGATATATCTGTATAAAAACAGTACATGGTTAGGTGTCTTAAAGAGGGGGTATTATGGTTTACAAGAATTTAATCCTGGGTATTAAGTAACAATGTTGGGTGCCAAAACATTTTATTAAACTGCTACATATTCACATGTAGTCATAACTCCTGAATTTGTTTGTTAACAGCTCCTAATGGTCCATTCTAAAAGCACATGGGCTAAACAAGATCTTTACGGGATCTTCATGAGACCTACTGAAATGATGAGGTCATTGCTTTAGGATCTCCTAACTGTTTCACGACACACTGGAGATTTGGGCCCCAAACACCAATGTCTAATAGCTTTGCCCCTGGCAGGCCTCAAAACTGCTGACCAATCAGAGGGAAGGGGGTTTGTGAAGTGGGAGCCTTAAAGAGACAGCAGTCAAAGTGATTTTTTTCCAAGAAGCTGAACTAAATGATTTGTAAAACAACAGTATGAGAAAAATGTCGATTTTATTAAGCTGTAAATTATGTAAAACTATTACGAGGGTACCAGACAGACAATGTAAAGCCTAAAAAATACCCCCTCTTTAAAGATTACATTCACATGCAACAGCACATCCTGTGAGAACCTCAGTCGTAATCAGATGGATGTATTCCACTGTAACAATTGACTGGAGTACAACTCAAGACACTATCAAATGTCTCTGTGATAACACTGCTCTCCCTGGTCCCTCCTGAGATAAGTGTGTCCTAATGAGTGTGTGGGATTTTCATATCAAATAAGAGGCAAGGACAACTGTTTATAAGATGAGCAGCACTGGTATTTTCTGCTTTGAGAGAACTGTCAGCTAAGCTTTAAATAGATAACGCATCATAAAAGATAAGATGTGGCTGTATAGCTTGTGACATACTGACTGAAGCTCTGCCAAGGGTGTGATTCCTTATGATGTACCCAGACTATAGGCTTTAAAGATAAGGACAATACTAAGGCCCATTATTCTCCTGAAACGTTGGACTCCACATTTATAAATGTATTCATTAAACTTACTCAGAGGGTCTCATATGTTTTGTCCGAGTACTGCCAGACACTGCAGTACACTTCCATCTAATAATTGGTCTGGAACACTGCTTCAAGTTTGCACTTTAAGAGCGCAGCAAAAGGTACAAGGTGGGAGGGATACTGTTACAGAGTGACTGTACAGGTGGTTTGTGGGTCAGCCCAGTGTTACTGATGATGTCTGTGTTAGTGATTGTTAACAAAAGATTAGACAATCTCGTATTGAAAGGGCAGGTCTCCACTTACTCTGTAAGCAATCAGGCTCGACAAGAGCAGCATTCTTGAAATAGTCTTAATCAAGACATAATGGGTGTTAGAAAATTAGACCGAACAGTTTGACTCATGAGTGAGGACCACAGGTCAGGGAGTGTAATTACGAGTCAAGATGTGACCAAAAGGCTTACACTTCTTTATTTGTAAGAATCAGAGTGAACACAATGAGTTGGCACTATTTTCTGGCAAAAGATTTACATGGTTACTATGTGTTGAACATACATGGATGACCACTGTAGTTCCAACCATGCTTTGTCAGTGAATGCGTGCTATATCTTGCTTCTTAACAATGACAAAGAGACATTTTTATCAGTACCTGATTTCCTAATACGCTATAAAACTACTACTTCCAGTCAGGGTTGTGTTTCATTCACAAACCTCATGACGTCCCTGAACCCAAAGTGACCTCAGAATGAATGAGCGCTCTTCTGTAGGCTCATTTCCTGTTGACTAGAAAAAGAATTGGTTGTCCACATAGAGAAAATAACATAACACAAAAAGTGAGAAATAAAAAACAGAACAAAATAAAGGATGTCAAAGGAAACTAAAAGGAAGTGAAAAGCAAAGATGATTTGACTGCTCTTTGAACATTTGTGCATTTGTTTAGCTTTTGCTGCTAACTTTAAGAGCTTGAAGTGCTAGAAATGGTAATAGTAGGAGCACACATATATGTCTTTTCACAAAAGCCTGGTTTTAATAAACAAAGTATGGATAATCAAAACTAGCACACGTCTTTATTTGCTCAGATAAAACATTTTCCACAAAGTAATAAAAATGAAGGACTGCTGTGCTGAGAAGGTGGTCGTGATGAAATTGCTGCAAGACTAACATACTTTTTCTGAATTACTCTTGCCCTGTCAAATACCTCTCCAACACAGTGTGTGAAGTCTCACAACTTTGTTGCATGTATCACTTTACAATTGCCTGGTGTTAAATTAGGCCTGCTAATCTGCAGTGATAAGATTTTACAAACAGCTTTCAAGATCTTCTCTTAGTTTCTGTTTGCTAGATTTAGGTCATGATCCAACTCTGATGAAAACTTAAATTACTTTCAGACAGCAATATAATAATGAGTGGCTTTCATTTAGTGTCAACACCAAAGTAACATATACCAACTCTTCAAATTGTTTTCCCAGTTGTGAATAATAAATGGGAGGTGAGACAAACTGGACTTGTCAGACACGTTACAAAGAGACTCCTCAGAGGGAGGGGCTTCACAGGCACACACATCGAGTACGAGAAAGCGTGTCTCATCTCCCACTCCTGTAGTACTATGCATCAGGTCTGACCTCACAAAGAAAGGCAGGAAGGAAGGCTAGTCCAAAAGTGAGAGCTGGGTGGTGTTTGATGATATCAGCACAGTGTTCTCATTGTTGTTTAACTGCTGTTGAAGTTTATGAGAGACTTTTCAGATACCAAGAACCACAAAATGAATGTGGGACAAAGTCGTTTAGATTCCAGGCACGATAGTGCTATTTATTCCTTGTTATGACTTAACGGATCTTTTCGTACACACCCTTCCTTGAAACCCGGGGTCAAAAAACTGCATCATTTTATGGTGACTATATACTATCCTTCCTGTTTCAATAATCGTGTTGCACAAATCAAAAGTGAGTATAAATTTCATGTTGATCCAAAGCAAAAATGCAGGATGTCTCATAAATATCTTCAAACCTATTCCAAGTGACCAAAAAGGTCCAAGTTTTGATTCAAACAAAAAAAGCTTTTGCACAGGGTAACATGAATTTGAAAGGAAAAAAGAAACACTTGTTTTAAGAAATAAGGGCAGAAAGGCCTCGAGCACGGAGACAGGGTTGCTTGGGAGATAAATGGACTGTTCTTTCAGGCTCGTAGGCTATTAGGACCGACTGTGAGCATGAATCAGACGCTGGTCCAAGGATGAGCAGTGTAGCGGCAGACACATTGAATTATCCGCAACCCATTTTCAGCAGTCAGGGGATAATCAGGGGCTTAAGGTCACCACTGTCTGCGTCTGCTTCTGCTGCTGTCAGCTCACTTATTTCTGCCTCCATTCTGCTCACTACACTTCCATCATTTCTCTCCTCGTCCTCATCCCTCATTTCTGAACCATGCCCTTGAGATGCATCCTAACGGAAAGACAACAGAACCAGGTGGTCCCTCTTTAACTGTCCTCTCCCTGGAAACACTGGGCTCCTCGCCAAGACAGTCAAGAGGTGTCCTATCCTGTCCAGGGGCTACTGCTCAGTCAGGCCTCTTGATGTCGCAGGCAACTTGACAAGCTGCTGGCTCTTAACAAAATGTAACAGGGGAGGGCATAAGCAGTCTTTTGTGGATAGCACAAAGCTAGGAGGGACTGGTGTTGGATGGAGAGTAAGGAGAGGAATGTGCCAAGAGTTAAGAAGCAACAATAAAATGAAAAAGCAATAAGTAAAGTGAAGAGCTCCAAGGCTCTAGTAATGCTGGAGCAGGACAGGAGGTTCCCCTGTGATGAAAGTTTGCTACATAAGAGTTACCTCCCAAAATCTAGACTGCTGCATCAAGCTGCTTAGTCATCACTGGAGCAAATAGATACAGAGATAGTACAAACACAGCAGAAGACCCCCCCACCCCACATGATGCTGACAGATCTGATGAGTAATCTGCATGAGCAGGAGGATAGATTTTTCTCTGACTCAATAATTCAACGAAAGCATTCTGGTCAAACTTGTAGTATCAGCATACCAGGAGCAACATTAAGTGGTAAACAGAAAAAAAGACAGCAAGGTAGACTGATTGGCTTGATATGATCTGTCAGTCACGGCAGGTCTGTGAGTAGCTATTTGCATAATTGTAATCGGATTCTGGACATACATATTTGAGGTTACTTTTCCAGATACTATCTCTACCAACTGGATTAGTAGAGATACCCTGGTGTCACTGGATCTAATAAACGTGCCTCTGTTTGTTTTGATAATGGTGGTACCTGGTTTTTTTGGGGAGGCATACCTGCTTTACTGTACCTGTATTAAAGGCCACATATCCCAACCCTGAGCTAGCATTTCCTGTTAAGGCAGAGGGCTACAGGTAGCATGAACACAGAAGCTACATGACTTTTACATACATGATACTCACCTAATTTCATTAAAGAGGCGAGGAGCACCCATAGGGAGATTTCAAAGGGGATGCGTATGTGTTCGTAGTCGAGGTCGAGCACAGGAAAGGGCTTTTTGGTAAAGTTATGTCCTTCTTTAGCGACTTTATGATTGTCTACGTTTTCCTGGTGACTGATATCCGGAGAGCTGGCAGCTCCGAGAGGAAGCACGGAGCCCTCCAGTAGCACTAACACTACCAGCAGGAGAAGTCCTCGCTCCGCCAAACTCCTTCCGATACCAGCCGGGCTGTGTGAACCTGTTCTCGGAGACATATTGCTGAAGAAAAACTCACTTCAGACGATGTACTTGAAATTATTAGTTGGTAAAGTCTGCCAAGCGAGTTCAAGGAAGTCGTGTAGGGCTAAGTTTGTTAAAACTTCTTCACGCTGAATTAACCGCCGACTTCAACGGTCGGTTCGGCTAGCACAAACCGAACCAAGCATCCATACTGTCAGATAGGAGTCCTTCTTGATGCACAGGTAAACAGTAACGACACAGGCCGTCGGTTGGAAGAAAGCAGGAAATGTCAAAATGCTGGAGTGACTTTCTTTACTCAACAGCTCAGCATTTGTAATCTGTAAATTGGAAACTTCTGTTTTAGTTTTGGTGTTTCACAAGTTTTTGACAGTGACTACCAGTGTCCCCGTCGGTGAAAGATGTCCCCGTTGATGCTGGAGGCAAGCGAGACACAGCGGCATCCCCTCCACGCCTCGTCTTCCTCCTCACTCCCCAAGAGACTCGTCCGTGAGGCGGCGATGTTTAGATTCTGACCTTGAAGAGAAGCCACAGAGCTGCCACATTGCATTTTGCCGTGTACCATATCTATTTCAACTTTCAGGTGTTATAGTCCATGTACGCTGCATATTCTCCAGGAGGACGAGACCTTGGTAGGGGTCCCCGCTCAGAGGGAGGATGAGGAAAGACCTGAGGTGTGTTCCGCCCCGGCTTCAAAGGGCTTGTCCCGGGTTGTCAAACCAAGTGAGGACTGCTCCTCAGTGTTGTGGTGTTTAGCTTCATACAACCTTCAAAACGCACACCCTTTCGCGGAGGTTTAGTGGATGAGAGAAGGAGGAGGAGGAGTAGAAAGGAAGGGGAGGGGGATGGTCGACTACAGTGACACCTATAGGAATGGAGGCTTAGAGTGTCTCATGAGCAAAACGGAAAAAAACAACCCATAGAGTACTACAAATTTCATCTACATTATTTATTTCTAAACATGACATGCATTCATCATGTTTAATATTGCACTCATCTTATAATAGCTTATTTCCAGCTCTTAAAGGTAGGTGAAACAGGGGTGTATCCAGAGGGCTGGTCAGGGTGGCAAGGACCAGTTTTCTGGGACTGCAGCTTTGAGACCCTTGTTGTTTGCAACAGCACTTACTGTTACCACATTTTTAGAGTGTTTAGTTTCCATCGTAACCCTTACCCTGTTGAAACGAAGCACAGTTCCTGAAGATGTAGTCTGGAAACTGCAACCTCTGATCATGCAGACACACATGGGAGACATGACCCCCCTGTAAAATGAGATTGGCTATCCATGCTAAAATATAGTCCACACAAGAATAACATCTTTAAAACTTAAATGTCAGAAGCCAAAATAGTAGCATGCTAAGTGGTAGATAAATGGTGTGTATTCATGGGGTTGCATCCATGCTTGTTGCAATCACATCTCAGGGTGATCTGATCAAGCCCGTATCTTCTTATAAATACCTTGAATGTCTAACTGGGGAATCTCTGTCTTTTAAACCCCACATTCATCAGCTTTTTAAGGAGCTGAAGTTGTGGATTTGACTTCTTCTTTTTTTTTTTAGAAATAAGTTGTATTTTTCTGTTGCTGCAAAGAAAAGACTTGGTGCTGCCACTTTCTTGCCATTGACTGATTATGGTGATCTTTTATGTATGCTCATGTTGGCTGGCATGCACCACTTGCAAACTAAATCACTGTATGTCCTTTTTTAAAAGGCAATTTTTAACTTGCTTCCTTCTTTTTCATGTATTTCTAATTCATTTGAAAGATGGTGGAAGCTGCAGTCTTCATTGTGTGACCCAGTCACAAAACTTGTTTTTGTTCTCTGCTCCCAGAATAGGTCTTAAAACAGGAAAAAGAATTTTAAGTACGCTGCTCCTGTAGCTTGAAATTTGCTGCAGGAAGATTTGGCTTTGAGTGAGTGGTCTCTTTACATGTTTCTAAAAGCAGACTGAGGAGCAGGAAGAAGATGCATCAGCTTGTAGATGTTTTGACTGATAACTTTGTGTTATGTGATCCAGAATATGTTAGCATATTTTTAAATCTTTGCGTTGTTTGTTGTAACTTTGTTGGAATGCACTGCTTGTCTTGGCCAGGTCAATGAGGTTTTCCTGCAAAATGAAATAAAATGAAAAATTAAAGCTACCTCTGCATAAATCAGTGTCGCAGTTGGGCCACTCCAGTCCAAAAGTCCGGACCTGCCCCTGAGGTCAAAGGTTGGGGTCAACCAAAGGTCAGACAGTTGTAGTATTTTGTTCTACTAAGTCCTAAAAATTGTTAAGTCTCTATCCTTAAATCTTTAATTTTATTGCCATCACATATCAATTTGAAACCAGCATATTGTTATCAGCTGGGACTTTTACTGGATATTTAAAAAAACTCTTTTTAACTATGACCTAAAACCATAAGAATCAACCTGGCCCTTTAACACATAGTAAGAAAATTATGCCCAAAGACACCTTCTCTACATGGTCTGAATAATCATTGGGTTTGATTTGATTTAGCATTTAGTAGTGATATTCACAGTGTTCAATTGACAGTGCATGGGTTTGCATACATTTGCAGGAATCGATTTGTGCTGTCAGAAAAGTGGCTGTAAAAGCAGTCACGTTTGCCCTAGAGGTCAGGGGTCAGTTTTAGACACAAACCAAGGCTCTTCAATCAAGAAGTGGCTCAACATGTCACTCAAGAACGCCGAAGTAATGCAATAAACAAAGACTGAAGATAAAGAAAGTCACACTAGTTGGTAAATAGATTGCTTGTTCCTGGTGTGGGATTGGCTTTGGAAACTACTCACATTTCAAGTTCAGAAATATGACACATCACACATGTGAGTTTACAAGCACACCTCCCATAGAATTCTCTGAATAACAAAAGCACTGGCTTAATGTTGACATGTTGCTTTACAAGGTTTGGAATGTGTCCATCAAGTAAAATTACTGGTTTATCAAACCAGTGCTTGCATGCCAGAGTTGGCTCAGGGGTATTGTAATAAAGTTTATATAGTTAAGCCACAACAATTACTAAATTTATTGATACATAAACTCAAAAGGGTGAAAAAAGGCTTTCACAAGGCCAAAGTAGCTGCATGTTTCAGCTCTCTGACATTCTTAAGTTAAATCTGAGTGAAATGTAGAGTTTAGTTTGACTATAATGACAATTCATCATTTTTAGCTAACACATTTTGTTGACAAAACAATTAGCCGAGACATTTAGTGCTCTACTGATCAATAATGGAAATAATTACACCCTGGTATGAATAATGGCTTTTACACGGCTGTTTACCTCCAGTGAAATTCAGACTCCAAAAAATCCCTGCTGCTCACTCTGTCCCTGCTCCAGCAGTGTGAGATGAAGTAACAGTCATAAGTGTTAAGAAGTAATTACATCTGTTTAATTCAAACTGCCAAGAAGCTCAAAACAATTAGGCTACTGAGACCAGAAAATAAGAAAGACTTGAGCTAATCATTATCGTCTTAAGCTGAAACAACTGCTTTGTGGACTTCTAGATTTAAAAAAAATGGCATGTGGAGAGAGAGTTCAAGACATACGTGTTCTGAGGATAAACTAGGGTGACCATATTTTGATTTCCAAAAAAGAGGACAACGGCACTGGCCGCGAGGCACAAATTCAGACAGGCTTCTTATATTCTTAATATTTTCACTGCCCCGTGGCTACTCCCGTCTGTGGAAACACCACAGTACTGGATTTTTTTGAGTGCTTCATGAGTGACTTCAACAGAATGGGGGGCTATAACACCTAGGGATGGGTACCGAATCAGGTACTTCAAAAGGTACTGGCCGAATTCTGTCAAAAGTAGTGAGTACCGATTCATGTAAAATCAAAAGGTACCACGTTTAGGTACCTGAACACATCCTTGTGACTGTGAGGAAGTGAAAGAATAGTCGATTTTCCATGATGGACATGAACACAGCATTGCAAGGGTATATACTGAAGGATATATATGTTAAATTGAAAAAAAAAAAAAATATATATAATATTGTTAAAGAAATTGATATTTTTTACCACATAACTACAAAAAAGTACCGAAAATTTGTACCGTTGAGTACCGGTACCGATTGCCAGGTACCAGGCATTGGTACCATATCGTTTCAAATGTGAAAGGTACCCATCCCTAATAACACCATTGACAGTGGCTTCAGTCTTGGTGCGAACACTACTAAACTTTTTAGCAATGTCAGAGTCAGGAAATGTCTTTTTTGAGCAAGGCACTGGTGCAATCCATGGACCTGTAGCTGTTGTGGTGTTTTACAGTATGAAATGCCATTGCACCCTCAGCTGCATTTACAGCAACCTCTGTTTGCCCAGGTCTAACAAAGAACTCAGTCAACTTTGCAGAAGAACTCTCACCTCGCACAGCTTTTTTATGTTTTTCAGTGTCCATGTGAGCTTTGAGATCTCCAGCACCTTCATTGGACACTGAGACATATGTGCCAGCTATGCACACGGTTCACTCCGCCTTCCACTTATCCCGACCGGGACGGTATGTCGGAAAATTTTTTTTGCAGTTCATCTGTGAAGCTGCACCTACGCTTAGGCATCTACCGTGCAATACAGCTCCGCTGTCTAAACATCCCTGTCTTCTCCGCTCTCCGTCTATGTCTCTCTCTCTCTCTCTCTCTCTCTCTCTCTCTCTCTCTCTCTCTCTCTCTCTCTCTCTCTCTCTCTCGCCTTCTCTATGACCCTCTCACTCTCTATGTGTGCACGCGCAGAGCAGACCTGCCCACAAGGCAGCCTCTCGGTAAGTGATGCGCATGATAGTATTGTTTGCAAGCGCCGGTCAATTTACGGACGTGCGTAATGGTCCTATGAAAATCAGTGAACACTGGACATTTTAGTGAATTTATTAAAGCCGCCCGGACACCCCGGACAGGACGTAAAAAGAGGACATGTCCGGGCAAAAGAGGACGCTTGGTCACCCTAGATAAACAGACCAACATAACTGGATCAGGTAATGTCTAGTCTGTCAGGATGATCTGAGGTGCAGCATTAATAAGGTATGGTCAGAATGAGATAACTGTTTGCGGCACAACACACACACCTATTCACAGTCGGGATCATGGCGACAAACTGTCTGCTGTGAGTCATTTCTCTCGGTCTCTCTTCGTGTCTCTATCATTCTTTATGGCTTCAAGGTGTGTGATGATTTACAGCCTTCGATTGCTGTTTGGTCTCATCATTATCAGTACATACTCAGTGGTGACCAGTGTAAACAAAGCAGAGGAATCGCCACACCTCTGTTCAATGGTCGGTGCTAACTAGGGTGATACAAACTGTGTACTTTCTGTGATGAGAATGGCCCAGTTTCGCTTATCTGTGTGTGAAATCAGAGGTACATAAGTGAGGTACAGTATTTTTGCCTTTGCAAGAAACACAACTAATATACCCCTTGTTTTATATGGTTAGAAAGATGAAAATGATAAAATGAGTTAAGTTAGGTGCGTGATTCTAAAGGCTTAATAAAACCACTCCAGAGTGAAACTGAAAAAGGAAAGGGAAAATGTTTCTACTTTAATTGAATACTGAATTTCTGTCATCTATTGTGTTTTTAGTAGCCAACTACTTTGACAAAGATGCAAGAGATATACATGTTAAGGTGTCATGGGTGTTTCCATGGGGTGGCCATGGCCACCCTAAAATCTAAGTGGCCAACCCTATACCACACCCCAAATCCTATAAAATGATTAGAAGGTATATTCCAAGTAATCAAAGGCACGACAAGGACTACATATCTAGCCTTGATTAGATTAACACCTCTGGCTGGGTGTTGTAACATGGCTTGGCAATGCTGCACTTCTAGCAACCAAAATTTCCAGATCTGTCAGCTTTCAAACTGCAAGAACTGAGACCTTCGAAAGGAAGGAGCTGAGTGTTATTACAAGGAAAATTGATACATTGTAAACTTAATTATATTACTTTCTTTCATATCAAAGTTTAGTGATAATTTAGAGGAGTAATTTGAAAGAGTACAAGTCTTAAAATCAGTTGTGTTTCCAGGATAAAGACTCCATTTCCCACCCACTGTGGTAACGCTACATTCCATTTGTGCTCAGAACTGGGAAGTCGGGAATGGGAATGACGCCAATTCTGAGTTCAGCGTTGCAGAATAAGGACATGATCCTTGTCTTATCAAAACGCACATTTGTTTTGGAGTTATATAAATGGAGAGCAGATCTTCTTCTAAACACTTCTTGTGAAGCGTTGAGGTAATGTATTCATTAGGTTAAGTAGCACTAATTTTTAGAACGTGAAAACAATCAAACTTTACTAACTCAGTTTGTGGCGTAGTTTAGTGACTGGAAGGTGAGCAGACAATCTGTTTAGTGTTACTCACAGCCCAGTGCTTAAGACGTATCCATAACTGTAATGTTGGTGAATCCTGGTTATATCCTACCAGTGTTCATCTACCATCTCCAACCTCACCAAGATGATCAAACGTTACCTTCATTTTATTGATAGACTCTCAAGTTTGAGCAGACCACTGCAGAATAACTGCTGCATGTGTTACAATGTTTCTGTAACTTGCGAGTGCATCATGTCCATTTATGTCATATGTTTTTTTTAATGATTTGTGTTTGTTACGTTGGTGCTTATAGCTTTCTTTTTAATAAGCTAATAGTTCAATTTTGAGTTTAAATTTGCATGTTTATCACAACTGCTGACCTTTGAATCACAGCACCATACCAAACATGACTTTGCAAGTGAACACCAGTATTTAAAAGTGTAACTTAAGTCTATTTTGGTGCACAAAAATGCTGAAATCTGCCCCTCTGGTCTCTTGTGGGAAGAATGTGATGCCAAGAGCCTTGCAGATTTCTACATCATGACTCTAAATGTCCTCTAATCCTTGAAGAAAATAATAGGAGACAAGGTGCTGCGGTTAGTGGATATGAGTAGATTTACTCAGGAGGATGAAGATAATCACATGCTTGGCCTATCAAACTTATGGTTATAATAATTATAGCAAAAAGAACATGTGCTGCAGGACCAAATGAACCAGAAGCCCATTGGGTAGTCAAAGCAAATCTACACCCTACAACACGAGGCATGAATTCAAAAACCTGATCAAAGATAAATTGTACTCCACTGAAATAAATCTCCAGCCTGAAGAAAGAAAAGTGAAAGAGAAAGCTTTCATTTCATCCATGATTGGTCCAAAACAATTTTACTGAACCCAGTGACCAGGCCTGCAGTCCAAAGCTTGTTATTGTTTGCTTTTGGGAGCCTCTCTTTCATATTCCTGGGGCTAAAGAAAGCACTCTCTCTGTGATAGACATTCATTTTCTCCTCTGAATGGTGCAGCTTCACAATTTCAAATCATAAAAGCTCTCTACCAGCTCAAGACAATTTTATATCAACTTTGAAGTTTTTATTTTCTGTGTTTATCTGCATGGAGCCAGCCACTGTCTTCTTTCACACACCACGCTCTGCAGAGCAAACCAAGTCAATTATCACCTGCCAGAAGCTGGAACAACAGGGGGAAATGGCTATAAATTTTACTGTTGCCAGTGGATTCAAAAACAAGATGATTTTCTTTTCCATTAATTTTTTTTTATTAGAAAAACTTTAAATCCACCCTTTAGTGTGTATAAAATCCAATCACACAAAAAGGGTCAGTGTTGGTTACAGAAGGTTAAAAACTGTCTGCATCACTGATATGCTTCTCTCTAAGATGTTTCAACATAGCTTTTCATTAGAGGCTAGCCACAGGATCCAGAGCCGTCACCTCCTGGATTTGTGACAGAACCCAGCAGGGATCTGGGATGAGACTTGTTTGAAACCAGTGGTGATTTTACGCCACTTGGTATAAACTGTGTAATGATGACAAGCTCTGACAGCATGTCTGTCAGCACAGGGGGGAAGAGATGGTTTTAACACACTCAGAGCACCCTGCTGTTCAAAAGGGGGCTACATGGTTCCTTCTGCAGAAGCTTCTGGAAAAATTCCCCTCCACATCAGGTTGTTTGCTGCAAACCCTCTCACTACCATTACCCCTAAGCCTTTGCAAATATCACTGATCTAACTAATGCCAGATGACATCATGCTTAACGAGCATACAAAAGCCCCTGCAGTTCATTGCTGTCCTAAGGGTATCATCTCCATCATCTAGATTAAGGCAAAGACATATTTTCATAATTATGGCCATGTGGTCATTGCATGCTAAGGATCAGACAGTGATCCACATAATGTCTCTGCTGTAATGTGGTGGCTGCTGAGAATCAACATGACCAGTGTGACGTAAATGTTTTCAGCAGCTTACAGAAGCTGACAATATGCTGTAACTAAGGGCTGAGAAGTATCAAACACACAGTGCAGCAAACTGAGACAAACAGCAGGGGGCATTCTCTACACTTACAGTGTGTATCTGTGAGGTGTTAGTCTCTTAATTGCAAGAGTACAATGTGGAAATTACAGGGCAACAAGGTTATTTTAGGCAGCTTATTTTACACATACAAACATGTTTACAGGTTATGAAGGGACTTTTTTTTATATATAACAGTCCAAGAGAAGTCATATGAAGCCAGCTGACTGAGTTTGGGGGTAAGCCGAAGACAAGGCTATGTGGTTTGGAATGAAAATAAAAACCCAGGACCTGACGATGGCATGAAGTCAGTTTAAAAGACGATGTAGCTAAGTGGCTAAGTCTTGTGCCTCTATACTGCATCCGCGCCTTTGCTTGAATGTCCAACCATTGGTTCCTCACTGCTGCCTGGTCCTTACTTGATCATGCTTGCAGCTCAAAGCTTTAGTTTATTAATTCAGATATATTTCCAGGGGTTCCAAACTTTCCAGCCCTTGACCCCCAAAACAGCAGGGCTACAAAAGTGTGAACTATCAATGTTGCTGTGTTTCCAATCTAGTCTGATCTGCACCAAATGTCATGTAGTCATGTCACCTCAAACATATGTGTGTGCATGGTTTTATGTAAAATCTAAGCCCTATTTTCATTTAAATATTACTCCACTGTTAGCTGATGTTGTGGTTTTGATTTAGGTGCCCCTTTTCTTTAGAACCTCATTTACAAGCGTTTTGATCTTTGGCAAGTTTGATATGATATAGATACAGTAATAGTAGTTTTATCCAAAAGCACATTTAAAACCCCCAAAATTGAGGATTAAAGCATCAAAAAACAAGGCACTGGTGACAGAACTCAAGCACATTTCTTAAAGAAATGGATGAAAAAGAAAACAATCCTTACACTGGCACTATTGACACACTTCAATAAAGAACCAAGATGACCTCTGCTGAAGTTGTGAACCCTCACTCAGCTTTTGAGTCAGCATTATGTAGAAATGGTAAGTTTTGATTATATTTGATGGCAAAACAGCTCAATTGGCTGAATTGAATTCAATTAGCTGCAAAGCCAAACAGCCTCCTTCTAAGTCATATGCTAAGTTCCTTTTGGGAGTGAGGAGTAGTTTGTCCTGCCACTTGCCCCATGACAATTCACAAAGAGATACATAGGACTTGCACTAATCTGCAGTTATAAAATGGCTTGGCAATGCTACGCTCCTAGCAACCAAAATTTCCAGATCTGTCAGCTTTCATACTGCAATGAGGGTAGTGTTGGTGGAGACCTTTGAAAAGGAGGAGCTGAGTTACAATTATAATTAATACATTTTAAATTTAATTATATTACTTTCTTTCATATCAAAGTTTGGTGACATATTAGAGGAGTCATTTTATAGATTACTAGTCATAAAATTCAGTTGAAAGTGCTTTGAAGGGATATATAAATATAGCCTCTACTTCTTGAGAATAATGTACACATATTTAAACAAGCTTAAGTCTCAACATAGCAATAAAATAGTATGAAAAAAACAAACAAAAAACGCTAGGTAAGAGATAAATAAAAATACTGAAAAAAAAGTATGCTAAATAGTCATGGTAGTCATGTCCTTGAGTTATATGCTCTGGGTTCAAACAGCAGCCTCTACTTTATGACAGAAAAATGCGTATTAAAAGCGAAAACACCATCTGAAACTGTCATTGGATTTAAAAGAAAAAAAATCCTGCCCTGCTTTTCTTTCCCTCTCTTTGACTCCTCTTGGGAACCTAGCGACACCACCCTCCAAAGACAACCAGATGTCATTATTAGCCTCTTTGAAAATATGCACTGATACATCTTCACCTGAAGGTGGCACCATTGTTCTGGAAATAAAAACAGTTGGAGCGCGCTGGGCATTCTCTGTTCACATGTTGAGGGACATATAAGGGTTAAAAACAGCAAATTTCATCCTGATGTTTTGATCAGAGCAGTGTGATTTCATAACCATTTACTTCACTGCGATTATTCAGACAAGTTCTGTTTTATTACGTTGCCTTTAAATGAGTTTGATTCCCCTTCTGTGTCCACAAGTCTAAGGGCACATCTTATGCAGGAACACACACATAAAACACAATGTTATGAAACAGCCTTATGTGTCAGGGGGCTATATGTCATGACGTTAACTCCCAGGCCTGTGGAAAGATGCACACTATATCTTAATAGTGTAAATCAAATACAGATGGGAGCCATGTGGCCTTTTACAAAATGAAAGATCACGTGTTGTTTTCCTCACACACACTCACATATTGTGTTAATAAGGGTCTTTCTGTGCACCAGAGCCCGGCTGCTCTGAGCTGTCAGGTAGAAGTTTCCAAGGTGTTCCTCTGCTCTGTTCCAGGCAGACCGTTTGGCTCAGGGGCAACCATAACTCTTACCTCATTACCATGAAAGGTGCGCTTGCTCTCTCAGAGATTCTGCCCAGGTCACATCTGGCAGCACCCGAAATAGATGAAGGGGGGTGGGACCCACTTTGAACTTCAAAGCAGGCGGTAAAATCCGCTTGGAGGTATTCCACTGTATACACACACATGGCATTGTGTTCAGGAGAGATGGAGCACTTGAGAGGTGAGGCATGTTATACTGTGCGATCTATTATTATCCTAACTGCCTGCAGGATTGAGAGCAGCTCCGACACTGTTTATCTGAGATGATATGGATTACGTTGGTAAGTGAGTTTGTTAAAGTCACAATGTGTCAGCCACAGATTTCTGCTTAACCTGTAGAGGGCCCTATTAATCCTTCAGCTTTGTTTGCTGGTGAACATCTGCTAGAGTTATGACTTCATCCTCAAGGCCAGGGAGCAGAGGGAGGAGTGGATGGCTTCCCTCAGGCTGCACTTGCCAAGGCCAGTTGTGATGTATGTTGTATATCAGTGCCTGTGCTGGGTAAAAAAAAAAAAAAGGAAAGTCAAACAAACAGAGTTAAAGAGCTCCCTACCTGCTGCTCCTTTCACACGTCACACATCCAGACTCCATCCACAAACACACACGTTACAACACTCAGAATCCCTGTAAACGTCATACAACACCCCACGGCTTTAAAGATTGCACCACTCACTAAGTCGTTGGCGTTTAACTGCGCTCTGACTCAGCCTTGCTCTCAAAGTGAACAAGTGTGAGCACAAATCATCCTCTCAGAAAGGTGCAGCCAGCCAGGAGGAGATGTTCCAGCATGTACCTTGACACGGCGGCTCTGTAATTCACCACCACAGTTTTCATGTATAATTTACCACAGCAAGAAATTCCTCCTTCATGTATTATTGAACGGAATAACCCTGTCATCTGGACTCAGTCCTGTTTTTACCGAGCAGCAGAGAGCAAGAAATGTCTGAGTGTTTGTAAACTAAATGAAGACATTAGTGGTTTTATTTTTTAATGGAGGAGGTCTACATTCAGAAACAAAGTTACTGGAGCTTAAAACTGCAGTCTGTGCAGCTGGTGTTCTGAAAGTGCTTTAGTGACATTAACATTAATTTAAATTGGTACATTTATGCAGTTAATTTTGAGAGCATTTATGCCTTTATTTAAGGAGAGACATATAGGAAAGGGGCTGCCCGTTTGAGGACTGTAACTCCTCTTTGGATTTAAAGCTCCAGCAAGAAACCTTCAGTTTGTGTTGTTTTTGGCACCCCCTGTGGACAAAGTGATTTGTGCTAATTTTTTACTGTTCATGTGAAAGTAATCTATTCCAGCATAAAATATCATCCTGCTTATTTTTTAGTAGTCAGATATATAATTCCACACTTGTTTCTCTTATCGTGTTTAAAAATAATAATAATAAAAAAAAAACGCGGTGTCATCAACCTATAGCTCATCACTTTGGTTGACACCTGCCTCCTTAAAATAATTTCAGACATTAAAAAACAACTGACTAGAAGTAACCCAGTCTTCTCAGTAAAGGTCTTAGATCTTTTTGAGGTCAAAAAGTGGCTACAATATTAATTTATGTCAGTTTTGTTACCAGAGAAAAACTCCTCACAGAAGCTTTAACCACTCGGCCAAACTGGCACCCTCAAAATCAATTTCTGACAGAAAACCAGGAAAATACACAGAAAAACCTCTGAAAGGCTAATGACATTTTCTGCAGTACAGAGTTGGATCCAGATGGATGTCATCTTGCTCAGCTGGAAGGGAGGTTGCCACAAAATTGCTCCCCCTGGTGGCTGGCTGCAGTATCGGTCAAGAACTCAGTCCCTCCAGCCATTCCAGATGGGCTGTGGTCAAAGTTTAAAAAATAATACGCCTCGTAGAAATGTTTCTCACGTCATGAGGTGATTTGAAGAAACCATTTGGCTGCCTTTTACTGAAGTTTTCTTTTTTCTGAAAATTATCGTTTTCATTAGTTATAAGAGGTTAAAAACAAGGCTTTACGTCTCGTTTGATGATGATTGACAGCTGCTGTTCTTGTGTGTTTTTTTTCTGGGATTGTGAAATATGTCAGGAGGTAGAGTCAAGAAGTGATCAGACTCTCAAAAGTCATTATTTTTGTCACCTGGCTCCACCCAGATTCTCCCAGAATCCCTTATAGACTCTATTGCGCAGAATGTGGATGCACAATAGCTACCAATTGCTGCGCCTGTGTTGGGGGTCTTTTGGTTTTAAAACTGCACAATGGTAAATGGCAAAGCCACGCTGTCCACTTTATATACAGTCTATGGTTGTATCATAATGAGCAAAGTCAAATCTCAGACTATTACTCAAATCTTCTGTTGATACACCAATAAGATATTAACCTAAGCAGCTTTAAAAACATACCTTTATGTTTCAGTGATTTGTTTTAACAGTCACAACTCAACAAGGTATTCTAGTTTTTGGGTACTTCCCCCAAGAATTTCCTGGTGTTGTAAACTTAACCTCTTACATAAAATCAGAAGTTCCATGTTTGAGAGATGTAGACAGCAGTTTGCACATACAGCTCTTTATTAAATATTTGTTTTGAGTTTGTTTGTGTACTGATAACCTTCTCTGATGCATGTAAAGCTTAGATATATCATCAGGCCACCATCTGTCGACTGAAGAAAAATTTTCACTTTTCTCAACTGGTTTGTGTATCCTTGCGCAATTCCCAACATTTACCAGAAGTGTTGTGCTGTGGCTTCAGTCTGCTTCCCAGCACCGTGTTTTTTTCATCCAGACAAACATGAGATTCTCTCCGAACAAAGCTGTAATTTACAAACTGATGGATGAGTGTCTTACCCCATACACAAACTTGTCTAGGATCCACATGTAATAGGACTCTAAATTTCTTTCTAAACTATGTCACCCTGTCGTAAACTATCATTTTCTTTTGCTTTGCTAAATTTGTCACCTGGCTCTGTTACCTTCTCTAATCAATCCAGCAGTTCTCAGTTTCACTCCTGTAAACCTCTGCCTCTGTATCAGCTCAGGGTGACGAGTCGATCCCAGCGTTCACTGCCACTGGGCCTCACAGTGAAACCACATGAGAGACACACTTACCATGAGTCTATAAAAGGAGTAGCATATTGCAAGAGAAGAACCACAAAACTCTATTTTCACTCCTTTTTCAGAGCAGCAATGACAAAAATACAAGCCCTCATAAAATATGCAGGGCTCTATTTCTGGGAGACAGCACGTTTCTACCAGTGGCGGCTATTCATGCATGCCTAAAACGGGTTTATAGGCTCACAGCTACAATGTGACGACTTGTTTTATGGCAGAAAGGGAACATAAATGTGTTACCCTAACTGTGAGCATGCAGCATGTAGGACATGGACAGAGGCAGGAAGAGCAAGCAGGCACAGCAGAGAACAGAAGAGGCCACATCCGTCCTTTCTCTCACCGTCCTCCTCTCACACTGTACGTCTAAATTAAACTTCCTTAAAGTGTACTCTGAGGAGAAGCCACAAAGCATTAATGCAAATTACACACTCAGTCAGATAAGGGGGCTGGAACAAAAGAAGGATGACGGGATAAACAGCTTTAGGTGTAGTCAGGGTGATTTCACAGCAGATTAAGTGAAGATTGTTATTCAAGACACATTTAGGCTCACTTCAAACACTGATAACAGGATGATTTGGAGCAGGAGGTTTTCCTTTTTCTTGAACTAAAATGAAAGATGAAGTCATCTGATGTCAGATCCACTGGAGGACATGAGACTGAAACATGACCAAAAATCAGCAGGGGACTCAATCAAAAACTGATTTTGTTTTCAAATTTGAATTTAAATCATTAAAGACAACAAACATATTTCAAAAATGATACCAATGCCAAGTATCTGTTGGTATACCTCAGTGCACCAGCCAGTTTAACGACTTAACAATTATCTTGAGGACGATCATAGACACACAACAAGGAGGATAAGACGCAGAGGTCAAAGGACTTTTTAGTTCAACACTTTGCAGACGGCTGTATTGAAGCTTAAGAATGGAAAGTGGATCTAAAAAAAGAAGATGTACCAGCGACAAGGCTGACCGCAGCCTCTGGGGCATTTACAGGAAAACTTTGGAGAGCTTCACCAGGAGTGGACTGCGACTGGCCAATCAATGCATCAAGAGTCAACACAGCAACGACAACTTTCACACCCTAATATCAAGCCAGAAATAATGCCAAACACGTCTTAACCTGTTGCTCAGTTCTCTTTTTAAATGTAAATTTTGCATGTCGTGAAGAAATAAAGGTCCTAAAGTTTAAAGGATGAACTGGGATGACTTGGCACCTGCCTAAAGACCCCAAACTTCCACCAGATGGTTTAGTGACAATGATACTACCAGACTGATTGGCAGACAACTCGCCAGACCTGAACTTTACAGAGAATCTTTGGGATACTTGTAAAGAAAGAGAAAATAACACCCAACCTAAACATACAGACCCACTGAAGGCTGCTATCAAAGCAGGCTAGGCTTCAATAACCTATGAAGAGCCCAAACCAAGTATTTATTGCTTAAATAAACAGACTTTTCAGGGGCTGAGGATTTCCTTTTTTTAAGCCCTTTTTAGTGACATTTGGAAATACTGAAAAGCTTTGGGGAACAGCATTTCTCATTTCTTTCATGGCATACAAGCAATAAAAATCAACAAAAATGGCTTTGAATACTTCACTTTACAAGAAATTAATATAAATTTAGAGTTGTAATACTTGACTCCAGGGTTTAAGTACAAGACTCAGGGCTGAGTTCTCATTTCAAGACTTGGCTTTGACTCATGCCCTGACTGCATTAAGATAAAATAATAATAATAATAATAATAATAATAATAATAATAATAATAATAATAATAATAATAATAATAATAATAATAATAATAATAATAATAATAATGATGATGATGATGATGATGATGATTATAATAATAATAATTATTATTTTTATTATTGTATTTTTTATCATTATTATTATTATTATTATTATTATTATTATTATTATTATTATTATTATTATTATTATTATTATTATTATTATGAAGACTCAGTATGAATTCTTCCCTGGTGTCTTGGACACAACCCAGACTTGAACACTGAAAACTCCACATTAAACTTGGTCTCAAAGTTTGGTGGCTTTAATTCACCCAAAATACACAAAAGTTTACTTTTTTAAATTTATTTATGTAAGAAGATGAAATTTCACAATATTTTATGCTTTGAGCTGCATTAAAATTGATTTTTCCTAAAAGTGTTTCATTCATCAAAAGTTGTTCCAATGGATTTTTGTGTTCACAATCATCATTATTTAACTTTTCTCATGAAACCAAATGTGTATGTTTGTGTGTGTGTGTGTGTGTGTGTGTGTGTGTGTGTGTGTGTGTGTGTGTGTGTGTGTGTGTGTGTGTGTGTGTGTGTGTGTGTGTGTTCCCCCAGCTGCCCTCCAGTGTTACACAGAATGTCAAGAGGCTGTGGAGGCAGTGCGGGCGTGCAGAGCGTGACTCAGCGTGGACGGTGATGAAACAGGACAGCTTTAAAGCAGCGGGGCACGCTGCAGCCTCAGACACGGGCTGGATTTGAATATTGCATTAGAGTACTGAAGCTGTCTCCTGGTATCCCCCAGGGCTCTGTAGAGCTCCAGCCCAGCTTTAAACCCTCATTCATGGGAAGAGGCTCCACCGAGACTCAGCCTCTGCTGGCCTGATAATTCTACAGCTGATAAAGTTGGATGAGACTCCTCCTTGGTGTGTTTCACAGTTTCCCATGGCTAAGTGTGAGCCACAGTGTACAGATGTGTGTGAAAGTGATGACATGTTGGCTGGGCGCTACTGTACGGAGAGGAAAATTGGGCTACCGTTTTGTCAGCCTGTGTGAGTAGCGGCTGACCTCAGAGTTGAATTCTGGCCTGAACCCAAAACCACAAAGCTGAGTGTGTGTAGAGCGCAGGAGGGTGGGAGCCGTGCTGAACTCTGCAGGATTGCAGAGTGGGGATAAGGATCTGCATACATCAAGATCAAGAAGATGTTAAGAAGTCCTGAGGGGAAAAAATATCAGCGCACAATATTCAGACCCAGAAAGAAGCATGTTTGGAGTAAATAAGGATTCAAAACTAGCTTATGCAACAAAACATCCTCTCACTGGTGCACAGGAGAAGAGACAGAGTTCATCACCTCTAAAGTGGAAAAGGAGAGTTACTAAAGGCACATGTGGCAGCTTAACTTGATCTAGCCAGACAAAAAAGGTCACAAACATGAGTATAAAGCCCAGACTACAGCAGACTTAACCATCAACCACAGCAGCCTTTGTAAAGAGCAACCCTCACACGTGTTGAACTTTTTTAAAACAACACTGTGTCCAATGGATTTGAGTCACAGCTACTCACAATACCCGCTAGAAAGCCAGACATGTTGGCAACCAAGGGAACAATACAATGGACAAACAGTGCACTGTAATCTGCTGTGCCCACTGATGGATTCCAAATGAAGATGTCATCTACAACACAATGTGTGTGTGGAAAAACAAAAATGTTGACAGGAACTCAGTCTGGAGGGAAGTAGAGGAAATATTCATAAGGAAACAGACCTGTGAACGGAGCAGTGGAAAAAGAGATGGTGAATTCTGAGCATTTACCTGGACCTAAACTGCCTTTTGAAGTTTTCAGTTTTAAAAGTAGTAGGAGTTGCTTTTTAAAGAGGTCATCCAGCTGCACTCAATCTCCCCTCCAGCAACACAGGATCCCTTCTTTTGTCTTGACCACATCGTCTGTGTCTCGTACAAGACGTTGCACTCACAGAGGCCTGCTCTGAATGAACCATTGTTTCAAGTCTGTGGTCCACAAAGAGAGATGACAGAAACAAATAACAATTGTACTATTTTTGAAAGAGGAGGAAAAAAATGAGCGGGGAAACAAAGAAGTATGTCATGATGCTCATTTTGGAAAGAGGCCTGCTGTGCATGAACCCTCAGGTGGAACCCAGCAGCTCGGCTACAGAGCTTGCTCCGAGGCGCGTGATGACCCTGGACCCTGACCTAAAAATCATGAGAAAATGAATGACCTCAAATTGGAAAATATAAAAATGATGTTACCCTGGCTCTGACTCAAAAATAATTGAAAATAAAAAAGTGATGACCGCAGGCCTTACACAAAAAATCATATTCCTGAATGCTGGCCAATCAGAGGGAAGGGGGGTTGTGGAACAGGGATCCTTAAAGAGATAGCAGCTAAAACTAAGGGGCTTCCAAAAAACGAAACAAAACAAAACAAAACAAAAAGTGAGAAAATTAAGGATTGCTTTGAAGTTACTGTAAATCATGAAGCTACTACAAGGGTACCAGAGGGACAGTTAAAAAAAAAGCAGAATACCCCCTCTTTAATTGCAAATGCAAAATCAATCAGATAAAACTTTGAGACAATTTTATTTTTGCCTATGCTGTCTGTGATTTTTTTTCACTGAGCCCTGCAGGGTTTTTGTATCTCCTTCAATGTTACAGTCTGAATCTTTGACAGCCACCCTTGGGTGCTAATTTAATATTAAATTATCAAGACTGTTGTTGTATGGCTGATTTAAAAGCAGAAAAAATAAAGATAAAAAGTGAAAACAAAACAAAGATTTTAAGTAAAAAAAGTTGTATTGACTAATACTATGGTGCCCACCAAACTGAAGAAATCTGCCAGCCATCTACAGCTCATGTGAAACAGGCCGTCTCTACTTTTTTCAGCATCTTGCAGCGTTCATCTTGTTTCAATAAAAGAGTGAAACTCTGAATGGATAAAAATCGAACAAAGGTTCTGTGTTTATTTTCAGACTGACCCAAACACCCAGACACACAACTGACTTCAAAGAATCAGCAATGACAAAGGCCTACTGTCGTGTTGTTTTCCATCTGTGCCCCATAGAGAAGCAACTGAATGTGGTGATATTTTTTTATGTTTATTTATTGCACTTACCTTCTACATAAATGTAGCGAGTTCTTCTACGTATCCTTGGCAAGTGTGTTGGAAACACTTGATCAAGCATTCAGCTCCAGGATCTCAGCCTCTGCAACCAAGCCAGACTCTGACTCAAAAGAGCTTTGGAAACTCAGATCAGCAACTTGTTTCACACACTCTAAATCCTTTCGCAATTCTTGACACTTAATTACCTCTGCCATGGAGGTTATGTTTTTGGGAGAGTTTGTCTGTCTGTCTGTCTGTTTGTTTGTCTGTTTGTGAACAACATAATTCAAAATGTAACAAACCGATCTGGGTGAAATTTTTAAGAAATGTTCAAAATGGGATAAAGAAGAAGTAACTAAATTTTGGAGGTGATCCGGATCACTTTCTGGATCCAGGATTTTTAAAAAAAGATTCTTTATCATTGTGAGATAGGACTGTTTTCACCATTTGTGTATATAACTCCATCATAAATGGTCGGATTGCTTTGCAAAATAATACAAGACAAGGTCATGATAATTTCTGACAGAAGTAAAAATACGATCCAGATTTTGGAAATATTCTGGATACTAAGATCCAGAATATGAAATATGTACTGGGTCAACATAATTATCAACACTGTCAGGTAACAAATTATCATACAAACCTGCAACTAACACCAATTTGTAGCAGAAAGTCTGCTGACAGGGAGTATAACATTAAAGTAGGACTTAAGTGTTGCGTGACAATCACAACATGTTTGGCGGAGGTCTGAGCGCTTTTCTAGTTTAGACTGTCATTGCATCTGCTTTGTGGGTCCCAATCTTTATCCATCATAACAATTAAAAGAGTGGTACAATGAGCAAACCAGACCCAGAACGTGTTGTATCAAAATAAGTCAAAGAATCCTTTTTTTCTGTCTGATTTTTATAATAACTTATTAGAAAGAGCAACAGACCACTTTCTCCTCACACAGCCAGACTCAATCAGTTGAGTTACGTGTCATAATAGCACCATTTACTGATGCCTGACAGTCCTGCTCACTGAGGCTGTCACTCAGAGGCTCTTCATGCAGCATTATCAGCCCCATTAGCGCCAACCTGCAAACACTGACTCACTTATCCAAGAGCCTGGTGCAGGTACACAGAGGAGAGCGCTCTGTCAAACATAAACACATGAAAGAGCCACAGACACGCACAACTTACTAACCCATATTTACACATGTGCCAAGGAAAACTCTAAGCACCGCTGGAAGGGGTGGGCCAAGATAAACACCAGCATTTCCTCCCCTATCTTATCTCCTTTCATCCTTCCCCCTCCTTATGTGCTTTTTTCTCTCCTGGATATTTCCAACTTCTGCTGACACAGCTGCAAGTCAGTGAGTTTAGACTCCCACTTTGATTCCCCTCATCTGTGCGTGTTTGTCCAAATGATACAAGTAGAAGTGATAGTGAAAGGCATGCCATCAAGGATATTTCATATGAGGTTCATTACTGGCATACATGAGATAAATTTTCACGGGGCTTTCCACTTTTACTGGCTTGATACATCTCTGGAAATCTGGAAACTTGGGCCATGTTGCTGTACTGATTCATACATATTGTTCAGTTTGTTATGAGATCTAGAAACTCCAAAGACGACGTACGCCTGTTAACCAAACATGAAAAGGAAGACAAGCAACAAGTGATTCACCAGATGTCTTCAAAACATCCCTTTCTCTTATTTTCTCCTCATTCTTATCGAAGCAAGAATTCCGCTGCCTACCATATGTATGTCTCACATCCTTGCCTGTCCGAGCACAATAGGTTTGACGTTTCTTGATTTCTCTTGAGCAATGTTTTCACAGTAGTTACAGTAAAACTCTGGGAAAATTTCCACTCACTGTGTCGACAAGTGGGCAGATTAAGGCGTCAAGTAGGTAAATAAAGCCTGATACCTGAGGGAGGCTGAGAACTTTGTGTGTGTCCGTGTGTTCTGGTTTGTGTCACTCACAGAAACGGGGTCGGTGTCTTCCTGGGAGCAATGGGACGAAACCAGAGAGGTTCCCTGCTTCCTGTTTATAGTGTCTTGGTTGTTACTGCTTTGTCCCTGGAGACAACACAGAAGCCCCCAGTTGATAAAAGCAGCTGTAGAAGAGTTAAGAATAACAAGAGGACTAACAGATTTGAAGTTAGAAAGGTGTTTTTGATATCACTAATCTGCATTAGTGATATCAGAACTGTAATCTCGTAGCCACTATCTGGAAACATGCTCCTCCTCCACTACACACTTCGACAGTTATATTTCCAGGAGCGTTTGCTGATTATCTGACAACAATACTACAAGAAATTAAACATAACTGGGATGATCTGATTTAAAAAAAAGTGAGTTTTTGACTCTGTAACACAAAAGCCAGTGATAAAGATATTCATGTAAGTCTGCATTTCTTAAAGGTTATTCTGCATTTTTGTAGGAACAGGTTCCAAACGAGAAAAAAGAGGATCTTCTGTGACCCATAACCCAACAAGAGGTCAATTAGGGCAAAGAGCGTCACACAAACTGACAGAAGATACTGACCAAAGCAGACTTGTGACCTTTGAAAACAACATGTGAGTGGGAGGTCTGAGGCGAAATGCAGAAAAGGAGGTCACGCTTCATTTGAGACTGTTTTTTGAAGGCATAAAGGTCTGAGGTCTCCAACCAAAGACTGGTTCACACTGTTTGGTTCACAAGAGCCTTTATTGACTGTTTTGAGTGTACAATGATTTTTATGGAAATATTTAGCCCATATTTAGTTTTAGTGCCAGAATTGACACACAGAGCAAATTGAAGGTATTGAATCAAAGCCAGGTTTTCTTATTTTGTATCTGAATGGGTTTCAAAGAGGATATTTTTTTGAAATTATTCATTTTAAACTAAAGGTTTGGCAAATGTTATGTTTTAATAATTAATTAAAGCTATTTACTTAAAAATAAAATCTGGTTGTTTTTAAAAGGTAACACTGTTACACATGAAAAAATATGCAGGGAAGTATGTATTTTGGGTTAGTTTGCACAGTATAAAGTGCTCTGTTGGTGTTAGTGTTGCTGCTCCCTGTTTAGCTGCACCTGTATGCTTATCTCATGTGCCTCCTTAAAGTGATACTCCGGGATGGAACAAGTTGGGTCCTATCACAAGGTTTAGGGCACAAATTACCCCTACAGCAGTGTTTTTGTGCAGCAGATGCCCAGGGCGCTCGTACCAAAGACCCCCTCCCTGCTCGTCTGCTGGTTTCCTCTGCATTCAGACGGGGCCAAATTTTACTTGAACCAAAAACACAAATAAACGGACTCCCACCGAAAAAATCTGATATCAGTCTGCATTCACGCTTTATTTGGAGAATTTTCAGCGCGTTACTTTCACACAAAAACTTGCTAAATAAAGCTCTAGTTCTCTTCGTGTCTCTTCGTCCTGGCAGACTACTCTGCATTTGTTTGTATCTGGCACGCTGCGCCCGCGGACTGATACACTAAGCGGCGAGCGCCTTGTAGCCAGGTGTAGCCAGGTGTAGCTCTGCAGCGGATGTAGCGCCGTTTTACAACACGATGAGAACTAGAGCCTTATTTAGCGGTGTTTTTGTGTGAAAGTAACGCGCTCAAAATTCTCTGAATAAAGCGTAAATACAGACCGATATCAGATTTTTTCGGTGGGAGTCTGTTTATTTGTGTTTTTGGTCAAGTAAAAATTGGTCCCGTCTGAGTGCAGAGGAAACCGGCAGACGAGCAGGGAGAGGGTGTTTGGTGCGTGTGCCCTGGGCTTCTGCTGCACAAAAACACTGCTGTAGGGGTAATTTCTGCCCTAAACCTTGTGATAGGACCCAACTTGTTCCATCTCGGAGTATCACTTTAAACTTGAAGTCCCTCTGTGATATTTTGACCCTATTGGGCACAAGGTGTGTATCACTTTGACTTACAAAAGAATACATGTCAGTCAAAAGTGCAACGAGAAGGCAGAAGCAAGAAGATGCTGCAGTATCTTAGGTATGGTGTGCTAAAAGGGACACAATCACAGGGGACTAGAAAAATGCATCAATTTTTTATTTCAATATATCATAATTAAAGAGTTAATGCTGATGACCCTATGAGAAATATAAAATTTCACCCATGCACTGTCATTTTTGAACTGAGGATATTAAGATTTTCTTGTAAGAATCAAAACCAGCTCTACTGAACAGGTAAGGAATTAAACTATTTTACCAATTCCACCTTAAAAAAATACATAAATAAAAAAAATAAAAAAAATAAAAATTCAAGCATCAAATGTTGAAACTTTCATCAAAAACCAACACAAGATAGGAGTGTGGTGGTGTGGGCTGCAAAGTCAAGTATCATTTTGGCTTCTTGTCCAGTTTGCTGAATAGTTTTCACCAACTCTGCACATGGTGTTCAGATGTTACAACTCAAGCTGGACCGACACGTCTTAGAAAATACTCATGAATGCTCTGGCGTACCTCAGCAGGAAAAGCCCTGGAAACTTTACAAGAAGCTTCCTAATCTCTAATCATCAAACAAGACTACAACTCTCCAAACACAACACACCTCACATTTAGGCCACCGGTCAAGCTGAATGTTTGTGGATTTACCACTGCCCTCAAGCTTTGTCTAACTTCCCTTTCATTTCTACAACACTGCACAGGGCAATGGTGCCTGTAATAGTCCCATAAAGGGTGTCAGTGAGTCGGACCCTGGTGTCAAAAGCAGTTGTGTCCACTTTAGCGGAGGCTCCTTGATTTAATGACCATGTGACATTAGGCATGGGAGCACCCTGAGGTTATCCATGGCTGGAGCCAGACTGTGTGTCTGCCAATCTGGCTTTGTCTCACCCCTTAATGCTCACACTGTGGGTCAGTCTGCTGCATGCACCCCTGAGGGGAGGTTGGACCGGTCCACACAAACTGCTGATTAGGGGGTACTACTGCTTCCTGCGAGAGCGCTTACAGATCAAAGCATGCAAGACGGAGGGCGGCTCAACCCAAGAACCCGGGCTAATCAAAGTCAAATTCAGAGTAAGCCTTCCAGCTTCACTGCGAGCCAATAGCTGTACACAATGTGAGTTTGATTAAGGTTGATGGCACTGGGAAAATCCACTCTCTTTGAAACTCCAAGGGGTTAAAAGCCAAGACCACCTCAGTGACTGACAGCTGTGAAAAACGGGAGTTTACTGACTGCCAGCATCAGGGTGACATCTGCCAGAGAGCAAAATCAGAGATCTGTGAGCGTTAAACTCTGCAAGGTTGAAGACGGAACTGGTGAATAGTCTTCTGGGACACACCATGGAAAGCTTGCGTGTTAGTGCCCAAGTAAACCTTTAGAGCATTTTCTGTCATTTTAAGGAACAGGAAATGTGTTTCCTCTTGGCTACAAACTCATTGAACTCATTCTGTCAAAAAGTAGCTTCTTAAAAAGTAAATTCAGAGAGTTGCAGCACTTCTTCAGTGGTTCATTTATTACTATTCTTAACTTGGACACTTGTTGAAGTACAACTCATATTTCGGTTACTTGTTGCACTCTTAAAATTGGTGCTCTGTTTGGTGAACACATGGCCCTTCCAAACTGTGTGATCCCCATAAATTATAATTTGAACTTACTTTAGCTAAACCACACGTTATCAATTATATCAGCATGCCTTGTTTCTGTCTTTCATACCCAAAAGCATCTGAGTGTGCCGAGATCTGCTCCAAATTATCTGGTGAAGTTTAAATCAGCTCCAAGAAAGATCTGCTTGTGGGAATCTTATAAAAAACAAACAGCTACGCCACGTCAACACACCTCACATCCCTACAAGATGTGTCCACTTAGTGGCATGTTGTGGGACAAGATAAGTGTTGACAAGCATCGATGTATTCACCTCTGACCACCCGGCTGTTTAAACACGCAGAGCAGGAACATGAGGGTAAAATGTGAACTCAAGCATGTCCCCGCAGGTTGGGTATCAAACACGGTAAAGGACCGTGTGTCCTGTTGAGGGACAAGCACAAAGGAAGGTAGAACGTCCATCCCTGAGGGGACAAAAGGGCCTTTCACAGAGCCACTTATCCTGCTCAACACCTTTACCTAGAGACAGGTGTTGAGACTTCTGTCTTCCAGCAAGGACCACCAAGAGATGGACAACATCCTCTTTCAGTCGGCTTCATCTGTGAATGAACTATGAGGGTAAAAGCTGTTGGGGCAAGAGGCTTTGTTAGCATGTCTGTAACTCAAGGTTCAATCTGCAAACCATCTCTCCCTAACGACCCTAATGCTCGGTGTAGCTCATTAGCTAGCATCTAGGAGCAATACATCACCAGGCAACAGGAATACATGTGGGAACCATTTTAATTTCACCTGGTCTCCTTGATATACGGGTACAGTCGAGGTGGACTGCATGTCTAATGATGCTAATTGGTGGTGTAGATGTAGTAAAGGCCCACTTTTATGGGTCTAAGCTGCTGTGTCTTGAGAGGAAAATGCCTGGATTAAGGTCTACATCTGCTCTGTGCCAGCTGGTGGGCAGATTTTTGGGGGCTGCAGGGACAAGGCTTTCCTTCTGCTGTTGAAGCTTTTGAAGTCTGTCTTTTTTCCAGAATTCCTAATTCGTGCTACATTACACAGCAAGGTGTATTTATGGACAAAGAAGCAACATGGAAAAAACACTCAGATGCAATTTCTGAGTTTTGGCCAGAAATTTGGAGCCAGGAAAAAGTGAAATGGGATTTTCCCACATCCAATGACATCAATCCAAAGAGAAGAAAACATGAAAGAAGTTAGTTGCAAAAAAAGACAAAATCCAGACTAAAAAGGGGTAATCTTGCTTTAACTCAACAAAAACTGCACCCATATCAGGGAAATTTACTTTATTTGACCACTTCTGCACAGGCTACAAAATGAAAAATTCTGAAAAATATCACAAAATTAACAGTTTTGTTGTGATGTCTAATAACACTCTGGGGTTGAAATTTTGAATTAGAAAGTGTTTTAATAAATGTCCTCCAAAGGGCTACACTTGAATAAGTGTGGTGATTTAGTTGCCTCCAATGAAAACCTCTAGATCCTGTAGCATTACTCACATCTCTTTTGAATCTTGTATCTGTAAACTTAGTATTTGATTCTCTTCGGGCTAAAAATGTGAAACCCCAAGTGAACAAGACTTTCAGAGGGTTAACTGATCATTTCCCTGAAAAAAAAAAAGATTTTTCTGAAATTTCCCTATGCCAAAGGTCATTGTGCGTTGAGGTAATACATAACCAGGTAGCGATAAATTTTAACGAAAGCAGTCTCAAAAATTAACTTAACCCCTGAAAGCTTGAAAAATGTTTGACAAGGCTGTGCATTGTTATTTTGAACCCTTAATTACTTCCCATAGTGATTACCTTTTGGGGTTAAACATGATTAATCACATTTGTAACTGTACGATTAATAGGGATGGGTACCGAATTAGGTAATTTTATAGGTACCGACCGAATTCTGTCAAAAGTACCGGGTACCAATTCATGTAAAATCAAAAGGTACCATGTTTAGGTACCTGAACCCATCCTTGTGACTGTGAGGGACTAGAAGAGTAGGCAATTTTCCATGCTGGACATGAACCTGTAGCATTGCAAGTTTAATATATATTTAAGAAAAAATATGTTAAATTAAAGAAATTTGAGATTTAATTATTATTAAATTTTATTAAATTGATATCTTTTACCACATGGACACAAAAAAGTACCAGGAAATTGTACCGTTAATTACCTATACCAATTGCCAGATACCAGACATCAGTACCGTATCCTTTCAAATGTGAAAGGTACCCATCCCTAATAATTCAAGCACATTACTTTCCATTGAAAGTCCATATCACCACACTTAAAAATGTTGCTCTTATGGCTTTTAGTGATGCAGTTGCCTGCTGTAATCAGTCTTATAAGCTATGCCTGTATGCTTAGCTCAGTGGTGATAGATCAAACAGGATACTTTGGTAGCATTTTATTTCAGTTTGGCACAAAAATCATATTACTTTTTAAATGGGCTGCCAGGTGATTTGATTTTTCCTTATGAAAATCTGCCATTCCAAAGTACATTGGAGTCTTTATTTGGCTTAGCTATGGGTCACTGAAAAGGACAAAAAAGACATTGAATTTAGAGCTTAATCGCATTGTGCCAAATGTGCTGGCAAATCCAGATTTATTGTTTTACGCCGATGTCTTACCTGGCTGTGGGACATATTCTCCAATGGGACCATAAAGTTCAAGTTGCACAAAAGCCATTAGAGCAACATTTTTAAGTCTGTTGATCTCAAAACTATTTGTTTATAGGTCTATTGAAAATATATAGACTTTAAATACAAAGTAATGGACTTTAATAATGCACTTACAAATGTGATTAATCATGTTTAACTCAAAGTTAATCACTATTTTTGGCAAGTTGCTGCTAATAAAACCTCATTTCAGGACTATATGATGGTTAAACATTTAAGTTTCAGATATATCACTTTAATATCAGTACTTTTAAAAAAAGACATCACAGAAGAGGTCTCATGCTGAAACAACACTGTCCTCATTTCTATCTTGTTCCAACAAACAGACCGTCTTCTTACCGAGTCCAGTATTATTGCAGGTGTCAAACCTGCCATGTAGACATGACAACCTCTGGAGCTATATAGCTGACAGACTCTGACCCATATTCAAGAGGTAATCCCCTGCTTTCCAGAGTTTGTTTTCATGGAAAGCCTGAATGTGTTAGTTTGGGTAGTTTATGTGGGGATCTATTGGCAGGCTGACCTCTTGGTCTGACTGAAAGCGTGCTCTTCATAATGCCAGCTTCTTCCTTGGCGGGGCCCTTCAGCGTCTGGTATTGTTTTTACCACAGGAAGGATGTACTGCCAAAGGCTATGGATCCCTGAGCCAAGTTGAAATACCCAGACTATGTTCCCCACATATGTGAGAGAAAGCTGCAGTCCTCTGTACTCACACAATATTGATCTTTAATAAAGGGAAATATTACACAAAGCATTCCTGACATTCTTATGATACACTTTGGATTCCTACCATGTTATGAATGTTTTCCTCAGCACACAGTCTAAGCTGGCCAACGACATGTCAGCAGATGGCTCGGATCCACAACTCAGCATTTCACACCTTGAGAGGATTCTGCTGCATCGCAGACATCATCAGAGCTGTGGTTTGTCAGAGCACAAAAATAACCAGCCAGCACTTCATGTGAGAGCAAAAAGTGGTTATAAAAATCTTAGTCTGGTTTCTGTCTCCTTTCCCGCCTTTTTTAAGCAAAATTTTAAGTGTAAAAACAAACGTAAGCATGCTGCTCCCCCACAAGACGAAAACTCTAAACAAAAGGTGTCGTAACTGGCAGGAGTGTGACGGGAAAAAGGGTAAAGGTCAGCACAAAGGGTAAAGTAAACAGAGGAGGACACAACAGAGCAAGCATGTTTAGGTTAAACCCCCAGGTCTGGGCCTTTTGTCGCTCATGTAGAGATGAAGAGAGAGGGAAGTGATAGCTGCTGTGTGGGACCATTTTGGGGATCAAACATCTGTAAGAAATTCAAAACAGTGTCCTGAAAATAATTGGCATTTGTTTTGTATCAACCTCTATGTTGGTTTCTGCAAAGTCATTACTGAAATAATTAAATAATAAAGGTCCTGTCAGCAACGACTGCTGTCATTAAATTTCTTTTGTTTTCTAGCTGTATCAACATCCTAAAAACTTGTGTCCTCACCTTAACAATTTTTTAAAAAATAATACAAAAAATTATTACTGAAAATTATGGAAATATCTTGGTTAAATTCAACAGTCAAAGCTGACTGGAACTACAGTTTCCCCCCATTGTATGACAGTGCTCTGTTGGTTTTACGAAAGGTTAGCGTAACGAGAAACTTTTGCAACATTAAAATTCTCATAAATATTTACTACTTTTTCTAACTGACCACAGAAATTAAAGCTACTGCAGGGCCAGAATAGCTCGTGTTGATTTTGGCACCCCCTGTTGACAAAGTAGTAACTTATCCTTTTTGTTAATTTTGTCCAGTGTATCTATTAGCAGTATTTTTTGGACCCCCAAAATAAGCAGATTTTCTTCTAACACAGAGATTTATTTTACTGACAGCTTTATATGTTTAGAACATTACAAAAAAGACAGTTGCTGTTGTGTGGTATCAGAAACAGAGAGCTATTCAAGCGAGGAAGGTAACTGTATTGAAATTATTGATTTAATAATTTGGGGTCTGCTTTATTTTTTGTTGATCGTAAAAAAAAATATATATATTTCAGTTTGTTTCATAGGCAACAAAAAAATTCCCGCAGGAGCTTTTAGTCAAATTAGATTATTATTATTGTTTTTATTTTAATTTAATTTTTTACAACAGTTCAAGGTAGCATTTTAAACAATTTTTTTTTAGCCACATTAAGCCGTGTTTTCCACTAAGTAGTCTGGTACAGTTCAGTACGGTTTGGCACGGTTTGGTACAGTTAAGCCTGATCCTGTTTGCATTTTCACAGCAAACTGTGCCCTCTCGTGTTGGGGGGTGTGGAAGCCAGATGCCAAAAGCCACAGCTGTTAAACAATAGCGTGACTTCGTAGCAGCACGACACAGTGTACCCCGCTAATAAGTCCAACGAAGAAGAAAAACGTGACACAGTAAACAAAGGGCACCTATGGGAAACATCCAGCATTTTGTCCTCTCTGTGATTGGCATGTAGCTCTTTGATACAAAGTGCAACCAAGCTTTGTTTCAGAGAAGACTGTGTGCCAGGAGAAATACGGCAGCTGTCATGGGGTAGGTGACGATTCTTTCGACGAATCAATGGACTGCAGTGCTGTAGCTCCACCTTCTGAGAGTTCAGTCTGGCACCCATACGAAGGGGTCCCAAAAAGTGGGACGGCTCGTCTCAGTTATTTGGAGATCTGTCCTGGGATAAGTCAGAGGAAACAGCACAAAATGTGTACCGTACCGAGACGAACCGAACCGGTCTGCTTGGTGGATTTAAGCATTTTCACTGGGTTAATGAGGTAGAGGCTCCAAAGCATGATCAACCATCTCATTACTGGGAGTACGTGGCCAGTCTTGAAGGGCGGTAAAGGAAATGCCAGACGGAGCAGTAAAACCAATCCAGTGTATTTAGACGAGGCAACTTAAGATTACTTATTGTTTGTTGTTAAGGTAATAAAAAATGATTAAAAAATTTCACAGTTTTAAGCATTCAATTGTTCTGTTTGTGTGATTTTATCTTTTGACAATGCTACACGATCCTGTAAGAACAGTTTACATAATGAAGCTGGAACCAGTTAAAAGAAAAGATGTTTTCAATGGGAGGTTAGATAACACTAAAATCCAACCCTGCCCTTTCCCTCCACTCACAATCAAACCCCTGAGGCCTTTTTTTTTCTTTTCTCAAATTCCCACACCATCAAGCTCAATAAACTTTACGCGGTACCAAAATGAGTGCAGGTGCCCCGGCTGGATTTGAGCAGGACTGAAGTGCTACATCAGTGGTACCTCAGACGATTACCTCTGGCTCCAAATAGCCACCACATGGCTCACAAGGCCGTCATCAGCTGCCGAGATGTCGGCAAATGGTCCAAGATGGGCAGGGGGAGGAAGCTGGCCATGGTACGGCTTCCTCTCTTTGAAGTCTCATTAATTCTTACGCTTTTGTGTGCGTGTGTGTGCGTGTCTGAGTTGTTTTCCCTTTTACTTCTATTTTTGTGACAATCACTTTGTTTTACAGATGTTGAAACTTTGACTCTCAGCATTTCTTCCACAGACTGTTTGTGAATCAGAGGATAGGCATTGTGATCTGTTTTTTCTTTTCTTTTTTTTTATTGTCAACAAATGTTTCAAACAGACCACAACAAACTGTGTTAGTCCTTTTTTTTGATACTTCTCACTTCCCCACACACACACTGATGCAGATATTCTAGTGACTACCGACCATGAATCTTCAAATGCAGCTCACAACCCTATAGTCCCTACAGTGCCATCTACGCCAAATTTGGGATTGGGGAATATATAGCTGCTGCACTTTAAGTTGTAAAACTCTGACAACTTTTTTTTCCTGAATTTTTGAGGGTATCCAGTTTCTCCATGTGGAGTAACACGTGGATCCAGGAGCTGCATGAAGGGGCCTTCATCCCTGTCCCTGTGGAAAGGGGTTTTAAGAAGGCTTACAAGAAAATGCTGAGGCATTTTAATAAGAAGATATAAATTGTATTTAAAATACGGACAGCTCTGCCCATCAGTAAGAGAGTTGATACTTATGGCTGTTAGCTTCTGTAGCTTAATACCAGATGTTCTAAACTCCTCTCTTGAGTCCTTTCTTAAAGATAGTACCTTAAGTTTTTTGAGTTTGCAAACATGATCCATGAATCAAAAGTGAGAAAGTTTTACAGACTTGAGGCAATACTTCTGCAGCACATAAAGTATGTGAACAGCATTTATACCCCTCTTTCATCTTTAACAAATCTCCTGTGACGACTGGATCGTCCTCTTAATTTAATTCTTAAAGGACTCAATGAAAGATATTCACAAAATATGTCATATATAAAATATAGATTCTTAGAAGTGCAATGTGGCACATTAAAATGCAAAGAATGTGACCTGCGTCTTGCTGTTTAAACCTAAGGCCTTCCTGTTAAAAGCCAATCGTAATGTAGGATTTTTGGGGTGACACTAAGGGTAGCCAATCAGATTTCAAGGATGGATAGATCTTCCCCTGGACGTACATTTCAAAAACTGCTTTCCAGCCAGTTACCGCCCCTGCACAACTCCTATCTCTTTCATTTGTGTTCATGAAAAGCCAAGGCAGGGAGAGCATCAGCAAAGACAACCAAGGTACAGAACAGAGTGATATTACATTTGACACAAGTAAAATCAGACACAGCATAAAACAAGGTTCTGGGGTGGAAGTGGGATGCTTTCCTCAATTCTTATTCATTCTTTATGTCAAAAATGTTAAGATTTGCTGGAGTCATGGCTGAAATTCCTGTCCTGGAAACCCACTGACTGTTTATTCATGTGGACACTGTGCCCCGTGGTTGAAACATCCCAGATCCCCAGGACCCTGAATGTAACCCTGTTATCTCCTCACGCTCTCAGTAGGTGATCTTTCACGGCTTTTACAGGATTATCACCATTAGGTTAACAGGGTCCTAAACAGCTGACTGGCACCAGGAACCCTGCTAGGAATTAGCCACCTGCTACATTCGCCATCCGCAGCCACACATAGAGAACTATCAGCACAGGAAGCATCCTACTGGGGGCATATATGGCGTCAAACAAGGTTGAGGTCGCATGCTACCCCGCACACACACACGGTACTCAGCAGGAAGTTTGGCTTCCTTGAGTCGTGGCTGTGAGGTCAGAGGTCAGGGAGCAGGACCTGCAGATCATGTTACTGCACCCAGATGTGTCAGAAGACGGCCATGGCTCCAGTCTGGAGGTGCCCCAAATGCAGCGTGACTGCATGCTTCGCTCTGCAGAAACAGGAACTTCTATTTTGAGAAATGCCATTCCTCAATACAAACAGGAGTGTATTGATCTCTTTTTTCAAAACCAGATTTCTTTCAAGACAGGCTTGCTATTTTTAAGTATCACATTTTAACACTGTCATAACCTGGAAAATCAGTTTAACTTTTCATATCTAACTCTTTCCTGTGAGTGGCAGGGCATGCTTCACAGGAGCAGTATAAGTTAAGTGTGAAATATTCCTCAGAGGCACTACAGGAGAAGAGTGTGTGTGATGTGCGTATGGGTCATGTGAGCCTTAGCATGACTCTGTTTGGAGCGTGTTTATATTCTCTGTGAAATATTTCCAGTGGCTCTGTGTGCTGTCCTCCCTCTCGTGCCTGCCTGCCCTGTCAGGAGTGATGAGTTTGGGAATGAGAAACAGGTGTGTGTGAAACGTGTGGATCACTCCCTTATCTCTCTCACTCATGTCCCCCCTTCTCCTGACCTTTTCTGAGCCAGTCATGCTGTGTTTTATGACAAAGCGGATGAAGAGAGGAGGGTGAGTGAGTGGAGAAAATGCAGAAAGAGAGAGGACAGTTTCTGGGAATTAGCAACATAGATCTGCAAGCTCTGCTTGTTTTCTATGTTTTCTATTAAGGACACAGAGACATTATTCAAGAACTAAACCCTAATCTTTCCACAGCCAATTCACAAAATTAAAAATGAAGAAAGAGATAGATGGTTTACAGGGGAAAAAAAAGCAAATAGCCCCTGCTTGTGAGTAAGGAACACTCTAGTTTTGGCTAATCCCACTTGATTATCACAGCATCAAAGAGAGTAAGGTCTTAAACTGTTCAGATTATGTGTGAAACATGTTGATTGTGAATCTACCAAAGCGGAAAGTCCACTGAGATAATGTGTGAAGTGCATTCATTCATCAACGGCAGGAGAACAATACTGATTAAGATACAACAATCAATCAAAGGCTGGACTAATATTAGTTTAAAAACTATCATGACTGAAACTTCTTAGGGTAGTCAGCACCTAACGGTTCAATTAAAAAAAATAAAAACAAAGTTATGTGTTAAATAGAGTGGTCTGCCCATTTAAGTCCATTTTCATATCTTAACTATACAAGAGAATCATGTCTCTCAATAAATGCATTTTACAACATTTATGATATAAATGATCAAAAGGGATATGGACTTAGAGATAAGATAAAATACTCCTTTATTCATCCCACATCAGGAAAATTTACAGTTACTGTAGCGAACAAGAAAAAAAAAGAAAAGAAAGTATCAAATTTACCCTTTCACTGTGTGTAGCTAGCTTATAGCTTCACTAACTAGCAGGTTGGTTAGACAAGATTTTGATGTCAATGCAACTACATTTTGTACATACTTTATGTTTGAGTGAAAATTTGTCAATGGTAGTATGCTAAGTTGACAGATGTATAACTATTAGTTTCAAAAACTACTGGAAAGAAAAAAAATACATTCACAAAAGTAGCCAAAACAAAAAGTTACACACTAACATTAATGCCAAAGGAGTATTATGTTACTATCAACCATTTTATACAATATATTAAACCCAAGAAGTTTTTTCTACAAGTTAGCATGCTAATGTGTGTTTGGGAGCATTTATACAACCGGCTAACATGAATTCAGTGCAAATAAACAGGCAAAAGAGCTAAGTGGGCATCAATGCTTTTCTACGACTGTTAACTGTGTTCAGGGTTATTTTCTGGAAAAGCATCAAGTTTTGATTGGTGAAAATTATCAAATGGTAGCATGAAAAAAATGCTGGAAGTACAACCATTAACTTCAAAAACTACTCAAAAATAAAACAAAAAAATAAAATAGATTGAAATTGAAGCCAAATTCAAAAAACGCAACTCATTAACAGTATGGAAAGTCAATGTCATATGCTACTTTCAACAACTAAAAATAATGTTAGCATGCTGTTTTGTCACTGGTCGTATGCTAGAATGCTAATTTCTGCATTTAGTTAGCATAAATTCAGTGCTAATAAAGAGGCTACAGGGCTAATGGCAGTTTTGGGGGATGGCAAATATTTTTTGATGCTGTTTTTAAATGTAAAGAAGAGAGAAGCTGTAATCTACACAGTGATTTGAGGCGCGACCCTGTTAAATTCCAGGATTTAGCATTCATAGTTTTCTTTAAATATCTCAAAAACACATTTTTTAATTAACAAAAGTATAAATAACTTATAATTTGTTAATACTGACACATAAAACTAGGCTATTATCATTATAGTCACCAGGTCACTCTAAAGTGAATAGTGGAGCTCAACTTCACTTCAAGCTAGGCTGCTAAACCTGGCTCTATGATCACGTGATTCCAATAGATTTCTACTACAGATGCTAAAACAATGTTTGCGAAGCCAAAACACTCAATGTGATGTTATATTTAACACTTTGGTCTCCCCCCTGAACTCAGAGCCCCCCATATAGCCTGCCCTGCTTCCAGCAGCCTGCACAGGAGTCAGTTTACACAGCCTCACATACCTGCCCACCACTCCTCCTCCTCCTCCTCCCCTTCTGCCGGGAGCTCGGGACTCCCTCTTTACCGCCGCTGCCATGCAGCAGTCCGTCAGTGTGCCAGCAGTCCGCGCAGAGCGCAGAGCGCAGCGCCACGCTGAAGCAGACCGTCTGTGTCACAGGAGCTCCAGATCTTTTACGGGAACTGAAAGACAACAGGAGAGGATACAGAGCGAGCAAGGTGAGCAAAGAGCTGACTGTCACTCCTAACAGTTTTGTTTTATCTGGGTGAGCGATTTTTGCTGTTCGGGCTGAAGTGATTGATTCGAAAACATCACAGATCTTCAGCAGTTTCTGACTTTTCCTGCTGTTTTGAGTTTGTGTGGCAGCTTCTCAGCCACGAGTTAGCGATTGGCGTGGATTGATCACACATTAACGAAACCTGCGAGTTTAACAGCTGAACAAATACTGATCAAAATTACGCAAATACTGCTTTGGAGCTAGGTATCTGTTGTATCCTGTGGTGACATTTCAATACGTAGCGTAATAATAGGATACCTGCATGAATTTACTTTTCTCCTGTACAAGTTGATTGATACAATTCAATCCAAACAAATGTGCATGTGCTTTCATTTTTAAAGCAGGGTTCATGTCTGAGATCTTTATGGTGTGTTTATGACCAGTGCCCTATAAGGCAGCAGGTCCCTGATGGATGTCAGACTAATCTATCAACAACAGACCAGATTTCTGAAACCAAAACATTTCTTTTTGAGCAGCACTTAATCATCTGTTATGTAAACCTGTACAAGGATCCTGGTTAAAGTCCAGTCAATAATAGCCGTATGATATGGAGAGAGTTAGAAGGACCAATGATTGACCGCTGAGCTCTGATTAAAGCAGAAACAGTCGACCCGAGGCAGCAGGTTTATCCCCTATTCCCTATATTTACATCTGGATGAAATCAGGGGAATGGCACAAGACTGAGACTCCAGCTTGTTAACATCTAATCAGGGAGGAAACTTTTTCAATCTTTTTCCCAACAATTAGTCTTAGTTTTAATCACCTATGCTAATAAAGACTAAGATGTTGTCATTATGAAGCCCCAGACGGTTACCTGAGAACCCACTGCAGAACAAAAGTAAGATTGGGACCTGAGGGGTCATTATGCAACACACCCACTCTAAAACTGAAAAGAGCGTCTCCTCCGAGGAGACAATCACACAGCCTTAGGGTCAACTCCACCTTGACCCACCTCTGCCCCTCCCACCCTCTCCTCTTTCTCTCTGCTGATATGTTTAATGCATCCTGAGTCGGTGTGATCAGCATGGGGTCAGGAGCATAAACAACTTAGCTGCCAGACTAAACAGACCACACATGTCCTGTAAACACATGCACCCTGCGATTCAAAGGTGAGCACGTGTTGGTTTGGGCTGCGCACCGCAACAGGAGGTTTAATTCATGCTTTCTGATGCAGAGCATGAACATGAGATTAACTGTTACTTTCCAGAGGGAGAGGTGGTCCTTTTTTTGTTCTCTGCATGAGACAGCACAGCAGTGGAAGAGAGGAGACTAACTAAAAATTGCATTTATAACGCATGTGAAGGATGTTTTTGAATGAATTAATGGTGTAAAGAACAACACATCTGTGTTCCTCATAGTTTTGGGTGTCCAAATGGATGCTCCCACTTTCCTTGCGCCATATTTTGTTTGTCTTTTTAGTTGAAGCCACAAATTTGACCCAGCTTGTGTCTGTGCCTGAAAGTTAAAATGAGTCACAGCTCATAAACACCTACAGCTGACATCAATCTTTCATGTTGCGCACTCTTTTGAAACGCAGGATACAAACATCTCGCTGCCTGAATACCAACCTGCAAAATTACAGTTTGTAGCACTCGTAAACAGTCCGCTCTCTTTTTTTTTTTTTTTCCCCTCCCTCGGTTCATGAAGCAGTGTGCTAATTTTGCAGCTGTATTTTGGCTGCATCTGTGTTTGATGCTGATCCCAGCAGAGCAGACAAGACAACTTCCTCCCGCTGTAGCGCTGAGTGCCCGGGGGGCAGCAAGCACAGAGCTGTTCGTTCTAGTCGCCGTCTTGGGTGTTGACAGGAGGTCTGACATCATTAGCATGACTAAATGAAATGTAATTTAGGTCTTTGCCTCTTCGTTTGGCTTCTAGCACCAGCAGTGATAGTGATGATGGTGGTGTTGATGGCACAACACTTGAAAAGCCTGCAGACTCAATCTGGCTTTGAGACTTTTGAGGCATATAACTTATAACATTATTCTTTCACCACACATGGAGATACGATACGACGCTAGGGTTTCTTGTACTCTTTGATTTTTCAATTTTCTCCCCTTTATGCTGTTACTCAACAGCGTTTTTTAAGGCTGAACAAGTGTATAATCTGATCATTCTGAGCCACATCAGTGCTGACTGCAGAGTATGAGCGGAAGCCACAGGATATTTCATGGGTTTAGTTCACAATGGGCCGCTCATGTGTTTCTTATCACTTAAAGTTCAGGCATACCGCAGCAGCATTCAAGGCATGGTTTTGCTTTCCTGTCCCAGAGAACAGCCTTGAAAACATCACATTTTAAGAGGGATGTCAAACATTTATTTTGTTTAATCCCAGTTTTGTCGCATGGTTGCATGAAAAGACCCCCGAGTTATGGCGGGAAGCTCGGGTTTCTAATTAGAGGGGAAAATGTACCCTGCTAATGACATCATCTCCCCCCCAGCACTCTGTTAAACAAGAGTGTGTGTGTGTGTGAGTGTGTGTGAAGCAGCTGGTTTTAGACATTTAACGTTCACAACGGTGTGAGACTTCAAGCACTTGCACACAAACCATCAGGCTTATAATTTAGCTTTATTGCTCCTTGTCACTCTGTTTGGGCCACTTCCTTGCTGTGGGAACTTCCTTGCTGACCAGTTTCTGGAGGAAATTTTTGAAAAAGAGGAAGAAGTGTCAGCTTCTTTGTTTGGCAAAACAACACATTCAGGATATCAGTATGATAAAGTGATACTACCCCACTCAAAGAATTGATGACTGAAAAAGGAAGTCCAACCTATGGTTTAGGTACCAGGCAAAAAACACTAGTGTCAGATTAAACCTAAAAAAGCATCAATGGACAGTGTACATATCTGTGCTACTATTCAATACCACAACACATTAGCCTCCCCCAAAAATATCGACTCATTTTCTCTTTTCCAAAACATTAATATTAAAGCTAGACCAACAAGAGTTGTGTTGCAGCAGCTAAAGGAACTGATGTTGATAGCTGTTGCTAGCTTATGTAACACAGGCCAAAACTCTATCTGTTTTTTCTTAAATTCAAAGTTTGTTAATTTTCACAGTTCTAGTGAGCGTTAGCTAGCCAAAGCTTGCAAGATGTAAGCAGTGCATGATTTCGCATCCCTCACTTTGATGCAATATTTTTGTGATCTTGACAGTATATTACTGTAATATCTGCAGTAACTTACTGGGAAAGATCTTTAATACTGCAGCAAATATTAGCTTAACTTAGTCAGTAGCTGCTCAGCTTTCTATTATAATAAGTAAACCTCTCTGTTTCTGTTTCTGTTTAACATCTGATCAGGAAAAGACAATGTTTGGGTCAGTTTGACAGATCGCTCTGTATGGTAGCTCAATTAGCATTTCTCACGTATTAGCAAAACATTATTGCTACCAGTTTGGACAATGATACAAAAAAACAACCTGAACAAAGGATGGGTTATTGATACAATTTGCTCATTGTGACAGCTCATGCACATTACAAAAGAACACAATGTGATGTTAGCACTGCGGCTAGCTTTCATGCTAATAGGCAAACATTGCTTTTTTCATGGACATTTTATGACACTAAAGTTATGTTCTTGTCTTGTCTGAACTGTAGTTAAACAACTGACATTGTGTTTGATTCAGTAAGGTGTAAACAGTTTTAAACAGTTTGTTTTGTTTTGTTTTGTTTTGTTTTTTAAGTAACCTTATATGACGGTGTCTTTATAGTGAGCGTACCACCTACAGGAGCTGTAGCTTGGCCACTTGAAGCTCATAGTATCACGTTGTATTAGTGAATAGTACAAAAATGAACAGGCAAAGTAAAGTGATGTAAATTTTCTAAATAGAGCAAACACAAGCAACTAGTTTTTGGGTCAGACTTTCTTAAAGTTAGCCTTAGCTGAGTTTGAATGTCAGGGGTCAACCTGACCAGGATCCCCTGTTGGAAGTGCACAACGTCAGGTATGTCATACAGCCCCACTTTAACCCCCTTAAAACAGCACTAAACTAAAAAAAGGACGATGCTTCTTCATACTCGTAGGGGTTCATCTCCAGTTCAAAACTGATACTTCTACTGTTTTGTAAACAAATGTGAGTCTGAAATCAAATCCTCTGAAGTGATCGTTTTTTAAGAGGAGACAGATTTCCCAAAATAGATGAGCCTACTGATGTAGCGTTTGGAGCCTTTATTGGCTGGCTTATCTGTTGACAGATTTATGCTGCTTCACTCTGGAGAAATGTCCCTCCACTTCAGCTCACTTGCAGAAATCTAAATCTGCACCAAATGTTTGTACTGAAATGATCAGTAGCATAATCAGCCGTGTCGTTCTCAGAGGCCTGTGCTCTTACATCACCTCCAATCTCAATGGGCTCATAACTCAATCCATAATTCATCGTGGGCAATGAAATCCCGAAACATGAGCTGACAGATCTCCATCTCCTGTCAGTCCCCTGTGTGTGTGTGACAGCTGTGAGAGCAGCTCTTCTCTCCTCAGCTCTCACATCCACGTAATTGTTCACAGTCCGACCCAGCGCCTCTGTAGCTCTGCCACATCCCATCACTTCAAACCGATGCCGCGCTGTGTCCGCTGGACCGTGATGAAGATGACACAGGCCTGGACATTCCCCACGACACAGGAGGGGGGGGAGACCAAAGATGCAGCTCCACGAAGTCTTAGGGCTCCACCAGATGTTTTCTGATTCTGACAGGAGCGAGGGAGGAGGAGGAGAAGGAGGGTGAAATGGAGGGGTGTCTTTCCGTGGCACTCGGGGGGCTGTTTGTGAGGAAGCAGGTCGGTCGATCAGTAATGAAAGAGGACAGCTGGCAGGTTCAGCGGAGGTTAACAGCTAAGTGTACATGGCAGTGAGGAAAAACAAGAGCTCAGTCGAGGGTCTTTGTGTGAGAGATTTTGGGTGATGCAGAAAGACGTACTTATTCAAAGTGTTAACTCTGTTTTAGGAAGATTATTGTTGGAATTAAAGGGTTGGAATTAAACTTTCTCAATCAGCTTTACACACTTGGCCAATTCATGAAAGATTTTTACATTTCTGAGCTTGTCTTTCCTTTCTTCGTTGATCTAATGTGTTCATGACTCATGATTGAAAGATTTAAACCAAATTTTGGCAAGATTTGTGAGGTTTTGTTTTTGTTTTTGCCACCACAGTTATCTGTTATCTCATGGATGGAGCCATGAGATAACAGATTTGCATGACTGTAAATATTGACTGTGAGGTTTTAAGGACTCCACTCTGGTACAAAGTAGACCTAATCAAACCATGTTGTGATTTTCAGACATTAAATCAATTCTGGCACATTTAAAGTGCTGTAGAGTGCACACTGACACAGCTAGGGGGTTGCTGGATGGGATTTGGCACTACAGCCCCAGTGTTTGGGGATACAGCACAGCTGGAGCAGCTTTAAGCCCTAACCAACCCCAAACAGGCCTGTCACAAGTCCTCACAAGTATGTGTCAACCTTTTTACTGCTAACATCAGCAACATGTGTTTACAATAACTGTGTTGATGTTGTGTGAATGTTCTTTGGAGAAACCTGTTGTGTCTCTGTGAGAAAAAGGAGGAGGCACAGATGTTACTTTAAGTCCTTTTCACACATGTACAAAACTGCAATTATTTTTAAAACAATTTTTTAGGGTGAGCTGCATGTGTGAAAGCAGAAGTGAAACTTTTTTTATTGGACTCCTTTCCACTGAGCCCTTTGGTCATATTCTGGTTTGCTGATTTGATGCTAGAAGCGAACAATAATAAGGAAAACTCCAGCGAGGCACAGAATGGAAGTTACAATTCTTTCAACTGGTTCAAGTGTTACACCCACAATGCTACAATGGGCTATTTTTTAAATCTCTTCTTCAACTAGATCAATGTGGTGTTAACTTTCTCAACAATAAGTCCTCTCATTATAAAATCAATAAAAGTTATCATTACTATAAATGCTCTGTGTGATGGGAGTTCAAGCTCTTTGTAGTGATCCAGATCTTTTGGCTCAGCTCAGCAATTACTGAATCTTTCTGCTTCTAAAGAGCATTTTTTAGTAACAGCATACCATTCACATACATGGAACTAGAAAAGCATGCAACACTTTAGTCCAACTTTAATGTTATGCTTCCTTTTAGCAGACTGTCTGCTACAATTTGGTGTTAGTTGCAGGTTTGTACGATAATTTCTTTCCTGACATTGTTGAAAATTTTGATGACCCAGTACATATTTCATATTCCAGATCTTAGAATCTAGAATATTGGCAGGATCTGGATCGTACTTTTACATCTGTCAGAAATTATGGTGAGTTTGTCTTGTATTGTTTTGCAAAGCAATCCGACCATTTATCGTAGGGTTATATAGACATATGGTGAAAACGGCCCTATCTCATATTGATAAAGAAACCTTTAAAAAAATCCTGGATCCAGACGATGATCCTGATCACCTGCAAAATTAAATCACGTCTTCCTTATTCCATTTTGAACATTTCCTGAAAGTTTCATCAAAATTTGTTTATTTCTTTTTGAGTTATGTTTTTCACAGACAAACAACATACGCTTTCAAAAACATAACCTCCTTGACGGAAGTAATGACAAGGCTAAAGAAGGCTAAATTTAACAGAAATTAAAGGTTTTGATTAAACTACTTTTACCGTCATTAAAGCATCTCACTTTTGCTTTGTACTCCTTTTTAGATATCTTGTACACATCACATTTTTTTTTTTTCCTTTTAATGGTCTCTAACATCTCATGAAAATCTCCCCCAGAGCTGGATTTGTGTTGAAACAATTCAGGAAGAATTCAGGGATCAACCTTCCTGAAGTATTTTGAATGATTTTCAGAAGATCATGTGTTGAAAAGACTAATTTCAAGTACTCAGTATCAAGACCTCCTATATACCCTTTTTTTAGTATGTGTCACTCAGTGCATTGGTATATTTTTTCACACCTCTTACTTTGTTTTGAAATTACAGTTGATTTTTACAGGACTCACTATCTCCCTCCACTGAAGCGTCTTTTATCCCTCTGTTGGAGCTGACATATGTCAAGCAGACTGTAAAAATGTGCCAACTTGTTGAAATGAAACATCTGGCAGTGAGCCAGCCGTGCTGTCTTTCAGAGCGGCCTCACCAGCTGAGAGCTTAATGAGGGTCCACATTGTGGGAACAGGCCTTCATAATTTAAGACACCAGGAGACTGAGGGATGTGCTCAGATTTGTGTCTGTGCTGTGGACTGGACAAACAGCCTCAGGATAGTTTTTTTTTTTTCAGAAGGGGAGATCTGTGTTACCCTGAGTTGCAAAGTGCATTCCTGGTCCATGGTTAGGCTGCAAACTCACAGTAGGTCACTGTGGTTTGTGCTGCTGGTCACATAAGTCAGGCTGGCATGTGCATGGAGCAGCGGTGGTCATAAATTACAAAGCAATCCAGCTCTGGGATGTCTGTTTGATGGAGCCCAGGTCTGGACTCAAGGAGTATAAATTCTGCACTTTTCTGGACACGCTAAGTCCTTTGGTGCATTTTTGGAGTGTTTGGCTTTAATGAAACATTTTCTGTTCAACACGACCTGTATTTTTTTCTTAGTGTGTGAGCTCACTCATCAGTAGTTCACTCACCGACAGCGAGGTTCACGCTCAGGCTTAACATTCCTGAGTGGGAGGCAGGTTCAGGTGTCTCTGTGTTACAGTGTGGATTATTAAGTTTCCTGGTACAGAGCACCTGTTAAAGAAATCATCTGAGAGACTTTTACCTCCATTGTTTTCCATTTTTAGGCCTTCATGAGTATTCCTATCATACTGTAGTCTTCATAATACTCCTCAACTGGATCGAGGATAACTTTTCATGAAAGATGATAGGTGGAATATCTCAGTTTGAGTGCACACACACTTCACTGATGCACCGTTCCCATTGCTGGAAAAACACAGGTTGAAAAGTAAACAGTGACTCATAAAACTGCACAGGTCAGATCCGTTTAATTATCTACAGTAAGAAAACTCTTTCCGTGCCCTTAGCTGTAAAGAAAACAGAGTCCTGTTGACAAACGCAGGAACACATGTGAACATGTTATCTTAGCATAAGTTACCTCTGTACGTGCTGTATGGGTGTTGCACTGTTGACTGAGTCCTGTTTTCATTTCTGTGGCTTTGGATGTTGATTAGCACACTGTGCAGCAGACACAGTGATGGTTGCTTCCAGTTACCAACTCTAACAAGTGGATATTTCCCATTTATAAGTATAAATAATGATTTCTTTTGAATATTTTTTTATTCTTTTTTAGTTAAACTCCATAAATTAGCTAAGAATCATAGGCTTTTTGCTCTCTATATCCAAGTTCACAAGGCTAACAGCTTATCAGACAATTTACTTGCTAGCTGATTCACTAGCGTAACCGCTAAGCTCAAATGTGATGTTATTTGAATATAATTTTGTCAAACATAGTTTTTTTTCTTTTTGCTAATAATGAGCCATTTAGTCTTACTGACTGTAGCAATTAAACTAGTGTCGTTTTCAGTTAATAAGCCTGGCTAATGTGCTTCAGACTAATTTTCAAGCAACTTTTTTTTTTTTTTTTTAATAAAAATAAAAAATTAAGATGGTTGTTTTGAGCTTTCTCCTCTTGGTACAGTTAGTTAGTTAGCTAGTTCCCGCAGCAAAACAAAATAGTTCTGGCATGCTTTTTGCTACACAGCTAACAGGCTAACAAACCAGCTGCCAGATAAATTTCAGGCTAATCTAATTTATCTAAGGAACCAAGCTTAAAAAAGTTATTTTTGATGAAAATAAACATTTTGCTGTTTTTTAAGCTTATGTATATGTCTATTTATTGACTCATTCATCTTTCAAAATCCATTTAAAATAAGACAAGATGGGAATAATTTCAATTAATTACAAAACCTCTGATTAATTTGAATCACTTTTTGTTTTGAATCAAGTCCCACCACTAGTTTACAACTCCTGACTTCCTTGTTATCCTTAGCTAACAGTGCCATATAGCCAAAAATACAGTCTACAGCCATCATATTCCTGAGCTTCCACATCTCATCACAGTCTGCTGAGGCCTGTTGTCCTCTCTTTGTAGCTCCCTAGCTCAGCTGTCTCTGCAGTAATTTGCTTTGAATAACAAAAGGAGCCCATCTTGTCCATTTTACGGTTTGGGAGGAGGGCTATTTAGGTTGGGGGTCCCTTAAGTTGTCCCAGGTGGCTTAGTGCTGTATGTAACTGAATGTGGAGAAAGCCTGTAGGTAGCCTCGAACCGTGGATCAAGCAGCTAATGGAGCTCAAGGCCTCACAATGGTTGACAGGATTTACAACCGACTACCAGGCTTTGTCTTTGACGGGACTGTAGCTTATGTGTCCCTCGCCTCTGTCACTTAGATTTTATTGTCGCCATGCTGTTATTTGTCCCTTTCCCTCCCTGACTAATGAGGCGAGGCAACCAGGTCATGACGTATCTGCAGACCTGGACCAGGGTCATTATTGTGGTCCATTAATAATGCAAAGAAAGACCGGTGAGTTTCTTTGTTTGAATAATAGAAGACACAGCCTCCCTTTTCTTTGCACTGCCCCTTTACAGACTTCTTGAGGTGTTTGTCTGTGCTGTTGGTTAATGACTGAACAGGGCAACATCATGAATCGTGGCTCATTAGCGGATGCTTTTATCAACATTGTAGAGAATCAATGTGCACAGATGCTTCACCGTGACATATAGAAAAGTCTGAATGAGGCTTGGTTCAGACATTTTCGTCCATTAGTGATGATCTTTAGTCTGTGTTGTTCTTAAGAGCTGTGCCAGATGCGAGTATAAAGAAAGTGAGAAATGCACGACAACAGAGATGGAGTGGAAAGAGCTAAGAGGTGGACAGTTGGGTCCTTGAAAGCAGCAGATGCCCCTCATCTGTTTGAAGATTAATTTGACAGGTAAGCGTGCTCAATCCATTCTCCAAGAGCTTCAAAGGTGGTCCTTGGAATTTATTAACCTCTTATCTCGTGTTTACCTCACTGAATACATAATTCACACAGAGACTTCCTGTGACCCTCTGATCCGAGGCCAGCTGCTTTGTCTTTGGATACGCCCTGATGAAATCTCTCTTCTTTGTGGGCTCTCATGAAGCAAACAAACATTTCCTGGATTTTAAGGTCTTTAGCTTCAATCTGGAGCACCACTTTCCCAGCAGAGGAAAACTGTGTTTTTTCACTGTCAAATACACAAACGTTAGCAGCAGAATCAATAACAAAACCTAAACATGACCTTTCTGTTCTCAGCCGAAAGCATTGTTTGAGAGAAATGGTTCTGTTCTCCATGACATGTCCATGTCAGGGCTGTCTGAGCGTCTTGATGCCGCATGACACAAAACATCTGGTTCCTCTTTAGCTGCATGGGGGCGCCTGCTTAAGCCTCCCCTGCAGGCTGGGCCATCCGCTTCACAGAGAGGACACGGGGGAGGAGAGGAAGGGAGAGGGCAGACAGACAGACAGACAGACAGACAGAGAGGGAAGTTTAATTAAAGAATGGAGAGCTGGACTCTGTAGTAGACGTTAGCATGCTGAATTAGTATGTTATTAATGTTTGGATTGTGAGAAATCTTTTTAAATCGCTTGGAGATTACTTCAGGGTTTGAAATTCTTTATTTATGCTAATTTCTTTGGATCAGTGTCCATGTTGGTGACTTAGACAATGCATCCTGTAGTGGGACTCGCATAGAGGTTTGAAGCGCTCATGTAGATCTTTTCAACCTCCTGTATTCATTTCACACAGGATCAAAACTCCTTAAAACTTTCCCGTCCACCCCAGAGTAAAATTTCTGCCAAAAGTTTGAGATGAGCTGATGCAAGAGTAAAGCAAAATATATTCAAGAAAATTTATTGCAAGCATCAGGTGAGGGTGATGAGGTTTATGTAGCACAGCTGGTGCAAACCCAAAAGGTTGAGCGATAGCAGGATAAATGAAAAACTCCCAAGGCTGCAGAAGAATCATTTTTGAAGTGCAAGTGACATGCAGGCTTCAGTCTGATGAGAAAGGAGAAGAAATGTTGGGGCAGAGCACCTGGAGTGCATGTGTGAAAGACTGATAATTAGAGAAACAGATTTAAGACAGAAATTTTAAAGAAGGATCTTGGGACCTTGTCTGTCAAGTTTTTAATTTTTAGGGTCAGAGTCAGATCGTCTGTTCCGGGTCATGTGCAAAACAAAACACAAAAACATGAGACATGCTTTCACAAGCAGATGGCCTGAAAGTATGTGCTGCTGGTCCGGTTTGGATGGTAGTTGAGTCTCGCCTCACAGTTTGGCCTGAAGGTGTTATCGGGAAACTTAGGCCCAATTTATACGACAATGGTTCACCTGAAAACGCAAAAAGGATGTTTAATGTGTCTTCACAGATTGCAGAAGTGGTGCTAGTTTGTTAAAAAGGCAGTCAGGAGATTCAGCAGCACAAATACAACACGGTCGTCTGCAATTGTTGGTGTTGTTGTCCAGTTTGCACAATGCAACTCATATTAGCACAATGAAAGTATAATGCTCAAAGCAGCACATGTTGGCTTAAACACTATTTAGAATAGAATAGAACAGAATAGAAAATAAAATACTTTATTTTTCCCAGAAGGGAAATTCAGGAGGAGTCATAGCAGCAATCAAGAAAACAAAAGTAAGAAAGTGTGTAGAAAGTGCAGAAAGGCCCATAAGAAAATATATGATGATGGCTTGGCCAGCCAGCCTCCACCTCCACAGGGTCCAGGACTGAGCTTCTTCAGTCATGCTCCATCTCTGTCTCCTAGATCCTGTCTGCTCACAGCAGGTGAAGCTCTTTCAATGTGGCATTCATGTCCAGTGTTAGCTCTGTTAGCCATGACTGTGAATGGCATGATGCTACTCTGCCCTCTGGTATTTCCTCTGTTGCTGGGTTAGCGTGGCTAGCTTGTCCATCTTATTGGAAATAGATCTTACGTTCCCAATAACAATGGATGGAAGGACAGGTCCATGTCGTCACTTCTTAGCTCACACCTTAGAACCAGCACGTCGTCCTCACCTCCTTCTCTTCACCTTGTGGGGAAACATCTGGCCTTGCACCAGTTAGCATTGACATGCTAAAGGCTGCTAACAGTTAATTTCACATGTAAACAATGCAGCCATGGTTACATGTAGGATCTCCAGACAAACACAGGAAAAAAAAGTAAAAATATCACTGAAGACAAAACCAGTTTGGTGTCCATGGCCAACAAATGAACCATACAATGTAAAACAAGACAAGGAAGAGAGAGCTGCTGTAGTAAGGTGCCAGTCAATTAAAAACAAAAAAATGGACTTTTTGTCCCACAATCCTTTGCTGTTTGCAGTAACATACTCAAAGAGCTTCCCCAGAAAGCTGCTGCACTTTACTTAGGGTAAAATACTGTTGAGATGACAAATTCAGTTACAGTGTGATACTAAGCCTCTAACTCTGACCCATGTCCCAGCTGACCCCTTTCTATAACCAGTTTAACCAAAATAAGATTCTATCTTCTCATATTCATATATTCTGATGAAATTGATTACTGGTTATATAAACCCACTTTATTAATCAATATGTTTCTAACATTTTAAAACCCTTTCCCTTCTTCTTCTGTCATCACTTATTTATCACACGGTGACCCCTCAGACTCATCCTCCAGCCCTCTGGGGGATCCTGACCCCCAGGTTGGGAACCACTGATCCATATGAAAATGCAGGGTTGTGCAGTCACTTAATGTCATCTCTCAGAAAGAAGGACATCCTGTTTGGAAAATTAAAACAATGCACTTCATCTCAGGCTTGACAGACGCTTATGAACGAACACTCTGACGCAGAGAGAGGGGGACAGACAGGAAGAGAAAGAGAGATGGAGTAGGGGGGGAAATGAGAGGGCCAGGATGCCTTGTGACATTTATATGAGATGAAGAGAGATGGAGAGTGGGAAGGAGGGGATGAGGGGAAGAAGAGTGCAGGGGATGAAAGAGAGAATGTTAGGAAGCAGAGATGAGAAAGAAGGTGCTGTTCATAATGACGGGAGACAGATTCTCCAGCCCTCTCACGTTTCCCACAAACACCAAGATCACAGGAGATCACTGGGTACTAATTTAGCTCATTATGGTCAGTGGGTCTTAAAGGTGGCTGCTCCCCAGTGAAACCCTCTCTGTGAATCTTTACATTATGCAGATTCCTTCTCCTTAAGGTGCAGCCTATTTATACTTTCTAATCCACTCATGTTAGAGTCCTTTTCTTCATTTTGCACCATTACTCACTGAGACATTTTGTCTTAAACAGCCATCACCCAGCGCTCTGACTCAGATTGGTCACATGATATCCCAGATAGCACTTGGAGCAAGAGATAACCTCTTAAAGTTTCCTTCAAGCTTTGGTGAATGCACACAACCGTAAAGATCAGAGGGTTGAAATTTACAAAAGTAGGACAGATATGGATGTTTAGATGTTGTCTGCAGCGTTGTGGATTTCCAGGTTAAAACCTTGGTGTGTGTATAGGGATTAAAAGGTGCTGCACCCAGTGATTGCCTGTCATATTCTTTATATAATTTCACATATTGTATCCCCACCCCCCTCTTTGTTAATCCCTCCTTTTCCTGCAATAGATTAACCATTTTAAACCCAGATGGAGAACAGATTGAACCGGAACAAAGGTATCCAACACACCCTGTCCCCACTTCCTCCACATTTTCCACCCTATTTTCCATTTTCATGCCCCGCTCAAACCCCCCTTTTCTTCCCTCCTTCACACCTGTTGCCCGTCATTTTTCCCTGAAACTAAACTAAATAAGGGGCTGACTTTCCCGAGCTCTGACAGGCTGACATCTGGAAAAGAGAGCTTTCTCGGTGTCAGTCCCCTTCCTCTGTGAATTTATAGTGTCACACCATTTGACACGCTAGAGCTTCTCATTAGGAGAAGACTGAGGGGCTGCTAGCAGCACCAAGACTTGTGCATCATTAGCCACAAAACAAAGCGCCCTGATTAAATTTGAGCACAATGCATCCTGTCGTACGTTTCGTTGTTGTTTTTGACCTCTGTAGGGTCTTCTGTCACTCAGTTATTTACTATCCTACAAATCAAAGATGAATTATCAGTGTGGGGCAGGAAACCTGAGGTTTGTTTGTGTTTAACTATCAGTGAGGTCTTAAAGGATGACACATGGATCCCTTTTCCTGCCTAAGAAGGTTGTTCATTGTTTGACTTCACGTGAAGGAAAAGTTAAAATAGCGTACGATAACGTTTGAGGTAGACTTTTGGGAACAATAAGAAGAACAACGTAACACTCTCCTGCTGTGTAACTCAACACACTGAGCTTTTAGTCCTCCAGCTGGACTTTAAACATGTTTTAAAGGCAGACGAAAGACAAACTACTCCCATTTGTGTCTGTGTAGCGTGTAGTTTTGCCTTAACTGGAAAAAAAATGAAATTTTATTGAGTGTTTTTGTCTTGTTTTCAGTAGAAAATATATTTTTAGACTCAATATGAGCCACACTCACCTGATCAGTCCAGAAAAATGTCTTGTTTCAAGTTATTTACAGACAAAGATGAGGTCTGAATTGCTTATGACCAAAAATAAAAATCTGCCAATGGAACAAAAGAAAAGTTACTTGTATTAAGTTACTTGTATTAAGACAATTTTTTTTCTCATTCCAATTTTTTTACTTGTTATATGCAATTCAGACCTTATTTTTGTATTTTAATAACTTAAAACAAGACTTTTTCTGGACTGACCAGGTGAATGTGGCTCATATCAAGTGTAATAAGACAATTTTATTTAAAATAACACAGAAACACTTGATAAGATTCAGTTTTTTGCAATGTTTCCTGATTAAATAACTCACTTATTTTCAGTACTCTGAAGTCCCACTATCTCTCTACGCTCCTCCCCTCATGAAGGGAAACCCCTTATTGCCTCCTGTTGACACATAAAACATGCTTATAGACTCAGGTGCAAAACTAGAGCAGATACACAAATAAACCACCCGACTCCATGCACACACACACACATACATGCACACATACAAAGACACATGATAACCATGCTGGGTTGTTTTCATGCTAAGAATACTCCTTGGGTTGAGCTTTTCCCGTTATAGACACGTGCAGAACCCCTCCCCCTCTGTGAACCCTTCGTATAGCATGAAAGCTTAAAGATATGAAACGTCTGACCTCACTGAACATGCCGTAAATACAAACTGTGGGGTTACATTACTCAGAGGCATGCTTTGTGTTTGTTTTAAAGTGTCATTTAACTTTTTAAGGGGTTGTTAATTTCAAAAACAAGCTGTTTAACCGTGACCGTGTAAAAGTTATTACTTCAGAAGTGCATTGTTGATGAAAGCAGGACTGAGGTTAGGCGTAGATTCAGACTTTTAAGTGGTCTGATTCACTGGTCTGTAAACAAAACTGTAAAAAAAAAAATACACCCAAGTTTGTTTCTAGCTTTGGTTACACGAGCACTTTTTCCTTGACTCAAATAAACTGAATCTGATTTTAACTCCACTGTTTACATGGATGCTGAAAAGCAGCCTGACTGAGATGTGCCAAAAAGCAGCAAAAGTAGCAGTTGCTGTGTAACTGCACAGCAAAAACATCAGTTTAAGGAGGCTGTGAGGAGTTTGAAAGTGATCTTTAAAAAGTCTTACTCCTAGATATATGCCTGATTGTAATCCACACCTTAAAATGAGATTATCAGCCCCAATATTACAGGTTACTGTTGAAGGATGAAGTTTAGTAGTAAGAAGAGGTAAGCTAAAAACAGATAAGATCAGCTGAAAACAATTTCTATGACTAATTTTGTAGTGATGGTGGACACAGGAGCCTAACTGTCAGACAGAAAAAGGACAGAAGAGCAGAAGAAAAATAGACAGGAAAGTGATACAGCCCAAGCTAAAAGCTAATTAGCCGGCTAAAACGTTTGCTCGATGTTGCATTTCGAACATGCATTTCGAGCGCTACGTAACTGCACTGATAAATACCTTACCTTGGTGCGTTGTATCCAGTAAAAAGTTGTCTTGAACAAAGAAAATTTGTTTCAATCCATTCTCAGTTTAATTTCAAAACAAACATACACCTCACTAAAAGTAATTTACGACACTGTGTAGAGACTCCGGGCCACAAGGTGGCGAAGGAGTACAATTAAGCAGATCCTCCTTATAGCATCTTTAAACAAGAATTTATATCTTATTTTATTTTATTTTTTTAAAATGGTCTACTAAATTTAATATGAGCCAGATTAACCCGACAAGTCCAGAAATATATCTTATTTTAAGTTATTAAAAGACACAAATGATACCTTAATTTTTTGGGGAGAATAAAAGAATCTGTCATGGGGTAGAAAAATATTCTTGTGTAGTTTCTTGTATCAAAACATTTCCCAAGAGCTGTGAGATCATGAGAGATTAAACTGTAACAGGACCAACAACTGCTCCCTGAGGGATGCCAGAAATCATTCAAAGACCTTTTCTTCTTTACTTATAATAAGACACTTGTTTTGAGGTCATTTTTTCCAAGATTTAATTATGTGTTGTAAATGGTAAAAAATGTTATTACCTTTATTCTGAAAAGGAAATCTTTTTAGTCATCCTGCATTTCTCTTCTTGAAGTTTTTTCTCAAGAATCAGTCACACAGGATGTTGTATAAGGCCACTTTTTTTTTTTTTTAAAGCCAACCTGGAAACAATAGTTAAAGTAATGTCCTGCACAGACACGCCATCCTGCGCCTGGACAAGACACACAGATGCATCTTTTTTTTTTTTTTTTGCCACAGCAGTTACAGGATGTGCAGTCCTGACAAGGCAACAAGGATTCTGCTTTATAAAAATAGGCATGAGTCAAGGAAGAGACACAAATTAGTCACAGAAGACAGGCAGGGCTGCTTTAATAGGGAAAAAGAAAAAAAAAATATATAGTGCTTGTTCACTTCATGATGTTAATTTCACATATGAAGACAAACAGAGAGTCTCACTTTTAGCTGAAGCACGGCACGCTCAGTTAAGGCGTAGTTCAACCTTTACCTGTTTGCTCTCCGACTGTTGACTCATACAGGAGTGTCAGTCATGTTCGTGTGTTTATCAGGTTGAAAAGTAAGTTATTAAATGCTTGCATGCGTCAGCGACGTTGAATAGCTGTGGGCTGTTTGCATGTGACTCCCTTGCAGCCTTAAATAAGCACAATCTGAGCTCAGCTTCAGGGACCTCCATCCTTCCTGCCATCTGCTCCCTCCTGCAGAATAACCCCTCAAACTCAACCTTGTCTCTGTCTTTCTTTCACAGGGGGTCCGTGCAGGTGAGGACAAGGACGAGATCTGCATCTGCACCATCTGTCTGTCGACAAACTGAGTGCCACGGTGCCGGCCACCCTCAAGTCACCTCAGCCACGACGGGCAACAAACAAGCTCACTTCAGACAGCCGGCACAAAGCAAATATTTGAGACCAGTATATCTTATTTCTGCAGGCCGCCGTCTCTGAAAGATCAACAGCAGAAGAAGGGTGTTGTTGGGAGACAGAGAGAGAGAAGAAAAAGTGGGGGAGGAAAAAGTAACCCTTTCAAAGTGCTCCCTGCCTGCTATTTCTGCTGCGCTGTGGGCAGGCAGCGTCTCATTTGGGAGGGATCTTGGCCGACAAAAAAAGGACTTTCCTGTGCCCTGCCTGCCGATCTGAATGCCTGCATAAATACTGGATAGAGATATCATTTTGTCTGGGCTCTGTCACTGCCCAACAAAGAGACTCCAGACTATCTATAGAAAACATTACACCAAACTTGGACTCTGTGGTGTCCTGAATCACAACCTATCTATTACTCTTCCAGGAGTTGTGAGAACGTGAGTGAGAGTTGGCAGTTTTCAGCTTGAAATAGTTTTTGAACAATTAAAGGACCCACATCTGTTCCCTGAGGGACGCCAGATACCACTCATTCAGGGATTACAGTTTTGATGTTGGCCTCAGCTCAGTGAATCAACATGAAGCCCCTGACGCCGATTGGATCCCCCTCTCCTCTCAGGCTCCTCAACAAGGGTCCAGACTACCTGCGCAGGCAGATTGACGGAGGAGGCAACGGGCGCTCAATCAGTGCCGTTGAGAGACTCGAAGCAGACAAAGCCAAATATGTGAAGAGCCAGCAGGTGATCAACACCAAACAGGAGCCTGTGCTGGTGCCCTGTGCCACTCCTCCACCGCAGCCCCGGAGAGCCTTTTCCTCAACCGGAAGTATGACGCCTTATCTTACCCCTCGTCGTTCCTCAAACACCGCTTTCTCTACACTCTCTGGATCCTTCACCTCAAGAGATGAAAACGAAAATGATGATTCGAGGAAGGAGAACAGACGGACTTCCGTTGATGTTGAGGCACACAACAGGAGCAATGTGAAAAATGTGCTGCCTCCAAACCCGAGGACTCCCGGGAAAAACATCCTGGTTGCGCCTCACAGTGCTCCAGTTCTTCGAAGAAGCACTGGTAAACGCATGCTGAGGCCGGACTCTCTCCTCATATACCGGCAAAAGAAAGAGTGCAAAAGTCCCGGTGGGGCAGCGGAGGGAGAAAACAACAACTCAGAACTGAAGGGTTACAGCTTTGTGCGTCGCCTCTTCCAGGGCTCCATGAGGGAGAAGAGCAGCAGCGGGGAAGGAAGAATCCAAAAGATGGTGATCGGAGAAGAGAAAGCACCATCGAGGGATGGAGAATCTCGCATGTCTTGGACGAATGAAAAAGACGCTACTGATGGTGGACTAGGGAGCCGGAGATCGAGTAAAACTGAAGAACGAAGCCCAGCGTCCATCCCAAGCCCCGGGTTTGGCTGCGCACTAGACCCGACAAAGACTGGAGTAACAAATGGTACCAAAGATGGAGACAACGATGGTATCCCCAATGGAAACCACTCAAGCTCCCCTGATGATCAGAATGACCCCTGGAAGCGGGCATCACCTCAACCGGCACCAAGAAGGCGGTTTGGGGAGTTGCAGCGCTCAAAGTCAGATCTGCGTCTTCGAGGCTCAGTCGCTCTTTCCGAGCAGGAGCATTTCTTTGACTTCTGCGGATTGGACATGGACATGATCGAGCGCTTGGGTCGAAATAACTTCCTCTCTGGTGCCAGCTCCATAGACACACTGTCGTTGGCGCTCCGCAGCGTAGGAGGGGACGGCTGTGGGGGCTCGGAGCCCAGCGAGTTCTCCAGACACTCAGGGGACGGGTTGTTTCAGGAGGAGCTGGCTGATCAGATTCCCACTGGAGTGTCGATAATTGAGAGGAATGCTCGGGTTATTAAGTGGCTTTACGGGTGTAAGAACGCTGCTCGAGAAGGACCCAAAGAGTCTACTGTTTAACACGGGGAGGAGGGAGCATGTGCTGCGGAGCCTGAAGAAACCTAAACATCCTTATCTAGAGAGAAAGAACTAACGGGTGAAGTTAATGGATGTTTCATTCAGACCTGGACCCTTTGTGCAGAAATTAGGAGCAGAAATGTCTTCAAACCAAAACTCAAAGCGCTGAATCATCACTGATGGGCTGTGATTTGCTCGCAGCCTCGCCAGGATTCATCACAGAAAGCAAAAAAAAAAAGAATTTGTTCTGGTTGTTTTGCCACAAGCATCAAAGCTGCTGAGCTGCGACAAATATATGATTTTATTTCAGATCTGCAGACGAGTGCTTCAGCTTTGTTTCAGGCTCTTATTCCTACACAAAGGGTTCACATTTCACAGCACATGATAACCACTGTTTCCCCTGACTCCAAAGAGACTGTTTCTTTAAATGAAAGAACAACTGCTACTACTTTTATCGTGTCAAATTGATATATTGTATTTATAGATCCTATGGAAGTATTATGTGGGTGATAAAGACAGACCTTACTGGTGACTGGACCTATGTCTCCCTGCCTGATGTTTTGGTATTTGTCTGTTTGTGTGGCTGTGTTAAAAGTGGATTTGCGTCCTCTCCATTTACCTTTTCTTTCCAGTTATTGACTGAACTGGAGTGAACACTGATCTGGAATCAGCCCCTGTGACCCCTCACAAGGCACATACATGTATGTCAGAGCCAACACACCAACACTCTATTAATAACTAAATTAAAATGGAAAACCACTGAGCTATGTTTTATTCTGAACTGGAAAGCTGTTGTGTGAGTGTGAAGTGAACCATGAGTACCTCATTCGAATCTGTCCCACTTTAGTTTGTGTATTGCTTTTTTTTTTTTTTTTTTTTACTCCTTAAACGCAGGCGTTGGAACAAACATGCGAGACGCCCCTGTGGGGTTGTTAATGCACTGAGCTGGATAGAGGAAAAAGGAAATGAAAGATAGAGATGAAGCTTTAACTCTTTACAGAGACTCGTTTAATATTAAACACTGAGCTGGATTCACCTTTGAGATGAGGAGCTATGTCCCACCAGTGAATTTTATCCTTTTTATCTCATGTTGCAAACTCTAAAGAGTCAGATCTCTCTGAGTAAACACGGTCCAATAATCACTTGTGACACGGTTATTGATTAACAGAGCTAATGTTTCCTGTGTGTTCAGTGCTCACAGCTGTTAAAGGGCAACACACTGCAAAAACTGCAATCTCAGCGAGAGTGTATGTATCTTATATATAGTCAAAAGTATCTCATTAGACTGAAAATAAGTCACATCAGAAGTTCAGAGAAACATATTATTATTGAATTCTAATTAAAAAAGAAAATTGTGAAGTTTCTTGAAATTTGAATAGAGACTTTTTCTGATTACATGAAACTTAAAGCTCTTGTGGGGAACTTTGGCTTGAATAAATGTTGGCACCACCTTTGGACCAAGTGTTATCTTTCACCTCTTAATTTAGATGGTTAAATAAACCAGTCAAGAGAAGCCTGAAAAATATATATTTTTAAAAAGTTTGTTTTGGAGTCAATCACTAGACACCTACCCCCTGGCAGCAGTTTTAGACTGTTAAAAGAAATATTAAATTAAGTCAGGCCTCACATTGACGGTCCTGTTTGCTTATGTATGTCATATAAAGACTTCACAAGTAATTACAGTCTTTTATATATAGAGTTGAAAAAATCCTCAAATGAGCTTTAAAGTACTGATATATCTATATTACAATTTGCTTTGTTTGTGGTGGCCATTAGAGGAAAAAACAGGTTTGAAATGTGTTCCTATGAGAACTTGGATCCTGCAATGTGCAGTTTTTATGCCCACGTGTAGCTTCTTCCTGCACCATCTGTTTTCACCACCCTTCTAGCTACCTACAAGATGGTTTAGCTTAGCCTTAGCCCGCAATTTTAAAATCTTTTTGATCAAAATATCTGTTCAAAAAGATCATTTTGAGATATTAATAGCTGTTAGGACTTCAGAGTAAAGTTTGCTCGCTGTTTTTGCATATATTTTTATGCATATACAATTCATTCAGTCTTCTGTATTTTCTTGAAGTAGGATAGTCATCTCGGCATATCCTGCTCATGTTAAATCTTATGAGATATTTTGACAAGTAATAAGAAACATACACTCTCTGGGACTAAAGTTTTTGCAGTGTAGAGCTGATAAACAGGAAATGATCCTGTGAGAGCACTTCTGAAGCAAATAACACATTAAGACTTTATCCGTTATTAAAGCAGTTTCATATAAGAGAATTTAACTAATGGTTAATAACCACTTAACGTTAAAGTTGCTGAATTAAACCCTTGCTGTGCAGTGTTTTAGGGTGTCACTTTCACCATCTGACAGTTAACAGAAACCCTTCCTCCTCCCTCCGATAACCTCAGCTCCCGCCTCACTCCATCCATCCTTCAGTGATTCTCACTTATCTCCATGAAAGGTCATTTCCATCGCTTGGCCTGGAGGATGCCGCTGAAATGTGACCTGAGGGTCTGCTGAGGTATGCAGAGGTTAGACTGAGAGGCGTTCGGAGCACGTTATATTTGTACATGTGATCAATTTACACAATTACTGACTGCTTCGGGGGGTTGTTTCTGTCTCCATCATCAGCATGGCACACTTCTGACACCCCTCACAGCCTTTATGATGTCCTCAATAAACCATCTGGTTGCATGTCTACAAAGAAGCTCAAATAAACCCAGAATCACTTTTTTAAATTGAGATAAATAAGAGATTTATCTTTTATTCCAAAGATGTTTGTGTATGATGTACACAGCCAATAAACACAAAGAGTAAATAATCCTGTGGTTGTCTTTTGTCTTATTTTATTGTATTTTGGGTTGGATAAAAGAAAGTCATTGAGATATTTGAATGAATGAGGAGGAATAGAGTAGTCAGTGTCAGAGCAAACAGAGCAGGCAGTGACTGAACTCTTCTCTAATCTTGGAGGTTAGCGGTCAACTGATTGTTGTGAGTCTGTCTCGTCCTTGACTTCTTCTCGCCTCCCTCCAACACATCACGTCTCATTTTTCACATTATCTCAAGTGGCCATGCACTAATCCTTTTAGCATTCCCAGCATAGTGCACCCTTGAGTGAGCTGCAACAGGTTGTGTTTGCAGACAGGGAGGCCTCTGTGTGGCCTGATGCTGTGTCTACGGCCCTCCAGCCAGTCTGCAGACTCCTCCTGACACCCTTTGTGTCTCCTCCTAATTTTAGACCTGACTCAGCTTTTTTGTATACACATCCGTCAGCTCTGAAGTCAGATCTAAAGTATACACAAATGTTGAGTTGAGTTTGCCCAAAGGTCTCAGAAATCAGTTTTTTTAACCATCAACGATGAAGCTTTTTTCATATTTTTCAACATTTTCCTGACACAGATTTTAAAAGTTCCAAATCCAGATCACCATGGCTTTATTAGACCAGGTGTTACCAAATGTCACAATCAGAGCCAAGTGCAAGGTAATGAATCAGTCCATCACATCTAACCTCTCTGTGTTGATACTGTGGGAAAAACATTAGTGTCAGTACTTGTTTAGAGTTAGCAAGCTCAGATTTGAGAGAAACTAGAACAGAATTACTTATAACTTCCTGCCAACAATAATAAATAATTGCAACTTAAATCTAATAAAGTACTGTAATATATTAATATTGTATATTACTACAACTATATTAATTGTGTCCTTTTCTCTTGATTCTAAATTTGCACTTGGCCTCTGAGTGAATGTCATATGTGAAATTACAGGTAACCTTTTTTTGTTTATGTTTTTATTTTTCCTGCAGTCTTTGAATACATCTGTTTAACTGGGGATGAGAAAAAAATGGAAACTAAGTGAATTTACAATGATATAGCTGTGAATTTTTTCTCTTGACAAAACTAAACACTGACAAAACTAAACTAAGGCGTGTATTCTCAGCCGCTGAATGTAGATGTGTAACACTCCGGTTGTGTCCAAAATCATTCACTCATTCCCTACTCTCCATCCACTAAATAGTAAATTAGATGTAGTGGACTATATAGTCCACTTAATCAGCTAAATTAAAACATTTCGGATTCTACTCACTCACTCACCAGCCAGTGACGTAGTTATTCTCGCGTCACTCTCAAAGGCTGGGAATGTAGAGTTATCATTTTTCTGAAACACTGCAAAACGGTATTTATTTCAGTGATAACAATGATATACTTAGCGTATTTTCTGAAACTGCAAAATATTATAGGAACATTAATTAGACATTATTTTTTAAACTAATAAACCGTACATTTGCGCAGCAACTTATGCTGTGTTTGAGAATCACAAGGTTCAGTGAATGCATCATCCGCGATGAACGGTTCAGCGGCTAACGTCCGTATTGTTTATTTCTCTGCTCGAAGTTGTGAGACGGGCTCGTCCGGAAGTTTAACACAGAGATAAGTGCTATTCTCTGACAGTTTTTAATGTTGTTTCATGTTATCAGTAATCAGTAATCATGTAATCAGCCATTCCTTCTGTTTGAACCACAATGCATCATGTTAAATATTGCTGATATAGCATCGCTAATGCACTACTTTTCAAAATGCATTGTGGGATACATGGAGTGGACTATATAGTGAATGACCATGCTCACTCAGATTTCAGACAGCACTACAAAACTGCGTATCCACTATATAATGAATAGGGAGTGATTTCGGACACAGCCTCTATCTTTCAAGCTAGCATGGTTGCCAGGCATGTATGACAACAACTGAAAAGACAAGCCCATCCACAGGAAAAGAAAAAAAAAGAACAGCCCACGGCAGATGCCTAGTTCTGCAGGAAAACCACATACCTGGCACCTTGAAACAATCTACCTTGCTGCTCGGCTGACGTGTTGTATTTTAAATCATTAGTGGGTTAATAACAACAGTTAGGGAGTAAGAAGTTATTCTTGTGTGAGTGAGTAACTGTGATATTACTGGAATTTCAAGAGTAATCCATTGTTGGTAGTAAAAGTACCAGTAATACTGCATCACGTTATTAGTAACAAGTTACGACCAAACACTGAGAATGTATGGGTGGGTCACTGACTGTATGGTGAGATTAGCATCTGCTCACAAGCTCACATTTTTATACTGCTGAAATTTGGCTATGAAACAATTCCTTTGTTTTATTTAATCCTTGATAAATATGGTATTAAAGTGTGTGTTTAGAAGTTGCAGGAAAACCTGAGAAGATAAACTGTCATTTTTTTTTTTGTCTATTTTGTTTGTCTTCATAAATGAGTCCAGTGAGCTTTGTCACCTGTTACCCTCTTTCAGTCTGTTGGCAAAGAATCACTGCCTTGGCTCCAGATGAATATTTCCATTTCAGACACAAGGGGACTATCATCTTTTGAACTGTAAGAAATAAAGATCACACTTTTTTCTCCTCTACTAAGACATCCAAATGAGCTTCAGACTCCCAGATGGCAATTAGACGATGTCTGAGCTACAAGTTGCTCTTTGTTTCACTGTCGGTGGAGCAGCTCCAGGCTTTGTCTGGAGATATCTTCATGTGCTGTTATACTAGACTTAGATTTTAACAAAGGGAAGAAATCAGTGATTTCTATTATTAGGGGGTTTCAGGATGCACTTATTCCCTGGGCACTTTAATGCAGACTCTAGCTACATGTACAAAACACATAAACATGCACATAATGAATTTCTGAATCCCCTCCATACTTCCTTTTCCCTCTCTGTCTTCCCCAAACCAGAGCACAACAATAGGTCTCCTGTGAGCATGAGTCTCTGTGAGTTACTCTGACCGGAGGGCCTGCTGTGACATCCTGTTTTGGGTTCATAGGACAAGGTTTAGACATATGGTCATGTTTTGGGTTCTGCTTTCTTTCCCAGTCTGCCTGGGAGTAAACAGACAACAGCTGGCACAGGTCTTGATATCACAGTGATAAGAGAGGTTTAGACCGGACCAGTGTTTGCTATGTTTTCAGGATAAAGTCCAGACTGTGTACATGTTTAAGACTTTCAAAAAGTGCTTGGTAGTTTGAAAAGTGGAGGGTGAGCTGGCACTGATCCACCACTCCAGGCTTTGATGCTGCTGATGTGGTTTTTCACTCACATTAAGAAACACCACAGGGGGCTGAAAGACCTCCCGCTTTACAGTTTCCTCGACAAGAAAATCCCGTCAAGCATTTTCTGACCCAATTACAGCATGATAAACTGCTTTGGAGTGTTATCTAAATCTCCTGAATTGTAACAAAACTATTCTTAGCAATTTCCTAATCCAGAAATGCACAACATTTGACTGTTTACAAAGCAGCTGTGGGTTTACTTTGTTCATTTTCAGAGGCTAGCTTTAAAGCCCTCAGCCATTAAAGCATAACAGGCTCCTTTCTAGGCCAACAAATGAAAATCTGATTCCCTTTCTTGCCTGAAGTTTTAAACTCACTGTGGTCTCGAATGCTCCTTGCAGCTGTCACGACAAGATGTTATCAGGCAGGCACAACATGAGCTTTTTTTTCAGATGTAACCCCCGAGTCAGGTCAGATACCAACACTCTCTGTCCCAGTGGCCTGAAACTGGGCAGTGCATTTGTAGCTGGGATTTTTCCTCTTTCCTTTGAGATGCAATAATGTGTGTCAGGGTTAGCATGGGTTGTGAAGTGTGTAAAATCTGGCCTAGTTCTTCTGCGCCAGCAGCTTTAGTAGACCCTCTACGCTTGAGAGAAGCTCAGTTCAGGACTCAGGGACAGGGAGGTTCAACACACAGAAAGCTGGCACACAGGTCTGTGATCTGTTGGGAAGATAACGCTGCTGGCTAGCCAAACTGGCCCCATTTCCACCAAGCGGTTCAGTTCGGTTAGTCTCGGCACGGCACACATTCTATGCTGTTTCCACGGACTAATCCAGGTACACATTCCCAAATAACCGAGGTGAGCCGTCCTACTTTTTGGGACCCCTTCGTAGGGATAAAAATATCAGCGTTTACATGGAAATGCAGAGGGACTGAAAACGCTGTACAAAGCATGCCAGGCCTGTAGGTAGCGCTATAACTGTCTTGTCCAGAAGCTGCTTTTGGGAGATGTCCTTGATCTGGTGTATTGGGGAATAGTAACAGCAAAAGTAGAGCAACAGATGCACATTTTGTATGAAGACAGTCAGCAGATTTAACAGATTGAGCAGCACAAGCACAACACGGTAGGGACGATCCTAACAACGGTACTGTTGTCCTGTTGTCCTGTTGTATGCTCTTGCGGGAATGTGACATTAGCGTTTCCACTGAAAACGCCAGCTTACTGTTTACACGGCAGTGGTGTCTGCATCGTTTGAGAAAAATTCCACTCTGGAGGCCATTTTCAAAAGTATGCGTTTTAGGTTGGCTAAAATACTGTTTCTGTGTAAAAGCGAGGCCGAAACACAACAATACGTTTGTGTTTCAACTTAAAATTGTTGTCGTGTAAACAACCCCTAAATAAATCCAATCCCAGTAGGTGGAGCTACAACACTGCAGTCACTTGATTGGTCAAAAGAATCATCGCGTACCATGCGACAGCGGCTGTCATTTTCTTAAGGCACTAAGTTTTCTCTGAAAAAAAAACTTGATTACACTTTGTATCAAAGAGCCACATGGAAGTCACGTGGATGTCTACCATAGCCGCTCTTTGTTTACTGTGTCACATTTTTCTTCTTTGCTGGATTTATTAGCAGGCTACACTGTGTGGCGCTGCTATGGCATCACTCTGTTATGTCACTGGTGTGGCCATCTGGCTTGCACTACCTACCACGAAGGAGCACGGTCAACTGTGGAAATGCAGGGAGGACTATAAGCTTAACCAAGCCAACCCATAAAAATACTGGTTCAAACTGGACTGCTTGGCGGGAATGGGGCTTAAGGTACAGCTCCATCACAGATATGTAAAACAGGTACAGGCACAGTCTAAGAAATATTACAGTAACTCAAAATACTGTGAGGACAAGAGTTTCCTCACTATGCTTCTAAACCTAAAGTGTATAGTTATGTAGTTAGTGGCTTGTTCACTGCAAAAACAAAATTGTTAGGCTTGATTTTAGAAAAAAAAGTCTTTGTCATTAGGATTACAAAAATGTTGCGTTTTTGTATCATGATGTTATTCTTATTTCAAGAAACTACAAAATTTCTCTTACCTCTTCGACAGATTCCTTATTTTCATTCTTTACAAGATATTTCTGTCTTTTAATATACTCCAACAACATTTTTGTCTGGACCATTCAAGTGGTTTCGGCTCATATTAAGTCTAATATAACTTTTCTGGGTTTTTTTTTGTTTTGTTTTTTTTTTTTTTTTTTTTTTTTTTTTTACAAAGAATAAGACAAAAAGTTGCTCCAATTTCAGTTTTTGAATCATTAATATTGACTGGAACCCTAACAAGAAGAGAAGTCAAATTAAGTCAAATAAAGTCAGCCACTGTGTCATAAATCATAATTAATTTAATATTTCCATGCATTGTAATGCAAAACCAATTTATCTTTTGTTTTCATGCATTCAACGTTTTATTTTTACACAAAACTGAAGAAAGAAAGGTAAGATGAATAAATCATTTTGATGCAAATCCACGTCACTTTGAATGAAATACAGAAGACGTTTGTCAAGCTCACTCTTTTTGACAACTTTGTCATTGGATCATCTTCGTAGCATCATTAGCCTGTTAGCTATTCAACCAGGGGCACCTGAAATGCTCAAAACAATGGATTTTATTCTTACTTTTTTGAAACTACCGCTTATATAACGAGTGCAAGAGTGCACCAAAATGTGATCCCTCAGTTTGATTTAATAAAGTCATAGATTAAATCATGACTGAGAAAATCCTCGTATCTGAGTCCAGGGAATGACTGGAATGATCCGAGGCAGCAGCAGACAAATCGCTGATGTAATCTAACAGCTGGATTACACCTGCGGATGCAAACTACCCAAACATCAGTCTGAGGTAAATTCTAACTTTGGTTTATCTGCTTGGTTTTCTAATGCATGACCAAGCATTTTTAAAATCCAGTTTCTGTTTCTACTTATTTCACGAGTTCTTCCCTGAAATCTTAAACCATCTTTGGCAGGAGGAGCTGCTCTGCTGTTCACCAACCTCAGAAACAAAACCCGTCCCTGAGCTGGAGGTATCCTATGGCTCTGTGGGGTCATAAATCAGAGGAGTGGCCCTTTTCATTCTCTCTTTCTCATGCGTGACCTCTGCTTCCCAGGGGGTCAGGGAGATGGGATGAGCCTCAGGCCTGTGGGAAACCTGACCAGGAGCCTTGGACCCTCTTCAGATAACAGTTTGACGTCAGCAGCAGAACAACAGACAGGCTGTGGAAAGACCCAGACTAAAACTTACAGGAAGAGGAGACAAGAGTTTAATGTGTTTTCTTTTTAGTTCACCGTCAGGTCAGATGACCTTTATAGAAGAACAAGGGCGAGAAGTGAGCTGAGCTGGGCTGAACAGAAACTGGGTCCAGATACTGACCTCTGAGCTGTTGTTTTTAACCCACCTTCTGAAAGAGTTTGTTGATTAGAATACACATTCAGTGACTTATTTTTGATTCGAGCTATATGGACATTTAGCTTATTTAAAGATCATTTCTATGAGGAAAACACTGAAAGCCATTTGTTCTTCTGGCCCTACCCTTAAATTCAATTTCAGAGAGCTCTAAAGCTGTATTTTTTGTGTATATTTCCTCCTCTGGCTCTCCTACAAGAGCTTTTAATCAGCCTGTCTCATGATGGGAATAAAATCCCACAGTACAGCGTGCTCATGTGATAGCCCAAAGACTTGTATTTGTTAGCACAGCAGAGAGAAATAAATGTTCTCTGTTGTGGAAAGTCCAGTTGTTTTTGGACAGCCAGGATCTGGGTTACGTGGTCAAGAGTTCAGTCGAGTTTGGCCGGGGAGAGATGAAAACAATCACCAGTGTTTGCTTTCGTGTGCTAGGTGTGCAGATTAGCAGAGGTCACAGCAAGTGTTGGTGTAATAAGGAGGAAAATTCTCAGTGTAATATTAATTAAAAACAAACACTGAAAGGCTTTACTTGTGTCCTGATTGCAAATAAGAATGAGAATGTTAGAAATAAATTATACATTTTATTTTGACAATTATCTAAATCTACATCTGGTGCATATGACAACAACTGAAATGCTCATGTTAATTTGTTTTATTTCTCACTTTCTTGCCTCAATTCTGAGAGATTTTTTATGGGATAGATAAGTCCAACAAAGAGGCTAAATGCATCAATATTGGTAGTTTGTTTGGCAGTAGTAACGTATGAAGTTATGTTCATGTTTTTTTTCCTTCCTTTGCCAAGTGCTGCCTGAGTAGCAGTTTGTTGCTGCAGCCCTCTCTTTTATTTTTTATTTTGTTGTTGCTCTATTTTTTTCTTATCTTTTTAATTACCTTCATATTTGGAGCTTTTCGTTACTTTTTATAGCTCATTAGTTGGCCACTGACACCAAACTGGTTGCGTTGCAGTGGTATTTCTTTTAATCTTTTTTTTTGTTCCTTTGTGTGTCTAGAGCTTCTATCATGTCTTCTGTCATGTTCGCACACTAGATAAGCTGTTAGCAGCCTGTAGCATGTCAGTGCTAACCAGTGTTAGGCTCAGTGTCACCTGCAAGCTGGGGAGAAGGAGGTAAGGACAACGTTCTGGTGCTGCGGTGCAAGCTAAAAATAGCTACACCAACCTGTCCCTCCATCTTTTGTTGTTGGAAATGTAACATCTATCTCCAAGCAAGCTAACGGTGCTAACCCAGCACCAGAGGAAATACCAGAGGGCAGATTAGGGCTATGCCAATCACAAACTAACGGCAAACGGTGCAAATGGGATACAGGGCAGTGAGACTGAACAGACTGATGAAGTACAGCTCAGTCTGGGACCCTGTGGGGCTGACTGGAAAATTGTGACCAAGCAATAGTTTCTAATGGACAATTTAATTAATTAATTAATTAATTAATTAATTAATTAATTACTTTATTTATTTACTTATCTATTATTATTATTATTATTATTATTATTATTATTATTATTATTATTATTATTATTATTATTATTATTATCTCCTTTTATTGACACTTATTATATTATTCTATTTATGTTTTTTTTTTTTTTTTTAACTATACACTTTCTTGTATTGTTGCTGTGACTCAGTATTTCCCCTCGGCGATTGATAGAATACATTTTATTCTATTCTAAGCAATGGTTTCTTTATTTAAATCATATACCGACTCCCTACTTCCCTCAATGAGTCATTGTTTATCAAAACCAAGTCACTCTTGCGAGTTGTATGAGATCTGAGTGGTTGGAGCAGATGTTCCCTGAAATAAGGAGTAAACAAGTTCATAATAAAACTCTGGGTGTAAATCAAAACTCCACACTCAGCCTCATGATGACTCTGATGAGTACGATGGCGATGTTGGTGAACGCTGTGGCAAGATGTGACCAAAGCTGCTGCTGCTCTTTAGCTCGCAGATGAGCATTTTAGCTGCATATGTGCATTAAATTTAATTTCAAACAGTTGCTAATGATGTTGATTGTAAGAAATTATTAAAAAAAAGTCAGAATACACCACAGTTTTTTTGATAAAAGGTGACTCTCAGGACATGTCTGGACTTGTTTCCACATAAAACGTCTCCGTCATTATATTCCCTGTACAGTATCTATTTACTGAATACATACAGTGCATATAGTCTAATAACAGCGTCAGTAGATGGGCTGAAGGACCTGACGACCAAACAGCCGCAGATGGGCAAATGACTATGCACGATTCAGACTGAGGACTTTATGATTACAACCCTGACATGCCACCCAGAGAGAGTCCAGCACAGATTTTCAAGCATTTTCTCCTCCTGTCAGTGTAAAAATGAGACACTCGCTCGCAAATAAGAAAGAAATCAGAAACATTCTGCTGTGACAGCATTTCTGAGTCCCTGCATAGTGAGAAAGCAGCAGAATCACACAGTCAGATCTATTCTCAGTCATGTGGGAACAAGAAAACATCAGGTCGACAGCTGGCCCTCGCTCCCCATCAGTGCCCACGAAAACATTCATCCACACTCCTCCAGCTCTGATATTTGAATCCCACGAGGGCGCAGAGTTCATCACCCAAACTCTGCAGTACAGTCTCTCTTTATTGGTCACTTTATTGCACCCCTACGGTTTTCTTTCACTTTCAGTTCTTGATGGTTTCACCAAATAGGGTAGAGGCGTCTCCAGGGACCATGTGTTCACAATATGTCCTGGGTACAACCAGTGACAGGCGCTTCCCCGGTTTGGATCTCCGCTTTGATGTGCTCCACAGGCAGTTATATTTGTTTGGGAAAATGTGCGATTGGACAGTCAAATCATCCGATCTTCAAATAGTCTCCCTCAGCGACTCCACCTCCTCTTCTTCCTCCTCACTCAAGCAAACTGCCACAGGACACAGACATCTTCGCCACATCATCTTCAGAGGTTTTCAGACCTTATGGATCCCAGAGGAAGTAGTACTAAAGATACAGACACTGTGGTTACAAGCAAAACGGGTCAAGCTCTGGAAACACTCAATAATACTTTTCCTGCAAGTTGATGGCTACTTTTGTCAGGAACTGACTCTTTATCCACAGAAACAAACCTGCACATAGATGAAAACTCTGAGGCCCTAGCAGGATGGCAGAGTTTATCAGTCTGCTCATGGTGTGCCTGTTTATAACCACTTGAATCTACTGTTAGCCAAAGTTTCTAAAGCAAATATTTAGCTTTTTCATGCTACTGCTGTCTTAATACACTGGTTTTGGGGATAGATGCCTTTTATTGAGCAAAAAATAAGCATATTGTCATTAAAAGAGCTTTGCAGCTGAGGTCAGAGGACTTTTAGTTCCTGGTATGTGGTTCCTGTGGCCCATTGTTTTGGGCCACAGCTTGTGCTGTGTTAGATAGTGCTTTATGACACAGCAGATGGACTTGTCAACACCTACAAGGACTTAAGCATCCGTGGCAAAGCTGGGGCCAATGAAGACCATTGTTAAGGAGTTATCAAAACAAGATAACCACAGTTGTTATGCTATGTTATTGAAGATAGAGGGTGAAATAAAAACACTGCAGGTGCTCCATCAATCAGAACTGTTCAACTGGCAAGCCCTGCCTCCCAAAATTCTGGGAATTTAAATTTAGTTCAGGGATAGAATTGATTTCCCCTGAACTTAATTTAGACCCTCGTTCCTTAAAGGTCCCATATTATGCAAAAGTCACTTTATTAAGTATTTTAGTGAAATTTTGGGGTCTTTGGCTTTCCTCCCAGCCCACAAAATGTGTTGTATTTCATGACAAAACCTGTACTAAGTAGTGCTTGTGAATGTGAAATCCTGACCAAAAACAAGCTATTTGGATTTGGGGGATTTTTTGACGCCAGCATTCCCTTTTTTTGACTAATCAGGAGCAAGTCTGACCTGATTGGTCCACCGGAGCAGATACCCCGAACCCCCTCCCCGCCCACTTCTCTCCCCAGGGAATGCCAAAGTTGAAGTGCCATCACTGCTCTGTTTTTGGCTGTAAACAGCCACATAGTTCCATGCACAAGCTTCCCATCTCAGAAGGAGACAAGACTAAGTGGCTAGAGTTCGTTTATCAAGGAAATGTTCCAGCTACACTCAGTAAAACTGTGCATATGTGTGCTAGTCACTTCACGGCCAGCTGCTTTTCCAACTTTGTTCTGAACAGAGGGGCTATGAGAGCCTGAAAACAATGCTGCTGTGCTTGATTTATTTGCTTTTTGGACCAAAACATGTTACTACCATTTCATGAAGACATCAATGATCCATATTAAAGTTCAGAAAAGGAGCATAATATGGGACCTTTAAAAAAAAAAAAAAAAAAAAAAAAAAGTATGTATCATCAAAAAGTCCCTAAGTCCTAGGGGAAGTTCTTGTGGTTGAAAAGCACCTTTTATTGGCTCATTATAAGGGAAGGTAGTGGTTCTTTAAGCTGCATTAAAATTAAGGCAAAACCAAGAAATCAGCAAAATCATTTCCACAGAAATAAAAGACGCCAGCCAGGTACTCTGCCAGTAGTCATTAATGTTTCCTCCTCAGTTTAGGAGTATTACACGACAAAGACAGGTTGTTTGTTGGAAACATCAGATAAAAAGTCACACAAAGAGGAAGATGGTCAGTTTTTGTATTAGTAGCTGTTTTTTATGGAGCTGGCAACATAAATAAAATTTAAATTTGAAGATCATTACAAACTAATGTTGTATGAAGAGTATTTACCTTCATTAGTCAAGTTAAGTCTTAGCCATTGGTCATGTCACGAATGTCTTATCTACACTTAATTTGACTGATAGGACTGTGTTCCTTCTCACCTGGTCAAATATGTAAATAAATGTTGACCTAAACAGATAATTCAGTGTGACAAACAGTTGTAAACACATAAATAAGCTTGATCTCCACATGCCTGAGCTACAGGAGCAGCATCAGCAGCACTTGATCCGTCCTCAGGCGATACTCTAGGCTCCAGATGAAGAGCGTCTGTCTGCTGCTCCCTCCAACCTCCACCATCTTCAAAGCAGACCAGAGCGTTGACCTCGCCCTCGTCTCCACCACAGCTCTGGGGTTAGCCTTTCCTAATTTAACCCCGGTCTGGTTGCCAGGGTGAGGGAAGGCCCATCAGCATGGCGCCATGCTGGGCAGGACCTCCGCTGAGGATTCGTTCAATAACAGCCCTCAGAAACCTCAAAGGATCTCCACCTGACATACCCACTGACCTCTGTGGGATCCAGTAACCGCCTATTGTGCAGAAAAGTGTCTTTTGATTCATTTTTAGGAATATTATCACTCATTATCATGTGATAAGTCCTTAGATTCATATTTTTAAAAGTAAAATAAGTAGCATCAACATTTTGCAAAATTGCTCCAACAAGTCAGAAAGTAAGCAGGAATTATCAAAGCAAGTCTAATCCCACTGGGGCAATTATTTCTAATGTAACTCCACAGCCCTGATCCCCTGTGACATATAAGGAACTTTAAAATAAATTACACGTTGAGCTGCCTGATGACCCTGTGGAGTCTAATGGGATCTAATACAGTCTGTTTCCTCTAATTACATCCTTCAGCCCATCAGCATGAGCTCTCATGACTTATCGCCAAGAGCCTGAATCACTGCGCACAGTCCAGAGAGGAATGCAGCTGGATATGACGTACACACTGCAGACCATTAGAGTTATGTAACAGCAGTTTCTATTTTTTGTGATGTATTATTCAGTTCAGCGGCAGCTCAGGGGTAGAGTAATGGCAAACTCTGCACCATATATAGATGATGGTTTTTGAGGATAAACTGTGATGCAAAAGCCTTCCTCTTAACTGAGACCAAATCTAGTGCCAATGAGGATCTCTAATGATAAGAAAGACAGTGAGGAGACGCACTGAGTGAAGGCCACAGCTGAGTCTGAATTGAAGCGTCTGAAAACATGACATGTTGCTCGTACTACCTGACACCCAGCATTAGGGGCAGGTCGTGGCCTATGACAGCAGTGACTCCTCCAGGAAGAAACGTGAGTGATTCAGGTGTCTAATAGACCATTTAGTGTGTCATTCACACAGGTGTAAAGGTGCATGAAAGAAATGATTAGTCATTCCCAAAGAGGAGCTCACCTGTTTCCAGAAGAGCTGCATTACAGGATTAAACCTGATGAGTCTTCAAAACAATTCATTTGCTCAGACACAACAAACAGGCGCAGACAAAGTTTGACCCTGGTATATGAGTAGATAACATTTGTTTTATAGCTAAATAAAATAACGCTTGATGAGTAAATATGCCAACAGGATATGAAGTTCAATGTTTATTTTTTCTTCTTACATATCCTTAAGAAATGATGACTGCTATGTTATGTTAATTTTTCTCCAACTGCCTGCTCTTTTGTCCCTTTCAGCACATGGTAGTAAATTCTGGGCAGCAGTTTCCTGCTTCCCACTGCTGTTGAATAAGAAACAATGACACCTCTGAATTTTGAAAGGCACATTTCCCTTTAAAAACCTCTCAGACATCTAAGTTGACAGTTTAAAGTAATTTTCACTTTGTATCAAACAGAATTCAGCTGTCACCAAAGTGTTTTAAGTTTGAGCAACTTCCCACAAACTACGGATAGAGGCCCAGAAATCACAGTGATGCCAGTGGGCAACCAGATCACCAAAGCTGACGACAACAAGAACTATTTTTGGGGTGTGTGTCTACAGAGCTGTGGATGAAGCTTAAACAAACTTGGTCTTGTTCAAAATTACAACGGCACTTGTCGTATTTAAGAGGTTTAATTTGTTTTCTTTTCAATTGACCCTTTAAAATCCCCCTTCCCCCATTAAAAGTATGAATAAAAAATAATAATAATAATAATAATAATAATATGTTAAAATAAAATTAATTAATCAATCAAAAAAGATTTTTTTTAAAGTATTTTTATTAATTTAAAAAATTCATAATTTAATTATATATATATATATATATATATATATATATATATATATATATATATATATATATATATATATATATATATATATATATATATATATATATATATATATATATATATATAATAAAAATAAAAAAACAATAACAACAACAACAACAACAAAAAAAACAATGGGATAACATTAGTATTGAACTTCACCTGAAATATACTGGTACCATGCCAGAGACATGTGATACTGTAACTGCTACAAAACGTGGACAACCCAAATATTAGTATAAATATAAGCTAAAGAAGATTAAAGCAGCAGGAATCACTTCATCTGTAATTTTAGGTGCTCAGAGTGCATCTGCATCTATCATGATCATGATTCAGACGGGGAAAAAAGAAAGAAAGAAAGAACTCAGTACCTTCAGTCTGTCAGGTGTTTTAACAATTTTGGCCTCTACTGTATGCCTTACTGACCACTAAGTGGAACAAAAGTTTCATGCATGTGTAGTAATGACTGTGACTGGAGCTGACACATGGACTGTTCACTCTGCAGGAGATAATAAAACACATAAATTGCCTTCTGGTCTCTTCTTTCTGCACCTCATCTTCCTCAGCATGGCTTAACAGCACCATGGGAGACCAACAGGAGGAGCTATGGAAACCCCAGAGGGACAGAAGTTTCAAGCGCACAAAAATGACTAATCAAAGGAAATACTAACGTAAATGAAAGTAACTCATCAGGATAAAATTCACAAATAGACTAAAATTACATTATAAACTTCACAAATACCATTTGAGAATTTCATAACCAGATTTATCTATAAAGTGCATCATTAACTTTGTAAAAACAAAGAAAGGAACCAAACTGGTACTTCTGAAGAATTTCTTAGACTGTGAGTAATCAGACTATATGTTTTACATCATTAATTTAGACTAAAAATCTGATCTGAAATTGAAAATTGAAAAATTAAACATTTGAAAAATGAATTATTTGACATACCGAGTATGGATGTGTCTTTACATGTTACTGTATCAGTGTGCAATTTGGACATCCACCTGCACTTTTCAACATGTTTGTTTTGTTTTTTAAATTAAGAACTGCCCGTATGGAGAATGTATTACCTGTATACCGGACAGTTTGGACTAAGAACTATTCAGACTTTATGTGAAGCACACTCTCTCAAAGTCTAACTGTGAGACATACTGTCAGAAAAAAAGTGTACTCTCTTTTAGCTATTTTGATTAGATTCAAAAAGTCTTCACATTGCTAACACTGCATGTCCCACAATACCTCTTCCTCCTGACAGCCTCCATCATCTCCTCATCGAGTGACACTGTCTCCTCAGCTGCAGCTCTTCATCCCTCCACCTCTGCAGGCTGACAGGCTGTGACAGCACAGATTCTCGTGTCAGAAATAGAGATGGTCAGAAAAACTCCAAAGAGCAGTAGCATGCAAAGGAGGGGAATTTCTGTCCAGGAGGTGGGGGATGCAGAAGAATGACCAGCCGGAGGAGACACGGAGAGGCTTTAATGACACGGTGATGACAGGCTGGACGAGGATATGCTCGGCTCCTGCAAGAGAGGAGGAAGAGGAGGGTGTAAGACGAGCCTGATGGGCTTGTATAGCTGTGAATAGATGTGAGCTCTGTTACGCTCCAGCTCTGCATGTTTCCATACCTGCACGGGACAGACATGATAGGAAGCATCAGTTGGCAACTTGTGCGCATATGTTGCTTCCTTCAGGTGTGGCTCACCCGTCATGGAAATGGATGTGATTTCCTGGCCTGTAATTTGTCTTGATTATATTAATGAAGAAGTGCACTTGAATTTAAATAAACACAATCATAAACAATAAATCTGCGTTACAATCAACGGTTGCGGGCCCGGCCTTCAAAGCCTGTGTAGATGACAAAGGCTGAACGGCATTAAGTTGGTTTTGGTCCAAAGGATTCTGTTTATGCCATCATATCATCATTGACTCCCAGCGTCACACAGCGTTGATCCTGTTGCCTAGCAATAGCGAACAACCTTGTATCACGTAAATAATACAACCAATACCAACATTTCCAAATTGATAAGTGTGTTAATATATATTGTTGTTGCTAGATGCTGCCCTGTTGGTTGTGGCTGCCTGTTGCGGCAGCTATCTCTTTTTGACATCTTTGTATTTGCAGTGGATCATTACTTTGTGTGATTCATTTGTTGGTCATGAACACCAAACTGGTTTTGTCTTCAGTGATATTTTTACTATTTTTGCTCCTGTGTTTGTCTGGAGATCCTACATATAACCATGGTCGCATTGTATACATGTGAAATTAGCTGTTAGCAGCCTGTAGCATATCAATGCTAACTGGTGCAAGGCCTGATGTTTTCCCACAAGGTGAGGAGAAGGAGGGGAGGACAAAGTGACGACATCGACCTGTCCTTCCATCCATCGTTATTGGGAACGGAAGATCTATCTCCAATAAGATGGACAAGCTAGCCGCACTAACCCAGCAACAGAGGGAATATCAGAAGGCAAAGTAGCATCATGCTATTCACAGACATGGCTGACAGAGCTAACACCAGACACCAACGCCACATTGGAAGAACTTCACCTGATGTGAGCAGACAGGATCCAGGAGACAGAGACTGAACAGACTGCTGAAGAAGCTCAGTCCTGGACCCTGTGGAGGTGGAGGCTGGCTGAACTGGAGAATGATGGACAAGCTGTCATCATCTATATTGTTATGGACCTTTTTGCACTTTCTATACACTTTCTTACTTTTGTTTTCTTGATTGCTGCTGTGATTCCTGAATTTCCCCTTGGGAATAAATAAGGACTTTCTATTCTATTCTATCCTATGATTTTAATTACGTGATAAAGCTTGTTATCATTTTTTTGGTCCGGACCTAGCTGCAACTTTTTCAAAACTGCAAATGCATGCTGTGTGTATCCATTTGACTCTTTTTCTCAGCTTTTTTGAGTTAATTTAGGAGTCACTGACTTATTTGGTGGTTTAGATATGACAGCTGAAAATCTTTTTAGAATCATCAAAGCACTTGGATCAATTCAGTCTGGGTGCTTGACTGAACAGCTCTTCTCCAAAATCCTTGAACATGTTCATCTCTTCAGATACATTTTCTGGATGCCTTCTCTGTGCCTTGCAGGAGGCGCTCAGTTCTCACGGTGAGCTCTGCGTGTGTACGCGTGTGTGCGTTTAGGCTTAGAGGTTGTAGCTGTAGGTCGGGAGCGTAAGCAAAGAAAAACAACCCTAAACAGCTGCGGCAACAAAGGCAACCCGAGCCTGACAGGGACTCTGTGTGAAGCTAAAGAATCGATTAGCATACCAGAGACCACAAAACTCAAACCTAAAGATATCACACAACAACAAAACGTTTATTATCGGAGCGACCAGCAGCCTGACAGCCCAGCTATGAGAAGCAGTATGATTGATGAAGAACTGTAACCTTCTGGCATATCGCTCCCTCAAAAATAACTCCACAAACTATAATTTTGGAGTCAGAAACATTTCAGCTGCTCAGTTATTTTTTCTGTGTCATGAGTGGAAATGCCTCAGCTCATATTCTAACAGCTCAGCGGCTCTCTTTGTTGGTGGCCTCCTTGTTATGCAGAAACAATCAATAAAACAAACAGATGCAAACATGATTCAGGAATAATACACACAGTGATGGAGAATTATTGACTTGTGGTTATGGGACAATCCTTTAATCCCCGAGCGCTTGTTAGCGAGTATCAATAGCTGTCGTAAAATCAATCTATTTACAGCACACAGACCTACATTTGGAGTTCAGCGATCACATTTCAACAGAGAAGGAGATAGCGGATGGGTGGCTGTGTGTGTGTGTGCCTGTGTGTTTGTGTGTTCAGTGGGTTTCAGCGTAGCCAGAGGCTGGTTTAGCAGAGAGATTACCCCTCTACTGGGAAACAGAGGGGGTAAGGCAGGCAGGTTTGCTTTTCTAAGGGGGTCCTAAATCTGTTCCCAAAGAGCCAGGAGATTATAAAAGTGAGATTGAGCCGGTAGATTAGAGGATGAAACACCCAGTCAAAACTTCTTCAGAGTCCTTTTTCAGCCGGTGAAACTAGCACAATTTATTTAGTACAACAGCAAACGACCTGCAGCTCTGGCAAATGTTATGGAAGATTTCTAACTCCAGGGTAGAATAGGTTTATATTTGTGGACTGACCTGATTTCAAAGCCTGCTCAGGTATTAGAGGGTTGGTGCTAACAAATGTCATCTTTCCTCAAGAACTATGACCCTATTTCTGTGGGAATTCACCAATAGGCCAATCCAAAAACAAACAAAAACAATCAAAAAAGACCTGAGAAACTTGTTTCTGAATTTATCTTCTACGACTGAAACTATGGTTATCCTGGGTCGGTCACCTCCACCAGAAATGGATCAAACATGTTCTGTTGGGATGGTTTTATGTCAAATGTAAACTCCATTTTTATTTATATTTCACATGAATGGATGAAATATGCAATTGTATACAGGTTTTGACTTTGGAAGGCAACACACAACCAAACAGCTCAAAACAGTGTTTCACAATCACCAAGGGGGTCCCGACTACCACGTCAGGGACCAGGGTAGGACACCGTTAAATATAAGCCTCTTCTTCAGGCAGCTTCTCGCACCTTAATTGAGTTATGCTACAGAATCAGTGTGGCCAAGTAGCTATTGGCTGTCCTAGACGTCGCTATAAAAAGGTCATAACCTGATTTGCATAATCGACAATTTGCTTGTAGTGGTTATGAATGCTGTTGGAGAGAGGAAAACCATTTTTGTTTTTGTTTTTGTCTTTTTAAATGTTGGAATAACCCCCTTCTTTATCTGGGCTTGAAATGGCCAAAAGTTACCTAAAAGAGACAGCAGGATTTATGTGCATGCAGTCGCTGGCTCTGACTGCAGCTGGGAGGGACACCTGCACAACCTTGGAGGACTTGTCCACCTGTGAGCGGGTTGTACAGGGGAAGGAACCCACAGCATCACCCACTGCATCTGCTATCATGTCAGAATCTCCAAACTCCAGAAAAGGTTGCCACATTAATCACAAGTCACTTTTTGGAAAAGAGTTGCAAGAGTTGATAAATATAGTGACACAGTCGCTAACTTGGCAAAAGAGTGTCTTCTAAAAGTTACTCCAAAGGGATTAACCACCAAGATCACAACACAAGGAGGTTTCTTTAACTAAACCAAGCTTTGCAAAGACAAGAGAAACTAAATCACAATGGCCAGCTACTGTCAGAAAACTAGGGTATCCTAGAGACCCAAGAAAATGCTTCAATTCAAACCCAGCGGCTACAAAACTTTGGTAAAGACCCATCCAACTACAACTGAAATCTTCTTTAATGGAGACAAAAACAAATTGGTCATAGAAGAGATCATCTCAAAAACTCAGAAGGAAAGCTAATGAGCAGTGCAGAGTGATGGCGTTCATGAGAACATATAAACTTCCCACACCTGCTCCAAATCAGGGCCAATCAGGCACACACACACACACCTGACTCTTCTGGAAACTTACGTATATTACCATTCTCCTCTAAATTACTCTAAAGAACTCCTGAGAGACTCTCCACAGTGCCTTCACAGTAAAATAAGTCCACCTCTTCGTCAATGAATGTAAAAAAGATTGCTTGTATTAATATTTTGAGATGAGCTCTCTGAGATGTGATCGGGAACAGCCTGTTTTCCTCCTCTAAATGATTACCCTCTCATCAAAATAGAAATGTTCCACAGGCTTAATCCTTTTTCTGAACACTAAGTGACAAGCTGTTTTCCTGTTGCACCATCATTTCACAGGGATCTTCACATTATACCCCACGGATTAACAAGGTTTCCAAACAGAGGTCATAATAACCCAGTCGACCGACTTGAAAAGATGTCTGCCTCTTATCTCTGTACACACTGCAGATTAACTCCAGCGACTGATTTGGCTACTTGTTTGTTTGGGTGATCTCCTGCTTTTAGCTGATAAAGCTATCAGAGAGCTGTCTGGTGCAAAGTTACAGCTAAACTCTGCAACTCTGCCTGAAAATGACCTCTGTGCTGTTTTGTCGTTTCTGGCCTTAAACATGGAATCATTACTTGTTTTGACTCAAATGAAGCACCTTGAGGACACCATAAATGAAGAAATAGGTACACAGGTTGTGTGAAATGCACCTGACGTCATTTCAGGCAAAATGACTGTTGGCTTCTGGTTTCACGTGAGACACAGACTTATGTTTGTTCGACTGATCCAATGCTGTAGAGTTTCCAAACAGACACTGGACCACAAGTCAAACTATGTCACGTGACTTTGTGTGTCTTCTTGTTGCAGGCACTAGATGTTCTTCCAGCTGTGACAAATCAGTTTGATAATCATTCTGACTAAAGAGAAAAACTGGAAAATCCATGCAAATATTCAAAAGCCTTTGAATCTAAGACTGTACAAAAATACAGGCTGTTACTAACCTTCATGGTGATCTTAGATCCTGTTTGTCACTGCTGAATTCCAGGTTTTAAGATATTGGGGGTGGGAGAAAAAATTGACCCACACAAGTATTGTGACTATTTGTTTCATGATATTAAAATTGGGATTCTTAATTTTAAAAAAAAGTATATATATATATATATATATATATATATATATATATATATATATATATATATATATATATATATATAAATTTTCAAATTAAAATTCTTCATTTCAGTCCGTGTTTAGCTGGAGCTGAAGCTGGATTGGAAAAAAGTTACCACTTTTCTCCAGCAAAGGGCAAAATGTTTCTCCCTGACTTGAATGATGTGCATTTTGGGGGGAAAATATGGCTCCTGATATTGTCTGTAGACATAATCATCATAGCTTAACTTTTTCACATGGTCAGGTGTTAGAAAAGCAAACTAAAAATTGCAAGAATCAGAAGTATCAAAGAATCGCAATTTAAATCGAATCAGAACCCCAAAATCGGAAAAGATATGTAGCTCATCCATTTTGCCTTTCATGAGTGACAACCTAAAGATAAATCTGGTACTTTTCTAAGGTAAAAGAAATTATGAGATACTGTTTCATCATTATCACTTAGTTTCTTGTAAGTATGGCTAACTAACATCTCTTTCGTCTTTAACCTTTTATTTTTTTTCTGACTGAAATGGGCTTCCATGTTTGCACAATACAGTAGGAAAAGTTTAAAACTTTGGCTAACACTGGTGCAAATACAAACTCTCTAGCTAATGTATTGTGACATTTTGTCTATAGGAGGCCATCAAGTTACCAGATGTGTTTTGGAGGAAACAATGACCAGATGTGACTTCAGATTTGTTCCTAGATTTATTTATTGAGAAAGGATGAAATGATAGCAACTTTTACTGATGATGCCTTAGAATATGTTAATCATTACAGCAACTTTAAACTCTCTATATCCTCTTTCTACTCTGTTTATAGTGTTTTTTTTGTCTTTATTTGAGCTGCTTCGTGTTTTTTATTTAAAGTGTCTCTTTTTTTTTACTTTTTATTTTCCCTTTTTAAATCTTCTATACATATCTTAATATCCTTTATCTTTGACCCTTAAAGAGCCCTACACAAGATTGTCAGTCCATCTACAAATGGCAAATAAAAAACCTTAAATCCTTGAATTTCCCATTCTGAATCTGACCCCTGAAGAAAATGGTCACCATTTAAATACTACTACACAAGTCAGCAGATAAGATTAACTTCTAAATGTATATCTTTTTTACAAATTGGGCTATATTTAAACCTGTGTATAAAATACAGAGAGTGGTATTTTATTCAGAAGATGCTGCACAATATACCATTCTACGCTATGTCACGTTAGTTAAGTTTCCCGATGTGGCCACGACCATGGCAGCGTGGGCTGACAGTGTGACTTTTTGATGGATTTTCCTGCTGCATTAGGTCAGTATCATGAATTAAAGAATAAACTTCATGAAATGTTCACAGTTATCAAAGTTAACACTGGTCAAGCTCATCTATCAAACCAGCAGCCAAAGGGATGTTACTAAAACAAGCCACACATCTGCACAGAAACAGCACATTGTGGACTTTTTTTTGACATTTAATTTTTCTTTGTGAGACTTCCTAAAACAGTCTGTGCAATGTCTTCTTCCCCTTTGTGGCTTTTTTAATTTTAAATCAGACGTAAAAGAAAGAACACAAAACAACCGAGTTCAACAACGTGTGTCATTGTCTTCTATTTTCAGCTGCACTGTAAGTCGGTCTTAGTGCTTCCTTTCGACTTGTTTCCACATTCCTGCCCCGAGCAGGTGTGGCAGTTGTAGACCAGTATCTGAAAAACCTCAGACAGTGTGTTTTTGTGTACATCTTTGAACCCACAGGTTGGTTTCCAGATGTGACGGCTGCTGGGTTGTATGAGTCACCACGTCTGAAGAAACCCCCCGCTGCACTGTCGTCATACCTGAGTGCTACCAGACATGTCAGTCTGTATGAACGTCTGTGAGGGTTTTCATGTGAAAAACCGTGTGTTTGGGAGGTTGAAAGTCAAATATCACCTGCTCTGCTTGCTTTTATAGCTCCTGTCACACAAATTCACCTTCAAACCTTTCCCCAGACAAGTTCAGATCTCACACTTCAGAGACAAAACAAGCCAGACAGCGACGAGACGACACCTCAGGGCCTTTTTTTATTTTTTAAATTACGTGTGTTTCTTTTCTCACTGTCTGATTTCGTAATCTTAACGACTTTGAGACCTTGAGCTATAATCTTGAGGACAAACTTACCCAAACCTGGAACAGTCTGGTCCCTTATGCAGCATAATTTAGAACTTGTGTTGGCCAAGAGGAGTCACGAAGGGACATGTGCTGGAAATGCAAGATGGACTTACAACATAATCATACGGTAGTTTGACCCACATTCATCAAACGAAAGAGTCTAAAACCGGCCTCCTTACCTCATGTAATACTTTTTCCCTCTTTTTTTTTTAACATACAAAGTGTTGTGGGTACCAGAAGTTTCCATGAGTGGACTCAGAAATCTATGTGAAATTAAAGAAAATTCTAATTATACTTTTCATTTTAGCTTCTCTCACTTTGAGGTTTGCAAATCAGCTCGGAAAAATGAAGTACAAAAGCCCTAATTGGAGCCACAACTCCTTTGTAGCATTAAACTCGCCATAATTACTATGTTGTCTTGCAGTACATCATTACAATTACAAAGGTAATCTCACCGCCAAAGACATTCAGCTTGTTATCTTCTCTCCAGCTCTCCTTACAGATGAGCTAATGGAGGAAGGGAAATGCATTGTAAGCGATGTGTAACAATTAAAGCAAGCTCACACAACTTTACGGCCCGCTTTAGTTTGGAGTAATTACAGTGTGTGTGGAAAAGAGCCCGAGGCGAGGTGTGAGGCGGCTGAGTCATTGTTGTTCATCGGCAGAAAAAAGAAAGTATAGATGATGTGTTCCATGGGGAGAAATGGGAGGTTTGTGTGACGGCAAAAGGGTCTCAAAATCAGAAGTAGAGGGTGAGGTACACACCTGTTCGAAAGACTACAAATGAAAGAGTCCACAGCGCAGTGTCAAAAGATTTTGTAGTTCAATCCTCAGATCTTTTTTTACACATCAGACCTTCATATCTCTAAATGTTTGTGTATTTCCAGAAAAGAATGTAGTTTGTTACCTCCACCAAGGAGGTTATGATTTTAGGAGTTTGTCTGTTTGTCTGTGAACAACATAACTCAAAAAGTAACGAACGGATCTTGAGGAAGTTTTCAGGAAATGTGGGATAAGGAGAAACTAACTACGTTTTGGAGGTGATCTGGATCACCGTCTGGATTCAGGATTTTTTTAAAAGATTCTTTATCATTGTGAGATTGGGCTGTTTTCACCATATGTCTATATAACTCCACGATAAATGGTCGAACAATACAAGACAAGGTCACCATTTCTGACAGATGTATTAGTACGATCCATATCCTGGCAATATTCTTGATACCAAGACCCAGAATATGAAATATGTACTGGGTCATCATCGTTTTCAACACTATCAGGTAACAAATTATTGTACAAACCTGCAACTAACACCAAATTGTTGCAGACAGTCTGCTGTAAGGGGGTATAACATTAAAGTAGGACTAAAGTGTTGCGTGACAATCACAATATGCTAGGCCAAGGTCTACGCTCTCTGAGTGCTTTTTATTTAGTCTTTTAAACCCTTATTGGGACTGGAGGACAGTAAGTAGAAAAGCTGCCAAGCGAAACCAGAGCATCCAATAATGGCGGGCTGGTAACTGAATTTCTACAGTTGCACCTATTTGTATATAATATAAGGAAGCAAAAGTGGAGGTGTTAAAAAATGCAGTTCATTAAGTGTCCACTTGAGGCTGTCTCCAGAAGTAAAAGAAACCACATACACACCAAGCTAAAAGATGATTGTTACTGTCAAAATAAATATGTTTACAGCCTGGTTCACACACTATGCATTATTTTTTTCCTTCAGTTTAGAAGTAATTAAGACCCTAAGTTTGCTCAATCAGAGGCAAAACTCACCTGACTAAAAAGGTCTGTAGCTTGTAGGTGACAAGGGGGTAGCTCAAAGCCCACCTCATTTCCAATATGGCTCCAGAAATACAATGGACCTTAAAACTTTGTATCAAAAACACAGGGATGCAGCCAGTCACCAAAGCACTTCAAAAAAATGAAATCTTTTCAAGGATTTTTTTGTCCTATTTTCAGATGTCTTTTAGACTCAACATGAGCCACATTCAACTGACCAGTCCAGGAGAATGTCTTGATTGAGGTTATACAAAGATAAAAATGATGTTTGAATTACCTGTTACAAGACAAAAAACTCTGCCACTGGATTAAGAGAAAAGTTACTTGTCTTATGGTTTCAAATAAATTTTCCGGCAATTTTTTCTCATTCCAGTGGCAGAATTTTGGTACTTATTACAAGCAATTCAGACCTTGTTTTGTCTTTAAATAACTTGAAACAAGAACATTTCTCTGGACTGGTCAGTTGAATGTGGCTCAATTCAAGTATAATGAGACAATTTTTACTTAATATAAGACAAAAACACTTGATGACATTTCTTTTCTTTTTTTTTTTTTTTTTTTTGCAGTGAAGGAGCTTTAAAAGTTTTGGCTTCACTTCTGGGGAGCTGTTGTGCCGTCCATCCCCCCCCCCCCCCCCCCCCCGTATCTGTTTTTTTGCTTGCATTAAGCTTCATTTCGTCACTCATGACCCACCCAAATAAGACACTCTCCATTGATTCACATCACTTTGAGACACATTGCAACCAGACCCCTAAGACTTGTCAGACTTCTCACCCTCTCACTTCTGTCTCTGCTCTCACACCACATTTCCCCTCTGCACAAACTGGCAAACATCACTGTCTACTATCTAATGCTTTCATGCTCTACATACCACGTTTCCACTGAGTGTTTCTGTCATAAAACTGCAGCGTGGACCTCAGCGCTGCACACCATCAAACAGTCTGAAGCATTCACCAGCTGACACAAACAAGCCAAACCCTCACAAAAATATCAGCAAATGTGGAGCAAATGTATCTCATGTTAGGTGTTTTAATGGGCTTGGATTCTTCAACAGAATGAGTCACAAAAGTATGTCTAAAGAGAGCTGAATGGGTTTGCTGATATAAACAGAGGAAAACCTCATCTGCCTCATATTAAAGCTGACAACTCTGGACGTCTGGACAAAATGGCCAAGACTCAGTGAGACTCAAAGGATTGAGGATGACAGGCTTAAATCTGGCTGACACAGACATAAAGAGGCTGATTTTCTGTCATAGGTGCATTTGCTCACGTAAGATTCACCTTTACTAGGGCGTTTTGTCAAATTCCAATGGAAATGTCAACAAAGGCTTTTTAGATTTGACAGGAAACTGTATTGTATATGAGGAAACATGGCACAGCAGGAGGGGAAATGGGTGTATCTCTGGTAAAAAACAGGAAATAAAAGAGGAGAAGGGAAAGAGATTAGAGGGGAAAATTGAAGTGTTATTGGCAGGGGATGTGATTTTATGATTTGGTAACAGTGATGACTTTAGTTTGTAAGTGAAAGAAGAGGAATGAGGAGTCACACCAGGTGCTTAACACTCAAAGGGTAGAGGGAGCCCCCTGCTGGTAAGATTTCATTAAATTCACACAGATATTGTTTAAATTTTGTCACAAGGCCAAGAATAAAGTAAATTAAACATCTTCTTGGTGCTAATAGAATAGAATAGAATAGAATAGAATAGAATAGAATAGAGCTTTATTGTCATTGCAACAAGTACAGAAATTGAAGTCACAGCAGCAATCAAGAAAACAAAAGTAAGAAAGTACATAGAAAGTGAATAGCATGATGCTACTCTGCCCTCTGGTATTCCCTCTGTTGCTGGGCTAGCACAGCTAGCTCGTCCATCTTATTGGAGATAGATCTTATGTTCTCAATAACGATGGATGGAAGGACAGGTCCATGTCATCACTTCTTAGCTCACACCAGAGAACCAGCACCTTGTCCTCACCTCCTTCTCCTCACCTTGAGGGGAGACATCAAGCCTTACACCAGTTAGCATTGACATGCTACAGGCTGCTAACAGCTGATTTCACATGTAAACAATGCAGCCATGGTTACATGTAGGATCTCCAAACATGCACAGGAGAAAAAGTAGTAAAAATATTGCCGAAGCCGCAAAAAGTTTGGTGTCCATGACCAAAAAATGAGCCATACAAAGTAATTATCCACTGTAAATACAATGTTTATATTTTTTAGCTCATCAATTTTATGTAAATGTTGTTTTGTGAAACTGCTAGGCCCCAATAATTTTATAAATGTGAACTTAATCTGTTTTATCTTTATTGTGACTGTGGCGTTTTAGAAATGATTTTAGATATGTGATTACACTTCTTCTTAACAAGAATGCTCATTAGTGTTGGATATCTTTTCAAGCAGCAGCTTTTTATTACAGCATACAAGAACACAAACAGCAAATTAAAATATAGAGGACAAAACCAAAACATGAGATAGACTAATATTTAGAACCTTGTTTCTTCCATGTCGACATAAGACAGTTAGTTAGAAAATTCAAGTCGGTTAAATCATCATGTCTGTGCACCCAACATCACCTCACCACACGCATTCATATTCATCACATTTCATCAAACAGTGCAGCATGTTTCTCCTCCTGATGTCTGAGGAAAGAGATGAATTTTTTTTTCCTTTTTTTTTTTTTTTTCTCTCAAACATTATGTAACAATCATGTCACTCAGCCAAACCTCTAGACTGAAATCCCCTGCTCTCCATCCAGGTTAAGTGAGATAATCTGTGACTAATCCGGCTGTTGTTGCCGTTAATCCTTCAATCCAGGTTTTTTGATGAATTACAGATAAGATTAAAGTTTACTGACAGGTGTGAAGGCCCCTTTTTGTGGTTTGAAAAGCACTTTGGAAGAAGAGGAAGAAGATATTATTGTATGATTCTTGGTTGCATGTACGTACTGTGTTACATTTGTTTTGGTGTTTTGTGCAAATAAGTGCAACACGTCATTATCACAGCATCCCCACCCACTCAGATCACTGCATGGATAATGGGGTTAGACTGAGTTTGACTCTACCCCTTACTTGACAGACAACTCAGATGTGTTGTAAACAGCTCAAAATACCATTAAATGGGACCTAAGTATGTTCTCTTGTATATATTTGAGAAGTGTTAAGTGAATCCAAACTCTCTGTTACACTAGCTTTTTGAGTATTAAAGTGCTGTCTCTCTAAATTTAAAGAGAAGAAGTGATTTCAGCAAAAACAGCATAGTATTACTCCTCCTTGTGTTACAAAATATACGCTATATTTTTTTCCTGAGGTTATTTGGGTGAGAAATTGGACACTAAAGGCTCAATATGTAAATATATTATTATCATTAGGGGATTTGTTGTTAATTTACATGACATCCCATGTGAAATCTATTCTCCTGAACTTCCACCTTCCTCTGACACATCTCCATTCACTCTGTTTATTTCTCCAGATTTCATCACCATGACATTTAGTTGCTCTTGGTCTTCAGTTCTGCCAGCTTACTGGTGACAAAGTTCCACTTGAAGGACGCATCACTGCTCCCCCCTCCTCCTCCTCCCAGTGAGACATATTTGGAGAAGCTATTGTTGCTGCTCCTTCCTCCTCCTCCTCCTCCTCCTTCACTTGCCTCCCCTTGAGTGGTCTGCCCATCCTGAGAGGCAGTAACCTCCCCTCCGGTTTCTGTCACTCCCTGTTCGCCCTGTGCCGCTGCAGCTTCGTTTGTTGAAGTTGCAGCAGCCGCCGCAGCTTCCGCCTGCTTTTTGGCAGCCCAGTTGGCTGCGAAGCTATCCCAGAATGCAGAGCGCTTGGTGGGTCGAGGAGGCTCCTCTGGTTTTACTGCAAGGGGACTGAGGGTTCAGAGACAGGAAAGGGAAGAATGTTAAGTCAACCAAAAAAAGTAGTTTACTTTTGTTTGACAGATTTTAGAGAGTCATATTTTAAATACAAACTTCTCTTTGCATACCAAAAAAGGCAAAAAAAAACAAAAAAAAAACCAAACAAAAAAAAACGGAAAAAACAAAGCAGGGTCAGCCCAAAACTTGGGGAAGGTATACTTTATCAGCCATGTTGGATCCTTGGCAGTCAGGCTGTGTGTGGAACATTTCCTCATTTTTTTCTGAGACAGATGGTTACAGGAGGTTAGAATAGGCCAGGAAAGGAAAGAGGTATAGTGTTGATATAAATAAACTCAGGATATTCTTGGCCAAAGTTAGACGATAAAATCAACCAACTCTCATGTTTGTCCTTTAAAGATGTAGCTGATTGGCTAAAAGACCAGGAATAGTTGGTCTGACACTAAAACTTTGTTCCAAGGAAATCTAGACAACTCATAAAACTTTTTTAGGCACTGGCATCTTTTGTAGTATCAGAGGTGATTAAAGTTTTCCCTGCCCTTGGCTTGAGGCAGCTAGGTATTTGCCCCTATCTTTCATGCTATCTTCATGCTAAGCTAAACCAAACAGAAGCTGCTGGTTGTACCTTAAAGAGAGTAAAATCTATCTTCTAATCTAGATAAGGTCATTTCGAAAAGTATCTATTCAGGTGGTAATAAAACTAACTGAAAGGTCCTAATTAAGTCCTATGGGGTGCTAGCAACTGGTTATGAAGCAGTCCTGAACTGAAACTGATGACTCTTTCTGAGCTGCAAAACTAATCAGACCATCAGCATTACAGCCACCAGATCTGTGTGCCATCCGTCTCCACTCCATCACAACATTTCTTGAAAATGTGTTGAATGCTCTTCTTCATTCCAGTAGGCTGGAGCACACAAAAGCACGCATAAAACATACATGTTGCCAAATCAACAAACAATTCTCATGGTGAGTGGAGCTGGGCCTTGGGTCAACAGTTTAGAGGATTTTAGAGCATAGACTGCATAAAACATAGACGTAGTCTCCCCGATGTCACCCGTCTGTTTCTGAAACAGAAAATGAAGCACATCGGCTATAGCGGCCATATTGGCAGTGGCAAGGGCTTCGCCTACAGCCATAGGGCGTCGGCCATCACGTGACCCTCAGCTGTTCCTCTTATTGGGGGAGCTCACGATATTGATATCCCCAGAACGGCCAGATTAGAAAAAAATTCACCCCCTGTACAGTGGGAGCAGGTAGTAAAATTAGCGACTCAGACAGGGGACATTTTTTGAACCAGGCTGTAAATAGGTTAATTTCTGCTTTGAAAATGGCTTTTTTTGGCTTGGTGTGTATGTGACTTCTGGTACTTCCGGAGCCAGCCCCAAGCAAACACTCGAGAAACAGCAGATTTTAGCACTTCTGCATTGTTTCATATTCTTAGACCAGAGGTTGCCGCTTGTTTTAGAGGCCAGTAAAGGCAACATGAAGGAGAAGGGGGTTGTCATTGTAACAGATTTCATAGAAAAATGCTAGTTACAAATGTTTGTAACAGACTCAGCACACAGATATCACTTTTGTTCACGGGATCCTAAAAGTTAACAATAACTTGGAGTTTAAGAACTTAATTGAACATCACTCAAAAATAAAATCTGTAAAAAAAAAACAAACAAAAAAACACTTTAACCCTCACAAGCCCCACTGATGGTAAATGTGCATGCTTGATGTGAATGACAGAAGGACAGCGGTTAAAAGCACCAGGAGCAGACAGATTTCCACTCACTGGTCAGGGACCGGCGGACTCTCTGTCTCCTCTAGGAGCTGGTGTTCATCTTCTCTGTTGAAAAGAGCTGATAGTCTGTTCCAGCTTTTTGTCCCAGCCCCCTGCATCTGCACATAACACAACACATATACACAGGGTTAAAGGTCAAAGGAGGTCTGAGTTAAAGTGGTGACTAGGTGAAAAATGACCTGGTAGACGTCGATGTTTACATACTTTCCTGGCCAACTGGGAAACTGCGTTTGGTCCCTCGTCCTCCTGCACTGGACTCACATCATTCTCCACCTCTGTGACCTGCAACAGCATCAAAACAGATACACCAGATGCACCTTACCTGAGTTTGGAATTCCACATGCAAAGGATTTCAGCACATAAGGTTGCCATCTAGTGTGTACTGTGGATATTACAACCAGCGGAGAGCAAAGGATGGGACTGAAAAGTGACTGTCAAGAAATGCTAACAAAGGTGATACTTTACAGATTTTTTTTGTTGTTGTTTGTTTGTTTTTGTTTCTATGGAATGAACATTTTTATAGATTTGGACACAAAATGAACTTAATTTCAGAGGTATGTGTGAAGCTATGCAGAAATATGACATTTTTGCATTCACATTTAAAAGGGAAATTATCTCTACAACACACACTCACAGTAATCTCCCAAAGTTAATTTTCCATGTCCTAGCTGGAACTGCAAGATACAACAGGCCCTGGTCATCTGTCTGTCTCATCCACCTTGTCAGTGTCAGTGGAATGCCAGCTAATCCGTTTGTTCAGGATCAAGTTTCTCAACCTCGCAGAGATCTGGGTCACCACAAAACTGTGCCATTCTCCTGTGGTACCAAATTCTGAAGGTGTCACAGTCCAGCGACTGACAAATGGTCAAATACAAAAGTTAATGTGACACAATTTTGTTTCTTTTTCTGAAAGTTTGAATCGTTAAGGTTGTAAATGAAACCGTGTTATAGAGGCAGAAGTAAAAAATTGCTAGAGATCACCAGCCATGAAGATAAAAAAAATATATAGCTTTACTCAAAACACTGCAAAAACTGATATCCAAACAAGTGTTTCCTTTTTTTTTGTAAAAAAAAAACAAAACAAAACAGAAATAATAATAATAATGAAACAGAAAAAAATAGAGAATTAATACGAGCCACATTAACTAGACAAGTCCAGACAAAAGTTTTATTTTAAGATATTAAAATAGATAAATGATGCCCGAATTACTTGTTAAGGAGAATTAACATTTACCAATGAGGAAAGAAAAGAACACTAGTTCAGTTTCTTTTTCAAGATGCAATATTTTTTTGACCCCAAGAGCAGAATTTTTTCTTTTTTTCTTTTCATTTTTTGTAAGCAATTTAAGCATCATTTTTGTCTTTTAATATTTTGAATAAGACATTTTCTGGACTTTTCAGGTGATTTTCTTTTTCAAACTGACTCTTATAAAGCATTTTTATTATCAGAAATAAGAAAAACACTTCCTTAGATTTTAGTTTTTGTAGTGAATAACTTGCAAGATAAAATGTGTTTAGGTTTAAGAAAATACACAGCTAATTTTTTTGGTGATATGTAGAAAATAAGAAGTATGAAGTGGTGTTGAGTAAATATGAAATGACTGTAAGGTTTATAGCCCTTCAGTGACAGTATAAACATATTTTAGTACTTCAGTTTTCGAGGCCTACTTCTGCCTCAAAGTTCCTCTGGCATGGAAAACACAATCCCTCAGCCTGCTCATCTGACCCTGTGATTATTAAAAAATGATGAGCAAACAAAACCTGATGACTTTCTGACTTCTACATTCCTTTTTTCACACACAAATATGAATCGAGAAAGATGAACGACAACAAGAGAAAGTTACGTACCTCCTCAGCAGCTTCATCCTCATACTCAGGGTTGAGGGTCTTCATCACTTTGCTCTTATACACCTTCAACATGGAATTCATTCTTGCAGGAGAAGTTTCTCAGCAGTCAGGAACAAGATGCCTCCGTGGCTCACCCTCTGACTAGTCAACACGTCCAGCTTCAGCGCAGCTTAGTTCTTGGACCTGTTTCCATGCATGAAGTTCTCAGCAGCTCAGCAGCACAGGGAACCTTTTAGACATTATCCCCCTCCTCAGATTGATCCTTGTCTCATCAAAGCCAGCAGGGAGTTGACAGATGCTTTCGTCTCTGCAGAGCGTCTGAACAGGTAAAGGTAGGAAGCTGTGCTGTTGGTGCGTGCACTATCACAAGTGTACTTGCTCGCACACACACACACACTGATGCTAAATTCAACGTCACGGTTCACAATCCCTGCCTTGGTTACCTGGAAACAGGTGTAGATTTCCTCATGCATATTTCAGAGGGTCCTTCTCCCTGTGCCAGACGACTATTGTCAGCAGTGTTGGTGGACTGGCTCTTGAAATCCTTATGCACAAAAACCTACATGCACGGTTACACTGACATCTTTATTTCAGGATTGAGAATTCATTTGCACATTTGAATGCTGCAGCAGTGAGTGCTGAGAGCAAGTTTTCTCTCACAACTTTATCATTGAAGAAGAAAACCCTTTTCACACTATGCCTTCAAATTTCTCTTCAAGCTACCTATAAAACACATTTCTGCATGAAACTTAATAATGAGAAGTAGGTTTAAACCATAACCAAACAGCAAACTTCCCTTCCTCTGTTACCTGGCCTCTCCTTGAAAGTCCTCCCCCTGCTCTCATTGGCTGCTGCGGCACAAAAATCAGCTGCAACCAGACTCAGGTGCGCTGCAAGTCGCTTGGCAACCTGAGACAACTGGTGAGTGTTGAGCAGATAAAGAGAGAAGTATAAAGCTTTGATGACTGATTGAGTTTCAGCAGCTACACACAACAATACACCTGAGTATACAACCAACACTATTTTTCTTATTTGCCTGTACATGTGCACCAAGATCCAAAGATAAGATGACGTCTCACTTATTCTTTGTGTTGCTGCAGTAAATAGTGCTGAAAAAATGTGGGAGGCTACTTGACAGTTATTCTTAGTTATTCTGTCCATCAGGGAACTGTGACCTAACTTATCCTATAGCTTGATTACCATACAGAGGTGGACAGTAATGATACTGTAAGGCCTGCAGATCCATAAGACCAACATGAATTTTGAATGCACCTCTATGGATGACTCCTGTTTGCACGCACACAGAGGGAAGTTGGTGATCTGAAGAGGAGCCAGGTCAGTCATGGCTGCAGCAGCTCATGTTTAAGACTGGAAAAGACACAGACCCACTATATAGCAGAGACCAAACAGACTTTCTATGGCTATATATTTTTATTGCTTTTTATTTAAGTATTTACCAATTTTTGGCTTGTTACAGACTGTAATACCTAACTACACATTCTCACAGGCATATTTCTTTACTTTTCTTCCCTTGATAGGTGCCAATTTCCTTCATTTGGGGGGATTGGTGATCAGGGATCAGTGATTGACCCATCCTTATATATAAAACTGATCTTATATACCTCTGGGAAAGTCTGACAGCCATTGTTGCTTTTTGCTCTGGGACCTAAAACTCAGGACACTTTATTGATTGTTTCAGCTAAAACATTTTTTTTTCTTTTTCACAAGTATTGTTCAATGATTTTCAACAAAATTGGACTGGAACATTGAAGGTGTGTGCTGCCAGTTATGAAAAATAATAAAAAGAAAATAGGCCTAGGTCGGTATTTGCAGGTCAGGCTTTTTAAAGATCTGTGATCTGCCAGAAAATTGTGATCGGTGCACCCCAACTCTAATGCTCTATTAGCTAGTTCTTTTTAACCCCTAAAAGCCTGACTCATGCAGACCCCCCCCCCCCCCCCCCCCCCCCCCCCCCCCACAAAATTCTATTTTTTCAAGTTAAAATGTTTGTTTTTCCTTATAACTAATCCACATTGATAAAAATGCTATATCATTTTGTTTATGGTACAATTCTTGTATCATACTCGATAAATTAGGTGGTTTTGGCTACTTTTGAAGTTAAGTTTTTAGTAAATGTACATTATTTAAATGCAAAAAAAAAAGACTAACAAAAATCTAGATGTTATTCTTGTCAAAACTTCTTGACTAACTGTAAGGATGTTTTCATGGGAGCAGCCATTGAAAAAAAAAAAAAAACTTTCAAAAAATTAAAACTTCAGCTGCCTGTAGTGGAATACCCTCTTTGCAGAAGTTAAAGGCAAAAAGATATATATCATTTTCAGTCTACAAACTTTGAAGGGGTCTGTTAATGGTGTATATTTCATTTTTATTTTATTTATTTTTTATTTTTTCACTTAATGTACAGTCCTAGTCCACGCTACAGATTGTAGGCTACCTCAATCATTTTTAACAAGCTATTCTGCAACATCAATAAGAAACAGCTAACTGCCTGTTTGATGACTTGTTGTGGATAGATGTGTCAAGGTGTCATTCTTCTTCGCCAAAGAAATGAAATTCAAACCACTGTAGTGTGGCAGCCTTTGTTGAAAATGCTCTTACAATGTGATGAGATATAAAAACTGGACATGAAAACTTCTTCAAAACAAAAAAAAGTTAATTTTGTGACTAAATTTTATTATATGTCGCTGTGTCTGTTGCACAGTTGGAATGTAGCTTAGAAACAACAGGGTACAATGCTTTTGCTCCTTGTGGCCTCATGACAAACTGTTGCCTTATCCATATAGTAATGTTTTCTTCTGTTATCAGTGCTGAACATTTGTCCTCATAATCATAAAACAAAATGTGAGTGGACAGGGCGTGATGCAACTTAGGAGTACATGTTTGGGTATAGAAATCATTTCAGGACAAAGTGCACAAGACATTTTGACCAGTCAAACAAGTGAAGAAATTAAGTTCCTCTTTCAAAAATGGGACAAATAGGAAAGTTAAAATCATTACTGAACACATCAGAAAGATTTCAAATTCAAAAATCTATATCTGTTTGAACTTTTATTCATTTATTCACATATTATCACTGTATGCTACAGAAAATCAATTGTAGGCACGACTCAGGAGGATTAGTTCATTTAGCAAGTGTTAACAAATGCTACCACAAGGTGGCTCTAGCGTCTTAAGGGTGTAACTTTCTTTCAACATACTCACTGGATGAGTGAATCAGATCTTGTTTGTTTTTATTCTGCTGAACCTCCAGGTTCTGTCTTTTAAAACTTTTAATGGAGTGTTTTACAATATTTAAGTTATTAAGACATTTGTTACTCTGCACTTGGATCTTGTCCTGATATTGCATCGGTAGATACAGTAGCATTGAGGTTGTCAGAATAGAGGGTTGTATCCTCCAAAATTATCCTCTTTAATTGCTCTTTTACATAATATACAGCAATTGTTTTTTAAATTTTTTAAAGGATCTTTCAATTAGTGGGTTTGGTACCCTTCTAGTGAGAATGTGTAGTAAAAAGTCCCATATGAAGCAGTGAGAATCCTTATTTGTTGATGGAGGTTGACTTATTTAGTTTTCCTTTTAAAAAAAAGGGGGGGGGGGGGGGGGGGGGGGTATAAAAGTGAGCTGTTTTTTTTTTTTTTTTTTTTTTTTGAGATTCTGGATTTTAAAAACTCACCACATTCAAAAACAACAAGACATTCCAAAAGAGCACAATCAAAACAAAACTGCAGAGCTTTTCTTTCCCTGTGCAAATCCTTCAAACCAAAGGTCCCTGACAATCTGGGTCAATACTTTTATCTCAGACATTGCTGTCTGCAAAATCTGCATGTGAGCAAACTGTGGTTAATTTTTTTCTTTGCATGTTTGCCCTTCAACCCAACTTGGTTCAGTTTGGGGTTATCCACAACAGAATTACAATCACTGAAACAAGTCACACATTGAGAATCATATATTTTAATAAGCTTTCTGCAATTTGTGGCAACGACCAACGGAAATTATTTTTTTCCCCCTGTCATTTAATGTTTATTTCCTTTATTGCATTGTATAGATTTGAAAATGTTCAATATGGTAACATGCGATTAAACAACAGAAAACTAATTCTCTGAACTGTCTCAAGATGTTTTTCCAACAGTTGGTGAAAGATAAAAGAAGAACCAACATGTGGCACGTGGAAATAACAGTTAATAACTTTGTTATCAATAGAGAACACTTCTGCTTATGTCTGTAAAGCTGAGCAAATATGTCTCTTTCCACCAACCTTAAACATGACCCAGATGATAAAGCTCATGCTGATGTCCATATATGCACGTATGCACTGTACACATGTGAGGCATCCTTTTTTAGTCTCATATTCTGACCTTTGCCTTCCTTATTTTTGACCATTAGGGGGAGACAGAGATACAAGCCTGTGCTGAGCTCCAGATACATAAGGAACAGAATGTACAGAACACCGTGTACAGATGCTTCTGTGTTTATCATACACACACATGTGCCACAGAGTCAACCTGAAGTCCTGTTCAAAGTCACCTGAGAGATCAACAGCTGCTGAAACTTCTCTGAGGGGTCTAAGCGTCATGTGTAGACCTCCATCAGATCATTTGAGTATAAAGGTTGTGTCAGGCTGTTTTGATCTGCAGGAAAAAAGTTGGATGATTTAATCTACTGAGAGCTAAATTTGTGGATTAAAGAAAAATCTTGCACAAGAAGGCTGGACGACTCGATTTAACCTCTTTATATGAGGTGACAGAGCTCCTCCTGCACATTTGCACGACTGCGTGAGGACAGTTTGGATTGGGATGGAGGGGGAACATGCTGGCCTTGAATAACCTTGTGCATGTTAGACAGATTCTCCATGCGGTTGTTTCTAAACGGACACCCAGGAATGTAACTGGAGGAATATCACAGGATTAGCCAAGACAAATAGATGTTATAAGTGATCTTAAACAAGTATCACTTTTGTGTATTTGCATGTTCACAATCCACTGTTTAAAATTAGATTATCAGCGCCAAAATCACAAAAATGTCACTTCGCATCCTCCTAAAAGTTCTGTGAAAAAGGAGAAATGTTAAAAGGAAGATATGCTCTCCATTTGTCTGCTTCCAAAACAAAAGCACATCTTAAAAAGAATCACATCTTAACATCATTGGGTGATGGTGCTCGTTGAAAACGGAGAAACTCTTTTCTGTCAGCAAGAGTGTAATATGAGCGAGCATGAGACTGAAGTGAGCAGCTTCAGAAGGTTCAAAGAGTTTTTAACTGGTTGCACAATTGAAACTCTGAGGTCAGCGCGGGTGAACACATCACTTGTTGCTATAAGGCTGAGGACCTTTGCAGCAGGCCATAACTCAAATCCGCGCCCATCCTTTTGAGCTCTTTGGTGTATCTTGTCACCCTGCTCCTGTTTCACTGCTGGTCAATTTAAGCGCCTGTTGATCAGCCTCCTGCTGTGAGTTGGATTGGATGGTTGAATTCTTTCGTTACGTATCAGCATGGACTGTATCAAGCTGATGCATGTGTAGATACCCTTTATAAATAGATGTGTACGTACGTGTGTGACAGATTCATGGAAAGATGAAAACCGGATGGGCTTGGACCTTCGTAAGAGCCACGTGCTGATCGGGTAGCAACGATATAGCATGGTGCTCGTTAACATTTTATTCTTCTTAGCATCAAAAAACCCAGAATTAATTGTTGTAGAGTTAAAAAAAAAAATAGGTAAATGTGAGTCAATATTTCAGGTTCAAATACCTGACACTTCCTCTCAGCTTTAAACAGATCGATCTGTTTAAAGATGTGGGGTGAAATTTCAGTGTGGGGGTCAGAGGTGTGAGGGTCAGCTGCCTGGCCTGCCGTACATACATACATACTGTGTGGTTACATAACACAGGATGTTAAATAAAGAGCTGGACAGTTAAAAAAAAGTCACCTAGTTTTGTCGCTTTTCATCAGTTTAGATAGAAAGAAATTAGATATCTTTAATAAAACCAACATCTGTGTATTTCATTGTCTCAAGACTATACTGAGATTTATTATGGACAATATGGTAACATAAGAAGAAATACAAAAACTAAGGCTAGCGGTGTTTGGTAGATTTTTTTCTTCGCTGTAACTACAATGGGACTTTATTTGTAAGAAATATGCATTTGTGGAATAAGCAGTTGTGCCCATTAAAAAATATTTGCCAAATCTTCTCTGCCATTGAAAAAAAAAGATCCTGCCACTGACTCTTGTTTTGAGCTTCTGGTAGCGCCAGAAGGTACATAGGAGCTATATCTATCACCTAATTTGCAGCACCTTTGAGCATGGGCCTTGCTCCAGTGGGTGACTTCTCTAAGGCCATGTCCACATGTAGTTGGGTATCTAGAGCCCCATTTCCACCAAGCAGACCGGTTTAGATCAGTATGGTGTGGTTTGGTTTGGTTTGGTGTGGTTTGGTTTGGTTTGGTTTGGTTTGGTTAAGCCTGGCCCTGTTTGGGTTTCAACAGCCAACTGTGCCTCCTGGTGGTAGGCGGCGTGTAAGCTGGATGCCGATAGCCGCATCTGTAACATAATCGAGTGACGCCATAGCAGCGCAACTCAGTGTACCACGCTAATAAATCCAATGAAGAAGAAAACCAGTACACAGTACCAGACAGTAAACAAAGAGCAACTATGAGAGAGGTCCAGCAATTTGCCTTATTTGTGATTGATACAAAGCACAATCAAGTTTTGTTTCAGAGAAGGCTGTGTGCCGCCAGGAAAAAAACTGCTGCTGTCACACAGTAAGGACGCGGTCACACTGGCCAACTGTGCCGTGCCTAAGCACGCTTCAGCCGTAAAGCACATTTGGAATGGCCAGTGTGACCGCAACTGCTCAAGCACGATTCCCTTCCGTGCTTCGGCACACTTCGAAGAGGTGGGCTTCGGCACGGTTTACTTCATGCACGAGCACAAGGACGTGGACAGTGCGTGCGATCCATTATGTATAATCACTGCGAGCGCATCTCTCGACAGTCATTTTAAACAAAGCGGGGGTGTTAGGGGGTGTTAGGGGGTGTTAGGGGGTGTTAGAGGGCTTTGTCGGGCGAAAACGACTTACTATAAGTCCAAAAGTCTCTAAAGTTGTGGCAGTGCTCTCTGTGTCTCATTGTGCTGACTCTGATGAGATCGCACTTCATGTAAACAAATGCTTCACGATGACGTAGGCGGGCTGTGCGCGTGTTGATACCCGCTAAAGTCTAGTTCATATTGGGATAGTGTGACCGCTGGCCGTACTCTCCAACTGGGGATCGGCACTGCAGGGGGGCAATCGTGCTTAAGCACAGCATGTTTTGGATGGCCAGTGTGACGCGTCCTAAGTGACGGTTCTTTTAACCAATCAACGGACTGCAGTGTTGCAGTTCGAACTACTGTGATTGGACCGGTTTGGTCTTGCATCCCTACCGGAGAGTCCGAAAAAGTGCGACGGCTCGTCTCGGTTGTTTGGGGATGTGTTCCTGTATTAGTCAGTGTAAATGTCATAAAATGCGTGCCATGCTGAGGCGAAGTGAACTGAACTGCTTGGTGGAAATGGGGCTTGGGAAATCGCTTGTATTTTGTATTTTTTATACAGGTGGTCTGTCATCCATATGAAACTGGGTGTTGTCACTAATAACAATGTTTTCTGAGACCTCCGGCTTTTAAAAAAAAAACTTTGCTTTCACTTAATTCGTTCTGATTGGCTGGCACAGATCTTACACCCAAAAAAACATTGCAAAAATCCACCAAACAAACTGCCTCACTTTTGGTGCTAAGTTTAGTTAGCAACTTTTTAGCTGTTGGTCTGGATTGTCACGTGCCACCTGGTAAAAAAAAAACACATGCAGTTTGTTTATGCAAATAAAGTCAAGGGCTTATAGTTGTTATCATATGTCAGTGTGTTGTTGAATATACAGAGGATGAGTCAATTCATAAAAAGGAGCAAATCTGCTGGTTTCGTTCTCTTTGCAGCCTTATCTTTATATGCACAAACAAATCAAAAGCAAGAAATTTGAAAGACCATAATAGGTGTAGTGTAAAGTGCAGTAAAACAAAATGGCATGGAGAGTAACTCACACGTGACTTCAAAAGAAATGTCACATCAACAGGACCTGTATCGTGTGTGTAAACTGTGTGTGTGTGTTTCTCTGTGTACACAAATTGTGTGTTGAAAAGCAAACTTTAACACGACATGAGGCTGTGCATGCTGCACAAACAAAATACTCGCACACATCCTAAACCCTTAAGTTCTCGTGTTTAATGAGTCCCTGCAGGCGTGTGAGTTACAGCACTGGCACTCCCCAGCCTGCCAACATGTTGTGTAACTTGCTATAAAATACCCATTCACGGCCCCCAAAACAGGATTCTGCTGTTGTAAAATGTTTCCATCAACATTTTGACTCCAAGCTCAGCTTTTACGTAACAACTCTCAAGGTCATTTGTTGTCTTTGAGAAATGTGAACACCAAACGAAAGAGCATTTCCCAAGACACCTGTTAAAAAACAAACATTTGCAGTGCCCATTTTTTCTTCTCACTGTGACACCTTGTGAAAGAAATACCTTGAAGAGCTAGGGTTTGGAAAAAGTCAGCAGAGACATGTTAACTGGGTGTCACATTGGTGATGCAAAAGGTAAGTGTTTGGAAACAATCACTTGAACTACCCTCAGATTACATCATAATGAATCCAAATTGGATTTATAACATTTTATCAGCTGTCATGATGGCTCCACTGGAAGTATAGAGATCTCTTTAGGCAAAAAAAAATGCAGTTAAAATAGTACATTAAAGCTCCTGTGAGGAAATCTGTGTTTGTGCTGACATTGGCGCCCCCTGTGGACAAAGTTATACCTCTTACATTCATGTGTCAGTCCTGTTTTCTAACAACTTGCCCTGGCTTCTTTTATCTGTAAGAAAAAAATCTTGTCTGACACCTCTACCAGTCAATAACTTCTTCTGTTTTTACAACAGGAAGTTGAACTTTTTAATTAAACCCATGTATAAAAAATCAAACTGTTCAAAACAATACATTGATAATTCAGATGAAGATTAGGGCCACTGAAAAAAGAGTCCAATATTTTTTTATTACTATTTTTTTTTCTGAGAAAAAAGTTAGAATTCTGACATTTTTCTCAGAATTCTGATTAGTAATAAAAAATTTGACTTTTTTTTCGGTGGCCCTGATTCTCTTCTGTAGATCATCATTTAAAGCAGTTGCATAAAGCATTATAAATCTCATATATTGTGCAGCTATTTCTTTGAATATCAAACAGAACTTCTTTTTTTCTTAAGCAGGTTATGAAACAAAAAGCACCTCAAATGACTTTGGGAGGGTTGTGGGAGGTGAACCTCCATTTACAAGTCACAGAGGTAATAAAAACGTACACAATGCTGATGCTATAAACTCTCTGTCCTGATGGGTGAATTTAGTACTGTAATCATTAAAAAGCTTGCACTGATCCAGTCAAGTCAAGTCAAGGACGAGCTCGCTGTTTTTGCATCTTTAAGACCATGAATCGTAAAAACAGTAACATAAATACCATCTCTGCCTCTCCTGATTTTATGACTCTGGTTCAAGTCAACCTCAGGGGCTGGTTTTGAGAGTCACAAAGAAACACATTCACAGATGTGAGGGTAGCGTTGAGGAGCTTTTGGGAACCAACCAGTTCTGACAGGAAAAAGTAAAGTGTCTGGATTCTAATTTGCATAAGTAACTACTCTGTTCACATGATCAGAATCCGAATTAACAGTCCGATGTACAGGGAGCAGAACCTTCGGTTGTTGGTGACAAAGTTGGTGACGGTATGGTCTGTAATATCTTGATGAATCCATGTCTCCGTGGAAGACACTATGCTGCTTTCCCAAAAATCTCTGTCCAACTCCTGATTAGCGAGTGGTGAGCTGTCATGTCAAACATCTTTTTAAACAGTCTCTGTGGGTGTGTATATGTCCATGTGTGTGTTTATTTCACCTGTCAGCCACACAATTATCATTTATACACATATTGTATGACCCGGACCCAAGTAGAATGCTTTTTGGAAATACTCACCAAAGTTTTATGCCAGAGCATGAAGCAGTGGCTTCATAAAGGGGGAATAGAAGAGTTTGAACTGCAGTTTGGTGAAAGCAATTTATAAACCAGACATAGGGAGATAATAGGTTTTTTTACAGGTTAAACAAAAGGATCTGCAAAAGTTGCACTTGAACCATTTTTTTTTTTCACAAAGTGATTTATGCCTGTTGTGTGTTTGTGTTTTGGTGGTTTACATATTTACACACAGTCTCAAACAGCCGGAGGACATTAAGGTGTTGTCTATTCAAATCCCTACCCTTCAGCTTCAGTTTCACGTGTCGTTTCATGCTCGTCTTTCCTTCAGCGTAAGGCCGGTTCAAACTGGCTGAGAAGTTTACAAGCTGCTTTTTAGGCTGGAGGCTGTTTCCCTCAGCAGTAATTTAAAGTTCAAGAGCAAAGAGGAAAAAAAAACATACAGAGAAAGAGAAAAGGGTTTATACTGGTTTGTAGATAAAACACATATAGATAACATCAGTGCTTTAGAAGGCAGAAGATAAGTGAGGTCTTATTGGCCAATATCTGTAATTTACAGTTTATGAAATATACCAGAAATTGTGCTTTTTTTATTCCACAAATTTACCACAAAAAAAAAAAAGATAAGTAAAATAAATTTTTAAAAAGTGGGAAAATGACACGGACCAAAGGCTCTGATGCTATGATGTGGTGACTAATCTAGAGAGGAAATCATTCAAAGGTAAATTCATTCAGACCTGTGTCATCATCCTTCTCTGCTTTCGTTCAGGTGTTCAGTCTGAGGTGAAGACTTTTTTGCATGAGAACTGGTTAAAATGGAGGTTTGTTTGGACATAAAAAGTGCTTTTCAACCACAGGAACCTCACCCCAGAACCACATGCATTTTGACTAGATAAAGTATGGGACTTAAATTGAACAGTGATTTTAGTAACTCTGAAACAATTGTGTTTTTTGAGCCTGATTTACAGCATCTACCCAAGTCTCAGGAAACGTTGACACACATACCCCTTTTCCGCCAAGCTGGTACCAGGGCTGGTTCGGAGCTAGAGCCAGACTTAGCACCAGTTTTTTGGTTTTCCACAGACTAAGCACTGGTTGCTGGCTCTCAAAACTGGTGCTTGGCAATCACAAACTCTTTGCTGGGCCAGCAGAAAGAACCACGTTACGTCGGGGCTACGGGCTTATGTCAGGGGGTGGGGGTAATTTGCCAACCAAAGCAGAGTAAAAACGTCTTTTTAAAAAGATGAGTTTGGGGTAGGCGAAACAACAGAAGAAGAAGATAAGTTAATAAGCCGGCACCCGTTTGTGGAAAAGCAAACGGTTATTAACCAGTTTGCACTTGAACCAACTGCGAACTGGCTCTAGCACCAGCACTAGTACCAGCCCTGGAACCAGTTTGGTGGAAAAGGGGTAACAGTGGACCTGAACCATGTAGTTCTTGGGAATGTTTTATCAGGAACTAAAAGTTCCTGGACTTTGGTTGGAAATCTGCATTTTTATTGCTATTCAGAGATTTTCACAAAGAGACAATTCTGATTTTTATCTCAGAATTCTGAGACTAAGGTCAAAATTCTGAGTTTTGAGGAAAAAGTCTGAACCCTGACTCTAATCTCAGAATTAAGTTTTTTTTTCTCGCAGAAATTTGTAAAATAAATAAACAAATAAACTAATTGACCTTTTTTTCAGTGGCCCTTATCCTCTTCCCCAGACATGCAGAGGGTAATTTTGTAAGTTAGATTTGTAAGTTATGAAACCAGATTTTTTATAGGTCAATAAAAGAAACATATATAAACGTAAAGACAGTTGATCTTGTGATGTTGACTTTGACTCTCACTGTTTGCTTCCCAAAAACCCTACAGCCATGTTAGTAAACACAAAAACATACTCAGTTTGCTCATCACCAAACAAAAAACACCTGAGAAACTGAATATGAACAGCACACAATCCCCATGCATGTGTGTATATGGATGTACAACCTATGTTGCATAGATTTCAAATGATGAGGAGAGTGAGTAACAGAGCTGTGACCCATGTTATGTAACCAGGCAACTGTGACCTCAACAGTGCCCAATCACATCCTCCCATCCAGGCATCATCTGTTGCTGCCATGATTGAGCTCCTACAGCTCCTTCCTTTCACCCTCACCAATCCACGAGCTACAAGCTTAATAAAACCAATTTATAGCTCTATTGACCAATCAGAGTCCTTTCAGTCCAAAACAAAGGTTAGTAATGTCCTCTAGTAGCTTCTGGTGCTGAGAAACCTGACAGCTCTAACTGGAAGTGGCTGCAAAATTTAGCTTGGAGGGTTAATGTTTAACATTCCACTTTGAATCTCTCAGATGTCCATCCAGCCAAAATTAACCTTCTTGTACCTGATACCTCACATTGAAGAAGAGACGGCCTGCTGCCAGGTTAAGATTAGATGGAGTGATTCAGAGGGATGGAGGAATGAGAGGAGGATTAAGCAGTGATAGCTATCATTCAACCTGGCTGTCTCTTCAGAGCTGTTGGGGGTGTGGAAATCTGGAAGAGCTTCTGGTGTGAGTGGAACGCTATCAGGTGCCAGATGAGTTGTACATACAGCAGTGACAGAAAAGGAAGCAGAAAGAGGGGAGATGACAGAGATGATAGTAAACAGAGTGGTTTGGGTTTCAATGTACAAAAGTTTGAAGCTGAAGTCAGATGAAGGATGCAGCTGTTTTCACACATGCACAAAACTTCCCTAAAAAACTCCTAATAGTTAAAACAAACTGCTCCTCAGCTTTACTGAACATCTCCCTGGCTGCGCTTTACACATGAGGTTGGATTGAGTGGATAAGTGTAATAATCTCTAAACAATTGAAGCATATGAGGAAATATCCTTAAGGCTCTATCAGGACTATCTGTTTGGCACTGATAGCAACAACACCTGTGGTCAGAATCATAACTGTTTTTCTGAAATAAAGACTCTGTTTCCCATGAGCACAATCACCTACTGTTGTTCAGACATGACTCTTGCCTGCATTTGTTTTGGAAGCATATTAATTTCTTTTGGAAGCAAATTGATTTATTTGAAGTTAAGTAGGACCATTGCTTAAAACCTTACGAGCAAGTTTTGTAAACCTAAGATGTGTCCGTAACTTGCAAACATAGACTATCGATCACGCAAGCTTTGATTGGATAGACTTGTGAACTTAGTTTCTTTTGAACTGTTGACTTAAAAAACTGTCATACAATGTTTGCCAATACTGCAATAAGCAATTTAGAACCAAGTTTTTTTTTAACCAGGTTGTACATTTTTTTTGTAATTATTATTATTTTATTTTTTTTTATTTCAGTAAAATTCAGTTTTTTTTTACTTGGTGTGTATAGCCCCATTTCCACCAAACGTTGAGGCATTTTCTTTGGCTAGACTTTCTTTGGATTATTCGAAAGAATCATCACTTCCCGTGCAACAATTTTTTTTTTTTTCATTAGATTTACTAGCCGGTATGATATCACTCTATTACATAAATGATGCATGAATCATGCCACCTACTAAGAAGGGCACAGTTGGCTGCGGATATGCAAACAGGATGAGGCTTTACCAGACCCTTACCAAATTGTACTGATTCATACTGGACTGCTTGGTGGAAACTACCTCTTCAGTGTGACTCCGTTGCACTGTGTCTTGACTGAGTTTGTCAACTTACACCCGCTGCATGTTCAGTCCAACAAGCAGCATGACTGACAGGCGGATGGAGTAATAGGACTGAGAAGTTCCCGCGCCGATGATAGGTCTTTCTTCATTCATGTTGGGCTGTAAAACCTCAAACCTGTGGACTCCTGGTCTTGCTCCGCTCATTCTGACCATTTGCCATTGTTGCCAACCTAAATACAAACTGATTTTGACACAATGTGTTTTATTTTGAAAGTCACTGGGTGTTTTCATGTAGTTTCTGGTCACGACTTCCTGTCTCGCACATTCTTCCCTATGGTGAATTTATGCGTCACAGCTTGATGTCCATCAAAAAAGGACGGCTGGATATTACCTGCAACCCAACAGACCACCACATTGATTTGAATGATACCTTTGATCCGTTTGCTGTAATGGAACAGAAACACACTGCAGACGCATCTGGTGTATTTTAGCAGTTATGTTGTTGCCATTTTTACTGCAGATAGCCTCAAGCAGATTGTCAACAAAGTGCAACTTTTTCTGCATAAGCTTCTTTTTTTAATCTGAATGTTGCCGCTTGGTTGAAACGTTAGTAAATCCTGGTTATGTCCTACCAGTTCCCATCTACCAACTCCAACCTCACCAAGCAGAGCATACATAACCTCACTCTTCATTTTATAGATAGACTCTCTGGTTTGCACAGACCCCTGCAGAATAATTTGTGTTTTTCCACAGAAGTCAGAACCAAAAACAGAAATAGCATTTAGAAATAAGAGATTATGGTACTAATAATCTTGTTTTTCATCAAGGTTTATGAACAGGCAAATTTATGAAAGTGAGACCATTTCAAGGTCACTTATAAAGTTCTCACAGGACCTTTAAGTGTGTTAATCCAAGAAAAGTGCCTCCTAACATTAGAACATTCTTAACATAAACAGTGTGATGAACACTTTGCTTGTAAAGAGGAGAGTAAGAAGAACACATGTGTGTCATGTCAAAGCTTGCGTAAGATCAGGTTGGAAAGTAGGTCGCATGGCCTAAAGGTATGCCGCCAGAGGTATGTGTGTCAGGTCATGACAATGACATGTGGCTGAGAAAGGTGATCCACTTCAACCAAGGCGTCCATGACTATCTCGTAAATTAGTCTGATAAGAGAACACATCCAAAGTACGTAAAACTGACCTTTTGTTATGGATAGTTAGGTTATACAATTAATCCCAAACTTAGAGCTTTAAATAAACTGAAGAATGTATTTCTGCAGCGGAAAATATCTTACATGTAACCAGTTCATCCAGAGAAACCATTGACAAAGCATTTAAAGTCTCAGAGGGAAACAATGATGAGGATATTACAAGTTAAACTCTGAGGGACAGAGTCTTTCATTCCCAAACCACTGTCTATTTCCAGCCCTGGCTCTTGCTGTGTCTGCTAGTCTCATAAGCATTCCCTTCTATTACAGACAGGAAATCTGCTGCTCAGTGTGCCTGCTCCTCTCATACAACAGCTCAGCATAATAAGAGTGCCAATCAAAACCATGCTGGATGTTGTAACAACATTCTCAGGCTGGGGATGAAGAGTTACAAAAACAGTGATCCAGACAGAGATGATGATGATGATGATAGACTCATGAACTGTTGTTTCTCTACCACTCTTACTCTTTAACTGAACATTTTACGAGCAAAGGAATCACTTTTACCCAGTGGAACTGTCACTAATGGTGAAATCATAATCTTGCGCCTCAACTGACTTCACTTGTTTTGATCCCTCACAGCTGGTTGGCTTATGTCAAACAATCTGCTCTGAATGTGAATGTGACACACATTCTTACATCATATTTTTTCATGACAGCGCACTGCACGCTCTAACTTGCTTAATGGTGCCAGAATGTTGTGGTTTGCACACTCACAGCTTCCTCTGCCTCTGATTTCTGGAGCAGTTTTGCAACAAGTTTTTGAAATGAGTGGCTGCATGTGTTTCCTCTGAGCGTGACAGGAGAAGATGGACAGATGGTGGTTTTCTTGTCATGTGAAGGAGAGGAAACACCCTGTTACCTAAGTTTGCTTGGTAAGTATACCAGGTTAGTATGCTAAGTAAGTGTGCTAGGTAAAAGATAATGCATGATAAGCAGTTAGTTACCAAGGGGCAACATCCAGTTTAGAAAAATCAAGCCCATGTAGAAGTACTAAAAGTTGCTGTTCATCCAGGATCCACTTGAGGCTGGCTGCAGAAATACCAAAAGTCACATACACACCAAAAAACAAACAAACAAACAAACAAAAAAACGGACATAGAAGAAGAAGCATATTTACAGCCTGGTGCTTAACTCTGAAATGCTAATTTTGCTACCGGCACACAATGTGCAGGGGTGAATTTTTATTTTACTCCACAGTTTAGAAGATATCAGGATCGTTTGATTGTCCAATCAGAGACACAGCTCACCTCACGTGACCAACGGGGGCCCTATAGCTGTTAAAAAGGAAGCTCAAAGCTGGTGTCATATGAAATGTGGCTGTGTCCATGGATTGGCTTTATTTCACAGTATCAGAAACAGACGGGTGACGTCCAAGAGGCAACATCTGGTTAGTAAAAATGAAGCCTATGTGGAAGTGCTAAAACTTGCTGTTTATTGAGAATCAGCTTGAGACTGGCTATAGAGAGACCCACCCATGCATAAAAACTGACTTTTACGGCATTAAAAACAATATATGCAGCCTGGTTCAAAAACGGCTTGGGTCTAAAACACTGATTTCACTTTTGGCACACACTGTATGGTGAGTGTTTTTTTTTTTTTTTTTTTATCTTTTCTGTTTAGAAGTTATTAGGATTGCTTGATTGTCCAGTCAGAGGCACAGCTCAGGTCACGTGACTGCTGGGGGCCCTGTAGCTGCTCAAAGAAAAACTCACAGCCAGCGTCATATCAAATGTGGCTGCATCCATGGATTGGCTTCATTTCACAGTTTCAGGAACAGATGGGTGACGTCCCAGAGGCTACAGCCATTTTTTAAACAGTATATAGTGAAGTTGTGTAGACTATGTCCATGCTTTAATTTGTCTATGGTTGTTACCAGAAATAAAACCCTGACACGACGTTCAGGCCCACCCTTGAGTTCTATTTCCCATAACTATCTGTTAACCCGACATGATCCAGCTTATTACCCTGCAAATAACTTAAGACACAAATACATTCGCAAATATCATTTGTTTGAAAAATACTTTGATTTTGATTATTTTTTTATGCCATTTTAAATAAAGAAATAAAATAACAAGAATAGTCCCAGTGGTTTGATCACAGTTAGCTCTTCGCAGCGCTGGATTTGAGTTAACTTAAACAGTCATCATTCAGTTCTCCTTCTCTAAGCTCTGCAAATGACACGCCTTTGAAATTATCAAATCTCACAATTTTACAAACTGATGCTTTTACTTTTACCTTACCTGCGTTAAAGATTTTCCTCTGCCAAGGTTGCTAGACAGGATCCAGTAAGAAAGGATCCATGTTGTTTATCCTACTGAATTAGCATGCTATCCACAAGTGACGTTTAGCACCTATGGTAACAAAGATTTTGCTAACGTAACACAAAATTTTACCTTACTTTAGGGTCTATGGTGTCAACAAGCAGGAACAAATTGTGGAACTCTTTTTCATGGATTGATTTGATATGGCTTGTGATCAGTCTGCCTTTGGTGTTGCACACATTAGTTAAAGTTAATCACTGTCATCAAGGGGTTTTGACCAATCAGAATCAAGCATCTTACACAAGCAGAAGATCAGTAGGAAAGCTGGGTGAATAATGTTTCCACTGTCTTAAGTAGTTCTCATTGACTGTATAAGAAGATGGACAGCTCAAATGTTCCCTGAAAGTGAAGCCATAACACTTAGAGCTCCCCCTGGTGCCTGGCAGTAATATGGGTCGAACTTGAAAACTGAAAAAAATTCTCTTCAAATTTTATTTATTCAATTAAATTCTAATCAAACGTGATTTTGTTGCAGAAACTAATTCCTGTCAAACTGATTTATCAGCAAGTGCTTCTTATTTGCGGGAGTTAACTTTTGATGCTACCAAGATGTTGCACTGTAATTAATGAGGTACCTAAAGATGAAATATGAAGATGTAAAATCTGCACCATGAAATGTATCATAATGTGGTTTGTCACGCTGTCACTTTAGCAGTGATAAAGCAAAATCACCAGAAACTCCGGGGATGGACCTTTGAGCCCTTTAAATAGAGAAACAAACAGCTTTCCACAGATAAGCTGCTTTTCAGTAAATCCTAATGAAAAGGAAGCCATAGGGAGAAAAAAATCAGAGAGAGATTAGGAGACAGAACACAGCGTCCTACATCACTTTTCTGACAGGTTTCAGAGATAAGATAAAAAAGTTAAACCATAAAATATAATTTATGGCTTTATCTGTTAGACATACTTTTCTTTGACATGGTGAGTATATCCAGGAAAAAAACAGACTTTTTTTTTTTAATTAGAAAGGTCAAGCGATTTGAGTATTTGATGCAGTATCAGATCAAGCAGATGCTCCAAAGAGGGTTTTTCGGGGGATCTCAGAGACAGTCTGTTCCCTGTGCTCTGCATGTGGACTACAGTCACAACAGCAGCTCCCCGGGCAAAGGCCACCCAACAATAAACCCCAAATGAGCGCATGCTCCAGTCGGGCACATGTTCGACACCGCCTCCTCAGCATGACTCTCCACAAGACGCTCAGATGTGACCTGATGTCTTCTGTGCTCACAGAATTAAAACGTGAGCAGCCTGTACTTTTTGTGGCTGATTATTTCCTGCAGAGCACACCACATTTTTAAGGTTGTTGCATTATATAGTTTGGGGGCACTTTTTCACACTCGCTGTATGCAGTGTAGCAGGGATGTGTCCAGCTTTGTTTTGTCTTGGTTTTGTTTTTTCAGCTGGGGTGGCCAAAGTGGGGCATTGTCTCTAGCGGCAGTTGCATTAAATATGTAAAAGAGACATAAAATAGAAGAATCATTTAAATCTTTTTAGCCTTCTTTAAGTACTTAAAATTAAGTTTTTCATCTGGTTTCTACTTCTTTGTCAAATTGATGTCAAAGCCTAAGCTGTAGTTCCACGTTACCCTGTTCCTGTGCAAAAGCTTGAAATGCACTTTCTAAAAATTTGGTGATATTCTTAAAAGACTTACAACCCAGAATGTCAATTACACATTTTCTCCTCCAACACAGCCTCGCTTTTCATTTCAGTAATAATTTCTGTAAGAAAAATGTTGATCAACTCCAATTTTACATAAACACTAGGAGTTGCTGGGGTTTTTTGCCCATCAACAAACAGGAAACATGATGGGAACTAAAACAGGTGATCTGGCCCGCACAGAAATCACACTGGCTTCAACCGCTGATGGGGGGATTACTACCTCCACCAAGGAGGAGGTTTTGGGAGAGTTTGTCTGTTTGTCTGTGAACAACATAACTCAAAAAGTAACAAACTGATCTTGATGAAATTTCAGGAAATGTTCAAAATGGGATAAGGAAGAAGTGATTACATTTTGGAGGTGATCCGGATCACCGTCTGAATCCTGGATTTTTTAAAGGATTCTCCATCATTGTGAGATAGGGCCGTTTTTACCGTATGTGTATATAACTCCACTGCGCTTTGCAAAACAATACAAGAGGAGGCCACGATAATTTCTGACAGATGTTAAAGTACGGTCTGGATCCTGGCAATATTCTGGATACTAAGATCCAGATTATGAAATATGTACTTTCAGTTCTGTCAGGCAACAAATTATAGCAGACAGTCTGCTGAAAGGGAGTATAACATTAAAGTAGGACTAAAGTCCTACTTTAGAATCATAATATCACAATATGCTTGGTGGAGGTCTGCGCTCTCCGAGTGCTTTTCTAGTTACAGAGTGCTATAGATATGCCAGTGCATGGTCATGTAGTGCTCATATATGGCAGCTCCAACTGCAATGTAGAGATAGCATAGAAGTATAAATTGGGTGTAGCTACATTTGATATATGATTTCTGGGTTCCCAATGGGACCAATGAGATCCCAAGAGTAACAGCTGCTATAAAAAACTAAACTAACAAAACAAAAATGTAAGCCTTCCCTCTAAATTTACTGTGGGGACCATCTATCTATCTATCTATCTATCTATCTATCTATCTATCTATCTATCTATCTATCTATCTATCTATCTATCTATCTATCTATCTATCTATCTATCTATCTATCTATCTATCTATCAATAACTCCATGAGTGTTAAAGCTATGCTTTATAGTCTCTTGTATTCTATCTTTAATCAATAGAGTACTTAATGAGTTTTTGTGGGTAAACACTAAGAAAACAAGAACAAAGACTGCAAGTATTACAATTTAACATCTTTATTGAAAGTTCAGCAGCAGGAAAACATGAATACCTTTGTGAGTCTCATACAGTTCATCCCTCATGGGAAAATGATCATACAATACTTGTTGACAGCTTCTTTATGAGCTGTACAGTCCACAGAAAGTGCAAATGCACTTCAAACAATACATTTTCATAACATCAAAAATAAGGTCGAGTGAAAATGAAGAGCAGCACTGCTGCCACACAGGTTCATCATGCTCAAACAAGCTGAGCTGATTTATTATAATTGCTCATTGGAGCAGTTTTGAACTCAATGATCGGAAAATGAAAGGTGACAGTCCTCTGAGATCCAACGTTCTTCTTTTTGTGTGTCATGTTCACACCTGCAGCTCCAAATACCATCCATTCCTGACTAATCATTTTTCACCACAGCTTCTTTAAGGCCTTCACAAACAACTCAAAGACGCTTTCTCATGTCACTTTCAATTCTTCAGGCCACCTCTCGCTACCTTAATGTCGGTGTGAGAGATTATTGGATGTTAAAGACAACAGATCCCCAATCCTCTCCCACATTTACACCCATGCTTCCTCCTCCATCTTTTTGTCTCCATGGCTCACAACGAGGTCGATTATGGTGACGCACCACCGCTCAGCCAATGGAAGCCCTTCATTTAGGACCTAGCATCACCGAGACAATACAGTGGTATTTTTTCACCCAGTGATGTACGAGGGGGATGGGACTTGGATGGCGAGGAGGAGGAGCTTGTGGCGTGGGCAGAGGGGGGCACGTGGCGCCCAACGAGGTCTCGGCCTGTCACAGGACATCACATCAGACTGCGAGCAGGCATGCGTACTTTCTAAATTCCCCGCCCTGCCAGAGAAAGGGAAAGGAGAACGTGCAGAAAAGCAGACACAAATCTGCCTCAAAGGAGAGGAAGATGGGGATCAAGGGCGGAAATGGCAGGAAATCTGATTTGTCTGGCTAACATGTAAAGTTCTCCAACATTCACTGAAGTAATGAAACTATAAAACATAAAAAATGCTCCAATATTCTGTGAGTTAGGGAAAATAGCTGACATTTTATGAATGAGGCAGCCATACTTCACCCACACTACGAAGATAGCCAGCCTGATCCCTGCCTTCCTCTAGGATCTAATTTACCTTTTTCATAACTTCTTTTATGAATTTCTCAATCGTTTTCTCTCCTCACACTTTTTTCATCTATGTCCTCTCCTCAAACGACAAAATTCAGTGTTTTTGGGAACAACCAGAGCTCAAAGACTTAATCATGCTCTCCTCTCGTGCCATCAGTAAAGGCATTTATGCTCCAAAGCTGTGCATTGCGTCAGCTTCCTAATCGACTCCTCAACACAGTCACTGCCACATTTTTGCAAATTCACTATTGAGCTCTCGTGTGAAGCGTGCACGCTAGCAGCCTCCTCACTTACATAAGGGAAACATTGTGTGCATGAGTTGGGATACTTCCCCTTCGCTTGCATGATACCACAGATTTTCTGATTTAGGAAAGCTCTGCAGCCTCTTCACCCAACAAAAAATCCTGCTAAATTAATTCTGAAATGTTTTTATACATGAAACAAAAGTATGTTAAATATCTCATTCAGTATCACTAAAAGTCGATGGTTACTCTCATTTAAAATATTCACAGCTTTATTAAATCATTACAAAATAAAGTAATACATTCATTTCATCGATAAAAAGAAAAACAGACTTGAAATTTTCTTTGATTAAAAGTCTGCACACCCATGCAATATTCTGTTACAGCTCAATGTTTGCATGAAGATTCTGCAGAAAGAGTTCTTATTAACGGTTGTCACACATCTTATTAACAGGACTTCATAGATTTATGTTAAAACAGTGAAATTAAAGAAAAAAATAACACCATAAAAAAGTAGTGAGTAGTTTTAAATCCCTTTGTAGATCTGTTGTAATATTTCAAACATGGCTGCACTGTGTGCAAATATTCACTGAGACTCAAACAGAAGGATTTCACACATATGGACAGTTTGTGACGCAGCACTCTGCTGGCTCTCTCGAGGCAGAAACAAAAATACAGAAAACCTGAAAAAAGGGTAACGTTATCTTTTTTTTAAAATCCCCCTTTACCCTGTTCATGCCTGCCATCACTTTGTTACAAGGTACATCTCAGCTGCAGTCAGCAGTCCTTTGAAGGCTTTACTGCTCTGATTATTTAACCCTTTGTTGACAGGCTTTATGCATCACTTTAATTCACAGTTTTCTAAAAGTTTTCCCCCTTTTTATGAGCTCAGAGCAGTATTTATTGCATCCTACAGGCATGTACCTTTGTAACAACTAATGGTCAGACTCTGCAGTCAGCTGCGTTCATTACCCCCACCCCACCCCACAAACCAGTCCTTAAAACCAGTCCTCTCCAAGACCCCAAGTGAGTGGCCCCTTTAAACCCCTCAAGGTCCCGACAACAGAAAGTAGAGAAAACTATTTGCAGCAGCCCGAAAACCTCTGCGCATGTTGACTGAGAGATCCCAGAAATTCAGTGTCTGAGTGTGACTATGACTGTGAGGTGAGAAAAGTGCGGCTCCATCCCGGCTCCACCTCCTTCACGTCTCATCGGCTCGTCCGTTTATCGCCTTCATCAGAGCGGTCCGGTCCGGGTTCAGGGGGCGGGCTGGGCGGCCTGCACCTTCTCCGTCATCTGTTTGGCACTGTAGTAGGACAGGCTCAGGCCCATGATGGCCAGCATCATGGCGATCTGGTTGACGGCGCGGTCCTGTGGCTGTGTCTGCACCTCGCCGGCTACTTGCCTCTGCAGGGACACAAAGCAAACAGGGCAGAGGTTAGAGGTCAGTGGACACAATGCAGTACTGATTGGTCAAACAGGCAAGACAAACATTCAGCGAATATTTCCACAGGAGGCTTCCTCTTTGGACCACTGATAACTCCAGCTCCTCAGCCCTGCACCATGTGACCACACCTTTGGTTTTAAAACGTATAAAACATTTACAAGGAGGGGGAGACTTCACAAAGGGGACACCAGTTTGAGCAGAGAGAAACTGAGAAATCAAATAACTTACTCTCTATAGAACGACTGCATTGTTTTTACACCCTGTAGTGCCTGGAGCTAGTTGAGTCAGGAATGTGAGCATGCTTGCATTTACGCCACTTCATTCAGGGAAAGTAGAGACTTTGGATTTGAATGGAAGAAGAACTGAACTGTTTTTCCCTATTAGCATCAGAAAAGTTAAACATTGAGTTTCAAGAGTCTTAACCCCTCTCAGCAGTAGAAATGCTCCTGTAATGACCAATTTTCTCATTTCTGCGCCCACTCGTCAACTTTTATGTAACAGGCGGTCACTTTTCTACAGTCTGTTGAGCTTCTGAGTTGGTGTAAAGCCATATGAGGGGACAGTCTTTGTTCACATATTTACACTAATTTGGAAACAATGGAGCCGTCGAGACATATGGAGGGTCACGGCTGGTGGCTGGGTTATGATGACAGCCGGGAGAAAAGGAGGAAATTATTTATAGTGATTAGTGTCAGATCTAATTATGGAGGTGATGAAAGCGGACATCAAACAGCTTTGATGTCTTTTTTTTTTTCTTTTTTAAGAGGTTTGGATTGGAGCCAGCTTTAATGCAGAGAAGGAAAACTTAAATTTAAGACTTGTGCATCCTTACAGTGAAGATTTAGTCGCTTTAAGACCCAGTTAGTGGTTTATTGGACTTGATATTTACGTCTTGTTACGAATTTACATATTTCCTCACTTATTGCTACTTTAAACCCAGTCAAATTAAAAACGGATGTCCAAAGGAGGAATCTGTACATACCTGCAGGAGGCGGAAGTATCCAGGAGTCAGTCTGCCCAGTCTGATGATCATGTCTGCTGATGTGGTCTAAGGTGGGTTGAGGTTGAGGGAAGAGCTGGGGCGGCTCTCAAGACCTGAAAGAACAAAATAGAGAATTCACTTAGTTTTATTGTGTCAGCGGATTTTAGTTTCTTGTGTACGCTTGCTGTGAAGATAACGACATCAAAATACATCGAAAAACTAAAAATATTCATAAGCGGTTGCATTGGTTGCTTCTTGGAACATTTCAGTACATTTTGCATTTTCTGTTGGCTGGAAAAAAAACAGAAGTCAAAGTTCATAAGTGTAGATCTAGCTTTTGATGTTTAAGGTATTCCTTCCAACAGAGAGAGATGACTGCCGTTGGCTTGCACATAAACTGAACCACCTGAGCGTTTCAAAGAAAGGAACAGCCCTCGCCTGCAGCCATGACATGAAACACAAGCTGCGCAGGAACCCCATGCAGAGAAACCTCAACATATAACCAATCATATTTCACATCTGGATTCATCTACCCCTGAAGATCTTTAACTTTTTATTAAACTGGCGCCTCCCAGTCTGCACAAAGAGCCTCTATTCAAACGCAGCAAAGAGGAGAATAATGTCACTGATTCACACGTGGTTACTGGCATGTGTCAGGGCGAAGAAGATGAGGTTTTACATGGTTTTATAATTGGTGAAAGCGCCATTGATGAGCTTTAAGAGCGATGGACTTCAATCCAGCGGGGACTTAAAGGAACACAAAGTGCTTAACAAGGAGTTTGCAAGATTTTGCATCTGCAAACTGGATTTGTTTGGGATAAAAATGGAGTCAAAAAAAAAAAAGGGTGAAGCTTTTTAGTTTCCCTTAAAAACAGCAGGAGAAGTCGCTTCCCGCTGAGATCAACTGCTCCTGAAGGGATCTAGAAAAGGTAAGAGGAGGATTTTGGAGCAGGTTGAGGTATGTGAAGCATTAAAATACCAGCCTCTTTGAAGTTACACCCCTCACAGGAAAAAGAGAACTACAATCCAAGCTTTCAGAGAACCCCCGCTGAGAAAAGTCAGTCTTATTCACGAAAACCAACACCTATTGAGTCCTCACCTTCCAGAGGTCTCTGATGGCGAAAAATTAAAAAAAACGCCCTGTTGGCTCCCAAACTCTGCAACCACGCTGAAAATCCCAACAGATGCCAAACAGAGGGATGAACTTGAACTACTGAGAGCGCTTCAGTGTTGTGCTCCGCCTTTTTATACAACCACACTGTCACCCAACCAGATCTACGGGCTCGCCTACAACACACGCCCACTCTGAGCACATTACACACACAGTGCTGTCGAAATGCATTACTCCCAGCAGGACGCTCTCAAACACGCCCGGCCCCGCCCCCTTTCAAAACCAGAAAAACCCTAAAGGCTCGGGGAGATCATTTGCTTTGCACGGTGAAGTCAAGGTAAATAAGAGGATAATACTAAGAAAACAATATACACATTCTTACGGCTGCGTGTTATTGATGCTGTTTGGCACAGTTTGGTGTTACATAACCAGGCTGATGTGATCATCAGACAACAAAGACACTGACAAACATCTAAATCAGAAAGATGCAAGAAACTTCCTCTTTACAATTTTTTTTATAGCCGAGTAGTTGTTTCTCCAGTCCCTCTTGTTGTTACATAATCTGTTTCCATCTCACTGAGCAAATAGATGCAGCTTCTCTCAATGGATGAGGAAGAGACCGGAATAAACCAATTTGCACTTCCACTACCATTAGTGACATGTGCCTCTTCCCCATAACTCCACTTCTTAATGTCCTATTTTTTTTTTTATTTCTGTGTGATACACAACTCTTTATTTCACAATATGCTGTGACTAGAAAATGTATCATACTTTATATTGTTGCACTTATGGTAATAAGGCTTTCTAATCCACTCCATCCACTTAAAACTAGACTGGAGTTTCTCCACTCAATGGATTGTGGTTCACCAGAGCTAACAGGTTTAAAAAGAGCTAATCTTAAACCTGGAATAGTTTTCATAAGTCTTTGAACCAGCACATCTTTTGTATACATGAAGGAAGCACAAATGAGCCTTTTAATAGGATAAAAAATAAATGAAACCCATAAAAATGACTAAGAACTCACCGATCAGATCCTGGTATCTCATTGGATATTGCCGATCTATTGAACTCAGTCGATAAGGGGTTCTGTGCATTTCTGCCAGGCAACACTTATCCTCATATCAAGGAATAGAGATGGTTAAATTAGCATTGGTATTGGTTCAGCTAGGTATCAGTATTGGGTAGGGGTGTAACGGTGCATGTATCCGTGCCGAACCGCTCCATAAGGCCGTTCGGCTCGGTACAGTGCTGTATACGAACGAGTACAGTAAGTTTACGTTAGCCGCTGCACATGGCTCTTTGGTATTCATGTGAGTCCTCGTCTATGATTGGCTGAGCAGGGAAGGCGTTTTGATATTCATGAGGAAAGTGGTCTGTGATTCGTGCTTTGCGATCATGTGCATATCATGTGAACGTGACGTCTCACGGTGAGCCAATCAGAAGATGAATATCAAAGAGCTTCCGTAGCCACAGGAGCTTGTGTCTGAATTGTGCATCATGGCTGCTGCTAACAACCAACCGGAGCTTGAAGAGCCTCCCCCCTCACTGTATAATGGCAAGTTTTTGGTTTAATAAACATGCTAAACAAGCAAAATGGTTTTGCATTGTTCCATACTGTACTGAAAATGTACCGAACCATGACCCTAAAACCATGGTACGTACTGAACCGTGATTTTTGTGTACCGTTACATCCCTAGTATTGGGCCATAACAAAACCAAAGTATCAGTATCTGAACTATAAAAATTGGATCAGTGCCTCCTGAAAAATAGCACTCCATCTCCAACATGAGCTTTAAAATTGGCGTCTAATTCAAGGCAATTAAGCATAAGCCCAGGCTCCTGGTGGGAAGTGAAACAGAATCGCAATAAGTGGCTTTAATGGCAAGGTAAGCTCATTTTTGGAGCTCTTTACAGAGCTGTGATTAAAAGATTAAGCCAGTATTTGGAATTTGACTCCAGCCAATCTAAGGAGCTTTCAGCCAGCCTTACACTCAGGGTGTCGAAGATTAACCTGATTTTCAGAGTCCGTGTGGAAGTGTGGTTGTTTGACACTTTTAAAACTATTTGGTTCCATTGAACAATAGAAATCTAATGACAGGCTTTGAGCAGGTTTGATGCCAGGCTGGGTCAACTATGGCAAGAGACAATCACATGGGCTCCTAGCCAACTAAGTTTTTAGAGGCCAGACACAAGGCCACTTCATTAATGCTATGATAAGTCTTCACCTTTCTTGCACTTAATTATTTACACCAAACAAACTCACAGATGTGTAAAAAAAAGACCCAGAAGCTACTTTTGTAAGTTTAGACATTGGAAGGAGAGCGTTTAATCTCATTTATGTTAAACAGCAGCTCCTCTGTCCTGTCGCTCTCTTTCCCCAATAAGTTGACTGTGTAGAAATTACAACGTGTCTGAATGTCCTGGCTGAGGCTGCAAACAGATGAGCCTATACATTGCGTGTCAGCTCATGTGTCACCCCCTGGAAACATTTCACTTGTCTGTACAGAGTTCATTAAATATTGCTGAGTGCCATCCTCAGAGGCTCTAAATAAAGTTACACTAAATCTGGACAAAAAACTTCAGAGATTTTACACTCACTTTTCGCAGTGTGAGATATGAAGAGAAGTGAGCGCTCTTCACACGCACTACTTGGTAAATTGCTAAAATTTCCCGAATGGGTGGATGTGTGAACACATTGAGCAAAAGTGTAGAAGATTGCTGCAAGCAACAAAAATGGATGACAACTTTACTGTCATGGGACAGCTGTGCAACAAGTGAAATCTGTGTGTCCGTAAAGTAGCTGTATTGGGATTTTTTATTTGCTCGCTGGCATCTTTTTCCACCCCCCTCACTGTTTCTGCTGTTTTCACAATAAAAATAAATAAATAAATAAATGTCATAATGGCCCATGCCAGGTTCTTAACTACTGTTGTTGAATTTTTGTTTGGTTTTATCACATTTATCACGATAGTTATATTTTTCATTACATGGTAGAAAAACACTGTTTAAAGTTCGTGCAAGAAATCTTGTTTGTGTTGATTTTGCTGCCCCCTGAGGACAAAGCAGTACCTCTCACATTTTTGCTTTTTTCATCCTGTACAGGTTTGGCTTTCTTTTAACAGTAAAATGCATCGCTCTTTGTGAATTAATGCTGTAGAAATCAAAAAGAAAGGTTGATTCAGTTGCACGACACCTACACAAGGGTTTCCATCACTCTCAGCTGTTTGCAGCACAGCATTCCTCACTAATCTCAGTTTTCACATGAAGGGCACAAGAATCATGAGTCAGTCACTCAACATGCAACCAAACACACTCCTAACAGCTGATTCAGGTGAGTGTCTGTTGGGAGTGGTTACTGGCAAGCTTTGGCATGATCTCAGGTGAATCACCTGAGAACTATTCAGGTTTGTTGGAGGATGAACATAAAAGCAAGAGGGTGTATTCACATCTGTGCATCACCTGTGGACATGTTTGCAAACAGCAGCTGCATACAGGCTCAGAGGATGTAAAACCGCATACGTCTGGTCTGAAATTAAAAAACAAGTCTTCAGTTTAGTTGCTTTCTTTTATCTTCCTCAGTGAGATTATTTATAAAATAAAGAATGTCAGTGAGCTTTACTGTCACTTCTGCCCCTTAAACCATTAAACAGGGTACATTGTGTTCCCAGCACCAAGCAGCCAATGAACAAACAGCACCATCCTAAGTCCCGCCCTCCCATGTCACATTTTAGTCCACACTGCAGCCCAGGCGCCTGCAGCTGGGGATCTCCTGTGAGCAGGCAAGGACAACAGGCAACAGAGAGGGACACAGATTCATCTGTCAGGAGCTGCAGAGGAGCGATCAATATGATCGACAAAACAAAAACCTCCTCAGGATTACATCATCAACAGCAACAACCTCTCCGTTTGTTAAAACACTCAGCCGCTTCAACTCAGAGCCTCCAGATTCATGACCATGGCATGTACCAGCTGTTGTAGTGGTTTCTGTCAGCTGTGAGAGCTTAAGCTGTACCAGCGTGACACAGCGTTACTCAGACGCTGATAAAACATCAGTGGCTTTGTTGCGAAACTGCAAAAATAACGTCATCACAGCTAAAAATGTGAGGCAACAGAGAATTTATCTCTACATACACACGTCAGACACCAAAAAGTCAAAATTATCTTCAAGAATATTGCAAGAAAAGGGTCACTATTTTATGTAAGAAAGGGTCAAAAATATGGGAAAGAAATCAATAGTGACCACCAAAAGAAACAAACTGACATCTCTCTCCTTTTTGCTGGGAAATGGTCAGATAAATATAAATATAAATAAATTCACCTTTAATTGCCTAAAGATAAGCTTTTTAACCATTTAATGTTTCTGTTGAATGCACAAGATGTGTTTCATTACACTGAAGCCATGTTTTAAAGCACGTCTGTATGTTTTAATAACAAACGTACACATGGTCCCCAAGACATCACGCATGCGTATTTCTAAACCTAGTTGGGGGGCGCCATATTGGAAATGCTGAACTTAACCTAACTTTGGTCAAGGTAACATGAGGTAAAGGGGCGGGGTTAAGGATGGCTTTGAGATCCACCGCTTACAGCTACAGGGTGCCAGCCTGTCAATCAGGTGAGCTGTGCCTCCGTTTCAGCAAACGCGGGATTTTAAAATCTTTAAACTGCCAAGCTACAAGCTTTAGCCCAGTAGAGCGTGTGCCGATAGAGAAATGGGTAACTCAGACTAAAACTCTGACTGGATCTGGGCTATATACATTTGTTTCCACCGCAAGGAAAATTATGTGTATGTGGAATAAGGTAGCCTATTTCTGGAGCAAGCTTCAAGCTGACACTCAAACTGCAGTTTTTAACACACCTAAAGCTCCATTTCTGCAGCTTGGTTTCAGCGTTTCTGCTGTAGATCCAGGCTTTAGGTGAACAGCGGGGGAAGGGCTGCTTCTGTCAGCTACTCGAAGCCTGATTATAAGGGGGTGCCTGAGTTCACCCAGTTCATACAACAGACATCCCCCACCAGACTCTCATGTACTGAAGGTGTCTATGCACATGAAACACAAGACACGAGCTCCATTTTGGGCCCCTGCTTTCTTAAGCCAACATGGCTGTTACACAAGCCAAGATAAAGGAGTATTTCAACAAACAAACAACAGATTGATCAAAACAGCTTTGTCACTGAAGATTGTAAATAAGCATTAAGCTGAACAGTTTGTCCCCTGCTGTTAGACACCTCCTGTTTATCCAACACATGGGTGTAAATCTAATCAAGGAAGGAAAAGTGACCCCAAGACTTTAATCAAGCCTGTGATTAGAAGCCAGGTGACAAAAGCCAAAGTAAAACACAAAAACAGCTGACAAGATGTGCATTCTTAGCTTCTTGAAATACCTTCATGATGAGTCAAGAGTCATAAAAAAGAAGACTGCAGTCAAGTCTCATTAAAAACAAAATGCATTCTACTTAAATTGTATATTTTCACTTAATGCTTAAACCAGCTTGCACCTTTAGTGTAAAAACACCCAAAGGAGAGGAGGCAGCCTGCTCCCAGTGTCTATACTGGTTGGGTACAGAATGTACAAAAGACATACCAGTGCACAAGAGCCCTACAGAAAACGGAGATAAGGGCTAAGTGACTGTATGTGCATACTACAGACATAAAGAGCCTGTAAAATAAGGATAAAGCCTATTTTTTCACTTTATGATGCATAATGAAACCGAACAGGAGTTCTTTCAAAATAAAGCTCACATGCAATCTACATCATACAAACCACATTTAGAGGAAACAGAAAAAAAAGAATGCTGGATAGTTTGAAACAGAAGCTCGTTTTATAATAAACAGACACTTTGCAAAATGAACTAGCAAAATTTGGCTTGTTGTAATCTAAGCAACTCACATTTTCTGCCAGGACAACTTGTTCAAAATGTCATTTTACACCAATGTTTTCATATTTGAGGGGCTACTAGTGTGCTTTGTAAAACTAAACAAAAATGCAGTCTAATATTGTTCTCTTTTTTTGTTCCTTTTCTTTTTTTGTAAATTAATCAATTATCAATTATCACTTCCAGCGTTGCCTTTTAATTTAAAACACGCATGCGTACTTATATTTATAACAATTTATCTATTTTAGCATCAAAAACACCTAACTGCATTACTTTTGACCACTTTTTTCCCCAAGAAACCAAAAATATTCCACTTAAACCAGTTTCACAACAAGCCACATCAACGCACAGAAGACAATGGACACATTTTCTCTTGACAAACCGGCAAAACTATCGAAAAACAAGCTGTTAAGGCGAGTTTCTCTCAGTTTTACTCTTATTATTGAATTAGTTTTCCTTTAAAAAGTTGAAAAGTCAAACTCTTACCTGCAGCTGCTGTGGGTTTTGGGCTGCTTTTTCGGGACGGTTGAGTGAGATAGTACAGGGTGTCCACGATGTAAAGCATATATAGGAGGCCGGGACATGTTGTATGTGGAAGAGGGGGGTGGGGCAGCCTCAGCCCTGCAGCACAGACAACGCATGCCAGTGTGCACGTGAATGTCATGGACCCCCACGTCTGCAAGAAATGAGCTCGTCCATGTTTTGTGCTCACATGTAAGGCGTGCTGGAACATTTTGTCTTCCTCTTTTCAGTGTTTCTTATTTGTCACAAAGCGTTTATTGTCTTCACATAGACACATAGAAGGCTAATACCTACACATATTTGTGTTCACCTTGGACAGGTGGTCCTGTATGAAATGGCACTGCTTTAATATACTAATCTAATGACAAATTGAGTTTTCTTGGTGTGTTTTTGCCATTAAGCACACAGTATTCGCTTTCACTTGATGGAAAACACATCAGGCCAGGATTTAAGTTAGTGCCCCACTTGAAAATCAGTATCCTAGCTTTCAATAACAAATCAAATTTATGATAATAATGATAACAAAGTCAATTAAATTAAGTAAAGCAAATTTTCAAATAGTTATATTTTTACAGAGGTTTACTGTCATCACTTCCATGCTTGCTTGAGACCCTTCCTTTTAATTCAAGCTCCTGAGCCAATATGGATGAAAGGTACCTAAAGCAAAAAAGAAAACTTACACAGAAGAACTACCACTTAACAGTTAACTGTTAAGGTTACAGGGGTTCTTCAAACCCCTGTATCCATCTGTCATCAAAGTTGACAGATGGTTAATGGATTGCATCTAAACATCATCTTCATAATCTCCTGACAACTGAAGGTGACATGATATAAGCATGGATGACACACCACTGATTCTTGAAAAGTGAAGTCATAATACCTCTACTAGACAAACTACACATGTGATGTCTTTAAAACCCAATTTATGATCTGAAGTGATGTGGCAGTTGGGGTTAATCCATTTTGCTAAAACAAAAACACATTTAACTCGCTGAGATGAGATGTGAAAGACCGAAAGGTCCTGTGGAAGTGGTTGTTTTGTTTTTTCTCATCATTCCCCATTCCACACCCAAAGAACACTGCTTAGCCACATTTGTTAATAGATCTTTCAATCAAGGTATCACATCATCTCTTTTTAACTCCCAACAATTTAAAAGCATAGAGAATATTCTGCATGTGCTGGTTTTAATCAGGCTTTATAGCACTGTAGATGGATTAGATGACACTTGGATGCAGCATCATCAGCACTGCTTAGTTTCAGTGACAACAAAACAAAAGGTAGCACTGTGATGATGAACCAGACACAGTTATCCCACTCTAAGCAGAATGAACATTTACAAAGGACCACCATCCTTTCTGAGTTTGTTGCCAGTAGATTCACAACCACCTTGAAAAAGGAGATAGTGTCCTCGACCCTGATGCTCCTCACTCTGGGGTAAACACACAGCTGATGTAGGTGACATGTTATGTCCCTTTACATGTAGGGCAAGGGTCACTGCACTAAAAGAAATTTCAACCATTAAGAGGATTTTCATAATAGGATAAAAAGCTACAACTTTAATGCTAGATGCATTTTGTAGTGAGATCGCTTATGTCTGTGCAGCTTTAAGCACGTTTTTCGATGTATGCCTTTTCTTCCGTTATAGCCTCCCTTCTGCATGTCCAGCCCTGACATGTCATCACCTTTCTCCTGAGCATGAGGCAAGAGGCAAAACTTAAATTCTTTTGTGTGTCTCTTTGACTCTGGTTTGCGCCTGGCTTTATTTCTGCTCAAGGACATAAACCTAGTGACCATACTAAGACTTATGAACCCACTGACCCAAACCAACAGGATGCCACAGAGACAGAAGATTGATCAATCCCATTAACATGTTTTGCATGTTTCTACCCACCTCCGATAACAACAGGTGAATAGTTTCTTCCTCTTTATCAAACATAAGCTTAGCTAAGCAAAATAACGGGATGAGCAGCAGAGCTGTGTGGGTTGCACCCAAGTAAAATTTGCCAAATCTTCTCTGTCAAACACAAATCCCCTTACTTTTTGCACTCAGTTTAAATCATTCAGAAATGTCCTGTTTCCCTGAAACTTTATATTAAATCAATTATTTTTTACTTGTTTAGCCCAATATTTAGCCCAGAATTACACAAGATCCTACAAAAAAGCAAGTAGACCACTGTTTGCCAATTATTTGTAACCCATTCTTATACCTTTACAATCTCACTGTATATTAGTTTAAATATTTATTGCTACCATTTCTATTATTGAGGTATATTTGGCCCAAAAGTGTTCGAAACTTTCAAAGCTGTATCATTATAAAAGCCTACAGGATGTTAATTGTAATATATTTCTGTAAAACAGCAGCATCTTCAGGGGTCTGAGGAAACCCTCAGTCTGGTTAAGTTTCAAAACAAAGCGCGTCATATTTGACCGAGTTCCTCATCCTATCCAAGTCTGGGGGACGAGGGACCCCTAGTGGTACTGAAACAACTGCCTCAGCCGTCTGCTGTGGTGCGACACTGTCCTCTACTGGTTGACTGTGTAAATAAGCTGCAGGTTGATCCAGAGCTAAGCTTTGAAATAGTACAGGCCTTTTGTTTGTTTCGGAGATATTTACTCATGGTTTTGTTTAATTTCATGATTTTACATCATTATCTAAGAGCATAAATATTTACTTTATTCAATAAAATAATCTAGTTGTGTACGAAGTTATGGATTAAAGAGAAGTTTTTGATTGCACAAACATAAAAATTTGAAATTTTGCTTGTAGAAAGATATTTCATGTAAATATGGAAACAATGCCACTCAGTTCAGGATGTAGGAATACTAAAAACACACGAAAACAGAGGCATAGAATCAAAAGCAAGTTAGCTCTTTGCTGCTAATTAATCAAGCTTGTGTTCATAGCCAATAAACAGGCTAATATAAGAAGTCAAACTTCAACAGCTTTGGTCATTCATAATGCATCATTTCTATAAATGCAACATACAGGTGAGAGCAGGAGAAAGAATGTCCAATCTTATCCAAGGTTTTATACACTGTGGTTTAAAAAACATGAAATGATTAATACTGTGAACTGCAATCTAAACAAGTGTTTGCCTTATTTTAAAAAATATATATGTACATACATATATTGACTTGAAAGCTTGTTTAGTCTCTTGTATTAGGTCATTATACCTTCTTAAAGAAACTAAGCAACATTTAAAACAGATAAGATATAATCAGTCACATTTTTATTTAGCAAGAATTTACATTTTCAGCATCTAGATAAGAAATTAGTTGTTGCAAAATGTTTTGAATTTTTTGTCTCCAAGGCCAAAAACAAATGACTGTACAATCTTCAGTGGTTTTCAAGGGACAGAGAAAAACACCCTTTAGGGAATATTGTTTATATTTAGGTTACACAAAAGCAGATACAGAGAGATGCCAAGCAGACATTTTGAACATTTTTATTCAAGAACATTTAGATCAACCATTGAATCAGAAAAGCTTCCTTTTCCCCTAACAGAAACATAACTTAAGATAACGTTTCATCTGATGACCGGGTTCACAACATACATTTTTTGGGATATGTCAAATGTTTGACCTAATAACAGCATTTCACTGTGGCATTTTCAATGACTAGATCTCATGTTAACATACAGTGTTTCAAAACATTTGGTAAGCAATTTTTTTTATTAGTTTAACATTAAAATTCAAGGAGAGAAAAGAAAATTCAATTCCTCCCTCAATTTTAACAAAATGCTTTAGCTGCCTTATAATGTTTAAAATTAAATTCAGAACAGGCTTGTTGAAAAATATCTATTACTCAGCAGTTAAAAAAAAAAAAGAATTAGATGAACTAAAAATGCCACGTCTACAAGATATGGACGAAACTTCATTTTAAATGGATATGAACGTGACAAAGTTTTGTTACATCAAGTGCAAGCCCAAAACAAACCTATAAATGACATTTTTGTAATATAAAACTTGGTAAAAAATACTTATTTAAAACTGTACAATCACCAAGTACACAGAGTGAGCACATCAACCCCTCGTTCATTTGGCCTCAGCCACCTCAGCCTTTGTCTCCTGGGGACAGAAAATAAGAAATTGACAGATTAAAAACACATTCCTCTCTAATCTAATCATCTTGAGGCTGTTTTAATAGTAAAATATCATTTTGTGCATGTGTACAGCTGCCGTTTGGCTTTATTATCCGAGCCCTTTTTTACTCAAAGGATACCAGCACATCTTCTTACATTGCACACTTTTGGAAAACATTTTTATGTACTTCCTTTTAATAGTTTTATCTTATTCTAAAATTTTGAATTTAGTGAGTTTCCTTGGCCTAATCTGCTTACCTCAGCCTTGGCGTTCTCATTCTCGGCTGCCTTGCCCTTCTTTGCTTTGGGTGCCCTCTGAAAATGATGTTACATTTGATTACAAACACATCAGAGCTCACTTGTACATTAAAATAATCACATGCCCCATTCTAATGAACAAAATCACATGTACGAAAACATCTAAATTGCTTCTCAAAGGTCTTTTTTCATCCCAAAACTAGGGCAAATTTAATTCCCTTTAAAGGAACTCAAGGCCACGAGGCCAAGAATCGGTTTCACATGTGACACAGCACACAGAGGCGTGTGTTATCAGTGTTTCATACTTTTGCAGCCGCCTTTTTCTTCTCCACTGGTGGAGCTTGGGGTTTCTGAAAAACAAGAAGAAAGCAACTTTGAAAGAGTATGTCAAGCATGTATGGGGAATGGTGTAATTTAATACTTTGTAATTAATTTCTCTCAAAATAAACCTTTTTTAAATTATCATTTTAATCCCAATAAATTGTATGTATATTTGGCGTAAAAGCAGAAACTTTGTGCAGCAAAATGTATCTGAATGTTAAATCACTTAAAGAGGGATCTTTTGTTGTACCAAGAATAACCTAGACAACAGTGTTGTGTGTCTCGAAACCTACCAGTGCCAGCCGAGGGGATTTCCTTAACTATTGAGACAGAAATAGACATGTTTTCAGAGGTCATTGCAGACTTAAGCCAACTTTTTCACACCCTATTTCTGATGATTATGCCCTGGATGTACATTATCCTTAGCAGAAAGAGAATCTCAAAATGAAAAACATTTTTTTTATTTGTACATACCTCACAGGAAGTGGCAGTCTTCTGAAACACAAAAGTAGAAAAGCAAATGTTAAAAAAACAACTATTGCTCATCTAACAAAGAAAATTAAAAAAAAAAAAAAAACTATTTCCAAAGCTTATTAAAAATCTTGTTTTTTATTTTCATTATCTTTTAGATATATGCACAAAAAGGAGAGTATCATCAAAGCAACTTATACTGATGCACAGATATGTGAACGCCACAAAGAACTTCGCGCCTATTTTTGAATTCAAAATCGGGGGTATGCTGTCACCATGACAGCGCTTTGGCGCCTTGACAGCTTCCTTTGTTTTGTATCTGCGCGCGCCGACGGACAGCTGTTAGGAAACTGATAAGATTACTACTTTACTAATCTGTAGCAACCGCCATATTCTATATGCTGCCGAACGAAAGCTGGCTCTGATTAACTGTCTTTTAATGTAAATTTATTAATATTTCAAAGAACACGTTTAATTATGGATGATTGAATTTGCGTCAAAACAGTATTTTTACACTTATTTCTTATTTTCATTATTCACACCAAACAATTCATCGGGGTTTGCAAACCAAACACGCTGCACTTACGATAAACAAAAAAAGATAAATAAATAAGGTGTCTTATTACCGAAGCGAAATAATACAATTTTACCACTGCTGCGTTAATTCTGTCACCGACATAAATATGCAAAAAAATACCAGTCAAGTGGAGTGCTACATTGCTCATATTGTTCATACTACAATGGCGGATGAATGTCAAACCTATTTTAAATATACGTGCATAAACAAACCTGATTTACATCACTCAAAAAAAAAAAAAAAAAAAAATGAAGTAAAGAACTGCCAGACCCCCTCCCTCAGCTCCTTCCTCACATTTGCAAGCCGTGCCTTAACGTATTTTGATGTTAAAAAAAAAACAATTAATCAATTGAGGTCACACGTTATGCATGAAGACTGACCTAATAAATTGCACATTTATGGCGCGTTCAAAGTTTGCGACCGCGTCAAAGCTGTCAAGATTTCCCCCCAGGCCCCGCTGTCAAAGAAGGAAGAGAGACGGTGCAAAATATTTTGCACCGCGCAATGTCAGAGACGGTCGTATTCCGCCCTTTGCCGCAGGGTGTGAAATTAAACGTGTGCATCAAGAGTCTTGTAAAACCGGTTCGACGATTTCTGTGATTGCTGCTTAGAATAATAGAATAAGCAAGGAATGGGAGGATGCCTGACTGTGTTTCTGCTGTCAGACCGCCATGGCAGTCCCGTTAGTAGGGATGATGACGTTCCTCCAATGCACAAATATCAAACGAAGCCAAGCGTTATCCTCAACTTAACGACACGGACTTAAAGCGTAGAGTTAAAATTAAAATAAAATAAAAATCTTACCTTTGCTTTGCCCATGTTGTTGGCAGTAAATGAACAAAAAGCTCACAAAAATATAACCGTAAAAACGAGCTTTTTTTCGGTGAGATAACGGACGACAACGCAACGGTTGCAGAGTAAAATGGCGAATGTATAATGCAAACCAATGTTTTTGTAGTTTATACACTGAAATATAAGAACTAAACCGGTTTGAACCAGTTTTGTGTTTCGGTGTCTGTCATTGGACGCAAATGTACCACGTGATTCCAGGCGCCTCCCATTCTTTAAAGAGGCAGAATGGTGGTTTAGGAGAATGTACCAGTGAGTGCCATTGGGAGGCGCTGCATATATGGTCCACCTTCCCTGGTCAAAATGCCACATAACGTGGAGAGTCCATTTATGGTCAAGATCATAACCTGGAATGCCCTTTTTCTCGAGTTTTTATGATTTAGCTCTAGGGTTAGGGTTTTAAAATTATTTTTAACTTGAATATGCCTTATTTATTTAATCTTTTCTGATCTTATTTCTTTTAATTCTCTTTATTTTTCAGCATCTTGTCATTTTCAGAAATATTTTTTCTTTAACATTTAACCTTTATCTTTATATTTTATTGAACTGTATTTATTATTTATTCCATTGATGTTTTGTGCCACAAAAGGTCAACCATTTGATGCAAATATATTAAAAAACAAAGCTAGATCATTTTATCCTAGAGTACTGGCATATATTGCATAAAATCAAAGCAATGAATAATGCATGACGTAATCCTATCTGACATAGAGTAATCACTTTATTCTGTTAAAGAAGGCTGGTCAAAATCTAGTTATGTCATTAACATCACACTCACCAAACAAACAATACTCCCATAAGAACTTAACAAAAACTGGGCTGATTCATAAAACACTGGATGGATTCGTCTCTGAAACAGAGCCTCTGACTTTCACTCATAACTTGATCTTCCAATCCTAAGCATGCATTTCACAAAGAGTCATCACAGTTATTCAACTAAATCTTGACCAGAAATTTCCACATATTAGACTTTGTTTTAGATCTACAATCATAAATATCTCTTCTGCTTTTTTTTTCAAACAGCCCCATAGGGGTAAAATTGCCCTCTCAACTTTTCCAAATCAGCAACACTCAGAAACCGTTCCCAGAGACTGTTCACTCCTTCTTGTCTCCACAGAAGCCCTTTCAGAAAGAGGACGGGAGAGGTTTCATCCCCACTTCAACATGGGGTTTGTTTTTTACAACTCTCCTAAGCCACCATGGCTTCACTGGTTAAGTCATTAAAGAAAGAGTCTCTCTTGTGCTTCAGTGCTTTTAAGAAGTCTTGAATTCGTTCCTCCCTGCAGGCGGTGTAGTGCAGCAGTGCTTCTTGTCTCCTCTGGGTGTCCACAGGTTTTCCATTCCCATGATGCTGCAGGTGCTCTGCAACACAGGCACGGTCTGCCTCCAGCTGCTGAAAAGCCTGATGCTCCCGGTGCAGATCTCTAGCTTTCTAAAATGCAACACACATCAAAACATTGGTTAGTTATCCCACTTTGGAATTAATTTTGTTTTGATTAGTAAACATTATTTTATTTCATTGTAGTGATGATGATGTTAACTGTTTATGTCTTATTGCCACAACCAATTTAGTGATATATTGACTGAATACAATGAAAATAAAGTCTTAGAAGCATGGGTGTTACAATTTTACAAGAAGAACTGAAAAAGGACGGGCAAATGATAAAGTTGGTGTGATGTTTTGGGAAACTGAATGTTGTCAATTCATTCATAAAAAATCATGATGCAACACTGACTTGTAACCTGGACACATATGTCACACCCTCAGTCCTCTAAAGTGCTTCTTCCTGCACTTTTGTGACTCTATAGCCTGGCCTTAAGCAAAGAATGCTGAACCAAAAATTCTCACATTATAGAGTATGTATAAGAGAAGCAAAGAAGTCCTTTTAGTTGTGTGCTTTGAGTATATGTAATAAAGTTAATGACTGGATTTGTATGCATCATTTACCACGACACTTTCTCTTCATTTTGGAATACATTTGCATGATTTTTGATGTTACATCGAAACACAGCAGTGACACAGATCAGTCCCATGAAATAAGATGTCAATGTGGACGAGTTTTAAAATTTCCCTAAAAGTAGGGATGCATCAATCCAACTTTTCTGTTTCCGATACCAAAATTGAAACCTGGGCTTTGGGTATTGACCGATACCAATAAGATACTCCTGTTAAACAATAACCTGCATGCCCTACTGTGGTATAGGACTGATAATGTTTTCGGTAAAAGGCAAAAAATGAGTATATGGAATTACTGAAGTTAATATTTATTTAAACTAGAAAATATTCAAATGTTTACCAGCAAAACAATGTTTCAGAATGTACTGAAATTCAAGAGAACTGTAAACTTTTATGCCCTGTAGACTGGTAATGCAGTTAAAAAAACAAAGAAAGTGCATCAGAGGAAACATTTCAAATCAAGTAGCAAAGAGTGCTAGTTAAAAAAGGCATAGAGCTGGATGCCTGGATCAGCACCACAGATTGGCCCCTTTCCACCAATATGGATCCAGCTTTGAAGGGCACTGGGAGACCAATACCTGATACCAGGATCGTTATCGGTGCATTCCTACTTAAAAGAGACTTGATGTGTTCAATTGTTGTCTCATGGTTAAGTCTAGAAACATTTGAAACTACCAAAAATGCAGTTTCCCTTATTTAACTTAAAACAGACAAGAAGGTTTGTTACATACTTTTGGTAGGGCATAAGTAAATATAATGACTGTATTTGACTACAGGATCACTTCCAGATCTGATCAAATAGCTTTGTATCTTCTAGTGAAGACAACCTGTTTCTCAGACTGAGTCTTACCTGAATGGATTTGTGATTCAACTGAAATTGGATGATGGCTTCACACAGATTCCAGAAAGAGTACTCGGGCCACAGAATAGACTGGAACACCAGACAGGAGTGGGAGGTCTGCAGGACAAACAATAGTTAGAAGTTTCAAAGGAGATACTGCAGATATTTTGTGATGAGTTATACACACATAATAGTGGAAAAAACATGTAGTTTTATAAGCAAGTATTAGAAAAATATGTCAGAAAAAAAGAGCCTAGGTGTCTTAAAATATGTTACACAGACTCTTAAAAAACTTTTACTAATAATACGCTGGTTGTTGGCAGGGATGAGCCTCTGCTTGATTACTGGAATAATCCTATGAAAAAATTAACAAAAATGTGAGGTAAAACTAGAATATATAGATCTATCTAATTATGCATTGCATCTAGTTAGCAAACAACAACTTTGTTAGACCTAAAAAACCTGAACCTATGGAGACTAACTGAAAGAGTATTACCATTACTCTACACAGTGATCAACAAACACTGGAACAGACTTGGGAACTTATCTCAGATACCCAAATTTATTGGTTTTACACTTAAGGGGAGAAATGATCCCTGTGTTTCTCACGCTTTGATCCTCACCTGCCAAAGAAGGAAGTCGCTGAGGCGCACCTCTCCAGACGTGCGAATGAGCAGGTCAGGATTTGGAGAGTTATTGCTGTACAAACACTCACTCAGCAATGCCTCTGAAACATCACTGTGAAAGGCAGAAACACAAACATGATCACTGAAAGCAATCGCTGACGGACAGTATCTTTGAGCATCAGTTTTTGTGTGTTTTTTACCTTGATTTGATGAGTCCCTGCTCCACTCCCCAAGCCATTTCTCTTACTGCATTTGTGATTTCATATCTCGATGTGTAGGCAAAACACACATTTAGGAAACATCTGAAAAACACACATTGGATCACGTGGTTTATTTACAAAGATCAGAGCATAATCTCTATTTGTCTTTTTGTAAAAGCTGAGTCATTAATCTTCAAAGCCACAGAAGTGAGTTATGATAGATGAATGCACATACTTATTATGGGATTTAGTTGTGACCACAGCTTTGGCAATGACCTTCTGAAGGTCAAGTGGCAGCATGTTCAAGTCACCCAGCACCCGGATACACACACCATGCTTCTCCAGGTTTTCCCTTATGGAGAGGAGACAAAATAATTCTTTGAATGAATTTAAAGTCCCCCAAAAAATAAAGAGCAGGAAGAAGAAGAAGAATACAGTGTTGAAAATGCAGACACACTTTTCCGGCACTTGCATGTACGCAAATGCAAAGTGCTCTATCACAAGAATTCCCGCTGATCAGTCAGTTTACCTGGAGCAATGTCAGACAAATTTCTTACTGACACTGATAACATACACCAAACAGAATCTGGGTTATGTGAAATAGATCAGATGACTGAGACTTCAGGCTTTCAACAGTGTTACTGTGGTAAGATAATTATCTTGATCATCAAACAACAGATATGGGGTGACTTCGGCTAGGGAAGGCAAGTGGAAAACAAGCATGCATTTCAGCCTTTGTGTGTATGTATGACTAGGACGAGAAATCATTCAGATTCTAAAGTTAAATTTTGCTTTGGCCAAAGACTAGAGGTAACCTGTAAACTTTCACTTGATATCATTGACAAATTTAAATTTGCAGTGGTAGTATCTGATTGTTTTGATCATCTTTGCTGCATTTAAGGCAAGGCAGGTTTATTTTCTATAACATGTTTTAGCGACAAGGCAATAGGGATGGGTACCTTTCACATTTTAAACAATACGGTACCGATACCCGGTACCTGGCAATTGGTACCGGTACTCAACGGTACAAATTTTCTGTACTTTTTCGTGTTTATGTGGTAAAAAATATAAATTTGTTTGATAATAAAATAGATATGTTTTTTCAATTTAACATATGTATTCTCCGATATATAACTCCGCAACGCTGTGTTCATGCCCAGCATGGAAAATCGCCTACTCTTCCTCTCCCTCACAGTCACAAGGATGTGTTCAGGTACCTAAACATGGTACCTTTTGGTTTTACGAGAATCGGTACCCGGTACTGTTGACAGAATTCGGTCGGTACCTATAAAAGTACCTAATTCGGTACCCATCCCTACAAGGCAATTCAAATTTCTACACACAAGACAAAAAGAAATCACATCTGAGGTCAATAAGATACATAAAACATTTAAAAAAAGAAAACATAAAATAGCAAAAACAGAAGAATACAGTAAATCTGATTTCAAAAGATAAGATTAAAAGTTACAGTGAAAAGTTGTGGGATAAAAGATATGAAGATTACCTAAAAAGTAAATTATAATAGGCAGCTGCAAAACACACCAGTCTATGGCATTAAAATAAATATGGATAAGGGAAATGAGCATTTAATCATAAGATATTTATGAAAAACATAACAACAAGCCAGAAGTTTGCCTAGAGGGCTCTCACGTTTCTGTCTGTCAATCAATCTATGTATCCTCCTGATCTTCTTCCTTTCCATTTGCCTCATTGCCTCACCTAACCACCTTTTCATAGATAAAGCAAAGTAAGATACTTAGCATCTTAGCATGTAACATACTTAGATACAATACTCTGGACACTAGCTTTGCTGGTGCACTCAGGGAAAATGAGTGCTAACAAAAAACAGCAACAACTATATATATATGCACACACTTCCTTTCTTCTTCTGAGTCACATTTTTCCTGTTGGCCATTTTAGAAGAAGTCCAAGGTAAAATCCATGTCAGATTTTTGTCTATTTATGTCCAATGGGGCTTCAAATTCTCATATTTATCATTAAGGATGTCTTGAAAAAATCAATGAGCAATTTTACTCAAATAAGTACTGAACAGTACTGTTAGCAATAGTTTGTGTCAAATTTGCATCCCCTGTGTGCAGAGATGTACATCTTATTACTGTCTTGTTCTTTGCCTGTACATCATGAGGTAGTTTTTTCTGACAAAACCTCATCATGCTTTCCTTCAAATGTGTCATTTGTTGCGCACATTTGCTGTTATAGATGTATGGAGGTTATTTCTTAGTATGCTGTTGATCCTCTGGTATGATGCCTTCTGTGCACTGATTTCAGACAATAATAGTTTACAAACTAGCATTCTCCTTTGGCGTATCAATTTTAATTTGCTTCATGAGTTAAAAGGACCTCATTAGAGCTTTAAGTTAGTTAGTTAGTTGAATTTGAGCAGTGTCTACAAAGTGAAATATATGAGTTAATTTATAAATCAACATCTCCGAAACCACTTCTTAATACTCACCGTTCCTCCAATAGTTTCTCAAATTTCTGCTTGGCCAGCTCCATCAACCCTTCCACCTCATCCTCAGTGCGTTTAAAATTCTCGATGCTGAAGGCGTACACCGTGACCTCTTGGATGTTCAGATGCTTACACCAACATAACGTCTGAAGTGAACAGAAGGAGAAGAGATGTTCACAGTATGACAAAAACTTTAAATGGCGGCCCATCTAAGAGCACATAGTTTGATCTAAACACAACCTCACCTCTGCTAGCTTGTTGAACCCCTGCATGTGCCCTTCCTGACGCTCCATGTTTTTCTTGCGTGCAAAGCGCCGGTTCCCATCCATGATGAAGGCCACATGTTTGGGCATGGGTCCAGCCTGGGAGATATAGTGCAGATGAGGGGGAAAGGGAGAGGTTTGACTTACTGATGGAGAAATTAACCATCCCCAATAACAGTACAGCTGTAGAGAGTGTGCCAAATAATCTTTTATATGTCTTCTATTGTGACATTCCTTCAATCTATTGAGATGAATACGTTTTTTAATTGATCTTTTTAAAGCATTTTTTAAAAATGTTGCCCCAAATTACACTCAAAAGCTTTAGTCACAGTTTTCAACTGAATTTGGAGTCTTCAGTGGAGTATGACTAGTGACAACTTCTTCTGAAGATTTGCATAACATAAATTTATATAACTTTTAAAAAACAATCCTGGGTAAGAAGAAGTTATTTAAGGGACTAGATTACATGTCAAAAATCATTATCTGAATTTTGTATTTTCGTCAAGTTTTATGTTTTTCCAATAATTAAAGAGTAAAATGTTTTGTTTTCATGCTCCTCTGACAAATAATGGGCTGAGATGATTTTGGTGTGCCCAATCTTAACAAAGCAATCTTGTCCAAAACATGTGGCACAAAAATCCTTGGCCTGTATGGAACTGTCATTCATAGCATTCAGATTCAAACTTTGTCTGAAAAATTAAAACATATCTTATTTGATGAAGATACAATTTATTTCCTAGTCTGAGACCTATTCCATTGCAGCATTTACATACATCAAAATCAGCTCCATAACATCACAAGCACTCCTGATGCTTTTATTTTGGGGTATCTTACAGATGCACCACCTCCAATTTTAGCATGTTTAGTACTGACACATAAGTTGAAACTTTCAGTTGTGCAGTGATTTGAATACAATATTTCATCTTCAGGATAACCAGAGGAGTTCTGCTTGATTCTGAAAACGTCTCCAAAACTTGGCAGCTGTTTGGTTCTCTTAACATTAGGTAGTACAAATGTCTTTCTGAGGCGAAATGGTTAATCTCATTTCTTGGGATTATATAGAACATAAATACATGAGTCGCAAATTAAAGAGTTTAGGCAATGATATACAAACAAAGAAATAGCTTACCTTCAAGATATTTGCTGAAATCTTCTGCAGTATGTTTAATTCTCCTTCTCTTATCCACGACATGTTCTGGCTTTGAACGGTCTAAAAAATAAGTGATTGAAAATCTTAAAAATTGTTTTCTCTGCTATGACAATATTAACTGAACTATTGCAGATTAAAAGACATGCCAAGTAAGCTGTTTCCAAAAAAAGTAAATATTCATTCAAAAATGTTCCATCTTCATGCAGAAATAATTGATTCCACCGTAAACTGTCAGCCTGCCTCACGAGACATGCAGAAAATCCAACCGCTCCTAACGGCTCCGAGGCTCTAAAAGCACTGACCTATTTACAGTCTGTCCGCAAAATATGTACGCGTTGAGCAAAAACCTTCGTTCATTCAAAATATTAAACCCCGTCCAATTATATCCTCGAAATTATAACAATTTAATCTCATCTCACAGACCTTCCAACTCACAGCTCTAACGATGACGATCACTTCCGCATTGGAGTAAAGTGACGTAGTCGCGTTTTTTCGTTTTCCTGTCACGTGTTGGTAGAGTTTAGTGTCATGTGGATGGATTGAACTCATTTATATACATCCATAAATTTTACAGATAATTAAGCCAATTAATTGCCAAATATTTAGCGTACTTGAAACGTAAAATGTGGGAACCTTCCCATTTAATAAACCTCTGTTATTATTATTTTATCTATAGCCCTTATGTACTTATTCTATTATTGTACAGGCAATTTCACTACATAACCATGTAGCGTTCCAGGTTAAAAGTACATTGTTCAGGGAATTCCAGGGATTAATAATAATAATAATAATAATAATAATAATAATAATAATAATAATAATAATAATAAAGGTGATCTTCGTAGTAGGAAAATCACATGTATGTATTCTTTACTATCCCATGTTTAATAAAAAAAAAAAATGACTCATTAGAATAATAACAATCAGAGAGACTGAACAATCAGGACCTGACAGGGGAATAGGTCAGACTAAAGCAGCTGTAGAATGATATTAGGTTTAGAAGATGACGAGGGATTCGTTTTTTGAAAATTGATTGATTGGTATAAGTTTACTCAAAGAACTAACAATAGCAAAAACATAAAAGAGATTGAAATGCGAAACTTAGAAAAAACTATAAAAACATGAGCTTCTCTAGCATAATGGTTCAAATAAGCCAAAAAGGAAAACATTTGGGTGTTGCAGCAAGACAAAAACAAAAAGTGCGTCTAAATTAGGATGAGAACAAGGGGTGCAACTGATAAACACAGAAGTAAACAAAAAAATGTGGATTGACTAATTGATTAATAGGCCATAATTGTCTAAATAGCTCAGTTCACGACTTAACCATATCAACAGCAATGTAACCGTAATGTAATCCATAAAATCGTGGATAAACATGGATCCAGCGATGAGCTCAACCCGTTGTCAGTGGCCCAAAATGACTCCTGCCAATATTTGCATATCTGCAATGTAGTACCGCCTTCTGCCTCTGGGGTGTGACAGCAAGTTCATCAACAGTTCTCTTGCACTTTTTTTAATGGAAAAGAAGAAGTTTCAGATTTTGGGGGGTGAGGGGCTGGCCTTTTTTGTTCCGCTGGAGAATCCTGTTTGAACGGAGAGCAGGAGCACAACAGACCGAGCAGAAATCACAGCTCCACGGAGAATCAGAGAAATAAGGGCGCCGAGAGGGACCACACTGCCCCGCGGAGGAAGAGCCGTTAGAAAGCGAACGGCTTCTCCCTCCAGCTCTGCCGTTTCTAGCTGCAGGGTCAACGGGCAGACAGCAACGGACAGCTTTCGCCGTTAGCCTTAACTCCTCCGCGGGTCTGGGGGGTTCTGGCAGGGGCAGGGGGCGGGGGTACACCGAGAGAGGAGAAGACTAAACGCCGAGAGGAGGGGGCTGGAAGTCTGAGACGCTTCCAGCCTGAAGGGGCCGGCGGTTTGGCCACAGCACCCCGGACTAGCTAGCTTGTATCCGCGCGGCTAAGTGAATGGGATGGAGCCGGGACCGTCTGGCGCTGGTAGGTTTATTTTTTATTTTAGTGTTTATCACGCTATCAAGCCATGGCTGCAGATAAAGACTGCAGCGGAAATAAAACCAAGTACCGTAGCTGGCCTTAGCGTCAGGAGGAGGCTTGGTGACAACCCCGTCTGTTGCGTGAAATGGAGGGGGCTCTTCTGCAGGCTTCAGACACGAAACTGTGCAGAAAAACGTTTCATTTACTCAAACTAACAGCCTCAGAGGTGCGTTTCTGAGCGCTGACAATATCCCCAACCATGCGCGGGGGCAGGGAGGTCGTGGGAATCTCGGTGAGGAGGGACGAGGTGAAGCCCGCCTTCAAGTAGCAGCAGCTGGCTGCACCCCACACAGCACAGCAGCCTCCCTCCAGACAGGTTATAGGTGTCTTAAAGAGGGTTTAACTCCTTAACCTTAAATGCACAGATGAGAAGGATAGGCCTAACATGTGAGACATGTAAATTATTCACTCATGTGAAAACAAAAACAGCTTTTGGCATATGTTCTTTTAAAAACGGAATCACCTGTATGAAAAAACATGCATTGCATTTGTATGAGCTCTGCATGCTTCACTTTTACACCTCATCAGTGCCTGTGATGATCTCTGTTTGTTGCTGTTTTAGAGTGAGGTGTGGAAGCATTCATTTAATACACAAACCAGCCAGTGTTTGACTTTATGCCCAAGTCTAAAGTCCACCTTTTGTGCAAACTTTTGAACCCTGGAATTTATAATCCAGTCTTGTAGGGATTATAAAGTAATATCCGTCTTTTTTTAAGGAGGCGGTGTTCTTTTCTACCTCTGAATCCTCTTTGGAAATCTTCAGGTTCTTCTCTTTTGCATAAGTAGCTCTGAGAATGAAATGACTTTTTCAGTCTCAGTCCCGAGCCTTGAATTCAGTTGTATAGGCTTGTTTTTATTATTTTAGGATGGCTGCCGACCCCTCCAGGGGGCCCTTATCTCAAAGTCTGCTTTTGTGTTTGAAGTGTGATTATTCAATGTGCTGTTTTTCATGAGTGAGCTGATTGCCATGTTTAGCTCATGGTCAACAGCCAATTATTTGGAGAGCCAACTAGTTTGGCCGAAACAATTGGTGTATAATTGGCTGTTCCTTCTCATTAATGTACCCGGTGTGTTGTGATCTCCTGATGAGGGGAAAGGGTCTTCATTAGACTGCCACTACTGTTAGTAATTTTGAAAATGTGAGGGCTCATTTCCTTGTATTTTTCCTGATTCAGAGTGTCCTTGCTTTGAAGCTAAAGCCAGAGCAATTAATAACCCAAAAGTGTGCAAAAAATGTACACGTCCCGCTGGATATTGCTTAAAAGTAGCTGTTCCCATGTGACTCAGGCTTATTGCTTGTTATGTCATTAAAAAGGCGGTGGATGTCTTCATGTTGGGATGCAGAACCAAAGCTGTGCTTTAAGTCTCACCGCCCGGGAAAGACTGCTATTGTCTTGGGATATGTGAGAATGCTGGCTCTTCTTCTCACCATCTGCCTTTACTGGCACGAGGGCGAGGTGTGTGTGTCATTATGTGAGTGTGCAACGTTCACTCTAGCGCACCCTGGACACTTATTTCACACATGTTCATGCTTTCTAGCACATAGTCTACGTGTGGTCGACACACGTCTGGTGTTTGTGTTGTGGCGTTTGGAGGGAAGTGTGATTCCAAACACACAATCAGAGCAGTGTTTGCTGTGATTGTGTTCTTCGTTCTTCTTCCTGGAGGCTTGGTGAACATATGATGGTGAGGTATGTTTGACCCAAGGATTTCCTCAGCAGCTATTTAAAGCAGGGATTCCCCACTTTGGGACTCACAGACGCTTTGGCCCAATGTGGGAGCGTGCTCAGTGCAGAACCAGAAAGGGCCAAGGTCTCCTCACCGTAACCACAGCGGCACCCTGCCTCCTCCCTTCTCCTCCAGCAGCCCTCCACACACTCACAGTGGTCCCCTGATATCCATGACAATGCTGTGTTGCCGTGGTGTTTCCATGGTGAGGCTGGGAATGTAGAGGGGGCCCCCTGTGTTTGTGTGTATGAGTGAGCCGTAGCAAGGGCGCTCCCTCCGTTGAACACCCGTGTATTTATGTGTGTGTGTGTGTGTGAGATGGAGGAGCAGGGCAGCTGGGGTCTTTGTTGTGGTGGAGGAGGGCTGGTCTCTGGGGACCCAGAGGTTATGGCACTGGGCCCCTCTTAGGCAGGAGTCACAGCTAACCTCACACCGAGCACCCAGTCTAGGACCTCCCCTTTATGACACCACCTGACCAGGCTAGACTTGTTTTTAAGACATGATGCTAATATGTGCAGACACGTATCAGGGAAACTTCAGCCGTTTACAGCTGGCTGCTGACTTTGTAACTCACATTTGAAGTATATATAAGCAAAATACACACTGCACATGGCACTGGTGATAGGTGATGTTTTTTCCCAGACATTCAGCCTGAAACCTAAACCTACTGCAGAAAGAAGTGAGAAATCTTTGATTTCATCTTGGAACAAACACATCAGGATACAAGAGGGAAATTTGGTTATTAGAGTTGCCTTCATACACAGTAAATAAGAATATCACAATAGTGACAAAAATAAAATAAGTAGGGATGGGTGAGTACTGGTATCTGTATCGGGCTGATACCAGCCTTTATTTCAAGGTATCAGTACTTGCGAAGGTTGCCAATACCAGCAGCCGATAATCAATGCTAAAAAAATCTTATGTCCTCATTGACAGTAGTTGCTGCTACATTGCTGCAGTTTGACATCACAGCAAATGTGCCTTAAAGTGATACTCAGGGATGGAACAAGTTGGGTCCTATCACAAAGTTTAGGGCAGAAATTACCCCTACAGCAGTGTTTTTGTGCAGCAGAAGCTCAGGGCGCTTGCACCAAAGACCCCCTCCCTGCTCCTCTGCCGGTTTCCTCTGCACTCAGATGGGGACATTTTTTTCTTGACCAAAAACACAAATAAACGGATTCCCACCAAAAAAGTCTGATATCGGTCTGCATTTATGCTTTATTGAGAAAATTTTCAGCGCGTTACTTTCACACAAAAACACCACAGCTAAATAAGGCTCTAGTTCTCATCGTGTAGTAAAACGGCGCTGTGAATTGAAAAACGATCTTGTAGTATAGGTACTCGTTATCCATGAGTACTCAAAAGGGAGTACTTGTACTGGTATTGGCCTGGAAAAAAGTGGTATCCAACATCCCTAAAAATAAGTAACAAATGCTTAATAATGACAAAATTAGTTGGAAGCACAAATTATTCAGTATATTACAAATCAATGAGAATCATGCTATTAAAGTAAAAAAAAATGTTGTTAATTATTTTATAAACTGTTTATAGATCTTATTAGGAGATTGGTAACTCATGATATGATAGAAGGTGATGCTTAAGACATAAAAAAAGAATACGACATGCCTGTGATTTTTATTACAAGTGCATCCTCAAGGAGTCATAAAGTAGCGCCCTGCTGAGCCAGCTTGGAATTGTTGGGAATATCCTTCTCCATCAGTATTTGGACCTGTCCCTAATCTTTGAAAGTCATGGTTTCCTGTATAGATGTAATTTAAAAGCACAAAAATCCAAGGTTTAATCATCAGTGTTAAACTTATGTTGTGTAAGACGACATCTTTTCTAACCTTGATATGTTTGTTTTCTCCTCCTCTCTCCCACATCGTCCATCCTCATATGGCCCAACCTGTGGCGTCCTCCTTTCACACCTTTCACCCTCTGCTTAACTTAACCATCCTTCATTTCCTCATCTTCCCTCTCTTTCGTCCTCTTCTTCCTCTCACTCTGGCATCCACCTATCACGTCCCTCCGGCCTCTGCCTACGCTTCCTTCCCGTTTCATGCCATGTACCTCTCACTCCTGGCCCCGTCCTGTGCTGCTCACAACCACTTCCTTTTCCGCCTCTGCTCTCCAACATGCTTCCATTCTTAATCTCTTGTGTGCTTGCCTTTCTTATCCACTTCCTCTCATTTCTGTTCCTCCACTTCTTTTGTACCCTTCACATTATCTGTCCATCCAGTGCCCATGGGGATCTTCCCCCCACCCCTGCAGCAGGTGTTCCATGCCCCCCGCCGGCCGGGCATGGGCACCGTGGGCAAGCCCATCAAGCTGCTGGCCAACTACTTCGAGGTGGAGATCCCAAAGATGGACGTCTATCACTATGAAGTGGACATCAAGCCCGACAAGTGCCCACGGAGAGTCAACAGGTAACAAAACACAGAAATGAAACCAAGTGCTTGCGTCAAAGCTACTATTCAGTCAAAAAGCAGCTGATATATCCACTGTGTGGCAGAAAAGCAGCAGAAATTGGATAATGAAAGCCCAGCAGCCACTCTAATCGCTGTGGTGGCAGCAGAACAGCTTCTGTCAACATGTGGATTGCTTATAACAGCTATTTACTTGATTTTTAGAAGTTGACTGACATGTTTTGTGTCAGTGAAATAATAAAGAATCTGCTGCAGTGAAAGAGAGCTATCCAACTCTCCAATATAACCCAGTTAGATTGGTTCTGCTCGCTTAAACATGCTTTATTTCTGCGCTATGAAGCTCTGTTATGTAGTAAAATAAATATTTGATTGGGATGCAGTATGAGGAGATACTTGGTGATGAAATCCACCTCCTGCTTTTGGTAGCTCAGCCGATTTGGTACAGTTGTATATGGAATGTGCAGCTTTATATGGAAGCTGATTTCCCCAGTGAAATTCACACCTGGCATGAATCTCTGTCTGGATTTCAAAAGCAGCAAGGGGATAGTTCGTACACGTGTGCAGGATTAGATCATATATCCTCTGCAGTACCTGCTTCTCTGAGCAGATGGTGGAGTCAAAAGTGAATCTGAATTAACTTAACCCTGTCACCTTGGCAGGTGTGTATGTGTGTGGAGAGTGAATCAGACTGGTTGTGTCGCAAGCGAGATGAAGTCTCTGAGTTTAGGGTGGTTGCCAAAAGAGAAATATGTGACAGTGAGGCAGAAAAAGCTAGGCTTTTTTTAAATTTGAAAAAAGGTTTGCTGCAAAAAAAACATGTTATTTATTTCTGCAGCGAGAAAAATTGAAGCTTCACTTGGTTCCCTTCTAAAAAAACCCAAATGATTTCATTGATTCCTATGATCATTATCTTAATGTAACTATTAGATTTGTACAGCTTCATCCAAATATCCCACATTCCCTAAATCAATGCAGCCAACAGCATATGAACACAAAGAATAAAACCGTCCGTCTGTCTTGCAGACTTGTCTCAGCTCCCCAGAGAACCAGTACTTTTTAGAAACACCATCTTGTCCTGGTGAAACAGAAACATATGCCGCACAGTACATATGTTCGTTCATGGTTGGACCAGGAGAAATGATTCCTCTGCTCAGCTTTCTCTGCCTTAGTTTTGAGCTGGCTGAAAGACAACTTGACATGAAAACAGGTTTTGCAGTTCTCTCTTGTCAGGAGTTGTGTGTCAAGGGAAACAAGCAGGAATATATAATAAAGTTGATGTGTTTTCTCTTTCACACCAGAAAACTTTTACAGATACCCAGCTTATCTCTTTCAGGGTAACTGATAATCAGATGTTACTCCTTATTTTTGACAAATCAAACAAGGCTTTTGAGCCTTTAATTATTTCATCATGTTATTTGAATTGTGTGTTTTCTTTGGTGTTCTTTATTTTCTCTACATGACTTCACATAATTCATTTCTGTCTATTAAAACAGCCCCGACTCGGTGCCAATGTCCTCATTTGGCATTCTGTTCCCGATTAAATAAAAAATCTATTGTTTAATCCTGTTCGATCCCAGCTGGGGCACAAGCTTGTTTTGTGAAGCATCTTTCACACGGGTTCTTCAGGCATCTTGATAATTTCAGGACATTCAGACCCGATGTTTTCAGGAACGTGCTGTTCACACATGAAGCTCTCAGCAGGAGATTTCCTCTGTAGGACCTATTCTCACAAATTAATATGTTCAGTGTGGTTAAAAGAGGAGAAGATGGCCAGGTAGGGAGTGCAGAGGAAGGATATGTCTGCTGTAACAGTGTCTGTTTTCTGTCTTAAATACATTTCCACTCTGCAAACACAACAGTAGAAAATCCAGAGACAACTGAGGCGAGCAGTGAAGAGTCTGAAGCAGAGAAACTCTGCTCTACATGAACAACGTCATTGCTTTGCAGACATTTCACAAGGGGGCTGGCAGCAAAGAGTCTGGAAATAGTCAGGGTAAAAAATGTTATCAGTTGGTGCGTAAACCTGCAACCTACAGAGTTAAAGTTTGGACATTTTAGGAGTTTTCTGGATGTATGAAGGGAGCTAGAGTATCTGAAAGCTTTTTAAGCTAAAGGCTGTGAATAGAAATAAATTAGAAAATCACTTTCTCTTGCTTTAATCTAACTAAAACATCCAACCACTGTCTAAAACCTTCATGGGCTGATTATCTTCTCCAACACCCAGGGAGGCTCTCTGAAGCTCAGCCTCTTTTAGACCTTTTGTCACAAAGAGTCCAAGAAGGCATGCAAAGGTCAAGCCCTTTGACCTCTCCCTTTCAGAGCTGCTCCTCATCCCCCACATCTCTGTGAAGGCCAAGGCACTGAGATTGAACGGTGGCCCCCCACTCACGCCCTCACTCTTTTTGTCCTGGCCTCTCCCCCCGTGACCATGAAATATTGCACCCAGCAGCTGTATCCTGCTTGATCAATATTCCATCATCCTGAGAGCTGCTCCCCCTCCTGATCACAATAGAGCATCCTGATCAGGGGATGGCTTTAATTGGCTCTTTTTTTCTGTGTGTGGTGCCTGTTTCATTCATTGTTTGTGTGTCACTCTTTACAGGGAAGTGGTCGAATACATGGTGCAACACTTCAAGCCCCAGCTCTTTGGCGACAGGAAGCCGGTGTACGACGGCAAGAAGAACATCTACACGGTGCTAGCGCTTCCTATTGGGAGTGAGAAGGTAGATGTTTGCTGTGGTTTTATGTTACACTCTTCACACCAGAACAAAATTTACAGCTTATTTCTGCTCAGGGTCAAAAAGGTCGGTCTGAAGGCCATTGTGTCTTCTCTTCAAGCAATACGTTTACGCTCTGATAAAAAGAATGTAAAAAAAAAGAAGATCAAAGCACATTACTAAAAGAGTAAAACAATCAGCAGGAAAGTACAGAAAGAAAACTTCAACATCTGTTGACATATTCAACACAAACTGTTCATATTGAAGATGAATTTCAAACTTTTTTTTTATCCCAGTCTCTGTTTCGAAATAGAAGTCACATACATACATACATACACAGTGTAAACAGAAAAATAGAACATTTTCATCAATCACTACCTTTAAATGTTATTATATGTCCATCAAATTCAATACTATAGAAACTTAGCTAGCTGTGTTGGACACACACACACACAAAAAAAAACAAGTTTCAGAGTTGGAAAATGCATGTGAGCCCCTGTCAAAGTCTTAACTACATTTCTAGAACTTGGGCAAGGATTGGGACCCTACTTACTTGGTGTCATATCTGTCATCAACATGGTGGGCAAACAGTTTTTAGGTAATGTCATGAAACGTTTTATTAATTCACATACTACACATCACTTTTTGTTCAAATATGAATTGTTATACAGCACAAATGTAGGTTGTTGTGCACATAGCGAGCTGGACTCCTTAGAAACAGAATTCATTTACATGGTATGATAATTCATTTACATGGTATGATAACAAGTCATTTGTGTTAGTTAAAACAATATTTAGTATTCATCAGCATCTCATGTTGATTAAAGAGTCGAATGAATAAAAGCATTTGACTGCACCATGATTAAAAATTGATTGTCTGGCAGTCTGGCAGTTGTCAACTGTCAAATTAATCACAAACTGTTATTATTTTTTTTATCATTTCATTTGTCATTAGTTAAAGAGCTCAAATCATCAGATGTTAGCATCACAACCTGTTATTTTTTCAGCTCTATGGCAGTTAGCTCATTATCTCATCCTGGGATGAGAATACTTTTCTTACAGTTTATTGTGCGAAAATGATAAAAATCGAATAAGAACATGATCACTACATTAATCCTGACAGTAGTGTAACTTATAGTTACAGAATGGTTTACTATCTGAAATTGGGAAAGGAGCGTTTGTGTACTCAACACCCTCATCTTGAAACCAGCTGCAGAATGACTTAAAGCTCAAGGAGCTGGTGTCTTTGAATGTTTTTAAATCTTAAATAAGGACATGGAGGCCGGTTCCATAAGATGCCAGTGTTTTAGCTCGATTGTATGAATAGTAGTTTCCTGGAATGTGATTTTAATCTATCATCTTATATTTTTTGACTGTACTTTGTCTGATTCTTGTCTGTTACTTTGTGATTTTGCTGCTGCCTGTCTTGTCTGGGTCTCCCTTGAAAAAGAGGTTTTTAATCTCAATGGGACCAACCTGGTTAAATAAAGGTTAAATTAAATAAAAAAATAAATCTAGTTAAAGTCTCTACATTCATCCCCCTAAAACTGAAGCATGTCATTTTTAAAACTTTTGCGTCTTGAACCAGTGGGGTGATGTATAACCTGTCAAAGGGTCTGTGTCACCACTGCTCATGAGTTAAGACAAGAATTAATTTTCTCAGAAAGTGACTAAATCTGGTCGAGGGTGTCCACCTGCACCAGATCGCTGGCCTTGAAGTGATCTCTGTACTGAAGAGCTTTGTCCTGTCTGTCATCACACTCAACAACATACCCTGGTAGTTGTGTGTGTATATATGTGGGATATGTGGGTAGATGAGAGCTGTATCTCTGCCATGCAGTGTGGGTGTTATGTATTCATGTTTTCAATGTATGTCCTGTACAGACTGAGGCAGCAAGTTCCCAAGTGAAAGGACAATAAAGGTCTGTCTGTCTCATATGGCCACAGTCATATTTAGGAGCCCATACACAGCAATGGTCTGTTGTGATGTCAGTAACAGAAAACATGGCGGCACCCTGGCGTCTTGTAGGTGATGTGATGTAGGCCAGGTGTCTCTTAAAGTTCATCTTCGTTCAGCTGTGAAAACTGAAGTTGCTTTCCTGATCTTTCCTTTCCTTTACCTGTTTTTTCTGCTCTCCTTGTCTTCAGGTGGATTTTGAGGTAACTATTCCAGGTGAGGGTAAGGACCGAATCTTCAAGGTGTCCATCCGTTGGCTGGCCAAAGTGTCATGGCGCCTGCTGCAGGAGACTCTGGTCAGCGGGCGACTGCAGGTCCCCCTCGACTCGGTTCAAGCCCTGGATGTGGCCATGCGCCACCTGGCCTCTATGAGGTTCTTGTTTTCTTTATTACACAGATGCATACGTAAATATGAGTCACAAAAAGATTCTACATTCATTTCTCTTGGATGCGTAGCGCAATGTTTTTGTCAAGTTCCTGTTTTCATTGTCATAATGACTGAGCAGTCAAACAAGGTGAACGGGGATGTTGCGTTCACTTACATCAGGCCATCACAGCTCCAGGGGTCAGAGTCGTCAAACAAAAGATACTTGTTAGCTGAGACCTGTGTGAAAGTGTCCACTAAACAATGCTGAGCAGAGGGAATAATGATAACTGGCTCCAGGACGTGACCTGGAAATGCTGGGAAAGAGATGCCACAGAAGAAGTCAGCTCAATGAAAACGTTCCTTATGTTTCTCCTCTCTCTGTTGAAACCTTTTGTAGAAGTTGCAGCATTGTTTTGCAAAAGTAGGAGTCACAGATGTCCAACATGAGACATCAGATTTACTGGACATGAAGTCATGCTGAGGTCATGCGTAAAATTCAGTCGAGTCATTGTGCACAGTCATCATTTTCTCCTCCTCCTCCCTCTAGGTACACTCCTGTTGGCCGTTCGTTTTTCTCCCCACCTGAGGGATACTACCACCCGCTGGGTGGGGGGAGGGAGGTCTGGTTTGGCTTCCATCAGTCTGTGCGCCCCGCCATGTGGAAGATGATGCTAAACATTGACGGTGAGTCATTGAGAACACACTCAGCAATGTCTGGAGTCAGTCAGTGATCTCACTGTGTTTCTTGACATTGTGTGACTGGACAGAAAAGATGGGACAAAAATGTTGAAAGTTCTTTGACCAAAGGGGTTTACTCAACGGTTTATAAAGATGACATCATAAATACTGGCTGCTCTGCTTTACTGGCTGCAACTTTACTCAGAAAACGTCTTAAAAAGTCTCATTAAGACTCATAAAGGTTGAGGACATCTTGCCTCCTTTTTTAACATTGTCTGCTTTACCCTGTTTGAACCCATTGCTGCTCTCTGTCTCCCTCTAGTGTCCGCCACGGCCTTCTACAAAGCCCAGCCTGTAATTGAGTTCATGTGTGAGGTTCTGGATATTCGCAATATTGACGAGCAGCCCAAGACTCTCACTGACTCGCAAAGGGTCCGCTTCACCAAGGAGATTAAAGGTGGGCTACTGCTGCGAGGTTTCCATCAACAACTTCTCCCTTCTACTTTGTAATAGTGAAGATTTCTGGGGCTTTTTTTTTAATTTTCTGCACATGGTTTTTAAATCTATTTGTGTCCATTTCTGCAAATGCTTGTTGGCATTCCCAGGCCTGAAGGTGGAGGTGACCCACTGTGGCCAAATGAAGAGGAAATATCGCGTATGCAACGTCACCAGACGACCTGCAAGCCACCAGACGTAAGTACAATGTGGCGTTGAATGACAACACATGACATTCATTTGGCAGATTCTTCCAAAACTGGTTTTCTGGGTATGAACCCCCCCTGGCTGTAAAAACAGCTGACCATAGAGATAGTTTTGTTTCTTGTTTTGACCAAATTGTTCCAGGAACTTTCGAGCCACAAGCAAAACTTTCAGGAAATAAACTGGAAACTAAAAAATCCCCTGAGCATTCCTGTTTGATTTTTCACCATATTTAAGGAACAGTGATGAGATGGTTTATAGCAGTGCCAGATCAAAAGAAAGAGGATGACATTACAAATGCATATTTCACATATGAGGAAACAAAAAGCTGTTTTTTGTGGATAGCAATGTTAAACTAGGTTGATAAATTTAAATGTTACTCAGCAGAACTAAATACTTGCCTGTTTCCACGCTCAATGTGTGTTATGTGGGTATTTTTGCTTGCGTTTAGTCTGTGTTCCCTACTATCTTCGTTTTTCCCATTCCCCACCTCTGTTTCTCACATTTCCCATGAGTCCACAAGACTAAATTTTCCAAAACCTCTCTCAAATTAACAAAATAAAAGCAACAGAGAACAAAACATGAAAAATTACTACATTAAAGTAGACAGATAATACAAACACAGGTCAAACCAAAGCTAGTCCAACACATGGGTCTTCAGCTGCTTTTCAAAAGTAGCCACAGTGACCACAGTCCAGCAGAAAACAGTTTAGAAGTTTAACAGGTTGTGCAAATAATCAAACCCTGAAAAAGAAGGGTTTTGATCTCCCATAGATGATCTGATTGATAAGCGTGTCTGAGTCAGAAACTAAAGCAAGAAGGCCAGCATTGACATGAAAGAGCAAGCGATAGAAACACAGGAAAGACAGGACAGAGTGTAGTCAGCTGGCAGCAAGAAGAAAGAACCCAGGTGCAATCACTTTCAGGCTCTAATCATTTTGAGAATGATTTTTTTTTATATCCGATTGTAAATGAATAAACATACTGAGAGCTGGACAGAGACTTTACAACCAATATGTCACACACCAATGTCTGTATAGTATTTGCATCCACGCAAAATGTTTGAGGACATACCGAATTATCATGCATTCATTTGTTCTTTATGTCATTTCCCAGGTTTCCCCTCCAGCTCGAAAGTGGGCAGACAGTAGAATGTACAGTGGCCCAGTACTTCAAGCAGAAGTACAACCTGCAGCTAAAATACCCCCACCTACCCTGTCTACAGGTGGGACAGGAGCAGAAACATACCTACCTGCCCCTGGAGGTGAGGAGTTTAACCGTCAAACAAAATCTATTTGGACTGTGTTGGACTTTCAAAAGAAGTATCCAGGATATGGTTACCTAATGTGTTCTTTGTATGAACTCACTCCAGGTATGTAACATTGTAGCAGGCCAGCGATGCATCAAGAAGCTGACAGATAATCAGACCTCCACTATGATCAAAGCCACAGCTCGCTCTGCGCCCGACAGACAAGAAGAGATCAGCAGGCTGGTGAGTTGTAGAGACAGCCTCAGAAGTGATGTAACCACATTGTGTAAGAATATGGCTCTTTGAATAATCGTATGTTTCATCCTTCACCTCCCACAGATGAAGAACGCTAACTTCAACCTGGACCCATACATCCAGGAGTTTGGGATCAAGGTGAAGGATGACATGGCTGAAGTGACGGGCAGGGTGCTTCCAGCTCCGATCCTGCAGTATGGAGGACGGGTAATGCATTTATGATAACAGAAATGTGTTTGAAAGGTTTTTTATGATGGTTGAATTTTCTCACACACACAGAACCTGACCTGATTTGGTTTAAATTATACTTTCTCCTCCACAGAACCGTGCCATAGCTACGCCCAACCAAGGTGTGTGGGACATGAGAGGGAAGCAATTTTATAACGGCATCGAGATCAAAGTGTGGGCAATCGCCTGCTTTGCCCCCCAGAAACAGTGCAGGGAGGAGGTGCTGAAGTAAGTACAAATGAATAGCTTGAGTTTAAAGTCATTTTTTTGAATTGAATTAAGTCATTTTCCCCAAATCACTTTTTGGCTGTTTTACATTTCTTGGTGGCGAGTCATCAATTTTACTTTGAATTTAAGATTAGACGGAGACGTTTTTATGAAGCCTGCAGGAACAGACAGATGGCACAAAACATGAGAGCACAAAAGCATGATATAGATATGGAATGAACAGACGCAAACTGCAGAAATATACTTTCCAAACTAAGACTTGGATGCAACCAATAGTGGCTGAAAGTAGAAGAATAAATTGCACCACATAATGAATTTAAGCTGGCACATGATATCAAACACAAAGCTACATTTAGCATCTCTCAAAGTCAGGGTGGAGATCAAACGCCAACAAAACAACAAAATTAAAAAAAACAATGATAATGTGATCCAGTGTCTATGCTGAATTTCTGATTTTACTCCACAGAAACTTTACAGACCAGCTGCGCAAGATCTCAAAGGATGCTGGGATGCCCATCCAGGGCCAGCCATGTTTCTGTAAATACGCCCAGGGAGCAGACAGCGTGGAGCCCATGTTCAGACACCTGAAGAACACCTACTCGGGGCTGCAGCTCATCATCGTCATTCTTCCAGGAAAAACTCCTGTCTATGGTAGAAAATGATTTCTTTGTGTTTTAAGTTGTACGCTGACTTTTAGCTCAGAATTATGACAAACTACTTCAACTACTACATCATCATACAGAAGCTTTTGAATAGGTATCTGAAAAGCGTCATGGTATTCTTCATGTTTCATTTCCTCACTGTCCTGTAGCTGAGGTAAAGCGCGTCGGAGACACCCTCTTAGGCATGGCCACGCAGTGTGTGCAGGTGAAGAACGTAGTGAAAACGTCACCTCAGACCCTCTCCAACCTCTGCCTCAAGATCAACGTCAAACTGGGAGGCATCAACAACATCCTGGTGCCTCATCAACGGTTAGACACAAGTTTGATATGGTTCCCTCTTTATACAAGTCTCTTTTTGTATTTGGTTTCCTTTTGCAACACTGTAATGTAGATTCATCAGTCTCAGTATTTCAGTCCATGATAATGAACAACCTCCCTCATAAGAGCCCTGCTCTGCCTTTATGCTGGATTATAATTTGCATGTCCTTCTCGTTTCATCCTCTCTCAGGTCAGCAGTGTTTCAGCAGCCAGTTATCTTCCTGGGAGCAGACGTCACGCACCCCCCTGCTGGAGATGGCAAGAAGCCCTCCATTACTGCTGTAAGACTCAGACATAACACCTTCATTAAATGACACCTTGAGCGCAAGTTCAAGAAATGGAAATGAATGTACACTTACTGTGGATTCAGGGTGAGCAGCAGGTTAAGATCATGCGTGGGCAGGAGAACACTGGAGTGCTTGTGGTTCTAGTTGGAGGACATTTCTCTGTTAACTCATCTTCCTTTGCTGACTAAATATTCCCCTGATTAATAAAAGATGGTCCAGGAAAAGTGATCATTGAAATTTAATTACTTACTTCACCAAAGTCAGGGTTTTTGGTTTAGATTTTCCACCCTGACTAGTTAATGAATTCATACATTTAACATTTAGTATCATTACAGTGAGGCCAATTCTGTTAACAGCCCTAATACTGCAGCTCTGTGTCAGCCTGGATGCACAGATGGCTAAAAGTGGATCAAAACTACATCAGGGGAATAGCCACCTTTTTTGAGGCATGAATTTCTTCCAACACAGCCATTTTTCTTCCTGTCAAAGAGGCACAAAGTTTTTAGTCATCTGTTCATGAGTTTTTAGTTTTGCAAAGAGAAAACTGAAGTTAGCCTAAGCTTCCATATAATCACTGCTGCTAAGTCAAGATGCTAAATTTGAAGGAGCACTCCTTTCTAGGCAAATCAGACAACAACAGAGACATGTAGATAATGCAGATAACCTGAAGTCACTGAAAAACAAACGCACACTGGTTGTAGTTGCTTGGTTGCAGGCACCAGGTCATAGTGTTCAGCTTTACAACCAATAAATTAAGAATCAGGATCTATAAATAGTATGTTTGAAGCTTTAGTTCCCTTAATGTGTCATAAAATTCAGCAAATATCTGAGTGTATTTTTTAGTTCTCTAACAACATGAAAGCACAACAGAGATGAAAAACATTACGTTTGTGCGATGGATGAAAGGGATCCATTTGCTTTGGTTTTAGCAGGAGAAGAGCATTCATAATTAATTCTGACACTTTCATTAAAACCATGGCATCATAAGCTGCAGGTTTATTTACAGCTTCGGTAACTATTGTGTAATCTCTAGCATTTCAGAGCACTTATCAAACCCTTTGGATCTCCATAGTGTTCCTTCCACACCATTTCTTTTCTGTTGCGTTGAATAATAACTGTCGACACACACCCAGATGGTTTGAAAGCCCGTGTAATGAGAAACGTCTGCTCACAAGCTGACTGGTCGATTCAACTCGGAAACACAACAAATAAAGCTGAAAGAAAAAAATAAAGAGTGAGAAAGGAGTCTGCTGGGGAAAGAGGGAAACAAATGGCTCATCACTGACTCACGTTCATGGAGGAAATGACGTCAGCCTCTCATCCGCCCTTGACCTCAGCCCGCCTGTGGTTGGCTGTGTTGTTGCCTAGCAATTATGACAAACTCTTGAGTCACACACAGGGAGGATAAGAGAGGACAGTGGGTTCGTCTCAGATCCTCTAGTGCAAGAAGAAAAGCAGTGAAAAATGAGGGTTGTTTTGCAGTGGGAGTATTTGGGGGGAGAAAAATAAAAAGATGGATGTTGAGCTTCCTGTAGTTCTCCATCATCACCTCTAGGGGATGCTAAAGTACTTGTATACTCAAGAGGAGGATTAGCTCATAACAGGGATGACAAACAAGACCACAGATCATTTAAAGTATTTTTCTTAGTGAACAGAACGTTATCATTTTTCAATATCTGTACAACAGATTAGTCTGAATGAGGAACAATTGTCCTGGCAGATGGCTTTCTTTGAAAAATAAGGCTACATTAATTCATATGCAAACACAAAATGATGCCAGGTAGATAGAGACATAATTTATTAACATCATTTCTTAGTTTCTTTGGTCTTTATGAAATACAACAGCTCACTTGTTTCATTCACGGCACCCCCTCAAATTAAGCCTCCCCTCTGCCTTCTTCCAGGTGGTAGGCAGTATGGATGCTCACCCCAGCAGATACTGTGCCACAGTGCGAGTCCAAAGACCCCGGCAAGAGATCATTGAAGATCTGTCTTACATGGTGCGTGAACTGCTCATTCAGTTCTACAAATCCACACGCTTCAAACCCACCAGGATCATCTTCTACAGAGATGGAGTTCCTGAGGGACAGCTTCCACAGGTATTGTTGGGAAACTTATCAGAGCTTTATATTACACTAAAATCCACTGACAATGAGTATAATTAAACAACATCCCTTCGCGTAGATTCTCCACTATGAGCTCCTCGCCATCAGAGACGCATGCATCAAGTTGGAGAAAGACTATCAGCCAGGGATCACCTACATTGTGGTGCAGAAACGCCACCACACGCGCCTCTTCTGTGCTGACAAGTCAGAGAGGGTGAGTTTCTTTAATCGAATACTTTTTCAAAAACATCTCAAATTATTTGTAATTTGGTTATATTTTATAACCTTGTGTGTTTTTTGTTTGACAGATTGGGAAAAGTGGGAATATTCCAGCAGGGACAACAGTGGACACCAGCATCACTCATCCCTTTGAGTTTGACTTCTACCTGTGCAGCCATGCAGGCATACAGGTCAGCTTTTGAACACCTTGAATATGTCACTGTCAGTTGTTCACATTACATTTGGTTGTCCTTGCTGTATTGTATTTGTGTTTTTCATTCGTTTCCAGGGTACCAGCCGGCCGTCTCATTACTACGTCTTATGGGACGACAATCGTTTCACGGCTGACGAGTTGCAGATTCTAACCTACCAGTTGTGCCACACTTACGTGCGTTGTACCCGCTCAGTCTCCATCCCTGCGCCAGCCTACTATGCTCGTCTTGTGGCCTTCCGTGCCCGGTACCATCTTGTGGACAAAGAACACGACAGGTTAGTGTAATGCTCAAATGTGGTCTTAAAATAATCAAAAGTTGGTCTTTTCTTAGAAACATTGAAAATTTATTTCACTTGATCTAAAGAGCAACATTCTTTTGCAGCATAGCCTGTAAATAACAGGTATCAGGTATCACAGCAAGAAGAAAAATTGGACATTAATCATAAGCTTCTGAATCTTGCTCCTTTTTCATAATAAACATAGGTCTTGATAACAAAACATCTTTACAGATTTATCCAGAATTCTCTAATTTTCCCTGTGCAGAGCCTGAGCGTAACCTGCTTTGAACTGACAGCAGTGTGCCATGCTTGCTGTTTGTATTTATTTTGAAGGCTCAGATACGATTGAAAACACAAGAAGACAGCCTCCAGCTAATGTAACAGCTAATGTAGCTCAGTTTGGATCAGTGCTTTGTTGCCATTTGTCATCTTAATAAGGCTGTCTGCATCTTGATAGCAGTGAGGTCTGGAACTCCGATGCAATTTTCCAAATTTAGAAAATTAGCATTACCTGTGTAATCAGGATGTGCTACTGGAGACTTCTTTCAGAAAATCACATATGAACTGTCTTACATTTTTGTGCCCTGTCTTGTCTTTGCAGTGGAGAGGGCAGTCACGTGTCTGGTCAGAGTAATGGTCGGGACCCTCAGGCACTGGCCAAAGCTGTCCAGATTCACCACGACACCCTGAGGACCATGTACTTCGCCTGAGCTCCACCAACCATCGCCACCATCGATCCTTCCCACCTCATTTCTACCTGAGTGGGGCCACGGCCCACCACCACCACCACCTCATCCCCATCCCTTATCCCCAATGACTGCCCACCACACATCCTCCACAGGCCTGTCAGTCATTGACCCAAATCCAAGAAATGTAAGGCCCTTCACCTGTAAAACACAGGCAGACTCTACAGCCTCATGCACTCAAAAGGTTATGAATATTATTATTATTATTATTTTCATTTTATTGTTTTTACTTTACCAGGAGTATTGCTCTTTTTACGTTGACTTTTTAAAACTTGGGTATTATTATGTAATTGTATTGTAAGCTACCTTCACACTCCTGTGTATGTAAGTATGCAATACGGATGGGAGGAAACAGGCGAAAAAAAGAAAAAAAAAACACAAAAAACTTTTTTAACTGCCACCACGATGCTGCCTCTTCACCCATCCGAATGCCGGATGCCAGTGTTTCAAGCCCTTGAGTATGGGGGTCCTCCAGAGGGTGGTACTGGGCACGCACACTTACATGTATCATTTTGACGTTGTCATGAACTACATTCATGTTTTTAATGTTTTTGAATAATGTTATTTTTTTAAACAGCCTTGAGGAGTCTGAGGTATGGTACATTAGCACTTAGTGTTAGCATTGTAGGTGCCACCAGTCCTGCACATAAGAGTTTGTTAGTACATTCTGGTCTTTATATTAGCAGAGACAGAAAGAGCAGGTGTAGCATATCGTAGATACAGGAGAGAAGTCCTGCCGCACTCTCTGTGCTGGTTGGCCAGTCCCTTAGAGATTTAGCCTATAGTGGCAAGCTTAGCATAACAATAGAGGGACCATTTGCATAGAGTGTATCAAATATACTTGCACCCCATGCACCTAAACCAGCATTATTAACCAGCCAAAAGTGATGCCAACCAATGGAAAAGGGGCACTTAAACAGGAAGATAATCTTTTATTTCTGTATTGTCGCTCTTTGGGGATTTATAAGGCACTTTTTTATTTACTTATTGATTTATTTTCTTCCTCCAAAATGGCGAGAATTTTCTGTCATGAGGCTACACACAGCTTATTTTGAAGTTTTCACATCAACACTTGCATAGATTTCAGAACACAGAGGTAACTAAGGCAATAGGCAAGGTCAACAAACCTCTGTAGATTTGAATGCAGGCAAATAAAAGTCTGTGATCACTTAAGTGCTGCAAAGCTGAACTTGCATTCAGCTAATTGACCTTGCTCCAACCATTCTGCACATTCCAACATATGTCAGCCGAGTTGACGCCACATTGTGCACTCTAAACTTCCACCCCACGCACTTCTTCTTTGCTTACCTACCTATCCACACCTGGACACCTTTATACAAAGCTCTTCTCCCTGCAGGCATTTACAACTCCTGACCTGGAAAGCAGAAGCACACTCACACACACCTCTGCCCTCTCAGTCTCTTTCTCAGCATGTAGAGACCTCTTCTAATGCACTTGTCCCCCAATTTCTCTCCAAGCCAAACACTTATCATCCTCTTCATCCTCACCTTCTATCCTGTCTGTTCTGACTTTTAACATCACAAACCTACAGCATCCCGAGCTCCAATCCCCTAACTTGTGTTAGCCAATCCCCATTGGTGCTCTGTGTGCATGGGCGGCACAGATAGGGGATTGCTACATTGGACAGGGTGGGCCACTATAACTACTACTTAACATGCCCTGCCTTTACATTAAGTCACTTTCTGGATTTATGAAAAATAATGCATGTAATTATTTTTATGACTGGATATTCTGAGCCACCTTACTTTGGTTTTCTTAGAGGTAGGAGCCTCGCGCTCACCACTGCCTGTCAGTCGTTTTGCCTCGATTGTGTAATGGTTATGAAAACTGCTTTTTTCTTTGTCATTATTATTAATATTATTATGAATATTGTGACTAGTGTCAGAGTGTATCCTCAAGAGGGCACTGTGGAGACTGTCTCAAAATTCCACCTCAGTTGCCCTTAAAGCGCCTCAAATCTCGTCTGATGGTCAGAGCCCCTTTGAGCTTAAAGGGATCAAAAGATAAGAGATCAGATGAGTTTGATTTTTAAATCATGTTTATTAACTTGCATAATCGATATGCCTTTGTACACCGTTTTACTGATCCTTCATTGTGTCCAAGGTGATTTGTATATATAAATATATGATATTAACCTGTTATGTATTTTGGCTCACCAGTTGCCGGGCCTTTCACAGTTGGGGTCAGTGTTGTATCCCTCATTCTGTGCTTAAAAAAAGAAGAAAAAAAATCAGTCTGGGGGGCATTTCCCAGCACCACTGAATCCAGATGCAGTTCTTCATTCACTGAAGCCACAAAGCACCTTGCAATTGGGGGAGACGAAATGACAGTCACCCTGAAAAATGCATCATGTGGACACTGGAGAGTCCACCCCTCTCCACACAGCCTCACTGTCTGACTAAGCAATATTGAAGCCACTGATCAAGAACAGTCCTTGTCATAGCACTTCCCAATAGATTTGAATGAAAGGACATGGAAGCATATTATTTTGGCTCTGTATGTGATAGTATGGGAACTCTGTTGGGGTGGGTTATTTTTTAAAGAAAATAAAATTGTTTTTTATTAAACCTGTTGTTTATGTACTTTCTTTCAACTTTCAGACTGTTTGTGATGTTAGTTTAGCATTTAAAATCAAAACAAAACGAAGCAGAATTTTTTTTTTAAATACCACTTTTACTTATTCAAGTGAAGTGGAAAGTGAAAATCTGTCTCCATTATTAATAAATAAGTAATAGTTCATTCAGCTTTTTTTAATATGACAACAGAAAGCTCTTCCTGGAGATTTTCTAAAATTCTATAACTTTGATGTGCTATTATACAATTTATTTTAACCTAATGTCGTTACCTAGTTATACTCATTAGATATAAAACATCCATTTGAACTTTATAAATACATGTATCTTATACTGAAGGACATTCAAGTATTTATACACTCACACATACACAAATGTACAAATACATATGATACAAAGACAAAACATACATTTAAGATGGAGATCCAACTGTAGCTTAACGAAAGTTAAATTCACATATTCTAATGCAAGATAAACTGATTTACTACCTTAACTATGGATGTATTGATGGTGTTGCAAACGTAGGGTTACCTTCGTGTGAAGGCGGAGTTGGTTCTTCTGACGTCTGCTGACACAGAGCCCACCTCTTCCTGTCGGTGTCAGAAAGGCAACTTCACCATATTTAGCTGGCTCGCCGAAGCCCAGCACAGTTGATCTGTCAACCAGACTGAAAAACTTGACACTTGTCGGCGGATACTTGGCGGTGCTGACAGCTTTATATTCGCACCGGGATACAAACTACAGAAGACGACGTCGCTGGGATATGATGCTTAGGACACGGGGCCGCGTCTACGGCTGTTTTTGACAGGATAGAAGTAACCGTCGTCTGTCAGGATTCCAACTATCTAACAGCCGTGCTAGCCCGATAGCTAATTATTGGAGCCACTGCCTTATCGAAAATACGAATTTATGTCGTCTTTATTAAAGACTGTCTGTCATCAGGTGTTCATTGAGGCTCAGTGACTGCGCTGCTATGATATCCTGACAGCTCCTGCCGTCTGTTCCCCTTACTTTTCTAAGCCTTGCTAGCGAGCTAACTTGGCTAACTAGCAGGTTTTCACTACCGTAGAGCAACCAGTAGCTTTCTCCGTGGCAGTGAAATCCTATTGGATACGTACACCGTGAGCCAAACTACGGTGTGCGGGGTCACCGAGGATCCCCGACCGGTGTAACGACCCCACTGAAAGACCCTCTTTTAACAGCCTGCAAATAGAGGAGCTAAAGGAGACCAAGGCGCTTGGCTACTCAGCGGTGCAGAGGCGGCGCACTGCCGGAGGAGACACCGGGTTGAACGGAGGAAGAGTCCCTAACGTTTGACAACTGTGATCCGGGAAGTGAACCGGGCAGAGACCTCATGAATGGAAATCGGAACTACAGGTAAACTGATCCGTTTCATGTCTGTATATTTACTTGTTGACAATGGATGCATTCGCAAGAGTTGCGCTTCAAGATTCCATTACCTATTGAGATGAAACACCGAAATGGGTTTACCTGTACCTGGTGGTATGTGGTGTACAGTTTTGACCAGACAGTCCGTTATCTATTTTGCTATTTTCCTGGTATATATTGTTGTTTAACAACTCAATTACATTTTGGTTCATATGGAATTAAATGCCTATTAACCAAAACCAGTCTTGTAATCATCATCCCATGAGCACGCATTCACGTGGTGTCGTAATTCTCTGAAATGGGGTTTCCATTTGTACAAATACTTCTGAAGGCTACCTCAAAAACGTAACAACTCGGAAAATACTTGTGTCCGACTTGACGAGTTATTCTCTTAATGTGTTATTTGAAAGAAACACTGGATAGCACAACTTTTGTCTCCACGTTCCCTTTTCCAGTAGAAATATTGTTTACCTCATTTGTCAGTTGTAGTAAAGTAACACATTGACACATGTTTCTGTCAATATAGGATAACGTATTTCAGTTCTAGTCAACATAAAATGATACTCCACTTTTTGTTCTGACGTCGAATCTCGTGAACACGGCAAAGTCGAAAGAATCGACTCCTCACCTTGAAAAGTCCGAGAATCCGAGGTGCACGTCAATGCCTCATGGACCCAAAGACTCCTGTCAGCCTGCTCCTCTCTTATTTTGCCTCAGCATGAATAAGGATGAAATATAAAACTAAATAACACACTCAATCATGAATAAACGAGTGATTCTTGATGTTGAAAGTTTAGGCAGGCTGAATCATTTTGTGGTTCTTCAGTTTTAATTTTATGTCAGTGACTGTAACCTTCATCATCAGCAAGGTGTAGAATGAGTGGTGTAAAACAAGATGTGTTAACCTCAAACCTTGCTGCTTTAGAAACCATGACACATGGTTTTTGTGTTCTTTCAGGGACCCAGTTTTTATGTCACCCACTGACCCCTGACTGACCTTAATATATTGAACAGTGGCACTCTTCCAGGGAACATTCAGTGGGATACTCTTGGTTTGTTTGTGCATCAATAATAATGTGCATCAGGCTCTGTAGTTGTATCAGTTGGAGTTAAATTTTCATCCCATGCCATGGCCAGTTAAATGTTATTTTATAGTCATAGTGTTAGTTTAACAGACCACTCTGCCTCGCATTGTCTAACAGAAGCCTTCCACTTATTGTGACCATAAACTGAATGCAGGGCTCTCCTGATCAGCCAGTGACACTTGATACAGGAGGAGATCCTTCTCTGCTGCCTGCTATCGCAGTAACATCCCTTCTCTTTTCAATAGGGACACCTACCAACAGCTGTGGCATTTTGGAACTTGAGGTGTTTTCCCAGTAATCACTTTATCAGTTATGCAGCAGGTGTGCCTGCTAACCTCACATTGTAGTATTCAGTAGTTTGATAGCAGTTTTGTTCACATCTTATTTTGAGTATCACTCAGAAAGATCCTGTCTTTGTTAATCCTTCTGTATGTCAACACTTTTTTTGCAGAGCTGCTGATGGGCATGTCCTCACTACAGACTTATTAGTTTGTGTGTCGCTGTGCACGTGGCATGAAATGTGCAGCCCATGTGTGTAAATCTGAGATCAGCACAGGATCGCCTGTATTTGATTGGACAGACAAGTTACCGATCACAGCTGAACAGGCTGAAAATTGTACGATTAATGTCATCAGTAGATCTGCCATTGCGAAGATATCCAGGAATTTTTAGTTTAACTGTGTTTCTGTCTGTAAGTTAAACTTTGACCACGTTAGAAGAGATTAATGTGGTTGTAAAATATCTTGAATATTGTTTGTGTGTTGGCTCAGAATCCTCCCAGAAAGTCCCATCCTTGAATAATTAAGATGGGACTGGCTATCAGTCAGTGGTCCGGAGACGCTCACAAACGGACTCACTCACCTCCCTGTCAGAGTTTAGGAGCAGCAGTGTGTGGCATGGAAACCACGGCTCTGGAGAGCTTAGCACCAGGGATATAATGAGTGCAAGGCTTTGGAGCCTAGAGCAAATCAAATCCATTTTGATGCGTTAACCCTGAGGTATGCTCACAAACAGCTTGTCACCTCGAATTGATGTGATGTTATAATACGGCCATCCTGCAAAGCCAGAAGTAGTCACGAATTTCAAATTGTGGCTGTAATCTTGTTTACCTCACCTCTTTTTCTGAAAACCCACACAACCTGAAATAGAAAGCTTCATTTTCCCTTCTGTTTATTTTTTATAACATAAACACAGAATGCATGGTTTCAGTGGAAGTAAGGCAAACCTTTTAAAGGAATCATTGACATTCAGGATACTGCGTTTATTCGCTTTCTTGCTGAGAGTTGAAAGGAAAGATCAATACTGCTCTTATATCATACCTTTTTAATGTTAGGCTTCTGCATGTGGCTGGTTGGCTTTATTAAAGAAAAGATGCTTTGATGTGATACTTTACTGAATATCATCAAACAAATGTTCAGAATTTCCAATATGGCTCGACATTTGGCTTCAGGGCTCTGTATAAAAAAAAAGTATGTGACATCATGGAGGCTACGTCCATATTTCATACTATCTTTATCTCCAGAAGTCATCTACATCACATGGCATATGTCATGGTTCTTTCAGACGCTGCTGCCATCATTTTGTGTGGATGCAAGTGGGAAAAAAAAGCAGCTCTGAAGTTGGAGAATCAGCTCATGGCTCTGTTTTCACCGCCCAAAAGTGTGCAGTCGACCGATCCAAATTTCTAACATGCCTGAAATTCATTTGACCAGTCAGGAGCAGCTGATCAGGTTATGATTGCTCTTGTGCCCCCTGAACACTGCAGGGCAAATGATGCGCAGTGAGGCTGAAATCCAACCAGACTTTAAAATCAGTTGTGAAAATTGCAACTCATGTTAGAATCTGCTCAATCCTCACAGCTCATGCCTGGATGATTCTGATCTTCTGATTCTGGAGAAAGCTACATCAATAAATCCCCCTGTAGCAGTGGTAATAATTATTCCAGTAAACATAGCTTTCATAATTAGAATTGATGCTTACTGGAAGACAATGTGATGTCCGGGGCCTTCCCAACCCTCCACCTGTCACACCACACTTGGTAAGCAGGTGGGATCTGAGTTGGCTGGAGATGACTCACATTTATACACAATACACAAGAGACAGGGTGCTAGTTTCACTGAGTGGGTTTTAAGGACAGGCGCTGGCTTTCTGTCGCTTGTGACACTGACGTCTTATTCTCCGTCCACTCCTTCTCCCTGTGTCTTTCTCACACTCCCATTTTTCCCGCTCTTTTTTGATTCACAGACACTCACCACCGCCACCGCCCCCTCTCCCCTTCCTTGGTTACGGCTTCTGTTTCACTCTTCGAGCCTCAGTGGGAAACTCAGCCTCTCCTGTCACTGGCCTTGTGAGCTGGTTTCTCTGTAGACTTTGCACTGACAGTGGGGTCTGCTTTGAGGGAGGGCTTAAGACTTGATTTGCAGTCTGCCTCTAACGCTCGGTTCATTCAAGCCGCTCAATTACAATAGACAACCCCCATCACAACCCCAGCCACCCATAAGGCTGACCATGTGTGTATTGTTGTGGGTTTCTATGGGGAACGTAGTTTGCCGTTGCTCCTTAGGCTTTGTATCTCGATGAGATTTCCCTTTAGCCTTATATTGACTGAGAAAATTTCAAAACCTATCAGACAACCCCTTCTTTAACTTTATTATCATGCTTTTGTCACAGGATGATGTGCTTTGATTAAGATCTGTCCACAGCAGCACATTTTAAATCATGGATTATGAACAGGCAAATATTTACAAGTGAGACAATTTCAGTATCACAGATAAAGTCGTCACTGAGCCTTTAGCCAAACAGACACTGCTTTTCCTAAAACCATCACATTTTTTTATCTTTTTTTTTTTTAACTGCATGGCTGTTTTCCAAACCGCCTGCTACACCAGTAGTGCCTACTGTTTTGGCCAGAAATTCAGTATGTAATAGCCAGTATGCAACAACTTGCAAAATATGTAGTATGCCAAAAATCCTATAATTTCTCAGTATGTAATGGACCAGTCCACCTGGCATACTGCTTCCCACAATGCACTAACGCTGTTTGTCTATGCGGGTGGTAGGTTTTGTTGAATTTCCGCCATCTACAGGAATGAGTCGGCATTACAAGTACAATACAACAACACTAATGTTAGACGGTTCGTGAGACAAAAGTAAAGTGATTAGGGATGCTCCAAAATGAAAATTTTGGCTGATACCGATATCTGATGTTGATTTGCTGTTATGGTCGATAACAGATATTTACCCATATCAGTACTGGGAAAAACAACGACAACAACAACAAAAAAAACAATCTAAGATGATTTGCCGAGGTAGTTCAGAGCGAAAAAGTGGCGCGATCTTGAGAAAAGACGACCATGGAGAGGATTAACAGATAAGGAGAGACAAAAAAGAAGAGAGTCCACTCTTCTTGGGTAGTTTTAGTGTTTACATAGCTGGACTGTAAGAGTAAACAGACTGGCCTGTTTATTTTTTATAGTTTTAGTCTATATTTTGCATTTTGCTGTGAAAAACAGTGTTGTTTAATAAACCCTGTTATGAGAGAGATTGTTTTGGTATTTATTTGGGATACATTATGCTTTTGAAATAACTGAACAACAGAAAAATAATCATTAGACTAATTGTCCAATTAATCGTTAGATTAGTCGACTAATCGATAAAATAATCGCCCGATTAATCTTTTTAAAAATAATCGTTTACCCCCAGCCCTAATAGCCATAGAAACCAATATTATTTGGGTCTCAAAAGATCATTCAAGATGCTCTGAAAATGGCCGGCAGCTAATGAGTAAATATCTTCCCACTTTTACACATCATCCGATGCCGATATGTTAAGAAAATAACCAACATCGGCTGATGGGATAGTAATACTGATACATCATGCATCCCTAGAAGTTGTGCGAAAGAAACACAAATAAATCTTGTTACTTCATTTACCCATTTAAACTACTAATTCACTTTTTAAACTATTTGTAGATTATATAGAAGTTGTTTTTCCACCAGCTGTAAAAATAGAAAATCCCTTCCAGGTTCATTTTCAGTAAATAATATAGTTTTTGGTGCAACAATAAAATCAAATATGATGATTCTGCTGTTGATATGATCGACAAAATAACTAAAATGCCAAAATCTATCCAAAGTTTGGGTTGAACATTTATGATAAAAGCAAAAAAAAAAATCAACCACCTGTGGCTCCATTTTCAGAAACTGAAAACCAGAGTAGTATACTACAAAACAGACCCAACAGAACAGTCACACTACATACTTTGTTCACATGTAGTATGTAGTAGGCGGTTGGGAAAACAGCCCATGTTTTTAAATCCTCCGGCGCTGTCTGAAGTGTTGCTGCGTGTTGCATGTTGATGCTCTAGACTGAGAGGCTGCTCCTCTGGCTGACACATGCTGCTGTCATAGCGTGGGACCGACACAGAAGCTCCTGCAAGTGGGCTGGGTAGACAGAAGGAAAAGTTGAGGGATGGAGTGTGTGTATGTGTGTGTGGTTTGGGAAAGGGTGCATAAAGAGGAGTGTGAGGAGGAAGGCTGGAGGTTGTGATGTGTCACAGAGATTAGAAGCCAGAGCAGCCAAGACCACATGTCTTTCCCTCCACCTCCTCCTCCTGGTCCTGCCTTGTTGTACCAGAGATCTGTGTTTGGGGGAACTGCAAGGGGCTCATTTTGGGGGGGAGGTTATGAACAGGAAGTGAGGGAATGGGAAGGAGAAGTTTCTGTGTTTTGTGGGGGGCTCACTACAGGATAGAGAAGTCTGTATGTTTATCAGGAGTAGAAAAAGATTACATTTATTTCTTTACAACTAAAAGACAAAGAGAAAATCTTAAGTGATGTTCTTTTCAACATAACTGCCTAAATTTACTTTATTTTTTTCTACATTTATTGAATGATAGAATGTTGGGGATAAACGTTTTAGCAGTAAGAAACAGAAAGCAGATAGAAACCTTTTTCGAGGCTTGCGAGTGAGCAGGTGAGTGGCTTCCCCTGTCCCTCCAATGAGCACAGCATTTTATTTTTCTTGCCAGACAAGACGTGGGTCCCATTCTCCTGCTAAAATAATCCTGGAAATAATCACATTTTATCTCCTATTGTTTTATTCTGTATCCTGTAATCTTGATTTATACTGCACCGCTATGATATTGCACATATTTCTCTCTAAGGTAGGCAGAGAGCAGCGAAGACGGACAGTTTCAGAAGTAAATTACGTGTATTACCTTGTTTTGCTTCAAATTAATTTATTAGCGTGCGAGTAAACTCTCAGAGTGACAGTCATCCTGCTTGAGTCAACAGTAAAAGTCAACAAACCCCCTGGCCCCCGTCCACTGTTCCACTGGCAACAGCGTGAGGACAGAAGGCTCCATTTAACCCGCTTAAGTTGAATCTCCAAGTCAGTTCAACAGTCATACTTTGTAAGTGTGTGTATGAATACATATGTGTGTTTATCCATCCCTCACGTACTTGTCAGGTCGTCCAAATTGCCCCCCCACCCCTCACCCTCACTCTTCTCCTCTGCTGCAGCTGAAAACATTTCTCTATCTCGCTGTTATCCGCTCTGTCACTGTGCCTCAGGTTTGTCCTGAGGGGAATTCAGCATTTCTTCATGATGTTGTGACTGACCAGGCACTCATCGGCCTGTCAGCGAGCGGCTGCCTGCTGGTGTTTATCTTTGGCAGAGAGGAGCTTTGACTCCCGTGGGCTCCATGTGCAGAACCCTTAAGGTTGAGATGAGGATGGTGGAGGTGGAGCCTGAATGAGCGTGATGTGTGTCAATCCCTCTACGCCAACTGCCACTCTGTGTGTGTGAGCGGGTGTGTGTGTTTCTACGCACTGCCCGCTGTGACTGACGCCATTGTGCCCTGCCGCTGAGCACTCGCCCTGTTCCCACAGCTCAGGCCTCTCTGGATTAGAAACACAACAGCTGTATTGTGTGTGTGTGCGTGTGCTGGTGTGTGGGCCTGTGTATGCGTGGCCACTTGTACGTTTGTGTACTCTGAAGGTGGAGAGGGGGATGTGGCTGAGGAGGCTAGCACTGGGGACTCTATGTCAGGACTGCTCCTCACTATCCAGTAACTCTGGCTGCGGGCCAGCTGTGTGCAGTGTGACCGCGCTCTGTTCAAGAGCAGCAGAATGAGTTCACGTGAGCTGGGAAATTCCTCCAAGATATTCATAGAAAGGCAGCACAGTTGTTGTTGTTGTTTTTGTGCTGTGTATTATTCATCTATCTGTTCTATTAAAACATTCCCATTACGGGTGGAAGAAAAAATTAAAACACAATATATCAGGATTTATTGTTTGACAATATCAAAATCGGGATTCTTTTTCAAAAAATTTTTGTTTCAAATTCAAATTCTTAATTTCAGTTTTTGTTTATAAACTGGATTAGAAAAAAGTTACCACTTTTCTCCAGCAGATTATGAAATGTTTCTCTCTGACTCATGTGATGTGCATTTTATGGGAAAATATGGCTCCTGATTCAGTCTGTAGACATTGTCATCATTATTTGACTGTTTCACATGGTTTGGTGTTAAAAAAGCAAACTAAAAATCGCAAAAATCATAAATATTGAAGAATTCCAATTTAAACCAAATCTGCACCCCAAAAATCGTGACAGCCCCAGCCCTAATGCCATGTATTGCTGGTTCATTACTTGCTTAATTGCATGGTGGCCCTGAAGGGCAACTAATGGCTACAAAAATTGAGTATGCAACAACAACAATAACAAAGAAGACTTGAAAGAATGATGTAGGTGTGACAAAAAGTTTGGAAATACAACAAAAAAGAAACACAAAAACAAAGAGGTAACTCTCAAATAGAAACCAAACGTTGAAGGAAGGTACCAGCAGGCATCTCGGACTGATGTTGGTTAGATGAGCTCTGTGTTCCTCTTTTTGGCGAAAGGAAAACTTTTTTTCCCTGTTAATTTTTTTTTGTGTGTGTTCTTTTAATGCCACATCCTTGTTTTTAAGTTTTTTTGGGGGCTTTTATGCCTTTGATTAGAGAGGGGAGGACAGTAACACCAGAAATCAGGGCAAGAGTGGGGAGCGACATAAGGGAAAGAGGCCACAGGCTGGTATCGAACCCTAGCAGCCTGAACAAGGACGACCCTCATTGTGCGAAATCTAGACCGCTAGGCCACCTGCGCTCCTGTCACGTCCTTTTTTATAATTTTAGTTGTTGTGTTCTTTTTCCTTCTTTTTGTGTTTTTTTTTAATGGTTTTTGCAACAAGTTTTTTTTTTTAATATCCTGCTCTCTTTTCTTGTTCTTTGTTGTTATCCAGTTTTGCCCTTCAGGGCCACCGTACAATTGTGTTTCATTTTTACAATCAATCAAATCAATTCAACTACTGTGCTTGCACTCTAAATATCTCTTTTGGATACAATTCGCATAAATGTCATGTAATTCTGCTTAAATAAGTTATTGGCTCTTTATTTTTTAAGGATCTGTGTGCTCTGTTTCTATACTAAAAAACTAAGCAGTTCTGCATGTTCTGTGCTCAGGTCCCTAAGCCCAGAAACAACTCTAGTGTTGGCTTTTTGTGTCAATGCTCATAAAGCTCCCAGTTCAACATCATTCAACTTTTTGTTACTATCAAGCACCAGAATGTCAACCATGAACAGAAGAGGTAAATACAGAGGAGAAACTAACTTCACTGAAGGGCAAAATTTCAAGGTTAGATGCTGCTGTTGAAACAAATTATTTTCCATGAACTATTTTATGGTGCTAACACGGCATTTTAAAACAAATTAAAACACACCAAGCTGCAGGACACGTTTCATACGTAGCAACAGAAACACTTGGGTAGTGAGATTTCAGGCATTACTAGCCCAATGCTGCCAGTGGACACAGGCCCTAAAGGTTTCAAGTCATGTATCATTACTGGATTATAGCTGCATATGAATCAAAACAAACATAGTCATGAAAAACTTTCAATAAAAATAAACTGTAATGGGAGTTTTCCAGCCTTAATTATTATGTAAATGCATCTCCTCTCTGTTTTGAAGATTGACATTTCACTAAATAATAAATTTGCCAGCAGCTCTTCACATTGACTTGAATAAAACTGATCTGCCAACAGCAAGTGGTAAAATATGTCCTCAAGTGGGGTTGCCAGAAAGAGGCACAGACGACCCGCAAAACCAGCTCCGTGCACAAACAGCAAACTGATGCTGTGTGTTCAGCCAGAATTTAGCAAAAATGTGAGTGTTTGGAGCACGCTGTTGGAAAACAGAGGAGTGAAACATGTTGCAGTACTTGAAGGATATCTCAAGGTTTTCTGTGGATGTTTTGCATTCTGTTTTTCCACCATTAAGTTACATTCTTGCATAAAAACAATAAAACTTGAGTAAATTTCAAGAAGCATTTTTTTAGCTTGGGAGGGTTATACTAAATTTAAGCATCCATACTGTTCCTTGAATTCACGTAACCCTGTAAACACCATAAAATTATGAAAAACTGTTAGTTTCAGTCATATCTGTAGCTTCCCCATTGGTAGTGATGGTATAAAGTTACGATTTGTTTCCGACTGTAGAAACCTCACAGTGCTTTTTAGCCTGAGATTCATTTTCAGGAACATGTGCAGCAGTTAATTTAGTGTCAGTGAATGTAATTGAATATAAATATTTAATTTAAATGAAAAGAACAAGCCTTTGAGGGATCTCAAACATGTTTTCTGCAAATCTACAGCCTGTTTCATCATAATCCAGCACCAGACCTTTTACTATTCTACAATTGACTTGTTGCACAGACACTCTTTTTCACATAGACCCAAGGCTTAAGTGCCAATTTGTATCCACAGCAGGACTCGGAGTTATTGTATTTGTCTCTAATTTATGGCATTAGACTTTCAGGTTTCATTCCTCCTCTGCTGTGTTTCTTTTTCCAAGTGTACAAGCTCAGAAAATGAGAATCTTACTGATAGACAGGGGGAGGATTACATCTCCTTTCTTCTGTTTGTTAGAACATGTCCTTCCTGTAATTATCTGAAAGTGGGTGCACACACACACACACACATTCACTGCTGCAGAGGGAGGTTTCCTTGAACCCGTACACTTGCTGAACAGAGTAAATACGCCTTTGATGTGTCTGTGTAGTTTGGTTTGGTTTCAGTATTTGTTTTAGCCAAATATCACTCGTCGCCTACCAAAAGCGGAGGTTGTCGAGTCCCTGACATGTTATGGATTGAGTAGTATTCTGCATTTAAGTTTCATGAACCTGCGTTCTCTTGTAAGCCCATGTAAGCATCTTTGTGTGTTCGAGGTTGTACAACTTCCCACGCAGCGACAAGCTCAGAAAATGGGCTTTTTGACATTCAAGGTCTTAGTCATTACATAACCATAACTCTGCTTATATGTTTTGAACATTCAGCTTTCAGTAATTACAAAAGCTGTCCTTTGAATTCCTATCAGTATTGAATCACTATTAGACAGAAATATCTGTGAATAGACTACAAATCGAGGTATTTATCTCTGTTCCCAGACTGTCAGTGAAAGCTCCTTGTCTGACCCTCCAGCCTGCGGACAAGCAGATTTGTTTTGTCTGTTTGTGAAGGGAACAGAGCCTCCGTTTCCAAGAAAGTCAGATAGCAGGGATAGGAATCCGATGTGTTAGTGAATGATCAGGAACAGGTTGACTTTTCAGAGCCCTTAAAGCTGCAAAACACATGTGTGTGACAGGCCTGCTTGTTGTTTTTCAGCATCACAGCATGTTGGCTACCATGTGCGAAATGGACGGTTCAGCCTGTGTTTACAGCGAATTGTAATCAACATGAATGCTTTCGGTATGCTGGTCAACAAAAACCAACTACAAGAAGTGCTAAACTTCATTCAATCAACTTTACCCATCAACTTATACGTTAGTCATCCCCATGCATACAGCAACATCAACAATGTCTTGAAGCATTTTTGGAAGTAACAGAAGCACCCAGAGTCCTGTTTTCATAACAGGCCAGAGACCAACATGTATCAGGCCACTGTTTTTATTTACAAAGCACAATTTTAGCTGTAAATTTACACTTGATGACTGTTAAGTAGTTGCATTACTTTAACAGTAATTAACTCATTTGCATTTATATAGCATCTCTCACACAACCCAAAGCGCTTCATCTAAGAACAGAGACAATATATCATCAATCAATAAGTGAGAAGAGTTATGAGAATAATTGAAAATGAAAATTAAATAAGTGCAATAAAATCAATATAGAATAGAATAGAATAGAATATTTCTTTACTGTTCACCGAAGTGGAAAATTGACTTTGGCTCACCAAGACAAGAGACAGGCTGTGCTAAATTACAAGAAGTTTCATACATAAAAAACAAAATACTAGACACAATATAAAAGTAGAGGTAAAACAAGGTCTAGTTAAATAAGTTAAACATAGTCTAAAAAAATTCAGGTCATTTTTGTGGGTTTGTCACATAAAAGATATAAAAGATTTTTTAAAACGACATTCGGCCATTTGGCAATATAAGTTTAAGTGACAACCATAACATCAGTTAAAAAAACAAACAAAATGAGTGAAAATTAGCTAATAAAAAAGTGAAAATAAAATTTTAAAAAATGCAGGAAATTAAAACAAAATGAATTATTTAAAATGAAATTGTAAAAAATAATTTTCATAAAATAAAATGGTTAAAAATTAGACACAAAGAAATAAAATGATTTAAGATTACAGAATGAATAAGCAAATCATAGAAATATAAATAGAAACTAATTAAATTAAAAATGATTATAGCATAAAATTGATGTTAAAGTAGTGATAAAAGTAACAGTGGAAATAATGCAGTCTGGGGCTTAAAATTAATGTTTCCAAATTAAAAACTTGATTAAAAAAGCAGGTGTACCGAGGCAGAAAGTTCCAGAGATTGAGGGCATTGAAACAGAAAGCTGTTTCTAGCAGGCACTCGTGTAAGAGACATGGGCAATGTTTAAAAGGGAAGGACCATAGTGTTTCCTTAATGTTTCACTGTAAATAACAGCAAAACTACAGCTTAATTCTGTTACTTTACAGCTACCATGCCCATCGAGTTACTATTAAAGCCTGTCAAGTGATACTACTACTGTTATTTACTGTGAAATATTACAGATAAATACTGTAAAACCCTGGATTTAAATTATTTGTTTGTTCTGATGTTTGTTTGCATCTTGGTGGATTCCCAGCAGTCAGAAATCCGAAGTGACTGCTGTGGTGGGTGGGATAGTCTGAGAGATCAAGCTCGCCCAGGGGGATTCTGCCCTGCTAGGTCAAATTCATTTGAGTGTTAGGAAAACACATGTATTTGTATTTGTGCAACATAACGTCAGTGAAATATGGGGATTCCACATCTTTTTTTACTTGTGTGTGTCGTTGATATCACTCCTATACAAGTTACTGTACTTTTATATGTGTGGGTTTAAAACAGAAACTAGTTAGGTGTGTTTGTGCAAGCCTGTGGGTGGCATACCTGCTTTGCATGTTTGCTTCAAGTTCCTTTTTTCTTACTTCAGTATGAGACACCGTCTTTGCTCCAAGCAGCATAGATTCAAGGATGCTTACTATGAGTTTTGTGCCCGTGGTGGCTCTGTGACTCACACTGAACGGATGCCAGCTAAGAGAAGCAGATGAAAACACCAACACTACCCACTCCTTAATCCAGCCACTCCCTGCTATCCTCCTCCTACGTGCAGACTCTAGCCAGACCACTACAAGGCCGGAAGAAGTAACAGGAGACCCTCTTTAAGTTTGATTGATTTCTGAGTGAATCAGGACAGATCTCAGTCTGTGGCAGACAAGCTTATTCCTGTTGCCTTAATGAAGATTTAGTACCAGGATATCTGTCTTCCCTCCTTTGGTTGCTCTTGTGTGTGAAATCGGGCTTACCTCCTATTTCACTGAGGGCCCCAAAGGAATTACCATAACAAAAGTTTGTGTGCACATAGTTCTGTGTGAGAGGGACAGCCGTGGCAGGAATTCCAGACTTTCCTCTCTTTTTTTCTTCATTTCATCCCAGCGGGCTTTTTCAAACATGAGGCCTTCACCCTTCATCAGGAGGGTGGTAGCCTCCAGTTCACAGCCCACCCGAAGGAGACACTGAAAAGAGAGCCAGGGCAGAAAGCACATACTACCAGAGCGCGCCTGTAAACAAACAGCGCTGCACATGTTGTCTGCAGTTACCTCACAGAAGGTTTCTGTTCTGTTGTCGGGATCTTTTTAAAGAAATTTCCCCTCAGCTGGGCCCTCAACCCCAACTTCACCCACTCATGTGAGCCTATGAGTCAAATCGGAGATGAATCACTCGCAACTGACTTTCATTTATCAATGACACATTTTTTCTTTCTGCAAAGAAACTGAGAGAACTGTGGAGACAAAATCAAACAGTTGAATAAAAGTGAAACGATAAAATGTCACGGGTGTCAGTGGGGGCATAAAGAGTAACACTTTCTGCTCTTATTGCACAACAACACAATACGCCAACACCAGAAGTGTAACGCAAACTTTGTGTTGGCACGCAAGCTGAGCCGTTTGTTTCATCAAGTGTGATTTGGAAGGCAAGCCTAAGCAGACCCAAAAATAGCACGGCTATGAGTGTGACACATTAAAGCTGAACAGAAGTCTCTGTTTCTGGATCAAAGTGACTCATGTCTCAGACATCTCATGGTCTTTTTGTGAAAGTGTGTGTGTGGGACATAGTAAGTCGATTTTTCTAACACATGTTAAGCTGCGATCTGTGATAAACACTGTGGTTTCATGTTTTTGAGCTGAATGTTTTTTTTTTCCCCTCATCTTGCACATCAAGTCCGTAGTTTTCTATTTAGGTCAGATTAAAATAAAAGTCCATATTATGACAAAGAAGTGTGACAGTGTGGTTTCACTCAGAATTTAGTGGGTGTGTTTGTGTTGTATTGAGTTATAAATGTTGATGGGTTTTTTTGGAGTTTCCCCCTCACAGCACCTCAACTTGATATTTGGAATTTCTCTATTAACGTTTTTTTCCACTAACAGACACCTACAAACTTGTTAATGTGTGTGTGTGTTTACCGACCATAGACTGTATATAGAGTGGCCAGCGTGGCTCCGCTATTTACCATTGTACAGGTTTGAAGCCAAAATACCCTTACGAAAGAAAAATATATGTACCAATATATTTTTTGAAATGTATTGTAATATATTGTAATATATTATTTTTCCAATATATTATATATTTATATGATGTCTTCAAATCACCACAACAATCGGGTGTGAGAAACATTTCTACGAGATATATATATTTTTTATGTTTGACCATAGCCCAATGACTGGGTAGATGGATTTTTTGACCTATACTGCAGCCAGCCACCAGAGGGAACAGATTTTGTGTTGACCTCACTTCAAGCCAAGCAAGATGACATCCATTTATTTTTACAGTCTTTGTTACCGACCAGCATGCTAGTAACCGCAACAGGACAGTCTATTTATGGTGAAAAGAAGTATCAATACTGAACAAGGATGAAAACTTCAAAAAAGGATATTGAAGTGTCTTGAGAATAAACCTGGCAGACCAACATCCTATACCCGTTGCACTTAGTTTTCCTTCGTCCTGTATTTACCCTCTTTTTTTTTCTTCTCTCAGCAGCCGTTGGGGCCCAGTCCCTGTTCGCCATGCCTCGGCGTCCTGGCTATGGCACCATGGGGAAGCCCATCAAGCTGCTGGCCAATTGCTTCCAGGTGGAGATCCCCAAGATGGATGTCTACCTTTACGAGGTGGACATCAAGCCTGACAAGTGTCCACGACGAGTCAACAGGTGGGAAGCACCATGAGAGTGATATCTTTATATACTAGGGATGGGCAATGGTTTTCAAATATTCCAAAAGTCATTAACAATAAGAAATCCAATAGTTCAGTGGTTCTCAAATGAGGTTATGAGCCAGCCGTAACAGTGTACCCCTGGGGGTACACAAGAGCACTCCAGGCGGTACACAAGATTCAAAGATGTATATTCAAAAAATAGCAACCAAGCAAAATTCCTTTATCACCATTTATTTAGTCAATGTTTTAATCCAATATAAGTTTAAGTTTATAAATTAAATATCATATTCAATAGGCACTAAGAGTACAGTGCTATGTTCTATTTTTTTTTCCATCCAAAACTGCTTTGTGTTTGTTAGGGGGTACTTGACTGAAAAAAGTTCGAGAACCACTGCAATAGTTCATGTGATGATTGCTTTGTGCTGTCTGTGGTAAATCACAGTTTTATGCAGGATGATGTAGCTGTTATGCATCAGTTTCACAAAAAAAAAAAAAAAGCGGGACAGAAAGTTTTGCACAGAAAATATCTAAAATACCCAATGACTTTAGTAATAAAACAAACTGTGTCCTAACCAGATCGCTTTTAACTTGACCACAGCAACAAACTGACATAATCGACGGAGCCAGACCAGAAGTCAGCAGGAAACAAGAACAAGGAGGCGTTCAAAAATGGGTTGGGAAGTGTTGGAACTCATTTAAAAAAATGAACAACAATGAGGTGCAGTGCAAACTCTGCAAGGTTAATCTAGTATACGACAAGTCGTCAACATGTCAGCACAGCCATGTGACAGCGAAGCATGCAGTGGAAAGTGCAGCGCTGTCTGCAGATCAACAGCTAGTGGTAGGCTTCGTCATCCAAAGAAGTAAGTTTGATGATCAACGTGCAGAGCAGAACAGCCCTCTTCATCTTTGCCAAAGTGTAATGTTGGCTAATATCGAATGGCTCTTTTGATTGAAAAGCCCATCCCTATTATATACGTGTATGATGTATTTGAAGGCGGATCTGACTGTGTGTGTGTGTGTTGTGTTGTGTTGTGCAGGGAGGTGGTTGACTCGATGGTGCAGCACTTTAAGGTGACAATCTTTGGGGATCGTAGGCCAGTTTACGATGGAAAGAGGAGCCTGTACACAGCCAACCCACTGCCTGTGGCGCCTACAGGGGTGAGTCGAGGGAAAATTTGATAATCATTTGTTGGGCACTGTACAGAGCTGTGAAATCCATGTTCCTATAATTGAAAAGAATCTTTCCACTCAGCTGTTTTGCATTAGCAGAGAAGATTTCCTACAAATGTGGCAGCATTTAAAAAGGAAATAGGCTTTCCAACTAAAGATTCATATTCCTCTCTCTGTCTTCCTCTCAGGTGGACTTGGATGTCACTCTTCCTGGAGAAGGAGGGAAAGATCGGCCATTCAAAGTCTCCATCAAGTTTGTGTCTCTGGTCAGCTGGCACATGCTCCACGAGGTGCTGACCGGACGCAGCATGCCTGAGCCACTGGAGCTGGACAAACCCATCAGCACCAACCCTGTGCACGCTGTGGATGTGGTGCTGCGACACCTGCCCTCCATGAAGTAAGCTGCTGGTGGTTTAATGTCTTTAAAACTTGTTGATCATGGCAAAAATGTTGTTGCTGTAAAAGGATCCAGTGATGACCATAGATCAATGAGTGATGTCAAAATCATGCCATATTTATCTGAAGTCAGTAAACTGCAGCTAGGGAGAGCCTGATCCCTCTAGAAGTCATAGTAAATACTAAATATTTGTTTTGTCGTTGTGGCACCAATATCAGCTCTCTGATCCAGACGGAAATCAAACACAGCTAATATGAACCTCATATCATGTTGAAGGCAGTATCACTTTCCTGAGCCCCAGAAAGAGCCAAATCAAACACAACCTCACCAGTTCTTGATGAAAATCTTTCCCAGGCTTTAATAAAAAGCAGTTATATCGACACCTTTTATTTAGCGGTGTTTGGCATCTTGACACTTGACAGAAAAATGAATCCTGTTTGCAGTTATTAATGTGACTCCTGGACAGAGTAATAAAAGACAGATGGGTTCAGGCAGGGTCACCTCCCTCTCATTTTATCACAGTAGCCTTGGGTGATGATGAAAATTAGCTTGATCCGACCCAGTATGAACACAAATTGACCCACATTCCAAATTCAAGATGAACTTACAAATCTCACATGCCCTTTTCGTGTTTTTATCTTATGACACCACTTTTTCTCTTTCAAGGTACACTCCAGTCGGACGATCCTTCTTCTCAGCTCCAGAGGGTTATGATCATCCCCTGGGAGGAGGGAGGGAGGTTTGGTTCGGTTTTCATCAATCTGTGCGCCCTGCCATGTGGAAGATGATGCTAAACATTGACGGTGAGAATCAATTCCACCCAGCATATATTTTGCTTTGAGGGCAGATCAGGGCAACAAAGATACCTTACAGCTAGGGCTGAATATTTTTGGAAAATAATCTAATTGCGATATTTTTGGACCTAGGGATGGGTACCTTTCACATTTGAAATGATACGGTACTGATGCCCGGTACCTGTCAATCGGTACTGGTGCTTATCGGTACCAATTTTTGGTACTTTTTTGTGTTTATGTGGTCAAAAATATCAATTCGTTTAATAATGAAATGTAAATTATTTTCAATTTAACATATTTATCTCAATATATAACCTTGTAATGCTGTGTTCATGTCCAGCATGGAAAATCTGCTCTTCCACTCCCCCACAGTCACAAGGATGCGTTTAGGTACCTAAACATGGTACCTCTTGATTTTACATGAATCGGTACCTAGTACTTTTGACAGAATTCGGTCATTATTATAAAATTACCTAACTTGGTACCCATCCTTGGACCTATATTGTAATTGCGTTTTAGTGTGCAACATTTTGAGGCGTGGTTATCCTTTGCATTATTCACCAAACACAAGCAATAAATAATTCTGTAGTATGATCAACAGGACAAATGATAATGATACATATAAACAATTCTTTCCTACACTTTTTAATTTAAAAAGAAAAAGTAACACTGAAATTTTACTGGCCTTCAGTTGTCAGTTAGAGTAACAAACCATACAGAATAAAGTGAACAAGGGGAATTTGCCCTGACAGCCACATTCATTCTACTGTACAGATCCTCTTTTTGATTTTCCAGAAAAAACAGCATATTGACTTTTGCTGGTTTTGAGGACGAATGAGTACAAGTTACCAGGGATTCCCAATTTATTGGTATCATTATCAGTATCGGCCAATGTGTAAAAGTGGGCCGATGTTCACTCATTAGTTACTGGCCATTTTCAGAGCATCTTGAACCATCTTTCAAGATCCAAATAATATTGTCTTCTATGACTACGTAAACACCAAAACTACCAAAGAAGAGGGGACTCTCTTCTTTTCAGGCGCTACATCCTTTGATCCTCTCCATGGCCGCTCTTTCTCTCTGAACTACCTTGACACATCATCTCAGATTTTTTTTTTACCAATATTGATACCGGTAAATATTGGCTATCGGCTATAACAACAATATAAACATCAGATATGGTAATCAAATTTTTTAATCGGTGCATCCTATAATTTACTATATTTCCTCCAGGGCTGTGTACATGAAACTTTTTGCAGCCTTTGCGATTTAAAAATTGCGTTCTATTACATTGCAATGTCGCTTTCGATTTGATCAATTGTTCAGCCTTACTTACAGCTGCTTCAGTGTAAATGTGCTTGGTATTTCATTGGCTGTTAAAAACATGAACATAGCTTCAAAGTATGGCTCAAGACTGGATTAAAGTTATGAAAAGGTACAGGAAAAAGGAAATGATTAAAAGTGTGCATGAAGTTATTTCAAATGAAGGATAAGAAATATTTGGGGCTACAATGTTGTTTGCAAGCCAAACTAGTCTACAAACATCTTGAAAAGCAGTCATGATAAAATCCAGATTCTGATCCTGCCATAGTAAAAATCCTGGCATTTTTTCCCACATCGCCCCCTAATGGAGAACATTTTCCTTGGTCAGAAACAGAGTTTGCTGATGTTTACGCAGCATGTAACACTGTAGGAAATTGACATATTATCTGGCATCATGGCATACAAATTTCTGTATTTGAGATGTAGTTTGTTCATTGGTTTTAGCAGCAGTTCCCTATCAGGAGAAAAAAATCTGTTTAAATAGATGATTTCACTCCGTTTGTATTTGTGGGCAGTAAGTGGCAGAGAGGGTGATGCAGAATGTGTTCGACCATATGCACTCTTCAGGAATTTGCAGGAGACCGAGGAACTTGGAGGAAGATGCCTTTTTGGCTAGATAGGAGATGACTAGTTGGTTGCTGTGGAGACAGAGAGCAGCCCGCGTGTGTGTGGTTGTGCCTTCAAGAGTGAGACTGGTGGGTGTTGCTGGGGTCAGGAGGGTAGCTGTGTGGAGTATTTCCTTGAGACAGCTTTTGTTTTGCTCCAAGTGCTTCAAGTCTCCGTCTGGATTTGAAAGGTTTCCCTCTCTGCTCTCTCTGTCTTTTGTCTCGTTTTCCCGCCCTGTCACTCTTGGAAATCAACTGGTCGCCTCGAGTCTCTTGTTTGCTCTCTGGAGACAAACCAGCATTTGTTTTCTTACTCCTCTGTGTGGTGCTGTGTGTTGTCAAAGCAAAATGTGGAGCAAATTCAAATACATGTGCATGAAGGATTCCTTCCCAAGCTCACTGTGATGAAGTGCATAAACCAGATACCTGCAGGTATTAAAATGCTATCAGAGGCATTAAAACTTCACTTTGCATGAGTGACTCATAATCACTTTCAGATACACCGAAGTTGCACTACAGTGCGTGGGCCAAACAACCCAGAGTGATGTCACATCCTGACAGTGCTGAAAGACTCGTACATGGCAAAGAAAAAAAACGGAGGTGTTTCTTTGTCTCATGCCGTCAACATCTACCTCATCTGGCATCACTCAAGGATGTGTGCTAGTAGTGCTTTCATCAAACACGCCGGCAGAGAAAGCTTGCTTACAAGACTTCAGCTGAGCCAGATTTTCAGTCAACAACTTCCTCAACAACGCTCCCGCTTCATCCCTTCATGTCCATTTTTGGATTGCTTTTGATCTGGCTTTGTGTTTCACCATGCCTGGTCTCGATTTTAATTTCTCTCTGATGTCGTCCCGCTCCGCTGTGTCACTGATCGTGTTTTTAAAAATCTCAGTGCCTCAGACTTTCCATTTGTTTAGAAAACGCATCATATCAGAACAAAGAGGACTTTGTGCTGCTTCCTGTGTTCACCCAAGGGCTCCTGATGCATCACATTTCACAGGGTGGGCTGAATGCACCCTGCGAAATGTAAAGTAGCAAGTACTCTGTGATTAGCCTTTACAACGGCTTCATAAAGAACACATAATCCTCATCTGTGTTAGAGTTCATCAAGTATTTATGCTTTGTGGGATAAATACAGAAAGTTGTTGAAATGCCATTTTCTTATGAAGATATCACAACATTTAGATACATCATGAGAATAAACACAGAGGCATAAAAAAGTCCTCTCGGGAGGAAATAAATTAGAATCATGTTTTTTTATTAGTGGGAATAACAGCCTGCTGGAACAAAGTCATGCAATTCTAGTAGTGTTAACCATGATGACTGCTTACTTTGCAGTTATAAGTAGATATGAAAAATTGGCAGTTTTGCTTCTTTTTTTTTATTTTTATAAATGTTTGATTCCATAATTGGAGGTACATTTCATGCCCATGGGATATACTCCTCAATTTTACTAAGTATTAATTTCAAGCAATGACCGATTTTACAGCGGGTCATTTGGGTGATAATTCACTTTTATTTGATGTTGGAATTTGCAGATTTTGTGCAAATGTCAAGTTTGCTCTTCAAAATTAACCCTAGAGTACATGTTTGTGATTATTACTTTCAGTGTTTTTTGTTTAAAATAATCATTAAAATATGACAAAGGTGTTTTAGAAACTATTTTAATGATGTATACGGATAAAATAATTCATTTTGTGTGTGTCAGAGAAATCAGCATCAACTGTGTTACCAATAAAAAAGGCCAGTAAATAAGCAATTGTTTGTTTCAAAGTCATATGACTTAAATCAATTGAAGTTACATCCTTTTTGGTGGGAACCGTGAAGAAAGTGATGCATATTTTAACTCCTCCTTATCAATATTTCATCAAAATTATTGTCCGGTGCGCTTTAATTGTTCGTCAACTGTGTTACCAACATTTTCTGGTGGTCTACAAATGTTAAAAAGACCAAACCGTGAGGAAAATGCAAAGAAATGAGGTGATGGAGGTCAGGTGGTGCCATGTTTAAGGTCAGCAGTTAGCACAAGGGCCAAAAAAAATGAAGAAAATGTCAACTGTGTTATCCATGACAAAATTTAATGTTGTAGAGACAGGTTTGTCCCGTCAACTGTGTTACCATGTTTTGTCAACCATGTGATTCAACATGTGATTTTTGTGCTTTAATTCTTTTAAACGTTGGCTTAACTGTAATATCAATGATGAGGGACATTTATAGGGAGTGTAGTCTTGCATAGAAATGCTGTACACACGGTTGACAAAAATATGCTCCGAAATTTTTTATTATTATTATTACATTATTACTTATTTAAGAATTTATTAGAACTTGAGCTTGCTAATTTAAAAATTTGGTAGATTCCAGGTGTATCATATGCAATCAAATAGATTATGAAACAAAAAAACACATATTTTTTTCACTTTTTTGTATACCTGAAATGTGCCCCTAATTATAGAATCACTCAAATACTGACATACGGACTTCTTACTTGTTTAGATAATTTTTATTTTCCTTGACAGTCTGAAACTTGTGTGATACAAAAAAGAAGAACTTGAATTTTTTCCTTATTGTCAGGCTTGTTAACATGCTCGTCACCACTCTTCAACTGTTGTGTTGCAGCAAACAATAGCAGAACAATCTAACTGTCCTTGATCTACCCCACAGTGTCTGCCACCGCCTTCTACAAAGCCCAGCCAGTCATCCAGTTCATGTGTGAAGTCCTAGACATCCACAACATCGACGAGCAGCCTCGCCCTCTCACAGACTCACATCGAGTCAAATTCACCAAAGAAATCAAAGGTAATGACGGCCGTGCAAAGTGTACCTGGCAGCATGTGAGTGAAGGAGTTAAATGAGACGAATAAAGGTGCATTATGTGCGCGTGGGAGTTCGAGCAGGAGCAGGCAGAGCACATGTCGCAGAGCCATTCACTCACAGACACTCTCCTAATTCTCCTCCACTTTGTATTATTCACCAGGTTTGAAGGTGGAGGTGACGCACTGTGGAACCATGCGGAGGAAGTACCGCGTCTGCAACGTGACCCGCCGGCCTGCCAGCCATCAAACGTGAGTCAGCTTCCGGGGCGGGCGGGTGCGGGGGAACAGGGGACTCTGGGCGGAGTGTGTGGATGGGATGGGGGCGGGTTACAGACCATGGAGGATGCGATCACCAATTTAACACCAAACCAAACAGATAGTGGTTGACTCATCGACAAGCATGCCGATGATATTAGTCATGTGCAGTTTGGCAATATGCTTTTATAAAACCACAAATAAAGGTGTGAAATGATTAAAATAGAAACTGTGAGGTTTGATGGTCCATTTATGATGTAGGCTGTTATATTTACCAGTCAGCTACAAGTTTATTTATTACAGTTTAACTAATAAGTTCTAAAACGGGAATACTTTGATGACGGTAATTCTAATTTCCTAAACAATGTGTTTACTCATGATGAAGATGTTGAGTTACACCTCCAACACATGTAACAACAAAAATACAACATAAAAAGGATCATGAGGGTATTTTCTGCTCTGGACTGTTGTGTTTTTCGTGACTTGGTCTGAGTCAGTAACTATTTGATATGTTACATAAAACAGAAGTTAAGTTCCTTGCAAGGCTATTAAAGATACTGCAGCTGTTCAGTTAGAAATGTCCAATTCAACTTTTTCATGGACTGATTGTTTTGTCTTAGTCATTCTCATTCTTTCTCTTGTTAACAAATTTTTATACATTAACGATTTAAAGTGTGTTAAAAAATCTTAAATTAATGCTTGTGTGGGAGGTTTTTAAACAGAAGCAGCTGTTTGATCCAGCACAGACTGTCCAGTTTTTGAAAATGCTTAAATGATTCTTTCTTCCTCTCAGGTTTCCCCTACAGCTGGAAAACGGTCAGACTGTAGAGCGTACTGTAGCCCACTACTTCAGGGAGAAGTACAACCTGCAGCTTAAGTATCCACATTTACCCTGTCTACAGGTGGGCCAGGAGCAAAAGCATACCTACCTGCCTCTGGAGGTGAGGGGACACTGAGTTACTCTTCCTCATTTTTGAAATTCAAACTACGGTACAAATATGACAAACATGAATATGTCCGTTTTAAGCTTTGGCATAAAAAGCTTTTTGCTGACTGAAAAATATCTGAAATGTTGTTTATTTTCCCTGCAGGTGTGTAACATTGTAGCCGGGCAAAGGTGCATCAAGAAGCTGACGGATAATCAGACCTCCACAATGATCAAAGCCACAGCTCGCTCTGCACCCGACAGGCAGGAGGAGATCAGCAGGCTGGTGAGTTTAAAGCAGGACACCTGCTGAGTCAGGATCTCTTCCGACTCACTGTAGACATCTCGATCTAATACTAAAATGACACTGAGGAGCGTTCTTTGAAATTCAGCCTTGAAATACTTGTTTACTTTCATAGTAGATACGCTTCTTTGCCAAAACATGTCAAGTAGAGCTTCTTCTTATGCTGTATCTTAGAGGAAGCATCATCTGAGTTGTCATGTTTACGTTCTACTGAACATGGTTTAAAATCAAAGCCTTTGCTCATGCTCTGCTCCCTACAAATAAGCAGTGATAAGTTTCTTTGCCCAAGTCTTACATTTGATAAGAATTTAGATACACAGACAGCAGTCGGTGTTAAGAAATGCTTGTGTTGCTGGGCTTGCTAATGCTCTGTTGCCATGCTGCTCATCCTGTGATCAAATTGCCCATTATATAATCACTTCTCAGACATTCCTATTGTACATCATTAAAGGAGGCACATCTCTGGGCTCATGCATCACATCTGAAAATTAAAATACAGATCCAACCAACCTACCGAGGGTCAACAAAGAGCCTCGGAAGTAATGACCTTAATGCATACATGTGTGTGAATCTGCGTCACATGCTGCCTGGTATTGTTTGTGGAAAACCTGGCTCTCCAGCAACCATCAGATCAGCTACGCACATTTTAGGACCTGTTGTTACCTTATTAAACCTGCTCTCTTTATCTCCTCACTCAGGAGAAAAATAACTGGACTGGCTTCCAGGAAATTATTGTAGACAACACTGTGGTGGCGTTTTCATTTAGATGCAGCGTGGCTTCACACTGACAGCCGAGCGTGGGTGGAAAAAACAAGGTTGAGGGACAGAAAAGCACAAAACAAGCAGATAAGCAGTGTCTGTCAGAACTACATAATGAATTCTATATTAAATTTGGATACCGGGCCAGCTGGGCTCCTTGCTGCATGCGGCTGCAGTGATTATGGCTTGAGGTGTTGGAACTGACACTTTGTAGGCTTGTCGCAAATTTACTGTGCACTGCGTAGCATCCTATGGAATAACACATAAAAAACTCTTAATATAGAGGAGAAGTTGTATAAAGTAACACAAGTGCACGGAGTAGTAGATGCTTAGAGTTGTGGCCCTCAGGGAATGAGCAGTAAATCTAAAACAGGGCTTGGAAGCAGCAGCAAATGTTAAAGCTAAAAAATTATCGCTTGTTGATGAATGAGGCTTTGAAATGTTGGTGATATGACTTGGATGTAGCCATGGAACCTATTTCATCCTATTTTCAGTTTTTATGCAAAGCTAAAGAAGCTGCTGGCTGTAATCTAAAATATAAGAACCAGAACCTCTGCAGACCTCTGCCGAGCACATTGTGGTTGTCACGCAACACTTAAGTCCTACTTTAATGTTATACTCCCTTTCAGCAGACTGTCTGCTACAATTTGGTGTTAGTTGCAGGTTTGTATGATAATTTGTTACCTGACAGTATTGAAAATGATTATGATCCAGTACATATTTCATATTCCGGATCTTAGCATCCAGAATATTTCCAGGATGTGAATCCTACTTTTACATCTGTCAGAAATTATGGTGACCAGGTCCTGTATTGTTTTGCAAAGCAATCTGTCCGTTTATCGTGGAGTTTTAACATATATGGTGAAAATGGCCCTATCTCACAATGATAAAGAATCCTTTAAAAAAATCCTGGATCCAGACGGTGATCCGGATCACCTCCAAAATGTAATCACTCCTTCCTTATTCCATTTTGACCATTTCCTGAAAATTTCATCAAGACCTGTTTGTTAATTTTTGAGTTGTTTACAGACAAACTCAAAAACAGAACCTCCTTGGCAGAAGTAATTATTTGAAATATTCCTTTAAGCCAAAAAAGCAACAGTTAGTGAGGAAGTTGAGGAAGCTTACCTTTAACCAATGATCCAAGACAGTGTTGTTCCTCATCATCGCAGCCTGACCAATCTCTTCATCTTCTTCCTCGGCAGGTGCGCAGTGCCAACTACGAGGCCGACCCTTTTGTGCAGGAGTTCCAGTTCAAAGTGCGCGACGAGATGGCCCACGTGACGGGGCGAGTGCTACCCGCCCCCATGCTGCAGTACGGCGGCAGGGTGAGCACAGAGCACTTTATGGTACCCTTCCTTTAAATCACGCCCATTCTCTCTGTTTGTCTGACACGCTCTCCCCTTCTTTAGCTTGTATTCTCACTCTGTCTCTAAGGGGAACTAACTCACTGGCTTCTGTTTGGTCTTCATGGTGTCTGTCTTTTTGTCTTTTTTTTGTGGTTGAGTCTCAAACTGCACAATTTAAACCATGGATCATTTCATCTGCCATGTTAAATTTTCATCAAGATGAACTAAACTTTGATTAAATGCATTCCGAGATGTGGCTCAAAGTGAGGATAACAGCAGGAAACTGTCTCGTAACATAATCTGAGCCAGAATGTGACAAATTGAGACTGAACCACAGCACCTATTAACATCTGTCTGTTTGTCTTCTTTGAGGAGACGCACCTTTGTTTTGGTACACCAGGGTGTGTGTGTGTGATACTGAGAAATTTTGCATCCTTAAGTGCTCTATTTGTGCATGATACAAGCATAAAATGTTGCTTCATAAAGTGCATCACACTCTTGTATCTGCAAATGCATGTTCCTGTTTCCATTCCATAGAGTGAATTTCTGCCTAGTAGTTCAAGTTGATTCATTTTGGTCTGGGTAAAGAGCATGAATGAACTGTTGGTTCTCAGCAAGTCAGGGTGTGTGTGTATGTGTGTTTGACCATGAGCTTGTGAACCCTTGTGTTTCTGTTTAATCGTGAGCTTGTATGAACAGTATGAAAGTGAGTGTTTGTCCACGTAATCATGAGTACATGTGGTGAGACTGCAATGTTGTTTCAGAACCGCACCGTAGCCACGCCCAGCCACGGGGTGTGGGACATGAGAGGGAAGCAGTTCCACACCGGGGTGGAGATCAAGATGTGGGCTATTGCCTGTTTTGCCACACAGAGGCAGTGTCGGGAAGAAATCCTCAAGTATGATTATTTTCCATTTATTTTAGCCCCATATGTTTGAAACAGTCCAAAAACACTGTGCATGCAGTTAGGACTCGGGTAAAACGTAAAGTAATAGAATAGAATAGTAAATACTTTATTTGTCCCCGAGGGGAAATTCAGGAGTCACAGCAGCAATCAAGAAAACAAAAGTAAGAAAGTGAATTGAAAGTGTAAAAAGGTCCATAAGAAAATAGATGATGACAGCTTGTCCATCATTCTTCAGTTCAGCCAGCCTCCACCTCCACAGGGTCCAGGACTAAGCTTCTTCAGCAGTCTGTTCAGTCTCTGTCTCCTGTATCCTGTCTGCTCACAGCAGGTGAAGTTCTTCCAACATGGCATTGGTATCCAGTGTTAGCTCCGTTAGCCATGTCTGTGAATAGCATGATGCTACTCTGCCTTCTGGTATTCCCTCTGTTGCTGGGTTGGCACAGCTAGCTCGTCCATATTAATGGAGACAGATCTTACGTTCCATCCAATAACAATGGATGGAAGGACAGGTCGATGTTTTCACGTCGTCCTCCCCTCCTTCTCCTCACCTTGTGGGGAAACATCAGGCCTTGCACCAGTTAGCATTGACATGCTACAGGCTGCTTACAGCTGATTTCACATGTAAACAACGCAGCTATGGTTACATGAAGGATCTCCAGACAAACACAGGAGCAAAAACAGCTAAATATCACTGAAGACAAAACCAGTTTGGTGAGAGTCCACTCCAAATGCAAAAATGACGAAAAAGAGACAAAAAAATTACAAGACATGGACAAGAAGAGAGCGCCACTACAACAGGCAGCCACAACCAACAGGGTGGCGCCTAGTTATAACACACTAAATAATGATATTTAGAATAACACACTCAAATGAGATACTTGGAGCCGTAGTTTAATAAAAACAAATGAAAGTTAAAATGTTGCATTGCATGTTGCAGACATCTTTCACAAGCCTGCATCTCTACAACTATCTAACTTCACTTTTGTAATGTCTCGTCTTTCTGCTCTCTTATGTGTAGGAGTTTCACAGACCAGCTGCGCAAGATCTCAAAGGATGCTGGGATGCCCATCCAGGGCCAGCCATGTTTCTGTAAATATGCCCAGGGAGCGGACAGCGTGGAGCCTATGTTCAGACACCTGAAGAACACCTACGCCGGGCTGCAGCTCATCATCGTCATTCTGCCAGGAAAGACTCCCGTCTACGGTCAGAAAACTGCTTCAAACTGAATATTATATTAGAGTCTGTAGATGTGCCTGTGGTTTGGACTGTGAGGAAGCTGTAATGCTATTCTGGGACTGAGTGCTGGAGAAATAATCTCTCCTGATCTGCTTTACAAATGTATGAAATGAAAGAAGCACTTTGGAGAAACTGCTTCTCACTTTCCTGGGCTATTTTTTTCCCATTGTAGCATATACCCTAAATTATCATCTTCTTTCTGATAATGACTTGATTAGCAAACCAAATGCTTATTTCTAAATCTTTTATCCAGGGTCAGTGTTAAAAAACTTTAAAAAATCCAAATGTTCTGTATTTATTTTTGCTCCTTTTTTTTGGTAACACCGACAGCGGAGGTAAAGCGTGTGGGAGACACCCTCTTAGGCATGGCCACGCAGTGTGTGCAGGTAAAGAACGTGGTGAAGACGTCACCTCAGACCCTCTCTAACCTCTGCCTCAAGATCAACGTGAAGCTGGGAGGCATCAACAACATTCTGGTGCCTCATCAACGGTGAGACATGCTTATTTTTGGTAATATGTAACTGTAACAAGTACAACATCTTGTAAAAAAACTGAATTAGCACAGAAGAGAAAACAATAAAAATAACAGTCTAATTTTTCATGTAACTGAAGATGTTTAATGATTTGTTTTATGTTTCTTAATTAACAGACCATCAGTGTTTCAGCAGCCGGTGATCTTCCTGGGAGCAGATGTTACACACCCACCTGCTGGTGATGGGAAGAAGCCTTCAATCGCAGCAGTGAGTTTCTTCTTCAGGTCCTCATTAGATATCAAATTAATTAGATTTAAAAAAAAAAAAAAAGCTCTATTGCAAGAGTGAAATCACGTAGAAGCAGGTCAGCAAAAGTGAGTATTATAAAAAAAGACGTGAAAAATGTCACTGACTCTGCGAGCCTCATCTCTTTGGGAAGGTCGTTCCAAAGCCCTGGTGGAAAAAGCAAATTTTGATTTGAGCCTTGACTTTGGAATAACCAGAAGGGCCCCACTCAAGGATCTAAGGCTGGGTATTGTGTCAACATTTCTAAGTAACTAAGTAACTCAGGGCAAGACCTGTTAAAAGCAGTCAGAGGTCTAACTGACCTTAAGCCTGACTTAAGACTGCTGTATGTGACATTCACTGATATTGAATGTTGGATCTCTTGTTTTTTTCTTTCTCTGCCCTGCACCCTTACCAGGACATTAACTAATAATCCCTCCACCCTTCTCCCCCTCCTCCAGGTGGTCGGCAGTATGGATGCCCACCCCAGCAGGTACTGTGCCACTGTCCGGGTCCAGAGGCCCAGGCAGGAGGTCATCCAGGACTTGGCCTCCATGGTGCGGGAGCTGCTCATCCAGTTCTACAAATCAACCCGCTACAAGCCGACCCGGATCATTTTCTACAGGGACGGAGTTTCAGAAGGCCAGTTCAGACAGGTCAGTCGTGAATAAAGATTTTTTTTTTTGTTTTAGTGGGTTTTGATGTAGATACTTTACTAGGAGGTAGTCTAAGGGGGTCTTCTTTCAGTTTTGTGGCTTTTATTGGTGAAGACATGTTGAAAGGACAGCATTCCAAAGTAGAAAGACATCAGTGTTATTATGAATACAGAACTAAACTTTGAATAACATCATTCAACAGAAAATATATCATCAAAAACTAATACAAGTATGCTGAAAATTGAGGGATTGCTTTTTTGCAAATTTGTCTGGTTCAAGCTACCCCAAAAAATTTCCACAAAGTTTTGCTAAAACTTTCCCATTGCAAAGTTTAACTTGTTGTTTCGCAAAATTGAATGGAGTACTTTTTAGCTTAATGTTAAAAATAATTGTGAAAAATAATCTATCACTAAGAAAAGAGTGTTTGCAAATCCATTCAGCTGTTTCTGAAAATGTTTTTTCTCCAAACATTTCTAAACTTCTTCTTCAGGTGCTGTATTATGAGCTGCTGGCCATCCGTGAGGCCTGTATAAGCCTGGAGAAGGAGTACCAGCCTGGCATCACCTACATTGTTGTGCAAAAACGCCACCACACACGCCTCTTCTGTGCCGACCGCAACGAGAGAGTGAGTCCACACCACGGGCACACAAATATAAACACACACTTTCTGAGTCCAGCAGAGTGATGGCTCCCATTAAAGTCCGTACAGTCTGTTATATGTTAGTCCATATTCTTTTTTATGCTCTAAGCCAGCATGTTAAGTACTCAGAATGGTTCTTCTTAATTACCTTTTGTTGTCGATTGGACCGTTCACCCTCCTAACCCCTGTAATTACATTCGATTAAAGCATTAGGACCCAATGCAGGCCGAGAGCTCTGGAGTGGCACTCAAGGCCCAGAGAGTAAGGCTGGGCTGGTAACAACCTTATTTTCAGAGCAGTCAGTTCCATACAGGACATTAGCCTCTCTGGAGCATTAGGCCTTTAATTGGTTGATTGGGAGGCACTTGGTAAAGCCAGGCCTGGGTCAGTCCATCAGCAAGATCTTTTTTTCCATCATTAGATTTTTCTGCTCATTTAGTGCTTTTAAAGCTGATTTTCTGCTGCTCTTTTCAAACATTCCCTATTTTTTATTCTGGTTGTTTTCTCCTGGAAACATGGTACAAACAGTAAAAGGCTATCAGCTGGGACTAACTGACCTTAACTTTCCTTTTGTCAGGTTGGACGCAGTGGAAACATTCCTGCTGGTACTACCGTGGATACGGACATCACACATCCCTACGAGTTTGACTTTTACCTCTGCAGTCACGCTGGAATACAGGTCAGAGTTACCTTCTTTTGCCCTTTTCAGCTTTATTTCACCTGAGCCCTACTCTTTCTCTTAACATCTGAATCCTGAGAGCCTCTACAGAGCGATGCATTGTTATTGAAAGATAGTAAACAAGATTTGGATGTTAAACTCAACCGCAAGAGGAAAAAGGAAATACTTCTTTTTTTGTTTGTTTTTTCCTGTTTGTGTTTATCTGAAGTTAGATCTCTCTGGGAAGTGTAGACTCGCCCCAGGCAGAAGCTGCACAAAAAGTTCATGGATCTCAATGCTTCCCAGATATCCAATCCAACTGAAAAAAAGAAACAGGAAAAATAATTTGCCAGGAGCCATCATCTCATTGCAGTTTAAGTATTGGGCAAAGGAAGAAGGGACACAGGGTTCCTTAATTCTTCCAGATCATTATATTGTAAAACTTTCACTCTCCTGACAGTCTAAAAGTGTTTGGATTAGAGCTCCAAGTCTCTGCAAAAACACTTGTGAAGAATCTTTTCTTAACTCCTCAATAATCAGATGTGCTTCTGTTCTTGATCAGACTCTGTAATCATCTTATACTTGAAAACACTTTTTTTTATGCTATAGTTTTCCGATGTCTTCAGATTTTGTTTTTTTGGTTCATGTTAGAATAGCATAGTGTGTTTCACCCTTAATCTGGATTAGATAACAATCATACTAAAAGGTAATTTAATTTCTTCTTCCAGGGCACCAGCCGGCCCTCCCACTACCACGTTCTGTGGGACGACAATTGTTTCACCGCTGACGAGTTCCAGCTGCTCACCTACCAGTTGTGCCACACCTATGTGCGCTGTACCCGCTCAGTCTCCATCCCTGCGCCTGCCTACTACGCCCACCTGGTGGCCTTCCGTGCCCGCTACCATCTGGTGGACAAAGAGCACGACAGGTGAGGATTTCTTTTTTTCACCTGGACTCTGAGGCGTTTCATAGCAGCTGTCTTGTATTAGTTGCAGAATGATTTCCAGCATGCATGCCGTTATTGTTTGTCATCAGTCCTCACGTGTTCTCCTTCGTCCCCTCCGCAGCGCTGAGGGCAGCCATGTGTCTGGTCAGAGCAACGGTCGTGACCCCCAGGCGCTGGCCAAAGCTGTTCAGATTCACCACGACACCCTGAGGACCATGTACTTTGCCTGAGCTCCACCAACCCTTCTGAAATCATTGCCACCTTGTACACACACAAAAACACAACCGTGCACGCCTGGCTCGCCAGTCAAGAAGTCCTCTTATGTGCAAGTCCCGCCCCCCCCCCACACGCCTAGTCAATCCGGACCTGACACTGTGCAGAGGAGAGCAGGGAGAAAGGAGGGGAGGAGGCACCCCCACACTGGACTGAGGATGCAAAAGCTGCTTTAAAAACAAACAAGAGAGAAACTCAGCACTATTATGCAATATTAAACCAGCCAACTAGTTCATTTTCTCCCTCATCAGGCCCCTCTCTGTCACCCCTCCCTTCTCTTCTTCCCTGTTAGTCTCCTTTACTTGTGGCCTGTGGAGGTTTTTCTTTCCCTTTTCTTTAAGCTCACTCTCTGTCTATTCTACTAACCTGCTCCTTTGCCATCTACAGTACCTCAAGTCAGTTAGAGCAGCAGCACTTTTACATTCTGCCAGTTTAGCTGTCGTTCAAAATGACCGAGCAGATATCGAAGAGTCAGAGTCAGAATCTGGAGATTTTTATTCCTTTCTCCCTTTTTTTTTCCACTCTTCTGTCAATTTTCACTTCTGTGTGAAATCACCAGTTCTTTTTGAGCACACTGCCACCTGTTGGCGACGAGGTATAAATGCCCCCCAGAGTCACAACAAAGAGTTGTTTACTTGTGAATTTTCCAATCATGATTCATGTTTAGCGTTCAGCTGCTACATTTAACAGTGGCTGTTATATCTGTGCTCTTCAGCATGTATTTCATTTAAAGTATAACACTGTTATTTAATTCTGTCTATTTGTTCTACATCATGTGAAACATTTTATGATTTTTTTATCTCTTAAATCATGTTTTTAACTCTTATTCCTAATTAGTCAGCATGCTTTTATTACCCTGAGTGCTTTATCCCATGTTTCCCTCTTTTGAGTTTGAGAAGGCGGTTAAATCGAGATCATGTTGTCGGTTTCCTCTAGTGCAATAATCAGCTGAAACGAAGGGAAGAGGATAGTGGGGGGACTTTAAAAGAGCAGTGAAACATTTCATTTGAAAGTGAGCATCCTCAAACGGAGAGAAGTCTGCCACTCGCTGGGCGCTTTCATGTATCGCTCCTCTGTGAGGGAACTGATCCGCATGCTTTTGTCCTTCCTGTTGGGCAAAAAAAAAAAGGTTCAACTGCAGTTTTCATGTTTTTACTTGAATCGAAGGATGTTATGCACCTCTGTGGTTTGAGGATACTTTTATTATCAGTGGGGTGATTTCAGAGTTTGTTAACGAGGCTGATTTTCTTAATTCCCAGTAGAGTAACATATCTTCTTACCTGACTGCAAAGAGGTGGAGAATAAAGGCCATAAAGGGGTAGTATTCAAGTGCCTGGTGGAGGTTTGGTGTTGGGTGGTTAAAGGCGACTCGTTGGAGGGATCCTGAAACAATTACGACGCATATTCCAATAAATAGACAGCATATGATGGTTTAAAGCTAGAAAGTTCACCTAATGCCTCTTATTATTCTCAACAACCGTCTACTGACTTTTCTATACATCTCATTCAAATTCTACAAAGATCCATGTATTTATTACGTTTGCTTTACAGCAGCTGTGTTAGAGGCCTAATCTTCACTCAACATGGATCCAGCTGCTACAGTGTACCTAAAAGGCCGGGTTCATGGGTAATGAAATCAGCCTTGTCATAACATTGAATCTTTCTGTGTCTTTCAGTTAAAACCTTCGATATGGACAAGGTTTAGTTTCTGCCCAAGGGTTGGCTTCAGAACAAAGCTAAGGAGCTACGTGAGTGACCAGTATCTGAAAATATGAAATGTGTATCTGGATTAAGTCACTATTAAGCTCTTCTGTGCTGCTGAGGGCCTGAAGCTGTCTGGGGGTTGTATTTTCAAAGTTATCTGCACTAAAAGAAGCTGTGTTTGGGGGCTGAACACAGGCGTGGTGCTACTCTGTCTAAAGCTGAACCTTTATGTGAGACTCTAGATGAGCAGGTGTGGAGGGTAGGAGAAAAACAAAACGGTTAACCTCACTTAAGGACAGGAAAAGGTGCTGTGGTCGGAGCTGGGTGCTTTAGGATCATGGATATTTTTTCAGGATAAGGTAGTTCTGATCATAACGGTACACATGTGGAGGTTCCCTCAGAAACCTAGGTTCTGCATCCGCTGTTGCAGTCGACTGCCTTTCCTTGGCCAGTGGGTTTGAGCCTCCATTATTTCACTAGTGTCTGAAAGCCTTTATAAAAAGCCAGATTGAAAGTATATTTGTACATTTTAAATTATGTAATGCACACCACTTATTTTTGCTAACAGAAAAAAATGTAGTCTAAAAACTATTAACCTTAGTAATACATGTATCCAGATAAGTAACGGTTAAAAACATATAACAAAGTTTTATTATCGCAATAGACTGTTGACTTGTTCCTGTGTCACTTTCGTGTATGTGTGATCCGTGGTGGGGTTGTTGTGTTTGGACTGTAAAACTGTTATTGATCGGGATGTGGACTTAAACGGCCTCGCGCTTCGATGTTTGGATAAAAAAAGCTGCAGGTTATTGAGTGATTATTTCCCTGCTTTCTCTGTAGGTAGGTGTTCAGACTGGAAGTTTGTGGTCGATGAGAAAAAGTGCATTGCAGGAGGATTGTGTATTGAGAAATGACAACCCTATTTGTGGTGACAATAGAGGAAGAATTGGTGACGCTTTGAGCTGAATCTCTGCTCTTGAATGTTTCCTTCATTTGGTGCTGAAGCGTTCCTTATCGTGTCTGAAAAAGGAACAGGGGAGCAGGTTTTTAAAAGTATTGTTGATTCACCTAAAGGACACATGCAGTCAAGCTACGTGGTAGTAGTTCTCCATTTCTCTCCTTTTGTGTTAAATCCTCGGAGGGATTTGTGCCGGATTGCAACCTCAGTTGCCTTCCTCGGACTCGGAGTCACTTCATGTGCTCGCAAACACAAAGAGTCAGCCTGCTGGTAAATCTGCAGTGTGACAAAGCCTGTAATCTTATTGTTGCTCTCTTTCCTCTTTCTCTCCCAAACATTTACTCCCAATGTGCCAGAGGAGGACATTCCACGGCTGTACAATCCCATCCGACCCCCCCCTCAGAGGCGAAAGACAGATTAAGGCTGAAGGACATAGTTGGGTCTGGTCAGTGAGATATATTTGCATCTGTTCTTTGAGGATGTGTTGTTTTGGGCTGATGGATGATGAGTTCACGTGGCAGGTTGAAAGTCTGTGAGACGATGAGAATCTGAATCGATGAATAGCTCTCTATCTCCGCTGTCTGTCATGGACGTTCAGTTTGTGTATAAACTACACTCTGGAGGGCAGTTGAACACATGTTTACATAGCAGATGTGTTTGCCTCGCTTGCAGCTGAAATGTCATCAGCTCCGCTTTGCAAATATTAGCTTGTAGTGAAGTGACCCAACATGGGTAAAGACCATTCAGGGCCTGTGGAAGTGAGGACTTGAGGGGATACAAAGACATAATTTATAGGGTCAATTTTCCCTCATCAGGCGTCTTTGTTACACAGCGAGGTAACAGATTTGTTTGTTTTTCAATTCTATTAAAATGACTTCTTCGAATGAAGCGAAATAAAAGGACAAACACAGCTCGCAGCTAGCTGCGGCCTTTGCTTCTCAATTAGGATCGCGTACGGACAAGTCTTTTTTACAGAAGCTGGAAAAACAAACACTTCATCAGCACAGTGACAGAGTCTGGTGAGGAAAAATCGCCAAATTAACTTTGAAAGGTCAGTGTTTCGCTTTCAGACCAGTTTAGGTGTGTTCCATTTTGAGTAATCGATCAATAAACCAAGATTTTTGTTGCAGTTGAAGGTAGCAACGGAGTGAGAAAAAGTCCACAGAAAGTGCCTTTCCTCTTGATGGTGCTGTAAACTGAAAGATAAAATGTAAAAATCAAAGAAACAGAATCTCCTTTTCAAGAACACACTGCAGTGCAGGAGCGGCTGCATTCACACACGCACTCTACACGTTTGTTTTATAGAGACGGCGATGCAAACTCGTGTTTCATGTTTTTAGATATAAAGCCTATATAGAAAAAGAATAAAAAGCCAAGTCTATGGTTGTGGTTGAGCTTTTGCTTCGTAGTGCATTCAGTGTCTTGGACCAATAGTGTCGTTGGTACAGTGGAATGTGCGATAGGGTTGGTGGTTTTAGCGGTTTGTTGGGGTTGGTTGAAGGTGGCAGTAACGTGGCTTGACACGACAGCCCGGCCCACGTATGACAAACATAGCACAGCACTTTAGAGACTGCCACTCTCACTCAGACACATAGCCAAGAGGTTTTCCTCCACTCCACTCCCCTCCTTCCTCCTCCCTTAGAAACCAGGAGGAGAAGAGGATGCAAACCTCTCGTGGAAGTTGAAGGGAGGTTGTAACAAAAGCAGTCGGACGTTCAAAGTGTGCCTCATGCTTTCGTGACTCTGTTAGTGGCTCGATTGCCTTTTAGGTGGAGGTTTCTTCTCTGGAAACACCACGTGACATTTAGTTACAGCTGGGGCTGGGTGTCCTAACATGTTTATAGGAATCCCTGATAAAAACTTCTGACTGAGGTAACAAGATTGTCTTTGTGTGTAAATTCACACAAGTTTGCTCATATACCAATCTGGTTTGATGCAGTGTGAACACATTTTAAGGGCATTTCCTTTGCTAATGCCAGTTTCGATATCTGATACTGATACAAGAAGTGATATCTAATATCTGTCAGAAATTATTTATAATACCAGAACTAGTTATCTAACCAGTCATCAGTAACGATTATCTGGTTCCAGTGAAAATGCAGTGTCGGCTCTTATTACACTGCAAAAATCTGTAATCTTATTAAAGGTTGTTTTTTTTTATTCGAAATAAAAATTGTCTTATTACGCCTTATATGAGCCACATTCAACTTATCAGTTCAGAAAAATGTCTTGTTTCAAGTTATTTAAAACAATAATGAGGTCTGAATTGCTTGTAAGAAGTAAAAAATAAATGCCAATGGAGCAAGAAAAAAATTGCTAAAAAAAATTGATTGAAACTAGAATATCGTCTTAATACAAGTAACTTTTCTTTTGTTTTATTGGCAGAATTTTTTTTAACTTGTTACAAGCAATTCACACCTTTTTTGTCTTTAAATAACTTTCTAGACTTGTCAGGTGACTGTGGCTCATATTGAGTCTAAAAAGACATTTTCTACTGAAATAAGACAAAAACACTTTATTAATTTCAGTTTTTTATTTAAATTATTTTCTCTAACTGCACAAAAATAAAATGTGTCAAGTAAATCATCATTTTTTTATCACTCTGGTATCACCTGAAGGATTAGATAAATGGTATTGGCCCATCTCCTAAGTGTTGGAACCTTCCCCATGATACCCAGCCCCAGCAGCAGCCCCATGGTGTACTTCCATCAGTGCCCTGCTGTGCGTCTTGTCCCTGACGGAGGGAATGTGTCCAGTCCTGAGCCTACTGGTGGTCTGTAGATGTGTGGGTACCTTTTCAGTCCAGGGGGGTGAAATCTTTCTACTACAAGAGATCTCTAAAAACACTGCACCTCACTTACCTTGGTATGCTGCATATGTTATACTACATGAAAGAAAAAAAACTGCAAACTGCTTTTATTATGACATATAATGCTTGAGTAATGCCTGATTGCGATATTCTTATACAGTAACTATTTTAGAGTCGAATAAGTATAACTGTAAAAAATATTCTCTGTTTTTGTCTTAACACTTATCCGATTTTGACGAATTGTTCTTGAGCCGACTTTTATTTTGTTGTCCTATTTAAATGTGTTGTTTCTTTTGAATTTATATATGAAATATATATGTGCGGAATATTTTATGGTGTATTTATTGAGAGTGCGTACAAGCGGCTGGAGTCTCCGCATCATATTGCAGCATGGTGGGGGTGGAGCCAGGAGTGAAGCAAGGCCTTTAGCCCCTCCCCCTCCATGTTGACGCCTTATTCTCTTAGACACGCAAGCACAACAATATGGAGGGGGGTGCGAGGTGGAGGGAAAAGGACGAGGAGGATCCAACCTCCTGAAACAGAACCACGTGTCAGGTTCTGGTTGATATTTGAGGGTCAGATCCTCCTTTTTCTTTTCTCAGAGTTCTTTTTACCCTCCACTTTTCTTTTTACCAACTTTAGAAGGCCAAACGCTGACCCCCACATGTTGCAGCTCATCTCTGACGAAGGGAACCATTTCTGAACCACACTGATTTGAAGCGTCGATCAGCTGACTGTGTTTTCCTCATCCTGAGCTGCTAATGGGTACGTTAGCCATGAAAATCCCCCGAGCCAATAAAGAGCAGGAGGGAAAAGAAATGAGAGATGTGGGTAAAGGCAGAATTTTTTTTGGAATCCTGGTAAAAAATTTAGTGTTGCATCTTTTTCTCTTTGAAATTCGTCAAGTTTTTCTTGTGCCAGAACTTTTTTAACAGCAGGAAACAGGTCTCATTCCACGTAAATAAGACATGCCTCAACCTTAAGTGCGTTCTTACATTACCGTCAGATTTTCATGTGACTTGGCAATGCTTGAAGCGGCAAGCTCACACACCTACTGGTATCCTCATCTCTTCTCATTTCTCATGTATACCACTAGCATCGCTACAGGATTTTAAAGTACAAATGTGTTTAAGCTTCAACAGAATCACTCTGTCCTGATTGTACTGATGTCAGAACAGGAAGCGAGTGTGGGTCAAACAGTATTTGTAAACATCTTTTTTCTTTTTCTTTTAATCAGAAATGCGAAAAAAAGAATCATCCTGAAAATTCTCAATCACACAAACATTTGCTGTTTATATTTCCATTAAAGTCAGATCCAAAGAAGAGTCCTTTCAGATACAGTTTGACCCAGGCTCAGCAGGAATGTCCTCTCAGAGCTGGATCACAGAGACCTGTGCCTGTAAAATGAACCAAGGATGAGCTATGTTGTGATGAATTGCTGTTTTCTTTCTTTTTTCTTTTTTTAAACTCGTCATTGGTTTTCCCTCGCCCAATCAGAGGATCAGAGACATGGAGCTTTTGAGTGTTGTCCATCCTGTTCCAAAGTTGAACAAAAAGGCCCTCTGTCCTTTAATCGATGTTTACTATAATGTTTACCTCCATGGCTATCAGATGTTTCACCTGTTTTCATCCCATTATCATTCCAATAATGACTCAGAACCAAATATTGCACAAGAGATTAGGCCTCTGATGCCGTGTTTCCCTTGTACACACATCACGGTGTTGGTGACAGATATTAGACACCGGCCAAGGATTTCTCTCAATATCCTTTGCTCTGATTGTCAGTTTTTTTCCATGTAGCATCTCTCACTCTTGTGTCAGTTTAATTTCAGCGTAAAGATCTTGGGCTCTGATACCTCTGAGTGAGGCACCAGCAAACAGATGTATGTAACACACTGAACAGTGAACCTTCACCACCAGATGATCCATGTCTCAGTCGCTCTGTGTGCTGCAAAGCCTTTGTTGTACCAACAGCTCTATTCCTCTCAGTTTGAATGTCTCTTTCTTTTGTAACTCTCTCTCATAGGTTGTTGGCCTTTTAGTGTTGCTTTGCTTCAGTTTGAAGTGTATCTTTGACTAATACTTGCAATAAAATGCTTTGCTTTACCCTGTTTGTCTTCGAGTGCTGGAAATATGAATAAACACATGTTTTCTTTGAATAAAGCAGACATTCTGAAGAAAGCCAAGTAGCTTTATGTAAACGGTATCAAATACTATTTGAGTGATTAAATTTTGGACTACCACACTGAAATAAGAGTTTCTGTCAATGATGGCTGCTCTTATATTTTGATTGATTTATCAGTGTGGTGGACATGTTCAAACATGTTCCTCAAGTGTCCACTTCCAGGGGCATATTTAGTCGTTTGGGGGCCCAAGGCAAACCCAGTCAATGGGGCCCTCCATGTCCTTGTAACTCATCTTCCTCAGAGCTAGACTGGCCTTCCCTGGGTCCACTGTCTCTGTCAGAGAATCAAGGCATGAGGCAGTGCTAATCTTGTACATGGTAACTTAACGCAACTAAATGCATTTCCTCAAGTTCTGTACTTTAGTTTGATTTTGAAAAAAGTGAATTCATAATTTAGTCCACTTTGTCCTGGATTTGAAATCTGTTATGGTCAATTAACAGCTTATTTTTCCCACAGTGGGCAATTTACAGAGTAACAGTAACAAATAAGAAAGCATGTAGTGAAAAACGTTATAATAGGTCAATATTGAAAAAATAATTCAGTTAAGAAAAAATATGTAAATATCAAGCACAACATAAAACTGGAAAAAAAAATCTACTGAAAGAGGTGATATTTACAGTTACCATACTTTTTGGTACTACTATTTTAACGTTAATGTATTTTTATTTGACCCCCTGTCCAGTGAGTTATGCATCCAAAAAAGAGATTTTGTACAATTATGTTTATCACCAACTCAAAAAGTAATTTTGAGAAAATTATCCTGTTTCCTGGGCTAGATAAAGTCCATAAAATCCTAAAAGTCTTATATGTTTATCTCAGATCTCAGAGCAACATTGTTTTTATTTCCGACTTGGTTGAAAAAAAGGAAAAAATGGGAAAAAAGTGTTTTTTACCACTTTCTTCCTGAATCAAATTTTCAGATGTATTGTGACATGGAATAGCCCATTGAATAAGAAGGGAGGGGAGTACCCAAAACGATCATTAAAGATTAAGCCTTTTTAATGTATTTTAAAGCATGTGAAGTAAGATTTAGAAAAAAGAAATGTTTTCAATTTAAGAGAACTTCAAAAATCAGTGTTTAAGAAATGCTTTGGGGGCCCCTGGGAATCTTGGGGCCCCAGGCAACTGCCTGTGTTTACCTAATTGTAGCTACGCCCCTGTCCACTTCAAGGCCTTTGCACACCAACTGCGACGCAAAATTGCGAAAAATTTGGAGGCGTCATTTTCAATCTCTGTAGCTTTTCTCCTCCAAATGTTGTCTTTGTAGTTTGTATGTCTTTTGTGGTAAAGAACTGGGTGCTGGGACACAAACACAACATATGTTGAATGTTTTTGTGACTTGTCAACAACGATCGCTTTGATTGGTCAGATGTGTACTCGTCGCAAGTGAAACTTTTGAAAAATCGACCTTGGTCGGAAAAAATAATAGCTGCAATTTCCCTCAACAAAAGAACGTTGCTGGTGTGAAAGCTTGCATTGAAAATAGTAGGTTTGAAAAAAATAATTAACGTGAAATATTTGTGCCAAAAATATGCGTCCAGTGTGCAAAGGGCTTTAGGCTGTGAAACTCCAGAAACCCCATACATGACAGCTTTTTTTAGAACTGTATTTTCTGAGATTTGCTCTTGTAAGGTCATAGCTGACTTCACTAACAGGCAGGCACCCTGTCGCTGGGTGTGTCTCAAAGCGATAAACTGCAGTCTCCTTTCTTCTCTCTCCTCCGTGGCACTGGAAGTAGTTTCTGAGTTGCCATATTAAAGGATATCCCAAAGCGATAATTGTGCTCAGAGGAGGGAGGGGACTGATTGGAGGAGCAATGATCGAGGAAACATGAGAGCAGGCTTTGCGGAGGCCTTGTACTGACAGACACGCCCCTGATGAGCTGAAAACAGCCATCAAAGATCATTTAGAAAAGTGGTCATAAATCTTGGAAAAAAAAAAAAATTGTGAGTTTAAAGCACAAAATACTGAACACAACCAGCATGAAATCAATATAATGGAGGATCAATACTGAAAACTGAAATCTAATAGAAAATTTCCTCCTGAGTCACAATAAACTAGGTTATATTAATAAGTTTCAGAGTTCACAGCCAGATGCACTCTAGATAAAGGCTAAATAAATAAATAATTTGATATCGATGCATTTTATCGGTAAAGTGATCTGTTTGCCTCTAAACAGGACACAGAATATTTTTTTTCACAAAATTAGCATCTGTGACTTCAAGCATTTGTTTCTGATACAGAGATCTGAAGGTGACATATTGGAAATGCTGAACTCATTCTGGCTTTGAATAAAGTTAGGAGGCGGTACTTAAGCCTCTTTATAGACAGCTACAGGGGCTCACCTGTCAGTCAAGCCAGCTGTGCCCTGACAGGGGAAAAATTAAGTTAAGTAACTTCAAAAACAATGAGCTGTGAAAAAATACACCACCCATGCAGTGTGTGCCAGTAGAGAAATGAACAATTCAAACTCAATTCAGACTACAAAGACGTTTATTTTTGTTGTTGTTGAAATCCTCCTTTTTTGCCTTGGTGTGTATCTGGTTTCCAGAAACAGGACTGAGCACTTGGACATAGGTTTCATATTTGTAGACCTAAGGCTGCCGCTTGGTTTTGCAGGAATACTTTCACATCGTCCACTTGACTGGATGTTAGCTAGCTAACCCAACCTTCATACCAGGAAATCCTCAAAATCAAGTTGGCTCTCTGAAGGTCAGAAATGCCCTGCAACTTTGGAAGGTTTTACAAATCTTACTATTCTTGATGGACCTTGCAGGGGATTTTTGCATATAAGAAGCAATTAAGAACTAACTTAAATAACCAAGATGTGATATGATTGGATGGAACAGTTTCATCTGTCCACTTAATTCATCATCATGCATTGCAGGATACATCTCAATCATAATGAAACTTTGCTTTTCTTGATGAGCAGTAACTTTTTCTTCATTGATTTTTGTAATAAAACTGGGACTTGAAAGCTGATATTACAGAAAAAATAAAGCAAAGTGGAAGTTGTTCTTTCAATTTTATTGGTGTTTCTTTTATTAGCACTGACATCTGAACTCAGATCTGCGCTGTAATATTTGCTCTCTCATAAAATACTCTGTTGTGTTGCTCTGGAAGCCTCTGGGCACAGACTCTTGTGGTAGTTTGATCCTCTCCAGGTTTTTTCCCACTGTGTAAGGCAGGAAGAGTTTAAGACTGCAACTCAGATTTAAGCACTGAAGCTCATGCTGCACACCTCAGTGGACACAACTGATGCTGGATGCTTTAATTTCCACACACTCCCAGCACAGCCTCACATTTCCCCCCACAAAAAGCACAAGAACTGTGACCCTCTACTGATAAATGGTCTCTCTTGTTCCAGCTCTAGTTTCCTGATTAACCCAGCCGAAGTGGAAAAAACCCCTGTTTCCTCACTTTGAGAACATTTGCCACAGCTCGAAATAATGGGAGCATAATAACAAGCAGCAAATGTTCGTTCTCTGAGCAGGAACACTTCCCATCATTATAAAAAAAAGAGCACACTCAGAGATGGATGCTCTGCGAGGGAACCAGATGCTCTGTAGGCTGAGACTCGACACTGATTAACTGTTACAAACAGCTTGGTCTCCCTGCACACAGCTACATCCTACTGACAAGATGATGGTGTTAATTTACTGACATCATTTAGATAAAGGAGCAGCGCAGTTTATCCAAACACGTCTTCTGTGTGGGACTGAATAGAGCTGTTACAGCTCGTCTCATTATGAGAGAAGAGCAGGGAACAAACCTACTGTAACAGACTAACACAGCATTTAATCACATGAATCATAACATAGATGGCTCCACAGAAGTTTACAGCTGCACACAGGGAAGTCAGTTTACCCTTTTCTAGACACAAGGGGGCAGCAGAGCATCAGTCTTATGCACTGTATTAAAGCACACAAAAGTAAAGCCAAAAGAAGTATTGCTCCCTCTAGTGGCTGACTGCAGAATAGATCACAAGCACACCATATAAACAGAGGAAGCATGGGTCAAACTTAGGGATGGGTACCTTTCATGTTTGGAATAATACCCTCACAGGACCCTGCTCTCTCTTAGTCAGCGTTTATTATCTGCATACAAAGAAAGAGTCTCTGTCAGCTTCAAAGAAAGGAACGAATACAGCCTTTCTCCGCTCCTCTCCCCAAGGATGACACAGAAAAGGGCAGAGGGCAAGACTGACAGCTGCCAGTAATAAAACAAAAACAAACAAGATAACAAAAAAACATTAGCTAGCACCATAGACTGTATTAAACATGGACGTAGCCTCCGCGACGTCGCCCGTCTGTTCCTGAGACCGATAAGTGAAGCCATTCTGCGGATGCAGCCACATTTGCGATGACGTCGGCTGTGAGTTTTTCTTTGAGCAGCTACAGGGCGCCTGCCGGTCATGTGACCTAAGCTGTTCCTCTGATTGGAAAATCAAGCGGTCCTAATTACTTCTAAACCGCAGGGATAGAAAAAAATCACTCACCGTACATTGTGTGCTGATAGTGAAATCAGTGTTGGCTGATTTACAGGCTGTAAATATGCTTTTTAATGCCATAAAAGTCCATTTTTATGGCTGGGTGTGTTCGTGACTACTGGTCTTTCTGCAGCCAGCCTCAAGTGGATTGTCAACGAACAGCAACTTTTGGCACTTCCGCATAGGCTTCATTTTTACTTACTGGATGTTGCCCCTTGGCTAGCACTAAGCATGTGAACATGCGATGTAATTAAAAATAAGATGAAGAATGTAACATAGCATCCAAATAAAAATAAAATCTAAACAATAAAAACATTATACACATCATATACAAAAAGGAGTGCATAAAGTATAGAAATAGATCTAAAAAGACACAAAGCTGATTAACGGACACCTACCACTCCCTAAGGATGACACAGAGAAGGGGAGAGGGCAGGGGTCAAACCAAATGTTAAAGACAAGACACCACGAAGAAAAAACTGACAGGACAATGAGGCTTCACATAAAAAAACTGAATCCAGGATTTACAGAGACTCCACACAGACATACATGTACACAGGCAAAATTTTTGTAACTGTAAAGAAAATAAAAAGTGAGACTTTAACCCAGTTACACCTGGCAATCAGTATCTGTACTCAACGTTATCAATTTTTGGTACTTGAGTGTGTGTTTATGTGGTAACAAATATGGTTTGATAATAAAATGTCTTTCTTTCTTTTTTTGTATATAACACTTTTTTTTCAAAATAAAGGCTTGAAATGCAGTGTGCATGTCCAAACATGGAAAATCCCCTGCTCTTCCACTCCCTCACAGTCTCAAGGATGTGTTTTTAAAAGTATCTAAATCGGTGCCCATGTCAAATTAGACATTTTAAATAAAAAATATTTTTTTCTCAAACATACTTAATGATAAACTTGCTGGGGAAGTTTTGCTTTTCTAGATATGTCATCAGTGCAGTATGAGATTTATTTGATGATAAAAACAACAACAACAATAACAAAAACAAAAACATGATTCTAATTTTATCTGACTGCTCTCTGGTGCTACATAGTACATCCAAAGCTTAGCTAGGAAAATGAAGGTTTACTATAAAACAACGCACTGAAAGACACTAAAATGCTCACTGAAGAACTGCTGGGTCTGAAACAACCTCTTAAATATTTTCCTGTGATTCTCCCTGCTATTAATGAGTGATTTTTAGACATCAAGTGAAGCAAAACTTGTCTGTAATAATATTAAAATCTGACTCCAGCTTTGACAGATTGTTCAAACACATATCTTGTAAAACAGAATAATACATAACTGATGCTGGAGCTCATCGACGTTGTCACCAAAGCATGTGAGAGTGAAAAAACATGATAACAAAGCCCTAGGGCTGTTTACCGAACTGTCAGAGGTGTTAAATTAAATCATATCTGAGAATAAAGTTTGTTGAATTGTTTGACAGATCCTTTTAAAAGTCTCAGCCACCGTGGAGGGATCTGTCACACTTTTTTCTTCAGCACATTACATAATCTAATAATGTGACTGAATCAACTATTGATGCAGCAGCAATTTAGGCAGTCAACACTTAATCATGATTACCAAAGCAGCAACATAAATCATTCTGATTGAAATAAACACCAACTGAAAGTATATGTCAGCTTCAATACATCTCTGAGTCTTTATTTGTACAAACCAGTTTATGAAGCAAATGACTGTAGAAACAGGTGTCTCTAATGGAGGTGATTACATGAAGGAGATGGAAAAATGCTGATCATTTGCAGTTTCTCTTTCCTCGTTTCTCTCATTAAGACGTCCAAGTATTTACGTTTACAGCAGTAGTGGGTGTATGTTAGCTCCAAATTCCTTCAGTGAACTGCACGGCTTCAGTTCAAAGTGTCGGGGCTGGTGATTGTATATAAAGCGAACGGCGTGCTTTCACTTCCTCCCATTGTGAGATGTGAAGCCAAAATACCTTCTCTTTGTAAGGCTTTGTAAGTGATCTTAAAAGAGTCTCAGTTTTATATATTTACCTGTTCATGATCTACAATTTCCAAAAGGGGATTATCAGCAACAAAATCTGTTATTTCTGAATCCCATTTCTTAGAACTGTGGCTGGGTTTGAGCTCTACATAGACAGCAAGATCTGAAAAAGGTTCTGGACTGTCAAAAGGAAAAAGGACGTCAGAGCAGAAGAAAGCTAAACAGAAGAATGATAGAGCGCTGGCTGAAACATGCAGCAGTTATTCTACAGTGGTCAGTTCAAACCTGAGAGTCTATCAATACAATGAAGAGGGAGGTTACTTTAGCTCTGTTTGGTGAGGTTGGAGTTGGTAGATGAGCAGTGGTAGGACTAGGGATGGGTCAAGATAACTGGGTACTAGTAAGAATCAATCAGAAATGGTTCAATCCATCAACATCATTAGCTTTTATGTTAAACTATTCCCTTGTTGATTCTTTACATCACACCAGAGTGACCAGATCTTACAGTGACTGTTTATTCACTTATTCATTTATTCATTTATTCACATTCATTTATTCTACTGTTCATTTGGATCCACATTATTCACGACTTGAATAGCGACTACTCTTACAATCAATTAAAAATTCAAGAGCACTAATACAGAACCTATTACAATCTACACACACACACACACACACACACACACACACACACACACACACACACACACACACACACACACACACACACACACACACACACACACACACACACACGCACACACACACGCACACACACACATCTATATATGTAAAATTTAAGAAGACAGTGACATCACATGATGTGCGATATGTCAATCATGCTTGCCAGTCAGCAGTGGAATTTCTAGGACAATAGCAGAGAGATCGAAGTGATTGAAAACTTGATGGAAAGGACCTGAACAATGAAAGTGCAACTTGTGCAATGCTGTAATGACATGCAAGGGTGACAACACCAGGAACATGTTAAAATATTTATCAGTGCACCATGTTAAATACCAAGAGTGTCATGTTATATTTGTTTACTTTTTCTCCCACTAAATGTTGACAGAAAACCTGTAAAGCCTGCTCTTTGTACACAGAAAATTCACAAGAGGAATTGAGAAGTGAAACAATAAGAATTGGATCAACATCAGATCAATAATGGCATTGGTATCAATAAAACTTATCAATACCTATACTGAGGTAGAACACAACCAGGATTCACTCGCCTTAAGGCAGGGATCTCAAACTGGTGTCATGGAGGGCCAAAGGCTGCAGGTTTTCTTTCCAACCAAGAACTCTACAAGCTGATTTCACTGATTAGTTCCTGCTCTCTGCTTGAAGGAGAGGTGATCAGTGAAATCAGCTGGTGGAGTTTTTGGTTGAAAAGAAAACCTGCAGCCTCTTGGTCCTCCATGGCACAAGTTTGAGATCTCTGCCTTAAGGAGATGTTTTACAGCATTGGTCTGTGACTAGCGCTATAGCTGGCTACAAAACTGCGCAAGAAACTGAGTATACCAAGTCTGATTGCAGTCTTTTTCAAACAGCATTACAAAAAAAAAATCTTGTTGCACTGGAGCAATGGAAATGGAGTCTTCATCCCAGAAAACACTACTGACTTTGTCCAAAGGTGTTGCTGCTACCAACACCGAACAAAAAGACCTCACAGCATCTTTAAGTTTATCCTACAATCACAACTTGACAGTGTTAATGAAGTTACTTTAAAAAAGTAGTGTTTGCTTGTTACACATTACTTCTTGAAAAAGTAGTCCCTTGCTTTACTTAGTTACCCTCTGTAATAAGAAACTTTTTACGTTACTCGTTACTTTAATGGTGCTCAACTTTGGGCAGAACCCCAACTTATTTCCTAAATGTGTATAGGCCTACAAGTTCTACTATGGAGAATATACCATAACAGGTAATTCTCTTGTGCTCTTTGTTCTGAAAAATGCAACAGAGCGCTTGACAAGAGAAACAATAATGCTGATGACTGACTGCTCTCTGAATGCTATTGCGAGTACCAGCCTCAGTATTAGGTGGCAACTATTGTGCATGAGTGCAGCTGAGGCAATGTTGCTGTCAAATCGGTCCGTGGGAAAAGTAATGTTGTGCCCAACCAAAAAAGGAACTATGTTTCTTTACTATATTTTCAGTAATAACATGTTACACTACTTTTTACCCCCAAAAGTAGTTACATCATGGTAAAGCGTTACTTTGTAAATCGTTACACCGAACATTGCAACTTGCTTATGCTGCAAAATGCTGCATCTTTGTAAATAATAAAACAGAATACAGACTACAGCTGCTTTTCTCTGTAAAGTGTCTCTTGATAATTTAGAGGATAAGATCCTTTGCTGCTAAATCCAACCCCTTCACAGAACATTCATATACTGATACACAAAAGCTGCTATGTACAGCCCCTGTTCATACTCTGTAGATCGTCTTCAGCAATCTACCTCCAACCTTCTGATTAAGTGACAACATCTCTTCAGCTGAACCTCAACTGCCCCCAATTTCACCTGGGTAATTGACAAAAAGTCTGAGTCAGAGTTCAGCTGAAGGACGTTCGCTTGAAAATGTTTTTGGGGGAAATAAAAACATCCAAATGGTCCTTGTAATTTTCTCCCTTGAGTGAAAACACCAATTTTTAATATTTTTGTTTTAGAAAGAAATTAAATCGAATGAACATCTGTTTACTTAAATTATTATTTAGCTGAAAGCCACATTTCCTGATAGGTTGAGCATTTATCACGTTAATGTGAATTGCAAATTAATTATGAGAACCCATTTTGTACAGTTTTTGACTAAGCAAACATATTTCAGTTGAGGCAAAATACATCTTTTTTTTTTTTTTTAATTAGACGAATGTTCAACAAGAAAAAACTCACAGATAGTTTATTGAAAAAATAATGATTCTTATTTGAAGTAATTATTAGTAAAATCTTTCATTTTAAATCTGTTTGCTCTGTTTATCTGTTCCCCATGCAGTCCCACCTCTTACCACCAGGGGGAGCAGTTCACTAAGAGAAAGCCTGCTCTCATAGTGTGGACGTGTTGCTGTGTCCTCCTCAGGCCTCATGAGAGTGATGTGTACAGGATGTATGGAGAGTGTCTGTGTTTTCTGAGCCGGAGCCAGGGGTCAGGTACTCCGAGCAGTCACGTCCAGGCCTGGAGCGAATCCACAAAGTTCCCGTGAGGACAGAGGGAAATGTGGACATGTTGAGACTGAGGCATACAGGAAAAATCACGCTTGATGGCATAGCTCCCAAAGTGCTTCTTTCCACGCCACAGGATGTTGATGTCTGTATCTCAGAGCTGTATCTTGACTGTGACGTTTTTATTTTACCTCTAACCTCCAGCGTTGTTTTTGTCAGGACCATGATAGAGAGGGAAAACAACTTGACTCTCAGGCTGCACACCGCCACCTCCACCACCTCCTCCTCCTGTCCTATAGATGACAAATGACTTGGAGGCACAGGCACTTATGTCAACCTGCGAAAGAGGATCCACCAGCTCTAGAAGAACATCCCAGTCCCTGCACAGGACTTGGCGTCTGCCGGGCACAGTCAGCAACAAATACTGAATTAATAAGAGCACAGGCTTTTGTGGATGTAAGCATAGTTTGTGATTTAGTGTCTGCTGACTGAATCTTCGGCTTTTTTTACGGATTCTAAAAAGTGATGAAGGAACCCAGGTTTGTTTTGATGTACTTTGATTAAAATTCATAAACAAATGTTCAGTGTTTGATCCAAAATGACATTAACTTATGGAGCAGTTTGGGGAAATATGCTTTTTCATTTTACTGCAGGAAGTAATAACACAGGATTTATGCCACTGTCGCATCTTTTCATTGGGTATATTTATTGCTACAGCCAACAGCTGGCAGGGTTGCTCGACAGCAGTTTTTTTCAGTCACCCATTGGGACATGATTTTTCTGAAAGTTTCCTAATATTCCATCTGAAAATTTCAGAGGATTATACCCACAGAAAATGTAAAAGTCAAAGAAGCTTGCATCTTAGATTTTGCATCTTTCCTGACAGCTCAGCAGCACTGTTTGTGTCGATTTTGGCGCCCTCTGTGGTTAAAATTGTAATACTTATCTTACGACTGATCTCGTCCTTTACTGGAAGTGAGTTGTCTCTTTTGACAAATAATCTCATCCTGCAGTCTTTTAACAGTCAAAGGTATCACTCGCTGAAGAGGTGGTGTGCAAAATATGAATTAAGTCTGTTTCCTCAGCAAGCTGTCAATCTTTGGGTCTGACACCCCCTCACAGCAGTTAAAGGCATTAAAAATTAAATATAGAAACTGTCGATCTTGCAGCGGAAAGTCTCATTTGCTTTTGTAGCTCAATAAAGTCATCCCCTTTTATTTCAGTCCCTTTCATAACTGAGTCAAAGAGTCTCACAAGGGCTTTAATAAAGTTTTAAAGTTGCCATCTGTTTCAAAGATCTTTTAGCTTGAAGATTTTGGCTCGGCTAGACCCTGTGAGGACTTTAAAAGTCATCTTGAAAAAGTTTCACTTGTACATATTGCTTGTAGAATACAAAGACTGTATAAAACATGGACGTAGTCTCCCTGACGTCACGTTTCGGAAACAGAACATGAAGCAGATCGGCTGTTGCGACCATGATTGAAGTGACAAGGGCTTCTCGAACAGCTATAGGGCACCTGTCAGTGACGTGAACTGAACTGTGCCTCTGATTGGGCAAGCTTGGGACCTTAATATCCTCCGAACCCCCAAGTTAGAAAAAAATTCACCCCCTGTACAGTGTGTGCCGATAATAAAGTTGACGATTCAGACGGGAGAGGTCTTTTTGAACCAGGCTGTAAATAGGTTAATTTCTTCTTTGAAAACTGCTTTTTTTTGGCGTGGTATGCAGTTGACTTCCGGTACTTTCGGAGCCAGTCTCAAGCAGACACTCAAGAAACAGCAGATTTTAGCACTTCCGCATTGTCTCATGTTCTTAGACCAGAGGCTGCCGCTTGGTAGCATATTGACACCAAAACCAGTATCCATGGTCAGATTTTTCTAGGAAAACACAGATTCGTTAATGGCGTGTAGGCCAAAAGTCCATATAATGACACCACTCTGGCAGGCTAAGTTTAGCAGAGAGAAGCAAAAGCTTTCCTTATTTTCTAAATTAAACAATTAAGCTTGTAGAAAGGGCAGACATAGGAGCTGGACTGGCGAGAAGAAAAAAGATGTTAGAGCAGAAGAAAGCTCAACAGGAGAGTGATAGAGCAGGAGCTAGAACACGGTCCAAGCTGCAAGTTGAAAATGCAGAAACAATGCATCCAAACAAGACCTGCAGAAGTAAACAAAAGCAAAAAGCAAAATACTGCGCTGACATTAAATCAGCTGAAAATACACAAATGATTTGAAGAAAAAAAAAATAATTTAACAGCTTTAAAAGAAAAAAGTTCTTCAAAGTAAGGCTTGAAAATGCAGGTACTCCAGGCCTGCAGGGGGCAGCAGCCATGCTAAGTATAGATGCTTTTGTTTGAACTTTTTGCAACATTATATTTCATTTGCAGTGTTTTTCCAGTTACCTTTAGACAGTTGCATGATTGCAATTGAACATTACCTGTCACTGTATGTAAGCATAGCTTATGGTTGTCTACTGATAAACTGTACAATACTGGTTATATCTCAAAAAGGAGGCAAAAAAGGGGAGTATATTTCACTTGGGGTTACGTGCAGGAGTTAGTGGTTTCCCTCCTATTACAGCCAAAATACACCACGTGCGGCTCTTGTCCAGCTCTGCTCCATCACAGTACTTGATCAGATAGATTTTTCTTCAAGTCAATGTGTCAACGCACACTTAATCCCTTCCATCGTGGTCCAGCTGCATTCCTGCTCCAGCAGGTTGCAGCAGATTAGCAACCATCCTATGATGCTGAAGCTGTGATGCATAAATTCAGGAAGTCGTGAATGGAAACTACTGAAAAAGAGCAGGTGACTTTCAAAATAAAACAAACCATGTCAAAACCAGATCATTGTTGGCTTGACTGCAATACACAAAATTCTAATCAAACCCTCAGCACTAGGAAAGCACATTTATAAAGATGTTTACAGACTGTTAGATCTATTGCTTGCTTGTTATTCTCATCATTGCAGACTAAGCTACAGGCTAATAAAAGCTTACTGTCTCCTGGCCTTGTAGCTTCACTTTGGAGTAAATGTATTTAAGTGTTATCAAATCCATCCCTGGGTAGATAAACTCTCCTCAGCTAAGTAGCTCATGAAAACAGGCTCAGATTGTGAAATGACAAACTCGGGGAAAGTATTTAAATGGTTTATTGTTTCGTGTCTCTAATCACACCAGGCCACTCATTTTCCCTTTGTTGGGCCTCTCTGCTCCCTTTCATTATAAACATGAATAGGTATAGTTCTGCCACGGAAATCGGGCCGTGATAAAACTCACAGCTGGAGTTTGGAGAGAAAGGTTGAATAATTGGGGTCAACAGAGGGAAGACTGGTCACATTTGATTCTCATGGATGTCAGAGAGTAGTGCACTGGGAGGCAGGGTGCACCCAGGACAGGTCACCAGCCAATCCCAGGGCCAACATGAGAGACAAACAACCATCTATGCACACACAGAGACTAATTAACAAAGTATGTTTTGAACTATGGGAAATGTGAAAAACCAGCAGCCTTGTCTTTCCTCAACAACAGTATGAATTTTCTGCTTTTACTCAATAACAAGTTTCTCTTGAAGGCAACATGAGCACTGCTGTGTCTGAAGTGCAGCCTCATAGAGCTGACTATGTGCCTGAAAAAACCTGCTTTGAGGAGCAATTTTCTGGGTCTCAGAGCACAATGATGTTAGATATTTTTGACCTTTTCTCTACAGACAGCTGGTCAGGGCCGTGCAACTCCAAACTGGCATAGAAAATACAATTCATATACTTTGGACAGCAACTGAAACGGTTCAGTGGTGATCTTTTTTTTCAAAGTACTGCATGTCATCCTGATCTCTGAGCCTAAGGGTTGTGGCTGGGAGTCGAATGCAAGACCACTGCCCATACCTCAGTACATGGACCTTTCACTTAGGCCATGTCCACACTTAGCCAGGTATTTGGGAAACCGCATATATTTTTATACAGTTAGGCCTGTCGTCCACACGAAACCGCAGCTTTACATCGTTGAAAATTGATGTTTTCTGAAAACTCCGGCCAAAGTGAAGATTTTGGAAAACTCTGGTTTAATGGTTTCTTGTGGACACCGGTAAACAGAGTTTTCGGGAGACGTCAGCATTAAATGACAGGGGCTCATTCAGATTGGCACGGGTTTATGTTTGGAAAACACTGCCAAATATGGGTTTGACATGCCTCGAGCTGCACTTTAGTGTTTTTAAAAACAAACAGGGTGGGTGGGTGGGGGGGTACCTGTTCTTGAAAATACCTGGCTACGTGTGGGCTTGGCCCAAACCAATAGACCGTTGAACGAATATGTAATACTTCACAGGTGGTCAGTATGCCAGTGTTGTCACATGAAGTTGTTAGAAAAATTGTTTAGCAGTCTGTAAACATCTTGAGAAGATTTGTTGCCCTTGTTTCTTTCAGTTGTTGTGGTCTGAAGTAATCTAGGACATCGTCATTGTTGTGCGTAGACTAGTAAAAATGAGCGTGTTAAATGATCGCATTTATTTTTTCATGAACGGTAAACTGAACTGCTCAGTTTTTAACCCATATGTAGGAACATGAGCGAAGTTCATTCCTGGGGCAGTCAGTGGCCGCTCACAATCTGAGAGGTGCTGAAAGGTGCCGAGAAATAAGGAAGGGAGTTTCCGACAGGTGACAGGAGGTGCCGAGCACTGTGATCTACGGCAGGCTCTACTCTACTCTCAGATCTACTACTACGGCACTCTCCGTGCTTTCAGGATGGCTTATCCCGCTGACAACTCACACAATACAGTTGAGGTTTGTCTGTCTCTGGGAAATTAGCTCGAGGGATATGGATTAAAGCACCGATGGCTCTACTATAAAAAATAAATTGTAGCGAAAAATGAACATAAACTACTTCATTTTGATTGGTGTGAACTGAACTTTGAGCTAGCTCACTTTTTGTATGAGCTGGCACAACACAGGACATCGTAAGCAGAATCATTGACCTTGTTCTTGTCAGTCATAAGAGTGACAGAATTCTTGTCAGTCTTTACGGAAAGGGTCGTAAGGGTCATAGGGTCGCAAGAGTCTTTTGTCATCTGAGGTGATTCTGATCAGGGTTGTTGACCCAGGTCCTATCAATGGATACATTCTTGAGTTGTCTTTGGACATCATGAGCAGAGTTGTGACCTAGTTCCTATCAGTCGTAAGGGTCTTTAATGGTCTATAGACATCTTGAGAAGAGTTATTGACGTAGTTCCTGTCAGTTGTCTACAAGCCTTTTTTTTTTTTTTTACTTTGGATTTGTTAGCAGAATTGTTGAACTAGCTCCTGTCAGTCTATACAGTCTTTAGTTGTCTGAAGACATTGTGACCTGAGTTTTCAACATCGTTCCCGTCTATGGTTGCCATCTGGGAACATTGTGAGTTGACTCATCAACCTAGTTCTTAGACTTTAGGGTCTTTTGTCGTCTGTGGACATCATAAGGAGAGTTGTTGCGTAGCTCCGGTCAGTCAATACCTCCTCCATTTATCTGTTGACATTGTCAGTAGAGTCGTTGACCTAGTTCCTGTCAGTTGTTGCGTTCTTTAATCGTTTGTGGATGAAGTGAGCAGTCTTTGATGTAGTTACTGTAAACTGTTTGGTTCTTTAGTCGACTGTGTTCATCGTGAGTGGAGTTACTGACATTGCTCCTCTTGGTCGTAACAGTTTTTAGTCTCTTTTGGCCATCATAAGCAGAGTCGTTGACCTAGTTCTTGTCAGTCTTTATGTTCTTTAGTTGTCTCTGGTTATTGTGAGCAGCCTTGTTGACCCAGTTCCTGACAGTTGTAACATCGCAAGCAAAGTTGTTGACCTAGTTACTACGAATCGTTGGGGTCACATGAACCTGGTGTGAAGGCGGCTCATTCATATGATTTTTTTCTTTCACATATATGGAAGATTTTCGAAGCAGGAAGAAATTGATCGAAAGCTGAAAGCGATAATACTTAGCCTTTGGTTGTGTCAGGCTTTGTGTTGTGTAATTTTTTCTCTGTTGGGACTCAGCATTAGTCTTATAACAGTGTTTGTTAAAAACTGAAGTCATAAAATGTTACCACACCTCTCCTGATCAGATCTCTTTTACTCCTTTATTCTCTTCAGAGCTGTTAGGTTTCTGACACCTTGAGTACATCCAGCTTCAAAGAAAGCGCTGCAGCTAGCTGGATCAGCTCCACATGATGGATGTGCCTTTCCTGCACCTCCACCTACTCTGTAGCCTGACAGGAGGCACATGAATGCAGAGGAACACATGGTAGTACAATGGGAGCTGCGCTAATGGGCTCCTGACAGGGGGGAGGATTTTGGCGGGAGGCTGGGTTAGGGAGCCGTTTGAGAAATGATCCTTCCTCCTCTCGTGCTCACATTGTCGTCTTGAGAGAGTGTTTTCCACATCCTCCACATTTACCAGCTGAAAACTGTTCAATAAATGTGTGGGGCACTTCCAGGCGGGTAGAAACGATGCAGGAGTCTGACTTTAGCAGTGAGTGATCTGTATTCAACACATATCACTCTACATTTCTCATTCCATTTTCATAAAATTTCATCATTGTTTTTTTCCTCCTCGGGATAAAGCCTCAGGGAGCTATAAGCTGTATCTACTATTCCAGCAAAATTGAGGACTTTTAGCTGCAAATGGAGCTGCTTTCCTTTGATATATTTCAAATTATCGGCATATGGAGCTCTTTGGTGAAAACTCATAGTGGCACACCTTAACTTTCATGACTTGTATTTGATTACTTTCTCCTTCTAAACATGAGATATAACTCATCCTGTGTTTGGCCTTTGGCTCCTCTGGTCTGACTTCCTCCATGTGGTCTAATTCAGCTCTGCAGGGCAGCCATAACACTACTAGGTGCTTGTGGGGTCCTTTCTTTTGATGCATGATGGGGGAGCTGTGAAAACTGATGGTGGATGATGTGCAGAAAGACAAGTAGCCTGAAAAAGAAGTGTCCCGCCGTGTTCGTTGTATTGTTTTCACACAGAGGAACAATTAATTTTCAACATGCAGCGATCATAACCAATACATATTAAAAAAGTCAGTGCTGTGTGAGCGTTGTGCTGTAAAAGCAAAAACAAAGAAACCAAAAGCAAAGCATAGTTGTCGGGTCAGCTGCTGCTCTAGCTTTATAAATGAGGCACACCGAGCCCAGGTGTGTCTCATCCTGCAGATTGGCCTGCTCCCAGGGCTGCAGCTCCAGAGACTGAGCACCAGGACTGTGTTAGCAGAGGGATCCAGATAGTCACAACTGTACAAAGAGCCCACTGTAACAGAAACATATGTACAGGATGTACTGTAACTTGCTCCACAACAACGACATAAACGGACCAGAATATCCTGTTATCCATGTTTCTTAGGGGCCGTTTACCTGACAGCGGTTTTAGGGTGAAATGCAAAAGTATTGTTGCGTTTCAGCTTCTGGTTTACACAGAAGTGGCATTTTAGCTGACCTAAAACACAACCTTTTGAAAACAGCCTCCAGAGTGGAATTTCTCCAAAACGCTGCCAACACCGTTGCCATGTAAACAGTAAGCCAGCGTTTTCAGAAATGCTGACGTCACACTCCGTTTCGTGCAAGTACATACAACGTCCATACACCGTGCTGCTCTATCTGCTGAATCTTTCGACGGTCTTTCAACAAAATGTGCATCTGTTGCTCCTCTTCTGCACTTAGTATTCCTACTACCAAAAGAGATCAGATCTACCAAAAGCCTTCTGGACAATACACGGCGCCAACTACAGGCCTGGCATGCTTACTACAGTGTTTCTGGTCTCTCAGTGTTTCTATGTAAACACAGATATTTTTAACTGCATCTTAACCATAGAATGTAAAAAAAAATGGACATCATCTTGCTTGGCTCGAAGAGACATCCCCACAAAAACTGCTCCCCCTGGTGGCTGGCTGCAGTATAGGTCAAAAAACCTGTCTCTCCAGTCATTTCAGATGGGCTGTGGTCAAACTTTAAAAAATTAATACACCTTGTACAAATGTTTCTTACTTCCGATTGTTGTGGTGATTTGAAGACATCATTTTGTTGCCTTGTATTCGAGTCGTCTTTTTTTCTGAAAAGCATTGTTTTCATTAGTTATAGGAGGTTAAAAACAAGGTTTAATGTTACAATTAACAATGATTGACAGCTGCTGTTCTTGTGTATTTTTTTCAGGGATTGTAAAATATGTCGGGAGGGAGAACCAAGAAGTGATTTGATTCTTAAAGAGAAAAATAAATCTCCCAGAATCCTTCAAAGTCTTTACCGCGCAGACTCTGGCTGCAATGGCTGTGCCTGTGAGGGGGGACATTTGGCTTCAAAACCGTACACTGGTAAATGGCAGAGCCATGCTGTCCACTCTATATACAGTCTATGGTCTTTAAGTTTTCGGATGAAACGTTGTCTTGTAAACAGGGTCTTAAACTGCAGTATACTTTAAACATCACTGAGATGTTGAACACAGCAATCCTGACATCCAGTTTGAACCTGCAAAGCTCCCATTGAGCTCAGAGAGCTTGTATTTCTCCCACCCATCCTTCAGATGCCACTGCCAAAACAAACACAATCTTGGGTGACAGAAATCTAAGACTCACTGACTCCAGGGAGTCAAAGGGGGCTCAAAGTTTTTCCTCTTCTAGTTGGTCATGGCTCCATCCTGGCTACTTCAAGAGATAGACAGAAAGCTCTTGCCTTTTTAGCTCTTTTATGGCATCCCTACACTCTTCTTTAATTTAAGATGATCTAAACTCTGTTGGATTTCACCCCGAACACCAGGTTTCATCACGTACATACTTTGGAAAGGAAGCTGGCATTGCATCAACCTAATTTTCCTACCTACACGTGTCGAGCCTGGCAGGAAAGTCGTGACTAGGAGAATCTTTTAGTTGGGTTAATTTATAGAACAGTTATAGAAGCAATGAAAAGGGGGAGAAATTTTTAACAGTACAGTAAAACAGCATTTCTTGTTTTAATCATTTCACTGTTCAGGCCAGAGACATGGTGTGGTTCCACCTTAAAGGGATACGTTGGTGTTTTTTAAGTGATTGAAAGGGTGTGCTATTTATACTCCTGGTGTCTTAAAAATGTTCCTCCTTGTCCAGTAAATATGTAGCATGCGACTGGGTGGAGAGGATGTTTAATATGAAAGACAATAGGTGACGGAGAACTGTCTCCATTTTAATCCAGTTCTAACAACTTCCATTTGTACTTCCTCCCCATTTCTTTTGGAATTTCTGAAGGCGTTGTCGTGATTTCTGTTTTTAAAGAATCCATTGGCTGTCTTTTTCTTTTCTTTTTTTAAGCTCTACACTGAGATTCTTTTCAGTCAACCATTGTTTTAGGTTGTTTTAATGTTTTTGTCACGTGTGACGATAAACACAAGGAAAGGACTCACGTGCAGACTTCCTTAAGATTTATTCACAAAGACAAAAACAAAGAAAACTTACTCACGTACTGAAACTCAAGGGCATTTGGGAGGAAACAACAGCAACAAGGGGGATAAAAACACAATGACCTGACAGACAGTGAGGCATGTGTGACAGACCTGCCAATGACAGCTAGCATTAGCCAAAGCTAGCTTCTTGTATGTAACATTTCCTTTTTACAAACTATTTTCTTGCAGATTTTTTAAAAAACTACAAGGATCACAGAATCTCATCAAAACTCACTATTATAAAAGGAAAAAAATACATTTCAGGACGATTCCCTGATGAAAAAAAAAAAAAACTTGATTCCACAGCTAGCTTCTGACTCTGTGGTGAAATGTTTAAGAAAACAGCAGAATCATCAAATATAAATGAACTTTTATCATTTAAGTTGGTTTAACTTGAACATTTAGGTGTCAACTTTTCACACCCAGCACAACCACCTTGTTTGAGCCCCTAGTGTTGGCACCAATAAAAAAATATGTTATTTTACTTAAACCTATAAAAGCAAATTTTAGCATCAGCTAAGATTCAATGCAAACAGCTAATGATGATAAAACAAAGCAAAGTCAGGCAGATTCCGTCCTGTAGGACTCTGTTTAACGCTGCACTAAGCTGTTTTTCACAAGCCTCACAGTAGAAAAATGGTCAATAAGCTGGTTTCAAATCATGGTTTCATACAGTTATAAAGATTCATTGTTTTTTTCTTGATGCTTAAAGCTCCTGTGTGGAGTTTTTAGCTTGCTATGAAATGCAATGACCAACAGTAATAAGATCCTCTGTGTCTAAAACAACTGCACTGAGTAAAAGCCAGTTAAAGTGATTATTAGAACTCTTTAAACACTACCAACATGAGGTATAGCTTTGACCACCGGTGGCGCCAAAATCAACACAAGCTAAAAGTTCCTCACAGGAGCTTTAATGTGTTTCACACTTTTGATATCATAAACATACATTTTTGAAACGGATATCCAGAGGCTGCATTTAGTTATGTTATAACATGTGCAGTCCAGCAGGGGGCAGTGTAAAGTCAAATCTGGCTCAGCAAGTTGAATATCCATTTTCAGATATTTTTATTAGCCCGCAAGCAGTTCACTCTTCACATTGTTTCCGTGCAGTGTAAGGTCATGCTGCTAGCAAAACAGGAAGTTCCTCCCTCACACTCTGCTCTCCACCCTGAGACCTCTGAACAACACGTGTGACCTCAGTCGTCATTTAGATGGCCTCATCCAAATGTTCATGCAGCCACTGTCCTCTTCTATTCTGCCTGTGTCTCCTGAAAAGAAAACAAACGCTCAATCCAGATCAAACAGCAGAGACCAGCTCAAGCCGACGTGACGTTTGTTTTGTCAGCCAACAGTCTGGACTGTCATATCTCATGTGTGTCACTTATCATGTAGGAGGAGGCTTGCTGTGTGGCATTTCTGGCACAGACAACCAGTGTCTGATCAAGAGCCACGAAATGAGAAGAAATCAAAGTACAGCCTGGAATGAGTGTGTGTGTTTCTGCCAGTGTGTGTTTGCAGGATTTTACCTCCACAGCAGAAATGCCAGCACTCCTCCAACCAGCAGCAGCAGGAGGACGAGACACACCACAGCCGCTGTCGTCCCTCTGCCCTCTGTCTCACAAGGTGCTGTCAACCAGGAAAATGACCCCAATGAGAAAAAAAAAACACAATTCATCCCTGAAAGCACTAAAAATATCCTCAATAAGATGTCTGTGAGAGGGCTAGAGTGACTCAAACAAGCAGGAGGATCCCAAAATACTCTGGTATGATCATCACAGCTTTTGACTAACACAAAGAATTTCAAGCAACAGCGATTGCAGCAGAAGCAGTAGTGGTGATTCATCAGTCGTTCTGTGAAATCTCCTTTATCACTGAAACATCAGCAGTGATGCACAGGGGCTCATTGTGCATTAGGGCTCAAAAAAAACTCAGGGAGTGGTATGACATAAAACTTCTCAGGGACCCCAATCTGCTTGAGTGTGGTGTGAGTCAAATATAAAGATGACAAGAAAGTTTCTCATTGTACCAAAAATGAGCATGATAGAAAATAGCAGGTACAATGCAGATGAATAGAAAACCTCTCAGTGAAGTACGATTCTTACCTTGTACATAATTTATCACTAACAGCAAGGGCCTGACCCTGGCATTAAGAATTAAACAATAGAATAATAAAATATATTTATATGTCGGCATGCATACACAAAACAATTCCCACTTTACTAGCAGCATGAAGTAGTTCAGCTTGAATGTGTACTGTGAGGAAAAAGAGCAAAAATCACAGTATGCCAAGGATACCCAGTTGTATGCTTAAAACAGTCTAAAATATATTCATAACTTCTAAACAGCTATCTGTTTCTGTAACATTATATCTGTGTTTGTGCAATGTGATCTATCTTAATAATCAATAGATAAATAAGTAAATGGCATGAAAAACAAAAATACCAATCACAAAATGTAGATTAGAGGCACAGAAACTTTTTTTTCTCTCTTGAGTTACAAATACTTTGGAGACTGGTTTAAAGCCATATGGATGCTGCTGCTAATGTTGATGTTCTTCTTCTGTTTAAAGAGGGTGACACTCAGTTTTAGACACATTACTGCCACCTACGGGTGGCAACTACAATGCTGTTACGCTAACGTTACATTTACACTAAAGTAACACAAAAAAAAAAAATCACTGATTGTCACTCATTATTGTTACGGATATGATACACAAAAATCCTAATAACATTATTACACTTTATAAATCAGAAGTTGATGCTAAACAGAAGCAGGTTTTCTATATGATTTACTTACACTTTCCAAAACCAAATACAGCGTCCATAATCCTAGAGCCATTTTCCTATTTTGTATTTCATTTCTATTTAATAATTTTAACATTTTTAATTAAGCATTTTACTCAGGGGTAACTACCAAATGTAAAATTTGATATACCTTAATGTAACAGAAAACAAAATTTTGATAACTAAACATCTCTGGTACAGAGGACATGCTATATTCTTCTGCAACCAGAAGAATACCAAACCTATCGTGTCTATAGCCGATTACTCTTCTCTACTACCAAGTACAGCTTGATTTCAATTATTTCCATAATACTATAAATTTACAGTGGACACAGCAAAATACTGTAAATTCAAACACAATCACTCACTGTCTTTTATTTTACCCTAAAAAGTTTAACACCGAACTAATACAGGTGGTCCTTGAGTTACGAACGAGTACAGTTCCTACCATGTATCGTAACCTGAAATTCTACGTAAGTTGGATTTTTACCCTAAATCTTTTAACAACTATCCAAATACATGTATAATACTTCATATTCATGGGAAAACAGTACAGACAAATAAAATAGACATTTCAATTAAAATAAATAATCTACACTATGACGCGACTCAAGACAAAGTGGACGATGCTGATGACCGTGTAGCACTGCGAAGTTGTGTATTCATATGCACTCAAAAACTAGTGCATAATCCAGGAGCTTACGCACAGAGCGGCGTAACTTAGAAACCTTCTCTATTTTCTTACCTGCATATATTTATTGGGGTCATTAACTTGAAATGACGTAAGTCAAGAACCGCATAAGTCAAGAACCTCCTGTAACAGTTTTGAAAACAGAGTCCTGCTCTTATTTAACGTGGAAGTTCATTTTATATGCCTTTGAATTTTGTATTTTTGAGTTTGTGATGCCTCATAACAAATGTCAAAATTATTAAAACACTATTTTTGAATCGATCCATGTCTTAATTACGACGCATTCAAAAAGAATAGTTTGGTTCTGTCCCCCCTCTGTGAGAAATGCCACTTTCTGCTCTGTGTTCCTCTACATTCACCAATTACTCAACTGTTTTTTATGTTTCTGAACAGGAAACAATAAAAGGTTAGACTGTAAGAAAATTTTGCCTCATTATTTGAAGCAGAAACATTAGGGTGTCATCTGGTACCTGCGCTGAAGGAGGCAGAGCTGTATCCCAGCTTGTTACTGACAACGCAGGTGAAGTGTCCACAGAAAGGTTTTCTGGTTACAAACAGCGTAGTTCCATCTTTGGAGACTGTCCCCACAGCCTGACTGATAGCAACTCTCTCATAGAGCCAGCTGAAGTGAGGATCTGTCCCCCAGGCCTCGCCACAAATCAGCGAGGAGTGAGACACGTTGATGCTGACCGAGACGTGGTGAACCGCCTCTGCAAAGACAGATGGGAAAAGGCAAAGGAAGGAGTGAGACAAAGGGACAAGGATGAAGGTTAAACTCAAGAAACGTGGGGATGTGAGGTGCTGTGTCCTGAACTGAGAGTAATGGCAGACGGCTGTCTGAGAGGGTCTAACACAAAGAGTCATGAGAGACGTTTAATGCTGTCAGGAGAAACTGGCTCGTTTTCAGAGACAATAATGAGACCGCAGTGAGGCATAATGTTGCAGAGCGGGATGATGGAAAACCCTAGAAGCTGAGAGAGCAGATGTAGAGGAGAGTAGAGCTGATGAATTGATACTGTTAGAGCAGACGGATTGAGGTAAAAGCAAAAGAGCTCTGACAGAAAACTAAAAGCTACGACAAGAACAGAATGATCCAGAAGACCAGAAACAAAGACAGGATCCTGTGAGCAAAGCCCACAGAAAAATTAATTCCAGGAAATTCAGAGAGAAACAACAGGCGCTGATGGGAAATTAAATAGCATTCACTAAAAGCTATAATTAGTAATTGTCTAAATCACCTCATGTAAGGCCAGGACAAAATCAGCCTATCAGTGTATGAAGAATTTCTGCTTTCATGACATAACTTTGCTTGAGCTGGTGTTCACATCTCTTCAGCTACCGATGGCAGCATTTAAAATTCCCAGAGGCCTCTAAAAACCGCCTGACAAAAAAGGCCCAAGGTTAAATGAGAAAGTGAACCCAATTATTACAAAATTAAGCTTGAAACTACTTGTTTTCATGAGGCATAAGTTATACCATATTTCATTTGAAAATTATTAATTTCTCTGATGTAAAAATATAAGAAATCAGAGAATTTGGAACAATCCAAGTTTTTAAAAGCCTTTGTTTGCTCAAAGACTGAGAGTAAAATTAGGGGTATGGGTGTAATTGTTCCATACACTGTAAAAAAAATAAACATAGTCTCCTCGATGTAACCTGTCTGCTTCTGAAACAGATTTTTGAAGCAAATGGTTGGTGCGACCATATTGGAAGTGGGACAGGCCCTGCGTCTCCACGCTAACAGCTTTAGGGCACCCGTAAGTCATGAGAGCTGAGCTGTGCTTCTGATTGGGCGAACTCTGATATCTTTTAAAGTGTTGAATTAGTAAAATATTCACCCCCTTACCTGTGTGCCGATCGTGAAATTAGCGATTTGGATGGAAGACATTTTTTGTACCAGATTGTTGAATAATTTCCCGCCTGGGGATTGATGAGTCTTTTCTTATCTTTAATACGCCTATTTCAGCTCTGCAAATGGCTTTTTTTTGGCTTGGTGTTTATATAACTTCCTGTACTTTCAGCCGAGCCACAGCAGATTTTAGCCCTTCCACATTGTCTTATATTTTAAGGCCATGACGGCACGAAGCTGGGTATTTGGAAAACCGCATTTAATTTTATACATCTAGGCCTGTGTTCGACACGAAACAACAGTTCTATGTCACTGAAAACAATGTTTTCTGAAAACTCCCGCCAGAGTGAATATTTTGGATAACTCTGGTTTTGTGGTTTTGTGTAGACGCCGGAAAACAGAGTTTTTGGATTTCGAACATCAAAGCTGAATACAGGGGGTTCATCTTGATTGGGTGGCACAAATATGAGTTTGGCATGCTTTGAGCCACATTCTGCGGCAGATTTGCCTGGCGCGTGTGGGCGAAAGTATTTTAAAAACAGATGAGGAGGGGATATTCGTTCCTGAAAATACCCAGCTATGAGTGTACAAGGCTTTAGACTGGAGGTTGCTGCTTGGATTGATAGAAAAAAAAACATTTGGAACTTTTGAAAGCCAAATAAATGCCAAAGAAGTGTTCAGAAAAAAGTATTTTCAAAAATTAAAAATTATCTACTTACAAGATTGGTTTGTCTTCATATAGTGTGGAAAAATGTCAAGAAACTTTCATATGTCCTGAAACGAACACTGCTTGAATCTGCATTCTTCATAATGTCCAGCAGGGGGAGTCCCAATTTACCGGGAAAAACTCCCAAACCTCACCAAACTGTAAATCTAAAGTAGTCTAGCAGAAAGTCAAAACTGATTGCAGAAAACCTTAATGCTGAAATCCTTAAAACTAGCAGCCATTTAATATAGAGCAGGAAAAGTCTCATGTGATAACAGAAATAGTCAAATGCTAAATAAGTTGCGTTCTTTTCTTACGCACAGAAGGAGCAATCTCCAGCAGTTGCAAAAAATGTAATATCAAATTACTCAAAACCTCCAGCAGTCTCCAGCAGAGAGAGCCTCAACTAGTTACAAGTTTGAAGCTGAAGTATATTTTTCAAGTTGCCAACAGGGGGAGCCTCAACCAGTTGAGTGTGGTATTACAACTGGCATTTTCACTGGAGCCCAGCAGAGGGAGCTTTGGCTCTGGTGTGACACACAAAAAGACAAGCAGAATATTTTGTAAATAGACTTTACAAATATTGTTTGGCTCCCCCTGCTGGATGTCAGAAATAATGCAGGTTTTAAACACTTCCGTTTTGGATTTATGTCTCAAACAATGAAAAAATGTTAAAAATGTGGAACAGTTCTCCCTTAAACGATAAATCAGTCATGCACAGTGTTACTTAATTTAGGATTCATGATGTAACATGCTGCTGTCATACTCTACCATACATCCTGACGATGCAGTGTGCAGTGGTATTGACGCCTCTTTGATCCGTCACCATCACAGCGTACACCCCGCTGTCTGTGCTGCTGTATCCATTAATCTGAAGTGTCGTCTTTTGATGCTGCATGTTCCCATGGACGTTTGGCCTTTTACCAGCACATTTGGAGCCACTGCCAGGGCACGTGGCCAGAATCTCCTTCCCAGAACCGACTCCAGATTCAGGCTCCCGTTCCCAGGTAACAAGAGAGATCCTCTCCAGGGGTCCCAGCTCAATGCGGGCTTCCAGAACCAGCGATGAGCCAGGAATGACATACATGGGCCCCTCATTGAGGATGTGCACCGACATACAGTAGAGCCCACATGGCACTGACAACAGAGATCAGTTTGTTATTGCATGCTCTCATTGTTGTGCATATTCAGGCGACAAGTAAGCTGCAGGTTTAATTGAATCTGACCTTATGATCTTTGTATGGTTTGCACGGATTGGTCAGAGGTGGATGCTTTTAAAACAAACATTACCATACATCATCCTTCTTCTCAGCGTGTACCTCATAAATATTTATGGCTGCTTCCTGTCAAACAGCAGTTTATAGTGCATGACAGCCATGCCTAATACGATATCCATCAAAGCACATCAGAATCCTAAAATCTGTGTCAGAATTCCACTGCTTAGTCTTTGTGCTTTCACCACGCAGAAGATTAATCATAAATAACCTTACAAGCAAACGTTAGAAGAGTGGTAAATAATGCAGTTGGATTAGATGCAAAATGCTGTTTTGCTAAAGATCTTTTGCACTTAAAGCATTGTGTTTAATCACTGCCTTGAGCTCTCTCTCAGTCTCTTCTCTCTTGCACATGAAAAAAAAAAAAGAAAAAAACATTTTGTTTTCTCTTTGCAGTTTCATGCAGTGTTTTCAAACAGAAATCATTAGGATGCTGGGTTACAACCAAAAAGCCTTACTCAAGAGAAGCAGCAGGGCCGCTCTGCAGCACAGGAAACACTGAAGATCCATAACACCTGCTGATGTGGACAGAGAACACAGAGAGGAATCCGTTCATGACCTGAACACCAGCACTCTGCTTCACCCTGTTCTCGTGCAGCAGCTGGGGTGCAAGAATAATCAAACCACCTCCAGAGAAAATGCAGATTCAGAATAAGAGCAACAAACAATTAAAGTAGCACGCCTCCCCTATTAAGAAATGTAGACTAAATGTGTAAGGTATTCTTTCACTTTCTTATTTTTTGTGAAGTAGCCACAGAGCAGTACTACTGGCACCGCAGATGGTAAAAATTGGAACAACATAGGGGGACAGGTTTGGTGCCAAAACTAAAATGAACCCCTTGAAGCACAGCTGCTACAACACAAAAAACACACACACAGAGGAAACTGTGATAGTCATGCAGGAACCCAACCCATACATTGCATATCACCAATTTCCTCCTGTTGTTTACATTGAAGCAACCAAAAAAAAAAGAAAACTCAAAGTTTGGTTCACCTACCGCTAAAGTTGATACAGAAGAAAAAAGTTAAGGTGCAGCGCACTTCACTCTGCAGCTCAGAATTTATGGCTCTAAATAAAACAATATCTTCAAAGCGTTTGCCATCGCATTCCCGAGGAATAATCTAGTTAAAGATGACAGCTCCTCGATCTACAGCTGTCACTGGAAACAACATCAAACACAGTGAGTAAAGCCCAATGTTTCAGGGACTTTCCTCACTCCGCTCTGGCCTTTTTCTCTGCCTGTCAGTTCTAGTCAGTGTACGTTAGCACTGTAGGCGTCACCTTGTTTTCAAGCAGTTTCCTCCCCGCCTTTGACTCCCCCTCTTTCCTGTACAGTAAACGTTTTGTGTCTGCTTTGTGTTTTTAAATAAGTGTACTTTCCATTGTATAGCCACCCTTCCTTATCCCAGCATTTTCCTCTCTTTGGACCTGTGTTCAGGCTCAGGCATCCCACAATACACAGTGTTCCATCTGGATTTTCACACCACTGTTTGTAAACAGAGATAAAATGTAATGGTATTCTTCAGAAGGGAAACCAGTGACAATGTTGTAACTCAGTCTTATGAAACAGGCTTTGTACTGCAGGCTTCTTATCCAGCACGTACACTGTTTGCCCTGCAGACACAATAATACACTGTCTTTGCTTTGGATTGTAAAAGAGGGGGGAATACATGAATAAGTCTATTCTTATTTTTGTTTTCAATAATTGTGCTGCATGCAAGCCAGAGATACCTTCAAGGGGAATGCCGACAATTGTATTCTCTTTTTTTCTGGGAAAGTTCTGCAGAGAAAACCTCATAAATTTAAATGGGGTTGCTGAGTTTGTTGTATCTAATTCAAACTAGTTTCATATTCTGGCTTTTTGACATGTTTCAGTCAAGTTTCAAACCCTTGTTGGTCACATGACCTCTCAATTATGACCTACAGTCAAAAAAAAGGAGAAAGTTTCAGTAATGAGATCAAAAGCCACAACATCCACGCTGAGATGAGACTGTATTGTCAGTTAAACACCGCTCAGAAACATCTCTTATTCAGGATTTCGCTCCACCGCTCCTCACTATATGAAACACATCCCGGGGCACAGATGTAACAAGTGATTTTAAACAGATTATAAATCCATTTGTATTTGCAGAGTGTTTATGAATAATCATAGGAAACACAGCTGTGGCTCCCACTGTGCTCTTTGACGACAGACGAGCGCTGTTAGCAGGAATTAGCCAGTGGGTGGCACTAATACATCAGCTGAATAATGTCAACATTTAGCTCTCACTTAATGCTCAGCAGACAGCATCACAAGCTTCTGGTTCAATTGCAGCATCATTTATGCCTGGTTTTGCTTCACATTAATTCATGTCATTGCATAAGAAAGCAAATTGAGTAATAAATTGATTATATCAGTCTATTATGTGCTTTCTCAAATAGTTCAACTCTTCCCTAAATCCAATCTTATCCGCACTGTAACAGCGTCAAGGGCACATTGAAATAAACCTCAGGCATTCATAGCAAAAATGTGACAATTAAAAAGATGGCAGAATATAAAAATAATACTCACTACAATCTTTAAGTCTCCAAAGAGCTGGTCTTCATGAGAGTTTCACTGTCTCTCATGGCCTCATCCACATAGATCAATCCAAAACCCCTTTTGGACGAGAAGGGCAGAGAAAATTGGTTTTAATATCCCAAATTTAAAAACAATAAAACACTTTCATAATATTTACATATCACTTTATGATGATAACATTAAGGCTTCTGCAATTAATAATGCTGATGAGAGTGAAGATGATGATACTGCAATTAATAATGACAATCGACTTTGATGATAACCATGAAGATGATGGTAAAGATGATAATGATGACAGCAAATATCATAACGGTCATGATTACGACGGTTATGTTTATGTCCATGATAATAGTGATGATCATATAGTCATAACTGTGATGTTAGTGCTCATGGTGACTATAATGATGATCATTAATATGATGTTGATAATTGTAATTAATACGGTATAGAAAAATATGATAATAATGATGTTGATAATGGTGATAATGGTGTTGCTGACAAATATAGGACCAGTAATTGTGATGATGATGATAAAGTGATGAGACAATGATAATGCAATCTAAATCATATTGATGATGATCATGACTTCAAAAAACAATGATGATTATTATGATCATGGTGATAGTGTTAATGATGATGATAAGTTTGAACTGCAGAGTTCAATAAAAATAATGATCAAAACAGCAGCTGCTGGTTTTAATTCATAGCCTGTACTTATTTTAAACATCACTCTTTACTTTCTTGTTTTGAACCTTTTTCAGCTGTCCAATCACATATAACCGAAAATGTCAAACATTTCGAAAGCCCTCACTTAAGATCAAGTCAGTTAACTATTAAAAAAGAAAAAAAAAATTGAGAGGAAAAGTCTGGCTATTGAACATAACATAGTTAAATTAATTGTTTGTTTTTGTATATGTTTAATCTGAAAATGTATACAACTTTATTATTTTTCTTTACAAAATAAAATTTCAATATCACATATCTACATGTGAATCAGTCAAAATGTGCTTTACATGCAGACTCTGAGCTTTAATTTGAGGGTATTTACATCCAAATCAGGTGTACGGCCTAGGAATGACAACACATTTTATATGTGCCTTCCTCCTTTTAAGGGACCAAAACTAATTGGACAATTGGCTTTTCAGCTGTTCCATGTCCAGGTGTGTGTTATCCCCTCATTATTTCATTACCAAGGGGTAGATAAAAGACCTAGGCTGTTTTCGAATTTGCATACTATACTAGCAGTGCCTACTGATTTGACCAAAATGCAGTATGCGGTGTGCAGTATGCAAACAAATGTCAGAGTTGTAGTATGGGAAAAACAACCGGATGACGTACTGAATCAGGTAAAATCCACAGTATGCATCGGACCAGTCTGCTTCGCATACTGTTACCCACAATGCAGCGTGCCTGGTCCCATATCAGAAGTGAAAATGGCAGAGGGCGGAGCAACAACAACCGGAGTAGCAGAGGAATATAAATATAAGAGCCATTTCTTTTTTTTTATCTTTAAATCCTCATCATCTCCACCACTGAAAGTTAATATAAAATGCTCTTTCTGGCAATATATTTGCAGATAAGTTACTCGTGGTTCGTTTATTTTCTACATTTTCAATAAAGTTTTTTTGGGAAAAAAAGTCAGCCGTAGCCGACTTCCGTTTTCTTCGAACTGAAAACCAGCGTAGCATACTACAAAAATTAACCCAACTGAACAGTCATACAACATACTGCTTATGAAAGTAGTATGTAGTAGGCAGTGCCTACTACATACTACTTTAATAAGCAGTATGTAGTAGGCGAATTCGAAAACAGCCCTAGAGTTCATTTCAAGTGTGTTGTATTCATTTGGAATCTGGTGAGGTCATCTCTCAATATGAAGTCCAAAGAATTGTCACAATCAGTGAAGCAAGCCATCATTAGGTTAAAAAGTCAACAAAAATCCATCAGAGAGATCACAAAAACATTAGGTGTGGCCAAATCAACTGTTTGGTACATTCTTAAAAAGAGAGAACGCACTGGTGGGCTCAGCAACACCAAAAGACCTGGAAGACCACGGAAAACAAGGGTGGTGGATGACAGACGAATCCTTTCCCTCATCAAGAGTTGGCCAGATCAAGACAACTCTCCAGGAGGTTGGAGTATCTGTGTCCGAGTCAACAATTAAAAGAAGACTCAACTAGAAGAAATACAGAGGTTTCACCACAAGGTGTAAACCGTTGGTGAGCCTCAAAAACAGGAAGGCCAGATTAGAGTTTGCCAAAAAACATCCAACAGAGCCTGTTCAGTTCAGGAACAATGTCTTATGGACAGATGAAACAAAAATCAACTTGTACCAGAATGATGGAAAGAGAAGAGTATGGAGAAGGAAGGGAACTGCTCAAGATCCAAAGCATACTACCTCATCCGTGAAGCATGGTGCTGGTAGTGTAATGGCGTGAGTGTGTATGGCTGCCAGTGGGACTGGATCTCTTATTTTTATTGATGATGTGACTTCTGATAAGACCAGCAGAATGAATTCTGAAGTGTTTTGGGCAATATTATCTGCTCATATTTAACCAAATGCTTCAAAACTCATTGGACGACGCTTCACAATCCAGATGGACAACGACCCAAAGCATACCGCGAAAGCAACCAAAGAGTTTTCAAAGGCAAAGAAGTGGAATGTTCTGCAGTGGCCAAGTCAATCACCTGACCTGAATCCGATTCAGCATGCATTTCACTTGCTGAAGACAAAACTGAAGAGAAAATGCCCAAAGAACAAGCAGGAGCTGAAGACAGCTGCAGCAGGGGTCTGGCAAAGCATCACCAGGGATGAAACCCAGTATTTGGTTATGTCCATGGGTTCAAGACTTCAGGCTGTCATTGACTGCAAAGGATTTGCAACAAAGTATTAAAATGTGACAACCTGGTTAAAGATTATGTTTGTCTGTCCAATTAGTTTTGGTCCCTTAAAGGAGGAAGGCGCATATAAAATGTGTTGTCATTCCTAGACTGTACACCTGATTTGGACATAAATACCCTCAACAGTGTATATGCTGAAATCCTGAGGTTAAATTCAATACCTTTTTAAGACTTTTTAAAAATCTTTCACGAAGTCTTAAGACCTTACTGCAACTTTAAGCTGCTGTTAGAAATCAATCTTTGATGATTGTAGTTTTCATTTCAACATAAATTAGATAAGCTGAGAAGGAATAAAGCTTGAAAGAATAAATGAAACTAAAGGCAGGTTAATTGACATTCCCATTACCACAACAAGTAACAGTTATTTAAGGCCAACTTGCATAAAATACATACGAATGGCTACTAAAATACTGCACAAACTGAGTTTGTTGTCACATTAGCCACGGATATGTTGGGCTGCTAGCGATACATATAGCCTGCACCTCATAAAATGACAACTTTGCTTGTTGTCACGTCTCAAACAACAGCGCTACGTGACTGTATTGATAAATACCGTATCTCATCACATTGTATCCAGTAAAAAGGTGATTCTAACAAAGAAAATTTGTTCCAAAACAACTGAGATCAGGGGAAGCTTTCTCTAAATCGTAAGAATCCAAGATCCCAGGTGATCAAAAGTCCGAGAAATTTTCTCAGGAGGCTTGAGAAACTCTTATGATCTTGAGTGAAATATTTTGAGCTGCTTTGAGCTTTTTCCAGATCCTCACGCTGGTCTGTGATGAGAGTGATGAGCAGAATGATCGTCCAATCACCAGATGTGGTTATTTTTGAAGGTTCAGACCCTGAAAACATTTTTGAAACAGATGGACTATTTCTGTGGCGGATATATGGAGCTGTCTGTCTGGTATGTCAGGTTAGTTTTAGGGATGCACGATATTATCGGCACAATATCGGTATCGGCTGATAAAAGCTTAAAAACACGTTTATCGGTATCGGCAGATATGAAAATTTCTGCCGATATGCACAGCCGATAAGGTGCTATTCAGTTAGGATTATTATTATTTTCCATCTGAAAAATAAGCTCCTTAAATAAAATGTAGCACTTCATTTATTTTCACTGCAGAGCTCTGTGTCTGTCACCAGGTTGTTACAGTAGCTCCAAAATAATCAAATGCAACTTGGTTATGTCTAAAAATACACTGTACATTTAAAGTTCATGTGATCTAAAGAAATTATTTTTCTGTATTTCAATACTGAATGCGTTGAGTTTGAAAAAATAATACATTTCTTATTTATGGTAAAATCAAATGTTTTTTGTCTTGTTTAATGTGTTTCTTAAACAAATAAGACCGTCAAAATTAGAGTAACATATAAATCCCAGTACAGGATAGACTTAGCTTTCTTAACAGTGAAAAAAAACAAACTTGTGATTATCGGTATCGGCCAAAAGGGGTTCCGATATATCGGCATATTGGATATCGGCAAAAATCCAATATCGTGCATCCCTAGTTAGTTTGTAACAGTCACAAGAAGAAAAATAAATATTCATGGATACGTTTGGAGTCAAAGCTTGAATACCAATAAAATTTAATACCTCATAATATTGCGATTAATACTTTTTAATACTTTTAAGGGCCTTAATTTTCCCACAATTGATTTATCAACTTTTAATACTTTTTAAGACCCAGCGGACACCCTGCTCAAACTAAAGCTCAAAGTCTGCATTTACAGCACATTTTGATTGTTTCATTTCAATTTCATTGTGGTGTCATAAAGAGCTGGAATGCTGAAAATTGTGTCAGTATCCAAATATTTATGGACCTGACTGTATGTCACTACAAGTGATTGGTAGACCTCCTCTATTTTGTCAGCTGATGTTTTAAAGCGCTGCAGGTAAAGGCTGCTGGCCCTTTAAGAGAACAGGTGTGGTCTCATAAGGTAAAAGTGGAGTTACAGGAAGTTGATTCATTAGTCAACAAAGTCGAAACCATACGGTGCGATTTTTAACACAAAACAAATATGAGGGCAGGAGGAAAACACTTTGGTAAGTTCCACTTGTTTCGTTACGGTTTAGCTTGCTAGTTTCTAATGTTTTTAAAGGCATGTACATCCTTTGTGAAAAATACAAGCTAAAATACGTTTTAAATTAAACAATTATGCCGTTCAGTCGTGGTATATTACTTTAAAGAGTGTAATCTCTCCGCAGACTGGCCTGACTGACGACATGAGACAACCTCTGCTCCTTATCAGCCTGGTACTGGCAGGTAAAAACAATTTGCACTGACAGTTTCTCTCCTCCTGCTCCGACAGCAACGTTCAAACAGTTCAAACAAAAGCAGAGTTTCTGTTGAGTCTGTACTGTGGGAAATAAAACAGGTCAGGGGAGAGAAGCCGCGGTATGCTGAGCACGTTTATAAAACAATTGCATTTCAAGCAGATAGCTCGTCTTTACCGCTCTTAAACCTGCGAGGCAGCATTCCCGTCTGTGCTCCGACTGCTGAGTGAGGTGGTGCCTTCACGGACTCCTCCCAGGCTCAAACATGTGAGCTCCTAGACTGACGCAGAGTGACAGGGAGCGGTTAATGTTTCTATATTTGTCTCTTCGTCATTTAATGTTTTGCTTATGGGGATGGGCACTTTTTGAATACAGGTAAAGGAGGCAATGATGCTCTTAGTCATGCAGAAGCAATGGACCTGTTAATAACACCAATACTTGACTATTGTCACTTGAAATAGTTTGTTTGCATCATTTTAAGGTAATTAAAACGGATAAAACGACAGTAAACATACATAAAAAACATTAACTTTTTAATAGGGTGTCATAAATAGGTACTTAAAAGTCAGTATGATGCGTTCATGTCACAAAATGTATATTATTGGATAGGATATTCTATAGTTCATGTCCAAAAAATGATTCAGTTATTCATCCAGGTTGCAGAGATCAGTAATTTTTCAAAAGCGCTCACAAGCATTGTGCTTTGTAAATGTTTCATTCAGCAGTAAATACCCCGAAGCCTGTCAGTACAATGTGTGTTTTTCTGCACATAAAGTAGTGTCCAAGAGATTTGCTAATAAGTACTTTTCCAAGCTGTTGGAAGACGCTCAGCATTCGACATCACTGGTAGCGCTTAGAAGCCTGTTCCAACTTTGATTTCTAATTAATTTCCTCTCTTGAATTGCAATCAGTTAATGAAACTTCACTTCATGGATGTAAATGGAACTTTCTAGTGAGAATACAGCTCTGTGAAGCTGAGCCTTTCAATCCAAGCCAGAATCCAAATGCACAATGCAACCTGGTACATGTAAGTCATGCTGGCACAACACCAAGTCAACATAAAATGCACAGAGGAATTATTTGGTTTGCAATCTATTCAGACTGAAATGAAAAGTGATGTCTTTATATGAAAGAAAAAGCAAAAATAATCAACAGGAGCAACATTCAGCACTTTTAAATAGTTAAATTTGATGCCAAGATGACAAGATAATTAGCATGCTGCTAAAATAGACTTGGCTCAAATTTGCTGAGGTTAGAGCGTTGAAGACAACAAGATGAGATGTTCTTGACATTTAAAACAAGTTTTGGACGAAGATCAGAAAAGAGACAAATCTGTTACTTAATATAAAAACACAAATAAATCCCTGTGCCGAAAAGATACCTGTCAAAGACACATCGTCCTATCCCCACTTTGACCACTGGGGGCACCAAAATCAACACAAACTAAAATTTCCTCACAGGAGCTTTGAGTATAGCAGGAACAAATGGGCTCAATGCAGGGTACTTATCAACGCTTCCAAATGTGTTGTTGTTTTTTTAATTGAGATTTCTTTTTGGTATCAGTAGCGTAGCAACAAAGTGCGAAATGAGAAGTTTATCTCTGACTCTAGAAGTTATTTCCTTTCCCAGCACAGTGTTGGCTGCATTGATATGAAAAAGAGCCAGCATTCAGCTGTGTTTTTTTTTTAACAAGAAAGTGAACCCCAGGAGTATAAATGATGTTTTAATTTGTCTCTTAACTAAGGTTTGTTTTTCATGCATGAAAAAAAAAACAATCAAAGCAAATTATCTGTGATTCTTTCATAGACTTTAACACTTATTTTTGCTTTCATGTGGCACCTGAAACCAACAGGAAGTGATTCTGCTCACATTGGTATCAAAGATCTTGGAGTTTGTTATCACAAACCTGCAGATTAGTGGATGTGTCTTTGACAGGTGTCCTTTGGGTACAAGGATTTATTTGTGTTTCATTTTCTGAAGCAGGTTTGTTTTGAATTAAGTCTAAACAGTGTTGACTTGAGTGTGCAAAGAGCCTCCTACAGGAAGGTGTCCAGCTATCAGAGCTGCAGCATCACAGGTTCCACCATGACCTTTTTTATTCAAAGGTTAAACTCACCACTGAATATATTTTCTCAGATTAATTAGTTTTTAGTTTAACTCTTATAGGATCTTATTGAATCTTACACTCACATGTTGCTTTATCTGTAAAAATCCATGTTCTGTGTACAGCTCACAAAGGCATCGATACTGTGCTGCGTCACTCCTGGGTGTTACTCACTTCTGACTCATGACTCTTTCTCTCTGTGCTGAAAAAAACACACAGCTATTGATATTTATAATCAGACATTGAAACACTTGTCTCAGGAGCCTGAATGTAATCCATCTCACTGTTGGCTCCTGTCATTTTATTCCCTGCTCCCCGGCGAAAACCGTGTCAAGGCAGTCCAGCGAGACTGATCAGGACCATATTGATTTAATTCACTGTAATTTATTGGCCAGAGAGTTTCTGTGTGGTCGCTTTATGTAGCAGTAAAAGAATATTGAAAATTCATCCCGGGTTTCTCTATTTGAATCTGTAATACCACACAAACAAGAAGACGAGGGAGCGCTGGCAGCCAAATAGAAAAACACTCTTTTGTTCCATCTGTATTCACTCAGAGACTGCAAATGAACAAATGGCATGTAGCAGTTAAATGTCTGAATGTGTACAATCAATTGTTCATTAAAATATTGTGCAAACCTCTGAATCTCAGTGAGAGAGACAGCAAATGTAATTTCAACTTGGCTTATATTGAGTCAGGCTAACAAAACACAAAATGTTTAACATGGGATCATTTACAGTCCAAAAGACATGGTGTACAATCTGAGTTGGAGCAAAAAGTGTGTATGTTACTAATGGCTTCTCAACCCCTGAGCCCAGTCTGTGTATATCTATAGATTTTCTTCCTTGTGTGGTGGAAAAAGTCCTTTGTTTGAGTAAAACTTTAAATACAGTAGTTTGAAAAATCCATTAGAATAAAAGTTCTGCTGTAAAAGTTAACTCACACAAAGGATTTATGAGTTAAGAAGTATCAGAAGTCACGGCAGAGAAACGGCCTCCTGCATTCACAGTTGGAGCTCCACAGAATGAAGCTATGACTACTTAATACCCCTGAGTTCACAAGCTCACAAACTGATTCTGAAGGGTTGTAAAAATAGATGAATACCTTATGATGAAAAACTGTAAAACTGTCTCACCAGCCTGGTCTCTCTTCTCTCCAATCTTTGGTTTTGAAATGTTTGATATCTTTCTCTTTTGCCCTCAAACTCTTATTCAAATCAAACCATTAGAGAAGTTTAGAGGGAAAATACTCCTCTGGGAGCGATTACAAATCACAGACATCGAGAATATTAAACCTACACTTCTATTTGTGTAATTGATACCAAGCCAAAATGTGTGGACTGCATGCTCTTTCACAATCTATAATTGCTTATCCCATTTCCTCAGCAGCCTAGTCTTTTTCTAACAGACTGATATATCATAAGATTGATGCTCCAAAATTTGACACTTACATTCCTGTTCTTTGGAGGATATCACTTTGATTTTCTCTTCAAGGATTAGGTCAGTGCTATCTCATGGACTCACAAGATGCCTATCAAAATATCAGTGAGAATTAAATCAGAGGATATTGTCAGCAAAGGCAGCTACAAGCGCTCTTGTGCTGAAGTATACAGCCTTTTTGAGCTGCAGCAATGATGCTGGAATCTGAATATTGTCATAATTTGACAGTCTGGGTTTTTTCAGACTTTAAAAGTCACTTGAATGAAAGAAACTGACAAGTTATGAGGGTTAAACCAGTAAGATGTTAAACATATGTGATTTTAAAAAAGGTATTATATTATTCTACACTAACCTATTTTAGCTTGTGGCCTCCATTAGGGTTATAATAAAGCGTACCAAAGGCAACACGCAGGATGAGTTTAAAACAGAGAAATACACTGCCTGGCCAAAATTTCGCTTTGGTATGGCACGCATTTGCTGTGGCATTGTTTTGATAAGCTTCTGCAATGTCACAAGATTTGTTTCTATCTAGTGTTGCATTAATGTTTCACCAAGATCTTCACTGATGATGGTAGAGTCTGACCGCTGTGCAAAGCCTTCTCCAGCACATCCCAAAGATTCTTGATGGGGTTAAGGTCTGGACTCTGTGGTGGCCAATCCGTGTGTGAAAACGATGTCTCATGCTCCCTGAACCACTCTTTCACAATTCTGGCATTGTCATCTTGGAATATGGCCATGCCATTAGGGAAGAAAAAATCCATTGATGGAATAACCTGGTCCTTCAGTTTATTCAGGTAGTCAGCTGACCTCATTCTTTGAGCACAGACTGTTGCTGAACCTAGACCTGACCAACTGCAACAACCCCAGATCATAGCACTGCCCCCACAGGCTTGGACAGTAGACACTAGGCATGATAGGTGATCACTTCATCTGCCTCTCTTCTTACCCTGATGGCCCATCACTCTGGAACAGGGTCTATCTGGACTCATCAGATCACATGACTTTCTTTCATTACTCCAGAGTCCAATCCTTATGCTCCCTAGCAAAATGAAGCCTTTTTTTCTGATTGCTGACATCCCTGATTGCTGACAGTGGGCAGACTCTACCATCATCAACACAAGATCTTGATGAAAAATTAATGCAACACTGGATGGAAATAAATCTTGTGACATTACAGAAGCTTATCGAAACAACGCCACAGTGAATGCATGCCGTAATCAAAGCTAAAGGTGTGTCTAATGAAATATTGGTGTGTGACCTTCATTTGGTGGCAACTTCTTTTTGGCCGGTCAGTGTAGTAATTAATATCTACATACATGTTAGCCAGAAGGGCTTCTGCACAGGTGTGTGCATTCATGATTTGTCTTTGCTGATAACTACAACAGCCTCTATCTGCTTATGGAAAGAAGTGATATTCTGCACAAGAATAAAAAAATCTTCTATATGTGTAAATAAGCTAAAATTAAACTCATTTTGAACTTATTAAATGCCTTTGGTTGAAGTTTTCCTGTCTTTATTTCCTCCTCAGGTCTCATCACTGCCCATGTGCTGGCACAAGATCAGGTCCAGATCCAGTTCCAGACCGACCCAGTCCTTGTCCAGACTGGCACTGAGATTGTTTTCACAGTCCTGACTGTGTCCCAGGTCCTGTCCATGTCATGGTCGTACCAGGGAGTTACTCTGGGTCTGTGGACTGGAGGGAACTCAGTTATAAACACAGTGGCCCAGTTCCAGGGCCGGGTCACCATCACCGCCACCCAGTTGAAAATTGGAGGCGCCCAGCTCCGAGATGCTGGAAACTACACGGTGGAGGTGGACCCCATTGATACAACAGGCCTGGTGGCTAATTCCAGATCAATACAGCTGAGGGTGTTTGGTAAGAGATAAAGAAGTGCGTCTGCCGGAGGGAGACGAGGGAGGGGAAGGTGGGCGAGGTGGTGAAGTGTGCAAGAGAGGGAGGTTTTAAGGGAGGTGATAATGTTAAGGAGGAACAGAAGGGAGTAAAGAGAGGAGAGGGAGGATTTGGAAAGTAAGAGAATTAGTCTGGGAGGTGTAATGAAATTAGTGACCCATCGTAGGCGAGCTAAAATTAATGGAAAAGGAGGAGGGGATGGAGCTGCAGGCTCAGGGCTTTATGCTAATTAAAACTCATTTGATATGCAGCTCTCATGCTCTTAGATGTTTGATTTTGAAGTAGTCTGAATATAGCGTTACATACAGTACATACAGTATCTGCATCTATTTTTATGTAGCACTAAATTGGAGCCTGAACAGCTGAGTGTCTCTTCACGCTGGATGGATGACATACAGTCTCTTTTATCCCTCTTACAACGACAATAATGGGAAGTCAGAGTGACCAAATTGTTTGAAGCACCGGTCTATTATTACTGAAAAGGTCACATCCTCCAGCAACTTTATATCAAGGCATATATGCATCCTTGAACACGACTCTCAGCCTCCCACTTACTTGCAGCTAAAACCCAACAACACTTAGTGTTTCTGCTGAGTCACAAGCAAGAGGAAAAGGTGCAAAAATCCAAGTGATTAGCAGTGATTTTGTTGTTGCTAATGTTTTGGTTGTCGCTGAGGTCCTCTCTTAGTCACAGCCTCCTCTGTCCTCACGCCCCCCTCTTCTCCCTCTCCAATTATTTAACTTAGGCTGCCCGCCAAGAGGCATCTCGGCTACCACTCACACCGTCTGCCCCCTTACTCACCATCTGTGCCTCTATCTGAAACCGTGTCCCTTCTCAGCGCTCACTTGCTTTGATTACAACAAATTATCCTCAACAGAATCATAAAAACTGCCCAGCATTATTCTGTCAATCCAACTTTTGTACTGAGCTCTTCTATTCCCTCATTCTCCAGAGGAATACTATTTGGAGGACTTTTCTTTGTATTTCTTCTTCTTTGTTAACCCTTTTTTCTTCTTTTCTTGGTAGATGCAGTGACGGGGGTGAGTCTGCAGATTCCCACAGTGGCCATAGAAACGGGAAACGTGTCTCTGAGGTGCACGTGGACCGCAGGGACGGAGACTTCCGTCTTATGGGGGAAAGGAGGTGCAACCATCACCTCAACCACCGACTCCAGGATCACAATCTCGGGTGGCTCTCTGGTCATCAACCCAGCCAGACGCGGGGATGCGGGGGAGTACACGTGCACTGTCAGCAACCTTGTCAGCGCCCAAACTGCCACACAGAGCCTCACTGTCTACTGTGAGTTATCACTGATCAGGACAAGTGGCGGCTAATCTGCTGCAGCCACTACAAATAGCACTAGCTTATCTGTTATCCACTGTACAGAGCACTGAATTAGACAGGACATCTTTTCACAAGCTTGTTGTGCTGTTCCCGCTTTGTCTTGATCATGATTTCTGAACACTGTTCAACATCACCAAAGCGGCTTCTTTAACCAGGTAAAAATACCCCAGTTTAATGGTGCTGGTAAAATTAGTTGGAGCTATGAATGAAGAAGCGTTTAAAGATGTGTAATTAAATAAAGTCAAAAGCATGAATACTGGAGACTGTCATCAACAGGAGCTGTTGAATTCCTGCTCGCTGATCAAAGCACCAAAGGTGTAACTAAGGATCATGGTCATTGATTCAGCTCTGAGATACTTTTTAATTAATTTGCACATTTTAAATCTCGAAGCACAGTGAAAAAAAAGCTTATCAAACTTCCTGTAAAGCTAAAGTGGTGTCCCAAATTGACTTGTCTCCTCTGTGTCATTAAGGAAAATCTACTCGCCTGTTCTTCTAAATAGTTTTTCTTTCACATGGTGGCACACTATAGCATTTTTATAACTACTAGAGGTCTAAAGTATTTTCCTCCAGCTTTTGAACGCCTTGTCTGCTTCTGTAAAAAGCCGTGTATAACCTTGTAAGAGCCTGAAAGAGCAGAACCTTTTTTGTTTTCAGGAGGCCCAGGGGAATCAGAAAATGTCAAGCAAAGGGATGTCAGATGGAGCTCTATATAGTTGACATTATAAATACAATAGAAAACACCAAACAAAATGAGAAACAAAAAATGAAGAAATAATTATAGAAATGAACATAAAACAATGATGTCTATGATTGTATAAAAGACTTTTGACTTTCTAGATTGGTTCTACTTTGAGCTGGGAGATAAGGTGAAGTGAAATTAAGCCTGTAGATATTCTAGATTGAGAGCAGAAGTCCTTTGATGTTACATATGTACTAAATATCTGGACAATCCCGAGTTATAATAATAGTAAAACTAGAATAGCACTCAGAGAGCGCAGGCCTCAGCCAAGCATATTGTGATATCACACAACACTTTACTCCCTTTCAGCAGACTGTCTGCTACAATTTAGTGTTAGTTGCAGGTTTGTACAATAATTTGTTACCTGACAGTGTTAAAAATTATGATGACCCAGTACATATTTCATATTCCGGATCTTAATATCCAGAATATTGCCAGGATCTGGATTGTACTTTCACATCTGTCAGGAATTATGGTGACCTTGTCTTGTATTGTTTTGCAAAGCAATCCAACCATTTATCCTGGAGTTATATACACATGTGGTGAAAACGTCCCTATCTCAGGATGATGAAGAATCTTTAAAAAAGTTCTGGATCCAGATGGTGATCTGTATCACATCCAAAACATAATTACTCCTTCCTTATCCCATTTCGAACATTTCCTGAAATTTTCATCAAGATCTGTTGGTTACTTTTTGAGTTATGTTGTTCACAGACAAACAAACAAACAACAAACTCTCTCAAAACATAACCTCCTTGGCAGAGGTAAAAAAAAGTTTTGTAGCGACATATTTTAACCACTAGGAGAGCCCTTGGACCATTGATAAGGGTCTTAGGATCAGGTGATCCATTTAAAGCCACAGGATGATAGACTGGCGAACCAGATAGCCTCTTTTTAGCAACCTCAGCTTACAGGGAACTTCATGTTTTTCTCAAATTTACCCATAAATCATCACAGATTGCCTTTGTTTTTGGAGACACAGTCTGAATAGTCTCTTGAACAGACATTGATTTTCTCAGAGGCATAAAAAACAATCCTCTGGGTGTCATAGAAACAAGTGAAGTTTCTTTGACGCACCATTCTATTTTTAGAGATGATTAACGAAACAAAGCCCATGTAAGATTAAAGTGTTCTTAATTTCACTGCAAGGGTTGATAAACTATTTCTTAGTTTGTACAAAAAAAAAACTCAGAAAGCAACAAGTTGTGGTTTTGGAGGCAAAGCTTGGTGCACCCTGACAGGATCCAATACCTTTATTGTGTCAAGGAAAATAGGAATCTAGATAATCTATGAATAAGCTCAACTCCCAGAATGTCTAATATGTCCATTGAATAGAGTGTGTTAGAGCACGGGTTCCCAAACTTAACTATGCCATGGCCCCCAAACAGCATTTGCTTCTGGCCTTGGACCCCCTTTGGATACCAACAGACAAAGTTTCAAAATACGTAAAGAAATGTCAATTTTAAGAATGTTTTTTTCTAACTTTTATTCACATTTCAATAATTATTACATTTGTTTAGAACAGAAAATTATGAACAAACAAAAGCCAGACTCACACAAGTAGGTTGTTGCAAAAGCAAGAAGGCATTCAGGGCTTTGTCAGCTAAGGTGGGATACTCCTTTCTTACATGTAATCAGTTGTAAGTCAGGGGAAGAGCCTCAAAGTTCAGTTTAGTTTTTTTTTAATAGCTTTATAACAGACAAAATACGGCAGGCCAACAGGGATCATGACATCATCATGCCCAAGTTGCAGCTGTCACACAAGGTGTGGTTAGGTACTATCAGAAACTTGAGAATCCAACAATTGTGCCACTTTACTTGTATGTTCAGGACAAATTGTTACAAAAAAATTTAAAACGCCCCCCCCAGGGGACTGTGGCCCCCACTTTAGAAACCACTGTGTTAAAGGACAGACATTCTTACATTTCCCAAAATGTGAAACCAAAACGTTCAAAATATTTTTCTTTTGTAGTTTTCTTCTTCTGTGTATTTTTGGTTTTGTGTCATTGTGTATCTACAGTGTGTTTGCTGTTGATGCAACTGCTGTGAATTTTTGTAGTTCATTTTCTGGTTTGCAGCTCATCTTTTACTGTTTTTAGTGCAAACTATTGCTTGTGTTTTTAAATTTGTGCCATTTCAACATTTTCAGCACAAAGCAGATCGTCTGCTTCTGTTGGCCTTTGTAGTTTTGGCATCACTTTTTTACAAAGAAAGGAGGCAAAGATATGTAGCCCATCTTGGTAAAGACTAAAAAGAAACAAATAGTTGTAGTTTTCTGTTTGGAGTTCCAGTCATAGTAAACAAAAATATCCTAGAGGTGTCTCTTTCTTATTTGGTGCTTTTCTCTGCCTTTGTGCTGAATTTTAACACAAGATACCCCAGGCTCTCTGAATTGAGACGTGTGTTGATGAAGGAGGTGGCATCTGGAGTGATTAAGATCTAACATCAAACCAGACGCGGCAAAAAATCCTTCATTAACTGAGAAATATGCTGACAAGATCAGAGTGCTATCAGAATGTTTAGATCGGGGTGAGATGATTTAAACCAGTTATTGACAAAATGATAAACCTCTTGGCAGAATTTGTTGCGTGTGCTTTAGTCAGCTTCTTTTAAAACACATTCATCCTTTTCATGTTTTTGATGCTGATCACCATGTCCTCTGATCTTAACTAACCAGATGGCCCCGACGCCCCAGTGCTGACCAAGGAGAGCCCGAAAGACTGCGTCGGTGAAGGGGACGTGTTAGTCGGACAGACGGTGCGTCTCACCTGCTTGTCCGACTCCCTGCCCCCCGCCCTCTTCACCTGGCAACGTGACGGGCAGACGGTGGCGTCCGGTCAGCCAGACAGCGGGGTGCTCAGCCTTCAGACCTTCTCGACAGATGAGAGCGGCCGGTACGTCTGCACAGCGAGGAACAGCATCACCACAGGCACGTCAGAGCAGAGCACTGTCCTGACCATCGTAGGTGAGTTATGGCAGGTGCTGACCTCCCTGTGACTGATAATGATGACGGTTGGTTTTGGACTCCCTCCGTGTATCTGTCTTCGCGACAGGAAAGAGACAGAAAGTACCTGGGGAGATTGATCTGGTGGGAATGTCGTCAAAGTCGTTCTGTGACTTTCACACACTCTCTTTTCCCTTTATTTTCACGTCTCTCTTTCTGTTTCTACTTCATCATCCTTTTTTAGGAATCATCCCCTCCCTCCTCTGTCGTTCGTCTGTCTGAGTCCAGACTCATTATCTTTATTAATTCTCCCCCTTTGACACCAGTCTTTCTGTTTCAGACATATGTCTGGATGTCGGAGAAGTGGTGGGGATTGTGATTGGCTGTTTGCTGCTGATCTTAATCATCGCACTCCTCATCTGGCTCATTGTCTTTCTGGTGCGACGGAGGAGGGGTAAGTCTCTCAGCGCTGTCATGGACATTTTGGTTATCCATTTATTGTGTATTATGTTGAGTCAAACACTTGTGAAAGATAAGATATAACTCTGTTTATCCCAAGAGAAACTTCTTAATTATCCTATTGTCTGTGTATATTTTATATAAGGGGCCCAGTTATCTCGTACTATGGTAGTAAATTGTTGTTATTTCTATTACAGAACAACAAAGGGAAACTGTGCTTGTGCAACCCAAGTCCAACCCAAATCCCAGGCCTTTAGTAAGCCGCAGTAAAGTTTTCATATGATTCACTATTGATTTTGTCTTTATCTTGTCCATTTTCTCAGATTAACCCTCTCACTTCATCCTCCTTTTGCTGTCTCTTCTCTTTCTCCTCTCATTTTTCATCTTGTCCCATTAAGCCTCCAGAACCACAACTTAATGGTGCGAGGGATTTGGGCCGAGGTCCCAATCCTCCGCTCTTTTACGAGAACACCCGCCCACGCCGCCTTGACCGCTTATACACAGCCCCGCGTGAAAACCGCAGCAACCCGCAGACACTGCAGATGAACGGGCTGCAAAACGCAGATACACACCGGCACAATGGTCGCACAGACACAGATCGACTCCTCCACAATTCTTTTCACAACAGCAATTCAACCCCCCACAATGGCATCGACAACCCAGCCTTCACGCGCGCAGATGCTCAAAATGTAAGCACACGGCCGAACACACAGCAGCAGAATCCAAACGTTGTCATACAGGGCGGAGCCCAGCAGCCAGCCGTGCATGTCAACCTCAACTCGCTGCCTCAAACCGCCCAAAACAACAACAATGCTCAAATGCCAACTATTCATGTCAATCTTAACTCGTATCCAACAAACAGCCAGCAGGCGCAGCCAGACAACTCTGCTCCTCTTTCAAACACAGCCAATAATAACCCTCCACAAAATGAGCCAGGCTTATTAGAGCGACTCTTCAGAAATGGGCAGGCCAATCGTAGGGAGCCCTTTCTGACCCCTGCTCACATCGACGCAGCTCAGCAAGAACAGCCTGCGCTTGTACCAACAGGATTCACTCACTTTAACAGTAATAACATGTCTCAGAGGAATGCAAACACACAAACGTACACCACACAAGAGCCAGAGCCCTTTCACAGAGAGCCAGGTACCCACGATCCCTCCGTCAGCTCCTCTTCTAACAGACAGATGCCGTGGGATCGCCTCAGAGGGACACCAGCGTATCCAGGCGGCACTCTTCAGAGGGGACAGACATCTGACACTTCAGACTACACGACCCATCCTCCCATACGACAGCCCGTAACAAACACCAGACCTCAGCCCAGACCTCAGAGTAAAACCTCTCCTGAAAGACAAAATGCTGCATCAGCGGACAGACAGAGACGTGGCAGATCTGCTGATCTCCGAGGCCCAGACTCTCGCAGTGTAACACAGCTTGAGGCTGCTCGCCACACACAGAGGAGCCCCCGCACACAAAGGGAGGGCACTCAGCGAGACATCAGAGCATCTCCTAGTAGCCAGACCGCCCCCAGGCAGGAAGCCACACGCAACAATAACCCCCAGGCTATTCCTGTAGTGAGCCAGCAGGCCTCAGTGGGCCGCTCTGCTGTGTCACAAGGACTGATGACACAACAGGGACCCACTGCTCTGCTCAGCGCAGATACAAGAGCTTTGGCTGATCCTAATCACCTTCCACAGGCACACATGGCCCCGCAGTACAGAGCAGAACCGCTCCAGCAAACACCACAGGGTCTGGGCACGCAGACACAGCCTGTCATACAAGCAGCCAACCCGCCTCGCCAAGGAGGCTTCGCTCCAGCCCCGCAGCCTAACCGCAGCGCCCTCACCCAGGCTGCACTTACAGCCCACACTCAGAGGGCTCAGACATTTCAGAACAGGAAGGAACAAACCCAGGCCGCTCTGCTTCACTCTGGACCACAGACTCTGAACACTAATCCTGTGACACAGCGCCCACCGACTCCTCCACCTGTGATCCCTCTTGAACAGTTTCAAAACATCCCCAAGAAACACACGCAGCACAGATCTCCAGCCAGAGGGCCTCAGCCGCCTAGACCTCCTGTGAACATGCCGGTGGCTCAGAGACCTCAGCATGTGCAGCAGCGTCACGGCACCGCGCCTGGCCACCATCATCATCATCACCACCAGCATGCAGGAGGGCACAGGCATGCGCATACACACAGCCATCCACGGCAGGTGAGTGAGACACAGTTTGAGAGTTTAAAAGTTCACCCAACTAATATTTGATACCACAGATTGTCTCAGAAGTGTGCTTTAAATCTGTCACACCACACCATGCTCACTGTGTTGTAGTCCTGTTATAGTCCCCATGCACCGTGTCCTCTCCAGTTTGTGCTTTTGTCTGTAGTTTTCATTTATTGAAGGAAGCCTGACAGCTCTTGGATGCTGCATCTTCACGACTGACAGTCGTCTCGGTGCCACAGAAATCTATTTAGTCTTGAATGTTTGTGACACTTTTTTAAAGCAGCATTGTGTGTCAGAGGTTCAGCTCTTCTTCTGCATGACATGTTGGCAATGAAGGGCTTGTTGTGTCTTTCCAGCAACAGGCTCACAGAGGGAGACCGAGATGATGACAGATGTCAGCAGACTGCACTGCGACTGTCCCACATCCACTGACACAAACAAACAGCTGACAGACGTGATCCAATATACCACCAAGCAAGAGTGACTGCACAAGGTTCTGCACTCAGAATAACTGTCATATCATGGTATCGAAGTGCTAAAGTCTGTATTTTATAAAGATGCCTCACATGGGGATGAAAAGTGACATTAGTTTAGGGAAACAGGCCTGATTCTGTGCACAGAAAGACAAATTGTTATAAAGAAGGAGCCTTTTAGTGAATTAAATCAACCATCTTAAAAGCTGCTCATAAAAATCATCTCTCCACACACACACAGCTACCCAGACACACACATATTGTTCTATTTTGACTTGCACTGCACAGGTCATGCATCAAACTTTGCCAAGAGGCTGCTCAGAGAAGACAAGCTCAGTGATCCATAGCTCTTGACCAAGCTCACATCCGCTCTGCCATTCATCATGAAAACTAAACAACACCACCTTGACAAAATGCACTTGAGGTGCCGGCATGAATATCTGTGTGTGTGTGTGTGTGTGTGTGTGTGTGCCTGTGTGTGTAACACTTAAGAAAATCTAATAGTGACAGTTAATGAGATGGGACTCACTCTGCACAAGATGGACTTGTCCTCCCCCGGGGAACACTGACAATTATGAAAGAAGAAATTAGCAGTAGGGGTGGTCTTAGTGCAAGAGGAACTATTTATTTTGTGCCCTCTGTTTACAGATGCCTCTCATGACACCACTCAATTAAGGGGATTCGCCTCGGTGGCGCTGAGAAGTAATGCTCAGCTAACTATGAAGGGGATCCCACGAATGGATGGGCGCTTATTAATTAAATGCTTTTATGTGACTTAAACGACTTGGAAAATAATCACACTGAGTATGAATGAGGTCAGCACAAAGACCTGAGCCGCCATCCTTTCTGCTGAAAAAGCAGACGGGAACAATTTACTGTGTCACAGAAGCAAATACGAAGGGAATGTCATCGTTCATTCTGCAGATTATGTTTTAAGTGGTTTATAATGTATGTGTTGTTTTTAAACTCAGGGGAGTATTTCTGAAATGGGTTATTTTAGTTGACTGTTTTATTATTTATGAACAGTTTGATCTAATCCACATGGAATATGAAGACTACAACAAATACATTTATCTCCACATTTTTCATATTTTTTGAGCAAATCCCATCATGAGACCATCACTAAAAATGAACTGATTCTACTTTTAAGCTGCCAAATTGTGATTAACCTGTTTTTCATGTGTGCTCCATGATAATCAGTACACTAAAAGCTCATTTGAGGAGTTTTGAACTAGTTGTGCAACAAACTGAAACTGATACTGGTGCATGTTTGTGACCAACATCAACACTATTTAGAATCACATATATCATCCATTATTCCAGAAACATTAACAGACATAGGGGTGTAAGGCAAGTACAGGAAAAAACCTTCATTGCAGGTTTTAATGGAGTGGTTTGACCCTACACTATTAGCATAGCTCTGAATACTTCCAATCACATCAATACTCTGATAAATGAGACATATCCAATCTATGTTTTAAAAGCAATAAAGTTTACCAAAGTGATGCACAGTAAAAATCAAATAAGAAGATCAATAAAACAAATTAAAATAACACATAGAAACAAATAAGAGCCATAAAACACCATAAAGACATAAAAGGACAGAGATCATAAAACTCTCATGCTGAATTAAAAGCCAAAGAATAAAAAAGTTTTAAGATGTGATTTAACAGTCTGCAGGGTGGGAGATGTTTTAATTTCTTGTGGCAGATCATTCCACAATTTGGGAGCCACCACAGGTTTTTGGGACCAGGATGTGAAGGTGATCAGCAGACCTCAGGGACCACGAGGGAGGGGAAATATTTAAAAGATCACAGATTTAAAGATTAAAAAAAAAAAAAGCTTTTAAAATAAATTCTAAAATGAGCGGGAAGCCACACGATCACACTTTGATGCTTTAGCCCAGGTAACACTGAGTGAAGCAGAAAAACATCTTATTACCTTATTTTACACCTCATCTAATTATCTAAAATGATTTAGCATTAAATAAAGAAAAACAACATTTTGCTGCAAAGAAAACCTACTTGCTGGCCAAAGCATCATAGCTTAAAAAGTTATTTTTAAAAGTTTTTCCCGCCTGGAATACAGAAAATGTGTAGATTTATAAGTCTGAGCCTAACACAAACAAGCTGTTACATATTTAACTGTGTCAATACCAACATAACCAAAACAAAATAGGTCAAGATTTTGTCTACAAGTTAGAAAATACTAGATAAATAATCACGCCTACAGTGCCCACAGACACTGCCTGGTTAAATCGCTTGGGCGAAGACAGTATCACATTTGCTTTAGATAAAATGAATTAAACTCAAGGTAACGCCACTAATACTGAACAAGTGAGCATGTTTCCATCATCACTGGCAATGAGCTTTTTTACATAGAGAAATATTCTTATTCTGTTTGGATAGGAAGAATCTTACAATAACATTACTCAGGTGCTGACGACAGAAATACAAATGAATGAACTTTGGAACTTTTTTTCGCAAATGACAAAAATTTAGATTATTTGGTTCATTGTGGGTGCAGGTGGAAATGTGAACTCAGCATTGTAGTGAGTGTTTTGTTTTCCCCCACAAGAACAAAATCACTGTTTGCTCATTTTAATTTTCACTGCTGATGGTCTCATTTCCAGTAATCAGTCCCCAACAGATGCACTTTTTAATGTGTAAAGAACAGTCTGAGGTAGGGTTTTTTAACATCAAAAGCCTGTTTTTGGAGTTTTGTTTCAGTGACACAAAACAGATTTGTGTTACTTTCCTCTACGCACAAGGTATGGAAGGAAAGATTTTATGCACTATTGTTGGCAGTCAGAAAGAAAAACCTGACTCTTAGGTCATCACATCCTCATTGTTTTTAATCTAATATTCATTAATTAATTAAACATGGCTGCCTTTAAAATCTGATTTCTGTTGCTTGTAAATTATTTGTACAGATGCTGCATATCCATGTGAGATGCTGAGCACAGTGTTGTTATTTTTTGTTCCTCAGGAAGGATTTGGGCTTTGTAATGTGTTCCAAGGTCTCTTTTGAACTACAATAAAAGAATATTTTGTTTTATTTTTTTGTGTTTGTATATAACCTGGGTGAAGTCCTCTGTTGAAAATTACACAATGACTCTCCAAATTGGCTCATTGTCTCTTGCGATCAAACTGGAAGTGAGTCACTTGTAGAGACTATTCACAGCGGGATGAACAATCATGATTTAGTTTGGCCTCTACGTTCAGAGTAAACACAGTCTACCAAACATGAGGATCTTTTGATTTCCACATTTAAATGCCTCCTCATGCCTGTTGACAATAAATCCACAGAAGCACCTATTTATTCTGTGCTTCTGCAGAACCAGGGAGCTGTTTGCAGTCTGAGCATATTTCTGCACACTGTGTCTATAGTGCTAATTATGCATGGCGCCTGTGTACACTGGGCGCTGTTGTTGATTCTCCTCAGACGAATCTGTTCCTTGGGCTTGTTGTGGAGGTGCGGAGCGTGTGTTTGGATCACAGCTTCATCAGTCTCCCAATCCCCTGCTCCCACTTGTGCGTCACCTCTGATGAACAGTCCTGCTGCTCACTTTTGGAGACACTTCACGCTCGTCTAGCACTGTAATGAGTGGAGATGGAGTGCATTTGAGTACCTGGTGCCAGGAAAGGTTACGGCATTGCCTGGCAGCTACACATGAAAGCATTGATTTATGAAAAGTTTGGAGCACTTTTCTAAATGCAGCACTTTTTACACTCCACTGTTCCTGCTGTCTTCAGAGTGTAGTGTTTTCTTTATGGCCCAAACAACTTAAATCGTCTCACTCTCCATAGTGTTGATACACACAACGCAGTAAACCTCAAACGCTGATGTGGCCACCTTCCCTGGGCCAATTTGCATGTAAATCTGCTTGTGTTGTTTTAGTATACTGATTTAACGTGATTTACTGTGACTGCCGCAAGTAATTGTAATTGTTTAGGCATCCCTTTAGAGGCGTAAATTAAACTCAAACATAACTCAAGTGCGGTGTTTGCAAATAGGGCATTTTTTTCCTTGATGAATGCTCATTTTGGTGTGTGTCACCCGGCAGTCAGAGCTTTCCTGACTCAAGTGTGCAGGGAGCTGTTGTGATTTGACTCCAGAGACAGCACTAGACTCGTACAGGAAAACTCAACACCACAAACTGTCTGGTACGACTGTAATCCCCTTTTAATTTAAATTCAGCCGGTGCTCATATTTTCCTAATTTTCATGCTGTTTAATAGCTTGAAATAACATAATTTCCAGCACCAGGAAAGAGTTAAGCTGGTTTCCTGAGTGAATTGAAATTTATGTTGCTAGGCGCCGCCCTGCTGTGGCTGCCTGTTACAGCAGCTTGTTTTTGCATTGGGAGTGGATCATTACTTTGTATGGCTCATTTGTTGGTATTGGACACCAAACTGCTCCTGTGCTTGTCTGGAGATCCTGCATGTAACCATGGCTGCATTATTTACATGCCACATCAGCTGTTAGCATCCTTTAGCATATCAGTGCTAACTGGTGCAAGGCCTGATGTTTCCCCACAAGGTGAGGAGAAGGAGGTGAGGGCGACATGCTGGTTCTAAGGTGTGAGCCAAGAAGTGATGACATTGACCTGTCCTTTCATCCATCATTGTTGGGAATGTAAGATCTATCTCCAATAAGATGGATGAGCTAGCCGTGCTAACCCAGCAACAGAGAGAATACCAGAAGGCAGAGTGGTATCATACTATTCACAGATATGGCTAATGGAGCTAACACTGGGCACCAACACCACATTGGAGGAACTCCACCTGCTGTGAGCAGACAGGATCCAGGAGACAGAGACTGAACAGACTGATGAAGAAGCTCAGTCCTGGACCCTGTGGAGGTGGAGACTGGCTGACTGGAGAATGATGGACAAGCTGTGCCACCATTCCTTTATGCACTGAAGTGGCATCTATTTCTCCCTTCCCCCAGGGAATAGAAAGAGGTCAGAAATGATAGTCTTCATAAGTCCATATTACCATTGTAATAAACTCTTCAAGTCCCCTAAGATCCATATGTCCATCCCTGTCAAAGTGTCCTTGAGCATCACCCCAGACCTCTGACCTCCTTTAGTGACTCAAGGCTCAGAGGAGTGCACAAGGAACAAATTTCATGATTAAACTTTGCACACCAAGGCTGTTGCAAAAAAAAAAAAAAAAAAAAGGAGCAACATTTAAAAATGTTGACAGCATGACCTTGAGTTTACAGCCCCGGCATGTGCCAGCTATCTCTGCTGCGAAAACGTCCTTGGGCAGGACTGTGAATCCCCAACAGTTCACTAACAGTAAACTGCTCAACGTGTGAGTGTGTAAAATGCTAATCGCACTCTGAATGTGCACTGTGGTAGCCACTGTGCTCCTCATCCCACAAGGGGGAGCCATGTGAGAGGCCTTCTGAGGTTATCTATTGATCACTCCCCATCGCTCTCTACTCCTCAAGGCATTCACCATCCGCACAACTTTGATGGCGAGTGCTGCCATTTAAAGGAGAGCCATGGGCAAGTCTTTGATTGTAGTCCAGCACATACAAGCAAAAGAAAGAAAGCACAGGAATTACAAAATTATACAGTCATGTGCAACAACAAGGAAATCCTCAGCTGTCACTAGCTTGTTTTAGATGCTAAAAGGTGAACTGCTGCCTTCAGGGATACAAATCAAAAACAATCGCATCAAAGAATCTGTATTTATTGTAATCTTTTGTTGTTTCAGTGGAGCGTATCATGTTGTTTCATGTCGTCACCATACTTTCTCTCCATTCAAACAGGCTCCTTCACTGCTTTTCTCCATAAAATACATTTGTTAGGGACCCGAGGGGTTTTGTAGAAATGCAGCATTTAAAACCTCTGAAAAAAGGAGCTTTGGTACCCTCTGTGGTATTAAAATACAACAGTTAGAGAAGTCCCTTTTCAGCATTATGTGGGCCAACGGTTGGCTGCGATAAAACCATGCTATAAAAGACTTCACACCTACCTATGATGGCAATGACCTTCACCCCACCAAGTATTGTGAAGGAAGTTGTGGTTTGGTCCTCACAAGAGAAGAAGAAGAGAAAAAAAAGTCAATAACAGCCACAAAACCATACAGGCTCCTTCTGTCAGAAGCTCAGAGAAAACAGTTACTTCAAACTGCAGCACTGATAGTTCTCATAATTAAGCAATGTGTTACAGCAAAAGCAACAGTCAGCAGAAAATGGGAAAGATGGATTTATAACAGATGTATGAGTCATTAGCAAAAACAGAGAAGAAAGCATTTCAGTGACACATCAGGGCTCATGTTTCTTGTTGTATAGCCTTCTTCAGTTGACTTGATTATACATATATATTTGGATGTTTTAAATGGAGCAATCTAGCATGTAGACCAAAAAGATGTTTCATCACATAAGTCACTCAATGCCTATCTGTGGGCATTTACCTCCCATCAAATACAAAACATAAACTTGTGTCAATGAGCCAGTAACCCTCCCTTCAAAGACGAGCACAGAGACTAATGAGTATGAGAATTGAGTCACCATAGAAGAATCAGGAAACTACATTCAGACTGCAAATTTCATCAATAATATCATAATAATAATAATAGTGGTTTTGTATATGAGGGTTGCTAATTAGCATAAATAACAGTCTGAAAAAATATAGTAGTTTTACTGTGAAAATGTAACTTCCCATTGTGGTTCACTGTCTATATTGAGTCCTAGTGTCCTATTTAGACATAACCCCTGCCAAAACCAACTTTATTATTAACTTCACAAAGAATATCCCAATTAATGTTACTTGGTAACATTCAAACCTGGCAAACCCAGGTCTGATTTAAACCACATTCACAGCCAGATGTCACCAGTGTGTCAAGCGTGACCCTGTTAACTGGTGACTGTCAGCCAATAATGGCCATAGATTGTACAAAACATGAATGTTGTCTCTGTGACATCACCCGTCTGTTCCTGGTGCTGTGAAGCGAAGCCAGTCCGCAGATGCAGCCACATTTAATATGGCCCTGACGATGAGTTTCCTTTCGAAACAGCTACGTCAGTCATGTGACCGGAGCTGTGTCTCTGATTGGACAATCAAATGATCCAAATAACTTCTAAACAGCAGAGATGAAAAAAAAAAAAATCACTCAGTGTGTGCCGTTTGTAACATCAGCGTTTTAGACCCAAGCCGTTTTTTTAACCAGGCTGTAAATATGTTTTTAATGCCACAAGACATCTGACTTCCAGTCTTTCTGCAGCCAGCGGATTCTTGATTAACAGCAACTTTTAGAACTTCTGCAAAGGCTTAATTTTTACTAACGGGAAGTCGCCCCTTGATAACACCTTACACGTTTGGCTAAAGTTCGTCAGTTAGCATGGTCACTCTTTATTCCAAAACACTGTTTGCTGTGTAACGGTCATGATCCCATCAGAAGTCCATAGAAGTTGACACCATGTCATAGAATCATTTCTGACAACCAGACGTTTTATGTTGCTTACAGTATGAACTTAAAGTTTAAAGAATGCTAGCCTGTCTGAGTAAATGGAGCTGATGCCTCTTCCACTGCCAAAATGTGTGCGCATCTTTTTCATGAATTAAGCGGTAAAGATGACACATTGTTCACTGTAATTTCATGGCCTTTTAAAACTGTCTGTAATCTTGTTTTCTTGATCTTGACAAAGCAGACTTTTGTGTCTTAAAGGAGTCTTCCATGAGGTAATTTAGGATTTCACACAGAGAATCTCTGTACAAACACAAATGGATCTGAAATGGAAACTTCAAGCATAGTCCTTAAGTTAGCATAAAGTTATGGTACATAACTTTCTACATGTAGCTTATGCTTGCTACTGGTGTATCATTTGCTTAAATGAGTAACTTTTATTATTATTATTATTTTAATTATTATTATCATTATTATTATTATTATTATTATTATTATTATTATTATTATTATTATTATTATTATTATTTATTATTATTATTATTATTATTATTATTATTATTATTATTATTATTATTATTATTATTATTATTATCATTATTATTATTATTGTTTTTTAAATCAGGTCATAAACAGCCACACTCTGAAAAACAGCAAAGCACAGCAAAGCAATGGTAGCAAAACAACACCAGACTAAAGAGACTAAATATAGACAGCTTTTGTTTGAACTGTTTGTGAATGTATTGTATAAGTCTTGACACTATTAGACAAACTAGAATCTTGTGCTAATTTAAGCACAATGCTACCTGTCAACACTTTTGCAGGCAAGTGAAGGACCCCAAAAATAGTAAACACATTATTGATGACATCGGATCCAACACATAGATGGCTAACCTCCTCATTCAAGTGCAGTTTTTTTTTCTTTTGTACAAATGAACTGTCTGAAAGGTGTTAAGGTTCAAAGCCATGCATTAGAGGCAGGGATGAACTTCATCTCTAGCCAGCTAAGCTAATGCATTAGCTTTGAGTATGGGCTGTGCGACTATGATATTGTGTGTTTGCTCAACTCTCAAACTCCACCTTTTTTGGTCACTTCTGGCCACTAGCATTGCAACACAAAACACCCAAACTCTGACTATAAAACCTCAACACGCAGACTAAAGGGTGACATCAGTGAGGCTTTGCCCACTTCTCAATTTACAATCTGTGGTGAGTTTGCTAACATAAGCTAATGGTTACAGTAGACCTCAGAAGGCTGTGGCAGCAGTTTCCTGAACAAATTTGACTTCTTAGAAAGAGATGATAGACATCTAAGTTAGACATGTAAAAAGAAAAATGTACAACCCACAAATGACAGACATCAAATGATGAATCCAGTGTCAACACACAGCAGGTGTAGGACGGAAAAGCTCAGATGAATACCGTAAATTGTGCAGATAATTATGGGAGGGAATAAAAGAGTTCAGTTTGGCCTGTCTGTGCTCCTTTGACGGTGTCAGTGTGAGGTCTGGGGCTGAACGTGGCAGGAAGAAGATGATTAAAGAAGCAGCCTGCGATACTGTCCTTTATGCCATGCCTGCAGAGAAAACCCACATATTTTTTATCATAAGGCGGCCACTGTCACTGTAAATACCCTGCAGGACACACGCTATACTCTGCTAATAGGGGGGCTGATTTTTGACGCAACAAAAGCCAGATAAATTGCTCTTACTTTTCGTCTGGTTATACAGCCCCTGCCTTCTTCTTTGAGAAAATAAAGCAGGTTTCAAACAATAAAAAAAAAGTAAAAATCCTTCACTAAAATCTATATGCTACATCAAGGATGAAAACTTTCTCTGCCTGTGTGTTGTTTAGAGTCTCACCAACTTAGGATCAGCAGGACTTTTTCAGATGTGCTCATAAAACAGTCATAACATACACACATTGCCAAAACATGTGCAGCAGAGAAAAATAAACTATGTGACTGTTTTTATCTATCCCACGTGCCTTATGTACACTACATGCTGTACATTTCCTCAATCTATACCAGAACAGAAATCAGTGACCTGTTATCAGCTGTAGTTCAGGTTCAGGCTCTTGTTTACTTCCTCATTACAGTACAGCATATCTCCTCTGTATGTGTTATTTGACATGGACGGGTTGCCCTACTTAAGCACTCTGCAGCTCCCACTAAAACTTTTAAACTCTAAATATATCTTTAAACCCACAGGAGGTATTGAGAATGGATTTGATTGACGTATTTGTCAACAGAAGTGAATTAATCTCATTTTTAGCTGCTCGTTAAACCTTTCTGATTTCAGAGCAGTGTCAGGTCACATTTATTTGCATAGTCACAGTTCAAGTCTAAAAAGGATTTCAGGGTTTAAAAACAGAATCATAATGAAAAAAATTATATAAATTTTGACAACTTCAGTATTATTCCCTTCCAAAACATGATCATACAAGACAAGAAAACCAAAAGATGGAGCATGGGGTTAAGATAAACTTACCTAATAGCACTTCTAAATGCTAAAGTAGGCCACACTGATTAAACGGGTAGTGTTGAATACATATTTCAGTGCATGCAGAGTCTGAAAGAAACTCTGGCTCAAGATAGAGCTGCTTCTGTTTTTCCATAAATTTGCAGTCATGGCTTGTTTCTCTGAGCATTCAGAAGTGAGCAGGTGAGATTTAAATCCTACAGACTGCTCCTTTAAGCTGAGATACTTAAAATGAATCTGCCAATCTGCTTCTTGAAAGCAGTGTGGTTAGAGTATGCGCTCCATAAACATGGAGGATGAGTCCTTGTCTTAATAACCCAGGGTGCAACTTCCTTTTAAGGCATGTCATCTTCAGTCACTAGAGGTGGGCGAAACTGGGAATTTTGGTATTGATAGGCAGGTAAATACAGGGCCAGTATCGCCGTTAACAATCGGTCTTTGTCAGGTGACGTCACATTTGCAAACTCCGCAGTGCATCTTAATGCACCGATCAATATTTTTAATTGTTGAAATTTTTTAAAAATATCTTTCCCTGGCATCTTTCGTCAGCTTATCTCGATATGGTTTCCGCTCATTTGGCTTTTATTTCTTTAGTTTTAACATTGTATAAAATCGTAGAGCTCCTCACTGCCTCTCTGTTTACCTCTCCGTTTACCTCTATTGTTTACATCCGTTTACCCACCAAAATGGCGGGAGGGGCTTGTAGATGACATCACTGACAAAGACCGATACTGATACAAATACCAATACAAATACTGATACCAATACCAATGCTGATACTTTTTAATATTTAAGGTTGATGCATCATCAAACTGCAGACCTTTAGGTGTTTTTGTGATTTTTTTCTTTTGATTATGTTGTTAAAACCTAGGACAGAATTTGGGCAAAGTTTAAAGGTGACAACAAACTACTTAAGTGTCATGATTAACATTTATTTTCAGAAACAATAGGACAGAAACAAAACTAATTTTCCCCAAAACATTGTTATATGTGGAATTCTTTTCTTAAGAAAATAAAGTGTGAAAACTGATCACTTTTAGGTAAAATTTCAAACAAAATCTTTATGAGGTACAGAGTTGAAGACTACCATACAAAAAAAAAATAAAAAAAATAAAAATAAAGTTCTTCCATCATTGTACTCATTTTTGCTTGTTTCCCTGACGCCGCTGAGCCACGATGCGTCAACAAAACACAGGAGGGGTCCACCCTGTGACACAGCAACACTAATACAGACACAGTCAGGACGCCACTTTTATAAAACTGCAGCAGTCAGTGCATTCAAGAGAAAGAGTTAAACTATGATTCGATATTAATACCAACAGTGGCATCGATATTATCGATGCTTGGATTGATCCGCCCACCTCTATCAGTCACTCCTTTCAAAGTTTTCAATCAAAGAACCACCAAAATGAACCAAGACCAATGATTGTTTGTCATATTAGTTTTAGCAACACCAACTTTCTCCTGGCCAAAAAAAAACCCCCTTCAAAACCAAGAGAGCTTCAAATTAACCTCCACTCTTTCAAAGGAAATACTCTGCTCCTTACACTAAACTTCATTTTCATTGTCTCAAAGTGACACATTTCTGTCACTTTTCACAAGAACAGTCAAGTGTAACACTGAATATCAGCCTGTCTGAGAAGGCACAGCATTTCCTGAGATTTAAAATCACACCTCGGATATATTAAGAACTTGTTGTACTGTGAAGATCTGATTATGCAGAACCCACTTCTTACATAATATGACGGGAGGTAATTTAAAAGGTACATCAAGGCCCTGTTTTATTTTGGAACACACTTTGGTGTCTGAAGACTCAAAACGACTGAAACAAGTACAGCTAATTCCAAAAAAGTTGGGATGGGAGCATGTTCCTCACTGTGTAGCATTACCTCTTCTTTTAACAACAGTCTGTAAATGAGGAGGAATGAGGAGGCCGGTTGCTGGAGTACTTGTCTGATGTAAGATTTGATCTGACATTGTACACCCTGACCTGTGGCCAGAAAGACTGGCACAATCAGTTGGACTTAGGCCACCCTTAGCGTGGCATTGACTTCTGAGGTCATGTCCACACTTAGTGGCAACCTCTGTTGTAAAAATACGAGACAGTGTGGAAGTGCTTAAATCTGCTGTTTCTCGAGTTTCCGCTTGAGTCTGGCTGCAAAAGTCACATACAAACCAAGCCAAAAAAAGCCGTAACATATTTACAGCCTGGTTAAAAAACAAACAGATTTTGTCTGAATCATTGGTTTTACTATTGGCACACAATGTACGGGGGTGAATTTTTTTCTAACTCGTCGATTGAGAGGATATTGAGATTGTGAGCTCACCCAATGAGAGGCACAGCTCAGGTCACGTGACTGACAGGTGCCGTATAGCTGTACTCAAAGCTTCCATTACTTCCAACACGGCCGCGATAGCCGATATGCTTCAAAAGTCTGTCTCAGGAGCAGACAGGTGACGTTGGGGAGACTACATCCATGCTTTATACAGTCCATGGTCCACACGTAGCCAGGTATTTGGAAACCACATATATTTTTATATGTTTAGGTTTTATGGTTGTAGATGCCGGAAAACAGAGTTTTTGGTTCTTGAACTTCACAGCTGAAGAAAAGGGACTTATCCTGATCGGATGACATGGGTTTCAGGTCTGAAAAACACTGCCAAATATAGGTTTGGCATGCTTCAAACCACATTAGTAACAACAGTGCTTGTGGATGAAAGTGTTTTCAAAAACTAATGAGGGGGGCGAAATTCGTTTTACAAGGCCTGAATCTTGGTGGAGCTTCAGTCTGGAGGTCTAGAGTCTAAAAAGTGCTCGAAATTATGCAGGAGGTCATAAATGTAAATAAAACACAACTTCAGGCTGTGATCACCCCCAACAGTAACAAACACAGGTTGCAGAGTTTTTGAGAGCTGACATATCCCTGCTTATTTATGACTTTATGTCTTAAATTGTGTCCCAGAGAGTCTTCACATATCTCTGCCCTACAGAATGTGACTGCTGTGCATCGTGACCTCGCATTAAGCTCGCCTGCAGGGGAGTAAACGGTGACATTTACAACTTTTTTCCGGGCAGGGTTCACTTCTTCAGTCGCTCACTATCATTTATTTTTTGTACAGCGTTTGATAAGCAAAATGTTTTCTGTGGTGTGTTGAAGGTCTTTAGGAAATTATGTTTTTGCTGACATTAAAAAGGTGCTGTTTGTCCTATCAGCCTTTATTTCACATTCAAAGGAAAGATAAGCAAGCATTGCTCTTCAAAGCTTGAACCACTGTAAAATATTTTATTTTGTGGTTTCAGATTTAAAAAACTAGCACCACAAATGCTTGGGCAGTGAAGTGTATTTTTTAAATATAGATTAAACATTAATGCATTTTTTTATTGTCAGTACTAATATTTCAATGTGAATACTTCTGACTCAGAGTTCTGTGTCATTAATTTAAAGCTTCTCTAATCTTCCTTTTCATATGAAACACAGTTTCCTGATCAGCTTGCTTCTCTGAGCCTTGCAGTGCTGAATGAACTGAGACTTTTTAGTTATCTATCTTGAATCTTTTCATAAATATAACCCAAGGTTCCCCAAACTAACTTTAATTGCTGCTTACTCAGTCATGCATATTTAATTTTAGAGATACATGAAACTTTTCCAGAGGCTGTGAAGTAGAGTCTCAAGGAAGAGTGTTTGTTAAGTAGCAGTTTTAAACAGAACGAGAAACACAATGGTAATTCGGTTGTTGGCTGGTGAAATGTCCTTGTATGTGTGGTTTTGTAGTCACAGTTTCTGTCTATCACCCAAAAATGGTTGGATGATCACACAAAGTGAGTCACACAAAAGTGTTTACGTGACAGTCACTATAGCAAACAAACAAGAGTAAGATACTCAGTTGCAGAGGATAAAACTTCAGACAGAAATTTGACACTTCTCTGGAGATAAAGAGGCAAAACTCAGCGAGGAAGCTGTCTGGATCTGAGACAGTGTGAGGGTTTTAAAATACGCCTGCAATTACTGCTCTGCAGGGGGCAGAGACAAAAACACATCTTTGAAATCCTCACTATTAGGTCCAAATTCTTTCAGATTATCATATTAGAGGAGTTTGTTTCAGTATCCTCCTTATTCTTCTTCCATTATATCAGTTTTAGAGAGCAATGGCTATAAGTAGACGCAAACAACAGACTGATCCCCGAAGATAGTCCATCCCTAAACATCCCTAAATAAGATAAAAACCCCTGTTTATACTTCCTGGAAGTTCACATTTCCCCTCTCATATGAAGAGAAAAATTAGTGCATTATTGGTATAAAGCTCCTTATTTTCAGGTAAAGTGTTGATGTGAAGTCCTCAGTAGACTTCTACTCTGAAGGCTCCTAAATGCTCCTCTTAGGGATCATTAAATATAATCACACCTGAAGAGGGAAGCACAGCTGAGTCCCAACCGTCTTTTCTGTGGGGCTTTAAAGATATTAAGGAGTTGTATTTTGTACGTTTATCAAGTAATTTAAACTCGAAAAAGGAGTTGTGACTTTCAAATTTTATCGACCTCTAAGAATGAAATGCCTCCAATTCGTGACTTCAGTCTGATCAGGGGCTCCTTTTATCTCGCAATCACCCACCGTTTGACAAAAGCCATTGATTCGACTCTCTGTTGCTCCTCAATGAGATGCATTTTAAGTGCTCTGCTTTTTGATCTTTCAAGACATTTTTTATCTCCAGAATCCGAGCTGTAGTCTGAGGATCAGCAGTGTGTCAACTTTGAGGCTTTCCATCAGATCAGCTTCGTTTATTTATCTCTTTCTGCAGTCACACAATGAAAACTAATTCAGTCCGTGTTGGCTCTGAACTCACTAAAAGCATTTTGTATTCAGGACCTTGAATCATAGCTGAATAATTGAGACAGGGTTTGAGTGAAAGCCAGAACTAAAATATTGGTAATCAGGGATCTAATTATACTGTAAATAAAAAACAGGGAAACAATAGACGCTTTTTTTTCCAAATAAAGACGACATAATAGATAGTTGAGTGCAGAGCTGAGCTCAACAAACCCAGTAAACAAACAACACCATCTCCTGTAGTGCATATTCATCATATTCAAACCTTTAGTGCTGGTTGGGAACCTCAAACACTCACGCTGTGATCTCATACACATCAAAACATGATTGATACTTTCTTTGCATTTCAACTACTCTGAGAGCAACATGAGATGACCCTGTGAACACCAGAGACTCTGTGAAAATGTGTATGACTTGGCCTTGCTCCCAGGAGTGAAGTCAAGTTTAAATGAATCACACATTAATCATAAGCTTTGGCAAAGTTATACCACAAACAGATCCTTGTGTCTGTTTTCAGGAAATTTACACCAGTGGCTGCTATTTCATTAATTTATTGTTGGCCCCAAACTTTATGGAACTACATTTTATCACACAGAAATGTAGCCATTCCTCCACTTCAATGAGCCCCTCTGTTGCACTCTGTTCTTCGGTATCATGTTGTGCGTCCTCTGCCAGGTTCATCTTTTTCAGCTGGGCATCATGTGGTTCGGTCTCCTGTGGTTTTCTTTTGCCTTGAGGTCAGAGAGCCCTTGCTGGAAAATGTGGGCCCTGTAAAAAAGCTGCCACAAAGGGCCCAACTGTCATGGCCACAGCCATCAGAATGGCTCTTGCTCCACCATTACAAAACTCACCCAGTTGAACAACAATAACTTTGTAATACAAACAGAAAATGGGGGATCAATAATCACAAGAGAGAGGTGTGATAAATCCTCAGCTTATACCTTACATTTAACACAAATATGTACTGGAAGGAATAGGATCACTTGAGCGCATGAATGAATAAACTGCTGAATTGTCACTTCTTGTGGTCAAGTTATTACAGACAAGTGACTCAGCTTAAAGATGCTATGAGGAGGATCTGTTTTAATTGCACTCCCTCGCCACCTCGTGGAATCTTTGCATACTGTTGTAAATTACTTTTAGTGAGGTGTGTGTTTGTTTTGGAATCAAATGGAGATCGTATCGAAACAGATTTTCTTTGTTCAAGACAACTTTTTACTGGATAGAATGCGTCGAGGTAAGGGACTTATCGGTCCAGTTACGTAGCGCTATGGTTTGAAATATGACATCAAGCAAACATTTTAGCAGCCGGCTATGTGTTAGCAATATCGGCACCCTGGTGCTCTGACGTAACTGTAGGCTAATCTGACAACAAGGAAACACTGTCAGTTTGTATATAGTTTAGTAGCCGCTTATATTTAGCGCAGCTGGCAGCCTGATGTTCTGAGACATGTATGTAATTCGTAATGTCAGTAAATCCTGGTTATGTCCTGCCAGTCATCTACCAAGCAGAGCTAATGTAACCTCACTCTTCATTTTATTGATAGACGCTCAATTTTGAACAGATCACTGCAGAATAACTGCTGACTGTGGGTCAGAATGAACATTATCACAAACAGTTTAGCCCCTGTGTTATAGAGAGATAGATACAGCCTGAGCTAAAAGCGAATTAGCCATGAGCTTGGGCTGTATCACTCCCCTGTTTTCTTCTGTCCTTTTTCTGTCTGGCAGTTAGGCTCGTGTTTCTACCATCACAACAAAGTTAGTCACAGAAATTGTTTTTAGCAGAGATAAAACACAGATCGCTGTGTTTTTATCTCTTCAAAAACTTCTTCAGCTGGTGTGGTGTTGTCATAGAGACCTAGACGTGTTGTAAATCAATTTGGTCCTAGCCGACCCATCCTTGAAGCTAAGAATTAGCCATTCAAAATACTTTGTAACCATCAATATTGGCTCTGATATTCTCATTTTAAACTGTGGATTACTGTGGATCAGGCAAAAATCTAGAAAGGAGACTTTTTCAAGATCACTTTCAAACTCCTCACAGCTCCTTTAAAGTGCTTTAAAGCCTGGAGATAAAGAATCAACATTTGTGGCTTATACTGAACTTTGGAGAATGAACTGAGCTGTGTTATTCACCAGAGTGCATCTTTATTTACTCCAAAAATTATAAAAGGTGCAGTGAGGACTATCTTGGAAAGCTTGTGTTTTTCTGGGGGAAAAAAAAACCTCTGTTACCCTGAGCAGTCACCTCCTATCGTACAAACCTGAGTCTTACCAAGGTCTGTGTGTGTTTTGAGTCAAATGAATAGTAAGCATATCATTTCTTTGACACTTCTTGTTCCAAAACAACTTTTTGCAGGACACAAAGCGACAAGGTAATTTATTTGTTTGTAGTTACATAGCTGTTGTTTAAAATGTGACAACATGCAAACTTAGTAAACTCAGTTTGTTGTGTAGTTTAGTACCAGACTATATGTAGCGCTTCTCACTGCCTGTGACATGTCCGTAACATGTAACATTAATACGTGCCAACATTAGACTTTGACAAAGCAGGATTAGGCAGCCATGCTGGCTGTGTTCATCTTAAGGCCATTCTTTTTATATGGTGATGCTCCTCTCAGTGTAAATTACCAAACCACCTTAAATCTTTGCATCTGATTTCCTTGACCATGCTTTGGTCACCTGTTTTTTGTCAGGTTAGAGGTTGGACATTTTGTGAAGCAGACGATCTGGCAGATTCGTTTGAGGCATCTGTTGTGAAAGCTGCCAATCTCTTCATGTCATTTTTGACCACTTGCCAACTCCCTGCTCTGTGCAGCAGAGCAGACTTGACATTGGTGTTATACAAGAGGATCTTACTTTTAAGGCGAGACTTGCTTGAAACTCCAGATGGAGTGGAGTTAGGAGAAGGCAGCCTGGGTCTCTCCTCGTCTATGTTTGATGTTTCTTTGGGGTCTCACTGTCCATGCTGATAAGGCTGCCAAGGTAGGGGAAGTCTTCCACAAACTCATATGGTTTCTCTAGTTGAAGACAAAATTCAGCATACCACTTCACAAGGATTGGGCGTAGCACTAATCTGCCATCCGAAGGGTGTTAGAACATATGACCACAGGAACAACAAAGATGGCAACAAGAAAATGTATAACTTCTTTGAAAACGTTACACTTGTATTGGTAGGCCAGACTGTTTCACTGGATAAGGAACAGGACAGCATGGATGAAATCTGATGCGCTAACAGATGGCCAAATCCATAACAGGACCCTAACATGATGAAGATGACGTGTTCCCATGTCTGAAAGAGGAAAACGAGGACAGTGAGGAGGATGAAGAGAGGGCTGTCAGAAGGAGCATCAATATGATGTAAATATCTGTGAGCTAAAAGTATGTTATACCTGCTGTGTTAGCTATGGGCTAACATTAGCTTCAGCCATCAAGATGCTGCTAGCTAGCAGGAGTTGTGGGTAGTTCTTTAAAAATAATCTACTTATGTAAAGATGAGACTCCAGTTATGAAATAAGACAGAGTGGGTGATAACGACATGATGATGGCAGATGGTCTATTCCAAAAATAAGGAAGACAACATGGCAGAGATAATGTGTCACCAACAAATAGAGGAAAACAGTCATTAATTGCTTCGGAATAGTGTCAAAGGTGCAGTTTATGTTGGGTTTTTTTTTGTCATTATCTGTTTAAATTGGGGGTTGGTGTGAGCGCTCTGGGCTTCTGCTGCACAAAAACTTGTTCCATCCTGGAGTATTACTTTAAGGCCTGCCTCTTTACCACATTCAAACTCTAACAAAGCTAGGTTCATTTCTATCATGGCCTCCATCAGCCATTGGCTGTAAAAACTGTGCATTAGAAACAAATAAGTGATGTCACAGACTCTACACACATACATTACACATTTTGTGGTCTTTCTCCCTTTGATTGATTGATTGTGACTAAAACTAAGACAGGGAGAAGGATGAAGAAAGAAGGAGAGGAGATGACTGTAGGAAGGAGCTGCTACACAAATAGCCCTAGTGAGCTATAAATTTGTTTAAACCTGTCTTGCTCTTAACCCTAAGCTAATGCTAGCTTCAGCAAGCAGGCTTCTGCTAGCCAGCTGTCCTTTCAACATCAGTATTAAATTAATCTACTCATTTGGACATGCAACTGAACTTATAAATGGGAAATGAGAATGAGTGGATGAAATCTGACGCAATGCTAACAGATGGCCTAGTTCAAAAATATAATTATGGTTGAGATATAGATCTGCAACAGATGGAGGAAAATAAGGACTGTGATAAAGAAAAGGTTTGTCAGAAGGAGCTGCAATATATAAATTAGTATTAAAAGCTAGAAGTATGCTCAACCTGTTAGCATCGGGCTAACAAGGCAAGGTGTGATGGCTGTTCTCAAGAAGGGTTGAAAGAAGCTGTTTGCTTCAAATTAATGTCAATGAAAAATAATTTCTCATTTATTCTTGTTGTTTTTTTTTAGTTTTCAGTCGTTTTAAGTATTTTGTAATTTCAGAGTTGTTTTTTTGCGATGACAGGAGTTTGGTTTGTTCTTCTTAGCACCTGCTGTATAAACCCAGCCAACCACTAGCTCCCTAAGTCACAATTATCCGTCCCCTCTGCTGACTTACACACACCCACATGTCTTTGGCTGAAATATTAATACTGGCAATGGGAGTTAACAGCACCTCACTGTGAAACAGGACTACAGTGGGCTTTCCTTTATTTCTCTATGAAAGTAATTTATGTGATCATTACAACAATTACTGCTTGTTATAGGCGAGGAGCCAGAAGCTGGAAATCTATTCTTCTCACAGATGTCAGCCGTCGAACAGCACTTCTTTAGACTCAGGTCAGACTTGATAATACTGCAGTCAAATGTTCGAGATGATCTTTTGAACATAAAGAGCTTTATTTTATGAATGTGTCACTGGAAGTGAAATGAGTTCTGCTTTGGTGGGTGCAAAGTCACTCCTCAAATAGTAATATGGTGGCTCAGCAGACACTGAACTCCTCTGTGAGGATGGGAGAATTATGTTGTTATTTTTTTCCCCTCCACTACAAATATAAGGAAGCTTATAGGTTCATGCTCCGGGTATTAACAGAGGGATTAGCAAGGGAGGCGTCTGGGATGCTCAAGTACGTGAAGCACACAGCCGCAATCTCTTCTTTGTTGAGATATCTACTTGATGTAACACAATTAACGATTTATTTCAAACACACTGAGGTCTTACAGGGGCTTTCAGTGGCAATCATTGTTTGTGCAGTGTTTTACCTGTTGTGGCTGTACACAGTCCTGAGAGAAACAGCGGGTTGTCTCTTCTGTTCTGGACCAAAACAAATCTGCTGATAAGAAGCAGCTGAGTCTGCTGCTGCAAGATGCTGCACAGATAAAGTGTGAAATTGGACAAATTAGCTGTGTGAGCTAGCACGGCTCGCTGTTCTTACGGTATCCAGCTAAATGAAAGTGATTGTCAACAACATACTGTAATTGATACGGCCCCTTAGACTCCAGATTAAAGGAATGAAATGGGAAGCCTTAAAGCCATAGACTGTGTCCTTTACAGCAGTGGAACTGTGCTGTCCTTGTACTTAACAGTATTTTAACACAATAACACTTTCTACTCTGTTGCAATGGAGTGGAAAAAATATTAAGGTAAAGATTTATGAAATTGAAGAACTCCCACCACTTTAGGGAACTTGAAAACTTCCCACTTCAAAGCTTACTTAGGTCACTGATTGAACTGCCTCTAAGCAACTTTTGAGTTCTACTCTGCAAAAAACTGAAATCTTATCAAGTGTGTTTGTCTTTTTTTAAGTAACACTTGTCTTATAACACTTGTTAAGAGTCACATTCAACTTAACAGTCCAGAAAAGTGTCTTGTTTCAAATAAAAAAAAAAGTGTCTGAAGTACTTGTAACAAGTAAAAAAAAAAATTGCCAATGGAACAAGAAAAACATGTTGAAACTAGAATAATGTCTTAAAACAAGTTACTTTTCTCTTGTTCCATAGGCAGATTTTTTTTTCCCAACTTGTCTCAAGCAATTCAGGCCTCATTTTGTCTTTAAGTAAAACTTGAAACAAGACATTTTTCTGGACTAGTCAGGTGACTGTGGCTCATTTTAAGTCTTAAAAGACATTTTCCACTGAATATATAGAACAAAAACACTTCATAAGATTTCATTTATTTTCAGTGTAGGAAATAACAACATATGAAAGCTTAAGGGACTACAAAGTGTTAAACATCTATGACCTGTTGCCGATAGAAGAGCTTTTCCACATGTCAGAGGCCTTTAATTTGGAAGCTCCACCACAAATTTTGAAGTTTCCACCATTTGAGACCCAAAGAAAGACCCTCTGCACAGATTCAAAAGCAGGAGTTTAATACAATCTCTGTATGTATGCTAACTTATGTAAGAAAAAGGATCTCCTTTTTTGTTCTTATTCCTATTAATCATCCTACAACCTCTTGTGACCATTACACTGATGCAAGGCCAGGGCTGAAAACAACTTCTGGAAACCTCCTCACTGTGCTGTACTTCACCAAACTCCAACTTTAGCAGCCACAACAGAGTAATGCTGCAGCCCAGTCTTCCATTAAAACAGAGAGAACTGAAGACCATAATAACAGATGTAAAATGAGTCACATTTGTTTATTAGCACCATGCTGTATTGAGGGAGGTGATATGGGATGGTGGCAGCACAAAGGTCAGGGTTATGACTCAAAGGAAAAAGTTTTTGTGCACTTTCTTGTTTTTGGTTTTATACATTCCACAAAGGTACCCATGACTAAGTGTGCATTTTTTTCATTTTTAAATATTAAAAAAAGTCCCAATTCAGGCTGAACTAATCTGTGTTCAACTAAAGATGGGGCTATGATACGCAAGTCCTGAAGGTTGCACAATAACAAGTGAACTGCATGGCTTTCGAGTGTGTGTCAAAGATGAAACATTGTGAAAACTGATGACAGCTTCAAACGTCACAGGTACTTCAAAAAAATATTAAATATGATCTTTATGCATCTTGCAAAAACAAAAGCAACTAGAAAAGCACTCAGAGAGCGCAGACCTCTGCAAAGCATATTGTGATTGTCACCAACACTTTAGTCCTACTTTGATGTTATACTCCCTTTCAGCAGACTGTCTGCTACAATTTGGTGTTAGTTGCAGGTTTAAACGATGATTTGTTACCTGACAGTGTTAAAAATTATGATGACCTGGTGCATACTTCATATTCCGGATATTAGTATCCAGAACATTGCCAGGATCTGGATCACACCTTTACATCTATAAGAAAACATCATGGAATTATATACACATATGGTGAAAACTGCCCTATCTCACAATGATAAAGGATCCTTTAAAAAAGTCCTGGATCCAGATGGTAATCTGTATCACCTCCAAAATTTATTCACTTCTTTCTTGCCCCATTTTGAACATTTCCTGAAAATTTCATCAAGATCCGTTTGTTACTTCTTGAGTTATGTTGTTCACAGACAAACTGTCCTAAAAACACAACCTCCTTGGTGGAGGTAATTACTGGGTTTTCAATCTTTAGCACAAACTTTATTACATCACTTTGAGACTGTTGTACAAAATATAACACACAAACAAGAAGCAAGAAGTGCAAGATACAAGTCCAAGGAGATATTAATACAAATCTCAAACAGGCTCATAATTTTTTTGTCAAAATTCTTGCATTCGCCAGTCATTTTTAATTCAGTTGACAAAATCTGAACAAAAATAAGCTATAAGGAGAGTCTCATATCATAATTTAAAGGCTTTGATCTTTTATTTGTGTATGATTAGACCCAAACTATAAATGTCAAAAACATTTATTAATTTTGGTATTGACACTAAAGGTAAATATATATTTGACAGTGAAAACAAGCAAGATTTTGTTATTTCATGCAATGTTACTTTCCTGTACAGCATAGATTTGTTTTTGTGTCATTGTTTTGGCAGCAGAGCGTGAGATGAAATGCTGAGGTTTTTTTTTGTCTTCTTGAGAAATGTGAGACAGTAGTTGCTGCATGTGTCAGTTACCTAAACACGGAGGTGTTATTTTTTATTGTTCCTTCCTCTTTCTCATCAGACTTCAGGAAACTACGTGTTTAGCTGCATTCACACCATTTCCTATAAATCAAGAAGGGGAAGCTCGACAACATGGCAGCTCAATCTACCACAAAATTATTTAAACTTCCTCGCGCTCCTTGTACCCACTTTTTCTGACAGGCAGAGCAGCTTGGGGCTAAAATCGGGCCCTCAAACACTGTGGGCTTTCTGACAAAACCAGGTCAATTACACCTCAGAGTGGCTTTAACAGCACTTGCAGGGCCAGAGGGGAGACCAGTTGCTCTCAGACCAGTTGCAATTTATAACTGTTTAAATTATTTTTAATTTTGTTTTTTAAATTAATTTTCAATTGATAATAAAGGATTGCACATTGGTGCCGTGGTTAGAGCTGCTGCCTCAAAGCAAGAGGCATGTTGTATGTTCTCCCCATGCATATGTGGGTTCCCTCTGGATTCCTTTCCTCTCATAGTCCCAAAACATGCTCATGAGGTCAATTATGACTCTTGATAGACTGTAGGTATAAGCACATGCATAAGTTTTGTCTTTAAATGTCAACCCTTTGATGGCTGCTTACCTCATCTCTCATCCATTGACTGCAGGAATATGTTCCAGGCCCCTTCCTTCTCTAACCCTGTGTGGGAAAAAACAGGGATGAAATACCCATCCCTATTTAAGATAGGGATGGGTATTTCAGGCAAAAATACTATGTAAAAGTCAGTGGGAACTATTTGACAAATAAAACCCAATTTTAACATAAAAATCACCGCCTGAATACTTGAAACAAAGAACTAAGCAACCACAAAAATCAAAGCTGGAAACACTGGAAAAAAAAAAAATCAAATATGCAAACTAACAACTAAGGGTCTCAGTTTCTAGCTTGTAATCAAACTCGGAACAAGGCTTATAAGGAATAGAAGGTCGACTAGATGGGACATAAACATTAGCATAGACATGACAATCTGGCACAGGACCAGAGGAGACCCAGACATGAGGTCATGGGGCACAAGTGGAAACAATAAGAGACTGGGATCACCAAGAGCGAGACAACAACAGGGCACAAAGATGTGTGACTTCAAACGAGGAGAGATGTGACCACAAAATAAAACTGGAAATTACAAACATGAATGAAAGGCGAGACTGAAGTAAAAAGTCCAAACCTTAAATAAATGACAGGAAAGGACCAAGTAATGCTAGTCTGTATGCTCAAAGTTTGCAAAGCACGTCACACACTGCGCAACAGAACAGTCCAGCTACACTGATTTTATGATACAAAAACACAAAGCACAAATTATTAATGCAGCCTACTTTGTTCTAATGATACATTTATTTTTTAAACATATAAGGGAAATACTAAACACGAGATAGCTGCAAATAGAGAATGAATTTTAATTTGTGGCCCCTCAGATGAGGCTGAACATTCTGCTTTGGGACCCCCTAGTGGCTTGGAGGCCTAATGCATTTGCATAGTCCGCACATAGTGAGAAAAGACTCTGGCTACAGTGCCTTGCTAAGAGTAATTAGATTAATTAAAATGATATTGTTCATATTTGATTCATTTTTAATGAGTAAATAACCAGACATTCTTGAACCATGATTGATAGAGTCAAAGGTGATGTATTTAAAGGCCTAAAACATTCCTTCAAACTTGAACATTATTCACTTACAGCGCGGTGCTCCTTTAAACACTTTCTTCTTCACCCTCATTGTATTGAGCATACAGAATACCGAGTGAAAGAAAAGACAGTCAGGACAATAAACATGACAATGAAATAATTAAAAAAAAAGATTTACTAGTTAAAACTCAAGATGAAATACCAGCCTGTTCTAAAAAGAAGAGGAACCTGCATCATTTCAGCATCTAACATTTGACGTCTTTTGCATTGGCACATCATTTATCTTTGTACTCCTCTCTTCTGTAGTGTATGTTTCTAACACTGCAGCTTCAGTAAGCACACAGACTGCTGCTGTGCATTTTTCCATCACTGTGTCTCTCAGCCATGTCCTTGTTCTAATTTTGTTGGCTCTTTCACAAATATCATCCTGTTGCGTCAGTGTTGTCTGACTTGGCTTTCAGTAACCTCAATGCTGAAAACAATCTCAGGGTTGTGGGTCTACCGATGCTGCTTAAAAACACGTTTTCAGACCACTGTGATGTGGTCAACACGTCTGGAAAATTTCTGACATATTTTCCTCTACATGTATATGTGCTGTACCTGTCTGAAACCTGTATCTGTGTTTACTGTGTGAACTCGTTAGAAAACTGAATGAACCACGAAAAATGACTCAATTATGTCTTTTGACACTGGGCTCGACAGTGGACTCAACAGTGCTCTCTGAACTGACCTACTTCTGCTAAAACTTCTTCTCACACTTTTACTACTGCTTCTTTCACTTCTGCTCTTTTACTTTAGCGCCTTTCACTGTTTTAAAGGGAATAAAACTGTAGTTTGTAGTTTCTGTACTCACGTTGCAGACTTTTCAAGGCCTCCACACCCCATTGGGGATTAGTTGGAGACTCATTTTTATCAAACATAAAAACTTCCTTATCCACTCATTGTTGGAATTATGTACGAACTCTGAACTTCCTTCTTAGGTGTCATGTTTTCTTGATAACCTTCACATCAGAAATGCGTTGCTCAATGATGATGTAATCCTCCTTTTCATTTTCCTCCATCATATTTACTGAAGCTGCCGGGCAAAAGTTGTAGGTGTTAAACTGCACCATCACATTGTTTCCTATCCTTTCCTATCCCGTGGTACAGTATGGTTCATTGTATTTGATTGTAGAAATTGTAAATTGTATCATTTGTATCATGTTTATATGTATTGTATCTCATCTTATTGTACCACAATGTGTCATACCGTGTTGTTTGATACTGTATTTGATGAAGAAGTAATTGATATCAGTACCTTTTTGCCATATGGTAATATGTCATATATCATCTATCTTACCCTATTGTACTGTATAGTGTCACATCATAACCTATTGTATTGTGTAGTGTGGTATGGAATGGTATATGTATTAATGTATTCTATCCCAATGTATCTTATAATTTTGAATCATATTGTATTTTATCATAACCTTTGTATGAGACCTCATTATATGGTATAGTATTGTATTTTAATGTATGGTATAGTATGCTTTGGTACCCTAACCTATCTTATCATTTTGAATCATATTGGGTCATACCAGCACAGATTTTATTTTGTTTTGTATTGTATCATATCCTACCGTATTGTATAATATTTTATTGTATGCTATCATATCACATCATAACCTATTATATCTTATCATATCGTTACCTATTGTACTGTTTGGTGTCACATCAACACAATTATATCATACCATATTTATTTCTGCATAGGAGGTGATGTTTTTGGGAGGGTTTGTCTGTTTGTCTGTCTGTGAACAACAAATCTCAAAAAGTTAAACTGACCTTGATGATTTTTTCAGGAAATGTTTTGGAATAAGGAAAAACTGACTAAATTTTGGAGGAGATCTGGATCACCATTTGGATCCAGGACTTTTTTAAAGGATTCTTTATCATTGTGAGATATGGCCGTTTTCACCATATGGGTATATAACTCCACAATAAATGGTCGGATTGCTTTGCAAAAGAATACAAGACAAGGTCACAATAATTTCTGTCAGATGTAAAAGTAAGATCCAGATCCTGGCAATATTCTATATACTAAGAACTGGAATATGAAATATGTACCGGGTCATCATAATTTTCAACACTGTCAGGTAACAAATTATTGTACAAACCTGCAACTAACACCAAATTGTAGCAGACAGTCTGCTGAAAGGGAGTATAACATTAACGTAGGGCTAAAGTGTTGCTAGACGATAACAATATGCTTGAGTGCTTTTATCATACCACAATGTATCACATTTTATTTTATTTATCTACCATGTCATGTTGTACGGTATGGTATCAAATCTACCATACAGTGTTCTATCCTCTCCTATCTTGTACACTGCATCGTTTGGTATCATTAATACTGTACAATTAATACTGTATCATTTCAGTTAAATATGTAAAGTATAGAAATTACAGCTAAATGTTTTGCTGTCTTTTCTTTTTAACCATAGCGCCCTGCTCTCTCTGTTCCCTGTTTCCCCTGATCCTTATTATATCAAGCTATTAACTAAGCCCCAGTGTGTTTACAGATACAGTCTTATATTCTTTGTGCCATACATTCAGGGGTTTATTAGACTCCCTTTAGTATACAGCCATAATAGACTAATGTAAAACGCCCATACTTCCTCTGATATTAATTCTGAAGATAAGCAAAAGTAAAATATGAAACGTGAAAGTGCAGAAAGGGACCTGGTGTACATTTCTCTTTGGATTTATTCTTTTGTCTTTTGCTTAAGGGGTGAATTGTCTGTGGCTAATTAAAGAAGCGGTTGTCCCACAGTGATGAAATATCAGCACGCTTCAGACCGCATCTTAGAAAATCCCTGTTGTCATTCTGTAAAACCAGCTGTCACAGTGGAACACACCAGCTTGCATAATCTGGTCGTCTAAATTTATGTTTGAAACACAAATATGATGATTTCAGACATGAGCACAGAGCCTGAAACTCCAGCATTTTCACTGCTGGTGTTGTCTAGGGAGCAGAGGCATGCAAGAGGTTGAAATAATGCTCTTTGAATGAGATTAAAAGCAGAAAGTGATTGAAAAGATAGGAGCAACTCATGTTCAGAGAAAAGCAGTATGCATACTTTGTCACTGCCTTCAGGGAGAGTTTTCCACTATCTGTACTAGCCTCAAGTTTTTCTGACAACTTTTCACTTTTAACCCAATATTTACGCACAAATCTATGTTTCCTGTTTCTCACATTTCTGAGAATACGCTGTACGTTTTAAGAAGAATTGTGCAATACTTTCGCACAATGCCTCTTTCAACCTAAATAACTGGGATAATATCACAGAGAAGACGAAGAAATAGAGAAAGTCCTTGGTGTATTCACTGTTTGTCAAGCAAAGAACAACCAATACATCACGAACAAACAAAGGAATAAAGAGGGAAAGACAAAACAGACGACGAGGCTGAGGTGGATCACAAAGAAGAGGCATCTGGTATGTGAATGTAGTGAGAAGCTGTGGTGACATGATTGAAAGTAAACTGACAAACATTGAAAGTGATGTCAGAGCTGATTCAGAGCAGCAAGACTACCATCGAATAGGTTTTTTAGTTGTTTGTTGGTTGTTTAGTTGTAATATTGTTTTTTAAGAAATGTTAATAATCTTGACTTAATAAGCAGATCAAAAGATCTGGAGGAGTAAACCTACACAATGAATAGCTGTTTCATAATGGTGACAACATTAGCATTCACAATAGACAGATTGCAAACTGAGCAAGCTATCAGCTATCCTCACATGAAAATATTCTAAATTAGTGGTGAAACAAAACTCTTTTCTGGATTTGACATGTATTAAAAAAGGAAAAATTTGTGAACACAGATATTGTTTAAAACACAAAGAAGAGCAGAAGCACACACTCTTGAATATTTTTTCATTCATCACACCTCATCCACGTATCCAACAATATCACACCTTGCATATTTTCTACTTCTCATATTGTGTGGGCCAGTTTTAGAGGTCTACTTCAAGTGCACTTAAAACAGGGTCAGATATACACCTGTATCTTTCACAGTTCTTTGTGTTAAAACTTACACCAACAAACCTTCACGCCCTTCACTCTCTGTATTTCCATGTTTGCGGTTGTTTCTTGGCAGTTGTTTCACCCACTCCCCTTAATGTTCCAACCTAGAAGAGGTGGGTGTTATCATCTTATTCTCTCTTCTTATTTTTTGATAATTATATTTTCCATTTTCCCTTAATATTTGAGTGTTGACTGTGTTGAGCTGTTATACATGCACTGCAAACTTAGTTAACTTACCCGCTGAATATTTATCTTCTCATTGTACTATTAGTACAATGAGTCATAATGATGAGTTTGACTTGATCTTAGAAGCCAGGGATTCAAAGACTTCAGTCAGATACACCATCCAGAATACCCCTGAAAGTTGAAATCCCTACTCAGTGGAACTCTAATAACCCTGAGCTTGACTTTCAAGATGGCGGCTTCCATTATCAACAGGAAAGAAGAGCTCTAATAGCCTAGTTTGTGAAATTAAATCAATCAGCCCAATAATTCCAACCTGTGGAAGTTCCATCTGTGTTGCTGAAATTATCATGTTAGCTGTGTCCTAATCCATTGGTTGCAGCCTTTGGAAGACCCAGCCTTGGGAAACTGCAAAATTGGAACTGAAGATGGTTTATTTAATGCAGGATTTTTATTTTATGTCATCAGCTGTTCCTGACCAATCGCCAACTTCTAAGCGAATTACCCAGCAATGGCTAACTAGAACTGCTACCTTCACGTTAATAATACATCACCAACATTTTTTTTTAATAACATGAGTACAGCTTATTGTGTTGAAACTAAATACTATCACCTAATAGTTTATTACCATCACGCAAAGATGATGGTATATGCTAGGCTACAAAGGATGCTTGTGTTGTATCCGCAGCCGGGAAATAAGGATACTTTTGACTGCTTTTGGCCTCTGAAATACGGCAGCCTTTAATGAAACACTGATGCATAAGATCTTCAAATGTGACACAATATTGTAAGACTCAACTTTTCAGTTTTTACATCTGACTTCTGAGGTTACCTGAATGCACAAAAATATCAGCATCAAGTCTGTCTGTGCCAGAATGACTGCAAGAAACAGAAAATTGTGGTGTCACAGCAGTGTAAGTAGCAATCACAACACAACACAAAACCCACCACTTAGAACTATTTGTTGATAAAGAAGTTAAATCGCTACCTCTCTCATCAGGGAGAAGAAAAATACCCCAAACTTTCCCATAAAAGTCAAGTGTTGAAGACCTAAACTTTCAAGTGAAAGTGCCTCAGAATGATTTACATACATTAAGAGACTTCAAAAGGACTCCTACACCTTTGAGTCATCATAACTTCAAAAGCTCACTTCTCTCACTTTATGAAATCACCTGTGACTACCTGTGATTCACCTGTTTGGGACAAACTTGACTCAGCCATTGTGATACTAGGTGTTTAATACACAAAGCGTGTTGATCGAATGTCCCTGTGTCTTTTTCTGATCTCACAACAGGATATCCCATCAGTCTCCTTTGAATAAACTGCTGTCAAGCCGTTTTATTGTTGTGAGCAGTAAACGGCTATCCAAACAGCCAGTTTCTGTTTGGTTAACTATATACCACTGGCCTGCTGCCCTCACAGCAGGTTGGAAACGGGTCATCTCTTTCTTCTTTTCTCATAATAGAGAGGTGTTCATGTAAGAGCAGCAGGCAGGGATCACTAAATATGATTTAATGACCTTCTGTCAGAAACGTTTTGGAGACCGCCTGCGTCGCTCGTAACACAAAAAGCCAGCTGTTACCAGGGAACCCATGTTTGGTGAGCGGGGGAGATAAATTGCAGCAGTATCTGCCAAACAATAATTTCTGTTCTTTATCCTGGATGTTTAGGTTATCATGTAAATAGAGACAAGCAAGGTGGCTGCGGTAGAAGCTACAGATCAGAGATCAAACCACTGAGTTGAGCAGTCACCACACTGATGTGTGCCAAGATACGAACAGAGAGGATGTAGTAAACTACCTCTTTTTTTCCTTTGGGGTAGTTGAAGATATTAAGCTCATCGAGTGAAAAACTGTTTCTGCTGACAAGGAGGAAGTCCTCTAGTTGCTCAAAGTAGTGGAACTTCTTTACTTTCGTCACGTTCCTTCAGAGGGCTGAGCGAAAACTTCCCCCTGCTTTCTCTATAAGAGTCGATCTCCTGTCACACACCCTCACTGCTGACTGATGCAGGTCATGATATTTAAGGTAAGACACCAGCTCTTTTCCATATTATGATACCTTTACAGGTTATCTCTTTGTGTTTCCCTCCTACTTTCATTCAATGTTAATCTCTTCTTTTTTATTAATGACTTCAAAATAAGATACAGGAGACAGATACAAACATTGTTTTGGTGATAAAAGTGTTGTGAAGCTGTGCCAGAGAAAGCTCAGACACTCATTTCCCTGATGTGGTTTAGTCATTATGTTTATGAGGGTCATCATTTCACAACATGTCCAGTGTTTGTGTTTTTCCTGACAACAGAGCCTGTAAGTTAATGATAAAAGCCTCATTGTTCTGTATTTATGACACAGAGAAAGCAATAACACAGTATTATGGTTTGTATACAAAGCCCTGTGCAGGAGCAAGAACACTGTCAACTCATTACGAGATAATTCAGCTCCAGAGTGAACACTAAAATTAAGTAAAAAATTGAATTAGTGTTTTATCACTTTCTTCCTGTCATCCCTCTGCTTTTAGAGTTGATGTTCATGTTTAAAGGTCGTAGCTATAGACTCTTAAGTGTCACGCAGGCAGTAGGTTGAGATTCTCTGCTGTGCTGTGTGGTAATCTGTTTCTATTCTCTCTTATCAGCAGAGCTCATACCCTTGAGGAAGCAATGAGCATTGGTTGGTGGGGACAGGAAAACCAACGCTGTCTCACCGGGTTTGTTCCAGGCCGCTGACCCAGTAAGGCGCCTCCGTCTCCTGCGGGTTCAACCGCCTGACATATCAAACCTCCCTTTGCTGCAGAGTGTTACCTCCCTCTAGACTCGAGGACTCTGTGCGACACATCTCTATCACTTACTGACTGAGGGGCTTAAAACTGAGGCCACCATGCAGGAGTGCCACACTGCTCTGTGTCTGTCCGTCTACATCGTCACATTTGTGCTAGGCTTCCCCGCCAATGTCCTCGCCTTCTACACCTTCTGCAAGAAAGTGAGGCAGAAACCAACCCCCATAGACATCCTGCTTCTCAACCTGACCATCTCCGACCTCCTCTTCCTCCTCTTTCTGCCGTTCAAGATGCAGGAAGTGGTGAACAACTTTGTGTGGGACCTGCCCTACATCTTGTGCCCACTCTCTGGCTTTATCTTCTTCATGACCATCTACAATAGCACCTTCTTCCTCACTGCCATCAGCGTAGAGCGCTACCTGGGTGTAGCATTCCCAATCAAGCACACCCTGAAGCGAAAACCAGTCTATGCCGTTGCTGCCAGCATCTTCTTCTGGGTTTTCACCATCCTGCATTTGAGCATCGTGTTCATCGTGCCCTTCATCGGCTCAAAGAATGACACATCAGCTAACAATTCCACTGCTGGCGCTGCTTCTGAGGTCAATAGGGACGTTTGCTATGAGAACTTCACCCCCGCTCAGCTGAACGTTCTGCTGCCTGTGCGTCTCGAACTCTGCATTGTACTATTCTGCATCCCTTTCCTGATTTGCAGTTTCTGCTACATCAACTTCATCAAGATTCTGTCCAGACTACACCACATTGACAGGCGCAGGCGTATGCGAGCCATTGGCATGGCTTTGGGAACACTGCTGGTGTTCGCTATATGCTTCGGCCCCTACAACGTCTCGCACATTGTTGGATATGTAATGTGGAGGAGTCCAGACTGGAGAGATAAGGCCCTTCTGTGCAGCACTTTTAATGCCTGTCTAGACCCTCTCATTTTCTACTTCTCCTCCTCTGCCATGAGGGGGAATGTGGGGAGGGTGATGAAAGGGGTTAAGCGCCACCTAAACAGGTGCTTGTCCTGTCAGACACAGGGGGCCACGTGTGGAGGGATTAACAAGACTTCAAAAGATAAGGAGCCCACACAAGAGGACACCAATGAAACCTGAGCTGACTGAATGGAAGCTGTGAGCAGCTGCCTCCAATAATTTGTTATTTCTTCATCCCTGGCAGCAGGAAATTAATGCCATGTGTTTGTTTGTACACGTCAGATAGTGACTTGGCATGCTGCATACGCTGCAGTGTGTTTGATGCACATTCTATTTGGAAACCAGAGAGGAATTGTTGAACCTCTCTGTGCAGGTCTCAGCAGTTGCTGAGTCATTTTTTGTAGAAAGCCGCAGACTGCCTGCTTTGATCTGTCACTCTGAAATCAAAACTATCTGTACATACACACAGCCTCATCTTATAGGAGTCCTTTAAATGCAGTTGTGAGAGTTGTCAAATGCAGAAAAAAAGGAGAGCCTCAGCGACAGCTTAGGACATCATCTCTTGCAATAGCAGACAAAGTTAACACCTATAACAGGATGTCACCTGCTTGCAAAAACATTCTCATCATTTGTCAACTGTTGTGGCTTAATGGAAAAAAGAGTAAAGTAAGGTCTGACAGGGTCAAAAAGTGTGTCAGCTGAGTCAGAAATAAACAGGCTTTTCACATCCTTTGAAGAAAAACATCTTCACTATATAGCTAAAGTGGCTAATGTGCAATTTTCTAGATTAGTAAACATTAATTGTATTTTTTGTATTTTGCATACACAGCTTTGGGTTCTCATATGCAGACTGTAATTTGCAGTGTTATGTTTATAGTATGATTTAATTAGAAACATGCTAATCTGGCATGTAATGCATGTGTGAATGTAATTATGAATGCTTGACATATTGATGCTGTATGGCCGGGGCTGTAATTATTTGTGACACATATTTTCAAATAGAAAAGTAAAAACATATATTTACATAATTTATGAGTCGAATTATTTTGTACAAGCTTCAGTGCGTGTGTGTGTGTTTGTGTGTGTAATGTCTTTCTGTACTTGTGAGGACGGTGGATTTTTCTTTGTGAATAAGGATGTTTTTATGCTTTTATTCTAAAATGGATTTTGTAGTGAAGATGTGAATTTGTCCCCTGTCTGGATTTTGTCATTTATTTATTTTTCCACTATTGTAGCTTTAAGGAAACTGTAGTCCTCTTGAAAAACTAAGAAAATTATATTATTGTCCTTACAATGCATCAAAGACAAGTATGTGTGTGTTTGAAATTTACGCTTGTTTTTATCTTCTTTTGAGGTCCAACATTTGACAAAAGATCTGGTCTTGTGGAAAACTTTACAAAGATATAAAAATTTTGAGTCTTCTTAAATTTAGGAGTAATGCTTCGAGGCTTATTAGAGCCTGAAATGTAACAATGACCCAAAATGCAATTAGTTGTACTTCAAAATGTAACAACTTTTTACACTTTGGGTTTTATTGCATCTTCTTTTAAACGTTTTGGATCATTACATTTTCAGGCTCTTACAACTGGGAATTGTAGTCCGAAAAAAGAGCTCACATGACGTCACCACAAAATATTTAAGATGTCTTTGTGTGTCCGTGGGTGTGGGTTTGTGTGTAGGTGTGTGTTAGTGTGTGTCTGAAGTGAAAAGATAAGGATTAATTTGTTTTTGAAAGGGAGGGGAAAATGAAAACATTGCATGTAAATGTACTCAGTAATATATAGATTTAGATCATAGCTTTTTAATGTTTGTAATAAAAAAATGAGAATAAAGATAAAACCAGGATAACGTGAGCAGAAATGAACCCATTAAGCAAAAAACAAAAACAAAAAAAACAATAAAAAGCCTCGTTTTTGTCTTCACTTATCTGTTTGTAATACATTCTTAATCTTGCTCTAAATATAACATCCATTATTACTGTCGGTATCTTGTGTTCCCGGCTGTGTGGGCAGCCCTTAAATTAAAATAAACTTCCCCCAACACGTGCATCAAGATCTGGCTCCACACACTGCACACATAAACAATGCTATCTCACAGGCCTGCGCTGGCGTCGGCTGTAATCCTGTTTAGTGAGGATTAGGTCTGCGCGGAGCTGATCACTGTATCTGTTTGACAGGTGGATCAGGCATGAAGCATTCATTTTGACACATGGACCTGAGCAAATGACTAAGACGTGCCAAATAGAAACCAATGACACAATGCGGAAACCCAAAAACAGGCCACTTGGCTCAGTACAGAGACAAACAGCTTTGATCTGCAGCAAAAATCTGCATTGCATTAAGGTTTAGAGGATGTACAGTAAATTATGTGTAGATCAAGAAAAAAAATACAGAAAAATTCATGATCATGTGATGTAATCCCTACACAGTCACAATCTGTTCTACAAGTATAGAATACTAACACCAGATATCTTTCCCCGCTAAATCTCACCTTTCCTACCCTCAGGTGTGCATAAAGTGCACATTTTAAGATGCAAAAATGTGAAAAAAAATTCAACAACCTTACAGGTATTGGCCTACAGGAGAGGCTACAATACCCTACATCCTGTGTTTTTAACATGTTGATCCTGACAGCAAAGGGAAGTAATACACAGCGTTTATTGTAAGGGTAGAATTAGCTGTCATATTTCAGCGCTGACTTGATTCGTGTGAAGTTGTTTGTCAAAGGTTGGTGCTGAGATGAGTTTCACTGAACACCCGCTGGCCCTTTATTCTGCCTCCTTTCTCATTCTGTGTTTCCTGGAAGACAATAATTGGTTGTTGCGTCAGTGTTGACTTTTTGCTAACAATGAGTGATAGGTAACAAGGATAAGGCAATAAGAAAAACAGCCCTTTAGCAGTGCATACACGTGTGTGCTTGTGTGTGTTTGTGCATGACGATGTGTTTGCCAAAGGCAGAGAAAGATATTGCACTCACATGACTTCATTTCCCCTTTAGGCAGCAGTGTTTGACGGCTGTGGAGCACAAGATCACATAAATTAAATGGTTTTTATTCTATTACAACTTCATGTAAATCTGGCCGAGAAGTTCACTCTCTTACCTTGCAATGAAAGCACAACTGTCACCGCACAGAGGAAACAAATCTTGAGAATATTCAAGAGTAAAATCAGCTCATTAGGGGTGGCATCTGGGAAGTAGAGAGAAAAAAAAAGCAGGCCAACACTGATTAGCACCAACTTATCGTCTTATTGAGCAGGACAGAAAGAAATCAGGAGGGTCGAACTGGCTTTAGTTGATGGACACCTCCTCCTCCCTGGGTGGAGAGGTGTTTAAACATTGATTAGAAAAATCATTAATTTGTTCAAGTATGCAATATTGCTGGCAATCTGTTGCCTCGGAATGATCGATGTCTGACCCACATTAACAGTCAAGTAGGACAAACACTGATGAAGGGACTAGAGGCGCCCCGCTGTCCCTGAGCTCTGTGTCAGTACAGAGTTTTACTTCGAAGAAACTTACATATAGATTAGTAAAAAAGTTCTGCTCAAGAAGTTAAAATTTTGTTCACAAAGTTCAAACCTGTGTACATGAAAACTTAAAGTTGCACCAATCAGTATTTTTATCTTAACATTTGATCAGCTGACTACTCACAAAATAGATATGGTCACTTGTATGCTAAACACACACAGAATAGTGGAAAAAACAAAATAACCTTGGGCTTTCCTTCAGCTCTCCTCAGTTATTTCAACTTTAATACAGCAGAAACTGATTTACCCCCTTACCAACTCCAAGCCAAGGTTATCCACCATAATCTCTGAATTAAAATATAAAGAGCAAAGCTACAAAGAGACTTTATATTTGTCAGATGTCCCAAAACACAAATGTGTTGCTTCATTAGCTACTGAATGTGTAGACCAACTTCAAAATCTTAAAGATAATACAATTTCATTTTTGTATTTGCAGCTTTCTTGCAGTGCGAAAATGTAGCCTGATTTTCTCTTTGTATTTAAAATTTTTGCAGAGATCAAGTGGGACTTACAAGGCTTAAAAATGAGGCAAACTCAGGCTGCAGTTTATATATGGGTTGGCATTAGCTGCTGTTACATTTTATACTTCTCTGTCAGATAAGTGCTGTAGCTTACGCAGATGTCTGTACACGTCGTCTGTACAATTCATCCCCTCAGTGTAATCATATAATAGCTGCTGTGTGATACACGGCAACATGTTTAAGCTGCAATATAACATAATTGTTGTAGCAAAATCATTTGTGTGTGTGAATGCATCCACAAATATGTAAAGTGATCCACAAATGTGTAAACAGATTTGCAAATGTGTAAAATATTAACAGATGTGTGAAGACTGTGCTATTATTGTGGCACTGTCCCACAACTGCTTCACATTCCATGCCCTCTTTTGCTATTTGGATTATATTAAATAAATAAATAAATAAATAAATGAAAACAAAATAAAAAATAGTAAAAATAATGATAATAAATAATAAAAAAGAAGATTGGCAATTTTGAAACCTAAAGTAAAAATAATAAATTTTTCTATGCATTTGCAGATCACTCGCATGGCAGGACTGTTGCAAAAAATCACATGTGCACCCAATTGGGAGGCCCGCCTCAGTTTTAATGGATGATTTTTGTCTTTTCAGGTCTTGTAGAAAAACACTTAGACTTTTCAGCCACTTAAAACTATATATTATTTGCAAATTAGTGTACACATTTGTGGATTTGAGTACGCATTTATGGATATGTGCAGCTCTTTGTGTATCTGCACACTTTTATAAATATTGTAGACATTTGAAAATCTGTTTACACATTTTGTGGATCAGTTTGTGGAATGCTGTTGCTGGGCCAAAGGCTAAAAAGTGCTAGCCGGAATATTGCAGAGCGTCATGGACACTGATGTTGAAGTGTATGGTGGCAACAACAGCATCAGCACCTTTGACGTAGCTCTGTTAGCATAAACCAGACTGGCAGATGGCCATGGGCATGGTGAGGTTAATGAGGGGACGCCTGCTGTGATGCTTTAGTCATCTAAGAGACAAGAAATGTGCAGAAAGAGGGCAGAGAAGACATGCACAAAATCGTGCCAGGACTTGTGACAAGGACCATAAGAATGATGTAGGATAGGATCGAGCACTGGCTACAATATTGACCGAATATTCAGGATGGTTACATTTCTAGGTGAAACAAAAATTTCCCCAATCGATACGATGTTATGACCCTCGGTCATGTATTTGTTTGTTGGTAAATGTTCTGTGTGTGAGTGTGTGAGCCCAACAGGTGGAGATGGAGGACGGTCGGTGCGATTGGTGCTCTGCTGGAGGACGGGTTTTGAGAGGGAAAGCTTCGATTGGAGGGGTCAGGCATCTCCATCTTTAAAAGCCAGAGGAAGCCCCACCCTCGCTCTCTCTGACTTGCCACGCCAAACAAAGAGCCGTGTGCCGCCTGTTTGTCCTCTTAAAGCCTAGTGAGATTTGTGTGAAGCCAGAAGGGCGAATTTTCAGGAGGGAGAAGCCCGTTTTCTTTTATTGGTACTTTTCTCCTGTTTTTGTTAGATTTGAGTTAGGTAAGATACTTGTCATTTGTTTTTCATTGGTTATTTTCCACAGGTAAGGTTAGGTTCGTAGGAACGTTTTGTTTGTTGTTTTGGGCTGTGCTCACGTTTAGACAATAAACCTCCTGACCTAATTTAAAACCTGTTTCTTTGGCCTTTGTTGGGTTGGGTAAGCAGAGAGGGCTCTGCATGTTGTGTCCTGGGCACCCCTAGGCCGGGGACGTAACATACGAATATAAAAAAGAAGTGATTAAGACCAAAACATTTTTTTTAAATAGCAGAAAAATGTTCAATTTTGCTGCAAAGTTGTAGATTCCTTTAGGAACCAGCCCCCAGTGGATGCTCAAGGGACAGCAGATTTTCGAACATCCAGTTTGACTTCATTTTTTAAGTTGCTATTTGCCTCAAACACAGCTAAATCACTCCTTAACTTTACCTCTTGGCCATTTTTGTCTTGCTGGTGCCTCTTTTGATCTTTATGTGCATTTATCTGGTGTCAACATGCTAATAAGGGTTTAGAACAAAACTTGAACCCTGCATTAACAGTGTTTGTGTCGATCATACAGTTTGGTTTGTTAGCTTGTTCAGTGTTTGTTGTAGTGCTGGCAATTACTGATATACAGTGTAAAGTTGTGGGAATTGTGAACTGAGAGCTGTAGCAATGAAAATGCCTTTAAAAGTTATGCAGTTTGTGTTATTCCCTTGCAGTCTGCTCACTCTATGGAGATTTAGATGTAAGGGGACAAGTTCACCACCTTGCGTAGCCTCGCTGAGGCAGACAATGTACCTATGAGAGATTTTAAAGTGTGTATATAAATAATTTACACCACCTTGTGAAGAATTTGGCAGCTTAAATCTGTTCAGTTTGAGAATCTGCCTCAACGCTGAATGAATTCAGGAACTATATGCAATGTTTTTCCCTCCAAATTGCAATGACATGCTGTATATTTTTCACAGCAGTGATTCATACAACTGACAGACTTGTTCTGCAGAGCAAACAGTTGGTTTCATAATATTTAGAGCCATCTGTCATATCGAACTGACTGGAGAAAAAAACATCATCAGTTAGATATTTTAAAGTAATGCGCATAATACTGGGCTGTATGAATTTTTCATGTAGGGTAACATTTTAGATATTAAACCTCAAAGGGTTCATTAGAAATTTTAAAAGCTGCAACTTTGGTGTCTACTTTACAAATTTCTCCTTGATTTTGAAGATGAAATTATTCTGTTTTATTTACCCCAAGTGAAGGACGCAGTCAGAGTGGTGCTCAGAGCAGGGTGGTCCTGAACCCCACACGTGAATGTGATTCCTTCGTCCAAAGACTGCTTAGGTGGGAGGAAAAACGCACTGAGGAGGAAAACTTCCCGGCTGTGTTCATCCATCACTTGGAAACACATTGGCTGGTTTAGAGTCGTGGAGTTCACCGGCCAAACAGAAGACAGCAGGGCTCCATCAGCTGGGTGTCCAGACACGTTTCTGCGAGGGCTGATTGCAGGAAGGGTGCAATTGGTGACTGACAGGTGATCGATATGGGCTGCTGTGCTCTGGTAGGTCCAGGTGAGGGTTAGCTCGCTGGGGTGGAACCCCCCGGTGAGACAGACGAGAGCCCACTGACCAGTCACAGGGTCGGGGGGAACTTGGAGGTAAATTTGGGGAGCAGAGGGGGGTCCTGGCATGGAGGGAAAGGTTCAGAAACAAAGTAAAGGATTCATGTTGGAAAACACAGGCCATAAAAAGTGGGTCAAAATGATAAAAAGGGGAAATAAAACAGAATGACAGAAAAAATTGTGGAATATTCATTTTGCAGCTATTTCAAAACAAGAGATAAAGGAAACATTTTAATTAAAATGGATATATGAGAAAGAAAAATTGAGCAGGTTAGCCGATATGAAATTCAATCTGCATTATAAAACTTGTAAAATAAAAGACGACAATAATGCTTCATCACTGATGTCTACTATTTTACCTTGTGTCCATGTATATATAATTTAATTAGATAAATAACTCATTTTAATTAGGTTTTCATTAAAAAAATGGAAAAGTGATTGTTACAAAATTGTTACAAAATGAGAAGTAGATATTGAAGTTTATTAAAACCAATTTATTACACTTCTACATGAGTGCCAATAGTTGCATGAAGTAAATCAAGATGGTGCTTAATTTCGTGCCATGATTGCTGTAGCATAGCCTCACAAATGGTGGTAATAGCATCAGTGATCTTTTACTTCATATCAGTGATGTCTTAAATCTGCTCAATACATGGTATCCATGTATTGAGTCTTTGTATTCAAATTTGTTTTAACAAACCATGACACACCATTTTTTTTAAGGAGTAGCCATTTTAGGGTTCATTTACCAGTTTACCTATATATATACAGGATACCTAAAATACACAAATAAAATATAAGTAAAAAAAAAAGATGATAGTTATTAAGTACAAAGAACAAATCTAATTAAGAAAGCTCATCATTTGCCTTTTTAATATATTTTCAAAATTATAAACAAATTTTATGGACACCTTGTAGTGTTTCTTCCACTTCCTCTGAAGTACTGTTTTAACTTGTTTGTAATTCACATCTGCCGAGACAAACTCAATACTTAACCCTCAAACAACAGATAAGAATACATCAATATTCAGTTTTTATTTAAATACTGAATGAAACAAGATGGGAATTGATCTCAAATATAGAATATCAATTGTTATTTGAAGTCATCTTTGCATTTGAAAAAAAAAAAATCAAAGGGAAGCTTTTCTTCCGCTTGAAGGATTTCCACATAATAATTTGGCCATCCCTCCCTGCCTTGTTTTCTGGGGAGTTTCAATTCCCTGGGCAAGATCGATACAAGGCACTGCGCATGGTGCCGGGGTGATTATTTCTAGATCTGTCATGAAACTGCTCAGGCAAAAAGATGAACTCGCAGGGAATTTCACATGACTTGAATTTTTATAGATCAACGTTGGCCCTCTTTCCCTTTCATGGTGATGCACTGTCTACACTGCCAGCTTGTATGGAGCTGACTCGGGCTTAACGCTGGTGCACAGAAGATACAAATGAGGCTTAATTAGCAGCATGGAAACATCACCCAAGCAGGGCAAACCCTGATGAATTTCTGATTTGTGTAATTAGTTTCTCACCCAGCACGCTCAGCTCAGTGCCGTTGCCCATCGCCGGGTCCCTCTGCAGGACGTTCACCTCACAGTAATACCACCCAGAATCCTCCAGTGCTACCTTCGAGATCTCCAGGGATGAGGTTTGATCCTCCTCCAAAACGATGTGCCTGGATGACTTTGGGATGAGCTGCTTCCCCGGCTTCATTTTGAACCACTGAACCCCATACTTGAGGGATTCAACTTTGAAATGACAGAACAGTTTTGCCGTTTCACCGCGCATCACAGAGAAAGAGGGATTCTGTCTCACCCTGAGTCCCTCTGGGGTCCCTGTCAGGGCTAAAGACAAAGCCATTAATGCAATGTGTCATACAAGGAACTTTTAGAAAGTGCAGAGCAGACCTGCGGGTCGACTACAAATACTTGAAATGTGCGTTTAGTTTGTCTGCGTGACAGCCAGCAGCGAGATTTCCCAGACAAACATGACAAGTTGGAAAACTCAGAAAGACTAGAAGCAGAAAATTGGAAATCAATTTAGTGTAATTCTACAATTCATCAATTTTTCACTGAATGGCTCACAATGGGATAAACTTTTCCAGACAACAAATGCAGCCCTTGATGCCGACTCATTCTTTGTAATGCAGACACGTACAGCACAAAAGATTTCAAAAGCTTTGGAATGATTGTTTGATTGGATCGACTGCTTGTCTAGCTAAGTGTGATGTAGTGATAATTAAGTGTGATGCTGATGAAATACTGCAGATAAGATAAGCAAAACACTCAGTCGCTTACAACTGGAGTGCAGATGGCAAAGACGAGGAGCAAACACAGAAATGCTGCTTGAAATGGAAGTGCTGTGAAAGTTTTCTTTTGTTCAGCACAGGAAACCAAAGCAGGATTTTTGCTTTAATCTGACCCTTTTTCAGGATCTGTTGTTGTCTCACTGCATCAACACTGATTGGTTTTAAATAAGGCTAACTGTAAAGACTTATACTATAAAAATCCTTATGAAATATAAAAAGAGAAGGAGCTTAAAGAAAATCGAAGGGCTTAACACGACTGAGTTGATTTCAGACTGACCTGCTACTTGACCTGCCAACAAAAGAAGTAAACCCAGTTGAGTCAGGTTTGCCATGCTGCCTCTGCTCCTGCTGCCCACTCTTTGTTTGAGAGGAAGAATTATTTCTCAGGCACTCTCAGGTCTGAGGCTGGCTATGCTTTAAAATCTGGTGGTGTCAGCTTCTTTTTTGGGGGGTTGCTGCTCTCTATGGTTGGGGGCGACGGCTCATTAATAGGTCATTCTTTGACAGAAACCTGAATCTCAGACAGAAAATGTACAGATGTCAGTGTGTTGGTGAAGAAAGAGGCGATCTGTGTGCGCTGACAGAAACCACAATGTGGCTGTAAGCAAAATCTGCTGCTATTATTCGGCAGCTTCTCCTATACAGAAGTCAAACTATTGAAGTGACCAGATTGTTTTTTCTCATGACAAATGAATTAACTGTTAAATGTTTTAAGACCTCTTTTAAACTGCTCTGTTGTAACTTACGTAGACATCTGAAAAGGGTAGGACTCAACGGTCTGTGTCAGACTCAACAGACTCGTTTGATATCTTTGGAAAAAATGTTTAATTCTCATCTTTCTTTCTTTCTTTCTTTCTTTCTTTCTTTCTTTCTTTGCCTTTACCTCCTTAGTTTCTTTTTCTTTCTTTCTTTCGTTCTTTCTTTCTTTCTTTCTTTTTGCCTTTACCTCCTTAGTTTCTTTTTCTTTCTGTCTTTTGTTTGTCTTTCTCTTTTTTTCTTTCTCTCCCAAGTTTGTCCCTCTATTTTATATTCTCTCAATTCTTCCTTTTTGTTTATTTATTTCCACTTGTCATTTTCCTTATGAGTGTTATTCCTGTATTCTTTCTTTTCTTTTCTTTCTTTTCTTTCCATTTTTGTTGATTTTTTTTCTTTGTCTTATTTGTTTCATTACAAATCTCTCTTTTTTCTTTTTCTTTCTTACTCTTTTTTTTTTTTTTTTTTTTAGTTTGTTGTTTCTTTGTTTCTCTCCTTCCTTTTTTCTCTTGTTTGTGTTCTATTTCTGTCTGTCTGATCAGGGCAGTGAAATCTTTTATCAACATAATTCACATAAGCAGCTGTTACTAGGGATGCACTCATCCAACTTTTCGGTTCCGATACTGATATCGATACCTGAGCTTTGGTATCAACAGATACCAATACGCAGCCGATACCAGTACCGATCCTATACCAGTGTTAGATAATAACCTGCATGCTTTACTGTGGGAAAAGACTGGTAATGTTTGGTTAAAAAAGCAAAAAAATGAGTTTATGGAAATACTGAAGTTAAAATTTATTTAACTATTACATATTCATATGTTTACCATCAAAACAATTCTTTAGAATGTATACAAGTTCTTTTTTTAATGTAAACTTTTATAGCCTGTTGAATGTTAATGCATTAAAAAAAACCAAAGCAAGTGCAGTATCAAAAACGAATGGTCATAGAGCTGTTTGCCTGGATCGGCATCATGGATCTCTTCCCACTGATACTGATCGAGCCTTAAGGGGCTCCGATACACCGATAACCGATACAGACCAGTACCGGTGCATCCCTAGCTGTTACCATTGGCAAAAAAACATGTTTAGGTTGTTTTTTTTTTTGTTTACATAAAATCTAACGGTCTGGTATTCATGAAACTTGGGGGAAGAATGAGGTCATTGCTCAGTACAAACTTAGAAAAAGTTGGGCCGTTTCTCAATCTGAATCACCAACTAGTGACAGAAGGTATCTGACTCACAGAAAGGTAAATGTATCTTCCTTATGTCGTACAGCTATTCCTGACATCAAGCTGCCTGGTTCACATTATTTTAGTCTTTGTATTTCATACCTGAGCATCATTGTTTCCTCTGCTTTTCACAGATATATTTCAAGTGTGTTTTTTAATGTCACAAGCAGCGCTAGCATCAGACATTACAGTTCTTCCATTAAACGCAAATAGCATCAATATTTCTTTTTTTATTATTGTTAATTGCAGATGATTTTCTAAGATAAGTATCACAGTATTCTGGAAAAAGGCCTCTAACATGTGAGCTGTGTTAAAGAGGTGGAGTCGGCTATTTGTCTCTATGGTCTCTCTGTTTTCCACCCCTAAAAATGACCACATTACCACATGTAGAGCCAGTTTTAATCAAAGTAGGCGCTGACAAAAGTATCCGAACTGACTGGAGTCAGTCATTTATTTGTATTACCATTAGATCTTTTTTTAATAAAGTTTTTTTTTCTCATCATAACCTTTTATTATTTGTTGGGAAGCAATTTAATGTGAGACATTTATTCTGACAGTGTCTCTTCAAACTGAGTTTTCACACATTTGAATAAAAGCCTCAGAGACAAACCTGCAAAGACAACAAAAGTGAAAGGCTCTTTACTCAGCAGGAAGTGAAAACTATGCTGAAAGAACACGTCTGACCTCACCTCTTTTCCAACCACAGAGGCCGGCAGAGCGCTGCGCTCCCATCAACAAAACACACACAGTGAGTGTTAAAAACAAAACTGACTTTTATTTTTTGTCTCTCTCCGCTTGATATGATTTTAAACTCATGGATTGTGAAAAGAAAAAAAAATAGACAGAAATGAAAGCAAAAGCAGACAAGTTTAGCAACTAAACAAATCAAAAAGAAGTACAATCATCGCTTCACAGAACTGAACATCTGTCAGGGTGGAAGACAAATGTTTTGATCCTTTTGTTTCTCTGTCTGTTTTCGTGTTTACATCGATGAGATCTCGAGAGGTGCCTGTAAATCAGGTTTGGGTGAATGAAACAAACACGCCTGCACACAAAAACCCACCAGCTCACAGATACACACATGTGCAGTGTAACGCTAGCATATGAAGCCCCTTGAATTTCACAAGCTCATTGTGGAGCTCAGTGTGCATTTGCACCTAGACAGACACAGGAACACACACACACACACACACACACGCGTACAAACCCACCATTTAAATAAATCAGTTGGAGTGGGTGATCCTGGGGCACTGAAGAGCAGTGGGCAGAACTTTTGAACTGGTTATCTCCACAAAAAAACAAAAAAAAGTGGAACACAGAGAATTTAAAAATGTGTGTGTCTGTGTGTAGAGAAACAGAGGGAACGAAAGGGAAAGAAGAGATCTTGGGCTCTGCATTCACCAGTTTTACATAGCGGCCATTTTCTCTGACTAATGTTGTGAAGCTTAAATGTTGTGATCAACACACACACTTGTCACCTTCAAAATATGATGAACTGAAAATTTAAAGGAACACTGGGCCACACTGAAGGTAAAAGATACAACTTTTGCTAACTTTAACAGTAACCTTCAGACAGAAGCTAAAGTAAGAGTAAGGTAATGTAGCTAGCAGCTTATTGGCTAGTATTATGGTGTGATAGCATTACACAAAACAATAGATTAATTTATGGTTGTGTCCGAATTCACTTACTCATTCCCTACTCACTACTCACTATAATGGGAAGTAGATGAAGTGGACTATATGGTTCACTCAGGGGGCAACATCTGGTCATAAACCCAGCCATAAAACAGGCTTTTACGGCATTAAAAAGCATATTTACAGCCTGGTTAAATAAAAAAAATGGTTTGGGTCTGAAACGTCGATTTCACTATCGGCGCACACTGTACAGTGAGTGAATTTTTTTTCTAACTCGACAGTTCAAGAATTTTTTGGATCATTTGATTTTCCAATCAGAGGCACAGCTCAGGTCACGTGACTGGCAGGCGCCCTGTAGCTGTTTGAAGAAAAACTCACAGCTGGCGTCATAGCAGATGTCTGCAAATTGGCTTCATTTTACAGTTTCAGGAACAGACAGGTGACGACAGTGACGTAATTACTCTTGCATCGCTTATCAACGGCTGGGGATTCACTGTTATAACTTTTCTCAAACACTGAAAAATGGCATGGATTTTAGTGATAACTAGTACTATACTCAGCGTTTTTTCTGCAACCGCCAAATATAATAAAAAGAACATTTATCACTCTTTTTTTTTTAAAGAAAAATGTATTTCTTATATATTTGTGCAGCAACTTATGGTGTGTTTGAGAATTACAAGGTCTAGGGAATGCATCACCTGCGATTGACAGTTCAGCTAACGCCTGTGTTGTTTATTTTTTCTGCTCGAAGTTGTGAGGTGGGCTCGTCCAAAAGTTAAACAGAGAGCTAAGTGTTATTCTCTGGCAGTTTTTAATTTTTTTCATGTTATCAGTCATCATTAATCATGTTATCAGCCATTTGTTCTGTTTGAACCACAATGCATGATGGTATATGTTGCCCATATAGTGAGCACTGCTAATACACTACTTTTCAAAATGTATTGTGGGATACATTCAGTGGACTATATAGTGAATGACCATGCTCACTCAGATTTCTGACAGCCAACAAAATGGCGTATTCACTATATAGCGCACTATATTGTGAATAGGGAGTGATTTCAGAAACAGACTATTTCTTCCTAGCCGCAAAGTTAAGAAGCTAGCACTCAAATGGATGACTGTCATGACTAAATTAATAGTCGCTAACAACACATGTGTAAGCATTCAGCTAATGTTAGCATCCAACTAAGCCCTTTAGCTGCCTAAAAATCATTAATTCAGAGCAACTACTGTTTCTATCCTATTTTGTAAAGCTGTAGAAGAAACCAATTAGCTAGGAAATGGTTGGTCACTCACTTAACTATTTAGCTGCTGCAACAGGCTTCTTGTAGATATCTTTTTGTACATGTGGCAGGTTTCGTTTGTCAGAAATGTACCTTGACATGTTTTGACAACGAATAAACTCAGAAGAGTTATATGATGTAGCTGTGACTTATCTATCAGCTAATTTAATCATCCTACATGAAATAGTCGGTCCCTGTGTCTGGCAGTTGGAAAAAGGAGGCTGTGGGGATCAGGAATAAGGCCCAGAGGATGGTTGACTGAGATAGGAGGCCTACATGCTGTCACAGACCTGGAATGTTGTCATAAGCCTGTCTGACAACAGGGGGTGTGGTCATCCTGCTGCTTCAGGTAGGGTAACAAGTCACAGTAGCATCACGTGACTCCTATGAGGAAGAAAACGGTAAGTTTGGAGTTAAAACATGTTCAGGTAAAAAAAAAAAGAAATCAAACAAACGCATTGATTAATAAGAACTCTCTGACTTAAGTTTCACTTTCAATTTTCTTTTTAGACATCCTCCTTTAAATTCTTGTAGATTTAAGTTCAAAAGAGCTTCTGTATCTGCTGCCACTGATAGAAGTCAAGTCGGGAGCAGTAAAAATCATAAAAATTTGTGATGTTCTGCATTGTGATGTACAACAGCATGACAACATTTCTGCTTCCAACACTGAGCATCAGTGGAAATGGCTGCCATGTGACATTCATTTTTCCAACTGGTGGGTGCTCTTCTGGGGAATTTACTAGTTTCCATATCACATTTCCTCACCCTGTGATAAGGACTCCTGCTGTCTCCTCGGCCTGTTTTCACCCTCTTGAGCCACACGGCACATCACCAGCCCATATCATACATCCTGCCATGTATCCCTGCCTCCATACGCTAATAAGACACTTGTTGCCAACGATGGAGACTTCAACACAGCCTGGCATCCCTACACCCAGTAACTGCTATATAAATCAGCACAAAAACACCAGTTGGCGTTGTCACTTGTGAAAGACACCCAAGTTCGCCCTGTCAGTCCTCCACACCACAACCAGTATTTACCCCGATGGTGATTGACAGGGAAAATGCCAGGCGTGGGCCGATGATTCAGAGAGGCCAAGTAATGGGACTCTTTCTATGCTGGAGATGTGAGGTGGGCGACTTAATGACAAGGGGAGAGGTGGTGGGCGAGATCCCTCCATTGTGCTGCCTGGTCCTGTGCGAGCGCCGCTCGACTTGACTGGTGGAAGTGCGGCATGCTGATAATTAGCCAGACGCTGCTGTTTCTTAGAGAGGTGAGTGATTGACAAGACGCCATCTGTGGTCACAGCGAGAGGAGGGCGAGACGTGCGGCTCTGTGGCCCAACATCTTTGCTACAAGCTGAGGATTTAAATTTATACAGAACACCTGATGAGAAGGAGACGCATGAGGAATCTATTTAACCACATGAAACACTAAACTAGAGTGGCCCTCAAGTGCAAAACGCGACGACAAAAAAGGAGGAAACCACAACAACAAAAAAGACAACAGTACAATGAAAAAAATGGCTTTGGGACAGCAAATAGAGAACATAACAAAAAAGAGAACTATATCAAAAAAGAAATGATGCAACAATGCAAAGAAGAAAATGTGTAAAAAAATAAAAAATAAAAACAGTGATAGCAAAAAAGAAAACATGATAATAAAAAAGAGAAGACCAAATAAAGACGAAACACAAAAACACACAACAGATAACATAACTGTTTTTTTTTTTTAGTTTTTCTATTACTTGTTGTTGTTGTTGTATTTTGTCTTTGTTGATGCGTTTTCTTTTCTGTTGTTGCATCATCTATTTTGTTGTCTTGATTGGCACTCCAGGGCCACCGTACTAAACACAGCCTTACACATCTATCTATCTATCTATCTATCTATCTATCTATCTATCTATCTATCTATCTATCTATCTATCTATCTATCTATCTATCTATCTATCTATCTATCTACATCTCTTTTTAATTCACAACTCTGATGCCTTCAAGTGTTCTGCTCCTCACTGTAATGGAGACCTTTCTCATCACAATCCTCGTCTAGCGTGCTGTATACTAATGCACTCATTAGCTGTTGTAATGGAAAAGTACTGGGCCTTAATAGACTTGCAACATTGACTTTGCCCATGAGGACTGAATGAGCCTGTAGATGGTTGGTAAACAATGGATAATTAGGATAATATATGGGAATTAGGCGTGCGTTGCTGTAAAGGACATGAGCGTGGGATTTAGAACAATGATAAACCTCCATTAATAACTGTCTCTCTGCATCCCATATATCCTTTTCATACACTGACTTTAAAGTAGCTCCTGTATATTCTCACTTTATTGAATTATAAGCTGTTCTATATCATTTCATACTGTTGTATTACATGCTTTCACTTTATCTTTGTGCAATATTCACCCAGACATAAGCCTCATGGTACACACTGTCAGGGCTGCTGACTCTGGCAACTGCAAATTGTGAAATGTTCCAGGCTACATCTTTATCAAAATGTTACTGTGCAGAAACTGAACAAACTTAGTGTAAAAATAAACAAAATAGTGCACTGTAAGGAAAAGAGTGCATTGTGTAGTAAAACAAACTAGCCTGGACTGATTTCAGAAGAAAAACAAGTGATCAATTCTTCATTCCCTGAACGTGAAGTGTAGCTCTGAACATATAGTTTACTGAGCTGACATTACAGCTTGCCCAAATAGTTTCAGAGAAGGGTTTAAAATCGATGCGCAATTAGAGGTGTCTTGTATCAGGCATGATGAATTATGCTCTCTGTTCTAAGGCCGCTCTATAGACACTTGATCAATTCAGCTTCTGGGGACCTGGTAGGGCAGACCGGAGAGAAATTGCTCTATTTCAGAGCCATTCAGTCGAATGTATTGATTAACCATTGCACTCTGAATTGAAAGTCTATCCGGGATCTGTTTTGTGTTGGGAGGGGGTTGTGGCTCGAGCCTGTTGAATGGAAAAAGCAGAACATTCAGAGCCTTCTCTGCACACCTTTACTGCTCTACACTCGCATCTTAAAAGCACCACAATCACCTCACTTTACCGCTGCATCAGATCAGAGACACTGAGTATCTTTCCTGGAAAGAGCTTCATTAGACAGGAGTCCACTAAGTAAAGGCACGGTGCACGCTAGATTTCAAGGTATGTTACAAACCCTGCCATTAAAGTGTGTGCCACACTGCTGCATAATGTGTCAGTCAGTTACAGTTCTGTTAATAATCTCCTTTCCAGCTTATCTCACAGCAAAACAATACTGTGTTTTTCAATCTACGACTGCGTGCTAGTTCTGTAAGCTCTGAACAACACTTTCATGGCATCTTATTAGCAAAGTTTCTGTAAACAGATCATCATAACCTTCAGCTGCAGGAGCCAATCAACTCTTTCTCATCAGGGCGCGGCGAATGTAATTAGAGACCAAGCAGACGTCTTGTTTATACCGCCATAAACTCATTGAACCCCAGTCAGGATGTTATTTATACACTTGAAGTAGGGCAGACTGTGTTTGTGATCAAGTCGGTTATGTTAATGCAATTCATATTACATAGTGAACCATAAATAGTGTGTGGTACAGGTTCCCCTGGGGGAGGAAACAGTGCTCAAGTTTGGAGATGTAATATAAGCATCTGACTGTCTTCCTCCACCAAACTGAGAGTTCACTGTCTGGTTAGTGTCATTCCATCTCCCCCCGGCTCTCTGATTTTGGATTTGCATTGTCAGGGTATCCTCCCACAGGCCCATCACACCGGGTGCAGCGGTCTCATCTGCCCTCCAACTGTGCACTCAGGGATCTGATTTCTCCTTGCACACATCCTCTCCAGACCTCATCTTCCTCTTTCTCTCACACTCTCTCCTCATTTACATACATCATGACTCATGAAAACATGTTCATTAGCGGTTTGTTTATACAAAAATGCCCACATTCTGTTAATTCAAACACCACAGTTTTAAATCATACTGGCTGATCACCCTCCATATGCACCATCGACCCATAAATCTAAACAGAAGATACAATGTTTGCGTTTCTTTTCTCAAAATCCACTCATACACCAACAATGACGTGCTTTTTTCAAACCCACATTGAGAAACAGACAGTGTGTTGTTTTTTTCTTTTTGAACATGTTTTTTTTTTTCTTTAGCTTTTGTTCTTTTTCTTCATCAAGGACAGATTATGTACATACAGATGTTGCATGCCACTGACAAACCCAGTGGGGACGCTGACATGGTACAGTGTACAGTACAACATGTATATGTGTGTGTGTGAGTGTTTGGGGGGGTGGAAGAAGAAAGCAGCATGAAAGAAAGAAACTAAGAAGATGTAGAAGAGACAGAAAAAGGAAGCAGTGACCAAACGACCTGCTCTTGTGCTTGAAATGGAATCTGTCATTATTTTTGGAGCAACAAGATGCATGCACAAGTAGCGTGTGTTCTGCCACACGGACAACCCGACTACATTGCAGAGGGCAAGACTTCTTGAGTACAACATGTAGTATTTTTTTTAGATTAAGGGCCATTTAAACAGAGCTTCACAATCATTTCAGAGTACTGTACACGGTAAAAGTACAACAACAGACTCATTTGATATACCTTGTTAAATTTTCAGATATTACACCACAGCTTTAACCATATCTGATACCTCTTGCACAGTAGAGTTAGGGGTTATTGCTGGTTTGAAACAAAATGAAACAAAATCACATTCAGACAATTTAATACTGAGTAATTCCCCTTTAAGGTCGCAGTAGTCTAGGTTCAGCCGGGGTGAACTCATCTCTCCGTGCAGGCCTGTTATGGCAAATTTGCATATAGTCCCTGCATGTGAGTGGAGCAGTGTTTCAGCGGAGAAACGAGTGTCGCCGTGTTGAAATACGGGCTTACCTCCCACTGTTTGTGCTGTGCGGGGGAGGTGGATGGATAATTGTGCCATGGGGGTTTTGTAGTGCCCATGCCTGCATGTCACAGGTACACACTGGAGGGAATACAGGCGCACAGAGGCGACATTGTCCTTGAAGAGGATTCCTGTCAGTGGCAGGATTGAGCTTGATTTATGGGGGCCATCGCAGGTTGACGGGGGGAGACAGGCGGGGCCCAGGCTCCTTCGCTTAGCCAGCCACAGGTAACAGCTAATTACATCTTTATCTCTCCGCGGTCCGGCTGAACAAGAACCAGCACACAGCCATGACCAGAGACTGACACAGATCTGACTCATTCATCTAGCTGGTCGGAGAGAGACACACGTTGATGCATGGACAGATACACTGCGGATATGTGTGTATGAGTGTGTATGATGCAGTCAACAGCATGAAGAGTCCAGAAAAGAAAGTGTTACAAATCATAATTTACATCATCAGTCACTGCCTCTGGACTCGGATGAAATAAAATCCTCAGAGTGTTTCAAATGCGTTTTTAAAAAGCTTGTCATGGCAAAATAGAGCACATCACTTCGAAAAAAAGCTTTACATCTTTTTTTGTTTTGTGTTTTTTTTTTCATCCTTCAATGTGTGTGACTTCTCCGAGTAAAGTACAAAAATTATTTTCCCCCACGCACGGCTCATTACCATCAGATCTTTTTTTTTTTTTTTTTTTATCTCACATGGAATTACTATTCATAGTTATTCAAATACTTATTAACATCATCATCATCTGTACTATTATTAACACCAAAAAAGTAAAAGCAGGTAACCTTGCAGAGGAGAACAGACAGTGCAGGGAGGAGGGGAGGAAGGAAGGGGGAAGCAGAGGAGGGGGTATGGACTCACAACAAGAACATCTCTAACCGGTACATGCTATCAACAAGCGACAAAGAGGGTGGAGCCGCCGCAGCTTCCGAACAGAAGATATTGTGTCACTGGACAGTCTCTTGCTGCTTCAGAAAACTGGAGCGAAGTAGAGGCTGATGGGAGATGTTGTCCAGCGCCAGGCGAGTTGAGGTCACCGGCGTAGCCTCTGTACTGCATATATTTACACTGGATGGGGGAGGAAGACAGAGGAAGGAGGGCGGGTGACACGGAGCAGAGAACACTATAGCGATGCGAGGGGAGGAGTGGGGGACACGGACAGAACACGTAGAACAGTGAGGAGGAGCTGGGAGGGCGAAAAAGGTCTGGGTAGTGAGGGTGTCCACATGCGGAACCTTGGTTTAAACCCCCCGAGTTACATAAAGGGGTTTGAGACTGACGCCATCACCACCCACCCTTTTTTTTATTCTCTACATTTTGACATCATTCATAGCAGCTTCACTGCTACACATTAAAAAAATCCATACATGTGTGTGAAAGTGTGTGATCAAAGGGTGACACTTCACATGGCCACCAATTCAACAATTATCCAAAAGGTCACATGACCGCCAGTACCACATCAAACCTATAATTTCCATAAATATCCACCATAATATTGAGATCTTACGTATCGTTTCCATAAGGCAAACATTGTATGTCAGTCATTAGTCTGTGTAGTATATTACATAAATGATCGTCCATTTGTTAGATTACCTATTTTCTCATTGATCACTGACACAATAATCATTGATATACACTCAATCAACATCAGCCGAGTGGTAAGAATGAAAGGCGAGGAAGGGAGTGCCAAGTCAGAGAAATCTGCAAGGCATTCTGGGAGGCAAGAGATAGAGGTGGTGTGTGTGAGGGGGAGAAAGAGAGAAGGTAGAGAAGATGATGACAATGTTTGACCTCGAAATTGAACTGTGGGTGTTTTCATCGGGCGGGGAGGTGATGATTGTGTGTTCTGTGAGATGATTCAATGGCTCCTGGATTAATGCATATTCTTTTTGTTCACAGTGATGGGTTCGTAATTAAAGAATTTCATTTCCTTCTTCCTCCCAAAGAGGTGAGAAGAGAAAGAGAAAGAGAAAGAGGTGGGGGAAGGGGCGGGGTTTGGTGGGGCGGGGGCGGGGCTTTCACAGACGTTGAGGGGCTATCCCAGGTGGAGCTCGATCTTTTACACCTTCAGCAGAAGAAAAGTGGAGAGAGAAATCCAAACGCACACGCCGACACTCATTCCTGCTTGTAAAGCAGTCCCTCGGCCCTGTATGGCTCCCGGTCCTGGAAAGAAAAAAAGCAGAAGGACGATTAGAAGAGAAAGAAAGAGGGGGGAAGGAAGGAGAAATGTGTTATAAACACGCAGAACTCGTTCAACACTGCTACAATAAGGAGTCTGTTTGTGGCAGTCTGTCTACAGTTTAAAACATTACCATTAATTAACCAAATTTATTCTGAAATCTTGGACAAATTACCCCAAACAATTAACACCAAGCCTGTGTCACAATATAATATGTTGCTTTTTTATGTTAGAGTCATATTCTAACAGATTCACACTCTTTGCACCTCGTTACTGAACATCTGAAACCCATTACAGATTGAATATTTAAACAGTGCTTGATACTGTAGGCTGTGAAATATATAAAAGTTATTACACTGTTACATTTAAGACCTTACAGGTTAACACTTGGACTGACCAAACACAATTAAACCAGTGTGATTGACCCCACATGCAAATACAGGCACTCTTTTGATTTATTTTAACCCATGTCTCACATTTAATATAAAACCACAGGAAAGATCTATTTAAGTTCATGAATCAGGAAAATGCTGAAGCAATAATCTTTCTTTTTATTAATATATGTCCACTGAGCCACTTCCCATTCTGCCTGTTCCTGAATCAAGGTTATAACACAACCTTATCACAGGTCATATGCCACTGGCTTTAGATGTTCCATTTAGATGCATATTAGCCTCTGCATGACACACACCTGTATTAATGCTATGCCTATTTCTATTACCAGGTTCCACATAAAATGTGTAATCTATACCAGTGGGTCTGGATCTTATGCGTGAAAAGTGTTCAGTTTCTGTTTTGTAGTATGTTTGTAGTATAATTGACGAGTCAGTCTTGTACTGGATGGCTTTGGTAAATGGAGGAAAAAAGAGCTCTGTGGAGAGCAACTGCAGGCAAACATTTTGTTACTTTAACCCCTTATTGCTGAGCATACCATATTTGATGCATGAGTTCCAAAGACCCCTATCTTATCAACATAATTAATAGTATCCCTAAAAACCTGTTGAAACCTCGAGAACAGACCAGCTGGTGTAGTCAAATGTCTTCAAACCTAATGTGAAAAACCATAAAGCAGATTATTATTATTTTTTTACAATGTCATTGATTTTAGTTTACCTGGTTACATATATTAAAGATTTAATATCCTAATGTGAACAACCTGGTCTAATAAAAGTTAAAAAATATGAAAAAAATAAATAATAAAAAACCTCATCTTTATCCTCTACACATCTCTATCGTTATGCTTTTATTTTGAAAAATTTAAGACCTGCCTTTGTACTCCAAGTTAAAAAATGAGCTTATCTCTGGTTGATCTTTAATGGCAAATTCATGTCAAGAAAGCGTTAGATTGGGTTTATATCATTCAGATTGACTCTCTTTCATTAAAAGAAACTTAAAGAAATCAGCATATGTCAGCGAGCTACTATAAACTGTTTAAACTGTCACTATGACACTTGAACAGAGTGAAACCTCTGTTAATAGAATTAGTTATACCTGTCTTTCATGTGTCTGTTGTGTTTTTCTCATGTTTGTTTGTTGCATTTTCTTTGTCAATATTTTTGCTGCATATTGTTTACTTTTTGTTTGTTGAATCACAGACATAACAGGGAATAAACAAAATAGTCTATGAGACAAAATCACATAAAAACAGAAACATTTGGGAAAAACACCGGGGGGAATATAAGTACATGACACAAGGATTTGATGCAAAACTGTTCAGGTAAACTGACATGGAAAAGTGTGGAAACATAGACACGATAGCTGTGTCCCAAATCACATATATCTGCACTTACACTTATTATTCTGAGTGCATAAGTACATTCACACTGACAGTATGGAAAAACACAATGCACTTTGATTTCTCAGCTGGCACACTTCAAATTGTCAAAAAGCTGTCTGTGAAACCACAGACTATATACATATGGACTTGGTCTACTGAAGCTGATTGTCAGCAAAGGCCATATTGGAAAAGGTGAAGCAAGCGGCGGAGACTGAGCCTCTTTAGTAATAGCTCCAGTCAGTCACATGAGCTGCGCCTCTGATTGGACAAAGTCTTGATTTTACTATCTTCCAAACCTCTAAGTTAGACAAAAAATTCACTCCAATACAGTGTGTGAAATTTGCATTTTAGACCCGAGCTATTTTTTTTTAACCAGGCAGTTAATATGTTGTTTAGTACCGTAGAGTCCGCTTTTTTGGCTCGGTGTGTACGTGGTTGTGGCTTTTTGCATTTCTGCATAGGCTTTTTTTTTTTTTCTTCTTCTTTTTTTCACACTCATTAGTCATCATATTAGGTATGTGGAGAAAAGGGCGGGATTAAATCAAATGATGGTTGTGATGAATAAATAGTAGAAGAGCACCTGTTGTGAAATACCAATTTAGTTTCCAAAAAGTGCGAAGCTGCAGTGTTTGATTTGGAACAACACTACCCTGTAAGACTTTGTGCACTGCTCTTGTGAGTGCACGGTGTACGCAGTGCACTTCATGTCAGTGTACTCATGGAAGTATGGGATTTGAGACAAAGCCTTTATACAAACACAGGGTGACGAAAACAAAACAGGTGAAATGAATGGATGTATTCAAACAGGAAGGAAACACAAGGGCAAGAAGTGAAAGAGCAAGAACAACAGAATAAAACAGAAAACAAGGGAAAACACACGAGGAGGATCACTATGAATGAGACAAAGGACTACTCCTAATACAAGGAAACAAAAGATAAATCCATAAAACACAAGGAAACAAAAGATAAATCGATATAATAAAAGGAAAACACTACAAATAGTTTAAATGTCTCATATATTTATTGTGACACTTAAGTCTTACTTTAATGTTAAACTACCATTCTTGTCATATGAAAAGTATTAATCTGGAACATTTATGTTGGAATCCTGATTAAAAATATGATTAAATCATGTGATCTTTAGAGTCCAAATATAACAATTTTGGTGTAGTTGCAGGTTTGTACGATAATAATTATCTGACAGTGTTGAAAATTATGATGACCCAGTACATATTACATATTCTGGATCTTAGTATCCAGAATATTGTCAGGATCTGGATCTTGCTTTTACGTCCGTCAGAAATTATGGTGACCTTGTCTTGTATTGGTTTTCAAAGCAAACTGACCATTTATGTTGGAGTTATATACACATTTGGTGAGAACGGCCCTATCATATTGATAAAGAATCCTTTAAAAAGTCCTGGATCCAGACGGTGATCTGGATCTCCTCCAAAATTTAATCAGTTCTTCCTTGTCCCATTTTGAACATTTACTGGAAATTTCATGAAGATCTGTACGTTACTTTTTGAGTTATGTTGTTCACAGATAAATAAATAAAGGTAAATATTGACGTCACCAAATTATACATTTTACCTAAGAGAATATTATCCTTGAGAATGAAATCACATGACAGCTAAAAAAGATGTTTAAAGAGAGTCTTTAACCTAACCTGTTAAGTGCCATTGGGCGATGAAGTACAAAATGTAACCTGGTGCTTTAAATGAGTCTGCAGAAGAGAAGCAGGCACAGGCTGCCAATGGCTTTAGTAATGAGCTCATTGGTTGAGGGTAATTGCAATAATGTGCCAATTTTGATGCAATTGTGGGTTGTTGCTTTTAAAATGCTGCATGTGGCCCCTTTAAAACAGCGAACAAAGAAGCCGGGAAACAAAGTCAAGGGCTGCAGTGGCAGTGAGGGACAGCATATGAATAGAAATGCCACAAAAGTATCCGATTATGGTCCGCTTTTCCGTGCCGGGTCCAGCGCAGAAGGGGGTTTGTTGTGTTCTAACGATGGCAAGAGGAGATTAGGGAGGAAAGAGGAGGCAGAAGGACAGATGATGGAGAGATAGGCTGACAGAAGTGGCAGCAGTGGAGGGAAAAAGAGAGCAGGGAAGATGTATGGGTCTGACGGGGGAGTGAGTCATTGAAGGGAGACTGGCCGAGATAATGGGTAAAGGAATGAAAGAAGAAAGGGGGATAGATGAAGGACTCACTTAAGATGGTAATGCTGAATGCACTAAAGGGAGGGAGAGAAGGAGGGAAGAAGGGAGGGAGGGTGAGGGGAAATGGAAGGGTAGAAAATCGCTCATTGGGGACGGTTAATGTGAATCGGGCTTGGAGTGAAATGACAACTTCTTGCGTAACGGAACTGAGCTGAGCGACAGCCTGTGTGTGTGTGTGTGTGTGTGTGTGCAGGAGAGTGTATGGGAGAGAGATGGGAAGTGAGAGTGAGAATGAATGAGAGAAAGAGAGAGAAAAGAGGTGGTAATATACGCAAGCAAAGCTTTAATGGGGCGGAGAATAACGGAAATGGGGAATAGGAGGGAGGAGAGGGCTGAGAAAATGCTGCGCTGTGTGCAAAGCGAAAAAATGAGACGAGGAGAAGAAGCAAAAACTGTGTCGCTGAATATGTATCGTTTCCTAGTCGTGTGTCAGCTCTGCTCAACCTCTTCCTCGTTGATTGATAGCCACATGAGATCAAAGCGAGCATACTTGTCCCCCTGAAGGCCTCTGTTTCTATACATGTCTCTGCACCTTCATGTACCACTGTGCGATAACTTACGAAACAGCAGCATGCTGGCGTTGGAAGCCCCGAGACGGTTTGAGGCGAAGCAGGTGTAGTTGCCAAAGTGTTTTTCTGTCACATTGGTGAACAGCAACAGCGAGCGCGTCTTCTCGTTTTTGATCCTCAGGGTGTTGTCACTCTCTACCGGCCTGGGTGGCGGTGGTTGGGGAGCAGGAAGCGACAGATTGATGCGGGGAAGAAAAAAAGTGTGACAGAAAAAGACAGTTAACACAAAATAACATCACATCAGTGGCTCAGTCTGCAAAAGAAGCTTTTTTTTTCCTCCAGAGACATCCAAGCAACCCAACTCACCCCCTACTCCTCCCACCGGCTCTATCTCACCTTGTACTAATAGTGAAATCTAACAGTCCATAAATAACAGAGGCCTCCTGCTGGGGCCCATTATACTCTATTAACAGCTCTCTCTGGCTGGAAAAAGCTTGTCTAAGTACTTCTGCGTCTTGCTTTGCCTGATGCCAAATCACCCTGACTCTGCGTTGCTCTCTGGGACCTTTTACAAACTTGGAAGGACAGATTATGTGAAGGTAATAGAGAGCAAATACATTTCCACCAGGATAATATATCTCCAGAGATGGAAAAACATACACAATTATCTCAGAGCCACTCTAATGTAAAAGGTTAGACAGCGTCCACAGTCAGCAGGTAAAATGTGTGAAAATGCTGTTTATGTGTGAAAATGATTAGCTTTTCCTTTTGTTTTCCTCTTTAAAATGTCAAAAGGATAATCAGTTTTTCATCCTCTTTGGTTCGTCTTAAATGATAATTTGTAGAAGAAAAGGAAAAATAAAGCCCTGTCATTTTGCAAAGTCTCAGTGGGTTAAGTCTCTGCTCTGTTCCCTCCTTCTTGCTGTGATAACCTGCTTTATGCCGGGCTTTTTTCTGCTGATTTCTGCTGAACTCACAGTTTAACTTTCCTCATTAACATTAGGAAAGAATTAAGAGTGTAACTGATTAAGGATTTTGTAAGTTTGTTTTCTTTCCGTTATAATTTCTATTCAGTGCCACATACATTAGATTAATATTTCACCTACAAAGCAGGGTACATCCTATAAAAGAATCAGGCTGGTTTTAGAGCAAGGATCTGTTGATTCCACAGATTCTCTTGCCAGATTTTCCTTTGGTATGAAGTGTATTAAGATTGATTTTCCCTCCAGCCACTGTTGCTTCCAATCCGGCCACAGTATTTACACTTGAAATCATAAATATCTGATATGTTAATTATGTAGATTTCATGTTTTTAATCCTGAGGACAGTGGATCACACACCCTGTGAAGTGTAACATGCAAGGGAATGCTAGCCAATTAGAGAGAAGCTGACAGGACAGGAAAAATACATATGCCATGGCAACAAAAGCAGATTTTGGTTTCGTGCAAAAAAGTTTCACAGGGTTATGATGGTTAATAGTTAATAGTTTTAGGGTCCCTAGTCAGTCATAGGCCCTTAAAAATTCCCCAGACCTATCTCAGCTATTTGGCTCTCCCTAGAAATGAGATAAGAAGGACTGAGGGGCCATTTATATGGCAACGGTTTTAGGGTGAGATGCAAAAATTTTGTTACATTTCGGCCTCGCGTTTACGACTTTTACAATGCAAACCTTTGAAAACAGCCTCTAGAGTGGACTATTTCTGAAATGCTGCCAACAACGTTTCCATGTAAACAGTAAGCCGGCGTTTTCATTGGAAATGCTGATGTCATGCGCCGCTTTGTGAGTGCTTACAAGAGTACTACAGTGCAGTTGTTTCGATTGTCGCGGACTACCGTGTTGTGTTTGTGCTGCTCAATCTGCTTAATCTGCTGACTGTCCTTCAACAAAATGTGCATCTGTTTCTCCACTTTTACACTTAGTATCCGCCAATACAACAGATGATTGGCTCAACTCTACTTTGGTGGAGCCACTTCTGGACAAGACAGTTATAGTGTCAACTATAGGCCTGGCATGCTTACTACAGCGTTTTCAGTCATTTGGCGTGTAAACACAGATTTTTTCACTGCGATTTAGTGTTTTTGTATGAAAAATCGTGCAAATGGGGCCAAACTTGTTGATTTGTGGCAATAACACAAGCATTATCACGACATGTCCTGTAAAACAGTGGTTCTTGCTTCAGAACCCATCATCACCCCCTGAAGAGAAGCCGTGACCTAAATGAAGGAAAATGTCAACTTCCAAAATTTATTAAATGAAAAGATGGTGAAGTTGTGAACAAGAGACATTCCTGATAAAACAGAGGTTTTTGTCCTCGATGTAAGAAGGTCAATACGTCATGTAGTCCTTGTCTTACCAATGATTCACCATGCTCAATTAGCACGACAACAAACTTTGCAAAATTCTACTACAATGTGAAATGGTGGTTGTCAATTAGCTTTACCCTGTGATTACACCACCAACTGTTAAAGAGTGTGAAAAGATATGGCACTGCTTTTTTTGGACGGACAAAGGCATGCGACTGGATGTAGCTGAGAGATTTAGCTCGAAAGCCATTCTGTCCTTTGCCAAGTTTGTTTACTCTGAGGTTACGTATTAGACTTTGTCTTCACCTTGCTAGCTAGTCTTTAGCGCTGTAAGTCTGTCATATGTGTTATTTATTACAATGTGATGATCTAATTGTGACCTGATAAGGGACTGCAGATGTAAATTAGCTTTAAGCTAACTCTGGTACAATGCATCAAATGGTGACGTTTATGTTAAGTATTGTACATGGTCCCTTAAGAAAAAGAGTTGAGCAAAAATGACTTCCTCCCCTCGAACACCAGAGCTCTAAACACAGAATATTCTTCCACCCATGCACACAGAAATCTCATTTTAAAGTAATATGTGATTAAACCCAATTTTTGTTTCTTGGTTTTATGTTATGCCTGATGGTTTTAAAAAACTGGTGCAGTTTTTCAGATGTAGCACTTTTTAATTTCATTGAACTGTGTAGGTGCTGTGTTGGTGTGTGGTTGCTGTGCCAGTGTTCACACACTAAAAGAGCAAAACTTAAAAAACTGGGATTGTTTTTGCTTTTTTTTTTTTTTTTTTTTTTTTTACATTTATGAAGATTGCTGAGCTTTTACATTTTGGGTCAGGTATTATGCTAACACCAGATTTCTGCCACATACTGAAAGGTCATCCCAGATCCTTCTGACTTTTGCAGGTAGGTAGTTGGTTAGGTCTAATCAATGATTGGACCCAACCAACTAGAGTCAGGGAAACACATTTTCACTGTGCACTACTTTGTCGCTGTTTGGGGATCTGTTAGATTATTGTGTCTGTTTTGATACATCTGTGGATGTTTTGGTTAAATTTAGCCTTAAGTCTAATCTAAAAACAAGCTGGGCGCCGCTTCCCGCATTGCTCTTTCTTTCAGTGACAGAGCTAAAAAGAGAAAAGTGCAGAGTCGACTGAAAATCAGAAGTTCACTCAGGGCTTTCTCGCCTGATAATTTAAGTAGTTCACTTTTGGAGTGCAGCCTCATTTAGCGTGAACTATGTCACCTTACATCTACAGCCCCAAACTGTGTCAGAGCAGGATTACAAAATAACTCACAAGCTCAGTTTTTAACAACAGAATGCAAACCCTGTGTTTCTATCTCCAGGGCATTTTTCAAACAGCTTCATTTTCGGAGTAAAAAACATTGGCTTAGTGAGGACTAAAGGCCACACAGAGAAAAACAGCTATTAAATGTTTAACTGGATTAGGGTGGTAATTATCGGAGAAAATAAGCGCTGCACTCTTTGATGGTCTCACCTGTGGTCATCTCTGTACCACTCGAAGGCAGCTGGTGGGACCGCCATGGCTTCACAGCGCAAGATTGCAGTTTTACCCAAATGTGCTGGCATGTTCTTCATATCTGTGATCATGGGCGGGTCTGAGAAAAAAACAGGGAGGAAAAGCAAATGCAGCAATTAGCTTACATCTTCTTTCAGGGAAAGGTTGAGGCAGGTCGACATGGAGTTGCAAACAAGGTGGGAAAAAAAAGCCTTGGAGAGAACATAATTAAGATGAATTTATTCATATATAATAATGCCTCCGCTGTAATTTACATACATTATTAATACACCTTGGTGCTATGGCATGGGAGGCTGAATTATCACCGCTGGGCAGTTGGGTGGTGCAAAGATACTTACAGTTTACCGTGACCTTAACCTTGCGTTGATCGGGTGGAGCTACTCCATTGTTTGTGATGCATTCATAGTCCTCTGCCTGCTGCCTCTTGATCTCTGTGATGTCCAGGAACTCCCCCTCACTCACCAGCCCATCTATTGGCATAAAACAGAGGTCAAAGGTCACTATAAATTTTATGCAAGGTGACTCATGCTGCTGATTTAGGGCCTGCTATCAGGATACACCTGACACCCAGCTCTGAGCTAGGATGATTTAGCAGCATGATGGAGGAACGGAGGCCGTGTGAATGAAGATGACAAAGACACTTTCAATTTATCCTTTGGTTTTTGAACTGCTAAGTCGTTAGCTTGCCTCCTCCTATTTTCTGGAACCACAATTGCATGATGGGTATTCAGTATTATATGCCTCTCGCCTGACAGGTCACTGTTGTAAATGCCAGTCACGCTAACCATGCTCCATGACGGCCTCTGCACTATTGTTCAATGTTGTCTAAATGACACCATAACCTTTAAAATTAACCTCAGTCTGACTTTAGAAAAACTAGTAAAGTCATGATGTAATCACAAAAAATCACAGGTTATAAATACTCCTTACGAGAAGTAGGGAAATTTCGTCATGGGGTTTATGCTTAAAATCTTAACTTCCTTTTTGCAACATGAGAAGTGTTGGAAATGAGAGAGAAAAAATTGAGTTCTTAAACAAGGCATTATACAGCCACCAGCTTTCATCTGACAATGTATTAATTGACACTGAATTTATTATGTTCTAAATTATTTTTAAATTTACATTTTCTATCAAGTGCTTAACAACAAAAAAAGAACAAACCACAGTTTATCTAGTAATTTTTCACACAAAAAAGTTGAAACTGTGCATAGGCTTCTTGTGTAAAGTCAAAGCTCTGTAAGTTCTGCAGAAACTCAGCAACTCTTCCAACTGATGTGTTTTAATGAATGTATTTTTTCGTAATATGAAAATGTGTGGATTCAAAAAGTACATCAGATGATAAAAAATAGATTAAAATGTGCAGAAAATGCAAAAAAAAAAGTGTGTAAAGATTGCTGTTTGTAGGTCAAATTAGATTTAAAAAGCTCATGAAAACAATCCTGATTAATACCATATTCTGATATTGTCGATTTCTGATAAAAACATCTTGACATATTTTCCCCATTTTGCCACCTACTGGTGAATATTTTCCTAGAGAAGAAGCAGAGTTTGTTGATGTTTATGCATTATGTAACACTGCAGAAAACTGACCACTAATCACCTGGTGACAACAAGTAAGGGACAGGAGAGGTTTCATTTTCAGAAGTCTGTAACAATGGCACAAGTATATTCGTCGACACCTGCAGCCTCTGTACTCTAGGGATGCAGTCACACTGGCAAACTGTACTGTGCTCAAGCCCACCTCAGCTCTAAAGCCCGGTTTGTTAAGGCAGTGTGACCATAAGTGTGCTGTGCTTAAGCATGATTCACTTCTCTGCTTTAGCATGCTTCGTGGAGGTGGGCTTCAGCACAGTTCACTTCATACATGAGCACAAACACGCAGGCAGTGCGTATGATCTATGACGTAAGATTGCCGCGACTGTTGGTCTCAACAATGATTTTAAACAGTAGCGAGGGTGTTAGAGGGCTGTGTTAGACCTAGAGTGCGGCACACTTGCAGTCACACTGGCCAAAGGAACTGGAGTTTAGGGTTAAAGCGAACAGTACAATGGTTTGGTTGAGTGAGACTGCATCCTAAGTCTGTTATTTTCGAATGTGATTTTTGGATCCGTGATCCCCCTCAAAAAAAGGTCATTCAAAGACACCTTGCACATTGAATCTGATGCATCTATTTTTCTATTAATCCCAAAAATTTGCAGTATAAGAGAAACTGAGAGGAATCATCATGCAGTGACAATGATTTTTTATTTTTCTATTTAAGAAAACAAAAAGAAAACACTTTGGGTTCTTCCACTCCTAAAAAACAAGACAAGAGCAAGGAAAGTTTCACTTGCTAGTAGAGGAGCTGGGTGCAACTGGGAGTATGTTTGACGAAGGCACACAACCAAGCACACAGACACACACACATACCCAAGTTGTCATTCCCCATCTAAACATTGCTCAAATTACAGAAAATATGTTGGAAAATGTGACATTACAAGTAGCCTACAGTGTCTCTAAATAGTCAAACAACCCTGGAAAGTAGCGAATGTGAAAAAAACGCAAGAAAAAAAAAATTGAACCTGTTCCCATAGAATAATGAATGAAAAAGTTTCTGGGTGAGTGTGCTAACATGACTGACATAGCATGGGATTGAATTTTCTTTTTCCCTATGTGCCAATTTCGGACAAAAATATGTGCGCAAAGGCCTTGAGTGACTAAATTTTCCCAGAAATCGTAGTTCAAATAGTTTACCAGGAAAACGTTTATGTTACTTTCAGAGTCAATAAAAATGTCAACAAGAGCTACTGGCCCTCTAGTGGCCCTCTTTGTAAAAAGTTCAGACACCTCTAATTCAAAACATGAAAAGCTGGGATGCTGGTTAATCAGACTCCCCCATGTGTGGAGGCTCTATTTCTCAAAGTGAACCACACCAATAAAGCATTAAGTCCAAAAGTAATCCAATTCAAGATGAACAAATATACAAGATTTGATTTTGTCCACAGGGGGGCGCCGACATTGAAACAAATGTAGAGTTCCTTGCAGAAGCTTTAAAAAACAAAATACTTCATTTTTGTGTTCTTTAGAATTATTATATCTGTTTTTATTGTTACATCAGAAAATGTCAACAAGATAAATATTTGCACTAAAATATGATGACACTTCACGTCTGACAGTTCTTCATGAAATAGCTGTAATCCAGTAAAATGGATTACACTTCACCCGCATGTTCCTTAAGACCTTCAGCGTGGGCCTCGGGCTGGCTTGCTCAGTGAATAACAGGTCAGTTGGGAAATATTTTCATGAATACAAAGTCAGTAAACATGATTTGACAGCATAGACACCATTACTTCACTACTGTCAAGGGGAATTGTAAGCTCTGCTTCGAAGCAGTGGCCACAGCAGGAGGTGACGGCTATTTCACTACATTACGCAGTGAGAAGAAATATTTGGCTGGGTTTTGATGTCGACAAACTCCCAGGTTCCCTGAAAACCAAATTAGCCAGTCTCACACTTTCACTTTTTTTTTTTTCCTGGGGCGACAAACAGCCACAGAATGTCTTCAGAGGGGAGAGTTGACAGGACAGCCCACGAGTTGCTGCTGTATGCTGCTTCTTGTGAGGGACTGGATGTCGAGGGGTGTTAGAGAGAGAAAAAGAGCAGCAAGAGAAGAAGTGGCCCTTTTTCCTCATCCTGCCTCTCTGCGAGCCTCAGCCGCCAGCTGTCTCACAGCCTCAGAAACCATTAGGCCTTTTTTTCTTCCCTCCTTTTTTTTTTTTTACCCCATTAAAGGAGTCAGACTGTGGAACACGACATAATATATAATCTCACCACTAACAAGGGAATCCAGCTCTTAAATTGCTGCTCACTTTTCCCTTTCAAAGCCCCCCTAAACATACACACAGCCGCTGTCAATCAGTGAACCTTCACTTCCCCCACAAAAACACACAAACGGCTTCCGAGCACAACACCGATGCAAACACACACTCAAAGAAAAAAAGACACTAAACGCCATGATTATTCCTGTCAGAGATTAGAGCAGCGCTTCTAATTGAAGATTATACTGGAGGATTATTAGTGCGGCTACTGAGCTGGAGACGATTATTTGCAGCTGCTGCAGTAGAAGCCGAGCGGCGAGCGACAACCGCGCTGATGGCTGCTTGTGCCACCGGAGCGAGTGCAGGCAGGCAGGCAGGCAAGCAGGCGCTGCGTGTTGGTGATGTGGTGGGTGCAGCGTTATTCACTCTTTCCATTAGTCTAATAAATGCAGCTCTCTTGTGACGTCTCTGTCAAGCAGGCAGAAAACCTTACTCCGCCACAGGGGAAAACTGTGGCGGCAAAACTGGAGAAAAGATAGTCGGACAAGACGCTGTGGAGATATTATACACAAGGCTGTTACAGATGACTTCCAAGAAATAAAAAGGACAAAGGAAATAAAAAATTGAGACGCCATGGAGAAAGAGTGTGGTAATTTGCAAGAGAAACTCAGGGAGGATAGAGATATAAAGAGAGAAACAGCAACCAAAGGAAGGGAACTGGAAACATGTCAAGTGAGGGTTTTGACATGACTGGTTCATTCATGGACTTTTTCATCCCCACCACCTGTGTGTGATGTAATATGACATTCCTTTCACTCCGCCTGTCTCCATCCCCTGAGATTTCTGGCCCAGCATCGCACATGTCTCTTCACTTTGGTGGGAGATGATATCTGACTGGAGCTGGCCCCTGGCACTCCTACAGTGGCCTGTAAAATACAGCTCCATCAACCACTTACGGCTTTTGAAGGAGCCTGACTCCTGACCACCAGAGATAGTTGGATTGCACCTGAGAAGAGAGGGAGGTGTGTGAATGAAAGAAGAGGGGGGAGAAAAAGGGATCAGGGGTTCTGGCCTGCCCTACAGTGAAACCGCTGCTCTATTTCCCCGGCAGCGCTTTGAGCCTGGGTAGATCATCAGGACACTTGATTTCTCGACTCCTCTTATCCATGTTCATCACTAAAACCAGCGACGAGGCAAAGAGGTCAGGTGTTGGGTTAAAACAGAGATGAGCGGAAGGGCTGATGGACTGTAAAGGCTGTCGTTCAGAGGAGTGGAAAGCTGAAATGTGTGTGGGTTTGGCTAAATGATGCTGCGGCAGGATTCAGTCAAGGAAGACCTACTTAACCTCCTCACACACACCTTGAATTACTGCACTGACAAGTAACAATTACTGATAATGATCATTTCCTCTGTTTCTTTACTGGCATAAAAAATGGATTTTTGAGCTGATATAATTATAACAATTCTCCTTTTTCATCACCATAAACAATAACAATGTGATTTCTAGCACAAACAGTGCTGCTGCTGTTGAGACTAACCACCTTTTCTGAATCCACGACTCAAACTAGTCCCAAACTTCAACAGTATTCCCTCCTCAGCTTGACTCATCTGTGCCCCGGCTGTTACAGAAAAGTTTGTGGCATTTCCTGAAATTGAATTGTGTTTTTGGGACTACTTTTCCAAAGATGTATGACTTCGGTGTGAATAAATGGGCTTTGGGACAAATGTTGAAGTGCAGGGAAGAGACAGACCATCGCTCTGTTGGATTTGTTCTTTTAAAAAGATCACACCATAGCTGGCCTTTGCCTTTATCATAAGCACATAACATTTCTTCTAAAAATCAAATAAAATTGATTTAATTCAATATGATTAAATTGTTGTTGTTTTTTAAATTTATTTGGGAAGACTCAGATTGACTATCACCTGACAAACACTTCCTTCCTATTTGGCTGTTAACCCTTTGCTGGCTGACATATACGCACAAGCGCACCTTAAACGACTTATTCCTAAATGGTTTGCGCAGTTGTGGAAGCTAAGACGTTCCTCTTTCAGCCAGTATGTGGTTATTACGGTAATTTCTCACATAGAGCAGATGAATAAAAGGAAAGCAAAGGAAACGGAGCCAATTTTGTCCAAAAATGCCAAAAAATAAGATCATCCCAGGTTGTAAATCCTCCACTGAGGTTTCTGCAAGATGACTGAGACTGAAGGAGCAACTTCATGTGAAAAAAGGAAGCGTTAGATGAGTTGAATGTCAGGAAGAATGAAACACTCTATCTATTTTTTTCCTTGGTATAAGTAATTGTACGGTGGCCAGTAGGTGTCAGAAGATTAGCAAAAGCTACAACACAAATGCAAGAGCAAAAACATGAATGCAAAAGCCACAACACAACAGAAGTACAGCCACAATGGAAGTTAAAAAAGGTTATTATCCAAACGGACACAGAAAAGTTGTAAAAGTAAGTCAATAAATTAACTTCATCTATGATAAATACAAGGGGTCCTCAACTGAGGTGGTTCTCTACTTACGTTGTTTTGACTTCACGATGCCAGTAAATATATGTACGTCAGAAAATAGAAAAAGTTTCGAGGTAAGGCCACTGTGTTCATAAGCTCTTACTAGTTTTTGATGCTGAGTGCATATGAATACAGCTTTGCAGTGCTACGCAGTCATAAGCATCGTCCACTTTGTCTCAAGTCACGTCATGATGTAGATTGTCTCTGTTTGTGTGTTTGTTCTCTGTAATTTTCTTAATATCCTCACTTTTTTTGCATCATGGGATTTAATTCTCTGCAGGGTTCAAAGGGTCAGGCGCTCCCCTGAAAGCGTTACCCGGCACATTCAAGGAGGCGGGGCTCTGAAAATTTTCAGATTTGTAATGTTCCTGTTTCCGAACTGAGATGGAATTGATTTTTAATGAGCCTCACTTGATATCGGAGCTTGTTTCAGCACAACAGATAACACTGTTTGTTGTGTGTGACGCTACAGTACGCTGCTGCACTTGAGCGGAGGCTACGTTTGCGCTGGTGAATTAACTTACTACATAGCTTTGTGGGGGATTTGACCAGCTGTTTAAATCTTGCCTGTTGCTTATTTTCGGTTAAAGTTAAGTGAGCAGCAATTTAGAGACTTAGGAGCCAGGAAAGCTGCTGCTGCTACATTGATCTCAACAGTTGACACGATACGGTTCAATAAGTTGTAGAGGGATGTCCTGTGGTATTTTTATTGCTTTAAATCTGACAATATTTAAGCTAAAACAGCTTTTCTATCTGCAGAGGACACTTTACAGAGATCTTCTCTCCATGCTGCACGTTGTTAAAGGATTTGATTCATCACATTGTGATTTGTAGTTGTTAAGAATTTTAGCAACTCATAAATTCAACAGAAAAACTCCCTGACACTTTTTGGATTGCTGCTATGGTGCCTTTATATGACATTTTTTATACAGTATTGGGCAGTTGCTGTAGTTAAAGAGGTATTTTTTTCTGTAAACCTGCTATTGGCCACATAAGGGTTATAAATTATGTGTATCCATTAGGGATGGCCAGATACTGATACCAGAGGCAAGAAAATCTTTCGTCGAGTAAGTCTTCCTCGCCACTAGTTGCTGCTAATTGCTGTGGTTTAACACCACTGCAAATGTCTGCCAGGTCCTTTTCAGACAATAGGAATGAACCAGGAAGAGTTAACAGTTAAACTTTTTTAGTTTGCACTTTAGTTTACTTTAAAGAATACTTAAACTCTGACAGTTGTTAGTTTTATTGTGCACTTTTAATATATATATATATATATATATATATATATATATATATATATATATATATATATATATATATATATATATATATATATATATATAGTTTTAATATTGATCAAAAAAGTTCTAAACTAAAAAAAAGTTGTTTTTTTTGGGACTTAATGGCAGAGTGACTTTACTGTCTTTGATCAAAATGATCCGTCACTGTTAATTGAAATTTTGTGTATCAAAAGTGCTAGTAGTATCGGTACTTGGTATCGGTGAGTACTCAAGAAGGAGTACTCTTACTGGTATTGGTCTGCATAAAAAGTGGTATCGAACATCCCTAGCATACATGTGAGTTAAAAAGTTGTGGTGCACATGGTAAGAAATAGGGCACCTCCAAAGGCCACTGTGTAATTTGAACCCTGATTGTCTGTACTGTTTTCCCATGAATATAAAGTATAAAACATGTATTTGGATAGTTATTTGGAGATTCAGGGGGTATTTAGAGTAAAAATTGGACTTGTGCAGAATTTCAGGTTACGATGCGTCGTAGAAACAGAACTCCTTTATAACTCGAGGAACGCCTGTATAGCTTTGCAGGGGTGTCACCTTGTGATATCCTTCATAGCACTTATATTTCTTTATTCACGCTAGCATTAGAGACATATTTATCATAGCTCAAGCTATAAAAGAAAAAAATCATCAACTTATTTTCACAACTTTTCTGTTTCTGTTAGGTAAACTGTCCTCTTAACTTCTGATGTGGCTGCACATCTGTTGTGTTGTGGCTTTTGCATTTGTGATGTTGCTTTTGCAAATCGGCTGACACCTATAAGCCACTGTATACTTGTATGTGTAGACAGACGCTTGTATTGTGTGGTGATTTTTTCAGAATGTTGTATCAAGTCTTATTTGTACAACCTGTGCATACTTGAATGCTTTTAATATGTGGTTACTTTTGTATGTGTAAGTGTGTGCACCACGCACCGCTTGCATGAATCAATAACTGTTGAATTCAAACTCCATCTGTGACCCATGTAACACATAGCGGTAATTTCACAGCTTCAAAATCATTGAACCGATCTTTGAAAATGCTCAATCTCACATACCCTGACCCCCTCTGCCCCAGATTCCCTTCATTCATTCCAAGCCTGCGTTGGCTGTATGTGTTTTAATGGATGGCGTGTCGAATGATAAGGCCTGGATGCGGTGGTGTATTTAACTGAATGAGACAGAAAGCCTGTATGTCTCTGAGCGGGTCACTTGATGGATGCCAGTGAAAGTGAATGGCTGCGACAGATTGTATCTTCTATCTGCTTTGGTGAAGATGAAGGAGGCGGCGCCTGCAGACAGCAGCGCGGGGCAGCATCCCTATCTGTTCGTGAGGAAAGAGTCTGGAAACTGTGTGGTGGAAAAGATGCAAAAGGGGTCTGGGTATTTTAGCAGGACTGTGTTACACAGTCTCAGATCCTCCACGTACACTCCACCCCTCCTCGTTCCTCCACGCAGTCTGAGTTATGGGGACAGATGGTTGGCAGCTTCTTGCTGTTTCTTTGGGCTCATCCATCCCTCCTTCTTTTTCCACCGCCCCTGGTCTCTTGCAACTGATGGCTTGGCTGCAGAGACTCCTGCAGAATAGCAATGCAGCCCCTATCTCACTCCCTCTCCAAGCTGAGGGGTTACAGGGTGGAGGGGAGGTGGTGGGAGATAGCGGGGGCGGTTGGAGGGAGGATTACTGCTGACGGAGGAGAAATGCTGTAGGCTCGCAAGTAAGGACAACTCCACAGTCATGATGTGAGGTGTGTGTGCTTGCTGCAGGTGTGCTTTCATGCATGCTCCTCTTGTCTCTTCTCCTGCCTGTCTCTGCCTGAGGTGCAGCACTGTGTAGGTTCAGGGGCTGTAGCTGTACAGAGAAGGACAATGCATGCACAGGGACAAACAAAGGGGAGACGAGGAGGAACAAGCCCAAAGCCGTCTGATACTACAGCAGTACACTATATGCTGTGCATTTATTGGCCTAACAGCACGATTACATCATGTTGACTCGTTCACAGTGACCTATTTATTATTGCTGTCTTGGTGCTGCATTTGATCTGTGTTGTTGCTGCTGTAGTAAAGCTGCAACTCAGCCAATAACAGTGTGTGTGTGTGTGTGCGTGCGTGTGTGTCTGGTGTGTGTGTGTGTGTGTGTGTGTGATAAAAATGCTTTAATCAGGATTTTGGTGACATTGATGCAATGCCAGCTTTATGGAAAGTCCACCATCTGACTTTGAAAACACCGAAAGAGCTCAATTTTCATTTTTTAGTCTGTTCTATCTCCCCATGAAAGACGGTTGTATTATAGACTTCAATCGAGCAGATTTGGTGTTACTTTGGCTTATTCATTCTTGCCAAAATGAAAGCTATTCACTCAAAAACTAACACCACAATACAGACCCTTTATGAAACAACTCTGTGTATTCTAAAAATGTACAGAAATCGAGCTACAAAGTACAAAGGCAGGTAGGGATGGGTACCGAATTAGGTACTTCTATAGGTACCAACCGAATTCTGTCTGTGGTGCCGAGTATCGATTGATGTAAAATCAAAAGGTACCATGTTTAGGTACCCAAATACATCCTTGTGACAGTAAGGGAGTGGAAGAGTAGGTGATTTTCCATGTGGGACGTGAACAGCATTGCAAGTTTATATATTGAAGAATAATTATTATCAAACAAATTAATATTCATTAACACATTAACACACAAAAGTACTGAAAACTGGTACCATTGAGAACGGATATCGATTGCCAGGTTCCAGCATCGCTACCGAATCATTTCAAATGTGAAAGGTACCCATTCCTAAAGGTGGGTACACACTACAGGATAATCAGGCTGATTTTTTGTTCCTATCTCCCTACGATCAAAGCCAGCAAAGGCCTGATTGTCTGATGTCTGCAAATGATATCCTGTGTGATTTTCCTGTGGTGTGGGGTGTGGTAAGGGTGATTTTGTCCTGTCAGAGCTGCTCGGACAGCCTTCAATTGAGAGATTGTTCATAATGAACATGTTTAATATTTGCGACTGAAAATCCTGTAGGATGTGGGGCGCTTGTAGAAGAGCTGAGCAAGTACTGCGTGTCATGTCACGTGTACCAGAGCAAAGCCAATCAAGTCGTGAGCTGACTAAGCTGACTGACCAAAGAAGAAGTAAGAAATCTATCTGTAGTAGTTGTGACAAATGTACTCACCTCTAACTCGCATAAATTATTCACATAGTCCATATCTCTGTCGTCCCAATGACTTTTTCCATGTTTTTTTCCAGAAGAAAACAAAAAATCCTGCACACCGGCCAACTTCCAGAAAGAAAAAAACTTTATGCAACATTTCATTGCATTGTTTTCTTCTGGTAAGATTTGCCTTTTTTTTGTCTTCATCTAACACACCTGCCCGAGGAGTACAAGTGTGAAGATCTGTGTCCTTTTCAATGTTTTTTTCTCCTCTAAATTTTAGAGGCCGAAAACAACCATCATTGCTTTAACCCATTCGTCCGTCATGTTTGTTTACACCGAAGTCAAGTTTTATTATGCAAGAATACTCTGCTGAAGAATCGATTAGTGTTTGGTGTCCTCGAGTCCACACCATACAAAAAAAAGCTGTTTCCAAAGCAGAAATTAACCTATTTACAGCCTGGTTCAAAAATTGTCTCCTCTCTGAATCACTAATTCCAGTACCAGCACACACTGTACAGCTAACTTGGCAGTTTAAAGGATATCAGGATCGCAAGCTCACCAGACCAGAGAACACAGTTCAGCCCACGTGACTAACAGGTGCCCCATAGCTGTAGTCAAAGCCCTTGCCACTTCCAATATGGCAGCGATAGCCGATCTGCTTCAAAATCAGTTTCACAAACAGACAGGTGACGTGGGGGAGACTGGGTCCATTACTATGTCCATACAGTCTATGGTTTGGTTTTTGCCTGATTCTCAACCACAAAACACAGGTTAAGAAAAAAAAAAAAAAGAGGACACAACAAAAAAGCTAATGTCAGCTCTACCACATACAACTTACATCCTGTCACAAAGCAGCATGATATTGCAAAAGTATATATGCCTTTGGGGTGGAAAGTTTGACGGAGGAAAATAAATTCACCACTTTCCTGCATGAAGTCTGCTCTGGTCCACAAGCTCCCTTACATTTTTTAGTCTTATGAATAAAAACTAAAGAACAACAAGTTAACAAACTTTGGCTATCTCTAATTAGCTACCCACCAATTCTCATGGAGCAGAGCTGGTCCTTCTGGGGCAAAAGCTGTCACATTAAAAACAAGGATGGTAAATACCATAATGCCAAAACAAAAGCAGCTTACATCACATTGGCTATATCTGTTTCTTACATTGACTGGGTCTCCCCTGTCACTTAGAACTGAACAATTTGTGCATCTATGACATTTAGAGCCATATTCGTGAATAGCTGTGAGCATGGAAGCCCCAGGTACAAAACAAACCAAGACAACAGGAACAACAAACAGCATAAGAGAAGCTACATAGGTCAAAAGAGACAAGTATTCTTTTCTGCTTGAATGCCAACAATTACAGCGGTGAAATACACTTAGGAATATTGAGTCATAGCAGAGTTCATCTGAGTTTTTGTGGGCAAAACAGATGAAAAAGCACTTTCATCACAGTTGTAATAAAAGCTTTAAACAAACATTCTCTGGAGGACACATAATGGTTATTTGTCTGACTCTGGACTTTATTGGTGACAGAGACAGGAGCTGATTGAGTATAAAAGGTGTGCTGATCAAACCAAATGGTTTAGACTGCATCCATCAAGCGATGCTTTCTGACCACCCTGATCTAGTTCCGATTCCACCCACCGTGGCGGCTAAAAATAGATGATTTAATGCCAAAAGCTGCTGTTAGCATCAGTTGGCATCGTGATGCAGGTTGACAGGGTGGATGAAGACAGATGCTGATGATTACAGGTGGCGCGCTGGGGATAATTATGTATAATGTGTGGTTATTTGGGACACAACACGGGAATGTAGGGAAAATACACGGGACTGTGAATTCAGAATGGGGACAAGCTAAACAGCTGGGTTTAAAAATGATGACACAGGAATGGGGGATAAAGATGAAGACATGAGCTGAATGCTGATAAGGATGGAGGGACAAAAATAAGACCTAACAGGGTGGGGGATGAATGTGGAGACAGAGGAGATAAAGGTGGAGCTGCGAACAAGAGATGTGGATCTGGAGACAAGGAAACAAGACAGGGTGGCTTACATTTCTGGTCCTTCCAGGTGACGGTTGGCTCAGGCCGCCCCACTGCCAGACAGTAGAGGTTTACATTCTCTCCTTCATTCACCGACACGTTTTTTGAGATGTTGACGATTCTTGCCGGCACTGAAAAGCAAGAGCACAGTCTTAAAATATGACCTCAAAATCCCCTTTTTATATCATAAATTATTGATGAGGTATGGCCTTACAGCCTGTTAAGGTGCTTAAAGTATGATGCAAATCCCTGCTCTTAAGACAGACAGGCAATCAGCTGATTAATGATCTGTGCCCGAGTGCTTACTGAGCTGTGCAGCAATATGCTTGACCGTCTACTTAAAATGCACTGAATTCTAAAAGGCTGCAAATGGGCTTTTAAATCTCCTTCTCCTGACATCTAATCTAATTTAATCTTACATAGAAAAAAAACAGAAGGATGTGTATGAGCTAGAGTTTTTTTTAACCTCTACTTTTAGAAGTGATCGACTAACCCTGAATAACATTTTGACAAAAGTTTCCCAGTCTTGAGTGCTATGCATGTATTTAGCTTGATAACAGGATGACCCTTGAATTTAAATGGCCCATTATCATTGTTTTTAATGAGCTTGGCCCTGAGATTGCTTTTTTTTGCAAGCCACACACCAAGGATCCTATTTTTCTCTATCTTGCTGGAGTTGAATACTTGCAGCGATAAGGCACAGATTGGAGTGGCGCTGAAGCTGCTCCTGCTTGATTTACTGACTTGAGGGTGTAATTATTTTGTGTGATATCAAGCTAGGGCTGAAATTGCAGGCAGCTTGGAATTAGGTATATATGTCCAATCTGTGCCAAGCTTTGGACCCTGCAGACAAGAGTGTTTGTTTGGCTGCAATGCGCTGTGAAAACTCTGTTAGTAAGCTGCTGACATTGTCTCTGCCACCTGTGAGATGTGAGCCAGGCCCAGTGTTCCCCGTTCCAGCAGATTGTACCCAATATATCCCGTTAAAAGTTTTCAGTTTCATTCTGCTCGTGATGCATGGCTGCAATCTGCACAACACACACTCCAGAGTATGCAGAAAAATTTGACAAATGCAAAGAGAAAAGGTCTCAGATCTATCTTCTGGGCAGTGCTGTGCCAATACATGTTGTCACTCAGGATCAGTCAGGCTCTCACTCACTTAGAGCTGACTTGATGACTGAGACCCAGCCGTGGTCCTGCACTGTCAGTTATTTAGTCGGGCAGTTGGACAGCCTCCTTGTGTACCTCATCTCCTCCACAGAAAACCCTCATCCATCTGGTGTGCCTCACTTTGAGTTTGTTGAGATGAGTTACCAAAACTCACCATGTGGAAATAATAAATAGGACGGGAATAAAACAGACTTTCTGGTTCTTTTGTCACCAGCAGTATGCTCAGATATACGAAATATAACTTGATATTTCGACTTGGCCTTGGGATGTAGCTTTGATGCATAAAATGGAACCAGAATGGCAACACTCAATGTGTATATTGATATTTATTATGATTATTGATGTTAATTATGTATCCATTTTGATGTACGAACATACTGAATCTAAATTTTTTAGAAAAAAAAAACAGAGTAGGAAAAAGTCTTATTTTTTCAATGTGCAGCAATTCATTTTTATAACTTAGAATGCAAATATAAATAGTAAATTTAAAATGTACAAATTTGGCAAATAATACCATTAACTATTTGCATTAAAACAGGAAATTGCCTGCCATTTTTGTACACAAAACCATCAAGTGCCAACAAGATTTACAGAAAAATTGTCATGAATTGCCTGATTGCTCTGACACACAAAACACAAAAACCACACCAAGCACTTCATGCTCTACTACACAGCAACAATGTAATTCAAACACGTTACAAGTCACAAGTAGATTAAAACTCACTTGTCGTAACTCCCAGAACTTCCCCTCTCCCCCAGTAACTGTGTGATTTTTCTGATTGGCTGAGGTGACGCACTTTCGTCCAATAGGAGAGGAGTGTCCTGTTTCTCTGTTGTTATTTTAAATTCTTGCCGGCACTCTCGGCACTCTGCTTAGAAGCACCCACTATTACTGGCTGCTTTCCAAACCACTACTACATACTACATATGAATGTAGTATGTAGTAGGCACTAAATACTACCAACTGCTTTTTCTTGTAGTATGTTGGGTCCTTTTTGTAGTATACTACTCTGGTTCAGTTTCAGAAGAGGAACTACGGATGATGTTTTTTTTTGCCTTTAATATAAATATACAAAACAATCTATGGGCCGATCTCAGCCATTTAGTTATTTTTTTAATCATATCACGCAGAATCATCATACTTGATTTCTAATCTTACACCAAATGTTACATTGTTTGCTGAAAAGAAATCTGAAAGGGATTTTTATTTTTCACAGCTGATGAAAAAACATTTCTAAACAGTCCATGTATGGTTGAAAAAGTGAATTAGTGGTTTATATGGGCTAATGAATTAGTAGACGTAAACACCTCTTTTATGACTGGAAGTAACCAGATTTACAGGTGTTTCTTCACATCACTTCACTTCTGTCTCACGGACTGTCTATCGTTAGTGTTGTGTTGTACTTATAATGCTGATTCATTCCAGTAGATGGCAGTAATTCACCAAAACCTGTCACCTGCATAGACAAACAGCATGAGCACCGTGCATTATGGGAAACAGTATGCCAGATAGACTGGTATGTTACATACTGAGAAATTTTCTTGGATCATTAGGATATCTGGGATTTTTAGTATACTGCAGATTTTGCAAGTTTTTGCATACTGACTAGTACATACTGAAATTCAGCCAAAATATTAGGCACTGCTAGTGTAGTAGGCGGTTTGGAAAACAGCCACTGTGTGTGAGAAACAAGGAGACAGCGGAAGGGAGAGGAGCAAACTCACGGACAATGTGAAGAAATGTACTGCTAAATGATACGCAAAATCAACTTTATCATACAAACGATAGAGCTATTTTTTTATCGCATAGAAGAAATATATCAATATAATTAAAATATCGATATATCGCCCAGCCCTACTGGACCTGCATGAACTGACGCACCAACCCAGCTTTCAAGACAATCAAATAAATACTTTCTGATTGGATCTTGAATGCCAAAACATCATGTAACATTAGTTCTGTAATCTACCTCACATTTAAGCATGAATCATCAAAAAGGCACCAATGACTGTTTCCATAGAAGATGGAATTAATTGCCTCCTCTGACGTCAAACCTCAATCACACCTATTACACAGCGCTGCACTTTGGTGAATGATGAAAATGCATAAATAAGCCTTTTAGTGGATGTGTTTATCCGGCTGCTTACAGTTCCATTGGTGCGCACACACATTTTATTTTTGCAGCTGCAGTGGAAATTAAATCTGCAGAGTCTGGATGAATCAGGGAAAAGAGCCAGCCCCTACACTTGATACAGTAAACACCTTCAAGTTACTTTGAGGAGACTCGGATTTAGTTTCAGCTGCTGACCTTGGACGATGAGGTAGACGTGGGAGATGCGGGGCTTGTTGTTGGCCTGGAAGGTGCAGGTGTAAGGCCCCTCGTCTGTTACTTGGACCTTGTCGATGTGGATGGAGAAGTCAGTATCGTTGCTGTTGGCGAGCGTCACACGCTTATCCAGCGACCACTTATCTGTCCCCGTGAAGAGGATGTTTGAGCGGTTCAGCCAGGCCTTGTGGGTGACCTCCTCGTCGATCCGACATCTGGAGATAGAAGGAAAGGAGTGCTTAGATGCTGTGTTAACGTCATTGAAACACATTTAGTAAATGTTAATGTTATACAAAGTCAACATGTACAACGAGAAAAAAAACAAAATCTGTTTGATTCTGTTCCAACCTCAGATGCAAGGCCGAAGAGAAGACACGACTCCTTAGTAATGATTAAAAACATTGAAAAGTGTGTGTGGGCTGATCTTAAGAGAGCTTAAGTGTTGACTCTTACAATTCCCAAGAGGTGTGTTATTATCACAAGAGCCTGACTGATTAACTATTGGCTGATACTATTTGGGAAATCAGATTTCAAGTAATCCAGATTTTCAGGGCTCATATCTGGAGGGCAGTGGTGGGGGGGTACTCTCCTGTCAGAGGGGATATTTATAGTACAATCAACTATTTTGATTATTTTTATCCGGCTGCAAGTATCTTCTCTGTATGTCAGTGTGAAATATTTTCTTTTGTTGGAACTTTAAATGGTGACTCACACAAAGATCTTTTCGAGTCCTTTACAAATTAATTTCTGCAGATTTTAATGTTAGCACATCGTTAAGTAACCTTCTGGAGTTAAAAACTATAAAAGAATCCAGCGTCTTTTATTCTTTTATATTAAAAGTTAAAGTAGAAATAATTAGTGAGGATAACTCTTAGATTTGGGATAAGCCCTCAATGTTTACAACACCTGGTCTGTTCCCCAGTCAAAAAACCTGGCTCCACCATTTGGACTCAAACTTGAGGATCTAGATGAGGACTCAGATTTATCTATTGACAAAGACTGATAACTGTTTTTCTTTTGGACCAACTCTTATAACTCATTTTGTTTGAAGCTAGTTAGCATATTTGTTTACCTGTATGTGCCATGAATGTGCCAGCAGCCTCCCCTGTCAGGCTGTTTGATGTAGTGTAATGAATTTTGTTTTTACTAATATTTAGGAAAATGCAAGCCAGGCGTGTTCTTCATTTAAATCTCCAGACAAGCGACAGGATCAGTCAAAATCTCATTTTTATAAATGAAAAGTGAAAATCTTTGAGAGCACAACAAATACTGAACATTATAATTAAGAGGACTCAACTCTGACGTAAGTAAAGGGAACTTGGTTCAAACTCAATTTAGATTTTTATTCTATGATTTGAACTTGAAGTTTGGTGACTTGACTCTCATCCTGGGGTTGATAAATGCCTATCATAGTTTTATCAGTGTCAGCCTATCCCATTTTTTTCTGGTTTGTACAGCTCTGAATATTTTTTTTGTAGAACATACATGAGTAATGTATGTCAGTGAAATCAATAAAAGTTTTTCACAAAACTTCCTTTGCAAATCTACCAGAACTGTCTGCAGCAGATGTAGCAGAGAAACACCACTGGGCAGAAGGTATCAGCACAGTAAGTTCTTGACAGTGTACTATGATAATGTCCAATAGGGGTAATTTTTTCTTAAAAAAAAAAAAAAAAGCCTTGTGAGGTTGTATGTATCACCATACAGCTGCACACTACTACAGAAAAGATATTTTGCAGAAAAGCCTAAAATTCCCCATTGACATGATGGTGATAGAGTGATTATTTCTGAAATGAAATTCCAATATGGGCCGAGCTCAGATCATTTCTTTAATCATAAGGATGTTTGCACATTGAGAGATGAGTTGCAAATGCAGCATTAAGAGCTGTAACTGAAGCATTCATTATCAGTCTTAATCAATTAGTCAGTCTTTAATCATAAAGCACCATTTCATAACTTTGCAAGGACAAGTTTCCTTTATCAGGCTGAAACCTCAAGCAGCACCAGTCACGCTGTACACCCATCTGCTTTGACCAAGCTCATCAGGTTTTAATACAGCAGAGGTTGGAATTGTTTTAACACCTGATAGATCTGAAAGTATTGACCTTTTTTGCCTCCAAATCATGATCATGAAACATGCAGAAGGTTCCTCCAAGCAGAACGAACATCAGATGAAGTGAGTCCTTCTGTTTAAATCTACATTTAACTTTGATATCTGGTTGGTCCGCCTTTTGCAGCAGTTTCAGCGGCTCATGTGTCTGGCATAGTTCTACGTTTCTACAATTTCACTTGGCAGACACTTTTGCCCAAAGCAACGTACAACAAAAAGTAGTGTCAATATATTTCCTGAGAACTTCAACACAAGTGTTATCCCATGCTCTCTGCAAGTCAAGCCAAAGGCTTTCTTTTTAATGTACAACAGATCTTTCCAGTTTATTTTCCCACTCTTGAGGGGGGCAGTCTTGCATTTCCAGTGCTCATTGATCATGTTCATATTTCATTTGTTTTTTGGGTACTTGTACTCAACAAAACAACAGAAACCTCTCAAATACACCAATGTTTTAATAGCTTTGGTCACCACTTAAAATGGTGCTAAAACAATATTTGATAATAAATCATAATACATGTATTCATAAAGCACTTTTAATAACAATGAATGACAAAGAGCTTTGGCAACATGCAAAAGTGTGCATAAAACCAAACCAAACCAAGGACAAAAAAGAACTCAAACAGAACCCAACCCTGAAACAGAAATAAAAACATAAAGGAAAACCCTGATAATTAAAGCTCAGGCAACAAATTGATCCAATACAAACACAACACTTGAACTGAACATAGAGATCAGAGTAAAATTGGTAATAGCAAAATAAAACAGTAAAGAGATAAATCATTAAAATCAGGAAGTAAATGGAATATAAATAAGTGAGTAAATTGGTTCAGATATAAATAAAAAAGATACAAAGGGGGATTAAAAGGGTAAAGAAACTGTTGTCCAGAAGTATACTCCTTCCTGGTGGCATATTTTACCTGGTGACCTAAAATCCCCCATCATTCTTCATTTAATTGGAAAAAAACAACTCACAGTCTGCTTTGAATTCGTTTTTACTTATTAAAACCATTGTGTGACTCCTGCTCTTCAGCTTAACCACACAACTGCACTCATTGTGTCTCCACACTCATTTAGTCTCCGTTTTTTTTTTTTTTTTTTTTTTTTTTGTCATCTGTCTGTAGCCTCTTGGGTAACTCAGAACAAATGTGTCACTCCTGTTTCACAGGTGGAGCTAAATAGGTCGGTTATAAAAAAAAAAAAAAAGAGGGAAAAAAAAGAAGAAAAAAAAGTAAAAACACAACAACAGCTGAGATAAGTTGTAAAAACGCTTGCAAAGAAAGCATTGCTCCAGGATTCATTAAAGAGCTTTTTATAGCTGGTTTACTGCGCAAGAGAACATTAAAAGTAAATGAAGTTTAAGAGGCAAACAGTTCAAGTCCTGAGGTAAGTCAACGATCATTAACCTGAAACAGGCTGTAAACTCACACTCACAAAAGTTGTTTTCAGGTAGGAGGATATGCAGAAGAAGAAAGCTGTTACCATTGAATCCTACAGTGATATTGTATAATATGTTAAATCCAGATGTAAAACCTGTCACTATCAGTGTCTCAGAAGGCCTGTTTCACTTCACGTCTTGGCCACTAGATGTCGTTACCCAGCTTCATCCAGCTGTGAGGACATGCTTCTGTACTCCTCATGTTTAATTGATATGACCTGGATGTATTTCACTGTTGAGGTAGATCTTAAATCACCTGCCAAGTCAGAGGCAGTGACACCACAGAGTGGAGCAGACAGAGCGCAGCTGAGTCTGGAAGTGCTTTACGAAAAGTCACTCAGGCACCCGGGCTCATTTTGAAGTTGACACCTTGACCTCCGGGCCAAACCACTTAACCACAGTTTTAAAATTAAACAAAAAAAAGAAGCATTCCTTTAATTAAGATTTGGTTTGTGGCTGCCGGGTTTATGTGAAGAGATAAAAACTCCTCATCAAAATGTATTATGTGTGTACAAACACTCCACTAATCTATTTTTAAAATTAATCACTTCTTCACTCATGATGTTGCTACAGGACGGCGAGCCCAGAGGAAATGAGCGCCATAATAGCATCAAATGTGTCTTGTCTTAATGGCCCACATCAAAGCAGAAACACCAGCATTGTCTCAAGCACAGCCTCAGTATTTGTGCCACATGGGCAAAAGTGATTTTACATGAAAATGGAGTTTATTTACGATGCTCTTTACTCTTTTGTTTGTCAGCTCTTTTGCTGTCTAATGCAGACAAAAGTTACGCACACATCTGATTATGAAATCTGTCATTTCTGCTGATAAAGCTTGATGCAGTATGCTGTGAAATCAAACTTTACTGCTCGTGGAGTTTAAAGCAATGCTCTCCGACCCACTGTAGAGTTAAAAAACCCCATGGGGCTTAAAACTGTACAAGTCTGAAGGGTCATGAGATGGTTCACGGCGTAAAGCTGGAAAACACATGTCTGCCACAAAAGAGGTTTATTTTTTCAAGACTTTGATCTAATCCTTGTGTTTTTTTCATGTGAGGCACTGGATGATATATCTCATTCAGGCTCTATTCAAAGTATTCTAGTAAAACAAACTCAGAGGGAATAATTAGCCCCTGGTTGAACCTGTAGACACAGAGCAGTGCTAGCCTTTGATTTAAACAGCTTGAAAAAAAAGTAGAGAACTTCTGGTTTAAAGAAGTAAAAGGGATTTTCACAAACATGGAGGAAAGTCTTAATGTTCAGTCTGAAAGCCCAGTATCAGACCAAGTGTTGGATTATTTTCTTTGCTGATCTTGTCTCTGAAAGAAGTATTTCCAGAAGAAAACTCTTATCCTGTTTTCTTTTAACAGTCAAACCTATCACTAACTGAAAATATCTGCTGCAGAAAAATTAAAGCAAAGCTTGTTTCTTCAGCCCACTGTAATTGTCTCCTCTGTCATCTGCCCCATCACAGACAATAAGAACGGACATTATAGAAACTGTCAGTCCTGTCCTTGTTATTTTTATTTTCATTGATAGATCATAAAAAGGTGCCACCATCATTTTGATCCGTTTCACAAACACTGTTGAGATTTTGATGTCGCTTAAAACCAATATTTCATTGGTTGCTAAAGGCCTGATTAAAAGGTCTATTAGCTCTAAAATTGAAGGGTGAATTGGGGGTCAGCCAAAATTATTTTGTGCAAGTATTAAAAGGCCTGTGAAGACTTGATAACTGACACTGATATAGTCCCACTTTTGTATATATCTGCCTGTTCATAATACAGACTTTAAATTAAGTTTTCAGCGCCAAAATCTGTTATCTGCAAAAGCTATTTTTTGGTATCCATGGACAACATAACCAGTCCACTTATAGCACACAGACCAAAAGTCCCTGACAGACAGAAAGAAGTAAGATCAGACCTTTTTCCTGAAGAAAAAGATTTCATGGATTTATAGCGCAGTATTGGTGAAAACTGGAGTTGGACCAAGGGGCAACATCTGGCTATGAGGAAGTGCTAAAAGTTGCTATTCATTGAGAATACACTTGTAGCTGGCTGCAGAAATACTGGAGGTCACGTAAGCACCCAGTCACAAAAACAGACTTTTATGGCATTAAAGGTCCCATATTATGCAAAAATCACTTTATTAAGTATTTTAGTGAAATTTGTGGGTCTTTGGCTTTCCTCCCAGCCCACAAAATGTGATATTTAATGACAAAACCTGTACTTAGTAGTGCTTGTGAATGTATAATCTTGACCTAAAAAGAGCTGTTTGGAACTCGTCAGCGAGTTCCTTTTTTGACCAATCAGGAGCAAGTCTGACCTGGTTGGTCTACCGGGCCAAATACCCCCAAACCCCCTCCCCGCCCACTCCTCTCCCTGCTGCTGGAGAGAAACCTCTCCAGCAGCGGGGAGAGGAGTGTGGCTGTTTTTGGCTGTAAACAGCCCCATAGTTTCATGCACAAGCTTCCCATCTCAGAAGACGACAAGTCTAAGTGGTTAGAGTTAATTTATCAAGGAAATGTCCCAGCTACACTCAGTAAAACTGTGCATGTGTGTGCTAGTCACTTCATGGCTGACTGCTTTTCCATCTTTGGACAGTACAACAGAGGGCTAGCGAATAGACTGGTCCTGAATCCAGGCACATTACCAACCATCCGCCAACAAACCACGGACCCTGGAAATCTGAGTGTTTTAAATGCTGTGTGCTGTGGAGCAGATGGAAGAGCTTTTCCTCAGTGTCCCCCCTGTCTCTGTGTTAGCTTCAGGATGCTAACTTTAGCTGCAGTTAGCCTGTTGTTTCAGCCTGTAATGTTGCTGTAAATGAGCTTCACTGTTTTCTAAACATTGTGCACTCGGAGCTCTTGGCCCCGCACTCAGTGACGCGGAAGAGCGTGGCGGTATCAGCGGTGGCTCATTTACATATGAAAGTCACGCCCACTAAATCAGAGCGTTTTGAACAGAGGGGCTATGAGAGCCTGGAAACAATGCTGCTGTGCTTGATTTATTGGCTTTTTGGACCAAAACATGTTACTACCATTTCATGAAGACATCAACGATCCATATTAAACTGCAGAAAAGGAGTATAATATGGGACCTTTAAAAAGCATATTTACAGACTGGTTCTAAAAACGTCAAAGGTTGAAAATGCTAATTTCACTATCAGCACTAGGGGTGGGTGATATAGCCTCACAATTATATCACGATATTTTAAGGAAATTTGTGAAAACGATATCTATGACAATATAGGAAAAAACAAAACAAAAAACAACATATTATTAGTGGTTGGCTGCAGCTCTTTTTACACCAAACTGTTAACTGAACAAGTGTGAATTTATTCTATTTGACAGTAGAAATGCATCTGAGAAGTAGTCCAAAAACAAACTATGAATCTGATGTGTCACACAGAGAATTAGAAGCTTTTATGTGTCATTAAAGATGCAGATTTTACAGCTATGGTGTAAGAAAGTTTTAATTATGAAAACATGAAAGTTATTTCCATGGATTTTTCTTCTCTGCTGAATCGATAACAGAAAACAGCTTCAGGCAGCGCATCATGATGACCTTATAGATGAGTTCTTTGATTTTCATCTTTCAGAGTGACTCCCGTTGTTGTTAACAAATATTGACGGAGCTTGACTTGGCTTCCGAATAACATATTTGATTTTAGTGGAAGGCTGACTCTGCTTTCAAGGGACAGAAAGGGACTTAAAGAGGAATTTGTTTAAAGATTTGTCGAGGTGTGGGCTTAAAGGAGATGAGAGTCGTGTTGACTTGGATTTTTTTACTGTCAAGCCAGGTCACATTGACGCAAAGGGAAAAGGCAAGTTGGTTGTTTTTCTGCCTTGTTGTGAGAAAGCTGTGATTTAAGTACTAAAAGTTTGGGAGTTGTGTTTTGTCGAGCCACCTAAGTGACCCCGGTGATGTTATTTAAGAGGAAATGGTGAACAGACGAGGGGACTGCAGCATCATCTGACAGAAATTAGCATTTAATTAGCTATAAGATGGACAGAGCTGGAAAATATGGCACAATGTGTGGCGCCTAATTGAAGTTTTGTGACAGAGAATTGGCAATTAAAGCGGCAAGACAGGTGGCGGGAAATACAAACATGTTTTTCATGTAATTAGTAAGTGCAGGTGTACGATCAAGAGTTACCTCAAAATGACGCTCTCTCCTTCCAGGACTGTAATGTTGTCCGGCAGGTGTCCGAATTCTGCTGCGTGCACGCTGGACCCTGCCAAGAAATACAAGAGGAGAGCAATGAGTGTCCAGTAATGACCCCAGACGCTCCACAGGCGTTGATCAATCACAGGCCGCTGCTTGACGAAAACTCTCCTAACAGGTTGGGCAGGAGATGTGCTCTGCATCTTGCTTACTTATTTCTGAAGGGAAAGTAATAAATATACTAAACAAAAGAGTCACAATGTCTGCACTGACCCCCATACTTGAATAATGATTTGGTTTTACCCTGCATTCTGGAGCGCTGCGCGTTCATTGAACAGCACTGATAATGAGCCAAGGGAAGAGGATTCACGCAGAGCTGCCGGAGCGTGAAATGAAGGGACAGCAACGGTAACAGAAGGGATGCTCATCCTGCCTACCAATACACACACATACACCCTGATACGCTCACACACTCTGGGAAAAGAGGCACATGCTTATAAAACCACAAACACACACACAAGTACAGACCCATCCTGAGAGCCATTAGCTGAAGAGGGAATACGAACTTTGCATTTGTGAAGTGTGATTCAGAAACTTTGACACAATTTCAAGTCATTTTCGTGAAACCTGCTCAGACTACAAACAAAGATAACCAAAGACCTTTTATGTTGGCAGAAATATCGCATACTGAGGCTGCCCAGTAAGACACCTGGCTCTGTCCATCTTCGCTCTGCCAAATCACCACATGACACCAGATACCACAGCTTGTGTCCTCCATCTATCTCCTACAATCTCAGTCTCCATCTGTCTGCAAGATGACCTCAATATCTCAGTGGGCTTCTGCTGTGGTCTAGCCTTAAGGTTTAATAACTGGTGACTTTATGAAACCAAAGCCGCCGCAGCGAGCAGCTCGGAAGCACCTCAAGCTCTGTTAAATAGCCCCACAAAGTCAGAGACATGTTAAGCTTTGCTGAAAGATTGGAAATGGGACGACGGTGGCGGCACGGCTAAATGTGCAGGAAGTGTGGGTTTTAATTAAAGGAATTTGTGGAATCATGGTCTGATTACAAAGAATAATGAGAGAGGATTCAGAGTTATAATGCACATCGTGGATTGCTAATCAAAAGATTTTCAAACTGCCTCGCAGAAAGTTCTGGGGATTGCCAACCGCACTACAGAATTTATTATCCCTAAAATAAAGACTAATTACGCCTGGTCTGTTTTTCTGCATGTTTGTAAATGCATGAGTGGGTATGCCAGAGTAAATATGGGTTATAGTCATGCATTTGTATTCATAAATTAGTGCCTGAATGTGGATGTGTTGCTATATAATTGTGTATAAAGGCTGCTACAGTATCTAGGTGTCTGCTGCTTGTGGGGATGAATGTGAACGTGGATGTTTGTTTACTGACATACCGGTGGAGAACAAGAAAAGAGGACAAACTAATGACGCCTCAAAAGAAAACTGGCCCTGAAAATCTCCCGCTAAAAGCTGTAATCGCATTAATGGGTGCTGCTGCTGCCACTGCTGCCGCGCTGCTATCTAGGCCGGCCAAGGATCCCAGAACTGGTTCCAACTCCGCTCCCTGAAAGCCTTGGGGGAGGGGCGAAGCACATTAGCCATTGTGTCTAATGTTCAGAAACCGTCACAAGCTTTCGTTTATCCATGTTTTTCCTTTTTTTCCCTCGGAGTGATGTTGCATAGCTGTTCTGTGCTCATGCTTCCCGTCTCAGACACAGACAGTCCTCAGCTCAAGCCTTCAGCTGTTCCCTTTCAAGTGCTCGGTACTCTACACACTAGACTTTATTTAGGTTAATTCAATTCAGTTCCAGGGCTCAGGGCTTGGAGACGAGTGTGACACGCTGTCATAAATACACTCTACCCCACATACGCAATTACAGACGCACACACCGAGGGGAGACGCTCCCTATCACATAATGCAACCACGGGGACACACGCAACACACACATTTTGATTGAATGACTGATGAATGCCTACGCTGAATGCTGCAAACAACATTGCAAAGGTTACAAACCAGCGGGGAGCAATTCCCATTTCCCTACTCAATTCCCATTTTCACAGCTCGATTGGCACCTCGCATTGAAAAACCTGTATCACCCTGCCTGCACGACTAGGTGCCGCACAACACGATAACCAGGTCAACACATTCAGCTCACACTTTCTCTCACACAACGGGTTTCACAGGCATGCAAATACACCCTCATCGATGAGCCAACAAACAGGCTGGGATAAAGGTTTGTTCTCAGAGTCCATTCACAAACATCTAGCCTCATCTCTTCCCAATTTATTCACTAACACGCTACCTTGTGACCTCTGCTGACCTCTGTGATGCTCAGTATACAGTCTGAGTGTAGTTTTGACCCTTTCAGCCCCAGAAAAGCAGTTTCAGTAGAGATATTTTGGAAGCAAGCTGGGAAACAAAAAGGATCAGCATCTGCTCTTTGATGGATAGCAGACCACCTCTGGTGTGGGACTAAACCGTCCCTAGAGGACAATGTTGGGGTTCAAGCTGTTTCTTTTTTTTCTGTTTTGCTAGATAATTTTTGCGTGAGGGGCAGTCATATGGCACCGCTTGCTTTCCAGCTGGATTATTTTGTTTCAGCACAGAGTTGAACTCAGAAACCTAAAGCAGACCATGATTCATGCAACCCTCAGGATTGTGAACTGGCTCTCTGCCCAGAAGTTGCTACAGATTCATGGTCAAAATAAATTTTTATACATTTCATGGTTTGAGCTTCCATAGACATCTGTAACAACTTTTCATATAAGTAAATTATCCAGATGTTCTGCCAGTTTCAATTCCAATCCAGCGGAACAAACCAAAAAAATCATTAACAGATACATTTCAAAAGTCACTTCACTCACTGAAACTTTTTTTTTTTTTCCACTTTTGAGTACAATGTGGCAGCTGCTGCTGAGTCTAGGGAACAAAGAAAAGGGTTTAAGAACTGTAGTTCCTGGGGTGTCCACTTGAGGCCAGCTCCAAAAGCCCCGAAAGCCACATAGACACCCATACTACACGGACAGTCTAGCTGTAAGCAAGCTAAAGGCCTGCCTCAACTCCACCTCTTTCTTTCATGCTTGTTTGATACTATGATGACCTTGATGATACGATGTACTTGATTATACAGTCTATGGCCACTCGACTTGGGTCACATAATACCCAACTTTATATTAGAAATATAGCAACAGTTTTCATCTGCATAACTCATCTCAATTCATGGCACCCATATAGGTTTGAGTTTTTAATACATACATCTATTTGCATTTTCATTTGGAAGTTAAGGAAATTAAAGGTGTGGTCTGCCAGGTGTCACTTTCCCTTTGCTAAGTCTTAGGGCGCAGCCACTTTAGCCATTCAAACCGTACCATAATCAAGCATGATTTGCCTCCCCGAGGGCGGTTCCCCTGCTAGTGGTCACACTACTCCAATATGAACCAGACTCAAGCAGGTATCACACATACGCATACGTCTATGTCATCATGAAGCATCTGTTTACACAAAGGAGGATCTCATCAGAGTTTGCACACAGAAACCACTGCTACAACTTTAGTGACTTTTTGGTTTATGTAGAGTCATTTTGGTCCGACACAGCCCTGTAACATCCCTGCTATTGTTTCAAATGATAGTTGAGAGGAGCAGTCGCAGTAATCAGATGTCATGGATCATACTTCATGTCCGAGTGCTTGAGCTCATACATGAAGTAAACCGCACTGAATCCCACCTCTCCAAAGCATGCCAAAGCAGAGTAGTGAATTGTGCTCAAGCACGGCACACTTGCGGTCACACTGACCAAACAAACTAGGCTTTGGGGTTGAAACATGCTTAAGTCAGTGTGACCACGTCCTCAGTAGAAACAATGATAACAATAATGATAAAAACAAAAATATCTAAAGTGCTTGACAATAAAAATCCTGGTAAAGAAAGACAATCCAGGAATTAAATAGTCCAACAGTGAAATCTAATTAAGGGTACATCCCTAAATTTTATTTGATGATACATAAAACTCAGGAGCAGGAGAAGAGAACCAATGTTGCAGAAGACTCTGTGAGCATACAACAGTGAGACCAAGACGACCAGAGGAAACAGGGAGTAAGCGAAAGAAAGAAATAGGAAACAGCAAGAAAGATAAAACAAGAACCAGAGAAAGTAAATACATATATTAAAAAAGATAAAGTTATGATAATGATAATAAAAGTTATACGTAAATTACTGATAATGTTCAGTTGTCTCAGCTGACTGCTTTTTTTTTTTTTTTTCCAAAAATTATTTGTGGTGTGTGATTTAATGACTCAACAGAACAATCAGTCTTGATCAAGTTGTTTTTGGCAATTAAAGTCCATGTGCTGTTTATAGAAGCACTTATTGCAGGTCTTCAATTTTCAAACTCAACCAGTCAGACTTTACCTACAATAACTATAATAATGGGACACAACGTGCTTTACACAGAGTATCAAAGAAAGCAGTAAAGCAACACAAAACTCCATCTCCACCTGCACCTACACAATTCTTCAAAGTAAAGAAGTATGTATAGATGAGGCCTTGATAAAATCTCAAAGTAATGTAAAGAGAAACATTGTCATCAAGTCATAATGAGAAAACACTGAAGGCAGCATAGGAATGTTAAAAGTTAAGATAGAAAAAATTAAAGCGCCAATAAAATGGAGGCTATAAAAAAAGATAATTACATACTCTAATATAATCCAGTAAAAAGTAAAGAGAGAAAAATAAACCTAAAATATAACAGCTCCTAAAGATACACAGGTAAAATCAAAGAAACAAGGCAATAAAATACTAAAAGATGATACATAATTAAAAAAAATGGATGTAGATGATAATACATAAATAAACAAGCAAACTGTAGGTGATGTTGATGCAATTAATTCAATGAAAAGACAAACTTGTCATACTGTAAATTGGTATTAATGATGATGTCCAGTGCTCTGGAGTCAGTCTGCATTAAGGAGCCTCTCTTATTAAAGTGACTGAGGATTTAAAGCAAAAACAACTGATTCAGCTTGAAAAACTTAAGAGTATAAGATCTTTTGGCCATATGGGAGGGCTGTATTGCTCTTTTATCAGGGTGAAAGTTACAGTCTGAGTTTTTACAGGGCTCCCCAGAAAACCAGAATAAGCTGCAGTCTATGACTTTGTGCTTAATAACAATGAACATGCAAACAAATTTTTCAGACTGGAGAATTGGAGTCCAAAGTTTAGGATCATACATCTATTGTAGACTAAAATTCTCTGGTGAATCTGAACAAAGCTGACTCATAACATCCAGCCTGGTTGTTCATGCATTCTTCAGCAGACAAAAGGAATATAAAGTCTGCATCTGCAGCATCTCATTATATGGTCAATGGAAGTGGTAGTGGTAAGAAACAACAAATGTAAACATCATCTGGCTGTATGACAGGATGCATCCCCCACCCTTTGATGTGATCCACATCATTTCTCCCATCAGGCAATTAATAGAAGTGTTGCTGGCCAAACACAGCGTCCGTGATCAAACATAACAATAATGAGTCTAGAGTGCAAACAGGCGAGCTCTGTTGCACAGCCAAAACAGAATCTTCAGACATCACTTTCATTTTCTGGGCTACTTTTGGCTCTATTGATTCCTATCTGAAATTCTGCTTTTTCTCTGCTCCCTCCTGAGGCTCAGCATGGCGGCTGATGAACCGCACTCACCAGGAGGATTCAGGAGTCGTGCCTATTGACACCCCAGAAAGAACGGCGCTTGCCAACTGGGACTCTTAAACCAGTGTCTACTCTGCAGACTTTGAATGAGAGAACACAAAAACAAAGTGAATACAAAAAAGATACTTCTTGTTTTTACTGCTTTGTTAAGACAGAATGTACATTAATTAAAACTGAGAATAAAACGATTAGAACACAGCTCAGTTTGCAACATTAGAGTTTGAAAGATGAAGTCAAGGTCTCAAACTTAGCCATTCATTCAGACTACTTGAGTAAGTTATTTCTTTTTTTTGTACAAAGCCCAAAAACTTTTCTGTTTTGGCTGGCACGTGTTTACCTGAATATGCTGCCATGTGCTGTCTTGTTCAGCAACAGTTCCTGCCAGGCTGCCTAAAGAGGTGCCACAAATTCAGCTTCAAGGATTTTACAACAAATGCAAGTGAGAGCAGAGCAACAAGTTAGTTGTGTTAAAGAAGGAAGAGACAGACACAAACTCAAACTGGAACAGACATCTGCCTTGGATGCACCCAGAAAAGTAGAGGAGTTGTTAAAGTTAGCCTGCTATGACTGTTGTTCAGCGAGCTAATGATGATGTTAGCCTTTGAAGTGACTCAGCCACTGGGTCCAAGATGTTTGGTTGGAAGAAAATCTGATGAATTGCAGATACTGCTCAAATATCAGTCTTGAGTAAAAAACTTTTTTATTTTAAACTAACTCCTCACCGACAAACTTTTTTATCAGAGTTTTAACCAAAGCTGTTCCACGGTGGGTGCCGAATGTTGACTCTGCTTTTCTAACGGAGAATCCAACCCGGAGATAGACACTAAAATTTGGTACAAAGAAATAGCCAATCATGTCACTGACAATCTCATTTTAACCTGAAGGTCCTGATGAGGTATCAGTGTAAAGACTGGTGATTTTACTTCTAAATTGACTCTGCCCTCTAGTGACCAACAAGGTCATGAGCTTGACACTCTTGAGATTAGGACAGTGAGACTGTTTCTGATCCCACTATGCTATTAATTTACTTGTGCACAAAGAACAATGGTGATTTATTACAGAGAAGAACAAAGACAAGACGGCGGAGGAGATGGAATTTATGTGTGATGTATGGCGGTTCAGGGAATGCTGTCAAAGCAGAAAATAGGATGTGGCCCTGTGGACCAATCATAGGACTTGTGGTCAGCGTCTTTTCAATATGTGGATTCATTTTTGAGGAGGCACATGAGACTAATGTTGGGAATTCACCAGATCCATGTCCACTCCTTGGAATCAACTCGCACTACCTGCACGCTCAGTTCGACACATAGCAAGACCGCCAGATCCCCAGAATATGAGACTGAGATGTTCCAGAGCTTTCCACCCTGAGGATGAGCCTCTCCTCATTCATGTTTGGCTGTAAAACCCATAGACAGTAGAAAACATGGACCTGGTTTTCTTGATGTCACCCGTCTGTTTCTGAAACGGAAAATGAAGTGCATCAGCCATTGCGGCCATACTGGAAGTGGCAAGGGCTTTGTGTACAGCTATAGGGTGCCTGTCAGTCACGCAACCTGATCTGTGCCTCTGACTGGGTGAGCTTGCGATCTTAACATCCTCTGAACCGCCGAGTTAAAAATAAAATTTAGCCTTTGTACAGTGTGTGCCGTCAGTGGAATTAGCGACTTAGAAAGGACTGGAGACCGGAGGCTGCTGCTTGGTAAAACCTCCAAACTGTTGACTCCTGTTGACTGTTGACTTATAATGCAAAGTTGTTGTAATACTCATGCCTAATATGATCTCATGTCAACATGGTTGATTTTATTTTGAAAGTCATTGGATGTTTTTTATGTGGTTTGAGTGCACAACTTTCTGCTGCACTTGGTCTTCTCTATTCAAGTTGATGCGTAATTGCTCAGGGATCTGACAAAAATAAATGGATTGGGTATCTGATCCGGAAAGGGACACAACAGAGCTGAGCCAGATTGAGTTCACACATTGCCCTGAGTTGAAACCTATCTGGTTTAGTGCCATTAACCGAGCCTTTGAATGCACAAAAATCTAAATGGCTAGAAAATTCAACCATAATGTTAAAACAGGGCTGAAACCGTTCAGTGAAGTTTACTCAGATGAATGAGTCCAGTACGGCTCTAAATCTCTAGCCAGACTTTTTTCCTCTGTTGTGCCCAAATGGTGGAATAAATAACCTAACTCCAGACAATCCGTCGAGTCCCTCTCTACTTTTAAGAGATATGTAAAGACTCATCTGTTCAAACTCTTTAGCACTTAAGCTGACCCTTCTCCTTTTTGTTCTCAGGGGTAGAATGAGTCAGAAGGTCTCAGACCCAGCTCTTAGTGAATTTTCAGCACTAATTACTGAATGTTTGAAGATTGAAGTATACTGTTGCAGTAGTTGATTGTAGTTAGTTGGTTAGATTTTTTTCTACATCATTTGAAAACAAAACAATAAAAACCTGCACTTAATGGCAGCACCTGTAGCCAAATAACTTGGAGCAGTTTTGTCGCACTAACTAGGTTTTTCCTTCTGTCTGAATTCTTGCTTGTGTTTTACGTCACTTTGGACAAAAACGTCTGCTAAATGAAACTGTAGAAAGCAACAGTAAATTAAAGTCAACTTTTATGTTAAATCAAACTGTATGGGGCCTTTTTGACAGTGAACACTGCAGTGTCTGCTGGAGTTAATGGATGCTGCTTTGTTGAGTTTCACCATTGTGTACAACAGATACAGTCTATCATGGCTTCCCGCATCTTTTGTCCTTGCTTTGACCTGCTCTTTTGGCACACAGACAGAGCCCCCCACCTCCAGACCATTACACACACGCACACACACTCACACACATGCATAAACTCTTGTATGCTGTCCAAACGACCCCCCTCGAGCCTTTGTCTGCACAGTGGACTGGGCCTCCGGTCTGGATTAGTCTGACATTTTTAAGAGAGTAAAATTTTATGGACATGCCTGAGGGATCGCACACGGGAAGAAAAGGCTGGTCGATTGTTAATTCACCTGCACTGTACCTCCTTATTTTTTTAGCTGTTTCACGACTTAAAAATGCATAAATCTGTTTGGCTCGTCTGTGTGTTAGATACACTACTCCTGGCTCAGTATACACTAACATAAATCAGTCTACTTAAGGTCTGATGTTTTTGTATCCAAGCTTTCATACATTGTTCCTGTAAAACGCTGCAAGGCTGCTTGCTCTGTACCCACGAGACGTCTTTTATGTGATTTGTATTCTCTTGACTTGTGCATGCGCCTATTTGTAATTGCACTTGCGATTGGCAGACACGTATGAGTGGAACTCTATTGAGCCGTACAACTTGAGCCTGCATAGTCCTTGCAAGGCTGTCTTTGTGCTGTTCATCTATTGCACGCTGCCCTTGACGATCAAATAAACATAGTAAGGTGGGGTGGGGGCTACTTCTGAAAGTGTGATTGGCGTCAAGACGGATAACAGCCCAGGCTATAATGAAACCCATAACAATAATCCATTTTTACAGAGACTGCCGTGCAGTTTTGAAATTGAAAAGAGAAGGAAAGGTGTAGCACAAGGTTAGACAGAGAGGTGAGGTGAGGTCCTGAAAAGAAAAGTCACAGAGAACCCAACAAAAATTTCGGGAGAATCTTGAATTAAAGAATATCGTGCAGCTGCAGTATTGAGAGATAACAGCATCATTTCAAAAAGAAGTTTGAGGACACAGCCAATGATACTAGGGCAGAAAGCAAAGCAAAGACGAGACACAACCGCATAATTAACACCGGCATACTGCAGCCAATTAAATATTTACAGAGGCACTTCCCTCCGACACCTTGATGATGAAGAGCGGCAGCCCAAGGATTATCAGATGCTGGGGGCTTCAATCCCAAGACAAGGGGTTGGGAGTGTGGGATTAAACATTAACCAGCACAGATATATCCCTTTCTCTTCCTCGTCTGATCCCATTAACTCTGGATGGCCCGAATCCAACCTCGTGTCCACCCCCCTCTCTTCTTCTTCTTCTTCCCCTCTCTACTCATTCAGCCGCTCTGTTCCCTATCCGTACAATCCCGACCCCCCTCCTGACTCCGGCACCACCTGTCAGGGAGGGAGCAACAGGAGAGCAGGAGGAGAGCGATGGTTGAGGAGTGAGAAACCACCTGGACGGCTCGTTCGCACTGCACAACAAGATGGATATGCAGGTCGCCTGCTTTCCACAATCTCTGCTGAGGCAAAATGGATGTCAGCAGGAGCCCACTTGACAGGAAATCTAAGAAATGTCACAGAAGTCATGGTGAATGAATTGTTTTGAGACCGTCTGGTAATGTCATTTTTCTTTCTGCTTGGACAGAAGATGCTTTTTCCTGTTAGAAGAATGTGGTTGAATGGCTAAAATGAATTGTACGTGACTGGGGTTTATTTGGCAATTAACTGTTCTTGCAAGCTCATTCTGGGACATGAAGAGGATTTGTTGGCTGCTTGTCATTCAATGTCATGTATTTATTTGGGCTCCTAAAATATTCTCACACACATTCAGCTGCTTAGGCTCGGCACAGACGATGGAGCTTGTGTGATTGCATCATGCAAAGGAGAAAGATCACAGACATCCTCCTCTCTGAACTCCACTGTGCACTCACAACAAACACACACTACATGGTTCTACATGCGTCAAAAGGCAACATAACACCAGGAGGCAGATGTAAACACACTGACCACAACTGCTTCTCCTATTGATGTGCAGTGAAAGCAGAAAGCTGAACAACTTCTGTTGATTCCACAACAAGAACTGCAAGGTGAGATTTCACCTGTTAACTCACAATCTTATGAAACCAAAACTCACCTGTCCCTCAATTGTCTCTTGATACTAGATGATAAGTGGTCAGTTTTCTGCAGAGTTACATGCTGCGTAAACATCAGAAAACTTTGCTTCTTCTCAAGGAAAAGGTCTCCATTAGGGGGCGATGTGGGGAAAATGTGTTGGGATATTTTTATATTAGGATCAGGATCTGGATTTGATCAGGATTGTTTTTCATTGTGTTTTTCGGACTGTTTTGTCCTGTAAACATTTTAAGACCATTTCTTTTTCTTATCCTGCATTTTGAACAATTCTTTCTGAACCAAGTCATGATTTCGATCTCATCATGAGTCCTCTAATAACATTATAAATAGATTGATTCAAACATGTCAGCTGTAAGAGCTGTTGAGTTTATGCAGAATGGTCAGAGCTTTAACTTTATACCAGTAAGGCAAGGAAAGGCAAGAGAAAATATATTACAGGCAGTCCCCAAGTTACGAACCAGTTCCGTTCCTACAATGCATCGTAACCCGAAATCCACTTAAGTCGGATTTTTGCCCCTAATATCCCCTTAATCTCTAAATTACTATCCAAATACATGTATTATACTTCATATTCATGAGAAAACAGGTCCTGCTTTCCTTTTTGTGTCCATGATGCGAAAGAGGTGAGGATATCAAGAAAACTATGGAGCACAAAGACAATCTACACTACAACGCGACCCGAGCCAAAGTGGACGATGCTTATGACCCTGTAGCACTGCATGACTGTGTATTCATACGCGTCAAAAACTAGTACGTGTTGTTGGAGCTTCTGGAGTTACAGAGTATCGTAACTTCAAAACCTTCTCTATTTTCTTACGTACGTATATTCATTGGTGTCGTAAAGTCAAAACAACTCAAGTCCAGAACCAGGACCTAAAAGAAAACAATTAAAATTCAGTTTAAAAGCAAATAAAAAAATAAGATACAATAAAACAAAAATAAAAATCACAAAAATAATTTGAAAAAAATCGCAAAAATAATTTGAAAAAAATAATAAAATTAATTAGAAAAAAATAAAATTCAAACAAAAATAAAAATCGCGAAAATAATAAAAAAAAAAAAAGAAAAAAAAAAAGATTTTAATCAATGAAGTAGCAGTGCTGAGTTACAGAGTTGTGCAGTTAAAATAAGATATTACAATAATTTATTAAAATACTCTAATAAAATGCAGCTTTAAACAAGTCAGTCTTTAACCTCGATTTATTTCCTCTGGCAGTTTGTTCCAGATATTTACCTATGCACATCCCAAATGTTTTTTTTAGTGAGACGCTACTTGATATTCTTTGGTTTTGTTCATGTACTTAAAAGACTTAAATAAACACATAATTTAGAACATGGTTTATCTCAGCACCTTGATAAATACACTAAGATAAAAGCTGGGAGCAGTTTGAAAATGGATTTTGGGGCCACAATTTGCCCCTGAGCCTGAATTTGATGCCTGCTTTGTAAAGTCTAGATGTTAAACCCTGGATGTGTGAAAACTTTGCATTATCAGATATTCTGTACAAACACTGGACTGTATAAACAACACATGTTGTCTCAGTGACATCACCCACTGGTTTCTGAAAAAAAGCACAATACAGCCCAACTGTGATGGTCGCCATATTGGAAGTACTGACTCCATTAACCTCTAATCTAGTTACTCTAGAAATGTGCCAAGAGGTGGAGCTGAGACAAGCCTCCTGGCAAACAGCTACAAAGCGCCCACTTGTCCATCAACTCAGCCCCGCCCCTAATGATGCATTATTATGCTTAATTGTGCATAATTAGCACCAGAATTGCTGGGTCATGAAAATGATCACCCTCCACAGCTGACAAAACTAAAGAAATGGGGAATGGAGACTGACATCACATGTATCGTACCCATTTGCAAACTCTGCTGTAAAAGTTTTTAAATGTGTGTTCACATGTTTTTCTTTTTTGAGAGGTTTTGGAGCCAGCCTCTGATGGGCTTTTAAGGAGCTGCAGGTCTTAGTTCCTCTGTGTCCTGAGTTTTCCTCCTTTGGTATTATTGGCAACAACAGCTGTAGTACGAGCCACGATCGATCTAAAAAGATGCCAAAACGATGAACATCTCCAAAAACAGAATATCACCCTGGAGTGTCTCACTTGGCCTCACCGAAGATATGACATCTGCCCTTCTTAATCGTACACATGCTGCATCTACAATCCCGCCTCTGGTTTCGCTGCTCACCCTCCCCTAATCCAGCATCCTTGCCTCCCCCCTCTCCTCTCCCCTCCACTTCCACCCACCCACTAATCCCTCTTCACACATCAATCAATAGAGCACTGCAGAGTGCACACAGCCATACAGTACTCAATGCAGCAGTTGTACAACTTCAATGGGCAGCCACAGACCTTTACCATCGAATCAAGCGTGGGAGAAAAGCCGAGTGTGCTGAAACCAGGGACGAGCCCCACTCGCGCTGTCTTTTACCCCCCATTTTCTCTGGACGGACGCCTAAACCCCTTAGCACTCTTGAAATCAATACAGTAGTTAAACTGTTACTTCCTTTCCCAGTGAGTACACACACACACGCACACGCCTCACACAAGACCCTGTAGACTCCCCTAAATACACCCTGCACACTGGTAATTTGACAGATTTGTGGGCAAGTGCTGTCACTGCTTTAAGAGGGAAGCTTTAAATACGGATTCTCACCGAGTAGCTCTGCATGGAACATCCTCCAACAACGACAGGCTTTATAAGCACGGCTGAGTTGTAAAGTCGTGTTTTAGTGTTGTATTATTGTAAAAGCACACAGTAAAGTACAATACACGGGTAGGGTGGGCTATTCCCAAGATACTGATGCCTCAGCATCATTGTGTTTGCTTTTCCATTTTTTACTAGACATGGTGATACAGTTCTTCTTTATGCTAAAGGCATTCTGTAGAGTTTTCTTAAAAAGTTTACTCGCCAAATTTTATTTGCATACAGTAGCTCCTGCCAAATACATTCCCGGGGTCCCACAAGTGCTGATTTAATTTCATTTCTAAGAGACGCTCTGCAAAGCCTTGTTGATGTTTAGTGAAGTGTATAGTCTGTATCTGTGTATACAATGTCAACATTCATCCGTTTCCATGCTTTCTGCTGGTTTATTCGCACATCTCTTGATGCTGCTTTGCCACTGAACTTAGGAAAATGTATACTCATTTAAGATGATGTAAAATATCTACTTATAGAAATCAAAATCTAACATTTCTCTCTGAGCAAATAAACATTCAAAGCTCCTCAGAAATACAGGTATCTGACTGACTGTGCTGGGCAATATATTCCTTGAGCCTTTTTTGTTACAAGCTTGAAAAGGTATGACTTCATTTTTCTCCCAGTATGACCACAATCATTTCGTAACCTTGGATATTGTTGACTGGGAGCAGCAAACCTGGAATGAAGAGCTGTCACTGCTGTCAGCTATTCTTTTGGGGAGGACAGATTTGCAAAAATCACATCACGTTGGAGTGAAAACCCAGATCTACATCATTTTCTGTCTTGACTTGATAACTGCAGTCAGTGCAGATGTGAGTCTGTGATGCGTCTATAGCACACGGCTGCAAAATTAGTAGTTCCATCAACCACTGCTTTTTTAAATAGCTGGTTGCGCAAAGGAACTATTGGCTGTACTTGGAACAGTTTTTTTTCCGTATTGAGGATATTCCTAGATGACTCATTTTAAAGGTGGTTGAACAGAAACTTAAATTGAGCTTGTCATTTAAAGATGAGAGAGAACTCAGAAAACATCAAAGTTAACAATTAATTAGACAAACACGGTAAAAGGGTTGCTGTACATTGTAGAGTAAATTGCTATTTAAAAAACTACAGTATCATTAATGTATCTTCGTTTTCAGTGTCAACACCAGTTTTCTTTTTCAGAATCCTTTGCTGTTTACAGTAATATACTGAACTGACGTTTCCAAGTAAGTTACTGCAATTATTACTGTAAAATACTGTTACGATAACAAAAAATTACAGAGTAGAGACAGATTGTTGCTGGGATAGGATTTTATCTTAATAGACCAAGTGTGATATGTCTATAAAAGGCAAGCTTTTTATTTAAACAAAGTTGGTTTGCTAAGCTAACATTAGCAGCTTGCCCATTAACATCCACTAGCCTGTATTTGTCATACACTAGCAGTAGAAAACAATGTGTTTGAGCAGGAAGAAACCTTATCTTAAAGTTTTTGGGGTTTTTTTTTTTTTTTTTTAACACATATGCAACATTTTCTTACTCAGTTTGATTTTCTTTCATTATGATTAGATAAATAAAAATCCAACTATTACCCAACACCCAAAATGAGATTCTATCCTAAAACTTAAGAGATAATATTCTGAATAATGGAAACATCTTAAATGCTATTAGAAATATTACGGTAGGGACGTATGATACCATACATATCATGGTTAAACACATTTTGAGAGTTGGGTTACCCAGGGCTTTAAAACTTATCAGACTTAGGTTGGATTTTTATTCAGTTACAGGAAAAAAAGCTTTTTGAAATGATACATTAAGACTGTATCGTTGGTTGAGTTGTTTATCCTTTAATCTAGAATCAAAACATTTAAGTTTTGCACAACATTGTTCTGCACTCTCAAAAAAAAAGAAGGCGTAAAAAAAAAAGAGAATCATAGGTGAAAAAGTCAAGTCTTCACATACCCTCTGTGTTTACATGTAGTCTTTCATCTGCTGTGAGACTGAACAAATATTTCCAGCCGTGCGGTTAAGCTTCCAGCACAGTGTTGAGGCTAACCCTATAGTTTACACTCAAGCCTCTAAGAGGCTACAATAAAAACAGCAATTACCGGGCGATAGTGACAGGAGACAAAGGAGTGTAATAGCATGGGAGCAGTTACTTTCGATAGGACCATTGGCTGTAAAGTGGAGTCTAAAAAGAATGAAGCATCAAAAAGTCAGCTGAGTGTTGGCCAGTGTTTGAAAAGGATGACCAGGCTATCGTCGCTGCCAGCGCTCATTTATGACACTTTTGAGGAGTAGGACTAATGAGAAAAACAGAGCTGGATGAGTGCCTCAGAATTACTGCCTCTGTTGCTAATCTGGACATTAACTTACAGTGAAAGTGCTGCAATCTGGCAGTTTCCATCAAAGACGGAAGATTGATGTGCTGAGACTACATTCAGTCAATTTCCAAAATCTCAATGTGGAGCTGAATAAAAGATCTCATTTGGCTTTTGTTTGGACTTTTTTTTGCATGCATAAGCCTACAGAGCACCACCACTGACTTAGCTTATTAATTCCCCCCCCACCACCACTCATTTCTGACTGATAATGACATCTTTCTGTGGGAATATGCAAAATGTGTAATATACTCAAACAGAGTAATAAGACCATTTATAGTGATGAGTGAATGGAGCGCAATTAGTCGCTGTCTGAAGCCGCCAAAGTAATGAGCAATCTAAAATAAGTCATTCTTTGTCTGGGCCTCTTTTGCAAACAGCAAAACAAGAGGGAGGAACATTTTGTCTACAGGGGAGCGTCAACATTTTCACATCAACACACTCATCTCAATAAAAAAGCACAAATCACAGAGGGTGCTGCTGGAGTGTGCTGGTTCAGAGCACACGTGTGTGTCCATGAATTCATGCATGCATGTGGGTGTGTGTACTACCATGCATGTTAGAGCGCACATTTTGAAAGTGTGTGTGGAATGTTTGTATGTGTATGTGTGTGTGGGCTGATGTGTTACTTGGAACCACTGGGCTGTTTGTCCAGAGTTTTTTACCAGTACCACAGGGGCTGGTAAGAGAGTGAGGATGAAAGGAGGAGATCTAGGTAGGGAGGGAAGGATGGAGGCTCAGAGGGGGGAGCAGAGAAGGAGATGGAAGAGAGTTGGGGGTAGGAGTAGGGGTGGAGAAGGTGAGGGCCGGAGCCCAGGGGTAAGGTGCTGTCAGGATAATTCACAGCGGCAGCACTTGCTGCAGAGAACAAAACAGAGCTACCTGAGGGAACAGAAATCAGCTAACACCTGCTTAGGAGGGAGCTCCTGAGGGAAGGCATTGGAGAAGGAGGTAAAAAAAAGAGGAGGGAGGTATGCTGCAGTGCACTAAGACGCTGGCAAGTACAGATGAAGTGTGTGAGAAAATGAAGCTGCATATGTGTATTTGCAAACGTGTGTAAATCTGTTTGCTGCGTGCCTGTTTGTGAGTCTGCGTGTGCATGCATGTGTGGCTGTTTCCGTGCATGTGTTTGCACACTTCCGTCTGTTTGTGTGCAGTCGGATTCCGCCTGGCTGTGCCCACAGCCATGCTTACAGCTGTGGATGGGGCTCATTTGCATTTTGAATCGCAGCAGCTCTTGCCATTGTTGCACCACCGCTGTGACTCGGCACTGCTAGCTCCTGCACACATGGCCGCCGTGCCAGTTATGTTTGGCTGCAGCTGTGTTGGAGAGCCTGTGGCTGGGAGTCAAACCGCCACCACAGGCTCTGGCTGTGGTCTGAAAGTTGAGGGGGAGTTTGGTTGAGGTCATTTTTCCCTTTGTGAATACCTGGTGTTCTCTCATTCAACAAATCCTGGAGCTCCATTTTCTTTCCCTCCCTGGGCCCTCTCCCTCACACCAGATGGCAACAGGATGACACCCTGGCTGGCTTTGGGCACCACTGGCATGCTGCCACTGCTCAATTGCAGAAAAGCCCCTTTTCCATTCCCCTGACAGCGTGATAGCCTTGCTCTCACGCTCCCTTGTTGCTCTCTTCATCTTGTCGAGAAGAGATGAAGTTAGAAATACACAGACTTTGAACACTTTTCACTGGCCCAGCCCTCCTCGCAGCCCGGGTGATGACATGCTTTTGGTATTTCTTTGGAGAGGCTGGTGCATTAGAAAAGAGCAATCGATGGAAGGCCCATTTAATCTTTACAGCTGAGCAGAGCTGAGAGGGGTCTCTTGTATGACATGCAGAAAAAAAAATACGGAGAATGCAGGAAGGAGAGATGAGGAGAGAGGTAAAGGTGAATTAATGTGTCATGGTCTGTTTGAGGAGGAAACAAGCATGCAGCCTGTTACTCCGGGCTAAGCTAAGCTGTGCGTTTATGTCAGCCCTGGTGGACCGAGCCACTGATGAATCTGCTGGCTCATGTTACTGATGAAGCTGTTTCACCAAAGCCGGAGGCAATGGAGGAATATGAGGAAATCAGGGGCATAACTAAAACTGTGACAGAAGTAAAGTGTAATTAAATACATCGCCATTGGCTAATTTGCCTTTCATTTATCTTGACACATCAGTTCCTTGTGTGTTTTCTCATTGTGTTTCCTTGCTGAAAGGATTGTATAACTCTTATTGAGGAGGCTATTAATCTTTCAGTGTGCTGTTACAAACATAAACAAATTCCTAAGTCACCATAAGTTATTAAGGGGCCGTCTACTCGGAGCTGTTTGAATTGGATTAATGCTCCTTCATGTGGAGCACTGAAAATGATCTCTGGCTCTGCTCTCCCTCATGTGTGAATGAGCTGCAAAAACAATTTTACAACACTGCCACAAGCCCACAAGCACACACGAGCAGGGGGGAGACTGCAGACATTCTCATGCATATGTATGTGCACCTAAAACATGCAAAAGCAGGTATTTCATAAGTATACACAAACATTGCACTTGCTTTCACCTTCACATTTGTAGCTACTAAAAAAAAAAGAAATAAAAAAACAGCATAATCTGTCATTTTTCAAATTTCTGACACTTCTACAAAACATTACAATGGAGGGAAAGAAGGAAGGAGCATCAAGACTACAACAAGTAAATTGAAGTATTAATAATAAAACAAGCTGAGCTGCAGAGATGTATTGCAAATGTCAAAGAAAGAAAAAAAATGAATATGCATAACCATGAGTCTCGCTCAAGGGAAAACTTATTTGAAGCTGTAAGAAAGTTTTCCTTCAAAGCAGTAACTGCCGACAAACTGAAGGAGTACTTGTCTTTTAAACTGCATGGTTATGTGACTTAACAGGTTTTACAAACAAGTCGTAGTGTAGCACACCTACGCGTATCAGACACCATCTTTAATTAACACATCATTTATTATTTCCACTCAGCAAGTCAACATGTTTTAACCGCATCCGTTTTCACATATCATTCCTAACCTTTTTATGAGCTGCTTCATTATCTTTTCTCACTTTGTGCCGCAGTGCCACCGACTTCATCTGAAATGACCCGACAAAACATTAACCGGATGTTTGTTCTCTACGTTTGCACAGGAGTCTGGAGCAAAGGATTAATATCATCCCCCGGAGATGCAAGTTAACCTCCACCAAGACACGCTCATATCTGACTCCGAAAATCCAGCGCCTGATTGAACAAACTGTTTGAACAAAGAGGAGATGTTAGAGATGATTAGGTGGGAAAATTCTTCCACAGATTCTTTTATTCTCTTCCATAATTTATCATTAATCTGTGAGTTTTCTGCATGTTCCAGGAATTATTTAGCATATATTTTGGAGGTTCGTTACTTCCTAGAGGTCCCACTTTTCTGCAACCTGCCTGATCTCTTCAGAGCTACTTATTTTTCATGTGGTTCCAAGAATTTTACTGCTGGAGTGCTACAGCCACTAAGATTCCTGAAACCTGCTTTGCATTTTGTTCTACAAAGCTGTAGCTGCCTGCTGAGGAAAGTGATATCTTCAGCATGGCCTAATCCAGTCTACACTGCATTTCTACTCTCAGTTTTTGGACTGAAACCAAAACTTAAGATTTTTTTTTTTTTTGTTTAATACAGTCGAAGCAAAAGATCCCTGCTAAGCAATCCATGCAATGTCGCATCATAATTCCAGCAGTAGAAAACATCAAACTGCAAAATGGACAGGGTGTGTATTTAACTCCATTAATAATGTATTTTCCTTGAGGAAGAGGAACATGTTGAAAAAATAATCTGGCAGGAAGATGATGGGATAAAAAGGGGGATAGGGATGTTAAAGCAACAGCTCATTCCTGTTTTTTTTTTTTGTTTTTTTTAATTTAGAGAAAAAAAAAATTGTGGCCTTTAAACCTCTAACATATGATCCAGTTCCTTTAAAATGGGCAGTTTAAGTCCTTTCATACTGCAAGAATTAGAAAAAGTATACAAATCTTAATTTATTTGGATCTTTTCTTACTCTGTACCCTCATATTTCTTTAAAGGCTTCTGTACAGATGAGTAAATTACATACTGTAGCTCTCTAGTGCTCTGTGTCTGGCTATAATGTTTACATGTTTGCCACAAAGCTACAGAGTGTTTGCATGAGTTTCAAAGCTAACATAAAGAAGCTCTAGGTACATATGGGTATGCATAGAAATGTCAAACAAGCATATGTATTTCAATATGTCGTTGACTTATCGTTAAAACTGTATTTCCTCTTATGGTGAAAGAGTCAGAAGTGGATGCAATACAAGCTACACTTGGAATTATAAATGTTCCCAAGATGACTTTCATTATAAAACTACAAACAAGAAATCACAAGAAATACATGTTTCATGAACTGTTTTTGTCTCCCAGAACTTCTAAAGTTTTTTTATTTATTTATTCATTTATTTATTTCAGATTTCTAGTCTTTACAGATAGGGACCAAACGCTGTGGTACCACCGGAAATCATGGGAGCAGTGTTGAGCAGTAGCCAACAGTTAAATCCAATTTCTCAAAAGAAAACAAAGAAGAATGGCATGACATTCCCATAAAATTTGTTTGTGAGAGTTTGTTAAAAAAATATATAGACATACATATTTTGTAACCACACCCAACCAGAGCACAGTGACAGAAAACTACAACAGAACAGCTGAGCTGAGATCAGACAGAAAATGAATGATGGTTGGACGGTATTAAGGAAAAATGGAGGCCATTGTGGGTTATTCTGACTGACCAGCAGCAAAGACACGCACGCTTAGCTAGCTAGCTTACTAGCTTACTGTGGTATTTTTTGGGAAATGGGAGTCAAGAGTTACACTCTGTGACTTCTTATCAGTCTATTTATGTTATTGTAGCTAGTTAAATGCTAATGTTACCAACTCTCTGCTGTTAGGGTTGCCAACTTTGAGGCAGAGAGATACGGGACCGGGGGGGGGGTAGTCTCAGTCTCTCGCTACCGTACAGTCTATGCTCGCTACACAGTACAGTGTGCACGCCCTGGGACTGGGTCACACGACAGTTAGCACGGCCATGGCAGGCAGCCAGACACACAATGCATGGCGCACAGAGAGAAAAAAATAAATGCACCTTACCTTTACCTCTGAGGCCAGGACAAACAACGTCCCATACAGGACGCGCCTCTTTTGGCTCAAATACGGGACATCCCGGCTAATACGGGACGGTTGGCAACCCTATCTGCTGTATCTGCTCACAGCCTCAGAACAATATTTGTATAACGTTAGCCGCACTGCTTTTCTGTAGCATGCAGCTTGAAAACACAAACATAAACCCAACTGACGAAAAAAAGCATTGACTACTTAACTGTCTTGATGCCTTCAGACACAGCACAGAACAACTGTTATGTCTACTTGTCATTAAATGTATGATTTCTGTGACAATTAAGGTTTGTATTTAGTCTAAATAAAAGTATTTTACCAACTATGTAGCTAGATTTGTTTAGCTAGCTTGATTAGCTGACCAACTAACGCTAGCCAAATAGAAATGACTGGCATACATTTATCTTTTTGTATTTCAAATTAATTTGATTTATTTAAGAAGCAGAGTAAAGTTTTAAGACATCTATCTCTCACAGTTGCAGAGTAAGTTAGTGTAGCACTTGTCACCATTATTTTATCCGTCTCTTCCCCCTAATTCTTCCTCCATCCTTTCAATCCCCATCCTGACCTCACCTGTCTCCTCTCCTCTCTCCTCCTGCCATCATCTTTCAGCTTTCCCCCTCCACCGTCCTCCATACCTCCCTCTTTTCTTATCTTCTCACCTCCTTGCTCATCTCCTCTCGCCTGCAATGCCACAGCTGATCTTCTCCACCCTCTAATTCAGCAGCTTATCTGAGCATACAAGTTCCACAAAGCTGCATGATCCCTGTCACCTCGCGGCCCTCGTGGGAATCATGAGTCAGTGCTGCAGATAGATGACAGGGTAAGGGCTGGATGGAGGGGGGAGGGTGTGAGGTTGAGGGGGAAGTGCCGTGGAGAAATAGAGAGAATATACAAGGATGGGGGAGAAAAAGATGCAATGAAGTGCAGAATAGGGAGCAAAGATAATATAAATCTGAGGGATCACAAACAAAATAACAGCTGTGAGATGGAGAGACAAAAGAATCCTGTAAGATGAGCAGGATAAATCCATCCGCCCGCTGAGTTTTCAGGTTCAAGACCTTTGCTGCATTTAATCGGCTCTCATATACTTCCTGTCACATATCGCTGCAGATTATGTCAGAAAAAAGCGCAAAGTATTTTAAAGGCAATCAAGGGAGAAACAAAGCCAGCGTAGGTAATGGATTCAAATTAAAAAAACATCACGAGAAAGTGAGTGAAAGACACAACTCCCCTGATAAAGACAGAGACAGACATTGTTAGAGATTTAGTACAGATGTGTCACACAAATCCTGATCTTTAGTCAGAGTCTGACAGGCACAAAGAACATCTCGCTGCCACACAGAGCCCCCCTGTGAGCCCCCTCCTCCTCCTCCTCTTCCTCATCATCTCCCCTCTCCTCAAGCTTCTCTCAGTGTTATCATTTCCTCTCTGCCTCGTTTCTCCCTTTTGCTTCACTCCATTCCTCCTGTTTTTTTTCTCTTTAGCTCTGCCTCATCTCTCTCTTCTGCTGCTCTCTCCAAGCACATCAACCTTTTTGACTCTATTTTCAAAGTCCCACTCATTCCTTCCGCTCACCCTCTCCTTTCACTACTTTTCCACATTCTTTTGAGAGAAATGTGCCATTAAAATGCTTCAAAAAGCGTTTCTGCTGCCCCGTCCGCTCCTGCCCTCTCAGTCCCCTCTCATTCCCACCCTGTCTCTTTCTCTCGCTGTGTGTCACTCTCCTGGTGGATTTTTGCTCCTCGTCTCTCTCTGCTAATGAAGTTTGGGCACTTTGCAGCCACAGATGGTGCAGCAGGCAGCCGCTGGCGGCGGGACCAAGCTTAAAAAATGGGAAAAAAAGAGACGGAAGAGGAGCTGCAGCCAAAGACTGTCTGCCACCAACTCTTTTAAGAGCCAGTCGAAGCCAACACACCTAAACCTCACCTCTTCCACGTCCTTGTGGACTGAGGATACTGCCAACAGTCGCACACACATCACCTACTCGTCTTTTAAAGTATTTGACTTCTTTCTTAGTGTCTCTCTGGTTAATTGCAAAAAGTTGCTCCTACCTGGCAAGCCAAAAAAACTCTTTAACCAAAGAGAGCCTCAGGCAGGGAAACCGTCAGCAAAGTTATGTTTCAATTGCCAACTCTCCAACCAGCACTGCCCTCATCTTTTTGTTTCATTCTTTATTTCTATTTAATTCTCACACCTCGCAGAATTTCATGGTTAATTAAATCCGCCCTTGGTTTCAGAACACTTAAAAAAAGCACCAAGAGTGGGTGAAGGCACTCATTATGGATGTCTACAAAAGGTGACGGAGGCGAGGAAACAAGGTTCGCAGAAAAGAAACTCTCAGTGATGAACCGTTCAAGGTCTTCATGAAACTCTGCTAAATTAAAATATCAACAGAGTGTCTGCAGGATTCCATTTCTGTGGGTTTGTCCTTTATATCTATCATGGCAGGGGGGATCAGGCTTTCTGTGATATAGTTGGAATTAAACCTGCATCAGTCGACCGCCTCGAGGGGTGGCAAGGTAAATGTGGGTCACAAGATGATCTGAAGCAGGAGTTCCCAAAGTGTAGTGCACGAGCTGCCGCTAGGAGGTGCACGACGTAAGCGGAATGGCAGCTGAGTACCATTATTTATTGATATTGTATCAATAAATAAGTACATAAATAATTAGATAAATTATTGAAACACTTTTAACGGGGGTTAACAGTTTGAATATTTAATGCTGAATTTTCATTACATGGTAATGACTGCTATTCATCGCTTGACGACCACACTTGACTTTAAAATATTGTTATGGTCATTATTATGTTATTATTTTTATATTACTTACTGTTATTCTCCCCACAGTTTCTAATGTGAGGGATCATTAGGCCTGTTATTGCACATTCTGTTCTGTGTTAACAGTATAACCTGTTTCATTAAACTTGATACCGTATGGAGGGATTATCAGTCTACATCGTAAAGATGCGCATGCATCTTTACCGCGCAAGCAGTGTCTAGCGAGTTAGCATTTTTTAAACACTAAATTCAACCTATCTGCATAAAAATGTACAGTTATGTGGTCAGTTTTTAGAAACAATTCTATAACACAGAGGCAACATCCATCAAGTTTTGACCATCACAGAGCAACCAGTGTTTTGGAGTTAACAGCGACCTGACTGGTGACTCTCAACTGACAGCATCAGAGATTAACACTATTTAACAACAGGGTCACACTTTACACTGAAACACCAGAGATGTCTGTGGGTGAACAGTAAAATGTGCTGTCTTTATCTGATTTGGTGCAGTTCTCTGGACGTAGTTTTCTGATTCTTTTATAATGAACCGGGTCTCAGACTCAGCAGTCTGTGTGCTCTTTTTGGTTTGGGAGGGTTTCTGATTTAATTGACACACGTTTACGTTCTGGTCTGTCACAGTCAGGTAAGTGTCCTTGGATAATGCAGTCATGAGCATCAAGTCACAGTTGTGTGTTTAACTTGCTCTGTGGGTACACGCTGGATTTCTCCACTAAAAACATCTGTCCACCTAATATCTGTCCACTCACTGTTATTTCACAAAGCTAGGAGCCGTTTACCATCCGTAGATGTGCTGATATTTAGTTTGAAAATTTGTTTTTAGGTGGTTAACTCCTCCACGTCAGCTGACAAACCGTTATACTGCACAGTGCCTCTGCACCCAAGATGCGTGTGCATTCGGCGATGTTGATAAACAAATAATCCCTCTTTATGTGGCTATAAAGACTAAGCCTTTTCTTTTTTTATGTTTCAGGCATTGGGGGCACGTCAGCTAAGTCGGGAGGTAAGAGGGGGTGCACGGCCTGAACAGCTGATCTAAAAGATCAAAAAGTGAACAGGGCAAAGTTAACACGATAGCGTTATGTATGTTTTAAAGTAGACTCACGCCTTTAGGGCCAATCTAATATGAAATAACATTGCGATGATGTAACAAAAAAATTAAAATAAATAAATAATAACAATAACAAACATAATTGCAAGAACCAGGACTTAACACATTTGCGCAGGAGTGGCTTAGACAGTATGACTAACCATTAAAAGCATCAAAATTGTGCAGGAGGAGCCAAAAAAAAGAGCTTGCTTGTCTAGTTGAGCTCCTAAGAAGAAACATATGATGACGTAAATGTGGTACAGAAAAGCGAAAGACATGACACAAAAAAGAAAAACATGGATGAAAAAAAAAATAAATAAAAAAGAAGTATTATAGTGTTGAAAAGTGACAGAAAGTACGGAGACTGTAGATGGATAAATAGAATATTAGAATGAATGGCAACAACTAGACAGTTTGTATCTTCAGTAACTTGGAGCTCATGGACTTTCCAGTGTGACTAACACTTTTCCAGCCGGGAGGTCCTCTGATTCTAATAGAAAATAAGTGGATTAGCATTTCCACCAGGACCTCTTCTGTTTCCTTTAATTACTGTGGACTTGTGGCATAGACTAAGACAGCATCCCTCTGAGGACACCGCAGGGTTATGGCAAGAAGAGTTGCCACCTTTTTCTTAATTCTACCACATTTGTTAAATATCTGAAAGGACTGTATTTTCTTTGTGTGAGAAGTCATTCTTTGTGCTTTTTGCACTTTGATTGTTTCTCTGGTAGATATTAAAGTTACTTGCTTGAAATTGCACATCAAAATCTCATAGAAACATGGAGAGTTGTGTGTCTTATGAGTACATGTAGTTAGTGACTTAACAGGTAGAATTATAGAGGCATGAAAAGGACCTGTAAGCGAACACTTTGAGTGTTTTACTTCTTCATAACTTTCTTATATGTAACCCCAGGCAGAGGAATAAATCGGAAAACAAACCCACAACTGTCTTTACTTTTCATAAAATCAACACAGGCTCAGGGCTATCATATAGATCAGGGGTGTCAAAACTTTTTTCAAATTGTATTTTGTGATTACATCCAGGGGCCAGGGGCTCTCACTGACATATTTATGAAAGTAACATATAAATGCTCTGTTTAATAACTAGACAAGTGGTCAGTTTTCTGCAGTGTTACATGCTGCCCAAACATCAGCTAACTCTGCTTCTTCTCGAGGACAACGTTCTGCATTAGGAGGCAAATGAGGAAAACATGTCAGGATTAGGATTGGGATATTAGCGTAATGTTTTGTAGACTATTTTGACCTGCGGACAGCATTTGAGAATGTTAGGGCAAATTTAAAGGCTAAACATATAGATATCCATTTCATATGATATTTGTGCGATTTTAGTTGAGGGGAGATCTAGAGCCAGACCTACAGCAGGCTTGTTTTCAGAAAAGGTGCTTGTGAGAGAGGTCAGAGGGGAGTTTCTTAGCAGCAAAAAACAATACTCAAAACCTTTGCCAAAAACGTTTTACCCTGATAGGAGAGTACAGGAAATCTCATGGTGTGACCAGTGAGCCAAACTATCCCCATAGTGACGAGCTGGCAAAAACAGACACATGATGAAATCACTGAAACCTTCCATGAGGATACATGTTCGAAGCTGAGGAGGGGGAGTCTGTCCGTCCATCTACCATGAATGCTCTGTTTCGAGCTGTGTGACTTCAATAAAACCCACAAAGGCTGCCAAGTTGATTTTGTCGTCTCATCGTTCATATATGTGTGTTTGCATTTGGAAAATCCCTTACAAGAACTTAACAATTTTTCTGCTCCATTTTATAAATTTGTAACTAATCTTGAGACCTTTAATGTGTCTTTTGAAGTCTGGATGTTTATAAAGGGCATTTTTTGATTTGATTTGATTTATTTCGGTCAATTTAACAGTGGAAAATAGATACTGAAAGTAAAAAAATAAATAAATACAGAGGCAAAAACAAACAGAAAATGATCGAGTCGTCAAAAAAACAGTCAAAACCACATTTTGACATCATGACAAACACATTCATTCAAACATGTCAGCTGTTCTGGAGTTTTTGGAGCAGAGCTTTAGCTTCACACAGGTAGCTGATGTTTAGTCCAAATATAGAATGGTGAGATGTGACTAGATATACTTTGGTTTTATTTGTGCATATGATATAAAATGCAAATATAGACACAATTTAAGCCAATGTTGCTTCGTTTTAAGAGATAAAAGTAAAAACCTCAACAAACCCCTGATTTAAATAATTTGCCTACTCAGCTGGAGAGAAGCCCCATAGCAGCAAAGTGACGCAGAGGATCGTCTGATCACACACACCTTACCAAATCAATCCGCAAAGAGGAGAACAAAAACGTTTGTCTCCATGTTGGCCGATGCTGAGTTGGGAAATGATGACAGTTACTGGGCACAGATGTGAGAGCAGCCTGAGGAGTTATTGGGCCTCAACCGTCTCTGGGATAAAGTGGAGCAACATCCTGTCCAATATTCAGAACTTCACTTTTTAAGGGGAAAGTTGGAAAAATTACTATTTAAAAAGGTGGTTGTGTATTAACTATAATGTTCTTTTAAAGACATATTCTCAAACTGGGCTCAGGTGTATTTGCCTGATAATATTTGGTTGTCCATTCTTCAGTGTCCGCTCTAACACCACACTGTAAATAGGGGACATCAGAGACAGAACTGTGTACTCTGAGTATCTTGTGTGGGCGTCCCCATATGTCAGCACATCCTGAGGTAGCTCTGAATGATTTATGAATAGTGGGAGATTTTACATGCACTACTCCACACTTTTCTATGTAACCTCTGTAGAAAGCTATGTATAGCACCAGTGGGTGTATAGGTTAATTGTGCTAACTCAAGGGCATCCCAGCTGTGCAGCCCTGGAGGGTTCTACAACTTTACATTTTAAGGCCAAGTTATCCTTCCCCTCCAAAGCCCTCCTACCTCCCTTCCTCTAATTTTCCCACTCTTTTTTTCTTCTTCTTGCTCTCCCTTTCTCTCCCCTCTGCAAACAAACTGCCTCGTCATCATCACCATCTCCCCTGACAACGCTGGTTGCTTTCTCTGCCCCAGGTGAAAGCTGTTCTCCCACGCAGAGGTCACAAGTTCAAGTTCTCGATCTGCTCCCAAACTTTTTGGGAAAGTGGGCAACATCACCTTGCTGTGCTTTTGTACTACTGACATTTTAGACAAAGTACTTCTGATAGAAAATGAGGAGGGAAAAAAAAAGAGTAGACTCAGGGGTTTTCTGGATGTGCAGAGAGAACACACAGAGAGCTGATGTCGGCTTGATGTTGTGTCCGTCCTCTCTGGTGATACATGATTTCCTGTAGGGCTGCTGCACTCTTTACTATCTCACACCTCTTATAGAGGGTTACTGGTTCAGCGTTTTATACTGAATTATTAACAGACATGTTATATAATAATCTGTTCAGTATTTTTCTTATATAATATGTTTTACACCTCTTTGAAGAGAACATGGTGTTAATATTGCTGCAACCTTCAATCATTTTCAGCACGGCAAAAACAAAGCAGTGGGAGGTTTGGACAAAAGTTAGGCAGGAGTTACTGAATTACCGAACGTAACTGATCAAATTTTAAATCACAGAAACAAAAGCTAATCAGGTAAAGTTGACTTCAGGTTAGTCTCCAGGCTCCAGCCATATTCCTCCCACTTTATCATTATAAAAAGCAGTAGAAAAACTTCAGACACTTTTTAACCGTTTATTTTCACGTGAACTTGCTAAAATTTGTTGTGCAAGTAACAGGATGCCCTCATAGGATTGACACTAAATCTATTTATTTCCCTACATTTTCTCATGAATTTGACTTTTTATCTCATAATGTTGTCATCAAATCTCATGATTTGGACATTTTATATCATAATTTAGATTTTTGATGTCATTATTCCAATATTTTATTTTTTCAATTTTAATACTTTAAATCACAATTAGACATTTATCTCAATATTGTAGTGTTATGTCATTTTTTTTGATATTTTATATAAGAACTTTTCATTTTAGTTTGAAAAATATTTTATAATCCTGACTAATATTTAACCATCTTTCTTTTGATATTGCAGTTTATCTAAAATCTATGATTTTTATCACATAATGTTGACAGTTAATCCCATTATCTAAAATTCTAATTAAAAATAATGACAACACAATCAAAAAATGGAAATTCATGCTGATTTTATTATGTAATGTAAAAGCTTTTTCTAATATTTTTTGACATTTTATCTGGAAATTTTAATTTATTTTCTTATTTTTGTCATTTTATCCGATAGTTTTGATGTTTCATAATTGTGATTTTTTTTTACCCCTAATCTTGACTCCATATCAAAAAATGATCTCATCATTTTTTCATGATTTTGAATACATATATATATATATATATATATATATATATATATATATATATATATATATATATATATATATATATATATATATATATATATATATATATATATATATATATATATATATTTTTTACCTTTATTCAATCTCAATCTCACTGTTTATCTCAACATTTGCACTCTGTGTCACATGATTTTGACTCAATTTCACAAAGTTTGTTATAAGTTTGCCTATGTCTTGTAATCTTGTAATTTTGACATCTAATCCCATGATCTGACCTCCTTGCTCATTGCCATATCTTAAAGTTTGGGATTGCAAAGCCTGACCCCAGTAAAGCCTTTTTTTTTATTTTATCTTATTTTATTTTTTTGTGACTGTGCTGTCTAAGTCTTATGACTTGACACCCCTAAATCCTCCACACCGGCCCTTTAAAGGGCAAAGGGTTTAGCAGATCTCCAACCAGTTTACAAATCTGTGACACCTCAGGATATCACTGCTCATATTTTAACTGAGCTAAAATCACCTTCATCCAGTCATTGGTGCTGAAGACGCCTGCATGTCTTTTCTCAGATTCTAATAAAAACATCACCCTCGTCCTTCGCTCATGTCCCTCCCACTTCCTCTTTCCCTAAGGAACAAATAAACCACTAAACAACTTTGCTCCAATTTTTTTCCCTCCTCTAATTCATCTCTCATCATTGCTCTGTTCTCCCCTTGTTCTCTCCTTCTCGTCGTTCCCTGAGGTTGACGGCTGTGCGGGGGAAACTGACAGCCATCATTGCATCGTTTGTCGGCTGTGCTGCTAATCTGCATGGCGTTAATAATTGATTGAAGCCTCCAACCACAGATCTCTGATGGACTTTCTCCCCGCCCTGCATCTCTCTGCCTCTCTAAGTGTACTCCTACTTCACTTCCCCCGTGCTCTCAAAATGCATTTTTCGAGCATCTCTCCTCTTTCTCTCTTGATGAGTCTGCTGAAGCATCCTGAGTCTTTTTCCCTCACTCTCAGTCTCTCTCACACACACACACACAAACACACCGTGGGCTCTCCTCTCCCTCACTGTAAAACCTTTACATCTCAGTCTCAGCTTTCCATCCACCTGTTCACTTTTTGCGATGAGCCTTTTTTAAGTTGTTCAGCTGTCTGCGCCGTGCGAGGTGGCTTTTTGTATCCCTCCTCCAACAAACAACGAATGAACAATGCTGTGTCAAAGGCTCGCCACCTGTCCTACTGTAGGCAGCAACACGTTACACACACACATACACAGAGGCACACACTCACACACACACAAGCACACACGCAATTTTTAACTTGACAACATAATCCTGCCATGCTGCTGTCTGTGATTTATGAGACCCAGTTAAAAGGATGTGAGGGTTCTCTCTTCCTTTCACCTCTCCCTCCTTCCCTCGCTATCTCTCGCTTCTTTTATATCTCTGAACAGCATGTGTGTGTGTGTGCGTGTGTGTGTGTGTGTGAGATTGTATGATGTAAAAAGAGGGGGCTGCATCTATATAAGATGCAGGGCGAATCAAGTCACCAGCATCCCCCCTGTGATTTCTAACCACACGGTCTTGCACTGGAGCTCTGCAGTGCTCATCACTCACCTTCCCTGTATACACACACACGCACGCACACACATACACACACACACCAGCAACACCAATGCATGCAGTGCCATAAAAGCACACATTAACCGTAAGATGGGATAAAACACACACACACGTAAACAAGCACACACATTTCTCGTTACGCCGGTCTGATTCCAGCACTCTGAGGTCGCCTCATATGGATTTAGTTTGGATTACCCACCAGGTGAGCCAGGAAACAGCCGCAGGGTTCCAGATCCTCGGCAGACCTGAGGGCCTCAGGTTCAGCTTGGCAATTATTTTCTGGATGAGCTGCAAATAATATTCAAATCAGCCTTAAGGTGCTCATTCCAGATTTGTTTTCTTTGTTTGTCATTTTTTTCAGCCCTATTTTGACCTTTCAATGTCACCTTAAATCTTTTGCATTTTTTCAAAATTTAAATTAAAGTTTATGCTTATTATGCCTTCTTCTTTTCTCTTCATGTATAGTAGATCTAAAAAGAATTTGCAAAGAGGCTCCAGCATGTTAATTCTTTTCCCGACCATTCAGCGCTTCTTCAGCGTAGCCTTTCTATCTCTAAATAATAAACTATACTTTGACTTTGATTCATTATATTCTAAATAAAATCAGTTTTCAGGTGTAAAGTAATATGATGGTCCTCATGTTTAAGATTTTCAGTTTTTGATATGAGATGATTTACTTCTTCCTCTCCATGGCACAGAAAAGTAAGAACTTGTGTTTGGTAGATTATTTCCTTGTTGAAACAATGCTTCTTGGCAATAAATCTTTTTTCCATTGGAAAGCCTCTTCATTTCCATTTTAAATTGTGCCATATGTGAAAGTGTTCCAAGGGATGGAAATGCAAAAATTCCCAGTAAATTTCCCCAGAATCTTGTGCCGTGGGCTTCATGCACAGTGCATTTACGGAGTGTGGCCTCAGTAGTGCTGCAGTCAGCTTAGTGCTGCTGAGTGGTCAAGGAATAGCATAGATATTAAAGTAAACTTGCATTAAACCAGGTTGCTTTAGCCTAAATTATGCTAAATTATACTTACCCTAACTATATAAGTTCCTCATTATAAATTCACAGTATACTCCCTTAAATCCAGTATTTATTAACCATAAATTCCCTGTTTCCAGCTGAAAATTCCTGAAATTTTGAACCCTAGTACAGAAGTTTTGAAGTAAGCAGCAGAGCTGAGTGTTGGGGATTGCACCCATGAAAAATTTGCTAAATCTTTTCTGTCAATGCCAAACAGCTTATTTTTACAATTTGTGCCTCATCTCATAAATGAAATAAAAACACAACATTTTTCCATCCTTTAAATATTCTGGTTAGTTATCATTCTGTCTTCAAACAGTTATTGTCTTTGTTATTTAGTGAAAGAAATGAACATTGCTCTCCACACAGTGTTGTTATTTGATGAATCAGACTAAATGGTCAACTGTCAGAGGAAGTTGACATGTGTGCTGCTCCAAGTCAACCAATCCCCAAGTCATGGTTGGAAACCTATATGCAACTTGCATACCTACACTTATACATGCACCTGCATACATAAATATGTACATGCATAATGGAACTATGAAACTTACGTGTCCATGTACAAACAATTGAAAAAAATCTTACAATATTCTATATTAATCAAAAACTTTATCTTTCAATTTTGTTTTTAAAAGGACAATGTGAGCCACCAGGAGCCTATGATGCCTCCAGAGGGCTGTGACTCCAAGCATCACAGGAGCACCAACTCTCTCTGCCAACCTGGCTTTTCAGAGGTAAAGATGCACTGCAAACTATAGTTGTTGGGCTTCATTGGACTAATCTGACCAGAAGCAAGTCATACAAGGCCTCTGTGTTACTTAGTTGAGTTTGGTTATTTAAAAGGACAATGTGCACTTTCATTAAATGTTTGCTACAAACCAGGGGTGCCCAAATTCTTTTCAGTGAAGGGCCAAAGACGCACTAAACATTTATGTTTCTACAGCATAATTGTGCAAAATAAAAACTCATCCAAGTAATTTTAAAAATGAAAACACTTCTCTTTACTGTATTTCACAGCATGGAGTTACTGAACATCCATATGGCACAAATACGAGGCCTATGTCTTCAGAGACACTTAGTGGAATATAACTTAAAAAACATTAAACACAACGTGCTCCTATGAAACAAAAATAGTGTATTTTTCTCACTTTTAAAATAAGGAGTAGCAATAAAATTAGACACCTGCTTGAGACTTTTTCTCTATGAAATTCTACTATACCTACATTAATTTGTATCAATTCAAAATTATATGTAATAAAAATTCAAACATGGGCAGCGGACCGGCCCAAAATTGGACAGCCCTGTTCGAAACAAAGAGATGGACACACCAAATTTAGCTGAAAGCCGCATGCCCATTGCTTCTGGATACTAAGTTTGGTGTAATTGGCTACTAAATAAGGAGGAGGGAAATAAATCTGATACAGATTTATTGTTTACAAAGGAAATGTGCGAACATAGGATGTAACTTTGAAAAAAAAAAAAAAAAAGAAATCTTCGAAATGTAGGATGCACTTTGGGGCCTACCACAATGCAAATTGCAGCCTGTCGATATTCCAGGATGCAGCATTGTAAAGACAGCCCTGCAGTTATGTGTACTTCGGTCTGCTTTACAAGACTTAAATATGAGCACAAAAAGGCACAAGGTAAAATGCAACAGTTTTATCCTCTGAACTGTAACAAAGCACAAGAGCTACAGGTGTGAAAGCAGCCGCAGACAACACAAATAACAGAACTGCTCCTTCTGAATGAGCACTTCCACTTTTGGCACTTGACCTTGTTTTCGCTGGTTTCATTTTTCAACCACTCTTTTTGTATATATAGCTGGTTCAAAAATAGCCTGATGAGACTTGGACTTTACAGCATTTCTGACGGTGTGCTTTGGTATCCTGCAGCTAAGTTAGTGACACATCCTTCAAGTTCTGTAGGTTGCAGGTTGAGGCATCAGTGGATTGTACGTCCTTGTCCAGCTCAGCCCACAGATTCTGGATATGCAGCCTTTTACACAACAAACCAACATACACTGTGTGTTTTGACACCTTTTCATCAGTTTCAGCGTTAACTTTTCAGCAGTTTGAGCACAGTATCTCTGTTGGCTCGGACCACACAGACCAGCTTTCACTCCCAGCAAGCATCATTAAGCTTCGACCGCCCGTGACCTTTTCCTGCTTCCAAAACCTCAACTTTGAGGACAATATGTTCACTTTCTGCCCAGCGTAGCCTGAAGGAAGTTATTATGAAGCGATGATCAATGTGATCGACATCATCACTGGCACTGTCTCTGACATGCTGGTGGTTTCTAGGGTTTTAGTTAAAACATAAAGCAGCATCTCTAGTCTGTTGTTTACACGATGCATAATAAATGCTTAAAGTCAACAGGATGGATAATAAGGGCTCTTGTGCTCCTAGGTCCCCCTGCAGAAGGCACAGTCACAGGTTTGGACTCTACAAAAGCCAGGTGCATGCATGTTGTGTCTTCCTGCAGTACTTCTCAGCTGCACCATCTATCGTCCTCATAGAAACAACCTGCATGTGTGTTTTCTTCATGCACACACTCACACACCCTCTCCCCTGCAGACACATGAATTCATAATGATGTCTTAAGGCAGTCATCCAGAGCAACGTAAACACATTTAGAGGAATCTTAGCAGCAGAAGACACAGTGACGTGTTTGTATGTTTGATGTGTGTAGGCGTATGTGAGTATGTGTGTGTGTGATGAGCATGGTGTGCATGGGGCCTTGGCTGGGGCTGGGTCTTTGGCAAAAGCCAATCTGCCCAGGCTGTTAGTCACGATGCTGTGACACCCCCTGCTCCCAGGCATCGCACGGGTCATTAAGAAGCTGCAGCGTAGCTGTAGGATAACCATGACCATGCACACATTCACAGAAACACACACGAGCACACACAGTTACACTGACATATTTAAGCACACAAACTGAAAATATTGTGTTTATGTGCTACCAGGATGGTTAAAGGGGACAGAGGGATGGATACATCAACAGGGAACACACATGCATGCAAACACACACACGCTGCTTCCTTTACCTCCCACAGGGGGAGACAGCGAGGCACAAAACAGCCAAATGGGAATCATGTATTCAATTACCTAATTAAATCTTGGGCCCCCAAGTGCCCTGGTGACTCTGGAGGCAGCTAATTGAGAGGATGGGATTCTCAGTGTTGCTCTGCATCCTGACCCTTGTCACTGCATGTAACTGAGGCCAAATGGGCCTGAACAGGGACAGGACCCCAGATATGATCGCCAGGCAGGACGGAGTCAAAGTGAGAAAGGTCAGAGCTGGATGAATCAATGAGATAAGTGGATTAGAGTTGATTTCTTCTTGCTCCGACTAAACTTTGAACCTGAGATGTGCTCGCAACAGGATATATAATCACGAGTAGTTGGTGTAGTCATATATATCTCCATTAAGCCCCCCAGAGAGGTGTTGTTTACCTTTGTGAGGGAAAGAAGAGCACCTTTATGACCCCCTTTTTGGACTCTAATCGTGCTGATGTATAGGTGCAATAAAAGATGCTGAGAAATAATCAGTGTCCTAGGGAGTGTTGAGCTGTTTCTCGGCCACCAAAGTGAGATGCTTTCCACCGGTGGGGGAAGTTGTTTCTGTTAAGGGCAGTGAAGGAGGGAGGGAAAAAGTGAAATGGCTTTTAATTAAATTTTAATCAAGAGATAATTTTCCTTTCCCTAAACCAGTTAGGAGGAGGAGATGGATAGAGCTAAGTAGAAGGTGAAAGACGGGGCGCCGCAGCCTTGATGGATTGGATGTTTAAACCCTGCAGAGAGGCCATCACTGGTGGCTTGTTAAAATTTAATCGATCTGTTGATTCTCAATGATCTTAAAAAAGAGACAGCACCTATAAAAGGTGAAATCCCTCCAATTTGGCTCGTCTTAAGAGACCTGAGGGTAAAGTCTCTAACCTGTAGCGAGAAAAAGAGACGAGGGAAACTGTTGTCACTGTTGGTGCTTTGACTTCAGGTCAAACATTTTTCTGCTTTGAAATAAGTTCTATCAGTTATGAAGTCCTCTCTGGAACGCAGACATCATTATTGATAATGCCACCACCTTTTGTCCATCCAAAGCCTTTGCGTGGTCACAAAAAAAATGACCCGACCTTTACGCAAAGCCTGGTGCTCAATACAACTTTATTACTTTATTGACTTGACTGGCTTAGCAGAGCCGGTGCCGCACAGTAGACATTTTATCCTGAATGTCAGACTGCTGATGTCATAGTTGCCTTGGAAGCTGGACCGATCTCCACAAAACCACGGAGCCATGTAATCATCTGGACGCCCTCCTTCGCTAAGCTCCACTCTTTGCTCTTTATGAGACACTCGATGGGAGGATCCTGGTCCGCCGCCTGACCACAGCATTGCATTCTCCTCACTGATGTGTTGGAAAGAAATAACAGCAATAATCACATTATTATATTCACGCAGCATTGGTGTGAATTATAGAGGACTGGCTGAAAGCTGGATGCTACACTGGATTACATTCCAGATGAGTGTTTCCCGCCGTTATGGACGGCTATTACTATTATCACTTTCCTTGCTGGGCAGGATGGGAGCACAGCGGCACGTCAAGTGAAAATGTCACGGAGGTTTTAGTGGGTAGGCAGAGGTTTTTTGAGGAGGGAATGTGGTAAGAGGCTCTAGTGCACGGGGTAGAGTGTGTTTCTGACATGGTGTGTGACGAGGGGCATCGCGCCGACCCCTGCTCATGAATAAGACATGCGCTGAGAGGGCCGCCGGGGCACCCGCTGTCCATTTGCCATTTGCACGCTTGGCCAAAGCCATGGAGGACGACTGGTGAGGGAGTGCTGTATGGAGCTGCTCTAGGAATTCAGCATGGAGATACTGAGTACACAGAGGAGACTCCTGCATGCAGCTGCGCCGTTTGTGGATTGAGGTTTTGAGGTCTACTACACAACCGTAATTAATGACTGGCTCGCCTGATTGCATGGGCACGAACAGCATGTCAATTTGATTGTGTTTTTAAGGGAAAGCATCTGGGATTCTGATTTGTGTGGCACTGGGTCTCCACATCGCTTCTCTGTATTGGCACTGTACAGAAAACTAAGCTTCAGTCCTTGCTACCTCGGCCAAGGAGGTTGTGTTTTTGAGAGTTTGTCTGTTTGTGAACAACATAGCTCAAAAAGTAACAAACGGGTCTTGATAAAATTTCCAAGAAATGTTCAAAATGAGATAAGGAAGGAATGACTGAATTTCGGAAGTGATCCGGATCACCGTCTGGATCCAGGATTCTTTTACAGGATTCATTATCATTGTGTGATAGGGCTGTTTTCACCATATGTGTATATAACTCCACGATAAACGGTCAGATTGCTTTGCAAAACAATACAAGACGAGGTCAACATAATTTCTGACAGATGTAAAAGTATGATCCAGATCCTGGCAATAGTCTGGATGCTAAGATCTGGAACATGAAATATGAACTGGGTCATCATAATTTTCAACACTGTCAGGTAACAAATTATTGTACAAACCTGCAGCTAACAATGAATTGTAGGTATGGGTACCGAATTAGGTACTTTAATAGGTGCCAAAAAAGTACCAGGTACCGATTCACATAAAATCAAAAGGTACCATGTTTAGGTACCTAAATGCATCCTTATGACCGTGAGGGAGTGGAAGAGTAGGCGATTTTCCATGCTGAGAATATACACTGCATTGCAAGGTTATATATTGAGTAATAAATATGTAAAATTAGAAGAAAAAAAAAGAGTAAACAAAAATTAAAACATTTTTTACCACATGAACACAAAAAAGTACCTAAAATTGGTACCATTAAGTACAGGTACTAATTTTCCAGGTACCGGGTATCAGTACTGTATGGTTTTAAATGTGAAAGGAACCCATCCCTACCGAATTGTAGCAGACAGTCTGCTGAAAGGGAGTATAACATTAAAGTAGGACTGAAGTGTTGCATGACAATCACATTATGCTTGGCGGAGGTTTGCACTCTCCGAGTGATTTTCTAGTTTATACTGTGTCAAGCTTGTGGCGCAAAACTCAGAAACAATAAAAGTAGAAAAACAGCTGCAGGGGAAGCTTCAGTAATGCAGTGCAGTACGTCTTCACTGCTTACTCTGGATACAGATATTTGCCTTTATCATTTTCCAAAGTTGGCCTTGAGCTCACCAATTGATGTCCTTTAAAGATTTCCAATAACAACCAGCATCTCATGGTCACAGCATTTGCAAAATCAATACCAAGGAAGACGGCTGAAAATTGCATGGAAATCTGAATGTCGAGGAAGATTTTGGAATTTAGTGAGGCCAGATCTTTATGATTATTTGGTTTTATAATCCCAGGCTGGCAAACCACAAAACACTTAAAGACTTTCATCCTTAACGCATCCAACCCATCCCCCAACAGGAGGTCGAGCTTACATCGATCCACAGCTGTCCTCCTCATCTCTCTTTCCCCCCTTTCCCTTCTTCCTCTTCCCCGTGACCAAAGCAGATGGGATCAATAGAAAATCAAGGAAGAGGCTGCAAAAACAGGTTGGTTGTAAAATGTTCCAGCCTGAACTTTTACTTCAAAGGGGACTTCTGAAACGGAAAGAGAGAAAGATAGACTCACAAACAGCAAGAACTTTGAAGCTTGGGCCTGGTGGATGTGAAGCAGCAAATTGAGGTGAAGAGTCAGAAGGCGGATGCTGGCTGCTCAGATGGAGGATAAGAGGTCAAAAAACACTCCAGATGAATGGGACAAATAAGTGCTATTCTGTTAACACAACCTGACACCTGTACAGATAGGCTAAGTCTTGTTCAGCGGGGCTGTTTTTGACTCGTCTCTGGACAAAGGCTTGTCAAAAGAGTCTGAGGGTTTTCGGCTCGTTGTGCAGACAGAAGCATCTCTCTCAAAGCAGCACGACTCTCTCCTCTCTGTCTTTCTCCTGCAGTCCTGATTGGAGTGTACACAATCCTCCCATAAAACAATGTTAAACCTGTCTGCTCTCCTCAAGGCTTTCTCAGATGTAAACAACTCGAGCTGGTTGACACAGCCTTTAACCTCCAGCGCCCATGGGTCTCCTCCAGCATTTAATATACCTTTCAATTGAAAAATGTGGATTTCAGGAGACAGCAGGATTGTTCATGGGAGCTGTTAACCACTGACCTCTTGGCTCCAAGTGCCTGTTAGCAGAGTCACCTGTCTAACCCAACTTCACCAGGCCACATATAAACAAGGCAACAGACTGCAGGTGCCGGACTGAAAGCTACAACCACAACAGCTGCAGTTTGGTACTCAATTTTCTACTGCTACCACACCAGCATCCCCAGCAGAGAAACATGAGGGCAGCAAGGGCCAAATACTAAAATCTCTCCTGTATAATGAAGGGCTGGGATGAACAGGGAGACCGTTTGTTGGCAAACAAGAATAGATTGGATATCTTTGTACAAACCTGCAGAGAGACAGACTAAGATCACCTGTGCTTCAACACTCATACAAAAAGGACATGCAGTGTTAGGATATGTGATGCAACAGTTTCTTAAAATAATATAATTTAAGCTTTAACCACAGAAACTGCAGATGAAATACAAAACTAGATCTACTCATATGAAATTCAACTGGTTACTCAAGGTATTTTATGATGATGCTCGCTTCAACAAGTCATGAAGTTGTTTCTTGGTCAAATTTCTGAGATTTTCTTTTGTTCACTGACTGTATGGACAACACAACAGCCCCCAAGAAGTGAGGCCAACACATATGAAGCTGGAATAAAAACAACCTTGTCCCTGCAACTATCGGTATGATAAAAAAAAAAGTCCCAGTAACACTACACTGATGCTGTAGAAACATGTTTTTATTTGTTTACTTAAATTTTATTGAATGATGGTTGATTTTATTTCCCTTTTTAGCACTGAGCACTTTGTCCCCATTGTTTGTCATATATTGTCTTGTGCTAATTGAAATAACAATAATAGAAATAAATTTTATTCATCACACACTCTTTATTTTTAGAAGTCTCAGAGTGCTACAGGCACACAGTAGCAGCTTAAATACACCAGATTCTTCTGCAGTCCGGCTCTGCTCTGTTGCCTGTGGACTGAGTTTGCCAACTCACACCAGCTGCATGTTGTGGCCGTATTCCTGACTGACAGCGGAGTCATGAGACCGGGGAGTAGGGATGGGTACGAGTTAGCTACTTTTATAGCTACTGACCAAATTCTGTCAAAAGTACAGGTTCACGAAAAAATCAAAAGGTACCACATTTAGGTACCTAAAAGCATCCTTGTGACTGTGAGGGAGTGGAAGAGAAGAGAATTTTCCATGCTGGACATGAACGCAGCACTGCAAGTTTATATATTAAAGAATAAATATGTTAAATAAAAAAATAATAATTCCACTATTGAACAAATTTACATTTTTTACCACATGAACACAAAAAAGTACTGAAAATTGGTACCATTGAGTGCCAATAGGATTGCCAGGTGTTGTATTGTTTCAAATGGGAAAGGTACCCATCCCTACCGGGGAGTTCCCGCACTTCCCACTCCATTGATGAGCCTCTCTTCATATATGTTGGGCTGTAAAACCCAAATCTGTTGACTCCTGGTCCAGCTCTGCTCATGTCTGTTTATTTTAGTCAAGCTAAACACGATATGGTTTTATTTTGAAAGTCAATGGGCATTTTATGTACTTTTTGTGCACTACTTCCCGTCTTACTGAATCTTTCCTATCCTGAATAGCGGCTCCAGTGTAAGTTGACAGATTAACTTAAATGGAAACCTTTTTTTTATCTGATGCCAATGGACCGGAGACTCATCTGGTTTGTTTCAGCCATAAGAAGAACAAACTCAATGAATTGCCGTTTGTGTTTGTGTTTTCTGACTCTTGACTGTTTAAGCTCATCTTTGCTTAATTAATGCTCATCAGCAAAAAATCTCATCCTGATAACTTTTTAAAAAGGATCTGATGATACTGATATCTTGCAGATTACATCACGCATCCCTATTTGTTTCTTCAGCATCCTTTCTGTTTTAAAAGTAAGTTTTCATCAGGCTGATTTATGAGCAGCTGCACCTTGTTTCCAGGAAAGTCTAATTAAGGTATGGTTGCTAAAAATAGAGGATCTGAAATCATGACTGACAGCTCTCCTGACAAATACCAGCCCCTGCAGCCCTGTTCTTTACCAGATCAGCAGAAAAGAGGATGAACTAAATAAACACTGACATAAGAGTCACTCAAACTTTGATCCCCTTCAGGGATCTTTGATCTTAGTAACTGAAATACCCGTTTTAGTTAGTTGAAATTGCATAATGTCAGTCTTGTTGCTACAGGAGCCAAAGAGCTTCTGTGCCTGCTCTTTCTCCTCTCATAGCAACAGTTATTGGCTTCATTTTTCTTCTGTAGGAGAAGGAGGAGGCTCATTCTCCAAAGCTTTGTAAAGTCAATGGCTGTAGTATGAGCTACAAGGAGGTTTGGCTTTAAGAAAACCATTTGATCTTTTTTCTAGATGATGGTGAGTCGTTTTCTTTTAAATATAAAAATATTAAGAAGCAGTGGAGTCCTCCATCCCAAGTGTTTTTGCTGATCAGGAAAATATCGCTCTAATAGGACAACATAAGACTTGGCAGCAGAAATACTCATTAGTGTCAAAGAGGCATTCATTATGTAACATATATGTATTTAATGAGATCACACCACAAGGCTGTTACCCAGTCCTTGAGGAAGATGCAGAGTTGTAGAAATGGGTGTTCATATCACAGAGCCTTTAATTAAAGCTGAGTGGAAATCATGGGGAGGAGCAGGAAGCTTGCTCAGCAGGGACTTGAGCTGGACAGGCTCAGTGGGGGAGGAAAGGGATAAAAATATCAAGAAACAATTGGATTAAAAGAAAAGAAACTCTGGTGATAATTGCAAACAAGTTGGAGATGGGTAAGCTGCTGTTGGAGGATTGATGGAGTAGGTGGAGGTGTGAGACAATCAAGGGTTGTCGCAGTGTAGGAGGGAGAACTTTGGTGCAGTGGGTAATTAAATGTGATAAAAGCAGACTCTTCTGAGTGTGGATTGCAAGGGGAGAAGGGAGAGATCGAGGTGCAGAGGAGCATAGGTGGGGGTGGGGACAGGTGGCAAGGATGGTGATGTGGTGTGGTAATTGGTTGGCAGGCAGCAAGGCTGAGATGGTTTCAGTGCTCGGTGGTAGTCTCTCGGTGTGTGTATGTGTGTGTGTGTCTCAGCGTGCAGCAAAAGAAAGAGAGAATTGATCATCAGATTTGTTCATTCCTGTGGAAAGGCTGGAGGCAGGACGGAGTAGCCAGGGTCAGAAGAATTGGGGCTTTTCTAAGTCCGATCAAGGGAGAACAAAGGTAAACAAGGGGGACACTGAGCAGGAGAGAAGGAGGTAGAGGGACAGCAAGGATGAGATGGAGGAAGGGAAACAAGCCCAAAGAACATAGAGGGAAAGAGAAACACTGGCTCATGGGAGGATTAGGAGCCGAATGCAGTGGAGGAAAAATAAGAAAAACTCATTTACAGAGGCCAGTCGGAGGTATCTTCAGAGTTGTGAAGTCGATCACGGGATTTCAAGTTGGCACGTTCCGAGATACTACCTCAAGTCTGAATCCTCTGGGAGCAAGGGTTTCAATTCAGGTGGATTAGGTGACACGAGTGCATTATATGGTCGCCCAACTCTGATTCACTTCTGTGGGTGAAAAGTGTGCAGACTACTGGAGCCATCAACTCTTGTTAGTCCACTGATGAAAACAAAATATCTCATCATTCAATGCCAATAAAGGTTGCACAAAATTATTGTCAGATAAAACTGTTGAGTAAAATTGAATTGCAGAGAAAGAAGAATCCTGGTCAGTTAGTAGCCACATCTTATCAAAGCAAACAAAAAAGAGAAAGTAAAATGCAAATCATGATGAAAAATAATTTGTCATTCTGTCACAATGGGTTGCAAACAAAGGATAAGGACCCCTGTGTAGAGATGTGAAGATTTATGAAAAAAAGAACAAAACTTGAAACAAAACTTACTTCAAAAGTGTCCTTCAAAAAAATCTTAGCAAAGTCTAAATGAAAACACCCACAGACTTCAGGGAGCAGGGGAAGGAGTATCATAAAGAACACAGGGAACTCTTGAGATGATGCTATAAGCTCCAACAACACAAGGGAGGGAACGCACAGCAGATAACAAGCAACAGGTGTGAAGACTGGCACCAGGTGAAACTAATCAAAGTGTAGGTAACACACAAGGGCAGGAAATTTAACCAGACACAGAGGGAGCAAGAACGATAAAATAAAACAGGAAACACAACAGACTAGGGGTGCATCAATCACAATTTTCTGGCCAATCACCAATCACCAATCTTTAAAAGGCCTGACCTGCCCATACCAGCTTGGGCCGATACCAATTTTTATTTTTAAAACTGACAGAATGTACCTTCAATTTTCCAGTCTTATTTTATTGAAAATCATTGAACAATACCTGTGAAACTACAAAATCTTTATGTTTTCACTTAAACAATCAATAAAGTGTCCTGAATTTTAGGTCTCAGAGCAAAAGGCAATAAAGGCTGGCTGTCAGACCTTCCCAGAGGTATGTAAGATCAGTTTGAATGAATGGATGTAAGGAAGGGCCAATCACTGATCCCTGATCACCAATCACCAATCCTCCAAAATGAAGGAAATCGGCACAGATCGATCAGTGCATGTCTACAATAGACCTCACGAAGACAAGGGATAACACACACAAAAGGAATACAACACAAGACCTGGATCGCCAAGAAACAACAAAAAGAAAACATTAATAAAATAACTTACAAGTAAAAGGTGAAGGGAGGAAACAAGAAGCCAAATTTTCAAAATAAAGCAAGAAATCAAAGATAGATGACAGCATAAAAAGAAATTACGGAACTTAGCAACTCCTCAGCTGTTTGATGTTCACAGTATATATTGGGAGCAAAAAGGACCAGAGAGTTTAGCTCGAGCTGGATGCCTGTCTGTTTTGTATCTTTATAATATCCATACCTATGAGGCTGAAAGTATATTAAACTAGAAAAGTACTCAGAGAGCGCAGATCTCTGCTAAGCGTATTGTGATTGTCACCAACACTTTAGTCCTACTTTAATGTTATACTCCCTTTCAGCAGACTGTCTGCTACAGTTTGGTGTTAGTTGCAAGTTTGTACAATAATTTGTTACCTGACAGTGTTGAAAATTTTGATGACCCAGTACATATTTCATGTTCCGGATCTTGGTATCTAGAATATTGCCAGAATCTGGATGGTACTTTTACATCTATCAGAAATTATGGTGACCTTGTGTAGTATTGTTTTGCAAAGCAATCTGACCATTTATCATGGAGTAATAGACATATATGGTGAAAACGGGCCCTATCTCACAATGAAAAAGAATCCTTTCAAAAAGTCCTTTATCCAGACAGTGATCCAGATCACCTCAAAAATGTAATCATTTCTTTCCTATCCCATTTTGAACATTTCCTGAAAATTTCATCAAAATCTGATTTTTACTTTTTGAGTTATGTTATTCACAAACAGACAAAATCTCCCAAAAGCATAGCCTCATTCATGTTTTCAATTCAACAAAATCTGAACATAATGACAAAAATGCAAAAATGGTATTTAAATGTTGAAATCTGTATTGAAATTGTCAGAATAAATATTTTTGCTAACTCAACAGAGATATGCCAGGTTTTTGAAATGATGTGTCCAAGGTCAGGACTTAAAGTAAATAAACACAATTAACTAAAGCAATACCAGCTCAGTTTTACACTTTGTACTCTGTTCAGCATCAAATAAAAGAGAAGTATCAAGCCATTCAATAGTCTTTAACAGGATAATGTGACCTATAGACCATGGTATCTTTAATCAATAGTGCAGCGTTGCTTTGACATTTATTTAACAGAAAATGTTGGAGATTTTCTCCTTTCTCCCAGACAGGCGGAGAAATGAGTCAGCTGTAGCAGAGTTTACTGCGTGATGAAGACTGAGGTGTAAGTCTTTGCTGCGACAGCTTTTCTCCCCCTTAACCTGGCCAAATGTTGTAGCAGTTATTGTTTTATGAACAATGCTTTTACCTCTAATCGATGGGCAGCACCATGAAGTGTCACAGAAGTCTGAGTCCATTATCCATTAATATTGTGGGTCAAATCTGTAAATCCATGGAGATCAGGTGAAAACTGAAAGTCTTGAGATAAAGTGACTTAAAGATGACTTAGAGGTGATCTTGAAATAGTCACCCTTTGATATTTTTCTGTACAAAATCCATGATTTAAAATGAGCTTATCAGTGCTATTAACTGTTATTTCAAAAGGTTTTTTTTTCCTAAATTGATTTCTTGGATTTATTTTTGTTGATAAGGTGAAAACTGGAACTGGATTGACAAAAAGAAAAAAGATGTCAGAGCAGAAGACAACTACACAGGAGAATGACAGAGCACAGGCTGAAAGACGGCGTAAAGGGCATTTTGCGGGTATTTTTTTTTCTTTAATTTCCACTTTACATGGCCTATAAATGAGAGTAGAAAAAGTTAATCACTAATTTTGTTTTTTATTAAACAAAAAAGGGCACAAATTTAGAGGAAGAACAGGCTTCGCTTTGAGCCAATGTGAACAACAGGTTGCCATGAGTAAGATCGGGGATTTCGGGTCGTGTTTTATTGTGTTTCTCCCGAAGTATAATTTAATTTGACTATTTATTAAGATGATTCAGTTGCGTTTGGATGGATGGATGCAGAAATACTATTTTAACAGGACATCAAGTCCACTTTTTTGGAGTTAACTTTCGTGCTCGGATTCGTTTTGTGCAAATGACAAAATGGGACTTTATTTCTGCATCGGTCACAAAAAAAGCAGCCGTCCGTGGTGCCCATTTCTCGACAGGAAGATTGATATGGTGGAGTCTATTTTATAAAGTTTGTGGATGGAGTTCAGGATGGGATTCTGGAGCCGGGTGAGACTGACGCAGCTGCTGTCCCGTCACACAACTCCAGCTTCACCGGCAGCAGCAGCAGCCTATAGCTTGGCTCCCTTAGCTATGTGAGCTGAGCACTGTAGTTAAGTCTTGGTTTTCTGATTCTAGATCAGTGGACAGACCTCTAATAGACCTCTCTGTATTTCTCCCAATGGGATTTATCATGACAGCTCAAAACGTGTTTCTTTGGGATCAGCAATTTTACGTCCTACTTTCTTTTTAAGTCAGTGAACACAGCATTAGGCTACATATAACTAGCTAACAGGGCTCACACCTGCTCCATTCTCCTCTGGTTCTCCTCAAACCACAACTCTTCAGCTCTCCTACGGACGTTATTCCTCCTAACCCTGCCCTGTTCCTGGTCTCTATCTTTCCTAACAGACTCATAATTTTAACCCTGAAGACAATCATATGGATGAGAATAGAGATTTTCTTCATATTTGCTAACAGGAGTGACAGTCAGATCCATGATTATTAATGTTAAACAGAGGCAGAAGCATCAGGACTCCTGATTGTGACGTCATGTTCAAATGCCGGTTTTTAACACGGGAGTACAAAAATCTGTCTCCAGGAGACCCAGTGGTTTATTAATTTAGGAATTTCTTCAACAATATTGTTTTAAATTGTTTTCCTCTTAATTTTTAACAGCTGTCTTTAACCTTCAATATGCCCTTTAGGCTGATTGTGATAATGCTCAATCCAACCCACATGGCTGTGAGTAACACTAAACAGATAGTCTGCTCACCTTCTGCACTCTAAACTACGCAATAAACTGAGATTACAGAGTTTGATTGTTAATTTTCAAACAAACCGCTACATAACTACCAATAAATGCATTACCTTGTCGCAAAAACAAAATGAGTAATTCTAAAAAGAAGATTCAGTCCCCATTAATTTGCTTGAAAATGAATGCATGTATTGGTGAGAGTTACATTTTTATGACCAGTGCGAAAGAGTTCATGAGAAAAGGAGTATTTATCCCAGAAAAACACTATAGGTTCAGCATTGTCCTCACAGCACCTTTAAATATCTGTGTATGCCCTTCTTTAATGTGGAAACTTTTAAAAGTCATGTGGGCTCTGGGATTCTAGTTGAATATGTCAATCACACTCATTTTGAAGTGTGGGCTGAAAGAGAGCTTGAGTAAGAGGCGCACATTGAAAAAAAAGAAGGGTAAGAAGACACCAATGAGTGGGAAAAGGAACAAAAAAGCAGAAAAATGAAAGTCAAAGACACCGAATGTGTGAGCCAAAGACACCATGAGTGAGGAAACTATAGAAAAGGGAAGATCTTGAATGTTTGTCGCAGTCACATTGTCGATTTCTCCAGAGAGGAAATGAGATGAAGGTGGGGAAGAGGATGGCAATGAGGAGAAACAATATTATCGCACTAAGTCAAGCAAAACTTAGGTGAGAGAATGGCCTCCAGTTTGTTCGCCAGTGCTTCTGCCAAGCTATCAGCCTGTCCCCTGCAGGCAAATGCTCCACAACACAAGCAGACGCCCATATTCAGGGAAATAAAAAACTTTTCTTGCGGCATATAATCAAGCAGCAGTTGCATGGTGCTGCATTCCTAATGGGCTTTTACATGCTTGGGGTTACAATTCAGGACTGAGGGATTCTCAAGTACTTACACAGTCTTGGTCACTCTGCTGTCAAGATTATAGGTGAGACATTGATAAATCTTCCATGAAACCAGCTCAAAAGCGGGCAGAATAATTCTTTAAACCCACAAGAAGAAGCAGGGGAGGCTTAGTGGTGAATTTCAATTGGAGAGAAAGACAGGAAACAGACCCAGTGTAAGAAATGAGCAACAAAGCCTTCTGTCTTCAAGCACTCTTGACCTACATGTCAGGTCTGGAGGCTGAGCTGCAAAGAACCCTCCCCATTTGCATTGAGATGGAATTTGGCAGCAGATGCCTTGATGTCAATCAGGAATCCTGATGAATTTTAACAAACTGGTTCAGCAGGAGGAGGAGCAAGAAGCAGGGAGATGGGTAAACAGATAGCAGAAGCGATGGAGAGAGTTTGAGGGATGGAGGGTGAATAATCAGCCACTATCGAGGCCATACACTGGAGCAGCAGGCGCCTCCATTCCTTTGACCTCCACCCCCTCTCTGCAGCCACCATCTTCAAACCCAGCTCCCTCTCCAGTTCCCCCGACCACCAACCAAGTCCACCAACCATCCCCCCTTCCCGCCCCCTTGAGGCCGCTTCATACTTCCTGTAAGTTTCCACTTTTCAATGCCAGAAACTGGAGCTTGTTGCCATAGAAACAGCCTTGTATAGGAGGGAGGGGAAAAAAAATCTCTGCCGCATTGCTCGACTTGGATGAGTGTTTTGTACGTGTTCGTGACTCTGTGTGTGTGTGTGTGCGTGTGTTTGCCTGATAGAGACCTTATGAATGAGTGTGTAATCAGGCACTTGTGGAGATGGAGGTGCTGTGTTTGTGCTTGTGCATGTGTGTGTGTGTGTTACAGAAAGATTAAACAGTCTGAGCTTGTTAATTATCTTTCACTGTGCATTGCAAAGTTAAGTCGAACATCAGCTGTCCATCTGCCTACTTTGTATTCCATGTGAGTGTGAGTGGCCGTGTGCATCCATGGACCCCTTGAGTGTGTGTCACTGATCTAATTTCCTGCCTGTTAATGTAAATCATTACTGTAAACCAGACAGGATGTGTGGTTGGCGACATTACTTGAATTTGCGTCATGCACGCTAGCTTCGTTTCACACCACAGCTCGCCGAGCGCCTCACAGCCAATCTCAGGATTGCTCTGCTTCAATTCAATCTGTTCGTTTTCCACTTGATTCCAAAAACCTTGACAGCCTTTACAGTTACTAGGACCCTTCCCCCCACTCCTCCTCTGGCTCAGCCCCTCTAGTGACCGAGGTGACATATTGTGTTACACCATCAGAGGAAAGTTACGCTGCTTGGGTCTACTCCCTCCATTCTCATTCAGGCCCAGTCTTGGCCTTCCTTGCCTTTCGAGCTGCTCGGCAGCCTGGCAGCTCCCGTCCTCTATTGATCCCGCAATCTCATCAAGCACGTTTCCTTGAAGATGCAATTTCCAGCACATCAACACACAGGGCCCGAGCACTTTGTTCTAGCCGCGCCCGTCGTGTCATTGATCTAGTTCGCTGCTTGCTTACTGGCTCCCCATCTCCTCCTCCTCCTTCCAGCCATTACTGCACCGCTGCAAGCGTCACCTCAAGCTGGCTGCAGCCGCCACACCAAAACTGACACTCCACACCCTCCAATGCCCCAGAAAACACACCTCTCCGCCTTCCCTCCACCTCAGCCTACATCCAAACTGCTGCTCACTTTCTATCGCCGGCCACACTTCTGACTGATAAGGTTCAGACGGGCGTTGAAGCAAAGTGCACCCAGACACCCACAGAGACAATGCTTACAAAGACACACAAAATTCACACACACACAGGAGTGCAGGTATGTGGCCCCATCAAAGCTGTAGGAGCAAAGGCCATGAGGGACTCAACAGGGAGGTTGATGGGTATCCTTATTTTGAAGAAAAGCACCCTCTGCCGAACACTGAGTCACACTCAGACAGACCACACACACACACACACACACACACACACACACACACACACACATCTCTGCATTTATACTATAAAACAGACACAACCACCAACATCAACACTCTGTATATTTGCTTTATATTCTCTCCTTATTCCCTTGTCTCCTTCGTTACACACACTCCAAACTACGCCCACACGTCTGCACACACATGCAAAAAAAAAAATCACATATATTCCCAAATACACACCTCATCTGTTGGGCTTCAGTGGTGAGGTCATGGCGGTCTAAATCTACACCTCAGGGCCTCTGAGACCTCATCCAATTCCTGCCTCCTCCTACTACTCCCATTTCTCCTCCCCTGCCCCTTCTGTAATCCTCTCCAATTTTGCTTTATGTAATCGTGTCGCAAACGCATTTCAGATATGACTAACACGTTCCCCTCGTCCATTCCCTTTTCTCTTCCCTCCACTCCTTCCTCGCCTTTTTTTTTTCCTTTAATTACCAAGGCAATCATATTTACCAATTCTCTCCTTTCTGTTTATCCCTCCCTGCAACTGTTTGAATATTGGAAATGCAATATTTGTTTGTCTCCTCTGCTTTACTTTTTTTGTAGAAAAGGAAAAGTATATAACCGAATCGTGGGGGATTTAATTGAGTGGGTCAGTGGCTTTGGGATGAATTATTAAATAAGGAACAAACATCGCTTACATGCAGGCGGTAGCACAGGCAAAATTGTGATTAAAACGCCACACGCTTGTTCTGCCTCCTCACTCTGCTTCCCCCCACCCCGTCTTCCACTCACCTCCTCCCCCATATTGGATGTCAGAGCTGTCTGTCACAGTTTCTTTTTAGCAGGCAGACAAGGCACAGACTTTGCTGCAAGTGGCCTTTGAGGCTCCTAATGTCAGTGTTTATTTTCTGGTGCCCACAATTATTCTCTGTGACATTTGATGACAGCGTCACCTTGAGGGATGCCATGAAAATAAGGTGGGACAAACATGAAGGCAGGTGAGAAAGCTAATAAATGCTGAATATTTTTAGGTGCGTAATAGACATTTGGGTGCATTGCATGTCTACCTGATTTACCTGCTGCTGCTGGACGGCCCTAGACTCCAAACCAGACAAGTGCTCCCATATCTGCAGCTTTTATAGCCTCTGACGGTTTTGTGTCTCGCAGAAGAGAATGCCTTATGCACAATCGAGCATAACGTATACCCGGTTAAAAACTGTGTGGCATGTAAACTTCCAGTCATTGAGGAGCACTGTGCTACCGATTGAAAATATTAAATGTTTATCATCGAATTATCCAAAATGGTGCATTATTGTCGTTGCTGTATGGTTAATAGTAGCAGTTATGTCCATGTTTAACGTGCTGAAGGATATTACGTGCGATTGTACATAGGTATCCTTTTTAAGACAGGATGACAGCTCTTTCAGCCATCTCCAAACCACTGCTGTGTGGTGTAGCGGAGATATAGCATGTTGAATGGACTGAAAATAAATCTCTTGTACGGAAATTGTGTACAATTTTTGGTGTGTTCAGTGATGACAGTTGATATTCTGCTAGAAAAAGTTTTATTAATGCATGCTAACTGCTAGCATACTAATAGAATTCCCGATATACATTTGCATCAAGCTAGCGCCAAGCGCTCTATATGGTTTTTGGTAGATTAAAAGCTATATAAAATGTTGAATTGATTAAAAATGACTCTAGTGCTTACACTTATTTGTGTGTTCAGGGATGCAAGTTGATATTCTGCTGGAAAAAGTTTTATCGATGTATGCTAACCACCAGCATATCAATAGAATTTTGGATGTACGTTAGCATTGAGCTAGCGCCAAATGCGCTATATCTTTTTTGGTAGATTAAGAGCTATGTTGAATGGATTAAAAATGACTCTTGTCCGAGACAATTACACTTGTTTGTGTGTTCGTTGATGCTATTTTGCTGGAAAAAACAAAGCTTTATCGACGTATGCTACCCGCAAGCATATATTTTGTAGGAGAGTTATGTCTCGGTGGGCTCTCTGGGAGATCTCTTAAAGCCCCGTTTTTACCTTATGCTTTTATAAAGGTACAAACGTATGAAGTCAGAGGTATATACACATGATAAAACTTACTTCAAAGTATAATTGACCTGAAGCTCTCAACTTAAAACACAAAAGTAAGTCTTCTATCTCAGGCTAGCTACTGTTAGCAAATTATCTGCAAAGCTCCAAACAAATAAAAACAAATACATTTTAAAGCCTTTATTTAACTTGCCACATGGTGTTGCACCCAATACCTGGAAGATTCTCTATATATCATTAACAAAAACTTTAGGCAACTCCAGCAGACACTGTATTTATTTAATCTCTGCTATCATGACACTGTCTACTGTCACTTTCTACTGCTTCTTTCGGTAACCGGAAATGCCCTTGCCACCGCACGCCAAGGAAGCGATCTGTTCACAGAGCCTATGGGACTAATTATCACATCAAGGTTCCCACATACCAGGAAGACAGGCAGTGCAGTCAGGACTATAGGTGAGGGACTGTGTTGTAATGACAGCTCGCAGAGAGAGTTGGTCCGTTTAAAGGTTAAATACGATGACTGTTGCTTTGATGAACTGGAGTCACGGCACACCAAGCTGTGTCCGCTCTCTAAATTGAGAATCATCAGCTATGACGCCCGCTTAACCGGACCATCATCAAAGACTGTCACTGTTGACACATTTGGCAATCAGCACAGAACCCCTCTGGAGGCCGGTCTGATTAAGCTGCAGGGGGTAATGACATTTCTGAGTGTAATTAATCACGTGTTGAGTGCCACTTTCGTTGTCGGATGCAAATCGTGGAGACACAGGTAGACACAACAAGACATCTCATGACTGCTCTGCTTAAATTTTCATCACATTACCACGTGGAGGATGTCACGCTCACAAGTGTGCTTTGTTTCCAAGAAACCATTGACCTTGTTTCTCCTTGCTTATGAAACCAAAATTAGAAAGCCTCCACTGTCTGACCAATCCCTCCAAGTGCCTCATCACGGTGCTTCTCGTGGTTTTAATCAGTAAAAGGATGGGACTTGCTGGCCTGTCTGAGGTAATCAACATCAGGGGCCATAAAGCGATGCTAATTGAATGGTCTCCTCATTGTCATGCACAGGGGGTATCTCTCCTCACTCCCCTTTTCCTCTCAGTCCTCCTCTTTCCAATCTGACTACCCCATCCCCTTTTCTCTTCTCTGCCTCTCACACAGTCCCTTGGAGACCCTCCATTGCTGGCGCTGGCTTTTCCCACCGAGAGCTCTAAGAAAACAGGCCTTGTTTGAAGTGGATGGAGGAGCTGCTGAGAGAGTTTAGCCTCTGTTTGGGTCCAAGTTGAACGGGGGGAGGAGGGGAGTTTGAATTATTCATTGTTTTATCTCAGTATTTGTCAGCTATTAGCATTTTTTTCAGTCTCGTCTTTTAGCACTGTTTAATTTGCTTGCGTGTGTGAAGCACTTTGGTCAGCTTAAAGTGTTTCAAATGTGATAAATTAGACTTGACTTAGTTTGGCTCAGAGCAGTTGGAAACATTCTGAGAAACTCAACACAGCAAGCGAGGAGAATGTGCACATTGGTGTGAGGCGGTATATGTGCACAACAAGTGCTCCATGAAGTGGGTAGGAGAGACTTCATGGAATAATTTCCAACAAACTTCTTTGAAAAGATTCATGAGAACTTTAGTTTCTGCGTAGAATCCTCCTCCTCTGCTGGAAGTGTTAAAACCATTGACTGTTTTAAGAGTTCTCGCCTGCACTGACCCTTCTCTAAGACCCACACTGTGGATAACCATAGAGACAAGCCAGGACCGTGACCGAGCACATTGACTAGAACAAAAGGCCACTGATTTCATATCCAGCTTTGCAGATGAAAGGAATTAGGCTTACATCACGTACCGGGGTATGATGGCACATTGGTGACTCACATTGAAGCAAATATTGTGGGAGGACATGTTTTTGCTCCAAACATCGTTCGACAAATTTATGTGGTTGCATAACAAGTCCGCTTAGCCTGAACAAAAGCTGTTGCTCACACTTAGATCACTGCCTCTGAGTATGGGGGCGATCCCCCATTGAGGCACTTTCCTCCAGGCTAACGTGGCAGAGGGATGTCATACGGGAAGGCGAGCGCCCCACTTCCAAAACAGGCACATTCTCCAGCGACAACTCCACAAAGCTGAACCATCAACACAGCACCTCCGGTGACAGAGGGAAGCACACAGCAGAGAGGACGCCTATGTGAGTGTGTCACACAGCGGCTCAGCAGGCAGACCATAGCATGCTGCCGACAATTGATTTTCTTTAGTTTGTGCCCATTTTCACCTGGAAATGCAACAAAACTGTAATCATCCATACACTCCCATCTTCCCTCCGCTTTCCCATCACCACCCACCCTCCCGCCCCCCAGGCAGCTGCTGCTCGGGCTGCCATCTGGAGAGAGGCTGACCACCGCTTATCAGCCCCCTGGCTCATCACACAGCTGGCACAGCGGCACAGGCAGAGAGGGGAAAGTGGGTAGAGAGACAGAGACAAAAGAGGGCAGTTAATGAAAAAGGGAAGGATGGTGAAAGAGATGTAGCGGTGTGGAGACAAAGAAGGGACAGAGGGAGATGAAAGGCGACAGATGACGAGGGACAACAATAATACGACATTAGAAGATGGAGTATTGAAATAGTTTGACTGCCAAATCTGGAGATAAGGAAAGCAGATGACAATGAGGCTAAATCAGAGGGTGAAGTGTGTGAAAGGTTGGAAAATTGAATAAAAAAGAATCAGACGGAGGAGTCTCAGGGGCTTGGGATGGGCAGTCGAAGCTGAACCAATGTGTCTGCCCTTTCTGCTTCATAAATTGCCTTTCAGAAAATCATTGTTAGGGCTATTGATCCTCAAAAGACAAACACACCCCCTCAGGTCAGGAGAAACGGTAACCTGTTGCCTCCATTGATGATGTTACCGTTCACTCAGTCTTTTATTACCATCCATTCACCTCCTGACCAGAGAAGAGCGGCTTGTACAAAGAACTTCCCCCGTTGGCCTCTTAGCATCTGGCTAACACTTCCAGAAGTGTTGTGACGCTGGGAGGCTCCAGGAATAGCCTCGAGGGTCCCCTCTCCTCGCCTCTCCGCCTCTACCTGTAATGAGACTCTGTGTTGCTGTGAGTCACTGTGTCAGTCAGCTCGCCCAGATGAGGCGGTGTGTCTGTCAGGCAGCCAGTGCAAACCAGGAAGTGTGTCATGTGGGTTAAATGGTACACAGTCCACTGTATATCTCCCCATCAGCTGTCACAGGGCGGCTGACAGTGACGAGGATTAAATCAAAGGCGCTTGCTTTCCCTTTCCACCTAAGTACCCTTGCCTTGTTTATGAATCCGACGGCCTCTTACCATCCTTGTGGGGTGGACGTTGCTTGATGCTGTGATTTCCCTGAAGGCTAGAAAACTTGCCTTTGTTCTTCCTTCTTCCTTGTTATCAAACACCTGCTTACGCCAAAGCTCTGATGCCGGGCTAGCGCAGCACATGCAGATCTGGCTCCACTCCTGCAGGATTTCATGATGAGATCAGTGAGCACGACTGATGAGAGATTACATGTTTAATATGCTTGGCTGGTGTATGATTCAACCGTCCAACTTGGTTCTAAATTGGTCTTCCCATGGTGGGATCTCCTACTGAGTCTGCAGCTGTGGGAACATGTTGAGACTCAGTGGACTCAAGCGTTTTACTGGAAGAGGGTGAGCAAACACCAGGTGTGGTCCGACTGTATCCTGAGTATCCAACTGGTACGCTTATTTCCTCTAAATTCTTTGCCTTAATTAACAAATTTCACCAGTCATCTTGCTAATAACTATAGCTGTTTCATTCAGTTTGAAGTCTCAAAGCAGCGCTCTCTTTTCTCTTGGTTACAGTAGATCAGTGAGGTTTCTGTCACTGTCTTGAGAGCAGGGGTGAAACCCTGTTGTTGAGAGCCAGGCAGAGCAACCTGATTAAATCAACAGATTTATTTTTCTGTGTTGCTCCCTGTTGCCTCTTTGTTCCAGTTTGCTTCCTTTCCAGAATACTTGTGATGGAGATGAGGGGGAACAAAGGAGCGGCAGTCGAAGCTTTCTTCTTTTTTCCCTCTGAAGAGACTGTAAGTGCTTGAGAAATTACTTCAAGGCAAAGTGCATGGGATTGTCTTTTCTTACTTCATATCAGCCCGGAACCATGAGCCTGAGACGGCTTCCAGGGAGACGGAAACAGCTTCAGACATCTCGCCACACGCAGAGCTGCCACAGAGCTGCCGCAGACAATGGACCGGGCTTGTTTTAAGCCTGTTCCCCCGGCTACAGTAACCATCTGGATGCTCTATTAGCTTGTTAGCCTGAATCCAGTGTGGACCAGTCACTGCGCTGGTGTTGTGAGGAGGCTTGGCGGGTAAAGGTCAGGGGTCAGAGTGTTGGATGGGGCTCCTCTGCTAGGCAGCCACGGAGATGATTTACAGCGATCCCTTTAATTAGTCTGTTCAAGCGAGTCACGAGCGCTGCCATGCAGAGCAGAGCTGACTTATTACACAAACACTGGACAAGCAGCACTATTGAACCGTGATTGTGGATTTACAACCTGTGCAAGCTGCTTTATTGTGATTCCTTTCTTTAACACGTCTCTTTACCCTTACTTTCCCCTCTCAGTTGAATACAGCTCCGCGTTAGCATTAGCCAGGGTTCAGAGCTCATCAATCAAAGCTGGTGTTTCATGCTGCCCTCTTCCTCTGATGCTTCCCTCGAAGCCTGCACCACCTTCCCAGAGCTCTCCCTTGTGAATTGCTCACCCAATCTAAAGTGACTGATCCAATTCCACATGTGATAAGAATTCTGGTTCTGTATCGATGTTTGGGCCTTGCTCACTCCAAGCAGCAGGGCCCTTTGAAAGTCAATTGTGCCGCTTACTCCCCGCTCCTGCTGTCCTGTGACAGTCATTCCTGCCCAGTGGAAGTTCTAATGAGTTTTTGGCACAGCCTGGGCTGATGCAGGAGGCGTTGATATTGGAGGAGACTTTGATGCCAGGTGGTGATTTGCTCTGTGAAGGAAATACTTGAATGTATTTGTCCCTTGAAGAATGCTATCCAGCTGTATCAATAAATGAAATTTAATAACTCGCTGTCTATTCTGGAATTTTAATTAAACAAGTCTCTGGGAGTTTGCAAACATATGGCAGAGTACAGCTTTAAAAAAGTAATGTGTTAGTGGTATCCCAGTGGTTTCCTTTTTGTGAGAGATGACAGCATCTTTACAGTCTGAGAAAATCTTACTAAAAATAGCTAATAAATGTTTAAACACTCAATTAATGATCAAATTCTGCGAAAAAGCACCAATTTGATTTAAGACGGGATCTCCTTAAAAATGATTTAACTGTTATTTCTGTCAGCAGAGGAAATCACTCTAATGCAGATGTTATTGTATCTAAGAAAACAAAGCAACACCTGCGGGGGCTCTCTGAGCCAGCACGGTCTGAATATCTCATGCTAATAGGCTAACTTTTGGGCTACACATGAAGATGCAAACATGTCTCTTTCTTTGGTGGCATTTTTACTGAAGCGCTTCTGACGTCATCTTACTGCCTTCTACTGGTGCATGGGGTTTTGCAGGCCCGTGGTGGAAACGCAGACGAATAATGGACCAAAGAAACATGAAGTTCTTGGGAAATGGACCCTCTGGTCATGAAACACCTCATGTGACCAGTTAGCTGGCTAGCTTTTCCGACAGTGTGTATACTACTGCTGCATGTATCATATCGAAGGGGATGGCAGATGGAAGGGTTGACCCTGAATGCAGCATAATTGCTGCGTGAAACATTAATACAGAGGAAAACAGGAAAGGTTAGAAAGTCTCAAGGCCAATTTATGCTTGACGTGTTGTGCGGACAAATGACGTCATTTTCACACCTACGCCCCCTCGCACGGTCCCTTTCACGCAGAAAATTTCCTATCGACGCACACAGACAAGATGGCAGAACAACGGGATCTCCGAGTACTTGAAGTGCAAAAATACAGGCATCTGTGTGACTCTTCACAAAGAGATCACTGTGATAACCCAGTGGTACACAATTCATGACGTGAAATTGCAGCAACTCACTGCAGAGAAGATGAATTGGTTAAAAGAAGCTGGAAAAATCTCTGGCACATATAGTTTATGGTGTAAACAAAGGCAAACTTCTTGTTTTGTTTAAAAGCATAAAAGCCTCACGCGTTCTCTCGTGCAGATCTCATGCGGCTGTTTCTGTCACGTTTGCGCGCAAAGCATAACACAGCCTTTAGAATGCAAGAAAAGGTTTGAATAACCCAGAGAGTTAAATTCAGAATCGCTGCTGCTGCTTTCCACAGTGTACCAGCTTACTTCAGTGTTTCTCCTACCGTTGTATAGGGCCATCAACCCCAACCCCTAAAGGAGGCACGCACCCCCGCTGGAAGTCGAGATAATTTTATTTTCTGCATAGCGACAGATCATAGCAGAAGTAATTAAGAGTAATCTCTCATAAATCAGGTCTATACCTTGTTTTTTTTATTTAACAAACTAAATCACCTTATGTTATTCATCTTATTTACATAGCAGGATGTCATTTGTACATTGCCATGTTCACATTTTTCCTCACACTCTTTTGTGCATGCTGAAGTTCTGCCCCAATGCATTCACACACACACAAACACGAGCATGCATTAACATACACAGACAAGCCCATTCTGTATAGCAGACAGAGAGCTGGGAAAACCACCACAAGAAACATATCTCCTAATGCCCTCTCTATGAAGATGCAACACTATACTTAACACTTTGGTATGTTATTGATTGTTTGAGGTTTGGATTCACAGTGAATTACAGTGAAAGAATACAGTGAAAAGCCATTTCTGTTTTGTAACTAGACTGTGCAGAAGTACATGTGAGCAATTATGCTCTGATAAGTGCTGCTTTATTTTTGTGAGATGAGAATCTCTTTGTGCAAACATGTACATTAGATCAGACATGAATCTTTGGACAACAATCCACATCCATGCAGATGGACTCCTGTCTAAGCAGAATGAGGGGATATTTCTAATTAAAGTTGGTAAATGCATGCCTGACGGTATCAGCTTGCTAGGCACCAACATGATGAGCTTACTGACTTATAGAGAGAATCCACTTGATTTGCTAATTATCTGAACAGCCTGAGCCACTCACACTGCACGACTGCTCGTGTCGGTCTCTGTCAACAGAGGCCCAGAGTTGGTTTTTAGTGCCTCTACCCTACTGGGTCAAGTCACACTCGTAAACTTATAAATGTCATTCAGACGGATAAATCAACGCTCCACTCTATTTTATGGAGGCATAAAAATGCGCGGTGGCCTACCGCTCAGTTGGAGGATACGAAAAAAAATATCTGTCAACATGAGCGACAGCCGGCAAGCCCAAGCCGACGCATGATTGCTCTCCACAAACCACCTTCTGGTGGAGGGGTCAAACGAGACTGGAATCCAGACAGGAATTGTTGAAGTCGTCGGGCTCATAACTCATAACTAAGTGCAATTTAAGGAAGACAACAAGGGCTGCAGCTGAAAATAGCAGCTAATGAAACAGGCCCTGGAGTTGTGTTGTGCAGGGAGTGACAAAGTGATGTTAACTCAATGGGACATGTGATGGGATGAGAGTTAAAACAGAAAGCAAGTAGGAGGAAAATGCCACTCTTGCTCCCTTTCTCTCTTCAGCTCTCTGTGTCTCTGTCTCAATGTCTTTCTCATACACACAGAAGCACACTTCTACACACAGCACAAGCACATATTGGACAAGTCAAGTAAAGTAGTCCCTCTGTTGCCCTCGGTGCCGCCCATCAGAGACAATTAAACCCAGTGATCTGTGACCCTTCTTGCCACTCCATGTCACTGGTTGCCTTCTCAGAGATACACACAGGCTCTTGGGTTTCCCCTGACATGCTCTGAGGGCTACAGTCAAATCAAGGACAACATAAATATCTGCACTCGCTCATATGCTGTGTTTTCTTTCTCCTGCTTCCTCACTCTTCACTTTCCACCGCGAGTCTTGTAAATTAATTTCAATGTCACGAGTGTTCACCTCTTTTAGTGCGAGAGCATCGTTTAAAATGCAACAGGATGAAAAGAAAGGCATGTTTTTCTGAGTGTGTAGCTCTGTAATTAGAAGTCTAGGCAGGAGTGTGGGTGAGAGCTGTGAAGCAAAACATAAAGAAGAGGGGGAAAATACTCAGCACAAAGTTTTCGGGGTAAGTAGGAAGACACGATGCTGTCATTAGATCATGTCACGGTTGTTTTTCTTTTGCTCCTTTTTTTTTTTTCGCTGTCCATCAATCCCATGTCGCCCTAAATGTAGCTCCCTGACATGCATGCGAATTGGCTAATTTGTTGCCGGATCTTTCTCCCCCCAGACTCATTTGTGAAGCCTGGCGTCTGCCGAACACGAGCTGGATGCACACCAGCAGGTTCACAGTCAATTAAACAAAACACAATGCTACGATGAATGAATGGAAATGGATTTGACGATAATTTGTGCCCTTGTAATGCCATTTGTAAAAACTTTGGCCCTGAAGAGATGTATGATGCTGTTATCACCAAGGAGAGGCAGACGGAGTGTGAGAAAGAAAGGATCAGATCCCATGGAGCTGCTAGCATCAGCATTCAACTTGTATAACAGCCAGCTAGTTATGAAAAGCCCGGGCGTGTGTGGGTGTTCTGCTTTTAGTCAAGTGCAAACATTTTAGCCTTAAGAGGGAGTCCGCTGCCAATATGAATGCACTATCAACACCCACGCCATTTCCAGTCCCTCAAGTGCACGCCTCATACATACGAACAGAGCAAACACACACACTAAACAAGCTTGACTCATGCATTTGCTCATGTGTTCACACTGCTGTGCTCTCATGTGCATTCTCACATGCCTCGAACAAACAACATGCTTGCACATATAAGGGTAATTAGTGTATAACATCACAGAAAAGCCTTCAAGGGATTAGTCAAAATAATGATATAAAATACACTTTTTACCCTTGAGGCTCGTTGCGTAATCCTACAGCAGACAAACACAGCATCAAACTCTGTTGCTCGAAAATCTACTGGTCGATTTCTGAAGAAAACTTCTGGACTTTTAATTAGTTCTTCTTTCCACACCCACAAGAAACTTTACCCCAAAAAAACTTTTGTTGTGTCTGAGTGTTTTGTGACTTGTCAGCTGTATCACCAGCTGTTATGGTTATGAATAAAGAGCGTGTAGAAAAAGGCTTCTTTTAGTTGTTTTTTGGTGGGAGGAAGACTGCCCTGCTGGTTTCCTTCAAAAAAAGACTATTTGTGGGGAAGTATAAACTACATTTCTCCAATTTTTGACTGTTTTAACCGCTGACATCTGCAATCTTAAAATAGATGTAAGACATGGGTTGTTATAAACAGAATAAACACAGGTCACCTTGCAGTATTATAGCAGCGTATTATTACCACAAGAAAAAAACTGTGATTTCAAGAATAAAACTGTGAATTTAGAAACTTAAATTTATTAGATAAAAGTCATACACTGCACAAAACTGAAATCTTATCAAGTTAAGTCAAGTTATCAAGTTTTTTTTGTCTTAATTTAAGTAAAAATTGTCTTATTATGCATGACATGAGCCACATTCAATGGGTCAGTCCAGAAATTGTCTTGTTTTAAGTTATTTAAAGACAAAAATGAGGTCTGAATTGCTTGTAACTGGTAAAAAAAAATTGCTGACGGAACAAGAAAAAAATTCTGGTAAATTTTCTGAATATTAGAAAAATGTCTTAATACAAGTAACTTTTCTCTTGTTCCATTGATAGAGTTTTTTTCAACTTGATACAAGCAATTCAGACCTAATTTTTGTCTTTAAATAACTTGAAATAAGACATTTTTCTGGACTGGTCAGGTGAATGTGACTCATTTTAAGTCCAAAAAGACATTTTTCCACTGAAAACAAGACAAAAACACTTTATAAGATTTCAGTTTCTTTACAGTGTAACTTTACACTTTAGGGTTTATGATTTTACCACTCCTTCTCATTGGTATCAACCCTTTCAGGCTCAAATTAAGTTTTAGTAGCAGAAAAAATCAGATATTTGGGGGAAAATGTCATATGGGGTAGTTGTATACAATCCTGACTTTTTTGAGAGAGACCTTCACATACAATGCATTCTGGGATGTTGCAACATTGCAATAAAGCTACCCCTGGGGAAAAAAAACAGAGGAGATAAAATCTACCAATTGGCGTGTACTGTATCTATATATATTCAGGATTCATCTTAAGCAGTTTTGGTTTCAAATTAAAGGAGGTTGGTAATGAAACTTATATGAAATTGATGCCATGAAAAACTGTTTCAGCTCTGCCAATTGGTGGGATAGTGGGAAACTGTTGGTTGCAATTTGCTGTTGCAAATCTGCAACGTCTGCCTCAAGAGGGTCAAGTTATACTATTTGTAGATTGAGGACACTTGTTTGGATGTTACACTCTGTAAATAAAATAAATCAATCTCACATTTTCCTAACTGAAGATACACAGTAGATAATTTCACCAATGGTAAAGTGTGGACTTTCCTTCCTATATAAAGACATAGTCAGAGAAATGGTGCAACAAGCCACTGCTCTGGGATTCTACTCATGTCCCTCAAAGTCACCGCTCCAGGAGGCTCTGTCAGTCAGACATGTTTGCCGCTCACTGCTGGGAAACTTATATGTGAAGGACTGCACAAGCAGAGATGGGAGGAAAATATTCAGCTTTTTTTTTTTTCCCTGGGTACTCAAAGATCCACACTTTGGCCAAAAATGACTTGGAGAACACCCTGTCATGAATTTTATGGCTGAATTCACATGTAAAGGACACAATGTAAATCTTCTTTTCATGCTCCAGACCTTGTACCTGACAACAACATTCTCATCAAGCACAGGTCGCTCTATAATATGTACAACAACGAAGGAAATCTCCAGCATATTGCTTCGGTAATGAGGCTGATAGTGATTCTGGGCTGTCATGTGCGAGCGCCGTGGTTCCCCCATCTGTAGCCGTGAAGGTCACCGTGACATGGCGACAGAAGCAGCAAAACCCCTCACCCCATCACAGCGATGAGCACGCGTTGCTGCTGGTTCCCATTACAGATCACCTCCTCTCTGATTAATTAGCCTCATTCTGCTAATTGAAAGTCACCCCTCACCCACTGTTCAGCTGCGAGAACGAGACCCGACTGTGGGAGTGCGACCATCCCACCCTGGAATGGCGATCCACTGAACTGCCACAGGTTATTAAATCAACCACCGGCCGTCAAACTCTTCTAACTGTGCTTCCTCCCCTTTGATACTGTCATTTTCCTACTCTACTCCCTCCTTTTTAACATTTGCGGAGGCCTCCGATGAATGACAGCCAGCCCACACCAGCTGCCCTGGGAGCAATGGACGTAATAAGCCAATTAACTAATTAAGACCTCATTTGGAGGCCTAACGAGGAACACGGACACTCATTTGTGTAAATAAAGAGGGTCTTTTTGTACTGCATAAGGAAAACTCCAAAGCATGTGTACTTGCAGAGAGGTCAATAAATGAAAAAACAGAATAACAGACAGTGTACACAGGTTTCTGCCAATCGACGCCTCCTCCTGCACGCACGAGTTGAAGAAGCAGACAGGGCAATATGGTGATTCATTTATCCTAATGATACCGCTGACATCAGCCAAGCAAAGTAGCGGATCAGATCTGTCTAATAGAAGGAGGGAGAGGAGAAGCTCTTAGACTTCTGACTGTCAACTCATTGGCAGCCGTTGTATCGTAACAGCGTGGCGGCATACCAAACTGTAAACAGACGCGTGCCTGAATAGTTACTGATTCTGCCGTCGTGCTGCATCAATCTGCATCAGGAGACATGACGCACATTGATCTCACCCGCCTGGCGCAGGCTTTGATGAAATCGCTCTATAAATTAGGGCTGTTTGATGGAAAACTAAATGTGTAATATGCTCCCGCCTTGCTTATTGGACAGTGAATATGCAATGCATTAAAATTAGAGAGCCTCTTTAATAACGCTCCAAAACAGGCAGCCATCTTCAAGGGATTCAACGCTGAGGATCCTTTTACAACTACAACAGAAGAAACAATTGTTTGATATGGAGAAAAGGAACATGTTGACTAACCATTCAGGGAAATTTGGGGGTAATTTTCCAAACACTCATACACCTTTTCCTCTGGCAGAAAGTAGAAATGTTGGATATTCTGGGGCACAGCGGTGGTCTCGCTCGACTGTGTATCTTTCATGAAAAGAAATTTTGCACTTTCTCTTTGAAATCTGTGATTGGTTAATATTTGAAGAGCTCCCTTCCAAAGTGTTATCCATTTTGAATGAGGGAATAATTAACTGAAACTAACGATTAAATATCCCCATAAAACCAAGGATACAATGTGTTTAAAGTATCATTGTCCCTACACAGTCCTCCATTTGTTTTCATACAGTCCCCTTCATAAACCCATGAGTATCCTGTTGGTGTTTTGTCTCCCTTAATGACTGATATGTCTTTGCAGTGAGCTTGATAACAAATTTCATGAACTTAACTCCTTCTGTATCTTACACTCGCTGCCTTGAATGATGTGGCACCGGAGAGCAGCGTGCAGGTAAAGACCGATGATGGGATCAGGTAATTGGCACAGAGCCTGCTGAAGCTGAAATGTTTTATTGGCAGTGCCGACATGATATTTGATTTCCAGCTCTCTCCTCCTCACTGAAATCTCTTCAAGAAAGAGGGCAAGCTCCTTTGAAGCATACAATGAGCAGTCCAGCTAGTTTTATAAAGCTGAAATACAGACATCAGGCTGGAGATCCCAACATGTGTGTTGTTGAGTGTCTGGAGTAAATCTTAATGCTGCAGATTCAACTGTGGCAACCGCAGTGACTCTGATCAAGTCTGTAGCTAATCCCTGATGACTGAGCCTCCAATATGGGCTACAAACAGCAGGGGAAGCAGGGTGAAGAGAAATAGATGTGTGCATGCGTGTGTGTGTTTGTGTACAGAGAGCAATAGCTGTGCCGAGGGAGGCAGAAAGGAGCAGATGCAAAGAGAGAAGAATGAAAGATAGATGGGCAGGAGGTAGAAATCTGAGATATGAGGAGGGGGAATAGGAAAATTGGATCCTGGGATGAAGAAAAGGCTGGAGAGGGGAGCAAACATGAGAGAAAGTCACAGCTGATATAGGAGAGTTGTCAGGAGAGAATAGGGCATGATGGGAAATGGCAGGTATGATGGTGAGGAAGGAAGAAGGGACCAAAGAGTGCAGGAGTGACCTGTATTGTTGATGGCTGTGATAACACAGGGGTGGGGAGGAAGGAAAAAAGCTGAGGGTTGACTTTTTTTTTTGTCTCCCTTTATTTTCTGCTGGGAGTCAGCAGGTTTGGGTGTGGACTGCGGGTGAGTGGATCGATGGAAGTTTCTATAGCCAGAATACCCTCCTCCATCTCTGACAAACACCACGACAGCGTGATAGACCAGTGGGCTGGAGGAGAAGGATGGAGGCTGCAAAAATAACTGAATGGAGGAGAAAAAGAGCGGCAAAGTGAGAAAAATGTTGATGGAGTGCAACACCATGGAACCCCATCACAACAGTGATTAATAAATCTGCTATATTACTCATTTGTTATGTTTAAAAAGTCATTTATAACCCGTGTTTTCTTCCATTCACTGCTCCGAGAAGAGGAAGTACAACACACAATCTTTATCCAAGTAAAAGTACATAGTTGTGCTAAATACACTCAAGTAAACACAGAAGTCCTTCTTCAACCTCTTTACAAAATGAAAAATAGAAAAAAGCACAGAATTAAGAAAAAATATGCTCAGTGCACAAAATTTCTCACAGATTTAAAATTCTCACACTACATTTATTAGTCCGTTAAAAGCAACACATCAAAACCTCAAATGAAAACACGAAATAATACTCAATTTTACGTTCAACACTATCTGTGCAAATCTGATTGGTGGGAAACTTTGTTGAATCTGCTTTGATATCGTCTGTCGTGTTGGTTGATTCACTTTCATCCACTTTTAATGAACACCCATGCTTTGTGATGACGGCATAAAGACACTGTTTGGGTTAGCCGAGCAGCATGGTTTCCAGATGACTCTCCTGGTACACAGAGCAGCTGACGGCTCTGTGAGCATAGTGTAGTAGTGATGATTGAGGTGGGAGTCACATTTGACATTATTCCCCCAGCTAGCTGGTTGTCCGGCATGTACAAAGCTTCATTTGAGTCATGTGATGCTTGTTTTGCAAGAATAATCTTTTTCTTTGTGATGGTCCTGACCATTTGGGATGATGTGTGCACTGATGCAAATACAAATTATTACTACTAGCTTTTGCCCAGATGTCTGCATTCGATACTTGATTATGATTGATCTAAACCCACAGACTGTAAAAAAAAGTGGATGTCAACTTGCTTGGCTCAAAGTGACGCTGCCGCAAAAACTGCTCCCCCTGGTGACTGGCTGCAGTATAGGTAAAAAAAAATCTAGCTCTCCAGTCATTCCAGATGGGCTGTGGTCAAACTTCATGAAATTAATACACCTTATAGAAATGTTTCTCACATCTGATTGTTGTGGTGATTTGAAGATATCATTTGGCTGCCTTGTATTCAGGTCCTCTTTTTTCTGAAAAGTTTTGTTTTCATTAGTCATAAGAGGTTGAAACTGAGATTTTTACACCATGTTTACTGATTGACAGCTGGCGTTGTTGTGTATCTTTTGTTGGGGATTGTAAAATATGTGTGGAGGAAGAGTCAAGAAGTGATTAGACTCAAAAAAAATAAATGAATAAATAAAAATAAACTTTTTTTTTTGTCACCCAGCTCCACTCAGGCTCCATTTACACAACAACATTTCATCCAAAAATGCTAAGACACAGTGGAAAAAAATCAGTGTTTAGACTGAAACGCAGAGGAACTGAAAATGCTGTAGTAAGCATGCCAGACCTGTGGGTGGCACTGTAACTGTCTTGTCCAAAAGCTGTTTTTGAGAGATCTCAACCCAAGTAGAGTTGAGCTCTTCATCTGTTGTATGTGCTTGTGTGAAGCGGAGTGTGACGTCAGCGTTTCCACTGAAAACGTCGGCTTACTGTTTACACAGCAACAGTGTCGGCAGCGTTTTAGAAATTCCACTCTGGAGGCCATTTTCAAAAGTTTGTGTTTTTAGGTCGGCTAAACCACTGTTTCTATGTAAACATGAGGCCGAAACGCAACAATATTTTTGCATTTTACCCGAAAACCATTGTCTTGTAAACGACCCCTCAGATTCTCCCAGAATCCCTCACAGTCTGTAGCCTACTGCGCAGACTCAGGCTGCACAACTGCTGCCAATGGCTGCGCCTATGATGGGGGTGTATTGGCTTCAAACCATAGAATGGTCAATGGTGGAGCCACGCTGTCCACTGTATACACAGTCTATGTCTACACCATAAAGCTCTCAATAGGCGGCATCCGGGCTGCATCTGGCCTACCAACCATCTACTTGTGGCCCCCGAGCTGTTATTCCTTCACTATGTGTTTTGGTTCGGTCAGCACATGTATACCAGGACTTGTCTCCATGCCAATGATACAGACAGCCTGTTACTGGCTCTCTCAAAGTTGACTGCTGCAAGCGCAATTTTTAACTTTAACTTTCGTTTCTGGAACAGTTCTCATTTTGACCCTTGGCAGGCTGTAGGAGCCTAGACTACACGAAAATAGCATGTTCCAAGTTTGCTGCTAAGAGAAAAGTGGACACTGAAAATTAGAATGTTAAAGGAAAATGGGCTGAAAAATGTGCATTCATTCTTCTCCAACCAGCACAAGAACATGTGCATACGCCAAGAGACTATAGCTGTGATTTCCAATTTAAATTGGCATGAGATGAGATGAAGCATAGAAGTTTAGAAGAGATATTTCCTCAGAATTTGGATGGAAGAACAACAAAATTCAATGCACTGAAATCAACATCTGCAAGACGGATTCTTGTTGAATTTATGACACAAAAAAAAGGGGGGGAAAAGATTTTAAAATGTTAGTTTTTGAATTTCTAGGATGCTTGGGTCACCTTGAGACAGAAATGTCACTGATCATTGAATCTAAGGGACTATTTGGGGGGGGTGTTGTATGTTTTTATCAATTTTTAAAATCATATTAAATCAATGTTGTGTCAGCTTCTGTAAACGTTTAACTTGATGCTGGGATATGCTTGTATAGTGAGCAGGTGGTTGGGCAAATTAACAATTTGGCCACATGAAGCTTCACATCAGTGTCTTGCTCACCTTGTCACGAGTCTGGGTCACATGATCACCCCTTAACTTTGCACTATCCCTTACATAACTATTTACTCCCTGAAATATTCACTCAATCTAGAGTAACACAGATGTTTAGGAAACACAAGTTGTAGAGAAGATCTTTTTCCAAGTTTGGGAAGTACAAGTCAAAAACTTGTCTGAAAATGTCTACTTAAGTAAGATACACACACTGGAAGGATCGAGATAAGTAAAGAAACCAAGTTAACTCTGCTACTTCCAACTTTTCCCAGCGAGTGAGAGATTTATTTCACCTGAGCTGCTTAATCCACACAGCTCTTAAAAAAGTGGAGCTGTTGTGTAATCCTGGATCCTCAATGTACAGAAAACTCTGGCCTTGCTCTGCTATCCCACAAGTTAACAAGCTGTATTAAGCCAAGACGAGGAGGTTCAAGGATGAACACATAAATCAGGGCTAAACACACACAAATAAAGATACACACACAAAAAAACTCGTAATTCATTATCCTCATTCTGCCAGCTCCTGTATGTGTGATGTTAATGCTAAGCCACGACTCTGTCATTTACTAGATCGCATTACGCCCTGGCTTAGGTGAGGCACTGAGAGATTTATGTTTGTCTTTATTTCCTCTGCCACCTCACTCTGAGGCTCCCCTCTCATGCAGTGTGATATAGTGTCCAGTCAATAACAGAGAAAATAAGATATGAAAACAAAGGGCTGCCTTTTGGACAAGAACCAGGCCTTTCAAGCCAGCAAATGGGTTTTGAGGCAGGCATTGAGGAGCCTCAGCGTGAAGTAGTCCTTGTATCCACTCCTCGCCAGGGGGGAAGAGAGAGACACACAGAGAGTTTAAGACAGAGGATAAGTCCCTAAGATGAGGGAGTGTGTTACAGTGACAATGCCCTTCAGGAAAGTCCTTAACCTGACCCACTCAGGCAGTACTAACTCGCTAATGTGCGCTGTATGAAAAATGTAAGTGGCTTAAATTGCATTAGATTATGGCAGCCATGAAGTGAGTAAGTGACAGAATAAAACAATAAGTCTCAATGGGAGCAGCATCAACAGGAGGAGAGAGGAAAAAAATCCCCCTTTAGGGTCTGCTGCTGCTGCCGCCTCCAGCTCTACACCGCTGACAGCCACTTGGACACGCGCCACAGCCAGGTGTAGGGGATTTTATGCTTGTTACCTTGTCCTCTGTGTGAATATTGAGTTAAATTACAATCCCACAACCTCAAATTTGGTCTAGCGACTTTGTTTTTTTTTTCTCTTTATTTGCTGTTCCTCCATGGCAATTTATATCACAGTCGCACCACGAGGTCTCGACACACCTGAAAATGGATCAAAGTGCTGCATTGCATTTTTCTTCCCTCTGCTTTGAGTTTTCTGCAGTGCCAGGTAGAACTGTGCTTGGTATGTATATAACACAGCAAATCATAGCCAACTCAGTTTTCTTTGTCCCCAGCTGTGTCCCTTAATCCCAAACTGCTATGCACCAAGTCCTACAGTGAGGAAACCTTGAGAGTAAGCGCAGGATTTGCTTCCAAACACATTTGGGCTTTTTTATGTGGCCCTTGTCGACCCTGCAATCTCAACCTCAGGGTTACAGCAGGAAACAGTTCAAGCTGAATGAAAATTATAATAATGTACGCAGTCTTTCACAGCATTACTGCAGTTTGTCCAGGTCACACTGGTGTAAAGGCTCAACTATGTATGTCAGTGACTCATCCCAGTGTCTGTGCACATGTAATAGAACAAGGACGTGCAGTGTGCAAGGAGAAACGCAGGATGCTATACATAAATATGGGACATTATAGTGTCAGCTGCAGATGGGAAACAATGAGACTTCATCAGTGCTGTTAAGCACCAGATAATTTCAAATAAGATCAAACACATAAAATGTGTTAAGAGGATTTTACAGCATGGCTGCAAATCCTGAGAGTGTGGGTATCCCACTTTTATATTATGCGTTCACACTTTCAGTACAAACACAAGACAACTCTGTTTCCTTAGTCTGACATTTTGAAAGATCTCATGCAGTCGCACAGAAGCTGTAAAAGAAATAAACATGTTCTGTCCCAGCTTTTAGTGACCTATAAATGACAAAAATAATAAAGCCAATTCTGAAAATAGAGACTCGGAGGACGCTTAATTAGAGCAGAGACCCAAAAGTATAATTTGCTCAATAGATAATATATCACTGAGTGTCATTCCTCTGTCGGGCTGAAGAATGATTTTGTTTTTCTGCATATCACTTATTTATCACCCAATCTGGGTATCTGAAAAATAAAGTGAAAAGCTTAGCAACTGGGGATTAATGTGTTGGAAATTAATGGCAGAACTTCAACACATAAGTTTGGAACAGTTTCTGCTCTTTGATGGTAGAAATAATTCTTACCCCATCTGGAGATACAACATTAAAGCATAAGTTTAGAGCATACATTAGTATAAATTGGAATGATATAACGTTAAGTAAGGAGAAATGTTGGCAAGAGCAGCGGGGAATGAAGAGAGTTCAGCTAAGTAGGCCAAGGGAAGACGCACCCGTTCACCTTGGGGCTCCGTGTGTGTTTCAGTAGAAGCTTGCAAAACTGTGCAGCCCCAGGCTTGATCCCCTATCTCCAGAAACAGAAACAAAGCCCTGCGGTCACGACACTTGTGTGACATGTAACAAGCAATGTAGCTGAATAGGAAGTAACACACTGCAAATATAGTAAGAAATAAAGCAGTGTTTCCGAAACCTCAATAATGAATTGTTAAAAAAGTAACAAAATTATCTTCCTTCTGTTGAAATACAGCAGCAAAACGTTGTTATTGTAATATTTTATTTCAATATTTACTTCACTGATAACACTCTCTAAATATATTATCACTGACTGAAACTAGTTCAATCTAATGAGTCAATATTAAGACAACAATTGATTCATCAAACAGATTTCCAGCCGCATATCCTCTCATTTATCTATCACTGAAGTCGTAAGTCTTACATGTAAACAAGGATAACACAATCAGCATGTTAAGCAGAATATAATAAAACAGACTATAATATTATCATTAATTTCTTTCCAAGTGTTCAGCTTGGAAAGAAACGGCTTCAGCTTTTCTGATCTGATGGTCTGAAATGATCCTCCCCAAAAGCAATGCTAACTACTGCAAGCTTTTGCCATGAACTTTGACATTTTTCAGAAGTGTAGAATTAAACAAACACGTCCCAGGAGAGAAAATTTATATACTCTGACTCCAAATGTCCAGACTTTGCTGCATTTGCACACTAGAAGTCTAAGTAGGCCGAGGGCTGTCCAGATCTGCACATTTGCAAATCTTTAGACCTATTGAACTGGCTTTCTGCAACTAAGATGCAGAGTTCACCAGAAAATGACCCAAAAACCACAGAAATATGGGTATAATGTGTTATACAAAAGTACTTCTAAAAGTTTACCGCTTAGCATTAATAATTTTCTGTTAAATTATCTCATTCATTGGTGAGGGGAGATTTGGTTATCCACACAGGGAATATGAATAATTTAGATTAGTGATATAACCTTAAAGGCATCATAATAAGTGCAGAGATTCTGAGTTGAGAATAACTTATCATGAGGTCTCGCATCTTGTCTCACAGTATATTTCATCCCTCCGCAGTCCTGCGCTCTCACAGGCTTAAAATGATGACAGTGACATCAGAGTCAATGTGGGACCCTGCTTTGTGCAGAGCTGTCAGCCTGTCCCTCCATTCAGCCCCAAAACCCTCACGTCTTCAAGGCCTTTTATTGGTGTCACTGCAGACTGTGTAAAAGATGGATGACATGACAGCTCCCAAAAAGTGAAGGTGAAACATTTGCGGCTTCCTCGGCTGATTTGCTGCAGCATAGGTCAAAGGCCGTTGGTGCTTTCTGTGGTTGTGATTCACTGCCATCACACCGATCTGTGTCAAAACTTTCACTTTCCACGGTCGGGGTTACAGCCACGACTACCCCCCTCACCCTGTGTGTGGTAATCAACCATATTTGGTAGTGCTGGTATGTGCGAATATTTGTAATTTTGCCTATTCAACATGTCTTTCAGGAACTGCTGTGATTGGCTAGATGGACACTTTCCTATGCCATTCTCAGAAATTTATAAAAACCCAGTTGGAGAAATGAAAACAATGTGGAAGTCATAAAATCTGAAGTTCATCGAGTGTCTGCTTGAGGCTGCATCTGAAGTACCTAAACCCACACACCAAGCCAACAAAAAGATGTTTGCAGCAGAAATAAACATTTTTACTGCCTGGTACAAAAAATGACTTCAGTCTGAATAGCTGATTTCTCTTATGGCACACACTGTACTAGAGCAGATTTATTCATAATTCAGCAGTTTGGAAGATTAAAGATCATGAGTTTTTCCGATCAGAGGCACAGCTCACCTAACTGACAGACAGCCTGTAGCTGTAAGTGAGAAGGCTCAAAGCCTGTCTCATTTCCGATACAGCTTGCGCAGACAGTAACCTGCTACAAAACCCACAATCAGAAACAAAAGGCTGACATCACAGATACTTCGTCTACATATTACGCAGTCTGAGGTAGGCCTGGGCTGATGAATTTTGCTGAACAATATATTATTGATATATTATTGATGATAAACGGTATTGTTGACAATATTATTTTTAGACCAATTTAACCTCTAATATAAAAAAATTATATGATACTAATGCAATACACCCTGTCATCTGCAAGGAATGCTTATTTGTCATGAGTATTTGTTACTAATGTAAATGGAATATCAATGACTTTCAAATATCAAAAAACAAACAATAAAAATTGAATTTATTTATTCTATTTATTTTTATTGATGTAGCAAAGCTTCATCCCAAACTACAAAAACAAACACGCACGCACATGGAGATAAATTGAGGCCAGCAAAATTATTGAGTTTATTTCATTTATTGAACGACTATTGATATACTGACTATCGTCCCAGGCCTAGTGTAAGGTTACAAACCTGTTTCTGAGGCACTCAGATAAGACACAAGGCACAACATATTTTATGTTGTTCCCCACAGTACATTAGTTAGGTGTGTTGTTCACTTGTTGTTTTTCAGTTTGATAGAAAGGTAGGTTGGTTTCGCTTTAGGTTTATTTTAATTTAAAAAGAGGAACCAACTGTATTTTAGAGTTCTCCTTTTGTTTTCCTTATTTGTGTTTCTAAACAGCACTCACCAGTCATTTTTGTTGAATGCACTATTTACTTCTAACTTTGTATACCCAAAACAACTGAGTTTTAATGTTGCTTCCATTTTCCTATAATGAACCAGATTGTGGTAAAGTTTGTTTAAAGGGGCAGTGAGGAGTTTGAAAATGATCTTTAAAAAGGCTCCCTTCTAAATATAAGCCTGATCATAATCCACACTTCAAATGGGATTATCAGCACCAATATTGCTGGTTACGGGTTATTTTAAAATGCTACTTCTTAGCTTCCAATTCAGGTAGACCAGGACTGGGCTGATTTACAGCACGTCTAGGTCTCTATGACAACACCACACTGGCTGATGAAGTTTAGTAGTGAAAAGATATCTGTGTTGTGTTTTTTCTCTGCTAAAAATGATTCATACGACTAATTTTCTAGTGATGGTGGACACAGGAGCCTAACTGTCAGACAGGAAAAGGACAGAAGAGCAGAAGAAAGCTAAACGGGAGAGTGATACAGCCTGAGCTAAAGGCTAACACAGGGGCTAAGCTGTTTGTGATAATGTTCATTTCCACCCACAGTCAGCAGTTATTCTGCAGTGGTCTCTTCAAACTTGAGAGTCTATCAATAAAATGAAGAGTGAGATTATGTTAGCTCTGCTTGGTAGATGACAGGCAGGACATAGCTAACCAGGATTTACAAATGTTACACAGTATGGACATGTCTAAGAGCACAGGACTGTCCCTTGTGCAAAACACAAACGGCAACTTAACTACCTACAAAGTGACAGTGTTGACTTGTTGTTATGTTAGCCTACTGATACATTTGAGCACCGGGCTGCTGATGTTGCTACATGTAGCCGGTTGCTACAATGTTTGCTTTACATCACATTTCAGACCATAGCACTACATAACTGTACTGAAAAGTACCTTACCTCTGAGTGTCGTATCCAGTAAAAAGTTGTCTTAAACAAAGAAAATTTGTTTCAAGCTGATCTCCATTAAATTCCAAAACAAGCACACACCTCACTAAAAGTAATTTTCGACAGTGTGTGGAGACTCAAGGTGGCAAGGTAGTGCAACTAAAACAGATCCCTCTCATAGCATCTTTCAATAAGTAATTTGACATTGTGAAAAAAGGCTTAATACTGTGATTGACTGCTTTGTTGACGAGTGTGGCTCCTGTTACAGGGGTTGAAATCTAGTTACGACCGTGATTTTTTTATTAGAGCTACATGTGTGTTTTGGTAAGGGCACAAGAATAATCATGCTGCAGCTCCATAAGCAGTCCCTTACTGCACAGACTTTGGCTTAAGAGTGACACACCAGCATGAACTTTCACAGCCTTTCTCTGAGGATATGTTTTGTGAAGCATCTCATCCATCTGTGTATACAGTCCCAAAAATGGAACCTCTTGAACTTAATTACTTTTACTTTTATACCCCACTTCAAAAAGTCCTCTTAGACTCTGTTAAACACCTGATCTCTGTATCCACTAGCACACCTGCGCCCACCCTCAAGTAACATATGTCACTCATCAGAGCGTGAGCCAGCCCACACACATGAGGAATCCTCCAGAATATCAGTTTACCACTGATCAAAATCTCATCTCCATTGTCTTTTTTCCTCTTTTCCAATATTGTTGACACGCCGCGATCTTGATCTGTTATTTTACGAGCATTGATCCAGTCAACCTCGTTGAAACCTTACCTCTGACTCCCTCTGCCAACAAAAACACATATTTGCCATGTCTTATGGTGTCTCTCTTCTTGTACCAAAGCTCTGAGTATTGATCTGGGTGTGTTTGTTGCTCCCAGAAATTTTGAATAAATATCATGAGTCGACAATCAGTTCCCAGATACTTTGTCCCACTCACTTGTTATTTGAAGTTTCCTGATTGTACACCAGTCTGTAAATATTGAAGCTGTTAGATTACATTTTAATGCAACGCCTGTGTTGTTGTCTCTACACAGATGACATTAAACATTTCCTCTTTGTAAAGGTCAGTGTATTTTGTTGGATCAACTTGAAGTGCCAGTAGAGAACACATCTCAGTTTAAAGCCTTAAACGTATCAAGGACTGCTGCAGTATTGGCAGCAGAACGCTGGGATTGTTTGTTGCTGTGTAATAGAAAAATTTCACATGTTAGGCGGCCCTACCCGAGCCCATTTTCAAGCAGAACAAGCCAGGCAACACGCATCAAAGTGGAGAAAAGCAGACAAAAAATTGGGTTACATATTTTCCACTCGATAAACTATTCCTGTGAGATTTGAACAACTGTTCAGAGTTAACTCAAGGTACAATGTTACCTTTCAGAGTTGCTCTGTGTATAACAACCTTTAAACTGTGTGTAAAAACACTTCAGTCCCTCTCACATCAGCTCTGCCACGAGCCGAGCACATCTCTCCACACTCATCTAATTATGGGGGTCAGTCCGCTCTGCAGACGGAAGAGAAAAACTTGACAGATTTGCATTCATGTCATGAGTGGAGTTCAGATCATTTGCAAAGCCATCAACTGGATGTCCTTTCATATCCAAAGTCTCTGCTGTCCTATCACTCCTACACGCTGGGGATCTTAATGATGGCTCTCTTATTTGCAGTTATTTCAGGAAATTCAATGACTTACTTGCCAGGGTCATGAGCAAAATGAACAAGACAAGCATCTTTGAAGATTATGATAATGGAAACGGAGGGCAAAATTGGAATTGTTTTAAAATTCAGCGGCACGTTCCACATCTTATTATCCTTCCACTTGGCAGCCACCCATTTTCAAAGGCGTGATAAAAATACACATTAGATACATTCACTGCCACTGTTATGTAGCCGGGAAGATTTTACGGCCTGGAAAGTTTGTCACTTGAGAATGAGACAAATAAACACTCCTCATGGCATCAGCGAAAAAACACAAATCCTTAGACCTACAGGGAAGACAGATGTTAGACTATGAACAAAATAGTCATTAAGATTTACTCACTACAGCAGATGAAACACAGCCCTACATCATATAATTTAGTCCGCTTTCTGACGCTCATTTCTACTTCTACAGACGCCTGGAGTGAAAAGAAAATTGAAACCTTCCGTTCTTAGTTGCAGAATGAGTATTCAGTGCTTGATACAGCATTGAACTAAGGACCAGATGGTGCAGACTAAAACACACTTAAAGAGGGAGGATGTCTTTTCAGAAGGCAAACTCATGCAAATCAGGTCCACAGTGAAGCTGTTGACTCATGCAATTTCACACTGTTTACCAATAACAAATTGGAAAGGAACATTGATAGTGCTTTCCGAGCAAAACACCGGATAAGGCTAAATGTTTAGAGAAATGTGTTATTATAGCTGACCTCAGAGTCGAAGTGATACATTAGCAAATTATGAAAAGGTTTTGTAGGTGCGGTGCATAAAATGACTGCAGAGCAAAGGAGACGCTGACCTCAGAAAATACACACACATTAAGAAAATGTCAGTGATGGTCTTTGATCTCTCAGAGCCAAACAAGGAGCGACTAAAACATATGCAATTACATCAGCCAGAGGAGTCTGGGGCCACATGTTCAGTGGTGTCACAGACAGTCTGCTTCACTACACATTTATTCATCTCATTCTGAACCTGCTGCTCCCCTGGCTCATTCTTCCAGACAGTGGTCAGGATGACACAGAATGCAGAGTTTGCTTACTTTCACCACAGAAGGAAGGAGGGAAACAGATTTTCATGTAAGTCAAAAGAAATTGTTGATGCACCATGCACCGTGCGACCAGACTTTACACAAACAAAAATATTCCTCATCCCTCGTCCTGGTGGACATCTGGAGTGCAGCAGCAGCTAAAGGAGTTTGGAAGGACACAGCAGACTGCAGAGAGAGACAGGAAGGTGTACTGTATGCGGAGGCGTGAGGGAACCAGGTGCTGTGAAGTGTGAGGCTCTGCCCTCCCAGCTGATGATCAAAGACAGCCATAACTGCCGCTGATGACCATGGCTGCCGGCCAGACTGATGCACACAGCGTGCTGCGATGCCTGCACAGAGATGAACTGAATCAAGGCAATGCCAGATAGAAAAATACTATTATTGCTGGCACTACAACAACTAAGTGGATCCATGCAGAAGCAAAAGCTGAATAATATCGCATCAATTATCCATCACGTCCTTTGTCTGCTTACACTAACCTTCAGCTCCCTCATTTAGTCGGTAATGACCGCTCTTTGGTTGCATGTTTTAAAAAGGTTTCCATGACTGGGGATTATTCAAGACGTACGGGTGGAATAAGAGAGAACACTGCATGTCCCTCCAGCCAGCCATCCAGCCAAGATAATGTTAATGATGTCTTGTGGGATCCTCCACTAGAAGGACTCTTGATCTCGATCCACGGGGATCCACTGCGACTTCTGGCACCACTCTGGAGCTCCTGATAACTCCAACTGTTAATACCCCTTTAATAGAATTACACCCCTGATAAAAAATAAAAAATAATAAAATAAAATCCTTTCCATAGGACCATTATCTACCATGTCAAGCTATGCCAGCATAGGTCTTCCCGGGTATGCTGAGGCTAAACTTTTCCCACATGGCAGTTACTGAAGAGCTTTGTCAGAGAGATCTTATATAAAAGGGGCAGGGCTTGAGTGACTGAGACATGGCTGAAATGGTTTTCCAATGGTCTGTTGTGAAAAAGACACCCTTTGGGTCTCATGGGAAGCAAGCATTCATTAAATCTATGACTTGGCATGATCCTCTTAAATGGCTTTCCAGTGAGGAACATTATGTCCCACAGGCAGCCACAAGAAGTCAGACTTAAAGGCAAGTCAAACAGCTTTTCACAGATGAATCTGGCTCTGCTTAAAGGTCCTTAAAGAACTTAATCTGAGGTTTTAAAGTTGTCTTACTTTATAGATTTGCCTCTTCATAACCCACAAATTAAAATGTATCAGTGATAGTGTTAGCACAAATCCGTTTACAGCACGTAGACCCAAAATGAACCTGGTCCTACTTTGGTGGGTCATTTATACTGGATCTGTTGACGTACACTAGGCTGAATGTAGGATGACTACGGTTATAAGAAATACTCCCCTTATCATTAGTAGTTTTTAGAGATGCAGACAACTACATTAGTTAGCAAATAATGTGAAAACCAACACATAAAATTTATTTTAGACTTAAACTGTCACATTAAAATAAAATGAAATGTGATTAAAAGTGTAAATGAAGCACTTATACATTAAAGGACTTTTAGTCTGGGAGTGCTAGTTTGACCAAGTGGTTAAATTGTGCAGCCTGAAAAAAGCCACTGTCCTGCAACCCCTTTCCTACATATCAGTCTCCACTTATCCTGGTCGTCCATTCTGTCTACTGTTGTGTCGTCTCCTAAAAGTTCTAAAAAATAAAAAAATTACAAAATGATGAATAAATAAATGACCAGTAGTGAATTGGATAGATGATGGATCTGGTCATGGGAAAAACTAAGTATGATGTAACAGATTGTACTTTTTTGAGCTCAGGTCTTTTTATATTTTTACATTTGTTTATTTAACCAGGTAAAAACTGATGGAGATATAAAACATCTTTTGCAAAAGTGACCTGGCCAAGAGGCAGCAGAATTTTTCCGTACACAACAAAACTCAAAAACATTAGTACAATTAATAAAACAAAAATATTGAATAAAGAATATCAGCAAGATTTTTTTATTATTATTATTTGAATGTGCCACCTGATTTAAAAGCAGAGACAAAGCCCAATGGTTTCAAGTTCCTCGGCTCCAAGAATTTTAACACAGCTGTCAAGAGGGATCATGTCTGGCAGGTTTAATTCAGCTTGCAGAGTTCAATACAAAGGAAACAATGAAAAGTCTTTTCCCTCAATTCTGTGAGGACACGAGGGACATTCAAAGTAGAAGAAGTCATTGGATCGTGGACTATAATGCCCATGGTTCCTGACAAGATGGATTCCAAATTAAGTAGAGCCTTATAAATAACAGTGAGTCAATCTTCTGACTGACAGCCATGTCCATTCAGCTTTTCCGTACAAACTGCAATGATGGATCTGATTAGACATGCCGATTTCCTTGATTTTGGGGAATCGCTGATCAGCCCATCCTTACATATGAAACTGATCTTATTCACCTCCAGTAAGGTCTGAAAGCCATTGTCGCTTTTTGCTCTGGGACCCAAAACTCAGAACACTCTATTGGTTGTTTAAGTTAGAAAAAAAAAGATTTTATTGTTTCACAAGTATTGTTCAATGATTCTCAATATTATAAGATTCGAACATTGAAGGTATATGTAGTCAGTTATAAAAAATAAAAATCGGTATCGGCGGGTCAGGCTTTTTAAAGATCGGTGATCAGTGATCGGGCACCCCTAGATCTGATTATTGCATCCAGTGACAAAAACTTGAAGCACAGTGATACACAGTGAATGTAAACTCATCAGGTAATGGAAGACAGGTTGCTAACACAAGGCGTTTCCTGACTCCATGAGGGAAGCAAAATCTTTGCCTAAAGTAAAAGCCCAATTTCACCTGAAGCTTAGAAACCAAACTTAAAATACGGTTCTTGAAAGTTGGATGTTCATCAACCCAGGTATTTACAACACAAGACCAGCACAATGGCTGTACCTTGGCAAGTTTTTGAGCGCCCCACCCTTCAGACACCTTAAGAAATTCATCACTATTCACCTCAGTTATTGGTTAACTACTTTTGAGCAACTCTTTCCACCCAGCTTCCATTCCTTTTTATCCCCTTAGCATAGAAGTGAGTGACAACTGGCTTTAACCAGGAATGACGTACTTACTTTACAGATAACTGGCACCAACAAATATTGGCATTTGATCCATACACACCAGATAAAAGACAATCCCACTTTTTCAGGTGGGTTTTTAAGAAAACAAAAAAAACATCCTATATATTGGTTGGTGCAAAAGCATTCCACAGAGTATGATCCAGACATACTTTGTTAAATGAGCTGACTTTTTTATAATTTGGTGAATGAAACTATAGATTCAAACTTTCGGAAACCACATCATGAGAAACTTGAGATCTGTTGTAAGGTTTTCAATAATGTAGAAAATGTACAGTACATACTCTTCAACCATTAAATTCCATTAGCAAAGTCAGCCTTCATAAAGTATTTATTTAACATAAAAAGTATTGACAGTGATGCTGTACTTCCGCAGCACAGCCTTTACCGTGTGGTGACAATGCAGCATGTCTTAAAGGCATGCCTGGGTGTATTCCATTGTCACGAATGACATCCCTTATAGTGAAAGTACAGAGAGATCAATGCATGCAGGGGCAGCACCTGTGCTGCCTGGAGCCCCACTAAAAGCCTCAGCGTCTCGTCTGAAGACAGAGCTAGCATCCCTGGGGACTCGCCTTACAGCGGAGAGAGGGAAACCCCACCCCCGACATCAGAGCTGTGGAAAGCCGAATCGTACAGTCCTCCACTGCTGGGAAATCAACACAACTCCTACTATCTACCCAGTCTTCTTCTCTTTTTTTCACTTGTGTGGTTTGAGCAGGCCTAATTAACTTTCTGTAACAAAGGGCTTTACCGCTGTTGCTCCACAGCCTTATTGGGCCAGCCAGCGGCATGGTAGTTCGAGCTGAATGTCACGCTCTCCTTGGGCCGATCAATCCAGGCGATCAGATATCAGACACCTGAGGGATGGCTCTAGCCACAGATCACTCACATGCACGCTCACACAGATGCACAATGGAAACACACTGACAGAGAACGGGGACGCGGGGACGCACACAATTGCAGGGAAAGAACACAAACATGCACTAAATCACATCTGGGGCCAAGGACAAGAGTACGCCTGCAGACAGACGCGCTGAGCTGAGAGCTTTTCTCATCCCAAACATTTTGTCTTTCTCCTATTTCAGCTGTATTATTATCTGCATGTCAGCTTGATGAGATGACTCCCACATTGGTACGACTCTGTTCAATGCAATTGCAGCACTTGTCCTGTGTTCACCAAGTGAAAATTGCATACCTTGCTCAAGGTCACAGACCGTGGTTTTTCTTCAGGGGGGGAGACGAAGTCAGACGTTCAACGCCCTCTGTTCACATGTCTATGTCTTTGCTCGATTTCTAATTGCCTCTGCAAGAGGTTGGAGCCCGTGGGGAGAAATGGTACTGACAAAACACCATTTTGTATATCCCTGTATTAGTCATTCAAAAAACAATCAGCGATGGTAAACACGCAGCTTGCCCTCCCTGGGAGTGTTGATGACAATCATTCTGTTAGTAGATCATCTGCCTCTAACCTGGAGGGATAACAATCACTCCCTAATGTAAACCTATGGAGAGATGATGTTTACAAAGTTGGGGTGTATGATATACAGTGCTCTGAAACTCACAGGCTCTTAGATGTTGTTCACTACAAGGAATTAATGTTTTATTTGTCTGAATAACACTGCTGTCATCCCCCCGTCCATCTGCACCTGATTTTAAGATGGTCAGGACTTTTCATTCTTCTGCCTTTCTTGCTCAATCAATGCAGTCAGCAATAATACATGAGTCAAGCCTGCTTCTGTATCTGTATCTCACCTTTTTCTTCATCTCCCTCTCTGGTTCTTTCCTACTCTCACTGTTCAATGCAAGGCTGTTTTTTCAACCTCATTATCCCCTACCGCGAATCCTCCCCCTCACCCATCTCTCATATGCACGGCTCTCCAGTAAGGCTAACAATACTCTTCAGTATTTCCATCATCAGCAAAGTGTTTTCCCTTGACACCTCCACGACTTCTTGTCTCCGCTGCTGCAAATACCCCTATTTTTCTCCCTCTCCATATTTCTTTCTTTTTCCCTATTCTCCACTCTATTTTATTTTTCTACGCAGTTTTGTTCCTAATAAAATGAAGCGTTGTTGACAGGACCCTAGCTACTCTCTGTGGTGCGTCCATAACCTCTCGTTGCAGCAGAAGGCTACTGCGGACAGGCTTTGGTCTCCTACTGAGCAGCAGCTTTAATCTGCCTGGGGGATCACATCAAACAGAAATGCCCTTATGTGTCATTTGTAGAGAAAAAAAAACACAGCATTATTTATTTATCATACTCAAACAACAAGCATTTTCTACTGACGTCACTCTCAGGGTTGAAAGTCTAAATGCTTCCATAAAGTTGCACAACTGGGTTTCAATATGGTTCATCTATTATTGAATGAAGAGAATGCAGCAGTTGTAACATAGACTGTATAATAAATGGAAGTAGTCTCTGTGACGTCAGCTGTCTTTTTCTGAAATAGAGTTTTGTAGCAAATCATCCTCAGAAGTCAAATTGGAAATGAGGCGAGCTTTGAGACTCCACACCAGCAACTATAGGTCGCCAACCTGTCAATCAGATGAGTTGTGTCTCTCATTGGGGGAACTTGTGATGTTAATATCTTCTAAACTGCTGAGTTAGATAAAAAAAGCTCACCCCCGTACAGCATGTGCTGCTAGTGAAATTGGTGATTCAGACTGAAGTCATTTTTTGTACCAGGTTGTAAACATGTTAATTTCTGCTGTGAAAATGGCTTTTTTTGGCTCAACAAACTGCAGATTTTAGCACTTCCACCTTCCCTTATATTTTTGGACAATAGATTGCCACTTGAGTTAAAATAATTTTGCAGCTTATTGATAAATTACTTAAAAATATCACAATTGATAGTACAAACTTGAGATAATGTGCCTTAATTTAACTGCAATTTCAATTTCATAAACTTATTTCATAACCCTTGGCTGATTTTATACAAAAGTTTATTTGAGTTTAAGCCACTTGCTAGGATCTGCAAGTTGTTAGTATGACACTGGCTCCTGGCTTCATCTTCCCCCAACGTTTCCTCACCAGCTAACTCCCTAGCAAACAACTATAAATGAACACCAAAATTTGCTGAGATATCATTTGTCTCGATTCCTTGTTGTTATTTATTGTCTGACTAGATAAATTCCTGGCTAACTTTTGTTACTAACTTGCAAAATCTCTCATCAACATCTACTGTAATCTTGCTAAATCTCTGGCTAGTGTTATACTAATTAAATCACCGGCTAACATTTGAGGTAAGTTGTTATACCAAGCTAACATTTCTTGTATAACTAGCAAATTGTCTAGCTAGCATCAGTCCCCCAACCTGCTAACTTCCCAGCCAACATCTGTTACCCAACCAGCTAATATTCTGGCCAACATACATCAACTACTACTTGTTAGCCTCAAATTAAGCTACTTAGACAACAGTACTTGTATCAAACTTTTTTTCAATAACATTCATTGGAGGGTAAGTTAATTCTTAACTGATATAAAATTTGCTTGGAATTTATAGCATCATTGATAGCTCCTTTTAGCTAAAGATTACTTGGAGTATTAGGCAGCTTTATTATGGTGACCATACTCTCCAGTTTGGTCTGGAAAATGTTGTAGCTTCATGACTCGAGTTTCATCAAGTATTTATAAAACACTCTTTGAACAACCCTAGTACACATTTGAACCAACAGAAAAAAACAAAACAATAAACCATTCTTGCAACATTTCTCTGTACATGTGTCAATCAATGTCAATGCCAAGGCCACCGCTGTTTTAACCACTTGGAAAAAATAGTCCTGACAAAACATGAGTCAATATTCAATGCTTGATTGAATATTGTGGCTGTAGCACAGATTTTCATACTGACAGGACCTACTGTGTAAGAGAAGTCTGCGTTTTCCAGAAAGCTCAAGGAGTTACCTCTTCCCTCAAAAGGTAGGAGGGAGAGGAAGCTGCATTTTCCTTAACTGCCCACAGCAGAAATTGCAACATATGCAGCCATATTGAAACAAGCAAAATATGAATGCTAGTACAAGCAGTGGTGTGCTAGAAAATCCAGAAATCCAGTGTGGGGTTTAAAACTGAAGTGTCCCTAAGCTGTAGTTGTCCAGGCAACTCTATCGGGTAAAAAGATATGCTATTTTGACCTAAAATACGTCCTCGTGTCTCCCCAATTTAACTGTGTGTTGTCATTTCAGGTGCGAACCAATGAAGAAAACTCAATAATGACTTGCTGGACTGAACTTAAATTCTTGCTTCTTTTAATTTGGACCTTAGAGGTATGAAAATATTAAAGCATGTTACGGCTGAAATACACCAGATGCATCTGCAGTGCGTCTCAATTCTGTCACAGCAAACGGATCAAATAGGTTTCTATTCAAGTCGATAGCCCCGTTTCTACCAAGCAGTACAGTTTGGTTTGTCTCGGCATGGCACGCTAATACGTCATTTCCACTGACTAATCCTGTGACAGATCCCCAATTAACCCCTCTTTTTGGCACACTTCCAAGGAGTGCCAGACTAAACCATCTGATCTTGGAAGGTGGAGCTACAACACTGCAGACCCTTGATTGGTCGAAATAATCATCACTTACTGTGTGACAGCAGCTGCATTTCTCCTGGCTGCACACAGTTTTCTCTGAAGCAAAGCTTGATTACAGTTTGTATCAAAGAGCTACATGCCAATCACAAAGAGGATGAAACGCTGAATGTCTTCCACCATTGCTCTTTTTTACTGCATTGCGTTTTTATACATCATTGGATTTATTAGCGAGGTACACTGTGTTGCACTACTATGGCATCACACTATTATTTAACAGACGCGGCTCTCAGCATCCAGCTTACCACGAGAGGGTACAGTTTGTTGTGGAAATGCAAACTGGAAAAGGCTTAACCGTACCAAACCGTGCCAAACCGTACTGAACCGAACTGCTTGGTGTCAACTTACACTGGATCTGGTCTGTTGCAGTATGTTTGCATGGCTACATGTCACAGGTAATACGCAGCCATCCTATTTTTGACAGACGCTGTGATGGATAAATCCAGCGTAGGGAGGATCGAGCGGGACAGGAAGTCATGACTTGACACTATCCAAAATCAGTTCATATTTAGCTTGACTCTGATGATAAACGGACATCATGAGTGGAGCCAGGCCAGGAGTCAACAGGTTTAAGGTTTTACACCCCAACATGAATGAAGAGAGACTTGTCAATGGAGTGGGAAGTGTGGGAACTTCTCGGTTTCGTGACTGCAGCTGTCTGTCAGTCATGCAGCTTGTTGGACTGAACCGCAGCGGGTGTGGGTCAAGACACGGCACAACAGAGTCACACTACAGACATATCTAATGTATTTCAGGCATTAGCTTAGCACCTCAGCATGAAGTCCCAGGGTAATGACCACTGAATGAATGAATGAATGAACTTGGTTAATAGTCTTTGCAGTAACAGACTTACTGTCATAACCTAACTATTCTTGTGTTTCTAAGTGTGGGCCCCAGGAAGGAGTAGTTGCTGGGTAGAGAAACTAATGGAGATCCAGCTGGATGAAATAAAAGTAACAAAAATAACTCACAGCTGCTGCAGTTTCATTAAGAATACCCCCACACACCAGCACAAATGACGCACTTGTTGGACAGTCCCACGCAAACACACACAGCCAAGCTTTTAAGACACACATTAGGGTTGATTTGCTTGTGTTTCAGGATAATTTGGTGGCCAGGGAGAAACTGGTGAGGAAACAAGAGCTTCAGTGACACACATGATCAAATCAATCCCAACCTGAGCATGTCCACTTACTCTCCTGTGCATTGCACTGCCAATTCATGGAGCAAGCATTTTCCTGGATGCTGAAGTAATCCAATCAAAATGCATCACAGGGATACCATAATGTGCTCATTCGTACAGCTGCGAAGGATTCTCTTCAAGGAAATATGCTGAAATCAATAACTCAAACCCTGCCAGCTCTCAGCTCGTCCTTTTTAAAAAGTTCAAATTAGGTTTGCGGCGGAAATCAAATGAGAGTTTTTGTTTTTGCTCTCACGGCTGAAAAGCAAAGCTGCAGCTTATCTTAAGTACAACATTAGAGTGAATAAGAAGGTCATATCATTCAATCTGAGCTTGGGATTTTGTAACATAGTTAAAGTGGAAAGAGAATGAAAAGGCAGAAGATTGTGTTGGAGTGCCTATAAGAGATGCATCATTTTTGCTTCCCCTCGTTCCCTTTCTGAAGGGAAATGGGCTTAGGAATTCAATCAGCTTTGGAGAGCCAAAGCTGTATGTGATCCAGCTCCGCCTCAGTGTCTATGTCCTGCGTGCAGCAGTGAAAAGAAAACAAACAAACAAAAAAGATCAAACAGGAAAAAAAAGAAAAGAAGACATTCAAGCAGGCAGCAGCAGAGCGTAAACATAATGCAGTGCTGTTTCAGAAAAGCCAAGGATGTCCAGGCAGTGTGCATCTAAATTATGCTTTCAGGAGATGGAAACAAAATTAAACCTACAAAACTTTTTTACAAGACCATGTCTTCCTGCCATCTGGCTCAAGCGCTTCAATCTCGGTTACACCTTTATGCTGCTGGCTGAACACAAGCGAGTGCTGTGGTATTGATCCAGCCGTACACCCCTTTTATTATCTCTTCTCCCATCCAAAGGCAGCTTTCCGCTTTGATAGCACCACTGTCGCAGAAAAGCATAAATTCTCAAGCCTATTTGCTGTGAGGGGGCGGATAAATGGATGTGAAATCGAGCCATGAAAAGCCAACATGGCATGGTGGGGGAATTTCTATCCTGAGCTCATTAGGAAATGCATGTTTTCTTATGTGTGAGCTGTGATGTTGCAGGATATGCTGATGGGATGTGTGTTTTTTTTTTGTCTTTGACTCCCACATTTTCATGAATGCCTCTTAATTGGGAACATTTGTTCGGGCTTTTGTGTTGCAGATATTCTTTGGCACACAAGCCGTGGGAGAAATCGAGCCTTTCTCCAGTTCGTCGAACTAACAGTGGGCCATAGAGGAGGTGAGGAAGAGGGTCCTGAGGCCTCTGCGAGCTTTGTGAGAATAGGGGCAGCTGTGTGTCAGTGAGAGCAGAGTAAATAGGGCTGTGTGGAGTCAAAAAGCTGCACTGATCAAAGGCGTCAATCACAGTTGGTTGTCGCAGTTTCCTGCAGACGGTGGATAACCTCAAAGTCAAATTCTTAAGACGCTAACACACCATTATCTGTTTATCTGTGAGTCTGGAGGTGCGGTGAGGTCTGAATTTACAATCCCTGCTTCCCTATTTTGCCTTTAAGATCCACTGTTTCCTTTTAAGTTCAGAGAAAAAGCCACGCAAGTTAGAGATGCTCCAGCAGGGGAAGTGCGCCTGTTGTTTTGTACCTCCGCACAAGCTCACACACCTCTATCTCCTTCTTTATGTGTCAGTGGAAACGGCACACATAAAAAAGGTGCCGAGGTGCATTCTTCCTGCAGGTATGCTAATAAGATTCACTAGAAGGAGGTATTTCTCTCTGCGTTTTATTTCCTCATGCATGTGCTAAGCCTCAGGGGACTCCTATGCATATATTACATTATGCTCATGGATTAGCATGAGTTTGTGGAAGGATACGTGTGTCTATGTGCTTTCCAATCCATATGTTTGTGCAGAAGCTTTCAGCAACACGCCCTTAGTGAAATGTATACCTGCAAACGACGCTCTAAGGTCTTGATCTCCTGCTCTCCTCATGTCTTATCTTTTCCTATGTCTGCCTATACATCAGCAGAGCTTTAGGCTATCCCCAATTAGGGGAGCTACACAGCAACACCTACACTACAGCGAGTGCCCACTGCGCACATCTTGCCCTCTTCCGCTGTGTGTGATCGTGATGAGGTGATGCGTGACTGCTCATGATTGAGCCCTCTTTGGCTAACAGGTGCTATCATCTCTGCAAACCTGCACATTCAGAGTCCTCACAAAAGGAGTAAAAGGAGAACAAATGTATGAATTATCAGATCACAAAGAGAGGCACAGCATGAAATCCCAGGCGGAACGATAATTGAAAGTGGGCTTTTGGACTTCAGGATGAGAGCAGGGAGAAAAAAAAGCTGAATATCAGAGGAAGAAGTGGTTTCTTGGATTGGAGCAGGTAAACCCAGGTGATTTCAGGCTCTGCTGGTGCTTTCTGAATCAGTCTGACATGAAATAGACAACGCTCTTGGAAGAATGAAGTAGCCCAGCTCTTCCTTAAAACCAAGACCATTTTAAGAGTCTAATTATTAGTTTATCAGTTCATAATCTCCAGAAGCAGGCTGCTGGACAAATCTTGTAAGATGGTTTGTGAGCGCCTGGCTCGGTGTCCTGGACAAGGCTTAAGAGCCGCCTCTCTCCATGTCCTCCTTCTTATCGCTCTCTCCACTTCCCTACAACAACCCCCTCCAGCTCCCCTCCTTCCAAATCACAGTCTTTGCACCTGTAACCCCTGGGTGAAAGATGATTACACCTTCCAAAGCAGAAATTGAACCGAGTGCTTGGTCCTGACCTCACTTGCACACTACAGCCTCCTCCCACCTGAACCTACGAAACATGAAAGCAACAAAACAACCATTAATACAGAGGCGAACGTTTATGATATCACACGCTTGTAACATAAGGTACTCAACGTGAAAAATCTTGGTGAAATATTTCAGAAGTAATGCATCTAGACTTGAGTTATTAAACAGAGAACATGCTACATAATGCCTCCCTCAGACCCCCACCATCTGAAGCTGCTCTGAGCTAGCAGGACAGTGGACCAAAGGCTATAATTTCTAATTCACTAGGCCCTGAGGCTAAATAACGGGTAGTGAATGTGCCTATCTCTGCATGCTGCATCTCCTACAGAGTCAGTAACAAACTCATTTTCCCCACTATAAGGAATCACAAAGATTTTGTCGGAGAATTGTGAGAGTGGAGATGTAGAAAGAGGAGAGGTTGGTAAAAACAGCAAGGGGAGATTGAGGTTGAGGGCAAGAAGAAGAAAAAATGGGGGGAAAGATGTGATGGATTGAAAAGAAGGGTACGGGCTGTTAGAAGTGAGATGAGATAGCGTCAGTGCGGGGGGAGAGAAGGGGAGGAAGAGAGGAGGGGGGGACACTGAGAAAAGCGACACACTTTCCGGGCTTATTTACACGTAGCTGCCAGTATGACAGGTAATTTGGGCAAATTCTCCACAGAGCCTGCAGCAGACGGCGGGGGGATAAAGACGAAAGGAGAGAGCAATAAGAGAGAAAAAAAGGGGGGATGGAGGAAAGAGGGAGCGGCGGCATGAGGGGAAACGTGCACAGACTACCTGACACGGCCCGAGTTGGGTCTGAGACCAAGACAGCAAATGGGTTTCCAGATTCCAATCAGAGCAAAGGGGTGTGGAAAGGAGGAGGGGGCAAAGAGATGGAAGGAGGGGGGTAAAAGTGGGGCGGAAGTCATCCTGTTGACAGAGTCTGATCATTTTATTTATCTGCAGCGAGGAAGAGATATCAAAAGCACTTTTTAATTCAATTTTTCTCTTCCTGTTGAGGCTGAAAGATCAAGCAGAAGGCATGAACGGATGAGGCAAAAAGCAAAGAGGCAAAAAAAATACCGATCCAGATTTCCAGATTTATTCAGGCTCTGATTTATCCACTTGTTTTTCTAACTTGTGCTTGGTGTGTGTGCGCCTGTGTGCAGGCAGGTGTGCGTTCCTCTCAGTACACTTCACGGCAGAGCAAAGCAAGCCTGTTAGACTGTATTTATAGAAAGCTCCTGTGCTCGTTCGGCGTGCGGCTGTCTGTCAGTGCTCAGAGCCAATTAGAAAACACTTGTTAATGGAGCACCAGAGTTTGTGTGTGTGTGTGTGTGTTTGTGTGTGGGTGTGATGACTTTATTGTGCCTCAGAGTGACGGCAAAGTGGACGGTAAGAGAGATACAGATAAAGGTGGTAATGAGGTGTTTGTCCCTGTGGGTGGGGGTCCCCGGGTTTTGAAGGGGCACATGTGACCTGGTTAGACCCTCCACTGGCCTCCACTTCCTGAGGTGACTCAAGCATTACAGGAAGAGAAGCTCTGACCCTGTGTTGACCTTTCAACCCTGCCCCTTTCTGTGCTCAAAGCCTTAGGCACCAAAGCTGTGACCTGTCCTTCTCTTGTCACACTCTCACACATTCACGTCGCAGCCGCAGGCGCATGCTGCCCACATTGGAATACTCCTGGTTTTAGTCCAGCTTCTGGGGTCCAGAATTCACTTAAACTCACACTGAGAGTAGGCCTGGTTATTTTATGTGTGCATGACAGTCTCACACACCCATGCAGGCACACACACACACACACACACACACACACGTGCGTTGAAAGAACATTACTGACAGAAACACCCTCCACACTTCAAATTCAAGTGCTTGTAAACAGGTTACACACTGTCTTTGAACCAAACAGCGTCATGCAGAGCAGCACATCCAAGGCTAAGCAGCAATCTGAGGATTTGAGGTAGAGTGGGGGGGTCAGAGCAACAGATGACCAGCTCATCAGAATGAAGCAACAAGAGGACAATGAATCTGATATCTGATAAAGAAACTTCAGAGCCACGCTTCAAATATCTGTCAGATTACATTATCACCATGTCCACCATTGGCTGGACATGAGAACATTTCCACTGGATCACATTCTTGGTATTTCAAGTCACAAAATGGTTCATTGTATTTGTACAAGATTGATTAAGTCTTCCGGTAAGCTAGAGGTAGCTATGCTTGCAGCAGCAAAACCCGACAGAAAAGCAACGCAGAGCCGCTGAAGAGACATCATAGAGAGATTTAGGTTGGAGATGTCAGAGGGTCATTTTATAGACACCTTTGATACATTATGAAGACATCCTAAAGCAGGGGTCACCAACATGCTGCCTGTGGGTACCTGGGTGCCTGTGAGGACCCCATAAGGCGCCCACGTGGCATTTTCCAAAAAACAGCACTGGTCACAATGGAGCTCCTCCCAGAAATGTATCTATGTTTCCTACCATCATTTTTGTGTAAATCATTAATAATAATTGTGAAATAATAACACTGACACGTGAGCAGTCTCTTCACATAGTTTTACTACTACTACTCTTAGTATTTTTACTAAAAAGTGATCTGTGCAATTTTGTTCGGGAAGTTTGTATCAGACAAGTAACCCTTCGTAGCACCCGTTTCTCTTACGGTAGCCCCCAGCCTCAAAAAGGTTGGTGACCTCTGTTCTAAAGACTTTGTGGAGACATTTTATTGACATCACAGAAACATAAAGATGTATCATAGAGACATCAGAGGAGTTAAGGAGACACCATGGAGACATCACAGAGAAATTGTTGAGATATTGTGGAGACATCATAAAGACATCATAGAAACAGTGAGAGACATTGTAGAGATAATGAAGAGATATCATGGAGACACTTTCGAGACATAATAAATAGGGATGTTGGATACCACTTTCTCTCAGACTGATACCAGTTCAAGTACTTCCTCTTACTCACTGATACCAAGTACCAATACTACTAGTACTTTTGATACATAAAATCTAAATTAACAGTGACAGAACATTTTGACCAAAGACAGCACAATCACTCTGTTGTTAAGTCCAAAATAAAACACAAACAATTCTCTCAGTTTTATATTTTTGTTTAAATAAATTATAAAAAATAGCAAAATCAAACTTACAACTGCCAGAGTTTAAGTATTTTTATTCTAATTAACTGGAGTACAAAATAAAACAGTTTAACTGTTAAATCTCACTGGTTCATACATGTTGTCTGAACAGGAGCTGGCGCAAATTTGCCGTGGTGTTAAACTGAAGCAAGTAGCGGCAACTGTTGACGAGGACTTAACCTAACACGCCAGACAGACAGTTTCATAAATCCGCCACGGAAATATTTCACTAGTCCATCTGGGTAGCAGCTCTTCAGATTTGTTTTCAGGCAGAACCATCAAAAAAAAAACAGCAGCTGGTTATTGGACGACCGTTCTGATTGACACACTGACCACAGACCACGTCAAGCCACATCAAGCCACGGTATGACGTGGCTTTTGACGACTGCTGCCGTTTTTGTAAAGTAAACTTAAGAATCAAAGAAATGCTGACAAGTACGAAAGTCTGCTGATGTCACTTCCGCTGCTTCCGTAGCTCCTGCCTCTCTTCCCTGATTGGGCTGGTTAGAGTGAATTTGTTGGCCAATGGAGCCTGGCAAGGTGGATCTGCAGGATTTCAGAAACTGAATCAGGCAGGTCCATCTGCTCTGCAAGGTTAACGAGGGCTTGCTTGACATAAGATTTTTTTTTTTTTGTCTTGAGTATCGGCTACTGGCATCGGCAGCCTTCACAATACCTTGATAAAACTGGTATCGGCCCAATACTGAAACCAGTACTCACACCTCCCTACTAATAAAAATATTTGAGACATTGTGGAGATCATAAAGAGATCTAAGAGTCAAAGAAATGTCAAAACATCACAGAGAAAACAGAGACAGTATGGAGAAATGACAGATATTTTGTTGGGATATCTTAGAGATACTGATTGACATAATAGGGATTTTGGAGAGAAATCACAGAAACAACATGGAAAGATTGTAGAGAAATCCAAGAGACATTGCAGAGGTATTGCAAAAACTTCCTAGAAATAGGAGGATACCTCGTAGGGGCATCTTAGAGACATTGCAAAGACCCAAATAGGGAAATCTCAACCAATGTGTGAAATCGTTAACTCTTAGAAGTCAGCTCTAGGATCTTGAGAGATAACACAATAGGAAACGAAGGCAGAGTGTATAAAGAAGACCCACAATGATGAAGAACAGATGAAAAGCGGTCAGAGTAAAATCTGCTTCAGATTCCAGAGGAGAGTGCGGGCAGGGTGGGCTGTGGGGGTGATTGGTTGAAGAATGGGAGCAATGAAATACAATCAGAGACAGTGAGAGAGAGGATTACCTCCTTTGCTTCAGTGGAGTATGTAATTGTAAAAAAAAGTGACTCGCTGTGACAACAAAACACAATAGTGCCGCAGAGAGCCAAGAGTGATGCTGGGAATTAGCGGCAGTGATAAAGATGGAGATAACAGTGAGGAGATGGGAAGGAAAGATTGGGCTGATTATCAGTGTGGATGATAACAGTGTTGGTGGTTATCATAATGAAGGTGGTGAGGATCAAACGAGGCATAATGTCTTGATGATACGACAAAAAAAAAGATGACTTGATTAAAATTGCTACTGATGCCAGAGATGATAGTGGTATTTTGTTTGCACAATTTTAATCACAGAGATTCCAGATTGCACTTGTTCTGCTATAGTTCAGTATAGCAGGGAGGGAGGGTTAGCATTAAACACATCTCTTTGGTTTTTTAGCATTTACAACACATGTGGATTCATGAATATTCAACCACAAATACCGCCCTGGAGTATCAACACTGTCACTCTTCCTCTTTTATTTCAAATCTAGTATGAAGTTTAACCATTAAACATTAAATTAGGCCTACATGGCTCTTTTTACACCTACAGAAGCACATTCTTCTTAATTTAATTAACTTTAAGCTTTTAAGCTTCCCCACCTTCTCTCCCTCCCAGACAGTGAAGGCCCTGTCTAAACTCTTCTCACCCATACTGATGAGCTGTCAACTATCTAGCCTCAGGCTGAGCTAGCCGGCGTCCAGAAAGGCCAACACAGGTGTAAGAGAAGTGGAAAATGGAAATTGGCAATCCAGATGAATAACTAAACGTTCATTAATGAGTCCTGTCTGGGTGTGTTTGGCCCAAGTGCAAGAAATGGTTGAACTTCTCAGCTAATGCCCTCCTGTGGCCAAATCCTGCACCAGAGCATAATAGACGGAGCTATTTACTCTGGTCCCTCAGTGTTTCAGCAGGCTTATTACATTGTGCTCTCAGCAGTGTGAATACCATGCGTCGTGAGTGGGAGGAACATGTGTCTGTTAATGTCTGGGCACTGTTATATGATTATTTACAGGAAATCCAATTCTGCTGACTGTAAACAAAGTAGGAAACTGCATTTCAGGGTGTTGTATCCCTGATACGGACAAGGCAGGTTTGTCTGCTGATCCAGCTGCTTTTTAACATAGAGACAGCTACAAAATAAAACTTGTGTATATGAATACTTTATGAATTTAATAGAATTTATGTGCTTGGCCCACCATAACTGCAGCTAAGTCAACACCAGATGCAGAACCCCAACATACCAGCCACAACTGTGGAAACATTAAGACGATGGCTCTTTTCAAGAACAAACTTCTGTAGTTCATTACATGGAAATTTCAAATGCAGATGCAAACCCTCATAAAACAATTAAAAGTTGGCTGTAGTCTATTTCATAAAGCAAAAACACGATCATCTAGTATGTTGTAAATAACAACTGTCATATCCTGATCCAGGAGCATAAGGACTCACATTTTGTAGCTTGTATAGGCTAATCAGGCTACACCAGAATGAGATGGACTGGTCTACAAAGAATTTTGTTTTAAAGTCTCCAACTTTTCCTGCTCAGTCTTTAGCATCACATATTGTGACCCCGTTGCTTTGAAATGGGGAAGTAGCTGACTAATGCTGCTAACAGTCTTGCATTGCTAACGTCACATATCCAAATTCGTTCAAGTTTCAATGCATTTTAAAACATTTGAGATTGCCAGCTTGATAATGTGCTAAAACAAAATACCATAATTGATCAGTGTATAACCATTTTTTTGCCCTCAAAAACTGCATCCCCTGAATTGACTGTCAAATGAGACAACACTTGCAGAGCTAGCACCACCAGCCTGTTTGTCAGTGTCCACAGGCCTCTGCTGGTTACACATTGGTCTATTTAAGTGGTTACATAATAGTTTAGGGAGACAAGACCTACACTCAACTTTAACTCCATTTTGTGGATCAAAATACAGACAAACCCTGCCATGTGTTGTCATGTGTTATCTGTGCCTGTTTACATCCAGGTTGTAGAGTTTTGTAGCATTATGGAAGAAGCCATTGATGAGAGCTATATCAGCTAAATACATCTCAGACACAAAATATGATCAGTTTTCTGGATGTACAATATGTAGTAATGCTGACTTGTAATTTTGGCTGACTGGTGAAGGTGTTGACTATATGTGAGCATCATTAATAAGAGCTGTGTACACATTGTGATCTCTTAATGTGCGTGTTTACATTTGAAGTTATCGTATGTACTGTGTTTTCTTTTTTCTGAAACCTACAATCAGCAATCTCTACCATCAAGTCCCTTATTAACTCATTCTTTTAACTTGTTTTATGTTGTATACATTATTTAACCTCTCAAGTATTAATATTTGTGCTGTGAATTCTCTTTTAGCTGTTTGTTAGTAGTCTTATTATACTTAAATACGTTGGGGTTTTTTTCACTTAAATGGGTGTAATGTTGTGTTTTCAACAAAAGATGGTGTGGGCAGTGTCCCTAAATGTGGTTAATAGGTCAAATTTTTGAAAAGTGAAGTATTATGGGTCTGGAAAGCAGAAATATAATGACCACGTGTGGACGTGGGGCCTTAAGAAGTTAAATAGGAATTTGGAATCACTCTCATTTATTACTGACCAACACTTCCTTAATGTTTTCTAAGTACAAAATTAAAAATCTGCACAACTACAAACACTATCATTCAAAACGGATCGTGTTGTCTTTTCTTCCACAAACTGGGACTTTTATAAAATGAGTACGGTACTTGTGTGAACAGAGCTTTGATTAACTGGTCTTTACTCTGACCCCAATCTGGGAAAATCCCAGATATGGCCTGACTCTACGTTGCTTTACACAGGTAATGTATGGCAAGGTCATCCGTCAACCCTGTGTAATTAACTAGGTGGCCTGAAAATACGCCTTTAGGATACCATTAACCCATGCTAGCCTAACAAGGCTGTGCAAACATGGACTAAATACACCAGCAAATACACATCCTTGGAGAGACTGAGTGGGAGAGTGGGGAGGAAAATCCATTTCATGAATATTGGATTTCATTATGAGGGTGAAAAACAGCTTTGCTGAGGATCATTCTTTAATGACCCAGAGTCCACATGCATGAATCTTTTAGCAGTGGCTGTCTGTTTGATAAGGGGAAACGAATGGGAGAAAAAAGAGAGCCTTCTCTCCAGTGGGTTTTGACAGACCGTGAGACGAGACCGGGATTGAGCTCCAGGATCATGGACTCAGACAATCTTTTGGACAGGTAGGTCACACCGGTGCAGACACAGAAAGAGGGCGAATGAGGTTTCAGTTCAAAGACGCGCTTGCCGCTGTTTCTAAAATCTATGAAAACCTTCAAGGAGGAGCAACAGATTTTGGGTCCACATTGAATGTCTGTGTCAAATCTTTCAGCTTGGCTTGTTTTTTGAGATGCTTGAGGCTGAGCTTATTTTTTGTTCAGGGTTTGTTTTCAATATGAGGGAAGAGGCTTGCAGCTGAGAGCCTCTCATTCTCCTCAAACTGATCCTCACTGATTGGCCAAGAGGTCGCACTCCTCACTTTACTTCTCCTCTCTCTCGAGCCGCAAGACTCCACCACACTGCAGTTTGTTTCCTAGCCAGCAATTTACCAAGATCTCACCTTTGAGGCCAAGGCCAAATTAATCATGACCTCACTTTTTCTCTGCTTTTGATTCAACCAATGTGGAGTATTGTTTTCATTCCACCCAAATCCAACATCAGGATTTGTTTTTTGTCTTATTTAGAAAAAAGAAGGCTATCATATCCAGTATTTTTATTTTCCTGCTAACAAATTCCTTTTGAATCAATCAGTGACTCAGAGGTGTTTGACATTATGGTGAGTAACTGGTGCGAAATAGCTATAAAGCTAACATGCTGGGGAACATGATGTAAGTAAATATTAGTCAGTGCTGCATGGCTGAGCTGATTTGTCACATTAAGTCGTGACTCTGCTGCTAAAAATCAGGATTTTATAGCTGTATTGAAGCACATTTATATTCAACAAACAACTCAGAATATCCAAAGAGATAAGATGAGATCAAAAGGCAAATTGTGGATAAGATCAAAAGCTTAAAGGTTATACAGAAAAATGAAACCTGCGATAAATCACTTGTAATTACAGTAAACACCATATTGGTATTCTTTTATTAATCTGTTTTCTGTTTTTTGAAGGAAAGCAAATGTTCCCTGATTATAGAGCTGCTTAAAATTAGCAGCTCCAACTGAAGATGCAGGTGGAGTAACACAGGCATGAAATGAATGTGGCAACCAACCTGGCAGAGCTAATAAATAAAACAACCAACCACAGCCACACAAAGCCCCCCATATGGTGCACTTCTGCCTCCACCAACTCTATCAGACTCATCCATCCTTCATGCAAGGTCCATCCCAAGGGGTTCCTTACCCTTTCCATCTCAAGAATTAGCTTCTCTAATTCAGCATTATGCCCACCTTCCCCGACTGTATTTGCAGAAATCACTGCATGAGGTACACCTACACCTGACCTTCTTTGTAAGCGGTATTTTTGCCAAGACGCTTCCAAAGTGCCTGACTTCAGTGGGCTGTTAAATTAAAGGTTTCCTGCGGATTGTCTATGGTACCAAATATATCACGTAAAAATCTGATTTATTGAGTTTAGAGGATTGCAAATTATTTTCTTACAGCTGCTGTCACTGCCAGCTCCATCTTTCTCCTGGGGTAGGTGCAGATAATGAATCTCCTTCTCTACACATGGATCACTTTGGCTTCCCAGCAGCAAATTTAAAACCTGTCCAATGGATCACCAGCTAGAGCACAACGTCCCAGGAGCACCTCGAGGGTATTTGTTTAGACTCATTAACAGCCTGTATTGAATACTTGATTCTAATCGGTCAGAACTCATAACAACTGTATTTACGTCTTACAGCAAAAGTGACATATGGGACACACTTGCTACAAAGTTAGCTTAAAGCAAAAAAGGTAGTGACAAGTGACATTGACCTCATTGGGGTATAACAGGGTTTCATGCACACAGCTCTGAGAAGGAGAGCTGAATGAGACAGAAAAGTCAACATAAATGTTAAAGAAGTCCAGTTCACCTTGTCGATGATTGGTCATTATTCCATTCATACATCATACTCCTCAACCAACCAACCTTCTGCCCAGCTGGTATTGGCCCCTGCCTATCAAAAGGATAATACATGGACATACAAACAGTCAGTAGGTGTGCTACTAACATCCAAGTGTGAACAGTCAAACCAGCACGTCTGTGGGAGGAAGCTGAAGAACCTGGAGGGGACGAAGCATGTATGGGTAGATCATGCAAACCCCAAAACAGGGATTTAAACCAAGTGTAAACAAATGCATCATCGTGCAGCCCCTGAGAGTATTAAATTTTAATGTCAATTTTAACAAAAAAGCAGGTTAACGTTTTAACCTCATCGTGAATCGAAATGTTCAGTTTAAACTTCAGTTGTCGCACAAGAGGGCTGACGAGAATCTGTTGCCTTTAAAGATTTACTGACAGCGGAATTTGAGGGACACATTTTTAAAATTGCATATACAATTAACGTGAAAACCAGTAAAACAATCACACCAGGGTCCTGCTCGAATAACTTGTAACTTGTCTGAACTAGGGATGGGTACCTTTCACATGTGAAATAACATAGTACCAATACTGGTACCTGGGAATTGGTACCTGTAATCAGTGCTACCAATTTTCTGTAATTTTAAGTATTTATGTGGAAAAAAATAGTCGTTTGTTCAATAATAAAGTCTCAGAGTTTTTCAATTTAACATATTTATTTCATTAAGATATAAAATTGCAATGCTGTGTTCATGTCCAGCATAGAAAATCACCTACTCTTTCACTCTCTCACAGTCCCAAGGATGCGTAAACATGATACCATTTGATGTCATGTGAGCCGGTACCCGGTACTACAGATGGGATTTGTTCAGTGCCTATGAAAGTACCAAATTCGGTACCCGTCCCTCATCTGCATATTATATCTTATCTGCCAAATCTCCATTTGGAACCAAAGAGGAATTACACCAAGAGCACTGTAACCTTGAAAAAAGTTTCAATAACTCATGATTCTTGATCCTTAATCAGAAAATGTATCACAAGTATCTCACCGGTAGATTTGCAACCTCTTACTTTGCTGATTGGGTGCTGAGGTCAACCAACCAGCTGCTCGTGGATGTGCCTAAAACCTGCCTGAAAACAAGGGGCAATTGAGCCTGTGCAGTAGCTTCTTGAAATCTGTGGTGTAGTTTATTACATTAAATAAGTTTTACACCCACTATTGAATGTCTGAAGACTCTTTTAATAAATGATTTTGATTTCAAGAAGTCTGTGTCCTTGTCAAAACATCTTGTAAATATTCAGTACATTTGGACCCGCTCAGGTCTTCATGAGGGCTGTTGTCAGCACTGGATAGCTCACCTTTGTTGAGCTGCATGAATCTGTAAAGCAGAAGGGTCATTCTTCCTGAGCATGCAGACCTAATGGCTAAAAACGAGGAAGTGATACTTCTCGTGAAACTTTGATACTTGACAGTGATACTTCAAAGTTCAACACTGTGGTTTCTGGTAGTACATCAGCAGAAGTCAATCATTATTAATTAATAGGAAACACAGAACTGCATCAGCCTGTCAGTCTGGATCTAACAGTTTTGAGATGTAAATAGGTCATTTTTAGTGCAGATGACACAAAGATATATTATCACCACATATAAACTTGGCTCAAAGGGAGTGTGCTGCAGAGGGGAGGCTCAGCAGGAGGGCACTACTTTGATATCGTGTTGTGAAGATGTTGTGTTCCCCAGGTTATCAGTGCAGGCACAGGGGATCGGCAACTCTGATGGCACCTTTTATCACATATGTCCACATCCCTTTAGGCATGAAGATGCCCTAGAAACAGCAAACAGATGGCCGTAGGTTGTGAGCTTGTGTCTTGATGAGTGAGCTGAGAGCAGGAGGTAGTGACGGGTGACTGGGCACAGTTGGAGGACCGTGAAGGGGGGCTGGTGTTGTGCGGTACAGCATAAACTTACAGGATATACATAGAGAGTATATTTTACATTACAATAAACTCTGAGACTGTGATGCCTTTATATCCAGCTCTACGTTCCACTGCATAATCGCTGTACGCTGAATTGAAATTTCAAAGACAAAGAATTTCAAAGCCAGTCGGACTATATGACTTGACAACTGGTGTTGTGCCATCTTTGCTTTCACACTTGTATAAAGAGAATCTCGGCTCATTTAGAAGTCCCTGCTTAAGAAGAGAATCACTGCGCTGCATCAGACTGCACTGTCAAAATGCTGACAACAGACATCTTTATACTTGGGGATAAAAACCTCGCCTTTGTGATGAAGGGCGCAGAAACGAGGCCTGCAATGACAGACTGTGGCTCAAGTGTTTCTAATTCAGCTCATGATGTCATACATATTTGCTGAAGTGCATCACATTCAGCTCTTAAACTAGATTTTAGAGACATAACATGTTTTAATCAACCCATTACACACATGATGTCACTGCTGTGAGTGTCTGGAATAATTGAACCTTGAGGGGGAGACTTCTCCTGTCATCATAACTCCTCGCATTAATTCACCACACCAAACCAGTCTGGTAAAAAAATTTTAATTAAAGGAAAATCAATACCACCAGCTGAATTCAGTCCAACATAGCCAGATTAATAAACGCTCTGTAAGGACGAATTGAAATGCAATTATTTGCTGAAACTTTTCCTCACTGCAGACGCCCGGCTGCTATCTCTCTTTTCTCTTCGCTGTCCGACAAAAAAGAATCTTAATAGAAGCGCCATGTCAATAAGGCTTGATCATGATGGATTCAAGGGAGGATCAATCAAGTCGGCCTGATTGAGAAAACACCTGCACTGTCTGCCCCACATTTGTCATGTCTGATTTAGCTGCCTCCCTGCAGAATACAGATCAATTCTGATTACAGCTGTCAAAGCCCAAATAACAAACAAAAGGTAACTGCAGCTTTGATAAAGGACGTATTTATGATAAATCAGCCAACATGAAGTTTAATAAGAGGCGCTGAACTGGGCTGTTCATCTTCTATGGATCAGATAAGAGCAGATTCAAATCGTCTATACTCTTGCTCAGACCTCAGATTCTGATTTTGTTCTGCAAGAGTCCAATATTTTCATCTCAGACATTCTCACTTTTAGCCTGGTATTGACAACCTCTAATCACACCATCACTCAGGCTATGACGGAGCTTTTTATTTTATAATACTGTTATAAGGCGTATCTATCACTGCTTTTTCTTCTCCAGCAGAAATACAGCAGTTTTATTTCCAAAGAGGCAGTGAAGCCGGCTCGGAGGATCATAAATCAACACATATAAAATGTCAACCGATCCTACAACTCTCATTGTGTCTCAAGGTATAGGAGCTATTGTCAGGCACACATATTGACTTGTCAGCAAAAGTATGTTGTATTAGAGTACTGTTGTCCAACATTAAGCAGCTAATTGCCCTTTTCTGACACCTTCATTATTTCTTAATGGAATCTGAGGTCTGCTGGCCAGACAAAGGTCACGTCAATGCTTTCAGCTCCTCCTTTGATGTGCAGCGAGTGTAATGTTTCTCTGCTGAGACAAAATGATTTCACAGACTCGTTCCTGAAAATGTTTGCTTCTTCTGTGCGCTAAACCTGCTTGGCTCCTGCAGCACTGCATTTCATCAGGGTATCAAACACGGCGTTAACCCAGGGCGCCAAGGATGCCAGGGAATATCGGTTTTCTGGCAATAATTTATATTGATACATTTACATGTGCTCTGCTCATCTGCTGTGACACAGAGTGTAAAAATGCAGCTCCGCATGGACGGAATGAAGAGGAATTTTAATTGGAAATCTGACTTGCATCTCTGGAATGATATGCATTTTAATGAGCACAATTTGGCCGAATTCCTTCATGTTCAGTGCAGCTGTAAACGAGAGAGGGAATAAGTAAAGAACATGTGTTTTTAAAAGGGAACTACGGCCTTGAAATGCCTACACAACACCATTTCTGATCAGAAATTTGGAAGTCACAGTGGCACCCCAGGAATGATATTTCACAACAAATTAGACAGCAGTATTTCGCCCACGTCCCTCAATGAATAAATGAATAAAATGTGATTGAAGCACAATTTAAAAAGCACACCATATCCTGGAAATGTCTTAAATAATGTCTGAGTGGAATAATGTGCTCACAACCACCCCCAGACACTAATGGAATTTCACTCTCTGCATCACGAAAATGGGGAAAGCAGCGCAGGCTTTTAGCGTTATCCAAGCCCACATCTAATTAGTGAAATATCATAATACAATAACACAGCATCGTCTTCTCCCAAACCCAATTAATGGTCTATTGCAGCACAAATGTTTGATGAAATCACACCTAACATTCCAATTATCATAACGGCACCACAATATCATACATTTGATATTTTGTTCAAGAAACGCTCCTGTGATCCTTGGCTTCAAAACATGCGGCGCGGTCTTTAACAACAGAAACCCTGAGGAGATGAAAATCTTTCATGTCACTGTGAAACCTCACTGTCCTGTAAGACCATTTATGTGCTGTCACAGACACGTCTGCGCTGAAATTCTCCTCTTAGTGGCAGGATGTCGTGCTAATATGAACATTTTATCACAAGGAAATCCCACCAGCACCTTCACAGCTGGAGGTGGAGCCATGTGCCAGTTTCAGTGACAGCAGAATGGAGGTCTGGATTTTAGCATCACACACACATGCAGAGTGAAGGGCAACAAGCTCTGGCGGCCACTGGGCTTCGGCGTGGTTTGTTTTTCTAATTATGCTTCTTGACAAAAAGCAACATGAGGATTTGATTGCCGTGGGAGCTGACAATTTGTATCTAAATGTAACATTTTATGTAACCTGTGGATTCCTGACAAGCTCCAAACCTCTCATTATGATCTGGGCGCACTGCATGAGCGTCTTATTAGAGGTGTGCTGCCTCGCTGCATTGACTCGCTAACCAGTGGCACATCGCATTAGCACCGGCTCCTTCGTGCCACGGTATCACACACAAGAAGTGACCCCGAAACAATCTGAAAACTCCCACTCACAGCAATATCACCAAACACACAGTGTGTGTTTTTTTCTTTCTTTATGCCGTTTAATCATCTGCCTGCAGAATCAATCCATCTCGATCGCTGCCTGTTGCGGCTCTTTGAATCCCTCCTCCCCTTTTCCCCTCGCACCATCTGTCTCTCTTCCCGCGCTTCCTCCCAGCAGCCCTCCTTCAATCATTTTTTCATAACTCCTCCATCTCTCCAGCCTGTCCACCCTCATGAGCTCCCTCTGTCTTTCCTCAACGCACTCTCTGCATTAAACCTACATTTCATACTATACATAGCTACACATGTCACATCCTGGCTTTTTTTGTGGATGCTAATTTTTTGACAATGTGTCAACCCCAACAGCTAATGACTAGCGCGCAGTGGCGGTGGACACACTTGATTCGCAGTTAGCCGAACGCGGCGACTGACCGGCTCATTATCATTTAGAACTACACACACCCACACACTCTGACGCTAACGCCTGACAGGAATTTGAATTATGAGGAAGTCAGGAAGAGAGACATTCTTACAGTCACTGTAATGTGGTGCCAAAGTCCGTGGACCCTGCCTCTTGTATGAGTCTCTTTTTTTCGCTCCCGTTGGAGGCAGTGTTGGTATGTGGTGCTCATTAGCACTGCCTGTGTCGCTTCTCCACCCCTCACTCATGCCGTCTCTCTCTGTGTCTATTAAAGTCTGGGACACAATTATCCCCATTCTCCGTCTCTCTCCTTCTCCCTCCATCTCTATGAATGAGAGTGAGGAACACAATTACCACTGTTCTTTCTCTCCTTCTCTCTTTCCTGCTCTTCATCCAGCCCTACCTCCCTCCATCTACGTAGCACTCTCCCTCTCTATCCGCCTCTTATGGCTTCAGGAGAAGTCTGTGAAGGGAGCAGCTGCTGAAATATTTATTGATCTGTTTTCCTCAGTTTTATTTATTTCCCTCTCTTCCCTCATGCCCGGTCTTCCCCTCCGCACAGACCCAGAAACACCTCCAGCGCCGTGAGATGTCAGAGGCGGCTGAGGGGGCTGAAAATCCACAACATGAAACCATTATTTAGCATTTGTTGCACCCGGTAGTTTACCTGTGTAAACAAAACAAGAGTGTGGGATGAAGGCGAATGTGAGAACAACGGCAGCATCAGTCGCAGCGAGAGCAGATGCAGAGCAGATTGAGCCGTGAGACAGGTGGAGTGTTTGGCGTATTCTGATGCCTGTATACGCCGCAGGAGGCTGTTGACAGAAAACACTCAGGTGCTGCTCTTTTTTGTCCTATAAAGGAAGTTGTATACAACCAGGGGTGGGCGATAAAGGCAAATAAACATACCTCCATTTTTTTTATTTTTTTTTAAATTTCGATAACGATATTTTAACGATATTGAACAAAAATACTGTAAAACTTCTTGCCTACCAAAAGGACAACTATGGATGCCCCAACCACCCCCTGGAGGTCGAGTTGATTTTACTTTCTTTATAGCACCAGATCACAGCAGAAGTGATTGATAGTTACCGTTCACATTAATCAGGTCTATACTAGGGATGTCCGGAGCAGATCACATGATCAGAAATCGGGACCAATCACGTGGTTACAGCCTTGACCAGAATCGGACATTACATCCCAATTCTCATTTCCAAACCAACAGGAAAAATGACATCTTAGTATTTACTACTGCTGTGTGGTGGTACAGAGTCAGACTGTCTCAACCCCACACAGAAACAACACAGGACATGACATAACAACAGGGACACTGTTGGTTGAATGCCATAAAGTGCAGAACATGGCATGAGCTTAAAGTCGGGAGCGCGATGTATCAGAGTAGAAGTATCGGATCTGGACTCGTATCAGGACCTGATCAGGACTTCCCTAGTCTATACCTTTTTATTTAACAGACTGAATAGCCTCATGTTATTCAGCTCATTTACATGATGGGATGCCATTAGTACATCACTGTGTTCACATTTCTCCTCGCACTCTGAAGTTCCGCTCCAACGCGTTCACCGACACACAAATACGTGCGTGCATTTACACACACAGACAGGATCATTCCATGTAGCGGACAGAGAGCTGGAAAAAAACACCACAAGAAACATCTCCCAATGCCATCTCTGTGAAGTTGCAACACTTGCTCCAAACCCTTTCCAGGCGAGGGATGTACACCCATGTCTTACTATTGAATCATTTGCTCTGATCATTTTGCAACTCATAGACTGTGTATAGAGTGGACAGCTTGGCTCTGCCATTTACTGTTGTATGGTTTTGAAGCCAAAATACCCCCTCTTCTTGGCTCTACCTTCCGACATATTTTACAATCCCTTGAAAAAAATACAAAAGAACGGCAGCTGTCAATCATCGTTAAACGTGACATAAAGCTTTGTTTTTAACCTCTTATAACTAATGAAAATGAAACGCTTCAGGAAAAAAAGAGAAATTGAATACGAGGCCGCTAAATGATAGCTTCAAATCACCACAACAATCAGACATGAGAAACATTTCTACGAGGTGTATTAATCTTTTAAAGTTTGATCACAGCCCATCTGGAGTGACTGGGGAGATGAATTACTTTTACCTATACTGCAGCCAGCCACCAGGGGGAGCAGTTTTTTTGTGGTGACCTCACTTCAAGCTGAGCAAGATGACGTCCATTTTTTTTACATTCTATGGTGCAACTATGTAGTCTTTTGGTTCCCACTGAGTCACGACTGAACCCTTTCCACTGATTGGCTTCTGAGGCAAGCATTCAGCGAATGAGGACTTTCAAGCACCTCTCCTTTGCCATCTATGCACTGTCTATTTGTTTTTTTTGGAAACAGTACTCGATATTGTAAAATTGCACATCATTAAATCATCATTTTGAATAATATCGTACGCAGTATATATTGCCCACCCCTAGACACAACTGCAGGCTATTGAGGAAGTTAAAGTCATGGAAACAATGCCCTGAGCAATTATGATTACAATGGTTTCAGCGGTAGCCTCACACTAAATGGATTCACTGATGAATCTGACGTTATCTCTGCGTAATTAAAGTGCTCCTGTGTTATCGTGTGTCTCCGCAGTAAATATCAGCACAGTTAACTAGGAGTTTTAAGGTTACTCCACTGGCGAGTCACTCGGCAGCCGTTTGAAACTAATGTTTCTCTCCAGCCTTCTGTTGTTGCACAAATGATTAAACTTCTACACACATTCGTACGCACAAGGGGAAGATATCACACATGAGCACACTGAAACACACACACAAAGCTAAGTCCCATCACCAGGCATGGCCTGCATTAGCGTCTAAGCCTTTCCCATTGATTTGCCGGCGAGCTCCTTGTCTTTTGGTAATGAGGACAGGGAGAGAAGCGGGACCCTCGTCCCTCCCGGCTCCCCTAGGACGAGCCGCCCGCACTAATCTGAATTGTGTTTCCAATGATGCTAACTCTGGCACAAAAAAGACTAGAAAGGAGGAGGAATAGAGAAAAGAAAATCACACAGCGCTCTCCTTCCCTCTCCCCCTCTCTAACAGTATTCACTCCTCTTAAATGTGTAACATCTGCACATCACCAACAAGAAAACATCTCTTTCTCTCCGTCTCTCTTTTTCCTCGCAGACAGCTCAATCTGCAGCCTGGCCTGAAACCTCGAAAACTAAAGGGAAGAAATTTGCACCGCGCTGAGAGTCGAGTTTCTTTAAATGAACACCACAGAACAGGGATCAATGGACGTTATTAATACCAACTTTGATGTTATATATACATGCATATATCTACAAAGATGTGGCCTTTTCCCTCTCGTGGCTGAGCTGGCTTCCCATTGATTTAGTGCTCACACTTTTAGAGAGGGGATCGTTAAAATTCATCTTCCCACAGGTTCAGGTAAAGAAGCTCTTCTGCAGCGTATGCATGCATAGGTTTGTTTCCCTGAGTGTGTGTGTGTGTGTGTGGTGTGTACGTGTGTGCATGCCTACGTGGGCAGTGGTTGGTGTGAGTACGTGAACCACCACTTCAATCTGCTTCCACAGCCACTCTGCTCCTCTCAAATGATCCTTCCCCTGCACTAAATAAAACATAGGCCTTTTACATTTGTTGCAGCGAGAAGCCACAGCTTTGGTGTTAATATTCAAAGTCCAGCACAGGTCTTCAAACTGGGACTGGGACTCAGGGAGGACGATGAGAGGATTGTAACGAAGCGAATTACAACAGTAATTAAACACAGTATAACTACCTGTCCTGGGCTGAAAGCAGACCCGGTCCCTTTCCATCGCGACGAGCTGAACTCCATATATTAAAACTGTGATTATAATTGCAAACAAGCCCGGCTGTAATCATTATTTATGACACTGACACTGTGTAATTGCCAAACCCCCCGAACCAATATGTCCAGCTCAATGAAGTGTTCATCAAATCCGACAGGAGAAATCTCAAGGGCAGTGAGGTGGTGCGAGGTGCTGCTGCGCCTGCCTCTTGTCTGCACCAACACCGTGGTTAACCATCCCCGAAGGGTTTGAACTCGTAACCTCTCAGTCACCGCTCCGTCCACATAGCTGCTAAGGCTAGAGATGCAGAGTTCTCCAGCCTGGGAGGTCGCGGGGTCAACAGCACAGGGGTTATTCATCTCTGTCGTGGCTGTAATTGGAAATGCAGCAAAACCCTTACATTGAGGGTGAGATAATAAATACGAGTGAACATTTCTCTGTGTTCTGGTCGATTGGCGTACCCAGAGCAACATCCTTCAGTGAGGTAGAGATATCCAGGTGTGGTAGGTACAAACATCTTTTTTAATTCACACTGTATGAATCTTGTAATCACTTTAAAAACAGTCTCTGTTGGAATTTTTTTTTCTTTTTCTTTCCTGTTCAAATTGTTTTTACAAATTCATTTTGACTCATTGTTTTCACAGGTATGGGGCCTCTTTTCATCTTTTGATCTGGAGTATTAACTTTGTTGTGTCCAAGCCAACCACATTTACCATTCCAAATCATGAAGACAAAGCTGTATTTAACTTTTTGTATTTTACTGCTCTTGGTGTGGCTCCATAACAACTTGCAGTCCAACCGAAAAGCTCTCAGACTGGGACGTGTTAAAGTGTTTAAGTCCAGGGCTCGTATGCATGACAAGCCATTAGCGGGGTAAACAAACCGTTCGTACTAACCACAAAAAAAGTTGATAAGCTGTATGCATGAGCCAGGTTAACAGCCCAAAAGAGCGTTCGGTTTAATGGAGGTATACCCCACTATTATAGGCACCAATGGCAGGATTACTGTACTTGTTTGGCTGTTTAAAAGGCAGACATAGCACAATACATTACAGTTTGAGAAGAAATATACAAAGACAGTGGACAATCCTTTGGAAAGATTTAGGAGACACAACATTTTTCAGTGAACAAGATACATGCGGTGAAATGTTGGAGTTCATATTGCTCTAAAAGTTATTGATCGGGGTATTGGGACATTGCTGAAGTGCTTGTTTTGCAAAGCACCTTTCATATTATTGATTTTATTATTGAGGTTTTCTACTGTGTGCTTGGAAACACCACACACATTTACTCTGTTAAAGATTGCCAAACTTTCTCTTTCTCTTTGTTTACCTGATTGACTCACTGATAACAGCTGTTAGTCCATATGCTTCCTATTATAAAATCTCCATTCCCCCAGCTGAAAAATGTTTTTCTTGATCTTCTCTCAGTCACACTGTTACCACTCACCAGATTTGTTGTAGTTTATGAGTGGTAGACAAGCGCAGTTCGAGTTTTTTTTATGGGGTTTTCCAGGAGGTTCCCCTTAATTATGATGTAACCTGCTCCTATGTTGCTTTCATGGTGTAATTAGTTAACTGGATGTTATTTGCAGTTGTGCATGCGGCTAACACTGCAGCCAAACAAGCCATTCCATGACAGAACGTTAGGACTAATGGCCCTGTTTGTTTAATGACTGAACGTGCATACAAGCCCTTGTACTTAACTGTTTCCTTTTAAAGTGAAGTCAACACAGACTCAGGATGTGTTCCTCGCTTTTTCATAACTTCTGGCAGATTTTCATATGTTTCCCCTTCTTTTAACAGATAATATCAAACTCAAACTGATGTCAACATTGTAAGGGCAAAACACCGAAATTTATCACAACTCATCTTCACTGAAACTGATATAAACATTACACCGTACTGTATTCAGCACTCTGCTTCTAAAGAAACATTCAACAGTGTAAAGAAATTCGCCTTGAAAATGTGAAAAGGAAAGGTGGTATTAAAGACAAGGACTCTCGTGAGCATTCACAAAAATCAGAGAGATACTCAGGTTGTAACTTTCAGAAAACCTCAATGAAGACAGTTCACCCTGTGGTTTAGAGCAAGTGTGCTCAAAGTGGAGGTCAGAGAACAATTATCAGGGGTCATGAGATGCCTTCAAAAAAGATAAGAAAAAACAATGTTATCTGTTGTAAAATATTTGCGAATGTAAAAACAAAATTAAATGAAATCATGAAAGTAAAAAATGTCTCATTAGTTTTTACGCCTCTTCCTGGCCGCATGATCCCTGAGGTGATTACAAGAGATACAAAAACATTAGCAGCAGGTAAGCAGCACAGGAGACAGCAGCCAAATGAAGAAGCTCAGGCTAAAGCCTATAAGGCACAAACATATGCACATGGACTTACATATCTATCAAATATTGCTGAACATAAAGATCACTTGTATGAAATAATATTTCTTTTGCTTTTGTTGTTGATTAACTTATTAGTGCTTGTAAGCAGCTGTGATCAACGCTGAGTCATCCTGAAGGATAGTTGGGGTCACGGGCTGAGCAGTTAATCAAATAGAAACCCACGTTGCAATATAATAAAATGCAATTTTCAAATGGCAAAGGCTGCAGTTCAAAAAAAAAAAAAGTTTCATGTACACAGACCTTGAGGGAGTATAGTAACTTGTACTCATTCTGTTTCAAAACTAGCAAAAGTCAATGTGCTGCGGGGTTTTTGGCAAAAAAAAAAAAACCCGTGAGCTACAGAGATCCATAGCAGAATGCTTGTGGCTGGCAAAGCCATCCTCCTTGTTCACTTTATTCTGTATGGTTTGTTACTCTTATTGACTACTGGAGGTTTGTAAAATTTCAGTTTTCCTTTTTCATTTGCAATTAAAAAGTGCAGGAAAGAATTGTTTATAAGTTAACAGTATTCTTTCTTGTGTTGGTCATAGTGCAGAATGACTTAGTGCTTCTGTTTAGTAAATAATGCTGAAGATTCGGTCAAACCTAGGAGGGGGTCACAGGCTGAGAAGTTTGGGAACCCTAGCTTTGACCATTTCTCAGGACTGTGTGGGCACAGCCAATAATGCCTCAGTTAAACCCTCCTGTACATGCACACTAAACTTAGTCACACGACACTTAGCTACAAACAGAAATTATTAGGGAATAATCTACCAAGGTGGTCTACACAAAGATTTCATTTCACTGTTGTATTTTTGTTTTTGTTGTGTGATGTCAGCAAGAATGTTCAGAGACATTTCATTAGAGACAGGAAAGAAGAGAAAACTGCACTTGTAGGCACCTCTGTATCAGTCACTGTGTCAGCATCCCAGGATGATGCTGTCATTGTCGGGGCTGCACAGTGTGACCATAGACTGTATATAGAGAGGACAGAGTGGCTATGCCATTTACCATTGTATGGTTTTGAAGCCAAAATACCCCTATCTGAGGCACCATCACTGGCAGCAGTTGTGTAGCCGTTGTGCGGCCAAAGTAATAATACTATTTTTTTTTCTTCTGAAAGTCAAAACTCTTCTTGGTTTTTCCTCCTGACATATTTTACAATCCCTGGAAAAAATACACAAGAACGGCAGCAGTCAATCTTTGTTAAACGTGACATAAAGCCTCGTTTTTAACCTCTTATAACTACTGAAAACAAAACTCTTTAGAAAAAAAGAGGACCTGAATACAAGGCAGCCAAATGATATCTTCAAATCACCACAACAGATGTGAGAAACATTTCTATGAGGTGTATTAATTTTTTAAAGTTTGACCACAGCTCATCAGGACTGGCTGGGGAGATAGATTTTTTTTACCTATACTGCAGCCAGCCACCAGGAGGAGCTTCGAGCCGAGCAAGATGACATCCATTTTTTTTTCAGTATATGAACTTGACAAGATAACACATGATCTTAAACTTGATGGCTTCTCCATTTACACATATTACATCTAGCCATGATTTATAAAGGGTTGAAAATCAAACGTGTGATGAATTGTGCGAAACAGCAAAATCTGATCTTATGAAATGTTTTAGGTCCTGTGTTTATTAAAGCAGATTTCACCCTAGCTCTGCCTTTAGTACTAAACCATTGTTGTTCAGCGTTTTCAGCATCTCGAGCAAAAAATACAACTTCAGTGCCACCTCTTTGAAAATCTGTCACTTTTTTTTAAAGCTTTTTTTAACTCCAAGTGTGTTAGTGCCACTTTTTAATCACAAGTGTAAACAGACCCTTAATCAAAGGCTGCAAAAAATTCATGAAAAAACTTTCACTTCCAAATAGTTTCAGCATCTTGTTAACAGTTGCCACAGACGCCTACGGAAAGTTTTTCAGACTGAAAATTGAGCCCTGAGATGTTTCAGTTCTTCAGAACTAGAGAAACATAAAACAGAAATATCAATACTTTTTTTTTTTTTTTTTAATGGTCAGTATTAAAACTCTTTGCTGCCAGTGTTTACAGCAACATGCAATTCGAGCTTATTAGCCCTCAAAGCTAAGATGAAGCTTTGGCTCTTATCAGGTGGCACATTTTCCATTTCTGCTGATACTTAACACACGCCAAGAGAAACAGATCATCAAGTTTATCCCTGCAGCCAAAAAATAAAGAACCCACTGGCAATATTCAGCACCTGCAGCCATTAATGATCAACCACATATGTTCAAATCGGACAGGAAAAGCTTTACACCACCATGCAGCAACTCTTCTGATGGGTTTGCAGAGTTAGATTTCTAATTTTCTAAATAAACATTTCCCATCATATTCAAACTAAATGAGAGGAAAGTTCGCATAAACTTAATGACAGTATTTTTCTCATCTGAATCAAAACTTATTGCTGCTTTTCAGATTTTAAATAGTTTGTACGTTAGACCCTCAATTACACAGTTTGAAGGTAATCATGGATTTAGATTTTATGTCGCCTCAATTTTCATCTATTGCAGCAATTAATCCAAATTGAGTTTCTAACTAAAGCAAATCTCATCTTTGAGTGTTTCAGTGTAGAGCTCATCTCAGCCAGTCTATAGACCAAACACAGCTGGGCTTTCTTCAGGTGATCTCTGCTTCACTGTGCATGAGGAATGGATACAGTGGAAGATGTCAGAGGTTCGGCTCCACAGAGCAGCAAGAGTCAGAGAAAAAAAAAGTTACACCCAAGAGGGGAAACTTTCCTTTCCGACCACAGACCCACTCCAGGCTGGTTTTACCTCCAACCTTTGTCCCTGCAGGCTCTTGAGACCAAATCTTGGCCCCCTCACTCCAACACTTGCAGAAAAACAAAACCTGCCAAAATGGCAGAGCATTTCTAAGCCAAACATGGAAAACAACAGCTCACAGAAACCAAGGATTTCAAAGGGAGGGAGGAAAAGCAGAGGCCCCTCCAGAATAGAAGCGCAAGGCATCTGTTGATGCTGGCATCTCCCTGCTCTTCATCTGCAAGCCAAGACTGCTGATCCAGTCGAGTGTGTGGCTGCATGAGTGTGTGTGTGCGTTTGTGAGGGGGCAGGGGAGAAGGGTGGCTACGTACTAGCATGTGCAATGAGCATTGACCCCACTTGGCCCCCATATGTTGCTGAAACAAGAAGGATGGCGGGCTACAAAGTGACCCCGCCTGCTTTCACCTGTGTTCCTGCCCTGAACACTTCCTGTTACCAAACCCTTCATCACAGCGGTGCACGATGCAGGAGAGACCCATCTGTTGGACTGTTGGAACACTAGCCAAATACATGTGTAGTGTATAGAGTGTGCCAGTCAGATCTCCGGTAACAATTGCATTAATGGATGGCTATGAGGCATAAATCTGCTACTCATATGCCTAAATATAGCATTCAAATTATCTCCTTTGAATATAACCCTACATGCCCTCAGCTGTGACCTGAGTGGCTTTGTAAGTGGAAGCAATTTCTCTTGTCATCTTCACTTTTCAATGAATCAATGACAGCAGTATTCTCATGAGCACATCGTGCAGGTTTCTGTCACAACAAAAACCCTTTGAGCTGAAACCTAAATTGTTTAATTTTCCGAGGAAAGGTTTGTGTGGATATATGTTTTTATCATCACAAAGCAGCAAAGCCTCACAGAATCTGCTCTTAGAGATGGCACAGGTTTTGATTAATTGCAGACAGCCCGTGAGACGGAAATAAACAGATATTTGAGTGTATTATATGTGTGGGCACCTGGCCATCCACTTTTCTAGAGGTGTGGTTCACAGATACTTAAGCAGGAGACAAGGGAGAGAGACTGGGGAAGTAGAAAAGGCATGATGGCGTGCCAGCTGGACACACAGTCGTGGAAAGGTTTGTGCTTTCACACGCCAAGCCAGGAGGGAACCTTTGACTGGCCTGATTGTGTTTTGCAGCACAAAAAAGCCGTTTTTCAACCTGTTTGGCATGCCAATACATTGCTCTGAAACATATTTTACTATCTGTATGAGAGTATGTAAGGTCAAACGCTGCTTTAAACATCAAATATATCTTTTGTGTACATTAAGAAGAGAGTCAAAGAAAGAAATGTTGAATAAACTTCCTTCAAGAATCTGTTAAGTTTGTTTCATTAATCATCAAAGTGGTAATAATACTTCACAAACAATCCGCTGAAAGTATTGGTAAAGCATCTGAGCACCAATTAAACACTCGTTGACTTCCAGGGCCACAGAAAAGAAGGATTATTCTACTGCTGCATGATTTATCGAGAGGCGGACAGTGCCCTTTTAACAGCCATGTTCTTCCTTCATAATGCATGCTTTCCACCTTAAAAGATGGACGTGTTGTGGACCTACAGCCACCCAGAGCAGCAGGCTGGGATCCCTCTAGCAGAAAGATCTGATCCACATGTCCTGAAATGTGCCCATCAATATCCAATCACTTCTCAACCGTGGCTACATGATTGGTTACACAGTCACATCTTCCCCCCTTAAAAAAAATCCACAGGTTACAAATTCAGAGAGCTGGGAGCTGAAATGAGTCTCAGAGTGGTTTAAGGCTTGGTTCGTGTGGTGGTGAGGCCCTCGGTGTTAGTGTGTTGGTGAGGTGTGTGTGTGTGAGTGTGTCCTGCGGGGCTGTCCGTCTGCTCTCTGCCTGCTGTGGAGAAGGGGGCTCGCTGTGGTAAGCCAACCATGACCAGCTGGGCTTCTCCTGCCCACGAGAAGCTCCGGAGCAGGAGGCTGTAGCCCGTCTGCATCTGCAGGCTGTTAACCTCACATCTTATTGCACTGACACATCAATTATTGTTATTAAGGGCCGGAGTAATTTATTTATATACTGATTTCCCATAGGAGGGAGCTTGGAGCTAATTGAGCCAGGTGTATGTGTGTGTATGTACGTGTGTGTTCATGATTCATGAGCAGAGGGAAATTATGGTGAGAATGCCGTGCACAGTTAATACATGGTGGGATATCCCATGACATGGTGAGAATATTAGAAGATGAAATGATGAAAAATGCAACAGTGTTTCAAAAATCCCTCTGGCCAGTGCACCCTGAGGCAAAAGCAACAAAATAAAAATTTCTGTAGGTTTTTTTTTCCTTTTTCTCTTTTTTTAAGGCGGTAGTTTAATATGCCATGGTGCAACTTAACTCCAGACTGCAAAAAGGGTTTAACCTCAGGAATTTTGGAGCTCATAAAAAAGGTGTGTTTGTCTTTTTCATTGAGTGGTGGAGATGTTTAATGCTGGATAAAAGAAGAGAATTAGGCTTGTCAACACACTGCTATTTTGACACCCCTCTTAGCCCCCCAACCGTCCATCCTTCACCATTCATCTCCATCTGTCTGTCTCGACCTTGGGTTTGAAGTGAGAACAAAACACTGTCTTTCTCTCCCCCAGCCTCTCTGCAATGCTTCCACCCGTACTCACGTTAACCCCACCACCACTACCACTACATACAACCCTCTCCACCCCCTCCACCACCACCACCATCGTCCCCTCATTGCACTGGTGGTGCGTCGTGCGCGTGGCATCCCGGACCATTCATGTCACGTAAAGGAATGTTCACAGCAGACTGAGGCTGGGGGTCTGTATGTTTTTTTATAGTAAACATTTTAGCATGCACCACTCGTTGCTCTCACTGAACCACGAGGTTGGCTTGGAGATGAACCTGGCGCTGCGCTCACACGCACGCGCATCGGCACACAAGCACACACATACGCACGCACGCGCAGCCTCTCTCTCTCTCCTCTCTGCGTTTGTAAATCCGTGTGTGAGCAAATGGAAAACTAGAGCGCAGTGCCACAGCAGACACGCGTGATTCACAGGCAGGTAGACCCCCCCATCTCCCCTCCCCACCTCCTTCTTTCATCATTAGTATTCACCTCCACAACCGTTTTCAGAAAATGAAAGGCGATACATGCGCATCAGCACTGAGCCGTCAACACATCGCTAAAGTAGCAAGTAAGAACTTACCTTTCGACAGCAAAACCAGGATCAAACCAGCAAACACGTTCCGCAAGAGGGGGCAGCCCATGATGGAGTTCTGATTGATTTTCTGCTTGTTTTTGCAGCCAAATGTGCCTTGGTATTCCTCCCGTATGGTGCCGTTGCGGGGTATCAGTGTATCAAAAAAACGACCCAGTGAATGAATGTCAACAGCAATAGTCCAACGCTTCCTCTACATGTGACTGGACGAAAACATCAGTCTTGTCCACTTGAGTTTTCCTTCAGACGTAGAGAGGGAGAAGAAGAGAAGCAGTTTGTGTTATCCTGTGCAGAATCTCTTGGCCATAAAAATATCAGCGCAGAAAAAAAGAAATATTCCAGACAATTAGTTTGTCTCAGAAAGCCTTGGAGGAAAGAGAAAATCTGTTGGAAAACGCATGTGGGTAAAAGGTGAAATTAAACTGTCCCCTGACTTGACATCAATATGTTTTTTGTCAGAGAACAGGAGGGGGTCTGTGCGTCCGGACCAGTCGCAAATCGCCACTTGAGCCTTAATTAGCCTGCTCCCTACACGTCTCTGTTGGTATGCAGCGCGTCTCGTCGCTCCGCACTCCGCGCGTCGCAGGGAGCAGCACAGAATGCGAGGCGCACAAGAAAAAAAGAGCATGATTGACAGTTCAAGGAGAGCCCCTTTCCCAATCACCGGCCCTAAGAAGGGAGGCGGGATTTATGATTGCACCGATGTCCCGCTCAGAGAGGCCGGCCAAGGAGCCGCGCCGGCCAATAGCAGACACGCGCTGGGCGGGCAGAGCGCGAGGCGAAGCACGGCGCGGTGATAATGCAATGTGATTTATAGCCAGCTCGGTGTTGCTGCAGTACTCAGAGAAAACAGTCCACAAGGGGACAGGCGGGCATAATAACTACAGGGACAGAGGTGGGGAGGGTGAGTGAGGGGCAGGTGGAGCCATATGGGCTCCGGTGCACGCGGGGTTTTGGGAGAGGATGAATGAAAACAGAATGAGGTGGAGGGACAGGTTGCATTGCTGATGAGCAGATGTTTCTCAATTGCTGAAAATGGAAATCTTCAGACCAGAGGAGGAGACGGCTGTGGGGACAGAGTAGAAACTTCCCACATAGGCTGAAGTTCTGGGAGACAGGGGGGTGTCAGCAGATTGTAACAGCACAGCAGAAAACACCATCTGACTCCATCACTCTGCTGAATTAACGGCAGGAGACAGAAACGCATGTAGGGAGGCACTTTATATTTATGCAGAGGTACTAATGAGCCATTTATAAACATGTTAGTCTCATCTTGGTGTCTGCCACTCGAAGAGTGAGAAGCAGTCTCATAAAGTGAAGATCTAATTTTCAGAAAAAGTTTCACGCTGTGAACTAATCATCCAACTCCAGACACACGGTCTATAGCTTCAACAGGAAGTTGTCTAACAACCAGAAAAAATATGTTGGCAAATGATGTTTTTCCTCCCTTACATTAGAGTACTCATTTCAGACATCTTGCATCATTCAGATAAACGTTTTGTGATCGGAAACTCAACCTGCAACTAACACTGAAGGCTGTAGCTCATTTGTTGCTTTCCTTTGCAGTATCACTTGTGCATGACAAGAAAACTTGCTTTTGCCCTTCAAACTAGCAGTCTGTTGCTTCCAAGTGAAGTAAATCTACATTTGTGCACAAGATTTCAAAGATAACCACTTTTTTTGCAGTTGTCTAACCCTTACCCAAACCATACATCCTCACGCCATCAGCTTTTTCTTTCATCCTCTTATCTTGTTGTGAAGGCGTGTCCATGGAATGCTTGTGTCGTGAGTTCTTGGTAACAAATGTCAAAAGTTGCAGCATACTACTTAAATGCACCCTTGCTAATTGGGTCTTGCAGAGAAACTGTATAAAACATGGATGTAGTCTCGGTAGCGTTTTGAAGCTCAAAGATTGCAGCTGTCATGTTAGTAATGCTGACTCTTACCCACCTTCCATCAGTCTAACTGAAGGTGAAGAGGTAGAGCTGTGAGAGGTCTTTAGCCCCCTACGTTTTCTTCGCGCTTGACAGATTTTGTCTGCCAGCTCCAAAACCCTTTGCTGTGCAACATCTCAGAGTTTATAATCTTTTAGTAACCCTATTGGAAAAGAAGCGCAGGGAATGCCACAAAACAGAAAGTTGTTTTTGAAAGGTGCAGTATTCTCATTAAAGCCTGGTTTAAACTTCTGAATTGAATAGATGTCAAAGCCAATGCATCTTTTCTCAAATGTTACTACATGTCGAAAAGACCCTCACCACAAGCCCTGTAATTGGTCCAGATGGTGTGATTGTTTTTCGTGCAATTTCAACTTTCTCAAAACAAATGCCTAATTCATCCTCTTCCACATCACTATCCTTCTTTGAAGTAGTTCCTATGTGATATAGGACTACAGGCATCAGCTGCAATAGAACACGAGCTCAAAATTGCAGGATGGGTGACAACAGTATAGACCACATCGCCTTAGTGTGTTTTAAAACTAATTTAACCTAGAACCAAAAACATGGACATAGACTTAATGATGAGAGATTTTTAAGCTAAACAATTAAAAACAATTAAAGTCGCCACATTGGAGACACTCAGCCAAACTTTAAAATCAGCTGATTTAGCTACAAAAAAAACAAGATAAAATCGAGGCAGACCTTTAGCCTCCTGGAAAACAGAAGATGTCCATATGTCTGGCAACTTGCCACACTTCTAACAATGCAAATGAACACAAATAGCTATAAGCCTCAGTCTAAAATCACATGCGGTAAAATTCACCTCAGTGTACAGCAGCAGAAGCTGATGGACTGAGCTGTTAGACCATCAGCTTCTGGTACCAAGAGATCTAAATGGGGATTCCTTGGCTTTTCGAGTTGACCTCCACAGCAGAGGTTCTCAGACTCTTTTAGATCATGGACACCTTTCAGGTTGGACATTTTTCCAAGGACCTCCTCATTAATGTAACAATCATTAGCGTAATATTCATTCATTCATTTCTGAACCGCTTATCCTGTTCAGGGTCGTGGATGCCTGGAGCCAATCCTAGCTGTCATTGGGCGAGAGGCGGGGTACGCCCTAGACTGGTCGCCAGTCAATTACAGGGCTGACACAGAGACAGACAACCATTCACTCACACACTCACACCCACAGACAGTTTAGAGTGCTCAATGAACCTGATGAGCATGGTTTTGGACTGTGGGAGGAAGCCAGAAGACCTGGAGAGAACCCACGTATGCACGGGGAGAACATAGCATAATACTGATACTGTTAAATAATTTGCTATATTGTATTTTGCAACAATATAATCAGGCTACATTTATACGTTTATACAAAAATGTGTGCCAAAGTGCTCTCCTGGTTGGCAAAATACACTTAACTGCCCTTTTGGATAGTTAAAACATGATAAACTGCTCTCTGACAAAAATGCACATCGTATGTCCTTTCTTTTTTCAAATCCTTTTTTGCCACTGCCCTTCAAAAAGTCTGTGCACACCACTGCACCAAAGTGTTCTTTTGTTTTGAGTTTTTTTTTTTTGTTGTTATTGTTGCTCACTATGAAGTGATAGACACATCAGGATCATGTGACAATTGATCTCATGGCCCAAAACTCAATTAGGTTAGAGTTTTGGAAGAAATAGCCAAATTTACTGGTGCAAGAGATCCCAGTTTGTTGATATGCTTTTTCAGTGATAGAGCACACTTTTACAATCATTTTCCAATTATTCTGGGGACCCCCAAGCTCTGGTTGGCAGACCGCTGGGGGTCCTGGAACCCTTCTTTGAGAATCACTACTCTAGAGGACAGTTAAGTAACTTTTTGCAATTACATAAACTCGATCAAGCAATAAAGTCTTTTACTTGCAGGAGACTTCTTATTACATTTGTCAACACATTTTTTTTTTTTTTAAATGACTCTTCCTTTGTGTAGACGGCTTTTTCAGCTTTATGATATCATTCAGAACTTGCAAGTGATGCCTTTTGATTGAAATACCCATCACTGATTTACTGAACACCTGAGCTGATGTATCGCTCCTTTCATGACTTAAACATGTGTTCCTTTTATTACCAGTGAGTGCAATGAGTGCAAAATGCCCAAGTTATAAAGCACTGCCTGATGATTTATGCTTCTCAAACAGCATTACAATAAATACAGCTGAGGATTTATTGAGTGCATATCTGCCTCTGACGAAAGATGAAGAAAGATGAGCGCACGCGAAAACCCAGGACTGATTAATGATTCAGCTAATCAAAGCCCAGCATTAGTTACTCTCAGTGTTGGACTTGTTTGTAAATACTTATTATTCACTATTAATTAGACTCGACACGGTGGAGTGAATCAGGAGCCAGTCATTTTTAGGATGTTCGCCAATGCCTCATTAGGCCGTTATGTTGGAAGGCTTATTTGATATTTTTAGATGACAGATGTAAAACTAATGATTTATAATAAACAGGTGCTGGAGATAGACGGACCAATTCATCCACCCATGAATTCATATAGATACACAGCACCACCCTCTTCTCTTATTACAAGAATTATGAAGTCAAAGCACTGTTTCAACAGGCACTGACATATAGTCTTAGAAACAATACATTATAAATTGTGGGATTTAACTCCACTTAAAACATTCAAGGTTTTATCACAAACTTCCCCTTTTTCCGTGTTGGTTCAGTCCACAGCAGGACAGATTGTTGTGTTTATTTAAAGCAGACGCAGTAACAGGAAGTTCAATGAACCTTGTGTTGGATTTAATGAGATTTTCTTGCCCCATCTTCTTCGCTGGTAATTTGGTAAACATTGCAGCAGGAGTCACATTTGTCAACAAATCTGTCAATCATGATGACACATTCCCTCCAGTTAGCATCAAATAACTAATTAAATTGAAACTTCTTTGAAAATTGCACATAAATCAGCATGAGATGTAGCTGTCATGACAAACTGAGAAAACTATTTTGCATGATCTCCAATTGTCTGCCTTGACCCATGTTCTGCCTGATTTAATAGAGGGGGTGGGATTAATGACATATACTGCAGACAGCCATCAGAGGGAGCTCTCAATGATTTGGCTACACTTCTGGAGAGGATTTTTTTTCTTATGTTCTTGGATACATATACATAAATACATGGATACACCAAGTGGCAATCTCTGGTCTAAAAATAACAGACAATGGAGAAGTGCTTAAATCTACTGTTTCTTAAGTTTCCGCCTGAGGGTGGCTCATGAAGCACAAGAAGTCACATACAGGCCAAGCCCAAAAAAAAGCTATTTTCAAAGCAAAATTAACCTATTTACTGCCTGGTCCCCTGTCTGAATGTCTGATTTCACTATCAGCACACACTGTATGGGGTCTTTTTTTTTTCTAACTCAGCAGTTTAGGGGGTATTAAGATTGCAAGTTTGCCCAATCAGAGGCACAGCTCACCTCATGTGACTGGCGGATGGCCTATAGCTGTTAGTGTGGAGACTCAAAGTCTGTCACTTCTAATATGGCCGTGATAGCCAATCTGCTTCAAAAATCTCTTTCAGGGACAGACAGGTGATGTCAGGGAGACTGTGTCCATTAAGTCTATGGGATACACACATACCGTAACAACGTGTAAAGAATAGCACAATATCAAGTTTAATAAAATTTAATTCACTATACATTTATAAAAAAAAAAATGTGTACCATGGTTTGTCCCTATGAAGCAAAAAGTTGAATTTCTATGAAACTGTGTTCTTTGGTTGGTTGACATTGCTCTGTATACCTGATCTGTTGATTTGTGATCTGCAGAGTGGTTGAATCTGATGTCCTGAAATGAACTGCTTCAACAGAACCACCATTCCTTGTGGTATCTGCCTTTTTGATCAGAGAAAACATTGCTTTTCCACCTAATGGGTATTATTTCTCCCTGTTTATAGCCTCCCCGTCAGCTGAGGTTTCAAGTGGCAAATGCAAGTAAGTAAAGCCCCTGGAGGGTTGCAGAGGAAACCCCATATCTGTCAAGAGCAGCAAAATTTTGTTATCTGCATTCACGCGAACATGTGCTCTAAATTCACATAAACTGAAGCAAAATTTGTGCAATGTTATAAAGTCATGAAAGAAACTGTATTTAGAGGGATTTTTTATAAAAAAAACTTTAACCTCAAAGGAAACCAAACTTCCACAAAATGACAGTTTTCTTGTGTTTGCACAGCACAAATAAACATAAATAAAGAGAAGAGAGCTGTATATTGTTCCTAGATTCAGCATGTTTTCTTCCAGTTTTGTGAGACAGTATTTGCACTGAAGAGCTGCAGGGCAGTTATTGCACAGCTTAGTTACAGACAAAGAAACATTCCCTCAGCATGATCCAAAAACCAAAACAAGACATGCTGAATATGCAGTTCTCAAGATTTATTAATGATATTCATGATTTCAATCAGTGCTTCAGCTGACTTACCACACAGTCTCAGATATATTATTTATAGACCTGTCACAAGTTGCATTTTTTATACTCTGTTGTCTCAAGTTGTTCAGTTAAGTAGAAGCACCTGCTTAAATGTTGACATGAATTTGCATTTTGACTCAGATTTTACAAAGCCAATTACCACCAGACCTCGTCAGCTCCCATCATGCAGCATGACATCCTGAGCACGGTGGAAGGCAGAGGATACAACTTCATTTTGGTAAGACATGATGTGCGTTAGTGTACAGAGAGACTGCTGCTCTGTTAGTTTAAGGCAAAGCTGGTAGACACGTGCAGCTCAAAGTAAGCAGAAATACTCAGAAATACTTTCAGTGTGTGTTATACAACCAACAGTGAATCCATATGTATGGAGTTATAATGCTGACAGGGTATGGAAAATCACAGGGTTTGAATAATAGATGTATGTGAAGACAATAGGTCATTTTCCTCCCACTGAATAAAAGTGCAACAAAACTGGACAGAAGCCAGATTATCTCTCTGTGTATCATGCCAGCTCTGTCCAAAGACGTTTTGGAGGATGAATCTGGTACGATGGTTTCACATTTTCATCGATTTATGCTTCTCAATTTAGTTTTTATCTAAAAGCAATATTGTCTCTATCTGCTTTTGTCCCTGGGGGACTAGTCTGCCAAGTAGAACAAAACAAATCATATTCAATATCAATGCACAGAATTAATATGAGCATCGAGCTGGACTTCAGGGCTCCAGAAGACTTGTAGGCTCTGCAGAGGGTAGATATGGAGCCCGGCCCTTATAACAGACTATAGGACAAGAGAAAAACATTCAGTGTTGAAATAGGCAAATAAAGGTAAAAGAGATTTCAAGTGAAGAGCAGGAAAGATCGTTTCTGGTTAGAAATGAATGTGGACGAGCTCACAAAGTAATTGCAAATGTGGGCCGAAGGGAAAGCGATGCAGGAGAAAATGTCTTTGTAAAGGGGGGATGTTTAAAAAGGATATACAGCAATAGACAGATTAGCCGCTGAAAGGAAATGATACAATAATAATCTATAAGAGGATCCAGATAAAACTTCTCCTGGGCTTTTCTTCTCAGAGAAAGGCAGGAGACTTTTCCTGAGGAGGTAGACCTCATCTTGTTGAAGCTAACACTAATTAGCGTAGTCATCTTACAGCTCTGACCTTTTGCAGATTCCCTTTTTTTTACCTTCAGTCTTTAATTTCTCTGTAAGAGAAGCTTCTTGCAGCTGCTGGAACCATTCATCGTTACGCATTATTGACTCAGTATTCTCCATCTTTTCTACAAGAATGTTACACACATTGTGTCCATTATTCTCGACATGAGCCTGACGCACACCAAAAGATACATAAATATCTAACGCATGTTGAAAATGTAAGAGACCCCAGACATAATGAGAAATAATGACCACTAGCAGTCGCGTGTCCGTAACGTCAGTTGTGAAGTGGACATTTGAAGCAGCAGGGTGAGCATAAGGCTATGATTTACTTAAATCGATTGTTACATTTGAGGTGTTTAAAAGTGACAGAAAGTAACGAAAGGGAATTAGCCGACTTAAAAAAAAATGTCAGTGACTCAGTCAAATGAGGTGAGTTCCCTCAAGGGTAGCTCATAAAGCCAGGACTAGTGTCATAACAGCTGTTGTGTTTAACGCTCAGAAGCTCTTCATTTAAAAGGTTTAAAGCAGGGGTCTCAAACTCGTGCCATGGAGGGCCAAGAGGCTGCAGGTTTTCTTTCCAACCAGAAACTCCACCAGCTGATTTCACTGATTACCTCACCTTCAAGCAGAGAGCAGGGACTAATCAGTGAAATCAGCTGGTGGAGTTCTTGGTTGGAAAGAAAACCTGCAGCATCTTGGCCCTCCATGGCACAAGTTTGAGATCACTGGTTTAAAGCTTTATTGAAATTAGGTGAGTTATTACATATTTACACAACCATCACGCTGCATTGACTGAAATGTTGGTTTGTGTCAGTGCCCCAGTCCTTTCTGCAAAAGTGGACTCACAAACTGGACTTGCTTTCTTGCTCTTATATGACCTTAGTGAGTCACCTGGTGCTGTCTTTGAAGTAGCGAGACCCAAGATGTGTCCTTTTCTCTTGAGACAAGGATTTCTTTGATTTATTTTGTAGTAATGGCGGACATTGGAGCTGGACGTTTTAAGAAAAAAAAGCTAAACAGGAGAATGAAAGAGCACAGGGTAAAACAAGAGCTAAGCTGTTTGTGATAATATTCATTCCAACCCACAGTCAGCAGTTATTCTGCAGTGGTCTGTTCAAACTTGAGAGTCTATCAATAAAATGAAGAGTGAGGTTACATTAGCTCTGATTGGTGAGGTTGGAGTTGGTAGATGAGCACTGGTAGGTCATGACCAGGATTCACTAGTTTACAAATAAATACATTTTCTTGTCAGTTTGCATCCTGCAAAAGCTGTAGAAAAGCAGGGCTTCGAAAAAAAAAAATGCAAATATATTAAAGAGTCAGGTCCTCACAACAGTGGGTGATAGAGCTCATGGAAAACAGGCTGTTTACTGTTCACCACAAGCGAATATAGTATGTAGTATGACTGTTCTGTGGGGTCTGTTTTATAGTATACTACTCTGGTTTTCAGTTTCGGAAAATGGAGCTACAGGTGATGGGTTTTATTGCCTTTTTTATAAGTGTACAACCCAAACTTTAAGTAGATATTGGCATTTAAGTTATTTTTTAATCATATCATAGTAAAATCATCATATTTGATTTATAAAGTTTACTGAAAATAAGTTTGGAAGGGATTTTTATGTTTAAAGCTGATGGAAAAACCACTTCCATATAATCCACCTATGGTTTAAAAAAGTGAATTAGTGGTTTGTATAGGCTCTAATGAATTTTTAGGAGTAAATACCTTTTCTATGACTAAAAGTGACCAGATTTACTTGTGTTTCTTTTGAATCACTTCACTTCTATATCACGGACCATCAAACGTTAGTGTTGTTGTATTGTAGTTTTACTGCTGACTCATTCCAGTAGATGGCAGTAATTCACAAAAACCTGCCACCTGCATTGACAAACAGCGTTAGCACTGTGCATTGTGGGAAACTGTATGCCAGGTAGACTGGTCTGTTGCATACTGAGAAATTTTCCTGGATCAGCAGGACATCCAGAGATTGTAGTCATACTGCAGATCTCACAGGTTTACGCATACTGACTAGAGATAGACTGATTATCGGCCAGGCCAATTATCGGAGCAGATATTTGGCGTTTTGAGGCATATGGCATCAGCCTTTTGTTTAATCTGACGTCTGATAAGAAACAAATTCAAAACTGCCCACCCACAGTGCCATCTGACTGGTTACAAGCAGAGCAATGACTTGGGAAACAGCCAATCAGCAGTGCAGTTATTACACTTATTGTATTGTATTGTAAAAAATTTTGACACCAATATTTTCACGTTGACTGCAAACTAATATTGGCTTTTAGTATCGACTATTGGCCTCCTTGACTACAAATAATCTGTAACAGTATCGGCCCGGGAAAATACTTATTGGTCTATCTCTAATACTGACTACTACATACTGAATTTTGGCCAAAAAAGTAGGCGGTTCGGAAATTAGCCAGGGTCTTTATCTTGGAAAAATACTTACAAAATTGGCCACAGGTGTCACTGCAAGCAAGACCAAACGGATATTCCTAAATGTCTTTATAGAGAGAAATACATCTTACTGAACCTTAGACAGTGATTATATCTCCCTTTTCAGGCCTATCAGATTTCATTGGCAAGAGCATTTGTTTTGTCATACACCCTTATGTTTCCACAAAAATGATCATATCTCCATTTTTTATTACTTAAAGTGAGTTACAGTCTTCCTGTAACCTGTCTTCTACTTTGTAACTTGCTCCACTGTCCTGTCACAGTGCACTTATATAAAAATATATGTTTTTTAAACTATTCTGGCTTCCTTTAGCGAGAGGTGAAACCTTGTTTGATGTATGATGGCTTCATGATGCATACCTGAGTGTGATTGACCGACCACAATGCCACTGAGTGCCTCATTATTCATCGGTGGGAGGAGCAGAGAGGTTAGTTTGATGGATTGTAACTTAACCACACTTCACAGTGAGCCATTTAAAACTGTGTGAGATTAATTGTAGCATCTGTGTGCATATTCTTATCTGTATAGACTTTAAATCAAATGTCCAGTGTGCTGCAGCTGAAATAGCTTTTTCCTCCTCAGTCTGAGTCCCTGAGACAGTTTGAGTGGCTGTGTAGAAATGACAGTCATTTCGCACCAATTAATGGAGTACGAAGCAGAAGCATGTGATAATGTCAGATGTTGGCACCTTGACTGTAAGGACAAACACAGAAGGACACCTCGGCGAGCTTGTTTGAAGAGCGAGGCGGTTAATGCAAACATGTCTGACTTGGAGTACGAACCCGTCCCTGAAGTGTCTGCTGTAGAGCTACCAGTCGAGCCCAGACACCCCACCACCTGTTTAGTATGGTAATGTATGGAGATGCAGGCACGGGCACTTTTCCCCTCTTTCCCCTTGCTCCATCTTTAAGCCCCAAACATTAATTGGCATGGCAGAGGCGCCAGTCACACGGTTGTAATCACTGTCCCTGGGAGAACCCCACTGAGCGGGGATTGAAGAGGAGAGGGACGGGGGAGAGAGCAGGAGCCTTGTCCTCTGAGTTATGTTATCCCAAGAGGGACAAGGAAGCAGAAAGACGGAGAGGGAAAAGAGAGGAAGACATGGAGGGGAAAGAATGACAGAAGCTGGGGAGGAAATTGTGATGTGAGCCCTCTTGTTCACAGAGAACTGAAGACTACAGATGGAAGGAAAGGAGATTGGATGAGAGATCCATGTAGGGGATTATGGATAGAGATTGATAGTTGGATCGGTGGAAAAAGGGAGGGGGATGGAGCTTAGGATGTTTGATCGACATGAAGGAGATGAGAAGAAAAAGGAAGGGAGGGGCGGGTCAGAAAATGACAGAGGTCGATTGACAACAAAGCTCCACCTGTTGTAATTTAATTGGTTTTCAATCTGTGTAAACTCCCCAAACGTAGAGGAGAAGTAAAAAAGGAAGAGGCCTCACATTTCTAATTCAGTGGGATTGATTTATTAACCATAACCTATTAATTTGGTTCATTTCCGCTGCTGTTACAGCCCTCGCTGCCAGCGCCTCACAAGTTGATGTTGTTACATCCACTTTAAGCGCACAATTGTTTTCACTGCTGATTGCTGCTGCCACAACACGCCACGCTTGTAAAGTACCTTGAAATTGAGGCGCTGCATCCGAGTCTGAAGAGGAGACGACGAAGAGGGTGCCAAGAGATGGAGGAAATGGCAAGAAGTCAAAGAAGGATAAGAAAAAGTCCAAATATTTGAAAATAAAAAAAATAAACCTGAAGGCTCCTCGCTCTGAGGGATAAAATGTAAATGCTGTACTTCATCTTGGTCAAGGCTGCTAATTGCTTTAACCAAAGGATGAGTGTGTGGGTAAGTGTTTGCAGGCATATGTACACAAATGTGTTTCCCCATAGGCAGCGAGTGATGGATAGTGAATGAATGATGAAACACAGAGCACGCAGAGTCACCTTTTAAGAAGCGAATGGAGCCTGAGCGCTTCACAGAGTGCGGCCTTGAAGCCAGATCAAAGCCACGAGCCGAGCTGTAATAGATGATGGAATTTAATCATGTCTGCCGCCTAACACGCTCTCCTTCTCTCTCTCTTTCACTCCTTCACTTGCTTCTCTTTCTCTCTTTCTCCGCGTCTCTGTTTTATGGCTTTCAAACTGCCATTTCTTCATTTTAATTTGCCACTCTGTCAACTCTTTCTATCACTGCAACTTTCCGCCTTTCTAGATGCGAGTCCCTGACACACACACACACACGCACATGCGCACACGCACACACACAAGCACTCGAATAAGCATGAGTATAATTACTTTATTAGCGCAGACTGATGTCCCACCAGCCTGTCTTGTTTCATGTCACATTAGCGCCTTAGTTAGTGTCCGCTGGTCGCCTTCAGGGCCACGAGGAGGCCTTTGCTGCTGAGCTCTGTCCTTTTCTCTGTGCTGCGTCTCACTCGGCAAACCATCCCCTTCTAATTAAACAAATCTTAATGATAGTACTTTCAAAGAATTCCTTCTGCCATTAATCATCCACATATCCTGTAGATATGGAAACAAAAGGGCAGAAGGAAAAAAAACGGATCTTTCAGCAGCAGGGAGACAAAAAAACACGGTGCTTCATTATCATCAAGAGTACTTTTGCATCTATTTGTATCCATAACTGTTGCATTTCAAGAAGCAAGTCATTAATCAGTGGATTGTTTGTGGGGATTATTGAACTCTGACTCAGGCAAAAAGCAGCAGAGGGTCCACTAAAGCAGTTTTGTGACCTCAGGTCACATTAGAAGCATTGACTGAGCACAAGAAGTGGATTTAACCTCTGGTTTTAAAAGTGAAGTCAAAGCAGAACTGCATTTTCAAATCTTCAAGGTGTTAAGTTTGGCAGAAAATGACCTCACTGTCACTTTTTTGTCTAAAATTGACACACGTCACAAAAGAAATTCGATCCCATGTTATGTCAATCACAATTGTACACCCACCCCGCAACTTTCATCAGTCATAATTTTTTCGTAACAGGTTCGACTTTTTGAGTTTATTCACATCCCCCCCTAGCTCATTTCCTGGGTAGTTTGACAATTCAGAGACTCTGGAGGCTACTTGCAACATCACATTCTCACATTTTCTGACATATTTTCTACACACATTTCAGGTGTTGTTTAGATGATGAATTAAGACTTGTGAACATATGCGTGATGGTGTGTGTGTATGCCCAGGCGCACATACCTCAAACATACCGACAACTGCTGCCCAGGATCAATTGCTCAATCACTGCTTGATGATTCCATTTTTCTAGTACTGCGAACTTTAGCAATTAAAACCGAATCAAACACATTGGATTTAGTGTGCAAGGTGTATTTTTTTATTTTTATTTTGCTGACTATGGATCCAAAAAATGCATCCCAAAAAAATAGACTCAGTGTGCAAAGACTTCTACAGCTAAATTCCACCAGCTCTGTCTGGTCCATCTCTTGAGTTAATATGTTTCAGTGTGCTGGCTTCAACTGGCTTCACTCCTTTGTGTTCCAGCTCCATTTTATTGGTTCTGACTAAGTTACATGGACATGACAAATTGGACTTCATATGGAGAGTCAAATGGTCATATTACAGTTATGTAATTGAGTAAAAAAAATATCTAGCAAGCCAAAAACAAAAATATTCTGACCACTTCAATATGCAGCACAGTGAGCTCAAGAGGACTTTTTATTTCAAGACACAAGACTCAGAGTTTATGACCAGCATCCACAGACTTTGCATTGGCATTTGGACATTTCCCAGTGGTCTAAGGGTCTTTGTGGTCCGCTGTGACTTGCCAGGTTGAACTGCAAGAACAAGTAAACAGATCTCTCTGAATACATCTGACCTCTTCATAAGCTACCCCGGCTCTTGTGGTTGGTTTGTTATTTTTGGCGTGGCGTCCCAGTCTGCAAAATATGACACCATAGCCCTCCTCGTACAAACGTACGGTCTGCTCCTGTACAGAATCAGAGGTAATGGGTTTCTCCACCATAAATGTTTCCACATTTAGGAGGTTTTTCCTCTCGCTAATGTTTCCATCAGCCCTCTAATATCAAACAGATGTGTGAGACATTTACCATTTGTGGTAAGGACACATTTAGCTTTACTCTGCTAAACTTTCACAGCAAATCTGCAAAACCAAACTCACTCACTTAACAAACATCAAGCCTTGTAATGTGTTGGACAGCTGCCAACATCCTAAGTGTCATCGGGTCAAATTTGACCTGCGGTTAAACTTACTTCGTTCACATTAAAAAAAAACAATAGCTATCTATCACCCTATATTGTTTTTACCTCATAGTTAACTTATCATGTATTCATATCCATGTAAAAACTGTTTTAAATGTTACATTTTTTAGGCTCCATCGACCTTCTATCTTACAATATACCACTCATTTTTAATTAAAACACTGTTTAAATCACTTTTTTTAATTTCCTGTAGTGAAGATCATGAGTTAGCACATTATCTAAGTCTTGAAGACTAATATTAGGCCACACCTACCAACAAGTTCTTGTGCGTGTGTTTTTTTTTTTTTTTTTTTTTTTTTTAAACTAACATTATTAACAATAGTGACATCTGTGGTGCTACGGGTCAAAACTGACTCTTATGGATTTATATCAGGGAGAAGGTAAAAAAAAAAACATTTCTTTTCATAAAACCAGCTCTCTTTACTCAGAAAAGCAAGTTCAAATTGGAAATTAAACCATAAGTTTAAAGTTTAAAGTAAATGGTATTTTTTACAAACCTTATCTTGAAAATGGGTCAAATTTGACCCGCACACAATATAAGGGATAACTGGCCTCACTGGCTCATTAAATGGTATAATTATGGCACACAGTACATCTACAGGGGCTCCTAAGTCAGTAAGGCAAGGGTTTGTGTACACGCAAACCCAATCCACAAAAATTAATTAGTGTCGGTTGAGCAGGCTACAAATTATGCCTGGCCCACAGAACATCAGCTGACAGCTTAGAGGATGACATCTTGCATCCAATCGGGGAAAAAATCTGAATGGGCTAACTCACTTTGATGCTGCTCTCCATGCCTGCCTCTCATGTATGCACATGGAAACAATTTGGGGACAAGTTGGCAGAATAAGAAATAACTCTCAGGAAAACCCAGAGTCAGAGATTGTTATAAGTTATAGATCACAAATTGGGATAGTGGGACTTTTATATATAACAATTAAGAACAGAAAAAGATGCAGGTGGTAACAATCCTAACAGTCTGTTTTACTCTGACTTTGAAATGTTGTAAAAATCCTATTGTTTGAGTTCCTCTTAATGAAGGTTTAACCCAAATATTCACTTTTTTAATTTCATAGTTAACTTTTTATCCATTATTGCTGAACTTTTCAACTTGTCACAATGCTCGTATGATAAGTGGATCTCATCTGCTGTAACAGAACCCATCAGCTACCACCTTAAGACAACTTAGCTTTTTTTTTATCCCATCTATCTTTTCTAAGCTACCCTAATCTTTTCCATCTTAATCTCTGTAAACAGGCATCTGCGTTTAAGTCCGCTAACAATCTGGTTGTTGACATTGTCTCTCAATTCAAACTGAAGTCTTGGGTATTAAGGTGCTGGTAGAGTTGTAAACAACAACCAGTGCAAGCAGGAGAAGTGTTGGCCCAGAAATTTCTAATCACTCATGCAAATAACCGGAAGACCTGAAGAATTTCATTGCTCCCTGGAGTTATATCATTGTCAACGAGAGCTGGTGGAGGCCATATTTGGAGCACTGAGAGACAAATTGGTTTCACAATCACCTTTCACCCAAGATACAGACTGAGCAAATGAACCAAATATGGCCGCCCTGTGGTTCAACGGCAGCAGCCAGAATGCAGGAGTCAAAAATCTCATAAACTATGATGTCGTTTCAGGCCGGCTGTGTCCCTTTCTTTTTTACGGTTAATGGTCAGAAGTCCTGGAGAAGATCCATACAGCTGTGAAGCACTTCTATCTGAGTCTGAATTGGTAGTCTGGAAGCCAACAGCAATGTGGCATTGATGAATAACTGTGATCTGAAAGTTGATATCTATCACTGATAACCATGCCAACTCAATGCCAAAGTTTGAAGCTTTGAGCGTGTCTGCTTGTGACTGGCTCACACATCATCTAAGCCACTCCCGAGCTCACTAATGGATTCTCTGCCTCTGTCATCTGTCTCTTTTTATCCGTTTTTCATTTAACCCCACTAAAGTAAATCACTCCTTTGATTTCTTTCTCTTTTTTCTTCCTTTCCAGTTGTTGTCGTCTGGCTCCACATTTTATTCCCCTCTCTGTCACCCATTTACGACAGTCTTCCCTCCGCCGTCTGTACCCCTCTTACTTTCTTGGCTTCCCAGCTTCAATTTCCGTCTCCGCAGCTTGATTCAGCAGTAATGAGTGCAGCTTAAGGTGGGGCTGGCCTGAGGTGAGCTGGAGAGAGGCAGGGAGGTTAATGAGGATAGCAACCTCGCTTTTTTTTGCCTGAGGTGTAAAAGGAGAGTAAATGGATGAGCTAGGAGGAGAAGGAGCAAGGGCCAGGGAGACAGACGAACAGAAAGCCCGACAGACGGAGCTATGTTTGTGATAATGAAATTAGCTGATGCACAAAAGCACTCATGTCTGACAGAGCGACTGCAGCTAAGGTCAGAGATACATTGGTTTGCTTATATGAAGAGTTGTATTATCAAAACTGTTGCATACAACTTTTAAAAACGAATTACAAGCAATAAATCAACAGTTGTTGTATTCAACCAATCTATTATTAATACATTTATTTATAATTTAAAGTTGATAAACTATTTAGCCATCTGGGATGTTCAGAATGAGACCATTAATTGCCTTTCCAAGGTTATTACGGATAAGGAAATTAAAAATCAAACAAGGACGCACAGTGTCAAGCACACAAAGCAGCCAAGCTCTGCCAAGAGGAAGTCAGTGAACGATGCTTCTTCTTTTTCTCATTCATGTGGAAAACCCTCTGGGATTCAGCAATATTACTATGAGCTGGTAAGTTGGAAGAAATTGGACAAATGGTTTAAAAAATATTGAATAGATTAAGAAAATAAGTGAGGGAAGCACTTCTGTTTCAAAAAAAGTAAAGATTTAATTTTAAAGGAGATAACATCGACTTCAGAAACTCTGATTAAATGAATTCCCAAGAAGAATGATGAGTGAACACTGGGAATTTAGAAAGCTTTTAGTGTATTACTCTTGATTGAAAGATTAAATGTCGGCGCAAAACTGTTCTGTTCTGCTGTGGAGCACAAAAAGTGTTTGGCCCTTTTTGTGCTTCTACAGTTTTGATGGCTTGTCACTTTTTTTCTGCAGCTGGTAGTCACCTTTAAGTGATATTACTTTTCCGCCACTTTTCCATTTTTTTTCTTCTTTTTACGCGGTCTCCTTCCTCCCATGTCTGCCCCTGTCACTATTTTCTTTGTTTCACCCTAAGATCAATCTTTCTCATTTTGTGCAGAATTGATTTCGCCATCTCTTACTGCTGACGCAATCCTGCAAACCTGCTCCCACTCACTACTACCTAAAAATCACCTCGTCCTATTGTCCTCCCTCTTTTCATCTCGTCCTCCTCCTCCTCCTCCTCCTCCTCTTCTATCCATCCAGCTCTACATTCCACAGCAGCTCATTACAAACTGGGTTCCTTTTGCTCCGTCCTCTTACTTGGTAACCTCCACAGAGTTGTAGAACAATGTCTTGATTGGATGTGGCTGGCATCGCTAAGCACTAGGTGCTGCAGAATCGGTGCCGTGCATAAGATATTATGCTGGCATCCAGCACTGTATTATCACCAGGGACTCACTTATATACAGCGCAGTGAAGACAGACTCTGAGCCAGTCAGGATGGTTGATGCATTTTTAAGTATTACATTGTCTTGTCTGCAAAAATCTCAGCAATCACATCTATCATAGACGTTAACACTTCAATACTCAAACTTCAGTGGATGCTGTGTAAATTGTTGTTAACTTATATCTCTAATATATTCCTTCTAATGGAAATTTGAGCTGTTTAAAAAGGTCTCTAAAGTTGTAAAAACACATCACAATTTAGCCTCATTGGGCGATCTGCAACCGCTCAGTCTCTAACTTCATTATCAATGCAGTGATCTAAGTGGGTAATAAGTGGCTGTCTAAAATGAGGCCCATGGGGGAGGGTGTAGACAAGGGCAAACTGATGCAGAGGCAGAAAAACACCAAAAACGAACATAGGATCCAGCATTTCACCTCAATAAGAGCAGTTCACAGTTCTAGATGTCCAAGGTTTCTGCCCGTTTACTGGGAGTTTTTCCTTGCCATTGTAACTTGCTAAATGCTTCAAAGTGCTGTACCCAAGATGGGTTAAGATGAGATGAGACTCCTTATCTTATCTTGATGTTGGTTTTCTGCTGATACTGTTCTACTAAATATAACTGGTCTGGACCTGCTAATGTTTTTGGAAAGTGTCTTGAGATAACGTTTGTTGTGATTTGGCGCTATACGAATAAAGACCGATTGATTGATTATAACAGTATGTCTCTGCATGGTATATTAAGATTGAAGTACTCTTCTTACTTTTTCTTCTCCTCTGTATGTTACTTTAACTCCTGGAATACATCAGATACAACTGCAGTGCAACTCCATTGCGCTACGTTGTGTTTGTCAACTCACACCGGCTGTGTGTTCAGTCCAACAAGCTGCGTGACTGACAGACAGCTGGGGTCACAGACTGAGAAGTTCCCACGCTTCTCCTTCCATTGATAAGTCTCTCTTCATACATGTTGGGATGTAAAACCTCAAACTTGTTGATTTCTGGTCTTGCTCCGCTCATTATGTCTGTTGGTCATCGTAGTCGAGCTAAATATGAACTGATTTTGACACAATCAGTTTTATTTTGAAAGTCACAGGGTGTGTTTATGTAGTTTCCGGTCACGGCTTCCTGTCCCGCTACGCTAAATTTATGCGTCACAGCTTCGCATCTATCAAAAATAGGATGGCTGTGTATTACCTGCAACACGACGGACAAACCATGTTGATGTACTGCAACAGAAGGGATTCAGTGTAAGTTAACGCATTGATTTGGATGAAACCTATTTGATCCATTTGCTGTAATGGAACGCAGACTGCAGACGCATCTGGTGTATTTTCGCCGTAAGTTTTAGTCTCTCTTTGTTGAAGCAGTCTGTGGGGAGCTTGGTTGCTCAAACAAATATTGGCACCTTCCATAGCCATGTCATCGTGCCTGTGGCTCAGTGGTATGGCTAATTCTTCCCGTCTGCGAACTGGGCATCAAAACAAGGTGTCGAAATACAAAAATTCAGTTCAGGGAGAATCAGAATGCTAGTTATTTAGTTCCCATCTATGCTCAAGACACGATGCTTAACCCCAATCTTAGTGTGGTTGTGAAACATGAAAAATTCCAAAAATAATAAATGAATTGTTTGTGTCTTTGACTCTGACAAGGGGGGAACAAGTATACATTCATTTATTCCCTGCCCTACGTTGTGTTAAATTGCCAACAAAGACAGAGAAGATAAACAAATCATAATCTATATTGTTGGAATTAGCATAAGACGCTGGGGAGCTCCACAAGCCATTAAACAACCAGTAGCTTACCACCTGCTGCTGTTGTAGGAAATGGCATAAACTGAAAGGACTGACACACACTGTTGGGCCACTAGAGGCATACCATGTGCCCATTTTTGATCTTGGTATTACTGTGTTTTATTTGGTCTTCCAGTGCTGGAACAGAAAATAGACATTTGTGTTGGAATTCACAACCAACAACAGAGGAGTATGCATGTTGGCTTGTTCCTTTAACACCTTGACTGAAATACCAAGGCACAACAACAATATCCTGAGAGAGTGTGGGATTATTCAGGGAGTTGAAGTGGTTTGCTTGCATGTCTATGTAAATCACTCCTATTGTTACATCACAAATTTGAATCTCCTTGTAGAAGTTTTGTTTTCTCAGCAGGTGAGCCTCCAAAACAGTGCAGAGGCTCTTAAACGACATGCACATAAGCAGCCTATATTTACTGCAGTTTGTGGTTTTACTTGCACAAGCAGTCCCAGTGACAGAGCAGCAAAATAATCACATTTGTCAACTGGGCAGAGCCAAAGAACCATGCCCCTGGGGACAAGCTGAACTGAGGTGATTTTGGCAGAGTGGGCATAATAACAAGGTGCACATGCAAGCTGTGTGATACTGCAAGGCCCAAAGAGATCTATCCCCATAAAACTGTGTCACAAAAAGAGACAACCGTGAAACTTTGATTCTGAACCAGTTGAAGAAAAAAGAATTAGGCAGGTTTGTTTTTGTACATTCAAACTGACGTTTGATGTGACATAAGCTATAACCTATGATGGAATTATACTTTGTTTAAATCTGAATAATACTCACATCTGTATCAACTGTTGGATCAATCAGTCTGGCGTGAATGTAAGGTTTCCTTATCTGCAGTATAGATAATTAAAAATCAAAGACTCACAGTGTGAAATGTCCTTGTTTGCCAGTTATGCATAAAGAAGAGATACATGCCAGCTTTTTAGATTACATTTGTATGACAGTTAGAGACAATAGGCCTAAAACAAAGCCCTGAGTAACTAACTTTGAGAAAGTTTTCCTTCATTGTTTACTCTGCTGTACCAAGGTCAACTGACATCTATTATCAACTTCCAAAGTAACAAAACAAAAGTGTATTCACACATACAGTGAACTTCCTGAAGCCTACAGCATGAGCTGCATGCGTTGATGTAAACAGCTGAAAAGTTCAACCCAAATTTAGCCAACTTCTTTCCTTCCAGTTGGATTTCCACATGAAATTAGACTCAGCTAAAGTAAGAACACAGTAGGACATTTTCTGGGATGATAATATCAAAGGGGCTGTGAGGGGTTTGAAAGTGATCTTGAAAAAGTCTCCTATCTAGTTATATGCCTGATTGTAATCCTACAACACCATGTCAGCTGACGAAGTTTAGTAGTGAGAAGAGATCAGTGGAGGCTGCTGGTCAGTCAAGAAGGGGAAGCTCATTTTATTCCAGCCTACATCATAAATTTGTTTATTTAAACGTAAATTCTACCCTCCGTTCCTTTTCAAGAAAATGATCTGTGACCCTGTCGTACTAACCAGGTGTTTTTTCCAGGGTTTTTTCCAGGGTTTTTTGCCAGTGTTGGCCAGCAAAGCTAGACTGCTTAAACAGCCCTGGCCCATTGTGTTGCAGGTGTAAGACTTGAGTCGCTTTTAACAGGAGAAGCTCCTCTCCACAGAAGATGCTCCAGGAGAGGGTTATGCTTCAAGATCGCTGATTGGCTCATTTCACTGTGAATCAAAAAAGGATTCGGCCTCAGACAGGTCATCCTATCATCATGCAGAAGCCCAGTGTCCAGGCCAGCCCACTGCCTCATAGCCCCCCAGAGACGCTGAGCATCCGATGGGCGGGACAAAGCCCAGTGTTTATCCAATGACCGTCCAGTTTCCACAGTGGAACAACCCACTCTACGCTTCCCTGCTGAAGTCAGAATACACTGAGCGTCCGACTGTGTTAAAGCGCTGAGAAAGAAGAAAATTTGTCTCGGTTTTCATCTCCATTTAATTCCAAAATTGACACACGCCTCACTAACAGTATTTACGACAGTGCAATTAAAACAGATCCTCCTCATAGCATCTTTAATATGAGAGTGGTGCAAACCCAGATGAGTGAAATGTGACGAGGTAAACCAAAAACATCCCAGGTTAACAACGGAGAATCATTTTCAAGACAAGTCACTGTGAACATTTATCCATTCACTCTCTGCATTCGTAAAATTCACAACATGTTATCATACTGTGAGCCTCTGATGCTATGACTGCCTTCATGTTGTCATCATGCTGTGCTGCCGCGTTTCATGTCCTCTACCGTCTTCGTAGGAGCATGTGAGAACAAGCAGCTTTAGAAAAAATTGGCAGCTGCGTCATACAAAATTTCCAAAACATTTTAGGTGTGCATATGTGGGAAAAGGTTTAAAATATTTTCTGTGAACAAGTCAAACACCCGTGAGAGCTTCATGTGGATTTTAAAACTTCTCAAATCTCAGAGCTGCATGAATATTCATCAGAGATTTTCTTCTTTTTTAGCTCACTTTCCCTGTTGGAGCTCCTGCACCTTAGTTATGTACTGGCATTAAAGTAAGGAGCAGTGACTGTGACACAGAAACAGTTATATAATAAAATGTTATCCATTGTTTCACATTTCCTCAAATAACAGCTAAATTGACTGGTAACAAAGCTGAACATGCAAAATCTGAAAAAAAAGATCTGTTGTTTTTATCTCTGCCTGCTCCTCATATTTATCCAAATCATTAAATTACATGAAAGAAGCAGAACATTTAGAACATTTAAAGGTGTAGTCAGCGATTGTCTAATCTGCACTATTTGTCAAAATCGCTGTACTTTTCCTCTCTATCCACAAGATATCATCACTGACAGCATGTTGAAAAAAAGTCTGGTTTCAAGACACAGCCTTGGCTCTGAATTTCAGCAGGTAAATACTGTGGCTGGGACAGTGCCACCGAAACAGGGTACACCCCCACACACCCAGGGGGCGGATCATACTTATGCACATATCAGACAGAGGGAGGAGGGGGGGTAGTATGTTGCATGGCATGCGCAGTTAGCGTAAGAAAGCAGTGCGATACCAACAGTAGCAATGGCCAAAATACAGCCCAAAAGAAAAAGGACAAAAAAAGCATAAAATGAAAAAGAAGGTCTGTGACCATAATAGAGGGAACATTTAACAGAGCTGAAAACGGACGCGGATGTCACCGCCTTTCTGCTGGACAGGTAAGCAAGATTAGCTTTGTGGTGCTTCACATAACGGTAACAGCCATCAGGCATTCATCTTATTGTCTAATCTGCCAAAGTGTACTGTTGTTGTGATGTTATCAATTATGGAAGTCAAGTTGTGGCTACTGTTGTCTGACGAGTCAGGGTTACCTTAGCGTTGCTGCTTAGCAGTGTGCTAAGCTAGAGTCGGCGTCAGACAAAATTATACAGGGGGTATTATGACAGGTGCAGGGGGGGCACACATTCTTGTTCATTACTGGATTCATAACCATTGTGTAAAGTTCTAATTCACATATACAAGGCACTGTACCACAACGAAAGCCACGTCCCTCCCTGTCTTTTCTCTCCCTCTGGTGCGCACACAACCATGCGCCTTTAGCATACCAAGAAAACACCATTAAAGGATCAAAGAACCACAAAACTCAAACAATAGTAGCGAACTGAAGATAGAAATAGCTTTTAAAAAGCTGGGGCCGGCGAGTGTTGCAGCTAAATCTGCGGGTCCAGTCTCTTTCAAAGGCAAGCTCAACAACCTGGGCCTTTTTATTGTGGAGCATCGCACGTCTTTGATCGGAAAATATTTATCTATCTAAATGTGATACTGCAATAGTACTACTACTCATCACACTACTACTTCCAAAGCAATAATTATGGCTACAAGGCAGCTACGCAGTTTCTACGGTCATCCATGACGATGCACGTCCATCATCTTTCAGGCATGGAGCCAGGGGTGGGGTATGAAGGGCGAGGTTGTTTATCAACAACCCTTCCACTCGTTTTCTCCCGGACCGCTGAGTACACCTTTAACCATGTATTGCCATTATAAGTCCAATTTCAAGAGGCTTATAAATGGGGAAATAACCACAAAGTGTAAGATTAACTCAGCAAATTCAACCGGTCTTTTTTCAAACACGATCAAACTCAGTCTGCAGACAGTTTCTATTTATGACCATGTTATGGAAACATATCCTTCAGATAAAATGTAACAAAGCTGACTGAAGGTTGCAAAGACATTTGAGTAACACTTGAACTTTATGACAAAAGATGCATGAGTGGATGGAAACGAGGGTTTTATTGTCTCCTCGAGTGCTGTGCTATACCGTACTGAGCAAATAGTCCAAGGATTTCTTTTCAAACTTACAATACTGACTTCTGTTTGTTGCTTACTGACTGAAGTGGGTCTCTTAGACTGGCTTAAAACATTTTTTTCTATTCTGACCGACCCAGATTCCTTCCTCTGAGGGCTCTACAAAACATGAAAGGCAAAAATTAAAATATGTGTTGCTTCTGTTTAATCGACAAAGGAGATGATTTCTCCTGCTAGAACTGCTCAAACACCTGGACCTTCAATCTGTGCACATCCTCTGAATGACACAACAGTCTTTCAGCTCTCTAAAGGCGTGCTAAACATGCACTGGCTGCTTTGGTACTATTAACATCCCTGCTGCTTCATCGTATAACAAACGACAATACAAGTGCAGGAGAGGGCAGATATTGATTCCTTCAAGTTAACACAGAAACTCTGTTAGAAAGCAGCTAAATGGTTGTGCACACGAATGAGTTGTGATTTTGTTCTGTCTCTTTGATTCTTGTCTCTCAGTAAGCTGTGGCAGCAGTTGCTTGGAAACATTTTGCCCCTGAAGAAGAAGAGCCGAGGTGCCGGATGTTTGATTGATGGGAAAATGAAAGAGGTTTGATAAGCAGCCTTTGGTTTGAAGGCCATTCATGTATCCTAAAAACATATACACACATAATCATGTACAAACGCCTCATCGGTTTGTAGATGTAAAAAACATTTCATTATTTGATTCAGATTTCCACAATAACGCTGCAGTAAAGAAGCCAGAGTCAGCTGTTTGTGCAGTGTAATCAGACAAACACATACAGGTAGATTTATCTATTTCCCCTCAACGCTCAGCAACATCCGCACAATGTGGCCGTCTCTGATGTATACGCAGGGACCCATAATCAATCTGTGCCATGTTGTATTTCCTCTGAAGGTTTCTGCTGTGTTTGTGATGCTCGCAGAGAAAGGATTAGAGGGAACTAAGAGATGAAATTGAGAGGTGAAGGATGATACAGACGGGGAGGTTCAGAAATGCAATCATTTCTGTGCACGGCTGAAGTATTAAGGGGTTTCAACATGGTGATGATAAGACTACAGCGCATTAAATTCATCCAAAAACAGACCCTGCACTCCTGAGAGTAAACGCGGTGGCTTTTAAAATTGATTATTTTCAGCCAGCCGAGTTGCTAAGTGGAATGGAATGTACAATTAAATGTTTGATTGTTGACGGCGCTGCCATTCATTTGGCTGGCTGTCTCTTAACCCATTTACCATGGTCCATCAATACACATCTAAAGAGCTGTACGGCGGATATGCTGTTAATGCCACGGTTCTGGAGCATTTGCCTTGTGCTTGGATTCATTCCCAGGAAAATCATTTATCAACGTAGGACTGTCATCTACATCTCTGTGATTATCACACACTACCACAATTAATGTATTGATTGCAAACACTGCCAGGCCCTCTTGACAGTTTGTGGAAAAGAGTCACAATTTTGCCCGTCCCCCCTGCCCTGTCCTCACTTAATCTCCTCAGCATGGCGCATACGGCTTGTTTTGCCCTTTAATTAAACACTTCCTCCCCTCCCCGAGCACGAGGGAGCGTTTGTCGATACACGTTGAATCGAACCCTTCAGTGCTGATGTGGAATCTGTCCTGGCTCGATGAAAGTGCCAGTCAATGTCGCAGCTCCTAAACTTGTCCATCCCCGTCGCTCTGCATTTCAATCACTCGGCTGATATCATCATTATCCCTCTGCTCGATTCACATTGATCATTTTGAACCAGAGTTTGAAGTTGCACTTTTTAGACTGTAACATCATCAGTCACATGGTGCTAACCAGCTTGGAGCACACAAAGCATGCTGAGAGCAGGTGCTTTGTCTTGTTTGATAGAGTTGTAATGACAGGTCAGCAGCTGTTATAACCTGGTTCGCTGACATTTCTGACGCAAACAGATTTGCAACTCAGTGTGAATCTCATTATCATGCATTTGCAAACTTGCATCATCTTTAGGATAATCTGTTTTGGCATCAGGACCATAGCAGTGAGCGGCTTGTGCAGAGAAAATGCTACCTTCCCTAGAAACTCTGCTTTTTGCTCTCTTCAAATAATTCATTAGGAGGAAAATGGTTATTATTATGATTCCTTTTGACAGAGCACAATCATTAGCCCTTCTCTCTTTCATAACTTCTCTGCTCTGTCCGTGGCACTCAGCCCCAAGCTCATCCATTTCTGATGAAGATGTGAATCTCTGAAAAGTACTCACAAATATAAAGTTTTATTAACAAAAGAAGAAAGCTCCAATTGTTTCTGAAAAGCTTGGGCACAATAGCATGGCTTTGGGGATGGCAACGTTTTAGTTGATGTAAATGTCAAACATGCCTGGATCCTTAAGATCTCATGTCTTTTAAATAGCTAGATTTTTCAAGCATTTTAACCTTTTTCAGACAAGAGGGAAAACGTCAAAACTCAAGAACTGAACAACCTCTACAGCCCAAATTTAAGAGCTCAAATTATACCCAAGTGCAGTGGTTCCCTTTACAGCAGGGGTCTCATACTCAAATTACCCCAAGGCTCCTGACCATCCAGTTTTGTCACATTTGCTCTGCCAGTCTTTGTCTTTGATTGGCCTCCTTTCTTGCTCACTGGAACAACTTTGTTGTGTGCTGCTAGTTGTGTCCGCTCATCTCCCTGGTACTTTGCGTACTGCTCCACGTTTAGTTGAAAAATGCTGAGTGAGGTTATACTCCTCAAGAACAGCAACTTCTCTTTGCATATGAGACAGCTGTAATTCCCCTTAAACTCCACAGGAACAATCATTTCCCACTTCTCCTGAAACACTCTGTGCTTGACATCACCCTTTCTTTTAGCCTTTGAAAGAGACATCTTGATGAAACAAGATTTTGAACGTGCCAAATATTTGAGTTTTGTTTTTTTCCTGCTTGGGTTCAAGCAGCGATTATGCTGTGTTTAGGGTAAACTCAAAAAATTGGATATTTCTTCCTTGGTCCCAACAGCGTCCTGAGCAATGAATGCAGTGGGCCAGATTTCACTGTATTGGTATCAAGTGGCGGGCTGCATGAAAGGGTTTTATGGGCTGTATCTGGCCTGCAGGCTTTGAATTTGAGACCGGGGTCCATATGCACATTCAGTCATTGAACAAATGGAACCATTAGTCCTAACGTTCTGTTATGGAACAGCCCGTTTGGCTGCAGCAATAGCTGAATCCATGACTGCAAATAATCCTCCAGTTAACTAATTACACTATGAAAGAGACACAGGAGCAGATTATATCATAATTAAGGGGGACCTCCTGAAAAACCCCATCCAACAAATTCAAATCCGCATTTGCTTACCACTCATAAAAAGCAATAAACCTGGCAATCGGTAATGGTGTGTCTGAGAGAAGGTCAAGAAAAACATTTTTCGGCCAGAGAAATTGAGATTTTAGTACAAGCATGCACTAACAGCTGTTATCCATGTGTCAATCAGGTAAACAAAGAGAAAGAGAAAGTTTGGCAATCTTGGACAGAGTAAATGTGTGTGGTGTGTCCAAGCGCACAGTGGAAAACCTCAACAATAAAATCAGTACTATGAACGCTGCTTTGTGAAACAAGCACCGCGGCAATGCCCCAGTACCTCGATGAATAACTCTTAAAACAGTTTAAGAACTCCAACATTTCACCACACACATCTTGGAAGGACCCAGATGTATAAAAGCAAAGAGCGAATCAAACTTTTAAAACTGACAGCAGCGAGCCTCGCTGGTTTGGGACTTCAAGTGTCTCCCTTATCTCATCTGTTCGATGAAAAAGTGTTATGTCTCCTAATTAGGGATGGGCGATACTGGGAATTTTGGTATCTATCCGATACCAAGTATATACAGGGCTGGTATCGCCGACACCGATATCGATACTTTATACATCAAATGTAATGATCATTGAATAATTTTGTGATTTTGCCTTGAGTTGGTTGATGATTTTGATTATGGTAAAACACAGCACAAAGATTTAAGGGAACAAAAATGATTTTTTTTTAACTAACAACAACAATAGAACAACATCAACAACAAAAACAAAAAGTTCCCTCCCAATTTCACAGAGAAGAGGCAGACGGAGGAAAGTCAAGTAAATTGCTGGACAACAAAAGAGAAACTGCAGTATTGATCTCATCACACTAGAATTGATCCGATACCAATACTCATCTTGGTATCAATACTATCGATATTTAGATCGATACGCCCACCCTTACTCCAAATCTAAATTTACTGTTTGGCTACACATCGCCACTGTTCCAAAGGATTGTCCACTGTCTTTTCATATTTCGTCTCAAATGGTAACACATTGCACGATGTCCGCCTTTAAACAGCCTAACAGGTGCTGTAATCCTGCCGTTAGCGCCCGTAATGGTCGGGTATACTTCCATTGAACATATCACTTGTTTGGGCCATTAACCTGGCTCATGCATACTGCTTATCAAGTTTTTTTTTCGTCGTAAGTACAAATGGATGTGGGTTTTCCCCACATGCATATGGGCCCTAAGCACTAAGCCCAGCAAAAAAACCAGACCGGGGGGGAATCCCTTCCAAATAAAAATCTACTTAAAATTGTATGATTGCATATTTCATGTATTATTGCAACACAATTAAAAATGGGTTTGAATGAAAAATGTTTGATTTTTTTTTCCAAATTTATTTGTTGAAATCCCTCAAGGTGACTTAGTGCGATAACATCAGTTTCAGTGGAGGCCGGTTAGTTTAAAGAGCAATATGTGCCCATAGGTAGTCTTATTTTCTACTGATCAGCTAAATTTATTTTGGGGGTCGGTTTTGGTTGTTTAAGAGTTGGCTTGGTGGTGTACTCTTTTGGCAGAAGGGTCACCTGTCCCCAACAACCCTATTTTGAGGGACACGGGTTGCCCTGCCTTAGTGGATACATGACAAGCTAAAAAAAAACTTTGCATTTTCACTCCAGTGGACTCTTGTGTTACTTTCCTTAGATTAAAGAATATGTAAAAACAAATAAATGTTCTCGAGAGTACATATTTCAAAAATATTGATGTGTAATTTAATATTCCATGGAGGAGTTTGACTTTGATAACTTAATCTCTAAATAAGATTTGTGGAATAAGGAAATTATGGTTCATTCAGAATGCATGAATTCTTTGAAGAGGATCAATGGTCCCAAGATCTTCTTTAACACATACGTGCAAAACTCTTGCCATATTGCAACAAACTCTCCACTTATTTTGCACAATTTGCATATTCATAGGCTAACGTGAGTTATGTATTTATTCCACTGACTGTGGCACACATGAAAGTCTAATATGCATCATCCTGGGGTTTAGAAAGAAAAAAAACGACTGAGGATGCACAGGGGACAAAAAGACAAAGGTGGCGCCCCCTGGGAAACAGTGGGTCAAAGCAGATTGAGTCATTACAGTAATTACTCACTTTGCCTGAACTGAACTAGTGAGCATTGATATATTAATTAGACAAATAGCTCCACATCTCTGAAACAGGCTGACTGAATGCATGTCAAGTAGAATTAATCTTCTCTCTTTATTTATTCAGCTTGTCAGTGCTTTCAAGTGACCGCTGGGAATCAGCTGGATTCTTTGTGAAATACGCTTTGCTTTGATCTACATCAAATACAAACTAAACTTTGGGAGGGGAAACCAAACGTTGTCAAACCACAAAGAGATTCATCAGGAAAAAGCTTCAGCTGCATCTATTGTTGCCGCTACGTTGATATGGAAAAGGCTTTTGAATTTTTCTTAAAGCTGGAGTCAGTCTGAGGCTGATTTATGGTGGGGTTTCTGGGCAAAACTCCTGGTGCATAAACAACTGTGGAGAGTGCTGATCAATGTAAATTGGAGTGTGAATGGGCACTGTGACCTTTGGAAAAGTCCTCCCTGGGAAAGTAGAGGCTGTTCACTGATCTCGTTCTGTGTCCTCTTTTTTTCCCCACGGTGCTTTCAGCAAAACTCCTGCCACAGCAGAATCGCTCCGCGGCACTGTCTTCTGAGTGACTGGATAATGGCGCAGAATCTGACTTCTCCAGGACTTCTCTGGGCCTTTGTCTTTAAAGCAACACGACACAGGGTCTTGACACTCTAAAAACACAGCTGAGACTTTGACTCTGTACTCAAAAGTGGATGGTGGAAGAGTGGCTCTGGCAGAGACATTGGTGAATGATGGCCCTCATGTTCAGTCCCAAGCACTTAACGCTGGCTGTGAAAAGCTCCTCACAGTAAAGGCAGGCGATGGAAAAGAAAAAAAATCTCTCAAGGCTCTGTAGTCAAGTCAGTTATTCTGAAGGATTCTAGTCTGGTGCTCTGCATATATCCCTGAGACATAAAATCTGAAGTTCAAAGTGTTTATATGAACTTTACAGGATGGTAAAATTTGAATCACCCCCAAATCACTAACTACGTTACATGTCCTGACACTGATATCACTGCACCTATGTGGGAAAGCCAAAAGATCAGAAGACTCAAGGCTGTTTCACACATGATTCGAGGAGAATTTACAGAAAAACCTGAAATTTTGGAGACTCTCTTGTACACACAGGGTTGCCAACTGTCCCACATTAGCCGGGACGTCCCATCATTTGGGCTAAAATGGTTTATCAGGTACGGGACCTCAGTTGTCCGGTATCTTGACTATTAACACTTGAGATTCGGCAGGCCGCACTGACCCGTGGGGGATGCTGGTGCTGAGACACTCGCACTTTCACAGAAACAGATAATCATCCCCCTCACTTTTTACAGAGGGACAAGAGGTGGGTGGTATTGGTCATTTTGGTACCGATTCGATACCAAGTAAATACACTTTTCCTAAGAAAAAAAATGCAAAAACTATCACTTTAAAATAGTAAAGTAAAATTAATTAACATACCTGAAAAAATGATGTTAAAAAATTTCAAGCAAACTTTTTTCGGAGTCTGCTTGCGTGTTTCCCTGGTGCTGCTGAGCCACATGATGGCGCATCATCACAATCGGGAGGAGTGGGGGGAGCGCTGTGACACAGCGGCACTTACACAGACACAGTCAGGTCACCACTTTTTTAAAACCGCAGCAGTCGGTGCACGCAGGAGAAAAAATTAAACTAGGGTATTGATCTTTTTACACTGGTATCATTCAATATCTATACCAATGTTGGTATCGATATCATCGATATTTGGATTGATCCACCCACCTCTAAGAGGGATTCATTTTGGAAGCGAATTGGTCAAGTTCTAGTGATTGAACGGGGATCAAGCCAATCACAGTCAGCCATTTGACGAACCCGCAGTTCAGAGGAGGCAGATAAAGAGTCAACAGCAGAGGACTGTAAAGAGACGCTTGAGCGGGCCGTTAAAGAAAAGAAGAGCGTAAATGTAAGAAACTGATTTTAATTTAGCAAGTGATGATAAGTCATGTTTTGTAACTTTGTCCTGTTTTATGTTTCAGCTTTAGGAATGGGTACCTGATTATGAACTTTTTAGGTACCTATCAAATTCTGTCAAAAGTACCGGGTATCGGTTCATGTAAAATCAAACGGTACCATGTTTAGGTAAATGCATCCTTGTGACTGTGAGGGAGTGGAAGAGTAGGCAATTTTTCATGCTGGACATGAACACAGCATTGCAAGGTTAGAAACTGAAGAATAAATATTTTAAACTGGAAAAAATTATACTTCATTTCTGAACAAATTGATATTTTTTACCATATAAACACAAAAAGTACAGAAAATTGGTACCATTGAGTACCTGTACCGATTGTCAGGTATCGGGCATTGGCACTGTATCATTTCACATGTGGAAGGTACCCATCCCTAGTCAGCTTACATTTTTAATTCAACATTTAATGAAAAACTTTCCTAATCCTTCAAGCATTTTAACATTGGAAGGCTTATTCTATGCAAGCTGATGTAACCTATCCCCAATAAACGTTTAAATCATCTGTTCCACCTTTGGTTCACACTTCATCTCTTCCCGTTTGAAATAGATTTGAGACATACGTTGTGTTGTATACAGCAGAAATGCATCAAGTAATGCCAATAAAAATGGCAAAACAAAGTTAGGTAATGTGTAGTGTTGTCCGGTTGGTTGGCAAAAGAAATGTGGATAACCTGCAAAAAAGAAAAGACTGTGCACTTTCCACACTTTCAGCATTTCCAGTTGAATCAGAATACAATGAATTCACAGATCATGCTCACACCATCATGGCACTTATCCCGTATTTAGTAGTGAGAAAGTTGGCAACCCTATGTAAACATCTCACCCAGTATCTGTGAAGGACACATCATCTCTACAAGAAATAGTCCATTTAGTTTACATGACAGGGGTGGTCCAGGTGGAGCATTCAGGGAGAGACAGAAGCCTGAGATCGTTACAACACTTGAAAAAGACAAATCCACAAACTTTCAGGAATTTTCCTGCTGACTGCTCACAGTAAATGTTCCAGATAGTCACCTGCTGCACTCAAATGTTAGTTCACTTTCACTTCTCTGGAAATAAACCGGACTAAAGCTCACAACATCAGAAGTTTTTCAGGGGTTCAGTGCTTCTATGAAACAGGCTTTAGTTAACCTGATCTTGACTCATATTAAGGTAGACTGTGAATGAAATGGCTAAATTTCCAGCTCAAGCATAGTCCACTGTGAAGACTGAATTTCCACTCACTTTTCAGGAGGATCAGAGAGGTATCAAGAGGAATCAAGAACTACAGAGCGCTGTGTTTCAAGGCAGCCAAAGTCAGACCTACACAACGCAGCATGCATTTGGCACAGCTTATGCTGCTAGCAGTTCAGATATCGTTTCTGATGCAGTTAAAACCTGCTTTTATGAACATTCTAGGAAGTATTATGGACACACCAGGACAAATTGCAATTGGTGTTGATGTTCAGAATAGGTAATAATTCACTTTTTGTATTTTTTGTTTGTTTCTTTTCTTGTACACTCAGCTCTGTTATTATGAGGGATGTTGGAGACCATCCCGCCCTAATCATCTTTTATGAAGCAGATTTTTCTCTGTGTGTTTTTGGGCGTCAAAATCTGAATCTTCAGCCAAACTTTTAGCCAACAAGTTTTTTGTTATTTGTTACATTTCTAAATTTTAAAACTGCAATCTAGCTCCCATATTCATCTGGGATTTTCTTGGATTTCAAGCTTGATATCTGCCCAGAATGCATTCATTTACTTCTTTAAGAGAATGCCAACGACTGGGAATCAACGCATAGGAGGCTCAACTGAAAATGTGTATCCAGAAAAATAACGATTGTCGACTTCATTTTGTGGACTATAAACACACTTCAAATCAAAAATGAACATGAACTAGTTTATTATAGTTTGACCTTTGATGCAGCTCACTCAGGTATAAACTGAACTGACTTTGGAGAGGCCTCTCAAAGCACAGCTCTGTGCAGTGGGTATTTATCCTGGTCACTTTGCATCAGGCCATGAGGCAGTGACCTTGATTATGCGTCTTCCTCAGGCTAGGAGAGTAATAGCTCTGAGGGATGGACTGTTAAACATCTGCAACGTGCTAATATGAAACAGCGTCCTGCTTTTTCTGGGGGAAAAATGAACAATTGTGGCCTGAGGGGAGTTTAATGAAATAAAAATCAGGGAAACACAGGACATCAGGGTAAAATTGATAAAACAAATGATTAACAAAACAGAAAAAATACACAGTTTTCATTTTGTTTAGTATTCACTCATTATTCAAATCAATTGATAATTCTTTTTTGTGTCAGGTTTTTTTTTTAATTCTGTCCCCTGTTGACAGTGGGGGAAAACAAACAAAAACAAAACCATTTGAAATAACAAGAAAAGCACTCAGAGAGCTCAGACCTCCACCAAGCACACTGTGATTGCCACGTAACACTTTACTCCTACTTTAATGTTATACTTCCATTCAGCAGACTGTCTGCTTCAATTTGGTGTTAGTTGCAGGTTTGTACGATAATTTGTTTCCTGACAGTGTCGAAGATTATGATGACCCAATACATATTTCATATTCCAGATCCTAGTATCCAGAATATTTCCAGGGTCTGGATCGTACTTTTACATCTGTCAGAAATTATGGCGACCATTTATCATGGAGTTATATACACATACGGTGAAATCGGCCCCATCTCACAATGATAAAGAATCCTTTAAAAAAATCCTGGATCCAGACGGTGATCCGGATCATTTCCAAAATGTGGTCACTTCTTCCTTATCCCATTTTGAAAATTTCCTGTAAATTTCATCAAGATCTGTTTGTTTGTCTGTGAACAACATAACTCAAAAAGTAACAAACAGACAAAGAGACAAACTCTCCCAGAAACATAACCTCCTTGGTGGAGGTAAATAAAGATATTAACTTTTCCACAAAGGAATTCAGGTCCCAATATTAAGCAACAAATATCAGGGAAAATTTGTATTTTTGCCACATTTAGTGTTTCTCAGCTCTCAAGAACTATACCATGTGTCAAGCTGGATTCCTGACAAGCCCTAATCTCCTGACATGTATCCTCCACTTCCCACAGTCCATCAGATAAAACTCTTGACATCTCCTCACTTCATCCCTTTTCTCTCTTTCCTGGAGGTTGGTCTGAGCTGCTAACTAATGCCCTGAGGGGACAACGTACACCTGTAACCCGAGACTACAGCAGGTGTCTACAGCAGGATTTTGAGCCTGCTTAAAGAGGCCAAGTGCCCATTTCCACACAGTTAAGATTGGCTGCGAGAGTGGAGCGGTATAATTCTAGCTTCAGGCACCACTTCTGGGTGGCTGCTTCCAAAAGCTTAGCTTCAAGATGCACCGCTGGTCCCCCATCCAAGAGGGATGCATTTCTCTGCTCTGCTCAGCTCTGTGGTAATTCAGTCGTCTTTTCATGGAGAGTGTGTGGCCACATACGTTCAAGGAGAGTTGGTGAGTCACCTACTGTTCATTTTTTTAAATATTTTATATGGCTGTCAGTTATATGTGAAACCAGTTTTGTGACAGGCTGTTTGAATTCTGTGGTGCACTTCCGACTGTACCGCCTGTGGACAGTGATATGACACATCTTCCCCTGCCTCATGAAGCCCATCTAATGCTGGTTATGCAACACATTAAAGCTGGATCGGCAATTTTGGTGAAACCAGTGAGACCAAGCTTACATTTTAATATTTAAAAGAAAACGCCGAAGCCACTTCTCCCACACTGCCTCAGTTATCAAGCAACATGAGTCCATGGGGCCTTGCAGCAAGGCACTCATGTTTTGTTTTCACCTCTATCCGTGTCAAACCACCTATATAACAGCCATGTCTGTGCAGAGAGCTTCCCATTTTCAGCTGTTAAAAGGCACTTGTTACGTTTCCTCTAACAGAGAACCTGAAGGACAGGGGTCGGAGCACGGGAGAGTAACAAAACACTGCACTTAATAAAAAAGTCAAGGAAAAATGGGCCTTGTGTTTTCTTAAAAAGTGCATGTGGAAGTACGATTCCCCCCAGACACCGGCTGATTCTATCAGAGAGACAGATGAACAAAGAGTTGGACCCAAAACAGAGAAACAAGCGCTACTGACAACAGGAAATAAAATCTATTAATTAGATTCAGTACATGCTGGATTTGTTCATAATTAGGGATGGGTACAACCCCATTATTTGGGTAGCATTTTGTTATTTGTGCACCTGTGCAATTGTGCTTTAGGCAACATAATTTGAACTCACACAGTATAACAGATGTAAACATAAACTGTAAAAAAAATATAAAAAATGGACGTCATCTTGCTTGGCTCAAAATGACTTCATCACAAAAACCGCTCCCCCTGGTGGCTGAATGCACTAAAGATAAAAAATCCATCTCTCCAGTCAATCCAGATGGGCTGGACAAACTTTAAAAAATGAATACACCTAGTAAAAATGTTTCTTACATCTGATAGTTGTGGTGATTTGAAAATATCATTTGGCTACTGAGATGTTTTGTTTTCATTAGTTATAAGAGGTTAAAAACGAGGTTTTACGTCACATTTAACAATTATTGACAGCTGCCGTTAGTGTGTATTTTTTTCGGGGATAGTAAAATATGTCCTTTGGTAAAGTCAATTAGTGATTACACTCTCGAAAGAAAAAAACAATTATTTTTTTACACCTGGCTTCACTCATATTCTCCCAGAATCCTTCAGCCTCTACTGCGCAGACTCAGGCTGCACAATTGCTACCAATGACTACACCTGTGATGGTGGTATTTTGGCTTCAAAACCGTACAATGGTCAATGCCGGAGCTACGCTGTCCGCTCTATAAACAGTCTACGGGTGTGACCCACCATTTTGTCTTTGCCCTACTGAATATACTAGGTAGGAAAATGATAAACAAAGTATGAACTTATGACATCTCTGGCCACAGCTTCAGCACACCGAGCCAGATATCAGCAAAAACAACTGTTTTTCAGCAGCTACAGCAACTCACTAGGAACATGTTATCACACCAAAAGCAAAAGCATAAAATATGCTAGAGAAGTGATGTTTGGAAGTACTTCGACAAAAACAATGAAGTTAATATACAGTGACAGATGTGTGTGTTAAACTTGCATGCTATAGAATAACTAGTTTGATGCTTAACCACATGCGCTCAAAGCACATGGAGAAAACAGCGGAGACAAGCAGTCATGCATCTACGAGAGTGGGAAGAATGACAGCTGGGAGCGAAAAGATTTATATCAAGACTTTAATTATGGTCCGGGAAGTCCATGTCCAATGGACCCTATTTTAGTTAATGGTTGAGATAAAAATAAAAATAATCTACAAATATTTGAGTATCCGTTCATTATACATCTAGAATATTCGAATACAGGAGCTACTGTAAATTATCATCCCTATTCACAATACAATACTGTCTAATGAGTGCAAAACCAGTGTAGCTAGACAGGTAAGACACCTAGTATCACTGGTTCCTGAAACCATCTTTTATTTTGTCTTAAATGATGTGATTTTTGGCAGGATGTAGACTACATTTCAAAGAAATGTCTTTTTACCTTTAAAACGCTTCCTTGTAATGGATTTGTGAGGGCCGCTATATTCTGTCTATATGCCAGTTGTTGAATGACAGCTAGTTGATTAGTCTCTCCTTGGCTCTTATTTATTAGTGTGGTGTGGAACCTGATGCAGATTTTGTTGTAAAATCAAACACACAAAAATGTCCGCGTGTGATCAGTGAAGGGTGCATATCTCACCGTGTGTATCTGACCTAACCCACAGCCAATAAGTGCGACTGGAGGCACGCCAAACCCTATAATGGGCAGTGTTTTCCAGACCAGGAACATTGTTTTTAGGGACGTAAAGCTGGGATTTCATGTAGATGGCCAGCGTAGAGATACGAAAATATATGCAGTTCCACAAATACCTGGCTATGTGTGGACATGGCCTAAGTTTCCAGAGTTTGATTGTCGTCAAGTTTCAAACAATAGCTCCACATAACTACAGCAACTACAAAAACAACAACTATAAATACACTACCTTGTCACTTTGCATCCTGCAAAAAGTTGTCTTGAGTGAAGAAAAACAGTGTTAAACAGAAGATCTGTACTCATTTATTTTCTTCCAAAACAACTGCACACCTTGGGAAGAGCAGCATCTTGGCAGTTGGTGTTGCTTATGGGAAACAGAATCTTTATCCAGGTAAAACAACCGATTCAAGATAGTCCTCACAGCACCTTTAAATTCATGAAACTACAAATCTACACAACCTCATCACTCTGCATCCTGCAGAAATTAATCTTGAAAAAAGAAAAGCATCAAAAAAGAAGATCTGTGTTCATTCTTTTGTTCCCACAACAAAACACACCTTGGTAAAAGCCACATCTTTATGACAGTGGGTGATAGTGCTCATGGGACATGTAGTCTTTATTCTGAAAAGACAGTTTCATCTAAAGGGATCGCTAAACTCAACACAATATGAAAGCTCCTCTTGGTCCTTTTAAGTTTGCAATGTGTTCATTACAACAGCATCATAAAGAAAATGTAATGCGTCTTAAAAGAAAATGAGCCTTTCTGCAGCAGGACCTCTTGTGTTTTTGCTTTTTTGGATGTGGAGTAATTCCAGTCACTGCTTTATTATACTGCTTCATCCTCAGAAAAACAGTGTACGGGGTGCATTCAAAGTACAGAAACCATAAAACTTTCTTTTTGATATTTCATTCAGGACTGAACAACTACAAGGGTCATAAAAGCACAAAGACTGTATAATCTGATCGCAAGGTTTGGAGCTTTATGTCTCTGCATTATAAGCAATCATTGTTTTTTGACTTTCAGGCACAAAGAAAGGGAATTTATGATCAGTGACCACTGCCACGAGTCCAAAGCAAAAGCAATTTAACATTTCTTCTTATTGTTAGATTATCTCTGAGAGCTGCATATCAAATGTGCCGAGATAATTTCAAAGCACAACAGGAGAGCTCTGGGGAAGGTGAAAAACAGAGCAAGTAATTTCAGCACAAGTGATCGGCTCATCTGGCTATTGGCAGAATGTTTTATCTGGAGCTCTGGAGATTTGACTTAAGCTTGACAGTGACGACGCAGTTGACACGTATTAATATCAGTGCGGAATATTTTCCCCTGATCTCTGCTTGATAACTTATAGAAGTGACCCGTAAAGGCCATTGTGCATTCCCACCTGAGCGTCACACCCTGTCAGCGAGACCTGCTCTGCACGATGACATACTGTGCCTCCGGGCCTGAGAGAAGCAAAGGAGTCCAATGGAAAAAAAAAAAGAAAAGAAAAATGGGCAGACATGTGGAGCAGAGGCCTCTGTAGTCAGAACAAAATGTCTCAGAGCACGGTGATGGAGGTGAAGAGAGGTCTGTACCAAACGGAGAGGCTGAGATTTAATAGCATCTTTGATGGACCAAAGTCCCTGAACAGTTACATACTGTAGTTAAAAGTGACTTAACTGACTTGTGAGGGAGCGTCACTCACTCTGTGAGCCCACACAGTGCTTCACTCAGTTTATACTTCAACACCTAAAGTTCTTTGTCTGAGGGTCTGAAGGCTAACTAAGAAATGCATCGTAATCTCTCTCCATAAATTTGTGTCGCATTGGAAAACAAATGTCCTCCGAAGCTTTTGATCTGCTGATAAAAGCACACATGGATACTCCCACGACACAGATGGCACAATTAATGTCTCTATGTATTTGGGCAACGACTGAGCTTGGAATGGTTTACGGACCATATTGCCGAGCCGTATGCTTTTTGAATTGATAACAGAAGAAAAAGGAGCATCATAGGTTGTAAGTCCCTACTATTCGCTCTGCTGTTTGATAATGAATGGCAACTGGAGGGGGGTTATAGGCTGCTTCAGGCTGAAAGCGTCTGAGTGTCATGTAAGGGCTCTGCTTTGTAGCGAGTCATCACAAAAAGAAAAGACAGAAAAGGACAAACAAAATGGGAAATTGTTGCGTTACTTGAATGATAAAGCTTTATTGCTCGGTGCTCGGGTGTGCGATTTCTTGGTGCTCTGCTCTGCTGAATGCACTGTTTCTTTTTTATCTGCAAGCTTTACTCCACATCCTGAAAGGAGGGCTTCTGCTGACGACAGAATAATGCAGATTTCGGTGACAATGACTTTTTCAAGACTATTAAACAACTTTAAGTAGACAAAAATGTTGCTACCCAATGGGTGGGAAAAATATCCGACAATATCCCTACATATACTCTGCTTTTATTTCAGAGTATTAAGCTGATTTAACTCTGCACCCTGAGGGTTCTCATGTTTCTGAAAGCACTATGAGGCTCTGATAAAGACATTTATTGTGAGTTTTATCGATCACATAACACTGACTGAATGCAACTCAAAACCCAAAGATTCAGAGGGTTTGGTCCATTTGTTCAAGCAACTTCATGTCAGTCAAGATTATTCAGAGTCCCTCATTCTTTGGCTGCTGTTAGATGTTGCACTTAGGTCAGTAAATCAGTCCAGTGCTAAAAAAGAATAAAGCATTTGGTACAGTAAGGTCAAATGAAACTGCGTGGCAGTCATTTAACTAACATTCTCTTTACTCATAACGCAAAGAGATAAAAATAGGTACACCCTTTGGCACCATGCACACCTGCTTGTATTTTTAAGCAGGAATCAAATTACATTTGCACTCATTGACCTCTGTTTTTGGTAAGTTTTAACAAGGTGCCTATAACATCCCTCAGAGATTTTTATTCATATCAAACCAAGGGGCAAAAAACAAAGCCTAAGCGAAAGTGCTAAAAGTTGTTGTTCATCAAGAATCTGCTTGAGGCTGGCAGCAGAAAGACCCGAACCACATGCACACCCAGCCAAAAAAAAACAGAATTTTACGGCTTTAAAAAGCATGTTTACAGCCTGGTTAAAACGACAGCTTGGGTCTAAAATGCTAACTTCACTATCGGCATACACTGCACTGGAGTATGAATTTTTTTCCAACATGGTGATTTAGAGGATATTAGGATCATCTGGTCATCCAATCAGAGACGCACCTCAGCTCAAATGACTGATGGGCGCCCTACAGCTGTTAGAAAGAAAGCTCAAAGCCCGCATCATATCCAGTGTGGCTGTCTTCGTGGACTGGCTTCATTTCACTGTTTCAGGAGCAGATGGGTTCATGTTTTATACAATCTATAATATCCACGTGATAGCATCACACAGTTGCTACAGATTTGTCAGCTGAACATCCATGATGAAAATCTCCCGTTTCACCACATCCCAAAGGAGCTCCAGCGGATTCAGATCTGGTGACTGTGAAAGCCATTTGAGTACAGGGAACTCATCATCATGTTCAAGAAACCAGTTTGAGATGATTTCAGCTTTATGACATATCCTTATCTTGCTGGAAGTAGCCATCAGAAGATGGGTACTCCTCGTTAATGGTCACAGCAGTGGTCAGCAACAAGACTCAGGAGGCTGTGGATTTTAAACCAGGCTAAGTTGGCGCCAAAATATCCCCGTCACAGGTGCAGCCATTGGTAACAGTTGCGCAGTAGAGGCTATAAGGGACTCAGAGTGGAGAAGTTTTTTTTTCTTTCAAGAGTCTATTCACTTCTTGGCTCTCCCTCCCTGCATATTTTACAATCCCTGACAAAAACACACAATAACAACAGCTGTCAACCATCGTTAAACATGACGTAAAGCCTTGTTTTTCACCTCTCATAACTAATGAAACAAAACTTTTCAGAAAAAAGAGGACTGAAATACAAGGCAGCCAAATGATATTGTCAAATCACCACAACAATCTGCTGTGAGAAACATTTTTTAAAGTTTGACCACAGCCCATCTAGAATAACTGGAGGCACGGATTTGTATGCCCTATACTGCAGCCAGCCACCAGGGGGAGCAGATTGTGTGGCAACCTCGCTTCGAGACGACTTTTTTCTTTCTTTCTTTTTTTTTAACATCTATGGTTGGAGCTAAAGGGCTCAAAGTGTGTTGACCAAAGAAAACTAGCATTTATTTACCTCCAAAACAAACAAAGCCTTGGAAAAAGTCACATCTTTATGACAGTGGGTGATGGTGCTCAATGATGTCTTCATCCCAGAAACTGAAACTGATTCCAGCCAAAGTTGTAACTTGCAATCAGTGCCAAATGGAAAGTCCTCACAGAGCCCTTTACTGCTTTTAAATACTGAATAAAAGTTATGGTCCTGTCTTTTTAATGGTACAATAAAATATGAATATGCCACACTAGATTTCCCAAGGACTCAGAAATAAGATGTCTGTCCAAAGTCACAATTTTAAGTACTAAGTGGTGGAAATATTAATCACGTCCCAGCCCTGACAAGATTTCAGGTTAGTGATTCAGATTTCAAGAAGAGGCCCAGACCATTTGTCCAATTTCCACATGGATCCAACCCTGCTGCCACAAACACTAAGAAATGTCTGGCTCTATGGTTGCTTCCTTTTTCACTCTTTGGACTATTTTTTTTCACCTGTATGGTTTTCAAGGTTTGTTTTTTTTTTTTTTGTTTTTTTTTTTACAACAGCGAAGTTACAACAAAACAAAACCAAAACAATACCACAAACGGCACAGTGCAATAAATTACTCATCATTTGATCTATTATTTATGTATTGATTATCGGGGCTGCAGTAGGCAGGCTGTTTTTGCACAAGGAAGTGTGTGAAGGAGAGGTTAGGGAAGGTGTATTTGGATTTAATTTCTATCCATCTAATACCCTCTAGGATTTATTCCTCAGTGGGTCAGGGTCAAAGAAGGTAGCATATTAGAAATTTTAAACCCTGAGATGATGGAACGATGCATCATCTTTACAAATCAACCTGTCGTTCTGCTGAATGATTAGCTACGAGAGCAGATATTAACACTTAAAATCCTGATGTTGCTGGATGTAAATTAGCAGGTTTTTCACATATTTGTTTCACTTCACTTCATCTCCAAGTTCTGCATACCTGTTTGGGAATTGAATGTCAGGCCTGGATTATAGGTTCGCTCCACCTCTCTGAATTCTGTGAGCTCTGTGTCTCCCTTTTCTGTCTCTGCCAAATTCCTGCCCTCTACTCTGCCCTTTTTCTTCTCCCTCATCTTTCTTTCTCTCCTTATCCTGCTGAGCACCAAAACACACACACAAACACGCACACACACACTTTCGGAATGGTGACAGATGACACTAAAGGCAGGGGGTCTACTGAGCCTGTCTCAGCCCTCTAGCTTGGCATATGCCAGCCTCTGCACCACTGCAGCACTCACCTGCTCGGCTCTCGGTTAATGGACCCGGCAGACAGGACTACTTTGCACTACACTGTTTGACTTTCACTCAGCGTCCCAGAGCTGTCCATTTTGGGGATTCAGTCGGCAGCCTCTGTCTTTGTCTCTGTCTGAACGCATTTAGGAGAAGCAAGGAAGACACTTCCATTGATACGCGCTGCTAGTGCACCGCCAGCCGTCAGGCATCTGTCACACATCAGTGCTTCCTCTCAGCGCTGCATGGCATTTAAGTGCACAGCAACACTCATGTGCATACAGTTTAGTCCAACACTGCAATGTGGTCATGACTCTCTCTTTATAAGAGAACAAAAACATGCTAGAGGAAGACTCCCTCACAGCTTATTACCTTAAGATCTCATCAGGAAATTAAATTAAAGCTGCATGAAACATTTTTTCATGTCTTGTGGGCGCAATAAAATCTCCCACAGCACTGCACAGCACAGCTTTGATGAATTATCACTTTATCACAGGACTGCAGTGTGTCACCAAACATTACTCACACATCTAGACGCAGCATCACAACACTGGCTTTCATCTGGAGCCCTCTCTGTCTCACCACCTGTTGAATGAAGTCCAACATTCACTGGTGCTCCAGCTTTAGTTATGTCCGCCAACTCCTGAGAAAAACATCTGGCTTCCTGGATTCTTCTGCTGTGTTCACCAGCCTCTAGGTTTCTTTGGCTCACCACCATTTCACACCGGGCACGAAGCCTACGATCAGATTTTGTGTGGATGAGAGCTAAGATTAGATACCCAGTGTTGCTTTCCTTCAGGCCATTTTTAGTTGAGGCCAATTGGTGAAACCAAAACAGGGAGCTGCAAGGGACTAAAACGGCTAAATGCTTTCATGAACGCAGGACATCTTTTTGCATCACAGAAAGTCAATAAATATTCTAATTTTATAACATGATTATATGTTTGATTTATGATTTGTCATCTGTAAAATGTGAAGTTTCTGCTGGAAGAGAAACCTTCCCCTATCGCTCCAACTACCTGCTCCATCTTTCACGACACTGGGATGATTGAATCAGAACACGCAGCAGATTCCCCATGGACATCGAGCACAAAAATGATTACAAATCACTCAGTACGAAGTGAAATTAGTCCTGTATGAAAAGAAAGTTTCCTCTCTATCAATCTGTCTTTGTTATCTTTTTAATGTTTTCCATTCTTTATCACAATAATATCTCAGCTCAGAACAGGTGCAGCTTTTTTCTTTACTTTTGTTCCCTTGCACTAAACAGTGCTCTTTTCTTTTCTCTTCACAGTTAATTCATGGAGCCAATCCTTGACTTTAAACAATAATCTGTGATCTTTTTTTTTTTCAAATCTTAACAGCTAAAACCAACCTGTTGTTTTTTTCAATTCCAGTTAATTTACACCGCAGTGATTCGGCCTGTACTAAGAAGTCTTGTAGCAGCTGCTGCTGTGTGAAGTCTTTACCTGAAAGCGTGGTCTGAGCTAGCTATTTGGGATAAACAAGAGCCGACAGATAAAACAGGAGACTGGGCCGAAACCCTGACTTATTATCAGAACCTGCAGTTTATAAAGAGACTGAGTGGCTACCCTTGGATTTAAAGAAGCAATACAGAATCTAAAGAAAAGGGAAACACAGCTGATCTCAAACTGCTTAGCAGGCCTTCAATAGAAAAACATCCCACTTATGATGTATTCAAAAACATGTATGTATAAAACCTCAGCTTTCACACAAACAGTTCCAAACAACATTTTCACAGTGCCTTAAATGGCATGACATGTTTGTGCATCAATAAGAAAGCTACTGAGCTGCCAAGCTTTAATTTACCGAAACCAAACCTAATCTTTACCACAGCACTGTCATGTCTTACTACATTTATTTCACACTGGAGTGATTTGAAACTGTGAGACTAACAGTGAAAGCTGTCACTCTCCCTTTCCTCACTAACTTAAATCCAAATGGAGGCGGGGCTTTCAATCCCATCTTCATCATGTAGAGAAACCACACACATTGTAAGACCTAGACAAGACACTAGATGCAACAAGTGAATGTCCATCCAACACCAATCCAATGTGAAAATTTAAAATGCTTTTTCGCTTCTCTTATACGTGATGTTTTTGTGGTGTATTGTGTTTGATATCTAAATATTGTTTCTATCTGAGTTTCTTTAAAGATGCTATGAGGGGGGTCTGTTTTAAAGGGCAACTCCAGTTTTTTGACACCTGGACCTTATTTATAGGTGTGTGCATGCTCATATACTCACTCGGACAAACATCGTGCAGCTCGGAGTCCTTCAGAAGTTATTTAGATCCAGCTGATTTTAGTTGCACTTAGCGGGGGCCACGGCAAGGGAGCTTCAGCACGGGACATAATCTCTGCAAAATCGCTCATTTCGGCTATATTTTTTCATCCATCGCCAGTGCTATCACAAAGTCAGCTCGTCTACCATCTTCAGACTACGACTTTGAGTTTGACGGTTGTCCTTACCGGTTTGCCAGTACCAGTTCGCATTGAGTCGTGGATGTGCTCCTGTTTGTTGTTCTCGAGCCAGCTCTTCGTCTCTCTCCCTCTGCATCCTTCTTTCATGGAGCTCCTCGTCCGTGTACTCAGGCTCAAACCGGTAAGGACAACCGTCAAACTCGAAGTCGTAGTCTGAAGACGGTAGACAAGCTGACTTTATGATAACACTGGCAATGGATTCGGCAATGCCGAAATGAGCGATTTTGCAGAGATTTTGTCCCGTGCTGAAGCTCCCTTGCCGTGGCCCCCGCTAAGTGCAACTAAAATCAGCTGGATCTAAATAACTTCTGAAGGACTCCAAGCTGCACGATGTTTGTCTGAGTGAGTATATGAGCATGCACACACCTATAAATAAGGTCCAGGTGTCAAAAAACCAGAGTTGCCCTTTAATGCGTGTTTGTTTTGGAATTAAATGGAGATCAGATCTAAATAAATTTTCTTTGTTCAAGACAACTTTTTACTGGATACAACCCACTAAGGTAAGGTATTTATCAATGCAGTTATGTAGCGCTACAGTTTGAAACGTGACATCAAGCAAACGTCATAGCAGCAGGCTATATGTTGTGACATCGTTAGCCTGGTGTACCAATGTATCTGTAGGCTAATGTGACAACAAGTAAACACTGTCAGTTTGTAAGTAGTTTATTAGCCGTTTATATTTAGCGCAGCTGGCAGTCATGTACTCTAAGACATGTCCGTAATGTGTAACGTTAGTGAATCCTGGTTAGCTATGTCCTGCCAGTCATCTACCAATCAGAGCTAACGTAACCTCACTCTTCATTTTATTGATAGACTCTCAAGTTTGAAAAGACCACTGCAGAATAACTGCTGACTGTGGGTTGGAATGAACATTAGCACAAACAGTTTAGCCCCTGTGTTAAAGAGTGATATAGCTGGAGCTAAAGGCTGATTAGCTTTTAGCTTGCGCTGTATCACTCTCCTTTTTAGCTTTCTTCTGCTCTTCTGTCCTTTTTCTGTGTGACACAGGCTCCTGTGTCCACCATCTCGACAAAATTAATCACAGAAATTATTTTACAGCAGAGAAAAACACAGATCTCTGTTTTATCTTTTTTCTCTACTAAACTTTGTCAGCCGGCGTGGTGTTGTCATAGAGACCTAGTCGTGCCATAGATCAATCCGGTCCTGCTCAACCCAAACTGTAAGCTAAGAAGTAGCATTTTAAAATAACCTGTAACCAGCAATATTGGTGCTGATAATCTCATGTTAAAGTGTGGATTACGATCAGGCATATATATCTAGAAGGGAGACTTTTTCAAGATCACTTTCAAATTCCTTACAGCTCCTCTAAGGTAGTGAGCTCCTCCGTGACCTGACAAGACTACACAAGAAAATTAGCCTTATAGCTAACAACAGCATTTCCAGAGATGCTGTGCTAAATATTAATTATAATTTCCTCTCCCTTAAAATTAATTACATTAAAAAACAATAATAATAACATTTAAAAAAATATTGATCACATGCACCCAGACTTGTTTTTTAAGGGTCAATTTCAGCACCAACACTGATGTTAAAATCATTTTTCTTTTCTCTTTTTGTCCCACACCGAGCAGTTTAGAAGAGACATAAAGGTCACTGCAAAGAGCAGCGGATATGCTGTAAGATGATTTAGTATTGAAAAGTAGAAAGTGTCAGTGAGAAGTCCTGTGAAATAGAGGTCGTGGGTACCAACAGTGCTAAATACACTGAAAGTGGACACAGCTTGGAGTTAAGAGTGTTTATATTGATATTTCATTGATGCAAATTAACACAAGTAAGAACATTCTGCAAAAACTTTGAAAATACTTGATTTTTTCTTGTTTTTCTTTGTTATAATCTAGAGCTTCCTCCTTCCTCTCCTCTCAGTCCAGATCTAAACTGCACACCCTCCCTGACTCATCCTGGTCAGCCACTCTCCCTGGGTTAATGGGCCTTGTCCGTCTCTTCTCTCTTGCCTTCAGCTGCTTCTATAGACCCTGCCTGCAACCATCCCTGATCCACCCGCCCACTCTTCTCCCTGACCCAGTCGCACACATCCCCAGGACACACTCCAGCAGGCCCCCTGGCTGAATTCATTTCATGCCCCTCACTCTACGAGCCACAAATCTCTGTGTCATTCTTCCGCCATCTCCCCTGTGTGCACTGTCTCCATTTGCTTGATGCTCACTGTCCCATTTGCCAAACCTGTGATGTCAATTTCTGTCTATAGATGCTTTGTTTGTGCTTCCTCCCTCTGCTCCTCCTGTTGTATCAGCTCCTCTCTCCTGTCCTTCCCTCCATCTTTTTCTTTTTACACAAACCCCCTCCCTCCTTCTGTCCAAATCCACCAATGTGCTTTATTGGTGTGGTATGAAATTCATTGCCAACACATTTCTCATGGTTGACTTGCAGCACCACATTCAAATATAATATAGAACCTGTCATGCAGAAACATTACACGACATAAATATTTATTTTTCTCTCTTCATTGCTGCTGTCACTATCTTCATCTGTCCCTTTCTTCTCCCTCAGCTCTTCTCCTATCTTTCCTCTCTCTATACATTTTCCATAATTCTTCCTTTGACTGCTCCTGTTCCAACCTGCGCTGGGTTCACTCCAAGCCTGTGGCTCTGCTCGCCCGCTGAGGACAAGGCCCTTGTTTATCAAAGGAAAACACTCCTGAAAAATTGATCTGCCATATCAAAGACCTCAACTCTTAATGAAAACCAAAATCCATTTCTGTGGAGACCAAACAACCGTAAAGCCTGTGCGTTTTTGGCAGTCTCTGTAGGGGTGGCAGAAACAGTGTGATAAAAAATCACTCTTTGTAGGTAAGAAACGATGAAGAACAGAGGATGCAGTCTTTACTGTACCTGGGCTATTTCACTTATCTTCATTATTATCTCTTCTTTTTTTATCCTGGCCTTAGAGGGACTGCATCCCTCGCCGAGGATCTCGATGGAAATATAAATTATCCTCACAGACAATGAGAAGGAATTGGTCTCCTTGATTACATTTGGCCACTCGCCTCAATGCTTTCGCATGGAAAATGGAAACACTTCATCCCTCAAACTGAACTAAAATTCACTATCGAGATAATTTGCTCATTAAGCCAGGAAGCCACAAACAAAGCCACCTGAACAATTACATCAGAGTCCCACTAGCAAAAAGCTTTGTGTAGCCGCTATAATTAGAATGCTTATACTTTATCTCGCTGTCTTTATTGTAATGTTAAAGTAATTGACTTTTTTATGATTTATCAGCTCTTTGGTTCAATCTCATAAACTCTGGAAGTTTTTTTTAACTCTTTCTTTAAGTTTTTGCAGAATCTGCATCTTTATTTCAAGAATCATTTATCTGTTATGATTTTGTGCCAGCCTCATTGAGAAAAAGACAAACATAAGGAACCTGATAGAATAGTTAACACAGCGTGGCTTCAACAGTTAGCAAAAGCTAACGTACAATTCAACATTTTCCTCACCAACAATTCCATATGATAGTCTGCAAAATATGTAACACGAGCTAATGTTGCTGCAAAGCAAGAGGTAGTGTTAGCTAGAAATGGGTCACACAATAATGTGAGTTTTGTACGAGTAGTTTGATGTCCTGATATCTCTCCGGATTTCCACTCACTTGTCTTTTAAGTTGCTGATCCGTACAGAAACAGGAGATGTGTCCCAGTTCAGGGTCTGTATTTTGCATTCAGACTTGCACCAATGAATGTACGCCCTTCTTTTCCAGTGTAACCAAGGATACTTGGGTGAATCCTTCATTGCCCAACATTCGCTAATCTAGATAAGGTGAGTAATACATTGATAAATATGAGTGTTGTGATACAACTTATAGAAAAACAAGCAATTCAAATGTTCAATGATCTACATGTTCAAACTTTCTATAAAATGGTGATGGTTAGGTGACATGATGAAATCCTGCTAGCTACCTTTCTCTAAGTGGCAGGGGCAGGGCTTATGTTCCACAACACAGCTGGTGACAAACAGGAAATTCTCCATGGACCAGACCACTCAAACTGAGTTCGTCTTTAGCAGTCTGCACAGAGTTGGGAAACAGTAAAACACATCTGAAAGATTTTCATGTGTTCCCTGGTACTGTTGCCAATGAAAATGTCACAGAATAGTAAAGTTGAGACCGACTTATTCCACCACTAAGACAGCTACGTCAATACAGATGGCGCTAGAAGCCAGAAACCCCTTACACACTGAGCCAAGAAAAAAAAAAAAAAAAAACGTTTTCCACAGCAGAAATAAACATGTTTACAACCTTGTTCAAAAAATGACTTAAATCTGAAAAACTTCAGAAGATATCAAGATGACAGGTTTGGCCAATCAGAGGCACAGCTCAGATGATTGACAGGCAGGCGCCCTATAGGTGTTAGTGTTGAGGCTCAAAGCCCGTCTCTTTTCCGATATGGCTCCCACCAACAATTTACTTCAAAACTCTATATCAGAAACAGATTGGTGACATCACGGAGACTGCATCCATTTATTTAACAGTATTCGGTTTCAACTCAGACTGGCTCTCTTTTGTTGGGTTTTTGCAGTGTCTCAACTCAGGAAGGTCAGAGCCCTCTGTATTAGACATGCAAGTCTCCTATTCTTGCCAAATGCCAGAACAAGGATGTATCAGTTTACACCGAGCAGATCAAGTGGGAAAAGAAGACTGAAACCATGTTACTACAGCCACTGACAATGTATATATATATATATATATATATATATATATATATATATATATATATATATATATATATATATATATATATATATATATGCGTCAACACAGTGGTTAGTTTTACAAAAAACTACAACCCAACATTATGAGCTCACAGCTGGTGTGAGTTGACAAATGGGAGAAAACACAATCATTGTAAAATGGAGATGAGTACAGATCTAGTAGGTGCAGTCACTTACTGGGACAGTTAAGGCCCATTTTTGCCCAATGCTACATACAGATCTGGATACCAACAGAGCCTCACGTCCGTGCTTCCTTTAATTTTGTCAGTTTTTCTGCATGTTTCCATGAAGCTTACAGATACAGATCAAATTAAGCTGTACCACTGAAAACCGTGGGGGCAGTGTTGCTGTTACTACCCAATCGAAAGCTTTAGTGAGACACAAAGAAGAAATAACCAACTTTTCACTCTGGACTCTGAGTATAAATGGGTCTTAAGAGGTCAACTTAAAGGGTTCAGTATAAACTGAGAGAGCTGCAGCAACTGGAGTTTTGGTACAGTTTCAAAACAGGCTAGCTTTACCAAGAGATAAAGAGCATCACCTACCTGCAGAAGAGCCTGCTAATGTAACTTGCAGCTTACTCAACATGTGCCTTGAGCCTCAAGAGCTGCAGAAAAAGTTGGACAAAAAGTTGAATTCAGACCTAAAAACTGCATAACACTGGTTTGTGTTGCAATACTAGGAATTTTAAGATTGTTCTACAAAACAATCAAAATAAGTTATTGACTCAGCTGCACTTTCACCATCCTTTGACCCTGGGGTTCATAACCATCGTAACATTTGACAAGTCCAGGCATCTCACATGTCACATCAGCTGGTTGACAACACATGCAGTCATGAATGCCCTGAGTGACAGGAAGGAGAACTACCTGGTAGGAATAAAAACCATTGGAGTAGAGAGATGGTTCCCACAGCGCCTGGAGCCCTGAATCAGCACGGGGAGGAGTGAGACAGGACATCAATCACAGCGCTGGTCTGTGTCAGCCTTTTCCTTCCATCCATACAGTTAGCAGCAGGATCAGTGGAGGTCCTACAAATGAAGCAGCGGTGTGATGAAAGCTTAACGACAATGAGTTGTAAGGTTGTACAGGTTGTTGCATTTTTGATGAAAGATTGGCTGGTTAGTTTGATAAGAAGTGGAAGTAATTTATGAATAAATATGAGCTCACATACAGTATGCACATGCTTGGTTTTCCTGTTTATTTATGCTAATGCATTTGCAGCGTGTGCATGCAGGAATAACTGATTTTCTCTCAGATGAAAATGTGCAGCTGTTTAATTTCTTCCATTCGGCACACACATTTCTGGCCCATCATGTCACTACGATGTAGGAGTATGAAAACAGCAAGGTACTTATGTTATCGCTTGATGTAAGTGTGCAAGAGTGAGTGGATTAGAGAGGGTTTTTTTTTTTCTTTTTTCACCCTGATGCACCCGTGTTCATCCGGGCGTTTCTCTTCTACCTGTCCTTGTTACACGACTGCTGCCTGTAGCTGGCACCTCCTACAAGCCTGCGGTAATTAAAGTGTTTGATCTCTTTCCCCTCCCCGCCGAGACACACATTTCCAGACCGGCAAACACCACGCTATTGCCACCGTGATCAATGACTGAAGGAGAAGCGAGAGCCACAAACTGACAGTGCAGAGATTGAACATGGGGGAAGCGGGGATGGAAAAGGAGGGTGGGAAGGTGGAGAGTGGAAGCAGATGAAGTAAGTTAAGAGGAGCGGGACGGGGATAGGGTGAAGTAGGGGTAATAAAATAAGTAGTGGAATGTGGAGGGCTTCATAAGAGAGGAAACATCAAAATCTCAACAGCTGCCGCAGTAATTATCAGATTTAGGCTGCATTCTCCCATTTAAGTAAGGGTCAAATAAGGGACATTTGCGCCTTTCTCTCGTCTCTTTTTTTAGAGATGTCAAAAAAATGAAAAAAAAAAAAAATGCATCAAGAATATCTGCCAAAAGAAAAAGAAACACAGTGCTTTAAGATACATAATTGCAGCTATTGGAGAGATGCTTTGGTTTGTTTGAAGTGAGGCAGTATGGGGCTCTTGTCAATAGCATGTTGTGTAGCACCGTGTTTTGAGGCCCAAAGGCTACAGATTCAGGATTACATGTGTAGGACTGAAAATCGAAGAATTTGTTTGTTTTTTGCTTGAGCACCACTAAGTGCTTTGGATGTCTTACGGCTTAAACCCACAAGATGTTAGATTTCCATTCAAGTCAATGTGTCAGCTTACACCAGGTCCATATTGTTGCAGACCATGGCTGGCCCAGCAGGTCGCAGCTAATACGCAGCCATCCTTTTTTTCCCTAGATGCCAGAGCTGTGACGCGTCAATTTATCATAGGAAAGACTTAGCAGGAAAGAGAGTAGTACACAGAAACTACCTAAAAACACCCTGTGAGTTTTATAATATTACAAAACGTGTCAAAACCAGTTTGAATTTGACTTGACTTCAACAACAAACATAGAGACATTGAGCAGAGCCAGGCCAGAAAACCAACAGGTTTGAGGTTTTACATCCCAAAATGAATGAAGAGAGTCTTATCAACGAGTGGGACACACAGGAACTCCTCGGTCTCATGACTTTAGCTGTCTGTCAGTTATAAGGCTTGAGTGACTGAACATGCAGTCAACATGCAATAGAACGGAAACGGCCTGCAGATGCATCTGTTGTATTTTAGGTGTCAGGATCACATATTTAGTGCAACACTTTGACCTAATCTGAGTCTGAGTTTTGTCCTGTGCTTTCTTGCATCATCACTGACTAGCTGCCACTGCCACAGTTGTGTGACTGAGGATTTCCAGCTATGACAACAGAATCAGTGGTCTTTGACCTTTTTATGAGTTTTATTACAAAAATTGACAGATGATTTAATTTTCTTTCTGTGTTTAACTTTCTGTCTAGTTGCCCTTTGCTGATTGGTGGACCATGCCTCGGCATTTGGCAAAATAGAGGTCTTACCTATTTGCTGCCGAGGGCCTTGCATTGCTGGGCCTGAGGCAAAGCAGAAACTACAGTGAAACCATCAGCTCTGTGAGATTTGCAGTCCTAAAACTGTAACCTCTGGCTCTGCAGATGTTATGGACTGCATCACCCTCAGGGGCTGCAGCTCGGCCTCCTTGTTAAGAAACTGGGCGGTTGTGATGGGAGCCAGGCGATTAACACTGGAAGATGGTCAGTTTTACAACACAACTTGGCTAGATTTAAGGAAGACTGCCCTGATTATTTTCTGTGTAATATAATTGGAGATTTTCAATGCTTTACTTAGCTTTCAGAAAAAAAAAACCTTTTATTTTGGCACTACTAATGAACTCATCAGGATAAACGAAACTGAGAACAGAGGAGTTTATAACTTACCCAGTTCCAACACATCCAGAGCTACTGTCCAGAGTTTCCTCAAGCTGCCTCTGCTCTTTGACCAAAGTAAGTTTTGCTTTCCAAAGGAAAAGACTGGGATGAAGTAAAAAAAATAAATAAATAAATAAATGCAGCTTTTAATGTATTAGCTGGGTAACTTTGAGCATTTGTTGCATCACATTCTGCCAAACTGTCACAGTTCAGCTGGTTTTCAGTATTTTTCCTCTCACCTCTCCTCTGCTGCTCTCTGCCTGTTGGCCACGCCCACCTCATCAAGCAGCTCAGAGCACCTGAGCACCCAGCTGCAGCTCATCTGCAATCAAGCCAGTATTTAAACCTCTTTTGCCCACCCACTCTTTGCCAGATTGCTCTCAGTCTGAATGCGAGAGCACTCCTCTATGATTTGGTTTCCCCGGCTCCAAACGTCTGCCCCATTTCGGTTAAGCTGGAATAAATGGTATAGGTGTATCTTCTTCAAATTGTTTACTAGTGTTACTTTTTTACACATTACCAGGGAAATAATAAACCGTGTTTTAATATAGACAACACAGGAGACATAAACTGTGTTTGCTAGTGTTAATAAAGCACCATAGCAAGAGAGTCGAAAATCAGTGTCCGTATGATTTTTTCTTTCACATTTCAGAAATGGAAAAAAAAAATCATGATTTTCTGGCCAAGCTTTTAAGTCTAAAACTCAGCTCACTCATTCTGAAACACAATAAAATGTTATGTGCTTTTATGCTCCTCTTAAGGGACACAAAATTGATTTTTCTGAGCCATACTTACTCAGCTGCATCCACAAAGAGATGATCAAGTGACATTTATATAGTACACTCATGAGGCCCACATGCCTCACAAATGCAAACACACACACACACACACACACACACACACACACACACACACACACACACACACACATACACACACACGCATTTCTGAAACACATGCACATAGACGTGGGTGTAGGGAGTCACAGCGACAGCCAAAAGCAAGTGAAAGAGAATCTCTAAAAAATATTTGATGTTTTGTGTCAGAGGGAAACAAAGATGGCACCACACATAAGATAAGCCCCCCCAAAAATGTAACACTGCAACACATTTGGGTCTGTAACAGCTTCTGATGAAGGGAAAATGTTGTATCTTGTAAAATTCAAGATGTTTGTAGAAACCTGGTTTGTTCTTTTATTCCTTGTTGTCTAAAAAACACACAAATAAACCCAACAGTACTGAGCAGGCCTAAACCAGTAGTCCATTATAACACCACATAGAAACTACTGCCATGCGCATGTTGTGATACGATATCAGTGAAGGGGCCAATTGGTGACTCATAACTTAACTTACATTTGGACATATTGCCAAAATGCGAAGAAGTAATACTTTTAGAAATATTTAAACAAAGTGAACACAGATACTGTCTATAAATGCTTGTCTGGTGAACTGCACATCAACGGAATAGTTCAGAGAAGAAGTGTGGAATAGCACCCACATCCAAAAAATAGTCCACAGTTAAGAAGTTAGTCACCATGGGACAAAATAGTCCAGGGATCTTGTTGTTTGCAGGTAAACAATGTCATGCTTTTGCAGTCTAGCTAAGGTTAGCAGAGCTTGCACTGCTAGCTTTCGTTTCTCTCTGCAGATTAACATCCAAATCTTTTTCTGTTAGTTTGGGGGCTTTTTATGCCTTTATTCACCAAAGACATGACAGTGGATAGAGCAGGAAACAAGGGGAGAGTGGGGAGTGACCAAGCGGCAACCTCTGGTCTAAGAATATGAGACAATGCGGAAGTGCTAAAATCTGCTGTTTCTCGAGTGTCCACTTGAGGCTGGCTCCAGAAGTACTGGAAGTCAAATACACACCAAGCCAAAAAAATTCGTTTTCAAAGCAGAAATTAACCTATTTACAGCCTGGTTAAAAAAATGTCTCCTGTCTGAGTCGTTAATTTTATTATCAGCACCCCCTGTACGGGGGGTGAATTTTGTTCTAACTCAGCAGTTTAGAGGATATTAGGATCACTAGCTTCCCCAATCAGAAGCACAGCTCAGGGTCACGTGACCGTCAGGTGCCCTATATCTGTACGTGAAGCCCTTGCCACTACCAATATGGCCGTGATAGCCGATGTGCTTCATTTTCTGTTTCAGAAACAGACGGGTGACGTCTGAGAGACTACGTTCATGCTTTATACAGTCTATGGGAGTGACATGCAGAAGAGTGCTATACTAGTATACTATACCTAGTAGTTAAGATGCTAAACATGTAAACAAACAGCATCCTTAAAGCTATCTCATATCAAAGACATCTGTGACCTCTTTTGTGCTTTGACGTGGGTTCAAGGGCAAAATGCATGTCAGTGAAGCCACTTTGCCATTTGCATGAGGTGCAACCGTCCTGTCTTTAATGTGTGATGTGAAAAAGGCTCATACTTGTGTCCATATGGCCTCTAAGAACTAACCACACACTTCCTTTTTTGGCAGCGTACTGATGACGTTTGATGTATTCCTCACATCTTTTACTGCTAGTCCTTCCACACACATACACTATTAACACACAGGACGCACAGAGGACACAGACAGACCTGCTCACACCCAAGTCATGCACCTTGCTTGTAGAATCCCTGACATCTGTCTTCTCTCCCTTTCTTTCACACACACCATCCTCACACCTCTGCCCTGCTCACCCCCTCTCCTCTTCTCGAGCCTCACATTTCCATTCTCCACAAGTCTTTGGCTGGCTGACCTTGGAGCAGCGAGGACGGATCAGAGACAGACAGGCTGGGAGAAGGAGACACTATTCATCTTACGTCGGCATGCCAAGCCCGGCCAAACAAGCTCGGGGAAACAATCCCTAGCAAGGGAGAGCTGCGAGCATCACCTGGCTGAGCGGCACGATCCGTCAAATTACCTGAGCTCTCTGGACTGTGGCCCGGCCCCATATCGAGAGGCCCACTGCAGGCTTACGGCTGAGTACAAAAACACACATGCACACACACACACTTACAGATGTTAGACCCCCTTACGGCAACATGGGATTCCAGTGTTTTCCATGACATTTATCTTTGGCAGCCTTGGCCCTTTGTTGTGGAGGCTTTTATTTCTTTGACCCTGTCTTGCTCCTGTGTACCTTTTACTTCTTGTTTATGGAGGCTTCACACAAAATCCTGCACACTTTTAGAAGAGATGGGGGAGTTAAAAATCTCCCATCCTATCTTTCCTCCCCCTCACACTTTCTTTCACTTGTCTAAAAGCAGCTTACCCCATCTTCTTCTGTCACTCCCCATTTTCTTCCCATCTTGTGGGATGCACCATCACAATCAGTGCTTTATTGTAGCCTCTTTTTCCCCAGTGTGTCCTTTTCTCCCCTTCCCCCTCCTCTCCCTCTTTTTTCCTCTTGTGTTGTTTTTTCCTGTTTTTTTTTTTTTTTTTAAGAGAAAAAAATCACTGACACTTTCTCAGATTCAACCGCTGTTTTTTTCTTCTTACATGGTAATCAGTTTGCAAATCAGTGCAGTGTCAGGGAGAGTGTTGCCAAGTTGTTTGGATCACTCTGCCTTAATCTGCGAGACGGCGGAATGGTTGTGGACTGCAGAGCACGCTAGTCTGGAGTGGATTTATGTTTTAACGGTGGCTCAGAAGGGGGAGAAGAAAGAGATATTACATTTGAGGAATGAGGTTTGCTATAAAAATACCCCAAGTATGCTGAATGCTTCACCAAAAGAGGCTTGGTGTCATGATGCTGTTCTGATGAATTATATATTTTTTTTAAAGGGGGTGGCTGCATGCTAAGGATTCTATTAACTGCTCGGCAGGCTGGCTGACTTATTTTTTTTATTTATTTTTTTTCAGAAAAAGTAAAGTTTGTTAAGTCACCAGTGTAGCTCACAGCTGAATAATTAAACATTATCATGCTTGGAAACATTTAGTCTTACCAAGGTTTACAGACTAAGCATTATGACTGCCTGCAAAATATTAATCCTTGGTGGCATAGATTCAACAAGGTACTGGAAATGTTCCTCAGAGACTTTGGTCCATATTGACATGAAAGCACCTCACAGTTGTTGCAGATTTGTCAGCTGCACATCCATGATGAGAATCTCCCGTTCCACCACATCCCAAAGGTGCTCTATTGGATTGAGACCTGGGGACTGTGGAGGACATTTGAGTACAGAGAACTAATTGTTGAAGAAACCAGTCTGAGATGATTCCAGCTGTATGACATGAAGCGTTATCCTGCTGGAAGTAGCCATCAGAAGATGGGTACACTGTGCTCATAAAGGGATGGACATGGTCAGCAACAATACTCAGGTAGGCTGTGGACTTTAAACCATGCTCAGTTGGTACTAAGGGGCCCAAAGTGAGCCAAGAAGACATCCCCCACACCATTACACCACCAGCAGCAGCCTGAACTGTTGATACAAGGCAGGATGGATCCATGCTTTCATGTTGTTGACGCCAAGTTCTGACCCTACCATCTGAATGTGGAGCAGAAATCCAGTCTCATCAGACCAGGCAATGTTTTTCCAATCCTCTATTGTCCAGTTTTGGTGTTGCTGTGTGAATTGTAGCCTCAGTTTCCTGTTCTTAGCTGACAGGAGGGTCACCCGGTGTGGTCTTCTGCTGCTGTAGCCCATCTGCCTCAAGGTTGGACGTGTTGTGTGTTCAAACCTCTTCTGCAGACCTTAGTGGTAACCAGCGGTTATTTGAGTTACTATTGCCTTTCTATTAGCTCCAACCAGTCTGTCCATTCTCCTTTGACCTCTGGCATCTACAAAGCGTTTTGGCCCACAGAACTGCTGCTCACTGGAAATTTTCTCTTTTTGGGAACATTCTCTGTAAACCCTAAAAATGGTTGTGCATGAGAATCCCAGTAGATCAGCAGTTTCTGAAATATGTAGACCAGCCCGTCTGGCACCAACAACCATGCCACGTTCAAAATCAAGTAGAGTGGCTGATGAGTGTGTGTATCAATGTATTCTTTCCCTCTTGTCCTGGGATGAATAACAAATGTAGAAGCCCAAACAAACTGACCCCGATGAGTTCTTAGTCCAGGCCTTCTCCAATCAACAATAAAAGTAAAATCATAGGTCAAAAATTTGCTACAGAAATCCAAAATGATACTTGAGAGTTATTTTAGATCAGTGGTTCTCTCTTCAAACTAGGGGTCAGGAACCCTTGAGGGGGTTGTGAAACAATGAAGGAGGAGGTTGCAAATTACATTTCAGAATGAAAACTTTTACAACTGCATTTTTTCCCCACTTTGATAAACAATATAAACCAAAATAAGTTTAATTTTATATTAAACTATGCAAACACAAAATGTGCACATTTCTTTGTTGCAAAAAGACATCTGAGGTGAATAACCAGGATAACTGTGGTATCAATGGTAGTAGATTAATATAGGAAACACAGCAAGTAAGCCTTCCACTAAAAAGCTTGATTGAGTTCCTTCGGCTTCTTTTGTCTGATGTTGCATTGGCATATTAGTTAATTCTCACGGTAGCGGTTCATCGGTCTAACGCACTATTTTAAGAGCCAGGGACGAACAGTTTGAGAATGCCTGGTCCTGTACATCCCACAGATGCTCGATTGGATTGAGATTTGGGAAATGAGGAGGCCAAGTCAACACTTTTAACCCATTATGTTCCTCCAGGCTGCCTTCCTCCATCACACTGTGGTCCACCATTCATGCTCACCTTCCCATTGTTGGTGCCTTCAATGGTGGGCAAGGTCAGCATGGGCAGCATGACAGTCTGCAGCTACACAGCAGACAATTGCAGAGCAGGGACTGTTCTGACACCTTTCTATCAGCAACTGCAGCAAAATCTTTTAGCAGGATGAGCTACAGTAGCTTGTCTGTTGAAATCTGAGGGCACAGACCAGCCTCACTCTTTCCTTGGAGGCACTGACCACTGCAGACCAGGCACACCTCACATGAGATACGGTATGAGAGAAGCTCTCACCTGGTGTCACTCATATTCTCACTCCTGTTCATTTTTCCTGCTTCTACTTGTAGTTTACTCTCTGCCAAAAATATCCCATTCATTCACTGCTGAAACAATGTTTTTCACTTCATCTGTCTGTAGTCGTAAGATAATAGCTGATTGTTATTCTGTGTAACATCCACCTGAAGTAACAGTCACAGGTAAATGGTCATTGACTTTGTCGCGTCTTGCCATGGCAGTCTCCAGACAAACAGCTAAAGGTCATAATGGTTTACAAGCTGAGCAGTCGAGACTTTATCAGCCCTCCTCGAATAATGGAGAGCATAAAACAAGGGGAGTAGGAAGTGGGTTTTTATACAAGTCCTCCCCAGGGACCTTATCTCACCGCAAACTGTTTCTGGAGGAGATGAGAAAATGAAAAGCCTCTCTGTGTGTGGCACTTGAGTGCTAGTCACTATTACAGTTTGGGCCTTGACGCTTTCAATGCTGCTCGTGTGCAGGGGCCGGTTTGGAAACTTTATAATGGGAAGAGGTCAAATTAGGGCCAAATATAAAAGAGAGAGTCACCTTCGTAAAATGAGTCAAATTGCAATGAATCAAAAGCCTTTGGTCTGAGCTACAAAGAACTGAGCATGATCATAGTAACCTTATTTGTTCAGCCGAGTGAAAGAAATGTTTTTATAGAAATTCAACCTGCAAGTTTGCTGATGAGAATAATGTTGCCATAGGAGCACCACCAACCATCAAATTTGAGGGACTATTTATTTCAGTTGTGTAAATAAATAATTTTAAACCACTTAACCATCTTTATATCAATACTTGGTGTTAACATGGATGCTCAGTTAGTTGCTGGGCAGTATGTGAAGTCAAATACTGTAGCTCACTAACTTTTCTCTGAGTCATATTTTGTAAATTATGTGCTAGATTGCATTTCCCCCCCTTTTACAGAAAACATCGTAAGGATGAACATCCATCCACAAACTGACCAAAATCAAATGAAAAATAAAAACATGTTAGATCACTCAGTTAATATTAATTTTAATAGTATTGGAAGCGCCATTGCCCTGCAGTAAGGTCACCGGTTTGAACCCTGCTTGGGCAAGGTGGGCATTTCTGTGTGAAGTTTGCATTTTCTCCCTGTGTGGTTTCTCTTTGGTACCCCTCCTTCCTCCCACAATCCAAAACATGCTCATCAGGCTAATTGATGATTCATAAATTGCCAGTAGGTGTGAGTGAGCACATGAAAGGTTGGCTGTTTTCCAAACCACCTACTACACTAGCAGTGCCTGCTATTTTGGCTGGAATTCAGTATGTAGTAGTCAGTATGCAAAAACTTTCAACATCTGCAGTATGCCAAAAATTCCCAGTTGACCAACTGATTTAGGAAAATTTATTTGTATTCCACAGACCAGTCTACCTGGTATGCTGTTTCCCACAATGCACGGCGCTGACGTGGTTTGTCAATGCGGGTGGCATGTTTTGGTGAATTATCACCATCTAGTGGAATGAGTCAGCACTATAACTACAACACATCAATATTAACGTTATATGGAAGTGAAGTGATGAAAAAGAAACACAAGTAAATCTTGTCACTTCTGGTTGTAAAAGAGGTGATTAGAAATCAAGAATGATGATTCTGCTATTATATTATTAACGAAATAATTAAATGCTGAAATCTGCCCCTGGCTTGTTTTGTATATTTGTATTAAAAGCAAAAAACTCAACATCATCTGTAGCTCCGCCTTTCGAGACTGAAAACCAGAGTAGTATACTCCAAAACAGCTCCTCGGACAATGCGAGCTCCGATGTCCACAGGATCGTCTAAGAACGGACAAGCCATTTTTTCGTGAGGGCTCATTGGTCAGTGGGCGGGGTTTTTATAGTCCGCGAGTTCAATCTGGAACCTAACCTCCCCTGGAGCAGGTTGGCCGTTCAGTGTATGTTGCCATGGAGACTCGCCTTGCTGAGGATTGATCCCGTGTCATTAAACGGGGAATCCGGAACCTATCCTCAAAGATCCCTCGCTAGGCAGTAATCCTGCTTCGTAGAACAGGGCCCAGGTCTGAAAGTGCAAAACACTTAAAATGATGAAAGGAAGAGAGAATCTGCTATCACTGTGTTTTTGTTGTTCCTATCAGGGGCTGAGAATGCAAACTTTTAAAGGATGAAGTCATTCTAGAGGCTCAAGGCTCCATGGCTGGTAGATGTCATGATTCAGTTTGGGTTTGTGTATGTCTTGGTTTTTGATTTTCTTTCTCACTTGTTTTCTGTTGTTTTTCTGAGTTTCTTGGTTATTCTTTGTGATTTTTGTGTTCCCTGAGTTTCATTTGTGATTATATCTTCATGATTCTTGTTTGGTGTTTTCTGTGTTTCCTGTTAGTCTGTACTTTATGCTCCTTGTCATTTTTGTTCAGTTCTTGTCAAGTGAGGGTCTTTTTATGTTTTCTTAGGCCATGTCCACACATCGCCAGGTATTTGGGAAACCGCATATATTTTTATACATTTAGGCCTGTCGTCCACATTAAACTGCAGTTTTACGTCACTGAAGACAATGTTTTCTGAAAACTTGGGCCAAAGTGAAGATTTTGTAAAACTTTGGTTTTGTGCAAACGCTGGACAACAGAGTTTTTGATTCTCAAACCTCACCTGTGTTGATAGTCCATGTGTCAATTTATTCTCAGTGTTTCTTGAGCTCATTGCCTATGTTTGCTGTTGTGCTGTGTGTTGTTTTCTGTCTCCTGATTCTGTCTGAGTATTCCAGCATGAGTTTTTTTGTTTTGTTTCTCTTGTATAAGTTTTTGGATTTGGGGATTTTGAGTTTAGAAATAAATAAATAAATAATAATAAATGTTTTTTTGTTAAATCTACAATTGGGTCCACCACCTCTTGTTTCCTGCTCCTGTGGATCCTGACAGATAGGTTTAAATTCCAGACAATATGTTGATTTCTGTTCGATTTGGCTCTGTTTCCAATCTGGCAGGTCTTTGCCCTCCACAGCAGACACACAAGACTATCCATGACAAATCTATCAGCAACAAAATTTGAGTGAGACAGTAGGTCGGGCACCAAAACAGCATTGGAAACAAGCGCATGATTTTTAAGAATAAAACACTCTGTGTTGAGGCCAGATCATATTTCACTTAATCACAACAACAACAAAAAAAACCAGATCTAATGAGCAGAGACAAGCCTCGACAGATTAGGGGTTTGCAGAGGCCGATAAAAAGAAAAAGAACCAAGAAACTGTTGATCAGTATTAACCACATCCTCAGCTGTCCAGCTCCATGCACAGAGTAAAGCTGAATAACAGCCACATATGAAGACTGCACCTTGATACAGAATTCTAGCTTTCCCCTGCAAATGTCAGAGCAAAATAGTCATAACATAGTTTACAGCAGGACACGTTAAGAAATAGTGTTGTGATGGAAACCTATTAGGCACTTTTTACAATTGTTTGGAGTTAGAATTGATCAGGTAACCAGACAAAAAAAAAGTTCCCATTGTATTTTTTCCGCAGCCAAGGATACACTGTGAATACCATTTGGATCAGAAATTTGAACATTTCCAGACACATTCACATCAAAATTAAAGCATTTTGAATTCTTCTGTGGTTTTTAACAGACAACAGACAACCCTGTTACTTTCTTTTGATTTTTGGGGTGTTGTGCAAATCCATGGCTATGCTCTGCATCTCTTTGTACCCAGGCAAGTGATTTTCCTACTAGAAACACTAGAAGTGAGTTCATTTGGGGAGTTAGAGTTCAGCTCAGGCCTCTGTGCCTGGATAGCCTTTTAAGTAATCCATCCATGATACCAAGCCAACTTCCCTTTCGACTTTTTGTCAATGGAGGGCATCAGGTGCAGCCAGCCGGATTAAAGCGAGCACCAGCACAGGCCACCCCTTCTGGCCCTGCCTGTGCCTGTGATCGGCTGGAAAAGAAGCCATCCAGGGCGTGGAGTGGATGGGCACTTGGAGGGTAGGTGTGATGCCCATGGATAAACAAGGTGGACTAACTAGAGCCAGGATTGGCATATTTCATTCCACTGTTGGAACATCTGGGTGTACTGGTGCTCCCCTTCTCCAAACTCTGTTCCTCTCCATTTATCCCGTCATGCAGCAGAGAGCACAGACTGGATGGTTTTCGAGGGGAAGTTACACTCAAGGGCCATGGGGACCCCCCAGATGTGCAATGTGGTCGCCATTTGGCTACAGAACTGCATTCGCTTTGAGAAGCCTGAGGTTGAGATGGGGCATTTGTTGCAATTGAGGATGGACACGTACTGAGTCCCTCAGAGAACCAGGGACGGGAGTGGATGTTTAAGGAATGAAGCCAGTGTTTGCTGATTTATGCTCTGTAGCACCACAGGAGAGCTGATTCAGCAGGATGGAGAGATGCTGCGTTTGTGTGTCTAATAAATAACTCCTCTTCAAGCCTGTGTCTTCACCCCATTCCAGCCCTGAGGAGAAAAGAGGACCCTGTTTGAGCCCTTTGCCCTCTGTGTGATCGCTTTTTGATGAGAACCTTCCCCTCAGGACTGGAGATGACAAGACAGCTGTTCTAACAAGTTTATTGATCTTGGTAATTGTCATGAAAGTGCTGATTCATCACACACACACATGCGCAGCTTCTTACACGCATAATGCATACAACAAAGCATGGATTAGGCTACAGTTGCAGCTCGGGGAACAAACAGAAATACCTCCCTTGAAATCCCTCTGAGGTGACATGAAAAACAAATAATGCCGTGTAGTTATCATTAACGTGTTGCTTTCAAGAGGTGCTTAGAAAATCCCTCTAAGGCCTCCTCTCAGGGAATCAGTGCTGTATTACATAAGAGGATATACAGAATTTAGAGGGCATATGCATATGAGAGCGCAGCAGAAACCAGACAAGAGTTTTCTTAATTAGCAACGATTTTCCTACAGCAGCAGCTTCAAATGCACCTTTCTCCCCTCCCATAATGCATCTGGTCTGGAGCCTCCTTAGGGAGTCTGCACCACAAGATGAGTTATGCAGATATTAAGCCGGCCACGAGTCAGCACATGTAGTATTTACCCAAAAATATTCATGCGTTTTCTTGTTTACTGACCCATTTTCAGATAAAAAGAATTTCCCTTTTCCCCACTTTTGCCACTTTTGAGAGGGAAAAACTCCCCACCATGTTTTGTTTTTCTTTCTTTAGTACTCATACAGACTCTCTTGGCGCTATCAGAATTGAGCAGAAATGAAATTGCATTTCCACCAAAAGGAAATAACATAGGGCAGGTTTTACGTAACAGGGAAGCATGCTGCAGAATAAGAACAGGAGTGCCTTCGAGGACGTCCTCGCCAAGCGTGCAAGAGCAGGGGGAAGGGGAGGGAAAGAGACAAGGGGGGATGACCGCCAAATCAATGAGTGGTGCAACCCAAAGCTCATTTTTGAGTCCAAGCGGAAGTTATTTGTGCAGGGGCTGTGGAGGTGTGCGTGTGTGTGGGGGGGAGGGTAACAATATGCGCACATTTGCCTACAGATGTGATGCAGTCAGCAGGAAACCTGGCTCCCCTGGGACGCCAAACGGCCTTCTAATATCCGTCCCCACTGTACCGCCACGCAAGACTTTACAAATCACCGGCATCTCTTCTCCTCAGCTCCCCGTGCCTCTATCAAGCATATACACAGAGGTAGCTAATCGGAACCATCCATTATGTGGGGGCAGGCTTGTTTCAGGCCACCGGCCATTCATGATGATGGATGCGAATGAAGGCTGAGGGGGAGACGGAGAGAGACCTTTGGAGAGTGAGAACAGATTAAGGAAGTCATCTCAGGCATTATGGTATTACATGAAAATGCACTGATGCAGAGCGATGTATATTCCATGTATTAGTTGGTAACATAAATCCGGAGCTAATTTGACTGCTCACTCTGGACACGCTCTCACGGCTTTTCTGTTTAACTCTTTGCTGCAGGTATAACTCTCTGTGATTAAGTATTAGCATGCAGAAAGTGACAAACATGTCTGTAGGGTAGGACGGTGAAAACAAGTCTTTCACACTGCTTTGAAGCAGTTATATTCCCGCTGTAACACCAAATGACTTCCACTTTAGTGTCCCGGTGCTTAGCGGCTGGTAGGGGATGGGACGTGTGAAAGCTGGAGTGACAAATCCACGCTGTATGATTTTGTAGCATTGGTACATGGACTAGAGGCACACAGGGGAGCCTATACAGCTCCATAGTGGAGTGTGAGCCAGTAAAACAATGACAAGCCCTATCTATCCACCCCAGGGTGGCTCCTGCGAAGTCTGCCGTATTAAAGTGAGCCCTGAGATAAAGCGGCTTCGTGCACGGTTCAGCCGTGGGGGGAGATGAGCCCACTCGCCTTATGTATTCCAGTCATGCTGAATTTTGTTTGATATAATCAATGTGGACCAGAGGGGACTGCGCTCCTCTCAAACATATAGCCCTCCCCAGGGTAATATAAGTCTGAGTAACACTGACATGATTTATGCAGATTTCGGCACACAGCTATGTGCAATATTGCATTTGAGGGGACACAATTTTCTGCAGGTTTTGGGAGGCACTGAGACATTAAAAGGATGCCGTGTGATGTAAGACTGTACTGTATACACGTGTTAGCGTGTGTGTGTGTGTATTGGGTCACGATCCGCAAGAGAATATTGCCTGAAGGTTTATTCAGTTTTGCTGAGGCGAAGTGTGTCAGAAGTCGACCCCATGGCCATGCTTCACCTCAGATCCATTACTTCACCCACACGGGTTGCCTCATATCCAAACGCAGGCTGGAAATTGGAGCATACAATAGTTTTGCAATGCACTTGTATGCTGTATACATTTCCACAGTTTGGCTGAGACCCAAGAAGCTTCGAAAAGTGAAAAAAGTTCCACATGTCTGAACCAAGATAGGACTTTACATACCAATGGGACTGCCAGAGTGTTACAGGTTTTCCAAAACACTGGACTTATTTTGCAGAAGTGAGTCTGTCGAGAGCTCAGCATATGCCCCCTCACTTTGGCATACATGCACTCGGAGGATGAGGTAGCGCATAAGCTATTCCAGAAGGCTGTGTTGAAGTATTTGACAGAGGAGGAGTGGAAGATTTGATAGGTAATGTAAATCATGGAATATGCCTCGGTGAAGAGGAGAGGAGGGGGGAGGGAGTGGAGTGATTCTATCAGCAACCAAATCCTGTAAATGCAGCTTTGAATAAGAATGAAAAAGATAAAGCTTGGAGCTGCCATCAGAGGAAGTGTGATATAAGACAAACAGAAGATTTGCAGTTCTGTTTTCTGAAATATCACCAGACATTATCAGTGCCTACCGGCTAAGCTCAACACTTGCCTGAATTCAGAGGACGGTGCACTTGCTTTAGCTTTCACTCGAGCTAACAAGGCGCCTGTGCGGCGTGTGGGTGGAGGGTCAGGGCAGTGTAGGTGACTGCAGGTCTTCTCAGTGTGGAGAGCAGGGTGATAGAGTGGAGGCCATGTTTATGGATGCCAGGATCTGCTGCTCAGCTTCCTGCAGCTGTCAGGAGGTTAATTCCACGAAACATCTGTGGAGAGCTGCCCACTTGATGAACCCATGTCATTCTTTCTCACTGGCATTTTTCTCTCTTACAGACAGCACAGTTTTCTCCTTAGGCCTTCTCACTCCAAAGGGAAAAACGACTATTATATCCACACAGTTGGCACCAGAGATGGACAATAGCCACTTTAATTGACAAGTCTAACTGTGCTCATCAATGTGTTAACACAAACTTTTCTCAGTGCAAAACTTTTGTACGAGTTCACTTGAGTTAATAAGATTTATTGACTCAACGAGGAGAAAGAAGATGATGTGAAGAGTACTCAAAGTATAAAGGTAAAAACTTGAAGGACATTTCTTGTCTCAAATATGAGGTGATTTTCAGCTTTGCATAAACATAATGCTGAAAGTAATGAACTCTCTGACATCTAAAATCAGCAGGAAAAGTAATGTCTTTACTTTTTGATTTGCTCCAGCATCTTCAACCATGTTTGCTTCTTTTCCCTTGTACTTGAAGACTTGATAAGCACATGGCTCCACTGCTCAGTTGAAATTGGCTCTCCATGTGTCCTTAAAATGCAACTTTAGACTTATTTTCACCAGGATTTCAATTATTATTCAAGGAGGTTATGTTTTTGGGAGAGTTTGTTTTTCTCTGAACAACATAACTCAAAACAATCCGATCTTGGTGAAGTTTTCAGGGAATGCTCAAAACAGGGTAAGGAAGAAGTGATTAAATTTTGTAGGTGATCTGGATCACCATCTGGATGTAGGACTTTTTTAAAGGATTCTTTATCATTGTGAGATAGGGCCGTTTCCTCCATTTGTGTATATAACTCCACGATAAATGGTCAAATTGCTTTGCAAAACAATACAAGACAAGGTCACCATAATTTCTGACAGATGTGAAAGTACGATCCAGATCCTGGCAATATTCTGGATACTAAGATCCATAATATGAGATATGTACTGGGTCATCATCATTTTCAACACTGTCAGGTAACAAATTATCATACAAACCTGCAACTAACACCAAACTGTAGCAGACAGTCTGCTGAAAGCAGGTATAACATTAAAGTCGGACTTAAGTATTGCATCACAATCACAAAATGCTTGGAGGAGGTCTGCGCTCTCTGAGTGATTTTCTAGTTAATTTTGAATTAGTCCTTACTGTCTTTCTCACACATGCATGTCTGAAAATGTTATATCTATTTTCTGGATCTTGCATGATGTGAAAAACTACAGCATGTTTACAGCATGATTGCAACTGACGCAACAGATACCTTGAAGCTATGATAGCTGTTACTGGCTTTATGAAAGCTATAAGTGACAAAACACCCTGATTCCATGCAGAAATTGTATTCAGAGCCTGGCAGGGTTAATTCTTGCTGTTTGTGTTCACATGTGCAGCTCACCAAGAACATTTTTGGTGTTTTCAGGAGTTAATTCCATGTTTAAACACAGCACATCTTTAGAGAGTGTTGCACAATGACACAAAACAAAGGTTCCCTTCAGTAACATTCAAGCTACAAGCACACGTATGGGGTTGGATTTAAGAAATAAAACCCTCTTTAAAATGTGTTTGAATCTCACAACCTTAAAGGCTCCGTGACGACCAGCCCTTTGGTGTTGAATGCAGTGACACCTTTGACCAAAATCTGTGGAGTTGTTTCTGTATAAAGACTCCATCCAGATGAGCATCATCACCCACTGTTGTAAAGATGTTTAACTCTATTATTCTTTGTCCAAGACAACTTCTTGCTGGATACAAAACAATGAGTTAATGTTATGTATCTGGCTGGGATGTCTCTGTCTTGTGGTGAACATTAGCTTGGGCAGGTGGGTAGTTGTAGGTATGTAGAAAAATTTGTGAACTCAGTTTGAACCAAGCTGTTCAAGCTGTTTAGTGCCACTCACAGCCTGATGCTCTAAGACTTGTCCTACCAGTGCTCATCTACCAACTCCAACCTCACCAAGCAGAGCAAACATAACCTCACTCTTCATTTTATTGATATACTCTCAAGTTTGAACGGACCACTGCAAAGGAACTGCTGCATGTGGGTTGGAATTAATGTTAACAACTTAGCCTGTGTTTTAACCTTAAGCCTGTGCGCTACCACTCTCCTGTTTAGCTTTTTTCTGCTCTTCTGTGTTTTCTCTTTTTAATAAATCAGGCTCCAGTGTCCAACATTATTACAAAGTAATTCCAAGAAATTCTTTTATTCAGAAATAAAGGACAGATCTTGCTTCTCACTGCTAAACTTTGTTGGCCAGTGTAAAGTCACCGTGTGGACTTTTGGTCTACTACTGTGAAATGGATTTATGTTCTCCCACAGATGCTGAAAAAATTGCATTTAGAAATAATCAATATTGGTGATGATAATCCCATTTTAAATCATGGATTCTAAACAGGCAAACGTAAAAGTGAGATTTATTAAAAATTACTTGTGTAACTTAAAGGTTGTATTCATTCTGACTGTTATTTTGACATAGGAGTATGTTTCATTAACTGTAAATAAAGACACTTTGGACCTGCACTGAATACTTCAAGATCAGGCATGGGCAAACTACGGCCCGTTAAACGTTTTAATGAGGCCCGCCAAACTTGAAAAAATTAAATGAATAAACATTGTTAATGTTTTATTTTCCCTGCAATTCTGTTGTTTTCTATATAGAGAGTTCACATTTAATATCAAAATATCAAACAAACAATTTTGACACAATTTTATTATTTTTTGTTTTTTCATTTTTAAAATGTAATTCCATTTTTCCGTTTTGGTTGTAAAACAGAAAAACAAAAAAAAAACAAGTCAGTTTTTTCATTTTTTAGATTTTGTTTTGAAACAGAATAACGAAAGAACGAACCATACACGGATTAAAAATCCCATTATAATTCCATTCTCTCATATTCTAATTTTAGTTTCAAAACAAAATCAAAACAGTGAAAAGTAGACCGTTACGTGTTTTCTGATTTTTGATTTGAAAATGAAAAATTGCATAACAAGTCGTTATTCGTTTTCCGATTTTGGATTCTAAAACGGATATGGAATGAATGAATGATACCCTGATAGTTACCAAAGCACTCCATCCATCTGCTCCTGGTCCGGCCCCTTTGTCAAATGTTAGAACCCATTGTGGCCCACGAATCAAAAAGTTTGCTTGATGGAGTTACCATTTCTTACAGCCACCAACTCTGGACTTCATGATGTCTTTACAGAACCAGTGGATGATGCTGCTGATATTATGCTCATGTTTCTTAGACTCTGTGGTGTTGACCTGATTTTCCATCAAATCTCTTTAATTTCAGTGACTGTTATTGCTTTGGAAGACATTCTGGATCTGTTACCTCAATTAAAAACCAATGGTGCAATAAAAGAACAGAAAAAAATATGTTGCAGTACACGAGGGGGGAATCAGTATTCTGCTGCTCACCACCAGAGGGGATGGGTGGGTGGGAAGGGAGTGGAGCTCCTATCACTCCCCTCTTCTAATTAAAACTAACGACTCCAGGTGCTGCACGGCAGCGGGCGGAGGAACGGCTGGGCGGCATGTTTGTGTTGGTGGTTTGCCTTCATTACCACCTCCATCCATTCTCCTTAGAAGCTCACCACGGTATCGACTGGGATCCTGATGCACAATATGCAACGCAAAAAAACAAGGGTGCTCTAAATGCAAATGGGACGAGGTGATGCATTAAACAGGACGCAAAGAGCTGCAGTGATTTGGGCTGCAGTAAGAGGATCCTTTCGTTTGGTCGAGGTGGTGGAATTTCAGTGATGGCCGATAGTATCAGGTTTCTAAATGTTCTCAATAGGGTTGGAAATAGAGGAAGTTGTTTCTCAGCAACTAAGGAGTCGATTAACATGTTCTCTCCTCGGCCTCTCTGCAAACCGCTGATCAATAGCAGACGGGAAGGGAGTGAGAGAGCAACGATGTCTCTTCCCAGCCCTGTCTTTTTAAATCACACTAGATCTCAGGAGCCTCTGGGTCATGCTGTCATTTCTGTAAAACACACTGTGTGGAGTGGAGATCTACCCACAGGCTGCACTGCATAGATCCATAATTATGACAAATAGTTACCTTTCCATACTGCCGGCAATATCAGCTAAGTCCAAGACAGCTGGATTAAATTCTGGGGGAAATAGATTTGTGTAAAAGGTAGTTTGAAGCAGATGATGGTCTTTTAGTTTAAGCCGAATCCCCCCTGTCAGCAGGTATCACAGCCGGAATTTTGAAAATGGCTGCTGCAGAGAAAGATTAAAAGATTTAAAATGAGATTTTTGTGCTCACTAACTATAATTATGTTCCCTAAAATTGTATCACTGCCTATGAGACAAAGAAAGAAAGGGCAACGCTGTGTTTCCAGCTGGTTCTACCATTGATTATTGAGCGTTTTTACACATTACAGACATTTCCCCTGTGTCAGAGACACTGTCGACACAGCAACCTATAATCACAGACACCAACAGCTCACTTGAGAATGATCAGCTTTTTAATAACCAATAAAAACCTATTTCATGTAAGTTTTAAATTGTTACATGAGAGTTAACATTGGCAACAAATCATACGCTATAACAGATATTGTCTCCCTCCTTTCAGTTTATGGGCGATTTCTATTACAGCAATGGCTTTTTCATTGGTCCATGATATGTGATGTATTTACCAGTGACAGCACTGAAGCAGAAGAGCCAAATAGCTCATAAAAAATGTTATCACATGACATTTCATCCGTGTTTACAAGTTGCAGGAGATGCCCTGAATACACACCCAAACATCTGACTGATGCTGACCACATCCTGGAACCCTGAGAGCAGAGACAATGGTCATCTTGTGGAGAGAGTTGTTATAATGTATTACTGTTTCCACCAATCTGGAGTAACAGAGGAGTCTCATGACTATTTTAACATTTACCTCTTTCCTCCCAAATCTCACTGAGTGATTGAGTTTCTACAGAGGGAAAATAATGCTTTTGATGAAAGAAAGAAGAATTTTTTAACAAGACAAATTTTGTTTGGCAATATCGCAGATATGAAATACTATGACACATAATTCATGTATTTTGTCCTTGCTAGTTAAAATCACTTTGCTGAATCAGCTAGACAAACAATGGCTGACAAAGGAATCATTCATCTGATATGTTTACTTAGTTAGTTACAGCCAAAATACAGCAATGTGTCTCCAGTCTGTCTCTACACCCTTTTACTGGTTCTGATCAGTTTGTATTCAAGTTAATGTGTCAACTCACACCTTCTCTGCTCCATTGCATTCCAACTTCCAACATAACACGTCATTTGGCACAAAGAGGATTGAGTGAAACTGGAAGTTGCGCATGGAAACTACATAAAAACAGTGGTTGACTTTCAACGTAAAGTAAACCACTTCAAAACCAGATTGATCTTTCTTTACGTTAAGTAAAGCAACACAATGAGCAGAGCCCGGAGCCAACAGGTTTGAGGCCCTGAGGCCCCACACATGAAAAAAAAATTGTGTTTACATGCTAGGCCTGTAGGTGGCGCTATAACTGTCTTGTCCAGAAGCCGCCTCTGGGACATCTCCACCTAAGTAGAGTTGAGCCGATCATCTGGTGTATTAGTGAATACTAAGTGCAAAAGTGGACCAACTGATGCAAATTTTATTGAAAGGCAGTCAGCAGATTCAGCAGATTGAGCAGCACAACACAGTAGTTTGTGACGATTGTAACTAGGGATGTCCCAATCCAATCACGTGATCAGGATCGGATCTGCATTTTTTAACAATCGGAGATCAGGGGAGACAGAATCAGAAAAAGCCTGGGGCCTTAGTTCTTGTTTTTAATTATAATGTGTATAATAGAACATCATCATTCATTTTAGAATATAACTTTATTTGTCATTATAACAAGTACAACGATATTGCAAACAAGAAATTGCAACCTTATTGTCACACACATACAAGGTTATCTTGTGGTGCACAACTGAGAAGCTTTATTTTTATTTTGTTGATCCAATGCTGCACTAAGTGGAGAAAAAAAGCTATATCCATAAAAAAAACTCAAAGGACAACTTGTAGGAGTTTTTTTCTTTTCTTTTTTCCTAATGCATTGCTGAAAGATCGGATCGGGAAATATCGGGATTGGCAGATACTCAAAATAAAAAAATCAGAATCGGTTCGAGAGCAAAAAAAAGGTGATCAGGACATCCCTGATTGTAACAACTGTACTGTTGTCTTGTTGTATGTCGCATGAAGCTGAGTGTTACATCAGCGTTTTCACTGAAAATGCCGGCTTACTGCTTATGCAGCAACGGTTTCATTTAATTTTTGCGCTTTCGGTCAGCTGAAACGCCGTTTCCACCCAAATGTGAGGCTGAAACGCAACAAAACTTTTGCGTTACTGAGGCACTGTGTCAACTCACAACGTCAGAGCAGAGTTATAACAGACACAAGCCACGGTTACATGAGGAGTCTTTCGCCAATACAAATCTTTCTGAATGACTTTTTTGAAAGCAATAGTATATATGGAAAGGAATATTCCAATCACTAGTCTTCATGCTCCGCTATAATCAAACAGATTAGTCAATGGGGCATGCACAGAAAAACGTAAACATCACGTGATTTATCAAAGATGGAGGACGACAGTTTTTTTTAGTATTGCAATACTCTGTATTTCGAGTTATTCGTCTGTCAAGTCCTGAAATTATGTTCAGTTCTTCAAAGTTTGGATCAAAAGCAAACTTTCCTCCAGTGCTGATGGCTTGCCGCCATTTTTAAAATTGAGGAATGTCTCTAGTTGCGTCTTACGTCATATCTGAGCATGCGCTGAAAGAACATACCCTGACAATTTTCAGTTTGAGTGGATACATGATACCTCAATCTGTTTGTGGAAAGGAATATTCCACCCCTGTGAAATCGATTATATTTCCATTCAGATTGGCTCTTTTCTTTCGGAATGAGGTGTATACAAAGATTAAATACTTTAAGTTTGAACAAATAAACCGAATGCAAGCAGAATATCTGGGTCCATGTATACGTGGCTACTGAGTCAACTCACAACAACAGAGCAGAGTTGTAATAGACACAGACCTGGTGTATTCTGAGTGTTAGTTACAGGAATTTACAGATATGTAGTGATCCCACAGCAGCAAGAACAATAAGTACACTCATTAAGAGAGGCCTCAACACAAAGCACTGCATCTATAATCTGAGTACTAAACACTCCTCTCTATATCTCACGTAATTGGGACTCAACTCTGACTCGACTCAGGTTCTTTGAAGGTGACTTGCACTTAGGTTGGTGTGCATCTGATGACTTTAACTTTTTTTCAGTTTTGAGAACAGAACTTCACATATTTTAACCCCTCACTGCCTGAATTAATTAACCATTAAAAAATAGATTGTTTGTATGTGGTTTTGCATTGTTACAGTTGTTGAATTAAGTGGGGATTGTAAATTTGAGTCAAGTACACACAATAGTTATAAATAGATTATATTATATACATAGAGAAAGAAGAGAAGTTCATCCCCCGACCAATAGCCTTTATTATGACATAGTGGATCTGATATGATTCTTGGTATGTGTGGAATATGAACCAATAGGTAATAATGAGATAGATTGGTCATTTCAGCTGCATCAAGACCAAACAGGGTATGTCGCAAATTTGCAACAACAGGCATCAAGGGGTTAAATCTCTTTGATTTTCTCCTTTGATTGCTTCATGTTAAACTAAAGGAGATTTTTATTCTATGGAAGTTAATGAAAAAAAACACATAGTGGTTGCCTTTGCTTGCTAATTGTTACACTGCCATGGATTTCTTGGTGCTTGATTAAAACAGAGCCAACACCAGGTTTGAGTATCATTAAATCAAATCCAGCTTTTTTTTCTTGTGCTCAGAAGCCTGATAAAAACAGCCCACCATCAGGGTACGTCAGGAACACAGAGCAGAGCGGAGAAATATAAACTGTAAACACCCAAACACTCATTACTCAGGTGGTTATAATCTGCATAATCAAAATGAATCCGCTCCCAGACTAAAGTAATTAGAGCTGGACAACACACTCTCTGAGAAAGTCACAGGGGACAGATATGGGGAACTATAAATGGTAAGTAAATATTTATTTTTAGAAATCTGTGAGGGATCATTTTAATTTTGAAGGATGCAGTCACTGAACTGGGATTTCTCTCACAGTCAAGGCTGACTTTCCCTCCCCTGTGCTTCACATGAGGGATTCACCTGCTCTCATAGAAAATTAATGAAAATGAAGACTGCTCATTCAGTCTGACTGGGCCTGCAGAGTGAGGTTTAATTTTGCTGTCATGCCCTACCTGTCCAGCAGACACCCTCAGTGAGGTTCAGCTGACACCTGACTGCGTCTGTGACTGAGCACCTGTCTGCACAGCTGCTTCTCATTAGCTCATTTAATCCCTGGTGAGAAGACGAGGAGAAGTTCCACACACCTGTGCAAGGAAATGTACCTGTATGTGTGCGCTGAGCTCCGGGGAGCTGGATTTCAACATTAAAATTTGTTCGAAAACTGTGAAAATAGGTCTGGAGGTCTGAGACTTGGACTGCTTGATATGGATATCTTTGCAGGTACTTTTAAATGTTAATCTTTTCCCACAACAGGGTGAAAATAGTCGAAAATGCCACCATAAGTATGCCAGGCCAGTTGATGGCGACAATGAGTAATTAGTCAGTTGTGTCTAACACCATAGAAGAAGATTATGCATGCATATTGGCCATCTTCTTTAGCGAGTATCAATCAAGAACAATATTTTCAATTGTACATGGTTGTTTTAGTAAAGTGGCAGCCAACATGGGCATGGAGTCTTTTATTTTGAAAACCAACCAGATGTTTTCATTTGTTTGTCTGAGTTTCTATCCTGCTGAATCTGGGCTGTGCAGACTTTTGATTGGATCTGGCCAAAAAAAGCAACTGTTTTTGCTGCTGCGGGATCCAGATCACCGACCTGTAATGGAGCAGAGATGGACCTAACGTGGGATCTAAGGTGGGTTCACTCTACAAGACAATCATGTCATGGCTGATTTTTGTCCCGATCTCCCTCATATGATCAAAGCCAGCAAAGGCCTGATTGTCTGAGGTCTGTCAGATTTTCCCATGGTATATAGTGTGTTAAGACTGATTTTCTCTGGTCAGAGCCCCTTGGAACTCCCCCGATAGAGAGATCGTAGATAATGAACATGTTTAATATTTGCGACTAGAAATTCTGTAGTGTGTGTGGGGTGCTCTGAGAGGAGCCGAGCATGCTTAGTGTGTAAGGTCACGTATACCGAAGCAAAGCCGAATAAGACACGAGCTGACTCAGCTGACTGACCAAGGAGGAAGTAAGAAATCTATCTGTAATACTTGTGACGACTTTTCTCACCTCCATCTCGCATTATCGTTCATACAGCCCATATCCCCACCATCTCCACTACTTTTTCCATAATTGTGGTTCTTTTTTGTGGGTTTTTTTTTCAGAATGTAACGGGCCGAAAACAACCATCATTGCTTTTTCTCGTTTGTCTGTTGTGTTTGTTACTCTCATGTTGTACTATGTGAGATTTTGGGCAATTCCATTCTTCCAACCTTATAGGAACCGTTTGGAGTGGGCCACTTCCTCTTTCAACTGACTGTGCAACAGTGCACTTGACCGGCCTGCACAGAGTCCTGACCTGAACCCGACTGAACACCTTTGGGATGAATCAGAGCGGAGACTGAGAGCCAGGCTTTCTCAACCAACATCAGTGTGTGACCTCACCAATGTGCTTTTGGAAGAATGGACAAAAATTCCCCAAAACACACTCCTCAACCTTGTGGACAGCCTCCCCAGAAGAGTTAAAGCTGTAATAGCTGCAAAAGGTGGACCAACATCATATTGAACCCTATGGGTTGGTGTGTGGTGTCCTCCAGAGTGCACACCACACATTATAAGATTAGAAAGAGATCTTGTGGGATCTGTCTTTTGTTATCATGAAGTGTGTGCTCTCTAAATGTGTGAAGGTTTGAAGAATCCTGTAATGTGTGCCAGCCTTTAACCGTCACTGAGTTTTTTACTGTTTCTTTTATATAGTACTTAGTGAAATTGTAGCAGTGTTCGATCGTTTAATTTGTAAGATATTTAAACCATAGCAGACCAGCATCATTCAACATTAAACTTTGCAAATACACTATTAAGATTATAAGTAGGCACACTTCATAGAGCTACAGGGTAATAAAACACATAGGCGTGTTTGTTAAAGTGCAGATATTTGTTCCAAGGCATCAACAAAAACCACAACACAGATGACAACTGATGGGTGACATGATTGCATTACAGCTAATACTGGCTGAAACATCTGCAAACAATAGTCATAACGAGTAAAAGCACAACACTTCAGACACCAAAATCCCACTCTGAGTCAACAGATTCTGCATTAGCTTGCATAAGAAGGATGTGTAAATAGAGATTATTTGTGAACCCAAAGTGAATTCCTCGTACACATTAAATTCCGAACATGTCGTATCACCCAAGAAGACGTTACTTTAATTTGAATGAATCCAATAAACAAATTTGCCTGGAGTGGAAGCGCTTAACTATCAAGGATGAGACATCACAGGGATCATTGTGCTTGTTATGCCTGTGGCATTCCAGTCTGTTGTGTCATTAAAAATTCTTATTGAAGTTGTATTTGCCCTCAATGATGTTGGTTTTCTTTGACTCTGTTTCTCTCCAGATGAGCCCAAATGAGTTTGTTGAATAAACTAGTATTCGAACAGAGAGACTGTTGTGACGGTGTTGTTTAGAAATGAGAGGTATCACACTGAGTGTTTCAGTGGTAAAGACAACACCATCAACAGGATGTCCTTTGAAAATTATTTGATTTCACTTGAATAGTGTTTCTGAAGTGTTCAACTATTTCTCATTGTTGGTTTCGGGGAAGTTTTGTGGAGCTTCTAACAAATCCCCCTTTAGAGCCTTGCGTATGGGAGGAGTGAGGTGGAAAGACAAAGGGTTGGAAGGAAGGGTGCAGGATGTGAGATCAAAAGAAGAGGAGAGGGTTAGGTTTGAATTCATAAGAGAGCTGGCAGAGGCACGATTGAGGTGTGGTACTGCTCCAGAAACTTTGCTGTAGAGCATCATTTAGAAATATCTGTTAAATCTTCAACTCTAGTTTCCAAATAACTCCATGTCTGTGTCACAGCTGGATTCAAAAACAACATAGGATCAAATGACACAGAGCTGTATCCTAATAACTTCAATACAGTTTGCTCACGCTTAAAAGCAATGGCATTTCCTATGATTGATGTGTGACCACTGAAAACATTTTTTAAACCATAATCAAGTGATTTTGTCTGAATTGGACCCTTATTCAATATCATCTACTACATTTTTTTAGATGGGAGTGATCCATTTGCCACTCAAGAGCTACTTGATAAAATGTAATAAGTCAAAAAAAAAAGCTTTTAAACATGTTCTGAGAGCTTTTCTGGGAAAAATCCTCCAGCTACGGGCAGTAATGTACTCCAGATTTGCACCATGATGAATGTTTATTTGCTAAATTTAAGAATTCATATTTCCATTTCTGTTCTTATTTCTGTGCTTACCCACAGACAGATGAGGGAAAAATGTCTTAACACAAGGTGGGAGAGAAGAGGCACGTTGGAAAAATGTCTCAGTTAAGGGAGTGGGTGTCAGTGGTTGATGAGGTTATACTGTGATAACATCTAAATATATACAACTATCACGTGTTAGTACAGTTTAATTAATGTGAAAGTGATTACCTTCACACCCGTGAACTGTGAATTTGAAAAGCCTCATGGGAAAAACAAAAGATTGTCAGAGTTAATAAGCCTTTATTTGTTCAGAATTCAGCTCATATAAATCAACAACTATAAGGAAAAATGCTGACACGTTTAAACACCAAGGGCGTGATAAGGAGCGCTAAATTTTGAGTGCAAAATTTAAAAAAACTGCACATGCTGTTAGTGGGCGTGTTTCAAGTGCTCTACTATGATTGCATGCACAATCAATGGGGTGAAAAAGTGGTGTGGTCCACCCTATTTTAATGAGGATTTTGTGTGTGTGCTACCAGCAGGAGTTGTAAGAAAATAAATGCACTAATAAAGTCCAGCAGCGACATTTCAGCATACTAGAAAAGAAACGCCATCTGTGAAAAGGTGAATGCTGAGTGCAAAACCAGAAGATCTGATGATTAAATAAAAATAAGAAGATCATGTTTCTAATTGTCTAAATACGTTGACACTCACACTGACGATTTTTCCTCTCCATTGTCTGCCATTGCACCTATCCCGAGGGGAAATTCAGGAGTCACAGCAGCAATCAAGAAAACAAAAGTAAGAAAGTGTATAGAAAGTGCAAAAAGATCCATAAGAAAATAGATGATGACAGCTTGTCCATCATTCTCCAGTTCAGCCAGCCTCCACCTCCACAGGGTCCAGGACTGAGCTTCTTCAGAAGTCTTTTCAGTCTCTGTCTCTTGTATCCTGTCTGCTCACAGCAGGTGAAGTTTTTCCAACATGGCATTGGTATCCAGTGTTAGCTCCGTCAGCCATGTCTGTGAATAGCATGATGCTAGCGTGTCCATCTCATTGGAGGTAGATCTTACGTTCCCAATAATAATGGGTGGAAGGACAGGTCCATGCCGTCACTTCTTAGCTCACACCTGAGTACCAGCACGTCATCCTCACCTCCTTTTCCTCACCTTGTGGGGGAACATCAGGCCTTGCACCAGTTAGCATTGACATGCTACAGGCTGCTAACAGCTGATTTCACATGTAAACAATGCAGCCATGGTTACATGTGGGATCTCAAGACAAACGCAGGAGCAAAAACAGTAAAAATATCACGTAAGACAAAACCAGTTTCGTATCCATGACCAACAAATGAACCATACACTCCAAATGCAAAGAAGAGAGAGCTGCTGCAACAGTCAGCCACAAGCAACCAAAAAATACCTTCATTTGGTTCATCTTTAGTGTGAGTTTTTGTCACATATTTACCTTCTACTGCCTTCTTTTTTTGGTGTGTCCCATGTAAAAACATCTGAAAGAAAAGGTGAGGAGATATACAACAAGATTGGGATTACAGTTTATGAATTTGTTTTACCATGATCCTGTCATGAATACAGGCGCACAACATTTATACTCAGTTGTTTTATGCTGTGTTTTTACCATAAAACTGGGGTTGGCAGTGGTTCAGTCCACTGGGACTTGGTTTGGCTGATTTAAGTCCCGGCATGGACCAAAACCAAAAAGAAGCCAGTTAATGCAAGTTTCTGTCAGGGGACGTAAATGATGGAAATTGCAAGAATAGATCAAGTTGTACTTTTAATTCACTTTGTTCCCATGAGGGCAGAAAAATGTGATCTTCAGCGAATCTGACATTAAGCATTACTTGCTTCACAACCCGATGTAATCAAGCTCAACCTTATTTGATGACATCAGACTGGAGGAGCGTCTGAAAGAATCCCCTCGTCTTTCGCGAGATTTGTGTCTCTAGGTCATGAGACAACACCAAATATTCCTAAGAGCTACTATCTAATTGAATTTGCATCCAGAACCCATGTGACACAAGTGCATCTGTCAGGTTTGTGTGTTAGGTTTCAAACAGCTAATCTGATTGGAGAAGTGTTTGAGTGGTGAGCACTGATGGAGTCAAACATTGCTGGCTCTTCCATGTTTCCCTCGCCTCTGCCAGGTGTCCTGAGTACAATTAATTAATGCGACAGCCAGCCAGCCATTTGTCTGGATTGATCGAGCCGTTACCTCAGAATCACACAGGCCACCTAAGCAACTGTCAACAGACTAATTACACTAGGGTATGATAAATGGAAACAGGTATGAATCAAACAACGGCGCGGGTCTTAAGTGATACGCAGATATTTGAGCGTGTGTTGCTTGCTGAAAGTCCAGTCCTGCTTAATATCCTGTATGTAGGATCAAATGATTGATTATATCTGAAAAAAACTTTTCTCAGAATCATCCACCAAGAGCCAAAAAAGGACAATGTTTCCATTGAAGTCTAGAATTACCACAACTCCAAACAGCCTAACCTCACATAACCACACTTATCTGCTCTGAAACAAAAATCCATCGACTGATGACCCGTTCTCTGAAAAGGAAGGTTATATGTCAGTTATTCATGTGAGAAACCATCTGAATCTGACCTTCCAAGAATAAAATAATTTTCAATTGAAAATCCAGAGAGGGAATTCGATCTCTGCCTCCAGCTGCTTCGGTGAAAGCGCCGTGCGGACTCCTAAATCACATTTCTGTTTCTTTTCTCTGGTTTTCAAAAGATTTGCCAGGGTTTGGTGAGAGATACCGCGCTCACTGAGGCGGAATAGTGTTGGAGCTGAGTTATTATTTCTTACCAGTGGTTGCTGTAATAACTAGCTGTGCAAGCAGAGGGCACACTGTGGATACTGGTAATCTGACAACTCCAGTATCACTATGAAATTATCACAAACATGTTTTATACAGTGGGAGAGGCTCTGTGGGACCAGACAGAGGACGTGTGAAGCTGGAGCTCTGGCTTTCACTTGGCTTACAAAAGAAATGTTTTGTGTTGGTGCTCATACTCTTTTACTCTAGTTATGCTTGTGGCTTTGTGCTTGATGCATTGAGTCATGAGCTTCTGCTTTGGAACAAAGCCTGGTGTCCTTTAACTTTACAATTGTTATTCTTGACACTTCCAGCTAAGGTGCACTTCATGAGCCTCAAGAAATGTAATCCTTATAACACTCTGAGTGTCAAGAATGATGTGTCAAGGCTAAGTTTTATAAAGGATGCACTTGAGACAATCTCTTATCCGGGGTAGGAAAAGCATTTTACTCACTTTTTCTTTTAAACCAGAGACAGAGAAATGAAATGTGGTAAATAAACTGCCTGACCATGTATAGAGTGTGATTTGTTTTCTCTACATGTAGGCCGGGCTGATGAGAAATTTTGCTGGACGATATATTGTCCCACAACTATTGATGAGAAACTATATCATTGACAATGTTATTTTGATGCCAAATTAACCCAGAATATAAAAATAATTTTATATTATAATGCAATACACTCTTCAAATGCTATACAATTTTATTTCTCATGAGTGTTTTTACTATAATAACTGGAATATCAATTCCTTTCATATATCCTAAAAAATATATAATAATAATAATAATAATAATAATAATAATAATAATTATTATTATTATTATTATTATTATTATTATTATTATTATTATTATTATTATTATTATTATTATTATTATTATTATGATAATAATAGTAATGAATAAATAAATAAATAAATAAATAAATAAACAAACAAACAGACTTTCTTTCGCGGTGTAGCAAAATGCACTTTCTGTGTCTATGTAAATTCTCACTCATTCAGCAGAGTTTATTACCAGATTAAAGTTTAAGACCACAGTCCTTAAAAGATAAAATCTGCGCTAAAACTGATGATTCAATGTCATTTCCTGTCAGTTATTCACACTTTTATGACCTCCTGATGGCAAACGCAAAAAAAAAAAATCTTTCTTTGAACATGGGCGGATTGTTGAGCTGCAGAAGCAAGGCCTCTCAACACCCTGAGGTTGGACACAGTAAGACAGTCAAGTGGTCAACCCAACCCTGATCCATCACTCCTTTGGACCATCCCGCGTGTTCCTTTGATCTAAATCACGTTGAGAACATTTAGGGGTTGGGTGGCAAGTGAAATTTACAAGATTGGACATCAGTTCCAGTTAATGGATGCCCACTGGGAAGCCAGCTACACCAGTAGCTGCTGCTACTGGCTGTCAGTCAAGGAGGGGAAAGCTCATTTTTTCCGGCCTACATCATAAATCTGTTTATTTATTTTAAGTAAAATCTACCCTCTATTCCTTTTCAAGAAATGATCTGTGACCCTGTCATACCAACCAGGTATTTTTTCCAGGGATTTTACCAGTGTTCTCTCAATGGTCAGCAAAGCTAGACTGCTTAAACGGCCTTGGCCCATTGTGTTGCGGGTGTAAGACTTGAGCTGCTTTGAACAGGAAAAGCTCCTCTCTACAGAAGATGCTCCAGTGGAGGGTTATACTTCAAGATTGCTGACTGGCTCATTTCAGTGTCAATCAAACAGAGATTTGGCCTCAGACAGATCATCCAATCATCATGCAGAAGCCTAGTGTCCAGCCCAGCCCACTGCCTCATAGACCCCCAGAGACGCTGAGCGTCCGATGGGCGGGACGAAGCCCAGCGTTTATCCAATGACCATCCAGTTTCCACAGTGGAACAACCCACTCTATGCTCCCCCGCTGAAGTCAGAAGACTGTGTTACAGTGCTGAGACGCTGCGGGGATGAATGAGAAGGAGGTGAAGCCAGTTACCTGTGATAGGTAGCTGATTCTGAACAAAAGATGAAGGAATTCTAGCGCATATGTTCTCTATGAAATGTACACACAGCAGAACATTTCACCACTTTTTTGGGGACATTTTAGGGGAAGCTGAGCTTCCCTTGCAGTTTTAGAGCAATCGCCACTGATCTACACCACTCCCATTCCCACTAGCCTCCTGAAAACACTCTCCTCAAGCATGCCAAAACTGATTTTAGAAGTAATCAACAACAATGGAGCTCCTCATTACTGAGTCCTTCTAAGAAACTTTTACTTTAGGGGGTTTCCAGGTTTTTAAAGTTGTACTTAAAATCTTCTGAAGATGTTCTTCTTAATGTAAATTTGTGCAAGTTTTTAGCTGGTCTTAAAAATTGATCAGGTGTGTATTGTTAATTTGTCTCAAAGCTTTAGTTTGAGTCAGTTATTTGATGTTGTACAGACTTGACGTGATAACATGATTGACAGCCCTGTTGACAAATGCAGCTACTGGCGTGTTTTTCATTGGAATGGCAGAGCAGCAGAAAAACATAGAAAAGACACTGAACCTTTTTTCTATAGCTGCGAGTGTCCACCTCATATCAACAGGAGATTCTGTTCTGCCGTGGACTGCACCACCCTGAGGGATCTTTGCTGTTTTATCACTAAGTTAAATGTGAGTTTTGGTTAGTGAGGCGTGAATACAGCCAGATTGCTTCTGTGCATGTCTCGACTCCAGATTCACAATATGCACAATATGTCGGCGGCATGCTTCCATATCCTCCTGGTTTTAGGAGTGAACCCAAAGCATCGTCTCCACACCTTGCACTGGAGCAGCCACGGCATGCACAGAAACAATGCGGCTTGTGGAGCCAACCAGTTCACATTTAACTTGCCGATCAGATGCCAAAGATCGCTCGGGTCAGTTCAGTCCACACATGTGTCAGTGACTTCTGTGTTTGAGTTCATTGTATTTGCTCTTTGAAAGCTGTCATTCGATCATCTTTCCAACATGAAATGACTAATTGAAACTGAACTTGTTCAAAAATTGTGAGCATATGTGTACAAATCAGCAAGATAAGAGCTTTTAATAGAAAGAGAGTATTTTGGCTTCATTCGGTTTGTGTTCGCCACTGTTTACTTACACCGGCATACTATAACTCATGACACATTCCACAAAGCAACACAAACATCAGCACATGCCAAAGTGGTCAATGTGGTTGTGACACACTTTGGTTTAGCCTAAAATGAGACACAAACATTTTTGTGACTGCTTCAAATTTTTATTCAGAAGAAAAAAATAGTGTCATCTCATATAATTCATCATTGAGCTTATAAAACGACAGAAAAAGAAGGTATTTAAACACACAAAATAAATACAAAGAACAGAGCTCTCTGTTGAATCATGATTAATAAAATGATATAAAAAAGTGTGGCACAGGCAGTGCATGAAGAAAGAGGTCAAGGAATGGACGTTTCTGGGGATACGATTAAAAGCGTAATAAATCAATATTCCCAGGTTGTTGCGGGAGTCGTCAGAACCTGCAGCACATGCCGCAGCCCTTGTAGCCCTTGCAGCAGTTACAGCACCAGTGGCACATAGAGATGTGGCTCTGACGCTTCTGCCTGATGTGACTCGGCATCTGTGTGGAAGACAAAGACACATGAACAAGGTGTTCATCTGCGCCGTTCAATCCACTTGTTGTATTGAAGAGAGCACCGGGGTACTCCATGGGGAAAACTCATCCACTTAAATTTTAATTTGCTGGAGGTAATTGGCTTAATTCATTCAGTCAATTGAACATACCATCCACGATTCCATTGACATTTCTTGATGTGCCGCAACTGGAGTGTCATTGCTCCCTGCCTCCTCCAGCTCTCGCACCTGTTAATGAATTATGCACATTTAGGAGACACGTCTGAGCATCCTGACAAAACATTTATGGCTAATAAGCAAATGAAGTGAGTTTAAGTCAAATTCTTACCTCGCTGAACGGGAGGGCAGAGCTCTCCAGAATGCAAATAAAGGCGAGCACGAGTGTCACTGCAACTGCAATGCTGAATGCCTTCATTTTGAGTGGTTTAGTTATTAAATCCTCGGCAGATTAGAGCTGATAGGTCTTCTTTCTCATGGGTGTCAGGCCGCCGAGGAGCACCACTATGTCTTCAGTTAATTCTTCAGCTCCAGTGATGGATGGTGACTGTCTGGGCAAGTGGATTTCTTCAGATCTTCTGGTGACCCGTGTCAGCCTTTTAGAGTTCCTCTGCTGTCTGATGGTCAAGTACGCAGAGCCGTCTGGTATTTATACACCCCCTGGGCTCAGTGTTGCCTCATCACTGGGAGGCCCGGCCCTTTCCTGGCAGCAGTTACCCAACTCCTGTGGGGAAGTTTTGACCTGCTCATTACTGCTGCAACACTTGCGGGGAAATTCTCTGATCTATTTTTGATTGTGGGCCTCACTGTCTGTTCAGCAATTTCAAATCATCTATGAACTTTTAAATTAAATTACTTTCCAAAGACAGCACACGTAATTCCACACATGAACAAGCCGCCGCTGCTGCCGGAGACCATCATTTAAACAATATATGAGAGTAATCTGTATTCTGTATTGATGCGGCGCCTAATACTGGGAGAGATTTGTCTTCAAAATGTGACTTTTCCTGGAACCAGCTGGAAAAAGAAAAGCTGAGGAGTTTCCCACAGCAAAGGCCAAGGCTGCATGGGTCAGTCTGCTGCACGGCTGACTGAGCTGCGCTGGTTTCGACCCGGGGAATCCTTCAGTGTTGAGAGCGGGCCTCTTTGGAATATCCATTGCTCAGACTAAAGGATGTAATTACAACCTCTCAAATGGAATAATTAGCCCCTCATTTTCAGCACGTTCAGTTTTTGCATAATACACAGGAACCTGCAGTTGAACCAAATTAAATCCCTTTGAGAGCAGTGAAACAGTGGCCGGGAGTAAAACCCTCTATTTGAGAGTCAAGGTGTTTTAATCTGTGCTGGTTAGAGATGAATGTAATGTAATCTGATCAGATAAACCCTGTCTGGACATCAGAGTGCTGCGTTATTCCAGTATTCTATCTGCAAAAATACAAATCTTCCACGACATAATATATCTTTTTATTACTTTGTTCTCTCCTCTTTGATGAAACCCTCAGAGGAGGGTGTGTTTTGATGCTTTTTGTTTGTCTGTTTGTCACTTTTTCTGTCTGCAGGATTACAGGGAAAACTCCAGCTCTAATTTTAATGAGATTTGTTGGACGTGTGTAAAATGAGAGGAAGAAAAGACGCCTTAAACCCTGCACCTGATTTGAATCAAACTTGCAAAGAAGCAACAATATTTGCATAAAAATGAACACGGGATTCTGAAATATAGAACAAGAAAAACTTTCTTGGTAACATCCTGCCATGTCTAAGCATTTGACATTTCTACAGGAAACTCAAGCTGCACTGATTTCACACTCTGCATGCATATTTTTCACTTTAACCTGGCAAACACATCCTCCTAATTTGGTGGTCGATCTGAGCTGCAAGGTTTCCGGTCTCTACCCCTTCTCAGTTATTACCGCTTTCACAATTTTTTCTTGAAGCTCCTGTGAGGAGTTTTTACTTGCTAATGAATCAGACTGATATTTGTACACATGATTCAGATTTGCCACAAGAAGCAAACAAGACCCTACGTGACAACAGATTTTTTATGTTAATTGATGAACGGTTGCTATCGAGAGGAGATAACTTTCTTGCGTCACATAAAACATCTTTCTTTTACATTTTCCTGGGAAAATATTTGAGAAAGTGGCATGTTTAATTGTTAATATGTCAAAGTCAGATTTTAACAAAATGATTTGGTTTTGTCCACAGAGGGCGCCAAATTCAACACTAACCAAAAATTCCTCAGAGAAGCTTTAAAGGTACAGTGTGTAACAATGGAAGTATTTAATAATATCTAGTGGTAAGTTCCTAAATCTAAACACTGTCAATCTCAGCCTGTTGGTGAAAGACAAGAAGTTTCTGTGATCCTCCATTTGTCGAGGTTTTACCATCCAAAACATCCATCAATGCTTCTCTAGCCTCTTGCTACTCTTCTTGATTGTCTTTCAACCACTGCATCACTCTTCAAATTCTTTGGAGCTGTGAAGGGAAACAACAAATTGAGGATGTCAAATGAATAGAAATGTCAAAGTCAGCAACACTCTTGTATAAAAGAAGACAGATATTTTGTCTTACTGTGTAGAATTTGGGGTTTCTACCAAGTCCCCAACATCTCCAAAGTTCAATGTTGAGACATCAAAGAACCTATTTTATCACAAAATCATGCAAATAAAGATTACATAAAAACTTTAATTCAAGAGAGTCAAAAGCCCTGTTTCCACCAAGCAGTCCGGTTTAGAACAGTACGGTTCAGTTTGGGTTGGCTTGGTATAGCTTGGTCCTGTTTGTGTTTCCACGGCCAACTGTGCCTCCTTGTGGTAGGCGGCGTGTAAACTTGATGCCGATGGCGGCATCAGTAACTTAACAGTGTCACACCATAGCAGCGGGACATAGTGTACCCCACTAATAAAACCAACAAAGAAGAGAAACGTGACACAGTAAACAAAGAGCAACGATGGAAGACATCCAGCATTTTGTCCTCTTTGTGATTGGCATGTGGCTCTTTGTTACAAAGTGCAATATAGCTTTGTCACAGAAATGCAGCCGTTCTTTTAACCAGTCAATGGTCTGCAGTGTTTTAGCTCCACCTTCCGTGGTGGGATTGGTTAAAGCTGCATTTCCACCAAGCAGTCCGGTTCGGTTTGTCTAGGTACCCCGCGCATTTTGTGGCATTTCCGCTAACTTATCCCGGGACAGATCCCCAAATAACCAAGATGAGCCGTCCCACTTTTTAGGACCCTTTTGTATGGGTGCCAGACTGACCAGATCTGCTCTCAGAAGGTGGAGCTACAACACTGCAGACCGTTGATTGGTCGGTAGAATCGTCACATACGTAGCGATAGTGGCTACATTTCTCCTGGCGGCACACGGCCACCTCTGTAACAAAGCTTCATTGCACTTTGAAAGAAAGAGCCAAATGCCAATCACAGAGAGGACGAAATGCTGCATGTCTTCCATCATTGCTCTTTGTTTACTGTGTCGCATTTTTCTTCTTCATTGGATTTATTAGCGGGATACACTGTGTCGTGCCGCTATAGCATCACACTACATGCGGGTGCCGGCATCTGGCGTACCAAACCGTACTGATCGGAACTGGACTGCTTGGTGGAAACGAGGCTATGATCTGGCACCTCTATGATGGAAGGGTCCCAAAAAGTGGGATAGCTAGCCTTGGTTATTTGGGGATCTGTCCCGGGATTAGTCAGTGGAAACGCCGTAAAACGTGTGCTGTGCCAAGACGAACTGAACTGAACCACTTAGTGGAAACAGGGCTAAAATGTTTACTGTTTAAAAAGATAATAAAGAGTATACAATGATTTAGATATACATCTAAAAACCTTTTATTTATTTTTTCTGATTTGAATAAAAAAAAAAGGCTTGAAACGTGTTGGTGAAACTTACGAGTGTGAATGATTTGCCTGTTGTTTTCTTTGCACTTTTGAAGTTGGTAGCTAAATGTGTTTTTGTTTCGTTTTTTTTTTTTAAAGAAATGTCAGCTAGATCGAAGTCAGTGTTGTGTTTGTTTCTTTCGACTGCTCCTTGTTTTTCAAATCTGTCTTTCATTTATCTATTTTGATTTCTCTTAATCCATTCTTTTGTTCCCAAGTCCTCTCTTGATTCAACATGTGTTCTGTTGTTTATTGGTTTTGCCTTTTTATTTTTCTATTAAGACTACTCTCTATGTGGCCTGACTGTCGATTGTTGTATCTTTCCTCTTCCCTTATTGCCTTGTCTGTCAAAGCACTTTGTAAATTGGTTTCAAAGGTGCTTTACAAATACATTTTATTATCATTGTTGTATAGCTTGTTGTGACTTTGGATCATATAGATTGAGTATTGATTTTGATAATATTGTGGTTTTAAATACAAAAACATGTGGCTGCTCCTTCAAGTATACAGAACATTATCCCTGTAGGAGTCTATGAGGTTGTGTGTGATGACTCTTCAGTTTGGCTGAACCATGTTTTGTCATAAATTTGTAAACATATGGAGAGGGTTCACATGGGAAATGTACATCCTCTAGAAATGCACCTTTGGCCTTGTTGTATGCCTGCAGACCCTGCGTGCTTTTCAAGTCCATGTTTTGTGTTACGTAAGAGTGATATAGAGAACTGGACACAGAGGAAACTTGCTTTTGCTGCATGGTGGTGTCATTGTAGCGCACATGACAACAATGGGTAATTGGTTCATAAACACATGGGACAATGAAAATATAAAAGTTGTTTCACTCTGTGGTAAACTATATTGGAAAGAACTGTATAAAAAATCAAAAGCCTAAACGTGCAGAAATGATTTGTCCTGTTATCAGTGAAGCAGCGATAAACACCTTTGGATTAATTAACCTGCCAGCATCAGAAACTGTTCCAGAACAACGTCAGGCTGTGAATAAATACAAAAATCAATACTGGTGGAAACCAAATAACAAAAAAGACAAAATAAAGGTACAAACTGATAACCAGTGGACCGAGGTGGCTGATAGAATCAGGGGGCCATTTGAATTCTCATTATACCTTCAAAGCGTCTGTAAATTGCTCGTGCTGACTCAATTAGAGAAACAACATGCAGCGGGACCCCTGCGTCAGTCTGTCGCACTCTCTGATAACCCCGCAGGCCTGTGTGCTTACTTTGGGTGACCACACCACCAATGTCAACAAATACAGCCATGAATGGCTCCACATTTGTTGGAATGTACCCATACTGTCCTGATATGAAGCAGCACATCACATTGTCTTTACTTTTTGTGCATGTGCTCGTGTGCCACAGTGTGACTGGGGGACAGCAAGGGGCTCCTGTCCACTGTTTGAACAGGCACATGGCGTCCCCTCCTGATGAATATATTTTGCTTTCATGCTTCACAAAGTGACTCATATTATGAGGAATCTGACTATCACTCTAGATGACTGTGCCAGGATGAAAATATCAGGTTCAGAGTGAGCAGAAGAGAAAGTCCAGCATGAATCAGAAATATAGTTCAAGAGAGAAGGTAACCATACACATGTGCTTTCTAAGTTTTAGCCTGTGTGTAGAGAGCATGCGTGCCTCCTAACAGTCTTTGAGGCTATCAGTAGTAATCTTCTAGCCAAACAAAGCCAGGCACCAGCCCGGCGGACAGATTCACCTCTGCAGGCGCCACTCTACCTTTTTCCCCTGTCTGTGCATTGCAGGGCATTGCTCCTATCTGTCCCTGTTGCATCATTTTGTCATCCCGCCTCCTTTCATCCTCCTCCTGACCCCTGCCTGCTCTATACAAAGCTTCAGGATGAGCCCCAAATTCAGACCATCATCAGTCAGCGTGTCTTCACAAAACCCACCAGACAGAGCCCACCTCACCCCCAAAACACAGCCAGAGCGACGCCTCCAGTGTTTGCCCAAACTAGGACAGGGAAGTACCCGTGTTAGATAACCATAAAGACATCAGTTTGTAAATAAACACAGAAAGGTTTAGTAGACATGACATCGTGTGACAATGTTCTACTCCTCTCTGTTTAGAAAGTGTAATGACAGTTTCAGCCTGAGGGGGCAGTGTGGAGGTCAGGTTCATAGGTTTCTGAGGATGGTGGAATTTCCCAGATTGTGCAGGATTAAAGACCTCACGATGGATTACTGGAACTTCCTGGTTATTTCTGAACAGTTTAATAATCAATCAGACATAATTCCAGTAAAGGATCATGTAGAGAAGATTAAAACATTGTTGGATGAAAGCTTTACTTTAAACTCTTTTTTTTTATTATTTGCTTAAGAATAAAGAGAATCTAAAAGGAGAACAGTCGGTCAGTCAGACGCCTTTTTTATTTAAGCTTTGTGGATGGAAAATCAATACAGGGGAACAAAATGTTAGAGAGGACTTATTAAAAAACAGAAAATGATGAACTGAGCAGTCTTTTTTATGAGTTTGCAACAATCAATTGCAGGAAGTGAGATTAAATTTTTAAAACGAGATAACAAAAATGAGCAAAACAAAATTGGAGGACATTAATGAGGTCATACAACCAAACAAGATTGAATACAAACTGGAATCAAAATTTAAATCACTAAAAAATAATTCAAAATATTTTTTTTCAAAAAATGAATATATCACTCAATGGAAAAAAATGTAATAAATACATAAATAAATAAATAAATAAATAAATAAATAAATAAATAAATAAATAAATAAACCTCAATTAGAAGCAAAAGGGTTGGTTGTTCTGCCCTTAGGCTCAGAGACATGCACCATGACCGTGGGTCATGACAGTTTAAAGGTATAGTTCCTCTATTATTTAGCAGGGTTGCATGAGTTACATAGTAATTTTACTGTCCACATTACCTTCAATGAGAAACTACTCACTTTATTTAAAAAAAAAAAAAAAAAGAAAAAAAAACTAAAATGTCCCTTTAAAGACCACCTGAGAGCTCTCTGGGACTCATAACTTAAAATGAAGTCTAATAAATGGGTTGGCATGAGACCATCAAGAGCTTTATGAACCAATCAAAATGATCTAAAAGAGACTTTCAGGTGTCTGTGTTGGGGTCTGTGTGTGTCAGCTTTCTTTCAGCTGAATTTTCAAGCATTTGTTTCGTGTATAAGATATCAGGTAGACACACAACAAGTCATGCAATGCTCACTGCCAGTTTTAGAAAGAGGGAACAGAAAACAAAGATGGAAAGGGTTAAAAATGTTTAACATATGTTTCTCTTTACTGTTGGTAGGCTGCCTTACACACAGCACAACTTATTAACAGTAAACTTTTGAGTAGCAGCAGTAAACAAAGTATAAAAACACTTGAGGTGGCACCGAGCATAAATCAGCTGTCTGACAGCTTGCTGTTTTATGGAAGACTGGAGAGACGTCTGTTTTGTTCATCCTCTTGATGTTTGATCCAAAGCTGAAATATGAGTCGAGTGCACAATTTGCGGTATAATAATGCAGTGGGTATATCATGTCAGAATAAAAGCACACCTGGAGTTCTGCGCCTATAGCTGAGAGGATTTGCTTGTTCATGTTTTTATGCATAATTGAAACTTTGGTTTTCTGGTGGAGTGTGAATTTTTTATAGTCGAACTTAGTATTTTACTGCCAGAGGAGCAGTTAAACCACAAAACAGGATGTTTCATTAAAACTCTTTTTCAGCATTTTTAATGTGGTTGATGTTTGAGGTGTCAGAAAGCACTGACCAGACCAGAGGGGTGAATAAATGTAGGCATTAGTTATTATCTGTGTCTGAAGCTGCTCTTTATGGTGAGAAATCTTCTTTAGAATTTACTGAAATGATCATAAATGCTAAGTAAAGCTGGTATGCGATTGGCTTTAGACCAAAAACATAAAAATATGTAGATTTATGAGCCAAGACTGGAACTATTAGACTCATTTTGTGCACTGACAGAAATTAATGAAAGAAATTAAATCAGAACAGAAATGTGAATAATTTCTCTGACACATACTGTCAACATGAAGAGATTATTTTTCTTGCTTTAATTAAATAATTTTGACAAACTGAGTCAGCTAGAAAGTTTCTGTCTCTCGTACCAAAAGGACTCACTTCTTAACGAGTGAAAGAGAGAGCGATGTTAAGCTAAATACTTAAAGCAAAAAGTCTGTTTTAAATGATTTCAAAAGCACAAATTTTATACATGTTGTCATAGCCACAGAGATGCACAGACACACAGATATCAAAGCTGGTTTCACTCTTTGTTATGTTCGTACCAAGCAGCAGGCCTGACCTCCAGTCATGAGAAAGGAGGATGATCTGGAAGGGTGAAAACCTGCAGTTCCTCTCACAACCACTTGAGGCTTAAGCGGTCCTTTTCATTTGGAAAATTTCCATGCCGCGCACTCAAAAATTTCTAACCTTCCAGCCAGAGACATGTGCCAAGATGGTAAAAGTGGTTGAAGTGCAGAAATGCATACATCTGTAAGACTCTTCACACAGAGATCACACTCACAGCAAAAGAGACGATTTTTAGAAATAACTGCACACTCTGTATGGGGGGTGATTTTTTTTTTCTTAACGGCCAGAAACAGATAGGCGACATCAAGGAGACTCGGTCCATTCATTATACAGTTTATGGAAGCTGGAGCCTTACACGTGTTCAAAACAGCTGATCTTAACAAAAATAAACATGTCCACAGCCAAGTTCAAATGATATAAACATCTGCTTCTCTAACTGCTCGCATGAATATTTTTGTAACTCAGCAGTTTAGAGGGAATAAGAATCATAAGTTTTGCGAAATAAGTGGAACAGCGGACTTTACTCACAAGATGGCACACTGTAGCTTTTAGGGAAAAGGCCAAAAGCCTGCCCCAACTCCACCTCTTAGTCTTTTGCTAAGTCAGCTCAAGTTAGGGTGAGTCAGCATTTCTGATTAAAATTCCACTTTAGGAGCAGATTAGCGGCATCGCAGAGGCTACATCCATGTATTTAAGTTCATGTTTGACACATGGAAACAAAGAGCAAGTTGAAACAAGATAATTCACTTACCTTTACAACTTTGTTAGCTCTCCTGTGAATGAAAGGGCTAAACAAAAACAGCTAATGTGGCTCATGGCTGACAGATTATTACAAAAGTCTGAGCTCAGTCTCCACCATTGCATGAATCTATGATTCAGAGGTCACTTTATTATATCAGGAAATCAAGAATCACATCTCTGGTATATTCTTTGTGATACCAATTTTATGGTTTTCAGGCACTTAAAGGGGCTGTGAGGAGTTTCTGAGTTATCTTGAAAAAGTCTCCCTTCTAGATACATCCCCAATCTTAACATACATCCCCAACACCAGTTGATGAAGTTTGGTTGTGAGAAGAGATATCTGTGTTTTTCTCTGCTAAAAACGATTTCTGTGACTAATTTTTTGTGATGGTGGACACTGGAGCCTACAGAAAAAGGACAGAAGAGCAGAAGAAAGCTACAATGTTGTGCCAGCTCACAAAAAAAGTGAGCTAGCTCAAAGTTCATGGTCCAAAAGAATTAAGTAGCTTGTGTTCATTTTTTTTTTTTGCTACAGTTCTCTTTTCCTGTAGAGCCAGCTGTACTTTAATCCATATCACTTGAGCTAATTCCCTAAATATATGAATCCCTGTACGGTTGTACAGCACCATTGACAGAAAAACCGTTACCATATTGTTGTAGATCACAGTGCTGTGCACCTCCCGTCACCTGTCAGCAACTCCCCCATCTCTCGGCACCTTTCGGCCTGTCTCACCCTTTCTCCTTTTTGTTAGTGTCCTTATAGGAAGAATGTGTTCTGTCATATACAATTAAGAAGTTTTTCACCCCCAAAATTAACTTTCCCTCATCCATGGCATCGGATTCCCTCTGGATCTGACCTGCTGATGACTTCTGGCCATGTGTCAATGACGATTTTTTGATAAACAAGAATGGAATTTAAGATCAGGAGCTAGGACATGGAGCTTTATTTGGATATAACCAGATACTCTGTTTGTTTGACGTGTTTCTGCAGCGGACCCCAGCAAAGAGTAGGGTCACAGCAAAACAGCCGTGCACAGCCGTTGGTGAGCCGGTGGACCGCAGAAATATGAGTGCTACATATAGCCAGCTACTACAACGTTTGCTTGATGTCACGTTTCAAACCGTATCACTCTGTAACTGTAATTATCAGTCCCTTACCTTGGCGCGTTGCATCCAGTAAAAAGTTGTCTTGAACAAAGAAAATTGTTTCGATCTGATCTCCATTCAATTCCAAAACAAACACACGCCTCACTAACAGTAATTTAAGACAGTGTGCAGAGACTCTGGGCCAGAAGGTAGCGAGGCAGTCCAATTAAAACAGATCCTCCTCGTAGCATCTTTAAACTAGGATCTGGATTTGTTTTCTTGTTCTGGGGTCAGTTTGAGCATTGAACTCGAAGCACCAGATCCTAAACCCCAGAGTTTTTCCATTTGATTTCAGCCGCCGTGCTTGAGCTTTTAACTGCCTGGAAAGCTGTTAAATCAGTGCTGTATTGGCACGGCCATTTTTCAACCACTGTTAAGTGTTTATCAGGTTGTTGTATTGTGCAGTGACCATTTTATGAACTAAACAGGCCTCACTGAGGGGATTAAAACAGTAGTGAATGATATAAATGAGGGGAAATTTCAGAGAACATAACTTCTGTTGAACACCGGTCATTCGGTGTTTCTGTTTGTCCCTGAAGGTTTTTTTTTGTGAACCTTTTAGACCTTAAATTTGACGATAACATTATTGAAATATCACTGTTAAAGGGTTGCTGTTCGTTTTATAGCAGTTTAATGTAAAAATATGTAAAGTTTCATTACTCTATCTTCATTCACAGTGTGTCATTGCTGTCATTACTTTTTATGTCTCATTTTTTTGGCAATGGACACCCAGCTGGTAACATTTGCAGCAGTGTCTTAAAGATTACAAAAAAGTCTATTACAGTGTGCGCTATGACGTTTTTACTTTATTTGTATCTGGAATCCAAAATATGTGGAGTTTGAGTTTGGACCCCAGCCATAAAAGAAGAAGAGCTTTAAGGTGGAGTCAAACCATTCAATCTTTTTCTTGACGTATGCAAACAGAATTCTTCTGTCAGTTTGATCAAAATACCGTAAAATCCAGATCCAAAGAAAGACTCCTCAAGAAAAGCAAAAAAAAAAAAATCATCTCTGAGCTCATTCCAATCCCTCCGTCTCTTGACAGCAGCAGAATACATCCCTTTGTGCTGATACTACCATTATGAGTGAGACAGGAGCTGTGTAGTTATTAATGTAGGCCCAAGGAAGACGAGAGTCAGAGCCGTATACAAGGCATGAGGAGCATTGTATGTCAGATGGAATAAGACTCTTTCTGTCAGCCTTTTTCAACAAAAAGCAACCAGGAAGAGAGATGGAGAGAGGAGGGGGATGTGAAACGGGCTGAGGCAGCGTACAATGCTAGCTCCTGACAGCTCCAGCAGCACAAAGGTAAGACCAGCCTGCAGGACATCAAAGTGTGGCTTTCCAGCAGAATGTGTTGGCCAGCAGGAGTTCAGGGGGAATCAGTCAGGCGTGTTCTTTAGTCCACAGGCCTAAACACAAATTAAAAGAGGGGTTTTCCACTCTCATCTAAAGAGTGGTACAGCAGGGGGCTTTGTCCTGCCCTCAAGGCAAATGTAGAAACTGTCAATTTGCTCAGAACTGACCGGAAACTGTCCACTTTTCTGAATCTACTTTGTATAAAATTCTTGCAGTAACAACCTATTACTCAAAGCAGGAGAGGCTTTCTTTTTCTGTGTTACACATCAATTAAATTTAAGGGAATTATCTGACCCGGGAGGCAGTAATTAAATTCCCATGTGGATTGTAGAAGTAAGAATCTGCAGGAGTGTTCAGGTTTCCTTTCCTGACTGATTTTCATTTACTTCTGCTCGCTGATTCTCAAGGCTGTGACAGGGGCAGGGTGAAAAAGACAGACTGACAGACAGACAGAGGACACATGTCCCAATCATGCAGGTACGTAGGATCAGAGATCAGCTACTTCAAACAGAGACAGGGACACACAGACGCCTGCCTGGCTACCTGTATGTGTGCTAGGTGTGTGTGTGTCTGATTGGCAGCTGACAAGCCTGGAGACACCACAGAAAGGAGGGGGCGGCAAAACAAAACTGAAGCAAATTCAACGCATAATGTTACCCAAATGAATACCGGTAGAAAACAAAGTCTGCATGCTATAAATAGTGGTTGTATTCAGGCGTGTTCAGTATTCTGGTGTGCATTCTGAAGATTATCCAAATCACAGCTGCTGCCTCTTTAAGAACAGCACCACGATGCTTAAATGCCTCGACCGGCAGAGTCAAACTCAATCTCACTGAGGGCTTAGATACGCCTTTTATCATCATTGATCTCCCTCACCCAAGGTGCCCTCTGTGTGTTCTAACTACTTACTGGTTTCAATTTAACCAGCGTGTTGATCAATTGATCGTCTGAATGAAAGAGTTCTCCAAGGTCACATAATCCTTCAAGTTGTTTTCATAACAGAGCATATCTTAAATTTGTCTGGGCTGCTTGCAGGTCAAGAAACACATTAAAATACAGACTGAATCATGCTGATTGGCTGAGTATTTTTGGAGAATTCAACTTTTGAATTTGTATTTGATTCAGAACAAAAGGGCAAAACTAAAATAGGCAAGCATGGTTGTGTAATCGACTTTTAGGCTCTACTTAAAGGCCCACAAAACCTTATTTTCACCTTCAACCTCTGATTTTTAAGAAAAATAGTCTTGCAGTAACTCTTCTTTTGGTTATTTAACAGAAATAATATGTGTCTGTGTTTTTTCTCCATGTTCTACTTACCGATTTGAACGATTGAAGACACCATTAGAAAATATGCAGTCTGTCATAATATATGAGAAGTCTGTATTTTGGCAAGAGCAGAGAGTGTTGTCTAACCCATCTCACGTCCTCCACTCTCAGTATGAGCTCTTACCATCTGGCAGGCAATAAAGAGACACTCGATGTAAACTGAACTGATTTAAAAAGAAAACAGAAAAACATTTGTGAGAGTCTCGTTTGAAATTTTAAATCATGTTTCTTGATAAAACTATTGGAATAGTGCCATGGTGTTCTTGTCTTCAATATTCTTTTATTTGTGTTGTCAGGAGTATCTTGTGCAATGAACTGTGTGCTGTATGTGGTGTTATTTAAGTATATGTTTTACCATTAGCAAGGGAACCTGTTTTTTTGTTTTTGTATTTTGTTAAGGGAATCACACTTTATCTTACTGCATGCTGTGGTATTGTATTAAATCAGATTATTTCATATCGCAACATTTCCAATCATGTCATATCACATCAAATCACATTATATCATACAGTAATAAATCATAATGAATGAAATCATAGCACATTATATTGTAACATACGTATATTATAACACAGTTACATGTGACGAGGCATGACATAACAATATGTATCGTATTATTGTGTATTATTGTTGTAGATAGATAGACACTTTATCCCAAGAGAAATTCAAGACTCATGATTAATCATGTCTCATAGTATAATAATGTCATGTGATGTGTAGTGATGTAATGTGGCATAACGTGGCAGTTTGTGTTGTCTTGCAGTAATAGTACTTAACATGATACTGTAACATATCGTAACCTTGTGGCTCCTCCTTGGGATCTGCCCAATTCTGAGAAGGCCCATTTGGATAAAATTGATGTTCTGACGACCATTCTAATTTTCTGGCAAACAGGCCATCTGACGATAAGGTGGGCTCTTATTTCTTACCAGGAAGTAATCTAGCATATTGTGAGTAGGGATGGGTACCTTTTACATTTGAAACAGTATGTTACTGATAATGGTAATTTTATAATGGTAATTTTATAATGGTAATTTTGGTCATTTGTACCAGCACCTGTCGGTACCAATTTTCAGTACCAGGGTATATGCTGAAATCCTGAGGTTAAATTCAATACCTTTTTAATAACCTTTCAAAAAGTCTTAAGACCTTACTGCGAATTTAAGCTGCTGTTAGCAACCAATCTTTGATGATTGTAGTTTTCATTTCAACATAAATTAGATAAGCTGAGAAGGAATAAAGCTTGAAAGTATAACTGAAACTAAAGGCAGGTTAATTGACATTCCCATTACCACAACAAGTAACAGTTATTTAAGGCCAACTTGCATAAAATACATACGGATGGCTACTAAACTACTGTATGAACTGAGTTTTTTGTCACATTAGCCTACGGATATGTTGGGCTGCTAACGCTATGTTTAGCCCGCGCCTCACAAAATTACAACTTTGCTTGTTGTCACATCTCAAACAACTGCGCTACGTAACTGTATTAATACGTAACTTGTCTCATTGCGTTGTATCCAGGAAAAATGTGATTTTAACAAAGAAAATTTGTTCCAAAACAACTGAGATCAGGGGAAGCTTTCTCTAAATTGTAAGAATCCAAAATCCCAGGTCATCAAAAGTCCGAGAAATTTTCTCAGGAGGCTTGAGAAACTCTTATGATCTAGAGAGAAATATTTTGAGACTCTAAAGCTTTTTCCAGATCCTCACGCTGGTCTGTGATGAGTGTGACGAGCAAAATGATCGTCCAATCACCAGGTGTGGTTATTTTTGAAGGTTCAGACCCTGAAAACATTCGAAACAGATGGACTATTTCTGTGGCAGATATATGGAGCAGTGTGTCTGGCATTTCAGGTTAGTTTGTAACAGTCACAAGGAGGAAAATAAATATCCATGGATATGTTTGGAGTTGAAGCTTGAATACCAATCAATTTTAATACCTCATAACATTTTGATTAAGACTTTTTAATACTTTTTAAGGGCCTTAATTTTCCCACAATTGATTTATCAACTTTTAATACTTTTTAAGACCTGGCGGACACTCTGAGTACTTTGAGGGTGTAAATGTGGTAATAATTATTAATTTGCTTAAAAATAAAATCTCAATTTTTTTCAATTTAACATATTTATTTCTCAGTTTATAAACTTGACAGTCACAGGGAAGAGTTTAGGAACCAAAACATAGTCCCTCTGTTATATGTGAACCAGTACTCAGTACTACAGACTGTACTCATAGAAGTACCTCATTCGGTACCCATCCCTTATTTTGTGCCCGAGTGCAAAAAAAACTGCAGTTCTTGGAGTGTCCACCAGAGGCAAGCTCCAAAAGCCATTGAACAAATAGATATGTTGAAATGCAAATTTTCTTCAAAATGGATAAAATTAACAGCTTTCTTCAAAACCCAATTTCGGTCTGGAAAGCTAATTTCTTTATTTTTTACTCATGATAAAGATTTTATTAATTACTGTGAGTAATGCATAGATTTGCACTAACAAGGCTTTGGCTAAGCTAAAGAAAAACTAAGTTTTTATGTATTACAATTTTTCACATCTGAAAAAAAACAGGCGGTAATAAGGTATAAAAATGATTGAAATGATTTGAAAAATTCCGCAAGATAAACACTTCATCACACTTACAGACCCCTTTATATAAAATGTACAAAATTTGATAAACTGAGAGGAACATGAAGCAGAGTTGACCGTTTCCTTTATAAAATCTCAACAATGCAGGATATTTTTTGCAGAAAGAGACGACAGGAACAAATTTATCTCACTGGTTTTCTATACCACTGGCTCAAAGTTCATATATTTTCTTATTCATTTTCTTTCCTTCCTTGTAACATCTCATGTCTGAAACATTCAAAGTGTTTTCCTCAGGTTATGTTAAAATCTCCCACTTATAACCTTCAGTCCACTTGAGTTCTTTACACCTACACAGATGTGAAAGTCAGTTTCTTAGCTTGATGTGACCAAAAGGGATTTATGCATTTCACTCTGCATTATTTCCATACATTTCTCTTCATTCTCTGGGCTGGAAATAGTCCTCACCTATCTCTCAAGATGGCAAAAAAAGAACTCCCCCGTGATGACCTCTAAAACTGTTCAAAAGAGAAACCCCATAAAATATATTATATATTGTTTTTGAAAACCACAGCTCAAGAGTTATGAGCTACAATATAAGGTGAAAGACACGAGCCAACTTTTTGACAAATCTATCAACCCTTTGAAGACACCCCTCTGACTAACAGATGCTCAGACACAAGGATCCAAAACCCAACCTGCTAGAAAAGATGAAGAATAGGTTTTGTGTGTATTTTTCAAACTCCAAAGAAAAACACTGAGCCAAAAAGTTTTAACGGTTATTAGCATGTGAAAGTTTAATTTCCACCTTTTTGTTTAGAAAAGATGTCTTACAATCTAACCTGAGAACAGTGCGGCGGCTACAGAGAGAAAAAGGAGTCTTTTTTTTTTTTTTTTTCTTCCTTTTGCCATTTCAAAAAGGAAACGCTAGAAAAAAAATTAGCCACAAGTGACCTTTCATTTGTGAACATCCATCTTCCAGAGCATTATTCATGCCTTCACATTCACATTTCTCTCCTTCTCCTCTCAGTAAGGTGTAAAAAAAAACTTCTGCTGCAAAACATCTATCATTCAACTTTGGCTAGGAGCCTCGTTTGATGGATCAGACACTTGCACTTTTCCTATCAGGTTTGAATCGAGCAGTAGTGGCAGAACTGCACTTCCAAAGCACAAGCTGTTAACTTGCACTGTCTGAGATATTAAAATGAGATGGTGTGCCTGATTTAGCCAGGGGTCTGAGAGTTGGTTTTGCTTTGCTGGATCCTGAGCTGTTGACAGAGAGAGAAGCCATCGTGCTCCATTTAGTGGCTCTGAATCTTGATATCTTTCTCCCGCTTTCACTCACATCGCCCAAAGCGGGACCAAAATACATCATGTATATTCATTCACAAAATCATCAACAATATTAATATTGGCTTTTGCTGTTTGTACAACCAATTACAGTTTACTTATTGTTCGCCTGAGTGGGTGGAGGAATATGTGAGTTTCCTGTTTCCAAACTTCTCCCGTCTCTTTCCCGGAGAGCGAAATGTGCTCAACTAAGAAGTGCGACACAGAATTTGTGTGTGCTTCTTTTCCGTAGTGAGCACAGAGTCTTTGAGTACCACTCTCCAGGGTGCCTCCTCCTCCTCCCCCCTTGTGCGTTGAGCTCCATTTGAAGTGTTGCAATACCAAAATAGAGCAAACAGCTTGAAATGGAACATGTGGGGATTATTCGTACGCACTGAGACAGTGGGAAAATCACACATGAACAAAAGATGGAGGGAAAACCACAATACCTGGATAAAGTTTGGCAAAAGTTGGAATTTGCTGTGCTCTCCTCACTCAAGCATGCTGGGTTTATCAATCATCTCAACGCTCCACTTTGAGCATATGAATCTGCAACTGAACTGCAATACAAGGGTTGGATCTTTCAGAGATTTTCTCCACCTTTGAGCGATTTTCTGGTTAAGCAAATGCCCAACAATTCAAGTATACCACTCTTTTTTTTTTTTAAATCAAGCTCCAAGATTGCACACATCATTATTATAACAAGGGGCCAGCATGAAGTTAATGAGTTATTGATTGTTTGCTCCCAGAGATAATCTGCTCTAATACTTTGTAACATCTGTATTAAAACATGAGACGTCATATTTACATAAATCAGCCCAGAGGCTTGAGCTGCTGCAGCTCCCTGTTTGTCTTTGGGTCTAGGTAAGCTATGTGTGTCACATTATTTCTGTCTGCAGAATCATGTTTTGCATACTTTTGATGATTTCTCACTTGAAATTCTATCTGCTTCTCTGGGGTGCATGAGCTTCAGTGTAACTGGTCTCCATCAAGGCTTCTGTCAGCGAGCGGACTAATAAATTAAAGCAGCTAAAAACAACATATTAATACAGAAACGCCAAAACAAACAGAATAAAAGCATAAACTAAGTTATAATTAATAACTCTGAGGGAAAAATACAGAATTAAATGACAAACATCAAAGTCCATGAGTGAGGCTACATAAATACAAAACAAAGTTCAGCAGAGGTTCTTCTTAGCTTGTGCTGGTGGAGCAGCACTCTGATGGAGGTGAGTTGGCATCATTTCTATAGAAGGTGTTTATCTCAACAGGACTGGAACAGTCAAGTACAGCCGCTATAGGCAGAATAAGGGGTCGCGACCTGGGAACTCAGGGGGAGGATGCATTCACCAAAAAGAAAGTGAGTCCTTTTTTCCGCCATCATCTCTCCTTCCTTTCCATCATTCAGATGTCTGTGCAGGCGGTGCCCCTCCCTGTTCTCTGTTTTTGTCTCTGCTTCACTGTGGCGGTGTCTCTCCAACCGTCTCGATGCCGTGCTGCTGGAGCTGCGCTCTCAGCAAAGCGTTCTCATTCTTCAGCTCTTCAATCTTCAAGAACAAAGAGCAAACGAAAAATAAAAAAATCTCATTATCAACATCTTCATCCCCGTGACAGCTTAATATAGCTCCAAGTTTACAGACCAAACTTTTTCGTTTGAAGGCTCAGAGTGCTGCCTGTGTGTGTAATGTACACACAGAGCTATTCAATCCCTGGGATTAAAGAGTAGTATGTGCAGCCCTTTTCAAAGTCAGCCCTGTCCACAACCAACTGGATTATCAAATCTTGAGGTGTGTCATCTCTGCTACATTTCCCTCGGGCACACTCTCAATTCCCATCCTCCCCGCTGAGGCACTAGGGAGGACAGGATATTGAGCTTTGAGCATCAGAATAGGAATATATTGCTGGATGCCTTGCAGGCCTGGGAGTCAATAGGGAGAAGTGGCAGCCTCAGAGCTGCAAGATTTCACAATACTTTGAGTGCATTAGCATGCAGTTAACTCTCCCATAACCCCTGTGTATATTATTCCCACAGTCTCTCAAAGAGCTGCGTTCAGGTAACACTTCCTATTATATGAGAGCAAACCCTTTGATCCTCTTTGTCAGCCGGTGATGATCAGCTATAGAGGCTGATGTGTCGGGGGGGTTTGTTTTGGAGAAAAGAGGATGCATGTGGGGCTGAGTGAACTTCATGCTGCCGGGAACTCCAAAGAAAACTATTCATTGCGAGCAACAATCTTCAGAGACACATATGTACAAAACTACGGCTTCCTTTTTATGTGTGACTTAACACCTCAAAGGACCTTCCGACATTATCATTCAGGAGCCTTCTTTCCCCTTCATTCAAGTCCTTGAGAAAAATACCACACTTTATGCAGATAGTCGTGGAGCACAGAATGACATTCACACCTGCTGCCTGCACAGCTCGTTGTCCACTTGTATCCTCTCCACTTCCTTTAGGCTCTCCTGCAGCCGCTGGTTGCTTTGCCTGAGCTCTCGGATGTAGTCGCAGGCTTTGGACAGGATGCCTCCTTTGCTCTGGAGAGACAGAAATGACAGGAAAAAGTTTCAGAGAGACTATTTAAAAAAAAAAAAAGGTGATACAGTTAAGTGAAAGGTCAGACTAGAAGGGAGGTGAGACTTCTTACTGCGCCGGTCTTGGTGCTGTCCATATTGCAGTCGGGGATGATCTTGGAAAGTGTGACAATCCAGTTGTTGATCTTGTCTCTCCGCCGCCTCTCCACTAATTGAAAAAAACAACAAAACAGACATAAAACATCAGCAGCTCTTCCTCATTTATTTGTAATTTTGGAAAAAATCAGAGGTAATTTAGTTTATAGAATCAGCATCTTTCTCCACATCCTGTTTTTTTGGTGGCACCAAACACTGCCCTGCTTTGACAGCTCAACAGCAGCCTCTAGTGGCCACTAATCAACATATGTTGTCATACATTATTCTTAAAATATTCTGAAAGGTCCTTGTGATTTTATTCAAGCAAAATTGCTCCATTTAAGCCTTATAGTGCATTGTGCCGTACTGTCTCGTGAAATCAAAAGCCACAATCACAGTTAATTACCCACCTTCATTATGCTGCGCTCTCCTCCTTTCATCTCGTGGCGTTCGCGGTCCATCCATTTTCCTGCAGACAGACAGGATATAAAATACGCTTTTCACACGCGACAGTATCTCTCATCTTTGACTACTCTACAATCAGGCACAGATCCAAACCCTCAAATTCACCTTATCCTGCGCCTATTAAAAACTATTCATCACTTTTATCTTGGAGCACAAGCACTTGTCATTGAGAGTGTGCACTATTCAAAAAATATAGAGCATCATAAGTTGTCTGGTGCCTTTTGTTATAAATACCGAGCAGACACCCTCAGTCGCCTCGAGTCTGAAATCCTGAGCTCCGTCCAATCTTTACTCTTGGCTGTCCTCATCCCAGGTGTGGCCTGGAGGGAGCTCTCTGCTTTATTATGCTCTACAATTACAACACTGTAGAATCCCAGATGCTGTCTATTTGAGTCTGGACACTCTGCTAATGACACAACTGTCTCGTGTCTCTGTGTCTTCCCTTAGGTATTCTGTTAATTAAGTCTCTGAGACGTGACAGGGGGACTTATCAAACCACCCACCTCGGCATGAGCAGGCCAATAACACACCGCATGTAATTATTAGAAAGGTGGCCTACTCAATATCTCAAACCTGTTTCTGTCTCCCTAATAGAAAAGACAATTAATACCTCACTCAAACTCTTTAATGGAATATTCTCCCGTGAAGAGGAACAGAGTAAATTCTCCAATGAAAATACATTTCTGTGCAACAACATCCTGTAAGGTCATTCTTGTTGCTTGTCTCTCTCGTTTTGACACATCTTTATACTAACACTGAATCCTGGACCCATCAACTCAACTCAACGGCTGGTATCTCTGTTCGAGATAGCCAAACTGCAGTCCCACTTGTATCTCAGTGCATCTTAATGGGATTTCAGCTTCATAATGGATTCAGCCCAACAGTACTCTAAGGCAGAGTGTGAAAAAAGAAGGGGATGACTGTATGAATAACTAAATATACAGGCCTAAAGGTAAAGGAATGTCTTTTTTATAACTTATAAAGGCACGGCACACCTCTTCTTAGTGCTCCTGAGACTAAGTTTTGGAAGGGAAATCAAGGAAATTAGCAGAGCTGAGAGGCATCAACCTCTCCTGAAGTGGTATATTCAAATCATTTGAAGCATAAAGGAAAAAAGGACAAAGTTTGAACGGTTTTTCTATCACTACTTAAATATCTCCCCTAAGCAGCCTTGTACAAAGTGTTAGTTTCTTACAAATTATGATCTGATAGATGGCGTAAACTTCTCTTATTAATCATCTAAGGAAAGTCAATCATTAGTAACCATTAAGTGTTCATGAGCAAACAATTATGTAGAAGAGATAGATTGAAATTACAGCCTTATGCTGCCTTACAAGCTTCCTTCCCCTGAATGTTAAAACCAAGATCTAAAACCTCAAACTGTTTTCAAACTAACTCACAAAAACTAGGCTACATGAGAACTAAACTTAAAAGAACTACGACCGAGGACACTCTCAGAATTATACTATTATAAAAGTGTGGAGAGAGCCGTTCGTTTCCAGATGGAGAACAATGACCCAATTTCTAAGTCCTAATGGAGAAATGCGGCTGCCACAAGCACGACTACCAACAATGGATCAGGGTCAGCACTGGAGAGACGCTACATCTGTGTCTCACACATCAAGAGCCAGGGAATCACCGGGGGCTTATGGGAGGGGAGGGGAGGAAAGGGGAAGGCAGAGAGAGGTTTGTGTGCTTCTTCTCTCTTCTTGTGATCTCATTTGATTAGTTCATTTGCTGTGAAAATGTGTGAGAAAGTGTGTGTGTGTGTGTGTGTGTGGGACAAATGTGGAATCTTTCCTCACCAGTTTAAACCTTCCTGCTGCAGCAGCTCGTTTTCATCTCTGCGGACGGCAGATAGGGGGGCAAGTTTTCATTCATTTCACTCACATGTCAACGATAATATCACTGTTCATTAGTTCACACTCAGATATGACTCTCAGGCTCCTGTCAAACATGGTAAATTATTCACGTAAGAGGAAATAAATAGAAACAAACACATTGTAGATAGACACTCTTGAGAAAAAAAGAATCACATGGAAATGCAGATGTACTCCTCGACAAAGCTCCTTTTTTATTCTTGACTGGGAAGCAGCCGGTTTGTACGCTGAGGATATCAAAGGACATCAAAAACGGCAGAGCTGCTGCTGAATTTAAGGCGGATCTAGAGCTTCCTCGTAATGCTGCTGCTGCCCACGACAAAGGAGTTTACTTTGATAAAGTTCTTGAAAATCAGACACAGTGTTGTTACAAAGAGTGAAAGATGATAAATGAAAGAGAGATAATTAAGAGTGTGGTGTGTTTTTCTGCTGTATGTGTTCTCCTTAAAGTACTGTTTTAATGAGCAGGAATGCCGGAGCTCTGCTGTGTTATTGTGTGTTCAACACCAGATGCTCCTACCTAAACCTTTAATGCTGTCAGTTTCACAAGTTAGAGGTGAAGTAAAGGTCAGCTCTTTAATGTTGGAATGCTAACGTAGGTCAGAGCTTATTCAGTTTTAATTAAAGGGTCATACGTGTGGGTGACCAAACAGACAAATAGCTGTGCTTGTCGAGGAAACATAAACATGCATGACCTTTAAGAAAACACAACCCAGAGCATACAGACCTGAGCATTTCTGATGCTAAATAAACTCAGAATCTGAAATTCTGCTTGCTGAAGCTCTTTTTTTTCTAATGTGAGGCCAGAGCTAGGCTGCTATCATGAGATTAAAGAGGCAGCTCAGTTTGTCTTTGCTCAGGTGATCCTGCTGATTATCTTAATAACCGCAATCACCAGCGTGTGGCTAACAGTTGGAGAGCGCCGGAGATGGATCTCTTTTTGAAGCATGATTATAATGAAGCGTGTTGTGAATTTGAGAGAAAAATAAACAAAGATTTTGAACATGAAAAAAGAAACACTCGTAGTAAACAGATGAGAGGGATAAGACCCCTAGGGCAGAAAAAGTTTAAAGCAGCAATAACTGGAGTGTCACTTAAAGGCCCTGTGAGGACAATCTAGAATCTGTAGTGTTTTTTTAAGAATAAAGACTCAGTTTCCCATGAGCACTTTCAACTGCTGTAGTAAAGACGTGACTCTTGTTAAGGCATACATTTTCTTGGAAGAAGATCAATGAGGAGTCATTCTTACACTAACGTTCATGGTTTGAGACAACTTTTTACAGGATGCAAAGAGACAAGGTAATGTATTCATCTGTAGAAACGCAATGCTTCTAACTCGGTCGATGCTAAATTTTGCCTGCCAATATAGAATTGTTTGAATCAACCCTGAACCCTGAGAAATAACATTTAGAAATATCTCATTTTGGGGCTGATAATCTTGTTTTCAATCATGGATTTTGAACTACGGCTGCAACAACGAATCAATAAAATCGATAAAAATCGATTAGTAAAAGCGTAGACAACGTTTTTCTTTCATGGATGCACTGTGATGCACCATTACTGTATTAGTATGTCTTAAGTTTATTTGTCTTCTTCCTTTTTGTCGGACTATTTAGAGGTTGGTAACTAGCTGAAGGTGCATTCCCGCCACCTACTTGACTGGAGTGTAGATGGGGCAGTATGTGTCACATGTAAACAGATCAGCGTGGCGGAGGAGAAACTGAGCCAGCAGGTGAGGGAATAATGCAAATAATGGCAGCGCAGGAGAAAACCGTTTGTCCAAAAAATCCCAGAGTTTGGGAGTATTTCATGCTGAGATAAAGCACACAGTGTGTTTATTTCAACATTCGCAAAAATGACCTCGCATGGCAGTACGACTGCAATGACCCAGCACTTCATATGCAAGCATGTAGGGCTTATCACTCAGCCGGGGAGCTCAACAGCTTTTATATGTGGTGAAATGCGTGGTATGTCTTTTTGTCTTCTTATTACATCGCCAACCCGTTTTTAAACCTACAAGGAGTTCATTAAACCAACGTTAGCATTAGCATTAGCTGCTACAGATAGTGGTAGGGCAGAGGGGGTGTACTGTTTGGCCTGCACGTGAAAAGATTTTCTTTTTATTTGCCTTTTTGGCCCACTAAGTTCTTAATCTGATGACAAAGCAATGTATTTTCTGTCATTTTGCCCGTGAAAATACATTCATGTCATTTATTACACTTTATAAATGTAGAATCTGGACAGCTTAAACTATGTTCAATATGTTGTTTCTTTGTATATTTCTTTAAGGGCACAACAGTCATTAACTAAAATAACAGCCCACGTTTGGTTTTGCAAATTTTACTATTATGCATTTCATCCTTTTTTTCAATTCATCAATTAATCGCAAATATAATTGTCAGAGTAATCGATTACTAAAATAATTGTTAGTTGCAGCCCTACTATGAACAGGAAAATATATTAAAATGAGACTATGACAAAGTCCTCACAGGGCCTTTAATGGAGTAAACTGAGTCTCTTGGTGGAATCATTGGGATGTCAGCTGTGTCTACATAACAAACCATCAGGAACAACTAGCTGATTCGAATAAACAGGTTTTGGTTGACTTCTCTCTCTGTCTCTCTCTGCAAAGTCTGCCAAACACCACATCCCTGTCTGTTTCCTGACAATCTCACTGTCTCCACACCCTCAGCCTCCTCCTGCATTAGCATTTAGATTTGGGCAAATTCTAATGCTTTGTTCACTGCATATTTGTAGATGTTCATGTAAATGTTCTGCGTATCTCTGGGTTTGCCAGGTGGGGTTTCTTCAAATGAGAGAAGTCTGTGTCAAGCTTGTGGAGATTTGCTCTGCAGCATCACAGCAGAAGACCCTCACTGTCAGACTCATTTCTGTGTTACTATGGTAATAAAGAGTAAAGGCCCTGATGAAAATAGTCTGATTTAAATTATTCAGGTGTAGTTAATTACTGTGAATTGCTGTGGACACTAGACATAAAAAGGGCCACTTCAGAAATCTCAGCAGAATTAACCTTCAAACTTCGAGGGATCTGCATCCCGTCCACAAAACACTAAGAGAGGCTTTTACAAGAAGAAGAGCTGCAGTGTTAAACAACAGCTGACCAGGAGTTTATTTTCAGACAGAGCTGCATCTCAGACTGCAATTTCCCAAACAATAAGTGACAGATCTGATACTCACGCAGGGAAGGGTTGTGTGCGTGGGGCAATGGTTCGCTGTGTGCCTGTCTGAATGACATCCTGGGGCGTCATCATCACATAAAACTGACCTGTGGAAGACATGGAAGTCATCAGTTAGAAAGAAGAAATGAAGGAGGGCACCATGTCATGACAGATGAGCTTTGCTGCTGCTGTAATGAAACATTTCACAACAAACAGAAGTGTAAAAAGGAATCTCGTCAGACCTCAAATCCACACGAGCCAAAAAAAAAAAAAAAAAAGTGTTTACACCGCGGGATGCCTGCTCAAGTGCAATCAACACAGAGGCAGCAAACCTGACAGGACTCCCTTTCCCCAGCTCCTGAGACATTCCCCAAAAACTGAAAATACTTCCTCTAAATTTCTGAGAGAAGAGCTCTGTTGTAAGGCAGACAGCACCTCAAGGTCTGAGAAATAAAAACAACTCCTCTTGGTCCTGTGGGTCAGAGGAAGGCCAAACAACATGAAAATCTTACCATCAGATTTCTCTACCACTATAAAAAGAAGACACTGAAAATGAAGGTCTCCTCACACAAAGCTATCCACAGTAACTCTGAAATTTAGATGTAACACTTCAGAGAAACAGTTTCATGATCCAAAATTGTGAGTAGGATTTTATCTATTTGGTTCTGGACCCCAAAATCTGATTAAACATTTTTAAAGAGTGACTCCTGATCCACTGCTTTTTTGCATTTTCTCTTCAATTACTTTTTAAGCCTTTTGCTAAAAACCAATGTCATTTTGTTACAAGTTCACTTGCAACATGAAACATTACAGTCTTGAATTTACACTAGGACTGAACAATTAATCAAATTTAAACTGACATTGCAATGTAATAGAATGTAATTTTCAAATTGCAAAGGCTGCAATTTAAAAAAAAGAAGAAAGAATTTTAAACTGCATTTACTTTATTTTGTGTTTTGTTACTGGTGAGCAATCAGTAACGTTTTAATACAATCAATATTTATATTTATGTTCTCACAGTGTTTCTTTTTCATTTTATAAAAAGTGTATTCCACATGTTGACATTTTCAGCAGTTGAGCTTGAGATATGGTCTTTACATTTCTGCACTTTTTTCATTGTGAGATTCACAGACAAGAGGATTCATATTTATTCTTATATCATTGTTTATTCCAGGCCTGTTGTTCTGCAGTGCTTTGTTACTTACTCTGATATTATTTAAGGTAATTAATGATAGTTTTATTACATGCCTACAAGGCTTGAGGTTGAATCAATCAGTCAATATTCTGCTGTGTATTGTAATAGTTAAATCAAGACATGCTGTCCGCATCAATTCATGCTTCAATTCATCTAATTCCATTATAACATACAGGCCTGGCACAAAAGAAGGAATTGTTTTTATCTTGGCAGAATCCTTTGTTGTGTTGGTCATACTATATGCATGTGTGCAATGAATAATGTAGAAGATAAACACCCCCCAAAAAAATTCACATGCTAAATCATAATCGCAATATTGGACAAAAAAATTGCAATTAGATTATTTCCCAAAATCGTTCAGCCCCAATTCATGCTGACATAAAATCTAAAAGAATGGACTTGGCCTGGTGGCTTAGTCCCAGTTTCCTGCCTTGCCCTCTCTAAATAGAATATAAAAGCACAAAAATTGTAACTTCAAAAATTTCAAGTGGATATAGGTCCAGATATAGTTTCCTCTTTTTTTCTTACATACACCAAAGACTTTTTCAAGAGTATAAACCTTTGCAAATAAATCAAAACCAATAATAATGCAAAGTTCTCTGCCAAAGCCCAGCGCTCTTTGCTCCACTTCCCTCCACCTCGGTAAGAACTCTCCACCACCTACAACCAACAGTGCGCTCCTCTTGCGAGTATGTCATGGCTGCTTAAACTCCCCCAGGCTCACAGAGGAGACAGACAGCAGAGCTCTTCTTCCTCTACAGTCCCAACTTAGCGACACCTCATGGTCGTCTACGACGTCTGTAACGTCAATAGACACCCCAGAAATAGAGAGACAAGCAACAAAAAAAAACCAACTTCCTGTGTTTTTGGACTCGTGTGGTTAGTAAGTGAGGTGTGTCAAATGACACTGCTTGATAGGCCTCGGGGCATCTGACTGCTTCTTGATGTGTCATGTGATGAGAGATTAACACACAATGCTCAGGGAAGGAGAGCACAAGAGACACACACATACACACGCAGAAACAGACAGATGTGGGGTGTTAGGATGTGCTGCATCAGCCTGACAAACAAAGTGTCAGTAATGGATGGAATATATTAAAAAGTACTTCAGGGGAGCTTCTCGGAAACCCTCAAGCAGCTACCTAACTTAATAAAACACACACACACACACACACACACAATGATGTGTTACTGCCCCTCCACACTGTTTTGAACTGAAAAGTTAATGGTTTATGCTGCAGAATCTGCCTTCAGAAAGCTTAAAAGCAGGGCAGATTGTATACCGTTATAAAGTGCCGCGTGCAGGGTGAAATTTTCTCAGTGTTACAGCCTCAAGTATTTATAAAAAAATGTTTTGCTACATTTGTTTTTTAACCTGACCTTGCCATGTGTGCTTTAAGAAGTGCATCCTTCAAATCAGCCTCATCCAATCCACTCCTCACTTTAGAGGAAACTTTTTTTTGATACATATCTGTTTTTTTTATTTAAGCAAGAGCTTAACACTCTTTAGTTTAAGCCTCTTAAATGTGAGCATATGCTGCTCTCTCCTTATGTAACAGTATGTTGAATATCTTCAGCTTCTCATATGTTGCCTGCTTAAAATATGAATCCAGGAAACCACCTTGGCTCTAAAAAGTTGCTGAGTATACTCTGTGACAGTTTCACAATAGCTAATTTAATCTAAAATTGAGTTCTTCCATCACCTGCTCAGAGAATTTTCTTCTTACCTGAACTTTTCTGCAATTCCAAGGTCTATTTTGGATGTATAAATCACTGTGTCAGCAGTTCCTCGCATTACAGATATGGAACTTTGATCTCTCGCTATTCTTGAGTATTGCTCTTAAAAAATTGGTTGGAGGTAAAGCTGTAAATGTGTCCGTTATGTCTGCATTAAGCCTTAGCTTGAGGCAGGTGTCAAGACTCTTAGCCCTAGCATTGTATGCTGTAAATGGAGACTTATGGCTTACAGGTCTCTGTTAAAAATAATAATAAAAAAATAACAAGGTCTTCAGTTGTAGATACAGGTCTCATTCGGGGTTATTATCATTCCTATCTGGGTCTGAAGTGCTGCAAAAATCCCAAAATGTACAATTTCTAACGAGTCCCTTCCCACCACTTTTTAAGCACTTACACTCTTCTTCTAAAAATCATCAGAGAATGCTGTTTGTCTGAAAACTAGCTGCCAGTTTGAGGGGTGGATTATCAGTTTGCCAGAACAGGCAGATGCTGGTTAAGTAAAACAGAGCCAGAGAGCCACTTCCCGCTCCCCAGGTCAACAAAGCTCTGACCGCAATCACTAACAGGCCCACAGAGTCCACGAGTCTCCTCTGGATCACCACCATGTAACCACAAGGACAGTTAGCACAGACACATGAGGCCATATGGCAGTAAAGAGGAAGAGACACAGAGTGGGTGGACATGTGACATGAAGCAAACGGTAAATATGATCAATGTGACAGATTTTATTTTGGCAGCCGATAATATGCGACTTGTGTCATTTCAAAACTGTCAAGAGGAAATATTTTAATCAGTGAAAGAGAACAAGTGGACAAATATGCAAAATAAATGACTGCTTTAACGTATGTTTCTTTTCAAGATGAAAACTGACAGTCTCCTTTCCTAGATTAGCCAAAACTGCAGGATCCCAGAACATTTGCAACATAAAGGGACTGTTGTTCTCTTATTACTGTCCTGTACCAACACTCCTGCTTGTCATTGAAAATAATGGCTAAATTAGCCTCACAGCCCTGTTGCAAGCTTCAACCCAAATCAAGTGTGAGAACTGACTCACCCCCTGCCTGTGTGAATGTGGGGTCTGCGGCCGCCTGCACAGACACAGTCCCATCGCTCACTGCAGTTGCGGGGAAGTAAGCGAAGCGGGTCTCCCCTCCCACCGCCTCTCCTGCTGGGCTTCCTCCATTACTAAAGGGGTTTTGGATCACAGCCTGTGACAGATAAGAGAGAGGAAGAGAGACGGGGGAAAGGCTTGAACAGGTAGCAATGGAGCAGTCGCAGCAGGTAAACGCACACCTCAGTCTCTGTCAGACTCGATACTGGTATCCCCCATAGACCCCCGAGTAAGACTTGGTGCAGTTTGACAGCAGGGATAAAAACGGGGGGAAAGGAAGAGGCAGGGATCTTGTTAGCAGAGATAAAAGCAAGGTCAGTCTTGCAGCATTCTGCAAATAAAAACTAATTTGGTTGTTTGAGTGGTAATAAACCGAGTTTTTCCAAATATAAAAACCTGTGGAGTTTTTCTGCAGCAATATTGAAGCTGCATCTTTAACACTTTGAGAGGCTCAATTTTTTATAGACATCGTGCACAGGCACACACTTCACTGATTCGAATGCTGGTTCTAAAGCAGTGCTTAGGACTCTAGTCATAAAAACAAATGAGAAGTTAACCACAAATTATAGTCGTATGACTCCAACACATTTTTAATTGACTGCTTACAGGTCACTCTGTGTCTACAGAAACAATACGTGTGAGCTGCTTCTAGTTTGTTGAGACACCCTGCTGGAAGAGTAAAAGCTGAAACCTTGTCTTTAAAGACAATGGAAATTCTGTATCACAAATTCAGTGGTATCTCTTAAAACGATAAAAAGGAAAAATATTTTAGTACCTGAGCCACAGCCTGAGGAGCCCCTGTAAAGGCGGCTGTAGAGACAACACTCACTGCTCCTCCTCCATCGTCTCTTGTTTCAAGCTGCTGGTCAGTCACCTGAACAACACGATACGTAACCTGGAGGAAAGCACAGGTAAAAGATAGAATGAAATAATTACAAAAAAACTGAGAAACTTTTTGTTCAGTCAATATAACTGGTGTGATAAACCATAAAAACAAACAAAGCTTTACCTGGCTGGATGACTTGTTTATCATATCTACAGCTTCTATCCAGCTAAGCCTCAAGTGTCTGGTGCTGCAGTCCTAATCTCAGTAGCACATTGATTTCACTTAAGGCACATTCTGAAGCGTAAGCATATGCACTTGATTCAATTTTAAAAACAAGTCAAGAAAATGAGCCTGTTTGTTCCAAGAATCAGCATTTATATTCCTCCATCATGTGACTCTCCGCCTGACTGACATGTGACAGCAGCCCCATGCCAATCCCAGGCCAGACTGTAATCACATGATCCCTCACGCTGGTCTTGTTTACAGCCAAATGAGCCACATGGATCACCGGTTTAATTCCCTCCAGCGCAAATTATCCAAATACAGAGAAATTAACTAGAAAAACTTCTTTCCACTTTTTTTTCCTTCACTGTTCTATTGTCCACAGTTGAAGTGAATTAACTTGATTAGGGGATGGCGAGGAGACACTCTTGAAAAAGGTCACCAGTCAATCATGGGACTAGAAAAAGAAAAACACACATTCGAACCTTCAGGCAATTAAGAGCCCGCCATCCTCCTGACTTCTCTTTGGAAAAGGGAGGGAGCCAAAACAGCCAGAGAAGACACATGATAACACTAACAGATAACGCAACTTGAAATCAGGAAGTGTCTCGTGAGGTTTTTTTTTTTTTGTTCAAACTGAGGTGTCAGTGATACCAGGAAAAGAAAAAAATATCACCTCTGAATGTTAATAAATTCATGTATTAAGACATTTTGTTTGAGAAAAAATCATTCCCACTTTGTAGCAATTTTTCATTTATGAGAGCGAATCTTTGTCAGTGTATTTAGTTACATACCTGACCACCTTCAGTGCGGAACTGGTATTGTATGTTATGGTCTCCGAATGCAGCAGCCTGCTGAACACTGGCTATGGTCACAGCTGCCTGCTCCTCACCTGTTCCGTCTTTGGGGGGAAAAAACAATTAGGAACAGCTGTTAGAAACAAAATTCTTCAGCAGAAAATAATTGCATACCCTTATAGGCCAGGGATGTACAAAAATCTGCATTATATCAGCATTGGAAGATAACAGCTTATAAAATAAATGTTGATAAGTGTAAACTTCTCCTGATATCCAATGCTGGTAAGGTTCTGCACTAGTTATGCACACAAATTAGCAGCTTACTCACACCATCTGTGCACATCAGCTGTGTCAAAATATTTGAAAATGTCTGTGAAGAGCACGGTTATAATAGTTAACTAAAATGAAACTAAAAACGAAAACTAAAATTTAAAATACATTGCAGTTAACTCAAACTAATAAAAACTAGAAAAGAAAACAAAAACGATAAGTAAACTAAAACTGTATCTTGTGTTCAGAAAACTAACTGAAACTAACTTAAATGATAGACAAAATTCCCTCAGTTACAGTTTTTGACAATATTGATGGCCTTTAGGATTTAAATTAATCCCATATTCCCAACCAACTTTAGACAGTTTTCGGCAGTTGTCAGTGCCGTACGGCACCATAATAGTGGCGTATAGGGACGAGCTTGTTTACTGCACTGACTGGCTGTGCGCTGTGCGCTGTGCTGCGACCAAACGTAGTGGAGCAATGAATCAGAGCATCTGTAATAGTTTAATTGTTACAGAGTCCAAGTTTTTATTGTATTTGAGTCTACCTTTATTGTTACAGAGTCCAAGTTTTTATTTATTGAAACTCATATTATATTGTTTTTTTTGGTAATTTATGTTTAAATTATTTTTATGTAATTTATGTCAACATTATTTTATATAATTTCTGCTTATGTTTTTTTTACTAAGTTTATAATTTTTTCATGTGTTTGAGGCAGCAGCCAACATTTCGGTATCAGCATTGACTGAGCAGTGAGCACTATGTTGGACTTGAAAATAAACAGTATGACAAAATATTTACTCTGACCTTTTTGAATCCTGCACCTGGTTAATAAGGTATGAAAAAACTAAAACTAAACTAAAACTAAGCCTTGTTGCAAAAGTCAAAACTAAATAAAAACTAGAATGCCTGCTTTAAAACTAATTATAACTAAACTGTAATGGAAAATAAAATGTCAAAACTAACTAAAACTAAACTATAATGACAAATCCAAAACTATTATAACCTTGGTGAAGAGTAGGTGATGTGAGGAGGAGCAAAACCAATCCTCCCTTGACACTACAAATTTACTTGTGCATCTTTGGTGTCATCGTGAAGCACCAACACTTAAGTAAGAAATAAAAGGCAACAGTGCCAGGAGCAATTTCCTTCACTTGACGATGAAATACAAGTGCAACTGGTCACAGTTTAGAGCTTATTGAGGGAATCACTGAATTCATCACTCTTGGCAATCAGGACAGCCTTTTCAGTTAGGTTGTAGATGTCGTTTTTCACAGGGTAATGTTATTTGATTTTATCAGTATCAGTTAAGGCCAAAAGCAGGCTGGAAATATCAGCTTATCAGATACTGGCAAAAATCCAATACAGTGAATCTGTAATGCAAATCACAATACATTATAAAGTCAATTTACCTGTGACAATAATACACAACATATACATAACTACTGAGGAGTTCCCTGGGAATGTAAATGAGGCTTGATGTAAACATTTTACCTTCAGATGTCTGGACAACTTCTTCTTGCTTCTCTTGGCTGCAAACCAAACATACAAATGATCAATATAAACTACGCAAAGCTTCAACTGAATAAAACTAACTAAATCCATAAACCTCGACTCTGTTTAGGCTGGTGGGAAACGTATTTGATAAGAAAATAGCTGTTGAGGTGTCACAAAAAGTTGCAACCGTCTTTGTGTTACCTACGGTTCTGACAACACTGTCATTTGTTTTTAAAGCTAGCAGCGGCTAACGTAGCTTTCCGCTGTCATTAGCTATTTATTATCACTTTTTCCACAACTATACATTGTAAAATTGTATTATTAATACTCCGACATCCTGTTGCAAAGTCGCCCACCTCTCTTGCCAAGTTTATCATAATGTTGTTTAAATTTGTTTTTTATAAGTTATTTTAGGTCGGGCCTTGTTGCGCGTCGTAAACGAGCTATCTGGTTTAGCATGTTGTTGTTAGCATGTCCCAGTTAGCCATTTTGACCGACTCTGTTACCTTGCGTTGTCCAGACTCTGTTCAAGCATATCCATCAGTGTTAGAATAAAAAGTGATATTCGGTGTCACAGGCTGAGATGGAAGTGCTGATCACGGGAACAAACACTCGGGTCATGTGAGAGAGACAGCCCAGGACACGTGAGGTACGGCTCGGTGTCGGAGTTAAAATGGAGGCCGCCGCTGCTGCTGCCGTTAGGTGATCCGAGGTGACTCTGCTCCATCAGCTGCTGTGCGCCCGGAGGAGGATTCCTGCTCACTGAAGACCACCAGGGTCAACGGGATCAAAACAACTGCTTTTATCCCTGAGACCACAATACCGAGGAACATTACCGGGCGAATTCGTGGATACAATGATGGTCTGAGCTGAAAAGGGGAAGCACAGAAACAATCTCAACGAAGCATTCGATTTTAAGACATAAATGAAATCCACTGTAAAGTGTCCTCGGGGTATCATTCATGTTCACTGACTTTATAAAATGTGGCTTAATGGTCTGACTCAGAATAAAAAGAGTATTGTATGAAACGTTGATAGGCTGTGGTACATTAACATTATTTTTCCCCAAGAAAATGCAGACTCAAGGTACATATAGGTTGTCTGCTCCTGCATCAAACACGAACGCTTACAAATGTCTCATTTGGTTATTGAAAGCACCCATAAGAATATTTCAACTGATTATGAAACACACTACAATTGATAGAAGTATCGCCAACACCCCACAAGGCTATCAGAGAGGAGAGGGGTTACTTGTTAGATATTATTTACTTAATGTCAATGAAGCGCAGATTGCATTTAACTGCAAAGCAATGGTACCAAATATAGATATACACAAAATGCGATTAAAAAAAAGAGAGAGAATAAAAATTTTGCTTCTAGTATTATATTTTATTTTGTCCATGTCCCTTGTTGTCTGGTGTTAGAGTAGATTCACACATTGCTACACTGGCACTTCTAAAAAAAATCCTAAAGATTCACTGTTGTTCATTGAACAACGTTTTTATTTACTTTTACTTTTATTATCTTTTACTTGATTTTTTAGGAAAACACAATTCCTGCTTTATATGCATAAAAATGAATATGATCTGATATCAGTTTTACTTTTTGAAGGCTAAAATTGATAATAATAATAACAATAATTATTTTTATTTTCTAAATAGGTAGTCCCTTTTGGAAATGGTGGTAAACCTCAAAGGGTGCACACCAAAGAGGAAGTTTATAACAAACAAAATCAGGTTTCTTGACCCTGAAATCTTCAAAGCTTCCTATCTGGCTTCTTTTGAATTTTAACTCTTTTTTTTACAAATACAAAATGAGAAGAGTAAAAATGAGAAATATGAATTGAAAGCATAGAAAGATGACAAATTCGGGGAAAATATAGTATATAAAAAACGGAGCGAATTCAGAGATAAAAACAAAAAGAACATCAATCATATGTGTTCAACTTTGTTTTTACGCTGGATGTTAAGAGACTTTAGGTGACCTGAACAGATTTATGTCATCATGAACTTTCCCCTACTCCAGGCGGAACTGTTCTTCTGCAGTGTGTGTTTTTATCTGGTTTATCGGGAGCACCACATTATACTAAGGCAATTGTTACGTTGGACATTCTAGCGAATATACAGCCATGAATTACCAACCGTAGGTCTTAAAGGATGTTGACTGATTCACGCTCAAGCTCGTATTATCTTCATTTCTTTCCCCTCAGTTTTTGAACGGCTGAAATAACCACACCGGCTAAGCATACGATGAATTTAGCAACCACCAAAACCTGGGTACAGCCAATCAGAGCTAGGAGCGTTTATTTTCGTAAGCTTATGATTGGCTGTGACTGTGGGCGGTCCCCTTTCGGAGTCACTGTAAAATAATTCCGACCTCTCCTCCTTGGGTGAAGGTTCATTGCGGTGACTCTTTCACGTTAGCTGTCTGCCACTGTGGAGTAAAACGTCCCAGCCACGATGTCTGGCCGTGTTCTCGTTGGAGTTAAACGTGTCATTGACTATGCTGTCAAGGTAATAATGTCCTACTTTTGCTTGATTTTACATCTTCATTATAGTAAAGATTATTTTCTGTTCTTTCTTCACTTGACTTTCTGTGTTTTCTGCTAACTCACGTTAGCCTGCTGAAGCCAGCTGGCAGTGTCCAGGTAGCAAAGAAGCAGAAACTTGTTAACAGTTTATGCGTTTGACAAACATGAGTACAGCCTCAAGCAAAACTCGTATGTCCGGATGCAACGAAATAGCGCATTTAAATAGCTGTAAGCAACAATGCAATGTACACTTCGGCTGCTGGTCCGTTTTCAAGTTGTGTAACCTGGTGTCTGCCTCAACAATTGGTGACTCCTCTTAACTGTAAGCCCTAGGGGGTTTCAAACTCTCTAATACATGCCTGTAATACATAGTTACAGTCACCTGGTACGGTTTCCCCAAGAAGGCGCAAAACCAAAATCAATACCTTTTTGCAGCTGTTTCATGTAACAGCAAGAATACTCCTGTTCCAGCTGCCCGCAGCAGGATCTGTACAGGTTCAATTGTACCAAATTTTCTTTGGTCGTCTTATGTTTAGTCTTCTAAGATCATCATCCCACCCGTAATGTTTAATACATTGTATGTTTTGAAAGATACAAATACGCAGATTGTGGTTAATTTGCCGATTTGGTCATTAAAAGACAAGAATTCTAAACTGTGGGTTAGCGATCAGAAGTTATACCATACAAGTGGGAATCACAGGGTACCATGCAATATGATACTTGTTACTCTATACTCAGCCCAAGAAAACAATAGTATTAAGATATACTTGTCTGGGATATTTGCAAGTTATTCATATAACCTTATAGCAACATTGGGATGACTGTACAATAATTTAGGATCAATGCCACAGTGAGAATCGTGAAGTTAAGCATTGAGTCTGAGGGAAATCCTGTTGTAGTGCCATACATCAGCACATTTATAATGTTTTGTTTTCGATTGCATTTGCATCAAATAAATCTGAATGATTAGATGTTAGAGTGACCCTTACATTGGCAGAAGTGGATCTCTTCAATCATATACTCTTAAGTTTGTTTAAGAGAAATCTTGAACCTATAAAACTGACAAAAAATATCCACAAGTTAGGCTGATGGCCACATTAGGGAAGACTGGGGAAACTGGCACAGCGCTCTGACCTCAATAACACATATATTTCTGGAATATGATAGATTTTGGGCTCCGAGCCAGGCTTTATTTTCATCCCAAATTAGTACACTCTTGATGCTATGATAAAAGTCTGTCTGACTTCCTTTTTGAGTTCTTGTGTCTGATAGTTTGTCATTGCATCCAGGTGGTATGGATTGTTTTTCATCTGGCATCCCTGTAGTGACTCTCTTCCGTTGCCTCCTTCCTCCTCAGATTCGTGTGAAGCCGGACAACAGCAATGTGGTGACGGATGGAGTCAAGCACTCGATGAACCCCTTCTGTGAGATCGCAGTTGAAGAGGCGGTCAAGCTGAAGGAGAAGAAGTTAATTAAGGAGGTTGTGGCTGTCAGCTGTGGACCTCAGCAAGCTCAGGTGGGTGAGATGGGGCTAGACTCTGCATCCCAGTCTTTTTAATCAATGTCCTCCTGAAATACAGTTAAGTCTGGCAGGAGGCCTACTTTCTGATGAGCTCTTTCCAGGGGATTTGAATCTTCTCGCTGTCACTTTTGCTTGGACTTCAGCTTCATCTTGATTAGTTTTTTAGGGAAATGCTGCCAGGGTGTTGAATTAGTGTTGATATTGGGGCACAAATATTGACCATTATTAAATATAACTCATGGGACCTGGCTTGATCAGACATTGATGTTGGATAAAATTTTTGTGATTATATAATGAGGTAATATTAATGATATGTTGACTACATTGCTGTTACTGTTCTCCAGGATTTGAGAACAAATTGTGATCAGGACTTAGTTTTTCTTTCCCTGCCAGCTATTTGAGCGTTATCTTTCCCTCATTTAGGAGACCATCCGCACTGCCCTTGCCATGGGAGCAGATCGTGGCATCCATGTGCAAGTTACTGGGAAAGACTATGACACTTTGGGACCTCTGCAGGTTTCCAAAATCATGGCTGCTTTGGCTAAAAAAGAAGACGCTCAGCTTGTCATACTTGGCAAACAGGTAAAATTGACTGAAAGAGGAGATTTAGTTCACCCTCTCTCTTATTTAAAGTCAGATCATATTCCCTCCAAGTCTGATTTGTGGTTCAGATTCTCTTTCTATAACTTTGTGTTGCTTTTATAGGCCATTGATGATGACTGCAACCAGACAGGTCAGATGACAGCAGCCTTATTGGACTGGCCTCAGGTGAGCTCTATCTGTAATTCTGTAGTTCTGTAATTCTTAACAGTATTCTACCAGCCTGATCCAAAATAAAGAACATCCGGCTGTTGCTGTAAAGTGGATTCATTTGAATTAATTTGGTAGTGTCAGAAAAGTGACGTAGCAGCCCTGGTATCAGGCTGTGCTCCTGTCCTGGCAGCCTTATCAAAGTCAGCAGAGACCAGTTGAGGTCAGTGAGAGCTGCAGTGTTTCTGCACACAGGAGGAAAGCAGGGCAAAGGCTGCCCAGACAAGGGAAGCTCCTCTGGCTGGCCAACAGATGGAGCTCTTTAAAAAATCTGCTACGTCACAGTGAAAGAGATTGGACTGTCTGAAGCATATATTAAGCATTAAATCCAGACATTAAACCACCTGATTTCCATGTTTTTTTTTACTGAATTATCATGCTTACAATTACCACAGCCTGTCTTAGTTATGTCATTATAAAGGCTCTGCAGAGAATTTCAATGCTGTTACACAACCCAACCAGCAGGTAGAGCAAGTAGACAGTTTCATGACCTCAGATTACCCCACACCATCCTGCTCTATACACTGTGTGGAGTGAGGAATTATAATGTGTGAAACACTCTCTTCCCTTTCTAGGTTTAAAAATAGATCTTTATGTTGTCCCATTTTGTAGTTTGGTGATTTTGTGTTCTGTTTATGTTTCAGGGAACCTTTGCATCAGAAGTGGCATTAGAAGGAGACAAAGTTAAAGTGGTGAGAGAAATAGACGGTGGCCTGGAAACTATTAAGATCAGCACACCTGCAGTGATTACAGCAGACCTTCGACTCAATACCCCCAGATATGCCACCCTGCCTAATATTATGGTAGGTATCAGGAAGAAACAAGAATGACTCCTTTTTTATTAAGAACCTTTAAGAGGATCTACATAAATATTAGATTTAATATGCACCATTTTCACTTAGTGTTGGCTGAGCTACTTTGTTAAACAAGGCACTATCCCCACTGACAGTTCAGATACTATACTCTTGTTTTGTGTTGTCCTGCTTTCAGAAAGCCAAGAAGAAGAAGATCGCTAACATGAAGCCTGCAGACTTAGGGGTGGACCTCACATCACGAGTGGAGGTGTTGAGAGTGGACGAGCCTCCACAGAGACTGGCAGGAGTGAAGGTGGAGACAGTGGACGACCTGGTGGGCAAACTGAAAGATGCAGGGAGAGTATAGAGGCTTCAAGAGCTTACACAGGGAGTGCAGACTGAGCAGTGGGGTGAGTATCGTGTTTCTACCAATGAGCCTGATCACTGATCACAACTAAGAACAGATCTAACGTAATCTATATTTTCAATAAAGTGATACTCCGGGATGGCACAAGTTGGGTCCTATTGTAAGGTTTAGGGCAGAATTTACCCCTACAGTAGTGTTTTTGTGCAGCAGAAGCCCAGGGCGCTCGCACCAAAGACCCCCTCCCTGCTCCTCTGCCGGTTTCCTCTGCACTCAGACGGGGCCATATTTTACTTGACCAAAAACACAAATAAACAGACTCCCACCAAAAAAGTCTGATATCAGTCTGCATTCACGCTTTATTTAGAGAACTTCCAGTGAGCTACTTTCACACAAAAAACCAGAATCAGAATCAGAATCAGAATCACCTTTATTGGCCAAGTATTTTCAAGACTACAAGGAACTTGACTCCGGTTTAAACTGCACTCTCTCAGTACAAACGTGGATAGAATTACAAGAGTAGAAAAAAATAGAGTTTAAGTAGTAGGAAAGAATAATAATTATTACAATATTAAATAAAGAACTCTGCACAGAGTAAATACAAAATATATACACAATTTAAGTTAGGAAAATAGTGCACTGAATAAATGTCATAAAAATATGTGCAATTTGTAACAGGGAATGGAAGATGAATGTGCAATAGAAACAGAAACAGACAGACTGTGGCTGTACATGAGGTATGTGAGTTGTTTTATGTTAGGGTTAACTGTTCATCAGAGTGACGGCCTGGGGGAAGAAACTGTTCCTGTGTCTGGACGTCTTGACGCACATCCCTAAATAAAGCTCAAGTTCTCAACGTGTTTCTTCGTCCTGGCAGACTACCTGCATTTGTTTAGATCTGGCACGCCGCGCGCGCTGACTGATACACTAAGCAGCGAGCGTCTCATAGCCAGCTGTGGCTCTGCAGCGGAGGTAGTGCCGTTTTACAACACGATGAGAACTAGAGCCTTGTTTAGCAGTGTTTAGTGTGAAAGTAACGCGCTGTAAATTCTCTAAATAAAGCGTGAATGCAGACCGATATCAGATTTTTTCGGTGGGAGTCCGTTTATTTGTGTTTTTGGTCAAGTAAAAATTGGTCCCGTCTGAGTGCAGAGGAAACCGGCTGACGAGCAGGGAGGGGGTGTTTGGTGCGAGCACCCTGGGCTTCTGCTGCACAAAAACACTGCTATAGGGGTAATTTCTGCCCTAAACCTTGTGATAGGACCCAACTTGTTCCATCCTGGAGTATCACTTTAAACCAGTTGATCTATTATGTCAAGAAATACATTTTTAGGAGAGGATGCGTTGTGTTTACCAAATGATAAACTCTTTATTGTATATGAATAGGCACTTGGTGAAGTTTTCACAGAAGGTTTTTTAAGAAAAGTGGCTTTAAGTATTAAACCATACATGTTGTTGGATCTTGATGATGTGATACATTCCAGGCTGAGATTTTCCTGCAGCAAAGAAATGTCTTATCATGAGAGATAGAACTGCTACTGATAAATTTTACTGAATATTAATATGGTGATATCCTTTTTATCTCTGCCTCTTCATTGTGGGGAAAAAACTAATTAATTGCATTGACAAAGAGTATTGTGTGTCTTCTGAGCATGAAAGCAAAACTAATTAAAGATTTTAATTGCTGCTCTTGTCTTGAATTACATATCATACGTTCCTTTCTCTCTCTGCAGGACTCACTAATGAATATCTTGACTGTTTTACATAAGCACACCCTGGGGACTAGCTTATGTACTGGTGTGATCCCTCTGTTTGAGACTGTGGCTCCTGGGGATGTGCAGGAGGTACGAAAGAGGAGTACTGAAACACACTAAACTTCAGCAGACCCAGACAAACTCAAAGGATCATGTCATGTTCTATGTGCATTTTAATCTATAAGGTTTTTCACCTGTTTGATGAGCCACGAATCTAGATAACTTCAGCTTTCTGTATGCAGTAACTGAAGCCCAGAAACTTCCTAGTATTCATTCTTCTGTCTGTATTGCAGTGTACATTAGAGCCATCAGAACGGTGCATTCACTGACAGTTACAGCTGTTTAATCTTGTATATCTGTTGTCACACATGTTAAGAGGTGCAGGTTTTGTAAAGATATGTAAATATGGACCCAAACATGATGAGATGATTATGTTCTTCAAGATTAGAGTTAAATCTACTGAAAATTTGTATAGTTTGTGTAACTGGGTTTCAGTTCTGCCTACAGAGTTCAACCCCACTGTAAACGAGAAGGTGATCATTTATCAAAATGAACCATAAGCGCCTCAGTTCACTGTTGATTGTACAGAACTTTACAATGACAATAAAGCAGCCAGTCTTTTTCATATCTAAACACACCGTGACTGTTGTTTTGTGTGACAGTTTTAGAGAGGTTTAAATCAGCCATATTTCAAAGTTTGTTTACTGCTGTTAGTGTCAAATGGTGCTGTGCTGTAAAAAGAAGTGTTTTACATTAGGATGACATATATTAACATTTGTAAATCAGCAACTTTCAAAATGTCACCTACTCCGCCTGTGTTACAACCGTAAAGATAAATAAATACACCCTCTATTTATGTGGCACCATTATATAGTGGCACTTCTTTATTTACAGACGTGTTCAATACAGCAAATCCAATCCAATTTTCAACATGATAAAACTGTATTTATTAAACCCCCTTTTTTTCAACTGCAAGGGTTTCTAACTATGTTTCAAAGAGAGCCACATTTAATTTGTGGAAATGACTTTGTGCTCATACTGACATTTGTTTTACTCTTGAGGTGACATACTAATGCTCAGTTTGTTTACTATTCATTCTAATGATTTATCAGTCACTGTGGTCAAACATACTTGTGTCATCATTACAGACTTCTGAAATCAAACCTCACCTGTTCCGCTATAATCTCTTGATACCAGATGATAAGTGGTCAGTCTTCTGCAAGTTTTTTTTTTTTTTTTTTTTGACAAACTGTAAATAACAAACTCTAGAATGGGAATAAAGACAAACATTCTTCAAGACATTTAAAGGCACTTTAAACTCACATGGCAACAATTGTTGGTACATTCATATAAGGACACAACTCCACGAAACATTCAGATACCAACAATCTCTTCATGTTCTCATACAGTGACTTCACTTGCTGGTTTGTACAATGACACTAAATTACTCCAAAGTTCATTTTCGAAAAAAAAAAAAAAAATTATATATATATATATATATATATATATATATATATATATATATATATATATATATATATATATATATATATATATATATATATATGTGTGTATATATATATATATATATATATATATATATATATATATATATATATATATATATATATATATGGCCAAAAAATCAGATGCAATAGAGCAAGAAAACAAAAACATTTACCTTATTGTTCCAGGTTAGTCACTGACAAGAAAATTTCTTTAGCAGGAATTTATATAGACAAGAATAAGAAGAATTTGATCTTCTTTTAATCTTAATTTTAATACATAGACTGTTATTCGTTCTTTGTTTTATGATTCCTCCAGCTTTGAAACTTCTTTTTTTCTGACATTAAACACTCTCAAATGACAAGTTTCTTGACAGAAAACATGCGGGTGTGCTGACTAGATCACGTTGCTGCCTGCTTCCCCAAAACATCCAGTGACTTTAATTTTATCCAAATCAAATAATACTAATAAAAAAAGAAAACAGAAAAAAAAAACATGTTAGCGTATGCATTTAAATCATCTACCAGGAACCGAAACAGCTCATATTCAAAGTAGAATGTTAAACTAACCAGCGTCTCACGAAATATAAAGCAGGTACTGTTATGTGAAATAAGATGAGGGGCGCGGCGTCACGTGCAAGCACAGGTAAGCTGCTCGCGCCCTGCTGACAGATCGAGCTCGAGACCGAATTGGACAAGAAGCAGGCAGCACTGTGTCCCGTTCACGTGGAAAACATTTTCCTGGATTTGCTTTTTTATTTTTGGGGAAAGAAAATACCTTAGACGCCTGGAAAGTCGTGAATTCAGCGTCTGGATTGTAAAATGATGGAGGTGGACAAAACTCTGGGATTATTCGGAGGTTTTCTGTACATTTTGCTGAGCTGTACGTTTCAAGGTAAGAAGGCTTAACCTTAACCAAAAAAAAAAACTAAGAGTAAAGGTATCTTATTTTTAATATTTTTTAAATTATTTTCTTTTTTTTTTAGAGATACCATACATTTTAAAAATAAATTCCTGATAGCCTTGCAAATTTGTGAGTTTGCACTTTTCTTGTGATTTTCACTTTGAGTGTTAATGTCAAACCACTGCGATTCTTTGCTCATGTAAATTTCATCACACTTCTGTAAGAACACCATGTTAAACCATCACATTCCAGGATTTATTGCATGAACTCTTCAATAATGCGTCTCTTGGCCTTGGAGACCCATTTCACATGTAAGACTTAAGTGTCCCCTCCTTTCTTGTCTTCTCCCTGCAGGTACACACTGTGAGCTGGCTGTCTCTCCTACTGGCCCCACTCTGGTGAACACTGTAGCTGGCAGCAATGTGACTCTGGCTGTGTCCGTAAGCGGTGCCCCTGACCCAGCACTTGTCTGGTTAATGGGAAATTTACCTGTGGTCACGTGGACCCTGAATGCAGCTCTTCCCCCTGACATAGCTGAAAACAGAAGTGATGTGCTGAGGCTTGAGAAAGATGGATCCCTAATGTTTGTTAATGCACCAGTTGAATACACCAGTAACTACACAATTGAAGTGACAAAGTCAGGACTTGGAAAAGCCTCCATTGTTTTGGAACTGAGAGTATTTGGTGAGCATTCAAGATTCATCACAAGCAGTTTATCAATTAATAGAAAACAAATTTATTTGGCAACGTTGTGCTATTGAGTGGATTTAAGAATTAACCCTATAGAGTTGCAAGTTCATACAACACCTGCCTATAACAATAAAAATGAATACATTCTATTTATATATTCACCTGTAAAAGGTCCCTGTACAAAGCAGAGTTCAAAAATAACTTGTTAGATCTAAAGATCAACCAAAGCAGGATAAACTTCTCAGACATTTTAACACAACAGTACAAGAAATGACATAAAGAAGGTTAAAATGAACATTAACACACATTTGGTACAATGTACCTCAATTTTTTTTATTTTAATTTTTGAATCTACAATCAAAATCAACATGATTCAGGTAATATATCCTGTAAAAAATGATTTAAAAAATGGTATGGCACTGACAGAGTGTAAGTTTAGTAAAAGAAAACATAATGTAAGCACAATTTCTACCTATATTATATGTATTATCTAAAAAAAAAAAAATCTATTCTTGAATCAGAGTCAGACATTTCAGTGCAATTTTGGTAAATTTCAAAGTTATGTTTTGACAATATGACTCCATTTCTTGCATTCTCTTCTTCCATCATCTCAAAACCTCCCTCCTCACAGAAATTATCCAGAATGTGACTCTGAGCACGGAGCCTAATGTTGCCATTGAGGGAACTGAGCGTTTCACACTGCAGTTCAACATGGCACAAGGAGTCATCGAGCAGCAGATGTGGTTTTTCAATGATGTGGAGATAAAAACCAATTCACAATTCTTGATGGAACAAAGACGTCTTGTGATCTTCGAGTTGACTCGAAGAGATGCAGGACGGTATTCTGTGTCTCTGACAAACCCCTTCAGCAGTGTGACAGCTTACATTAACATAACTGTGCTGTGTAAGATCAATTTCATCCATTGAGATTCTAGTTCAGGCCACAAATTCTGTTTGTTTAACCTCCTCATCCATTTAAGAGTCTCTTCACTCTCTGTTGTTTGTTACAGATGGACCAGATGAGCCTGTTCTTGAGGCACATCCAGTGAAGCCTTTCTATGTCGCAGGAGAATCTTTGAATCTCTCCTGTAAGGCTGAAGGATTCCCTCAGCCCATCGTTCAGTGGGTCTTTGATGGTCAGAACATTTCTGACAAAGGAGTCCTCAATTTAACAAGTGTAAATACCACCCAGGGAGGCGTTTATACGTGCACACTGCTGAATAATCTGACTAAAAAACAGAGCCAAAAGAATTTTACTTTAAACGTTTACGGTAAGTGAAAAGCCATTTTTGTTTATTATCCTGTGTTGATTATTTTTGATTCTGTATTGAATTGCTTGACGTAATTTTATGGCCTCTTTATATTATAATGTGATGTGTTTGGCAACATTTTGTCATGATAGCCTATACCATATATAATATAAATGATACCAATTGATGTGCTAGATTTTTTGAAAGATGATGAGGGACTCTGACAGCTGAGCCAAAACAAGGCCTTTTTTTTCCAGAAGTGGCATTTTATAGTTTTATGAAAAGGTCATTATTCTACGAAAACACTTCAGATTGATGACTTGAATCTCACAACTAAAGCTGCAAAGGCACAATTTTGTAAATATAGAGTTCTAAGGGGAAAAAAAAAGATTTTTTGGAAAAAAGTCTGAAAAATGAAACAAAACTAGATTACTGGTTTATCATAACTACCAGTGGCCATAATAGTCCCTGTGAGGTTTGCATCGATAAATGTACTATGGGGCAGGGTTTTACTTATAGTTCTGTTAAGTTGATGCAAATCTCAACTCTCAAAAATATATATTTTTGAAAAAAGTTAACATCTTTTGGTCAAGATATTCTTTTACCATCTTTCACCTTCAAAACTTTTCTTTGAACTTAAGCATCAATGTCCTTACAGCTTTGAAAATTTCAGCTTTAGCTAAATGAATGTCCAACCTTTCTTATTCTTGGACAGAGAGACCATCCGGCAGCCCCCTGTGCTCCGTTTACTCAGTAAATAACAACACAGATTTGCAGTACCACTGCAGCTGGTTGGGAGGAACTCCAGAGGCCCAGCTTCATTTTCCCGCACTAAGCAGCAGCAGCAGTGGAGCAGGAACCTTCAGCCTGAACGTCACAGCCTCTGAAAGCCTCAACGGGAGACTCGTCACATGCACAGCAAACCATCCACTCAAGCAGAATGAGTGTAATATCACTGCAGGTGACTATTACTGTCAGAGTTTTCATCACTCAATTATGTCACGTCGCATGATTTCCTAAATAAAGCCCTTCTCTCTCCAGGTAGTCCTGTGGAGTTCCTGCCATTTATCAGAACCACAGTCGACCTTAAGGGCAAAATAGTGGTTACCATCCACTGCGTCAGCGAGGCGTCACCCAGCGCCGTAGTGTCATGGTCCAAAGGGAGTGAGACTGTAACCAACGGGACGGTGTACCAGATCAGCAGTAACACGACTGAGCTCCAGATTCGTGATTACAATGTCAGCAACTTCCTTCTGCAAAACTACACCTGCACCTGCAGCAACCCTCTGGGCAGCCAGAGGAGGGAAACTCACTTATTAGGTACATTTCCTTTTTCCATTAACATTAAGAAGAGATTGTATATGTCAGATTCTGGTTTGGGTAAGTTGGTGCCGTCATCACTTCTTCAACTCCCAGCCATGACCCTTTGCTGCATATCAGCTCCCACTGTTCGTTAAAAAAAACTTAACTGCGCATTGAAAGACAGTTTGCTTATTATGATTCAATGGTTCAGTGGGTGTTGGAATTAGCATCCAACATCAAGGTTTTAAAGTTTAAGAGCCTTATTTTCATAGTTGATTATAGTCCAAACTCACCCTGTTGCAACATTTAAATAAAGCTTCACAAATAAATTGATCAGTAATATAAAACGGGCGACATTGAGAGTTAATAAATGTATTTACTGGTGTAACAGGCATAAAAATGCCCTCTTTTTCCTTTAAAAAAAAACTGTGATCAGTTTTGTTTGAGGCTGGGGCTTTCTGTACAGCATGAACAAATTTGCATTTTGTGGTTAAAAGTTAAGATGAGTCAACAAGACTTTATAGAACTCAGCAGACTTATTTCCCCTGAAAATTTGGCAGAATGTTTCTTTTATCTTTTACTGATTATGTCCTCAGGTAAAAACTCAGAGTAGGCGCTCTGATCTTAAATACCAGCTCCCACTTTTCTCCCTTTACTCTCCCTTTAAATGTGAATAATGAACTTTATTCATGATTTTACATTGCTCTTGATCCAAAAACTTGTGGTTAAAGCAGCCCCAGCACAGCACAGTGAATGTTTTTGCCATCCTTTAACCACTGTAACCATCCTGCTGCCTTTAGCTTTTAATTGTCAGCACTACTCGCATTACTAGAGCTACAGGAAACAAAGGGCCCTCAGACAGAGTTAAGTAATACCTGATTTTTTTTTTTTTTTTCAAACAAGGCTCTCCAGTCTCAGTCCCCCTATCCTACTCTCTTGATCTCCCCCTTCCTCACAATCCTTCTCTTTCCAGGACCCTCCATCTCAGGTTTCAGTTTGTTCCCTGATCAAGATGGAACCATCGTCACGTTGACCTGGGAGGTCCCGCCAACCTCTATTGTTTCAGGTAAAACAATCTTTGACTCCAGGAAGGAGGTGCACATCTTCAAACATCACATGTAGAACCGAACCGTCTTGTTTTGTTTTTGTACGCCTCAGCAGAAGTCCCCTGGGAAGAATGCCGACAGTGTTGAATATAGAAACTCAACTTAGGAGATAGGGGTGTAAACATTGTGTAATGTGTGAAGCCTCTTACCGAGAAGGGTTGTGTTATTGTACAAAATACTCGGAGGGAAAAACACTGAAACGCAAACACTAGTTTCTGTTTCTGTTTTCTCCCTGTTAGTCCATTTTCACATCAATAAACAAGTCTGCTGCTCTGATTGCTGCTGCTCCTGATTAGTACCACTGCTCTTTAACCTTGTATTTTGTTTGTTTAAAGGTTTTGACATCGAGATGAAAGGCCCAGACCTCCAGAGCAGAAATCATATTGACACCGAAGCTAAAAAAAGCTCGAATACATTTAAGATCATCCAGACAAAACCTGGCAATGCTCGTAGTACGGACGTCCTCTACCTCAATCCAAAGAGGACATACCAGTTCCGGGTCATCCCCAAAGCTGGAACAACTAAAGGAGAGCCAACAGAAGTTCTCAGGACTGGTCCAGGTACAGATCACTCTCACATTTTAAAAAGGTGATTTCTGATAGTAGTAAAAACATCTGTTTGTCCTGGTGATATCAGGTGAGGGGCTCAGTGGGCCGGCTATTGCAGGAATTGCAGCTGGAATCCCCTGCAGCCTCATTTTCCTGCTCCTATTGGCCGGCTTCATCTATCTCTGTGTCTACTGCTACAAGAACAGAAGTGAGTGAAATACATTCTTGTTTAATCAGTAAACGTAGATTTATACGGCGTTAAATCCCAACAAATGCTACATCATGACACTCTGCATAGAAAATGTCAAAACTTCCTTTGTGGGCCAACCTCAGCTTCTTTTTTTCTAACTTTTACAACCCGTGTTTGATTTTGTTGGTATTTTTTCAATAATGGAAAGGAACATTAATCACACAGAAGAAACAACATTTAAAACAAGTCCTCTCCATTGTTACACAAAGCCAACATGATTCCTAAACAAAGAGAGCAATATTTGTAACAGTGATGTCCTAGTTGATACTGAAATATCGATACTTCTGATGACAGCTCTCTGTGCTTGAAAATCGATAATTTTGCTTAAGTCGTTTGAGGTCATGTAAATCATTAGGAAGGAACACAGTAAGAAGTAACCAAACTGTTGAAAATGTATTTGAATGATACGGTGAGACCTGCTATTTCTTCTGCCTGGGTAAGTTAGTGCATCTGCTCGCTGTTCAGTCAGTCACTCAGGCAGTCAGGTCATTAAATAAGTACAACAAGTACATGCTTCACTAAATAGCTGCATGAGTTCACCTGGAGTAATAATATGCATTTAAAAGAGGTAATCTCACATAAGCTACAAAAAAACCCTAGATTTATTCAGGTTAGGTTATTAAATTTCACTGAACAATTGCAATAAAACACTGCTATACTGTAAAAGTTGGATAAAAAATAACATTTAATCTAAAAAATATATCTTGTCTCATTTGCTTTAACTGTTCAATAAATAATTCAAAATTTTGGTATTGACAAACTAATGAAATATTGTACTTGTTGCAATGACAAATAAAGTTCTATTCTATTCTATTGTATTCTATTCTATTGTATTCTAAATGTACTTTTTATTCTTTTTTTTTTTTAGATTTACCAGACACATTACGTGTATTTACAAAAAGTATCGGTATCGGTTCAGTATCACCAATACCAGCCTTAATTTTACTCAGTATTGGACTGGGAATGAAGTTGGTGGTATAGCACACCACTAATAATTTCTAAAAATATTCCTTGGATATATTTTGTTTGTTGTTGAGCTGCAGTGATCCGATTAAATTTGAGGGGCAATTAGTAAAGAAAGAAGAGCCAGGACACGTTAGCTCTGCTTGGTGATGTTGGAGTTGGTAGATGAGGTGGTAGGACAAAACCAGTATTCACTTATGTTACATATTACAGGCATGTCTCAGAGCACGAGCTGTGAGGAACACTAAACAGATTCTGGACTTAACTACATTTACAAAGTTTGCCTGTTGTCACGTTTCAAACAATAATGCCATCTAACTTAACAAATCTGTCATGTCGTGGCTTTGCATCCTTTAAATTGTTGTCTTGAGCAAAGGGAAGTAGAGTAAAAAGAAGATCTGATCTTTGTTCATTTTCTTCAAATCAAATGGATGTCAAAGTCCCATCTTTCCGACTTCCAAGTCCAAGTTGTCTTTTCCCACTTCAGCAGTCAAATTCTTGACATTTTTTTTTTTTTTAATTCAAGATCCACAGATAAGATATCCTGGTTCCAGGGCAACTGAGAAGGTATGACTCATTTTGCTGCCCTCATCTATATGGTCTCAATTCCAACATATTTGCAGTCATCACAATGTCACGTCTGCTTGTTTTACTGTATTTTTGCAACCTTCAGGCAATAAAAATCCAAACTACTACAACTCATCACAACCAGCAGAAAGGAGGGCTGAAAGGAGCTCCTCCGGTTTACAGCTCCAATAAATCACATCTGGTAATCTCTCAAACTATACATAACTCAGAAAATAGGTTATTTTGATAATGAACAGATTATAAAGCTGCTTGTTTGTGCTTTCTTTCAGAGTCCCTCAGAAAGATCAGTGACTCCTCCCTCCTTTGTCCCTCCATTGCCTGTCAGAGTCGCTACAACTGTCTAAAATGTGCTTCTGTGTGTGTACTATTTAGAGTTGTATATTTTATTTTAAATGTAAGAGATTTTTTCTATATTTTTCTATACCACACTTAACTAAAATAAGGTTTGCTTTAATGTATTTATTCTTTTGGAATTTGACATTTCTACCACTTAATAATAATTCACAAATGGAAACTGTGTTACTTTGTGAAGTTAATTGTTCACAATAAATCAAAGTTTAAATCATTTTCTCAGTGTCTGTCAGAGGTCCTTGTGATTCCTTTAAAATACATTGGTGGTGTTGCACTCTTTGACCTCAAGGGTGCAGCAGAGAAAACATGACAGAGGGCCCTCGATGAAAAGAGGAAAGAAAAAAGGTCATGTAGGGGGCTTTTCCAACTGAGTGAACTCAAAGGAAAGCTGTACCTTGTTGTCCTTTCAGTCTCTTTCATCTCATTCTTCTGCAGAGGAAAAATTCAGAAATGTGAACACTTAGCACTTATTTTGATCAAGCTGAATCAAACTGAATTTATGCTTGATATTCTGATGATTATGCTTTGGAGGTAGATGCAGATGAAAAATGATACATCACTTTTTCGTCCTTTCACTGGATGCAGTTAGCCAAGAGCTGCCTGAAGCACAGGTTTACCTGAGACAGAATTATTTATAATCACATCCCATCCCATCACATGTTTACCTTTGGTGTATTTAGCAGATTAAGAACTGTCAGATCTGACCATCATGGTGAGCTGTTGTCCTTACACTTGTCCAGCAGATGGTGCTGTTGCATTTCATTTTTGATAAGTGGTCAGGACAGAGGAAATAGGTTTTGTTTCTGACAAGCAACCCAGAAAAAAAAGATACAACTCTTTTTTCCCTCAGCCTTTAAAAGAGATTCATCACGGTAAGAAACTAGAGGGCATAGGGCTAGTTATACAACCTTAGCTGCTGATTTATGATTAACCTTAAGGAGAATCACTTCACTTAACAAGGAAAAGTTTGAACACAACAGGAAAATAGATTTTGATTAATTGCAGAGGTTGAAAAAGAAAGTTAATTTTCCTGTTAAAAGTTGAACCTTCTACTATGAGGAAGTGTGTCAATCACCATGAAATGAGGAAGCTCAAATGCCATTTGAGTAAGGTGTGAAATTGCACTTGAAGTGTTGACCACCCCTGAAAGAAAAAAAAAAAGTGGTACAACAGAAATGTATCTGTGAAATCCTGTACTGTTCTAATTAAGATATTTTCTGCGTCAGTGAAGTGTTTTTTCCTGCTAAATGATAGTGGGTTTTTCAACCACTTACCAGGTTCTTGCCACACTACGGCACAAAATAACCAGTGGGAACAAATCAGCAGTTTCTCTATCTTACAAGACCGGACAGTCACTGTCTGTTTTCACATTAAAAACCACATTCAAGCCTCCGAATACTCACCACGTCTGCATGCAATAGTGCAGCCAGACAGTGCAATCAACCTGTCTGAGTCTGAACCTGTCTGAAAAATTCTCAAATGGTATTTGATGAGTAGAGGTGGCTACAAGTGCAGCTATCCTGAAATAATATGTCAGATCTTATTATGCATATGAGAAGTAAATATGTTGTTTTTGCTGTTTTTAATCATTAAATTCATTCCACCACACCACATTCAAGCTAAACCAAACACCTTAAAGAGGGCAGAAAAAAAAAACAATGTCATATGGCTTTGGATTAAGCCCTAGAGTTCCACTAGAGGGAATACTATCCACATGACAGGCCTGCACACCTCATATTAAACAAGTGACTGTTTGGTTTACTCTATGTACGGTGCCAAGAGTTTTTCTTTCTTTTTCTTTTTTTTTTCTTGCCAACATGCAGGTGTCAATGTCTGATGTGTCTAAACAGACAATGCGGAGACACGACACATTCAACCACAACCATGCCAGTGTCACTTTGCAACGGTCAAACTTCTCATGAACAGCCCGCTGTGGGAAGTCTTGATTACACAAATAAGGAAGGTGAACTAATGGCTTCCCAAAGATTACATGTGCAAATAGCAACCAGATGAGAAGTGTGTGTAACTTCTCAAGTGTTGACGCAAACACTGAATACTCAAAAAGGTTCCTGTTACGAATGTCACACCAAATGCATTCACATATAAACAGGTGTCTGGCTTTAAATAAACATTCAGTTTAGTTGGTGACACATGCACTGTTGTGTAATATTTGTTCCTCATGAAGCATCAAACGGTGTTTTAGCGTCAGAGCAATGTCTCCGAATTTATCAGAAGGGAGTCATGTATAGCTCACTCTGCATAGAGAGTGTAATTTTATCAAGCGTCTCTTTGGTCATGTGTCTGCTCTGAGTGTGTGAGTGTGTGTGTGTGTGTCCATGACCACACCCCGGCCACGCTGAAAGAAAGTGTGCGCTTCAGCATGTTCCATTGACTGCCACAGTACTGCAAGCCTTTGCACATCCACAGTTCCAGAACACCTCGTAGAACAACAGACGCAGACTGCAGTGCAGGGCAGCGGCCTCACATCCCAGACCCATCCCCATCCCCCAACACCACCACCCCTCCCTGACCCCCCAAAATACCCCCATGTAGTTGAGTGTGAAAGAGTCACGTGGCTTGTGGCCCACCAGCTCAAGTGGGTTTGTTCTGTGCTGATTGTTTTAAAGGATTTTGCCTCCATCGACAGAAAAGTGGAGGGGATAACTTTTTGGAATCCAGCCTAGGGCTTCCTCTTTGACGCTCACTCCTGGCTTGCACTCTCTCTCACTCTTTCCCTGAGGAAGGCCTGATACTTAAGGGGGTTGAATATTCTGAGGGATTCAGGTAAGATGATGTCTGTTTGTTTTTTGTTTTTGTTTACTGGAGCCATGTTGGATGAAAGAATTATAAAGCAAAACGACAAGTGCATATTAAGGAATATTCACCTATGGGAGTCAAATGGGACGTGATGCGATGCAGGTGTTTAATCAGTGGTCAATTTTTTCAAGATATCTGTCATTGCAGTACTAACCACAGGTGGTTTTAATGTAGAAAAAGGCTCACATATTTCTCAAGACTTCCTGCTCAACCATCGAATGTCGGTTTATCTACTTCCTCTCATCTGTTCCTCAGAGCCTCTACACAACAACGTGTGGTGTCATGCAAAAATAGATCGGAGCATCTTTTGTTTTGACATGCTGACTCAATGCTAACTTTGGCCAGTTGATATCATTAGATAGGTTATGGCTTGCCACAGTCTTTGTAGCCACACACAAGCATCATTTTTAGCCATCTTTTATTGGGGTGCCTTCGATTTTATCAAAAGAAAATCCTCTTTATCATCATTACAGACACAGGAAGTTGTTTCTATCTGCACTTGAAGATGTTTGAAGGTCACTGAGGGTTAATATAATAGCAGCATGAGTAGAAAACATGTTCAAACAGGAGGAGAGCACTTGTTGCTATCAGTAGACCATAATGTAGCTGATATGGATGCCTTGCACGGGCCAACACGTGTCATGTTGAATATTGTTTTGACGTCTCAGCTAAGACAATTCAACCTATTTCTAAAAAAAAAAAAACTAGAAAAACACTAGTATATTATGATTGTGATGCAACACTTAAGACTTACTTTAATGTTATACTCACTTTCAGCAGACTGTCTGCTATAATTTGGTGTTAGTTGCTGGTTTGTACGATAATTTGCTACCTGACAGTGTTGAAAATTATGATTATCCAGTACATATTTCATATTCCAGGTCTTGGTATCCAGAATATTGCCAGGATCTGGATCGTACTTTTACATCTGTCAGAAATGATTGTGATCTTGTCTTGTATTGTTTTACAAAGCAATCCAACCATTTATCTTGGAGTTATATTTAGACATGTAGTGAAAACGGGCCTATCTCACAATGATAAATAATCATTTTAAAAATTCCTCGATCCAGACGGTGATCCAGATCACCTCCAAAATTGAATCGCTTCTTCTTTATTCCCTTTGGAACATTTCCAGAAAACTTCATGAAGATCGTTTTGTAACTTTTTGAGTTATGTTGTTCAAAGACAAACAGACAAACTCTCCCAAAAACAAAAATTCTTTGGCTGAGGTAAAAATCCCAAATCCCTCTTATTTACTTTCAGACTGTGTCTCCCTTTGAGGAGGAACAGCAACACATGTTTTGGACTTTGTCTTTGGGGATGCTCAGAGGTTTGAAGTTGCCTGATTGTAATGCTTGGGAAAGTGAGCATTGTGTTTTGTGATATGTAACAGAAAGCAGTATCTTTATCAGAAGCATGAAGAGTCAAAGAGTAGCCTGTGTTCAAGCTTAGCATGCTAGCCAATATCACAGCAGACTGACTGCATGTAACATTCTGACCATTTACTCCAGTATTAACCCTTGAAGCTGCAAGTCTTCTACAAGAAATGGCTACTCACCTAAATCCTTGTTCTCTTTCTTTTTGCACAGTGCATAAAGCCTAAACCCCATAGTGTCACTCATGATGTACAGCTTCATGGGAGGGGGCCTATTTTGTGCCATCGTGGGGAACATTCTGCTGGTGGTCTCCACAGCCACGGACTACTGGATGCAGTACCGTCTTTCCGGCAGCTTTGCCCATCAAGGCCTGTGGAGGTACTGCATGTCCGGCAAGTGCTACATGCAGACTGACAGCATCGGTGAGTGAGTCTCCAAAACATGAGATCTGTGTCTCTCTGAAGTGTCGTACACAGTTCAGCTCTCATCTGCTGGATGCACAAAGTCATCCACCAGCTGCTCTGGTGACTTAAAGAGGATTTAAAGTGAAAGAAACTATGACAGCAGCTCCAGATAAATGGTGACATTAGCACGCTAATATGCTCTGAGGGCTGGGCATGCTAACCTGTGCTAATTAGCGAATAGTTGTTTTGATAACAATTTGTGAAATAGCAGTGTAAAAAAAGCTGAATTGGCAGCAGAGCTCATTTGTTTCCTAGGTGAACGGTACAGATATAGACGCTGACTTTACTTCCACCAGCTTGTAGATTTTTAGATTAGCCAGAAGTGATTTCAACGAGCCTCTGTCCATGTCTTACACAGTCTGTAATTAGAATTAAGCTTAATCTGCAGATGAGAATGCTATTTGGTTTAAAATAACAAAACAAACATTAACAAAAAAATGAATCACCCAATGTCTCATCAAAATACTGTTTTACTCTTGATATTAGCCAAACTCCCTTTACAAATTCAACTATTAGATGAAATTTAAATGCAAGATTACAATACAAAATGCCTCTAGCAAGGAAAAACTGGTGTGCAGCAACAGCAAATTGTTGCTCTTTTCTGCTCATTACAAGCAATTCAGGCTTTGTTTTGGCTATTTCCTGCTCAAAATAAAGGAATACATCTGGATCTGTGAGAGGAATGTGACTGAAAGAAATACTTTGACTGAAATTTAGACAATGCAGATGTCTTTACAATTAAATTTATTATATATATATATATATTTACATTAATAACACAAAATCAGTTCTTAAATATTACATAAAGAATTGCACAAACTCAGCATTTTCCAGTCTTGTACACCTCCTCAAAGTGCTTCACAGTCCTTGTCTTTGATTACCTGTGACACACTGGCCAAGGCTGTTGTCACATAGTCACCAAAAATGTTCTAATAAATCCTTATGAAGAGAGAAGCATCCAAGCAATATTTAAGGGCAGTCCAAAAGATAGTGTTGTTAGACAGAGGGAGAATTTTTTTTTTACCACAAACTAAAACGTTAAAGAAGGGGTATTATGCTAATGCTGGATGTTAGTACTAAACCTGTGCAGATTGTTACACCTGTATTTGTTCATATGTTGCCAAATAATCTTGCTGTAACCTGCTCAACATGGTCCATTCCAAAAGTAGCATGAGATCTTGGCGAGACTTGCTGAAATAAATGCTTAAGGAGCTGGTTTTAACACACTAGAGGGGTGAACCTCAATTACAAATGTACCTCTGCCCTTAAAAGGCCTCCAGAGGGCCGGCCAATTGGAGAGAAGAGGGTTTACAGAGCAGGGAGTCATAAGGAGACAGCAGCTAAAACAAAGTGTTTCAGACAGAAGCTGAAATATGAGTTTTCTAAAACAGCAGGTGAATCATGTGGAACTACTTCAGAGGTACCAGAGGGACTGAATGAAGTGTCAAAAAAAAAAAAAAGCCCTCTTTAAACTCATTTAGACACCAGCTGATGGTAAAGCCATTCTTAGTTAAATGTGGCTAAAGGAAGACACATCGCTTATTTTTATATCACTTTAATACCACCTTGATTAAGTGAGTTAAAATGCGTGGACAAAGAAATAACACAATGTAAATCTGCAAAACAAGATTTCTGAAGCAGACACAGATTTGACAGTTTAGGTGGACATAACCCTGAACCGGTTCATCGTGGTAAGGGTTACAGAGCTGATATTGTTTGAGAAACTGCAAAAACATAAACAGAGTCTCAGTAAATGACATGTGGTAACTTAAGATTCAGACCATAAACTGTACTTTATTGTGAAAGATTAAACATATCTTTATCATGTGTTCTCTCTCGTCTCTGCTCATCCCCAGCCTACTGGAATGCCACTCGTGCCTTCATGATCCTCTCTGCCATGTCATGCTTTGCTGGCATCATCGCAGGAATCCTCTCCTTCGCTCACTTCTCTGCCTTTGAGAGGTTCAATCGCTCTTTTGCTGCTGGAATCATGTTCTTCGTTTCAAGTGAGTCATGGAAACTTAAGTAAAACTGAACTGATTTTCTTTCACTCATCTCTCAAAATGTCAGAATACTAGGTTACATGAATTTACATGTCATATAAATCTGCTCCTGACAAATGCCACAGAAATTCAACTGTGACACTGTAAGACTTTGAAAGAAGGAGGCTTTTACTGATGGTACTGTTACTCATAACCTGACTGTGTCTGCCCATCATGACAGCACTCTTCGTTCTGCTTGCAATGGCCATCTACACCGGGGTGACTGTGAACTTTCTGGGCAAGCGCTTTGGTGACTGGCGCTTCTCTTGGTCCTACATACTAGGCTGGGTGGCGCTGCTCATGACTTTCTTTGCAGGTTTGTTCCAATAAAGAAAAAAAACAGCTCACAGTAGTGTTATCACAATTTGTTGTTCATAGAAAATAAATCAACCCTGCCATTTTGAACAAAACAAATCAATGACCAACAGCACTAATTTAACATAAAAATAATTTTATTTTCACAGTTTACAGATGTGTTGGCAGTTTGATTTAATACAGTTATCACACTCGTGAAATAATAGCTGATGTATGTTGTGAAACTTAAGCCCAAGTGTCCTGTGATGCTTTTCTGTCTTGCAGGTATATTCTACATGTGCGCCTACAGAATGCACGAGTGCAGAAGAGTGGCAGGCCCTCGTTGAAGTTCAAGGAAGTAATGCAAGGCTGCAAAGGAAATGAATCTCTGATCAAAGCTTCAAACTTGCTGTAAAATAATAAAATTGGGAAACGTGCACAGGCACCAAAGATGTGTTGTGGTTCTTATTAGAATATTATTCGTTGGCTTGAGCTGTGACTGTCAAATTCAGAAAACCTACTACCTAAAGACAAACTTCTTAAAAATAAACTTCTCACTTGAGAAGCGGAAAGCAGAGGAGGAAAAGTAGAAGATGATGGGATCCATGCATGTGTTGAAGGTGCTAAGTAGTAAAGTGTAGTATCTCCATTTTGGGCTCTTCCCCTGAATGAAACCCACTACATGAGACATGTTGTAAGGCAGCATGCAAATGAGAAACACAGCCAGAGTCCCCAGAGCCATGCCAATGGCCTTCCGCTTCTTTTTTGGTGATATCAAGGGTCGACTGTAAAGGATTAGGATGCAGCGTAGGTAGCAGTAAATACAAATCAGAAGAGGTATGAAAAAAAGAACAAAGAAAATTTCCAAACGCACTGGGAGTAAGGCATCCAACTGCTTCTCTGTAAAGTTCTCAAAGCACATGGATGTATTTTCATTGGAAAGGGCTGGGTGATGAAGGACAACGGCACTGAAGCTGTTGTGTGCTGCAGAAATAAACCAAATAACAGCACAGGTTATGATCCCATACACTGGTTTTTGCAGCTGTTGATAGGTCATAGGATATGCTACTGCAATGTAGCGAACCACACTGACCGCCATCAGCAGCAACGAGCTGGTGTAGATAGTGGAGAAGAAGATGAGTGCAGTGATAGAGCACAAAAAGTCAGGCAGAGTCCACTCCAAGTCTGACGCTGCCTCGTGCATTTTCAGAGGAAGGGTGAACAAGAAGAGCAGGTCAGAGACGGTCAGGTTGAGGAGCAGGATGTCTGTAAGAAGAGGTTTGGAGTGGATCTTCACACTGAAGGCGTAGAGAGCCAGGAGGTTGGTTGGCAAGCCGAACAGGAAGGAAATGATGTACGCTGACAGAATGACCTCACTCTTCACCGTTGATCCCATTATGATCCTATAGTACAGACGAAAAAAGAATATGATACGGCTTGGCTTCAGACAAAGTCCTGCAGTAATTTTCGGTGACTGTTAGAGGCACCCAGCTAATGCCCCATAAAAAATACCAGTGAGCTGAAGGTCCTTGTCCACCCGCTAACTAGGAACACTTCAGGACGCTGGTGTCTGGAGACGTGTCCCATTTGCTGCAGGTTATAACAGCAAATTGGTGCTCTAAGAGGTAAAGATGCTTTTTTAAATTTGGAAGGATAATTTTGAGACTCCATTAGCCATTCAAAATGGATTTTTTTGTTGTTGTTGTTGAAATTTGAGGTTACACTTACAAATAAAAGTTGTGATAACCTATTGAAATAATCTCATTTGATTTCTTTACTAAACACCTGAACTTTTAGAAACTTTGCTTTTAAAAATATGCACTTGTGGTTAATTGATTTTGCAAAAAGTATAAATCACAGGATTTTATATTTCTCTATTCCCTTTGCCATTTCTTTTGAACCCTCTAAATCCACTTCCAGGAAATTTCACAGAAACTTGATCTATTCATCTATCCAGTTAAGAATATAGCTCCAGTTACACAACAATCTGAACAAGGATAAAGTTAGCGCTCAAGCTCCATTTTCAAAGAGCAAATTTAAAATCCACTGAAGGATGATCAAAACAACAGACAAGGTTAAAATATCAACTTACCTTTGAGATGTGAATGTTGAAAGCTGCTTGTTGGCCTTGCTGCACCTTTCTCTAAAAGTAACCAGGTTATGAGTTCAGGGATGAGCTTGTGTATCACTCTGCTGTTTCCTAGACTGATCTGTAAACAAACAGATGATAAACAATGGATAAAATGCAAAACGAAGCACACATGGACTTTTATATGATGTAAATAAAAAGCCTTCCATGTTTTCAACAACAGACACATAAATGTTGGTCTCATGTCTTCTGAAGATCTTTATTCTCTTTCTTCTAGACAACTTGAGTTTTACAGTCTGAAAAATTAATCCATCCATCATTCACCCACCTATTAAGTCATACGACCAATCGTCATCTACTTAGTTGTACATAATTCCATCTCTCACTCATTCATTTTTTTAAACATTCATCAATCCATTCATCATCCATTAGTCAATCTATCAATTCGTCCTAACATCCATCAATCATTCACCAATCATTTGCTTGTATTGATTTTAATAATTGTACAGTGTCTTTGAGTTCTATGCAGCGCAAATTATAATTATTATTACTATTATTATTATTATTATCCATTGTTCCTTCATTCACTCAATATATTTATCTATTAATACTTTCATCCATCCATTCATCCATCTATCCAGTCACTTAACCATTTATCCCTCTTAAAATAGCCCTCCATCCATTCATCATGCATTCATCAACCCATCCAACTGATTATCCATCCATCCATCCATCCATCCATCCATCCATCCATTTGTCACGTGGATATTTAAAGGTCGACATGATGCTGAAATTATTGTCCTCTTACTCATTTACTAAACAACACTCTATTACATGACTTTGCATTTCATGCAAATTCAGGCCTGACAAAAGCTCTTTTGGGACACTGCAAGACCTCATTAAAAGATGCTTTTACTAATGTAAATGTTGTTTATTACCTGGACCTGTCTATGACAGCTGTCTTTGAACTCAGCCCCGAAAACCAGACTGGGTGGCAGTGCTCATTATTTCAAATTTTCCTCTGCCCATTATTGAAGATAAAACATCAAATATCATCCTACTGAAGATGTGATATTTGCATGTAAAAAAAAATTAGTTGAATACATTGGTGTGATCACCATTTGGGGCCTGTAGAAAATGTTGTTGTGGTCATCAAAACAAAACATTAAAAATAACAAGTAGTTGTAATGGAAAATACTTTTATTTACAGATTTATCAAATGAATTGTCAGTTTGGGTGAACATACTCTGTGTTCTTTGATGCTTTTCTGATTTGCAGGTACATTTTTTGTGTGCCTACAAGATGCACACATGCAGAAGAGTGGCAGGCCCTTGTTTAAGATGAAGTTACTAATGCAAGGCTGCAAAGGAAATCTATCTCTGTCCAAAGCTTCAAACTTGCTGTAAAATAGCTAAACTAGCATGAAATTAGCATACACACCAACCAAGTTTTGTGGTTTTGTCAAGGGGTCATTTGTGGTTTCAGGGTGAGAAACAAGTCAGGTTTGGTATTTTAATAGAAAAAAAGTTAAAAAAAAAAATAAAAAAAAGTAAAAAAAAAAAAAAAAAACACTTCAGTGCTTCATAATCAAATTCAGTATTTTTAAAAAGCAGTACATTGTAGCATTAAAGCTTGATGTGCATAAGCTGTTTTAAAAGGTTGTTAATGTTTAACTAAATGTTGTGGCCTTTCTGTGTAATCTTGAAAACTGTTTCCTGAAAATGGACTTCTCACTTGTGCAGTGGAAAGCAGATGAAGAAAAGTAAAAGATGATGGGATCAATGCACGTATTGAAGCTGCTCAGTAGTAAAGTGTAGTATCTCCATTCTGGACTCTCACCCTGAATGAACCCACTAAATGAGACATGTTAAAAGGCATCACACAAAAGAGAAACACAGCCAGAGTCCCCAGAGCCATGCCAATGGCCTTCCGCTTCTTTTTTGGTGATATCATGGGTCGGCTGTACAGGATCAGGATGCAGCGCAGGTAGCAGTACATACAAATCAGAAGAGGTATGAAAATGAGTACAAAGAAAATCTCCAAACGCACCGGGAGTAAGGCATCTAACTGCTTCTCTGTGAAGTTCTCAAAACATATAGATGTATTTTCATTGATAAGTTCTGGGTGATCCTGGACAATGATGACAATGCTGCAGTGTGCTGCTGAAATAAACCAAATAACAGCACAGGTTATAATCCCATACACTGGTTTTTGTAGACGAGGATAGGTAATAGGATACGCTACTGCAATGTAGCGAACCACGCTGACTGCCATCAGCAGCAATGAGCTGGTGTAGATAGTGGAGAAGAAGGTGAAGGAGGTGGTGGAGCACAGAAGGTCGGGCAAAGTCCACTCCATATCAGACGCTGCCTCGTGCATTTTCAGGGGAAGACTGATCAAGAAGAGCAGGTCAGAGACGGTTAGATTGAGGAGCAGGATGTCTGTAAGAAGAGGTTTGGAGTGGATCTTTACACTGAAGGCGTAGAGAGCCAGGAGGTTGGTTGGCAGGCCGAACAGGAAGGAAATGATGTACGCTGACAGAATGATTGCAAGCTTCTCCTCAGACTCAATCATGATCCTGAAGCAAGGACAAAAATGTGGACAGGTGGTGGAGAAAGACAGTCTTTTAGTAAAATACTGCAAACTTTCAGTAATGTCTTTTAAAAGTACCTGATTAAAAAGTTCTAATCTTCTCCTACCTACATACAAATAAGAACTGAGTACCATCACTAATGGTTATTTTCATCAGACATTTGGACATCTATCCCCTGTTTGGATGTGTAGCCAACATGATAAATAATCTCCAAACTTTATGACGGTTCTTACTCCATGGCTTCTCCAACAATTGCTGGTTTGTAAAAAGGTTTTGTCCTCAAACTCTTCACTTCCTAAGGAAAATTTTATTAACATTAAAATGACTGTAGTTATAAATATGGCTCTAGTTGTGTGACTAACTTGATTTTTAAACACCAAATCTTGATTTGCAATCAATTCACAGAAATCCTCATCAATGTTGAAAGAGAAGGTTAAATGTCAGCTTACCTTAGAGGTGGATGTTCTCAATGTGCGAAGCTGCAACCAGTTTATAACTTAAGGGGTAACTGTGTGTCCCACTGCTTTATCCTTCCTTAAATGACCAGAAGACAAACACAACTTGTATATTAACGGATGGAATGCAAAACTGAAGCTCATTGTTTAGCATAAAGAAAGGGCCTCCTTTGTTTCCAATGATAGGTACACAAACATTGGCCCTACATGTGCTGCAGATTTCTTTTCTGTTCCATGGAAGCAACTTTAGCTTTGTTTTTCCTTCCGTGATCCATTGACATTGGTTTACCATCCATTCATCCATCCATCCATCTATCATTCCATCCATCAGTCCACATTTCTTGGGCCAGGTCAACAAGTAGTACAACAAGTAAGTTACCTAAAGTTGCCTAAAACTGGGAACACACTAGACGCGCCCCCAGATCTGCTCCAATGTGTGCTGACTGTATACTTTCTCATTCATCAGCTCACACCGGCTGTGTGTTCAGTCAGGCATGTTGCTGCCTGAGACAAAGGAGTTTCCTTGATTCCCATCCTGATGTTGAATCTCCCCGTGTTCATGTTGGGCTGTAAAACCTCTAACCTGTTGACTCCTGGCCTGGCTGCACTCATTATGTCAGTTTAATGTTAAAGTGAAGCTTAATACAATCTGGTTTCGAGATGGTTTGTTTTATTTTGAAACTCACACGCCAATTCTATGTGGTTTTTGTGCACAGCCTACTGTTCCACTCAATCAGCTTTTTGTAAATTGATGCATCATAGCTCCAGAGCAGTCAGATCACAATGGAGTGGATCCAGTGTGAGTTTACCCATTGACTTAAATAAGGACCTATCTGATCAGGTGCTATAATGGAGAGGGGTCATACTGGAAAAACATCTGATGTGTTTTGGTCGTAAGATGCCAAGATCACCTCAGTCTTGGTTAAAATGTAGATTGGCTGACGAATAATAAGCTTAATTTTCTAGGTGAGCTCCCTCTTATCTACAACAGTCATTCTTAAGATACAATGACCATAGCACTCCTGACTCTGCCAGTCTCAACCTCACAATCCATCTAACCTTAGTGGAAGAAGACCCAGAGATACTTAAATCCTGTCACCCAAGGTTTCAGGAACAATCCCTGCAAGAGAGGGAACAATTTACTGTTTACCAGCAGAGGATGCTGGATCACCAAGCCTGACTCCAAACCACCCCAATGGCTGCTGCAGAGTCCAGCTTAGAGAAGCCAATGAAACATCATCATCCCCCGAAAGTAGAGATGTTATTCAGAGGCCCCCTCAGTGGCAATCCCTTTTCTCTCTGGTTGCGCTGAAACATCAAGTCTTTTAAGACCTGTAAACAAATCCAGAACCTGATGACTTAAAACAAAACCCTATACTCCCACAGTCTCCCAGCTGCCTTGTCAAGATATCATTTGGAATTGTCACCAGTTATCTTTGTGTCATCCCTCATGGAAATAAGCCTGAAGCTGCTTGTTGCGGCTAGGACTACGAAACTGATACTATTGCTTTAAACAAACAGCAGTGGAACAAACAGAGACGTCTCTGTAAAACGAAATTACATAACACATGCAAACCAGGACCATATCATGAAGTTAATTACTGTACTAGAATAAATACAGTTTTGCAACTCTTTGTTGACACGATTGTTCTGTAAGTTCAGGTGTGCTGTTGGGAAAACTATTTACCCAACAATGAAACTGTTCACATCTGTTGAAAGAAACAAACTTTAATCAGTCTTTCTCAGACATCTGTTCTGTTTTCTCCCATATTCTTCTCATCCTCAGCCTATTTGAATTCCATTAGTGCATTAGCACCACAGCAGGAATCTTCCCCTTTGCTCACTACTTCTCTTCCTTTGAAAACTTCAGTTCCTCTTTTGCTGCTTGGATCATGTTCTTTGTTCCAAGTGAGTCATAAATATGATGTGATGCTCTATTGACGTTCTCTGTCTCATTTGCCATAAATGTTGCAGCACTACATTGATTTGCACATCATGCAAATCATGCACCTGGAAACACGACTCCCAGAAACTCTGTGGGTGCATCACATGGCTTTTGAGAAATATTATCTCTGTTAATATCCTGATATTGATTTTAATATTCCACATCATCTGCCCTCCATGGGACAGCTCTCTTTGTCCTGCTTACAAAGGCTGGTTTCACCAGCGTGACTAGGGACTTCCTGGGTAAGTGCTCTGAAGACTGGTTCCTCACGTGGTCATCAGGTGACACCGCTCATGATTTTTTTTTCTGCAGGTTTGTTCAAATATACTTTGGAGTGCGGTGTTATTACTCTAAATGACGTGGCTGTGGTAGATGTTTGATTCTGATTAGTCTAAACGTCTTGACAACAGTGATTAATGCTCAGCAGTTAAAGGGATGTTATCTGATGGCACACACCACATCCGATCAGTCTATAGAAATGAGTAAAGTGTAATTCCCCTGTGCCTTTTGACAATGTGACAAAAATGTTATTTTCTGTCAGCATCTAATCTACTGCCATGAAAGCACTACAACCTGGGAATCCTGAGGGTTCATTTTTCAAAAGTGTATACACAAACCATTTTTGGGCCAATAAAATCTTAGAATCAGTATACTGTGTCAATTTGCTAAATCTTTAGTCAGCGGCAGAACAACGAGGGATATGTAAAGTGAAGGGGTTTGGCAGATTATAATCTTAACAGGAAGTGAGGCTTAGCTGCTCAAAGTGAAATAAATCACTATTATAAGGGATGGGTATTGATGATACTTTATTGATACCAGTGCCCCTATTGATTCTGCTCATCAATCAGATTCTTATCTATTCCATTATCAATTTCTGGTGACTTAACTGTATACAAAAATAGGCTTTACAGGTTTCCTTTCATAACATTTTATTGGATTTATAAGAAAATAGATATAAAATTGGTCACAGATGTGAATATCTCTGGACATAAATAAATAAGAACAGGTAAAAATTGCTCATCAAATAACTTTAATGTATAGTTTGTTGTAAGTTATTGACTGGAGTGGGCCTTCTTTAGTGTCTCAAAGTGGTTAAAGTGATGCTTTGAGTTGTTTGGAACCTTAAGCTTGTTGTAGTTATGCTAAAGTCAGTCTTTCATTTTCCTGTTTGAAATAAATTGCCTGAAAGTATTTCGACATTTATTTTACATTCAGAGTAAATTTGATGTTTTTCCGTGATAAAAGTTGAAATTCTATTTTTAAAACGAAAGTTAGCTGCTTGCATATCAGTGCCATTTCCCCTTCACGTTAGCAACAAGCTAGCGCTTTGTTTTCAATATTGTTTTTAATAGATTAAGAAATGTTGAATGTACTGAATAGGAAATTCTTGTGAGAGAGTAATGTACATTTTTTGTGACTTCAGTTTTACTTTTCTTGTGGTGTCATAGACACCAACTTTTGTGTGGATTCAGCAATGTTTTTACTACTTTTTCTCCTGTGTTTGTCTGGAGATCCTACATGTAACCATGGCTGCATTGTTTACATGTGAACTCAGCTGTTAGCAAGGTTATAATAGTTTTGGATTTTTCATTATAGTTTAGTTTTAGTTAGTTTTGACATTTTATTTTCCATTACAGTTTAGTTTTAATTAGTTTTAGAGAGGGCATTCTAGTTTTTATTTAGTTTTGATTTTTGCAACAAGGCTTAGTTTTAGTTTAGTTTTATGACTCGTGGACTACCAGTGAAGTCAGCATTTCAGTGTTAATAATTGAATTGTTTTTTTAAAGATTATTTTTGCGACGGCAACAAAGAGTCATTATAAATGTTCATTTTAACATCACTTGCCTCGTGTTTCTTTTGTTCTGCACCCTGCCCCAGAGAAAGGTTGAGGGTTTATATAATTGCAACCAACACATTTCTATGAATAGATCCACATTTGGAGGGCTTTTACCATGAACAATGTCTGTCTGTAAAAACACAATGCTCTAATAATGAGAGATCAGATTACAGAGCATCAATTACTCTGTGTACAGCAAAATGATTTTCACACTTGGATTTCTCTAAGACGTGAGTTTGTTTACCGCAGGGTGGAGTGTGAGACGATGGATGTGACATTAGCTACATCTAAGCATGAAGAGAGGTTAAAGATGAGACATTACCTGTGGATTTCACTACAAACTCAAATAAAGCAGCAGCTTGTTAGCATGTTTAAAGAGAGGGTGTTGTTAGTCAGAAACCCGTTGACCTCACTGAGACTAAATCCATGATTTATTCAGACACTTCACACACGTTAGATAAACAGATACACACACTTAATGTAAAACTTCAGACTGATTTGATCCAAACAAACCTTATTGTGTTAGTGTTACTCTGAAAGAATAAAGATTTATATCCCTTAATGACATTTTTTTTTTTTGCTTTTTATTCAGGGTACATTTAGGAGGAGAATGTACAGAAGGAGACATGGGTCTCCAGTTTAAGCTCTGCTCTTTGGTTCAAAGGCACAACTTGGCAACGCCTGGAGGGAAACAGCCATGCCCAGAAAGAGGGACCCTTGGTCTTCTTCTCTTCCTTCTTCTTCTCCTGTTTGACGACGTTTTCAGCTGAATCCGTCTTCTCTGCCCCCTTTGGCTTCTCCTCTTTATTTTTCTGAAAGTATGAAAACAGACACAACATACATGAATATATAAAGCTCACAGTTCAGAAAACAAAAAAAGGACAGATCCCTTTATTGTTTCACAATAAAAAATAATATTAAAATGATGCAGCTGCAGCACAAAAGAATCTTTACATCGAAAGGTGCTTCTTGAGCCGACAAAATGATTATTAGCTTGGATGTATATTCATCCTTACCTTTGAGAAGACTTTTCTGATGTGAATCAGGAGGGATGTCTTTTTCCTGGGTTTGGTTGCAGGCTCAGGGTCTTCAGTCACTTCAGACCTGCAAGCTGTGGACCCAGGACTGGCTGAATTAATTTCACCATCCACGTTATTCTCTGGAGCTGGATTGATCTTTCTCCATGCTCTCCATTTTAAAAAGCTCCTCTTCCTCTTCCTCCTCTGTAAAAACCCTCCTTCCTCTGGTTTGTCTTTAAAGACCACAATGACCTTAAGGCTGAATGGGTCAGAGTTTAGCTCCTCAGTGACCCCTGTTTCTTCTTCGATCCCTTTCGGAGCATCGTCTTCAAGATCAAGGACAGTGACCTCTTCAGGGGTAAAGACAGCGTCCTCTTTAAGGTCAAGGAAAGGATAGCCAAGGTTGTCACTGCTGGTGATTGACTCATTGTCCTTCATTTTCTGGTAAACCTCGGGCAATGTGTGGATGGAGGATGAAGAGGACCATCTGGAGGTAGCCCAAGATAATACAGACTTTACTGAGGCCCATGATGCCTCTGATCTGATGGAAAGTCTAGAGGCTGACTCTGCTTCCAAAGTTTGCTCTTCCTCTTTGTCTTTGTCTTCTGCCTCAGTCTCCAGGTCTTCTGGGAACAAGGTTTGGCAGGCCTTTGAAATCTCCTCATCGAGATTCTGATCGAGACATGAGATGGTTTCAGAGATCTCGTAGTCAGAGGAACACTCTGAATTGGTGTAACCATCCCAGCTATCTTCGCTGTCTGACCAGGAGTCCCCATCCTGTTCAGTTGGTGAGGCAGCATGAGAGCTGGTGATGTCTTCCTCATTCAGGACAGCGTCTAGGTTCTTGGACTCGTTGAGATCAGCTGTGGTTTCCTTCTGGACAGTGTTGTTTGTCTCGGCCATCTCAGAGGTTGTGGGACATGCAGTAGTGGCGCTGACTTTGTCCATTTTCTCTGTTTCTTTGTTGTTGGAGTCAAGAGAAACAGGAATCTAAAGCAGAAAAACACAAACATCAGAAAACGTTAGACTGTGCTGAAGTGATGGAGAGGAACTCTTTGAAGGGGAGATATCATGTTCCTCTCAGGCTTCATTTTGTTCCTCTGAAGCTTTACATGATTCACAGCTTAAAAACCTAATTTATCATCTGTTGTCTTTGTAAACCAACATTTTAGTTGCTTTTATTTTTAGCTAAAGCCTTTTGAAAGACCCCTCCCTCCCCCTACAAACCCACTTTCTCATCAGTAAATGTTTGCTGTGAGCAACACATTTTGATCAGATCTGATATATATGTATTTTTTTCTTTTGTAGCATCTACAGGACAAGACCAAGAAAGCAATATGATGTGAATCTTTGCCCACAAGTGATCCGAAAAAACAACAACACAGACTTTAAGTTTTTAACAGGAGTCTGAAAATGATAACAACGATTGGCTTCATTAATTTTGATATTCAATGCAAATATAGATGTCAGTGAAAAATATTTACAGGTAATATGAAAGACGGTTGTTGGGGAGAAATTAAGAAGCTGAAACAGAAAAAAATGTAGTTCAATTTGTGATATAGTGGGTTTATCCTTGTTCATTCAATCAGATTCGCTAATAAAAACACTGGGTATCCAGAAGTTAAAGCTCTTCAGTTTACACCTCGTCCCCAAGTAAATCAGATTAACTAACTTATTAACAGCAGAGTAAACTCAATTTGTAAACTATTTACCTCTTTTGAATATATTTACTCAATAAAAAAACTTAAACAACATGACCTTAAAGTGTGGGCACAGCTCACTAACTTACCTGTCTAGGATCAGACGTCGTCAAATGAATTATTTTTTGAATGAAGGTTGTTTCTCTTCCTCTGAGCTTTCTGGACTCAGTCAGTCAGTCTCAGTTTAGGTGGAAGGAAAATGTTCGAAGTTTCACTGTAAATGGTTCGTACTTCGTGCAGGTGAGCGCTCGATAGAGTTCGTCTCTGTGAAGAAATGTGAACTGAAATGCTGGTCTAGTCTGAAAACTGTAGAACATGTTCTGTGATGTCACAGTGCTGTTGGAACTCCTCACTGTGACCGTGTTCTGACGGAACTCTGTGTTTACATTCAAATCTCTCAACTCAGTTTAATGTAATTCAACTCAACTCAACTGAACTCAAATAGAAAAGAATAGAATAGAATAGAATAGAATAGAATAGAATAGAATAGAATAGAATAGAACTTTATTTTCATTGTAAAAACGAAATTGAAGTCACAGCAGCAATCAAGAAAACAAAAGTAAGAAAGTTAATAGAAGGTGCAAAAATGTCCATAAGAAAATAGATGACGACAGCTTGTCCATCATTGTCCACTTCAGCCAGTCTCCACCCCCACAGGGTCCAGGACTGAGCTTCTTCAGCACTCTGTTCAGTCTCTGTCTCCTGGATCCTGTCTGCTCACAGTAGGTGAAGCTCTTCCAATGTGGCGTTGGTGCCTGATGTTAGATTTGTTTGCCATGTCTGTGAATAGCATGATGCTTCTCTGCCCTCTGGTATTCCCTCTGTTGCTGGGTTAGCATGGCTAGCTGGTCCATCTTATTGGAGAAATATCTTACATTCCCAGTAACGATGGAGTGAAGGACAGGTCAATGTTATCACTTCTTAGCTCACACCTGAGAACCAGCACGTCGTCCTCACCTCCTTCTCCTCACCTTGTGGGAAGACATCAGGCCTTACATCAGTTAGCATTGACATGCTACAGGCTGCTAACAGCTGAGTTCCCATGTATACAATGCAGCCATGGTTACATTTTGGGTGCTCCAGACAAACACTGGAGAAAAAGTAGTAAAAATATCACTGAAGCCACAAAAAGTTTGGTGTCCACGACCAACAAATGAGCCATACAAAGTAATGATCCTCTCCAAATACAAAGATTACGAAAAAGAGACTGTAGACAAGTATTTTCTATTCTATTCTATTCTATTCTATTTTTTTTTTTCGTTGCTAGGCGCTGCCCAAGTAGCTGCCTGTTGCAGCAGCTGCCTGTTGCAGCAGCTCTCTCGTCTTTGTCCGTTTCTTGTAACTTTTTTCGTCTCTTTTTCATAATCCAATTACATCTTCTTAAATTTTTTCAGATTGTAGTTTGAAAGCAAAAGTCAGTCTTTCCATATTATAGATTTCATGAATACTTTCTTGCCAGTGGGCTGCACGGTGGCGCAACGGTTAGCGCTGCAGCCTCACAGCAAGAAGGTCACCGGTTCAAATCCCCACCTCGGCCGGTGGGCCTTTCTGTGTGGAGTTTGCATGTTCTCCCCGTGCATGCGTGGGTTCTCTCCGGGTACTCCGGCTTCCTCCCACAGTCCAAAAACATGCTCATCAGGTTAATTGGTCACACCAAATTGTCCCTAGGTGTGAGTGTGTGCATGCATGGTTGTCTGTCTATGTGTCAGCCCTGCGATTGACTGGCGACCAGTCCAGGGTGTACCCCGCCTCTCGCCCAATGATTGCTGGGATAGGCTCCAGCCACCCGCTACCCTTAACAGGAGAAGCGGTATAGAAAATGGATGGATGGACTTTCTTGCCAGTCCTCCAGTGTTGCGTTGGGTTGTAGCCACTTTTCTTGTAACGGCTCCTGGACACTATAACGGTAATGACTATTTAATGTTACTGTAGTACTGAGTTTGTAAAAGAAATTCAGTGAGTTGTGTTTTTCATACCTTATTAACCAGGTGCAGGATTCAAAAAGGTCAGAGTACATTTTTTTGTAATGCTGTTTATTTTCAAGTCCAACATAGTGCTCACTGCTCAGTCAATGCTGATACCGAAATGTTGGCTGCTTCCTTAAACACATGAAAAAATAATATAAACTGAGTATAAAAAATACAAGCATAAATTATATAAAATATTGTTGACATAAATTACATAATATAATATTAACATAAATTATTAAAAAAACAATATAATATGAGCTTCTATAAGTAAAAACTTGGACTCCGTAACAGTTAAACTATTACAGATGCTCTGATTCATCGCTCCACCACGTTAAGTTGCAGCACAGCGCACAGCCAGTCGGTGCAGTAAACAAGCTCGTCCCTATATGTCGCTATGATGGTGCTGTGCGGCACTGACAACTGCCTAAAACTGTCTAAAATTGGTTGGGAGAATGTGTCCGATTAATTTAAATCCTAAAGGCTATTAATATTGTCGTGAAAAACTATAATTACGGACATTTTCTCTATCATTTTAGTTAGTTTCAGTTAGTTTTGTGAACACAAGATTCAGTTTTAGTTTACTTATCGTTTTTGTTTTCTTTTCTAGTTTTTATTAGTTTGAGTTAACTGCAATGTATTTTAAATTTTAGTTTTCGTTTTTAGTTTCGTTTTAGTTAACTATTATAACCTTGGCTGTTAGCAGCCTTTAGCATATCAATGCTAACTGGTGTAAGGCCTGATGTTTCCCCACAAGGTGAGGAGAAGGAGGTGAGGACGACGTGCTGGTTCTCGGGTGTGAGCTAAGAAGTGACAACATTGACCTGTCCTTCCATCCATTGTTATTGTGAACGTTAGAGCTATCTCCGGTAAGATGGACGAGCTAGCCATGCTAACCCCGCAACAGAGGCTATACCAGAGGGCAGAGTAGCATCATGCTATTCACAGACATAGCTAACGGGGCTAACACCAGACACCAACGCCATGTTGGCAGAGCTTCACCTGCTGTGAGCAGACAGGATACAGGAGACAGAGACTGAACAGACTGCTGAAGAAGCTCAGTCCTGGACCCCGTGGAGGTGGAGACTGGCTGAACTGGAGAATGATGGACAAGCTGTCTTCATCTATTTTCTTATGGACCTTTTTGCACTTTCTCACTGTTTTACTTTTGTTTTCTTGATTGCTGCTGTGACTTCAATTTCTTTGCACTTGTTACAGTGACAGTAAAATTCTATTCTATTCTAGTCTAGTCACTATGGCATAATGTTAAGAATCAATAAGGGAATCGTTAAGCATAAAGGCTAATGACATCATTGGACTAAATCATTTCTGATCAATCCTTAACAGGACCCAGTTATCAATGCCCATTCCCACTTACTATATGACAGTCAAAAGTAAATCCAAACTGTGGAAGATATATCATATTTAATATTCTTACAAGAGTTAAAAATACATAGAGATTTAAAATAATAAATCACAAAAACAAGTCTGTCATACAGATACTTTTATTCACAGTATTAAAGTTGCTACTGTTAGCTGAGATAAAAACAGTGCTATCAGCCAAACACACTAAAAACACAGTATGTTATAAAAGTGAAAATCCAAAGAAAAGCAACTCAAAGCTTGCTTCATAAAACCAGTGGGAGCACAGTACATGTTTTTCGTTTAGCAAATATTCTACATGTCTAAACAATGTGCTACAGCAGTTTATACAATATTAAATAGTGCAAAAAAAATCTGTAAATTTCAGTATGATAGGGCCATAAAATCTTGATTTACACAGATTGCATTGAAAGTCTCTGGTTCTCTCAGCTTGAGCTAGCATCTCCGTGGGACTTTAAAACCTGCTTCCTGAAAATAAACTTCCTGAAAATGAACTTCTCACTTGAGCAGTGGAAAGCAGAGGAGGAAAAGTAAAAGATGATGGGATCAATGCATGTGTTGAAGGTGCTAAGTAGTAATGTGTAGTATCTCCATTTTGGGCTCTTCCCCTGAAAGTAACCAAATAAATGAGACATGTTATACGGCATCACACATATAAGAAACACAGCTAGGGTCCCCAGAGCCATGCCGATGGCCTTCTGCTTCTGCATGGGGGAGAAATTGGGTCGACTGTACAGGATCAGGATGCAACGCAGGTAGCAGTACACGCAAATGAGAAGAGGTATGAGAAAGAGTACAATGAAAAACTCAAAACGTGCAGGGAGAAGAAACTTCAACTGCTCCTTTGTGAAGTTTTCATAGCACACGGTGGCGTTCTCATTTGAAAGAGCTGGATGGAAGCGGACAATGATGGTGATGCTGCAGTGTGCTGTTGAGATAAGCCAAATAACAGCACAGGTTATGATCCCATACACTGGTTTTTGCAGCTGCTGATAGGTGACAGGATACGCTACTGCAATGTAGCGAACTACGCTGACTGCCATCAGCAATAAGGAGCTGGTGTAGATAGTGGAGAAGAAGGTGAAGGCCGTGATGGAGCACAAAAAGCCAGGCAAAGTCCATTCCATGTTAGACATTGCCTCGTGCATCTTCAGAGGAAGGATCAACAAGAAAAGCAGGTCAGAGACAGTCAGGTTGAGGAGCAGGATGTCTGTAAGAAGAGGTTTGGAGTGGATCTTCACACTGAAGGCGTAGAGAGCCAGGAGGTTGGCTGGCAGGCCGACCAGGAAGGAAATGATGTACCCTGACAGAATGACCTCACTGTTCACCTCAGACTCCGTCATGGTCCTGAAGCAAAGACAAAAATCACCAGTTAAAAAAGGAACATATGGTCAGGTGGTTAAGAAAAACAGACTTCTTCCTCAAGTTCAGGACATTTTTACTTTCTTAAGTCAAAGACTAAGTAAATCCGGAGAGTGGAGAGGTTGTGTTTTTAGGAGGGGTTGTTTGTCTGTGATCAACTTCACTCAAAAAGTAATCACCATCTGGATCCAGGACTTTTTTAAATGATTCTTCATCATTGTGAGATAGGGCTGTTTTCACCATATGTGTATAGAACTCCACAATAAATGGTCGGATTGCTTTGCAAAACAATACAAGACAAGGTCTTGATCATTTCTGACAAATGTAAAAGTACGATCCAGATCCTGGCAATATTCTGGATACTAAGATCTGGAATATGAAATATGTACTGGGTCATCATAATTTTCAACACTGACAGGTAACAAATTAACCTGCAGCTAACACCAAATTGTAGCAGACAGTCTGCTAAAAGGGAGTATGACATTAAAGTAGGACTTAAGTGTTGCATCACAATCACAATATGCTTGGTGAGGGTCTGTGCTCTCTCAGCCTTTGTGTCTGGGGTGTGCTTAAGCTGCTCGGCCAACATGCACCCCAATCTTCTTACTATTATCATCAATGATAATGAAAGGAGTATGTAAAATATGTAATTTTAATGGATAACTTAGTATTAGAAGACAACTCACTATGTCATGGAGTGCGAGAGTGTAGGGGATTGAATGTTGAATATCACAACTGGTAATAAAAATTGTATGTCAAAGTGTGTTGTTAAGAATTTAGCAAACAGGTCAGTTCGCCATGCTTAATATTTTCTGCATTGTTTCATTTGGTGCTGAGTTGCAGTAAGATTACATCAGCATCATCACTTCACAGAGCACTTCAAAGCCTGATTAAAGACAAATGCTGTCAAGACCAAACACCCTCAGCCATCAATACTTGACACGTGGATGGCTCAAACTCTGGGAGTAACCAAATAATATTAGATTCATTTCTGAGGTAAGTGGGCAAAAAGAGAGAAAAAATGGTGTAAACTCCTAAATATTGCTCAACAATTCAAACGCATTATCAGCAAAGGTTACGGGAAGTTCAATTACAATGTTTTGGTTTTAGATTGAAACTCCTTTTGAATGCTTTTCAGGAGCATAAACCTGAATTGTGTATTTCAATGGCTGTTATGTGTTTGGCTTTTTCAGTTACTTTATAACCAGATTACATTCCCAGGACAAAAACATAATTGGTCCCTAGCAACAATCTCTAATTCAACGAGAGGTCTGAATTGGGAATGGATACTCCCTCTGTGAAGCTGCCTCCCTTTATGGAACATGAGAAAGCTCATCATTAAAATAGCTAGATTTGCACAAAAATTTTAAAACAAATCAAACAAATTTTGCTCTCAAGCCATAATTTGGAAAAAAAAAAAACTTAAAGGTTAATATGTCTACTTACCTGAATGTGGGGGGTCCTGGAAATGTTCTGAAAAGAAAGTAGACACTGAAGCTCCTCGCTGTTTTGCCCTGCTGCAGCTTTCCTCAAAGACAACTAGTTTATAACCTAAGTTCAAAGATGACCAGATATAAGATGCAACAGGAAACAGCAAGTCATACTCAGGTCCTGCACACTGCTCTCTCCTTGCTACTCTGACCAGCCAACAAACACCAGCTGATTGTTAATGCGTAAAATGCAAAACTGAAGCTGATGATGACATTGACATTAGGTTAATATAAAACCTCCTCCCACTACATGTCTGGTGGAAGACGTTTGATACGTGATAACCAGGTTTGGATTGGGCCTGGATTCTCTGCAAGTGCACGCCTACGCAGTAAGTCATCACTTCAGAGGGATGTTTCCACATTGGTAATATGTGCCTCACTTCCTTTGCTGAGATCAGCTGCTGAGGGGGTACTTCCCAGAAATATGGGACATTAGGCTTTCTGTGTTCTCTGTAATATATGCTCATAGATCTACAGCTGATCTCTACTCTGTTGCCTGGTAACCACCGTTTTGTTTACTTCCCTATTACTGGGTTTACACTGACATCAGTCTGTACAGCAACAGGAAATATAATCATAACAAAGTGTAATAGTGAGAAAACGTCACAGGTATTACTTAAAAGAAATTTAACTTATTTTGAAACTCAAGGTGAGATAAAAAAGATATGTGCTTAAAAAAAAGCAACTTTTTGACACCCATATGCACTTATGTTGAGATCTAATATGCTCACTGTGTCATCTTGTCCACATGTAAAATAGTCCCCCATGTTGCAATGCACATCCTGTAGAAAAACAAAACATGATTTTAATATTTCTCAATTCTGTGCAGCTACATGGAGCTGAAAATAGACCAATGAATGCAGATTGCATATGCTTCTATGTCTGTGAGAGAAGGTTTCAGTCATCGACAGTTTGGTTGTCAGTGTTTTCATGATTATTCTCTTTTTTTTTTCATAGCCTCTGTTTCTCCTATTACTTTAGAGGCTGTGTTGTTTTTCTGATGCTGCAGTTCACAGGCCCGTCAAACTTTTTCCAGGACATTATTGTCTTGTCACAGGAAAGTCTGTCTGCCTCAGGGTCACTCTCTGCTCTGCATGGGCTCGATTGCTTGAGTTCAGCTTGTGCTCTAATACAGAGAAAGATGAAGGAAGTAAGTACTGAAGTAAGTGAATTTTATTCAGTAAATCACCTTTCATAGAAAAGAATCCCAAAGTGTTTCACAGGAAAATGCTAAATTGAGATCATGACAGCTTAAAACATTAATAATGAAATTGTCAGACAGTGAAAGAAACAAACAATAGCATAATTAAACATTAGTCTGAACAAGGAGAGTCAAAGGCCTGCTTAAATAAATATGTCCTTAGGAGCTTTTAGAAGTAACAGGGACAGCTGAAGAAATATTTACAAGAAGATGGGTCTATGATGTTGGAGCAACCACTGTAAAAGCATGATCACCTTTAGTCCTTATGGGCCCGAGGGACAACCAGGAAGCCCTGATCAGTAGACCTGAGAGGCTGGGGTGGAGCAGGTCAGTGATGTATTCAGGAGCCCGACCATGCAGAGCTCTGTACACAAAACAAGAAGCTTAAAATGGGTCTTAAAATTGATTGTGGAAGCCAAAGTAGGGAAGCTAAAATCGGTGTGATGTGAGTAGCCCAGCTGGACTTGGTCGGTAGCCTAGCAGCAGCATTCTGGACTCACTGAAGGACGCTGAAGGACTTACTGGGGCGGGTGAAAAGGGAACCAGGAAAATTGCTTTTCCTTGCAGCAAATTTGTTGAAATGCTGAAGCTTCAGGCTAAAACTGATAAAAATGTGCAAAAAAGAGAAATGTAAAAGCAGTGAAACAAAGCTGAAAAGTTTTAGTCCTAAAAGAAGGAGAAGAATAGTAATAGACCGAGAAGTACATGTGGTAGCCGTAAAGTCTAAGAAATAGCATTAGAAGTATTGGAATAAGTAGCAGAAAAAGTACAAGAAATGGTTTAAGAAGTAGTTATAGTAGAAGCACTGATATAAAGTTTAAGTTAAAGTTGCAGTAGTACTAGAAGTAGTTGTTTTAGTAAAAGTAGTCGTAGAAGTGGTAGTAGAAGAAGCATTAGTTGTAGTATCAGTAGTGGTAGTGGAAGTAGTAGTAAGAGTCGGAGAAGTAATAAGTATGTAATATAAGTAGTTTAATAAGTTGTATAAGCAGTAGTAGTGGCAGAAGTTGTAGTAGTAGTAGAAGTAGTAGAAGTAGTAGTAGTGGAAAAACTAGTAGTAGTAGAAGTAAAGGAGTAGAGGTAGAACAGGAAGCATCAGAAGAAGTAGCAGTAGTAGTAGGAGAAGTACTAGTATAAGAAGTAGCTGAAGGAGTAGTCGAGTTGGAGTAGTAGCAGTAGTACTTGTGATTTTAGTTGAAGAAGTAGTAGTAGAGGTAGTAATAGGAAAAAGTAGAAGAAGTAGAAGAAGTAGAAGTAGTAGAAGAGTTAAACATAAACACGTTTTTGACTGAAGCTTGTTGGGCTAACTTTCATGAATTTGGTAAGCTGTATAAATAAAGTTGTTTGGTTTGTTTGCCCAGGAAGTTTGTGTCTGTGCAGGTGAGGTTAGCCTGGCTTTGAGCTCAGCCATTTAACTCCCCAAGAACAATGCGCTTATAAGATCTGGAAACAAAGCTGAAAGATGATGGGAGGAAGTCATTCCCATTAACGGACCAGTGTATGGAGGCATCAGGAAAGGCCTCAGCCTGGCAGACACAGTGGATCATTACTTTGTATGGCTCATATGTTGGTAATACACATCAAACTGTTTTTGTCTTAGGTGATATTTTTGCTACTTTTTCTCCTGTGTTTGTCTGGAGATCCTACATGTAACCATGGCTGCATTGTTTACATGTGAACTCAGCTGTTAGCAGCCTGTAGTATGTCAATGCTAACTGGTGTGAGGCTTGATGTTTCCCCACAAGGTGAGGAGAAGGAGGTGAGGCAGAGTAGCATCATACTATTCACAGACATGGCTATCAGAGCTAACATCAGACACCAACACCACATTAGGAGAGCTTCACCTGCTGTGAGCAGTTAGGACCCAGGTGACAGAGACTGAACAGACTGCTGAAGAAGCTCAGTCCTGGACCCTGTGGAGGTGGAGGCTGGCTGACTGGAGAATGATGGACAAGCTGTCAGCATCCATTTTGTTATGGGCCTTTTTGCACTTTCTATGGTCTTTCTTACTTTTGTTGTCCTGATTGCTGCTGTAACTCCTGAATTTTCCTCAGGGATAAATAAAGTATTTTCTGTTCATTTTTTATTCTATTATTTAACAGTTCAAGGTCAATCCAGACTGTGAAGGATGGCTCATATTACATATTCTTACAAAACATTGACAAATTAAAACAAAAAGATTGAAAACAATAAACCAACAGTAAAAGTATGTCACACAGATACTTTTATTTACAATATTAGAGTTGCTGCTGAATTAAAAACAGTCCTATCAGACAAACATGAATTTTTTTTTAAAAAAAGAAAAACAGTTTGTTCTAATAACATACTCATCAGTGAAAATTTACACACAAGCAACTCAAGAGCTAACTTCATGAGACCAGCAGAAATACAGTACATGTTTTTCATTTTGCTGGCTCATACATGTCAACACATTGTGATTCAGCAATTCATAAAGTATTAAACATTGCATAAGATATCTGTAAAATTCAGTGAAATAGGGCCATAAAATCTTGGTTTGCACAAATAGTATTGAAAGTCTCTGGTTTCCTTAGCTTGAGCTTGTGGCAATTCTGTATTATTTTACAACCTTCTTCCTGAAAATGAACTTCTCACTTGAGAAGCGAAAAGCAGAGGAGGAAAAGTAAAAGATGATGGGATCAATGCATGTGTTGAAGCTGCTGAGTATTAATGTGTAATATCTCCATGTTAAGCTCTGACCCTGAAAGTAACCCAGTAAATGAGTCATGTTAAATGGCATCACACATATGAGAAACACGGCCAGAGTCCCCAGAGCCATGCCAATGGCCTTCTGCTTCTGCATGGGGGAGAAATTGGGTCGACTGTACAGGATCAGGATGCAACGCAGGTAGCAGTACACGCAAATGAGAAGAGGTATGAGAAAGAGTACAATGAAGAACTCGAAACGCATAGGAAGGAGAAAGTTCAGCTGCTTCTCTGTGAAGTTTTCATAGCACACGGTGGCGTTCTCATTTGAAAGAGCTGGATGGAAGCGGACAATGATAGTGATGCTGCAGTGTGCTGTTGTGATAAGCCAAATAACAAAACAGGCTATGATCCCATACACTGGTTTTTGCAGCTGTTGATAGGTGACAGGATACGCTACTGCAATGTAGCGAACTACGCTAACGGCCATCAGCAACAAGGAGCTGGTGTAGATAGTGGAGAAGAAGGTGAAGGCTGTGATGGAGCATAGAAAGCCAGGCAAAGTCCATTCCATGTTAGACATTGCCTCGTGCATCTTCAGTGGAAGCGTGATCAAGAAGAGCAGGTCAGAGACGGTTAGATTGAGGAGCAGGATGTCTGTAAGAAGAGGTTTGGAGTGGATCTTCACACTGAAGGCGTAGAGAGCCAGGAGGTTGGCTGGCAGGCCGAACAGGAAGGAAATGATGTAACCTGACAGAATGACCTCACTCCTCACCTCAGACTCCATCATGATCCTGAAGCAAAGACAAAAGACAGACTTCTTTTTACAGCTCTGGACATTTTGTTTGTCTTAGGTTGAAGAGAGAGTCACTGTGGGAAGTTAAGAGTGGAAGGCTTATTGTTTAAAGACTGTAGCTTGGAGTTAAAGTAGTGACAGCTGTGGTCAGGAATACAGCCTTTGTGTACGGGATGTGCTTAAGCTGAAAGGCCAACACCCACCACAAACTTCTCTGAACTGTCACCAATAATAACAACAAGATCTTTTTCTGGAACACTGCAAAACAACTCTTAAAATCATTTTTATAATTCTGTGAGACGATGGTTAAGAGTTTGAAAAAGAATCTGTAAGCAAAAATAATCTTTCTGTTATTCATTAGAAAACCTTGAAAAACAACTCACAATGTTATTTGACCCAAAGTGTTTTGGGATTAAGATCAAATAATGATTTACACCTGAGTTGTGGTAAAAATTATTCAAAATTGGTAATAAGAAATATTGTATGGAAGTGAGTTTTTATATTTTTGGCATTTAGAAGAAATGACAGTGAACTGTGCTCAGTGTCTTCTGCTTTGCTACAGAAAGAAATAATCACTAAGCCTCCTCAGCCACCAGTACTCCACACATGGACGGCTCGAACGCTGGATGTAAACAAATAATATTAGACTAATTTCTAAGATTGGTGAGCAAAAACATTTAAAAAAAATTGTGAAACAGGTGAAAAAAACAATAATAACTCAAAAGTCAAAGCACAATCAGTAAAGTTTAACAGGCTCTTTTAGGAATTTTTAAGTTCAGGCACCTTAACTTTTTAAAAAGCACTCCATTAAAGTCGCTCATAATGCACAGCTATATTAAAATTAACTAAAACAATCTGCAATGAAAATATTTTTAATGTTAATGCATCAACTTACCTGTATCTGAGGGGTTTTGAAAATGTTCTCAAATGAAATAGATTATGAAGCTCCTCTCTGCCCTACTGCAGCTTTCCTCAAAGACAACCAGTTTATAACTTACAGTAAGATGACTTGATATAAAATGAAACAGGAACCACCAAGGCGTTACCCCCTGTTACCATCTTTACACTGAAATCAGTCTGCATGGCCACAGGAAATATGGTTGCAATGAACTAATAGTGACAAAACGTCACAGCGATTCCTAAGAAGAAATTCAAGTTGTTTTGAAAACTCCAGATGAGATGAAAAGATGTGTTAACCATGGCCTCTTTCACTACTAACCATGCTCAAGTCTGATAAACAGATAACAGTGCTTAAAACCACCAACTGTTAGCCACCAGTGTGCACTTTGAGATCTTAGGCAGGCTGTGATGATCTTACCATGTCATCTTGTACACACACAAGATAGTCCTCCATGTTGCAATGCACATCCTGTAAGAAGACAAAACAGAATATTAACATTAATAATTAATGAGACTAATCAGTGCTTATTGCACAAGTTTCCATGTGAATGTGAGGGAAGACTTCAGTGAGCTACAGTTTGTGTGTCAGTGTTTTCAATAATATTCTTCTCACTTTTTCCCCAGCCTCTGTTTCTCCCTCAACTTTAGAGGCTGTGTTGTTTATCTGACGCTGCAGAGCACAGGCCTGCCGAACTTCTTCCACAACATCATTGTCATAAACGCAGGAAAGTCTGTCTGCCTCGGGGTCACTCTCTGCTCTGCATGGGCTGGATTGTGTGTCATCAACTTGTGCTCTGATACAGAGGAAGATGGAGGATAAAGTGCAAGATAAAAGGACAGAAACTGTGTCTCAAGTGTGTCGAAGTCAGGCAACAAAGGCAGAGACTAATGGTACGGCCACACCGGATGCGAATTTGCGTCGATATTACATACAAAGTCAATGCAAAGACATGTTTGGACGCAGATTCGCCCTGGACGTGTTTGGCGTGGCACGTTTGGAGTGTCAGACGCCCCTATGCTCGAGTTGAAAATATTGAACTGTCGACGTGAATTTGCGCGAGGCTGTGCAGCGGCAGCCAATTAACGATGACATTCCCCCACAATGTCATTGATTTGATGACGTTGGGGGGAACCGCTTCCACCTGCTCCGACTCAAACCCTGCTGGAAGATGGAGGAGAAAATAATCTGTGCAGTGTGTCATCATCCAGAGTTATACGAAACAATGAGTGTACTCTATAGAGACCGGAAAAAAAGGAGCAGGTAAGTTCTGTAAATATTTGTCTCTAGCTGGATTTGCCTGCACGGGTCATCACTGAGTCCGACTGTGTTTCCCTCAGTGGAGTTTTGTCTTAAAAGTTGTAAGAGCCTGATAGAGAGGAAGAAGGAGCGGGGCAGGGGCATCCAGGAAAAAGATGGAAGTTCTCTGTGGTCCTCTCTTTCCTCAACCCCTTCATTATCCCAAGGCAGACCTCCGGGAACATGGGTCAGGGGGTCAAGGATCAGGTCGCAGGGAACAGCCCGGCAGGGCCAGTGGAGGTGGATTACCAGGGAGAGGCAGCGGGCCTTGATTGTGATCTCCAAGGATTCCACACTCTCCTGAAGTGTCTCTCCTGAAACCACAGCTCATGGTTTTTCAGATGCTCTTTTGGGCTTTCCGTCTTTAAAGGAGCAGTCTCTCTACTCTGCTAGCACTGTGTCTCGCGTTTGCCCCTCAGCTTGTCAAAATAGTCCAGCATCCAGCCTCGGGTGTTCATGTGGCGTTGTCACCATGTTTAGATTTGTGAATTCACATCCGGTGTGGCTGCGCCATAAGACTGATATCTAGGTGTTTCATTAATTATAAGTGGATGTCAACATCTCATTTGTTTCTTTTACCTTCGAGGGATGTTGTATGTTTGGTCTTCGGCTACAACCTCGAATGGACTTTGTGGCCTTTCAGAAAAAAAAATATTAATCTGACTTGAATTGAGGACATGTGCTTCAGTAACAAGTCCACTTTGCTGATTTTCCAAACCTTAAAAGAATCGCCGTATTGCACACAGAGCCTGGGCTTGATCTGTGAATGACACCGCAACAGGAACAAGATTAAATGCAACAGCTCGGCAATTCTGTATGAAAATGACTGAATTATACCAACCTGCGTCTACAATACTTTCTGTAAAGTACCACTGCACATCCAAACAACAAAGCGATGCCAAAAGCGAATAAAGCTACCAACCACTTGGGAAAAGAAGCTGCAAGAGGAAAGCATTTGATTTGGTAAATATGAAACACACACAAAACATGTTTTTGACCGAAGCTTGTTGGGCTAACTTACATGAATTTGGTAAGCTGTATAAATAAAGTTGTTTGCTTTGTTTGCCCAGGAAGTTGGTAGCTGTGCAGGTGACATTAGCCTGGCCTTGAGCTCGGCCACTTAATTCCCCAGAAACAACGTGCTTATAAGATCTGGAAACAAAGCTGAGAGAGGATGGGAGGGAGTCATTCCCATCAATGGACCAGTGTATTGAGGCATTAGGAAAAGCCTCAGCCTGGCAGACACACTTCAGAAAGTCTCCTCTCAGGTGGCAGGAGGACTCAGGTCGGATAGTTGGGGCATCTGCATGTGAGGAAAAAATGGCTGTCTTAAACTGGGGATAAGCTTCGAGAAAACAGAGTTCAACTTTTCTTACACTGAACGTCCAGATCCAACCAGTCAGACTGTTTCGCTCCAATGTCATTGTAGGCGACACAGGAGACTGAGGTTTTTTGAGTAATGTTTTCAAAGAGCAGCTCTCCATCTGTTGTATTTATGACGGTATTCTGACCCATCCGTCTGTTGAACCACGAGTATGTGTGTGGTGGTGGGTTAGAGTTTGCAGAACACTCCATGATGACGTTGTCCCCGTCTATCACAGACTCCTTTTTCAGGGTCAGGGTCACAGTCACAGGTTTATCTGGACAAAGAAGGACAAAGCTTACTATTAGAAAAGTAACTTTTGTTATCTCCAGTAATGTGATCAAGTCAACTGTATCCTTACATAAAATGTTGAGTGTTACTTGTCGACTGTCTAAAGTAAGTTCGCTGAACGCTGCAGAACAACTCATTGGGCTGTTGTGCATTTCATGTGTTGCCTGCCCCTGTAGTATCGCTGTGTACATCCAAAGCGAATGTACTTCCTGGTTAATGGTTGTTAAAGTAGAGTTTTCCAGAAGGTGGCTCCTTGTCCAAGTGAGGGAAGGAGGTGATGACAGGCAGGAGTGGATGATACTGCAGTTAGCCCAGAAAACTTCCCCCTCTACTATTTGCTCCTGAATGGAGATAATTGGAGATTTTCTTTCTGAAAGCCACAAGAGAGTGGTTATAAAAAAATATTAATATAGAAGAAAATGAAGAAATTGCAAAGTATCTCCCAACTTGCACTGATCCAACATTAGAATCTGTTCAGTGTTCAGTTATATACAACAACGCCACAAAGTTTACGTTGAATACAAACCAGGACTTGATTTCTTGTTGTTGAGAGATTTATTTGGTGACCACTAAATAGTGTAGATAGCTGACATAGCCATCAATAATTTTTCTGTACTGTGATGCAAGCAACCCAACATTTGAGTCCCACATCTACCCTTGCCAATCTTACAAATAGATAGAGGAGACAGGAAGTATTTGGCCAAGAAAGACCAGGCACTTTGGTGAACACATGCATGACTGGACACAAAAAGGCCGTTTACATGACCTTGGTTTTAGGATGAAATGCCAAAGTATTGTTGTGTTTTGGCCTCTTGTTTACACGGAAATGTAATTTTAGCCGAACTAAAACAAAATCTTTTTTAAAAACAGCCTGCAGAGTGGAGTTTTTCTGAAATGCCGCAGAGACTGTTGCCTTATTAACATCAAGCCGGAAGTTTTAGGGCCTGTTTACACGACAACATTTTTTGGGTGAAACGCAAAAGTTTTATTACATTTTAGCCTTAGGATTAACACGGAAATGGCGTTTCAGCTGACCTAAAACGCAAACTTTTGAAAACGGCCTCCAGAGTTTCTGAAACGCTGTCGACACCGTTGCCGAGTACACAGTAAGCAGGCGTTTTTAGTGGAAACAATGATGTCACCCTCCACTTTGCGCGAGCGCGTACAGCAGTCCAACAGTACTGTTGTTACTATCATCACGGACTACCGTGTTGTGCTTGTGCTGCTGAATCTGCTGACTGTCTTTCAACAAAATGAGCATCTGTTGCTCCACTTTTGAACATAGTATTCACCAATAATAATAATAATAATAATAATAATTTTATTTATATAGCACCTTTCAAGAACAGCAAAGTCACAAAGTACTTCACAAAACAAATAAAAACAATACAAGCCATTTTTAAAAGTACAATAAAAGAAAACACAGCACACAAGACATATTAAGCAAAGGCCAGACCAAACAAATAGGTCTTCAGTTGTTTTTTAAAAGAATCAACAGTTTCAGCCAATCTTAAACCCAAGGGGAGCGAGTTCCACAGAGTTGGAGCCATGACACTAAAAGCACAGTCACCTTTAGTTTTTAATCTGGAGTGTGGAACAACCAACAGGTTTTGCTCAGTGGACCGAAGAAGCCTATCTGGAGTGTAGTGTTTTAAAAGTTCTGAGATGTATGCTGGAGCCTAACCATGGAGGGCTTTTAAAGTGAGCAAAAGTATCTTAAAATGTATTCTGAAATACGTCAGATGATCGGCCCAACTGTACTCTGGTGGAGATCTCCCAAAAGCGGCTTCTGGACAAGAAAGGTATAGCCTGGACTATAGGCCTGGCATGCTTACTACAGTGTTTTCAGTCCCTCAGCTTTTCCATGTAAATGCAGATTTTTTTCACTGCATTTTAGCGTTTTCAGATGAAACATTGTCGTGTAAACGGGGCCTTAGTGGAAACGCTAATGTCATGCTTGAGTTTACATGAGTCTACCAAAAGCCATTTCCAGACAAGACAGTTAAAGCACCAACTACAGGCCTGGCATGCTTACTATTGCGTTTTGTTTCCCTCAGCATTTCCTTGTGAATGTAGGTTTTTTTCACTTCTTTTTTTGCGTGTTAGGCTGAACCGTGCTGTGTCGTGTAAATGGGGCCAAAGTCAGCTTTTGTTGATGTTGATCTTTGTACCTTTTTATGTTTCCAAACTGTCAATTTAGCAGCCTTTTAAGCAGCTTTAAGAATTCAAGAAATAAGTATGAGATGAATTAAAGCCTCAATAAATGAAATTTTTTCAACTTATCAAATTTATCTAATAAAAAGATTATGCAGTTTGGCCCTGAGAAACAGAATATCAGAGAATGGCAACACACATACACACACACACAAATAAAATAAAATAAAATAAAATAAAATAAAATAAAATAAAATAGAAACATTTATCAAATTAAATTCAATTAGATTAATTAAATTAAATAAATAGATTAAAAAAAAAACAAAAAAAAAAAACATTAAAAGTAAGCCAAAATTGAACAGCAGTTGGCGATGCTAGAGACAGAATTATTTTCTTTTTAAAGTATTTTCACAAGGATTTAATTAAAATCAAAAGTTCATATTAGGGACATAAGATTTCAAAAATAGTCATTTCAAAGAGACTGCTAAATATGTAGCTCTGGCATGTTGTGAAATGAATGGTGTCACTTAGCATTACCAGGCATTATCGCCACCCACACCTCTGGAGTGTGAATAGATTGCGCTGGGCTATGAAAATCCCTTTTAGATTAAAAGCACAGGAATTTTATCCAGATTATTTCTCTCAGGCAAAGTTCACAGCCCTCTGAAAATGAGTCTGTGACCTACCAGTTGAGAAACACAGTTTTAGATAAATGTTTATGACAGTGCAGTAATGACAGTAATAAGAGCACCATAAGGCTGCCATACTTGTGATTCATTCGTCAAAAGACAAAAGGAATGGACAGGGTCGTCGCTCACTCAGGCCTTGAATAAAATGTACTGCATACTTAGAACTTGCATAAAAATGTAGATATACTTACCAACATAGATTGTGATTATTTGATCATGAAATTTCCGAGGTGCTATCATGTCTGCATCGAGCCAAGCATACACTTTAAGGTTGTTGTCTTCTCTCCTGGTATTTTTAATCAAGAGGGTGCAGTTACCCTCAGCAGCTGCACCTGGTACAAAGGTGCGTCCTCTGTACTGCTTTTCTACTGAAGGGAGTAATCTGTCGAACACCTTGGGATAGTATAACTTGCTGTATTGATACCAGGTGACCCAAACATAAGGTTGTGTCTGACATGGCACAACAACACAGCTCCCCTCCACTGCAGTTACTGTTTTTGGGACGGTGATGTCCCAACTTCTCGCCTGGAGCACAGAGAAGCCTCAAAGAAGAGGAGGAAAAGGGGAATTGATTAGTATAGTTATAGATAACAGAGCAGTAAGTAGGTCACCTGCTGAAAGATTACAAAATATTGAGAGAGAATTCTAAATATAAATTGTTTTTTTTTGTTTTGTTTTGGCATCTTTAAATCTTGTCTCATGATCAAAAAGAGGAAATTTGTGGGTTACACTGCCCGATATGCACGGCATAATTCTGCTTCAGGAGGGTAATGAAGAAGTAACTATACCAAAGAACTGGGATTGCTGCAACAGTTGGAGTCATTACATAAGACAAATTCATTGAAAATTCCTTTAAATGCAGTAACATAGTGAAAGGCAAACTGAAACCTAACTGAAGCAGAAAGTGACGAATGAAACTTGGTTTTATTGAGAATCTGGTTCCACATGTGTTTTTTTTTTAAAAAAAACAAAAACAATAATTGTTGATTTGAAGTCTCATGTATTTCATTATGTTATGTTTCTTTAGTTGATCCTTGTCTGTTAAATCAAATTCACATACCTGTAAACTACACAGCAACAAAAGAAGTTGATGGTCAATTGCTCACACAATAACTGTTGAGCATGTTAACACTGTCTTTAGGTTAAACCAACTGAGGAAACATTGACTCTACAGCAGACATACTGTCATGTTCAGAACAACAAAACCCTATATTGTACAAGTTTAGAAATGGAATATTTTAAGTATACTTTAAGATCATATTTCAAGACAAGTAACTCATTTTATGGATGATCTATTAAATACTTTTTGTCCTTTAAGTGCTTTTGTGGTAAAAAAATAAAATAAATAAATGGTTAAGAATGGTAGAAATGTCATATAAAATACAATGACACCAACAGAAATGCAAACTACATGTATAAGCAAACATCTAACATGTTTTAACGAGATTAAAGCATCTTTTTTATTTGGACATCATACCAACCCATATTTATCACTGTCCCAGTCATTGATAAACTTTGTAGCAAGCCCCTTAAAAAGCAATCTGTGTCAAAGTCAGCAGGGTAGCTAGGTTAACACTAGCTGTGATAACAATGACATAATTCATTTAAAAAAAATAATAATTAAAAAGAAGAAAGAAATAGAAAAGTAGGTTTGAAAGAGAAACCTGGATAGTATTTGTTTTGTGTGGATATAGCGCATTGACATGAGTCAAAAAAAGATTTCTATGTTTCATGTTAATTATATAAATATCCATAAAATTATCAATCTCTGTATCTACTAAATGTTACTGAGTTTTGTTACATGAAGATCAAACTTGTCAGATGTTGGTGTTAAGTTTCAGTTTTCCATGTTCTCCACCTTTTTTTCCTGCATAAATCTCTTTTTGAGGGTTTTTCTGAAGAGCTGTCTGGTCACTGTGATAATTTAGATTGTGGCATTAATGATACACATAAATTTTGCCTGAAAAAAGCATGCCTGTCCTCTCTTTTGTCATCATGGATAAGTGTGTTAAAATCTTGAAAAATATCCCGATAAAGTAAATTTAGAAGTGATAAAACTGTACAATTAATCTGCAATGATAGCTCATCTTCAAGTGTAAAATGACCCTGAGTATTAGAACAACAGACATAAAAGATAAAGCTCAGTGTTACCTGTTGACAAGGTCAGAAGCCTTAGCAGACTGATAGCTTCCATGGTGAAATAGTCACCTTTCAGAGAGTCACTGTTGACCTTTGAAAGTAAGGAAACACAGCAGTTATTTTAAGGTTAGATAAAGATGTTTATATTGAGCAAGCTTTGTAAAATGTCATTATTTTTGTGTTTTGGAGATGATACAAAGTTATACATTTCTGTCACCAAAGGCTTTTTAGATCCTTAAACACTGGGTTCACTGTGAAAAGTGAATTTGCACATTTGTTGTTCTAACATATTGTTTCAAGTTAAACATTACTGAAGTTTTTGTTATAACCCATAAATACACTAACCGGCCACTATTAGGTACACCTTGCTAGTACCGGGTTGGGCCCCCTTTTGCCTTCAGAACAGCCTTAATCCTTGGTAGCATAGATTCAACAAGGTCCTGGAAACATTCCTCAGAGAGTTTGGTCCATATTGACATGATAGCATCACACAGTTACTACAGATTTGTCGGCTGAACATCCATGATGAGAATCTCCCGTTCCACCACATCCCAAAGGTGCTCTATTGGACTGAGATCTGGTGACTGTGGAGGCCATTTGAGTGCAGTGAACCCATTGTCATGTTCAAGAAACCAGTCTGAGATAATTTCAGCTTTATGACATGGAGCGTTATCCTGCTGGAAGTTGCCATCAGAAGATGGGTACACTGTGCTCATGAAGGGATGGACATGGTCAGCAACAATACTCAGGTAGGCTGTGGACTTTAAACAATGCTCAGTTGGTACTAAGGGACCCAAAGTGAGCCAAGAAAATATCCCCCACACCATTACACCATTACACCACCAGCAGCCTGAACCGTTGATACAAGGCAGGATGGATCCATGCTTTCATGTTATTGACGCCATATTCTGACCCTATCATCCGAATGTGGAGCATAAATCCAGACCCATCAGACCAGGCAACGTTTTCCCAATCTTCTATTGTCCAGTTTTGGTGTTGCTGTGTGAATTGTAGCCTCAGTTTCCTGTTCTTAGCTGCCAGGAGGGTCACCCGGTGTGGTCTTCTGCTGTTGTAGCCCATCTGCCTCAAGGTTGGACGTGTTGTGTGTTCAGAGATGCTCTTCTGCAGACCTCGGTTGTAACCAGTGGTTATTTGAGTTACTGTTGCCTTTCTATCAGCTCCAACCAGTCTGTCCATTCTCCTCTGACCTCTGGCACCAACAAGGCATTTTGGCCCACAGAACTGCTGCTCACTGGATATTTTCTCTTTTTGGGACCATTCTCTGTAAACCCTAGAGATTGTTGTGCACGAAAATCCCAGTAGATCAGCAGTTTCTGAAATACTCAGACCAGCCCGTCTAGCACCAACAACCATGCCATGTTCAAAGTCACTTAAATCACCTTTCTTCCCCATTCTGACGTTGGTTTGAACTGCAGCAGATCGTCTTGACCATGTCTACATGCCTAAATGCATCGAGTTGCTGCCTTGTGATTGGCTGATTAAAAATTTGCGTTAACAAACAGTTGGACAGGTGTGCCTAATAAAGTGGCCGGCGAGTGTTCAAGACCCTGCTGTACATTGATATGTTACACTGCGGGGAGCACAGGCTGTCTGCAAGGACTGGCTCTCTGTGCTCCACATGGCACTGACGGACTGTGCTCCACCAGAGATCTTGTTCCCATTTACCCAATGATTTTTACAGTGCATTTAGTGTTTATGCTAATAAACAGATGACATTTGTTGGTGCATTAGGTTTATGACAGAAAAGACAGCAGTTAATTGCCATGAAGCATAAACAGCTGGTCCGTGCCATTTAGAACACAGACATGTCAAAGTACAGCAGGGTCTTCTATCCCTCCTCTCTTAGGGTTACAAAATGCCATCTCAACAAAAATTAATTTGCTGTAAAAACTTGATGAATTAAGTTTAGTAAATATCTTAATCCTTTCTATCATAGTAATATAAGTAAAAAAAAAACATTCAGGAATCTCATTGTCCCTGAGTTCATAAATATTTTTGAGTGATAAGGACACGAGAGCTTACCTCGCCCGACGAGCTGCTGCTTGAATGTGTCCGTGCTAGCCCACTGATCTGTCACAGTCTTCAAGTCCACCACTTAACCACCACCTAATCCCCCTGACCCCCTTCTGTGTTTTATTCAGTCTCATACAGGAAACTTGGTGAGCTCATTGGAAGCATTCAGCTTGAACTGCTGAGAAAATGTAAGAGAGGCGCTCTCTTACCTATTCTAAAACCGGGCTTAACACAAACACACCGTCACTTGTGGTAAACTATTCGAAGCACAGCGACAGATGCAACATGTATTAAAATATATAACATATAAATAATAAGATAGTGGTCTTTCTCATGATGGCTCAAGTGAATACTCCCACGCAGGCCAAAGTGAAAAGGAAAATTTAATTACAGAAAAAACAAGCTTTTTGGCTGATTATACATATGAAACTTGAATGCCTATTGATTGATGCGCTGAAAACAGTAAATCTGTAAATGCAAGTTTCTCGTTTTATTTAGGAGCAGGATTTTGCCTTTATGTGACAGCTAAAAGATTTTAACCATTTATTGCCAAATAGAATTCAAGTTTAAGTTGCCGTTATAAGCTCTGCTATTCGGAGCACTCTCTGGGTTAACCAGGCAGCATGCTTAGTATATGTGTAGCAGGGATTAGTAAGAGCGAAGACGTGTGTAAATATACAGCCTCACGTTAGAAAAAGCTGTGACTGGTTGAGTGGGGTTGGAAACAGTGAAGCAAACATCAGCGACTGGAACCTCTAAAAGATTGTGGTTTTGATATAATCCAGTAAGAAAGTGTCAAATCTGAGCATTTTTGTCAGTATTACTGTAATCTACTAAAAAAAAAATACCTAAAACTATAAATGAAACAACTTCACTTCTTTTAAGCTGGATGCAGCTGGTTTTATTTTAGAGTCAGGATTACAGGCAATATAACCCCAAAAAAGAAGAAGCAAACTAAACTGACCCAAAAAGAAATACAGACCAGACAGGGCAGCAAACAATGACTCATCCTCTGTCTCAATAGAAAGACCGTATTTAACTTAAAAGCCAAGTTCTGTTACCTGTCACGTGACTTCTTTCCCCTTTGTGGTAACTAAAAAGACATTAATTGACCCCGATAAATTATTTAAAGATACACTACAGCATTAAATGAAGCAGTTTCACCATACAGGTAACCTAATATGATGCTTGCCACAGTATAAAGCACATTTCAAAACATCTTCTTCCTGTTTTTGCTCCTGTCTGAAAGTAGAATGCACCATAACCCTCTGTAGTAGATAAGAAAGCAAATGCTGACACAACTCAGAGTAAGTGTTGCTGCACCCTGAGTCATCATTATCATGAATGTTTTTGTGTTGAACGGCAGGGGTTTTTAGAGAAGAGAGATATAGAAACATTTGATATGACTTTAAAATGGATGCAATAGAATATAAATGCTAATACTAATGATAATGACACATGAATGTATCATGAAAGATCTCAAAGGGCAACGCAAAGGTCAGGCTAACTAGCTTTGAACTGAGGAGACTCAAGGCTATCTTTCAGCCATCATATCATTCAAAGTGATTATTTTGAGAATAGAACAATCAGTGTTGATTTTCATCTGTTTTATAACTCGTGAAAAACTCCTCACTTCACCAAATTTTATAAATCCTCAGGTGTGAATATTGTACAGTAAAACCATCTTGCAAAATGGATTTCCAGTCCCATATGAGGAAGCACAGTGTTCCAACTTGTCTTTATTTCCAGGGTTGGACACAGCAATATTTTGTTAATCTACAACGTCACTTTTTTCTTTGAATTTCACCTGGGCATATTCACATTCAGTGTTCCCCTTTACATTTGTAGGCTCCACTTCATACAGATTCTCCATCTCCACTGCCTTGTTCATAAAACCTCTGCTCAGTCGTCCCTCAGTGTGATCCTCCTGCTCTGTGTTGTCTCCCTCTACCTCTTTCCCTTCTTTGTTCTTGCTCCTCCAGGTCACATTGGAGTAAATAACCTCTTTACTCTCCCCGTTAGCTTCCCCTGAAATGTTTTTCTCCCCTTCAGCGCTGTTGGAGTCCGAGTGTGGCATGTCAGGGCTTTTTGGCTCAGAGGATGTTGCAGGTTTGTTGACATCAGGCTCCCTTAGCTCAATGGTGTTGACGTATATGTCCTCATCTTTTGGCTTGTCTAACTACAATACAGGAGAAGAAACAGGTGGTAAGGTTAATATGCTTGAGCATAAAGCAGAAAAATACCTGACTTCAGGATGAAATACCTCATTTCCTTCCCCACTTTGTAGAAGTTGGCTCACACCAGCGGTGCTGCCGTTAACTGAGCACTGACTCTTCAGCAGGTTGTGGTTAGACTTCAGAGCCCTGAAAAAAGCAGCACAGTATAAACAATGTGTATTTTACCTTATTTTTGTTTTTTCTTTGTTCATTTGAAAAATCATCAAGACAGCTGACTGGAAGTCCTCAAAGGTGCTGGACTGAACATGCAGCCGGTGTGAGTTGACAATTGAAAGAGCACCAGTGGCGGCTGCTGGTCAGTCAAGAAGGGGAAGCTCATTTTTTCCGGCCTACATCATAAATTTGTTTATTCATTTAAACGCAAATTCTACCCTCCATTCCTGTTCAAGAAAATTATCTGTGACCCTGTCGTACCAACCAGGTGTTTTTTCCAGGGATTTTACCAGTGTTCTCTTAACGGCTAGCAGAGCTAGACTGCTTAAATGGCCTGGGCTCATTGTGTTGCGGGTGTCAGACTTGAGCTGCTTTAAACAGGAGAAGCTTCTCTCTACAGAAGATGCTCCGGTGGAGGGTTATACTTTAAGATCGCTGACTGGCTCACTTTACTGTCAATCAAACCGGGATTCAGCTTCAGACAGATCATCCAATCATCATGCAGAAGCCCAGCGTCCAGGCCAGCCCACTGCCCCATAGACCCTCAGGGACGCTCAGCGTCCTATGGGCAGGACAAAGCCCAGCGTTTATCCAATGACCGTCCAGTTTCCACAGTGGAACAACCCATTCTATGCTTCCCCGCTGAAGTCAGAAGACACTCAGCGTCCAACTTTGTTTAAGCGCTGAGACGCTGCGGAGATGAATGGGAAGGAGGTGGAGCCAGTTACCTGTGATAGGTAGCTGATTCTGAACAAAAGATGAAGGAATCCTAGCGCACATTTTGTCAATGAAATGTACACACAGCAGTACATATCACCACTTTTTTTGGGGACATTTTGGGAAAAGCTGAGCTTCCCTTGCAGTCTTAGAGCAATCGCCAATGAAGAGCACGAAGCAGAGCTGGATCAGAGACACATCTGGTGCATTCCCGGGGTAAATGAGTAAAAAAAAGCTGCATGGTGGTGCAGTGGGTTGCCTCACAGCATGAATGTTCCTGGTTTTTGCGTTCTCTCTGTACATGTGTAGGTTCTCCCTCTGAAGGATCTCACGAGGTGACACCCCTACTAAGCTTTTTTTTTAATCACAGATGAAGTTAATAATCTACTTACTTTTACAACTTTACTGTGTCTGTTTGGATAAGTAACCTCTCTTAACTTCCGTTGTGGCTGTACTTCCGTTTTGTTGTGGCCTTTGCATTCTTGTGTTTTGCTCTTGCATTTGTGTTGTGGCTGTTGCAAATCATCTGACACCCACCATCCACCATACTCTGGGCTCTTTGGCCTTTTTTCCCACGGTCCAAAAACATGCTCATCAGCTTGACTGATAACTCTGCATTGTCCACAGCTGAGTGTGTGCATGAATTTCTCTTTTAGTGAGCCCTGTGATAGACTGGTGACCTGTTTGGGGTGTAACCTGCCTCTAACTCAAAGACAGATGGGAAACACTCCAGAGCCACCCCACAACCCCAAAAGCTTAAGTGGAACCACAAAAATGTGATAAACAAAAGTTTAGCAGAGATATTCCACCATATGCAGATGTTAAGTTCATATTGTAATATGTCATTCATTTTTTTCACAAAAATTCACCTGCTGATGGTTGTTAGTTAGGACAAAACTGTAACGTGTTGTGTTCTGTTCTGTACCATGACCTTACCTGATAAGAAAGAGGAGAGCACACACCAGCACCAGCAGTGCAACAACTGTGGCGATCAAAATTGGTACGACTACAGAGTCTGAAACATACAAGGATGACATGGAGTTATGACTAAATCTGTTACTCTGAGGAGAAATGACTGTTCAGGTCAACGTGCGGACATCCTGTATAAAGAGTTTATCAAATGATTACATCAGGTCATAGTAAAACCCTACAAAGAGATTCTATTTTAATAATGACTCAGCAACACCACTCTCCTGATAAAGTTATAAAGTCAAAAAGTACAGTGTATGTTATGATTCTTGTCAGACAAACCTTGACTTCCTCCTGATGTTTGAGGTTCAAGGAAGAAATAAAACCGCTGAGCAGCAGATCCCAGAGAGTTTGAGCTGTGGCAAAGCAAGGTGAACTCATCCTTCCATTGTGCTTGACTCACAGAGATGAAGCCAACAACTGAGCCCTCTGTAGACTGGTATCTGACTGCAAAACTGTCTGAGTTGTTGGCAGGTGATCCATCCATAAACCAACGTAAAGTGGGGGCAGGATTCCCGGAAGTGTTACAAGAACAGTTGAGCTGGTCCATAGTTTTTGTGCAATCAGAAGAGGGCATTATTTGAGGAGGATCTGGAATGAAAGTAGCAAAGATTGACAACAAAGTCAAATTCAGTCATATTTCATCAAGTTGAAAAATTTGTACATCACATAGTCTTCTGAAAAAGAAACTCATGAAAACTGTAGGTTTAGGAATAAATGTATGGAGCTAAATTCCTGCCAAAACTTCACAAACTAAGAGAATGTGTTTTACAAAAAGAAAAAAAAAATCCTATTCCTAATCCTTAAAATGTGTGCAGTGCATAAAAATCCAGTCTCTTCACTTGGAGTTAAAAAACACACTTCTTTACAAGAACAAAAAAAAACAAAACAAAACCAAAAAAAACAGATACTTCTAAATATTTTGTTTGAGTGCACGTTGTTTCTTTCTACTAGTACAAAAAATTGCCACGTGACTTTTGGCACAATTTTTTGTGGGTGGTGAAGCTGAAGAATTTCATGGGTGGTTAACTTCCTAACCAGCAGGTGGCGCTGTCATCAGTACACCAGCACTGGTAATCTACTGCCTGAGCTGACCTCAAATCCAGCACATCCAGAAAGAACAGATCCTGGTGTTTTGAAAAGCAACCTGAAGATAGCTTAAGTGAACAACAAAAAGAGCAATCAACAGGTAAGTTCAAGATTTTCTCTTGTTAAAAGCTAGAGTTTTTGTAACTCCATGATATATTTTGTGGAAAAAATGGATGACCATTTTTTATTTACACCACTAAGCCTATCAAACCCAAAGTGGGTCAGCTAATGATAGCTAACATTCCCTAGCTAGCATGAGTGAACAGTCACTTAACCAGATCTTTAAGTTGGGAGAGATTCTCCAGTTAGTCAACTCTGCTATGGTGAGACTTTTGACATTGTCTCTGTGATGTCACCTGTTCTTTTCAGATATGAGGTTTTGAAGCCTATTGTCGGCAGATGCCATGTTGAAAATGCTGGACTCAGCCGGGCTTTGATTTAGTCCAGATGAGGCAAGGAGGCAGGTCTTCAGACTCTTTAGGGACAACCATAAAGTGCCACCCCCTGTCACTTAAGCCATTCATGTCACTACAAGGGCAAAACTTGTAAGTTATAGAACCAACACAGGGTGGTGTTTTGAACTAGGCTGTAAAAATGTTGTTTTGCTGTGAAGCCCTTCTTTACACCTGAGTGGGTATGTAGCCTCTGGTGCTTCTGCAGTCAGCCTCAAGCAGGAACTTGATGACCGGACATTTTTAACACTTCATCCTAGGAATCATATCTTAAGCCCAGAGGCAGCTTGGTTCCTGTGCATGTGGTGCATAGACTGTGTGATGCCCAGCTCATGGTAACAACACAAAGAAGTGACTGGGTGTGCCTTTAACCCCACAACCCCTGACCCCTGGCCTGTCATAATATTTAAATCTACATTATAAAGGTATGTACCTCTTCTTTTCATGAAAAATTATGAACAACATTAAGCTTACTCTCCCAGCATTTCTCGAAGCGTTTAAAATTATACATACACTGAACGTCTATCTGTGTGTGGTTTGACCGTCCAGCTCCAAGTTCATTCTCAGCCTTGCAGAAAACTGGATCACTGTCTTTGAGAGCTTTGAATATTAAGGTCTGTCCAGTCCCAATAACAACCTCCAGGCCTCCGTCAGCTCTGTACCAGGTGTAGTTCCTCACAGTTGGGTTGCCGTCACTACTGCATGTCAGATTCACATTTGTGTCTTCCTGAACTGGACCAGAGGGACTCGCTGACACTGTAGTGACTTTGGGTGCATCTGAAAAGTTGAGAATCGTTTTTTTTTTTTCTCATTATATTTTATATCTTTCTTATCAGATCTGGAGTTAAATACCTTCCATCATGGTTGTACTTAGAGTTCTAACTTTATGCTAGGTGAAGCCCACCAACTCCATTTGGTTTGTTTGGTACAAGATAAGACTTCACACAAAATCAGTCGAGAGGTGAGCGAATGAATAAGGGCTTCTGAAAGATTGTCATCTCCTTGGCAACAAACAAACAAAACATTGATAAAACTGATACTTGATACTATTCCCAGTGCACTGAAGGTTTCTAGAAGTACTGTTTGTTAACTAAAAAAAATCTGAAGAATTACATCCACATGTTTTTAACAATAAAATGTATTAATCACTGTGATTATTTGCTGTGGAACAAAAAGTATTCTTTGCTGATTTTGTTTTATTGCAATATTGAGAACATTGTTCAATCTCGTTAATGATCGAAGTGTTTCATGTTTACACCGTCAATGATTTTCTATCATTAACTATGTTTTAGGGCGGGGTCACACTGGCAGCCCATACCCTGCTTAAGCATGCTTCTACACTAAAGTCCAGTTCCTGCTTGAGCACGGTTCACTTCTCTGCTTTTGCATGCTTCAGGGAGTTGTGCTTTAGAATGGTACACTTCATGCGTGAGCACAAGCACACAGACACGAGGTAAAATCCATTTCCAATGATCACTGTGACCACTCCTCTTCACAATCAGTTTAAACAATAGTGGGGGGTGTTAGAGGGTGTCGATGGTACGGCATGGTGTCTACTCTCTTAACGGGAGCTTAAATTGTGAAAAAAAAAAAAACTTCTTTTGTTGACTGAATACTTCATAAAGGACTACTTGTAGTTTTAGTTGTAGAAATATACTCTAATATTCATGTCACAAGTTTCCACTCAGGACAAATGTACTCACATGTGATCTCAGCCGTTAAACTGCTGCTGACAGATGACTCAGTGCTGCCATCTTGTTTTCTGTAGACAGCAGTGCAGGAGATTTCCAATCTGTTATGGAGGTGTGATGCAGTGAAGTTAACCACAGACGTCTGGACTTTGGTTTTGTCCCGATTCTCCTGCAGAGTCTCCTGACTTTGACCCAGGCCGGGGGTCCATGTCAGAGTAGGAGGCAGAGACAGACAGGGAGCTGGAGCAGAGCAGGTCAGGCTCACTGAGGTTCCCTCTGTCACCTCCAGTGTGGACGGAGTCAGAGTGGGTCTCTGTGGATCATCTGGTGGGAAGGTACATGAACTATAAAAGCAGTCATTCCTTCTGTTATCATCATTCATTTTCTTATTTTAAACAATCAGTGAAAAACAAGGTGACAGAGCAGCTTCAAGACTGAAGAGTGACTTAAAGGAGTGAGAAACCTACCTTTGACAGAAATCTGTACGTGTTGATTATCATAAGTATATTTCAGGCCATTGTCACAGTGCACCCTGAAGAAGTAGTCATCGTTGTGTTCAGGTCTCATGTTATTCAGGGTTGTGGTGCAGTTTTTTGACAATAAGTCACCGTTCAGTTTTCCTTTTATGGTACTCCCCTGTGCATTACTGCTATCAAAAGCTAAAGGCCCTTTAGCAAATCCTTTATGCCAACGTGCTCTGCATGTTTCATCGAGGTTTGACTCATGATTGTCTTCTACATCAAATGAGCAGGGGATCGTCACACAGGATCCCCTTAGAACGTCTATAGTCTGTGGAAGAGAGACCAGAAACTGTCCCCCCAGAGCCTCTGAAACACAGAACAATAACAAACATATCTCTTAAGAAAAAGCACATATTTTTAACATTTTTTTCTTGATTTAAAATCTAAACACAATGCTTTTAATAATTAAATAAAAGAAAATTAACATTTCAATTGTTTGTTAGAATAAAAGGGCAAATTCCACATTTTTGACTAAATGATGTAGAGACCAGTGTGAGTGAATGTCTCACCCTTCAGCAGACAGGCAGTGAGAAGGCGGACCAGAGCTGTCACCATCTTTGGGTTTCAGAGGAGTCATTAATGTCTGGAGAGTGCACATGTAAAGATTTATCTCAAAACACAAATTAAGAGAGTACTTTTATTTTAAGGCAGTTCTAGTATTATTTTAATTCAATAATGGCAGGAAGTTGCAGATCAACATGGAAAAACTATCCTGCAAAACAAGATTGGACTTCAGGGGATCATCTGTTTGTCAAACTGTCTTAAAAATATGTCAGCTCATTGGTAGTGTCTTGTTTCTTCCTGTTTTAATTTTTTCTGAAGTTTCCTTTCACTGCAGCTTAGCTTTTTTTGTTAAAGATGTAGAAGATAAACCGATAAATAAAACAGGAAACTATGCTGCCCGCTAAGGGCAAATGTTACAAATACTTGCAATCTTTAGCATGTCAGTTTTTAATTCGTCAACAAACTTATAAACTGTTTTAAGCAGCTGTTTTAAAACAGAAAGCGAGCACAACCAAATTAAAACTTTTAACCATCAAAAACCAAAGAAGGCATTTTCTGTTTTTAAAGTGTCCTTTTTAATTTCACCGATAAAGAAGTGATTACCTGGAAATAAATTATAAAACAGTCACACATTTTTATAGTTTTGTGTCCCATCAAACATGTTAAAGTGATGTGTTTCATATAAAGTTATATCTTACCTTTTCATCCAGTCCTTCAAGCTGAGAGGCAAAAGATGTTTAGAGAAGTAGATATTAGTTCCTCACAATTTGTGCTTTCCAAACAGCGTGAAGCATTTGACTTGAAAATGAGGAAGTCAAGTACACTGCTGTTACCAATGGATGTACAGAGTTTGTTTTGCGTTCATTTTTTATTTTATTACATCTCTTAAATTTGAAATGCTTTCTATACTGTGCTCTTATCGACCTTTAGGGATTTTCTGGAAACATGTTGCAAAATTCAGGGTTGAATCACACTTTAATATCTGAAGTATACCTTTGTTTCATTTGCTGTGTGAGCAGAATTTACTAACAGTGTTTCAGTGGGCTGTATATGCAGAGAAATGTGACTATGTGTGGAGCAACAAAGAGAATTCAGTTTCCTTTGATGCAGTCTTGACAGTGAGCTCTTTATAATTTATTTTCAATATCAATAAAATGAGTTTTACGTTGCATAATAAAGCCTTTTGAGATACTTCAAGATTATTGATGAGCCCTTTTTTATAGGAGCCAAAAATACTTTAACAAATAATAGAAGCACTCATTTTACTTTATTGATCAGCCCTCTTTTTTTTTTTTAATTTAACCTTTATTTAACCAGATAAATCCCATTAAGATCAGGATCTCATTTACAAGGGCGGCCTGGCCAAAAGGTCAGCGGCACACGCCAGATAACAATAAAAAATGAAAAATAAAGTAAAATATGTTCAGGCAATACATTACATCCAGAAACAACAACTTGGCAACAAGGTTATAATAGTTAACTAAAACAAAACTAAAAAGGAAAACTAAAGTTTAAAATACATTGCAGTTAACTCAAACTAATAAAAACTAGAAAAGAAAACAAAAACAATAAGTAAACTAAAACTGTATCTTGTGTTCACAAAACTAACTGAAACTAACTAAAATCAAAGACAAAATGTCCTTAGTTATAGTTTTCGACAATATTAATAGCCTTTAGGATTTAAATTAATCCGAAACATTTTCCAATCCAACTTTACGTCAGTTTTCGGCAGTTGTCAGCGTCATACGGCACCATCACAGCGACGTACTGGGACGAGCTTGTTTACTGCACTGACTGGCTGTGCGCTGTGCTGCGACAAAACGTAGGGGAGCAATGAATCAGAGCATCTGTAATAGTTTAATTTCATGTGAGTCTGACTTTATTGTTACAGAGTCCAAGTTTCTAATTATTAAAGCTCATACTTTATTGTATATTGTTTATGTTTTTATTATTTTTATTTAGTTCATGTAAACATTATTTTATATAAATTATGTTTATATTTTTATACTAAGTTTATATTATTTTCTTGTGTTTAAGGCAGCAGCCAACAGTTCAGTATCAGCATTGACTGAGCAGTGAGCACTATGTTGGACTGGAAAATAAACTGTATTACAAAATATTTACTCTGACCTTTTTGAATCTTGCACCTGGTTAATAAGGTATGAAAAAACTAAACTAAACTAAAACTAAAACTAAACCAAAACTAAGCCATGTTGCAAAAATTAAAACTAAATAAAAACTAGAATGCCTGCTATAAAACTAATTAAAACTAAACTGTAATGGAAAAAAAATGTGAAAACTAACTAAAACTAAACTATAATGGAAAAAAAATGTCAAAACTAACTAAAACTAAACTATAATGACAAATCCAAAACTATTTTAACCTTGCTTGGCAATGGGTGAGCAGTAATTTTTTCAGGACAGCTACAATTAAAAACACTGGCAATGTTCATAGGATTCTCGCTGTCTGGTGAGCAGGATGGAACGAAAATCTTTGAATGACACCAGTTCAGCAAATTTCAGTTCAGTCTGTATCGTGTTCCAGGCTGTTGGGGCAGCACAAGAAAAAGCTCTCTTTCCAAAGTCAGTTCGGGCTCTGGGCACGCGCAAATGATAGACTGCACAGGAGTGAAAGGCAAAGGTGCTCCTCGACTTCTGCAGCAGTGAGCATAGATAGGATGGTAATATTCCCAGAAGAGATTTATAGCTCAGCAGCATCCAGTGGGTATACCTCCTGGAGCTCAAGGAGGGCCACTCAGCTTTAGCATGAAGGTCACAATGATGAGTGAGACATCCACAGCCAGTAACAAAACGCAATGCACAATGGTATACAGTGTCCAGAGCCCAGAGACATTTGGTTGAGGCACTCATGTATAGAACATCACCATAATCAATCAACGATAAAAAGGTTGCAGAGACAAGATATTTTCGTACTCTGAGGGAAAAACAGGATTTCTTTCGATAGAAAAATCCAAGTTTAGCAATATGAGCCTGAAATGAGAGCACTTGGTCAAGCAGAAACCCAACATACTTATAGGTAGAGACCTGGGGCCTGTACTACGAAGCTGGATTAGCTCTTAGAGAGATAACTTCCTGGATAAGTTTCCGGTTTTCTGCACTACCAATGTGGATCTCTTTTTATCCAGATATGTTGCCCCGGTAACTGATGCTGAACGCCAAACCTGGTCCAGAGCAGGTTGAGTTCCAGGATAAGAGCTCAAGGGGTGTGACAGACCACCCGCTGACCAATTGGGTGGGCATAGAAGGCCGCACAGTCACCAATTTGCTCAGCCGGAGTGAAGTCCTCCGCCCCCTGTCTTTTTGGCCCAACATTTTTTCTTATGGGCTGTGAACAAACAATATCTTACTGATCATCATAACTGAGACATTGTCAGGGAACAGTAGAAATGTGTGCAAATGGAATCTTTCGTACCGACCACTTTGAAGGATGCTCTCATATTTATTTTTTATTTGCTCCCACGTCCTTTTTTCCCCACTGCTATTGCATCTGCAATACAAATTGCCTTTAATGAGCGTTTTCCTTGGGATTTGTAGGAAAGTGGACTCTTTCTAACCACGCCTATTTTATGTGTGCGCGCACAGATCCCAGCCGGATTGACTTATCGAGTTGATAACGAGCTTCGTAGTACAGCAGATCTGGATGACAGAGATCTGGTGAAGCTCAGCGAGTTACCACAGAGTTATCCTGGATGACTTAATCCAGCTTTCGTAGTACAGGCCCCTGCTCTATCTGCTTGCCGTTTCGTATTGTGATGGCATTTACAGGCTCAGTTAATTCACGTTTGGGAGAAAATACCTTGACTTTAGTTTTCTCTGCATTTAAAACCAGTTTCAGAGATTGAAAACGAACCTGAACTGTATTAAAAGCAGTCTGTAAAAATTCTAAAGCCTGTGAAAGTGAGGAAGAGCAGGTATAAATGATTGTATCGTCAGCACAAAAATGATGTTATGCATTTGACAGGTTCGTGCAAAGATTATTTATATAAATAGTAAATGATCTTTCCACAATAATCTATGGTTAAATGTTCCTCAGCTAAGGCTTCACATGAACTTTGGTAACCTGGTGATATTTACTCCAGAAACAGTAATTAGACACTAGAAACATCACAAAGCTAAAGCAATGCTCAGGCTAACTGGCTTGGAAATGAGGGGACCTAAGGTTCGACAGAAACAGCTATTCTTTTATCTTTCTAGTTATCATATAATTTAAAGTCTTTTTTTGTTTTTGTTTTTTTATCCTTTTGTTTAAGAATAGAGCCATGGGTGTTAATTTAAGCCCATTTTAGATTCAGTGAAATACTCCTCACTCTCCCACCAAAGTTTAAAAGTCCTCCCGTCTGTGAGGAATGTTCAGGGTAAATATTGTGCAAAATTGTGTTTTTTTGGCAGAAGTTTGTCTCTGATCAATAACTTTACTTTTTTTCTTTGAATTTCACCTGAGCATATTCACATTCATTTTTCCCCTTTACATTTCTAGCCTCCTCTTCATACAGATTCCCCATCTCCACTGCCTTGTTCACAAAACCCCTGCTCAGTCGTCCCTCTTCTCCTTGTTCATTCTTGCTCCTCCAGGTCACACTGGAGTAAACAATCTCTTTACTCTCCCCATTAGCTTCCCCTGAGATGTTTTTCTCCCCTTGTTGGATGTTGGAGCCAGAGCTCTGCATGTCAGGGCTTTTTGGCTCAGAGGATGTTGCAGGTTTGGAGACATCTGGCTCCTTTAGCTCAACGGTGTTGACGTATATGTCCTTATCCTTTGACTTGACCAGCTACAATTAAGGAGAAGAAACAGGCGGTAAGGTTACTCTGCTTGAGTATAAAGTAGAAAAATACCTGACTTCAGGATGAAATACCTCATTTCCTTCCCCACTTGGAAGAAGTTGGCTCACATCGTTACCTGAGCGCTGACTCTTCAGCAGGTTTTGGTGAGACTTTAGAGCTCTGCAAAAAGCAGCACAAAATCAAAGGTGCATTTTACATCATCTTTGCTTTTCTTTATCTGAAAAAACACAAAGACAATTTAAACAAGTGACATCAAATAAAGTAAAAAATTAAAGCTTAAATCATCTCATCAGTAACTGAATCACCTTTATAACAAACTACAGTATCTGAAACCATCAACAAAACAGCTAGTGTTTGTCTTACACCTCCAGTTAATCCAACAGTTAGGATGCTGAGCTTCCTTAAATTCTTTTACTGTAACATCACCATCACTTCAAAAAGCTTTAATGCTTTAATGCTTTAAAACACACCAGATGCAGGTCAGGCCTGCCCCATCCATGAGAAATGGGCTCATTAATGCAGTGGGAAGCATGGAAACGAGTAAAACTGAACGTGTTCATTTACGCCCTCATATTTTCATGAACAGTGAACTGAATGGTTCAGATTATAACTCATGAGCTAGACTGTGAGCGTAGTTCACTCCTTGGGCTGTACAAATAGCCAAACACTGTGTTTTACAGCAACAAGAGACATTTTCTCCAAAACAACAACAACAACAAAAACCTGTTTGTTTTGAATGGTGTAAACTGAACATTTAGCTAGCTCACTATTTTTGTGAGCTGGCATAACACTGAACATGTAATGTGTGATGTGTTTTGCCCTGAACTTACCTGATAAGAAAGAGGAGAGCACACACCAGCACCAGCAGTGCAACAACTGTGGCGATCAAAATTGGTACGACTACAGAGTCTGAAACATACAAGGATGACATGAAGTTATGACTAAATCTGTTACTCTGTGGAGAAATGACTGTTCAGGTCAAAGTTTGGACATTCTGTTTAAAGACTTAATCAAGTGATCACATCAGGTCATAGTAAAACCCTTCAAAGAGATGCTATTTCAATAATAACTGAGTAACACCACTCTCCTGATAAAGTTATAAAGTCAAAAAGCACAGTGTATGTTATGATTCTTGTCAGACAAACCTTGACTTCCTCCTGATGTTTGAGGTTCAAGGAAGAAATAAAACCGCTGAGCAGCAGATCCCAGAGAGTTTGAGCTGTGGCAAAGCAAAGTGAACTCATCCTTCCATTGTGTTCGACTCACAGAGATTAAACCAACACCTGAGCCCTCTGTAGACTGGTATCTGACTGCAAAACTGTCTGAGTTGTTGGCAGGTGACCCATCCATATACCAACATAAAGTGGGGGAAGGATTCCCTGATGTGTTACAAGAACAGTTGAGCTGGTCCACAGTTTTTGTGCAGTTAGATGAGGACAGGATTTGAGGAGGATCTGGAATTAAAGTGAAAAAGAGCAAAAACAGAGTCAAATTCAGATCAAAATCATGGACAAGAAGTAAAGGTGCCAAGTTAGGGAGATCAAGGAAAAATCAACAACGAAGATAAACAAGTATTGATACTTACACTGAACATCTATCTGTGTGTGGTTTGACCATCCAGCTCCAAGTTCATTCTCAGCCTTGCAGAAAACTGGATCACTGTCTTTGAGAGCTTTGAATCTTAAGGTCTGTCCAGTCCCAATAACAACCTCCAGGCCTCCGTCAGCTCTGTACCAGGTGTAGTTCCTCACAGTCGGGTTGGCGTCACTACTGCATGTCAGAGTCACATTTGTGTCTTCCTTAACTGGACCAGAGGGACTCGCTGACACTGTGGTGACTTTAGGTGGATCTGAAAAATGTTTAACACAGCATGAATATTGGTAGGACATCACAGATTATGAATTTATCCCCTGATTTGGCAAGATCCAAGATTTTTTTCTCATATTCCCTTATTTTATACCTCTTATTTACGTACTTGTTGATTGCTTTAATTGAAAATTATTTACAGTTTTTTGTCAACAGGTGACCAGCAGAGGTGGATGGCTTGTCTCCAGGTTAACTTAATGCGGGCAGTGTATAAGTCCTTTTCGGAATTAAGAGTGAAAGGCACTGTGTGCTCTATGCTGGTTGCAATGAGAAACCACGGTACTTTTAAATGAAATCCCAAAGGGAGACTTTAAAAACACGTTGAAACACATAGACCAGTGGGATTTATTGATTAAATCTTATGGTGAAGTGTGTGTGTAAGCTGTAACTTCCGATGTCTGAATAGTAATTACAACATTACCCACTTTCTAATGCAAGCACCTTACTTCACCTGAAACTAATGCCTTCAGTTCACAGTCTGGTGCCAGATGATAAGGTTTCACGTAAAAAATAACCCCAGATGCCCACAACTTTTAACCATTTAAAATGATACTTACACTGAACATCTATCTGTGTGTGGTTTGACCGTCCAGCTCCAAGTTCATTCTCAGCCTTGCAGAAAACTGGACCACTGTCTTTGAGAGCTTTGAATCTTAAGGTCTGTCCAGTCCCAATAACAACCTCCAGGCCTCCGTCAGCTCTGTACCAGGTGTAGTTCCTCACAGGCGGGTCGGCGTCACTACTGCATGTCAGATTCACATTTGTGTCTTCCTGAACTGGACCAGAGGGACTCGCTGACACTGTGGTGTCTTTGGGTGGATCTGAAAAATTAACAATATATATCTTAGTTATATTTTACATCTTTCTCATCAGATCTTGAATTACAAACCTTTTTTCCTGTTTTTGCTTGGTATTTGGTATACTTACTTTTTGCCTTTTTGGCTGACGACTGTTTTCCTTTTGTCCTCTGTTTTATTAGTGTTCCTTCTGTATCATTACCATTTATATGTTGTGAATTATTAGTGTAGTGTTTGCTATTCAAAAACACATTGCCACATTTTTAAAGATGCAGTAACTCTATGACATTTGCATTAGAGTCTCAGCCTTAGGTTGTCATGCACTCAAATGTGCTATACAAGTGAAGTGACTGTGCAATTTACATCATTTTGAGATATAATTTTGTACACCATCGAAGCATTAAATTTCCGTATATTTCCAAATACAGTCCCAAGATGAAGAGTTCATATGTGACTTATTTAACCTAATGTAACTGCCCCCAGTTTACAGTCTGACCACACCGCTGATCCACTCTCTGTGATGCTGGCTGACATCTAAAAAAAGGTGGTGGTTGTGTTTTTCTATTAACATACATGATGTTTAAAGGTTAATATGTTGTTATTTTTTATATAATAAACCTCTCTTCCTTTTTGGACCATCAGGAAACAGTCTACATTGCTCTGAAAAAGCCTATCGAACCTACATAGTGGACCAGCTAATGACTGCTAACATTCCCAAGCTAGCATGAGTGAACAGTCACTTTGCCCAATCTTCAGGTTGGGAGACATTCTCTTGTTAGTCACCTCTGCTGTGTTGAGATTTTAGAGGTCTCTGTGATGTCACCTGTTTTTTTCAGATGTGAGGTTTTGAAGCCTATCGTCAGCAGATGCCATATTGAAAATGCTGGATTCAGCCCAGTTTTGATTTAGTTCAGACGAGGCACGGAGGCAGGTCTTTAGACTCTTTAAAGACAGCTATTAAGTGTCACCCCCTGTCACTTGAGCCATGCATGTCCCTGCAAGGGCAAAACTTGTCAGTTAAAGAACTAACACAAGGTGGTGTTGATGTTGTTTTGCTGTGAAGCTCATCTTTATGCTTGAGTTGTGTATGTGGTCTCTGGTGCTTCTGCAACCACCCTCATATAGTTACTCAATTCCCCTACATTTTTAATAATTTTTCCTAGATATCATATTTTCAGACCAGAGGCTGCTTGGGTCCATTGCATATAGTGCATAGACTGTTTGATATCCCAGGAGTCACTGGGTGTCTTTTTAACCTTCCAACCCCAGACCTTTGGCCTGTTGTTGTGTTTAATTAGAGTTTTTTTTTTTTTAACTCCAGGGCTGGTTGCCCTTGTTGCATTAAAGTAAACGTAAACCTACCAACTTCATTTAGTTTGTCTGGTACAAGATAAAACTTTATGCAAAATCAGTCGAAAGGTGAGAGAACAAATAAAGGACTCTGAAAGACTAGATTATTATCTCTGTGTCAACAAACAAACTAAACATTGATAACAGCTGGCTTTATGGCTGACACGTAATCCTTTTTGCCCTCTTTGTCATCACTGTTCTTTCTATATTTTTAGTATCTTATATTAGTTTTCATCAATTAAGATTTATCTATATGATCACCCATTTCAACCAGTGCGAGTATTTTCTGGGATGAGAATATAATTTAGTCTTATAAACGATCTTTGTCTTAATCGTTCTCACTTTGGATGCTTGTCTATCGATCACTAGGTTTTTATCCCTTAAGCCTGTTTCATTTAGTCTCACAACCACTTAAGAGCTCTATACAGTAGTTTGAACAATGTGGTTGACAGCTATTTCTTTTAATTGATTGAAAACTGCATAAAGGACTAAATGTAATTTTAGTTGTAGAATTGAACTATAAAATTCATGTCACACGTTTCCACTCAGGACAAATGTACTCACATGTGATCTCAGCCGTTAAACTGCTGCTGACAGATGACTCAGTGCTGCCATCTTGTTTTCTGTAGACAGCAGTGCAGGAGATTTCCTGTCTGTTATGGAGGTATGATGCGGTGAAGTTAACCACAGACGTCTGGACTGTGGTTTTGTCCTGATTTTCCCGCAGTGTCTCCTGACTTTGACCCAGGCCGGGGGTCCATGTCAGAGTAGGAGGCAGAGACAGACAGGGAGCTGGAGCAGAGCAGGTCAGGCTCACTGAGGTTCCCTCTGTCACCTCCAGTTTGGACGGAGTCAGAGTGGGTCTCTGTGGATCAGCTGGTGGGAAGGCACATGAACTATAAAAGCAGTCATTCCTTCTGTTATCATCATTCATTTTCTTATTTTAAACAATCAGTGAAAAGCAAAGTGACAGATCAGCTTCAAGACTGAAGAGTGAATTAAAGGAGTGACAAACCTACCTTTGACAGAAATCTGTACTCCTGGTTGTTTATAGGTATATTTCAGGCCATTGTCACAGTGCACCCTGAAGAAGTAGTCATCGTTGTGTTCAGGTTTCGTTTCATTCAGGGTTGTTGTGCAGTTTTTTGACAATAAGTCACCATTCAGATTTCCTTTTATGGTACTCCCCTGTGCATCACTGCTATCAAAAACTGAAGGCTCTTCTATTGTTCCTTTAAACCAACGTGCTCTGCATGTTTCATCGAGGTTTGATTGATATTCGTCTTCTACATCAAATGAGCAGGGGATCGTCACACAAGATCCCTTTAGAACGTATATAGTCTGTGGGAGAGAGACCATCCACTGTCCCCCCAGAGCCCCTGAAACACAGAACAAAAATAAACATATCTCTTGAGAAAAAGCACATATTTTTATGTTAATTTTTTTCTTGATTTGAAATCTAAACACAATGCTTTTACTAATTAAATATGAGAAAAATAACTTTTCAAATGTATGTTAGAATAAAAAGGCAAATTCCACATTTTTGACTTAAAGGGAGTAGTGACCAGTGTGAGTGAATGTCTCACCCTTCAGCAGACAGGCAGTCAGAAGGAGGACCAGAGCTGTCACCATCTTTGGGTTTCAGAGGAATCATAAATGCCTGGAGTTTGCACATATAGAAATTACTTTTCAGTCCACATAAACTCAGATTTAGAGAGTGATCTCACTTTCAGTCTGTTTTATAATTTCATAATGACAGAAAGTTGCAGATGTATTTTTTTTTACATTATAGTTCCTTTTTAACCTCTGATCAATGTGGAAAAATTACCCAGCACAAAAAGAAAAACAGAGCTTTAACTAACTACTGTGAACTACTCTGCTTGTCAAACTGCCTTAAAAATATTTCAGCTCATTGGTAGTTTCATGATGATACATCATACTATTCTCTTGTAAAGATGGGATAAAAAAGACTTGAATCTACCTCTATTTTTTTTTCTGAAGTTGTTTTTTTTGCGGCAACTTGGTTTTGTTGTTATACAAGATGTAGAAGATAAACTGCTGTTAAAACTAAAAAAGGAAGCTATGCTGCCTGCTAAGAGCAAAACTTCTTTTTTTCATTCATCAACAAAATGATAAACTGTTTTAAGCAGCTGTTTTAAAACAGACAGAAAGAAAGCACAACTTAATTACAACTTTCAACCATCAAACTCCAAAGAAAGCATCTTCTATTTTTGAAGTGTCCTTTTTCTATTTCACCCATAAAGAGTTGATTTCCTGGAAATAAATTAGAACCAAACACATATTTTTTATAGTTTTGTATCTCATCAAACATGTAAATGTGATGCATCTCATATAAAGTCATAACTTACCTTTTCATCCAGTCCCTCAAGCTGAGAGGGGAAAGATATTTAGAGAGGTGACTATCAGTTCCTTGGTATTTGTGCTGTCTCTCTAAACAGCATGAGGCATTTGACTTGAAAATGAGGAAGTCATACAAGTGAACCAGTGTGTTACCAATAGATGTACAGTTGTGTTTTTGTTTTTTGTTTTTTTCTGAAATGCTTTCCATACTGTGCTCTTATCAACCTTTGGGGATTTTCTGGAAACATGTTGATAAATTCAGGGTTGAATCAAACTTTGCTATCTGAAGTATACCCCTTGTTTCATTTGCTGTGCTGGCAGAATTTACTAACCGTGTTTCAGTGGGCTGTACATGCAGAGAGATGTGACTTTTTGTGGAGCAACAGAGAGAATTTAGTTAGTTTTAATTTGGTCCTGACAGTTAGCTGTTTAAGATTTATTTTGAATGTCAGTAAAATTAGTGCTAGTTTTACTTTGGATACAAGCTATTTCAAAAACTTAGAGATAACTGAAATGCCTTTTGCTCATTATATGAACAACAACAAAGAAAGAAAGAAAAACCCTGTTTTTATCATTTAAGTTAATTAGCCAGTGACTGAGAGCCTTCAGTGTAGTCTTGTCCTGATTTAGAAGCTGCGATAGAGGGATTATTAGTATACGTCATCATAAAGATGCGCACGCATCTTGGCCGCAGAAGCAGCTCTTTAAGCTCTAGTCATTCAGACGAGTTCGCGTTTTTTAAAGACTAAATTCAACCTGTTATCAGCATCAAAATGTATGGTTGTTCTGTGGTCAGTTTTTAGAAACTACACTATACAACAGAGGCAACGTCTATTAAGTTTTGACAGTCACAGAGCAACCGGTGTTTTGGAGTTAATAGCAACTATGCTAACTGGTGACTCTCAGCCGACAGTATCAGTGATTTACGGCCGCGAGTCAACAGTTAACAGGGTCACACTTTACACTGAAACACCAGCGACATCGGCGGGTAAATAATTAACTCTGGACGTGATTTTCTGGTTCTTTTATTATGAACCAGTTCTCCGACTCAGCAGTCTGTGTGCTTTTTTTTGGTTTGGGATGGTTCCTGATTTATTGACTCACGTTTACGTCCTGGTCCGTCACGGTCTGGTAAGTGTCCACGGATAATGCAGTCATGAGCATGGAGTGACAGTTGTGTGTTTAACTTGCTCTGTGGGTACACGCTGGATTTTTCCGCTAAAAACGTCTGTCCACCTAATATCTGTTCACTTGCTGATCTCTTTCTATCCACTGACTGCTATTTCACAAAGCTGGGAGCCGTTTACCATCCGTGAAAGTTATATTTGGTCTAGAATTGTGTTTTTTGGTGGTTAACTCCTCCACGTCACCTAAATTGCGCGCGCATCCGGCATTGTTGATAAACAAATAACCCCTCTATAGATTCAGAGCATAATTTTACAACGGCCTTTATGAAGAGTCATCACAGTTGTATAATTTGCCTTCGACTGGTGTTTATGCATAATGCACAAGTTTCCACCTTCGTAGACTAGTAACCTAATACTTAACTTAACCACCTGGACCTGGGAGCAAATAAAAACATGTCAATAGCCCCTGTAACAACAGCATTTAATTATGAAGGGCTCTTTGAAATACACACTTTAAAAAATAATAGAAGCACTCATTTTACTTTATTGATCAGCCCTCTGGTTAAATGTTCCTCAGCTAAGGCCTCACGTGAACTTTGGTATCCTGGTGATATTAATTCCAGAAACAGTAATTTGACATTAGAAACATCACAAAGCTAAAGCAATGCTCAGGCTAACTAGCTTGGAAATTAAGAGACGCAAGGTTCAACAGAAACAGCTATTCTGTTATCTTTTAGCAATTGTATCAGTTAAAGTTGTTTGTTTTTAACATACAACATCACTTTTTTTTTTCTTTGGATTTGGCCTAAGCGTATTTACATTCAGTTTTCTCCTTTACATTTCAAGGCTCCTCTTCGTACAGATTCCCCATCTCTGCTCAGTCGTCCTCCAGTGTAATCTTTCTACTTTGCGTTGTCTGCCTTTTCTCCTTGTTCATTCTTGCCCCTCCAGATCACACTGGAGTAAATGATCTCTTTACTCTCCGCGTTAGTTTCCCCTGAGATGTTTTTCTCCCCTTCAGCGTTGTTGGAGCCAGAGCTCTGCATGTCAGGACTTTTTGGCTCAGAGGATGTTGCAGGTTTGGAGACATCTGGCTCCTTTAGCTCAACGGTGTTGACGTATATGTCCTTGTCTTCTGACTTGACCAGCTACAATTCAGGAGAAGAAACAGGCGGTAAGGTTACCCTGCTTGAGCATAAAGTAGAAAAATACCTGACTTCAGGATGAAATACCTCATTTCCTTCCCTGCTTGGTAGAAGTTGGCTCACACCAGCAGTGCTGCCGTTACCTGAGCTTTGACCCTTCAGCAGTTTGTGGTGAGACGTGTGAGCTCTGAAAAAAGCAGCACAGTATAAACAAATGTGCATCTTGCATCATCTTTGTTTTTTCTTTATTCGCGTTAAAATCACCAACACTAAACAACTGACAACAAAGAAGGTGAAATTTGGAGAAGCTTAAACCAAATTAAGGTCTCATTAGTATTAACTTCAACTGGAGAACCTTTATAACAAACAACAGTGTCTACACACATCAAAAAACAGCTAGTGTTTTTCTGAATGTATAGCCTCCTTGATACCTCCTACCTTGTTTCAGTGCAGTTCAAGCAGGACAGGACATTTTGCACAGAAACTACCTTAAAAGAGCCAGTGACTATGAAAATAAAAATAATGTGTCAAAGCCAGATAGTATTTCGCTTGATTATGATAACAAACATGACATAATGGACACAGCCAGGCCAGGGCTCGTATGCACGACAAGCCATTAGCGGGGAACACGGACCATTTGTACAAATAGTGAAAAAAAAGTTGATCAGCGGTATGCTTTAGCCAGGTTAATGGGCCAAAAGAGTGTTTGTTTTAATGGAGGTATACTTCACCATTACAGGCGCTAACAGAAGAATTACAGCACCTGTTCGGCTGTTCAAAGGCAGACATTAGGCAATACGATACAGTCTGAGAGGAAATATGCAAAGACAGTAGACAAAGGTGGCAATGTGTAGCCAGACAGCAAATTTAGATTTAGGAGACACATTCTTTCAGTGCAGCGCTTGTTTGACAAAACAGCTTTCATATTTCTGATTTTCTTTTGGGGGTTTTGTGCTGTAACACCACACATATTTACTCTGTTCAAGATCGCCAACATTTCTCTTTCTCTTTGTTTGCTTGATTGACTCACGGATAATAGCTGTTTGTGTATTCTTGTAATAACATTTTTATTTCTCAGGCTACACAACCATTTCTTGATCTTCTCTCAGTCACACACTCGCCAGGTTTATTGCATTTTATGAGTGGTAGACATGGGTAGTTTGAGTTAGTTTGATGGGGTTTTACAGGGGTTCCCCTTAATTATGATGTTAATTGCACCTATGTTGCTTTAATGGTGTATTTGCAGTTTTTTGTGATTATTTTGCAGTTCTGTATGTGGCCAATGCTGCAGCCATGACAGAACGTTAGGGCTGATGGTCCCATTTGTTTAATGACTTCACATGCATACGGGCCCTGGAGTCAAAAGGTTTGAGGTTTGAAAGCCTAGCATGCGTGAAAAGAGGCTCGTCAATAGAGTGTTAAGTGCCAGAATTTCTCGGTCCTATGACTCATTCGTGTAAAAAATAGCTGCTGGTGAGGTGGTTAATGCTGTTGCCACAGCGTGGAGGTTCCCGGTTCAGTCTCCTCGTCAGACAGGAACCTGGTATTGTTGAGGTTGCATATTTTCCCCGTTCATGTGTGGGATTTCTCTTGGGGCTTTCACGAGATTAGCTGATCACTCTAAATTAGGTTGTGGGTGTGAGTGCATGCATAAATGTCTCTATATGTTAATAGACTAATGACCTGTTTAGGGTAGATCCCCCATCGCCTCTGACCCAAGCTGCAACCTCCAGTCTGAGAATATGAGACAATGCGGAAGTGCTCAAATTTACTGTTTCTCGAGTGTTCGCTTGAGGCTGGCTCCGTAAGTAGGGGAAGTCACATACACACCAAGCCAAAAAAAGACATTTTCAAAGAAGTTTACCTATTCACAGCCTGGTTCAAAAAACGTCTTCTGTCTGAGTCGCTAATTTTACTAAAAGCACCCACTGTACGGGGGGGTGAATTTTTTTTCTAACTCGGCCGTTCGGAGGATATTAAGATCCCGCGCTCCCCCAATCAGAGGCACAGCTGAGGGTCACGTGACTGACAGGCGCCCTATGGCTGTAGGCGAAGCCCTTGCCACTACCAATATGGCCGCCATAGCCAATGTGCTTCATTTTTTGTTTCAGAAACAGACGGGTGACGTCGGCGAGACTACTTCCATGTTTTATACAGTCTTTGCTCTGACCCAAAGACAGTTGGGAAAGGCGTCAGCCCCCTATGCAGCCTGTAATGCCACATTATGTAATAACGCCCCAGTATATAATAATAATACTGTGATAAATAATGTAATAAACTTTCATTTCCTTATGTAATAACACCACGTTTTGTAATAACCTTCCAAATTTTGAACACAACATGTAAAACAAATTCTTGGAAACAATATGTAATAAACCTTGCCGCAATATGTAATACGTTCTTACTTATTGCATGCGGGAACCCGCATTTTGTTATAAGTGATGCAATATGTGGGAACTTATTACATGATGCTGTAAAGTTTATCAAAAATTGCGTTCAAGAATTTTATTACAAAATGCGGCGTTATTACATAATGAAGTGCATTTATTACATTATTACATATTGGGGTGTTGTTACATAATGTGGGGTAAAGGGAAAGCAGTTAAGATAATGGATGAATGAATCTATGGTGTTATTCTCTGTTTACAAAAGGTTTTCAAAATGCTCATACCACAAAAACAAAACGTAACCATTTTGGATAAGAAATTCAGGTCTTTAACTAAAGATTCATTTTTACTCTACCAGTTTGGGTGAAATACTTCACCAAATGTACATTTAGAGTTGACATTGTATATTAATTTAGGCCGTTAACAAGAATTCACAGGCGGTTGTAAGTTTAGACAAAACTGTATCATGTACAACACTCTGCTTAAACTAGTAAAAATAAGTGCCCTTATATTTTAACAAACTATGAACGTGAACTAGTCCATTTTGGTTGGTGTGCACTGAACTTTTAGCTAGCTCACTATTTGTGGGAGCTGGCATAACACTGAACATGTAATGTGTGATATGTTCTGTTCCATGACCTTACCTGATAACAAAGAGGAGAGCACACACCAGCACCAGCAGTGCAACAACTGTAGTGATCAAGATTGGTACGACTACAGAGTCTGAAACATACAAGGAATGTTACCCTGAGGAGAAATGACTGTTCAGGTCAAAGTTTGGACATCCTGTTTAAAGATTTGATCGAGTGATTACATCAGGTCATAGTAAAACCCTACAAAGAGATTCTATTTTAATAAAGACTCATTCACACCACTCTCCTGGTAAAAGTATTAAGCAGGAAAGCAAAATGTGTGTTGTGATTCTTGTCAGACAAACCTTGACTTTCTGCCAATACTTGAGGTTCAAGGAAGAAATAAAACCGCTGAGCAGCAGATCCCAGAGAGTTTGAGCTGCTGCAAAGCAAGGTGAACTCATCCTTCCATTGTGCTTGACTCACAGAGATGAAACCAACACCTGAGCCCTCTGTAGACTCATATCTGACGGCAAAACTGTCTGAGTTGTTGGCAGGTGACCCATCCATATACCAACGTAAAGTGGGGGCAGGATCTCCTGAAGTGTTACAAGAACAGTTGAGATGATCCACAGTTTTTGTGCAGTCAGATGAGGACAGGATTTGAGGAGGATCTGTAATAGAAGTAGAAAAGAGCGACAACAGGGTCAAATTCAGTCATACTTTAACAAATTGAAAAAGTAGTAGATCACATAATCTGCTGGGGAAGAAACTTGTGAAAACTGTGGGCTCAGGAATAAATGTCTTTCTGAAAAATGTCCCCCAGTAGGACAGTAGAGGCCTCCTGATCTGGGGATAGACCAGAATCAGAAGTTAAGGTGCCAAGTTAGGGAGATCAAGGAAAAATCAACAACAAAGACAATCAAGTATTGATACTTACACTGAACGTCTATCTGTGTGTGGTTTGACCGTCCAGCTCCAAGTTCATTCTCAGCCTTGCAGAAAACTGGACCACTGTCTTTGAGAGCTTTGAATCTTAAGGTCTGTCCAGTCCCAATTAAAGCCTCCAGGTCTTCGTCAGCTCTGTACCAGGTGTAGTTCCTCACAGCCGGGTTGGCGCCACTACTGCATGTCAGAGTCACATTCGTGCCTTTGTTGACTAGACCAGAAGGACTCACTGACACTGTGGTGTCTTTAGGTGGATCTGAAAAATGTTTAACACAGCATGAATATTGGTAGGATATCACAGATTATGAACTAATCCCCTGATTTGGTGAGATCCAAGCGTATTTTCTCATAACCCCTTATTTCATACCTTTTTTTATATACATGTGAAGAGATTTAATTGAAAATTATTTACAGTTTTTTAGTCAACAGGTGACCAGCAGAGGTGGATGGCTTGAATCCAGGTGAACTTGAGGTGGGCAGTGTGTTAGTCTTTTACAATAGTTAGAGTTAAATGCATTGTTTGCTCTTTGCTGGTTGCAATGAGTAACAGTAGTACTTTTGAATGAAATCCCAAAGGAAGACTTTAAAAACAGGTTTAGATGCATAGACCAGGGTGATTTATAAAGGGATTATTAGTCTACGTCTTCATAAAGATGCACACGCATCTCGACCGCAGAAGCAGCATTTAGCTCCATTTATTCAGACTAATTAGCATTTTTTGAACACTAAATTCAACTTGTTAGAAGCAGCAGGCCGAGAGTCACCAGTTAACAGGGTCACACTTTACACTGATACACCAGCCACGTCTGCATGTGTGTAATTAAATGTGTATTCTATATCCAACCTTAGTTAACCAGGTTTGACTGCAAACAAGCAATAATAACTGCTGCTTTATACAGTGAAAAAGTTGGTTTGGGGCTGAGGTTCTGACCAAACATGGACTTAATATGGACAGTAAATAACGAGTGAACCTATAAATTATGATTAACAGAAACAGATTTTATGACCAAATTAAAACTGGGGAATAAAATGACACAATGTTTACATCCTGGTCTGTCACCGTCTGATAAGTGTCCATGGGTAATGCAGTCACGAGGGAGAGTTGTGTTTCCTCTCTCTTCCACCTAATATCTGTCCACTTGCTAATCTCCTCTGTCCACTCACTGCTATTTCACAAGCCTGGGAGCATTTTGCCGTCCGTAAAAGTGATGACATTAAGTTAAAAAGTGTATTTTTTTGGTGGTTAATTCCTCCACATCGGTTGAGAAACCATTATACTTTGCAGTGCTTCTGCACCCTAGTTGTGCATGCATTCACTGTTGTTAATAAGAAAATAATCCCTCTGTAGTTTACATTTTATGGGGAAGTGTGAGCGTAAGCTGTAACTTCCGATGTCTTAAAACATTACCCACTTTCTAATGCAAGAGCCTTACTTCACCTGAAACTAATGCCTTCAGTTCACAGTCTGCTGACACCACTGATCCACTCTCTGGTGCTAGCTGATAAGGTTTGACTTAAAAATAACCCCAGATGCCCACAACTATTTAACTATTTTAAATGATACTTACACTGAACGTCTATCTGTGTGTGGTTTGACCGTCCAACTCCAAGTTCATTCTCAGCCTTGCAGAAAACTGGACCACTGTCTTTGAGAGCTTTGAATCTTAAGATCTGTCCAGCCCCAATAACAACCTCCAGGTCTCCATCAGCTCTGTACCAGGTGTATTTCCTCACAGCTGGGTTGGCGTAACTACTGCATGTCAGAATCACATTTGTGTCTTCCTGAACTGGACCAGAGGGACTCGCTGACACCCTGGTGTCTTTGGGAGGATCTGAAAAATTGAGAAAATATATTTTCTAGTTTTATTTAACATCTCTCTCAGCAGATCTTGAATTACAAACCTTATCTTGTTTTTACTTGGTAGTTGGTACGGTTACCTTTTGCAACTTCAACTCCATTTAGTTTGGTTGGTACAAGATAAGACTTTATGCAAAATCAGTAGAAAGGTGAGAGAACAAATAAAGGCCTCTGAAAGACTGGATTATCATCTCTGTGTCGACAAACAAACTAGACATTGATAACAGCTGCCTTTTTCGCTGACGACTATTTTCCTTTTAACTTATTTTTTTTACTGTTCCTTGCTAATCAAAAAAACAATTTTATATTTCACTTATCCTGTTCAGGGTCACGGGTGACTGGAGCCTATCCCAGCTGTCTTAGAGCGAGAGGTGGGGTACACCTTGGACTGGTCCAAACTGTAAGTCTTTAAATTATTCAAGTATAAGTTTTTGTTTATTTAAAATTATCTAAAAGATCACATCCTGCTGTTTTTCTAACAATGAAATAAATCAAATGAACGGGAGAAAAGGCTCTGTGACACCAACACCATTTCAGTGGTTAAAGGTTTTATTCAGGAATTGAGTTTTGTTTTAGTATGGGGAATAATGTTTAATCTTTCAATAATCAAAGTCTTATACATTTCCAAAGTTGATGCTTTATTATCATTCAGCAGGTTTTGATCCCCTCAGCTAGTTTCATGATGTATCACATCAAGTCAAGAATTTTAAACAGGAGCTTTAACAAAGTGGTGGATGACTCTTTTTTTAATTAATAGAAGACTGCATAAAGAACTTATTGTTATTTTAGTAGAAACGGATTCATGTCCTAAATTTCCACTCAGGACCAATGTACTCACATGTGACCTCAGCCGTTAAACTGCTGCTGACAGATGACTCAGTGCTGCCATCTTGTTTTCTGTAGACAGCAGTGCAGGAGATTTCCTGTCTGTTATGGAGGTATGATGCAGTGAACTTAACGACAGATGTCTGGACTTTGGTTTTGTCCTGATTCTCCTGCAGTGTCTCCTGACTTTGACCCAGGCCGGGGGTCCATGTCAGAGTAGGAGGCAGAGACAGACAGGGAGCTGGAGCAGAGCAGGTCAGGCTCACTGAGGTTCCCTCTGTCACCTCCAGTGTGGACGGAGTCAGAGTGGGTCTCTGTGGATCATCTGGTGAGAAGGTACATGAACTATAAAAGCAGTCATTCCTTCTGTTATCATCATTCATTTTCTTATTTTAAACAATCAGTGAAAAACAAGGTGACAGAGCAGCTTCAAGACTGAAGAGTGAACTAAAGGAGTGAGAAACCTACCTTTGACAGAAATCTGTACTTGTTGATTACCATAATTATATTTCAGGCCATTGTCACATTCCACCCTGAATAAGTAGTCATCGGTGTGCTCAGGTCTCATGTCATTCAGGGTTGTTGTGCAGTTTTTTGACAATAAGTCGCCGTTCAGTTTCCCTTTTATGGTACTCCCCTGTGCATCACTGCTATCAAAAACTGAAGACCATTTCTTTGATCTTTTGATCCGCCAAAGTGCTCTGCATGTTTTATCAAGGTCTGATTGATATTTGTCATCTACATCAAATGAGCAGGGGATCGTCACACAGGATCCCTTTATAACCTTTATAGTCTGTGGGAGAGAGACCAGAAACTGTCCCCCCAGGGCCCCTGAAATACAATTTTAAAAAAATCTTAGAAAGCAGACATTTCTTGTGAATATATAGTTTAAGATATATAGAAATAGCAAATTCAAACTAAATGATAAAGTGACCAAAACCTCACCTTGCAGCAGACAGGCAGTGAGAAGGAGGACCAGAGCTGTCACCATCTTTGGGTTTCAGAGGAGTCATAAACGCCTGGATTTTGCACATATAAAAAATTCTTCTGTCAGTGTCACATGAACTTAAATTTAGAGAATTATTTCATCTTAGGCTGTTTTTAAAATTTGATGTTGACGGAAAGTTAAGACTATAAAAAAGAAAACATTTTACAACTTTATAATTCCTTTTTAAACCCTTATCAATGTGGAAAAATTACCCCCCTTAATACCCCTTCTTCAAGGAATCCTCTGCTTGTCAAACTGCCTTGAAAATTTTTTTTACTGCACCTTGTTCTTTGTTGTTCAAGATGTAGAAGATAAGCTGATGTTTAAAATAAGACAGGAAGCTATGCTGCCCGCTAAGGGCAAAACTAACAAATACTTGACATCTTTAATGAATCTATTTTTCATTCATTTGCAAAACTATACACTGTTTTGCGCAGCTGTTTTAGAACATAAAGAAAGAACTGAATTACAACTTTTAACCGTCAAGGCAAACCAAGGCATTTTTCTTTTACCCATAAATAGTTGACTAAGTGGAAATAAATTCTAATCACTTACACAAAGTTATAACTTACCTTTTCATCCAGTGTTCCAGGCTGAGAGGTGAAAGATGTTTAGAGAAGTGAGTGCTAGTTTCTCAGCATTATTATTTGTGTTGAATAGGAGGAAGTCACACAAGCGTGTAACCAATGAATGTACAGTTCGTTTTCTTTTTGTTTGTTTGTTTTGTTTTGTTTTTTGATTTTCAATGCTGTGCTCTTATCAACCTTTAAAGATTTTCTAAAACCTGAAGCTGAATTCAGGGTTGAATCAAACTTTGGTTTCTGAAGTATTCCCTTGTTTCATTTACTGTGCTGGCAGAGTTCACTAATAGTGCTTCAATAGATAGTATGTGCAGAGAAATGAGATTTTTTTTTATGGAGCGACAGAGACATTTCAGTTTGTTTAAAATCAATCTCGACAGTTGGCTGTTCTAGTTTATTCTTAATATCAATAAAATGCATGCAAGTCCTATGTTGCACAATACAGGTTTTTCAGAGACTTGAAGATTATTGACCTGCTCTTTGCTCTTTATGTGATAAAAAGAAAATATATTTATGAATCATTAAATCAGTCTGCAACTCGGTGCTTTCAGGGTACTCTTGTTGTTAAAGACTGTTTTAGATGCAGCTAAACCTCAACTTAAACTCTACCTGAGAGCAAATTAAAAACATGTCAATAGTCTCTGACATTTTTTTTTTGTTGTTGTTTGTTTTCGTATGCTATAGCGTTAATTTTGAACTTGCGAGGTTCAAAGTTTTCTTTCCAACCTGTTCCTCTGTTGGAGCATTTTGTCTTTACTTTTCATTATTAAGGGGTCATTTCAAACTCCTACTGCTGTCAATGTCTCATTTCCTGATGTGGCTTTTTCGCGACCAAGGCTCTACAACAACAACAAAAAAAAAACCTTTTAAATAAATAAAATAAGAATAATGTGTTCAGTATTCACACCACAAAACAGCAAGCTCACCAGCCAAAGAGAAAAAAATGCAAGATCACTGACAACTGGGCAACTGTTCTACATTTTCATTTTGAAGACACTTTTGTCCAAAGCAACGTACAACACAAGCAAGAATTTAGACCAAAGGAAAACCTAGATAGTGCAAGAGTTATTTTTATTTTTTTATTTTTTGTAAACATTTAAGTCAAGGAGGTGGTTCGGATCACTCAGGTACAATACTTTGATCTACCAGACAACATAGCTGAATGGCCGATCAAGTTCAACCAGAACCAACCTATACCTTTCAGGTTGGTGTTAGGTAATGGGATCTGAGATGCTGTATATTTAATCCCCATGATAAAAAAAAACAAACAAACAGGATGTAAATATAAAGGGCTTTTTATAAACACACTTTAACAAATGATAGAAGTGCTCATTTTGCTTTATTAATCAGTCCCCCAAGGTAAATGTTCCTCAACTAAGGCCTCACATGAACTATGATATCCTGGTGATGGGGACATCAGAAGATGATTTAAAAAGTGGTGTATTTTCTGTCAACACAGTTATCAAGATAAGTATCACAATGATAGCTTATTGACATGTGTTATTTGTAAGGCAACAGTTTCACCAGAACTTAACTGTAAAAAACCTTCAGACAAAAGGCACTGGCATAGTTTGAATCAAGCTTTATCATGAAGAAGTTGATACAGCAGGCAGGCATGTCAATTAAAGTTCAACACTTTAAAAATTAAGACATCACAATCATAGAAATTAGCATCAATTCAAAACCTTAAACTAGAAACAACAAAAACTTTGGATTTCACAAGTTTTGTTTTAAAGTCAGAGTCAGAGTAAAAATCATGCATTTGAACTTAAACAATTCAGGGGGGACGTACTGAGCAGTTTTATAAGCTCTATAAGACTTTATGTTATTGTCTACCCTTCAGCTCAGAGATTGTTCATGTGTTTTACATACATTTGCTATTGTTTGTAAGGAGTTACAACATATTCCTCATAATATGCAATGTAATTTTAGGGGATCGTAGTAGTCCAAAATAAAACTGTGTCCTTGCATAGATCTTAAATAAAAATTGCTCTAAAGCATCACCCTTTAAATGAAGGTTGGCGTAAATACTACCAAAAAAAGTGTTAAGGAAGTTGTCAACAATGTGCGGCTACACATAATTTGAGTGATATTGATTTATGAACAGTTAAAAGTTGATATTACAGGTGTTGCAGGTTAAGCAGAGTGAGAAAGCAGGATGTTTTGGATTCAGGATCACTTAAGATGTTTGGTGACGACGTCACAGTCAGGACTTCTGTTAGTAGACTCCAGTGTCACGTACATTTTGTCCTCTTCTTTTGACAACACATTCTGTCTTTGTTTTCTTTGGCGAGAAAAGGAAAATCACAGTAAATAAAAGGTGGACATATTGAATACATAACCATGTGATATTAGCTCACAAGCAGAGCTTTAAATCCAGTGCAGTAACATACCAAAGGAGCGTCACACAGATGATGCTAACAACGCTCAGAGTGAGGGACACACCAGCAACAGCTGGGGCAGTGACTCCACTGTAGGGGCTACTAGCAGGGTGATCATTACCTGTTGTAAGAAATAACAGATTATAATCACATAATTGTTCTAGTGTCACTTCATGAAACAGGTAAAGCAAAACAACATTCATGATTTGAGGCAGTGGAAGATAACAGACACAAAATGGTAAAGGAGCACTTCTCATGTGCCATGGTTCAAAGCTCCCAAGCTTCCTGATTTTTTATTCAATAACAGGAAACATTAAATTGTGACATTTTATGGCTCAGTTCATCTAGATTTAATACGTACGGCGAACATCAAGGTGAATGGTCACTGATTTTCCAGCTCCAAGTTCATTCTCAGCCTTACAGAAAACTGGACCGCTATCTTTAGAAGCTTGAATGTTGAAAACACGTCCAGTCCCAATAACCACCTCCAGGTCTCCGTCAGCTCTGTACCAGGTGTAGCTCCTCACAGCTGGGTTAGCGAAACTACTGCATGTAAGAGTCACATTTGTGTCGTCTTGAACCAGACCAGAGGGACTCACTGACACTGTGGTGTCTTTGGGTGGATCTGAAATTTTAAGAATCATTTGTGTTATATTTAATGTGTATTTTATTAGCAGTCCCCTGTAGGTCGATTCTGGGAGAATGATACCTAATATATTTGAAGGAACAATAATGCAATGAAATCGTTAGTTGCACAACAAGGAATCTGTAATTCAACAAAGTGAAGAGTGAATCTCTGTCCTCTAATTGCTTCTTCAACAACTTGCTGTCTTTTGTAAAGCAAAATTCAGTACTGGACAAATGTACTCACATGTGATCTCAGCCGTTAAACTGCTGCTGACAGATGACTCAGTGCTGCCATCTTGTTTTCTGTAGACAGCAGTGCAGGAGATTTCCTGTCTGTCATGGATGAATGATGCAGTGAAGTTAACCACAGATGTCTGGACTTTGGTTTTGTCCTGATTCTCCTGCAGTGTCTCCTGACTTTGACCCAGGCCAGGGGTCCATGTCAGAGTAGGAGGCAGAGACAGACAGGGAGCTGGAGCAGAGCAGGTCAGGCTCACTGAGGTTCCCTCTGTCACCTCCAGTGTGGACGGAGTCAGAGTGGGTCTCTGTGGATCAGCTGGTGGGAAGGTACATGAACTATAAAAGCAGTCATTCCTTCTGTTATCATCATTTATTTCTCTTATTTCAAACAATCAGTGAAAAACAAGGTGACAGAGCAGCTTCAAGACTGAAGAGTGACTTAAAGGAGTGAGAAACCTACCTTTGACAGAAATCTGTACGTGTTGTTTAACATAATTATACATCAGGGGATTGTCACATTCCACCCTGAACAAGTAGTCATTGTTGTGTTCAGGTTTCATGTTATTCAGGGTTGTGGTGCAGTTTTTTGACAATAAGTCACCGTTCAGTTTCCCTTTTATGGTACTCCCCTGTGCATCACTGCTATCAAAAACTGAAAACAATTTTTTTGATCCTTTGATCCGCCAAAGTGCTCTGCATGTTTTATCAAGATCTGAACGATATTTGTCTTCTACATCAAATGAGCAGGGGATCGTAACACAGGATCCATTCAGAACCTCCATAGTCTGTGGGAGAGAGACCAGAAACTGTCCCCCCAGGGCCCCTGAAAAACACACACACACACAAAAGAATTTACATTGATTAGTCACACCTAATTTTATCACTTTACATTTTAGGCAAAAAAAAAAAAAAGAAAAAAAAAGTGAAATGAAACTAAGAGGACTCATCTATGTTTCCACAGAACTTGATTTAAATGTCTTAAAAACAAGAAATAAAATTATTCATTACTAACTTATGATCAACTTGAAGACAGCAGGACTTTTTCCTTTACACTCTCTGTCGTGTCTTGCTGTTATTTAAAAAAAAAAAAAAAAAAGTTTTTTTTGTAGGAATGTGTCACTGTTCTTAAAAAGAGATAAGAACTCACCTTGAGGCATAAAGCCAAGGAGAAGAAGAGCCAAAGCTGCAGCCATCTTTGATCTTCCCGATGAGGCAGATAGTCTGAAAAGCAGCAACACTGTTGTGTCAGTACTTTTGGCTCAATAAAGTCTGATTGTTGTATAAGATCAAAATATGAAATAATATTAATGACGTGTGAAATGACACTTGAAACAGAATTACATGATTTGAAAATCTCATAAACCCAAATCTTATCCACAGTAGGACATCAACAACAGATTACATATTCAAAGTGAGACTTTTTACTTTTTCATGCAAAAGATTAGCCCATTTAGAATTTGATGGCAGCAACACCTCTCAAAAAGCTGTGACAAAGGCAGCAGAAGGCTGTAAAAAGTCAGTAGTTGTGATAAGGAAAAGTTAAAAGGTAATTGGATTAACTGGCAACAGAGCAGCAAGGCGACTGGGTATAAAAAGAGCATCTTAGAGAGGCTGAGTCCATCACAACGAAAGATCTGTAGAGGTACATCAGTCTGTGCACAAACTGTGTTTAAAATGTAAAAAAAAAAAAAAAAAAGTTTCCCAGTCAAAGCCTTTGAATATCCTGAGCAGCTTACACATCTAGAAAGAGTCCATCAATGCTGAAAGGTATACACAAGTTTTGGAACAACATATGCTCCTATCCAGTTAACACCTTCTCAGGGAATGCCTTCCACATTGCAGTAAACAACACCGAACTGCATACTGCGTCTATAAAAAACGCATGGCTTCTTGGTGAAAGAGTCCGAGTGCTTAACTTAAAAAGATTGTGTTGTTTGAACATTATATAAAACATGGATTTATGAGATTTGTCAATCACTGTATCCTGTTTATTGTTGATTTGTTTCCTCAAAATCTAAATTTAACACAACTTCCCAATTGAAGACTAGCACAGATTTATAAACTCCATTTACACTGAATCTGTTCATTTGGGTGAAACTATAATATCTTACCTTTGGATCAGGTCTTTTCAAGCTGAGAGGCTGAAGATGTTGAGAGGAGGAGTGAGGATCACTGAATAATCAGAAGGATTTTATATGAATCAGAGGAAGTAAGAAAAGTGAACTTAGGATACACTGTACATTTATTCAAGCATATCATTCTTTGTCAATATGACAAAAGGTTACAGAGGTTGTTTTGATACCTCCACTTCCTAACTTGAAAATCCATGTCCAAATAAATCAGAAATCCAAGTTAACTCGACAGTGAAGGAATTCAGATGGATGTGGGATTAAAAGTTATTACCCAGAATGCTTTTGTGAGTGGTGATCTAAAAGTTATTGTCACCATGAGTGAGATGGGAAAGCAGTGGATAGGAGAGCCTCAAACTGTTTTACGGAACTGCAACCTTCAAGTTAACTCCCAGAATGCCTTTGAGAATCACATTTTTTTTTTATCACCACAAGTAAGGAGGGTAGACCATGAGTATGAAACTCTACTGCACAATGCAGAGCTTACAGGTGAGTTCAGAGTGTCTGAGCCAAATGGTGTGGTCTATTGCCCACATATGAAAAGTTATGAAACTAAAAAATATCCGTTCTGCTTCTTCTTTCCCTTATCAGGGGTCGGGTTGCGGCAGCAGCAGCCTAAGCAGGGGAGCCCAGACTTCCCTTTGCTTAGCTACTTTGTCCAGCTCTTCTCAGGGGATACCAAGACGTTCCCAGGCCAGCCGAGAGATGTAGTTTCCCCTGTGTGTCCTGGGTCTGCCCCGGGGTCTCCTCCCAGTGGGACGTGCCCTGAACACCTCACCAGGGAGGCATCCAGGAGGCATCCTCATCAGATGCCCGAGCCACCTCATCTGGCTCCTCTCAACGCAGAGGAGCAGCGGCTCTACTCCGAGCTTCTCCCGGATTGCCGAGCTTCTCACCCTATCTCTAAGGGAGAGCCCGGCCCTACGGTCACTACCCAAGGCTCATGACCATAAGTGAGGGTGGGAACGAAGATCGACCGGTAAACAGAGAGCTTTGCCTTCCGGCTCAGCATTACTACAGACTCTGCACCGATCTGCCTGCCAATCTCTCGCTCCATCCTTCCCTTACTCGTGAACAAGACCCTAAGATCCATAAACCCCTCCACTTGGGGCAGGATCTTATCCCCAACCCGGAGAGGGCACTCCACCCTTTTCCGGCTGAGGACCATGGATTCGGATTTGGAGGTGCTGATTCTTATCCCAGCCGCTTCACGCTCGACTGCGAACCGATCCAGAAAGAGTTGAAGGTCACGGCTTGATGAAGCCAACAGGACCACATCATCTGCAAAAAGCAGTGATCCAATCCTGAGGTCACCAAACCGGACCCCGTCGACACCCTGGCTGTGCTTAGAAATTCTGTCCATAAAAGTTATGAACAGAATCGGTGACAAAGGGCGGCCCTGGCGGAGTCCAACCCTCACTGGAAAATATAATTTATTTAAACAAAAATGAAAGGTTAACATAACTGAAAACCTTAGTTGAGTTAAAATGGACAAATTATTTCAAACAAGTACCTAAAGAAGTTGAGTTAACTAACACGTCTAAATCAAACAATCTAACACCAGGGTTGACACAAGACATCTTGTTTATCTTCTGTTGGTGTTAGAACAAAAAAAAAAGTATTTTATGACTGAACATAAAATTTTGAGGCAGCACTTTGCATCATATTTTTATGTTGAAACAACAAGTCACATTTAACAGTGTATGTGTGATAAAAAATGTACTGTAACATATCCAACTGATAGCATCCACCAGCTTTTATTGTGAAAGTGATGAGCAGAGTCACTCTAAAACAGTTTTATGGTGATTTTAAGAATTTTGAAGCCTTGAACTTTCCAAACTGAAGTTGATGGGGTGTTTTGTCAACCCCTCTAAGTTAAGCCCATTAACTGATTGTTTATGACCAAAGAAATATGTTTTCATTGTAACCAGAGGCCAAGGGAAGCCATGCTTCCTCTCTTTTTCCAGACGGTAGCTGTGATTTAATGAAAATACTCCTTTTTAACAGTTTGATAATTCTGTGTTTCATCACTGTATTCTCTTCCTTATTTCTCTCTTCTGCTTATTGAGCATTTTACGATGTGTATAACAGCGCCCTCCTAAATGTTATGTGGCGATATGAGTGGTGAAAATACAATATTGCATACTTTTGTTCGCAAGGAGGCCACGCCTTTTTTTTTTTTTTTTTTTTACTTCCTCAAAAAAAAAAATCCCCACGCTACTTGTTATAATAGCACAGCAATCATGAAAATGTCACTTTAATCCTCTCCTAAAATCAGTACAGCTCTTTATTCATGTGACACCAAATCAAAGTATAAACAGCAAACATCAGAATATCAGGGATACAGAGTGAATATGGACTACAGATATTTGTTGTATTGTTATGTGGAAGGCAGACACAGATTTATATAGACAATCATTTAGCAATATTGTTCTCCAAGTTTCAGACTCATTACTCAAATGGGTAACACTTTACTTTAGAGGTCCCCAAATATCATCCCACTTACGTGATAACTAGACAAAGTTTATCTTATTTCTTTGAATTACCCCTGAAATTTCATGAAAATTTGGTGGAAATTTGCAAAAAACTTCTGGCCAGATTCTGTTTTACAGAGCGCCTGTACTCGCAGTGGCTATCACAATCAGGTAAGGCCAATTTACAACCCCACTCTTGGTGAATATCACATCTGAAGCCTTCAGTGGTATCATGTAAAACATTATAGGCCTGATCATATTTTGCATGTTATCTTAATTATGCATATAAACAAACCGGGTACTAAAGAACTTGGTGAAATCAAATAACAAATAGCTAACTATCAACTTCTAATTGGGAAATGGAATTATTCACTGAACATTTCAAAGGTAATTACCAGAGGAAACAATGAACCTAACTTCTGTATTTGAGGACTCAGCAGCTATTTATTACCTGCTTCTCTGGAAATAGCAGAAACATTGGGATACTTCTAAAAACATTTTGTGGTGGGTTGTGATTTAATTTCAAATAAATTATTTCATAATCGTCTCCTTCTTACCTTGCATTTTGGAGTTAATTTCAAAGAAACTGGAAAAAACAGTAACCTACCAATTCTGAAATAAGAAAAAACTTTATCTGATTATTAACCAAGTGTAATGAAATTTGCAGACCTCTAAAGTAAAGTGTTACCCCCAAATGACTTTTTGAAAGTCATAAAAAATGTTTCTGAGGCTTCCTGAAGAAAGTGTCCACTTCTGTTAATAATACTGATTAATTAACGGTTAGATGTCAAAGCTGGTATAACAGTAAATTCAGGAAAAGCAGAAAGTGAGAAAGCACCAAGTTTTGTATACAGGATCACTTATGACGTTTGGCGATGACGTCATAGTCTGGACTTCTGTTTGTAGGCTCCAGTGTGGCGTACGTTTTGTCCTCTTCTTTCAGCTTCAGATTCTTGATTTGTTTCCTTTGGCAGAAAATCAAACAGAATGAATGATATATACAGTACAAAAAGTAAGGAAACGTGTGTTTGGTAGATAATTTCTTTGTCGTAGCATTGCTTCTTGGCAATAAATCATATACTGTTGAGAGGTTCGGGTTTTTCTTCTATTTTGAATGACACCACATTTGTAAGGAACATGCATTTGCGGTATGAGAAGCAGAGATGAGTATCTGGTTTGCACCCATGAAAAATCATCATCATCTATCAGCTGACCAGGAGGCGTGTCAACTTTTCTCTCTATCCAATCACAGTGACTCTGCTTCAATCGTAAGCCAATCATTTCATAGCTGTCAAAGTTCAAATGCCGTCTCTTTTGCTGTCAGCTGTCTTTTGGGCTCTCTTCACGGCCCTCCTCCCTGGTCACCTCCAGTCTCCATCCAAGACTCACCACCACCACCAGTGTCTAGACTCCACTGGGGGATGTTCATAATTCATAACGCCATTGCACCCCCTACATTGATTATTTTGCTCAATGTTTAATGGGGTCCAACCGCCAAACTTTCTTTGCATTCACTCATTAAATCTGTTCATAACTTTTTCTGTATGGGGCGCCGTTTGTAAAGCAGCACATGCTAAAAAAAAACAGCAACATTTTGTCACATTTAGCTTCATCCATGTGCAAAAAAAACGGGTGGGATTTTTTCTAATGACCTTTTATGACATTTAGAACATTTGTCATCTTAGAAAAATCTTAAATAGTAAAATGTAAATATTAGATGTCACACGTGAATGCTAAATATAAATCTAAATGTTAAATCTAAATCTCTTGGACTCAACTAAATATTAAACTCATATGCAAATTGAACTTCCCAGTAACAGGAAGTACCAAAATAAAAGCTCACGGAGCTACCATTGTGGTGTTCAACATGTTATCATGTTGAACACCACATTAAGATTTAGATTTAGATTTAATATTTAGATTCAACATTTGGATTTAAATTTAGATTTAACATTTAGATTTAGATTTAATATTTAGATTCAACATTTAGATTCAAATTTAGATTTAACATTAATATTTAGATTTAGATTTAGATTTAACATTTAGATTTAGATTTAGATTTAACATTTAGATTTAGATTTAGCATTTACGTGTGACATTTAATATTTACATTTAACTATTTAAGATTTTTCTAAGATGACAAATATTGTTCTTAATGTCATAAAAGGTCACTAGAAAAAATCAAACCCGTTTTTTTGCACATGGTTTGAAGCTAAATGTGACAAAATGTTGCTGGGTTTTTTTTAGCATGTGCTGCCCCATATTTCTGGTATATGAGTATCTGAATGAACTGCAGGCAGCCCATTCCATCCTTGCAACTCACAAATTCTGGAGGTAGTCTCTGAGAAACCCTGCTCTGTGGGGCAAGCCTTGCTATCTTGAAAGACTGAATTTGGCCCCAGGCAGTGGAGATGTGAGCTTGCCAATGGCTGCAGAATATCTCTCTGCACTGATATAATGATGACACACTTTGTTTCTCCAGTAAGGCAGCCCCACTTTATCACATTCTAGAAGATGCCACAGCTTGGTTTTTGCTCAACACCAGTTTGAAGTTATCCCATCAAACAGGCCCAGTACAAATCAGTCTAAGGTGGCATGACGTTTCTTGGAGCAGACACCTACTGACACTATAGCAGGCCCATGACCACAGGAGCACCCTGTGGTACCAAGAGCTCAAAACAAGAGCAGAATAAGCTGTGTAGTATTGGCTGGGAAAATTTGACAAATTTTTCACTGGCACAACCCACATACTCAGCTCTGCTCATCCCACATGTATGTTCCTGACAAATGTGGCACCATTTGAAGATCTGTTGCTCAGAAGCATTGTTACAACAAAGAAATAATCTACCAAATACAAATTGTTTTACTTTTTGTGTTAAGCTTTAAAATGATAGATGTATATAAACATAATACACATTAATGTGATATTAGCTCACAAGCAGAGCTTTAAAGTCCAGTGCAGTAACATACCAAAGGAGCACCATGCAGATTGTGTTGACAATGCCCAGAGTGAGGGACACACCAGCAACAGCCAATACTCCACTGTAGGGGCTACTAGCAGAGTGATCATTACCTGTAATAAGAAATAACGGATTAATCACACCATTGTTCTTTCACTTTATAAAACAGTTACTTGTCTGTTTTCTTGTCTGATGATTGTTATTTATCAGAAATGTTGCTTGTATTGATGTTTTTTTTATTTAAATTTACATTGGAGCACTTCTCATGTACCATGGTTCAAAGCTCTCAAGCTTCCTGATTTTATATTCAATAACAGGAAATATTAAAATGTGACATTTTATGGCTCAATTCATCTAGATTTAATACGTACGCTGAACTTCTATCTCTGTGTCGCGTGACCGTCCAGCTCCAAGTTCATTCTCAGCCTTACAGAAAACTGGACCACTGACTTTAGAAGCTAGAATGCTGAAAACACGTCCAGTCCCAATAACCACCTCCAGGTCTCCATCAGCTCTGTACCAGGTGTAGTTCCTTACAGCTGGGTTGGCGAAACTACTGCATGTAAGAGTCACATTTGTGTCGTCTTGAACCGGACCAGAGGGACTCACTGACACTGTGGTGTCTTTGGGTGGATCTGAAATATTGAGAATCATTTGTGTTATACTTAACACAAGTTATTTTAAGATGTTACCTGTAATATTAAAAACAATGATGCAATAAAAACATTGATCACACAACAAGAAATCTGTTATTCAATGAAGGAAAGGGTTAAAAAAAAAAAAACCTGTCCTCTAATTAAAAGGGGAATTTAACTGCTTGAAAAAATTAGTCAACAACTTGCCTTCTTTTGAAAAAGAAAAAATCAGTACTGCACAAATGTACTCACATTTGATCTCAGCCGTTAAATTGCTGCTTACAGATGACTCAGTGCTGCCATCTTGTTTTCTGTAGACAGCAGTGCAGGAGATTTCCAATCTGTTATGGAGGTGTGATGCAGTGAAGTTAACCACAGACGTCTGGACTTTGGTTTTGTCCTGATTCTCCTGCAGTGTCTCCTGACTTTGACCCAGGCCGGGGGTCCATGTCAGAGTAGGAGGCAGAGACAGACAGGGAGCTGGAGCAGAGCAGGTCAGGCTCACTGAGGTTCCCTCTGTCACCTCCAGTGTGGACGGAGTCAGAGTGGGTCTCTGTGGATCATCTGGTGGGAAGGTACATGAACTATAAAAGCAGTCATTCCTTCTGTTATTTTAAACAATCAGTGAAAAACAAGGTGACAGAGCAGCTTCAAGACTGAAGAGTGAATTAAAGGAGTGAGAAACCTACCTTTGACAGAAATCTGTACGTGTTGATTATCATAAGTATATTTCAGGCGATTGTCACATTCCACCCTGAAGAAGTAGTCATTGTTGTGTTCAGGTTTCATGTCATTCAGGGTTGTGGTGCAGTTTTTTGACAATAAGTCACCATTTAGATTTCCTTGTATGGTACCCTGTGCACCACTGCTATTAAACACAACAATCCATCGATTTAATCCTTTATACCAAACTGCTCTGCACATTTCATTTAGGTCTGATTGATATTTGTCTTCTATGTCAAATGAGCAGGGAATGGTCACACAGGATCCACTCAGAACCTCCATAGTCTGTGGGAGAGAGGCCAGAAACTTTCCACCCAGGACACCTGAAAAAGGAAAAAACAATTTTAAAATTAAAAAAGGACTAATATAGTCATGAGAATATTAACTGTTAAGTTAAAATAAAAAAAAAAAAAGCTTGGAAAGTATTGTTATGTTATTTCTCTCCAACTGCTCAGTAATGTTCATCATTTGGAAAGTTGGAAAGTTTTTAAATTATTGTTGTTGGTCTTTTTTTGTTTTGTTTTGTTTTGTTTTGTTTTTTTTTAAGGGATTGTAATTCACCATTCAGGTTTTTTTGTATGGTGCCCCCAGTACAACTCACCTTGCGGCACTGCCCAGGCAAAAAGAAGGAGAGCCAAAGCTGCAGCCATCTACACACAGTTAAACACATTACACCATAAAAAGATCAAATATCACAGTTCACTTAAGGGTTTATAAGAGGTCATTAATTGATTCATTATGATACTTGTAGTTACTAATAAGTAACTTAGTGTCACAGCAAGGCTGCTGTTGAAATACAGGCTGTTGGTGACATGTAATGAAAGACAGGAAGGAAGCTTTGGCAACTGCTGAAGTCATTAGTGACAAACGTTTGGTGTATATTTCCGATATTTTCACAGTCCATCTTAAATAAATGAATCTGTTCAACATAAATATGTTAATCAATCAAAATGTCCAAAAGCTCAGCTGAGTGATGTCTACTTAAAGATGCAAATATGTTTTAACTTTTAAAGTTAAAGTGACTTTTTTCATCCCTCTATAAAACACTTATTGAGCCAAATTCAACTTAAGAAAAAGTGCACATTCAAAAAATTGTATCACAATTAACGAGTAACATCTGAAATTAAAAAAAAAAACTTACATTTTTGTAAAGTCCTTTAAGCATGGAGCCGGGCGATGTACAGGTGTGTGAAGTTCCTCATAATCTGTGCTGCTTCTCAAACAGAATAGGAAGAGGAAGTCCTAAAAGAAAACATTCACCCAGCTATAAGCGAGAAGTCATTTTTATCAGAAGATTTCAGTTTCAGCATACAACAGATCCTCATCCAACCTTTTACATTACTGATGACAAATGTTCTTTTTATGTTGAAGGTTTCAGGAACTCTGTAGATCAAAAAACAAATGAACAACAAACTGTGTGTCTTTTATTGAGCATCACAGTGCCTCAAGTCCACCGACAACATTTTCCTACAAATAGATTAAATCTAAAAGAGTTAAGCCCAAGTTGTTTGATATTGTTTTCCTTGATCAGTGGAGTTAAATAAACCTAGAAGGAGACATTTAACAAAGTTTGTATGAAATGTTTCAAAAAATCTAACTCTGACAACACAGAGTTAAAACAAAAAAAAGACTGACCTTATTTATGTCTCTCGTTAATGACGTGGCTCTGGCACCTGACTCTGGAAGTTGCATTTTCTGGCCTTCAACAGTTGGTCTTGTATGTACCTAAGCATAGTGCTTGTATTAGCCGCGATGTACGACACTGTTTTCTTACACTGCTTACATATCGTCCGTGTCACTCGGTTGTTGTTTATCATCTCCACTGGGAGATCTCCACTACCAAATATGCTGCCACATGAACAATTTAAAAGTGTCAGGGGTATCTTCAATCCCGATTTATTCAGACTTAAACAACATTCTTTCTGCAGTTTCTGGCAGACTAGACATTGCAAAGATGAATTACTGCCCCAGCAGGTCACTTATAGAAAACTGAATGTGATGCCAAGCTTGTGGCATCATATTCCAAAAGACTTGAGGCTGTGATAAGCTCTATGCACAGATCGCTTCTGTATTGGCGTGCAGTGGCAAGGGCATTTCCAGTTACCAAAAGAAGCAGTGGAAAATGACAGAAGACTGTGTTATGATGGCGGAGATTAAACAAATAAGGTGTTTCTGGAATTGGCTAAAGTTTCTGTTAGTGATATACTGAAAATCATCCAGGCAAGTCATATAAAGGCTTTAAAGTGTATGTGACTAGCTAGCCTGAGCTAAAAGACTTACTTTTGTGTTTAAAGTAGAGAGATTCAGGTCAATCATACTTTAAAGTAAGTTTAATCATGTGCATATACCTCTTCCTTCATGTGTTTGTACTGTTATAAAAGCACAAGGTAAAAACAGGGATACAAGAGATCTCCTAAAGAACCCACTGATACAGAACTCTCCTACAATATATATGCTAGTGGGTAGCATTCATTGATACAACTTCGTTTTTCCAGCAAAATAGCAACATTCATCAATGAAAACACAAACAAGTGTAAAAGTCTTGCACAAGAGAGTTTTTTTAATCCATTCAACATGTTATATAGCTCTTAATCTACCAAACTGCTTTGGAGAACTTGGCGCTGGCTTAATGCTAATGTACATTGTAAAATTGCATTGATATGCTAGCTGTTAGTACACATCAAAAAACTCATTTTTTTCAGCAAAATATTCACTTTCATCCCTGAACACACAAAGAAGTGTAATGGTCTCGTACAAGAGAGTCATTTTTAATCCATTCAACATGTTATATAGCTCTTAATCTACCAAAAATGATGTAGAGCGTTTGGTGCTAGCTTGATGCTACCATACTTTGAGAATTCCATGAATAAGTTAGCGGTTAGCATACATCAGTGAAACTTTTTTTCAGCAGAATATCAACTTTCATCACTGAACACAAACAAACGGCCCAACTTCCATATCCAGGATCACTCATGATGTCGGGCGATGACATCATAGTCTGGACTTCTGTTTCTAGACTCCAGTGTTGCATATGTTTCGTCCTCTACTTTTGGTTTGACATTTTTTCTCTGTTTCCTTTCACAAAGAAAAGAAAAGGGGATATGAAGAAATAAAAGGTGGACATAAAGAATACACAATAATGTGATATTAGCTCACAAGCACAGCTTTAAAGTCCAGTGCAGTAACATACCAAAGGAGCATCATGCAGATCGTGTTGACAATGCCCAGAGTGAGGGACACACCAGCAACAGCCAATACTCCACTGTAGGGGCTACCAGCAGAGTGATCATGACCTGTCATAAGAAATAACAGATTATAATCACATCCTTGTTCTTGTGTCACTTTATGAAAGAGTTAATGCTCAACAACATTCATGATTTGAAGCAGTGGAGCACATGTGCCATGGTTCAAAGCTCACAAGCTTTCTGTTGTTATATATTCAACAAGAGGAAGTATTAAAATGTGACTTTTTAGGGTTCATTTCATCTAGATTTCATACGTACGGCAAACATCAAGGTGAACAGTGTCTGATTTCCCAGCTCCAAGTTCATTCTCAGCCTTACAGAAAACTGGATCACTGACTTCAGAAGCTTGAATTTTGAAAACACGTCCAGTCCCAATAAAAACCTCCAGGCCTCCATCAGCTCTGTGCCAGGTGTAGCTCCTTACAGCTGGGTTGGCGTAACTACTGCATGTCAGAGTCACATTTGTGTTTTCTTTAACTGGACCAAAGAGACTCGCTGACACTGTGGTGTCTTTGGGTGGATCTGAAATATTAAGAATAATTTTTTGGTAATATTAAACATCTTTCCCATCTGATCTTGAATTACAAACCTTTAGTCACATTTTTTTTTTCACTTGTAAGTGAGAGTGTTAACTTAGTGAACTCCATATTGTTTGCTTGGTACAAGACTTCATGCAAAATCATTTGAGAGGTACAGGGCAAAAAAAGGCCTCTAAAAGACTGGATAATTATCTCTGTGACAACAAACTAACCATTGATTACAGCTGGCTCTTTGGTTGATCTGCATTTCCTTCTTGCCTTTTTTTTATTTGACTGTTCCCTTTCAGATCTAGTTTTAAAATATCAGTCTTTGTCAATTGAAGGAAGCGTGTAGTTTTCTGACAAAAGATGTCATCTAGCTGTTTAAAAAGAAAAAAATTGATATACATCACTGACTGTGAGTTGTTAGTATGGAAAAAATCTCACACTAACACCCTCCACTGCTTAGATGTTTTTTTTTTCCTAATGATTGAATACTGAATAAAGGACTTACCTTAATTAAATTTGATGAAGTTGATTTTGACAGTCATTTCACAAATTTCCAACAATGACAAATGTACTCACATGTGACCTCAGCCGTTAAACTGCTGCTTACAGATGACTCAGTGCTGCCATCTTGCTTTCTGTAGACAGCAGTGCAGGAGATTTCCAATCTGTTATGGAGGTGTGATGCAGTGAAGTTAACCACAGACGTCTGGACTTTGGTTTTGTCCTGATTCTCCTGCAGAGTCTCCTGACTTTGACCCAGGCCGGGGGTCCATGTCAGAGTAGGAGGCAGAGACTGACAGGGAGCTGGAGCAGAGCAGGTCAGGCTCACTGAGGTTCCCTCTGTCACCTCCAGTGTGGACGGAGTCAGAGTGGGTCTCTGTGGATCATCTGGTGGGAAGGCACATGAACGATAAAAGCAGTCATTCCTTCTGTTATCATCATTCATTTTTCTTATTTCAAACAATCAGTGAAAAACAAGGTGACAGAGCAGCTTCAAGACTGAAGAGTGACTTAAAGGAGTGAGAAACCTACCTTTGACAGAAATCTGTACCAGTTGATTATAATAGGTATATTTCAGGGGATTGTCACATTCTACCCTGAAGAAGTAGTCATCGGTGTGCTCAGATTTCATGTCATTCAAGGTTGTGGTGCAGTCTTTTAACAATAAGTCACCATTTAGATTTCCTTGTATTGTACTCCCCTGTGCATCACTGCTATCAAATACAATAGGCCCTCGAAAAAATCCTTTAAACCAAATTGCTCTGCATGTTTTATCGAGGTTTGATTGATATTCGTCTGTCACATCAAATGAGCAGGGGATCGTCACACAGGATCCATTCAGAACCTCCATAGTCCGTGGGAGAGAGACCAGTAACTGTTCCCCCAGGACACCTGAAACAGAAAAATGCTTTGAAATTAGAAAAAGTGCAAATTTTATTTTCTAAGAATATCTACTGTTTGGTCGAGTGGCTTGGTGATTTAGGAAGCTTAAACATCATTCCAAAAAGAAAAGAAAAGATAAGAAAAGAAAAGAAAAGAAAAGAAAAGAAAAGAAAAGACAAGAAAAGAAAAGAAAAGAAAAGAAAAGAAAAGAATGTATTTCCATGAGTACAACTCACCTTGCAGCAGCACACAGCCAAAAACAAGAAGAGCCATAGCTGCAGTCATCTATACACAATTAAACGCATAATATCATACATAGCTAAAATAACACAGTTAACTTGAGAGTTACTTAAATTTCAAAATGTGATGCAATATTTACAATAATATTTAAGTTTTCATTGTCACAGTTGGGAGGATGGAGGAGTAATGGGCAGCTGTAACAACTCCAGTTGCAAATCATTAGTGACAAACTTTGGTGTATATTTCAGATCATTATATTATATTATATTATATTATATTATATTATATTATATTATATTATATTATATTATATTATATTATATTATATTGTATTATATTACATTATATTATATTATATTATATTATATTATATTATATTATATTATGTTTAATTATCACTCTTCATTTCATTGATAGACACTCAAGTTTGAACAGACCACTGCAGAATAACTGCTGCATGTGGGTTGGAATGAACATTATCACTAACAGCTTAGCCCTTTTAGCCTTTAGCTCGAGCTGCACTCTCCTGTTTGGCTTTCTTCTGCTTTTCTGTCCTTTTTCTGTCTGACAGTTAGGCTCCTGTGTCCACCATCACTACAAAATTAATCACAGAATTTTTTTTTTTTTCAGCAGAGAAAAACATGGATCTCTCTTCTGACAACTGAACTTCATCAGCCGGCATGATGTTGTCATAGAGATTTAGACGTGCCGTTTATTAATCTGGTCCTGCTCAACCCGATCGGTAGGCTATGACTCCTCACAGCCCCCTTAGAAAATTGTATCAGATCCATCAAATAACATTTGAAGTTAAGAAAACTCACGTTTTTTTTGTCAGGTCTTTCAGGCAGAGAATACATAGATGTCTAGTGAGTGAAGTCCTTGGACTCTGTGCTGCTTTTTAAAGAGAATAGTTGTCCATAGGAAGAGGAAGTCTCAAAAATATTACTATCAAAAGGAAGTAATTTTAATCAGATTTTAGTTGTACCACAATGACTCACATCCTTTTACGTTAACACAAGTGTTCTCTCTCTGCTGAAGGTTTTAGGAACTTAGAAAATATAATCACGAATCACCAACAAACTGTGTGTTTGTCTTTTATTTGTTTCAATCTCACAGTGTCTCAAGTCCGCTGACAAAGTTTTCCCTCAAATAAACTCAGACTAAATCTGAAAACTTTAACTGCTGGAATGCAGCAATGTATTCGCAGCATATGTTCTTCTGCGACAAAATTCTTTATTTTTTCGCTTCTTTTTCTTCTTCCACCCACTTTTTTGGAACGCTACTCCTTCTACAAATTTCAACCAGTTTTCCCCCCTAAGCTTCAAAATATGGGATTCATCCTGGACATGGGGGCTGTGACTTTTCTCGCCCTGTCCACTTATACTTTTAGAGATATTTCACATATTTCGCAATTTTGGTCCCATTAAGATGAATGGGATTTTTTTTTTTTTTTTTAAATCTCCCCTCAGGACATTTTTCAGCCTGATTTAAACCCTTCTCATTCAGTCAAACATTCAGCTAGAAACCTCATTAAAACTTCAAAACATTCAACTATCTTTCGGCTTTATTCAGTTGGTTTCAAATTCTCCCTAGCATTCATAGTTTCTTCACTTTAGGCCTTCAAAGGTTGTGACTCATTTCAGCCCTCTAAGGCATTTAACATTGGTGTGCAATGGAGAGAATGTTTCAGTTTTGAGTGGCAGATTCAAACGACTGAGTGGCCTGAGGGGAAGACAAAACCTGGAGACTCTAGTAAAACTGTCCCTGCAGCCACATTTTTCACTCCACCAACACATAAAGGCATCAAAATGTAGGTAATCTTGTTGTTCCTCTGTTAATGTGTCTTTTGAAGCAAAAGAATTGAGCCCCTAGGTCACAAAATTGCTAACTGTCAGGCCAAGTCAGAAAACCTCCCCATCTACTTACATGTAAATTCCTGAGAGTCTTTCTCAGAGATCAGTGAAAGATCACTCATTTGTCTCTTGCTGTCATGGCCACAGTTTTGGCCCTACAGACATGAAACTGACATGGACAGCTTCCTCAGGATCTTGAGATTTGTATGGTCTATTCCTTTTTCTGATCACACCTACTGTTTTGTGACAAATGCCGGCAGTTTAAGACCATGATTTTGGTGGTAAGGTCTTGGAAATCAACAGTCAGAACACACTCTCTGGTGGCAGTTGGTTAACGATAATCACCATGGCAACCTCTGGCTTCAGTTGGGCCTCAACTGACAGGTTTATATGATTAAACACACACACACACACGGGACACAAAGTATCGCACTTTAACAGCATTTTCATAGTCAGCCTTCTATTTTCCCTCAGCCAACTAATTTTTGTTACAGATTTTCCTTAAATTTTTATTCATTTGTTTCATTCTTGAATTAATTCATCCATACGGTTCATCCAAGAGCTCTTGACAGGCTCCCTCAGGATTCTGAATTCAGCAGTTCAGTGAAAGCTGCTTCAGCTTCTGCATTTACAGTCAGCGTGTTCTTCAAAAAATTGCTTTTCTAGTTTAACAATGTTTTCCTGGATCAGAGGAGTTCAGTAAACTTTAAGGAAGATAATTAACAAAGTTGGTTCAAAATTTTTCAATAAATGTAAAAGCAGATCAAGAACATGCAAACTCCACAAGCTTTAGCATTTCATCCCCACCCCCAGCTCTGAATTCCACACACCTGAAGCACACACAGATAAGAAGTTCACATGTATCAACACTAGATGGCAGCATGGACATAAGCTGTGATATTGAATCTGATCTGATTGAATATCTGAATGGATTATCTGTATTTCATTATCAAGACAGAGAGATTACTCTTCCACTTTGACAGACTTTTACTTGAAAATAAAACTACTGATTCTTTCAGTATTTTTAAAGCTGGTTCACTAACAAACAAATTAAACTCAAATTAAGAGCACTGATCTTGGATGTCTTTTGGATTTGTTTTGAACATCTTAACCCATGTTTTATCTATTGGGTGTTAAAAAGTTTTTTTTCCACTTTGGGTGTAGCTCCACCCCCACAAACAAAACTTGTTTGTTTCTATCTCCCTACATTTACATCTGCATGAGACTCCAACAAATCCAAAATCTTTGTCTTCAGCTCCTTGGCCTTCTCTGCGTTCTCTCCTTGAGCCACCTGTTCTCCTGCCACCTGGAGCCCCTTCAGAACCGACTGCAGGGCGTCTGCATTCTTCACTGAGTCCATCTGGTCTCTGTCTGCCCGAATCTCTTCCACCCAGTCCAGGTAGGCCTGCAGTAATCCAAGGTCGTCCACAAAGTTTGCAATGATCCTGAGTCCTGGTCGACGCTGCTCCAGCTCCCTCAGCCTCCTTCTCCCCACCACTCCGATGTCATTTCCTACGATGCTGATGAAGACGGAAAAACCAGGAGAGGTTTGTTACTTGTCTTTGTCACTTTGACTTACACTTACTTACTTTAGAAGTTGCTGTAAGAAGTGTTGTGATCTTACGTCAGTGTCTTCAGAGACGTGTTTTTGCTGAGGTAGTTGACGATGTTTTCAGTTCCTCGCTCTGTGATACCGGTGATGTCAAGATAAAGTTCCTCCACAGTGGTGTTGTGTTCTAGAGCTTTCCACAGCTGTGCAACTCCCTCTGGACCCAAGTTGTTACCACACATACTGAATGGGGAGATGGAAAAACAGGTGTCTTGCCATGTCAGCATAATTATGACGATCTCAAGGATTAATTGTTCAGTTGTCCTCACAGCTTTTAAAACTGCATTAGTTAAAAATCTTTTGAAGAGGGTTAATTTTGATCAATAACTATGGGACATTTTCCAATCAAGGCGGGATTTTTGAAAGACTTGTTTGGTTCTACATGTTTGAATAGACCATTAAATGGCTTCATTTCTGCTGCTTGACCTGAAAGCAGTCTTTACTGGACAGTACTTAACAGACTCTACACTCCTATGGCATCTCTGGCACTGTTTTTAACTGGTTTAAATCTTTTCTCACTGACAAAAAAAACTGCTGTGGATGCTGCATTCATAATTTCCAAAATGGAAGGGCCCATGCAGCGATTCTCACTACAGAGTCATGTCCGTTTTCAAAGGGTTGCTTTCTTAAAGGCCTAAAGATCACAACAATCCACTCTTTTTTTGTGCCTTCTTTCTTATTTTTATAAAGCTTTCTTTTGATCTTTTCACAACAAAATTTACTGTAGAGGATAAAATCCTTAAAATTGTTTCATTTTTTATTCTGAAATCATTTAACCGCTCACAGAGGGTGAACCTCCCCCCAATCTTTTCTTCTGAGAGACTCAGCCTTTTTGGAGCCTTTTAATCAGCCTTGGCATCCCATCCTTTTTTAATTTTTCAATTTTGGTTGTAATTCAGTTGTATCAGATCAATGCACAGCTTGGCAGTAAAATATGATGGGCGTTTTTCCAAAGTATTATGATAGTTGTAATAAATAATTGCATGACTTACAAGAGTTTTTTCACTTGACACTCGCTTGACTTCAAAACCGCAGATTCCAAAAGAGCTGCTTTCTGATCCAGGCAGTTGTATCTCAGACTGAAAGAGATCAGATCAAGCATGAAAGTGAAAACAAAACCAGCTCGCAACAACAGATACAAGAATGCAAATTCTCCATTCTCCATGAGGAAATTTGAACCTTTGTGTCAAGGATTTTGAAGGAATGTGAAACCAGTTACTCACTAGAGGGATTCACAGCGATGTAGTATTGGCCCGAGCTTGTTGAGCCCCCTGTTTCCGATGTTTGAGTAGCCCACGTTGAGCTCCTGCAGCTTGTGCAGAGAGAACTGAAGCACGTAGTGCATGGCGGCACAGTCCACAACACTCAGCTTCATTTTGAACAGATAGAGGCATTTGATCTCTGGCGCCACCATGCTGGTGGTGTCCTCGTTGTGGAACTCCATCAGGCAGTGGAGAAGATTCAGGGCTGTCATGTTCTCGAGTCTCTTGCCTTTGAACCGCTCTTGGAACCACAAACCCAGCCGGACTGGAATCCCTTCTGCTTGCTCCAAGAGTGAATGAACAAGTCCTTCCAGCTGACCTGCCAGACGAGCTCGAAGGGTTCCCATAAAGAAGCGTGTGAACATCTGGAGGCCCTCCAGTTTGTCCACGTTGAGGTCAGGGTTTCGCAGGGGTGCAGCTGTGGAGGATGTTGGATGTTTCCCAAAGCACCAGAAGTCCAGGGCTTGGATTATGTCATCCTGGCTAGAGAGATTGGTTGAACAGTATAGAGCAGCCAGATGTTCTTGAACAGTCAAGTGGAAGAAAGAGAACATCACTGTTTTTTCATTGATTGGCTGAATGATGTTACTGAGGAATGTGCTCTGAAGCTCAGCAGGTGTCACACCATACTCCTCCAAATCTGAACTTTTGAAGATGATCTTTTTCTGCAGAAGGTTTTCATAAGCCAGTCGCCCAAGGTTTGTCAGCTGTTGTTTCACTAAAGAGAGAACCTCAGCTCTAGGGGTGCTCCTGTCTGTAGTCCCTTTGAGGGCATGGTGTTTGACTGCAGTGAACAGATAGCAGAAGTAAACCTCGCTGACTGTTTTTGGCGGGTTAAGCTCAAGAGACCTTGAGTCGCTAACATCTGGGTTTTCTGAAGAGAAGAACTCAGCCATTGCTGTGCAGATGATGTAGCAGTAGAGAGGGATAAAAGACAGCACGAAAATGTTGTCATTGTTCAGGATGTACTGATAGACTCTATCGGCAACTCTACTGTCCTTGAAGAACTTTTCGGTGTATTTCTCCACTTGGCGCTCTTCAAATCCCAACACAATACAGCATCTTTGGAAGAAACGCTTGGGAACTTCAGTTGATGGTCTTGTGGTGAGAATGACGGATGCCTCCGGGAGCAGGCTTCCCTTGATTAAAGCCACCATCAGCTCAGATATTGGTACCTTTGACTTGATGTCAATCTTTTTGTCAGAACAGTACCAGTCCAAGGGGAATTTGAATTCGTCAAGTCCATCCAGGATGAAGAGCAAAGAGCCGGGTGAAGTGAAAAGATCAGGGAGAGCTGTCTTCAGGTAGCGGAACCGCTCTTCAAGGAGCTCCAGCAAGCTGATTGGCTCTTCTATCAGATTAAGCTCTCTGAAGCGGAGGTCGAACAGACAGGTGAATTCACGCATACTCTTTCCAATCGCCCACTCATAGAGCAGTTTTTGCACTGCTACACTCTTTCCAATACCAGCAATACCTTTAACTTTCACTCTTTTGGGGGCTCTTCCAGGGGTTTCTTGGGGACTCAATAAATTGCATGGTTTGATGTGTTGGCAATCCTGATGGGCATAGATACGGGCTCGCCTGCTCGCCAACTGGAAGTACTCATGTTGGCTGCTGTCGAATGATTCATCATCTTCTGTCACATACAGATCTGTGTAGCGGACTTCAATATGAGAGGCTGAGTTTGAGGCTTGAGCCTCACCTTCTGCATAACATTTTAACTGCCCCGTTCGTTGCAGTAAAGTTTTCTTATGAGCAGAAATAGGAGCTGCAACGGAGAGGGTCTTCTATTAGAAAATGTTTCACTTTGTTCCTGTCCTCAGCGTACTTAGGACAAGCACATACCTTGGATGCTGGCTACCTTTGAGGTCCTGCAAGGTTTCAGATCTTCTGTTGCTGTGTATGAAAATAATGGGACATTTTATGAAAAAACACTGAAACAAGTTCAATTTTAAAACACAGCACAATTATCGTAAATAGTTATGAATACATACCGCTAACTTCTGTAGTCAGCGTAAAGCCCTTGTTTTTGCCTCCGAACAGGTTAGCAAATGATCTCCTAGATTTCTTTTCTGGTGACATCAGAAGATGAGTTTATTTTTAAGACATTACCAATCAAATTCACATCGCTTTGCCGTTTAAAGCTCCTGTGAGGAGTTTTTAGTTGATTATGACAAAGTATAAAAATACTTTACCTGTTTTGCTCCACCGGCAACAATTGTTGCGGAAGTGTATCACTGTCATATTCTACTCACAATAACAAATCTCAACGTTACAAATGCAAATTTTTCCACTTATGTGCTAGTAGACAACTTGAACAAAGATTTTGGTTTATAAAGAATAGTTTCCAAGTGGTTCCTGACACATGACATCATCTGCTTCCTGCTCCTCCGGTGAAAGACATGGTGGATGCAAATTGTCCTGGAAAGAGCCAATTTTCATAAATTTCTTATGATCCCTTCTTATGATTTTTGATTTTAATGATCACAAGAGGCATCAGTACTTATTGGAGTGTTTTCTCATAACCATCACTGAACTCCTCACAGTAGCTTTAACATATTGTACATCAAAAAACAAACTCGCTAAAATAAACAATGAGTAATTGCAGGTACTCTATCTATCCAGTCTTTATGATGGCTACAATACTTGAAGCACAATGATAATATGAGTACCTTGTTAATAATTTTCTCACACTTCTGTTACCCCACAAGCAGTAAAACTTGATTATTCTAGTTCTTCACTTTGATTAAACATTAAACAGATTTAATAGCTTTTAGATGCACCTGTTGTTAGAAAAAAAAGTTGTGATGAAAACAGTTAGGACAAAAAGTAAGGAAATTAAAGTTTGGTAGATTAATTCTTTGTTGCAGGAAATGTTTCTTTGCAGTCAAAAGCCTGTTTATTGCCATTTTAAATGGGGCCACATTTGGAAGGAACACGCATTTGTTGGATGAGCAGCATAGCTGAGTATGTGGGTTGTACACATGAAAAATTTGCCAGATTTTCTCTGCCAATGCCAAACAGCTTAGTCTTACTCTGACTCTTGTTTGGTTTGGTTTGGTGGATTGGATTATTGCAGTCAAAGAAAAAAAAAACACATTTGCAACAAACAGGGACCGCAGTAGCATGCGGCAGAACCATATACAGCCAAAACAGCCTGGCACTTCCTCAAATATGGCACCGCTTAAAATGGGAATGCATTGTTTTTTTTAAGTATGTAGCATAAGTTAAATAGAAGTGGAAACAAAATAATCTTGTTTATCAATCTCACCTGCAACTTGTACAGGAGGTGACACTGGCTCCTTGATGGTGTTGTTTCTGCAGTGTCTTTCCACCCAGGCCTGCAGGTCCTTGCAGTAATAATCCTGCACATCCTTTAGCACCTGCAGGAACTTAACACTGCTCTCCTCTGTGGCACACACCATCTCCAGCGCCTGGGCCACTGCGTTGAAGGATGACTTCTCCAACAGAGACAGGTAAAGATCTGGGGAAAGCACCTTATCATCATGCAGCCAGCGTAGTAAGGGTGCTGGATGATCTCGAGTCCAGTTCAGCAGCAAGTCTCTCTGAGACTGGATCAGCTGTTGAGCTGAGGCCATGGCTTCAGGAATCAAGAAACTGTTTGGTAAAACTACAAAGACCTTACAGTCAGTCTTACAGTAAGAAAAATACAGGAGAGAAAGACAAAAAAAAAAACATTTTGCATAGTTTCTTGCATGCTGATTGGTTAAAACTCTTACCTTAAAGAAATGTTTTAAAGCTGCAAACTGGGTCACTGTCCTCCCATTGATTTGCCATTGCAGATATGACACGGCAGGAAGAGTTGTTCACCTTGTATCTTAAGGTGGAGGCGGAGCAGAAATTCAAACACAATCCCAAGAGTCCATAGTTCAAAGAGTGTGTTTTTCACTGCCTTGAATGATCGGTTTGTTTGATCTTACAAACACACACGATCGTATTCATTCCAGATACGCTCTATGTGGAAGAAAATATGAAACAAAGTGGGACCTGAAAACCCGATGTGCACAGGAGAAGATTTTTAACAACCTTCTTCAGATTAAGTTTTGTTTTCTCGTTGACCTACCTGCATTTATTAGCTCTCATGATCTGCTAATCTATATGTTTATTATAAGTGCCAATAAATCAGTGCAAGGAGTTAATCAGTAACTCCTTTGTTCAGCCTCTACAGAACAATTATGCCTGTTTATCCTGTTGCCATAAGGCTTTGTTAGAGGTGCCACTTTGGACTGGTGCCTGTAGAAATGAACACATGCAGTTTGTGGGGCTTTGAGGAAACTGCCAGCAGCATGAGAGTGACTCACTCAGCGTCATGTGTTGTCTCAGAGATACTTGCTGATGTCTTTACTTCCCTGGCAAACAATGCTACGATCCATAACCAGTGTGAAGACTAGAATATCTTACTATTATGAAGATTTTAACACACAACAAGTCTAATATTTGATATGTGAGCTCTTTGAGGAAATAAATGAAATAAGCACAGAGAATTCAGAGATTTTTGGAAGAGTGTGCGACTTCATGGTGAGGTCAGAGTGAAACAATCCTAACTTCCTCCTCTTTTTCCCCCTTGTTCATCCTTCCCTCTGTCTGCGCCAGCAGAGCAGGGCTGCAGTCATGCATGTGGACACTGTCTTTCTTATCTTTCCTCTCATAGTTGGTGAGTAATTTTAAGTTTAATGGTTTTGGAAGAAAATAAATACTGCTGATTTATGTACATATTTAAAAATTATGCATCATTACTTAATATGATAACTTGTGCTTCATACAACTAATATTCACATGAAATTATTCTACGAGAAAATGTTAATGTTTGGGTTTTCTTCTCACAAGAAGTTTATTAAAATGAGAAATTACAAATGCAAATGTTTTAATGAAGCTTATGTTGTGAGACTATCAGCTCAATGGAGTATAACACATTTTCTAGCATTAAAAGTGCAGTTCACCCTCTTCCTCTTTCTAAATTTAGTCCCGTTGTGTTGTGAAATCAATCTGGGCTCTTTAATGTGTTAGCAGACAGTACAGAGAAATAGAACAGCTTTAAAAAAAAAAAAAAAAAAAGTAATTCACATCAGATTTAACTTCATGACTTTTTGCATAATTTAAGTGATGAACAGGAATATAACAACACCTTGCATGATGTAAGAGCTTTGCACCTTGTAACAGAAGCTGCCTGAACAGCCACGCACCTGCTTCATTGTTGATGTGAGGACTTAACAAGTGATCATGAAGTAGTGTCACTTCAGTTATTTCTAAATGCTATCTCTCAGTATTCGTGTCCAACCTGACCATGGAATCCATTTACAGAACAAGGACAGCATCACTTTATTGACACTTTGTTGGCTGGTGAAATTTAGCATTCAGGGGTAAAATCTGTCCCACTTCTATAAAATAAAAAAAAGTCTTGGATTTATTTCGTAGGAATAGTGGACACTGGGGGCGGACTGTCAAAAAAAGGATATCAGAGCAGAAGAAAGCTAAACAGAAGAGTGATAGAGCATGAGCTAAAACAGAGTTAAGCTGTTTGTGACAATGTTCATTCCAGCCCACATGCAGCATTTATACTGGTCTGTTCCAGTATGAGAATCTATCGGTAAAATGAAAAGCTAGGTTACGTTTGCTTTGCTTGGTGAGGTTGGAGTTGGTAGATGAGCACTGGTAGGACATAACCAGGGTTTACTAACCTTGCACGTTATGGGCACGTTTCAAATTTTGCTTGTTGTCACATAAGCTACGCTATGTAACTGCAAACAGATACATGACATTGTTGTTTTGCGTCCTGTTGTCTTGAACAAAGACAAGTAGTTTTAAAAAGATCTGCTCACCATTAATTTTTTCCAAAACAAATGCATGCCATGGCAAGAGTGGTGCGTTGATGACAGTGGGTGATGGTGCTCATGGGAAACAGATCCTTTACTCCAGAATAACACTACCAAATGTGATACTCCTTGTGGCACCTTTCAGCTTAACAGAGGCAAAGTTTAAAAAATGTGCAGCGGTCTAAAAAAGCTAAATGTGACATTCTTTTTGGAATTCATGGACAGCTCATCTAAGGGACCACTCTGCTTCTTTAAAAACCCTAAACCCTTACAGACTGTCGTTACAAAACGAGATGATGCAGCACAATTGTAAACATGGTCCTACTTTTCAAACATGTTGCTGGCATCAAGTTTAAAGCTAGCATTTATTTTCATAAAAAAAAATGAAAAAAAAAAATACATTTCAGCATTTTACATGGGGGTTGTAGTGTTTTTATTTATTTTTTCTTCCATCTATATCACAGCTGCCTTATGGAGGGAAGTCCAGGCTGTCTCTCCTGTGCCCTCAGTCCCTGACCGTGTCCAAGCAGTGGCTGGCTCCTGTGTTGTGATCCCCTGCTCATTCACTCCTCCAGCTCCTCATCCTCTCAGAGGGAGGAAGGAGAGGGTGGATGTCCGGCTGAGGTTCAGAGGTGGCGGTCGCTACTTTCCTCTCCGCAGTACCGCTTATAATAGCGAGGACAGAGACCAAGTGAGCAGGGATTTCCAAGGCCGAACGTCCCTCTTTGGGCAAATCGTGGATGGAGATTGCTCAGTGAAGGTTGAAAGGATCAGCCAGGATGATTCCCGGGTGTTTGAGATCGCTCTGAAGAGAGGGGATGAGTTACTCTGGGGGAGGCCGAGGAGCTTCACTTTGGATGTTGCAGGTGAGTGTAGGAAATTGCAAAAGCAGATGATCTTCTGAATGTTTATCCACCAATTTTGAAAAAAGCACACAATATTTGTAGAACTCAATTATCCTGAAACTTTTCTTCGCTGCCAGAGTCTCCTGAGGCGCCAGTCATCAGCGGCGTGCTGTCAGCCACAGAGGGACAGCTGGTCACCTTGAACTGCACTGTCCGCTATCACTGCCCCTCCAGACCTCCTGCGCTGCAGTGGAGGTGGGAAAGAGGCGCTCAGATGAACGGCACCGAGCCTGGAGACGTACAGACGCTTCAGCTGCAGCCTGAGCCCGACAGGCTGGTGTTGTTAGCCTCTCTCTCCTTCATTGTGTCCCACCAGGTGAAACCAAAACTCAGATGTGAGGTCAGCTACCCTGGAGCTAAAACATTAGCCACTTCTCAGGAGCTGCATGTAACATGTAAGGACTCTTTTGACTTCATTTGTGTGTTGATTGGCACACTGTGTCCTTAAGCTCTGTTCTTTTCTGTGCAGTTCCTCCAAAAGATGTCGTTGTCCAGGTCCAGACCCTGACAGTGCACGAAGGAGGCAATGCCCTGTTGGTCTGTTCATGTAAAGCTGACCCTCCAGCTTCAGAGTATCGCTGGTCCTATGTTCAACATGGCAACACGGTGCATCTTCACCAGCGTACACACTCAGTGCGGATATTCAACGTGACCCGAGACATGAAAGTCCGTTGCTCAGCAAAGAACCTGATTGGCCGAGGAGATTCCCAACCCACGAAGCTAAACATACAATGTAACCACACTTCGTCAAGAAAGTCCACATAAGCATATTTCATAACAACTGACAAACGATTCAGTTGTGTCTAATCGTGTTCCTCCTCTCCTGCAGATAAACCAGTCATCCTCCAGCCCTCCTCCACCTGTGTTGTTGAGGATTTCAAGGTTATTTGTCTCTGCTCAGTTGACTCCAACCCAAAACCTGCTGTCACCTGGAGCATTAACGGGACAGTCCCTCCTCAGGATTACAACATTTCGGTGTCATATGAGCTCGGTGTGCTGACAGCTTCTTTGAGGGGCCGCATGGACAAACCTCAGACAGTGATCTGCTTTGCTTTCAACGCACTGGGGAATGACTCCTTGATGTTGCTGCAGGGGGGGAAAGGTGTGTTTAAAGCATTTTTTTTCCACATTTCTGGAGTACAAACATTCAATGTGGAAGTGATATTTAAATGCTTAAATCTGTTCTTTTTGTCCACCTGCAGAGACCATTCCTCTGTTGTGGTTGGTGACACCTGCTGTAGCTGTCTGCCTTGTCATATTCCTCCTGTCTGTTTGTTTCTACTGCTGCAGGAAGAGAGCTGGAAAGTATGTGCTTCAAATCACCTCTTTTAAGGTTTTTTTCAAACGTTTTATACACACACATCGCTAAGTTTTACATGGCTGTTTTGCTCCTTTTAGACATGTCCTAAGTAGACATCCCGCAGTGTATCCTGGAGGAATTTATCAAGACCGGATGCCCCTCTACATCAACTGCACAGAGGTTACTCATATCTACACCAATGGAAGCTACCAGCTTGTATATCAGAACTGCACACCTCTGTTTGTCCATACAAAACAGGTATGTCATTTTGTTAGTCTTTATCATGTGTTAAAGCCTTTTGTATTTATGTACCAATCATTGTAGAAAAGCCACAACCATCTCTTTTTCTTTTTTTCAGATGCGCCAAATTGCCAGAAGAGGTGGAGAAAGACGGAGAGGAGGAGAAGTCGGAGGAATAGATAGACGAGCGACTGTTGGAGTGAGAGGCACAAGAGAAGTTCAGGCTACAGCTATGGCTGATGCAGAGACGGCCATCTACCTGGAGATCCTTTGAGCTCCTCGTACGGAAGCTAAATGATTGACCTGCAAAGTTAAAGACACAATTTACCTCAGGTTTACTGTCAAATGTAACTTTCCGTCATTGTAAATATAAATCCTACCAGTATTTCACATACCATCTTTCTGTTTGTATAATTTTAATACTGATGAGTTTCAGTCTCTTGAATTGTTGTTTTGTGTCCTACAGCATATAAAAGATGAAGCGTTTGTAAAACAGAAGTTTCTAAGTGCTTTATTTCGTGTCTGCTCTTCATCAGGCACAAAAAAAAAAAGAAAAAGACTTTTTGCAAGCTATGTATCGTGTTTTAATTAGTTATGTTTACCTCAGTGAAATGATGGAAAAATGAAAAAGACTTAACACTGTGTCGATGTAATCTCATGAGTAATCCTGTGGTAAGGCACCATCACTGTGTGGCGCATTGGTTAAAAACTCAGTTCTGTGGCCAGACAATAAGAATGTAACGTGCTGATTCACTGTCCACACATAGGGAGATAGAAATGTTGCCACAAGAGCTAAGTGCTACTACTAGTACTATTACCAGTACAACTACTTTTCTGCATTTCCTTTTCCCATTTATTCTTTAATTTCACTTTTCATATTTTCAGCTTTGTTTCAGTTGTTACAATAATTCATTTTAATTTCTTCAGTTTAAGCCTTCAGCTTTGGCATTTCAATCAATCAATCAATCAAACTTTATTTGTATAGCACTTTGCATACAGGATTTTGCAATACAAAGTGCTTCAAATGAGAAATAGAAAATAAAATAATAAGTGGAATAAAAAGCAGAAATTGCATAATTACATAAAATGAAAACATGAGACCCCCACAACCCCCCCACCACCACCCCCAAACCATATTCAACATACACACTCATTTACTCAAACACATGACAACATGAAAAGGAAATTCTGACAGAGAGCAGAATAAGAGGACTGAGGAAACACCATCTTGTATTAAAAATGAGGAAACACAGGAGCTAAAAGTATTATGATACTTAAAAATACTCGAAAATACTAGAGGATAAGATAAATAAATGAGTAAATAAATAAATAAATAATACATAAAATAAAGAATAAAAATCTGACTGAAATGTAGTAATAGAACAAAATAAAAGGGTTAAAATAATTTACTTATAACATAAAATAATATAAATACAATCAGCTAAAAGCAACACTGAAGAGGTAGGTCTTGAGTCTGCCCTTAAAAATATGAACAGTAGGCGCTGCTCTCAGGTCCTCAGGTAGACTGTTCCACAGACAGGGGCCGTAACAACAAAAAGAAGCTTTCCCATGTGTTTTGGTCTTTACTCTGGGAGCAAGACCGTTAAGAGCTTTAAAAACTAATATAAGAACCTGAAAATTGATTCCAAAAGATACAGGCAACACATTTCAACTATAAGGAAATAACATTTCTCTGTTTATACTGGGTTTCAATTAGACTGTCAAAAGTAGAAAACCTAAACGTTAGGTGGCGATAAAACTAGTCTGACGCAGTTATAACCGTTACAGCCGAAGAAGAAGACCGGGCGCTCATTGGCTAGCGTTGCTGTAGCCGGAAATGATGCCACAGTTCGATACACATTATGCTTTTGGTGGGAAAATGAGTTCGCCTTCACGCACATTTAATTTAACTTTTAAGAAATTAATACGTGTTTTCTAATGTGTTTCACAACGAATTGTTGAACGGCCGTTATTCATGCACCAAAAAAATCCGAATGCGTATGCGTGACGGTCTGTTAAACGTGTGAAAACACTGAGATTACCCAGGAAAAGTTCACTCTGTCTATTGTTTGCTTGCATGCTAATGGTTTAGCGTATAGTTATTCAGTTGTTTAATCTTCGTGTTTTTTAAAATTCGTTTTATAAAGGCTCCATTTACTGCCTTAAGAGTGACAGGGCTTATTCGCTTTATATAATACTTGCGTCTAGTGGAGAGAAGGTTGCTTCTTCTACACTTGCTGATCAGTCCTGACAAGGATAAACAACAACAACATGCCAGAAATCAAACTCAAGCACGTTGTGTCTTGTAGCACCGAGGATCCGGTACGTCATGTTTCTTCTCCCTTACTCAGAGTGTAATCGGTTAATGCATCAATAAGACCAGTACGAGTCTGTCTTCCATTCAATGCGTCTCATATTGCTTTACAGACTCACAAAGCAGACAACCTGCTGAGCTCTGATACCTACAGAAAGTGGAAAGCAGCAAGACCGGGGGAGAAGCAGACTTCAGTCATTCTGCAGGTGTGTTTTGGTCCTGTACTGCCAGCTGGTTATGTTTACATGATGTTGGTTTTTGCCATCTCTGATTTTACTGATTATACTCATTTTGCAGGTATTTGGTATCAGTTCAACCTTGTATTTTGATCATCAATCATTATTAATTTATGTAGGGCCAAATCACAACAAACACTTTCTTATAGCATCAACAGGTTTAGACCTGTGTGTTGTAATGACAATAGAGACCCACCATCAAGACAAGAAAAAGAGTCAGATCTCATCTTAATTCACCTTGAGAAGAAAACAAAGAGAGAGAACTTTTCTTTGTCTGTCTCTCTCAATACTTTAAGAATGAATTAAATGAGTTTATTTAATTATGAATAAAGAAACGGTGGGTGTACTCTCTTCTTTATTGAGAAACTTGGCCCTGCTTTGAAGCATTTCATTTGAATACACTTCTAGTTTGTATACTACTTTCTCAAGTAGTGCAAAGTTCTGCATTGAAAGGGTTCATTGAATAGCCTTGGGAAAAAAAAAACAGAATGTAAACGGCATGTTAAGTTGATTGAACACTTTAGTGAAAAGAGGTAGCTTTAGTTTCGTTCTGAATTAACACGTCACCTTGAGTTTAGAGCATCATTCTTTTGATGGTTAAATAATACTGAGTGTCACTTCAGCAGACTTCAGTGGTGTTCTTTGTTAAGAAACAATATTTGTACTCTATGTTTTTTTATTATATCTTTTTATTTGTCTTTCCATTAAAAATACTTCTTCTTGTCTTAAACACAAACACACTGTGAACACTGTGTGAAAGGGAGAAAGTATTCAGAAGGGAAAACGCTGTCCTTGCAAGTTAGCCTCCTTGAAAGTTTTCTAGTTTGTAAATGTGTTGTAAAGCTTTCATTGTTTTTAACCTTTAATTTTTGTCTTGTTTTCTTCAGTTCGAGAAGGAAGAACAGGTTCACAGCATTGACATAGGAAATGAGGGTTCAGCATTCATCGAGGTGTTGGTTGGAAATTCTTCCTCTGTCAGAGACCAGGACTATGAGGTAGTCATGCACAAAACACCAAGCACACAGTTTATTGGAAATGACTGTTTGCTGTTTTCACTTATCTTTTGTCCGTCTCTTTCAGGTTCTCTTGGTTATGTCTTCTTTCATGTCCCCCACGGAAAGCCGTAATGGCACCAACATGAACCGTGTGCGTTTCTTTGGACCTGCCCAGTTGCAGAAGAGTCAAGCGCAGGAGAAGTGGGACAGAGTGAAGATTGTTTGTACACAGCCATACAGCAAGGTAAAGAACTCACACATGTAACTTTTAAGCAACAGAATTTGAAAAGGTACACTTGTAGCTGCAGTACAAACCTTAGCCTTACACACTCAACAACAAAGGTTTTGTAGAATTTCAGTAATGACACGACACAGTTTAAGGAGTCTGAGGAAAGAAAGAAACATATAAATACTTATGGTGTTACAACAGGTGATTAAAAATGAAAACTAATTTTATGTGTCTCTTGAAGAACATTGCATACGGACTGGCCTTTGTGAAGTTTCATTCACCACCAGACAAAAATGATCCTCCAACATCCTCACCGGTAAGTTTTGCTTTATGTGGTTTTCTTTCTTCAACTCTTTGATGGGGACCTTTAGAGTTTTACTGGTTGTGGGTACTAATTGTTGGTCCATGCTCAGAAAGAGTATTTGTGCTTGATCCAAAGTTAGACTTGAATATTAAAAAAATTAAAAAAAAGATGTAACCTTTTTTTCAACGAAAAGTTTTTCATTTATAGAAAGGGGGACACTAACCTCCTCAACATAAGTGTCTTTTTAGGAGTTTTATGACCTTAGAAATATGAAACTCACATTTTCAAACCAGAAATAACAGCCACATTTTACACTGCATAAAATTGTTTAGTACCATAACAAGGGAAGTTATGGGGTTTAAACACAGACCTTTTTGCCTTTTTTGCTAAAGGGTATCTTTATTTACAGACTCATTGCTTAGTTTTGCATGGGGCTTATTTAGATATCAGTCAAACCCTCACCAGAAATCTCACAGTGAGCATCTGCATTTGCTTTTAGGGACGTTGTGATGGATAAATTGTAACTTTTAATGATTTAAGAAAAAACTTGTTTGCATGCGGCATAATTGCCCAAGTTGTTATCCTCTTATTGAGCCAGCACTCTGGAGTCCTCTGAGAAATCAGAAATTAATCAACAACAACAACTAAAACCTTTATTTGTTCTGTTCAGGAATGGAAATAAAAACTGTAATTTGGTAATCAAAAAATAGAAAATTGCTTTTCTATTTTTCTGCTTTCTTTTGTAAAACAGTGCCTTTTAAAATTCACAGATAACAAAAGTACCTAGAAAACAATTCAGAGAGCACAGACCTTTGTCAAGCATATTGTGATTGTCAAGAATCACTTTAGTCCAAGTTTAATGTTATACTCCCTTTCAGCAGACTGTCTGCTACAATTTGGTGTTAGTTGCAGGTTTGTACGATAGTTTGTTAGCTGACAGTATTGAAAATTATGATGACCCAGTACATAATTCATATTCTGGATCTTAGTATCGAGGATATTGCCAGGATCTGGATCGTACTTTTACATCAGTCAGAAATTATGGTGACCTTGTCTTGTATTGTTTTGCAAAGTAATACGACCATTTATGGTGGAGTTATATACACATATGGTGAAAACGGCCCTATCTCACAATGATAAAGAATCCTTTAAAAAAATCCTGGATCCAGACGGTGATCTAGATCACCTCCAAAATTGAATCACTTCTTTCTTATCCCATTTTGAACATTTCCTGGAAATTCCACAAGGATCTGTTTGTAACTTTTTGAGTTATGTTGTTTACAGACAAACAAACAAACTCTCCCCAAAACATAACCTCCTTGGTGAAGGTAATCATATTTTAGCATCAAAGATATAATTTTGATTCAAGAACTTGTACAACCTGGTGGATTAACCATCACAGAAACATAAAAGTGTTTTGGTAACCATCAATTTACTCTTAATTGAGGGCAGCGGTGGCAAACATTTTGTTTGATTAATTAGTAAAGCACTGTATGTCTTGGAGCAGGTTCGGGACTTTCCTCACAGCGCTGCCGTTGTCTTGATGAAAGTGATAAAGACACAGATCAGTGTTTCTGCTTCAAGGAGTGGGAGTGCTGGCAAGAGTCTGGAGATATTTCTTTAGAAGTAAAAGTGGATTTTGTGTTTTTAGATGTAGTTGTTCAATCACTTTCCTCACAGACATTTAGTCTGATGTTCTATCACTTCCAGGGACATATCTGCCGCAGGTTTTTCACGTCTTAATTGGCTGACCTTTCCTTTTCATTCGGTTAATAAACTACATGACTTCAAACTGCTGCTGTTTCTCTTGGTTTTTGAAGCTTACTTCTTGAACAGCAAAGACCTTAATTCAGCACTCCGAAGGAGAACAGAAAGTTGACAGAGAATCACTGTATTTAATTATTCTGACACTCAACAGAAACCGCATGTAAAAAATAAAAGTCAAAGTCTTGTGAAAAATGTGCTAACTGTTTTTCTGACAGCCTGTCCAGTGTTGGCTTGAATTGTAGTTCATCATAAGACAGTTTCAAGATTTAATGTGCCGCCTGTCTTATCATTTTCCTCAACATTAATGTAAGATATTGCAGAGAATCTTATTATAATGGGTCCAGCACTGTAATCCATCCTGCAAACCCCAGAACTTCTAACTTATGACTTCATTTACAGAGACACTTCTTTGTCCCTTCTTTATCTATTCATTCAGCACTTAACGTTTCTGTCTTTTGTTCCTCAGAAACTGACAAAGCTGGGACAGTTCAGGGTGAAGGATGAGTCTCCAGGCCCTCAGCCCGGCAGCCTCTTCTTCAGTCGGGAAAATGCTGCAAAGTCCAGCACCTCACCTAAAGGTTAATCCGTTCATTCACATTTACCATCTGCTGGAGCCAAATGAAATTCTTTGTGGTCCTGCTAACGATAAAGTGTTAATCACGTTGCACTAATTAAGCTTCATTTAAAATGTGCCAGGAGACACGAGGAGTGAGAGGATTTCAAAGACATTCTTTCTTATGGTGCTACTTCGTCCTCTCACCCACATTTTTCTCTCCTCAGTGTCTCCTCAGAGTCAGAAGCTGAGTTACGCTGCAGCTGCCCTGCAGGCTGGAGGCAGCTCTCACACACCAGGACAAACCTCCTCCAGCTCTGCCTCACCACAGGTACTAAACAGCACCATCACTAATAGCACTGAATTGCAGCTGTCAAGCAGCTGTTGCTTTTGTGAGCGGCCTTTTTTTTCCTGCTTCATTTAGAAATCAAAAAACCTGCAGAGAAAAGATGACGCAGGGGTGAGAAAGTTAAGTGAGACGAGGCAAGGAATGTTGACAGCTTATCGAGTCACCGAGTTAGATGCTAGAAAATACCAATAAGCCAATCCATTATAGTCCTAACCTGTGTGATACAACTATCCATGTGTGAGGGCTAAATATTAAACTTTGAATAATAAGGTAAGGTGCTCTAAGCATCATCCAAACAATTTGACTTTCTCTGTTACTACTTTAGAGCTCCACATAATGGTGCTAAAGACATGAATGAGGGGCATGTGAATCAGAATCAGAATACTTTATTGATCCCCAAGGGGAAATTTCACTTCAGTAATATCCCTTCCAAGACATATAAGAAAATACACAGTGGCATGGGGAAAAAAACAGGAATGGGACAAACCCAGGAGCTGCTAGCCTGCCTGGTGCCCCTTTGTAACAGACATGAAATAAAAATATTGGGAGAAGAGAAGGGGAAAAGAAAAGTCATTTCCAGACCAGACAGGAGATGCACGAGTTGCAATTGTGACAAAAATCAGTTCGGAAAATGCAGCTTTCGGGAGCTTTTCAGCCTGTGGCTTTTTTCCCCACGTCACTCCACAACTCTTGCCCTGTTTCCTGCACCATCCACTGTCCTGTCCTATTTAATTAAAAGCCCCAAAATAACTTCAATAGGTATTAAATGTTAAGTTTCTTGTAGGGCTGTCACTTTACCGCGTTAATTAGATTAATTATTTATGCTGCAAATTAATGAGGTATAAAAATTAATGCAGATTAGCTCATTCGCCGCAATTTTCAACACATCTTGAACAATCTTTCAAGACCCAAATAAAATTGTTTTCTATGTCGATGGAAACACTGAAACTACCTAAGAAGAGTGTACTCTCTACTTCTTTGTCTCTCTTCCTGTTTTTGATCCAAAAAACAAAATACTTTGATCCTCTCTGTGATCTCTTTCGTCTTTTTTCACGATCGCTCTTTCTCTCTGAACTACCGCGACACATCCTCAGTTGGCGCGTGAGCTGGCTGAACTTTTTTGACTTGCAACATCTCGCTATGTCTCTGTCATTTCACATCTTCTCCTCTTATCAATGCTGATCTCTCATCCCAAGAGCGCACCACTCTCACCCACAGTAGTTTACAAACATAGTTTTGATTGACAAGCTTCTCCAATCCCCACCTACCTCTGCTGAAAAACATAACTTACTTATATAGACGCAGTCAATGGTTGCAATTTAATTTTAATTTGGATTTACAAATCGTTTCCGTTTCACTTGAATAGTCATGCACTACAATTCTGTAGCGCCCTAGAATTCAAATGTTTTATTTGGGGACCTTAAGCAGATATGAGATTAAAATGTGATTATTTAGATTAATTAATTACAAATCCTGTAATTAATTAGTATTTTTTTTAATCGCCTGACAGCACTAATTTCTTACATATGTTTCGCCCTCACAGCCACCAGCAAAAAGAAAATTTGAGTTCAGCAAAGAACGGCAGTCTGCTCCTGCTCCTCCACCTGCCAAGAAATCAAGCCCTGCCCGCTCACCAGAGGACAAAGCTGCAACCCCGAAACCTAAAGCAAGTCCAGCCAGCACATCCAGCCCCAGCATCAAGAAAGGTAACATAAGTCTAAATCAGAGCATGTGAGTCATCCCTTCTACAGGAACACATCATCAACTTTCCCAATCTGTTCGCAGCATCACCGGCACAGAAGTCCACAGAGAGGAAACCAGAGAGCAAACCAAAAGCAGAACCAAAACCCAAACAACAAAAAGAAAAACAGGTCCCATTCAAGAAGATCATGGAGGGAGTTGTGTTTGTCCTCAGTGGCTTTCAGAACCCCTTCAGAGGAGAGTTGAGGGAAAAGGCTCTGGAGATGGGGGCCAAATACAGACCTGACTGGACACCAGACTCCACACACCTTATGTAAGTGTTCAGGAAGTTCTGACTGGTAAAAAAAAAATCTGTGTTTTTCAAGGGGCAGTGTGAAACTAAAAGACAAATTAGACAAACACTCACACTTATTCTGCAGCTGAAGTCAGACTGCAGCTGAGTCATATTAGCCCAAGTAGTTTGTTCCCACCAAGATTTTATTAGGAGTTGCAAGATAACCACCAGATGCCTCAAAGAAGTTTCAGTGAAAAAACATTTTTTCCAAGATGAAGTTTACATTTGCCAGCTCCATTCTTGTTTCTGCAGAGAGCATGTGCAAAGAGCACAGCATAAACATGACACATCACAGGCGACTTAATACATGCTTACACACAAAAAGCAAGTGTTCCTTTCACGTGGCAAACATCACCAAAGTGTGTAACAAAACACACTAATCTAAGTTTGGAGAAATGTTGTCCTAGCTACAGGCAAACGAAAGAAATAGGATTTCCTTAATTTTGGTGGGTCCATGATTGGCCCATCCTTACATATGAACTGATCTTATATCCCTCCAGGAAGGTCTGACACCCAGCCATTGTCACTTTTTCCCCTAGAAGCCTAAAACTCAGGACACTTTATTGGTTGTTTAAGTTAAAACATAAAGATTTTATTGTTTCACATGTATTGTTCAATGATTTTCAATAAAATAAGACTGGAAAATTGAAGGTATATGCTGTCAGTTATAAAAAATAAAAAATGAAAATCAGTATCAGCCCAAATCGGTGTCGGCAGGTCAGGTTTTTTAAAGACTGGTGATTGGTGATTGAGCAGAAAATTGTGATCGGTGCAATAGCCCTAATTAGGATGATGGGTAACTGAAATTAGCAACATAGCATGCAAATGTGATGCTGTTTTTAATAATAGTGATACACAGATGCTACCGAATAACTTAATAACTCTGTCCACACACAATCACCTGTCATAATAATTTGGGCTTAAAAAAATCCATTAGACTTCATTGACTCCACCTGAGTGCACTTCTTCAATAAAACCACAATGTGAGAAGTTATTGCTGCTCTCTTGTCAGCAGTAAACAATGAGACCTTTGCTGGCAAGGACAGCCCAGAAACAAGCTTCTTAAAAAGAAAATGAAGTGAGCTAACTGTGGAGCAAGTGCAAATGCTTTGGAGAAGAGCCAAAAGATCAATACGTGTTGAAACTGAAGACTGTGATTAAATACTGAAGGGAGTGAAAACATGAAAATGTGAGGTTTCTACGGTTTCAAAACACTTTTTATCGTTGTGCTTTGTAAATCTTAAATTTGGTTGTTCATGCAACAAAACTCATGTGTAATGAACATGTGGGATCCCTATATCTAATCTGATACAGTAAATCTTCATAGAGAAGTAGAGCCATTCCTCTGGAAGAGACTTTGATCTGTGTTTGATTTTTTTTTTTATCTCTGAAACAGATTACAGGATTGTGTAACAGTTGTGTTAACACTCTCAGTGATTCAGTTGGATTGCTTCATGATCTCTGCTGTCAGAGCAGACTATTGCCCTTGTCAGTTAATATTAAGTGGTGTAACGGTTACTCTGTGTGTGTGTGTGTGCTTGCCCGTCTCTCTCCACCCATTAATCTCCAGCTGTGCCTTCGCCAACACCCCCAAGTACAGCCAGGTGAAATCAGCAGGGGGCATCATCGTACGGAAGGAATGGGTGATGGACTGCCACAAGAGGAAACAGAGCATCTCCCACAAACGGTAAGAGACAAACAGAGCTGAAGTGAGACATGATTTCACTGTCATTACAGAGAATCTGGGATAAAGCTTCGGCTTCAGAAACAGCTGGATGGGATGTCTTGTTAAGAGGTCGTTTGAACAGTGCGACAGCCTGTGCAGCATGTGTCCAACATTTGAATCCACATCTGATTAATTCATTCTCTTAAGCCGTGTCTGTACGTCATCACAGAACAATCTGTGCACTGCACTCACATTGATTGAAGCGTCCAAAAATACACCCCTCACAGCGGTGATGCCCACTTGTTACAGAGAACATTGTAACCTTGAGCAGCTGATGCCTGCTGTGATCACAAATTCAGACCGGGCAGCTCCAAGCGGCTCTAATTATTGGCCTCATTACAGGGTGAGCTTTGGAGACATCAAGGTCTCACGTTAGAGCTCCACAAAAGCTGTCCACTGAAAAATGTAGCGCTGAGTTCCCAGCACGGGCAGAGAGAAGTCCAGTTTAATGAGAGTAGTACAGTAGAGCCCTGAATTGCGTAATGTTTTTTTTTTATCATTTGGGGAATTTCTTCTTACTTTCAGCAAGTGCAGTGATAGTGTTTGACTTGAAGATGAACCCCACCAGGCTCCTTCTCTGTGGGTTTATTTAAGGTTTCTGCGCTTAATCATTAAGAAGTTTCAACTCTAACTGAGTTAGCATGCTTTTCTTTCACCGCTGTAGATATAAACACAAAAAACAATGCAATTTGAGACTGATAGATGATTTTTCAGTTGTAACAATGCGTCTTATCAAAAGATCACGTAGTGTTGGACAGCCTCTATAGCCAGACTTCTTTTCATCCCGAAGACCAGAAAGCTGTGGATGAAGGTCCGCAGCAAAGACTGGTGGGAAAGAGTTGTACTTCTCGAGTTTACTGACCCTAAATGGAAGCAAAACTTTTGGATCAGGTGCTTCTCATTCACAAAGTTGTGTGGTCTGGTAGAGGGATGTATGGCTCCAGATGAAGTCACCGTCAGAGCACCCATTCCATGTATTATGTGCTTCGCTATCGTTTTGTATGCACTTGGTAGCTGTGCAGAATACCGCCTCGTCTCCAACCAGTTCAACATTCACTAAAGTGAAACACAGTGAAAAAGTTTGCATACGTGTTTTGTAAGGGCATGTTAAAAGGACCAATCCAAGAGCTCATCCAGATGCCCAATGAAGAGGAAGCCTCAGGAATAGCCTGGCAGTTTGAAGCAGCGTGTTTCATCCCTCAAATCATGGGATTGATCATTGTTAACGTTAAGACAGAGCATGCGCATACAGAACCCAGCCTGACAACTTTCCGGTTCACTGTTTACAGGACAGGATCTGACTTTAAATTGGTTTGGGAAAAGGTATATACTACCTCCATGCAACTGAAATTCCATTTGAATTTGGCCTGTTTCTTCCGATTGAGGTGTTTATATGGAGCATTTTTATTCGGTTTGGTCTTCTAACTTGATTCTATTCAGAACATTAGGCTCCATGTAAACCTGGTTTATGTTTCACAATCATAAGGAGCTACAGTTTTAAAAAAAAAACATGTGTTTGTGGGATGGAATTGGGAAAAGGAATTTTGCCAAATCTTCTGCCAACACCAAACAGCATGTTCCGCTATTACTTTTTGTTTGTTGAATTGGACAATTGAGTTGTGTGACAGTTTTACTCTGTCGTGAGTTGTTTGACATAGGGTTAGATAATGATACCTTGACTAATGAGTATCTTGAAGAACAAGTTTTTCGAGACAAGAGGCCTGTTTCACATCTTCTGGGAGACTGTTACAGATGTAAGGCGCATCAGAAGACCCCCCCCCTGAGGCTGGTTAATTTGGCACTAACATGCCATAGATGTACTTTGAAGCTAAACCATGAAGCACTGTTTTAAAGTCTGTTCTCTAAGCAACAGGTAGTGTGCAGTGACCTGAGCACTGGACTATTACTGTTGTATGTACTGGCCCTGGTCAGGACTCGAGCAGCAGCATCCTGGATGTACTGGAGTTGTCTCACAGCTTGTTTACAGAGCACATTGAGCTGAAACTTTTGTCACAACCCTTCCTCTAAATCCTGTGGTGTCATTCAAATATTGAAAACTGTTTTAAATCCTCTCCACCAGAAAGTGCTTGCTGCGAAATGATTGTGATGAGAATTCTAAGAAGAGCACTTACTCTGCGCATGAAAAAATGAATCATTCAGTGATTCCTTTTCTTCAAATGAAGTGCTGTCAGCTGCTGTGACTCGTGGGATAGTTATTAAACAAATAATTTGGCTTTGTTGCACCTAATACAACTCAAAGCTATCACCAGGGATTTCACTTTTATTTTCACACAATATTGTTTCTGTTCTGAGTCGAGTGGATCAGATTAAAGAATAATTGTCATGCTAGGAAATGAGTGTCGTGGCAGAAGCGAATATCACAGTGGGGACAGACTGAAACCTGTTATTTGTGCGCTCTTACCTGTGAGTATTATCACTCATTTTGATTGAATTTGACTGTCAGTTCAAAGATGTAATTTTCATATTATTACAGCTGGGCAAGTCTGAATAAGAAGTGGATCCAAGAGGTCTATTTGTACTTATGTTAGTCTTCAAAACGAAAGAAGTGATTGAGCTCAAACTGTACAGCCATGGAGTGTTTGAGCCACGTCAAGAGCAAGCTTTCTAGATGAATAGTGCTTAATGAATATCTGATTTAAAGTGAAGTGAGTGATCCTCTCCAGCGTCACCATTCCTCCCTCGTGCTGGCTTTCTTCATTCAATTTATGATTGAGCTCAAAGTATCTCCCCAACCTCCTCCTACCCTCACTGTTTTTGTCCCAGTAATCCATTCCCCTGTCCAGCACTGCTATTGTGCAGCATGTGGAGTGTGCAGCTTTGATGATGTACCCTTTATTTAAAAGATGCATCTGCTATGGGTAATTAAAGAGACCTCTTCCTTTGATGATGACAAGTACCCTTACAAATATGCACACCAACACTCTCAAAGTGTTGCGCCATCATGCACATATTACCACTCAGGCAAATCCGCTGCTTCTTTCAGACCATGACATGCATGCATAGTGTACATGTGAAGTGCACATATAAAAAGACGGTGACATAAGCAAAGCACAGACATGTTTTTTTTTTCCCATTATCCAATCAGGGAGGATCTGAGATACAAAAAAAGCATGGGGGCAAGAGCAGGAAGCACTCAAGTAGCTCTGCAATGTTCCATGACTGAAAACTGAATAAATAACCAGATTTCTCATTTCTTAGTTCTCCATTAAACCCAGGCTCTTCATCACCTGAGGGAAATCGGCAAAACCCTGAGAGAAAACTGTCTAAATATTTGCTCAATCACAACGTTAAATTTTCTTTCCCAAAATTTCTTATGCAGATTTATTAATCACGCATCCACCCTGCAAAGTAATGAAGCTTTTAAAAATGCATTGAGCCCTAGGCTGCTGTGTATGATTATTTCCTTATTAATTTATCTGCCAGGGATTCATACACACAGTTTCTTTGTTTATCCCCGGCTGACTCGTGTTGGCAGAAAGCAAAGAAGCAAAGTAAATACAGTTTTCTTTCCAGCAACACAATCCAGCTGCTCAGAGGGGACATGAGAGTTTTCTCTCTGCCAGATGAGATAACGATCCATCCAGAGTGTTTTGGGTCTACACACAGGGGTCTTGCCAGTTAGACATGCCCAGAAACCCTGGAAAGGAAAATATCCATCAGGTACCTTGTTTGGATTTGAAAACCACTTGGACTGGTTTCTGTTGAAAGAGCTGCAATCAATTCCGAAACCCTTTTGGATGTCTGAGCTGGAGAAAACAAACTTCCACTTAAATTCAAACCCCCATTGTTCAGACCACTGCCCAGCTGCAGACTACCAGTGGATCAGTTTTCTAACTTAGGCCCCGTTTACATGACAATGTTTCATCCAAAAACACTAAAATGCTATGAAAACACTAAAAAAATCTGTCTTTACACAGGAACGCCGAGGGTCTACGCTGTAGTAAGCATGCCAGGCCTGTAGGTGGCGCTATAACTGTCTTGTCCAGAAGCAGCTTTGGGGAGATCTCCACCGAAGTAGAGTTGGGCTGATCATCTGGTGTTTTGGCAACAACTAAGTGCAGAAGTGGAGAAACAGATGCACATTTTGTTGAAAGACAGTCAGCAGATTTAGCAGATTGAGCAGCTCAAGCACAACACAATAGTCCGCGACGATCGTAACAACGGTACTGTTGTCCTGTTGTATGCACTCGCGCGAAGCCAAGCGGGAAGTCAGCGTTTCCACAGAAAACACCAGCTTACTGTTTACACGGCAACGGTGTTGGCAGCATTTCAGAAAAATTCCACTCTGGAGGCTGTTTTCAAAAGTTTGCGTTCTAGGTCAACTAAAACGCAGTTTCCGAGTAAACGCGAAGCAAACACGACACAGCATAACTTTTGCGTTTCAGCCTAAAACCATTGTCGTGTAAACGGCCCCTTAAAGGCTATTCTAAGATCCTTGATCACTTTTACTTAAAGGGACTGTGGGGGCTCGTTTGTGTTGTTTCGATTCAGCTGCAAAAATAATAGAATTGTAGCAGTTGTCTCTTGGTTTGTTTGTGTTCACAAGGCAAAAGTCTTTTGCAGTCCAGAGTTGTAAACAAATGCCACGTGTGATCGATTTTTTTCTCTTGTGGTCAGAAATCATACCCGCTTTCCTCAGGGAAGAAAAGCCATGGAGCACCAACAGCGTGTGTGGCTAGTTCGTGTTATAGCATTTATCTGGCTCATGTACCAGTGTGCGCTATTTGAACAACATATGTAGTTTTTAAGTGCCCCAACTGCGTCAAGGCACTTCAATAAGGCACTTTTTTCCTCTGTTGCTCCACTTGAGCCCACGACTCATTGTCCTCAGTTCTTCAGCCTTCTCTTCTTCTGCTGCTGAGGTTGATTCTTCTAATTATTCTTCTTCTACTGCTTTGACAATGCAGTTGTCAACCAAGCTCATTAATACTCACATTACTACAGTGTGAGCCACAGTTATGAGTCAGTTGTGTTGGTTGCTGGGGCGGTTGTGTTCTCACTGCACAGGAACCGCTACAGGCGTATTTTTGGCGATCTTGACCCACTTGTTTTGTCCCGCATCTGAGTGCGATTGCTGTGTTCACATATGCCCAAATGAACCAGGGTTTTAAGCCGTCTGCTCACTGTCTCAGAACAATTCCCCCAAAGAATCCAGGTGTGACATACACCCTTAGTGATATTAAAAAAGTCTCCATTCTAAATATATGCCTGATTGTAATACACAATTTAAAATGAGATAATCAGTGCCAAAAAGGTTATTTCTAAATGCTGTTTCTCAGCTTCCTGATCAGGTCTGACAGGACCTGATTGATTTTTGGCATGTCAAAGTCAATATGATAATACCACCCCAGCTGACAAAGTTTAGTCTTCAGAAGAGAGATCTGTGTTTTTCCTCTGCTGAAATGATTACTTGGATCAATTGTGTAGTGATAGTGGACACTGAAGCCTAACTGTCCGGCAGAAAAAGGACAGAAGAGCAGAAGAAAGCTAAACGGGAGGTTGATAGAGCACAGGCTAAAGGCTAAAACATGGGTTAATGTGTATGTGATGATGTTCATTCCAACCCACGTGCACCAGTTATTCTGCAGTGGTCTGTTCAAACTTGAGAGTTTATCAATAAAATGAAGAATGAGGTTGCGTTAGCTCTGCTTGGTAGACGAGTGCTTGCAGGAATTGGCCAACATTTGTTAACATTACATGTTAGTGACAAGTCTCAGTACACCATGCTGCTAGTAGCACTAAATATAGCCAGCTACTAAACTACAGTATAAACTTACAAAGTTTGAACTTATTGTATCTGTACACATCATATAACTTAATGATAACTATTGTATGAGCTAGAATCAAATCAATCTCCCCGCAATTTAGCATCTGTAAGAATGCAAAGAAACACAAAAACAACATTTAAATACAATTTTAAACTAATTCAGGCAGAAAGAGGTTAAAAGTCATCTTGAACAAAGAAAGGTAAGTGTTAAAAAGAAGATCTGATCTCAAAACAAAATACGCCTTGTTAAGAGTCATGACATCACGGCAGTGTGGGCACTATTCCAGCCAGAGGTGTTGCTGTAATCCACTTCAAATCGACAGTCCTCACAGGCCCTTTAAGGCAGTAACTCGGCTCCCAGGTATTGACTGTTGGGATGACGTGTCTCCAGCTCTAAAATATTAAATGTCGGTCAAGAGGTCAACAGCTCCTAAGATAGTGTCTGTTACCTTTTTCAACAGAGCTGTCAGTCATGGCTACTGACAGCAGATCAAATCCAGTCTTACAAAATCTATAATGTAGTGTTGAATAATGCAGTTTAATATTGAATATAAAATAAAAATCAGTCATGTCTGAATCTAAAGGAAAACTTATTGATTTTTTTTCTATTTCAGGAGTTGATAAAAAGTCCACCTTAAGCACATTACTGGTTGATACATCCATGAGCATTTGATTTTATGGGTTAAGGAGCAATAGATGCTCATGCAGCAAAACAACAACATGGTGTCTGAATTGTTTATTTCCAATCAGCTAACCTGCTCTCTGATTATCAACACCAGCTAAACTCAATGTCACATGGGTTTATGTATCAAACACACAAACACACAAAGTTTGAACATTTGTTTTTATTGTGATCCATTGTTTAATCTTCATCCTTTCTGTGGATCATTTCAAATTTAAGTCATTGTCCCTTGTATTTTGAGCGTGAAAGGACAAGACTTACGATGATGATGTATTTTGTCTAAAGATTATTAAATAACTAAAGTTTTCAGGGGAAAAAAAACAGATTTAGGATTTTTTGATTGTAAACAGTCTGCTTTCAGCCAGATTTTATTGCTTATACACTAATATGTTTAAACTTTATTCAATATATAATATTAATTACACCTGGAGGTGGAAAAACAAACAGATATGCAAAATAATTTAGAAATATTTCAACAGAAAATTGAAATGGAATTGATCAGTTTTGAAAATTCATGATAAAAATTGTCTTTATAGGCTGACAAGGCTTTTACAGCAAGAGGAAATGAGCAGTTTTCCAATTTTAGGTTTTTAGAGCTTTTTTATGTTTTTGATTGTAACATATTACAACATTTATCAAAAAAAAATCAAGTTATACAAGTTAGAAAATTGCAATAATAAACATGCTGTAAAATTAGGTTTCAAGAAATACGGAAATTGAATTATTCACACTGTAAATTTTGGAAACAGCATCTCTCTTGGAAAAACACTACTGATTCTGGCCACAGGTGTCACTACTATCAACACCAAACCGCTAACCCTTGTAGAGCGGGATGTAATGGTCACCTGGGAGAGTGGAAGGGGCAATGAAAAATCTGAAAAAGTAAACCATTCTTAACTTAAGAAGAAAAATTGTTTTTTTTATTGATAAACAAAAGGTTATGAACCCTGATAACATGACATCATTGAACAGTAGGTCAAACTCATGTCTGCACCCTAACAGCTCTGTCTGTAAATTGACCAGCCGAACGTTTTCTTAGTGATAAATCCTTCAGTCTATGTTAAAAAGTTGAAAAACTTGAGCACTCAGCTCACGATTCAGCTCAGCCATAACAAGCCATCTCAAACAAACCTCACTTTGAGTTCACTTGAGGCAAATGTTTTTGGTCCTTCGAGGTAAGGCCGTTTATTTTCATAAGCAGCTAATTCTGCCCCCTTGCCCGCAGCGGCCTCTTTCATTTTCCAATTTCCTGAGTTTTATGAAACAAGCAGTCGTAGGTCAGTGAAATGTCTCCCTAAGGTGTGAGCAGAAATGATAAAACCTTAACGCAGATACTTCGACTTCCTGCACCCGTGCTTCTCCTCTGATAACGTCTGGGGGACTTTATAGTGACTTGGGGAAAAATACAGAGAGGAAGGAGAAATGTCAGGTTCCCTTGTCCTGTGTGTGTAAGTGTTTTCTTTTTTTCGGTGTGATATTTGATTGCATCTTCCACTCATTTCCCTGTATTACTGTCTCATCTCTTGGTGTTTTATTTGTCTTTTGACCTTTGAAGAGAGCATAAGCGATGAAGTCAGGATCTCTGTTACACTCCCTACAATTTTACATCTCTACATGATTCCTGATCAGTTCTCACTTCTTTTGACCTTTTTATCAATTATCTGCTCTAATTAATGATATTTATGACATGAGAAAAGACTGTAACATAGTGTAGCATAATCAGGCTACTCAGCTCAAGAAAATGATGTCTTATCCCCTCGCAGCTGGAGAAACAGTGTTACACCCTGTCCTCTGGAGTGGATTTTTTCCTATTTCAGTTATCACTGAAACAGAGTTAGTATAAAAAAAGGTTGAATGATTATCCTGTCTTATATCTGCAGTCTAGTTATTTATCCAGCATGTCACAACATTAACTATTAAAAGGTAATTGAGGTCACAAAGAGGGTGAGAAATGCAATTATGGAAGATTTATAACACTTCCCACCCAGGGTTCAGCCTTGCCTATAATTTGCTCAATATGACCCCAGGTTTATTGACACCCAGGTTAAAATCGCACAGACTGCAAGAAAATCAGGCACCCAGCAGAACAAGCTAGATCTTAAAAAGGCCAGGACAGATTTTATTTGTTTATTTATTGTTTTGATGTTTTTATTGTATCTAGACATATCTTGGATACAAACTGAGTGGTTTTCATTTTTTAGGTCAGGGTTTCGAGTTTGATATTGGTCCTTTTAGATATTGGCATCAGTGGAGAGATGAAATTTTGTCAAGATAGTTATCACCAAAAGTTATGTCTGTTTCCCTTTCGTTTAGCTCACATGACACATATCCTGACTTTACTTTCTTATCTGGGTATTGATATATTACTGGAGGGTTAAATCAGGGCTCGCAAGACTTGAATGCAAACTACAGTGACCCCCCCTCAATTCGCCTCAATCCACTGCTATTTTAGGATGTGACAGCCTTTAACATATCACAACAATAAATACTACATAATAACTAAAAAGAAACTCAGCAAATCTTCATCATCAACAACATTTTGCCTTAAAAAAGAAAAATCTTCAGGTTAAAATTTCAATAGCTTTCTCATTTTTAAATTTGTTGATACTTAATCACCTCTCATGTGTCCTGAACATCTTCTCACAACTTTCACAGCTTTTAGTTTGTTTATAAAAGGTCATTAAAAAACACTGAGACCCTAATCAGGGGCCAGTTGCTATAAATGTGCTTTTTTTCAACTTGGGATTTCAGTATTTTTGTTTTGTTTTTTGTTTTTTTAATTTATAGACCGGAAATCACCTCTAATGTATCCTGGACATCCTCTCACAATTTTCACAGAAAGAGGCGAATGTTAAATATGAAACTGTCTTCACCTCATTGTAAAAGATTTGTGATGCTGGATACCTCAGGTTGAATTATTATTTTAGTGAACGATTAAAAACAGCAACTCGGAGATTAAGTTTTCTGTCTGTGTCTTTACTCTCACCAGCACACAGGGCACGCGCCCAAAGACGGCGAGCGTTTCAGGAGCTATTTAGGTCAGAAATTCAAACGTACATCAGCTGCACTGTAAAGTGACATTACTGTCAGACAACAGTAACAGCCTCTCTTTAAATGGAAGATATCAAGTCTGTAGTCCACAGAGCGGATCGTGGCGGCATCAGATGTACTAATGTGTGGGACCGCCAGACGCACGTCATATCTATGATGCGTCATAGCTCATCAAACATTTCATAGTTTCCCTGATGTTTATACACAAGGAAAAGAGTGATCATAATGACTGTTCACAAGTCCAAGTTAAGTCTGAAGTCACGCTCAATGCATGACACTTGAGACCCCTGGTTAAATTATTCTTGAGTCACCTTAAGTGTATTGTTTTGGATATAAAACAGTCTTTTTGCCCCCCGGAAAATCCTCTTTTTTTCTGCGTCTCTTGCTGTGACATTATTTTTCCTGACTCTCTGTCCAATCAATGGAGTGTACTTGTCTCTGTGTGCGTTCTGTTTGTGTGTTTGTGAACACATAGAATAGAATAGAATAGAATAGAATAGAATAGAATAGAATAGAAAATACTTTATTTATCCCCGAGGGGAAATTCAGGAGTCACCGCAGCATTTAAGAAAACAAAAGTAAGAAAGAGTATAGAAAGTGCAAAAAAAAGTCCATAAGAAATTAGATGACGACATCCCGTCCACCACTCGTCCACCACTCTCCAGCCCAGCCAGTCTCCACCTCCACAGGGTCCAGGACTGAGCCTCCCCAGAAGTCTGTTCAGTCTCTGTCTCCTGGATCCTGTCTGCTCACAGCAGGCGAAGCTCCTCCAATGTGGCGCCAACGTCCGATGTCAGCTCCGTCAGCCACGTCCGTGAACAGCACGATGCCGCTGGGTTAGCACAGCTAGCTCGTCCATCCCCCGGGGCTAGATCCCACGTTCCCAACAACGATGGATGGAAGGAGAGGTACACGTCGTCACCTCGCAGCTCACATCCGAGAACCAGCACGTCGTCCTCACCTCCTCCTCCTCAGCTTGAGGGAAATCATCAAGCCCTACACTAGTTAGCATTGACATGCTACAGGCTGCTAACAGCTAATTTCGCATGTAAACAATGCAGCCATGGTTACATGTAGGATCTCCAGACAAACACAGGAGAAAAGTAGTAAAAAATATCGCCGAAGCCACAAAAAGTTTGGTGTCCGTGACCGACAATGAACCATACAAAGTGATGATCCACTCCAAATACAAAGATTACAAAAAAGAGACAAAAAAATTACAAGAAACGGACAAAGACGAGAGAGCTGCTGCAACAGGCAGCTACTTGGGTAGCACCTAGCAGCGAAAAAAAAAAAAAAAATGAAAAAAAAAAACATAGGGGTAGAACTTCTGTTTTTTCTGCAAAAATCTGTGTGAATCTTGTGTGATTTTCGTACCTAAAGGCAGGGTGAAAGTGTACCATCAATAATGGGGCTGAAGAGATTAGGCAACAATTCAAAACTTTTTTTAGAAAGACTAAATAATTTGACGTGAACGCAGAAGTTGTTGGAAATATTTCTTTGGAGAGTCAGGTTCAGGAGGAAAAAGTTTTCTCTCAAAGGTTCAAATCTTGCCCACTTTCTTCCTCTTTACTGTCAGAGGTTATGGCTGTGCTTTCCAAGTTGCTCAAACAGGTTGAAAGAAACACGTTTGGCAGAGTTCCTTTCACCTATTTTCCAACAGAGGTAATTTTTTGTGCTGTCAAACCACCTGAGAAGCACTCTGTTAAAAGCACCGTGGTGCCTTTAGATGGGCCCTCACTGCTTGTCCACACTTTCCGTCCTGATTTTCTGCTGAGAGGCAACATATCTCGAGTCCATTTTTGTAGATTTTTTCTACGTGAATGCTTTGGCACCTCTTCATAAAAGCTAAAAAAACCCTGAATTCCTCTCAATAAAAAGATGTCCTGTGTAATTATACAAAGCCGTACCTTTGTGTCGGCGATGTAGTATTTTCTGTCAGAAGGGAAAGGCTGTAGTCCAGCTATTAATGTGAATGCATTTGTTGAGTTTTCTGACTATCTCTGACTGTGAAACAGGAAAGGAAATCTGGGTGTTCAAGGACGTGGCCCAATTTATGACTCACTTGTTCTAGATTTAGCTGATTGACAACTTTTAGTGTTTCACGTCCTGTGCAGTAGATCAGACTCGCCTCCCAGCATGCATAACTTAAAGTATTTCCATCCAGAGGGCATGTTTTAAACATTAAATGACCAGTGACAAATGTTACCATCCCTCTGAAACTTGCTTTTGCTCCACTTTACCTGACAAAGACCCACCGCTGTTTGAAACATCGAGTGCAGCTGATCGGGGATGAGATATAATGTGCAGGCGTTCGTGGCTCTTTGGCTCTCAATCATCCTGACACTTTTTGTTGACCTGTTCTTTATCCTCCTCCAGTTATTTGATGGATGGAGCCGAGTCGAGCTCAGAGAGCGAAATGGAAGTGGATGAAGATAGTGAAGAGGAAATGGACAGAAAGGTAAATCTACTCCTTTTAATGAACCTGCAAAACAAGCTCTCAAAGATGGATGCTCTTACCAGTCTGAAACATTCAGTCAGTTAAAGTCCTCCATTTTTGTCTTTTTCAGACTCCACAGAAGCAGGAGAGACAAGCGACACCCAAGAAGACCCCAGTGAAGAGGGAAGAGGATGATGAGTATGCAGGCTCCACTGATGTCGATGAACCAGGTTTGCAACAAACTGCTTTTGTTCAGGATTCTAGTTTTTCAGGATGTTTTGTGATTTAACAGAAAGATAATCATTGTTCTGAAAGGTGGATGAAGGATGGCTTCAGGTGGAAATGAGAGGAGAAGACAAAAGAGGTGGAAATAGAAAAATGACAACATAGATGAAAAAGGTTGAGTTTGGATACACTGTGTGGGAGGGATCACCAACGAAAATGTGCCCCACTCTCTGATAAGTCGTTTTAGGCCAGCTGGTTTATTCCAGGGCAATAAGTTAACACTCAATTGATGTCAGACCTGAAGGTAAATCCTCACACTGTAGGTCAGCATCTGAAAGCCAAAGGTGTCTGAGCCATCACAATAAACAACTAGAAAAGCACTCAGAGAACGCAGACCTCCACCAAGCACATTGTGATTGTGACGCAACACTTAAGTCAGACTTTAATGTTATACTCCCTTTCAGCAGACTGTTTGCTACAATTTGGTGTTAGTTGCAGGTTTGTACGATAATTTGTTACTTGACAATGTTGAAAATTATGATGGCCCAGTACATATTTCATACTCTGGATCTTAGTATCCAGAATATTAACAGGATCTGGATCGTATTTTTACATCTGTCAGAAATTATGGTGACCTTGTCTTGTATTGTTTTGCAAAGCTATCTGACCATTTATGGTGGAGTTATATACACATATGGGGAAAACAGCCCTATCTCACAATGATGAAGAATCCTTTAAAAAACCTTTATAATAATATTGGCAAAGTTGCATGCATCCTGGTCCCATTTTCAAGAAGGGAAATCTTTCCCAGGGTTATTTGAAAAAAAAAAGCATAAAATTGATGGCTCCATATTGGATTGTGATTGCTGTTTCATTGCACAATACACTCAATACCAATTTCCTCACTCAAGTTTTCTTTTGTTCCTGACAATAGCCTTCTAGGAAGCATCAGTGAGTTTTTACACAAGGCATACTATGGTCCTATTACTTTAAAAGAAAAGAGTTTTTTGATCAATTGAACTGTTCCTCTAAAGTTGTGTTCACAGAAGTCATGAAAACTTACAGAAGCTTTTGGATGAGAGTCTAAAATTTTTGGCCAGGATCAATTGATGTGAGAATTAAGATTTGCTGGATGAGTCTCAGTAGGACATAATACTAGACACAACATGTAACAACCATGGACAGAAAAAAAAAAATACGAACCTCATCTTGCTCAGTTGAAGTGAGGTTGCCACAAAAAGTGCTCCCCCTAGTGGCTGGCTGCAGTATAGGTAAAAAAATCAGGCCCTCTGGTCATTCCAGATGGGCTGTGGTCAAATTTAAAAAAAATTGACACGCATCGTAGAAATGTTTCTCATGTCGGGTTGTTGTGGTGGTTTTAAGATATTATTGGTCTGCCTTGTATTCATGTCCTCCTTTTATGAAAAGTTTTGTTTTCATGTTATCAGAGGTTGAAAACAAGGCTTTACATCACATTTAACAATGATTGACAGCTGCCCTTCTTGTGTATTTTTTTCGGCTATTGTAAAATATGTCAGGGGGTAGAGCCAAGAAGAGATTAGACTCTCGAAAGAAAAACATTATTATAGTTTTTGTTTCCCAGCTCCCCTCAGATTCTCTCTGAGTCCTTCATAGCCTCTACTGCCCTAACGCTGGCAGCGCAACGGCTTCCAATGGCTGTGCCTGTGATGGGGAATTTTGGCTTCAAAAGGGTACAATGGTGAATGACAAAGCCACGCTGTCCACTATATATACACGGTCTATGGTTCCAGCACATTACACCCCAAAAGCACCTTGGGGCACCAGAAGCTCCAAAAAAGTGAATTTTTTTTTCACAGGCGCTACCCACAAACTCAGCTCTACTGCTCATCCCACAAATGCACATTCCTTACATGTGGCTCATTTTAAAAGAGAAGTAAACAGGCTTTACAAAAGTGTAAGATTCATTACCAAGAAACATTTTTGTAACAAAGAAATAACCCACTAAACATAAGCTGCTGCTCTTTGTGCCATGTTTTTAAACCCTTTGAACAACTAGCTCAGTTACGTTCCCTCAATGCAGCCACCTCGAGTCAAGAAGTAGTGACGCAGTGAATCAAATCATCAGGGAAATCATTAGAGTGTTGTCATGTTTCAATTAAAGTATCTATATTTAACACCCGTCCATTGTTATTTCTATCATACAGGTTTGTTAAATGATATATCATTATGAGAAGACAGCTTCCTGTAGACAAAGCAGCACACCTTATCTCTGTGCTGGGTTTTCACTATGCAGGTGTAAGCTTTGTTTTCTGATATAAATCAGATCCTGCTTACTCATAGCCATAGTTTCTCCAACCATGAGGGAAAATAAGAAAAAAGAATAACTTATCTTGTTGCTGGTGATTTTTTGTTTGTTTGTGTTGCTTTAGTAGCCCATAAAGAGACATTATTACTGATTTGCGGAAGAATCATGTTGATACAAGTGTCAACAATTTATGAGGCTGACACAAAAATATGAAGACATCTAAGTTTGTATCATAACTTGTAAAACTCTTTACTCTTTTTGTTTTTGTTTTTAAATCAGGGTTTATGTTTTTTCATCTATATTAGAATGATTTAGAAGTTGAATCAAATAAATATTTTCCTTTAAGGTCAGCCAATGCAAATCAACTGGAGTAAGGCTGAATAATAGAGACAGGAAAATAATATCATTCAGAGGAAAGTCCACTGCACTTTGGAGATTTATAAGTAAAGACAAGTTGAGTAATAAAATTTATTTTCCAAGTTATTTGCGTTTGTAGAAGCCCACAAGTGTTAGCTCCATTAGCTCAAATAAGTAAAGAAAGGAGGGCGTAGTGCCGCAGTTGAAGGGGATGTAACGAGTCGAGATGAGGGTGGTGTTAGAGAGGGGGGAAGGGAAAGGGCTGAAATGAAATAGACCACCTTAATGAAACACTTTGGAGTGAACCAGTGTGACTCTGACACCGTGAAAAAGATGAGACTGTAGACACTGTTTGACAGAGTCAACGGCGGTGAGACGTGATCAGTGTGAAGGGACTTGTGCATGATTCTCATTTCTATGTTAATGTGAGGCCAGAAGTAAAGTGGCATGGTGCATCAGTGAGGAGTCACAACAAACACACACAGGGAGAGCGCATTTTAAAAAGGATTCCTCCATTTTTTCCCCCTACGGCGCATAAATGTATACTCAAAGGAAGTGTTGTCGACAGGGTTACACGCTTTAAAGTCTTGATTATTTAAAGAAACATGGATTTATCTGCTTTTTTTTCTCTGATTAAAGAAGACCCTCACATGATCCAACAGGAGTTGAAACACTTTAAGTTAATAAGAGATAACAACCTTGTTTTAGAGCTGAAGGAGAACGAAAAAATAAAAACACAGAAAACTTTTCAAACCTTTGATTTGAACTTCTTTTCAAGACCTTTTCTGGCATTTGAATCTCTCTGTTATAAGGTCGGTTTGACCAGACTGACAAATAAAGTTTTTATTTTACAGGAGGGGACGATGATGGATCAGCTGTGGACACAGAGGACGAGCTTCAGAGGTAAACACAACCGAAAATGTCACTGATGCTCTCCAAAATATTGACCCAGAAGAGTTTTTCTTGTCTGTTTTTTGAGTTTGCTGCTTCTGGAAATGAAGTTCTTTGGTTAGTGAAAACAAAATAACAGAAGTTTGTTTTAAACCTGTGTTTTCTTATTGACTGATCTCAGAGGAAAAACCCCTGACTCTCAAAGGGATCAGATGGTGAGATAATGGTTTAGAATATAGCTTGAAGAAACTTCCACAATAATGTCTGTCAAGAAGCTTCTTCTATCTTTTGATTGAAAGGTACCACATTAAAAGAAGGACTGTTCAGTAAAAATTTGATGTATTATATACTGATCTCATGTTATATTGAATATTTTAATCTTTGAATAGTTTAGATTTTGAGGTGTCCTTGTTTATCAAGACATAGCATTCATATACATTTGAATCAAATCAAATTCATAGATGAAAACAGGATTTATAAGAATTTTACTGAAGCCCAGGTTGGATGGATGGCAGCCTTCACAAACCTAAAAATGAGTTTATGTTGTAAATGATCCTCATAGAGCACATGAAAGTGATGATTTATTTATATTTATCTCATGTAAAATCATACAGATTGGAAAAGTCTCCCACCAGTCACCCTTCCTTTTCTCACAGAGCTCCATGATTAAGCAATTGCAGCCAATCAGTGCAGAGTCTCATTAACATTACATGAGGTTAGAAACTGAGGGGCTGCAGATCATCCACAGACGCAGAATTTGTGATACTTTTTTGCATTCGAATGTGGGGAGCAGAGAGGAGGAAGAAATGCAGCAAACCAGAATGTGTGCAGGCTGACGTATGAACTGTATTTCTGATACATAATGTAGATGTCATTAGCCAGCTTAAGACAGCTATTAGAGACACACTCAGAGCGGAGAGCTTGTACTCAGCCATGCTTCAGGGATATGTTGTCAGTTGCTTTTTACATAAATTGCTTTGTCCATCTAGCCAGTTTGCCAGGATATCTGGTTGTTCCTGAAAATATATCTTAAGAAGAATTCTGATATAGAATAGAATAGAATAGAACTTTATTGTCATTGTAACAAGCACAACAAAATTGAGGTCACAGCAGCAATCAAGAAAACAGAAGTAAGAAAGTGTATAGAAAGTGCAAAAAGGTTCATAAGAAGATAGATGCTGACAGCTTGTCCATCATTCTCCAGTTCAGCCAGCCTCCACCTCCACAGGGTCCAGGACTGAGCTTCTTCAGTCTGTTCAGTCTCTGTCTCCTGGATCCTGTCTGCTCACATCAGGTGAAGCTCTTCCAATGTGGCATTCATGTCTGGCGTCAGCTCAGTTAGCCATGTCTGTGAATAGCATGATGCTACACTGCCTTCTGGTATTCCCTTTGTTAGCACGACTGGCTAATCCATCTTATGGAGATAGATCTCGAATTCCCAATTATGATGGATGGAAGGACAGGTCGGTGTCGTCACTTCTTAGCTCACACCTGAGAACCAGCATGCCATCCTCACCTCCTTCTCCTCACCTTGTGGGAAACATCAGGCCCTGCACCAGTTAGCACTTACATGCTAAAGGCTGCTAACAGCTGATTTCACATGTAATCAATCTGGCCATGGTTACATGAAGGATCTCCATGTAGAAAAAGTAGTAAAAATATCACAAAAAACAAATCCAGTCAGGTGTCCATGACCAACAAATGTACCATACAAAGTAATGATCCACTCCAAATACAAAGATTCCGGAAAAGAGAAGAAAAAAATTAGAAGAAACGGACAAAAAAGAGAGAGCTGCTGCAAAAGGCAGCCATAGCCAACAGGGCGGCGCCTAGCTACAAATAAATATATATATATATATATATAGATATATAGATATATAGATATATAAATGAAGCAGTCAACAAAGCTAAGGTAAATTGGGGTCTTTCTACCCTGATCTCACTTCCTACCACTGAAAAAAAAGAGACTTCTGTAACTGTCAAAATGAATATTCAAAAGTATATGGATGTACAGAATTCATTAATCAATGTTGACCAATAACAGTAACAACACCAAACTACTCACTGACTGACTTTACACAGAGAAGTAAAGTTCTTTCTTATTTAACTTGGATAGCTCTTGAAGAAACTTTCAGGCACGACAAAGTAATGGAAGCAACAAGAGAAGAGTTTTCATCTTTTTGGCAGAAGCATTGAACCCTTTTCTCTTTCCAACAGAGTGGAGAATGAGAGCAGACAGCGAAAAGCAGCAGCAGGAAAGACTGTGAAAGAGGAAGATCCATACGGGGGGTCAACTGATGAAAACACAGACGCTGAGGCTGAGCAGGATCATCCCATCCCAGAGCTCCCAGGTCGGTCTCCTTTTCTTCTTATCTCTGCGTTCTCCTCTTTCTCTTTTATCTCTACCTGCTCTTTTCATAGGAACACGACCTGCCTTCCTGGTAGACATCACAAACACCGATAGAAAGTAATTGGACGGCTTTCTGTCTCAGGAACGCAAACACAAAAGCATGCTCCATCTTTTTTGTCCTCAAACAAAGAGCCATTGCAATTATGCCTCCCACATGCTGCTGGTCATTAACCCCTCCTTTTCTCATCCTCTCCTTGCTTTCAGACTTCTTGAGTGGAAAGCACTTTTTCCTTTATGGTAAATTTCCCAACAATGAGAGACGTCTGCTGTTGAGATACATCGTAGCTTTCAACGGGTGAGACAGACTCCTTTAAGTTCTTCATTAAACCAGAAATCAGTAAAAAGTAAAAATGTTTGTAAACATTATTCTGTCTTTGCTTCAGGGCTATTGAGGACTACATGACGGAGAAGGTGCAGTTTGTGGTGACCAGTGAGGGCTGGCACGACTCCTTTGAAGATGTAAGTTGAGTTTTTCTTTCCCAACTTCCCAACTTTGTTTCAGAATTATCAGGCGTAGATCACTCAGACATCAACCCATGGACTAAAATTGTAGCTTGATTCATTTATTCAGTCCAGTGAGAGGTGAGCTAGTTAGCATAAATATCGCAATATGCTAAAGTCAAGTTTTTATGAAATAAACCAAGGACAAATGGCATCATTTTGGGAGCCTTGCCCCCTCGTGCAGTTTCTTTCAAACATAAATTTCCACCTTGTTCACCTGCAAAAATGTCTAACTTCTGCATGGAGGCATGTGGATAAACAGGAGCCCCCAGTGTCCGAAATTTAAAAAATACTTGTATTGAAATGATTCAACATTCAGAGATCACCATGATAAATGTGTGATGAACAAAATAAATATTGTAAGCACCTTGTCCACTCCAGTTTAGTTAGTTTACTGTGGTAGATGTGCACTTGCATTACATTGACTCCTGCAGTTAGGGAGTAGACACTGCGTGTAGTTTTAAAACGTATGTGTGTCAGTGTCTGTGTCTGCCTCAGCCCCCTGTTTTTTGGTTGTAGCGGGACGTTTTCAGTCACACTTGTCCACGCTCCCTGCGCTTAAGTGACTATGCGTGTTGATGATTGCGAGTGGAAGAATCTAATCGGAGTGGCTACAATAATGGACGTAGCACTGAGGAATAGAATCACAACCAAAGTGAAATGAAAAGCCAAACAGGTAAAGCTTTTTCATGCATGAGGGTAAAGCTTGGCTCGATTTTCACTTGCTTTCGGGCACTTGGAGAGCAGCACGGGACGAAGAGCATTCCGCTGACCAGGTATGTTTCAGATACCTGTGATTAGCTTGTGCTAACATGCCAAGTCTGGTGCACAGCTCTTGAGTTTCTCTCGTGTAGAAACATGATGGTGCAAGTGGTTGCTGGACTAGTAAGTGTGTTTACGTAGTCACTGTCAGAGGCTGTGGGTGTGTGCTGCCGCTGGCACTGAGCAAAGGAGGAGGAACCCAGTTTGAATTCATGTTAACCATAAATTTGTACAAAAACTCCTGCAGACCCTACTTTTAGGCATCTTGTCCACCTCTTTCAACTTAAGTTATAGGGCTGATGATGGGTGCTGATCACACTGAGAAACCTTAGTGTAAATAAAACTGAAGATTATGAATTCACCATCCTGATTACACCATCACAGAGGTGTCCATTTATATATAGTTTATGTTTTATGTGATTATATGGAGAAACATTTTACTCAGTTATGCAAAGTGCACCTTTAAAAATGTATTCTCAAAGCAGAAGTAGAACACATCATTTGATGATTTAAGCAGTCAGCACTTTTCATTTTGTGAGGTATAATCAAAGCAAACAGTGAAGTGAAGAGGAGTCCTGATTGATTCAACCTTCAGGGGATTGAAGAGGTGTTTTTATTTTATATATTTGGTCAGATTTTTGTCAGAATTGATCTTTTAGCTATTGAAGGGCCTTGTTAGCATCTGAATCAGCTTTTTTACTCAACAACCGCTCAGCTTTGAAAGGGCTTGCTACTCGTCCTGTCGTTCCATTTGTGATGCAGCAACAAGACTTGATGACTTCTGTGCGCCTCTCGTTTTCCCCCTCTCTGTTCAATCACAGGCGCTGATGGACAACAGCAATCTGAACTTTGTGAAGCCTGCGTGGATTTACGCAATCAACCAACGACAGAAGATGCTGCCCTATCAGCCGTACACAGTGGTCCCCTGAACAAAAACACTTTTCACTAACATGCTGACACTTCACATTGGGAAACTCGGGGAAAGCCATGGCAACATTTTTTCTCTTACAGATTCTTTTCACATACATTAAATGCAATAAGTTGTTTAATTTGTACCAGGTATTCACAAACTTTCATTCTTTATTAACTTCAAATTCTTCTGTTAAGGTAAATGTTAGGTTTAGATTTAAAATGAGCTTTATCTGAAGGCTGTTAGTTCCAGCTTGGCCACAGAGCACCATCTTCATCGTCAGTGTCCTACTGGGACATTTTATGGACAAAGCACACACACTCTCTGATTCAGGACTTGTGTGAACTCCTCTGTTCCTCTGCTGCTGCTGCTGTACACCTCGGCTACCTCAGGCTCCGTCTGGAAACGACTCGTCACCCTGTCCTGACTGCCTGCGGCACTGATAGGACTCTGGTGTAAGCGTGCAGAATGTTAAGGGAGTAGCCAAACGTCAGATGAATAGGTGCCATCTGTTCAGATAAAAAGTTCAAAAATTGGGTCAACATTCACAATAGAAATGATTTTTTTAGGGTTTTGTTTGTGTTTTCACTCTGGAGATTTTTGTGTTGTTAAAAGTTTGATAAATAAGACTTTATTTGATTTTATGAATGTGTTTGGTGTTAAAATTACATGAGATGGACTGACCTGACAGATTGAGGACAGAAAAACAAACGCCAGTGTGTTGCACCACACTACTCATGAAACACAAAGCAATGAATTTTCTTGAACCTGTTTTTCTGTTTGCTTAATTATTTTGTCTAAATAAAACTTGGGTTTTTAATTAAGACTGCTGGTGCCATATTTATTATCAAGCTCTCATCCCTTTCCTCCACCCATTCTCTGTCTCCCTGTTTCGTTCCTCCCTCATGTGAAGCACACTCTCCTCCGTCTAATTTACTTCTCCTCCTGCTTTGTGCCCTGAAGCCTCTGGGTCTCCTGCTCTTCAGTCAAGAGGATTAGAAAAGATGAAATGTGGGCAAAAGACAGAATGGGGAGGAGGGAGACGGAGGCTTCAGGGAGAAAAAGAAAGATGGCAATAAGGCTGTACTGTACTGCTCCAATTCACTAACTGTGTTAGCATCAGGTGCTGATTGGCTTCATAAAATACAGCGCCTTTGGTGTCGCTCTCAAACCATGTCATATTTCATGTAAACGCACCTCTGACAGGCTGCTTCCACAGTTCTCTGTTCAAACAGTATTTTGATTTTTATTCATGTCATTGTTCTTTGCTTTTTGTAACCTTGATTGACTACAAATGTAGCTCAGCACTGTCAGGCTGTGTGGATAATCCTCATTATTCCCTAGCACACAGTGTAAAGTGTTTTCATCCAGATGATGTTTTTCTTTAATAATTTTAAGTTTTCAGCTCTTTGTTCCTTCTAGTAGATTTTTATTCCCTTCTGCAAAGCAGCTATTCAGACTTGGGAGATCAAACATGGATGCAATTTCAAAAATGATTAATCTATTTATTAGATCCTTTTGCAGATATTTAATATTGCTGACTTTAAGTAATTCTGGGGTAATTTTTGCCTTCATTTGATGGGACAGCTGAAGAGAGATGGATGTCAAATCCGTCTTGACCAGAGGGGGGCACATGTTCTAACTGCTGACCACTGAAACTGATTTTGAAAGCAGTTATTCTGTATCTCAATTTTAAAAAAAGAAAAAAAAAAGTACCTTAAAGGAACTGTGATGACTATCCAGAAAAGCCAGTGTTTCTATAGAATGAAGACTCCAGTTCCCATGAGCGCTAGTGTGTTTGTCTTAAATCAAATAAATGTAGAGCAGAGCTCCCTACTTTTTTGTGTTCAAGACAACTTTTAACAGGTTGCAAAGTGACGAGATAGTGGGTTTATAATCTCATGGCACTTTCTTAGTTTGTACTGCTGCTACTGGTACTGGTAATCTAATTTAAATCAAGGATTTTGATCAGGTGTATATCTAGAAGTGAGACTTTTTCAAGATCACCTTGAAAGTTCTCACAGGGACTTACATGTACTTGAATCAAATTAACTTTCAATTAAAATCATCTCTCCCAAAAAATGTTCTCTTCACTCTCTTGATGAGTGGTCACAGTGTGATGTAAAATAGTATGTCAAAGGTTATTCATATCCAAATTTAATTAACTCTTTGTAACAGACAGAGGAAGCATGGCCCTGAGGCTTTTTGTTGCCTGCTGGCTCAACCACAGCGGACCCTGTGACGTGACCCCGTGTTGTGAATTTGCTAATTTACCTCCTGCGTGGCAGCAAATTGGCAAAATCATTTTTTTAATGGGACTAGAGCACATGTTGAGTGTTTTAAGTGAAGAGTTTTTAAAATGAAAGAAGGTACCGCAGGATTGAAAGTTTGATATTTTGAACAGATCACAACTATTAATTTACTTTGGGTACTAAAAGGCACACATTTCATAACAAGTTAATCTTTACACAAAAATAAATAAATAATAACAACTAGTATCATCTGTATATTGTGGATATTAATATCATTGTATAGTTTGTATCATTTAAACCCTTGTAATGTGTCAGAAAGCTGCCAACGTCTTTGGTGTTTGCAGGTCAAAGTTGATGCGTGGTTAAACTTAGCTTGTTTGTAGTCAAAATATTGTTTTTCACCTCATAGCTAGCTTATTATATATTCATACCCATGTAAACACTGTTTTAAATGTTACATTTTTGAGCTCCATCGACCTTTTATCTTACAAAATACCACTTGTCTTTAACTAAAACAATATTATTAACAAAAGTGACATCTGAGGTGCTGCGGGTCAAAACTGACCCATATGGATTTGTGTCAAGGAGAAGGCAAAAAATCCTTTCTTATTTATAAAAACAACTCTTTTTACTCAGAATAGCAAGTGCAAATTGAAAACTGAAGCCTCGTTCTGGTCCCCCAAAAAAAGTACTTTCTACGAACCTAAACTTGGAAACTATCAAATTTGACCTGAACACAGTCTAAGCGTTAAAGCTCCTATGAGCATTTTTCAGTTAGTTTTGATTTTGGCACTCTAAACATTAGCACTAATTAACTTTTAATGAACACATTACCTCATCACTTTGCCTCCTGCAAAAAGTTTTCTTGACCAAAGACAAGATGTGTTAAAAAGAAATTAAGCTCTCCAATCATGTGCTTCCAAAACAAACATCATTGTCTGAAGAGTTTAAGTTTAAAGGTTTACCAAAGCTAAAACCTAACAGGTGTTTAAATCCAAAGCCTAGATTTGTCGTGAAGCAGAGTAAAAGTGTGAAACTGAATAACACAGATGCAGTCACCTACCTCAAGACTGCTCATGTAAAGATCTATAGTTGAGCAGGTATTTATATCTGTGTGGTGTGTAGTTAACCGAGGTAACATTTGTGCTGTCATTTGGCAGATGTTCACTCTCACCTGATGCATTACAGACACCTGTTTGCTCTCATCTTGAGGATTACAGTTTCTTCTTTTTACTTTGGTCCAGCTGTTATGGACTCATCAGCTTCTCAAAGAACGGATCCTATGAGATTTCTTTTATTGCTTATTGTTAATAACGGTAGCTGCAACACTTTACCTGCAGGTTGTGAAATTAGTTTTGCCACATGGACTCCTGTACTCCAGCCCAGTGTCTTTCTTCTCCTTCAATGAAATGTAATCCATCACAGTAAATGAAACAATGACAGCACATAACAGAATAATTGCATCAGAGCATGAATATCCTCAGTAATAAACTTGACAGTGATGTTGGCTCGTGTACAAAGCTGGGTGTACACAAGAGGAGAAAGACACTGATAATCAGACTGCAGACAAAGACGCTCAGTTGTCTTGTTATGCCATGGCATGGAAACATTTATTCTGGTCTTTTTTTGGAAGTGATGCTTCTATCAAAAGTCTTCAGACATTTTCCCATATGTTCAGTTAAATGCAAAACTTCCTCAAATGGTATTTTGGATCATCAGTCCTCATTTTAAAGCAAGAGAAAACAGTTTCTCACTGCATCCTCTGTCTTTCATAAATGATCCAGATTTGCATTTCTTAGCCTCCGTTTTTGAAAGGAAAAGATGTTGATGTTTAACAGTTTCAAACAGCAGGGTTTTTTTTAAGATCTTTAATCATGTAAGATATCTAAGTACATCAGGCATGACAATATCTTATTTATCATATGGTCACAGAACACAAATGCTCTGAGTAAAACAACTGCATTTTTATTGGAGTCACTGCTGTGAAGCCATTTATTGCCTCTCCCTCAGACCTCAGATCTTGCCATCCGCATTAAGGTTTATTAGTTTAAGTCTCTGTGCCATAAAGTCTGCTTTTGACATGGTGCTGTAATTTTGTTTTGGAGCTTTTATCCCTTTATTCAAAGGAAAGGAAAACCTGCGCAGCATCCTCTGCATGCAGGTCATGCAACCCAACCAATACGCCAAAGCAGCACCTATAAACACCAGTATGCAAAGTGAAGAAGTTTTATGATCTGATTAATTATTCAATAAAATGAAATCCAACTATTTCTGGTAAACGCTTTTCATTCATCCTTTTCTTCAGTTAAAAACCATCAACATTCCCAGACAAAACAGCGGCTGTGATTTTACATGTCTCATTCAAATCTGCAGCAATAAATTCTGTCATGCTTTCAAATAAAAGCTAATACTTTCGACCTTCATTCTCTTCATCATTTCTCGCCTCTGTCCTTGCCTTTAATCCTTCATTGAATAGTTCAACAGTCATCAAAGAGGTAATTAGATAATAGTCTGGCAATTGAAATCTAGACAGAATAAATGTGGTAAGTATAAAGAAATGAAATTAAATATGAGACGGGTGTTGATGAAGATCTCATTTCTGACTTGAACCGAAGAAGACCAAAAACAAGGGCTAGTGACTCCAGACAGATGCAAACATGTGAATTTTGGATCCTACAGGTAACCAATTTTTTTTTCTGTGTTGTATTTTTTATTTAGTTTATCAAATTTTAAGTTAAGATCATTTGTTTATCGTGGTTTATAAGGATACACTGCAGTTTTTCAGCATTGTAGCTAGCAGTTTGTTTTCTCCACAGCAGAAACCGGAAGTGATGTCTTATTGGCTGAAACGTACCTGCACTTTCAAAAAAATTAGGTAGTCTTTAAAGAAAACAACAAGCAGAAAAAAAGTGCGTAAAAAAGAGAAAGGAGTAAATAAAACAAATGGCAGACTAACCCTTTTTTTTTTTTTTTTTTTTAACGAATGAACTGCTACTGTTCTCAACAACTGCATTACAACTGTCTGCCACGAGAGCCCCCTTGCCCCATGTCTACCGTTAAAAACAGGTGAAGATGACCGTTTGAAACACTCCTTCTCTCCATCCCTATCAGACAGTTTCCCGCCACTGACCTCGGCTCAACCACCAACCGTCAGGAGGGAGGAGGGGATCTGAATTTACTACGCTCCGGGGACTCGATGAGAAACAGAGTGTGAGAGTGTGTGTGGTGAATTTGTTGACCAAACGCGGACCGACTAAGGTCAAGGCAGGAGGTTCAGCCGTGAATCGTCAGATTGGATGCAGCAGGCTGACAGCAAATTTGTCCCCGATGTTCATGTGAGAGGAGAGCGGACGTGAGTGGGAGCAGCTCTACACGGAGAGGGTGAGTGATTTAAACGCTCTTTAAATCCAGACTCTATAATTCTTACTTTTTATTTTGTGTTTAAACACGACAGATTTATTTATATTGCACAAGATACTACCTTTAAACAAGTGTGACGATGATGGTACCTTGCGATATTTTACTGGTTTACAAGTTGAAGCTTGATTAAAACAGAGAAAAAAATAATTACAGAGATAACGTAGGTATAAAAATCAGTCTAAGTCTAATATATGACTTCATTTTAATTCTTGTCACATTTTATGTGCCAAAAAGACTGGCCATGCATGAATAATTTCTTGAAACAGCTTTCAAGCAGATGTGGAGTAAATACTTTTCCTTTTAGATGAAGCAACATAAAGAAACATGTCAATTACATTTGAATTTATCAGTAATACCGTTAATATGCTCTTGGTGCGACAATTCTGTATATTGAAAAATACTGCCATGGATAAACAAACTGCACCTGTATTAATTAATAAGACAATTAAAAGTTTAGAAATTGAATATGGAAACCAATCATGTGATTTAAAGTCCTGAATACTAAATCATGAGGTCCATGGTGTAAAAAGTAAGGGAGGGATAATGTTTGTTTTTCTGTCTTAGATGTGTGCAGAACAAACCCAGTCAAATAAAACTTCAGGGTCATGTTCTGATTTTTTTTCCCAAAAGATTTTAAAGCTATTTCTGTTACAGCTGTCTTCCTCTCGGGATAGTTTCTTTTCTTTTCCTCTCCTTTTTCTACAAACATTAGCATAAATCTTTAAAGATAGCCAGCTATTTTATAACTTGTCCATTAAGCCACGAAATCAGAAATGCTTCGGTGAAATAATAATTAGATCTTTAAGGACTTCTTTATTTGTGACACCCCCTGGTGGTCAAAGACTGCATCATGTAGTGTCATATTTAGTTTGGAGGCTTTGTCTCAGTTAAGTAATCCTCAGTAGACCGAAATATGAGATCTAGAGAAAAAACACAAACTCAAATGAAATAAACTTTGTACTTCAGTAAGTAAACAACCACTCACAACAACCATTTTTTTTCACAAGAATACAAGTATTCCACCATCTGTTATAAACTCTTACACTCTAGATTTGAATATGCATAAACAGCTCTCTGACAGTAGAAGACTGTTGGCTTTGCTGCTTTAAAGCAAAGCACTTTCTTCTATGGTGGCCCTGAAGGTCATAACTAGACACACATTTCATGATCACAAGAAAACTTTTGAAAACACATAGAGGACATTTGCTAAACAAAGAAAAAATGTTGCAGGAAAACATAGTAAAATTCAAAGAGGCAAACTTTTTTCTCAAAATGCAAACATGCTACAAATTTCTCATTAAACCAAGAATTTAAAAAAAAATGCAAAAACTGTACAAAACTGCAAAAAAAAAAAAAAAAAAACATAAAAATCTAGATTTTACATGATACACATTTTGATAAATTAAAACAAAAAATTCATACAGCACAATCCCATTGTAAAAAAAAGGGGGAAAAATTTTAATTGAACTCAAAATATTTTATGACACAAAAAACATTGAATTTGATTGATTTGATTTTTGAAAAATGTTTTTCAAAAACATTTTGTGAAATGGTAAAAAGTTATAAAACACAAAAAAAAATTTACAAAAGGAAAAGTTTTTCTTTTTGAATGAAAATGAAATGTTGAAAAAAAATGCTTAACTAAATGTTTTAGCTCTTCTTCAATGATGTGTTTCCAAAAATATTTTTGTGTTCCTTTGAAATGTAATTTTTGTATTTTTTTCATGTTTTCAGAATTGCATTTTTGTATTTTTATTCATTATTTTTTTATTTTGCATTTGGTGATTTTTTTTTTACATTTTGTTGAAGTGTATTTGTGTTAAGTGAAACATTTTGATGTTCAGTGAAATGTTTTATTTTGGTTGTGAACTATTCATTTAGTTGCCTTTTAGGGCCACTGTACAAATCCAGTTTCAGATTCAAGGCTCTCGCCTTTGCTGTCACTATGAAAAACAAAAACCCTGAAGCTTCTTCCTGCAGACAGAGCAGCAGAGTACAAAGTGACGAGTAAATCAGCTGAATTTGTGTGTTTGGAGTTTCATTTCTAGTCCGTGCACACCAGGCAAACATCACTCTGATTTTGAAAGCTGCAGTCTCTCACTTCAGATGAAAGATGGAGATGATGGGAAAATTGTGTTTTGAAAAAGAAGAGTGGAGTAGAGTTAAACTTTAATGTCTCTGCAGGGTAGTTTTCTTCACAGATAGTCAACCACAATGATACAAGAATATAAACGATACACCACACACAGCACAGGATCCATACACAGTCACCTCAGAGCAGAGAGGTTACAGTGACTGGGGTTTTGTTCAAATTCCACCCTGAGGCAGGAGTCTCCTTCGTAATCTGTCTGTCAGTCAATAAAGACCTGAGATGGCAGCAGATTTTCTGACTTTTTGTTCAAAGATAATTCTTATCCTGTCACAGATTTGATCATTACTCTTCTCTCTGCACTCTTCCTTTTGGACACACTACAGTAGAGACTCAGATTGAGCTTATCTTCCTTTAATCCTCTTTCTCTGTATCTTTTCTGCATCTTCCACTCTTTCCCTTAACTTATTCCAAATTGGGTAAGCGGAGCGAGCTATCTCCTATATTCTCACTTCACCACCTCCCAACACTCTTGGTCGTGACCTATATGTGTAATATGAGATGTGACGAATCACAGAGAACGTCATTTCCTCGGTAATGGTACCATGGTCGTGCGCAGGCTGTTGATTGAGTACATTACTGTGGGTGTGTGTGTTCTGATTGATAGCAGCAGGGGTGAAAAGAATCACATAATGAGACAGCTGTAGGTAAGAGTAGCTGCTCCTGGCTCAGGTTTCTGTTCGATTCTCCTTCACAAGAAGTCACTCTGATAAGGAAAATTTCCCTGATTGATTGCTCTGCAAATCACCCGCATTGTAATCTTTGAGTTTAATTGTGAAGAGGAGCAGCAGCACGAAGCGGAAGAAAGGGGCTTGATTGGGATAGTGGAGGAGCTGCTGCACTGTTTATGACAGGTGTTGTGGATTTTCAGATGCATTTAATGATGAGAAATGACACAAGTTTATGGCTGGAATTCATGCTACAAACTAGAGCAAGCACAGGTAATTAAATCATGAAAGAACAAATCAAATGTCCTGTCTTCAGACTCTCCTTGGAGTCACTCTTGCATGTGAATACTTCTACACTCTTGTTGTCAGCTCGTTTCATAGATTTGCAAGAATTACAGGCTGCTTGTTAAAATAAGTTGAGAGTTTGATTTAGGGTTGAATTGTGGGTTATAAAGCGCCAAAACAGTGAATTTTCTGCCCCTTAACTCAGCAGAGCTCTGATTACACCACAGCTGAAAAATCCACGTCATTCTCTGTGGCTGTATTTCATTTCTGCCCTCTGTGAATGAGAAAGAAGATTTATTGCAGGCTGGGTCATTGCCGTCCTGGAGCAAAATCTGAGAGAGTCTTCTGCTTTTTTTAAGATGTTGTTCTTTTACAGTTGTGTTGGTTCAGGGCAAACAAGGCCAAGGATGTAATAGACCTGTCAAGTGTCTCCACAGGAGGAGAAACAGGAGATGAGGCAGGCGCGAGAAGGAGATAAGGGAAGGATGAAGGGTAGTGGACGTTATTGAAGGGAGATTTAGGACCGAAAGGGCATCAGACCACATAAGATTGAAAGAGTGAGAGGTCAGCTCATCTTAAAATGAAATAAGACTCAGCTGTGTCTGGATTATACAGCACATAGCAAACATCAGGCTTCTCCTCTGCAAGGACAAAGAGTTTGAACACTTCCTGTGCAACAGTTGTTATTCTTCTGTTGAGCACCATCATAGTTTCCACCATCGTAAGACAACTTCCTCAGGAGTTACAGGTTGTCCACATTTACCAGATGTTAGTTTTACTAATATTGATGAAGAAAAAGGAAACTGAACCAAACATTTTCACATTTACAAGATCTTCTATCTTTGATAAAAGATTATTTGTCTTGAAAGTTGGCAATAGGCTGCATGACGAGACATGACAAGAGCACAGCCTGAGGAATTAAAATGTTATGTCAGCCAATACCAGTCGTTGATCTGTGTTGTAACACAAGTAATCACTGTGTGGTTGAGCCAAATGTCAGTATATAGACAGAGATATTGATCATGTCAAAGGTTGTCTTGGTTCATAGAAAGCTGATTTAATTTGTTTTGCTTGAAATAAGGGGTAACATCCAGTTTAGAAAAATGAAGCCTATACAGAAGTGCAAAAAGCTGCTGTTAATCGAGGATCCTCTTGAGGCTGGCTGCAGAAAGACTGGAAATCTCGTTCACACCAAGCCCTAAAAAAGGCTTAAACAGCATTAAAAAACCTATTTACAGCCTGGTTAAAAAAAAAAAAAACAGCTAGGGTCTGAAGTGCTAATTTTGCTATTGGCACACACTGCATGGAAGGTGAATGTTTTTCAAATTCAGCAAGTTAGAAGATATTAGGTTGATGAGTTTGTCCAATCAGAGGCACAGATGGCTGTTCGAAAGGAAGCCTAAAAACTGCGTCATACCCAATATGGCCTAACGATGGGCTTTGTTACTCTGCATCAGGAACAGACAGGTGATGTATCAGAAGCTACACCCATATTTTATACTGTCTATGGCTTGAACTACTGTTATTTTGCAGTTTATTCCTCACTAACAGCTATAAGATGTACAAACCTTTCAGTCAGGTCCTTAGTCACCAACTGTAACTTTAATCAGCGACACTGTGATGTCGATCTCAACTTTAATATTGGAGGTGATTTGGGCCTTTTTTTGAATTGATGTTTGATTAGAATTTTAGCTTGTCTTCTCATCCCATCGTTCACATCAGCCTTCATTCAGCACAGTTAGACAGTTTACCCTTCATTATTGTTCAAACACAATAACAACAGTGTGCAGCTCCAAAAAAGGCATACATTGCATAGATTGGTGGTTAATCTATGCAATGTATGCTCAATAAATAAAAATACAAACAAAAAAGGCATACATTGCATAGATTAACCACCAATCTATGCAATGTATGCTAGAAATAAAATTAATCATCAAAAAGAAATTAAAACAGCCTGTACAACACATCCGGATACATACAGAGACAGACAGAGAACCAGGGATACTCTTCCCTAACCACAACAATATACGTAACATAATCCATCCCCTTCGCGCTGTCCCAGATAAACGGGAATTCTCTTTACCACTCATTCTGGAATTTACATGAGTACTTTCTCTTTTCTACTCATTTCTTCTTCTGCTTCTTCTTCTTCTTCTTCTGTTCTGTTTGCCGCGCTTGACTTCAAGCCGAGGTGTAACCATTATTAATGTCCGGTCGGAAACAGCGCCCAGTCAGAAGAGAAGGATGGTGTAGCAATATTGTTGTTCGGGCAGTAATCAGGAGAATTTTGGGAGAATTGTGGGCCCGGGAAATTTTCGGGAGGGGCACTGAAATTCGGGACTCTCCCGGGAAAATCGGGAGGGTTGGCCACCCTGACTCTCATACGTCTTCTGCAACTGTTATCTGCAAACTCTGATCTTAGATCAAGACTTGGTATCAGCACATAAGCAACAAAAAAAAAGGATAATGGAACATTCCTGACTAGAGGTAGACCGATATATCGGCCGGCTGATATATCGGCCGGCCGATATTTGGACATTTGTCTCTATCGGCCATCGGCCGTATTTTCTTTTAAAAAGCCGATTTTTGATTCGTTGTATAAAATTACTCAATTTTTGATCAGGCACAAAAAAGATGAGCACCTCAAACTTGTGGAACCACTTGGATACATTACACACTTTTGTTCAAATTATATTAATAAGTTTAAATTTCTTTTTTGACATTTTAATAAAAGTGTGAATGTTTACTACTGCTTGTTACATTGTGTGTTTACTCCGACAAAATATTTCATTGTTTTGAAAGCTGAATAAATGCTCAGAGGACTGGACACGACTTGTTGTAATAGATTTCTTTTAGTTGCTCAGAAATTGCTGCGTTTCACAAAAATGTGATAAATATATATTTATTTAACAATTGGCCTGAATATCAAATTGGAAAAATCGGCTATGCTTATTGGCATCGGCTGCCCAAATTTGGAAAGCATCGGCATTGGCATCGGCCCCCAAAAAACCCATATCGGTCGACCTCTATTCCTGACTCTAGTTTCTTAAAACTAAGAATTGAAAAACAAAGATTTTTGCTTTTGTAAGAGGCTGTAAACGTGTTTGTCTGCTGTAAAGATGAGATTTTTTTAATGGATATGTACGTGGCTCTGTGGGCTTTTGCTTCCAGGCTCAAGTGGACACTTGAGGAACTGCAGTTTTTGACAAGGATCCTGGCAGGAAAGACCAGATGCATGACTTCCAAAAAAAACTCTTTTTATTCAAATTAACAAAGTATTAAACACAAAATCACAGCTTTGCAAGTAGGATAAAAGGGCATACATTTCTCACAAACTTTGGCAGGAAAAAGACTTAGGACCACAATGACGATAATGACATGATGATCTGGCACAGGACAGGAGAAAGACGCAGACTTAAATACATGACAATCACTAAAGCGGGAAAACTCCAGGGCAGGACATGACATAACCATAACCTGAAACGAGAGGAAAGACATGACCAAAAACAAAACCTGACAAGGTAAACATGAAAGACAAAACTAATTAAACAAAAAGGCGAACTTAACATATTAGAAGAAACATGACAGATTTTGGTATCAGCTTTATGAAAACCAAATGTTGCTGCTTGGAATCAGCTCTGCAACAAACCCCACGTTATAAAACAGATCTACAAAACCACTTTGTCTTATAAAACGTAAAAAAACAACAACTCAGAGTTCAATCTTTTTATTTGATATTTCCTTCTCAAGTTTTCCCAAGCTTTTATAAAACTGCAAAACTTGAACAACTTAAGTGCAGGATGAAATCTTCGGTTAAGTTGAAGTACGACAGTTTTTGACCTTCCACCTCACTTAAAAAAGTTTTTTTCCTTTGTAAACTTTCAGAGTCAGTCTTCATTCTTACCTTCATGGGAGGTAAGAAACGGCAGTCTGAAAAATAAGATTGCAGCACAGGAGAAAAAATGTTATAGGTTAATTGTTTCACTTTCAGCTCCTTTAAACTGCACCTTGAGCCCAACATCTCAGATAATGAAATGACCTTCGTAGTCCTAACCTCTGCTCCTTTATGTCTTTGTGTGTATGTACATGTGTATTCACAGTTATGCTGAGTAATTTTGGTGGCCAAGTGTGAAATTAAATTGACTGTGCAGTGGAAGGATCATTTCACCCTGGAACCAATAGAATGGCCTTTGCTTGAACAATCAATAAAAACTGCTCATGGTGTCAGCGCAGCATGACTGCAGGACAAATGAGTGCTGCTGGGAGCCAAACAGGGTTACCTGTTTACAAGTCCTTTAGAAAACACCTCCCTCCAACTCTCTGCTTTCAGTTAGCTCTGTGGTATTTAAAAAGCTGTCTTTAAAGTTGTTAAAGTGTGCTCTCAAAAAAGTGTATGTCCTGTAAAAGCTTCATTTTAGCTTGGTTCAAGACTCCCAGGCTGTTTCAGTAGGGTTACATTACTCAAATTGTAAAATGTGCTTTCTGTTTGAACTTTTTCTTCCTGCCAACTCAAGCTTTGCCTGTTGTGCTGTTTGACTTGTGTCATGTGTTTCATTGCTGATGCTCACTCTGCTCTGAAATCCTGAGAGTCTTTGCTGCTGCTCTCCCTGCCTTGGCTTTCATGTATTAGCATGTAAGACAGAGGAGATGTGCTCTCCCCAACTCTGTATGCTAGTATGCAACTAGTATGCAGCTTTGCAGTGGATATACTGAATGGATTTTTTTCGTTCTTTTTGGTCTTTATATTGTGTAGATTGGACCATAGGACCATAACAGCCCTATAAACGGTGTTATTCAGATGTACAAAGCTTCCAAATCGTACACCATAGCTTTAAGGTGAGCCTTGGTGATATGCTGTAATTTTTACCTTCAAGAAAAACAGCATATTTCAAAAGGGATTCTTGAGTCAAAAAAAGATGTGATGTGCTTGGCTTTAGAGGTATATAGATACATTTTTTTAGGGTTGATTTTGCTGCTGTGGACATGCATCGATTTCATATTAAAGGCTGTGATTATAGCTGAGGACAGGTTTTGCATTTATCTACTTTTGCAGTCCATCAATCAATCTGTATTTCAGTAGTGCCGAGCAGACGTTATCTCGAGACACTTCCCAAAAACATGAGCAGGTCTGGTCCTCTTCAGTTTTCTCACTGCAGCGCCACAAGATTGATTTAGCAGCTGGGTAAACAGAGATTATTTTCTGTCAGACTCTTCCCTGTTTGTGTCAAAATTATGGTAATCAAAGTCACCGCTACTTTCACAAAAGATAACACTTATTTTGCTCTCATCATGATTCTTTTGTTCACAGAAGATGAAACTTGTTTGCACATAATAACAGATGATCAGCCTGTGAACAATCAGGGTCTCTATAGCTCTTTAAAAATGGGTCATTTCATCAAAAGCTCTGCTGAAACTGCACTTTTTCCCACAGCTGTAGCTTACTCTATATAGAGTTTAAACTGTTTCTGATTTCATTTTATTTTTCCCATTTCTCTCATAATGTCCTAAGACAAACATCCAGACGTCTGTTTTTGTATATCTAAAGATCCAGATTAAAAGTCACTTTCAGTTGTGTTTGCTGTTTTGTTGAAACCATGTACCTCCACAAAAACCACACTCAACCTTTATTGAGGCTTAAATCATCAGACCGACTTCTCCATCTGAGCGCTTGACCCACTTTTTACGCCTGTTTACTGCTGCCCTTAGAAATCAATTGATTGACCTCTGCCGATAAATGTTCACACCAAACCTCATCAAGCCGTCCACTGAGGCGGTGTAGTCCTCTTTGAATTCAGTCATCAAGGATGAGCTCTTCATCCAGTGATGTGATGCCAAGCGACTAGTTGATCATTGATTTGTTGATCAGTGACACAGACCTGAGACCATGTCGGAGAAAACACAGCGAGTGTGTGAGACAGAAATTCTCTCTGAATTTATTCATGACTTTGAGACTGACAGCAGTTTAACCAGAGAGACTCTGCAAGTCAGGAGTGTTTCGACTACCTGTAGCTGATGAATATTTAATGCAGCTTTTTGCATGCTGTTACACGCTTGGGTTGTTGGAGAGGATCAGAGAAGAGTGAGATAAGAGTTCTCCTCATCCTGTCTCCTCTTTGCAGCAAAAGCTGTGGACTTATGATGTATTCAAACCCGTGTTGTAGTCCAGTCACCAAATCTCGAGTCAGAGACGACTCCTCGGCATTAAAGGGGACATATCATGCTGATCCCTGATTTAATATTTACATATAATATAATAAATTTGAAAACAAGACCTTACACCCCCTGAATTTTCAAAAAATGAGATATTGTATTTTTCCTGATATCCTAGAACGAGATTTGATGCCTCTGAAAATAGGTCATTGCCAGTTGGCCGCGAGATTTCGACCGTCGTGACAACACAAGGTACCTTTCTTTTTATTGGAGTAATCTGATAAAGCAGCTCCTCCTCTGTGATGTCAGTTAGTCACACAACCGCCACCAAGGGATACACCCACCAAGAGCCGAGTATCCCCCCTCAGATGCTGGATGCAGGGACTCCGCTCTGCTGAGCAGCTCGGCTTTACATGGTGAATTAGCAGTTAAAACACTGTAGTTTTAGCAGACATCATAATACTTGTGAGACTGTGATATTTGCATGCTTGTTCTGACATGCACTGTGAACCTGGACCACAATAATGCTACGGTAATAACATAATGACGAACTGACGGTAGAGGCGATCTTTAGACTACACTTTCAGCATGATGGATAAAACAGACAGAGAAAAGTGAAGGAGCAGGATGGAGCCCTGTTATAGAAATAGTTTATAGGTGAAGTCTGCCTATATTTCCACGTATAAACTATACATGTTACAGTACCGGTTTGACTCACCACACTGAAGCGTCCTGAGGTGATCTGTGTTGAGGTGGATTTTCTTCCTCCTGAGCTGCAGAACCGTCCGGGTCTGACTCGGGGTCCAATACAAAAGGACGTATCCTACACTCTGCCATTTTATTAGTGCTATCAATGCCTTATGGTGAAGTTTTGGCAAACAGCAAACTCGCTCGGTCTGCTCCATACAATATGGCGATTTTGTAAATACTGCCATGCTGCAAAAACCGCCCCCTGGCTCTACCCCCTCCGCCCCTCTGATAGAACTGACCAATCAGAGCACAAAGGGCTGTGACGTTGTGAGATTACTGGAGGTCATTCTGGAAACGGAGCGTTTCAACAAGATCTTCAGAATGGCCTAAAATGAGGATATTGAGAACGCTATTGTGGGGCAATGAAGGAACTAAATGACTTGTACTGAGGGCAGAAATGCTTTACAGGCACCCTTGTCTGGCATAGTGAAAAGGAGAAACAAGCATGATATGTCCCCTTTAAAGTCAGTCGGGTCTTCATCATTAATATTGTTGATGACAAGGACGAAGCTTTTTAACTCAAAACTACACCGACTGGCTGAGCCTGGACTGACTGTGGGCCTCTTGGATTCTTACTCTTGGTTGCTTCTCTATCTAATAAACAGTTTACACATGTAAATGCTGCAGTGCACCCCTCTTCACCTCTGATCTCAAAGTTCAGGATGTAGTTTTTGATTTTCAAGCTGATAAAAAGAAGTAAACACTTCTGAGGGGATCATCCTGCTGCTCCAGAGAAATGAGCTTCTGAATAAATTCAGAATAAAGCTTCAGTTGAACTCTGCCTCATGCGCCCCCCCACACTCTTCAGGCTTCAAAGGTGTTTGTATTTTGCTTCCTCATGTGGAACAGACCTGTTGTCAGCCCGTGTTTGACATTTAAAGCAGAGTCTGACTGTTTTTATGCTGGAGTGTCAAACACAGCGAAAGATTCTCAAACGGCTCCTTCAAGGTTATCTGTTTCACGGCGATCCTCGTGAAACACTCTTGTCCTCAACATGTGGACACAAACACTGCTTCTGTTCCAGCTCTCATGCATGAATCCGTTGAGTCCTTGAACAGGTGTTAATGACAGTTTGCACATGTTGGTGCTGCGGCCCTCTGCTCCTCTATTGTGCAAAGAGCTGCTCTGTCCTCAGCTCACTCTACAAATTGAATTAAAGCAATTATTCTGCAGTAATGGCTCCATCTGAGCGCCAGATTAGAGGTTAAATAGAGTTTCACTTTAATTTTCCAGAGGGACAGTTTGGCTCATAGACGGCATACAATGAATAATAGATGTAAAATAGAAGAGCAATGAATAAAAAGTCGCAATTATAAAGACACCAGGGAAACAAGGGTGAAAGGTTTTACTTTTTCTGTGCCTGGCTGTTTAACTTCAAGTTCACTGTACTTTGGAAAAGTTTGACAAACGGATTGAAAATGTGTAAAATGAGAGTCAGAACATCTGAGTTTTACTTTTCAAAGTTGTCACATCCAAACAGCTGTTAAAGGGGGAAAGGGGGTAACATAAACCAGACGTTATGGTATTAAAGAATAGAACAGAATAGAATAGAATAGAATAGAATAGAATAGAATAGAATAGAATAGAATTAATGCCCTAAGGGGAATTCGGGGTCACAATAGCCGCTTGGCCATATCTCCCCAGTCAGCCTCCACCTCCACAGGGTCCAGGACTGAGCTGGTCTTCTTCACCGATGTGTTCAGTCGAGCTCTCCTTTATCCTGTCCGCTCACTAGGGCTGAACAATTTTGGAAAATGATCTAATTGCGATATTTTTAGACCAATATTGCGATTGCTATTTAGCATACAATTTTTTTTTTTTGGGGGGGGACCTTTATCTTCTGCATTGTTCACTTAACACAAGTTTTAAGTAATTTTATAGTATGACTAACCAACCACGGATACTGTTAGCATTTAAACAAGTATTTTTTGCAATTCTTAATTGAAAAAGAAAACAGAATACTGTGAAATTTTACTGACTACCAGTTGTCAGTAAGAGTAACAAACCATACAGAAAAAAAGTGACAAAGGGGAATGGCTCTACCGTCTACTGTATGGATCTTTGTAGCCCACAGGGTTTTTTTTTTGCCAGAAAAAAAACAGCATTTTGCCTTTTGATGGTTTTAAGGGAGAACAAGTACAAGTTACTATATTCCCTCCAGGTCTGTGCACAAAAAAACTTTTTTTTTTCCCTCTAACTGCAGCCTTTGCGATTTGAAAATTGCTCACTATTACATTGCGATGTCGGTTTAAAATTGATTAATTGTTCAGCCCTGCCGCTCACAGCAGGTGGAATCCTTCAATGTGGCGTTTGTGTCTGGTGTAAGCTCTGATAGCTATGTTCCCATGAACAGCATGATGCTACCAGAGGGCTCTTCCTTCTGGTATCCCCTCAATTGCTGGGCTAGCTTGCCCATCTTATTGGAGACAGATCCTTCTCCTCAGCCTGCAGGGAACATTGGACCTAGCAACGGTTAGCATTGAGGTTAGCAGCTAACAGCTGAAATCTTGGTTGGTTACACCAAGGATATCTCTCAATATCTAATGACTCCTATGCAGAATACAGACGAGGTCGGGCAAAGGTTCACTTCTAATCCAATCACTCCTGACTGAACTTCCAGCCAGCATTTTGAAGCTTACGCCATCTAGTTGCTACGGATGTCCCGAGCCATTACACTGATCAATATCTGCACCTGATATGGCTGTTTTTGGAGGTTTAGATAGCATCAGATTTTATTACAAGATCGAGACGATCCAGTTTTCATGTGTTCTCAGTACCGTCTCGCTTTACGGCTGATGTAATATAAGAGATTTCCCTTCGGGAATTAATGAAGTATTTCTGATTTTTCTGATTTTTAAACCAAACCATGTTGCAAACACAAATGTCCGCTGTGTGGGACTACTTCTCTTTGGAAAGCAGTGATAGTAAAACAGTGTCTTGCAACATTTGTTAAGTGAGTGTGCCTTGAAGAGGTGCCAGAAGGGCTCACTTTTTAACAGAATCACCCAATAGAGTGCAGGATTTATCAGAGAAACGTATCGGTATTGGTAAAACATATTGTGAAAATATTGTTTTGAATAAGAAGTCAAAAAAACGGTGTCAGGACATCCCTACTAATTGCCAGTCCTGATTGGTCTGTGCACCTGCCAGACTCTCCAAACCTCCATCTTTACTGGAAGCCCAGGGGACGGAGTAAACGCACATGCACTTGCACTTGCACACACACTCATACACACAAGTTAAGTCATGTCAATGGAGTTTGAAGGTGATTATAGGATGTTTGGTATTCAGTTGTGCACCATCATCAGACAAACACATTGTCTCCTTAAGAGGATTCACAGAGCCTCGGTGTTCTCTACCATAAAAGACAGGTATTTTATTGTCTAGTTTTGGAGTCAGTGTCGACCAACATGAATTTCAAAACATTGGTGCATCAAATATTGTCCAGTCTTGTGCATTCATCAGACGTCTCTGTTTACCCTGCGCAAAGTCAGAGACAGAAACACGACTCTGCCCTCTGTATCACCTTTTAAAGATGAGTTTTAGAGAACCAAAGGCAGAATTTACAACTTCAAAATGTCTAAGAGACATTTTTCTGTGTTTCTGACATTGATTCTGACCTTGTGTTGTTATTTGTATTCATGTCCTCTGTGTCCTCTGTGAAGACAAATTTCCTGCTACAATAACCTTTTCCTCTTCACCTGTTTTACTCCTCTGTGGCCTCAAGCTAATCTTTGTCCGATCGTTCTTAAATGATGTACACAGCAGAGTTTAACAGTCCATTTGTCATTCTTTTTCTCTTTCTCCTCTTTATGTCATTTTTCAGGTCGATCATGTCCACAGGAGCAACATCATGACCAGGCTCAACGACTCAGACCAGACCTCCCCTCCCTCCTTCCTCTTCTCCACCCTGCAGCACAACTTCTCTGTCTTTGTCACCCATGACCCCTCATACCCCTCCATCTCTTCCCCCTCCCCCTCCTCCTCCCTGACCTCCTCCAACTGCACCAGCCCTCCCTCCTCCTCCTCTCCTCCGTATAACTTCTATGCAGTGCTGCTGGTGCTCCTCATCTTCTGCGTGGTGTTTGGGAACGTGCTGGTGTGCATGGCTGTGTCGCGGGAGCGCGCTCTGCAGACCACCACCAACTACCTCATCGTGTCGCTGGCTGTGTCTGACCTGCTGCTGGCCACGCTGGTCATGCCCTGGGGGGTCTACCTGGAGGTGCATTTTTTTTTTTTGTTCTCAGTTTTTGTGATCGTACTCAGTCAGCAGTCTTTCATTTTCTGTTGTGTTAGCAAAAATAATAAAATAAACAAATGAGTGAAAAAAAGTTACTCCCAGCTATATCCATTGGGGACAGATAGTATACCAAATCTTTGACTTGATCCTGAGTCACCTAAACTCACGTAGAAAGTGCAAAGAAATCAGATTTCATTGCAGCAGTCAGAAATGATAGTGATGCATTATACATAACAGTTTTAGGCCTTTGATGTTAAAACTAAAGTCCATCCACTGCTGAGCTCCTTTATAAATCAAGGTTTTGTTGACTGATAAATTATTAATGTAGCTGCAAAGATCAGCCAAGAAATCTGTTTCCATTCACACAAAAAGTTCTGTCCCTTACGTTATTAAAGACCCTGTGAGGAATTCATAAGAGGCCTAAAAAAAATTTAGTGTTATATATTTTACTGTTCATAATCTACATTTTAAGATGAGATTTTCAGCGCCAAAATTGGTTATTTCCCCTTAGTATCTGTGGTCAGGTTTTACAGCACAAAATCCCCATGACAACCCCACGCCGGCCCCTCAAAGTTGAGTAATGGGAAGCAAGATGTGTCTGTTGTCATGAAGAAAGAAAAATATTGTATTTATTTTGTAGTAATGGTGGACACTGGGGCTGGACCTTTGACTCTATATAGAATGAACAGTGTTGCTTCGCCATTTACCATTGTACAGTTTTAAAGCCAAAATACCCCCTTCATGGGCGCCACCATTGGCAGAGTCTAATCTCTTCTTGGCTCTCCCTCCTGACATATTTTACAATCCCGAAAAAAAAAATACATAAGAACGGCAGCTGTCAACCATTGTTTAATGTAATGTAAAACCTGTTTTTTAACCTCTTATAACTAATGAAAACAAAACTTCTCAGCAAAAAAAGGGGACTTAAATACAAGGCAGCTAAATGATATCTTCAAATCACCACAACAATCAAACGTGAGAAACATTTCTACGAGGTGTATTATTTTGTAAAGTTTGACAACAGCTCGTCTGGAGTGGCTGGGGAGATGGATTTTTTTACCTATACTGCAGCCAGCCACCAGGGGGAGCAGTTTTTACGGCAACCTCACTTCAAGCTGAGCAAGATGACAGTAGCAGTTATTCTGCAGTGGTCTGTTCAAACTTAAGAGTCTCTCAATAAAAATGAGGAGTGAGGTCACGTTAGCTCTGCTTGGTAAGGTTTGAGTTGGTAGAGGAGCACTGGTAGGACAGAACCATGATTCACTTAGGTTACACGTTACAGACACGTCTCAGAGCACCGGGCTGCAAGTAGTGCTAATGAGTCTGCTCACCTCCTTGACTCTTAAATACAAACTAAGGGGCCATTTACAACAGATTTAGGGTGAAAAACAAACCTTTTTGCCCTCGCATTTACTCGGAAGCGACATTTTAGCCGACCCTAAAACGCAAACTTTTGAAAACAGCCTCTAGAGTGGATTTTTTCTGAAACGCTGCCGACACTGTTACTGCTTACTGTTTACTGTGTAAACAGTAAGCTGGCGTGTTCAGTGGAAAATCTGACATCATACTCCGCTTTGCACAAGCACATAAAACAGGACAACAGTACAGCTGTTACAATCATCGCAAGCTACCATGTTGTGCTTGTGCTGCTCAATCTGCTGTGTCTGCTGACTGTCTTTCGACAAAATGTGCATTTGTTGCTCCACTTCTGCACTTAGTATTCCCCAAAACACTACTTTGATACTACTACTACTACTTTGAGATCCCCCAAAAGCTGCTTCTGGACAAGACAGTTCTAGCGCCGACTACAGGCCTGGCATGCTTACTACAGTGTTTTCAGTCCCTCGGCGTATCTGTGTAAACACAGGTTTTTTTCACTGCGTATTAGTGTTTTCGGATGAAACATTGTCATGTAAACAAGGCCTGAGTTTAGAAAATATGGTAGTTGAAACATTTCAAAATATGGAGCTACATTTCTCCAAATAAATACATTACCTCATTGGTTTGTGCGGCAAGGCAAGCAGTGATGTGTACAATCTGTACAGCACCACCTGGAGTCTTAAACCCTAGAATTATAAAGATATCATTTTCTGCTAAAACCACACACTTGTGCCCCAATATATATTCCCAAAAGTTTTTGATCATAGCCAAAACTCTAATTTCATGAAGCTGTATGAGGCTGTAATTATCTATGTTGTGCTCAGCAGGCCTCGGGCCATGACCAGCATTAACTACGAGCTGAACACTTCTGTCTGTCTCCTGTGAGGGTACTTCCCCAAGACCACTATGACTGGCATCAGCTTCCAAAATGAAAGGACAGAAAAAATCAGCATGAGTCCTTGCCATATTTGCATCCTGGAAAAAGTTGTGTTGAACAAAGAAAAGTACTGTTGAAAAAAAGCTCTGCTCCAAAACAAACACTTGCCTTGGCAAGAATCACATCCTTCTGACAGTGGGTGATAGTGCTCATGGGAAACAGAGTATTTAACCCAGAGTGATTCTATCAGAAGTCTAACCAGGTTGAAGAAGTGACCTGGTCTTTATTTCAAATATAATGAACTAATTCAATCCTTTACCCAGCAACTCATAATTTGAAAAGGCTTTATGTATATTAGCATATTTTCTTTAAAATACAACCAAGCTAACAGTTAAAAACTCTTGATTATTAGTTCATGACTCCAAATGATAAGGACAGCATCAAACTTTTGGAATCAGGAAAAAGTGTCCCACAGTTTGATTTTATTATCCATCAAACATGCAGAACATTTCACCGTGATTAATTCTAATCAGTTAGTTTGAGCTGTAATCAGTTCCAGCTCAAGGCTCCAACTTTCTATGCCAGTGATTGTTTCACCAGATCCAAGAAACTTACTGAATAAATTAAAGCAACCATGAACAATCGCATCCGTCTTCATACCACTGAAAATAACAAAGCAGGTCTCACTCTATGAATAATTAATGTCGGAGGGTAAAATAATGATTATAATCCATTATTTCTTATCTAATCAGATAGCCATTCTCTTTTTTTGGACTTAGAAAATGAAGATATAATTATGGCGTCAAATTCTTCGGGGTTAAATTGGGTTGCTTAAGAAGAAAATCCTGCTATAGGATGAGATATGAAGGAAGATTTCTGTAATCTGGTTGTAATTAACACTGTAAAATATGAAGGTTGAGTGAAGAGCTTTAAAAGTTGGAGATATACCTGAAGTGAACTTGTGTTTTTTGATGAAGGTCGTGGGAGAGTGGCGTTTCAGTCTGATCCACTGTGACATCCTGCTCACCCTTGACGTCATGATGTGCACCGCCAGCATCCTCAACCTGTGTGCCATCAGCATCGACAGGTGAATTATTCCTTTGACTTAACTCTTTTCCTCTCCCCATAGTGCTTCTGTTTTATCAGACTTCAAACTCACCCTCTTCATCTTTCTCCCATTTCTGAAATTTTATCTCTGCCTCATCATTTTCTCCTTAGTGTGTTCTTTTTTAAGATAAAGCCAACAGCAAATCAATACATGACATCTTTAATGTTTTATTTCAATCTTACATCAGTCTTGATTAATGCAATGTCTGAACAAAGAGCTGCTGTAAAAAGAATGCACACATCCAGTGAAAATTTCAAAGACTCATCCATCAACCAGCGGGACAGAGGCTCCACGTGCTGAAGTCATCCATTTTACCTCCAGCAGGTGATGACGTGCGTCTTTCACGTTAACCTCTGCAGTCGTCACAGTTTGTTCTTTATGGATGAAGGGGTCTCGGATTTGTTGTTCAACCTGTCGTCCTCTTAATGGGTGTGAAAGGAGGTGACCGGACTCCCGATGTGCAGAGTGCCTGCAGCTTTATCCTAATAACTCAGACTAAGTGACACATTGAGGCCGTAGAAGCTTAGTGGTGTGTAATTTGATGCGGTGCCTCGTAAGGATAAAGTTGCCTTTAATTGCTTTGTCCAAGTGGTAGAGGATATAAGAAAGCTGTCTGGGCTTCATGCCCGAGTTGTTTTAAAATGAAGTTGCAACTGCAAGGTTAAAGTGCTGGCAACTTTAATTTGGGGTGTTTAATCCTCATCAGATTAGAAGTTTAGGAGGCATAGTGCTTCTCAGACAGACCTCAAATGGTAGAAAGTAATTAGATAAAGCAGCGTAATCCTTGATAAGCTTATCATTTTCAGTGTCTTTTGTGTAATTATGGCCAAATTTAAGCCATGATAAGAGGAAGGATGTACAAATTAGTGTTTTCTTGTGAGTTTCTTGCCAAGACAGCAGCTTCTAAAACCACTTTGAAGCTCCTGAGGAAACTTTCAGTTGTGCTAAACTTGGTGCCCCCTGCAGACAAAGCAAGTCATAGTCTGTTTTTGTGTAGATAATTAAAGGTCCCATATTCTGCTCCTTTTCAGCAGTTTAATATGGATCACTGATGTCTTCATGAAATGGTAGTAACATGTTTTGGTCCAAAAAGCCAATAAATCAAGCACAGCAGCATTGTTTCCAGGCTCTCATAGCTCCTCTGTTCAGAACTGTCTGATTTAGTGGGCGTGACCTTCATATGCAAATAAGTCACCGCTGACACTGCCCCACTCTTCAATGTCACTGAGAGCGGCGCCACGAGCTCTGAGTGCACAATGTTTAGAAAACAGCTAAGCTCGTTTACCGTAACATTACAGGCTATAACAACAGGCTAACCGCAGCTAAAGTTAGCATCCTGAAGCTAACAGAGAGACAGGGGGAACACTGAGGAAAAGCTCTTACTTCTGCTCCACAGCACACAGCATTTAAAACACTCACATTTCCAGGGTCCGAGGTTTGTTGGCGGATGGTTGGTAATGCGCCTGGATTCAGGACCAGTCTATTCGCTAGCCCTCTGTTGTACTGTCCAAAGTTGGAAAAGCAGTTGGCTGTGAAGTGACTAGCACACACATGCACAGTTTTACTGAGTGTAGCTGGAACATTTCCTTGATAAATGAACTATAGTCTTATATACTTAGTCTTGTCTTCTTCCAAGATGGGAAGCTTGTGTATGGAACTATGTGGCTGTTTACAGCCAAAAACAAAGCAATGATGGCTCTTCAACTTTGGCAGTCTCCTCCCTGCTACTGGGGAGGGGAGTGGGCGGGAGGGGGTTCGGGGGTATCTGCTCCGGTGGACCAATCAGCTCAGACTTGCTCCTGATTGGTCAAAAAAGGGAATCGCTGACGTTGGCAAATCCTGAAAATCCAAACAGTTTGTTTTAGGTCAGGATTTTACATTCACAAGCACTACTAAGTACAGGTTTTGTCATTAAATATCACATTTTGTGGGCTGGGAGGAAAGCCAAAGACCCACAAATTTCACCAAAAGACTTAATAAAGTGAGTTTTGCATAATATGGTACCTTTAAAATCAGGTGCAGAGGCTGAACAGCAAGGAGGGAAACAAGGGTTTATTCAGGAGATGAAGACTAGAAAAATCATCTTAAATAATTGTTACATTTTTATTTTGTGTCAAGTGCACAAACCAAACGCGAGTCAATTTAGTAACGTCTCACTAAACTATATTTGGACTGTGCATAGGCTACTTGTTTAAAACTAGGCAGAAAATCAACAGCTCTGACATTTTGAAATGAATGAATTCATCATGATGTGTAAATAAGAGGGTTTGAAAAACATATTGGAGGAAGTCATTAAATGACGCAGAGAAGGTGAATTGGTGTGGAAAAAATTGATCAGAATGCAGGATAAGAAACATTTTAGGTTATGAAGGTTGTTTGTTGTCAAAATAATCATCATAGAAAACAAACCTGGAAAATACAGATCCTGCCATTTAAACATCCAACATATTTTTCCCAGTTCACCCCCTAATGGAGAACATTTTCCTAGAGAAGAAGCAGAGTTTGCTGATGTTTACGCAGCACGTGACGCTGCAGAAAACTGACCACTTATCATCTGGTGTGAAGAGACAGTAAAGGGAAAGGTGAGGTTTGAGTTCACAAGTCTGTATTGACGGCACAAGAAGTTTAGCAGCACTTAGTGACTAATTTTTTACAGAAATCACTGGAAGAAATGGCTCTCGGTCATTTTCGCAAAATCAAATGTGATCCTCTGTGAAAATAATTTTGGACACTCCTGCTGTAAAATGTATAAGGTTAAAGGCTTGAAAATCAGGAGTGCATAGACAGAGCTTGAGCAAGGAGATGTCTGATAAAGCAGTAAAAACACTTCAGTGTGGCTGGATAAAGTGAAATAATGTCAGTAGAGGCCAAAACAAAAGTTAGAAAAAGCTGTTTATCTCATTTTTCACACTCCACCTCCTCTTGTCTTACGCAAATGGAGGACCTGGGAGGTAGAGCCCAGTCTTTGCCCAAACGGGCTCTGGCTCTGCCTTCCCCATCCTCTTTTAGCTCTTTTGAACATCTCTCATCACTCTTCTCCTGTTTTTTGTTTTGTGGATGTGGTATGATATGAGAGATATCACTAAAAAATAAAACAAGAAGGGGGAAAAGGACAAGACTGAACTGAAAAGTGTGAACTTAGCTTAACTGATGAGACATGAAAATATTATTGCCAAGTTTTTATACAGCCAACCACAACAACAACAACAACAACAACAGGATAGTCATTAAACCTTTTCTGTTCTTCAGGATTTGCATATTGAAATGTTTGCATGTTGTAGCAAACAACAGGAATATGAAATTCTTAAAAGCTGAGTTTCACCTGTAGGGTCTTAATAATAGCAGCAGCCTGGAGGAGACTGCTCACTCCAGCATTCATAATACAGACATCTTATTAGTTATGACAAGTGTGTCTTTGATTTGTTTGAGAGGGAACTCAAAGTCTGCTTGTTCTGTGGATCAATGGCCTGAGTGTGTTTTAAAATATCTGTAAGCATGACAACAAGCGCCTGAAGATTCATCAACATGTGAAGTACACACAGATATCTGTTAAGACACAGACACTAGACGTGTGTGTTTAAGTGTGGGTGTGTGAGGCCTGCTAACATTTGCTCCATGTGCTCTGCTCATACTCTTCAGATACACAGCAGTGGCCATGCCGATGCTCTACAACACCAGGTACAGCTCCAGGAGGAGGGTGGCAGTGATGATCGCTGTGGTGTGGTTCCTCTCGTTTGCCATCTCCTGCCCTTTACTGTTTGGACTCAACAACACTGGTAACGGCTGATTGCATCTGAAATTTACTGTTGGAGAATGATTTTTTTTATTTTTGCATCTGTTATGAACACAGAAGTCCAAAATGTAAAGACGACCAAACCATAAACTGTATAAAACATGGATGTAGTCTCCCCGATGTCACCCGTCTGTTTCTGAAACAGAAAATGAAGCACATCGGCTATAGTGGCCATATTAGTAGTGGCAGGAGCTTCGCGTACAGCTATAGGGCGCCTGTCCGTCACGTGACCCTGAGCTGTGCCTCTGATTGGGTGAGTTTGCGATCTTAATATCCTCTAAAAGGGAGAGTTAGAAAAAAAACTCACCCCCCATACAGTGGGTGCTGTATGGGGGTTTTTTGAACCAGGCTGTAAACGGGTTAATTTCTGCTTTGAAAAGTGCTTTTTTTGGCTTGGTGTGCATGTAACTTCCTGTACTTCCGGAGCCAGCCTCAAGCTGACACTCGAGAAACAGCAGATTTTTGCACTTCCGCACTGTCTCATATTCCCAGACCGGAGGTTGCTGCTTGGACCAAACCCACAGAATCTATTGCATTGCTAGATCCAAGTTTCGATCTGTTGCTGTCTTAGATGGGCCACACACTAGATGGCTTTAAGGAAGATTAAAGGCTAGATTTTCTTTGTGCTGCAATGACAGGATATGACCTTATTCTGGGCTCATTATAATTAGGAATGTCCAAATCTGATACACTGATCACTATTGGCACCCGATATGGCTATTTTTGGAGGATTGGAAAGCATCAAATTTTGGACAATCCAGTTTTCACGTGTTTTCAGCACCATCACGCTTTACAGCTGCTGTACATCAAACCACATTGCAAACATGTCCCCAATCAGGCAACGTTTTTCTTATCTTCTATTGTCCTGTTTTGGTGTTGCTGTGTGAATTGTAGCCTCAGTTTCCTGTTCTTAGCTGACAGGAGGGTCACCTGGTGTGGTCTTCTGCTGCTGTAGCCCATCTGCCTCAAGGTTGGACGTGTTGTGTGTTCAGAGATGCTCTTCTGCAGACCTCAGTTGTAACCAGTGGTTATTTGAGTTACTGTTGCCTTTTTATTAGCTCCAACCAGTCTGTCCATTCTCCTCTGACCTCTGGCATCAACAAGGCATTTTGGCCCACAGAACTGCCACTCACTGGATATTTTGTGTTTTGGGACCATTCTCTGTAAACCCTAGAGATGGTTGTGCGTTAAAATCTCAGTAGATCAGCAGTATCTTAAATTCTCATACCAGCCCATCTGGCACTAACAACCATGCCACGTTTAAAGTCACTTAAATCACCTTTCTTGACCATGTCTACATGCCTAAATGCATTGAGTTGCTGCCATGTGATTGGCTGATTAGGAATTTGCGTTAACGAAAATTTTGACAGGTGTGCCTAATAAAATAGCCAGTGAGTGTATGTTGACTATAACACCTATCCTAACCTGGCAACTAACCCACAAGGCATTGTATCATTGAGCAGGTGCATTTGAAAAGTTAACATAACAGTCTTACACAGGTGAAAATAGCTCCTTCTAAAGTAAATCACCAAGGAAAATTGTCTGTTTAGTCCTGCTTGGACTGAAACTATTTATCTTACCACCAAGTCCAAAAATCAAACCAATGTGTTTGCCCTTTCTGGAGCTATGTTATGAGGGGGCGGCTAAAATTCAGACTTTGACTGCGTCTTACAACCAGAGCTTTACTACAATAGAGTAGACTTGCATAGCTCAGGAGAGGGCCACAGCCACTTAACTTTGCTGCTAAAAATGTGTGGCCCAGCTCATGTCCTTAGTCTGAAAATCCAGCCCAACTAGATTTGATTTCTCTGGTCTAAACTGTTCTTATGTGTCATTTCTCCTACAATTTTGAAATGGACCAAAATCTGAAAGTATTCAGTGTGTGTCTGGCCTTGGTTTTAGAGGGCTTTGGAGGATTTTGTGTCTCATGAGGGAGGTTTTAGGAGTCTTCTTTCCGCTGTATTTAAAAGCTTTGTAACAGGTGCATCCGCTGCTCTAGAGCCCATTTGGGACAATAACCTCGTTATGGCTCGAGGATTTTATTTAATGTGCTGCTGCTTGGTCATAAATGTGTCCATGTGGGCTGTTTTACACTTATGGAGGTTAGGCACAAGAAGTCTTGTTTTTAGTTAATACTGTTTTTTGGAAAATTTGGATTTTGCTAGTTTACACCACAGCTGCTCTTTTTTATTTTTATGTTGCAGTGTTTTGGTTCCATCTTCTCTCAGGTGTTCACTCCCAGAGCTAAATGTAGACTTTCTAATTCAAACACAGCCACTGAAAATTCCAGGACCATCTGTCCCTGCGTTCAGTTTCAATCTTTAATGAGAAGGTAAACAAATTCAGAACATCTGCTCAGTCAACAAACCTCAGCATGCTGCAAACAGGCTCGCATTAAACCTGGGGATCTACCCACACAGACGCACAGACCGCTGGGTGACATATTTCCATATGTTCTAATCGGGAGGACGACAGGTGACGTCTGCACTGCAAACAAGTGGGCACACATAATCCTCCACTGGGTTGTTGTCTCACAAAAGGAGCAGGGGAGGAGATGCTCGGCGGCTAACCTCTGACTTAATGAAGCTGTGAAGGGGGACTTCAGCTTTAATGTGCTCATATCCAACTGAAGGGCAGACACTTGAGAAAGAGTGTGAGACAGAAAGTAATGTTCGAGTTGACATCCTGCTGCTGTGACCAAACAGGAACACACAGAGGAATATCTCACTCACATAAGGACCAGACTGCTCAGAAATTGCATGATAATGATGGGGGAAAAAAACATGTTACGTAGATTCCTCTCGGCCTCTGTAATACTGTTTTTACCCGGGTGCTCAAATGGCTGTGCGATAAAAGTTACCTACTTCCTACATTTAAAAAAAGAGAGAGGAAAAGAAATTTCATTTCTTTCAGGCAGCAGATTTGTTATCCACTTGTTGTGTTATTATCTTTTATTCAGAATACTAAAATTTAGCAACAAGAAACTAAGAGATGTTCTCAGTAGAGAAGAAACAGTTCACAAAAACCATGGTTCGGCTCTTATCACGGTTTAATGGTTACGGTTTGCGACTCAGTTCAGTGCACATTGTTGTTGTTTTAATACCCCAGATCACCGTAATAATCCACTTTTCACAGATTATTTGTAATCAATTATGCCATGTATAGTAAAGAAAAACCTGAAACAATGAGGCTATTTCCCATTTAGACATCATTACAGCTGAGTGAAGCATTGCTAGTTAAAACATGCCAACTTCTCAGTAAAGAAAGTCGCTAATGGCTGTTCCAGAAGTCACTAAAAGCCACTAAATGACGCTGCTGTCTAATTTGCAGAATAATCTATTCATATGTAATTGTCATGGACTCTGTAGGAGAGAGAAACTAGAAAAGCACTCAGAGAGCGCAGACCTCCACCAAGCATATTATGATTGTCACACAACACTTAAGTCCTACTTTAATGTTATACTCCCATTCAGCAGACTGTCTGCTCCAATTTGGTGTTAGTTGCAGGTTGGTACAATAATTATTTACCTGACAGAGTTGAAAATTATGATGACCCAGTACATATTTTATATTCCAGATCTTAGTATCCAGAATATTGCCAGGATCTGGATCGTACTTTTACATCTGTCAGAAATTATGGTGACCTTGTCTTGTATTGTTTTGCAAAGCAATCTGACCATTTATCATGGAGTTATATACACATATGGTGAAAACAGCCCTATCTCACAATGATAAAGAATCCTTTAAAAAACATAACCTTCTAGGTGAAGGTAAATATCAACCCTCCTCCTTAATCAGGGCTGGGGACCAGCAGAAGTGTCCATAATGAGACACACACTTGCGTAATACATTTGGATGCAGTTGTCTGCTTTGGAGCAGCAGGAGGAGACCGCTGTGAGTGAGGAGGACTGTCTGTCTGTGTTTTGATTAGGGGAGGGACTCACACACGCTGACCATTGAAGAGATCAAAGCTTGAACCTCAGATTTTCCAAACTCCAGAGAAGTCGCAAGAATTGTTGCCTTTATAAAAACTCACCAGAGGGGTCTTCAAAGTCATGAAATGTTGTGACAAAGTCTCTAAGTTGGCAACACTCAGTCACGGTTTTATCCTCCACTTTCTTCTTGCCATTATCAGAGCTCACACCGAGTAGCACGCTTCCCCACAAAGTGTTCCTGTACTCCTTCGCCTCAAGATGCACATGCTTGTGATTGGAGCAACATACTCACTTCAAACTGAGTAGTGAAATACCAAAACAAAAAAAAAACGTATATTTTTTCTGCGCTAACCAATATAGACTTTTGGTAATAAAGCTAATATAATCATCATGGGGAGGTTTTCCATCTCCAGAAATGAACCAAATATAAAAAATATATATGAAACTCTGTCTAAAAGTTTTCTTACAGTATTGATCTTTGCATTATTCTTTTTTTTTCTGCTTTAGCCAGCCGTGAAGGCACCACGTGCAGCTTTGCTGATCCGGCATTTGTGGTGTACTCATCTGTGGCCTCCTTCTACGTCCCCTTCATCGTGACTTTGCTCGTGTACGCGCAAATCTGCTTGGTGCTGCGCAAACGGGGCAGACGCACCGCACCTCCTCGCAGACACGGCCTTCATTCACAGAGCGCTGCTGAGATCGGGGAAGGTCACAGACACAGAAAGGTAGAGTCAGTCATTTTTAATCCACACTTGATCCAAAAATCAAAAAGTTTTCCACCAGTTATCATTCTGTCAGTTTGTTCAGCTCTCCCTGAAGCTGTGTAATGTTCATAAGGAGTGACGTGTTTACATTTATTCTGAAAGAGACGATTTTTCCTGATACCAACCACTTAGAAAATACAGCACCAGTGCTTTTCCCAAGAATAAAATTCCTGTTGTTGATCTGTGACGTCCTTTCCTCTCAGAACAAGTGCACACAACCAGAGGACGTGAAGCTGTGCACCCTGATCCTGAGGCCTGCCACTGCCGGCCCACAGCGCAAGAAAGTGGTAATTGTTGGACTTTCTACATTTCTTTCTATTCACACTCACTCTCTAATATTGAGTTTAATAATCTGCTTCCTCTAAGATGAGCTTGATAAGCTTCAGTCTCTTATTTGTGCCTTTTTGAATCTTCATTATCAAGTATTACAGGGTTCCCGTCCTTAAAAAGTCTTGAACGGCAATGAATTCATGAATTCATGAGGCTACACTACTCCGGGTATTTGGGAAACTACATATATTTGTATATGTGGCTGTCGTCCACTTAAAAACGCAGCTTTACGTCACTGCAAACAATGTTTTCAGAAAACTCAGGCCAAAGTGCAGATTTTGGAAAACCCAGAGTGGACGCTGGGAAACAGAGGTTTCAGATCTCAAACCTCACAGCTGAATGATGGGGGCTCATTCTGATTGGCTGGTACAGGTTTTACGTCTGGAAAACACTGCCCATTATGGGCATGCCTCGAGCCACTGATGTGACCGCTGTGCATGGGCGAAAGAATTTTTGAAAATGAGTGAGGGGGGATGTTGGTTTACGTGTCAGTTGGTTTACCCAGTGACGTGTCGACATGGCCTTAGATGGGCTTAAAATGTCTCAAATTAATCTTTAAAAGTCTTAAAAAATGGCAACACGTGTTGGTATATTTGTAAATAGTCCAAAATCTCAAAATAAATGCTAACATTTTTTTTAAGTAATTACCAAGTGACTCTTGTGGTAACATCATGTAATCATGATAGTTGAACCAAAAAACTTTGATGTGGTTGCTGCTGGGACTCTATTAACTAACCTTAACCCTATGTAATTGATGTGGGCAGTTTTCCAAACCGCCTACTACACTAGCAGTGCCTACTATTTTGGCTGAAATTCAGTATCTAGTAGTTAGTATGCCAAAACTTGCAAAATCTGCAGTATGCCAAAAATCCCCAACTGACCAGTCTTCCTGGCATACTGTTTCCCACAATGCACAGCGCTGACGCTGTTTGTCAATGCAGGTGGCAAGTGGCAGGTTTCGGTGAATTACCACCATCTAGTAAAAGGAGTCAGCACTACAACTACAACACAACAACACTAAGGTTAGAAGATAGAAGTGAAGCGATGAGAAAGAAACACCTGTAAATCTTGTCACTTTTAGAGGAATTTACTTCTACAAATTCATTAAAGCCCATATCTAAGACTAATTACCGTTTTTATAACCGTAGGTGGATTATATGGAAGTAAATTTTTCATCAGGTGTAAAAATAAAAACCCAGATTTACTTTCAGCCTGCGATATCAATTTTGATGTAAGATTAAAAATCAAGAATGATGAGTCTGCTATGATATGATTGACAAAATAACTAAATGCCGAGATCTGCCCATAGCTTGTTTTGTATATTTATATTAAAGGCAAAAAAACAAACATCATCTGTAGCTCCGCCTCCTGAGACTGGAAATATCAAGGAGCTTTATTGTCATTTCATAAGAGTAGTGAAACAAGAGCAGTATACTACAATACAGACCCAACAGAACCATCATACTACATACTACATGCAAAAGCAGTGGGTAGTATGTAGTGCCTACTACATACTACATTCACATGTAGTATGTAGTAGGCGGATTGGAAAACAGCTGTGGTGTTTTTTCCATTTGTGTTTATTGTGAATTTGGTCTTGAATTTTATTTCAAATGTCATTAAAAGTCCTAGAAAGTCTTAAATATAACTTGCCTTAAGCTGTAGGAACCCTGTATCAACACCTTTATTTGTCCCGCCATCCTTCCTCTCCCTCCTGTGTCAGACTCTGGTAAAGGAAGCCGTGGTTCATCCTCTCGATGTGGAGCCCGGTCAGTTCCTGCCACATACCGAGCAAAGCCTGGCTCCTCCTCCTCCTCCTCCTGCTCCCCAAACCTCCTCCTGCCCAGGGCGGGCCAGGATCTCCTTGGCCATCTCTGTTGGACCTGCACCGGTTCACCCCTCCACGGTTACTCGATCTGCCCTGATGCCTCGCCCTCCTACCCTTGAGGGTGGCATGAGGGGCCAGGAGGGGTGGAGGGAGCGCAGCGTGGGCAGAGACAGGTGGGGGATCACCAAGGAGAGGGTGAGAGGGAGGCTGTCACAGCAGAAGGAGAGGAAGGCGACACAGATGCTCGCCATTGTTCTCGGTGAGTAAAAGGACATGCAGACAGAGAGGTAAACAGACACTTTGGCATAAAGCTGCCTCAGTCTACTCTTGAGAACAAACTTTTCTACATGAATATGTGAGGAGTGCCGATGGAAAGAGCACATTTTTTTAATAACTTCAGGTTTTATCAAGAATATAAATTGACTATTAAACAAACTGATCAATACTTGTGCTCCCATAGGGCCTGGAAATGGAAAAACCAGACCACAAATAAGGAGAAATATCACAAAGTTCTCCATTTCAACAGATGAGACAGGGGTCAAACTCAAAGATTTGAATGTGTGTCACTTTTTTCTCTCTCACATGGTGTCTGCTATTGGGCTCTTTTTTATTATGCTAATTTAAACCAAAGTGCTCATTTTTCTGTCAAGTTTACTTAAAATAAAAGGGGATGTGACATTATGATTGACGGCACCACCAAAAAGATCGCTTCTGTGCACAGAATGTGTCAGTGCCAAAGGCAGTATTTGATTTTAGATCCTATTATGTGGGAACATAAAGGAGCAATGTCCGTAATTATACACTGTCTGTGATGTAGCACAAGATCAGCAGGAAGATTAAAAGCTCTCAGTCCTCAGGGGAAACACAAAGTGAAGGTTCCTGACAGGAGGTTTAAGTGTTTTGTTGTACATGTGGAGAAAACTCGAAGCTGTTCTTGTTTCAGCAGAAGAAACTATTATATCCTGACATCAACAGCACTTTTTGTTTTGATCATTTATGTTTTGATTTTTGCCACCTCATCTGTTCTCTGACTTGACACAGCCACTGTGACACAGCTGTTGATTGATGAAGCACTCTATCCATTCATCATTTATCCATGTCTAGTTTCAGCACTTTCTCAATTCTGTTTGAATTACAGAGACAGGGAGTGATAAGAGATCTCAGCACAATTTCTGGCACACACTGGTGGTACACAGACGTGTATTCACTCATACTCTAATTCAGATGTTTCTAGATTTATTAGCCCCCACAGAACCCGCTCTGACCTTTCATTCTGCTGAAGCTGGATGTCCCAACAATATTTTTCCTAGCATCCAAAAAGATGTAACTTTAGGAAGTTATCCACTTTTTTGGAATACCTTTCCCACAGTTTATCCTGCTCTTTATTCAGCCATTTAAAGTAGATTTTCTCGCCTTAAACTATTTTTTTTAACGGTTTCATTTCAGTCACAGTTTGAATTAATCTTCAATTCTACTATAAAGCTTCTGTAAGGAGATTTTAACTGTTTATGCAACAAAGTGAAACTGGTATCAAAGGCTTTTTAAGACCAAATAAAGTACAAAAAAAACTATCGACAAGAAGGGTATCTATTTCTGACCAGCTGGTTTTAACCTCAGGCAGGAAAGACTGCTTTGTCCACAAGGGGGCGCTAAAATCAACACACAACTGGGACAGTTACAAATAAGGGTTGATATCAAAAAATTTAACATGACATTTTAACATTTTTTACCAGTTAAACAATCCGTCCCATTTAATTATCAAATGGTGGAAACAAAAAAGTATGACATGCATTAAATAATCTAACTTCCTAGAAGATATTGTTAACACTCAACCATCACTGACATCAGTGTCATGCACAATCCAGTCAGTACGGGACAGCACATCTCCAGGCAAACAGGGATACTTACGGATTAATTCAAACTTCTGAAGCTTGGACTCAGACAAGTGAGACAGGATTTTATCTAAATTGTTGAGAGATTCTGAATTTTTAACCAGCCATACAACAGACTGTCATCAGGCTCAGGAATCCCGTCCCGGTCTGTATCCATGGACACAGAGCTGACTGTCAGCACAGGACGCACAGACTCAGAACCACCACCACCTACGACAGGCTCAGACTCACGCTTGTAATAAGGTTTCAGAAAGTTTACATAATATAATTTTTAGGACTTCTTATGCCCTGGTGTTGAAATTACACAGTTAAGATCTGACAATTTTCAACAACTGGAAAACTTTGCCTCAAATGGTGATCCCACTACAGGCATGGGAGCCAAAACCTGGTCTCCTGGACTTAACTCCTGGCGTACAGTGCAAAGGTCATTACGTTTTTTCATTTTAGTTTGAGCCATGTGTACTGATGAAATAAGTTATTTTTTATTAAATTTGTTTTTTTAATGAGATATCATCTTGAAGTATGTTTATAGTATTTAATTTCTAAACTTGGTATTATGGGTTTTTGTTGTGCTGAGCAAGTCAGTATGCCGTCGACATCAATGGTTTTCTTTATTTTTGGGTCAGTTGGTTAAAAGTCACTTAAATTTCATTTTTCCAATAAGTAGACTGCCAAAAATCATATTCATAAGTATGTTTTTGCGCAATATCAGATTTTTATGAGAAACATTGGTTTTATCAATTAATATGTATTAGCTACACCAACTGATAATGTACTTTACCCTATTACATTCAGCATACTCTGTCAAACATTAATCTGTAAGTCGGGCTAACATTTGAATTTTTTTTTGTCTTTAAATTCATGTTCCAACTGGTGCTCTTACCAAAAAATGTTCAATCCTTAATTCTTCCATTAAACCAAAATGCTACATTTGGCTATCACTTATCACTCACTTTGAACCATCACTTTGTCACTTTTAACTAGGGGTGCGCCGATCACAATTTTCTGGCCAATCACCAATCTTTAAAAGGCATGACCTGCCAATACCAATTTTTTTTTTTTTTTTTATATAACTGACAGCATATTCCTTCAATGTTCCAATCTTATTTTATTGAAAATCATTGAACAATACCTGTGAAAAACTAAAATCTTGTGTTTTAACGCAAATAACCAATAAAGTGACCTGAGTTTTAGGTCCCAGAGCAAAAAGCAACAATGGCTGGCTGTCAACTGTCCCTGGAGGTATATAAGATCAGTTTTATATGTTAAGACTGATCACCAATCACCGATCCCCCAAAATTAAGTAAATTGGCACCAATCAATCGGCTGGCCTACTTTTAACCAATTATTTCAACATGTAATATTATTGATTCATTGATTCTCTTTACTTCACTGACCTACTTCCTGTCAATGTCTCAAAGGCGTGTTCATTATCTGCTGGCTGCCTTTCTTCCTGACCCACGTGCTGAAGGCCCACTGCAGGAGCTGCTGTATCTCCCCCTCACTGTACAGCGCCGTCACCTGGCTGGGATACCTCAACAGCGCCGTCAACCCCGTCATCTACACCACGTTCAACATCGAGTTTCGCAAAGCCTTCATCAAAATCCTGCACTGCTGAGAGACACTTCAAGCGTGTGGGAGTGGAGTGGCTAAAAATTCAGGGTCAGGGGCGAGAGGGTGGAGATGGCGAGTCAGGGGATGACAGTCGATTGGGCGGCTGATTTCGCAAATGATATGGACATTGAGAAAACCGAAGACAAAAATATGTATCAAGAGGATTAAAAAACAACTATAATATCAACAAAAGAGTTTCAAACATTAAGTACAGCAGCAGAACTCTCTTACAAGCAAGAAATGCTTATGAGAGAAAAATAAAGACACTGTCGTATGAAAACAGTCTGGAAAGAGAACATTTGAGGTCTGAATCTCTCTACAGCTGAAAAACTGATTTGACTGATTTTCCAGTGATTGATTTTTGTCAGAATCGTCGTTGCTGTCTCTCTTGTTAATCACAACAAAGTGCATCCTGTTATGTGTTCCCATGAGCTTGTCAATCTTGCCTTTGGAGGCAAGAAGAACAAATATAAAAACCTTGGTGTTAGAACCAAATTTGATTGTGTTTTCATGCCAAAGGGTAGACGCTTTGGAAAACCACTGAAGTTACATCAAGGTCGAATTGTTGCTGTGGTGATAAAGAGCCGAGACAAAAACAGAATCTGTCAATTTTATGTGAACATTTCCAGATTTGACTTCGTCACATAAATGTTGGAGCAGTTCATTGTAATATTTTGGTAAAGAAGAGGGATCAAAGGTTATGTGTGACCATTGTAAATTAAGACTACCATTACAATATTTATTTCATGGTTCATAATTAATCTGAATTAAACTGAATAAAAGAAAACTTCTAAAGATATGTGTGTTTTAATAAAAATCAAATGAGAAAGGGAAATGTAACTGAATCATCGTGAGTGATTCAATGATTGAGTATTCATCAAAGACCCGAGGTCGTTAAAGGTCCTCAAGAAGAAGAGAGAGTATAAAAGATATTTGGTTAAAAATAAGGTTTCCAAACAAGACTTTTTCTTCTCACAAAGGGTTTTAAATCAACTTTATTCTATTCAAATCCTTCAGCCTTCACAACAGTATTGTGCATATCTCATTACTGAATTTCCAACATGCCTGGTTCTATTACCAAGGTTAGCACGAGCGTCTGTGTGTGTGTATATGTGTGTGTGTGTGTTTTAAATTTTGGTGAATTAGGAAATAAATATGAAACTCTGAATTTGTTATTTAAAAAGAAAATCTTTGGCATCAAGGCCCCTGAAGTATTCATTGACATTTTTGTCTGACTTAAAGGTCCCATATTATGCAAAAATCACTTTATTAAGTCCTTTAGTGAAATTTGTGGGTCTTTGGCTTTCCTCCCAGCCCACAAAATGTGATATTTAATGACAAAACCTGTATTAAGTAGTGCTTGGGAATGTAAAATCCTGACCTGAAACAAGCTGTTTGGATTTTGGGGGTTTGCCGACGTCAACGAGTCCCTTTTTTGACCAATCAGGAGCAAGCCTGACCTGATTGGTCCACCGAAGCAGATACCCCCAAACCCCCTCCCCGTTCGGGGGTATCTGTAAACAGTCACTTAGTTCCATGCACAAGCTTCCCATCTCGTAAGAAGACAAGACTAAATGGGTAGAGTTCATTTATCAAGGAAATGTGCCAGCTACACTGGCACATTTCTGTGCATGTGTGTGCTAGTCACTTCACGGCCGACTGCTTTTCCAACTTTGGACAGTACAACAGAGGTCTAGAGAATAGACTGGTCCTGAATCCAGGCGCATACCAACCATCCACCAACAAACCTTGGACCCTGGAAATGTGAGTATTTTAAATGCTGTGTGGTGTGGAGCAGATGTAAGAGCTTTTCCTCAGTGTCCCCCCTGTCTCTGTGTTAGCTTCAGGATGCTAACTTTCGCTGCGGTTAGCCTGTTGTTTTAGCCTGTAATGTTAGGGTAAACGGGCTTTGCTGTTTTCTAAACATTGTGCACTCGAAGCTTGTGGCCCCGCTCTCAGTGATGTAGAAGAGCGGGGCGGTATCAGCGGTGGCTCATTTACATATGAAGGTCACGCCCACTAAATCAGAGCGTTCTGAACAGAGGGGCTATGAGAGCCTGGAAACAATGCTGCTGTGTTTGATTTATTGGCTTTTTGGAACAAAACATGTTATTACCATTTCATGAAGACATCAATGATCCATATTAAACTGCAGAAAAGGAGCATAATATGGGACCTTTAAAGCTCCTGTGAGGACTTTTCAACTGATCAGTAAACAGACTGAAAACAATGTGGTTGCCTCATTTTCTGTTGCAAATATTCTTGGTGTATAATACATTTAACCATTTTTTTTATAAAAGTCAAGATTTCAAGAAAGCTACTGTTGTGTGTATTTGACCAAATCAGCTGGGACTTTTTAGGGGCTCAAGATGGAAACAACTGAAAGTTCCTCACTGGAGCTTAAAAAGTTCTTTCTTAAAAATAAATAAATAAAATAACTTTTAAGGTCTTCAAAAAGTTGTTTTTGTTGCTTTAACTTAGAGTTTACTTAACTGAATTTTAAAGATTTCAAATTTCATTGTGAAACCAAGAAAACCAAGGAATAAGACATTTTTATGTTTGTTGTTTGTTGAGTCATAGTTTTGGGATTTTTTTTACCATAATGATAGTATGGCCGAAGAAAGACAGGAAATTCTCTCTCTCTAGAGAGAGAGAAGTTGTTGACATGCAGTTATAGGGTTGGGTATTGATATTGATAAGCTTTAATTAAAGTAAATGCTATTATCTATTTCACTCATCGATCTGATTCTTTATTGATTTTTTTCTCAATTCGTCCTGTAAATTTTCTGTGTACCAAAAGTAGGCTTTACAGGTTTTCTGTCAACATTTTATTGAGTGTATAAGTGAAAAAATATAGCATGGCACTCTTGGTGTTTAATGTGTGTAGACAAATATTTTCTTACCTTTTTTCCCTTTTTCTAGTGATGTGAAGCCCAGCTTTCCACTGTTTCAATCTGTCCTCCACTGTTTTGAAAATTCTCCTGCTGACTGAGGAGCATGATTAATGTATGGCACATCATGTGACATCTTAATGTAAAGAATTGACAAGGGTATTGTTGAGCATTAAAGCTAATTGTGTGGATGGATTGAACTATTTCTAATTGATTATTAACAGGAACTGGTAATCCATATCCATCCCTATGCAGCAATGAAGGATGGGATAGGCTCCAGCCTCCTGTAACCACAACACCACAACAAGACAGAGTGGTGTCACAAAATTTGATTCTTGAATCATTTCTAGAGTTTCAAGCCCTGATTGATAGAAAGCTGATCAGTGAAATGGTCCAACTTTGCTTTATTTCCTCTGAATGGAAGCTTCCTGAGTTTCATTTCAGTAAATCTTACTGATGCCCTTCTGCACTGAGATCAGAAAAAAATCCTATTTAGCTGCAAATGCTGCTCCCTTAGTCCGTCTCTCCCCTCCTGACTGATCCCTCAGAGAGGAGGAGCTGGCAGATGTGAGTATCTGAGGAGTTCACGTTGGCACAAGTCTGCCTGATGGAGTAAACAAGGACTCCGACACCAACACTGGAGCTAATGGAGCCTGTCCGCTTTATTCACTCAGTCAGTGTCATGTGAAGTGGAGGAGGCAGCGATTCCACACAGATGGTATGAAAGGAAGACAGTAAAACTCAGCTTTCAGCCCTCTACTGGTGTGGTGGTGTACTGCAATAACTGCAATTTTTTTTTCTCCACATGCCACTTGAAGGACATGGATATTCTACCTGGGTTGTCGATTGGGGAAACTTTGGGCCATAGGAGTCATGTAGCCCCCCGGGAACTTTTACTCAAAGTTCATGAACCTTCTGGTTGAAAAGCACCTGTTATGACCTTGGGCTGGAGCGATATGCTATTCTCGTGATTTGATTGTATAACGATTTTTTGAAGTGCCGAATTGACTTAAATTGCGGTTCTTTGATATTTACGATTTTTGCAAATTTTTAGTTTACTTTTTTTTTTACAGCATCAGACCATGTGAAAATGTTAAATGATGATAATGTCTACAGACTATATCAGGAGCCATATCTTCCCAGAAAATGCACACTACATGAGTCAGATAGAAACATTTCCCCCTCTGCTGGAGGAAAGCAGTACGTTTTTCCAATCCAATTTATAAACAAAGACTAAAATGAAGAATTTGAATTTGAAAAAAAAAATATTTTTTGACAAAGAATCACAATTTTGATTTTGTCAAACAATAAATCCCAATACATCAATTTTTTCTCCCACCCCTTCTTGTTAGCATTATGTTGTCACCAGTGGCGGCTGCTGGTCAGTCAAAGAGGGTAAGCTCATTTTTTTCCGGCCTACATCATATATTTGTTTATTCATTTAAACATAAATTCTAACCTCCGTTCCTTTTCAAGAAAATGATCTGTGACCCTGTCGTACCAACCAGGTGTTTTTTTCCAGGGATTTTACCAGTGTTCTCTCAACGGCCAGCAGAGCTAGACTGCTTAAACAGCCTTGGCCCATTGTGTTGCGGGTGTAAGACCTGAGCCGCTTTAAATGGAAGAAGCTCCTCTCTACACCTGCAGGCTGCAAGTGTGAGTGACAGGGGAGAAGCTCCGCTGCTGTAGCTGTAGCTGCTTATTGGTGAAAAGAGAGAGAGAGAATCTTAAAACACAACGCTCGTAGTTTTTAAGAAAGGTGAACTTGCTGGGGATCGATAGAGCCTCTGGATCTGTCCAGAACAACTGAATGTACAACTCAGAAGATGCTCCGGTGGAGGGTTATACTTCAAGATTGCTAACTGGCTCATTTCACTGTCAATCACAAAGGGATTCAGCCTCAGACAGATCATCCAATCATCATGCAGAAGCCCAGCGTCCAGGCCAGTCCACTGCCTCATAGACCCCCTGAGATGCTGAGCGTCCAATGGGCGGGACAAAGCCTAGCGTTCATCCAATGACCGTCCAGTTTCCACAGTGGAACAACCCACTCTACGCTTCCCCGCTGAAGTCAGAAGACGCTCAGCATCCAACTGTGTTAAAGCGCTGAGACGCTGTGGGGATGAATGAGAAGGAGGTCGAGCCAGTTACCTGTGATAGGTAGCTGATTCTGAACAAAAGATGAAGGAATTCTAGCGCATATTTCGTCAATGAAACATACACACAGCAGCACATATCACCACTTTTTTGGGGACATTTTAGGGGAAGCTGAGCTTCCCTTGCAGTCTTGGAGCAATCGCCACTGGTTGTCAAGATACTTTTACTTAGTATTTGTTCGTAATATGACATCTCACCCTCTGGTTTCTTATTTCTCAGCAGCTTTTTTGCTTTCTAGTTAAATGTTATTTTATTTTTTTCCTGTTTTAATAAATTTCACTTTGCTTGTCGGGTCCAGTAAAAAAAACCTGCTAACAATCACAGGTGAAGCCGTCATGTCTCCTCTGTGTTTGTCTGGCAGCAGTTGTAACCTAGATGATGCTGAGTAACACCTCATCTGTGGCTCCTTGATGCTGCCAGCACCTCACACTGTCTGAAGCAGTAATGTGATAGGATGAACAAAATACCCACAGGTAGAGTGGACACTAACAAACACATTCCCGTACACACACGCACGCCTCCTCAGATCCATATTAGGAGGCTGATTATTGGATACATATCTCCCATCAATGAGTAATTCAATACTTCTTCCCCAGTGTGTGTGTGTCCACCCAGGCGGCTATTATTCTCCTCAACTTTTGTGAGTGGAAGCAATTTAGTGTTGTGGTGTGCATTACCCTCTGTTGTTAAACTCTGACCCCAGCGCACAATTATCCCCATGCATATTTCAGAGACGCCCGATGACATGAGTGCACGTATCCGTTACTGACCTGGCTGTTGCAGCCTTACCTGTCCTGGCCAGAGCAGAAGGATTCAGCTGGAGAAGAAGGAAGATTTGACTGTAAGGAGAGGGAGAAACGTGATAAAATGATTAAAGGTTAACAGAGGAGGGCCGAATGAGCAAGACAAGAGGTGACAAACTGAGCTGAAGATGGAGGAGTAACAAAGGAGAAACCTTTGGATTGAAGATGCAGTGGAGCTGTCCTGTTACTGATGCAGAAGCTGTGATGTATTTGCAGCTGCTTTAATGAGAGAAGACACACTCGGATGGAAGATCTGATGCATACAAATGAGGCTGACATTCAGGTGAGAGCAAGTCAGGAGAAGCACATCAATGTGATTAGATACTAGCCAATCATGTTGGGCGATGGATATTGAATAAACACCGTCCCTGATCACTGATGTCCTTTCTGGTATTTATATTTACAATCAATAAAAGTTAATTAATTTCTAAACCTTCAAAAACATCCAGTGCCATTTATTTTCAACTTTCTTTTGATTTGATACATTTTTGAAGGTTATGCAATTCGGTTTTGGATTTTGATGATACAAATCTGCTCTTTAGAAAGTCCTCAGAGAAAATCTGCTTCATCAAACCAATGTTTTGTTCCTTGTTTTTTTTTTTTTTTTGACAGGACGCAACTGAAGTTTCAGGGTTTCCTCTTTTCTGCAGCCTTCCTCCTTTAAAGCATGCCCCAAATCCGTAAAATAAGTACATCCTGTCAATGAGATTCACCCTTACAATCATGAACCCTTATTTTAACAACACAGTGCAATCTGAGGCAGACACTCAGGATTTCTCAAGCATGGATCCACAGCCCCAAACAAGCAACAACAGTTTGGATGCTCAACAGCCGGTTGTTGCATCAATTTATCCATCCCTGGAGCTCTGGTCATCAACATCCTTTCAAAGCCCAACCAGCCATGAAGTAATGAGCGTCTCATCTCTGGTCCCCTCCACAGTCCTCACACTCGTACCCGATTATAAACCCACAGTCAAAGGAAACTTATACCCAGAGCTTCCGCCTTTCTCTGATGTGAAACCAGAGCCACAACTTCCAGGGACTTCATCTCCTCCCTCTGGGTCTCCAGAGGCCCAAGATCAAAACAGCCAGACCCCAACGCTTCCTTTGACTGATGCTCCTCCTGAAGTTCAGCAGAGGAAACCGTCAGATGGACGCCCGCTTGAGGAGGGATCAGTGGGTCTAATGTTACCCAAAGATTTCCCTGATGAAGAGCCGCCAGGTATGATGATTACTTAGAGAGTTGGTTCAGAGGGAGTTTCACAAACTTGTATTGACTTTTTGTTAAAATTTTGAAAATCTCAAAGGAATAGTTATTAGTTTTTAACATTATCACTGTGGCTTTTAAATATCCTGCACAGAGGAACCGTCAATTAAAAACATAGCATCAAAAGGATGGAAATCATCTTCAAACAGTTGGAAAGTTATAAACTTTTTACCTCCAAAGTCATTCACATCTTTCTGCTTATTAGCTTAGCTTAGCATAAAGACAGCAAGCATGGGAGAACAATCACTATGGCTTTTTTTAAAGAGAAGACCAGCTTTCACCACCCTTTTGAACTTTATGCTAAGCTAAGCTAAGAAGCAGTTGCCGTCGCCTCTAAAGGATGTAAGAACATTTTAAAAACAGTTATTTAAAAAAAAAAATATTTTCCTTTAACAACCTTAACTTAAATAGTTTACCCTGGAATTTAAATTCTTTTCATATAGTGGTTCAAATAGTATACATTTTGTTTCTACAGGTGCTACGTTGCAGCTTTTTAAGGTCAAATTTGTAGGGCTGGGACGATATTCTTTTCTACAGATTTGTTTCTTTTACAATTTTTAGCATGCCAATTTGATTTAAATTGCGGTTGTACAATATTTCTGATTTTTGTGATTTTTAGTTTGCTTTTCTAACACCCGACCATGTGAAAAAGGTGAGTGATGATGTCATGATGATGATGATGATGCCTACAAAACGAACAGAAACAAAACAAAAAGTCCCTATTTAAATAAAAGCGCAAAACAAAAAAAATCCCGATACCTTTGTGAATCTCCTCTTACCTCTACAACTGTGTATGGTGGCACATCGCGTTGACCCAAAAATGAAATAAAAAAAAAAGGTTCCTGTGCACATTGAAAATGTAGACAAAAGACAGACTTAAAGGTCCCATATTCTGCTCCTTTTCTGTAGTTTAATATGGATCATTGATGTCTTCATGAAATGGTAGTAACATGTTTTGGTCCAAAAAGCCAATAAATCAAGCACAGCAGCATTGTTTCCAGGCTCTCATAGCCCCTCTGTTCAGAACGCTCTGATTTAGTGGGCGTGACCTTCATATGTAAATGAGCCACCGCTGATACCGCCCCACTCTTTAGAAAACAGCGAAGCTCGTTTACCGTAACATTACAGGCTAAAACAACAGGCTAACCGCAGCTAAAGTTAGCATCCTGAAGCTAACACAGAAACAGGGGGGACACTGAGGAAAAGCTCTTACAACTGCTCCACAGCACACAGCATTTAAAATACTCACATTTCCAGGGTCCGAGGTTTGTTGGTGGATGGTTGGTATGCGCCTGGATTCAGGACCAGTCTATTCTCTAGCCCTCTGTTGTACTGTCCAAAGTTGGAAAAGCAGTCGGCAGTGAAGTGACTAGCACACACATGCACAGTTTTACTGAGTGTAGCTGGTTTCCCCCATAAATGAACGCCCAGACGTTTGGCCAAGATTATCCTCTAGTGTGAGCGGTTGACAGATGAATCTTTCGCCCCACGATTGTCTCACAGACTCATCGGAGCCGCACGGATAATTTTCAAACATGTTTGATATTTATCTAGATGACTACAATATTCATTGTGTGGTGCATCACTCTCTCTGGTCAAACAATCTTGGTGAAATCCTGTAGTGTGTGCTGGTCAGTATTTTCAAATCTTGTTGTTAGGGTGTGCTTAAGATTTAAGAGAAGATGATCTGTGAAGATTCTCCTTATGTGTGCGATACAACCCAATTTCAGAATCTTTTAAGATTTTTAAAATCCTGTAGTGTGAGCTAGGCTTTAGTCTCGTCTTCTTCCGGGATGGGAAGCTTGTGCATGGAACTATATGGTTGTTCACAGCCAAAAACAGCCACACTCCTCTCCCCATTGCTGGAGAGATTTCTCTCCAGATGCGGGGAGGGGAGTGGGCGGGGAGGGGGTTCGGGAGTATTTGCTCCGGTAGACCAGTCAGGTCAGACTTGCTCCTGATTATTCAAAAAAGGGAATTGTTGACGTCAGCATACCCCGGAAATTCCAAACAGCTTGTTTTAGGTCAGCATTTTACATTCATAAGCACTACTAAGCACAGGTTTAGTCATTAATATCACACTTTGTGGGCTGGGAGGAAAGCCAAAGACCCCAAAATTTCACTAAAAGACTTAAAGTGATTTTTTGCACAATACGAGACCTTTAAGGGTTTGGAACAACTAACCCACAAACTCTTTTTTATTGTCTGTTCTTGTAATGTTTAAATCCTTTGTTCCTGTCGTGAGAAAGTTTAAGGCTTGCAGCATAATGTTCCTCGACAGTGCCAATTTTCAGTCATGTTTGTTTCCCAAAAGTGTGAGAGACTCTTTAAAACCTTCGTCTCCCAGGTCCTGTTGACAAACCTCTTTCTGCTCACCTTACACATTCCAGCATGTCTGATCTGTATGAATCATTGCTACAGCTGCCTCAGAGGGATTTTGTCCATTGTGCATTGTTCTCATGTGCTATACATTCCAGCCTCTTCTAGCGCCATCTTCGTTTTCCTTTAACTCCTCTCCTCAGTCCTGGAGAGAGAGTTCCCCTTATCAGCTTTAAGAGGAGAGAGTAAAACAACACCATTTCTCAGAGTTGCTCCAAAACATGGAGTGCTGAGTAAGCACTTCACAGCCTCTGAAGGGAAACCATAAGATGAGATAGCGCTGGTGTGTAATCATTTTTTATTGCTGCTCGACCTTAACATGGCCTTTGCTGCAACTGCACTCAATATATTTTAAAGGCAACTACAAGACGGATCACTCCCAGCACTATGGATTGGATTGGATTGTATCACATCTAACAAATAGAAAAAAATTGATTTTGAGCTGGTGAAGATGTGTCATCTTCCTCCCTGGGGTCTGTAGTCAGAGCAATAACGTTAATTATCTCCTTCTGGAGATGAATTGGTCATTTAAAAGTGCTTTTTACCAATATCATATCAGCCGCGGAGACAGGTTTATCCACATGCTCATGAGTGATTATCTTGGGATAATAAGATATAAAATTTCTGATATTTTTACTTCTAAAATGGAAACACAGAAAATCAAACCTGCATAATAGAGAGTTGTGACCACTTCTTTAAATTAAGGAACTCCAGTTAAGCTTTCTATCCCCAAAGCTTTCATTTTATGAAATCACATTTGTTACAACCACCCCCTAGAGTCTCTATTGTAAATCCAAAGTATATAACAGTTTGCAGAATCAAATAAGAAACCCTTAGAGAAAGTATGAGCTACCTTCCAGAGTTCACAATTCACTCCTCGCTTGATCGACCATCATCTCCATCAGTCCCCTGCTCTGCTTCAAAATGCTGCCGCAGGGCTTTTTACCAAAAAGTGGGTTCAGCATTCATCTCATGTCAGTCAAGCATAAAAAAAGATTGCAGCATTTTTTTCTCTTCAAGGCTTTGCACGCAGCTCATTCTGTATACCAGATTATATTAAGGATGTTTCCTGAAGTCGCTTGCTCTGAACACAGTCCTTCATGTGATACCACTCTCAACTGTGGCTTACAGACCCTCTGGCAGCTTGCTTATTAAGTCTGTGGTTTGTTTTTATTCATATTTAACCTTTTCTCCCTCTAGGTTGTGTCTTTAGTTATCCAACAAAGATTTTTTTTTTTTACCTGAATCTGCAGCTATGTTTTGTCCTCCTGGGTTATGAGTGTTCAGGCTCACCCTCCTGGCCCTTTGAGAAAGGAAGTCAAAAACAAGGTTCCAGGCAAGTGAGAATAATAAAACAAACACAAAAGAGACTGGCAGATGATCATACTGAAGCATTTAGCAGTTAAAGACCTGAACATTCCTCACAGGAGCTGGAAAAGACCACAAATCAGGCAGAAAGAGAATAAATTCTGGATCCCAGCTTCTTTGCAACCAAAGTTAGACAAATGCTCTCTTATCCACTAGATGTAGGTTAGCCGTTGCGCTGGATAGCTTAAAAGTAACTGTCAAATTGAAAGACTTAAGTACGGTGCTCACAAACTTGTTTCACCATGAGCTGTTTTTATCAACTAGAGGACTTTGAAAATTAAAAACTGTGTTTCTGCAGCTTGTGACGTGGCTGGTTATACAGCTAGAAGTCCCATCCAAGGATAGCGGGTTAGCATTACGTATGGAGGTGACAGAGCGATGATTTCCACACAACTGTTAATCGTACCAAACTAGATTTAGAGCGTATAAAGCCATATTTAGTTATCATAAATGTTAGGTAGAACATATTACCTTTACCAACTTGTCGCTGATGTCCGTACTTGGTCGGGGTGGGTGTAACGGTAACGACCAGTAACGACAGTCTTTGAGCATAACAGTTTGTACGTATCACACGTCAGAACGGGAAGGTAGCACCACCTCGCGGCTGTTTTGGAACTGCAACAGTATTTAACCACATCTCTGACCAGCTGTGTTCAAAGGCTACAGTATTGAGGAAATTTACACACCACTAAAACAGGTTGTACCACAAAACTACTAGTGTGTTACAAAGTGAATGGTCCTGGGGAAAAAAAAAAAAAAATTTTTAAATAAATAGGCTAAATTATTTAAATCTAATCTACTGTTTTCTAATGTGTTTGGTTGAAAAGTTATTCACAATTTCACAAGATACTGGTGAGAATTTAAATTGTAATGCTAAAAACTCGATTTTATATTTAAAAAAATCAGTTATTTTAATATGTTAAAAACTTAAACGTGTGTGTTTTCTAGAAATAAACAAAGATGCTAAAATGTATTGTTAGATAAGAAGTAATGCACATAGGTGTAGCTAAGTTTATCTCTAGTGAGTAGGCTCAGCCTCAAACTAAAATATCACCCATGTAAACTATGTCATTCGTAAAATTTAAAAAAGGCACCTTTCCTCAATATTGACTTTCCATTTACTCTGTTATTGTGAGCAGAAAAGACTAAATATTAACATAGCTTCTGGCTACACAGGACAGTACACGCAACATAATAAGATGCCTGCTACCAAATTTAAACTGCATCAAGCTAATAGGTGTATTTGTTTGAGTGAATAACAAAAAAAAAAAAAAAATAGAATTAGATAATGTGGAAAAACCCTGTTCAAAATGTGATAGTTAGCCTAGGAAACAACAGGTACTTGTTTAAATGACATTAGATAAAAGAATAACAGTTTATTCCAAAGCAGTGAGAAAGTCTTGACTATGCAAGAGTCTTGTGTTGTGAATAAAAGTGTTTTCTTCGAAAACTACTTGAAAGTTTATGAGATAACAATGCATTCTTTATGTTTGTTTGTTTGTTTGTATTAGATTATTTATTTTTCTATTTGTTTATTTTTTCATCCAGAGTCTCAAGCTTATTCGTCATGTGAGCTGCTGCTGCTGGTGTTCATCCCTGTCATCATCACACTGGTTATCATCTCTGCTCTGTTAGGTAAGCTGTTAAATTCTTACACAGCCTCAGATGAATTCCCCCTGTTAACACTAATTTTTTTTATATATATATATATATACACCTTTAGTGCAATTTAAAAAAAAATAGCTTGAACAAAGATCAAAAAGTTAGATTTTTCTCATTAAAACATCAAATAACCCCACCTCAGTACAACTATCTCAATGATCTAACCTTTATTCTTTCAGTTCACATTATTTTGATAATAAACTAAATGGATTTTAAATAGACCTCTGGGAGCATTTTTTTTTTCCTTCTTTTTGATAATGATACAATGTGTAAAACTGCCTGTTGAACATTTCTCCTGAATCTTAATGGGACTTTTGTTTTATTTTAAAAATGTATTTATTTAATTGTTGTTATTATTATTATTATTATTATTATTATTATTATTATTATTATTATTATTATTAATTGATTTATTTTCATTTTAAGTCTAGTGTCAAAGCAAACAGTAAAGTCATTTGCATGTTGCACAGTCAAAGTTGTCTTTTAAGGTCAATTGTTGAACATGAGGGCCCCTAATTGCAGTCGACCTTCAGTCACAAAAAAATTAATAGTCTTCTCATTCCTTAACAAATAAGTAAAACGACTTTCATGTCACTGCTTTCTCTCTTCAGTCAAGTTTCTGGTATTCCCATCTGGATTGAATGAGTCAACTCTCCCTTGTGGTATGAAGGGGAACTGCAGCGTCCCAACTCTGCTGCCTTTTTTGCCCAAAAACCCAGTGAACCAGACCGTAAACATTACTTCAGGTAAGAGGACAAAATGAACTGATCGACAGCTTTTGGTTTGTAATTTTAAAGTCATTTTATTGTCTGTTTATCTAAAGTAGATTAGTAATCTGACTATCATGGCCAGATGTCTAATGGCTTTATCAAAGGTAATAAAAACTGTAATATTGTTACACTTATAAAGAGTCTTTTTTTCTGTCTCACACCAAGGCTGTCCAGTTCCTGTCAATGATGGCCGCCGTATTGTAGGGGGGACGTTGGCTGCTAAGGGCAATTGGGGCTGGCAGGTTAGCATGCACTGGAGGGGGAGACACGTCTGTGGAGGTGCCATCGTCTCCCCCCACTGGGTCGTCACTGCGGCTCACTGCTTTGTTGAGTAAGAAAGGGGCCTGGGGTTGTAGGTAAAGGTATAAAATGTTGGAGTGGTTTTGTGGTTTGCCTATCAAAGTATTCTGTTGCAATTAAATGAAGCCCACTTACAAAACAAAATGTGAAATAGCTTTGGGGGGCAAACAGAAATAACCTGAAGTTCAGTAATTTAGAAGCCCATCCCCAAATATGTCAAGGATCAATGGACTAATCAGTAAAAATAATAATAAACAATATCTCAAAACCAAACGATCATTAAGGCCAAGACATTAAATCTTGAAAGAAGAGTTCTCTGAGCATCATTTGATCATTTTGTGGCCAAAAGAATAAGCTTCTGACATTTACTTGCCCTTGCCTCACACTTGTTGATCCTCTCCTGACCTAAAGCTTGCTGAAACAGTTTGTTTTGTTGTTGTTTTCTATAAAATGTTATTTTATTCCATGTAAGATTTCTTGACAGTATTAGTGCTGCTGCTGTTATAAAGTATTTTACTTTTGTTTCTGATATGCTTCTGTGACTGATTTTCTGTATGTGTAAAACCTACTTAGCAAGAAACCTGGTTCTGATACTGATGCAATATAACGAAACAAAATGAAAGGAAACGAGGGCATCGCGTCAACATACATTTAGTAATTCCGTCTTGATGTATTAATCTATTCTGTGCTTGATGTCTAAATGTTTTATTGTTAAAGGCTGGTTCAACTTCTAGCTTGCATGAAAAGTAGATGATGCCGCATGATGTCAAATCATAGACATCATTTGGCTCTCATTACATTAAGTATATGTGGAATATATCAGATTGTAAGTATTGAATGATAGCAGTGAATTAACATCGCATTCCTGCCTTTGCACAGCTCTGCAGTGTGTGTCCTCTGTCCTCAAGAGGGGGACCTGTAATCAGAACTAAAATAGTCCAGTCAATTTATTAGTTCTTATCTAATCAGGTTCAAGTCAAGAGCTAGGCATTAAAATAATCCAAGGAAGCTCAATACCTCCAGCAGGGTCTTTTCCATGGCTGCATTTAAAACTGCAGAGCATCTGTCTGCAGGAGCTCTCTAGCTACTCGCTTTGGATTTTTAGCAATCAGATATTTTCAGTAGCACTCTAAAATAAAAGTAGCTCATCAATTTTTTGAAGCGCTATGGGAAAAAATAAACAGATTTTTGGTTTTGTTGTAAAAATGCTCTGGTTACTTAGCTCTTTTGTGAATGTTAGAATAATGCAATAACCACCAATAAATGTAATAGTAGGCAACACGAAGTACCACATGAGAGTGTTGTTTTTTTCTGTATTAATTATTAGATGCTTATTTAGGCAACACATAACTGAGAGCTTCGTGGGCAGAAATAAAGATAACAGAGAATTCTGGAAACTATTGTGCCAACAACACTCAGATTTGTTGAATTTCACTGACCAGCCTCGTGTTAACAGCACAACACATCATTTAAGAAATAAGAACCATCAGCTTAGGCCACAGTCTCCTGCAGGCAGCCAAACCTTGCACTGATCCATGCATTTGTGTCACTTTGTGCAGGAACAACATGCTGGACGCTGCTGACTGGTTGGTCGTGGTGGACACAGTCAGCATCGCAGACAGCTCTCTGGGGAAACGACACAGGGCGCTGCAGGTCCTCTACCACCCTAACTTCAATAAGTTTAACAACGACTATGATGTGGGACTACTGCGAACCATCACTGATATGGACATGACAGGTGAGAGGAGGTGGCTCCATCTAGAGGTGAAATGGCAAAATGCATATCATGTAGGCTACCATACAGATTACAGTTTTTGGTTCAAATTAGGGATTTTATGAAACCTAAAATCTAAATTATGGTGTGACATCAAACTTCTTATGCTCAACCATGATTCATCAATCGAGTGCAGTCAGACTAACAAACAGACAAAACCAAATGTGGGTCAACCAATAGAAAAGCACTACCTGCAGCATATACCAAGTTAGCATACTTAACGCATATTTTTGTCTATATGATGGGCAAAGAATGCATGTAATTATCTGATCTGAAGGTGGAAGTTTTGAGGCAGTTATTGTGTGTTTGCATAACTGTATTTGTGACTTTTGAAAGACATTCAAATTATTTGCACGTCAGCTGCAACAGAAGGATCAAATCTGTGTCACAAATGTTAGTTTTCTGATAAAATGAGGCCGTTTATGAATGTTTTTAACATTTATAGAGGAACTTGGCAGGAAAAAATCAGAATATGAGTCTCATAACAATCACATGTTTGCCAGTTTTTATGTCTTTATTCATTCAATAAATGTAACATGTGTGTCATTGTGTTTACTGCCTTCTGTTCATAGGCGGAGTGCGGCCGGTCTGTTTACCCAGCCCCAGTGAATCCTTTCCTCCTGGATCAACCTGCTGGATCACAGGATGGGGATATATTCATGAAGGAGGTGGAGTACATCTACTCTTTTGTCTGTTTTCACTTTGTTACCTGCTGTCTAAAGCACATAAAGGTTTCCAGCCAATCACACCCTGCGGTCTACATTGTCCAAACTTTCATGGGCCTAGAATTAATTTGGTCACATCAACCTGTTACTATTAAAGAAGAAAGTCTTGTAAAAGAAGAAAGTACAACACAACCAGATAATTTTTCTTAGTTTCCAGAAAAAAAAGAAACTAGAGTATTAGCTTAGTGTGAAAAGCACTGTTCACATTTAAGAGTTATAACATATGTACAGTTTCATGAATGCATGTAAAAAAAAAAAAAAAAAAAAAGTGAAGCAACTCCATTTATTTAGCTTGATGGCTTTAGCAATTACCTCTTTTATTAACTTAACTTACATCAATCTCACTCTTCTTCGATCTTTTCTTTTCTGTTCCCCTTTCAGGTTTTGTTACTGACGAGCTGCGCCAAGCTCAGGTCAGGTTAATTGATCACTCTGTCTGCTCCCACCCCAGCGTGTACGGCTCGTTTCTAACTCCTCGGATGATTTGTGCTGGATCCAGCGAAGGAGGAGTAGACTCCTGCCAGGTAAAAAGAAGTAATGTCATAAAATACCATAAAATCTCATTACAAGCTTCACAGCTGATGGTCAGGAGTTAGAGCTATGTCTAACTTTCCTTTTCAGTCAGCTCTGAATTGGTCTGTGAGCTTTGCTGTGTGATTTGGTTCTGTGTTCAGGGTGACAGCGGTGGACCCCTGGTGTGTGAGACAGCTGGGGGAGACTGGAGGCTGGCAGGTGTGGTGAGCTGGGGAGAAGGCTGCGGCCGCCGTAATAAACCTGGCGTGTACAGCAGAGTGACCAAACTGATCCACTGGATTCAAAAATACACAGAGACACCTCACAAGGTGATGTCCTTCTCTGTCCTTCTCGTCATTCATTGTGCAGTGTATTATTGTCTGAGCCTTTTGTGCTTCAATACATTTTTTTTATATCAGTTATAGCCGTGTCGTATAAATTAGATTGGTTTCTTCCCAATATGATATAGAGTTTATTTCAGCCCTGGGAACAGGGAAATTTACAAGCCAGCACCAAATATATTGTTTTTATTGTAGACAATGGAGAACAACAAAAGTTTCCTGCAGGTTTTATGGATAAAACTAGATGTGTTGTAACTTTTGAGATAGTAAATAGTTCTTTCTTTCTTTTTTACAAATTCATTTATATTATATCTTCCAAATATCATGTGACAACTCAAGCTGTAGCCACACAAAATATTTTATACCAAATACTTTGTATTCATACCAGCATTTCCCTGTTTCTGTTTATGTAAAGGAGAAACAAGAGCATCTGGAGGAGACCACCACAGCCATGACTGACACCTCAACTGTTACCAAACAATGATCTATATATGTTTGTTTATTATCTAATAAACACATTTTTTTCACATCATGGTTATAAGCTCATACAGTGTCCCACTTAATGCTGTCTCATGGTTAGCCAACATATCAAAAGCCCTGTTCCTTAGAAGATAGAGGTTTGCTAATCAGTTGCATGTTAATCATTGACTTGGAAGCTCTAAAGCGGCTCACTTTAAATGTGATAAGTCTAGAGAACAAAGAACACAAACGATGGTTGGGGTAAAGTTTGAGAAACATCTTAGTTTAAATAAATCAAAAACTTTGCCACTTATTAAAATATCCCATGTCTTATTGGCACAAACAATTCAGGTTTCTGTTCTGCTATGGGCCACCATGTTTCAGTCTTCATAACCAGTGTTATGTACTGGAAATGCATCGTTTTCTCACAGCAATCAAATGAGCTAGATGTACCAAACGTGCATAATTTAAGTAAATAACAGATCTAGCATCATATGTAGCAAATAAAAATACTTTTTTTTACCTGTGCTGAAAGGTTGATCTATAGCAATGTTGATCTATAGCAAAAAAGAGAAATAAATTAATAAAAAAAAATTAAATTAGAAATAAAATAAAACTCGCACTTAATGGCAGCACCTGCAGCCGAATAACTTGAAGCACTGTTGTTGCACTAACTAGGTTTTCCTTCTGTCTAAATTCTTGCTTGTGTTGTACGTCGCTTTGGACAAAAGCGTCTGCTAAATAAAACTGTAGAACTGTAGCAATGTGTCTGTCAAATGGCATTGACAAAAGAGAAAATAAAAGAGGAGAAAATTTACAACAATTTTAAAGCAGAATAAAATTAAAAGAACATATGATGAGGGAATAGAAGTGGTAAAGGCAGGGTAAGAAAGTCAGTTAAACGCTTTTTGAAAGTAATATATTATTTTTTTCTTTTTATTTATTTATCTTTTTTCTCTTTTTTTTTTAATTTAATTTTATTTTTTTGCAGGACTCATGGCAAGGGTCCAAGGCAATATAACTTGCTGTACCAAATTACCAAATATGTCAGTAAGGGGTTATGCCAAACATTCTAAAAAAAATAATAAACCACTATGTTAAATCATATAAAATAGACACCTTGCAGATTTCAAAAATGTATCATATGGGTTGGCTATGTTTTGTAGTTCAGTCAAAGGTGGAATTACTGTCCTAGTAACCCGAATCACCACCTTAGTAACACTTTTTATTACTGCTTTATCTTTTTTTAATTATGGCTTTATCTTTTCATATCTTTTTCTTTTTTCAAATTTAGGACAAAGACAGAGTCAGTACGTCATGTTAACAGCAGCCTTTATAGCGTATCGTTAGCTGTTTCCATTTGGTGGTGTGTGAGACTTCGTGATAAAGTCAGATATGTCAACAGTCACGTAGGCCGCCTTACGCTCGTGCATGATAACACTCGTGCACGTGCACATCTTGCTTGTCTGTGTTGTTGCCGTTAAGACATGTCTGAAGCTATTACTGTAGAGGCGCCTAACCTGCTTGACTGCTGTGGACGAAACATGGGCTTTACCCGCATTTTGTTGCTCAATAGCAAACATAGGCGATGACACAATTTACAGCGGCAGTAAAGTGAGTGATTTAGTAACTTTTATCTCCGGGTTATACAAGGTGACAGTGGAGCTGGAGCTGGAGCTGGAGTTTGACATTATCCTCCAGACGCTACAGGAAACACGAGCACACCGTTACTGTAAGCCAACAATCGTTATCACTGCAATCTTGTTGCTGTAGTAATACAGGAAGAAAAACACAACAGAACAATAATGTGCTCGGTAATAACGCTAAGCAGGGTCACTGCAGTTCACCGGGCTCTGGCTCTCAGAGCAACCACCGAGGGTTGGAGTTGCGCAGCAACCGAAGCGAGGCGCCACTGGCCCGGTGTAGGTTATAGCTGTGATCCGCTACGAGCTCAACGGAGATCGTACTGCTCCAGGATGGCACAGAAGACAGGGCCTCTCTTCCGACAAGTAGGTCCAGAATTAATATTTATTGTCTTCTTCTGCAGCTCACTTTTTTTATATCCAGCCCGAGAAGAAAAGCAGTAAAGTTGGGGCATGACTTGCTAGCAGCTAAATGAGGCTAAGGTTCATGCTAACAGAAACGAAAGCAACTGGTAGCTGTTAGCCTAAATACGTGCATGTTAAAAAAAATGTATTAATCAATGATAAACAAAATAAAAAAGCACGGATGGGCCCGGGTTGATGGTTGTTACAAAAATAATCGCTAAAGTTGATAATATGATCATTTTTCCTGCTTGTACTTTTCGGACATGATAACTGTATGTACTGTAATATTACACCTGGAACACAGTGACATTCTTTTAGCATGTTATTATTCAACCTTACCGGGTGGAAAAGCAATGAGTTGTGATATTTTTACAAATGTATAACCATACCGATAACATACATCAGAATAACCTCCTTTTAAAGTTCACTTGTTAGGGTTTTTATTAATTAATTAACTTTTACAGGTCAGTCCCTTTGACTGTGGGTTTAGATATAGATGTTTCATTTTTACTTTTTACTTTGTAAACTATATTTTGGATTAAGGAAGTACGACATAAAATTAGAATTAATTACACACCAGTAGAGGAGCAAATGAATAGAAACAGGAAAAAGAACATTAAGTAAGAAGCATCAGAGGCTATCACTGCAAATTTAATGACAATTGGGGTACACTAGAAAAACCATTGGGCTTAATAGAAGTGTAATAAGTTGTTAACAGTCAACCTTTTAAAGTGAATACGAGTTATATGATACCATTGTCTACAACCCCAGTGCTTTATTACAATTTGCAACAGACAGTGAATTACTTTATACGAATAATGTGAATGATAACAAGAGAAGTGTTTGACACAAAATAAATTTGAATAGACTCAAATATGAGTATCTTGTTTTTAACTTTGAAAATGCCTGTGAATACAAAAAAGAACAAACAGGTTTCTCCACATTTTAATCTTGGACATCTTATTCTGTCTTCCCATCTTTCTTTTGTGCCCACATTTTGCCTTTCTTTCTAAATTAATGCTGACTCATCATTGTGCCTTCACCTGTTCTCTCTTCTCAGCTGTTTGAGCATGAGAGCAGCACGTACACCTACCTGCTGGCTGATAAGGACACCAAGGAGGCAGTCCTCATTGACCCTGTACTGGAGACCCTCGACAGGGACCTGAAACTCGTACATGAACTGGGGCTCAACCTTAAAGTGGCAGGTATCAGTGTAATCAATATTAATAACTAATTGATATGAACACCAGCGATGTATTAGCAAACGTTACTTTTTTTTTGTAAAACTGTTTTACTTTACGACAGTGAACACTCACTGCCATGCGGACCACATCACAAGCACAGGGCTGATGAAGAAAAGATTGGTTGGGCTGAAGAGTGCGATCTCAAAATTCAGCGGCGCTTCTGCAGATATCCTTCTGTTAGAGGGAGACAAGATCTCCTTTGGAAAACATGTGAGAAGATCTCTCATTCCCCTTTGTTTTATTCTAAATCAGAATCTGAACATTTTTAGGAAAAATTGGTAAAAGAAAAAACTTTTCCTATTATAAGTTGACCTTCATCTTTTCTCTACTCTAGCATCTGTCAGTTAGAGAGACCCCTGGCCACACAGATGGGTGTGTGACACTGGTTACAGAGGATCAGAGCATGGCTTTTACTGGAGACGCTCTGCTCATCAGAGGCTGTGGCAGGACAGACTTCCAGCAGGGTACAGAAACACTGTATAACCTCTCGTAGTTTCATTATAAAACTCATGACCCGGTCGGGTTTGTTTTTGTAGTAATGCTTTATGGACACTAGGTGGCAGTATTGTTTCCATTTTCTTTTGGACTTGGCTAACCTTGTTATTGTCTCTAATTCAGGCTGCCCTAAGAAGCTCTATCAGTCCGTCCACCAGAAGATCTTTACACTGCCTGAGCATTGCCTCATCTACCCAGCACATGACTACTTAGGTTAGCAAATAAACGTTTGAATGCTTCTGTCATGTCATATTGAAAGATTGGTAAGACAAAAATCACCTGTATATTATTATGAAGCACCTAATGGTAACCAGAACTCACCAAGTCATGCTTTAACATTCCATTTAGGTTGTGTTTTCATTGAATCATATTTTGCTGTTCATTTAAAGATTTATAAAAACATCAGAGGCATGTATGCAATCTCATGAATTCTGATTTTTATTTATCTGATATAAAACAGGAGTAGGTATATCGGTGAGTTTATTTTTTCTGTAATCATTTAAAAAGTTGAATAAAGTGATTTCACTGGTTTGAATGCGTCAAACTATAGTTTCCCCATGTATGACATAATGTGCTGTCTGTCTTTGTGATTCAGGTCAGACAGTGTCATCAGTCGCCGAGGAGCGCCAATTCAACCCACGGTTGACCAAGAGCCAGGACGAGTTTGTGGACATCATGAATAATCTGAATCTCCCTAAGCCTAAAAAAATAGGTGACACAATTTCCCCTTTCTTTTAAACATAAAGGTTATACTCAGTGCTATTTTTCAAGACATGATATAAAACCCTGGGCCAAAAGTGAATAGATTCTATATGATATACTTCTATCACTAATTAAGCTGGTTCTTCTCTTTCTTTTCTTCGCAGATATTTCTGTACCAGCTAACCTGGTTTGTGGAGTACATCAAGTCTGAATGTCTTGCAAAAGAAAAATTCATTTCCATCATAGGAATTTTAATCAACAAATTCATACTGCCTCCAAGCAAGATTAACCATAACCATAAAGTGCTTTATTCTGTAAATTGCTTTAAAAGTTAAGATGTATATTTAACAAGCTGGATCTACATATGAAGTACAGCTCATGTGATCATGCCTTAAGAAACAATGAAATCATTTAGATAAGTTATTGATCTTGTAACAGGTTGAGATGCCTCAGTCACTTCTACACTTGCAGCATTAAATTTGGGTTAAGTCGCTTTAATCATCCTTTAATGCTACCATTGTTAGCTTTGTGTGTAGAAAATCTTGATGGAGTCAAAGAAGCCAAAGATGACAACAGTAAAGGATAAAAAATACAAGAAGAATTTAAGGGAATAACAGAGCAAGAGTTGTATAAGAGTAATTCTTTAACTAAATGTGTAACTGTTTGCACAAAAGTGTATTGCACTTCAATTTAAAGGGGCCAAGCTGGAAAAATAACCATCTCCGCTTCAAAAAATGAATATGAAATCAGTTCTTTCAGCACTTAAAAATTAAAAATGAATGTTAAGTTGTGTAAATGAGGGAAAACCACTAGTGCTATTTTGAGAGTTAATTAAATAAAGATGCATATTTCTCTATAATAAGCTGTGTTATTTTGTGCCTGTGAGGACATCTAAAGAAAGAGAGCTTAGACAGGATTGTTCCATTCAGGGTCCGGTTTAGTATTCATGAACGGCTAACTGGGACAATCAAGTTCTTCCACACAGCTTTTCCAGTGATTCCGGACTTTTTTAGCCAAGGCCTCGCACGCTAACACACTTACACACTTACACACTAACACACTAACACACTCCACTCACTCTCCTGCCAGCCACAGCCTTTTCTGCATCACAGCAGAATGAAACTCCTCCAACTGAATGTGGAATCTGAGGGCCAGTGTCTATTAACAAAATGTCACAGAGATATGTTTGTGCTCTCAGCTCTCTGAATGTGTGCCAGTGTGTTGGTGCAATATGAAGGAAGTGCAAGTATCAGCAGAGTGAAGACTGCTTATTTCTAAATGTTCTCTATGTGCTGCTCTCAGCCTGTTTGAGCAGCTCATCAGCCAGTAAAACCATGTCGGGGAGGCAGATGCCTCTTCCAAAGAAAAAGCGTGTTTCTTTGGAAGCTTTTGATTGAACTACATGAACCCAGATAAAGTAAGATTTATCAAGGACTAATCCACAGCGAAAGTTAAAGTTTTCCACAATGAGATGTGCTGGTTGAGGATTTATTATCTGCAGAAAACTCAAGTCATCTGTGTCCCGACAACAGGCTTGGATCTTATTCCCCACATTGTCCTGATGCATGGTATATTTTCCTTGCGTGTTTAATCTGATCTGGTCCCTTTCAGCTGCGCTCATATTGTTCCATGGGTGGGTCACTGTATGAATATCTTTGATGTTTTGGCCTGCAGGGTTTTATTTTCCTCACAGCAGACTGAAAACGTCTCATAAAGAGGTCCTGTTAAAAACGAGAGCAGGATATAGGTGAGGGCTGTCTGGTCACATGCAGCTAATACTATAATAGCACACATTTGTACACTCTGTCCACCAGATGTCCATGTCAGCACTAAAGACTAACAACGTGATCAGGCAGCGTGTCCTTGCTGACAGACACCTGCGTTGTTTTTGCTCCTGACAGGAGGTGTGTAGCTGTTGCTCTCAGACTGAAGATATGTTGCTGTGGAGGCACAGAGGTCTCCACATAAAATAGTCCCATTCTCTTCTGCCTGTTTTTCTGGCGGGAAGCAAACGTCCCAGCTGTCCTTTCACCCAGTCTGTGTCACCCATCTGCCAGCCCTCTTTCAGTGTCCCCCTCAGCACTCTTACACTGTGCCACCATGAACCTGCTGCCCATTCTTTCTCACCGGCCACATGTCAGGGAGAGGAATCTATTACACGATCTGCTCATTCAGGATGAGTCGTAAAGAGGCCAGCCAGGGTGATGAAACTCTGGAAGCGAAGAGATTCAGTGTTTGCAAGGAAAGCATAAGGTTTTTTGTTTTGTTTTTTTGTCCTAAACCCCTTTAGCTATCATAAAAAATAAGTACAGACTTACCATTACTCTGGTACTCTGGTATGTTTACAGTGACTAACTAATACTTTTTGGTATTTTAAGCTCTACTGGAATCAGAAAGGGACTTACACTCTGTTTGGAGTGGTCAATGAATGTTCCTACAGAAATATGTATATCATAATGGTAGCATGTTTCATGATGTTTATATTACCCCTTATGTATTAAGAATAGGGATGGGTACCTTACACATTTGAAACGATTCAGTACTGATGCCCAGTACCTACCAATTGGTACCGGTACTCAACGGTACCAATTTTCGGTACTTTTTTGTGGTTATGTGGTAAAAAATATTAATTTGTTTAACAATCAAATATATATATTTTTTTACAATTGAACATATTTATTCTTCAATATATAACCTTGCAATGCTGTGTTCATGTCCAGTATGGAAAAACGCCTACTCTTCCACTCCCTCACAGTCACAAGGATGCATTTAGGTACTTAAACATGGTACCTTTTGACTCTACAGGAATCAATACCCGGTGCTTTTGACATAATTCGGTCGGTACCTAAAAAAGTACCTAATTCGGTACCCATCTCTAATTAAGAAGGGACTTTATACTAACTGATTGTATTTCCAGGTGTAAATGGTGCACCTGGGAACTGAAAAGGCCTGGTGGGCGCAATAGCTGAGTTTTTATTTCAATTAGATTTGGCCAAACTGCAATCATGCCAACTTGAGTTAGCTGCTCTAACAGGTGTAACAATGCCATTGCAGACATATGCATGAATATATTGAGGATAACTAGAAATTTAGATTGTGCTGCAGTATCTTCACCCACCTACAAACACTAAAGAGTGACTTTGGTTCTGTTCCTGATTGCTGGCTTTTAATAGACTGATCTGACACCTTGTATAACCTGTCATGAATGTGACACAGCTTTTCTTACTTTTGCACTGAGTGCTGGGATTTTCCCAAGAAGCTTAACCAATCCTAGGCCTGAGCTAAAGATGTAGCTTGATTGTAACATGCAGAGGTTGCTAAGGATGCTAAGCTAATATGCATGAGCCAAACTCTCTCGTCTCATAGTCCCATAAACAATGCAGCAATGCATGCTTTGGCATGGTTTGTAGGATCAGTTGCTTGTCAGCTGTGTACACTGCTTTATTTCTGTCAATGGCAAATGTCTTACCAGCTGAAAACAGCTTTAGATGTTTGATTTAGAATTTGATAATATCAAGCTCCAGTAAAAGTAATCAAAGCATTCTGGTTATTTAGACATAATGCAAGTATGTAAAGTCTTCATTAGGTGCAAACTTTAAAAAAGAACTGTTTCATTTTTTGAAACAAACTATCATCAGTGAGCAGTAGTAGAGATATCACCTGCATTTCAGGATTCATTAGGCATACAAGTTTTATCTTGTTAAAGCTGCATTGATTCATGCTGCAGATGCAAGATTCAGTCTTAAATGTGCACCCCATACTCCTGCTCTTGTGTTCATGCCCATGTGCTTTGTCAGCTATACATTAAATAATGTTATGCACTGTAAGAATCCCATAGTAAAAGTACTGGGGTGTTATTTTTTATACCTGCCTCAGGGCCAGGGGTGTCCAAAAAGGTCTTGAACCCAAGCATCTCAAATATAAAAATATTTAAAACGTTGCAACCAACCCCTGTCTCCCCTCCTGTTTTGACCTAATATGTCAAGTTTCTTTGAAATCACCAAAAATGAAGCTTTTTTTTTCAGATGCAGCTTTTTCTTTATTTATTTTTTTAACTGAGGAACAAGTGCTTTTTTCTATTTCTCTCGATTATGAACATATTTAAAACGCTGCAACCAACCCCTGTCTCCCCTACTGTTTTGACCTAATAAGTCAAGTTTCTCTTAAATCACTGTAGATGAAAAAGCTTTTTTTTCGGAAGCAGCTTTTTCTTTATTTTTTTTAAACTAAGGAGTAACAGTGTTTTTTCTTTTTCTCTCAAATATCAAAATATTTAAAACATTGCAACCAACCCCTGTCTCTCCTACTGTTTTGACCTAATAAGTCAAGTTTCTCTTAAATCAACATAAATGAATAAGTTTTTTTTTTCTCAAATATGAAAATATTTTAAACGTTGCAACCAACCCTTGTCTCCCCTACTGTTTTGACCTAATAAGTGAAGTTTCTCTTAAATCACTGTAATATTAGTCTTATAAAGTCTTCCCATGGGAGGCTGACATGAAAAGCATTTAAGGGGCCTTTAACTTCTCAGTGAACTGGCAGTATGCCTGGATGACTCTTTGGTTCAGCACTCCACAATGAAAAAGCCCCGTCAGTTCCCAGAATAGAAATCCCATTTCGGTGCTGGACTTGAACGGGACTCTCACTGTTTGTGAGCTCAGCACAGAGCAGTGGAGAAGTTGACCCCCTTGCAGGATATACGCTCTACCTCTGCTCACTTCATGACACATTTTTATTGTAGTCAGCTCCCGCCTTCGTCATCACGCTCCTCCGCGTGCTTTCATTTCAATCTCACCTGTTGACGCCGACAGCAGCAGCTCACACTGACCGAGCTGTCATGTCCTCTGGGAGTGTTTGAATCAAACCAGGTGGAGAAAGAACACGCAGGAAACTCAGATAGCGTGTCTGTCCGCGAGTCAGAAAACTTTAATCGAGCGCGAGGCAGCTTCACGCGCTCTAACTCGTGTTGTCTGAAAGTGAAAGCGCGTCGAAAGTTTCTGCTGAAGTGACGTTTTTTCCACAGGTTTTTTTTTTCCGCGTTACAGTTTCACATCTCATCTGACTCTACGATGTTATGACTTGGAGGACTCACAGCTGCTGTCGTTTGGAGCTGGTGTGCGTTTTCCAGGTAAGACTTGTTTGATTTACTGTTTTTAGGTCAGCAGCAGAGAGGGGTTCCTCTTACTAACGACATACACAAAGCTCATGTGGTTCCTTTTGGTAAGTGTCAGGCTGTAGCAACTTCCCCAAGCAAGTGAAGTATCCTAGTTTATCCCTTTTAACTGTGTTTTCATCTAGAAGGTCATAAAGTAGAAAAAAAATAACATTGTCTTTAGAGTTGTCTTCAAAACATCAACTTTTCAATTCATTTGCACCCTTCATCAAACATGTATCCTTAATCAAAACGTGTCTACATCAATACTTGTTTGGCTCTGATTATAAAATAGTTCATAAAGTCCCATTTCATAATGTTTCCTTCCATCCCCTGAGCTAAACACAGTCCTGCTATAATGAAGATTATTCATACCTTATCTGTAAAAAGTGTTCACAGTAACTTTCACAGAGGCTAAGTGCTCTTTCTCAGCAAAACCTTGTCCCATGACAATAACCTCAGTTTACAGAAATTCCCCTCTTGTTTACAGTGACCCAGGGATATCTCGTCTTTTATCCCTCCATCAGCTCACACAGAGTAAACAGTGGGTGGGAGTGTACGTGGAGGCAGGATTGTGAGGGGAGATTGAGTTGTGTTGGGAGGGTTTGCCGTCTGGGGAGTTGTGTTCTTAGTTATTGTCTGTCTTTTTCACACACACACATACACAAACACACCTTGTTTTGCCCGCCCTTTGGTCAAATCTGTGTCTGAGCCCTTCGTCCTGGTCTGTCATTAATGGCTCACTCTTTTCTTGCATCATGATTCCCGGGGATTTACTCATGCCAGAGGAATCTCTGACAGTGCAGTTGAACCTGAAAACAGCAGCCAGATGAAAACTGATAACTCTCTCACAGTAGCTCAAACCTTCAATTCCTTATCTCATGGAGGTCTATTTAAAGTCTGTATCTAGATGTATATCTAATGAAATTCATGTTACTGTTTTCACAGCAGATTATTCCACTTTCCACAGTGTAAAAACCCCACAGGTGTTACGAATCCCATTAATGATGGTTCACTTCTGGTAAAAGGCTCCTGTTGGTCTCTACAGCTGACGTTGAACCCATCTGCTTGATCCTCTAAAGGGAAATCACCTAAATGAAATTCCAGCATCATAAAGGCCCTACTTTGCCCTTTTGCTTTGTGTTAACACTTCCAGTTTGTTAATATTCATACACTGCTGTTTTCTGATCATTTCACAACAAATTATTGAGTTTTTTGGCTGGAAACAGACAAAAACAGGAAAATACAATATGGTAAATGGAGATGGAACAAAAAAAATCATCAGTATTTTTGCTTTTGTAGCTTGCGTTAAAATAATAACTGATTTCAGTTTTACCCTGCATATATCTGACAAAGTGTTTTTAATCTGTTTATTGAGTACTTACATTCCCTCATTTGGTTTCATACAGTTCCTGGGAAGATGTTTCCCTTTCAGATAAATTAAAATAAAACTTCCCTTATTGATCAATATATTGTTCCTTTTATAAGGGAATTCATATGAATCGGTACAGTGAGTCAGAAGAAGTTGATTTGCACCCTTCAGTCCAGCACATGACCTGTTTGCATTGTATACTGGTCAGTTGAAGATAATTGCAGTGTTGAGAAATATTTGTTTTGTTCTTTTATTGTTTTCTTAAAATTGAAAAATGAAATAAGAAATCAAAGAATAGAAATCAGCACTCAAGCATAGCATAAGATGTCTGGGTACGGTGCGCATTTTGTGGCATTTCCACCGACTTATCCCAGGGCAGATCCCCAAATAACTGAGACGAACTGTCCCACTTTTTGGGACCCTTTCATATGGGTGCCAGACTGAACTGGTCCGCTCTCAGAAGGTGAAGCTACAACACTGCAGACTGTTGATTGGTCAAAAGAATTGACACTTGCCGTGCGACAGCAGCTGCACTTCTACTGGTGGCACACAAACTTCTCTGAAACAAAGCTTGATTGCACTTTGTATCAAAGAGCTACATGCTAATCACATAGAGAACGGAATGCTGCATGTCCGCCATCGTTGCTCTTTGTTTATTGTGTCGCATTTTTCTGCTTCGTTGGATTTATTAGCGGGGCAAACTGTGTCGCACTGCTACGGCGTCACACTATTGTTTAACAGCTGTGGCTTTCGGCATCTGGCTTCCATGAGGGGGCACAGTTTGCTGTGGAAACACAAATGGGATCTGGCTCAACTGTACCAAACAATGCCAAACCATACTGAACCAAACTGGACTGCTTGGTGGAAACGCGGCTTTTGACATCAAGTGTTTTAAACTGCAATTCCCTGAATGTCCACTAGGGGCTGGTTCTAAAAACCTCCCCTTTAACACCTATGTCAAAATGTCAAATTTTCAAAGTAAAGTTAAACACATGAACATTCCTTCGCACAGTTATGCAGGGATTTGCTTTGTAAAGATCAGGGTTGAGCTGCGCTACAGGCAGACACGTTGTAGCTCTTAGCAAAGTGGCTGAAAGGTCTGTTTTGACAGTGAAACAAAACATTTACAGCCGCTGCCATTGGCTCATTACCCTCTTTTTTGGTTCCAATGTTTGACTTCTATGATTACAATCTTGAGTTTTAAAATCTTAGAATATTTAAGAAAGGGGACCTTCTTGACTGGGTTTGAAACAAGGCTTTTATTGCAGACTTTAATTTTACAAAAAAAACATTCATTTATTATCGGCTTTAAAACCTGTGTTGTGTTGCTGCCAGATTTCACACTCTTAAACAATGTGCACGTCTTGCTTCTGTTGGTGCAAAACCAGTAAGTCCACTTCCTCTCACTTAGATCTCGCCTTATTTTCTAGGCTTAGTTCATGAGAATTGTCTGCCTTATACTAGATTGTGTTGGACTCATGCCAGAACCTGACATGTACACCCAGTGGCTGAAACTGCTGAAAACATCTCCTACACATAAAGCTGCTTTTGTCACTGCACACATTTCAAGCTGATGTGCGCTTGTCAATCAGTTATCAACAGGAATGTAGAAAAACTTACCACAAAATAACTTGAGTGAGTGCAAAAAATGAGCCAAATTCAACCTTTTTTTTCTTTTAAAGTGCTGCAGTGGTTAGGGCTTGAGTTAGGGTTGTCTGTATTCTAATAACAGCTTTGACTTAAGTGGGTTAAATGCATGATTCAGAATACCTTTAACAAATACCCCTGTCCTTTTTCCTGCTCCTAACACTTAGCTGTACTGGCTGCACGAGTGCTTTTTGTCATGTGCGTTGCCTCCTAGGTGCCATTCAAGACTTGCCACTTTTGTCCCACAGTCACACAGCAGCTGCGTGGAAGCCAAAACACCCTCCCCTCACCTGCTTTTCCGGCTCACAACTGTGTCCCATGATGACAGCTTCCTGGTCTTTGGCACAGAGCAGAAACCACATTATCAGATCCAAAGGTCACCGCGGGGGGAGTCTGATGGGTTTATTAATCTGTCAAATGGCGTCACAATCTTTGCATGAATGTAAACAATATCCTGACAGAATGAAGTCAGTTTGTAGGAAACTAAATGATCTCACTCTTAGTCAAATAAGCATTGACGTAGCTTTCACGTGCACCAGTGTACAGGGTGTCACCTTTATTTACTTTTTAATCAAATTGAGCACAAACCAATTAGAGAACTGTGACACATGGAAACCAAACACCAACCTCCCAAATTTATGAGACACACGAGATGGTATTTTTATCTCAGTGAAGCTGGATAAGAGCAAGAAAATGGTTCAAAGTGGTTTGAATCGCTCCATTTTCATCATAAAACAGGAAAATTACCCAAACTCTCTGGAAATATTGGCGCATGGGGCACTAATGCGATGATGTCAGGCCTGCTGATGAACACAGAAATTTAAAGAGTGGAGATTTGGTCTGTTTGATTGAAGCCACAGCCTGTAATTGTGGTGAATACAAAATGTCCCCCCAGTCCTCAGTCTTAATAGATGGTTTTGGACTTGTGCCTTTAGCAGATGAGAAGTCTCAGTGACTTACAGTAAGCAGTTTGTCATCAGGACTGTAGGAGCCCTTCTTATCTGTGTTATTCCAATGAATTAAAGGCAACAAAGCACGTTTAAAGTAAAAAATCAGTCAGAGTTTGGTTGAGATTTTAGAAAGTTGTGATAAAAAATTAAGTCAGATGAATTTCCTCAGAGGCCCTGTGGAGATCTTAAAATAGTAGAATAGTGCTTTAATATACTTGTTTTTTCATGATATATAATTTAAAATTCAGATCATTAGCACCAACGTTAGTTATATCTAAATGCTATTTCTTAGTGTCTGTGGAGGGGTCAGACTTTCCCAGGAGACCATGAATCTGTTAACAACACATGGACTAAAAGTCCATTTGACCACACTACGCCGTCCAGCAAAGTTTAACAGTGAGGTTAAGCACTTTTTGACAGTGTTCATTCCAACCCACATGCAGCAGTTAGACCACATTGGTCTGTTCAAACTTGAGAGTCTATCAATAAAATTACATGTTATGGAAATGTCTTAGGGTCACAAAGCGTACTTATTGATTCGTTTCAAACCAAACCACAAATAAATACATTACCTCATTGCTTTGCTTACCCTAAAAAGTTGTTAATCTGCTCTTCATTTGTTTTTTTCATTAAAAAATGCATGCTTAGGCACTTCAAATTATTTTTATTGAAGTAAAGTGCGAGGAGATTTTGGCGCCCCCTGTAGCTTAAGTTGCACCTTTTATCACTTTGCTTCCCACTAAAAAAAATCACCCCATGGTTTCTCAAAAGTTTTACTTCAATCCACATGATACCTGCTGAGAAGAAGTGGTTTCAAACATTAGTAAAGTTTTTGTATCAATATTATCAATCATGTCTCCAAATGTCTAAATTGCTTTAGTAGATCTTAAAGGGGTGGACAGTTTTTGTAATTTTTTTGGGACACAAGTGACATCTATTCCTTGCTGGAGCTTTATGAATAATTTGAAGGCATCTTTCCACTTACTCTGTCAATTTTCAGGAGCCGGCCGGCAGAAAATGTAACAAACAAGACAGTCATCCTCCTTGTAACACACAGTGGTAGCTTTGTCAAATGGAGCGACGCGATCAAAACCATTAATTAGCCGGTCTGGTGTTGCCACTGCCAGCTGATCAGAGCAAAGCCGACTGGGCGAGGCTTTACCTTTCTCGGCGTGTCTTCACCTGATCAGTTTACAATGCTAATTATAGGTGGCTAATTTATGCTGAAATCTATTGACAGAGCCGACCCATTCCGACCAGCAGCTTTCAGTCATTAGCTAGTATAGGCACAGACTAACCAGAGTTATTCGGCAAACATCTCCCACTGTAGTAAACAAAGTCATTACCTGTTAAACAGAAACTCAGCTGTCTTAGCGTCAGTCTTCAGTCCCAAATCCCCCTGCAGCTTTTTCCATCAGTCGTTTCTCCAATATTCAGTCTCAGTTGGCACCTGTATTGCTCATAATTCTTCCTTGCTTCAGCCTTTTCCTTAAAACTTTTTTTTTTCTTCCTTTCCCTGTGGAGGGTAACAGTAACAGCTTCCTGGTTTCGGTCTTCTCCAGCTCCCTGACGCTTCAGTAGCTGAGCAGCTAGCTGACGTGAGAGAGGTAGTGGGGAAGGACGAGGTGGGACCATGGGCTGTACGGTGCGGAGCAGGGGAGACGGGATTAGATGGACTCGTGCATAAACCCAAAATGAGGGGAACAGCGGTTGGGATTGGTCAGTTATTATGCCGTTTTGCAGATGATGTACTGAATGGATTTTTTCATTCTTTTTGCTTTTTATATTGCATAGATCGGACCATCAGACCATAACAGCCTCATAAACTGTGTTATTAATAATAACCAAGCTTCCAAATCGTAGACCATAGCTTTAAATAAATAGAATCAAATGACATTGTTGTAATTGTACACAGCACTGTGTCTGAGAAATGGTGTCAGACTTTAAAGACAGATAAAAAAAACTCAGGAATAGCATAAAATAATAAGTATCAGGACAAATCGGATGTTTTTGTACATACAACACCAGAAAAAGATTGCTGTGAGCAATTCTGTGTTCTGAGTTTCACACCGTTTCGAAGTCTACTTGTTCTGTATGAACAAACATGATCAGCAGTTTGCTAAATTCAGGGTACGATCAGAAACATGACTTTTGTTTGAACAAGTTTACCGTAGTTACCAGGTCACATTGGAAATTCTGCTTTAGCTTGAAGAGCTGACACACATCACCGTCCTGCTGTTTGCACTGCTGTGACCCTGTTAAAGAAGTGTCACTGAGCTCGCTAGTACAGAAAAAATCAAGACAATTAAAAAGTAGCCCTGTATTTTGCTGGCGGTTGATATTTATAATCATCTTGTTACTTAAGTTTCCATTTGTGAGCTTCTTTGTGATATTTATTCAAACATTAAAAATGATTCAACTTTCACCAGTGCCACCAAGAATAGCAGTTCCAGCTTTATTGAGTTATTATAATGAGAGAAAGCATGATTTTGTAGTAGACTAATACGCCTGGTCATTTATTTTAAAGAGCTCTAAGTGACTTGACCTCTACGCCTGGCCCCCTGAGGATTAACTCTGACACTGTACATGGCCCCTCCTCTGCACAGGGCAGTGCAGCTCTCGTGCTCAGTGTGTGACATGTTTTCCATATAGTGAATTGCACTGAAAGCATAGTGACAGGCTGTAATCAGCATTCACACCCACACAGAGCATGCCGCCGCCGTCAAGGCTCTTTTGTCCCCGTGTGTTGCAGCTGGAATATGGCTGTTGTCCTGCGTGTTGACTTTATGGGTTTGTGTACACAATGCTTTGCTACACTTTCTCTTTTAGTCAGTCACCAACGAGGGGTCCAGGGAGGGACGAGGTCATTTCACCGAGCTGCTGTTTTATTTATTGTCTCGGTAACAGCCTGATATAACAACACATTCCCAGTCTGCAGTGTTTGACACACAAAGCTAAGTTTGCTTATGTAAATGCCAACAAACATCAGATACAACTGCTGAATCTACTCAATCTGCTGACCGTCTTTCAACAATATGTGCATCTTTTGCTCTACTTCTGCACTCAGCTTTCGCCGATACACCAGATGATCGACCCAACTCTACTTCGGTGGAGATCTTTCAAAAGCGACCTCTGGACAAGACAGTTATGGCAACGCCTATAGGCCTGGCATGCTTAGTACAGCGTTTTCAGTCCCTCAGCATTTCTGTGTAAACCCAGATTTTTAAACAGGGCCTAAGTTATAAACTGTTTGTGAAAAATCATAAAAAAGCTCCAAGACTCATCACTTTAGTATCTAAAGGGGCTGAAGACCACATATGTTGAAGTGGAATTAGCAAGGGGGTCAATGAGATCTTAGCTAAATTAGCCAATGCTAGCATTATAGATTTGTAAGGGGAGACTGAACTGCTGTTTTTAGTCACTCATAACTTGAAATAATAGCAATCAATAGGGCTAAACAATTAATTGAATTTAAACCGACATTGCAATTTAAAAAAAAAAGCCTTTTAATATGTATTTACTTTGGTTTGTTTTTTGTTACTGATGAGAGATCAGCAAGGTTTTTATACAATTAATATTTTAATTTATTTTCACACAGCATTTCTTTTTCATTTTATAAAAACGTGCACTTGACATGTTGATATATTTCAGTGGTTGAGCCAGAGATTTGGTCTTATTTACATTTCTGCATTTTATTTAGTGTAAGATCCATAGACGAGAGGATTCATATCTATTTTTTATTTCCTTGTTCATACCAGGCCTGTCGTTCTGCAGTGCTTTTTTTTTTCCTTTTTATGATTTTATTTAAGGCAATTAATGATAATTTTTATAACATGTCTACAAGGCTTGAAGTTAAATCAATCAGTCAGTATTGTGCTGTGATTGTAATAGTTAAATCAAGATATGTTGTTCTTATCAATTCATGCTTCAGTTCATCTCATTTCATCATAACATGTAGGCCTGGCCTATAGGAAAAAATTGCTTATTTGTTGACAGTATTTTCTGTTTTGTTGGTCATACTATAAAACAGTTTATTGCTTGTGTTCAGTAAATAATGTAGAAGATAAACACCCCCCAAAAGAAATCGCATGCTGAATCGAAATCGCAATATTGGTCCAAAAAAATCTCAATTAGATTATGTTCCAAATTTGTTCAGCCCTAGTAATCAAACATTAAAATAGAACAAAAATAAACAAATAAGCTAAAAAAATATTGTCATGTGGATGAGCTATTAAAACAATCAACTACCACAAAGAATCAAAGGAACATATTAAATTTTCATGTGACCTTTGAGTCAGTAAAATTCTTCCTTAGAAAGCTGGGTCTATTTTTTTAACAATATCTACACAAAAGAAAACTGGTGAAGCAGTAGCCTCGCATCAGATTAGATCATCACATCAGTTATATCTGCTAACCGATGTTTGAAACCAAACACAGTTCTATAAAAACGTCTGAATCCTTGTTGGAGCCTCATGCTTCAACAATATGACTGATTTTTACTTGAACATGCAAACCTCTCCTCCACTGACTCCCTCTGTGTTATGGTGAATCAGCTGTTGCTGGTTATTGCTTATCTGTGGTTGATCATTAGCGTCCCAGAGGCGTGACGTCTCCTGGGATCAGTTTGGGAGTCGGGCAGTTATGTCTTGGGTTCTTATGACATAACTCACACTCGTAAACATACTTACACACACACACGCACAGAGTTGAATTTTTTGAACTGAGTCTCTGTTCTGCTATCTAATCCTCCAGAGGCGCTCCCCTCCCTGTAATCAAGCCTAATTATTTCGGGCACAAAACTGTGTTTTGTTCTTTGAAGTGGCTCTCGGCCTGAACTCTGCCCCCCCTTTTTTTGTATTGGCTGATTCTAATATCCACTGACCGTCCTTTACTGTTCAACACTTTTTTGTCCGTGGATTGTGTTTGGTCTTTTGTTAGCTGCGTTTAACAAACCCCTGTGTTAACATGAAAGCTTGGACTCTACTCTAAATACCTCCCCCGCTCCCACTCTTCTCACTCCCCGCTCTGTGGGGTTGATAGTGTATCTGAGTGGACTTTAGTTGGAGGTCAGACTGCAGAGGTTTGTGCTTGTGTTTGTTTTATTAGAAATGTGACTAAGCCTGAGCTCTCTCTGCATGTTTTCCCAGAAGTTAACTGCTTTTACTGGAAAGCAGAAGGTCAGAGAGTATGTGATAAGGGATCAAAAGTGGGGCAAGTGATCTGTATGTTAGATTCTTTTGGTTGAGACGAGACGTTGGGTTTCTGTAGGCCATAAAGGTTTGTTACCACCACACTCGTGAACCCTGTTATGGACCCATGCAAAGGGTCACAGCCAAGCTTGAACTCCCTCTCTAGCCCCCAAACTGGAAAAAAAAATCTTCCTGTCCTGATGCAATTAACCCTTCGTATACCAAGACTACACGCATGCTGCTAACCAGATTTTGCCATGTGACCTCAGTCTGAACAGTCAGGTTTGAACACACGCATCTTTGACATCACTCTTGAGTGATACTCGTCTCAGCTATGCACTGACAGGCCTCAGAGAAAACAAACACAGAAGACAGGTTATAGCAGTCCTCATGTCGGTATCCTTGGGCAAGACACTTCATCCAAAACTGTCCCCGGCGGCAAAGCCAGCAAAGTGCGACTAGGATTAGTTACTTCTGTGCTCTGCATTGCAGCCTCTGACAGTGCTGTGAATGTAACATAAAAACTCTTAAAGTGGTGAGAGGACCAGAGAAGCTGATTTGTAAAACACTGTCCATTCATAAACTACCCAGAATTCTCACCTTTTTCCGCCCATGCTGGACTTCGTTTGACCAGAAACTGTCAGAGAATGTAAAACAACACCAGAGTCAGAATTCTCCTGAATTAATACAGGAAAGAAGGTGTTACGCATTTTTGGAGCCTTGACTTTTTTTTCTCTATTTATTTAAGTCATGATAAAGTGGGTCAGTTCAGCCTTTTAATAGATCAATGTCAAAACAGCCAAAAAAAGAAACTTAATTTAGCTGAGCAGTAGAAAATTAAACTACCTACCGTAGTACACGCAGTGCACATTTTGCTGTGTTCCTTAATAAATCCGATGAGTTCGTCTGTGTCTGGGTTAAGCCACGAAACATGAAAAATGTAAAAATATTGAGTTGTAGTTTAAGATTTTGGAAGACATTTCATGACCCCTACTATCATCCAAACTGCTTTTAGGAGGAGGCTCAAAATCCACCTTTTAGCTTAGCATCTGGTTAATATTTATTTTCCTTATCTCCATTTCTTTGAGTTGCTTAGGTTTCTTACTTCATATTAATTCATATCTAACTGCATTATTTTATAGTTTGTGTCTTATTCATATTTCAGTTTTTACATGTTTTTATCTTTTTGTCATTTTTTAGCTACCCCCTGGGTGAGTGTGTATGTGACTGTTGATTCTACGGTTGTGTGGACAAAGGGGGGTTGGGTTAAAGGGCATGTCACTTGTTTTTAATTTGCCTGTAGAGCACTTTGTGTTACATCTTTTTGTATGAAAAGCGCTTTTTAGATAAGATTTGATTTGAATTGATTTGATTTGATTACTATCAGTGTTATCCACTTATGGGACCACTGCCTTGAACCATTGTAAGGGTCAAAATCTGTGTTTTTAGCCATGATCTAATTTTTCTTTTAAAGTTCCAAAAGTTTTCTTTTCTTTTTATTTACCAAACTGGATTTATAAAGCAGCTGATTCTGGTCCAATAGAGTTGAAATATCAATAAAAAAGCGTTTTCATATTGAAGAATGTCTCTCTGGTTTCTTAAAACTAAGGGACGAATCTGATCAACTTTTAAAAAACATTGATATTTCAACTCTTGACACATCAGTTGTTGTTTAAGTGAAATCATAAAGATTTTATTGTTTCACAGGTATTTTTCAATGACTTTCAATAAAATAAGATTGGAACATTGAAGGTATATGCTGTCAGCTTTAAAAAATTAAAAATAAATCGGTATCAGCCCAAATCGGCAGGTCAGGCTTTTTAAAGACTGGTGATCTGTGCATACTTACTTAATATTGATATTTTTGTTAAAATAAAAATTCATAATATTCCTACTCTGCTGTGTGTTGCCTATAAACTGTACAATAAATCCAATCTCAAAGTCTGTTAAAAATATTTTACTCCTAAACTTGATGATGTGGGTTTTGATACCGGAAACATCAATGTTTCCTCTCTATTCTTGGGTCAGTTAGTTTAAAATCATTTAAACTTTAACTTTTACAGTGTAGTAGACTGATAAAATAGTAATCATAGTCATATATTGTGCATATTAGATTTTCTATGAGTCTCATTGGTTACACCAAGTGACATACCCAATAATTTATTTGCAACATAAGTTTAATGTCTCAGTACTTTAAATGACAAACATGACACACTTTATGTTTTAAGTGTAAGTACGAAACACTGCATCTGACTTTCTTTATTCCAAACACAATAAAATAGAGAAGTTGTTTTCAATCAACTAGTTACCTGGGTAGAATATCCCAATATTGTGATATTATCGTATTGTGACCCAATGCGTATTGTGTGGTTCTTGCCGATAATTCACCTTAACCTAGCTTTACTCTAGTTTGGAAGAGTTTTAAAAGGTAAAAACAAATTGGACCTCTGTACAGTGTGTGCTGATAGAGAAATGAACTATTCTGACCCACATCTTTTTTTTAACAAGGTTATAAATGTGTTTATTTCTGTGGTAAAAATCATCTTATTTGTCTTGGTGCGTTTGTGGTTTCCAGTGTTTCTGCAGCCAGAGGTTTCTGCTTGGCTAAGCTGCACACTTTAACACCACCTCTTCAACAGAAACAAGACTCTGACCTTTGACCCTTTCAACACCACATACCCCACTCTTTTCTCTCCTCCTGTCTCTATCTTCCTCTCCCATGTCTCCCCCCTCCTCTTTAAGCTCTCTCGATGACAGTGTGCCAGTCAGTATTTGGAAGCCCTCACTCATATCTCAGCTGTATATTTATCTCCGTGTCCTGACTCTGCCTTTATTCCCCGCAGCCTTATAAGGCCAGAATACGAGGAGAGAGGTTTGTGAAATGGTGGGAAAAGGTTGAACAATGGGAACCAGAAATACTTTCCCACAAATTGGTTTTAGTGAATTCAAACCAAAAGAATAAGGGGTGAGATCAAATGAAGAGACCAGGATAATAAAGGCACATAGGATGAGAAATTCTCATACATTTGGAAGCACTTTGATTCAAACCAGTGTAAACACTCTGTAATGATATTTGATGTGAGACAGGACAAAAAGAAGCAACTTAAAAGGACTTCAAAGTCCACTCAGATGTGCTCCGACATTTTTCTGGGCGATCTCTCTTCATAGTTTTTCATTGATTGTCCCGGTCCCATTCACAAACTCTTTCTCTGCTCATGCACTTCAAAGGCCTCCAAGAAGAAAAGAGTTTTTATCGCTGCACAAACACGAGAGCTCTTCACTGTAAGAGAGACGCTGAAACACAACCACAGCTCATCGCCCACTTCCTCCATTCTCCTCACTCTTTCACTAGTGCTTCCCCTTCACTGCGAGGTGTTTTCTCCATCATACGCTGGTTCCTGAAAGCCGAGGGCGGATTTTCTGTGTTTTCAAAGTGCTTATGCAGTTCTGCTCAGCTGTGATATCCCCTTTGTGAAGTGTCAGCTGATCCCTTACACGCCTTCAACCACAGATTAGATTACAACAATATTCACAGACCCCCTCCTGCTCTGGAGCTCTCCTTAACTCCCTCCATCTCTCCTCTTAGAAATGCCCCAACACAACATGGAGAGCACCAGGAGTCAGTGGCAGCCTGGTCTGCGGCCGCCGTGGATCACCAGAGTGGCAGGAGGTCAGAGCCCCGCCTCCTCGGGGGCGGAGTCAGACACAGAGACAAGCAGCACGGAAAGTGAGAGGGTAAGATAAGGCTGTCAAAGATGATGGAGAATTAAACACGGCTTACTCACATAAAACAAACACATCCTTTGGCTCCTGAATGTACAGTAAGTTGAGTTTAAGCTCGAAAGTGGTTAATCTGTTTTCTTTCTTACATCAGTCTTGTGTTAAAAAACTGGAGGGGGGCTCACTCAGGATCCTGACATCGCCTTCAATGATCCAGCGACGTATCGCGGAGATTGACCAACACAAGGAGGAACTTAAGATAGAGGTGAGTGTGTGAGACATTTGTAGCCTGCCACTGTTATTGCTGTAAGTTATAAGTTTGGTTAAAATCTGAATCCAACATCAACTAAAGTGAGGATAGGGGCTTGAAAGTAAAATCATGTCAGATGATAAAAAAAAAAAAAAACTCATTAAGAAAAAAAAACTAAGTAATAATATTTTATTTAGAAATATCAAAACATCCTTCATAAAAAATAGTTTTAATCACCAATGATTTCCTACTCTTTGATTCTGAAGAAATACAACCAGTAACTGTGGATAGAAGCCTCAAGGTGTATCATCTTGTTTTCAAGGGGGTCCCCCCAAAAGATCCAATCCATAACATGTTATAAAAAAAAAAAGAAAAACTGTAACAAAAAAAGAAAAAGAAAAAATCACAATAATAAACAGAACACTACAAAAGATGTTGTTACTATTTCAGTCATGAATAACAGAAAGAAAAGGGGGAAAAACAAGACAAAAAAAGACAAACAGACTGATACACCCATAAGAAAACCAAGGTGGGCAGTTTGACCATTTACTGAACCAAGCATTTACACAAACAACAGAAAAATGTGATGGTAATATTGATAGCAAGTATATTCCAATCTCAATCTCAGTAGCAGGATTAAACATTCTTAAATTTACTTAATGATGAAATTGATCAATTCAATTTTAGTTTAAAGTTGTTGTTTTGTTTTGTTTGTTTTTTTAATTGTTAGCATTTTCGTGAGCTAAGGCTCAGAATCAGAGGAAATCAATATAATTGGAAATCTGAGTCATGTTCATTTTCTTTTGTGATTGACACTGTGGCTTCAGATATGTGTGAGTTTGGAATGAAGAAAGATCAGGGGAGTAGGGATGGGTACCTTTCACATTTAAAACGATACAGTATTCGATACCCGGTACCTGGCAATCAGTGCCAGTACTTAAGGGTACCAATTTCCAGTACTTTTTTGTATTTATGTAGTAAAAAAATCAATTTTTTAATAGTAAAGTATGATTTTTTTTAATTTAACATGTTTATTCTTCAGTATATAACCTTGCAATGCTGTGTTCATGTCCAGTATGGAAATTCACCTACTCTTCCTCTCCCTCACAGTCACAAGGAAGCATTTCGGCACCTAAACATGTTACCTTTTGATTCTACGTGAATCGTGGTACTTTTGACAGGATTCAGTCAGTACCTATAAAAGTACCAAATTCGATACCTATCCCTACAAGGGGGTATAATAAACGTGTTTGAACTTCACCTTACTCCTTTTTAATGAACAAGTGTATGAATATTTTATTTGGTCATTGATTTCCAAAGAACAAACGTCTACAGGCTGTGGCTTATTTCTGCAATCTGTGTACAATCTATATGTTTTACTACACAGAACATCAACAGTACAAAAAAAAAGTTTTTTTGCACATTATACTCCCATATTTGTTCTCCTTTTATGTTCTATTAGTGATTATTTTACATTTTAAAGCTATTTTGAAACAGAAACAGATAATTTCAACTCATCACTGAGGCTGTTCCATATCCCAACCCCCATGACTGAAACACATCTGTATTAAATGTTTGTTCTATCTTTACATATTTTAAACACACACATCCCTCTTAAATTATAACATTTTTTCCTTAATTCAAACAATTGTTGGAGCCACTCAAGAGGGACTGGTATTTCTTTCCTCAAAAAAGTAGATATGAAGCAGCAGGCCTCCAAAAGTGTCATGAAGCGTTCGCTAAGCACAAAGTGACTTGATCAACTTATTGTTTGATACAATTTCACTACAAAAAACTGAAATTTTATCAAGTGTTTTTGTCTTATTTTATGTGAAAATTGTCTGATTACACTTGTTAAGAGCCACATTCAACTTAACAGTCCAGAAAACTGTCTTGTTTCAAGTGACTTAAAGAAAAAACTGAGGTCTGAATTGCTTGTAACAAGTAAAAAAAATCTGCCGATGGAACAAAAAAGTTTGCTAGAAAATTTGCTTGAAACTCGGATAATATCTTAATACAAGTAACTTTTCTCTTGTTCCGTTGTCAAATTTTTTTAACTTGTTACAAGCAACTCAGACCTCATTTTTGTCTTTAAGTAACTTGAAACAAGACATCTTCTGGACTCATTTGAAGTCTAAAAAGGCATTTTCCACTGAAAATAAAACAAAAACACTTGATAAGATTTCATTTTTTTTTCCACTGTTCATTCAAATACTAAGTATGAATTTGACTATACCTGTGAATTCAAGACTAATTACAAAGACAAATGCATTTGGCATAACTTTTCTAAAATCTGACACAATATATAGAGGCCTTTGATGAACTTTTGATGTGAGATGAAAACTTTCTTTTTCATCAACTTCACAACCTAAACTAAGAGTTCAAGTGAACGCAAACATGAGTTTGATTTAGCCTCTGCTGAAGTTGGCGTATCTTAATCTCAGAGTCTTTTCCAAACATCCTCGCGGTCAGGGCAGAGGAATGCTTATCTGTGACTTACTCAACGTCTGGTCAATATGATTCACCTGGGCGACGTCTCCTGTCCTTTCAGCTGCAGCTGGAGATCGCTCTGCTGCAGGGAGAGCTGCAGACGGAGAAGAACCAGCTGCACAGACACACTCAGAAGCTGCAGACTCTACAGAGACAGAGAGAGGAGCTCAGGCAGAGAGGAAGACAGAAGGTAACGTGAAATTATATGAATCAAAACTCAGGCTTTGATCGTTACAGCTCAAAGGCTCAACACCTGTTTAAGTAGCAGTACAGTTCACTGCAGGAATTTGGCATGAAGAAATGTGAGCTTATCAGTTTTAATTCAACAGTAAAGCTAGATATCTTAACTCTGAAGTCATTTCCCATGCAGTTCAGGTCAGAGAGGAGCTGGTTTGAAGCTAGGTTTCGGCCTTTCAGCACACACTGAATAAACACGGTTGTGAAATTGATTCGTCACTGCATTCTTTTATTGTCTGGTTGGAAAATTCTTCTGCTTGTTTTGCTTTAGGACGCCTGGTGATGACTGTACTTTTTCTTTTCTCCTCTCTAACTGTGACTGCAGGAGCGAGAGAGACTGGAGGAGGAGAGGAGCAGGGTGGAGGAACTGAGGAGGAGGTGTGAGGAGAAGGAGAAACTGATCCCCACTCAGCCAGAGAGCCAGAGGGAACAGCTGAGTCTGCAGCTGCAGCAGGTTGGTGGCTGAACTGAACTGAACAACACAACCCTGTTGGAGTTTGGGAGGGGCATAAGGGAAAGGTGCCACAGGTTAGATTATGCCCCCCTCTTCAGGGCTTGCCTCATGGAGCACACAACCTATAACTCCACATGAGAGCCCCAAACTCAATCATTTCTATATTGAGGTTGAAAGCAGACCTTTTCAGACATGTGCTTTACTTGCTTTGACATGTTGGTCTCATGTCTAAATGAGCTCTAAAAGTAGGATCACAGGGTAAATTAGGATGTCATATACATTATGATATGATGCCTGATATGGCCAACAATAATGATATCCCTGTGCTTCAGTCTTCGATTTGATTCTTTACAGCTATAAATTGCTAGACATTCATTTGATGACACATTAGCTGCGTTTTCACCAAGCAGTCCAGTTCGGTTCAGTACGGTTTGGCCCGGTTTGGTACAGTTAAGCCTGATCCCATTTGTGTTTCCACAGCAAACTGTGCCCTTTCGTGTTAGGCAGCGTGTTAGCTGGATGCCGACAGCCGCAGCTGTTAAACAATAGCGTCATCACGCTATCGTAGCAGCGTGAGAGTTTGCCCTGCTAATAAATCCAATGAAGAAGTAAAACACGACACAGTAAACAAAGAGCACAGATGGAAGACATGCAGCATTTCATCCTCTCCGTGATTGGCATGTAGCTCTTTGATACAAAGTGTAATCAAGCTTTGTTTCAGAGAAGACTGTGTGCCACCAGGAGAATTGCAGCTGCTGTCACAGGGTAAGTGACGATTCTTTTGACCAATCAACGGTCTACAGGTTGCTCCACCTTCCGAGAGCAGATCGTTTCAGTCCGGCACTCAAACGAAAGGGTCCCAAAAAGTGGGACGGTTCGCCTCGGTTATTTGGGGAACTGTCCTGGGATAAATCAGTGGAAATGCCACAAAATGTGCGCTTTACCGAGAAGACCCGAACTGATCCTCCTGGTGGAAATGCGGCTATAGAAATGTCTGATAACATCAAAAATACAAATGTTGGAGGCAATTCATAACAAAATAGAATATATTATGATACTTTATGATGACACATGATTTTACATTGCGATAAGTTATGATGTGATACAGAGGAGATGTTGTTATGTGATATTTGATAAATTGCATTGATATTCATTTAACAATACCTGATGAAATAGTGATTAAAAAACTTGTGTGCAGTTTTACCTCCGTTTTTAGTGCAAGGGCCACATGTACAGCTCTCGATGCACTGGTCAAACTGGTCCCAGGTTTCATTTCCTGCTCTCGATTGGATTTGGTCCATTACATTTTCCAGTTCAATAAATGCTAAAAAGCTCAGGCTATAATCTTAGGACGGAAAAGAAAAGCATAAATCTCCTAAAAGTTTAAGTATGTGCAACATTAGAAAGGCCATTCTAGATATATGCCTGATCGTAATCCACACCTAGAAATGAGATTATCAGCGCCAATATTACAGGTTATAGGTTACTGGTTATTTCAAATTGTGACTTCTTAGCTTCCCAATCAGGTCAAGCAGGACCAGATTGTTGTCTGTGATTAATTTTGTAGTGATGGTGGACACTGGAGCCTAACTGTCAGACAGAAAAGAGACAGAAGGGCAGAAGAAAGCTAAACGGGAGAGTGAAACAGCACAAGCTAAAATCTAAAAGGACTAAGCTGTTTGTGATAATGTCCATTCCAACCCATAGTCAGCAGTTATTCTGCAGTGGTCTGTTCAAACTTGAGAGTCTATCAATAAAATGAAGAGTGAGGTTACATTAGCTCTGCTTGGTAGATGATTGGCAGGACATAGCTAACCAGGATTCACTAACATTACATATTACGGACATGTCTCAGAGCACCGGGCTGCCAATAGCGCTACATACAACGTTTGCTTGATGTCACATTTCAAACTGTAGTACTGCGTAACTTTACTGATAATAACCTTAACTCAGCGCATTGCATCTAGTACAAAGTTGTCTTGAACAAAGAAAATTTATTTGTTGCTGATTGCCATTCAATTCCAAAAAACAAACACACGCCTCACTAAAAGCAATTTACGGCAGTGGGCGGGACTCCGGGCCACAAGGTGGCTGGCGAGGCAGTCCAATTAAAACAGATCCTCCTCGTAGCATCTTTAAAGGGAAAACCTATCTGAAACGTTATTTCACATATCAGTATGAGGATGTATCGCAAATCTGTATTTTTCGCACCCCCAATAGGCTCACCAGTCTCTCACAGAAAAAGACATAGCTTCAGTCAGACTTGATCAGACCCTCAAAAGTTACAGAACTTTTAACAGGACACATCTGAACCCAGAGTAACATAAAGGTTGCAGCAGCATGAAGAGAAAGTGTGTCTTGCTGTGCCTTCAGAGATGATTGTAAGAAGTGCTGTTTGTTAAACACAAACAAAACAGCAATTCATCATTATTCATGAAGCCCTGATGCTTAAGTGTTCCCAGTAAACAACAAACTAGACCATGCATTGATAGAATACATGTTGATTATCCACGTGCCTGTCTCTAGTTCGACTGATGACTCAAACTTCAGATGTTGGCCGACTGTTCCAAAGTTCAGTCGCTAAGTTATCATAAAAACCCTCCATCATTCCTGTTACATGATGTCTCTAAAAACAAATTCTTGAATGAAAGATTTAATAACCTGTCATACGTCTGCTTCCTTGATTTTATTTTATTTTTTACACAGATGCATTTTCATGTTTGAATGAAGCCAAAAGAAGGATGATATAAGACACAAGCTGCATATCTGGATAATAAACAGCTGTCACTGTGACATAAAGATGTAACCAGTAATTATATGGATGCCATGTCTGACGTCTGGCATGTCTTGAGCTTCAGTGGAAAAATACCTGAAAATATACAAAACCCACACTGACTCACAACCAATTAAAGTATATATTTAACATTTCAAAACAAACATTACTTTTATACCAGTTTTTCTTGTACACAGTCTTGTTGAGTGTGTTATTTGAGTCCTAATGAAGACAAACTCCAACATAAACCAATCAGATAACAAAGATCTTATTTAAAACGGAAGATTTGAAGAGACTTTTTTGATCTTTCTGAAACCTTTAGAAAAGGAGAAGTTGAGCCAGAAATCTGGACTCTGCTCTTCAGCTGATGTGTGTCTGACTGATGAACTTCCAAGACTACTTGTTAAGCAAACTAGCAAGGTAATGCTATCTTATTACAGAATCTATTAGATTAGAAGTGATTCATTTAGCTGCAAAAACAAGCAGGGAGACGTCAAAGTCTCTGCCTGTCAACCAGCAGTCTGTAGCTGACGTCTGTGAACACAAAGATCAGTTTATAGTCATTAAAAATTCAGTTTGCAGCAGTGCTGAGCGTTGGTCAGATGTTGATGTTTGCTGTCACAGATTGCTCGGATCCTGTTCAGCCTGATGTGTCAGCCGCTTCACTTTATACACACAGACGCAGTGCTTTGGAAGTCTGCCTCTCTTTGTGAACGTGACAAAACAAGACAAAAGATCGCTCTGTTTTACAACATCCAGGAACAGGTTGATAGTTTGTGTTGTGACACGCTGGATTTATGTGTCAAGATTTTTCTGAACTGGTTGGTCCGAATAATTGCGCCACCGAGAATCCCAAACACTCAAGTGAACAGAAGCGGAGAGTGTCTTGCTCAATAACAAGTTTACCGGTATTTGAGTAGAAAAATGGGGCTGTACAAGGGTCAACTCTCACCTGGGCTTTCACTGTTGATGATTTCTTAAATATAAAGACCAAAAATGATTTAATTCTCAAGTAAATTAATGTCTTCTATCTGATCAAGTCTGTAGAAAATAGAGACAAATATGACCATGTTCTGAGATACATGCTACTTGGACACATAAAAGAGACACCGCCTGAGCCTAAAGCAGCTAACTAGGGGCTGGTCTAAGCTGGAGCAGGCCCCTAAAAGAAGGTTTTAAGCCTCTTCTCTTCAAAGCAAAGAGGGTTTCTGCATCTTGTTAACCCTGAATGGTTTTTAATTCCAAAGGAAAAGGGCCTGAGAACTGGAGGCTCAACCTCCCGTAGCGCTTCACACCATGTTTTAGATGAAATTAATTGTGCTTTTATAAAAATTGCCTGAGTAACGGGAAAAAAACTAACTCAAACAAAGGTGAAGGTGCTCAAACAAGGTGCAAGGTAACTGTAAATAAATACATTTACTCATCTGAGTTTTTATCTTGGAAAAAATTACCAGTTCTGGCTAAATGTGTCACTGCTTTATGCCAGTTAATCCTCACAGAGCCTGTAAATAAGAATAATAAAACCCAGACAATACAAGAACCATACAACATAAAATGAGACCATGAGGACAGAAAAAAAGGTTAAAAACATAAAACTCAGTAAGAGAAAGAAGGAAATGGCGATGCATAGGGCAATAAAAGGTAGTTGCAGACAAAATCAGAACATCAAATATATGTATATAATGTATAAAATTGTAAAATAAATATGAACAAAATAATGAAAGAATAATTATTATTTTAATTAAGCAAAGATATGAACAAAAGATAAAACAATTAAAGGCCTAAAGGGTATAAGTGAAAAGGTTAAAAGTGAAACAAGCGTGAATCATAAGTTAGGTAGAATCAGGAATAGTAGAAGGTATTTGCAATAATGTTAAAATCAAATAGAATGGATAGATAAATACATATAATTAAAAGAGCGTGGACTTAAAGATGTAAGAACAATAAGAATATAGAAAGGCTACAAAACAATAAAGGCAAAATAAGAGAGCAAAAAATGAAAGATAAAAACAACTCGAAAAGCTCTCAGAGAGCCCAGACATCTGCCAAGCATACTGTGATTGTCACCAACACTTCAGTCTTACTTTAATGTTCTACTCCCTTTCAGCAGACTGTCTGCTACAATTTGGTGTAAGCTGCAGGTTTGTACAATAATTTGTTTCCTGACAGTGTTGAAAATTATGATGACCCAGAACATATTTCATATTCTGGATCTTAGTATCCAGAATATTGGCAGGACCTGGATTGTACTTTTACATCTGTCAGAAACACAGACTGTATAAAACATGGACGTAGTCTCTGTGACGTCACCCGTCTGTTCCTGAAACTATGAACTGAAGCCAATCCTCGGATGCAGTCACATTGGTTGGAATGCCAGCTGTGAGCTTCCTTTCAAAAAGCTAAAGGGCGCCCGCCAGTCACGTGGTCTGAGCTGTGTCTCTGATTGGACAATCAAACGATCCTGATAACTTCTAAATCACTGAGTTAGAAAAAAAGTTTTTTGAACCAGGCTGTAAATATGCTTTTTAATGCCATAAAAGTCAGTTTTTATGGCTTGGTGTGTACATGACTTCCAGTCTTTCTGCAGCCAGCCTTAAGCGGATCCTCAATGAACAGCAACTATTAGCACTTCTGGCTTCATTTTTACCAACTGGATGTTTCCCCTCAGTCAGAAATTATGGTGACCTTGTCTTGTATTGTTTTGCAAAGCAATCAGACCATTTATGGTGGAGTTATATACACATATGGTGAAAACAGCCCTATCTCACAATGATAAAGAATCCTTTGAAAAAATCCTACATCCAGAAGGTGATCCAGATCACCTCCAAAACTGAATAACTTTCTCCTTATCCTGTTTTGAACATTTCCTGAAATTTTCATCGAGATCCGTTTGTTACTTTTTGAGTTATGTTGTTCACAACAAACAACCAAATAAACAGACAAACTCTCCCAAAATCATTTATCATCAGTCAAGGATTTTAAACAACACAAGTCCACTGTATGAAATTTAAAACAAAAGATGTCATATTAGTCTCATTTTTGTGCCTTGAATTTAGGAAAAAGAGGCGATGGAAGCAGCAGCTCGAGCCTTCGATGACTGGGAGTTTCGTGTTCTGGAGCAAGAGAGCGGCATCGACGAGGAGGACGCGAGCTCGACGGACAAAGAGAAGGAGGAAGAGAGTGAGAGGGAGACGGAGAAGGAGATCACGTGTCAGCAGCAAGCGGTCAACAAAGCACAGGTAAACAACATGCTTCTGAGGCATTTCTCCGCTGCTCCAGACATGTTTTACGGGTTTAAGGCTTTGCTGCGTGTCATGTGCTTCATGTAAGTGCAGGAAGGACCACCGGGGATCAACTTCCACACAAGCAGTCAATACACACTTATGACCTCGTCTCAGGCTGTTGGAGTTAGTTGTTAGGCAGAATAACTGCTCGTTATTTGTCTTTCTGACTCATAATCCTCAAGCTTCCCGTTCACAAACTTAAAAAAAAAATCCAAAGAGTTATGAGTAATGATTAGCAAAGCTTTAGCTCCCTAGAAGAACTACAGTAAAATATTTTGGATTAAAGCAGAGGTTAGATCTTTACTGTTGCTTATGTGCTCCTGAAAAACACACAACCAGATTAGATCTCCTCTTCAGAATTACTGCACACACCCACATCCACTCTGTCCTGTCACAGTCCCTGATTCTCGTTTCAGTTTAAGACTTGACACGAGCGTGAACTCTTTACCTCACTCGCACCAGCATCACCCTGACACTGTCACATGACAGGAGCTTAATTACATCAGCGGCCACTGTGAGAGACTTAAAGGAGCGGGACAGTTGAGAGCAGAGCTGCAGAAACAGAAGGGAAAAATGGAAAGATAAGACACATGAGAGGATGTGGACAGGTTTTTTTGGTTCTGGCTTGGATCCAAACATTTATTCTTGGTGTGTCTCCTGGGGCACATGTGAATGCAAAGCAGTTGGCAGCTGAAACAACAATAATGACAGCATGTCGTTGACCTAAATTAGAGGGATTTATTCAAAGCTTTCACCTGAAGCCTCAAACCTGTTTTTTGAGATGCCGCGTGCAGGAAGGAGTTCTCTGACTGAGCGGGAAAGTTCAGATAGTTCAGAGTCTGTAAAACTCTGTTGGCTTGAACTCACAGGATCATTAAAGAAACCTCAGATGTGTTGGCACTTGTGTTATAAATCATAATTCATAATTACACAGAGGCTCAGAGTGTTGAGACATTTGCATCTCAGCATTCTTTGTTTGGATTGTGAGTGATTGTTTTGAACATGTGCATTCAACGTTGGTCTTGTAAAGAATTTGACAACAGTTTCTATCATGAGGTGAATGAAAGGAGCATGTCTACAGCTTTTTTAGGAGCTCTGTGAACATGAGCACAAAGAAGCTTATTTCCTACATGCTAACAATTAAAAAGAAAGTCAAGTTTATATGTGAAGTGTTTTAAAATTGCTTTACGGGGTTATAAACACAGACTGTATAAAACATGAATGTAGCCTCCGCGACATTAGCCGTCTGTTCCTGATACTGTGAAATGAAGGCAATCCGCAGATGCAGCCACATTGGTTAGGTTCCTAAAATATGTACAACAGTTTTGTTTTCTCACTGAAAAAAAGTCTGTATGTCTGCAACCTTTTTTTTTTTTTATCAGAGCCATTTGCCTCAGCTCACCTAAAGTTAAGTCATTCGTGGCCACAAAATCTACTTTATCTGCACAATAAGACTAAAAAGTGTATGAAATTCTAGTGAATAATAATCTAAACTAGAAGATTTCTGTGTTAATGAAATTGGACATGTGTTGACTTAGTTTTTATTTTCAATACATTTACAAATATTTAAAGAAAATGGGAAGGAAAAATGTGTAAGAACTCAACTTTCATAAACTTGCTAAATTTTTGAAATTTCAATAAGTTGCAAAATTTAAAAAAAATGTTTAAAAAAATCAAAAATCAAAATTAAAGGATATGCAAAAAAAAATCCAAAATTCAAAATGTTGAAATTTGCAAAATTTGCAAGAAATTCAAAAATCTTCAAAAAAACATTTTTTTCTAAATTTGGAAAAATGCCAAAACATTGAAAAAATATATATATAAAAATGTAAAAAAAATTGTTTCAAAAATCTTGAAAAAAATAAATAAATTTATATTGCAAGATGTCATATGAATATGTGTATATATTTGTATATATAAATATATATATATATTCATATTCAAAATGGCAACTTATAATTTTATTTGATGTCAGTGTATTTACTCATCACAACCCTCTCTAAGAAAAACAAAAACTCTTTGTTTCAGTAATGTTTTTTTTAAGAGCTACAAGGAGCCACTGCAAAGGAGTCAAAGAGCCACATGAGGCTCCAGAGCCGCAGGTTGCAGACCCTTGCACCAGAACACGATGTTATTGACGATGGAAAGATTGTGAACTGAAAAATTGTTGAATTGTTCCTGAATTAGCTGGAGTATGTAAGAGGAGGAGCTGAAGAGGGTGATTGTTCTCTGAGGAGAGCAGTTGACTCAGCTGTAGATGACATTTCTCGTCTGTACCGTCTGTCTGTTACTCAGTGTATTTCCCAACATGTGATGTTTGGTGTCTCAAGCTGCAGTTTAAACCAGTTCATCATTTCTTTGCCCTGCTCTCATGTGGCGCTCCTGCATCTCATTAACTTGCAAAGTGGACATTTGATTTGCATTGTGTCACAGCTGAGGAGATCTGCTCTGCTCTGGGTCTCTCGGGTATTCACTCACACCCCACACACACACACACACACACACACACTGTCACATCAGAGATGGATTCAATCACAGCATCGTGAAAGGATTAAGAAAACTGAGGCCAGAAAATGAATCACAGACAGCACATGTCGCTGGTGTTAAGCAAAGGGAGCCGTGTGGTGGACAAAAATGAAGGAGATAATGTTTTTAATTTTCAGGAGCGAGTCCAGCATTTGGAGAGACAGCTGAAGGAGATGGAGAGGCAGAAGGAGAAGGAGCTGAACGCTCTGAGGAAGGAGAAAAGAGACCTCGTCCACACCAATCAGACGGTAAAAGGATTATGTTGTTGTTTCTTACTGTCTGTTAAGTTTTACTTTCTTAAATTAATCCAGTATCAGAGTTTAAAGCACAGTATGTTGCATGATACTGCCCTGTCAGTGATGCCGACAGGTTGGTGAATGTCTCGGAATGAATTTGAGAGCATTCTTAATGTCTCTGAAGGAAAGATAATCTCACTGATTGAGTTAAAAGAGTATTTACTTTCAGTGATAAGGTACCTTTGCTTTGGGTATTTACCTCCTTAGATAAGAGTATTAATTAGTTAAATTCACTAGATGCTAACTGGTTGGTTGTGTATATTTTCTGTATTTTTCACTGTATCATAGGAAATACATCCAAAAGTTGGCTCCATTGTCACAATATCTGATCAGTGTTCAATGAAGGGACCCCAGAGCTTTAGTAACTTGGACCCAAAATAAAAACTAGACAGTCAGGAAAGAACAGCTTGTGATATATATGACGCTGCATAGTGAGAGATGTCTCACAAAAAGCCAAGCCAGGTCCCATCACCTGTTTTACATTTCTCACATTTAGAGGAGACATGGGGGTGGATTCTGTTGAAATTGGTCCTGGAGTAACAGCAGCTTTGCATTGATTGGACATAGTCTATTTTATCGATCTTTAAAGGGGCCGTAGAGACTATTAATCCAAAAGGATTTCTTGGATTAAATTTGCAGTGATGGTGGACACAGGAGCCTAACTGTCAGACAGAAAAAAAAGACAGAAGAGCAGAAGAAAGCTAAGCGGGAGAGTGATAAAGCAAGAGCTAAAGGCTAAACCTTGAGCTAAAGGATAAAGCACGGGTTAAGCTGTTTGTGATCATGTTTATTCAACCCACATGCAGCAGTTATTCTGCAGTGGTCTGTTCAAACTTGAGAGTCTATCAGTAAAATGAAGAGAGAGGTAACACATTACAGACATGTCTCAGAGCACCAGGCTGTCAGTGGTGAGATATATAGCCAGTTACTAAACTACGGTACAAACTTTCAAAGTTTGCTCGTTGTCGCATTTCAAATCGTAGCACTACCTAACTATACCTAACTAACCTGACTGTTGATAAATGCCTTACCTCATCGCGTTGTATCTTGAAAAACATTGCTTGAACAAAGAAAGGTAGTTTTTAAAAAGAAGATCTGATCTACATTCATTTCCGAAACAAAGACAGGCCTTTGGGCCAAAGGTGTTGCTGAAATACACTTCAAACTTCACAGTCCCTTTAATTTCAGTTATTTAGCCTAAAGTTGTTGTGCGTTTAATTTACTAACTGATTAACAGTTGTCAACCTTTAAGGCAGCAACGGACTCACCAGCCCTGTTTGTCGGCTACTAAGCTCTGCTACCCAGATGTAAACAAGCTTAGGCCCCATTTACACGACAACATTTCATCTGAAAACGCTAAAATGCAGTGAAAAAAATCTGCGTTTACACGGAAACGCTGTAGTAAGTATGCCAGGCCTGTAGTTGGAGCTATAATTGTCCTGTCCATGAACCGCTTTTGGGAGATCTCCACTGAAGTAGAGTTGAGCTGATCATCTGGTGTATTGGCGAATACTAAGTGCAAAAGTGGAGCAACAGATGCACATTTTTTATAAAGACAGTCAGCAGATTCAGCAGATTGAGCCGCACAAGCACAAAATGGTAGTTCGCGACAATCGTAACAACGGTACTGTTGTCCTGTTGTATGCTCCCGCGCAAAGCGGAGTGTGACATCGGCGTTTCCATTGAAGACTGTTAACTGTCTACACAGCAATGGTGTCGGCAGCATTTCAGGAAAATCCCACTCTGGAGGCCGGTTTCAAAAGTTCGGCTAAAACGCTGTTTCAGTGTAAACGCGAGGCTGAAACGCAACAAAACTTTTGCGTTTCACCCTAAAACCATTGCCATGTTAACGGCTCCTTTGATGATAGATGGCCAGATAGTTCAGCTATACATAACCAGGATGTAACTGTGCGGGAAGGTTGTTGTTTTCTCCTGGCCGCTGTGATCCATAACGATGTTTTCTGAGAGGTTTTCCTACATCAAGACTTGATAGTTTATCAGAGTTTAAATGTTAAACAACCAGGAAATTAGTCGGCTCAGATCATCCCACTCTGTGCTGCTCTCATGTGGTCATCAAAGCAGCAATAAAAACAAAATGTGAGCACTCCAGCTTAGAGGAAGCATTATAGTATTATTTACCAAAGGAGTCTTCATGCTCTTGTGCTCCTTTTTTCCATTTTGTTTTCCAAATGTCTGATGGGAGATTTAGGGTCATTATTCCCTTCAAGGTAAACATCGACGGATGATACAAGCTTTTTGGAGGGGTTGCTTGTTTTAACTTTAACAATGACTCTTTGTAAGAAGCACACCTTTGGTGGAAACTGTGTAGAATGAGACTTGAATATCTGTCAGGAGTTGTGAAAGTACAGTCAGTGATTTGTTTCACTTTTTTAGATGTCAGTTTGTGACATATATAGTGCAGTTTTCTCAAAAATGTTAAGTAAGTCCAGGAAACATATTAGGGTATAAATAACCACTTGGTCACGTCTGTAATGTTATTACATAGCTGGTAGTCTTTTGATCAGACAGCATCAGTAAAACTAAGCATGATGTGGATGAAGACTAAGAAACTCTGACATGTTGAGAGCAAGATAGGGAGCGATAGAGAGACAGAGATTAACTCACCCTGGAGAGAGGGAGGGGGAGGACAGAGGGAGGAGTAAGTACTGCGAGGGAGGGTGCTGCATCTGTGAATGTGTGTGTACATGTGAGTGTGTGTGGATGAGCGAAGGAAAGAGGAGGAAAGCTGGGAGAAGTTCCACATCATTACAAGCGGTAAGTTTCAAAAAAAGCAGAGAACTTGAATCGATCGTCACAGCTGACGGGCGTTAGAGTTGTGTTTTTCAGAGAAGTGCCTTCATGTTTAGATCATCTGCTCCTCTAAATGAAAGAGCAGGAACAGCTGGAGGGAGGGCAGAAGGGAGTGGCAGCACAGAGGAGGAGAGTCAGTTCAGGCAGCATGACCAAGTGTGTGTGACTACAATGTGAACGCATGCGGGATGTGTTATAAATCTGACAGACTCTCAGGGAACTTTAACGCATGGATGTGTCTGTGTCTTTAAGAAATCTGACTTATAGAGCAGGCGACTTTTGGAAAATCAATCTGATTGTGTTCAACTTTTGGTAACAGGGAATACAAGAGGCCTTTTGTAATGAAACAGAAAACAACAGCCAAGACTCAGTCACTAAATCTACACTCCTCACACATTCCCTGTCAGCATGTGTTTAGTGCAGCAGTGAAGACAGATAAGGGTTAATCTGTGGACGGCACGCAGCGTCTGAATTGCTCATGTGTTCGTGAGTCAAGCAGGGAGGGAGGATATGAGGGGAAGATAGTGAGGGAATGATAATTTTTTAACTCATTAGGATCCCGCTGGGTGGTGGCAGTTTTCATTCTCAGCTGGATGTGATGTTGTGATGTCATCAATCACTGCCTCTGTCACCTACTCTGCTCTGAAACAAGTACCAACTTGTTATTTCGGCTGAAAGAGTATTTCTCGTAAGGCATAGTGGATACAGATCATTCTTGTTTACTCCTCATGTCTATCTTTGAAACTTGTTATTTCTATCTGTCAGTTTGAGCTGTTTTTGAGTCTTACAGCCAGATATTATCACTGATATGTTTTTAAATTTCAAATGGAAACGCTTTCTGGTCTTACAGGTTCTTAAAGAGAAGAAGCCGCTCACTGATTGGTCGAATGTCACAGGCTCCGCACCCTGCATGATGTCACTCTCCCCTCTGACCATTCACAAACCTCCTCAGGTAAGCAACAGATAGGAACAGAGAGTTTGCTTGTTTGAATTACTATGGTCATCAAATGTATGATACCAGTTTTTCAATTAGTATTTATCTTAATTTTTTAAACTTCAACTGATTTTTAATTTTCTCTTCACCCTTACTTATTTTATTAATTTTACTGTATCAATCTTAGTTTTTGCTACCCCACTTTCCTTTTGTGTTTTAGTTTGGAGGTTCCAAAATTTTTCAGCCTAAAGCCCCAAAACAAGCAGTCCCAGAGATTAGCGACATCCTGCCAAGGGAAGATAATAATACTCAAATCCAAAAATAAGAAAAATTTATAAATATGTAAAGTTATCCTGGCTTAGTCACCCTGAGGCTTTGCAGCAACTAAGAAATGCAGGAAAAAATATGTTAACGTGGTTTTTATTAAAATTTGATCCCCATTTATGTTGAAAATTTTTGGATTATGGATGAAATTGTTAATTTTTATCAATCAACCTTCATTTTTAAAGCGCCAAACCACGACGTTATCTCAAGACTCCTTCCAAAAGAAAAAAAAAACATGAACAGGTCTAAACATGTTAATGTTAATTAAAATTTTACAAGCAGAAACCCAAAACCCACACACACACACACACACACACACACACACCTTATCATTTTTTGTGACCCCCACTTTACACTGCAAAAACTGAAATCTTTTCAAGTGTTTTTGTCTTGTTTTCAGTAGAAAATTCCTTTTTAGACTTAATATGAGCCAAATTCACATGACCAATCCAGAAAAATGTCTTGTTTAAAGTTATTTAAGGACAAAAATTAGGTCTGAGTTGCTCGTAACCAGTAAAAAAATCTGCCAATGGAACAAGAGAAAAGTAACTTGTATTAAGACATTGTTCTAGTCTCAAGGATATTTTCAAGCAATTTTTTCTTGTTCCATTGGCAGATTTTTTTACTGGTTACTGGTTTACTGATTTAAACCTCATTTTTGTACTCTGATAACTTAAAACAAGACATTTTTCTGGATTGATAAGTTGAAAGTGGCTCATATCGAGTATAATAAGACAATTTTTACTTAAAAAAAAGACAAAAACAACTGATAAGAGTTGTAGTGTTGTAGTCTTTTACCATTTTACCCAACTCTGTTACTTTCTGTCTCTCTGTTGTTTTGTGAAGCACTTTAAGTTGCATGCTCATATGTGTGGAAGATGCTGGATAAATAAAGTTAAGTTGTTTAGTGAGTGGAATGTTACTGCAGCCTTATCCATAGCAGCAGTGTGTCCTTGAGGACAGCATGCTGCTGTTGAGACACAAAAAGCCTGTTTGTTTGGAGTATTGACCAATCAGAACTGATATTAAACCCAGCCGTGTGATGAATTTGAGAAACTGCTGTTAAACGTCTGTTGGCATTGAATGTTTAAGCCCCAGGTTAAAAAAGATCTGACTTCATTCTGATATGAATGATTTAAAAAATGACTTTATTTCCTCCCATTTCCCAGATGACAGATTTTATTTATGCCGGCTACTTTTGGTTAAGAAATCAGAACTACTACTTTGATCTTAAAGGATACTCAGCTAAATGTCACAGAGAGCTGCTTACAAGGATTAACAAAGCAAAGAATTGTGTCTTGACTCTTCAAATATTTATTGTGAAGGCGTCAAATAAACTTGGATACAAATTGAATCAAGTTTTATTGTTTATTCCCTGAAACATTAAATTCAGAGAAACAAGATAATCTGCAACAAATACATGGTTTAATCTAAGGGAGCTAAAGTTCTTGTTGTAAGTGTCCAAAATTCAAACTTGATAAATAAAAGGTGATGTAATACTTTGTTGCTATGTTTAGGAGTTAAACCCTAACATGATAAATGCATATTTTACATGGAGTTCAAAGTCCAGCTCAGTGATGTACCGTTAATTTCATTTTGCAGGATCCATGTAAAGAATCCGCCAGTTTGCCCAGAAGACGAAGCTCTAATCGAAGCCGAGCACACGACCGGCCTCTCTCAGCACAAGGTGAGCTTCACAAACCCCCTCTTTTTCTCTTTCTCATTGTCCTCCTGATTGTCAAACCAGATAGCTCCATGATACAGAACAATAAACATGCTCTCTTTGCTCATACGTCCTCATTTTGTTCGACTGTTTGCTCAGTTCCCTCCCTTTTAGTCAAATCAAAGGTGTGTCAGTGGAGGTGCAGGCTGTTGGTGCGTTGGTGGAAAGCAGGATTAACCTGTATGGACCGGATGAGCCACAGCAGCACACATATACTGACTCTAAAAGCGTCATTAGTAGTATCTGTTTTTCACACACACACCTTTCTTTCGTTAATTCTACAAGAAGCCTGATCTACAAGGTCAAGTCAAGTCTTGCCAAGTGTGTCCTACTTTCTAATCCTTGTTTTTTATCCCATAACTGAAAATCTGAATGTTTTCTCACGCCTGCGTATAGTCACACTTCCTTAATCTCTGGAGCTCTCATGTGTGTTTCTCTGTCCCCTCACCTCTGTTAGGGCTGGTGAGGAAGCTTCCAGACAGCCCCGAGGCTCTCACGTCCCTCTTGCCCTCCCACAGGCTCAGTAACGGGCACAGCAGCGTGCACAGACCTGGGACCAGCAATGGCGGCGGGCTCATCACTCCATGTAACAGCACGACGAGCTCTCGGGCTGCCAGGTCAGTTAGAGCTCTGTTAGTTTGACGAGACTTCTTTATCAGACCGCAGTGGATTTGTGGGTCATCTTTGCTTAGATTTGGACAGAAATCCTGTTGACTCTAAGATAATGTAACGGATAAAATCACGATAAAATATTGTAAAAGGCTATAGAAAGCAGAAATCTTACACATTGAACTGCATTTATCTTAAGTTTGAAGAAAAAGAGTGAACAATTCAAACTAGGGGGGCACATTTGATTTTGTGAAAATGACCAAGAGCCAGCGTCTTTTTCTGACATATTCATTAAATCTGAAAGAAACACATAAATTCTCTATTTATTAACTGTTTATTTGAGTGATTTCTAAAAAAAATCTGTCACTAAGTGTGGTCAAACATACTTGTGTCATCATTACAGACTTATGAATCTAAACCTCACCTGTTCCTTATTGTCTTTTGATACCAGATGATAAGTGGTCAGTTTTCTGCTGTGTGACCTTCTTTGTAAACATCAGCAAACTCTGCTTCTGACCAGGGAAAATGTTCACCATTAGGGGGCAATGTTGTGAAAAAAATGGATTTTTTTTTTTTTGTCAAGTCAAGATCTGGATTTTTATCAGGATTATTTTCCACTTTCAGACTATCTTGACCAGTGGCAGCTGGCCAATAGAGGGCGCTAGGGCGCCGCCCCACCGTCATTACCGTCAACATAACCTTGAAGAATGAGACAATAAAAAAGAAAAAGAAATAATGAAATATAATGTCCTGAACTACATGTATATATTTATATATTGAAAGTTGCACAATGAATATTATATATTTTATGATAGGTAAAGTTTTTTAATTCATCTGCGTTATCTGATTGGTGACGTGTGTCCGCCCCGGGGCGCAGAAATCTTTGACCGTAGACCCTTACGCCCAGAGCTGAATGCAGCATACCACCACCCTCCCGCTATGGAGCCAACGTCACAGCCGTCTGTTATACAGTGTAGTTGATTAACAGCTCGAGCCGCAGGAGTAGGAGACAATCAGACGGAGACATAATGGAGAGAAAAAACATAAATAACACAGTGAAGTCCCTCATAGAGTTACCTTTTGAGAGGAGAACGTATCAGGAGAAGGTGAATGTGAAAGAGCGCGGACCTCAACAGTATAATGTTGTTTTTTGTGTTGTTATTGATGTAAATACACAGGTGTGATACCCTAGCACGTTTGCTTGCTTATTAGTATATGTCTGTTTTGTAGTCATAGCCCCCCCTGGATAAAACTCCACCAGCCGCCACTGATTTTGACCTGCAAACAACATGTTTGGCCCAAAATATTTCTCATCCTGCTTTCTGAACAATTTTTATGTACATAATTTAAAAAGCAACATTTAAAGATGTCAGCTGTAAGAGTTGTTGAGTTTCTGCAGAATCTACAGAGCATATTAGCTTCATACAAGTAGCTCATGCACAACCCAAATATAGTCCAGTGAGACATTAATAGAAATTCTTTGGTTTTGTTTGTTTTTTCATTGTTTGGTTTTGGTTTTGAAGCAAAAGGCCCCACTGTGCATGCAAACAAGTGCAGAAGGTTAAAGTTGGTCTTGTTTAATTTAGGCCAAACACGAAACAGTTTGGGTTATTAATGTACTGCTTGCTTTCACTTTTTTTTTCTATTTGAGCAAGATTGGAATCTGTGATAAGGTGATCTTTTATGCCTCCTGCACCATTAGACGTCTTGTAATGTTGTGAGGTTTTGACCAATCAGAATAAAGTATTTAACACAGCTGGGTAATAAGCGTACAAGATGTTGTTTGTTTTTCTGCGGGTTCTTGTTTTGCACTTCAGCAAGAATGTTGGTTTGTCATTACTGTAGGGTTTAAAACCACAGTGTCACGTAATGCTGTCAACAACAGGTTGAGTTCTGTAAGAGTTTAAAGATCACAGACACCTGGTTTCTCTTTGAGACACTGTTGGTTTTCTCAAGCTGTTTTAAAAAGATGTGTTGATTCAGAAGCTTCCTTCACATTTAATGAGTTAACTTCTGCCTTGTGAGTAAATTTTATGCTGAAGTCTGGTTTGTTTTGAATCGCTTTCAAACACTAAATGTGTCATGTTGGTGTGATTCTCAGTGGCCTGTTTTTTACTTAAGGGTTTAAAAGTGTGGTGTAGTGCTTCTCATGATCTTATGTAGGTGTTTTTGTGTCCCACTCTCTGTGTTCATTTGGATTGGTTACCAACATTTCTCCTCCTTCCTCACAGCCCCTCTCTGCTGGATCTGGTGGAGATTGAGAAGAAACTGAGAGAAGCAAAGGCAGAGAGAGAGCGGCTGCTCAGGGAGCGGGTGAGTCACCTGCTGTGGGAGAAACACTCACTGACACCTCTAATCACCCTCGACACCCTGCATTAGACACGGCTGTCCGCCCGCTGACACCCACCCAGCTCACACATGACAGCTCGAGAAAACAGCCACCAGATGTGTGAATATTTGTGATGCATGTTTGAAGCTTGTGAATGCTAAGACAAAAAATGTGAAGGTGTACGAGTGACTTTATGAGGAGTGTCCAGCTTGAGAGGGAAATGCTTCTTCTTTTAGACACAGAAACCAAACTTTTCCTTTTGGCAGGTAGACTTTTATTTTAATTATCACCCTGAATGTGTTGCTGATATATTCTGGTGTGTTTTCCTTGATAAATGTGTGCACCCAGGAAGAGCGGCGGCGTTTGTTGTTGGAGGAGAGAAGGCAGCGAGAACTGAACTCTCCCAGAGAAGAACCACCTGAGCCAGATACCTTACAGAGTCCAGAGCCAGAAACAAGAGTGGAACCGAAGGCCGGTTCGCCACTTAAGTCCCCAGAGGTACATTTGAAATAACCTTTGAATGAAATCTGTAACTACACTTTCTAACTCATATAGCTTATATCTGTCTGTTTTAGATGTAATTGTGGTACTTTTACATTTCCAGAAGATGGTTTGGGGATGAGGAGGGTAAAAAATACACCCAGAGATGAGCTGATTAAAAGCAGTAATTTACAAAAATAAGGTAGATTTTTGTTAAGAGCTTTAACGCAAGCTTCGTTCAAAAATACTGAAAAAAGATAAGCTAATCTATCTTAAACAAAACCCAAACTGTTTTAACCAAAATAGGAAAGGAAGTTAAGTAAAACAAAATACTCTTTGGCCTCTTGTGGTGAAAGTAAGTACGACAACAAAGAGCACTTTTGAGATATACCTCTAGACCTCACTTCTTGTGCCAAAACATTTACAATAGCTTAGCCAAAAAAAAACAGTGAGAAAAAAAATCATGGGAAAGGAAATCCTTCTCACTTTTTTCCATAATGACTCAAATAGAAAAAGAAAAGAAATTTATTGTAATAAAGCTATTTTCCAGCTGTCTTAGTGTCAGTTTTTCTTCTTTGGTATGTCTTAGAAAATCTGCAATAGTAAGAGACTTACCATAGTAATAAATGTTGACATTTCAAATGCAGATGAGAAGAACACACTGTTAACCAATTTCAAAACGTGTTTGTTTAAGTGCTTCACTGAAAGCCTGAGAGGAAAATAAAGAAGGGACTCTTATTATTACAATAAAAAACTTAACCTGCTTTTACATCATTGACACAGGACAACTTAAAGTTTTTTTCTAATTTGCCTCTCGAGGCTTCCGTAGGGTCAGATTTGTTAAGCTAAAAACCTAAGATTTCTGCACAGTGAACTTATGATTGTTTCCAAGCAGTGTACCAAGAAGAAGTAAATCAGACGCACTCTGAAGCACCCATACAGATAAATCTGTTTCATGTAAACACAGAAGGCTTCTTCTCAAACTTTAAAAACAACCAACCATAATTACAGGAGAGGAATGCTTTCTCTGTTTCTTCCATTTCCAGGGAAAATGAAAGGCCTCTTTTTATCTCAACTCTGTTTATCTCCCCAGCAGCGCAGCCTGCCTCTCTTCCTCTCCCCTAACTTTGACCTGCGAGCTCACCTGGAGTCTTTGGGTCACGGTGTCGCCGGCTGCACAGACCTGCGGCTGACGCCTCGGCGCTGTGCGGGTTTCCTCACCAAACGAGGGGGGAGGGTGAAGACCTGGAAGAAAAGATGGTTCCTGTTTGACATGGACCACAGACGACTAGCTTACTATACAGGTTAGACTGGTGGGAGAGCGGTGTGTGCGCAAATACAGAGTGTGTGTTTGCATATGTGAAAGCTGTGTGTATCACTTAAGTTCTTGCTTATTTAAAAATAAAATGCATCAATAACACTTTTATTCTTTGTTTTCTTTAATGTACATTTTATTATGGAAGAAAGAAGTCATTAAAGGATGCCACGTGACATTTTTTTCGTCTTTCTTCTTCTCTTGCAGAATGTGATGAGAGGAAGCTAAAGGGAGTCATTTATTTCCAAGCTATAGAAGAAGTTTACTATGACCACCTACGAACAGCCACCTCTGTGAGTTCTCATGCAGGGTACAACATCAATCAGATTTGACCTCATCGCTCCCAGATTTATTTTACAGGCAGAGATAAAATCTTACTTCCCTTATCCAGGAGGATGCTGAGGGGGTAGTGTGGATTAAAACTTGAGTGCAGGGTAGAGCAGAGTCAGTGGGTGGAAGCTTAAATAGACCGTCAAATTTTGAGGGTAGGTTTGTCATGTGATGTTGACAATGATGCATGACAAATGTGAAGTTTGTGCAGCTTGAGTTGCATGCCTCAACTCCCCAGAAGGCATTGCTCAATCCACTGATGTTTAAACTAAATATTTGTTTGACACAAATATAAGTTTAATGATTGCTCGTTCTGGGTCAGTGGGCGCATCAGCAACCTGGCAGCTCAGTGCGGCAGTAAAGACACAGGTGATCTCTGTAATTATTGAATTAGTTATCAGAGGCTTTTGTCCGGTTGCACAAGACCTGCTGAGTGGGGGTTAATTGGTCTCAGGTGTCATGGCGTGTCACATGACACTGAAGGTTTACTATCACAATACAATTACCTTGAGAAACCCCGTCAATACTATTTCCTCATCAATCAGTGAGAGGAAGCTCAGGAGACTATGTCCTGAACTGCATTACATTTTCTGGGCACTTCTTCTGCTTTAGCAGGGTATATAGATGTATACATAGATGTGTACATGAAAACATAAAAACTTAGCTTATCTCCTTACCAAACATAAAATCCTTATACATTTTTACTGTGTCCATTTTTCAGTCTCCACGACCCAGCCTGACGTTCTGCGTGAAGACACACGACCGTCTTTTCTTCCTAGTGGCTTCTAATGCAGTGTCCATGCGGATCTGGATGGATGTCATCGTCACTGCAACAGATGAGCACAGCCGGTATTGACATCTGGCTCATGTGACTGCTAAATCCTTGAGGGAAGCTACTGAGACATTTAGTCTTTTTTTGTGCCCTGTGTGGGACGGACTCTGTACTTGGACTCAGGAATCTGTGGATGAAGCACATGTGACATGAGGATGCAGTGGTTTGGAAGAGACTGTTACTGAAGAAGTGATGCTTTAGTGGTGACAGGCTGAACTCTGGGACTTTGTTACTGGGAGGTTTTATTCACTCTTTGAGCCTGAGCTCCCTCTGCTGGCCTCAGCCCGCCATTGCAGCATTTAATGCCATTACATGATGTAAAGCCGGACCGCTGTGGACTTCTCCACAGCTCACTGTGCAGGGATTAAAGTTCGTCAATTTGATAATTGGATTGATGTTTTGATCAGTGTCTATCCGACGGGACAAAATAAATCAAGAGGAGCAGAGATAACGTTACCGACAAATCGCTGTTTTTTAACTGTCAGCCAGGTCCAGGTCGCTCACATGAAGCGTGTAGTGTTATAGAGGTAGTTTTTAATACCTGTTGATGCCGATGTGCCAATCATATCTCCCGGTCTTCAACGTGACGTCCGCTGGAAAACACCGTCTGCTCACGGTAAATAGTAAGCTAAAAGCTTTAAGCTTTTTCTCGTAGCAAACATTAGCGTGCCCTGCTCGCTCAATGTTTGGACACAGCACTTCATTTGCTCTCTTTAAAAGCGGACCACGGCTGAATGAACACGACACGGGGAGTTTGCCGGTTTAAACGTTTGAGTGACAACCGGCGGGAAAATAACTGATTCTAGAAACTGTATGCACGCGACAGCTTTGTAGGCTTCGCAGTAACCGGGGTTACAATTGAATGTTGTTAGCACATATTACCAAAATAACGCGATATGACGCTAAGACTGACCGTTGTAACCCACCTTGCCCACTTTCAATGTCAGTTAAAGATGCTATAGCTCATTTTTTGGCGTGTTTTCAACTCTGTGGTGTGAGGTAACTAAGCATATTAAGTCAAGTACTGTAGGCTACTGAAGTACACATGACAGTTTACATCAGACGCTAGCATTGCACTTTGAAAACACCAGATTTAACTAGCTTTATAGTGTAACAACACTTGTGTGAAGATTGTGACATCCACTTTGATATGAAGTTACAAGATATTAATACAAAACCTTAAAAAATAGTCAGACTTGCCGGATCACCAAAATATGATTCCATATCTTAAAAAATAAATATGTAAAGAATAAATAGATGAATAAAATAAATAAATAATGTGAGGCTTTTAGGAGTGAAGCTGAAATTCATAGTGCAAAGGATGGGAGGCATTATTAGAATTTAAGGTAGCTACCACTGAAACTGTTGGTGTACAGGGATGCTGGATAAGGTTGTGACTCACCAATCAACAGCCGAAAAATGTATCTCCTTTAAAGTTGCATGACCAAACTATGACACCAAAGAAAATGATAAAACAGATACGATTGGATGAGAGGCTTTCCGTGAGTGTGGTTAGAGAGTATAACAATACTTGCTCTTAACCATGATTCACTCCACCTCCTCCTAAATACAGTTAACCAAATTTACGGCAGAAAAATCTCCCGGTTTGATAAAGCAGTTACCTAACAATCAGTATCAAAGCAAAACTCTATTCCACTGGTTGCATCATAAATATCAACTGAGATAAATGGAAACAATACAAAGTAGCTGGTCTACAGTAACTCGTCTACAACATAGCAGCTTGTCTGGCCGTACTTCAGTGGATCGTGGATCTGGTTATGCTGGTGGAGCAAATTATCTGATGTAACAACTACAGAGAACTACAGTATCCCTTCTGATATAAGATAAATTGGAAAAAGAATTTGAGGAAATCATGAGCAGCTCTTCTATATGTTCTGAATAAAAAAAACATCTGAAAACAAGCTTTTCCTTTACCAGCTGCAGCATCAAAATAATCATTTATGCATACAAGACATTGACCAGAAGAATATTTACCTTTCTGAACTTATGGTATTACTTTCATTTCTAAACAAGCGCTTACATTTTTTGCTCAATGCTCTAAAAATGCCCCAAAAACCTCATCTTCGCATGAAACACTGCCATGTTTCCACCCCAGATATGTCGAAATCAGTCATGGAAGAAGTTGTCTTTATGAAAACAACCTTTCAAACTAGCTCCTCTTTCAAATTGTTTTACTTGACTTTAATCCCTGCACACATCAACTGAGTATGGACACAACAACAAAGACAACAACAATATAATGCAATCACGTGTAACACTCTGTAGTAGACTGTCACAGAGGTCTGGGCATGCCTTACGGTAAGTTTTTGTGTTTGATTGCTTCATATTGTTGCATACTTTTGTCCTCATCCTATCCATTTGCCATCATAAATTTAATTTTGATGAATTAAATTATTATTTGGAAATTTATATGGGTTTGATATGCAAATAAATGAAGGTATACACTGTATTGAATGCACTATTAAATTTTTATTCATAAAAGATTTTTTTTAGTTTGCTCCCTTTTTTCCAACTCTCCTGTTTTCCATCAATATTTTTTCTTTATTTTTGCTTTTTCAATGCATTTTGGTTAACTGCATAGTAATATGAGGTGGTTTAAATGACATCTCAACAGTAGCAGCCATTGGGTCCATTGTCCGGTCTCATTACAATGGGTTTTTATGTTTGTGTTCTTTGGCACTTATTGAAGGAAAAAACAAAGAGACTTTGTTGGTATAATTTTGCAGCATTTTTACGCAGTCTTTCAACCTGTGAAGTATTTTCAGGCGCTTTTCAGTTGCTTACCTAAACAGATAAAAGTCTTCCTGTAAAGTATTTATCTCTCACCTCAGGCCTCATGGATTTGACCCTGTGAACTTTTAGTCTCGCCTGAAAAATACAACTTCCACCTTTAAATTGACTGCAGAACAACAACACATGACAACTATCATGTCTTCTTTAACATACTTTCTTTGTCATATATTTATAACTAGTGTACTCAAGTGCTTTAGGTAAAAAGAAGGAAAACAGAGAAATTGAGTACCAGTTGAATAACGGTACCTTATCCTTGTGACTGCACTGCTCTCAATTGTTCATTTAAGTAATCAGATCTTTTTAATTAGATTACTTACATGTTGAAGTAACCACATTGGCATTGTTTTACTCCAGCTGTACAGCTGATTGAGTTCTCTGTCTCTTAGAAAATCTAAATATTCCCATGAAACACGCCTCTGTGCTGAAATTGTGTCAAATAAAGCATTTTTTATCTTGTAGACAAAAAATTTATTCCAGCTGAAAAAGCTAAAAACACTGGAGTTAATCTCTGGCTCAGTGTTCATGGTGGTCTTATAGGTTTGACTGATATGTTGCTCTCGTTACTGTAGCTCAGGCAGAGAGAATCAGATCTCTGTTCTTCTGCCTAGCGCCACTCCCCAGACAGATCCTCCAGCAGCTGAGCGCGGCATCCAAACACCTCGCCAGTCTGACATGACTCAGTAATTGGATTACCACCACTGACCTTTCAATGCTGGTAAAACATTTATTTGCTCTTTTTATCAAATGCAAAATACTTGCCCAGATTTTAGTAGCATGCACTTCTCTTTGGCTGAAAATTCAAGACAGGAGTTTTGAGTTTGAGGTATATATTGTGCTCTTTGTTTTCCCCCACAGAAACTAAAGACACTGTATGCTGAGCATCAACATCGGCTGTAAGGTAAAGATCCTAAAACCTCAAAACAAATAATTGAAACCTATGTTTTGTTTCTTTGTTTATGATACTTTTTTTGAGAAACTTTTGTTACTTTTTGCTTTCTAAACCTAATGTCTTGGAATTTTCTTCTGCTTAGTTGTTGCAGTTTGATATTTTCTAAGATTTTGCAACATATAACATCATTAGTCTTGAAAAACTCTTGCAGAATCTTTGTCGGTAGTGTTCACTCTCGTCTTAGTTCATTAAATTTTGATACACAGAGAAAAAGACAATATCCTCACTTAATTTAAAAACCAGTGCAGAATGGTGTGGTGTTGAGACAAGCTTTTGTTTCATTGCTTAATAGATGAAGAAAGAAGCTACAAATATAACTCCTGATGCTTTTCACTCACTGAATATAACTATATTAGCCACAGACCTCTGATACTGCTTGCAAACACAGATTTATTACAAATCACTTTTTTGACACATTCTGAAACTCTTATGTGTTGATGACTTTCATGCAATTTTGGAGTATTTGAATCTGTTATTGGTGCTTTATTTCTAAATGTGTATTAAGCATTGGTACCTACTCTTATAGCTTCTTTTTGTCTTATTAATCCTCTTTCTGAGATGACTTTTTTATTATTCCACATGATGCGGCTTAAGGAGATGCTTCACTGTTTTGTTGGTTGCACGGTAACCAAGTCCTTGAGTCTTAAATCACAAAACACGAATACAAAAGCCCTTCATATAAAACAATACACTTAAACAATCAGTTAGCTTCTTTTTCAGTCTGATTTGATGTAGTATAGAACATGACAATAGTTGATGATCAACAGTTCATTGTCTGTCAGATTGAGGAAATACATATATCAGGTCTTCCTTATACTTTGCCAGAAATTAAGATGAAAATTTTAAGTTATTGAAGAGTTTGTTTCCTGTTCCTTTCTGCAGGATCATCGACCTGACACTAAAGAATGACAGGTGCTGTTTGGATTTTCCTCATATGCTGTCTACTTCAAGGTAAGCTGTTCAACATGTACTAGCCTGTTGGCAGTCTTTTGGTCATTAGTCTTAAATTATATTTTCAGTATTTTTTTGCCTTTAATTTGAGAGAGCAGAAAAGTGGATAGTGCAGGAGAAGTGTTGTGCTTTGAAATGACTCCTAGCCCCAGTACAATGCGAGTGCATGACAAAACCATCAGGACATACCTGCCTTAATCAGTGTTCCTGTTGAGCATTTTTAGCACCAATTACAACAAAAATCATCTCAATGCCTCATCCATAAGGACTCTGGACTATACTTGTTTGATGATAAAAATGTTCTCTGCCACAACTGGGATTCAGTTTTTCTGAAGTATTTAAGACAAAATGTGTATTTGACCACATTAGAGGTGTACTGGTTTAAAACAACCCCACACATCTTGCTAAAATATTTTTGTTTACCTTGTTTAGTCCTTATTCTTCACCATTCTTTCTCCTCCAGGTAGCTTATGCCAGCAGTGGGATGCCTTCATGCCCCAGGCAGTGGATGGTCTAAGTGGATCCTGCGTGACCATCCCCTGCAGCTTCAGCCTGCCCTCAGGTTGGGACCAGTACCTGGATGAGTCTTGCAGAGCCATATGGAAGAGAGGCAGCTGGAGTCGGACGCAGGTGTTCGATTCCGGCCTCACTGGAGTGAACGCGGGGTTAAACATCCTGCAGGGAAACCTGACGGGGACCCTAAGTGAGAAAGACTGCACCACCGTCTTCAACAACCTGCCATCCAACCATTACGACAACTACTACTTCAGGCTGCAGTGTGACAACGATCTGAAGTTCAACTTCCAAACAAGTGTCCTTATCACTGCTCAAGGTTTGTTCACATACTCAAACATAGCCTTGGTGTCATTTTTAGTCTTTTTCACCATGTTCTCATTGTTTTTATTCCTCAGATTCAATGCCCAGACCTGCCATCACTCCATCCAGGCTGGAGGTAGAAGAAGGAGGTCAAGCGAGGCTCAACTGCTCAGCTTTATCACCCTGTCTCTCCCTTCCTCCCACACTGAAATGGTCCCCACGTTTAGGCGACACTGAGGAGCATATGGAAGGCAATATTGTGACCTCTGTTATGACCTTCAATGCTTCTTACCACCAAGACGGACAGAGGATCTCCTGCAGTGTGCTCTACAACCGACAGGCAGGCAACAGTGACCTCCAGTACGAACAAAGTTTGACCCTCCACGTTCTTTGTAAGTTTGTTTCTGGTTTTTGAATTCTTTTGTATGTAAGGGCTTGTTTAAGATCACGCTCTCCTGTTTCGCATGATATGATTGTATTATTACAGTTTATATGGGGTATGTGTGTGAGGTTCTTTACGCTGCTTTGGCCTAATTAGCTTTGGCTGTGAGAAGAATAGTTCTACCACTACACGTCTGGTAAAAGTCTGATAAAAGTCTGATAAAAGACTGATAAATTGTGCTAACAATTATGATTCGTCATAGTCTTGTCACACCCTGTAGGTTCTATTTACCATACCACAAACCATGTTATCACATTTATTGCCTGGCCGCTAACTCGATATACAAGCATGTTGGTGAAAAAACAAACAAAAAAAAAAAAACATCAATTAAAAGATCATTGTATTGGTAAAAATTATCTATGGATATTCTTTTTTTAAAAATCAGCCTGGTGAGGTCAAGTCAACAATAAACTTTACCCATTCAGCTCTCCTTAGTCTGTGAGCATGGTGGTTTACACATTACACTGTATAATAAATGGACATAGTCTCTGTGACATCACCCATCTGTTACTGAACCTGAAGAGTTTTGGAGCAAAGTGGCTGACACGTGGCTATATTGGTAATGGGGTGGGCTTTAAGTCTCCACACCAACAGCTACAGGTCGCCTGTCAGTCATATGAGCTGAGCTGTGGCCCTGATAGAGCGAACTTGTCATCTTAATATCTTCTAAACCAATGAGTTAAAAAAAAATCACCCCCTACAGTGTGTGCCATTAGCGAAATTAGCGATTCAGATGGGAGACATTTTATACCAGGCTGTAAACACATGAAACTCCAGGTATTAGCCTCAAGCAGACACTTGAGAAACTTCAGATTTAAGCACTTTGGCATTGTCTCATATTTTTAGACAGGAAGTAGCTGACATACTTTTAAAGTAAACGAAATGTCACAACTGTCCAGTATAAAACTTACTATGTTGTTTAGCCTGCCAAAGCAGCTTGCTGGCTACATTGTTACTGCCGCCAAGGAGGTTATGTTTTTGGGAGAGATGGTCCGAGAACAACATAACTCAAAAAGTTACCAGTAGATCTTGATAAAATTTTCAGGAAATGTTTGAAATGAGATAAGAAAGAATTGATTAAATTTTGGAGGTGATCCGGATCACCATCTGGATCCAGAATTTTTTTAGAGGGTTCTTTATCATTGTGAAATAGGGCCACTTTCACCATATGTGTATCTAACTCTACAATAAATGGTCGGACTGCTCCTTTGCAAAACACTTCAAGACAAGGTCACCATAATTTCTGACAGATGTAAAGGTACCATCCAGACACTGGCAATATTCTGGACACTAAGATCCAGAATATGACATATCTAATGGGTCATCATAATTGTCAACACTGTCAGGTTTTGTACAAACCTGAAAATCAAACCAAATTGTAGCAGACAGTCTGCTGAAAGGGAGTATAACGTTAAAGTAGGACTTAAGTGTTGCATGACAATCACAATATGCTTGGTGGAGGTCTGCACTCTGGGTGCTTTTCTAGTTTAACATTGTGATGCTAACAGAAGCTAAGGGCTTTACCTCAACTCACTGTCTATGGTGTCAACAAAAAAGTTAACCTCACTAAACTCTTTTCAGCAGATTGATTTGACATGATGTGATCAGTCTGGCAGTGAAAGTCAATAACTGTCATCAAGGGGTTTCAACCAATCAGAATTAAGCATCTTGCACACCTGGTATATCAGTAATACAGCCCAGTATTAATGTTACTTCACTTATTACGGATCACTTACAGTTTTATATATTTTATGACCAACATATTTATATTTAGCTTGACTGATAAAGTCATTCACTGCAAAAAAAATGAAATCTTATCAAGTGTTTTTGTCTTATTATACTTGATTTGAGATACTTCCAACAAATCAGTCCAGAACAGTGTCTTATTTAAAGTTATTTTAAGGAAAAATGAGGTCTGAATTGCTTGTAACAAGTAAAAAAGTACTGCCAATGGAATAAGCACAATTTGCTCAAAAATTTGCTTGAAACTAGAATGTCGTCTCAATACGAGTAACTTTTCTCTTGTTCTATTTGCAGATTTTTTTTCATGTTACAAACAATTCAAACCTCAATTTTGTCTTGTAATAACTTGCAACAAGAAATTTTTCTGGACTGGTCAGGTGAATGTGGCTAATAGTAAGTCTGGAAAGATATTTTCCACTGAAAATAAGACAAAATCTCTTGATAAGATTTCAGTTTTTTCCAGTTATATGTGCTTTATAAACATTGATAAACCTATAGTAGATGGTCTTGAGTGAGCAGGTGGTTATGCAAATTAGAATCTAAACAGGGTGAGCCAAACCCTTAAGTGAAATAAAGTTTATCACCCTACATGACCGCCTGCTCACTATACATTACCATTATGTTGTGTTGTATGACTTTGATGCTTTGTTGCTTTATTAGCTCTGCTTAGCGTAGCACAAAGACTGAATGTGTGAAACAGCTCCCTTCCCTCTACCTGAAAACAAAGAGACTCCACCTTCCAGCACCCTTAAAGCTCATTAACATGTTAAAGATTATCTCATATGTCTTTGTTTAATCTGAGTATCCACCTGGTGACTACAAGATTCTTGGAAGCAACTTTACATGATGAAGAAATGATTGGCACATAATCTAACACCGTAAACAGTCAGCTGTAACATGACAACATGGAAGGTGTGGATTTAACCCTTTTAGACAGAGCCAGGCTGACAGGTTGCTTTTTCTGCTGTCTTTGTTCTCAGCTAATCATCTCCTGGCTGAAGCGCTATATCAAGTGTTTTGGTGCCTCTTTGTTCAAACTGTTTTCAGAGAAGCAGACTGAGATTACAGCAATTAGAGTTCGGGCCTGGCAGACAGACAGCATTAGCAAGTAGTTAATGAATCTTGTGAAGCATTTAGATGCTCAGGTGCTACTAGAGACAAAGAAATACTACAACAGAGTGGATTTTGGACTTTTGAAAGTGAACTAATGTTTGTTAAAACTTTTTTCAAACATAGTCAAGAAATCTGTTTTTCCATTTATCTAAATGTCTGTTTAATTTTTGAATTGTCTTCCAGATCCTCCAGATAATACCTCAGTCCTGTACTCTGATCCTGTAAAAGAGGGCAGCTCTGTGACTCTGACCTGCGACACCAGTGCAAACCCAGCTGCTGACAGCTACACCTGGTACAAAGTGGTGGAGGATGAGGTGATAGAAGTCGGTGCGAAAAAGATGCTTTCTACTATGGCCTCAGAAGCTGACAGCCAATTTTTCTGCCAAGTCAGCAACAGAGTTGGATCCCAGAACTCATCCATCATTGAGATCGACGTGCAGTGTAAGTCAGACTGAAGCAGACACACAGAGGTTGAATATTGTGCACTAACACAGACTAAACCATTACTTGTGTTTCTTTTTCAAGTTGCTCCCAAAGAAACCACGGTCGTCATAAGCCCTTCTGGGCCTGTACTGGAAGGCAGCTCTATTACTCTGACCTGCAGCAGCCGTTCAAACCCACCTGTGACCAACTACACCTGGCACAAAGACGATGAGGAGGACAAAGAGCTTGGATCGACTCTGAGTATACAACATGTCGACACAAGCCACGACGGGAGCTACCACTGTGCTGCAAAAAATGAGCTGGGAGAGGAAACATCAGCAGATCTACAGCTGGACGTCCAGTGTGAGTTCATTTTATTCAGTGTTGTCACTGTTTCAGATTACAAACAATACAGCTGTATTTTGTCATGTTTCTACTCGCTGAATGTGCCTACAGCTGTGGTCACCCAAACATGGTCTGCTGCCAAGACGGTCACAGGCAACGCTTCGGTGTCTGCACCCAGGACAGTAACACATTGTCAAATAGCGTGACAACAGCCTAATCTTTTCTGTGTCAGGGGTCCGTCATGACTGAGCTCTGTTGTGTCCTCATGTGTGCCAGTGGTAATTTATGTGTAGATGTTCTGTTTGGTTTGTCCTAATGAAGATGATGTTTCTAACCACGGAGAGGGATGGTTGACTCAGTTTGCTGAAAGATAGAAGCAGTACAGTCTAAGATTTCCCAGCTTGTCACAGACATTTGTTTTTTTGTGAGTTTCTTAAGTACACTATGACAACTTTATAAGTGATCTGGAAAAAGTCTAATTCTTATATATTTGCCTGTTTAGAATCCACTGTTTATAATGAGACTATCAGCGCCAAAATTGGTTGTTTCTAAATGTCTTTTCTTGGTAGCGTGTTTGGGTTCAATTTTCCCAGAGCTCAAATCGATTTACGGTACTTAGACCGAAAGTTGCTATTTCAATACTATGAATCAACATCTGCCCTTTTTCTTTGCTGAAAAGAATTTCTTTGATTAATTTTATAGTAAGTGGACAGTGAAGCTGAAATGACAAAATAATGGACGTCGAGGAGAAGAAAGCTAAACAGGAGAGTGATAGAGCACGAGCTAAAACACGGGCTAAGCTGTTTGTGATAATGTCCATTCCAGCCCACAGTCAGCAGTTATTCTGCAGTGGTCTGTTCAGACTTGAGAGTCTATCAATAAAATGAAGAGTGAGGTTACGTCATAGACTGTAAAAAAATTGGACATCATCATGCTCAGCTCAAAGTGTGGTCGCCGGAAACACTGCTCCCCCTGGTGACTAGATGCAGTTTAGGTTAAAAAAAATCTATCTCCCCAGTCATTCCATATGGGCTGTGGTAAAACTTTAAAAAATTATACACCTCGTATAAATGTTTCTCATATCTGATTGTTGTCATGATTTGAATATATTATTTGGCTGTCTTGTATTCCAGTTCTGTTTTTTCTGAAAAGTCTTGTTTTCATTAGTTATAAGAGGTTAAAAATAAGGCTTTACGTCATGTTTAATGATAATTGACAGCTGCCGTTCTTGTATATTTTTGGGGGGGATTGTAAAATATGTCAGGAGGGAGAGCCAAGAAGAGATTAGACTCTCGGAAGAAAAAAAAGATTATTGTTTTTGTCACCCGGCTCCACTCAGATTCTCCCAGAGTCCCTCACAGTCTTTACTGCGCAGACTCTGGCTGCACAACAGCTCCCAATGGCACCTGTGACAGGGTTATTTTGGCTTCAAAACCACACAATGGTAAATGGCAGAGCCACACTGTCCACTCAATATACAGTCTATGGGTAACGTTAGCTCTGCTTGGTGAGGTTGGAGTTGGTAGATGAGCACTTGTAGGGCACAACCAGGATTCGTTATCATTACTCGTTACAGGCATGTCTCAGAGCACTGGCCTGTGAGTAACACTGAACTGATTGTCTGCTCACCCTCTGGACACTAAACTACAAACTGAGTTTACAAAGTTTGATTGTTGTTATTCAAACAAAAGCACTTAACAACTACAAAAAAACCCTGCTTTGTTTCCTGCAAAACATGTTGAACAAAGAAAAGAAGTGTTAAAAATAAGATCTGCTCTCCGATGCATTTATAAACCAATTAAAGGCAATGAATCAACAAACTGCAACAGCTGATAAAAGCTGAACCAATGATCACTTCTTAGAAAAAAAGATGTAATGCTGGGCTTATAGACGCTGTTTTTCTGTTTCTTCAGATCCACCCAAAAACACCTCTGTTTTCATTGACCCCTCTGGTCCAGTGTTGGACAGCACCTCTGTAACTCTGACCTGCACAAGCATTGCCAATCCTGCAGATATAAACTTCACCTGGTTCAAAGTGTCTGGGAGAAAAAAAAAAGAGATTGTGAGCTCAGAGCCAGACTTCACCTTCAATGCGACCAAATTGTCTGATGACCGGTTTTACTGCGAAGCTCGAAACATCCATGGAGCTGAAAACTCGGAGCATGCCACCATCGATGTCACATGTAAGACACTTTTCCTTTTCTCTTTCTTGCATTTTTTTGCCAAAAAAGTTCAACCACACGTCCATAATTTGCCGGTTTCCTCATTAGTTTCTGCAGAGATCCTGTCATCCTCCCGCTGCGTGAAGGTTTTCTCCCAGATCCGTTGTTCCTGCGACAGCCAGGGGAACCCCACTCCCTCCTTGGTTTGGGAATTGGCTGGGGTTCCTGTTAATCACACCGCCGACATCCCGATCAGAGAATCTCCCCTTGGGAGCCATGGGAAGACGAGCCTCATCACCCTGTACAGTCTGAGCGACGACTTCCCGCCTCTTATCTGCCTCAGCCTCAACTCTCTGGGCTCTGATCGGTTTGCATTCAACGTGTCCTCCAGCGAGCTGCAACTTGGTGAGTGTGTAACACGCTATTTAAAGCTTTTCAAGATAATAAATGTCCTCTCTCTGGTTTCACTGACTGTTATGGAAACTTTACAGGCCTCCATACTTTCTCTCTTTTGATCGGATCTGCAGTGGGAGCAGCAGGAATGCTCTTGGTGTGTGTCCCACTGGTGCTTTTCCTGGTCAGGTGAGATTATGAAAACTTAAAATCTCCTGACTCTTTTCATGCTGACTGAGGGGTGACTTCAACAGTTGGTTATGCGCAGTATTGCAGTCAAAAATGAAGACAACCTGGGGTGCAGATGGCCTAGTGGGTGGCCCGGGTTTGAGTCCAGCCTGCGGCCTGTGTCCCGCATGTCACTCCTCACTCTTGCCCCCTTTCCTGCTCTATCCACTGTCTTCCAAAAAGCTAGAAAGAAATCACCAAGAAGAAGAAGAAAAAAGTGAGGACAACCATTGGACCCTTTTTTTTTTGTAAACACTTGTTGTTTCTTTTGGTTGTAGAAAAAGAAAGGACGGCTTTTTATCGGACAGAGGATTTGTGGAAACTTCCGGCTTAATGGGTAACAATGAGGTGAGTTCACAACCCTGCACAACACCACATGTATGTAAGCAAAAAACTTACAGATGATAGGACAGAGCCAACAAAGCTAATATGTAAAGCTTTTCTCAGATGAAAGCAGTCTATATGAGTCTGACTTAATGCCACTTACAGTGTTTTTGTCACATCTTGGTGAAGCTCTTTTAGGACGGTTATTTTCTCCATTATGAACAAAAATCTTGATTTCTCCTGTACCTAAAAGGTAACGTTGACACATTAGTTTAACTTTAAACCAGCATATTTTCCAGGATGATTTCTCTGAACACCAGTTGTAATCTAATGAGGGATCATTAGTAAGGAGATAACAACCTCCTTGGCAGAGCAAGGTGGAGTATCTGCCAGCTGTGGATGAGATTTAAAGTTTTACAGCAGTGGGGTGCTGTTTCATTATTGGGCTGAGACATCCTGTTGATATCACCTGTGGAACAGCAGGCCAAGTGGTCCTCCTTTCAGGAGAGGGTACCAGGGAGTTTGCTCAGCTATAGCTCCTCCAGTACTGAAGGAGACGTGGATTCAGTTGATGGGATGGGAGTTTGCTTATTCAGTCTACGTGTTTGGACTTGATGAGGGCCCACGGTGCTTACCCACAGGGAGTCCTGTCCTAATAAGGTATTACCAGGTCAGTGCTGCACGCCATCCAGGCCATGGTTGACTAAAGTTAGGATCACCAGTAAAAGTGTCAACACATTCCTGGTAAGACTCCACCGGGGCTGTGGTGTGTTACTATGACTCAGTTTGAGATTTGTATCCAGGGGTTTTCAAAGCGAAGCTGGGAGGGTGTTTCCTGGTTTTGGGACTTTAACATTTCCTGTCTGCTTTCAAATAAAAACAACTGTAACTTTCTTTATGGCGCCTTCAAAACGTTGGTTTACAAAGTCTATCAAAAGAGAAGAGTGAAAAAAAGTTAAACAGGCATTTAAACAGACCAACAGCACAAGAGCCGTCGCCATAGACAGAGACCCTGAGGACCACAAGAAGTAAATAAAAGATAGAAGTTGTGGTAAAAATAATAGAAGCTGAAAGTTAAGATTACATAAGATAAGACAATATTTTAATTCATACCAAATCTGGAAAATTTACAGAATTGCAGTTGCAAAAGACAGTGAAATTTAAATGGTGCAAATAAAACTACAACAAAAATATATAAAAAGGTAGAATAATATAATGAAATATAATTAATGTAACAAAAAAATATGTACAGAACAATTTAATCACAATAAATATTTACCATTTAAGATACAGGTATGAAATGTATACAGGTTTATTACACTGCAAGGGTAAAAACTATACAGAACCGTATAATGTAAACAATAAGGATAGTAATAAGGAAACTAACAAATAAATAAGGATTTTTTTTTATTTTGATGATAATCAAAAGTCGGAATAAATTATTTAGTTAGAAAAAAAGAATGAAAATAATTAGATATACAGGAACAGGATAAATCACAGACATAAAATGTTGAAGACAATAAAAATATTTGCTAATTGAATAATTTAAAATAGTTAGAATACATAAAAATCCTTAAAAAAAACAGAAATGGGATAAGAATGCTCTAAGAAGATGATGGTTTTGAGGGTTCTTACAAACTGTGGCCTCAAAGCCACTATAGACTTTATAAACAAAGGTGGTTTTGGATAAGTTTCTGCATTTCCAGGTCTGAACCATTAGCTGTTGCTGTAAAATGGTGGAAGGGGGACACCAACCTGAACTTCAAGTATCCCAGGGTCTTGTCCACATGTCAGTGTGAAGAGGATCCGGTTGGGATCTTTCTTTTGATTAAATTTTTCTTACCTCTGGTCTTCACAGTGGTTCCCTCCTCCTGCTGTTGGGTTTTCGTTCACTGTGCGGAAAATTTGGGTTTATGCCTCTTGGTTGATTTTATTGTGGGCAGTTAAATTTCTGGCTTTCTTTTTTTCTTTGTTTTCTTGGACTTTTCTTGTTCAAGCACTTTGTAAACCACTGTTTTTTAAGGTGCTATATAAAAAAGTTATTGATAGTCAGAAGTAGAGATTAGAGAAATTTTAAGATCCAAAAAGGAAGAACCCTCCCAGCTTTGTATCATCCAAAATGTTTCACTGAAGCTGTCTGCGTGAGACCAGGCTTTTGATTTAACAGATGATCTATGTTGAAACCCTGACCTAAGGTCATGAGCTTTGGGTCGTGACCAAAAGATTAAGATTACGGATGCATGAGTTTCCTCTGCAGGGTTACTGTGCCCAGCCTCAGATTGAGAGGAAGCTTTGAGAGGAGCAGCTTTTTTTAAACGGTTCATGCATCGATTTGTCATAACTTCGAGGTTAGTCTATCTGGTAAAGACCTCGAGCTTGCTGGAGGAATTACATATCCAATCTGGTCAGCACTTGGGATCCCCAGGAGGACCTGACTATATTACAGGGCAGAAGGACATCTGGGCTAACTTGCTTCCAGACAGAAGCATTCTCTATTTCTAAAGACAATCTTTGTTTTCCTTCAGACCAACTCTCTACAAGTGGATGTGATTTACGTCAACAATGCCATCATAGAAGAAGGAGGACTAGTGAAGGAGAACCCCATCCTCTACGCCAATATGGACCACAGTAAACCCAAAGCCATCACTGAGGATCAGCCAGGGGAAGGAGAGGTCAGAGGCCTGGCCTCCAAGACGACGGAGTATGCAGTGATTCGTCCAAACTCAGAGGAAAACAGAGGAGGGGACGCCAAGGAAGAACAGACAGTCGCTGACGGTAATGTGGGACAAGCAAATGACACTGAGGGTCTCATAGCACAGGTCAGTGACACGGAGAAGTGAAAACAGGACTCTGGATTGTACTGCTCCATCCTGTCCTGTCCTCTCCTGGTTTTCAGCTGAGCAGCACAACCGTTTGGAGTCTGCAGCAGTACAGGTAGAAACTGCAGGTAACTTATTTAAAGAGACTGGCGCCACACTCTTGTAGCTAGTAGTTTGACGTTTTTCCACTTTGATTTTTAATAATTCTTTACCTTTACCCACAAAAAATACAACTTACAAAGCAGGTAAATTAAAGAACCATACAGAGGATTTAAAGAACAGTTAGCTCATCAAACTGACCTCTGCATATCATAGAAGAAACGTTAACTTGTCCTCTCCCAAGTTTCAAAACTGACGTCTCACAGTTCCTTCTGTTTTATAATTCTTAACCTTTTTTTCCTTTATTTGCAAATAAGATATTTCTTTAAAAAGCTCCCGTGAGGAGTTTGTAACACTGATGTTTCTTCAGAAAAACAAATACAAATGTGTTTTTTATTGTCTGAATCAGCTGAAAAACTCCTCATAAGCATATTTAAATCTGTAAATAAAGCAGGATAATACAAATAAGATAGGATTATAAAAAAAAAAACACTATTTGCATAAGTACAGGCCCGAATCAGTTAAGTGATATCAAAATGTACACAAGCACAAAACAAATGGCATATTATGATTTCAAAGCTTTTTACAGCATCCTCTGAGCATTTATCCACACAGTATTTCTTTTAGCAATCAAGGTTTAGATCAAATCAATATTAGACCTCACCTTTACATGTCTGTACGATATTTAACCTAATGTTTGATTCTGAGCATGGTTTCATGAAGAGAAGAATATTCTGGTCAGATTTTGACCTGAGAGTACTGGGTCCCCTCTTCACTGGAGGTGCTGGAAGTGCTGGAAGTGCTGGAGCTGTCGCTGTTTGCTCGCTGATGTCCAGGCTTCGGCTTGAAGTTCACTTGGGAATAATTGATCTCTACTTCATCCTCACTGGTGTCTGAGTCGTAGCTCGGTGGGTTTGGAGGTTTAGCCATTTGTGCTGTCTTTAAGTTCTCGTAGTCCTCCTGGTTTTCCTGCTCAGGTTAGAAGACAAACAGAAGGAGATCATTTCTGGGTTGGATGCATGGGAATGCTCAGATTAAGACATGACTGATGCTTGTGAGGATGTAGTGTGAACAGGAAGCATCTTGCTACAGTATTAACAACACATTAATGTATCCTCACATATAACATATGCACAGTTTAGACCAAATGTTCATAAGACATAAAACAAAATAGCTGTAACATGACGCTATGATGTAATAAATAACATGACATGAAGACAAAGTGATTAACAAGCTTCTGACCTTTTTAGGTGTCTTGTTCTTAGACACTACAGCATACACAGCATTCTCTTCTGCCCGTTTGTTCCTGGAGAATAAAGATCATAAAGTAAACATGCAATTTATCATACCTGATGTTGTGGTTTTTTATAAATGAACTAGATTCTCACTTTTGCTTTTCCTTATTCTTAAAGTTTATAGACGCGTAGTTCAGAGAATCGTCCTGTGTGTGTCGAGCTTTCTGTTTGACTGGCATCTCTCCAGAAGGACCCTGAGCAGATGCAGACAGAAGACATCAGTGAATGTACAGTAGCAACTGAATCAGTTCATTCATGCCTTAAATGGAAGCTGAGTGGTCGTCCGGTGATTCATTGCTCCACAATACTGAACACTAAGTGATCAGTGTGTACAGAGCGACAGCGCAGCGAGCAGAGCAACAGCTTGATCATTGAACAACATCCGTCTGTATAAATTAGAGCTGATGCTGAATTTAAAGGACTGAGGCCATTTGTAGTGTGGGGAACTTAAAACTTTTATATGTCATCCTGAAACAAATCCTCAAAAAGTGATTTGCTCGAATATTACGGGTACAGCTACACTGCTTGGTTTGAAATCTAAGATGATACCTCGTGGGGCTTTAGGGTTTAATTATAACTCGTGTTTTTATTTAGATACCAACCTTTCTAATAAGATTAAAACTAATGTATCATTAAAACATAACCAAAACTAACCCTTATGGGTCTGTTTGAGACCGCGCTCCTTATTTTAATGCAAAAACAGCAAAATGCTGCTTTTCTCAGCTTTGCATTTGCAGTTAAAAATAAGGCTGCTTTCAAAAAAAAGAATTGTTTTACCAACTGACAAAATTAAAAGTTGCAAGAAAATTTCATCTTGATTCATTGACCATAACAAACCCTCCCTGCCTGGTTGGTTTATGCCCAGATCTTTTCACTACTTTACACAACTTTTGGTTTTAAAATCTCCACTTTGAGCCAAATTTGAACTGAAGTTAAAAATATCTGATTTTTTTCTTAGACTTTGATTTAAAGATGTTTTGCAGATCTGAAAATGTTCTTATCACATGTAATTGTGTAAAAATGATGGATTGCCCTTGTAATAAAGGCTAATATGTAATTGTATGATATGACATGGTGTTTTGTTTGTTTGTTTGTTTGTTTGTTTAAATGTCTTTAAATAGCATTACCAATGCTGCTTAGAGGTCAGTGAAAACGGATTCAATCAGTTTGAAAGTCATTCATAAACCTTGCGTTTATCGAAAATTGTTCAAAGACTTCACATCAAATGTTGAAACTGAAAATTCTTTTTTTGTACAATGTACAATATGTGTCTTGTTTATCTTGGAAAAGTTTGCTACTGCTAGAAATATCAACAATCTGGAAGAATTTCCCCTCGAGGGCTTTAGAAAGGAAGAGCGGGAGAGGATTTACCACCCTGTCAAAGACTCACTGAGTGAGTAGTTCAACAGTTTTTGAATAAAGTTCATTGGCGTGAAGTTGCAAATGATAAGGAGATTTCAGCCAAAGAAAAAAATACTCCAAGATTTAGATGATCTGGAGAAATATACGTGGAAAGTCAGATGTGACTCTGTAGTGGGAGTCACTGCATGGGCTCACTAAACAGTGTTTCCCATTATTTAAACTGAGGTAAATGTAATTGAACCCAATTTCGACACTCTTTTTGGAAACCATGGACCCTTGTTAGTACAGGGACAACTTTATATAAGTGTGTAAAGAGTCTGAGTTGTTAAAGGAAGAGGTGATGCACTGATAAAAATGCCCCTGTCCCAACCATAGACTGCAAAATAAATGGACGTCCGCTTGCTCAAAGTGAGGTCTTCACAAGAACTGCTCCCCCTGGTGACTGGCTGTAGTATAGGTTAGTAAATCCGGCTTTCCAGCCATTCCAGATGGGCTGTGGTCAAACTTTAAAAAATTAATACTCCTTGTAGTAATGTTTCTCACATTCGATTGTTGCGGTGATTTGAAGATATCATTTGGCTGTCTTGTATTTGAGTCCTCTTTGTCTGAAAAGTTTTGTCTTCGTTAGTTAGACGAGGTTTAACACGAGACTCTACGTAAAGTTTAACAATAATTGACAGCTGTCGTTCTCGTGTATTTTTTGTGTGCATGTCGGAAGGTAGAGTCAAGAAGTGATTAGACTCTCGGAAGAAAAAAAAAAATTATTATTTTTGTCACCCAGCTCCACTCAGATTCTCCCAGAATCCCTCATTGTCTCTGCTGCGCAGACTCTGGCAGCAATTGCTGCCAATGGCTGCGCCTGTGACGGGGGTGCAATGATAAATGGTGGAGCCACACTGTCCACTCTATATACAGTCAATGGTCCCAACTTTCTGAATGCTGTTGCTGGCATTGAATTCAAAATGGGAACACCCCTTTCTCTAAAAAATACCATTTTGTGGTAATTTGAATTGATAATTTTAATTAAATGCAGGATTTAGAGTTATTTCAAATCACTTAACTCTACATCTTCCCATCTGGTGTAGATTTGGAGTAATAATTTTATCTTACTGAGGTTGTTCTTACAAATTTCTCACCTGTTGTCCTGCAGGCAGATTCACAGTGTAGTATACAGCGACAGAGCTGGATGCCGGTCTGTGGAACAACAAATGTGATAAGAATAAAAACCAAGCTCTACGCCTGACCTTAATTAAAGACGAGGGAAGCCCTCAATGTGTCATTATTGTCTGAAGGATCATAAATGGAAGCTTTGACTCCACCATGAGCCTCCAGCTCACTGTCTCGCTGACACACTGTGTGCCTTGTCCTGTGAGGGAATGTGTGTGTCTCTGGTCTATTACGTGTTGTCTGGACGAGGTTGCCGTCGGTATTGGCCGTTGGGGTGGGGTGGTTGGTCTGTTAGGAGGTCATCTCTGCTCCTGAAAGGCTCCGCCATGGTGGGCTCGTTCCTTCTACCGATGCTATTCCACCAGCTCTGAATCAGTTTCCACAAACACAAACATTCTGAGTTAATATCAGTTATTCAAGATGTTATTTTTTTTCTGAATTTGTTCAACACGGTGCAAAAAAGGTTTCATCACCAGAGAGCCAAAAGAGGAAGGTGTGTTTGAGTTCCTTCGTTGAATGGATTTTTTCCTTCTGTGTCTAAAAACATGAATGAGTGATGTTTATCCATGTCATATCGGTCATAAAGTGCAAACATTTTGATATAAAACAAAACTTTTTATAAATTTACCTGTAAACAATGAGAAATAGTAGAACTACAAGCATCATCAAAAGGAAGAAGATGATCAAGATCTTCACGAAGCTTCCTGTTGGAGGAGAAGAAAACTTTAGGAAATGATTCTTAGATTGTTGTTTGTCTCTAACTGATGGGATGTTATCAAATGAAGAAGAAAGTGTTTAGATGTGCTGCCTTAATTTCACTCACTGTCAACAAACATTTGGACGGGCTCAGATGATTTCTGATTGATTTCGTTTTTTGCGATGCAGTGGTAGTCTCCTGGTTGGTCAGAGTAAACTGTAAGTGTCTGAGATTTAGACACTTCTTCATGTGTCTCCTGAGTCTTCTTGAACCAAAAGAACTCTTTGACTTTAGGATAGCCATCACTGGTGCAACTCAGTGTCACAGCGCTCCTTCCATTGGGCAGCTTCTGCTCCGCTCCTCTAATGATCTTTGTCAGCTTTGGAGCATCTAACCAGGACAGGTAAGAAGGAGGAATGTGAACAAAATGAGTACAAATGTTTCTTACTTTGGTTTCCCTCTTCAAGTTAACTGATCTTTACAAACAGTCTATCCTTACAGTACATCTTTTCTCCATCATGAGTGCTTAATTAACTTACACCTGACTTGTATTTCAACTTGCTGTGATTTTCCACTCCCCATCTCATTCCTGGCTGTACAGCTGTACAATCCACTGTCAGAGGGGCTGGCAGACTTCACAGTCACATTCTGAGTATCCCCGACGCTTTCAGTCTTCCCATCTTTTGTCTTCGTCCAACTGAAAGACTTCACAGGTGGGTAGGAGAGGGCACTGCACAGCAGCTTCAGCTGTGTGTTTTCATTAACATCTTTGGGCTGATATTTCGCAATCACATCTTTGGGACGATCTGCAAAAGAAATCAGGTTTTAATATTACTGCTTGTGACGGTCTGAGCACCATCACTTGAAAACTGGTTATGGGATGGATTTATATGGCTAGATTTGTGGTTACAGTGATCTGTGTAATATAAATTCACGATATAATCCGTATTCTAATGCTATATCACCCTTAAACATGTCGTAAAAGAAAAATTATATCTGAGGCTGGCTTTTTTGGTTGTGGTGCATTAAGTCACCTTTAAGTCTCAACAAAAACAAATAGTAAAGACATCTAAAATAAATCTTTATTTACATGTATGCATATATTTATATATTTATATTTTTATGGTACTTTGTGGCCTATTCTTTTGTTTTTTACTTGAAAAGTGGCAGAGATGATCAGAAACAGGAAAGGGAGTGAGGAATAAAATGCAGTTAAAGGCCTAACTTGAGCCTCTGTAAAAGTTCATGTACTTAGTTTTTCTTCTCTAGTTTTAGCAGCTGATATATTCTGGGGCTTTATCTGCAATAATGAATCATATTTCCTTAGCTACTTATATGTTATAATACATAAAAAAACATAAAACAAAACCTAAACATCTAAAAAATGTTCAGTGAATTATATGTCCAAATTTCTCTTAAAGGGACTGTGGACTTTCTGTTTGAAGTGGATTGCAGCAACACCTTTGGCCCAGAGTCCCGTGCACACTGTTGTGAAGACAAGACTCTTAACAAGGTGTGTGTTTGTTTTGAAAATAAATAGAGAACAGATCTTCTTTTTAACTCAACTTTCTTTGTTTACTGGATACAATAAGACAAGGTAAGGTATTTATCAGTACAGTTAAGAAGCCCTACGGTTTAAAACGTGACAACAAGCAAACTTTGTAAGTTTGTGCAGGAGTTCAGAGGCCTGCTAAGTGTAGCGCTACTCATAGCCTGGTTAGAGAATCCTCGTTATGTCCTACAATGTAACTCCATTCTTCATTTTATTGATAGACTCTCAAGTTTGAACAGACCACTGCAGAATAACTGCTTCATGTGGGTTGGAATGAACATTATCACATTTAGCTCGTGTTTTAGCCTGTAGCCCATGCTCTATCACTCTCCTTTTTTCTGTCTGACAGTTAGACTCCTGTGTCCACCATCACTACAAAATTAATCACAGAAAAAGTTTTCAGTAAAGAAAAACTAAACTTTGTCAGCTGGCGTGGTGTTATCATGGAGACTTCAACACGCTGTAAATGTTCAACATTCTCCTGTCTGACCTGATCAGAAAGCTGAGAAATAGCATTTAGAAATAACCTTTATTGGCACTGATTATCTCATTTTAATATCTGGATTACTATTGGGTACATTAAAGAAGGGAGACTTCAATGGTCTGTCGTCAATGGGTTGATGAGAAGTTTTGACCAATCAGGATCAAGCATATTGTACATCTGAAAGATGTTTAAGAAAGCCAGGGAATAACATGATTTCATCAGACTGAAGTGCCCATCATATGAAAAGATGTCTTCGACAAAAGCTGAAGTTTCTGATAAGAAAAAAGACAATATAACTCACATTTCACCACCAACTTTTTGCTCTCCACACTTTTTCTTGAACCAATGCTGTTGGTGGCTTCACAGGTGTATAAGCCGACGTCAGCTGACGTTGCATTAAACCTGTAAATGAGCTTGTTGGGCTCCCACTGAGCATCACTGTGACTATAAACCACTTCTGGAGGATTTGATCCGGACTTCCTTTTCAAGGTGAGCTGAGATGGTGGGGCGCTTTCTACGGTGCAGCTGATGGTTGTGGGCTGACCCTCGTTAACCAAGTCCTCCATCGAGAGAAGTGGGGCAGTGGGAGGGTCTGTAGAGAGGAAGCAGATGTGATGATGGATCATTTGTAAAATGATGATGTTACAAAAACAGCACTTGTTGTCAAGGGAATTAACTGATCACTTTCTGACTGTGTTGCATGGAGAATCTCTTATATGTCTGTTAGCTATGAGGCTACAATAAACATCAGGTAAGAAGGTCTATCTGAATAGGAACACCATGATGTGAGTTAACCATTGTCAAGTTAAATCATAGAATAGACTGCAAAAACTTCAAGTTTTCATTTCAACTCTGGATTTTATGGTACTTTGTAGAGTCGCAGCCTGCCTGGAAACAGCTCAGTGTTTTGTTTTTTTTTCCACTAAGTTAATGAATCAATCCAACAGGATCCAACTGTCTGATCTCCAAAGTAACGTACTAATAGTTTCAGGCTGGCTGTTAATCTTTTTACAAAGAAATGGTCTCTTAACATCCGGCTTTCAAATGGATATTAATTTTATTTAACATCAGTTTAACTGATATAAAAGAAAATGCACAGTCATGCTTATAAGATCCAAAATCAGAACTGTGAGACAAAAGGTTAAAATGTGAGAAAAAAGCCATAACAATGAAATGCCAGGTTAAATTAAAGGTCCCATACTATGCAAAAATCACTTTATTGAGTCTTTTGGTGAAATCTGAGGGTCTTTGGCTTTCCTCCCAGCCCACAAAATGTGATATTTAATAACAAAACCTGTACTAATTAGCGCTTGTGAATGTAAAATTCTGACCTGAAACAAGATGTTTGGATTTTGGGGATTTGCTGACGTCAGCGATTAGACTACAGTTCATTTATCAAGGAAATGTGCCAGCTACACTCTGTAAAACTGTGCATGTGTGTGCTAGTCACTTCACGGTTGACTGCTTTTCCAACTTTGGACAGTACAACAGAGGGCTAGCGAATAGACTGGTCCTGAATCCAGGCGCATTACCAACCATCCACCAACAAACCTCAAAACCCTGGAAATGTGAGTATTTGCTGTGTGCTGTGGAGCAGATGTAAGAGCTTTTCCTCAGTGTTCCCCCTGTCTCTGTGTTAGCTTCAGGATGCTAACTTTAGCTGTGGTTAGCCTGTTGTTTTAGCCTGTAATGTTACGGTAAATGAGCTTCGCTGTTTTCTAAACATTGTTCAGTGACGCAGAAGAGCGGGGCAGTATCAGCAGTGGCTCATTTACGTATGAAGGCCGCGCCCACCTAATCAGACCATTCTGAACAGAGGGGCCATGAGAGCCTGGAAACAATGCTGCTGTGCTTGATTTATTAGCTTTTTGGGCCAAAACATGCTACTACCATTTAATGAAGACATCAATGATCCTTATTAAACTACAGAAAATGAGCAGAATATGGGACCTTCAATGAGGTTGTCAAAGTAAAGAGATAAAAAAAAACTGTAATAATGGCATAAAAAGTCTTAATTTGCAGAACAGCCAGCTTTCCTTGGAATTCTTCTTGATTTCATTGTTTATGGGGAAAATTGGCCTCTGTATTAAATTTTATAAACAAGAGTAACAAAGATAATGTTTATACTTTATGTAAGAGTTCAGGAATAGAAAACTAAGGGACCACAGGAATACTTACAGAGTACTTGAATGCACACCGGATCACTTCTGTCTCCTGTTCCAATGTTGTTAGTTGCGTTACACACGTAGCATGCTTCATCTGTTCTTTGTACGTTCTCCAAATACAGGCTGTCTCCAGACTCCCGTGATGAGCTGTCAATCTGTTTATTTCTGTCTGTGTTGTAGATGTACCAGGAGAAGTGTGAGGGAGTTGGGTAGGCATCAGTTGTACATCTGAAGGTAAGATGATCACCAACTTTCACTTTTGGATTATTTTCAGAGGTGGAAATTTTCGTCCGCCTCGGCCTGTCTGAAAGAAGGACATAACTCTCAGTATGCTGTTATACATTAAACAGAATACAGCTGTATTTACTTTCTCTCTGGCGTCATCAAAAAAAAATATAAACAAGACAGACTTACATCTAACTTCAATTCGCTGTTGTGCTGATTCTCCAGTACCCGCAGAGTTACTGGCTTTACAAGTGTAAAAGCCCTTGTCTTCAGGAGTGACACTTTCAACAACAAAGGTCCGGCTCCTTGCTCCGTATATCGGTTTATCATCTCTGAACCAGAAATAGTTTTTGGCTTCAGGCTTGCTTCTGATCACAGTGCAGGTTAAAGTCATTCTCTCTCCTTTGGTAACTTCACGAGCTGATGAAGTCACCTCAACCTTAGGTGGATCTGAAACAGGATTTGTTCATTATTGTTGTGCAGAGTCTATCTATCTATTAAAAATCATAGAGAATAAAAAAAAAAAGTACTCACAATCCACATCAATACTGATCCAGCGTGACTTTGAACTGCTGAGTTTGTTCTTAGCTTCACAGCGGTAGCGTCCACTCTGTGAGGCATTTATTGAGGCAAACTTCAACTCTGCTCCCTCATATGTTTTTGTATCATTTACAAACCAGGTAAAGGTCGGGGTTGGATTTCCATTGGCATCACACTTGAGAGTCACAGATTTTCCTTCCTTGATTGTTGATCCTTGAGGATTCATCACAGCTGACACACCTCTGGGAGCATCTGACCAGCAGATAAATACATGTTTCAATGAAATCTGTATACAAACAACCTGCACCTGAGCAACAGTAGATCTCTTTGTGACTGTCACACATGTACTAAATACTTGGTAAGTTAAGAGAAACATTATGGTTTGGGTTGGAATGGATATGCTTGTCTCACTAAAAAAAAAAACTGTGTGTGTTCAGTTGGGTACAAAAGTGATGCTGTGGCTCTTGTTTCATATGAGCTCTGAGACTGGATCAGACTGGATCAGATTTTAAAAATAGGTTATTCAAAATCAAAAAAGGGCTGATAAATCTTTCTAGAAAACAAAATCTATCATTTGTTTCTGGGTGAAATACCCACTGTGTGTGTTGGGCCAAAGTTTTTTGGGAGGACTTGGGTTTAATTTAAGAAAAGCTGATTTTGTCTAAGTTATCTGGACAAAATATAATAAAACATGTAAATATGTCAACAATTAATCCCTCAAAAATAGTTTTGACATTAAAAAACGTAATTCTGTATATTCCTCTTAAAGCTGTGGTCTACAATTTGGAAGCTTGGTAATTATTCATAACACTGTTTATGAGGCCGTCATGGTCCGATAGTCTGATCTATTCAATATGAAAAACGAAAAGAGCTAAAAAAAAATCTATTCAGCTGCAAAACGGCATAATAATTGACCAATCTGATCCACTGTTCCCCTCATTTCAGGTTTGTGCGTGAGCCCATCCAATCCCCTGTCTCCCCTGCTCCACAGCGCCCCGCCTTGTCCTTCCACACTACCCCTCTCACGTCAGCTAGCTGCTCAGCTACTGAAGCGTCATGGAGCCGGAAAAGACCAAAACCAGGAAGCTGTTACTGTTACCCTCCACAGCAAAGGAATTTGGGACTGAAGACTGACACAGAGGCAGTTGAATTTCTGTTGAACAGGTAAATACTTTGTTAACTACAGTTGGCAGTGTCAACTGAATTTCTCTGGTTAGTCTGAGCCTAACCAGGCTAATAACTGAACGTTGCCGATTGGAACAGGTATAAAGGCTGTGTCAATAGATTTTAGCATAAGTTAGCCAAGCATCTTTAGTATTGTAAACTGAGCTGGTGAAGACACACTGAGAAAGGTAAAGCACCGCCCACAGTCGGCTCTGCTCTGATCCGCTGGCAGTGGCAACGCCAGACCTGCTTCGCCCGCTAATTTATGGTTTTAATCGTGCCAGTCCAATTGAAAAAGCTACCACCGTGTGTTACAAGAGGGATGACCGTTGTGTTTGTTACTTTTTCTGCCAGCCAGCTTCTTGCTCTGCCGTTGGGGGCGTGTTGTTTGGAGGCAAGGTAGGGCGATATGGCAGGATCTTGGAACAAGGACCCCTCTGCAGCATACAGAGATCGTTCTTCTAGGCTGAACACGACTTCACTTTTCATTCTGACTAGACTAGACTTGCATCATGTAGTAAACATGTTTTCAGTTCAGTCTGTCAAACGTAACTAGAGATGTTTTGACCTTTTATTTAAAAAAAAACTTTCTGATGTGCTTTTAATTTTTTTTTCTTTTTCATTCTAAAAATTAGCATATTCCGTTAGTACAATTGGCAGACCCAGTAAATAACAGCAACATGTGCATGAATTTCTCTCCCCCATAACTTTTCAGATTAGTAACAGTGTTGTGGTTTGTGGTTGCTCTGACGCATTTATCTCCTCTCAGCTCTTTGTGTTTGTTAACATCACCAGATTTCTGGTTCCTCCCTTATTTTTTTCTCTGTTGTTGACAAGTTGTGTATTAACCATATTAATATCTAAAGTAATCATCATATCCTCCATGATGTTTACTGGCTCTTCAAGGAACTTTACTACAGTGTCAACAGGAAGAGGTGGAATCATAAACTCTTTCAACATGCTGTCAATTAATCTGGTGTGTTTGACCAATCAGCAAGAAAGCTGAGTAAAAAAAAAAAAAAACTACCCAAACAGTTTGAGATTCTGTATCATAAGAGATTTAGTCAGTGAGAGGGCTCTGAACTTAACGGTGATGGTGCATCAATGTAAAACAGGACTCAACTCTCCAGTCGTGAACTTACAGTGGACGGTCAAACTGGTTTTCCGAATCAAAGAGAGGTCACGGTTGCTGCTGGTTTGACATGAAACTTCTTTCCCATCATCCTGCCAGGTCACCGTGAAACTACTGCTGATGCTTTTCTGTTTTTTGTCATCTTGTGAAGACTGACTTAAGGACTGTTGTGTTGTTCCTTTAATCTGGAGATCTGAAGAGCATGAACTTAGGGTGGAGCATTTGAGGGTTATCGTATTGAAGTCGTTTACAGCAGCAGGCTTCTCAAAAGTGATGGGGCATGGGTTGTCTGAAAGGAAAATGAGACAGTGTGAGCAGGCGTATCAGGTTGAAACCACAGAGTTCAGTGAAGATGTGACCTTTTCGGACTTGCTTTTGTGTTCTTGGTAAATACAAATAGTTCATTGTGGAGTAAAATGTGCTGTACTGAAATCTATCCTGAGATATTTTGATCAAAGCGAGGTTAACCGTGCTCCATAAGACCAGACTGCACAAAACCACACAGATAAAGCACATGATCTTAATGTCAATGTACAAATACTGATTTTGATCTTGTGATCAAAGCTTTAATCAAAATAATCTAATGTTACAAATGTTACATACACTTATAGGCCACTTTATTAGGCACACCTGTCCAACTGCTCATCAACGCAAATTTCTTATCAGTCAATCACATGGCAGCAACTCAATGCATTTCAGCATCAGAATGGGGAAGACAGATGATTAAAGTGACTTTGAACGTGGCATGGCTGTTGGTGACAAACGGGCTGTTGGTGACAGACGGGCTGGTCTGAGTATTTCAGAAACTGCTGATCAACTGGGATTTTAACCAACAACCATCTCTAGGGTTTACAGAGAATGGTCCCAAAAAGAGAAAATATCCAGTGAGCAGCAGTTCTGTGGGCCAAAACGCCTTGTTGATGCCAGAGGTCAGAGGAGAATGGACAGACTGCTTGGAGCTGATAGAAAGGCAACAGTAACTCTAATAACAAATGGTTACAACTAAGGTCTGCAGGAGAGCATCTCTGAACGCACAACACGTCCAACCTTGAGGCAGATGGGCTACAGCAGCAGAAGACCACACCAGGTGACCTCCTGTCAGCTAAGAACAGGAAACTGAGGCTACAATTCACACAGCAACACCAAAACTGGACAATAGAAGATTGGAAAAATGTTGCCTGGTCTGATGAGTCTGGATTTCTGCTCCACATTCAGATGGTAGGGTCAGACTTTGGCATCAACAACATGAAAGCATGGATCCATCCTGCCTTGTATCAACGGTTCAGGCTGGTGGTGGTGGTGTAATGGTGTGGGGGATGTCTTCTTGGCTCACTTTGGGCCCCTTAGCACCAACTGAGCATGGTTTAAAGTCCACAGCCTACCTGAGTATTGTTGCTGACCATGTCCATCCCTTTATGAGCACAGTGTACCCATCTTCTGATGGCTACTTCCAGCAAGATAACGCTCCATGTCATAAAGTTGGAATCATCTCAGACTGGTTTCTTCAACATGACAATGAGTTCCCTGTACTCAAATGTCCTCCACAGTCCCCAGATCTCAATCCAATAGAGCACCTTTGGGATGTGGTGGAACGGGAGATTCTCATCATGGATGTGCAGCCGACAAATCTGCAGCCACTGTGTGATGCTATCATGTCAATATGGACCAAACTCTCTGAGGAATGTTTCCAGTACCTTGTTGAATCTATGCCGCGAAGGATTTAGGCAGTTCTGAAGTGCCAGCCCGGTACTAGAAAGGTGTGCCTAATAAAGTGGCCGGTGAGCGTATTTATGAAAATTAATCATACATAATAAATTTATTAATTTATTCACAAAACCTCACTTGAATTTCAATGCCTTAACAATAAAGTAAAGTGTGTCTTTGATATTTTTAAGAATCTTTTTCATTATTTGGACTTTTTTTTTACTCACCTATTACATTCAGCGTTATATTTGGGTTAGTCATCCATTTCTCTTTACCTCTTAAATATCTGAAAGCATAGATCCCGCTGTCAGATTTGTTGAGGTTGCAGAGTTTAACACTGCACGTTGGCTTTTCTTGGCCATTTCGCCAACTTGTTGATAGAGAGCCGGTATATTCCACTCTGCCTTCATAGCCCTGACTAACACTGCGTTCTGTGGTGTTTGAACTGTAAATAACTGTGCCTTCGAATCTTGTTTTGTTATATTCTGCATCCTTCATCCAGAACCAGTGTGCACCGACAGTTTGAACATAGCCAGTGCCACTGCACTTGAGTTCAGCGCAGGACCCCTCTACAGCATACAGAAGGAGTCCTTCTAGGTCGAAGCGAATGCCATAGGATGATTCTGTGGAGTGTAAAACAATTGAGTCAGGTTTCATTGCAACTTTGATAGAAAGTAAAAACCATTCTGGTTTTCTCAGTCAACTCCTACCTTTCAGCAGACCAAGAAACAGCAACAGCAGGACGGTCTGTGCTGTCATCTTCAGGTAACTCTCTACACTGATGAAAGAAACAGAGATACTTTACAGAAGTAATGTCAGTGCGGCTGTTAGCAAGAAGGTTATTTTTCACATTTTCAATGCAAAGCAGGCACTAAGGTTGTCTTCTTCCTCTTTATTTTTTGTTTTTCTGTCACAGTTGATCACATTTTATTCCTCTTTTCAAGCTGTTCGGAATCCCCAACTTAAAAAAAAATCAGCCGTCCTACAGTGCTTAACACATTTATTAGACCACCTGTCATACACCATTCATTTTGAACAGGAGTGATGAATATCAAAGTGAATTCATATTTTTTTATTAAGATTTAATCAAGAAAATTGAAATAAAACAACCACTATTTTTTATTCTGTTCAGGAATAAAAGAAACAACTGTAATTTGATCAAAAAATAACATGCTTTACTATTTTTTCCGCTTTGATGTAAAACAGTACATCTGAAAATTTGATTGCAACAATAATTATATTTTAGCATTAAAGATATCATTTTGAATGAAAAGCTTGTACATACTGATGGATTAACCATCGCAGAAATATAAAAAAAAAAAAAAAAAAAATGTTGATGAGCAAAAACTTAACACTGGCTTATGGTCTTATAAATTTGTAAAGCTCTGTTGAACAAAGAACCAAAGCAGAATAATGTTTAATGAATTTTTTGTGCAAAGCCACAAGAAGGTTTCTCTTTGATTCAAAAAGTTTAAAGATTAGGGTTTAACTCTTTAAAAAGGTTGATATGATATTTTTTTTGTCATGTCATGTCTTGTCACGTTTTGGTTAGATTCAGTGTTTCGTTATTGTGTCTGTGAAGTGATCCTACTGTAAATCAAAATAACCTCTCACGGTCAATACAGATCCTTAAACCAGTTTCATTTCCCTCTGGCACTGATGTAAAAATAATCTGATGAACTTTTTTTCCCCACACATTTTTATGTTTAATTCTCTTTTTTTCATACTTCGCCAAAAAAGTAGATATAGAATGATGTAGATTCATGAAAGCGATCTATAGTGAATAATAATTAAAAATAATAAAATATAATTTAGATATATTAAGCAGAAAGTTGCATTCTTAGGGAGGAGCTGAAGGAAGTTGAGTAATGGGGGTCAACACACTAGGGGGAAGAATGGGAGAAGTGATGTCTGTCCCTGAATAGCACCAAGAGTTTTATTATTTAGAGAGGAGCAGAGGATATGAGTGCGTAGGTCAAGTATGGCCACAGCCCTGGGAACCAGTTAAATGGAGAGATCGGTTTAACAACCAGTGAAGAAGATGAAAAGGCTGTACAACTCTGCATCAGGGAGCACTTAATAATAATAATGATAATGATAATAATAATAATATGATAATATAGCACTTTTAAAAACAGAAGTTTACAAAGTGCTTTAACAGCAGGAACATACAAACAAACACAAGCATCACACATGAAACACAAGCTTCGACCCGTATGAACCCAGGCAATACAAGAACCATGCAATATAAAATAAGAATGAGAGCCTAAGGACCAAGATAAAAGATTAAATTATCAATCTATGGGAAAAATAAAACAAAAATAAAATAAAGTAGATAAAAGACAAAAAGGGGTTGGGAGCAAAGAACAGGACAGCAGGTATTAAAAGGACAATGTTAAGAGAGTTAATAAAATAGTGAAGCAATGAACTGATAATAAAAGTGATGATAAAATAATAAACAAGAAATAAAACAGTAAAACTAAGGTAAGATTAAAAAAAAAGAGATAAAAGATAAGACTTGTTTTTGAAAATGCCTGGCTACGTGTGGATATGGGGATAATAACCCGCTGTATTTTTTAGTAAAATTCTTGAGCGCAATATTTCATACACTAAACCACATTATGTAATTATTTCTTGTTGCATGCAGGAACCCACATTTTGTAATAAGTGATGCAATATGTAAGAACTCATAGCATAATGCGACAAAATTTATTGCATATTGCGTCCAAGAATTTTACTGCAAAATGCGGCATTAGGCATGGGGTTGCTAGGCGCCGCCCTGTTGGCTATGGCTGCCTTTTGCAGCAGCTCTCTCTTCTTTGTCTGTTTCTTGTGATTTTTTTACGTCTCTTTTTACGTAGTCTTCGTATTTGGAGTGGATCATTACTTTGTACGGCTCATTTGTTGGTCATGGACACCAAACTTTTTATGGCTTCAGTGATATTTTTAATACTTTTGCTCCTGTGTTTGTCTGGAGATCCTATCTGTAACCATGGCTGCATTGTTTACATGTGAACTCAGTTTTTAACAGTCTGTATCATGTCAGTGCTAAGTGGTGCAAGGCCTGGTGTCTTCCCATAAGGTGAGGAGACGGAGGTTTGGACGACGTGCTGGTTCTTAGGTGTGAGCTAAGAAGTGACTACATGGACCTGTCCTTCCATCCATCGTTATTGGGAACGTAAGATCTATCTCCAATAAGATGGATGAGCTAGCTGTGCTAAAACAGCAACAAAGGGAATACCAGAAGGCAGAGTAGCATCATGCTATTCAAAGACATGGCTAAAGGAGCTAACATCAGACACCAACACCATGTTGGAAGAGCTTCACCTGCTGTGAGCAGACAGGATCCAGGAGACAGAGACTGAACAGACTGCTGAAGAAGCTCAGTCCTGGACCCTGTGGAGGTGGAGGCTGGCTGAACTGGAGAATGATGGACAAGTCATCATCATCTATTTTCTTATGGACCTTTTTACACTTTCTTACTTTTGTTTTCTTAATTACTGCTGTGACTTCAATTTCGTTGTACTTGTTAAAATGACAAAGTTCTGATCAATTCTCTTCTATTATTACATAATAAGGTGAAAATTTATTGCATCATTACATATTACGTTATTGCATAATGTGGTGTTACATATAAAAAATCACTACAAGACCCTTTCCAAAAACATTAGCAGGGCTGGACATGCTATTGTTGTATTATCAACAAAGATCCCACATCAAGACAAGATAAGGGTTTTAATCTTGTTTTAATCCACCATGAGGAGAGCATTTGCAGCATTTAGCATCTTACAGTAGGAAGGATGAACATCCTCTACGAAACCCAGAACCAGAGTTGTGTTAAACAGACATATATATATAGGAAAAAATCAAAGAGAGACCAGGGCATCATTAAGAAGACACTGCTCAGCTAAACTGAAAAAGAAAAACTGCATTAGAGACTGCACAAGCCTCAATGTTTTAAAAGTAAACTGGAATTATGGCTCAAGGAAAAATAAACATGTGATCACTGATTTAATCCTCTGCATCCACTGCATCAAACTGAAGAAAATGAAATATGATTTTAAATGTTTCATGGGCTGTTGTTGAGTAAATATTGTTTAAAAGCCAGAACACCTGTTTTATCTTTTGTATTGCATGTTCGTTTTACATCTTCCTGATCAGGGACCACAGATGAAAACTGGCTAAATCTGGCCTGACAGTGTTCTTGTTTTTCATGGTCCCTGTCAAATGTTTTTTTGTTTTAAATGTGTCAATAAGTTTTTCAAATAAATACTGGACAAAAAAATTTGTTTTCAACTGTAAAAGACTTTGTTAGAAATCCAACTTGTCTGTTCAAAACCACACTGATAAAAAGAGTTATTGCACACAGAACTTTCTATTCCTGTTTTATAGTAGATGAAATATTCAGACTGAAAGATACAAAAATTAAAAAAAACATACCTCAGAAGATTCACTTAAAGCACTTTGCAGCCGACACCATCCGTCCTGTTCTCAGAATACGAAATCAAAAATGAAGCCTGCTCTTCTCACTTTTTGTGAAATTTGCATGTCCAATCATGCAAGCCCTAAAATTTGATCTTGAATACGTTTACTGATATCAAAACTATGACTTCAACTCGCCTGCGACTGTAGGCATGTGGTTGAACGCTCTCTCACTTCCTCTATTGATGTTATTACTGATAGTAAGAAGAAGCAGGGTCTGAAAAGTCTTTAAACTGGCACACAGAAGCTCGCACTTCCTGTTCTTATTCAGAGTGAATGCTATGAGTTTTTGTGTTTCTCAAACTCGTTGGGAGTAAAAAAAAAGCGTCACAACATTTCTAAAGTGGCGTAGAAATTGTTTTTATTCAGCAAAATAGCAAACCTCTCATAAACAGGAAACAACAAGACACAGTTCACTTCCCCTCCCCAAGAGCAACAGCGACTACCTTCTCAGCATCAGCAGCCATTTCATCGATGGCGCCATTTAAAGCTTGGAGCATCGCCGCGAAAGAGCGGCTGACAGAGCGGGCGTGCCGAGGCATCGCCATCTCCACTAACTTTGATGAAACTGTCGCCAGTTCCTTTTCTGCCGCTGCCAGACGCTTCTTCACCTCACCCTTCGTGACCTCCACTGACAGCTCACAAGTCCGCAGCCCCTTCAGCCGCGTGGGCTCGATACCTCGCTGCCGGGCCAGACGCTCAACAGATTCATTGTCCAGGCACAGAGAGAGCTGGGCTTTGGTCAGAATCCGCATGGCGACACTCGAGTCCACCATAGAGGCCACAAAGGGAACAGGAATGGCGGACACGCCACCGGATAGTGATGCAGCAGCCCATACAAGAGCTTTAAATGCATCTTTTTTCTGGGTGACCAGGGTGGGTGTGAGCGTAGGAAGAGCCAAGAGGAGGGCGTTGGCTCTGATTTCTGGAAGGTCTCTCCCCATGTCCTCCAGCAGATCAGGAAAGTCAAACTTCTCTAGAGTGGAGGGTCTCACCAGGTAGACCTTCAGGTGAGCCACACCCTCTGATTTCAGCGTCTCCATACTGGCTTTCCTCTTCTCCTCCAGGCCTTTTTCTGTGTCTGTATCTGTGGCTAAGAGAATAAAATACACAATTTGTCTCTGTGAAGACCGGGCCTCGAGAAACACTTTCACAGTGTTAGGATGAGGCGTTTGTGTGAACGTCATGAGGACGGCGTTGTAGCGGAAGAACTTGACTCTTTCCAAGTATCCTTCCGGTTCAAAGGGGGTCGCTGAAGGGACCGCTGGAAGATCCCACAGCCGGAAATCCGGATGTTTGGGATTAGGGTAGCTTGCCAACTCTTCTGGGGCAACAGGAGACGGAGACGGAGCTGCTCCTTCATCCTCAGGCCCAAGGCCACTGAGGGAGTTTATTAAGGTGGTCTTTCTGTCTTCACGGTCCCCCAGCACGGCTAAGTTGATCCTGCTGATCAGGAGATCTTCCACTGCATCCTTGACATCTGATAACTTATTGTTGTCTATGGACTCTTTGAGGGTCTCCAGGAGGTTGAGGCTTTTGAGAACATCAGCCATCCCTGTGAAGAGATGAGAGTCTGAGATACAGACCAAACCAGAAGTATCATACAAACACAAATATTATCAAGTCAAGCATCAAAACTTGACCATATCATACTTTTTAGTGGTTGAAACTTGTAAGAGATGACAAATCATGAAGAAGAAATGAAACAAATTGATTATAAATAGAAAAAAAATCTCAAAAAAGAAACTGGAACTGAAAATGTCCTTCCTTGCACAAGAAAAATGCTTCCTCTGCACATTCATGGATCATCTTTGTTTCTTTTTTAAAGCTTAAATCAAATATTTGCTACTTTTAAGCTAAAAAAAACTGAACAGCAAAAACTCACCTGTGGATGTGGGTGGTTGAAATATTTTCCCCTGAGTTGTAAGCAATGACTCTCTTGTAGTCATGAAGCAGCGACAGAGTCAGCGTGATCTATTTAAAGTGTCTGCTCCTCCAGTGGAACACGGTAATCCTGTTAGCTTAGCCTTAATCCACGTTCACTTTCAGCACATGCATGCAGTGTGAAGAGCTGGTTCACGCAGAAGCCGGACGGAGACTGACACATGTTTGCAGGAACAACAAACAAACAAACAAACACTCACATTATTTTATCAAGACAAATTTATTTATTCGTTTTTTATTTTCCACACAACTTACATTAACTTCATGACTGATCGTCAGCAGAAAGCAAAATAAAGGATGAATAAAGAAGAGTGATCTCAATCAGCTTATGTGCTGTATTCATCCACTCCTCTTCTTTTCTTAAGCTTTGTACTCTGTATCTATTAAAATGATATATTTAAAAACAAACAAAAAAAAAAAAAACGTCCATGTTCATCCTTATGACTTACAATGCTAACAAAGGCAAAGAACTTCTGCACATTGATTTGGTTTGAAGCGCTCATGTCATCACTTTTAAGTGAGAATTAACCACTGTTATTTCAGGGTTTTGACCAATCAGATTTGAGTATTACATACATTACCTATTGCTCCCACAACTCCTCAGACACATGTTTTGGTTGGCCTCCTGCACCATTTTTACCACCTTAGAAACAGTCTGTCAAACCCTCATGCTTTGTAAGTTCACCATACTCCCTGGTGCCACCTTAAAATTTATCAGTGAATTTAACTAAAACCCTTACAGGGCAAGATAATCCATTGTCTTTTATATATACAGTATATATAAAAAGTCAACTACTCGCCTCAGCAATAAGAACAGATCAGCACAGTTGTTTATGTCTGTTTACAAACCAGTACTTTCTTTACTCTCTGCTCCCTGTTCATGTTGATAGCCACCACAATCACTCACCCTCACTCATGGCTCACCTTCCAAATATTTGCACAGTTAGGAAAATCTATTCTTTTTTTTTTTTTGGCTTTTAAAAATTTTGGAATTTGCAAAAGCTTTAAAATGACTAGACTAATACCACTGAGGCATTTCTGAGTTAAGATATTTTTTTTTACCTTTGTTAATGATTTGATTGATTGCTTTTATCTATCATGTTGCTAATTCTTGTCTTTACACCAATTAATTTATGAGTTGTGTGTTTTTTTGTCTTCTTTTGTTTGTTGGTTTGTTTGTCTTCTTAATACCTCCCCTTCTTTTCCAGTTCATTGTAAATGCCTGATTTTATTTCCCTGTGCTACATTGTTATCCATAGCTTGCTACCATTGCAAATGAGAGTTTCCTTGACTGTGTTTTTAGAGGAATCGAATGAAATAAATAATGATGATGATGATGATGATGATGATGATGATGATGATGATGATGATGATGATGATGATGATGATGAAAAACCTAACTGATTTAATTTAGGTTTCATTTCAAACGATATGGTACCAATGCCCTGCACCTGACATCTGTACTCAATAGTAACAATTTTTATCACTTTCATGTGTGTTTATGTGGTAAAAAATATCAAGTTGTTTAATTATAAAATCTCAAAGTTTTTCACTTGAACATATTCATTCCTCAATGCATAACCTTGCAATGCTAATCTGCCACACTCTCACAGTCAGAAGGATGTGTTTAGGTACCTCATCATGGTACCGTTTGATTTCACATGAGTCAGTACTCAGTACTACAGATGGAGTTCAGTCAGTACCTTTAAAAGTACCTAACTCAGTGCCCATTTCTAATTCAGGTGTGAATACTTATTTATTAATCTTACAACACAAAATCTGAAGAAAAAAAAACTAACACCTTAAAACAGTTTCATTTTCTTTTCTTTAAAAATGAACTTGAATATGACTTTACAGTTTCATACAAATGATGAAAAGAAATCATTTCAATAAAGAGGAACCAAGCAGTATCGAGAGTTGAGGGGGTGGGGTTGCGTACTGTCAGGGGGGACCTCAGAACTCAAGCTGCAGTCTTTCTCCCTTTCATCTCTTTACAGAAGAAGAAGCCACTATGCAAATGTGGTTGGTGTTACAGCTGCTATTTTGGGCAAACATCCCCCTGAACGCTTTCCTGTCACACAACAGGAAACAGCGTTGTGAATTCACATTGTTTGCCACCAATTTACTGAACATGAGTTCATTGCAAGAAGAAAGAAAACAGTCTGGATTCAGGATCTAGGAATGGCTTCAGTGGCTGATCATAAAAAATGTAGAAAGTCTGGTTGATCACATTTTGTGACAGTTAATCTGTCAAAGATGCACCGTACTGTGATGGTTTTATCATACTTTACTTTTATTGTTGAATTGTTTTATTGGAGAGTTTTGAATTCTGAGTTGTGCTGTGGATAAGTTTGGTCTTAACCCAGGAACAAGCAAGCCTGGTCATTGTGCTAAGCTAACTGATTGTTAGTTTTAGGATCTTTTATACTACCTTTTACTAAGTACCCCTCACTCTAGCTTGCAATTAGGGCGGAGCTCAATATCAGCATGCTATTGGCTGAGTTCAACATTTAGCCCCGCCCACACAGTGCTCAGTGTTTTTACACAACCATGTCAATTATTCTTATTATATTCAAAATACCTGTTTTCACTAACTGAAATTAGGAATTTTGAGGAGTGTAGATTCAAACATTGAGCTTGACCTCAACAGGTAACCTCTGTTACCTTTATCTGAATCATGATCACCTGAAATTGTCAGACTCAAAGAGATGGGTGATTTAGGAACTGGAAACAGAAATATACAAATAGCAAGAATTCATCATTTCATAATAAACAACTGCAGTAAATAATGGAAAATTTATGCTTCTATGTTGCTTTCACTCTTCTCCATAAGGTCATCCACGGTGGAATACACACCCTCACCCCCTTCACACTCCCCTTTCTCCTCATCCTTTCCCATCACCTCCTCCTCCTCTTTCCCCTCTGCATCTTGTCTTAACTTTTCTTTTTTAATTTCAGCGTACTCTGTCTCAGTGGTTTCTGTCTTTGCAGGGGTCTTTCCTTTGATCCTGGAGAAATCAAGGTTGGAATAGTCCCCATCTGCTTTATCTGCTGCCACATCGCTTGTTCCTGCGGTTGCCTCGGGGTCAAAAGCCTGACCGTTCTCCACAGCATGACCATCAGCTATCTGTAGGATTCAACATAGAAGTGATAAAGGTCAGATATCTACTTATACAACATCAGTAACTGGCATTAACCTCCATAAATAATCACAAAATCCACTCAATTCAAGCTGCTATAGGAACTGTTCATCTAGATGTAATTTTCATTTCTACCACTAGATGTCAGAAAAGTTCCTAATGCTACATGTCAGGGCTCTTACCATAGACTGTAAAAACAAGTGTTTTTAGTCTGATATAAAAAGAAAGAAAGAAAGAAAGAAAGAAAGAAAGAAAGAAAGAAAGAAAGAAAGAAAGAAAGAAAGAAAGAAAGAAAGAAAGAAAGAAACTTACTAAAGGATCCTCTTGACTTGTCACCATCTCCAGGGTCTCTGCTAGATCCACACTCCTCTGTTTGTTCCTGATGAGTGTTTTCATGAAGCAAAAGCAACATTTTATGGGCTGTAACTACCTTTTTAGCACATTTGAACTCCCCATATATGCAGGATAAACATTTTAGATATTGTTTTCATCATGCCTCATATTTATGAGATACAAATATATTTAAGGAGAGCCTTTAAAGTTATCAAACATGACAATAGAAAAACATAAATAAGGATTCAGACTGTACCTGTGGCATTTTCTCACTGAACAGCAAATAATTGCTGACAGGAGAGCACCAACCAAAAATGCAACGATCATTTCCAGTCGTGTAATAAATCTAAACAATTTCATGTTTTCACCTGAAATAAAAAAGAAAACATCAGTCTATGATCACTGTTTGAATCAAAGCTTATTCAGAAAAGAAAAATCAAAAGGTGAGTTTTTACCTTCCTCTACTTCTTGCTCAGCTGGCTTAATGACAAGTTTCTCAGTTACATTTCCATTTTTATTGCTGCTGACACACTCAACAGAAGTGTAACTGTGTCTTTCTACAGGCAGGACGAAGGTGCTGTTGACTGTGTGGTTCGACACAGTGATGATGATGGAGTATCCCGTTTGGTTCTCCAACAGGGGCCATTCGATGGTTGGTAAGGGAAACCCTTTGCTGAAACACGTACAGGTGAGAAACTCAGAGTGACTTTTGCACCCAGAGCTGTTGAGGATCTTTGAAAACACTGCAAAAAGAGAATAATGATACTGATAAGGGAGTTGGTAGGAGAGCATTGCATGTTGGATGAAGAGTCTCAAACTACTGTCCATTTTAGATTTATTCACATCTACTGAATAAAAGTGAAGCGCAACCAACCAGCTGCTGGTACATCCACAAATCCATTCAACTTAGGCGTTCAAGTAAACCAGCCTACTCTTGCTGGTGGCGGTACTCAACATTTCCAATTTTTGTTACTTTTTTGTGTTTATGTGGTAAAAAAATATCAATGTGTTTAATAATAAAATGTTTTTTGTTTTTTTGTTTTTTTATTTCACATATTTATTCTTATTAATATGACCTTGCAATGCTGTGTTCATGTCCGGCATGGAAAATCGCCTACTGTTCCACTCCCTCACAGTCACAAAGATATGTTTAGGTACCAAACATAGTATCTTTTGGTTTTTCAGGAATCCATACCCGGCACTTAAAAGTACCTAATTCAGTACCCATCCCTAGCCACAAGACAGGGTTCACTGATACGGGTCAGCAGCCTACAGCAGGGCTTACACAGAGACACACAACCATTCACACAACCACTCACACCTACGGGGACTTTCAACCGCGCTTCCACCAAGCAGACCGGTTCGGTTAGTCTCGGTACGGCGCGCATTTTGTGGCGTTTCCACTGACTTATCCCGGGACAGATCCCCAAAACCCAAGATGAGCCGGCCTACTTCTTTTGGACCCTTCCGTATGGGTGCCAGACTGAACCGATCCGCTTTTGGAAGGTGGAGCAACAACCCTGCAGACCGTTGATTGGTCAAAAGAATCATCACTTGCATTTCTCCTGGCAGCACACAGACTTCTCTGAAACAAAGCTTGATTGCACTTTGTAACAAAGAGCCACATGCCAATCACAGAGAGGACGAAATGCTGCATGTCTTCCATCTATGCTCTTTGTTTACTGTGCTGTGCTTTTCTTCTTTGTTGGATTTATTAGCGGGGTAGGCTGCTACAGCGTCACGCTATTGTTCAAAAGCTGCGGCTTTTGGCATCCGGCTTACTCCCATACCAGAGCCATACCTCCAGATAAAACTAATTGCAGGCAGGTAATTAATTCTCTTTGATGAGAGCGGCTGAGGATGTAAATTAGTAGTGCTACTAAGGTGCAGTGTGTAACAATGAACAGAACAGACTTGTGTTTCTAAGACAAATGTGCATAAATGTGCTTGAATTAGTGAATTAACAAAAATACCCAAATATAATTCATGTCTTGTGGGGTTTTTTTGTTTGTTTGTTTGTTTGTTTTCTTTCATTTTTTTTTCACTGGTCAGAATATAAACATGGAGAAGAAGAAAGAGGATGTCATAAAAATAAGATGTTGTGTAGATCAACGATTTGGATAGTACAAGCTTAGCAAATTTAAAATTAACCCAAATATTTTAAGTTGTTAGTTCTTTTTTATGAGTAAACAGAATTTCAAAATTCTCTGACCAAAAAAAATGTACTTTGTACTTACATCCCACTGTTACTTTCACTCTCTTCTTAAGGGTGCTGTTCAGATGTTTTGCAGTACAGCTGTACAGTCCTGAATGGTTTGATGTCACCTCAGAGATGGAAAGTGTGGCTGATCCAGTGTTACTTGTCAGGTTTTTGTCAGAGCCAGGTTTACTCCATGTGACAACAGACGGGGGGAAACTGTTCACACTGCAGTTCAGGTTCAGAGGATCACCCACCGTCACATCTGTTTGTCCTGTGATTTTAGGTTTCCCGACATCTTGGAGACAAAGTTTGGAGAAAGTATGAGCAAAGTCCCACAGTATTCAGGTATTCAGTCTCACTACAAACCTCATTTACCGGGCAGTGTTTTTATGTGATAACATGTTAATCTATGATGAGTTACTCTGGCGTAAGTTATGTCACAATTTCCTGTTTTATTTTGTAGATTTGACCTTTATGTTATCGAGTCTGTCTTTACTTCCTGTCCGTCTTCCTCATTTTTAATCAAATTTGTGTGTATTGTCACCGTCATTTTTCCTGTTTTATTTTTCAACTTGATATTCTTTGTGTGTCATGTTTTGTGTTAGTTTCTTTTCTTATTTTTCCTTCTCTTTGGTTAGTTTCACCTGTGCTTTGTGATCCCACTTTCTGCTGTCTGTCTTTTTGTCAAACATCCAGTGCTTTTTGTTATTTTCCTGTAGATCCTCTGCGTTAGATTCAATTTTTTTTTCCTTAAAAGCGTAAGTTTTTGTCTGACTTTTCTGTTTGTGCTCATCTTTTCAGTCCATGCGTTTCCTTCCACCCGTGTTTCACAATCAAACATGACATCATCTACTGTGTTTTAGACACGAGGCTCAAATTTGAGGCTGTGTAGTAAAGATAAACGCAAAAGGTTTTCAGAGACATCTCAATATCTTCACAAGGATGTTCTGCAGTTTTAATTTCTTTCTCTCTTAGTTAAGTCAGCCTGATAGACACAACAGATAGCTGTATGCTAGTCTGAATAAATTTAATTTTTCTAAATGTAACACAACAATGACAGTATTTCAGGAAACGTAGACGTGGTAAAAATTCGTGATCTGTTTTCGGTTGGATTAAAATTCCTCAGACCACAGAAGAGGAACTGATCAGTCTATAAAAATATGTTGAAAGTCCCTCACCAAGGTGATACTTCCATTTTCAGATCAAACTGTCTGAAACAAAGGAGCTACACAAAGTGCGAGCTGTCTTTCCTTTGTCTTTCTTCTTTTTTGATCAGTGATACTCTTACTGGACTCAGAACCTGTTTGGTTGGTGTGTTTCTAGAAGAAAAGTTAATATCAGGTTAAAAATTAAAATAAAACTTTTGTCTTACTCACAGGTAACATTCAGAATGACAGTTTCTGCCGTTGTCGTCTCATTTGTAAAGCTAACCTCACAGGTCACTTCCATGCCATGGTGTGCAGCCGAAAGGTCAAAGGTCAAATTTGATATTTTCCTCCCACTTGTGATGTTTCCTTTAAAGGGTGTGGGTTTTTTTCCAGATTGTTTCCACGTCCAGGTGATTTTGGGCTCAGATCCAGAGCAGAGACCTGGAGCAGTGCAGCTCAGTGTGGTCGTCTGTCCCTCCATCAGAGGAGGAACCATCACTGTGGGCTTCTGGGTCAGATCTACAGGTAAGTAAGAGGCAAAGTGCAGTAAAAGTTAAACCAGGATGACAATGACTTAGTGAAACAGACTGAGTGTACAGGAAAGTTAGAGTTAAAGCATGGTTTGATCTCAGGTGGCTGGTGTGCACTTCATAAGTCATACCTGTAACTGTGATGTTGGCTCTGTGAAATATAAACCCCTCTGATGATCCATTCATGACTCTGAGCTGATATAGTCCAGAGTCTGACTTTTTAAGGTCATTGATGATGAAGCCACAGTTCCCCTTACTCAGATCAGGCTCCAGGAATGAAACTCGACCTTTGAACCCCAACTGAATCATGTCGCTGTTGTTCAGAATGATGTTCGAATCAGTACAATTCTTTCCACATTTGTACCAAACTATGCTTTCCAAAGTGAAGTCACGATCAGGGGTGAAGGAACAGGGGATCACCACACAGAGTCCAGCCTCTGCTAATAGCTCCTGGGTTTTTCCTGATGATACAAAATAAAAATTAAAACAAGGTAAAGAAATCAGGGAATATATATTAACACTGCTAATACTTCAGGATGTCTTATATTGACAAAGAAGCTATGTTTGTCAACTGTTTCCTGACGCATGAGTCTGATACGGTTTGAGTGAGTCATGCTGTTTTGTTCCTCTGTGATAAGAACAACAGTCAATGCATGGCAACAATCACTTAGTTTCAATCTAGGCTGATGTTAAAAACAGGGGATGTTTTCCAAACCGTCTACTATGTACTACATGTGAATGTGGTATGCTGCAAGAAACTGAATTTTTTTTGTTGTTGTTGTTGACCAGTCCAGAAAAATATCTTGTTTCAAGTTATTTTAAGACAGAAATTAGGTCTGAATTGCTTGTAACAAGTTTAAAAAAAACTCTGCCAATGGAAGAAGAGAAAAGTTACTTGTATTAGGACATTATTCTAGTTTCAGGCAAATTTTTCTTGTTCCATTGGCAGATTTTTTTCAACTTGTTACAAGCAACTCAGACCTCATTTTTGTCTTTAAACAAGTAGAGACAAGAGATTTTTTGGACTGATCAGTTGAATGTGGCCCATATCGAGTACAAAAAGACAATTTTTTCTAAAAACTTGAAAACCAGAGTAGTATACTATGAAACAGACCCAAAGAACAGTCATACTACATACTACATGCATGCTACCCTGGTTTTCAGATTCAGAAAAATGGAGCTACAGATGATGGATTTTTTTTTCACCTTTATTATAAATGTACTACAAAAACTTTGGGTAGATCTTGGCATTTTAGTTATTTTGTTAATCATATCAAAGCAGAATAATCATACTTGCTTTATATCATTTACTGAAAATCTGGAAGGGATTTTTATTTTTTTACTTCTGATAGAAGAAAACACTTCTATATAATCTACATATAGTTTAAAACGTGAATTTGTGATTTATATGGGCTTTAACGAGTTTGTAGAAGTAAACGCCTCTTTTATTGCTAGAAGTAACAAAATTAACTTGTGTTTGTTTTGAATCACTTCACTTCTATCTTATGGACCGTCTCACGTTAGTGTTGTTGTATTGTAGTTCTAATGCCAACTAATTCCTGTAGATGGTGGTAATTCACCGAAACCTGCCACCCACATAGACAAACAGCATTAGTGCCATGAAATATGGGAAACAGTATGCCAGGTAGACTAGTTTGTTGTATACTGAGAAATTTTCCTGCATCAGCAGGACAACCGGGGTTTTTTGGCATACTGCCCACTACGTACTAAATTTCAGCCAAAATACTCAGCTCTACTAGTGTAGTAGGCAGATTCGAAAACAGCAATAATCAAAGGCAAAAAGACGGACTGGACATTTTAAGTGGTGCCAGTTTTAGAGTGGCAGGAACAAGAGGAAATAAGCTGTGTGATTTGTGAAAATGGAGGTAAATTAAATTCTAACAGCTTGAAAAATGAAAAAAAATAAGCATTAAAAACTGAATTAAGATATGCGTACTGTACCTTTAACAGCATTGCTTCTTCTAACGGTCAGCCAGAGCAGCCAGAGGAGAAAAAACATCCTGTTTCGATGATTGAGAGTGGATCCCATAGTCTCCTTTCTCCTAATTTCTCTAACGCTTGAAAACTGTTAAACAGAAAAACAGGAAGTTTGTTTCACTGAACTGGACAAAGAAAAAACACCTCAGAGTTGACAGCACAGACGTTAGTACTGTTTCATTTTCATCAAGCAAGACATTTGCCTATAATGTCCCCAGAGGCCCCAGTTCAAGTCTGTGAGGATCACACAGGAACTGTGCTGGCAATATGTGAAGGGTTTCAAGAATTCATGTTTCATAGAATAAAGAGATCTTTAAATTAAGATAACATTCAGAGTGGTTGAAGAATGCTTCGAGAGATAACGTCAATAATAAGTATTGGTTGTTTGAACCAAGATGGAAAACTGCTGTAGACCACTTTGAGCTGGTTTTAAAGGACAGTAGCAGTTTCCATGCCTCAGCACAACAAAAAATAATAATATTTTCTATTCAAGCTCCTGAGAAAGGATGGAGTCAGCTTTTTACAGTTCAAGTACAGTAACACAAGTGGAAACTGAGTTGGTTCACAAGTCTTACAACAGGATGTTACACATTTGGTTATTCTGCAGTTGCTTGATTTAAATTTGGCTACTGCTTCCCTCCCTTTGCAGATTGTCACCCTCCTCTGATATCTAGAGATGAAGAATTTAACAGAGTTAAAATACATTAAACCAGCTGAAATATTACAGAGCTTTTTTTCTGACCGAGACAAACACATTGAATTCTCCCCCCTCAAACAACATTTCTCCATTTTTTCTTTTAAGGAAGTCTTTTTTTAACAAATTAAAATGTTTTTATTACTTCACGGAGTATGATCTACCCAACATTTCAGCTTATAGCTCAAACATATGTCTTTAAAAGGTAAATGATGTGTGATACCTGTTAGTGTTCTTCCTCTGCTCTCTTTTCTTCTCTTGATGAAGCATGACTCTTCTCTAAATCGACTCCTCCTTTCGTCACGTTTCTTCCCCCTTTTCCTTCTTTGATCAAAAACAACTTACACACATGATGCTGTTTTTCTTTGAAAAGTGTTTTGTATGGATATTTCAACATGACTAAGTTGTCTTATTCTTTTAAAGGTTTCACCTCTTAAACTCAAAAGTTGAGCAGAATTTGTTAATATTTTTAACTTCCTGTGTTAAATGACTGATGAATGCAACACATTTGAAAAAGAGGAAGTTTGACACTTGATTCGACATGGCTCTGTTAGTTTAAAGTGTGAATATTTTGTGGTGTAATGTTGCTTCCTTTATTTTTCTTACTGTGCAGCAGTGCATAAACATAGTGATGTTTAAGGGGAGGGTAAACTTTCTGCAGAGCTGTTAGTCCCGGGGTATTTGCATTCATCCTGTTTCACCATTTTAGTCTAAACCTCCAAGACCACTTCTGTATTTCAAGTATTAACTGTGCAGTTTTGTCCTGTGAAAAACCTGCAAGTTTCAGCTTTTCAGCTGCAGCACAAAAAACTGTTTACTCACTCATGGTGCTGGGGGTCATGCTGTTTTCTAAGGAAGGAAGTGAACTATTATGGAAAAACCACAAACACTGACATAGCCCTTTTAAAATTAGTTTTGGGTGTTTCTTGACACAAAAAACTTGTTTTATTTCTTTATAGACATCTCAAGCAGCGTGTCTCCCGGAGTAAGACACTGAGGCCTCTTACTGAAATTCAGCAGCGGGGGCCTGCTATCGCTGCTTTTCAGCTTACTGAACATTTTGATCCCCAAATGCAGAAACAAAACATGTGCTAAAGTGCCCTCCTAGTTGGCAAAATACAACTGCCCTCTTGGGTGGCTAGAACAAGTTGAACGTACCCCTTTTTTCTTTTTGCCCCTGCCCTTAAAGGTCCCATATTATATAAAAATCACTTTATTAAGTCTTTAAGTGAAATTTGTGGGTCTTTGGCTTTCCTCCCAGCCCACAAAATGTGATACTTAATGAAAAAACCTGTACTTAGTAGTCATTGTGAATTTAAAATCCTGACCTAAAACAAACTGTTTGGATTTTGGAGATTTGCTGACATCAGCAATTCCCTTTTTTGACCAATCAGGAGCCAGTCTTACCTGATTGGTCCACCATAGCAGATACCCCCCAGACTTCCTCCCTGCCCACTCCCCTCCCCACTGCTGGAGAGAAATCTCTCCATGAACAAGCTTCCCATCTCAGAAAAAGACAAGACTAAGTGGCTAGAGTTCATTTATCAAGGAAATGTTCCAGCTACCCTCAGTAAAACTGTGCATGTGTGTGCTAGTCACTTCACGGCCGACTGCTTTTCCAACTTTGGACAGTACAACAGAGGGCTAGCGAATAGACTGGTCCTGAATCCAGGCGCATTACCAACCATCCACCAACAAACCTGGGACCTGGAAATGTGAGTATTTTAAATGCTGTGTGCTGTGGAGCAGATGTCAGAGTTGTTAGCTTCAGGATGCTAACTTTAGCTGCGGTTGGCCTGTTGTTTTAGCCTGTAATGTTACGGTAAACGAGCTTCGCTGTTTTCTAAACATTGTGCACTCTGAGCTTGTGGCACTGCTCTCTGTGACGCTGAAGAGCAGGACAGTATCAGCGGTGGCTCATTTACATATGAAGGCCACGCCCACTAAATCAGAGCGTTCTGAACAAAGGGGCTATGAGAGCCTGGAAATAATGCTGCTGTGCTTGATTTATTGGCTTTTTGGACCAAAACTTGTTACTACCATTTCATGAAGACATCAATGATCCAGATTAAACTGCAGAAAAGGAGCAGAATATGGGACCTTTAAAAAGTTTGTGTCTGAGACCTTATGTTTAATGCAATGTTGAAGAGGCAAGAAAGGCACAACTTGTGAATACACACAACAGGAGTCCAACACATCCAACACACTTAAACATACTCATACACACAGCCCTGTTGTCCCCTCACTTCCTCCATGTTTTTCCCACATGGTCAGGCAAAGTCTTCTGTCCCTAATCCTCCCTCCTCTATGCCTGACACGCTGCATACAAGCTATAACTGTAGATTAAATATCCTTTCTTAAACTAGCAGCAAAACCTTACTGATTTAATAAAGAATGATTTATGCCAAGATGAGGTCCAAATAAGGATGGATACAGACCTCTAGATTTAAACTGCACAAGTCAAACTGGACAGTACAACCAATACTGATAATGAAATGTAACTACAGTGGCCCCAAGACAGAGCCCTGGGGCACACCGGTAACTATTAGAGACTATAGGAGACATGGAGGTGAAGTTCTCAGCCTGTTCACACTGTGATATGTTGGATAAATTACTTTCAAACCAATGAACTTTTTTTTCATCCTGAAACTTTAATGGTAGTCACATAGGATGTAATTATGTGTAATTAAATCATATAAAATGTATTGGTGGTACGCAAACATGAAGGTATAAAACACAAATTAGGTTTCTTTTCCCCAAATACATGACTCATTCAAAACCATAAAACACATTAAATAACAAAATACATTTTGGACATATCAGAAAAAAAGCCTTTATTTATAATTAATTGAATTACAATGCATAATTTACAGATATTTTCTGAACCTTTCTTACACATTTATTCAAACAGTTTTCAAAAGAGAAATTACAAACATCAACAGTCACAAAATCTGCTTAAAAAATCCTTAAATAAAAATTCTGCTGCTTTTTAATGGCTTGGATAAAAAATGTGTCATCCAAAGCAATAATAATAATATGTAATAATAAAAAACAAGCAGTACATTCTACATGATATATTAGAAATAATTTTTTTGTGCACATCAAAGTTTGATGATATAAAATTAATAGCATTAAAAAATTAAAATACAAAATATATAAGGCCTTATCTATTGTTATTTATAGCTGCAGCTTTATGAGAGAATGGGAGAATGGCTTATTGATGACTAAAACTCTTACTTTTTTCACAACAAACTCCATGCAGACAACACAACGGATCCTCCCTCTATTTTTGGATTTTTGTTTCCTTCGTGGAAAGTTTACATATTTTTTTGTTAGCAAAAATCCCCATATCTATCTAACAAATTCTACACTCACATCTAGGTCTTTTCAAATGTTCGAAGAAACTACACACTCCTCAAACTTCATTAAGTATCTTTGGCTTCATTAAGTCCTTCACATTAGAATACAAAGCCTCCACCTCCTCCTCCTCTTTCTCAGCCACATCATCTTTTCTCTCTACCTCTTCATTCCCCTCCGTCACCTCACCATCCTCTCCATCATTGTCTTGTACCTTCTCTGCCTTATCTTTCTTGATTTCAGCATACTCTGAGGCCTCCTGACCTCTCTCGGCCCCGATAGGACGACCTCTCTTTAGCAAATCAAAGTTAATGTCAGAGTATTCTACTTCTCCCTGTTCTGCATCAGCGTCAGCTCTTCCCTCGGTTCTGTTTTGTCCATGTTTCCCTCCACTGACGAATGCTGGATCAACATCCATCTGCCAGACACAAAACAATAGTTTAAAGTCATGCACTAGGAGTTTCTCTGATGGTAATGCAAAAATAGCCAGAAACTGAAAAATCCTTATGGACGCTACAGACATGAGATTTTTGTCTTCTCTCTTTTGTTTCAATCTTTTAAAACAACTTATGCTCACATTTTCTCGGCTTTATTATATCATGATATAATTCATGTTATAAAACACAGGAAAACTGTGTATCTATCTAAAGCACACTTAACAAAATAAACAGCAAGCATAGTTATAAATAAAGTAAAAGAGCTTTTATAGTCACCATCTCCAGGTTCTCAGCAGACACATTTTGGGAGCTCTTCTGTTTTTTCCTAGAAAAGAAAATCAAACAGCATCAAAAAAACAGTACCAATAAAAAAATGCAGTCAAATGACTAGATGTTATTAAAGGTCCCATATTATGCAAAAATCACTTTATTAAGTCTTTTAGAGAAATCTGTGGGTCTTTGGTTTTCCTCCAAGTCCACAAAATGTGATATTTAATGACAAAACCTGTACTTAGTAGAGCTTGTGAATGAAGGTCTGACCTGATTGGTCCACCGAAGCAGTTACCATCTCGGAAGAAGACAAGACTAAGTAGCTAGAGTTCATTTATCAGGAAATGTGCCAGCTACACTCAGTAAAACTGTGCATGTGTGTACTAGTCACTTCACAGCTGATTGCTTTTCCAACTTTGGACAGTACAACAGAGGGCTAGCGAATAGACTGGTCCTGAATCCAGGCGCGTTACCAACTATATGCCAACAAACCTCGAACCCTGGAAATGTGAGTATTTTAAATGCTGTGTGCTGTGGAGCAGATGGAAGAGCTTTTCTTCAGTGTCCCCCCTGTCTCTGTGTTAGCTTCAGGATGCTAAATGTAGCTGCAGTTAGCCTGTTGTTTTAACCTGTTATGTTACACTAAAAGAGCTTCCCTGTTTTCTTAACATTGTGCATTCGGAGCTCGTGGCGCCGCTCTCAGGCCCCATTTACACGGAGACTCCCGCAACGATTCTTCCTTTGCGTTTTCAAAAGCCACCCGCGTTTACATGAGGACGGCGTGAAAACGATCCGCGTTCATACGACTCAGGAGGACAAGTCACTACTTCTGCTCTTTCTTTTTCTGCCATTTTTTTGTGTGAGACAGTCGGCAATCCAACCATAACGTGCATTACCGCCATCTACTGGACCGGAATGGCTTAACTGGAAAAGTGGCTGAGCGAGCAGCCTTCACCTGAAACTGCGAGTGCGCATGCGGTGATGTCAGCGTTTCACCCTGAAACGCTCCGCTCTGTGTTTACACGAAGCTGGATGGAGGAGCGGATTCAGATCTTTCCACTCTGGGGGGCGTTTTCAAAAGTTTGCGTTTTCACTTAAAACGCAACGTGGTCTCGTCTAAACCGAAGGCCAAAACGCAATGAAATGTTTGCAGAATCGACCGTTTTTGGCGTCATGTAAACTGGGCCTCAATGATGTGGAAGAGCAGGGCAGTATCAGGGGTGGCTCATTTACATATGAAGGTCACGCCCACTAAATCAGAGCGTTCTGAACAGAGGGGCTATGAGAGCCTGGAAACAATGCTGCTGTGCTTGATTTATTGGCTTTTTGGACCAAAACATGTTACTACCATTTCATGAAGACATCAATGATCCATATTAAACTGCAGAAAAGGAGCAGAATATGGGACCTTTAAAATATATGTTAAAGAAATATAGATGAGAGAAAAGAAAGAAAGGAAATCAGAAAGAAAGAAAGAAAGAAAGAAAGAAAGAAAGAAAGAAAGAAAGAAAGAAAATAAACATACACAAAGAAAGAAAAGAGGGGAGGAAAAACACAAAAAAGCAATGCATGGTATCAAAGTGGACAATGACTGTAAGAAAACCAGCTTCAATGTTTACCTGTGACATTTTTGGACTGAACAGCAGATAACAGCTGAAAGGAGGAGACCAATCAGAAAGGCAATGATGACCTCAGGCTGCTGCAACAACTTTTGGATGAGATCTGTCAGTAAAAAAAAAAAAAACACATTTAAAAACTGTTTAGAGTTTCAATAACTGTGAATACACGTGGGAAAAGACAGGAGAAATAAAAATATCAAGTATCTACTTACTCAGGCTAGAATGGCTGCTGACACAACTATCCTCCTTCTCTGATTCACTTTTTGTCACATTTTTTATGATGACCTCGAGCTCCGCTTTTACTTCTCCAACCTCATTACTGCTGACACACCCAACAGAGGTGTAATTTTGATCTTTGACTGATGCAATAACAAAGTTGACTGTGTTTATTGACACACTTGTAGTTAAGGAGTAATTAGTTTGATTCTCCAGCTGCGGCCATTCGATGGTGGGTAAAGGAAACCCCTGACTGATGCACACACAGGTCAGGACCTCTGACTGAACCTCACATACAGAGCCGTTTGAAATGCTTGGTTTTACTGCAAATAAACAAGAATTAACTCCACATTACAGTGAAAATTTAGTGGGCTGATATGATCATTCAATCTTTTTCCAGATGACACTTCTTACCTGTCACAGTGACTTCAGCTGTCCGATTAATGATCTGGTGTGAAGCCGAGCAGACGTACTTTCCCACATCTTCAGCTGTCACGTCAGGGATGATGAGTTTAGCTGTCTTGGTGTCTTTTATCAGGGTTTTGTCAGAGTTGAGTTTTGTCCATGTGACGACAGATGGAGGGAAACTGTCAACACTGCAGGTCAGATTCAGAGCATCACCCAGTTGGACAGTTTTCTCTCCTCTGATGACAGGATCCTTTAGGTCTTTGAGACAAAAATGAATATATAAAAGAAAAAAACACACCAAATATAAGATTCAAGTCTGACACTAAAAACAACCTAGAAGCCAAAAGACAGCTTTTAAAAATGTGAGACTGAACTAAAAAGTCATTGGTAGGTAAGAAGCAAAGCTGGTTAAAACAAAACTTTAACAAACATGCTCAATATTGCCTGAAAAAATTTGATTAGACTTATTGTCAGTTCCTAAAAACTGTAAAAATATACTATTACAAAGTGTAAAATCGTTTAAATTCATCAAGCACAGAAAGTTTCAGTATCTCAAACACTGAGATGCTTCCATGGATTTTCAGACCCATAAAAAGTGTCCAACTAGGTTTCTCTGTCAAATGCATCAATTTAAAAAGACAGCACACAAAACACTAAAAAATATGTTCAAACTGAAGCAAGTAAAATATTTCAGAGCTCCCTAAATACAGTTCAAAAGGTTATTGTTTAAGTCACAAAACTTGAGAGATTCACTGACAACTTTCAGGATTTCTCAGCTAAGCTGTGATTACGAAACCTTTAGAAAAAATAGACATATCAAATTAAGTGTGTTTTACTTACAGTTCACATTCAGAGTCTCTGTTTTCTCTGTAGAGATGCTGTTATTAAAGCTGACCTGACAGGTGACATTAGTCCCATGATGCTCTGCTGAGGGAGTAAAGGTCAAAGTTGAACTGTGTTTGTGTGCAAAAGCAGACAGATTCTGTGTTTGAATGTTTCCAGCTCCTCCTCCTCCTCCTCCTCCTCTCCACATCCAGGTGATCTCAGGAGCAGATCCAGAGCAGAGACCAGGAGCAGTGCATCTCAGTGTGGTCTGCTGTCCCTCTGTCAGAGGAGGAACCATCACTGTGGGCTTCTGGGTCAGATCTGATGGGACAGAGATCCATGGAGGGGAGAAACTTACAGCTTACATTTACTGTATGAAAAAATATGATTTTAAAGATTTCCAGAGAGCGATAAGCTATAACATCACTTTTTGCCCACAGAGGTCTTAAAATATTTGTTATGACTTCAGCTTCAAGAAGACTCAAATTAAAAATAAAGAACAACAGTCTTAGTACAAAGCATGTTATCTGTGTATGGTGGATATGTTGTGGCTTTTCATACCTTTAACCGAGACATTTGATCTTTTTATGGTGAATAAAAATCTATTGCTCTTAGAACCTGTTGTCCCCTCAACTCTGAGCTGATAATATCCAGAGTCTGACTTTCTGAGGTCGTTGATGATGATGCTGCAGTTCCTCTGAGTCATATTAGGCTCCAACAGAGACACTCTGCCTTTAAACCCAGACTCAACTTCTTCACTGTGATCATAAGAGTTGTAAATAATGTCTTTATCTTGACAATCTGAGTCTGGTGTTCCACATTTGAACCAGACGATATTTGTGGTTGTAAAGTCAGAATTAGTGGTGAAAGAACACGGTATCTCAACGCAGAGTCCAGCTTCTGCTGTTATTACTCCTTCCCTTAGAGAGATACAGTAGTTACGATCCTGGCAGGTTTTCTTCACAGCTGATGAACCTGTTTTTGAAAACAGAGAGAAAAATACAGTTTGATAAAATCATATTTTTTATAATAATCATCATAAGACTGTTTCTGTTTCTTTAGACTGAGTCTAAATCAATCTCACATTGTTTTAAACAGCTGTTGTCAGCAGCACTCAGCAAACTACAGATCAACTAAATGATCTTTAGATAACTACAAATCACATATTTTTCTAAAAAAAATCCATTGATGCTGTGAATAATGAAAACAATATTACTTGTCAGGTAAAGGAATGGACACATAGGCACATTCATCATGACATATTGCTCTCTAGTTTGGATTTGGGCTTTAGATTTTCATGAACACACATACCTGAATTTGCCTCGCTGCCACACACAGGAAAAAGCAGGTTCACCAAGATGAGGACTAACATCCTTTTTTATTTGACTGGATCTCTACGTCCACAGAGAAAGATTAACCTTCAGGGACAAAAACATTTTAAAACATTAAAGTCTCTGAGTTAACATCTTCCACGTCTTCAGGGCTGTGAGTCCATTATTTTTTTACCCAAAAACATTTTACAAAAAAACCTCTCACATGATTTCAACTTATTACTTAACAAGAAAGAAATTCGCTTTTTAACATTATTATTAATGACAAGTTCTGAAAGTTTTACCTCTCTGTCTCTTGTCCTCTGCTCTCTCCTGCTCTCAGTGATCTCTGCTCAGTCTCTGCGTTGAAATGATTCTTCCTCCTCTTCATCCTCTTCTTGTTCTCCTTCCCTCGTCACGCTTGAACAAGTTTCCAGGAAGTATCTTCACGCTGCTGACTCTCATTTTAATGCAAATAAGAAAACTTGAATCAACTAAAATCATATAATTATTTTAAAGTATGTAATGTGTCTCTTGAAAACATAAAATGAATTAAGTCTTGAGTTACATTTTTGATAACACTCATGAGGTAGAAACTTTGAGAAAGAGGAAGTTCTGTTCATATCTTAAAATAGTCATATCAGCTTGAGAAATCAACTTTTTACCTTCAAAGCATCCTTCTAGTGTGAATCTGTGAACATTTATGTGCATACATGGATGAGCCTGAGTGTGCATGATTTAAATAACTGGATAATATTTAATCTGTGGTCTTGCACATGTAGATTAATCTGCTAGTGCTCGTGTTCACTCTAGTCATTTGATTTGAATACAGCCTCTTAAAAAACACAGAGCCTCTGTGTTTGGAATTTGATCATGGTTTAATAATTTACTGGCTGAAATATCCAAGCCATGTGTCGGCAAAGTTTTGGGTGAGCATTAATTTAAACCTTCCCTGACTTTATCTGTAATATCGTCCTGTTCACAGGTTCTTGAGGCGCTAGTTTGTATGAGTTTAGAGAAATGAACAAATCACATGTTATCTTTATCAGCCAGCATACATGGTGTCACTTCTTTATTGTCCACTTCCTCAGATGGACATAGATGTCTGAACCAAATTTTATCGCAATCAAGTCCAAAGGTTGACCTCAAACTGTAGCAGGAGTCATAAGCATAGTCAGGGATACATGCTCCTGTGCTTCACCTTGGCATCAGAGCTGGTCAGTAAAAAAACAAACTGGCAAACAGCCCTGTTTGTCCTCATCAGGTTTACGTGTTCTATGACTGAACCATGTTGATGAACTAAAGAGAAGAGAAGAGAAGAGAAGAGAAGAGAAGAGAAGAGAAGAGAAGAGAAGAGAAGAGAAGAGAAGAGAAGAGAAGAGAAGAGAAGAGAAGAGAAAATATTTTATTCATCCCCAAGGGGAGCCAGCCTCCACCTCCACAGGGTCCAGGACTGAGCTTCTTCAGCAGTCTGTTCAGTCTCTGTTTCCTGTATCCTGTCTGCTCACAGTAGGTGAAGTTCTTCCAATGTGGCGTTCATGTCCAGCGTTAGCTCCATTAGCTATGTCTGTGAGCTTGCCCATTTTTTTTAGATAGATCTTTCGTTCCCAATAACGATGGATGGAAGAGCAGGTCGATGTCATCACTTCTTAATTCACACCTCAGAACCAGCACGTTGTCCTCACCTCCTTCTCCTCACCTTGTGGGAAAAAATCAGGCCTTGCACCAGTTAGCACTGACATGCTACAGGCTGCTAACAGCTGAGTTCACATGTAAACCATGCAACCATGGCTACATGTAGGATCTCCAGACAAACGCAGGAGCAAAAATAGTAAAAATATCACTGAAGACAAAACCAGTTTGGTGTCCATGACCAACAAATGAGCCATACCTGACCCATTCAAAATGCAAAGATGAAGAAAAAGAGACAAAAAAAATGACTAGAAATGGACAAGGAAGAGAGAGCTGCCGCAACAGGCAGCCACAACAGTGTGGCCTTCACAAATTTGAATTGAATTGAATTGAGGAAACTGTCACTTAACCTTAATTTGAAGTTAAAAAGTTGAATATCTTCCTCTTGTTTGTTAAATTCCACATTAGGGTGAACTTTAAGTTGCTTGTTTATTTATTTTACGTTATAGATCCTAAAATTTCTACACAAACTATTTCCATCTCAGCCATTAAAGCTAGCAAATTAAACAACACTCATGTAGGTATAAAAGCCAAGTTTCTGTTGTTCCATAAAAACACAAGGTTAACATTTTTCACATGGAGACACATTGAAAACCAGCAAACATGCTACAAAATCACAACTTTTTTTAAACACTTGACAAAATGATAATGCTTTATTTACAGAGTTATTTTCTGAAACTTAATTGCACAGTCATTCAAACAGCTTTCAGAAAGTCAGATATAAAACACCACCAAAATCTGCTCTTCATGTTGAGGTAAAAACAGACATGTATGTAAATTCTGCTTTTTGGCTCCTGATATAGTCTGTAGACATCATCATCATCATCATCATAATTCAACTTTTTCTCATGGTCTAGTGTTCAAAAAGTGAACTAAAAACCGTAAAAACCAGAAATATCAAAATCAAATTGGCACCACAAAGGTTGAAATGGTAGAAAAACAAATCATCCTAGCCCTTGCAAAAAATAAAATAAAATAAAATAAAATATAGAAAAAAACAACTACACACTCCTTAAACCTCCATCAAGTCCTCCACATTAGAATACAGTTGCTCCTCTTCTGTTTCAATCATATAGTCATTCCTCTCCTCCTCATGATTCCCCTCCATCATCCCTCCATCATTGCTCTCTGTTTTAGCTTTCTTAATTTCAGCGTACTCCGTGGTCTTCAGACTACTCTCCGCTCCTATAGGACGACCTCTCTTCAGCAAATCAAAGTTAATGTTGGAATATTCTACTTCTCTTGGTTCTACACCAGCTCCAGCTCCACCCTCAGCTCTGTCTTGACCATAGCTCCCTCCATTGACCAATGATGGATCAACATCCATCTGTCAGACACAAACACAACACAAAATTAAAACTTTTTATGATCAGTTTTGGCATGTAATATTTTCATTGGTTTTCATTTTCAAATGTTATGACTTAACTGACGTAACTCTTAATTTAAACCTCATTATTTTTCACTATAGCTATTTCATAGCCTTTATATGATTTAGAAATAATAAGATTTTCTCAGTTCTTTTAACTGTCAGTGACAACTCACAGGGTCAGGTGTTAGATGAAGTAGTTTGTGCCACACAATGCAAATTTTCTACTTCACAAACTTGTTGACTGAAACAAACTGTTAAAAAAAATTAAACGATAAAAACCTGATGGCTTTAGATATATATCTTTTTTGTCTATTTCTTCTTTTCAGTCCCTTCAGGAACTTAACTAAACATGCTTTTATACTCACCATCTCCAGATTCTCCATTGATGTTATTCCAGAGCTCATCTGTTTTTTCCTGGAAAAAAAAAGTAAACAGTGTTTAAAAAAAAAAAAGAATACTAGAAAAGCAGAAGGAAAAAGGGAGGGAAGGGAAAGAAAGGAATGAAATAAAAACAAGGAAAGATGAGAAAATGGGGAAAAACAAGGGAAAAAAGTGAGAAAAAAAACAGGGGTTGAACGTAAAGTAAATTAAGAAAAAAAAACAAAGAGGAAGACAGAAAACAACGAAAGAAAAAAAAAAGTCAGTATGGTATCAAAAGAGGACAAGGACTATAAGAAAACTAGCTTCAATGTTTACCTGTGACATTTTTGGACTGAACAGCAGATAACAGCTGAGAGGAGGAGACCAATCAGAAAGGCAATAATGACCTCAGGCTGCTTATACAACTTTTGGATGAGATCTGTAAGTGAAAGAAGCAAATGTTAAAACTATTTAGAGTTTTGATACAAAGTAGAGTTTTAACCAAGCGTAAGAGAAGACAGGAGACTTAAAAAAAAAAAAAAAGTGTGTAAGTATTTACGCACTCAGGGTAGAATAGCTGCTCACACTTACCCTTATTCTTCAATTCACTTTTTGTCACATTTTTTATGATGACCTTGAGCTCCTTTTTTACTTCTCCAAACTCATTTTTGCTGACACATGCAACAGTGGTGTAGTTGTGATCTTTAGCTGATAGACTGATGCTGGTGTTGACTGTGTTGTTTGTCATGCTGGTTGTGAGACAGTAATGTGTTTGTTTGTTCAGGAGCGGCCATTCAATGGTGGGTAAAGGAAACCCCTGACTGATGCACGCACAGGTCAGGACCTCTGACTGAACCTCACATACAGAGCTGTTTAAGACGCTTGGTTTCACTGAAAATAAACAAGAATAAACTCAGTTTTAGAGAAAATATTCAGTCAGCTGATACGATCATTTAATCTTCTCTAAGACAACACTTCTTACCTGTCACATTGACTTCAGTGCGTGCTGTCCGATTAATGATCTGGTGTGAAGCTGAGCAGACGTACTTTCCAGCATCTTCAGCTGTCATGTCAGGGATGATGAGTTTAGCTGTTTTTGTGTCTTTTATCAGGGTTTTGTCAAAGTTGAGTTTTGTCCATGTGACGACAGACGGAGGGAAACTGTCAACACTGCAGGTCAGATTCAGAGTATCACCCAGTTTGACAGCTCTCGCTCCTCTGATGACAGGATCCTTTAGGTCTTTAAGACAAAAATTAAGACATGATTTAAAAATGTGTGAGAATGAAAAACACTGTGAGAAAAGATGCTCAAATAATACTTCAGGGATGGATATGGATCAAAGGTTTAGATTTTATGTCAAAAAGCTTCAAACGATTACAGTTAAGTTTACAGATTTCTACAGTGAAAAAACAACGATCATTGAACATTTACCAGTGTAAAGAAAGGATCAATGTAAAGTGTCTTACTTACAGCTCACAATCAGAGTCTCTGTTATCTCTGTAGAGATGGTGTTTTTAAAGCTGACCTGGCAGGTAACATTAGTCCCATGCTGCTCAGCTGAGGGAGTAAAGGTCAGAGTTGAACTGTGTTGTTGTTTGATAGCAGACAGATTCTGTGTTTGAATGTTTCCAGCTCCTCCTCCTCCTCCTCCTCTCCACATCCAGGTGAACTCAGGAGCTGATCCAGAGCAGAGACCAGGAGCAGTGCAGCTCAGTGTGGTCTGCTGTCCCTCTGTCAGAGGAGGAATTATCACTGAGGGCTTCTGGGTCAGATCTGATGGGACAAAACAGAGGGCATTAATTTTACAAAAAGCATTGTTTCTGTATGTGCTGGATCGGTTGGGGCTTTTCGTACCATTCAAGATTAAGGCTGTTTTTACTGTGAATGTTCGTCCAGTCTTCCTTGCAGACATGGTTCCCTCAACTCTGAGCTGATAAAATCCAGAGTCTGACTTTCTGAGGTCGTTGATGATGATACTGCAGTTCCTCTCACTCACATCAGGCTCCAACAGAGACACTCTGCCTTTGAAACCCCGGTTAGTGATCAGTCTAGGATACTTGGAGTTGAATATCATGTTGGAGTAGCTACATCCTATGTTTGGCGAGTCACACTTGTACCAGACTATGTTTGTGGTTTTAAAAGCAGGATCAGTTGTAAAAGAACACGGTATCACAACACAGAGTCCAGTCTCTGCTGTTATTACTCCTTCCCTCAAAGTGATACAGAAGTTTGGCCACTGGCATTTTGTCTCTGTAACTGGTGAACCTGTTTTGGAAAATAGAGAACAAAATTTAGGGGGAAAAAAAAAAATTTAAAGCATATTTTTATAATCATATTAAGACTGTTTGTATCTCTGTAGACACATAACATAGTTTTAAGCTGCTGTTGACAGCAGCACTCAGCAAACTTATCAACTAAATGGTCTTTAGAAAACTACAAAGTAGAAAATAAAAACAAAATCTATTATGACTCGTGGCAATACAAACATGATATTGACACACTGATCGTAGTAAAAAAAAAAAAAGAATCTATTTTGATCAAATCTTAAATATTTTAATGAAAAAATGAAAGGTTTAAACTAGACATATACCTGGGTCTGTTGTGCTGCCACACACAGGTAAAATCAGAGGAGCCAAGATGAAAACAAACAGCATTTTTTATTTGATGCAATCTCTACGTCCACAGGAGAAATTATCCTACAGAAGTAAAAACAATTGCAGAATAAAAGGTTTTTTTTAGCTGATAATACTTCTCCATCGTTAACGTTGTATTGATTACAGAATATTCAATAACTAACATATAGAGTCTGATTACGTCTGTTAAAATAATTTTAACTTTTTACTTTAAAATTACTTTTAAACTCATTAATATAGATTATTTGTTCTGAAAGTTTTACCTCTCTTTGTCTTGTCCTCCTGCTCTGCCCTGTTCTCAGTAATCTGTGCTCTGAAAGGATTCTTCCTCTTCTTTCTCCTCTTCATCTTCTTCTAACTCTTCTCCCCCCTTTTCGCTTACAGTAAATATCATATTTTAGGCTAGATTTGAATTTTTTATCCCATTTATATGAGGGAAAAAAGAGGAAGTTCTGTCTTTAAAATGCTCAAGAAAGCAACGATCTGCTGACAAAGCAACCTTCTCCTTTTAAATCTGAACAGAAGGATGGGCCTTGATATGTGTTATTTAAAAGTTACTGTAAAACTCTAGATGATAGTCTTTTAATTCAAAAACTGCCTCTTAAAGGGCCTCTGTGTCTAAACTTAAATCATGGTTTAATCGTTTACCGTCTGGAATCTCTAAGCCGTGTCTCACAAAGTCTTCAGCCTCACTGTGCTCTCTTTAACATCTTCCTCTTCACACTTTGAGGCGTTAGATTATTTGAGTTTAGAGAAACAGACCACAGTGTTATCTTCATCAGCCAGCATACACCGCTTCACGTCTTCTTCTTCTTTATTGTCTACTTCCTCAGGTGGACATACATATCACAAGAAGTCATGAGAATAGAGAGATCTGGTCAGTAAAAACAAACTTTATCAGATCAGTGTTATCATCATTACATAGGTTTTGATTTTCTCACAGGAACAGAGCAGAAAGACACAAAAGCCACATATCTTTCCCATAAAGTGTTAAACTAAACTCCACCTGAGCTCTCAGAGAGGACATAGATGTTCTCCTTTTGTACCCCTAAACAGTGTTTTCAAAAAAAGTCCATCAGTTTTAATCTTAAAACTTATCTTCAAGCAACTCAACAATCAAGCGTGGTCTTCCAATCTCATCTATTATATCCTTCACATCAGAGTACACTGCCACATCCACATCCTCGTCTTCTTGTCCTTGTGTTTTTGTCTTCTCATCCTCCATCTTCTTCACCTCCTCCTCCTCTTGTCCCTCGAATACATCATTTTCTACTCTGCCATCATCTTGGCTTTGCTCTTTTCCTTCTATCTTAATTTCAGAGTACTCCGTCTCTGTCATCTCTTGCTTCTTTACCATCCTCCTTTTCAGCGCTGAGAAATCAATGCTGGCGTACTGAACGTCTTCTGGTCCACCATCCAGATCCAGGGCTGGTCTCTCCTCTGCTACAGCCTCTCCTCCTTTTGTTTCCTGTTGGTGGTAGGTGTGATCATCTGTGATTTTCTGTCAGGTTCAACAAAAAGTTAAAGAATGTATCAATCAGCTGCTTTAATAACAGAAAGAGTCGTTACACAGGTTGTTAGTCAGTTCATGGGGATTTTATAACCATGAGCATATTATTTACACTTTAAAAAGCTAGTCTACACTGATTTGGATCAGCACACTTAGGTTCCTGAGTTCCTGTATTAATGTGGGCCTGACCAGACCTAGATGGAGAAATCGGCTAACAGTTTTGGCCCTAGAATAAGACTGATCTACCTTTCACAGGTGTGGATGTCAGTTTTTCTTTTTTAGTTTTGTAATCTGTTTTTGACTTTCTGTCTGATTTTGTAGAACTTTTTGTGCGTCGTGTTTATTTCCCTTTTTTTTTTTTAATACTGATCCATGTATTGTGTTGTATTTTTTGTGCTTGTGTGTGTGTGTGTGTGTGTGTGTGTGTGTGTGTGTGTGTGTGTGTGTGTGTGTGTGTGTATGTGTGTGTGTGTGTGTGTGTGTGTGTGTGTGTGTGTGTGTGTGTGTGTGTGTGTGTGTGTAAGTAAAGTTTGTTTTGTTTCCTGTTTTATTTTGTAGTTCTTCCTCCCTGTGTCTCCGGTTCAGTTTTACCTCCCATCCTTGTTTCCCTCCTCTTTGATTGCTCTCATTAGCTTCACCTGTGTCCTGTTCACACCTGTTGCTCGTTACCTGGTGTGTATTTATGCCATGTCCACACGTAGCTGGGTATTTTAAAAAACTAATATCCCCCCGTCATTCATTTTTAAAAATACTTTCGTCCACACGCAGCGGGTAAATCCACCAATAAGTGCAGCTTGAGGAATGCCAAACCCATATTTGTGTTTCTCAGACATAAAACCTGTATAAAAACGTACAAAAACATGCGGTTTCCCAAATACCCGGCTACATGTAGACATGGCCTAAGTCTCTATGTTTCCTCCTTGTGTTGTTAGATCTCTTTCAGATTTTGTTTCAGGCATTAAGTAAGTTTTGCTCCATGTTTTACACAATGCTTAACCACCTCCACCATCGTGAGGCGGGGACTCAAGAACTTTTCAAGTGAGCAGATTCAAGTATCTTAAGGTTGTTCATAGGCAACATGTCAGCAGTACTGTGAGTGTTGTAGTGGACCTATGAAGTGAAGAGGTTTTGATTTACCAGTTGATCTGATGGTGCGTTCCAGGCAACCCATAACTCGTATGTTTCCCAGTTGAAATCTCTGAGTTCCGACCTGAAAGCGTTCCAGGCAAATTACGACTTTGGTTTGAGTGCAAGGAAATCTGGAATGTAAACACACCAGCATGGCAGAAATTCTATGTATATGCTTGGTCATTTAAATTACCAAATTACCAACTTGGAGTTGAATATCATGTTGGAGTTACCAAATTTATATTTCACGGTGTCGTTATTTTAAAGCGTATTTTTTGTTGATCAATGCACTGAACCCCAGAGTTGCTGCCAATGTGCAATGTGTGAACATCAGACTACAAGTTTACACTTGTAGCCAAGTGATGATAGCTCTCTCTCTCTCTCTCCCTCGCTCCCTTCCTTCTCTCTCTCTCTCTCTATTACCTATTTTGTTTTAGTGACACATTTGTCCACTGTCTCAGACACATAACAGATTATGGTACGTAATCATGTGACAAATTGTGATTGCAACGTTCGAATTTACTCAACATTGTTGTAAAGTCTATTTCTCACCGTGTGTCACGCACAGCACCATCGCATCCATAGAGGCTGCCATATTGTTTTGGCACAGATGTGATGTCACAAGTCGTGACTCAGAGTACATCGATCCGGTGCGAGTTTACGGGTCATAAGTTACTAGTTTGACTACCGTTCCAGGGCATTTTCACGAGTTACAGGTGAGAAACATATGAGTTACGGGTTGCCTTGAACGCACCATAAGTTCTAATCCTCACCAATGGTCAGGAGCTTTGAGCAAAGATGGTATTGATAAGATTTTAGTGATACCAGTGCCCTTTTCAATTCTGCTTATTGGTATGATCCTTTAGCGATTCCCTCATCAATTCTTCCTGTGATTTCTTTAGATACAAAAAGAAGGTTTTATAGGTTTTCTGTGTCCACATCATTTAGTGAGTTTGAAAGGAAATCAATATAATATATAAAATTGTTCGCTGGATCTGGATTTCTTTCGCCATAAATAAATCCTAATAAGTACAATTCTTAGCACGCGAGGGAACGTCCGGCTGCTCTGGCATAGTGTAAAGAATAGACAAGGGATGGTCTGGACCATTTCTAATGGATTCTTAACAGGAACTGTTTTTTGATACCCATCCAAATGGAGTAGTGACTGACTTATATCTCTGGGTCTGCACGCTGAATTTAACAGTTGAGTGAATTTTGATTACCAGTGGATCCTTTTGGCTGGTTGCCATCTCGAAAGTCTGATCCAGATTTTCGGAGCTCATTTGTTTTTTTCTGGAAGAAAGAGGGAAAAATTTCAATGCATGTGATTTTAAATAAATGACATGAACTACTTATTAGATTGAACAGCATACCTCTTGCATTTTGTTTCCAGGAAACAAAGGACAGCTGACAGAAGTACACCAAGGCAAAAGGCAAGTATGACTTCCAGACGTGTAAGTATTTTTAAAACCCCAGAATGATCTGCTTAAAGAGGGAAAAGAGAAAACTTTACATGTTGATCTGAACATGAAGCTTGCATCACATGGACATCCACATACAAAGGTCTCAGTAGTCTTTATTTTTTACAGAAGCTGTGCAGTCACAACATGTACCTTCTTTTTGTGACATATTGCTGTGGATACTGAGGCTTTCTGTGACTTCCCCATTTTCATTGCTGCTCACACACTCAGCAGAGGTGTTGCTGTGCTCTTTCACAGTCAGAGTGATGGTGCTGTTGACCGTATGGTTTGTCACCGTAGTAATGACAGAGTACTGAGTGTGGCCATTCAGCAGCGGCCATTTGATGGTTGGTAAAGGAAAACCCTCACTGAGACACACACAAGTCAAGACCTGTGACTGAATCTCACATCCAGAGTTTTTAAAGATGCTCGGAAACCCTGTGAACACACAAGTACAATCACAGCATCACTAAAACACCACTGGTGGAGTCAGATGTGAACAAGTTCAGTCTACTTACAAGTCACAGAGACGTCAGCGTACACAGCCACAGTGGAGTTCAGGTGTTTTGCTGTACAGATGTACCTTCCAGAGTTTTCTGCTGTCACGTTTGTGATGATGAGCGTGGATGATTCAGTATCATTCTGCAGCTCAGTGTCAGAACCAAGAAAAGTCCAAGTAATATGAGACGGAGGAAAACTTTCCACACTGCAGGTCAGATTCAGAGTCTTTCCTGTAGTGGGAGATGTTCGCCCTGTGATCACAGGTGTTTTCAGATCTGTGGAAGAAGTTGTCAACAAAATGTTTAGGCTTTATACTCAGAGCTGGGAAGAGAAAAATTATGTTTACACCCTTAAGTGATGAGTATAAGTCATTTATGGAAGCTGGTTCTAACAGCAGATGTATCAAAGAACTATTCAATGTCATTCAAGTTGTCTTACTACAGTAAAGTGTTTCTTATTTATTAAACAGTTTGAAATATTTTCTACAAGTGGCTTCAATGAAAAGATAAAATAATAATTTTGAAAGCTTTGTTTTTTCCAATTTACTGTGCCTTACACAGCTGTGATTTGAATGAAAAATCCCTCTTTGTTTTTAAGTAGTTGAATATGCATCGACTCTTTCTATACTGACACTAGATGGCACCAAAGTCTAAAATAAAGTTTTAAAAATGTACCGGGCATTTTCAAAAAACAAAGAAAGAAAGAAAGAAATCTTTAGGGTGACACACGTTTTCATACAATATTAAAACGTTGGTGGGATTAAGTCTTCACAAAGTCTTCCACGGTCCAGAATATGTTGGTTTGTGCAACACACTGAAGTACTGTCTTCAAAATTAAATATGAAAGTTCACCTGCATTTGTTGCATTTTCTCCCCATGTATGTGTGGGTACCCTCCATCTTCCTCCAACAATCTAAATACATGGACCAGGGTACCTTTTAACCGTTTGTTTTCTGGGTATGACCGACACAATCAGAAAACTAACGGTTAAAAGGTACCTTGGTCTACATGTTCCTTAACGTCTATATGCACGTCCGGTCATTACATAAACAAGACCATTATTCTTAACGTACGGTTATTGAACGTATTTGACCGTAGTTAGCAGCGTAGTTAGCTGAAAAAAGTGGCCAATTCACTAATTGCACCGTGAAAGCTAAGCACAGGCAGAACGTTATATGTCCGGGGAACTTTCTGGAAAACCCCTATCCAGCAAATTTAAAATGCGCGTGCGTGCTCCGCTAACGACGTCTCCGAGAAAAAAGCAGAAAAAATCGTTTTCTTCTGTGGAGGAAGGAGACGTTTTACTATTTTATCATCGCATAGCTCGTCTTTAAGTGAAGGTATGAGCACAACATCCTCCATCTTCAAAACACAGGTGAGTTAATCCGTTGGCGGCTACGACGGGGTCTGCTACCATTAAAGTTGATGCCCTGACGTTAGCCGTTGGTACAAACAGACCGTTTTTATTGCTAATACCTGGGTTTTTTCATACAGGCTCAGGTTGATTAACCATTTTAGTTGTGAGTTTGTGTGAATGTTTGTCTGTTTCTTCATGTTATCTTGGTGATTGTCTAGCAGACTGTTCAGAATGAACCCTGCCTTGCGCCCAATGACAGATAGTAAGCCCCACATCACTCAAAAAGAAAACAAACGGATTAAGAAGGTGGGTGATAAGAACAAGACATTATACTCTTCCTGTACACTAGATGGCAACGTTGTCAAAGTTTGAAGTGAAACTGTAAACTGATCTTGTCCCACGAGTCGACATGAGTTGAGTCTGTTCTCAGGTATGGACCTATGGTATGGACCCATGCTGTCATTCAATTGTCTAATGTCAGGAAAGCAAAGCATTTAAGTTTGTTTCCACACACTCACATCTCACTTGAACTTCAACTTCTCCCATCAGGGTGTTGTTCTGATGTTTAGCCGTGCAGACGTACAGTCCTGAATCCTTTGCAGTCACATTAGAGAGGGAGAACGTCACCTCTCCGATTCCTTGCTGCAGGTAGGTTTCAGTTTGGTTCTCCTGGATGGTTGAAGTGCCTTGCAGATCTGTTTCTTCTCCATTTTGTATGTTTTGATCAGAGAGTTTTGCCCATGTGAGGAGAGATGGAGGAAAACTGTCCACACTGCAGGTCAGATTCAGAGTCTCACCTTCCCTCACAGGTGTATTCACAAAGACTTTAACTTCCTTTACATCTGTATGACACAAAAATATATACATTAAATGAAATGAAGATATTAAATCAATCTGAGAATAGAGCTAAATTGGTGCTACTCACAGCTAACATTGAGTGTCACTGTCGCTTCTGTAGAGGTGATGTTATTAAAGCTGACCTTACAGGTAACATTAGTCCCATGATGCTCAGCTGAGGGAGTAAAGGTCAAAGTTGAACTGTATCTTTTCGCGATAGCAGACAGATTCTCTGTTTCAATGATTCCAGTGATTGTGGACTCATTCTGTCCTCCTACTCTCAACCTCCAGGTGATCTCAGGAGCAGATCCAGAGCAGAGACCAGGAGCAGTGCAGCTCAGTGTGGTCTGCTGTCCCTCTGTCAGAGGAGGAACCATCAATGAGGGCTTCTGGGTCAGATCTGATAGGAGAGAGATACACAACAAGGTGAGTTACCTGACACTATGACTACTTCAGTTTGGTTTTAACTACACTGAAATCTGAAAGAAGTAGTAATAGAAATAATGGGTGCAGATATTGCTACATGAGACCGTTGCGACTTCAGTTTGGGCTAAAATACACTTTAAGATACTGAAATCTTATCATCAGAAAGTAAGACTAAAAATCACAACCTCAGTTCTTACAGGTTGCCACTAGAGACCGCCAAATTCCAAAAATACTTCATGCCAGAGTTTTTAATGCATTGTTGGGGCTTAAAGGCACATAACAAAACATGTATTTGCTGCATTTTCATACCTTTAACAGAGAGGTTTGCTCTCAAAGGATACTGGAACCCATCAGACCTGTCACTAATAACTCTGAGCTGATAGGATCCAGAGTCTGAGGCTGTGAGGTCGTTGATAATGATGCTGCAGTTGTTCTGATTGATGTCAGGCTCCAGTAATGTTACTCTTCCTCTGAATCCAGCCTGAACTTTTCTGCTGTTCCTGCTGAATATCACATCTGCACTGCCACATTTAGGTTTAGATGGCTCACATTTGAACCAAGCAATACTTCTGGGAGTAAAACTTTCACTGGTGGTGAAAGAGCACGGTATGACAACACAGAGTCCAGCTTCTGCTCTTATTTCTCCGTCACTCAGAGAAACACAGAATTCATCTTTACAGAATCTTCTTACTTCCAAAGATGCTCCTGTTAACAGTAAGACACAAGAAATGAGAATATTTTAAACTGAAAACTATTCTGTATTATTTTTTATTATTGATGATGTCCAATCATCAATAAGAAAATAGCATTTAATCATACCTGTGTCTGCACTACCGTCCTTCATAGAGAAAAGCAGAGCGCCCCACATGAGAACAAACATCCTGAGTTGATTGTTGCGACAGTCGGTCTATCCCTCTGTGAAACTAATTTTACAAAGTGCAGTTAACATAAGGGAACTGGACAGAAGTGAAACACACTGCTGACATCAATAAGTACAGGAAGTTGAAATGAAATCAAAAGATTTTAGGAAGTTTCTTCAGACACCCCTCATCAGTATTTTTCCTCTTTTCAAACTATTTAATCACAAAAATCACAGTTTATTTATTTATAATTTTAAATCATAAATTGACATTCAACATTTGATAATTCTCTGAATACTTTTGTTTTACTTTGTTCATTTGCTCTGTAGTTGAAAGTTTCTCTACCCATGTGAGTGATTACTCTGAGACTTGATAATACACCACTCTTTATGATTGATCCTTAGTGCTGTTAAAAACCTTACAACAACAACCTATACAACTTCATCAGCTTTAGACCCTCAAAGCCTCAAAAGAATTCATTTTGTGAGAAAATTTCAGACCGTCTTTTCAGTAATAGAAATCTCTTAAAGAATATCAAAAAGTATTTTTTAAACTGAGTTAAGGTGAGAATAAATCCCTCTAGCACTTTCACAGCCACAGAATCTGAATCCAGGCATATCTAATAGTCGTCTTTACCTTTCTCTGATTGTTTGTCCGTCTTGCTCCTGTGTGTTCTTCCCTCTTCCAGTTCCTGCTCTGAGCTGAGCAGTTTCACTTTTCTATTTCTGTTTATTTAAGGATTTAAGGAAGTTTCCTCCGAAGCTGCAGAAGTCATTTCCCCTCTTCTGAGACTGACAGGCTCTAACACACTTCTTAGTTCAGAAAAATACCAAGTGTGTTTGTTAGCTGATCAAAACTAGCTACAATGAAATAAAAAAAAAACAAACAAACATGGATATCATTTTGGATCTTCACTGTGGAAAACAAAAGATTCCTCTTCAGTGTTTTGTGAAAGGTCACGTCTGTCTCTTCCACTCACAGCAGTCACAGCCATTAAGAATTACATGTATATACTAAAAGTCTTGATGTGGAAGGTTTTTTTTTTTTGGTCATCAAGAGGAATCAGGGTTAATATCAATCTGTTTCATAACCAGATAAAAACTCCTCACAGGAGCTTTAGGTTGTTTCACTTGATAATCACTGGAGGCTGACAGGCACTTTGCAGTTATTTATCCTCATCCTGCCTCAGTGAGTATTCATGGATAGATAGGTAAATGTGTTTCATTGATGCCAAACTGGACAACTGCAGAAGTTCAGGGAGAAATAAAGGCTCATTCTACTCAAATCAGGAGATTAACCAGGAGTAACTTGACTCACAGTCACACAACATTTAAAAAAAAAAAGGAATGCACTCTTATATCTGTCTGCAAAAATAAAATTCAGACAAAGATGTGACTTCATAACTGAAGAGAAGGATCAATATTTTATTTTAAAACAAATCCACTGAGAGTTGCAGCAGAGTGACACTTCAGATTAAGATAACAGATTAAAATTTGAATTTCACTTTATAATGAAGTGTGTTTATAGCCTTATAAGCGACATTTAAGCCAAAGATTGTCCTGCTTTTTGGACGACAGCTTCCTAAAAGAAGTAGAAAATAAATAAGAACATGCTATCAGAGAAAGTCTACACAGTAAACTTCTGCTTCAATAAATCAGGTAAAATAAAAAGTAATAACAGCTCAATTTGATGCTCTGCTTTAAAGATGAGCTGGACGTTATAAATACTCTCTGCGTGCAGAGGAGGTTGACTGGTTAGTTCAGAGGTTGGCAGATCACATCATACTCTGGAGATCGGTCTGTTTTCTGCAGGGACATGTAAGTCCTGTCCTCCTTGTTTGGGTCCACTGTTTTTCTTTTGGTCCTTTGGAAAAAAAAACATTTGAAGTAAGAGATGATGAAATGTGTAATGGTCGCTAACTTGAAATATAAAATGATAATGTGTTAACATACCAGAGACACACCACACAGATGACCAGCACAACATTCACAATGAGGGAAACAGCAGCAACAGCCCAAGGCAGCACTGATGTTGGTCCATTTGAATATGCTGTAAGATAAAAAGGCACAATAAATGAAGTTTGCAGGTTTGTTAGTATTTTTTCTCATCAAAATTCACACTTCATGTAATGCCGAAACAACTCTGCAGTTATAGTGATTGTTGTTTTGAGGGAGACTTTCTTTCGAAACCTCAAAAAAGATCCTCGCTGAGGTGCTCTGGATGAAAATGTAAAATGAAAAAAGATGATACAACCACGGCTTTTGGATACAGAAACTTTCCACATCTGCATGTTAAAGTTATCTCTGTATTCTCTTGTTCAAACTGACATCTTCATGTCTCCAGCTGTTTTTATTTGATTGATTCTGGCTTTTACTTACAGCTGCTTTGAACAACAGATCTGATGTAGTGAGCAGAATGGGCAAAAATACAGACTTCAAGTTAAAGCATATTGTTGATGGAAATCATTTCTCTCTCTTGTGTGACCTCGAGTAAATTCAAAAATACTAGTTTAGTTTTCCTGTCAGTGCTCAGGCTGTTTTTGAACAGGAGACAAGTTGACCCCAGACTACTATAACACTTACAATAAGATATATGGGACTCTGATGTATATACACTGACTCTTGATAAATTTCCCAAACTGTAAATCACTTCAAAGAAAAAATCAGTTTGGTTCATTGGCACTTATTTTGTGGAAGATATAAAATGAGAAATATAAAAAGGAACTGCTGAAACGAAAGCTTTTAAAACGCAAAAAGTTTTCTGATGTACTGTGGGAGAAATGGCAGCTGACACTAACCGTCCTTCTGCTCCAACACATTTTTTGTGACGACCTTGAGCTCCTCTTTTACTTCTCCAAACTCATTTCTGCTGACACACCTAACAGTGGTGTAGTTGTGATCCTTGACTGATAAACTGATGCTGGTGTTGACTGTGGTGTTTGTCATGCTGATTGTAAAAGAGTAATGTGTTTGTTTCTTCAGGAGCGGCCATTCGATGGTGGGTATAGGAAACCCCTGACTGATGCACACACAGGTCAGGACCTCTGACTGAACCTCACATACAGAGCTGTTTAAGATGCTTGGTATCGCTGCAAACACAAGAATGAACCCAACATTACAGCAGCAATTCAGTCAGCTTGTATGATCATTAAGATCATTTTGTAGTCAATGAAATGAAAAGTGATTCTTACAAGTCATACTCAGTGTCACTGTCTCTCCAGTAGAGGTAACGTTATTGAATCTGACCAGACAGGTAACATTAGTCCCATGATCCTCAGCTGCGGGAGTAAAGGTCAAAGTTGAACTGTGTCTTTGTTCGAAAGCAGACAGGTTCTCTGTTTTAATTTTTCCTGTGATGGTGGACTCATGCTGTCCTCCTCCTCCACTCCACATCCAGATGATCTCAGGAGCAGATCCAGAGCAGAGACCAGGAGCAGTGCAGCTCAGTGTGGTCTGCTGTCCCTCTGTCAGAGGAGGAACCGTCAGTGTGGGCTTCTGGGTCAGATCTGATAGGAGAGAGATGCACAACAAGGTGAGTTACCTGACACTATGACTACTTCAGTTTGGTTTTAACTACACTGAAATCTGAAGGAAGTAGTTAAAGAAATAATGGATGCAGATATTGCATTTGCCACCAGAGGTCGATAAATATCAAGAAATACCAAAAACTCCACCATAAATTACGTTTATGTTTGTGTGGCTCTTCATACCTTCAACAGAAATGACTGTTTTTGCAGAATACTGGAATCTCTCTGGGTTCCAATAATAATTGTAACCATTAACTCTGAGCTGATAGGATCCAGAGTCTGAGGCTGTGAGGTCGTTGATGATGATGCTGCAGTTGTTCTGACTGATGTTAGGCTCCAGTTGTTTTACTCTACCTCTGAATCCAGACTGAACTTTTCTGCTGTCATTGCTAAATATTATATCAGACTCCTGGCATCTTTGTTGATATCGTCCACATTTGAACCAATCGACACTTTTGGGATAAAAATATGTGCTAGTGGTGAAAGAGCACGGTACAACAACACAGAGTCCAGCTTCAGCTCTTATTATCCCATCACTCAGAGTGATACAGTAAGCACCTTGACAGACGCTTCTTGTTTCCAAGGATGCACCTGATGATAGTAAATAGGACACAGAAACAGGATATGAATATCATAATGATAAACTATGATACACTCACGGGCCATTTTATCAGGCACACCTGTCCAACTGCTTGTTAATGCAAATTTCTAATCAGCCAATCACATGGCAGCAACTCAATGCATTTAGGCATGTAGACATGGTCAAGATGATCTGCTGTATCTGCTGTTTGCTGTTCAAACCAAGCACCAGAACGGGGAAGAAAAGTGGTTTAAGGGACTTTGTACGTGGCATGGTTGTTGGGGCCAGATGGGCTGGTCTCAGTATTTCAGAAACTGCTGATCTACTGGGATTTTAACTCACATCCATTTTGAGGGTTTACAGAGAATGGTCCCAAAAAGAGAAAATATCCAGTGAGCAGCAGTTCTGTGGGCCTCTCTGAACGCACAACATGTCCAACCTTGAGGCAGATGGGCTACAGCAGCAGAAGACTACACCAGGTGTCACTCGTGTCAGCTAAGAACAGGAAACTGAGGCTACAATCTACACAAGCTCACCAAAACTGGACAATAGAAGATTGGAAAAACGTTGCCTGGTCTGATGAGTCTGGATTTCTGCTCCACATTCGGATGATAGGGTCAGAATTTGGCGTCAACAACATGAAAGCATGGATCCATCCTGCCTTGTATCAACGGTTCAGGCTGCTGCTGGCGGTGTAATGGTGTGGGTGATATTTTCTTGGCTCACTTTGGGCCCCTTAGTACCAACTGAGCATGGTTTAAAGTCCACAGCCTACCTGAGTATTGTTGCTGACCATGTCCATCCCTTTATGAGCACAGTGTACCCATCTTCTGATGGCTACTTCCAGCAGGATAACGCTCCATGTCATAAAGCTGGAATCATCTCAGACTGATTTCTTCAACATGACAATGAGTTTCCTGTACTCAAATGTCCTCCACAGTCCCCAGATCTCAATCCAGTAGAGCACCTTTAGGATGTGGTGGAACGGGAGATTCTCATCATGGATGTTCAGCCAACAAATCTGCAGCAACTGCGTGATGCTATCATGTCAATATGGACCAAACTGTTTCCAGTACCTTGTTGAATCTATGCCACAAAGGATTAAGGTTGTTCTGAAGGCAAAAGGAGGGTCCAACCCGGTACTAGTAAGGTGTACCTAGTAAAGTGGCCGGTGAGTGTGTATATAATGTAAAAAGGTTTTAGTTGTGACAGACAGAGTTAAAACTTTCTTTTTGGGGGTTTGATATAACTGAAGTTTGCCTAATCCCAGTAAACATCAAAACAGAGCTTTTGGCACTTCTTTCCATTAATATTCTGGCTCTTTAAATAACTTAATTGTAAAAGCCAGCAAGCTTCTGTAAAGTTTTGAGGTTGAAAAACACACAGAAAACTTAAAATGTGTAAACTTTTTCTAACTTTTAAACATCCCTGTATGAGATTTAAATTCAACAACATACCAGTGTCTGTGCAGCTGTCTTTCACAGAGAGAAGCAGAGTGGCCCACATGAGAACAAACATCATGAGTTGGTTTTTGAAACAGTCGGTCTCTCCCTCTGTGGAGCAGATTTTACACAGTGCAGTAAAAATGAAGGAGCTGGACAGAAGTGAAACACACAGCTGACATCATTTTAGAATACAGGAAGTTGTAGTTTAAGTTGTTCTGTCGTTTTAAGTTTGACACTTTCTATCCAAGATTTTTTTCTTTTATTTTTAACTTCCTGTCTTTCTTCCCTGCTTTCCTTCTGATTTTTCTGCTCTGATCTGATGTTTTCATTTTTTTTGTTCCTTTTCAGCAAAAGATTTCAGTAAGTTTCTTCAGACACTATGGAGTTTCAGCTCTCCTCTTCTCAAACTGTTTTATCACAAAAAGCCCCATTGATATATTTATCCTTTTTAACCTCGTAAGACCCAGCGGCCACATATGTGGACATCACATTTCTGCCTCTCAGACCCATGATACTTCATATTTTAAAACTTTGACCTCTCATCCACATTTAGGGACACTGCCCACATCATTTTTGGTGAAATCACAACATTACACCCATTTCAGTGAAATAAACATCGTATTTAGGTAGAATAACACTACTAACAAACAACTAATAGAGAACTCATAACACAAATAATTAAACTCCCCGTACAATGAACAATTTTGGTGATAATACTTTTTAGGTCTTACTTATCCCAAAATACACTGAGACTTGATGATAGGTCACTCTTCCTTAATGCTGTTTAAAATCTTGTGTGTACAACTTCATCAGCTTTTGACCCTAAAAGCTTCAAAATAATTCACTTCCTGAGAAAAGTTTACCTTGTCATAAGTTCTCTGTTACAAAATCTCTTTAAGAATACCAAAAACAAAATCTAACTGAGGAAAGGTGAGAATAAATCTCACCAGTTCTTCCACAGCCACAAAATCTGAATCTTGGCATATTTAAGAGTTATCTCGTACCTCTGATTGTTTGTCTGTCTGCTCTGTGTGTTCTTCTCTCTTCCAGTTCATGGACTGATCATTATTACTCTTCCATTTCTCTTTTTTTTTTTTTTTGGAGGGGGACGTTTGAAGGTTTAAGGTTGCACCACCTAAGATTTCAGAGTTTCCTTAAAAGCTACTCTGCTGTGTTTTTCCACACCCCAGCATCTGAAAGGTTTGAACACACTTCCTATTAACCAAACAGCACAAACCATGAGATGGTGTGTTGAATTCTGTTTTCTTGTGTTCAAACAACACACATACAAACACACTGTTTTAGAGAAATCATTTCATTCAGAATTATAACATGTCAAAGAATAAGTGCATATTAGCAAAAATAAAATTAAAAAAAGGAACCAGGGGTGATTTCTCATTAAAGATACAGTTACAGAATTTGTGAACACTGTCCTCAGCAAAGTCTAAGTGGTTTTACTCTGCTTCTGGGTTAAATCTGATGGGAAAGCGGTCCATAATTAGGTGAGCCACCTGAAACCATAACTACTTCAATTTGGGATTATTTAAATTTCAAGATACTGAGATCTGATTGTCAAAAAGTAAGACTAAAAATCGTGACTGCAGTTCTTACAGTTTGCCACTAGAGGTCATCAAATTCCAAAATTACTTCATGCCAGAGTATTGAACACATTGTGAGGGCTTACAACAAAACACATATTTCCCCATCTGTATACTTTTAACAAAGAGGTCTGCTCTTAAAGGCTTTCTCTTCAGTGTTTTGTGAAATGTCAGATATGACTCTTACCCTCACAGCAGTTACAGGCATTCAGAATTACACATATGAAATAAAAGTTATGTCGTGGATGGTTTTGCATAACATTAAGGAAAAGATGTGACCCCATACCTGAAGAGAAAGGTCAATATTTTATTTCCAACACATCTCTTTACAGCAAATCTTCTGAGAGCTGCAGCAGAGTGACATTTCAAATTATATTAACAGATTAACATTTTGAATTTCATTTTATATTGAAGTATATTCATAGAGTTACGACCGGCATTTCAGTTAAAGATTGTCCCGAGTCTTGGACTACAGCTTTAGAAAAGTAATAGAAAATAAATCAGAACAAGTTATCAGAGAAAGTATTCACAGTGAATTTCTGCCCCAATCGAACATGTAAAATAGGAAAAAAGTAAAAAGAAGTAATAAAACCTCACTTTCAATACTTTAAAGACATCAGTGAGTTACATAATGAACACGTTTCAGTCCCTGCTTTAAAGATAAGCTACACATTATAGATACTCTGTCTCTCTTTGCACGCAGAGGAGGCTGACTCTGGTTAGTTCAGAGGTTGGCAGATCACATCGTACTCTGGAGATCGGTCTGTTTTCTGCAGGGACATGTAAGTCCTGTCCTCCTGGTTTGGGTCCACTGTTTTTCTTTTGGTCCTTTAAAAACAAATGATTAAAAGTCAGAAATGTTAAAAACTTCCAACTTGAAATATAAAATGATAGTGTGTTAACATACCAGAGAAACACCACACAGAAGACCAGCACAACATTCACAATGAGGAAAACAGCAGCAACAGCCCAGGGCAGCATTGATAGTGGTCCATTTGAATATGCTGTAAGAAAAAAAGGAAAAATTAATGAAGTTTGTATCATTTTGTATTTGTCATAAACACACACTTTGAGTAATGCTGAAACAACTCTGTAATTGCAGTGATCATTGATCTGAAGGGGACTATCAGAAAATCCTCAAACAAGCAAACAAGACACTTGCTGAAGCACTCTACCTCATCCAACTTATAGAAAAATGCTGAAAAAGATTATACATCAAAGAATATGAACACAGACACTTTCTTCATCTGTCTGAAAAAGTCTGTATTCTGTCTGTGTTCAGACTGACATCTTCATGATTCCAACTTAAGCAACATTTGAATAGTTTTTTCCTATTCTTGAACTGATTCTGGTTTCCACCAACAGCTGCTGACTGTAAACGCTGACTCTTGATAAGTCCCTCTCACCACTTTAAAGGAAAAATGTTTAAATGGTTGACTGTTTTGTTTTTGTTTTTTGTTTTTTTGTACAAATGAAGAATAAAGAAATATAAAAAGGAACTAAAAACTCCTATCAGCACAATTTAAAAAAGGTTTACAAAAACAAGAAGGCCTGTTGGAAATTCAGTGAAGAACTAATGTACTGTGGGAGAAATGGCGGACACTTACCCTCGTTTTCTGATTCACTTTGTGATATGTTTTTTATGATGACCTTGAGCTCCTTTTTTACAACTCCAAACTTGTTTTTGCTGACACAATCAACAGTGGTGTAACTAAAATCTTTGACTGATAAACTGATGCTGGTGTTGACTGTGTTGTTTGTAATGCTAGTTGTAAAAGAGTAATGGGTTTGTTTCTTCAGGAGCGGCCATTCGATGGTGGGTAGAGGAAACCCCTGACTGATGCACACACAGGTCAGGACCTCTGACTGAACCTCACATGCAGAGCTGTTTAAGATCCTTGAAAAAACTGCAAACAAACAAAATAATCTTAAATTGAAAGCAAACACTTGGCCAGCCGAGATGATAATAAAAATCTTTTTTTCTTTCTTTTTCAGGCGTCACTTCTTACCTGTCACAGTGACTTCAGTGTGTGCTGTCCGATTGATGATCTGGTGTGAAGCTGAGCAGATGTACTTTCCAGCATCTTCAGCTGTCACGTCAGGGACAGTGAGTTTGGCTGTTTTGGTGTCTTTTTTCAGGGTTTTGTCAGAGCCAAGTTTCGTCCATATGACGACAGACGGAGGAAAACTGTCAACACTGCAGGTCAGAGTTAGAGCATCACCCAGTTTGACACCTCTCTCTCCTCTGATGACAGGATTCTTGAAATCTTTAGGAGGAAAATTAAAATATAACTTAAAAATTTGTCTGAATGACCAGGGCCTGTATGCATGTTCAGTCATCAAACAAACGGGGCCATTAGTCCTAACGTTCAGTTATGGAACGGCTCGTTAAGGCTTGTACACATTACAAGATTCTCCAAAACTTCACACACTTGATGATAACAAAAGACTGATCACACAAGATTTCTCTCTCCTGATCTTAGAGTGTGTGGTGTGCACTCCGAGGACACCACACACTTACAGATTCTTCAGCAGAGCTTCAGTTTATACATGCTCAATATTCCAAATCTCGGGTTGTAAAAAGTGACTTCAGTGTAAACGAACGTGACGGACGAAAGGGAAAAAAAAACTAGGATGGTTGTTTTCGGACTCTTTTGGATATGGGCTGTATGAATAGTAATGCGCTGGTGGTGAGTAAAGTCGTTTTAAGTATTACAGATAGATTTCTTACTTCTTCTTCAATCAGTCAGCTGAGTCAACTTACATCTTGGCTTTGCTACGTGACAGTACACGCTGAACCAGCTTGGAGGGCCCCTCACACTACAGGATTTTTAGTCGCAAATATTAAACCCCTTGATTATCTACAATCTCTGAATCAGAGGCCTTCCGAGCAGCTCCAACTAGAAAATATTACTCTTAACACACCCCACATCACAGGTGAATCACACATGATGTCATCAGACAACCAGGCCTTTGCTGGCTTTGATCGTAGGGGAAATCGGGACAAGAATCAGCCCGGTTATCCTGTAGTGTGTACCTGTCTTTAGCCGCATGCACAACTGCAAATAATCGTCCAGTTTACTAATGACACCATGAAAGAGATGCAGGTGCAGATTACGTCATAATCAAAGAGAACATCCTGGAAAACCCCATCACACATACTCGAACTGCGCATGTCTACCACTCCTAATTAGCAATTAACCTGGCGAGCGGTAACAGTGACTGAGAGAAGATCAAGAAATGGAGATTTTATTACAAGAATGCACAAAAATGTTTAACCAGTGAGTCAATCAGGTTAAGAAGAAGAGAGAGAAAGTTTGGCGATCTTGAACAGAGTAAATGCGTGTTTCTGAGCACACAGTTGACTCTTAAAGCCGTTCATGAACTCCAACATTTCACCACAAACATCTTGGAAGGACCCAGACCCAGAAAAGCAAAAAGCCAATCAAACTTGTAAAACTGACGTTGTGTCTCTTAAATCTAAAGTTTCTGTATGGCTACACATTGCCACTTTTCCAAAGGATTGTCCACTGTCTGTGTAATTCGTCTCAAACAGTAACGCATCACGGGATGTCTGCCATTAAACAGCCGAAAAGGCGCTGTAATCCTGTCATTGGTGCCTGTAATGATGGAGTCTACCTCCATTAAACTTAATACTCTTTTTGCGCGTTAACCTGACTCATGCATTCCACTAATAGATTTTTTTTCCACTTTCCACGCTAATGTCTGGTCATGCATACGGGCCCAGTTCTTTATCACTCCATGCAGATTCAAGTCTGACATTAAAACATCACTGGAAGCAAAAATCAGCTTTTAAAAATGTGAGACTGAACTAAAAGTCATTGGTCAGTAAGAAGCAAAGCTGGTTAAATTAAAACCTGAACAAACATGCTCATACATGCTGGAAAAAAAACTTTGATTACACTTATTGTCAGTTCCTTAAAACTGTAAAAATATACTATTACAAAGTGTGGTACATTAAAATTCATCAAGCACAGAAAGATTTTAGTGTCTCAAACACTGAGATGCTTCCGTGGATTTTCAGACCCATAAAAAGTGTCCAACTAGGTTTCACCATTTGACGACTGTTACTGTTAAAAGATATTTGTTGATTAAGGCTCCATTTAGTCATGGGCCCCTTTGAACTACCCTAACTTTCTATTTTTCATATCACCCCTGTCCAGTCAGGGTCACTGAATATTAAAATAAGCATTCAGGATATAGAAAGAGGCAGTGGATCATAAAAAGATGCTCAGTCTGAAGTAAGTAAAAGATTTCAGAGATCACAAGACAAAGTAATGGATACAATTCAAAGGGTTATTGTTTAAGTCACAAAGCTTCAAAGATCAAGATAAGTTTCAGGAATTTTTAAAACTCTTTCTAAGCTTAGCGAGGTCAGAATATTAAACATTCAGAAAAATACACAGATCAATGCTTAGTGTGTCTTACTTACAGTTCACATTCAGAGTCTCTCTTTTCTCTGTAGAGATTCTGTTTGTAAAGCTGACCTTACAGGTGACGATAGTTCCATGGTCCTCAGCTGAGGGAGTGAAGCTAAAAGATGAAATTTGTCTTTGTGCAAAAGCAGACAGGTTCTCTGTTTTATTGTTTCCTTTGATGGGGGGTTGTCCCAGTACTCCTATTCTCAACCTCCAGGTGAACTCAGGAGCAGATCCAGAGCAGAGACCAGGAGCAATGCAGCTCAATGAGGCCGGCTGTTCCTCTGTCAGAGGAGGGATTATCACTGTGGGCTCCTGGGTCAGATCTGATGGGACAGAGATCCATGAGTGGAGGCAGGTGAGACATGAACAGCTTACAGTCACTTCAGTAAACAAATATTCTTTAAGAAAATGTGCATTATCTCAAAAATAGCTGCAGTTCCAACATTTTGCCCACAGAGGTCAGTAACATTGGTTAGTGCTTTATGAGGGAACAAGACAAACCAAAAAAATCACAACAATTGATTTAGTTTAACATTGTGTTTGTATGTACTGGATTTATTTAGGCTTTTCATACCTTTTACAGAGATGGAGGCTTTTTTAGAGAATATCACTTTAGTTCCCTGATTAGAAATGGTTCCCTCAACTCTGAGTTGATACGATCCAGAGTCTGACTGTTTGAGGTTGTAGATGATGATTCTGCAGTTCCCCTTACTCACATCAGGCCCCAACAGAGACACTCTGCCTTTAAACCCGGACCTTACTTCTCGGGGATCATTGGAGTCAAATATCCTGTCTTTATCGTCACATCTTTTGTTTGGTGGTTCACATTTGAGCCAGACTATGTTTGTGGCTGTAAAGTCAGAACTAGTGGTGAAAGAACACGGGATCACAACACAGAGTCCAGCCTCTGCTGTTATTACTCCTTCCCTCAGAGTGATGCAGAAGTTTGGCCCCTGGCAGGTTTTCTTCACAGCTAATGAACCTGTTTTTGAAAACAGAGAAATGCTGAGACAGAAAAAAATGTTTGATAAAAACATATTTTTACAATCATCATAAGACTGCTTCTTTAGACTGACAGTAAATCAACCTCACTCTGTTTTGACTGATCCACTAAATGATCTTTAGATAACTACAAATTTGAGAATATTTGATAATTCAATAAATGCTGTTAATAATAGGAATGTTACTCCTTAATCGGCACATTGATCATGGTAAATCATTTCTTTTTTTAAAATAAATATCAAATTACATTTGGAGAACTGTAATGACAAAAATAAGGGATTCATGTAAACATACATACCTGCATTTGCCTCGCTGCCGCACACAAGAAAAAGCAGAGATGCCAAGATGAGGACAAACATCCTTTTTTATTTGAGTCAATCTCTACGTCTGCACAAGAAATTATCCTTAAAAGGTAAAAACATTTGAGATATGAAGGTGTTTAAAAGTTAATAAAACACTTCCTTGGTTCACATTTATTTAAATAGAGAACATTTAATGATCAAAACAGAAAGTCACTCAGTCTAAATGTGTCTTTAAAGGCCTGTAATTCTTTTATCAGTTTTGTTGTGCAACATGTTTTGATACTCATTCTTCAAAACTACAAACTAATTACAATAATTTTGATGAATAAATAAACAAAATCTTTATTTTGTCAGCATCTTCCTTTCAAGAAGGGATCTGGTTCATTAAAAAAAAGAACATAAATGTGTTATTGTAAAAGATTTACCTCTTCTTGTTTTGTTCGCTCCCGTCCTAAATGATCTCTGCGAAATGTCTCCGCTTTGAAATTATTCTTCTGCTGCAAAATCTTGAGCAATCATGAGCTTCAACTTTGCCTTAAAAGGCCTCATTTTGCTCTCTTTGTTTCCTGCCTCTTCGCACTCTGAGGTGCTAGATTGCATCATTTTAGAGAAACAAACAGGTCACTGTGTTGTCTTTATTGTTTGGCAAACATCGCCGTACATTGAACTCTTAATTAATAACCAGTTTACCTTGCAGAGTGTACTCGAAGTGATAAAGATTTTAATGACAACTGATCACTCAGTGGTTTCATCCAAAGAAAGACAATTTTATCTTTTGAAGGAACAATTAAGAGGGAAGTAATTTGATCTTGTACAATAAGAGGAATAGGACTTAAGCTGAAAGAAGAAAGGAGGAAACATCTACAGTTCAATGTTTGTTAAGTTATGTAAGACTTGTATTAAGCTTGAAAGGTGCAAACTTCTCCTTTTTCTTTCTTAGCTGCAAACACACCAATACAAAAACATAATCAGACAACCAGCCATCTCATGAATGATGAACTTGTTAGCATGCAAACATCCTCGAGTGGACACAAATATCTGGACTGAATTTATGACTATAAAATCCAGAGGTTGACATCCAACTGAGGAGAAATTATGAGCAACGTTACAGAGGGACGTGTTCCTGTGCTTTCACAGCTGGTCCGTGAAATACAGAAGAAGAGAAAACAGACAAAACAACTTGGCAGCTGTGGGTGAAAGTGAGGTTTTCATTTTCACACAGTAAAGGCCTTTGCACACTGAGTCAGTTTTTTTCATCCAAAACTTGCGCATGTTAAAAAAAAAAATTCGATCCCAATTTTTGTCAATCATGCTTGCAGACTCAATCCAAAACTGTTGTCTATCATTATTTTTTTTGTAACAGGTTTGACTTTTTTTGCGTTTTTTTGCAACTGCCCAGCTCATTTCTTGGGTAGTTTGATTATTCAGAGACGCTGAAGGCTACTTGCAACATCACATTTTCCAACATATTTTCTCAACACATTTTGGGCGATGTTTAGATGATGAATGAAGACTTGTGTGCGCGACGGTGAGTTTGTGTGCCTGTGCATGTGCATGCCGCTGCTCAGGATCGATTTCTTGATGATTCTATTTTTGTCGATGTTTCAGTGAAGAGGACTTGTGTACATATGTGTGACGGTGTGCCTGTGCTTGTGCCTGTGTGTGTGTGTGTGTGTGTGAGCCCCTGCACGCATACCTCAAACATATTGACAGCTGCTGGCTAGGATCAATTGCTTAAACCCTGTTTGATGATTCCTTTTTTCTCGTTCTGTGAATTTTCTGCGATCCAAAAAAGGCATCCGAAAAAAACAGACTAGGTGTGTGAAGACCTTAACCAAAAACCAAAGCCACATACTTTTTCATCAAGTGTTCAACTTAACTTCACCTGAGCTCTCAGAGCAGAGAGGACAGAGGTGGAGCACCTTTGACCTCCTCAATGCTACAAACCATTAGCTTGTTCATTAAAGTGGGTCAACTTATTTTAAAGTTTACTGAAAACTGAACATGACATAATAAAACACTGAAATACAGAAATCGTCTCTGATTACCAGATTTTCCAGAGTCACATAGAGAAATCTGGACAGCATCACACAACAACAGGAGTCTCTCAGTTCCTTTAGCTCCTCCAGGTGAAATATGTCCGTTCACCATCTCATCTGTCCATAACAGTGGAGTATATTGCTACATCCTCTCCTTCCTCCTCTTCTGGGACATCATCTTTTGTCTCCTCATCCTCCTTTATCGTCACCTCCTCTTCTTTATCCTCCAACAGTTCACCTTTTGTCTCATTGTGGTTTTCACTTTGCTCTTTCACTTCTATCTTAATTTCAGCATACTCTGTCTCTGTCGTCTCTTGCTTCTTTACCGTCCTCTTTTTTAGCGCTGAGAAATCAATGCTGGCGTACTGAACGTCGTTTGGTCCACCATCCAGATCCTGGGCTGGTTTCTCCTCTGCCGCTGCCTCTCCTCCTTCTGTCACCTCTTGGTCGTAGGTGTGATCATCTTCAGCAGCTTGACCAGCATCTATCTGTCAGGTGAGGAAAAAAAAAACAATTTTTACTAGGGCTGTGACTTTAACACGTTAATTAGATTAATTAATTACAACGCACATTAACTCGTTATAAAAATCAACGCAAGATTAACTAATTGGCTGCCAGTCATTTTCAGAGCATCTTGAATGATCTTTTAAGACCCAAATAATAATTTTCTTTTCATGCCTTTTTCGTGTAGTCATTCGATTTGTCATGAACTATTATTTGTAATGCCCTAGAATTTAAATTCTTTATGTGGAGACTTTAAGCAGATATAAGATTAAAATGTGATTAACAAGATCAATTTATTATAAATCCTGTAATTATTTAGATTATTTGTTTAATCTCCTGACAGCACCATTTACCACCTAACGGCTATTGAATGTACTTGAAAGTAGTGTCCACAGAAAAACATCTTCTGAACAAAATAAACAGGATTTTTTTGTTTAAACTTGTGTATGAGAATATTCAATGATTTAGTCTTCTGCCAAAATCTGTTTGAATTGAAAAGTGTTGCTTTTGATGTTGAATATTGATGTGATTAATTACGATTAATTAATTACAAATGGCATAATTAATTTGATTAATATTTTTAATCAAGTCCCACCACTTGTTTATTTATGATCAAATGTGCCAACTGTTCCAAATTTTGAGTTTTAGTTACCAGTGGATCCTCTTGGCTGGTCACCAACTCTAAAGTCTTTTCCAGATTTTCGGAGTCCCCTTGTTTTTTTCTAAAAAGAATAGAAAGTTTCAATGCATACATATGACTCTTTCAAACAAACATGTACCATTATTTACAGTTGGTAACATACCTCTTGCATTTTTTTCCCAGGAAACAAAGGACAGCTGACAGAAGTAAGCCAAGAAAGAAGGCGATGATGACTTCCAGCCATGACACATTTTTTAACCGATCTGCTTAAAGAGAGGATGTTGATCTGAACATGAAGCTTGCATCACATGAACGTCCACATACAAAGGTCTCAGTAGATTTTATTTTTAGCAGAAGCTGTGCAATCACAACATGTACCTCCTTTTTGTGACATGTTGCTGTGGATGCTGAGGCTTTCTGTGACTTCTCCATTTTCATTGCTGCTCACACACTCAGCAGAGGTGTTGCTGTGCTCTTTCACAGTCAGAGTGATGGTGCTGTTGACCGTATGGTTTGTCACCGTAGTAATGACAGAGTACTGAGTGTGGCCATTCAGCAGCGGCCATTTGATGGTTGGTAAAGGAAAACCCTCACTGAGACACACACAAGTCAAGACCTGTGACTGAATCTCACATCCAGAGTTTTTAAAGATGCTCGGAAACCCTGTGAACACACAAGTAGAATCACAGCATCACTAAACCACTGTTGGTGGAGTCAGTCATGAACATAAAGAGACAAGTTCAGTCTACTTACAAGTCACAGAGACGTCAGCGTACACAGCCACAGTGGAGTTCAGGTATTTTGCTATACAGATGTACCTTCCAGAGTTTTCTGTTGTCATTTGTCTGATGATGAGCGTGGATGATCCAGTATCACTCTGCAACTCAGTGTCAGAACCAAGAAAAGTCCAAGTGATAAGAGACGGAGGGAAACTTTCCACACTGCAGGTCAGATTCAAAGTGTCTTCTTTAGCCAGAGATGTATTCCCAGTGATCACAGGTGTTTTCAGATCTGTGGAAAAAGTCATAAAGTTTTCATTTGAAAAAGTTTTTCATTAAAAAAAAAAATGATTTTACAGCAAGTCCACCAGTGCATCTGCTGGTCCCTGGGGAGTAATGTAAAACCTGCTAAACAGTATAAATACAGTTATAAGGTATGCATAGAAATAATATATGACTGAAGATGACTAAGCTGTGTTTTCAATGTAATACAGTTAAGTAAAATGTGCACAATGTTTAAATTAATTTAAATTTACTCACTGTAATATGAATGAGACAACACTCGGCCAACACAATCTTTTTACATTATCACCACTAGATGGCCCTGAAGATAAATTAATACTTTAAACACCTTTTAAGTGTTTTATGAACTCTACATCTGGTCTCAGAATTTAATACAGTTAGAATAATATTTTTAAAAAATGCGTGCAAATTCCAAGTACGCATGCTGAGATGCTTAATTTGGCCTTTCAAAACTTACATCTCACTTGAACTTCAACATCTCTCATCAGGGTGTGGTTCAGATGTTTGGCCGTGCAGACGTACAGTCCTGAATCCTTTGCAGTCACATTAGCGAGGGAGAACGTCACCTCTCCGATTCCTTGCTGCAGGTAGGTTTCAGTTTGGTTCTCCTGGATGGTTGAAGTTTCGTTATTCAGATCTGTTTCAGTTCCATTTTGTATGCTTTGATCAGAGAGTTTTGTCCATGTGAGGAGAAATGGAGGAAAACTCTCCACGCTGCAGGTCAGATTCAGAGTCTCACCTTCCGTCACAGGTGTATTCACAGAGACTTGAACTTCTTTAACATCTGTATGACACAAAGATATATACACTCTTAAATAGAATAAAAATGATAGTAAGAAAGCTGAAAATGTAGCTGAAATTTGTGCTACTCACAGTTAACATTGAGCATCACTGTCTCTTCTGTTATCATCCCGCCTGTGAAACTGACTCTACACGTAACATTATTCCCATGATGCTCAGCTGCGGGAGTAAAGGTCAAAGTTGAACTGTGTCTTTGTTCAAAAGCAGACAGGTTTTCTGTTTTAATTTTTCCTGTGATGATGGACTCATTCTGTCCTCCTTCTCTCCTCGTCCAGGTGAACTCAGGAGCAGATCCAGAGCAGAGACCAGGAGCAGTGCAGATCAGTGTGGTCTGCTGTCCCTCTGTCAGAGGAGGAACCATCAATGAGGGCTTCTGGGTCAGATCTGATAGGAGAGAGATGCACAACAAGGTGAGTTACCTGACACTATGACTACTTCAGTTTGGTTTAGACTACACTAAAATCTGAGGGAAGTAGTAATAGAAATAATGGATGCAGATATTGCATTTGCCACCAGAGGTCGATAAATATCAACAAATACCAGAAACTCCACCATAAATTACGTTTATGTTTGTGTGGCTCTTCATACCTTTAACAGAGACGGCTGTTTTTGCAGAATACTGGAATCTCTCTGGGTTCCAATAATCATTGAAACCATTAACTCTGAGCTGATAGTATCCAGAGTCTGAGGCTGTGAGGTCGTTGATGATGATGCTGCAGTTGTTCTGATTGATGTCAAGCTCCAGTTGTTTTACTCTACCTATGAATCCAGACTGAACTTTACTGCTGTCACTGCTAAATACTATATCAGACTCCTGGCATCTTTGTTGATATCGTCCACATTTGAACCAATCAACACTTTTGGGATAAAAATATGTACTAGTGGTGAAAGAGCACGGTATGACAACACAGAGTCCAGCTTCAGCTCTTATTATCCCATCACTCAGAGTGATACAGTAAGCACCTTGACAGGCTCTTCTTGTTTCCAAGGATGCACCTGATAATAGGAACAGTAGGACACAAAAAACAAGATATCAATACCAATTATTATTTTTTATTCGCATTTTTATTATTTTATTTTTAATAAAGTTTTTAACAATGATGTAAAGATGGTATCAATTAAGTTAAGTTTAGAAAATTTCTCTGTTGAAAAATGTCACAGAAGACTCATTGAAATAACTTTTCTACAATGTTACCATAAGCCAATAAGCTTATGGGCAGGTTAATTTGAGATGAAAAATGACAAAACATTTTTTATTTGAAAACTATTTCTAGCTTTTTAACACTTTTAACTGTGAGATAACAATGAATAAACATACCTGTGACTGTGCTGCCGTACTTCATGCAGAAAAGCAGAGTTGCCCATATGAGAACAAACATCCTGAGTTGGTTGTTGAGACGGTCGGACTCCCCCGCTGTGGAGCAGATTTTTCACAGCACAGTAAACATGAAGGAGCTGGACAGAAGTGAAACACACAGTTAGTTTTTCACCCTCATCTGTCGACCCTGCTCTCCTCTCTCTACAAGTTTCTGATCCAAAATGACCCTGTTCACTTTTTTACTTCTTCCTTTTTTTGCAACAACAAGATTTAAGGAAGTTTCTTCAGACACCACTCTGCTTTATTTCTCCTTGTACATCTTGAATCTTTTTTACCAAATGCAATTTCAGGAAAACCCAGTGGGCGTAACAGAACTTACCATAAATTTCAGCTTTGACATTTTATATTCTGAAGACTGTTTTGACTGTTTTCAAACCTCTTTATGTTTTAAGAAATGCAAATGTAGAAATAAGTGTAATATCCCTCTTAAAGCACTAAGCATCAGTCGTATGTCAGCACCTCATACAAATGATATTTTGTTGGAGTTATTCCTAAAAGGATTGACTCTACCCAACTTTTAAAACTGTGAAAGTTATTAATGAATGAAAAAAAAACATTGTACCTGAAAAATGATCTGAAAGAGTCTGATATTTGTTGTGACAGTTGCTTGTATTGGTTATTGTGTGGTGAGTGAAATCCATTTTAAACCAAATGAATCAAACGGAGAGTAATGTTACACAATGCTTCCTCATTACCAGAAAAGCAGCTTCTTATGCAGCACTTCTGCATCTCTCTTTTTATGGCTTGAATTAGTGCAATATGTATGTTCTAAGCATGTTAGTGTGGCTCAAATAGTCCTCCTGATACACCATGTGTAAATACTCTATGCTCTCAAGACAGATATATAGAATACAGGTTAAGCATGCGTCTGTTGGTGATATCACTTGTGGTTATCATCTTGATCTACACTTTTCTTTGTGAACATGAAAGAAACTTAAAAGCTTTAATCATCAAGGATCTTGAATGTATTTTTATCCAATGGTGCGACTGGGACTGCGAAAAGTAGATTCAACAAAAACTAGCTACATCACCCTGATGAATTTATTTACCCTCTGTGAAATCTATGACCCCACTTACTCCACATCCAACTGAAGCAGTTCTGTTTTCTTTGCCGATAAAATAGCTGAACCATAAAAAAGTTTACTCCATTCTACATGATCCAGGAGGCAGAGAGTCTCGTGGACTGTCCTTTTCGGTCCAGCACAACTGAATACAAGCCCATACATTAGTTTTTTAAAGAAAACAAACAGTTTATAAATTTGCACTCTGAGATGACGGTGACAGTTTTGCTGTTTCTCAACAGAAAGGAGATTTCATTGATGTGTTTTTTTAGGTCATTCATACTTTTAATTGGCATATTTTCTCTTACCTACTGATGGACTGTTAGGACACACATGATTACCTTTATGAGCTAAAGTTTTCAGAATGAACCCTCTAGCACATCATAGTCACTGCAGTGGATAGTTCTTTAAAAATCATCTTCTCCCAAATGCAGTGGATCTGTATATCAGCCTGTGTCAGGATTTTCTTCCTTAAGTATTTTATTCCATTTTATCTTTATTCCAGAGAAGGAAGCCTCTATTTTCAGTGGGTAGCAGGACAGATTTAAGTTACCTGATGGCTCAGGTGTTTGAACAGCGAGCTTATGCCCTTGAACTGAGAAGTTTGCTACTTATCTTGTGGGGAAATTGGCAGCATCGGTACTTCTGGATCTTTGGAAATCAGCAGTTTACAAACAGCTGCAGTCTGTGGGTCTCACCAACCAGAGTCCACTTCCACTTCCAGAGAGTCCAGTTTTTTTTTTTTACTTTTCTAAATATCAGTTATTAAAATGGATGAGCAGAAAAGACTGAACTGTGAACTGAAGAAAGTCTGAACAAATCTGGTTTCTATTCCACGGTGACATGGTATATGAAGTTTACCCTAAAATGTAGATAGCAAACTCTACAAACATCACTCTGTTTAGTTGGTAATCTTGCCATTGAGTGCTTAAATAATGTAAAACTGATAATGGAAACATGTCGGAATTGACTATTGGCTATATTAGTGAGTGACAGATGCATCATAAATTTGATCAGCTGATCAGTGTTCTGCTGACAGAGGAACATGACTGTTTTTCTTCTGCAAAAAGTGCAAATAAGGAACATGCAAAGCTAAAAGCACCGAAAAATCCATCTTAAAACCATCCTAAATATGTTAAAAATTCAGATGACCATGTTTATAATTCTATATTTAAGTATTGAATTGCTTTTGTTTTTATTTTATTTTTTTTATGAAATGCAAAGACACAAAAACAATGTAATACCAACAGTAAACACCAGCTATTGGCTGACCTGCTCTCTAGTTATCAGCAACTGTCAGGATTACATCACTGCACACTTGAAGTTTCATTGTAGCAACAATGGAAGCTCCACAGTTCTCGTCACAGATGTGAAAACAGGATGTTGCACGTTTGGTTATTCCATAGTTGCTTTGTATTTTCTCTGCTCCTGCTGCTGCTTTGTGAACACCTGATTGAATTCTTAAAATGTTCATACACTTTTAGTGAATAGAATCTGCAGTGAAAGATAGAGAAATGAGATGGAGCTGCCTTAAAACTGATAGTCATTTAACCTTGTTCCACCACAGTAAACAGTACTATTACAAAATATGAAGGTCATTTTTCCAGAGGTGTACCTTAGAAAAATAATATTTAGTTAATGTAATTTTAAATTTATCATGAACTAGCACAATATTCTCCAATTTGCTTTTTGGGTATGTTCACTATCATATGAGCTTAGCATTCTTATTTGTTATATTAAGCCAAGAAAACCAAAACAAATTCACCAATAGAAATGTACTTTATTGTTAGAACAATAAATAAAAATGAGTTTTTTCCAACACTTATCGCTTACCAAAATGAATTCTCATAAACTATTTTAAAAATTATCATTGATTTCACTCCCTCTGTCTCTCCACTCAAAGGAAGCTGACTGTGGTTAGTTCAGAGGTTGGCGGATAACATCGTACTCAGGAGATTGTTCTGTTTTCTGCAGCGACATGTAAGTCCTGTCCTCCTGGTTTGTGTCCACTGTTTTTCTTTTATTCCAATGGAGAGAAGAAAAAAGTGATGCGATTAATTGTTTATAGGTACCAACTGAAGTGACTGAGGGTGAGGTGACATACCTGAGGAACACCACGCTGATTAGGATGACATTCAAAATGAGGGACAGAGCAGCGACGGTCCAGGGAAGCAGAGCCTTTTTCCCGAGACGATCTGTTGAAAATGAGACAATGTTTAAAAATTACGCGTGTGATTATTATTACTCAGTATCTTGCGTGTTAGCTGAGAAGTGCTACATATTATTACTGGATGCTATAAATCAGAAGAAAAAAAAAAAAGATTAAAAAAATGTTCAAACAATAGAGAGGCTCATTTTGTCTAAGTTTGTATTTTTTCAAGCCACTAAAATTTATATCTAATATTTTCTGCAGAGTTTAAGCATCACTAAGCTGCTGCTCCTTCTTAAGCAACCCCCTATTTAAAGTGTTCATGACAAAATTTGTGCACTTAACAGTTTTATAAATAAATGTAATTCATACTCTGAACACTGAGTGGAGCCTTTGTCCTCATCCTATTCCATACATAAACTCACTGCTTTGGGTTATTTCAGGATGGTGTGTGAACAGGATTGGATCTGTGAATCCCCCCCTGTTGATACACATTGATTTTGTTGCTTCACTCTGAAATGCATGTCCAAAATAAGTTCTTCATTCACCTCTCAGCAGCCTCTAAGACAATAGAGATTTGTTTTTAAACTGGCCACCACAGGTCAGTCCTGAGAAACTGTAACGCTTTGACAAATGAGTCTGCTGACATGTCAAAAAGTGATTTCTCAGACTATTTAATTATTCAGCCCAAAAAAAGCACTGCCCCTCCAGCAGACCTTTCTGCAAGAACATGAAACTCAAAAGGTATTAGATCCTGGTCTCTGTAGTAGAAAAAAAAAGTTTTCAAAAAATGTCTTGAAAAGGGAAGAAAACTGTGGTCCTGCAACTGAAAAGAGTTATGGTCTTGAAAACCCTGAACTCAGTGAAGAGTTCCTGCAGTGGTCTGAAGATAACTGACAGACATGCTTTGGATCATTTATTGTATTTGGGTTGCAAGGCGCCGCCCTGTTGGCTATGGCTGCCTTTTGCAGCAGCTCTCTCTTCTTTGTCAGATTCTTGTAATTTTTTTCGTCTCTTTTTCGTAATCTTTGTATTTGGGATGGATCATTACTTTGTATGGCTCATTTGTTGGTCATGGACAACAAACTTTTTGTGGCTTCAGTGATATTTTTACTACTTCTTCTCCTGTGTTTGTCTGGAGATCCTACGTGTAACCATGGCTGCATTGTTTACATGTGAACTCAGCTGTTAGCAGCCTGTAGCATGTCAATGCTAACTGGTGTAAGGCCTGGTGTCTTCCCACAAGATGAGGAGAAGGAGGTGAGGACGACGTGCTGGTTCTCAGGTGTGAGCTAAGAAATGATGACATGGACCTGTCCTTCCATCCATCATTATTGGGAACAAAAAATCTATCTCCATTAAGATGGATGAGCTAGCCATGCTAATCCAGCAACAGAGGGAATACCAGAGGGCAGAGTAGCATCATGCTATTCACAGACATGGCTAAGGGATCTAACATCAGACACCAACCTCATGTTGGAAGAGCTTCACCTGCTGTGAGCAGACAGAATATAGGAGACAGAGACTGAACAGAGTGCTGAAGAAGCTCAGTCCTGGACCCTGTGGAGGTGGAGGCTGGCTGAACTGGACAATGACGGACAAGCTGTCATCTGTTTTCTTATGGACCTTTTTGCACTTTCTATACACTTTCTTACTTTTGTTTTCTTGATTGCTGCTGTGGCTTTAATTTCGTTGTTCGTTTCATTGTACTTGTTACAATGACAATAAAGTTCTATTCTATTCTATTCTATTCTCATTCCTGTTACTTTAAAAAAGCCAGAGAGTTTACAAAGACTGCATGGTCCAAATAAATCTGCTTTCACAACCAAAATGCATCTTGAAATGGAAATGATAAAGATGATGATCCATTCTTGCTGCTGTTACTGATTCGTTGTGCTTACTCACCCTCTGCATACTCTATAACAAACATGGTGAGGCTCTGTTTCACTTCTCCAGCTGAATTGATGCTGACACACTCAACTGCTTTGTCGCTGTAGTCATTTAAAGTCAGTGTGAGGGTGCTTTTGACCGTGTGGTTTGCCAGGGAAGTGGTGATGAAAGGTTTAGTGTGGTTCGTCGAAAGTGACCATTTGATAGTGGGTGACGGGAACCCATCACTGATGCACTCACAGGTCAGGACATCAGAATGAACTCTACATTTTGAGCTCGGAAGAAGTTTTGGATGTGCTGGGGAAACACAAGCAGAATAATAATACGATCACTTTAATAACATAACAAGAATTAAGCGCCTACATGTGGGGCGTATACTCACTGTGTACTTTCAGAGTCACTGTCTCTTCTGTGGAAATGTTATTAAAGCTGGCCCTGCAGGTGACATCAGTGTCGTGGTGTTGGGTGAATGATGGATTAAACGTTAAAGTTGAGGTGTGTCTTTGTGATACAGGGCTCAAAACTTGTGTCATGTAATCAGTGATGTTCCCGCTGATATAAATATCACTCCCTCCTCTTTTTCCTCCCCATGTCCAGGTGATCTCAGGAGCAGATCCAGAGCAAAGACCAGGAGCAGTGCAGCTCAGTGTGGTCTGCTGTCCCTCTGTCAGAGGAGGAATCATCACTGTGGGCTTTTGGGTCAGATCTGATGGGACAGAAATACGCAATTAGGTGAGCAGTCTTGAGTTTAATATGTTTTGGTTCAACTAAAAGAAGATGATTTGTTTGAACATCTCAAACTCTAATAGGCGCGTGGCATTTGTAACCAAACAGTCTGAGGTTTTGTTAAGCCTACTTAATAGAGGGTTGGCACGTGATGTCACAGCAAGTGGAAGTCACTGCGGTTACACAAATCCCGCCACACTTCAGCAACGACATAATAGACGTATGTAGCATAGAATGAAGAAGTCTGTGGCAGAGACTCAGGAGTGGGGATGAACTACATGAACTCTGGGCACTCGTGGCACAGCGTAAGCTTTTGACCTTAATGGTATTTCCCCCCCCCCCCCCCCCCCCCCGTAAGTTACTTTTACTTTTAAGCCGCATTTCCACCAAGCAGTCCGCTTCGGTTCGTCTCGGTATGGCGCGCATTTTACGGTGTTTCCACTGACTTATCCCGGGACTGATCGCCAAATAACCGAGACAAGCTGTCCCACTTTTTGGGACAACAACAACAACAACACTGCAGACCGTTGATTGGTCGGAAGAATCGTCACTTACTGTGCGACAGAGGCTGCATTTCTCCTGGCGGCACACAGACTTCTCTGAAACAAAAACTTGATTGCACTTTGTATCAAAAAGCCACATGTCAATCACAGAGAGGACAAAATGCTGCATGTCTTCCATCTTTGCTCTTTGTTTACTGTGTCGCATTTTTCTCCTTCGTTGGATTTATTAGTGGGGTAAACTGCGTCTCACTGCCACGGCGTCACGCTATTTTTTAACAGCTGCGGCCTTCGGCATCCGGCTTACACGCTGCCTACCACAAGAGGGCACAGTTTTGCTGTGGAAACGCAAACGGGATCAGGCTTAACTGTACCAAACCGTGCCAAACCGTACTGAACTGAACCGGACTGCTTGGTGGAAACACAGCTTCATACTTTAAGAAGTTTTGAAACCAGTACTTTTTCAGTTCTACTTAAGTAAAAAGCTTGACTTTAATTTCTACAAAAGTCTTTTTAACCCTAGTATCTAAACTTGTACCTGAGTAATGAATGTGAATACTCTTGACACTGCTGCTGACACACATAACTTCATGCCACATTTGGACAAAAAGAGCACACACACAGTGTTGTTAGGGTGCATGACATGCACAACAAATTATATCACACTTCATGAGTTTGCTGACACTGTTCATACCTTCAACAGTGACAGTAGCTCTTGAGGAAAATGTGTATCCGTTATCTCTCCCCCTAAACATTTTAAAGCCATTGACTCTGAGTTGATAGGCTCCAGAGTCTGAGGCAGTGAGGTCGTTGATGATGATGCTGCAATTCCTCCAACCGATGTTCGGCTCCAGTAGTGACACCCGGTCTTTAAATCCAGTCAGGATATTTTCTCTGTTGCCGCCAAATATCACATCTGAAGCATCACATATTGGTTTCGTTGGGTCACATTTGAACCAAACAATACTTTGTGGTCTAAACTTCCCACTAATGGTGAAAGAGCACGGTATGACAACACAGAGTCCAGCTTCTGCTCGTATTTCTCCGTCACTCAGAGTGATACAAAACTGACCTTGACAGAATGTTGTTTTTCCCAAAGACGCACCTGTTCATGCACACAGTGAGAGAGAAAAAAACAGGATGTATTTCACATATTAAAATTCCCCAGTTCTCAATTACTAATAAAGAAAGGGTGCTACTTTTTACAGCTGATCCACTTAAAATGTCTCTTTTTACAGATGCTGTTAAAAAAAATACTAATTTAGTTTACCTATTATAAATGACAGGAACTAAAGATTGATTAAAATAAGAATATATCCCCTTTTGAGAAGTCCTAGTTTGATGTTTAAAGGAAAATTCTTTATCAAAAATATTCAGACTATGGCTAATTTAATTAAATAAGGATAAACACAACTTTAACACAGTTTAAGAATAAGAGAGAAGCGTACCTGTGTCAGCATTCCTGCCTCCAACAGAGAGCAACAGAGTCAACCCGGTGAAGACAAACATCCTGATTTCATGAGTTCAGGCCCAGTCTTTGTTCAAGAAACTTTTTTACAGTCACAGACATGAACACACAAAAATAAAGAAGATTAGCTGATGAAACTGCTGGAGAACTGTCTCTAAATCTGTGGTGAAAGCAGCAGGACCAGCTGTGTTACCACAGACAAACAATCTTTAAAACACCCTCCAACAACCCCTCTAGAAAGTCTTAAAACACTGATGATTATTTATGTTGAATGATATAGCTCAGGAAATGGTTAACTCCTCACATTTTTATATAAAATGTAAAGTTGCTTTAGTACCTCTTTCTGCCTCGTCCTGTCTTTCTCTCCCTCTCTCTTTCTGAGCGACACTATTCCTGACGCTCTTACTTCTCCTTTTTCTGTTTGTGGTTAGTATTGTCTGATGAACAAAATCTCTTTGGTTATGAAAGTACAGGAATACAGCAGACGTGATGAACTGAAACGAAAACCTTGTCATCATGATTTAACAACAATCTAACACGGAGCTGTATTGATGAAGTATTGTGTGACTTTGTCGAAATGTTGTAACTTCATTTAGTTTGCACATTTATTTAATACTTTGTCCTGTCTTTTAAGGTCCTGTCAGGGATTTCCAGTTTGTGTTGATTTTGGTGCCCCCTGTGGCCTGTAAGTTGTGGGCGTTCTTTTCTTAAAGAGAGGGTATTCAGCTTTCCCATATTATAAACATGAAAATAAATGAAAGATGCTATCAGGAGGATCTGTTTTAATTGCACTCCCTCGCCACCTTGTTGCACGGAGTCTCTGCACACTGTCATTAATTACTTTTAGTGAGGCATGTGTTTGTTTTGGAATTAAATGGAGATCAGATCAAAACAAAGTTTCTAGGTTGAAGACGACTTTTTACTGGATACAACGCGCTGAGGTAACTTATTAGTACAGTTATATAGCGCTACGGTTTGAAACGTGACATCAAGCAAACGTTCTAGTAGCCAGCTATACCTTAGCAACATCATCAGCCCGGTGCTCTGACGTATCTGTAGGCGAATGTGACAAGAAGTAAACACTGTCAGTTTGTAAGTAGTTTAGTAGCCGTTTGTGTTTAGCAGAGCTGGCAGCTTGGCGCTCTAAGACATATCTGTAATGTGTAACGTTAGTAAATCCTAGTCAGCTTTGTCCTGCCAGTCATCTACCAAGCAGAGCTAACGTAACCTCACACTTCATTTTATTGATAGACTCTCAAGTTTGAACAGACCACTGCAGAATAACTGCTGACTGTGGGTTGGAATGAACATTATCACAAACAGTTTAGCCCCTGTGTTATGAAGTGATCAAGCCCAATTTAATCACATAGGTTGTGAGAAAAACACAGATATCTGTGTTTAATCTCTTCCCACTACTCAACTTCCTCAGCCAGCGCGTTGTTGTCATAGAGACCAAGAAATGCTGTAAGTCAATCCTGTCCTGTTCGACCCAACCTGGAAGCTAAGAAGTAGGAATTTAAAATAACCTGTAACCAGCAATATTGGTGCTCATAATCTCATTTTAAAGTGTGGATAACAGTCAGGCATATATCTATAAGGGAGACTTTTTCAAGATCAGTTAATAACTTCTCACAGCCCCTTTAACTTTGCTGGAATTTCCACAGCGTTCTCATATATTGTTAAAATCCTTGAATTGTAGAAATGATGATGTCATCAGATAAAGATCTCTTAACTGGTTTGTGATATGTTGGTGGGTGGGCCTGAAACACCAAAACCTGCCCCTGACAGGCCTCAAAAGGGCAAGCCAATCAGAGGGGAGAGGTTTTGTGGAGTGGGGAGCCTTAAAGAGACAGCAGCGAAAACGAATCATTTAAGACAGAGGCTGAAGTAAGAATTTCTAAACTCTACTGTGAGAAAAAAGTTTGTTATTTTAATTTTTGGCTCTAAATCATGTGAAGTTACCGAAGGGTACCAGAGGAACACTATAAAGCCTTAAAAAGAACACAGAGTGTGTTTACATGCAATCAGTAACCCTTTCATATTCAGATTACTAACAACAACCAGGTTGCACAAGGGCCATGTAAACACCAATAACTCCTTGTGAAAAAAACTGAAATATGCTCATATTCCATTTTTTAAGCCAAATTTTAGTCATCTATATACCTATATATTCACCTATATATATACCGATATTCCCATCAAAAGGAACTTTTAGCAAGACAAAGCGGAGATGACATGCATTGCCATGACGTTCTCCGTGCGTTGAGATGTCCATGTGTTGCTGCTTTGATCGGTGTACCATGTAAAAGGAATTACTTTGATTGCTTACATGAGCAATGCAGAAAACATAAATTTAGCAGGTTTAATACCAACAGTCTGTGGTACTGATGGGATTCAGATGATTAGCTACTATAGCTACTTATTGATTTATCACGTTGTAACTTGTTTCATAAACTAATGTTCATTCTATGACCATGCATGTCTTTGTCTTTGTTGATGACAAAATGTATCAAAAAAGCAACATAAGAATGACAAAGAAGTAAACAACTGAAAGTATAATACACAGTTAGCAGTGTGTGATTATAAATAATCATTTTCTACAGTGTGTTGTTGTTTTTTTATTTATGTTTTCATGAAACTGAAGACAGATGAATTTGCTTGAGGCATGAAAGACATGTTTAAAATAAAACAGCAAGCAAACAACATCATTGCAGAAATCCTAATTTCATTAAGTAACAGTGCTTATATTGCTGAGAGATTGCAAACCCTGATCTGAATTATTGTGTCAATCACATATGTAGAAAAAATTCTCTGTAACAATAATTATGATTACAACAAAGCATGGGACATACAGTTTGCTTTACAACACAAAATATTAAGCAAGACGTGTTTGATGTTTCTTCTAAAAAGAAAATTGAATATCAAAAAAAAAAAAAAACACCATGAGTGACTCGGTGCTTACAGAGAATTTAAGGAAGCTGGCCAATACATCTGTCATTAAGTCCAGAACAATGTCCTGATACAAGGTGAATGGCTGGTTGACACTGGCTGTGTTTACATGCACTGGAAAATGCTTTAACACCCAAAAATCATTTTTATTTATCATATACCAGAACAGATTTTAAAATCTAGACTGTTTTTCTAAAATAACATTAAATACAGTTCAGACCTTTTCATTTAATCTGAGTCAAGGTTGGCTCATTTGTTCACAATCCACATGTTTCACTTGAACGCTGAAGTCAGGACTTGAGGAAAAGACAAGGCAGTAAAAAAACGTTAAAATGTTTTAACCTTTGTTAAAAAAAATTGAGAATACAAAACATGCAACAACTGTTACAACTGTGACTGTTAGTGCTCACAAATGTGGCAATAATACTTTCACCCAGCTGCAATTGATAGAAAATACAAAAATGTAAGACATTTGTTATTCATCATCACCGACTCAAGCAAGCTTCTCTTGTTTTGTAAATAATTCACACTCTTATATCTACAGCACAGCCTCGCAGGCATGCTTTGATCATAATTATTCTCCACATCTTGTGTTTCTTATACCTGTGTCAAAGGTGAACTTAACAATTCATCACAATGGATCATACTTTTTTAGGTTTAAAGTACTGAAGCAGGAGCACTCCACATTTTTGCCATGTAGCAAACCACGTGCATACCATTCAAAGGTCTCATTACTCTTACTGATTAAAAAGTAAGTATACTTCTGTACTCTTCATTACCCTAATCTTAATTTTCTCAATCAACTTTTGATGTGTTTCGTATGTTTTGGCCTTATATTTAACCAAAAAACAATAAATAGATAATAATTATAAATAAAGATGCATTGCATTCATGACCTTATTCCATCTACCTGAATTACACAACTCACATACAGTCATCTTTAGAACATACATTTAAAGAGGTCATTACCTGTGTCACGAGTCATTTAAACCCTCAACCGCTAGATTCACTTCCCATTTCCTCATCATTACAACCCAGCTGTATCTGTTTAGGAGGAGCATATCAGTGCACAGGTGTGTATTTGATGTTTAAAACACTGTATTGAATAATTTTCACCAATCAATTGACTGGAAGGAAAGTGATGATAAACTGAACAGGAATAATCTGTCACTAAATTCATGGATTACATTGAAAGGTAAGGTGAAGAAGTGGGTTCTTGTCGGGCGACATGAACGGCATTAATTAGGCAACGCATCACAAACTGAGCAAGTTATACATGAGTTGATAAATTTGTTTCTTTATGGAGACAGGAATGAAAAGCTTGACGAAAGGGAGTGAGAAGGTTAGATTAAAAATTGTGAATGTTTGCCACTTGATTCCAGCTATGAGTTGCATTAGCGAGCTAGCTTTTTTCACGATTAGCTTAACCAGCCTTGTTTGTTTACAACAGTCCTACAAGAGTCACATCTTTGGGGACTCAGGAAGGCAGATAACTTATTTTTTGTGAATTCAGTGAGTGAACATAAATCATTTTGCCATTCAAACATGCACCAGTTAGGCAAGTAAATCATTTTTTTAGCATCTGGTGTGAACAAATCAGTCATTTGAAACTCCAGTTGTGAGGAGTCTGTAGTTAAAGTAACAGTGATTTCTCTTTGTGAGCCACAAGAACAAACCAGAACATCAGAAAGATGATTGGTTATTTCCGTAAAGGTAATTATATCTAAATCCACTGCAGTGTGGTAAATGTCACAAGAGGTGATCAGTAAACACTAAAACATCTTTGTTTTACTTTTACATGGGAAAGGTTCTCAAGACTGATACATTTGACTGTTAAAAGACAGCAGGATGAGAATCTGTCAGGAAAAATAAAAAATATCATACATGACAAAACCAGCATTGACTGGTTTGTCCACAGGGGGGCAGCAAAATCAACACAAATTGAAAGTTTCTCATAGAAGCTTCACAGCTGCAGTTTGTAAGTTTTTGAAGATTTAGAAGTGAGTGACTGGCACTTAGAAATGAAAATGGCAGAAAAAGCTCAAAGAATCACAGCAGTAAATGAGACTGTGGTGGCAGTAATGTTGCTGGCTTCAGTGTCACACAGTATGCAAATTAATAAATTATCTTTTCTCTCAGTTGACTTCATGAAAATATCTTGATAGGAATTCAGTTTTCACTTGTAGTTGCTTGTCCTCAGGAGCTGCAATATGTTATTTATGTTTTATGACGAAGGTTTAAGGTAAATTCCACTGGTCAGGTGTTGTACTTTGTAGGATTTAGTAACATTCATGCTGTTAAACTTCCTCATATATTGGGACTTGGACAAAATTTAGGAAGGACAGCTAAATAAAAAAGTGAAATACAGGATCCAGTTGAAACTTGACCCTAATAATGGAGTAAAAGTCAGGACATTTCAGGACCCGTTTCTGTGGCTCTTACCATTTTACAATACTCACCTAATAAAATAATGGCAGGATTCAAAATTTGAGCGTTGTGTTAGTTCAGGCAGGCCACAGAGTCAAGAACATAAGCTGCTCTTTAACCAGCCCCTTTAAGCTGACTGTCTAGCTTATTACATCTAGGCGTCCTCTTGGCAAATTATCACAGATGCTCTTATCTGTAACCCTGGCAATCTTTGCTGCTGCTCTCCCTGCCTTGGCTTTTTATGCATTCACATGAAGGAGATGTGCTCTCCCTACCTCAGGCTTGGTATTCCAAGTAGGCACTAGAAAAGGGCAGAGAGCTCCCAGAACAGAGCTTTACTGCCAAACAGGATTTATGGCAAAAAAATAATTCATCATTTTGATAAGAGTCGTCCTGACTGAGTTAGATTTATTGGAAAAAGGTGAAGTAAGACAGCTGTTGTTCTACTTCCTGCATGTAAACATAGCACTTGTAGTGTACACCAATAAAATGTTGTTACTGTTCCCTCAGCTTATATTAAGACAGTGTTCAGTCAAAAATATCTGGAAGATGTTTGACAGGATTTTGTTTATTTCTCCCACTGGCTTCTATCCAAAAACGTCCTCCTTACATTGATGCCTGCTGTCAAAACAGTCATGCAGAGTATTAACTGTACATACCGTAAACCCTCCCTCCATCAATATACATCTTTTTAATATATATTATTGATAACATCATTACAAAGTTAGAATATTAGTGGTTTTGATATAACATCTCAGGTTCATTTAATGTCTTCGAGTAGCACAAACATCTGGCTAGTCAGCATCCCTTTTTCTCATTCAAACATCTAATGCAATCCTGTGAGAAAATCACATCAAGTGAAGTGCTGCTCGAGCTTCCCAAAGACCCCAGTGATCAGTGTCCTATGAATCCTTCAGCACGATTTGAACACACACACATACACACACACATATTGTCTAAAAGAGATAACACCTCGGCCACTCGCTCCCAGTTGTGTCGTTTATGTCTGCTTTTTGCAGATCATTCAAAGAGCTAGGACCCAAACTCGAAAGAAAACACGACAGACATGTTGGCCACAGTGCAGAAAATTCCCTCCAAAAAATCTCAACACATTCTGCAGCTGAGTGGAAAAGGCTGGAAAGATGCCGTGACATTTTCGAGAACTGGACTGTGTACAATATGAGCTTACAAAACCTCTTCAACTTTTATAAAAGTGATGTTTACTTGTTCCATTTATCACGAGAGGCTGCCGAGTCACAGCGCACATGAAGCTCAATTATGTGGAAACAAGACGCTGAGATGCTTTCCATCCCTTCCCCTCTGTTGGCTAACTCCTCAGGGTGTGATCAACCAAAAGAAAGAGAGGAGAGGTTTTCTCTCAGCAGAAAGACAAACATAAATATAAGAAAACAGAAAGCGCAGTTACTCCTTGCCCTGATGCTTCGACTGGCAGCAGACACAGAGACAGTTAGAAGAGACAGATGAAGAGCAAACTTGTCAGGCAGATATGAGTGCTCAGATGTTTGAGAAATACATCGACAGCCAAAATGAAAAACATGGACAGAGAAACAAAAACATGGCCACTGGTTAACATTACATCTTTAAGAGCCCATGAGCGACGACTCAGGCTAAAAGTTGAAATCATTTTAACATTGTCCAGTGGGCCATGCTCCGGCCCCAAAAAAAGTACCAGTTTTTCAAAACGATGGCGTGTGGGGCGTCCCATGGAGGAGGGGCAGCTTGAGGGGGGAGTGGTGCATTATATGTGACAAATCTGAAGAGATGAGAAACAAGGAGTCATCATATGCAGGGGGTGGTGGGTTGTTAAACAGTTTATGGGGCAGAGGATGTGTTGGGGCTGCCGCTGCGTCTCGCATAGCCGAGGGATCAGGGAAGGATTGCGATTCATTTGGCTTTGATTTCCGTGTAGTTGCTGCCATCATCCCCCCTCCCTGAGGCCCCCTCCCTGGGCCTGGCCCCGATAAACTCCAAAGCAGCATAATTCAGCTCTTGCCTCTCCAGTCCTGCCATAGAGCCCACAGGTTGGTAATCCCCGTCTTCTCCCTGTGAACAGAAGGACCAGTCAGTGACACACATCCGGGGTCAGGTGCCGGTGACACCTCAGATGACGGCAGGGCGACAGACACCGAAAAGAAAGAAGTTAGTGGTTACTGGTCGACAACTGACAAGGAGATTGAGATGTTTGATGTTAGTCTGGCTGTTTGTGTTAGTAATGAGGCAGCCATGCAGAGGGCAGGTTCGGAAACAAACAGCGGTGTACGGAACACAGAAGCTGATATGCGAGGAGATGCATCCGTCATTGAGCTTGTGTTTTTTATGGGGATTTGATTTTGAACCTTACCGTAGTCTCCTCTAGAATGGAGTTAAACTTTGAGCCCAACAGCTCTGTCTTAAGCTGTGCAAGAGTTAGGGGAGAGAAAAACAGACAGAAAAACGCAGAGAAGCGATGAAAGCAAGAGAAAACAGTGTTTGGAAAGGTCATGAATGGAGCTACTGGACTGCTAGTGGGAGAGATTTTTTTTTACTACCTCATTTTAAGAGGTCAAAATGGGGTCTGATAGTGTACAACTTGTTGCATTACACAAAACGCCCAAAACTCTGAGAATGGTCATCCAAGCCAATCTCCACCATGATCATAATTATTGACATCGGCATGTCTCACCACTTTCTTCCTCAGATTTTGTTTGTCCTTCTTGACTGCGCTGTAGTACAAAGCTGGGTTCTCCAGGACCACGTCCTGCCTAGGGTTGCCATTCTCTCTGGGGGACGGAGTCACATAATCAGACTCGGCCGTGACTGCCACTAACGCAGGGTGACACGCCAAGCCTGGGCATCCATTTTAAAACAACAAGCTCTGTAAGGTTATGCTGGAGGCCAACTATGGCTGTGAGTGACGTGGTTATTTTATGGGTTTAGTTGCTGAGCTTACACCCACTTCAGGGGTGATTTGCCAGAAAAGCTTGCGAATTTTGGGGTCCAAATATGCCTCAAGGCGTAAATAAAGCACCTTGGTTAAGGGGCTACCTGGGTTGTATTTAGCGTAGCAGGTCAAGGATACAGGATACAGAAGCAGTGTCAGAGCAGGGAATTGTGCCTGCAAAATATAAGGTTAGTCTAGCTCGCTAACCCACTCCACCCAGAAGCCAATGTGGATCGCCAAGGAGTTCAACGGGGACTTGTCTTGGCAAATAAACTGAAATTGCTCTGGAGAAATGATTCTCACGCCACATCGATCCCACATTCACTCCTTTAAAATGTGCAACAAAGTGTTTTAGAATGGATGACAAGGCTTAAGTGTTTCCTTGGACATCAGAAAATGCTTAGTGAGGAAAAATGACTACTTCTGCCTTGCATCGGCCTCTCCATTAGTATGTCGTTTTATACTCACTTTTTGTTGTTGTGGCCAACGTATCTCACTGCTGCAATGATGAAGGCTATAACTGCCACTCCTCCAATGGTGCCGACTATAACTGCCATCATATATTTTTCTGTAAACAAAAGTAATCAAAGTTTTAAACATGCATTAAATTCAGTGAAGGAATTTGTGGATTAACACAGCTTCAGTAAGCAGCTATCTCCCAATCCTGATCCATACATCCTGATTTGCAAGTCTACATTCAAACCTGGTCCTTCTCTAAAACCGTTCTACAGTCTTCCTGGTTGAATCAGAGACTAGACTAGACCAGGCATCAAATCAGCATTGAATGTTGTAATTAAAGGCCCAATTATCTGGAGTCTGTTGTGTTTTCCTGGAAAATGACTCGGTTTCCCATGAGCACCATCACCCACTCTCTTTCCAAGACTTGCGTCTGTTTTGGAAGCAATTTCGTGCAGAGCGAATCATCTTTGTTTTGTTCAAGACAACTTTCCCCATGATGCAAAGCGTCAAGGTAATGTATATATTTGTATTTACGTAGCACAATTGTCTGAAATGTGACAACAAGCAAATTTTGTAAACTCAGTTTTTAGTTTAGTGTCCAGAAGGCGGGTAGACTATCAGTTTAGTGTTACTCACAGCCACAGACTCAAGAAGAAGATTGAACAGATCACTGCAGCTTAACCCGTGTTGTAGCCCATGCTCTATCACTCTGCTGTTTGGGCAGTCTAACTACAGTGTCCACTACTACTACAACACATATCTAAGAAGTTATTTTCTACAGAAAACGGTCAGATCTCACAGCTATACTTCACAAGCTGGTGTTGTGTCATCAAAAAAGACATTCAGTCAACGTGTCGAATATGATTTCCTGTTCCTCATTTGTAATAGTGGATTAAGACCAGACACACATAAAATTGAGACTATTTCAGGACTTCACCCAGAGCATGAACTTTCTCTTATTTTATCTTTCTCTACTCACTCTCCTGCTGTAGCTCCAGAAGTACGCTCTCTCTCCCGTACACGTTTGAGATGCTGCAGTGAACGTTGACAGCAGGGCCACCGTTGTCCACCCATTCGCCTTTCTCTCGTAGCTTGATCATACCCGTGGAGGTGTGTCCGTCTGTGTGTGTGTAGAAGTTGTACCGGCCGTCTGTTTCATTGATTGTAACGTTCAGGTCGGGCAGGTAGAACTCAATGGTGGGTTCGGGGTTTCCTGTGGCCATGCAGACACACTGTACACCCTCCCTGACCACTGTGCATTTTGACTCCTCCAAGAGAACCGGGGCATCTATTGAACATGGTAACAAAGTAGAAAGTTGCAGTGAGTGTGTTGAAAAAACATTTGCAAGATCTCACCGTACTATTTTATTTTGGCCACTTCCTCCTTTTCTTGTATTTCACTCTGAACCTTTTGACAGTGCAGGACAGAGAAGCACTCACATTCAACAGTGATGTTGAGGGAGCTGCTGGCTCTTCCGTGCTCATTCTCAGCCAGGCAGCGGTACTGTCCGTCTCCCTGGGGTGTGATCTCAACGATGTCCAGCACTGACAGCTCGTCAGCTGTGATAGTGCCCACCAGCTCCCCATCTTTCAGCCAGGTGAGGGTTGGTGCTGGGCTGCCCTGGGTGCTACAGTGAAGGGCGAGTGTGGTTCCTTCTTGTACCGTGATGGAGTCATTAACCTGGGGCTCTCGAGGAGGGTCTGCAACAAAATGAAGGGGTTTAATTTTCAGATGTTTTCATCATTCAAATGTTAAGATCAGATTTATTTTTTGGTGACTCAGGCAGCAGGACTAAGTAATGGTTATAGTTAAAAAATAGGTGTCTTAAGGCCTGTTCCCCTATAAATGCTTAAATGTATGGTACATCCAGCAGCTGTCCATCTCTTTAACCGTAAACCCTCCAGATTAGGAATATAATGAGCAGTCTACGTCTTTCTTGTCCCAGTAAATTAATTGTATCATCAGATTCCATTCTCAGAAACTCACACTTGACAGACAGGTACAGTGAGGTGTTCATGATGCCGTAGCCATTGTCCCCAACACAGGTGTAGATTCCTTCCTGCACAGGCGTCACATCATCCAGGGAGAGGGAGATGTTAGATGCCGTGTCCCACAGAAGCTCCTGGTCTCCAAACATCCAGGAGATCCTGGGAGGAGGGTTACTGTCGACTTCACAGTGCAACATCACAGAGCTTCCCTCCATCACCTCTGAGGACACGTTCACCCACACTGACCGAGGAGCATCTAAGAGAGGGAGGAAGACAGAGGAGAACTTAACGTAACAGGACTCAAAGATAGAAACTACTCTCAGTGATTAGATTCTTCTTTGTTTTGGTGCAAAGCCCATCCCAGACTCTGTAGTTTGTTGGTAACTACGGGCGTAACTTTCGACAGGTTTTGATGTAAACATTAACAGAATATCCATCACTGTCGAACAGATTTAACTGTTAACAGCAAGATCTTTGTTGATGGGCTAACGGTTAATGGAGTTTTTGATAACGTCATATCATATTGTGTCGTGGCATGTCTCCCATTAGCATGGCTATAAACTAAGTTCATTACCTTTTATTTTGAACTTACACTTGATGTCGAGAGAGATGAGCCTCTCATAGACGAGTGTGGTGTTGGGGTAGTAAACCCTGCAGCCTAAGAGCTGCCCGTTGTGCATGGGTCTTGGTGTGAAGGTGAGAGTGCTTGAGAGCACAGCTGTGTTGCCCTCCTCCAAGTAGTCAGAGCTGAACTCTGGGTCAGGAAGGTAGTCAGTGTACATCCACTGGATCTCAGGAGTCAAGTCAGGGCAGTTATCAGGAGCATAGCATGTCAGTTCCAGATTCTCGTCACTGACAATCTCCTCTGGGACGTCGATGTTTGGTTGATCTGGTGGAGGGAAACAAAGGGTTGAGATTAATAACAGGGGATTTTAAAATAATAATAGCTTGATTTTAGATCCCAACCAACACCACGAAGACATGCTTTCATATGAACTTTCACACTCCCATAGCAAACCATAGGGTCCTTTTTTACAACTGGAACTTTCCCTGGAACTACGGACTAGGGGCCTAAATTTTGTTCAAGGGTAATACATTAATTCCTGATTAGCCCTGCCTTGGGGTAGTACTTTCTATGTATCACACAGCTGAGATTGACTTGGTTTTAAAACTCCTGCTTTTATTTACCTCTGATTTGTATAATCTACCAGAGGCTTTGGCCCGTGGTAGAAATGCAGGCAACCAATGGGTTGCATCAACCATGTGGTTCTTGGGAATGTTTTAAAAAAAAAACTGGACCTTCTTGTTCAAAAGCACCCTCAGTGTGTATAGTAAAAAGAGTATCAAATTAAGTTGCACTCTCATGGGCTGCTTACCAAGAACTTTGAGCTCAGCAAAGTCTGGGAACGTGTACATGTTGGCTCCACCCAGATCCGCACGGAAGTAGTATCTTCCAGAGTGCTCTGTGCCAATGTTGTTGATGAGCAGAGTGCAGTTCCTCTGCGTCAGGTCACCCAGCAGCTTCGTGCGGCCCTTGTAGCTCTCGTGTACGACATCCGTACGTGATTTGAAGACAACGGGAGGGAAGAGTTGAGGGTATGGCTGGCCAAAGTACCAGATACCGTGAATGCCTCGGTATGGCCTTATCCCAGAGGGATACATGAAGGTGCACGGTATGACCACGCAGGAGTTTGTCATGGCTGAGATGTCCCGAGGTACCCAGACGTTCCACTGGCAATTGGCATCTTTGAGAAGTCCAGAGACAAACCATCAGAGAAGTAAAATTACACGACTTCTCTTGAATTAATCACCAAATTCATGGTCGTTATGTAAGTTACGCTGGAAGAATATTTTAGGCATCAAACAAGAAAGGAAAGGTACAGGAAATTATTACCATTGATGATCAACAGCAGTGGTAAGAGCAGCTCCAAACACCACATGGTCTCTGCTCAACGCTGGAACATAGACCTCTGCAACACACGACATCCCATCAGTTACAGCACACACATCATCAGGAGAAAAAAAACACTTTGAAATGTCTTATTTACAGATTTGGTGCTGCATGACTCACACTGAGTTTATCTCTGAGAGTCCTTGGACAACTCAAACGTTTCTGAGATTTAATGGTTTAATTCTTGAGCTCGACTGCTTGACAAAACATTTGCCAGCTAACAATTCCAGTTTCATATTTTCATTGTGCTCGTTTTATCCCCCCTAGATGAAACAATGCTGCATCCATGAGTCACACTCCAGACATATTTATCTACAAAAACACTGTGATGCACAGGCTTTCACTGTTACCCAAAAAACAAGCAGAAAACAAAATTATCAAGAGAATAAGAAAAGAAAGAAATGACTTCTGATTGTTGCTTTTAGATGAAACTGCAATTCTTTTAACATCAGGGAGTTTTTCACCGAGGTATAAATTAGGCATAATTTTTCTGTTCAAAGCTCAAATTTGTATCCACTCTTGTCTTAACTACTTGAGAGGTTTGGGAAATGAACTATCCATAACCATCTATTATCAGAGCAGAAGTATGGCAACAGATCAATTAACAGATCAACTGGAATTCATTTAAGATTGATACCAGGTTAATGGGGTCTATTTTAGCATTGGTACGTTCAACTTTAACCTTATCCAGTTTAGGCATCTGCCAGTTAAGCTTTGGTGCTCTGCTGTAGTTGCCATCTTGGTTCAGTTTTAATTGACAAACTACTTATTGACCCCATGAAGACCCACATTTCCTACATACTGTACATAATTGCTTTTATTTCTGCACACAGTAAAATCAACTCTATTGGCCACTGATGGGTGTACTATAGACTGCTTCAACATGGACATAATCTCTGCAACATCACATTGGTTTCTGAAGACTTAATGAAGCCAAACAAAGAATGGATGGCTGCCATAATGGAAGTGCTGACTTTTGGTCAACTTGGACACAGGTTAGAATGAAGCTGAGGTGAGCATTTAGCTTTTTGGCTAGCCCCTCTCAGGACCTGTTTCACCATTAGTTACAAATACAGTGGACATCTCTGATTTGTATTGTGCGTAACTTAAAGTCAGACAGTTGTTTAGCCATTAGATCCTGTTGTTGTTAGCATCTTATGCTAATATCATGCACTAACAACACACTACTATGAATGAAACCAACATGACATCTCCACTGATCACACTATTACAATATTATCACTATTATTGATTGAACTGCAAACCAGATTGAGTTGCTGTTAAAGTTGCAGTTTTGATACGGTTGATACCAGGAGCAGCCATCTTGCATTTTAAACTACTAAAGTCACTATTTTAAAGAAGTTTTATCGTCACCGTCTTTATTACACCTCTGTCTATTAACTACAACTATCAGCAATCACATACAAACGCCATGTAACTTTAAATTTCCCTGACAACCAGGCTGCTAGTGTAATACTAGTGCTAGTGTATTACTTCAAACCTTTGAGAAACACAGCTTTGCATCAAACTTTTTCTGTAGGCTTGAAAACTGCATTTATCCATTTTATTTAGTGCTACTATGATCAATAGGACCAAAAAGTACTTAAAGTAAAATTTTGAAATTAGTTCACTGGAACTGCAAGTGCAGAATGAGTCATGTTAATAAATATAATTACTTTATGTCAATAAAAACAGGAACTTGTGCTTTGAACACAGATTGTAATTAATAAATGTAGCTTCCTTGATGGGGCGGACTTTGTAGCCTACCTGTCAGTCAAGTGAGCTGTGCCTCTGATGGGACCAATTCATGATCTTAAAATCTTCTTAATTGCTGAGTAAGAAAAAAATTCAACTCCTGACAGTGTGCACCTTAAGAGGTATTAACTTTTCAAGTCATTTTTTGTACCAGGCTGTTGATATGTTTTTCTGCTGTGATTTTTTTTTTTTAATTTGACTTGGTGTGCACACCTTCTGACACCTTCTGAACTGCTGATTTTAGCACTTCCACATTGCCTTGTTTTTATAGGCTGGAGGTTACCGCTTGGCTTAGAAGCAGATGTAGACTTATTGTGAGCTTATTTCTTTTCAGTGTCTGTTTTTTTACTGCCATGACATGAAACCGTGGTTGTTACCTTGAAAACTCTGATGGTTAGAAACAGACAGAAGCTCTGCAGCTGGTCAGCAGCTCCACTAGAGGGTGTTCACTCACACCCGGACAGCCCGACAGCCTTCTTCTCTGTAACACAAAAAGGTGACATCAGCACCATTGGGCAGTGACATCACTCACACAGCGGCGGAGTAAGTCACACAAGCTCAGCGTCAGTCAGCACCTGGTCGCTGCCCCTCAGTAGAGTCTCTCATTATGGTCTCCATACGTAAGCTCTTTCAGTGAATGACACTCAGTGTTAGCTGAGCTGTGACACGACGCCAAACCCCATTCGCCACCCGTCATGTCACCAGTGGAGAGCTGACACTGTGTGTTTACTGTGCAAGAAACGCATTAGTCTAACAATACAGGGACAGAAGTGATAGAATACGACGGGACATGCAACTGCACTTTTCAGGAAAGGGGGAAATTCATGAAATGGTGCGAGAATATGTGAATTTGATGGTTGAAAACCACCTACACGTAAAAAGTGAAATACTAAACTTCCAGATTTAGCTGTAACAGGTGATCAAATATAAAGCGCTTATCTACAAAATCATTCATACTACATGCAAACTTACAACAACAGAGAGAACATAAGCACTGCTCCTTCAGTCTAAATGATATCAAAAACTGTCATGTTTGCCAGTTTCCCAGGGAAACGAAACAACGTGAAGCAGACAGACTTTTGCCTCCCTGTTAAGCGTACAACAGAAGTAACACAAATACCCCAGACAATATGAGCTATTTTTATAGATTGTTTTAATATGGAATGTATATCCTCACACTTAGCATTTGCTACTTTTAGGTTTTCACTTAGCATTAGCTGTTTAAACTTAATTATTTATTCATTTTTCAAAATATTTCATGTGGTAATGTTATTTGGTACACTGTTTTCCATAATTTTGCACTTAAGAGCAGGAAAAGTATATTTCAAGAATGGCAGAAGTTGTTGAAATGTAACATTTTGTGCCTTAAAGTATAATGTAATTATTACACCACTGTCACAGTTTTGCCTGTCCTCATTTTTTAAGACCAATGAAACATTAAATATGACCATGATGACAGTTACTGGATGTAAAATTAACACATGCAGCCGTTTCAGCAGAGGACTTAGCCTCCATGCTGCAGCAGCCGGTGTGTGCAGATGGCAGGCCTTAGAGTGGATTGTGTGTTTTAGAGCTTCGTGATTAACACGTTCCAACTTCTCCCTCGAGGATCTATGGCCAACATATAGATCCTCAAATAATTATTTGCTTTTTCTTGTCCATACATGAGGCTATCCTCATGTATGGACAAGAAAAAGCAAATAATTATTTGAATTTGATTACAGCAAGTGGGCTGTAGATACTAAAAAAATCACTGAAGCCAGAGAAGTGACTGTAAATTAGCAGGAGTGGTAATTTCAGCCTTTGACTTTAAGCTTTTAGAGTCACAACAGAACAAGGGAAAACATGAGACTAGTGAAAAATAAGGTGCCTTCTTGTTTTTGTACAATATATTTGAAAAAGTAATAACTATATATTTGCAAAAAAGTTGGAAAAAAATGAACTGATCCCTGATAAGATTAACCTTTTTTTATTTGCACACATTAAAACAACTCTAGAGTCTCTGCAAAAGATTTTGTTTGTAATCTTGACAGTATTTTACCCTAATGTCTGCAGTCACTTTCTAGGAAATGTCTGTTTTAGTATAGCACTGTAAACAGCAAAGGATTATGGGGCACTTTAAAATTTGCAGCATCATTTTACAGTCTATAAAATAACTTGAATGCACAAAAAAACATGATGACATTATGGGATTGTAGGGATTGTCCCAAAGTCCTTCCATCTGTCGCAACATTGACGATAGTTGGTCACACTTATGTGTCTTGATTTTATTTTACTCTTACACTCTTCACTTCTTTGAATCTAGAAGTTTCAGAGCACTTGCATTCAAGTTTTAATGTCTGTTTTATCAAAATGGATTACTTTTAAATGCTTTACATGAAGGCAACTCCAAGAAAGCAATTCTACATAACTCATGAACAGGTTTCCACCACCTGCTTCTGTGTTTATTTTCTATCTATTTTCTGTACACCAAAAAACTAATGCATAAGACAGACATACAGGCCCAAAAATAGTGGTGGTGTTTCCTTCACACTGTTATCTAAGTGTTGTTTGTAGCATTTCCTGTTTGTGTTACTTTTGAGTAATTTGGTCAATTTTTTTTGCAACCAACACATTTCCACCACACCTACACCTGCTTTTTAATAACTTCTCATGCTCTTCAACTTTTAAATTCTATTAGAATAACTTTTCACTTAGAATAATATGACCCATTTTGAAACATGTCTTCCCACAATGCCTCACTGTCTGCAGACTTTGACAGTCTGAACTTTTTTCTTCAGTGTTGCGTCAATCTCCACCATCTGCACGCCAACAAAAGGCCGAGAGCAGGGCGAGCGTGTTCAGGCTGAACAGCAGCAGCAGCAGGAGAGAATAGCGTGCAGCAGCCAGGCAGGAGCACTGACACCCCCCTACAACAACGTCCTCATTGACGGAGCAGACAAACGGCTGGCACCGAGCACCCAGCATACGTGTGCACACTTACACGCTCCACACACGCACACACAAACACTTGCCTCATACCAGCCTCAGCACTAGGCTACTGCTCCCTCTCAGTCCTGACTTCTTCTCCTTCTTCGTGTCCTCCTTGAGGTCTCGCTCTGATTCCTGGATGAATCCCGGTTCTATGGGAGATTATAGAAAAGGAGGATAAAGAGAGATGTGAGAATGAGACAAGAGGAAAAGAGGGAGTCTGTGTGCACGCCGGTTTACAGGCGTCGTGGGCAGCTCTGAATATGCGTCGAGGCATTTCTGAAGCTGGTCTTTTGGCCCACTCAGAATTCCTCTCCTCTGGTCTATCGTCTCCCTGAGCTTTCCTATGCGTCTCACCTCTTTGAACTCAGGACTTTGATCGTAGCATCATCTGAGGTCAAATCAAACCTGTTGACACGAGCAAAACTTCATGCTTGTGATGCCGGAGACACTCGAGGAAGTGTTAACAGAGGGATGACTCAATATCACTTTGAGTACATCTGTGTTAGAGCAACATACGGAGAGTGGGAGGAATATGGAACTTGTGAGATGAATATATTTATGTAAATTGCAGATTTACATTAGTTTGATACAGACTTTGATCTGTGTAATGTTTATTTGTTCTTCTAAAAAAGCCAGAATCACAAAATTGAACTCAAGAATTTGAATCCGAAGCAATGTTTGGCTGAATTTAAAAAATAAAGACTTTAGGCCATAATATCTAATATTTCCAGCTGTGTGCAGATCTAATAGTTTCCCTGCAGAGGAATGTCTGTAGGCGAGGAGCACAAGCATGGACTGACTCAAAGGTCCACTTAGTTTACATATAAAAGTAACAAAGGCAACTTGTCTATCCAAGTGGTGCGTTTCCCCCCCACACTCTCATTGTGACATGTCGCATGAGTCACTGTGTCCAAAAGCCTTTAGGCCACCAGCCAAGTGATGGCATCTCCACAGAGCTGTGGATAACCTCAAGGGAATCCCTCCGTAGACAGCGCGGAGACGAGCTGGAGAAGAGAAAGCTACATTGACTCTCTGGAGATGTGTACAAATGTGGCATGCCTCAGCCCCCACACACACACACATGCAGCATAAGTCATGCCAACACACTCCTCAGTGTGGGGTGTGCAGCTATGTGACCCACCTCTGCATCCCCTCTGGGCTGTTTGTAAGCCTGGTGTGCGTCATTGTCCTGCTGGGACTCCTGTCTTTGTATTATGCGCATTACATGTGCAAAAAGAGACAAAGTGTGTGTGTAGGTGAACAGAAACAGGTCGGATATTTTCTGTAGTCTTGGGTAACTAAATACAAGGCAAAGGTGGAAAAGAAACCGCAGGTGGATTCACTTTGGGAAGAATCAACGTTAAAGATTTTGAATCTACAGGATCATTAGTGCATCTGTTGTCTTGATATCTGTGCTGAAACCTCTGATATCGAAAGGTAATCAGACTTCAACACAAGCACTTAATCTACATCACGCTTCAGGGATACACACTTTATCTAAACAATCATCTGTGTGAAAGCCACGACACCTTTTATGAGTCATTTCACATTATTGAAATCACTCACACAAACCAAAAGGCTCACACAAACAAGCAACTGTGCCAAGAAGAACATTTTCATTGTGAATATCGTCTGTGGCCGCCCGTGTACAAGAGCTCCGCCGTGGCTCTTGGATAAAAAGAATGGCAACCTTGTGTGCAGAACACTGCCCATTGTGCGAGGGAGAAACTGGAGGAATTTTTCCGGAACAGGCCCGCTCACAGCTTGTGCTTTGCTGTTTGCCTGTGACGCGCGATGGTCCACCACAAGCGAAAATACTCAGAGGAGCAGATGGTCTTAAAACATGACTGCTCCCCCCACTCCCACACATGGCGCACTGAGCTGGGATGAGCACAGCGCGCTGCGTACACACTCATGCACAAGAGATACAAACATAAACACGGAGATATGCCAATATCCAGTCACACAGTCTGTCCAAGGTTCTGCAGAGAGAGCTGGAGCAGAGGCAGATTCAGACCCGACTCTGAGGCAGTCAAGGAAATCAAAGCGTCGCTGCTCACCTCTAGGAGCACATACTATAAGGAAAATCTGCATATTTTTAATTTGTATTCTAATATCTGGAGTAATTTTGTAGTTCAGAGTTAAAGGATCTGTTTAATAATATTCAAAATTTACATTCAAAGTTGTCCACAAGGCTTCAGGATGTCAAACATGCCCTTATTCTACATTCTCTTACATCAGTATAATTTTTATGGTTTTGATTTTGATATTTTTATGTTTCAAAAAAAAAACCCTTCAAGGATAAACCATATTTTATCAGTATCCGACAAAAAAACACATCAGTAAGCATGACCATTTTTTCTACCTGGCAAACCCGGTGAATCCCCGGCCCAGTGGGCAGATGGTGATCCACAGGCCTCCTCTCTCATTAGAGCGCTCTCCCTTCCGCTCCCAACAAAAGGGGGCGACAAACAGAGCCGTCACCTGTTCAGCCGCACAGACAGATAAACTGTGTTCCCTAAAACCCTCCACTTGACTTTCTGTCCCCGATCGGAAGAGAAATACTTAGTTTGCCAGAAAGCCGATTTGATTTTGGTGAAACTCGGGGTAGTGTTGCTTTTGGTAATGAGGTAAATGAAGTGGGCCTGGCAGGAGGAAAACACCATCAGCAGCTCATTCTCCTACTCTGCTCTGCCTGGTTTTCTATGGCTTTTAAATCCAACTAGATCTTAAACGCCAAATATCAGACATGTGTGATATCATGGGAAAATTTTAAGCTGCTTCGGAGATTCAGTATTGGATTTGTGAAATCTTTGCATAATCGCATATAAGGGAAGAAATCAGCTCCGTAACATAAAACTTGAATTTCATGAGAAGTTTGAAATCCTACAGAAGCTGAGAAGATGAGCTTCCAAGTCATCTTTTTCCTCTAGTATCATAAAGCTTGTGTCTTTCAGGTTAGGGGACCTCACGTAAGATTTATCAACTTCAAAAAAGAAACAAACTGAGACGTATGATGATGCCACACTTTTAAAAAAACAACCTAAATCTGGCACAAGGGGTAAAACTGGAAGTAAAACTTGCTGCACACATCTTTTAAGTCTTTTAAAGTGTGTCACCACTGATGTTATACAGCCTAAACCTGCAAGTTGTACTTCAAAAGTCCATGAAGTTTCTTTACGATAAGAGATTGATTGAACTACTCCACCAGGACTCCAGTTTAAAACAACTGTGTTTGCAAGATTGCAGCTTCTCTATAAAACTTCTGTCTGCAAATGTAGAGACACACTGTGGCCTCTGAAGGAGTCACCAAAGAAAAACGTATCTTTGGCTTGTTTGTACAAAGCAGACAAATGTTAAATGACTTGTAAAACCGTTGTAGTTGGCCGTGCATTCAACAGCTCTTCTACCTGGCGTCAGATGTCTGTTTAGATGCTTTAATACGCTCCGGCAATTACAGGAACGGCTCAGTGCTAATGGCACAGGCAGCCAAATCAGTCCAGAAATAATTGGCTGAGCTTTTAGCAGCCCCCGCTAACACCTATCAACACACACACACACACACACACTACCACACACACATCCTCAATCACTCCTATGTGTACACATCATCACTAACACGCTCACTCATGCACACATTCATTAAGGCGTGCACAAACACACACACACACACACACACACACACACACACACACACACCCATTACCTAACTGAATCTAACTTGTGACTCATCCAACTCTGAATCTTTTCACTCACTCAGTCATCACTTCATCTCTGAACACTCACGCAAACAAGCACACACTCATCCAGACTGTAGGAGTTTGACCTTAAAGATCTGAAATGACAAAATTAGATAGATAGATAGATAGATAGATAGATAGATAGATAGATAGATAGATAGATAGATAGATAGATAGATAGATAGATAGATAGATAGATAGATAGATAGATCTATTTTTGTCTTTCTACAAAACAAACTCTGATTACAGATCTTTCCAAAGGTATGTAAATGACACATCAAAACTTCTACTGCTCACCTGTGCAGGTGACCGTGGCTAAGCTCCAAGCCTTCAGCAGCTCCCGTACAATCACTCGAGCAGCCTTTCTCTCCGACACTCACATGCAAAGCGTCACTGCAGCCCGTTGCCAGCAAGACCTCTCGCCACTCTCTGTACCAAGCCCCAACGGTGGAGAATAAACTGCCCTCCCCACCGCTACCGCTGCCACCATCATCACCATCACCATCACCCCTCCCATATGAAAATGAGTCCTTCAGTGTAGCAGCATTGTTCCGAGGCTTCGCCCCAGGGCTCAGCCATTCATAAATACACACGGGGGCCACAAAGGGCCACACTGTTCCCCCTCATCCCAACAAATACGGGTGAGGCTTTGAGCTACGAGGCCTCACTGTTTAACCAGGCTTGTATGGCTACAGTGGAGGGAGCTGAGCATATTCAGTCATTTTGGATTGATGGAGAAAAGAGACACTTTTTTTTTGTTTATGAGGGCAGTGTGACAGAAGGCAGGAAATGAGTGAGGGAGAGGGGGCATACAGAGGATGGACAGTTTAAACTGAGAGTTATCAAAGCGTAGAGATACTGGGTTAAGATTTATTTAACCTGAATCTCTGGAGTTGTGTTTTATCAGGTATGAAGAGGTGTGGCCTGTCTGCTGTAACCACTGTTTAAAGTCACGTGACCAGTTTGTTTTGGGGCTCCTTTTGCATTTACTGGTAGGACAGATCGATAGATAGACCCTAAGAGAGACAGAGGGGAATGACATGCAGCAAGGCACTGACTCTTTTTTCCTTTTAGTGCTGCAGGTTTCCATTCATACTTATAAAATCAAACATAAAACTTTCTTAAAACGTCCCTGCTGCTCTGTTGAATGCTACAACTTGTGTCCACATAGCGTTGATTTTTGAGGATATGGCAGCTGTCATGCTTTCAGTTATTAAAGTCATTTCAAAAGAAGAGGACTGGCATCTGATCAGTTCATCAGGTACCATCCTGAGATTTTTTTTCATACATATCTGGAAAAAAGGGCTGAAACATTCCAGCTTCTTATTCCTGATCATGAAGTTGCTGTGGGTTTGATGTGACTTCGCATGGCAGACAAACCTCGAAGAAAGCCTTACTAAAGTGGCCCTGAAGTGCAACAAAACACGATGGCAACAACAAACAGAAGATGCAACAACAAAAGAAGACACCAAAAAAAAAATAATAGACACCACAACAAAGATGAAAACAACAACAAAAGAGAGAACACAACAAAGAAAAAGAAACACACACAAACAAATTGTTGCTGATTCAACATAGGCATTCTTCGTGGAAGGAAACACTTCCTGCCCTGTTGATTTTTTCTTTGTGTTTTACTTTTCAAGTTCTCTTTCTTGTTTTTGATGCCTTGTCTTTTTTGTTGTCACATTTTTCTTTTTGTCTTCACATTCTGCTTTTGTTTTCTTGCTTTGAACATCAGGGCCACCGTACCTTACTGTATTGTTTGTTTTTACTCCGAAAGGCCTCATGAATTAAAAACTAAACATGAGACCTGAAATGAGTGAGAGCATAAATCAACAAAGACAAGTTTAGCGGGATGAAAGTTTGCTCATGAGTAAAATGGTGTTTCCCATAGAGTTACAAACTTACTTTCATGTTCCCTTTTAAAAGTAATTGAGTCTTACATTAGTGTTTAACCTCAGTGCAACACTATTAGCTGGGCATTTTCAAAAATGAAGGCCCTACCCCCCATTTGTTTTTAAAAATACTTTTGTCCACAAGGAGCGGGCAAAACCGGCAATAAGTGTGACTTGAGGCATGCAAAACTCATATTTGGTAGTGTTTTTAAAACCAGTGAAATCTCATCAGAATGAGCCCCTGTCATTCAGTTGTGACGTTGACAACTGAAAAATCTGTTTACTCCCATCTACATGAAGTTTTCCAAAACCTTTACTTTGGCCAAAGTTTTAAGAAAACATTCTTTTTAGTGGCATAAGCTCGTCCGTGTGGATGACAGGCGTAAAAGTAAAAAAAATATTTCCCTAGATACCCGGCTACGTGTCAACATGGCCTTATACTTCTATCTTCTAAAAATATCCATCCAACAGACAGTTATAAAATTACCTGGAAGCATCACCTGCTAAAGTGAAGATGGGTTACAGTGTGTTCCCACCGAAAGCATCGCAAATTTTTTGTGCGTTGATACTACAGACGTAGTCAATTTAAAACCGCGAATTGGCGCTGCGTCGGGCAAGCATAGAGCGGCGTCAAGTGTTCAAGCGGTGAGCGGCGAGCATTTCCAGCGAAAAACACTGGCTGCTCACCGCTCAACGCTTGACGCTTGAGTTGAAATAATTGAACTTTTCGAGCGAGCGAGTGTCTTGACGCGCCGGGACAGCCTATCAGCGTGGAGATCGTCACCGATGGACAGGCGCTCTGCAGCTGGAATGGAGCGACTGTAGTTGGTATCCAGGCGGGAGATCCTGGCACAAACCCTGGATAGCAGGTCTTCAAACTGGGCAACAGTCAGCCTGAAATATCGCTGGCACCGGCCGTCGTCCAGATGCAGCTCCTGCAAGAGACGGTGGAAGTCACCGAGCTCACACCGTCTCCGTAGGGTAGCATGCATCCAGTTCCGATGTCGGCGCCTAGCCCGCAGCTGACTTCTCGACAGCAGGTACAGAACAGCGATGGTGGTGATCGGAGCCATGTTCGACGATGAAATGATGATGGCGGACTTTCCGTGCAACGAAGCCACGGAGAGTGGTGAGCGTTTTTTGCATATTTGTACCAGCGTCAAAACTCGAGCGTCTAGCGCGGCGCAATTTCACTTGACGCGCGAATACATATATGTTTGAGTATAAAGAGCAAAAAATTAGGAAACATTTAGATGGTAATTTAATTCCACAGTAATGTTAGCTTTTCTGCCACAAGCTAGCATTAGCTTCATTGGCTATCTGTAAACTTAGTAAACTGTTTGTCATCCTCCTTTGTACAATTTCTAAAGTACAAATAAAAGCGCAGCTAAGGTTTGGGTTAGGTCAAAGTGTAAACGCAGTTCCTCCTTTGGCAGTACTTTTAAATCATCTATCACCTTAGGATAAGACTGGTCCTGATACCAATACCAAGTCCAGATACCAATACAGATACCTGAGCTTTGGAACTGGCCCCAACAGAAATTGATCCGGTACACTCAGAGAGACCTATGTAATCTTCCGCTGTTGTGTCAAACAAAATTAGCTTGTTAGCCATTTCTAGCAAACCTGTTAAGAGGACTGTTATGCTTCTTGCTACGCTAACCCCTCCAATACATGTCATACCATTCATTGATTTTAAAAATCTGTGTTGCTTTATCGCTGGTTTTGTTCAAATTTTTTAGTGCATGTCATAAAAAATACAAACAGTGATTAAGAAAGTCACATGTGTATAAACCTGGTTTTCCACTATATGTGCTATAGATTTCAATAATGCAGTTTTCTATCTTTGTGTCTTGATGAGTGACATGTTTTAGTTACTGTTAAATGCAGCAGTCATTGATACCCTTTGTTTGGTCTTATAGTTGTGATTAGTGTAAGTTGTTAGAACAAGATATTGAAAAAAAAACCTACTACATTACTGATACTTCTTGCTCAAACAGAATAGGGCTTCGCCGGGGCTAGTGAACAAAAGCCTTGAGTGTGAAACCTCCTCTGACCCGCAGACCAAACTCCTCCTTGATGTCTTAGAAAACACACAGTGAACTGAGGTCACACTTTAGACACAGATTTGTTTTCTTATTTTCACACTTGTGTTGTAGTTCCACTTTGCAGCCCCTTTGAAATCAAACACACCAAGCTACCAAGCCATGCTAATCTGAGTAATCTGAGTAATCTGAGTAACATTATTTCAGGTTTACATTATCATATTCTAACTTTTATCCCTATGTTTGTGAAAGTTTGATGAAAGGTTTGTAGACAACTAATGTGTCATTGTTTGGTTGTTTGCATCAAACTAAGATAGTCCTGCGTCAATCTGACAACTCTACCTTTCCTCCCCAAACAGTTATAACAGAACATCATGTATTCAAGCCCCAGTGTAGCAGTGTTCATACAGTTGCATGTGTGACAGTGTCATGAAACCCCAACACTTGTTAACGCACCCCCTCCCTCTTCCTGACACAGTGGCCTTTGTCTCCAGAGGCCTTCTGGGGCAGAGCAGCTCAGCTCGAGCCTGACACCGCACAACACTGGGAAGTCGATGTGCACAGATAATTGTCTTTTAATCACAACAATCCCCTTTTCTCTGCCTTCGCCTGCTCGATTGTTTCTGCCTCTTCTTCGACCTTTCTTACTTGTTTCTCTGGAGGCTTTTAGCAAGTTTGACCAGCTACATCGAGCTGGTGGGCCAAAGCTTCTGTGCTGGCGCTAAAAATGATGGAGCACGATGAGAAATATCAACATCTCCATTATTGACTCAAACACACCTAAAACTCTACATTTTAAATTTGTTATTAGACCCAGCTTGGATAAATAGCTTCTCCTAACATTAATTGACTGACATTACCAGTCTCTCACCTGTTTTGGTAAAGGATGCATGGTAATTTGTCTCCACACACCACAGATCAGTCAAATTATCTGCTTTGAAAAGAAAAATAGCACCATTTGGTATCAGTCCATTTATGTTACGCCTCAGTTCTTTATTTACCTGTCCTCTCAAAATGCCTCTAAAATGGCTTTTTCTATGGTAAACTGGCTTTTAAAAAACCCACCACTAGAGGGTTTTTTGTTATGTTAATTAAAGGAACAGGCTGTGTCTTATAATTTGCGATTTTTTTGGGATACAGATTTTTATCAGACGGATGAATCATCATTTTCTGAATTGTTTTAAATGTTTAAGGCTCTTTTAGGCTAATTAGACAGTCATAATTTAATGGTTTGATGGAAAAACTCATATTTACTTAAAAGCTGAAAGTCCAATCACCATTTCAACATAACCAGAGCAAAGACAGTCATGAGTAGCACGACTACAAAGAAACTACATTGATTGATCCAATCCAATCTATAAATATGACAACAAATGTCTGGTACTGCTACATCTGCCAGTGTGTTGATGATGATAAAAAATGTGCACCAGCTGGTCTACAACTCTATGCAGCCTGCCTCTTTTAAATCATTTTAAGAAAAGAACCAATAAAATAAATAATATAAAAGGCCAGATAAGGGCCTGTTTCTATGAATGCTAACCTCAATTTGCAGAGCACCTCGTAAGGTCACAAAGTTGTCCTGGGGCTCTAACATCTCCTTGGTCATAACCATTTAGTCACTTTAAAATGATCTCCATATTTTTGTTTTTATTTGATCTTGTTTAATAGCTTTTTAAAGATAAGCAGGAAAACAGCTGAAATCGTGGCATAGCATTAGCAGCAGCTCTGTACCTGGCAGTTGTACCTCAGTAACCTAAGTTTGAATATTTTCTTATCAATATAGATCTCCTCCATTGTTGATGATAGTATTGTGTTCAGAAGTTCTGCCCCTGTCTTGATTTTGATTAGATGCTAAGCACTAAAACGATGAACTGCTTTGGTTTTGTCCAGAAAATAAGGTGCTGGTCAGTGGACACAGGCCCTAATGGTCCAGAACACCCAAAGTGGACACAGGCCCTAATGGTCCAGAACACCCAAAGTGGACACAGGCCCTAATGGTCCAGAACACCCAAAGTGGATGAACATTCATGATATGTGATCACATAGATACAAATGCAGACATGACTTTAACAACCGTACAGTTTTCTTTTTCTTTTTTGCTTACAGTTACTATTTCATTCTTCTTTGGCATCAGGAACACCATAAAAATCACGGTCTGAAAAGTTTGTATACTGTTTTCTCCATTTAATAGGATGGGGACTGACGTGTTGCATAAGCAACATAATTTGAGTCAGAGTCTGCACAATACAGATCGGCAAGCAACGCTGTGGTGTTTATGTCAACACTTAAAGAACCACAACATCTAATTCACCAGTAAAGAGCTAAAGATCTGTCAGGTTGGTACAGATCACAGCAGAATTGCTTCTTGAGTTAGTCTGAAGTGGACACTCAGGTTTATTAAAGTTCAAAGACTTTTGTTTGCCTTATTGCAAACTGATTCAGCTCTCAGCTTTTAGAAAACGTTCACATAAACCAGCAAGATAAGAACTCATTATGTGAAAAAAAAATCTGTGAAGGATTTATTCAACATTCATTTTGATTTTATAGTTTCTTGGCTTGGAAGAGGCAGGCTTTATGACCTATCAGAGAGGGAATCTTTTTGCTTGACTTTTGGTAAGCTGTCATGTTATCCGTCCATTTTATATACCTGAAGGTACTCAACAAGGATACTATTGCTGTTATAGTTGTGTGACAATAATTAAAAAAAAACGAATTAAGTAAAAGATGTTCCAAGAACATGCTTTTTAAATCACATTCAAACCTCTACAGATCTGTAAGATAAAAAGGCCACAACTTCACTGCAACTTTGTGCTTTTCAACCTGTTCCAGAAGTAGACAGTAGGTGGCGAATCTAATGTGTAAAGTTTTGTTTTGGCTACAGTGAAGCTTGCCCCCACCTTTGTGTTGTCTAGAGTTGATTTTAGAATTATGGATGCTCCTGCAGCCTTTAAAACTAAGATTTGGAAGTGTGTCTGTGTCCTCGTGGTAAGAAACGAAAACACAGAAAAAGGTGGTAGACTTTCAAAAACAATATGCCAACACTACCACTGCTGGTGACCTTCATGTTAGGGAGTAGCAGTTTTGATTGAAAGGCTTTCAGCAAATCATCTCCCTTGAAAAGATTTAAGGGGATGTGAAGAAAATACTCCAGCCAAGCCAAAAGAGTCTGAAGGAAGTGTTTCAGGTTTACTTTCCTGTAACAGTGTGAGTCCTCAAGAAATCACAAGATGTAACGCTAAATACATTGTCTGTAGTCAACAACATAGGGTTTAGCTTGTAGACGCTGGAGCCAAAGAATATATTCCCATCACAGTCATGCTCAAGTCAATCCATTGGGTAACGATCACTCACCACAGACAGTGGACTACAAAAGCTACTTTAAGGTCATTTGACTCATCTCATACCCTGTCTCAGTCTGTTATAAATTGAGAAATTTACTATGAGAGCCATGAGCGAGTTTCAAGGGCTTTCATGTCAACCATCAGGCCAGGTTTTCATTAGAAAATCTTGTTGAGCTTGACAGTCAGCCGCCTCACTCCCCTGTTATAAATTCTGCACCCGATCTTCATGGTACCACCACCAGCTCCAGCTGCCTTTAACCTGAGCTGATTTTACCAACCACAGTGATCCTAAATACCTGAGTGTGTGTGCTGGGGTTTCAAAATTCTAACAAAAATTGCAGAAATGGATTATCAAGCAGCTCAACAGGGGCTGTGTGGGTGGGCGTAGTTTTAGCATGATTGACACCTGCCTTACTCTCCTTTGGGATTTGTTGCACCTGACCACCATCGCCATCATCATTATAATACCAGCACAGCTCAGCCCACCTTCAACTGTGGTAGAATGTAGCAGCAGGAATAATTCACAACACCTGTGTTCATGTGTTGGATTTCTAAAATCCCCACAAGATATCTCGGAAATTCACATCAAACAGCACCAGACTGTTGATTCTCTGAGCTTGAGATACATCTGTTAGCTTCTCTTATCCCCAAGACAGCTGAATAAAAGTCTTAACAAATTAGAAATGAGTCACTTTTTGGGCACTAGGAGGACAAAGACACTTTAAAACTTTGGAAATGACAGGAAGTACTCAGACAGCAGCTCTTGTTGTCACTGTGCTAAGAGTAAAACACACACCAGAATCTGACGCTCAAACATGCTCGTACAGTGTCATGTTGTAGACACAGAGGCTGGTGTGGGGGAGAGATTGCATGTGGGTGGGTGACGGTGTTGTTGGGATTGTGCTGGACAGAGACAGCTGACAGAAAAACACGGAGAAAGGGCTCATTGTTTCCCTATCCGCTTAATTGGACTGAGACGGGATGGCTGCCATTTTCAAAGTGATGGAAATAGTTTCTTCTGGCGTTTTTTTCCCCGTCACCAAAGTTAAAGTTTGCTTTGACTGTGGAATTAAATTGGGGCAACGTACTTACAATGGGTTTCAACCAAGCTGGAGCCTCTGGTGTTGAAAAGTTAAGCCAATGCAGAAGTTTAAAAATGATACTAAAACAAAAAAAAACTGCAGTTCTTTAAGTGTCCACAAGGAGCTGGCTCACCTTGAGAGATATTTACCCAAGTATTTTTACAGCAGAGATTTTTTTTTAAAAAAGCTGACCACCCGGTAAACACTATCTTTTGTTTTCATGTTGCCTCTTTTGCAACCATTAGTTGATGTCATAAAAACTGTGTCCATAAAGCCATTTAGGAGTCAGCTTTAGAATTACTGGTTGGGTTAGATGTATTATCAATATATTTTTCTTAATGTAGGGCTAAATTGTTTAGTGAAATGTTGTATCTAAGCTGTAGTACAGCCACCTGCCACTTACCAGGACCGTAGATCGAGTAAACAGCTACATGAAGCTCTAACAATCTACTACTGGGATATAAATAAGCACAGGCAGTAGATGGTGCTCTTGGAAAATGAAGCTCAAGTAATACACAAGCTGTGTATTGCTATATTAATGTCTAACCAGCATAGGCATTTTGGCGGCAAGCTGTGAGTAGACTGTGATCCAGTGTTTAACGGAAGCTTACAAATCATGCTACACTTTAACAGTTTTCTGGGTGTTTTTAATTGAAAAATTCAACCTATTGTAATGGAAATTTGTTGCTCAGATCTTTCCAAGATAGTGTCTGAGTTCATTTGGGTTTTGTTGAATATAGAGGAAACTCTTACCACCAAAACATTTTAATTTGAAGTCATTGAATCAGACATTAAACTTGTGTTACAGTGTAGATTCATTGACTTTATACCCTCAACTCTGACATGCTGCTGACCCTTTGTTATTCTGGATTTTTATTCCCGAAGGTGAAACTAATCTCTGATTTGTCCTACTTGGCTGGAGTTCAAGTATTGTGCACCACATGTCAGTGGGTTTGATAAGCAGGTCATTAAGTCTGCCTTTTTTTTCTTTTTTTTTTTTGTTAAAGGCAAAAAGGTTATTGAAGACTTCTCTATAAAAATGCACTTATCATAAGATTATTACAATGAATAGTTTTGTATGTGTCTGAAAATTGCTACATCAAAGTTTGTCCAACAAGGTAGCCACTGACCGCGTACGAGCAACATATCTGCACAAAACCACAGAAATAACGGCTCGGATTTGATATTAGAAATAAGGTGAGACTTAATGATGTGGAGAAAGATACAAAAAAGAATTGTTTGGAAAATATATCAAAGTCTCCAAAGAAATATCGAGATTCAAGAATTTAAATAAATGCAGAGATGTAAGGTCTAAATTATGTATTTAAAAGCAGTTTACTCCATGCATGAATCAGATGACGAAGACATTTAATATCACCAACTTTTCAGCACAATATCAAACTCCATCTAGTTCTGCTCCAGAGAAAAGACTGAATCTAAAACAAGGCAGGAAAAGGTGAGCACTATGACTCAGAGAGAAGGAAAACTCAGCTACACTATGCTCAGTTAATATAACAAGTGTAGATTAGATAAAAGAGGAGCTCTTACCTTATCAGCTGATCTGAAGCCAGTGAGAAGCTCACCGAGACGTCTCCTCTCCTTCGTTTACAGCGTTTGCTCTCTCCCTCCTCTTCCTCCCTCTCCCTCTGTCAGCAGATTGGGTCTTTGGCAAACAGAACCTGTGATAGTAACTGTGTGTGGTCGTGTGTGTGAGTGTGAGGGGTGGCACTCCTTTTTGTGTATTCATGCGTATTTTCCAAAACAAATATTGGGAAAAGGATCACAGTTGTGTCAGGAATAATTTGATCATTTTCCTTTTCATTTCTTCTGGTGTTCATCCACTTTCCGAGTTTTCATCTGGTTATAAAACAGACTGTTAATAACGCTGATGACTTTAAATGAGCTAGAAAAAAAAGGATCATCAGCATAAAGATGTGTCTGTAAGCACTGCTGGGAGGTTTCGGTGCCAGTCTGAAAACCACAGAACCAACTAGAAACATGACGATCGCAATACATTCACTTTTTTGTGGCTGAAACTGCTGCTTTCAGGAAGGTGTATCGGTATTTTAACCTGCATTGGTGAAGGGAAATATCACAGACCAAGGTTTTTCACAGGAAACAGAATCAAAAGTATAGCCTACACATACAGATAATGTAATAAAATTAACCACAAATTGAAACTATGCAGACCACAAGCCCTGTTTTTAGAGTTTCTAACCCTTCGTATTCCAGCAAAATAAGTTGAGAGATGAGATGTACAACTTTGACCACCAGGGATCACTTAAAAATACCCATAATTTAGCTCCATATTTAATATTTTTCTGTATTTTAGGGAAACATTTCTTAATATAGAGAAAAATTTCTGATTTCTAATGCTCCTTTTTTATTTTCAGGGTTATTAACGGTATTTTTATAACTTTCCTTTTTTAGAACTAGTCTTTGTTATACTCATTCTAACACTTCAATTTCTTTTCCATTAGCATCAAGTCTTTCAGTTAACCTTTTTAACATACCACAGATTACACACATCCAGTTTTATTTTGAAACAACAGCTCCCATTTGAAGCTAAAATTGTGTAAAACCCAGCATCATTTCAGCAGCAGGCCCTTGTTTGTTTTTGTTAGCTTGTGGAGCAATAATTTAAAATCAGTCTTCATGAAATTGTAGAAAGTTTGGTATTTCCAGGAAGCTCCTGCCTGAGAGAAAAAAAGCAGAAATCAAAAAGCGGAAGTAATCTGGTCCGTCTTCTCTTTCGAGCCCCTTGAATAAGTGTTCAAACAACTGCTTTTAAATCACGCTGTGAAAAGTCTACCGCTGTGACACAACTGTTGACCCAAGCTTTCCTCTTCGACGCATATTGAAAAATAAACCATTCCCCTTTTGTTGCCACCTTAACCACAAATGACGTTATATGGTTATAGAGATTCTCAGCACTGGTTTTAGTTAACATCCTGTCAGCTCAAGGTGTTGACTAACAGGAGTAAGAGCGTCCAGTTAGAGGAAATGTAGACCTCTTGAGGGAACACAAACTGGACAAAAAATAAAAGGGTGCCTCGTTACAAACAACTGGAAGACTTAAAGCATCTAACTCTCATTTCTATTTCTGCCCATTTTTGCCAGGTAAAAAAGGAGATCTGCCTTAATAAGACAAAAAAGTTTAAATAATGAGGTCATGATTAAAATCTTATCAGTCAAAATTATGCCATATGAAGGTGAAATAATGAGATAAAAAGTAAAAATAAGACAGTAAAAAGTCTGAATTATGAGAAAAATACAAAATGGCGCTAAAAAAAGTCAAAATAATGAGATACTAGGTTGACTTTGAAAAAAAAACACAAGGTTGAACTTTTGAGATGCTAAGTCAAGATTATGATACCAGGTTAAAAATATTATAAACGGCTAAAAGTCTGCAATACTAAATTGAAATGAGAAACCAATTTGAAATCATGAGATTAAAGTAAAATTTTTCAGATACTAACATCAAAATTTTGGAATTAAAAAAAAACAACTTCTTTCTATCTTGGTCTTTATGAATTAGTGCCCATGTTGTTTACAGTTATTCTGGAGCCAGCCTTAAGTGGTCACAAGAACAGCTTTTAGCACTTCTGCAGGGCTCTGTCTTTTACTCAAGTTCACCGTTTCATTTTACACATTTATGAGTCAGAATTTTTCAATGATTTTCTGTAATACTGTTGTGTCTCCAACTGGAAACTTGATTCTTACTTCTTCTGCAGCTTTAAACCTAATCATAAAACTTTAAAAAGAAAAAACTTAACTACAAAATCAGAAAAACAAAGCCCCTGTATATATTTATAATGTCTTGTGAATTCATATATATATATATATATATATATTATTTATTTTATTTTTTTTTGCCTGAAGCTTTTTATTTGTTTTTCTTGTATGCATTATTTTATCTTATATCAACACTCACAAGCTCCTCTTCCATCCAAACCAACATGATGGCACCCTCTGGTGGTGAGATTCTGCTAGTGATACGAGTGAGCCTGCCTTTGCAACAGACACCTTTATTGTAAAATTAGTTTTCATTACATCACAGTAAACATTTGCATATTGAGGTTGTGGTACTGGTAAGCTGTACAATATAATGCTGCTCAAAACTGAAATTGTAAGTACAAACAAAAAACAGTAAAAAACAAAATGCAAGAACACAAATACTAAACAAGGTTGATACATTAAGCACTCTTACACAGCTTAAAGCAAAGTTAAAACCAATGTCTTTAAATGTACAAAAGTTTTCCTTAAAAAAAAAAACATGAGTAAAACGGCAGAAAAATCTTAAGACCCACAGTCATCTATGCTACATTATTAGCAAACTAAAACTACAGAAACGTAAAAAAAAACACATGAAAGATCAAACTGTTACTCATCGAGACTTAAATCTTCTTCAGAGAAGCATTTATCATCTTGACTTTCACACCTAAAAGTAAAATTCTGTACAACGTTAAGGCACTTGTGGCAGCCACAAAGTTTGTTTTTTACATGAAAAGGCAAACAACATTCATCAGTGCACCTCTCCCCTGTTACTAAAGCATTCATGCACATTTAGCATCAATTACATGGAAATCAGCTCAGTAATTAGCAGTTTGGTGTTTTATTTACAGTCTGGTTCTTTTTGTGAACAATTAAAGGCTGCAGTGTGAGACAGTATATAACTCAGGATGTGGATAGTTTCACACCACCAGGCTCTCTCGACTCACAGCTCCATTCTGAAAGACAACAAGTATGATATTTAATGTAAAAGAAGAAATGTAAAACAGTGTTCCTCAATAACAAATGCAAGCATTTCAAAAAAGACAACGACAGTGTTTTTATACCTTACACACCTGGTCATCTATGAAAAGTACTTAGGTTGTGTTGTGTAATACATATCTTAATTTAAGGCTTAAATGGATTGTAAATGGCAATTTATTTCGACCCTGCAGTTCTCTGTTTGGGTTGGATCAGTTTGGAAATGAAAGATCAGATTTAGTTTTACATCTTCAAGTGATGTTCAATTGTTAAGTAGCATGTTATTACCAAGGTTTTTGTCACATTAAAAGCTTTCTCAAGCCTTACATGAATCTCCAGGGCAGCATATCAACAGTATATCATTTTCGTTTATCTATCCAGGAAAGGCCAGATGCCCTGCCCCCTGCAACATTTTCCAGCTCTCCTTGGGGATTCAGAGGCTGTATAAGATAAATAATCTCCTCCCAGTACAGTGTGCCCAGAGATCTCCAGAGGGCTGAGTTCAGAGCTCCGAATTAGAGGCCTGAACCACCTCAGCTGGGTAGGTTTATATTTTAATTCTTTATTTTAAAAAATAAGGTTAGTGCCTGTTTTGAAAGTAAGTCAATACTATTTGATGTTAATTTTTTTTAGCTTGTGTTAAGTTTTGCCTTGTGCTGGTAAGTATCGTCCTCTTGGAGTGAGGCACATGTTTACTTCCATTCATGACTTTCTTCTTTGTATGGGCCTCTAACATTGCATTTGACAAAGTGGATATCAGAAGTCCCGCCCTTTCTTGAATCTGATTGGTCAGTGATCAAGAAGCGATATCATCATGATTATTCTTGTAATGAAAAAGTTCTATGTTTATAAATGTAAATTGGGGGAAAAAAAAACTCCCTGTGCAGGGAATTCAGAAAATACATTAAATAATTTTAATATTCTAAAAAACAATTAAAACTAAAACAGCTTGTATTCTACACTTTTTTAATCTATGATCCCCCCCAGCACTTGTTCAAATGTTGAAAATGTAAGTTGTTGCTTAACTTTCATGTAAATGGTGGTGGTCCTCTATCAATAAAGAAAATTATAATAATAATAATAATAATAATAGTAATGACAAAGCAAATATCCTGTTTTAAATGTGAGGTTTTGGTTTATGTGTGTTTAAATAGTAAGCCTGACAGGTAAGGGCGGCACTGTGTGACGTGAGGGTGACAAACAGGAAATGACCAGACCAAACAGTCTCAAATCAGTTTTGCCTTTGTCTACGCAGGCTACTAAGGCCGGGTCGTCTAAAGACTGCAGCCTTTGTGGGCTGCAAACCCTGAATTGGAACACAGCTATGGACTCCTTGTTATTAGTATGAATCCATTATTGTTTGTGTTTTTTGTAGGATCTTTTTTTTGTTTACACTCAATGCCAAGAACAGGCTTTAACCAGTGTCTTTTAAATCTTGCAGCTGAAACTTAAAGCATCATCCATGTGAACTGTGTGGAGTAATACCTGACCATGTTTCTTAAAGATACTAATATGAGAGAGTTGTGACTCCTGCTTTAAGGACTGGTCAAGAATTTTTAAAATTCTGTTTAAATTGAAATCAGGCGACCTATGAAACTTTAAAGCAGGTTTTGCTTCTTTTATCATTGTTTCAGTTCTTACTGCTCAAAACGCAGGGTTTTTTTTCGGTTGTCTGTTGGAAACCTGACTACAGGGTGTCAACAGACTCTGGAAATGAATAACTATCTGACCAAATCTGAAAATTTAACCTCTGCTTGTGAACGTGGGAGTTTTGCTTTGACTCACCTTGCGGAGATTGCTTTTCTTAGACGATGTTAAACTTTCGTCATCACTGTAAGGTGGAGGTGGAGGAGGTGGGTAATCATCACGACGTCCAGGGAATCCAGCAGGGGGATTTTGAGGGAGTGGTGGCGGCCCACGTGGGGCCCTCCCCCGATCTGAGCGGTCACTCTCGCTGTCAAGTCGGTCCCGGCTCCGTGCCCTTTGCTGCTCGCCCAGCTTCTTCCTCTCCATGGCCTCCCTCAGGAAGCTGTCATCATAATCGTCTCGCCCGCCCCTGGCACCGCCTCCAGGTCGTCTATCCCGATCCCTTTCCAGGTCCATCAGATCATCGCGGCTTCGACTGCGTCTCCCCGGGAGGCCTCCGTAGCCCCCTCTGTCTCTCCTACGATCATCGGGGGAGTAGTCGCGTCGCCTGCGGTCGTCAAAGTCACGGTCATAGCCACTGCGGGCACTGCTGCTCCACCCGTCATCAGACCTAAAGAGATGGAGCAAAAATAAAATAAACAGCTGAAAAGTTTCCAGTTTGTCTTTCCACCCACAGCTTACGTTTAGTTCAAACCCAGATTCTGTGAAACCCCACAACACTAAGGTGAACATCCTGTGTGATGTGTTGGCCACGATGAAGACTCCATGTGGGTTTTACAGATCATTTCACACGTTTTCTGCTTATTCTGTAATATACAGGACATTTGCAGACTCTATCAATCGACAGATCGTCTGAAGAGCGCCAGCTGGTTAAGATAAAGTATAAAATAAGGCCAATCAAAGACAGACTACACTTAATAAAGCCAAAGCAAGGTGAACAAAATGAAGGGACATCAGTTTATTTTCTTAGATACTGCCTGCAAAGTAGTGTTGGCAACGGTGCCTCTTGTAACGGAAAGAAATATTTCCGGAGTACTCTAATGCTACTTCAAGCAGGAAGACCTGAGGGCTTTGTGGCTAAACCAAGCTAACAGCTGGAACTTCCACTTCATGTAAATTGAGGTGAAGGGGGGAAGAAGTTGTCGTCTATTCATGTTTATTAAGCTGTTGTGGTCTTTGAAAAAGGAGCCATGAACAGTGACAGCAAGTGTTGACGAATTTGAAGAGATATTCTTTTTTTTTAAACGAGATGATTCTTGTATACCAATGCCTTAATTTTACAGCCCTGTCATAAAGAGGGGTGAGTGTATGTGTAAATAAAAAAGGTGAAACTGCTCAATCAAAGCAGCAACCTTAATTTTAAAAATGCACTTGTTTGTGAGTATGAATATGAGCCTCCACTTCTCCTCTGCTAAAAACATTCACTTCCTATTAGGCTGCAACTAACAAGTATTTTTGATGTTGACTAATCTATTAGTTATTTTTTTTGATGAGTTGATTAATCGATTATTTTGTGTTTTAAGCTAATTTGGCCTTTAAAATGGGAAGTCCTTTAAAATTCAACCTGTGTGTTGCATTTTCACTGTATTTACCCCATCAGGTTTTCACCTCTGATTGGTCAGCCCTGTGTCATGTTTGTCTGATAACACAAAAAAATATAAGTACAGTATAGAAAACAAGATTACTTTCAAAATTGAAGCAGGTGACAGGGAAATTCAGTTGATGTTCGCAGTGTCGGCAAGACTGCTTATTGGTGACTCTGGGCTTGTCTAAAAATGTGTAGTGGCTTATTGGGGCTTTCTTTGCTCTCTGATCCCGCCTGACTCTCTCCAAGCTCTCCATACCACTGCGGTGTGAGCATGAATGAACTTCTTAGGATAAATGTCCTCACTTTTATAAAGTTAGGGGAATTTTTTACACTAGATTGTGACTCAAATCCTGAAAAACTGTTTAAACAGAGAGCGGAGAAGACTCTCTGAATCACATTATCAGGCACTTAACACCACAAGCTTTTCCACAATAAGCTTTGCCTTTGTGTGACACTTAAAACAAGCTGCTGCTGGATTGTTTTGGGTGGCAACAAAAAAAAAACGCTTATAGAGCCTTTTTCTCCACTCTGAACAAACACTGTATACATTTCTCAAAGGTATTTAGTATAACTGTGACTTCAGACCAAGCGGCAACCTCCAGTCTAAAAACACGAGACAATACAGAAGTGTTAAAACCTGCTATTTCTCAAGCATCCACTTGAGGATGGCTCTGGAAGTACGGGAAGTCACTTACACATCAAGCCAAAAAAGCTGTTTTCACAGCAGAAATATACGTATTTACAGCCTGGCACAAAAAAAAACATCTTATGTCTAACTTGCTAATTTCACTTTTTTTCTAACTTGAAGATATTAAGATCCCAAGTTCATCCAATCAGAAGCACAGCTCAGGTCATGTGACTAACGGGTGCCCTATAGCTGTCATTGTGGAGACTCAAAGCCAGCATCCCTTCAAATATGGCCGCACCAGTCGATTTGCTTCAAGAATCTGTTTCAGAAACAGACGGGTGACGTCAGGGAGACTACGTCTATTGATTATAAAGTCTATGATTCAGACTCACCCTCTTCTGCCTCTTGGCTCATCTGGACGTCGACTTGGTGGATAATCATCCCGGCCATAGCGTCGTCCGATGTCATCCAAGTTGTCCATAGAACGGGCACGTACGCGATCTCCCATGTACCCACGAGGACGGTAGTCATCACGGCGTCCCTGCTGTGAGACGCTGCTGATGGTGCTCATGGCTTCATCCCGGTCGTAGACTGTAGCCAGAGGCGGTGGCTGGGATCGGCCCCCACGACCACGAGGGTCCAGGCCATCATGCAGGGAACTGACTTCACTCATATTGTCCACTGGCGGGGAGGGATACAGAGAAAGAGTTGAGTGCTTGAAGGAAAGTAAATGTGGAGCAGGTGAAAAATAAGAAAAAAAATAAGAGTGGGGGAAAGGTAACACTTTGAAAACAGCAGGAACTTTCTTTAGGAACAAGGAACCTTTTGAGGAGTTCTGTGTGTTTCAATAGCAGGAGCCAGGGTCTAAATTAAGTTCTGTGATTGTTTATCCACACATTGGAACTCACTTGGTACTGCTGGTCAAAAAGTGTCTTCAGAGGTGAAATAAGAATTTTAGTTACAGGAACTTCCCTTCAAGGAACTTAACCTTTAAATTTCGTGGTCTGCATTTTCACCGCAGCCTAAAGTTGTGGTATTATCCCCTCTCAAAACTAAAACTAGCTTAATACATAAAAGTACATTTTTAAAAAATAACGGGCTGCAGTCAGTGTAAAAATTATACCCATGTGACTCACTTGACCCATTTAGTTGTTCTTGCAATTCGTCCCCTCTGAGCTTTTTTTTCCATTCAGTAAAAAGAAAGTTAAAAACTAAACTAAAGCACATTTTCTCATTTTGACAAAAAGCTAAACCAGGATGCATTTTAGGAGACTCCGTTGTAAACTCAACAACCACTGACATGATTAGCTCAAGGTCACAAGTTTACTAAGGTCACTCTTTAAACTTGAACACCAGAGCCGACAGACACTGATTTGCACTATTGGCCAAACAAAAACAAATGTGAGGGAGTTGTTACATCAAGTGAATCACAGTAGCACCAGAACTAAATTTAGACTCTGGTTCCAGCAACACGCCCAAATTTTTTCAAAAGGTCTTCAGTTCCTGAAGCCCCAAAAGTACCTTAAGAATCCAAACCAGGTTTTCCCCTCAGCACAAATATTAGCGTTAAAGTGTTTACTGGAATTTTTTAACAGTCATCTGGTTCAGCCTATACCACTACAGTGGCGGCTGAGTGCTGAGTCGTGCACAAATTAACCACCATGACACTCTCTGCTTTCTCATGCTTTACAGTTGAAGCTGATTTCACAGATTCCTGCACACAGAGAGTTGACACAGAAATTTCTATTTTTAATGAATCTAATTTCAATGAATTCAACCGTGGTCTCCTCAGTTCAGGTAACCATGAGGGGATTTTCTACATGAAATGTAAAGTTATACTGGAACCTCTTGTGTTACAAAAGATAAAACAGCTACAGCATTTTAAAACCACATCAACATTAATACTTAACATGAGGAGCTGCAAATATTTTATTTTTCCATGTGCACTATTTTCAATAAGTAAAATGTGTACTTAGGTTGTACACGTTTACTTCTTAATTATCATGATTATACTTGTATTACTTCGTTGATTTATTTTATTATGAGCGGGATGCCTCTGTGTACATTTTTATCATTGTCTGCATCATTGTTGTCTCTTACTGGAGATGTTGTAGCAGATCTCTATAACCCCTTAATGACTGTTGCTACAGTTTTATAACATACCCTGTCAGGTCTTGATGCAGCTGAAATGACCTTTGTATCTCATTATTACCTATTAATTCATATTCTACACATACCAAATATCATATCAAATCCACTTTGTCACAATATATTGGTCCGGGGATGAATATCTCATGTCTACAATATAACTTAGTTATAACTATTGTGTGGACTATACTCAAATTTAAGAATGCAAAAACACATAATAAAAATCATTTTGTATAATTGTTAATCAATTCAGAAAGTAAGGAGTAAATTTTATCCTAACTTATATAAAAACCTGGTTTAAATGTTAACAAAGACATTCATTATGCTGAATTTGAAATATTTCAGCTCTCATGCAAAAGTGAAACTGGAGTGCATTACTGTGCTTTTCCCCTAATCATTTTCTAAGTATTTTGAAATGAAAGTATATGACCTATAAGAAAATAAAATAAATTGCAATTTCACAGATACTAGTTTTGATTCATGCCTGTTTCATGTTTCTTAAATGCATTCCTTTATGTGCACTCTGAAGAAAATATTAAATTCTGCTTTTTAAGAACCAATGTGAAACGCAGTATAAATAAAAAGGAATGAAAAAGCTTCATACTTCTTAGTTTGCAGAACTTGATCAATTTTGTCCCACAAAAGCGTGGGGTGAGTCACTCAAGGCTATCAGTCACTCACAGCGGTTGTAGTTTGCAGGTCTGGATGGGTCCAGTTTGGACACCTCCTTCTCCAAGTAGTAAATGGCACGTGTGGCATTCCCGTCTGGATCCACCTGGATACGGAATCCACTGCGAGCTGGTGAGAAGTGGACTGAAAGTCAGATTTCTGCTTCATGTAAACACAGGGTATCAATTTGTCACTAAACATGACTTTATGAGAAAGAATCCAGGAGGAGATCTCAGAAAAGATTTTTAGGATAAAGGTAGAGTACTGTTAAAAGTATATGAATGTAAAAAAAAAATTGTAACTAACAATAAGTTTTACATGTCACACTTATGTTATCTATTTACCTTAAATAAAGAAGTTCTTCCAAAACCTTACTGGACTGCTCCCTACAGTTTTCTGTCTTGCAAAATTCATTACAGTGCTGTACATCAATCTGATATATATATATATATATATATATATATATATATATATATATATATATATATATATATATATATATATATATATATATATATATATATATATATACATATTTTTATATATATATATATATATATATATATATATATATATATATATATATATATATATATATATATATATATATATATATATATATATATATACATATATATATATATACATATTTATATATATATATATATATATATAAAGATAGAATTATTGCCATTGTGATATGTAAAATGCACAGCGAAATTAAAAAGTGTCATACAGTTGGTGCAACATTAAAACTACAACATAAAAACACAAGCACAACTGTAAAACAACAGTAAAACAGTAAAATGAATATAAAACAACAATACAAAAGTCATTCATTTTGCTATTGCACGGTCCCATAATTGTGTAAAGTGCTGTTAATGCTTGTTTTTTGTGGCATTAAGGGTGGTTATTGCTGTTGGATAGAAACTGTTTTTTAATCTGTTTGTTCTTGTTTTGATTGTCCTGTACCGTCTGCCTGATTGCCTGATGGCAGCAGTTCAAACATGGAGTGGCCTGGGTGAAAAGTGTCCTTTACAATTTTCTGGGCTCTATTAAAACAGAGAGCACTCTGCAGTTTGTCCAGTGAGGGGAGGAGGCAGTCCACGATTTTCTGGGCTGTGTCAATCTCCCTCTGAAGCACAGTTCTCTAGGCTACTGTGCAGCTGGTAAACCATACACACTAACAGTATGTCAGTACTGACTCAATGCAAGACCAAGTACACAAGCAGTTTCTGTCTGGTGTTGTTCTTCCTGAGAACCCTCAAGAAGTGAAGCCCCTGCTGTGCCTTTTTAAGCACCTCTGTGCTGTTCACGTTCCAGATAAACCCCTCTTCAATGTGGACCCCCAGGAAACAGAAGTGTGACACTTGCTCAACTCTGTCCCCGTTGATGATGAGTGGTTGAATGTCAGTTTTCTTTCTCCTGTGGTCAACCACTAGCTTCTTGGTCTTAGACATATTGAGGAGCAGGTTGTTCTGACTGCATCACACTGCTAGATGTTCCACTCCCTCCCTGTGGGCTGACTCATCCACCAGGAGATGAGCCCCACCACCGTGGTGTCATCTGCTAACTTCACATAGGTGTTGCTGTGGTGTGCAGGGGTGCAACATATTCTGAAAGTTTCTTAAGAATCTTTTGACAGTTGTTTCTGTGACCTGATGTTAAGAAAGTGAGAAAGTTTTCTAGATACTCATTTGCATGGAGACTGCATGTTTTGCAAATACTTTTCCACTGAACTCAACTGTCTGTAATGTATGAGTGTATGGGTGTGAGGGTGTTTGGTGCATGTCAGTGTGAGAAGGTGTGTTCATATAAGGGTCTGTAGTTGAAGGTGTGAAACCATCTTTTTCTTTGTGTGCACCAAAATATATCGTGTATGAGTAAATATTTGTACGTATTCATGAGTGATTCTATAATTAGGGGAACATTTCAGGTATACAAAAAAGTGAAAAAAAAAATTATGTGCTCTTTTTGTTTCGTATTAAATTTGAATGCAAATGATATACCTTGAATGTATTTAATTTATAAGTTGGCAAGCTTAAGCTCTAATGAATTCTTAAATATTTAAGTAACAAAAATAATTTTGGAACATATTTTGTCAACTGTATTATAAATAAAAGTTGTGGCTATTTTTCCAACGTAAATCCATATACTGAATTTAGAGTTATCCAAAATTTCTATGCAAGATTAAGCTCCCAAGAAATGTCTCTAATCATTTATATCACAGTTTAGTCAAAATTTAAAAGAAAATATGGCACAAAAATCACATGTAACACAGTTGACGGACAAACCTGTTTCTACAACATCAAATTTTGAGATGGGTAACACGTTTGACATTTTCTCAATTTTTTGGCCTCTGTACTAACTCAAGACCTCAAACATGGCACCACCTGACTTCAATCCCATCATTTTTCTGTGCATTTTCTTTACAGTTTGGTCTTTTTAACATTTATAGTAAGAACGCCAGAAAATGTTGGTAACACAGTTGATGAACAATTAAAGAGCCCCATATACAGACAATTATTGAAATATTGATGAGGAGGAGTTAAAATATGCCACACTCTCTTCATGGTTCCCACCATAAAGGATGTGACTTCATTTGATTTAAGTCATGTGACTTTGGAGCAAACCGTTGCTGATTTATCTGCCTTTTTTCAATGGGTAACACCGTTGACGCTGATTTCTCAGACACACAAAAAATGAATTATTTTATCCATATAAACTATTAAAATAGTTTTTAAAACACCTTTGTCATATTTAAATGATTCTTTTTAACAAATATTGAAACTAATATTCATAAACATGTAACATGTTTTAATTTTGAAGAGCAAACTTGACATTTGAGAAATCAGACAGCACAAAATCTGCAAATTCCAAAACGTGACTTGCATTTTTAGCTAAATAAATTATGTAACTTGTTTGTATTAAATAAAAGTGAAGTATCACTTAAATGTCACCTAATTGATAAGTTTGTCCCATGGACATGAAATGTACCCCTAATTATAGAATCACTCTCGTTTAAGTGTTTTAGTTTCTTCATCCAAATGCTTAAAAATTGTGTTTGGCATGAAGTATGAGAGTTTACACACAAAAACTGGGTGGCTATGTGATGGTTACAATGAGGAAGCAGGTAGAAACTGAACTAAACTCTGCAGCCTGTTTTTTCTTTCTCTCTGTTTTACTTACTGTGGTCTCCACCATCCTGGTCGCGCAGCAGAGGCACCTGGGAGCCCTGCCCAACTGCAAAGACATATCAAAGCAGAACAAAACAAATAAAATGACCAACAAATATATGGAGTCATGAAGAGGCTCTTTTCCAGTTAGATCTGTCTCCAGAGACTTAGAAGCTGCTTTAGGTGACAAACTGAAACCAAGTGTGGTTTAGACTCACTTGAGCTGGCTCCATCGTATTCACGGCCATAACCGTTATGGGAGGGTGTCATCCCAGCGCCGTTAGGAAGAGGCAGGAGGGGCATCGCAGGCTGTGGACCAGCGTATGCCGGCTGTGCGTACATGCTGGGAGCATAAAGGGTGGGAGCATACTGACTGGGCACACCTTTCTTCACTGCTTTCCCTGCCTCATACACTGAAAAAAGAATCCAAGAAGGTTGTTTTCAGAGGGAAGTTTTTAAAAAATATGGTTCAGTGATGCAGAAAGACCTCATACCTCTTTAGCAACAGGAACAGAAACTTGTGCATGGGATACACTAAAGTTAGAGTTCGTTTCTTATCAAGTTAACACTGCTCTCATTTCTGTCTGTAAGTAATGCTGCTAGTTTTCCGTCTGGGACTTACGTGCTCGTGGGCAGCAGCAGCGGTCAGGGCAGCAGGGGCAGCTGATGTAGCAGCAGCAGGTGTGTGGACAGCACTGACACCAGCAGATCCCGATCAGGAGCAACAGCAACAGGAAGCCAAAAACCACCAGGACAACTAGGAGCCAGTCTGTGTGAAGAAAACATAGGATGTATTCAGTAAATAATAATATCCAGGACTTAAATTCATTGCAGACACATGCAATTACTTCACCCCTAACATTTTTATACATCTCTTACTTAAAAACAGCTAATAAGGCTGTACCAAGTGTTTGAATCTGACTCACTCCTATCTCTTTACACTTTTACATGTGTAATATATTTAGCCTGGACTCTCCTCCCAATCTTAAGCTGCTGTACTGTCCCTGATGATCTAAAGAGTAAGGAAAGGTCATTAAACAGATAAAATGGTGTTTTAGATTTTTTTGTATTTTGACAAATTAGACACATTGGGGAAAACATTATGTATTTTCAACGTCAGACCATCCACCATATACACCAGGGGTGGCCAACCTGTGGCTCGTGAGCCACATGTGGCTCTTTGCCTTTCAGTGTGCTCTTCAATCCATCCATAATATATATGTATATATATATTGTTATAAGTAGTGGCGTGCTAATGTAAAATATTGATATATTGATGCCAATGTTGGGGTCAGTAGATCAATACTTGGGTGATGAGATTGATACTTAAGTTTCAGTTTCTCCTCTCTACATGTGCTCCTCTCAATCACTCATGCGCTCATAGTTATATTAGCAACATCATAGCTAGATAGATATAGGATAGATTGGACTTTGTCTTTTCTGCAGTAAAAACAGATATTTGTCTTTGACATGGCTCCACACTTACAAACACAATAAATCTTGCTTTAAAAATTGGAAATGTATTGATTTTCATTTAATGTAATTATGTTTATTTGCGAGCGGAAGTGCGTTTTTAGGACCACGTGTGTGATGTGGCTCTTTGTAGTGCCTCAGCAATTTTTGTGGCTCTTGGTCTCTGGCTGATTGGCCACCCCTGATACACTTTCATCGCGTCAGTATCTCATAAACAAAAATGAAACCTATGCTTGTCAGAGTTTTTATCAACAGTGCATTATTTTAGCTTATCATCCTCCCTTCATCACAGAAAAAACTAGAAAGCACTCAGAGAGCGCAGACCTCCGCCAACCATATTGTGATTGTTACGCAACACTTTAGTCTTACTTTAATGTTATACTGGCTTTCAGCAGACTGTCTGCTACAATTTGGTGTTAGTTGCAGGTTTGTACCATAATTTGTTACCTGACGGTGTTGAAAATTATGATGACCCAGTACATATTACATATTCCATTTATCATAGTTATATACATATGGTAAAAACGGCCCTATCTCACAATAATAAAGAATCCTTAAAAAAAATCCTGGATCCAGACGGTGATCCGGATCACCTCCAAAATTTAATCACTTCTTCTTTATCCCATTTTGACCATTTCCTGAAAATTTCATCAAGATCCGTTTGTTACTTTTTGAGTCATGTTGTTCACAGACAAACAAACAGACAATCTCTCCTACAAGCACAACCTCCTTGGTGGAGGTAAATAGTCAGTGATGAAAAGTTATCATCAGAATTTTTGTCTCTGGGGCTCAGTTTTCTTCGTAAACATATCATGCATGGATTATAAATTTCTTTACTTCACTGATTAAACATGAAGACTAGAAGCTAAAAGGCTAAAACTCCTTTTGCGTTAGTTCCTACCTCTGAGCAACAAATACATTTCTCTAAAAATACTTTGCTAGCGTTTTCTTTAAAGAAAGAAATTGAGTAAAATGAACATTTCATTTTGGACAACCAGAGGAAAAGGCAAATAAGAAGGTGCAGCTCCGCAGTGAGCAGTTTGTGATTTCCTGAGTTAAGACCAGCAGTTCTTTCTGTTTTTTTAAATCAATTGACTCCTATCAGACTTCACAGCTGTTATTGAGTGTTAGGATCACGAAAACATGCCGGCTACAGTGGTGATTGGGGCATTTCAAAGGTTTTGTCAAACCGGTGAGGCAGGTTTGTCCCTGAGCCCAGAGCTTTATTTCACTCTGCAAGTCGGTTCAGGCAGAACATGCCACAAAGTGTAACAACAACAGCAGCAAAGAGAGGAAGAGATAGAGGGAAACTCCTCTTGAAGCAAAACAGAGTGTGAGAATATTAACTGTTGTATATGTACACTGATGAGTAAACATGCTCAGTGTCTCAAACAGGCAGCTGCAGAAAAAAAAATGAGCTGAGCCACATTAGACGGAGACACAGCGGTATTTGAAAGGAAAGAGACTACAGGTGGGAGAGATCAGCATGTGATAAGAGTGTGAGAGAAGCAGTTTGCTTTGCTTTGCACTTTGATTCAGGAAGTTTGCAGGGGTATGTTTTAGGAAATGAGTAAATGCAGCTACTTTACTGGCATTGTTTGAATTCTGAATCTTCACAAAGCACACAACATCAAGGACCACCTCTAATGTGGATGAAACAATGCAACTGAACTCTATAAAGTGGCTTGTACTACCTTCCATAACCAGTAAGTCAATCTCAGGCAGGAGGTCAGTAGTATCTGACATTCTCTCTGTGAAAGAAAGATAGAGCCACAATTACTTAATAGTGTTGATCTAAAACTAGCTGAGTTAACGTTATTTAAAGGAGTTACTGGGAGGTGTTTTCACCTGACCATCACGATCTATCAAAAAGAGTGTATTTGGAGCATTTCCCTTATTTGTTTAAAAGCTTATGAGGAACCTTAGAGGTGTGTGTGTGTGTATGTGAAAGAAAGGGAAGATCAAAGAGCAAAGAAAGGCAGCACAGGAAGAGAGAGCAAGTCGTATGCACATACGTCATACCACATAGGCACGTAAGTGTCTTACCTAGAACAATAAGCTCTGTGTAGTCTTCGCCGTTTCCGGAAAGGTCTTGGGAAGAGATCACAGAGCAGACATAGACACCGCTGTCACCCCATGCTGTCTGGGCAATGTTCAGGTCTGCATCTGTGAGACGAAAAAAAAAAAGGTGTGAAGCTTTGATGATGATGACAGGTTTAACGAGAGGGATGTTGCTTTTTCTGGTCAAATTCACTGATTCACTTTATTTGTTTAACACAATAGTAACCAAATTTCAAAGTGTCAAAGTCCCTATAAGGTTAGCAAGGTAAGGTACTGGAAAACACAGGGAGGATAGTTTGGGCATCACTGAGTCAGGTTATTTGTTTCACATGCTGAAAAAAACAGAAGTCTTTTTAAGATTATAGTTAACTTCAAAAGTATACCGTCTAAGAAAAAGATCTCTTTAGTCGTTTAAAAATGTTCAAAATCAAAATGTTGACTATATTGCTCAATTTGAAAAAAACAAATCCATGAGAGCCAGCACACATTCCCTGAAATTGATCAAACCTGACTCCTGCACATGTGTATTAAGAATGTATGCAGTCATTACACAACACATTAAAGTTAGTGATACTCTGGGATGGACCAGGTTGGGTCCTATCACAAGGTTTAGGGCAGAAATTACCCCTACAGCAGTGTTTTTGTGTAGCAGAAGCCCAGGGCGCACGCATCAAAGACCCCCTCCCTGCTCCTCTGCCGGTTTCCTCTGCACTCAGAAGGGGCCATATTTTACTTGACCAAAAACGCAAATAAACGGACTCCCACAGAAAAAAACTGATATCGGTCTGCATTCACGCTTTATTCAAAGTGAACGGCAGGTCGTCCTCACTCTCATAATCACTCATCTCTACGTTGTTATTGCATAATTCATCCTGGCAGACTACCTGCGGACCGATATCAGATTTTTTCGGTGGGAGTCCGTTTATTTGTGTTTTTGGTCAAGAAAAAAATGGCCCCATCTGAATGCAGAGGAAACCAGCAGAGGAGCAGGGAGGGGGTCTTTGGTGCGAGCGCTCTGGGCTTCTGCTGCACAAAAACACTGCTGTAGGGGTAATTTCTGCCCTAAACCTTGTGATAGGACCCAACTTGTTCCATCCCGGTATCACATAGTATCACTTTAAGCTAAGCGCTAAGCCAGCTAGCAATAGCCACAGGATCAGCGTTGTCTGATGCAATTGCTAGACCAGGTGTCTGCAACCTTTACCTCAGTAGGAGCCATTTAGCCTCAGCTCACCTGCATTAAAGTCGTTTAGGAGCCTCAAAATCTACTTTTTCTTCTCAAGAAAGGCTATAAAGGATATAAAATTCCATACATAATTTAAATCTAAGGAAAAAATATTTAAAAGGAAGTTCTTTGAATTTGTAAAGTTGTAGATGTGATTTCTTAGTTGTTTTCTGTTTTTTGTTTTTTTATGAATTTTTTTCAAGAAATTGAAATTAATGAAACCTTTTCAAACATTAAATTTTAAAAATTTGCAAAAATATTTTGAGAGTTCAAAAGTTTGCAAAAAAATTTGGAAATCCAGAAAGTTGCAAAATTTGCATTTTTTTTTATTTCCAAAAATTTGCCAAACATTTTTTTTATTTAAAAAAGTTAAATTTTAAATAATTGGATTTTAAAAATTTGGTAAAATTTAAAAGTTTGGAAATTTCAAGAAATTCAAAAAATTGAGCGGTGGCAGGCTTTATTTGACAGATGAGATGAATATTTAGTTCAAAATAATGTTAATGCATGATTTTATTCAGTGTTAATGTCTTCTCAGTGTCTTATCATCAATACCCTCTGTAAGAAAAATAAAAACTCTTTATTTCAATTATATTTTTTAAAGCTACAAGGAGCCACTGCAAAGGAGTCAGGTTGAAGACCTTTGTGCTAGACATACATCATCCTTACTTATGCAGAAATAGTTTGGCTTCTTGAACCAGAATCTGCAGACCCTGTTAGAAAATGGTTGTTGATTTGTCTTTCTTGATTCACCATGGGTTAGTGAATTAACCAACTTAAGCAATATGAACAATATAAGAATGTTAAGGACTTCCCTGTCAAGTAGTGCAGAGCAAAAACAAAACCACACTGAGCGAATTCAGAAGTAACTTACTCCTACTCATACACTTTGATGTCATTGCTAATTCCTGGGTTTCTCCGGAGGCAGGGGCTGTGTTATCTTAAATGACTCAGTAAAAGTAAGTCTATAAAGCGTCTGAGTGTTCAGAAAAGCGCTTTATAAATAAAATCCATTATTATTATAAAGAAGACCTGTTCTTAAATATGTTGTTTTTTGTTGTTCAATATAGTGAACAGCACGTAAAATACTGTTACAATCCTCACAATAAGAGCGGGAGAGTACACAACATGAATTTTACAACACTGTTTTTAACACATTTTTTCAGAGATGCAAAATATCAATAAGTATATTATAGTCAACAGCAAAATCCACAAAGTATGCAGAGTTGTAACACGACAAAATGCGTACACACTCACTAAATGCAGTATGATCAATATAAAGCAGTGCACACACAGATTTTGATTTATATATTAAAGCTTTAAAATGAAGTTGTATTAAGCTACAACTAAAACAAAACACTGCACACATACAGCTGTGTTAACACACATATGTGGTTGGCAGTTCCTGTAATAAACAGTGTGAAGGGAAAAAAATAAAAAAGGACAGAGGTTGCATGCAACTTTTCTTAGTCTCTGTTTCCCTTTTTTGGAAGTTAACTGAGCTCCTCCTTTGTTTCTCTGAATCTGCAGAGCAATAACAATAGTTTCCAAGAGTATGGTTTAACACCGTGTTACAACTTACCACAGCCCAGGGGCATTTACAGTTAAGGGCAAGATGTTACAGATAAGATGGTTATGTCTTTAATTTAAATAAACTAGTCCTGTGTAAAATAGAGACAAAAAGATGATGGTATAGTTTAATTTTTTATTTGTCTCCATCTTTAACCTCATGTTTTTGATTTTTGCCTCTGTAGACTAAGTGTATTTTGTGTTGTTGAATGAATAAATAAATAAATAAATAAAAGGCAGTACTTGCCTGAATACTATGCTTTGCTAATGTGTGTCCCGTATGGAGGTGAGACTTTACCAGTTTTGGGATTTTATCTAGCTTAACTGTTATTGTTCCACTGTACAAATCACTTCAACCCTTCTCAACAGTATCAAACACTGAAGGCAGGGAAACCACAAACAAGCCCATTCCTTCAGAAGCTTCCTGGAAATGAAGCAAGGTGGCCTTTTATTCACAGAAAGCCCCTTCATTAACCATTTGGTTTCATAACTGCTACTCCTCCTATCATTCAACCCGTGCAACGTAAAGGTCAACCCATAATGTCCTTCACAGTCTAAATAATGTGTTGATCATGACTAATTTTTTCCAGGTGAAGTAGACTCTCCATGTCAAGCTACACACACACAGACACACACACACACACACACACACGTCTCTCTCTCTGATAATCACATATTTCCTCTGCTGGGCTAAACAACTGTCAAACAGAGCAGGAAGTTACCATTTAACCATTTAACATTTTGTCTTTCTGGAACTTTTTGTAAATCTAGAAACTGTTTTAATTCACTCTCTTCACATTACTGAAAGGAAGAGACCAAAAGCTCAAATCAAAACTCAATAGTAACAGCAGATTGAGCTGTTTGGCACTGGCAGAGAAGATTTGGGATTTTTTTCATGGAGCCAACTCACATACTCAGCTCTGATACCCATCCAAGTAACACAATTTCCTTACAGATGTGGCAACTTTCAAAATGGAAATAGGCTTTAGATCTAAAATGCTCTACAAACCTCTGTTTTAGCTAGAAATGTACATCATTTCATTGGATTCAAGAAAAACTGTTCTCCTACAGTGGTACAAAGAAATCCTCAGAGTACGACTAATGGAAAATCTTAGTGCCAAGATAAAAGAAAATCAGAGCAACTTAACAGTGAATCTGCAACTGCTGATGAATCATCTTCCCTGTCACTGAGTGGATTGATCATCAGAGGTAGTGATGCATTGAAATGGAAAGTCCTAAATGCCCTTTTACAGCTGGCTGCAAAAAGTTTTGCATATGATGGTGATCCTAAAAATGGCATGCATGTAGAGGCTTGAGGAGTTTTTCGACCACCGATCTTGGGACTTTTCTCCAGAGCTACATGCGTTTTAAGAAAGATGCATCGGTCTGGGAGTCGTATATCAACGGGCTTGTTTTTAGGCAGAAACAGATCCCTGCCATGTTCGTGTTTTTAACAGATGAAGCTGTTTCAGGAGTGACAGCTCTGCCACGAGTGCTTGTCTACGGTGTGTTTTATCCTAAATGTCCTTCATCGTTGCCTACTGCCCTCTACTGGTCTGGTAGTGTTTCACAATTTCCTTTTTTTCTTCATACTTCAATGGCCTGTTGTGTGATCTACACAGGTCTAACACCAGGGGAAGACAAACAGTGGACCATGGGCAACATAGTTCTTGGGAATGTTTTACCAGGAACTAAAGCTCCTGGACCCTTTAACTTATCAATGTATGTGCGACTGACTCTTGTGAACGGTAAACAGAACTGTCTTTATGTAGCGCATTTCTAGTCTGCTGACCACTGAAAGCACTTCACTCTCCTAGTCACATGCCCCTGACGAGTCTTGCTCAAGGACGCTTGTTAATGTGAGTTGCAGGAGCTTGGATTGAATCCCCGGCCTTCTGAATGAGTCACAGTCCCCCCTCTTTGGCACAGTAGTGGTCTTTTGTGTGCTTTTTTTTTCCTTTCTAAATTTATTTTTTTATCTTTGTTGAACTAAGGCCTGTCTTTAATTTTGGAAAAAAAAAAATCTAAAACATTTCATCACTAAAAAATGAATAAACAGTAGAGAACTTACTGTTTAAGACGCTGATCTTGCGGCCCTGGTAATACTGTCCGAGGGTGACTGCGTTGCCTTGCTTTGACGCTACAATACGCACCGTCCTCTGGCTGTCGGCACACTCGATGTTGGGGTCGTAGTTGGGGTTGTTCTGGGACAGGATGTTCTCTGCACTGCTGGGATTCAATGCAGCTTGGATGGGGTCCCGGCAATATGATTTGTACCTCCATGTGACAACAGGAGGCTGGGTGGCTGTTGTCTGATAGGTACAGGTAAGGGTGACAGGCTGGAAGAGGATGACAATGTGCCTCTTTGTGGGGGTCTGGACCGAGATGGCCAGAGTGGACTCTGGAAAAGAAGGGGAAAATAATCAAGAACACTGAAAAAACTAAGAATGAACTTAAGTAACAACTGGGATTAAGATTGTAGAGATTATAGCACTCACATTTTGTAACATTAGGTAATGGTTTTAGATTAATTCGAATTATGCAAATAGGCGTGGGTTGTGATACACAACACCGCATTTCCCAACTGCTGGTATCACTGAGTGGGTGTCTGTAATGACTCAGTGCGTCCGACATGATCATTCTGGATGAGGTAATCATGGCAGGTATGAAGGAGCAGACAGATATTCTATAGCATACTATGTTTTAAAAACACAATACAGACTTGCAGTTTTAGTCTTTTGTTTCACATGGACTATACTTTCACTTAGGCATGTAACTCTAGATGTCTGCACGCATGTTAAATGCACAGACACTACCTCCTATTTCTCTTCATGTCTTCTTTCAACTTCTCCCGTGTAAAAAGCAAAGGCCTCTACACAATTTTGTGCTGCTTTGTTGCCATTGGAATATCTTTTAAATACTTTATTTTCTGCCTCTAAAGTGTTCCTTTAAACAGAAAAATTACAGTCAGCATCAATGATACAAGTTCCCAACTAGAAGGGAATAGGCTGCTTATCTTTCAGTCACAACAAGCTGGTAAATTCTGGTAGGTTTTTCTGCAAGCTTTGGTGTTGCTTTGTCTTATCCTGCATTATTTGTGCTATTTGGTGGTGCAGTTCAACCAAGTTTCTCTTAATGATGTATATGGGTCAGCTTCCTCTTATCCAGCTTTGTTAACCAGTCTGAACTACAATAAACCAATAAAAAAAAGTAGTTTGCGTAGTTCCTAAATAGAAGAGTGTTTTGTTTTACCATTGGCTATTTAATTTTTCCAAACATTTCATTTCTAGGGAAATAATTCGATTTTTTTAGCTACAACATGAATTTCCTTAAAAAAAAAAAAAACAAGTTTAAATTGTTGATATATGGTTCAATAATGTACAAAGGAAAAAAAGAAGATGCCTTTAAGTGTAGATCACTAACACTTAACTTTATCCTTTATTTATGCATCTACTTTTTTGAAAAAAAAAAAAAAAAGGACGAAAACAAATCCCCAAAATGGTGTCAAATTCTTGAAGGTGTTGAGTTGATACTAGGGTAGTATCTACCAACGGAGTTTTCACGGAAGAGGGCCCACCCTGTTTGGAAAAAAAGCAGCGAACTTACCTGTCGCCATTAAAGCGGCGATGATAACCGTCCACAACATGTTTTGTCCTCTTTCTTCTGACTCTCAGTCGGCCTAGTTGTAATTTTTTATCTAAAATAGAAACAAAGAAACAAGTTATACATAATAACACGGGCGGGCGTCGTTTCCTTTAGCCAGGTAGTTCCTGCTCCATTTTGTCTTTCTACATGGAGAGGGGAGTACCTGAACGCCACACGTCAGCCGCGCAGCAACAGGTGAACGGACAAAAGCAGGTGGTGAAACATAGGGGTGTTTGCCACTGTTGACTCCGTGTTATTGATTTTTGACGGTGAAATTTGTTGCCCTAGCCTAGTAACGAGAAGAGAAAACCGTAGAAAATAGGAAACTGTTACTTTTTTAGTACACTTGCTAAGTGAAGGGTAACATTAGCAAAAAAAAAATATCGTTCGTCTCACCCGCTCGATGGTACGATCCGCACACTGACGCCGCTATCATAGCATTGTTTGCTAATGTTTAACTACCTTGTAGAAGCTGTTTGTGTGTCTCTGGGACCATGACGAATTCGCGCGTACTTGTGTGAGTAATCAACTTACCAAGTCTGACACAGTTTCTGTTCAGGTGAGATAACACACACTTACCACAGGTCATTGTGGTCAAAGTGGTCAAAGTATTCAGATCCTTGAGGTAAATCATATAATCTCTAGAGAACAGCGCATTTAAAATCTTCCCAGTGTAAAAGTTAGTAGAAAACAAAAGTATTAAGCTAGCCTATATAATGCAGTAATAGTCAACACCAGTGTACCAGCAGCATGGATTCATGCCATGTAGTGCTCTGTAGACTTAACACATCTCTGTGTTGTTGCTGTCCCTTAAGAACCAATGTCGTTATTTTCTCCGGTTGTTCTCTGGAAAAACAGACTGGTTTAGCTTTACACATTTTTTTTTACTTATCCTAGGAGGCAAGAAAAAGGAAGAATTTTGTTAACACATTAAAAACACCATCAAAGTTATGGGGGTTTTTTTGGATGTTTTGGAAAGGAAGCTTTGCTGCATAAAATAAAAATAAAGTAAAAAAAAAAAAAAAAAGTTAATCCTCAGTGGTAAAATATTATAACTGGCATTTCTCTGATAAATAAAGTAATTTTAAGATCACAACTATATTTTACAAAACTTTTTCAGAGTTCCAATATTTGGTATAAACTTTGATGGAAAGTTGTTTTGGCAGACAGCAGTTAGAGTTACCGTAATATAGATGAGGAACAGGCACACTAAATTGCGTTACAGCCTTTCTCTAACCTTTACACCTGTTATTTTAAATACTACTTTCAATCCCGCCAATATTAACCTCTGACTGAATCTTTCGCACTTCAGTGTAACTTAAGCTTCATAATATATTTTTGTTGCACTGGTTATGAATTATTTAAAAAGTCTGTGGTTAACTTAATGAGGTTTTCATAAAAAAAACATCAAAACATGTTATTTAAAGACAACTTTATGAAATCTATGAAAGATAACAGGGGCACATCAGACACATCATGACATTTTAATTTTTTTTTTTTCAAAAAGCTCACTTAAGTCCTAATTTTTCTTATCAGAATCATCTAAATTTACAGCAATATGAGTTATTTATCTTGAGATCTGAAAAATATATGTTCTGTAACATTCATCTTATGAGACCAAACCAGGGGTTGATAAATGAATAAAATGTAATTGGATTTCCTTATGAAATTAACTGATGTCATGTTCAGTTTGTCTGTTACCAATATAAAACAGCAGTTTTCATGTACAGTGCTAAAGCTAATTCTATATAGATAAAATTACTGCCTAAAAGCAAAACGGAGAATTTAAAATAAAAAATGTACTGGAAGTCCAGACAGTTTCTCGTAAGATAACCACAAAATCTGAAACTCATTTTTATAGTTGTTTGAGAGCCAGTGTGGGGATGCTAAACCAGGAGGGACGTGAACCTTCATCAGCCCTGTGTCAACAAGAAAAAGACAAATGAGTTTAGTTTTTGGTGTGGAGATCACAAGTTAAAATATTGACATTATACCATTGGGCTCTCCTTGTTTCTAGGATAATATTTAAAACTAATATACAACAGAGTTTTAGATTGTGGTCTGTTTATCTTATTTGGTTAGTACGAATAAGATAATGTATCTGAATCGTTTTTTTTTTAATGTAGAAACATGGATGGTGTTAACTGTAAAATTAAATACATCAAAGAAGAGTGTACCTACCTCCCTCTGCAGCAAAACTGAAAGAGAAGAAAGTATATATGTTTGATATGAGGCATACTTTATTGAAAACCTTTAATCAGATTAGATAAGACCTTGTTAGACTAAAATTGTGCTACATCTGGTTTCAGTTTGTGTGATGTTGGAAATTATTTTGATCGATGACATTACGAAGTCACACTTACACAGTAGATCAGCAGGGCCACCAGCAGGATCCCCAACCCCACAGCTAAGACTAAAACATGAAAACATTATTACCATTATAGTGGAACAAAACAAAAACAGATTCGACTCTATTTGCAGTCATTTGAAAGTAGTAAGATAACATTCAGTACTTGTGTGATATACTTACTGGAGCCTACAATATATCCGACATTTGCATGGCCTGAGGTCCGGAGGGGGACACCTGAACACAAAGTCATTGGGAGACAAAAAGTTTCAGTCATCTATATGCATTGTGTAGAAAGTGAAATATTATAGTCAGAGTTATAAACATGTAGATTAAAGTCACTAAAAAACATACCATTGGTCATTGTCATTGTAACTTTAGACTGAATTGGCAAACTCCATCTTATCAAAGCTATAAAGTCCATGCAAAGCTAATTAGTTAGCTGTCTGAGTGAGTGTGACAGTTGCTGACATTGATTGTTGCTTAATTTAGCAGAAGCTAAGTGAGACAGCAAAGTTTGTCTGACCAGCACATACCTGGTGACTCTTAGGGAATGTTGAATGTTTTAAGAAGGGTTGTATGAGGTATGTGGCTAAATGCATTGCTTACACACGGTAAGCTTGACTACTCTACTGAGAACAGAAAACTGACACTGAAGCTAGGCTAGTTTCTGCAGATAGGAGCAACACTATTGCATGATTAAGCAACTCAAGGACAGTACCAGTAGGCAGAAGACCACGTGTAGCTGTGTTTCAACCAGAGGGCCCAGGAACTTTTGGTTCCTGTTAAAAAAATTCCCCAGAGCTAAACTGCTCCACTGTTTGTTTGTGTTTGGACCACAGGGCCAAAAGACCCAGGTGGTCTATGCAAAACAGGACGATGAGGTAATGAGATTTAAAAAAAAAAAAAAAAAATGTAATTGCAATACACAATGACAGGAGTTACATTATAGTTCAAATAATTTTAAGTGATTTCAAGTCCTTAAATCCTATTTCCAATCAAAAAATGAATTAATGCTGCCAATTGTGCTCACATTTTAGGTGCCAGGGCTGCACAACCACATGAAATGTAAGCATAGAGTAAGATTTGCTTGTTTTCTGTAATCTTTTTAAACCACGCAGTTTGTGTTTTCTTTATCAGTTTGACAAAGGTGTGGGGAACATATTGGACACATGTGGCACTTATCTTGTTTCATCCCCCACTTAGGCGTTGCACTTCCTGCAAGAGTCATCGAAAGTGTGCATCGATGCAGGCTTGCTATATAAGGGCTGAACAATCCACTTCCCCTCCACACTATGTGGTTTAGGAAGACCCTTAATGTGGTGGACCCCTCGCAAGAACGCGCAAAGGGGGGCTAGTGTGTAAGTAGAGCGTAGGGGGCTGTTGCTGCACTGCAGTCAGGGGCGTAGCTACAATTAGGTAAACACAGGCAGTTGCCTGGGGCCCTAACATTCCCAGGGACCCCCAAAGCATCTCTTAAAAACTGATTTATAAAGTTCTCTTCAATTGAAAGCATTTCTTTTTCTAAATATTACTTCACATGCTTCAAAGTACATCAAAAGGCTTAATCTTTAATGATCGTTTTGGGTACTCCCCCTCCCTTCTTATTCAATGGGCTATTCCCTGTTACAACACATCTGAAAATTTGATTCAGGAAGGAAGTCGTAAAAAAAATTTTTTTCTAATTTTTTCTTATTTTCAACCAAGTTGGAAATAAAAAACTATGTTGCTCTGAGATCTGAGATACACATATAAGACTTTTAGGATTTTAAGGACTTTATCTAGCCCATCAAACTTTATGAGTTGGTGATAAACATTATTGTACAAAATCTCTTCTTTGAATACATAACTCACTGGACAGGGGGTATAATAAAAATACATAAACTTTAAAATAATAGTACCAAAAAGTGTGGTAACTTTAAATATCACCTCTTTTAATAGATTTTTTCCAGTTTTATGTGTTGCTTGATATTTACATATTTGTTCTTTGCTAAATTATTTTTTTCGATATTTACCTACTGTAATGTTTTTCACTTCATGCTTTCTTGTTTGTTACTGTTACTCTGTAAATTCCCCACTGTGGGACAAATAAGCTGTCAATTGACCATAAAAGATTTCAAATCTAGGACAAAGTGGACTAAATTATGTATTCACTTTTTTCCAAATCAAACAAAAGTACAGAACTTGAGGAAATGCATTTAGTTGCGTTAAGTTACCATGTACAAGATTAGCACTGTCTTGTGCCTTGATTCTTGGGAAGAGACAGTGGACCCAGGGAAGGGCCAGTCTAGCTCTGAGGAAGATGAGTTACAAGGTCAAGTGCTTTCTACAAACAATTTAAAATCTTTGTCTATGAAAGAGAATTTCTTAATACTACCTACCCTAATGCGTTTAGCATTTTAGTTACATCATTTAAAGTAGTGTGTGTTATAGATAGAATTTATTTTTATTACAAGTAGTAGTTGCAAGGTGTTCATGCCTGTCCTACTCCCATGAACTTCATATGCTAAATCTTAAGGAAATTTTACAACACTGAGTTTTTAAAAGTCAATCCACTTTTGGTCCATCCAAGTAAAAAATCTCAAACATGACCAAGCAGTGAAAAATTGTTTCTGGTTCACTGATAGTGACATGCATGTATGTATAATCTCAATTTCCCTGATAAAGTTATAAAGCTCAACAAAATTTATAATACAGAAAGGAATATCTGTCACAATTGTCTTAATTTAGGATACAAGGCAGCTGAATCAACATGTCTCTAAAACAGGCTTACTGTGATAACATTGTGAAGGTATAGCTCACTTTTTTACTTTGGTGTAGATAATAAGACTTGAACAGGCGAGCCCTGGACCTCATAACTGTGCTTTAGAAATGTTTCCAATGAGCTGTTGTGAAATTAAATATGAAATTGTTGACTCTGCTGTCCACTCATCATTTCAATGTAGTCCTATTGTTTGGAAGATATTCTCCATTCAGCTCAATTTAACCCAGTTTCCAGACACCTCCCGACTAGGTCATGTTCAAGGACATCAGGAAATCATGTTGAAAACATTCACATAATACTTACAGCCAGTTATGTTGAGAGTGTGTCCACCACCTTCCACCTCCAGGTGTCCTTCTGGGCAGTAGATGCGGATTGGTTGGTTGGAAGTGTCATTGCATACGGCGCAACTATTATTGCCAGTGGGTTTGATGGGATCAGAGCATGCTGGGAATGGTTCGTTAGGATCCTTGCTGTACAGAAGGGAATTTGTTTTGTCGTATATGGAGACCAAGTTGCGGCATTTCTCCTCCAGGTCAGTGCAGGTAAAACACATAAGTCCGTTCGAATCTGAGAAAGAAACATCATGATTACTAAATGTAAACAGCAACAGTGCTTTCAGGCCTAAATGTGGATGAATTATCTAAAAATGAGAGAGGATAACCTGCTCCTGGTTTGATCCGGTTTTCTGTAGGTCAAGCACAGGGCAGATCATTTTAGTCAAACAATGTTTAAAATTCAGTACTTAAGCCGTTTTAAGCTTGCTTTAGGGCACTTAACCAAATATGGACCAAAATAGAGGAAAACATTGTACATTAAACTATTTAAAATTACATACCAGGAAATCCATGAGAGACCCGAACAAGTGATGCCATGCATATAAGTTTGAACCCTGGAAATACAGACGAAATCATTAAAATGTAGATTTCTTTCTCAGATGAAGGGATGCCATGCCAAGGAATCCTTTAAAGTTTTAAACTCATGCTCAATGTTCCTCTTAACATCGATATCTGCAACTTAAATGTCCATAGAAAGGTGTGAGCTTTCAGTACCACACAGAGAAATAACAAGCTTGAGAGGAGAGGAAACAAAGGGAGTGTGCAAAATCAACAAAATATTAAAATCGCACTGGACTTGGAGAGGAGATGATCTGGATCACCGTCTGGATTCAGGAGTTTTTCGAAGGATTCTTTATCATTGTGAGACAGGGCCATACGTGTATATAACTCCACGATAAATGGTCGGATTACTTTGCAAAACAATACAAGACAAGGTCACCATAATTTCTGACAGATGTAAAAGTACAATCCAGATCCTGCCAATACTCTGGATTCTAACATCCAGAATATACAATATGTAGTGGGTCATCATAATTTTCAACACCGTCAGGTAACAAGTTATCGTACAAACCTGCAACAAACACCAAATTGTCGCAGACAGTCTGCTGAAAGGGAGTATAACATTAAAGTAGGACTAAAGCGTTGCGCTCTCTAAGTGCTTTTCTAGTTTATTCTTTTTTATTTTGAAACTTCAGCTGTGAAAATAGTTAATTAGCAGACATCTCTCATGTTGATGATGATAATAACTAACTTCACTGTTGATATCTGTTCTAGTCCATATGGTTTGCACCATGTGTTTATTCTCCAATCAGTGTTGTGTATAGAATGAATCAAACCTACATTTTGGGATTTTGATCCTCCGAGCAGCAGCAGGTCTTTTCCTCTTTCGGTTCATGTTTCTTCGTTTTAGGGGACGCAGTGGTGAAGATTGAGGTTTCATTTTCTTGCCCATGACGCCGCAGTTTCCACCAACTCCCTGCTTTAGCTCATGGATGATGGCTGTTGTTCCGGGTGAAGCTTTCACCGTTTCCTTATCCGGGTTCTTTGCTTCCAAAGCGGATGTTGTTGCTTGTGCTGTGGTGGTGATGGCGATGGCGGTGGACTTGTCCTCAGCAGACTTTGGTTTTGAGAAGAGCTGTCCAAGATCCTTAGGGTGCTCAAAGACTTCTGCTTCGTCGCTAGGGATCACTTTCACACTGCTGCCTTTTCCTGATACAGGCAGAGCACTCTCGTAGTAGTCCACACTGATTGTGTGCTCCAAAGTGGAGGAGAAGCCAGTCTCACTGCAACAAATAAAAACTAAATTTTCTTCTTTTCATTTACAGTAGAAGTGGCACACATGCAGAGGAATAAACTGGGGAAAAGTCACAATTTATTACATCTTTAAAATAGCATCTCAATACACCAAAAGGTTGATATGGAGGTTAGACCACTCCAGCCACGTCTTTCAGATTAATCATATTAAAAAAGCTGCATGGATAACAGGGACAGTAACAACTTACCCACTCTCTTGGCTGTGCTGCCCCTGGCCACCTTCAAGTGTAAAACAGACAAAGTAAAATTACAAGTACTCATAAGCACGGTCTGATGTGATCATCAGGAAGCGTTCTGAATCTCTCCTGATAAAACAACAACACACACATAACCTTCCCCACAACCTATGCAAGTTTCAGTCTCTCAAAACAACCACCCCTACGCGGCAGAGCACGTGTTGCTGCCAGTAAATGAATGAGTCATGTAAATCACCTCTATCGCTGCTGCTTGTCTTATACCATAGATTTATGAAACACTCATAAAGAAACTCACTCTTAGGCTGCAAATGCAAAAAAGAATCCACTGGGAGAGTCATATTTGTCCAAGTTAAGCAAGAGCAGACAAGGGAAGTCGCTATGATGCTGGCTACTAAGCAAGAAAGGAAACGGAAAAACGTCATGTTTCACCCGGAAGTAAAAGAGAAAGAGGTCTGTGGATTCCGGGTGTCACAGTTTTCCCAGGCTTTGAACAAAACTGGTCTAACAGTTATTTTGTTACTTTTGTATTTGGTAATTTCAGCAAGTTTCAGTGAATGAATTTCACCCATGAACTGATCTAACACATCTTCTCTCATGTTGTGGTTTTTCTTTGGAAGCCAACAGTAGCAAACCTATTCCAGTCAAGTGAACTTCTTACACTCTCTACGGGAAATGCAGTTAAGCTCAGAAAATCAGAAGGAGACACAAGTTTTTTCACTTGTGAAACAAACTGTGGTGACAGACAGGAAACTAACAGCCTAAGAGAAATTAGCTTTACTGTTTGGAGGAACTGTAGTATTACGATGTAGTGTGTCACATCATTTAGCAACACCAAGCTCTGTCTCACTGTCAGATAATCTTTAATCTCTGTCAGCATAAAGCCGAGACTGTAGCAATATTTAAAAGTGTCAAGTTGTATAGTGTGTGTCTTGTTGTGGAACTATTTAGTTCCACCTAATCTGGTAATTGTTTTATCTTAAACACATGGTCTGTTTTTTTTTTTCAATCCTGATTTTTAATCCCTGTGTAGACATGCACCGATCGATCGGTGATAAGGGATCGGTGCACTGCAAAAACTGAAATCTTATCAAGTGTTTTTGTCTTATTTTCAGTAGAAAATTCCTTTTTAGACTCAATATGAGCCAAATTCACATGACCAATCCAGAAAAATGTCTTGTTTAAAGTTGTTTAAGGACAAAAATGAGGTCTGAATTGCTCGTAACCAGTAAAAAAATCTGCCAATGGAACAAGAGAAAAGTTACTTGTATTAAGACATTGTTCTAGTCTCAAGGAAATTTTCAAGCATTTTTTTCTTGTTCCATTGGCAGATTTTTTTACTGGTTACAAGCGATTCAAACCTCATTTCTGTACTCTGATAACTTGAAATAAGACATTTTTCCGGATTGATAAGTTTAAAGTGGCTCATATCGACAATTTTTACTTAAAAAAAGACAAAAACACTTGATAAGATTTCAGTTTTTTGCAGTGTGATCGTCCCATCCTAACATATGAAACTGATTTTATATACCTCGGGGAAGGTCTGACAGCCAGCCATTGTTGCTTTTTGCTCTGAGATCTAAAACTCAGGACTCTTTATTGGTTGTTTAAGTTAAAACATAAAGATTTTATTATTTCACAGGTATCGTGCACTGAATTTCAAAAAAATAAGATTGGAACATTGAAGATATATGCAGTCAGCTATGAAAAACAAAAATTATAAATCCGTATCAGGCTTTTTAAAGATCGGTGATTGGCCAGAAAATTGCGATCGGTGCACCCCTATGCCTGTGCGATGTTCACATGATATTTTTGCTTTTCTTTTGCTTTCTTTTATTTCAGCCTTCAAGAAACATTCAGACAGACACATTAGTGTAGTTTAAGAGTTTTCAACTTGCAACTCTTTGACTCCTTTGCAGTGGCTCCTTGAAGCTTTAAAAAATATTATTGATACAGAGAATTTTTTTTTCTTGCAGAGGGTCTTAATGATAATGGCACAGATGCTAAATGAATTCACAGTTTAACACTTTGCTGTATTATATGTATCCCCTCTTGCAATAAAGCTTTAATTTTTTGCATTTTTTTTCTGAAATTTTGGGATTTTTTTTATTTCAATTTTTTAACAATATTTTAAATTTAGTAAAGAATTTCAAATTTTCGGGAGAGTTTGCCAATTTTTGACTTTTTTATTTAAATTCCTTTTTTTTATTTTCGAAAATCCTAAAAAAAATCTGGAAAAAAAAACAAAAAAATTGAAATTGCATTGTTGAGGTTCAGCAATTTTTTTTTAATCTCAAATATTTGCACATTTTTTAATTTCCTTTTTTTCTCCTTTTTTCAAATCTTGTTTTGATATTTATTCACTAGATTTTACTTTGTTCAGAATTTTATACACCTTTTTTATACACTTTTTTGTCTTTATTGTGAATATAAACTACATTTTGTGGCCCTTGAATAACTTTCATCTAGGTGAGCTGAGGCAAAATGGCTCTTTTGAAAGTGAAGGTTGCAGACCCCTGGTGTAGATGTTATGGCACGGCCTCAGCTTGATGCAACCCACAGTCTGCCACTGTCATGGAAGTAGTCAAGTGTTTATGTCTTAATTTTAGTAAAAGGTGTATTATTAGACTCAGTTCGAGCCACATTGACTTAACTGGTCCATAAACGTGTCTTATTTCAAGATATTTAAAGATTACACTGAGCAAGGATGAAGCCAAAGCAGAGGAAGTGGTGGCTGGATGCGGGCGGGGAAGAAGATGAGTCAGGGGGAGTCCAAAGGATGTTAGTACAAGTTTCTTTGAGACTTCTTCTTTGTTCTCCACCACCAATCTCACTTAAGACAACAAATTATTGAATTTTAATTGCATCCAAAGCTATGTATAGGCAGAAAATATACTAAATTCTGTTTTAAAGCCAAGTGGGAGGAGCATCTTGGTTTATTGTTTGAAAAAAGTTTCAGCATTGTTGAAAATAATATGGTGGGAAGTCTCTGTAGTTAAAATCCAAGATTTTCAGTCACACTTTCAAAATATTTAATGTCTGACCATCCGTTTATTCTTATTAGCCTCCTGTACCTGTTTAGCACTTGTTACTGAAGAGCTACTGCAACACCTAGTGTGTTTTGTTGGTATTACAACAAATGTTGGAGCAACAAGCTTGACTCATGCAGTCAAATAAAATGACAAATAAAATAAATGATTTGAAGTTCTGTGAGGAACATTTTGTTTGTTCCCATGTTGATTATCACTTCAGTCAGGTGATTTTTGATTGTTTACCCTTGAAAACTTTGCAAGAAACAGCCAAAGACATCTCAAAGAATCAACACTTTGTGACTAAGGGCCCTTTCCTGTGCGACAATGTCTTTGAACGGGACAACACCAGATCCCACCAGCCTCCTGGAAACAGTTGCATCAGTTATTCCTAACCAAAATTTTGAGGAGATAACAAAAACAGTGAGGTGACTTACAACTGAGTCCTTTTTCAACACTTTTAGCACATTTATATTTATTAATTTGTTTGTTTTCTTGTTCTGTGTTTGTGCGTGTGCGTGCATGCTAATGAACAACTTGTTTGAGTTTAGATGCACTTTCCTATAACTTGCCAACTCTATTTTTTGTCTCTTGCTCCTGTTTCCTCTTTTTTGCACTTGAAGCTCTACTTCCAGCCTGCTCACACTCCACCAGTGCAAAAATGCAAATTCATAGAAATGTGTCTAGTAATGTCTGTTCCAATAAATGTGATGTACAATGTGATCCTATTCATATTCTTCAGCACATGCATCATCATTAATGACTACAGTGGGACTCACCTACAACTCATGTCCAACAAATCTGGTCTTCCCTGCTCAGCAGTGCCAAACCCTCCATTTTCCTTTCAGCAACTGAAAAGAAACTGTCCAAGAAGAAGAAGAGAGGGCCAAGAAATTCCCAATAACCTCTAACGGCTGTGTTATTTCTGCTCATAAAGAAACAAAAGTAAGAACAAAAGTACTTCCACTTGGAAATGATGATAAATTTGCCTGAAACTTACAGTCAGAGGTATTTATTGCTGTATTTCAGATTGCATCATAGGTGTCGCTCCACATGGTCACCGCCAGATTATGACTCCCTCCTCTTCTTGACCAACTCAGTACATCCTCAGCCACACACCACAACAGCAGCCTCTGTTTTCAGTGGTTCACTCCTGACTTCCTCTCATTCATGTGCGCCTGTTTTCCTCAGGGCCAAGGATCAGATAGGAAAGGGGGCGTGGAAGAGGTATAAAGAGGAACAGCTATGTAAACTCATGTCCAGACCTGACGAAGCAGCTTTCCCTCTACAGCAGAAAGGTAGGCACCTTAAATTAATCCTGGAGAACATTTGATAAAGTTTCCCTGATTGTTTTTAAAAGCTCTTAATCACTTACATTCATTATTTCATATGTTTTCTATCCTTTCTAAAAGCTTGTCTCACATGATTTAGACTCTGGTTCAGCTAGATTACAGCACTTTGGGAATGTATCTTTTTAATACAAGAAACTTTTTTCAACAGAGGTATTTTTTTCCCTGGTTCAAAGCTTTTGTATTTTATTTTTTACAGCTAAAGCCTGTCCTTTGTGAATATTAACGACTGTGAAGTGACAGGCTGTTTGCTGTAGCAGCTCAATTACACACAGATGTAAGTATTATTTTATGTGTTCTCAATAGGAGCTGTAAAGCTTGTGCTCAAGCCAAAGCAAAGAAAAACTCTCTCCTCTTGTGGATTTACCAGTTAGTCAGCTTTTCAATCCCTGTGTTATACAACACACAGCACCTCTGAGTGAGTAAAACAGGCTGCAGAACGCTGACAGCAGGATATCTACTGACAAATATCTTTAAACAAAAACACGCTGGTTTATATCAGCACATGGGGACTGGTATTGACACAACAGGCTTGGTTACAGTTCATTTATCCAGTCACTAAGGTGAGCAGCTTTACATTTCTTCATGAGAGTGTTTTTGAGGTGACTTCAGGATTCCGGATATCCTGGTTCCAGGCTTTTCGCCCACGCTGCATCTCTGATATGTGATTTAAAGAGGATTCTCACAGATGAAACTAAATAACAGCTCAGTGATATGATCAAGCTGTGTCATTTTGTTTTACACTGAATCATTAGTCTTACTCAGCAGAGGTGACACTCCCTTTATGTGAATACTGGGTTCATCTGAATCTGTTTGTTCTGTCTGTCAGGCTGGCTGCTAAAAGGATTATTCATACTGAGAAGAAGCTGGATGAAAGATGGGTGTATAAACAATCCAGCACAGCGGCTCTGTGGTTTATAACAATGTGGAGGAGTCAGAATTCACTTTGCAAATGATTTAGAGGGATGGAGAAAAAGTATAACATCAAAATAAATAAACCGTGGATCAGCTTTTTCAAAAATAGTAGTGATAAAACACAAAAAACACTTTAAGTTGACTCAAGTTAAGACCTTGTGTGTTGTTTGTGAAATTCCTGTAAACAAAAGATGAAACAACAAAACTGGCCCAACCGATCCTTAACAGGTTTAAAAAGAATTTTGCTTTCAGATTCATTACTCCTGTTAGGAATTCCAATGAAAGTGCAGAATACAGCTACACCCACTAAAACTGTTTTATCAGATGCTTAATTTGCATTTTCCTGTTTTTATTCTGTCAGGCCATGTGACTGGATGATTTGTTGACATTTATTTTGCACTAGGCCTGTATGTACAGTCACATTTTGTCTGCCAGAAAAAAATGTGGACTGCCTATCTTGGCCAAGGAAATATCATAAATCTCAGTTTGTTTTTTTCTCTTGGTTAATTAGGGTTCAATAAATAAAAATGAATAATTTTAGTCTGATTTTGAAGTATTTCTCAGTCAAGCAAGCAAAACATTATAATAGCAGAATTTAGATACAAAAAATTATATGTCAGCAATACCGAAGAGAAAAAGAGGAGGATTTAACCGTTATTTTGCTATCAAGGTTCCAAAATCTTTATCTCTTTACACAGAGAGATCAAGCCTACCGCAGACAATAACAAATTACCATGTCTATCAAATAAACACACACTGTAAAGCTTTCACTTATTGATAACACTCAAGAAAGGCTGGGGCTTCAGGAAGAGGCTGCAAATCCAGGAGTAAAAAAAGCATTTGTCAACAAACAAATCTGTTATTTATTTACATAGATCTGTTTACCTGTCAGAGGGTTTTTTGTTGGAACTGGTTAGTGTTAGGCCTTCACCTGTTTGTCAGTTTCATCAGGAAATGTAAGAAGGCATGAAAAGAAGTAGAAGAAAAAGTTTCTTAGATTGACTTTTTTTTCATTAATCCCAAAGGGAATACTAGGTTTGTACACTCACACTTACACACATGCACAGACAGGCTCCGGTCTACAAGCGCTGAGGTGTCAGAATGAGAGCGCTGCACGTGAACCAGCGCCCCGAGCAGTAATTCTGTGATTCCTTGCAAGGACACGTCAGCAGTGCAGTTGTCTTGCTCACTAAAGCACGCTGACACTACTCAGGAACTGACCCCTCTGGGCTCTGCTGAGATGCCCTTGAGCAAGGCCCCAAACTCCCAGCAATGTGTAAACTTTAGGAGCTACTTTGATTAAGAGTAATTAAGTGCCTCTATAAATCTTCGCAGTTTCTGTGGAAGGTGTCACATGTTTATGTTGACTTTTGTTGTACTCTAATCTCCAAGCTGTAAATCAAACTTTGATTGAAGTGGAGTTCCTGTTAATATGACTCACTTCTCTTTAATTACCTGAGTGTAGTTAATGAGTCACTTGGAAATCACCTGCACAAATACTTTCATGAAGGCTGACAAACAGGAAAATTCCCACTTACAAAATAGGACCATCTGTGAGGAAACAAAAGAAAAAAATGACTATGAATCACATACCGACTGGACAAGTTTTGAATCAAAGCATCAGTGTGTGGGATAAAAATCTCCTGCAAATGCAAACATTCTGATCTTTATCTTTTGGACATGTGATTTTCTGCTGTTGGCTTCACCTCTTTGATGACTGAAGTACTTTAAGCCCCAGCATGCTCACTGAAAATGACCCCTTCTTTCTTTTCTCCACTAGATGGCGTATTCAACCAGCACTCTAGCACAGGGCTGCTTTGGAAAAGTGTACAAGCAAAAGTACAACGACACCTGGGCTGCTATAAAGAAGGTTCCCCAGCAGCTCATCGACAGGAAGGACCTGGAAAGGGAGTGTGAGGTGTACAAGTGAGTTTAAAGAACAATAAGCTACTTTTCTTTTCTTTTTTTCTTGCTTGGTGAAACAATTGCTTTTCATATTTTGTGTTTTAAACTTCAGTGTACTGCTCTTACTTGTCTCTTGATGTATTTACGTCTCTCTAAGTGTATTACTTCTCACTTGTTGTATGCTGCAACAAAATAATTTCTCCCCTGGGGATCAATAAAGTTTTATCTTATCTTAATAGCATCTCCAAAAAGTAAGAAACTGTTCCTCCTCTCAGCCCTTCTTCATTATTTTTATGACAGTGTTATGGGTGTGATTAGGACATAGATGGAGCTGACTCAAGGACAGTTCCCCCAACATTTGTTAATTCTTCGGAAGACAATAAAACATATAAATTGCCTTCTGGTCTTTGGACTCTGCACTTCAGCTTTCTCAGTGTTTCTACACAGCATGGAGCTGATTTGCCCAGATAATACATAAGTATGCATTTAAATGACACTAGAGGGCAAATAATTTAACATAATGTACCAATAAATTATACATTTTGTTATTTTAGTTGGTAAACATTCGAATTACAACGGACAATAACATATGTAATGGGAAATTGTCCGGTAAGACAGTGACACCTGGTGGACGATGTGAAAATCCCCATGCGGTGAGTTAACAACCAGGAAAAGAAAACAACAAAGATTCATTTCAGCAGAAGACAATACACTAAATATTTTGCCTTTCGGTCACTAGTTTCTGTACTTTTTCTCCTGAAAATGCAATAAGAGATTTTACATTTTCAAATCTCTGAAGCTGGGCGTTGGTCACGTGACATGGACAGCTCGTAGGTGCCATAGAAACCGCGCCTTAAACGTAACGGACAAACGTAACAGACAAACGTCGACTTACCTCATGTTAAACCACCAGAAACGACGCTAAACAGTAACGAATTGATTTTACATAAACTCCTAACAATATTTATCGAAAAATCAAAGATCTGAAGGACTTACTTTCCAGGTAAATAGTGAAAACAGCACCTCGGTTTCTTACGTGACTTCGCCACCTAAAGCATTGCTACGACGCAGCTACTTCTGGCCGCGGGAAATAAGACGATGCGGAAGTGCTAAAAACGACATATGTTAAGTTTTCACTTAAAGCTGGCTCCGAAGTACCAGAAACTGTATTACACATCAATCCAAAAGATGACAATTTTAGAGCAGGAATAAACATTCAGAGCCTGTTACTAAATATGACACAAGTCAGAATAGCTAATGTTTCGAACAACACGCACTGCAGGGTGATTTCCTTTTTCTAACTCAGTAGATAGGAAGATATCAAAGATCACGAGATGGTCAAACCAGAGGCACAGCTTACCTGACCGACAGGCGAGCACCCTGTAGCTATTAGCCGGAGGCATAAAGCTTCATTAGAAACAAATGTGTGACGTCACGGAGACGTCCTTTTACTATGCAGTCTAAGCTAACCCAACTTGGAGAGACACTACGGAAATCCTAGAGATACAGAAGCTGCAAATGAGACAAGACAGTTCAATTTGGTAAAAATGATTGGATATCAAGTTAGTAGAAGTTACTAGATATAATACAAAACAATTCAATTTGATGTGACACAACACATATGTGATACAATGATAAACTATACCCCCACAATGGAGTCCATGCATAGCTGCCACCACACCAGAATGAAATAGCAAAATACCAAATAACAAAACAGGGTACTACGTATATGTGTACAAACATACAATAACATGGCATTGTTCTACATTACACCTGATCCATTTGCTTCACCACAAACAGTTTTTTCCAGTCAGTTATTATATAGTCTGAATCTATTCTGATGTGTTATTTTTCTCCTCTCTCTGACTTTTACCACCCGCAGCAAAGCAAATCATCCCAACATTGTGAAACTCCTGGGCAACATCACTCTCAAGGAAGGAAAATGGATTATTCCTCTTGAGTTCATCTTTGGAGAAGACTTAGAGACCACCATCTTCAAAGCAGCAAAGTCTAAAATACAGGTACAGATCCCACTTCTATTTTTTTAAGATATGATAAACCTCTGATGGCATGAGCCAGGTCATCATACTCAGTGATGACACACGATGCTCCTGTCAAAAGATTTAGTTCACGCTCACCTTATTAACTCCAAACAAGGCGGTGCAGCCTAATTAAGGCAACAATGTGATACAATGTGTGATTCAACATGTGAGTAAAATGTTATCCTGTCAAGCTAAACTTGTTCTAAAATGTTTGATTCTACAGTTGACTCCATCGATTAAAGGCACGATCATTATCGGCATGTGTGAAGGTCTGTTTCACCTCCACTCAAGAGATATCGTCCATCAAGACCTCAAGCCTGAGAACATCATGGTGAGCGAAGCTGAGCTTATTTAATAACATGAAATTATATAAGATTTTGATGGTTATATGATTGTATGTTTAAGTCTATTTGTTATAGAATATTTTCTCAATTAGCTTTTGTTTAGTGTATTTAATATGATACCTGTGCAAACCACAAACCACAACAATCAAATTGGAAAAGTCCTCAGATTATATATATCAATTAGAATAGAATAGAATTTAGCTTTTTTTTCTATAGAAATAAACACTATACTATAAATTATAAACAATAAACAATATAATAACAATAATAATAATAGTAAGTATAAAAATATTATATAAATAATATTTATAATATCAAAATAATTAATGGTATTAATGATAAGAAATAAATAAATAAATAAATAATAATAATAATAATAATAATAATAATAATGCTATTGTTATAATAATAACAATATAATAACAATAAACAATATAATATTTTTAACATTTAAAAAAGTCCTCAGATTATGAAGACAAATGCTTGGAAGGTTTGCTGAAACTTAATATATTTATAATCAATTAAATACTTACAGAGAAGGTTACCATAGTTTAAATGCAGATTAAGGTCTCCTTCGGTTTTGACTTTTTCTAAAGCATCACCTATAGGTGAAATTCCGAATTTTTTGATACTTTTTTGTTGGTTGATAAACTGCAAAGTGTGTAAAGTTGTTAAACTGAATCTGCTGTAGACTGCAATGACAGTTAATGATCCAGTGAGCGATTTTTAGCTGGTAACAAACTGATTTTTGATGCTATAAATCCTTGGGGTCAGATTGACAGCACATGAAGAAAAATGTTTTTCTTTTTAATATTTGCTCTGATGGAGATTATCAATTAGTGACATATATAACTGTAAAAAGAAAGCATACATTCTTGTAAGAGGCACAATAGAAGCTTAGAGAGGACATACTACTTTGTCTTTAGAGGGCGCCAAAATCCATAAACCACAATTTTCATAGGGAGTCTAAATGATCATTTCATACTGACCTGCTAAAGCTGAATCAGTCTGACCATTTTGTTTAGACTCAGTGCTCTACACCCACTCAGTAAAAGCTGTGAAACACTTCGTAAGCGTGTGTACAACTAAAAAACATGTTGTCCACCAGGTGGAGCATGACACAAACAGAGCTGTCATCATTGATCTGGGTCTGGCCAAGTTCTTCCGTCATGGCCTGAACTCTGCTGTTGACATGGGGAACGAGGCGTACTCAGCCCCAGAGGTGCTGCAGAGAGGCAGCCAGAGGGACCAGCGGTCTGACGTGTGGGCCATGGGGAAGATCATCGCAGAGCTCTGTGCAAGGATTCGCCTCTACACACCCAGCGTCTGTCCAGAAAAAATCAAGGAGACTCTCCATGATCAGCCGTACTGCCGTGCTGTGTGCAGGATGGTGGAGCCTGACCCTTCTCTGAGGGCCTCTATGGGCGGGGTCTTGAGTGACATAAGAAGAGCTGCAGGTGCAGGGATCGTCATAAATACTCCCAATGTAAAGGATCACCTGAAGCCTGCTTCACCCAACATCAATGCCAGAAATCAGTCACCTTCATCATTAAACAGAGATCAGTCACCAATGACCAGAGGTCTGTCTCCTTTAAGGAGGGCTCAGTCCCCCAATAACAGAGGGCTGTCACCTTTCCCGAGGGGTCAGTCTCCCAATAACAGAGCGGCATCACCTTTTCGTAGGGATCAATCCCCCAACAACAGAGCACCCTCGCCATTAATCAGGGACCACTCACCAATGAACAGGGGCCCGTCTCCATCGCCACTGAAATGGGAACGCACAGCTAGACCAGATATAAAGATTCTGCGCCCTCAAGCCTCGCCACATCTCTCCCCTTTACCTCAGAGGAAAGAGGACGAGAACAGAAATCAGGCTGTGGTCCGTAAAGGCAGTGCCGACATCACCACGGACTTCATGAAAATGCAGCTGTACCGAGAAGCTGCCAAGGACCTGCCCTGCAACCTGCCCACTACAGGCAGGGTGGTGGTGCGGCGCTTTGAGGAGAAAGATGGAGAGGTGGGAACATGGGAGCAGAAGGAGGTGGTGACTCGTGATGGGAAAATTGTCAAATTCAATGACGTTAGGTACAACAGTACGTAGAGATAAAGAACTTGGAATGACTTTACCTCCTCGAGCGAGGGTGTCAAGTGTCGGCTGGATGTTAAGCTTAGAGTTATCAAACTTTTGGTGACTGTGAAGGAATTGCATGTAAAATAAACACTGGCTTAGCTGATGAGTAAAGTGATAGAAATATATACAGGATGAAAACCTGTTAAAATTTTGGAATTCAAGCTCCCAGTTTGACACTTTGAGGAGACACCTGGTAACAGTTTCAGTTGTGTTACGGATTTAATGGAGCCTTTTATTAACTTGCCATGACAGAAATATCTGAAGCATGAACAACTATCTGTGAGTCATTTTCAACGCCTGATTTTTACTGAATACTGTGAACATGATGTGTACATAAGTGTAAATAAAGCTGTTTCAATTGTAGACATGGAGTTTTTTCTTTTGGTATCCTTTATGCTCATTTATGCAGTTTTCTTTCATTGGCTTGTCAAACATGGGTTTTTTAATATACTGACAGTTAAGAAAAAAATAGTCTCGGATCAAACATTTTCATTATCAGATTGCAGCCACACAAGTCAATAAAATTCCAGAAAGCAAAATGGTGTTTTGTGTCTTGTGTCTGAAACAACGGTGCCGTTTCACCAGCTGGTTCCTCCACAAGGGGGCAGAGCTGAGGAGGGTTATAGTAGTCAGCTGGTTCAGAACGCTGCAGCTCAGGTACTGACTTGGACAAGGAGGAGAGAGCACATCTCTCCAGCGTTCGCGTCTCTACACTGGTGACCAATAAAATCTAGAATAGAGCTCAAAATTCTTCTTCTGACTTGCAAAGCTCTCAATGGCATCAGGCTCTCCAGAAGTAGTCTGGGAGGTCGAGCCTTTAGTTATCAGGCTCCTCCTTTTCACAGTTTCCATGATGTGTTAAAGGTCCCATATTGTGAAAATATCACTTTATCAAGTCTTAGTAAAATCTGTGGGTCTTTGGCTTTCCTCCCAGCCCACAAAATGTGATATTTAATGACAAAACCTGTACTTAGTAGTCATTGTGAATGTAAAATCCTGACCTAAAACGAGCTGTTTAGATTTTGGGGGTTTGCCAACGTCAGCGAGTCCCTTTTTTGACCAATCAGGAGCAAGTCTGACCTGATTGGTCCACCGCAGCAGATACAACCCCCTCCCCGCCCACTCCTCTCCCCGCACTTGGAGAAATCTCTCTAGCAGCGGGGAGAGGAGTGTGGCTGTTTGTGGCTGTAAACAGCCACATAGTTCCATGCACAAGCTTCCCATCTCAGAGGAAGACAAGACTAAGTGGCTAGAGTTCATTTATCAAGTAAATGTTCCAGCTACACTCAGTAAAACTGTGCATGTGTGTACTAGTCACTTCACGGCCGACTGCTTTTCCAACTTTGGACAGTACAACAGAGGGCTAGCGAATAGACTGGTCCTGAATCCAAGCGCATTACCAACCATCCGCCAACAAACCTCGGACCCTGGAAATGTGAGTATTTTAAATGCTGTGTGCTGTGGAGCAGATGTCAGAGCTTTTCCTCAGTGTCCCCCTGTCTCTGTGTTAGCTTCAGGATGCTAACTGTAGCTGCAGTTATCCTGTTGTTTTAGCCTGTAATGTTACGGTAAACGAGCTTCGCTGTTTTCTAAACATTGTGCACTCAGAGCTCATGGCGCCGCTCTCAGTGACGTGAAGAGCAGGGCGGTATCAGTGGTGGCTCATTTACATACGAAGGCCACGCCCACTAAATCAGAGCCTGGAAACAATGCTGCTGTACTTGATTTATTGGCTTTTTGGACCAAAACATGTTACTACCATTTCATGAAGACATCAATGATCCATATTAAACTGCAGAAAAGGAGCAGAATATGGGACCTTTAAGGCTGGTGGTGGGTTTTTTAGCCTTTAATGCCCCTAGAGGGCAATTTTTCTATTCGCTCGCTTCACTCTTGAACTAAAATTGTTCTGCAGACCCTTTCAATCAATTTAGAAGTGAAAACAAAACTTTTGCATCAACTTGAAATTAAATTGAGAAATTAACCATACATGGAACCCCACTATATGCAACATACACTTACTGTTGGCAAGTATCTCACTTCAAGAAAAATCAATGAATAAAAAAAAACATAAATATAACAAGAGTTCCAAATAAAACCCAACCACTTTGATATTTAAACACTTTGATATTTAAACAAAGAGTTGAGTATCATTACGCAAGGAGTGAGGCAGGGCCCTCAGGAGCTTTTTTTTTCCACCTTTTTTTACATTCCATGGACTTGCAGGATTGATCCTAAATCATGAAAGACAATGAAAGAAGAAGATGAGATTTGTTTCAGATAATCAGTTTATTAATATGAATTTAAGGCCACTCTGGACTGTGCAGAATTCATAAAGAGAGCAGAAATTACTCACTAAGTCACATCAGTACTACCCTGTGGTGACTGCTTCCTATTGCTGCGGAGCTTTTCCACATCAGAATGGAGTCAAACCGAACAGAAAGTAACAACGTACGCTGCAGACAGCAGAACTAAACTTAGATGTGAAGTCACAATAACAGTTTCCAGTTCATACACTGCAGCATGCTTCATGTTTCCTGGGCGAGCTTTGATATGTATAATCTCCAGGTTGTGCTCATTACATTCCCTTACTAATAGGTTCTTTGTCATGCATACTAAGTCTGATATGAAGGTTTCATCAGGTAAATACTAGTATTGTGTGTTTCTAAGGCCATAGGCTTTGAATATGGATTCACATCAAAATGATAATACAGCATATACAAGTCTGATTTAAAAAAAAAACAAAATCAAAAAAACATGCAGCCACTCTCCGTAAAAAAATTAATCAAAGACTGAAATAAAAATAAAAACTTTTTTGTCCCTTTACTAAAAGCTGTGCTGAGAATACATGATAGTTTGAGACAAGCTACAAGTGTTGACAGGAGGGATAAACACCAAGAAGGACCAAGAAGATACAGAAATATCTCACAGCAATTGAGCATACACACACACTCACCACACACTTTTAATTCATCACCACAGCTTTCTATGCAGTCGTCTTTGGTTTCAGCCTGTTCACCTCTCGGTATGGCCACACTCACAGGGTAAAGGGACTCTTTTTTTTTTTTTTCCTGTCTTCCTGTGTAAACAATCAAAACTGTCAGAGAGCAGAAACATGAAGAGCGGGGAGGGGAGTCAACATGCAGTATGAGGGCTTTAGTGGAAAAAGAAAAACAGAGGAAGCAGATTTTTCAAAGCAACAACAACGAGAAACTGGTCAGAGTAGAAAGCAGGGCGCAATTATGGTGGGTGGCTATTTTGCTTGATGAGTTTGTTAATTAAAAAGTGTAAAAATGTCAGCTTTTTCAGAATTATACATCAAACATGAAACCTTTTTTGAAGAAAAAATGATCCATAAAACTTCAAAGACACTGAAGTGACGACTTTAACGAAACTACTTTCTTGAACAAAAAGCTCAAAATTCAGACCCCTGATTTGCTTCCTAAAATAACAAAAAAAAAACTGTTATTTAAAAGCTATAGTGAGAAAAGTATTTATGTTATTGCTTGAAAATGATTTAAGAAGTTGCAGACTAGATTCTGAATTTCTGTTGGAGATGTAACTTATAACTTACATTGGGGATCACTCCAGTTTTTCCTGTCGTACCTTTGGCCCCAGCTACTGAACAAACTGGTTTGACAACACAAACACATTTAGCTACTTGAAGCAGCCGTTTCAAACTGCTTCTGATCCTGAACTTATTTCATGTAGGACTTTTTCCTTTTAAGTGCAGTACAAAATGCTTTGTTGTGTTTACTCCTTGGCTTTAGTGAAAACCGAGGAAAAGAGATGAGAAAGATGCTAAAGACAGCCTGATCAGAAGATGAACTGCATATCAGATGTTGAAGGAGCAAGCCAGCACTCTTATTGGACGAAAATACATAGAAAATATATAGCATGCTCTGCATAATCAATAAATTCTCTTTAAAAAATAGTCAGCAAGACAAGACTCCATTTTGATGTGAATCGTACGCTCATGTGAAGGCAGAGGGCTGATCAGTGTCACCAAGACCTGCTCCTGTTTGATAAAGGCAAAAAACACTCAAACTAAAGGAAATCAAATGTTGAAGACACGTGATACGCTCAGAATGAAAAGCTTACAGACAATCCTCGGCCTCTGATGCACAGGACTGAGATGTTTCACTTTATCCTCATTCATACGGGACAAGACAAGAGGCTAGATTTAGGAAGATTAAGTCTATCTTTGTATACACTCAACAGATATACATGTATCAGCATCTCTGTGAAGGAACTCGTGTAAAACTGGAGCCCAGGTATTTTCAGACAGATAGGATATGTGCGCTATAATTAGAAGCAGTGATAATATCAACAGTTATACACAAATCTGTCAGGTTCCTTCACGCTTTGTAGCAGCTTCACTCACTGTAGAAACAAAATCTACTTCACTCATTGGCGCTGGGAAAAATATATATATCTTTATGTAGTGGCACAGTGTGACCGCTAGAAACTGCAGCTACTGCTCCATCAATGCTGTAAATAATGTAAAGTATGAGTGAGGCAACAAACAAAGATTTAAAAATGACAAGTTTCTAAGGCATCACAAGGTTTGAGCAGCGACCACAGCGCTGCAGATATATAAACTCATAGAGTCCAACTTTTACACTCCACTCTTCACTGTGGCTCCCTGGAAGAAAAAAAAGTGACGTAACAGGAACTGAGGCAGAGAGCCGTCATCTAAGGGTCAACGAATTCAGGTCCTTTGTTTTGATTCTGTAACCCATCAGTCAAATGAGGGCCCCAGCGCCTGCACGCAGCATGATATGATTCTCCAAAAACTGTCACCAAAAACAAAAAAAAAAACTAAAATGAGCCACAAACAAAAGAAAAAGACAAAAGAGAAAAACCGTCTACCCACAAACTGGAATATGATTAACAAGCTCTCAGGGTGGGTTATTTCTCTGAGGGGCCCTCTTTGAGTTTGGCTGGGCCTTTCACCTCAACTTCAGTGGCTGCCTGGACCTCAGGTTTGCTGTTATCTTTGACCTCAGGTTTGCTGTCAGCTTTGGCAGTTATTTTGACCTCAGCTTTGCCGTCAGCCTTGGTGGGTACTTTGACCTCAGGTTTGCTGTCAGCTTTGGCAGCTGCAGGATGCGTCGGAGGAAGAGGGTGTAAACCGGCCTCCGTGCCGATGTTGACAGTGATGTTGGTGTAGAGAGGCAGGTATTGCCGTGAGATTGTCTCGTATTCAGCAGTGTTCATCCCATCCAACTTCCAGGTTGTGCGGGTCTTTGCCAGCATGTTGAACCTTCACACAGAGACAGAGCAGTGGATATCAAAGGATGCATTATATGAGAAATGTGCAATGGCCGATTGTATCGACCAAACTTGGAGTAACACGCTGATCAAAAGTGCTGTGAGGAGCTTTAATGTGCTGATACCAATAACCCCTTTGATCAACATGTATAGTGTTTTCCAGGATGAAGACTACATTTCCCATGAGCACCATCACCCACTGTTGTACTGCATGTGTTTGTTGTGGATGCAAATAAATAGATTCTCTTTTTTATATGACTTCTTTTTTTTCTGCTGTATTACCTCAAAAACTATGACCTGTAACAATTTTGTAAACAAACATCAGTAACAGTTTCGTTTCTGTTGTTTGATCCAGATGAAGCACTGCAGGTTTTTATGAACCTCAACACATTGGAGATTTTTGAGTTTCCTGAATAAAACCAAACACATCAACTTGTTTACCTCTTTGGATTCACATCGTTGCCTTTGTCCAGCTTGTGTTTTATCATCTTATAACGTCCAACCTTTAACGATGGGCGTGTGATATACATCCCTGCAAGAGACACTCTGAGGGGAGGAAAAAAATGAAGTTAGTCTTAAAGTACAAGAGAATGCCAAAAAAAAACAACACATCAGATTTTCCATCCAAAGCAGATTACTCATTTATTTTTTCTGTATGTCTTAATCAGGTCTGCAGCAGCTTGAAGTCATCATTTACCACTTTGTTTCTTTCTTACTTACCTTTAAAGACTTGGATTTTAAATATCTGTCTCAGCTTTTCTCACCTGACTCCGATATCATCATCCTCTCCACCCCAGCCCCAGTAGTTGTTGGGAAAGCCGTTCATTTTGAGGTAGTGCAGTGGCGTCAGAGCTGACACTCCTCCAAAATACATTTTGTACGGAAGCCTGGAAGGAATTAAAGATCACAGACACAACGATATAAGTGTTTTGAATATGTGACAAAAATAACAGGTGGACAATGAGTTTCTTCCTGATTTTGAGAGACAAAAAGCAACACACTTGTAGCCAAACTTGTCCATGGCGATGGCTGCATGCTTGGGGTTGGAGTCGCAGATGTAGGTGTTGCGGTCGTCCTCAGGGATGAGGTCCACATCATGGAAAAAGAGACAGTCCCAGTCCTCCTCCCTCATGGCTTCTCGAAAACCAACGTTCATCAGTTTGGCTCTGTTGAAAGTGTAGTTTCCAGCCTGTGGAAGAAACACAGACGTTAAGTCTCCCATCAGGCTGTGTGGCTGTGACCTCATATTACACTCCACTTGAAGTGTTCAACACGCAACCAGCCAGAGGTCACGACAGAAGTTATCGGTATGACAACATGATTCCATCAAACAGTACCTGTGTTCTTAAATTGTTTCTTAAAACAACTCCTGTATTTTATTGCTTGTATTATAATGTCTGTTGCTGTACTCTGTTTTGTCTACTTTGACATGTGCTGCGGCCTCCCTTGGCCAGGAAAGGGAGGAAGAGTGAAAGAGATGAAAGAGTGAAAGAGGTCTCGAGCTCAATGGGTCTTTTACCTGGTTAAATAGTGGTTAAATATATAAATAAATGAGGAGATGGAAGATACAGAATTTAACTTCTGAGAGGGCTTAGGAAACAGTTAAAGACAAAAAAGGCAATAAAGTTGGAATATTTCAGATAATATCTAATATATAGTCATATAAAGTAACTAAATAAAAAAATCAAAGTTGAAATGTTAAAAGGGGGAATTTGGAATCAAGTCTTGATGTTATGAAATACAGTCATAAAGGTATGACATTAAAGTTGAAATGCCATAATGGCAGGATGTTAAAGTCAAATTGAAGTTGTAAAGTTAGAACTGTAAAAACTGTAGTGTTACAAGATAAAAGTCGTAATAAAGTCATAATCTTAAAGTAGTTTTGTTACAATATTGAAGTCTGAATAAAGTAATTATGTTATTATGGTTTTAAAGTTATGAGATGCAAGTCAAACTAGAGTTATTATAATTTAGATTTCATTTGATGATAAAGTATTTGTTATTAGAGGTCATGGTTGTTGTGGAAATTTTCCTGTTTCTGGTGAAGAATGAAATAGAGACTTCTGCCGGCCAGCAAGGTTTTATTTTCCTTTGCAAAGAAAAAGGTCAGTCAACACGCGAGCGGTCAAAGTGAAGAAAAGACCCCGAACCTAGTTCGAGCTCAACATTTATGCTTGAGAGAAACGCCCCAAAAGGTACTGTTCACACCCCTCTGTCTGCTACAGGAAATCACATTGAGATCAGAGGCCTAGAAGTTGGGCTGAAGGTGTTAGAAATCTAGACACAAGACAAAAGGGTCTGGATGCTTATTGAAGAATCAGGAGATGGGGTGTCTCAAGGAAGCAGGATATGGGGCATCTCAAGCAGTGAAAACAAAGACAATAAAATTACCATTACAATTCCCCCTTTTGATTATTCATTAATCAGTTGAACACAACCAGAGGGAAAAAAATAAAACAAAATAAAATAAAATAAAATAAAATAAAAAGAAGCAAAGGAATTGATAAAAAAAAAAGAAAACTTAACTAAACTAAACTAAACTTAACTAAACAACAACCAAAAAATTCAAAAAGCATCATGTACAAAATGTCATCATCAGAGTCAGAGCTGGGGCAATGATGGGGGTCAGGAATGTGAAATGAAAAAATGAATTTTGATCTGCATTGTTAACATTTACATAAACTACAGTCACAACTGTGGTAGTTACAAACATTCTAGTTCAGCAAATTGTCTGGTCTAGAAACAAAGGACATGATGATGTTGATGAACAAACACAAGTTTCTGTATGCCGTGGGGGAACTTCAGAGACCATATTACTAGGGGTTGAATGAGAGTCAATAAAGATGATATTTGGATGTGGAGCAACAATAATATTGTTTCTGACTTGTTTTCCAGCAACACCCAACTGTCACCAGGAATCTTCGACTCTTAGAGTTAGAGCATGTGTTGTTGTTATTGCATTGTCTGAGAGCTTGTTGCAGTATATCGTCCTTATGATCAGCAATGTTTGTGGAAACGAGGTGGTCGTCTTCTGTCTCAGAGGCTGTTGAGACTGTCTTAACATTTGACAGCATGTTCAGTGAAGTGTCATATGAGTTTGGTAGCTCATTGACTATGAGTCTGTGTTGTCTATACATATCAAGGTTTGGATATTCAATTTCACACCAATATGGGCCTGCATCAGTGGATGTCACATTAGAGATGGTGATCTGGCTCCATTGGAAGTTGGAAGTTTTGCTACTGTGATACGGGGTCTCTGTTTGGAGCAAGGGTTTTGTCAGTAGAGGCCACGATCAGGTTCCAATTGTGTGGGCCACAGGGGTCTCTGCATTGGTACTTGTCATATTTGGCAAAATATGCACAAATTGGACTCGATTGCCCAATTTCAGATTCAGCAGTAAAGTAGGTAAATGTTGTCCTTTTGTCAGAGGGACAGTCTTGGCAGGTTTGTAGGTGTAGGCTTCCATCATTATTGCTGAAAATTATAGGGTGAAGATCAGGTGGTATGTGGTGTAGTTTAATGGGAAGACGTTTTTGTTGTCAATCCTTCTCGTCTAGTTGTCGTCTGGTGAGTTCACGGTTGTTTCTTATGCTGTGCTCTCATGTGCTGGTTCCTCCTTGCGCTGTCTGTCCTCCTCTGGTCTGGTCTCGTGGTCCTCAATTGGTTGTGTCTACACGGTCCTCCTCTAGTCTGCGTGGTCCTCAGCTGGTCAGCGTGTTCCTCCTCTCATCTGGTCTGCAAGGTCCTCCTGTCGTCTGGTCTGCAAGGTCCTCCTCTCGTCTGGTCTGCAAGGTCCTCCTGTTGTCTGGTCTGCTCTGTGGGCTCAGGAACCTTCCTGCAGTGGCTGGTGTGAATTCACGTGGTCCCCTCAGTGATCTTCATGGCAGCATGCGTTGTCAGGAGCATCTGGGATGGGCCTTCCGTCTTAGGTCCTTTACACCACCCGGTCACCAGCCTGGAACCATGGAGCGATGCGGAAACTGGTGGTGGAAGGACTTACTTCACCTGCTGGGAGATTTGAGAAAAAGTAGAAGATAAGTTTTTGCAGTATTATATCATGTCACCCTCAGGTAGGCCAGTGGAGGGGAGTGACCTGGTTGCAGGCTTCACTCCGAGTGATGGGGGTTCTGCCAAAAAAGAATTTCAAAGGGACTCATGTTCACTCTGGACCTTCTCCTCATCCCCATTTGCATCAAAACAACAGACAGAGCCTCTGTCCATGGCAGTCCTGTTTCCTCAACAACACTTGGCCCCATTAGATTTTAGAGTGCCTCTTATCTTATTCCATAGCACCTCCACTGGCAGGATGGTATGCATAATGTTAACTGAAGTCACTGGCAAGAAATTCACTGATTTATGTTACTGCAGAATCAACAAAATCCTAAACAAGACAGTTCTATGAAATCCTAATCAAATGTTCTAATGGTCTGTCTGGTGGTGGTGGTTGTGGTGGTGGTAGTGTGTGTGTGTGTGTGTGTGTGTGTGTGTGTGTGTGTGTGTGTGTGTTTGTGTGTGTGTGTGTGTGTGTCCGTGTGTATGTATGTGTGTGTGTCTGTGTGTGTGATGGTTTTTGCTCTTACCTGTGTTTTGTGTTTCACAAACCAAACACAATTAAGAAAAGAAAAAAAAATTCTGCTCATAAAACTGAAAAACCCTTTTGATGAACCATTGTTGAGTGATGGCGCCCAGTATTCCCCCTCTTGACACATGGCCCAATCCATGTGTCAATTTTTGCAAAGTGTGTAAGGAAAACTTTGGGTAGGCGATGTTTGTATCTGGTGCCTCTCACACTGCGTCCTCATAGGATCTCCACGTCTTTCCTTTGGTTGTTAAAGGACTGTATTGCCGTGAGGAGCTGGGAATAGAAATTGGAGTCGAAGCTAATCAAGAATCAAGAATCAAGAACACTGGGTTGGAATGCATCTCATTTTGTAGTGGCATCACTATTTGAGTTTCCTAGAAAGAAGAATTCTGAATTGTTAGAGTGATGACAAAAGGTTCACAGTTTTTCATGAGACAGACATCATACTTACTGACAGCCTACAGAGTCTTAGTGACCTCCTGTAGGGCTGTAATAACTGTAGCTCGATTCTTCAGACAAATGGAAAAAAAAAAAAATGATTGAACAATTTAGAAGTGCTTTAGGTACCAGCTGGATTTTCTCTGAGTGTGCACAACAGATGTTAAACTGAAAACAACACTGCCGTGTCAATGTATGAAAGATCGATCAGATGTTTCTTGCCTATCAGCAAACGCGCGTACATGATGTCATAATGGGCCCCAGCCTTTATGGTTATCTGATGTTGCATGTGTGATGTGTGGGAGCAAATAGTTAATTGTGTACATGTCATATTAAACTGGTGTAAGACATATCTGTTGTGTTCGATAACAGTGTGACAAATCAAGTCTGTTGAATCTTTCTCTCACCCAACTTTCCTCATATGGTTCATCGGATCCTGGTGACACATTAAAGGTACACTGCAGGTCCTCTGGTGTCATGAAATCTATTGCAGCTGTTGAAACTGTTTTTCTAGCTTCTGTGAGAAGCTCAGGAGAAGCAGCGAGTGATTGCAAATCATTGATATGTATATCAGGTTTGGGGTGTGGTAGACAAAAGAGTGTGAGAGATTTGGTTTCAGGTCAGATAGTCTGTGAACTTTGACACCTCCTAGGGTTGAGATCAGACAAATGCCAAATTTGCACATCAAGTCCCTACCCATCAGGTTGATGGGTCAGACTTCACAGAGCAACGATGCATGTTTGAAACTCATGGTTAACTCACCCCCACACTTGAGTGGGATGGTAATGTTTGTCTAAGCTGATCAACAGAGTACACATAATCTCAAGTTAGCAAAGGTTCTGTTTTTCTAGTTAATTCTAAAGCTTTAACCACAGTCTGTGGAGTAAACCAAAAGTACAAAATTTCGTTCTGCGATGGTCAATGTATGTTGCCGAAAATTCTTGAAATGATCAGATGTGTGCTGGACGAATTTTGGAGCAATTATATGTATGTTGCTTAAGCTCTCAATAGACTGTGTATTAATCTGCTCAGTATGTTTGTGTGAGTGTGGTGCAGTACCTCCTTCAACCTCACAAGTTAGCTTGGCTTGTCAGCTGGAGTCCATCCTTCTCCAGCAACCTTCAACCATTTTGAGTCCGACTGGTCTGCATGAGTTGATGAGATGTTTCTGTGGTCAAACTGTGGAGTTGGTGGTGAAGCAGGCATTTCAGAATGAACTTCCTCTGAGGTCTTCCTCTTTTCTTTTTGTTGTTGTCTGTTGAGTCTGTTTTCTTTTCCCTCCTTGGGTATTGTAGAGTTGTGCAGTGATGGAGCTGAAGGATGAAAAGATGGGTTGCTGTTGAGGTCTGGATCCTGCTTCAAAGCGGTCATCTGTGAAAAATATAGGAGACAATCTGCAAGGTTTGGTGTCCTTGCTTTTGTTAATTTTGATTTTCACTGGTTTCAATTTTTCCCACAGGAAAAGAGTCATGTTTCTACAGTGTTTTTCTAGTTCATGACTTGCATCTCCTTCCCGCGTCCATGAACTCTCTTTTTGACCTTCCAAATATTCAATTCCATTTTTTTTTCTTTTTAGACAAACTTTTCTATTTTTCCTTTTTTATTTTATTTTTTTTTTTTGTTTCGTTCTTCTTTTCGTTTCCTTTAAGTTTCCTTCTAAATTTGGTGTGTTTTTTAACCTGAGGGATCCCCCTATTGGGAATCCAAACTCAGTTGTCTAGACATCTAAAAACTTTTAGACTTTTATCCCCGGTTTTCCTTCTCATAATATCCACAATATGTCCCACCGGAGGTCCAACCTCACGGATTTTACTCCGCATTCCAAATGTGGAGGCCGTATACGACTAATTCAACACAGACGTCTCTATGCAGACCGCTTCGTTATAAGCTACAAGCGATAGAAAAGCGAAACACTTCCTTATTTTTTTTAAGCCACAAGTGAGAGTAGCTTTCACTTCCTTATTTTTAACAAGCCACAAGCGAGAGTAGCTTTCACTTCCTTATTTTTAACAAGCCACAAGCGAGAGTAGCTTTCACTTCCTTATTTTTAAGCCACAAGCGAGAGTAGCTTAGAAAAATTGTGGATATTATGAGAAACGAAAACTATTATGCCAAATTTAAAAAACCCAATTTTTAGAGAGAGAGAGAAAACAAAACTAAAATCATTTAAAGCCAATATTTCAGTGCTCACCAGATAAATTTTGCTGAATTTGCGCTCGTAAAATCCCAGCAGCAACGATCTGGGGTGTCCACGGACAGTCCTCCCTTCTCTAAAAGGATTTGAGGTTGGAGGCTGGAAATCTTTTTTCTTCCAGGATGGCCTGTTCACTGTCCGTGTCCCGTCCCAGACGATTGCTTGAGGGATCCCACTTCTGACACCAAATTGTTGTGGAAATTTTCCTGTTTCTGGTGAAGAATGAAATAGAGACTTCTGCCGGCCAGCAAGGTTTTATTTTCCTTTGCAAAGAAAAAGGTCAGTCAACACGCGAGCGGTCAAAGTGAAGAAAAGACCCCGAACCTAGTTCGAGCTCAACATTTATGCTTGAGAGAAACGCCCCAAAAGGTACTGTTCACACCCCTCTGTCTGCTACAGGAAATCACATTGAGATCAGAGGCCTAGAAGTTGGGCTGAAGGTGTTAGAAATCTAGACACAAGACAAAAGGGTCTGGATGCTTATTGAAGAATCAGGAGATGGGGTGTCTCAAGGAAGCAGGATATGGGGCATCTCAAGCAGTGAAAACAAAGACAATAAAATTACCATTACATGGTCTATCCATATGAATGCTGAAATTTCTAAAAAGTAAAATCAAAACTTCAAACTTCAAAACTTCAGAAAGATTCCCCCTTAAATTCAACAATGCTACGGTCAGAAAAAGAGGACAAGGAATTGTGTAACTTTAGTGCCATAAGACCCCTAAAACGTGGGAAGCTTTATTAAAATCAAATGTTTCTGGAATAAGATTGGTAAACATGGATTTTGAGCTGGAAGGAGGAATTTATTTTTGCTCTTTATCTGTTATAGAAAAGAGCACAGTGTCCTGATTTAAAGTGTAGAATACCCTTATGTTATGACTCATCAGTAAATGATATATATAGACTTTATTGCTCATCGCTACCACAACGTTGCATCACATTTTCAGGCTGATTTCAGATGTTAATTCCCTGATCCATCCTAAAAAAGTAGCACACTGCAGTGTTAGGAGCATTTATGAAGCTGAATCAGAGAACTGATTATCAGGTGTTCTCCAGGGAGACAGAAAGTAAGACCTTGCACAAGCCGTGTGAGATAAAGAGCTGAGGGGTTCATGTGAATGAATAGTTACAGCTGCAGCTAAGCAGATTAAACCCTTAAGCCACCTGAGTATTCTGTTCTATAACCTGGACACGTAGAGTCCAAACACTAGAGGGCACTCTTCATCTAGCCTGCAGCATCAATGACCAATGCAGACCAAACTATTTACATGTGAGCTGTAAATATCAAACAGACATCTACCTAGAACTCCCTTGCGTCTGTTCATGTGAGTGATGAATAATCTGGCTGTGTGTGTTTCACCTGGTGAATGACGTAGATCCCATACTGCAGCTGTTGTCGCTGCAGAAAAGGATGTAGGTAGTAGAGGAGGAACTTGAGGTGGTGCTCTCTTTGTCTGTGGGGAATGATGATGGCTGTTTTGTGTCTGGCCTCACAGTCGGGCGGCCTGTAGCGACCTCCACGAACCACCAGGGGATTTTTCCTCTGAACCTCTTCCAGAGTGAGCCCTGACGGGAAGTTGACGTGGATCGGCCCACCTACAAGCAGAAATTGGTCCGCTGTCATTATCAGTCGGGAACATGGTGTGTGTTAAGGAGCAAAGGCAAATGATGTGGTGAGAGTAGGGGAGGCTGGGATTTGAATGTAGCATCAGGGTTAAAAAAGATATTTTCTGACTCGGAGGTTGGATCGATCAAGCATAGATTCTCTCAGAAAGATGAATGTTCTTGCCTCAGAATAAATCAGACCTCAGAGATTATTGCTGCTTATGCATCCTGTTCCTCTCAATGGAAATGCAGAGGAGCAAATTAAGCTTCGTCTGGCCTTCAAAAGCAGTTATTACAAGCACAATACCTCGTTACTGTCTCCCTGCTGTCATAAGCAGAAAGCAGGGTTTCTAAATGAGCGACAAAGTAGAAATCCAGAAATGTATTAAGATTTATGATCTTTTTTTCTGACTAATTTCTGGCATCATTAAGAAAATTAAATCAAAAGAAAACATAAAGATACAGAGTCAGGCAGACAGGCAACACCTTCCGATTTTGATCCCTTATCCATTTTGAATAAAGCAAATTAAATGTGTCACATCCTGGCTGAGGCATTCAATATATCACCAGACTACACATGACAAAAGCAACAAAGATGCAGCATTAGAATGATAAAGAACATGAGTCAATGAACAGGCAGTGCACAAAGTTTTGGAGTTGAAGCCTTTTTCTTCTTTTCTGTATCTGCTGAATATATTTTCTTTGATTTGTTTTATCCTCTGTAATGATTTGCATGTTCTCATGTGTTTTGGTGCCACTGTTCCTTTTGTTTACCCGCTTTGTAGAGACAGAGTGTAATGGTTGTTGATCTTTAACTCTGTACATAGTTGAAGTTGTTTGAAGTGAAAAAGTCTTTATTTGTAAGTGATTTCAGACGAGTGGGTTTGTTGGTTTTCTGTGGGCGCTTTTACTTAGAATTCTTGTGGCTCATACTTGTTTTTCAGTTTTAGACTTCAGTATTGTTGTTTTTGAAACTTTCATGCTCTAAAAGAATGTCAACCATTTGAACTCCCACAAAGTCATCTTTTTTACATTTTTGGTCACAATCTTTGAAACTGTACACAGAGAAAATCTGTTTTGAAGTTTTGGTTCTGAACACAGAACAATATATTAATCAAACTACATGTGTGTCACTGTGAAGGAGCATTTTTCCATCTATGCTATCAAGCTAACTCTATTAATGCGCACAATGCTTACGCTAACACAGGGGTGGCCAACCAGTCAGAGACCAAGAGCCACAGAAATTTCCATGGTACAACAAAGAGCCACATCACACAAGTGGTCTTACAAACACACTTCCTCTCACACATAAATGAAATGACATAAAATAAAAATCAATAAAATTTCTTATTTTCGAAGCGAGATTTATTGCGTTTGTAGGTGTGTTTAAATTTGTACTTGGAGCCGTGTCAAAGACAAATTTCGGTTTTTAATAAAGTTCTAAATTCTATCTATCTTTCTGTCTTTCTATCTATTGATCTATCCGTCTATCTATCTATCTATCTATCTATCTATCTATCTATCTATCTATCTATGAGCACGTGTGATTTAGAGGAGTACATATAGAGAAGAGAAACTGAAACTTAAGTATCAGTCTCATTACCCAAGTATCGATCAACACTGATCCCAACGTTGGCATCAATATTTAAGATTGACCAGCACACCACTACTCATAACGATATACGTATACATTTTTTTAATGAATGGATCGAAGAGCCGCACACTGAAAGGCAAAGAGCCACATGAGGTTCGCGAGCCGCAGATTGGCCACCCCTAATTAACCAGGTAGTCGTCTGTTGAGCTGCAGTTCTTGATTTTATAGCCACCAGCTGTTATTGGTGTAATAATTCAGCAAATGGGCTTCTTACATTGAGATATTTTCTGTTTTGTTTTTTAAATTTTTAATCTGTTGTGCCTTACTGTGATTTAAAAATACAATGAAAAATTAACGTGAGAATGATGAAAAAGTGTAAATTAAAATAAGATTCTGAAGTTGAGACAAATTCATACCTATAAAAACATGTATTTAAACAGTTTAAAAGTCAAATGTTAACTGGAAGTATTGAAAGAGCTAAAAGCTACTTAGATAAATAATAAGGGTAAGGACAAACTTTTAAAATGAGATAAAGTTAACAAACAATGAAAAACCCTCCATAAAAACTAAATAGCTTTAGTTTATATTTAAAAGTATGAATGTTTTACACCTCCAGTAGACTGTTTCTGACTGTTTCTGACTGTAAACACAATACATGTTTGTCTCTCATAAAAGATGACAAATGAAGATGTTATCTTTCTGTCAGCTGCAAAAACAAGTTGCAAATGATCTCTGAAGTCACACAAAGAGGCCAGTTATTGACTGTTAGAGAATCCAAGCTCTGGAGGAAAGGATTAAACAGCCCCTGCAGCAGGATCCTCGTCCCAAAAATCCAACTAGTAGTGCTTACACATATCATGTGACAAGACAGAGAACATTTAATGACATACTTTAACATTATTTTAAAAAAAGTTTAATATTTTTACACCTTCAGTGTTTAAGGAGCCCATAATGATTACCTCGTGTTTTATTTTACTTTTTTAAATTTACTTATGTGAATACAGAACATCTGAGATTTGGACAGTTGGTCGAACAGACAATGAGGATGTCATCACAGGCTTTTTTATTGCAATCCAATTCAATTTCAGAGTGTAAATAATTAAAACCCTTTTCAAGGGGATCAAATATTGGAATAAATAATGCATAGTTGCAGCTCTATGGGAGGTTTTGATTCACAGGCCAAGCATTGTGTTACAGGATTTGGTTATTATTTCAAAATATGTGTCTCCTGAAACCAGTCTGAATGAACCTTCAGGTGGTTTCAGTACACTCCCCATCCACAGATCAAATATTCACCACTGCTTTAGTTACCTTTATCCATTCTGGTTTTCCAGGAAGGTGGTCAATGCCTTTGGCTCAGTTAACCACATGCAGTGTAAAATAACTGTCAGTGCTGTAGGAACAAAGGAGCAGAAGGCAGAGCCTGGAAACCAGAAAACTAAGCCTGCTTACACAGCTCACAACAAGTAAAGTGTACAAACACTCAGCAGGATACGAATGTCTGAGTAATGTGTGGCGAGTGTGGGGCAGAGAGAGGACAAACAGAGGGACATGTTAAGCTACAACCTCTTATCTTCTTAAAGATTGCAACCATATCTCACTTTCTGCAGGCAGAGTTTGCTCGGTCGTCACTGAGCAAAGTGGTTGAAAGCAGAAGTCAAACTTTAATTTGTTTTGTATTAACACAGAAAGACTCACGGTCTTACATAACCTCCATGTAAAAGAAGTATTCATTCATTCTGTAAAAAAAGAACGAAACATACTGAGATTTAATATCATAAAATGAGTGGTACAAAGAGTTCGTTCAGGGTTTCTTTCATGTCGGTCCAGTTATCAGATTTCCATGAATCAAGATTATGATCTGCTTTGGTGCTCTATCAGGATACAGCAGTTCAATCGACACTACTCATAGAGTCTAAATAATGAGTTCCATTGCTAAAAAACTCCAGCACACAATCCATTAGCCTCACTCTAATGAGTAGGTGGCATTAGGCAGCTATTTTTAAAGCTCCTGCAGTACACTGAATATTATTTAATACCCCAGTGGGCCGATTCAAGCTGAAGCTAACGCTGTGTACTGCACAAAGCAGGGGTTTCTACAAGGCCTCTGATGTGTGGTGTTTTGAAGCAGAAATTTAAAAACAGGCTTCCTGCATCAATCCTATTAAACTCACACTGAGGATCTGTCTTAATGCAGCAATATCAGTCGCCAAAGAGGGTTTCTGCAAGCTTTCAAACTAATATCACAAAATACATCAGTGGCCTTTACAAGTTCTTTCTCTTATCATCTTTTACTCATCTAACAGCTTTCACTTGCTTTTCACACTGCTGCCAAAGGCTGGCTGAACACAAAGATGAGGTGGTGAGATATGAAATATTGAACACTTCAACTGTTCAGACTTGTTTTCACTCCTGCATTTAAGAACAGTTTTAAGGCATGGGTAGCAAAAAGAATACCTTCTACAACTAAACTTAGTGGTGGGTTAAGTCCATTAGAAATTTGCCAAATCTCTGCCAATGCCAAACACCTTGTTAAGTTTAATCTTCCACATACAACCTCCCTTACTTTTTGTGCTAAATTTATTTATCCTCTAAAAGGAGCAAGTTTCCCCACTTTGTCTGCAACTTAATGAGCAGAAAAGCTATGGGTTGATATTAACCAAGCATGGTTATAGTTATTTATTATCCACCTTTCTTACTAATCACACATCGGTTGTAATGCTGGATTCAAACTGTTTAAACCTCCTAGCAACACATTTATAAAGTTTTTATTTCAGCTGGCAGTAACACCGGTTGATTTCACTCTACATTCATGTAGTGAAAACAAATGTTTTCATGGTTAACCTGACACCAGCAGAGAAAAGGAAATGAGGAACGAGAAAACTGAGCTGGAACTAGTGAGGTGTTAAAGCACAGAGCGTGCTGGGTGAAAGGCGTGTTAAATAAAGAAAGTAGACATAAAAGAAACAACATTGAATGAGTGTCATTGAAGTCACACAACTGACTGTGTGAGAGGAAATTACCAACAGCAAAGTTACCGAGAAAAGCACATTGTAAAGGTGCTGCTGTTAGTTTCTACATCAGTTAAAATACCAGTGGAAAAACACAGAAGTTAATGTTGGGTTGACAAGGCTGTTTCCTACCAGCTGTTGAATCTGATAGACTATAATTTAAGTTCCATAAATAAACCCTTTTTAAAGTAAACTTGTTTGTATCTCTGGTGAGTGATGTCATCTTTAACTACAGAAGATTTGTTTTTCACATAGTTTGTTGCCTCAATTTCTGTGGTGGCAGTTTGTTTTAACTCTAGATTGTGAATAGTGATTAGATTCATTGTAATAAACTGTTAAGTAGAGATAGACCGATATGGTTTTTCTGGGACCGATACCAATACTGATTATTAGTGGGCAAGGAGGCCGATAACTGATATTTGAAGCCGATATTCATTTGCAGTCAAAGTGAAAATATTGGCATCCATTCAAATGCCTTCAAGCATGAGTTTATTAAACAGCTCCCAGGCTTAGCAGCATGTTTTATAAAGTTAACTGTAAACTTAAAAATATAAATAGCTAAAGTTATCTAAACAAAGTTTTCCAAAATTTTAATGTAACTGCAATAAAACTGGACAGGATTGAGTTTGTGCTGCTTTTTACAGGCATGTAATGCAGTTGAATTAATTTTCTGTTTGGTTTTATATAACTGATTTTAAATGACCATCTATGGCTTCCACAGAGTAGAAACTCTGTGCAGAGAAGCATCAGAGCCAGAACAACACAGCTTTGAATGGGTTTCTTATTGGTCGTCGGATTGAAAAAAAAGGCCGATACCTATATGCCCCAATATACCAAATATCGGCCCCGATAATCGGCCCGGCTGATAATCGGTCTATCCCTAATGTTAAGTCATCCTCTGCCATGAAAAATTACCTTTGTGAAAATCAAAATTTGTTGTGCCATTTGTAAAACTTTTGGCCACAAGTGCTAGGGATGGGTTTAAATTAGGTACTTTTACAGGTACCGGCCAAATTCTGTCAAAAGTACTGGGTACCGATTCATCTAAAATCAAAAGGTACCATGTTTAGGAACCTAAACACATCCTCATGACTGTGAGGGAGTGAAAGAGTAGGCAGTTTTCCATGCTGGACATGAACACAGCATTACAAGGTTATATACTGAAGATTACATTTGTTAAATTGAAATGAAATTGTATTTTATTATTCAACAAATTGATATCTTTTACCATGTTAACACAAAAAAGTGCTGAAAATTGGTACCGTTTTGGTACAATTGCCAGGTACTGGGCATTGGTACCATATCATTCCAAATGTGAAAGGTACCAATCCCTAACGACTGCACAGGATAGATAGATTAGTATTAGTACCAATATTCAAAATAACTGGTAGAGAAATAAACTTCATCAATCACTGATATTCATCACAAAAGTTGACTAATTTAAATTAAAATTATTTAAATTAAATTTAAATTAAAAATAAATAATCTAATTAATAAAATAAAATAATTTATAAATTAATTAATAAAATAAAAATATTAATAAATTGATCAATAAAATAAAATTATTAATAAATAAATTAACAAAATAAATAATAAAATAAATTTGTGGGATAAGTTTGTATACAATGTAAAATCTGTGAAGAAGAGAGAGATCTCCTGAGTTATGAAAAATAATGGCACTAAAGCAGGTAAGCATACTCACCTATAAGAGGGGACGTCTTTGGGCAGAAGGGCATATCATTTCCATGGCTATGAGTCTTGGATAGGCGAGAGAGGTTGGCATAAACATCTCCTCCAGGGATACCAGCTGTGGTGTGGTTGCGGCTTGTCACACCATTAGTGTCTGGTTTGCGGAAGATCCGGATGAAGTAACTGACTCTCTTCTGGTATCCCTCTCGGGACAGCAGTGCCATGACCACCAGCTGGATGCCCAGGAACATGAAGAAGTAGCGCCATTTAGAGTGGATACTGACCATGGCGGTGGCTCTGCGTCGTCAAAGCAAAGGAGCAAAGGAGGAGGCAGGACAGACAGACTCGCTGGTGTGGAGTAATTTAACTCTATGTTGAAGTGCCTGGTTTAGTAAGGAGGCTTTTACCAAAGATGAACAGAAATCAAGAGCGTGAGGATTGTAAACTGTGTCTTTGAATGAGGCTACAGAAGTGGCTGTGAACACCCCCAAATTAAGTGTCTAACAATCTGTGTAAGTTGTCTAAAATATGGCAACAAAATGTGAATGTGATGTTATTACGCAGTTATTTTTAACCTACTGTGGCAATATGAAGTATGAGTAAACAAAGAAAGATGTGTATCAAAAATGGCAAAAGTAACACAAAAAAGGCACTTTTGGTAGACGGATATTGAAAACAAAACACCAATGAGAGGGGAAAAAATTCTCATCCAAAAAAAACTTTAAAAAGTCTTGTCCACTTTCCTCTTTTTACTTCATTACTTGTTGCAGATCACCATGTGGCAAGTATCTCCAAAGTTGAAGGCTGATCCAATACGTAGTTAGAAAGGGGTGGCAATGCCAGTCCCACATCATGTGGTCTCACCCCCGGCTGAATTCCATGTGCTGCCCTGTGAAGCTCATTCTCCTCCAGTCAAATAAACGGCAGCGTCAGTGTCTCTCGCGCTCCCTTCCTCCCTTTGTGAGTTTTATACTGCCTTCTGTTCTCCCTCATGGTCTCTCCTGAGAGAGGCCTCCGCAACAACAACAGCCGCCATGACAAAAGGGAGCATATGCAGCCGTATAGTGCCTACACTTTACACAGGATTACACACAGCACCCACCGTCTGACACGCTGGAGAGACAGGGGGAGTGGACCATGACTAGCGTGGGAGGAGTGGTCAGAGGTCTGCATGTGTCTGTGGGTGACTCTGTGTTTGCTAGGGGGAGGGTTTGGCTGAGAGGAAAAAGAACTGGGGGAGGAGATGGAGGAAGAGGAGGAGGGAGAGTTTTGATCCTCGCTTCTATTGTTCCATAATGATGCAATCCACAGCTATGAGACAGCTCAAACAGCTCACTGGGCTGACAGCCACTGGAATCACTGGATGAACAGGAACTGGACCAGTTGCGGCTCTGAAAGACAGAAAGAGATGAGGGGGAGGGACAGTTACATGGACTGACAACCTTTGGTTCAAACTGTTTACATCAGCGATTTCGAACTTACAGCAGAATGACTTTCCCATGCTAACAATGACTAATTGTGCGCTGTACAGGCTCAACAAATGGATTGTGTTTGTTTACATGGAGACCCAGCAGCACAGTTGGAAAGCCTTGACTAATCAGGCCCAGCGTGGGCTCAAGTGCAGAAGCTTCCCCAAAGAGAGGCCTGCTGCCCACAGCGGATAGCAGACCGAAAGCTGTGTGGATGAAAACTCTTTGTTTTAAAGTAAAAACAAAAAGCGGACACTTTTTGTTGATGGAGGAGGCTGTGATGAGCTTAACTCTGGCTAAAACTGGAGCTGTCTGCTTCAGGATCTAACACATCCTTAGTCACAAATCAATTAGTGCTTGTTAAAGTAGCCTGCCTCAGACGACTAATCCTAATCCTGCTGCATGCTTAGACACTGGTGGAGGGATGGAGAGAGACAGAGATTAAAAAAAAAAAAAGTTAAAAACAATCCAAGCCTCACCTACACACAATTTGATGCTAATAAAATTACTCCAAGAAGATTCATGAATGCATAGTCACCGCTTTTTCATTGCTTGTTTGTTGAAAAAGGCAAAAAATGAGCACCCGGAACGATGTGCATTAGTGGTAGATCTGCAGCACACACCAGCTAAAAAAGCCAAGCACACAATGATCTGTGGAACATCTAATAAACTGTGCTGTTTGCTTCATTTCTACCCAACGATCAGACTTGTGCAGACAGATTCAGCCCTGCTCCGCTAATTACACTGGGGAAACATTACGAGCACTCAAATGAGGGCAGAGTACATTAGATCTCTGAGGCAGTGCTCTTGTGCTCGCCTTTTCCTTGTGTTATGTCTGTCAGTCAAACCACGCTCGCCGACAAAAAGCAAGAAAAAACAGCGTGGTACCTACAGCTTGTTAAAGGAGAAAGACAGGAGGAAGCAAAACAAGACAGCAAAGATGAAACAAAGACGAAAGGAGACAGCAAAAAGGGATAACTGCATTCTCCTGGTTGTGTTGCATATTTTTATACCACAAGTAATTAGTACAAGTATTAGTCTTCATACCTTTAAACGACCATTTCAAATCCAGCTAACGTCTAATTTTTAAAGAATTAAGCACTTAAGATATAATCAGAGCTGCACGGTTAGGCTCCAACTGTTCCTGTAATCCCTTTAGTCATCATTTCTCTGCCTTGTGTTTGCCACTGTTGATGAAGAATCATCTTGTTAGAGTTTCAGAGAAGTTAATCTGAATCTCTGAACTTGTTCGGTTTGTCTCACCCCTGCCTGGGGTACATGTGGCATTTGAAGTCTTATACATAGACTGCTGTAGAGTTTTCTTTCTTTGTCTTCCAAATCAGGTTGACCTGTCATTAGTTGTGTGCAGGGATGTGCAGATCAGGTATTTTTGCCCCCGAGACCGCACCCAGCTTAAAGCTCCTGCCATGTTCTGCTCTACTTTACGGCATTCAACAAACAGTGTCGCTGTTGTGATGTCATGCCCTGCATTGTTTCTGTGTGGGGTTGAGACAGTCTGGCTTTGTACCACCGCACAATGGTAGGAAATACTAAGATGTTATTTTTCCCCATTTGTCTTGAACTACTACAGATCTGGTAAAAAAAAAAATACAAATCAGTGATCGGCCCATCCTTACATATGAAACTGATCTTATATACCTCTGGAAAGGTCTGACAGCCAGCCATTGCTGTTTTTACTCTGAGACCTAAAACTCAGGACACTTAGGGCGCGGTCACACTGGCCATCCAAACCGTGCTGTGTTTAAGCACGATTACCCCCCCCCGCAGCGCCGATCCCCAGCTGGAGAGTACGGCCAGCGGTCACACTACCCCTATACGAATCAGACTTGAGCAGGTATCACACGCGCGCACGGCCCGCCTACATCATCGTGAAGCGTCTGTTTAGATGAAGTGCGATCTAATCAGAATCAGTACAATGAGACACAGAGAGCTCTGCTACAACTTTTGAACTTATGGTTAGTCGTTTTCGCCCGAAACAGCCCTCTAACACACCCGCTTTGTTTAAAATGATTGTCGCGAGATGCGCTTGCAGCAATCGTACGTCATGGATTGCACGCGCTGTCTGCGTGCTTGTGCTTGTGCATTAAGTAAACCGTCCCGAAGCCCACCTCTCAGAAGCGTGCCAAAGCTGAGAAGCGAATCGTGCTTGAGCACAGCATGGTTGCGGTCACACTGGCCATTCCAAATGTGCTATTGGGCTGAAGCGTGCTTAGGTACGGCATGGTTGGCCAGTGTGACCGCGTCCTTAATTGTTGTTTAAGTTTAAATATAAAGATTTTATTGTTTCACAGTTACTGTTCAATGATTTTCCATAAAATAAGATTGGAACACTGAAGGTATAGACGATATAGGCACAAATCAGTATCAGCAGGTCAGGCTGGGCATCAGTCAGAAAAATGTCATGTCTGATTCCGATCGAGTCTGTAACCACATGATCAGCCCTGATTTCTGATCATGTGATCTGATCTGGACATCCCAAGTTGTGTGTATAATTTATTCAGTTATTTAGTTATTAATGATTAAAAAAAATTTCACAATTTGTAAAAATTATTTTTTATTTATTTATGTCACTTTCACAATATCATGTTTCCTATATGAAAATTCACAAGCACAATTTTTGTTATTATTATGCATCTTGAAAATCTCAAAAAAAAAAAAAAAAAGGTTCAGGGAAGTTGTGAGGAGCCTTTTACACGATTTTTTGAATTCTTCAAAGATCAACAGATTTCAAATCCATCATATTCCCATGTTTTCTTTGAGACAACAGTGAGTAACTCAACAGGAAATGGTTAAGCCTTCCAACAGAATTTGAAACAAAAAGTGATTCTTTAACTAGAAAAACTACGACCATGATGTAAGGTGATGACACTTGATCGACTCCTGTTTGCATATTTCTGTGTTTTGCTTTGACAGCAGATGGAGGACTTTCAGCTCAGGCTTAATAAAGTTTTTTTTCTCTGAGGAGATATATGGATAAAGACAGAGAGGAAAGCCGCTGCTTCCCACGGCAGATAATTTTCATCTGCGTGAGGAACTGGGAGCAGATGGGACCATGACCCCTCTCACTTTGCTGGGCCCCTGTAATAACCCCATAGATTATGGATATGGTTTGTACAGATCATGCTATAAGGGCGAAGGGTTAATCTCACAGCGCTGAAATCCAACTCCATCCAGATCAGGATAAAAAGCAACCTGGAAACATCCCTCTTTATTCAAAGCAATGATGAAGACTTAGGGGCTGATTCATGGGCTTTGAATCCGATTTGATTACTACAAATGATAAAAAAAGGTCTCAGTTTGCAGGGACAAAGCATGTCAGGTGAGATTAAAACCGTGTTCCGGTTAGAGCAGTTACACGTGTAAACATCATGCACTCAGAAAACCCTCAGGGGCTGAACCCAGACTTTCTTTCGACATCCTTTCTGTCCCCTCATATTTCAGCATCACATTCATGTAACGAGATACAGAAGAATCTTTACAAAAGGAGAGAACTGATAGGTCTAGTTAGGTTTACTGCTTCAGGGCCACATTGTGCATGAGCAGGCTAACACGGCGACAGAACTTGGCAGCAAGCACCTCCTTCAACAAAGCTCGGGCACTGACTTAACACGCATGTAAAAGAGACTCAGTGACTGGATTGAGACGATCTTTCTGTGTTAGCTAAAAGGCTGAGGATGAGGAGGAGCGAACCAAAGAGGGGGAAGGACAAAGAGAACCAAGAGGAGCTGGAGGGGGAATAGGAAAAGCAGCCAACAGTCTGGTTACACTATGTTCCTTTGACTTCATTGTCTCTCCTGCACGGATTTCCTTCCTGTCTACATGCAGAATTTTAAAGAGAGGCACGTATGGCTGGTCTCCTCTGATCTCTCATTTTATCATTTCTTTTATCCTCGCTCTGCAAAGTGTGCTTTAAACAATCATGGCACACAACAGGCAACAAACTGAACATTTTCTTTCTGCCCCAGGGCCATTAATATTACATATATGCGGTATGTCCGACTCCACAGGCATGCTTGAACACACATGAATGAATGCAGAAGAAGGCTGCCATGGAGTTATAATGAAGAGACGACAAGAACATAAAAGAAGGGTGGGGGTGAGAGTTATATATTTAGCTCATCACCATGGGACTATAGCTTACGGTCAGCACTGCTGCTGTTTAAATCCTTAAGGGACGGCAGAGAGCTCATGCACAGTCCACTGGCAGCCGCAGCAGCTCCAGAGGGAGATTAACCAGCAGCCAGACTAAGTCACAGAGCAGTGAGGGTGACAGCAGAAAAGGTTCAACCCAATCAAACATTTCTCCTGAGCCTTCGTTGGTCCAAACACCTGGGTCACTTTCTTCACTTCCTGTTCATTTATTTATTTATTTTTACCTAAATCAGCAGAACAAAACATGGAAAAAAGACAGACAGAATATCTATTTATGAGACTTTTGGGATAATCTTGTACCTTTCCTATGTGCTACTGTAAGAATGCTTCAAAAAAAGGAATATTTTGTGATATTTTATCATTATTTTGCACAGTAAACTCTCAGCACTGGCATTACATATAGAGTTTATAGAGTTAAACATGGGCATGTAATGTCATCAGCCAAACAATGTCGCAGACGAGCTCTTTTAATATTTGCTGTGTGTGATTTTACAGTCAGCTGTTATCGGAGCCAAACATTTCAGGCCCAGCTGGTTCACATCAAATGAGCAGAGCACTGAGAAGGGAAGTGGCTCATCTCTGCTGGGGTAAAATGCTGCTTTACTGGCAAAGCAGGCTCTAACTGCCCACAAAGCAGCAGTGAATCTACTAAAGGTTGCCTGAACAAAATCAAATAAGGCTCAATAAATTTAAAGTCTGCCTTTGGATGAATCTTTGAATTATATTTCCAGATCCTACTTGTGTCAGCTGTTCTTTACAAGCAATACAAAAAGCTATTTTGCTCTGTTTACAACACGTTTTACTACAGCTGACCTGTTCTTGGCTCATGAAAGTTGTCGTCGCGTCTGCATCACATCAGCTGTACTGGTAGAAATTTCGCCAATATCACCTACCTTTTGAAGTTTTATCAGATGATACAGATGTCATACCAATTATATAATACATAGCAAGTATGTGAAGTCTATATAGAATCAATAGTGGGGGTTTTTTTGTTGAACAAAAACACAGTTTCCCATGAGCACTCTCACCAACTGTCATAAGAACACAACTGTTGCCAAGACATGCATTTGTTTTAATAGAAATCTTAAGATTTTATCGTTATCAATGCCCTTATCGATTCTGCTTATCGATTCAATTTCTTATCGATTCTCTCATCAATTCCTTCTTTTTCAAGTCAATAAATATGTAATTGGTCACTGGATCTGGATATCTCCTGGTGTAAATATAAAGAAATAAGTAAAAATTGCACATCATGTGACGTTGATGCACAGTTTTGTGATATGTTATTGACTCAAGTAGGCCATCTAGTGTTTCAAAGTGGTTATAAAATTATTCCAAGTTGTTTGGAACCTTGTCTTATTCATGAAGCCAACCATGAGCCTGACTTTTCTTTCATTTGCCTGAAAGTATTTTGACATTTGGAGTTCTCAGTATTGTTTAGAAAGAGCAACTGTGATATGTCTCTGTGATGAAAATTGAAATTCTACTCAAATTCTAGTCAAAGTTATACCGATGTATGCTAACCCCAAGCCTATCAATGCAATTTCCTGTATACGTTAGCATCAAGCTAGCGCTATTTTGTTTATTCTGAATGTATTGAATAGGAATCTCCTGTGAGAGAGTACTGTAGATTTTTTTGAGTGTTCAGTTAGTCAGTAAAATTTCAAGCTAGAAATCCTTAAACAGGGAATTCTTGGGAAATGTTATCCAACTGCAAAGCTAAGAAAGCTACAGCAGACTAGTCACATAAGGTCCTGCAGTTCTGGCATAGTGTAAAAAATCGATAAGAGAATCGTTAAGCACAAAGGCAAACAATGTCAATGGATTGAAACATTTCTTATTGTTTCTCAACAGGAACTGGTTTTCGATTCCCATCCCTATTTTTAACACTACTTTTATTTGTTCGAGAACAACTTCTTGCAGCGCTATCGTTGCTACTATTTCCACTGTTATTAAAACACAAATCCAAGAAACAGTTTTATTCAGGAAAGGGCAGATCTTGCTTCTTACAACTTAATTTTGCTTGCTGGTGCAGTATCATGATAGGGACTTTTGCTATATATGGCATATATGTATTTTGTTCAACCGGACCACTGATAGTAAGGAATAGCAGTTGGAAACAATACTTATCTGAGTTTCTCATTTCTATCATGGCTTATCAAGTATAAAGTAAATAAATAATAGTAAAAAGTAACAGAAAGTTACAAGCTGACCAGAAAAACCTCAGACCAGACAGTGCGGTCTGCTTAAGACCTTAACCTTTAACCCAATTGAAGCACATAGCAGAGCTCTGCATTAGAGGATGAAGCCATCACATCTGCCAGAGTGTGTCATCAGATCTATATGTGTTGGTCTATTGAGGATAAGTGAGTGCTCTCTAGTCTTAAATGTGTGACCTTCCTGTTAAGTCTGCTAAACCCCTACCGCTGTTATGGGGGGGGCAAGTCCATCAAATCCCACTCACTTCTGCACAAAGATTCACTCTCAGCTTTAAAAGCATAAACCTGCAGCACTGACTTATTATCCATCTATCTTGATGTTGTGTATCCAGCTGTTGCAAAAAGTTTTTGGTAGCATCATAAATATACACCTCGTGTAACAGCTCGTGTAACAGCTATAACAATACAATTATTTCTGACACTCCATGGGGGATACGCAGTTTTAATATTGAATTTACAACTTGAGTAGAAACAGGCGATGAAACTTAATTAAACAAACATGGATTATATATAACCAGCAGAAAAGAAAAAAACACCAACATCAAGATCAACTCTGCCCAGTCAAATGAAACCAGAAGTTGAACCAGCAGCAATGAAGACTACACCCTTTGCACATGGGTTGATCACTTTGAGCCAAGCCAAACTGGCCCTGCCGCCCCACCCAGTTACTTTTTACTTATTTGTTGTTGACTCAGTCTGGATAATCATCGACTTCATGGTAAGTGCAAGTGAATGCTGAGTGCCTCCTGCCACAATGCAAGTCCTCCACAATCAATACAACAGGCTACTTCAGGGCACAATAGAGAGCAGTCTTAGCTGCGCTCTATGTAGGGGTGTATGATACCACATTTTTCAGACCCATACCAGTATGAGTTCGCTCTTATTACTCACCAATAACCGATACTACTAGTACTTTTGATACGTTAAATTTTAATTCACAGTGACAGATCATTTTGATCAAAGACAGCACAGTCACTCTGATATTAAATCCAAAATAAAGCACAAACAATTCACTCTGGGTTTACGATTTTTTTAAAATAGATTAAAGGGGACATATCATGCTTGTTTCTCCTTTTCACTCTGCCAGACTAGGATGCCTGTAAAGCATTTCTGCCTTCAGTACAAGTCATTTAGTTCCTTCATTGCTCCACAATAGCGTTCTCAATATCCTCATTTTAGGCCATTCTGAAGATCTCGTTGAAACGCTCCGTTTCGAGAATGACCTCCAGTAACCTCGCAACGTCACAGCCCTTTGTGCTCTGATTGGTCAGTTCTATCAGAGGGGCGGGAGGGGTAGAGCCAGGGGGGGCGGTTTTTGCAGCATGGCAGTATTTACAAAATCGCCACATTGAATGGAGCAGACTGAGCGAGTTTGCTGTTTGCCAAAACTTCACCGTAAGGCATTGATAGCACTAATAAAATGGCAGAGTGTAGGATATGTCCTTTTGTATTGGACCCTGAGTCAGACCCGGATGGTTCTGCAGCTCAGGAGGAAGAAAATCCACCTGGACACAGATCATCTCAGGACGCTTCAGTGTGGTGAGTCAAACCGGTACTGTAACATGTATAGTTTATACGTCTATACTCGGCTCTTGGAGGGTGTATCCCTCGGTGGCGGTTGTGTGACTAACTGGCATCACAGAGGAGGAGCTGCTTTATCAGATTACTCCAATAAAAAGAGAGGATCCTCGTGTTGTCATGAAGGTTGAAATCTCGAAGCTAAATGTCAATGACCTATTTTCAGAGGCATCAAATCTCATTCTAAAATTATCATAAAAAATACAATATCTCATTTTTTGAAAATTCAGGGGGTGAAATTCAGGGCCCAATGCCCGATACCGCTACTTGTACTCGCCCATTCCTATATGGATCGACCTTTTGTCACCAATTTTTGATTTTGGGTCTCGAGTCTATTGAACCTGTACCTGATCCCAGGATCAGAGTGTTGCATCCTTGAGTAAACATCTGAGTTTGCAGCCCTGTAAGCGTTTCTTGAGATGAGCAACTTCTATTGATTCATTGAAAAGGATAAACTTTAAACTTGTTCTAAGTCAACAAAATCAGCAAACAAACAGTGACCCAAAACTGCAGACGAACACTAAATGTGAATCTGAATGAGCCAGGAAACATGCCTTGACAGTCCAGCTGAAGCATAACTGAGAAAGTATTTGTTTACACATGTAAGACAAGTTGATTCAATGTTAGCTCAGCTGTACATTTCTAATAAGGTGATGTTTTATTCTAGTGGTGCATATAAGGACAAATTATTTTCTTTATGAAATGAACACCTAATTTTTCCAAGAACATCTTTTGAGGATACTATCAAGGTTGTTATAGAAGACCATGTTTATTAAGAAGCAAACTGACAAAACACATTATCAGACTGAGATCCCATGCAGTAACTTGAGACCATTTCCTGCTATGATAAAAATCTGTGCCAGCCAGTGCTGTTTTGATCACGGAAGCCTGAATGAATCTGATCACACCGAGTGCTTTCAGAGACGTGCTTTACATCCCAGCAGCCTCAAAGCAGATCCTAGCGTGAACAAAGTCCAGAATCAAAGAGTTCATTTACTTTTCCCAGAGATTAAACGGGTACCAAGTCTGCTGATTTTCTGGCAAATGTTTAACCAATCACAGTCATATCCTCTATGGTGTTGAAATACTTCCACCATTACAAATGTGACATAAATGGATTGTTCACAGTGGATCAAGAGGAGAACCCTTTATTCCATCAAATATGCTTTGGTGGGCTTTACATTAAAAATAGAAAATAAATCCCTAGAAAGACTTCTCTCCAGCTGAACTGGGGCTACATTAACTGTTCTCTTTACTGAGCTATGCAGTGTTATGACAAATGAATGTGCATTATGTTACCAGTTACTCAATCTTAATAAACGGATGTCAGATTAAGCAATCCGGATGTTGTCTCTTTGACTACAGGGTTATGTTCTTAGAGTGGATTTCAACGCTTTAAACATGACATCAGCTGGATCTGAAAGCTTTGTTTGGAACAATTACACTGAACCAGCAACAGGAAGCATTACCGTAGGGTGTTGTCTCAATTCTACAACATTATTATGTTTGTGTGGCCTTGCTAGTCTGAGAAATAACATTTCATATCAAAGCTGGATGGAAGGAAGATGCACAAATAAGATCGAGCATTTCTGTTGAGTTCTGAGAGAAAAATGTAAAACATTTAAGAAAAAACAATGAAAATATGTTCAAGTTTAAATATTTATCATGTTTGTGTCACTCAGTTCAACTGTGTTTGTCTAGATCCTACCACACTTTAATAATATGATTTTAATCTTTAATATAAAAGTAAAGACCAATATCAAAGTGCTTTCATATTTATTTAATTTTTTTCTGTTTACATTTATTATGTCAACCAGTATGTACATGCGCAGTGTCCACTTCATCAACTGGATACAAAACTTAGGGGTGGGAGAAGAAATTGAAAATTGATATATCAGGATTTTTTGTTAGACAATATCAAAACAATGATTCTTTGTCCATTTTTTTTTCTACAGAATTTTTTCCGAATCTTTTCCTGTTACAGTCTGCAGACATTATTATCTTCATTTAACTTTTTTCACATGGTCTGGTGTTAAATAGGCAAACTAAAAATCGCAAAACTTGTATCAAATTGGCACCCAAAAAATCTACCCTTTTCAAAGTTAAAGCATGTTTTTAGCAGTTATTTTTTGGATTTTAATAACTTCTAAAAAGACATACAAACCATGTCTTCCAAAAACCTTTGTGCATTAAAGGGTTTGAAGGCTGCTGCTGTTTCCTATTTTTTCTGTACACATTTGGACAAATTGCTTTTTTACTAAGTGATTTATATTTTTCCTCCAAAATCTTAAATTGAGGACCCATGAGTGCAAGCTCACCTAAAGGCGACTAAAAATGCTTCGATACCAATTCAAACTGCACATAGGAGTGAAACTGAGCTGGACAGATGTGCCCAGCAGACCATAAAACAGCTCTTACACAACCGCATCATTTTCTTCACTAGACTACGAGGACATTCAGAAAATACTCTTTTTGTCTACCACCACTCCAAGAAAATACAGCAGGCAAGAGGAAAAGCATTACTCTGATTCTGTACACAAAAGCAGACCTTTTCTCACCAGCACCAGCCAAGCAAGACCAGGCAATGAAAAAAATGTGCAAACATGCCCTGAGAAAAGACGTGTCTGCATAACAACGCGTGCCAGCGTCCCTGTCATGGCAACCCATCCACAGCCCTTGCCATTCATCGTGGATGCAGCTGGTACACGTCTCTGTGGCTGTTCCCTGGAGTACGACTCTGCTGAGACAGACTGCTGTGAGGAGGGGGCAACATCCCTCCTCCTCTCTCATCTCTCTGCCTCTGGTTGCTCCTGCTGTTTTCACAGAGTTAGCTGTACCACCAGCTACCTCCAGCCCTGCCCACCAGAGACAAACACAGAAACCTGCAGAGCAAACCAGGAGATGACAACCATGGAGACATAGTTACCCCCCACGAGACCAGAAAACCACAACAAAACTGGAGCAACAAGTCAGGCAGGGTCAGACAGACTCAACAGCACAGATCTTGTAACAAACAAAGTACTATAGCTACCAAGTGGAAGTACAAAGTAACACAAACTGTGCCTAGAGCTATTTCTATGACACAGAGCTAAAGAAGCTCTATCTTTACAAAGTCAGAAAAAATGTTGATATATTAATTTTAAAGAATCTGATACGAGGATGACAAGAAAGGAGAGCTGCTTTTTAAACTTGAGATTAGAAACAGAAAGGTGAGGCCGCAGTACATGATCAGTTAAAATGTTATACCACAGCAACTAATAAAAACTGTTAAAATATAATCTTTCCAAAACTCATTTCTGGATTATTCTATCCAAATCAGCATTCACATTGTCAAATCCTGGAAACAATAATCTAAATACTATTGCTGTAACCCAAACAAAGACAGGAAATACACTCCAGAATTGGAGATTGTACACAAGTGTACAGCCAAGTCTGCTGTTAATGATTTATATTGAAAATTGTTTTTTTTTATATTATAACTTTGAAGTTCAGATTTATTTCCTACTTTCTTTGATACAACTTTTCATTTAGGGCTATAGGTATAATAGAAAGTATTGTATTGCTATTATTTGGTTCATTTTGCTATTTGAATTTGGGATGCACCGGTCTGGTAATGGATTGGTCCAAACTTGACACTAAGGCTTAACTATGATTTAGTATACAAGGTATAAAATTTTACAATCAAATAGTTTCTGTAAATTCTGAAGCATTTTTTTAACTAAACTGCTTTGAAACATTTAAACACTTATAGTTTAAATAAATATTAACTTCAGTAATTCTATATGTACTCATTTTTGTGTTTCACTCAAAACATTACCAGTCTTGACCCACAGTAGAGCATGCAGATTATTATTTAACACTGATATCAGATCAGGAATGGTATTGGTTGATACCAAAGCCCAGGTATTGGTATCAGGACAAGAAAAGCTGGATTGGTGCATCCCTAATAGGCACTTCAAGTGGCAGGTTTTGTGTGTGACATATAGGATCTTGTTTTGAATATGTGTTTTCTTTGGACTTCAGGATGTTGTCTCATGGACAGGACACATGTGCAGCATAAAAGTTTATTTCTAATATTGTTTTACAAAATATTTCAAACATTGTCAAATACTTTGATGCCTGTCTTTACACTAGTTTTAGTCAAGTCAAAGTAAAATTTTGTAGTGTGGGGTGAAAATATTTTCATATAAAAAAGAACAGTATAAAATATAACTGCATAGAAAAATCAGGATGTCACACAGCTAAACTGGAATTCAAGGTTATTCAAATGTATTAGAAGAACAAACTGAGATTTAAAGCTTGAAAGGGACCAACGAGTTATACTTAACAGCAGACTGTTCCTCGTCATGGAAGCAGCTACTGCAAAGCTCTGTCACCTCTGATTTTGCAACTGGATCTCACAACATCCAAAAGCATCTGGCTAGAGCGTTAAAGCACAACATCTCAGAAAAATATGGTATAAAGCTTTAAAAACAAGAAACACAGCTTGGAAGCTGGTGATAAAGACATGTTCTTGCCATTTCTTAGTGAGCTGATTTGCTGCTGTATTCTGAACCTGCTGAAAGCAACACAGACAGCCGATCAACACCAAAATGCACTTTCGGGACTCTCTCAAGAAGATTTTGAGGAAGAAGGGCCTTTTCACTTTTCTTGGAGGGCTTTTGTAGGAGGCTAACTGGCTAAGATCACCATTTGAGGCATCCAAAAGGTCAGGTTTACTAAAAGCAACTATTCCTGTTTTACTAAAAGCAACTACTCCAGCACCAACCTTTAAGGTTTGAGTAGTGTTTTTAAGTCATGCTTAGAAGGAGCCTAGTTCGTCTGGACTCAAGATAAGCTTTTCAGCTGCAGTGTTGCACTGAATGTCAAAAGTGAAGCCAGAGAAGTGAGTCTGATAAATGCACAGTGGGAGGAAATTAGTCAGAAACAAAGATAAGACTCCATCAGGTTTAACAGTTGAGAGCTGTCATTCCGCCTGCCTTTCTGCACTGGTCCTCTCATACCTCAAGTATGGATTCAATCATTCTGACAGTTCAGAGGGGGAGGGGTCGCCATGCATAGCCTTTTGTTCTGAAAGAGGATAAACCTGAAAATGAAAGAAAAACACTGAGGCTATGAGACTTTGGGGAAAATCAAGCGGAGAAAGACGCACGGAATGACGCAACCAGTGTGTGTTTTTAACCCTTTCAGGAGGACCGTGCCAACATAAAGCACATTTCAGAAGGCACTGTTGCCTTCTCCTGTTGCCACTAAATTTATAACAAACTTATATGTAAATAAGTTACTGTTAATTTAGTAGCGACCTGTTTGATAGGGGAGCCAGAGAGAACTAATACGTCGTCTATTTAAAAGTTGTGTACGCATTATGGGGTAACACCAACATTAGCCCGACGAAGCTCGGTTGAGTGTTCAGCTTGGTAAACTTGTGCCAACTAGTAACGAAAAAGTAAAAGAAACTTCAAACTTCCCCTTTTCAGCCACGTGATGTATGAAAATCGAGGTTTAAACCTTTTATTGACGCTTTCCTCCACAGTTATACTTTTAAATTGAGCTGGTCTACCCTACCCTGTAAAGAACTTTTAACCGTCATGCGGTCGTTAATGTGTTTACTGAGGGCAGGAGATAACGAACAACACTTCAAAGCCGTTAATCCTTTTAAACTCTGCCGAGGAAGATGTTAGAACTCTACCGCCAACAACAACCTCCTCTATTGAGCTTTAACGGGTAAAACGAGCAACAGAGAGTCGAGCTAAGCACTGCGGGTTAACTGACGTTCTTTAGTTAGCCACCTAGCATGCTAACAGCCATACACATTTACTCGCACGGTGCTCCCTTCAGTGTCAGCTAGCAGTATATTTATTTTTCTTACCAGCAAGGCTTCTCAAATCCTTTGGCACGTTAAGTAGCTGTCAGTCGTCAAGATCCACAGCATTATCCTCCCTCCTCTGATATGTTTTGAAGTTGCTCTTGTGTAGATGCTGTGATGTGAGGAAGTCTCTGAGAGGGAATGAGGAGAGTCGGTGTCGCACAGCTTTTTCTCCTCCCCTTCAATGGAAATCCCACAACACATTATGAGCTTATTAAACACCCCAGTCCCGCTTCAGTGACGCTAGGTAATCATCTGCAAATATTTAAGTTTAAATAGCTTTCTCAGTTCTGAGTGCAGTAATATGGTTTATACAGTTAATTCAACATAATTGGCAGTCTAACTACCAGGGGCGGATCTAGAGTTTTGGGATGGTTGGGGCACAGACTCAGACATGAATGGCACCTTTCACTACCTTTGTTCACATTTTCGATATATCAACAGATTAAATGACTGATTTGTAAGAAAATTATTTAATTTAATCTAAATAGTTTATTTTAAAGGTACAGTGAGTACTCTATGGAATTGTTTTTGGTCTTTCAAAATAAGACTCAGTTTCCCATGAGCACTATCCGCTAACCTGAGTGTTTTAGCCCATGCTCTATCACAGGGGCGTCACTAGGATTTAGGGACGGGGGGGCTTCAGCCCCAGGAGCTGCAAATGATCGGATGTGTAACAAACGAAACACAACAAATTAAGTTGAGTTAAAAATTGCTCAACATAGAGGCTAATGCCATGACTTTCACAGACAACACAATAATTGTTTTGTATTTTGAAGTCAGATTGATAAAAATTTTGTCACATAAGTAACTAGAAAAGATTTAGAATATAATTTATGGTTCTTTTATTAGGCTAAAAATCTCTTAATGGTCTTGCTCCTTTTTATTTAACAGATTTGCTTTTATCATTTGAGCCAAGTAGGGTTCTCAGGTCATCTTTAATGGTACCTAAAGATAGAACTAAAAATGGGGAAGTCTCTTTTTTATTATTATGGCCCCCGTCAGTGGAACAGCCCATCTTAAGACCTGAGGGTAGCTCCTACTGTTGATATTTTTAAAAGTAAACTCAAGACCGCAATTTCACATCTCCCACGAAAACCACAGCGGTTGTAAGTAGTACGCTGAAATTACCTCAAATCATTTAGGGGGTCTTCAGCCCCTCAAATTAGGCCTAATGACACCACTGCTCTATCACACTCCTATCCACATTTCTACTGTTTTTCTGTCCTTTTCCTTTTTTGCCATTCCAGCTTCAGTGTCCACCATTACTAAAAAATAAAACCAAGAATTCCCTTACTTCAAGAAAAATGACTGATCTTGCTTCTTGCTGCTTAACTTTGCCAGCTAGCATAGTGTTGTCATAGGAACTGCCCTAAATGGATTGGTTGGGTAGTTCATGAATACCGTGGAATAGCATAATGAAATGCCCAATTTTGGTGCTGATAATCTCATTTTAAATTGTGGAATATAACAGACTAGCAAAAGTGAGACTGTTAAAAGACAGTCACACAGAAAGCAAAACTTTATTTGCCATCATTTCCATGTGGATATGCTGGAATAATTATTAATTGGCTGGTCTTTATCTGGAGTAATTATTTTATTTTATTTATCATTTTATTAAAAGCAACCATGTTACATTGCTGTCCAGAAATGATAAGAATCTCCCCTCTAACAACTTCAATACTGAAATAGTGTCAGCAGTTGGTGCTCATTGGAATTTTAGTACAGCATACCTCTAAAACACAGCCAATGCCTGTGCTGGTTAATGATCAGCTTTGAATGTTGACCATTACTTTCCAGGAAGAAAATTAAAAGAAAAAAACCCCAAAACATTCTCCAACTGAACAAACACTGCTTTAAATTAAACCACGAGCTTTGTTAAAACTTTCATCAGTTATATTTGAGAGAACTCAATGACAAGCATAAAATACTATCAAAAGAATAGAATAGAATAGAATAGAATAGAATAGAATAGAATAGAATAGAATAGAATAGAATAGAATAGAATGTACTTTATTAATCCCTGGAGAGCACATACAAGAAACATGACTTATGGTCGACAGTACTACCTCAATTATAATCATTGCAATCAAACATATAAGATTCACACATTGGAGCATTACCAGTATGAATTAGTGACTACAGCCAACCTGAGATTAATAAAATGAAGGTGTAATAATGACATTTCTTCATGATGTGTTGTTTTAGTTAGTGGGATGCAAAATTGTGATCATGCAGATGTGAAACCGTATCCAGCTGTTATTTGAAAAAAGAAACATGCTCTAGAACAGACAGAAAATAAAAGTAAACAAAATCTCAACTTTTCATATTGAGGGTCACATTTCAATAAACCTAAGGTAAGAAAAGACGTTTTTTTTATTACTTTATCAAATATATCAGGTTACCTAAGTATTTGGATTAAAAATGCTTTTGTTTCTGGTTCATACAATGTGAATACACTGAAACAGTGAATTATCATAACGTTATTCTGCTGCCATCACACTTAGTTTGATCCTTCTGATGTTTTTGATGCCACAGTTTTCAAATGGCTTTCCAACCACCTCCATACCAACTATTCAATGTCAGACCTTCTTCAGCTCGAAAAAGCATGGCTGTGTTAGTGCCAACTCTCTGGCGAAAACTCTTCCCTGGACGGTTAGTTGGACTAAATCAACGCTTAGATCACATATTTGCCCAGATGTCTCATCAGCCAGAATATGCAGCCCTGCAGCTTTGTCCGTACTACTTTGACCAGGTCACTTACAGCCTGCCTACCAGAAATCAAGTGAGGCACAAGTGGGTGGCATTTCTTTTATTTACTTTATGTTGGGAGTTGTGGCCAAACTTTCTGTCACCTTCAAACTGTATGGTTATGTAACTGTGTGATAAAAGACGCACGGAAAACAGTATTCCTCCAGAGCTTCATTGAACTATATGATGTATAACTTGATAGTAACATGGCACTGCAAAGTCAAAGCTCTTTTCCATCCCCTATTCTGCACCATGCAAATCACCACACTAGGTAGACAAAGGTGATACCTGCCGAGGCTTGGTCCATATTTGTTTTCCATGACACTACAGCTTTTATGTTAATATGAACTATCTTTCCTCTTGTGGTCTGAAGGGAGAGCAAGAACCTTACGCTGCACTGGTTTGACTCATGGGCAAATTTAAAGCAAGAGAAGCAGAGAGCTGCTGGGCAAGAACAGCAATGGCATCCAACAGCCAAACCAGGTCCTCAGGTCAGTACAGGCATCTACTTGAGTCGGCTCTGTCAACTCCAGGATGTGAACACTGGCAGGAGTCTATCCACGAGGCAGTATATAAATCTGATGTATGGTTCCCGACTGTAACTGCAAACTGAGCCATGTTTTGGTCTTCGTAATGTTTATAAATCTATCCTTTGATGTGTTCAAGAAGTAAATTTGTGTTTTTAGTGTGTCCTATGAGACCTGATGCTGCATAATCTTTCAACACAAACACAGAAAAACAACTCATAAGGCTTGCTGAAGTGCAAATATTTTGATTCGGACGAGGGCTGCACGATATTGGAAAAAACTGACATTGCGATTTTTTGGGGGTTGCGATATATTGCGATGTATATTGCGATATTAAAAAAAAAATTTCACCAGATGATTTGAATAGTTCTGTTTGGGAAGAATTTTGTTGACTCACAATGACACCATTGTATCCCTGTAATACCGTTAAATCCAGGCTAAGGGGGTTTATCTGTGAATGATGAAGATCGCTGTATATGAAAAGGATCCAGGAGGCCATGTCTCTGTACAAAATAGAATAGGTTTCAATTTCTGTTGCTTTTTTTCCATTTCTCCAATAAATGGGGGAAATGCTATAGTCACATCACATGCGCGATGTGACTATTGCGCATGCGCATATTGCGATGGCAATGTTCAAACAATATATTGTGCAGGCCTAACTCAGACAGTCCAGAAACCAAATCATTGAATTTTCACCCAAAGATCCTTCATAATTGTTTACCTGTTAATGGTGCAATTGCTGAATCAGTATAAAAAAAAACCATTTAATTGAGGATGTACTGTAACGTTCTCTTTCAAAGGCATTTGTTATAAAGCAAGACTGCGGGAAACTTAATTCATTTTTATGGAAAACATCTTTAATGGATTCTTCAAAGTAACATCTTGTGAAGTGAGTTTATATGCATACAAATGTTCTATCTAAGTTACACCCAGGGCCAGATATTTTTATGAACTGGCAGAGGGCCAGAACAAATAAGCACATCATTGCATGGTGGCATGTCTTCGCTGCAGACACAGAGCTAATCTTGACATTGGGCCTCGTACTGCAGAGTATATTTAGTCCAGAATCAATGTCAGTCGGGGACTTCAAATCCAAAACAGACACAGTTGATAAAGACATACTGACATAAATCAATATTAAACTTGAGTGTATCGAAACTTTTTCCCAGACTATATTTTCTCTCTACTTGTAGAACTCGTGCTCCTGCTCATCCTTTTTGATGACGGTCTTGTAAGCTTTTTCAAAGTCTTTAGCCAGGACGATATACCTGTTCTCGCGCACAGCCAGCATGCCAGCCTGAGGGAAGAATAAACAGATGGAGGGAGGCAACAAACACTGAGTTGTTTTGTATGCAAAGTTGAAATTATTTACATTTCCATTAATTTTCATTTTTTTCTGCTCCAGGAGCAACGGTGAATAAAGTTGTTGCTCACCTCTTGGCAGATGGAGTTAATGTCAGCTCCAGAGATCTTGTCTGGTCTGGCCACATCTGTACATCAGTTAAGGTCGACTGAACTCAGAAACAGAGTAAAAGCAACATCTGTGTGTCTAAGCGGTGCATACACGGGATATTTGAAAGATGCTGCAAAACAAGCTGCAGACTCCCAAATACACCATCTGTTTGATTCATTTGTTTTTCAAAATCCCAGGTTTTTTTGTGTTTGCCTATTTGAAGTTTGCATATCTCAGTTTTTACAACACTCAAAGTCAATGATGACAAACTAATGGGGTAACTAAATAAATGAGTCAAGCCAAGAGTAGGCACAACCAAAAAAGACCTTGAAGTCCAACTTATCAGCTCATCTTTACAAGAGAACAACCAAAATGTTCTGTGGATAATAAAGATAAGATTTCCCATAAAAACAGGGACACACGATTGTTCTATCGGCTCTGTCAATGTCTTGTGTTTTGAAAGAGGACATAGTGTGAAAGATAAATAATAAAGGAGGAGTTTGGCATGGTGTTATCAAACTTGCTTTGCAATATTTCGGTTTGAGGACTTCTCATGTCCAAGTCAGCTTCATCAGATAAGAGTTCTGTATTGCTGCATGGTTTACACTGTTAAAATGATTAATGTTTGACAGACTTCCTATCTTTCACTTTAAGTACTTATCCAAACAGCATGATGGAGTATTACATTTGTAAATACATGTAAATAAGGGTGTGTCAAAGCTCTTAGAAATGACTATACATTTAGCTGTGCGACATGCGAATTACCTTTACAGCTTACTGGAGCCTCTGGTCTACTGAAGCTCTATTTCCTGTATGTAAAACATGTTTGCAACATTTATGGCAGTCAAAAAGGATACAGTCCTCCAGATCAACCTCCTCAGAGAGATTCATTTTACTGGTGATGGTGGAGAAAATGAGACGTTTCTGCCGGCGGTCAGGCAGGGGGAACTCAATCTTTCTGTCCAGACGACCGGGACGCAGCAGAGCTGGATCCAGAGTGTCAGCTCTGTTGGTGGCCATAATCACCTAGAGAGGGAGTAAAACAGATACTGGATGAGCATGATGGTTAAATGGGAACATTTGATAAGGCCTGAAATATTTGAGTAAGTCTCACTGAAGGGAAGGCAGATGAGCTTAACGGACAAAACCCAAAATGAAGAAAACTGAAATGCTACACTTTGCATGGCTATCCCTTGCTTGTCAGTAGAAGCCAAACACAACAGGAAAATAGCAAAGGGGGCACTGTACTTGCTTTTTTGAACCAATGCACAGCCACAATTGTACAGTAAAAAGGATTTGTTGAGGGATGTGTCTGCATGACAAACCCTGAGGAAATTCAATCCTTCACAGAAAACTCATAGTTCCTAGAAATAAGCAGCCACTCTCTTGAAATACTGCAAGCTCTCTGGGAGCCACACTCATATAAAGCTCCAGGGCAAAATGTGCATTTGAGTTTTTGAAGAGTGACAACATAAACCTTATGGGTGCTTTCTAAGCTGAATGAAAGGCCATAAGGCACAGCAACAATGGCGGACTGAATAAAGGGCCTGGTTATGTCATGCTGACTGTGCTCAGACTCCATCAGCGGCACCAAGACTCAGCAAATACAGAGGGGGTGCAGTCACTGGGGGAAAGTTAAGAGCTTTCTTACAAAGGGGGACTTGACTCACCTTGACATTGACATTCTGGTCAAAGCCATCCATTTGATTCAAGAGCTCCAGTAAGATTCTCTGCACTTCTCTGTCAGCTGCAGAAATAAAACACAGGTTAAGAGAGTCCATCTCCATCACAATGTTACTGTGTTCTTACAGCAGAGAAATACATTTAAATTCTTAAATTAAAAAAAAAACTTTACTGAAAGAATAAAGTAATTCTTGGACCCATCTCAGATTTGAACTGAAGATTATGCAGGTCATTTCTTTGGTCTGTGATCTGTCAGGAGTGATGTTCTTACCTCCAGTCTGTGCATCAAAACGCTTTGTGGCAATGGCATCAATCTCATCGATGAAGATGATGGCAGGGGCGTTTTCCTTTGCCAGCCTGAAGACGTCACGCACCATGCGAGGTCCCTCGCCCAGGTACTTCTGAACAAACTCAGAGCCTACCACACGGATGAACGCCGCTGGGGACAAAACCACAGACAGTTATTTTACTCACGGCACAGTGGATAGCAACAATTTGTGATAGGACGTAACATGAACTGCATCTGTAACTTCTAGATGTTTGAATAAACACTTTTGGACATCATACAGTAGTTAAATAGAGTTTTAAATTCACCTAGCTTTGTCAAAACACAAAAAAGATAAGATTTCGTAAAAAGTATTGAACAAAAGTCTTCCTTAACACCACTCTGGTTTATTACAACTTGAGTTCCAGGAGATGTGTGTAATTTTTCTGGGAAATGGAACAACAGGACAAATTTTATGGGCAAAGTTAATGACGTCAGTACAGAATGATCATGAATTGGAAGAGGTATTTGAGGTGACTCAGTCCTTCACTCAATCTTTTTTTTTTTTTTTAACTTTGTTTCACTTTATGATTTCCTTTTTATTATTTTCATATCTGACTGTTTCACATTTGTTGTTGATTTCATACATTTTAGTGGCCCATCCTTAGCACAGGGCATTGGTCTGAGAAGCCCTTTTACCAAGATGAAAGCCGAATGTGTGCTCCCTCAAATATGTGGCTTCATGTTGAAAAAAGCAAACTAAAGTCCTGTGACTGCTCTGCTGGGCGGCACCGTAATTTCTTTCAGGAACTGCATCATGAACAACATGTTAAACATTTATCAGCTCCAACCCTAACATAACACTTTACAATTCAGTCACTGTGGGGTCTTGTGTACAAACAGGTGAGGAATGAAGTGGGGCTTGAAGATGGCAATATGGCTCTATCAAGTGGCCATCATATGGAAGAACTGCAGAGCAACAAGAACCCTTCAGCATACAAGTATGCAGTGCTCATGGCAGTGGGTCACTACAGGCTTGAATCTCTGACTGCTGCAGTGTGTAGCACTGGATCACCTACTCTGCAACCGTCTCTTCACAAATAAACATGAACTTGATTAATGAATACACAACCCAACCACTAAAACTCAACACTGTGTGTCTTATAAATTATAATTCAACTTACACCGTAATAAACCCATTTAGTTTCTCATCCAAACTGTCAATTAATCTGTCCTTGTTTATATTTGTTTACATTATATGCATATTGAATGTTCACACTTCTCTTGACTTTATGCTGCAACTGCTGCACTGGTTACTCCCATTTGACACATTTACTTTAGCATCAGCTCAAATACAACAACGTACAGATCTATGATATGCTTAAGTTACCTGTGGTGTGATGTGCTACCGCCTTAGCCAACATGGTCTTCCCACAACCTGGAGGTCCGTACATAAGGACACCCCTGGGTGGGTCAATGCCAATCTAGGAAAGAAAATAGACCAGAGCTCAGTTCAGAGTTTGGATAGAGATTTTTACAATTCAAGGGAGAAAAGGGCATAAAAATAAAATTTAAAAAATAATTCTTATCTCCCTGAATATCTGACCTGTTTGTAGAGCTCAAAGTGTGTGAGTGGAAGCTCCACAGCTTCTCTAACTTCCTGTTTCTGAATATCCATACCACCGATGTCAGCATACATCACATCTGGCTTTTGGTCTGAGGACAGAAAGAAAGCAAAACAGAAAAATGAGATGGAAGTTATACCAGCTAACTACTTAATCAAGATAAACTTTTACACAAATTTTTCATTCTTAATCAAAAACTTAAAAAAAAAGCTTCTATTTATTAAATATATTGAAGTCCTGTTGTTGAAGAAGTGAGAGATTTGTCTGATCATATTTTAGACTGGCGTTAAAGATGAATACGCTCTTGTCCATGACACGAACAGACAAGAGGGATCCACTTTGTCTTTTTCAGAAACTCTTCAAACTGTCTTGAACCCCTCTGAGAGACTGAAGCCTGAGTGTTTTACCTGACGTCAGCATCATGATGCTGCTGTCGGCTTCAGGAGGAAGAACGTCCACCAAGGCGTTGCTGTGCTTATGCAGAGCCACAGAGGCATTGGGCTTGAGCAGCTCTCTGTCAATGGTGCTCAAGATGCGCACATAGTAGTTTGACCCTGCAAAGAAAGAACACAAGAACAGGATTCATTATACATTTAAAACATGTACCACATACTGAATAATTAAAATTTGACAGTACACAGTACATTTCTTCCAGGTTCTCTTAAAAGACTCTGAAAGGCAGTACATAGTAAAGCGCTCAAACACCCAACTTGCATGCATCATCGACCATTTCATCAATTTTTAATTCTCAGCTTTATCTATTCATTTATTTATTTTTACAGCCAGGTTATTTTATTCTATGTCCCCCTCTACAATCATACATATTCTATACTTTTAGCATGTCATTGCTTGAGGTAAAAAAAAATCCCTTAATACTTGTAATGGATCTTCCTATTTGAGTCAATATCAGTTTGAGTGCAAACAAAGAGACAGGAAATAAAATTTTATCTATATTCTCAATTAAAGACCATCCTTCAAGTATGTTTTTTTTACTATCAGATGTCATCATCTGACTCATCTATGCTGGGTTAAGCAGCTATTACCTGAAGCTACAGCCCTTACTGCAAGTTGCAGGAGGCCACATTACACCTTAGATACAGCACAGGACTGGCATTCAGGGTCTAACAATGTTAAAAATGGTTTGTCAGAAAGTTAGTCTATTGGTCCTGAGAGATATATATTTTACACAGAAAACTAACAGAAACGTACAGCACTTCTGTTGTGTAGCAACAGTGCATGCACCAAGCACTACATTACAAAAGCTCAGTAAGAATAGCTTATCTAACCCACTAATTATTTCTATGCTATTAAATATGGATGGCAACATTTAAAAGTTCAGTTGACTGGATGTCCAGATCCTTAGTTAAAACATGTAGGTGATGGGCAATGATACTTTATTTAATGATACCTGTAGTGGAGCCAACAATCGCTGTGTTCTGGTCAACAGCTTCCAGGAACTGGCCAATGACCAGTGGGATGCTCTGTATCCTTTTCACCTCCTCCTGAGCATGCAGGAACTCTTTCTTAAGGTTCTTCTGTTCATCTTTGATATATTCCTCCTGCACCTCCAGGAACTCCAGCTCCTGCTGTAGCTTCTGCAAACACAAAAACAAGAGAATAAAAAATATATGGATGAGAGGAGACTGTAAAATATGCCAATATTTTTCATAAATATAGGTCCCACTGGTCCATCACTACAGTTGTATGTATGACAGTCGCTTCTCAGTTACAAGATTAATGTCAAAATATTGTTCTGTTGAAATAAGTGTCATCACACTTCATTATTAGTATCAAGATTGTTCACATGAGAAATAATTTAAGCATTTGAGATATGCAAAAATTGTAAAGGTGCTGTGAGGACTCGGTTTCCCATGAGCACTGCCACCCACTGATGTAAGGACATGATTTGTGCCAAGGCATGCATTTGATTTGGAATCAAATGAACAGAAAACTGATCTTTTTTAACACTACTTTTTTTTTGCTCCAGCCCACCTTTTGCAGGTTAAAAAGCAACGAGGTAACGCATTTATTTTCAGTTATGTAGAGCTGTTGTTTGAAACGTGACAAACAAACTCTGTAAACTCAGTTTGAAGAGTAGTTTAGTGTAGTAATAGCATTGAGAAGTAATGGCATCAATAATCTTCTCATAAAGTTAGGAGGATTATTTGAAGAGCACATATAATGTCCTCACAGGGCCTTTAAAATTGTATATAATATAAATTTTACTTTCTTATTTTAGTGGCTTGATAGGATTCCATAGTGCTAATATAATATTCACACTACAGCCAAAATCAGTAAAGAGTAACACATTCACCAACAAGCCGATAAAAATGAACCAAACACAGAAATTAGCCAGGTGAGGTGAAGCTTTCAACACACAACGTATGAGCAAGTATCCCACCTTGTATCTGCTATACAGGTCCTCAAGGTCCTCTGGTTCAGGGGCCAGGAAAGACAAGCCTGTCTGAGGTCTGGATGTCAGTACCGCCGGCATATCTTCCTGTTAGGGGGACAACCACACAGAAACGTGAATATATTCTAACACCCCTACAGATTCCTATGAAATTTGATGGAACCATGAAATCTAAAAGTCAAACGCTAGCTTGGCTATCATTAGCTCGTAAACAGCTAGCAAACAAAACCAGTTTACAACAACACAACCTAAATACTTTGAAACCTGTGATGCACCAAGAGATGATAGAACCACCCTTCGAGGAAAACTTTTGATGGGATCGTTTTATAAAACCCTGAACTCCAGGCATATTTTTGTACAATGCTAACGCTAACGGCTAGCTATCTTGCATGACATAGCAGAGAATGAATAGGCAGGTTTACGTTTAAGCGTTTTCAGCGAGTCAGCCAACTGTAAAATACAACAACGAGCAACCACGGACAATAAGATATGGACTCACAAAATCCTACCGCTGAAAATCAATCAAATTAGGACGTATAACGGGAAAAATTTTTCACTGATTCATACCGGGCTCTTTTCCACAGCTACGGTATCCTCCATGTTGAATTATGCCTACAGAATGACGTTATGACGTAAATTGTTGACGGAAGGCAGCATGGGTAATGGAGTTCATCTCAAAACAGTAGCAGGAGCACAACAGACGTAAACTGTCTATGAATACAACTGAGAATTTAGACAGTAGTTATATCTATAGCTTAATTGGCAATGGGTATATGTGTATATAAGGAACTATTTTAGAAGAGCGCTCAGAGAAGAAATCCACCTCAAAACCACCTCTACAAATGAGTAAACATACTAGTGCCTCAAAAGCCTGGAGACAGATGGGCAGCAAGAGCCAGAACTGGGGCTTTCAAGTGGGAATCTACCTACCAAGAATAGCTTCACTGCTGATGACAATAGCAAACTCTGGGAAGAACAGGATTTCAAATTCTCACACAGTCTTTGTAAATAAAATCTTCTAGAAATTGCACCAGAGTTTAATGTTGGTTTGTTGGTTTGTCAGTATCACTTACTTTATGCATGCTGCATGGCCAAATGTTGAAAACCTGACCTATAGATGTGACTACACCATTACACTATAAAGATAAAAGATTATGCTTAACCAACATTTTTTACCATGATGAATTCACCTTATGAGGTGCATATTTCCATCCATATGTCACAGGCTGTTGGGGTAAGGTGTATGATACATCCGTCTTGCCACAGTGCTGCTCCATCTCCTAGCAGTAGCCGCTGGATTCACCTGAGTCAACATCTCTCGCACCCTACGTCGTGGAACCAGCAGTCCTTCAGTACATAACAAGGCTCTCATCATCTAAAATAGTAATAATGTAATTACCAAGAAATATAATTTGCTGTTTTGCAGCAATAAAAATCTAGAAGACAGAAAGCCGTCAGTTACCTCATATCCAGAGTTAGGATGCAGGCCATGAAGTCTTCTTACATGGTGTTCAAGTTCTTCATTTTGTACTGCAGAAAATCTGCTCCTCACTGGTATACCAAGCAACTTCGACCTCTTGTACAAAAATGAGGATGAGCATCCCCAAATTTTTGCAGTCCGCTTCACTGTGTAGCCTTGTTTCAGAAGAAAATCAATTTGCTCCATGGTCACATGAATGGCTGGTCTCCCTCGCCGTCCTGAAACAAAGGAGAAAATGAATCTCAGTAAACAAATACAACATGCAAAATACACTATAAATAAACTACACATCAAAATACAAAAATAAAGAGAACTGTACAAAGTCTACAGATGTAGATACAATACACCCACGCTAATACCCTGCAACATAAGTCCTCCAGGGCCACTGTCCTGCCTGCTTTGGCTGTTTCTGTCTTTGTTGGAAAAGGGAAACATGGCCCTCGAGGAACTCTGCTTGAGGAACACTGCAAGACAGTTAACACACTCATTTACACAACCAAAGAACACCATTTACCATGATGTAGTATACTTAGACAACTGTCTTTTAGGCCAGGGGTGGGGGTCTTTGTTTATAATGGATTTTATAAATTCTCGGATAAACAGAATACAGCTGCAATCACATCACAAACCACTACAGGGACGTTAATTAACATCAACAATTAACAATTTAGTTAGTGACTGTAGTAGCTGACTGCTGATCAAATGTGTCAATTGCAAGCAAAATAAGGAGTTTAAAAAATATGTTAAAACGAGCTTTCAACCTCTAACTTGTAAGGCTAACATGATAGCCAGTACTCTACAGAGTAGAAGATCTGCATATGATTCACATTATGTTGTTATCATGTTCTTAAATACTGCAGTGTGTACCTTATGAGTTCAATACAGGGCACGTCTATTAGTTTGTAAAAACGGGACCGTATTTTAATGGTGGCAACCATGGCCGCGAATCTTCCACTAGCGGGGTGTATTAAAATTACCCGGTTACACATGCTTTACAAACCAAGGTAAACCCTCAATTTCCAGCTAGCATAACTCCAGAGATCACTGTTCTGAGACCATCCAGACTTTGTCGAAGTTCCTCAAATGTGTCTGGAGACAAAAAAGGTTCAATGCATCGTAGATTTCTTGCACAACTCTCTAGCGAATGTAGCTCTTGTTCCCCACATAGTCCCTGATAATAAATTTGTTCAATTTCGTGGCGTTTTCTAAATATCTTGTCAATGACCGCAATCGCCATTTCTTCTGCTAGGAAAACTGTTAAAATGATTTTTTTCTCTTCTCTCCTCCAGTTTATTTGGGTCAGTATCCAATGGGGGAAGCCTCGCATGTCAGGCGTCATGAACACATTTCTGACAGTCAAAATCACATTTAATATATCTTTAACGGTAATTCTGGATAATCAAAAGTGAATTAGAGATATCTGCAAGTGACATTTAGGATGCGCGGCGAGGTGAAGGGCAGCTTTCGGGGAGTCATTGCAGATATCTGTAACTCAGTTTTGACTAGTGGAAACTGAGTTACAGATATCTCTAACTGTCATTGTGACTTGTCAAAACTGAATTATAGACATCTCCAACTGTATTTTTGACGAGTCAGAATTGAATTTTGACTGTATACAGTCTATGGCGAAATACCATTGTGGACCATGCAGGGGAGTATATACCAAAACCTCTATAAAAAAAAAATAAAAATAAAATATAAAAAAAAAGCATAAAAACTTAACAAATTAAAGTTGCATGACCCCCCTGAAGCCAAAATAAAAACCTTATGTGTGTGCCCCCCTGCTCAAAAAAAATATCGATCAGCCCTAAGGCATAAAAAGTGTTCAGCTTGTTGCCAAACCCTAAAATATTTCTTGACAGGACGGTTGGCTTGCTTCATATTAAGCATATGGGCGTTGGTTTGAGAGGTAAAAGGGCTGGATAACTGCAGTTATCCAGATAACCGCCTCTGAAGTTGAACAGAACTTCCGACTTGAGAAACATACTTGTCTACAGAGATGCAGCATGTAAGCCGGTGTTCCGGAGTACTTGCATGACCGCTTTTATGAGGACAGACATACGCAGTGAATGTTACAACGTCCAGCATGAATACTGGACTTTATTAGCGCACGTTGACGAATGGAGATGAACGGATTTTGACAATAGATGAACCAAAGAAAGCGAATCTTGGATCCTAAAAACGATGGTAAGACATATGCTTACATATTTTTATTACTTTCACTTTTGGAGATCTCCTTCCGCTTTCGAGCTTTTTCCAAGTGTGTGGCAATAACGGTTGGTAACTCTCTGTTTACAGTCTAGCTATCGTTAAGCTAACGTTCGTATGCTCGTGACAGTTACAGTTAATGCTACATTATGCAATTTCATACTAGGTGTGTGTGTGTGTGTGTGTGTGTGTGTGTGTGTGTGTGTGTGTGTGTGTGTGTGTGTGTGTGTGTGTGTGTGTGTGTGTGTAAGCGTGTAAGCGTGTGAGAGAGAAATGTCATAATTTTAGCTAAAGTAAGTATGTCTGTGCCACAGGAGACAGAAATGTTTCAGGCATATAAAACTATAATAAAAAAACGAACATGGTAGTATCACCACATCAATTAAACTTTTTATTAATACCATCCACTGCTGAACTGCTATAACTGCTTATGTTAAACGTAAGAGGGGAGATTTGAGAGTAGTTTTCAGGTTAAAAGGGAAGTCTGTAAAATTAAGTCCGATCTGATATAAAGGCAGAAAGTGTCTTAGTTGATTGAAGACTGACTGAAAGATTGTTCCAAATGTAACCCTAACCTTTGCCTGAAATAACATGAACTTCTATCAAGTGAAAGGCCTTAGATTCATTTCCTGTAACAGTGATCATATCATCTAGACTTCAGTTACCATCAATCTCAGAGAGAGAGTTTCAATATTTTTCCTCAGTTAATATTATTTTGTGTCTTGTTAGTGAACCCCCCCCACCCGTTATTAACTCTGGTTTAATAAGATGCAAAAAAAAAAAAGAAAGAAAAAAAATGTAGAGATGGAATGTAGCACACACCTTAGCCTACATATTGTCTGATATTACTCTTCATGTTCCAGGTTGAAAAGATGACGACTAAGAGGGAGCTGTATGAAATATTGAAAGATTTGAGCTCTGAGGAGCTGGAAGATTTTAACCTAAATGTCGAATTGGAGAAAGGCGTTCAACCCCTTTCAAAACACCATCCAAAAGGGAAAAATGCAGAGGAAGTAGTGGAGCTGATGATGGAGAAGTACAGTGAAGAGTCTGTGGACTTGACCAAAAATGTTTTAAAAAAGATGAACAGGACTGATCTTGTGCAGAGACTGTCAGACAGCAGCACAGGAAGTAAAGGTAAGAAAAGGAAGATAAAACAGTAATGTAAAAGAAATTCCTCAGAGGTCTTCAACCGCTGCATCTTTTCTTTCAGAGAAACACTCAGTGCAACTACACTCTGAGGCCAAACAGTGGCCTTCACTGATCCAGAGAGTGAGTATGACTTTTCCCACTGACTCTACACAACCCAACTTTGACCAAGTGGATCTTAAACATTTTCATTAAAGATACCAAAAACTAATGTTTCTCACAGAGCTTTATTATGACTTAGAATTCTGTCAGTTCTTCCTTTGTTGGCACATTGTAAGTAATTTTCTTCTACTCAAATCAATGAAGATAGGGACTCGACAGTTTTCATTTCTTTTTATTTTTTCTTTTGATTTATAAGATAATATGCAACTGGTTAAACCGACGCTTGAAATAAATATTTCATACAAAAAAGTAGTCCCCCCCGATAAAACGAGAAATCTTTGCAGAAATTTGTGGTGTTTTTAGCAAGAATAAAAATGTCATTCTTGTACATGAATCATTGTCCCTTAAATTCACCAGGTTGAAATGATAACGTCTGATATAAAAGTGCTCATGGACGTTCTGGCTGATTTAACTGAAGAGGAGATTGGGTACTTCAGGAACTTCCTGAAACACAAATCCATCGAGATACACAAGTCTTATGTTCCTTGGTGGCAGCTCTTAAGGACAGACACAAACACAGAATTTGCAGGTAGTCATCAGGAAACTGTGTTTTTGATGATCATGACCTGCGGCCAACACTCTATTGAGACAACCAGAGGGATTCTAAAGAAAATGGAGAGGACTGATCTGTTGCAGAGGCTGACAGACACCAGCTTAAGGTTGAAAAGTAAGACCTGAAAAACCAAAACAACTTTAAATCACAGAACTGGCTCTTCTCTTCTCTCATAAGTCTACATGTTTATTCTCCATCTAGAGAATCTGACTCTTTTCTTTTTGCAAATGTATGATTTAAATTTATGAAACTAAAGATACAGATCTGAATATACCTGTATATATTTGGTGTTTTTTTTCAGCCAAAAGAAAACTATTTTTGAGTCATTGATAAGAGGGTGTGGATATTATTCTGTCTTGTTTTTGAATTCAAGGTTATTTGAAAGTTTGGATCTTTTTTTTTCTCCACAGAGAAAGAATCAGATGAACAACGCTCTGCACTGATCCAGAAAGTGAGTAATATCACACCTGTCCTCACTGTGTGCTTCAAAGATTGGACTGTGTTGTTTTGTAATCAGGGACTCAGGCTTTATATAGATCACATTCTAAATAAGTGTGGACGTGATGACATGTAAGTGTCCTTTCTCAGTAAATTTTTCTGTCATCAGTTGAGAAAAATCCAAAGTGTTTATCCACCCTCCACATCCAGCTCTGCTCTTTTACTGTCAAAATGCAAAGAGGAATCCTTTTACCTAAATAAAGTCACATGTTTTTTCTGATTCTTCCAGGTAGCAACAATGGCAGCTGTTCAGCAGCTGCTTCTAGAAACTTTGCATTGTTTGAGTGAGAGGGAGCTCAGTGGATTCAAGGACTTTCTTGTCTCCAAGAAAGGTCTCAGAACGACCTCATCAATGTGGAGACCAAGAGGAGAGAGACTAGATTTAGTGGATCAGATGATGGAGACATATGGACATCAGTCTGTTGAGCTGACCAGACAGGTTTTAGAGGAGATGAACAGGACTGATCTGATACAGATGCTGTCAGAGAGCAGCTCAGAAGGTAACAGAGATTTTTTTTGTTCAATTTTTGGCTGAGAATGAATCCAAAAAAGATAAACTTATCTGCTTTCTTATAGCCATGTCATCACTAACATCTGAAGTATTACAAATTATCCATCATTTAAACTTGTATTGCACTTTTTTATCCGTGAAGATGTTGAGGAAATGTCCTGTTTGTAACAACAACTTTTGGAACAATCAGACTTATCGGAAAAAAAATACCAGTTGAGGTAGAAGATTTTCTTCTGAGTCTTTAATTTTCACACATTTTTTTTCCAGAAAAACACTTTGTGGACAGACATCAACCTACACATTTAGAGGAGGTAAGTTTTGCTTTTTATAAAAAGGATTTATTTTTCTTTGATACTAACAGGAAACCCTCTGCTTTTTACATTGATATCTGATGAAGTAAAACAAATGGTAACAGTATTTTAGGAGAATTTCTTTGAGCCATTGCAATACAAGTGGTAGTTCTTTGTCATGTCAGGTGCCAGTTTATCTGTGCACAGGTTTGTTGGGGTGAAGATTCAGAGTATGTTTTTTTAAAATGTACATATATATATATATATATATATATATATATATATATATATATATATATATATATATATATATATATATATATATATATATATATATATATATATATATATATATATATATATATATATATATATATATATATATATATAGATATAGATATATATATATAGATATATATAGATAGATAGATAGATAGATAGATAGATAGATAGATAGATAGATAGATAGATAGATAGATATTTAGAGTTTCTTTTAATTTTTTATATTTGCCACATCAAGGCCACAGAGCCACACATTTTTTATCTTTACAAACATCTTCAAAAGCTTCTATGAGTGTTTTACAACAAATGATACTTACTCAATATAATATTTATAATGATATAATGATATATATTCTCCATTGCTCAGAAGATTTTTTTTAGAGACAGTTTTAAACAGCAAAAATCCTCTGGTCGACACTATAAGGTTTTTGACTAAATTGATGCACAACAATGAACACATATTGGCCACTGTGGTTGGTGAATATCAAACTCTTTACCAAAAGGGTGATATTAATCAACAGAGCTGATATCAGCAGATCATGATGAATTGACAGTGATGTTCTTTGAAATCACCTTAGTTAAGAAATCTAATGTTTAATTTCTGTATTCTTTGTGTTTTTAGGCAGTGAAGGAAGATGCTGAACGGATTCTTTTCCAAACACTGTGGGGTTTGAGTTTTAAGGAGCTTGAGAAATTCAGGTTCTTGCAAAAGTTTACATACTTCCAGAGGAGTCTTCCACAGATCAAAACAGGGCCGGTATATTGGCTGGAGGAACTGGTGGATCGGATGGTGGAGAACCAGCATCCTGTGGAGGTGACCAAAGAGGTTTTAATGGACATGAACAGATCTGATCTGGTTGAGAGGCTGTCAGGGACCAGCTCAGAACTTAAAGGTCAGAGAAAGAAAACAAACACTGCTTCATAACAAAACCACATGTTTTTTCATAATGAATATTATTCAATTCTTTTTCTTAATAATTTGAAATCTTGCGATAAAAAAATGATTTTGTAAATGACCCAAATTAACAAACTTTATTTTCCAATTTTTTAAATTAAAAGTCATGTTCTTGAAATTAGTGAGTTCTGAGATAAATAAATGATTATACATTTTTTTTATTTCAACAGAATCACTTTGATTCAGCAGTCTGTGAAATGACAGCTGGGTTAAAACTTTTCTCAGTTAATGACTAACCTAAGTTTATAACAAAAGAACTTTAGTAAGAGCTGATTGATCTGTTTTTTCTTTCCGTTGAACCCAGGCTTTAAGTACTCAGTATCCTCATCTGTTTCAAAACAACAGAAAGATTAAAAACTGGTAGAATAATAATGTTAAGCAAAGTGTGTCATGGTTTGATAAGATTCATGATTCCTTTTCTTTCACTTCCCCTCAGAGAGAAGATCGTTGGACTGGCTGCAGACAGTGAGTAATGTTAAATCAGACACACTTTACACAACACACTTTTCATGTCCCCATGGTTAGCTGAAAAGATGATCTTCATCTGGACAGCAAAAAGAAAGAAAAGTCATCAAATAAAGGCTCCATTGATTTAAAAAAAAGGATAAAAGACATGATACTATCATGGAAATCTGTATGGACATACAAGCTGTTCTAAAAATAAGAAAAACATGTAACTGATCTAAGTTATTTCAGTCATGTGATAACTTTGATTGGTATGTCCAAAAAGCTCCTTCAACTGTTTAAAACACAGTCATTGATTGTTGATCATGTCTGTCTCATTCATCAGGTTGAAACAGCAACATCTGTTACAGAGCTGCTCATGGAAACTCTGGCTGAATTGAGTAAGAAGGAACTTCAGAGATTCACAACACACCTGGAAGATACATGGGTTCTGCGACACACCTCTTACATTCCATGGTTGCAGTGGGTGAAAAAAGGCCATCAGGAAACTGTGTTTTCAGTAATCATGACCTTTGGCCAACACTCTGTGGAGATCACCAGAGAGATTTTAAAGAAAATGAAGAAGACTGATCTGGTGCAAAGGTTGTCAGACTGCAGCTCAACACACAAAAGTAAGACTGTAGAGAGCAAAATAACAAATCATTCATATGGTTGGATGAATGTCATTAGTCTACATGTTGTGTCTCAGTCACCTCAAACCCTGGTGTTGTCAGACTTTATGATAATTTCTCAAATACTTTTTGTAAATATATTTTCTCCTCAGAGAAAGACTCATATGAACAACGATCTGCATTGATCCAGAAAGTGAGTAATATTACATCTGTCCTGACTGTGTGCTTCACAGATTTTACTGTATCAGTTTGTTTTCAAGATGAAATGTAAAGAGAAATGCTTTAATCTAAATAAAGTTGCATATTTGTTCTGATTCTTCCAGGTAGCAACAATGTCAGCTGTTCAGCAGCTGCTTTTAGAAACTCTGCATTGTTTGAGTCAGAGGGAGCTCAGTGAATTCAAGAAGTTCCTGAAAGAAATTGTCCCCAAGGAAGGTCTCAAAACCATCTCATTAACATGGAGAGATGGAGTAGAGAGACGAGGTTTAGTGGATCAGATGATGAAGACATACGGACAACGATCTGTGGAGCTGACCAGAGAGGTTTTAGAGAAGATGGACAGAACTGATCTGATACAGATGCTGTCAGAGAGCAGCTCAGCACTCAAAGGTAAAACAAAGACGAATAAGATTATCTCAATGAATAGTGATTGATTAAGTTTTGATGTTTCTCTGTGTATATAATTTTCTATGTTAAATACAACAAAACACCGTATGATTCAAAAGAAAAAAAATCAACACCACACATAAAGATTTTATACACTTGCCAGCACATCAGTACAGTGACGTTGATGATTTTTCTTTGAGTCTTTAATTTTAAACATTTTCTCTCCAGTAGCTCAGCACTCAAAGGTAAAACAAAGAACACCTTAAAGCATCACAGTGAATAATGGCAGATACCTTTGTGATGTTTGATGTCACCCTGCAAATTATTTGTTGGAATATTAATGATTGAGTTTTAGTGTTTAATGTCTTGTCTACATTTTAAGGTGTTGAGTGAATCTTTTCATGTAGTTAACATGTTATATGTCACTTTTTAGAGTTATAGAGGTGTCATCATTGAATTTAATTATTTTTCTCTGAGTCTTTGGTTTTTATATATTTCCTCTCCAGAGAAACACTTTGTGGACAGAAATCAACCTACACTTTTAGAGGAGGTAAGTTTAGATTTTTATGAAAAGCATGAATTTTCCTTGACGCTAACTGAAAACTCTCTGCTTTATACATTTATATCTGATGAAACAAAAAATGGTGAAAGTTTTTAATGTAAGCTCTGTTTCATTCATTTTATCCTCCTCTGATTGAGAAAAGAAATGGGAAATGTTTAGGAGAATTTCTTTGAGCCATTATCTGAACAGCAGCAGTATTTCCTCAAATGGAAGTTTATCTGTGAACAGGTGTGTTGGGGTAAAATGTCAGAGGGAGTTATTTTGTCTCAGATTATTTAGGTGTATCAATGATCAAAATTATCAGAGCTAGATGGCCTAGAGGTCTAGGTTGCACTGTATGAGATTTGCCCTTCCTATGTGATTAAAGGCATAAAAAGCCCCCAAAAATGACTCAAAAAGTAAAAGAAAATCTGCAAATACTTATTCGAAAAAATGAAATCATTATTTTTTACTCGATGATGATTCAATTTTTTCTAAAAACCTTTTATTTTTTATAGTTGCCTTTTTTTCCATTTTTTTTACCACATCTAGGTAACAGATCCACATTTTTGAAATCTTTAATCGAAAGACATCTTCAAAAGCTTCTGTCGATGTATTAAAACAAATAATTTTGATACTCAGGGCTCTAATTTCGTAGACCAGGCGCAAGTGCAGGCGCACCACCCTGCGCCGGCCGCACGGACAGGGTGTGACCGGCACACTTTGCAAGTTTCCTGCAGTGCCAAGAGAGGCGCAGAGGAGTGCAGAGCTGCGCGTCCACGCCTCCCTCCGCGCAAATGGCAGAGAGGGAGGAGAAAAGCCGTGAGTGGGTTTAACACAGCCAAGCGCTGTTTTCACCAATCAAATGAGCGCCTCTCCTCGCCTTTAAATGCCCTGCGGCCGAGGCGCAGCGTCTGATTGGTCCGAGTGATCCCCAGCACCGCAGAGAGTGTGCTGGAAAGACCGAGTAGCGGAGACGGTCAGAGCCGCTGTCCCTGCAGCAGGAGAATGGACAGCAGGGCACATCGGAGGACACACAGCGCGTCACCGTGTGGGCCAACTCCCGGGACAGATTTAATCTGTTCCTTTGTCATTAATAGGAGTACAAAATGAAGAGACAGTTACACAGCTGGCTTATCCATTCAGAATACTTTTGATCCACCTGCACTCCTGGTTTGTCATCGCCAAATAGCAGAACCTTTGGTGATATACTGTATACTCTCCTAGTGTCTCCACCTCATCCTCCTTACAATAATGTACTCCATCTTTTTAGTTAACGTTAAAAATAAAGACTAAAACAGAGAAATATGGGAAATCACGGGTAAATCCTGAGTGACATACATTTATTTTGTCTCTTTTTTCTTCGTCTTTTCTCTCCCTCTTTGAATTTAATGAAATGAGAGAACCAGATATATACTCAGTATCAGATGTTAAGGCTGTTTGTTGTTTAATTGTAAGATGTGCATCAAACTTCCAGCTGCCGTCAGGTTAACTTTCCATTATGACAAACGGCTTTAATCTGACATCAGATGTGACGGGACAGTTAATATAGATACAAATGTATATGCTGGTTCAGACGGTTATATTAAATAGTGATTACTGTGATTGTATATTGCGTTAAAATGTGCCTGACACTCTGGAAACCTGCCTCTGAGGCTTTGATGACATGTGCGCACATGTGCGCCTGTCACCAAATTACAGCTGCTGAGGGTGCGCTCCACTTTGCGCCGAGAATAGACCAGGTTTGAGCTGGCGAGCTTTCAGCGCACTTTCTGCGCTGTTTTTGGCACGAAACTGTCACTGCGCCAACATGAATCTGCTGACACCTCCCCCTGGTGCACCGTCAACTCCCCCTGGCGCGCCACCAGACCCATCTCTGCGCAGTCGGTCTACCAAATTGTCTCATTGGCAGCGCACGGTGGTGCGCCACACGAAATTAGCACTGCGCAGGGTGCGCCAGGCTTGCGCCCCCTGCGCTGCGCCACGAAATCAGAGCCCTCAGTCTCCATTGCTCAGAATTTGTATTCTTTTTCTATTAAGAGACAGTTTTAAACAGCAAAGATCTTACAGTGGTCGACACTATAAGGTTTTTTAGTTTGCCATCACTGAATTGATGCACCACAATGGACACATATTGGCCACTGTGGTCGGTGAATATCAAATTCTTTGCCACAAGGTTGATATTCATCAAAAGGGCTGATATCAGCAGATCATGACGTCCAGACAATACGTCAATTTATCCATGGTAGATACCAACAGCAGAACCACAATTTTCCCCATTTCTAGTTGCTGCAAACATTCTGATAACATACAGCTCTGACTTAATGAACACAAATGTTCTTCTAAATCACCTACGTTAAGAAATATCACGTTCACTTTCTGTTTCTTTGTGTTTTTAGGCAGTAAGAGCAGATGCTGAATGGATTCTTTTACTAACACTGAGGGGTTTGAGTAAAAAGGAGCTTGAGAAATTCAGGTTCTTGCTACAGTTTACATACTTCCAGAGGAGTCTTCCACAGATCCAAACAAGGCTGGTATATTGGCTGGAGGACCTGGAGGACCTGGAGGACCTGGAGGAACTGGAGGAACTGGTGTATCTGATGGTGGAGAACCAGCATCCTGTGGAGGTGGCCAAAGAGGTTTTAATGGACATGAACAGATCTGATCTGGTTGAGAGGCTGTCAGGGACCAGCTCAGGACTTAAAGGTCAGAGAAAGAAAACAAACACTGCTTCATTAAAAGACCACATGCATGTCTCATTAGCGAAAAATTTCTAGATTTATATTTCATCTTTAGAGTGACCGTATTTCTGGACCTAATAGAACTTAATTTGTTAACAGGGGGTATAAAGTGTGTCCTCTCATTGAGCGGAGTAATTTTTACTCAATTTTATGAGTCACCAACGCACAGTAGACTGAGAACTTTATCAATTTAGGATTAAAAAGCATTTAACTTCTTTACTATGTGAGGCACTGCCTGTTACACTCCACCTTGAGTGTGGCCACACATTCATCCATAACATTGCTCCTAAAGGTTTGTGAAGATTTTTGAACCGTTAATTTCTGTTATTTCTCCTCAGGGGCAAGTCAGTCTGAGCATCTCCAGAAAGTGAGTAAAGTGACATCAGATACTTTACACATCACACTTTTCATGTCCTTGTTGTTACCTAAACAAAATTATTCAGATGAAACAGTTTAAAAAAAGTTTGGATGAATGCTAAAAAAGAGGAGGTATAAATACCTGGTTTTTATATTAGTTTTCAAATCTGTTGTTACCATAGTCTCATAAAAGGGGCTGTGAGGAGTTTCTAAGTGATCTTGAAAAGGGCTCCCTTTTAGATACATGCCTAATCGTAATCTGCACTTTAAAATGACATTGGAACTACATTGGAATAGTTCCGTTGTGATTAAGTTGCTGAAGTTATTTAAAAAGTGTAAGTCCATCACTTTTATTAAAAATGTTTAAATTGATTTCCTCTGATAACTTAAACCTTCAGGAATCTACACTGACAGCAGACCATGAGCAGCTTTTGGAAATACTGGAAAAGTTAAGCCCTGGGGAGCTGGAGAAGTTTGAGCATGTCCTACAGTACACAAAACTGAGAGGTCTGCCAAAAATCCCAGGACACAGCATGGAGACAGCTGACAAAGCAGAGACAGTGAGGCTGATGGTGGAGAACTATGGCCAGCAGAGTGTGGAAGTGACGAAGGATGTTTTAGAAATATTGAGAAGGATGGATCTGGTGGAGAAGCTGTCAGAAAGCAGCTCAGGATCTCAAGGTGAGTTGTGAACACAGTATTATTCCTCTTTCAAAGATCTGGTGTGCAGATTCTATGTTTTATTTGTTTAACATCTTCAAGTGAGTTTTTTATACATTTGTTTGTTTAACCTCCCAGTTCTGGTGAAAACTATTGCTTGAGAGTAGATGTCCTTAAATTCTGCATAAACATTTAGCAGCAATCACCATTATAACAATAATTCCCCAAATAGTGTAAACAATAAATCTCCCTCCTCTTTTTAAGTAACAATAAGTGTAGAGAGTTACCAGTACATCAGTAATGGTCAATGGGAGTTCAGATGATGAATAAATAAATACTAAATCAAAACAGTTACACTTTAATGTTTTGACAAACACTGATGGATGTTAAATGTAAAATAAACCCCTAAGAAAAATTCTGTCTCTCCAACAAGGGCCCTCAGGAAGCTTGGAGCCTGAGGCCTGTGGGGGCAGCACGGTAATCCCTGACATCATTTTTATTCAGTTTCTTTGTTATTCTTTTTCATTTTGTTTATGTATGAGCTGTTGCTTATATGAAAGTCTCCTTAAACATGATAATCTCCTTCAGACCGACTCCAGTCCCTGGACCAAACTGGAACCTGGGGTGAACAGCTCTGGTGGAGATGAGTCTCCTACTTACAGGTAAAAATACCTTTTTGTTTTAGATAAACTTGAGGCTGACACAGATAATATGAGGATTTATTCAGCTGTGCCTGTAACACAGCATCATTCAGTTGTTGTGCCTGTGTACAAACACTCTGCTGTTCCTCTCCATGTCTTAGCCTACAGAGTGAAACAGGAAACTATGAATGTAGTGTCTCTGGCTTGCGCTGGGTCTGTGAGGAGGAGGTCAGCTTTCAGTACCACTTTCGCTCTTGGGGAGGACACATGGAGAGGATGGAAAGCATCAAATACATGCCTGCAGGTCCTCTAATAGACATCAAAGTCATCACAGGAAGGTTAAATGAAGTGTACCTGCCTCACTGGATCTGCACAGGTGAGTAGAAATACAGAAAAGAACATGAAATAAACCAACATACTGACAGTATTTGGGAAAACTGATGAAATTCTTTTCCCCTCATGATGTTTGTATGCTCTCGTTTTGTGTAGAAGACGATTCCAAAATATCCGACAACTTTAAAGTCCTTCACATAGATGAGTGTGGAGATGTTGTGGAAAACGTGTCTGAGGTCACACCATCCCATGCCAAGTTATCTGAACCAGTCTTCTCACCAAGAGGGGTTCTGATGAAAGTTGGCTTCCCAGTGAAAATAAGTTGTTGCGTGTTGATCTACTACAAACCCAACACACCATTTCTCAAACTGCGTGTGTATCTGATCCCGTGCGATCCTGCTCTACAACAGGTGAGTAAATGTCTTCCTCTCAGAAATGCAGAACACCAGATTCAATATGGCACCAAAGCCTATGATGGCATGTTGGGGTCAGTAACGAGAAATATTAAACTTTTTAGAGTTTCATAATCGGAAAAAAAATCTGCAATTACAGGGTCAGCTTGAGTGGTGATTTGGATTTTTAACTATTGGTTTTCAAGATTTGGCCTCCCAGTAAACCAGCTGTTTAACTACTGTGCTGTTGTTTTTTCACAGACTGTGAACAAGAAGGAATTCTCAAAAGGATTTCAGACAATTGAGAAGCCACAGCCGGACAAGTACCTGAAAATGCAGAAAGGTTTCAGCCTTACGGTGGATATACAAACAGCAGAGATTAACCCACAGGTACAGGTTGTTTTTCATCAGGTGTGTCTTTGTACCTAATGAAGGCAGTCTTTCACACAGGTCCAGAGCAGTTATTGATGAGTGTTCAAATGTCATGGTGTCTCAAAAACAGATAAGGATCAGGTAGAGAGTCCATGGGAGAAGCACAGCTCCACACTGTCTCCTGCTCAAAGCCTGATAGTCTAAAAATAATCTTTCCCTAACTACTCTTTACATCACATTGATTTTTTTGTCAGGATTATCATTCCCAAATCAAAACTGTATAAATCACACCGAATATGAAATCATGTATTGTGCATAACAATGTCTATGAGAAAGCCTTCCCTTGTGTTTGTGTTAGTATGCCAGATGATTTAACTTTTCGTGTTTTTACACAGAAAATTACCCTGAGGTATGACAACCAAGATCCAAATTTCTATGAAGTGTTCATAGAGAAACCAGACAGAAACTTCCAACTTGAACTCTTTTACACAAGTAAGAAGGAGATTGAGTCTGAGCCAGTGTGGACCTGTAAAATCAGAGAAGGTTGGTGGTTATTAAACATTACAAAATATAGTAGGCAACAGATAAACTAAAATACCAGCTTTTAATTTTTGATTTGTTGTCCTTTTTATTTCAGATGACCATCAAAGTCCTGCCTCAGAAGGTAAGATGCTGCACAAGCTGAGGTTTTACAAGGAATACACTCTTAAATTTACATTCCACCACTGATCAGTTCTTTCAAATTTAAAAGTGTTAGTTATGATGTAATGACAACATTTCCAGTGATTTGTACCTTATAGAGTTTACAACATTAAAAATAAAATCAAAGGAGGTAAGTACGTTTTAATGTCGCAGGATAAACTCGTGTTGTAGATGAAGTCATTCAGCTAGCTCCAGTGATTGTCAATTTCAGTCATGTGAATGTTACGTAAAAGTTTTGACTTCACAGTGAAAGAAAATTTTAAGCCTATTGTTAATTTGAGCTGCTAAAAATGTGGACTCTAAGGGTGTTAGCTGGAGAACAAACAATAAGGTCAGGTCCTCTTCAGATTTTGCAAAGCCCCCCACTCACTAAACATCATTTATTACAGAATATATTTATAGAGCCTGCTGTAAAGTTATTTGATAATCAGTCACTCAGGCACTATGTTTTATTTCCTTTGTCTTCAGACAAACCCTCTGTGGATGATCAACGGTCTGCACAGATGCAAAGTTTAACCAACAGGATGCAGGTCTGATGTCTAATTATTCTAATTGTGAAACAGATCACTCCAAATGGCACATTTGAGAATACCTTTACTCTAAGGCATTTTAAGCAGAAGCAGAAACATTACAGTTAAATCTTTTATTTTTTGTACTTTGAATTTATTAGGCATTAACAACCAGCACCACAGACCGAGAGAGGCTGCTAAAAATTCTGGAGGACCTGACACAGGAAGAGTTCAAAGAGTTCAAGTGGTATCTGCGGGACAAGGGCGTCCTGGCAGACCTCACAAGCATCTCAAAGCGTAAGCTGGAGAGCAAAGATGTGCTGGAGCTGGTGGATCTCATGTTAGGCACCTACAGAAAACACTGTATGAAGTTAACCAGGAGGGTTCTCAGTGCAATGAATAAGAACGATCTGGTGGAGACGCTGTCAGACATCCACTGATGGTCTAGGGGTGAGTTTTGTCTGTGGGTTTTCCTGGACTTTTTTTTATGATTTATATTTTCATTAGAGTTTTTTCTTATAAACGGTGACAAGTAATCACACAGAAACATAAGAAGGACATTAGTCAACAACGACACAATTTAGACAATTAATGAATGTCATACATGGCTCTGCACAGCTCTTTAAATTGAAATACACCCCAGACAAGCAAACCACACACAGTTTAAAACCCTGTGTATCAGTAGGCCTGTGACGATAGTTAATCAATCAATTAATGGTACGATAAATTAAACAAACCAAATTCTGTGGGGTGGGTATTGTTTTGTTACTTTGTTGATTCAAATTTTATGATTTGTGCATCGAAAGGGAACCAAAAATGTGGAAGCCTGCTACAGGAAAGAAAGAAAGAAAACAGTGCTGTATTTAATTTACCCATGAAATAAAACAGGGCCAAGGGATCTTGTAATATACTTTGTTGAAGTTTAACAGTTTTTGTGAGATTTCTGCTGCTATTCTGACCTTATCGTGGAGCCATCATCCTCTTTGGGGAACAGTCTTACCACTTGGTCGGTAGACTTTAAAAAAGTGTTTTGTACTTATGAGCAGCTATGTTTATAAATAAATTATCAAAAGCTTGAGTCTAAATTTGCTCAAGGAGAATGACTTGAAATGCCAACATTAAGAAGTTTTAGAAAAGTAACAACCCACTGAAGGTCTTTTTGTGCCAGGACCATTTTTGGCCTCTATCGTAAATCCTATTATTTTGTGATTTTTAAAGACAACAGTGTTGTCCTTTATGTCCCCTCAGAGGAGCACTTTGCGGATATTCAGTACTATGATCTGATCAACAGAGTAAGCAATATAGGGCCAGTATTGAAACAGAATTTCAAAAGAAAGTTGTACTATGGTTTTCTAAAACAGTGTTTCTCAATCCTGGTCCTGGGGACCCCCTGCCCTGCATGATTTAGATGTTACCCCACTCCAGCACACCTGATTCAAATGAATGGCTCATTATCAGGCTCGAGCAGAGCTTGATGACGAGCTGATCCTTTGAATCAGGTGTGTTGGAGTCGGCAACATAAAAAACATGCAGGGCAGGGGGTCCCCAGGACCAGGGTTGAGAAACACTGGTCTAAAAGCCGTAGCAGCAGAAAAAGAATTTGAGAGAAAAATACAAGTCCCTTCTTTGAGAATTGTAACTTAATTTTGTAATGATTTCTTTTTTTTAAGGACTGGAACAATCATGTTGCACAAACAATGTTCTTACCGTGATTTGGGCCTAAACAATGCCGAATGTGTTTGTGAATCATTTGGAATAAAAAAGTCTTTTATCTTGGTGTAACTGTTCACTAACGCAAGGTTCACACAGGACGCGCCGCGCGAGAAACGGAAGCGCCCTGCACAGCAGTTTCCGCCAGGGTTAACCGATGTAACTGTTCACACAGCATGCGCGCGGAACGACTCATGCTCTGGAGCGCCTCCGTTCCGCTTCACTCTATTTTCTGCAAGCCGCGTGTGCGTTTGGACAGAGCAGACGGACACGTCCGATCACTGCCGAGCTGAGTCCATGTCTGATCACACACACACACAGCGCAACCGGAAACGCTTCATGTGTGAACAGCCAAGCGCCATGCGCGCGAGCTGCATGCGCGGTTCCATGCGCGGCGCGTCCTGTGTGAGCTAGGCGTCAGTTTTATACTTGATGTATGATGTTAGTTTGCGGTCTGTGCAGCTCATTTAATTGTGTCACATTCATAAGATGCAGTGTTATGTTAAATAAACTTTGTTTCTGTTTTCCTGAGCATGCTCACAGGTTTGTGTCCTCTGCTAAAGTTGGTTTCCTAAGAATGATATAGCTACATTTCTAAATATGTTTTTGGACAGTTTTGTGCTATAACAGTAATGTCTTTTCATTATTATATGTGGCTCTGAAAAAGCTGTTTTTAGACCAATTCCTTAAAGGTAACTTTTTAATTTTCTTTGACACTGTCCCTCTTCTTGCTTATACTTCAATATTCAGTCAAATCAGAGGCAATGTGTTTTAACATGGTTCCAATACAGAAGATTTAACTGTGCTGAACTGCATTATGATAAAAGGTTTACATTCACAACACAATACAGGACATAAATACAGTTTGAAGAAGCATAAAGCTTTTTTAACACACATGGTGAATAAAGGATAAACACCACTGGCACACAACTTACAATAACTTCCATCCATGCACCCTTGTTGTATATTATCTAAATTCATTGCCTATGAAGTCTATAACTTAGCAGTCTTAGCTTGACAGTTAAATTTAGCTGAACATAGTTGTCATTTGATAGCTAAAGTACTGTCCAGTTAGGTCCACAAGAGGGGCTACCCTAGTGTAGTGCTCCTTGATCTCAGTACTGCTTTTGATACAGTCAACCATGACTTATTGCCAAACCCACTGGAGAACTGGGTGGGACTTTGTGGCACAGCATTCAACTGGTTTAATTCTTACCTGAAGGACAGAGATTGGTTTGTGTCTATAGGTAACTGTACATCTGAGCAGACAAAAACTACATGTGGAGTCCCCCAAGACTCCATTCTGGGGCCTTTTCCGTTCAACAGTTATATGACCCTACTAGTTCAGATTATAGAAAACAACAAAGTCAGTTTCCATAATAATGTTGACAACACACAGTTATATGTCACAATGTCACCAGGAAATCATGGCTTCATACAGGCTCTGGGTAAATGTATCAAACAAATCAGTGAGTGGATGAGTCTAAATCTCCTCCAGCTAAACAAAGATAAAACTGTGGTTGTAGTTTTTGGAGCCACATCAGGTTTAAAGTCAGGGAGCAGCTCCAGATATTAAGGTTAAAAACCAAACACCATGCCGGTAATTTGGGAGTGGTGATGGACTCAGACCTAAGTTTTAACAAACACATTAAGACAGTTACAAAGTCAGCCTACTATCACTTAAAGAATGTGTCAAGGAATAAAGGACTCATGTGTCAGCAAGACCTAGAAAAACTGGTCCATGCTTTTCTCTTCAGTAGACTTGATTACTGTAACAGTGACTTTATAGCTGGTTCAGAACCAAGGTTACAATAGTTAACTAAAACGAAACTAAAAATCAAAACAAAAATTTAAAATACATTGCAGTTAACTCAAACTAATAAAAACCAGAAAAGAAAACAAAACCAATAAGTAAACTGAAACTGTATCTTGTGTTCACAAAACTAACTGAAACTAACTAAAGTTATAGAAAAAATGTCCTTAGTCATAGTTTTTGACAATATTAATACCCTTTAGGATTTAATTCTATTACACACTGTCCCAACCAATTTAACAACAGTTTTAGGCAGTTCAGTGCTGCACAGCACCATCATAGCGACGTACTGGGACGTACTTGTTTACGGCACTAACTGGCTGTGCGCTGTGCTGTGACAAAAAGTAGTGGAGCAACGAATTAGAGCATCTGTAATAGTTTTACTGCATGCGAGTCTGACTTTATTGTTACAGAGTCCAAGTTTCTAATTATTAAAGCTCATATCTTATTGTTTTATATAATTTATTTTTATATTATTTTTATGTAATTAATGACAACATTATTTTCATATTTTTTATATTAAGTTTATATTATTTTCATGTGTTTAAGGCAGCAACCAACAGTTCCGTATCAGCATTGACTGAGCAGTGAGCACTATGTTGGACTTAAAAATAAACAGTATCACAAAATATTTAGTCTGGCCTTTTTAAATCGTGCACCTGGCAAAAAGTATGAAAAAACTGAAACTAAACTAAAACTAGGCCTTGTTGCAAAAATCAAAACTAAATAAAAACTAGAATGCCTGCTCTAAAACTCATTAAAACTAAACTGTAACGGAAAAGAAAAATGTCAAAACTAACTAATAGTAAACTATAATGACAAATCCAAAACTATTATAACCTTGTTCAGAACGCTGCTGCTGGAGTCTTCACTAAAACCAGGAAAGTAGAAGACATCACTCAATTCTGAGGTCTTTACACTGGCTTCCTGTTTGTCAGAGGATATACTTTAAAATACTCCTGATGAGGTATAAAGAAATGGATTGGATTAGGGACATAATATATCAGTGATCTTCAAATCCAGTACAAACCATCAAGGCCACTCAGGTCATCTGAAAAGGTCTGCTTTCAGTCCCCAAAGTCACAACCAAACATGGAGAAGCAGCATTCAGCTTCTATGCTCCAAATATCTGGAACAAACTGCCAGAAGATATCAGGTCTACTGAAACTCTCAGCTTATTTCAATATCTTTTTTTTACTGCACAACTCTGCACTGCGACTTTTATGCTTTAACCTTCTTTTTTTGCCATTTTGATTATTGATTTATTTGATTTTCATTTTTGCTTTTTGAATTGCTTAATTGTTTTCTTTAAATATGTTTTGCTGGTTTGTATCTCTGTAAGGCACTTCGAACTGTCTTGCTGCTATATAAATTAACTTGCAGTGTCTTACTCACCCTCAACGCCAGCCCGGACCCCCCATCATACCCAGCAACAGAACCATTTAATTGTACAACACAAGTTCAACAGCCCCAGGTAGCAACAATACTGATACTACCTTCTTTACCGTTAGCTGCCAACTCCTTAACCCAGCAGGAAGAGGAAGAGCCTGTGGTTAGAAGTTAGAAAGGAGACAGGGAAGGCAGAACTTAGGGCAAGGAGCCAGTCTGGGCCAGAGCTAATACTTGCTGGGCAAGACTTCATTCACCCTTTCTTATCTTTATATTTCTTCAAAGTTACACACCTTCAGCACTATGAATGGCCAAAATATTCTGTTTTTAACTTTTTAAAGCCCTCAAAAGAGTGCTTCATAAATAAGCATGCCTTAACTTGCCTTTGAGCCGTACTCATAACAGATATAAAACTTACAAACTAAAAGTGGATTCTTTTCACATTTTCACTCTTTCACATGAAAAAGAAACTTTATTTTGCACTCACCCTGCACTCACCCTGCAAGTGGGTGTGCAACGTGTTAGACTACAATGCTGCAGAGCCGGGGGTCGCGCAGCGCTGTGGTTTCTATGTGTCAAGCAGAGCGGGCATGAACCGCCTTGCAGCGGTTTGGGTATAACTAAAAAGAAAAAATAAATTAACTGAAAATGTCATTTTATTTCCTTGTAGGAGGACACACGGAAAAAATACATCATCTACTGGTAATGGAAAGGCCTCTATTTTCATCTAAGAATCAGCAGATTAGGTTGGTTATTCATGTTTTGATCTTGATACGGTACAATAAGAGAAATCTGTGCTTTAGATCAACTCACTTTATGACTAATTTTAGGGTTTTGATCACACAGTCTTGAATAGCATAAATGATTTCATATTGCTTTTATCTAAAAATGAAGTCACATAGTTTAAATTAATCTCTAAAGTCAACAAAACAGTTTTACAACTTGCTTAAAAAACACAGTAACACCATGTAAATCTGAAACAGTGAAGGTGACAACATATTTAAATTAATAAATGAGCTATAATTGGATAAATAGATTGATAGATCAATAGGCCTACTGTGTTTTACACCACTAGCTCTGAGTAAAACAAAGCCAAAAGAAAAAAACGTAACTTTTGTGAGTTCAGTGACATTTTTCCCTTACTTTTTTCAAAACAACAAATTTTTGCAGAGCCTGAATAAAAGCTTAGTTAAAAGTTTTTCAACCATTACGTGTCAGAGCTGCTTGGAATACGGAAGAGTTACACCTTGGAGGAAGTGGTGAGGGGGTTTATAGACAGACTTCATGTGATTAAAGACAAAGCACACAGCACACTTTACCAGCAAGCATGATACGATCGTCTGAGCTGCGTCACAGCTTCATGCTGATGAAATGGATTTGGACACAGCAGATGTTTCTCTGTCTCATGGTCTCCAGTAAGATTTGTTCAGATCTTCTGATTCTAGTTTACTTTCCAGATTTCTGATGTATTTTTGTCTTAGACATGTAATACTTTGACTTTTGTTGACTTTTTGCTTTTTAACACGGCATGTAATGCACAAGCATGTTTGCTCACCTGCTTAAGTGTACCTGGGAATATAAAGAGACTTCAGTTCTTTTATATTTTGTAATAACACAAAACTTTATCAATGTGATATGAAAGATTTTGATCTGTAGCATCATCAGACTTTCTATGCTTGAGTCAGCCGTCTGCTGAGTGACGCTTTCACTGCTAACATTTTGTTTGAATGCCAGAAAAGTTAATTATTCATTGATGTAAGGGAGTTTTAAATTTCAAAAGGGTTTTCATACGTTTGCCTGCATTACTGAACTTCTACCATCTTGAATCTGTTTCATAACATTATGTGGCTGCAGATGAAACTTGTGTTTGAAGAACGATATATTCATGTTTTAGTTTTCATTTTTATCCTCTGCTGTCTTGTTTGTAATGATTTATTATTCGGCAAAATCTAAAATGTCAACAACCTTTTATAAGACAATTCCCTTTGAGTTGACAGTAAACTCGCAACTGCCACTGATCAGCATGTTGGAAAGTACAATCTCAGTTGGTGCCAACTACAAAAACAATCAAGGTGTTAGGAAAATCCTCAATCCTAAAAAGTTTTTAAAGCCTGATTTCACTTCTTCTCTGGACTTTTTGTTTGTTTGTTTTCTGATTTTCTCAGTTCACTTTTGATTTCTCAGAAAGCCATGACCAATTAGAGAAGTTGACGCAAGCTGTGATAAGTCGATGGTAGGAACCTTGGATACCAACAATAGTTTGTTTTGTTTTCCAAATTAGTTGTAGAATATTTCCAGGAATTATTTATTTAAATGTTTTTTTTTTTTCAGGAAAATAAGAATAAAACCCACCAGATAAAAACTACCACAGAATATCTCCTAAATGTATTATTTGTTCTGCTATCAAAGCAACAAGATCTTCATAAAATGACCACATAACCTTACAAAGTAAAGGTAAATGTAATGTATGATTCTATGACTAATCTAAAGTATGTGGGTGTAATTGTTCTACAATTCGACAGTTTCATTTAGCAGACACTTTTGTCCAAAGTGACGTACAACACAAGCAAGAATTTAGACAGAAGGGAAAACCTTAGTGGGACCAACTGCTACAAGTTATTTGACTGCAGGTGCTGCCATTAAGCACAAGAAGATTTTTTCATGTATAGTAATGTTTCCATAACTAACCGCAATTAATCACTGCATAAATATAGTTCAACCTTCAACATTTAATGATCAGTGCTAAATCATTCTACCCCTGAGGACAAAGAGGAAAAGGGTCAGATTAAGGGACTACGTGTTCCCTGAACAGATGAGTCTTCAGACATCTCTTAGAAATAGAAAGTAACTCTGTGAATTGTATAGAGTTAGGTAATTCATTCCACCATTCGGGCACAACAGAGAGGAAGAGTCTGGCTAGAGATTCAGAGCCGCTCTGGGCAGAAAGCACCAGGCGTCTTTCACAAGCAGAGCGCAGTGGACGAGAAGGAGCATTGAATTTGATTTGAGCTGCCAGTGAAGAGAGATTAAAAGCAGGGTGACATGTGGGCTGGTTAAAGACCAGACATGCTGCTTTATTCTGGATCAACAGCAGTGGTTTAAATGAACAAACAGGGAGGCCTTCCAGGGGGGAGTTGCAGTGGTCAATGCTTGAAATCTCAAGCGCCTGTACCAGAAGCTCTGTGGCCTGCTGTGTCAGGTATGGTCTGGTTGGTCATCAATCATGACACCTAGATTTCTGGCAGAGTTTGTGGGTACTAGTTGATTGGGATCAAGCATGACATTGATCTGTGGTTGAAGCAAGAAACATGCTGGAAGGATAATAAGCTCAGTTTTGGACAGATTTAGCAGAAGGTGGCGTTCCTTCATCCATGAGGAGATATCAGCCAGATATACTGATATCTGAACTGAGACAGCTGCGTCGTCAGGTGGAAAAGACAAGAAAAGCTGAGTGTTGTCAGCATAGCAGAGTAGGGCAGCGATTCTGTGACTGACAGGAGTGCAGTCTCAGTTGAAGCCAGATTGGTAGGAGCCATCAGGTTGTTTTTTTGCAGATGTACAGAGACTTGGTTATAGACTGTCCTCTCAGGACAAATCAGTGGGTTTTTGAGATTTATGTCACTTTCTTTCTGCTGCCCTAAGTCCTCCTCTTTGTTCTCTTAGAACTTCAGAGAGCCATAGACTAGGTGGATTTTTCTTAGCTGGCTTTGACACCAGGGGGCAGAGTTTGTCCAGAGCCAATACCAGAGAGGAACAGAGTGTTTCAGTTGCCTGATTTAGAGACAGTGAAGAGAACTGAGAGTGGTCAGGCATTGTCGCATCTACTGTGGAGCTGTTCCAGGTCAGCACCAAGTCAAGGATTTTGCCAGCTTTGTGTGTTGGAGGAGAAGGGACCAGTTTGAGGTCAAAAGAGGAGAGGAGTGCCAGAAAATCATTTGCCTGTGTCTTGTGGATGTGAACGGCCATGTCTCCCGTGACAATTAGAGGTGTGCCATCATCACGGATGTAAGACGGTAGACCCCATTAAAATGTGGCTCTATGGGGCTAACAACTATTCATAAATTGCCTAAATAAACACAGAAAACACCTTAAACAATTACAAATGGGGATTTATTGATGCAACCTCTACCGAGAAGGAGAGCCTCCACTTAATTTGTTTTATTGATGTAAGTTGCTGACCTCTTGGCCAGGTCACCCTTGAAAAGGAGATCTTGATCTCAATGGGTCTTTTTATCAGGTTAAATAAAGGTTAAATAAATAAATAAAAAGGCTGTGACCAGGTGAGCCTTGTATATGATCAGTAGCCTCACCTGGAAATGAGCAGGAGGAAGACTGGAAACACTCATGAGGACACACACACCCGTAACAGTAATTATATCTACAGTTCTACAGTTTCATTTAGCAGACGCTTTTGTCCAAAGTGACGTACAACACAAGCAAGAATTTAGACAGAAGGAAAACTTAGTTAGTGCGACAACAGTGCTTCAAGTAATCCGGCTGCAGGTGCTGCCATTAAGTGCAAGTTTTATTTATTTTTTATTTTTTATTTTTTTTTATTTATTTATTTATTTATTTATTTTTTGGGGGGGGAGAGATACAATAATCAAGAAGCCAACTGCTTGCAAAGCTGCAACAGTATACCTCAATCTTCATCAAACATCAGTAATAGTGCTAAAGAATCACAAGAGCTGAGTCATAGACCCTCTGACTCATTCTCCCCTTGAGGGCAAAGAGGACAAGGGTCAGCTTAAGTGCACAAGTGTTCCCTGAACAGATAAGTTTTCAGACTTCTCTTAAAAGTAGAAAGGGACTCTGCGGATTGTAAAGAGTTAGGTAATTCATTCCACCATTTGGGCACAACAGAGGAGAAGAGTCTGGCTAGTGCTGCCGCGCTGGGCAGGGAGCACCAGGCGTCTTTCACAAGCAGAGCGTAGTGGGCAAGAGGTAGTGTAGACCTGGATGAGGGACCCCAGGTAGGCCGGAGCCAGTCTTGTTAATGTTTTGTAAGCCAGAAGAAGAGCTTTGAATTTGATTCGAGCTGCTACTGGAAGCCAGTGAAGCGAGATTAACAGCTGGGTGACATGTGCTGTCTTGGGCTGGTTAAAGACCAGACGTGCTGCTGCATTCTGGGTAATCTGCAGAGGTTTAAATGTACACTCAGGAAGGCCTGCTAGGAGGGAATTGCAGTAGTCGATGCGTGGTATCACAAGGGCCTGTACCAGAAGCTGTGTGGCCTGTTGTGACCGGTAGGGTCTGATCCTCCTGATGTTATAGAGGGCATATCAACAAGACTGTGAAATTGAGAGACCACATGTAGCTTAAAGGTCAGCTGGACAGCCAGACACGCTGATATCCGTGCCGAGACAGTTGTGTCATAGGAGGAAAAGACAGGAATAGCTGAGTGTCGTCAGCATAGCAGTGGTAGGAGAAGCCATGAGAGCTGATCACCGCGCCAAGTGAGGTGGTGTATAAGGAAAAGAGTAGGGGACCGAGCACTGAACCCCTGGGTACCCCTGTTGATAAGCCTTGTGATTTAGACACTTCTCCTCGCCATGACACTCTGAAGGATCTGTCTGTGAGGTAGGACTTGAACCAGGACAGCGCAGAACCTGAGATGCCAAGTTCAGAGAGTGTGGAGGGGAGGATTTGATGGTTTACTGTGTCGAAGGCAGCAGACAAGTCCAGCAGTAGTAGGACAGAGGACTGACCAGCAGCTCGAGCCAGTCGCAGTGATTCTGTGACTTACAGGAGTGTAGTCTCAGCGGAATGGTCGCACCTGAAGCCAGATTGATAGGAGTCAATCAGGTTGTTTTTCAGTAGATACTCAGAGACTTGGTTATGACTGTTTGCGCAAGTATTTTTGACAGGAAAGGCAGTAGTGAGACAGGCCTGTAATTTACAACCTGGGCTGGGTTGAGATTCGGTTTCTTAAGCTGTGTTAAATATTTTATTCTGATTTGCCAACGCAACATAACAACAGTTACTTGTCTGGAATGGCAAATAACACCAGAGAAAATCAGATCAAACATGATGTTTTAAAGGAAGTGAGTTTATAAAGTTTGTTATTTCCTCTCTACCTGTTCGCGAGGTCGCAAAATTTCTGATAGCATTGGTAAGCAGTGTAAAGAATAATGTTGGTGTCACTGCTCATATTACTTTAGATTTGTGGTTTATGGTTGAAGAGCAGCAGAGGAAATACAGCAAGAGGTGTAAAACTTTGAAAAAAAAAAAGAAAAGCAAGTTTGAACACACCAGGAACTGGGTGAAAGAGATATCAACCAAATTAGAGGAAACAGACACAAACAAAACAGTTGGCTGCAGTTTTGTTTTTGAACTTTATTCAGTTATTCTGAACATTTGAATCATTTTATTTGAAGCAGGAACGTGGTAGTTTGATGCATTTTCACCACAGTCCCACCACCTCTAATAAAAACCTCACTCATAATAACAAACTCTCTATAAAAACATTAATGGAAAGTAGCACAGGCAGTGGTTGGGCATTTCGTGAGAGATGAAGCGATGACAACGTTTTGACAGGATATTAATATGGCTAACCAACATCCTGTTTGATGTTTTATTTATAAATGTTTTTCAGGTACGTCTTCCCTCGTCACAGTCTACCAGCCTCCTGTCGTAGCCTCTGCTCTCGGTCAAGCTGTCATGCTACACTGCCAGCTCAATCTGACCCTCGATGAGAAGCTGCTGACTTCCCCAGTTCTTTACTGGGACAACATGAACACCAAAGACAGACTGTGGCCTCAGACTGTGGATAAATACATTAACCGTGTACAACTAATGGACAAAAATGCAAACTCCTTAAATAAATCTATCCTGCTCACATCTGTCCAGTGGCATGACAGCGGGAAGTACTTGTGTAAGCTCTCCATTAACACCGAGAAGGAGAAGTGCAGGAAGCTGGGAGGAGGAACTTCATTGATGGTTTATGGTAAGTTAAAGGTTTAAGATATTTTTCCTCACCAAAAATGTTACACAGGACAAGAGATGAGTACATCTTTCATGTATGGGTTTAAAGGTATAATGGTAGTTTGATTTAGACACACTTTTTGTTATACTGGTTAAAATAATCCCGATAGCAGGCAATACATGATGTGTTCTTACATGAGAGCAAATAATATCCGCGATCTACAGCAGAAGAAAACCCAGAAAAACATCCCGCAAATCACATCCATTAGGATCCAAACTGTTAAACCAATCAAATCCCGTCCTGCCGTTTTGCCCTCCTCCTGCACGTACATTTCACCCCTGACTCAATGTGTGTTCCCGAGGTTCACGCTCAGCAGAAGAATGGCAGAGAAACTATCCATACCCTGATTACTGGTAACTGCACCTCCAGCTAAACAGAGCAAGAAAAGAAAGATGGAGGCTTTCTTTTCTTTTTCTGTTCCCCTGCCTCTAACTACTGCCCCTCCCGCTCAACCTCAGGCCTGTCCCCTCTGACCCGATGAGGTACTTGGCTCTGGGCTGTAGTCTGGGCTGTAGCTCTGACAAGCAAAAAGAGTTTATGATATTAAGTAAGTCCTAGAGAAAATGTACATGCACTATTTGTATTATAGCTTTACTCTTGATATCGTCTCACAAGTAAAAGTGGATAATGCTTGCATGACAGTTGCGAGTACTAATAAGTCACGTTTGTTTATTTGTTTTTTAGCTTTACATTTTAACTTTTTGGTGTTTCCTCACCTCTAAATGAGACATGCAAAACAAATAAATAAATGATGTGCTGACTCCGTCTTTCAGTCATTCACAATCATAGTCGCGAATAAGTGGCGCTTGTGCATGGAGGAGCTCCAAGAGGAGTGGGAGGAGGGGCTAGGCGGAGTCCTGGCGAGATGCTACATTCAAATTCATGCTAGTTTTTCGGGACTGCCAACCCTGCCTTCAAAGTGATACTCCGGGATGGAACAAGTTGGGTCCTATCACAAGGTTTAGGGCAGAAATTACCCCTACAGCAGTGTTTTTGTGCAGCAGAAGCCCAGGGCGCTCGCACCAAACACCCCCTCCCTGCTCCTCTGCTGGTTTCCTCTGCACTCATACCGGGCCAATTTTTACTTGACCAAAACCACAAATAAACGGACTCCCACAGAAAAAATCTGATATTGGTCTGTTTTCACGCTTTATTTAGGGAGTTTTCAGCGCGTTACTTTCACACAAAAACACCGCTAAAATATGCTCTAGTTCTCATCGTGTCGTAAAACGGCGCTACCTCCGCTGCAGAGCCACAGCTGGCTAAGAGGCGCTCGCCGTTTAGTGTATCAGTCCGCGCGCACGGCATGCCAGATATAATCAAACGCAGGTAGTCTGCCAGGACGAAGAGACACGATGAAAACTAGAGCCTTATTTAGCTGTGTTTTTGTGTGAACGTAGTGCGCAGAAAACTCTCTAAATAAAGCGTGAATGCAGACCGATGTCAGACTTTTTCAGTGGGAGTCTGTTCATTTGTGTTTTTGGTCGAGTAAAGATTGGCCCCGTCTGAGTGCAGAGCAAACCGGCAGACGAGCAGGGAGGGGGTGTTTGGTGCGAGCGCCCTGGGCTTCTGCTGCACAAAATCACTGCTGTAGGGGTAATTTCTGCCCTAAACCTTGTGATAGGACCCAACTTGTGCCATCCCGGAGTATCACTTTAAGGCTAAGACAGAGCTAGAATCAAGTTTCAGGGCTTCTCAGGTAAGACTAAGTGAGAGTGAATTTCTAAATACTACATCTCTGCAAGGACAGTCGATTTGTATTAAAAAAAATATTGAAGTGGAAAATACTGTGTCTAAATGTTTGCATTTAGGTGTGTGCTTTAACAACTTGAATATCCTTCTCTGTCTTTTTACAGACACCATGACCTTTAAACTCACCTCTCGCAATGACACTACCACTGACCTGCTCCACTGCAAAATAAAAGTCACCAGAGATCCTGCCTTGGTGTTGTCTGTTGTCCACAATGGAGCCAAACTCAAAAGTGTTCACCAGGATGCTGCTGCAGCTCAGCCCAGTGTCACACTGTCTATGAGCGAGCCTGTGAGGGGCAGGGGAAAATACGAGTGTCAGCTGCACCTGAACACAGCTCTGATAACAAAAAGCAGCTTCTTACACAACCCACTCGGTAAATATCTCTCTCCTGATCTGCTCTAGTTTTTTTTTTTTAAACAAAATATTTACTTGCTGCTCTGCACTTCAGAAAGGAGCAGAAAAAGAGGGAATTTTCTGAGCACATGCTGTGGATTTTTCACCTCTCACTTACACAAGACACATTGTGAGGGAATCTTTTCTACAACCGGTATAAAAATGAAAATAATACAGAAACTATCATCACTATCTGTGAATCAGTAACTGCTCAAAGAAAATAGTTTCTAGGGGGAATTTTGAGCCCATGCAGTGATTTCCACTACAGAGGCATGGGACATTTTTCAATGCGGTGCAGTCCAAGAGTCTTACAGACATCTATCAGCGAGTGTTTCAGCTCTTCTCACATCACACTCAGCCTCTTAAAATTAATCTATCTAGTTGAAAGATCTTCCTCTGTGTGCTTTTTCAAAGACTACTAGAAAATTTGGGGCCAATCTGGGGTTAAAATATTTGGTATATTTGCACTCCACTATTTTCAGTCAAATAAAGAGTTAAAAATGAGAGCTCATCTGAATCCCTTTAAGGTCTCACTTTAACACAAAATCTCAACTAATGTCATCAGTGTACCAGGTGTGAATCCTTTTTAATGAGATTCTTTATTTTTAACTTTTCTTAAAGTCTTATTTGATCTGGGTTTTTTTTGTTTTCCTCAGTGGCTGAAGAAGAGAGAGATGCTGATAAAAATGTCACAGGAACAAGCTCACCAACCGTTGCTGGTGGGTCCCCCCTACACATGTTGTTCAGGATTAATATTTCATGCAATAGCAATAGAAGTGGCAGTATTTTGAGTGATTTGACTTCAGAAGTTTCTAAACATGTAATTAAAAAATATATTTAATCCAGGTGCAGTGGTGTTTCCAGAGCCGTGGTTCCTGTATGGGTCTCTTCTCCTGGTGACCATCACCATCCTGCTGGGAATAATAACCATCTGGAAAGGGAAATGCTAAGTTTTTCAACCTCTAGGTACAGCAGAGTAACTCAGTGGTAGAGATCATTAGTCATATATATATATATAAATATACATACATATATAAACTTGTTTTTTTTTCACTGACTGCACACCTTAAATTCAAATCCTCTCTGTTATCTGGGTGTGAGGATGCACCAGGTCGAGCATAACCCTACATTACAGATACATGACAGATGCAACAGATGAGTCACTGGTCATGTATGATAAGTGGTGTTAAAAATAACATCTGATTATGTCTGACACTGATGTCTTATTTTGTCAAATTACCTGTAGTCATCACTCTATTCCTCACTTCTGCAATATTCTGCCTTTACAGCTTTCTTTAAGTAATTCTTGGAAAATTGTACAGATAACTACTGCAGCCGTTAGTTCACTAATTCACAATACAAACTGAACAATGTAACAAGCAAAACTTACAGAATATTAAAATGTGTACAAATCCAGTGTAAATAAAGAATAAAAACACTGTTAATACATTGTTAGTTCACTAGATTGTTATTTTCTGCTGCTGTTCTTTTGTCTTGATTTCCCATCATGTGATTTATCTTCTCCTCTATTAGAGCTTCTGAGATTCTTTCTGTAGTGGACATTTTTCTTTCTGTTTGAAAACTTCACCCATGGTTTCGTCCTTCATACAAAAAAGTCACTGTCTGCTTCCCTTTTTTTAAGTTTATTACATCAGTTGCTCTTAAATCATTGTTTCCTTGTGAAAAAAATAAGATGTGTAGCATTTTGTCTCCATCTTGTGGTGACTAAGGGCGGCTGCAAGCAATGACACCCCTCTTAATTGACTGATAGAGTCAACTATACAGGTGAATATATTGGGAAAAAAAATGCAGGAACACTAGGGATGGGTACTTTGAACATTTGAAACAATACAGTACTAATGCCTGGTACCTGGCATTCAGTACCGGTACTCGACAGTACCAATTTTCTGTATTTTTTCTGTTTATGTGGCAAAAAATATCAATTTGTTTAAAAATAAAATATAAAAAAAATCAATTTAAGATATTTATTCTTCAGTACATAACCTTGCAATGCTGTGTTTATGTCCACTATGGAAAATTTCCTACTCTTCCACTCCCTCATAGTCACAAGCACCCATTTAGCTATCTAAACATGGTACCTTTTGGGTTTACGTGAATTGGTACTTGGTACTTTTGACAGAATTCGGTAGGTATAAAAGTACCTAATGCAGTACCCATTCCTTAGGATCATAGACATAAACAACAGGCATTAAAGCTTGATAAGGATAAGGACCAGAGCTCTGAACCAAAGAAACACAACTAGTCCACTTGCTACCCAGAGAAGAAAATCCTTCCAGTTACAAAAAGTCAGTGACCTCTGATCATCAAAATATCATCCGTCCAAGCACCAACCCTTCTTTTTTCTTCACCAAAGAAATAATTACAATTGTGGTATTTTTATATCAAAACACAATGTGCTTTCTCAAAGACTCCCTCAGTGGTATTGTTATTTTGATTGAATTTAATCCACATATTTACAGAGATGAAAAGGGATGTTTGTGGAATTAGGGACATGAAGGTCAACCACACGTCCAAACACAAACACACACACACTGGAATGGTGCAGAGGCCAGGACAGGGATGCAATCAACACAGTAATCCTCACTACTGGCATAATGAAATGGCCAAGAGATCAGCGCATGCACACACATACACACTCACACACTCACACTGGAGTAATTCCCCTCTGAGCTAGGTCACACACAGAAAGGCTTGGCACCTGTGACCTGTGCTCAGGTTGCATGTTGATAAGAGACGCTGTGTCTGTTTTAATGTGGGTTAATGGTGAATTCAAATGATAAATTGATTAAAGTAAGATTCAGGGAAATGTACGGTCTTCACTAAAATTATGTTTTGCACTAACTGGGTTTTTTGTCAAGTTGTAAATTTCAAACCATGTACAGTATTATCTAGAATGAAGCCAAAACTGGAAACCACAAGAAAGACAAAATCAGCAGTAAGCTAACAAAGGCTCAGATAAGCCTTGGCTTGCAGTGGCCTTGAAGTGCAAAACACAACAAAAAATAACAAAAAACGGTTTTTGTGTTTTTTTTTTTTTCTTTTTGTTTTTTTTTTCTTTGTGCTATTGTTTGCGCTTTTTTATGTCTGTTTTCGCTTTCACCTTATTTGCATTTTCTTTTTCGTGTTTGGATTTTCTTCTTTTTTTGGTTTCTTCTTTTGTTTGTGTTTTTATTTTATATTTGTGTTTGCATTTTTTTTGTTTTTGTGTTTCCTTATCTGTGCTTGTTTTATTCATTTGGTTTCATTTTCTGTTGTGTTTTTGCATTTCTCTGTTTTTCTTTTTATGGTTTTGTGTTTTTTTTCCGTTTAGCTATTAACAATTAGCTAAACAATGGATAATTAAGCAAACAGGCAAACATTTGAATTTTTCCATAAACACTTAAGAAAGTCTTCCTCGTGGAGCCCTTAAAAGTGAGTAAAGTATCATTTACATCAGGGGCGGCATCATGGGTGGGCCTAAGGGTCCCAGGCCCACCCACTTTCTGGCAGGGCCACCTCAAATTTTTTGGTTGAAAAAAAAATCTTTCATTCTTTCTTTTTTGAAATTTGTTTTAAAAATGAATATTACATTATTTCATTTAACTGTGGTTAATGTTGCTGCTCTTACATCCTATAATACATAGAAAGTTGAGGTAGCCCAGCCCATTGGTGCGTCAGTGCACTTTTCCTGGGCCGATACTGTTAAGAGACATTGCGTCTAATGCACTAAAATTTTATCGAACATTAAAGAATCAAAAAGCAAACGAATCTGCTTTTGAACACATAGTATATCTATATATTAATAGTTATTTACTAACTTTTGTAATTTTAGACCCACTAAAAATTGGTTCGGCTCACCTAAAATCCTGACTCCGCCCCTAATTTACATAACATAAAAAATTAGCCTAAACAACCATTACTTTGGTTAAGGTGTTTTCCTTCTCCTGCTTTTCTTTTCACTGATTGCAAATACAGCCACTGAGTCTTCAATGTCAAATCATGTTTTTTCTCAATTGCTAATGTTACAACAACAAAAAAAATAAAAATAAAATTGTCACAATCAGGATTGTTGGTCAACTCACTGTCTATCTGGGAAGAATCTGGAAAGACATACACTTTTAAATGAGTTGTGTTATCACCAGCGCTGATTCAGTTTCATTTAGTTAAGTATTAATGAAGAGGCTTGAATTGGTTCCATTTGTAGGGAACATGTGTGTGTTACAACCACACCCAGCCTCCCCTATTTCTTCAGGCTATTTCTTTTGTAATAAGTTTTTCATGCAATATCGATGACCTTAGTGATCTCTTGGAAAACACGTGGGGTTTCTCTGGGATGAAAACATCATATAAAATTACTGTTGTCATAACAACAACTCTATACTTCTCCCTCCTCCTCCTTCTCCTCCTCCTCCTCTCCTGTCTCCATCCCTCTGCTGCAATGCATCACACCCTCTCTCCTCCCTCTCTCCCTCCTCCTGCTCCTGTATGCACCTCCCTCCCCGAGCCTTCACCCATCCCAGAGCCTGATTAGCGCGGCATCCTCGCGCTGACACACCATGTCATTTCTGGAGGTTTCTGTTTTTGTGCGTGCATGCGCGCGTTTCTCCGTGCGTCTTCATTCCGGACGCCTCGGTCAGCTTCTCCGGGAGGAATATGCGGGTCGTTAACTGACATTACCCGGCGTGCTTGGTGAACTGAAGGCATTAATAAGAAGCAGGGATATCGGTTCGTTATTTTTTTGGTGACGTGTTTTGATCTCACGATCTCTCGGATGGTCCCCGGTGTGAGACAAGGGCGCATCCAGGATCTGACAACCTGAAGCGAGATGGAAGCCGTCCACCTCTGACCTAACCATACGGAGATGTTAAGAGGATATCAGTGAGACAAAAAAATAATTTATTCATAAAGAGGGGGGATTTAAAAAAAAGTGACAGGTAAAAAGACGTCTTTCTTTGATTTTATTAAAGAGGACGTGTGTGTATTTTTCGCAAAACAACTGGTTCAGAAGTATGTGATTTCTGCCTCTTCAAAACAGCTGCATTAAATTATTAATTCAAAGCCACACTGTTGGAATCCACAAAACAACAGGGCACCTTCTAAGACTCGCAGGCAACTGACTGCCTTTAAATAAATAACCCCCCACTTGCTGATCCCTGCATGCCTCTGAGTCTTCTTTAAGACTCCTGTGATGTTGTGGTGACACGTCTGAGCTCTGCTGCCACCTGTGCCGCTGCAGCCCAGCCTGAGAGCCCCACACAGACCTGGGCTAAAAGCAAACAGATGGTAGAAGTGAAGTGGAAACTGAGCGGATGATTTTGCTTGAATAAATCAAACAACAAACAAAGACTCTGGCTATGATCACAGGGTTTATCTGAGGATATGTAGGAGAAGAAGTGCAGCTTGGACCACATAAAGACAGCAATAACACTATCAAGTGGCAATAATAGGAAAAAGAGAGGGTTGTTATTTCTTCTTAAGCCAAAGAAAGAGAGGAGTGAACACTTTGCTTCCATTTTTTCCCATTTCACTCACTGTGACTCTAAACTCTGACCCTTCTGCTCGCTCGAGTCACGCCTGCACACATGCATAAGGGAAAAGTCAGAGACTTCATCTGAAAGGCGTTCAAGCGCACATTATTTTGACATTTAAACAGTCTTTCTGCACAATTCCCCCCAAGCTCTGGGCTCTTTATTAATCTACGTCTTCCATTTTCATCTGAAATCCATCAGACAAATCAGATCGGCCTTAGATATTGGTCTTCCAGCTGGAAAAGGTGTATGAATTGGAGCACACACAGTCTCATTGTGGAGCCAAACAGGTCTAAGGGTGTGCCGGGAGGTATAAATAGTTGAACAAAAGCCCATTTTGGACTGACAAGAGGCTCGAAACCTGACACTCAGAGTGATTCCACCCTCTGGAAACTCTACACGCTCACCCTGCAGAGTGAGACCAGACAGAAAAATAGATTTAGATCCTGAGAGGGTGAAGAGACAAAGCTGACACTGAAGCTGCTTCCTCATCATCTTCAGCTGCTTCTGCTGGGTGCTTCAGGTGTTTAAGAAGATCAGCAAGAGGACCCACCCACAGCGTTTGTATCAGCTGAAAAAAAAGGAGGAGGGCAAGAAGAGGACAAGAAGGCAGACCACACCCACAGCCAGCCTCAGGAAGGAGTCTCCTCCTCTCACCCCACAGCGGCTCAACCCAGGACATCTCTAGAGCTGGAGTAGCTGCCGTGTAGATCCTGTGTCTCCTGTCGTGAAGTTTGTGTGGGTGTGTGAGTGTGTGTGAGTTGTGTTTGACTGTGTAAGAGACGCCACCAGTCTTCTCTCTCCTGTCAGGATGCCCACACTAAAGGACCTGATGCTGCTGGTGTTACCTCTGGCCCTGCTGGCACTTCAAGGTGAGTGGGAAGCGGTTGTGTTGGCGCGTTGGCATGCGCACGAGTCATCACCCGTTCACCGACTGTAAAGTTTGTTTGTGCAGTTGAAGTGTTTTCTGTCCTCGTCTGATGTTGCCATGTCTGGCTGGTGCCTGTGGTATGAAGGCAGTGTGTGTGTGGGATGTGTGAGAGTTGAGCTGCACATGAGTGAGTGACTGTTTTCGATTCCATCATTGTGCTGGATGGCTCACTAAAAGCCCAGATGTTCAGGGTTTTTCATTTTTCAGAGTAATGAGATGAGGATGTGAGGCAGTGTTTAAGTTCAAAGCACACACACAAACACACACATGTACACTCTGACACACATACACAATAGAAACTGCTGTTAATGCTTTGGAAATGTAAAAGCTCAGCCATTCTCACTACTTTCAAGGCGTGCAGCGCTCCTTTGAAGTGTGTCTGTGTGTGTTTGTAGTGACGTGACGACTATGACCAACAACACGCTTCACTACAGATTAATTTGACAGTTTTGTCACAGGTTGGTCCAAAAATAACTTTTTGAATGTTTTCATGTCCCATGAATCAAAGGCAGAGTTGATGTGAAACGTCTGACGAACAGAAACCGAAAGAAGTTCGGTTCAGGGCGACAGATGAAAGCAGCAAATCCAGCAGGAACGGAGAAGTGGGACACAGAGAGTGTTTGGAGACTTTGGATGAAAACTTACCTTCAGTTTGGAAAGTGAGAGTTTGATCCAGAGATCTTTTGGTTTGGATGTGTTCATGCTAGTCACCCTTTTCATGTGGTTGTGATTTTTATTATCTTCCTGACAGGGGTAATGTACAGGGAGCAGGTGATTATGCTAAATCCTGACAGGGTGAGCAGGACTGCAATGTGGAGCCAAAGCAGCTGATCCTTATCAACCTACCTGATGGTCAAATAATCATTAAACAAAAAACATAAGCCTGCTTATTCATTATAACCATGAATCAAAAGTGGACCCTTACTTTGTTGGTGTTGCAAACAACCCCTCACAATTTGAGAGACTTAAAAGTCCACAGTGCTATCTCCCAAACTTTTTCAGCCAGGGAGAACAGAGTTGCAAGAGACAAGGGATGGGCATTTCCACTATTTGAAGGTTATTCGATGGTTATTCCCTGCAAGCCACCACCGCCACCCACCCACATACACGTACCTGCCAACATTACACTTTGACAAAGATGGAGACGGCTGTTATAATCTACATGTCGATCATCGAACACTGACTGTCGATCTGTGGACAGCGCTTTTCTTTCTGCTGCATGCTTTGCTCTCACATGGCTGTGCAGAGTTGTTGACGACTTGCGATATGCTAGACTAATCTTGCAAAGTTTGTACTCTACCTCAATTTCGTTCAATTTTTTCGAAGGACTTCCCACACTTTCCAATCCATATCCGTTGATTATGTCAGTTTGTTGACATGGTCATTTTAAAGGTCCCATATTATGCAAAAATCACTTTATTAAGTCTTTTAGTGAAATTTGTGGGTCTTTGGTTTTCCTCCCAGCCCACAAAATGTGATATTTAATGACAAAACCTGTACTTAGTAGTGCTTGTGAATGAACAATCCTGACCTAAAACGAGCTGTTTGGAATTTCCAGGGTTTGCCGACATCAGCGATTCCCTTTTTTTGACCAATCAGGAGCAAGTCTGACCTGATTGGTCCACGGGGCAGATACCCCTGAACCCCCTCCCCGCCCACTCCCCAGCAGCTGGGAGGAGAATGCTAAAGTTGAAGAGCCATCACTGCTCTGTTTTTGGCTGTAAACAGCCACATAGTTCCATGCACAAGCTTCCCATCTCGGAAGAAGACAAGACTAAGTGGCTAGAGTTCATTTATCAGGGAATGTGCCAGCTACACTCAGTAAAACTGTAAATGTGTGAGCTAGTCACTTCACGGCCGACTGCTTTTCCAACTTTGGACAGTACAACAGAGGGCTAGCAAATAGACTGGTTCTGAATCCAGGCGCATCACCAACCATCCACCAACAAACCTCAGACCCTGGAAATGTGAGTATTTTAAATGCTGTGTGCTGTGGAGCAGATGTCAGAGCTTTTCCTCAGTGTCCCCCCTGTCTCTGTGTTAGCTTCAGGATGCTAACTGTAGCTGTGGTCAGCCTGTTGTTTTAGCCTGTAATGTTACGGTAAAAGAGCTTCACTGTTTTCTAAACATTGTGCACTCGAAGCTTGTGGCACGGAAGAGCGGGGCGGTATCAGTGGTGGCTCATTAACATATGAAGGTCACGCCCACTAAATCAGAGCGTTCTGGACAGAGGGGCTATGAGAGCCTGGAAACAATGCTGCTGTGCTTGATTTATTGGCTTTTTGGACCAAAACATGTTACTACCATTTCATGAGGACATCAGTGATCCATATTAAACTACAGAAAAGGAGCATAATGTGGGACCTTTAAATACGATCTGGCTTGGACACAGTTTGTTTTCTTTTGAAAGTCACTGGGCATTTTAGATGGTTTCTGTGCACAACTTTCTGTCCCGCTCAACCTGCGGCATCCTGCATAAAACTTCGATCTGCCTCAGACAGGACAAAGCGATCGTCACATGAGCTTTTCTATTCTTTTTTTACATGAAATACTCCCAATATTCCAAAATCACTGCCCATCCCTACAAGAGTGTGCAAAAAACAAGTCTTTAACAGCCACTTCAGTGATTGAAAATCTCCTCATCAGATAAGTATTTAAGGATGATCTAAAGCTGTTTGAGAAGGGTGCATCCTGGGAGATGTTTTGCTGATGGAATACGTTTTAAGTTTTTTAGAAACAGCTTTGGCCGGTGACAGCTTTGTCACAAGCGCTTGACTTCTTTCAAGTGTCAGCGAACCCATCTGCAGTGCAATAAACCACCGTTGAAGCCATCAAAGGCTGTCACTGCTAACATGCTTACTGCAGTGCTGCACGGCCTGTCTGTCCCCTTCTATGGTGTGAGGGCCTTCATTGTTGTCTGACTGCTGTCTTCGGGTCTGATGGTGTTTTGCAATTACCTGTTTTTTTTTCCACATTCGTTATCATGCTGTGTGGTGTGGTAGCATATTGCTACCACGCCTGAAAAATACCACAAACATACCAGTATCATGTTGTTATGTGATACTGAATTGTGATGTCATGATGTGATCAGTTCTTGGCAGCATTGGACTGGTCCAGCTTGTAACCACAGAGCCTTCTGTGCTGATCCAGCTTGTCAATGATAAATGAAGAAACCTCCAGAGGGTCAGATTGATTTTTCTGTAGAGCCCTGTGTATTTCATAATCCATCTTAGAGCATGCATTCTTATCATTATATCATCCACAGTGCTCAATAACAGCAGAATCTCTCCATGTCTGAATCCAATTATCTAAGTCAGGGGTCTGCAACCTTTACTTTCATAAGAGCCATTTAGCCTCAGCTCACCTGGATTAAAGTCATTCAAGAGCCACAAAATCTAATTTATCTTCACAATAAACTCAAAAAGGGTATATGATTCCAAACACAGTAAAAATCTTATAGATAACTATGTAGACTAAAAAAAATTTTGTGTTTATGAAAACTAACATGTGGTGTCTTAGTCTTTTGTTTTTTTTGATGAGTTTGCCAATATTCAAAAGCAAAGAAAATTTGTTATATGAATTGCATTAATTAAAAAATTGAATACATTTTTTTTATTAAATTGCAAAATATTTCAAAAGTTTTCAAAATCTGGACAAAAATGGAAAATTTTTAAAGTTCATAGATTTGAAAAAAAAAAAATCAATAATAATAATAATAATTTAAAAAATTTACTAAATTTTCAGTAATTGTTAACATTTCCAAAATTTGCAATTTTGATTTTAGAAAATGGAATTCTTATAATTTGTAAAATTTGCAGAAATTCTAAGAATTTTGAAATTTACAAAAATTTAAAAAGTTTTAAAAATCCTTTAAAAAATGATTTTTTTTCAATTCGTAAAAACTGTTAAAAAAAAAATCAAAACAATTGTAAAAAGTCAAGAAAAAAAAAGGAAAGCTTTATTGACAGATGTGATGCATATTTATTTCAACAAAATGTTAATACTCTTATAAAGCTGCAACTAGTCAAAGACCCGCATGAGGATCCAGAGCCACAGGTTGAAGACCCTTGATCCAAGTTAAACATAAGCATTAAGCATTACAAAATGCAGCAGATTATTACAAAATGCTGCGCTATTAAATGATGAAGTGAATTACATTATCACATATTGGAGCAATATTACATAATATGGCGTTACAAGGAGTACATTTTTTATTTTTACCCCCAAAATAAGACCTGGACACTTGTTAAGGTTTCAGTTTTCATTGTATATGATGTATATGGTCTTCGTGTCACAGTCATTACTTTTGTTATCCAGCATCAGTATCTATAGTTAAAGAGTTTTGACCAACCAGGATCAAGGTTCTGCTTAGTTTGTAGTGCCTCGTGTTAGCTACAGTGTTGTAGGATCTATGCTCCTGATGGTATCTGATGCATGTCCTCCCCCACTCATCTCTCCATTTCCTGTCTCTCTGAGCCTGTCCTTCACAAACAGCGCAGCTCAAAGTGCTCCACACAAATTAAACAAAGGACAAGGATAAGCTGACAGTAATTTATTGGAAAGTAATAAAAACAAGATAGCGATGCCATCTTGATAGCACAGCACATAAATCTGTGAATGTGCTTTTGCAAATTCAGCTTTTCTTGTCAATTTGTTGAACTATTTTTAAAAGAGAAGATTCTCCTCTAAATTCAAGCTAACCATCAACTTATCTCATGCTCTCCTCCTCCTCCTCCTCCTCCTCCTCCTCCTGCTGGCATCTGTATCACAACTCTATTTCCCACCTTCACAAGAAGCCATTTGCTGCCATTCATTCTTTTACGGCATGAAAAACACCCTCCAGTGAGATGAAACCCCGCGAGCCATGTTCTGTAATCCATCACCCTCTGAGTTACTGTCAGTCTGCTGACTCCCTCAGGAGGAGAAGCTGCTCTGCTCACAAATCACCCGTCACTGTCACGTCTAGAAATTTACGATCACATCCACATCTCTTTATTTATAACCGCTGGGTTTATACTGTGAAGCAAATACTATGGTTTGTGAAGCAGTGTATTAGTGTATTAGCGTGCACTAAACCATACTGGAGGCTCTTTAAACAAGAAAGAGCTGCTAGAAAACCACAAAGAAATCCAGAAACACAACTTTGCTCAAAACTTAGTGAAAGGAAGAGGAGGGAGAATGAAAGCAGACCATAAAAAGGAAGCAAGCATCGATAAAGAGATTAACTGAGCACTTAACCGTCAGCCATCTGCTCTCCTCTGACAATACAAGCACTGCTATGCACACATACCGACACAAACTAATGTAATTCCTTTGCATCTAACTCACAGAAACAAACACACAGAGCTGCAGAGAGCTGAACCAAGAGAACGACTGGCAAAAATGAAAATGGTTTTGCAACAATAACTGACAGAAGTACGGAGTTTGTTGGGGGGAAAAGTTGGTTAGTGAAACACAGATGTGAGTAAAAGCATCTGGAGCTGAACACAGCAAAAAAAAAAAAAGAGCTTCAAAAGACAGGAAACAGAATAAAAGCTGTTTTTCTAAAAAGGGGAACAGATCGGGACAGATAAAAATAAAATCTTGATCTCTTTTCAAATGTGGATTAGCATTTTCTAAAAATAAAACAGGAGATTAAATTCAAGAAGCTCCATTAAAATGGTTGATCCGAAGGACAGATGACAAACTATATTAAATTCAAACTGTAGAAAAAAAAAAAAAAAACATGCGCTTTTTTTCTTTCTCTGACTATCTTTCAGGTTGTTTTGCTCGCACTGATCAGATAAGACAGGACAGAATCAGGAATGGGTAAACCTGGGCTGCAGTTTTGAGGACTAAAACCTCTACATACAAGGCTCATAATGTCGATGTTGAGCCAAACTTGCACTTCCACTCAGTCTTTCTTGAACCGTTCCTGATTTAAGTTTGATATAAGCTGCCAGGAAAGTATATATGACACAGAGAAGAACAGTTCAAACACACTTGATTAATTTTTTCAATTTTCACTTTTTATCCTCTTTCTATGTAGCAGCAGGATCATTTAAGCTGCAGTTATCACTGAGTTACGTGGATAAGCAAGAGGATCACCTACAGTTTGATTCATACATAACTCAACTGAACTGGGTTTTAGAGCCTTTCGTTCTTGGATGCTATTGAAAATGCTGACTCACTATACCTTTAGCCGAGAAACTGCAGTTTTTTAGCTCTACTACATCAGCTCCAATTCTCACGGCCAGTAGCTACCGCCTTAATGAGGCCATTACCACAGCAAAACTGTTTGCAGATGTGTGTGGAGAGTTGTGCAACAGCACCTCAATCTGTATGTGCATTAACAGAATTGCATTCGTGTAAAGCAACCTGTAAATTCATCCTGAAACTTGCAAATGTTTAGAAGAACCTACAAATGTGTAGTTAGAATTTGTGAGGCAAAAACTTATGTAAATGTGAAAAAAATCTTCAAATATATAGAGCCAGAACATTGACTGTAAGATTCAGTATTGAAAAGAAATTTGGCATTGTAGAAGAAGTTGAGTTGAATCCAAAACAAGTATTGGCATTGTAAAAAGTTGATTTGAAAACAAAATACAGACATTGAAAAAAGACACTATTTTTGGAGGATTTTTCGCTGGCATTATGTGTTTCTCAATACCAATATTAAGATTTGTTTTTACACATTTTTTCTTTAATTCATTTTTTTGAGCATCCCTGGTTTTCAGTTTCAATTCTCTTTCTTTCAGCTTCAACTTACTGGCAGTGTTTAGCCGCGTTTCCACCAAGCAGTCCGGCTTAGTTCAGTACGGTTTGGCACAGTTTGGTACAGTTATGCCTGATCCTGTTTGCGTTTCCACAGCAAACTGTGCCCTCTCGTGGTAGGCGGCGTGTAAGCCGGATGCCGAAAGACACAGCTGTAAAGCAGTGGCGTGACGCCGTAGCAGAACGACACAGTTTACCCCGCTAATAAATCCAACGAAGAAGAAAAACGCTTCACAGTAAACAAAGAGCATAGATGGAAGACATGCTGCATTTCATCCTCTCTGTGATTGGCATGTAGCTCTTTGATACAAAGAACAATCAAGCTTCGTTTCAGAGAAGTTTGTGTGCCACCAGGAGAAATGCAGTCGCTGTCGGGGTAAGTGACGGTGCTTCTGACCGATCAACGGTCTGCAGTGTTGTAGCTCCACTTTCGGAGAGCGGATTGGTTCAGTCTGGCACCCATACAAAAGGGTCTCAAAAAGTGACGGCTCGTCTCAGATATTAGGGGATCTGTCCCGAGATAAGTCAGCGAAAACGCCACAAAATGCGCACCGTACTGAGACAAACCGAACCGGTCTGCTTGTTGGAAACGCAGCTTTTGACAAGGAGGGGAGGGGTGGGGGTTGGGGGTGGGGCTTGGAGCGCAAGAACTCACTTCCGGGTTATCAGGAGAGGAGAGCGGCCACTGTCAGCTACTAGCAACTTGTTTTCCCATTTCGACTTCAATCAACGTTACTCCATCAAAAATGGCCCTAATCCGCTTTCGTAGAAATTAGTGTCCTTGCTGACCCTAAAAATACTGACTAGAAACAGACTTACGAGAGGTTTGGGGGTTGAGGTGAACTTGCATCCATTGCTGTCCAGTGTACGATCATGCCCGCATGGGCAACAAGTTGCTGGTAGCCAACAGAGGCCGCTCCTGAAAACTTGGAGGCGTGGTATAGGACTCCAAACCCTGCCCCCAACCTCCACCCTTCCCCTCCATGACAAAACACTGCCAGTAAGTTGAATCTAGAAAAAAAAAAGAGAAATGAAACTGAAAACCAGTGACGCTCAGAAAAAAGGGTGTAAAACACTGTATTCTGTTTTTCAATTCAACATTTTACAATGCCAATACTTGTTTCAGATTCAATTAAACTCTTTCTTCAATGCCAAGTTTTTTTTTCAATACCAAATCTTACTTTTAGTGTTCTAGCTCCATGCAAATGTGTATTCAACTTTTCTTTAAGCATGTAAACAGACTGTGAATGCAAAGATGGCAGAAAAGTTTGAGTGTTTTTCTCAAGGAGCTTACATTACAGAAAAAGCACGAGTTACAACCGTGCAACTCAGGCAGCTTTTGCTACAGGTCTGTTGTGGCATTGGCATTGCTGCTACCTGAAGCCCATACCGCATGTTTTTTGACAAATCAAAGTACAGTGGCCTGCAAGAGCCAAAAATGTGTGCTGCAAATTTAGAAATGGCACATGTGCATGAGTCTGAAACAAATACAACAACACAAATGGGCAAATGTTCTGACAATTTTCTGTAAAATGTTTAAATGGCGTGATGTCAAAATCTCATAGATATGTAGTAGAAAGATTGTAAACATTTTCAGTGAATAAAAGTGAGAAAAAATGAAGAAAGACTTTATTTTTCAAGATTACTAAAAACTGGGGTGTGAGATTAGCTGAGTGGTTGAAGCGTGCCTCATATACAGAAGCTTCAGTCTCTCAAAACCTTTTTTCTGTGAGCCAACCCCCCTTCTGTTCTCCCCATGGTGTCTGTTTCTGGTCAGCTGTCCCACTTATAAAAACTCACAATAAAACTAACACTGAGCTAAAAATAATCTTCGTGAGCAACATTTCTAAAAGGTTATGATAAGGTCAGTTTTTTGTCGTGATGTAGAATGTGACACGAACTAGACGGTGAAATGACAGTGCTGTATTGTTGCTCTCAGGCCTGACCAGGGACTCATAAAGCCTAATGCATCTGACGGTAACATGAACTAATGCAGCAGCAGCAGCAGCAGAGAGACGCTTTGTTTCTGCTTTCACAGCACGCAGCCATTTAGTCTCTAAATGGTCTCCAGCCTGGCCTTACGGTCAGACATCAATGCACTGTACAGGATGTTTGGACGACCACACCATCTCCTCCACCCCAAGCCATTTAGACGTCACATCTACTCCATCACTTCACCTCGACCGCTGCATCTGCGCCCATTCCAAATCACATTACAGAGAAGCTCATCACTTCAAGTAGCAGGGGTAGAGCATAAATGAATTATAAGTTCTGGAGCAGTGCACTGCAGTGTGATTTTAAAAAACCATTAGGTCTGGTTTATGGTTTGAGCTGCATATCTCTGCATGCTGATGCTGTTTGGGATCATTTCAGAGAAGGATGTTTGTTGGAGGAGCTGAAATTTCTTGATTTGTTTGTTTTTCTGGCTGATCTTTCTGAAAAAAGTTGGATAAATTGATCTAATAAAAGGAACATTGTCTTCCGGTTGTGCTTTCAGTGTCATTGTCTCCCAGTTGGACGAGCTTGCTCTGAGAATCCTGTCTGCTGCAATCATTCTGGGTGTATAGATCTATGTGTATGGCTTCTTACAGGCATTTTAAACAATAGTTCCTAATTGATGCACTCACTCTAAAAGGCCCTGCAACGTTTTAGAGCCTCTAACAGCTGCTCATTGTGCTCCAATGTGCAGCTGCTGTCAGAATCAACTCTAATCTTGCTCTAAGGAGAGTTTAGTTGTGACTCTATTTTAAGCTTTTTGTAATTGCAACATCAATTGAAACTCTCAAATCTAGAGCGAGTACTGTGTCATGACCTATTTGCAAGCTGCATGTCCAAAAACACACACCTGGGTCTGTGCTCATTTAGCTGTGTGTAAAGTCTCTGAGTTTGAGAGGTGAAGACCCAAGAAACTCATCATTTTATTTCTTACAGATTGAACAAATTATTATTTTTATGTGGATGTAAAGGGTAAAAACGTCTACAACAAAATGTTAAAGATGTTTGTTTTCAGCCTCAGTGGGAAATTAAAGCTACTATAAGGAGCTTTCACTATGTGTAGTTTTTAGCGCCCCCTGTGGACACAGAAGTTTCTGCATCTTTTGTAGAAGTGCATGTTTTCAGATACACAAATATCTCATCCTGCGGTATCTGATCTGATATATGCATGAATTTTAAGAATAGATGCTAATGCTAACAAGCTCTTTTGCCCAATAATCCATCATTAGCTGTGTTTCCATTACATCTAGAATTGCCCAAAACGAAAAAATCGCAATAAAAAAATGGTAATGGAAACGTGACATTTTTCGAAAAACCTCTCAAATTTCGGGAAAAAGTTTTTACGCTCTCATGAGGTGGTTTTTCAGAAGTTTCAATATTGAAGTTTCTTGCAAAAGTGCAATGGAAACACCTTTTTTGCAAAAATGTCACGTTGTCATGACAACGCACCTCCCTCACCTCCTTGTACGTGTCCACTGCCGCACCAACGGACTCTGGCAGGATGAGTACGTGAGCTGGAGATGATGATCTTCATTCAGTGTTTTGTTCCTGCCTGTTTTGAGTTCACGTGATCACGGCCGGAAGTTTGAGCAGTGAGTAAAAACACTAATGTTCATGAATCGGCATCATCATGAGTGCAGCGTCCGGACGGACATTATGTTTTACTTAATTCAAGTTGTGCGCAATTCTGGTTGTAATGGAAACATCTGCAAGGCGAAACTGCTCTGTACCGAAACTTCAGAAATATCACTATTATTTTGCGAAAAAGTGCAGTAGAAATGCAGTTATTTATTGGTACCTTAAAAAAATATGACACTTTTGGGATAAAGTGTATCAAAGATCAAAGATACGATGGTGCTGATTAGAGATGTTTACATTTGGATTTTCATGCGACTAGACCTCGTCCTTGTCCTGGATGGCTAGTTGTCAATGTCCCCCATACTCTTGTGGCGGCTGCTGGTCAGTCAAGGAGGAGAAGCTCATTTTCTTCCGGCCTACATCATAAATTTGTTTATTTATTTAAACGTAAATTCTACCCTCCGTGTCAGCTTGCTATTAGCTGGAGCTGCTACGTAAGACTATGACAGGCTGTAAGTGTGAGTGACGGGGGGAAGAAGCTCCGCAGCTGTAGCTGTAGCTGCGTATTGGTAAGAAGAGAGAGAATCTTTAAACACAATGCTCGTCGTTTTTAAGAAAGGTAAACTCGCTGGGGATCCATAAAGCCTCCAGATCTGTCCAGAACAACTAACTGTAAAACTGAGAAGATGCTCCGGTGGAGGGTTAAACTTCAAGATCCCTGACTGGCTCTTTTCACTGTCAATCAAAAAGGGATTCGGCCTCAGACAGATCATCCAATCATCATGCAGAAGCCGAGCATCCAGGCCAGCCCACTGCCTCATAGACCCCCAGAGACGCTGAGCGTCTGATGGGCGGGACAAAGCCCAGCGTTTATTCAATGACCGTTCAGTTTCCACAGTGGAACAACCCACTCTACGCTTCCCTGCTGAAGTCTGAAGACACTCAGCGTCCGACTGTGTTAAAGCGCTGAGACGCTGCGGGGATGAATGAGAAGGAGGTTGAGCCAGTCACCTGTGATAGGTAGCTGATCCTGAACAAAAGATGAAGGAATTCTAGCGGTTATTTTGTCAATGAAATGTACACACAGCAGAACATATCACCACTTTTTTGGGGGGATACTTTAGGGGAAGCTGAGCTTCCCTTGCAGTCTTAGAGCAATCACCACTGTCCTGCTCTACTCTGTGCTATGTTGTTTACCAAAAACTTTACATTCATAAATTTTGTTTCAATTTGTTAAGGCAGAAGGGCACACAACAAGTCTTTGGGGTTGTGGTCAGTGGTTTGGTTTTCCCCTTCACCTCCACCTGTGTGGACTGTATCTGTGGATGGGTCATATGGGTCATAAAGGCATCAGAATTGGCTTCAGTCTGTTACATAACAACCTAAAAACTTAAAGGTAAAGCTGCTTTGATACATTATTAGCATCTCCATCTGTATGCTAATAAACAGAGGGGAATAAATGCCCTCTGACATGTGTGTTATCTCAGCGTGAAAAGAGTTTTCTGTTTATGGTAAAAAATAAAAATCTACTTATCTTAGAGTCTTATGGACCAATCAGAAGAGAGAGATGAAGCCCGTAGGTGCTGTCGCAGCTGCAGTGTTTAACCAGGCCTGATGACGCACTTCTTCCCTCCACTCTTACACTTACTTCACTGAGGTACTACTTCTCCAAATTGTGTGTGTGTGTGTGCGTGTGTGTGTTTGTGGTGTTTGTGCCAGAAAAGCACAAGGGCAGACAGGGACACATTATGAATTGAGACAAGCTGAACATTTTGTGTGTGGAGGGAGCTTTTATGCAACAACCAGGCCTGACCGCTGGATGAAAATGTTTTGAAATCAGTTTTTAAAGTTACAAAATGTTATGAGAATGTCAGCTTCGATAGAGTATCATTAAAGACCAGGACAGATGTTCTTTCTTCTAAAAAAGATAAATACAGGCTGTTTCCAAATCATTTTAATCAATATTTTAAAATGAATGGATGAAATAAGTCAGTGCGTGTCAAAGGCCAGGTTTCACTTGGGAATTATCTCCCTCAGCTCAAAGAGTCAATTTACAGCTCATTATTTTGGTTAAAGAGCGTCCAACCTCATTTGTCTTACACCCCATTGTTTTAAATAAGACAAATTCAATTTAATTTAGGAATCTTAGGAGCTTTTTTAACATTTTCTTGTTGGATTTGTCTGTACAACGTTAGTATATATAAGTATGTTAGGGGCTCGAGCCTGTTAAATTGGCTGTTGCTCTTCATGAAGATGGCTCAGAGTAGCAGGCTGTTGGAAAAACTGGACTCTTGATTTGGTACTATTTGGGGATATTTGACCTTTTAGAACAATGGCATGGAAGTATTTTACCTCCTGAGTGTCCATAACCATGTCGCTCTGTGCATCTATGTGTTGCTACTTTTCCCTCTGCACAACTATCAAGTCTACAAATACTGGACACTCATCAGCTCTAACAATGTGACCATCTACTAAATATTGTGTTTGGACTAGGACTAAAAACAGGAATAGTGGTGTGTTAAAAATATTGATATGGCAATATATTATGATACTTTGACCTCTAATACAATATTGATATTTCAACTCTAAATACTGATATTTTTGTAAAAATAAAAATTTACATTTTCGCTGAGTTGGAAGTAAAATACGACTTCTGTACTTCCACTACCGTAGATGGTGCCAAATGAGCTACAACAATAGATTGCACAATACAACAAAATATTATATAATAAATATCTCAAAGTATATTTCAAAATATTTAATTCCTAAACTTGATTACGAAGGTTTGTGTTGCACTGAGCAAGTCAGTATGCCATAGACATCGATGTTTTCCTTGGTTCTTTCAATTTTGATTAATATTTGATTTTTATAAACATCATCTCTATTTGTTCTTGGTTAATTGTGTAGGATATCTTAATATATCACAATGTTGAGATTAGGGATGGGTACCTTTCAACCTTGAAACGATACGGTACCGATGCCCGGTTCCTGGCAATCGGTACCGGTACTCAACGGTGCCAATTTTCAGTACTTTTTTGTGTTTATGTGGTAAAAAAATAACAATTTGTTTAGTAATAAAATATACATTTTTTTCAACTTAACATATTTATTCGTCAATATGTAATCTTGCAATGCTGTGTTCATGTCAAGCATAGAAAATCACCTACTCTTCCACTCCCTCGCAGTCACAAGGATGTGTTTAGGTACCTAAACATGGTACCTTTTGATTTTACGTGAATCGGTACCCGGTAATTTTGACAGAATTCGGTCGGTACCTATAAAAGTACCTAGTTCGGTACCCATCCCTAGTTGAGATATATATACTATCGTACTAACTATGGTGACCTAAGTATCATGATGTGTATTGTATTGAGACGTTCTTGCCAATACCCACTCCAAACATGGACCCACCTCTGAATGTGTGTTGTGGTATCTGGCTCCAAGACGCTGGCAGTAGATCCTTTAAACCCTGTACTTAGACATCTCATAACTGCTTGACTGGACTGAGAAATAGGCGGTTTGGAGACCAAGTCAAGACCTCATGGTTTCCATTCAAACTGTCTTCTTCCATCCCTTGGTGATCCAGTTCTGCTGCTCTTTGTTTGAGCACAAAACTCATCAAACAATGATGCACCATCCACCCATTTTGGGATAGGAAGACGGAGAACCTGAGAGAACATGCATGCAAACTCCACCCAGAAAGGTTTCTGTCCAGCCAGCTTCTACTCTACATAGTTGACCTTGGTCACCCATGACGTAGGTACTGACCCCTGTACACCTGTAAAGATCTGCTCATTTGGAGAAGCTCTGACCCAACTGCCAAGCCATCATAGTAAGATCCTCATAAAAGTCTCCCACACTGGACATATCCTACCCACTGACAGGTGATGCTATAATGAGATAAATGATTATATTCACTCCATTTTAAGTGCTCATAATGTTACAGCTGATTAGCATAGTGTAGAGCAGAGCATGTGGGGTTAACAGCTTTAAGGATAATATCTATGAGAGGAGGAATTCAGACTGAAGAGAGGGAAAGAGTAGAATCATAAATCTGCTACTTCAGCACCATGGACAGCGTCAGGGACATGCTTTGGACTGCAGGTTAACTAACACAGGACCAAAAAATGGGCGCCTGAGGGCAATAAAGACATCTTAGTTATTACTCAGATTATTTTTTTCCTGCTATGACGTTTTCAAAAACCAAAAACTATGTAAATTGCACTAGAAAGTAAACACAGCTGAGCCACAGATCTCTTGAAAGAAGAAATAATGTGCACTTTGTTTCATTTTTCACAACAAAACAAGAAAAAAAGTCACTTACATATGTAACTGGAAATCTGAAATACAGATTAATAGTGGATAAAGGATATAAATCAACATAAAAGTAGACTGACGGCAAAGGTCTGCAGCAGGACGTGTTAACAGTTGAGATGACAATGAGTAATTTCAGATTTTGTTGTTGTAAATAAAACGCGTTTAAATTTTACTATCATAAGACAGAAGTGCGATGTAAATACATAAAAACTGGATGATTCATTCTGTATTTGCAGTAATTAGTGGTGGCCACATCTTCTGTTGAATTTTTAGATTCTTGCATCCTTTGTAGTTTTTCTTCACACTAAGGTTTATCTCAGAGAAATGTGACAGAGGATTCTGGTGAACGTTGTGAGCTCCCTTTGAACTTTTAATTTCTGGCTAATTTTGACGATGTCTGTCAGATTTTGTGTGTTTATGAATGTAAATCTTGATGGCTTATACAAAACAAAAAGAAACAAAAAGAAGCTTTTCTGTCTTGAGTGAGTGGATGTTTGAAATGAAAACAGAAAGAGGGATCTCTGAGGTCAAGTGAAAGAGTCTTGTGCTGAGTTGTTTGCTCTGATGCTTCTTTTGTTCCAGTGGAAAGTCTGTTGCGTCGAGGGAAATGTCATGGATGCTTGGCATTTCCCCTGGTTGTGTATGCCTACAGTATGTGACGTGTGTGTAAGCGTGTGTGTGTGTTTGCCCAGCCATGGAAACAGACGTATTCTTCATCTCTACTTTGCTGACCTCCCTCTTATGTGGCCTGTTCAGCAAATGTTCTTCATCCTTTTTGTCCTCTCTTGAGCCCCCAGCAGCACGCTAAGCTAGCTAACCTCTGTGGGTGGATGGTCTTTTGTGCAGCTAAAGCTATAAGTCAGTTTTTCTGATCTGTAGGCCTCGGGGGTATTCAGTCACTGATAGGAGGGATTAACCAGTCAGTCCCCTGTTGAGAAGCAAAAACTCCTAATCTGCAGTTTCTGGAATATCCGTTGCATAATCCTAAAGCTTAGATCAACAGATTACGCAATGGATTTTGCATTTTTGGATGCCCTGTGTGTTTGTGTTCTTGTGCTGTTAGTGCTGAGGCAGTCTGGTGACTCGCGCTCTGTTTACTCTGCATTTTTGATGTGCACTGTCTTTTGCATGTGCTTGCATATTTGTCCCCGCCTTTCACGCTGTCTTCTCGCTGTCTTCTTTTACTTGCTGTCTCAGCTCTCGGACAGTCAGCAGCATCTCTGCTCACCTTGCATAATCTCACTGCTCGCTGTGTCTCCGACCTCTCTTGGGATTGCTGCCCCCCTCGCTCTCCCTGTTGCTGATTTTGGTGTTGTTTTCTTTCTGTCCTGATGCTGAATTTCTCTCCTCTAATTCCAGTCATGCTCTTAAAGTACTTCCCTCCTGTAACTTGTGCTCTTTTGTCACTGTAATGTGTCTCCTCTCTCCTCTTGTCTTTCTGAGCAGTTGATATGCCAGCCATCTCAAGCACCTATGAGTTTTTCTGCATGTGATGTCTTGCTCTTGTATTTTCCTCTTCTGCCTCTGTATGCTGTATTCTCTCTGCATCCTGCACGGTAGACGCTAACATGATTAAATTTTGCAACAGCTTGAGTCAAATTATCTTTGCAAATTCATGTCTAACCAGGAAAATGGAGCTGCCTCCTTCAAAAAAATGTCTTTTGGTTGATTTCCCGTGAGATTTTACAAGGGCACGAGGTGACGAATGACTTTCATCGACCTCTATTGGCAGCGAGGATTAGCTGCAGCACTGACAGCTGGTGCTGCTCTCAGCAGCCTGTAATTAACACAAACAATCAAGTCCTATTTGTAACACACAAGAAGGCTAATTTGAGCAAAGATCCAACTTTAAATTACGCAATAACGCCACAGATTCATACTTCAAACAAAAGTGCACCTGTTCTCTGGGCAAAGCAGGAGCAGTCTTTGCAAAAGTGGTTTGACTCAGGTCTGTTTGTTATAATCTGGAGCTCCTCTGCAGACCACCTCCCAGAAAACCTGAAAACCCAAAACCCTGGACTGCATCGAGCTACAGAATGATTGTGTGCAGTGCTCAGGTCTTTGAAAATGCAGCTTTGACATAAAATCCTGGTTTATTACAGCTTTGATTTCTTATCTTCTTCTTGTTACCTGTTGTTTCTGTCTTTGTTTCTCTCAAAACAAATTGTTGTTAACACCAGGTGTGAGAAAGATTGAAACAAATTGTCACGATTATTCCATAGAAGAGTAACAGGATATTAGTTTTACTGATGAAATGATATGTTATGGACAATATAGTGCCAAAGTTAGTACAATCAGTGTCAAATGGTTAAATGCAGAGTGATTTAGACCTGATTTTTAAACTTTTATTTTTTAAACTGCTGAATATTTTGTCCTTTTTGGTCTATGTTAACTTGCTACAGCAGCTACTGGCTTGGGAAACAACAATCTCACCTTGCATTTGAGCTGCATTTTTTACTTTAAAAGCTCCCAGATGGCTTTGTTAGAGTCAAAAATTATACTAGGCTCATTAGACAGATGTTTGCAGAAAACTGCATCACCATAAACCACCAAAGAGCCGAGGATTAGTCAAAGAAGTTCACAACACAGTTACTTAATAGAAGAAAAAGAAGAAGAAGATATACTTTATTATTCCCCTTGGAAATTCTGTTTTTACAATCTGAATCATGCTATATGTACACACACACATGCACAAATGGCACTTTTTTTGCACAGAAACATGCAACGATTAGAGAGGTCAGAGTATGGTGCAGAACTCTCACCTGAACAGTTGGGGGTTTTTGGTGCCTTGCTCAAGGGCACCCGACAGTGCAAAGGAATGTAAGCCAACACACATAACAAACATAATAGAGATGCTTCATTAACTTCATTCATGAACTTCATTAACTTTATTATAATCCCGAGGGGGGAAATTGTTTCTCAGCAGCAGGCATCAGCACACAAGAACACAACACATAAATCATACAGGCATTACAAATCCGGAAAATCCAGAAAATATGGAAAATCCTGGAAAATCCTGAACTCAAGTGAAAAGGGGGGCGGTACTTAAGCCACAAAATGCCAAAGACCAAGAACAGGCAAAACCCATATAGTGTATTCAGTCATCAAAGTGCTGTGCAGCAGATAAATAAACAGTAAGAACAGCAAAAACATACATGATAAAGCAGATAAAAAGACATTCAATAAAGAGACAATAAATAGTCAGTGATTAAAATCAATTCTATCCACAAAACGCATGAGTGAGAGACACAAGAAAAGAAAACCTGGTCATGCCAATGAATTAAGGTTTTCAATAGCAACTGGAATAAAAGAAGTTCTGGCTCGCCTAGTTTTGGTTCTAGGCATTCTGTAACTATGCTTGAAATTAAACGGCGATGTGTTTCTTTGGCGTGTGAAAAAATGGAATTTGGAAGTATTAAAAAACAACAAATCGTAATTAACTACTGGGGATGTCCCAATACGGGTTCTTTGACTTCTGATCCGATCTTTTCATATTGTGTCTAGCCAATACCTATCCGATACAGACCTGATACTGATACCTTTCTCTGATTAATCCCGTACTCGGTGGGTGCTTCAGTTGCAAATGACAAATCATATTTGTTGTATTAAAGAGAGCCCTGTTGGTACCTCCTCCAGGACCACTCATATTACAAATGTTGCAAGATGCTGTTTTACTATCATTGTTTTCCAAAGAGAAGAAGTCCCACACAGCAGACATGTTTGCAACGTGGTTTAATTTACAGCAGCCATAAAGTGTGACGGTGCTGAAAACACGTGAAAACTACACTGGTCCTGATCACATATCAAAATCTAGTGCTATTCGATCCTCCAAAAATAGCCATACCGGGCGGGGATACTAATCATTGTATCAGACTGGGACACCCCTATCAACGACCAAAATTCACCTGGTAATTGTGATTTTAAACAATGTGTGCCGTGCACGAACTGACAGATGTGACATTGGATCTCTTCCACATTTAGTTCTGTTGTTTGATTTTGATGCCGCATGTCCAGTTTTCATTCAATGAACCATGTCACACATTAGACCTCTTCTTGAGGGGTAGCACTTTTTTTATAGGGCTTTATTTAATAGTCCCTCTTTATCAACAGGATATCTAAAATACACAAGTGCAATGTGATTAAAAACTACTTTTTGTGTGGAAAAAATACCTGATTAAGATATCTTATCAACTGCTTTTGTAATTTATAGTTTTAATTTGTAAAGAGACTTAAGACTACAGGACAGAAGTGAAGAACATGTGAAACAATATGTTTACAGAGAAATCAAGACTCTATCTGCAAGATACATCGCTCAAAAATGGACTTTGTGAGAAAAACAGACTAAAAAGAGCAAAGATCAAAACTTTAAAGCAGAGACACAAGCTTTCATCTTCTCAGCAGACCTGACAGATCCTGATCAAACAGACTCACACTCCATTTTCACACATCTGAGCAAAATGCAAGCAAACACTCTGGCTTCAGTTAGGTTTGGTGAATGCTATAATTCAAGAAAAAATCCTGGAGTGTACGCTGTCTTCAGATCAACTCAAACTATTTGATCTGGACTGAAATCAGCTCCACAGAAGTCCAGACCAGGGTTTAGTGGTTCTCAGGTTTCTGCTGGGTTTGGTTATGTGTTTTTTTGTGTTACGTGCTTAGGTCTATTTTTTGTTTTTATGCGATAGTTAAAGGGCCATTTTGAGTAGAGATTTGGGGTCTGTGAAGACTTGAATCGTGTTCTTAACTTTCTCTTCTCCTTCTTCCCCTTTTTCTCCCCGCCTCCTCCTCCTCCTCCTCTCTTTCTCTGCAGTGCATCAGCCAGCATTAGGCCTTTCCCTTCCTGCTTCCCTCTATGCTTTTGTAGAATTGGCTATTAATACTGAAGCATACGCTAACTTTCTCTTTCTTCCTTCTCCCTCTTTCCGCCCCTCCATGTGTCACTGCAGTGTGGTTGGACTTCTATTTGTGAAAAGTCTCTCTTTTGCTCTCCGGGAGAGGAAAGTTGCTCCTCATTGCTGTACTCGTGTAAATGACCATATCTAGCCCCTGCGACAGGACTCTGAGTGTTTTCAGCTCGTCTTGAATTCATCTGATCAGACTTGTGTTTCCTTTCCTCTCCCTCATCACCTTTCCTCCTTCCTGGTGTTGCGAATAGCACAAAAGCATCCCCAGAGGTGAAAGTTGAGAATTGCACAAGATGATTGGTTGAGAGCCATGCTGAGGCCTCAGTGGAAACTGCAAGGTGCAGTGTGAGACAGAAACATTTGGAGTTACAGGTGTGTAACTCCCGGCCGATGAGAAGTATGTGTCATGATGATGAAGGCATATATAGAGTCACGCTTCTATATATGAAAAAAGATAAGTTACCAAATTGGCAGAATGCAAGAAATGACTACAGCTCACTGCAACCCTCTTTATTTCCCCTCAGACTCACAGATTTACAAATTACTTCAAAACTGGAAGCTTAATCTGGCAAATTGACAGAAATCTTTGATGAGAGGAAATAAAAAATTTAAGACAGAAGCTATGCCGTTAAAGAGAAAAAAACACGCATGCAATGATCATTGGGACTAAGCACAAAACATACTAAAGCAACAACAGCTAACATTGTTTTATAATGTGCTGTTTAGACAGCTTGCCTGCAAATACTAAGATACTGAAAAAACACAGAGCTCAACCCCGAGTATCAAGCTTTCCCTCAAGTCATGGCTACATGAGAAAGAGGAGAAAGCCACCCACAGCTCTTACCTCTGAAGCCTGCGACCTGCAAATAGACAAAGAGCAACAAAACCATCCAGATGGTTCCTAACTGAGTGTCTTCATCCCTTTCCTTCCCTAGCATCTCTGTGCCATGGAGCCTGTGTGGAGGTGGAGTCAGACACAGAAGCCCAGGTACACAAAGGCTTCAAGCTGGGCTGCATCTCCTGTAAGAAGAGGGGCGAGGTGCCCGCTGAGGCCAGGGTGGAATGGCACTTCAAGGCTTCGGATGAGAGCAACTTTTCTCTCGTGAGTAGCCCAGTTACATACAAAAAAAGAAGTTCAGGACTTGATGAAGTTTCGAAGCAGAATGCAGTTATTGGTGGAAAATATAGTGGAAAGGCTGATTCTAACTCTAAAACCAGCAATGAGGTCAAAGATTTAAAACCAGTGTCGCCATAGTTACCTTAAAAAAAGTAAACCTGCTTCTGATTACTCCTCCAAAAGTAACTTGGTTACTTTCTTGATTACTCAATTTTAAAAGTTACTACGTTAAATAACAAGTTACTTTGTAAGTTACATTCAGCAAAACAAAAATTTATATATATATATATATATATATATATATATATATATATATATATATATATATATATATATATATATATATATATGTATATAAAACTTTTATGCATTTTGAATTTTAAAATAAATTTAAAAATAATTTTTTTTTTAAATAAAATTTTTTGTCTTTTTTTACCAGCTTCATTCTTTGTTAAAGCTTAAGCCCAGGGGTGGCCAATCTGCGCTCATGAGCCACATGTGGCTCTTTGCCTTTCGGTGTGCGGCTCTTCTATCCACTATAAAGTTCAATCGATCAATCTAAAATATGATATGCTGATGCCAAAGTTCAGTACTGATCAATACTTGGGTGATGAGATTGATACTTAAGTTTCAGTTTCTCTTCCATACATGTGCTCCTCGTAATAGCTCATATGCTCATATCTATCGCGACTCCCGTAACTCCCTGTGATGCAGATTTTTTTTTAAGTAAAAAAGTGCTTTAATTAGACACGTCAGAACACAGCCGCCTTTCTGTCAAATCAAACAAAATCATATTTTAATTGTATTATTGTAAGAGCTGTAGCTAAATGAGGCAAAAAGCTGGAGTTTCCTTGGCATTTTGAGCCAGTCTCTAGAGGACAGTTCAGGAACTGCAGTTGTTGGCACTTCTGAACTGGATTCATTTCCAGCACTGAAGTTTGAAGCTCAAAAATATAAACCACAATCAATTTTGATTTTGTCTGCTGAAAAGTCAATCCTTCATTAAAACCATCTTGGTCAAGCTACTTGAAGGTCTTCAGCTTTAGCTTCCTATCAAGCGTATCAAAATGAGAATCCGACACCTGCAGCTATCTGTGCAAATCCTGCAGCTGATTCCCTTTTAAAAATGTATCAAAACAGAGAGGGTAAAACAAGCATCTGCCACATCTAGACCTTTTCCTCCTTCTCCAGGAAACAGAATCAACACTTAAACACCAGAGAGAGTAGCGTGTTGCATTTTTCATGCCCTCCCTGCAACCTCTGGTAGACAGCTCTTTCACAGTCCCAAGGAATGTTCGCCAGGCAAAGCAAAGAGGCAATTACAGCATGCAGAAGAAGCAAGACGGATCCCATTAGCCCATTTAGAAAGCCGTTTCCACTAACTCACCAGAGACAGCAGAGGTGAAGCTGTAGCTGCAGACCAGTGGATGCAGGAAACATCTGTGGTGAGATGGAGACCAGAGACCAGCTGTCTGTTTCCTGCAGACATGAGAGGAAAGATTCACTTACACTTACACTTATTTGTGTTTATTTATATTTGTTTTTATGTATTTACTTAAGGTTGTTTTGGCCTTTTGATCATTACTGGATAAGACAGTCTGGGATAGATTAAAAAAAAAGGGGGGGGGGGGGGGGGGGGGGGGGGCTAAACAATCAAACAATCAATCTATCCAACCAACCACCAACTGTCCAATATCTACCCATTGTCCATCAAATCATTTATTTTGGGGTGCCGATTCGCTTCAAATTAAGATTCTTCGATATTTATGATTTTTGCGTTTTTTTTAGTTTGGTTTTTGAACACCAGACCATGTGAAAAAGTTAAATGGTTGTGATACTGTCTACTGGCTATATCAGGAGCCCTATTTTCCGATAAAATGCATCTTTTTTTAATCCAGTTCCTTAACAAAGACTAAAATGAAGAATTTGAATTTGAAAAAAAAAAACAATGTACTCAAAGACTCCTGATTGATATTGTCAGACAACAAAATGCTGGTCCAAAATGCTGCCCACACACTGTATGGGTAGTAAATTTTTTCTAGCTCGGCAGTTAAGTAGATATTAGGGTTTGATTGTCCAATCAGAGACACAGTTCAGGTCATGTGACTGCCGGGCGCTCTGTAGCGGTTGGAAAGGAAACTCACAGCAGGCATCATGACCAATGTGGCTGCATCCGCGGACTGGCTTCATTTCACGTACCAGGAACAGACGGTTGACGTCATGGAGACTACGTCCATGGCTGTGTCCGAAATCACTCCTTATTCTCTATATAGTGAATATGCAATTTTGTCGAGCTGTCCGAAATCTAAGTGAGCATGGTCATTCACTATGTAGACCACTCAATGTGTCCCTCAATGCAAACAAAAACATTAAAAACTGTCAGAAAATGACACTTAGCTCTCCGTTTAACTTTCGGGCGAACGAATCTCACAACTTCAAGCAGAGAAACAAACAACACGGACGTTAGCCGCTGAACCGTTCGTCGCGGGTGATGCATTCACTGTACCTTGTAATTCCCAAACATACCATAAGTTGCTGTGCAAATATATGATTTATTTATTTTATAAATAATGTGTGCGAAATGAATCAATAATATTTGGATTTTGCGAAAAATAAGCTAAGTATAACATTAACTATCACTTAAATAAATACCGTTTTCCAGTAATAGAGAAAATTTATAACTGTAAATCCCCAGCCGTTCCTGAGTGACGTGAGGGTAATTACGTCCCTGTCAGCGACTGGCGAGTGAGTCAGCAGTGTCTGAAATGTTGTTTTAATGTAGCTGATGTAGTGGAATAAAGAGTCCACTACATGTAATTCACTATCTAGTGGGTAGTGAGTAGGGAATGAGTGTATGATTTCGGACACAACCCATGCTTTATACACTCTATGGAACACACTCATTTGCCCAGTAACTGGCCGTGCACCTGACTTAGCATGTTAGCACAAGCTAATCACATACCTGCTTAGCAGAAGGCAGAAAGCCAACTCATCGCTCTTCCATCCCTCTCCAAGAGCCCCAAGGCAAGTGAAAGTCGAACTGAGCTTCACATTCGTTTAAGTAAAAGTTTTATCTCTTTGGCGCTTTGTTTCACCTTGGTTGTGACTTTTTTCCTCGGTGCTACGTCCACTATCGTAGCTGTTATGATTAGCTTCCACTTGCGATTACCAACGCGCAAAGTCACGTGCGCACTGGGCGCTCTGTGATTGGCTGATATAACCACGTTTACTCAGTCCTGAAACAACCAAAACATCAAGTGACAGTTAAGGCTGGCAGACACTGACACATATGTACAGGGGCCCATTGGAGATGATTTAGCAGGATTATTCCTGTAAAAGTTGACTTTTTATTATTATTATTTTTTAAGGAAAATCCTCCAGACGGTACCTTTAAACATTCAGAGCAATCAGTTTGTTGATTTCACCACTTTCCTAAATGTTTGTCAATGTCACTTCACTTCCAATGGCTCTAACAATCACATGTGCTCTGTGTTTGTCTTTTAGTTATTTGACTATGAGAATGAAAAGCCTGACATCTATGATCCACGTTTCGAAGACCGACTTGAGTGGTACGGCAGCAAAAACACCGTAGACCTACAGGACGGCTCCATCTACATCCTCAACGTGAGCTTCAACGACACGGGAACCTACCGCTGCATCTTCTTTCGCACTCTCAAGTACAATGGCTATGAGGTCAACGTCAACCACAACAAGTCTGTCACCTTGAATGTCGTTCCACAACGTAAGGACAAAGAGGAGGAGATTAAAGAAGATGATCATGATGTTGGTTTAAAAATGTTTGGCCATGGCAACCCCCGCATTCATTTTAGGGACAAATTCAACCTAGTCCCATTTCCATGAGTACAGTGACACAATATATCTCCTTTTCCTCCTTCATTGTCTCTGCAGTCACAAGGGGGATGGCATCCATCTTGTCTGAGGTGATGATGTACGTCTCCATCATTGGGCTGCAGCTCTGGCTCGTGGTTGAAATGATTTACTGCTACAGGAAGATTTCAGCTGCAGGAGAGGAAGCTCTAAGGGAGAGCGCGTGAGTAACACACACAAACACACACATATCAGCCTCCCCTCATTTCCAAATCCTGCTGAGCCATCCAAATGTCGTGATCTCCGACCAACTGTTTGACCTGTTTTTTCTTTCTGGCACTGCTTAGAAAGTAAAACACAATCTGCTCTTTTTATTATGACTAACAATTTTCCTTCTCCCAGTCTGCACGTTTCTGGTTCTGATCTTTATTGTGTAATTTCTCTCTTTTCTTTTCTCTGCTGCACTCTTTCCTTTAGGGCCGAGTATTTAGCTATAGCCTCTGAAAGTAAAGATAATTGTGCAGCTGTACAAGTGGCAGAATAGCACAGGTAGGTCAATAAACTGCAATATGTTGTTCACTCAGTGTACCATACTTGGTTTTGCTTGCTGCATTTCGTTTAACCCTGTAAAGCCTGAGCCATCAAAAAAAGAGAAAAGCTTAGATGTTTATTAACCCTTCTAACAAAATCCTCCATAATTTTGATATAATTTGGTTTATAATGTTATTTTTGTATTGCATTTTATACGTCTGGCGTTTCTTACAACTTAAGCAAGGGTTTTCAGCACATGCCCATAATTTGGTCATTTTGAAAAATGACTCCCAGTTTTGATGCTATTTTCACATACTTATAGCTTCTTGGAAGTGATCAATGATTTCCCTTAAAAAAGTGTGTGGATGATTTCATGAGAAAGCAATTTTAAAAAGAGCCAAAATACAACTTCTGCTGCTTGTAGTGGTGAGGATGGAGTTGGTAGATGAGCACTAAAAAACAAGATTTACTAACGTTAGAGGCATGCCTTGAATCCTTGAATCCTTGAATCCTTGAATCCTTGAATCCTTGAATCCTTGAATGTCTCAGAGCACCGGGCTGTGGGTGACACTATATATAACCTTGTAGTAAATTGTGTTTTCAAAGTTTGTTAGTTGTCACATTTCAAACAGTAGCGTAACAATAAAAAGTTTTCTTTGTCGCGTTGAATCCTGGGAAAAGTTGTCTTGAACAAAGAAAAGTTGTGTTAGAAAGATAATCTGCTTCAGAACACATGTACGCATTGCCAAGAGTCACATCAAAGTACTAGTGCTCATGGGAAACGGAGTCATAGAAAACACTTGCTTTTCCAGATAGTCCTCTTAGCCCCTTCGATATAAAATTAATTTTTTTGAAGGTCAAATATTACAGTATTTTATCTTTCTTTATATTATTTGTACTGCTGAGTGGTATTTTTGTTTAACCTTCACCAAAATTTGAAATAAAGTAACTTGTCTTGTTTGAATAAAGCTTTATATCATTATACCAGAGAAAATTTGTCTCACACTGTTTTTGCTGTTCACTTTAGGTCAAAGAAAACCTCACGTCTGCTTTCTTGAGGAAACACATCATTCACTGCCCACCATCATCTTCACATGATGGAAAAAAAAAGTAACAACAGAAACATCAAGAAAATGTTTAAAGTGACTTTCTGACTGACTGAGCTGAATCCTGCACAGAGGGACTGAAGCAGGGCATGAGGTTCTGGTTTCATGGGAGGGAGTAGGAGAGAGAAGGAGGGTATCAAGTGTAAATAGTGTAAAAGTCTGCACAGATAATCTCTGAACATATGTAGAGTAAATTATCTGCACTGTATATCCACTATCTGCATGCTCACAAGCTTTCCCAAACATGCTCTTCATGCTCTTCTCTCACAGCCATATTTGTAAGACTATTCAGTCTTGTTTTTAATTTTATATTTCATTTGATGCCATGTTTTAGAGGCCAAGGTTTGACTGAATACAGGTGTCATGAACCTGTTTTTTAACCAAAAACTCTTTTTAGTTTTTCCAGGAAGCTGTGGTACACAGTTGCTGATGCTCAATCAAAATAATTAAATTCACTTCTAAACATGAATTTGGGTAAATTTGCCAGGATGTCTTTGTGTTGAGACATAACCACAGTCCACAGCAGAGGAGACACTGTACATACAGGTATTTGTTATTACATTAAATGCTTTATTTTGACCATTTTAATGTCAAAAAGCTACAAAATGTTCAGCTGTGTTCAGTGGTAAATATTCAGATTTACATGCAACACTAACTGCAACAGCTGCTGGGTCACAGCATGAAGTGTTTCACAACTTCTCCTTAAACTAACCTTAAAAATGCATTTGTCAGATTTATTTTATAGACAGAACTTGGAGCAGATTTTGACTGAGATGCATGGGATTGAGGTAAACCTTGGAGCTGTTTTGTAGAGTAAAGTGTGTTAAATGCCATATGTCAAGATTTAAAACAGGAAAGTGACCACTTTTATCTCTTAAACCAAACTCTGAGATCATTTAATTCCACATTTTTTTTCAACAAGAGAAATTTAATCTGTGTGTAGGATAAGTTCTTTACCATCAGTGTGCAGCTGGAGATGTGTGATGTTATTAAAGCACCCCAGCCACTGATAGGTGAAGTGAGATTCAGTTGTTAGGCAGCAAACGATCATCATATCCTTGAAGGGGGTCAAGGACAGGAAGGAGAACTAATGAAGAGGAGACAGGGTCATGAATGATAACGCAAAGGCTAGATTATGTGGACTGATGCTGTTCCTCTTCGTCCTAACAACGATAAATCAGTTACATTTTGTATGAAAACAGCTGAGGCTGAATTTCTGAGATCTTTACACATTTAAGCACTGCCAACCTGTTAGCTTTTTAACACCAATCAGCTCCTCTTCAGGCGTTACACTGAGGAAATTTCCCAAATATGCTTTGTGACATTTGAGAGGATTAATCCTGTTTACCTGCCAGGGCAGTTTGTATCACACCCAAAAAATCAGCTGTACCAATAAATCCAAAGGGCCATAAGAGAGGGCAACTTTTGCTGAATTTTGTCCTTTGTCACAAAAACGTCTAAGTGTCTTTGCAGAAATTTAAGGGCTTTGAAGACTGCTATAATGAAACTGCCGAGGCCAAACATACTTAAAAAAAACTGTCCAGTGTGCCTCCCAATGTGGAAACCAAAAGGAGAAAGGGAGGAGTTGAATACTGTTATTGAACACTAGATGGCAGCACAACACTGCCATTCTGTATGTTTACTGTTTATCTCTTTTGTACCTACACTGACTTTGAGATACTGAAAAGGAGACACACACAAACTGATAAATTAAAACAAGAACACCTGCATGCTTACTCTAGAGCACCATCATTTTTAAAAGAAACAGAGTGTCCGAGAAGCTGAGAAAATGACAGATAATCCATTTATAAGCCATTTAACTTTTCCACCACTCTGCTACATGAGGGATTTTTGAACAAGTTTCAGATTAAGCTGGTGAATTCAATCCACTGTGCTGCTCCCCTCATTCTTGGTCTGCTTTGTGTGCATGTGTTTTCTTCCAGCAACTACTGAGACTGCAGTTTTCACAACACATGTAGGTGTGGAAATGTTGCTTGCCAAAATACAGAAAAAGAAATGGGAAATAAAGTGACACAAAGAGAGAAATAAAAGACTTGTGAAAAAACAAACAGGGTGTCTTATTGTTGATTCTTTAAGTATCAAAAGGTAAGTTTTGAAGCTCAAGTTGAGGCTGACTTTGCATTTCTTTAGCTACAAGGTGTCCACCAGTCAGTCAGCACAACTGTGCCTGCTAATACATTTCTTCTAAACTAATGAGTATTTTTGTTGTTGTTGTTTTTAAAATTGTCCCAGTACAGTGTGTGCAGTTAGAGAAATGAGCCATCTTTAATTTTTTTTTTTTTTTTTTTTTACACCAGGCCTTCTTTTGCCGTTAAGATCAGCTGTTTCTGAATTAGTGTTTACATAATTTGAAATATTTCCAGAGGCTGCCTCAAGTGGACATTCTGAGTACTGCAGTTTGCATCACTTCCCCATTGGACAAGGTTGCCGCTTGATTTGAAGTCAGTAAAGGTGTCGATCAATATGATATTACTGTTGGCACACTGTGAAACAACTTAATCTAAGTAATGTGTTTTTATTGTTTGATAAGGGACCAATAACGCTAGGACAAAAAGAAAACTCTAATAATATAAGTCGGGGTAGCTATATGTTTCATCACCAAAGAATAGGAACTCTAGAACTCTTAAAGCTGACGTGCTTACATGGATGCGTTTATCATGTGTGAAAATGTGCTTTGTAAACAGAGTTCAAAAAACAAATTCGAGGACACAATACCAGATTTAAACAATGAAATGGTGCTGAAAAACAAACAACTTGTGCATAAAAATTGTCTGTAATGCATAATAAGAAATATTAATGTGGAAATATTGTACTTAGAAAAACTTAGAAGTCAAATAATTTAGAAATTTGATGTCAAATCATTTACGTGACTTGCAAAGAAGGGGGTGGGTTGATCTTTTTCATATTAGGCGGTGTTGTAGACACATATTTCTGTCATTAAACCATATAAAAGTGGATTTTTGTGTAATGTGTCCCCTTTCAGAGTTGACCTTCACTGGTCAAAATAGCCGTAATATAAATCCAAACTCAAGTCCTGCCCAAAAATAAATCCTGACATTTCCCAACATCTCCCTCTAGTGGAGAACATTTTTTCTTGAGAAGAAGCAGAGTTTGCTGACGTTCACGCAGCACCTAACACTGAAGAGAACTAACCACTTATTATCTGGTATTAAGAGACATCTGAGAGACAGGTGAGGTTTGATGATACCAACTAGTGGAAAGCATGAGATAGAGCATTTATGCTTCTTTTAGAGGTCAATAAATATGTCAGTAAGAGAAATTGGCTCTCAGTCATTTTAAAAAAAAAAAAGTGTCCCCCTTTATGAAAGAAGTTTGGTCAACCCTGCTGTTGCAAGATATCCTCTAAAATTTCTGTGTGAAGTTAAACTCTGATTTAATTCAAAGTTCCCTGTTGATTTTGATATGATAGAAATAACATTATGAAGGCATATCTCCACCACAAGGTTGGGGGTGTGTTTCCAGGTCTCAGTGTCCACACAGTGAAGTGTCCTATGGTGAGAAACTAAACCCCAAACAGCTCCCAGTGTTTGTGCCATCAGTGTGTCAATGTGATGCTCAGAGGTGGATGTGAAAGTGCTTTGAGGGTCAAAAGAACCAGACTCACAGATGAGCGAGGAGTCGATGCATGTTTTAGAACTTTTCATTTCTCTCCATGGCGTGGTGTACAGTCACATCTTTACAGTACATTCTCATTCCCCGCTCCTCATTGGCCACTTTCCCTCTCTGAGCCCCCTCCCTCCCTCCCTCCCTCCCTGAATAAATATCACACCCCATTTCTTCTTTGCAGATGACCACGCACAGCATGGCCCACGTGCTTCTGCAGCCGCTATTTTTCATCAAAAGACAGAGAGCGAAAGAGCGGGTGAGAGGGAAGAGCAGGCGGAGGAAAGTGAGGAAGAGCGGTGATGAGTAATAGTGAGAGAAAGAAGAAGAAAGTGTAGATGGATGAGATGTTTTCAGAGGTCAGAATAGGTGAACAGAGAGGACTGACTGAACTCAACAACAAACGAGGAAGATGAAATAAAGAAATGAAAAAGGAATTGAATAAAAAGAAACAAATGAATCAAATTAATTTTACAAACACACAGACAAAAAAAATACTGCAAAAAGGATTCCCTTCTTCTGATTCTGGGCCTGCTAAACTCTGGTTGGTCCTCTAATTTTGGCCCGGTTGGACAACCCAGCAGCTGACTGCTCTCATATTTTGATGTCTACCTGATCGAGTCTACCTGACATCCTGAAGCATTAAGAAATCTGCAAAAACAAACGCTAATATGAAAACGTAACATCTGAAAATGTAACAGTGAGGACTCCTCGTGAACACACACACACTCTCTCACTCACACACATACACACACACACACCTGTCAGGTCAACACCTGCTTTGCTTATTTTTTCACTGCCTCTACGCACATTCACTCACAATTCATCATCATCATCATTATTATTATTAATATTATATACTACTTTGTTTGAAACATTCAAAAATGACTAGAATCACTATTGTCATTATTGCTGTGACAGTAATCCTTCCTGTGAAGCTCGTCTTGGTCCGCAACACAACAGCAAATCAGAGCACAAAATACCCACCGATGACTTCTGAGAGCAGGACAGGACTTCAGATCAAAAGTCAATGGTGATAATAAATACTGAAACAGTTTGTGAAACAGTGAGACGCAGCTTGTGTTTTTCAACGCACGAATCAACACAATGTTTGTTTGAAAGAAGATAAAACCCAGGCAGGACTGGGAGGAGTAGAGGAGTGTTCAGGGTTGAACTTAAGATGTAGAATTTACATCTCAAATTAAGAGTGAAAACCAAAGTGTCTGGCGGTGAAATGTTCTTCGGCCTCTTTCAGAGAGGATTGACGGTCTTCTCATTTGGGGGCTAAAATCAGACGAGACAGAAGAACAAACCTCTGACGGACAAAGAGTGAGAGTTGCCTGCTCCTGTCAGCACTCTCCCCTCTCCTTCAGAGTGTGTGTTCATCACATCCGTACTGCAGGTGGCGCCCCCTATGTTTTTATTGTTTCAGCAGGCTGGCTCTTGAGGAAAAGATATCTAACTGTTCCCAGGACTGGGAGGAAGAGCTCCCACTTTCCAGGATCACGGATCCCTTCCCATTGCACGGATGACACACGTCAGAGGACGAGCCAGAGCCTGTGATGGTCATGAAATGAGCGTTTCTCAAAATGAAGGTAGTTATTCTGTCAGCTATTTTCAAACATCTCTACGATTCTTGAGGAGTGGAGGTCTAGATCGGCCCACCAGTGGCCTGTTTCCATAAACTACATACAGGTGACTTGCAGCTGTAGGTTAATTATTGCTGTGGTCCTGATAGCTTCCAGTCTGAACGAGTACAGTCAAGTTTTACTGGTTGAGGCTGAAGGCGAACGCCGCCATTTCAAGTCAGTCAGGCGAGGAGAGTTGTGGGTAATGTGGTCCCCCTGCATATCACACTCCTGGTTTTTATCAATCGGAAGTGAAGAAAGGAGCCATCTTAGTCCTGATCTTAGTGCACCAGTCGTTTCCTCTTTCCTCTTTTCCACCAGGCTGTGTTTAGAGATTTGAGACATTTAGGGAGACCAGAGGAGGTGGGGCTCAGGCATCAGTCAGCGTCTCTGCGGTGGTATCATCAGGAGGATCCTGCTGCACCTCTGGGACCACGATGCCACGGTGAAGCTTTTCCAAAGACTGCTTCATCTGGGAGACAAACATTGATGGGCAGATGGAGAGAAAGGTGGTGTTAGTGTGGTGTAACACAAGAGATTTCCTCCTGACTGACCCCTTAAAGACATCTTCCACAAGCAGTCTACGCACACACACTCAGGGTCCATTTACCCGACAACTGTCTTAGGATGAAACGCAAAAGTTTTGTTGCTTTTGGCCTCGCGTTTACATGGAAATGGCTTCTTAGCTGACCTAATATGCAAGTGGAAATTTTCTGAAATGCTGTCAACACTGATGCCGTGTAAACAGTAAGCTGGCGTTTTTAGTGGAAATGCACACAAGAGTGCTACAGTACCATTGTTGCGTTTGTTGTGGACCACTGTGTTGTGCTTGTGCTGCTCAGTCTGCTGCTGACTGTCTTTCAACAAAATGTGCATCTGTTGCTCCACTTCTGCACTTACTATTCACCGATACACCAGATGATCAGCCCAACTCTACTTCGGTGGAGATCTACCAAAAGCGTCTCCTGGACAAGACAGTCATAGCGCCAACTACAGGCCTGGCATGCTTACTACAGCGTTTTCAGTCCCTCTGCTTTTCCGTGTCACTGCGTTTCAGCATTTTCAGATGAAATGTTGACGTGTAAACGAGGCCTCAAACCAAGGTTAGAATAGTTTTTGATTTGTCATTATAGTTTAGTTTAAGTTAGTTTTGACTTTTTATTTTCCATTACAGTTTAGTTTTAATTAGTTTTAGACCGGGCATTCTAGTTTTTATTTAGTTTTGATTTTTGCAACAAGGCTTAGTTTTAGTTTAGTGTTCGTTTTTTCATACCTTATTAACCAGGTGCAGGATTCAAAAAGGTCAGAGTAAATATTTTGTCATACTGTTTATTTTCAAGTCCAACATAGTGCTCACTGCTCAGTCAATGCTGATACCGAAATGTTGGCTGCTGCCTTAAACACATGAAAATAATATAAACTTAGTATAAAAAATATATACATAAATTATATAAAATAATGTTGACATAAATTACATAAAAATAATATTAACATAAATTATAAAAAAAACTATATAATATGAGCTTCAATAAATAAAAACTTGGACTCTGTAACAATTAAACTATTACAGATGCTCTAATTCATTGCTCCACTACGTTTGGTCGCAGCACAGTGCACAGCCAGTCAGTGCAGTAAACAAGCTCGTCCCTATACGCCGCTATGATGGTGCTGTGCGGCACTGACAACTGCTGAAAACTGTCATAAAATTGGTTGGAAAAATGTGTCGGAATAATTTCAATCCTAGAGGCTTTTAATATTGTCAAAAACTATAACTAAGGGAATTTTGTCCTTAATTTTAGTTAGTTTCAGTAAGTTTTGTGAACACAAGATACAGTTTTAGTTTACTTATCGTTTTTGTTTTCTTTTCTAGTTTTTATTAGTTTGAGTTAACTGCAATGTATTTTAAATTTTATTTTTCGTTTTTAGTTTCGTTTTAGTTAACTATTATAACCTTGCCTCAAACACACTTACCTGGTCAAGGAGTGTGACAGACGACTGCAGGATCTGCTGCCACTTGCTGAGCTGAGCCTGGTGAAACTGTCTTTGCAGCTGTAAAACCTGAGCCCACTCTCCAGCTGTCTGAGGCAAAGGACTGAGAAGAGGAGGAGAGGGTAGGAATAAAAAGGAGTTATGAAAAGAAAAAAAAAGAGAAGGGAGAATCTATTTCTTCTGCTCTGAGACATTTCAGACCTCGCATCTCAAATTCCCCCAAATGTGGTAATAAAGAGTTTATATTTGGATGGGGAACAGTGCGATGTGTTTACCTGTCAGCAACAGAGTAGGAGTGCCACGTCTCCAGTGTATGAGCTGCTCTTTCCAGAGCGTACAGCTTGTAGAACAGCAGCATGTTGAGAGCCACCAGCACCACCAGACTGACAAGGACACAGAGCAGAGGGGGGCTTCATTAAACAACCAGTACATTCTGCTCTAAGATGTTCTACGGTGAGGAGTGAAAGTGCTTAAACTGATCACTGTGAGAGCATGAGTGAGATAACAAAAGGAAAACACAGAGACTGGCACAAAATGAACACAGGATTCAGTGTCACACACCCCAGCAAAACAAATACATCACAGGAAAAATCCACCCTGATCAGATTGTCAGCGCTGCACAGGATTACAGTTGAACTGAACTTGGTGCATTCCTGAACTGAATTTCTGGAATAATCTCTGGACTTTGTAACAGTCAGAGATGTGAATCACCATGGGCGTAGATTTTTTTCCCTCAGAGACCAAAATGCAAGACAAGTTGTTCTTATCTAGCTAACAGAGGAAGTCACCTTTACCCCAAATTTGGTGATTTTTATGGTCAAAAGTGAAAAAAATCTTAGCTGTGTTGGAGAATAACTAGAATGTCTTCTTTATTTCAGGATTAAATGGATACATGGCCAAAGTTTATCAAGATGTATATTGAGAAAATAGTTCCTTCCTTCATTCCTGCATCCCTGAAAGACACAAAGCTAAAATGAGGCTGTTTTTAAAGGGTTATGAGCCTCGGAGGAGTGAAGGTGGATTTTTCCTGCGCCATGTTTACTTCTCTTCATTTGTTTGTGCAGCCAGTGGTATTGAATTAAAGCCTCTCATACGAACCTGATACAGATCCTATTCTCAAGAAGTATTGCAGAAAGAAAGGGAAAAGAAGAGAAATGGCAAGAAAAGCATGGTGAGCCAGAAGATCATAATCCAACGTGTCTGAACGAGCGAGGAGTTCTCGTTTCAAAATAGTCAAGAAGGGTCAAAGATCAGAGGATTCAAAAGAGTCTGCTTTTAGCCAACACAAAAACTTTAGAAGAATGAACTTACATAAAGCTGACGATGAGGAGGATGGTGGATATGCTGTTTTGTCCCCCACCGCGTGAACGATCACCCAGCTTTATAAACTGAGCACCTGAAATAAGAGAACAAAGGAGAAGTTTCAGTCTCTTTCCTAAGACCAGTCTTTTTGTTTGCCTGCTTTAGTTTACAAAGCTTATGAAGGAGGAAATAAACTGAGCTCTTGGTCTAAATCCCTCACTTTGGGGATCAGCAGGACCATTCCTAACCCTGTGGAGAAAAAGGACGCTCTCACCCTCCTTAGGAGCAAAAAAAAACTGGAGTGGTGCAGCAATCACTGAAGAAAGTTTGGAGAAATAAAAATTCCCACTCTCAGTGAGTAATAGTGCCAAATGTGGCGATGCCATTTTAAGTGGCTCGCAAGAGTTTAAAAGGTCTGATTGCCTTATAATCAAAGACTATAAAAAAAAATGGACGTCTGCTTACTCGGCTCGAAGTGTGGTCTCCACAAAAACTGCTCCCCCTGGTGGCTAGCTGCAGTATAGGTTTAAAAATATGGCTTTTCAGCCATTCCAGATGGGCTGTGGTCAAACTTAAAAAAATTATTACACCTCATAGAAATGTTTCTCACGTTCAATTGCTGAAGTGATGTGAAGATATCATTTGGCTGTCTTGCATACAAGTCCTCTTTTTTCTGAAAAGTTTCGTTTTCATTAGTTATATGAGGTTAAAGACTTTAAGTTTAACGATGATTGACAGCTGCCGTTCTCGTGTATTTTTTTCGGGGATTGTAAAATATGTTGTAGGTAGAGTCGGGAAGTGATTAGACTCTCGAAAGAAAAAAAAAAATTATTATTTTTATCACCCAGTTCCACTCAGATTCTCCCAGAATCCTTCATTGTCCCTACTGCGCAGACTGGCTCCAAACTGCTACTATGGTGGCGCCTGAGACGGCGGTACTTTGGCTTCAAAACCATACAATGATAAATGGCAGAGCCACGCTGTCCACTCTATATACAGTCTATGCTTATAATAGGTTATTCAAAAGGCTGCATTGACCATGATCTATGATACCTACTGATTATGTTACCCCTGAAGTTACAGCATCCTGCCAGTAGATTGCAGTGTTTTCACATCAGTGCCATTTTCCGAACTTGTGGGATTGAGAAATAAAACAATGATCCCCAAATGTCCAGGAAGAGAAGGCCAATATATGTTTGTGCTTTAAAGAGAAAAAAAAACAGTGTGTCTTTTGTGCTTTGAGGCCGTGGCGGTTGTCAAAGAGTACAATCTACGTCGCATTTTGACACCAAACACGGAGCTAAGTATGCCAAAGTGAGCCTTCAAGAAAAACAACAAATAGGTTTAAAATGCAAACTGCAATCTCAGCAGGATGTGTTCAAGAAAGCCATGACCAAAAACAATGCGGCAGTGAAAGCTAGCTTTATTATGGCTTAGGAAACTGCCTGCTCTGCAAAGTCTTTTTCAGAGGGTGCATTTTTGAAGCAGTAGTTGCATTTATTTTACATTATATTTAGCTACATTTTATACTGTCTAACGTTTATATCTGGCCTTTTGAGGGCAACATTATGCTGATGTGGTCCTGAGTGAAAATAAGTCTGACACCACTCCTGTAGTAAAGGGATTTTAGGGACAGAGAGTAAGGAAACATCTCTCTAAAAACATCATTTGTATAAACATGTTTTATCTTATTTTATGATATAAAGTCAATTCAGTTGTGTAAATATCTCCATTTTATTTGTCTGTTTCCTCTTTTGCATCTTTTACCTTGTTTTCTATACAAACCACCTGATCAAACTTCTTCAAATGTGAAAAACAGTTTAAACTCCAGCTCTGTCAGCTTTGTTTTTATCTGCACCAAACCTCCCAGTAGAACCACTAGAGGGCAGTGTCCTACAGAAGATGTATCCAGACTCTCTGTTTGGGTGCATGACCTTCAACATGAGAAGCAAGGATAGAAATTCCCACAGTGGTGCCAACATTAAACCCGTGTGTCCCTGCTGACTTACTGGCTTCCCTCCTGTCCCTCTCCTCTCCGACTCCCCTGTCCCCTCGCTCCCCGGAGCCCATGCCCCCTCCTTCCCTCTCTCTGTCCTTTTCGCCTTGCCGTCGAGAGCAGGTTCGTTTGCGGCGGCGCAAGGCGGGTGGGGTTTTGGCAGCGTCTGCACCCACTGCTTCGCCCGTAGTTACCACGGAAACCTCAGACTGCAGCAGCGTCTCCAGCTTGCACACCTCGCTCTCTGTGGAGAAAGGTAGACAGATGGTGCTGTTAAAACACACATGGGAAAGTGCATTATAGAGACAAATAGAGCAGCTAGTGTTGTTAAAAATCAATATATATCACACATTTATACAATGTAACATTTGAAAAGATTTGATGAGCATAAGGACTTTAAATTGTAAAAACAAGCAAATAAGGAATCACGGAAGTTAGCGGAATACACTGAGCAAGAAAACATCCTTAATACCAGAAAAGTGCAGACCTCCGCCAAGCATATTGTGATTCAGACTGTCTGCTACAATTTGGTGTTAGTTGCAGGTTTGTAAGATAATTTGTTACCTCACTGTGTTGAAAATTATGATGACCCAGAACATATTTGATATTACGGTTCTTAGAATCCAGAATATTGCAAGGATCTGGATCGTACTTTTACATCTGTCAGAAATTATGGTGACCTTGACTTGTATTGTTTTACAAAGCAATTTGATCATTCATCGTGGAGTTTTATACACATATGGTGAAAACAGCCCTATCTCACAATGATAAAGAATCCTTTAAGAAAATCCTGGATCCAGATGGTGATCCAGATCACCTCCAAAATTCAATTATTTCTTCCTTATTCCATTTTGAACATTTCCTGAAAATTTCATGAAGATCTGTTTGTTAATTTTTGAGTTATGTTGTTTACAGAGAAACAAACAAACAGCCAAATACTCCCAAAAACACTAACTCCTTGGAGAGGAGTTTAAAAGGAGAACAGGTGGAGATTGCTGAATGTATCCACAACAAACAGCTGGCTGAGCAGTGTCTCCCTATAGGAGTCCTGCCCATGAGATGTCACCTCATTGCTACATTTTCATTGAGTCTCATCCTCGTACTCTGTTAACGACCAGGGGCCACATATCCACTGCCTAAGGAAAGTGCTAAGAAATGTTTCCAACCCAGTTAAATAAATGGGTGACAGTTCAGGTCACAACCAAAGGGATCCTTTGGTTTTAGGGATCCATTCTTCAAGGAACAGATGCTGACAGCTTTCACCTGACTGTTTTACATTAAATTTCTGCGCTGTCTTAACGTTTTTCAATTTGTCCTCAACACTGGCACAAGAATGAGCATCTTATTTAACTTTATCGATTCCAGTTCTGCTTGATTCCTGAATCCAATTAAATCATTTTTGAAAGTAATTGAGGGTAATGAATGTACTGTACTATTCAGCACTCAGACTCTCAGAGTAAACCCTCAACTGTGAGGATGATCTTTCCTTTATTTTCAGTGAACATTGCTTTCTCTCTTTTTGGGATGGATCAAGAGAAATTACTAACCTAAATTATTTCAACAAAGAGAAGAGGAACGCAACAAAAACACATCAGAATATAAAACAATATCAACAAACGGTTTTTGGCATAACTTAGCTTTCTCCACAAAATCATCCATCTAAAAATATGAGTAATAGAAGTTGTGTGTCCGAAATGGGACGTTACTACAGCCGTGGTGGGGATGCTTTCTATGAACAGTCAGCAGTACATGTAAAACAAGCAGGCTTAGAGTTAGTGTGTAACAGACACCCTTCCTTCTGTGTGGTTTGGAGCAGTTGTCGTAGTCTACCATGGGTATTTTCTTGCAATTTTGTTGACATGTTACAAAATCCTGGCAGATGATAAAAACTTTTTGTGCACTGCAGGATTCTCACTGAGATTTAACACTGGAAGTTTGTTGTTGCTGTCAGGAATGGATAAGTGCAATCTAAACGCACGTTACTTATTGATTTGATGAAAGTTGGAAATGTATTAACGGTTGGACCATGAGTGGTTCACAATACAAAAAGATCATTGCCAGCCAATTCAAAACAACCATTTTCCAGGTCTTAAAGCTTCCTTGTGTAAAAACAGAACGAGTCAGACTTATCTATCAAGTCAAAATCTACATAAACCATTGGCCAAATAAAAACTCTGATCTTCCTCTTCTATTCAACAGTGAAAAACTGGAAGTGGTTTTCACAAGCGTCACTAACACGATACACGACTCCCTCAAACGTCAAACACAAAACACAAAGCATGGACAATAGGTAATTAAGTTTCATGTTCTTCAAAATTAAATCATGTATCTGGCTTTGATATCGAGGGTGCCCCATGACGCAAGCTTCACTTTTGTTCAATTGTGTGTATGCAGGGGAAGTCAGACTGAATAGTCCTGTTTGGGTTCAACAGGCTGTGTACACAGACCATGTGACTCACCCATGTGTCTGTAGTAGTCCTCAATGCCACTCCAGGTGTTCTTCTCAATCAATGCTTTCACCAGGCTCCACGGCTGCTTCCTGTAGCAGATGTCTGAGGAAACTCTGAGCAGAGGAAAAGGAAACAAATCCCGTGAGATTTACAACAAATTACTTCATTAGTCACTGTTTTCCAGCTCAGAGTATCAAACGCTTTTATGGTTTTGGAAAAAAAGAGGAACCCGTGTATGAAGCCGACACAATTACGACAATTCCTACAAATTTCCTTTGAAATCTCTAATCTGACAAAAAGCTCTGGGTAACAAAACATGCACTGGAATGAGCTAAGTTAGAAAGAAATCCTGTTTCTGTGTTTACAGAGAAATCAGACACTCGACACCAAAACACGATGACGCCAAGGTTCAGAGAAGGATGGACCATTGATGGTTTGACAGTAGAGATGCACCGATATGAAAAGTTTGATACCGATATCTGATATTAGCATTGCTGTTATGACCGATATTTAATGATATCAATATTGGTACAAAAAAAAAAACAATAGGAGATGTGTGAAGTAAAGAGTGGCGCGATAGTGAGAAAAGACGACCATGGAGAGGATCAAGGATGGAGCACCCAAGATGAATGCAATCAAAAAAATATGTTTTGTCTGTTTTTTGGATCCAAAACAGGAAGAGAGACATAAAAGAAGATGGTCAATCTTCTTAGGTAGCTTTGGTGTTTACAAAGTCATAGAAAACAATATTATTTGGGTCTTGAAAGATCGTTTAAGATGCTCTGAAAATGGCAGGCAGCTTATGAGTAAATATCTTCCCACTTTTACACATCAGCCAATACAATATTGATACCTATATATCGTGCGTCCCAACTTGACAGTTTTACCAGAATAATCAACAAGTGGAGAGGAACCTTTGTTGATCTGCTGTAAGCTTTTCATAATCAAATATTCAGTGAAGACAAATTCTCAAAGGGGCTGTGAGGAACCTATAGATAGCTTCAGTTTTTAATAACTCAAAGTTACTGAAAATATGAAGAATCCAAAGACCAAAATAGATTTGTCTCTAAGTAAAGGAAGTGAACCTCCTCTAGGTGAAGCTGAAGCATTATTCAAAGAAAAATTAGGCCCCACTTACACAACGTTTCATCTGAAAACGCTAAAACGCAGTGAAAAAAAATTGTGTTTACAATGAAACGTAGAGGGACTATCAATGCTGTAATAAGCATGCCAGGCCTATAGTTGGCATTGTAACTGTCTTGTCCAGAAGCTGCTTTTGGGAGATCTCCACCGAAGTAGAGTTGAGCTGGTCACCCCAGCTGTGTATTGGGGATTATATGGGGAATACTAAGTTCAAAAGTGGAGCAACAGATGCACATCTTGAATAAAAACAGTCAGCAGATTTGGCAGATTGAGCAGCACAAGCACAACACGGTAGTTCGCAGCAATTGTAACAACAGTACTGATGCCCTGTTGAATGCGTGAAGCGCGAAGCGGAGTGTGACGTCATCGTTTCCACTGAAAACGCCAGCTACTGTTTACACGGCAACAGTGTTGGCGGCATTTCAGAAAAATCTCACTCTGGAGGCTGTTTTCAAAAGTTTGCGTTTTAAGTCGGCTGAAACACCATTTCTGTGTAAACGCGAGGCTGAAACGCAACAAAACTTTTGCATTTCACCCTAAAACCGTTGTTGTGTAAACGGCCCCTTATTCCTTTCACACACCTTGCTTCAAAGATTGTTTCTGTTTGATTTATAATGTGGCCAGTTTGCTTAAATTCTTGCATCTGTTCATAACATACACTGCACCACTGCCAGTTCATTCCCAGTGAAGACCTTCTCAGAGGAGGAGGGTTGTTTACAATTAAGATTGAACCGAAGGCCCAAAAGAACAAATATTTACAGTATAAAGCATCATACGGATTTAAATATGAACAGAAAAAAGATTTAAAGACATGCTAATTTTAACTTTTTACTTTTGGATGAAAACAGCTCCAATTTTAAACAACAAGCGAAAGTTACCAGGAAGAGGGCAGAGACTGTCAGCTCTAACACGATTGGAACGGGTCTTCCAGCCACATTACATAACAGTCTACAGAGATCGCAGTCAGGAGAGAAAAACATCTGTCTGCCTTTTTCTCTCTTTCTCTGCCAGCATCACAGATTGATGTTCACCTCATTATGTTTAAACCCGGTTTTACTCAGGTATTATCAGATGTTTGAGTGGTCGCAGGATCATGAAAAGAGAGGAACAAAACGGGACAGTAGATACAAGCACCATCACTGCTGACTGTTTAAGGCTATGAAAGACTATTTTAAGTAAAGCCATGTGGAGCATGTGACTAAACAACTCCAGAGATCAGATGATAAGGGACTTTAACCTTTACAGTTTACATCATCTGTTCAGCTGCAAACTGACGGAGCATGTGTAAACTAGGAAAGTGCGAGAAGCGGGTCTTCTGTTTAAACATGTTGAATCTGCACTCATAATTTTTCATTCTAAGGTCTTTTTTTAAGCTCACACAGATTGTGTGTGATAAGTGTGAGTGTGTGTGGGTTGGGGGACCAATATGACTAAGTTAGCTCCGTGTCATGAACAAGCCTTGTTCTAAGAAAACGGTGTCAAGTGAAAAAATTAAAAATGTGAGTTGTGTAATTCTTCTTCACTGCTCTTACAACAAGAGGAAAGAGGCAGAAGCCGTGTGTGTGAGTAAACATAGTAAACATAGACAAGTTGAACACAGCTAAGTATGTTCATAAACCCTCCTCCCCACAGATAATCCCATTAAGGTGAATAAGAACAACAACAAACCCACCTGAGTCGGCTCTTGTGCTTGCTGATAGAGGTCAGGCAGTATCTGTGGACAGTGTAGAAGTAGTCCTGGTAGGGGATGCCTGAGGTGATGACCTCAGAGTCCACCACGAAGCATTCGCCGCGGGTGCTGCTCTTATGCAACGTCTGGAAGAAAATGCAGATTTATCAGATTCAACAAAGACGACAACAGACCCTTCTGCTCTATATAGCTTCTGTGGTTGAAACAAACTACAGAAAAAAGATCAAGTTTGCTTCCTCAGAGCATCTTGGAAACACTTCAAACAAAGCTGTTTGGAAGCACTGTTTTTTAACTTCTTAAATCACCCAAGTGACATACAGGCCAAGTGGACCTTTTTTATTATTTTGGCCTTGAAAGAGTCAGAAATCATGGGGAGCTCATCTTCTCTTCTTGAAGTTTTTCTTAAGCCCAAATCATTGAAGAGTTACGATAAGGAGAACAGCTTGTATCAGCTATTGCCCGCAGTTGAAACAATGTTGCAAGTAGATTCCTGTGCATTACCGTAACAACCTGAATAGAGCTGTAGAGCTTGTCTTTTATTCTTTCCATTTGAATTTTCTCACTGGCCCATATAGTCGAGGAGTTACAGTGATTCAAAGAGCGGTCAGTGCCCATTTCCTTAATTTTGGGGGATCGGTGATCAGTAAGCAGCCCATCCTTACATATGAAATCGATCTTATATACCCCCGGGAAGGTCTTTGTTGCTTCTTGCTCAGAGACCTAAAACTCAGGACACTTTATTGGTTGGTTAAGTTAAAACATAAATATTGAAGATATATGCTGTTTTATAAAAAATAAAAATCTGTATCGGCAGGTCAGGCTTTTTAAAGATCAGTTATTGGTGATTGGCCAGAAAATTGTGATTGGTGCACCCCTAGTCAAAAAGGAAACACCGACACAGTGATGGGTTTTAAAGAGTCAAAAACAACCTGACATTCACACCATGATTGATCAGCAGCGTGATGGTGAGGAAGTTTGTCATAACTTCCCTTGCAAGCTGTCTTTTACTAATTTAATGTTGAAAAACTAGAAAAGCACTCAGAGAGCACAGACCTCTGCCAAGCATATTGTGACTGTCACGCAACACTTTAGTCCTACTTTAATGTTATACTTCCTTTCAGCAGACTGTCTGCTACAATTTGGTGTTAGTTGCAGGTTTGTACGATAATTTGTTACCTGACAGTGTTAAATGTTATGATGACCCAGTACATATTTCATATTCTAGATCTTAGTATCCAGAATATTGCCAGGATCTGGATCTTACTTTTACATCTGTCAGATTAATTTCTTAAAAAAAATTCAGGATCAAGGCTGTGATCTGGATCACCTCCAAAATGTAAACCCTTTTTCCTTGTCCCATTTTGAACATTTCCTGAAAATTTCATCAAGATCTGTTGTTACTTTTTGAGTTATGTTGTTCACAGACAGGAAGAAAAAAAATCATACAAATGCATCTTCATTAAACTGTAAAAATGAGCACATAACTTACATTTGGGGAGAATTTAATGCATATTTGCCTTTCAACATCCTTTTTAGTGATCATTAACAACCCATTGTTTACTATGTGTATGTTTCTAATCGTATTAAATGGGAAATACAATGAATGTTACAAAAATATTCACTGCCGTCACACTGTATAGGAGTACAAGCAGGGTTTAAAGAAAGCACATGAATAAAAAACAGCGCTTGAGAAAAAGATGTTCCCATATGTTTTCAAGGGATGTCCTTTGTAGGATATTTAAAAGGAGTACCACATGATAAATATTCCAGCACCTTGTTGTTCAAAGAATCACTTCTTTATGGCTGTAATGATTTTAACAGCAGTTAGACAACACATGCACAGGAACTATAACCTCTAAAAGACCAAACTAAATATAACTATGAAAAAACATCCTCTCAATTTAAAGCTTTAGAACTTAAACACTTGAGTCCTTTAGATTGTGTGCAAAAGCGCCATAAAGTGACTTTAAAAGGTCTGTGTTTGTCAATGACTGACCTGTGTCTCCACCACAGGGGCGGTCTTGGGGCCGAGGGGGTTGTTGAGCGCGATGGTGTAGCTTAGCACGCGGCTTGTATTCCCACTGCTGCCGTCCTGCTGCCATTCGCCCACGGACAGTTCTGACAGAGAGAAAAGAAGAACAGTCAACAACAGGTTTAGCGAAAATTTAGAGAGCAAAGGGATACGAGAGGTTGAGAATTTGTAAATGAAAAGGAGAGACCATAAGATTTAGAGGGGTGGAAAGGAGAGTGAGTGGCTATGAGAGAGTGGGAGGGAGGGAAAAGAGAGGGTCAATCCGTGCTCCTTCGTGAAAAGGAAAAGAAGAAATGCCCCAATTAGAGCTGCACAATGTTCCCAGGAAGGCTAGGCTTCCAACTAGGGTAGCTGCTGGCCAAATCAACTTCGAGGCTTCCCTTTCTGTCCTCATTTCAACTACTACAGGAAAAATATTCTGATTCAACACTGCATTTATACAAAGATGGCTTTATGTGTCAGTATCACAGTCACAAATGCAACAATATTTCTGACAAAGCAGGAAAAGGTTCAAAGAAAAGACGGTGGTTAACACAGCGTGAACAACTTTTGTGGCAGCCTCATTAGTGGGACAATACAGCAAGCTGCAGCATGTTTCTAAGGTTTATCTGATTGTGTGTTATTGCCTTTGTTTTTATGACTGGACTCAGTGCTTTTAAAAGAACATCATCACCAACACAATGTTGTAGATCTCTAACAAGAGGACATGCAGCTTGGTGTTTTTTGTTTTGTTTTCCTGGATCCTTCTGGCAATGCTAAAAACTGAGCTCCATGGCAGAAAATCTCCCAGCATCGAAAGTGAATATTTAGTGACAGAGAATCTAGCTCCAGTGACAAAAACAAAAATGGAAAGTATTTTTTCTTTCTCTGACAGCAGCCTCAAGGGTCCAGAAAGCAGTAGAGCAACAGCTAGCTCTGTGCCTTAACTGTCACTGTCTCAACAGGAAAAACTTGCTCTCTGGGAAAATAAAAATGTCATTCAACAAGCTGATGCATGTTCTTTGGTGGCTGTGGAAACGCTTTCTGGACAATTTGCATCTTCAAAGCTAAACACAGAAGGAGACAGATATGCAGAAACACGTGTTGAAGAGAAAGAACAAACTGGCCCAACAACAATTTCACTCTTAGATGTTTGACAATGAGAGCAAGGGAACATCTTTTCTCTCAAATAGTTCCAAAAAATAGAATCAAAACAAATGAAACTAACATGTTTTCAAAAGCATACATCACATGGTCACTTACTTTTGGGAAATCAGTAAATGCCCCTCAGAAATATCAGAGATTCAAGCTTATGTCACCTGTGGCTATTTCATCAGATGGGAACTTTGATTTGAGTTGATGGTGTCAAACATTTCATCATCTGTGAACACAATTACTGCTTACATCACTCTTTTTTGATGTTCACACACCACTTCTCCTTCAAATGCCATTGATTGAAAAACCTGTGGCAGCCCCTGCACATTTTGTGTCAAATATCTCATCATTCAAAAATTAGGGATGGGTTTTAACTAGTGGTGGGACTTCATCAAAAAAATTAATCGAATTAATTGTGCCATTTGTAATTAATTAATCATAATTAATCGCATTGTGATCAAATCAATATTCGACATCAGAAGCAACACTTTTCAACTCAAACAGATTTTGGTAGAAGACTGAATCATTGAATATTCTCATAGACAAGTTTAAACAACAAAATCCTGTTTATTTTGTGCGGACGATGTTTTTCTGTGGACACTACTTTCAGGTACATTCATCAGTCGTTTTGTGGTAAATAGTGCTGTCAGGATATTAAAAAGATAATCAAATTAATTACAGGATTTGTAATTAATTGATCTAATTAATCACAATTTAATCTCATATCTGCTTAAGGTCCCCACATAAAGAATTTGAATTCTAGGGCATTACAAAATTATAGTGCATGACTAATCAAGTGAATATACAAAAAAGAGAAGATTTGTAAATCCTTTTTTTTTTTTTTCAACTGGACAATATTAATTAAAATGTTCGTGTTCATTGACATTCGATTACTGTTTACTGCGTCTATAGAAGTAAATTATATTTTTCAGCGGAGGGAGGCGGGGTCTGGTGGAGCTTGTCAATCACAATCCTGCTCGTAAACTACTGTGGGTGAGAACGGTGCGCTCTTTGGATCAGAGATCAGCATGGATATAAGGAGAAGATGTGAGATGACAGAGGCAAAGCGAGGCGCTGCAAGTCAGAAAAGTTCAGGCAGCTCACGCTCCAACTGAGGATGTGTCTCTGTAGTTCAGAGAGAAAGAGCGGCGCCATCGTGAGAAAAAACGACGGAGATCATGGAGAGGATCAAAGGATGGAGCGCCCCAGATGAACGCGATCAGAAAAGTTTGATTTTTCTGTTTTTAAGACCCAAAACAGAAAATTTTCTATCATGGTCATAGAAAACATTATTTGGGTCTTAAAAGATCGTACAAGATGCTCTGAAAGTGGCTGTCAGCCAATGAGTTAATCTTGCGTTGATCTTTATAACGCGTTAATGTGTGGTGTCATTAATTAATCTAATTAACACGTTAAAGTCACAGCCCTAGTTTTAACTTCAGGGGATAGCTTCATTCTTACAATCCACTGTGCACAAGCACTTTGACGTTTTTTTCACAACTATATTTGTGCATAGTGTTACCTACCAGTGAAGTGTCTCTGGGAGAAGAGATGCTGGATAAAGTGTGTGTCAGCAGAGAAGAGCAGGTCATGCAGCTTGTCTACACTCATGCGGACTGCAGTGTTGATGTGCAGCCGCCCACTCAGGTCAGAGCAGAACGACTCCACCTCACCTGAAGGTCGGGAAAAAAAAAGGATTTGTTAAACTTTTAGTTTTATTTGAGTTATATTAAAACACAGTATTTGGTTCAGGGTCATGAGATCTCTCCAGGATCTCAAAATAGAGACTAAAAATAAGCAGAGTCTAACCTGCTTGTGTAAATCGCACACTCTCATCTATTTGTGTAAGAGTCTCACTCACATTACTCCAGGGTCTATCACCAGACACACTCAAAGGACAAACAGACTTTAACCTTGAATAAGTAAAGGTGTACAAAGCTGTTTCTGACTAATTCAAATACAAACATCATATGTTTCTTTTGTCATCCTTCAATTAACCCAAACTTGGAGTTTACTTTCATCATAAAGCTTCTCATGATAAATACAGCTTCAGCCCTTAAATAAGAACAGTATGTATTTTAATTGTGTCTAATAATCAGTTCACCTAAACAACACTCACTCTCTTCTTGTGTGTCAGAGGAGTTGCTGGGGTCAGTGGGCAGGTCTTCATCGTTGGTGATGTCCAATGAAGAGAGGTTTCCAAGACTGGAGGTTGGTGGGGGTAGCATATGATTGGCTGACTCAGACAGGCTGTCCCCGCCCTCTTCCAGATTCTGATTTAGTGAGGGGAGGGGGGGGGGGAAGCACACCAGAGGACATTTAGTCAGAGGTCTGTAAGGAAATCACCCCATTGTCATATGACTTGAGAGGAAAAAGAGGCTTCAGCTGAGCTGACCTCATGTTGACGCGGCCTGAGCAGACATACCACTGCAGCCGTGCAATTAATCTGAAACCGACACGGGCTGAACACAGCACTCCATTTATCCTGTCTGTCTCAAGATCAAGGCTGCAGGGCAAAAGTAACAGCAGCCTTTAGAGGAGAAACTGATTGGACATAGACTCAGTGAGACCAGAAACAGTACTTCACATCCTTACTTGGATGCACCTAGCATTTCTGGTCTTTTTTTCTATTTGGCTAATATTTAATGTTTTTCATTCTGATTTTATCAGAGGTTTAAAGAGTTGATCTGATGTGTAATGTTTGTTTTTAGGCTTTTCACAACATCAAATCTACAAATGTTGTTTCATTAGTTTTAACAGCAGTTTATGGATAATAAGAAAAGAGTAGGACAGAAAAATATAAAAGCAGTCCATCAATTTGAAATATATTCTAGCATATTATTATATTAGAGATTTAACTTGCAAACTCATACTAGGAAATTACATTTCTGCCTCTAAGACCCATGAAACTTCATTTTTAAAAAACTTTAACCTATTAGCGATATCACCAAAGCACACTCATTTCAATGAAAACAAGATGGCAGGAACTTTTACAGCAGCTCCTCAAGTAGAATAGAGCAAGGTAAAAAAAATATAACCAAATTTTCAGAGTGAAGCTTGTGTATAGACTAATAACTAACTAATAACTTAATAATAAAACTATTAACCAATCACTTCCCATACAAAGACCAAGTTTATTTAGTTTATACTGTCAGGTTTTACTTTTCCCAGATAGAAAGGAGAAATTTAAAATGCGTACTAGACAAAGGCTTGGGTCTCAGAAGTGTAGGGATATGTTTGCTAGTTTGAAAATGATAAAATAACAGATTTTGATCACAAAGTAGAGAGACCACATACAAGAAAACAAAAACAAATGATCGATTAACTGATTGATCAGTGTGCAAATGTAACTCTGGACTAAAAATTGTTTTATCTTTGCAAATAAAACTTCCACATCTTGAAGATAATTAAATAATTTTTATCTAAAGCCATACAAAGAAGATAGCTACTTGCTGCCATGAGTCACAAAGCTCCCCTGAATCAAAATGCATTTAATCTGTACATGACACTGAGTGGATGACACACACACAGCTGAGACAATGCACACATGCTGTGTTTGTCAGAAGTTGTCTGTTTGCTTGTTCGCTTATTTGTTCCTCTCCAGGTGGCCAAGTGGTTTTATCACAGAAAGACAAGCTTTAGATCTAAGAGAGACACAGAATTAAAAAAAAAAAGTCTTGAACACTGATCTGAGCTTTGTTTCAGTTTAATGACAAGGTTTTAATTTAGAGATGGGAGCCATTAGAGTCCACAGAGCAGTGTGTGGATTCTGATCTGTCATGGAGCTAATGCTAACTAGCCAGCTGTCTGAATTAATGGGACAGCTGGGTTGATATTGCAGGAGCAGATAATTTAGTGACCAGACTTTTCTGCTCGTGACCAAAGTGACAACTAAATCCTACAAAGACCTGATGGACAGTCCAGATTGAGTGGTTATCCTGGGAAAATGGTTTATGATTAAAGCTTTTAGGTGCTGCAGGTACATTTTAACTACAGCTCAAATACCCGTCAAATAAAGTGATCAAAAAATGACCTCCAGGGCTATAAAGAAAAAAAAGACTTTCTGTTTCAGTGTAATATGTGGATGTTCAGAGGAGAACTCACAAAGGACGCAGCAGCAGAGGCCGGGGCGGAGGCAGAAGCAGTGGCAGAGATGTTTGTTGGAGTGGTCGATGGCAGAGAGCTTTGGGAGCTGGGCGGGCTGGGTTCAAGAGGCTCAGAGCTGAGTCTGCGTCCAGATGACGAAGGCACCTCGATGGGCAGACAGGAGGCTGAGGAGGGAGGAGAGGAGCCCCCGAGGCTGGTAGCTGAGGGAGAGCTGGCTGGAGCACAGGGTACCAAAGCAGGGGGAGAGCTGCCGGTTGAAGGAACCGACACTGAGCTCAGGTCTAACAGATCAGTGACCGACACAGACTCGTCTCCTGGCCTGGAGAGTGGAGAAAGAGAGAATGAGTGAGGCTAAGACACATACAGAGGACGTCTCACTGGGAGGAAAAGACACAGGGGGAGGGTTTGTTGAAAAACATCACGACAGCTGTAGAAAATTTCAGAATGAATTGAACATAGGATGACTTTAAAGACCCATGTTCATAAAACTTAAACAAATTACTTAGAGCATGGTTTGCAAAAGATCTGCTTGTTCTTAACCCCTCTAGCAATGTGTGTATCTGTTGGTCCAATGATGCCTGCGCTGACGGGTTATTTCTTCTGCCTGTTTTGTATAGCAAGTGGCAAAAATAGACCAAAGAAAAACTCAAGTTGATCTTTTTTTATATTTAGACTTCATGAAAAGTAACCATAACTTATTCCTACTCACATAAACTACCCTCTCCAGAAGCCTGTTTAGCATGTCAACATTCCTGCACCCATACATCCACAATGCAAGACTGTAAAATGTCACGTCAGCATGTTTGTACACTCACAGTAGGCCGTTCATGTGTTCGGCAGTAGGGGAGACATAGTCATCGTCTTCACTCGTGAGGCCCAGCTCAGTGCCGTAACACTGGTGTACAATGTGCCAGAGCTCTTTGGGGGACAGAGACTGCGAAGGAAACAAAACGTGCTTCATCAGTAGTTTACAAGGATCAATACATCCAAACAATGCCATTTGTTGTCACTAGGCCTGTCACGATAATCAATAAATTGTTTAACCGACCGATAAATAAAAACGTCCTCTGTGAGTTTGCCAGCCTCGATAAACTGACTCGTGCATGCATATTTGTTTTCCTTCTCTCTTTTGACCAAAGAGGCTGAATGAGAAGATGGCCCACTATGTCTATCTTTCCTAACATCGGGGTGCATAGGTTCTATAGCGGATTTAGCGGATTTATAGTGGAGTGAGCATCTGTCAAAAATGTGATCTTTGGCATCTTTTGCAACACTACGCTGCTCGCGCGTACACACGGAGAGAGCTGAAGCGAGCGTCCTGAGGGGTAATATGAGTGATGGCACGAAAGATACGGTTCTTAAGCCGCCTGCCACAGTCCCAGTGTGGGAATATTTTGTTTTTTATCAGAATGAACAAAGTGTGAGCTCATGAACACCAACAAGCTGATATGTCACATTTGTTTGAAAATAGTGGCGACGAAGAAGAAGAAGGGGAGGTGCAGCGGAGCCTTGTTCTTTGACAATACGCTCTTACTGAGACTTTTGGTCTGCAAAGTAAATAGAAATAAAAGCGCCAAATGGTGGGCGCTCAAAGACAGCTACATTGCCAAAGAAATGCAGCCCTTCAATACGGTTGAAAGCCAGAAATGTTAAAAATGTTTGACAGACAGAACGGATTGACTGGGAAAAAGTACATGTTACAAACAATACAGGAACTGTATAAACTCCCTTTTATTTAGGTGTTGTGTTTTTTTTGGAGTTTCGTTTTTTTCTTCAGAGACAGGGTCTATGTTTTATTGTTTTTGATCAGTATTAATTATTTTCATTGACATGTATTTTTTTCTAAAAGAGAGTCCATTTCATTTTCACTGTATTTTTTTCTCTTTCTTGTTTGTTAAATTTATTATATTTTTTGTTAAATCTATATTATTTAAAAGATCCTGACCTTTTAATAACAGTTAAATACTCTTAAGAAATTAAAGTTTCTTGCTTTTGATATGGTGTACTCACTTTATTATCCCATTTATCATAATTACATCAATGAAAAAATTGAAAAAAAATCAACATAATATTGACAATAATATCGTTTATCGGCAATAATATTTTGGAAAATTATCGTCTAGCAAAATTTGTTATCATGACAGGCCTAGTTGTCACATAGCTGCTCTTTAAGCCTCCTCGGGGAAAGTTGGTGCGCAGTAAATGTCTGTTTTGACTGATTGAATCCTGATAAAGAACAAAAAATAATGAGGTTGCACCGAAGTAATCAATGTTTTTTATTTTCTGAGGTGTGACCAGCGTCATTACTTGGCTCATTACACTGCCCAGGATAGTGCACATTCATCTGATTCAAGTGTTGTTAGGTCTTAGTTCAACAGTAAACACACCAACACCTCACTCAGCAGTTTAAACCCTGGTAGAGGAAACTATGAGCTCACAAAATACAGGTCTGAAGCCGTCAAAAAGGGAACAACATGATAGTAATTTGTAAAAAGTCAAGATTTGTCGGGTCTGTCCTCCTTCACTAAACATGGTCCATCCCACTCTCTGTTTCTACAAGCTAACTTGGTACGCTTTTGTGCCCCCACATCTGAGCTGTCTGATAAATGTCTACATTTAAACCATGCAAATAGCAGTGATTTTAGTCGTTCTCCAAAGCCTGTGTTTGTGGCCATCTCCTGCTTCCTGCTTCCTGACACCATGTGCTCTACTCTAAGATAACAACTAGCCGTGTCACACAAGAACAAACTGCCAGGAGGGCGGGCGAGTGGGCCGTACCTTATCCAACAGCGCATTCTGCCACAGACGGAAAATCATCATGAAGCTCCGATCCCTTGCTCCGAAAGATGTGAAGAAGTGCTGAGAGGGAGAACATCAAGAAGGAAAGAAGGAAGGAAGGAAGGAAGAAATGTGATTTGATGGATGGTCTCTGTCAGTTGGGATGTTTGCTTTGTCACAGTCAGAGAAGATAAAGTAGAGTCAGCTCATTTCATGCTGCTCTACTGGAAAAACATGGACAATTTGAAGTGAACTGCAAACATTTTACATGCTTAAGGATCTGCCTTTAAGTGTAACAGACGAAGAATGTGTCAGTAGAGCACAGAAAATACACTCCTGCTAAAGCAAATGAAAAGAATGAGTCTGTTTAGTTAAAGTCTGACCTTCTCATTGTCAGTGCTGATCTGGATGGCGTTTGGTATAAGCTTGGCGGTCTTCTCCTTGGTCATTGAGGTCACGTCTTTCAGCAGGATAGTGATCTGAATTGAGAAGGGGAAAGACTTACTGTGTGTCTCCTGTAGTGTGTTCATCTACGTGCAGCACTCTTATCTCCCCAAGGGCCTGAGCATATCTATATTGATCTGCAAACATGGCATTAAAACGACTCCTTATCAGAACCCAGGTGTGACATTAACCAGGTTACAGTGTTTGACCATCTGCGTGCTAATGTCCACAAAGCGTGTGCACGACTTACAGTGGTTTCCCAGCGGAAGATGTTACTGTAGAAACAAAGCCAGTTCTCTGAAAGATACAGGCGGCCCTGAAGCAGGATGTCCTTCTGCAGAGCACAAGAGTAATCTGAGGAAACAAATGGGAAAAGAAGAGTGTTTGATTAACTCCCACTAAGAGTTAACCTTTTCCTCTCTGTGCCACAGTGACAGTTAGTCAGTATTTCCATTTTCTGCAACACAACCAGATATGCTATCTGCTAAGTGGTGGTGAGAAATAAGCTTTGTCATGATACTGAGGGAATAGATAAACTGTGAGAAGGAAACTTGACAACTTAATGCATGAAAGGTGTTGTATTCTTCTACAAAGCTGTTTGGAAAAACAGCCTCTAGAGATCAACAGAAAGGACTTAAGTATGTGAAGTAAGGACATGTTTGGTGTTTTGGTACACGCTGTGGCGTCACCTGAGGGCAAAACAACAAAAGCATACCCAGGCATGTTTGCATTAGTCCTTAAAGCTGTGGTCCAACAAGTTTGCTAGATGCTGTATTGACTTATTGCTCATAGCGGTTATCTATTAATGATGGAATAATGCTTTACAGCTGGGTATGTCTGTTTACAATTTATGCCCACAGCAAAGCAAATACAAGTAAGCTGAATGACTGAAAAAAAATAATGACACCAACAGGAAAAGGTGTCAGCTGAAGCTTAAGTTTAAAGTAAAACCTTTTGATATGACATGACATGTACTGTAAGGTAACCCTTTCACATCCTGATACAACCAGCCACTTTGGCTATCTTGTATTTGTAATGTTTTCATGTTAAATCAGAGTTTGCCTATGTGTTCTGTCTCGTCCTGTTGCCCTGCCTTTAAATAACAAAATCTTCTTTATATTATTTTTTATTGCTGAAGTTTGAGTCATGTTTCGAATGTGACTCCTTTGAAAACCAGACGCTACATCTCAAAGGGTTTATCCTAATGGCACTAAAATGTACAGCGAACAATAACATTAGATAAATAATCAACAATTTATTATGTCCCACATAATTTCAAACAATTTCTTTAAAAAAAAATCTAAAAAATGTAAAGATTCAAAAGTAGGAAGCAAACAAGACACAAGCAAAAGTTTTCTTTTTTTCCCCTATGTAATATGTTCATCACCTTCTTTTTAGACGTCTTCTTAAATATTTTGTGTGGCTTCTGGATTTTGCATATAAAACGAATACTTGCTCTTTGAGGTTCACCGGAGATTAAGCAAATCATGAACTATTAAAAGCCACAACTGACCTGAGCTTGAATTATAAGGGAGGTGTCTCTCGACTGCAGCTGCACTTTTGACTGCGAGCTGCCTGAAGAGGGGATTAATTTTCCACTTCTATCATAAGTTTTAATGCAACTTTAAAGGAACAATGCCTCTGTTATTAAATAAAGCTGCTTATCAATGTCAAATAAATGAATATAAATTGTTTAGACTTCCTTTATCAGACCACATTCAATTTAATCAGATAGCCACACACACAGAGTTGCAGCATTAGCTTCCTCACAAGATGGTAGACAAAGTGTCTCACATATTGGGGCCTTACTTGTCTACACCTTGCCAACCTTGGATCTTATTGTTTTGTCGAGCAGTAGGAACATAAACAGTACATATTTTTTAGATTCTACATAGTGCTGTTTCTTCCATTTAAAAGGGCATCACAGAGTTCCTCATGAGCACATCAGTGACACTTAACTCACCCACTATAAGTCGCTCTGTGTCAGGAAGTTTCTTAAAGAGTTTGCGAAAATCCTCATTCCGCTGTTTGTATGTTGGACTGAGAACCTGAGGGTGAAAACAGGAAAGAAAAAACAAAATATGGTATTTGTTTTAAGAACAGCTGATATTTAGTTAAGCAAGTAAGAAAAACATAGTGTTTATCAAAGGATGGTCAGCGTTTTACAACGTTTCCACCAGAGGCTGAAAGCAAACATAGATGTCCAAAATATCCTGGAGTAAAATGTTTAGGGAGGGGGGTGTTGATGTGTACTTACATTGTACCAGCTCTGCATTTTCTGTAAAAACAAAAACAAAAACAAGAAAAACAGGCATATTAATTGATGAAAAGCAATCAAATTTTCTGTTAGAGTAAAATGTTACAGCATGAACTGACTGTGAAACAGCTGTGGAAGATATTTTGGTGTATGTGTTATACAGGTAGTATGTTCCACATTTGTCTGCTTGTGGTCTGCTTCCTACAATAAACCTGTTTTGTTTCACATCAGCACTTCTCCATTTAGAAAACACAGGCGGCACCAATCAGCTGAGATGAACATTCAACATGAAAACCAAGCTGTTTTTCTCACAACAATGAGCCTGAAATTATAAGATGTGAAAGCTGAAACTGCAGCCTCAGGGACACAGAAATAGGGACGCTGTCTAGCTGAACAAACATGATGATGATGATGATGAAACTGACTGCATTGTTACAGCTCAAAGGGTGAGGATGGAAACTCACGAGAGCGCTCTGATGCAGGTGCAAATTTTCTGGGAGGGAAGTTAAATACCACTGTACCCACCCTGATACATATTTTTGGCATGTGAACTAGTTTCTGAAGTCCCACTGAAAATGTAGTTCAGATTAAGTGGAAGACGGTGGCACTCATGCCAGCTTTGATGTTTGCACTCAAACACTTTTGTTTGTTTTGTTTTCAGCTCTGAGACCAAATCTCCCATGAGAACACTCAATGTAGATGCTCATTGAAACCGTTGAAGAAAAAGAAAGAAAGTTTCCTTGTAAGTGTTCACCTACTCCAGCTAACAGATCTAATTGTGCTTGCAACGTGAGATTTTTTATTAGGACACACCAGTAGAATAAACAGCTTTGGTATCACAAAAACAGGAAGTTTAAAAAGTGGTCATATTGTTTATTTTACTGTAACACCTGCCTTTAACTTCACCTCTGGATTCAAAAGTAGCTACGAAACTCTTAGCAGCTTTTAAGTTTAGCTCCCAGCAGTCATCCTCATCATATCACCTTAATCAGGAATAATCTTTCTTACCTTGGCATTGCGGCTGAAGTGGCGAGAAGCAAGTGGGTAGGCAGAGGTGAGGGAAGAAGCAGATGGTATGGAGGGCAAGGGGCTATCTGATCCTCCTCCTCCTCCTCCACCTCCTCCTCCTCCTCCGCCACCACTGCTCTTCTCTCCTCCTCCCTCGCTCTCACTGGCCCTGCCACCCCCAAGGACCCTGCGCCGCAAGGAGGGGGAGCTGCCGGGGGTGCTGCGTGGAGAGTTGCTGGCCGTACTGGATATAAAAAAAGAAAAAAAAGATTTAGCCCAGGGGAAAACAGAGGAAGCCTTTTTTTATATTTCATCTGAATTTCGCCCTGTAAGCCTTTAATGTCATGCTATGAAGAAATGCTACAGGCGTTTCCTATCTGATGATAGCATGCCATCTCAGACTGCTGACTGAAGACCAAAGAAAGGCCATGTGAGGCCAGCATTATCAGCTGAACCTACTTCAACTTATACAGCAGCCAGACAGTGAGGGTATTTTAAGCTGTTCGGTAATGGGTCTTAAAGGTGGGGAGTGCAATTCTAATCCAATACACTTTGTTAAATTCAGGGAACCTCTCCTCATGGTGTGATAGATAACCTGCAGGGAGCTACATGACAGCGAGCTCATTCTCTGGTTTTCAGAGATATGCTGTTGTTGTGATATAAGCTTCAGTAACAGGTCTCTGATGAGCCATCACTTTCTGTGATGCTGTTTGACAAATTCGTAAAGCTCATTTGTACAAGACTTCTGGTTAGGGGTGCACCGATACTGATCTTGGTATCAGTTATTGATGTATTGGTGCCCCTTAAAACTGGATAGGTAGGGGCCGATCCATGGTGCAGGCAAACAGCTCTATGCCTTTTTCTTTTTTTTTTTTTACCAGCGCTCTTGGCTACCTGATTTGAAATGTTACTTCTGATGCACTTCCTTTTTTTATTTTTGTTGCATTGCCAGTCTACAGGGTATAAAGGTTTACAATTGAATAGTAGTTTCTGTATTGGATCAGTATCTGATGATACCCAAATCCCGGGTATACTTGCGGTGGGTTTTAAAGCCTCATCTCATCTACAATTTGCATTCAGAGGCATAGACCCTGCATTAAAGTGATATTCCGGGATGGAACAAGTTGTGTCCTATCACAGGTTTAGGGCAGAAATTACCCCTACAGCAGTATTTTTGTGCAGCAGAAGCCCAGGGCGCTTGCACCAAACACCCCCTCCCTGCTCCTCTGCCGGTTTCCTCTGCACTCAGATGGGGCCATATTTTATTTTTTAAATAAACGGACTCCCACCGAAAAAATCTGATATCGGTCTGCATTCACACTTTATTTAGAGAATTTTCAGCGTGTTACTTTCACACAAAAACTCAGCTAAATAAAGCTCTAGTTCTCATCGTGTCTCTTCATCCTGGCAGACTACCTGCGTTTGTTTATATCTGGCAGGACGAAGAGACACGATGAGAACTAGAGCCTTATTTAGCTGTGTTTTTGTGTGAAAGTAACGCGCTGTAAATTCTCTAAATAAAGCATGAATGCAGACCGATATTAGATTTTTTCGGTGGGAGTCCGTTTATTTTTGTTTTTGGTCAAGTAAAAATTGGCCCCGTCTGAATGCAGAGGAAACCAGCAGAGGAGCAGGGAGGGGGTGTTTGGTGCGTGCGCCCTGGGCTTCTGCTGCACAAAATCACTGCTGCAGGGGTAATTTCTGCCCTAAACCTTGTAATAGGACCCAACTTGTTCCATCCCGGAGTATCACTTTAAGAGTTCCCAATCTACTTAATCAGAAGACAACTGAGTCTGTGCTTTCACCAAACACTCTTTTTGAGAACTTGAATAAAGGCAGAGTCATGAACATATTTGGAAAGCAGCACTGCAAACTCACAGAGGATAAAAGATGCAGTTTTCATCCCCCTAAACAACAGTTCAATAAGGAATCAAATGATGTTCTTTATAACAGAGATGCCTTAATTAACTTTAAAGTCAAATCTTCTTAAATATGGAGTACATGTCAAGTAAAATACACTTTACAGAAGATATTTCCAACAGCCCTGCCTTTACTGTCCACACTGTCATCATCCTACTGTTGCCAAAACATCTACATCTAGTCTTCAGCCTACTGATCCATGGACATGTCTGTATTGTAATGCTTCCATAGTAACACTTCATGTTCATTTCAGTCAAAACATACTGCACCACCATCATATAACCAAGAAAGTAACCTGTCTTTGAATAAAAAACTCAGATTTAAATTTCTGTCCACTTCAAAGAATCAGACGTGGTGCCAAAGTGCTGTGTTAGCTTGGCTTGATGAAAGCTCTGCTTGCTCACTTGACAGTGTGTTGCAGCAGCTCCCTGTAAGCTATAGCTGCTTATTTAATTAGCGAAGGCAGACTTCATCGGCACGATATAAAGAACCTTCAACACATGTCAAACCACTTCTTTCTCAAACAATCTCCATGTCAACTTTTGCATGATGTCAACATTTTCTATCAGTGTTAGCTGCCAACTCATCAGCTCCTCCATGATAATTTGATCTGTGGTACACCACTTCCCCTCCTTGTTTTGGTGAATCCCATAACAATTTTCCAATCGCCGTGTCACTCTATGCATCTATCTCTTTCTTTAGTCTCTTTTTTTATTTTTTTTTGTTTAATTTACTCATCTAAAATTGCCGCCTTTGAAAACAATCCTATCAGCCTCTCTCTGCAATGCCACATTTCAGCTTCAGTGTTTGAAAAGGGACACTAAAAATGTCAAGCAATGACATAAAGATATGTGTTACACTGATTAGATTCACCAATTAGTGATGTCACACAGCACATTTCATATACAGTGTATATGCTAAAATCCTGAGGTTGATTTCAATACCTATTTAAGACTTTATCAAAAAGCTTTAAAAAAGTTTAAAGACTTTATCGCAACTTTCAGTTGTTGTTCGCATCCACTTTTTAACAGTTGTATTTTCCTTTTTTACAGGAATGATGTAAGCTAAGGAGGAATAAAGCTTGAAGGAACAAATGAAATTATTTAATCATTTTTACAATTTAGGACATGTGCCAGAGATTGTGTGGTTTGCCTTGATGTTGTATTTAATTTCTCTTTATGAAACTAGAAATAACGTTAAATCGTAGCTGGTGTTTATACCGCTCACAATCCTTATTGTTGTATTTTATTGTAACTAGAGTCTTTATGTATTTTTTTTATTTTATTCTTTTTTCTTTTTGTATTTTTCTACTGACTCCATCGATTTCTGCTGTTAACACAACAATTTTCCAGTTTGGGATCAATAAAGTAACTCTATTCTTTTTTATTCTCTTCTATTTTAGAACTTTATTTGCTGAATGTTTCACGTCCCAATCAGGGGACAGTTGCAAGGAGGAAAATAAAATTCATGGATATTTTTGGGGTCAAAGCTTAAATACCTATGAAACTTAATACCTCATAAAACCACAATTAAGACTTTTTAATACTTTTTAAGGCTCTTAATTTTCCCAAAATTGATTTTTCAACTTTTAATACTTTTTAAGACCCAGCGGACACCCTGATATAGTTTAGCCGTCTTGTAGTAGTATTTGCAAAGAACCACCAAAACAGTGACCAGTGCTCATCTACCAACCACAACCTCACCAAGCAGAACAAAAGTAGCTCTTTACTTTGGGCTCTCAAGTTTAAACAGACAACTACAGTATAACTGCTGCAAACAGTTTCAAGTTGTGCTTTATCAGTCCAGCTCCAGTGACATTACTACAATTTACTTATTAATACAAAATTAATACATGAAATCTTTTTATCTATTTTTAGACAAAATTACATATTTTGCTTCTCACTGTTTAACTTTGCCGGCCAGGGTAGTGTCCACAATAGGACTTTGTTATGGATGGTAGAGTTATCCACGGATACTAAAAAATATAATTTTGAAATAACCAATTTTGGTAGGGATGCACGATATTGGATTTTTGCTGATATCCGATATGCCGATATATCAAAACCCCTTTTGGCCGATACCGATAATCACAAGTTTGTTTGTTTTTTTCACTGTAAAGAAAGCTAAGTCTATCCTGTACTGGCATTTATATGTTACTCTTATTGTGACGGTCTTATTTGTTTAAGAAACACACATAAAACAAGACAAAAAACATTTGATTTTACCATAAATAAGAAATGTATTATTTTTTCAAACTCAAGACATTCAGCATTGACATGAACTTTTAATGTAGAATGTATTTTTAAACATAACCAAGTTGCATTTGATTATTTTAGAGCTACTGTAACAACCTGGTGACAGACACCGAGCTCTGCAGTGCAAATAAATGAAGTGCTACATTTTATTTAAGGAGGATATTTTTCAGATGGAAAATAATAATAATCCTAACTGAATAGCACCTTATCGGCTGTGCCTATCAGCAGAAATTTTTATATCTGCCGATACCGATAAACGTGTTTTTAAGCTTTTATCAGCCGATAACGATATTGTGCTGATAATATCGTGCATCCCTAAATTTTGGTGATGATAATCTCTTTTTAAATTTTTAGTTATGGACAGGAAAATATATAAACGTGAGACTATTTTCGTATCACTTGAAAAGTCCTCACTGGACCTTCAAGCTATCTGTCCGTAAAGGTGCATTAGTAGAGCCGGTGTTGAAGCAGGCTTGCTGAAGTACTGAGGGATGAAAATCTGTGTCAGCATGTGTTCACAAACCGAGGCTAAATCCGTCAGCAGCACAGATGTAAATAGCCAACCGGCAGCTTTGAAGCTGTTGAACACACAACCCAGAATCCATCCTCCTTGTGCAGTTTTAATATTAACCCTGATTGCGTCCTTTCTCCCGTGAAACGAAGCAAGACGAGCGGCTAACGGACAGCTAGCATAACGGCTAACCACAACAATTCATCCAGCAATCTCGTTACCGTCAAGGATAAACACAGACGGAGGTCAAGTCAAACATGAGATGTCAGGAGATATTATACATCCAGTTTAAGCGATAATACACCAGATTGTGTGAGGATGGAAGCAGCTGTGGTCAGTGAAACGGGATGTGGAAAGGGACAGAGGGGAGGGGGTTTCAGACAGACAGACAGTACGAACACAATCACACAGCTAGCCGTCAGAGCTAATTCCAGACTGTGGCTGCACACCTGCACCTTTGCATTAACTCTCACACTCATGCTATCAGCTGGATGTACAAGCTGTGACTCATGTGACCACACCAAGAGCTCCATGCACCGTGCATCAGGACCAAAAAGCACATCATTACGCTACTCATCTCACCGGAGGAAACTGACACCTTGTCACTTACTCGAACATGTCATGAGGCGTTTAAGATCCAGCTGATATCCAGAAAATTACAAATACGTCCCCTGTTGAATTAATGTGGCACCGGTGTGCCTGAGTGTGTATGTGTGTGAAGCTGAAGCAAGCAAGCAGGGAGCGTCAGGGGTGTATATGTCCGCTGTTTTCTTCGCTCAGCCTCAGGATATTGATGCGCCCATCGTCCACCGTCCCGCGGTCGGGATGTTAGTTTCCCACCGCACCTCACAGCCAGGTAACGGACGGACCGCTGCTCCCTGTGCCGCTCGCAGGACCCGTTAACGGGCTGCAGTCTCTGCGTCCATCCGTAATCCCCTTTGCAACCAGGCAGAGGGTGGAGGGCGGTGGAGGAAGGAGGAGGAGGAGGGAGGAGGAGGCGGCTCCATGTGTTGTGAGGCCTTATTTTTTACAGTGAGGGGGTGCTGAGGCAATGATAAGACAGATAAGGAGTCTAAACTGAAGTGTTTAATGTGAATACAGAGGGAGAGCACCTTAAAAACAGCAGGGCACAAGAACATGTACCTTACTGTCAAATATTTGTGATTACTACATTTTCCCACGTTATAAACTAATTGTTCAAGTTTACTGTATGTCAAGTGACTGAACCAATTCCCCAAAACAGTTTCAGTATGATTATTTAAGGGATGAGTGTTTATTTACAGACAACAAGCACTGTTTTAAATGATGGATTAATCAATAGTTAAACAACCAGTGTGTTTGGACTTTAACAATTTTGTCACTCTAAAGCAAAATAATGAAAAATTGGTGTTTCTATTTCTGAAATCTTATTTTTGCTGCGTTTTTTTTTGTGTCTTTTCTAGCATTAAGATACACATAATTAGACCTTGGATGACTTTTTAAAATAAGTAGACGATAAATCCATTTAATAATAAGATTATCCATATAAAATAAAAAAGAAAACTGCACAGAAACACGTCTTTGAAACTGATGATACAGCAATCATATCTGCTGTACTTCATGCCAAGAATCCTTTACATCTTCCTGATCAACAATCATTTTAACAACATGAATTTTGTAAATATGTTTTGTATAATTTGGTTTTAGTCTAGCATATGTTGCTATTCCTGTTTTGTCTTTTTAAAATCTATATTCTCTCTCCATCTTAAACTGTAATTAACTTGTTTGATTATCTTTGTTAGCATATAGCACCATATATTTAAAAAAGAAAGCCCCAGGCATTGCCTATAGTGGCTCCACCTGGCCCAAGTCCAGAGTGTACACAATCCCTTAACGCTCAATCTCTCTGCCCATCCCTGTGGATTAGAGTCCACATCATAATCCACACTGGGCTGAGCCAGGCCCGCATCTCTGCCATTCTGTCTCCCTCTGTGTAATCTGCTTTTCTAAGGTTCACCAACGGCACATAACAGTATCAGAGACTCATTGGCCGTGTGGTTAGGCATCGAGAAAGCTGCAAAGAAAGAAACTGGGTGTAGCTAAAAAAGAAAAGCTGAAATGAGCAGGAAGTGAGTAAACAACATGTAAATGTGCTGCTCTGATGTCTTTTCCTTCCTGCTTACAAAACACCGCCGAGCATGAAACGCAAGAACGATTTTAAAGGCACAGATCGATGTCTATGTGAAGATTGGGAGATAACAAAACATACTTTAAAGGTCTAAACTTAAAAAAATAAAATAAAATAACTGGTGACTGTGAAAGAAATTCACCAAAACTGAGTCTAAAGACAACTGTTCTAAACCAGAGAAGCCAAAATAGCTGCACTTTGAGACAGAGAAAAACAGAGGTGACAGTTACATTCAATCCCCGTAAGTAAGCAGGTCACTGTGTGTTGAATCCTATCCCTCTCAATGTTAGTTGTATGGCAAAGTGTGGGTGTCAAAACTTTACAGGGTGGGATCTTAAAATTGAAACGCATGATCAGTACGCAAATTTCCTGCTGACTGGTTAGCGATACACTGATAAGTCTTCATATTAAAAAGATTCTAAGTTGAAACACTTTAAAACAAAGTATCCCATAGAGGATTTGTCACCGTACTGGATTTCAGACTCCCTGCCCTCCAGACTGACACTTTAAATAGGGGCTGACCTGTCTGACTATTTCTGGAGCTTAACATATGATGCTTTTTTAATGATAATTTAACAGAGTTCAGGTCAAAAGACAAGGTCTCTTTGAGAGCAGGAAAGAGCTTATTAGCTGAGAAGAAAATACTGGCTGTGCAAATCAAGTGAAGGCAGCTTAATAATGTGTTTTCACCCTGACATTTAGCAGCTGTAGTGTAAAGTGAAATCAGATAATGAGCATCTAAAAACTGTTAAAAATTCATCCAATGCAGTTCCAGCATGACTGTCTTTAGATATTGATGTTTCCAGTTAGGAATAATAATTGCTGTATGAACAGTAACACAAACATGCTAGTAGTTAGCTTGGAGATCCTTTACACTAAGACCTTCAATTTTCTGTAGCTGGCCTTGTCCAATTCGTAGATATGTCATTTATCGCTGTAGGTCCACATCTATTTGTCAAATAACAAGAGAAGCAAACAAATATTGGGAATCAACCTCCTAAAGTGTAAACTTACAGAATCACAACCAAGGTTGTAATACTTAACTAAAACTAAACTAAAAATGAAAACTAAAATTAAAATACCTTGCAGTTAACTCAAACTAATAAAAACTAGAAAAGAAAACAAAAACGATAAGTAAACTAAAACTGTATCTTGTGTTCACAAAACTAACTGAAACTAACTAAAATGATAGACAAAACTCCCTTAGTTATAGTTTTTGACAATATTAATAGCCTTTAGGATTTAAATTAATCCGACACATTTTCCCAACCAATTTTAGACAGTTTTCAGCAGTTGTCAGTGCCGCACAGCACCATCATAGCGGCGTATAGGGACAAGCTTGTTTACTGCACTGACTGGCTGTGCGCTGTGCTGCAACAAAACGTAGTGGAGCAATGAATTAGAGCATCTGTTATAGTTTAATTGTTTCAGAGTCCAAGTTTTTATAGTATTTGAGTCTGCCTTTATTGTTACAGTCCAAGTTTTTATTAATCGAAGCTCAAATCATATTGGGTTTTTTTTTACAATTTATGTTAAAATTATTTTTATATAATTTATGTCAACATTATTTTATATAATTGATGCTTATATTTTTTATACTAAGTTTATATTATTTTCATGTGTTTAAGGCAGCAGCCAACATTTTGGTATCAGCATTGACTGAGCAGTGAGCACTATGTTGGACTAGAATATAAACAGTATGACAAAATATTTACTCTGACCTTTTTGAATCCTGCACCTGGTTAATAAGGTATGAAAAAACTAAAACTTAACTAAAATTAAAACTAAAACTAAGCCTTGTTGCAAAAATCAAAACTAAATAACTAGAATGCCTGCTCTAAAACTAATTAAAACTAAACTGTAATGGAAAATAAAATGTCAAAACTAACTAAAACTAAACTATAATGGCAATCCAAAACTATTTTAACCTTGATCACAACACATATCCATCAATTCTAGCCAGCCCTCTAAAGCTCACCCTTCTCATTCTTGTCATTCATCTCTCAAGTGGTGAGTGACCTCTAAACACACTTTCACAGGTAATTTGCTGCACAAAAGTCTGAGGAAAATTCCTTTGGCTTGAAGCATGGAAAGGATAGCCTGCAGCAAACAGGCCTTTTTCAAATGTGAACATGTTTCAGAACAACAAGCGACTGAATAACAAAAAACTACATTTTGAACCAGTGTGATAAACAAAAGTCTGAGCCATCAAGCACTGGAGTTACATCCAAATAATTCTAACAGTTGCCTCCAACTAAAAACAGTCAAGAGTACATTTTTAAACAACTAATGATAAGATTCAAAACAGACCTGTGATGCATCTGTAGTGTTTTTTCGCACTAACACTAGCACTAACCTACAAAAACCACTGATAAACAAGAAAAAGTAAACACCTGACATGGGGCTATAGGGGTGGTGTCTAAACTTGCCTTTGGGACATGTGCTACAAACTTCTCCAAGCTTTTCACAAATGCAAACTGACTATGTCTCGTCGTGCAAATGCATTTGTATATCTGTTGTTTATATTGAGGCTTATCTGGATCATGGTTTGCATAACTCTAGGCATGTGTTTGCTGAAGCCTTACCTAAATAAATCTGTAAAGATTCTTGAAGTCTGTGTCTTCTGCTTGCTAAGGCTGCATTGAGCCATTTTTTTCTACTTAAAGGTCTATACAATAACATAATGTTGTTATTTTATGGGAATACTACCTCAGTTCTTGGTAAAATTGGCTACAATTTAGCCAAACAATACGAGTAGGTTAATAAAATGATGTGTAAATAAATGAGACAAGGGCACAGCTGTTCATATGGAGCACAGGCAAAATCACCCTCTGCCTGCCCTCTGTAGCCCACTGCAGTGCTGCCCAGACCCTCCTCTGATTGGACCTGAGTGACATCATCAGACTAATACTCATCTCCCATTGGCTGAGAATGATGTCATGCTTCAGGGGAAGGATAAATGGTGCATGAGCCCCGCCTCTAGCTCCTTGTGACTGACCCAGCTCTTGTTTTCCCTTGCTGTCACAGCATCGGTCTCACTTTGTTTACAGTTTATATAACCTTGCTGCTTTGTTTATTTACAAGGTAGTATCCTTCCTCAAAGCTAAAACTTAATTGTTTAACTATAAATTAAGTCATGTCTATCTCCATTTTTTGTTTTGAGAATAGGGGAGCAATGACATTTTGTCCCATTATACAATCCCACTGACCTGTTTTTACACCTGACATCATCGCGTACCATTAATCAACTTAATCAGGATTTTAACCATGTTATCTGTCCTTGCTAGTTTTAGCCATTAGCTAATTATCTCCAGCCCGTTTAAAAATAGCTGACCTCATGCACTACTTTGAGGAGGCTTAAATCTGTCAGATGTAAGGCCTTTGTACTCCCCACCAGCATGCGCGCCTTTGTCAGGCACTGCACGGAAAAATCTGCTCTCAGAAGGCCTGAATGTAAATTAACTGACACTTTATGAAGCTCTAAGCACAGAACACCCATGAGACAGGCAGCACTGCTGATGTGGACGCTCTGTTCTGAGCCAATGACCCTGATGTGCTGCCTTGAGATAAGTGAGCCTATTTGCAAAGAGAAATCTGTCGGCTGAATGAAAGAAGGAAGTACAAGCTGAACTCAGGCACTGTTTTCCCCCATTATCTCTCTCCTAATGTTCTTTCTAACCTGACTGATTTTGGGATGGAGCCAGCACACTAACCTGCAGCTATCCCAGTCAGAGTCTTTGCTCAGCAGACTCCTGAGGGACCAGCGGGAGCGCCTGCTGGGAGAAGGACTACGAGACCAGGAGCGAGATGGTGGCAGGAGGAGGTCTTGAGAAGGGTTGTCCTGGCCTAGCTCTACACCCTCCGACTGAGCGGCTGCAGAAGGGGAAGGCGAGGGGCTCCGACGACGAAATTTGCCCTTCTCTGTAGCCTCCTCCATAACAAGTGTTTTGCCCCACTGTCGTTTAGGGGAGCAGCCCTGCTCTTCTTCATTTCGGCTCTTCTTGGTTCGAGTCCTGCTTCGGTGAAAACGACCATGGCGGCTTGAGCGAGCCAGTCTGGGGCTTGGTGAGCGAGACCAGGACTCTGTGTCTGAGGATGGCGGCAGGACAGTCAGCGTTGGGACGGGGACAGGCTGCGACAGAGTAATACCTTCTGGTCCCACTGGAGAAGACATAGTCATGATCAGAGCCTGATGCTCTCTTTCAGTCAAGGCGTGGACACCACAAAGGACATGTTGCCTCTTTCAGAGCTGAGACTGACCAACATGTTCCAGTAATGGGTTTGACAATTTTCAGAAAAAAGATAAGCACACTGAGTCCTCCCTCCAGGCCACCCACTCATTCACCTCAGAGTTGCTTAAAGATACCAAGCAACAGTGACGAGCGCTTGAGATGATTCACGTTTCCATATTTCCTCTTTGTATCAGAAAATGTCTTCACACTGAAGAGTACATTTCACCACACCTGATGAAACCACAGGGCAGCTTGACTTCCATCTCAAAAACTGAAGCAGCAATGAGTGGCAAAACAAGGAGTCCTTCCAAACAATTCACAGGCCTTTGTCTTTTTCAGGCAATCCATTCCTAGTCATCCACTCAGCATATGCATTGGAGAATAGTGAACGAAATGCTCTCTTGCTGTTTTCTGTGTTTTTGAGCTCAAGAGTCTCACCCCCTCCTCCTTCATGCACTTCTTCAACTGTCCGTCTTCAGCACTCCTCTGCTCTCCCCCTTTTGGCAGACTTCAAGCTTGCATTTGCATTATCAGGCTCATCTTTTGAGAGAAGAAGACTCAGACAGAGACAGATCTGTGCCTGGAAGTAGCTACCTGAGGAGTAAAAACAGCAGAAACTTTTGCATTCAAAAGGCTGACCTAGATCAAACTATGAATAGTCCGAGTAAAACAAAATACTGTTTGACCAGAACTATTTTTGTCTGGTTGCTGACACTGTGCCAGGAATATGAGGTATCATATTATGATGGTAATGACTTGGTATCAAATGAATTTCTGGAAGAAGGTGGATCAATAGAATGTATTTCTAGTGGGGTACTTTGTCATTTTTGTTGTTTTCATCTAAATAACACACTTGCACTTTTTCTCCCTTCAATTCACTCAGAAATAGCCAAAATGTGGTGTCTTATACAAGTCACTGTGGATTCATCAGGGGACATTTCCTCCCTGTGTTTTGAAGATATAAATCACCACAAACGTGCAACCTGAATGCCAGAAACTATGAGCAAAGAGACCAACAACTCCAAAGAGCTATTCCCAAACACAAGCAACTCCATTTGAAAATGCATGGTTCATACAGCCAGTAACAAGTCTAAAAGCTGCTATCTACCATGGCAATATTTACATGAAAACATACAGCAGATGTGTCCTCCAACAGGGAAGGGTTGTGTGTGTGTCACTCCATTGTTTGCCTTCAAAGCAGGCACTTCCAAGGCAAGGGCCCAAGCACGTCTGACAGTGTTTGCTGTGATCTGTTTGAACAAGAACAATCTTGGCACAGACTTGTTTGTCCACAGTAATCCACTATAATCCCTGTGCAGCCTTCACTCCATGGTCCACACACGCCTGATCCTTCTTTTTCCATTAAAAGCAGGACATATTAAAACTTTATCAAACATACTGAACCGGAGAAGTTTTGAGTTGCAACAACGACTCAGTGAATCACATTCACTCTTAAGAAACAGATGCTCCCATGCCACCAAATTCATCGCTCAACTTGATCCAACAAACCATCACTTTGATCTCAAAGTGCGTCACAAAACATCGCAAACTCAGGATAATTGCTCATTTTGGGAACATTTGAACACCGTGGTACACGTATCGCAATCGGGGGACTTTTCTGGTACAGCACCAGAAACAAAAACTTTGCAGCCTGGGACTCGGAGGACAACAGTTGTAACTCCTACCTCCCATTTGATGAGTTTCCTCCGTTTCTGTTATCCTGCTCGGCCTCGAAAACAAGCCGAGCGACGGTGCGGGGGGTGATGTTAAAATCCACTTTTTCGCAGGAACACATCAACATACTTAGCTGCCTGAAAGAGCATCTGCCGGCTAGTTAGCCTTTAGCCCCCGACCTGTGGAGGCCGACAGCTCACAAAAAATGACTAGCAGCCTTTAATTTTGAGAACAGAAAGTACTACACCGACCTCTTCCATTTTCACTTCAAAGTGTCCCAGTATAAAACAAAGGCTTCAAACTAAATTTAAAGCTAATAACCAATTTTGGCTGCGCCGTTATGGCGTACCAACTTGTTTTAAAAGTAACAGACAATACGGTTTATTGTCGAAAAGTGAAAAGAGACGAAGCCAGTCAGTTGGGCGCTAAACCAGGTACAAGGGGGGTGTTACGAGAGGCTTTTTTAAGACAATGAGCTAGGTCTTGTTTGTATGTCTAATGAGAAATAAATCATACTGAGGTGTACTTAACAAAAATCAAGTAACTCAGAGCAAACTCCAACGGTATGCGAAAAAACAAATACAATAGGTAGCATGGCACACCGATCCCCCTTCTACAAACTTTATGGTACGGTCCGGTGGAATAACTGTTCAGAGTAGTAATGGGAATTACAGTTCTTTTAGGAGAGCTGATTCTTTTGGCTCGGTTGCCGAGAAAAAATAGAGGCGAAAAAGGAGCCTTTGGCTATCAAGCGCCTCCTCAGATTTTTTTTTTCGTCGTTGTATAAATGATTGATAAAAAAAAGTAAAATTATGAAAGGAAAAACACAACTTTTTACATACATACATGCATACATACATACATACATACATACATACATACATACATACATAATTACATACATACATACAAACATACATACATGTGTTCTTTAAACTCCCTTGTTCGCTGCTGTTACTTTAAATTCATCTGTTGTGTGACAAATTGAGGAGTATTTTAATTCTATCTCGTTTCATCAAATGTGTTTTACTCATATGGCCTTTTTCATATACTCTACTTTTAGAGAAGATTGTGTAAATAATAAATTATAAATTACATGAACAAAACCCTACCAAAATAAGCCAAATAGGTCCAATCTATGGTTGTATATCATTTATGAACTATTAAGTATTTACAGTGGACCAACATGGACAAGAAAATCATGCAACAAAATAAAAATTTAAATGTGACAATCAAAAATAAAAGAAAAAGCATCCTGGGGACAATATGGCAAGTCTTTGGTGAACATTGGGATTGAGAAAAATCAAGTACCACAGCAACAACATGGTAAATCCAAGTGCCCCCTCGGTCCATGTGGAAATACAGATGTCCAGTCACATACTGTCCAATTATGTCTAACATTGAATAAGAGGAGAAAATTATAACAAATCAACTCCCAAACAGGAACCAGCACTCAAAGTTCACCTCAAAGAATCGGCCTTAAGAGTCGGAACGTTCGCGACTGACACATCGCTAGCTCAGAGGATGTGGCGTTAGAAGAAGACCAGTGTTTACATCAGGCCACACAAATCCAGATTGAACGAGCGCTATCCAAATCAACAGTTAAACTTCATCTAGTATTACTGAACTCAAACAAGCCTCATGCATTCACTTCGCCCTGTGATAAATGAGGTTGTTAAATGCCGAAGAGATGTAGACATTTCTAACCCAGATAGTTTCTTTTATCGACAGCGGCTCTTTAGTGTCATAAAACGGAAGTCAACAACTCAGAGTCCGGCATGCACCAACACGGTAAATCCTCAGATTAAGCTTAATTTCAGAGATAATTTGAAGGGAGAAATGTGACCCAAATGAATGGTCAGTGTGACTGCGACCTCTTGTGTTTGAAATGGCTCATTTCAGTATTTCATTATAACATGATTACCTTTACCCCATTTTGCTCCACCAGATTTCTAACTGAGTGATATTAGTGTTGTAAGATAAACACTTTGATACTTCTCGTTAATTGAATTTCTTTACATCTAATTGAGATAAAGTTGACAGTGAATGCTGCATAAATCTTACCCATTGGCTCTGGCAGAATCATTACTCCAAACATGAAGTAGTTCAGCCTGTTCAGGTAGGCTCCCGGACACAGCTGGAGCAGTGCTAATGAAAGGACATCCTGTCTGTAACAGCAAGGCATTACATGTTTATCAAGCAGGACATGTATATTTGTCCTTGAACATAACAGAAGATACAGTGTTTTATCATCATAACATTGATCTCCCAGAAGTTTATAAAATATGACAAAGTAGATGAAAGAAAATAAGGAATTTTAAATAGACTAAGAACTAACATAGATGTACAAAAACACTTTCAACATAAAAACAGAAGATGTTCAAGCCAATTAATTGTGGCTTTTTGTGTCCTTATTGGAAATTTTGGATATCATTCTACTTCAGAGGAGATCATAAGATTCCTTTTACAAACATGTTACGAGTTAATGGTTAAGAACATCAAAGAAAAATCAATTAAAATCAGAAGACGTGTTCAAACTGAATGATTTGTTTGTGTGTGCAACCTAAGTGCAGCATATTTTATTATCTTATTTTATTACTATCTTAGTTTGATAATTTACTGATCACACTGCAAAAACTGGATATCACAAGTTTATGTCTTATTTTTAGAATAAATAAAATGTCTGATTGGACTTAAAATGAGACAAAAATTATGGTTAAATTGATGGTAAAGAGGAAAAAAAACGGCCAAAGTGCTAAGAAGAACTTTCTTGTCAAGTTTCATGGAAAGAAATATGTCTTAATACAAGAAAACTAACGAGAAAACTTTTCCTATCCTAATAGCAGGGGGGGGGGGGGGGGGTTTACCCCTAAGATGTCATTTTTGTCTTTAAATGTCTTGAAATTAGACATTTTTCTGGACTTGTCAGGCAAATGTGTCTCAGTTTAAGTGTAAAAATGCATTTTCTAGCTACAGAATAAAGTAACACATGCTTAGATTTCTGTTTTTGCAGTGTAATAAATTCAGCTGATGTAGATTTAAAGGAACCCAACAGTTCTGTGCGCTGCATAGGAGCTACTCTCTCAGCTGTGTTACATTAGTCATCCCCAGACTACACTTTGCTTGTTAAAGTCTCATTTCCATATTGTTGTGAACCCTTTGTGCTAGACTGTTTTAAAAATAGACATCATGACAAATATCCTCATGCTACACACTTCAAAGTGAGACTTTTATAGTACTGAGAGAATCAAGATGTGTTGAATTATGTATCCTGAAAATCTGATTAAATGAAATTGCCTTTACCTGAATGTCAGTTTCAATCTTCATGCGGCAGTTGACTCCTTTCAAATCGCTGGCAGAGCATCACAATGACTTTGCAATTTCAAATTCTCCATAGGTTTACCATCCTCTGTCTCCTCACTCTCCGTGTCTCTGTTTCTCCTATGATCAGCACTCCTCAGGCTCCACTACAGAGCAGAGATCTGAGCTCTGTGTAGCACATGCGGCTCATGCAAAGACAGCACTCCAGGATACCAGGAGTTGTGTTGCTGAGCACCTCTGGCTGCTGAATCGCCGACTGGAAACTCGATCCGGGCTAAAAATAAAAAAACATCACCAGCATAACGAGAAAGGAGGTGTGTCACTCACCGTGTGTATGCTTGTGTGGGGTCACAGAGGGGCAGCCCACCTCCCCATATACCCCACACACACATCCACGTAAACACAGGTTTATCATATGTCAACATTTCCTTGAAGTTTCCCCCTCATGTGAGTGATGCTCCAAGGTCTCCCTCTGAGTCGCTTGTGGCCACATGCGTGTCATTTTCAGGATTGCTCTGCAGATTTTTTTTTAATGCCATTATCATTCATAGGCTCACACAAGGTTAAAAGAAGCAAGGACCCTTATCAAGAGCTCAGTGCTTCACTGTGTCATCTGGTTACATCACATGACAACATCCCTGACCTCTAACGCACTCAAAATACACAAACACACAAGCACATACGCAAGGCTGTCTGGCAGAAAAACAGCGCATGTCCTACCCCTGAACGCTGTTTGTCTTTTATTATATCAGAGTGAGCCATGTGTAATATGAGGGGACATGAGACACGGTGTTTCCCTTTAAAAAAGAAAAAAACAACTCATTACATCCATCACACCGACACGCAGGCTGCAGGGACCACGTGAATCTATCTGTCATGGTTGTCAGCATGCAGCATGAGGCCTTCAGTCAATGTCTGTTTTGTCAGCCTTGACTTTCCAGGCCTTGTTTACCAGCAGGCCAAATTGGCATTGACTGACTTTGATGGCATATATCAAAAAGCTGAATAAGAGAGAAATTACAGTAGGTGAAAGGATCAGTAGATGAATATGATGGAAATGTAAGGAATTTGTTCTGCTGATACTGAGAAAAAGGGAAAGTTGCTCCCATTGAAAGTAAAAGAAGGTGTTTATTATGTTTAACTGTGGTTTTTACAGTCCTGACTGCTGCTGATGTTAGCATTTTGACAAACAAGGGATTTGGAGCTTGAAGTCAGCTCACCATAAGATTGCGTAAATAGAATAGAAAAGTATAGAATAGAATAGAAAATACTTTGTTTTTCCCCAAGGAGAAATTCAGGAGGAGTCAAAGCAGCAATCAAGAAAACAAAAGGAAGAAAGTGTATAGAAAGTGCTAAAAGGTCCATAACAAAATATATGATAACAGCTTGTCCATCATTCTCCAGTCAGCCAGCCTCCACCTCCACAGGGTCCAGGACTGAGCTCCTTCAGCAGTCTGTTCAGTCTCTGTCTCCTGGATCCTGTCTGCTCACAGCAGGTGAAGTTCTTCCAGTGTCCAGTGTTAGCTCCGTTAGCCATGTCCGTGAATAGCATGATGCTTCTCTGCCTTCTGGTATTCCCTGGGTTAGCACGGCTAGCTTGTCCATCTTATTGGAGATAGATCTTACGTTCCCAATAACGATTGTTGGACTGACAGGTTGATGTTGTCACTTCTTAGCTCACACCTGAGAACCAGCGCGTCGTCCTCACCTCCTTCTCCTCACCTTGTAAGGAAAACATCAGGCCTTGCACCAGTTAGCATTGACATGCTACAGGCTGCCAACAGCTGATTTCATATGTAAACAATGCAGCCATGGTTACATGTAGGAGCAAAAATAATAAAAAATATCACTGAAGACAAACCAGTTTGGTGTCCATGACCACAAAATGAGCCATACAAATTAATTATCCACTCCAAATACAAAAATAATGAAAAAAAGATGAAAAATGTAAAAGAAACGGACAAAGAAGAGAGAGCTGCTGTAACAGGCAGCCACAACAGGGCAGCACCTAGCTACATATGATATAATATAATATAATATAATATAATATAATATAATATAATATAATATAATATAATATAATATAATATAATATAATATAGATAAAGAAGCATCTCAGAAATAAGCAGAGATGTACTGACACATTTTCTCACAAACAAAAATTCAAAACACTGCAGGTTCATCAGGCTTAACCCCAGGGTCCTGTCAGCAACCATGACCTCTGACCTCTGGAGAACAGGACATTCACTCACATGTAAAATAAAACATTAACAGTGAGGCGTGCATGGCTTTCTCTTGAAGCCCTGGTTGTTTGTTTGCTCAGTTGTGAGAGAATCATTTGTTAAACAAAACATGTTGGATGACTTTGCATCACAGACATGCTGCTCCTATTCATAAAGAGCAAACATGAAGTCTAAAAAAATTGAAAAGTATGAATGAGACAAAGAAATTGAGAGATTTCATCTAAATGATTGAGAACTCCTTCCGGATGTTTAAATATTTCCCTGTTAGTCAGTCTATAAACCAGAAGAAGCACGGCTGCCGTCTTGCTGTGGCTCTGGATCAGGTCTCATCAGCTCAAGTTTCCTGCACAGCTTTCTACACTCACAGCGTGCGTCTCAACTTGATTCACACGCTCTAATTATAGCTGCCTTAAAGTCAGACGGGACTGCCGGAGAGCGTGCTGCGGAGAAACAAAAAGTTTGACGTCTTTTTCTTGTAAACATTTCTAAGATTTTAACTTTTTATGAAAGGTGAGTTTGTTGAGCAGACAGACGGACCAGTCATTCTGGATTAGAGAGCAGACTAACCTGGCACCAGGAATCTAGAGGCTTCATGTCTGTAATATAATCTTAATCCCAGAGGAAACTTCTCTGCAGGTTTACGTCAAGAAAAGTTCTATTTTGGACAGCAGGTGGAAATGTTACACCGCTTTTCTCTTCTCGTTGTTGTCTGTTTTTTTGGTAAGTATAAATTCATCACTTGTTCAAACTCTGTGTTGTTAAAGCTTTGGAGTTACACTGTTGAAAGGGAGATTTTTTATGAGCCTCATTTCTTTCTTTTCAAAGACCTCAGCGCTTTATGAAAATAAACATGACAACTTCAGAAGAAAGGGATAAATTGTTTAGATGTTGCAGTCAGTAGACTCACAATGAATCATTAAGAGAACTTTTGACTGTTTCCATTTTACTGTATTTTAGCAGAATTAGTGACATATTACTCTCTGTTTTGGATAATTTATGGTCAAACTCATTTAAGAATATAAATTAATGTTGTAAATTAAATAATGACTCCAGTCTTTATTTCTCTTGACTGCTTCATATTGAAGCCAATGCTCTCTTATCAATTTGATATTTCTATTGCTTTCATTAAGACCAAACTGCAGTCTCTGAAAAATAAAATGTACATGCTTTGGAATACTTTTCTAGGGTATCAAATGAAACTGCTGTCATCTGAGGAGCCAGATTTCATCTGCCAAAAAAGAAAACAATCACCAAGATCCATTAAAAACCATAAATACACAAAAAACAAATCTTTTTTTCTCCTTTCCTTATTTTAAAAACAATGAATTGTAGTTTTACTGAATCAAGCTGTCCAAAATTTCTGTTCTTATAGTTTTCTTCTTTTTTTTTGTTTAATTTACTGGTTGGCAAATTTCACCTCCATAGTTTAACTCCCCAAGTTAATCTGCATGGTAGAGACTAAGGACGGTTAAAACCTCCTAGTTTCACTAACATTTAGGCAGAAAGTTTAATTCTGATCAGCCAAGTAGTCTAAAAGAGACCTAAAAGAGTTAGAACTGTTTTTACTTTGCTTCATTAAACACAGCTCAACACTGGATCACAGAGTATGTGGGTAAAACATGTTGAAACGCTTGTTGAGTGTGGCTAATCCATAGACTAGTTAGCAGAGCTAGCACCACCAGTCGTCAGTCCTGCTTGCATGTTAACGTCTAAATTCCGTTGCTGGTGACACATCGCTTCTGTCAAGTCGTTATGCTCCAGTTTAACCGGGAACAGCCAAGAAAAAACTTTATTTCAGTTTTTGTCCTGAAATGAGACACTGTCAAAACACATTGTGCAGCATTCGTCATTATCTGACAGTAGCCAATAACCAAAGCTGCAGCCCCTGACTAGTTGTGATTGGATGTACACATTCCTTATAGCAACCTATTACACTAAAGTGATGTATTCTTGTTTCTTTTTTATCTTTGTCTTTGTTTTTTAATGTCTTTTTAGGTATTTTCCAAAGCTAAATGAATAGTTTTGTTGTTAAAAGGTGCTCTACAGATAATTTAATTAGCTTAATTCCAACTTTATGTTAAACAGTCAAACAATAAATCAAAATATCATAATACATTGAAAAAAGCAGATCTGTGTTTTGTTTGATTAAGCTGTAAAAAGTTCTCTGCTATCCATAACTTATCCTCAGAAAATAGTTAATTATAGGCTGTCATTTAGATTTCAGCTTAACATTTAGATTTAGACTAAACATTTAGATGAGATTTAACATTTTGATTTAGGTTTAATGTAATGACATAAAGCATTCAATAAATACATGCCTTTTTGCACATCATTCCAGTACTCACTGTAAATTTTCATTGTCAAGTGCTTTTCATTCTCAAGATCCAATCTTAGTATATATCTTGCTCCTATAAAAAAAAACAGAAATCGTAATATTTTTTTACTTTTCTAAATTTCTTATTATTGTCTATATTTCTTAAAATTTCTAGTTTTAAGTTCTATTATCATTCTTCTATTTTTATTGTTATTGCATTACTGCACTTTTTTGTGAGCTGGGGTGACAAAAATAATTCCCCAAGGGGAATCAATAAAGTATATTCTATTCTATTCTATTCTATTCTATTCTATTCTGTTCTATTCTATTCTATTCTATTCTATTCTACCATCTAGATTTAGACTTAAAATTTAGATTTAGATTAAACATTTAGATATATTTCTCATGTGTACGCATTTTTAACAATTATAGTTAATGGTTCATTCTTTTTTTACATGACTTTTGGTCTAAATTAAAGAAAAAAAAAAGGCAAAAGTGAGAAAAGTGAACTTAATTTTCATGAAAAGTCATCTATTACATAGTGACTCAAATTTTACATTTGGTGCCCCATACTCAATAAGGGTGTCAATCAGTTCTAGGTCATCAGGAGACACAGTGCTGTAAAGCTGTGTGTCATCTGCATAGCTATAGAAGTTGATTCCCCTGTCTCCTGATTACATGTCCAAGAGGAAGCGTATACAGGTTAAAAAGTGTGGGACCTATAATTGAACCCTGGGGGACACCTCAGTTTACTTTTTAATTATTTCCCAATAACAGAAAGACAGAGGGATCAATTAGTATGCTAGAGTTAGAGCTAATTAGAGATAGTTAGAGTAACTGTATTTTCAACTAGAATAAATTGAACTCTGAACACTTCACTAAATGTCACTTCTTGCTTACTATCATCTGTTCCAGTGTCTTCATCTTTCCTTCCTCTTCCTCACCCTCTTCCCTCTCCCTCAGTGTCTCAATGTGATGGCGGCTGTTCGGAGGTCGACTCAATGACTGAGGCCATTGCAGGACAAGGATTCCTGCTGGGCTGCATCTCCTGTAAGAAACGAGAGGAGGTCTCTGCCCGGGCCACCGTAGACTGGCACTTCAAACCGTTGGGAGAGGAAGAGGAGTTCAGGCATGTGAGTTCATCAAAGCCACAGAGGGGGCAGTTGAATGTGGTTTTTATGTACACACAGACAGGTAGATGGGAAAAAAGGTGTCCCTTAAAGGTGTCAGGCCACCATCTTCAACCAGGCGAGTCAGATTTCGTCAGCTGTCATGCTTTGATCCCACAAACCTCTGCACCATTATTCCAAGAGCTTCAGCCAGATAAACAATAAAATAAGAAAATACATCTCAATCAAAAGCTTCCTAAAAATATTGTTTTTTTTTTAAATAACAACACTTTCTGCCTGCTTTACCTTCTCTTCCTGTCAGATTTTCCATTATGACCACCCCAGTGCAGACATCCTTCATGAGGACTTCACCGACCGCCTGGAGTGGCACGGGTCAATGAACACTGATATTCAAATAGGAGCCATTTACATGCATAATGTCACCTTCAATGACACAGGGACATACCGCTGCACCATCCACCGCACACTCTTCCTGACACAGTACAACGAGCACGTTACTGTGGAGAAGGAGGTGGAGCTCAGTGTAGTGCTTGAAGGTAATGTGGTCGAGGAATTATTTAAACTTCACTTTCAGACAAAGTATATCACTGTGAAATATCCTGTCCCGAGGAGAGTTAACATGCTGAAGAACTATCAAAGGATGAGCTGTACCATGGGGATTAATGATGAAGCTTTAACTGAGTTTAACAGTAAACTGCAAGGCTTCTCTTAAACACACCTCATGTAGGAGAAGCTGTTTTCCTTTATTTTAACTTGTTCAAGCCGAGCTTGTAACATATCAACACAACATGGGGTGCAGGGGCCCACTAGAGGGCGCCCATGTCATGAAGAAAATGCCAGTCTCATAGTGACGCTCAAATGAAAACTATGCTGTGATAGCTTTTTTACTTAAAGGCACCGAAAGGAGTTTTTCACTTTGAATAGTCTCTCACGTCTTAATGGTAAAATGTTACATTCTAAAGGGGCTGTGAAGACTATCTGGGGAAGAGCTAGTGTTTTCTGGGAAAAACTCTGTTTCCCATGAGCTCTAGTATTCACTGTCGCAAGGACATGACTATTGCTGAAGTGTGCATTTGTTTTGAAGCAAATGAAATAGGTGCAGATTAGGAATGTCCCGATATTACATTTTACTTCCGATAGGATACCGATACTGCAGCATTGAGTATTGGCCGATACCGATAATAATCCGATACGATATCAGCATTAAACATGCATACTTTTATTGCTTATTTTGTAGTATATCTGTCATGTTAGAAAAGGCTTGATTAAGTGATATTATTCAAACAAAGAACAGTGGTCAGCAACAGTAGGTATGAGGAAAAACTGACCCATTTATTATTTACCAATGGGTAACAGAAACTGCTTATATCGGAGTGCTTATATTGGGAAATTTTAGATGCATTGCGATACGATACCGATACTTTTTTCTTTTTTTTCTGATATCGGACCAATATCCGATATCAATATCGGACTGGGACACCTCTAGTGCAGATCTTCTTTTTGACAATATAGCTGTGTCCGAAATCTCTCCGTATTCATAATATATATATATATGTATATTTATATGTGTGTGTGTGTGTGTGTGTGTGTGTGTGTGTGTGTGTGTGTGTGTGTATTCGATTCTGAAAGTAGTGCATTAGCGATGCTCACTATATGAGCAATATATACCATCATGCATTGCGGTTCAAACAGAAGAAATATGATTACACAATTAATGATTACAGACACCATGAAACAACATTAAAAACTGTCGGAGAATAACACTTATCTCTCTGTTTAACTTTGGGACGAGACAACTTCGAGCAAAGAATCAAACAACACGGACGTTAGCCGCTAAACCGTTCATCGCTCGTGATGCATTCATTGGGCCTTGTAATTCTCAAACATTGTGCATGTTCCGCGTAAATATATGGTTTATTTGTTTAAAAAATAACGAGTAAAAATGTTTCTATTATATTTGACTGTTGCGGAAAATAAGCTAAGTATAATATTAGTTATCACTGAAATAAATACCGTTTTGCAGTGTTTGAGAAAAGTTATAACTGTAAATCCCCAGCCGTCCTTGAGTGGCGCGAGCGTAATTACGTCACTGTCAGCGGCTGAGTGAGTGGTGTTCGAAATGTTGTTTTAATGTAGCTAATTGAGTGGACAACATAGTCCATTACATCTAATTCACTATATAGTGAGTAGTGAGTAGAGAATGAGTGAATGGTTTGGGACACAACCTTCATTTGTTTGTTCAAGGCAACTTTTTAGCAGGTACAAAGTGGATTACAAAGTGTATTTGTAATTACATAGCACAATGGTACCATAGTTTAGCAGCTGGCTATATTTAGCACTACTCGCAGCCTGGTGCTCTGCTCTCACTTTAAAATGTGCGTTATGAACAGGAATATATCTAGAAGTGAGACTTTTTCAAGATCACTTTAAAATAGTCCCCAGTTATAAAATTTGTGTTTTGGTACTGAGGCTCAGGTTGTTTTTTCTGCAAAATAAAAAAGTTTCTCAGATGCAAAAGTGTTAAAAACCTAAGTTTGTCCAGCATTCATTTGAGCCGGTACCAGAAGCACTAGAAACCACATACATACCAGATCAGAAAGCTGATATTAATTTTAAAGAATAGATAAATAAAAGAAAATAATGTTTACATCTTGGCTCAAAAAATGACTCAGTCTGAATACCTCATTTCTCTAACAGAACATATTATACAGGGATGACTTTCCGTATAACTCAGTAGTTTATGGGATATTTAGATTCAGATTCACTATCAGACACTGCTCTCCTGACTGACAGGTGTGCACCCTGTAGCTAAAAGCCTTCTTCAACACCACCTCTTTCCCTCACAGTGACCCACATGGGTCACTAAAACTGATCCCCAACAGCTCCACACAGCAGTTTTAATGTATCTGCTGTGGTTGCCTTGTAACACAGCCTTGTTTTAAAGCACAACTGGCTGAGATTGAAGGGTCATGATTCCATGATATATAAATATCTGTAAAACAGGTTCCCTGTCAATAACCATCTTCATGTGTTCAGCTGTCAAAACCGCTGAGATGATTTTAAAACAACTAAACCTCCAAGTTTGTAGGAGTTCCTCCATCAGCACAAAGTTTTATTCCTGTTGCACATCCGTTTTCGTTAATGCCCCATTGTTGGTTCCTGTTTCCCAGCCAATCGCGAGCTGACTTCGGTGATCTCAGAGATTATGATGTACGTGCTGATCGTGGTTCTGCAGCTGTGGCTCATCGTGGTGATGGTCTACTGTTACAAGAAGATTTCGGAAGAGAATGAAGCTCGGGAGGCCCGTAAAGCTCTGAAGGCTCAGGCAGGGTGAGCCATTGATCTTTTTACGCAGTGTACGTCAGGAGTGATTAATTTTAGAATGACATTTCAACATTCAACCTGCACACTGGGGTCACAGAATACCATTCAATTAAAGACATTTTACACAAGTCTACAACTGTCCTTACCACATCTTTGTTTTTTTAAATTAAGTTTTTAATAAATGTAATTTTAAAAACCTGTGTGTATATTTTAATATTTATTTTTAATTCCTATCTGCACAACTGAACATTTTCCATTCTTCCTTTTTTGTCTCCAGATTGTTAGAATCCAAAGACAACTGTGATGGGGTGCAGCTGGAGTAAACACACAGGTGAGTTTTACAGATTTTTTAGCTCATACAAAATCTGATGTGAGATTATCACATATTTTAAAGCGTGTTTGTTACTCTAACTTCACTTTTTTAACATCTTGCATCCAGGTTTTCATCTCTGCAAGAGCCAAGCTTCATTTCTGCAGCGTGGTGCTGCAACCCAACAGACGACTTCTGTGAAGGAGTTGTTAACGCTCAGTCTTACATAAGCAATGTTTACTTATACACAAAACAAAAGCAGGCAAGGCTGATCGCAAGATGGGAAAACGCTGATGTGAAGTTTGTGGATGTGGAGGTAAAGCTTTCCACCAACAGAACTCTTGCTTTTCTTGTTGATAAGGATTTTATAGGAATAGGAAACTAGAAACTTTAGTGCTAAAGTTATAAACAAAATATAAAAACAGAGAAAAAAACGTGATGAAAATTCATTACATGTAAAGGTATTTTTTTTAACTTTTGTATTTCTTGGACAGTTTAAACTTCCTTTGATAACAAGACAGCATGTGGAGTAAATATACGCAGAGTGTCCAAATATGTGTGACTCAAAAAGAGGGTTTTGTGTCATTTATTTTATGCTTCATACTGTCCTCAATACCTGATTTACAGCTGAGAAAGACTCCCTAGTTTATCTCACACGAGTGAGAAGATACATGTACAGAATACATGTTTTTCTGCAAATACCTAAATTACTGCAATTAACCCCTTGATCTCTGTTGTTGCAAATTTGGGACATACCTCCATCAGGTCTTGATGCAGCTGAAATGACCTTTGTATACTGCTAATGTCTATTGATTCATATTCTACACATACCAAGGATCATATCAAAGGCCCTATGTCACATCATACTGGTCAGAGGGTGAACTTCTCATATCTATAAATATAATATAAGGCAAGGCAAGTTTATTTATATAGCACATTTCAGCAAGGCAATTCAAAGTGCTTTACAGACAGAACAAATTAAAAGAAAACAATTTAAATTCAATTAAGAAGCAGATTGGAATTAATAAAATACAATAAAACAAAATAAGATTTTTTTTTTAAAAAAGTTAAAACAGATCTTAAATGCAGAGTTGCAAAATTGTGCAATTTATTTATTTATTTTTTTAATTAAAATGAATTGTTAAAATGCTCTAATAAAAGCAGCTGTAAAAAGGTGAGTGTTCAACCTGGGTTTAAAGGAGCTCAGAGTTTCAGTAGACCTGATCTTTTCTGGCAGCTTGTTCCAGATATTTGGAGCATAGAGGCTGAATGCTGCTTGGTTCTGACTCTGGGGACTGAAAGCAGACCCGATCCAGAAGACCTAAGTGGTCTTGATGGTTCATACCAAATCAAAAGATCAGAGCTTTGTAAACCAACAGGAGTATTTTAAAGACTCTCCTCTGACAAACAGGAAGCCGGTGTAAAGACCTCGGAACTGGACTGATGTGATCCACTTTCTTGGTCTTAGTGAGGACTCGAGCAGCAGCGTTCTGAACCAGCTGCAGACTGATTTTTTAGGGAGACCTGTAAAGACGCTGTTGCAGTAATCAAGTCTACTGAGGATAAAAGCATGGATCAGTTTTTCCAGGTCCTGCTGACACAATAGTCCTTCAATCCTTGACACATTCTTTAAGTGATAGTAGGCTGACTACAAAGTCACTGTTGTTTTTGGTAAAATTCAGGTCTGAGTCCATGATTACACCCAGGTTTCTGGCATGGTGTGTGGTTTTTAACATTAATATCTGGAGCTGCTCACTGACTGCAAATCTTTCTGATCTGGCTCCAAAAACAACAACCTCAGTTTTATCTTTGTTTAGCGGGAGGAAGTTTGGGCTCATCCAATCATTTATCTATTCAATACATTTACCCAGACCCTGTATACAGCCATGATCACTTGGTGACACTGAAATGTATAACTGTGTGTTGTCATCATAGTTATGGTAACTGACTTTGTTGTTTTCTATAATCTGAGCCTCTGGGAGCATATAGAGTCTCCACTCTAGTTAGCATCTGTAAGAACCCCAAAACACAGAAAGAATTTCAAAATGTAATTGTTAATTAATTCAGGCAGTAAGGGGTTAACAGCAACTTTTGGCAAGTATAATGTGTCCAGGTCCATATTAGATAAAATGATCACATTTTTTGAAAGAATAGAATAGAATAGAATAGAATAGAATAGAATAGAACGGCAAAATTGAAGTCACAGCAGCAATCAAGAAAACAAAAGCAAGAAAGTGTATAGAAAGTGCAAAAAGGTCCATAAGAAAACAGGTGATGACAGCTTGTCCATCATTCTCCAGTTCAGCCAGCCTCCACCTCCACAGGGTCCAGGACTGAGCTTCTTCAGCAGTCTGTTCAGTCTCTGTCTCCTAGATGCTGTCTGCTCACAGCAGGTGAAGCTCTTCCAATATGGCGTTGGTGTCTCATGTTAGCTCTGTTAGCCATGTCTGTGAAAAGCATGATGGTACTCTGCCCTCTGGTATTCCCTCTGTTGCTGGGTTAGCACGGCTGGCTTGTCCATCTTATTGGAGATAGATCTTACATTCCCAATAACAATGTTCTCCTCACCTTGTAGGAAGACATCAGGCCTTGCACCAGTTAGCATTGACATGCTACAGGCTGCTAACAGCTGAGTTCACATGTAAACAATGTGGCCATGGTTACATGTAGGATCTCCAGACAAACACAGGAGAAGAAGTAGTAAAAATATCACTGAAGCCACAAAAAGTTTAGTGTCCATGACCAACAAATGAGCCAAACAAAGTAATGATCCATTCCAAATACAAAGATTACGAAAAAGAGACGAAAAAATGACAAGAAACGGACAAAGAAGAAAAAGCTGCTGCAAAAGGCAGCCATAACCAACAGGAAGGTGCCTAGCAACTAAGAACAGCATAAATAAATTTTCATTATATGTATTCATTGTGAATGCTTTTTTGGAATAGCAGTGGAATTAAGGAGAAGCCCTATTCAATGCTTCTCCGTTGATCTCTGGCAACACACACACACACTCCTGCACATATACGCCAGTGAGTTAAAGGACATTTGGAGGTGGTTGTGTTGTAACTCAATCTCACCTGAGCAGTGCTGCAGTCCTTTAAACCAGCAGCAGGCTGAAAGCAGCTTTGTTCTCCTGCAGTGTCTTGAAAAGGCTCCTGATGTTGATTGTGAACGTGAGGGATTCTTGTGACACCTAACAATAAACAACCAATCACATGCCATCTTCCTAAGGTGAGCTTTTTGGACTTCTTGACCATTTTAGGCACTGAAGCCAATGGTTTAATGACTTCTGCACCACCAAGACTAAAAGCTATCTTAATGTAGGAGCACCAATGCAGCGCCCCCTGTTGACAAAGCAATTCCTCCTATAATACAGCTAATGTGATTCTGTGCATGTGAGTCATGAGTTTCCTTTCTGCATAACTGTGCTCCTGGTTTTCCCATATGTGTATTTGTGTGTTTTCTTTATCTCCCCCTAAACCAGCCCACCTATGTTTCTTGCCTGGTTGCGCCTGTATAGGACAGGCTGCAGCACTGACTCTATAATATGTTTTGACCTTGCCCTGAGACCTCCTCATTTCATTAAACGTGTTGACAAGTCAAACATGCCCAGTGTCTCCTCTGCCTGAAAAGCATCAGCATGGAGGAGGGATCACTAAGACCAGGAGAGAAAGAGATGTATGTTTCTGTTTGAGGTGAAGTTCAGTAGCAGCTGCTGTTGCGTGACTTCAAATGATCGATGAGTTCTGATGTCTGAGGGGGCACCAACTGAGTCCAGATCCCTTAAAGGTAGGTTCATCTTTCCTCTCAGCTGACATGAAGTAGATTTGATTTGTTGGAGCAAGTTTGTCTCTTTTACTCTCAACATCAAGGTCAGTCCAGGAAGGAGTAAAAAAAAAACAAAAGAAAAAACAGTAATTAAGCTTGACATGCTGTTGGAGGTTGTTTAACTTTACCCAAAGGTAAAACAACATCCTCTCTGTGTTTTGTAACAGATGGAGTGATACATTATTCTTTTTAGAAGTCACTGAAATAACATAACCTGCATTAAAACACATCCATCACTGATAGGATAATGGTTCTCTCATGATATATTTAGTTAAGCATGTGTCTGTTTTTTTTTCCATTTTGTTTTGATTAGCTATCTGTTATCATCTTTAAGACACCCTAGCATGGATGCACCTTTGTTTATTCTTATTGTTTGTGCACTGTGAAGATTAATGCCAAAGAATTTGTTATAAATTGTTAAGTTTAGTAACACCCAATGAAAACTGCAGAGCCCCAGAAAGGGGATAAAAGAAAAACAAAAAACAGACAGCTTCACTGCTGCTAATATTACCTCTCACATGCCTTTATGAAAATACATTAATTGCTGTTTTCAGATCACAGTTTAATCAATAATTCAGATTTTCTAACTTTTAATATGATTCTTAATTATATTTTTATATATTTTTATTACAGTTTTATCATTCTCCATATTTTACTTTTATAGCTGTATTGCTGTATTTCAAGGTTTACCAAATAGATAAACAACAAAGTAACAACTAAACAAAATAGCATAGAGTAAATTAACAGAGCTTCTCGAAATCAAATAAGGCTAGTCAATTTGATAATAATAATAGAAATAATAATAATAATAAATAAATAATAAAATAAAGAAAATCAGGCTTTTTAGAGTTTGACCGCAGTCCATCTGGATTGAACAGGGAGACACAGTTTTTGACCTATACTGTAGCCAGTCACAAGGGGGAGCCGTTTTTGTGTTGGCCTCATTCTGAGCTGAGAGAGATGATGATTTTTTATTAAGTCTGTGGTTGCAACTTCCTGAAAAAAACTTTTGCTTTTTCTACGTAGCTTCTTGCATCAGTTTTGGTTTAAAACAAACCGCTTTAATCTCATCTCGGAGAAGCTGGTTTCTAATTTATGTTGTTAATCCTGTTTTTAAAAAAAGAGGGGGGAAACCTCATCAGAAAGCATGAAGACTCCCAGCTTGCACACATTTAAAATCTTTGCATGTAAGATTGTATCACTCGCTCTGTATTACAGAATCAACGCTTAGAAGCTGTCTCCTACCTCTAAGTAGTGGTTTAACACTTCACTGGTATAACATTCATGTGAATTATAATAACATCAAGATATTCATTGATATGATTGCCCTATCAAGATACTGTAAAAAGTGGCTTTAGACTGGGAGAGGGCAAGAGTGATAACCCTTTTTTTAACAATTTTACAAGATTCAAAATAAACTTCACATCGACCTCTAAGGAAAATGTGTCTGGCCGTCACTTTATTTGTAACTCAAAGGTCAGGCTTTCCTTTTGTACCCAATGCCTCCTGAGGTTGTTGGTGGGACATCTAATTATGTGATGATGAAATGAAATACATTTTCCTGACGTTTACAGAGTGATCATCCTCAGTCTCCTTCTCTCTCCTAAGTTGCAGTTCCTGGATCTCCCAGCAGAGGTCAGTGATGTCATACATTAACACCACCGAGCTGCAGTCCCTCCTGCTCTCCTTTCTGCAGCACTGCCTCAACAGCACCAGTGTGCTGTCTCCACCAATACCTCTGAACTACACTACCCAGCAGGCTTTGCACCAAGCAGGAGGTTCCAGGGTCCACGCTCAGTCTCAGGGCATGATGTACATCTTTGTGGTGGTTGGCATGTTCAGCTTCTTCACATTCGGCATCATGCTCAGCTACATCCGCTCCAAGAAGCTGGAAAGCTCTCAGGACCCGTACCACCAGTACATCGCCCATGAGTGGACCAAGGTGCTGACTCCGTCCAGGATCGTTGCTGAGGCGCTGCACAGGGAGGCAGCAGGTACCAGCGTGGGCAGCAAGGAGCCTGTCGTTATCTGCAACCCTGCAACATTGGAGCAGCTGCCGGACTAGAATACGACTAGAGTGAAAATATAAAACCATGAAACACAAGATTTTAAGCTTCCTTAACTTTTAATGTCACATAGCAACCAAAAAGTTAGTGTTCATTCCAAATGTTCAGATCAGTAATTTCACAGAAACATTCTGAATCATAAAACTGCATCATGTTCAAATATTCATTCAAGTGCACTGAGTCAAGCAACCATAACTCTTAAAAGAGATGACATTCACGGTATCCACTAAGTGAAATATGTGAGTCTATGGAGTTTGGATTAGGACAAACAAGGTTGAAACCAGATCTGCTTGAGGGTAAAACTATAAAGAATGAAATAAAAATGTTTTATTGTCATTTTTTTTGTTGTTGTTTTAAATCAAACCTTTTCAAGTGATTTCAAATGTCTTTGGTGTAGATTCAGACCTTTTCAAGTTGAATGATCAGCCTCACAGGACAGCTAAATCCTTCTCCAAGAAACCAACAGACTTTTTCAAACAAAGGTCCTACCAACAAGGTTCAGCTTTGCTTTTAAGTATGCAATGTTGAAAAGCAGGTGGACAAATCTGTCAGATTAAATAACTGTTTGAAGTCAAAAAGCAAACAAGTTCTCCGACAATTTTCTGTTCTTCTAGTTTTCGGATCTGAGCAAATTCTTCATCCAGGACACGAGGCCTTGTTTGCCACTTTGAGGCCGCATTGCAGCATTGGCTTTTTTCTTCTCCTCCTTCCTCCTCTCCCTCTCCTTCTCTTTCTCTCTCTGCAGCTCCAGTCTGTGTTGGTGGGCTCCGTTCACAGCGCGCTCTATCTCTCGTGTCAAACTGAAGTGAACCATCTGCATTTTAAGCATTGGTACAACAAGGTTGTAATTGTCCACCATCTTGTTGAGGTTTACCAACTCCTCCTCTACGGATGCACACAGCTGCTCCCATTGGCTGTGCTCTTTAGGAGTCATAGGGTCAGCAAGCCTGGACCTCCCCTCCAACAATCTTTTTCGGATGTGAGCAGCCTTCTCCCGGATATCACGCTGTGTAACAACCCATGGTGGCTGGTAACCATTGTCTATGAGGATGCGGTTGAGGTTGTGGGTCATGGGATCAGCGTATGGATTGTGTTCAAACTTGTTGAGGGGCTTCCCAGCTCCACTTAGGTTCCTGAAGTCTCCCCGGGCCATGGACTCCTGGATCAGATCCTCCACCAATCTCTCCACAGCCTGGGTGATCTTGATCTTCCGGCTGCGCTGACGCATATCTCGCTCCACCAGCGCCCCCTCTGCAGCGGCTGCCCTCTCATGCTCCCTCTGACGATAGTTCAAAACCTGTTCGGAGGCACGGTCCACACGAACCTGCCGGTACTGACGCTCTCGCTGACTGGGCGTTCCTGTGCCAACACCCTCGTAGCTGAGGTAGTGTCTGTGCTGAAGTGCTGTACCCGTGGACTTATCCTCTTCCTCCACTTCCTTCCCTTCATCAGGTTGCTTGATCTTGCTCTGATGAGCCAATACAGCTCTGTAGGCCTCCTCCACTTGAGCAAACAGCCCTGCATCTGCAGTTGGGGCACCTGAGTCTGGATGATAGAGCTTGGCAAGGCGCAGGTACGCCTCTTTCACCTGCAGTGGACTGCTGTGTCCATCATCAGAGAGTTGCAGAAGCCTGTAGCTTTCTTGCAAGCTGTGGCTAATCTGAGGCCTGGAGCTGAACCTCCTGAGCAAAAGAGACTGCCGAGATAAGATGAGCTGGAAACAACCATGGTAGAAACTGCTGCCGGCAATAAGGAGGTGGGAGGTACAGCTCATTGCTCATCAACTCCTGTGGGTTTGAAACACACAAAGTGATTAAGAATTTCAAAGATAATCTTAAACAGAGAGGAACAGAAAGTCATTCTGTCAGGAAGAGATGATAAATAACAGACTACCAGAGGTATAAACAACTGTTGGCTAAAAATTCAGTCGTGTTGTAGTGGTAAGATTATCGGGTAGAAAAGCTAGAGTTTTTTTTTCTTTCTAAATTCTACTTTTTTCAGGAATCTCACCTGCATGGTAAACGGATTTGGATAACTTACGAGTGGGCAAACTGCCTTACTTTGGCTTGTTTTGCTGTTTACAAATGAAAATTATTTTTTCCATTAAAAGAAATTGTGAGAGTTTTAAAGCCATGCGAAAACAAAACTGGAGTTGAGGTAATGTTAAAATTACTGTTGCAATCCTAAACACTTGGTTTTTACCTTAGGTTAGCTGCAGCTAGTCATGAGCAGCAACTTTAGCAAGAATTACTAATTTGAATATTTAAGTTTGATAATAAACCACAGTTTTATTTTAAACATGGAATCTTATATCTGGATAGTGTCGTTTTTAGTCATAATCCGGGTCTGAAACCAACTTTTGATTAACTAAACATAATAACAATAACTGGATTCAGAATATCTGCAACCAAATTATAACTTTTTGTATGCAAATCTGGGCTGATTACAGAAAGCATTTAATATCTCGCAAAGACAGACGTTACCGGTGTTTCGGTATAAAATGTTACCCTGTTGAATAGTGATTCATTCAGTATGGTCAAAGGTCAATGATACATTCAGCATAATTCAATCGCTAGTCACGGTTACTCCTAACTTCAAAACACCGGCTGCTCTGTAACGGTTGTGATCCCGCCAGAACTAAAAGGAAAGTGACACCTTCACGGATATTTCACACATTTAATCTAGTATCTTTAAAAAAGATAACTCGTTTCGTTTCAAAATGTGTGCGCAAAACTATGATGACGTAAGTTGTATATATAAACACAGTCTACAGCCGGGTAGGAGTTGGCCCACTGTGAGCTAAACGCTACAACTGAATATGTTATAAAAGACAGTTATTAAAAATACACAACAGTGAAAGGGTTGGAATTGTAAAAATTAAACAGTAGTATCGCACATATCTATTTATCGCACATTATTAAACATAAATGACCTACAAGTAAACATGAGCAGGCTGTATCCTTCCTCGTCTTCTTCTTCTTCGTGGTTTAGTCTTCAGTGGTTGAGTAATGCTGCCCTCTGCCGACCAAGTAGTAACACTGTTCCCCAAAAGAAGAAGACGGCACCACTGGAAAGTTTGAACAGCAGCAGAAATTTCCCAAACAACTGTTCAATTAAAACAAAAAAAGATTACAAGAATCTTTAGCCCCCTTTTTTAAAATTTGTTAAAATAGATATATTCTTTTCTTTTTTCCTATAATAACCTTCCATTCATTTGGTTCCCTGTTGATGCACAAACCATAAATTTAAACCAACAGTGTAATAACAAAATAACAGCACAAAATGTGGTTGGTTTCCTCGGGAAACGCCATGCCATAGAGGGTTCGTATCAAAAGTCAAATCAAAAATCAAAAATGACCATCTCATGTCTTTATTTTTTAACAACACAACTGTTGTCTTGTGTACTGGCTTTAGGCCATCTCAGACTCTCAAAATCAGGAAATTACAAAAGAACATAAACAACCTGTGTAACTAACAGTACAAGGAGTCACTAGTGCTACCTGATAAAACTGAATTGTATTTCTGTTCGTACGACACATAAATAAGCTGTAATGCAAAATTTAATCTCAGGATCATTTAAAATTCTTCTTAATGCAAAAAGATGTAGAAAACATCTAAAATGAAATTAAAAAGGCAGAGGAACTGACACTAAAACTAAAAGATATATACACAAAAACCCATGTTTAAAAATTGTTCAAAACAACCTCTGAATCAGTGTTTGAATTTGGTCAACAAATCAGATGTTTCTCAAACAACCATTATTGTGTGGTCAAGTTCCATTTTTCCTTGTTCCATTAAAAAGTGCCATTTCAAAGTGTATAAACACTTACTATGAGTTTTGGTTTGGTTTTTACACATTCTTGATGATAAAAGATTTAAAAAAAAACAGAGAAGAGAATCAGATGCTGAGTCTATATAACCTTCTCATGCAGCACATGTATAAAGGTGAAGCTGGCAGTGCAGCATTGTCCTTGGCATTTGACAAGATGAAAGATAGCTTAATTGTTTGAGCTCTGATCCATAAAATCTAACATATCTGTACCGTGTAAGTTCATGAAATTTTTTGGCTATTGAACTGTGAAGTCAACCCTCCTCAGTGCTGGTTCAGTCTTTTTTTCTGTTTACATTCACACAAGAAGCACTGATACACAGGGGTTTAAATGTGTGTGGTTTGTTTGTCTGGGGTGCATTTCAATTTAAAGTCCAGGAAAACCCACAGACAAAACTCACCTCTGGACCATCAGCTGATGTCTGACAACTTCTCCACCAGATCGTTCCTATTCATTGCCTTGAGAACCCTCCTGGTTAACTCCATACAGTGTTTTCTGTAGGTGCCTAACATGAGATCCACCAGCTCCAGCATGTCTTTGTTCTCCAGTTCACTCCTTGAAATGCCTGTGAGGCCTGCCAGGACGCCCCTGTCCTGCAGATACCACTTGAACTTTTTGAACTCTTCCTGTGTCAAGTCCTCCAGAATTTTTAGCAGCCTCTCTCGGTCTGTGGTGCTGATTTTTACAGCCTATTGAATTCAAAGTAAAAAAAGAAAAAGATAATTTTTTGATGGTTGATGATATTTTTTCTTGCCTCACAGTAAAAGCATTCTCAAATGTGGCATTTAGTAGACATCAGACCTGCATACTGTTGGTTAACCTTTGCATCTGTGCAGACAGCTGATCATCCACAGAGGGTTTGTCTGAAGACAAAGGAAATAAAACATAGTGCATGAGTGACTGATTATCAAATTACTTTACAGCAGGCTCTATAAATATATTCTGTAATAAATGATGTTCAGTGAATGGGAGGTTATGCAAAGTAGAATCTGAATGGGACCTGACGAGATTCTGTGTAGCATAACCACCCACTTACTAGATTCTCCTGCTGACACCCAATGACACTTAATTTTTTAGCACCTGAAATCAACATTAAACTTAACATTTTCTTTCACTATAAAGTGGAAACTTCAACGTGTCTCCACTGAAATTCTGTAAAAATTGAGACTTTTTCTAGAGACATAATTAGGACAGGAAGAGGTGAGATCTCAAACTCTCTGAATTTACAGGACTGATTTCTTCAGATTAATTTATTATGACATGCTTGATCACAGCAGGAACAAAAAGAGAGCTGGGTGATTAAGAGTGATTATATAAAATGACAATAACTAGAGCCAGCTGAATGACTTCATCTACAACATGAGTTTATCCTGTGACATCAAAATGTTCTTACCTCCTTGGTTTCAAGTTATAAAATCACTGGAAATGTTTTCATTACATCATAACTAACACTGTTAAATTTGAAAGAACTGATTAGTGGTGGAACGTAAATTAAAGAATGTATTCCTTGTAAAACCTCAGCTTGTGCAGCATCTTACCTACTGAGGCAGGGTTTTGAAGGTCATCTGAAATAAAAAAGACAACAAATCCAAAATGAAAAACTGGTTTTTAGTTTATTAGTTGCCTACATTATTGAATAATGTTCGATAACCACCAACCTTCTCTGATATCACAGGTCCATACTTGCTTAGAATAAACATCTTTTCTTGAGTAGAAGAGTGCAAGTTGGAATTTTCTGTTTGGTTTCTCTATAAAAACTTGATAGAAAATTTTGTCTTGGTTGTCATACCCGAGGGTAATTTCCTGTGTAAAAACATGAGAATTCAGAAATCCAAGGATGTGGTGAGACATTGAAAGACCAAAACCAGAAGCTTAGCACAGATATGAAACTTTGATATTTTCTATTTCCATCATAATGAAGCACATTTTTATAGTCAGTGTGTCTAACAGTAAACAATCTCCCATTCTGTGTAATTTTCAATTTTAATTTGGGAATGATAATCCTGTAAAAAGAACAATGTGATATAAGAAGTAGTTAGGCTCTCAGGCTTTGAGCAGGAGACATTGTGGAGCTGTGCTTCTCCCATTGACTCTCTTCACTGGAGGAATCCAGCTTTGAAAATAAGAAATATTTCTTGTCTCATCTTTTCTTCTGTTTTTACCTGATCCTTATCTGTTTTTGAGACACCATGACAATTGAACACACATCAATAACTGCTCTGGACCTGTGTGAAAGACTGCCTTCATTAGGTACAAAGACACAGCTGATGACAGACTAACTGTACCTGTGGGTTAATCTCTGCTGTTTTCATATCTGCTGTGAGGCTGAAACCTTGCTTTAATCTCAGAGCCCTGTCTGGACGTGGATTTTTGATTGTTTTGAATCCCTCCAAAGATTCAGCCTGGTTCACAGTCTGTAAACATAAAGAGCACAGAAATGATCACATGGTCACTCATCTGTTTCCTTGGTACATTCAGGATGCAGCTCATTAATAATGGAGTATCAGGGGCAATACTGGGGAGGAAGTCATGGTGTATGAAAGAAACAGAGATGTAACATTCAGAGAATTAAGTTTTAACAATAAACAGAAAATTTAACCACCACAGCCTAGTGCTGGATTTTTGATTCCCATAACAGCAAGCAGCAACACAGCAGAGCTAAAAAAAAAAAAAAAACACCAAACGATGGCGATGTAAAATCTGATTTACTGGGAGGTCCAATCTTGAAAGACAATAGTTAAAAATACAAATGGTCACTAAAGGTGACTGAGTAAAAGCAGAATTTTTTTCTGTCATGAAACTCTCAAAAGTTTGTTCGATATTGTTTTTGGCACACCAGTATCTGATCATCGGCTTTGGTGCCACATTAAATCTGGTGTTCTGCATTTCTGAGAGGAAGACATTTACTCACCTGTTGTAGAGCAGGATCACACGGGATCAGATACACACGCAGTTTGAGAAATGGTGTGTTGGGTTTGTAGTAGATCAACACGCAACATCTTATTTTCACTGTAAAGCCAGCTCTTATCAGAACCCCTCTTGGTGAGAAGACTGGTTCAGATAACTTGACATGGGATGGTGTGACCTCAGACACGTTTTCCACAACATCTCCACACTCATCTATGTGAAGAACTTTAAAGTTGTCAGATATTTTGGAATCGTCTTCTACACAAAACGAGAGCATACAAACATCATGAGGGGAAAAGAATTTCATCAGTTTTCCCAAATACTGTCAGTATTTTGGTTTATTTCATGTTCTTTTCTGTATTTCTACTCACCTGTGCAGATCCAGTGAGGCAGGTACACTTCATTTAACCTCCCCGTGATGACTTTGATGTCTATTAGAGGACCTGCAGGCATGTATTTGATGCTTTCCATCCTGTCCATGTGTCCTTCCCAAGAGCGAAAGTGGTACTGAAAGCTGACCTCCTCCTCACAGACCCAGCGCAAGCCAGAGACACTACATTCATAGTTTCCTGTTTCACTCTGTAGACTAAGACATGGAAAAGAACAGCAGTCTGTTTGTATACAGGCACAACAACTGAATGATGCTGTGTTACAGGCACAGCTGAGTAAATCCTCATATTGACTGTGTCAGTCTCAAGTTTATCTAAAACAAAAAGTTATTTTTACCTGTAAGTTGGAGACTCATCTCCTCTAGAGCTGTTCACCCCAGGTTCCATTTTGGTCCAGGGACTGGAGTCGGTCTGAAGGAGATTATCATGTTTAAGGAGACTTTCATATAAGCAGCAGCTCATACATAAACAAAATGAAAAAGAATAACAAAGAAACTGGATAAAAATGATGTCAGGGATTACCGTGCTGCCCCCACAGGCCTCAGGCTCCAAGCTTCCTGAGGGCCCTTGTTGGAAAGACAGAATTTTTCTTAGGGGTTTATTTTACATGTAACATCCATCAGTGTTTGTCAAAGCATGAAAGTGTAACTGTTTTCATTTAGTATTTTTTTATTATTTTATTTATTATCTGAACTCCTATTAGCTATTATTGATATGCCAATAACTCTCACTTATGACTCCCACTTCTTTTCAAGTTGTTGCTTGAAAAGAGGAAGGAGATTTTTTGTTAACACTATTCGTGGCCCAAACCAAAGAGCACAATCACAACAAGTTATCTTACCAGAGTAATCATTTTTTTTCTGTCTTTGTCTGCAGGGCGTTTGACTTTCATCAGACTCAACTCCTGACAGCTAAATAAACTGAACACAGAAGTAGTGTCTCTACTGTTTGCGAATTTATCGACATACTGACACGGTATTACGTTGTTTTCTAAAAAAAGAAAAGACTCAATGAAACTAAAAGATGAAAAACACAAAAATATGACAAAATCCCCCTCAGATGTTTCTCTAACATGTCCATGAGAAGAGAATCTCAGAACCCGTCATAGGATGATAAAATAGTCGCCAGCCAACTTCATTCTCACCTTACCCTCAATAACCTCTGTGAGCCTTTCCAGTCTGGTTTTCTCCCCCCTCATAGCACTGAAACAGCACTACTTAAAATCACCAATGACCTCCTCATGGCAGCTGATTCTGATTCTCTCTCCATACTCATTCTTCTTGACCTGAGTGCGGCCTTTGATACCATCTCTCACCCCATCCTCCTCAGTTGCCTCCATTGGTATTAGCCACCCCCCCCTCAGCTGGTTCCAGTCCTATCTCACAGGCCGCACTCAGTTCATACAGCTCCAGTCCTGCTGTTCTGATCCCTCCCCAGTCACTACAGGTGTGCCCCAGGGCTCCGTCCTGGGGCCCCTCCCCTTCATCACTTACCTCCTCCCTCTCTGCCATATTTTGAAAGGGTGTTTTGAAAGGCGCTTTTCAATAAAATGTATTAATATTATTGTTATATTACTATTATATGCATCTGGGGACGATGGTCAACTGTGCAGGCATTCAAGTGTAATCAACAGTTAATCAACCTTCAGCTGAGACTTCCTTTTCTCTGTGCTGCTGCACTGATGACCTTCCATACAAGGAAGTCTGTTTTTGAGTTTTTGTGAATGCAGATCATGGATGTCCTGCAAACACCACATCCTGAAACTAGATTAGTCAACGCAGACTTCTAATCACAACCAAAACAATTTACATGCTTTTTTTCCATAACTCACCTTGAGATCCTGAGCTGCTTTCTGACAGCTTCTCCACCAGATCCATCCTTTTCATCATTTCTAAAACATCCTTCATCACTTCCACGCTCTGCTGGCCATAGTTCTCCACCATCAGCCTCCGTGTCTCTGCTTTGTCAGCTGTCTCCATGCTGCGTCCTGGGATTTTTGGCAGACCTCTCAGTTTTGTCTCCTGCAAGACCTGCTTGAACTTCTCCAGCTCCCCAGGGCTTATCTTTTCCGGTGTTTCCAAAAGCTGCTCATGGTCTGCTGTCAGTGTAGATGTCTGAAGGTTTGAGTTATCAGAGGAAATTAATCAAAACATTTTCATAAGAACATATTAGACATATATAAGAAAAAAATGATCTCTGGTCATTTAGTTTCTTGTTTCAACCCTTTGTGGTAACAAAAAAATCTTGACAAAGCTCATTTATAAACAAGACATTTTTGGGGATACCCTGTCTCTGATCTCAGAAGGTTATTTTTTCAATATAATTTTTTTCTCAAATTTTGTTGTATTTTAATTTTTTACGATAATAATAATACACACTCAGATCATATCGAACTTTTCTTAATTTTGAAGTTGAAATCTTAGGATTTTTCACAAAAAAGTTACCAAGTATCAAAAATTAAAAATTGTTGCCTCTGTTTTGTAGAAATACTGATGGCTACAGATTAATCCATTTCCAATCTGTGTTGTGTAAACTGTGTATGATGTTACATTTCTTACTCTCTGAAGTCTTTGGGACTGGTGCTTCTCTGTGAGGAGAAATGAGAAGAAAAACTTCACTTTTAGATAAAAAACAACATAAAAACAAATAAGTAACACTAAAAATGAAAGTATTTGGCTTTGATGTCCCGTTCTTACGATTCATAACCAAAAGTTGCTGATAAAGGAGCTTCATCTGCTTTTAAACAAATAACAAATCAACTGCTGCAAAGCGACACTTTAATCTACTCAGTTTTGACATCAATAACATCAAAGAGGTTTAGTTTATCTCTAAGGTGTTTGCAGTCGGACTGAGAAAGTTATTGTCCTCTTACTCTGAGCTTTGAGTCTTGAGCCGGTCCCTGATAGCTTCCCCGCCAAATCAGTCCTCTTCATCTTCTTTAAAACATCTGCAGTCACCTTCACACACTGTTGGCCATGGATCTTCACCATCAGTTTGGCCATACTAGTCCTACCTGCACTGCTTATTCGATATTTCATGACTCCTATGGGCCCTTTTCTCGGAGCAGTCTGTTGCACGATGAGCTTAAATAGCTCAAACTCTCCAGAACTCAGGCCTCTCAGTGTTTTGAAAACTGTCCAATTAAGTGATGATGGTTTCTGACAGATAGAAATAACAGAGCAATTATGAGCTTCACTTCCACTCCAGTGACAGAACTTTAATTTGTTTGCATCAGTCCAATCCGTGAAGTCATGTCAGTTTTGCAACAACAAAAGACTAATATAAAAACAAAGCATTTATACCTCCTCTTTTTTAGCATCTGAACTCTTTCAAACTGCTTTATCACAACAGTTTTATTCAGGTAACAACAAGAATATGAAGAGTGTGATGTGTAAAGTATCTGATTTCATGTTACTCACTCTCTGAAGACGCCCAGGCTGACTTTCCCCTGACGAGAAATAAACAAAATTAATGATTCAAAAATCTTCACAAACCCTAAAGAGCCATGCAAGGGATCATGAGTAAAAGATTTCTTAATGTTAAAATAAAAAAATTCTCAATATGTTGTGGGTTTGGTTACATATACAATTTAATAAAAAATGTATAAATACAAGAGGACACACAGAGGCACCCCCTGTTAAAGGTCCCATATTATGCAAAAATCACTTTATTAAGTATTTTAGTGAAATTCGTGGGTCTTTGGCTTTCCTCCCAGCCCACAAAATGTGAGATTTAATGACAAAACCTGTACTTAGTAGTGCTTGTGAAAGTAAAATCCTGACTGATCTGATCTCTCCAGCAGCGGAGAGGAGAATGCCAAAGTTGAAGAGCCATCACTGCTCTGTTTTTGGCTGTAAACAGCCACATAGTTCCATACACAAGCTTCCCATCTCGGAACAAGACAAGACTAAGTGGCTAGAGTTCATTTATCAAGGAAATGTGCCAGCTACCCTCAGTAAAACTGTGTATGTGTGTGCAAGTCACTTCACGGCCGACTGCTTTTCCAACTTTGGACAGTACAACAGAGGGCTAGCAAATAGACTGGTCCTGAATCAAGGCGCATTACCAAATATCCGCCAACAAACCTCGAACCCTGGAAATGTGAGTATTTTAAATGCTGTGTGCTGTGGAGCAGATGTAAGAGCTTTTCCTCAGTGTCCCCCTGTCTCTGTGTTAGCTTCTGGATGCTAACTGTAGCTGCAGTTAGCCTGTTGTTTTAGCCTGTAAAGTTACGGTACACGAGCTTTGCTGCCTTCCAAACATTGTGCACTCAAAGCTTGTGGTGCCGCTCTCAGTGACGTGAAGAGTATCAGTATCAGAAGGTATCAGCTGTGGCTCATTTACATATGAAGGTCACGCCCACTAAATCAGACAGTTCTGAACAGAGGGGCCATGAGAGCCTGGAAACAATGCTGCTGTGCTTGATTTATTGGCTTTTTGGACCAAAACATGTTACTACCATTTCATGAAGACATCAATGATCCATATTAAACTGCAGAAAAGGAGCAGAATACGGGACCTTTAACTCAATTACTAACATGCAATCCAAAAAAATGTCACAAATATCAACATAAAATGATTAAAGAGACATGTGGTTTTGTTATGAAGCATTATTTTTTTCTTTCTCTGACCTTTAAGTCCTGAGCCTAACCCTGACAGCCTCTCAGCCAGGTCAGATCTGTTCATGTCCATTAAAACCTCTTTGGTCACCTCCACAGGATGCTGGTTCTTCACCATCAGATCTACCAGCTCCTTCAACTGATGTGCCGGCTCTGTTTGGATCTGTGGAAGACTCCTCTGGAAGTATGTAAACTGCAGCAAGAACCTGAATTTCTCAAGCTCTTTTAAACTCAAACCCCTCAGTGTTTGTAAAAGAACAAATTCAGCATCTTCCTTCACTGCCTAAAAACACAAAGAAACAGAAAATTAACATGATATTTAAACAAAGGTGATTAAAAAAACATTTCTGTGTATTAAGTCAAAGACGTATATTATCAGAATGATTTCTGCAAATATAAGAGAGTAAAGATCTAGTTCCAAGAGCGCAGATGGCCTAGTGGACTGGGTTGCACTCCATGAGGTTTGCCCTTGCACAGGAGGCCCGGGTTTGAATCCAGCCTGTGGTCCCTGGCCTCTGTTTCCTACTCTTCCCACTGTTCCTCTACCCAATTAAAGCCATAAAAAGCCCAAAAGATAACTTCAAAGGAAAAATCTTGCTCCGATGGTAATGCCTATTTCATATTAATAAATGTTTTTATATGGCAAAATACAACCTCTGAGAAATACAGGTTAAATATTATTTGTTGTAAAGCATCAAAGGAAGATTTTGAAGATGTTGGTCGAGATAAAAATACTTGGATCCGTGGCTCAGATGTTGCAAATTAAACAAAATTAAAACTAACTAAAAAAATGAAAAACATAAATAAATAAATAACTTTCTGCAACACGAATGACTTCAACTTTGAAACTTGTATTGGCTCAGAATCTCTTTACTACTGATGTATCGTTTTAGCTGCAGCTGCATGAGCGACAAAACAACTGTAGTGTTTTTATCTTAGCATGTAGAAAATGAAACCTTAGTTATGAAAAGTAAAAACTCACTGCTGCTGAAGATTTAGGTTGATGTTGGTCCACAAAGTGTTTTTCTAAAGAGAAAATATAGAAAAATCAAGATTTAGAGGAAAATAATCAAATTCAGTAAAGACTTTAGTTACCTTTCTGACACCTCTATAACTTTAAAAAGTGACATATATTATGTTTACTACAGAAAGAGATTCCCTCAACACCTTTGAATTTAGACAAGACAATATAACTTAAGCACAAATATTTAAATCGATAATTTCCAGGATGACCAGGAATCTCAAAGTTTTGATTGTTAAAAATGTTGATGTTGACAGATTCAAATTTCTTTTACAAACGCATTCAATGAAATTCATAGTTGTGTTTATAAAACATCAAAAACAAATATGTCATTATTCATTGTGATGCTTTAAGGTGTTCTTGTCTTACCTTTGAGTGCTGAGCTGCTCTCGGACAGCATCTGTACTAGATCAGTCCTGTTCATCTCCTCTAAAACCTCTCTGGTCAGCTCCACAGATTGTTGTCCATATGTCTCCATCATTAGATCCACTATTTTTTCTCCATCTCCTTTGTCTATCCTCATGTATAAAGAGATGGCTTTGAGACCTTGCTTGGAGACAATCTGCTTCAGGAACTCCTTGAATTCACTGAGCTCCCTCCCACTCAAACAGTGCAGAGTTTCAAGAAGCAGCTCCTGAACAGCTACCATTGTCGCAACCTGGAAGAATCAGAACAAACATGTGACTTTATGTAGGTAAAGGATTTCTCTTTACATTTCATCAGTAAAAGGGCAGAGCTGGGTGTTGAGGATGGATCCACTTCACTCTGCTCCTGATTAAAAACTAACATGGTTCAATCTTTGAAGCACACAGTCAGGACAGGTGTGATATTACTCACTTTCTGGATCAATGCAGAGCATTGTTCATCTGATTCTTTCTCTGAGGAGAAAAGTTTTACACAAGTTGGTCCAAACTTTCACAAAAAGAAAATATGCAATAACATTCATGCCCTCTTATCAATAACATGAAAGTATATTTTACAAAGAGAAAACAAAGAGAACATAAACATGTAGACAGAAGATAGGAGCCAGTTGTGTGATTTGAAGTTGTTCTGGTTTTTCAGGTCTTACTTTTCAACCTTGAGCGGGTGTCTGTCAGCCTCTGCAGCAGATCAGTTCTCTTCATTTTCTTTAAAATCCCTCTGGTTGTCTCCACAGAGAGTTGGCCGCAGGTCATGATCATCAAAAACACAGTTTCCTGATGACCACCTACAAATACCCTGTGTGTGTCTGTCTGTAAGAGCTGCCCCCAAGAGACACATGACTTGTTCCTTTTGATGGATTTGTGTTTCAGGATGTTCCTGAAGTACCCAATCTCCTCTTCAGTCAAATCAGCCAGAACGTCCATGAGCGCTTCTATATCAGATGTTATCATTTCAACCTGGGAAATTTAAGGGACATGATTCATGTACAAAAATGATATTTTTATTCTTTTAACAAACACCATGAATTTCTTGATAGATTTTCTTTTTGCATGAAGTATTCATTTCAAGACAGTGTCTGTTTAACCAGTCGTATAATATCTTTGAGATGAAAAAGCAAAAAGAAAACCAACAACAAAAACGACTAAAAAATTAAACTGTTTTCATTAATTTGAGTGTAACATAAAGTTTAATGTGCCGTCCTAATAAAGCTCTGTGAGGGACATTATTTTTGAATTCAAATGTCTAAGATGATCAAAGTTGGGTTGTGTAGAGTCAGTGTGAAAAGTCATACTCACTCTCTGGATCAGTGAAGGCAACTGTTTGGTGTCTGTTTCCGAGTGTTTCTCTGAAAGAAAAAATGAAACAATAAAAGATTTCTGAGGGTTTTCTTTTACTTCACCGTGTATGCAAACTTAAAACTCAGGATTTCATCATTTAGTCATCCCAAAGATCTTAACCGTAATCATAATGTTTAACAATAATAACCACATCAACTTTTATCTAATATTGCACATGTCAAAGCTGATGCCCTTTTTTAAGACTTAACCAAATGAAGAACTTTTTTTAACTGGATGCTTCATGAGAAACTTTGTGTTTTTTGTTTCTGTTTTATCATCCTTGTCTTACCTTTACTTCCTGCTCTGCTGTCTGACAGTCTCTTCACCAGTCTAGTCCTGTTCTCCTTCCGTAAAGCATTTTTGGTCAACTCCACAGACTCTTCACTGTACTTCTCCATCATCAGCTCCACTACTTCCTCTGCTTTCGTCCCTTTTGGATGGAGTTTTGAAAGGAGCTGAACGCCTTCCTCCAATTCAACATCTAGGTTAAAATCTTCCAGCTCCTCCGAGCTCAAATCTTTCAATATTTCATACAGCTCCCTCTTAGTCGTCATCTTTTCAACCTGGAACATGAGAAATATCACACAATAAGCAGGCTCAGGCGTGTGCTACATTTCTGACATCTCTTCATTTTTAACTTAACCCCACCTGTTACTAATAAAGTTAATAACAGCTGGGGTGATTCACTAATTCACATAACAATAGCTCATAAATGTTCACTGACTGTAAAACGTTTTAAAATGCAAACAATGAAACGGGAAATTAATCATAGGTCTTTCAGTTTATAGATCTACTCAGATTCATTTCTATCATTCATGGCCGGTTGCCAGAATATCCCAATTAGTTTTTCCATTCATTCTGTACTTGTATAGGACCAAAACATTACACATATTTAGCTTTTTTTTAAACTACTCATTATCCAAAAAGGTCTTGTACATTTTAAAGAAAATTCATGTCATGTCAGTTTAGGGTTAGGTTAAGCTTTGGATCAATATTTCAGTAAGTCTTCAGTCAACCTAGACAGTTTCTGCCTTTATAACAGGACTGACTCAGATTTACAGACTTCCCTTATCCATTAAAACTACTCTCTTCAACTTTTACTTAAGGCTAGCGGGTTTTTTTTTTAATTATTAATTTATTAGTTCATTTGGCAGGCAAAGGTAAATACGATGACTAATAGTAACGTATTACTTTTTCGAGGAAAAAAAACACATGAACACTTAACCCCAAGTCCAGGCTAGCAATTTTAGCAGAGAACCAGCAGTTGGTTGTATATGTTAAATATCGACAATATTTATGACGTTACTTCTTCAAACCTGAAACATTTCTGTCTCCTGTGACGCCAACATACTTCGGCTAAAATGACATTTCTCTCCCGTTTTCTTACTCATACACACGCAAAAATTCTGCCTAGTTCTCAAATACTTTAGTAGGCAGACTACATTATGTAGCATTAACTGTAACTCCACACGAACGTTAGCTTAATGTTAGCTAGGTTGTACGCTGTATTTGAGTTACGAAGGCTTCCAACTGTCATTTCCACACACGCGGAAGAAGACCTCAAAAAGTTAAAGACCAATACATTTTCGTTTCCGTTCTCTATTGTTCGCCGATAAGGTTCGGTATTTATGCTGGACGTTCACAACACTCACCGTGCAAGCAGTCACATTTGTACTCAGGAACACCAGCTTAAAATTAAGCTATATTTCTACCCTTGGTTCACTTATTCCTGTGGACAAGCATATTTCCTGATCAGGGGCGCCGCTATCTTACAGGCAGGATGGACCCGGAGAGAGCTGACCAACTCTGAATCACTGCACAGCAGTGACAGTTAGTTTTGAAATGACTACGTCGGCTGTGTACAACACCCTAAAGGGGCCCCACCCTCACTGTTTTGGGAAACTCGATTCATTTTCCTGAGTAGAGTTTAAATGAGTCACTCACCACTTCAGTCACTTTTTTTTCTTTAATAAAGAAATAACCAATTAACAAAAACAATGAACTACTAGAGGACTACGACTAAAACAGATGAATACAGTAATTAAGCCGATCTATCAAATGAGTTTATGTATGTATATATATGTATATGTATAATTCCTCCTCAGGGTTTTTTTGTTTTGTTTTGTTTTGTTTTGGTTGTTTGTGCTGTTTTCATTACAATTATTATTTGAGACAATTTAATTTGATAAATAATGAGTTTTGACTGATTGAAAAAAATAAAGCAATAAAAAAAATAAATGAGTCACTCACCAAAGTGAATCGGGTTATTGAGTAATTTGAGTCACTTGAGTCAGTTAACCGGAAAGTGCATAGAAATCTATATTTCAGAGAGATTCATACCAGCGAAATGACTAAAAAGGACAATTAACACACTCCAATGTGAAAAAAAGAGTGAAAGATCAAAGTATATTAAAGAAACTTTTATTTTTCTGACTCACAAATAAAATAACATTCAATTAGATAAATATAACTGAGAAAAATTACAAAGTTCAAACAGTGCAACATTAGAAAAACTAACTATGTACAATAAATCTAAAGTAAAATAAAGCCTCTTGACAAATATGAAAATAAACGGAAATAGCTTAAACAATAGTGAAATAAAAATAAAGTGTCAGCAGTCATCAAAATGTCTCTCCTTTAAAATGAATTGTCCTCACAACAAATTGGCATTCAGGAAAATGATCTCAGGAACCTTTCCAGGACTGAGAAGGTAATGCTACGTACGTTCGAGCTGGCGAGTGACTCGTATGTGCTTTGAGACATACTGTGAGTGAGTTAGTGATCCGTATGTACTGTGGGTGAGTTATGACCCGTAAACACTGTGAGTTGAGCCATTCTAGGTACCAGCCATTCTCCCGTGATGTGAGTGAGGGGCTGGGCTACCGTGAGCTTTACACTGAGTCAGTAAATGAGTCATTTGGGGCGAAGAATCATGATTCTCGAGTCAGTAAAGTGATTCTCGGGTATTGAACAATTTGTTCATGATTCGCACAATACTAGTCTAAGGGTTTTTCAAACAGAAGAGAAACTATCCTTCTGAGAGCAACAAACAAAAGAAATATAGTGGTAAGCAGCACAGATAATATCCTACAGAAGCTAATTTCGTCTTGAACAGCTCAGTCTGTCCTGCTCCTGTTGATTCCTTCAGTTAAGGACACCTGCAATCAAATTGTTTCTGAGCTAGCAGGCTGAAAATAAAACCAGCTAACCTGGACAGTACTTTTCTATAGCTATCAAATGACAACTATGTTCAGCTAAATTCAACTGTCAAGCCAAGAATGCTAAGTTATAGACTTCATAGGCAATTAATTTAGATAATATACAACAAGGGTGCAGGATGGAAGTTATTGTAAGTTGTGTGCCAGTGGCGTTTATTTATTCATCATGTGTGTTAAATAGGCTTTATGCTTCTTCAAACTGTTTTGTCCTGTATTATGTTGTAAATGTAAACCTAATGTCATAATGCAGGCTTCAGCACAGTTAAATCTTCTGTATTGGAACCATGTTAAAACACATTGCCTCTGATTTGACTGAATATTGAAGTATTAGCAAGAAGAGGAACAGTGTCAAAGAAAATTAAAAAGTTACCTTTAAGTAATTTGTTCTAAAAACAGCCTTTTCAGAGCCATGTATAAGAATGAAAATATATTAATGTATAGCACAAAACTGTCCAAAAACATATTTAGAAATGTAGCTATATCATTCTTAGGAAACCAACTTCAGCAGAGGACACAAACCTGTGAGCATGCTCAGGAAAAGACAAAGTTTATTTTACATAATACTGCATCTTATGAATGTGACACAATTAAATGAGCTACACACACCGCAAACTAACATCAAACATCAAGAATAAAACTTAGTAGAACAATTACACCAAGATAAAAGACAGATTCAACATTGTTTAGGCCCAGATCATGGTGAGAACATTGTTTGTGCAACATGATTGTTTTAGTCCTGAAAAAGAAATCATTACAAAATTAAGTTACAATTCTCAAAGAAGAGAATTGTATTTTTCTCTCAAATACTTTTTCTGCTGCTACAGATTTTAGACAACCATAGTACAACTTTCTTTTGACATTTTATTTCAATACTGGCCCTATATTGCTTACTCTGTTGATCAGATCATAGTACTGAATATCCACAAAGTGCTCCTCTGAGGGGACACAAAGGAAAATCACAAAATAATAGGGTTTAAAATAGAGGCCAAAAATGGTCCTGGCACAAAAAGACCTTCAGTTGGTTGTTACTGTTCTAAAAGTTCTAAATGTTGGCATTTCAAGTCATTCTCCTTGTGCAAAGTTAGACTCAAACTTTTGATAATTTATTTATAAACATAGCTGCTCATAAATACAAAACACTTTTTTAAAGTCTACCGACCAAGTGGTAAGACTGTTCCCCAAAGAAGATGATGGCACCACGGTAAGGTCAGAACAGCAGCAGAAATCTCACAAAAACTGTTAAATTTCAACAAAGTATATTACAAGATCCTTTAACACTGTTTCATTTTATGGGTAAATTAAATTTATCACTGTTTTCTTTCTTTTTTCCAGTAGCAGGCTTCCAAATTTTTGGTTCCCTATTGATGCACAAACCATAAAATTTGAATCAACAAAATAACAAAACAATAAAACCACCCCACAAAATGTGGTTTGTTTCCTCAGGGAAACGCAATGCCATTAAGGGTTCATTTCAAAAGTTGAATCAAGAATCAAAAATGATCATTTCATGTCTTTTTTTTAACAACACAAATGTTGTGTTGTACACACTTGTCTTGTGTACTTTTTTCAGATTATCTGAGTCACTCAAAAGCAGGAAGTTGCAAAAGAACATAAACAACCTGTTGCAACTAACAGTAACTGAATTGTATTTCTGTTAATACGACACATAAATAAGCTATACAGCACAATTTAATGACATGGCAATTGAAAGTGCTTTTTAATGCAAATAGATGTAGAAAACACATAAAATAACATTAAAAAAGCAGAGGAATGGACATGGAATGAGAAAAAAACATCCCCCTAAATCCATGTTTTAAAAATTGTTCAAACAACTTCTGAATCAGTGTTTGAATTTGGTAAACAAATCAGATGTTCCTCAAACAACCATTGTGTGGTCAAGTTCCATTCTTCCTTGTTCCATTAAAAAGTGCCATTTCAAAGTATATAAACACTTACTATGAGTTTTGGTTTGATTTTTACACATTCTTGATGATAAAAGATTAAAAAAAAACATAGAGAAGAGAATCAGATGATGAGTCAAAATAAACTTCTCATGCAGCACATGTATAAAGGTGAAGCTGGCAGTGCAGCATTGTCCTTGGCATTTGACAAGATGAAAGACAGCTTCATTGTTTGAGTTCTGATCCATAAACTCTAACATATCTGTACCGTGTAAGTTCATGAATTTTTTTGGCTATTGAACTGTAAAGTCAACCCTCCTCAGTGCTGGTTCAGTCTTTTTTTCTGTTTACATTCACACAAGAAGCACTGATACACAGGGGTTTAAATGTGTGTGGTTTGTTTGTCTGGGGTGCATTTCAATTTAAAGTCCAGGAAAACCCACAGACAAAACTCACCTCTGGACCATCAGCTGATGTCTGACAACTTCTCCACCAGATCGTTCTTATTCATTGCCTTGAGAACCCTCCTGGTTAACTCCATACAGTGTTTTCTGTAGGTGCCTAACATGAGATCCACCAGCTCCAGCATGTCTTTGTTCTCCAGTTCACTCCTTGAAATGCTTGTGAGGTCTGCCAGGACGCCCCTGTCCTGCAGATACCACTTGAACTTTTTGAACTCTTCCTGTGTCAGGTCCTCCAGAATTTTTAGCAGCCTCTCTCGGTCTGTGGTGCTGATTTTTACAGCCTAATGAATTCAAAGTAAAAAAAGAAAAAGATAATTTTTTGATGGTTGATTATGTTTTTTCTTGCCTCACAGTAAAAGCATTCTCAAATGTGGCATTTAGTAGACATCAGACCTGCATCCTGTTGGTTAAACTTTGCATCTGTGCAGACAGCTGATCATCCACAGAGGGTTTGTCTGAAGACAAAGGAAATAAAACATAGTGCATGAGTGACTGATTATCAAATTACTTTACAGCAGGCTCTATAAATATATTCTGTAATAAATGATGTTCAGTGAATGGGAGGTTATGCAAAGTAGAATCTGAATGGGACCTGATGAGATTCTGTGTAGCATAACCACCCACTTACTACAGTTGTCTGCTGACACCCAATGACACCTAATTTTTTAGCACCTGAAATCAACATTAAACTTAACATTTTCTTTCACTATAAAGTGGAAACTTCAACGTGTCTCTACTGAAATTCTGTAAAAATTGAGACTTTTTCTAGGGACTTAATAGGAAGAGGTGAGATCACAAACTCTCTGAATTTACAGGACTGATTTCTTCAGATTAATTGATTATGACATCTTTGATCACAGCAGGAATAAAAAGAGAGCTGGGTGATTAAGAGTGATTATATAAAATGGCAATAACTAGAACCAGCTGAATGACTTCATCTACAACATGAGTTTATCCTGCGACATTAAAACGTACTTACCTCCTTTGATTTTATCTTTTAATGTTGTAAACTCTATAATATACAAATCACTGGAAATGTTTTCATTACATCATAACTAACACTTTTAAATTTGAAAGAACTGATCAGTGGTAGTACGTAAATTTAAGAGTGTATTCCTTGTAAAACCTCAGCTTGTGCAGCATCTTACCTTCTGAGGCAGGACTGTGATAGTCATCTGAAATAAAAAGAACAAATCAAAAATTAAAAGCTGGTATTTTAGTTTATCTGTTGCCTACTATATTTTGTAATGTTTAATAACCACCAACCTTCTCTGATTTCACAGGTCCACACTGGATTGGACTCAATCTCCTTCTTACTTGTGTAAAAGAGTTCAAGTTGGAAGTTTCTGTCTGGTTTCTCTATGAACACTTCATAGAAATTTGGATCTTGGTTGTCATACCTCAGGGTAATTTTCTGTGTAAAAACACAGTAAGTCAAAGTTAAACCATATGGCACACTAACAGAAAAGAAGGCTTTCTCATAGACAGCATAGACAGTGTTACATACAGTAAATGATTTCATACTTCATGTAATTTATTAAGTTTTCATTTGGGAATGATAATCCTGAAAATAAAATCAATGTGATGTAAAGAGTAGTTAGGGAAAGCTCTTTTAAGACAATCAAGCTTTGAACAGGAGACAGTGTGGAGCTGTGCTTCTCACATGGACTCTCTTCACTGGAGGAATCCAGCTTTGAAAATAAGAAATACTTCCTGTCTCATATTTTCTTCTGTTTTTACCTGATCCTTATCTGTTTTTGAGACACCATGACATTTGAACACTCATCAATAACTGCTCTGGACCTGTGTGAAAGACTGCCCTTATTAGGCACAAAGACACACCTGATGACAGACAAACTGTACCTGTGGGTTAACCTTTGCTGTTTCTGCCGTAAGGCTGAAACCTTTCTGCATTTTTAGGTACTTGTCTGGCCGTGGCTTCTCAATTGTCTGAAATCCTTTTGAGAATTCCTTCTTGTCCACAGTCTGTGAAAAAACAACAGCACAGTAGATTAACAGCTGGTTTACTGGGAGGCCAAATCTTGAAAACCAATAGTTAAAAATCCAAATCACCATTAAAGCTGACCCTGTAATTGCAGATTTTTTTTTGATTATGAAACTCTAAAAAGTTTAATATTTCTCGTTACTGACCCCAACATGCCATCATAGGCTTTGGTGCCATATTGAATCTGGTGTTCTGCATTTCTGAGAGGAAGACATTTACTCACCTGTTGTAGAGCAGGATCACACGGGATCAGATACACACGCAGTTTGAGAAATGGTGTGTTGGGTTTGTAGTAGATCAACACGCAACAACTTATTTTCACTGGGAAGCCAACTTTCATCAGAACCCCTCTTGGTGAAAAGACTGGTTCAGATAACTTGACATGGGATGGTGTGACCTCAGACACGTTTTCCACAACATCTCCACACTCATCTATGTGAAGGACTTTAAAGTTGTCAGATATTTTGGAATCGTCTTCTACACAAAACGAGAGCATACAAACATCATGAGGGGAAAAGAATTTCATCAGTTTTCCCAAATACTGTCAGTATGTTGGTTCATTTCATGTTCTTTCCTGTATTTCTACTCACCTGTGCAGATCCAGTGAGGCAGGTACACTTCATTTAACCTTCCTGTGATGACTTTGATGTCTATTAGAGGACCTGCAGGCATGAATTTGATGCTTTCCATCCTCTCCATGTGTCCTCCCCAGGAGCAGAAGTGGTACTGAAAGCTGACCTCCTCCTCACAGACCCAGCGCAAGCCAGAGACACTACATTCATAGTTTCCTGTTTCACTCTGTAGGCTAAGACGTGGAAAAGAACAGCAGTGTGTTTGTATACAGATACAACAACTGAATGATGCTGTGTTACGGGCACAGCTGAATAAATCCTCATATTAACTGTGTCAGCCTCAAGTTTATCTAAAACAAAAAGTTATTTTTTTTCACCTGTAAGTTGGAGACTCATCTCCTCCAGAGCCGTTCACCCCAGGTTCCAGTTTGGTCCAGGGACTGGAGTCGGTCTGAAGGAGATTATCATGTTTAAGGAGACTTTCCTATGAGCAACAGCTCATACATAAACAAAATGAAAAAGAATAACAAAGAAACTGGATAAAAATGATGTCAGGGATTACCGTGCTGCCCCCACAGGCCTCAGGCTCCAAGCTTCCTGAGGGCCCTTGTTGGAAAGACAGAATTTTTCTCAGGGGTTTATTTTACATTTAACATCCATCAGTGTTTGTCAAAACATTAAAGTGTAACTGTTTTAATTTAGTATTTGTTTACTCATTATCTGAACTCCCATTAACCATTACCGATGTACTGGTAACTCTCTACACTTATTGTTACTTAAAAAGAGGAGGGAGATTTATTTTTTACACTATTTGGGGGATTATTGTTATAATGATGATTGCTGATTAACGTTAATGCAGAATTTAAGGACATCTACTTCATTTGCTCTCAAGCAATAATTTTCACCAGAACTGGGACAGTAAACAAACAAATGTATAAAAAACTCACTTGAAGATGTTAAACAAATAAAACAAAGAATCTGCACACCAGATCTTTGAAAGAGGAATAATACTGTGTTCACAACTCACCTTGAGATCCTGAGCTGCTTTCTGACAGCTTCTCCACCAGATCCATCCTTCTCAATATTTCTAAAACATCCTTCGTCACGTCCACACTCTGCTGGCCATAGTTCTCCACCATCAGCCTCACTGTCTCTGCTTTGTCAGCTGTCTCCATGCTGTGTCCTGGGATTTTTGGCAGACCTCTCAGTTTTGTGTACTGTAGGACATGCTTAAACTTCTCCAGCTCCCCAGGGCTTAACTTTTCCAGTATTTCCAAAAGCTGCTCATGGTCTGCTGTCAGTGTAGTTTCCTGAAGGTTTAAGTTATCAGAATTTACTTCAATAACATTAGCAGCTTAATCACAACAAAACTATGCCAAAACAGGATTCTCTAGAGAATTTTTTTTTAGATTTTTCGCCTTTTGCTGAGTGTGAATCAAACCCATTTGTTTTATTTTTTTTGAATATAATAATTGTACCCGGTTAGCTACAGGAACAGCCCATATCAAATTGTTTGACCTCTGATACTTGGTGTTTTTTATTTCTTTCAATACCATCAATTCAAACTCAAAGCAATTTAATTAAATTAATTTTTTCTTCTTTGTCCGGTTACACTCTTTTATTTTTAAAGTAATTTTGCACTCTAAAAACTACCAAGCTCAATGTTCTTTTTCCGGCAAGAGCAAAAGCACAGTGTCACAGCTTGTTATTTAACATTACAGTGAAAAAACATTTTATCAGCTCGGTGAGCAAACGTGAAAAAAACTTTGTCCCTATTTTGTAGAAATAGTGATAGTTACACAGTAATTCATTTTAGTCTGTGTTGTGTAAACTGTGTATGACGTTATGTTACTTACTCCTTGAAGTCTTTTGGACTGGTGCTCCTCTGAGATGAGAAGAGAAAGGAAAAAGAAAATTACTCGAACAGACAATCTGCAACTTTCATCAGTGTTTTCACTTTAAGACAAATCATAACATAACAAATCAATATGACTAAAGATGACAGTATTCAGTGTGTGTTAGATATCTGTGTTTTTAAGGCTGCTGCAAAGTGACACTTCAGTCTACTCAGTTTTCACATAAATAACACCAAAACATTTTTTAGCTCATCTTAAAGATGTTTTCAGTCAGACTAATGAGGGAGCTTTTGTCCTCTTACCACAAGTTTTGAGTCCTGAGCTGGTCCCTGACGGCTTCCCCACTAGAATAGTCTTCCTCAGCAGATCAGTCTCCTTCAGCTTCTTTAAAACATCTGCAGTCACTTCCACACACCGCTGGCCATGGATCTCCACCATCAGCTTCGCTATTCTAGCCCTGCTTGCTCTTGTTATTTGATTTTTTCTGACTTCTGGGAGGCCCTTTTCCAGACCAGTGTGCCACAAGTCCTTAAATAGTTTAAACTCTCTAGAGCTTAAGCCTGTGAGTGCTTCGAAAACTGTCCAACAAAGTGATGATGGTTTCTGACAGACAGAAAATAACAGAGCATTTATGAGTTTCATCTCCACTTTAGTGACTGAACTTTAATTCATTTGCATTAGTCCAAACCGTGAAGTCATGTCAGTATTGTGACAACGAATATCACTAACATAAGCCTTAATGAAACTGGTGACAACAGATTTAAGGACTAATATGAAAACAAAGAATTAACATCTACTTCTTAAAGCATTTATTCAACTTTTCAAAGTTGTTTTATCATGATCATTATGTTCAGTTAACAATGAGGACATGAAAAGTGTTATGTGTAAAGTATTTGTGATTTCATGTTACTCACTTTCTGGAGATGCTCAGACTGACCTTCCCCTGAGGATAAATGAACAAAATTAATGATTCAAAAATCTTTACAAACCCTGAAAGTCAATGCTCTATGTCATCCTGAGATCAGGAGTGCAATATCATGTAATGGCCCCAATCGACCAGCTGCATCGCTGCTCTATCATGGCACCGCATCTGATGGGTTTCTACTCAAGTAAACAGGTCAACTCACACCGGCTCTGCTTTGTTACGTCCAGCTTCGGCAAGTCTTAGCCCCCATATCAGTTACACAAGGCTCCTGTAGGAGCAGATTATGAATGAGAGTGTTTACAGTGGTGTTTGTTAGTAATAGGGGAAACTGATGTTCAAATTAGTTATAAGGTGGAACCTTGTTTGTGTGGGCAGGTTTTTCACCATTCAGTGTTATGAAGGTTGATTTAATTCTGTATCTTAAAGTTTTAGGCTAGCATCATTTTCTCTTTTACTACTTTAGTCTTTCAATATTTTATAATCTTATTTGTTTCTTTTAATTTGGTTGTTTTATTTTCTTGTCAATAATTATCCAGGTGCAGCACCTCAGTGGCTTAGCGCTTTAGCTAGACCTCTATAGCTCCAATTTTTGCTGGATCCTAAAGCTGTGATGCATCAATTGAGTGGGACAGAGAGTCATGAACAAAAACAACATAAAAAACACACATTGAGCAAAAGAAAACAAAGCGTGTCAAAGCTAGATCGTATTAAGCTTTACAACAACAAGCGACATAAGCAGCACAGCCAGACCAGGAGTCAACACATTCAAGATTTTACAGTCCAACATTAATAAGCAGAGGCTCACCATTGGCATGGGAATTGTTATATTATTTCCTTTTTTATATATTCTTTCTTATTTTTATTATGTGTTGGTTCAGCTCAGCATTTTATCTAGTCTTATGTTGCCTCTTATGTGTTCTTGTACAGCCTCAGGGTTGGTCTCTATATGACCTGTGTGAACTTTCACCTAGCTCCTTGCTCTGCACCCACACATTTGGAAAGTACATACTTCTGACATCTGACGACAGCTGTGGGTTGAGAAAGTTGTGCCAATCATAGCTGATGGCCAATTACTCCCAGTTGTGTAGATAAACTCAAACTCTGTACAGGTGTAGCCAATAACACTTAAAACTGTAATATAACTGGATATCAGCTCACCCTCTTTGAAAGAGACCACCACTGTAAACTTGACCTGTGACCTGAATAAATGCTGAACTGAGAAATAGCTCCTCTTTATGGGATTCTAATGAGTTGACGGACCCCCCAAAAAACCTAAGACGTATAGAACGTATTCCTGGTAAAACACTGAAGTAACAAAGTTCACAGCGTGTTCTAATATACGTTTGGTTACTCATAAAGATAAGTAAGACATAACACAACTCACGAGCCTCATTCACAAACAGTGCTTATGCACAAATTTGTGTGCACAAAGGTTTGACACACAAATCTGTGATTCATCAATATTTTCTTACTGGAATTTGCTCTTACTCTGCAAACAAATGTAGAACCTCTTCAGACCATGCGTACACACAAATGATGACAAACAACTGTCAGAAAATGTATACTGCTGTAACCTGATGCACAACATATCTAAACTTTCTTCAGTTAAAGAAAAATGTCTTAATTGTAAATGTACAAAATAAAGATGAAATTGACGTATGTTCACCCTTATCATACATACAACATTGAATCTTAAATTAAATACTTAGTTTTCCGATTCAAAATACCACAAAGTATATTTTAAAATGCCACAGCTTTGATGTTAATTACATGGTTGGGTATGGTGAATGTAGCGTCTCAAATGGAGTTCAGTTGTAAAACATGCTTCAAAATGCAAACTCAGAGCGCAGATGGCCTAGCAGCGTAGGACACGGTCCATGAAGTTTGTCCAGGTGGCCCGGTTTCAAATCCAGCCTGTGACCTCTTTCCCGCGTGTCACTCCCCACTGTTGCCCTGTTTCCTACTCTATACACTGTCCTCATCAATCTGATTACAGGAATAAAAAGCCCCAAAAATAGCTTTAAAAATAAAAAAAGAAAACTAATTGAAGATATGAAATAACTTTTTTCTCCATATGATTTTATGCCAGGGGTCACCAACGCAGTGCTCATGGGCACCTGGGAGTCCACAAGAACCACTTCAGGTGCCCATGAGGCATGTCCAAAAAACGGCACAGGTCACAATTTAGCTCCTCGGGAAATGTTTCCTACCACCATTGTTGTGTAAATCATTGATAATAATTGTGGAATAAAACACATTGACATGTAAGCAGTCTCTTCCCAGTATTACTTTTACTACTATTATTATTGCTATTAAAAAGTGATCCGTGCAATTTTGTTCAGGAAGTTCGTTTCTAACAAGTAGTCCTCCAAACCAGGTTGGTGACCCCTGTTTTATACATTTTCGGAGCAAAAAACGCACAGTCACTGTTCACTCAGGTTTATTTGTTTTTTATTAAAATTATCCAGCAACTTTTTTGATATGTGTCGTTTAAGTTTTGGATATCTGTTGTGATCTCCCACACACACTACCCAGGAGAGCCATCTGATTATTGATCATCTCATAAAAACAATGGTTGACAATGACAACCCAGATGTTGAGGTCGATGGTGCCTCTTCCTGATGCACTGAACAAATGTCCTAATTAGGGCTGTCACTTTAATCCATTGATTAGATAAATTAATTACACAGCAAATTAATGTGATATAAAAAATTAACGTGATTAACTCATTAGCTGCCAGCACATCTTGAATGACTTTTCAAGACCCAAATAATATTGTTTTCTATGACTATGTAAACACCAAAACTACCTAAGAAGAGTGGACACTCTTCTTTCATGTCTCTCTTCCTGTTTTTGGTCCAAAAACAGACAAAACATACTTTTTATGATCGTGTTCATTTCGGGTTTCCATTCTTTGATCCTCTCCATGATCTCTGTCATCTTTTCTTACGATCACCCCGCTCTTTCCCTCAGAGCTACTGCAACACATCCTTATTTCAAGCGTGAGCTGCCTGACTCTCACTATGCCTCTGTCATCTCACATCTTCTCCTCATATCCATGCTGATCTCTCATTCAAAAAGCGCAATGCTCCCACACACAGTAGTTTACAAGCATGATTTTGATTGACAGGCTCAGCCAGACCCTCCGCCAGACCCTGCGCCCCCCTCCCCCGCCGTTGAAAAACATACTTTACTTCTGTAGACACGTTGAACGGTTGCAATCAAATTGAAAAACAAATACGGATTAATAAATTTTCTCTTCTTTGTGTATTCATCTGATTAGTCATGCACTACAATTTTGTAATGTCCTAGAATTCAAATTCTCTAATGGGGAACCTTAAGCAGATATGAGATTAAAATGTAATTACATAGATTAATTAATTTCAAATCCTGTAATTAATTAGATTGTTTTTTTAATCACCTGACAGCACTAGCCCTAATATAAATGGGGGCAAAGTAGGCGGCTGATTGCAGGTTGCTGGCACACATTCAAAATTATTCTGATTTACTATCACAAGCATGGTGGTCAAATCAAAATTGGCTGGTGAGCACTTGTCATTAATCTGACGGTGATACTGCATAAACACTGAACTTGTGTGCAGAGTAGGAACACTTTTACACATTTATTAGTGAATGAGGCCCATTGAGAGGACACACTTTGTAGCTGTGTTAAAACAAAAACTAACTTGGGATCCAAAAATACTGTCACTCTAAAGATGAAACATAAAATATGATAAACTTTCTTTAATGACACATACATGTGGTTTTGTAATAAGCAGTGTTTATTTTTTTTCTCTGACCTTTAAGTCCTGAGCTGATCTCTGACAGCCTCTCAACCAGGTCAGATCTCTTCATGTCCATTAAAACCTCTTTGGTCACCTCCACAGGCTGCTGGTTCTCCACCATCAGATACACCAGGTCCTCCAGCTTATGTTCTGGCTCTGTTTGGATTCTGACAACCTGTGGAAGACTCTTGTGGAAGTATGTAAACTGTAGCAGGAAGCTGAATTTCTCAAGTTCCTCAAAACCTAAACCCTTCAGCGTTTGAAAAAGAATCTGCTCATCATCTTCCTTCACTGCCTAAAAACAGAAAGAATACACAAAGTAAACATGAGATTTCTTAACTAAGGTGATTAGAATGAACCTCTCTGCAAATTTAGTCAGAAACTTGTTTCATCAGAATGTTCGCGGCAGCTATAAAACAGAAAGTTGTGGTTCTGATGTTTATATCTAAGTGGATACATCAAGTTTTTGTCTATATATCAGGATCTGCTGATATCAGCATCGTTAGAGCCCAGTATGTAACAGCAACACAAAATGTAACAATGCTGAGTCAAAAGAGTAATAACATTTGGGTTTTGCTATATTTTTTATTGTATACCTGGCGCAGCCCTTTTGTTACATTATTGACCAGTTATTACATTTTGGGTCGTTGTTACAAATCAGGCTCCAATAAGCCTGTTGGTAAAGAATTCAGTATTCAACAATAAGATGAGCTATTTGAATCAATCTGCTGTGTTGCATGAATTTAGTGATAACATGTTAGTAAACCTTATGTTGAAGCCCAGTGAAAGATTTTAGATGTTGGAAGTTGTCTTTTTGGGGAAAAATAACTTCTGAACAATAGAGATTAAATATAAATTTTGTAATAAAGCATCTCAGAGGATTGAAGATGATTAAGGGCAAAAATTAAAAGATTTGGATCTGTGGACAGATGTGTCAACTAAAACAAAAATATAATCAAGTACAAAAATAAGTGAAAAAAAAATGGAATCAACAGTCGCTGACTTAAACATTAAATAAGAAACATCACAGATTTTCCAGGTATATTATTGATTTGTTTTTTAAATTATAACACCTCCAGAAACTAGACTATCTTTCAGTTTGCATCCAGAAAATTAAATACTCATATGAAAAGTAACTCACTTCTGCTGGAAATAGTGGTTGACGTTCATCTACAGAGTGTTTATCTGGAGAGAAAAGTTTTAAAACCAAATACTCAGAGAAAAATTATCAACTTTAACAGACTTCAGCTTACTTTAGTACACCTTTATTACTTATAAAGTTTCATATATCATGTTCAGTACATAAAGAGTTTTCTCCAACATTTTCAGTCGTAGAAAATACAATAAAACTCATCCATTAATATTTAAATCAATCATTTCCTAGGGTGGCCCTTAACCTCTTGGTTTGGTTGTTTGAGATGTTGACAGGAACACATCTAGATTTAGTCATTCTTTAGAACTCATAGTAATGTTTAAATTATATCAAAATAATTCAGTCCGAATTAGGTGTGATGCTTAAAGGTGTTCTTTGTCTTACCTGTGAGTGCTGAGCTGCTCCCTGACAGCATCTGTATCAGATCAGCCCTGTTCATCTCCTCTAAAACCTCTCTGGTCAGCTCCACAGATCGTTGTCCATATGTCCTCATCATCAGATCCACTATTTCTGCTCTCTCTCCTCCAGGCCTCAACACAGATGCGATGGGTATGGGCTTTTTCTTGGAGACAATCTGCTTCAGGAACTCCTTGAATTCACTGAGCTCCCTCTGACTCAAACAATGCAAAGTTTCTAGAAGTAGCTGCTGAACAGCTGACATTGTTGCTACCTGGAAGAATCAGAAAAAACATGTGACTTTATTTAGATAAAAGCATTTCTCTTCACATTTCATCAATAAAAGAGCAGAGCTGGGTGTGAAGGATGGATCCACTCTTTAGAAGTTTCTCAACTGATGACAGAGAAAGTCAGAAAAATGTGTACTGACATTTTATTTATATTCACACTGTTTCATAAATACATTTTTAAAGTGTTACCTGATTCAAGCCTGAGCTTTTTAATACAAATGAATCCAGTAAAATCTGTTAAGCCCGCAGTGAGGACAGGTATGATATTACTCACTTTCTGGATCAGTGCAGAGTGTTGTTTATCTGATTCTTTCTCTGGGGAGAAAAAAAAGGCTTACAAAAAACTCCTTAAAGATAATTCCAAAGTCTGACAACGCACACTGGTTTGAGGTGACTGAGACAGAACATAGACACTTATCACAATCATTCAGTCAGATTTGTGATGATTTGTTATTTTTCTTTCTACAGTCTTACTTTTGTGTGTTGAGCTGCAGTCTGACAACCTTTGTACCAGATCAGTCTTCTTCATTTCCTTTAAAATCTCTCTGGTGATCTCCACAGAGTGTTTGCTGCAGGTCATGATCACTGAAAACACAGTTTCCTGATGGTTTCTTTCCGCCCGCTGCAGCCATGGACTGTAAGAGGTGTATCTCACACCCCATGTACATTCCAGGTGGGCCATGAATTCATCAATTTCCTCTTCACTTAAATCAGCCAGAGTTTCCATGAGCAGCTCTATAACAGATGCTGTTGCTGTTTTAACCTGGTGAACGAGAGGGACATGATCAACTATGGAAACCCAAAAGATTCATAATTAAATAAATAAAAACATTTTGAAATAAATACCATTTTGATGAAATAACAGACAAGCATATAATATGACAATTAAATTGTGAAACAAGGCAATGTTATTATGAAAGATGTTTTATTATCCTTTAATATCGAATTATTATAACTAAAAATTTCACAATGATCATTTAAACAATTTCATACTTTTTTAAATAATTACTTTTTGTTCATTTTTCAAGCTTTTATGAAAAAATTTTTTTTTACAAAGTCAATTTTATTTCAAAATGTTCTTTTTCACAACGGCCTTTTTATTTCATAATGTCGTTTTTCAGCATAATATCTTGGTCTGTCAATCAAAGCTCCAAGGCGGAGCCAGTACAGTAATTGGCTGATCCTATACACAGACATTGCAGCAGCACCTGCAACATTGATTCAAATGTGAAGACGCTAAGTCAGGAAAAGCTTACAAACTTGGAGTGCATGCTACCCTTCAGAAAGAGTGGCTGCAGAACAGAAGACAGTTCCCGAGTTGCTCAGGGAAGTTGCAAATCGGTTGGACAGCAGCAGAAGACCTGAGCCTGAGAGAGGACTTCAGCAGCAGCAGCGTGTTTTTAATGAGGTGGTGTCTGGAAGTTCACTAAACAACAGCCCAGCAACGACGCTACCAAATGCTAGCACAGGTCCCACCCTCTAGCTTTGATTGACAGACCAAGTCATTCTGATGAAAAAGGACATTATGAAATAAAAATGGACTTTGTTAAAAACGTTTTTTTTTTTTAAAGCTTGGAAAATGATGAAAAAATTAATTATTTAAAAAAGTATGAAATTGTTAAAATAATCATTATGAAATATTTTATCATAATAATTTGATATTGAAGAATAATAACACATATTTCATTATAACATTGCCTTATTTCACAATTCAATGGTCATATTATGCATTTGTCTGTTATTTATCGAAATGGTATTTATTTCAAAATGTTGTTTTTATTTATTTAATTATGAATCTTTTGGGGTTCCATAATCAACATGCGGAAGTTCAGTTTCCCAACTGAAATAAAGAACAGTATTTCTGTCCACAGCTTATTAATGACTGTGTTTTTAACAGATGAAGGAGCTCTTTGGACACACCAACCAAAGTAAGCACGATTCAAAAAACTTTTAATCATGAAGGTTAATGTTTTAACTTATGCTGGATGAAGATCACTTTTTAGCTAACCATGGGGACATTAAAAGTGCATCTGATTATCATTACTCACTGTCAACAGGCAGTCCAAAGAACTTTTCTCTGAGGAGAAAAAAACCCAAAAAGAATCATGATTATAAACAAACTATGACACACTTTGCTTGACATTATTGTTGCTTCAGAAGTTAATCAGTGTTGTATTGAGATATCACAGGTGAGGATTCAGTGGATTCAATGAAAAGATTTAAAAAAAACAACAAATCAATCAGCTCCTATTATTGCTTGACTATGTGTTGAAAAAGTTCATTAGTGGCAGGAATTGTACTGTAATGTCCTTTTTGTCATAAACTTTGGTTTATGACAGGGTTCTCCAAATCCTACCCTGGAGGGCCGAGACGCTGCAGGTTTTCTTTCCAACCAAAAACACCACCAGCTGATATCACTGATTAGTCCCTGCTCTCTGCTTGAAGAGGAGGTAATCAGTTAAATCAGCTGGTGGAGTTTTTGGTTGGAAAGAAAACCTGCAGCGTCTCGGCCCTCCAGGGTAGGAGTTGGAGAACCCTGGTTTATGACATTAGGTGAGGAGAGTATCAACCCAGCTGATGCAGCATTAAAGTGATTCTGCTGAAATTGTTTCCTCAATCATTTGTTTATCTTAGAGCTCATTAACATCAAGAATTTGACTTTTTATTGAGAACATGTCACAAAAGAAGTTTGTTATCTTGGGACATTCAAATAATGAACTTGTTGTCACAAGATTTGTTTTTAACTATGAAACATAAAACATGGTAAACTGTCAATAACAATACATATGTGTTGTTTTGTAATGAAGCAGTGTTTGTTTTCTTTCTCTGACCTTTAAGTCCTGAGCTGGTCCCTGACAGCCTCTCAACCAGATCAGATCTGTTCATGTCCATTAAAACCTCTTTGGTCACCTCCACAGGATGCTGGTTCTTCACCATCAGATACACCAGTTCCTCCAACTGATGTGCCGGCTCTGTGTGGATCTGTGGAAGACTCCTCTGGAAGTATGTAAACTTCAGCAGGAACCTGAATTTCTCAAGCTCCTTAAAACTCAAACTCCTTAGCATTTGTAAAAGAATCCATTCAGCATCTTCCCTCACTGCCTAAAAACACAAATTTAAAAGGACATCTCTGTCAAATAAGTCAGAGCTGTGTGTTATCAGAATGTTTGTAGCAACCAGAAATGGGGAAAATTGTGGTTTTGTTGTTGATATCTACTGTGGATAAACTGACATATGGTCTGTACATCATAATCTGCTGATATCAGCCATATTAATAAATATCAACCTTTTGGCAAAAAATGTGATATTTACTAGCCAAAGTTACAAATTTGTGCCCATTGTGGTGCATCAATTTAGTGATGGCAACTAGTAAAGTTGAAGCTCACTGTAAAATTTTTGCTGTGAGAAACTGTCTCTTTATGGAAAAATACTAACTTCTGGGCAATAGAGATTAAATAAAAATATTATTCCTTGTAAAGCACCTATAAAGCCTTTTTGTGGAACCTTTATTTACAGAAGAAGACAACATAAAAAACTGAAAAGCACACTTTCTGTAGTTTGGTTGTTGAAGCAGCGAGCACTGCACATTAACAGTCATCACCAGCAGTCTCCTGGGAGAGGAGAAATTGCTCAGCAGGCTTATGTAACACTACATAGGGGACAGACCCTTGGTCCTCGGAAAATAAAAACAAACTATTTTAAGGTTTGAAGGATGAAATATAAATTTGTTAATTCACAATTTAGGTTTTGTGATGTATGGAATGTGTTTGTCCAAACATCTGCACAGTAAGGCTTTTGAAGATGTTGGTAAAGACAAAAAAATGTAAATGACCTAGATGTAGCAATAAAAAACAAATTTAAAATAAACTACAAAAATATGAAATATTAAAAAAAAATAAAGAGATGAATTAGTTCTCTCTGAAACTTCACCCCAACACACCTGTCACAGATAAACTTCCATATGACATGACAAAATACCGCTGCTTCTCTGATAATGGGTCAAAGAAATTCTCCTCAACATTTCACATTTTCTTTCTCAATTCAGAGGAGAATAAAATGAATGCAGCAGAGCTTACATTAAAAACTGTTACCATTTGTTTTACTTCATCAGATATAAATGTATAGGCCAGAGGGTTTCAGGTAGCATCAATGCAATTAAATCCTTACAAAAGCAAAACTCACCTCCTCTAAAAGATTTAGTCGTCCGTCCACAGAGTGTTTCTCTTGAAAGAAAATATATACAAATTGAAGACTAAGAGGAAAATCTTCAACAACAGGTAATTTAGTTTTTTTCTGATACAACTGTTGGTTTTAAAGGGTGATGTAACAAACAAACGGACACATCCTCAACATCTTCAGGTACAAAAAAAAGTGCAATACAAGTTATAAGGATGGATTATTTCCATCATTAAGATGTTGGTGATAACATGGCCACAAAAACAGATTAGTTTATCAATTTTGATTTATCCTCAGGAAAAAAAAAAAAATCTATTACCTTCAAGTGCTGAGCTGCTCTCTGATAGCATCTGTATCAGATCAGTCCTGTTCATCTCCTTTAAGACCTCTCTGGTCAGCTCCACAGACTGTCGTCCACATGTCATCATCATCTGATCCACTGTATATTGTATCTCATTATTTCTCCTCATTGATAACGAGGGCTGAATCAACTCGTGAAGCTCCTTGAATTCACTGAGCTCCCTCTGACTCAAACAATGCAGAGTTTCCAGAAGCAGCTGCTGAACAGCTGACATTGTTGCTACCTGGAAGAATCAGAACAAACATGTGACTTTATTTAGGTAAAAGATTTCTCTTCACATTTCATCAATAAAAGGGCAGAGCTGGGTGTTGAGGATGGATCAACTGACATTTCATCACATCTACACTGTTTCAGATAAACACTTAGGGCTCTAATTTCGTAGACCAGGCGCAAGCGCAGGCGCACCTGCCTTGCGCCGGCCTTCGCTGCGCGGACAAGGCGTGACCGGCGTACTTTGCAAGTTTCCTGCAGTGCCAAGAGAGACACAGTCACGGCGCAGAGGAGCGCAGAGGAGCGCAGAGGAGCGCAGAGGTGCGGAGAGGAGCGCAGGGGTGCGCGTTCACGCCTCCTTCCGCGCAAATGGCAGAGAGGGAGGAGAAAAGCCGTGAGTGGGTGTAACACAGCCGAGCCCGTTTTCACCAATCAAATGAGTGCCTCTCCTCGCCTTTAAATTCCCTGCAGCCGAGGTGCAGCGTCTGATTGGTCTGAGTGATCCCCAGCACCGCGGAAACAGTGCTGGTAGCGGAGACTGTCAGAGCCGCTGTCCCTGCAGCAGGAGAATGGACAGCGGGGCGCATCGGACGACATGAAGCACGTGTGGGCCAGCTCCCGCGACAGATGTAATCTGTTCCTTTGTCATTAATAGAAGAAGAAAATGAAGAGACAGTTACACAGCTGGCTTATCCATTCAGAATACTTTTGATCCACCTGCACTCCTGGTTTGTCATCGCCAAATAGCAGAACCTTTGGTGATATACTGTATACTCTCCCAGTGTCTCCACCTCATCCTCCTTACAATAATGTACTCCATCTTTTTAGATCACGTTAAAAATAAAGACTAAAACAGAGAAACATGGGAAATCACGGGTAAATCCTGAGTGACATACATTTATTTTGTCTCTTTTTTCTTTGTCTTTTCTCTCCCTCTTTTCTTTGAATTAAATGAAATGAGAGAACCAGCTATATACTCAGTATCAGATGTTAAGGCTGTTTATTGTTTAATTGTAAGATGTGCATCAAACTTCCAGCTGCCGTCAGGTTAACTTTCCATTATGACAAACGGCTTTAATCTGACATCAGATGTGACGGGACAATTAATATAGATACAAATGTATATGCTGGTTCAGACGGTTATATTAAATAGTGATTACTGTGATTGTTTATAATAATAATAATAATAACAATAATAATAATAATAATTTTATTTATATAGCACCTTTTAAGAACAGCAAAGTCCCAAAGTGCTTCACAAAACAAATAAAAATAATTTAATGCAAAAATTATTGCATTAAAATGTGCGTGACACTCTGGAAACCTGCCTCTGAGGCTTTGTTGACATGTGCGCACATGTGCGCCTGTCACCAAATTACAGCTGCAGAGGGTGCGCTCCGCTTTGCGCCGAGGATAGACCAGGTTGGAGCTGGCAAGCTTTCAGCGCACTTTCTGCGCTGATTTTGGCACGAAATTGTCACTGCGCCAACATGAATCTGCTGACACCTCCCCCTGGTGCGCCGTCAACTCTCCCTGGTGCGCAGTCACACCCATCTCTGCGCAGACGGCTTTACCAAATTGTCAAATTGGCATCGCACAGCGGTGGGCTACACAAAATTAACACTGTGCAGGGTGCACCAGGCTTGCGCCCCCTGCGCAATTAGAAATTAAATTAGAGCCCTTAGAGTGTGACCTGATTCAAGCCTGAACACATAAGAACAAATTGTTACAGAAAAATCTGTGAAGCACACAGTGAGGACAGATGTGATATTACTCACTTTTTGGATCAGTGGAGAGCGTTGTTCATCTGATTCTTTCTCTGAGGAGAAAAGTTTTTACAAAGACAAGTTTATCCAAACTATTGAAACACTTAGAAGTGAAAAACAAGACAGAATAACATTCACAGTCTTATTAATGACTCAAAAATAGTTTCCTTCTGCCAGCATATGAATGTTATAGATACAGGTAGAGCCAGACAGAGAGTGTCTTTAGTTTTTGAAAATTTAAATCATACATGTGCAACAGATAGACAAAGAGACAGAAAATAAACATGTAGACTAATGGGAGAAGTTAGGAGCCAGTTCTGTGATTTAAAGTTGTTTTGGTGTTTTAGGTCTTACTTTTCAACCTTGCGTCTGTCAGCCTCTGCAACAGATCAATCCTCTTCATTTTCTTTAAAATCCCTTTGGTTGTCTTAACAGAGTGTTGGCCGCAGGTCATGATCAGCAAAAACACAGTTTCCTGATGACCACCTACAAATACCCTGTGTGTGCCTGTCAGTAAGGGCTGCCACCAAGAGACAAAAGACTTGTTTCTTTTGATGGGTGTCTGTTTCAGGAAGTTCCTGAAGTATCCAATCTCCCCTTCAGTCATATCAGCCAGAACGTCCATGAGCACTTCTATATCAGACGTTATCATTTCAACCTGGTAGATTAAAGGGACATGATTCATGATGATGATGATTCAGGGACATGTACATGTACGTTTATATGCTTTCAACAAACACCACAAATTTCTGCAAAGATTTCACTGGTTTTATCGGGGGGGAACTACTTTTTTGCATGAAGTATTCATTTCAAGTGTCGGCTTAACCAGTTGCATATTATCTTTTAGTCATAATAAAGCTCTATGAGAAACATTAGTTTTTGGTGTCTTTAACTAAAATGTTTAAGATCCACTTGGTCAAAGTTGGGTTGCGTAAAGTCAGTGTGAAAAGTCATACTCACTCTCTGGATCAGTGAAGGCCACTGTTTGGTCTCCGTTTGCACTGAGTGTTTCTCTAAGAAAAGATAAAACAATTAGGGACTTCTGGGGGTTTTCTTTTACTTAACGGTGTATGCAAACTCAAAACTCAGGATTTCATCATTAAATCATTCCAAAGCCACCTTAACAGTCATTATAATATATTACAAGAAGAACAAACGTTTAACATCTCATTTTACTTAACTTTGCACATGCCAAAGCTGATGCCCTTTCTTAAGTATTAATCAAATGCAGAACTATTGTTAACTGGATGTTTCATGAGAAACTAAGTGTTTCTTTTTTATCATCCTTATCTTACCTTTACTTCCTGTGTTGCTGTCTGACAGTCTCTGCACCAGATCAGTCCTGTTCATCTTTTTTAAAACATTTTTGGTCAACTCCACAGACTCTTCACTGTACTTCTCCACCATCAGCTCCACTACTTCCTCTGCATTTTTCCCTTTTGGATGGTGTTTTGAAAGGGGTTGAACACCTCTCTCCAATTCAACATTTAGGTTAAAATCTTCGAGCTCCTCAGAGCTCAAATCTTTCAATATTTCATACAGCTCCCTCTTAGTCGTCATCTTTTCAACCTGGAACATGTAAAGTAATATCAGACAATATGCAAGCTAAAGTGTGTGCTATGTTCCATCTCTACATTTTTTTTTCTTTTTTTTGCATCTTATTAAACCAGAGGTAATAACAGGTCCAGACTGGCAATCGGGAGTGGCGGACTTTTCCTGGTGGCCTGCCTCCTTATTGGCCTGCCTGCCCTGGACAGGCCAGCCACGGAATGGGAAGATTCACTAACAAGACATACTATGATTGTACATTGAAAAATTGGCTTACAAATATTAACTGAAGAAAACCTTCAGAAAACAGTTAGCATAGCAGTTCAGCAGTGGATGGTATTGATAAAAAGTGTAGTTAATGTGGTGATACTACCATGTTCAAGTTTCTTTATGGTAGTTTTATAAACCTGAAACATTTCTGTCTCCTGTAGCACAAACATACTTCAGCTAAAATTATGGCATTTCTCTCTCACACACACTTACACACTTACATTCTTTCTTACACACACACACACACACACACACACACACACACACACACACACACACACACACACACACACACACACACACACACACACCTAGTATGAAATTGCATAATGTAACTTTAACTATAACTGTCACGAGCATACGAACGTTAGCTTAACGTTAGCTAGACTGTTAACAGAGAGTTACCAACCGTTATTGCCACACACTTGGAAAAAGCTCGAAAGCGGAAGAAGATCTCCAAAAGTGAAAGTAATAAAAATATGTAAGCATTAATGTCTTACCGTCGTTTTTAGGATCCAAGATTCGCTTTTTTCGGTTCATCTATTGTCAAAATCCGTTCATTTCCATTCGTCAATGTTCGCTAATGAAGTCCAGTATTCATGCTGGACGTTCGCAACATTCACTGCGTGTCTGTCCTCATAAAAGCGGTCATGTAAGTACTCCGGAACACCGGCTTACATGCTGCGTCTCTGTAGATACGTATGTTTCTCAAGTCGGAAGTTCTGTTCAACTTCAGAGGCTGGGTAATAAAACCGCTATCCAGCCCCTTCACCTCTCAAACAAACGCCCATGAAGCCAGCCAACCGTCCTGTCAAGAATTATTTCAGGGTTTGGCAACAAGCTGCACATTTTTTAAGCCTTATTTTTAATTTTCTTTTTTGGTAGTTTTGTTTGTTTGTTTGTTTGTTTGCTTTATTGTTTTTTATTGTTTTCTTTTTTTTCTTTATTTCACATAGAATTATTACTTTTTAAAAAATATTTCGCTCAATTAGGTGATTGCAGGTATTAGAAAGGGGGCACAGGGATAGGCCTCGTGTTCCAATTAAGTCAACGAAGTTACTTCCTTTTAACGGTAAACAAGGAATAACTAGATTTTTTTTTTTAAGTTAAACTTTGAGGAAATAAATTAAAACAACTCATTATAAAACTAAAAGAAGACTAGATTAAATCAATAGATGCATGTCACTTTGACTTCAGTAAGTCTGACATATTGTTCTGTTGCCTCATCACATTTGGTTTTGGATTTGGTTTTGGTTCATAGCACTTTGTCGATTGAAGCTAGCACAACATTAACTATAAGCTGATATTCATTACTGGGAAGTTTTTAAGATTTATCTTCTGTGGAGTTAAATTTTAGGGATGTTGTCATTTGGGGTTTACTTTCAAGCTGTCAGTCTTCACAAAGGATAGTTAGTACTCGATAAATAATTCAGGGTTAAAGAAGTTTTGAACAAACAAGTAAAGAAGCAACCAGTTGATAAAAACATCCCAATCTCTTCCTGTATTGCAAAATGAGAAGTGTTACCACTGCCACCATCATTAACCAGATAGCTCCCTCTTGTGCTGGAATAGAACAATGACACAGATTTCAGAAAATAAAACTCTACACCTTAAAATGTGGAAAAGACAGTTATGATTGATGGTTACTGAAAACGTTTTGAAAGAAGTGTTCTTGTGGAAATATTATGTGTCCAAAAATATAAACACATAAATAGATTAAATAAATAAATCAGGCATCAGTTTTCCTCCTGACAACTCTGCATTGTTGTGTCACTGAGAACAGACACGTTCATGATTAAATTCATCAAAACATTTCAAAATATCAGGGTGAAAGTGGAAACCCATGAATTCAAAACACTTAATTTAAACCTGGTTTAAAGACACAAGATTTCAGAGCCATACAAATGAATCAGAAGTTTTTTTTTATTGAAAACAAATATAAATTTCAAAGTAGAAAAAATTTTGTAAAAGCTTTTCAAATCTAAAGCGACTATTCTGGATTAAAAAAATATAAAATTATATTTTTATAATTTGGGGAAATCAACACTTTTTAAAACACATTTCAATTTAAAACAAACATTTTAACATTCATTAAAAATAATCAAAACTTTGGTGGAATCCTAAGTCATTTTAGCATGATTATGAAATTTGTTTTATCTGGTTTTATTCTCAAATCTCATCAAGCTTTCCACTTAAAAGATGCTTCAGGTTTCACAGAGGTACACACATAGACAGCACCAAAATTGACATGTTTTTTTTGTTTTTTTTTCTTTTTTGTAAATGCATTACTCTTATTGAAGGTAGACTTTGTGTTTGGTCTAAACAGGATTTCATTACAAATAGCTGTTTTACTCAAGGTCAGCTATGAGGAACTTCTCATTTTTCTTGAGGCTTTCGAGGAAGATATCTTTGCTGGCTTTTCCAGATCTCAGGCAGCCATCGTAGAGCGCTCTCACCTTCTTCTGAGAGGTAGGCAGAGCACTGATGTCCCCATATTGCTCTTGTTGGATGACACCTTTGCTGAGGAGCTCATCCAGGATGGGGGCAATGTTGCTCACTCTGTTGATCAGCTGGATTTTATGCTTTTCCACAAAATGCATATCTGAGAGAAGGGAAACATTTTTAATGAATGTCTGTTTGTAGCAGCAAATAACATTAATCCAAGTAAAGTTTATAGAATTACAGACTGCTGAAAACAGTGGGTATAATCTCACAATTTAAACATACACAGAAGTTCAGTCTTAGTAAGAGCAAGTTGAGCTTAGCCCACAACAAAGATAAATGCTGGGCTTAGCAAAACTTTCCCTCGTCCCAAAATTTAAATTTTAACTCAAGGTTATCAGTTGGCACAGTTTCCAACATCACATTCACTTGAACTCTGCTTGAATCTAATTAACCTTGCTCCTGTTCTAAACATCTGACTGTGTGGTTACAGCAATGAGACAGTTTTACAGATACAGACACACTCCTACCCTCTGCCATGGTATCACCACTTGCTCCAGCTGAGGGTTTTGCAGCTGAAACAAAGGAGTGGATTGGTATGAGACTAATGTTTCACACAGCAAACACGAAATAGGAAACAGGAGTCAGGAAACAACTTACCACCACTGGAAGCAGGATTTGAGGATAGTCCAGCGATTACTTTCTCTGCAATTAAAAAAAGAAAATAAAAAAAAGGTTTATTGAGTCAAGATTTTTCCAGTCTTTAAAATATAAAAGAAAGTTGATGATTTGCAGCTCAAAATACAAATTTATTTCTTGGTTGAAAGAAATTTTGAGAAACTTTCATGTTGTGTTGATTCTGGTTACCCCGCAAAAAAAATCCTTAGAGTGCCTCTTTGGCATGCTATGCTCTCTCATGTATCCGAATTCATGTGTGAGTATCTCTGTTATGCTTACAGTTTAACCCCTCAGTCCTCAGAGTGCAGTGACGCATTCACACAACAACATAATAATATTATATAACAAATAATTTACAGAAAATAAAAGAAGAAAAAAAAGCTCTTGTGTGCAAACTTTTGCTACAAGCAGAGCTTTTTAAACAGTACTGATCATATTTCTTCCCAGGGAATTCAACACATGAACTAAGATATAGTTCAAAAAACAAATCTAATTGATTATCTTATTCCATCATGGATGTCATGAGGGGGCATGAGACTCTTTTATAAAAATGTTGAAAACTCACCATAGTGCCCGATATATCATTTAATGTATTGCAATGAAGTCAATATTTGAGTAAAATTATAAAGTATCTACCATGACCGAGACCGTTTCAACCAATTCTGGCTGTTTATGTCTGAATATGAACACAAAATGATGAATGTCTCTTTATTGTACATTTACTTGCTCATTATAAAATATGCCAAAAAATATCCTCATACTGTACAAATTTATTTAAGTGAAACTGTTTCTTTTGATATCATTGTCATTCTTTGTTAGTACACATTTTAAAATAAGGAAGCTTTTTGTTTCTTTTTGTAAATAGGACAGTACACAACGTAAACATGTTTTGATTGTGACCATGAGATGCTTTATTATCTATGAAATGTGAAGCAACTCCTTGACCTCTATGAGTGCTGCATATTGCACTTATAAGGAGGAGTATAGAGCTGCTTTTTTCATGAGCAATGATTGCACCTATTACCAACTGGTAACATGATATATTGTAAATGTTGTCACCTCCTCTCACAGGGGATTTTCCAAATCATTTCAAGCTGGATTCAAACACAAAGGCTCATCTCTATTTCTTGAGAATTTATAACTTACAGGAAAATAGTTTTTTTGTTTGTTTGTTTTGATTTGGCTTTGAAGTAAGTTTAGATTGTTTGAGAGGGGGAGCACTGAAACGCGCCCCACTCAAGAATCCTGTAGTAAGTGGACAGGAAATGTCCGATGGGTCGTTGCGGAAACAAAAACGAAACTGAAAGTAAAATCTGAAACTGGCTCCTTTAAATGCGTTTCATAGTATCTGACTTCAGCTAAATCCGACCACTCCAAATAAAACACATTTGGTGTCTAATGCAGTAATTTTCACACTTCCTTTTTCATTCTTCAACCATAAAACAGGGATTTTCACTCTGAGACATAAAACATCATTATACTGTTATGCCCCTCTTTGTGCACCTAAACTTTCCGTACAAAACTCACCGAGGTTGGCAGCTTCTCCCCCGCAGTTGATGTCGTTTAACAACTCCACAGCCACCAAATGAGCTTTGGCTTCGGTAAAGACGGAAACCAGAAGATCAGCAATGTCGAGGAAGTTTTTTCCCTCCACTTGCCTGCGCTTGACTGTCGGCTCCTCCCTACGATCCAGCAGCTGGCGGCAGAACTTGGTAAAATTTGTGTCTGACAGGTCTTCCAGCATATCTACCAAAGCACCTTTGATGGTTTTGGGGGCCATTTCTCAGAGATGTCACCCTTCTTAACAATGGTCAAATGTGTGATACTCCCGGATCAGCTAATACACGCATGCATGGGGCTCTCTACCTTTCAAGAGGTCTGCAGACAAACTGCTTGCGTGGTGTAAGGTTATGTCATAGCGTCTGTGGGTGTAGAATTCGATTACGGTGCGTTCAAATGCTGTAGAAAATTTCAGAAACAGTTCTGCAGCCGTAAATTTGTAAGAAGCAGTGACACCTCGGATTAAATCAGTCTAACATTTTTTTTTTCATTTTCCTCACTAATATTTATCGTGTCATGTCTGTATTGGGACTGCTGCCGGATGACTTCAATATAATCGTAATTTTTAAAATTTTATTTTATTTTATTTTTATGAGGCTCGAGAAACGCAAAAGAAGTTTCCTCACATTTTGTGACCGTCACATTTTGACTGCTTCCAGTAGAGACAGGGGCTGTTTGGTTAACAGATTTTAACAAAAGCACAGCAGGCCTGATCAGTATTTGAACCCATAACACAGCCTGGGGACTGTTAATGTACAGTTAAAAAGGGAGTGAATATTTGAGTGACTTTAGTTTTCTAAATTGAGGATTAAGAGTATGTAAATGACATGTAAAATAGGGCAGGTTCGTTCAACGCTAAACTGTCAATCAAATGACTTTGGGCAGGGCAACTTTCTTTCAGTGAGGCTTCAAAACTACTGCTTAGGCAGTCTGAACCATTTAGATTTATCTGTCACATTTTTTTTAATTTAGCCAATGACTTTTTTAAAGGAAGGAATCAATTCATATAAACAAGCCTGGTCAGATTTATTCTTATAGAAAGTTCTTGCTTAACCTTGTTTACAATGATAACATTACTTTGATAGCCCATAGGTGCAAAGTTCATTTGTAAGTTTGGATACAGTAGCTACTCTCTGAATGGCTGTATCCTTCTTATAAATACTGTTAAATTCTCCTTTCATGATTCACATTTTAGCTTTTTCATTCATTTTGCAAAATTTACTTTTATTTTCCCACTTCTGTTTGTACTACGCAGTCAATTCGGTAGCATGTTCTGATTGGTTGTTAAGAAAACGGTCATTCAGCGTCACTGGGGGATTTCAGCCTGCGCCAATTTAAATGTTGGCACTGCAGAGCGTGTATTGTTCTTTATCCCGCTGTAAACGAAAAGTTTAACACTGCAGAAAAATCTAAAAAATGACCACCACCACTATTAAACGGGCTATAGCGGACTCCCTGGATGACCTGAGTGAGGAGGATTTCATCAAATTTTGTGACCACTTGAGAGACCGTAGAGAGCACCCGCGGGTCAGCTTTGAATCTGTGGAGGGCAAGAGACGCTGGCAGATCGCTGAAGTCCTGGTTTCAACTTTTACAGAATCGAAAGCGCTACAAGTTGCCCTGGTCCTGCTGAGACAGATAAACAAAAATGAAGAGGCAAACGCACTGGGTGAGTAAACGATGATGCATTTGTTGTATGATCCTGTAAACTATCGAAAACTCTCCAGATTAAATGAGGTGTGCAAAGTGTGCTTCATGCTGTAACCATAACAGTGTCACTTTATACCGTACAGAATATTAGAAACGTCAGTGATTAACATTTTTAGCGCATGCGTTATTTAACCCATATTAGAGATTTATTTAGCTACATTTCAGTGAGCAGCGGAAGTATCATTAGAGCAGCAATGCGCAAAAACATGAAAACAACTTTTTCAAATGCACATTTGATTACAGTCATCGTTATCAGTTGACGTCACCCAAACTATTAATTATTAATCTAGGCAAAACGTTATTTTTTATTTTAAAACTCAATATATCCAGTTTTTTATGTTTTTCTTCTTTCCTTTTTTTTAAAATTTCCAGAATTTTTATTTATTACTATTTATTTATTTATTGTTATCTATTGAAGTTTTCAAAAGCTTGGTACATGGCACACTTAGAGTGTTTCTCCATACAGGAACATGTAATATATGATTAACAACTGACTCTGGCAGAAGACTGCACATTTTTCAAGAAAGAAAAACAAGTAAATAAATAAATAAATGGAAAAAAAAAAGAAATACACCAAACATAAAGATAGTCAGAAAATGCAAAAGAGAGGTTTTTAGGATTATATCAACCAATGTGTACAGTCTATCTGTATACACACTCACTGGTACTCATTACTTTATACATGCATTCCTACACACTCACACATAGTTAACCTACTTCTATATATATATCATATAAACATGTTGCTGAGGTATAGGTATTGCAGGATTCTACTTGAGGGAGCACAACAAAACAAGAAAAACAGAATTCTAGTGGGGATCATTATCTACCTTTATGTAATCCCAAAACCTGTCCCAAGGGGTCACCTCCCATTTCCAGAGTTTTGATGCTTTGGTATCATCTCTTGAATTGCTTGGACAAAATATCTTGCATATCTTTCAAGGGCTTATCAATAATGAGAACTAAGGTTAATTTTACAAAAAATACAATTATGGTCAGAAAAGAAATTCTCCCGTTGGCTGTCAGAGATTAAGACAATGATGATTATGATGATGATGAATGAATATTTTGTTTCAGTTGCAATCTAAGAAGAAAGGAAGGTTACTTCACCACCGTTCCTTCTCAAAAGATATGGTTTTTGCACAGCTAGTTATTTTTCATACTTGGTTGAAAGTCCAGAATAATCAATAGAGGAGCTCTGTGATCTTTTATTTTGGTGGGGTTTGCAATTCACTGTATGAGTCACTGTAAAAAATCATGTGTGTAAAGACACACCATCTGAATGAGGCTTTTCACTGTTATTTATTTTTTTTCTCTGTAGAGTCAAAAACCAAAGCCTGTGTAGACGTAAGTTCAACCTCACACTGACATCAAAATATTATCTTTTACATTAGGCCACTTGTTATGAAAGATACTCACATGAGAAGTTTCTGTTTTTTCTCTCCGATCTTCTTCCACAGAATAGTGACCCTCATTTCCGTAGGAGATCGATGGGGATGCTGGATCTAAACCCCTCAGAGGAAGCGCTGAAACATGCAACATGTAGTCCCTTACAGGCCGCTCAACATACAGGTCCTGTGGTGAAGAAGCCCAGAGAGGTGATGGCTGAGGCGAAGGCTCGTGTTCTCTCCAAGGGCGGGGATCCCTCTAATGAGATTCTTCTTCTGAGCGAGTTTACGCTTCAGTTTGGCAAATACAAGGATCAAACCTTTAGATGGCTGCTGGAGAATGATGTACGCTATGTTGCCTTTCTGGTTGCCGGCCACCAGAGGGAAAAAAAATTCTCTCCCCATCAGAGCAACAAGGTACAGTGGAAAAAAAAGGAGCTGTCCTCACACTGAAATCTGTGAGCTCCTAGAATTTTACTACAACCAACCCAACCTACTTTAGTTCCTTCATATGTTCTTTGTCATGTATACATCTCAATTTGAAGACAATTTCCCTGAAGGACAGCTGTGTGAACTCAATCAGCCAAAGTTTTCGCAGCATTGAATTGAATATCAGCATTGAATATGTGCCGTCATGCTGCTAAAAGTGTGGGCTGCAACTATCTTTTCAAAAGGACAACTGCCTGAGATTATTTTATTTAGAACCAGTCACCACCAGAGGTGTCAAGAAACTAAGTAAAAATACTTCTACTTCTTACATTTTAAGGCAAATATCTGTATTTTCTACTCCGCACATTTTAGAAATAGCCTCACTACTTCCGTTTCATTCCAGCTCGTCATCGCTTAAAAAGACACACACCAAAAATAAATAAAAACCTCTCCTAAAACCTCTGAAATTGTGTTGACTGGAAAGGGTGAATTTAATTGTGGATGGATGAGATGTATATATGTAAAACCACTCCAAAACCCTGTTGGTTTGTATGCAATCCATCACACCTGCACATGACATGATTCGCGCTGCACTATAGCATGGACATAACAGACGTATGTAGAATAACTGTATGAACTATATGAACCACAGATCCCCTGTGGCACACCTCTGGTCACCACAAGATGCTCCTATGATGAGGAGTACAACTGTTTTAACAATATATATTTCTGTTTTGTTATTTTTTTGAAGGATTCCCTGACAAAATATGCAAAGGCTTTTCCTGAGGTTATGGAGGAAGTCAGATTTCTTTGTGAAAACGAGAAAGCCAAAGAAAGATCCCTTCGTCCAGGCCAAGAAGGAGAAGCACTTGTTGGATTTGGTGCTCACAAATGGGAGACACTTAAAAATCTGTACGAGTCCAGAGACCCAGCAAAAATCAGGTATGAAAGAACACATAGTTTTGTGTCTTGGTGGAAGTAGTGCCTGTACCCCTCTCACCCCTTTGTCTTCACTGCTCTTTATACAAAGGTATGTCAGCCACCTCCGAACCATGAAGTCAGACTGCACCCCAGGGTCCAAGATGGAGATTGCTATCCAATACATTCTGCAGCGAGACAAGCAAGCCATGAGGGCAAGGGTTGACCCCTGAGCAGAAGAATCAAGAAAAGGTTTTGATCATGACCAAAAAACCTCAACAACCTGAGGTGGACACAGTCAAAAACAAAACATTAAAAGTTGAAGAACACTGTAAATGACAAACATCTGCCATGTGTTAAGAACTTTAAAGAAAAGGTTTGACATCAACAGATTTACAGTAACTTTAAACAATTCATGGTTTGAATTTAAAATAAAGACAAATGATTGTAAAATACCAATAAAACAAGTCATCTACAGCCAAGTAACGTGATTTACAACACACAATCACTTCCTTTTCTAACAGCTTGCTCCACTTTTCTAATATTTTGGTCCTAAGTTTTAAATGTGCTGTGTAAAACAACATGCGTTGTCTTTCTTTTAACGCTCTAAGGAAAATTTTCTTATTAAAGACACTGAGAGACCAAGAATGTCTGTTCAAAATTTTATTTTGATTAAAAAATTAAAATTAAAAAAATAGTTTCTTCATTAGGATCCTGAGCTCATTCCCTGCTTGTATCAAGATGCTCTTGCAGTAGTTCATCCATTTTGATGAAGGCAGGATGCACATCAGAGTCAATATATCAGGTCTTTCCCTGAGGACAGAAATCACAGATTTATGGTATATTCACTTGTATACTCTTTTGTCAGGATTATTATTTCGATAAACATATTGAAAAGAGTTTTTGAATTTTCATTCACTACCAGCTTTTATCTTACAGTGCATTAAAACGGCAGTAAAAGTTGTGTTCTGAAATGCAAGAATTTACATCCTCTGTCAAGTGCATGAAAAAAAAGTGTATCTAATAAGGTATGCATTCACTGATGTTTATGCAGCATGTAACACTGCTTAACAAAGACCACTTATCACCTGGTATCAAGAAACAACTGAGGGACAGGTGAGGTTTGGTTTCATAAGTCTGTAATGAAATAAGTTTTGAAATGCTTTTAAAACAGAGCTCATGGGTTACTTTAACGGTTTATAAATATGTCAGTAAGGGTTACAGACCCATTGTCATTTTCGGCCTGAAAGCTGTGATATACAGGCTGATACTTACTCGATTATTGTGTACCTTTACTCATCTGTTCTCATGATCATGTCACCTGCTGAGGGTCCTCCATCTGTAAAACAAGTGAATAAAGATGAGTTTTTTTACACTTTTGCAAATTTGCACATGCAAATATAAAGTAACAATGCTGAATGTCTATAATAAACATGTATACAAGTGCATAACTCTGAATCTTAAAACTGCTCAAAACAGTCTTTTCCAAAAGTATCTACACAAGACTTGCTGAAATTATTTAGTCATTTTATAACCTCAGAGGAGCAGGCCTCAATTATTAAGGTCTCCAGAGGCCTGGCCAATCAGAAAGAAGGGGGTTTGTGGAGTGGGGATCCTTAAAGAGAGCATGGAAAATGAAGTTTTTCAGATAGAGTCTGAAATAAAGGTTTTTCTAACATATCACAAAGAGAATAATTGTTTTTTTTTCTGTAAAACATGATAATACAACTCCCCCTTATTCAGAAAAGGTACTCCAGCTGAAAAATTCATACTGAGGATATTTTGAAAGCCAACTTACTTAAAACTGAGATGAACTTTGTGTATCTCTAGCTGTGAAAACAAATAAAACAACAAAAAAGATTAATGGGTGTAAGATCGTACATCATTTACTCCAACAGAAAACAAGAATGCACTTTGGAAGTACACGTCTTCAGTTTATTGCTATAAAATCAGACAGGAACATCACTCTCAATCATGAAATCTGAAGCTGGAGCTAACAGCCGGAAACACCCGCCAGTTTTGAATATCAACCTCTATGAGCATAGTTAAATAATAAACACTGATCACGTTTTAATATATTACAAGCTGACATGTACCGTTATCATTTTTCACATACAGATATAATCAAAGTTATTAAAACAAACGCAAATTGTGAAGTTGAACAATTGTAATGATAGGCACACTATCTTCATAATAGTCTACTATATCACTATCCTATGTTGAAAGCAGTGATGACAGTCAGTGGAATAACCTTACCCAGACTCTCTGCCTCCCTGTTGCAGCCGATCGTTGTCAGAAGCTCCAGAGTCACACTGACAGCTCCAGACTCTGAAAAAGTTGAGACTAAGACGTCCACGATTTCTAGAAAGTTCTTTCCCTCCACCCTGTTCCGTCGGACCCGCGGCTCGGCTCTGCGGTCCAAGAGATGGTGTCGGAACTTGTCAAAGTCCTCCTTTGACAGGTCCTCCAGAGCGTCCCACAAAGCCTTCTTGATAGTTTTACGCGGCATTTCTTAGTCTGGCACCGCGTAAAGCAGAAACAATGCAAATGGGTTGTTTCCCTTCCTGCTGTATTTAACGGCGGTTGTTTCTAAAACAGGAAGGAGGCATTCAATGTAGCTGGGAAATATCATATCATGGCAGAATACATCAAATACATCATTACAAGGAACAACAGGGACCATTAAAGTAGGCACATGTTTTATGGTTTTGTGCGCAAGTTAATCATCTGCTACTTGCAAGATTAAAAAAAAAAACATTTGCGAAAGCAGCAGCATTAGCCTAATTATATAAATTCATATTTGTTAATAAATTACTTTTTAGCCAGTTGTGTGATTTTGTGGATAGTGTATTCTTGAAATCATCACACCGTGATATTTGGTGTATAACACAAACTCAGAAGAGTTGGGGTGTGCCTCATGCGTTTATGTGATTATCTATTAGTATTTATTCATATACTGCCAGATCCTCCGCAAAATTATTAAAATAAAACACTTTCCAAAAACCTTGAACATCTAGACCAGGTGTCTACAACCTTTACTTTCATAAGAGCCATTTTGCTTCAACTCACCAGGATTAAAGTCATTCAGGAGCCACAAAATCTACTTTATCTGTTACAAAAAAGACATTTTTTTAATAAAATTTAAAACAGCAAAAATCTAGTGCATATTTATCGACTACAATAAAGACAAAAGAGTTCGTAAAATTTTAAATACAGTAATATCCAGTGCATAATTATTTAAATGAGAGGTTTTCTGTTTATAAAAATGTACATGTAATCTCTTATTTTTTTAAATTTTAATAAATTAAAAAATATTTTTTCAAATGAAAAAAAAAAAGTAATATTATCAATGTCATGATTTTGCTAATGTTTGATATTTCAATAGGTGCAACATTTTGAATTAAAAAAAAATATCCAAAAAATGTGTGCAAAATCCCCCAAGATTTGAAATATTTAAAAAAATGTCTGGGAGGTAAAAATTGTAATTTCAAAAATTTGCTAATTTTTCAAGAAAAAAAAAAATCTTTTTTTTTTTTAAAGGAACTTTGAAATTTGCAAAATCTTACAAAAAAAATGCAAAACTCTTAAACTTTTGATAGCTTTAATGCAAGACGCATATTTAGTTTAATTAAAAGTGAATTCCTAATTCTATTTAGTGTCAAAGTTTTCAATCATCATTACCCTCTGTAAGAGAAACAAAAATCTTTATTTTAACAATATTTTTTTTCAAGCTACAAGGAACCATTGCAAAGGAGTCAAGAGCTGCATGAGGCTCCAGAGCCTCAGGTTGCAGACCCTTTATTTAGACTTTATTATTAACGAGGACCCAGAATTGTGTCAAGATAAGAGTCTGATCTCATCTTCACCCACCACAAATGGAGCCCTTTTCAGCATTTAGTAAGTAAAAATGGCAAAGAAAACTTCTTTTATAAAAGCAGTGAGTTGGACAGAGATTAAAAAATTAACACTTACAATGCAGCAGTGTGGAGTCTGGCAGAACCACAAAAGCAGGTCATCTACTGCATTGATCCTGAGGAACCTGCAAGACTCTAACAAAGGTTTATGGTCAGCAACTTTAATGGGACATTAAGACTGAAGGTTAAACAGAGGATAGAGGGAAATACGAGCTCAGTGTATCAGTCAAGGCCTACATCAGCTTGACAAAGAGCTTGTGCAGGCCTGATCAAGTTCTGACTAAAGGAAGAATATGAAACTTACTCCCAACAGGGCGTCTACCCCCTGGAGCATGATTTGGATGATTCCAAACTGAGGAGCTTGATAAGTAAAGACTCAGCCTCCAGTGCTACTGAGAGACTGTAGGTATGACAAGCAGCTTTTCAAATAACTCAAAGTGAGCCTTTTTGTCGCTTAAAGTGCATTTTACAAACGGTATGTTGAAGTGTACTTTATAAATGACGAACAAACTGTTTTTCCATTATGTGCCGTTGCAGACTGTTTGCCCTCCTTGGCCACTGTTCAAATGTGCCCACAAGCTGCTTCTACACTGGCAGCTCAGCTGGTTGCAACAAGTCCAGCCACGTTTAATGTCAGAGTGACTCTTCCCCTGTTTGTTTAAACTTCATATAAAATCCAGTAGAGTTATTTCAGGTGCGTTTTACACTTTCTTAATATCACAGGCAAAATCAGAAAGCAGGGAGTGGGAGGCTTTGCACAAATCAATTTTTATATACACTTTATTTACAAAAACAATGTTAACAAATGCTGAAACTTTCACAGTGAGTCTGAAAATTATCTCAGCTTGTTATTCTGAGTAGCAAAAGAGGTAGACATGAGTTTTGTAAAGAAACATTATATATATGCACAAAACCCCACATGGTCACTTTATAAACAATATTCACAAAACCATAACCCTCTTGAAACAAATTACACAAATAACAGCTTCAAAAAATGCCGTTCATAGTGCTTCAAATGCTCCCGTGCTTGATTTGTTATGCCCTGAAGTTAAGGAGTGTTGTGTGATGAGGAAGATCATTTTCAAGGCTTTCTGTACAACATATTCGTCACATGTGTGGTGCGGTTAAAAATGAAGTTATAGACACTTCAGAGCCAAAATTACCCTTTGATGATTCCACTTATCAGCAAGAAAGGCATAAAATTGTGTCTTACAGTATTGTAAACTGGCTAGATAGTGGCTGAATGCAGATGATAGCTGCTATGAATTAGCTACTGCTAATATGATGATATGTGCACCGTTGCTCAGGTTGCCTACATGAAACCCTCAACATTATGACGGCATGTTTCAAAGATTTTGAGTCCCTGAAATACAACAGTGATGAATTGGCTCTCAGTTAGTTCTCTGTGAGAAAAACACCTGGTCAAATGTGGACCCTGCAGTTCTTGGCAGTGCTTCTTTCAGTCGGCTGTAGTCCTCCTTTGAAGTATGCTTGTCACACTCACTGAGCAGCCCTAAGAGTCCCAGCACCTGCTAACTACTGCGACGCCCACGTGTCACTGCTGTGCTCTGGCGTTGCTGCAGCCTGTACCCCAGAGCACTGCCAAGATTCAGAGTTTGAGGGTAAAACATTCAGACTGGTCAGGACTTCCTGGGCTGTCTTTCCCAGCATACCTTGCATGTCACAGACAAAGCGGTAGACGTAGCGTTTTCCTGCTGTCTTGTGGATGATGTTTTTGTGGTAGTAGTAACGCAGGCCACGACTTAGCTTCTCGTAGTTCATCTTGGGTTTGTTCTTGCATTGGCCCCAACGCTTTGCAACCTGTGTGATGAAAAAGTAAATAAAAAGATTAATTAACTCCTAAATACTAATAAAAGCAATTAAAAACACCCTCCATGAATAATAAAAGTTCTCAGATCCTGTACTAGAACTAAAGTGCAAATAAAACCATTGATTGAAAACTACATTTGTATTTAACAATTAAGATATTCATATACTGCTTGGTTTACACGATGGTTCTCAAAAGATGTCAAAGGGGGTAAAACGTATAAGTCAACACGGATTTTAAGCCTCATCTCAGCTGTACTCTAGTGTTCTGACTTATCGACTAGTTGTGGCATTGTACAGATGGACTCCTGAACCCAACCACACTCAGCAGCGTGTGTGGTCAGAGGTTGAAAACTTTGGACTACAGAAAGAAGAAAAGCACTTCTGTTCAGCTTTATGCCAAGTTTCTTTTTAAAATGACTGGAATCTTGTCTTTCTGCCTTCATTACAGACATTACAACACAGGCAGTCATTTTCATAACACCTTTTTTTTTCTTATTTAAGATAGTGGAGAAAAAATACTGGGAGTGTTATTTTAAGCTAACCAATGTGAGAAGTGTAGAAAGACAATCTGTCTGAGGTGAAACTACTAAAAAAAAAAAAACACTACACTACGACAAGCCTTACCTCTGTAGGGTCCGACATCTTGAACTCCCATCCGTCTCCTGTCCAGGATATGAAGGTCCGGCAGGTGGAGTCTAAAAGCAACTGGAGTAAAAACTGCCACAGCTGGATTGGACCAGAACCTGAATGAATGGGTGAATAAATAAAAACATAATCTGATAAATTAGGGATACAGGACAGCTGGAATTATGCTTCCCACCACTCCAGTAAACATGTATTCAAGTATTTTTCTAACCACCCTGTTATGATTAAGTGTCGCTTTAGAAGAGATGAAAGATGCTGACCTGGATATGCTGACATTCCCGTCATAGGGCCCTCCCTCTCTGGTCTCTGTGGGTGTGGGTTTTTGCGTTTGACCACACGGGGGCAGTACTGCTCTGAAGATTGAGGATTGAGGTTTACAGTGCAGCTGGTAGAAGTTGGGTGTGGTATAGGGGCACTGAAGCTGGAGGAGGTGTAATCAGGCCAGAAAGCAGAGGACTGCCTCTGAGCGTTGGAGTCGTAGAGTTCACCTGAGTGACACGAGAAGCTCTGAGTCGTCTCACCTGAAAACGAGACAGGAATTAGACACTGAAGTGAAACTTTCAGGTCACTTACAAAAGCTTTTTCTGTACGCAAAGGTTAAATGTCTTACTTTGTAATGTGTTTGATCCTTTTGTGGCAACAAAGGGGCTGCTGCTGCCTTCGATGGCTGGGCTAAATTGTCCATTCTGTGGCATCAAGTTCTGATACGTCTGTGGAGACTCCTGGTATCCAGTCTGAGGCTGGTCGACTGTCACCCCATCTGTTTATCAAAGAAGACAGTTAATCACAAAAATCAAGCCAATAAAAGGTTTAGTCTTGTATTTCATGATTGTTTCAAGGTGATGGTCCAGTAAGGCTCACCATGTGGGTATGAGGCCCACCAGTTGAACTCCTGGTACGATTCAAGGCTGACAAGAGCTGTGTCGTTAGCGCCAACTGGGGAAAAAATATGGGATTTCATTAAAAAACATCAACATATGAGTCAAAGTACAATCCCCAACAGTTTCTTTTCCTGTCTTGAGTTTTTACCTTTAGTGTCGTATAGCTGAGAGACTTTTGGTGGCTCTGTGTAGCTGCTTTCCGTGATGTACTGCGGCCCAGGTGCTTTACTGTCTAACAGAAAAGACAGGTCTTCACCAGGGTAGTCTGGAGGTTAAGCAAAGCACACACAGATGGAGTCAGTTAATGATGATGAAGGCAGGGAAAAGGCATATTTCATGCCCAGAAAGAAGTGCAGTGGAAATTTTCTATTGCAAATACTTTTAATCAAGGCAAAACACTGATTTTTTTTATGGTCTGTAATCGACTTATACTGAAATCAACATAGTGAGAACAAGGGTCAGGTCTAGGGTAGCAAATGTCTGACAGTTTGTACTCCAGTCTGTTTTTCTAACATCTTAAAGCATGAATGCATGGCTTTTTGATGTATTAGGAGTTACAGATGTTGAGCACACTGTAGCTTCTTACTTTGCAGAAAAATACTAAAGGCTGCTTAAATTTCGAGTATAAATCTTTATGGTATGATCGTTTGGGTGAAACGTTAAATTACAGCTCAGTAAATCTCAGAGGTAAAATGGATTTAGTTTTTTTTTTTCTTTATCTCCAGTAAGAATGTTGACACAATAAAAAGACATTTGTTGACTGTCGAATCAGCACCAGGCACTCAAGCCCATGCACCCCAGCTCAATGGATGGAGGAAACAAGTGAGGGAGGGGGAGGAAGAGCAGAGGAAACACCAGTGGAGGGAGTGTGACAGAGTAGTGATGGAGGGATGGGGAGGAAAGGGAGGAGGGGGGGCTCTAAATCTGTTGGAGGAGGAAGTCTGGAGGAAAGGATTAGGGAAGAGGCAGAGTAAAAGGGTGGTCAGGTTAAAGACACTCCCTACTGTCTTTGCCTACCTCAGCCCATTCAAGCGTTATTCACACACACAAAGCAACCCCACATTATCCTGGTGCAGCCTCTGAGTTAGAGCTAGAGCCACCCCAACCCCGGATGTCAAGGTCTCATTGAGAAAACTGTGACAGATGTGATGATACAGTCCGTGCAAATATTTCCTCTGTCCTTCAGCTGCTCAGGTTCAGAGGAAACTGATCATGCAAACATTCAAAGAAGTTAAAAAAAAAAAAAAAAAAAAAAAAAAAAGTTTTGCAAAGCCATGCACCAGTCAGAAGTCATGATGTTCAACTTGTGATGGACAAAACAAAAGTCAAGTGATTCTCTTAACTCACCATATGATGCAAAGTCAAAGCCAGCTGGCACTTCCTGTGTTCTGAAGTCTTCTGTGTAATATCCAGTCGGGCAAACCTCCATCTGTGTTGAAAGAGTTTTGGTTAGAGCTTTCATCATTATTGCAACTTTTATTGTAGATCAACATCTAAAGGCAGAAGTAAACTGAACTATCTTCCCTTCTATCATTAAGTCAACAAATGCAGGAATATAAAGCATACTTTTTAAGCTTTTAAATAAAAATAATGAACAAAAGTGAGTTGTGAAATTGTCAATTTATTCCTTATTAAGGGGGAAATTAAGATATACTGAACACTTTTTATGTAGAGTGGATAAAGTGTCTTCTTGTGGCAACAAACAAATGGATAAATAGAATTCAAGTGAAAACCTACCTTTATTTTCGAGTCTTTGCTTTCCAAGGTTCTGTCTCCTGTTTTGATTAAAGTATCCCAGTACATCTCCTTGCTTCCCTCTTTTTACAGCGTCTTCTTCCTCTCCAACACACAAAAATCCGCGATGTTTACCTCAAAACAACAAAACCGAGTGTGGTCAGTGGTCAGTCTGCGGCCGGAATGGTCCCGTTATAAACACAGGGAGGAGGTGGGAGGGGCGCGTGCCCCGCTCTGCGTCGTGACCGACCAGGTTTGTTTAAAAGAACGTGACGTCAGACGTTCCCCTCCCGCCTCTGCAGCAACAGAGCCGGAGTCATTCATGAAAGAATCCTCCGGTGAAATATCACGACGACGTCTCAACGGTTTGTTGCTTCAAGCAATCTAAAGTTTAGTTTTAAAAACTAAAAGTTGCACAAAATCATCGCGAAATCACTGCTTCAAAGCTACTAAACTTTCTAGCTTAGGTAAAATAGATAAATCGGGGCCACTTTAGTGAGTAGTAGCCTATGTTGCCTATGTATTGGACTCCATTTCTAACTGTATTGTCTCTGTACAAGATCAACAAACACTAAATATCAAACCTTAAAGGGAGTTTAAAATAGGTTAAAAATAAAATAAAATTAAATAAAAACACTTCTCACACCCAATACAAAAATGTAAGTTATATAGTGCATTGTAAAAAAAAAGACATTAAGAAAAAATGTGCAGTATAGGGGGTTTCAAACCTAGACTACAGTGGATAAGGAATAATTAAAATTAGACATTAAAGTAGGCTTATCCACTACAAAATAATAGTTATAGTAGTCTGCTTGACTGTCCTGACAGTATGGTAACTTAACATTAAATAGGAAACCTCGTAAAGAATTTACTGTATTATACTCTTATTGAAATAAAAAAAGCCTACTGCCCCATAGTAGCCTACAAATTATGAATATAAGAACAGGCAGTTTCACTTAACTATGACCTGAACTAGAAACTATGAGATTAAGCATCTTTGTTCTGAGCAGAATCATTTCAAAATATCAATGAAAATATTGTCCTTTCTCTAATAAAAAATGTGTTTTTGTTTTTGAGGTAGGATGCTACACATGTCCCATCAAGTCATTTCATTTCGCAATAGGAGTCTGCTGAACAACAAACTGAAAAAGCTAATCGTAGAATAATAAAAATATGTTTTAATATCAAAATCGTTTCTCTAAGAAAACACAGCAAACACTGGACTATACAAGAGATTTTTAGACGTCTTTTTCCTTTCGCGAATCCACAGTTAATTCACAGTAATTAAATGATTGTTGGTTGCAGCACTTAAAACAGTGCTGCACAGGACATCGAGGCGAATGAAACCAGCATGTAATACAAGGTATCAGCTAAAATAGGCCTACATCATTATTTTCGAAAGATTTTTAATACCATTAAAAAAAAAAACTCAGAGGACATTGACTTTTTTCAAACGAGGCAAATCACTTTGAACTATCCCAATCTTTTTTTTATTTCGCTCACAAGTTTATATGAGCTGATTGTGGCGGGACTAAATAACTGACCACAGCCTGGGTGGGGTCGTGGGGATGGAGTGAAGTTATTTTTTTTAAATCATAGCAGTTGGCTTCTAATGAGGTGGGAGGAAGAAAAAAAAATCTCAGTATCTTTAGAGGCCATTCGACAAAACAATAGCCCGTAAACACACACACACACATCAAGACACACACAAGTGCTTGCTGAAGAAAGTCTGAAATCACGGCATGAGTGGCTGCAGCAGATAAGGCTGAGCCCAGGGCCTTGTATAAACAAACATCTATTCTCCTCCGACACACACACACGAATACACTCTCGAAGAGCCAGCTCCATCTGGAAAAGTGAGACTGGGTGAAATCGTGCGTGTCCGTGGGAGACGGGAGTCGTGATTGGGAACCCCGCCTCAAGACAAGGACACAATCGGGATAAAGTTACACAACACGAAGTGATTAACGACTGTCTGCAGCCAACTATCATGAACCACGCAGGACCAGAACCACAGACAGGGTGACCTTTACAGACCAACTATACATAGGCCGACCAAGGGGTGACCTGCTTCAATCACAAATTAAGCAGCAGAGAAAACAGACATGTCTATTATAAACAAATAGTAGATTTATTCAAGGAAAATCAGGCCAATCAATAGGTTATTTCAACCTCTTAAGTAAAAAAAACTGCAAGTACAACAAATGCAGCTGCAGCATGTGTTGCATCATGCTATCACACTCTGTGTCTATTCAAGAAGACATGTTTAAGAAACGACTCAACAGATGAAAGACGTGTAGTATACCTATCACAACAAGAATACAGCTAACATGAACCTGTGAATAATAAGAGACAGTCCCACAGGTCAATCTAATGAAGTTAGTCCCATCTGCATGAGCTCCAAGGAAAAGTAAAATATGACTCAGCATTACTAAAAGTGCACATTTCCAATTGTTTAAATAAAAAGAAATCAACCTTTTGACATTTTAAGAAAAATGTATAATAATTTTGGTGAATTAGTTAACTAGTTGGTTGATAACTCTACTAATTCTTGCACAAAAAGGCAGTTAAAATTGTAATAAAAACAGAAATTGAAAGTTCACAAATCTGTTTAATCCTTAATTTTGCTAAAATGTGAAGACAAATTTCTGGAGTTTTGGAGAGTACAACTGCTGCTCAACTGTTAAAGGTGTTTTGTTTTTAATGTTTTGGGGTGACAAACCAGGACTGCATGCAGTTTAGCACCCAAGTTCTCTTCCTACAGAGTCATGCTGGAGTAAAACCATGAATACAGTGCCTGCTGAAATACGCTACCCTGTAAAAGGTGGTGTCAGGATCTTGCTTTAAAATCTTGATATATTGTTCAGCATGTCTTCCTAAATGTGTAAGCTACATTTGAGCACTGATGCATAATCATACCATATACCATACCATGTGTGCTGCAGGCCAAGTGATCCCTCAACTTCTTTGAACAGATAAACAGAGGTGTCCATGATTCCCAGAAACATTAAGTGTTGAACAGTCAGACCGAGGGAGAGTTGTCCAGTTTGTGTCAATCTAGCTTGGAACAGGATTCACCATTATATCTGGACCTGGTTTAACTATAGTCCTCCCTTCACCGGGTGCAGTTTTAACCAGTACTTTGGGAGTCACAAACTGTGTTCACAGGCTAATGTTGATTCCATGCAGTGATTTCCACTGCAGCGCAACATTCGTTTTCAATGCAGTGTTATGATAACAGCCATCATGTATTGGGCTTGTCCTTCTATACAGAGGTTTTCTGTAAAAATAATTTTACACTTACAACTTTTACAGTGTTTTGTTGTACCCATCCCAACTTTGTTGCTACATCAAATTTTCAAAGTCAGTGTATTTTACAGAAAATTATTTTAGATATTAACATCTGTTATGTTACATTCTCACTATTTAGAGATAAATATAGAGTTGGAATGGCTTGCAACCTTAAAATTTAGCTTTCATCAACATTTTGCATTAAATTCCTTCCTACAGAACCACCTTTGGTTGGTATGACACAAGATAGACCTCCTTGGGACGGATCATTTGTGTGTTTATGTAAAGGATCTTCAGTTTAAGGACAAATTCTTTGGATTCGAGTAACTCAAGCTTTTTGGGGTCATCTTTAGGCAGTGCATCACACCCTTCAAAAAGTTAAACAAACAGAATATTTAACATGTTACATACAAATTCCATTCAAAGAAACAATCGCAATCCAACCCCTGTGGTTGCAAAGTTGGATAAACCACGTTTTTAAACAGAAAACTATGTAAAGCTAAATATTGTACTGCTAAATATTACATTATTGAACATTTTCCATTTTTGTAAACTCCTAAATAAAACAGCCAATGTTACCAGATTGTCTCTGAAAGGTTTTCTACTTTGATTAGAACCAAAACCCACAAAAACAAGTGTGCTTTTTTGTCTTCCCTCTGACCAGTAAGGCATAAAGTGTCGGTTTCATGAGAAACAGTTTCAGAGCTTACGAGTGACTTCCCAATTTAGTGTGTGCGTGCGTGTGTGTGTGCGTGTGTGTGTGTGTGTGTGTGTGTGTGTGTGTGTGTGTGTGTGTGTGTGTGTGTGTGTGTGTGTGTGTGTGTGTAAGAGAGAGAGAGAGAGAGAGAGAGAGAGCGAGAGAGCGAGAGAGCGAGAGCGAGAGAGGGGAAAAAAACTTTCCATCCGGTTATGGTCTGTGAGCAAAAAAATTGTAGCTGCAATGGTTTGCGCCATAGAGCTGATGCACCCCTGCATGCATTGAAGTGAGGTTTGAAGGCTCAATTAGCTGCAACTTTTACCAAAACGACTCAATGACAAAGAGCGCGAGGCTGCTGCAATGGACTGTACGATAAAGGTAAGTGTTTGAACCGTTTTTAAAGCTGCTACCTGCGGAGAAAATGAAACGACAGGCAGCCACCCACACCAACAACACAAACTGCTGCTGAGTGAGAGAGTCGAGGCGGTGATGCGAGCTCCCCACTCTTTCCTTCTTGTACAAAATTTCCTCTTCCTTCCCGTTCGTGGTTGTATGTCGGCTCTATAATAACACAACTAACCGCTACATCTTTACAGTCAGATAAAAACACTAATTGGTGGCCGGTTGCACGCGCCAAAGACGATTTCCAAACGCGCACGGTTCGTTTTTAACAAGATTGCTGCTTTTATTCGAGCCAGACATCTAGAATAAAAAAAAAACACAGCGAAAGCTCAGCTGATCAACATTACCAAACGACTGTCTGTTTTATAAACGGGGAAAAAAGTAAATGAAGAGACGCGGGACTTTATTTGTGCGCACACGGCAGGTGTCTCCGAAGGCGCCATGGATCAACTTGGACAGTTTGAGCCTGTTTTTAAACAGCAGGAGGATCAATTCACACCATAACTGGTATTTAAAATTTCATATTTTTACAATAATATCTCCTTTATCTACTGAGGATAAAATCTGCGCTTTATTTCTTCGAGTTTTCTATTTTCTTAGAAATGAAGAAGAAAAGGCAGTACGTCTTTAATTTAGATTAAAAGTGACTTTGGGCGGATGTAACGCTGAAAACCAATCAGTAAACAAGAAACAGTTTATGTGACATATCGAGTGATTTACACCATGAAAATGCACTTAAAACTGTATTAGTTTTAAGCTTTGTTTTAGGTAACGGATGTCTGCTTTGCACCATGGGCGTGTAGGCTTTAATCACCAATTGAGCTGGAAAAAGGCCTTGAAACCGGTCCAAACACCCCACCTACTTTAGGTGCATTATTGCTACTGACGTATAAATCTTTTAAACAACGATTCATTACAATATTTTTGGTTATTGAACCAGTATGTCGCATTGGTTTGTCCAACTGTCAAACAAAAAAAAATATTGCGCATCCGACGAAAAAGAAAAGAAACAGTTTGATTCTTCGTTTTTTTTATTGTTTCGTTATGATTACCCCATATGGAAACTCATTCTGAACTCTAAAATCACTGGAGTTGTATTGTTTTACTTGTGACATTAGAAGAGAAGTGAGTAACTAAAGTGCATGGAAAGTGGACATCCTGAAACTTAACTGAAGCTGGTGAATTCAGCCCCCTTAAGAATTCAATTTCGTGTTTTTTGCTGTTTTACTGCTCCCCTATGATAAAACATCATCATTATTATTATTCAGATGATTATTCTCTTGTTCTGTGTGGCAGCAGATTGTGTGTTTGAGGTTATTTTAAGTCTAATTTATAGCTGCAAACAGGAGCAGCGCTTGTCAGGTGTCGTTATCTGAACTCTGCAGGCTTCCTGTCTCAGACCTCAGACTTTCCGCACAAATTTCCGCTCCCTAGCTTGAAAAAAATATCGAAAAGGCAACAAAGCTCCTCCAGAAAGAAACGCAGTGGACACACTGTGTCCTTGCATTGTTGTTGCACATGCGTGTCCGCTCACACAGGCTGGGAGGTGCACGAGACCCGGGCCCTGCTCTCAGTTTGCGGCCTGCAGAGGCCCGCGCGCTGCCAAGGCCCCGCGAGCTGCGAAAAACCGCATCGGTGTTTGTGCAGCAGAAAGCGCAGCTGCTCAGGCCTTTGCAAAATCAGCTTAACTTTTACTTCTGCTTTATGCCACTTGCTTCAGACATGGCGAGAGCACAGAGGCTTTGCACAACTCGATCTCTGGCCTGATACTGTGGACTGGGTGTGTGTTTGGAGCAGATTAATCCTCCCATGGCTTCAACAGAAGACATGATTACTGCAATATTTAATAGTATGTGTCAGACATTTGTGGAGCAATCATTTCAAAAACATTACATTAAAAAACACGATAATCCGGTTTGTTATTCAATTTAGTAGTCTAATTTTAGTTGACAAAATATAAAAAATATCCTGAACAAAATTAATATTTCCCCCACAGGAGGTTGATGGTGCAGAAATATCTCAACATTAGCTTCATAGGGAGTAGATTGAAAATCAAATTCAGTTGAAGTGAAGCACCTACTGCCATCAAATTCAACAGTCTTCAGATTTGTATCTAATAAGTGGTGCAAGCATCAAAGCTAAAGCGTACCACATCCGATCCGCGGTTATAGTTTATTGCAAACCCCTCTTGGCGTGTGACCCCTTTAAACAAGGCAGAAATCCCACAGGTTGCAACATCACCGTTGGTTTACTTATACACTCCCTACAGGCCCAGATATATGGGGTTACCTATTTATTCACAGGAAATAAAGTGAATAAATATTTTTTATGCAAAAAAAGCAGATACAGTTTTGGGCATGGTCAGCTGTGGAGCTAAGTATGAGACCACCACAAGCAATGAGTAGACATACTTAGTTTGAGTCTGATGAGATTAGATTGTTACTGTATCCTTACAAGAGAACTAAACCTACCCCATGTTATAGTGGCAATAAAAGCAAACAACTGATCATGCTGCATTAATTTTGGCCAAGTTTGGCCACCGGTTTAAGCAAATTCAACCCGAGGCATCAGCCTGGTTAAATGCCATAAAATAAGTCTTGGGTGCCTTCCTAGATCCTAGATTTGGATCCAGAAATAGACCAGAATAGACTGTTAAATGTAACTTGTTTCACTGTAAAAATATGATGTAACGGCTGCCTCAAATGTTATGTTCGGTCAAAAAATACATTTTTTTTTTGTTCTAACACCAACAGAAGTTATCTTGATTTGACAAGATGTGTTGTGTCCACCCTGTTTTTTTTATTTAGACTTGTTAACTCAACCTCTTCAGGTAGTTGTTTGAAATGATCACTCTATTTCAACTCAACTAAAGGTTTCAGTTTTGTTTTTGTTTATATTAATTATATTTCTAAGTTACCTTAACTTCTTCAGGTTGTTGTTTGACATTATAAATTAATTTCCCAGACAAGCGGTCTGTATCACGGGGTCCAAAAGTCAGGTTTGAGCCATAGGGCATAGACACCTGCTCCTTAACATAGAAGGTAGACAACACATCACAACATTTGGCTCAGACAGTCTGAAATCAGCTGTAAAGCAGTACATTATGTGGTTGGCTTTCATATCCATAGCTTACCCTCCTTACTTATGGTTAAAAAATGTAATTCTCAAAGGCATTCTGGGTATTAACTTGAAGGTTACAGCTTCACAAAACAGTTTGAGGCTCATATCCACTGCGTTCCCATTGCACAATGACTTTTAGATCTTTTTTGACAATAACTTTTAGATCACAACTCTCAAAAGCATGCTGGGTAATAACTTTTAAATCCCATGCCCACCTGAATTCCTACACTGTCAAGTAGATATGCATGAGACGATGCCAACTTATTATTGAGAAATATCACAACAACTTCTGTAATTTTTTGTCATATTGACAAAGAATAATATGCTAGAGTAACAAATATGCAAAATCACATTTTACAGTGAAGAACAGAAGCCTTCAACAGAGTACAACAAAGAAGGGGAGGGGGTCTGGTAGCAGCTTGTGTCAATTTGTGTAGATGTATCACAGAACAGCAGCACTTTGTTAAATCCACTTCTTTACATCTGAGAGTAAATGACACACCAATCTCAAACTCCCTGTCGTTTTCAGCTTTCTAAATGGGAGGAATTTCTACTTTTGTCATTTTTAGCAGTGAATGAAGAGTGTTTGGGCACTAGCTAGCTGGCAGGAAGAATTATCTGGACATTTTAAGGATTAAATGAGTAATTGATTGATCATAAAATGGGCTGAACAACTAGTCATGCTGAGAACAGTAAAGAAATATTTTAGCTAACAGATGATTTAAAACTAGTTCAAGCAATGTTGCTGTACAACTTTCATTAAATTTGGAATCAAATCGAACAGTTTTCATCATCCAAAATTATTCAATATTCCTGGTATCAAAAACGAGAGCCTTTTATCTCTACTATCTCTACTACCAACACTCCCACAATGCCTGATTCATAGTCCAACTAGCATCTTGTATGTAACTAGAAAGTGAGGATAATGCTTTAAAGAGGTGGGGAAATATTAGAGCTTAAGCCATTAAAGTGCATCACAGAATAAGAAATCCTCATCAAAAGTACTGTTCTGGATGAACATTTAGCATTCTTATAAGTAACTGTTAATATCATAGAAATAAAAATATAAGAAGTATAAAGAAGTTTGTGTTGAAACTAGTCGGTGATCACACTGAGTTCTTGGTTCTTTGGGTAAGGCTGAATGATGCAACCTGCAAAAGCTGCTGACATAAAGCCAAGTCAAAACTTTCCGTTCAGGACTTCATGTTCGTGCTCTCGCAGAAAGAGAGAAAAAAAAAGTGTTTACTGCGAATTCGAGCCAAACCGGTGTAAGTTTTAGGCCATCGAGGCACAAGGTAGCATCAGCCTGAAGAAGGTCATGTTTTCAAACGTGTTGTTTTGTGTCACTGAGTAACAGGCTGAAACACATTGAACAGGAAGTCAGTTGTGGCATTAGCGGTCAGGCCACATTTGAGTTTATTTGTATCAGTGTGCAGAGGAGAGAGAGCTAGAGAGAGGGGGGAAGATGAAGAAAAAGCAGGAGTGTGTGTTTGTGGTTGTGAAAACATGAGCCTGTCACTTAATGTTCTGTGCTGAAATATGAGTGTGGCGAGTGCCTGTGAGTCATGACAACTTCAACAGCTTTAGTGTTATGCTGCTTTAAATGTTAAAATCAACTTTGACCACCCCAAAAACTACTCACTGTGATTGGGCTCATGAGAGGAGAGTAAATCAGGCTGTTGACAGCCACTTGTTTCACTTCTGCACAGAGAGAAAGGCCTCTGAAGGCGCCGTGCGTGAGAGAGGAGACTGGGGGAAAGAGGACAAGACAACAGAAGTGACAAAACACTCATCAGCTGAAGACAAGCAGCAGGGCAGGATCATTAAAAGGCCTGTGAAACACTTCAGTTGAAAAGCACTCAACTTACAACACCTGGGTTTTGAGTTTGCAAGAAAATGTAGCTTTCAGTTACCTAAATATATTTTAGAAAATATTTTCATGCCAGCTTAAAGCTCCTCTGAGAGCTTTAATGAAACAGATATTAACAAGACTGCAATAACATCAAATGTTTCTGTTCAGTCATTTTTGGAGGTGTCAGATAAAATGATTGAAGGGCAAAGTGGGTGTGACTTTTTTTCCAGATAACAACAAAATATAAGAGGTAGGACTCTGTCCACAGGGGGCGCCAAAATAGATACTAATAGAAAGTTCCTTACAGGTGCTTTAAATTCTTGACCATAAAAGTGTAAGTCTGCAGCTCTTGGAGATTCTTGACTCCAGGAATTACAAAAAAGTCCTTTTTCTTTTGTTTCCCATTTTAAAAAAAAATCAGTCTTTATGCTGCTATCAATTAAAGTAATGTTACCCAAGTCAGGGTCTGATTCTCAACAATAAACAAAACTAAATGTCAGAAGTGCTGAATAGAGCAGACTCTAACGTCAAGTCCAATTAAATGAAAATAATAGCTGTGATTAGATTCCTAAACTGGAAATTTCAAATGGTGTGTGCATTGCATCATGGGTAATGTAGGCCCTTGACGACAAATTGGTAAATGGTTAACAAGGCACCAATTTTGGCTTTGTTACATCAAGTTTCAGGCTTTCAGGACATGTAAGCCAAACATTGTTTTTTTTTTACTCCTTTCCAGAGATAAGGAGTTAATTTCAGGTTCTTTCTTGACACCTTGATGTGAGCTGATCACAACGTGTGTATCGAAAGCAAAAATACAAAACAAAAGAAAAGGAGCAAAGGAGTGTGGGTAATAGAAGCATGGTTTGTGGTGGTCTGTTAAATCACACAGACCAGATAGTTATTTTGCTTTCTAGATTGGCAGGAAGTAAATAAAACTTCAGCTCTCTTATCATAAAATAAATCATGGATGTAGAATTTTAATATTTGTCTGAAATTGAAACTGAATCTGAATACAATAAAAAAAATTCACTGTGAATTCATCTACTGCTTATTTTCTCAATGACTCGATAAGTGACATATCTCAATCAGTACGTCTGATTACTTTCTTAGAAGAGTAGGGACAACACATTTTCTACCAAAGGAAACTGGTCAACAAATTGTCATTCCTTTATTACTAATACTCGACAAATAAACATCACTTTGGTTTTAAACACTATGATTAAATACGAGTGCATCCAACACTTCACTGCATCCCAAAAGCAGAGGCTGCAGGTTAATAAAACCCCACCTATCACAGACTTCTGCCCGAGTTTGTCTGCAGCCTGGAGGAAATGCCAAACTGTGTGGCATGCATTAAGACGTGGTTTACAATCCTCGGACAACAATTGGGCTAAAAAAAACACACATGGAAAAAAAAGAGGAAAAACACAATGTGGAGGCGGCACTTCAATCAAGGCTTCACTCCTCTCCTTGTCCAGTGAATCCAGCCCCCTCCTCCACAGACTACAGGCTTGTTTTCAAGCTTTAAAATGACCCACATTTTTACACGGTACCCCCCCTCTTCACCGTTTCCTCTCCCTTGGCCTGTGCCAAAAGGTTCCTCTGCACATGGCGGCCAGGTTTCCGGTAGGCCACTGAAAAAGCACGCTAGTGACGTACAAGGCCCAAAGACAATGCTCAACTCCTCTAAACAAACACTCAGACTGCAGCGATCACACAAACACACACACACACACACACACACACACACACACACACACACACACACACACACACACACACACACACACACACACACACACACACACACACTTAATTCAAGCAGCAGACAGAACAACAGATTTGCTGTTTTCACACTGCTGAAGGGAGATTCAGATGCCATCTTTGACTGGTTTTAGACCTCACTGTAGGTGCTGAACACAGGAAGACAGACCTGAATATTGATTAGACGCCACCTTGAGTTAACAACCCCACCCACGCAACCTCAATCCTAACGACAAAATAAAAGTGTGGTTGAGGTAGCTGATGTTCTCTTAGATTACACGGCTTCATGAATGCCTTCACACGATTTCTCAACAGCTTTACTGTGAGCTGCAAAGACACAGCTACCTTTTTAAAAAGTTGAAATGCTGTTTAAACTGTTGATGGTTTGCAAAACACGAGAAATTAATTGTTAATCAAAAACAGAGCAAAGACAAAAACTCTTGGCTTTACAATGAGCACATATATATCTCTTTACCTTGGACATAAACTGGATGGGCTGGATAAAAGTGACTGGCATCAAGTAAAAAGAAGATCCCAACTGCTTGTATTTTTATTAATATTGTTAAAAAATTACATATATTTTAGAAAATTACTTTTTTGTAAGATTAAAAAAAAACTGGGAGAAAAACATATTAAGCTGGGGAAAAAAATGTCATCTGTGACTGCATAACCAGGTATGCATTTTGAGTGTAATCTTTTTGGGAAGTGTTTCCTTGTACAGAGTAACCCATGACGTCTTGTTCTGGTGTTATTTTATGTATGAATGTGTATGTATGTACGTACACATCTCTTCAAAAAAAAAAAGAAAAATACGTAAATAAAAAGTTAGAAAATAAAAATGGTGCAAAGGCGATGTATCAAATGTCAAGACTGAAAAGTTGTATTGTTAAATGTTTGAACAAGGACAACCAAACACTGAAAAAGTTCTGTAATGGTAATAAAATACTTCACCTAAGGGAACATGTCTCAACAAATGAGGTAGTTTTCAACAAGCTGGTAACATAAAAGAGTCTCTCGAGCTCTTTCCAGAGAGGCTGATTTTGGGGATTCATCATCGGTGGAACATAAAATTAAAAGATTGACAGAATATAATTAAATCTATGTGCTGAAGGAAACAAGCCCAAAAACGATACTTGATCTTACTGCATTAAAGACAGACATGACTCTGTAGAGGAAGTCACTGCATGATTCCCACTACAAAGAAAACATTCTTTGTCTTTGTCCTTTTACTGATTAGATGTGACGCATTAACCATCAAACTCTGTTTTTGTTAGTATTCAAGAGCTGTATCTCTTTGGGAAATGGTATTGTAGATACCACTTGTAAACTGTGTTTATTCTAAGGATGGACCTATTATCAGCTGGGCCGATTATCGGAGCCGATACTTGACATTTTGAGGCATATCGGCATCGAACTTTTAAAAAAAAAAATCTGACGGCCGATATGAAACCCATACAAAACTTTGTTGTTTTGACTCTGATGCTTTTCTGCACAGGTTTTCTCCATGTCTATGCTATGAAAGCCGTAGATGGTCAAAACATCTAAATCAGTCATGTAAAACTAAAAAGAAAATTAATTCAACTGCATCCATGCCTGTAAAAGGCAGCACAAACTCAATTCTTTCCAGTTTTATTGCTGCTAAAATTTTTTTTTTTTGCAAACTTTATATACTGTAAAAAACTTAAGTCATTTGTTTTTTAAGTTTTAATTTAACTATATACAATTAAATGGGAGCTGTTTAATAAACACATCCTTGAAGGACTTTGATTGCAGTTAAGTGTTGGAGTTTGTATTGTTCAAAATTTTTACATCAGTGTTTTTATTTTGACTGCAAATGAATATCGGCTTCAAATATCGGTTATCGGCCTCCTTGCCTTCTCTTAATCGGTATCTGCCCCAAAAATACATATCTGTCTATCTCTAGTTTATTCAGTATCTATTTGCAGCAATAATAAGAAATAAAAACAGTACAGCTGAGCAAAATCTTGGCAAAACTCACACAAAATTGTCCTAGACCTGGATAGACATTGTGCCTCTAAGTAAGCGTCCATATGTGAGCTTGCTGCTTTTAAAATCAGTGACAAAAGGAAGTCAGCATATCCTCCAAAAAAACAAACAAAATGAATATGAAATCTCAACACAAAGCTCAGAAATTTCCCTGCAGATCTTCAAAGCATCAAGCAAAAAGGGTCAATTTGATTTAAGAGGGTATTATTTTACATATCTTAGCTTAAACTCTGCAAACAATATGGATTTTTTTCATCATGGTTATGTTTAAGTACTAGGTTTCACATTATTGCAAGTACAATTATTGTTTGGTGATTTTTTTTGGAACTACTGAGCTGTTTTCTTTTCTGTCGTAGTGAATGGTTTAAGCAGGTATGAAATGGGAGACAGTTTTTTTTCAGGTGTTTTTGAGCAAAATGTTTAGAATTTCAGCTCATTAACCAGTCTTGCTTTAAGCCTCACTGAAAGAAATCTTTGGCGTTGACTTTGGTAACGTTAACTGAAGCATCTTTAGTCTTAGTGTGGAAAACAACAGTTATCACAGGTTGTGACCTGGCACGTTAATGGCCAACTGACTGCTGTGACTGTGTTGGACAGGAAGCGCTGTCCGTGGTGAGTGAGGATCAGCCCATATTCGAGCCCCCGTACACCCCAGCTCCCGTCATGCACATGAAGACTGAGATGACGTCGCCAGGCGGCTTCAGCCAAGCGTCAAAACAGAGCCCAGAGCCCGCCGAGCCAGAGTGGGCAGGGTCGGTGACACAGAACTCTGGGAAAAGAGGCGAACACGTCAATGGAACCAGGTGAGTCAGGACAGGACGAGGCACAGGGGAGCACAGGTTCCCGGACTATCTGACTGGAGTTTTCTCACAGTCCAGGTCAGCAGTTGGGAATTTCCAAGATCTAGAACAATTTGCTTTCTGTTCATTACCAAATGAAGCCATTGTCCTTTTACGGTTCAAAGTGGAAATTTTGTTGATGTGGAACCTTTGAGATTTTAACTGATAAATTACTTTTATTATTATAAGAAAAACCTGGTGTGCCAGTTAAACTCACTCATAGGAGGAAGATTGTAAGAGTTAAGAACAGTGGCTTCTGGTACACCTGCAACTTCTTAAAGAAAAGAGTCCAGGCCATTTACAATTTTTCTTTTTTGCCATTTTGGTAAAAAAAAAAAAAGTGTCCACTTAAGCACAACATAGGAAAAGCTACAAGAAAATTGAGGAATAAAACTGAAAATTCCACAAAAAGTGTTGAGCTTTAAGGTCTTTTGAGTCTTTGTTGAACAAGAGTTAATCTCCAGTTACTTACATACTTTGTAGATCTTTAAAACAAATTATTTTACCCTCACTCCTTTATTCTCACGATTTAACAATTGTTAAAACTCTAAAAACATTCCAAAACATATTTCCAAAAAACAGCAAAACAAAGGTAACTTTTACACAAATGCTAAAAATGAACTATTGATGCCAAACCAAGTTATGATACAATTAATCAGTGATGCAATGATCCAATCCTAGTGTCAGATTTTGGTCCGATACAGACTTAAAAAGTAAGATCAGATAAAGCCGATCCATAAAGCAGATCTATTTGACTCACTTCTATGCTATAAATGAAGACTGTTTAATTAAAATGCCATCAGATTGGATCAGTGTCTGCTGATACCAAAGCCCAGGTATCAGTATTTGTACAGGGTAAAGTGGCTATTCTTAAATAGGCGTGGGAATCGAAAACCAGTTCCTGTTGAGAATTGATAAGAAATGTTTCAATCCATCGATATCGTTAGCCTTTATGCTAAACGATTCCCGTATCAATTCTTTACATTGTGCCTGGGCCGCTGGGCCTTACGTCGACTAATCTGCTGCAGCTAGCTTAGCTTAGCAGTTAGATAACGTTTCTCAAGAAATCTCTGATTCAGGATTTTCAGCTTGAGGTTTTACTGAAGAGCTGACTTCATAAAGAAATGTACACCACTCTCTCAGGAGATTCATATTCAGTACATTCGAAATGGTATAAATCACCTTATTCACCAAAATAACATAATAGCACAAGCTTGATGCTAACCTGTTTGAGAAACTGCATTGATATGCTAGCAGTTAGCATACGTCAGCATAACTTCAGCTTCAGAATAGAATTTCAACTTTCATCACAGAAACATATCACATCAACTCTCTGTAAAAATACAGAGAAATTTCAAACGTCAAAAGCTAACAGGTTATTGAAAAGCTCATGGCTGATGGAAAGGTTCCAAACAACTTAAACTATCGCTATAACCACTTTGAGACACTAAATGGCCTACTTGAATTTTCAATATATTACAACACAGTACATCAACGTCACATTGTGTGTAATTTTTACATGTTTCTGTAGAATTATGCCCAGAAATATCCAGACTCAGGGACCGATTACATTTTATTCACTTACAGTTTAAACTCAATTAAATGTTGTTGACACAGAAAACCTGTAAAGCTACTTTTTGTACCAAGAAAATTCACAACAGGAATTGATAAGGGAATTGATAAAGAATCAGATCGATAAGCAGAATCGATAAGAGCATCAGTATTGACAAAATCTTATCAATTCCCATCCCTATTCTTACAGTTAATCATCTCTAGACTTTCATGACCAACTGCTTGTAAAAAAAACTGAATAATGGTCCATCTAGTGATGTCAGAAGGCTAGGACAGTATGCTATTCTTCTGATTAAATTTAAATAGCGATTTTTCATACTTACAATTCTTAGTTTGCTTTTTTAACACCAGACCATGGGGAAAAGTTAAATGATGATGATAATGTCTACAGACTTTATCAGGAGCCATATTTTCCCTTAAGATGCACATCACGTGAGCCAGAGAGAAACATTTCACCCCCTGCTGGAGAAAAGTGGTAACTTTTTTTCAATCCAGTTTATAAACAAAGACTAAAATAAAGAATTTGAATTTTTTAAAAAAAATGACAAAGAATCCTGTTTTGATATTGTCAAACCAAAAATCCCGATATATTCCATTTCAATTTTTTCATCCAGCCCTAACTTATTTGGATTAAATAAAGACACAAATAAGACGTGAGTAAAAACTTCAACCACTTTAACCAAAGTCTGAAGTTTTTCATGGGAACTAAGGGTTTCAGATTCTAGTCCTGTGATTGTATCAGAAATACTTCATCTGAACATCGTTTGAAAAAAGACAAAAAATTACAAGCTATCCATTTATCTCATCTGACATACACTAACTGGCCCATCCTAACCTTTAACAGGCTCACCAGCCAGCTATAGATGGGTAAAACACAAGAAATAGATAAAAACAGCTCATAATCACAGCTGTGACAGGGTGAAAATGTTAACTATGCACAAATCTTAGCGCTACACGCTGAGTGGTGCAGAGCATTGTGATGTGTTACCTTTTCATTACTAGGTGCCAGCAGACACTTTTCACACCTTTTGGCTGAAACTGTGTCACTGCAAAAAAAAAAGTTAAGGTATGCATTTTCCTGCTATCTGGCAGTTATTAATAAATGCAGCAAAGAGAAAGTTACACCTTGCTGAAAATGTGATATCTCATCAGTTTATCACCAGGAAGCAGACATTTCACTTGAAATGATGGGCCAAGCATGATAACTGAGTAGATGTGTAAAGTCTCCTGGCCTTGACTTAGAGCGCTGTCCTCTGTCGGTCACAGCCGTGCGTCTCCCGTGGACTGCAGTGTCACCAAACGCTCCAGACACATGAGCAACGACAGTGCACCAATGTCGTACCAGACGCCTTACACCGAGCCTCGAGTCAGCCCCCAGACCAGTACCCCGCCTAGCAGCACCACAGAGGAGAAGAGGGTCATCGTGCCTGCAGGTGAGCTCATAAACTCCTCCTCTGACACCGAACACAAGATGTCAAACCTAAACTTCATATGTCTTTAATGTCTGAGTACTGAAAGGTGTTTGTTAACCAAATGTAAATAAAGGAAAATGTTTGGGGGTGGAACTTTTGTGAAGTTGATGAGACACAAAAAGTTCCTGTAGCTACATTAGGGATCACTTTTTTGACACATGTTCCTAGAATAACTCGATGTGTTTGTTTTGATAGCTATGAGCTAATCAGCTGCATTTGTTGGGGCCTACTTTTGGCTGTGGATTGATACACATTATTAGCAGAAGTACAGCTTGCTGTTGGAGGAAATGTTAAAACCACAGTGTCATGGGGTCAGATGTCAATATGACAAGTGTTAAAACAACTGAAGGCTTCTTCTTTCAAAGTAAACAAAACTTTCAGCTCACACACCAAACTCAATTTCTCAAGCTAACTCTTCACACCTAAAAGAAAACATTTAGAGAGCCACTTCTCCGACAAAACGAAGAGAAATGTGAAAAAAGTCAAGGAAGGGAAATGAGCTAGTTTACCTTATCATATGGCACGATTTTTAGAGCAGCAATTTTTTTTCACTGTCACCATATGAAAGTATAATCATAGCCCCCTGTGATAAAACCATTTGAAGAAAAATAGGACATTTTTAGACCTTTAATAATAAATGAACTGCTATGATGCTTTAATGCTCTACTACTCTAATGTAAACAAGTACAAACAGCAGATTTTTTTGTTGTAGCACTGGAGGTTTGGCAGCAATTATTTTGGAAATAGAATAGAACAGAATAGAACAGAATAGAATAGAATAGAATAGAATAGAACTTTATTGTCATTGTAACAAGTACAACGAAATTGAAGTCACAGCAGCAATCAAGAAAACAAAAGTGAGAAAGTGTACAGAAAGTGTAAAAAGGTCCATAAGAAAATAGATGATGACAGCTTGTCCATCATTGTCCAGTTCAGCCAGTCTCCACCTCCACAGGGTCCAGGACTGAGCTTCTTCAGTCATGCTCCATCTCTGTCTCCTACATCCTGTTTGCTCACAGCAGGTGGAGTTCTTCCAATGTGGCGTTGGTGTCTGATGTTAGCTCCGTTAGCCATGCCTGTGAATAGCATGATGCTACTCTGCCCTCTGTTGCTGGATTAGCATGGCTAGCTTGTCCATCTTGTTGGAGATCCCCATCAGGATGAAAGGAAGGACAGGTCGATGTCGTCACTTCCTTGCTCACACCTGAGAATCAGCACGTCGTCCTCACCTCCTTCTCCTCAACTTGTGGGAAGACATCAGGCCTTCCACCAGTTAGCACCGACATGCTACAGGCTGCTAACAGCTGAGTTCACATGTAAACAATGCAGCCATGGTTACATGTAGGATCTCCAGACAAACACAGGAGAAAAAGTAGTAAAAAAATATTGCTGAAGCCACAAAAAGTTTGTTGTCCATGACCAACAAATGTGCCATACAAAGTAATGATCCACTCCAAATACAAAGATTACAAAAAAAAGACGAAAAAATTACAAGAAAAGGACAAAGAAGAGAGAGCTGCAACAGGGTGGCGCCTACCGGAAGAAGAAGAGATAAAGTGATATGAAGGCTGTGGTGGTTAAAGGGGCAATGCGTAACCAGCACAGACTAATGGACTTGAGCCAGTGGTGCTAGCTCCGTTAATGTTAGCATTAGCAGAGCTGAGTAGCATTGATAGATAGTCAGTGTTCACCTGCAGAACAGCCTGGATGAATATATTATGCTAAGTTCTGTCTGTTACTGAGCAGTTTCCAGCCTTTCGACTTATTAGCTTGAGTTGAGATTTAATTTAAAATATGGTTAAATCAGTGGTTCTCAACTGGTCTGGATTCAGGACCCACCATCACTGTATAACACAAATTGAGGGACATTTTCAACTTCTCAAATTTATACTATCTCATGTGTTTGTTGTAGTTAAATTTCCCAGTGCCCATGTACATAAAAACAAACTTTGCAGGTCTTCTTCTACTCCACTTATGATGTGTAACGGCAGGTGTCAATTAGTATTACAGGGTGTTAACGCCATCTACAGTTAGGAGTGTGAATAAGTGGCACTGAGCTGCATTAAAAAGTCCCTTTCAAAATAAAAGCACAGGATTTTTTTTCTTAGGATTTTAATTTTTGAAAACTCACCAGTTGAGAATCACAGGTTTGAATGACGAAGAATTAGTCGCGTCAGTACGTTGTGGTTTTGATTCAGTTGCCTCACACTGATAAACACCTTCGTTTGCATTCATGAAAACTGAGCTTTTTACATGTCTCTAGAGTCCAACACTGAGTAACTTAGGACTGAGATGACTACTGTACTCTACTCATCCTCACTGTATGACTCACCAGTCTAACCATTCAAGACTCAAACAGATTGCATATTCTCTGCTCTCTCTTGTACATTTTTATACAGTCATTATAAAAGCAGCTCAGTGAAGCAATTCACATACACTTTTTAGTGAGTAAGTCTGGAAGGGACGCCATATGAGACGTTACTCTAGTCAGGTGTGGAGGAATCAGTGCCGGTGACTCATCCATGAAGCTTCATAATACACGGATGTTACGTCACAGGAGCATGTGTTCATCTAGAACAATCAAGACCTGAGGGTGTAGCCTCTGCTGCTCCTGGCTAATTTTACAGGCAATTCAAAGCTACTGGAAGTTCCCACTGGCTGTGACTTGATGCTACTGGAAATGAGTCTGCTGCCCTGAATTAGACTGGTGATATATTTTGGTACTGGACCAAAACCTAAATAAACAGACACCTTAAAATGTTTACTAGGTATAGCCGCAACTATATTCAGAAACAAAGAAAAGAGAAGTACCTGAAATAACTAAAGTTCTGTCTGAGCTGCCTGATGACATTACTATAAAATCCATAGTCTTCATTTTGATCGGTCATCACTGATCTACTTATAGAAGAGCTTTATCAGTGAGTTAGTTGAAATGTTCATTCTATTAGCTTCAAATCTGGACATGAAGGGGGCTTTATACATATTCAGACAGACCATGAAAGCAAACATAGCAGGAAACCAGGGAGTGACGAGCAGGAAAGGGGTCCCAGGTTGAAACTGAACTTAGATAGGCAGAAACAGGGTTATCAAAACACACAAACACCCTTGAGGAGGCTGAAGCGTCACATGATCTGCAGTTGTTGGTTTACTTCCTACAAACTATTACAATCCGAAATAAAAGAAATCAAGAGCTGAGAGTATCAACATGTATCAACAGAACAAAAAGAGCTGCAACACTCAGTGCATTGTTAAAAAACAAAAACTCACTGCCTTTGTGAAGACAGAAACTTAACTATTGCATGAAACCACATTTTCATTTTTTTAAAGAACTGCTTAGCAGCTGTTATCATTATTACATAAACTAAAAGGAAAAGAGGATGTTAAGACTCAATAGATGCATTGTGGCACTTGTATGTGATGTTGGGTAATGCTATTAAAGCTCTCTGAAAGAGATGTGTTTTAAGGCATCGAAATGAATCTAAGATCTACATCTTTTTCTGTAATGTTTTCCTTTCGTTTTTATCAACTCAAAGTCTTGAGTGGAAAATGTTGAAGCCAGAAGAAGCAAAGTGAAAAAATTAAAGACCTGGATCATTTTTATCTTTGTGTGATCAGATCCAGAGGTGTGGACACAGGATCATGTGCGGCAGTGGTTGGACTGGGCCATTAAAGAGTACGTCCTGGAGGAGGTGGACGTCATGCTCTTCCACACACTGGACGGCAAAGCGCTGTGCAAGATGACCAAAGAGGACATGATGCGTCTCACGTCGGCATACAACGCAGACATCCTGCTCTCACACCTCAGCTACCTCCGGCAGAGTAAGGCTGAGATATGGCTCCTTCTCTAGCTGACAACATTGTTTCATTCTAACAAAGTCCAAGTTTCTTATTGTTCTATGAACGCTGTGTTGTTTTCACCTGTAAATGGGATCAGAAATAGAATCCAACAGGTGTTACCCTAATTTAAACATATCCAAAACACATGTTGTTGTCGTGAGCTGGTTGCAAACTGGCTTACTACTCAAGTATCTTATTTTCTTAACAAAGCAAGTTGTACAATATCTGTTATGACTTCTTTCAGTTGTAACCATCTAAAGATGATGAAGCTTTGTTCCTTCCTTTGCTTCAGGTAGCCCTACGTTCTCGTATCCAACAACCCCCACCAACAACACACCACCACCCCCGGCACCGCAGCCCAGACTACAGGTCAAAGCAGGTGAGATCACAATACTTTTTCAAAAACCGTTCAAAAAGTTTTAAGACTTTATCGCAATTTTCAGTTGTTGTTGGCATCCACTCTTTATCAGTTGTAGTTTACATTTTTACAGACATGAAGTAAGCTGAGGAGGAATAAAGCTTGAAAGAACAAATGAAACTAAAGGTTTATTGACACTCCCACAACAAGAAAAAGCATTTATTCAAGGCCAACTTGCTAAAAAAAATAAGAGAAATTATTTAATAATTTTTAAAATTAAGGATATGTGTCTGATATTGTGTTATTTGTTTTATTTGTTTTATTTGTTTTAATGTTGTATTTCATTTCTCTTTTTGAAACTAGAAGTAACATTAATTTATAGCTGGTGTATATACCTCTCACAATCCTTATTGTTGTATTTTATTTTAACTAGAGTCTTTATGTTTTTATTTAATTTAATTTTTTTTTTAGTTTTGTATTTTTCTACTGACTCCATCAATTTCTGCTGTTAACACAACACACAACAATTTTCCAGTTTTGGATTAATAAAATAATTCTATTCTTTTCTTTTCTTTTCTATTTTAGAACTTTATTGGCTAAATGTTTAACGTCCCAATCAGGGGACAGTTGCAAGGAGGAAAACAAATATCTATGGATACTTTTTGAGTCAAAGCTTGAATACCTATGAAATTTAATACCTCATAAAACCACAATTAAGACTTTTAAATACTTTTTAAGGGTCTTAATTTTCCCAAAATTGATTGATCAATTTTTAATACTTTTTAAGACCCTGCAGACACCCTGGATAATCTGCATGATTTTCTCTAAAAGTCTGAACAGTTTTGAGCTCCCACCTTGAAGGATTTGTGTTTGCTGTGGGCTTTTTTTTCTGGGTTTAACGAACATACTTTCAGTCCATTTTGGATGACGTCAGATGACGCTTAGGCCCACTATCAGCTGACCTCAGATTAACTGGTTTCACTTCAATATTCTTTAATTGTTGGAGCCAATTTCAATTTCAGAAGGGGAAAAAAAGTGTTAAATTTTCTTAAGACTTCATCATTTTTGTCAGTTTGTTTGATTAAATCAAAAGCAGACACTTGTTGTTTCTCAGCCCATCATCCAAAACTTAAAGGCGCTGTGACGACTGTTGGTTTAAAATTTCTAGCAGTGACACCTTTGGATGGAACTGGTTATGTTTTTCCAGGATAAAGTTTTTTCTTTTCTTTGTTCGAGACAACTTTTTACAGGATGTATGTGAATCCTGGTTATGTCCTACCAGTGCTCATCTACCAACTCCAACCTCACCAAGCAGAGCTAACGTAACCTCACTCTTTATTTTATTGATAGACTCTCAAGTTTGAACAGACCACTGCAGAATAACTGCTGACTGTGGGTTGGAATGAACAGTATCACAAACAGTTGAGCCTGTGTTTTAGCCCATGCTCTATCACTCTCTTTCTGCTGTTCTGACGTCCTTTTTATTTTGACAGTCAAGTACTGCAAAATCAATCTAGGAAACCCTTTTCTTCAAGAAAAAGACCAAATCGCCACACTGCTCATTAGCTATCGTAGTGTCCAGGGCTTGACATAAACACCTTCCAACCCACCAAATGCAGGTGGATTTTAGTTGTGTTGGGTAACACTGCCACTCCTACTCGCCACTTTGGTGTGTCGAATTATTTAATTGTAGTTTTCTGAAACGGCATCTGAAATACTAAACTGATTGCATTATGAGACTACAACAACTCCCATGAGCCCTTCGTGAACACAGTGTTTGCTCATTGGTCCGTTCACAAAGTCTTTTGACAACGTAACTGCTGACAGGCACTCAGACTTCATCTCCAGTCTCCAGCTTGGACAGCCTGACAGCTCCTGGTGTTTAGCGCTGAACAATGTGATTTAAAAGTTCACTTGCGTCTTTTTTGCTCTCCTTTGTAAACAGATTCTAGGATTTAAGTCACAAACTATCGTCAAAACTCCTGTAACTTTTTAAAGTGCATACCTTTATCTGATGGCGCTTATTTAAGCTCTTACTGCACCAAACTCATCAGCAACACTCACCTAGAGCAGGGGAGGGGAGGGGGAGAGGGAGCTGTGGGCGTCGAGGAGTGCATATAGAGAAGAGAAACTGCTCACAGGTATGAGGTGTGTAGGAACAATATTTAAACCTCCTAATATACAAACACTTATCTAAGTTATATGTAAAAAGTTCACTTTAGAAATACTGTAAACAAACCAAATCATTCTAAATAAAGACTGCATAATATGTTCATATTACAGGAGCACAACCTTACACACAACCTTTTCAAAATTGAATATCCTGATAATGACCTGTGGCTTTAAACATTGATGTAGTCTTGATTTGAGTGTGCACAGGAGTCATTTACATTTAAAAAAGATTGTAATCCAGTTCAACTAAACTGTAGCATGCCATCATCTGCCTTAATCATATTAAACATAAATATCTAACATCAAAATTGTGGCTAATTAAAATACTGAGTGGCTAGTAACTCTGGGAAACCACTAGCCACAGTGGCTGGTGAGCAAAAAAGTGGATGTCAAGCCCTGGTAGTGTCATCAAAAGGACTTTCGGTTGATGAGCTGTAAATGGGTTTCTATTCTTCCAGAAAAATCCAACCAAACTGAGGAGTAATAATTAAAAACAACAGATTTTGGCACCAATAATCTCATTTTAGATTGTGGATCATGAAAAGGCAAATATGTGAAAAGGAGACTTTGCAAAATTACTTTTAGGCTGGACTCAATTCATTTGCACATCCGGCTTTTCAGCCTCTACATGCTCCAGATTCTTCACTGACTTGTTGCATGTGTTTGAAGTTTCTTCCACAGCAGATAGTGTGCAGTGGAAGAGTTGATGAGAAGGGAAGAAAGAAGGAAAACAGCCTCCTTTAGCGTGTTAAAAGATTTTGACAGCTCAGGGGTATTTTCATAAAAACATGACAGGCTAATATAACTCAGTTTGTATAAGAGGTGAAACAGACATGGTGTTTCATTCTTTTGCAGAAAACAATAGCAGCTTTGGCCCAAAGTCAGGTTTTATCTTTATGAGCTTTTAACAATCTCTAAGACACAGTTCCCTTCCTAACTTCTTCAGCATCTTCATTTAGAGAAGTGTTTAAAGCCAAATATACACGTCTGTGCTCACTCAGTCATAGCCTTACTCAGTCCAGGTGTGCATAATTTAATTAATATATTTTAAAACACAAAAAAAGTTAAATAAATAAATTCAAATCAATTAAAATCCTGAAACCATTTGGCCCAAAGAGTTCAGTACATGTTTACTTTTCTTCACCTTTTGTTACACTGCCACCTCTCCCCACCCCTCATATTGTTTAGACTTGTCTGAAAGTTTCTTGGTGTGAATTAAAACTCAGGGTCATGTTCTCAACTCCATCAGATAACAGCAAACAACTTGAATGATTTAGGCGTAAAAATGTACAGCAGACAGAGCTTCAGAAACCAGAAAAGTTTCAAGAGTTTAAAACGGTTCTTTGTGCACAACACAGGCCTCAGTTTTCTAAACGTTGATGAGTCTAAAACTCAACAGCCAGTTTCAGACAGGAAACAGCTGCACCGGCTCAGGAAATGGGGGGTATGGGTCCCACTCAAGGGACTCAATTCACAATCTTGTGGCGACAGAGGTGGCCTGAACAAAAGAAAGCTCGCCAAAGAAACTGTGGGTCATCTCCAGACCTCCAAACTCTTGTTGTCTTAGTCACCATTTACTGACTTCCTTCCTGTTATGGCTGAGCTGTCCACTTCAAAGACTTTTCATGGTGCAGGCCTGTCAGAGTCTGGTCTCATCCTTTTTTTGTTTTTGGTTGTTTGCAGAGAGCAGTTTTGATGAGATCAGCCGCAGGAACAGCTGGCCGGCAAACGCCATGACTGCAGTGCCAAAAGGTATGACAACAAAAACTGAGTGATATGAAACCAAACAAGACTTTTAGGCAGGGGTAACCGCTGGATCAGCACAGGAATGAACAATTAATGGATTTCAAAAAAGGCGACGGTTGAGAGTACAAAAATTTTAGTGAGTGTTTTTATATCTTAGGTCCTTCCATGGACCACCAACACAGCACCAGAGTCACTGATCCTGCTCCTAGAATTGTGCCAGGTATGAACCCAAACTACTTTTAAATTCTCAACTCATGGATCTGTCGCTGCAAACTCACCTCACACAGTATAAACAATATTTCGTCAACCACATGGTGGCGCTAAAGGAAGAGTTCTGGCTTACCCAATCAATATGATGCATCTGTTTGCCACCATAACTCTCATTGGATCCTCCAAAAATCGATCTTCATGCCCTCTACAAGGCATACATATGTCAAGTCAAGTGGGCCTAACAAACTAAAAAGAAACATTGATATTTTTAATAAAGGAGATGTGAAAATAATCCTTTTCTTCTTCTTCCCTACAGACCCGTATCAGACATTAGGACCCATTAGCAGTCGATTAGCCAACCCAGGTAAGAATCCAAACCACCACAAGACAAACAAGAGCAACACAAATGAGGCCTTTACACTGTCTGCTTTGGCAACATAAGTGAGAAGCAAGCAGGGCAGGCACTGTGCTGACTTTCCAATACGACGCAAACATCAAGCATCACCTGTGTTCAGCAGAATCGCTTCACGCTTATGCAGAGACAAAAATTGGGCTTCCCTGTCACCAAAAATGACTGACTGTGCCCTGCTGTTTCCTCACAGAAGGCCAAGCCCTCAGCTCATCCAAGAACCGAACAGGCAAACAAAGTCCGTACAAGCTGCCTGACCCCAGCGCTCACAGGCCTGTGGGTAGGTGTCTGCCCTGATGTCTGTCTTCATCCAAACCAAACAGTGCAAAGGTCACATTTGGTGGGAGAGTTAGATATGTGCTATAAAAGCAATTCAGCACAAACTCCTGAGGACTCTGTTTAGAGTAAAACAGAGGAGCTGTCCAGGGTCCTGGAATAAGGAAAGTCACGGAATTGTTTTCTTTTACCAAGTTCCTTTAAAGAGGACCTGGTTTCTTTGGCTTTGTGTTCACATAAGATATTACAACCCCCAAACTGAATCAAAACCTCCAGGGGATTCATTCTGATATGGTAAAAATTCTTAACTTTATATTGTTCAGAATCTTTTCTTTTCCTAAAAGAGTGCACATTTATTTCTGACACTTTCTGTCTAAAAGCACTTTGTCAAATTTCAGAGACAGTCTAACTGAAAGTATGATTGATGCACTACTTTAGTGTTTGCTGCTTTCTGACCCATTTTTAACAAGTACTTTTTCATTATTTGGCATTTATTCATTGTAGTAAATAGTTTTGACATTGCTGGATTACAATAAAATATTACTCAGCAACAGTCAGCTCAACTTTGGCCATTCAAACGTGTCCATAAAGGTTGTTCTGACAATGCATTTAAATGTATGTGTAGTTTTTTTGGCGGGCCTTCATGTCTCAATGGATGTTCATTCATTTTTTATTTGCATTTTATGAAAATAATGTATGAACAGTCAAACCCTGGGTTATTTTGGAGCAGTCATTGATTGCTCATAGTCCCTGTTTGTAGGTTAAACGGAAGTTTCACAGATTTACTTCTGGTAATTCTGTGTTTTGTGTTTTTTAGCCAAAACAAACAGAAGTCAGCTCTAGATTCTTTAATCCCCACTCTTAATGTCTCTCCACAGGTTCAGGGCAGATCCAACTGTGGCAGTTTCTCCTGGAGCTTCTGTCAGACAGCAACAACGCCACCATCATCACCTGGGAGGGCACCAACGGCGAGTTTAAGATGACTGACCCAGATGAGGTGGCAAAGCGCTGGGGAGAGCGCAAGAGCAAGCCCAACATGAACTACGACAAGCTGAGCCGCGCTCTACGTTACTATTATGACAAAAACATCATGACGAAAGTGCACGGGAAGCGCTACGCCTACAAATTTGACTTCCAGGGCATCTCACAGGCACATCAGAGTCACGGCGCAGAAGGAGGGCTTGTTAAGTACCAGACTGAGATGTCGTACGTCCAGCCGTACCACAGCCATCAGCCCAAAATGAACTTCATGAGCAGCCATCCTGCACCCATGCCCGTCTCTCCAGGAAACTATTTCGGCCCTCCGTCAACTTACTGGAACTCATCCAACAGCCCGATCTATCCCGGGTCAGCCATGGCCAGACATCCGGCCACTCACTCCCACCTGAGCTCGTTCTACTGAGGACAAAGTCTTTGACACACAAACCTCATAACAGAGGAGAGACGCCTGAATGTGCTGGAAAACAAGAGCACACTCCAACCAGGACACACCTGAGCTGAACCCTGTCTGAGCTAAGGGTGATATGACGCTACGGTCTGTTTGAACAAAGGCATTATCATGACTTCCCCATACTCCTCATTAAGCAAGAACTAAATGTGATGAATGAAAGTGGTATTATACTCACCCCAAGACTTTCATGAACACACTGATGACGCACTGTATTAACTGTTCAAATGTTATGAAACCAAGTTATTTTGTAAGTACTTTGTTTGATAGAACCTGTGAAGAGTACAGTCGTACTCTTTACTGTTTGAGTAGCATCACGGTTTTATAACTATTTTTTCACTTCAAGGGTCGAAACTGCAGTTATCACATTAAATGACCTGACATTTGTAAAGGAGAAATTGTACAGAATAACTGTTTTGTAGCAGTGTAACATTTACTCATGATGTAGAGCTAATAAATAATGCTTGTACCATAACGTGGACTCCTGTGAGCTTTATCATTGACAGCTTCTTTAAGGATGGGATTGGTTAATTCAGACTAATGCAGTTAATGTTTGATATAAATGTGTTACTTTTTTAAAATTCATGCAAATCACACACTGTAATAAACTTTCTAGAGGATCTTCCTGCAGCTGTTGTGATGAAATAACAAAACCACAGCACTTCTGGATGGCAAATTTCACTTTAAAGCTATCTACTTTAAAGCATAATGCCCAGCTGATGAGTCAAAAGTAGGGATGCACTGATCCAGCTTTTCTGGTCCCGATACAGATATCAACCTGGGCTTTGGGTATCCGATACCGATCCTGATCCAATACCAGTGTTAAATAATAACCTCCATGCTCTACTGTGGGATAAGACTGGTAATGTTTACAGTAAAAGACAAAAATTAGTGCATAAGGAATTACTGAAGTTAATATTTATTTAAACTATAAGTGTTTAAATGTTTAACAGCAGTTTGTTTTAAAAAAATGCTTCAGAACTTACAAAAATGACCATTTGATTGTAAAATGTTATACCTTGTAGACCAAATCATAGTTTAGCCTTAGTGACAAGTTTGGACCAATCCCTTCCCACCAATACCTGATCCAGCTTCGAGGGGATTGATCAGCACGGATACCTGATACCAGGATCAGATCAGTGCATCCCTAGTTAAAAGTTATACGCACTTTGTTTCAAACAGAATTCAAGTATCACTGAGTTGGAGTTCAAGTTTCCAGTTTGAGCTGCCACCAAGGAGCTAAGCCATCAGGTGCTGCGGCTCAGGCGGATAAAGTGAACAACGGCATCACAAAGTCAGCAGAACTTAGCTTTATGTGTCACAGTTTCAACATTTTCAAGCTGTCTCTTATAAGCCTAAAATTCAAGAACTCACAGAAGACGTTGATGCATTAATTCAGTTTGAACGGACGGTATTACCAGAATTGCAGTAAATCAATATGATTTTATAGAATTGATTCAAAATGCAATGAATTCTAGATATTAACACATATATCAGGTCTAGTTAACCTACAAGGCTTAATCCATTTCACTATTAACACTGACATTTTAATTGGTGGAGGGACAAAATGCTGGCACTGCTGTTAGTCATGGTTAAATCTAAGTTTGCCTGATAGTAATACTGACTAGACCTTAAACACATATCATACTGTGACCTAGCATTAGCATTTATACCACCAATTTCTACACATTTTAATACTAGATTTCAACAAGCTGACAAGCTTTAAGGTTTGGGTATACTGAGGGTAGTCAGAAAGAAGATGACCATAATTCAGCAGCAGCAGGAAGTTTTTTTTTCTTTACCTCAAAACAACCAAAGGTTTCTATTTGGGTCAATTTGATGCACAATGTTGACATGCTTTCCTAGCCATAAGAGTTGTGTTACCGTTTGGAAGAAATTATTTTGCAACATAAAACACAACTTAGTTTCTCTTGAGTTTTCACACAGGTAAAATTCAGACATCCTCTCAAACAGCTGATCTCCAGAACTCTTCTTTCTGTAATTAAACACCTGGTGCCTGAAATCCCTTTCCAATCAAGACTTGTTGTCATCTGGGTTATGAACATGCAGGACTAAAACAAAGGTTTAAACAGCTAACCTGGCTCTGTATATTGTTTTTATATTGTTCATAGATGTAGGCAAAGGCTTCAGTCCTCTCATGCAGTACTCAACCAGAAACTGCATCTTCTGTTTCTTTTTTATAAACATTAAACAAACAACAGACTTATCTATTCCTGATGTCACAAAACATAAATAAAGGCAACTTTTACACATCATTCAGTCTAATTCTGGTGTTTTGTTCATATCTCTTGAGTATGCAAGTTTATTGAGATGTATTCAATGAGTCACTCGGACTGAACTTGCTACTTTTTAATGTTTTATTTGTCAAGACCAAAGACTTCTTCAAATATTGTGCGAGGCTGTTTGACCTGCTCCTCCTCCTCCTCCTCCTCTTCCTCCTTAACAACAGCAGAGCCCTTCACCTCCTCCAATTTCTCCTCCTCTTCCAACTCAACCCATAGCACTCCTTCACCTCCAAACGGCCACTCCAACTCCTTCACTGTGTGCTCCACCTTACCCGTTTTTGTCACTTTTGTTGCTTCAGGCTGCAGAGTCGTTTTCGGTTTGGTCACTTTTCTGGGCGTTGCCGGCTGCGTTGTTGGTGTTTCTGTTTCTGTTGTTGTCGTTGTTGATGTTGTTGATGTTGTGGTGGACACCTTCTTCCTCTTTGGGGCTGTAGTGGGTTTCACTTTGGGCGCTATTGTCCACGGCCTACTGCTGACTATCTTAGTCACTGAAAAATATTGAGTTCAGGTATAACAATTTAAACTGGATATCCCAAAACTTCAGCAGGACTCAATGTTCTACAAGAAATACAAATCAAAAGACTTTTTGAAACAGGTTTTCAACTCCAACTTCTCAACATTGTCTTTATAACGGAGTTTAACAGTTACTAAATGCTTAAATCTTATATTTATATAGACAAATAGAAAGGGACTTTGTTCTCCTTTATGGATTTAATTGTGTGATGTTTTTCCATAACTATTCAATGTTATTCTAAAAACAGAAGATGATGTGTGTAGAGCCAACCTGTAGATTCAGCAGAGCTGCAGGTAGAGTCGCAGCAGGTGCACACAGAGTCCTTTGCATACAGCTCAACCCACCTAAGATGAAAAGGTGAGAAAGGGCGATTACTCTAATGTAAAGAGCTTTGGTGCATTCAATCTTTCTATTCAGTTTCTTTTGGGAACAATAAATACATGAAAACCTCACCTTCTTGCATTTGTGTCATAGTTGCAGGACTTTGCTGTTGGTGTGGGGGTGGAGCTACCGATAGACATGCTGCAGTGCATGTAGAGCTGCTACAAGAGATCAAATCACAAGGTGTAGCTTAAGTAATTTCTTGTTCTTTACCAGAATAAAATAAACAGAAGTCATAATTTGAAGTATTTTGCTCACCTTGCCTGTCATCCCCTTGAATAAGAAAGCATCCACAGAAAACCTCACAGCGCTGTTCTTGTGGGGGATGAATCTAGATCGTCCGTCTTTGCTTTCAATCATACACCTTTATCAGAGAGAGATATTATCATGCATTTTAATGCAAGAACAAACAAACATCAACTAAAGGCGAGTGACTCTGCAGGTGCGGGTTAGGTGTGACTGTAATGTAGTGGTCTGATACTTGTGTGGCCATGAGGTTTAATCTGATTGTATGATTGTAGATAATGCTCCAAACTCTTATACTTTATCAAATAAACAATTTCTAAATAATTCCTCATACTGAATTTAAGGGACATAATGTTAAATAATGTGCACAAACATTTAGCGCAACCTTGAAACAAATAATCACCAGATATATATGCATCCTTTTAGATATTTGAGAGAAATTTTGCAATTACTGCAGCTTGAGTTTTTAGATTAATCACAAGGCATGCAACAATAAGTCTATTACCCAAAGTTTGTCACTACTTCAAATCGTGGCGTGGAGGTGTGAGACTTCTCAGGTGTGGCGTGACACCGGTGGACATACAGCCTTCTGTTCTGGGACATGGATGGAGCCTCAGCCTCAAAGTACATCGGCTCCCCCAGCACATACTGGTCTGATGGGAAAAGCCTTTCCCATTGAGCTGAAAGAAAGAAGAAAAGAAGAATAAAAGCAAAAGCTTTAGTATTCATTCTCAATGAGAGTGTCATAAGAAAGATTATGGCTCCAGAATTGAAACATAAGAATATTAAACTATAGTTAAATAAAGAAGCATTTGTTTCTATTTATCTTATAAACAAATGAGTTCAGGATAATCTCTCGTCGATTAATTTTGGAGGAAAATTTTAAGCCTTTTCCAGCCCTTAGGCCAACTCTTCAAGACTTTTGACACTGGCAAGATACGTTTTGCAAGTTTTACCATTTCGTGGAGTAAGAATGAACTTTGCTTGATTCTTCATTGGTTTGAAGATCTTCCGCATCCGCATCTTTGGTTTGTAGCCAATTTTGTAGGAGTATTGGTATCTGAACAGTCAAAAAATATGACCCAAACAATTTGTCAAAGTCAATAAATGATTCCTTTGTGAAAAAAATAACAACAACAACAACAACAGAGTCCTCTCTGGTTTCTTACCTGTTATAGAAACATGAAACAGGAAGACTTAAAGGTGCATAACGTCTGATTGGTCCCTGGAGCTTTGGTGGATCATAGTGTAGAGTGTTTAAATAAGCCACTTGGTTATTGATGATCTGAATGGAAACAGACAAATAGTTCATCAGGTTTCTTTCAAATAAAACTGAATGAATGAATGAATGAATTTATTTCGAACATGCAAAAAAAAAGAAGGTCGTCACCATAAACAAACACATGCATACTAAACTTAAAAGAAAAACGAAGACTGCAGCAACAACCTGCATGTGTTACATATCTACATGCTCGAAAAGGAGTAGGAAGAAGTTAAACTTATTTAATCCTACCCCTATTATCCACACCTCCTACGGTGATATTTTTAACTTTTACATATTTATACTTTTCATACACAGTCACACAACATTTCCCTTATATGATACTTAATTTATGTATATGTTTTATTTGTTTGTTTGTTTAATTTTCAATTGGCTCTGTCATTACCGCCCTGGGTCAAACTGCTGTTCTTCATCCTGATATTTATTCAAAAGGTGTGTTTTAAATATTCTTTTAAATATGCCTATAGTTTTACTTTTCTTTAATTCATCTCTCAAACTGTTCCATAATTTAACCCCTGATATTGACAAACACATACTTTTTAATGTTGTCCTAGCATGGTGTATTTTAAAATTCAGCTCCCCTCTTAAACTATAACCTCCTTCTCTTTCTGTAAACAGTTTTCTTATGTTGTCTGGAAGTAAATTGTTTCTTGCTTTGAATATTATTTGTGCAGTTTTAAGCTGGATCATATCTTGAAGTTTTAGGGTTTGTAATTCTGGGAAAAATCTGTTTGTGTGGTCTCTAAATCCTGCTTTATTGATGAATCTGATGGTTCTTCTCTGCATTTTAATCAGTGTTTGGGGATTACTTTTGTATGTGTTTCCCCATACCTCTAGGCATAAATAAAAAAATAAATAAATAAAACTGAGAAGCTTCATTCATGTGACCTCCTCTGAAATGCAGCATTTGAGCTAACTGAATTACATTAACTGATTGTGCTGATGTGTTTAGCACGTTAAGTGCTCACAAAGTTCAAATCTTTTTAGAGCATATGTTTATCTCAATGGATTGTAATTATTTTAGGTATCCATTAACTATCCAGGGGGCAAATTAGTAAAACTTAGTGTTAGAAATCAGAAAAAGAAGTCTGGAGCTTTCATATTTCATGAAAATAAGCGTCATTTCATGCTAACAGTTGATGCTAGCATGCATGTTGAGTAACGGTTTAAGGCCTAACTGTTAGGCCCTGTCACCTCCCGCTCAGGCAAACATATTACTTTATCAAAAATATTAAACTACCATTTCTTAAATTCGTTGTAAGTATGAAAATACCCTTTTTCACACAAGATAGCAGAAAATTTCAAGGGAAAGTGTTTTTAACAGGATAAATATATGCTCGGATGGGTAAATATGCAATTTTAACAGTTAAAAATTATCTTTATAGCTTCATATTAGAACTGTAAAAGTAGAAAAAAAATCTATGATGTTTCAGGTGAAAATAAACGTGTCTGGTGGAATCATAACCCATGATAATCGAATAAAAAATATATATATAAGGTGACACACGCCAACTGTCAATCAAGTGTTTGAATTCAGGGAGCTTACCATTTGTTTGGTTCCACACATGTCCAGGTCATACTCAAAATACAGATAATCCCGTGAAGATTTACTTGCTTTACATGTCCCCAATTTCACATGAATCTGTGGTTTATCGGTGCCGAAAATGCTCCTCTCCACCTCCACGAGCATCTTGTTCTGTTTGCATGAAGTTCTCACGGAATCACGTGAAACGGTTGGAGAACTGGGGTTCGACCGGACCGGAAGCAGGATTCCACGAACAAGCTCAGGTAAAGGTTCCTGCCCAGTCCCCTTGACAGGTGAGAACTGCTCCTTCTCCACAAGCGGCAGCCGTGAGTCCACAGACACGGGGAGGCGCAGGTATGGTGGAGGCACAGGTGGAGATTCTCGCCTGAAAACTTCTTTCACCACCTGAGTGCCGAACCTTAGTGTTCCTCCACCAGGGGAGAACATCAATGACAGCATGAAAAACTGTAAAGAGTGAAACATATCCAGGGCTTTTGGTCGAATTTTATAAGGTTTAAGTGGGTTTTAAACTTAGAAAGTGAGCTTTCATCTCAGACTGTTATCTCTGGTGAGGTTGTGGTCAGTCTAATCATCAGCACCTGTTCCAGGTGAAAAAAAGAAAAGGGGGGTTAAAAGAAATAGCGCCTCTCGATGGTTGTTTCGAAAACAACAGATGAATTAGTGTCCTGCATTTGCAAAGTTTATTTATTTAAAGGCCATGTGAGGGATTAATGAGCAATTGTGAAATAGCCTCACTTTAATATATTTGCCTCCTCATAATCAGCAATTTAGAATAAGTGTTATTATCAGTGACAAAATCAGTTATTTCTAGGCTATTTCTCAGGATCCTTGGACAATCCGACCAATCCTGTGGTTAAGTGTGTATAACAACACTGCACCAGCCAACAGTTTAGCGGTAGTACGGTGGCCGGTGGGTGTCAGACAATTTCCAAAAGCTACAACATAAATGCAGGAACTACAACACGAATGCAAGAGCAAAAACATGGATGCAAAAGCCACAACACAACGTAAGTACGGCCACAATGGAAGTTAAAAGAGGTACTTATCCAAAAGGACACAGAAAAGTTGTTAAAGTAAGTCAATGATTAACTTGATCTATGATAATTATAGCTTTGTAGGGTGTCGACACCTTCTGACGTCCTTCATAATAGTGATATTTATTTATTTATTTACGATAGCATTAGAGCTATATTTTATTTATCATAGCTTAAGTTGTAAAAGAAAACAATCATTAACTTACTTTCACAACTTTTCTGTATCGTCCTAACTTCCATTGTGGCTGTACTTCCATTGTGTTTTGGCTTTTGCATTTGTGTTGTGTCCTTGCTTTTGCAAATCAGCTGACACCTATCAGCCACCGTAATGAGATCTATCCTTAAAAAAAAAAAAATCTCTGGATTTATTAATGATAGATGCTGTAGCTGGACTGTCAAAAATAAAAAGAGGAGCAAAAAAAGGCTAAACATGAGAGTAGAGCACGCCTTGTGCTACAAACCAAGTTCACAAAGTTTGATTGTATAAATTCATTACTCCCTGCAAAAAGTTGTCTTGAACAAAGAAAAGAAGTTATAAAAAAAGACCTGCTCTCCATTCAATTGCTTCACATACTTACTGTTGTGAGTGCTAGTGCTCATGAGAACATTAATTTTTATCTGACTCCATATAAAACAAATTCACCCATTTTATGTCAAGAAACGACCACCAAACACCAAAAGCAAGCTGACAAGTCAACATTTTTCAGGATCTATATGGCAAAAAACATTTTTGTAACTTGATCCAAAGGTTGTATGTTGCAGCTGATAAAGTTTTCTCTTGTTAAATTAGTTTGTCAATGCTGCGAAGTTACATTCAGTACTCTTTGCAAGGGTAACTAACTCAACACATGATAAAACACTATCACTTTAATTTAAGTAATCCAAATATGCCAAAAGAAATCAGAAAACTGTTGTTATTTATTTTGTTGAGCTACAATCAATTTCTGGCAGAGGAAAAGTACAACTTTTAGATGTTTACATTTTGTACACTTGGCACTGTTAATGAACAATGTGTTTCTTGCATTGTTTTGTCAGACACATTTTTATACATATATTCTTTCAGTCTCAGTAAGCTGACATGACACCATGGATTTATACAGTTTAGGATCAGTCTGCATGGAAGTCTTGTTAGACTCGTTGGTCTTCTTTTCCAGCTTTCTGGGAAAAGATAAACCAGCTTAAACACATCAGCAGCCATTTCAGTTTTTGCTAATCTGGTCAACACATTATTTCAGGGTTTAATTCACAGCATTTGTCTTGATCATTTTAGTTAATTGATTTTTAAATGCATAAGCTAAAAGATAGTACTAATCAAGCCAATGAGTACTCATTAATTTTAACAGATTTGTAGATGGTTTGACATTTACACATATATTTTTTTGATTAATCATTTAATTGAGGTAGAATCATTAATCACAACCGAAGAAAATATCTGTTTATGAACATAAATGTTAAACTCATACCCTCTTACCCTTCTTCATACAGCTCTGCAAAAAGGGAGGCATGTCTTTTAATATTGCAGAATCTTAGGGGAAACAAAGCACAAATGACTTTCATGCTCATCTTCTATTTATAATGAGAAGTGGGGTATACATGAGAGGGCAGATAAGGCAGTTGCTGTATTTTCTCTGTTTTCACCAAAGTGTGTATGAACTGAGTGTGAGTAACATGACGGTCCAGTAGGGTGCAGCAGTCTCAGCTCCGTTGCACAGGTGTGTGTTGCAGCATTCGTTGGTGAAGGTAAAGTTGAGTCCCATGGTGTATTTTTCACCGGTGACTCCACACAGAGAGGGCAGGACGCAGCTCTTCTCATACAACACCACACGTAGGTTGCCTGAAAACCAAAAACTGTGTGAGAGCACACTGAAAGCCAACCACATGAACTCAGCACTCTGTGCCAGCAGAGACCAGCCCTCTCACTTCTTCTTCTCAGTTTTGATTCATTTAAATTTTGCTCAGTGATTTTAAGACAACGCACCTTTCTCTCCCACAGCTCTGCTGGACAGACAGACCTGATCCGGGGGACATTTGAGGGGGAATCGGATGCAGTCCAAAGGTGAGATGGCAGGGAACACACAGGTGTAACAAAAGAGGGGATCTGAAGGAGGGAGAATTTGATAAAAGCCACAGAAGAGTCTTTGTTTGGCTTTTTTTTTTTATGCACTAAACATATTAGTAATAGCAAGAGAAGAAAACTTCATCTGGAGAAAACAGGAAAATTATTATTCTTTATGTATTGTTAAAAAATGTAAGAAAAAGTAGTTGAACTTTAAACAGGGATTATTTTTTATCCAATGGATTAGGATGACATGAAGATCATAATTCAAACATGATTAAAATGTGTCCAGAAACCCAAAAAAAGTTATTTTCAATGTCTAATGTTTCATAATTCTTAAAGGTACAGTGTGTGATTTTTAGAAGCCCAGACTTGGTAGAAATTTAATATATTACTTATAAATGTGTTAAAGATCCCATATTATGCAAAAATCTATTAAGTCTTTTAGTGAAATCCAGGTGCATTACCAACCATCCGCCAACAAACCTGGGACCCTGGAAATGTGAGTATTTTAAATGCTGTGTGCTGTGGAGCAGATGTAAGAGCTTTTCCTCAGTGCCCCCTGTCTCCATGATAGCTTAATGATGCTAGCTATAGCAGCGGTTAGCCTGTTGTTTTAGCCTGTAATGTTACGGCAAACGGGCTTTGCTGTTTTCTAAACATTGTGCACTCGGAGCTCGTGGCGCTGCTCTCAGTGACACAGAAGAGCGGGCGGTATCAGCGGTGGCTCATTTACATATGAAGGTCACGCCCACTAAATCAGAGCGTTCTGAACAGAGGGGCTATGAGAGCCTGGAAACAATGCTGCTGTGCTTGATTTATTGGCTTTTTGGATCAAAACATATTACTAACATTTCATGAAGACATCAATGATCCATATTAAACTGCAGAAAAGGAGCAGAATATGGAACCTTGGAATCAATGTATGGTGGCCCAAATGGAACAAATGTTTTGTTTCTCTGAACTCATGATAAGCCATGTATTTCCACAAGGAGCAGGTCTTCTTTCATGGAGGCTGCTATGTTTCCACTGCAGGAAAATAACTTCAGCACACATTTTTGTGTTTAGTGAGTGGCCACAAAAAAAATGTGCCAGTTGAAAAAAGAAGCGAGTTAATGTGCACAAAAGGATTCAAACGTAGGATGGTAAAAACCTTGGAAAATTTAAGTTAAATTGTAGATATCACCAGTGAAGATTCTGTCGACAAAGGCAACCATCCTTCCTGAAGCTTCCAAATATCACTAAATATTTCATTTATACACACTGTATCTTAAAGGTACAAAATAATATAACTTGTGACAAGGGATGTAAAGATGCACTCAACTCACAATACAATAGGATTTCATATACTGAGTTATTGATGCGATTTTGTAACGATTTTTTTTTTCTTTTTTTTTGGACTGAATGAGCTTGCAGACAAAATATGACTGAATGGAACATACAAAATATATTTCCTCTTATTTTCAACAAATTAAATAGAGTTCACTTTTGGATTCTCTGAGGTGGGGTAAACTGCGCAAAACAAAGTATGTCCTTTTCTAAAACATGCAAGTGAAACTATTTTCACTACAACAAAAATGAATTAAAAAAGAAATTTTAAATAAATCTCACATCAGAATAACCAAATGAATAGTATGAATAAGAAAAAATCTCCTAAAATAAACAATCTCAGGTTTGCATGTGTTCCTGGTTTAGGATTTATATGTTTTTTGAAGGAAAAACAGCCCTCTGCTGTTTGAACAGGGCATTGCGATTTATTTTTTATCTCAGCTGTTTCGATCATCACACATTTGTATTGATTTTTAAATATCTTGCCATGCATTGTTATAATAATAATTAAAATAACCTTTAATTAACCAGGTAAAAACTAATTGAGATCTCGAACCTCTTTTTCACATCCTTACTTGTGACGCTGTGAGTGCTATCTATAACCGTCCATGTGTTTCAGGTTAAAGACTTGAACCATGCTTTTGCACTTGACAAGTGTTTAATTAGCAGTACAAGATAAATTACAGAATACTTTATTGAATTATTGGAAAATGTTTCATTACATTTGCCATTTTTTCCCATTAAAACAAATAAAACACAGATAGCACGGTCTCTTGCTAACTTTAATTACTTTACAATAACTTGAGCCCTACTACAGGAAACTGTTGCCACAGAAGTATCACTCTCTGCACCAGTATGAAATATTTTTGAAATTCTACATTTTCCTGCAAAAGCATTCACATCCACACACGTTTGTTTTGTTGACTTACCCACAGATGGGAGTAAACAGAAGAGAAGCAGAAGACAAACTAGCTTCGACATCCCTGACTGCCTGTGTCTCACAGCTCTTTAAGTCCTCTCCTGTTTTAATTTTTCACAACAAACCGGTCATCTTCAATTTAAAAGCAGTGACTCAGTTTAATTTTAGATCAGCTCCATCAAGGTTTTTCTCTGCTTTCCAAACGGCTTCAGCAGCAGTGACTCTAAACTGCTCGTGGTTTTCTGTCCAGATTCTGTAAATTAAGTCCAAGAATTTCCACGCCTCCCTACTTATGATTCACTTAGTTTGTTAGCTTCACAGTGACAGCCTGGATTTTACCCCACTGTCCAGCAAAGAATGGCCCCATTCAGATTTAAGGAACAATGAAGCTTTGTCATGAAACATTACTGTTGTTAAAGTAACAATCTATGAAAGAGATCTGTTTCTGCTATGCTCTTATGTCAAGGTTTTTAAAAGAGTAACACGACTTGTGTGTGTACAAAGGTAAACAGGGCAGGTTTATCAAATCATGGCTTAATTCCTAATGAAAGGCGTTGAGTTGGGTGCCTGTCAAGTGACCTGTGGTCTCATGACTGAAAATCTAAGTAAGAGGTAGAAACAGTGAATCTGACTCTGTGGAAGGGTTTCACTCAAGTCTTTTAGCTGACTAACCCCTTCATATTGTCAGTTTGTGTCGTCAAATATGATCTAAAATGTTGTGTAAGAAGTCATTAAATAAAGTAATAATAGTTTTTATTGCTCATTCTGTCTGTATTGTAAGATAAGATAAGATAAATGTTTTCAGCACTACTCTCTGTCTCTCCATTCAGTCTCATTTTACAGCTGTTAGTTTTTCCAGACATGTAAGAGGTGATTGTTCTGATTATGATCACGTGTTATCTTTTGAGAAACAATAACCCAATTATATTAAAGGGTAATAGGAGCTTAATCTTGGTTTATAGATGATTAAGATAATGTCAGTCACATATAAACTGACATTTCTAGATACCATTTGTCACTTTTAATACCTGCTACTGCTGCCACTGGGTAGATGATTCACAGCGAGTCTTCTGTTTGACTTGATTATTTAGGTTATTTAGGTGAATGCTTAACATAGACATACACCGTAAACATAAACTGACAATCCTTTTAATATTTTTAAGGGTTGTTAATGTGCACTTATTTTGAATGTGTGTAATACTGTGTTGTTGATGAGCTGCATGTTGCAAAACAAATTTCAGAGTCATATGACAATAAAGTTGCAGCAGCCCCTGGCACCAAACACTACATGGTGAGTTTTACTGGTGCAAATCTTTGGTACTTTGTGTAGCACCAAGAAACTAGAATGACACATCAAACAAATACTTAATTTTACAATCTTTTACAATCAGAACTTTTCCACGGATATTAAAACACACACTTCCTGACACAATCAAAAACTCGCACCATCCCATCCAACAAATATTGCAACATCCCATCATACACAATATTGCAGTGTCCCTTCACCTGAATGTATTAAAAATAGATTGTGACCAACCTTGCTATGTCTACCAAGGCTGCAGTTCAGCCGGCGACTAGTGTTAAACCAAGTAGCATCCCTCTGTTGCAGACGTTCTTGAACTTTTTTAGACCATGGACCCCTTTAGGTTAGACATTTTTTCAAGGACCCCCTCATTATCATAACAATGATAAGTGTAATGTTGATACTATTCGATAATGTACAAAGTTGTATTTTCTAACAATAGAATCAGGCTATATTTATATTTTTTAAGTAATTCATTTTTATAAACTTTGAGAAAACTCTGAGGCAGTGTTGAAAAACACACACTGGTGTGCCCCCTAGGGAGCAAAAAAGCAGGCTGCAGTGGCCTCTCAGGAGCCAAATCATGTGCCAAAGTGCACTCCTGGTGCCCCCCCCCCCCTTCAAACGTCTGTGCACGGCATTGCACCAGGGTGTTTTTTTGTTATGAGGTTTATTTTCTTTTGTTGCAAACAATAGAGTGATAGTTGTGTCTCAATCATATGAGATTTGATCTCATGGCACAAAACTAAATTGGGCTAGAGTATTAGAAAAATAGCTGATTTTATTGATGCAAGAGATCCCAGTTTGTTGATATGCTTTCTCAGTGATAAAGCACATTTTACAATTGTTTTTAAATAATTCCACGTACCCCAAAGCTATGGTTCACAGACCCCACTTTGAGATACACTGCACTATAGTCTTCACCAAAAAGACAAGTATATTTTAAGGAAGAACAGCATTTCACAATGACAAGTTTTATTTTACTGGAGACAATTCAACGTATTTTTGCTGCTCTCTTTTCAGCATACCAGGCAAACCTGGTGAATGAGACATATTTTCTTCCTTTAAACAGATTGTGGGACACACAGACCACCCCAGAGCCTGAACAGCAGCAACGCAAACACCCTTTGGCCACTTACAAAAGTATCATCTTATCTTATCTTATCTTATCTTATCTTATCTTATCTTATCTTATCTTATCTTATCTTATCTTATCTTTTGAACAAAACATTACTAAACATTGGACTTTAAGATGTGTCATCTTTTTATACTTTTTGTTCTGTTGGCTGTTAAAAAGAAGCAAGGTGAGTGTTTCATCATCAAGTACTAATTTGGTACACTTGGCACATGATCAGCAGAGACACTTCGGGTCCTCATTAAAGTAAAAGTTCCCCACATGAGCTTTAAGTTCCTGTACCTGAGAAAGTCAGGATCTGTCTGTGTCTGCTTCAAAAGAGTAGGTTTGCACATTATTTCATACACAGCTTTATTACATTTTTTATTAGATCTCGGTAAAATACGAATTGCAAAAAAGAAGAAAAAATGATTTATGATTTGTATGCAGTTTGGTTTTAAATTATAAACTTTGTTGCTCAAAAAAGTGCACACAGAAATTGGAACTGTACATGGAAATCAATAAGGTCAAGTACTGATGCTTGGTGAGAGTCTGGATACAAACCTGGTTTTGAGAGAAAGATGAAGTCTCTTTAATTGGCTGAAAAAGTCTCTTTGATAAACCAAAGAGCATCATTCTAACCATAAAATGTAGTCTAGTGTTTCTGTGAGTATTTTTTAGAAAAAGGAATAATCCGCAAGAGCTCTATAAGAAAACTTTCATGGGATAAATTTAAAGTTGATGATCTTTAACTAAAACCTGCAGAGAATACGGCCTTAGACCAAGATTAAACAGAAAAATTGTCCCAGAACCCCCTAAGATTTTAATTCTACTTCATTAAATTGCTCCTGTTTATGTTTGACATGTACTTAAAACCATCATCTCTATGTGCATGATTTCTTTAGCCCTGAAAAACTCAGGAGGAGCAGGCAATCTGGCTTCAGGACGCCCCCTGCTGGAGAAAAGACGGCATGGCCCGCCTGTCCACCTGCTGCCTCCTCATGCGAGTGACTGCAGCGTCCACCTGAGCTGCTGCGCTCTTCCCGTGGCGGTCGTCCAGCAGCTGCAGACAGGCGCGCTGCAGCCTCACCAGCTCCCTCTCAGAGGAGGTCAGACATTGCCTCAGCGCTGCACTGCCCTGAGAGACACAGGAAACACATTTACACACCTGGGTTCTCTCAGACTGAAACAGGGGGTATGACAGATCAAGCGGTGTTAAACCACTGAATGTTTCTTTTTAGTACAAGGTGTGAACATCTGCTCATGCATTTGAATAGAGGCAGACTGTTTGTTTTTGTTTTCCCACATGAGAAGAGAAAGACTCATCTGAGCAGAAACAGAGATCAAGGTTTACTTTTACAACTAGAAACAGTGGAAGAATCAACCTTTTTATTTGTTTTTAAGTTTGTTTTTCTTCTTTTTTTACCAGCAGCCACTAACAGCCTGAAATGTTGAGTCAGCTAGAATGATGAGTCTATTAGTTGATTCAGAAGCTGTCTTCATGTATCTGTAATCAGTTCACACCTGTATGAGATGAGCAGCCTCAGGTAGCTGTGTTCCTGGGTGTCTCTGATAAACCTGCACCAGAGGCCGGTCCAGTTTCTCCCTGGAGAGGATGTCACCACTGTACTCCGGACCCTGCTCACAGAGGAAACAGCAGCTTGTTGTCAGCGAGTCTCGGTTAAAACCTCTTATTTAGTCCAGCTTTCCCACTCACCTGCAGTCTGCCGTGGCTGTGACGAATACAGTTAATTTCTCTCTGCTTACGAAACATGGCCTGCCTGGTGGCTGCAGACATTACAGTCAGGTTTTGCTATGAAAGACAGATTAAAGCAGAAACACTATGTTATTTATTTATTTATTTATTTATTTTCCAACTGCCTTTTATTACCTTCTTTTTTTTCTCACTGAGTGTATGTTTTTAACTCTTATTGCTTGGTTCTTGTATTGCCTGAGTTCCTATGACATTTGCTCTTGCTAGGGTCTTCATGCCTTGTGTCCTGCTTTTTTCCCCCTGTGCTTTGTTGTCAAAGCACTTTGTAAACTTCTGACCAGCTAGGCACCGCCCCGTTGGTTGTGGCTGCCTGTTGCAGAAGCTCTCGCTTCCCTGTCCGTTTCTTGTAATCTTTTCATCTCTTTTTCTTCATCTTTGCATTTTGAGTGGGTCATTACTTTGTATGGGTCATTTGTTGGTCATGGACAACAAACTGGTTTTGTCTTCAGTGATATTTTTACTATTTTTGCTCCTGTGTTTGTCTGAAGATCCTATCTGTAACCATGGCTGCATTGTTCACATGTGGAATCAGCTGTTAGCAGCCTGTAGCATGTCAGTGCTAACTGGTGCAAGGCCTGATGTTTACCCCAAAGGTGAGGCGAAGGAGGTGAGGACAACATGCTGGTTCTCAGGTGTGAGCTAAGAAGCGACAACATCGACCTGTCCTTCCATCCATTGTTATTGGGAGCACAAGATCTATCTTCAATAAGATGGACAAGCTAGCTATGCTAACCCAGCAACAAAGGTAATACCAGAAGGCAGAGTAGCATCATGCTATACACAGACATGGCTAATGAATCTAACACTGGGCACCAACGCCACATTGGAAGAACTTCACCTGCTGTGAGCAGACAGGATCCAGGAGACAGAGACTGAACAGACTGCTGAAGAAGCTCAGTCCTGGACCCTGTGGAGGTGGAGACTGGCTGAACTGGACAATGATGGACATGCTGTCATCATCTGTCTTGTTATGGACCTTTTTGCACTTTCTATGCACTTTTTTACTTTTGTTTTCTGGATTGCTGCTGAACTTCCCCTTGGGTATAAATAAAGTATTTTTTATTCTATTCTACAACTGTTGAAGTATGTCTGCATGGCATGCAAAGATGTAAAAACAGTTTTTTATAACTTGAGTCTCACCTGCAGACTGACTGTTTCTGCAATTTTCTTCACCAGACCATCATTGGCGGTGCAGTGAGCAGCTTTCTGCCTGGAAATGGCGCTGGTTAGCATCTGCCGGATGTTTCCTCTTAACAGCTGTGACTGGTTGAGTGTCAAAGTGGACTCGTCCAAAGCCTCTTTGCATTCTGCAAGAAGACAAACCAGGAATGATATGTTTCATTCAACTCAAGCTAGTTTAGCCCCTAAAATCAATCATCCTTCCTTCCTGCTATAGAGAGCTTGTACCTGGTGTAAAGGAGCCTATGGGGTCTGTTTTGGTGAAGGTCTCTGCAGAGCTGCGGTGCCTTCCAGCAGAGGCACTGCGGGGCAGAAGCTCAAGGACACGAGCCCTCTCACTGGCACAGCTCAGCAGCTTTCTGCTGCTCTGACCCAGGGCCTGGAGGAGAGACAGAAGGGAGATTTTAATTATCTATTTATTATCATTATTTATTATCAATTACTTAGTTAATTGTTTACTTTTTAATGTTTTGGAAAAGTGTAAAAATAAGTCCAAAACATCCAAAAGCCAGAGGTAGAATCTGCAGTGGTTGGACACTCTTAAATGTGTTGTTTTGTGTGTGCTGCTATTTCCCCTGGCTTTGATTTTACTAATACATACTTTATAACATCACAGCAAAAATATAAAGAGCAGTAATGAGACAGCAGGGGGGAGCTCAGTGGAGCATCGCAGCTCTGGCAGGGTAGATTTTCATCCATCACTGATGTCAGTAAATCAGTCGAGAGGGTGGGGGTGGGGAGGGGACTCTAAGGAAAATGAGTCAACCGATGAAGGAAGAACAGTGACTCTGTAAATCACCTGTAGCTGGGTCAGTGTGTTTCTCAATGCTCCCTCCAGATCCTGTTTCAACTGGGCCAGCTCTCTTCTCTCACACAGCAACAAGTAATCAGCACCATCCCTCTCCTGCAACGGAGTAGAGCTGTCAGTGAACGCATCTCCTCCGCTTGATGAATGAAGCACACAATACAGAACTTAATGAACTAATCTGTGGTCTGTTGTATCACTTACACCATTCTGATGTTGTATTCAGCTCTCTTATACACTAAATGTTGAGTCACTGAAGAAAGTTTCTGTACTGACGTTAAGTTGAGCATTTTCCTGTTTGTTAGTGTTAAACTTACTGTTTCTGCAGTAGACGGCCTCCTGGTCCTCCCCTCTGAGCTCCTCCTGTTGATGTTCAGGTGGATCCTGAGGCTTCGGAGCATCCTCTCCAGGTGACCCCTCTCCCTCTCCAGCTTGATGCCCTCCTCTCTCACCTCGCCGGCCTGCCTGCGCAACTGACCTTCCACCTCCCGCACCCTCCGCATGTAATCCCCGGCCACAGCAACGCTGACACCGGCACACTGCTCACGCAAGCTGGTTGGAGGGAATGGGGCCACAAATGTCCCCTGAGAGCCTCCTGGGAACTTTAGACAAAAGAGAGGCCACACTTTTGACTTTATATACAAAATAATGTCTTTATCTTACAGTTACACTGTGGATGTCGTCATGGCTTAATACTGAGCACAGAGTAAAGTAAAGTTCATCAGATCACAAACAATAAAATCCTTTGGAATTCAAACCTTAAAACTATTCATACATTTGGTCAGATGCATGTTTATAATCTGCTTTTCAAGACATTGTTTTCCGTCTAGAAGTCCAGAGAAATCCTACTTTGAGATTTGTACACATCCTACTTAATGTTGTTCTTCTAATTATTTATGTGTTTTTACTTTGGGAAAGCAATCTCTAATAATTATTGTTGTCTATTTTAAGTTGCTCTCTCTCTTCAGTTTTAGGATAAAGTGTTTTTCTTACAGCTGATCCTGTAGTTTGGGGTCTTGACAAAGCAGTTTTGCAAACACAGTCACGACTCTCCTCCTTCGTGATCTTATCTCCTGTAGTCCCCGCTGTGCTGTCTGAGTGCTCAGGAGTCAAACATGCGGAGGCGCTCCACGTCCGGGACTGTCCTGCCCGGGTCTGCCGCACCACGCGCTCTGCCCGCCGGATAGAGCGAACCGTGCCATCCCGCCACGACCGCGGTCCAATGGTGACAGAACTGAGAGGAACGGACTGGACCTGCATTTTCCAAACCTAATAATCAGTTTAACAGACCGATCGATCTTACTGTAATACACTGTACGTCCACATGAAGCATCCAGGGCTCGCCTCCTAACTTTGTGTAAAGATATGAGCTCCATAGCAACTGTTCTTGAAGTAACAAGAAACTCAAAGCTGTTCAGTGATTGGGTGGTGAGGAGGAGACAGGAGGCACTGACATTCAACACGGTTTACGTCCCCCCCGGTTCAGTGGTTCAGGAGGTTATATTTCCCATTTCTTTACACATAGGTTAATAGCAGACCAGACAGATAAAGTTAACCGTCGGACCAATGCAGCACGTGAACGGGTGTTAAAGAGCCATAAAAACCTTGTACATTATTACGTCACAAGACAGGGTTAAAAAAACCCCCAGAGATGTCAAAAATACAAGCATCTGAAACACAGGAAAGTGGCTGAAGAACTACAACTCCCAGGGTGCATTTCGACAAGAAACGCACAGCGTCACACACAGGCAGTATCTGGTGTATCCTTAATTACAAGGTCCATGGTTGTATACAGAAGCCCAGTTCCACCATTAAAAAACAAAACAAAAAGGAAAAGTAAAAAAAATAAAAATAAAAAGTGAAATTTTATAATTATATATATATAAAAAAAAAAAAAAAAAAATAATAATAATAATAATAATAATAATAATAAAATAATAGGACACTTAAACATATTTATGAGATACTTTCTGGTGGCATAGGGAATGGATAATATAAGGTCAAGACCTCTATAGTGAGGCAGACTTATCCCACAAATCAAGCAATTGTGGCATCCTGTGCATTGAATTAATCTTACAATATTAATGAATCACAATATTAGTTAACTGACAAGGCAGGGCCCCCTCTCCTTCGAAATCCCCATGTAAAAGACATAATCTTTTGTTTGTTTTTTTAAATGACAACATACCACATGTCAACATTTAGTCTCAGAGTGTTTAATTCTCTTGAAATAAAAAGAAAGAAAGTGTCTCCAGTTATGAGTCCCTGACCAACAGTACAGGAAACTTTGAATAACAGTAAGAATTGTTCTAATACAAAACTTGAGACGTGTATAAAAGCAGAGAAAGAAAGATTTTCAAAATATATTTATGGCCCCTGATATTTCCCTCCTGGAATGCTTGGCATCTTTGGCTGAACTGTTGTTGGTCACAAAAGGAAATAAAAAGACAAACAACCACTGTACACTACATCATGTCTGTCCTAAAGGACAAAATCAATGATCCTCAGTTTGACTAACAATCACTATCAGAAATGTCAACCACCCTGCTGCATGAAATGAAATCTAATCACTGTTCAACCATTAGACCCATTACATTCAGAAATTAACTACATACAGTTATTTGATGATTTCTAAATCAAGTATTAAAAAGCTACAGTAAGGCATCTACCTCCACCCTGTCAGGAATAATTTATTCACCTCAGAAAGTTTAGCAACAGCTGTAGGAAACTGAACCTTCCTTTGGTCTGTCTGTCCGGAAATTAAACCTAAAACAGATAAATATACATTGACTTAATTTACACTACAATAAATATGTTGATGAGCTGAAAGGGTAGTGCAATAAGTGCAAAAGTAATCCTCCATTTCTGTGCAGTTGACGTGCAGGGCGGTAGTTCCCCATCACAGTGTGTGTTTGACGGCAGTCAGAGGTTCACGTTTGTTCTGCAGGTTCTGCTGCAGCTCTCTGAACAGGTGATCCCGCTCCTCTGAATCCAACAGGATTTGCTACACCAAAAAAAAAAACATCTCAGTCACCATAACAAATATTTAAAATGAAGAACATAACATAACATAACATATGAGCAGATATTATTGCACTTTTTACAACAATAACCTCACTCTGCAAGTTTTCTACAACAGATTCTTCTAAGTAGGACAGTGAGTGTATAAATAAATATTAACCCTTGACTAAGAATCTGACACCAAGACCTGTCTCAAATGTGTGTTAATTTATCTCACAGAGAAGAAACTGTACAAAAATAAAGCAATGGATGGTAACAGGGTGTTGGAGAGATACTGTTAACTTTGCTCAAATAATCCACCGTGTGTTTTTAACCTCTCATGCCTCTTTTTACCATCATCAGCTGTTAAGTCATTTTTAAAGTGAAAGCCATACAAACACAAAGGGATAGGAGAAAAACATCAATAATGGACTTATCACGATTTTTGCTTGACAATATCAAAATTGGAAGTCTTTGTCAAAAATCTTTTTTTTTTTAATGCTAATTTTTAATTTCAGTCTTTGTTTATAAACTGGATTGGAAAAAAATTACCACTTTTCTCCAGCAGGGGGCAAATGTATATCTCAGACTCACATGATGTGCATTTTATGAGAAATAGTCTTTCAACATTATCATCATCATTTAACTTTTTCACATGGTCTGGTGTTAAAAAGCAAACTAAAAATCTCAAAAATTGTAAATATTAAAGAAACGCAATGTTAGTTGAATCCACAACCCAAAATGTGTAATAAAATTGAATTACGAGAATAACATATCGTCCTGGCCCTACAAACACAGGGATGGTAAGTGTGTGGTATGTGTGAGTGTAACGCAGTACAACAATGATTACTTAACAAATCCTCTCAAAATAGATCAGCCACTTAAAAGGACCAGTGACAGTGAACAAAACCAAACTGGAATGACAACATTTGTACTTTAAGGTCCTCCCGCTTGTGACAGTCAGACTAAGATATTGTCTTTCTACTCTGTTATATAACAGGTAACTTAAAAAAGAAAGTCTTACATAGCTAGAGTTAATGAATGTTTGCAACAAGTATTTAGATTTTTGCAAATAAATTTGGTTATAAGTTTGAAGCAGCTTCAGCTCTTCATTGATTTGATTTAAAAGCAGCAGGAAATGTAAGCGAACACACATTTAACAATAGATTCTCACACTTTACCTCGATGAGTTTGTCTCTCTTCTCCAGACTGTCTCTAAGTTTCCTCTCCGCTCTTTCTCTGTCCGCTCTGATGATCTGCTCAGCTCTATCAGCCTCCTTCCTCTCCTTCTCTTTCTCCCTCAGCTCCTTCTGCGTGTCTCTGAGTTGAGCGGTTAGAGACGACACCGTCTGGCTGTGACTCTCCTGCTGAGTCTGGGCAAAACAGAAAAACAGGCAGAAGAAAAAGTCCTAAACAGTTTATAACTTGGCTTCTGAAAACAGGCAGCTTGACTCCTTTCAAGCATCATTAAACCAGCCCTTCCTGTAATGTGTACAAAAAACAAAGAGTGAGGAGATTTGTTGTATTCATCAAAGTATTCATGTTATTTTAACGTTCACATTTTTTAAAAGTTATTATTTTCTATCATTTTACACCTTTAGTTAGAGAAGAAAAGGACAGTGGATAAATTAGGAAACAGGGAGAGATTGGGAAATGGCATGCAGGTAACGGGCCACAGGCTCGGTTTTGAACTTAGGCCACCTGCTTAAGGGCGAACCTCAATCTCACATTGTTTAATGGCTTTTTAGGGTTTGAAATCCAAAACAGAAACATCACTTTGGATCAGAACTGATCTGAAAAAAAAGCATACACTTTGTGTTTGGTAAAACTAAATGTTCTTTTTTTTTTTTTTTTTTTTTTAATCCCTTCAAACTTTATGACACTTCTGTTGGATCAAACCTTTAATTCTCAGACGATTGATTGTCCATATGCTTGGATCTCACCTGCACCATGTCCTGGTACTCTTGCAGGGCTGTGGTGAGTTTGGTGACCTCGTTACACAGGGTGGCGCTATTACCCTCCCTCTCCTCCAACCAGGCTGCCAGTTGAGTCCCGCCCCCTGTCGACCCCTGACCAATCACAGAGCAGAGAGACAGAAAATAAGGTGAGTCACTTATCCTAAACGACAAATTAGCTCTGTAAGAAAGAGATTCAGAGTTATAACTGAAAATTCTGCTTAAGCTCCTGAATCAAGCCACTTGAATTTCTTATCATCACTCAATAAAAAATGTGACTGTTTGGCATCATGACAGGTGCTTCCTGCAGTAATCCTCATTCAGAGCTATCAGATGGTTACGCCATAAAACACACGACAGAAAGGAACCACAATAATATGTTCATCAACCAAGTGAACAAAACTTTACAAAACCACAAACCTGAGGTATGGCTGCCTTCCAGTATCCATGTACAGTAAGAATGAGTGTGCCAGATGGTATTTAGAATGATAAACATATATTTAAGTATAACAAATACTAGGTATTTTTCTTCTAGATATTTTTTGGGGCTGAGACATACTGAGGCAGATTATTGATGGACTGTGGCAAAAGTTCAAGGAGCATCTTGATGACACAGCACCTCCAAAACCTCAACATACAGCATGGAAAGAACAAAGTTTACAGATGCTACATGATGATCAGACACAGTATGTGGTTTGTGGAGGTACCTTCTAAACCCTGAGAAATCAGACAGAAACTAGAAAAGCACTCAGAGAGCACAGACCTCCACCAAAGAATATTGCGATTGTCACGCAACACTATAGTCCTACTTTAATGTTATACTCCCTTTCAGTAGACTGTCTGCTACAATTTGGTGTTAGTTGCAGGTTTGTGCGATAACTTGTTACCTGACAGTGTTGAAAATTATGATGACCCTGTACATATTTTATATTCCAGATCTTAGTATCCAGAATATTTTCAGGATCTGGATCGTACTTTTACATCTGTCAGAATTTATGGTGACCTTGTCTTGTATTGTTTTGCAAAGCAATCCGACCATTTATCTTGGAGTTATATACACATATGGTGAAAACAGCCCTATCTCATAAATGATAAAGAGTCCTTTGAAAAAGTCCTGGATCCACATGGTGATCCAGATCACCTCCAAAATTGAATCAGTTCTTCCTTATCCCATTTTGAACATTTCCTGAATATTTCACTAAGATCTGTTTGTTACTTTTGAGTTATGTTGTTCACAGATAAACAAACTCTCCCAAAAACATCACCTCCTTGGTGGAGGTAATTACCTGGGTGTCTTTCTTCTCCAGTTCCTCTTTGAGACCTTGGATAAGAGCCTCCTTCTCCTGCAGGACTGTGCCGAGGGCCCGGTCCTTCTGTTTCCACACCGTCCTCTCCTTCTCCACCTCCTTCAGCAGGTGCTCCTTCTCTCCCAGAGCGACACGTAGATCCTGGAGCCAGGATGAAATGGAGATTTATAGAGTGTACTCACTGTGACTGGAAAGTCAATGTGTGTATGTTTAGTTTTTGTGGAACCTCACATTGATAATATCCTGGTTGCACCGCAGGACGGTGTTCAGTGTGTCCAGGTCTCGTTCTCGGTCTCTTCCAGCCTTTCTCAGAGCTTCGATCTCGTTCTCCAGTCCCTTCTCTTTCTCAGTCATTTCTGACCTCAAAGTCTCCAGAGAAGTCTGCAAGTCATGATGATGTTTACATTTGAGAAATCTGAATTAGCTAATGATATAAAAATCCCTTACTATTTAACAAATAAAAACGTCAATCTGCTGGGTGAGTCTAGGGATGGGTACCAAATTAGGTACTTTTATAGGCACCGACCGAATTCTGTCAAAAGTACCGGGTACCGATTCACGTAGAACCAAAAGGTATCACATTTAGGTACCTAAATGCATCTTTGTGACTGTGAGGGAGTGGAAGAGTAGGTGCTTTTCCATGCCGGACATGAACACAGCATTGCAAGGTTACATATTGTAGAATGATTATATTAAATTGGAAAAATGAAATATTTCATTATTAAACAAATTAATATTTTTACCACATAAACACAAAAAAGTACCGAAAAGTGGTACCGTTGAGTACCGGGACCGATTGCCAGGTATCGGGTATCAGTACCGTATTGTTTCAAATGTGAAAGGTACCCATTCCTAGGTGAGTCAGCTGTTTAAATGTAAGGATCGGATACTTTCGTTTTTTTAATGAGTGTTTAAAATGTACTTTCATGTTCCGAACTATTTGAACTGACATTTGCAGACATAGCTTTGGGCTAAGTGGAACAACAAACTGGAGTTTTAAGACGGTTCACAGGCTAAAAATGGGTTGAAAACAGAACAGGAACAAATATTAAAAATAATCATTAGCTGCAAAAAGAAAGAGAGCAATTTTTTAGGTTTCACCCAACAGTCTAATTAATAAATCAGGTTAAAGAGTCATCCCTTCAGTCGAGAGTTAAGTCTTCACTGCAGACTTTGTTGTTCTTCTGATTTGCTTGAGCTGCTCTTGGAGCACATATACTTCAAATTCAAAAGTTTTGCTGTTAAAAGTACTTTTTTATGTAGATCCCGGTTTGATTTCATGACAGAAAGAATGCAGTTTTCTGCAAAAAAGGTCATATATCTGATAAATGTTGCACAGAACAGGAGAAAATCACTGATATGGTCCTCCTCTACTGGTAACACTCCCTGCAGGCCTGATTAAAAACATACACAACATGAGAGCTGTGAAACTATCTAAAACAAGGGAACAAGTCTGATGCCTGTCAGAAAGAGTCAGTCTTCTCATGCCAGCTACTAAGCCTGTGTGGGGTGTGTGTGTGTGTGTGTGATAAAACCAGTGTTTAGCACTTCGTATCAGTGAGCAGCACAGCGTCAGCTCTGACCTTGTTGTCTGACAGAGCTTCCTTCAGACTCTCAGTCAGTTTCTCAGTCAGCTTGTTGGCCAGCTCCATCCCTGCTCCTTCCTCCACACACAGCCTTCTGATCACACCCATACACTCCTGAAAGAGAAGACATGTATCTCTCACAAAAAATACTTATTACACAGAGCTGTTCAGGAAGCATCTTTATCTGTGTTATCTGATTGAGGCATCTTGAAGGCTGGGATAAGAGCAGCGCTTTGAAACATCAACGACATTTTGAGGATTAATCAATGCTCGAGGCCGCAGTAGGCCGAGCCAAGAGTCGTTATACAGCACGCCAAGCTGATACGCACGCAAATGAGGACAGAGCTGTCATAAATCTACAGCCCTATCAAACATGCCGCTGCATTTGCAACCAATCTGCCTCACCCTGAAACCAAAATCTGTTGGAACTCGCTGACATCTGTTCTGAAAGTACGAGATCCAATCTACAGGCTGAGAAAAGGTAACACCTGAAAATGAAAACTGAACTACGTGTTATGGTATATTTTTCTAACAACCTAGAATTTCAACAACGGTTTGGAAAAACACTTTTATTCTACCGTAAGAAGAATGGATTCCATTCTTTTTAATATGTGGTATTATTATTAAAGATGCTATGAGGAGGTTCTGTTTGAATTGCACTGCCTCGCCACCTTGTGGCCTGGAGTCTCCACACACTGTTGTAAATTACTTTTAGTGAGCCGTGTGTTTGTTTTGGAATTAAATGGAAGACAACTTTTTACTGGATACAAGGTGTTTATCAGTACAGTTACGCAGCAATACAGCTTGACATCGTGACATCAAGCAAAAGTTGTAGCAGCCGGCTATATGTTAGCAACATCAGCAACCTGGTGGTTCGACGTATCTGTAGGCTAACAAGACAACAAGTGTCAGTTTGTAAATAGTTTTGTAGCCTTTTATATTTACCTCAGCTGACAGCCTGGTGCTCTAAGATATATCCGTAATTTGTAACATCAGTGAATCCTGGTTAGCTATGTCCTGCCAGTCATCCATCAAGCAGAGCTAACGTAACCTCACTCTTCATTTTATTGATAGACTCTCAAGTTTGAACAGACCACTGCAGAATAACTGCTGACTGTGGGTTGGAATGGACATTATCACAAACAGCTTAGCCCCTGTGATATTGAGTGATACAGCCCGAGCTAAAGGCTAATTAGCCTTTAGCTCGGGCTGTATCACTCACCTGTTTAGCTTTTTCTGCTCTTTTGTCCTTTTTCTGTCTGACAGTTTGGCACCAGTGTCCACCATCACTACAAAATTACTCACAGAAATCGTTTTGAGCAGAAAAAATCTGGGTTTTATCTCTTCTCACTACTAAACCTTATCAGTTGGCGTGGTGTTGTTATAGAGACCTAGACGTGCCATAGATCAATCCGGTCCTGGTCGACCTGACCTGGAAGCTAAGAAGTAGCAATTTAAAATAACCTGTGACCAGCAAAATCAGCGCTGATAATCTCATTATAAAGTGTGGATTGCGATCAGGTTTATATCTAGAAGGGAAACTTGTTCAAGATCACTTTAAAAATTCCTCACAGCCCTTTAAGCTGAAAAGAGCAGATGGTTAGCTTAGCATGAATATGGGCGCAAGTGTCAGTTGATACAGAGCTAACAACACACATCCAACACCTCTAAAGCTCACCAGTTAACACACCCTGTTTAATTCTGCTTTATGTTTGCAGAGAGTCAACTCCCTGTTTTCGACTGTTTCCACTCTTAACACAGAACTCAGCCTGGAAACCACCTGCTGATACCCACATTTAGCAGAGAAGTGTTAAAGATGTATGCATCTGTCTACAGCAGCTGCAATAAATTCCTGCTCCAAATCAGTAATCTAACAACACAGCAAACTGCAGTGTTTCAGGTATGATGTGGTAAACAGACTAAAGTAAATACAGCTTTGGCACTGCCTCTTTAAAAGCGCACAGCGACTCCAAAGACAAACAACATTCCAGTGAGCTTTGATCCTGCAGCAGAGGATCCAAACCCTGTGCACATGACTGAGTCCTGTCTGCCCTCATCACCTCACCCACCTGGATCAGACGCTCCCGGCTGCGCAGGGAGTGACCGAGGCTCTGGAGAAGAGAGCTACCACCTTCCTCCTGGACCAACTGCAGGAAAAAATAAAACACATTAATTTGGCTACGTTTAAAAAAAAATCACAACACAACAACTCTGATACTTAAGAAAGTGGGATGAGCATGTTTAGTCGACTAAACAATGGAAAGTCATTTTCCTGGCCGGCTGGCATGATAATTAATAGTGGGTTAAACTATTTATTAATATGAAGGCCTTTTTATTGATGATGTCACAGCTCCAGTTAAAGTTGAATACCATAATGCTACAATGCTCTACTACTTAGATGTAAACAAGCATAGTAAACAGATGGCCTCTTGTAGTGGGGCTTTGTTTAGCAGTATTTTGATCCTGAAATGGTGATAAAGTTGTATGCAGGTTGTGTGGACATTAACCTGCAAGAAAGAGCTTACAATGGTGCTAACATTGCTGGCCACACACGGCAAACCAAACTCACACAATTTACCCAGAAACTCTATGACCCCATGTTCATTTCCGACTGTTGTCTGAGTGTATTCTCTAGGGATGCATTGGTCTGATCCTAGTATTGGGTATCGGTTTCAGGGATGACTCAAAAATGAGACTGGTTACCAGCGACAAAGCAATCAGCCATAGGGCTGATATATTCGTCTTAGTTCTGTGCTCCTCTGTGTTCATTAATGCCAGCAGCTCTGCACATTGTTGCTAGGCAGGGCTAACATAGCATGAAAGAAGCTAACCTCACTTGTCCTCTACTGAGGTTTACAGTTCAGCTGTGTTCAACATTCCTGTCAGTATTTGGGGTCTACTCCCTCCATGTTTACTATTCCATACAATAATAATTATTTAGAGAGTTTAAATATATTTTTACCTCAGCCAAGAAGGTTATGTTTTTGGGAGAGTTTGTTTGTTTGTCTGTGAACAACATAACTCAAAAAGTAACAAACAGATCTTGATGAAATTTTCAGGAAATGTTCAAAATTGGATAAGGAAAGAATGATTAAATTTTTGAGGTGATCTGAATCACCGTATGGATCCAGGACTTTTTTAAAGGATTCTTTAGGGTCGTTTTCACCATATATGTGTTTATAACTCCACCATAAATGGCCGGATTGCTTTGCAAAACAATACAAGACAAGGTCACCATAATTTCTGACAGATGTAAAAGTACGATCCAGATCCTGAATATGAAATATGTACTGGGTCATCATAATTTTCAACACTATCAGGTAACAAATTATCGTACAAACCTGCAGCTAACACCAAATTATAACAGATAGTCGGCTGAAAGGGAGTATAACATCAAAGTAGGACTTAAGTGTTGAGTGACAATCAAAATATGCTTGGCGGTGGTCTGCGCTTTCTGAGTGATACTGAGGATCAGTATCAGCCAATATCAGCCCAGGTATCCATCTAATGATACACTAAAAGATTTCATTAGTTATATAAAAGTTAAAGCGCAGGATTATTGTCATTATTTTGGCTTGAAACAATGAAGTAGAGACTGAAAGTCAAAGTGAAAGAGAACTGGTTGAGAGAGTTGTATTATTAATGAATTACAACAGCGGTATTCTGTGCCAGCTAGGCAGTAATCCTGTCACACAAGTTGTGCCTGACTAATGGTTTAACTCAGATGTGTAATCCCCCAACATCTTATTTTCATTTTTTTTCAGGCTGTGCCATGTTCGCATGACAAGCAGGGATCAGCCATGAGCACACAGTGTCTACAAAGCAGCTGAGAAGCCTTTTCAATGATATCCCCTATCATAAGTCTGCTGAGCCCGGGGCAAACTGCGCTGGTCGGGGAAGATTCCTGAGAAAGGCTGAGTGTGCGTGCGTGAGTGTTTTCTGTGTGCCTTTATCTTCACCTGTACACGAGAAAACTGGGACACACCTTTTCATAACCACAGTCCACACATACACACACACACACCCTTCATTCCTGTCATAATGCTGTATTTGTCCTTAGTCAACAGTCACAGTGGTTTATGGAGCTGTTTGTACATGTGACTGAGGAGTTGCAGTGCACTGCTGCAGCTAATAAAAACCTGTTTTTCAAGAGTAAAAAAAGGTTTAAAGCATTTATTTGTTATCAGAATGACTGTGCCGGTGAACATCAAAGTCCAACTGAAATATATTTACTTTTCAGGTTATTGAATTTACAATGTTTAACTCCTTACTTTTATTCTGTTGAACTTTTTTTTTTAAATCAACTGCATATTTGTTGAAACTCATGCAGTACATACCAAGCCACAGCTTGAAGCTATTTGGCATAGCTTTACATGAGAAGAAACAGGAAGTCTGAATTTGTCCAAAAGAACAAACATTAACCTGAATATTTCACCTCTCTTCCAAAAGACAAAGCAACATTTACAAAATGCCATCTCATATTTTTTAAAGCCTGACAGTCTGGGTTACCTTATAATCTGCCTAATCTTTCATTTGTAATCTCTTAGACCTGTTACCTTCAAAAACACTAAGACCAGCAGACCATTTCCCCCTCGTCATTATGCTAAGCTAAGCTAAGCTTCCTAACGTGTTGTGTCCTGTCAAACCACTGTAAACATTTAAGTTCATCATCATGGGTGTGTATGAGACAAACTCACAGAGGCCCAGTCTTCTGATCCGTTGACTTCAGCAGGTTTGCTCTTCCCATGTTTCAGTTCAGCTTCCAGGGTCCTGATGCGGGACAGAGCTTGGTCCAGCTGGCCTCTGAGTTGTCTGACAGCATGTTGAACCCTCCCAGAAGTACTCTGAAATTTAAAACGATTACTTTATACATATGAGTTGTGGTATCAGTTGATAAAAACATATATTAAATGTCTAATTCTAATCTAGTGGACTGCTGGACCAGCCTTGGGTGCTACCGGATTTACTAATGCAGCCAACTGTGTCAATATTTACAGCGACTAGTACACACAACATCTGGTCGGCGGTCTGGTATATGTAAATATAGTAAATCTCAATCTGATTGTGGTATACTCAGACAGGATGGAAAACACTCACCTCTCGATGAAGAGGCATGAACTCGTCCTTCAGCTCCGTCAGGACGTCCCCGTCTTCTCCCATATCATCCCCTCCATTCTCCACCTCCCCGAAGCTGAGCACCCTGTTCACCCTGGGCGACGTGGTCTCCTCAGGTTTTCCTAAGACCCTCCTGTCCTTCCTGCCAAGAATCGGGATCCTACTCCCTAATGGCGAACTGACTGGTTTCCCTTCGAGACTTCTGAGCTCATTTAGCACAAAGTGAAAGCCTGGTGAGTCAAACGGGTCGTTTCCATCGAGAGAATCCAGAGACTGGACGGACTCAGTGCGGGAAGATGCTTGTAAGGACAGAGTTGACCCTGCGAGTGAAGACAGACTGGAGCTAATGGATGGCACCTTTTGCCAGTGGAGGGGCATACTCCGAGATTTGTCCCGTGACAATGGCAATGGGGAGAACGGCTGAAGAGGTAAGTGGCGAGGCACCCCACAAACTGACTCGTAAGCTGAGTCAGGCACTCGTAGTGAATCACAGCCTTCACAGCCTTTGCCCTTGCTGCATCTTTTACCTGTCCTTATAAAATGAGGACAAGCGTCCCACCTCTCAGACCAGCACTCGTACTCTGAGAGAGCCATATTTTCTCTCAGCATCTCCCTGTAGCCCTCCTTCTCTGCCTCCCCATCCTCCTCGCTGGTGCTGCCCCTGCTGTTGGAGTCTTGTGGGTGTCTCCGGCGGTAGCTCTGGCGGACCCACTGTCTGATCTTGTCCCTCTCCTGTGTGAGCTTCTGAAGCCTCTCAGTCGACAGCATCTTCACCCTGGATATGACCGTGTCAAACTTGAAAACACGCTCGAGGATGCTTACACATTTGCCACACACAAACTCCCCCTGCCCACTGCCCCTTGGTACAGACTGCCCCAGTATGTGAGTCAACACTGAGAGCAGATCGGTTCCTTTGGACTGAGAGTTTAGGGAACTCTGGGACTTGGAGAGAGACCTGGAGGAACCCAGAGATAATGTGCTGCCTGTGGAGTGTAAGAAAAAAACTCCACTTCAGCAAATCATATCAAGAAAGAAGTTTTTGTTCAATATCCAAGCACACACAACTCACCCCAGGGGCTGCTCAGAGAGGACCGAGAATGGCTTCCTCCTCTTTGGGAGTCTGTTGGGGTCTGGGGCTGACTGGTCTTCTTATTTTGGCCCCCAAACAGCCAGCGCCTTTGGTTTCCTTGTAGATCCCCGCCACATATTCGACACAAATCATTTTTACCCTTGGAAGACATCCTGGACAGGGGCTGAATCTGTCCTCTTTGTTGTCAGATAGAAGTTATGAAAGCTCTGTGTATTCAAAGACAAAAAACAAAAGGCATTAAGATAATTTCTTACAATTCAAAAGAAAAAGAGTCAAACAGATCCTAAAAGCTCAAAGCATTCAGACCTTTCTATCCTTTCTTATTGTTTTTTAGTTTTAGTGTGTTCCTTCTGTCAAGCCTGAAATAAATCAATGACGAGTTTCATAATATGGATAATTTTAGTTTAGCATAAAAAAATATGATAAGTGCTTTGACATCTCAGGAATTTCATTGAAATATCTCAATAGTTATTGGTAGACTGACATCAAAAACACATTCTGTTTTTGTGGAAAGAAGCTGTACGACTTTGGCAAACCTTTTCTTTAACAGTCACCAACATAATAAGTAGGGAGAAAAAAAATCAAAAAATGATATATTGGGATTTTTGGTTTGACAATATCAAAATTGGGATTCTTTGTCAAAAATTAATTTTCTTTTTTCAAATTCAATTTCTTCATTTCAGTCTTTTTTTTAATAAACTGGATTGGAAAAAAGTTCCCACATTGCTCCGGCAAAGGGTGAAATGTTTCTCTCTGACTTATGTGAAGCACACTTTGTTGGAACATATGGCTCCTGGTATAGTCTATGGACATTATCATCATGATTTAACTTTTTCACATGGTCTGGTGTTCAAAAAGCAAAATAAAAATAGCAAAAGTTCATAAATATCGAAGAATCGCTATTTAAATTGAATCAGTACCCAAAAAATTGTGAAAGAATCAAATCGCAAGAATAGCTTATCGTCCCAGCCCTAATAATAAGGTGCCGATTTGTTAAATATCACTATTTTTTTTTTTGAATAAAACACTAGCTTGTCATTTTCAATCAGTCCACTTGTATGAGATCAAATACAATCAAAAACTGAAAAAGGAAAATAACCATTTGTTGCAGTATTAAATCAAAAACTTCATCATCCAACCTTTTCAGGATATATTGACAGTGAGGTGTGCAACTTGACAAAACATTGCTGGCATTTTTACAATTTGTAAATAAAGTTATGGCTGTGGCCTAAAACATGACACCATCATGTTAAGCCAGAGATAGAAATATCATAACAAGTAAGCTTGTAGACATATCATTAGCTAGCTATCAGTACCATGATATATTGAGTGATGTAATATCCAAACATCCAAATAACACCAGTTAGTAGTAGTTAAACCCATTCACAAAAGATGTTCTGTTAGGTTTAAATAAATCAAAAGGGGGTCTGGCTGCAGACCTCCACAGTGAAGCAGAAAGGTCTACTTTCAGCCTACCTTCACATCTTATTTTTGAGGAAAATAAGCTGGAGAATTAAAATAATTACATCAGATGTTAATATCTGTCAGCTGGACTTAATAAAAGCTTCATGCTTTCAGCTTAGGTGCACCTGAAAAGGAACAGTCACCTTGAAGTATCAATCCACCCAGACTGGAATGCTCATTCTGGCTCTTAGTGATTTTCTTTTTAATCTCTACCTTATATGTATGTTTTGGCTGGTTCATTGCAGCTTACAGCTGCTGGGTGTTTACATTCAGCTCCCCACAGGGCGGGACACGTCGACCTTGAGCCACGCTGACAGAACTCAGACTGTGGATGAATGAAACTTTCTAGTCTCTCCATAAACTTGTCACCCCTAACAGGACGTATCCAAAAGTGACTAAAGAGAAGACTGACAATGATGTAAACAAATGACTTTAGTGGGTTAATATTTAAATTTCACAGAACAGCCACTGTATGTTAAAAACGAACGTAATGTACAAGATCCTTGGTAAAAGTTGTATTCTTTTCCAGGAACCAAAAACAGCATGCCACATGTTTCCAGAGGAAACTCTTCATCATCATCCAGTGGAAAACTGTCGAGCTACCATCTGTTTGCGTCTATTTTAAGCAGCTGACGTGCAGCGATTCAGCATGAAAGTAACGTCAGCGTGTGAAAGTGGATTTGTTTTCACCGGTCAGCCATGAATATCGCTGTTCACTTTCGCCTGTCTCAGAAACTAACTCTTATCCCTCACACCGAGAGTTATCAAAGGCGCGTTCTTACGTGTCAGTCCTCCTGGCTTCACGCGCAGAACGTGAATGAAGTCAAAGTCCGTCGCGCGAGGAAAAGATCTTCATGCTCGTGTTTCATCAGATGAAGCTGCTCAGGAGGAAATGTTTAAGTACAGGACGAGTTTCGTCCCGAAAAATCTCCACCGGGAACCGAGCTGAAGTGGCGTTGCTGCACACCGGAGCGGACAGAGGAAGAGAGGTGGGTGTCACTTTGCCTACGTCATCAGCCATACCTGTTTGGGGCAGCGCGAGCAGCAGCGGCAGAGCAGAGGGAGGAGGTCTGAAGGTTGGATCGTTTTGTCACCCTGCAGTGCACAGCAGGACAATCATTAACAGTTTATGACAGAAAACAATGACTACAATGAAGGAGAAGTCTTGTGATTCGGTTGAAACTCAATTCCAAATTAAAAAAGTCAATTAACCAATTAAAAAATCCCTAATCCAAGTCTTTGCCCTATCAGTAACAAAAGTTATCTTTAGAACTGAATTTTTTAAAAACATGCTGAGAGATTTATTTAGGCACCCTGTGATTCACATGTTTCGTTCACATCTCTGTCTCTTATATTTGATTAACATTTGCATACTGGTTCATGAGAAGTAGCCTATGGCTCTGTGAGTGTTTCCTTTTTACTACCAAACCCAGTTTTGCAGATTATTTTGCTGCTGAACCTTAAAAGCTGAATTATTTAAAGTGAATCCTGAAGTGTTTATTTTTTCAAAGACTTATATGAGAATGGATGGATTTGAATGGAATCAAAATTGTTTATTTTAAATGAGCAAAATAAAAGAATAAACCTAAAAAACTGACAACAGAAAGTCAAAACAATGAAAATTTTACATTTTTGCAAGCAAAAACAAAACAAAACTGAAATAAATTATTAACACACATATCATGATCAATGATAATTAATTCAGCTTTCTTTTTTATATACGGGTGTATGAAAACTCTCCACTCCCATTTTTACTGTCTTTTCAATTTAATACTAAATAGATACAAACCGATAAATACATTGGTTGTATAATTTAAGCTGAAATAGATGTATTTGTATATGACAATTTAAGCTTAATCCTGCTCAGAATTTTCCACAATTTGTCCCACTTAATTAATATGTCTTGATAACAACTTAATATGGTTCAGGCTTTCTATTAGTTATCACTAGCAGTTATAACATAAATGTCGAAATGACATACTTGACTAATGAACAGTTTATTTCTTTCTGTGTTTTTCATGATCTGCTGTGTGGAAAAAGAGCTTTTGAAAGACCTCAGATAATTACAGTGTTTGCCCTCTTTTCTGTCTAGATTAATCCTGTAACTTTCTGTTACCCCATAATCCATAACCGAGTCTCTTTCCATCAGTTCAATAAGGAAAATCAATGCCTTTCATTGATTGAACACTGCCACTGTACTGGTTTGTGATAACTATGTGTAAAGGGCGAAAGTGTGGACATGTTTAGCTTACAGCCAGTGTCATGAAACAAATTGTTTATGTGTTAATATGTGTTTAAGCTATAGATGGCCAGCAAGGTGAAAGTTGTATTTTAAGTTATTTTGTTTAAGAAAAAGAAGTGTAGAAAATGAATTCAAAGGCTTCACTTGACATTTTTTTATTTATAAAAAAAAGATTAAGAGATTTTACTGCAAAAGACTTTTATGAAGATACAAAATAACAACAGTTTAGGTGTTTACTCAGGATTCTTTTTCAAAATGACACATCAGAAACTCACCAGAAAGGCTTGTTCTGCTCTCTGGTGGTTCAAACTAAACATCATTTTCAGACCATAAGCTATACAGCCTGCAGTACGCCTAAAATTTCCACCAGAGGGCAGCAGTGAGGTTTTATTTTTTTAATTGTTCATGCGTTACAAGAACAAACGTGTCATTAATATGAAACCAGAAGGACGTGTCTGAATACAAATTTACAACATAATGGTAGTTAAAAAAAGGGAAAGTATAAAAGCATTAAGCTTAAAGCTATTCCAAACAACATACAATGTGAACACAAAAAAGATAATTAAACAAATACTCATTAATTTTTAATCAATATTTCAAATCTTATTGTAAAAAAAAGAAATAAAGTTAGTTTTAAAGAAAAAAGTAATGAAATATTATATCTTGACATTATAAATACACAAGCTGCACCTTTTCCTGCAAATTCTGTCTCATATTTTCATGCAGCACTTTGCACAGTTTTGCGCATTAACTGTTGCTTCTTTTGCTTCTGTTTCCTAAATAACTATCATATTTACATTTTTGCACAAGCAATAAGTTTTCCATAGTATCAGCTTGTGCTAGTCTGTCTTTGTAAGTCTTCATCACAAAGCCTATTTTAGTCAGATGACCCCTTTTTTTCAACATCTCTTACACTCTGACGCTGTGATGTTTTCATGTTAGCCACTTCTCCATGCAGCCACTGAACACTGTGAAGTTTGAGTGCCAGTTAACGTGTTTTACTCCAGAGTAAACACACGCCGTCACGTTCCCATGAGCATCCAGCGTCTTCAGCCCGAACGTGTCATTCTTGTAAAACTGGAGAAGGGACAGAAACATGTTATCCAACACAAGAGTTAATTACAAAACAATGAAGAGAAGTCTGCCATGCCCAGACTGGTTTTAGAAGTGACAGGGCGTATGGTGTGAAAAACAGCAGTGAGTGTTTGCAACTCACCATCTGGTTCCTCATTTCTATGATGTTTTCATTGCTGTCAAAGAATCCAAAGTGGCTGAGCGGGAAAGAGGAAACGGTTAATCCAGGTGAAGAGAACATGAAACCTGTTGGTCTTGTGGCATGAAACATTTCACTAAATGAGTCTTTTTCAGAAGTGTCTTCTTTTTTGTACAAATACAGTTTTTTATGAGGATTTTATTTAAACTTGATCTACGGCACTTTAAAAAATCATTATGATTTGGTCAGCATATATTTTCAAGAAAGAAACTTCTGACTGTCAAGCTGCCAAAACTGAAAGAAAATGAAGAGTGGTAGAAGCGTTCTGTTAAAGGATGAGTACGTAGAATTCAGTGTTACAAGTGGCCCTCATAAAACTCATGATTTCGATCCCATCATATTAAATTTCTTAGATTTCCTAAACTCTGCGATAACAAACACACTTAAACATCCACCCACTGCACATTGAAAGTATTAGGAACAGCAGTTTTTTTCATTCTAAGTGTGAAACTTAAATGGGAGTAAAACCTGGACTGCCATGGTGTGATGACGCCATCATCCGGTCCCCCGATCAGAACAAGCTTCTTGATGCGCAGGAAGTTTTTCCTCCATGCTGAAGATAAGAAAAAAAAAATCACTTCTTTACTTTTCAGCTGTACACCATTCATCAAACTTTATGACATGTGAATGAAAATTCCCTGTTACCTGCCATTTCTTTGTTTGGTCTGTCTCCATTAATCATGGCCAGGAAGCTGTTATACTGCAGGTAGCGAGATCTGTGATGTGGGTCTGTGGAGAGAAGGTATCCAGACATTATACGGCAAACTAAACACACTTTGCCTGTTGTTGTATCCCTGTATGTAGTGATGCTGATGGCTCTAAGTGTACTGTTGAATCAGTGATGACTGAATGGCTGTTGGACCAGACTAACCAACACTGATGTTCATTTGCCGAAACAGCCTAACATCGTCAGGTTATGAATGTGAAGTCATTGACAACCCCCTCCCACGTTCTCACCATTCCAGTAGTCGCAAATAGACACTTTCTGTCCGAATCTGTTGTAGCACAAACGAAACACTGACTTCTTCATGCATTCTGGGAAAACCCATTTCAGGTAATCTGTGTCTGTGGAGAAAGACAGAGAGAAGAAAAAAAAGGTAAGACGCTGCACTGAGTGTGTTCAAATAAAGAAACATCCATCCTAACATGTAGAGACAGACAACCCTTCTCACACAGCAATGTAGAGTGACCAACGATTTGGGACTGTGAGAGGAAGTTGGAGGAAACAGGAGGAAGAGCATGCAAAATCTACCCAGAAGGGCACCTGTGAGGCAGCATGCAGCCCCATCTAAGGGACATTAGTCTGAAACTGTTGGACTATTTTCTCACAAAGTGGTGAACCACTTCTCATCGTTGCTTCTCAGCTTGCTCTTTTTATACCCAGACATGTTGAAACTTGTTGCTGTGAGCACTTATGCAACAACAACAAAGATCAGTTTCAACATTTGATGTGTTGTCCGTGCAATGTTTACATTAAATATAGGCTTCAATGGTTAGCGAACTGTTTGACACAGCATTCTGGCTTGTACAGGGTGGGCCAGAAAGATTTACCCATCATTTTTCCGCACTATCCAAAAATGCTTGCAGACAAACATAACAAACATTGAACACAGTTTCTATACTTTATTCTCTGTCACCAAAAAGATTTACATCTTAATATGGCCACCCTTTGCCTTTATCATAGCCTGGAGACAACCTGGCATCAAGTTTGACCATGTGAGATACTCCTGAGACCTTCCTCTCCAGGAAAGACCAGATCGCAAAGTCCACTAGATTGATGTCTGGTTTTGACTGACGCCACGGAGGCCAGGAAAGTGCTTCTTGCACCAGGCCTGTGTGACATTGGATGTGTGAGCTGGTGCACTATCTTGTGTGAAGACATACTGGTTTCCAAACACATGGGTACACCAAGGCAACACTTTTTCTTCAAGCGTTTGAAGGTACACCTGGATGTTCACTGTCACACCCTCCTGAATGAAGACCAAAGGAGACTTTGAGCCATCAGATGCAACAGCAGCCCACACCAAGACTCCAGTTGGCTTCTGGCAAATCAGGACTTTGTCTGCGACACTCTGGATCTCCTGCAGCATCAATTCCCCCCTGTCAAGCTGTTTTTTCTTAGAAGCCACTGAAATCAGTTGTCTGTGCTTTCAGTCCCAGATCCTGTTTGACGATTCTTCTTAGTAAAGTTCTTGAGATGTTCACTTCCTTTGCTGTTGCCCTCATTCTCCTGCGAGGATTCCTTTGGATTCTCTTCCTCACCATCTCAACAACCCTTTTGGTCTGGTCTGAACGTTTTCTTCCAGGGATTGGCTTGCTGGTGGTATTGCCAGTCTCCTTGTATCGTTTCATTCGACATTCTTACGACAAACATTCATCTTTTTCATGATTTGCATTGTTGTCAGTCCAGCCTCCTTCAAGGACACAATCTGGTCGCGCTTACCCTTTGGTGCCAAACTCAACAATCATTTGGAGTAAACAAATGAACTCAGGTACATCAAAAGCTATGCCTTTTAAGAGGAACTATCCAAAATTTTAAGTTTATGTGACAAAAGCTAAGCAAACAAATTAGAGATAGACCTTTGGTAAATCTTTCTGGCCCACCTTGTATGAAATTGGAGTTGTATTGAGATCAACAATGTCAGTTAATTAAAGAAATGATTTAAGCCCACAGAGTCTGAAGATGAAATTGTTCCCTGGAGAGTGAGACAGTTTAAGACATGCTAGAAATTGTAAACAAAGCTTCCTGACCTCCGTACTGTCCGGCTTGTGGGGCTGACAATGAAATGAAGGTGTGCACGTTGTGATGTGGAGTCATGGAGAGAACTGCCCGACAAATTAGACCACCTTATAGGAAAAGAAAAAACAGACAAAAGAGGGGTTAGAGTGTAATACTCATCAATTAATACATGCCTCTGTTTCCTTCCCTCTCTATGGTGCGGTTTCTCTCTAAAGTCTTTATTTGTGTTTTTAATAGTCAACATGCATCGTTCAGTGTGTCTCCCTACATTCACTGTGACTGTGAAACTGACCTTCATGAAGCAGATACTCTGTCTGCCTTCCCTCTTTGTGATCTCTTGATGTCCTTGTTCTCAACATGTTTCAATTATTCCCCTTAAAATTTGGTCTAACATTATCTGACAGGGAGAAGTTATCTCTGTCTCCGATAGACTGACTGACGCTTCCCTTCTTGTCACCACATTTTTATCTAAGTCTGACAGAGGCTGTAAACTTTGTCACATCAAACTGAAACTGAAGGACTTAATAGTCCCATAATAATGCATCCAGTTCTTGAGGTGTCAGTGAATGTGGGGTTTCTTTCCTGCACCCTATGATTGTAGATTAAGAAATAGCCCCAATCTCACATCAAGCTATGCACACAAGTAGGCGCCCAGCTCTGGAAAACAAGCAGGTAGATGTGATAGGAGGGTGAGAAACAATTAAAGAGACTCCACTTTCAAACTCCTGTACGTGTTTTAAAAAGCCTGTTTGGAAAATTAAAAATCACAGTTTTAAAGTGTGAGGTAGGCGTGTGAGAAAGGACCTTGTGAGTAGCACAGAAGATGAACCCCATCAGGAGCTTCGTTCATGATGGACTCGATGGCTTTCTTAAAAGCGTGGACCTGCCTCCACAGCGGCTTCAGACTGGCCAGGTTGTCGTACAAACTGATCAACTTCACCTCAGTGCCGGGATGTACCTCGCAAAACAAAGAGAAAGTGAGTAAAGCAGGAACCACACACAGCAATCACTGATTGAATCATGATCACCCTGATGACTTCACTTAACACTATCAGACAACTCAGTCAGGCATGAGATGATTTACAAAAGTTATGTGAAAGTACAACTGACACTGAGGAATAAAAAGTGATCGAGGAACTGAAAATGTCACCTTGAAACTAATTATTTTCACTTCTCTTCTCCTCTCGCTGCCTTCAGGAGACTTTTTAATATCTAACCTATTATCAGTGTTGTTATTTACAAATGCTACTTGGTGTTTGAATGAGATATTTGACGACCACGCACAATGAGCGTGACAGGAAGTGAGTACAAAATACATCAAATAAGAGTGCAAAAAACAGATTTATGTAGAGTTGAATCAATTGGTATTACTAAAATATATTTCAAGCATAAATGGAAAAAAAGTTGAAATATAACTTTAAAGGAAGACACACTTATTTTATTCTAGTGTTTTCATCATCTTGATCATTTTATTTAACTTGCCAATCCAAATTATCAAAATAATAGTTCATTCAACTTTTAAATCCAATTATACAAATAACAATTAGACCCTTTTAAGTATGCTAAAACATGCCATACATAAGTCTTCTACCTCTTGTGATGAAATGATTGTGACATGTGGTTTAGTCTTCATAGATTAAGTGTATATCTTCTTGATACTGTATCTCCATTAAACATATCAGAGAGAATTAAACCATAATTCACTTTTGCAAATAGAATTATTTCATGAGAAGAGGCAGAAAATATTTGATTCCAATTTTATGGGCATTAGTGTGATCACTATGGAAACTAGTAATTTCATGTTGCCTGTATTATTCCAGTCAGTCTGTTACTTTATATAACATTATGTATAACATTCTTCTTTTTTTTTCTCAAGAAATACTTTTAAAAGTTGAATTTTCACTCGACACATCACCAGTTTTGTTGACTCCCAACTCTTCTCTACAGATTACAATCATCTTTGTAAATACTTTGACAGACAGAAAATTCAATTTGACAACGTACACATCAGCTCTTTTGAGATGTCCTACCTTTGTAATGTATTGAGACAGTGTTTTGAGCTCCTTCGGTCCATCAAATAGCCCATGCACGATGATGACAGGCTTGTACCCGTCGATGTGAACCCTTGTGAGCAGCAGCAGCAGCAGCAGAGACAGCGGTGATCCCGCTCGGATAGTCACCGGACTCCTCATCTCTCTTCCCGGTCGCTTGCAGCAGGTGAGACCTCCAGAGGAGCTGGATGGAGAATCGATAGACGAAGGAGACTGAGATATGAGAACAGGACTGATGAATGGTTATTGATTTCCTTCCACTCGTGGTTTAACTTCGGCTGACTTTGAAAGTGCGCGCGCGCTTCCTGATTAGCCCCAATGAAGAAGAGTCAATCACATCCCTTTTATAAAATCCACTCAGTTCAGGTACCATCCCTCCAGAAGCTCATCCATCTGTTACAAAACCCATCTTAAAAGTCGAAGTTAAAAAATGTTCTGATTCATGTGAAATCCAAAATGAGCAGAAAACAGTGTAAAAGTCTGCTTTGCTGGTCAAGTAATTTAGTTACAATAATGTAGTCACTTTGATGTGCATAACACAACCTGAATATATTTTTTTGACAATTTTTATAGGCGATTTATTTTCTTGTGCCCCTTTTTAAAGGAGGTGAAACTGGCAAATTCACAATTATAATATTATTTAAAAAATAAATAATGAAGCACGTATAATTGTTACGTCCTACAGTGGTTTTTGTGTTCACCGCACGGGGGCGGTAAGTTCTGCAGTCTCCAGTGAAGCTGTGCTCTTCTTCGGCTGTTTCGTCATGACGTGTTCCGCTTTCGACTTCAGCGTGCGTCAAGCTAACTGGAAGTTAGCAAAACATGCCCTCAGCATTTAATAAAAAGTAGTTATTACCGGAAAGAAACCACTCGAAATGTTTGATATTTCAGTGGATAAATGATTGCTTCATTAGATATCACTTTCTGGTGGTTTTTCGTGATAAATCAAGCTTATTATTACATGGTGTTAGCCGAGTGAGCTAACGTACAACCACAACAACATCGTTGTTTGAGCGTTTTAAAGAGCGGTAAGTTTATATATATATAATTTTTATTGAAAGAAAAAGGATCTTTCCTTAAAAAACATACCAATATTTAAAAAGAATAGCTGAAAACAATTTAGAAATTTTAAATAGGTTTTTAAATATGTCGGTTTTATGAAGTTAATATTCTGTTTTAATATCAGCTGTACACTTCAGATTTGCCTGCCAGCAATATCAGGCATCACGTATGTTTTTCCTATCATTGTCTTTGGTCTATAGCTGTCAGATCTGGACAACTGTTGTTAGACAGCACTGATTGTTATTATTATAAGCATTCATTAAATGTCAAACAGTAGGAATGGGATCTCAGTACATGGCAAGTTATTTCTGACAAACTGTTCACCTTTTGACCCTTGCTTCTTTTTATTTGGGCTGAGGTGAAAATGCAAAAAAAGTTGAAGTTGCAATAAAAACACCTCTGTTTTTTTGGTGGTGCCCATCAGTTTATGTAACTACAGGACTCACAGCACCACATGGATGTTCATGTTTTTGTGTTTTCCTCAGCAGGCACCATGGCGAATCTGGAGCAGTGGGTGAGTGACCGTCTCCATGACATCCTCGGGTTGAGTGACAGATATGTTTCTCAGTTCATGATCGGCACTGCGCGTAAAGCATCGAGTCATCAGGACTTTGTGAGTCGTCTTGAGCAGACGGGAACAATTGACATCGACCAAAGTGTGATTTCCTTTGCTCAAGAGCTCTATGACAAGGTAAATTTAAATATTACTCCAGATTTAAATCAGACAATCAAAGTGCATACTTTTCATCTAACAACTTTTTGCTACTGTATGTTTTAGATTCCTCGCAAGGAGGTAGTTGAAAAAGCATCCCGGGCAATGGAGCGGGAAGCTATAGAAATGGACAGAAAGAATCGAACGTACACGTTACTGGAGGACAGTGACAGTGATGGAGAAGCTGTGAAAGAGAAGCAGAAAGGCAAAAAGAAAAGCAAAGACAAAGACAGAGGAAACAAGAGAAAACACATCAGACAGAAAAAAGAGAGTGAGTCTTCAAGTGAGGATGAGGCACCGAAAAGGTAATCATGGATTGTTATGTTCTAATACTGTAGTGTGGATGATTGTTCCTTCTTCAACTGCATGGATCTACATTTGTTGCCTGTAGTTTGATGTATTTTATTTCTAATATTGGGGAATTTCTGGCCACAGAGAGAACAGGAATATCAAGAAGGACGATGAAGAAGAGGAGGAGTGGGAGAAGGAAGAGAGGGAGCGGCAGCAGGACATCGAAGAGAGGGATGCGTTTGCTGAAAGAGTGAAGCTTAAAGACAAAGAGAGGACACGCAACATCGCAGAGAGGACTGACAAAAAGGTGTGATTTTAAAGTCTTCATGTTCATTTCCTTTAAAACAGTTTGTTGTGCCAATCAACACCTTTAATTCCCATTTGTCTTCTTTCAGGCTTATGAAGAAGCTCAAAAGAGGCTGAAGATGGCTGAAGAAGGTCAAAATAACATGGTAAATTGTAACCTGGTGTTTTCAGGTGCAAAGAAAGCTGTGACAGAGTAAAAACGGTTCTTCCTTCTCTCCCCAGTTGCCGGAGCTGAGAAAGCGCTCTCGTTGGGAATACCTGAAGAAGAGAGAGGCAGAGAAGCTGGAGGACCTGGACGCTGAGATCAGAGATGACGAGTATCTGTTCTCTACAGACGAGCTGACTGAGCGGGAGAAAAAAGAGTTAGAATACAAACGCACCCTCCGTGACTTGGCCAAAGATTACAAAAAGGCTGGAGCAAAAGAGCAGGAGGAGAGGAAGAACAGATACTACATGCCAGAGGAGAAGAGGAGCAAGGTATGAAGCATGGATGTCACATGTGGCAAGTATTCACAAAGTGTGCGTTGATTTAACTGTTCAACTCTGTCTTCGTCTGCTGACCAGGAGGTGCCACAGAGAGACCTGGAGCTAGAGGAGACTCCCATGGAGCTGGGAGGAGAGCAGGGCCGCTGGGAGGAGGAGAGGCTGAAGACGGCTTCCCTCAGGTTTGGGGCTAAGAAGGAGCGAGAGCAGGGGATGAAGCAGGAGCAGGATAAGTACCAGCTGGTCCTGGAGGAGGACGAAATGATCGACTTTGTCAGCACTGCCATGACCATGAAGGGGACTCGGTCAGAAAAGGTTTGGTTTGTTAAATACTTCCTGCATCTTTATTTTTAGCTTATTTCTGTTTTACTTTACCTATAATAATAAACACTGTCAAAGTTTTCAATCAGCAATGTGCCTCTGTGTGCACGGTAGAAATATGATCCTGAGTCTACTTGACTTTGATATAAACTCTGAAGGAAGTAAATCATCTGACATTGAGACCTTTTATGCTTAAAACCATTACGGAAATGTAAATATCTTAATATTCTTTAAACTGGCTGACATCTCTTTTCTTTTCTGTGGCATCCAGGATCAGGAGGCTCCAGCTCTGTCACAGGCAGAGCTGAACAAACAGTCCATGCAGGAGGTTCGACGCAGCCTGCCAATCTACCCATACAGAGAGGACCTGCTGGCTGCCATCCATGAGCACCAGATCCTGGTCATTGAGGGGGAGACTGGGTCTGGGAAGACCACTCAGATCCCTCAGTACCTTCTTGAAGATGTAAGTGCAGAATGTCAATAAAAGCTTCATCAACTCTTGATTTTCTTTAAATCATGACATCTTAAGGGATCTTAAGGGTGCAATTTAGAGAAAAAAACAACCAGTTAGAAGAGACACTCTCACACCTGCTGTTTGCTGTTAATTACACTTAAAATTTGTGCAAACAAAAGCACCATATTCCAAAGAATAAAAAAAACACTGGAAAAAATAATTTCCTGTTTATCCTTCAGGGGTACACTAAAGGAGGCATGAAGATCGGATGCACCCAGCCTCGAAGAGTGGCAGCCATGTCGGTGGCAGCCAGAGTGGCTCAGGAAATGAGCGTCAAGCTTGGAAACGAGGTGTGTGCGTCTTTATATCCCTTTTTGAATTTGTTTTATAAGTAATACAGTTTGATTTAAAATGTGAAGTTAGATATTTGAATTCTTTATCAAACTTCTACTCTTGTTTTCAATCTTTGACATTTTTCCTGATTTTATTAAAAAAGTAATAAAAGCATTGTTGACTGTCTCTTGAGGCAAGAAAAGGTTTAATAAAAAATACATTTCATAGCTAGTTTTTTAATTTCACTGCATCATGGTTTCATCCAGGTGGGGTACAGCATTCGTTTTGAGGACTGCACATCAGAGAGAACAGTGCTCAAGTACATGACGGACGGCATGCTGCTGAGAGAGTTTCTCACTGAGCCTGATCTGGCCAGCTACAGGTAATACAAAGATGTGCCCCACTGTAACTTTAGTCTGCTCAGAAACAGCCATTTCACCGTGAATCCCCTGCTCTTACATCACTCCATGTTTTCATTTCAGCATCAGGTTTTGCAGACTTTTCTTGTAAACTCACAAGCTTCATCACATTTTGCAAATTTAAACCTCAGTCTTTTTTTCATTAGCTCCTGTATTTGTTGAACCAACACAAATTTCTACAATCTGACTACCTGACATCTCATCTCTCTTTCACTTCCCCCAGTGTGATCATCATAGATGAGGCCCACGAGCGCACACTCCACACAGACATCCTCTTCGGTCTGATTAAAGACATCGCCAGGTTCAGACAGGACCTGAAGGTGCTGGTAGCCAGCGCCACACTGGACACCGAGCGCTTCTCCTGCTTCTTTGATGATGCACCAGTCTTCAGGATCCCTGGCAGGAGGTTCCCTGTAGATATCTTCTACACTAAAGTAAGAACACAAGTACAACTTACAGATTTTACGAGAAAAACACCAATAAATACACACTAAAAGAAATGTAGAGATTTTTAACTTCTACAGAAATTTCCCCATCTTCGTCTGTTTCTTCATCAGTGAATTATATTTCTGAATTATAAAAAGAAAGGAAAGTTTGGTGGAGAACTGAAGAGAAAAATGCACACATTTTTATTTGACAGACTCCACAGCTTCACTAAGACACCTCTATCCGATCAAAGAGAGAAACACGAGTTTACAATCAAAGCAACCGCGTTAAGAGTTTTCATTTCAGTACCGCTCTTTTTTTATTTTTACTGGGTTTGGTAAAGTGGTATACTCTGGACGTCTGTGATGATTTGTTTATTTGCCAATTTGGGTGAACTGTGCAGCCTTTGGGCCAACTCTCCAAGTCACTTACAGTTGCAAGTGGTACTCGAGTTACGGACGAGATTTGATCCTACGACGTGTTGTAACCTGATATTCCGCTAAGTCGGATTTTTACCCTTAATACCCCCTAAATAACTATCCAAATGCATGTATTATACTTCATATTAATGGGAAAACAAATCCTGCTTTCCTGAGAAAATTTCAGAGTACACAGACAATCTACATTGTGACGCCACCTGAGACAAAGTGGACAATGCTGATGACCACGTAGCAAAGTGTAGCTGTGTATTCATATTAGAGCCTGACCGATTAATTGGGCTGATTATGCCTGTCACCGATTAATCAACATTGGCCAAATTGTAGCCGATTAAAAAATTTTTGCTCTGCAGAGATTCTGTCGCTCCTGCTCCTGTGTGTCCATGTATTGGGCTGCACACTGTTCGAGTGCCCGCCCCCTCAGTCCACCATTATCTAATGTAAGACTATGGAACGGCGTTTTAATGACGTGTTAGTTGCTTTTTTAAGAGATAAACGGTACTGTTATTTCACACGTCCACCATTATCTAATGTAAGACTCTCATACGGCGTTTTAATGTCGTGTTAGTTGCTTATTGTGTGTTTACAGTTGGACTTTTTTTCTACTTACTGTGTTTAAAGTTTGACTTCTTTATTTATCATTGTGTTTACAGCTTGTTCTTATTTATCATTGGTTTATTCTACAGTTCTTATGTTGCTAATTTAATAGTGTTCTGTCTCTGTCTTGAACCATATGGGTATTATAATAATTTGTGTTCATATAAAGTATATAGCCTGTGTATATCAATGAATTTATTGTACATATCAGCTGATATATCGGATATCTGCTTTTTTTTTGCCCCCAGTGTCAGTATTGGCATCGGCCCCAAAAATCCCATATCGGTTGGGCTCTAATTCACATGCATCAAAAACTAGTACGTGTCGTAGGGGCTTACAAACAGAGCGGTGTAACTTCGAAACCTTCTCTATTTTCTTACGTGCATATATTTATTGGCGTTGTAAAGTTGAAACGACGTAATTTGAGAACCACATAAGTCGAGGACCTCCAGTACTCCTATTTCCAAAACTCAGCGTTTATTGGTTGAAGCAGATGTATGGTGTATAATGTAAGGAAAACTTTCGAACTAAACGTCCAATGGTTTTTGGGTTCCCTAATTCTTCTTTTAATGTATCTGTCTGGTTTTTGTTAAGGCTCCTGAGGCGGACTACCTGGAGGCCTGCGTGGTGTCAGTGCTACAGATCCACGTCACTCAGGCTCCTGGAGACGTTCTGGTGTTCCTCACTGGACAGGTAGAGTTCAGATCAAGTAGTGAATTGGTTAAGAGGTTAAATGTTTTGGATGCAGTTTGAAATAGAAGCCCAGGGGACTCTTCGTCTGGTTTTGGGTGCAAGACTGTGTGAGTTATAAGAATAGTAGATCTTGAGACAAAACTGTGTAAATTAAGATAAGTTTTGTATAATTAAATTTATTGATAAAACCTCTTATAACTTTTTTCCTGGTGCTTTAAAGGTCCATTTTTTAACAGTCTCAAGTTTTTTACCTTTTGCTTTCTTCCTTTGTGTTTCAGGAGGAGATCGAAGCTTGCTGTGAGATGCTCCAGGAGAGATGCAGGCGGCTCGGCTCTAAGATAGCAGAGCTGCTGGTGCTTCCCATCTACGCCAACCTGCCATCAGACATGCAGGCCAAGATCTTCAACCCGACTCCTCCTGGAGCCCGGAAGGTGAGACGGTATCTTATATCTGCCAGAATACACAGAAAACTTGTTTTTAGATATTTGAATCTGTGGATGTGCGTTGTTTTGTTACTCCCACAGCTGTGTAAAAGGCAGCAGCCTTCTCTAATTTACCCAGTGTGCTTTTAAGAGTGCTATTTACCACCAACAGAGGCAGCTGTGGCAAAATAAAGGTGGTTAGACAGGGTTTCGTTGTTTTTTTTAACACTGTTTGGTCTGGTTTGTTTTTGAAGTATTTATCAGCTCTTAGTTCCTGTTACATAACAGAGGGATTAAGCTTCAGTCTCTTTTGTTTGAGTAGTGCTTCTCTCTTCATCTGTATCTCTGTGTTCTATCTCCTCAGGTGGTTGTTGCTACAAACATTGCAGAAACCTCGCTGACCATAGACGGCATCATCTACGTCATCGACCCGGGCTTCTGCAAACAGAAGAGTTACAATGCTCGCACCGGCATGGAGTCACTCATCGTCACGCCCTGCTCACGGGTGACTGCTCTCCCTTGTTTAACATCAGTGTTGAAGTAAAGGGATGTTAAATTTTACCCAGGGGTGTAGTGAACGCTCATGTTTTCAAACGGCAGCGTTATGTCTCATAAGTAAAACCTTTTCTCTGAGGATAAACCTTACAGATGTGTACAGTGAGGCAGCTGTTCTTCTTTATATCTACTCGTATGTTTGTGTCTCCCTCTCAGGCTTCAGCCAACCAGAGGGCTGGCCGTGCAGGCAGAGTGGCTGCTGGGAAATGCTTCAGGCTGTACACAGCCTGGGCCTTCAAGCATGAGATGGAGGAAACGACTGTGCCTGAGATCCAAAGGACCAACCTGGGAAATGTAGTCCTGCTGCTAAAGAGTCTAGGTGAGGAAAGAAGGAATTGAAGTGGGGTAAAGTGAGCATTGAAGTGTAAACTGTTTTTGCAGTAAACTAAGATGTTGTCTCTATAGGAATTAATGACCTCATCCACTTTGACTTCATGGACCCGCCTCCACATGAGACTCTGGTCTTAGCGTTGGAGCAGCTCTACGCTTTAGGAGCACTCAATCACCTCGGAGAACTCACAAAGGTACAAATATAAGACCTGTACACCAAAAGTGACTCAGATATAAATGTTCAAAGTCACTCAGTGATATTTTGATGGTTATGCCTGTTACTCTACTCTACTTTCTCAGTGTTATTTAAGGCCATGTCCACACGTAACTGGATAATTGGGAAGCCGTATATATGGATTATTAGTCTACGTCATCATAAAGAGCTCCATTCATTCAGATGAATTAGTGTTTTTAAACACTAAATTCAACCTGTTATCAGCATAAAAATGTACGGTTGTTCTGTGGTCAGTTTTTAAAAACTATACTATACAACAGAGGCAACTTCTGTCAAGTTTTGACCGTCACAGAGCAACTGGTGTTTTGGAGTTAATAGTGACCATGCTAACTGGTGACTCTCAGCCAACAGCATCCATGGACAGTATCAGTGATTTATGGCCGCGAGTCACCAGTTAACAGGGTCACACTTTACACTGAAACACCAGCAACGTCTGCGGGTAAATAATTAACTCTGGACGTAGTTGTCTGGTTCTTTTATTATGAACCTGGTATCAGATTCAGCAGTTTGTGTGCATTTTTTGGTTTGGGAGGGTTTCTGATTTATTGACACATGTTTACGTCCTGGTCTGTTACAGTCTGGTGTGTCCACGGATAATGCAGTCATGAGCATCGAGTCACAGTTGTGTGTGTTTAACTTGCTCTCTGGGTACACGCCGGATTTCTCAGCTAAAAATATCTGTCCACTTCCTGATCTCTTCTGTCCACTCACTGCTATTTCACAAACCTAGGAGCCATTAACCATCCTTAGACGTGCTGTTATTAAGTTTAAAATTGTGGTTAGCTCCTCCACGTCAGTTGACAAACCATTATACTCCGCATTGCTTCTGCACCGAAGTTGCGCGCGCATCCAGCGTTGTTATTAAACAAATATCCCTCTATATATTTCAATATGTTAACGCCTGTCATCCACATGAAACTGCAGCTTTAGGTCATTAAAAACAATGGTTTTTTTTGAAAACTCTGATTTCATGGTTTCGTGTAGATGCAGGTAAATTGTGTTTTCAATTCTCAAACCCTACAGCTGAATTACGGGGGCTCTTTCTGATTGACTGGCACAGGTTTCACGTCTAGAAAACACTGCCAAATATGGGTTTGGAATGCTTCGAGCCACACTTATCAGCTGATTTTCCTCCTGTGTGTGGATGAAAGCCCAGATTTTTCAAAACAAATGGGGGGTATTAGTTTCTGAAAATGCCTGGCTACATGTGTACAAGGCCTCAATCACCTTTCTCCTTTCACCTTCTCCATTCTGATGCTCAGTTTGAGCTTCAGCAGCTCGTCTTCAACATGTCTACATTCCTGAGTGCATTAAGCTGCTGCCTTGTGATTGGCTGATTAGATAAATGCGTTAATTAGCAGTTAAAAAGGTGTTGCTGATGCAGTGGCTGTTGTTTTATAATGCATCTGTTAATATAATATCAAAGGAAAGAGTTGTACAAACTTCTTTGGCTGTTTTTAAGTTGATTCAAAGGTTAAATCAAGTTGGAATGTATTGGTTAATTGAGTGATTACCAATCAAAGGGTAAAAGTTTGATACAGGCCACTCTGGGTACGTCATTCAGTAAATGAGGTCAGTAGCTCAGGATAAACTTTCCTTACGTAAAATTACATAGTAGAAATACATAACCTTCTTGTCAGACGTGTATTATCTATGTCCATCTGCACTGTGATTGTGTGCATTGTTAAAAAACACTGTACATACTTGATGCTTGTCATGCTGTGTCATAACCTCCGGATTCACTTCCTTGATCCAGAGTGCTGACAAATGGAGCAATGACTCTGTGTTTTTACAGCTCAGGCTTTGTTTCCTGTGCTAATATTGTTAATCAGTGGTCATCACGTGTGTGTGAGGATGTTTTTAAGGGCGCTTGGCTGTAGCACGGGTTATTAAGTTAGGTAGACAACATCGAGTTCTGTAAGGAGTCTAAATGAATCGACCCAAAATATGTTTTTTCACAGTTTTAACATTAACACCTAAAATCAGTAACATTCGCATTTTTTACAGCTTAATAGTTTATTTTCACTTTACTAAAGGCTTACTACTATTCCTCTGATTTTTGGACTTAGACTTGTGCAACATTAGCGGGAGTAAATTATGCTCATATGCGTAACCAAACTGTACACTCTGTGCTGATCCATGAACATACTGGAGCCAAAGCTATGCAGGTACAAACACTGCTGATTTTTATACAGGTTCCAGGGCACACAGCTTTAGAGTTGGGAACATAAACAGTTTAAAACAAATAAACTGGCTTCAATGAATGAGCCCAGTCCTGCATTAATCTGTTTTTCTTTTTCTGTGTCATGGTGCAGCTGGGTCGCAGGATGGCTGAGCTCCCCGTGGACCCCATGCTGAGCAAGATGATCCTGGCTTCTGAGCAGTAAGTCTAAAGTCTCATGTGAGAAACAGTCTCCATCAAGCAATTAAATGAAGGATTGACTTGGTAGAGCTTTATTTTCAGGTTATGGAAGTTCATATTGGACACAAAAGCAGAAGCAAAAAAATATTTAAAGTACAGAGCTATAAAGTTGAACATTTAATTTAAAAAAAAACTTAATTTTACCAGAAATAATGCCAAAAGATAAAAACTCTTACGAGGGAGTCCTGGCCAAAACAACAGCACAGTCAATGAAAAATAAGACTGAAGTCAGACAATCAATCACCAAATCACTTCCAACAGCAGTGAAGTGAGCCTTAACTCTTTTTTTTAATCATTAAAACTTATAAGTTGATCCAGCTTAAAGTGATCCTGCAGGTTCATCCATATGAAGTCAGTCAATTTGCCAAAACACAAATGCTAACGCAACAATGGAAGTTAAGTGGACAGTTATTCTAACAGACGCAGAAAAGTTTTGAAAGTAAGGAAATAGCAGTTTTCTTTTTTACCTTCAGCTATGATAAATTTAGCTTTGATGCTAATGTTATTGAATCATAAAGCTAAATATAAGATAACATATTTTCAAATAAAAAAATATAACTAATATGAAGGATATTACCAGGTGAGACCCCTAAGAAGCTTTATTTATCATAGATGAAGTTAAAAAAGATAATCGTTCATTTACTTTGCAACTTTTATGTGTCTTTTGGGATGACTAACCTCTTTTAACTTCTGTTGTGTTGTTGCTTTTTGCATTTGTGTTTTTGCTCATTTCTGCTGTTATCCCCCAAAAAACTTTGCTTTTTTGTTCAAAATATTTTTGTGATATGACGACAAGAAAATGATATTTTTTTTCTTTTCTGAAGAACCAACCCATGTTAAAAACAACAGTGTGATATTGTTTTCCATAATGCTTTTTGGATCTAGCCGGCACCTTTGAAAGATGTTTGTTGGATTTGTTTGATTTGTAATCTGGAAGAAACAGACATGCATATTTTTCCTGACTGCTCTTTGTATCGTTAAGTTTTTAATCTCTTGTGAAATGATCCAAAGGATGAAAGTTATTTGGGGATCAGTGAGTTGCTCATTTTTTAAATTTGTTTGAAAAGCCAGGGTGATGGAAATACAGAAAGATGGATAGTTAATAAACTCTGTTACTTTATTTATCTCTATCTGTTTTTGTCTCTGTCTTCAGGTACAAGTGTTCAGAGGAGGTTCTGACGATAGCTGCCATGCTGTCTGTAAACAACTCCATCTTCTACCGGCCCAAAGACAAGGTGGTGCATGCCGACAACGCCAGAATGAACTTTGTGGTTCCAGGTGGAGACCACATGGTGCTGCTCAACGTCTACACTCAGGTGCAAACACACAGCTGCTGTACTGTAATAAGAGGAGAGGATTTTTAAGACGCCAAATATCTAAAGATAAGATAAGATTAAAGATGTTTGTCTGCAGTGCTCCCTTGTACTACAACCTGCGATGGGATCATACCCACATGATAAAGAACTTATCAGTCCTGATTGGGAATGCACCGATCCAACTTTTCTGGTCCCGATACAGATACTGATACCCGGGCTTTGGGTATCAACCAATACAGATACTAATCCGATACAAGTGTTAGATAATAAGCTGCATGCCCTACCTCGGGATAAGACTGGTAATGTTTTGATCAACAGACCTGGAATGGGTACACGGGATATTTATTTAAACTAGAAGTGTTTAAATGTTTAATAGCAGTTTGGTGAAAACAAAGCTTTAGAACTTAAAGAAATGACAATTCAATTGTAAATTTTGTGCCCTGTAGACTAAATCATAGTTTAGCCTTAGTGTCAAGTTTGGACCGATCCTTTCCCACCGATACCTGATCCAGCTTTAAGGGTCTGTATTGGGGCCGATACCCAATGCCAGGATCGGATCGGTGAACCTCTAGCCCTGATATGTTAATTTACAGTAACCCTGTTGTTGTTGTTGACTGCTGTCATGCTGTCCTTCTCTCTCAGTGGGTGGAGAGCGGTTACTCCACTCAGTGGTGCTACGAGAACTTCATCCAGTTCCGCTCCATGAGACGAGCCCGGGACGTTCGGGACCAGCTGGAGGGTCTGATGGATCGTATCGAGGTGGAGGTGGTCAGCTCCAAGGATGACAGCTTACCAATACGCAAGGTCGGTGATACTAAGGGTGGCTAGATGTAGCAACAATGCACAGATGCAACAATCATTCAAAGTTCTATCAGGAGTTAAGAAGTGATCTTTAAATAATCTCACTTTTAGATATTTGCCTGTTTTTAATACGGGATTTTAATAGAGATATGCATGTAGACCATGCACAGGAGTTTTGTCTATTTAACTGCATCAAACTATTTTAGCAGGTGTCAATAAAATAACCTAAAACTCCTTGAAAATGATTAGCTCCTGTGTCAGGCTGAGGTTATGGGCCTTTAGGATGAAATAAACCTGACATTTCTGCCTCTCTGACCCATGATGCTTCATTTTTTTTTAAACTTTGACCTATGAGCCACATATAGGGACACTGCCGACACCATCTTTTGGTGAAATCACAACATTACACCCATTTTAGTGAAAAAATCTGACATATTTAAGTATAATAACACTACTAACAAGCAACTGATAGAGAATTCATAACACAAATAATCAAACTTCTTATTAGGTAAATGAAAAATTGCACACCAGGTCTCAACCGTAGACTTCACACAAGTCAAAATAATCACAGTTACAGTTCCTCGGGACACGTGAAGCTAGTTTTCATGTGGTGACTTTTATTATAGCAGGCTGTTAAAAAAGGGTAAAGTTCTGAAAAAATCTACCAATATGGGTTTGAACAGAGGCGGTGAGTATTGCCCTGTTCTATCAGGGTCGGTGTTTGCGTTGTGAACGCACCCCTTAGCTACTTTAGATAAGAAAGAGTGTTTGTGAAACTAGCCAGGTTACACCTTTTTTTCATCACTGGCTGCAGCTTAGCAGACAGAAATATTTAGGTTTTTAAACAAAGCGATCGTGATAATTATCTGTGTTGTTTTTACTTTATGTGAGGTCTGTAGTTTGATCCTCTGTGTGGCTCCTACACCATTGTGTGTGTATGTTGTGTTGTGTTAAAGCCAGGGGGCACTGACGTCCCTGTGCTGGATTTAAAACAGAGAGAGCTTGTCATCTGAAATGTGTCTTCAGTTTGAGACATGCTGACTAATGAAGGCTTGTTTTTATAACTGCATGTTGGCTCTATGACAGATGTGATCTATCAGCTGAATTTCAGCGTCTTCTGTCCTTTAAAGCATCACATTTTGTGAACACTCGTCTTAGCGCCTAACCTAGTTTACAGCAGGTGTGAACAGGAGGTGTGTATCTATGAAAACAATTTGAAAAAGTAGGGTGAGGTGGGGTTTGGGTGAGTAGCTTGTTGTAATAAGAAATGAACACTAACACATCAGAAACCATGAGAATTATCTGCTGTTTTCTGATGCAGTTTTTCAGTTTCCTTCAGCAAGTATCTGATTATTATCGGAGCCAGTTTGGGTGTTCTTCATTTCCAGCATGTCAAAAAAAATAAAACTAATGCAAACAAAATAAGAAGTAAGAGCAACATATTGTTTGTAAAGACACAATTTACAAACCAGTTGCTGTTTGAAAAGGGTGTAGAATAAAGTCAAAAGCTTTTTTAGTCCCACTCCTTCGCAGGCAGAGGCTTCAGAGTACCGACAAATATACAGACGACGCTGCAGAGCAACAAAGTAAAATGAAACAATGCAACAGATGCTTTTAAAGCAACATTTAATACATGTGTTACTTGAAGGTTTTCTACGTTATATCATTTGTGTCTTTGGAGGAAAATTAAAATTTTCAAAGCTGAAAACTTCTCATCTTTGTGCTTCACCTGTGAGTGTTAGAAGACAAGCATACTCGAAATACAAACCCTGGCCCATGACAATAAAATTGAACTTTTATGGTCTGATTTGTACTGTATCATTAATCTGTAACATTGTACAGGATAAAGACTCGGATTCATCATGATTAGAAAGCAAAGATAATTATCTTTCACTCCCTATCCTCTGACAAATTTAGAGAACTATCTGTTTGAATTACTTGTTTTTATTTAACGCAGCGCTTCTCAAACTTTTCAGGTCACGCGCTCCCTTTTACCTCCCAACTTAGCTGACGCTCCCCCAATGCTCAAAACATAAAAAAAGAAAAAGCGCAGTCATTAAAGCCACATATACGCAATAAAGTTAATGAAATAGGCTATACTGTCAACACAGAACAGAATGTGCAATAATGGGCCTAATAATCTCTCATATTAGAAACGGTGGGGAGAATAACAGCAGGTAACAATATAATAATGACCATAATAAGATTTGAAAGTCAAGTATGGTCACAGAGAGATAAATAACAGTTGTTTCTGTGTAACTAAAATTCAACGATGAAATGATTAAACTGTTAATCCTCATTAAAAATGTTTAAATTATTTATTTAGTTATTCATGTATTTATTTATTGATACAATATGAATGAATAATGGTGCTCAGCTGCCATTACGCTTACGTCACACACCCCCTAGTGGCAGCTCACGCACCACACTTTGGGAATTTAACGCATAAATGATTTTGTTTTTAAATACTCTCTCACAATTTTTTTTTCTGTAATCAGGGATTGGTGCCTTTCACAATTGAAAGAATATGGTACCGATGCCTGCTACCTGGCAATAGATATCAATTCTGAACGGTACCAATTTTTGGTACTCTTTTTTGTTTATGTGGTGAAAATCTCAATTTTTTCAATAAAATTTTTTTTTTTTTTCAATTTTACATATTTATTCCTCAATATATAACCTAATAATGCTGTGTTCATGTCCGGTATGGAAAATCGCCTACTCTTCCACTCTCTCATAGTCACAAGGATGCATTTAGGTACCTAAACATAGAGTCAGAAGCAAACATGGAGAGGCAGCATTCAGCTTCTATGCTCCAAATATCTGGAACAAACTGCCAGAAAATATCAGGTCTACTGAAACTCTGAGCTCCTTTAAATCCAGTTTAAAGACTTACCTTTTTACAGCTGCCTTTTATTAGAGCATTTTAACAATATATTTTAATATCTTTACTTTAAAAAAAAAAAGAAAAAGAAAAAACTCTTATCTTAAAACCTGTTTTAAAATCTATTTTAACTTTTTTTTCTTTCGTTTAATCTTATTTTGTTTAATTGTAACTTGTTAATTTTAATCTGCTTTTGAATTGAATTTTAATTGTTTTCTTTTAATTTGTTCTGTCTGTAAAGCACTTTGAATTGCCTTGCTGAAGTGTGCTATATAAATAAACTTGCCTTGCCATGCCTAAACATGGTACCTTTTGATTTTTCATGAATCTGTACCCGGGACTTTTGACAGAATTTGGTCGGTACCTATAAAAGTACCTAATTCGGTACCCATCCCTATATGTATTGCACTTCTTCCTCTGATGGTTTTCTCCCCCCTCTCAGGCGGTGACGGCAGGATATTTCTACCACACGGCGCGGCTGAGCAAAGGCGGTTACAAGACGGTGAAGCACCAGCAGACGGTGTACGTCCATCCAAACAGCTCTCTGTTCGAGGAGCAGCCTCGCTGGCTCATCTACCACGAGCTCGTCTTCACCACGAAGGAGTTCATGAGACAGGTCTGCTTGTTTGCACAATGACTATATGTACCTTCAGAGCTCTTGAAACCTCTCTCAAATATTTGCAGACTTAGTTTTCTTAGTTTGTTATTCAGAAGGAAATCTGAAGCACATACAGGTTTCACACTCTTCATATGTCTAAGAGGAAAGCTTCTGAAAAAAAGACTTTATGAGAGTTAGAGCTCAATAATAAGGAAGTGTGATAAATATTACCAGTCATCATTTAACTGTTTACCTTATGAGGCTGTAACAGACACTGATTTAATTTCCTTCTTCCCACACAGGTGATCGAGATCGATAGCGGCTGGTTACTGGAAGTGGCCCCCCACTACTACAAGAGCAAAGAGCTGGAGGACAGCAGCAGCAAGAAGATGCCCCGCAAGCAGGGGAAGACGAAAGAGGAGCTGGGGTGAAGAGAAGAACAAAAACCAGGTTCCCCTGCAACACATGGCTGAACAAACCGAACCCACCTCTCTCAGGGCCGAGTGAAAACAGAGAAATGACTGTGACAGGTCGGATACTGCATATAAAACACAGAGGAACCTTGTGGAAGGTGCAGCTGTTTGGTGTAAGGCTACGTGGTGTGAATCCTTGAGTGAGTCGAGGACACTATTAAATCTGGATCCAAATTTCTCTGGAAAGTATTCTGAACATGAACAAATGGATGCAGAGAAGTGGGTCACTAACTCACTCACAGGTTTAATGATTAACTCCCATGCCCACAATGGGGAAGCAATCACACACTTGAAGTTGAGTTTCCTGCATTTTTTCAGCACATTAATGAGCGTGAGACTTCCTGTTTGTTTCTCGCGTGCCGTTGAACGCCCATGGGACTCTTTGTTGACTTTTCTTGAATAAAGGAGCTCCGTCAAAAACCTTTTACAAATTTGTAAAAGAAATGCGCTGTTAAAGTTTGTAAACGGAGCCTCCGCCTGGCTGGTAATGACTAATTCAGAAAAGATGAGTTTCACTCACGTGCCAGACTCATTATCTTCACTTCTTTCATTTTTAGCAGAGCAATAAAGTTTTACAGTCACTTGTTTTGGTCTGTTGGTTTGCTGTTAGATGATGAGTCATTGTCGAGATATGCAGCCTTTTCCAGGATCAGGTTTGTTTTGATTTGATTGCACCAGGAAGTTTAGTAAAATAATTTAGACGCAGTATTTTAATGGCTTCCGACATCCCGCCACCAGGGTTATAAAGATTTTCCAATTTGAGCAGTCTGGACAAATACTTCAAAAAACCACTCTTTCTGTCGTTTAAGGGATATCAGTTTGCTCATTTTGAATTCTATCAGCACACATTTTCTACTGCACACCTCCTTCATAAGACAGGTAGCACCTTCAGGGGCCCTCATCCAGCCGCATGCTTTTGTTACATAAAGAGTGACACTTATCCAAAACACAGGCTCCTTCAGAAATTCAGAACGCCTCTCAGCTTTAGCTCTCACGTTGTCGTTTCAGTCTTAGTGTAATGTCAAATCCTCAGGTGAAAAAGGGAGGCACTGTGACTGTGTGGTGAGGAAAGGTTAAGATACGTAGCTGTTCTTGTTTGGGTGGTAAACTAACAAACCGTGCCAAGAGAGCAGTGGAGGTATGACAGGTATGAGGTGTCGATAAGTGCGGTGTTGACAGTCGACCTTACCCTTGTCTTTTAATGCAGCGACTGGAATTTCCCATCAGTCACTTTTATTTCTCCTGATTCACACATGAAGTGTTGCATTAAAGTAAAACTCTTTCACAGACATTGTGGCTGATATTTCACATGAAAATCAGAGATTTCAGCCGCAGTCACCTCAGATTTAACCATTACTCCAGTGAGAAGTACGCTCTGCTGAACGAGTGCATGAGTGTTATCTAGGTAAATGACCTGATTATCTACATATTTCACACACACAGTGGAGAAAAACGCTGGCTAACCACAGCTGGTCCAACTGGTCTGACCAGAGGAGGGAAAAAGGGGAGGAGGAGAAGGAGGAGGTGAAGGAGGCAGTGCTATGTAACAATTAAAAAAAAGCACAAGATATGAGAGGAGGGATACAGAGGAGGGATACAGAGGAGGAGAAACAGGGACTGCAGACGGACCAGAACTCATGCAGTGAGGTCTGAGTTCTGCTTTTCAGTAATGAAGTTGAGTGATGTGCAAGGTTTTATTGCACTGACGCACAAAAGGATTATTTTACTGGTCAGATCATCGTTGACGACGTGATCCGTCATTCATCTACCTCCACAGGTCAGTGAGTCTACAAATCCTGTTCAATTATTTACTTCTTCTGAGTTTTTCTGCTGCTCTAAGTTTGCAAACTCTTACAGAAGAAAGAGTCAAACTTTTACAAATTAAAATGCATTTTTTCATAATTTCACTAAAAAACAGCCGCTCTTACGTAGGCTGTTTGCTTCTTACAGGTTAAAATGAGTTACTGACTGACTGTAACATGGATGTTCATAGGGGAATGTTTGCTGTGACATTTCAGAAACAATGAGGCCCTGTCACATGCCGCTGTCACCCTGTGCTTCAGTTTTCCTTGGCAGGTTCTAGAAACCTAAATATTTCCGCTAACTCAAACCTTTCCGCAGCAAATCCAGCTCTACATGAATACAGCAAGGCCTCAGCTAGACAATAAGACAGCACGCATAGCTAATGAACGGGAAACTGTCAACAGATGCTATCGTCATACAGCAGAGATGTAAGATAACAGTGGTTGTTTTAACATTGTGAAACAGCCATGGCAGCTGTGTAGGTAAATTTCCTACTGCCTGTTTCCTGCTCTGCTAGTTTTAGAGACTGTCCCCTCAGTTTGTTCAAGTTTCTGGAAAACTTTCAGCCATGCATTTAAATAGTCAACAACAACATGCATCTTTACTGTGAAGTTCATTATCTGAATTTTGTGCTGAATATGAATAGATTTACAGCCACATGTCCAAAAATGAACTCATCCAAAGTTTTATTTTCCTCAGCTCCTGTCAGGAATCCTTGAGATCCATCGTCACACCTCCATCATGAGCGATGACAGGCACAGGCCCGAAAGGAGCCGCAGCCACGGCCAAGCACCCAGACAGGCCCAAAACGTCAAACCCAAACCCAACCAGAGTGAGAGGATCAGCAAAGAGGACTACTGGAGGAAGGAGAAGCCCGTCAGAGTGAGGAGGTCCAGGAGCACTGACTCTGAGAGGGCAGAAAGAGGCAGGAGGAGAGAACGCGACAGGCACCAAGGGGAGAGGAGGCAGAGAGGGAGGAGTGAGGAGGCCCGACAAAGAGACAGAAAAGAGGGGGAGAGTGACAGAAGAAAGGTGAAGCCCCCTCAGGATGACGTGGAGGACACCGAGTGTGCTGTGTGTTTCTGCACGTACGATAACGTCTTCAAGACCCCAAAGCTGCTGGCGTGCGGGCACACCTTCTGCCTGGAGTGCCTGGCTCGCATCAACGTCACCTCGCCCGAGCTTAAGACCCTCTCCTGCCCCGTTTGTCGAGAGGTCACCGAGCTCCCCCACGGCCAGGACCTGCCTCGCCTGGGAAACAACCAGGACATCATCGGCAAACTGCCGCCAGACATGCAGAGGGCGTTATCCATCAGATTCAAGCGCAGTAAGGGGAAACTCCTGCTGAAGAACCCTCCCAGCAGCCCCACCAAGCCTAGCATCCTCAGCCTGCCCAAGAAGAGCCATGACGGTCAGGTGACAGCGGGTGGGGAGCTCAACTTGAATGCGATGGAGCAGGGGATAGTCCCAACCACTGTGGTGGATGTAGGCAGGCCTCCAAACAGGGTCAGAGGTCGCCTGCGCAGGTTGTTCCGCTCAGACCAGTGCTACTACGCCGTAGTGGCGTCCATCATCACCATCACTGTGGCGCTCATGCTGGTGGGGATCCTGGCCTTTGTGATCATACCTAACGTGATCATTCACCGAAGGCCCGGGGCCCACGCAGGGAACCATACAGTAACTCAAGGCGTGTTCAATCCAGGAGACCGACCCTGAATGCAACACGAGCAGAGAAATGGGACATTGAAGCAGACGGGGAGATTATGAACGTGATGTTTTGATTCTCGGTCATCCTTGATGAGTAATGGTGAAGTGAAAACAAAGCACTGAGACGCATTTAAACTGGAATGAAATGAAGGAAAACAAGGACAACAACATTTTTTCAAGCTAAGGTCACACAAACTCAGAGCGGCACATGAAGGAACGAGAGCATGTTTGTGATTACTGTGAAAAGCAAAAACAACACATCTGTAAATAAACTCAGAAATAGGCTGTACATTTGAAGATGCACTAACTCTGTGAAATAAAGACTGGAGTAAATGGGCTGATTTTATGTTAAAGGATTAACTCTTGTACATATACAGAGATGATTTATATGTCTCCTTTTTTCTCAAATAAAGCGCTTTTTGTACACTTGAAGCTCTGTATAAATCTAATCTGGGTTTTTAAAAATATATTCTTTAAAACATGACAATGACCCGCTTCTCTTCTTTCTGCCCTTGTCCTTCCAACCTGTTTACACTACATTGCAAACTTCCTGCACATTTTTCCCAACGTGTGTCCTCTACTGAGTCAGAAACTTTCATGTCTTCTCCAGACACCTGATACCCTCTAGTGGTGTAAACAGACCGGTTACTTGGGGCTTGTGTGCTGGATGTTTCTTAATGCAGTTAAACCTGTTGGACAGCATTAGTGTGTTCATGGCTTCACTGCTTTTTTTTTCCCAGCTGATAAGAGTTCAGCTCTGAGCTCTGACAATGAGACGAGAGATCTGATTGTTCCTCACTGGACGGCACGAGGGACAAGGTGCTGAGATTTATAGTCCAGCATTCTTGTCGTCTTTCAGTTTGTGGGCTCACTCGATTGCTGCTTCTGAAATTAAACTGCAGGACAAATGTTTCAGAGTACATGTAAGGATAAAATATGTCTTGAAAGTGTTTGATATAACTTTTTACTTTGACCTTCACAACATTCAAAGGCGCGTTTCTTCCTTTGAATTTTAAGACATTTACCTGAAAGTTGGAAATAAATCATTGTTCTGCATCTTTTTAACCATTTCTATTTTTACCTGGCTATGTCCTTTATTTTTTTATTACCCTACCTTAGTCGATCACATGTTTTTATTCATCAGAGCACTTTGTAAAACATTTTTAAGGGTGCAATATAAATCAAGTTAATAATAATAATAATAATAATAATTCTTCTTCTTCTTATTATTATTATCATTATTATTGTTATTATAACACCAAGGAGGTTATGTTTTGGGAGAGTTTGTCTGTTTGTCTGTGAACAACATAACTCAAAAAGTAATAAACAGATCTTGGTGAAACTTTCAGGAAATGTTCAAAATGGGATAAGAAAGAAGTGATTAAATTTTGGAGGTGATCCAGATCACCGTCTGGATCCAGGACTTTTTTAAAGGATCCTTTATCATTGTGGGATAGGGCCGTTTTCACCATATGTGTATATAACTCCACCATAAATAGTCAGATTGCTTTGCAAAACAATACAAGACAAGATCGTAATTTCTGACAGATGTAAAAGTATGATCCAGATCCTGACAATATTCTAGATACTAAGATCCAGAATATGAAATATGTACTAGGTCATCATGATTTTCAACACTGTCAGGTAACAAATTATCATACAAACCTGCAACTAACACCAAATTGTAGCAGACAGTCTGCTGAAAGGGAGTATAACATTAAAGTAGGACTAAAGTGTTGGAGACAATCACAGTATGCTTGGTGGAGGTCTGTGCTCTCTGAGTGCTTTTCTAGTTGCTTTGTCTGTCCTCCAATTAAGCTTTTAAAGCCTCTTATATGGTCATAAAAGAAAAGCCTGTTCCATGTGAAAATGTTCTGTCATGGTAACAAAAGGCCAGTATCAAGCCACCATATCAGGGTCTGCTATAGCATTTTTCATGTCCCCAAAGTTTACCCCACAACCACAGAGGCCACAAGTCACAGCTTGAAAAACTCCTCACTGTAGCTTTAAAAAGGGGGGCTTATATGTGACACCTAGACACACTTGGCTGATGATACTTCTTTATTTTAATGGAGGACTTTGACTTTCCCCCCTGTTGCTTAAAGACACACCCTCCTGAGCCCCCTTCCTGGACCATCGAGGCAAATATGGTCAGTTGGACCAGAGCAGTCAGGAGCCCCCCTCCTCTAATCCACTTCTCCCGCAGACAAACTTTATGCGCTATGTGACCGCTTGGGCAGAAGTGGAACATTAAAAAAGCTGAGAGGAGAAGAACTGGGACGCTATTCTGCTGTGGATATATTCGGCCGCTATGGCTTCCACCCCTTCTGCGTCTGCCTTGTCTGCTGTTCTCCGGTGTCGCGGGAATATCTGGGCCAGGAATCCGCCGACCAAGCGGCCTGCAGCCTCGGCGTACAGCCTCGGACTGGCCGGCGGCGTGGTGCGCGACTCTCCTGCTGCAGAGTCAACGTGGGACGCGTTTCTCCGTGGAGAGCGTGTTTTTGTGGGAAGGAGACTGGCCGTGGCATATGAGTGTCCCCGGCTTGGTGGTAAAGTGCGGAGGGGGAAAGATCCAGAGGACATATGCCATCCAAGACTTTCACAATCATCAGGGCGCGCGCGCTCAGCTGTGCCTGGTGTCCAACACGCGCCGGTGCGTCAGCTGACACGCGCACTGTCACTCAGCCTGCCCGGAATAGATAAATACTCTAAGATTATTCAGTCGATAAAGTATGAAACTAATGCTGCACACTTCTGTAAGACAGTCTTTGCTGGAGAAGGCACTGAAGTACCAGCTGGAGTTTTCAAAGTGTCCATTTTATCTCCGTGTGTGATGGAAAACACAGGACAGATACCGTCTTTCATGTCAGCTGGCTGGGCAACACTGAAGAGCACGTGCTTGTCTCTGACTGCTATGGTGTCAGAGTTCATGTCTACAAAACTGGTTTGTTGGTCAAGCAGCAACCATGAGGATGCTCCTCAGCTTCTCCTGAACCAACAGGAGGATCAAATCATCAGAAACAAAGACCCACAAGTGAGTGTCAAAAGACAACTCATCTTTACAATGAGAGCACAACATTTGTGGTAATGTCCAGTCACTTTATGGTTATTCTATGAATTCTCTTTCAGGCAAATGGACAGACCCCCAGCCCCACCGAGAGAGGCTCAGCACAGAGGATCACAGAGGACAGACCTGACTGAGAGTCCAAGGCCTCAGCTATCAAAACACACACTGTGTTCTAGCCTTATTTATTGACTTTTGCAAAAAAACACACATGCAACATTTGGACTTCACCCCGCCCCTGCTGTAAAACAAGAACAACAAGTGGTTGTTTCTCTGCATTTTCTGTTCCAGGAAAGTTTGCAATACTGTCAGAATAAAAACACTCAGACCTTAAATCCTCCAGGCCTCCTGCTGGATCAAATAATTACAGAGCAGTTTCATTTCTGGGCTCAATTTGAGTGTTTGGCACAACACACAGGAGTACTTTGGATTACATCTCAAAACTGAAAAAAGTGAAGAAACAAAATTACATAAAAACTCTTTAAATAAGTCTCAATGATAAGGCTATACTCGAAATGTTTTCCTTTTTGTTGCCTCCTCTGCTCTGAAAATGTAGAACTCTGCACCCTGACATATGCAAAAACCTATAAAAGTCGGTATGTGTTGTATAACTGCTTTAACTGTTTGATAACACCCAGAGTTTCAAGATTTTCCATCAAGTATAAAAGTCATGACCAGAACTGAAATTAGATGAAACTGTTCAAATACAAAAGTTGGGATGTTACAGCTCAAAATGTTCTGTTTTGCATTCAAAAACTTGGATAGATCAGGTTGTAACCTGTTTCCAGTAATATATTTATTGCAAAGTTGAAGTCCCTTTAAAGAATAAGATTTATCATTACATACTGTACATTTGCAGAATATGCAATTTCTACTGGCTGTAACAGGAGCTCATCCTTACAACAACTACAACTATTACACATGCATGCATCAGTTACAATAATCTACTGTTTAAACTTGTCCCACTGGAGCATTTTTGCATTAAAAGTCTGTGAAACTTTTTCTTATGAACTCTGACTTCACTTTAGGTTCTGAAACCATGATTTGAAACTGGGAGTATCCTTTACAGTTCGCTGACAATGACAGCAGAAGCACCTGGTGAACTTCATATTCATACACTCACTCTCACACTGATGCCTTTAGGAGAAAGATTAGTTATTCTTGCACACATAATACAGTTTGGCATGAATACTAAATGAAAGAAAAAAAATCATGCTATTTATTGCTTTATATTCCACAGAGCAGGCAGGGTTGAATACACTCTGATTTTAATCTGCTGCACTGTTTCTCTTTTTTTTAGGTGTCTAATGTTCATTCAATGAGCAAAAAGAATTTGCCTTTATTTCCTTAACCAATGCAAATTAGGCCATTCTCGGAGCATGTTTCCGAAACCAGGTCTCTGTTATTTCCCGTTTTAGCTTCCCTGTCTTTCATCACCTTGGTTCAAAGCCATCACATTAGAGAGCAGATATTAAATTTATGATAAATCTTTACAAAGATATTGCATGTGCTAATTAGCTCCACTGGGATATCTTAGATGCAGAACCCCCTGCCAGCTTAACTTTATTTAAACTAGTTTTGACATTTTAGAACAACACTAAGACCTTATAACAGCTTGATTGACAATGTACAGACTGAAGTATGAAATCCTTTCAATGACAACAGACAAGAAACAACCGTTACTTTATTCAACAAAAATTAAAAGGTGTTAGAAGACATAAGCCAATACAGAGCAGAAAAATAAAGGATATGAGATAAACATCTTTTTCTTACCATCTGTAACACACTGAAATCTCTTTAAATGGACTTTGTTTCAAAGATAATTGCAAAGATCCTCGTGAAAAATGATGAAAATTAATGTCAACTGATCATAAGATATTATTATCTAGTTTTATCACCAAAGAGATTGCTAAATTGTGTGGGCTGTCTTTCATGACACACATAACAAGATTTTCAGCTCATAGGAAAGGAAATGTTTTGAAATTGTTCAAACAAGAACTGAAAGCCCAGGAAGCCTCTGCAAATGTTTGCTCACTTGTCCTAATCTAGTTGATCTGATAAACAGCTGTTAGAATCAGAATGAAAAGGACCACTCAAACAGTCACAAATGATAAAGTATTTATTAATTATTTCACAATTTTTAATGTAAAGTGTTTTTTTTTTACCATGTGGTGCAGAAAAAAAAATCAAAAATTTCATTTTTAGCACATGTTTCAGTTTTTCAAAAATGTACCTAATTTTTGTTCAATTTCTTTTTTAATTTAAATTAGGACAATATTTATATTTCAAGGCAATTTTCTCATTATTCATTTTTTAATTTGTCATGTTTCTCTATTTTTCATAATGAGGCAACTTTCCTAATTTCTAATTATTATAATTTATAATTAAAGAAGGATTTTTTTAGAAAATACAAATTTTTAATTGGGGTTGTTTCCCCTTTTTTGTTAATAAGAAAAGTTTCCCTTTTGTGATTTTTTTTTTTTCATTGAGGCACATTCGCCCTTATTCTTTTTTATTGTTTTGTAATACTGAGGCACATTTGCACCAGGTAAAGAAAAACAGGGAAACTTGCCTGTGAAAAAAATAAGTAAATACATAAATACTTAAATAAATAAATAAATAAATAAATAAATAAATAAATAAATAAAGGGATTCTTGCCTTATTATTATTATTTTTTACTAAGATAATAATGACAAACTTGTCTCATTGTTATTATTATTTCAATTCAGTCATTTACTTATATTTTTTTAGCTGCAGTAGAATTTTGGGACACTTTTAAAAACTTTTTTAAAAAATCTTTTAATTGAGGAAAAAAACCCTTTTTTTTCCTTTTTTTTTTTTTTTTGCTTTTCTTCTTCTATTTTTTTTTTTCTTCTTTTTTTTTTTTTACCTGGCATAAAAAGGCCTCCATATTCTTCTGCTCAGTCGTCGGTGTGTTGTGTAATTTCTCAAGGTGACAGCTAGGGCGGGACTTCCTGTGCCTGCGCGCTACCCAGGAAGTCGTCGTGTTACTTTTTCCTCCTCCTCTCCAGTCTTGCGAGAAACCAGACAAACTAGAAGGCTTAAGTTGCATTTCTAGTCCGGAAACTAACAGGGGAACAGTTTGACGTCGGATGTATCCGGCTTCGCTGCTTCTGTCGTTAAACTTTAACGGTTGTCATCGAAGAAACGGCGGAATAATGTCCACGAGACGGAGAAGTCCTCACACTGTCAGGGTAAGAGCTAATTTCGACACGCTCCTCCTCAAGCTACAGTATTTACAGTCTGTGAAGTCAAACCTGATTGCCAAGAAGCTTATCTATGTTAAAATTCAGTTAATGTGATTTTATTACAGCATATATGAGACATAGTTAAGCTTATTTGGCGAGGCAGCCACAGGTGATAAGAAAAAATCGATCGGCACAGTTGGGTGAATCATCACTACAGTTCACATAAGGCAGCTTCCCATCAAACAGATGTCAACGAAAATCTGCCTCGATTTCCTGTTTTCGCTTATTCCCCTTTTCTCTTTTCATATTCTATCAAACATATCTAATTTCCTGTTATTTCAGTCTTCTCAGTACATTGTGTTCTCATATTTTCAGATGTCAGACGGCAGTGAAAGTTGAGGATCTACCAGAATCCCATCTTTGCTCCAAGATGCATTGTGTCCCACGTCATGATCTAACCTCCTCTGCCTTCAGCGACACTGAATCGTGTCCTTTAAACTTGAATAACTGCACAACAGTAAGGTGCGGCCCAACATCTCTCAACATGTACTTGTGATGATCCACAGGCTGCCCTTCCCATATCCCGTTCCTATTGTCTGTGAAAAAGACACCTCTTTCTATTCAGATCCTGTCCCCCTGATCCAACCTTCTTCCCTTTAAGTTTCTGGGCCATGCTCCGCAAGAGAGGGTCTGTCATTCTTTGTGGTACCTTCCTGTTTATTACCTGGAATGCCATACTCGTGCTCCTGCTGTGGGGCAGACCCCCGACTGGGCAGCCAGATGAGTCTGGCCGAGATCAGAGAGAGGTGGCTGAAAGGCCAACCAGTGACCTGGTGGGAGATGTGCTCCGAATGGCAGACACATTTGAGGCTGAGCTTGAAAGGCAGAAAAACATCCTGCTAGAGATCCAGAGTCACCAGTCACTGTGGGATTTGTCCAACAAAGACAGACCAAAAGTTGTCCTCCCCATTCAGCCTGTCATTCCTATCCTGGTTATTGCCTGTAACAGGGTCACTGTGAGGCGCTGCTTGGACAAACTCCTGGAGTACCGTCCCTCAGCAGAGCTTTACCCAATCATTGTCAGTCAGGACTGTGGACACGCGGAGACTACAGAAGTGATTCGATCGTATGGAAATAAAGTAACTCATCTGAAACAGCCGGACCTGTCGGACATCCCTGTGCAACCAGGGCACAAGAAGTTTCAGGGTTACTACAAAATTTCCAGGCATTACCGCTGGGCTCTTAACCAGGTGTTCAAAACCCTCTCCCATTCCTCTGTTGTGATTGTAGAGGATGATCTGGAGGTAAACATTTCTTTCATAAGCACTATTTAAAGCCTTTGGGTTACTGTTTTTATAACATAGAATTTCAGGCTTATGTAAATGTTTAAATGTTCATTTCTATAAGTGTAAGAATAACAAACCATTCAGAGGCCCTATGGATGTTAGTTTAACATTCCTTAACCTGTATTTGAATTTTTAATTTCCCACTCTAGGTGGCGCCAGATTTCTTTGAGTACTTCAGAGCCCTACTGCCACTGCTGCAATCCGACCCCAGCCTGTGGTGTATATCAGCCTGGAATGACAATGGCAGAGAAGGCTACGTGGACCCAGGCAAGGCAAGCCTGCTTTACAGGACAGACTTCTTTCCTGGTCTGGGGTGGATGGTCCTCAAGGATGTGTGGGAGGAGCTGGAGCCTAAGTGGCCCGCTTCATTCTGGGATGATTGGATGCGTCAGCCTGAGCAGCGCCGCGACCGTGCCTGTATACGTCCAGAGATTTCAAGAACCCTGACATTTGGCCGGCAAGGCGTTAGTCTGGGTCAGTTTTATGACAAGTACCTGCGTTACATTAAACTTAATAATGAATTTGTGCCTTTCACCAAGATGGACCTGAGTCACTTGAAGGAGGAGACGTACAAAGAAATTTTTGAAAAGGAAGTTTACAGTGCTCCTGTGGTTACATATGAAGATGTGAAGCAGGGCCAGCTGAAAGGACAAGGGCCCTACCGTCTTCAATACTCGAGTAAAGAGAGTTTCAAAATGCTGGCCAAAAACTTAGGAATTATGGATGACTTGAAGTCTGGAGTGCCTAGGGGGGGATACAGGGGGGTTGTCAGTTTCATGTCAAGAGGTCGAAGAATCTACTTGGCCCCTCCCCCAGGATGGACCAAGTATGATACTACCTGGAGCTGATTATCCAGAATAAAGCCAATGTGTAGTTGTCTTTTTATAATAATCGATTTGGGAAAGCATTCCAGACCAAAGACTGATGTCCTTAACTTTATCTTGATTTGAACAGTATGTTCTCTCATTAATTGTTCTTGGTAATACAGAATGGATTGTCCCTCTGTATGGTGTTGGGGCTATTGCCAATGCCGCTCAGGTCTTTTTTCATGATTCAAAAACCTTTTTTACAATGTAGGATACTGCCTGAATGGTTTGTGTGACAAACTGCTGTTATTCAACAAAGATCTATTTTTTATAATATGCTAATTGTGCACATGATGTTCATCTCTGCATTCAATGCAATGACTGATTTTCCGCTGTTGTTTAAATTATTTTAAATCTCTGGTAGCCTGTGTGAAACTGTTTGTGTCCTTAACACATATGAAAACAATCTGTGGTATGGTTGCTCATGGCAGTGGTGACTGGTTATAAGTGCAGTATAATCATTTGATTATTGGTGTTTATGTCTACTATGAGAATCAGTTCTTCCTGCTTACATTATGTCAACTAGTTTTGTCCAATGATTCTTTAATGGCAGTACTGCTAGCTGGTTATTTACCATGCAAGCTGTAAAATTTGTGTGTTTGTATATTTTTGGAATAAAAAGACAATACACAAGTTTTCTTCATACCAAGGTTTTTTTTTTCTTTTGAGCGAAATGAGGTTAAAACTAATTATGCCAGTCCCAACAAGTTACATTTTTCATCTGTGTAGTTGTATAAAATTGGACAAAAGTGTGTAAACAAAATTGATTAATCAGGTGAGTTTTATTCAGATAAGTTTTTGAAGCTTTGCATAATAGCAGTTGTGTAGAACAGAGAGATGATCTTTGTTTAAAATGATGTGTCACTCGGTCATTTGGTCATTTTATTAATGGAATATGTGTTTACAAAAACTAAGCACTAAGTAATTTGAATAATTGCAAATTCAGAATGATACAGCTGAAATCATATTAAACAAAATAAACAGTGAGAATAGGCAGGGCTTTTCTTTATATTGAACTCCTGTGCTTTATTCAGAAGTTCCTTTGCATTTTTATTTTAATTGCTGAAAATATGAACTCGCATAAAACAAGACAAATAAGGAGAAATTAAAGGAAGTAAAATTAAATTTAGATTTGAGGTTATGAAAACATATACCACTGGGGACAGTAACCATAAAAATCAATTATTTCATTTATGTATACATGTACATGTATAAATACTCACAAACATACATAGGCAACGTATGAAGGTTAAACCCCCCAGACTTGGACTTGAATACAATAAAAGGAGAAGAAAATGACAAATTTAATTCTGTATTATGTTAACCTATTAAGTCAGAACAACAATTATCAAAGAGATGTGTGTTTTTTTAAGACTAAACACATTATTTCAGAAACCATATATGAGGAAAATTATTTAAGCCATATAGACGACGATTAAGAGTCTGTGTTTTCCATAATAAAGTCGTGCATTTATTCCTTGCAATAACGAGCAATTTAACAAACCGCATCTTGTTTCTCTTGTCAGCAAGGTTGCCAGATGTGTCACCAAGTAGTGCTAATTTAGGACAACCAGGGATCTCAAACCTTGTGCTCTAACCATTGTACTGAACCCCGGTATTGCTTTAATCTAACACAACTCTAGAACATATGTATGAAATTTGTCATATATGTGTTTTTCAATGATGCTGTGGGTGCTACGTTGTGTCTACGGAAGCTGCCCAGGTCCAAACGCGCGGACGCTCCTCTGTTTACTTCACTTCTAATGATGATGATGTGAGACCAACGCTAGCTAGCTAGCCTAGCTAATGTAATGGACAACTGGCCGGTAAGAGATGGAGAGAACTCTTGTGATGGGGGAACATTGTAATGTTCCTCCTCTTTTTCATCTCATGATGATTTTTTGTTCCAAGCTATATGCTGCAAACAAACCGTTAACTTCTAACTGACGACATTAGCCTGGCACATTGCTAGGCTAGGCTGCTGCGAGTAGCTTTGGTGGGTTCGTGTTTCGGTGCCATTGGATATGGCAGAATGCAAACTTTATAACACTCGTGATCACGGGATTTATTGTAGTACCTAACCTCACTGGATGATATTATCTCGCTGTTACTACTCGTGGATTTAAAAGTCACTACGCTGTCATCACAAACTGAGCTAACGGTGCTGCTAGCCGGACTGACAGGCCTGGAATGGAGCCAGGCGACTTGCGAGAGAGCCCTGCTGGGTCAGGGGAGTCAGATGTTGGGGATTGGAGGGAGGTTATTCCCGGGGAGGAAGATGAGGAAGTCAAAGCTAATCAAACTACTGGAAACCCTCAAGACACGGTGCACAGGGACACCTGCGAGGAAAGTGAGAAACAAAAATGCGTGGGAGAACAATTACACAGTCCGTACGAGGAGGAGCTGGACCCCAGAATCCAGGTATGAGGCCCCGATGTTCGATTTATAAGTAGGAGTTTTACCTCCATCAAGCTAGGTTTACACTACCATGAAACAGCCAGGCTACTGTTATGTTTAACGGTCACAGAGAGGGAAACGCTGGATTGCTTTGGGAAACGCCTTTTTGAAGAGGCAGCTATGTGTCATCAATCACAACCGTAATCCATTGTATTGTGTTTTGTTTTTGAAATCCATGTTAATCCCGTTTGTAGTACAAGTAGTCTACTTATTAACCATTAAATCTATTACACCAAAGCAAGCCAGCTTTTTTAAATAATTTACTTTGCTCATTTTAAAATGTAGCCATGTTTAAGTACATGTGTGGCATCTTTCTTTTTCCTGTAGTTAAAAATGGCTTGATGCAGATACATTATTTATCATTTTGTTCACACAGGAAGAGTTGGAGCATCTAAATGAAGCCAGTGCAGAAATCAACAGACTGGAGCTACAATTGGATGTAAGTTAAAAAAAAATGTACGAGAAACCATCCTACGCAACTACACAGCTGTGGGAATTTCATCATTCTTCCTACACATTACTGTAAAATATGCAAAACACTGTGAATATTATTTCATTTTAACAAAACAATACTCTTGAGAAATGTGAAAAGAACATTTATGTCATCCTTGGAAATTCTTTGATACTGAACATTATAACTTTGTTTTCTCTTTTGCTTTTGTCAAGCATGTAATTGAGATATCCTTTGTTATATTATTCTGGTGTGGTCATACTTAAATTCTTGAATCAATCATAAGAACAAGGACCTGTAGGAAAATATTGAGGGAGAAGAAAAATTACCTTTACCATCTGTTCATAACCAGATTGACAGTAAAGGCGGACAAAGTCAGCACAGACACACACACACACATATATCGCTCACTTTCAGTGGTGTCCGAACCACCCTCTTTCTGTCAGAGGTATAAATACCCCAAGTTTAGAACAATCTGAACAGACTCTTACTCCCATGGCTATTACTCAATTGAACAAGATGTGGTAGCTACAAGGAGTCAAAGAAATACCTGGACTAAGGGGAGTAAGATAAAGATGTGCAGTAAGCTTTGTGCCATTTCATTTATTCAAATCCTAATTGTAGGTGTACTAATATTTCCATGCATACAAATTTAACCCTGAGTGCAAAGATATAAATAGCTGCTGCTATGTTTTTTAAATATTTTGTTTTTCCGTTATTTGTTTATATTTCTGTGTTTCCAAAAAAATGTATCTTGGAGGGCATTTAGTTTCTCTAAGTTTAAGTAAGTCTATTTCCATGCAAAGGATGTAGAAAGACTGAACTCTTATAGGGGAAAGAGTGTTTTCCTTATGGTTTAAACCCCACTTTGAGCCTTGGTCCTGCACGAAACCTAATGGCTCAGTCATTTCATAACTGGTAAATCTAATCTTCTCCTTCCCATACACCAACCATCCAGGATGCAAGATCAGGGTATCGGAAGATTCTAACAGAGTCTGCCAGGAAGCTTAACGCTCAGAGCTCTCAACTCGGTGGCTGCATTGAGAAAGCGAGACCCTATTATGAAGCTCGTCGTCTCGCTAAAGAGGTACTCAGACACAGAATCTATTTTGACGAATGTGTAAATGTGTACTATATCTTATGAATTGTATTTATTATGAATAGATGGAAGAGCTTTTGTTTTTATTAATTTTTACTTTTTTGACATTATTATCTGGATCATATTGTCTTCTCTTGTGTAAAATAAAAAAGGGTTTTGTGAGCAGGCATATAGGAAATAGAGATAACAGAGCAGCAGACTGGTTTGGCATTAAGCAAACATGTCCAAAGTCAGGCCTGAGGGCCAATTATAACCCGAGGTTCATTGTCGTAATGCCCTCAGCTTTTATTTCACATTAAATTCAATATAGCACTGAATTTAATCAGCACAATCCAAGCACAGTTCTGCAAATGTTCTTTGAAACTGAAGATCGCTGTTGTTTCGAGAATGGATTAATCCTAACAAATTCTGCGCACACCAGAATCACTCTTGTCAAACAACACTGGTGAGATTTAAAAGATTGAATTTTCTCAATGTTGTAAGGAATTAAGTTTTGTTTTCAACAAACAAAAGTAAGTCTGAGCAGGGATTAGGACTCTGATCACAACTGCAAACTGCAGCTTATTTCAAGCCTTACACATAATCTTGATATGAGAGCATTTTTATTCAACTTACCTCACCTGTCTGCAAATTTACCAGCCTGATAAGCTACAATGAAGTAACTCTAGCTAGAAGTATAAGTAAGTTGCTTATGTGGTGTATCATTAATAATTTGCCCCAAATCTAATTGAAACCAAGCTGTGTTGTCAGTTGTTGTCATAATCCACTCATCTAGGCTGTTAACTTTCTCGCTGCTCTCTACAGGCTCAGCAGGAGACCCAAAAGGCCGCCCTGAGCTACGAGAGGGCAGTTTCTATGCACACAGCTGCCAGGGAGATGGTCTATGTGGCAGAGCAGGGCCTGATGGCAGACGGCAAGAACACTCTAGACCCAACCTGGCAGGAGATGCTCAACCATGCCACCTCCAAGGTAAAAGAGGAGAAGGGGTAACCATATTTCAAAACACAGGCTATAAATGGCTGTAGATGATGTGTAGGCAGTTCATGTGAAGGTGGGTTTAACTTGTAAAACTGCAGGAAACAGAAATTTAAGTTGTTATATTGGGTCAAAAAGTATGGGTGGAGATGAGAGAAGAAGAAACAGGAAGCTTCATTAGTGTAAGGGGATCACGTTTGGCTTTATCCTTGTTTATAGCAATCTCATATGATATACAAACCAAGTGTTTAGTTTGGAAGGAGTATTCCTGTCAATTTGCATATGCTCTAAAAAACTGTTGCTCTTTCATATAAGACATTTTTATGTAGTCGTTTACTTTCAGCACATTGGGAAGAAATTCAAATTATTTTGCATCAAGTATTTGTTTTTAACACTACCCTGGCATTTTTCTCAGGTGAATGAAGCTGAAGAGGAGCGACTCCGCAGCGAGAGGGAACACATGCGTGTCACCAAAGCCTGTCAGGAGGCTGAGGCTCGCGTCCAGATGCTGCAAAAGTCCCTGAAAAGAGTTATTGTGAAATCTAAACCTTACTTTGAACTCAAGGCACAGTTCAACCACATACTGGAGGTAAGACAGACATTCAGGGTTCAGCTATTCTGAAAATGCAAACTGTTTTTCTTTTTGATACACAGTAGGGCTGCAACGGTTATTTCAGTAATTGATTACTCTGACGATTGTGTTTACAATTAATCAATGATTCGGAAAAAAAAGGATGAGAATGTATAATAGTAAAATTCGCCAAACCAAACATGCTTTGTTATTTAAGTTGATGACTTTTGTTTGCTTAATGCTTTATATACAAAGAAACAACATGTTTGAACATATTTAAACTGACCAGATGCTAAATTTATGAGGTTTAAAAAGTGATATGAATGTAGTATGGGCGAAATAAAATATATTGACGTGTCATCAGAATAAGATCTTAGTGGGCCAAAAAGGCAAATGAATAAAAATGTGTCCTCAGTCTTTTCACCTGCAGGTCAAACAGATCACCTTCTCTGTCCTACCACTATCTGTAGCAGCTAACGCTAATGCTAACATTAGTTTAATGAACTCCTTGAGGTTTCCAAAGAGGTGACGGTTTAATAAAACGACAAAACAAGTCCTAACAGACAAACCATAAGATTTACAACATTTAAAAGGAGTGCATGTGAGATTTTGTAGCTCCTCACCTTGCTGTTGAGCTCCCCGGCTCATCATCGATGAGCCCAATATGTTTGCATTTTAAGTGCTGGGTCATTGCAGTCGTGATGCTGTGCCATCTAAGGTTATTTTTGTCAATTAACACGCGGTGTGCAATTACTTGGCGTGAAATACCCCCAAACTGTGGGGTATTTTAGATAAATGGCTTCTCCGGTTCTGCTATTGTTTGTGCGTTTACTTGTTCCCTTCACCTTCAGCTAGTTGCCAACTGCTAAGTAATCTGACAAAAAGTAAGAAGACAAATAAACTGAAGAGGAACTAATACAGTAATGGATTATACACAAACGTTGAGACTTTACTAACCATTTTTTATTGATTTTGTCAATTTGTAGTTTCAGCCTTAATACATAGGTAGCTCTGTGTTAGGTTTGTAAATATGTTGCTGAGTTGCTTAAAATGCAGTAATAAATTGAGTAACTTTTGGATTAACTCCGGGTCATTGGTACGTTACGATGTGAAATCAATCTTGAAACTGATGAGGAAAGTCGCTGTGTCCTCTGTCACTCCAGGAGAACAAAACCAAGGTGTTGCAGCTGGAGCAGCAGGTCGCTAAAGTGAAGACCCGCTACTCCATCGCCCTGAGGAACCTGGAACAAATCAGTGAGCAGATCCACGCTCAGAGGGGGAGAGACCAGGCGGAGGGAGGCTGCCTCACTGTGTGCGGCGGGCGGAGTCCCCCTGTCGGAGCAGAGTCTGATGTCAGAGTCAAGCGAGAGGCTGGAGCCTCCAGTGGTGGTGCAACTGGAACAGATCGTGTGGATGCAGCCGCCAACCTGGTGGAGAAATACAAGGAGAAGGAGAATGAAAAAGAGAGGGAGCGGGCGGGGTCGGATTCCCTTTCAGTGTTCAGCCTGCAGACCATTGCTTCCGACTTGGAGAAATATGACTCCATAGAGCACCTCGGGGATCTCAGTGATGTAGGAAGCGTGACTGGGGATGAGGGGGACAGAGAGAGAGGCAGTGTGATTGATAGACGAGACAAGCTGATGGAAACGTCGGCCAAAGAACGCCAGCAGCAGTTCTACAAACAGCACCACCGAAGCTTCAGTTTGTGAAGCAGCAAAACATTAAGTAGTTAGAAATGCTGCACAAGTATGACATATGAGTTTAAAAAAGTACAAATCAGGGTTAACATCCCTGTCATAGAGGTACAAACCAAAGTATAAGAGAATAAATTAGCTAAAAAATTCAAACTAGAGTTCTGCTGCAGATGTAGGTGTATGATACTTAGTGTAGATAAGCTCATGTAGGTTGACTGACATTATAAAGCTGATCAATAGTTAACATTGCAGCTTAGTAAGAACACTGCTTCTGGCATTCAAACAGCTCTCAGCCCCACAGGACAAATACACTGCATATTCACTCCCCTGTGAGGGCTTCTGGGTAGCATTTTTTTCCTAGAGCATGAAGAAAGAGCGAAGAAAGATCAAAACCCCTTGCACGAACAGAAATATTTATAAAAGGCATCATATCTATCTTTCTTTCTCTCCCAGGCTAATTGTTGCTCCAATTTGGTGAGACTGGAGAAAACTAATCCCCCCCATTGTCCCCCCACCTCTAGTTGTTGAGTTATCAGCAACTGCTTCAAAGTAGAGAGGGGATTTCTGCATACACAGTGAAACACACTCCTCTTTATCCACTGTCATCCAGGTAGTTTGAAGGGAAGAATGACAAAGACGTGTCTCTATCCGTGCAGACTTAACAGCATGTTTGAATTCACATTTCATGTATTTATTTCCAGTAACATGCTGCAAGTGGTGCTTTGTGATTTTGGCACAAGAGAATGCGTTTTTTGAGAATTCCTGAAATTATGAAAAGAGTGAGCAGAGTCTGAAGATGATGAAGACACAGCTCGACTCTTTCCACTCAGACAGCATGCGCTCCTAGTCGGCTATTTAAACAGACAGTGAAATCGTGTATTCAGGGTTATATGCTGATAGAAACTGACACTATACAAGCAAAAATAAGCTCAGTGATGCTTTCTTTTTTATGTCATCATGCTGTGGTCTTGCGGTGTAAACGCCTTTCCCAAATTTGAATGAGTTGGATATTGTTTACAATTATACGAGTGTATTTCCTCAGCAGCATTTCTTTCTTTTATTTGCCTTCACTGAAGCCCACCTTTGTTGTTATTTGAAGTGTGCCTTGACACTGAACAAGCAACACATTTAGCATGAGTAGTTCTTTGTGTAAACTCATCTGTAGTTCTTTTTGGAACCATTTAAAGAACAATCAAGCACCTTTTTTATGATTTTAAAAGTAATTAACTAATCTGAACACCCAGGCACAGATACAAATCGAGACTTGAAGTTATTTTTCTTGTGGTTCCTGTACTTGCTTCTATGATATTGTACTTTGATTGTCAAAGTGTGAGATGCGAAAAGTCAAGAAATGACTTGTAAATGTATGTAATTATTACAAAGCTGGAAAATATTGACATGTACAGTTACATGTGTTTTGCTGATTTGAATATTTGACTTGTTTGTTGTACAGATGTTCTGTAAACCCACAGGTTATTGTTGTGTATTGACATCATTCTTATTGTTGCAGTTTGTCTGAAACACTCCCACATCACTCCTGTCTTATCCAACAGCCTCCACCCTTTCAAATGCATCTGTGAGTTATCTCTCGCTGTTCCTAACTTCTGCATTGTCTTATCTATTATCAATAAACCAGATCGTACTTATCTTGCATTTCAGTCGTAATTCTAGTTATCTGAGTCTTGCTTTGAAGAGATGGCTGCAAGAGGAAGGACAGGATGCCTCAGAGATACAGAGATGATGAGCGACAGAGGGAGAGGTTATGTCTTCCCCTGCCTTTCTTTAATTATTCAGCACATGTATAAATATGAAGGAGGATGCTGATCTCAGAATAGATGGCAGAGGAGCAGCAGAGATGGAGGAGAAGGAAGGGAGTCAACAGGCTCTGGTTTTTATAGATGACTAGTGTTGTAGAAACAACAGACTGCTGCTTCGTTGACTTATCCAAAGAGCTTAGGAGAAAAGGCTTAACAAAGTAGTCAGTGTTAATGCCACAGCGCCATATCTGCACCCCCATCCGTGTCTAGTCCTCACGCCGTGATACAATCACACACTGTGGGATAAACCCGTGAGCATATCAGAAACCCAAATCCTCCTCATGAGATTCATTATGATATTTTGCTTCTGTGGGCCTGATCTTGGCGTGTTTCAACTTGGATAGGAGGGGTAGGAAAGACAGAGGGAGGGGAAAAAAAAAGATTATGCGTAAGCGAGGGACTGTTACGCACGGTGCGTCTCCATCATGACGTCGTGAATTAGCTCAAGATCGTAGAGGGGGAGAGGAAAAAAGGAGGGGAGTGTGGTGAATCGGTGTTTCGTCGTGTATGGGGATGCGTTTGTATATAGTGCATGTATGTTTTTTTGTATGGATTTTTGCCATTTCTTACCTTTGCCATGCGTAACTGCAATACATGGAGGAAGCCCGAATAAGATACGGTTTGTTTTTCTAACAGTCTGTTTACGAGCGGAGCAGCTTGCACATTAATAGCCATAAAATTACAGCCATAAAAATCGTTGCAAAGATGCATATTTTTACCAAATAAACCGACACTGGGCTTTCCCATCGGGAGGACGCACTGTTATCCTGACTGAGCTCACCGAAACTGATAGTAAGTACACATGCTACAGCTTTGCTTCAGGGGGCTACATGCTAGTGATACTGTAGGGCGCTATATTAGACCACAGATGCTCGTAAAATGTCCCATTTACCATGCAGATGATCCAAACAGGTGCTTAATTAAGCCTTAATCTCGCATGCTAAGGCCATGTATTTTCGATAAGCACAGGCCAGTTATGAGTTCCCTCTTGTAAGGAACCACCACCATCCTCTGCATTAATCTGTTCATGCCTTGGGAAAAGAGGTTAACATAGCATACTGTATATTTCACACCCTGTTTGAAGCAACATGCCTGGAGATGGCGTTTTAATTTAGACGCTATTCAGATTTTAATTCATATTTGGTCCACACGGGCTTGTGGACATGGTCGGCCTTCCACTACAGGCCATCACGGATTCCCTTGTCAACAGCCGACAAGTAACTACCGGCAGCATACGGTTGGTGGCACCCTTACTGTGACCCTCACGTCTCAATAGTTCATGCTCAGCCATGCACAAAATACAGCATCTGAGTCTGTGTGGAGCCCCCCTCCTGAGGACCTGCATGGTGCTTAAAAATAGCTACTACATGCATCTCAATGTGGTGTGTGAGCTGTCTTTTTGCTGTTGAAATGGACTCTTTTCCTGTGCAGCTTCCGGTATTATAAACACACAGGGAAGTAGGCAGTGTCTGTGCAGGAGTGGTATCAGAGGTCTAAGTGAAATTGGATGGGCTGTAGGTGTTTTTTTTTTGTAGGATGGTGATGATGTGGAGGCATGAAGGCGCTGTCCGTGGTGCTGAAATCCTTAATTGCATTTAAAGCTTGAGGCTACTCCACAGATCCCCTTCCCCTCTGTCGGCTTCGTGTTACTGCAGCCACAGAGCTGGTGGTGTTAGAGGTTTTTTTTTTTCCCTGGCTGGTCAGGCTGCCTTATCTGAGCTACACTCTTTCACATACTTTGCTTTTATCCAGCTCAGTGTGAGAGCGCTGATATTAATGACTCCTGCTGGGCCGTCCTTCTTTCTTCCCCTTTTCTCTCCCCTCCCTCCTTCCTACACATGCAGGACAAAAAGCACACACTGTACACTGCCAACACACACACCTACACCCATGCACACACTCACACACACTCTCTGGTGGTGTCTACCTCCTGCATGCTTCTTGTCAGTGAACTCTAAAAATACTCTGGATAATGCTAATGAAGTATCCAGCAGAGTTTGTCTGTCTTCCGCAAGCGAGCCTTGCTGCCATCTGTCTTCCTCACTGTGGATCTTTGCTTTGTAATGCCCTCCAGCCCCCTCCAACCCCCACCCCTCCATCCCCCCACCCACTTTACCAAACACACACCCCCCTTATCAGCCTTGTTAAGTGTGAGTGTATGAGTCTGTTTATGTTTTTGCATGTGTGAAAGCCTCATATTTATTATTCAAAACTGCAAATGAGCTTCTATATATAGGGTGTTTATCATTGATACTGAGAGTCGTGCTTGTCCGTGTGTTTGTGTTTCCCTCCTGCAAGTACTCGAGGCTCTGTGGCTCACTTGGACTCAAGGGTCTTCAGAGTTTCTCGCTGGCTAGCATCACACGCTATTTCTGTTGGCATGGCATCTGTACGTAGGGTCAGGACTCACAAGCTTGTGAGTGCTGCTCCTCCTGATGCTTCTTCCTCTTGCCCCTTGTTTTAAAGGCCTCATAAAAATCCAGATTTGTAGCTGTTGGATTGTTTTGAATATAATTTAATTCATTTCCCCTTATGAAAAGGGCACAGCTCCAATTTGGTTCATCTAAGTCTCTCCACAGGCAGAGTAAATATGTGGAAACGACCTTTATACAGCTTTTTATGCATCCAGACTGGATCTAGGAGCAGTGTTTTTGCCCAGCAGTTAAATCATAAGCTCAATATACAGAGGCAGCAGTCCTTGAAGCAGTGGCCTTGGGATTGACTCCCACCCATGACCATTGCAGCGTATCATCCTCCTCTCTGTCTTTGCTGTTTATGACTATCCCATTGTCCTATTATGTCAACAAAGAAGGTGTAGCTTAAAATTCCATATTTTGGCACTTTCATTTGAGTCGTTTTATTACCAGAGGCAGTTTTATTTGGGTAACTAGGTATACAATAAGGGTAGGAGAAAAATCTGAAATATGATATATTGGGATTTTTTGTTTGATAATATCAAAATTGAGCTACTTTGTCAAAGATTTTTTTTTTTCAAATTTAAGTACTTGATTTTAGTCTTTTTTTTATAAACTGGACTGTAAAAAAGTTACCAGTTTTCTCCAAGAGAGTGAAATGTTTCTCTCTGACACAGATGATGTGCATTTATTGGAAAGTTTGGCTCAATATCATCATCATTTGACTGTTTCCCATGGTCTGCTGCTACAAAAGTAAACTAAAAATTGTAAATATGGAAGAATCGCAATTTAAATTGAATTGGCACCCCAAAAATCACAACAAAATGGAATCACGAGAATAGCACATTGTCCCAACCCTGGTATACAACTCAGTTTTTATCCTGATTGGCAGGTCATTAAGGTCATTAGCCTCAAGGATAACCTGCTTCTAGTAGAAAACACTTTTTTTTTTTTTCGAAGAGTGGACTCTGGATTGAGTCAGAAACTGGGAAGGGAGAGTGGGGAAGAACATGCAGGAAAAGGCTGAAAAGCTGGAATTGAACCCCGGCTTCCTGCTTTGAGAAATGTAGCCTCTATACATGAATCGCAGTATTTAACCACCAAGCCATACAACCCCCCCTCCTTTTAAACAGTCTGTTGATTAAAAAATAACATTATGTTGTATTAAAGAAGACTAGAGGGGACATTTAAAATCATGAGGCTACATCTACTTCTAACACACTCTGTGTCCAGAAGGAGCTGAAGAAAACTCCTCTGCTGCAGGATAAAAGCTTCAGGCGTCATTAACGCTACCAGCACACACGCACACACACACACACACACACACACACACACACACACACACACACACACACACACACACACACACACACACACACACACACACACCACACCTAAAGCTCTGAGCTAGCTGTAGGCAGCTGTGGTATAGTTAATGGTTGCTGCAGCAGCTTTTAACCCCAGACTGTTTGAAATCAAGGACAGCACAACAGCTACACCAAGTGAAGCCAAAACTTTCATGTCTCCCCGAGTAACTTTAGGGACTGTTTACACGGTTACAACAGTTTAAGGGTAAAACACAAAAGTATTGTTGCGTTTCAGCCTCACGTTTACATGGAAACAGCATTTTAGCTGACCTGAAATGCTAACTATTGAACAAGGCCTCCAGAGTGGATTTTTTTCTGAAACGCTGCCAACACCGTTGCTGTGTAAATGGTAAGCGGGTGTTTTCAGTGGAAACGCTCATGTCACACTCCACATACAACAGTACCAGAGTACAATAGTACCGTTGTTACAATCATCACAGACTACAATGTTGTGCTAATGTTGCTGAATCTTCTGACTGTCTTTCAACAAATGTGCATCTGTTGCTCCACTTCTGCACTTAGCATTCACTAATACACCAGATGATCAACTCTACTTCGGTGGAGATCTATTAAAAGTCGCTTCTGGACAAGACAGTTATAGCGCCAACTACAGGCCTGGCATGCTTACTGCAGCGTTTCCTTTCCTCAGCGTTTCTGTGTAAACGCAGATTTTTCACTGGGTTTTAGCGTTTTCAGATGAAACATTGTCATGTTAATGGGGCCTTAGAGTCCTCGAACCTGCCTCCTCCATTACTACAGATTGAATAAACTAGAAAAACAAAATAAAAATAACATATTTTTAATACACATAATCTCTGACAGAAAACCTAACAAACTTGACAGTAAGACTCATTAAACTTTCCAAAGCTATTACTATCTGCTTAAAACCAAGAAAGGCGTGGATTGTGAGGGATCTCTAGCGCTTTATCAGTCAGTTAACGGTCCCATACTCTGCTCCATTTTCTGCAGTTTAATAAGGATCATTGATGTCTTCATGAAATGGTAGTAACATGTTTTGGTCCAAAAAGCAAATAAATCAAGCACAGCAGCAATGTTTCCAGGCTCTCATAGCCCCTCTGTTCAGAACGCTCTGATTTAGTGGGCGTGGCCTTCATATGTAAACGAGCCACTGCTGATACCGCCCCGCTCTTCCACGTCACTGAGAGCGGGGCCACGAGCTCTGAGCGCACAATGTTTAGAAAACAGCGAAGCTCCTGTACCATAACATTACAGGCTAAAACAAGAGGCTAACCGCAGCTACAGTTAGCATCCTGAAGCTAACACAGAGACAGGGGGGGCACTAAGGAAAAGCTCTTATATCTGCTCCACAGCACACAGCATTTAAAATACTCACATTTCCAGGGTCCGAGGTTTGTATGCGGATGGTTGGTAATGCACCTGGATTCAGGACCAGTCTTTTTTCTTTTTGTCCTGTGTTGCACTGTCCAAAGTTGGAAAAGTAGTCGGCCGTGAAGTGACTAGTGCGCACGTGCACAGTTTTACTGAGTGAAGCTGGCACATTTCCTCGATAAATGAACTCTAGCCACTTAATCTTGTCTTCTTCTAAGATGTGAAGCTTGAGCATGGAACTACGTGGCTGTTTACAGCCAAAAACAAAGCAGTGATTGCTCTTTAACTTTGGCATTCTACTCCCTGCTGCTGGAGAGAAATCTCTCCCGCAGCGGGGAGAGGAGTGGACTGGGAGGGGGTTCGGGGGTATCTTCTCCGCTGGACCAATCAGGTCAGACTTGCTCCTGATTGGTCAAAAAAGGGAATCACTGATGTCAGCAAATCCCCAAAATCCAAACAGCTCGTTTCAGGTCAGGCTTTTACATTTACAAGCACTACTAAGTACAGGTTTTGTCATTACATGTCACATTTTGTGGGCTGGGAGGAAAGCCAAAGACCCACAAATTTCACTAAAAGACTTAAAGTGATTTCTGCACAATATGGGACATTTAAATGCGTATTTTGGTCATCAGAAGGGATGTGACGTCAATCCAGCAGCCTCACCAGCCAGAGCTCTTTTGCGTATGCCTTGGCTACACCAGTTTAATATGTCAGCAGCCATCGAGGCAGATTCTGGCTAAAATAAAGAATAATCATGAACACTGTTTATAAAGCTGCCCATCACTCGCCTCTGAGGGTTGAAGAAGTGCACTGCTAAATCTGTAAGCTACTATTTTAATGCCCAAGAGTTTCCTTGCCAGTGAAAAAGTGGGGTGGTTCATTGTGCCTTTCAAAGCACTTAAAAAGCCTTTCTGATGTGCAAAGACGAGTTTTTTTCCAACCACCGACTTCAAGCTGTACCAGGTGCTTTTTCTACCCTGACATGAAAAGAGCTCCATTGAGTGGTGGCTTGGTGTGAACCGTTTCCATGGACAGCCACTTTGCAAAAAAAAAAATCAGTATCAGCCATCAAAAACCGTGCCTGGAACCTTGTATGCAGGGTCTCTGAAATGAAGCCAAGCTGGCGATCGACCGAGCATGGGCTGTCTGCACTGTAAATACAAAGAGAGGCTGAGGAAGAAAAGTGGACTCATCTTGCAGCTCGTCCTTTCTGTGCACATTCAGGCAAGCTGAAAATGGAGTTTTTGTGCCAAAAAGTGGATGCATCCTTACTAGGACAGGCAGGAGGAGACCAAAAATGGTTGAGTGTGTAGTTTGATAATATTTTCTTTAGCAGTCCTTTTGATTCTGCCTTTCTTTGAAAAAAAAATTACAAAAACCTTCCATTTACCTTGAAAACTCTACCTCACTCCACCTTTTCTTCCTCCACAGATCCAGAGATGGCACGGCTATTGTTCCTGATTATTCTCTACGCTCTTCCATCTCCTGTTGTGCCCATACATAATTCATCAACTGGAGGTAATTTGTGTGCGTCTGTTTGTGACTGTGTGTGTATCTCTCGGCGTGTTTCCTGTGAGTGTGTGTTAAGAGTATACATTAATAGACAGAAGTAGCTCCGCGGAAAACGCTAAGTGACCTGAATGAAGGGCTGTAATTTGTGTACCAAGGAAGGTATCAGTTACACCAACAATATATCATGTAGCAGTTACATATCTACATCATCTGGAAGCAGATAATGTCCTCCATCCTCTCTTCTCTTCTCTTTTTTCAGGCTGTGCAATTATAAGGCCTCCCAGGGATGGGGGGATCCGCTACAGAGGTCTGACACAAGAACAGGTATGAACACAGAGCTAACTGCAAAATCTAACACATTTGAAGTCAAGCTTGTTGTTCTTTGATTATGGCTGTGTGTGGAAATTTTAACGTCACTTCTTGCTCATTGAATTCAAAATACAAAACATGTCAGTGAGAAAATAAGATGGGGACAATAGTTATTAAATTGTCACAATATAAGCCGATGATATAATTACACTATCAATAAAATGAAGGTTGCTTTTGTGCAGTTTCATTTTGAGAAATCTGCATGTTTGAATTCTTGTTGATAAAGACTTGAAAGAAAGCTAAACAGCTTGTGGTGTCAGTCCAAACAAAAGTAAATCCACCAATCAGTTCTGATAAAAAATTATGTGTATTCAGAAAACAAAAGAAAAGGAGTGCTACGTGGACTCGACAGAGTTTGCTTGAGGTGCTCTTTGGAAAGAGATTCAAAAAGTCGTAGCAACAAAGAGACTTCAAGGCACTCTCTAAACACTATTAAAATGCCTTTCTTGTAACAGCATGGTCATGTCAACTAGGGGTGGGTAAAAATATTGATAATTCGATACATCAAAATATTGCCTCATCCAATTCAATATCGATTCAGCAAATCCTCTGAATCAGTTCATCTCCTGGCATATTGGGGGGGGTATGTGTTTTATTCCCGTTGTGTGGACAAGGGCCACGAGAGACCAAACAACAAAAAAATGGCAGCCAAAGCAGCAGCAGCATAAAGCCAGATCCTTCAGCTTTAAAGTCTGACGTTTGGGTTGTTTTATTGCTCCAAAAGGTGAGGTGACATCACACATATGTTCACATGGGGCATGAAAATCGATAATCAAAGCATTCAAATCAATATTGAATCGAATCGATATCGAATCAAATCCAATCACAACATAAAGAATCAAAATCCAATCAAATCGTTTAAATCAATATTGAATCGAATCGATATCGAATCGAATCAAATGGCAACATAAAGAATCAAAATCCAATCAAATCGTTTAAATCAATATTGAATCGAATCCATATCGGATCGAATGGCAACATAAAGAATCGAAATCAAATCGTGAGGATCTTAGCAATACCTAGCCCCGATGTCGATCTTGTCACCTGTTGGCCTGAATAACATCATCTGCCCGTGGGTCTGCTGGTTGTCATGACCATGCTGTTACAATAAAGGCATTTTAATAGGGTTTAGAAAGTCCCCCAGAGTCTCTTCTTGTTTCTCAAAATGATGTGTATGTTTGAAAGTAAACTAGACTAGAAAAGTACTCAGAGAGCGCAGACCTCCACCAAGCATATTGTGATTGTCACGCAACGTTTAGTCCTACTTTAATGTTATACTCACTTTCAGCAGACTGTCTGCTACAATTTGGTGTTAGTTGTAGGTTTGTACGATAATTTGTTACCTGACAGTGTTGAAAATTATGATGACCCAGTACATATTACATATTCCAGATCTCAATATCCAGAATATTTGCAGGATCTGAATCTTACTTTTACATCTGTCAGAAATTATGGTGACCTTATATTGTATTGTTTTGCAAAGCAATCCAACAATTTATCCTGGAGTTATATACACATATGATGAAAACAGCCCTATCTCACAATGATAAAGAATCCTTTAAAAAAATTCTGGATCCAGACAGTGATCCAGATCACCTCCAAAATTTAATCACTTCTTCCTTATCCCATTCTGAACAGTTCCTGAAAATTTCATGAAGATCTGTTTGTTACTTTTTGAGTTGTGTTGTTCACAGACAAACAGACAAACTCTCCCAAAAACATAACCTTCTTGGTGGAGGTAAAAATAATGTATGTATGTGCAGATACAATGAAATTCACTTCCGTACCTATGTGTGTTTAATTGATCAGAAATGAATAGTGAGATCCACAGGCGGACTGTGTGTCAGACCAGCGTGATGAAGAGGGAGCTCTCTCCTGATGAAGCTCGCTATGTAGCAGTCGGTCTACATTCCAACCCTGATTTGTGGCCATGAGCTCTGGGTTCAAACCAAAAGAATAAAAACTCAGATACCTGCAGCCTTGATGAGTTTAGAGAAAGGATCAGGAACTTGGACATCAGAAGTTGCTCAGACTAGAGGTGTTGGTATGAAGTGTCTCCCTGTCGCCTCCCACTGGAGGTGTTTTGGGAGTGTCCAACTGGGCCCAGAGACCCAGTGGCAGACCCGGAGCTGGATGGAGGATTTCACGTCTCTTCTAGCCTGAGAACGTCTTAGGATCCCCCAGTTGGAGCTTGGAAATATTACCTGGGTGAAGAAAGTCTGGGTTGACTTTCTCAGGCTGCTGCTCTGACCTGATTCCAGATAAGTGGATGAAAATGAATGGATGATCAGTTTACACCTCAGTTTTTCCTCAGAGACATTAACCTGTGAATAATCTCCCCCTGAAATGCCGCTCTGCAGATTTTGTTACCACCAGACAGTGGAGTCTGTATCAGTTTTCTGTCATTTCTGGTCTTTGTGCTAAGCTAAGCTAACAATATGCAATGCAGTCTTGAGTGTGTTGTTGTTTTTGTGATCTACTCCCAAAATGTTTGACAGTTGTGTTATACAGAGCAGCTCCCAAATTATGGTCTGCTGTGGCCATGAGTCAATAGGGCTTTTTATGGAACATTTCACAAAAATTGATCAAGCTAGGTATTTCAAAAATGAGCCTACAGGCAAAATCATCATGGCTTAAGACAGGGGCAGTAAAAAGAAAATCAAATGAGGAAGAGGACACCTTAGACACTGACCAGGAGAAGGTGCAACGACAAATTATTCGGCCACAGTGAGCATTGTGGACACAGTGGAAGCTAACTTTGTTGCTAGTGCTAGTTTGTCTTCATCAAGCATGTTTAATGCAAGGTTATAATACATCGCTTTGCTAGCAGGGCTGTTGTCGAGCTGTTGTGTTCCTTGGTCTAAAACAGTTTGAGAAACACTGATCCAGACGGACACTGGTGGTTCACATTTGCTTGCATGTTACACACGATCTGTTCCTACAATTCAATCTGCCGGTCTGCTGGCTCATGTGCTTACCAAAGCCATCTCCCAGGATCAGCTGCAACCTTTGACCTTTGTCACATGACATCCAGCTGTCCCTCTGATCTGTCTTCCCGCCCTTCTGTGAACTGTTTGATAAAGCAGTGTGTCAGACTGAATCTTAAAACACAAGAGGATTAGCAGAGAGACAAAGAGGCTCAGATAAGTGCGAGCATGAATACTGAGTTTGAAATCAAAGATCAGGCACGCAGCAGTGGATTGCTGTTTCACAGAGTGGAATGGTGGGAAATGTAAGATTAAGCAAGACAGATTTGCATGTTTTGTTTTGATGATGTTTTCTTAAGGTGCTCAACATCAGTTAACTGTGCGTGAAAGTTCAACTAAAAGATTTGGTTTTGAGCTCTTCTCTTTGCTCTGCGGATTGAATTTAGTTTGATTGTCATCCAGACATTGCCTTTTTCAGAGCAAACTATAAATGTTTAGGGATGGGTGTGCCAAACCACATTCTGCATGTACTGCAACAGGATGGCTCTTTGATGGAAGAGTCCTGGTGCTGAACTGGCCCGCCTGCTGATTTGTCTTTTATTAAAACGATTTGGCACAAAAATGAGACAAAGCAAACCCCAAACCCGCAAAAGGCAGGAGTGGGTCAACATTTTGCAACTGATCTCCTCTGTTCCCAAACATTAAAGGTCCCATATTCTGCTCCTTTTCCTGTAGTTTAATATGGATCATTGATGTCTTCATGAAATGGTAGTAACATGTTTTGGTCCAAAATGCCAATAAATCAAGCACAGCAGCATTGTTTCCAGGCTCTCAATGCCCCTCTGTCAAGAACGCTCTGATTTAGTGGGCATGACCTTCATATGTAAATGAGCCACTGCTGATACCGCCCCGCTCTTCCGCATCACTGAGAGCGGCGCCACAAGCTCCGAGTGCACAATGTTTAGAAAACAGCAAAGCTTGTTTACCGTAACATTACAGGCTAAAACAACAGGCTAACCGCAGTTAAAGTTAGCATCCTGAAGCTAACACAGAGACAGGGGGGGACACTGAGGAAAAGCTCTTACATCTGCTCCACAGCACACAGCATTTAAAATACTCACATTTCCAGGGTCAGAGCTTTTTTGGCGGTTGGTTGGTAATGCGCCTGGATTCAGGACCAGTCTATTCTCTAGCCCTCTGTCGTACTGTCCAAAGTTGGAAAAGCAATCAGCCGTGAAGTGACTAGCACACACATACACAGTTTTACTGAGTGTAGCTGGCACATTTCCTTGATAAATGAACTCTCGACACTTAGCCTTTTCTTCTTCCGAGATGGGAAGCTTGTGCATGGAACTATGTGGCTGTTTACAGCAAAAAAACAAAGCAGTGATGGCTCTTCAACTTTGGCATTCTCCTCCCCGCTGCTGGAGAGGGAAGTGGGCGGGGAGGGTGTTTGGGGGTATCTGCTCCGGTGGACCAATCAGGTCAGACTTGCTCCTGATTGGTCAAAAAAGGGAATCGCTGATGTCGGCAAATCCCCCGAATCCAAACAGCTCGTTTAAGGTCAGGATTTTATATTCACAAGCACTACTAAGTACAGGTTTTGTCATTAAATATCACATTTTGTGGGCTGGGAGGAAAGCCAAAGTCCCACAAATTTCACTAAAAGACTTAATAAAGTGAATTTTGCATAATATGGGACCTTTAACAGAGTGTTGCCCCTGTCTGAACTCTTTTTTAAATGGCACAAAATTGAAATGAACTGTAGTTTTTTTATTCAAAAAAAAAAAAAAAAAAAAAATATATATATATATATATATATATATATATATATATATATATATATATATATATATATATATATATATATATATATATATATATATATATATATATATATATATATATAGACATTGACATGATGTATCACAATCTTGATTTTATTCACATTTCTCCCCTGAAATTTTCTTGTCTTTAAATAATGAGTGGTCGTGATAAGAAATTAAAATAAAGCACAATGGGCTCCAATGATTTTTGCTCTGTTTACACTCGCAGTTGTTTAAAATTCTCCTTCTCCCTGGTTGAAAACTCCAGAAGCTTTGAATATGTAAATTTTGTTTATTTCAAAAGTTTAACCGCTGGGTACAACATCCACCCTCTGTGTTTGTGTGCTGAAGGGGCTTTGAAGTTTCCACATCCCAAGTTCCAAATTCATGCTTACATGTTTATGTGTTAAACTGAGGTCTGAGACGAGCACAGGAGAAAAGTTCCCCCTCTGCATTATTTTGTGAGCCCAAGGTCAAAGACTGAAGTGAAGTGAAACTGAGCAAAACAATTTCAAGCTGGATGCAACTTTAAGACTCCTACTATTGATATTAGATGAGAGATTGATGCTATTTTAAAGTCTACTGAACCAACTCATATCTGATGGCACCAGTCGACCACCAGGCAACATGAAATGGGAACATAAAGCCAGAGCCAGATTCTGCTCTTGGTGTAATTTAGAGTGTGACAGCCCATCAATTCATACAGTATTGCAATAAATGTTCCTCCTAGCAGAGCTTCACTGTCACAGCCATATGTCAGCAGAGTCCGCTGCTCTGGGACAGAATGAGGGGGTTCCTGTGAGGAGGAGAAACACTCGGAGGCATCAATCATGCTTTAATTACTGTCTCTCTGTCTGTGTCTCTCTCACAGATCCGCAGTGTACAGATCCTGCCAGTGGATTATGAGATCGAGTACATCTGCAGAGGAAACCGGGTGATTGTGGGACCCAAGGTCAGGAAATGCTTACCCAACGGCACATGGACGGACATGACACAGCACAGCAGATGCTGTAAGTCTTGTTTTGATGTAATTCCACCCTCTTTCCCTCCTGTCCTTATCTTATCTTATCACAAATGACCCTCCTCCTCTTGGAGGACTCCTGCATATAAGATCAGTGTTAACATGTCCTGTTTCATCTCCATCAGATAGTAATAAACGAAACAGTTTTGACAGCACATTACGCCTTCCCTGCTTACTCTACACACAGAGGGAAGTGTGAAACACTGAGCAACCTTCGCTCTCACTTTTTTACGAACTAAAATTGGAGTAATTTTTATCAACTGCTGCAACAATGTGAAAAATCTACATCCTGAACACAGATTACATGAAACCAGTGCACAGCCTATATTACCTCCCATTAATTTCAAACCTGCAATAGCTGCACTGAGCCCTGGCAGTAAGAGCAGGAAATGTTGACACAGTGCTGACACATCATCACCCTCTCAGTCAAAATGACTAACTTGTTAGCAAACAGTTGCCCATTAACACATCCAGCAGTTTTGTAAGAAAGTTTTGGGTCGTGATTTTTGCCGCCCAGCAAATGATCTGCTATTAATGCTGCTGTCAGTCGAGGCTCTTCATCATGATGGAGACAGGCAGGCTCTTGGGAGGGTTTGTGCTAAACTGGAAGCCAGAATCATCCAGAATCTTTTGCTCGTTTCAGGGTGCTGATGTGGAAGACTGAAAGACCTTGTCTTGTTTATCCTAAGTGCTGTTCATATGCTTCGAGGCCCGTGAGGACTTTAAGTGATCCTAAAATAGCCTTACTTTAATTTATTTGCCTGTTCATAATCCACAACTTTAAATGAGATTATCAGAGCCAAAATTGGTTATTTCTAAACTCTATTTCTCAGTATCTGCGGTCAGGTTGGACTTTCCCAAGAGAACAGAAACCCATTTCAGCACGTAGACCGAAAGTCCACGCTGGCTGACAAAGTTTAGCAGTGATTTTTTCCAGAAAATGTTTTTTTTATTTATTTTGTAGCAATGGTGGCCACTGGAGCTGGACAAACTCTAAACAAGAGAGTGATAGAGCATGGGCTAAAACACAGACTAAACTGTTTGTGATAATGTTCATTCCAACCCACATGCAGCAGTTATTCTGCAGTGGTCTATTCAAACTTGAGAGTCTATCAATAAAATGAAGAGTGAGGTTACGTTAGCTCTGATTGGTGAGATCGGAGTTGGTAGATGAGCACTGGCAGAATATGACGTTACACGTTACGGACATGTCTCAGGCTATGTGGAAGACTAAACAGACAGTCTGCTCACACTAAACTATGGTCCTACAATTGGCTCTGTAATCATTTGCAACCAAAACAAATGCACACCGATACAAGATACAAGCATCTTTCTGGTTTACAAAACATTGACAAGAACAGCTCCTGCCTACCTGGGGTCCCTCTTCCAGGTCTACACTCCTTCTCACCCACTACGCTTTGCTTGTGAAAGACGCCTGGTGCTCCCAGCCCATTGTGGCTCCAAATCTCTAGCCAGACTCTGTCTGCTCCTCTGTTGTGCCCAAATGGCGATACGAATTATCCAACTCTATACGATCTGCAGAGTTCCTTTCTACTTTGAGAGATGCCTGAAGACTCATCTGTTCATGGAACACTTGAGCACTAATCTGACCCTTCTCCTCTTTGTCCTTGGGGGTAGAATGAGTTAGAAGGTCTCAAACTCAGCTCTTAGTAAATTTTCAGCACTAATTACTGAATGTTGTTGAAGGTTGAAGTATATTGTCGCAGCAATTGATTGTGGTTAGTTGGCTAGATCAGGGATTCCTAAACTTTACAATGCCCCCAAACAGTGTTTGCCTCTGGCTGGGGACTTCCATTGGACACCAACAGACTTCAAAATATGTGAAGAAATGTTAACTTTAAGAAAGTATTTTCTACTTTTTATTCTCTTTTAAATAATTATTACATTTTTTTAGAACAGGAAATTATTGAAAAATAAAAGCCATGCTCATGGAAGTAGGTTGTTGCTGAAGAGGGAAGGAGGCATTCAGGGCTCTTCCAGCCGAGGTGGGATACTCCTTTCTTACATGTAGCCAGTAGTTAGACAGGGGAAGAGCCTCATAGTTCTGCTCAGTTTTTTAGATAGCGTAATAGCAGGGCAAACCACCAGGTGGACACGGATCATGACATCATCGTGCTGATGTTTCAGCTGTCACAGGGAGTGTGTGGTTAGGTATAGTCAGAAACATGTAAACCCAACAATTACGGCACTTTACATGTTGCATGTTCAGGACAAATATAAAAAAATACACTATATATATGATTATAAAGAAAAATAAATAAATAAATAAATAAATGGATTCTATTTTTTTCTTCCCTCCAGTTGTCAGAGGCCCCCCTAGTGCTCCCAAGTTAAAAAACCTGTACTCAATGGCAGCACTTGCAGCCAAATAACTTATAGCAGTTTGTCTCAAAAACTAGGTTTTCCTTCTGACTAAATTCTTGCTTGTGTTGTATGCTTTGGACAAAAGTGTCTGCTAAATTACACTGTAGAACTGTAGTACTGTCTTTTAAGGGATTATTTGTTTATCAACAATGCCAAATGCGTGCGCAACTTGGGTGCAGAAGCACTTCGGAGAATAATGGTTAGTCAACTGACGTGGAGGAGTTAACCACCAAAAAACACGTTTTAACTTAATATCGTCACTTATATGGATGGTAAATGGATCCCAGGTTTGTGAAATAGCATTGAGTGGACAGAAGAGATCAGCAAGTGGACAGACGTTTTTAGCGGAGAAATGCAGCGTGTACCCAGAAAGCATTTTAAACACACAACTGTCACTTGATGCTCATGACTGCATTATCCATGGACACTTACCAGACTGTGACATACCAGGATGTTAACATGTGTCAATAAATCAGAAACCCTCCCAAACCCAAAAAAAGCACACAGACTGCTGACTCTGAGACCCGGTTCATAATAAAAGAACCAGAAAACTACGTCCAGAGAACGGCTCCAAATCAAATAAGGATGGCATTCCTAAATTTCCCCTCAGGGATAAATAAAGTATTCTCTATTTAATTATTCACCCGCAGATGTCACAGGTGTTTCATTTAAAGTGTGACCCTGTTAACTGGTGACTCTCGGCCGTTAATCACTGATACTGTCGGCTGAGAGTCACCAGTTAGCATGGTCGCTATTAACCCCAAAACACCAGTTGCGCTGTGGTGGTCAAAACTTGATAGACGTTGTTGCCTGTGTTTTATAGGATCGTTTTTAAAAGTATCATACATTTTTATGCTGATAAAGTTTGAATTTAGTATTTAAAAACGCTAACTCGTCTGAATGAATGAAGCTAAATGCTGCTTCTGCGGTCAAGATGCGTGCACATCTTTATGATGACGTGGACTGATAATCTCTCTATACAACAACTGATGATGGTGTTTCATGGGAAACAGAGTCTTTATCCTGGAAAGTAACACTTTCTGACAGTCCTTAATGGGTCTTTAATGAGCATAAATCCTCAGGTCTCTTTTTTCCACTTCTCCAAGTTGCATTTCTGAGCACTTCAGCTTTAGAAAAATCTGTCTCAGGATGTGCTCTGCAATTTGCTTATTTGACAGTGTAAGAGTTGAAAACCTGCCGTTTCATGTCACTGTCTTTATTTCAGGTGGTAATGTATTCCATAGTTTTATACCTCTCACTGAGCAGGATGATTGACTGGATGTTTCTGCCAAACAGCTTCCACTTACTTCACCTCTAGTTCTTATTCCACTACTCTGTTTATTCACCAGCTGACTGAATATTTCTGGTGCAAGGTTGTTTACACATTTTAAAAATGTATGAATGGAAAATTAACAAAACGTGAATGAGACAGAGATTTCTGGCCCAGCGTGATGACAGCACACACAAATCACTTGCTTGTGTCACAGATGTTGATAGTTTGACTCCCGGTAACGACCATTTGCTGCATTTCACCCCCGCTTTCTATTCTCGTCCCTACGTACGCTCTCTTCCTTCAGTTGTCCAATCTGATAAAGACAAAAGGACCCAAAAATAATTAAAAAGAGAAAAGCTGGATCGTGAAATTAATTCTGAATTTAATTAACCATCACAGAGCGTCTTTAGCGACTGTAATCTGAGATCTTTGCTTAGTTGTAGCCATGAGGCTGGGTGATGTATATTACATTATTTTAACAATTTGAAGAAGGCAAATGAAGACAGATAAACACATGAATGACTAGCTCAAAACCAGAGGGGATGTTTCTCAATTGATAGAAACAGGATTTTATTTAACATGATGATCAAATTTCAGTTGATGAGCAAATAAGCTGCCAAGATTTCTGGAGGAGGATTTGACAAACAGGGAGAGTGGATCAATATGCTGCAGAATGTTGTTTGTGGGAAGTTTGGGCCGATAATTCAAAGCTCAGTTTTGTCAGAGTTATGCTGAGGAATGTAAGAGACATCTGATGTTTGATAGCAGCCCAACGGTTCTGAGTGACTAATGTGATATTCAACACAAACATCTGCGCACAATGGGAAAAAAAACTGATAAATAAGGAAAAAGGACATAACAGACCTTATCAAGCTCACTGATAATTAAAAACTCTCTTATATTGAGTGGTTCCCAGGTCAGCTGGGCCCTTAGATAGATTAAACTTATACTTTTTTTTGAATCAGGCTATAAACATGTTTGATTTTGCTGTAAAGATTTTCTGTTTTGAATTTTGTTTGTCTCAGTGAACTGCAGCTGTAGACATTTTCGGCTTCATGATACCAGAGGTTGACACCTAGGAATGACCAAGTTATGTCAGGATGTCAGGTATGACATGGCTAAGTACAAACATTGCACACATATATCAGTCAGGGCTTCTATTAAAATTAAAGACAGACAATACATATCACAACCATAACTCAGAGGCAACAAACTATGATAAGTTATCTCTTACACTTAAATTCACCTCCACCATTAGTGGGACATTCACTCATTGAAAACGAGAAAATACATACTGGACTGTTGCTTTAAATGACTTCCTTCTCAAAAGGATTTTTTAAAATCAATGTAACAAATTATTGCAACTTTGATTTTTGGTTTGAAATATGTTTTATAGATGCTAAAAGGTTGTGAGAAAAGTGAGTGTCTGTTACATGGATGCATGTGTTGTATCATTTTAGGGATGAGCAAGTACCGATACCAGGTATCGGGCCGATACCAGCCTTTTTTCAAGGTATCGGTACTCGTGAACGCTGCCAATACCAGCAGCCGATACTCTAGGCAAAAAAATCTTACGTTCAGCAAGTCATCCTTGCCCGTCATTGCCGCTACTTGCTGCAGTTTAATACCCTCAGGTCCTGTTCAGACACCATAAATGAACCTGGGAGAGTTAACAGTTAAACTGTTTTATTTTTCACTTCAGTTTATTTAAAAAAATACTTAAACTCCGACAGCTGTTAGTTTTATTGTGCACTTTTAAAATCCTTTTTTTCAATATTTATTAAAAAAGTCCTCGATCAAAATGATCTGTCACTGTTAATTTGAATTGTGTGTATGTGTGTATGTATCAAAAGTACTAGTAGTATTGGTACTCAGAAGTACTCATACTGGAATCGGTCTGAAAAAAACTGGTATCGAATATCCTTTATTATTTTGCATGCTGAGGAATGTGGAGGTCTGAAAATGTTCATTTACTGAAGATGTTGGAAAAAGTTTTGAATCAGGGGATTTAGAGCAAGAGTTCCCAAACTTTTCGCCCCCAAAACAGTTACATGTGAGACTGGTGACCCCCAGCTGTCTTACCTCTGTTATTAGTCTGTGCATAAAATCCAAGTTGCAATATATTGGTTCAGTGCATATTTCTTTGAGTTAATTGCAGGGACCTCCAGATTCTGGCATGAAGTCTCAGACTGAAGCCTATCTTGGCATTTTCTAATTGAACAATGCTGTCACTGAGCGATTTACCGCTGAATGCTAATCAATCAATCAGTCAATCAATCAATCAATCAATCAATCAATCAATCAATCAATCAATCAATCAATCAATCAATCTTGATTTGTATAGCGCCAAATCATAACAAATGTTATTTCAATGAGTTAGTATAACTGACTGCTCTGAGATCCTCCAACCTGTCTAGAAAATAATAAAATAACAAATGATAAATTAATGTGGAACACAAGCCATGCTTAGCTTTATTGCAGAACACAGGACAAGAGCAAAACCAGACACATTACAGCAATAACTCTGTGTCTCAAATGTCAGCAGTGTGGAGGTATATTTCCCACCAAAAAGTGAAAACAGTCCAACAGTCACACATAGATATGTGCAATATGTTAATTTCCAGAAGCAAAAGAGAGTGTGCAGCTCCATTATTTTACCTCTTTAGCAAAGTTTACCTTGACACACCCAAGTATTGGTTCAGTTCAGTATTGGTTTACTTAAGTGACACCTGATATAGTCACGTTTTTCATATGTAATAGTTGTAATTTTTGCACTGCTGTGACACTGGAAATCTCCATGTTGTGGGACGGATGAAGGAATATCTCCTCTCATCTTATGAGGTGGCTCAGTGTTACTTATAAATACGAGTAAGCATCAAAAAGCTAATCCAAATAACAAAATGAGATTGAAACAACGCAAAAACATCAACATCCAAACAATCAGGACTAAATAAGTTTTATTAACTTCATCCTACACCCTTTCAAACAAGGTATGATTATCTATGTTGTTACAGAGTTGTCTCTTTAATTGTTTTGATTTTTTTTCGCCTTAACACTTTGTATGTCTTTTTTTTCTTTTAACCTTTTCAAATAAACTAAGAAATTAGTAGAATTATTTTAAAGTTATTTTAAAAAGTCCTGTCGCAGAATAAAAACACCCTATACTTTTACAAACTGAAGCCATTACCGTAGCAGTGATTTAAGTATTGAAAGTTTTTGCAGCAATGGAAAAAAATAGGAATTATATGACCTTCAAATTAGCAACCACTGGTTTCAATTTTGTTACCATCAACAAGTCTTTACAATAATTTAGCTCAATTTAAAAATGTTGACCTTTGGAAAAATGTGTCTTCTCGAAAAATCATTTAAAATCTTAAACAGCTCAAGCAGAAAGTTCAGCAGTCTGAATACGAGGCCAACAACAACAACACACAGGAGTGTCTGAGTGACCAATCAGATTACACACGCAGTTCACGTCCGGCACCAGCAACCATCATCTGAATAGTGATGAGGGTTTGAATCTCCCGTCTTTATGATGGCTTGTTTTCACACAATGACACCTGATCCATTTGATGAGGGAGGCTGTCAGATGCTATTTAAAACATTCAAAAACCAGAAAAGTGGATTGTTGAGCTTGGAGTATTTTTGTCAAGTATTTTGGTTGAATAGCCAGAAATGATTTCACTCAGAGTCTTTTGTGTCTCTTCAGGAAATTTGTCCCCATAGCTGGGCTTATAATCACACGTTGTTTCTGTTGAATTCTGATCGGTGTATAAGTGTTCGTTACTCTGCTTTGTGCAGCTGATCAGCCGTTTGTCCTGTGCTCGTCTGAGGTATGTTTGTGCATAACAAACAGCCCAACAATTAAATAGATAAATAAATGTAAATGTGAACTTATCTACAACACCCCCACAGAGAGTAATTCTGGCTAATGCTTGCTTGTTATTGTTTTCAGCCGATTACATTTAATTGTTCAAGAAATAAACATGCAGGCCTGTATGGCTTCCACATGTTTAAATCTAATGAGAAATATTTTATGTATTTATCCTGATAGTTTTTTTCTTTAATTGCATTGCGTCTTCATATGAGGTCTCATTGAGCAAACTGTGCCTGCAAACCAATGTAATTTCCACTCACATCACATCCACATCCACAGTGCCTCTGCAAACACCGAGATTTGGAGAATAAGGCCAGCAATCCAATCAAATCCCTGTGATATCTCTGTTTTTAGTCTTTCAGTTCACATTTAACATCAGTGGAATTTATTTTTCCCATGAGAACATTTTTTGTTTTCTCTGGCTTATGTAACAGCGCAAGCTGCAATGTGCAGATTGCAGTTTTATTATGTGCTCGCATGCTGGAAGGAAGATTCAACAAACTCGACAGCTCAACCAATTATATTCAGAGCTGGGCCATTTTGTCAGGAAATTCGACCAAGGAAACAAAGTTGAATCATATGGAGGCTGTAGCATAGCGAGCTAACGTCACAAACCAAGGCCTTAATGGAGTTCTCTCTGGTAAATAACACAAACATCTGTATCTGGGTCAAAACGGTTCCTGGGGCAGTTTTGGTTCCATTTCACAGACTTTCTCACTTCCTCCTCCTTGTACCAGGTTGTGTCTGCATTGTAACCAAAAATGATACATTGTTATGCAGCCATGCAAACATTTCTCAGGGGAAAGCTTCTCGAGGGGCAGAAATAGTTCTTCTAAGCCTGCGATACCTGAGAGATGATAAAACTTAAAGATCTGCTTCCAAAACACATGTACACTGGAGGTAGTCACGTCCTTGCGGCTGTGGGTGATGGTGCTCATGGGAAACAGGGTTTCTGTCTCAGAAGAACACTACGGGCTTAATGTGCCACTGCTATCAATGGCAAACAAATGGTGCCTTTTGTGTGAAGATTTCCATGTTTCAATGAGTCATGTCCAGTCCAATCTAATCCAATTCAACTTAATTTTTCAAGCACTTGTGAGTTTTGTGAGTTTTAATTGACACAATTATAATCTAGAGCAGGGGTAAGCAACCTTTTCCATGCCTCGTGCCACTTCAAAATACACTCATGCCCAAAGTGCCAAGACTTATTTCTTTCATAAAATCATTGACAGTTGATAACGAAAGTCTCCTCGAATGGTTTTCCATGCTTAGCTATGCAGTGAGAAATGGTAAAACCTCCTTCTATTGCTTGGTTTTTCACAGTACTTAAAGTTTTGTATTGAACTTTGCTAACACTGTTTTGCCGCCAAATAAATGCGATTGCGAGCTAGCAGACTGATGTCCCAAGAGAGTTGCAGTGACACACTTGCAAGATACATTTGCACACTTGTAGCATCAATGGTTTGAATTTATTATTTAAAATTATTTGTTAAAATTTTACTTGAGGACATTTATAGTGTGCTCAATTTCTTGTTAAATATTAAATAGATTACAAAACAATATTTTTTATTTACTTTATTTATTTATTTTGTCCTCCGTCTCATTGCAATTATTCTCTAAGTGCCAACATAAGCAGCCTTGCGTGCCAGCTCTGGCACCCGTGCCCTAGGTTGCCTACCCCTGATCTAGAGCAATAAGAGAATAAAAAGTGAAAAATACTTAATACTTGATCTTTTTTTTTTTTTACTGCCAACAAGTCCTTCTACACACGGTCTAAAGCAGGGGTCACCAACCTTTTTGAGACTAAGGGCTACCCCAGAGGAAATGAGTGGTACAAAAGGCTACTCCTCTGATACAAACTTCCAGAACAAAATTGCTTGGATCACTTTTTGATAATGATAAAAATAGTAGTAGTAATAATACTTTGTGAAGATGCTGTCCACATGCCAACTTTAGCAATTCCACAATTGTTATTAACGATTTACACAACAATAGTGATAGAAAACATCTTTAAATTTCTGGAAGGAGGGTTATTGTAAATAGTGCTGTTTTTTGGACATGCCTTGCGGGCACCTTATGTGGTTCATGTAGGCGCCAAGGTGCTCGTGGGTGACCCCTGGTCTAAAGATTAGAGATGTAAAAAGTTATAGATACAGCAATATTTTATGATAGTTTGACCTGTAACTAAATATTGATATTTTTGTTTTGTAAATTCATATTGTAGGTGAGTTAGAAGTTCGATATGTCTTCCACACCTCCACTGCAGTAGATGGTGCCAAAGAGCTACTCCACTGTTGCCCATAAACTGTATAATAGATATTATCTTAAAGTACATTCAACATATTCTATTCCTAAACTTGATGCTGTAAACATCAATGTTTTCTCTCTATTCTTGGGTCAGTTATTTTATTAATCTAAATTTTTTTATTTTTTACGGTGTGGTAGATTGACAAAGTAATGATCATAGTCACGTTTTGAGCAATATTAGATTTTTTATAAATAACATTGGTTACACCAAGTGACATTTATCAGTTTCACCAACTGATCACATCTTTCAACCAATAATTTTTTGTAGCAGTTTAACGTCACATTAGTTTAAGTGATAAACTTGACACACTTCTTGTTTTCAAGTTAAGTGTCTGTATGAAACATTGCATCTGACTTTCATTATTTCAAACACAATGAAATAGAAAGATATTTTCAATCAAATAGTTGACTGTGAAGAATATCCCAGTATATCACAAGTTTGTGATATCGTGATATCATATCGTGGCCCAAGTATCGTGATGCGTATCATATAGTAAGGTTCTTGCTAATACTCACTCCTACAAAAGAAAACATAATCTGAAGTCGTGACAGTCTCAGTCCATTTGCATGCTAAACCTAAAAACAGGAAGCTGTGGTCAAAGCAAGAAAACTGTCAGTAATTCATCCTTGCAGTTGACAAATTATCTCTCTGTGCCAGTTGTTTGAAACCCCCTTGTTGGTATGTTCATGCTGAAGTGTATTGAACATTCACAGCAGGTAGTCTCTGCTTCTTATTGTGGAGACCGCTTTAGTACATTTCTTTTTACTAACTTCTTATTTGTAAAGCACATTAAAAAAGTTCAGAAGTGTGTTACAAAGTGAAGCAGAAACAGGGAGGGAAGCCAAATGAGTGACAGTGAAACAGGGCTTAGTCAAAGGGAGGATAAACCAAGAGGACAAAAGATTCTGTAAGAGCACAGAGGAGACGTGACAAATGACAAACAGAGAAGAAAACAGCAAATAGAGAAAAGATGACACTGCTTTGGGTCTATTAGCAAATATTTAATGTATAACATGTGGTTTGTGAGTGAGAAATTGCTTTAGACTTTGGATTCTTCCTATCATTTACATCTTGGTTGGCCAAGCTGCAGGAATCAGCTCTGTTTTTACATTTATAGTGTTTGGATGACAGACTTAGTGGGCCTCTGCAGGACATGTTTGCAGTTTGTGTCCTTCAGCTTTGTATTGGTCTCAGGTTTGCTCAAATGAGCCATCTGCTGCAGGCTGTAACACCCTGACTGTAGTTCCTGATACACTCTCTGTGATCCACCACCTTTAGACAATATTCACAAGAATGTGGTTATGACTCAGAGCTATTTATAATCTTAACAACATATTTCCCTGAGGAGTTGGCAAAGACCAAAAAGAGCTAAAACAAGATGATTTCAGGTACCCAAAAACAAGACGTCACTGCTGCTTAGTTGGTCACAACATTTACCATATGGCTACTGGATGTTGATCAAACGAGCATCTGAGATACGTAGCAGAAATTCTACCTCAGTTTTTCTTTCGTTACCTTTATGTAACTCTTTGTCCCTGTCCCCCTCCCTCCTGTGCACCTGCCTGTCCACAGTGCTGCTGTGTCCGCGGGTGTGGACATCTCTGGAAAACGGCCGTGTGTCAGTGAAGCCGCCTGGACCTCCGGTGGAAGGGACGATCCTCCACTACAGCTGCCATGCCGGCTTCATCCTGGAGGGCAGAAACATCAGTCACTGCACCAAACTGGGCAAATGGGACGCCCCCAAACCCACCTGTCTCTGTGAGTGTCTCATCTAGTCCGTGACAGAAAAGATTTTAAAATCAATTATAAAACAATCATGTTCTATGATTGAGCTCCTGTTACTGTCTCTGGGGAAGTGACTGCACAGGTGGTAATTAATGGTTGCATTAGCATTACAACAAGTACCATACGCTAGTTGTATCTGAAAATCTTTTTGAGATAGATAGTAATGAATCTGTGGGTGATTTTCTACAGGTGTTAGGACTTTTTAAGGAACTGTGTGTGTTTTTGACAACAGGAACCAGGGTTGTCCAGGGTTGTCTGCTTTGAGCCTCATGGCTGGATCATGTCTTTGTTAGCTCCCGGTGTTACAGTTTAATGTGCGATCCCGTAAACTGTTGAATTTCAGCTGAATATTCACATGGAAGGAGTTAGTTTAGTTATTATTAAAATTTCATACCATCCTCTTTGTATAAGTATTCAGTGGTAATAATCAAACGCTTTGTTTGAGTCAGTATGAGGTAAAGAAGTGGGTATTTAGTCTCTTTGCAGACAGCTACGGGGTGTTCATCAGTCAGTTAAGTGGAGTTTATCCCAATATAAGCTATCTGTTTTTTGCACCAGGCTCTAAACAATCTGGTTTTATTTGGGGTTGGGACATGAATTTAGGAACTTGCCAGTGGATACGATGGGTGGTTGCTCTAGAGCTTACTTTTAGACTCTTTGAGGTGTCGCAGGCCTAAGTAAATGAAAAACCAATGAGAAAAGGTGCCCACTTTAAAAGAAAAAAAATATTTGAAAAGGGACAATGTACATTAATTGACATTTGAACAAATGGAAACTTGTTAACACCAGGGATGTACTAGCTCTTGTTTCACATCTTGCTTTTAAATCAGTCTCGCTTTAAGCTTAACATTTCTCCTTTCAAGTGTTGATTTAATAAATCTAGCTACAATGCCACAAAGCAACATCTCAACAGGCTAACTGTAGTATTGCAAGTGACTGTACCAGCCTATCTCTCAGCTTCTATTACATTATCTTCATTAAATAGCCCTCTCTGCTGGACCGGCAGTGTACTGCAATTTCCTTCATGTTTTCTACATATGACACTCACCTAATTTGAATAATGTTCACCAGACTTCAGTGCTTAAGCACTATTCACTTCTCTGCTTTGGCACGCTTCAGAGAGGTGGGCTTCGGCACGGTTTACTTCATGCACGAGCACAAGCATGAGGACGGCGCGTGTGATCCATGTCGTATGATCACCACAAGCGCATATCTCGACAATCATTTCAAACGAAGAAGGGGTGTTAGCGAGCTGTGTCGGGCGAAAACGACTGACCATCAGTCCAAAAGTCTCTAAAGTTGTAGCAGTGCTTTCTGTGTCTCATTGTGCTGACTCTGATGAGATCTCACTTCATGTAAACAGGTGCTTTATGATGACGTAGGCGGGCCATGCGCGTGTGTGATACCTGCTAAAGTCTGGTTCATATTTGGGTGGTGTGACCGCTGGCTGTACTCTTCAGCTGGGGAACAGCTCTGCAGGGGGGCAATCGTGCTTAAGCATGTCACGGTTTGAATGGCCAGTGTGACCACGCCCTCAGACAACAATAAGCTACAGGAACCATCTAAAAGTTCCTGGCTTTAGTCTGAAAGCACCCATTGTGTGTGAAAATTCCTTGTTACATTATTTTCAGAGAATCTTAGGGAAAGGTTTGTCCCACATGAGTCAATGTCAGTTTGAGAGCTGAAATCCCTTTAATCATTGAGGTGGCCCTGAGAGCTCACAGCGATGCAACTTAAGAAAACACATGCAAAACGAAAAAACACGAGCAAATCAAGAAATTCTTCTTCAATTTTACAACACTCGTGCAGCATTTAGAGACGTGCTGCAAAGACCACAACACAACGCATTAGAAAAACGATACAACAAATACACCTTAACACAAAAGAAGTGTTTCCAGAGGACACTTAAAAGTGATGCACGTCTGGACACGCTTGTTGTTGACGCAGATTTTCAGTCACAGCAATAGGCTAAAATCTGAAATCATGCAATCACAATGTTATATAAACCAAAAACACTTAATTTTATCTCATTTTCCTACACACCTAACAGAAAAAAAACCCATAATAGAGCTGTGACTGAAAATCCTCAGCAACAACAAGAAACCACTTTTTTAAAACTGTATTTTTTTTTAAATACAAAAAATCAGATAAAAAAAATGTGGACAGAAATATTTCAAACTGCATGATAACATTCTTTTTAGTCATAAATTGAGCCTATGGTAGTATTCCCAGGTGTTGCGTTTAGAGAAGATCTTAAATGGATGGCTTAAGCTGTGTTAAATCCCTAAATGAACATCATATTTAAACAAACAACACACAGCTCACTTTGTTTAAAAGCCTCCCCCCACAAAAAATGGGTACATAAGGCTTTGCAGGCGACGATAATTACAAACACCTGCTCTCCCAACAGTTAAGCACGGTTGCTAGGAGATAAATGATCCAGCCAATCAGAGAGTAATCCACAGAGGGGGCCCTCACGGCTGGCTTAGGCAGGTAAAACAAATGATGGACACTAACCTGATGTGAAAGCTGACTGTGAACGCGGTGAGTGATAGTGAGTGGATGTTGGAGATATCATCGAGTGCTCTCCATTACAACAGGCGGCATGTTTGCAGGCTGGGGAGATTTGTTCATATTAGTGCAAACAAACGAGGATTTCAGAAGAAAAACAAACAGATGAAACAAAGAACAGAAAGAAATGACATCGCCAACTGGTTTTCAGAGGAGTTGGCATGGCAACCCATAAAGTTGCTATGGGAATGGTCATATTAAAAGGATAAACGAGGGAATTATCAGCACACTTGGCCTGTGGGTAGGATACTCATTCTCTAATAATTAAATCACCAAAAGGCTCATGATTAAGTAGCACTCACACTGCTCTGTGATAGGTTCACACCCTCTGTGTTGATACTTTAAGGTGTTTCAGGATACCTAGGCTGAAAACACTACTCCACATTCAAAGGTTTCCTTTTCTACGTTCACGGTTTTCCTGTAAAATATCAAATGATTACATAACATCTTCCTCAGCGAGGAACCTCCTGCCAGAGCTCCTCAGCAGCCAACCCACCGTGCATCTTAAATGCGGTGTGACTGCCACCTGGTGGAGGAAAATGATTTGAATTTTAGATCTTACTGCACCAAAATCTTTACAAATTATAGATGACAAAGGTGAATAATTCAGCTGGAAAGACACCAGGGTTTCAGGGAGGGGATTGAAATCCTAAATCTGCATGACAAATTCACCCAATCTCTTTTTTTTCTCAACTTTCTAATCAATTTCTCTTTTTCCTGCTTTTTATTTTTGCTGGCCAAAGATGACAGAAACTACACAGGTAAGAATTAATTTAATTCTTATTATTTAAATCTTATTACTTTGTTCAAGATAATTATGTTATCTTGTGTTTTATGGATGTGTGTCAGGCCCATGTTGAGTGATATGACACTAAAACAGACATGAACTGCTTACGTCACATTACACACATAACCGACAAAAAAAAACTACTTCTTACTTTCTGTTAAAAGCTAAAAGGTATGACCCATCCGGATTATATACTCATCTGAAATGAAGGTCTTTCACTCAAAAATGTGCCTCATCGTTCATTATTGATTTATTCATTATAATACAAAATCTTTCACCCCATCACATTATAAAAAAGGTCTTTTATATTCATAGACACCATTAAGCCTGCCTGTTTGTGTAGCTACTGGCTATATACCAAAACGTGACTGAAATCACAGATCTGAAATGTAATGTACGCTGTCACCACAAGAGGGCAGCAGCGGTCTAAAGTGTTAAAAAGCCATCCCTCTGCAGCAGAGGGTGCAAATCCTCTCACCAGCTGGAAAATCTCATTTTTGGGTGGAGGTATTGGAAGTCCCTTCCTTGAATAATTCAGTTTATTTTTCCTGTGAGAAACAAGATTAAAGTTTGAAGTCGAAGCTGTGCACTCAGGAGTGAAATAAATTAGTTTTCAGGGCTGATTTTAGCACACATATAACACAGCTGACATCATTCCAACACAGTTCTTTGCCTTCAAGTTACATGAGAGACATTACTTATCATGTAAATCCTTATCTCATGAATAAGTGCAGTGATAGAGGAGATTAAGACTAATCACACAGCCATGTTAAATACTTGACTCTGATTGGTCAAAAACCCTGTAACTATGGTAATTAATTCTAGATAGCAACAGCTAGGTCTAAGGAAGCCTGAATCCACATCATACCAAATCAGTTCATAGAAAAGGGTCCAACATGTTTATTAAGTTTATGAAACAGCTGTCAGAAAAGTTATCTTAGGTGTTATTTTCAGTGCCTGTGAAGAATGCCAACAGAAAAACCTCTAAAGTTTGGCCTTTGAGTGAAAATGTTGAGGTGAATGTTTACTCAACCTGCATGGGACCATGGAAGCATCACCAACCGTCAAACGTGAGGGACTAATTTAGTAAGCTACATGACAAAAAACATCTAAATTAATAAAATATCTTTAAAGCATAACTTAGCATCAACTTGCCCGTATCTTTATTTGGTTATGAGTAGTGCTGTCAGGCGATTAAGAAATTAATCTAATTAATTACAGGATTTGGAATTAATTAATCTAATCAATCGCATTTTAATCTCATATCTGCTTACGGTCCCAAAATAAAGAATTTGAAGTCTAGGACATTAAAATTACATTAAAAGACATTGAAAAACATTTAAAAATAAGGTGGTAATATTTACAACACATTTTTAGGGGCATAAGGAACACATTAAAAAAGTTTTATGGTTCTATCTTTACAAAATCTACACAGTCCTGCACCTAAGATAAGCTGATTTGATTTTTAGGACGTTTTTTGCTTCTGTCACATTTTTACTCGATGTGGACTCAATTTTCACTGCACTATGAACTTCTATACTTCTATGAGGTCAGGAGAACCAGGGATAAAGGCTAAAAACTGTGAGGAACTATGTACAAAACACTTAATTCAAGTCTTGGATAAAAAAAAAGTGAAGTATTTTCAGTTTTTCATGCTCTGAACACACTAACTGTTGCTCATTGGTGCAGAGCAGCCCCAAGCTGAAACATGACATCTGGAAGATGGAAGCCAATTTTCAAAGAATTCTTTAGATTTAAATACAGGACAAATATCGATCATTCAGGGCTTGTTTAATGCAGTAAAGAGTGTAGAATTATCTGTTTTTTACAGAATAGAGCTAAAGCAAATGGTTGATTTTCTGCAGATTTTCAAAAAGGACTTGTGAATAAATGAGATGTGGATGGCAGTCCCCCCAAAATCACTCTCTTTCCCCCCTCCGGGGGTTGCTGATGTAACTTGTGATACATTCAGGGACCGTCGGAAATGTCAAAATCTGACGAGAACACTACTTTTCCCAAGTAGGACAAACGGTTTGTAAATGCCAGACATTATACGTGCGTCTTTGAACGCCCCGCGGGTTTGGGATCCAGATTAATCTGCGTAAATTTTTATAACGCGTCAATTTGTGGTGTAATTAATTAATCTAATTAATGTGTTAAAATGACAGCCCTAGTTATGAGGTAATAATTTGGCAAGTTTGGTTGAAAAAGTACGATAAATGTTCTACTGTGACCTCTATTTTCTTTGCACCTTTCCCTTTGACAATGATGTAGGTGGCTTGTCAAAGAGCCTATGGGGCTTTCAGCTGCTCTATCGGTCGTGACGAACTTTAACTTTGTAACTTTGCACAACTGAACTTCATGAAGAGTCCTGCTGTATATGAGCGACACAGATTCCCAGAGGACTTACATATTCTTCAGAAACATTTATGAGTAATTTTTCCCCTATCTGAGTGACCTGTTGCTCATTTTTTTGCTGCTCGCAGCTGCATGTTATCATCACGTTCCAGCTCTGGTAGCGAGTAAAACAATAGCTAATTAAAGAAAAGCTGGACTCCATGTATATTTAACAACATACATTCGGATGCAACTAGTCTGTAATGATTAATTCAGCTCTGTTTAATGATTAATGTAGCCAGCACGGTGGATTATATGCCATCACGTCACAATTTATTCAGATATTTCTCTGGATGTAAGCAGGTCACTGTTGTAACTGATGTCTGATATGATGAGTCCAACTACCTCTGTCTTTGCTTGATTTGAAAAGCAAACTCAAAGTCCCTTTAAACTTTAAACTTTATGAATGATCCTAAAATAATCTATTTTTTACACATTTGCCTGCTCATTATCCATAATTTAATATGAGATTATCAGCGACAAAATTAGTTGTTTCAAAATGCTATTTCTCAGTATCAGCGTTCAGGTCTTGCTTTCTCTGGAAAACACAAGTCCATTTATGGACCAAAAGTCCCTTATATGACACTGCGTTGGCTGAAAAAGATTAGCAGTGAGAAGCAAGATCTGTCCTGTCTGTGCAAAGAAAGTTAAACAGGAGAGTGAGAAAGCACGGGCTGAAGCACACACTACAAAAAATGAAATCTTATCAAGTGTTTTTGTCTTATTATCAGTAGAAAATGTCTTTTTAGACTTAATATGAGGCACATTCACCTGAGCAGTCCAGAAAAAATGTCTCATTTCAAATCATTTACAGAAAAATGAGGTCTGAATTGCTCAAAACACATAAAAAAATTCTGCAAATGGATCAAGAGAAAACTTACTTGTATTAAGACATTATTCTAGTTTTTAGCAAATTTCCGAGCAAATTTTTCTTCCTTTATCAGCAGATTTTTTTTTACTTGTTACAAGCAACCCAGGCCTCATCTTTACCTTTAACTAACTTAAAACAAGAATTTTTTTTCTGGACTATGTGGCTCATATCGAATTTAACAAGTCCATTTTTACTTGAAATAAGACAAAAACACTTGATAAGATTTTAGTTATTTGCAGTGCAGGCTCAGCTGATAGGGACAATGTTCATTCCAACGCACAGTCAGCAGTTTTTCTGCAGTGGCCTGTTATAACTTGAGAGTTTATCAATAAAATGAAGAGTGAGGTTACGTTAGCTCTGCTTGGTGAGGTTGGAGTTGGTAGTTGAGCACTGACAGGGCGTTACCAGGATCTACTAATGATACACATTATGGGCACGTCGTAGAGTAACTGTAAGCTGACTGTGAGTAACACTAAGCAGATAGTCTCCTCACTTTCTGGACACTATAACAAATTATTGTCATGTTTCAAACAATAGCGCCACATAACTACAAATAAAACTAGAAAAGCATTCAGAGAGCGCAGGCCTCCACCAAGCATATTGTGATTGTCACACAACACTTTAGTCCTTCTTTAATGTTATACTCCCTTTCAGCAGACTGTCTGCTACAATTTGGTGTTAGTTGCAGGTTTGTACAATAATTTGTTTCCTGACAGTGTTGAAAATTATGATGAGCCAGTACATATTTCATATTACAGATCTTAGAATCCAGAATATTGTCAGGATCTGGATTGTACTTTTACATCTGTCAGAAATAATGGTGACCTTGTCTTGTACTGTTTTGCAAAGAAATCCGACCATTTATCAAGGAGTTATATGCACGTGGTAAACAGGGCCCTATTTACAGAGATAAAGAATCCTTTGAAAATATCCTGGATTCAGACGGTGATCTGGATCACCTCTAAAATTTAAACACTTCTTTTTTTATCACATTTTGAACATTTCCTGAAAATTTCATGAAGATCCTTTTATTACTTTTTGAGTTATGTTGTTCACAGACAAACTGTAGAGTTAAAAAGAAGATTTTCTCTCCAAAATAATACCAAATACTGTTGAAAATGGTTAAATCTTTCAGTCAGTGGGTCTTTATCCCAGAGAAACACTGTCAATTCTGGCCACAGGTGTCACTGCCTTTAATAAAAACATGTATTCTTTATTTTGATTCTGTTTGTTAGAGGTATTCTTCCTGCTCAGAAAAACAAGGATTTAAACATAGGAGACTGTTAACATAAACAGGATACACACACATACACAAGAGTAGCAGTGGGTTTGTGAGCAGCTTCTAAAAAGATTCAATGCACAAAGTCAGCCCTCCCTGTAAAAATAAAGGGTCAAAACATCTACCAGTCCCTCCATTTTTATGTGATCCCTGGCAGGGATGATGAATACATTTGTTTTTGTTACAGGATGGCTCACCCTCTCGCGCAGTTATGTCACCACGTTAGAAACTGGCTGGATATTGAATCACACACTTACCATCTCCAAAAGGCTCAAACACTGCACAGTTACTCTCATGAATTAGGCACAGACCCGACGTAGCCTTTTACAAGCTGAACACAGACACACAGCATGCAACTCCTCCTCCTAGACTCCTGATCGTTTTCTGTAAGTTATCCCATGAAGTCGACTGAGAAACTGAAAGAAAGTTTCCAAATGTCACAGACAGACTTGACAAACACACAATTAACAAAGCGGCGGAGAGCAGTGTTTCCACAAATAGAAATTTCCATCTCCTGTCACATTACTGACCTCCTTCTGGCTCTGCTCCTCTCCCTTTCTCTCCACTCCATGTGCCATCACCACCCACTTACTGCCTCCTCAGCGGGAGAAAGGTTAATACCCTGCTCCTGTCTGTGTCTGCTCAACCCTGTGTGTGTGTGTGTGTGTGTGTGTGTGTGTGTGTGTGTGTGTGTGTGTGTGTGTGTGTGTGTGTGTGTGTTCGTGCAGTAGGAGTGCATCTCCAGTTTCTGTTTCCTCCAAGTACAGTATAACAAAACCACAGAAAGAGAGGGTACATACAGCTCCCACAGTTTCTGTACAAACTCTGCATCTATGCACATTTAAATATGTACAAATATACTCTATGTCATAGTTTGAGATGTTCTACGCCATTGTCAAGCTGATTCTGTTAATATTATTGTGAATTTTAAGCCTTAGCAGGGATTAAACCCACAGAGTGGCATTATCTTACACATTTTTCACATTATGTCCTCCCTCGTTTGTGATTAAAATATCTCATCTGTCGAAAATAAAAACCAAATTTTCATTTTTTTATGTTTATTTCCCAATGATTATTCCCTAGCATCAGTTTTAGATGCACCTTGAAGTTTTATTTTCACGAGAAACTGTTATCATAAAATGTTGCACTAACAGGGACAGGAGCTGCATTTGTTAGAGGCTGATTTCATATTTGATGCAGTCGCAAGGGGATGTGAAATTGACTACCTGTGAACTTTAGTGTCCATGTTCGGTATTTTCAAAGCACATAAAAGCTTCTGCGTGTATTTTTTAATGGATTTGGACACCTGGAGGAACAAACAATCAATAAATCAGCAAAAAAAAAGAAAGAAACAAGTAAAATTTGGTTAATATTTGGCTTGTTTTGGTCTTTTCCAGCAAGTGCTAAAGAAAGAGGGAACTTTGTTACCTGAATTATTAAAACATACAGAAATTAATAATGATGCCTCTGTATGAGTTTTGCAAGCAAATTAGGTAGGGATGGGTACCGAATTAGGAACTTTTATAGGGATTGACCGAATTCTGTCAGAAGTACCAGGTACCTAAACGCATCCTTGTGACTGTGAGGGAGAGGAAGAGTAGGCGATTTTCCATGCTGGACATGAACACAGCATTGCAAGTTTATATACTAAAGAATAAATATGTTAAATTGAACAACATAGAGATTCTAGTATTAAACAAATTGTACAAAAAAGTACTGAAATTTGGTACTGTTGAACACTGATACTGATTGCCAGGTAGCGGGCATCAGTACCGAATCGTTTCAAATGTGAAAGGTACCCATCCCTAAAATTGGACCATCAGCAGTAACTCTGCAGGTGGTTTACGGCACGCCAAAAACTGCTCCATGTTTCACATTTAACAGCAAAGAGTTGCAATGAGCAAAACTTATAAAACAGCGTGAGAAATAAGGTCAGAAAACACTTCCTACATGTTTTCAAGACATACGGCTTTGTCCACAAGGGGCGCCAACATCTGTACACAAAGTAAGATCCTCATAGGAGCTTCGAAGTTTTAAAACATCATTGACATTATGTGTCCTTTATTGACCAATCAAGTCCTGACAGAATAAAATTTTTTTGATAAATACGCCAAACCTTTCTGTTCAGGGATGTTCACCCCTGTGTGCACCTCAGACAGCTAGCATTAGGCATGCACTGATTTAGCTTTTTAGGCCGTGATACCAGTGCCCATACTGACACCTGGGCTGCCGATGCAGGTTCTGATCCGATCAAATACCATTATTACTTTACAATTTGCTAGTCCTTTATTAAAATGTTTTTGGAACTTAAAAATTTTCTAACTTTGTAAACCAAAATTAAATAAAAATGTATCTAAACTGACAGGAAGGGCTATTCAATTAGAAGTTTGGCCAGGCCAGATTTACAGACTAATGACATGAGCTGGGCCACACATCTTTAGCAGCATAGTTGAGCTGCTGTCGCTTCTCCTGAGCTATGCAAGTCTGCTTTATTGTAGTACAGCTGAGGTTGTAAGACGCAGTCAAACTCTGAATTTCAACCGCCCCCTCATTAGATCCCTCGGGAAAGTTTGTCCGAAATGCAGCATGTTTTTCACTGTGGTGTCTTCGGACATTTTAATCTTCCAGCACTGCAGCTCACTTGTTGCAGAGCAAACACATTAGTTTGGTTTTTGAACTTGGTGGTAAAATAAATAAATAAATGCTTTCAAGTCTGCGCAGGATTAAACTGATGATTATCTTTGCTGATATTTTGTTTTGAATAGAAAGAGACATGCTATTTTCATCTGTGTAGAGCTGCTAATGCTAACTTTTCAAATGCTCCTGCTCAATGACACAATGCATGGTGGGCTAGTTGCTATGTTACAGTAGATGTTGCTGTCAATGTTTTTAATAATCTTGGAATTTTTTAAGAACTAGTCAGTGTCAGTAAAAGATGTTTTTCTCATCGGACCTGAATCCTAATCACTTGGCAGCTGTTTTCAGGCCACTCAAGGGTCACTTTTGGGCCACATGTGGCCTGGGGGGCCGCTAATTGAATAGCGCTGTCCTATGGGATCATAAATGTCTAAGTGAGTAATACACATCCAACAATAATACTGTAAGTTGCCATTAGATATTTTAGCAAAGAATCTGTTATTATATCTTCAAACTGCTTGGCTCTTATGTTCATCTTCCTTCATGCTATTTTAGCTCTGCCAAGCAAAATTCACAGACATACCTCTGTCGATGACGCAATACTTGCTTGTTTTAAGAATGGAGAATATTAGGACTATTTGGAGGTATCAGTCACATGATATTCTGACAGTTTCTACTAATAAAGACAATGACCAAAACAAAACAGGCGCTAAATCAATATTCTGTGTTAGCTGATACACAAAACACTGGGACTGAGTCGGGGCGTGTCTGTCGAATTTCTCACCAGAGATTTTTAAGTATTCAGATAGTTTATTTATTTTTTCTAAAAAATAGAAAAGAGTATCTTCTTAACAATATATTATCTTCATTATTTCCACTGTGGTCTGGTTGTAATGCAGTAAAGCCATGAGATAGAGGCTGTAGCCTGTGTGAGAGCTGTGAAAAAAAAGCTTTAGTACCAGGTGCTGTGAGATTTGGGCTCAGGGAAAGCTGCAGAGACTTCGTCAGCTGTCAGAAAGTCCTGTGTGTGTTTGAGGAAATCCATCAAAAACAAACAAAAGTGAGGACAGTCACAAACTTTGCAGGGTGAATCTGGCACTAGTTCCCTGTTAGTGTTAAATACTGTTTAAGCCTGAGATGCTGCGCTGCTCTATGTGCGGTAATGTAAATCAGAGGCTTGAACATTGCACTAACAGCCTTGGGATATGATGAATAACAACATTTAGGGCATCAAAACATAAAAGATATAGCAGACACTGCACCTTTTTAATAACTTCTTTATATTAATTCACTGTAGGTTACTGAACGTTGCCACGAAGTTCTGCCCCTGTGAAAGTTGAACAATGAACCTATTCCTCTTAACTCCCCTCCACCCCCTTACTCAGCCGTGATGTATTACTCTAATAACTGCAGGGCTGCAGTATTGGAAACAAGGTGTGCTGCGCGGCTGCTGCTGGACAAATTAAGTAATGATGACACTCTTTCAAAGTTGCAGAATTAACTATATTTTCTGGCTCAACTTTTACGTCCTTTGAATCCCAAATCAGCGCCCTGTGATGCAGTAATAAGGCCTGATTTTTCACCTGGCCCATCTGTTACTGAAAACGCAGTAAAGCAGAGACAAAGGCTGGACTTGGTTTACTTTTCATGAGCAAACTCTGATCTCTGCTCAAAGCACAGGATTTGAAGTGTCAGCACAATCAGAAAAACCTTATGTATGCACAATATCGTCGTCCCCAGGGATTAAACACTCTGATTTATTCCACCCAATACTTTTTAACAACATGTTCACAATAATTTGGGTTTCTCCTGAATAAAAAGCGCTCCACGGGGGGAGGACAGTGTCATCTGGAGAATGTGTTAAAAAGGGAACATTCAAAACAGTATTTCCCTACTAACACATCTGCCAAGAGAGAAACAGGCCATTATCCTGAAGGATGCCCAGTGTGCAAAGCCCAGACACACAAATATACAGTACAAGGCCCTCATTAAAGCAGCTCAGCAACATGTAACAGCCCTCATGCCTCCATTGCATCCTCTCCCAGGCTGTGTCACGGCTAATGTCGTCTCTGAATGTGCCATTTTGCCTCCACGGGGGTTGTTAGCACTGCGATGCCCGGTGGTGGTGTGATTGCCTGTGTCGGCTGCAGGATTATGGAGTGAAAAAAAAGCAGATAAAGTTCACGGCTGAATAATTGATCGTGCGTTGGAGGGGTCACGGGGTGGCAGCGAGGATGAGGAGGTGGAAGTGGAAGGCAAATGCCAGCAGATGATCACTACACTCACCTCAGCCTGTGAGGGCTTGTTAGCGGCTTGATCTGAGTAGCTCTCTGCTACATGGAGATATCCAGATAATGAGATTTGGGTAATGAACCAGGGTTATGTAATAGTCATATTCCATCGCCTAACTACTGAGGGTTTTTAATTTAGACGGGAGGAATAATGGTCGTCTTCTCAATTGCTGCAATAAGTAATTTCAAAAGGGAGTTTTAACACCAACATTACATCGCAATTAGTGTGCTCTCATAAGAACTGCAAAAACACACGGATAAAAAAAGAGTAAAAGCTTCGTTAATCATGCAGAGAAACTGCAGCAAAAGAGGCAAAAAGTAGTCGGCGACACGATTTCTTGTTGTTTTTGTAAACGTCTCGCTAAAACATTCCTGGTAGGATCAATCCATATCAAATTAAGTGAACAAATGTATTTTTTAGGTTCACTCTGAAACATTTCTAACTCCAGAGAGAGGCTATATCCTGATTTTACTCCATTGTTGATAGATATAAACAGTGGGTTTACTCCAGGATTGCCTTTTAACAGCCTTGTGACTACTTCTTCTCGAGAGCCGCCTACTAGTGTTCAAACTTTTATTGATTCCTCCAACTCAGGGATCAATAAAGGTGAAGTGTATAAGCTATACCATGACATCCCATTGCTGATTAAGGATAAGATGGGCTGTGTTAAAGGAAGGTGTGTAAAGGACTTGGACTCCCTAACAGAAATCTAAAGAAACAGAAGTGATGCTTTCGCCCTGCCCCTTTGGAAAGAGGAAGAAACAATTACCAGAAACTCTTGGTTTCACTATGAGTACACCTCACTCCATATCCCTGATGGACTGAGTCGATACGAGTCTTCCCTCCTAAAGATTTGTTTGGCATCAAGTATGAAGCCCACTTGAAATACTTGTTGTAATAACACTGAAGGAGGGCACAAATGAAAGCTGAAAAAAGACCTCTACGATCGCTTCTGTGTGTATGTTTGCACTCATTTCTGTGAGTCAGAAGGTGTGTGTGCAGAGTCATGCCTCTCTTTGTCCCAGAGTTAAAAATACATGCTGCAGTTGATCCTAACAGAAGGTTTTCAAACAGACGAAGCTCTTATTACAAGTAACTAATTCACTGTTTCCACTGGTGAAATGGAAGCAAATAAAATCAGCAGTGATTGATTCTGCTGCCACTTTTTCTGCCGGTTTCTCAGCAGCAGACTCTGTAGCGTTTTATAGACTTGGCTGGGGAGGGGAGGTAGATATGAAACGGTCTATGGATTAGCAGAGGTGGTTACAGAGCACAGTTGCACACGGCTTGTGTGGAGAGTGTGGAGCTATTGATTTGCAGGTCAAAGAGATGCTAGGAGGGTGAGGTTTAAACCGGGCTAAATCTGATGGAAACAGAGCGTTTTGTGAGATGTTGAGGATGATTCCTCTTGACTTTGTGATCCTTCTGACGTTTCCTCTTTGAGGTTCTCAATGAGATTCATTTGTAATGAAGGAAAACAAAAAATGGACTGCAACCATATTCAATCTGAATTTAAAGCCCAATCAAGATGATTGGTAAACAAAGCTTTTGTTATGTCTTCAATTCATCAAATTTAAAGCGCTGCCAAAACCTGCAACCTGCACTTTTCTTTCATGCTATTCAACAAATATTAGCATGCTAACACTCTAAACCCAAACATAAAAACATTATTCCAGCAACACTGTCAATGTGAGCATGTTAGCGTGCGTATGTAAGCGCCATTCTTAAATCCCTGCTGTGCATCACTGCAGCCCCACAGCACTGGGTATGACTCTCCACTCTTCTTGTTGCGTCGTAAGGCTCCATTATGCTCCACTTTGCTCCTTCTACGACCTGTATTTAACTACATTAGACCCTACATGCTGGCTTGGTTTTATAAATAACAAAATAGATTAGCTCGATGTAGCTCGATGTCTTCTCTTGCATTATTTACCTCAATCATTTCTGTGTTCACTAGCAGAAGTACATTGTTCATTTATATGCAAGGCAACGTCGTCCCTTTTTACTACACTGACCTAGTGGCTTATTGAACATGCTGTGCAGTAATTTATCTGGATATATATCAAATATCTACAACCAGGGAAGCATTTTTCTGTGCTTAAAGTGATACTCCGGGATGGAACAAGTTGGGTCCTATCACAAGGTTTAGGGCAGAAATTACCCCTACAGCACTGATTTTGTGCAGCACCAAAGACCCCCTCCCTGCTCCTCTGCCGGTTTCCTCTGCACTCAGACGGGGCCAATTTTTACTTGACTCCCACCGAAAAAGTCTGATATCGGTCTGCATTCACGCTCTATTCAGAGAATTTTCAGCCCGTTACTTTCACACAAAAACACCGCTAAATAAGGCTCTAGTTCTCATCGTGTCTTAGAACAGCGCTACCTCCGCTGCCGAGCCACAGCTGGCTACGAGGCGCTCGTCACTTAGTGTATCAGTCTGCGCGCGTGGCGTGCCAGATATAAACAAACGCAGGTAGTCTGCCAGGACGAGACACAATGAGAACTAGAGCCTTATTTAGCGGTGTTTTTGTGTGAAAGTAACGCGCCGAAAATTCTCTAAATAAAGCGTGAATGCAGACCGATATCAGATTTCTTTCTGTGGGAGTCTGTTTATTTGTGTTTTTGGTCAAATAAAAATTGGCCCCATCTGAGGGAATAGGAAACCGGCTGACGAGCAGGGAGGGGGTGTTTGGTGCGAGCGCTCTGGGCTTCTGCTGCACAAAAACACTGCTGTAGGGGGAATTTCTGCCCTAAACCTTGTGATAGGACCCAACTGGTTCCATCCGGAGTATCACTTTAAAGGGGCTGTAAGAGGTTTGAAAGTGATCTTGAAAAAGTCTTCCTTCTAGAGATATACCTGATCGTAATCCACACTTTAAAATGAGATTATCAGCACCAATATTGCTGGTTACAGGTTGTTTTAAATTGCTTCTTCTTAGCTTGCAGTTCGGGTTGTCCAGGACCGGATTGATCTCCACCACGCCAGCTGACGAAGTTTAGTAGTGAGAAGAGACAAAACACAGAGATCTGTGTTTTTCTCTACTAAAAAAGATTTCTATGATTAATTTTGTAGTGATGGTAGACACAAAAGCCTAACTATCAGACAGAAAAAGGACAGGAGAAAGCTAAAGGGGAGAGTGATATAGCCCGAGCTAAAGGCTAATTAGCCTTTTAACCCACAGTCAGCAGTTATTCTGCAGTGGTCTGTTCAAACTTGAGAGTCTAACAATAAAATGAAGAGTGAGGTTACGTTAGCTCTGCTTGGTAGATGACTGGCAGGACATAGCTAACCAGGATTTACTGACGTTACACATTACAGACATATCGCTAAATATAAACGGCTACTAAACTACTCACAAACAGACAGTGTTTACTCGTTGTCACGTTAGCCTACAGATAAGTCGGAGTACCAGGCTGCTGATAGCACTACATATAGCCAGCTGCTACAACCTTTGCTTGTTGACACATTTCAAACTGTAGCGCTACCTTACTGTACTGATTAACACCTTAGCTTGGCGTGTTATATCCAGTAAAAAATTGCCTTGAACAAAGTAATTTTGTTTGGATCTGATCTCAATTTAATTCCAAAACAAACACGCGCCTCACTAAATGTAAATTACGACAGTGTGCTGAAACTCTGGGCCACAAGCTGGCGAGGGAGTGCAATAAAAACAGATCCTCTTCATAGCATCTTTAAGTTAAACAGTTATTATGTTTAGTCAAACAAGACCATGAGGGGATCCTAAAGATGACAGAGAACAGCTGCTGTTTAAATTAATCAAAATGTTTATATATTTATTAGATTTTAGACTTTGTGCAATCTAAATATGATGTGTTTGGGTTTCTGAAAGTGAAGTCTGATTTTTTCCTCTTAAACTGTTTATTTTGCTGACATCCAAGCAATTAAGTCTGGTCCTCGAGCTGAGCCAAATTGAATTCTGTTCTGTTGGATCGTAAATTTGTGCTCACTTTGTGTGATCTTAATTAAAAACAAAACAAAGAGTTTGAAACTTTTTCCTGTTCAACTCTGCAGATTACATTATGCCTCTCACATTAAGTTGATGTCATTATAAAAACACACACAAAACCTTTCCTATTAATGTTGTGGTTGTACCACCGTGTAGCCCAGATCTTCCCTTTCCTTCAAATGACCCCAATGTAATGCCCATATGAAGCGAACCAACCTGCCTCTTCCTCTCCATATGTCACAGTTAAAGTTGGCCAGCTTCCTGTTTTAGCCTCAGGTCACTAACGGTGCTGCATTGGCCATAAATGTGTCAAAGATGCATCAGAAAACAATGTCAGTCAGTAGCTGCAGAGTGTGAAGCTTCATGCAAAGAACAAAATGTGTCAAAAACGCACTGCTGAAGTAAAACTCAACGTGTGTAAGTCATTAGGAATCCTTTTGGGGAGATTTTGCACTGACTCCCCCTCCGAACCACCCCCATGCCTCTTTCTCTGTCCCTCCCTCTCACTCTCGGCATACATTTCACACTTACCCGTGCGCTCTCCCTCTCTCTGCCTCTCTCTCTTTCTCTCTCAAACACACACACACACACACTCACGCACACACACGCACACACACACTCAGCCTGCCGGTGCTGCAGTGGATCAGACGCAGAGCTCTGGCGCGCTCGCTTTTTCCGCGGCAAATCGTCTCATCTGTTGGAATAAAGGCTGCGTTACTGGAGGGAAAATGTAGCCTGCTATATCTGCTGCTGCAGCCCTCACTTCACACATTCTTATTTTTATCAGCTGCAGCTCCAGCTCACGCGGTTTTTGACGCGGGTCGACGTAGACTGCGCGGAGTCCGGCGTGTGATTCGCGCGTATTTTTTTTTTCTATTCCGCGTAAAAGCAGCGAGTTTGGACTACAGCGTGCGACGATACCATTGATTGAAAACAAAAGCGATGGCGGCTGTGTGTGCTTTAATATGTGGAATTGCGTAGAAAACGTGTTGGGCTGCAGGATCGCGGAGGATCGTTTGAAACTTGACTGATAAGCAGCTCCGCGTCCTCACTCGAGCACTTGAAAGTAAAAGCTGGCTGAACTGTCTTTGACTTTTGTCCAAAATATCGAGCATGTCATGCATTATAAACGATGCATTATGCGAAAGAGCATGACAACTCAGTTATGTACTCACCTCTCATAACGCTTTAGGGAATTGATTGTTTTGTTGCACAATTCCTGCAAAGCCAGACGCAAAAATCAAACTGCTTTCAAACACGTGTTGCGTTCACTTGCATCTCAGTTCGCGTATTAAATTGCCTCTTACTCCGCTGCAGCACCAGGGGCCAAAAGTGGCCCCAGCTCAGCTCACCTTGAACCATGCAGACACTTTGCAGAAATCCCCCGCGGGTTGCTCGCTCTGCCCGCAAGTGTGCGATATATCTCCGGGCTTCTTTCATCGTCCTTCTCCTCCTCTCCTGGCCTTGGCCGTCCGCAGGAAAGAAGAAGCTGTACATCGGAGCTCTGTTCCCCATGAGTGGAGGCTGGCCGGGTGGGCAGGCGTGCATGCCCTCCGCTCAGATGGCCCTGGACCTGGTGAACAACAGGAGCGACATCCTGCCTGACTACGAGCTGGAGCTGATCCACTACGACAGCATGGTGAGTGTGTGCATGAGGAGGAGAGTCAGAGGAGGTGCGCACTTAAGGGGTGTGTGGTGTCAGTCAGTGAGGGACGTAAATAATGGTCTGCCTTTCAGAGAGACACTGATTGTGTTGTGTCTTTTCTTCTATTCTGGATGTCATCTGTCATTTGCGCTTCTTTAATTTTCTTACAATCTGACATTTTCTGATTTTATCCAGCTTTAAGTATTTTTAGTTTTTCAAGTGTGCTTTGTGGAACAACAAAACAAGCTACTTTTGCAGCCTTATCTGCCTCTTCCCAAGCCGCACATCTCCAAGAGAAGTTTCATTAAAGGTCACCCAGCCGATAACTAACCACCGAGTCCTTTCTCCTTAACAAATGGGACTCCCATTTCCTCTAAGGTGTAAGTTTCTGTTCCATGACCAAACACACCTGCTGCTAGTTGCTCATCAATCATTTATCATGGTGGTATTTTAAAATGTCAGCATTATCAACCACTATAAATCCAATATCCGCCCCCTGACTGGTTTCATTTCCCCTCCGGTTTACCACCCACCGCTCTGACATACACTTTAATTAAAAATCAAGTTATTTATCTTTGTGGAAACCCATCCTCTTTGGGCCTCGCTGCCGTGTGTCCTAATTGTTATTCCGAAAGTTTTTCCCCCCAGAAGGAGCCATTTTTTCTCACCAAGAGTGACATGAAAACAATTACCAGATCTCTTCCTCTGTCTCCTCTCTGGAGGGTGATTATCAATCACTCTGCAGGACGGATGCCTGGAGAGCAGCCGGGGCACCAAACGGTTAACTGTGCCGGGGCTGGTTAGAAATGTGCTACGAGCTTCATTCTGATTGGTGTACACGGCTCTGCATTGGAATCCTGTTAAACAGAATAGCAGGGAGATGTAGGGAGCAAGCGTGTGTGTGTGTGTGTGTGTGAGTGCGTGTGTGTGTATGTGTGTAAGAGAGATAGAGGGAGAGAGGAAGAGTTGGCATGGCAACACAGTTACTCTTGAAGCACACAGCACAGAAACAAATAAGGTTTCAGCTCTGTGGAAATATGTGTGCAAATTCATACGCTGGATGTATGCAGAGCTCTCCGAGCAGTGCATGCTTTTTCACATTCTGTTGTGTGTACAGCTTGTTCTTTGCATCAAATGAATCAGATGTGTGTGTGTGTGTGTGTGTGTGTGTGTGTGTGTGTGTGTCCTCTGATTACAAGTGTAGTGAAGCAGGCAGACGCAGATGTAGCTGCCATAAACATAAAGATAAAGCAGGAGCATGAACAGATTTGGAAGGGATCGGAGAACATCACTCCTCGTGCTTCAGGAGGAGCTGCTGCCTCGGGCTGGAGAAATAGATGCAGATCCTCTGAATAGAACAGCTCAAAGAGAGCTGCTGTAACATTGTGTGAGTGACGCTGGCTAATTCCTTGAATTAAGTCAAGGGGGGGATTTTATTGCTCATGCTCCGGGTATGCTGGGTTTTGAATGAAGTTTCTCACCTTCAGATTGCAAACATTTTTCACCTGGCTGGAATAGTAATGAGGATCTTACCCTCTGAGAAGCAGGGAGGCAATTAAAGGAGAGGGATTAATTAGCTGTCGTATTTACATCTGGTTATTACAACCCACTTCTCGCTCCTGTTTGGTCAAGGAACAAATCTCCATCTTGTGATCTCTTTGTTTAACTGTGAGATTAAGACGAGGGCGTCACTGGCCCCTTTTGTTTGCCTGCATCTCAAGATCAAGGCAGGAGGAGAGTAATTATTCAGCAGGTCGTCTTGCCCTGAATTTATCAGCACGGGGAACTTTTATTGCATCATTAAAGCACTGAGTGTTGAATACAAGACATGATGTTAAGTGGGCGAACAGGTGCCTGAACACACACACATACGCACACACACTCACCAGTTTATGACCACTGGGTTTCGTAGTATCAAGCCATGTCCTCATCTTGTTCAACATCATACAATATTCATGAAGCTCAACACTTAATCCCAGCCTGTCCCTTTAATGGATGCAGATACCCTGTGGAAGCAGAGCGGCTTGTTTCTTTGGCTATCCTGGCGACAGCATCAGACTATTTACAGCCTTCTGAGATCCACACATACACAAAAAAAAACACACGCACACACACAAATACACACTCTCCACGCAGGCCGTTGCCATGGATATATCAAAGCCGAGACTGCAAACTTTGATCAATTATTAACTGTGATGGAGTGAGACGGTGAGGATACAGAGAAACAGTGAAACAAGGTGCTTCCCTCACTCCCGCCCTTTATTTTAATTGGCAGCCGTGACACGATTTCCCGTCCGCTGTGGCATAAACAGTATTCATCACCGGCCCTCATGCATGTCCGTTTGGCATACGAGCCCTGAGTGCGCTGCCAGACGTAATTAAGAAGAAATTATGAGATGTAGCTCTGCATGCTTTGAGTCCCCCTCCCTCCCCCCCAAGGCCCTTATCCTATCCCCTCTTTGCACTCTTTCTGTATTATTCAATGTGGAGTGTGATTAGAGAGCGTAATAAGAGAGGTCCTGTCTTCTATTTGTGTCCTCAGCCTGAGGAACCTTCAGTTTATTTCAGCTGTATTTTAGCACCAAGGACAGCAAAGCGAACCCTGTGTCATGTACGTGCAGCTGTGTGAGTGCTTCTTAATGACAGTGACCACACACTTGAATTCATTCATGTCCGTGTGTGTTTAAGAGGGGTTTGGTACGTGAATGGCATCCAGCTTGAGCGCTCTCATGAGGCTGAGAACGAGAGTGGAAATGCTGATGACCCCGCAGGAGGTTGTACAAGACAGACCTCGAAGAATAGCGGAGAATCCTCAGCTTTTACGTGTACCTGCCAACACCTCTGGTTTTTCTCCATTTTTGTTTCCCATCAGGGAGACTGTGTGCTTTTTGTTTTACCTCTTGCTGTTCTGTGTTCTCGTTTAGTTATCAAAGGTTTCATTTCTTTTGCTGGCAGAAACACTTGAATGATTGAACGATTTTACTGTGAAGTCTGCTGCTGCTGCTGTGTTAGAATAGATTTTGTAAGAATAGACTCTCTTTGTTTTCCCCTTTTGGTGTGTGTTAACCTTGTCTTTTTAAGAATAAGGTGGAATGAGCATAGAATAGGTAACTATGAGGAAAAAAAAAAACCCACGAACATACAAAGTCAAATTAAAGTTGTTTAGTTCGTTCTGTCAAGAAGTGATGCAGGTTGTACTGGTAAGACGCAAGCCTAACATTAAAATGACCCCAGCACTTTTAGCATGCTAGGGAGTATCTGTCCTTGTATGAATGTTCTGCAAAGGTTTTTTTTAACAAATGTTTAACTTTATTACACATCTTTGATGATTTTGAATGTGGATCGCTGTCTCCAGCTGTGATGCTCTGCTTCATGTGCTGTGGACAGCGTTAAGTAGGGATGTTTAAAGATTACTTATTTCAGTGTCATTTAAGTGATAATTTAAACTTTGAAAAACCTGACTATTTTAAGGTAAGAAACTCTCAGCAAACATTCAAAATTGTGCACAGTTTCTTTTAACATGAGGTGACAGTCTCACCTCATGTTGGTGACAGATAGCAAAGTGTGGCTAAAGTTAGCAGAGCTAGCACCACCAGCTATCAGCCCTCCTTGCTGGCAGAAAACCAAAAACCTATTTTTTATTTTAAGGGGCTGTGAGAGGTTTGAAAGTGATCTTGAAAAAGTCTCCCTTCTAGATACATGCCTGATCGAAACCCACACTTTAAAATGAGATTATCAGCACTAATATTGCTGGTCACAGGCTAATTTAAATTGCTACCTAGCGTCCAGTTCGGGTTGACCAGGACAGGATTGATTTACACCACGTCCAGGTCTCTATGACAACACCACACCGGCTGACAAAGTTTAGTAGAGAGAAGAGTTAAAACACAGATATCTATGTTTTTATCTGCTGAAAAAGATTTCTATGATTAATTTTGTCGAGCTGTTGGAAACTTGAGTCTAACTGTCAAACAGAAAAAGGACAGAAGAGCAGAAGAAAGCTTAACAGGAGAGTGATACAGCCTGAGCTAAAGGATAATTAGCCTTTAGCTTGGGCTGTATCACTCTATAACACAGGGGTTAAACTGTTAGTGATAGTGTCCATTGAGTGAGGTTACATTAGCTCTGCTTGGTAGATGACTGGCAGGACTTAGCTAACCAGGATTTACTGGCGTTACACATTACAGAAATGTCTTATAGCATCGGGCTGCTAGCTGCACTCAATATAGACAGCTACTAACTAAACTACTTACAAACTAACAGTGTTTACTTGTTGTCATGTTAGCCTACAGATACATCGGAGCACCAGGCTGCTGATGTCACTAACATATAGCCGGCCGCTACGTCTGCTTGATGTCCCATTTCAAACCGTTTTGAATACCTTACCCTGGCACGTTGTATCCAGTAAAAAGTTGTCTTAAACAGAGAAAATTTGTTTTGATCCGATCTCCATGTAACTCCAAAACAAACACACGCCTCACTAAAAGTAATTTACGACAGTGTGCAGAGACTCCAGGCCATAAGGTGGTGAGGGAGTGCAATTAAAACAGATCCTCCTCATAGCATCTTTAAGTAATTGAACACCAGTAAAACAGCCTACAAATGCCTTTATCTCTAATAGCTAGATCTTATGCTGAAAAACCACCACACGCTTGAGACGTATGTCATCTGTGCTTGTTTACACGTGAGTGGTAGAGTATTATTGCAGCATCCATTAACTGGAGTTTGAACCCTGGCACATAGATATCTCTGACAAGCACTTCAGGCCTACAATACAAATTTAAATAATGAATTGAACTGACTTGTAATTGGTGCTGACTGGCGAGGGCAGTGATGTCAAAACATTGAACTGAGTAGTCACTTGAGCCTATGCTTGAAAAGCTTTGCGATGACACCATTCGTGTTTTTCAGCATTGTGTGTTTTAATAAAAAGTGTTATGATAAATGTCCCAAAACAAATACAATGATGTAAATTGATCAGTTCATATGACTCAAGTTTCTCAGTTTCATTTTTTTATGCAATCTGTTTAATTTGTTGTTAAAACTGCTGGTTGATGAATTTAATGGCAAACTCAGGAGTCTTTCTCCGCTTTCTAATTATGTTCAAGCCTAAATTGTTGGTAACTGTTAATAAAAAAAAACTCAAAATTCCTATTTAATCATCTTCTTTGCTTTAACAGGTGTACAATAAAAGTCTCTACTCCATAACCTGCTTAGTAATAATCTTGAGAAGACATTTTCCCCTGGAGCATTCAGACATCCAATGGTGTCTGATTTGAAAGCTTTTGAAGGATGTTTTGTCCACCAGTACTCACTGGGTTTGGTGTTGATAAAACAGATAAAACCGTTTCTTCCTTAGTGAAGCGTGCTATCATCCAAATTTCTTCAATTAAAATTGAAGCTCTGATGATTTGAAAATGTGTCCCTCTCTTTCTAATCTGATGAAAAGAAAGTAAGACTCAGTTAAGTTAAGGGATCAAAGCTTTGTGTCTTGATAATATTTAAATCACTTCTTCAAGATCAGAACCTGTATTTTCATTTGTATTCTGAATTATACACCATATAAACAGTGACTCATTAAGAAGTGTGTGAAAAATAGTTGTTATCAAAAGCTGTGGTGTTGGACTGAAGTCATGGATTGATTCAGTATTTCACAGATAATCAGGGTAGGAGATGAATTACAGCTTATCAGAGTAAAGTTAAAACAGGAGAGAAGGCTGACAAGCTTTTTCCCAGCGTGAAACCAGCCCACAGCCACCGTGACAGAGAACACAAACAACCTTTTAGAAAGACAGACATTTAAAAGTCTGTCAGTTTGTCGAAAAAAACAGAAATATGTTTTCTCAGGAAAGTGAAAATCTGAGAAAACATGACAAACAGGCTGCAGGTGTAGCAGCTGATTTAATCTAGAAAACCTGAGAGACGAGAGAGTGAGAGACTTAAGACCCAGCAGCTCTGATGTAGAAAGTTACTGTTTACTTTCCAAAGCTAATTTGATCAAAAAAAGTGCTGCCAAGTAATGGTGCACTCTGACTCTGAGCAACTACAACCTGCATTCTTTAATGGCCACCAGGGGCAGAAAAAGCCTGGTTGTATAAAACCAGGGGAGAAAATGATGCCACTTTTTTGTTTTTGTCATTAGTTTATGATCTCAACCATAGACTGTAAAAAAATGGATGTTATCTTGTTCGGCTTGAAGTGATGTCGCCACGAAAACTGCTCCCCCTGGTGGATGGCTGCAGTACAGGTAAAATAATCTGGCCCTCCAGTCATTCCAAATGGGCTGTGCTCAAACTTTAAAAAATCAATATACCTTGCAGAAATGTTTCTCACGTCCGATTGTTTTGGTGATTTGAAGATATCATTTGCCTGCCTTGTATTCAAGTTCTCTTTTTTTCTGAAAAGTTTTGTTTTCATTAGTTATAAGAGGTTAAAAACAAGGCTTTACGTCACGTTTAACGATGATTGACAGCTGCTGTTCTTGTGTATTTTTTTTGAGGATTGTAAAATATGTCGGGAGGTAGAGTCAAGAAGTGATTAGACCCGCTAAAGACAAAAAAATATATATATATTTTTTGTCACCTGGCTCCACTCAGATTCTCCCAGAATCCTTCACAGTCTCTACTGCGCAGACTCTAGCTGCACGACTGCTGCCAATGGCGGCGCCTATGACGGGGGAATTTTGGCTTCAAAACTGTACAATGATAAATGACGGAGCCACGCTGTCCACTCTATTTACAGTCTATGGTCTCAATGGCTACTTATAAATCTCCTTCCCCCCAGCATGTTGTTAATATGGTCATATGTGGCCCAATCAAGAAGAACCTCCTTGATAAAGCAGGATGTGATAATTGCGTGGTCTGCCTGTCTTTGGATCCAGAAGACAAGATGACAACATCCAAAAATTAAAACATGAGGATTCAAAAATCAAAATAGTGATGTATTATTTTGAGATGGCTCCGTCCACCTCTTTGATACAGCCTTTGAAAGAGGAAAATGGGAACATTCCTCTTTAGAAAAGGGTCAAAACTTTGCAACAAAGGTTGCTGTTCAAAAATGAAGCCAATGTAAGAGTACAAAAACAAATAAAAAACGCAGTACTTGAGTTTCCACTTGAGGCTGCAAAAGCTCAGGAAACCCATTAGGTCTCATTTTCAATTGTCTGTTTTACAGCGATGTTAAACACGCTGACTTCCTGGTTCATAAAACAGCTGTAGCTGCTGCCTACTTAGTAATTCACACACATTGCATGAAAGTGGAAGAACTGTATTACACAGCTTTTGTTTACATTACATCAAGGGTTTACGTTTAATAATTTGCATTATAAAGGCCACAGCTGAGCTGATTATGAGGACTCTACTCCACCTCTTTGCCTGAATCTAGGTTGCTTCAAGGTTGAGTCCGTTTCTAACTCGGCACCAGCCTTTGGTGGGTTTCAGAGCTCCTCAGCACCCGGTGGCTGAAGTCACAGTCTAAACCTCCCTCAGGGTGGAGGATCAGCTGAGCAGCTGTGTTTAGGAGAGGGACACTGAGCATTTCTGGCATCTCTAGCTCTCTCAGACTTTCTTTCTCTGCCATTCTTGTCACTAACTTTTGAGGGTTAGCTTGTGGAAAACTGTCTAGATCAGGGGTAGGCAACCTAGGGCGTGAGGCTGTTTATGTTGGCAAGGGGAGAAAAGTTACAATGAGACAGAGGACAAAATAAACAAATAAATACATATGGCAACTTTCCTATTGTATTTTATTTAACACTTCAAAAGAAACTGAGCACACTGAAAATGTTATTGAATAAAAATTTAACAAATAATATTAAATAATAAACTTACATCGTGATGTTACAAGTGTGCTAATGAGCCCTGCAAGTACGCCACCGCAAATCTCTTGGGAGGTCATTGTGTTTGCTCGTATTCACATCTATTTGGCAGTGTTATCAAGGCAAACAAACCAAGTTCCAGTCATTCTTTCCAACATAGTTGGAAGGGAGCATGGATTTATTGCCGGAGATGGGCACCCTACCCTCAAGGGCACCCTTTGCTGTGAAAGTGTCGTATGTTAGGACATCAAGTGCGCAGCGCCTTTTTGAGACCGAACAAGAAAACAGTGTTAGCAAAGTTTGTGAAACAGAGCAACACATTCAAAACTTCCTGTACCGTTAAAAACCAGGAAACAGGGACAAGGAAGTTATAACATTTCTCATCGCATAGCTAAGCATAGAAAACCATTAAAGAAGACTTTCCTTTCAACTCTCGATTATTTTATAAATATAAAGTTGCTTGAGCATAGGCTGTATATAGAGTGGACAGCGTGGCTCCGCCAGTAATCATTGTATGGTTTTGAAGCAAAATTCCCCCGTCACAGGCGCCACCATTGTCAGCAGTTGTGCGGCCAGAGTCTGCGCAGTAGAGACTGTGAGCGATTCTGGGAGAATCTGAATGGAGCCAGGTGACAAAAATAATAATCTTTTTTCTTTTGAGAGTCTTATCACTTCTTGCTCTACCTCCCGACATATTTTACAACCCCTGAAAAAAATACACAAGAATGGCAGCTGTCAATCATCGTTAAAGGGGACATATCATGCTAATCCTTGATTTAATACTTGCATATAAAATAATAAAGTTGAAAACAAGACCTTTCACCCCCTGAATTTTCAAATAATGAGATATTGTATTTTTTCTGATATCCTAGAACGAGATTTGATGCCTCTGAAAATAGGTCATTGACATTTGGCTTCGAGATTTTGACCTTCGTGACGACACGAGGATCCTTTCTTTTTATTGGAGTAATCTGATAAAGCAGCTCCTCCTCTGTGATGTCAGTTAGTCACACAACCGCCACCGAGGGATACACCCACCAAGAGCCGAGTATAAACGTATAAACTATAAATGTTACAGTACTGGTTTGACTCACCACACTGAAGCGTCCTGAGATGATCTGTGTCGAGGTGGATTTTCTTCCTCCTGAGCTGCAGAACCGTCCGGGTCTGACTCGGGGTCCAATACAAAAGGACGTATCCTACACTCTGCCATTTTATTGGTGCTATCAATGCCTTACGGTGAAGTTTTGGCAAACAGCAAACTCGCTCGGTCTGCCCCATCCAGTATGGTGATTTTGTAAATATTGCCATGCTGCAAAAACCGCCCCCTCCGCCCCTCTGATAGAACTGACCAATCAGAGCACAAAGGGCTGTGATGTTGCGAGGTTACTGGAGGTCATTCTCGAAACGGAGCGTTTCAACGAGATCTTCAGAATGGCCTAAACTGAGGATATTGAGAACGCTATTGTGGGGCAATGAAGGAACTAAATGACTTGTACTGAGGGCAGAAATGCTTTACAGGCATCCTAGTCTGGCATAGTGAAAAGGAGAAACAAGCATGATATGTCCACTTTAAACCTGACTTGTTTTTAACCTCTTATAACTAATTAAAAATGAAACTTGTCAGAAGAAAGAGGACTTTATTACAAAGCAGCCAAATGATATCTTCAAATCACCACAACAATGGGATGTGAGAAACATTTCTACAAGGTGTATCAATTTTTTAAAGTTTGACCAGCAGCCACTTCAAGCCGGGCAAGATGACGTCCATTTTTTTTCACAGTCTAAAGGCTTGGATCATGGAAAAGGTTGCCCACCCTTGGTCTGGATACAGCGGCAGGTGCCTGTCCAATCAGAGTGAATAGATTATGAGATGATTGGATGACTGTCACAGGTTCCATGTTTTCATTTAAGAGGGTATTTTATTCTTCTCATATGTAAACGTCACAGCTTTAGCTCCTGTGCGGTCACAGTTTCACAGTGTTTATTGTTGCAGAAGCTCCCGTGTGTTTAATCAGATACACACGACGCTTCAGAAGCTGTGACCTTGATTTTTTTTACGGTCAGTGATCACCACCTACATGACCCAATAAATCAGTCGGGTCGCAAATGTCTGTGATTTCAGAAGAACTTGAGTATTGTTTGAGAAAGTCTGCAGTCCAAGCTTTAATAAGACTCAGATTGAATCATCTATTATCTCTGACTTTTACAGCAATGGTTTGACACCTCTGTGATTCTGCCCAATCTGGAGTTAATGGAAAACACATCACTCAATAAGAAGCCCAGATATTACACAGTGCCGGGTCTTGAGTGGTGATTACCTCCTCAGAAAAATCACGGGGCTGCTGCAGAGAGACAATTCAGCAGCCGAGACAAACACCCCAATTAGGAGCCGTATTGGTCGCCGCCATCATCTGCTGCGGTGTGATGCTTTCTGACACTCATCTTAGAGAGTGTTTCTTTCCTAATGTGAATGTGTGTGTTTGTGTTTGTGTATGGGAGCCGTATCTCCTTTCCTATGCTGAATCATTAGACGTGTCAGGCCGGTTTATGTGCGACTCTGATGAGCAGTGCGGCGGTGACGGCCTGTCGGTAATCTGGCTGACAGAGCGGTGATGGATCATTCCAGCTGCACTGTCGCCACCTCGACATGCTGTAAATGACTTTATTGCAGGGTTGTAATGACTTGTGATGCCTGCTGCTTTGGTCATCAGACTCAGTTTTGTTCAGTTTCTGCTTGTGTTTATGTTTTTATGTCTTAATCTGTAAACGCTGTGTTATCTCTCCATGATATATACGTACATAGTTGAGACGTGAACTCTGGTATTCATTTCTTCCTCCAGCTTGTCATTTCTTTCCACATTTACATCCTTCCCCCCGCTTTCTGCTCCTTTTGTGCCATTTTCCTTTATTTTATCCTGACCTGTTCTTTTTATTTCTCTGACTTGTCCTTTTATTTCTCCTACATGTCTTTTCTTTTCAAATTTGTTTTGGCCTTTTGTGCTGCTCTGTGCCTTCTCTTTGTCATTTCCCTTTACTTTATCTACTCCCGTCTGTTTTCCTCTTTCTGTTTCTGTTTACAGTCGCCTCCATCCACCACACTTCATTGCTTATTTGTTTCTTCCTCTCCCTCACCCTCTGTTCTCATTCCATCTGTCCGCCTCTCCCTTATCGTTCTCATTTTCCTCCCTCTGAGTCCTCCATATCCCTGCCTCTCTTTTCCTCTCCTTCCATCACCTCGATCCATTCCTCTGCCTTATTATTGATCCGCCCATCCATCTGTTCATCTGTTCATCCATATAACGCTTTATCACTCTGTCCTTCCAGTGTGACCCGGGTGAATCCACCAAGTTGCTGTACGACCTTCTGTACACCGAGCCCATCAAGATCGTCCTGATGCCGGGCTGCAGCGGCGTCTCCACCATCGTGGCTGAAGCTGCTCGCATGTGGAACCTCATTGTGGTGGGTTTCTTTTTACTCTTTGAACAAAGGCACACTCTTTCAGGAAGATTATATTAACATTTATTAACCCAAGAGGCACACAAATTTTCACTGCAGTCATTATTTGCATCTCACTTTGCTCTCATTCTCTGAGTCCCAATCCACTAAACTCTGACTTCTGCACAACAGTCAGAGAAAAATTATTCTGATATCTCTGTAACAGGTCTAATAATTGCCTTTAAAGAAACGTGAGAGCTATCTGGAATCGGTGGTGTCTTTCCAGGATAAAGACTCAGTTTCCTATGAGTGCTATCACCCACGTGGATCTTCTTTTTAACACTTTGTTCTCAGTAAATCCTGGTTATGTCCAACCAGTGCTCATCTGTCGACTCTAACCTCACCAAGCAGAGCAGACGACTCACAAACAGCTTAACCCACGTTTTAGCCTGTGCTCTATCACTCTCCTGTTTGGCTTTCTTCTGCTCTGAGCTCCTTTTTTATTTTTGCCAGTCTAGCTCCAGTGTCCACAATTACTACAAAATAAATCCGAAAAATGTTTTCTTTAAGAAAAAGGACAGATGTTGCCTCTCACTGCTAAACTTTACTGCCTGGTGTAGTGTTGTCGTAGGCACTTTTGTCTGCTTGCTGTAAAAAAAATGATGGGGTTGTCCACAAATACTGAGAAATAGTAATTTTGAATAAGAAATAACCAATTTTGGCACTGAGACTCTTGTTTTGTATTGTGGATTTTAAACAGGCAAGTATATAAAACTGAGACTAGTTTAACCCTGAAAAGCCTGATTCATCCAAAAATAGCTAGAAAATCTTATTTTCATATTAACCCTTTTAACAAAATCCACAAAAATGTGATATATCTTTTTTTATATTGTGATTTTTGTATCACATTTGTTAAACTGGGCTGGTTTTGGCAACTTTTTTTAGTTAATTTGCATTCTGTAAGTGCAGAAAATATCCATTTAAAAACAAAAGAGTAACCCCTCAATTCCACCGCAAGCGCCGCGCCCTTGAAACCTACTGCGTAGCACTTTAGCTTCCATTGTAATCTATCAGGCAAATTCCACTGCCCGCGCCAGGGCCCGCACGCCGGCGTGAGAAATACGCTTCAGGTCTATTTTCTGCGCGGCCACTTCCAAACCTCGTAAATTCACTGTCGATAAGAAAGCACTAGACAGGAAGTCACGATGTGAAGTACCCGGACGAGTCCAAATAAAACACAATACACGAACTCTCAAACGTAAATTTCCCCCATATGTTATAACATATGCCACATCTGAAGGCACGTGCATTAGGTAAACAGTCGGTCGGAGGGTCCTAGACGCAACACAAAGGCATGGATGAAGAGAAGCTGATCTTGGAAGTGGATAAGTTCAACATTCTGTATGATCCCAAACATCCTTTTAATAAGGATACAGGCAGAAAGGACATGGTGTGGACTGACATATCAAAAGTTATGGGAGTGGATGGTGATCGTGTGATATCGCTATTCATACGAGAGCCTGTGACTCTCTGAGGACCAGCCCTCCCCCTCCAGACTGAGCGGAGCAGAGCTGCGCAGCGTGCTGCTTCCAGTGAGATTTGACAATCGGAGCAAGAACACGGCGCTCCGCTGCGTTGCGCGGCGCATGCGGTGGAATTTAGGGGTAACAGTTTTGATGTTATTCTTACCCCAACTTCTTGAAATAAGAAATGATTTCCCTGAAAAAAGTGTGTGGAGCAAAATACAACCTCAGCTGCCTGCAGTGGAATGATAATCCTTAAGGGGACTGAACACATTTTGTTAACATTTTTTGACAGTTTTTTTTGTAATCAACTTTTGATCAGTTAGATTTCGAACAATAATAACAACAACAATTCAAAGCAGAAACCCTGAACACACAGCACAGCCTTTCCCATCCCACAGAACAACATAGAATTTTTTGCAAAATCAAAATCAAAGCAATTGGATAGGATAAAGTAATAAACAAAATTACAGGGAAAACATACAATGTTACGACAGCTGGGCGTCAAAAGTCATGAAATCAATGTTTTAAAGTCCTCTACAGCTTTTTACCACATCTCCAGTGTACAGGACTCAGAATTATTAACGCGGGCTGATGACCGCTCCAGGTAGACTACCTGAAGGAGAGCTTGTAGCCAATGTTTTGTTGATGATTGATGTGGTGGGAGCCACCTTAAATCTGTATTTTTTTTTTTTGCTGCAGTCATGCCAGCCAACCAGAGTTTATGTTCTACCTTTATGACCATGGACTTGGAGTCATGTAGGAGGAGTTTCCTCCCTATCAGATCAGACATCTTATCCAGGAAATTTGACAATATTTATGACGATATAGGAAAAAAAAAAACAACTTTTATTAGTGGGTGTTGCTTCTGAATAACAGCATTTTTATTGCACACACAGTGTGGAAGCCACTTTTCCAATAATTTACTACGACAACACAAGCTTGAAATGTAAACGTAGTAAGCAGGTCAGATCCAGAGGAAATCTGATGTTTTGGAGGAGGAAAAGTTAATCTTGCAGGTGAAAAATACGCAACATATTCTTTATATAAGGAGACCAACAGAAAGGAGAAGGCATGGACTGAAGGTGCTGAAGTTTTGGGAGGGCCAGATGAGCTTAACATGCTAATTATTTACCATGAAACTGCGTTGTCATGGGTGGGATTCCTGCAGGAACATGTGGTTCTCTTGTGAAAAATAAAAAAAAATTCCATTGATAATAACATAGCTTTCGTGTCCTCCTCACATGTCCTCATAGCCGTGCGTTTCAGCTTTGGGTGGTGGAACGTGTTTGTGTTGTTGCCACCCTTTGCGGTAGTAGTTCTCCTGCACATTTTGCATTTAATGTGTTTTGCTGGGTGTCTGATCTTTGGTCAGCCAAACCACCTACATATCACTGAGGTAGCTCCTCTTTTAGGCCCTAAATCCTCATATGAAGACAAAGTTGATGCTGCCGTGCTACTTTCATCTGGTCACTCCCACAAGACATGCATCAATGAACCCAGAACATCCTGACTACAGAATGTGCAGTAAGGATTCGGAGCTAAACCCATCAAATGCCTCTTACGTGGAGTTAAGAAGGTCCAGATTTTGTAGTGAATTAATTTGAACAGGTTTTTAAGAAAATTATTTATCATGTGAATGAGATAAAGGTCTTTGAAACTCATTTATCAGTTATAATACATTCAGCAATATAGGGTTAAGGTCTCCCTTTAAACCCGTCACACAGCCTTTAAAGATAATGGATAGAAGAGATAAATGAAACTGATTCTACTGAATTTTACAAATGTCATCACAATGTTAGAAGCTTTATTTACAATCCAAGTCTAAGTATTCAAGGCAACCTTTCTCGCTTTGTGCCAGACAATGCATCAGCTTTAAAAGTCAAATACTTTGGAATAAAAGAAAACACATTTCACTAACTCACCTCATCCAGTATTCAGTTACAGGGCTAGTTTTTGTTATAAGTGTTTAGTGCCTTAAAGAAGACATAAAAAAATTCAACAACAGCTTGTCTCAGTTACCCAGAGCCTCTTCAAAATGCTCTGAGCGCACCTTCAAAACACTTCATGGTGACTGTTGCTTCAGTAAAAAATGTTTCAATGAAAACTCTTCACAGCAAGGTCACCTCTGCTGTTTGTAGGTGAAGACAGAACGCTCAAAACTTGACAGTAACTGCCTTGCTTTGGTGATAAATTGTACAGGGAATTTAGGTTAAATGATACTTCAAGTTGAGTGCATCAGCCATGGCAAGATTGATAGTTGTCAAAGAGAAATAAGCCAAACAGACCAGTTTAGCACCAGGCTGTGAACACATTGATTTTTCCTCTACAGATTTTTTTTTTTTTGAATGGGCGTGTACGCTAAGTGGATGGTTGAGGGACTGCAGGTTTAAGTTTGTGCATTTGCTCCATGTTCCATAGCTGAAGGTTGGTACCTTGTACCAAAGATAGAATAGAGTAGAATAGAAAATACTTTCTTTTTAGGGGAAATTCAGGAGGAATCACAGCAGCAATCAAGAAAATAAAAGCAAGAAAGTGTATAGAAAGTGCAAAAAGGTCCATAAGAAAATAGATGCTGACAGCTTGTCCATCATTCTCCAGTTCAGCCAGCCTCCACCTCCACAGGGTCCAGGACTGAGCTTCTTCAGCAGTCTGTTCAGTCTCTGTCTCCTGGATCCTGTCTGCTCACAGCAGGTGAAGCTCTTCCAATGTAGCGTTGGTGTCCAGCGTTTGCTCCGTTAGCTATGTCTGTGAATAGCATGATGCTACTTTGCCTTGTGATATTCCCTCTGTTTCTGGGTTAGCACGGCTAGCTCGTCCATCTTATTGGAGATAGATTCTATATTCCCAATAACGATGAATGGAAGGACAGGTCCATGTCGTCACTTCTTAGCTCACACCTGAGAACCAGCACGTCATCCTCACCTCCATCTCCTCACCTTGTGAGAAACATCAGGCCTTGCACCAGTTAGCATTGACATGCTACAGGCTGCTAACAGCTGATTTCACATGTAAACAATGCGGCCATGGTTACATCTAGGATCTCCAGACAAACACAGGAGAAAAAGTAGTAAAATATCACTGAAGACAAAACCAGTTTGGTGTTCATGACCAACAAATGAACCATACAAAGTAATAATCCACTCCAAATTCAAAAATGACAAAAAAAAGATGAAAAAATGACAAGAAATGGACAAGGAAGACAGAGCTGCCACAACCAACAGGGCGGTACCTAGCAATAAATAAGATAGTCAGTAAGGATGCAAGATGTGTCACTCTTAAATGACTCCAGAAAAAGGATCTTATGCCTGCCCAAACGATGAGTGGGAACACCAACGACTCACTGACTGTTAGATTTGTCTGTGACTAATTTTGTCATTGATGTTTATTTAGTTATAGCTTACATACCGTCATGGCAGTGTCTCAGTTGGGATAGGGATTTAGCAAAGTGTGTCCAAATAAGGACAAGGAAACCACCATTGCAGGATTGCCAAACACTAAATTCTAGGCCTGAAAATGACAGTTTTCATCCCACTGAATGATGCTGTAACACTTCATTTGTACAGTCTTGGATTCTGAACCTTTGGTCCAAAGCTGTAAGCAGCAGCTCTGATCCCTTGTTGGGGACAGGAGCAGGAAGCCAAACAAAGAGCTGAGAGGACGACGTGGTCTCTTGTCTCTGGTGGTCTTTTGTAGTGGATCGCATTAAGAGGGATATAAGCTGATAAGAACCCCAAACAATGACACTGAAAGCCTTCGCTTTGTTTGTGCTAAAGGGATACCGTCTCTTTTATTTAGTGCAGGCAAACAATCCACAACATGTTGAAGAGTCTGTTTGAAGCTGACGTCCATTTAAATAATGATCTTTTGTAGTTGTAGTAATTACACTCTCTTCCTCCAATCAATGCCGTAGTTGTTTATTGATTTCTTCAACACTTCACACAGCACTTTTGATTAGCGCTGACACAAGACAAGGCAGTTCCACAATCCTGCATTGACAGCGACACTGTGTGCCGCACAAAACATATTGTTTGACTTCCCAAACTGCATTACAATACCACGATGACAAGCACAAACACATCCCAGATCTTTCAATCAGCTACAGATCTGATGCTTCTTGAAAACATTTCTGCCTTTTATGCCTTCATCAGTCGGTTTATTTTGTTTATCTCAATCTCTTTGTCATCTCTTGATCTGCCTCTCTGTCACTCACACTGCTCTGCTTTTGGCTTTGTCCTGTAATTGAAGTTTCATCCAGAGATTAGTCATCGAGAACAATCGGTTCTCGTGGTTGGCATGTGCCCCTCTTTTCCGTTTCTGGTCTTTCTCTTTCTGTCACCCTTTCAGTCTTCATCATTAAACCCCTTACACTTCCCGACTCCTCTCCTTCCTCTTTTCTGTGTCTGCTGACTCTGCCTGGAGCTGGCCTTCTCTATTTCAACCCCCTTTTTTTCTCTCGCCTTCCTTCCTTCCTTCCTCCTTTTCCATCTCTGCCGTCTTTCTCTCCCACTCTTCGTTTCCGCCTCGCTCCCTCAGCTCGAGCAGTCGATTCTCCCCACACACAAAGGGATCTGTCTCCCTTTACTACACGCCACCGCTGGCACAAGCTCCAAACCGCCACACTCAATTATTTCTGTACGCTGGCTGCCTGCACAAGCCTCCCCGCATGTCAAACAGCCTCATCAGAGCACCAGGGAGGCAAATGCAAACCTCCATTTCTGGACGCTGATCAAGGAGGGGCTCTAGATCGGCTGCTCTTGGCTCACTGTTAATTTCAACAACCTCTCCGTTCCTAAAAACACAGAAAGCCAGAGACGGGCATTGATCTTCGACTACAAGGCTACAAAAGAACCGAGGAAATGAGAATCAGATATTTTTCGTGTTTTTTGGGGAAGCTTTGATGTGGAACTTTTGTCTGTTTGTCGTAGAGCGCTGCTACATCTGTCTCACTGCCAAAGCAGCTTTTTGCTTCCTCTGAGTTTTGTCACTGTTAAGATGGTTTTTATAAAACGTTGCAGCCTCTAGTTAAGCCATTTTCAGGTTTTCATTTTCACCTTGTCAGACATGGTGCCATTAAACTCTTCGAAAAAATCAACCACAAAAGGCGTCAAGGCCGAGCTGAAAGAAGCTCACATCTTTGTGGGTTTTCATTTCAATTTGCTGTTCTGAAAAGAAAACGATCTCCATCCAGATAAAGTCATTCAGTTTGAAAGTGAAACATATAAGCAGGATGTCACTTCACTTTTGATTCATTGACTTAAAAGGGTGAATTCACTCACTCATTCACTGAGGTGGCTGTGCATGTTTGTTTTACCGCTGTGTGTTGTATTTTTATGAGACACTTCCTCTCTAGCTTTGTTCCATCCACACTATAAAAGCCAAAGTGAGTCCAAACTTTGGATTAAAACGATGCTGGTGCATTTTTCAGTTTCACGTTTCTACTCGAGTCTGTCTTATCAGCACAGCTGCTTGTTTTTTCTTCTTCTGTGTCTTTGCCCTATTTTCAGCCAATGAGGAACTCCCCCAAGATGACATATAAATGGTGACTCAACTCTCTAAAGAGGAATGCTGAAAAAAATTAATGGCAGCCATATTTTAATAATAATAATAATAATGATAAAACAAAGAGTACACCACGAAAGAGCATTGATAATCTATCATAAGGTTAGATATTTTAAGTGTTCACCATATTCGTATTGGGCCACGCTCTATTTCCAAGTGACTAATTTCTAGGGGTGGGAGAAAAAACTGAAAAACAATATATATCTGGATATTTTGTTTGACAGTATCAAAATCCGGATTCTTTGGTTTTATTTTTTTTAATTCAAATCTTAATTTCAGTCTTTGTTTATAAACTGGATTGGAAAAAAGTTACCACTTTTCTCCAGCAGAGGGAGCTATATTTCTCTCTGACTCACGTGATGTGCATTTTATGGGAAAATGTGGCTCCTGATCTAGTCTGTAGACATTATCATCATCATTTAACTTTTTTCACATGGTCTGGTGTTAAAAAGTAAACTAAAAATCATAAATGTTAAAGAGTTGCAATCTAAATCGAATTGGCAACCCTGATTTCCCTATCACTCTGTCTGAAAATTTTAATTTCTAACTCGCTGATCGATGTAAAGGTAAGGTTTTGAGTTAGCATTATTGATGACCATCACTGTCATGAAGTTTAAAAGACACACGTTATCTAACGTTATCTCTATTTCCTGAATCAAAACACTGCCAAACTACGCCGCCCTACGTGATGCTATCCGTCATCTGCTCCTGTTTACAACCAGAAAACAATCATCAACCAAAGCTACAGCTCCAGCTAAAGTTAAAGATGAAATTGATCACTTTTGCAGAAACACATCATTGTGTTTCTCTGCATATCTAACAAACAGTACTTTTGTTACCAAAATGTGCATACAGCTTTAACTGTAATAAAGTGAACAGCGTGGCTTCACCATTTACCATTGTACTATTTTTGAGGCAAAATATCTATTTCATGGGTGCCGCCATTGGCAGCCATACAGCCAGAGTCTGCGCAGTAGAGGCTATAAAAGAATCTAAGTGGAGCCGGGTGACAAATATATTATAATTATTTCTTTCTGTCAAGAGTCTGATCACTTCTTGACTCTACCTCCCGACATATTTTACAATCCCTAAAAATATACACAAGAACGGCAGCTGTCAATCATCATGACGTAAAGCCTTGTTTTTAACCTCTTATAACTAATGAAAGCAAAACTTTTCAGAAAAAAAGAGGACTTGAATACAAGGCATCCAAATAATATCTTCAAATCACCACAACAATCAGATGTGAGAAACATTTCTGCAAGGTGTATTAATTTTTCAAAGTTTGATCACAGCCCATCTGGAATGGCTGGGGAGATGGATTTTTTGACCCATACTGCAATCAACCACCAGGGGGAGCAGTTTTTTGTGGTGACCTCGCATTGAGCCTAGCAAGATGACATCCATTTTTTTTTTTTTTTACAGTTTTTGGTCTAACTATAAACAATAAAGGGGTCTTTAGTGAACTCCTCTTAGGCTTGGTGTTTAATTGTGACAAGTTTTCTGTTTTCTCAAGGGATTTATTCACGAGGGTTCATTTAGGCTGTATTTTCTACATATGGGTCATAAGGGTCTACTTCGATCCATCATCCAACACAAATAGATGGTTTCAGTGAATATTTGTTGGATGATGTTTGGAGAATTGACTTTCTAAGTGCATTTCAATCGACTACTTGTGTGTATTAACTCTACACAGCCCGACTAATCGGTATCGTCCCTGCTCATACCTGCTCTAGGAGCCCTTATTGAACACCTGTCAGACACAGCTCACCTGTTCCCCCTGACCTCATTATGGATTATCTAATGCAGATGTCTGAGGTCTGTCCAGCCTGATGCTGCTCTTCTTAACGTGCCAGAGGAACTTGTTTCTCCAGTCAATCTGTTCACAGCTCACGCACCGACAGATTTAATGCTTATTTAGGTTATGAGATTCAAACGCTTTCTATTCAAAAGCAGAGGTCTTAATAAACATTGTAGAATGGTCTCTTTTTTGTCAGTGCAGGTGTCCCTGATGTGAAACAGATTGAACAGCAGTGGTCTGACGTGCAGCACAGTTTAAGCATTCAAGCCTTCGTCCTGTTTCTTGCCTGAATGTCTTCAATCACAACCTGTTCCAGGTTTCTCCCGCCTACCTAGTTTGCCCTCGCTGACAGATTACCTGTTGCAGAACTGTGTTCAGAACTGTGAGCAAGTAAACAATTTATTGCCTTCAATTGCTCTGCCTCTAAGTCAGTGCACATCGCTGTGTGCTGAACAGACAGGGCAGCTGTGGAAATGAAGCTTTGTTAACTCAGGGGAGGTTGTCAGGACAGAGGGGTCAAACCTTCTGTTGGTTGTATAAAGCGAGTCTTCAAAAGAAGTTAAACACAGGGTGTAGTCAGAGTAATACTCCGACAGATTTTACCTCCACCAAGGAGGTTATGTTTTTGGGAGAGTTTGTCTGTTTGTCTGTGAACAACATAACTCAAAAAGCAACAAACGAATCTTCATTTAATTCTCAGGAAATGTTCAAAATGTGATAAGGAAGAAATGATTCAATTTTGGAGGTGATCTAGATCACCGTCTTGATCCAGGACTTTTTAAGAGGATTCTTTATCATTGTGAGATAGGGCCGTTTTCACCATTTTTGTACATAACTTTACGATAAATGGTTGGATTGCTTTGCTAAACAATACAAGACAAGGTCACCATAATTTCTGACGGATGTAAAAGTACGATCCAGACCCTGGCAATATTCTGGATACTAGGATCTGGAATATGAAATATGTACTGGGTTGTCATAATTTTCAACACTGTTAGGAAATCAATTATTGTACAAACCTGCAACTAACACCAAACTCTTCTAGGGCTGCAACGATTAGTCGACATAATCGACTACGTCGACGAAAAAAATTCATCGACGCAAATTTTAATAGTCGACGCGTCGTATTATTGTTTTTATTGTTGTTGTCGTATGGTGAAATCAAATACCAGGGGGTAATACTCATTTGTAACTTCAGTTCACACCATGAGGTGCTGTGTTATTGGATACTTTTATGGGAAAAGATCACTAAGTTCATACGTGAGGAATATTGATGAGGAAAAATCTCCACTCCCAGAGAGCGCTGTGCGCTCATGGAGGCTCTGACGGAGCCTGACAGCTCCTGGAGTTTAGCGTCTGATAACGTGATCTAGTGAGTCTCCTTCACTCTCTGTTACAGACAGTTTTTCAGGATCTAAGCGACAAACTAGTGTCAAAACTCCCCTAACTTTAGAAAAGAGAGGACATTTATTACTCTCAAGCTCACACTGCAGCGGTAACACTCAGCGGGGAGGAGGAGGTGCGGAGTGCGCATGAGCGAAGTGGAAGTAGCGCATGTAGAGAAACGAAACTTAACGCGTTGTTATGGAGAGCTGGGAGAGATTCAGACGGGATCACACAGAGAGCAAAGCCCCAAGCAAATAAACATGAGAAAACGAGCCCAAAGTCACTAATAAGCGGTCTGTCCAACACTGCGTACAACAACTTAATTTCCCTGTCACCTGCTTCATTCAGTTTGAGATTTAGCCTATTTATTTTTTGTATAGCCTAGTACTTATATTTTTTCACGTCATCATGAATGAAATAAAGACAAACAAACGTGACACAGGGCTGACCAATCAGAGGTGAGAACCTAACTCTGGGTAAATGCAGTGAAAATGCAAAACACAGGTTGAATTATAAAGGTCTGCACATTTTAAAGGCCAAATTAGGTTGAAACTCAAAATAATCGTGATTAATCGACTAATCGAAAAAATTATTGATAGATTAGTCGACACTAAAAATAATCGTTAGTTGCAGCCCTAAACTCTTCTTTCTTTGTGATTCTCTGTAATGTCTCTGAAGTTAAGACGTAACTACAAAAACACAACACAACATGAGCCTGACCGTGTCTTCATTTCACTCAGTACTTGGTGTAAACGGACAGAGAAGCAGACTGTTCTCGTCTTTTAAATACTTCTTCTTCCTCAGCCTTGGATGTTTTCGTTTAGACTTTTATGTGTCGCTTGTCTGGCTTTGCATCGGTCACATAATAGAAATCTTTTCACCTCCTCCAGCTCACTTGTGTGAAAGTTCTTCCTGCTGCTTTCTCACATCAGTCATCCTGACTTCTTATAAGCAGGAAAGAGTCAGGGGAAAGTCTGGAGAAATTTTTGGATTGTGCTCACACATGCGTGGAAGTGTTCGGGAGGTTTTGACGTTTGAGAATTCAGCTCTTGTGACCTCTGTGGGGCAAGCTGCTGCGACACAAAGCATTTTAAGTCAAAACTGCTCTAGGGCTGTATGGTGTCACTTCAGACTTCATGACTTTACCTTCAGTGTATTTTAGATTAATCTTATTTCGCATGCGATACTGTAAACCAACTTCTCAACATTTCTATGCTCTCAACTGGATCAGTCTTTAAGGACGGGAGGGTTTTACAGGGTTTCCCTTTGTTAAAAAAACTTGTGTTTATTTATTGAGCACAGTGTAGTTTATTGTGTAGTTTACTAAATCATCTATTCTCCCTCTGTGCCCGAGTTGTCTGGTCTGCATCATCCATCCTCAGACTAAATCCCCCTCACGTTCTTATTTTTAAGGTAATTCTCAACTGTCTCCTTCTTATCTGTGTAATTTTATTAATTTGAGAAATGCTGGAAGCTACAGTCTCCACTCTGCGACCCAGTCACAGGACTTATTTTTGCTCTCTGTCCCCAGAGTGCGGCTTGAAATAGGGGAGAAGGATTTTAGGTACGCTGCTCCTGCAGCTTTGAATCTGCTGCAGGAGGATTTGGGTCTGAAAGAGCTGGTCTCTGTAAATGCTTTGAAAAGTACATTGAAGGAGGGTGCATCATGCTGTAGTTGCTTTGACTCATGACTTTTTGTTAAGTAACTTTAAATGTGCTTCAGCTGATGTTGATCTTGGACACGACCCTTGAGATGCGCTGCTCACTCACGGTTTATTTAACTGCAGCATGACTTCACAGCTGCTGTTCGAAATGTGTCCTATATTTAATTTTTTTTCAAATCTAGCAGGCATAAGTATTTACATTTTTCTATTTGAGGTTCATTTTAGGGATGCACTGATACTGATTGGTGGTATTGGGTATTGGTGTATCAGGGGTGCAGATCTAGGCAACCGGCTCTATGTTTTTTCTTTACCTGCGCTTTTGGCTACTTGATTTAAAATGTTGCCTCTGATGCACTTTCTTTGTTTTTGCTGCATTACCAGTCTGCAGGGTATAAAAGTTTACAATTGAAAAGAACTTGTGTAAATTCTGAACAGTTATTTTACTGGTAAACATGTTAATATTTCATAGTTAAATTAAGTTTAAACTTCACTAATTCCCTCTACTAATTTTTTGCCTTTTACTCAAAACATTACTAGTCTCATCCCACAGTAGGACATCCGGGTAATAATTTAACACCGGTCAATACCAGTGACCGTAAAAAAAAAAGGACGTCATCTTGCTCGGCTCGAAGTGAGGTCGCCACAAAAACTGCCCCCCCTGGTGGCTGGCTGCAGTATAGGTAAAAATATCTGTCTCTCCAGCCATTCCAGATGGGCTGTAGTCAAACTTTAAAAAATTAATACTCCTCGTAGAAATGTTTCTCACGTCTGATTGTTGTAGTGGTCTGAAGATATTATTTGGCTGCCCTGTATTCAGGTCCTCTTTTCTCTGAGAAGATTTTGTTTTCATTAGATATTAGTGGTTAAAAACAAGGCTTCATGTCATGTTTAATGATGAATGACAGCTGCCGTTCTTGTGTATTTTTTTCAGGGATAGTAAAATATGTCGGGAGGTAGAGTCAAGAAGTGATTAGACTCTCAAAAAAAATGTATATATATTTTTTTCCACCTGGCTCTGCTCAGATTCCCCCAGAATCCCTCACAGGCTCTACTGAGCAGACTCTGGCTGCACAACTGCTGCCAATGGTTGAACCTGTGATGGGGGTATTTTGGCTTTAAAACCGTTCGATGGTAAATGGCGAAGCCACACAGTCCACTCTATATACAGTCTGTGGTCGATACCTTAAGCCCAGATATCGGTTAGGGATGCACCGATCCAGCTTTTCTGTTCCCAGTACTGATACCTGGACTTTGGGTATTGATTGATACAGATCCTGTTCAATAATGACCTGCATGCTTTACTGTGGGATAAGACTGGTATTGTTTTGAGTAAAAGACGAAAATTAGTATGTATGGAATTACTGAAGTTGATATTTAGTAAACTTTAAGTGTTTAAATATTGAACATCAGTTTGGTTAAAAAAATGCTTCAGAATTTACAGAAATGACTCTTTGATTATAGAATTTTTTTACCTTGTATACTAAATCATAGTTTAGCCTCAGTGTCGAGTTTGGACCGATCCTTTCCCACCGATACCCGATTCAGCTTTGAGGGGCTGGATCGGCGTGATACCCGATATCAGGATCAGATCAGTGTATCCCCAGTTCATGTTTATTATTTACTAAAAAAAATCCAAGTATATTTTCACTCTTATGGTTTGATACTGTAGTTGATGATCAAAAGTTGCCAACAAAATGCCAACGTTGAGCTGAATCGCTCACTGCAACGAGGGCCTTACTAAGATGAATGTTATCTGTTTACATGCTTTAAGATTAGAAAAAGTGAATTTACATATTTTTCTGTGTTAATGTGAGTTAAAATGATTTCAGTACAGGCTCCCTAATTATAAGCGATGTTGAGTTATCTTTGCACAAACCAGCCAAACAGAAATGTCCTTAACATCCTTTACTTTTTCACATTAGTTCGGGAAAAAGAAGTTTAGTCTGTGCCTTCACTTTCAGCAGATTTCACTGACACAGTCAGAGGTGTGCATTATTCACACCTCCAACCATGTCATATCCTCATGTTTACTGTGAACCCTTCATACATTTATTATTACGTGTGTGTAAACCACAAGCTGCTGCAGATTCCTCCACCTGTCCCCGGTCATCTGTCACTTCCTGTATAGATCGCTATCCTTGACTTCGATGCCTTCATCTACCTGCCTGTGCCCACAGGGATATGTTATTGTGGTGAGTCCACATTGTACATGACATTTGACATCTTTCATCAAGCCTCCTTTTTGCTCCCAGTGGTGAACATCCCCGAGCTGTGCAGGTAATGGGGCTGAGATGAGAGCTGTGGTGGAGGATCGGCTGGCTGTGTCTGTAATGGTTCCCTAAACGCCGGGTTCCTCATTTTGAAGGAGACCTGTCGAGGGTTTTATCTTCGGTTGTCACTGTGAAACTAATTGTAAGAGGAGCTCTGTTCCTGTCTGCGTTTTCCACCATCTCTCCTCCCTGCTGTTTTGGACACACATCTTACACTGCCTGCCTCTGGTGGGAATTGTGCCGGAGAATTCAAATTATGTGGGTCCAAATGAGAGAAAGGGATGATCTCTAGGGTTTGCAACAACAATAATTAGTTCCTTTTTTTAATTTCTTCTGTTTGTAATACTTGGATGTGTCATCACAATTTCATGGTACTGCAAGCATGGGAAATCCTGCGTGAGGTGTGTTATTTTTTAGGGAAATTACTGAGTTTATCAGCACACCTGATAAGCCTGAGGGGAGCTAAAAGAAGAAAAGAAGGCAGGAGGGACTGTGGATGAAAATCAGAAAAAACAGAAAGGGCTGTTTCTTTGGCGCTCTGTTTTTAAGCTGGGTTTTCCTCTCTGTTTGTTTGTTTGAACCATTCGCCATCAAAGGCGAAGAACAAGAGACTTCTGATGTGAATGCAATTTGATTGAAGTCTGTTTACTGATGCCTAGAAGGACCTTTAGAAGTATATTTCTGTTTCCCTTTTCCCTCCTCTGAACTTCTACATCATTGCTTTCCTCTCACTCTTCTCTTTCGTTTTCTTTTCTCCCTTTTTCCAGCTCTCCTATGGTTCCAGCTCGCCAGCGCTCTCCAACCGCCAGCGCTTTCCAACCTTCTTCCGCACACATCCGTCAGCTACCCTCCACAACCCCACCAGGGTGCAGCTTTTCCAGAAGTGGAAGTGGACACGCATTGCCACCATCCAGCAGACCACCGAAGTCTTCACCTCAGTCAGTACTTTTTATGTCACCTTCAATTTTACACCTTCCTTTTACCCTCAGTGGCTTTTCACCCTCTTTAACTCACCCGTTTTCTGCTGCACATCAAACTGGAATTTATTTGGGATGAAATGGTCCAGACTTCTGAAGTGGAATAGGAGCAATAAATGGAAAAACTGTTACAAACAAACGTATTAAAAGCTTAAGGTGCTGCAAAACCCTGAACTGAGATTAGGTGCCAGCAACTGCTCCAGGTCTCAGATAGTGTGAGGAAGCCTCTGTTTGCATTGATTTTATGGACCCCTATGGACCAAGTACAGCTCATATCCTGCTAATCCTGTCCTGTACATACTGTATTTTCGCAGTATTGTCCCACAAAAAACTCATCAAAGTCAAAACTTTCTGAGTGGGTGCTGCATAAGCTCTAAAAAAGGGATGCTCACAATTTGAGTGATATAAATCGCTTTCCCCAACAACAACAAGTGGCAGCTTTTATGCATTGACAGAACATTATAGAAATAATCTTACTCCTAATGGTCTTGTTTGCTTTTGTAGCTCTTAAAAAAATCTCTAGTATTAATTTCAGTCTGCTTCAAACCCTGATAAAAACACCTCACAGCAGGCTTAAAGGTTTTAAACCTCAGCGGTGGTTTTTTTTGCTGCTGATGAAGCAGATGGAAATTAAAATTGATCCTTCAGGAGGCGAATTGGAGAAGATTGATTACTTTTAAGGGCTTTTAGCATTAACATGTTAATTATACTGTGATTAAGGTCTGGAATAAACTGTTTTTGTGTGTTTTTAATTTATATATTTTTCATTGCATGCGGTTTGTCTCTTTTGGCACACAGTAGTTCAGTCGCAGCATAGTCTTCCTGCTTCCAGCTGCCTGTGTGATGACAAATAACAACGCTGCACTACATTCAATGCTGTTCACTGTATTAAACTCCTAGTTAGCTCTGTTAGAATGGAAGTAAACTATTAGAAATCACCAAAAAACTGTGAGTTTGAGCCACTGCAAACAGTGGAGAATATGAGTTGAGATTTGTGCCACGAAGCATGACCTCAAATTCAAGTTTTGCCTCCGCCAAGGAGGTTATGTTTTTGGGAGTTTGTTTGTTTGTCTTTGAACAAAATAACTCAAAAAGTAATACACAGATCTTGATGAAATTTTCAGGAAATGTTCAAAATGGATTAAGTGAGATGTGATTAAATTTTGGAGGTGATCCAGATCACCATCTGGATCCAGGATTCTTTTTAAGGATTCTTTATCATTGTGAGATAGGGATGTTTTCACCATATGTGTATATAACTCCATGATAAATGGTCAGATTGATTTGCAAAACAATACAAGACAAAGTCACCATAATTTCTGACAGATGCAAAAGTACGATCCACATCTTGGTAATATTCTGGATACCAAGATCTGGAATATGAAATATGTGCTGGGTCATCACAATTTTCAACACTGCCAAGTAACAAATTATCGTACAAAACTGCAACTAACACCAAATTATAGTAGACAGTCTGCTGAAAGGAAGTACAACATTAAAGTATTTAATGTTATATGTTGTATGTTATTATGATGTATATTTCAAAGTCTATTTGAAAATTCAACTCTGTATTCTTTACATTTAAAAATTGAATATTTACATGTCTGAATAATCAGGTTTGCTTGAAACTTAAGTTTCCAGGATCATGAAGAAGATTTCTGTGAATCTGTGATTAATTGCTCTTCCTCACAGATTTAGATGACGTAATGGTTGTGCCTCGCTGAAATGAAACTGCAATTTAAAAGCAATACATTCATTTTCAAAACATGAAATTCAGTTTGAGATCATGCTTGGAAAACTCCAGTTTCATGGGTTCATGTAGACGCCGGGAAACAGAGTTTTTGGTTCTCAAACGAAAAACGCTGCCTAACATGTGGCTGAAATGCCTCGAGCTGCACTTATGGTCCCGCTGCGTGTGGACGAAAGTATTTTTAAACAGGTGATATCAGTTTTTGAAAATGGTGGCTTTGTTGCACGAGGCCTTAGTGGCACAAATCTCAGCCAACAGGAGGATGCCGCTGATCAGACGATTTCAGTTCATCACAAACACCTGCAGAGCTCTATGTTAGAGTGTGGGAGTGTTCGCAGACCTGTGCATGAAGTGAAACTGAAGCGATAACTACAGAGCTTGCTAAATTGGTGACTGCAGATCAGTCATTGCTGTGAAAGACTCTGGCCTTGGAGGTGTCCTTTAAGTTTTTAACATGACTTTAAAAACTGTCTTGAAATGGAAAATAATGGAATCTTGCAAAAAAAGATGAAACTGATAGAAAAAGAAATAATCATGTGACAGCCTTAATTTATGTTAAATTATTTCCATAAAAATACAACATCAGCTTATACCAGCCTGTCCACAGCGGGCGCCAAAAATGACTCAGTTTGAAAGTTTCTCACAGGAGCTTTAACTTGTGTCCAGCAGACAGGTGGTCACACTTTAAATGTGCAAATCTCTATAAGAAGGTGAATACTCATGCAAAGCACTTTATTCCCAACTCTCCTTCTTCTCTTTTGTTCCTTTCTTTGTTATCTCTTCCTCCGTGTTATTACTTCTTCCCCATCATTTCACCAAATTGTTGTTCACCTGATCCCCCTCCTCATATCTCTCTGTTTGTTTATGAGAGCTGCTGTGTCTCAGGTTGTGTGATGCACCTTCCAGCAATCCCTCCTGGCGATTGATGGAGGATTTTTGAAGTAATTTGTTGGAGTATTGGTCGTGAGAAATATTGATCAAGCAATACATCTCTCTCGGGCATGGCGGTCGATAACCATGACACTTGGGCTGGTGCTTGTAATGGAAGTTAATGATCCTGCGCTCACATTCTTTCCTCTCCCTCCTCACATCCTTCCTTTCTTCTTTCCACTCGTGCTCTTTGTCTAAAAATCTATTCTCTGCCGTGCTGCCTTCGCTTGTTTATCATACATGCCCACACTGTCTGTTCCCCTCTTGGCGTTTCTCATATACACTTCAGATTTTTTCATTCTTGTGTTTTTCTTTTTCTCGTCAGACTTTCTGTTTTTCTGTTGTCTTCTGCTTTAATCTCAACTCAACACCTCTCAGATTCTCTCTGCTCAACCACCTCTCTAACCCCCTTCTCCTCTTCTCTCCCCTCCTGCCTGTCTGTCCCTTCCTTTCATCTCTCAGACTCTGGACGATCTGGAGCAGAGGGTGAAGGAGGCGGGCATTGAGATCAGCGTTCGTCAGAGTTTCCTCACCGACCCGGCTGTCGCTGTCAAGAACCTCAAGGTGCTTTGATTAAAAATTCACCTCAGCTGCTGGTCCTCTCTCTTCCCCTGCTTCCTTCTCCGGCTCACAGCTGCACACGGTTCCATTAGCATAGAGCCGGCTCGATAGAGGAAATTAATGCGCCATGCTAATTAGCAGCTCCTGAACAGCAGTACGTGCCGTCCTGTGAAGCAGCAGGAACTTTGGCTCACTGCGCTGCAACATCAAGCTGTGCTACAGAGAACTTTTATTGTTGTTCTGATGTAACTAAGTTGTTTTGCTTTCATGTTTTAATGCAGCGCCAAGATGCACGGATCATTGTGGGGCTCTTTTATGAGACTGAAGCCAGGAAAGTGTTTTGTGAGGTTAGTACCTTTTCCTGCTCCATTGCTCCCAATAGACCCAACCTGACTGGCTATTAGCAGAAATTGAGCTCTGTAATGAGCTCTTTGAATGTCTGAATGAATTTCCTCGTTTGGCAGCGATACAACATGCTCGGCTCATCTCTGGGAATAATTCTGCTCATGGTTATTTATCATCCCACCCCACCCCACTCCACCCAATCCTCTGCCTCTCTCCCGCCTTGCTGCCAGGTGTTTAAGGAGAAGCTCTATGGGAAGAAGTACGTGTGGTTTCTGATCGGCTGGTACGCTGATAACTGGTTCAAGATTAAAGACCCGGCCATCAACTGCACCGTGGAGAACATGACGGAGGCCGTGGAGGGACACGTTACCACTGAGATCGTCATGCTGAACCCTGAGACAGTCCGTGGCGTCTCCAACATGGTAAGAACAGAAAACGCTGTTAACACTCCGCATAATTACAGTGTGGAAAAATCAATTTGTCTTTGTTATTCATCAGTGGTTATGAATGAGAGCAGAAACAGCTTAGACTACTTATGACGTCCTCTAGTGAATGAATTAAACCATCTCACAATTAATACAACATAATGTAAAACACTGAACGCACTTAGGTCCAATACAAGTGTTTAATGAGCATATAACCACATCATAGAAAGCACATCTGCGCTTTGTCATACAAGTGGGAAATAGAGTCCTCTCTTGTGTTTTCAGTGGTACCAAAGCAGAGGAGACGGAGCACACAACACATAAAGATTGAGAATACAGAGAGAAGTAGAAAAAATATCAGAAATAGTTACTCATATCCTAAAAGGAAGTAGTTAGTTTATTTCTTCATATTGATTTATAATGCCTGATAAGATTCTGGGTGAGTAGTTTTCTTCAGATTTGTCATTGAAATGCAGAGCCTGTTCATGGGGGTCTGCAGTTTCTGCATGGGAAGCATCCTGGTCTTCATCTGTAGTGCTTTTGTTGACTGACCAATCATGCATCAGCAGCTGTGGTGTGTTTTTATGGAGAGCAAAAGCAGGCTGAACACTGCACTAACATCCCAGCTCCCACTGGCGGTAATCCAACAAGGATTTGTTGATCTTCTTGAACAGATTTTTCATATCAGCCAACAAACTGTTCCAGGTCAGAACGTGAGCAACAAATCTGCTAATCAGCAGTTAGATTTCCTGACTTCCTGGAATGCACCACACAGGGGAATACACCAGATCCCTGTCAGTTCCATCTCCACTTTGTTGCGTGACGACAATGTGCTCTCTTATCTGTCAACACACACCAGCTGCTTGTTTAGTCCGGCATGTAGCAGGACCACCAGACAGCTAGAGTTCTGAGACCAAGTAGTTCCTGCTCTTCCCTCTCCATTGATAATTAAGGGTGGAAGAAAAAATCGTAAAGCGTATCGGGATTTTTGGTCAGGAAATATCAAAATCAGGATTCTTTATAAAATTTTTTTTTTTTTTTTTCAAATTCAAATTCTTCATTTTAGTCTTTGTTTGTAAACTGGGTTGGAAAAAAGTTACCACTTTTCTCCAGTAGAGGGTGAAATGTTGCCCTCTGACTCACGTGATGGTCATTTGGAACATTTGGGTCATATGGGAAAATGTGGTCCCTGATATAGTCTGTAGACATTATCATCATCATTTCACTTTTTCACATGGTCTAGTGTCAAAAAAGCAAACTGAAAATGGCAAAAATCATGAATATTAAAGAACTGCAATTGAAATCAGCACCCCAAAAATCATAATAGAAATGAATTGCAAGAATAGCATATTGTCCATCCATCCATCCATCTTCTTCCGCTTATCCGGGGTCGGGTCGCGGGGGCAGCAGCTTAAGCAGGGAGTTGGGCAATGAGTTGGGCATATTGTCCCAGCCCTATTAATGATCCTCACCTCATTCATGTTGGGCTGTAAAACCTCAAACGAACCTTATGTTGCTTTGTTGTTATAATCAAGTTAGATACAATCTTGTTTGCATTTCAAAAGTTGACAGGTGTTCGGTGCACAACTTCCTGTCCTACTGGATCTCTTGTGTAAATTGACACCCCACTGCTCAAGCATCTGGCGAAAATAAAGGGCATGCATGACTGATCTGGGGGGCTCCGACCTGCTGGAGCTGTGACGCAGCCAGGGCGTAACACATTGACTCACTGACTTGAATAGAGACCTGTCAGATAATGATAACCTTTATTTAACCAGGTAAAAAACTCACTGGCCAAGACGGCAGCACAAAACAGAGAATAAAACAAATTACAGTCACAGATACACACACTACATAAAAACAACAATTTCAAGTCCTTCTGCACATCATTTTAGGCAGATGGGGCAGAAAATGTAAAAGCAGTTTTGCCCAGTTCAGTTGTGACTCTCGGGACGTGCAGCCGTATGATATGATATGATTCTGAGAGCGCAGGCCATAGCAGCTAAGGTTTCTATTCATGTGTAAACGCAGGTATGTAGAAAGAGGTCCAAGAATAGATTTATAAATGAAAAAGGACAATGTGCAATAGCATATAGGGAACAGTGATGAACTTGATAGCTGCAATCAGTAGTAAAACGCAGGGCACATTAATATACAGTATCTAATTTCTTCAAAAACTGATCAGAAGCATTCATAAAAAGCAGGTCTCCATAGTCCAACAAGGGTAAAAATGTTGTGGTGATCAAATGTTTTCTGACTTTTACAGAAAAACACAACTTCTTTCTGAATAAGAAACCCAATTTAAGTTTCAGCTTAGCAACAAGTTTGTTGATGTGCAATTTAAAAGATAGATTGTCATCAAGAAGAATGCCTAAATATTTATAAGACATTACCATTTCAATTTCAACCCCATTAAAAGTTGAAAACCTAGGAAGGTAGGGTGGGAGCTGATCTCCATTTGAAAATAGTATGATCTTTGATTTATCTGCATTCAGCACTAATTTAAGCTGAGTCAGGCGGGATTGAACAGTATCAAAGGCTGACTGAAAGATCCGGTGCAGAGACGGACCAGAGATGCATCTGGTGTATTTTGGCCATCTGAAATGAACGATCAGACTTCTGTTTCAAGAAGTTGTTTTGTCTCTTCTTGAAGACAAAGTTTTCATTTTAAGTTTATGAAAATATTAATCATGGTCTTGTTATTTCAGCAAACCAAAGACCCATGAATTGTGAGTAAATCACACAAGAAAATCATCCTTGTGTCTACTCGTTGAACTGAAACCGATTAGAAGAAGTTGAACTGGCAGTATTCATGTAATGGACCAAGAAATGAAAGAGTTCCTTTTGCAGATATAAATGCAGCATGAATAAAATAGATCTTGGCTGAAAGTAGTTTTCATAACTGCTCTCAACTTCTCGTTGTTAGAGACTAATGGAGGATGTTTGCTGCTGGACTCAGAAAAAGCTGAAGAAATGATGGTTTCAAGTTAGTATGATGAGACTTCTTTGTCAAGAATAAGAACTTGTGCTTTTATAAAACTTAGCTACACAAGATGTTTTGTCCACAGGGGGCGCCAAAATCATCACAAACTGGCTTGACTTGAGCTTGAAATCCACTAAAACTCTAAGACAGCCATAACAGAAAACTATAAAGACTTTGTATTAATTACACAATCCATGAGTTTATACAAGTAAATCTGCAAGAGAAGACGTTGACTGATGAAAAGCAACTGTTGGACTAAAAAAAGAAACAAGTTGAACTCCAATTATCGCCTGTATTTTGTGTCACCATGCACACATAAGGTGAAAAGAAAAAAGGTGATAGAGTGCAGATGTGATGCTCCTTACGTAAGGGAGTGTTTATTATTAGATATATAAATATATAACCTGCAGTGTGTTAACAACTGAAGTGTGTTCTACAGAGAGTTACAATATTTAGTTCAAGATTCCTGGAAAAAAAACATTTTTTAAGTTTTACTTCAGCTGAATTTTTTTTCTGAACTTTGCTCTTTTTGCCGTCAGTCAATCAGTCAATCAGTCAGTCAGTCAGTATACAGCACTCTGTCTTCACACACTCTGGATAACTCTGTTTTTTGTCCTCATTCAGCTCTTCCCTCACTAACTGGGATGTCTTCTGTCATTTATGTAAAGTGGCTCGATTCCCATGAAATAGAGTCGTTTCAAGGAAATATCAGAGACTGAGAACAACAATTTCATGGCTTCATGAACTGCGTTTGACCTGAATCAATATTGTGTTTCATAAAGCGCTGATTTATGGGAGCAGGAATGATGTGTCCCACTGTCACACTCCTCCTGAGCGTCTTTATCATTTTCCTCACCTACGTATCGCTTCTCAGGTAGCAGTCATTCTCTGCTTCTCATTCAGCCGTGGCTCTCCTCTCTTCACCTCCTCTAATCCCATTAAACGGCCTCTTCCTCTCTCCTTCTCCCACATTGTTCCACCTCTCTGACTCTCCCGGTCTGAGGTGCTATCATTCTCCCATTCGTCTTGTTAACCAACCTCTCCTTTTCCCTTCTCCTTATCATTTCCTCACCCTCCTTTTCTGCACCTTCTCCACCTCTCCTCCCCTCACCACCCTTCCCTCTCTCACACTTCATCAGCAGCTGTTGTTTATATTCATGCAGCACCTGCCACTACCTGCTGATTTAGTTGTTGACGTGCTGCTAGACGGGCAATAAGAATTACAGCCAGAACTCCAGGACCTAGTCAATCTATTCAAATTCAATTTCCAAGTTGGAAATTGGCGTATTTCGTCTAGATAGAGCACTCAAATGAAGCTTGTGCGCCAGTACTGCAGGGTCTGCAATTGTACTTTGTCAGCGAGATTTCAGCAGGTAGAACATTTAAATGCCAAACGCCAAGGTGGAATTTGAATGAGGTAAATTTGACTTAACTAAATCAGGGGGTGTAGGCTTAATTGGCCTCCGAGAATCCACAGGGACCCTCTGATTGTGAGCAATGATCCCTCATCATACATGTTTCCCTGCTTTCAGGAGGGAGATAGTGTTTATGAGGTTTCCTCACAACAAATCCAAACAGTTTTAAAAGAAAGGGAGAGCAATGTTTGGTATAAGCTTTTTTCTTGTATTTAGTGAAACTGTTAGATTCAGGTTTTATGCAACTAAATAAAATACGAAAGAAGCCCCTTGAGCGATTTTTCTCTTGTTTTGAAATTAAAAAAGACATCCCTTTATGACCTATGATCACACAGGACCATCAAAAACACAATCAGTGATTTTTATGTTGTTGTTTGTGTGCCTGAAACTGCTGCAAAGGGATCACCTTAGAGAGAAATGTGATACATCTTTGTCCAAATGGGGCGCTACAATTTACATAAACTGACAGACTTGTTGTCAAAAGCTACAGTCGTTGCCGCACTGGGCAAAGAATTGATCCCTGACCTTGATGTGATTTGTTGCACGCCGTTCCCCCTCCTTCCTCCCACATTTCATGTCTCTCAAGCAGCCTTATCAAAAAAAGCCTCACAAATAATCTGAATACTTACAATGATAAGGAACGTGTGCATCCAAAGCCTGGCAGTGCATAATCATGCACATTTATGCAGTTAGATACTTTCACAATCCGGCTGACTCTTGCACATTTGCCAACCCTTGAAATGTAAACTTCTGAGGAAAGAAAAACATCGAAGGAATATCTTCTTTTTTTGTATTCTTTAAGCGAGGTGGAGAGATGACACAGCTTCTCTCCCCCTCTGTAGCCATATGTCAAAATCTGACAGTTTTAATGACTGGATCTCTTAATTGCTTCTAAATGTCAGTTAAAAGCTGTAAAATCACAAGAACCTCTTCTTTAATGGCGCTGGTTGGCAGTTAAATCATGCTTCATGTACAGAGGCTTCGCTGGCCGGTTTAACTCCTGGCCCTGGCCTTTGCTGCATGTCTCACCCCGCTCTGTTCTCCTCACATCTTCTGTCTCTTGTCAGCTGAGCTATCTAAAGAAGAGAAAAATCCCCCCAAAGACATCTTCCAGCAAAATCTGTATTATAGTTGCCAACTTAGAAACCACACTTCTGCTCACTCTTGGCTGTTTTCTTACAGTTGCAAAAAGGGGCTGTGTATATTTGAGGACTGCAGCCTCTGTATGTGACAAACCTGTGAAAAAATGATTTGGCTCCACTCTTTGGTCTGTGCAGGATATATTTAAAAGTTCACATGTTAAAAGGAACACTAAGTGCAATCTTGCAGAGAATATTAAAACCACTCTAATGTCCATACACTGAATATAAAGACCCAGCTAGCAGGCTGTTAGCCTAGCTTATCGAGGCAAATCTGAGTTGGTTTAGCTAATCCAGATCTGTTTAGGAAACAAGTTGAACTCTCATTTTTGTTTCGTGTCTATTTCACTTACTACTTATAGTAAACTGTGTTAAAAGTAAATCAATAATTTTCACAATTTAAGTTTGAAGGAGATTTTCAGGAAATTACCTTTCCAGATCATAATGTAGCTCAGAACATGAATTCTGTAAATCTGCGACTCATTGTGTGTCATTGTGCTACTTTTTTGTTATCATTCATCTTGTATCGTCAGTTTTTTTCAAATTCAGAATAAAACAGAGCTAAAAGTTGGGGCAAAAAACAGTTTGCTTTAACTCCTGTTTAATGTAAAAGGTGTTATTTTGACTGGAGGTTCCAGGAACTTTTAGTTACAGGTAAAACATTCCCAGGAACCAAATTGTCTGCATTTATACCACGGGCCGAAGATCCAAGTAGATCATGTAAACCAGGCCAGAGACCAAAATATTAGTTAAAAAAAAAAGGTAATTGCAACACACCACCAGACCAATAGAGGGCAGTTAGACGACAACAAAGGCCATTTTGCAGATATGACGCCAATAAAAGTGAAGACAGGCAGGTGTCGTAATGTATCGCACCACATCCAGCCTGTGCTAATTTTAATTGTACTTTATTGCACTGCAGATGGATTTGTTGACGCTTTAAGGTGAAAAGGGCTAGTGGCAAAGTCGTTGCTGGCTCAAAGCCTGAGCCTGGTCTGCCACCTAAAGGCTCATTTATACTCTCTTTACGTACCAAAATGTATCCACCAGTTTCTAACGATGTCACCATCTCTGCTCACATACTTCTATACATACTTTACGTCGGCAGTGCAGTTAACCAATACATCCACCGGGGGGGGGGCAGCCCAGAGTCAAAAGTTTATGACCAGAAAACTCAAAAACAAGCACGGTGACTGTGGATGAGGTATTAATGATGTACTGCTTGCATAAAAGACAAAAACAGAGGCAGTGTTGTAGCAGGCAGTGGTCGTTGAAGCAGTTAAATACATCGCGAAAGTTCCGCCATTTTTATTTTTTTCTTCGTGTCTCACTTAAGCTTCGTATTGGATAGTAACAGTAGCACTGCCCCCATGGTTTCCAGTGGTACTGCTCCATTTGGTTGGTAGCCGTAGGCTTCATGGAAATGTGCAGAAATACTGATGAAATGAATGCAGAGCGTGGACAGAAGGCTCCATCCGTATCCGTATCCGTATCCGTATGATCTTTAGACCCTAGCTTTTGTCTGGTGTGCAATTTTTAATTCACCTTGCTATTTGGGATTGGTAAGACCTAACAAATATAATAACCAAACTTGGTCATTGTACGGGAAATTTGAATATTTGTGTGATTAGTTCTCTATTAGTTTATGATATTAGTGTTATTGTACTTAAATACATTTTTTCTTCACCAAAATGGGTGTAATGTTGTGATTTCACCAAAAGATGGTGTGGGCAGTGTTCCTAAATGTGGCCAATTGGTCAAAGTTTTAAAAAAATGAAGTATCATGGGTCTGAGAGGCAGAAATGTAATGACTACATATGTGGACGCTGGGTCTTAAGAGGTTAAAGCACAAAGACACTGAAGATCGGCTGGTGTTATGGCTTAAAAAAAACATCCTGTTTGTATACAACTGTCAACAGGATGCGTCCTTCATAAATAGTTTTAGATCATGATTAAATACTTATCTGATGAGGATGTTATGCTTATCTACTAGGATGCATTCCCAAAGGACTTCTTCTGTGTTCAAACAGCTGTTGTAAACTGGATATCCACTGACAGATTCAGCTGAAGGTCTCAGTTTATAGGGTCACTCTTTAAATTGGAACGTTGAGAGCTGGCAGGGACACTTTCACACTATCAGACTCAAAGAAGACAAGTTATTAAACCAAGTCAATCATAGCTGTTCGTGGTGTTATTGTGATTCAGAAACATTTAGCTGGCAGGCCTTGCCTCCCAAGGTTCCTAAACATCTGGAAAGTACTTCCCCTCAGGCCGGACCAAGGGTTGTTCCTGGGGGAAGTTCATGTGGTGGCAAAGCACCATAAGCTAATCTGCTAGCTTCGTCTTTGTGTTTCACGTACAGGTGGTTAATGGTTGCAAATCTTCTCCTCTTACAGCCTGCAAAAAGCAAACCAGGAAATTGTCCTGTCTTCTTTTTCAACAATCTTTCAGTAAATCTATTGGTGTTGCTCCACTTTACAACAAATGTTATCTCAAGACATTTTTAAAAAAGAGTTTAAATGTCACTCTGCACTAGTTTTCTTGGCGGGCTCCAGTCTGAATGCCAAATGCCCTCCAGCCAGCCCAAGAGCTCCTGTCGTCCAGATGCCCCACATGGTTAGCTCAAGTGCTAATGCGATGTGACCTTGAGGGAAAACTGAACTCTTATTGTGAATCCAGACGTAGCACTGGTTAATACTCGGCAAACTCATTTATATTTTTCACTGATACTTCTTGATCTATATTTAATCATGATGAAGTTGTGAAACTTTTTACAGTTACTTAGTCTTAAAAACACAGTTTTGAATCCGAACGTAAAAAATCCCTCACATGGAAACTCTTAAAGCTTGAGCTTTAGCAGAATAACGTGTTAACTTTAGATATATCCAAATAATCCTGCAAATGGTCTGCTGCAGCTTTCCTTTTACATTCTCCTCCTCTTTGCCCCTCAGTGGTAGCTGCATCAGTGTCTAATAATAGATGTATTTAAATGCATTTCCCGTTTGAAATACTGCTTTTCATTTCCTTGATATTCTGTGTCCTGTCTCTGTCAGACATCACAGGAATTTATCGCAGCCTTGATGTCTCGTCTGGGAGGGATGAACCCTGAAGAGACCGGTGGGTTTCAGGAGGCCCCACTTGCCTTTGATGCTGTCTGGGCTCTGGCCTTGGCCCTAAATAAGACCGTCGCGCCACTGAAGGCTAAGGGTCGCCGACTGGAGGATTTTAACTACAACAACCCGGATATCACCTCTGAGATCTACAGGGCACTCAACACCAGCTCCTTTGAAGGTGTCTCGGTAAGTGTTATTCCTAATGATGATCGTTCACCTCAATCATCCTTTATTGATGATAAAAACATGAAATGTGAATCTGCGTTAATGAAAGAATTAAATAAAGTGCTGCTTACAACAGTTAGCCAAAAGAGGACACATCACACATCATCCTTAAATCATTTATTATCAGCATTATTTGTTTATGAAGTTTCAACATGGAAAGTCCTTTTAAAAATCAATATACAAATATTTAACCTCCCATAAATGTAGTCATTTTTGATGTCATTTTTGCATTACTTGGCTTCACTGCAGGAACGCAGCACTGTTGCAGCAGACAGCATCGACTCTAAGGTTGAGGGCATGCAAGTAAAATACATGCACTCAAATCAAAGGTCAAAACATGCATGAAATGTCTGATTTAATATCCCATTTGATATCCAGATCTCTAAGACAGACAGAATTCCTGTCACTAGTTGCATGAAGAGAGAGGTTTTTTCACCTGAGAAAGAAGATGGATAAAAACTTTGCTTTTACATGGTTTGTCCTGACCCATTTTACCATGATGAAGATGATGAGCTAAAATTATTCACTGATGACAAAAAGTCTGACCTGCATAGGTTTTGTTTTTGTTAAAGACAGTCTAAAAATCCATGATATTTTTTCCTTACAAAATTCAACAATTAAGTCCTATGAAGTGTTTTTGTCTTATTTTGAGTAGAAAATGTCTTTTTAGACTTTTGAGCCAGAATTACCTGAATTGTCTGGAAAAATGTCTTATTTCAACTTATTAGAAAACAAAAATGAGGTCTGAATTTGTTGTTACAAGTTTAAAAAAATCTGCCAATAGAACAAAAAAAAAGTTACTTGTATTAAAACATTACTCTAGTTTTAAGCAAATTATCCACCAAATTTCTTTTGTTCGATTGGCATATTTTTTTCAACTTGTTCCAAGCAATTCAGACCTCATTTTTGTCTTTAAATAATTTGAAACAAGACATTTTTCTGGACTGATAAGTTGAATGTGGCTCATATCAAGTATAACAAGACAATAATTACTTAAAACAAGACAAAAACACTTGATAAGATTTTAGTTTTTTGCTAAATCTGTAAAAATACAGACATTCGTGTAATAGGTGTTTGATAAACTGTCAAACACATTGAATTAGACAGTCTGTGCAACATACCCATGTTAAAACAGATGCTTTTAAGTACAGTCATTCCATAGCACTTTTATTTGAAGCTCAAAGTTAAAAATTGAGCCATAGTTTCCCCAGAAAGAGTTTTTTCTTTTGCTTTACTTGGAGTAAAAATAATTCTCTTCAACTTTTACCCTCGTGTAACAACCTTTACTTACTCTATAGATTGGGAGGAAAGTCCAGGCCAAATTCTTACACTGTGTGTAAGTGTGAGGAGACAGAGAAGTGTTGCAGATTTAAACACTGCCTACAGCCTTAATACCAATCCTTGAACTGCTACTTGAATGAATTTAAAGAGAAAATGTTTTGACTACTATCAAAGTTACAGTTTTCACTAAAACTAATCTAAAGTGTTTAATTTTTCATCGACTCAAACAGAATAAAACTATCAGGTATTTTCGTTGAAAGACTAAATCTAAATTAACTGCCATAATTAACACTGCTGTGCCCACCTGTGGTTAGATTAAACAATGTTTTTAATGGAAATGAGATGAGTAAGGATATGATCATCAGTGCAGGTGGATCAAAATGTGCGTACATTTTTATAATACCTTACTGCTGCATGTAAACACCGCCTTTAAACATACACTCTTGTATTGTATGTGTGAAAAAAGCCTTCTTTTGTGTCTGTGTGTTGACATTAATCTGCCGGCTCTGCTTCCTCATACGACATTAATGGTGAAGAAAAATAAAGCCTTTTTGTGATTCACAAAACAAACAAGAAACAAGAAATGACTGAAAGGGAGTACAAAAAGTCTACATAATAAGTTTTGGTGCAATAAATACTAATTAACAAAAATTAACAGCACACTATTTTAGGTAAATCTGAATCAAAACAACAATAACACCAGCTGTGCATTATGCTATAGCAATGATTTCAGGTTGTACAATTTCTGTGTTGTGGTTTGGGTTTGAGAAATTATGACAATCTACAATTTTAATAAAAATGATCAGTGACCTCACACTGTCTTGGTTAAGCCAAAAGTTATTTGTACATGCATTATATTTCCCAGGTGTTTTGAATAAAGTCCTGTTTTCTTAGGGTTGCCACCCGTCCCGTAAAATACGGAATCGTCCTTTATTTGCACTTGCACTTAAAGGTTGCTTCCTGTTTTAAGTCAATACAGGACGCAATTGGTCCTGTATTTTCATCTTTCCTTGAACGCAGCATCACTCCACCTGAATTCAACATGCGTTGGCGTCTGCCCACTAGAAACAGCTGTTGGTTGGTTGATTTTAATTAATTAATTATTCATACCTGAGGCATCTTCAGGTACAGGAATCTTATTAATAACTAATAAAATAAGATTAATCAGGAAAAGTCAGTCCTATTAAAAAATCAACAGAATCAGATTTTAAGAAGTTATGAATCATTTTTGAGCTGCTGCAGTGTTTTACTGAATATATTTTCTCAGATTGGTTATTTCTTACTAATACATCAAGAATACAGACATTTCATACATACATACAACATGAAAAAAGTTCAATACAATATTGATAACCAGTATTATTCATGATTATAAAAAACAACAACAAAAGAACAGACAGGACTGAACACATTTTGAAAAAAATATTTTAAACCTCTTTCATATTGATATGAAACTTTAAGTAATAAATTACCACAACTGGTGCCCCACTCTACTGTTGTGAGGGTGTCTCTTGTTTTTCTGTCGCAAAGGTGGCAACCCCATGTTTTCTGCATGCTATGCCCTGAAAATAACTTTGACATACTACTTTGTATCTATAACAGGGTGTCCGCAGGGTCTTAAGAAGTATTAAAAGTTGATAAATCAGTTGTGGGAAAATTAAGGCCCTTAAAAAGTATTAAAAAGTCATAATCATAATGTTATGAGGTACTAAGTTTTGTTGTTATGTAAGTTTTGACTCCTGATGTATCCATGAATATTTTCCTCCTCGCGTCCGTTACGAACTAACCTGACATGCCAGACAGACAGTTCCATATATCCGCCACTGGAATAGTCCATCTGGTTCGTAAATGTTTTCAGGGTTTGAACCTTCAAAAATAACCACACCTGTTGATTGGACGTTCATTCTGCTCGTCATACTCATCACAGACCAGTGTGAGGATCTAGAAAAAGCTTTAGCATCTCAAAATATTTCTCTCAATCGTAAGAGTTTCTCAAGCCTTCTGAGAAAATTTCTCAGACTTTTGATGACCTGGGATCTTGGATTCTTACAATTTAGAGAAAGCTTCCCCTGATCTCAGTTGTTTTGGAACAAATTTTGACGATGACAATGATGAAATAAATTCTTGTTTTTTTCTCTGCAAGTTGGCCTTGAATAACAGCTGTTCATTTTTGTGGGAATGGGAGTTTCAATTAACCTGCCTTTAGTTTCATTTATTCTTTCACGCTTTATTCCTTCTCAGCTTACCTAATTTATGTTAAAATGCAAACTGCAACTGTCAAAGATCGGTTGCTTACAGCAGCTTAAAGTAGCGATAAGGTCTCAAGACTTTTTGAAAGGTTTTTAAAAAAGTCTTAAAAAGGTATTGATTTTAACCTAAGGATTTCAGCATATACCCCGTATAAGTATCTATCCTAATACCCATATACCAGTGATAGGCCCATTTGGCTGATAATATCCATGGATCAATAACAATCTGTTGAAACTGCTACATCTGAAGTACAGCCAGGCAAGCTTTTTCTCCTTGTCTCCTCTCTACAAAGCTAAGCTAAGCTACTGCTGCTTCATATTTACAGTACGCACATGACAGTGGTATAAATCATCTGGAATGACTCCCAGCAAGAAAAGCCAATAAGTGTATGCATCATAATGCCCCACTTTTCTTTTAAGGGAGGACTAAACGATGCTGTTGAAAAAATAAAATCTTCCTCTTGTCTTTGTCTCAGGGCCAAGTGGTGTTTGATGCTCAGGGCTCCAGGATGGCAATGACTCTTATCGAGCAACTGCAAGGTAAAACACTCCCACACTGTCCTCTCTCTGATGTTGTGTCGCAGAATCTAGTCTGAACTGTAAATGTCGCCCATTCATCAAAATAATCACCTCTGACTGGATTTTTCATGTATTGATTGTTGCTCTCAGCTCATTTCAGAGCAGACGCCTCTTCTATTGGCGTTCTGTTTTTCTCTCATGGCCTTTACTGCGGCTGCTCTAAAAGTCCTGTAATGGCACATGTGAATGGGCTGAATGCAGGAATGTGTTGACTCAAAGCTGGGCTCTAATTGGGCACAAGCCTTCGTTTAAAGCTGTTTCTGCAAACGGCATCCTATTTGTCACCGGTGACTTAATGAGTTTCCCTCGCGCAGGATGAGGTTGAGGATTATTTTCTACCTCTGTTCTCCTTGGTGTCCTAAAGGATGAGAATTTATAATCCTGCCCCTTTCCCCCTCACGTTCTGCCTCATATTTCCTGTTGTGGTGTCGAGGTAATTTGACATCCACAATGAGGCGACCTGACTTGCATCCCTGAATCACTGTGGGACCTCATCAGTATTCCTGGTCAAGGCTGCCACATAAGCTCCTTTCCCCCCTCTCCTTTTCTCCTTCTTCTCCCCTTGGTGCTTCTTTGTTTGTCCTTCTTTGTGCACCTTTTCATCCTTTGATTCTTTTATCCCTCTATTGTGTTTATATTTCTGTGCCCACTCATGCGATTAATATGAAAACACAAGAACGCTAGAAAAGTAGCTTAATGGTGGATGTATGAAAATGAATTTTAATCAGTTCTGTCAAGTTTTGTTTTGTTGATTCTGATCAAAAACACCAGGAGAGGAAATGAATCAGACAGGCAATGATAATTAAACTTCATCTTTTTCTTTTGTTTCTCTCTGTCACTCATACAGGAGGAAGCTACAAGAAGATTGGTTACTATGACAGCTCGCAGAAGAACCTCTCCTGGTTTGACAACGATGTTTGGATTGGTAAGACTGATTCACGACATTGTTTTCACCCAGCTTCCTGTGTCTGTGTTTGTCCTCTGTCTGTGAGCCTGTCATGAGTCAACCGGGTCACATCCTCGCACGGAGGACGTCAGGCCTCCTCAGTGTTGCTTTTTTTAACTCTTCCTACTCTTTCGATGATATGTAATTAAGCTGGATTTTTCTCTAACCGCTTGTTTTGGTGAAGCTAGTTATTTGTCTGCTGACGCTTTGCCCACAACGAGCTGCTTTCACACTCCATGTCTAACACGTGTTGAAATGTTGGCGCAGCAGATGTACAGTAATCAAAACAAGGCAGCAGCTAGGTGTGATGAGCTTACACGTGAGGTTTCATCATCTGTAGAGCTTCTCTTCAGAGAACATCAAGACAACTGCACCTCCCCAACATCCCCTTCGCTCCGTGGGGAATCACCTGTGGGCTAAAACTTCTTTTGTAGCCCACATTTATTTACATTTTCACATGAAGTGCTTTGTTTTCCACACTTCTTTTATTCAGTTTTGGGTTCTGAATTTAAGGGCATACATATATATATATATTTATAGATAAAATTAAAAAGGCATTCAAAAGAATGAATGAATAAATGCAATGGATTAGTGAAAAGCTAACAAAATAAAATGGAGAAAAACAAGCAAATAATTTACCATTAATAATTATAATAATAATAATAATAATAATAATAAATATTAATAATATGTTCTAATACTGAAAATTAAGATATGTAAATTAAGTAAAGATAAATGCCTACAAATAATTAATAAATAAAATAAAATAAATAAAAAGTTGAAAAAAAATACATATATATATATATATATATATATATATATATATATATATATATATATATATATATATATATATATATATATTTATATATATATATATATATATATATATATATATATATATATATGCACAAACACACATATATACACATGAATACATATCTTGGGGAAAAAAATGGACATTTATCAATACATTTACATACATACATACATGCCTGCATTCATACATACATACAGATTTATAATAAAAATGACATAAAGAGCAAAAAATAAAGTAAAAACAAACAAAAAAAATAAAAATAAATTAATAGAAAAAAGAAAATTAAGAAAAGATTCAGATAAATGAAAAAATAAATTAGACTGATAATTAAAAATATATATAACAATAAAGAGCTTTTAAAAGTTTGCCAAAACACACTGAATACTTCATGTTTGCAAATGAATGATTAACAAGCACTGGATTACTCTGAGAATGAAGGAAACTTTCAAATCTGATGAAGATCTGCAAGATCTGCGATATAAGGAGCCTTTTTTTATTACTATATTTAGATGTCAGGATATTTATTTGTAATGGATATTGGATATTGATATCCACAAAGAATCACAGTCAATTTTAATGCTTTAAAACCTGTGGGAGCCCCGGTGCTCACATTTTAAAAATCCTCTTAAAACTAAATTAATTCCTCAACCGTTTAAAGTAGCATGAAAATTCAAACAACTTGGAGAAAAAATAAAGCCTGTGATGATATTCAGGGTATTACGGTACTGCATAGGATTCTATATGCAGTGGCACTCAAATAACAAATGACCGTAACTCTCAAACTATTTGGGCAAGTGAAAAAATTTACACAGATCCTGAAAGAAGAGATGAGCTTTTTGACCATGCTTTCCGGCTCTTTTAAAGCCCAAGTTACAAAAAAACAGGTTGACTGTGTGATTTTGGGTGATAAAGGAAAATGTGTACGGAGGTACATATAATTGCTTTGCCATTTTCACTTGAGTGTTTTCATACTTCCTCTAGTGTTTCATAGGTTAACAGAAAGTCAGTGCATTGATTTGAGTCCATTTTTTAAGCCCCACTCCCATTAAAATCAATTAATCAATCAATTTACTGGTTCAAATTAGGTTGTTATGTCAGGGAATATGTATAGTCAAAAAGTGATGAAAATTAAAATGTCAGCAGGGTGACACAAGACCCTGTTTTTACCTGAGACAGAGAAGTCAATCAGAAGTAAACTGAATGATATTATTTAACTTTAATATCAATTGTTTATAATGAAAAACATGCATAATGTCACCCTTATTTGTTAAAATTTTCAAGATTTTGGTAGAAAAAAAAAGAAAACAAACCAGTAACAGTTGAAAATGAAAAATAAAATCTGAGTTTTTATGTCTGTGTCCCAACATGTTGTGGTTTTGTGGCAAATATGTTACTATGCTACTTTGCTGTCAAGTGGCTTCAGTTTTTAACCAAACTACACCAATCAAGTGCTAAAAGTTTTAACACTTCCTTCATAATCTCAGTAAAAGTTGTGCCACAGCTTCCACTAAAGTTTCAAATACTGACCTTGTTGACAAGTGGAAAGCAAAATACAGGATCTTTGTGTTTCTTTTGATACACATTATCTCTCTTTAACTGCTCCAGTCTGACAACCTCTGGTTCAACTCGACTCGCCAACCAGGAGTGTATTTTCATCCCTCTGCTGTTTGAAGGAGCTCCAGCTCACGTCACACAAACCACGACCATCTCTAGCTCCTGCTGTCCGTAGTAGGGTTGGCTGTGAAAACCTATTACTGCTGATTTGCCTCAGACACCAAGACCAATTCAGTGGTTGTTTACTGGCCCGCCCTCCCTGGAGAGGTGACATACTTGTGCCTGGACGGAGTGTGCCACTAATCAATCCTGCATGCTTCAGTGGTCCACGGAGAGACGCCTTTTTTAGGCTTTTAAAGGGATGATTTGTTGCCCAGGCGTTACTGAACTGAGGGGAGGTAGTGATTCCAGGTCAGCATTGGTAGCAAGGGACCGCTGACCTGTATGCATGTAGGCAACGTGTCCTTCACCAGGCCAGCTGGCAGCTCTTTAGTTTGGTTGGTTGAGATGTGAGGGTCTCTGTGTTCGCTCACTTTAAACACACAAAGATGAATCCTGCTCCCCAGATTGTCAGAGGTGAATTTTGTTTACTTCGGCTCGCCTTGCTTTCACTTTTGAAGCTTGATTTCAGCTTTAGTGTTTACCTAATCTCTGACCCATTGAGAGTTTGAAAAGCAGTGTTTGCAAAACAACCAACTTTTTTATGAAGTAGCCAGCATTCAGCGGTTATTAACTTGAATCCAAGATGTCCTAAAACGGGATTAGAAACTTGAGACGCTCCTGTGTGTTTTGATCATAGGTGAAGTAACATTCACTGATAAGAATATGTCTGGGAAAATAAAGGTTTTCATGCTCTGCAGTTACACCTGTTCATTTGTTACTGATGAGTCTCAGTTTCACTGTAAATAGGAAGATAAACAGCAGCAGGGTAACCTCTAAAAATAGTTTCTTGTGATGTACTTATTGGAGCTCAAATTTGCCTAAATAACAGTATCCTGATGAATATTTGAACAAAGTAAAAGAAAGCGTTGTCAGGTCTGGCTTCTTAAAAGGGGAAAAAAGCCACAAAAAGTTTTTTGGCGGTAAGACCAGTAAAATATTTCCTTTCCCACTTCATAAAAAATGATGAGATCACATACTAAGAGAAACAAACCCCAACATCTACCCATAGCTCTGCCTCCAGAAGGCTAGCCAATCAGAGGGAAGGGGGTCTGTGGATCAGGGAGTCTTAAAGAGACAGCATCTTAGGGGCTGTTTACATAACAAAGGTTTTAGGGTGAAACACAAAAGTATTGTTGCGTTTCAGCCTCACATTAACATAGAAACTGTGTTTTAGCCGACCTAAGATGCAAACTTTTGACAATGGCCTCCATAGTGGAATTTTTGCTGCCGACACCGTTGCCGTGTAAACAGTAAGCCTGCGTTTTCGGTGGAAACTCTGACGTCACACTCCACACTCCATAAGCGCATACAACAGCACCTTTGTTATGACAAAATAAGCATCAGTTGCTCGACTTCTACTTACTTAGTATTCCCCACTACACCAGATGATCGGCCCAACTCTACTTTGGTGGAGATCTACCAAAAGCGACTTCTGGACAAGGCAGTTATAGCGCCAACTACAGCGTTTTCAGTTCCTCAGCACTTCCGTGTAATTGCAGAGTTTTTTATTCTGCGTTTTAGCGTTGTCGTATAAACAGGGCCTTAAAGAGAAAAACACAGAGATAGAAGTGTTTCAGACAAAGACTAAAAAAAGGTTTTCTAACACGTGTGTGAGGAACAATAGAGATTTCTATGTGTGCTACTACGAAGGTACGAAAGGGGTAGTATGAAAACCAAAAAATAAAAACAGCTCTAAGCCAGCTTTAAAGCCAGAATTCTGACTTTGTAGCTTTCATTACAGGTAGTAGCAAAATTTAGATTTTGATTGGATTTTAAGAAACACGGTCTTTAAATTCTTAATTCAATTCCTTTTTTGAACCAGATTGGAGCTATAGTTGCAGATTTTCTTTTACAGATAAATAATTGTCAGATTTCTGCCAATGGGAGCCATTACTCTGGTCTGGATTGCATTCTTCCTTCTTTTGCTCTCAGCACAAACTGATTTTTCTGTATATGTTATGAGCTTTCAATATATGATGGTCACTAAGACTCTGACTTCTTTTGTACAAAATCGGGACACTTTGAACACTCCTTATTTAAAAATATTAGGCCACCGCCTCCAGATACTTATACTATTTTTAGAGTGAGCATTACTGTTTACCAAATAAAAAGACACATCCCGCTGACATGTACACGTTGAGAGGAAATGAGTAGTTTCCTGCTCTCTGGGCTGACTCAGATCGGGAAAGTTTGTGTTTTTTTTCTGACAGGGGGGTCGAGCGGGCTTTAACTCCGGCAGGGTGGAGCACACACAGGGGTGTACGTCTTAACCCCTCAGCTTGTTTTCCTGTGTGTTTACCAGGCGTCTCCCTGCCTCACTTTCTCGCTCCCTCCGCGGTCGCCCTAACAACCACTTCAGCTCCGCTCTCCTTCTAATCGCTGTGGCAACTGTTATAGAGCTGGGTCTCCATGGCAACACCCTGTCCTGATTCCTTGATCAAGGACGGAGGTTTAAATGGTTCACACACATCGACTGGATGCTGAAACACACACACACACATGCACACAAAGTCTCGTGTCTTACTATTATACACACATACATTGTTTCTTTGACATGCAGCAGTTAGAAAGAACCCTTTCATATAAACTGTGTCTCACACTGCTTAATGTCAAACTGCAGACACACACTCAGAGATAAAAATTCATTTATCAGTGCAACAGAAGAGATTAAAATTGGAAAAGAGCATTTAAAGCCAGATTAGATAAAAGCGACAGATCTCCCTGACGACAGCTTCTCCTACTTTAGGTTTCGTTCTTTTGTTTCTTCATCCCTCTTTAGATTATATATCCTTCTCATCCAAACACAAGAAGAGAGCCACACACTGTAAAGTCAATGAAGGCTTTTCTACAAGGCTTCATTTGTACTTATTAGTTTTGTTTCAAGCAGTAACAGAATTTAAAGAGGTTTTATAACAGAACTTTCTCTTTATGTGCTCCACTTGTTTTTGCTCAGGCAGGATAAATATGGCAGATGTGACACTTTTATAACCCATATGTGACAAGTCCAGGTCAATGCACGATTCAACAACTGTAAACTCATCAGTATGTGTTATGTTTCGCAACCAGACTTTCATGTTGTTTAGGCCTTGCGAGAGCTTTATGAGTGTTCTTAAAATAGTCTCACTTTTATATATTTATCCGTTCATGATCCATGATTGCCTCCACACTCCGCCAAGGAGGTTATGTTTTTGGGAGACTTTGTCTGTTTGTCTGTGAACAATATAACTCAAAAAGTAAAGAATGGATCTTAATGATATTTGCAGGAAATGTTCAAAATGGGATAAAGAAGGAGCGATTAAATTTTGAAGGTGATCTGGATCACCGTCTGGGTCCAGGAATTTTTTAAAGGATTCTTTATCATTGTGAGATACGACTGTTTTGACCATATGTGTATATAAATCCACAATAAATAGTCAGATTGCCTTGCAGAACAATACAAGACAAGGTCACTATAATTTCTGACAGATGTAAAAGTACGATCAAGATCCTGTCGATATTGAAATATTTACTGGGTCATCATGAGTTTCCACCACTGTCAAATTATCGTACAAACCTGCAACTAACACCAAATTGTAGCAGACAGTCTGCTGAAAGGGAGTATAACATCAAAGTAGGACCAACGTGTTGCGTGTGTATCACAATATGCTTGGTGGAGGTCTGCGCTCTCTGAGTGAGATTACCAGCGCCAACATTTGGTATTTCTGAAAGCTATCAGTATCTGAGTTTGCGTTGACCAGTCTATTTACAGTAAGTAGATAGAAGAAGAACCGGGCTAGGAGTAAGACTAAACAGATAGTCCACTTACCTTCTGGACACTAAACTACACTGAGTTTACAAAGTTTGCTTGATATCACGTTTGTAACGATAGCACTACGTAACTACTAATAAATGCATTATTTCACTGCTTTGCATCTTGAAAAATTGTCTTTAACAAGAAAACAGATCTGATCTCCATTAATTTCTTCCAAAACAAACACATCTTTGTCAAAGAGTCATGTGTTTACAAAAGTGGGTGATGGTGCTTATGGGAAATCGAGTCTCTATCCCTGAAGAACACCACTGAGTTTGATTTCACTGTGCCTTTAAAGACAAATATGCCATAAAGTATAATTCATATAAAAAGACTTTGAGAGTAAGCCTTCAAGTTTGGGTTGTGTAGACTTTTAAAGGCCATGAAAGTAACTTTTCCTGAATCTATCATTCATTAAAAAACAGACTTTAATTGCTTTTGATAAATATTCAAAGTCGCATACAACAATAAAGGTGAGTTTTTATCTCTGAAAACTGTACACCTTTACTCTCAGATGCCTGAGCTAACTGTAAAGCCTCCCTGAGGTGAGATGTGATGTCTTGTGTCTCTCCTAACGAGACAGGTGAAGGCAGGTGCCCACTCGATAACCCCACTGATGTTCTGGCTGTCACTGCCCATCTGTTCCCTTCTGGGGCCATTTGGTGGGCTGTGTAACCTACTGATAGAGGATTGGTATGAGGGATGATGGGATTGTTTTCTTCACTGAGTTCTTCTTTCAATTAAAGTTAAATTCAAGATTAAATGTTGGAATGAATTTGCAGAACACCTAAAATCATTTTCCTTCTCTGCTGTGTTCCTCTCCATTCCTCCAGGTAGTTTACACCTCCTCAGTCTTGACAGAGGCTCTGATGTTGCAGATTTGGTTGTTTGCTTGTCCAGTTGTGTTTTTGTGTCTTCTTCAAAACAAAATCACAGTGGAAAAAGTTTTGTCTTTCTTTCTTCTGGGATTCTGAGTGTGAATGACAAGGTCTGACACTCTGTCCTTTTTCGCCATTTTTCTTAGCGCTGCTTTTCTTTTAGGTTCCCTCTTACGTCTGCTTTTTATTTTCATCCCCATTCTTCGGTCTTGGAGTTGAGATCACTCTGACCCTGTTTGGAGCTTGAATTACAGGGCACTATCTGTGCTGATGCCAGAGCTCCTTCCTGTGTATAATAGTTGCTGGTGGTGAGAGGTTTCAGTGTTTGATGGAGGCTGCTGGGAGCCATGCAAAACCAGAAGTTTTTGGGATTGTTGTGACAGCATTGTGTTTTTGTGGAGTTTCAGTCGACAGCATCTGAGCTGTAACAGACACTTTCATTGAAGCGTGCTACAATAGGTAGGAAACCTAGTCTCACAATGTGTGGGGGCAAATTTCAGAGAAATTTATCTTAATATTTAAACAAATTGTCACCCTGTTAAAATAAAGGCCTAAGACAAGTTTTTAAGTTTTTGGGAAAACACAAAAAACTTTACCAAATACAGAGCATATGATATTTATTAATCATTTCATTCAAAAAGGCCTTCACAATGGAGGCATGTCTAACATGAGTCTGGTTCTGTCTGAGGTTTCTTCCCGTTAGAGGAAAGTTTTTCCTTGCCTTTGTAACTTGCTAAATGCTGCAAAGTCCTGTACTCAAGGTAGATTGAGATAAGATAAGACTCCTTATCTTGTCTTGATGTTAGGTTTTTGCTAATAAAATTTCATTAACATTTACAGGTCTAGACCTGCTGATGTTAATGAAATTTTGGAAAGTGTCTTGAGATAGCATTTGTTATGATTTGGCGCTATACAAATAACAACTGATTGATTGATTGACAGTGGATGATTGTTGACATACAAAGATTATAATGTGTCAATCATGTAACATTAAAGAATAACGTGACTTAGGCCAATTTTTCTATCAGTCTAGTTTGACTTAGGCAACTTTAAACCTGGCTTAAACTCAGTGGAGGCTGCTGGTCAGTCAAGGAGGGGAAGCTCATTTTTTTCTGGCCTACATCATAAATTTATTTATTTAAACGTAAATTCTACCCTCTGTTCCTTTTCAAGAAATGATCTGTGACCCTGTCGTACCAACCAGGCGTTTTTTCCAGGGATTTTACCAATGTCCTCTCAATGGCCAGCAGAGCTAGACTGCTTAACGACCTTGGCCAATTGTGTTGCGGGTGTCAGACTTGAGCTGCTTTAAACAGGAGAAGCTCCTTTCTCCAGAAGATGCTCTGGTGGAGGGTTATACTTCAAGATCGCTGACTGGCTCATTTTACTGTCAATCAAAAAGGGATTTGGCCTGAGACAGAAGCTCAGCGTCCAGGCCAGCCCACCGACTCATAGACCCCCAGAGACGCTGAGCGTCCGATGGGCAGGACAAAGCCCAGCGTTTATCCAATGACCGTCCAGTTTCCACAGTGGAACAACCCACTCTACTCCTCCCCTCTGAAGTCAGAAGACGCTCAGCGTCGATTGTGTTAAAACGCTGAGACTCTGCAGGGATGAATGAGAAGGAGGTGGAGCCAGTTACCTGTGATAGGCAGCTGATTCTGAACAAATGGTGAAGGAAGTCTAGCCCATGTTTTGTCAATGAAATGTACACACAGCAGGACATATCACCACTTTTTTGGGGACATTTTAGGCGAAGCTGAGCTTCCCTTGCAGTCTTAGAGCAATCGCCACTGCTTAAACTGACCTTTCATCCCATAGAGCAAACTCAAAACTGAAATTACCCTGAGTAAAAATTAAACAAATGTCAGGTAGATCAAACTGATTCCTTTCCTCTCTTCTCCAGGTCTTCTTTTCTGGGTTTTTCGTTGAACTTAACCCATTTCCAACATCCAGTTTGGACAACTTTTTGAAACCTAACCAATAACTTTCCTCTAATTCCATAAAGCAAACTCAAAACGTAATTAACTCCAATCGAAATTAAACGAATATCAGATCAGTCATATGCGAAGTAGCAAAAAGCAAAAACATTTCTTTAATTTTAAAACTTTGACGGGTATTATGGCCTTGTATTCATCAAGTGGTTACAGAAATAAGTGGGCTAGCCAGGAATAGGTAGCTAGCTAGAAGTAGCTAAATTTGTCATTAAGCTATAACTTATGAAATTTAGACTAAATTACTCCACAACATTACCCTAGCCTTTATGATAGTGAGCCGCCATCATGAAAGCTTGTTAAATTGCCCAAGTCACATATTTTATCCTAAATAATCTGAAGTTTTGACTTAGGCTAGAAATAAAATAGCTTAAGTCACCCTCTTGACATAGGCCATTTCCTGTTGGGCATACAGAGCATGATCCTTTTAGCTAAAGGTTTCAGTGATTTTACTAGAGAGGGCCAGCATGATCAAGAGATGATTTATGGAAAAAACTCATTTTCGTCAAAAAATGACTTAGGCCATTATTTCATAGGGTGATGAAACGTAAACTGAATACTTCATCATTGTTGTGGAAATTGTGTGACTGCTTCAAAAAGTAACACACTTCCAGTTTTTTCCGTCCTAGTTGAAGACCTTGGCTGCCGTGATCATGAAATTGCTTCTCAGTGGTGTAAAATCATCTTAAAAAAGCTTGATTTGTGCTCACTGAGCACTGCAGGCAGATGACACCAGAGACACATCGCTCTGGTGACGGCGATGACAAGTTTTTAAACAGAGCATGATGGGCGTTTTGACACCCTGCGACCCTCGAGGGGGCGACACTGACACTTTCCTCTGACATCTGACACATCAGCTTCACGCAGCTCTGACACTCCTGCTCTGCTTCCTTTCTGAGAAACACACACACAATCACACTCTCTCTGTATTTCTTTCTAACACACACACACACATACACACTCTGCTACAGTCACACACTAAGCTTATACTGTATGCTCACAGGAGCACTCCCTATCACTCAGAGGAATTCTCTGGAGCATTTTCTGTCTTTCTTTTGTGCTTCTCATGCATACAGCATATAGGCAGCCCACTCTGGCATATGCATACTCTGGAGTCCACACACACACACACACACACACACACACACACACACACACACACACACACACACACACACACACACACACACACATACACATACACATACACATACAAACTCACACAAACCCCTGAGAAGTCCCACTTTTCAGTGGACAGATAGGCTGAAGCTGTTCAGGGTGAAAAGAGTCTCCCTGTCCATCTGCCCCTCTCTGAACCTCCTCGCCGCGGACTCCTCTCCTGTAAAGCTGCATGAGCATGAATAATTGGGTAGTTAACACACACTTTTTAAACCCTGAAGCTGCAACTTTGCATTAACACCAAAGTTGTCCAGTTCATTTATATATTAAATTACACTTTAGTAACTGCTGATCCTGACATCCACGTGTGAATTGAGCTGCTAATGGTTGTATATTTCACTCCTTTGTGCTTCAGCATCATAAATATTTTATGTACTGTGTGTAGTTTAAAAACCAACTCTGCTGCAAAGTGCAAAACCCTTAGGGTATGTGTTTGTTTGTACTTATCAGTGTATTCTGTGTGGGAAAAAAACAACTGCTAACACCAAAAAGTAGTATTTTTATTGAATCATTACATCAACAGCCAGACTCACAGCTGCAGGAGGCTGGAAATGGATTGTGAAGACGAATATTCAGACACTTTGCTGCATCGATGTTTGCACAATCTGAGAGAGGTCTTCTTTGTTTAAAAGTTTGATTTTTTTTTAAAGATAATTAGTAAGCTACATTGAGTCACATGTGTTTTGTTTTTTGTTAAGTTGAAGCATCATTACAAGCAGCCACACGAGAAGATGGTGTAAAAACACATCTGTTCAACACAGGGAGGGAGAGACGTGACAACATTTAAAAATACAGGCATAGCAGCCTATATTTTCAGACAGCCTCTCCTGGAAAACATTCACAGTTTTGTGCTACGTTGTTCCTGTGAAAAGTCACAGAAATAGTTCTGACAGGAATAAAAAAAATAGTGCTAGAAAAGGAGAGAAGTTGGATCCTTGGCTCCTGTCTCACCTCTGCACAGCTGGCTTCAAAAGAAGTAACAGGAATGGTTTCTATCGCTGGGGTATGGAACCCCGAAGGAGTCATAATTAAATTAATAAATACAACATTTTGAAGTAAATACCATTTTAATTAATAACAGAAAAAATGTAATATGGCCATTAAATTGTGAAATGTGGGACTGTTATTATTAAATATACTATATCAATATCAAATTGTCATAGTTAAATATTTCATAGTGATTAATTTAACAATTGCATACTTTTTAAAACAATGACTTTTAACATTTTTTCCAAGCTTTCATAAAGTAAAAAAAAAAAACATTTTTACAAAGTCAAATTGTATTTCATGATGTCCTTTTCCAAAATGGCCTTTTTATTTCATAATGTCTTTTTCAGCATGACTTGGTCTGTCAATCAAAGCACATAAGGCGGAGCCAGTTAAGTGATTGGCTGATTCTTTACACAGACATTGCAGGAGCACTAGCAGGATCAATTCAAACAAGGAGAACTTATCACTAATGCTGAAAAGACTAAAAAGGCTGAAATTAGGAGCATATGACACTTTTGAGACAGAATAGCTGCAGGAGAGAAGTCAGTTTCAGAGTTGCTCCTCAAGCAGCTGAGAGCAGAGGTCTGCAGCTAACGACAAACAACATTATGAAATAAAAAGGGCATTGTGGAAAAGAACATTATGGAATAAAAACTGACTTTGTAAAAAAGTTTTTTTTATTCAATAAAAGCTTGGAAAATAAATAAAAAAATCATTATTTTAAAATTTGAAATTGATAAAATAATCATTATAAAATAAAAACTATGATAGTTTGATATTAAAGAATAATTAAGTATATTTCATAATTTAATTCACAACTTAATGACCATATTATATATTTGTGTATTTATAGGAATGGGAATCGAAAACCAGTTCCTGTTGAGAATCAATAAGAAATGTTTCAAACCATCGATATCGTTAGCCTTTATGCTTAACGATTCCCTTATCAAATCTTTACATTGTGCCGGAGCTGCCGGGCCTGCAGCCATCTTAGCTCAGCAGTTCGATAACGTTTTCCACGAAAACTCTGATTCAGGATTTTCAGCTTGAAGTTTTACTGAAGAACTGACTTCATAAAGAAACGTATATTACTCTCTCTCAGGACATTCATATTCAGTACATTTGAAAATGGTATAAATCACCTAATTTACCAAAATAACAAAAAAGTGCAAGCTTGAAGCTAACGCATATGGGAAACTGCATTGATATGCTAGCAGTTAGCATACATCAATATAACTTCAGCTTCAGAATAGAATTTCAACTTTTATCACTTAAACACATCACATCAACTCTATGTAAAAAATACTGAGAATTTCAAATGTCGAAAGCTAACAGGCTATTGAAAGGTTCATGGCTGACGGAAAGCTTCCAAACAACTTAAACTATTGCTATAACCACTTTGAGACACTAGATGGCCTACTTGAATTATTAACATATTACAACACAGTACATCAACGTCACATTGTGTGCAATTTTAACCTGTTTCTGTATAATTATGCCCAGAAATATCCAGACTCAGGGACCAATTACATTTTATTCACTTACAGTGTAAACTCAATTAAATGTTGTTGACACAGAAAACCTGTAAAGCTACTTTTTGTACCAATAAAATCCACAACAGGAATTGATAAGGGAATCGATAAAGAATCAGATCAATAAGAAGAATCGATAAGGGCATCGGTGTTGACAAAATCTTATCAATTCCCATCCCTATTATTATGAATCTTTTGGGGTCCCATACTGGAGAGGTGTTGGGGTGTTTTTGCATGATATCTGGTCATCTAATGAGCATTCCTGTCGTAGTTTAATTCCAGTTGTTGGTCAGACTTTTCAGACTCTGTAAAACAGTTTCTACACATTGATGTGAAAAGAAAATGAAGATTTGCCTACCCTCCCCCTGACCTTGGCTGAATGCCTGGATTTCTTTCATGGTTGTTTAATTTACAGATATTGACGCTCAGGCAGCTGTTAATCTGCTCTCTGACTCTTTTAAGCTGTTGTTAAAAGCAGAGAGGCAGAGAGTAGATGTGTGCAGTGTGTAAGAGAAGGTAAAAACATACTGATAATAAACTTTGTCTAATGTAATTCTCTGTTACTCTGCAGATAAGCCCCGGTGTGTTTTGTACCCCGGCTGCAGGTCTGAGTCTCTGCGATGACCAGATATAGCGTGGATCAGTCAGATTCATAAGATTGACTTTGCTCTCACAGGGCTCCAGTCATCAGGAAAAGTTATCAGGAGTTATGATGAGTCTCGCTTCATTTGCAGTGATTTGTACTTTTTATATCAAACTTTTTCCACTTCTGGGCAGATTTCGCCTTTCTTTAGAGACGTTCATTCAGTCGTTTTTAGAAAAGTGAGCTCATAGTTAATTTGCAGGATGAACTTCAGTGAGGAAAGTGAAACTGCAGCAGTTTTTTCTCTATCATTTTCCACTGCAGAGCTGCCCTTGAGCAAGGCACTTTCACCCCAAACTGCTCTGGTAAAGTTTCTCGGTGGCCTGCAGAAAGCTCTGAGTGAGCATGTATAACTTGTGTGGGTGTAAATGTAGTCTGCCTCTCAGCTATACTTCCCTGTTTTAATGGAAGTTCTGTTGTTTCAGCTGCAAAACTTTCAGTCGCTCTTGTCCAGTATTGATTGCCCTCATGGCTTCTTGTTCCACAAATAGAAGAAGGAAAGACGGTGAGGCTGGAAGTTACTTTTACTTCTGCTATCAGTTAAGCTGGATATGTTGTTTCTAATACATCTTGTCCGTTAGTTTCTGAAATGTCAGAAAAATAACACAAATGCTTGTTACAGGTATCAACGGAAATGAAAATAAAGCAAACTTTTTCATAGAGAGACTGTAACGAGCAAATGTTTGCTTGAAAATGAGCGACCAAGTCACAGGTTTATAAATTTCAACTCTTTTATATTCAGTCTTTCAAATTCTCAATAAACTTTTCCTTTCACCAGTTTCACGAACCAGTCAGGGGGTACCGGGGATGCGTAAAGTGACCTCTCCTGTCTCACCACCATTTTTTTCAATGTTTTAATGTAACAGGGTTACCTCAGAAAGAGATGGCAAAAGAATTTAGAAACAAACAAAAACACTCAGATAAACCATAATCCTTACCTAAATCTGTAACAAAAGAAACATACAAACCCTAAAACTGACTCCCTGAGCAGATAAATAAGAGAAAACAACTCCCCTCCCAACGATGCTCTCCCCTACTCACCGAGACTGCTTGAATTTTAGGGTTAACGAAAAGTGGTGGTAGTGAAGCAGGACGTCCGACGTCCGAACTGCTGCAGCCCTTTTTGAAAACGACGTCTTCAGCTCCCAGCCAATCACAGCCCCCACCTGCAGAAGAGGAGGAGGAGGAGAACAGAGAGAGGAAACAAAACACAGAACAACAGAGCTCCTCCATCAGTGCAACAAATAAATAAACAAATATGACTCACAGTCACAACACCAGAAACAAAATTAAGAGTTGAACAAGGAATAAAAAAAAAACAACAACACATCTCTTACAATGACCAACTCCTCAAGCTGCTAGTTCTTTCCCTTAACTTATTGGCTGCCAAATTTAAAGCATTTTGACAAATCCTTTTAGACCCGCAGAATATTGTGTTAAACACCAAAACTACCTACAAGGAGTGGACTCTGCTCTTTTATATTTCTCTTTCAGTTTTTGATCCAAAAAGCAGAGAAAACACTCTTTTTTAACAGTTTATTAATGATTTTAATTGTACAAAATAAAACAATTTATGAGATTCCCCTGACTCCCACCCCCAACCCACAGTAACAAAGAGGAAACCACTTAATACCAAAGGACAGACAAGAAAAATTAGACAAAAAGACAAAATCACAACAGCAACATGTATAACAATAGATTTAAAGAAAAATACAAAATACTTTACAAACTTTACAAATTTATATAAAAACTCACATTAGACAAATGAAGTACAGTGCGAACAGTCTATAATAATAATAATAATAATAATAATAATAATAATAAAAGTAAACTTAATTCATATAACACTTTTCAAAACAGAGTTACAAAGTGCTTTACATCATAAAAACAAACAGTAAAAAGAAATAAAATAAAAGAAGTAAAAGAGAGGTAAAAGAGAAATGTGAGAAAATTTTTTAGAAATATATAAAAGGCTAAGAACCATCAACAAATAAAGGAAAAGAAAAACAGCTGTAAAATTAAAACCGTACAAAGATTAAGACGATTAAAACAAAGGATAAAGGATTTAAGATCCTGCCCATGATACTGTCAAAGAGAATAATTCAAAAGAAAATAAAATGAGCTGCATTTTGTTGATTAAAACACACTCATCTAAAATCTCCAATAAAAGCACATCTATGAAAATGTGTCTTTAAAAGATTTAAAAGTGTCTGCCATTCTGATCTCCACAGGGAGCTTCGACAGAGAGGTCACCTTTGGTCCTCAGCTTTGACTTTGGGACAGTAAGCAGAGCCTTGGCTGAGCACTTAAAGTTATGACTGGGCACATATGAACTGAGGAGATCATAAATGTACCTTGGAGTAAGACCAGAGTGTGTCCTTAAAGTCAGCAATAAAATCTTGAAATCAGTTCTAAAATTTAAGGGGAGCCAATAAGCCATTTGGGTTGAAAGTGACACACTCCATCACCACAAATAGATAACTAAGAACACAAAAGGGAGGTGCAGCGATACATTATCCTATGGAAAGAAAATTCAACAAAAACACACTTTTTTAGATTGCGCTCGTCTTGGAACCTCATCCCACGTATGCAACAGTCTTCCTGAACTTTTTCAACTTGCAACGTCTCGCCATGCTTCCTTAATCTCACATCTTCTTCTCATCTCTGCGCTGATCTCTCATCCAAAGAGCTGCATCTGCCGCCGCCACCTACAGTAGTTTATAAGACTGATATTGATAGACAAGCTCCACCAGACCCCGCCTTCCCCTGCTGGAAAACGTAACTGATGTCTGTAGACGCAGTCAATAGTTGTAATCAAATTGAGGTCAATATGGCAGCCAGTGAGTTAAAAGACTTTTTAAACCTTCCGTCCACTTTTTTTGAACATCAGATAATTCAAAACCAAGACTGAGATTAAAAGGTCACACACAATATTCAATTTAGCATCAACAAACTTTATCTCTCTGTCTTCTTTCAGGTGCTGGACCTCCAGCTGATCGAACCGTGGTGATCGAAGAGTACAGGTACCTGTCTCAGAAGCTGTTTGCAGCTGTATCCGTCTTCGCTGGCCTTGGCATCCTGCTCGGCATCGTCTGTCTGACCTTTAACATCTACAACGGCAACGTTCGGTAAGTTTTCTTACTCTGAATGAGAATAAATATAACATTTAATTAGCAGATTATAACTTAAAGATAACAGAAATACTCAGAGCTCAATTGGTAAAGCTAGTTATGTAATCCTGGAGGTGATTTACTAAAGATTTTGCACACCTTGTTGTACGAATGAAACACAGCCCTGGTTCGCTGTCATGTTTTTATTCCATGAAGGGTTGTGTGAGGGTTGCATTAAATAACACAAAAACTAATTTCATTCCATTTTAAGTAAAACTGCTGAATTCATAATTATTTTTCCACCTAACTGCAAAAGGTTCAACTTTTGGGTCATGTATCAAAATGAATAACTCTTGGCAAATGTTGCTTTAGTTTTATATTCTATATTCATTAAAAGATGTAATTATAATCAGGCAGAGTTTTTTTCAGATTCAGCGACTGACTTCTCCTGGTCTGCTAGCTGTCTGCTCTAGTGTTTGCCCCGACTCGGTAAATGGGAAATAAACAAAGTGACTCGGGCCAAGCAACACAACATGTTTCCAGCCAATTAGCAACAGGAGGCGTTTGAAAGCCCATCTGACCTCTCACTCCTCTGTGTCCTCGCTCCAGACGAGCAGAGCTTCCATTACAGTGAATAAAAAAGTGCTTCCTCGAGTGAGACTAACTGGGTCGTTTTCTCTTGCCTGTTTAAGTTGTTTTCCTGAGGTGTGTGTCCTTAAAATTCGGGGTCACAGCCTCCGAGGGAGCAACGAAAGGAGAGATGTTTATTCAGCAGCTGAGTTCAAAAATCCACAAACTTCCTCCTGATTTGTCGCTGCCCTTAAGTGGATGTTTACAAAGTTAATGTATGATGATGGACTGTTGTTGTTGTTGGCTTTGGCTCTTGTCATGTTTGTCCTTCTGAGAGCCATTATAGATGCAGGATATGTTGGATAATTGTCAAAATAAAGTCGTCCTCTGCAGAGGGAGGTCAGTGTTGAAAGGATTTTTAGAAAAGGCTAAAAAATAATGAGAATTGATAGATGAATTAAATTGGCTGTCAGAGGTTGAAAACATTCTTTTGTTACATGAAGGTCACCTGTTTAAGGAGCTACATTAGCTCTGAGTGGTGAAATGATTCCTTGTAACAACCTCCACCTGCTCCAGCCCAGCTGGTCATTTCTTTCTGCTTTCTTGTGTGAATTCTTATGATTTTAGTTTATGAGAGATTAAAACAGTTCCCATATTGACCACAGATTCTTCTTCTTTTGAGGTTGGTGCATACGCTGAATAACACTGCTGGGTTTTGAGTTTTGGGACTACAAAGTTAGCCGTTTGGGTGTGGCTTTTCTGGATCCAGCAGCTGCTTCCACTGTCGCAGCTTAAGCATAGCCCCAAACCAAATGCAAATGGGCTTCCTTTAAAAAATGTACTTTGATCTTGGATTTCCAAGCTTAACACATGTCTGTGAACCAGCTGTAGCGTATCTCTGAAGTCTTTAAACGTAGTATTTTTATGTTTGACCTGAGTCAAAGTGATTTAAAGTCCCATAAGTCCACGGGCTTATCAGGAGTTTTTCGGGAAGCTGGAGAGGTTTGTTCCTTTGGGGTTCTCAGGCTGGCTCCAGAGTGCCAGTCAGGCCCTCTTCCAGCTTTGATTGTATTTCAAACACAGTCTCACCGACGGCTGCTCTCAGCAGCCAAAGCACTCTGAGTCAGATCAAATCAAATGAAATCTATGGTATCAGTTGTTTTTACAAAACAAGTTTGTTAGCAAGTATCCTGTTAAGAGAAAATACAAAACCAGCTCACTTTACAGGTGAAGACAAGTAGCACAAAACTTTTGAACAGCAAAGTGAAAATTATCTGAGAGGGGCACCTGCTGCCTCTAGCATTCAGATTCAGCTGAATGTGAAATGCATCAGTCTTTAACTTTGTAAAACTCTTTCATTGTGTCCAGTAAAAAGCAGTTTCTGTGCAGATGTGCAGCTCTTGTACCATCTGTTATCAGCAACAAATGGACTCCAGCTCTTTTACATTCTCTCATTAGTGAACTATCATTTTCTTTAAATGCATGATTAAAGCCAAATCAGGGGGAAAGTGTTAAATTGGTGTAGCCTGGTCTACCTTGACATCTAACCAGTGTGCTTTTAAAAAATGTCTGCTTCCTTCTCCCAGAGCCATACAACTCACTCTTTAGCTAACAAAAAAACGAACAAACTTTATGATAGATATTTCCTTCTGAAAGTGGTGGAGACCAATAAAAGAGTTTATTATGGAGTCATATCCGCCTGGATTTGATTTTTGGTTTGATACACAAACTTAAATAAGTTATAGGTACATATAATCAGACAGAAATGATTGTGTTTCAGTTTAATTTACAGTTTCATTTAGCAGACGCTTTTGTCCAACGCGACGTACAACACAAGCAAGAATTTAGACAGAAGGAAAACCTAGCTAGTGTGACAACAGTGCTCAAGTTATTCAGCTGCAGGTGCTGCTATTAAGTGATTTTTTTTTAAAGTAGTCTAGAATAAGCCAGCCAACGAACCACAATTAATTGCTGCAACTTGGGTTACTGGAGTTACTATATATATATTGCTTTGAACTGCCTTATCACCTTCAAAGACTCCTGAAATGAGTGATAGTGATGGTGCTTGACTGCTAGATGTTTCAATCAGCATCTGATTACACTGGCAGCTGTTTTTAACTAATTTTTGGGAGCGGAATCCAAAAGTGATCTTAGTTTTTCCTTATCACATCAAGTTTTTGAACCAGAGGATGCTGTTTTCTTAAAAAATATGTAGGGATGCACGATGATATCGGTACAATATCGGTATCGGCTGATAAAAGCTTAAGAACACGTTTATCGGTATTGGCAGATATGAAAATTTCTGCTGATAGGCACAGCGGATAAGGTGCTATTCAGTTAGGATTATTATTATTTTCCATCTGAAAAATAAGCTCCTTAAATAAAATGTAGCACTTCATTTACTTGCACTGCAGAGCTCTGTGTCTGTCACCAGGTTGTTACAGTAGCTCTAAAATAATCAAATGCAACTTGGTTATGTTTAAAAATGCATTGTACATTTAAAGTTCATGAGATCTAAAGAAATTATTTTCTGTATTTCAATACTGAATGTCTTGAGTTTGAAAAAATAATACATTTCTTATTTATGGTAAAATCAAATGTTTTTTGTCTTGTTTTATGTGTGTTTCTTAAACAAATAAGACCTTCACAATTAGAATAACATATAAATGCCAGTACAGGATAGACTTAGCTTTCTTTACAGTGAAAAAAAACAAACAACCTTGTGATTATTGGTATCAGCCAAAAAGGGTTTCGATATATCGGCATATCGGATATCGGCAAAAATCCAATATCGTGCATCCCTAAAAATGAAAAATAGTTTACTTAATAGATATGTGCTTGTTTAAAAAAAAATTAAATATTGACGGTATTGACAACTAAATATGAAGCAAACAGGCATAACTGATTGTGTATTTAATATTATTATGTTTTGACAAAGGCTATGGCTACTGAAGGAGCTACAGATTTGATTGATTGATTGATTGATTGATTTATTGATTGATTGATTGGTTGGTTGATTGATTGATTGATTGATTGATTGATTGATTGATTGATTGATTGATTGATTGGAAATCTTTAATGTCCCTAAGGGGCAGTTTGAATTGCAACAGGAATTAAAAACATACATTCATACAACTCAAACACAGTGAAAAAGTATTTAAAAAAACAAGTATAGCACAATACTAGTGTGTTTTTCCAATCTGGCTTGCCTACAACCTGTTTAAGAAACAGATGGCCACAGGGACGAATGATTTAATATATCTGTTTGATTTGGTCTTGCGGATAACAGTGTACCTTCTCCCTGATGGGAGAAGCTGGAACTCTGAGTGTAAAGGATTGACAGGGTTTTCCAGAATGGCCCAATAAAATTTGTACCTATGTAAATGAAACACTAAGATGAAATAGTTACAAGCTTTGAAAACTAAAAACAGCATAAAGCGAAATAGAACTGACAAAGGTATGCCCATGTTTACAAGGTTAAGAGAAAAGCAGCACAACTCCTTCTAATTCCTACTTTGCTAGCTTTCTGTTTGCAGATATTGATGGTACTGACCTATTGGGAGCTGCACACACCTCTGACCGCACTGTCTCAACTGTGACGGCACAAACAAGTTGCCACGTAGCTGTAAATGACTCCAATCATAATCAGCTGGAGAGTCTTACTAAAGCTTGACGTGCTAGAAAAAAAACGAGCTGCAATTTTGGAATCAGCATGCCAGCTTCAATATTGATCGGCATAAAAAATCTACCTCAACAAAAAAAAGAAAATCAAATTGTTTCCCAGTGTTATTAATGGAATCAAGTTTGTGTTTTTGTTTGCTGAGAGTGGCCATATCGTCCATTTGCAGGTTTCACTAATGTCGAGTCCAGCGTGATTTGTTCTCTTTTGATGTCCTCAGACGAGCCGCAGAAACCTTTAATCATAGAATATCTTAAGGTGATCAGAAACATCGGAGTCACAAACAAACCACATTCAATCAGAAACATTCTGGAAAAAAAAATCCAATTATGAAAGAAAATGGTTCAAATCTCCTCTCATAGTAGCCCCAGTCACCCATAACTCAAAGCACTCAAAGACATGGTGCATGATAAGAAAAGAAAGCTGCATCAGAAAACATTTCCCGCTGAGCAGTCTACATCACATATTCATGGTGCGTAACAGCATTAAAGGTTTTTCAGGGGTATCAGAGGTTGGATAGAGGCCAGTGTGCATGTGCGTGTACACTGATGTGTGTTAGTATGCACGCTGCATGAGTGTGTGGCTGTACAGTAAATAAGCCGTGTGGCCTCAGGGTGATATAACAGGCAGGTCAGCGAGATGAAAGGATACAAAAAGACACACCTACTGCAGCAGAGTGAGCTCAGGTGGGTGGATGAGGGTTATATTAAACATACAAATCAAACCAGAGCTTTTATCAGTAATAGTATTACACTCTAATGTAGCATTTACACACAGCATTGACTTATTCTTGACCCTCTAGAGGCCTTGACTTATTTCCTCTGTAAATTCAATGTGTGTGATTACCAAAGACAGCCTGTCTCTTATTCTTTGAAATTACATGCTTAGAAAAGGTTTTTGTACCTGATATTTGATTTCTGAAGTATCAAACATTGATCATTTTGTCAAAGATCTGATTATCTGAAAAAGAAGGAAATTTTTTGTTTTACTGGAAAGTACATTTTCATACAGTTTTAATATATTTTGCAACCCTTGGAGCGTCAGTAAGCCCTGCAGTTTAAGGGTGCACCCACGCGCTGAGACTACAATCTTTGTCACAGCAGTCTGTGATTTACCTCCCAGCCATCTTCCCTCACTGCATGTCCTTCTCTTCTCTCTACTCACTATATTTTCTATCTCTTTTCAACTGTACTTGCCAGTAAAGCCAGAAATGACCCAAAAATTAACTTCCTCAATATTTAATCTAGTGAGACTCAGGTTCTGTTTTTACTTTTCTCTAGTATTTAAGTTAAAGACTGGTGCAAAAAAATACCAAAAAGATGTCACATAGGGCTGCAAACAACTAATATCTAATCATCACATTATTTTCACAGTTAAAGCTCCTGTGAGGATTTTTTGGGGGGTTGTGTTGATTTTGACGCCCCCATGTGGCATCAGAAGCAACCTGGAGATGATTTATCTCTTAAAAGATCTTCTTTTTCTGATCAATCTGACATTTACGCACCCTGATAGTTTGCCTTAAAAGATATAAATAAAGGATTTTAAATAACCTGCTAGTGTAGGTCATAAAGAGGCATCAGTTTTGATTTTGGGCTGTTTCGTATCCAACTTAAAACTACTTGCAGGAGCTCTGAGTCTTTGAACTCATTTAGACTGGATTAAAGATTACGAGCCTCTAAGGCCAGACGCCACATATGCACATTTGTTCCTTTAAGACCGTATGCAATGCGTAGGTCAACAGGTCAGACGGTGTCATTCATCTCAGAGGTCAATAAGCGGGTTGTTAAAAATAAATTAGAATTAACACCAATTTTCTCAACAAATTAGTTCATTTCATTAGTCACATGTCTTGAAAATGACGAAGCTGTCTGAAATGGCCATCCAGCCTAAAAGGTGTACACACGTAAATGTTGAATCCTGGGAGAGTGATGCAGCCTGAGCTAAAGGCTAACACAGGAGCTAAGCTGTTTGTGCTAATGTTCATTCCAACCCACAGTCAGCAGTTATTCTGCAGTGGTCTGTTCAAACTTGAGAGTCTATCAATAAAATGAAGAGTGAGGTTACGTTAGCTCTGATTGGTAGATGACTGGCAGGACGAAGCTAACCAGGATTTACTAACGTTATACATTACAGACATGTCTTTGAGCACTGGGCTGCTAACTGTGCTGAATATTAACAGGTACTAAACTACTTACAAACTGTCAGAGTTTACTTGTTATCACATTGGCCTACGGGTATGTCAGAGCACCGGGCTGCCGATAGCACTACATAAGGCCTGCTGCTACAAGGTTTGCTTGATGTCACGTTTCAAACTGTATTGCTAACTGTACTGATAAATACCTTACCTTGGCGCGTTGTATCCAGTAAAAAGTCGTCTTGAACAAAGAAGTTATGTTTCGATCCAATCTCAATTTAATTCCAAAACAAACACACGACTCACTTAAAGTAATTTACGACAGTGTGTGTGAGGCTCTGGGTCATAAGGTGGTAAGGGAGTCCAATTAAAACAGATCCTTCTCATGGCATCTTAAAGTTTTATTCTAGAGGCAGGAGTTAGCATGTGTGTGGCATTTTGTCTCAGAAACTCTTCCCCATAAAATGCTGAAAAAGTGTGTTTTTTTTCCATGATAATCATTAGTGTAATGACTTCACAGTTATTAAACTAAGGACTGTCAGTCACACATTTAAAGGGATCCCCTGGGAGGAACAGTGTTCCATATTTGGACCTTTTGCTCAGCAGTGTGACGAAACACAGCCGGACTGTTTTAACTGGGGAATAAAGAAGATACATTTGATTTAAAAACACAACAGGAGAGCAATTAACTGCAATTGATGACATTTCCAAAAGGTGACAGAAAGACCACTGATGCAATTAGAGCCTTTTTACATACAGACTCAAAAATTGTACCTTTAAGCAGGGACCACTTATTACCTGTGTTTTTCTAAATGTGTTTATTCTTTGTCTCTGTGTGTGTGTGTGTGTGTCCCTTCCTGTGTGAATTCAGCTACATCCAGAACTCCCAGCCGTACCTGAACAACATGACAGCGGTGGGCTGCATGATGGCTCTGGCTGCAGTGTTCCCGCTGGGGATTGACGGTCACCACGTCCACCGCTCACAGTTCCCTGTCGTCTGCCAGGTAACAAAAGAAGAAAGAGGAACGGAGGGAAGGAAAGGCTGATACACAGAGAGAGGGGCAGAGATAACCAAGACAACACTGAATACTTCTGAGATGGAGTGTCTGGGTCGCTTTGCTATTTGTGCCTAAGCACTCTTACGACAGTATCATATCACCAGTTCCCGGTTTTGCTACTTTCCCCTCTTGTTGTCGACAAGAAAATGCAATTTCTGAGCAGAAGAAACATGCAAAACAACCATAAAACTACACTGAAGAAAAATACATAAAGAAAAATTTAAAACTAAACAATTAAATAAAAAAATAGTACATTATTGCTCATTGTTAAAGCAGGAAATTATGATGCTACCTAGCAGACCAATTGCATGCCTTAACCAGCAGCTGGACTTGAATCGTGCTGTTTTCCCTGTGAAGGATGTTGTGCTTGTTTTTGAAAAACTAAGGAGACTTTAAAGGTAACCAAAAACTACAACCTGTAATTGTTTCCTTTTTGTTTTGATGTGTTACTCAGGGCAGAGTTGTGCGCTGCAGAAGGAAAAAGTAATTTATTTTTCGGTTGGACTTTAATATTCTGTGTTCCTCTTGTTTTTCTTGTAATTAGCTGAAAGGTAAGGGTTATCAGCTTCTGCCAGGGTGTCTGCCGGTGTCACATCACTAACATATGGTGTTTCATCTTGTTCCAGCTCTTAATTAAAGCTCTGTGACATTTACACTGAGGGAAACGTGTAAATAGAAAACCAAGTCATTTTTATGCTGTTCTGTTCAGTTCAATTAAACTGGAAGTCCTGTTCATCATTTTTATAAATCCTTCAGATGTTTCTGAAGTTAGACTGACATTTTTTAAAAGTTTGGGATCTCAGCTTTGCTCCGTAGCTTTCCACAGTGTTTGACTGCTCAGTATTAACTCTTAACGGTTCATCTACAGGCCAGTGAGGGTTAAGTCATAGTTAAGGGAGAAGCTTCTGAAAGTATAAAATATGTTTTCTCTCCAGGGTTGCAGTTTGGAGGTATTTCTGTCAGTTCAAATGAAATCCTACCTGCCACTTAAATTGACTCCCTGCTTCAAGCACTCCTTGTCTTAGGGGTTGTTTTGGCTTAACAAATTGAGATTTCTCAGCTACAACCAACACACCTTCACAGCAATCAGTAATGTCATTATTCTCAACATGCATAAGTCATATGTGTAAGGTAATAAAAGTTTAAACAGTGAATTTATTCACAAAGAAATGAGATGTATTTGGTGTTCAGCTGCACAGACAGGATTTGCTGGTTGCTAGAATAGCACGGCAGTGGGATCCCTGCACTAATGAGGAGTGGGAGTACTTCTCTGTCACCCGTGTTGAGTCTTTTTGTTGTGGAGGCGAGAGGGAGATTTCCATTTCTGTCTCTTCTCTGCTCTTTGTCCCTGTCCAGTTATTCTCTCTCATGTTTTTTTCTGCCTGTGTCCAGCTTTCTGCCTCTGACCCTTTGCTTTAGATTATTCTCTCCAGTTTCTGCTCCTTCTCCTCACCCTCCTATCTATCTATCTATCTATCTATCTATCTATCTATCTATCTATCTATCTATCTATCTATCTATCTATCTATCTATCTATCTATCTATCCTTCTATCCTTCTATCTATCCTTCTATCTAACCACTAACCCATCCATCCATCCATCCATCCATCCATCCATCCATCTATCTATCTATCCATCCATCCATCCTTCTATCCATCCATCCATCCATCCATCCATCCATCCATCCATCCATCCATCCTTCTATCCATCCATCCCTCCATCCCTCCATCCATCCATCCATCCATCCATCCATCCATCCATCCATCCATCCATATATCCATCCATTTATCCATCCATCATTCCATCCATCCATCCATCCATCCATCCATCCATCCATCCATCCATCCATCCAACCATCCATCACTGCTTTTTGTATATCCTCCCAACCATCCATCCATCCATCCATCCATCCATCCATCCATCCATCCATCCATCCATCCATTCCTAACTGCTTTTGGTCCATCCATCCATCCAACCATCTATCACTGCTTTAAGTATATCCCTCTATCCATCCATCCATCCATCCATCCATCCATCCATCCATCCATCCATCCATCCATCCATCCATCCATCCATCCATCAATTCGTCCCTTTATCCATCCATCATCCATATTCACCCACACATCAATCCTCCAACTGACTCACCCACTCATACATCCATCTATCTATCTATCTATCTATCTATCTATCTATCTATCTATCTATCTATCTATCTATCTATCTATCTATCTATCTATCTATCTATCTATCTATCTATCTATCTATCTATCTATCAGCCTTGTTATCTACATAGCACTCCTCCCAAATTGGATGTGCTCTGAATGAAAATAAAACCCTCCTTTAATTTTCTGGTTTTAATGGGAGAATGAGAGAATAGTTTTTTTTCAGAGTTTTTGTAGTTTAATGAAAGGGAGGTCTTAATTTCCCCTGAGGAAACTTCTCAAAATCCTATTTCTGTCCCCCTCATGTCTCCTGTTTCCAGTTGATTTTCTAACTGAGATCTCCCCTCTCGTGTTGAACTTATTAAAAAAAGGTGCAGTTGGTAAAAATATTGACATTTTGTCTGAGTTACCTTCAGGTATTATCACAATGGGCTCAAAGCAAAGAGCTTATGGGGCTGCAGCAAGTGGTGAAGCCAGCAGTTTTCAAGCTGTTTAGGATGTTTGCTTATTAAAAGGAATACCTGCAGACGTTTCTCAGGCTTAGAAAAATACATCCATTTTTTTCCCTATGTGCTATTTTTATTTGCCGTAAATATTCTCCGTCAAGCTGTGCTTGAATAAAACATCACTTGCAAAAAAAAGTCAGTAAAGCAGAGAACTTTGTAGTAAAGATGCAACACTATCATTCCAGTCTGGAGAAATGAACACAGCTCTAAGACGAGTTTCTGCTACATTAGACCAGAGATGACAGAGAGAATTCTTTATGTTTCTTTTCTTACATCGTGGAAAACACAACAACCAGTGGTGTCATTATTTGTAAAGTGACAGATAGATTTATTGTGAAGTGACTCAGCAGCTGAAGAAATGAGTTTAATGACCTTCTATGTCAGATGATGTTAGATGGAAGATAGTTTGTATATGTAATGTTTTTGGTAGATGTATGTACTTTAGCTCAAACTTTACTGGAACTCCTGCAGTCCCACCCTTTGAGTCTGACAGTGGGCCACCCACAGCCTGGCTCTGCTCAGTCTCTGTCCGTCAAAATGAAGTTTTCCCTCCCAGCTGCAGCAGAGCTGTGCTTGCTCTGGATGGAATTGTTGAGTCTCTGTTAATAATAATATAAAGAGTGCGCTCTTGACCTGCTTTATATGAAAAGTGCCCCGAGATAAGTTCTGTTATGATTTTGCATTAATAAATAAAATTGACTGGATTGACCTTAGCCCTTGAATGAAGGTATTTTTAAATTAAAATTCTCCTCTCTTTCTCTTCTCCTTCTTCCTCGTATCTCCTCCGCCGCCCCAGTTCCGCCTGTGGCTCCTCGGTCTCGGCTTCAGCCTGGCATACGGCAGCATGTTCACCAAGATCTGGTGGGTCCACACCCTCTTCACCAAGAAGGATGAGAAGAAGGAGAAGAAGAAGGTATGGAGGATGAGGTTGAGGGCACGAGGGATAAGCTGCTCTGCAGTCTCAGGGGAGCAGAGAGGAGAAGGAAGGCAGGAGGGAGGGAGGCAGAGGGAGACAGAGGGAGGCTGGGCTGTGCAGCGTGTGTGGCACTGGCTGATAAAAAAAAGTTCAGTTTAAAACTTCACAGGGTGTCCAGTGATATAAGCCTCAAGAGGCCGGCGCAGCATCATTCAGTGCAGCAAGGTTACAGTAAAATACTGCAAAAAACTGAAATCTTATAAAGTGTTTTTGTCTTATTTTCAGCAATAATTGTCTTAACATACTTGATTTTAGACTTTTTCAACTGATCAGTCCAGAAAATGTCTTGTTCGATGTTATTTAAAGACAAAAGTGAGGTCTGAATTGCTTGTAACTCGAGCTGTCTTGCGATTAAAAAAATAATCCGAGTAATTACAGGATTTGTAATGAATTAATCAAATTAATTGCATTTTAATCTCATATCTTTGATCTCATATCCTCAAATAAAGAATTTAGTTCTAGGACTAATCAAATGAATACACAAAGAAGAGAAGCTTTGTAAATCCACATGTTTTTCAGCTGGCCAATATTAAAATGTCCATGTTCGCTGCCATTGACGTCTATAGACGCCAATTCGATCGAACGGTTTACTGCGTCTGTAGATCTAAATGATGTTTTTTAGTGGGGGAGGCCAGGTCTGGTGGAGCCTGTCAATCAAAATCATGCTTGTAAACTACTGTGGGTGAGAGCATTGCGCTCTTTGGATGAGAGGTCAGCATGGATATGAGGAGAAAATATGGGATGACAGAGGCATAGAAAGTCGCTGCAAGTCAGAAAAGTTCAGGCAGCTCACGCTCCAACTGAGAATGTGTGGCGGTAGTTCAGAGAGAAAGAGCGGCGCCATCATGAGAAAAGACGACAGAGATCATGGACATCCACTCTTCTTTGGTAGCTTTAGTGTTTAAATAGTCATAAAAAACAATATTATTTGGTTTGTGGAAGACCATTCATAAAGCTCTGATAACGGCTGGCAATGAATGAGTTAATCACGTTTTATAAAGTGTTGATTTGCGGTGTAATTAATTAATCAATCTAGTTAACGTGTTAAAGTGACAGCCCTTCTTGAAACAAGTAAAAAAAATCTGCTAATTGAACAAGAAAAATTTGCAAAAAAATTTGCCTAACACTAGAATAATGTCTCAATAGGAGATAGTTTTCTCTTGTCCTTTTGGCAGATTTTTTTTCTTGTTACAAGCAATTCAGACCTCATTTTCGTCTTTAAATAACTTGAAAAAAGACATTTTTCTGGACTGTTTAGGTGAACGAGGCTCATATTAAGTCTAAAGAGACATTTTCTTCTGAAAACAAGACAAAAACACTTGATAAGATTTCATTTTTTTCCAGTGAAGGTGCTGAGATAAGAGTGTCGGACACACTGACATAGATACTTTATATATAGAACACATCATTTCTGCACAAGTAGATAACAAACCCTGTGACACTGACGTCATCAGATTTATTTGCGTGCTATTGTGTTTATGAGTGGGTGTGTGTTTTTATTTGTGTATGTCTGTGCTTTGTTGTGAAGATAGTGTATCCTGGAGACAGCAAGATTCTTCAAGTGTGTGATTTGTTGTGGAAATTCCTAAGAACTAATCAGAAGAATGAGAGATGAAACCATTATGGAATATTTATGAATATGGATGAGTATTTAAGTTCTATGCAGAAATCCAGCCTCCGGGGGGTTTATTATTTGAGCCTCAGCACAACGAATCAGGTTGACTTTCAACTCCCTTCATGTCCACAGAAGGGCATTTTCCCAGAGAGCAAGTCTCCCTGCAAGTATTTAAAAAAAAATCCACAAATGGAGGAGAGAATGAATGCTTCAAATCGTTTTTCATGCAACTGAAGTGTAGAGGCGCTTGGACTGTGTAATGTGTTTTCTTCTTTATTTTATATTTCTGTCCTACTCATTGCACGCTTGAATGGTTGTTACTATGTTGGGGCGCTGGGAGTAAGCCGGCGTGGTCGAATAAAAAAACAGAAGTGTGGAAGACGCAGCGGGAGAGCTCATTTTGCTCTGCTTGTTTCCTGTTACGGTTGCATTGCTGCGGTTATAGCTTAACTTAAGAAGAATACATTTTATATCAGTGGCTCCAGAAGACGTCCTCACATAAGCAGTGTCATCACAGTGTGTGTAAATGATGATTTCAGGTTGCAGCACAAATATAGCTTGCAGACATTCACACACACACACACACACTCCCACTGCTCCTTAAATATACTAGGACACACACATACTTGCACACACACTCTGAGACACACACTTAGAAGACAATTCGCGCCCAGTCATCCAGAAATCACAAGGACGCCTGTCGAATTATTTGTCCTGGTTGTTTGTCTTTGTTTGTAGACCGGCTCATGATGCCCTTGGATAGTGATGACTGTTGTGATTGTGTCTGTGTGTGTATGTGTGTGTCTCTGCTCACACAGCAACACTTGGAGCCATGGAAACTCTACGCAACAGTTGGAGTGCTGCTGGCTATCGATTTTCTGTCACTCATGATCTGGCAGATTGTGGATCCTCTGCACATTACAGTCGAGGTAAAGACGGATGAGAACATTTGTCATGTCTCAGTGACGCAGTAACGAGACACTGGGCTTTCTTTGTGAAAATATTCCTTATTTTGTCTCATCTTATAATCAAAGAGCACAGTCTGAAACAGAAATAAGAGTCATGTTGTTTCACAAAGAAAGGCTGAACAGCAGTGCTGTTAAAGCAACATTTATGACTTGAATAATTGCATTTATTTGCTTTTGATTGTCGAAGAACTATGAGCACCGTTAAAGCAACCCTGAGGCATTAACTGTGGCAACAAACATCAACTCGCCGCCTCATAAAACATTTATCATTCAAAGGTCCCATTATTTTGTTTTAACTTCATTAAACTTGCATTAATCAATAATATCACTTATTTACAGAGAAGAAACACGGTTATCAACACAGTCTGTTGCTCTGTGGTGTATCATTGACTTGAATCGAGTAGCTTGTTAGCATAGCATCCCATTTTAAGAGTCAGACGTTTCAGTTAAAAAGAACTTAAAGGTTAAAAATGTACAACCTAAGATATATGCTAGAGTTAGTAAAAAAATTTTCTTCTCGCTCAGCCTGGATAATGAAAGACGATTCTCTTTGATATGCAATTAGAGAGGCACAAACTTTGTATCAGTGTTAGTCTGGGAAAATAATTACAAAATATGCCTTTTTTCATGACGAGCCAAAATACATTTTCCACTAGGGATGCACAGATACCGATCGGTGATATCTGTGTATTGGTGCCCTTCAAAGCTGGATCGGTATCAGTGGGAAGAGATCCATGTTTCCTCTGATGCTCTTTGCTTTGTTTTTTGCTGCATTACCAGTCAACAGGGTATAAAAATTTACATTAAAAAAGAACTTGTGTACATTCTGAAGAATTACTTTAATGGTAAACATTTCAATATTTCTTAGTTTAAATAAATATTAACTTCATTAATTCCATATAGAGGGATTATCAGTCTACATCATCATAAAGATGTGCAAGCATCTTGACCGCAGAAGCAGCGTTTAGCTCCATTCATTCAGACGAGCTTGCGTTTTTTCAACACTAAATTCAACCTGTTATCAGCATCAAAATGTACGGTTGTTCTGCTGTCAGTTTTTAGAAATGATGCTATACAACAGAGGCAACGTCTATCAAGTTTTGACAGTCACAGAGCAACCGGTGTTTTGGAGGTAATAGCGACCATGCTAACTGGTGACTCTCAGCCGACAGTTTCAGTGACTAACAGCTGAGAGTCACCAGTTAACAGGGTCACACTTTACACTGAAACACCAGCAACGTCTGCAGGTGAATAATTAACTCTGGACGTAGTTTTCTGGTTCTTTTAGAATGAACCGGGTCTCAGACTCGGCAGTCTGTGTGCTCTTTTTGGTTTGGGAGGGTTTCTGATTTATTGACACATGTTTACATCCTGGTCTGTCACAGTCTGGTAAGTGTCCAGGGATAATGCAGTCATGAGCATCAAGTAACACTTGTGTGTCTCTGCTAAAAACGTCTGTCCACCTAATATCTGTCCACTCACTGCTATTCCACAAACCTGGGAGCCATTTACCATCAGTAAAAGTGATGATATTAAATTTAAAAATGCATTTTAAGTGGTTAACTCCTCCACGTCAGTTGACAAACCGTAATACTCCGCAGTGCTTCTGCACCCAAGTTGCACGCACATCCAGCGTTGTTGATCAACAGATAATCCCTCTATACTCTTTTTTTTGCCTTTTACCCAAAACATTACCAGTCTTATTCCACAGTAGGGCGTGCAGGTTATTATTTAACACTGGTATCGGATCAGTATCTGTTGATACTAAAGTCCAGGCATCGGTATCGGAACCACAAAAGTTGGATCCCTGTGTCCCTATTTCCAACAAAAATGCAAAAATCTGACAAAGAGAAAACCTGACAAGATCTTAGTCGCTCAAAGTATCTCTTTTGCATTTTCATTCATGATTTTAGCCACAACCAGCTCCTGCTAGTACCAATATTAGCTCCATGTCTGAGGCTTAATTTATCCAGGTTTTAGCAGCACGTAGTTAGACGTTTCAAAGTTTTGATCTACTCCTAATCACGCATGCTGTGAACTGACTCTCTGACCAGTGCACCTGTCACTGCAGGTATATTTCAGGCCTGCTGTAAAAATATAATACAGCCTTTGTGTCGTGCGTTGAGAGCACTTTCAGTTACAGCCAGAAAATCAAAACACAGCCATAGGTAACATTCTTCTTCATTACCACTTTTATTTGTGTGCAAATCATTTTCCTTGGATCACTTCCCTGAAACTAATCTCTGATCAGCTGCACAAATAACTTCAAGAGAGGAAACCCTCTGACTAAAAGTTACGACTAATATGTAGTGACTTTAATTTTGTTCGGAGCCAATTCGATGAAAACCAACAGGCATTGTTGTCAAACGAAAGGCCAAAATGAACTCTGCATAAGATTACAGTCGTCTGTTTACTCATCCCGTACACGTGGAGTAATGTGAGCTTTTGATTTGGAGTCAAGTATCTCTGCTTCGTACAATGGAGTACTATGGCTGAGTTATTAATGATTCTAGGATTCAAGAATAAAGATATGTATGTACAAGAATGAAGTCATAATTATAGGCTGCAGTTATCCTGTTTGTTGTTTTGAAGAGGATGCTTGCCCGCTCTTGAACACTATACTTAAGTGTGGCTTTCATCAATAACTATACACTCAATCCTTGAGCTCATCAGCGATAAATTGTCATAAATATAAGGATCCTGAATAAGCTGTAAGAGTCTATTCTGATGAAGAGGAGGCAAAAAGGCAGCCTGTACATGCTTCTGTAACTACTGTCTGTCCACAGCTGTTGATTTAACTGCACAAGATGATTCACAGCCCTCTTTTCAGTCCACTGCTGCTGCTTCTCTGTTAGTTCTTCATGTTATTTTATATGTAGGTGGGCTGTAGTTGATGCACAGTGATAAAATGACAGATTTGTTCTTGTAGAATTTGGAGTACTCTCAAAAAATGTACGTCTTTAATCTCGTCTGACATTAATTTGACTCGGTTTTGCTCAAAGTTTCTGGGTCAGTCAGCTAGTTGCTAACTTTGTCCATCTGCTGTTTGATGCTGTGTAATGAGAGAACAGTGAATTTAAGAGCCAACAGCTGGAACAACTGAAAATTTAATTGTGAAGCCAGAGAGAACAAACAAAGAGTGAAGTTCAGGACTGAAAAAACAAAACAATTAGATGAAAGATGCTAAAAAATGACGTAAAGTGCAGGAGATTAAAAAAACTGGTGCATAAAAATTGTCCAGAATAAAGAATACAGAATATTTGGGGCTCACACTTGACTACATACGTCAAATCAAAATGGGAGAAGGAAGGAGTGACTATCATATCAGAAGAAGAATGGAAATGTAGAGGTAGTTTGGCTGGAAATGTCTAATGAAGTATTTCATTACACCCTACCAATCTCAGTATTTCAGCAACTCTCCAACCTGCTGGAGGAAATGTGTAAAGGTCCTTTTGAAGGTCCCATATTCTGCTCCTTTTTTGCAGTTTAATATGGATCATTGATGTCTACATGAAATGGTAGTAACATGTTTTGGTCCAAAAAGCCAATAAATCAAGCACAGCAGCATTGTTTCCAGGCTCTCATAGCCCCTCTGTTCAAAACGCTCTGATTTAGTGGGCGTGGCCTTCATATGTAAATGAGCCACCGCTGATACCGCCCCGCTCTTCTGCGTCACTGAGAGCGGCGCCACAAGCTCCGAGTGCACAATGTTTAGAAAACAGAAAAGCTCGTTTACTGTAACATTACAGGCTAAAACAACAGGCTAATCGCAGCTAAAGTTAGCATCCTGAAGCTAACACAGAGACAGGGAGGACACTAAGGAAAAGCTCTTACATCTGCTCCACAGCACACAGAATTTAAAATACTCACATTTCCAGGGTCCAAGGTTTGTTGGCGTATGGTTGGTAATGCACCTGGATTCAGGACCAGTCTCGTCGCTAGCCCTCTGTTGTACTGTCTAAAGTTGGAAAAGCAGTCGGCTGTGAAGTGACTAGAACACACATGCACAGTTTTACTGAGTGTAGCTGGCACATTTCCTTGATAAATGAACTCTAGCCACTCTTGTTCGAGATGGGAAGCTTGTGCATGGAACTATGTGGCTGTTTACAGCCAAAAACAGAGCAGTGGTGGCAGTGATGGCTCAGCAGCGGGAAGGGGAGTTGCTGGGGAGGGGATTCGGGGATATCTGCTCCGGTGGACCAATCAGGTCAGACTTGCTCCTGATTGGTCAAAAAAGGGAATTGCTGACATCAGCAAATCCCCAAAACCCAAACAGCTCAGTTTAGGTCAGGATTTTACATTCACAAGCACGACTAAGTACAGGTTTTGTCATTAAGTATCACATTTTGTGGGCTGGGAGGAAAGCCAAAGACCTACAAATTTCACTAAAAGACTTAATAATGTCATTTTTGCATAATATGGGACCTTTAAATGTGAATCACTACACAGTGCCTTACAGGACATTTTCAGCCATTATGTGTCTTTAGAAAGGAAGACCTTGTTTTTTTGCCTTATGCTTGAAGATCTGCCAAAAAAATATAAATATTTACTGAACATACTGACGGTTGCGGCTAAAAAGGCTGTAACATAGAACTGGCTATCCCAGGAGAGCCTTTCTTTGAAAACATGGATGGAAATCACGATAGATTACACCATGTGTTAATCAGAAATTGGAACTATTTGATTCAATCTGGAAAAACTGGGTGAACTGTATAAAGCCTCTCAGGCCAGACTTCATAATTTTTTTCTAATTTTTTGATTTTCTTGTTAAAGGCATGATCTTTTCCCACCTTTTGTTTCCTTTGTTCAATCTATTGTTCTTGTGTCATTAAAGTTACAAAATGGAAAAATAATGTGAGATTCAAGTTAATAGGTGATGTTTATACGTGTTTGTTACAAGTGTCAATAAAAAGTGAATAAAAAAACGAAGAAAAAAAAAAGCAGAAATAGTCAAAATAGTCTTAACATCTTGAAGAAAATCGTTAAAAAACAGATCCTAACATTTTTGTCCAGATACTTTGAATTCACTTACTGACTGACTGACGATGATGGATGCTTTTCACAGCCGAGCGTCTAAACTTACGTTTCTATTAAAGAGGCTGAAACCTTGACTAGGTTATTAATATGCATTGAACTGTTTCGACTGTAACCAAGAGCTATACATCATCCTCATACGCCCTTATCTGCAGTATTGACTGGAACTACAGGAGAAACATTCACTTTAAGTTCTGGAGAGCCATATTTCATGTTACTCGTTTCATTTAGCCATCTTTATCAGACTTACAGGAGGGACCTATTTACACGAGAGGATCAAGCGTGCAGCGTCTGGGTCTTATGCTTACTCTGCATTCTTGCCTCTGACTCTCATCTTTTCTCATTATCTCCCTTTTCTCTCCCCCTCTCCTTCCCTTCATCCCTTTATCCTTCTGTTTTCTGACTTCTCGTCCTGCCGTCTGCTGTGTGAGTAGAAGTTCACTAAAGAGGCCCCTAAAGAAGATAAGGATGTCCTGATTCAGCCCTTGTTGGAGCACTGCAGCTCGGAGAAGATGAACACATGGCTCGGTACTGGTCTCAGCTCTGATGAATTTCAACCCTTGTCTGGTTTTGAATGTCTTTTTCCCACACATGCACAGATGCATACACATGTTCGCACCCTCTCCCGCACACACGTCATTCTCATTCACTCTGAATTAAACAGGTCTCATATCACGGCCTCCTCCCTCAGCCCCCCTGCCGCCCCTCGTACGTTTGATTCCTCTTTTCTCCCACTTTGCTTCTTCTTTTGTCGGCCCACGCTCTCCCTCTCCCTCCCCGTCCTTCTCTCTCTTAGCGTGGCAGCTCTTATGAAAGTATAATGGTGCTGAAATTCAAATAATGTGGGTCACAAACTGGGCCATTGCCCCATAGCATTTCCTTTGAGAGAGAAGAAAAGATGGTGCTTTAATATCAGGCGGTATAAAGAAACAATGGACAGTCTGAAGAAGTGTCCAACTCACTCAGTGGCAGATTTCTCTTTTCTTCTCTGCTTCACTCTCTGTCACTGATATATTCTCTTTATTCTGTCAGTCTGCCTGCCTCTGACAGGCTTTCAACATGTTCCTCCATCTATTGTAGCTACATTTGGTTTTCTACCCCTGCACTCACACACTCACACTCCCTCTCAGTGGCTGCACCGAGCAGTTCAGAGTCTCCTTCACTCGAGGCAAATTTAAGCCATGTTCACCGTGTGTATGATCCTGTGATTATGTAAATCCTTTAATGTGATTGTTTCATAGCTTTTTGGGGGCATTCAAGCTAATGAGTTTTTCACCTGTTGAGCCCTGGAGAAACTTTTCAGTAACACTTTGCTTAGAGGTCATCACACTGAGGTAATAATTAGACAAAGTTTTTTGTTTTTTTCTTTGAAATTACCCCTGAAATTTCATGAGAATTTGGTAAAAATTAGCACATAACTTCTGGCCAGATTCTGTTTTGCAGTGCGCCTGTACTCACAGTGTCTATCATGTTCAGGTAAGGACGATTTACAACCCCACTCTTGATGAATATTACATCTGAAGCCTTCAGTTGTATCATGTAAAACATTAAAGGCCTAATAATAAAGGTTTATCATTTTACATGTGATCTCAATTACGCACATCAACAAACTGGGCACTAAAGAACTTGGTGAAATTAAATAACAAGTAGCAAACTATCAACTGCTTATTGGTTGATTGAATTATTCACTGAACATTTCAAAGGTAATTATCAGAGGAAACAATGAACTTAACTTCTTGATTTAAGACCTAAGCAGCTTTTTATCACTTGCCTCTAAAAATAGCAGAAACGTTGGGATACTTCTAAAAATATTTTGTGGTGGGTCGTGATTTAATTTTAAATAAACTTTTTGCTAATTGTTACCTTCTTACCTTGCAATTTGGAGTAAATTTCAAAGAAACTGGAAAAAAACAGTAACCTACAAATTGTAACTTGCAACAATAAATTTGGACGTTGTTTTAAAGGAGTTATGTGCTAATTTCAAAAAAATGAGAAAAATCTTTGTCTAATTATTACCTAAGTGTGATGAAATTTGCGGACCTCTGAAATAAAATGATACCAACTTTTCTTTGGAAACAATGAACAAAAACAGACTGTGTCACAGACAACTAACACTCTCTACTCAATGATAGCTTCCCCGGTTGAAACTTATTTGCAGGCAACTTTAACCTCAAGCAAACCCTGCTTTGTCAGCTTATTAAATCTACAGGGAGTGTAGTTTGAAAAGTCATCATTATGTTGTGATAGTCACTTAAAAGTAGTGATTGAGAAGATAAGCTCATTTAGAAAAAGATCACTGAGATAATTAATGAACCAAGTGGAAGCAAAAGTTCATACTTATCCTTACAGCGAGCTAACAGGCCCCCTGCTGGTTACTGATGAGAATGCAGATTCAAGGTGCATGTCTACTGGACGAACTGCTTTCATCTTAAATTCTGTTAACATTTACGTTTTCTGTTAAGGTCACAAACAAAATCTAAGTCTTTTTAGTTTCACATTTAACTAAACTAGATTTTCCTGTGCATAGGCTACTTGCTACTTGTACTTATAAATGAATATATTTATCATGATGTCAAAATATGAGGGTTCAAAGAACACATTGGAGGACACAAGACTAGATCTGAATTACGAAATAATGCATGACAAGAAACATTTAAGGCTAAAAATGTTGTTTGCAGGTCAAAATAGTCCTTAAAACATCCTGAAAAACAATCCTTAAAAAATCCAGATTCTGATTCTGCCAAAAAATATCCCATTTGCTTTCCCCCATATCGCCCCCTGATGGAGTACATTCTCCTTGAGAAGACACAGAGTTTGCTGATGTTTACGCAGCACGTAATATTGCAGAAAACTAGGGATGGGTACTGAATTAGGTACTTTTATAGGCACTGACCGAATTCTGCCAAAAGTACCGGGTACCGATTCACGTAAAACCAAAAGGTTCCATGTTTAGGTACCTTAATGCATCCTTGTGACTGTGAGGGAGTGGAAGAGAAGGCAGTTTTCCATGCTGGACATGAACACAGCATAATAAGGTTATATATTGAAGAATAAATATGTTAAATTGATAAAAAATTACATTTTATTATCAAACAAATTTATATTTTTTTACCACATAAACAGAAAAAAAGTACCAAAAATTAGTACTGTTGAGTACCAATACCAACTGCAAGGTACCAGGAATCGGTACCGTATGGTTTCAAATGTTAAAGGTACCCATCCCTACAGAAAACTGACCACTTATCATCTGGTATCGAGAAACAACTAAAGGACAACTGAGGTTTAAATTCATTAGTCTGAAGTGATAGCACATGTTTGTTTGACTACACATAAGCCCCGTTTCTACCAAGCTGTTCAGTGCGGTTCATCTCAGCACAACACAGCAGTGTTTCTACTGACTAAGCCTGGGACAGATCCCCAAATAACCGGTGTGAGCCGTCCCACTTTTTGGGACCCTTCCGTAGGCCAGACTAAGCTGATCTGATCCCGGAAGGTGGAGCTACAACACTGGAGACCATTGATTGGTCAAAAGAATCGTCACTTAACGTGCCACAGCGGCTGTGTTTCTCCCTGTGGTACGCTTTGTAACAAAGAGCCACATGCCAATCATTAAGAAGACAAAGTGCTGGATGTCTTCCATCTATGCTCTTCATTTAGTGTGTCATGTTTTTCTTCTTGGTGGGATTTATAAGCAGGGTACACTGTGTGTCGCGCTGCTATGGCGTCACGCTGTTATTTAACTGATGCAGCTATCAGCATCCGGCTTACTCGCCGCCTACCACAAGGGGGCATGGTTGGCTGAGGAAACCAGGCTTAACCGAGCCAACCAGTACTACTGATCTAAACCAGACTGCTTGGTGGAAATGGGGCTTTAGTGACTGATTTTTTTTCAGAAACCACCAAAGGAAATAATCATCTGGTAGTTATCTAGCTTTCATGTTTCGTAGTTGACAAATATGTCACTAGGAGCTGCTGGCCCTCTGTCATTTCAACAAATCAAATATGGTCCCCTTTGAAAATAGTTTGGACACCCCTGACAAAGAACTTAGTTTTCTTTTTGTGTCAAAATAAATACCATCTGTGAAACTTTGGATCCTTAAAGTTTATTCAAAAGAAGCAGACACAGGCGTATCTGGTTATTTTTTTAGTCGTCACTCTCAAATTTTATCTTCTCGTCTTTGATTCCTGTAAAACAACCAAACATTTGCCTCCACAAACACTATGCATCAAACATGGCTGCTCTTTATTGTCAACCTGCTTTCTCTTTCTTTCCTCCTGTAGGTGTTGTTTACGGCTACAAGGGCCTGCTGCTGCTGCTGGGAATTTTTCTGGCTTACGAGACCAAGTCTGTCTCCACAGAGAAAATCAATGACCACCGGGCCGTTGGGATGGCTATTTACAACGTTGCTGTGAGTCCTAAAAAATAAACAACACTATCACGCCTGTTTTTGGGTGCTGCTCTGCTCTCTCTGCAAAGAGCTTTCTGTTGAGCACAGACCAACATTAAAGTGGCAATAAGTATAAATTTTATTGCTTTCTAGAACGAAATGGCTGCAGTATATCGTTGGGGGTCAATCAATGCAGCTAGCTTCATGATTGCTTTGTCTACTCCTGTGATTTCTGGCTTTAAGAGGCAACTGACCAGTGTGAAGACATTCCCACTGCAAGATACTAAAAGCTCCATTTTTAAGGTTTTTCTTTTTGCAGTAAAAGTTAATGGAGTTTATAGATAACTTTACGCTTCCCCAGGGCCTCTGAAGTGTCTTTCTTTTATTTGTGCAGATAACTGGCCAAATGTGACGGAGAATCGTGTTGAAATAGTTGTAGTGGAGCGCTGAAAGAGTAAAAAAAGTTTAAAAACACACAACAAGAAGTGTATTGTGAGAACAGCAGAATATAAATGACAACTTTATCTCCACAGAGCAACCTCTGGGATGTGCCGAACATCACACAATGATGGGGTGGAATAAAAAATTGAAAAGTACATGTTGGTATAATAATCAGTTTTACTATTACGAGACACAAAGACAGGCTTGTGTATTAAATATTCAAGCTTTTCCACGAGTACGCCTGGAGATTTCGTTCTCTAAAATGCTGATCCCCGGATGCATTTCTGTCCAAATCATTATACTGCCAGCACAAGCTGCTGTCTTGTATGAATCATAAAACTTGATGCTTATTGTGCCTGTGGTGCGGTGATACCGACAGTCATATCTCAGGTCTCCTTTATGAAACGAGATCCTGTTCTCTGAGGGATCCCCGGTGAAGAAAATGTTAAATGAAATCAATAAAAAATGAAAATGTGCTTGCAAACTTTGATTGTGCTGCAGTACTCTCAGTGCTTTGGATTGAAGCCTGGGCACGCAGCGTGTATTTCAGCGTCTCATGTATGTATAGGGAGAAATCTGTTAGATTGGGATAGAATTGGATGGAAATAGCCTGAAGATTCACAGCGTATCAAGCTGTTACTTTGCCCGATAGAACCAATCTGTGAAAAAAATGTTCCCATTTGGGCGCTAAGTACAGCGGTTAACCCTGCCGTCTGTCAAACATTTTTTCTGGGCTCTTAATAGCAGGTGAATCATCTTAAACAGACGCACCTAGGATGCACTTTACACTGAAATAGCTGCCATTATGTTCACTTCAGCCACTTTAGACAAATACTCGCTGCTGTTTCCTGACACTCTTGACACGGGGTAACTGTGTAATTGCTGTAAAATGTCTGGGGGAAAAAAAAGGTTTCTGTCACTTTAATTGCTACTAGAGTTTTTCTGTTTTGATCCAAAGCGACCAAACATTTTCCCTTTTTTAAGTTGTTGGTTTCTGGCAGCCATTCTGCTGAAATTTCCATCAATAAATTAAAAGGAAGCATCTTCATTAGCATGAAAACATTTTTCAGCTTGTAGTTGACGAGAAAGTTTTAAGTAAATGGATTGATCTTGCTCCAGTGGAAGATAAAAAAGGAGATTTATCATTGATCATCGTCACTCATGGTTATTTATGAGGGCATTAAATGCAGCCCGTGTGCTCATTTCATCACGCCCCCATAAAGTGCCACAAGTCTAATGTTATTATTTTATTTTACGATACACACATCTCATTTTTATGATGATGTCAATAGTTAATGGTTTCTGTAAAGGGACCTCCTCCCTCTTTGCTAAGCTGTGAGCTGGAGGCTGTGATGAGATGACACCGTAGTGATTGTCAGCGTGCCGTCGCCACTTCACTCATGACTTTTTAATGCTGTTTTCACATGGGAGCCCTCCCCAGAATGATAAACAGATGCCTAATGCTTTTATGGATGTGATTTTCCTCCCCTCTCATCCTCTCGCCCTCTTATGTTTCTTTATTCTCTCCCTCCTCTCCTCTAAAACCCACTCTCATCCTCACCCTGCTCTCCTCTTTCTCTTCCACCAGGCTCACCCTTTGTTAAAACTCGTTTTTTCTGTCTCTCTGCAGGTGCTGTGCTTGATCACGGCTCCAGTGACTATGATCCTGTCTTCACAGCAGGACGCCTCCTTTGCCTTTGCCTCTCTAGCAATCGTCTTCTCTGCCTACATCACCCTGGTGGTGCTTTTTGTTCCCAAGGTGCTCTGACTCGTTACTGACACCTTTAAGAATCGACTGCACACAATAAAGAGCAGACTCTTATTGCAGTAAAAGCAAAGGTCAAACTTTCTGGTCTCAGTGTTAAAGAAGAAGGATCAGTCTGTCCTGCATGGTGCCTGAAAATAAAGCTCTAAAACTTTTTTTATTGATCATTGTCAAACTCAGCATTTTGAAACTTGTGAAAAAAAACTTACTCTGTGACATCAAAGAAGATGACTTTGGAAAAGATTATTGATCCCACACTGTGGGAAAAAAAAACTTCTTACAGGAGCTGAGTGACAAATATTAAAGTAATACATCAGAAATGAAGATTCTAATCTGTTTCCCATTCACCATTCTAGCAGTCTGGGGCTTTTTGAAGCATAATGCTGTCAACATATCGTGTCAAGGAAAAAAAAAAATCTCCTGGCATAAACAAAGTGAGATATTTTGGATGTCTGGCAGCAGTTACAGTGATTTGTTTGGAATGAAATGAGCTGCGTAATGCACATGAGCACTGATGAAGACTGTGCAGACAGATGAAAGAGTGCCACCTACAGAAACTCAAACTTCACTGAAAATACAAGAGGAAAAAGGAAACACTGCAACGTGTCACATTTGTTTGATTGTTTGTCTTGTTCTGGAAGTTCACAGCATCAAACGTTCAGCACCAAAGTCTCCACCAAAATATAAAAGAAAGTAAAGTCCTCAGAATTTGGAATTTACTCTAGAGTATTTTTAGGTCTAGAGACAAGTGAGACTTGACTCAAAGGGCTGCATGCATTAAAAACCAGCTCTCACTAAATGCATTATTCATTGAAACTACTCTCAGGCCTGATTTTGTCTCTTATTGACTTCCTGTTCCTGTGGCGGTTCAGATGCGGCGTCTGATCACCCGCGGGGAGTGGCAGTCTGAGCAGCAGGACACTCTGAAGACTGGCTCGTCCACCAACAACAACGACGAGGAGAAATCACGACAGCTGGAGAGAGAGAACAGGGAGCTGCAGAAGATCATCCAGGAGGTGAGGACATTATATGAATAACCTTATATGCACGTTTAATACATGTGCATACATATGCATACATACATTACAGTTTATTAACATGCAAAAATGCAAGGTTAGTATGCATGGTGAATAATCCATAGGCAATATATCATACACTTATTATGGATGTGTGTATAGACAGTAGGACATGTTTGTGGTTTGAGAGCTGCATAATATTAAAGCAGAGAATAACATTAATGATATAAAACACTGTGACAAACAGACTGAGCTGTGGGTTTATACTACACTCTTCTTGTGAAAGCAGATGAGGTCAGGAGTTTTTTGAAAACTCAACTTAAAACCCAAATGATTTTAGTGAGAGACAATTCTATTTGTCACAGTTGTCTTAATGTTTCTGACACTCCTTCCTCACAAATGGCCTGCAGATGTCACAGATCCTGAGACAATAAATTATGAGACAATTATCGAAACCATCATAAAAATGTTTGAAACACACCAAAGCCCTTTGCACACCAGACGCCTATTTTTCATGCAAATATTTTGCATGTTATTTAATTCTTTTGGAACCTATGGTTTTCCATTGCAAGCTTTCACCGAGTGAAATTGCGGCTTTTATTTTTTCAAACCAAGGTCAATTTTTCCAAAGTTTCGCTTGCGATGAGTGCATATCCAACCCATCAAAACACTTGTTGTTGACAAGTCACATACCAAAACATTCAACATTGATTGCGTTTGTGTACCAGCATTCAGTTCTTTACAACAAAAGACATGAGAACGACAAAGACAACGATTTCAAAGACATCGTTTGGAGGACAGTAGCTCTAGAAATTGAATATAACGCCTCCAAATTTTTTACAGTTTCGTGTCATTTATTTGCGTCACCCTTGGTGTGCAAAGACCTTAAGAGATACATTTTAATTGAGTATTAATGTTCAAATCTGCATTATTAAAAGTTTCATGATAAGCTGTGAGTACTGACGACTCTTTAACCGGAATTTTTACCTTCGCCAATGTTTTTGGGAGAGTTTTTCTGTCTCAAAAGTAACGAATGGATCTTGATGAAATTTTAAGGAAATACTCAAAATAAGATAAGGACGAAGTGATTAAATTTTGGAGGTGATCAGGATCACCGTCTGGATCAAGGACTTTTTTAAAGGATTCTTTATCATTGTGAGATAGGGCCGGTTTAACTCCACTATAAACGATTGGATTGCTTTGCAAAACAATACAAGACAAGGTCTCCATGATTTCTGTAAAAGTATGATCCAGATCCTGGCAATATATATACTAAGATCCAGAATATGAAATATGTTCTGGGTCATCATAATTTTTAACACTATTAGGTAACAAATTATCATACAAATGCAACTAACACCAAATTGTAGCAGACAGTCTGTTGAAAGGGAGTATAACATTAAAGTTGGACTAATGTGTTGCGTGAGAATCACAATATGCTTTGCAGAGGTCTGTGCTCTCTGAGTGCTTTTCTAGTTTCTAAATGTTTTTGTATTCATTGATTATATACAGTAGCTTATAACAAACCTGGTTGTCCAAGGAAGGAGTTTAATTCTGACACTGAAGTAATGAAGTATTTGCTCTGGGGTTTTTGAAGCTGCCCTTTGCAACATGTTATCATTGAGCAGATTAGTTTTAGATAAATGAAGTATCTGTTTAAAAAGATTTTTTGCCTTTATCAGGTAAGACATGTTAAGACAGTGAAGGATATCACACACTTAACACCGTTGAGATCAGGAATCAATCCTTGGACTAGCACTCAAGCCTCCTCACATCAGGGTGTCTGCTCCAAACCAATAACACCTCAAAGGGGGATCTTTTCAGTGTAATGTTTTGTTTGATTGAAGACAAAATTATAATCAATTTTGATTGATTGATTTTTGTCTTTATTTCTGTTGTCCTGCTTTTTTTTTTTGATTTACTCTTTGCTACTACCTCAAAGTCAAACTCAACTTTATAGATAAAGCGCTCTCTCTCATATCGTCAAAGCATGCAGCTCAAAGTGCTTCATAAAAAAACAAAGAGGGCCATGGGTAAAATATTAAAAAACTAAAACCAGAAATAAGATAGCAGCCATAAAAATACAAATAGAAAATAAACAAAACTGTTTCATTTCAAAGGATCAGACAGCACCGTCTTCTTGAGGCTAACCTGTGAGGAGGTTTTAAGACTGGTGTTGCTAGCACTCTTAAGTAGCCCACAATCTGACATAATTTTCACAGACTGTGATCCTGTGTTTTGATGTGTTCAATGAGTTGTTCTGTTTTTCTTCTTCAAAACTAGTCAGCTCTCAGAATTTATATTTCTGTTTAAATTAGTCGTTTCAGAGCATCCTTAGTTTTCTTTTTTATGAAATTTGGGAATAATAGTCACTCCTGAGGGATAACTTGAGGAGATACTTCATAAATACATGATTCACTGTAATAATTAACCAGAAAAAGGAGCAAACTATCATATTTAAGAGGCTGAAACCCTGAAAATCAGTAACTGAATATGAAACAGAATGTGCTAATTGTTTGATTTATTAAGTGTTGCACTGGCTATGTTTACATGCAGTCATTAGCCCTTTTGTATTCAGAATATACACAGCCATGTAAACACCAATAACCTTTTTAAAAAAACAGATTATGCTCATACTCTGGTCTTTAAAAAACCTGAAAATTAACCCTGAGTTTCACCTTTCAAACCCCAATATTTGGTTATATGCCTATCCGGATATCCCCATCCAAAGGAACATTAATTGTGCTCTGCACATGTTCTGTTTGCAAGGAATCTTGGTCTTTTGAGAACAGGAAGTCCGCCGTGCTGCTGTTGTTGTTGTTGTTGCAGCTGTTGCTATGGATACTGGAAGACGATGCAAAAATGGCGCATATTGCTAGAGGTAGACCAATATGGATTTTTTGGGGGCGATACCAATACTGATTATTAGTAGTCAAGGAGGCAGATCACCAATATTTGAAGCCAATATTAATTTGAAGTCAAAGTTAAAATGTTGGCGTGACAAATTTTGAACAATACAAACTCCAACGCTTAACTGCATTCAAATGCCTTCAAGCATATGTTTATTAAACAGCTCCTAGACTTAGAAGCATGTTTTTTAAGTTAACTGAAATCTAAAAGAAAAATAAATAGCTGAAGTTTTCTACAGTAAATAAAGTTTTCAAAAATTCTATGTAACTGCAATAAAACTGGACAGAACTGAGTTTGTGCTGCCTTTAACAGGCATGTAATAAAGCTGAATTAATTTTCTGTTTGGTTTAACATTACTGGTTTTACATTTTGACTAAATTTTGATTAAGTTTTGACCATCTATGGCCTAAATAGTGTAGACAGGGAGAAATTCTGTGCAGAGAAGCATCAGAGCCAAAACAACACAGTTTTGAATGAGTTTCATATCAGCCGTCGGATCAAAAGAAAGGCCAATGCCAATATGCCAAATAATGGCCCGATAATCGGCCTGGCTGATAATCATCTGCACGTAAACGTAGCCACTGATGCAAACACTATACACTACTTACTTTTACTGTTTCTTCTGTGTCTGTAGAAAGAAGAACGGGTATCAGCTCTTCGTAACCAGCTAGCTGAGCGTCAAGCCCTACGCAACCGCCGCCGACCCTCATCAGGACAGAACCAAAACCACAACGCCCCGCCACCCTCTTCCCAGCCTGACCCCAAGTCTCTACTCCCCCCGCCTGGCTACCCCAACCCTACCACGGACAATCACTCCCTCCCACCCTCCTTCTCCAACTCTTCCAACCTGTACCCGGCTGACAGCAAGATGAGCCGCAACCACTGTCACAACAGCCAGATCCCACTGCTGTACAAGTAGGCGAGGAGGCACGGGTGTGGGGGAGGGGAGGGGAGGGTTGTGGCTGGATCAGCAGCACAGTGAACACGTCGGACACAAACACTAAGAGACACTGTGACTTTCACTTGTTTGGCTGAGAAGCACAGCTGTGAGTGACACTGTTTTTAAAGATACAACGCGGAAGCACAAAAAAAAAGTTCACAGGAGCGCTTTACACTCGGCAGCTTCGTGGAGGAGATCACACAGGTAACACCTGCCGGCCCTCACAGCTTGATCTCACTGTGTTCAACCCAGCAACGACCACAGCAGCCGCCACAAGCACATGTCAGACTCGCAGCTCTCGAGGTCAAGTGAACGGATTGATCTCTTCATCATTCCTCTTCCTCATTCGTTCTCTCGTTCTGTTGTGGAGATGTCGGATCTGAAAAGTTTGTGTTTGTGTCTTTTGCTCTTCACATTTGGTCTCTGGAGTTTGTTGACTAGACAAGCACATACAGTAGTGATTTATATTGTTCTGTAATTTTATGACCTGTTTTGTCATGGAGTTGTTGTTGGATTATTTGTTTACTTTTTCAGGAGAGTCGAAAACTTAAGAAAACTGAAAATCAAAGGGACGCAGCAATGTACAGTTTTTTCCTCTGAACAGAAGCTCACAAACGATGATGTGCATTATGAAACAGCCATAATTTATAAAGGCCATTGAGCTGGGCATGCCTGTTGTAGGGACTGTGTTCGAGTACAACACTGCATCTTAAAAAATCTAGTCCTTTGCAGACAAAACATGTTTTTAAAAGGAGACGGTGATCCAAGCTGAGTGAACACTTTTGATAGTTTTGCCATTTGAAACGATGTTTTAAAATGTATTTTTTGAGATTTGTGTTGCATCTCTTTATTGGAACCGTACAGAAGTAACCATCAAATAAATCCCTCTTCCTGCATCTGATCCTGATGCTTTTCCCAGATATCATCATCACTGCAGCTGAGTCTTAAAATCCACTCTCATTTTCACTTTCTGCCTCCTGGAAATGAGTGCCAGTTGATATTTCTACTGCAGCTAAATGGTGAGATGTTAGGGTACTATGATGGCTATTTCTGTAGATATTCAAAGAAAGCACAGTTTTTTCTTAGGATTTTATACATGGGACTCTGTTACTCGCCTTTTTTTTATTTTAAAGGGATCTTTTTTTATGTTTCTCCATGACAGACAATCTGGATGGATGTTTCTTTCTTGCTTTTGTATTTTTCTTTCCCATTTTGCCTTTTGGATAGGTTGTAAATGTATCAGAAGGATATATATGTGCAGAAATGTGAAATACTGTATTTATTCAGCAGTTAATGTGGATGTACTATTTCATTCATGAGCTATATCCAGATTTTATAAAAGCAATGATACCAGAAGCGCTTTAACAACAGGTAAAAACAATACTTTGTCAGATATTTTTAAATCTCTATACTTCAGTGTGCACTTTAAACTGAACTAATATGGTTATTCCACTTTAAGTTATCCTAATAAATGTTTGCTCAGGGTTTGGAAAAGGACAGTGACAAGACAGTAATGAATGAAATAGGCCATATTTATTAACTGTGCAGTACCTGGATCAGATAGTGTAACATATGTATGCAGAAATCATTTAGGAAATGTTCTATTATCTTGCACATATATGAAAATATACATGGATTTGGGGATATTTGTATTCACTATATCTAACATCATAAATGTTAATATATTTCAGAGTATGTGTATGCAGATATATGGGTGACATAAATAAAATAATTGTTTTTCATTGAGTATTTTTGACTTTTTGAGATACTTGTTGCAGAATTGAGATGACCTCATGTGTTAAAAATTGAAAGACAATGCAGGAGTACAAAAGCCGCAATTCCTCAGGTATCCATTAAATGTTTGCCCAAGAAGCCCAGGCTGCCCCATGACCACCCAGGTAAAATGCCAGTTCTTGCAGCATAAAAGCTATTTTCTTTACCTGTACACATTGCGGTGTGAGACTTATTCTTTAGACACATTTACAGTTTGTGAACAGTTACACCTGTGCACATTTAGGCAACTAAAGTACCGTGGAGAATAGGGGTTTGTAAAGCTATACAAGGAAATTTACCACTGAAAACACACCTTTTACGTAGATATCATCAATTTGATGGATGTTAAACTACTTCCAGCTTTATGCCAAACCAGTGAGTGGATTGAAAACATCAGCAAGTGGATGGATATTGAATGGATGGAAGTTTATATTGGATAAATCCAGTACACATTCAATCTATGTGACAATGGCAGACATGTTTGGCTAAAGCGGCCAGTTAGCATGGTACCTCTCTTAAGCATTGGTTTCTATGTAACGGTCATAATCCTGTCAGAATTTGATGGACGTTGTCTCCACTGTGTTGTAGCATTTCTGATAATTAACCATGAGTCAACCAGACATTTTTATGCTGTTTACAGTTTTAATGTAGTGTGAAAAGAATCATAGCTTGTCTAAATTAGTGGAAATAAACACATTGATAACGATCAACAAGTAGAAGAGCAGGACTTAGGACTGTCCCCTCACTTGAATACCATTTCCTTCTGTATGTCATGCTGACAGTGTGTGCAACATAGAAAAAATATAAATGAGAGCAGATCACTTTTATTTATTTATTTATTTATTTATATTTTATTCTATTTCCACATTTATTTTGCATGTATTTATTTATGTATTTATCTATCTACTTATGTATATATCTTTTATTTTTTTATTTTCACTTTTTATTTATTTTTCATTTCGGCATTTTTGGTCTTCCATGTGTTCTCTGTATACGTTTATATGAAAGATTAGAAAAATCTGATATTCAGCGAATCCGTCTCGCCTCGATAGCCAATCAGCATTGAGATCATCCGGTGACGTATGACCAACCGCTCAGCAGCGGTAGATTCGTCTTGAAAATACAAACAGGAGCTCCTTGAATCTTTGTGCAATTAACCCTGCAATTAACTCTGGAATACTACTTTTTTATTTCGATGGGAACATGAATATAGAGAAGCTATCTCTGAGGACAGCGAGTGAGGAGATCGGGATATCTGGTAAGGTTTAAAGCCTTTGCCTGTCACTTGATGCCAATCTGTGTTGCTAGCAGGTTAGCAATGCCCCAATTAGCATAATTGACTTGTTTGTTTCTGGCTCTCTGTCGGACTTCGTACTGTATCACCTCTTATTGAGTAACTCTACTAAGACTGTGGTTATGAATCAACCATTATAGACTCAATACAGTTTTTTTTCACCACTTAAGCAATCATCAGTTCTAAAGGCTTTTTAACAAAAGAAAAATATCAATAAAACATTACAGGAGAGGATAAGCAATGAGATGTTACGTACCGATTTGCACAAAAGAGCAGGCAAAATACATACAAATTAGGTAAAATTTCATTTCTGTGAAACCAAATCATAGCAAAAGTTGTTTCACGACATTTTACATAAAACAAACGTGTAGATCCTTTTGTTAGCCACATTACTGAGGCAGTCAGTGTGCCAGGAACACACATTTGATACTAGTGGCGAGGAAAAACTTTAACATGCAGAAACCTTGAACAGAAGTAGACACCTGCAGAACATCCATCTGCTGTGCCCAGAGAGGCCAAGGAGATGAGATAGAGGGATGAAAGAAGAAAACCTTCAGTCGATTCATTACCATGTGAACCAGGAGCTCTTCTACTTGAAATACCATCTCTTGAGTGTTTCTGTTCAAAAAGTGATAAAAACATTTGGTTTATTGTATTAACATATGGAAAGCAATGTAACTGGCATACACAGTGGGAAAAATTGTATTCCATCACAACTTTCTTTTTTAGTTTTATTTAGATTTTACACAGTTTGGCATCAGGGGCGTAGCTACAATTAGGCAAACATAGGCAGTTGCCTGGGGCCCCAAGATTCCCAGGGGCCCCCAAAGCATCTCTTAAAAACTGATTTATGAAGTTCTCTTCAATTGAAAGCATTTATTTTTTCTAAATCTTACTTCACATGCTTCAAAATACATTAAAAGGCTTAATCTTTAATGATTGTTTTGGGTACTCCCCCTCTCTTCTTATTCAATGGGCTATTCCATGTTACAACACATCTGACAATTTGATTCAGGAAGAAAGTGGTAAAAAACACTTTTTTCCCCCATTTTTTCTTATTTTCAACTAAGCTGGAAATAAAAACAATGTTGCTCTGAGATATGAGATAAACATGAAAGACTTTTAGGATTTTAAGGACTTTATCCAGCCCAGGAAATAGGATAATTTTCTCAAAATCAAACTTTTTGAATTGGTGATAAACATTATCGTCCAAAATCTCTTTTTTTGGATACATAACTCACTGGACAGGGGATCAAATAAAAATACATTAACTTTAAAATAATAGTACCAAAAAGTATGGTAACTTTAAATATCACCTCTTTCAGTAGAATTTTTTTCCAGTTTTATGTTGTGCTTGATAGTTACATATTTTTTCTCTTCACTAAATTATTTTTTTCAATATTTACCTATTGTAATGTTTTTCACTTCATGCTTTCTTGTTTGTTACTGTTACTCTGTAAATTCCCCACTGTGGGACAAATAAGCTGTCAATTGACCTTAAAAGATTTCAAATCCAGGACAAAGTGGACTAAATTATGTATTTACTTTTTTCTAAATCAAACTAAAGTACAGAACTTGAGAAAATGCATTTAGTTGCGTTAAGTTACCACGTACAAAATTAGCACTGTCTCATGCCTTGATTCTCGGAAAGAGACAGTGGACCCAGGGAAGGCCAGTCTAGCTCTGAGGAAGATGAGTTACAAGGACATGGAGGGCCCCATTGACTGGGTTTGCCTTGGGCCCCAACGACTAAATACGCCCCTGTTTGGCATATTGTCACCAAATTGATGTTGAGAAGAGAAATAGCTCTGCCAACAGATGGCTCTACTTGAGTGTTTATCACCCACGGTAGATTTGTAACTCTTTCCACAAAAACACCTCAAAAATAACACAATTTTCATAAAAACTTTTTTTTAAAGCTGCCCCAAAATCAGGCATAAAGCCATAACAAGTGCAGAAAAAAAGCCTTTCAAATCCTGGAGGAAGTGACTTTCCTGTTGATGTTGATGAATATCCACTAGATGTCAGCAGTTATTTGACGCTCTTTAGACTCTCTATCACCTTCTGAGCCATTAACGCTGTCAGATTGATTATATTTGACAGTGATACATTATATCTCTCCCCAAGTTGGCCTCCTGGAGTCAAAGAGCAGATAAAAAGCAAGAGGAAGAGATCATTAAAGGAAAGCAGGACGCCCTTTTCCAGCACAATGAGCAGCTGTGAGGGCCGGTGGGAACCTCGCCTCTGAGACAATAAGTGGATGTTTGAGGTTCAAAAGAAACTAAAGGAGGCTGATTGCTCCCAAGTACAGGAATATGTGTACAGTGTGTGTTTTTAGAAGATGACAATGTGATGAAACCAGCTGTGCCGCAGTCCAGTGATCCCACAATACACACTTTAACACAGTGTGCGCAATCACACACACACACGCACAGTCACACACATCCTCCCGTGTCATGTCTCTTTCCAGCTGACTGAAGACGAGGTATGTGGTAATACAAGGAAGGGTTTGGTGGTGTGGAGGAGGTAATGTGTGTGTGTGTAAGTAGGAGAGAAAGGTGGTGGTGGAGTGAGGGTGGGGGGGTGTTATTGGGGAAAACCCGCTCTGGCCTGAGGTTTCTGCGGGCCTCCACCTGACACAGCATTCAGCAAGACGCAAAAAAAGCAGGAAATTCCCCTCGGCTTGTCTGATCTTACAAAGGAAGTATTTGCTGGCTGTGGAGGAATTTCACTGAGATTTTTTTGCCAAATAATGGACCGAGCCCTCTGCAGTGTGTGCTGGAGCTGTTCGCTAACTCAGCTCCAGATTTATTTCTTTACTTCTGCTCTGAAATGTAAAACCTGCTTTGGAGTGAAGATTCTGACTCCTTTGGTTCTCTTTTTGCCCTTTTATTGAGTTTAATTGCACACATTGTGTATAAATACAATCTTTAACACCACATCCCGACAGTTTAAATAAAAATAAATACAAATAAATAGGTACAGCTTTCAAAAGCAGTTTTGTACACAAACGTTGTACCTCAAACTCTCTTGTGAAGAGATGTGTCGTCATCTGTTACGGCAGAGAAAGTCCAGCTCACTACAATCTCAGGTCAGCATAAATAAAGTAAAGAAAAAAAAGTGCCTAGAATAGAAAATAATGGTGCAAACTGTTACAGTTTATAGGGCTTTAAAAAAAACCTGTTCGGCCATGAACGTTATCTCCATTGAGATTTAAACCTTTCTCCATCACTATGTGGATGAATAAAATTGAAACAAAGCCTACATTTATGGTGCATTAAGAGTTTTTGGTCTTCTGTTTTTTCAAAGTGCGAACACACCAAAGAAGGTCTTCCCCTCGTCGGTCTCCAGCTCTGACGGCTGATTGGTTTCTGTCCACACTTTGTCTCCACTGTTCAGTTGAAACACAGCGCCCAGGTAGATGGCGTTGTACCAGCCCTGTCCTGAGCTGTATGCCTCTTCTAGAGCCGTGTTCTGGCACGCCGACCTCACTGCGCTCATCAGCGACACGTTGCTGCCAATGGATTCAGAGTAGCGCCATATCCGGTGGCTTAGTGGCGTGAGTCGTTTTCCTGCCCCATGCTCCTCATCGCCATCGCTGCAGGAGACTCTGAACGACGCCTGGCTGTAGACGAAGAAGAGCCCGTCCTGTGGGATGATGATCTGGTTCTTCTCCAGCCTGAAGCCACCTTGAGCAAATGCCTGACCTTGACCATTCTTCCACTCGAGCTGGCTTGTCTTGTTGTCTTCATCGTAGCTGCCTGCAAGCGCACCAAGAGAAGGCCGAGTTTTAAAACACGAGTCAAACATTAACAGGTGTGTAGTCAGGAAAGTGAAAGGAACAAATGCCTGAGGCTAATGCATAACTTATGCAACTACTTCCTTTCAGTGCACTGCTGTGGCACACTTCTGTCTGCAAATATCACACAAGAACAGAGCTGAGATCATGAGTCCTTTGTTTGCTGGAGGTAAGCTGTGACTCACCCTCTAAGTGGATTGCTGCCTTTGCTTTGCTGCCGATTCTCCTCAGGGTGTCGTGGTGATCTGAAAGGCGAGGACAAATGTGAGCTTTGAAAAAAAAATTAAAAATCCTCAAATAAATCTCTAAAAACCTCTCATTGAGCACCCACGCTTATAATCACCTGGGAATGTGAACCTATTTAAATAATCCTCAGAAAGCTCAAACAGATCCCTGAAAACCCCTACGTACTTTTTCTTTTTTTCAAATGAGTGCCTATGCATAAAATCACCTGTTTTCTCAGATGTGTCTGTCTTGGTTAGTGCTTCTTTCTGGCCTGATTGCATCTGTAAGGAGAAAGAAATTACATAAGAAACATAAAAAATACACAGTCATCTCTTTCTTTTTTTAATTGTTTGAGTTTCAAACACTAAAAATTGCTCCTTACCTCCATTTCAGGTCTTCCTTTTGAGTACCAAGCAAACAGCAGGACGCCTCCAATACAAAGGGCCACAATGAGAAGGGCCCCAGACACCTTCCACATCCATCCAGTGGAGGATTTCTTCTCCACCAAAACCACCGTCCTCTCCTCCAGAGCCATCTCCACATCACCAGGTGGGGTTGTGTAGGCCACCATCCTTTGCACAGCTCTAATTGTCAAGTCTTCAAAGCTTACAGTTAAGAATTAACTTCAAACTAGAGCCGCAGCTGGACACTCTGTGCTCTGTGCTACTTCTCTCTTTTGTGTTTGCTATTGTGTTAGAATGAACGTCTGCCAAAGAGCTTGTAGTATTTATGCTGTGGCAGCTGGTTCAGCAGAAGGGAAACTCCAGTGATGTCACTCTGTAAGTGGAGACAGGGTGCAGGAGGCAGCAGCAGCAGCCGAGCCGGGGAGAAGGAAAGAGAAGTCACAGAAATTTTCAGTGGAGTGTTCACTTGATGGGAGCTGCGGTTTCAGGATGGGAAAGTGGTTTGGTAGCTGCTGTGGGGTTTTAAGAATATGTACACTGGGCCATTAACACACACACACAAATACACACACACACAATATCCTGCAAAGTCATGAACGCAAACAAACACACATTGAGCTCATTCCTGACTAAGGATCAGAGTGTGTGTCGGCTGAGGTTTACTCATAAATCCACAGAAATCCACGACTCACCAACACTTTGAGGTTACATCCAACCAGATGTTTACAAATACCACAAAAATGTGAAATTGTGTAAACAAGCCACATGTTAATCACCTATTTTGCAATGCTTAACTGTGACTACCTTGAGTTAGCGTTTGTTAGCCCTACATAAACATATAATAACAGGTAACAACACCATATAACACTGTTTACACACGTCAGGCCAGTTTTAAATATTCTTTACTGCCTTTAATGCATCACATATGATATTGTTGTAGCTGTGTTATACCATAAAATAACTTATCACCTGTTTGTACACCTATGGGTGCTAAAGGGAAGGGCTGTAGCAGCTAAAAAATACATTTTTAAATGCTAATAAATGCATTTTAGTGTATAAAGTGATTGATACGGATCAGATTTATAGTTTCTTGTTTTAATTTGTGACCATTCAGTATGAGCAAAATAAGTGAGCCAAACACATGAAGTCACCCTGCTACTGGATACATGCTGCTAAACTTAATTTGTCATTCTCACAGCAAAAACTATGCATGACAACAATGTAGTTTGATGTAAGACGCCTTAACTAAAGATAAACATGAAAGTGATGGTTTGGTTCAATGCAGTGCAGGCTGTTTATTCACAAACAGAGCAAAATGACAAACATTTCCAAATATACACCAACTTCAAAATTGCGTGGCACTGTCGTAAAATAAGCTGACTGTATGCAGGGGCGTATTAAATAGATTCTGCGTCGAGGCTGAACCAGGATTCCTCACTTTGAAAAATGGAAAACACTCTCTACAAGATGAGATAAACAAAGGCTAATAAAGTTAAAACTTGACCTTCACCATGTGATTTTTTTCTAAATGTCCATAAAACACCACAATGTGGATTTTGTTGCTATTTTCTGTTTCCTTTTGACAACTTTAGAGCATAAAAAACACAAATTATTTCTGAAAATTACCTCGGTCTAAAAAGAGAAAACTGCCTTGTATCAAACTTGGCAGCTCTCATCTTTTTCTGTTTCAGATCTGAGGTGATGCAACAGAGACCTGACAAACTGGTTTTCACACTTCTCCTTGCTGTTTCCCCGTTTCACTTTCTCACCTGACTCTCACAACAAATCCATAAAGTGGGGATTTTTTTTTTTGATCAAACAGAGAGTTCACCTTTTCCTTTCCTCTTATTATTTCCAACATGCACAGATCCCTTTCAAATTCAGTTTCCCTTGTGACTGATCGAAAAGCTTGGTATGTTTGAACAGTGCGTGTGTGTCTGTGTTGTCTATGTTTCCTGAAGTGGCTGATATTAACACTCCAGGTTAAAGTACATGTGAAAGTGTGTGTGTAGGTGCGGGTGTGGGTGGTTGTGTCATGTCGCTTCTGGAGTTGACTGTCACTCATTCCAGCTTGTTATCACTAACCAACCACAGGATGTTGCAGCATGACATCATCGCCACCATCACCGTATGCACCCACATACACACACATACACACACACACACACACACACACACACACACACACAAACAAACATACGCACCAGCTCTCCGCAGTACCTCCTGTTCTTTCAGCCGCCACCTCTCGATTGTTCATAAGAAGATTCACCGGATATGCTCTAGATTACGATATCGATACCTCAGACTGTACTTGAAGTCAGATATGGGTACATCCATTGCTTTAAATATGGTTTAAAGATCAATACATGCACTGACTTTGTTTTTTTATAATAACTCAAAGAAAGAAAGTTTTTTTTTCTCTGTATTGAGAAAACACATATTGTCTCACAGTGGTTGAGTTGATGTTCTCTTTGTGTGAAATGATAAATAGAAATTTACAAATTTCAAATTGAGTTCATTCATCTTCAAATCTTTAACCAAAGGAAGTGTGGGTAGCCACAGTGACTCAGCTGCTCTTTTTAAGCCTTGATTTCAGACACGCACCTTCGAGACAGAAGTGACCATTTGTGGTCAACGGATCAGATCCAGTGACTCAAATCAGCAGACACCCAGCAGCTCTCACATGGACCCACACCCTCAGTTACAGATAAGTGTCATACATGCCTCATTACAGCCTAAAATATAACAACAACCCAAATGTAACAATGACCCAAAATGTAATTTTAAAAAAAGGAGGTAATTTTTTGGGGAGAGTTTGTCTGTTTGTCTATGAACAACATAACTGAAAAAGTAACAAAGGGATCTTAATGAAATTTTCAAGAAATGTTCAAAATGGGATAAGGAAGAAGTCATTTAAATATGGAGGTGATCCGGGTCATCGTCTAGATCCAGGATCTTTTTAAAGGATTCTTTATCATTGTCAGATAGGGCCATTTTCACCATATAACTCCACGATAAATGGTCGGATTGCTTTGCAAAAGAATACAAGACAAGGTCACGATAATTCTTGACAAATGTAAAAGTATGATCCAGATCCTGGCAATAATCTGTATACTAAGATCTGGAATATGAAATATGTACTGGTTTATCATAATTTTTATTTCAATTTTACACGCCCCCTGCCAAAAAAACAAACAAACAAACAAACAAAAACCATTTTCAGGTACACTCCTGGGTTCTACTTTGAAAAAAATGGCTTGGTTAATTCACCACACGAAAACTGGTTAGGCCTGCAGGTTAAATATTCAACCCAAACCAGGGTTTGCCTAAACTCTCTTACGAGTAATAAATGACTGAGTTTAAAAATGTACGATTTTTTTATTTTAACAGAAACTTTGGGTACATATTTCCCCATCAATAGGCTTTTAAATTTGGATTTAATTTTCTCTAAAACACAAAAAAATGTGGGATAAAATTACTTTATTTGATTATCTTTAAAGAAAAGTGTTTTAATGGACTATCCTATTAGAAAAAAGTCAAATCACTTTGGTATGCTAGTCTGCATAACAGCAACTCAACCATGACTTATAATGTGTATGTCATGACAACTGAAGTGTTTCGCCACAAGCTGAAATTTTGTGATGCCTATTCTTAAGTAAATCATTTTGTGGTTTATGGGGGTTGACTTGCGCCTTTTCAGGAACTGTAGGTTTTGACCGAAGTGACCTCAACGTTTCTTTTCACACCTAGAGTGTGACTCTGGCTGTTAATACTTGCGTGTGTATGTGTGATTTACGTATAACCAGGGGAGTGGATGTGTGTGGGAGTTACTTTGTGCTAAGCATCAGCTTATTTGAGTCACTGAACTTGACCTCCTGTTAGAAGTCATCTCTTCTGGATAACATAAAAGAAAAAGTTGGTCACAAACAGTAAACTAGGGTAGTTTCAACAATGAACCACTGGGTCCAATAAATCTGCCACAATGGGTTCACATGTTTCAGCCCAGCAAGTCAAATATTTACAGGGTAAAAAGTTGTTTAGTAGACTACATGACTTAGGAATGATTAAATCACTCTGATGAACCAGCCCATGTTTTGATTAGAGTTAACCATTTAACGTGATAGTTTAGGAAAGTGGATTTACTTCAGACTAGCCTCTGGTGGTCATTCCATGTACTGCAATCTTTGGCCACAGTGACACCAACTTTTCCATAACCAGGAAGTGACCATTTCTGGACAGGTCAAGTCTGGTAACTCAAATCAGCTGACACTGAGCACACAGCTAACAACTCCCCCACTCATCCACACCCTTGGTTTATCATTTATTACTATAAGTCCTAACAAATATTTAAAGGGATACACTTTAAAAAATCAACTCCAGCACAGTTAAAAAGTGAAATAAAAGACAAAAAAGATGCTGGTAATGCTAAGGTAAGACCTGTTTGACTTAGATTTCTGCAACCATGATTAGTCATGCTTTTGTTTGCATTACCGTTGTTATAGTTGCTAATAGGGTGTGTATTTTCCAAGTGATGAAGGAATTTCCCCTGCTGTGATTTAGGGTTGCTCAACCACTTGATATGCACTATTACCTTTTTGTTTAGCAAATAACTTAATTTGTCTTTTAGGGCCTGTATGAAGAAGTTTTTAATTGTTGATATGTAGTTATGTGTATTGTTAGAGTTTACTATTAAATTGGGGTCACTGAACTGAAATAACACCTTGCCTATTTAGTAATTACCAAAATAAGTGACATTTTATTTTTTATTTTAGTATGATTTTATGGAATGAAAAAAAAAATCCAATTAGCCAGCAGAGGAATATGGGCATAAAGCCTTTAGCTTACAGGCTATGATCAGATGTGTAGTGCTGCTGGAGGTAACAAGGTAGCAAATGCAGAAGTGATAAAAAGAACTGGAAACAACATTCATAACAAGCCAAAACTGGGTTTTTCAGCAAAAGTAAAACATTTTTACAGTGTGCTACAAAGAAAGGCTTGGATCTGAGTGGCTCATTTCCCATATTAAAGCTTGTCAGTTTACAAGATATTTGGGTGACAAATAAGCCTAATCAGAGGCACAGCTCACCTGACTGACAGAGGTGCACCCTACAGGTGTTAGTGAGGAGGCCTGCCTCTTTAGTTTAGCGTTTCCAATATAGCTGTGGACAACTATGATGACGATATGCATCAAAACTCTGTATGGAATAGAATAGAGCTTTATTTATTATAACTTTGTCATTGCAACAAAGAACAACGAAATTTCAGATCAAGGAGCAACTTGGCGAAATCATAGATACTATTGATAAAACTACCAACACAACTATCAAGGTTTCTTCCTATTAAAAAGAGGACTGTTTCTTTGCTGCTGTTGCCACGTCCGTCATTAGTGAAGTATTTGTTTTTTTAACAGTAACCTATGGAGAATGATGTATTTTTAAAGTGTTCTGAGATTTTAATTTGCACTTGATAAATAAGAATTGACTTTTTCAGTTTCATGATTGAGGAAATAAGCCATAAGGAAAAAAAATGTATTTGGAAAAAAGGCTATGAAGGTGTTGAATTCTGATGAGAGAGTTGAAGCGTTGAAGTGGGGTGGTTAATGAGGACTGTCTTGCTTTCTTGAGGGCTGCCTCAAGTGGCAGTTAGAGGGAACTGCATAGATTGTACTTTTCTTGCCCCAGATGCTGGCATGATCATTTCAACTGTGAAATTGTTATATAAAGGGAATCATTGCATCTTGGATTAACAACAGAGGAAACTCAGTTAAAAAAGAGAAAATATGTAAACACTGTATGAGAGGAGGAATCTGATATGTCCCCTATGAAGTAAATGACAAATGGATCTTATTCATGGTGCCATTTAGGGAAATAGATAACTCAAAGGACAATGTTATAGAAAATCACCAGACCAAAAAATGTATTCGAAGCTTCATCCTCTCTTTTTCTTTACTGAATTACAGAGAAAATTGTTATGAATGAAAAGTGACAAATAAACCCAACTCTGATTTATGTTTGGATGTGCTCTGCTATTACCCGTCACATCGTACTCTGTAATTTGCATCATTCCTTACAATCTGCTGAGCCTTTCCAAACTGTCAAACTGCAAATTTCCCAGCCAGAGGTCATTTGTCACCAACTCCCACTAGGAGACAAAAACCTCTTTTCATGGGAAATCTAACACTGGAAACTAAACCTTCCCATTTTCAGCCTTCATATCTGGCTGCCCTTTCCTTTCCATTCCTCTCTGTGACTGCATCATTATCAGTCCTTTTCTGATCGTATGGTGACATATTCCCCGCGTGTAACTCCCCCTCAAATATCCAGCGCACTCTGAAGACGACCCCTTTTGTTCTTTACTGATTTTGCTCTAGGATTGCATCATGAAATCTTCAGATTGTGTGGTCATCATTGCGCAGTGGAGCTCAGCCGACAGAGATTACCTCAGGGCAGGAAGGGGAGGAAGGGAAGGCAGGGAGGGGAAGGAGGGTGGTAGGCCAAGGAGAGAGGAAGTGGAGGAAGGAAGCTATTGTGAGCAAACGAGATGCCTCATTTATGTACCGAGTATAGATTCCAGATTTGTCTGGTGACACAATCACAGGTGGGAATGTTTCATTTAATAAACAAGACAAATACATTCAAGTTTCTTTTCTGGTGTGATAGAGCTCAAACGGGTGGAGTGCAAAATCTGACCCCAATAATTAAAGAAACGGAGACAGATGCGGAGATCAAAGCAGTTTCTGTACCGGGCTGCACACAAAGTGTGGCATCTTAAAATGAATGTATTCGGGGATTTACTTGGGTCAGCCTCAAGTGGCGGTTTGAGGAACTACAGGCCAGAAAGGAAAGTAGGGAAGGACAAAAAAAGGAAGAGACAGTAAAGAAGTCAAGGGGGATGAAGGGATGGTGTTGAAAGCAAACAAAGTGCCCCATTCATGTGATTTTTTGGGGTTCGTGCATTACATTTTGTGTGGATGTTTGTGGGGATTTACAAAGGGGAACCCTAGATGTTAAAAACTGAAGCAATGTAGAAAGGCAAAAAAGTGCAGTCCCTCATGTGACCACTTGAGGCTTTTCCTATCAGAAAAGGGAACCTTTCGCTTGAGGGAGATACCCACTTGCATGCTCTCACTGCTCATCTATCTTCATTTACCTTTGTGCCTGGGGGGCTTTAGGAGCCATGTGTTATGCCAGGTTATATCATTTATCCGTAGAGCATAGATACTAGGGTGAGGACGTGGTAGGGAGGAAAACAGGGTGGGAGGGGTGAGGGAAGGAAACCTGTAAAAAAACAAGATGCCTCATTCCTGTTTCTGGTGACACAATCACAGGTGCAAGTTTTAAAGCATCAAAAAATCCACTTCTTAACGTTTCGGGTCACTGTCTCATCATTCCATCTTTGTTGTAGTCCTGTGTGGTTACGGAGGGAGGTGTTGATGTGTTGGGGAAAAAAAGCTGTGTCAGATGAGGTTTAACCTCAAATATGAGTTGGCTTACGGTGCACTGAGATTGTAGAGTCTAGTTTACATTCCTACTGTATGTGTCAGGTCATTTTAAATAACACTTCAGATTCTAGGTGCAGGAGATTTACATAATCTTTCTGTTAAAATGATAAAACTAAGCTGATTTAAATCTCAGAAGGTCATTTTTCAGGGTCAAAACCTCTATTAGACAAAGAGATAAGAAATAAATTTGCTTTATTTAAAAGCCTTTGGATAATTATCTAAAATTAAAAGGAGATAAGAGCGTGGCTGTGCATAATTTGTGTGAGTGTGTGTGTTTTTAAATGTTTTGAATGTGTGGTTGGCAGACCTCCAAAACAAATAGCACAGACAGAATGAAGCTTGCTGAGGCCCGAACTCACAGTCCTCAGAGGCTAATTAGCTGTTTTAGAGCTAAACTTCCTCATCCGTTGTGTTTTTGGGCTTTCATTGGTAGAATTTATACTAATTTCAGATCAAAATGAGCCCTAATTAAAACCCAGGGACTAAGTGAGGACTTGACTAGGTGGAATAAAACAGCATTTGTGTTATGAGAAAAGAAATACTCCAGATTTGGAAAATATCAGGAATTTTATTTTTCATCCAAAACAGCCATTAAATTGTTGGATTTATCAATTAACTTCCACAACATTGTTTTTTTTAAATTATTGAATACCTCACATCAAACATCTGTTGCAAACAGACTTCTTATTTCAACTTTTACCTACATTGCTTCTTGTGCAATTGTCTGTTTATCACAGGTTAGCACGAATATTTATCCAGGACTGTAAGTCTGCCATGCTTCAAAAGCTAAAAAACATCTCCATACGCATGGAGACCCTGAAAGCAATGATGGAATCCATACATGTATAAAAAAAAGTGTCTGATTAATTTATTAATGAAGTGAGGGGTGGGGTCATTTTCTTTACAAGCAATCTTTTGGTGTCACTACTCGAGACAGCTCCTGCTGGCCATCCCAGGAAGTGCAGGTTCGAGGCATTATTAAGTACAAAGAAGTAGTATCCATGACATCAACAATCTGTTTCTAATACAGAGGTTTTAAGCCTGTTGTCGTCAGTAACCATACTGGAAATGCTGTTGGGTGCCCACCAGTCAGTCAAGTTGGCTGTTGGACAAACTACTGATCTTAATATCTTCTAAATTGAGAAGTTACATTACAAAAAAATCCCCCCATGCACAGTGTGTGCTGATACAGACATAAGTAATTTAGTCCCAAGCTATTTTTTGAACCAGGCTATAGATATATTTATCATTGCTCTGATAAATGTTTTTTTTTGGCTTGTATGTTTGTGGTTTCTCTGCGCAGAATACAACCATGTATGAACACAGATCGAAAAAAGGAAGTATGACAGTTTTATTGATAGCAAGTAAGAAAAATGATCCCCAAACAGGAAATTAAACACCTCTATGGTGGATGATTATTTATCCGCACACATGCATGGTTTCCAAGAATTAGGCCTGTCTTAAACTGGCAAACTGTATTTTGATTTTGTGGTTTTGTGTTTCAAGTCATAACAAATGCAGGGTGGATTTTTCTAAGATTTGCAACAGATATTGATTGTTCAAAGTGGATAAATCCTGATTACTTGACTGCTGCTGGAATGCCAAGATATAATGTGTGCCCAAACCCAACCTGGCTGACAAACTATGGAACTGTCAGGTCATAAAACTGAATCTTTTGTTAGTGATTTGTAACGTTTTAGAAGGGACAGTTTTCCTGTCGAAAGCCAGATTCCATTTATCAGTCTCAAAGGCAGGGACAAACATCTTTGGATAGGCAATTCAGAAGACTTGTTTGACATGAACTTAGCAGAAATCAACAGAAATATAAGATATATTCATTCTTCTCACAAAGAGGTCAATCAGTGCAGCCTTCCAAATTGAATAACAGATCCCACACCTGAGCTAACTCGAAAAAACATTTCTGATAAAATCCATCCTGTTTGTGTGACTCAGTTCCTCAGTTCTAGTTGGAGGTTGAACAGATGCAGTTATTATGACTAAGACAATTTCAGAGTGACTCAGACAGATAGTACTGTTACAGTAGAGTTCACACTCTGTGACCTTTAAAGACTCACAGTGCAAGCTCTTCCTCAGTTTCATAAACTGCAGAAGTTGTGGTAGGGTACCTTGAAAAAAGATGTCCAGAGTGTACTTTTTGAGAGAGGTAGAAAGGATGGTGGTCAGGTTTAAATTTTCTCAGGGTTTCATTTTCTCATTTCAGTCCCTGGCCTACTTCTCCAATACACTGACCATCAATTCCTGCATTTCACAAATTTAAATCTTGTCAGGAGATTCCTCCCACTCTAGTTTCCATGTTGTTGTTTGTAGTCACGTAGTTTGACCTTGTTGCAGTCTGTCACAGTTTGTAGAATTTGTTTTTGCAAAAAACAAAGACTGAAAAAGGAGTATTTTTACCCCTATTTTTCCCTTCCTTCATCAGCCAGGACACTTTTTTTCCGATCAAAAAAAAAAGCCATATCTTCTGTGTCTGTAAGCATAAGCTCACAGACAGTTACGTTCATCACATGATGAACAGATGGTTCAACATGAGCATGACATGTGACCGAAGCTACAAAACCCAGAATATTCAGAAAAAATACAGGAAGTATACCCCATCAGCCTGACTTGAAGTCAGATGATGACATCTGAGTACGATATCAGAGACACAACAGAGGAAGACATCACCACATAATAAAATAAAGAATAGAAACACATTAGAATAACCAGTAATTGGTTCTTGTGTCTGTGTCAAAAAAGGGAAGTGCTGGTGACATTTGAGGAAGTGGAAATATTTAGTGTTTTCACTCACACAGATGCTGATATATTTTTTGATTTGAATATTTGTGATGAGAGGAGGCGGAGGGCTTCAGGACACTATTCACTAATGCCATTTTTAGTGTTGGCAGTTCCCATGACCTCATATTCAGAGTTTATTTTACTGACACTTACTGTTGCTTGGATACAAAAGTTGTACCACTGACCTTCCTCGTCTTCCTGTAGTAGTGACTGGTCTCTTTTTAAATACTCTGTATTAAGGCTGGGCGATAATGGCAAAAATCGAAATCATATTAAATTGAACCGTATACCTCAGTTACGGTTAATTCACAATTATCTCAACTTCTGAACCCTGTAATTTTGAAACAAGTTTCTGTTATGAGCTTGCACAGATGAGCAACTAAGGGTTTTTTATTGAAGCAATGGAGATGAAAATACATCCGTTAGAATGGAAATGTTTTGTGGAAGCTCTGATTATTTTTCATTTTAATTATCATACCCTACTCTGAATACTTCTTGAAACCTTGTAAAGACTTCATACGGAATCTCAAAAAAGTCTCACTTTTAGATATTTGCCTGTTCAAAATCCACAATTTAAAAATAGATTATCCGCCCCCAAATCAGTTATGTCTAAAAGCTTTTCCTCTGCATCCATCTTCACAGAAGCTTTTAATGCCATGTAGACTATGAGTTCTTTTGACTTTCGACACTTTGTCGGCTGGCAAAGTTTAGCATTGTAAAGCAACATCTGTCCGTTTTTCGTAAGGAAATGATTCTTTGGATTTATTTTATAGTAACGGTGGACACAGGAGCTGGACTGATAAACAGAAAAAAGGACATCAAAGGAGAAGACCAAACAGATAGTCTGCTCTCCTACTGGAAACTAAACTACAAACTAAATTTATAAAGTTTGATTATTGATATTTGACACATTTCAAACAATAGTGCCACGACACAAGAAATAAATACATTACCTGGTTGCTTTGCATCTCGCAAAAATTTGTCTTGAACAAAGAAAAGTAGTCTTAAAAAGAAGATCTGCTCTCCACTCATTTGCCCCCAAGACAAACGCAGTCAATTGCAACAGTGGGTGGTCGCACTCATGGAATACAAAGTCTTTTTTTCTAGAAAAGCACGATCACTGAAGATAGTCTCACTCACTCTCTGTGGTTCTACATCTTGAAGCTGAACCTCTGTTAAAGAAACACGGCTATTTTGTTTGTTTAGACTTTTGTTTTTATCAACAGAGCTGATAATTTTCTTAAATTTTACTCCTTCTTTAATTTGATTGGTCAGTGATGAAGTAGTGACTTGTAACAGAATGGTGGTATTCCAAACGATGAATATTATTTTTAACTAAGAGAGCGCTGTGTGCAACAATCAAAAACATCTGAATCTATAGCCCTGTTTTGACCAAGTGTTTAAGTTCAGCTTGTCTCGGCACAGCACGCATTTTACGGTGTTTCCACTGACTAATCCCGGAACAGATCCCCAAATAACCAAGACGAGCCGTTCCATGTTCTGGGACCCTTCCGTAGAGGTGCAAGACTGAACCCATCCAATCTCAGAAGGTGGAGCTACAACACTGCAGACCATTGATTGGTCAAAAGAATTCTCACTTACCGTGCGACAGCGGTTGCATTTCTCCTGGCGGCACACAGACTTCTCTGAAACAAAGCATGATTGCACTTTGAATCAAAGAGCCAAATGCCAATCACAAAGAGGACAAAATGCTGGATGTCTTTTATCGATGCTCTTTGTTTACTGTGTCGTGTTTCTCTTCTTCGTTGGATTTATTAGCTGGGTACACTGTGTCGCGCTGCTATGGCGTCATACTATTATGTTACTGATGCGGCTGTTGGCATACGGCTTGGAAACACAAACAGGACCAAGCTTTACCAAGCCAACCCATACCAAACCATACTGATCTAAACTGGACTGCTTGGTGGAAACGGGGCTTAAAAGCCAACCAATGTTGCCACTGCTAAAAGAAGCTGTTAGTGGACACAGGCCCTGATGCATCATTAAGTGGCAAGGTGCATCTGGTGGCTTGCAAAGCTTTTCCCCCCTCACAGAATACTTAACTCTATTTTCAGTCAACTACTTTATCTAACTAAGGAAGGTTAAAATTTGATGTAGGAAATTTCATCTAGGTGTATACCATAAGTTAACGTAAACATAAAAATACACTTACATAGAAGTCTGATGTATAAGCAAGTATGTCCAAGCTACTATAAAACAGCTGCATATTGTTGACTCTGCATATTTTTGTACTTCCTTTTCAACAGGAAGCCAGGGTGGCACCTGTGGCAGATTTTAATTGGTGTTACAGTATTTTAAAGCTCCAACTGCAAAAAAAGTACAGGGCAAAAACACATTACTGTTACTTATAAAATACACCAACGCCCCTCAAGTATATTTTCTCTTTCCCTCTGTTGAATTCAAGGAAATGGCAAATATAGCCAGCTATCAGAGCAACACATACTGTAAGTGGTAGAAAAAGGTGAGACATCTGTTTTACCACTCAGGAAACTGTAAGTGAGCATTTGCACTACTTTTACTTGCTTGAAAAATTCTCATGCAAATCACATCAGTGATCACAATAACCCAAACGAAGGCTCTCGTGACATATTTGCAACAGCACATGGCTGTATGAAGAGATGGTATGTAAATGTTTAATTGGAAGGATTGTGGTTTTTATCACTTCAGCTTCAGGTTGGAAGACTTTGGGCACAGTTAAAAAATGAAAGAGCAGTTATTGGAAAAATACCCAGAAGTGATGACTTTCATATAACAAAAGAAACAGGAGGGGGTTTGCTTTATTCTGGTTATTCAGTGTAATGGTAAAAAAAAAAACATTAAATGAAGTGAGAACTATCACCAGAATGTGAAGTAGCTGGATGCTAATAGGGCAACAAGGAATTAAATGAAGAAATGTTTTAGCATACATCATTACCTTATTGAATTCTTAATGCTAATGTCCCCTGAATTAACACCACAAGAGCCTTATCCTGTTTTCTTGAACTGCTGCCTGTTCCCCAGATCCATAAGTGTTTGTTTGGTTTTTTAATGTTGCTTAATGATTTTTTTTTTCTCCAGACTCCAGCTGCAGGCAAATAGTTTTTCTTTTTACTTGTAAATAAAGACAAGAGATCCTAATTGTTCCAGGGTCTGAATCAGGGAGGGCCAAGAGAAATAACAGGGCAGAGAAACTATCCACAAAGAACTACAAAAAAATGAAAGGAACAAAGACTCAAGTGTTTCAGAGACTGTGTGAGGGAGTCGGCGGCCTGGTGATGTCATGCTTTACTAAGTCCTGATAAGAGGCCCGCATGTCCACAGGTGGAGTGGACAAAGATCAAGTGAGGTTTAAGTGAACACCTCATACAAAAGGAATGTTTGAAACTTCACATAAATCTAAGTTAAACCTATTTAAAGAGCTTTTGTTCAGCCATAAATTAGAGTAAGGAATGTTAAACAGTAACCTGTGAATTTCACTCAGCTTCAGGGTACTTTTGTGAAATCAAAAAACTAATTTTTTTCAATAAATTTGATGAGTTCTTGCTTCCCTTGGGAAAGCTGTTGTGCTATCCATGTTTTTGTGAAGTCAGTGTGGTGTGGACTTTTTCTTGTGGTACTCATGTTCTCCTGAGAGTAATAACTAAGGCGATCCCTTCACTTTTATTAAATCAAAAACAAATTTGGGCTGTTGCTTCAATTAATGATCATGTGACTGAAAAAATAATGAAACATCCAGTGGCTCGTCTTTTAAGTTAAAGCTCTGGTGAAGAACTTTTGATGTCAATTTTGTTGCCCCCTTGTGGATTAAGAAGTGATTTTAATGGCAGATCTCATTCTGGTTTTTGTAACGGTCTTGTGTATAATCATTTTAATGACACGGTAATATTCAGTTATCTTCCTGATGGTACCATGTAGCAGCATCACGATCAATTTAAGCCTGTTTCATAACCAGTAAACTACTCTGTGTGGGAGCTTTAAAGTGCATTTAAAAGATATTAGCATGCTAATACAGGAAAATTTGGCTTTACTCTGTCCTCAGGCAAATCACATTTGTTTTACTTAATCAGATCTCAAACAGAAACAGCAGTTTAGCTCTGTGGTTAAAGTGCATGTCCCATCAAAGCTTTAGTTCTCCTCCAATACAGTAGCTGTTTTAATCCCTTCCTCTGCTCTCCACTCCAAAATTTCTTTGGTATGTTGTCTGATATCCTCCGCCAAGGCAGACCTCCGCCAAGCATATTGTAATTGTGATGAAACACTAGTCCTACTTTAATGTTATACTCCCTTTCAGCAGACTGTCTGCTACAATTTGGTGTTAGTTGCAGGTTTGTACGATAATTTGTTGCCTGACTGTTGAAAATTATGATGGCCCAGTACATATTTCATATTCCAGATCTTGGTATTATTGGATTATAGCCAGGATCCTGATCGTACTTTTACATCTGTCAGGGATGATGGTGACCTTGTCTTGTATTGTTTTGCAAAGCAATCCGACCATTTATTGTGCAGTTACATAGACATATGGTAAAAATGGCCCTATCTCACAATGATAAAGGATCCTTTCAAAAAGTCCTGGATCCAGACGGTGATCTGGATCACCTCCAAAATGTAATCACTTCTTTCTTGTCCCATTTTGAACATTTTCTGAAAATTTCATGAAGATCCATTTGTAACTCTTTGAGTTATGTTGTTCACAGACAAACAGACAGCCCTCCCAAAAATATAACCTCCTTGGTGGAGGTGATAAACTTCTACATATTCACAATAGTATAACTTATAAGAGCAAGTCAAACACTGATTTTTTACATTTACAAGTGAGTCATGACAGGGAAACTGACAAACATTATCTTTTGTGCACTTACCATTAGATTATCAAGAGAGAGGACAATGGATACTGATAAATTGTGAGAGAAATTTACCATTCTTCCAAGGTAAAACAACATATTTGATTTTGATCTCCTACTGTTTCACAAACGTTAGCATTCAGACACTTTCTAGCTAATACTATGTGACTGATTAGAGAGATATGGTCACAGAGATATGAACCTGGAGTTGTTGGAGTTGAGTTAAGGAGGGTGATGCCTAAATCAGAACAAGCTCAATATTCCTGGGCTATAAGCATCATTATTATGTCGAATAACTGTTTCAGCTCCATTTCACTTGAAGAAGCAGACAGGAATCAATCCAGACTGTTTGGAGTTCATTTACAGTATGTCTGTGGTTGGTTTTTCGACAGTATGACTGTCATTGCTCCAAACCTGCGGCTTCCTGTTTTGCACCTGCTCGCAATAACTCATTAGCATGTTGAGTAATGTCTGTTATTGGAGTAATAGCCTCCGCTAAAGTAAGAGAAAACCAGTTTCGTGCAACACTCCTAAGGTTTTTCAGGTATCTGTGGAATGTGTGTGTGGTGTGTGCTACTTCTCCATTCTATAAATGACTAAAGATTAGGGTGTCATCAGGCTGTGTGATGTGAAAGTGACGTCTGGTTTGGAAACCGGATTCAACACACACTGGCAGACTCTCGTTGTCTGTCCTTTGGAGGGAGTTGGCACCACCCTGTGGTCAGCTAGAAGCTCGCAAGCCAAGTAAAAGTCAGCAGATAGATGCAAAGGTTTTCAAATAATAAAATCTTTGTTCCTCTTTCATTCCAAAAAACAAAACAAAAACAAATGAAGTCATACATCTTTATAAATAATACATAAAACAGAAAAATAGGGGCATAAAATGCTATATGAGAGCATGTCTGCAGATAGGTTTATCTGAAATCAATGACATAAGAACATTCATTTGAATATCCAAGCAAGTAAAGACCTAGATTTTTACATCTTAGTGTCCATGTTGGCCTCAAAGATTATTTAAAAGCTCCACACCTTGAAAATCAGAAATCACAGAATTTCTGTGATTTTGAGTTTAATATCCAGGACCACATATTGGAACTAAATGACATTCAGCTTGTTTTCAAATACCAGTCCATCTCCAAGTTATTCTTCCCTGTATGAGCACACATCCTGTTGACCTGCAGTGTTATTGAAGCTGATAAGCTCCCCAGAAAGTCATCTCTGTCAGGAAATCATCTGAGATATCAACGCTGACGCTGTCTCCCTCTCTGAGCCGGACGATCTTTGCCACCCACACGGAGCAGTCTGTCAAGCGTGGGAATGTCCCCTCAACGAGTTTCTTCACACTGGTCCCGGATGAGGGATTTTTTTTCAGAATCACGGATTTGGTCTGGTTTTTCCTGGAGAGTCTGCTGAAGGTGACCTGGGCGTAGAGGAAGTAGAGGCCGGGTTGTGTGAGGTGGATGGAGTTGTCATGCAGGTCGAGGGAACAGGACTCACTTCTGTGTTCAGCCTCCCATGGGGCACTGCTCGAAGCTGCGGGGAATTTGAAAACCACTCTTATAGTCGCTCGGCTTCAGAACAGTATTTTCATCCTAGCTATGAAACTTTTGACTCATAAAACCTCTTTAGATCAAATTCTAAAATCCCCAGACTCCCTTTCAAACATTCTCTTAATTTTTGATCTCAAGTCGAACAAAGACATCAGTTAAATAAAGTTGATCTTACAATTAACGGCTAATTTCCTTCCATTTGGCAGACAAAGCCTGCCCTGCCAAATGTATGATGTCTAAGCCGTGGGCTGTAATTACAGCTCTCGTCGATGCAGCCCACATTACAGCTCTGCTCAGGTTTGTTGAGGTTTTAGGAGCCCACTTCACAGAGGAAAGAGGCAGTGTGGTGGGAGGAACACAATGCCTGAGGCTGGAAACATGACAAAGCTTTACTGTGGGACTCTCACATCAGTTTCTACTGACTGTGTGAGCAGGCAGATAAACTGTGTCAACACAGTGTACGATAGCTGCGAGGTCAACTTAAGACTTGAACACAGATAACTGAACCATGACTCTACTGGTTATTATTAACTGTTTCATACTTATTTCTAGATAAACACTGAAAAGGAATACCTAATCTTGTCCAAGGCTGTTATAAACTCAACATAAGTCAACAACATGGCGCCGGATGACGCATTAGGAATATATGTCAAGTCAAGTGACAAACAACTACATGGTATTATCCTTGCTGGCACCAAATTAAGGGGCTGGTTAAAGAGATTATCAATATTTACATGATGGTAGGTCAGCTATATCTTGTGTCCAAGCTGTAGTGCAGCCACCTGTCACTAGCTGGGGCTATAGCTTGAGTTATTGACTACTGTCATAACACTTTATTGCATTGCTCATCAGAATCAGAATCAGAATACTTTATTGATACCAGATAGGAAATTTCATTTCAGTTAAATAGGGATGGGAATCGAAAATCAATTCCTGTTGAGAATGGATAAGAAATGGTTCAATCCAGCGATATCATAAGCCTTTGCACTTAACGATTCCCTTATCAATTCTTTACACTATGCAGAGCTGCAGGACCTTACGTCCACTAGTCTGCCGCGGCTATCTTAGCTTAGCAGATGATAATACTTTACCAATAAAACTCTGATTCAGGATTTTGTACATTACTGTACATTACTGTACAATGTACATTACTCTCTCACAGGAGATTCCTATTCAGTACAGTCAACATGTTTGACTCCAATTTACAAAATGGCACTAGCTTGATGCTAGCATATATGGAAAACTGCTCTGATATGCTAGCAGTTAGCATACATCGGTATAACTTCGGCTTCAGAATAGAATTACAACTTTCAGCACAGACATATCAGTTACTCTTTGTAAGAAATACTAAAAAACCCAAATGTCAAAGTACTCACAGGAAAAAAAAAGAAAAGTTAGGTGCAGGCTCATGGCTAGCTTCATAACTATGGCAAGGTTCCAAACAACTTAAAATAATGCTTTAACCACTTTGAGATACTAGATGGCCCGCTTCAGTCAATAATATATTACAAAACACTACATTGACATCACATGACAAACTATTTTTACTTATTTCGGTACATTTACGTCCAGAGCCATCTAGATCTAGTGACCAATTACATATTTATTCACTTATAAACTCAATTTACTGTTGTTGACCTAGAAAACCTGTAAAGCTACTTTTTTACAGAGGGGGGGAATTGATGAGGGAATTGATAAAGAATTGGATCGATAAGCAGAATTGATACGAGCATTGGTATCGATAAAATCTAATCAATACCCATCCCTACAGTTACATCCCTCCTAAGACGTATAAGAAAACAGACAGTGATGTGGGAAAACAGGAATGGGATAAACCTAGGAGCTGCTAGCTTGCCCAGCGTCCCTTTTGTAATAGATATGAAATAAAACACTGGGAGAAGAGAGGGGGAAAAAAAGGACAATTCCCCAACAGGTGGCATAGTTTGAGATTAAGAAAAAACACCTCAGCAAAAAAACACATGATAACAATAAACAAAAACTCAAGAACTTGCAAATGCTTGATGCTCCTTTGCTTGATAAAGGTCTGTGACTGAAACATTGCAATACATTTTTTCTCTCTGGAAGTTGGCCAGTGTGTGGGATTTATTGTTTTCTTCCAATTTTTGATCTCGAAAATTGAAGTAGAACTGTCTTTAATCAGTGTCTAATGGTTTTTAACTACTCGACCAAAGCAATGCATAACTAGCACAGATGTGTGCACCAACCTGCGAGGAGGACTGAAGGCTGGTGGGGCTAAATTCTGCAAACCAACCCCTTGTGTCTTAGTTTTAGCCTTTGCATTTAAATTTCCATTTCTTAGAAACAGAAATTAGTTGCATAAAACATTGCTCATTTCCCAGAAGCCACTCTGTTTTCAGTTTCAAGGAGCTTTATTTATTTATTTACTATTGATTTATTGGAAGCTAGAGCTGTTAAGCTTGTAGTTGTGTCCTAATTGTATAACAAAGTGTTAATTTAAATGCAATACAGAAATGTTTTCAGACAGGCTTGGATTATACACTCCCCATATGATTAAAAGGTAAACATTTAGTTGCTTTGTCAATGCAAATTTGTTTTCATGATGTTTAACTTCTGCAGTAGCCATCTTGTAAACAAAAATGTTTTTTATCCTCCTACACACCCACTTCTCCTCACATTGCCCTGTGTCCCTATGCTTTACTTTGAGACTTCCCACGTGTCTCAGAATGACTTGTCTCCATTTACATAAAGAGCATCTGTAGGTGTCAAACGCAGCAGCGTTTTCTGTCCATTAGCAGTATAATTACAGAAAGTGACATCAGTACAAAGCAGAGTCAGGTCCTGTGCTGAAATCACATTTCACACTTTGGTCAGTTGAGACTTCTCTGTCTCTTTTATGGCGTCTCTGTCTGTGTGATTGAAGGTAAATTGACAGCTCTAGAAAGACATCCTTTGAAGTGCCAGGCGCTGGCAGCTGAACCTGACGCTGACTGTTGATGTCTAAGAAAGATAAAAATGTGTCTGCTGTCGCTGGAAATGTCTCTTGACTTGACATGTTATCATTTATGCTTGAGAAGTTTTTCTATGAAGTATCAGCAAAAATCAAGACATGCAAACTGGAGGACTGAGGATCTAAAAGCCCAATTTACATCACCAAAGCTCCCATCAAATGACATTTTAGATATTCCCTCCAGCTCACACAAAGCCTACAGAAAACACAAGCAGAAAAATGGTAGCATGAGCATCATTTTACCACAGTTTTTCATCTAGACTGCAGCTTTTATCTGAGGTCAGATCCTGTTTTTTCTTTTCAGGAAGTTTAAAAGGTTAAACATGCTTCTATCACCACATGTCTGTGTTTATCTGATGCACTTTACGTTGGTGTTAACCAAACCTCTCTTTCTCACCAGCAGCTTTTTCAGACCGCTGCCTCTTGATTTTTAATCAATAAACACAAAGTTAACACATATCACATTTCTGGCTTCCTTCACCGACCACCAGCTTGATCTTGAGATTTTATTGTTGACATTTAAAAAACTTGATTCACTTGTGTCTTTAAATCTCTCAGACCTTTTAAAACGCCATTGTCTTCTTCTGATAAGCTGCTTCTGGCAGCCTGTCCCTCACTGCTTGCTTTCAAATCAAACTTTTATCACTTAGCTTCTGGCTCAGCATGAGAGTATCCTTTAATCCTTTTTTCCTTTCCAGTTGGCCTTTACACTTTTTTTTTTTTGTTGCTATTTTATCATTAAATAGGGTTTTTTTTGTCTGAAAGTGTTGCTTTGTGCTTATTCTGATGTACAAAATCTTTGTCAGATTTGTCAGATGGATTGGATTGGACTTTTTTTGGATTGAATTCATTCAGATAAGATTGGATTTGATTTAGGGCTGGGACCAAATGCTGTTCTTGCAATTCCAATACAATTTTTGGGGTGGTGATTCAATTTAAATTGCGATTCTTCAATGTTAATGATTTTGAGTTTGCTGTTTGAACACCAGATCATGTGAAAAAGTTTAATGATGATGATGTCTAAAGACCATATCAGGAGCCACATTTAAATGCACATCATGTAAGTCAGAGTCAAACATTTCCCCCTCTGCTGGAGAAAAGTGGTAACTTATTTCCAATCCAGTTTATAAACAAAGACTAAAATGAAGAAATTGAAATTAAAAAAAAATATTTTTTGACAAAGATTCCCGATATATTGATTTTTTTTCTCCCACCCCTTGAGTGACTGGGTTGGACTGGGTTGCCCTGATTGACTTGGCTTGAATAGGGATTGAATGGGTTTGACTGGATTGAATTTGATTGGATTGGACTGGTGTAAATTGAGTTGGACTGGATAGAATTAGACAGGGTTTGAATGGATTAATTGTTCTAATTCAGGGGTTACCAACGCTGTGCCCGTGGGCACCTAGGCGCTCACAAGAACTACATAGCCTCCTGACTACCAGTAGTTCAAATTTCTCTGTGGAGGACATTTGTAAACCTAAATATCTTCCACTTACTTCACACTACTGAATAAACTCCTCATGCCATCTAGAGAGGACATTTAGGGCTTTTCAATGATACCAAATGTGAAGGGGTGGGGCTTTGGTACCTTTCTCTTTTTCATTAAGGAAAATGGCATCCATCAGTGGAAGTGCAATTTATGGGAAGAGGAAAAGTAAGTGTATAAAACTTTTTAATAAGCAAATTTTCGCTTGAAATTTTGGTGGCATATTTTATATGAGACTCTTAACAACACATTTGAACATTGTCTGAATAATTCTTACTGTATTTTAGCATTCTATTATACTAGTTATATACATAATATCTGAAATATAAAAAACTTTTTTTTTCCAAAAAAAAAAAAATGTGTTCAGTATTCTAATAACCTCACAAAGATTGGGGAATCTTGAAACCTTTGTGATTGGACAATATTTTTTTTTCCTGGTAGTCAGGAGGATATGATGCCCGCGAGACACGTTCCAAATAATAGCACTGGTCAAGATGGAGCTATATCCTACCATTGTTGTTGTGTAATTCATTAATGATAATTGTGAAATAATTAACATCGACCTGTGAGTAGTCTCTTCACATAGTATTACCACTTCTACTATGATTAGTGTTATTTAAAAGTGATCTGTGTAAGATTGTTCAGGACGTCTGTTTCAGACAAGTAGCCCTTCGCGCCACCCATTCAGCCCTCGGTCTCAGAAAGACTGGTGACCCCTGTTCTAGTTTTACTGGATCTAGTTGGATTTGATTGGACTTGGTTGGGTTCAGTTGGGCTGGACTAGCTTTTGTTGGATTAGATTAGACTGGACAGGGTTGGGTTTGGTTGGATTGAATTGGACTGGATTGGATTTGATTATATGGATTCCTTTCCTTTTCCAGCACGTTCTTGTTCCACTCCTCACTCCTCACTCCTGCTGTGAAAATGTCACTTCACATGCCCGACTGATGTAAAGGCAACATATTGTGACTTTCTGGCAGCGTTTCATCTCGTCTGACCTGCTGACACCGTCCTGAATTGCTCTTGAAAATTTCATGGTGGCATATGTGTAAAGGGCTTCAGACAGATGCTTTCTACTTTTCCATTTGTGTCGGAATATCACTTCTTATAAATGCACCGTGATTCAAACACACACATTAGTCACAGACATAGGAGGAAAAGAAACTGAGTTACGGCATTTACCACAAGAGGAAGTGTACTCACACTTGATTAGCTGGATGAATGAGGCAGAGGATCCTGAAAAGACACGATTTCTCACATGAGGAGCTTTTATTTTGTTATAATGCCTTAGAGAGGTTTGAGATACTGCCTCCAATAGCAAATAAGATATCTTATTTACCTGATACATTTGTAGGAGTCACGGATGTTTCCACTGAAAAACAAAAAAATCAAGTTTAATCAAACTACATTCATAGAAATGTTCCAGGCTATTTTTTTTTAACACTTCAGAAAGATACAGCTTTGACATTCAATCTGTGTACCTGCTGGAATGACATAATCTGACCCCTGTGAAGCCACTACCCCCTGAAACAGAGAGTAAACAAACCATCGTCATCGCCACAACAGTTATTGTCATTATTCATTTTTTATTTCATTGAAATTATTCATGTGATGTGGAATTTACAGTCTTTAGATGGTGATTTTCTCTTAAAGAAAGGTTAACATCAGTGGGTTCTTCTAAGCAAATATAAAAACATGTTATATGATCATTTAACTAGGAAATCCCCAAATCACAAGTGAAATGGATGGAAGTGTCCTGGGTCAGACTTTAACAAAAGGACTGCTTGTTTCACACAATACAGCCAATGGAGCACCTGTGTTAAGAAAATGTACAGGATATTCCAGTTCAGTGAGGCTGTAATTATGATGTGCGCCCTTCATAGTCACAATAATCCCCATAAAAGGTCAAAATCTTCATTCAAATCTGACTTTTAAGATTTTTGCTTCTCACACATGAAAAGAAAAGAGATCAGAGTCATGTATCAGCTACAAAAAAGAAAGCCTAAATCAGGCCACTTGTGTATGAACAGCACATTTAAAGTGTCAATGTTCCCTTCCAGCTGTTGGATCAGTCAGCCAGGATGCTGCTGCCATCTAGAGGCACAAAGTGAGGGTGTGTGTTTGTGTTTGTGTGTCACATGCACTGACCTCAGCTGATTTTGGTTTCATCGAAGAGAGAAAAGCAGCCATGACCACTAATGCAACAGTGAGGAGACCACACCACACCTGCAGCAGCACGTACTTCTGAGAGGGCCTGGACGGAGGCTCCATTCTGTGAAACACACACACACACACACACACACACACACACACACACACACACACACACACACACACACACACACACACACACACACACACACACACACACACACACACACATGCTGTGAAATGGTCAGGGGGAATAATCTGACTATGGAAAAGTCAGTTTACTAAATGTAGCAAAGGTGTGCTTGTGATATTATCAGGTTCAGATTTTACAATAGAACAATGACTTTTTATAAAAATTTAAGGTTTAATTAACTGATAAAAAATCATTCTCAGAGGACTCCCTTCACACATTGTCCAATATTTGAGGAGTTATTTATACAACTGACCAGACTTTTGCACCCAAGAGTTTCTCCAGGTTGCCTTTAAATAACACTTAGAGCCTCTGGGACTTTACATGTTCTCACCTTTTGTTATAAAGCTGTGGCTACCACAAAAACAAACAAACAAAAAAGATTTGATGTAAAGTGTGCTAGACTGACGTTTTTATTCCGAGTAGCAATCGAAATGGTGCAAGGTTTTATTTACAGTCTGTGAGTTAACAATCGGGACATTGTCTGATGAGTGGGGCTTACTGTAATAGCCACAACAACTTCATCTTCTGGATCAAGATACTGACAAAGCCCCATAACAATAAAAATGTTGATCATTAATTTAACCAACTAGTCATTCGGGTGCCAACTAGTGAGGGCAACAACACTCAGTGTTGACTGAACACATGCATCACTGGAGTTCCTGTTGAATTCCTGTTCTATTCCACATGTCAATAAAACAGGATACGTGTGTATAATTTTTATATATATATATATATATATATATATATATATATATATATATATATATATATATATATATATACCACATTGCATCTGATTCTACCTGCATGTGACCACCTGAAGCCTTTGCTTTATGTACACCAGCTGCCAAGACTCCCTCTGGTGTTCAGTGTCAGAATTACACACCGAATAATTACCCAGTGGTTACCATCCTGCTTAAGACCTAAAGAGTCAGAAGGATTTTAAGGCCCTGGTTTTATACTGAAAACCAAGATCAAGTGAGCTTTTGCTCTTCTGTGCCTCACACAGTTTTAAAAACACCGATTAAACCCACATTTTGCCTCTGATTGAATCTATGCAGATCTTTTTTTATAAAACAAAAGCACAGGAGAGGAATCAAATGCTGCAAGTTCAACTTATTGACATATCATATGAGTTTTTGAAGGAAATGTGGTTAGTGGAGACAAAAGGGAGAAAAATCTTCCCCACTGTGAATCATTGCATTTAATGCCACCCCTGCCCTGGATCAGCACCCACTGCTCTGAATTGTCTAACCTCATATTAAATAGAAACAATAGCTGCACCTCATCAGTGGTATGTGCTGTATAATAATGTCTTCATTGCTGTGGCTGTGAATATCTCTCATGTTCATGATTAAATACTCAGCCTATTTGGTGTATTGAATAACTGAACTGAGTAATGACTCATTTTTCTCACATGGAGGATTATAATGTGTAGGTTTATGGAAACTATTGAGAGTTTTTGATATTGATATATGGTTTAGTCAACTCTCAAACAGTTGGTCACTACTGAGAGCCACCTCTGTAGATCCATCACTGATAATATGACTGTGAGAAAGCCCTTGTTCCCTAATCTTGGTTTGTCTTGAAATATTTCATTGACTCTTTTTACTTTAACTTCTAATGAAAGAATTCAGCGCTTCACATCGTATTTGACACACAAACCAAACTAGTTAGAACAAGTTTGAGATGACAGGATCAAGCATTTATTTAGTGCATACTTGAAAAATAAGATAGAGGATGAAATCCGGGAAACTGAGAGAAACCTGTCTGACTGCTGGCAGTGCACTTTCTTATGTAACCCAGATTGAGTCTTTTGCCTGCATTGCATTGTGGGTATTTCGCTGCATCACCATGCTGCTGCCTTCCTGGGGTTTTACCTGAACAGGAGGGTGCTTTTTTTTTTTTTTTGCTGGGGGTCTTGTAGATGAGAGCGGCCTGTCAGTGTACAGTCCTGTTTGTTTACTTGTGAGGAAAAGGTGAAACCTATCAGTGTTTTCTAACGTACCACGCACATTGAAGAGTCTTTCAAGTGGTTCCTCAATCAAATGCCAGACCTTTAAAATCAGATATTCACTATGGTCTGCAGGTGATTTCCAGTGACATACTTTACATTCTGGTCTGAGCACACTGCTCTGCTTTACATTCCAGTGCTTTGAAGTAACCAGATGAGTTACAAGCTTTTCACTCAGTGTACCATGTGGTTATATATATTCTGACATTAAGGATAAAAATGACTGTTAGTAATATGATATATGTTCTAAAACAATACATTTTTTGGTTAATGCTGCACCTTTTGAGATATTTGAATAATTCTGACATTAAAGTATAAAGGGTTTTAAATCACAGAGAACTGTAGCATCTTTCACGTGTTTTCTTTTTCTTAATTATCTGTGCTTACATCAAAATGCAAAACTATTACCAGTAAGTAAATTACCCAGATGATATGCAAACAGCTTATATGTAAAATATCTGACTTAATTTAGTGTTATCTTGTTTTTAATTTGGCAAATTATGCAACTATTACCCATAAACCCAGTTAAAGTGCAAAAATGATTGCCTAATTGAGAAACACACCTCACCCTTATAGACATCTCCCCTATCTTAACATATTTCAGCATCTACAAACTTTTATCACAGAACACTGGTTAAATTATCTGAAAGCCTGGCTGATCTCAGAGATTTTTCAGGAATGCAAATCAATATTTTCACACAACCCCAAAGAGAGGAACTGAACTCACTCACCAAATCTTGACTCACCTGGCGTGTGTTGCACCCTCTGTGTCCAAATTCATCTGCTGCTTCTCTGAGAGAGGCATGTCATGCTCACAGGGCTTTCCCTTTGACATGGGCTTGTAGTTGAGATGAGATGAGATGGAGTTTTTTTTTTCCTCTGCAGAGGGAAAGCTGTGGTGAGACAGAGAAGAGGAAGGAGGCGCTTGTGGTGTAGGTGGCTCTATGCACTGATGGTGAAGTGTGTTGCCTGTGCGGCGAAACTGAGAAGCGGTCTGAAACCTGAATTAGATGAATGAAACCAAAATTTTTAGATCTATGGTGTGAACAAATTGTTTTTTTACTGCTAGAGACACAGAGAGTGTAAAATTCCTATAACACACTCTTATATTCTTATAATCTGTTTAATGTCATGTGAATAAGGTCCACGTTTAAAGCCAGTGTGTTGGTGCTGCCCCTCACTGACAAACAAGTGTTTGTGGTGTGTGGGTTGTGATTTCCCATGTATAGGTCGATGAGTTTAACACCCAACAAGCATGACAGGGACTTTCTCTTATCATGTGTTCAATCTGGATAAAGATAAAGATAAAGATATCAAGGTATCTGTTATTTAGCTTCATGTCAATGCCCACTCATCTGTTTCCCTTCAGCCTGTATCTGATTGAAAGACCAACAAAACGGTAATGTCCCACACTTTCATGAAGTGCTTTCAAGTTTTAATGTTAAAATACATTTAAAGAATCACAATTAAGTTAAAAGCACTAATTGGATTACTCTGATTATCAGATCTAGGCCTCACTGAGGGGCTGTCCTCTGAACAAGCTGAAACTTTAACACAACTTTCCCTTTTCTTTTCCTCTTAGTTTTCTATTTGTTTGTCTCTCTCTCTCTGTTTGTGTGTGTGTGTGTGTGTGTGTGTGTGTCTGTGTGTGTGTGTGTGTGTGTGTGTGTGTTTGTGTGTGTTTGTGTGTGTTTGTGTGTGTGTTGATTCATTTATTTGTTTTATTACAGCTAACATGCATGGTGAATTTTGTGTTTGTTAAAGATACAAAGAGTGATTTTTATTTGCAGCTGGAACTTTCACATCAAGCTGTTTTCACAATCATTATTTATAAGTCACTCAGCTGTGGTAGATACTCGATCCTGATTGGTCAAAACCCCTTAACAATGGTTGCTTGATTTTAAATCATAAAGGCAGCACTCGAGACAACCTGATCACAGGTTGACCACAGTGATGCATCTGTAAATTGAAACGTTGAACAAACATCTCATCTCCGCACGCTCATGTTGACACACTCAGAGTTCAGGGTTATGATCGGGGAAAGTTCATTGTGGTCCAGCCCTCTGCAGGTTTGTTAACATTTCTCTGAGACCATGACCTTTTCCCACAACCTAACAGATCATATTCATCAGTACAACAGATTTGTAAAAGTCATCTGGTATTCATCAAAGTCCAAGGTTATTTAAAGGTGCAGTGTGTATAAAATTAGAAGTTTACTGACATGGAGTGTTCAGACTTTAGAATGAGCCTATCTGTTTCTAAAACATCACGTAGCAAAGGAAGACTTTGCGGCTCAAACACAATCCTAAAGATGGCATCATTTGTTTTTATAATTTTTATGTGATGGTGCAGCTCATAGCTGAAGAAATAACAGCAAGAAAGCTACATGTTATGTTTGTAAGACTATGAGATACACAACAAACAATGCAGTTTAGCGCAAACAAGCATTGCTATGGAAATGTCATGCAACGGTGCATGCACCCTCACCTGTGGAGCAGAAAACAGCCAACTTCAGCGTCATCCTTGAGACCTAACTTTTTCATTGATGACTCCCAGCTTGAAAACTCTACACTAATGTTTACTCTCCTTTGGATTGTTGTCTGTAGGAATGGGTACTTTTCATATTTGAAAAGGTACGATACTGATGCCCGGTACCTGGCATTTGGTACCTATCTGTACTCGACAGTACTAATTTTCGGTACTTTGGTGTATGTTTATGTGGTAGTAAATGCAAAATAGTGTAATTATAAAATCCTAAAATTTTTCAATTGAATAATAATAATAATAATAATAATAACAATAATAATAATAATAATACATTTTATTTATAGAGTGCTTTTCAAGATACTCAAAGAAGCTTTACACAGGTTAATAATAAAAAGCATGTAAAATAACAGAAAATAAAATGGGAAGAAGCAAGACAAAAACAACCAAGTAAATTCAGAGGCAGTCAAACATTGAAAGCATTTTTAAAAATGTGGGTTTTGTTGAGTTTTTTGAAAGTGGAGTGGTTGGGACAGGTACTGATGTTTAATGGTAGAGCATATCCAGAGGGTGGGGGCGGCAACAGAGAAAGCTCTGTCCTCCCTGGTTCGGTGCTTGGTGTCAGGTGGAAGGGCGAGGTGGTGGGCTTCAGATGACTCAAGGCTACGAGAGGTGGTGTAGTGGTGGAGCAGGTAGGAAGGGGCCTGGTTATGGATGGCTTTGTGTGTGAGGAGGAAGATTTTAAAGTGTATTCGCTGTTTGACGGGGAGCCAGTGAAGGTTCTGGAGGACAGGAGTGATGTGATCTCGGGAGCAGGTGCGAGTGAGCAGGCGGGCGGCGGAGTTTTGGATGTTTTGCAGTTTATTGAGTTGTTTCAAGGGGACCAAGGGGAGGCCATAGAAAACGCTTTTGCAGTAGTCGAGTCTGGAGGTGATAAAAGCGTTGATGAGGGTGTTGGCGGTGGAAAAGTAGAGAGACGGGCGAAGACGGGCAATGTTTTTTAAGTGGAAGAAAGCAGTTCTGGTAAGTTGATTGATGTCGTGATCCAGAGTGAGATGAGAGTCAAAGAAGATACCAAGGTTGAGGGCATGTAAGGATGGAGCGAGGGAAACATTGTCAAATGTGAGTTTTAAGTGTTTTGTGGTAGTGGTGAGGGATTTTGGGTCAATGATCAAGAGGTTAGATTTATCGCAGTTGAGTTGGAAGTAGTTCGCTTGCATCCAGGATTTCATGTCTGAGAGGCAGCTGGAGTTGGTGGAGAAGTAAAGTTGGATGTCGTCAGCATAGCAGTGATACCGAAGACCATGACGACGGGTTAAATTAACATATTTATTCTTCAATATACAAACTTGCAATGCTGTGTTCACGTCCAGCATGGAAAATCGCCTACTCTTTCACTCCCTCACAGTCACAAGGATGTGTTTAGGTAACTAAACATGGTGCCTTTTGAGTTTACATGAATCAGAGCTTGGTACTACAGATGGGATTTGGTTGTTATCTATAAAAGTACCTAATTTGGTACCCATCCCTAGTTTTCTGTCCGGATTTCGCTTAATTTCTCTGGATTTACACTCATGTGATGCATGTTTGTGATTCTTCATCATGAAATACTCTTTTGCTCAAAACAACAAAAAACACTTTGTTATTCTTCCTCAACAACAATCGCTGTGTTCTTCCTCTACTGTAAAAGCAACAACCGCTCCCTCTTGTCTTCTCCGCGTGCTTTCCAGGTAGATTTCAGGACCGGCAGCCAGGCATCACTCTTTCTGTCCTCCAAAATCTTTTGTAGACAAACATCGCTGTTTGTTAAGTCTGCCTCCATGAACAGGGCCCGCAATACTGTGAATATAAAAAGCTTTTTCTAACTTAATAAATAAAGGTTTTATGGGGATTATTGTACACTTATTTTAAGATAATTCAGAATCCTATGTAAACATTATATCACATTTTAGCCGATTCTGTTTTGCTAAATGCTGCCAGCTTCTACACACTGCGCTTTTGATGATCAAGATAATCTTTGATGTAAATCTGATGTTAGTGCAGAAAATGAAAGAAGATTTTTATTTTCGTCTTTTACTTTTCTTTTGGTCAAACTATCCCTCAAATATGGTTCTAACCTCAGTGAATGATGCATTGAGTGTAAGCTGAACAGTTACAGTATTTCATGTGAGAAAAGAGGATTCTTTGCGTGAAAGCAGTAGTGAAAGCTGAAGTTATAATGGATGCCGAGAGTGAGACAGAGAGGGAGAGAAGTCCTTTCTATTTCTCACTTTTTTTGTTTCATGCTCCATGGGACATCCCCAACCAGCAGTCTTGTGTTCTCCTGGATTTTCAAATGTCATTAACTTTCTCTGGCTTCATGTCTGCCAAACACACTAACACACACCTACACATGCAACATGAAAGCCAGGTAGGCTGGATGTGGGTTTTCAGGTGCTGTCCCCACTCAAAGCGACAAAGAGGACAAACTCTGTGCACATCTTCCCTGTGTAAATTACCCAACATCAACGCAGGGTCAACTACATTCTTTTATCTTAACTCGCCACATGAATTCCCAGCTAATTAACAAGGTCAAACTATGCTAGCATATGAAGGTATGACACAGCATGTATCCTTAAGGTCAATGAGTTCTGAAATGAAACCTGAAGTAAAAGTAAAACAAAGGACTACTCCTTTTTATGTCACATTTTTGGCCAAACTGGTTCGATTTCAGTGTTGTTTTTACTCTTTCTTTTTTTGCTCCTATGTGTGTCTGGAGATCCTACTAGTAACCATGGTTGCATTGTTTACACAAAAGAGTTCACCTGTTAGCAGCCTGTAGCATGTCGATGCTAACTGGTGCTGGGACGGGTGTTCTCTGTGAGCTGGAGACGAGGACAATGTGCTGGTGCTGCGCTCGACATTGACCTGTCCTTCTGTCCATCGTTATGGGGGAATTTACCATTTATCTCCAGTCATACTAACCTGTCACCAGAGGGAATATTAGAGAGCCGAGTAGCATCATGCTATTCCCAGACATGGCTTACAGGGCTGACACCGGACACTGGACTTGAAAGGCGTTGCCTGCTATGAGCAGACAGGATATAGGAGAGCAAGATTGAACAGACTTGTAAAGAAGTCCGGCTCAGTCCTGGACCCTGTGGAGGTGGAGGCTGACTGGCGAATGATGGTCAAGCTGTTGTCCCTGATGGACATTTTTTTCTAGTTCACACTTATTATTATATTATTCTATTTATGTATTGATGGATGTAATACAGCACATTCTATTCTATTCTGTGTTGTTTTTACACTGGCATGTATTACATATGGTGCAGAACTTGTTTTGCTTTTAATGTTATATAAACTTAAAAATATAATTGTTATCTAACCATCAACTATTATCATTATAAGCAAAACATTTGTCTTATTTTATTGATTCATTACTTTTATTAACGAATTGCTGTTATCTTTTGTATCTTTCTTTTACTCACTTCTGCCTTCCTCCGGTCCTTGTGGTCTCAGTCTGTGTTGTTGGGTTCTTGTGCTGCCTGGGTTCTCTTCTCCTACTGTTGGATTTTGATGTATCATGATGAACATTTTGGGGTTGTAACCTTTGATTAGGTTTTATTATTTTTCTGCTTTGAACTTTAATAACTGGTTTGTCCACCTTTTGCAGCAACTACAGCAGCACATCTCTGACATAGTGTCACTGTATTTCCTTAGAACTTGAACACTAATGTTATCCCATGACTTCTGCAATGAAAGCCAAAGGCTTACCTTTGAATGTTGAATAGGTCTGTTCAGCTGTTTTATGACTTGCCAGCTTTCACTTTCTGTGTTTTTTATAGAGAAAAGAACTTAAATCTCTGAACGCTCAAAAATAAAGCAACTGGGCTGTTGAAACTCTGAACAGTCCAGATGCATTGTTACTGAGCGCTAAGAGAATATGGCCTGGATGAGTCAAAATTTACACGGAGAGACCTAAATCTCCTTATACTGGCTCAGTCGTATTGTATATAGAAGATATTGCCAGATCAGATCTTTTTTCAGCAGTTTGATTTCCTGCAGCTTTTTCATTACCTGTGCACACCGAGTTTTGACCCTGTTGCCAGCTCACAGCGTCCCTCCTGGGACTCTAAACCAGTCATATCATCATCACAGTTATCCTAAGATGCTCACATCCCTGATCTTGCTCTTTTCTTGCTTTCAACATGTTAACTTCAAAGACAAAATGTTTACCTACATCACATGGTGTCTCACTCTCTGACAGGTGTCATTGTAAAGAGATAATCTGTGTTCTTCATCTGTCAGAGTTCATGATGTTATGGCTGATAAGTGTGTACAGTACATACACTGTGCGTTTGGTAAGTTTAACCAAGAGAGACCAATGCTGGGAAACAAGATTAGAAAGGTTGACGAGAGGAATTTAACTTGTGTTCGTCTACTTCTGACTTTATAATCTCCCTGAACATTTCCAGCTCCTTTATCTCTACTGGAATCTGTGTCAGTAAGTGATTGTTTTTCTTTCTGTATTGCTGAATACATGGTATGTGAGTGATACCCACAAAGGTAGTAATTATTTCTTAATTATCAGGTTTGTCCACACCCAGTTACTCCAGGGTGATTCCAGGTGAGGTCATGGTGGAGAATGTGAAAGTGGTTGTGGAGAGTTTGTAACCATGGAATTGACAACAGCATAAACACAAACACACATCTCTTTGTTTTAACCCTCAGGACATGTGAAATTACATGCAAATGAAAGTTTGAAATTTCCTTTGGCGTGAGGAAACATTCCAGGAACTGACTGAGTTTAAAAAAAGTACAAGAACTTCAAACCTCTTAAAGTTTTTAAGGATGCATTTTATCTGTCAGATTGATCCTGCATTTTAGCCTGTAACGAGATGATTAAGTTTGCCCTAACAGTTTAATTTTTTAATTCACTTCCAGCTTAAAACCACCCAGGGCTGATACTGCCTTCATTTAACTTACCTAAACAGGTGTTTCAGTGGCATTATGGGAATTCCCCGTGTTTTTGCTGGCTGGTTGTAGGTGGATCCTCCCCTGCAGGCAAGTTTTTCTATTCTCGGCTCATGCTAATGAACCTCATTGTTTGGATCGTTAGTGACAGGTGGGTGTTTCAGCAAACAGTTCAAACAACATCAGATCCACTTCACAGCATGTATTTCTCACACAATAAAATATCTTTTTATGAGATTAAATGAGGTATTTGATGAGACGTCAATACTTAGTCTTTGTGTTTGGAGATTAGGATACTTTACTTGTTTCATCATTACACTAGAAAAACACGGCATGATCTTTTAACGTGCAGAGAATTTGATGCTCAGGCCACATCCTGTAAGATATAAGAACAAAGAGCCTATAACTTAATCAGCAATGGCATTTAAATCATTTTAAAACAGCTGTCAGATGTACTATTTATATTTACCTGTTTTATATTTAGGTGCAAAGTTCTGTAATTAGAAAAAAAAAGTTGAGTTAAAAAAGTAATATATATGTATTTAGCAGTATGATCTTCCCTGTCACATAACTGAATTAAACTCCATACTCCCTTTTGCCGTACTTCTCAATGTCAGTTTTCCTTTACTTACAGAGCTTCATTAATTTGGAATTCATATTATCATTTAACAAAAACATCTACATCTCTGACCAATTTTAAGTGCAGACTAAAGTTGTATATTATCCATCAAGATCCTAAAGCTTCTTTTTGTTCTCATTCATAATTCATTAATTTGCTTGTTTTCTGTTTGTTATTGAATTATTTTGAGTTTATTTCATTGAATTAAATCTTATTTCTTTTTCTTTTTATGTTTTTATTATTAACTTTATTTGGGGAGGTATCCTTGATAAGCCCACTTTGGGTTTTTTTTACCTCTCCTGCACTATCTTGTGTTTTCTTTTCAACGCTAATGTAATTGTTCTAACTTATGGTGCAAATAAATAAAAAAAATTAAAAAAAAACACAGAAGACAAACCTTTCTCTTGAGGTAGCTGGACACTAGCTGACATAGTGTGGCAGGCGGCGTTTTTCAGGAATGTAGTCACCACCTTAGGGTCGACTTTTTTCTGGCGAGCTGCAGAGAAGACACCCAACAATGACAAAAATAAGTTTGATATCATATATTATGTATACACGATGACCTCAAGGGTGTCTTCTAAAGAATAAATGTTGACTAGAGAGTGATTTTTTTAGCTGGATTGGTCAAGTACCTCAATCAAAAACTCCAAGTTTTCATAAGAAAGGTCACCTAGCCTTTTTCCGGGCATACACGGTTATTAGCTGAGCCAGGAAATTAAAAGGAACCATTTTGGCTCCAGTTTGACTCACTTAACTTGCAAAAGTAAGAAATTACCAATGTTTTAATACAAAGTGACAACCTCTACCTGTTATCTGAATTGTTAGTGGACAATAAAACCAAAAACTTGGTTTCTAAATCATTTCTTTATTACAAAGCCTGAACATTTTATGCCTTATTAGGCTTAGAATAAGTATTTCCTGTGTTAACAGCATATGATTTGTCCAAGACAGGTGGACTTGGCAAGCTAAAGCTGTAGTGCTATTGCTGAGTCGGTACAGCTAGCTTGTATGAAACCTGCTACACTAGGCATGGCTAGCTTTTTAAAGTGGTGAGTATTTTGAAATCTGATTGAATAGACAGTAGTGTCAGTACTACCTTCATTTATTTGTTTATTTTACTAAATTATTTATTTATTAAAAGGAACAGTGCACATTAATGAACATTTAGTACAACACCCATGTGAATATGCCCGAGTTAGCCATAAGGCTAATTCTCATCTGTATTTCCTGGCAGGTCAGAGCAGAGTTCATAGCAATAGAAAAAGATACAAATACAGATAAAAACATCCTGATAGCATAAAAAAAGAGACACGGTATGTTACCTTTCACCTTTATGATAAGTAAAAACAAACTTTTAAGGTGCTATTGAGATAAGTAGAGTGCTACAATTGGAGTTGTATGACACAAAAGTTGCTAAGGTGGTTGATTACTGTACTTCTGCCAAAGTTAGATAATGTATCCGGTGAGCCACCAGCTTATGAATCACTAGGTACTCTGACTGAGACGTGTGAAATTGTAGGGTTTTTTGAGGACTTGAATGCCTCTGGTAGACAGAAACAAGGGTAGTAAAGAGTGGGGGATTTAGCGAAAGGTTAGGCCCAGGAGTCAAACCATCAACCTCTGTCCCCTGAGATAAGAATTACAACCTCTGTATATGGGTGCTAACTATGACCGCTACACTAAACTAGCCCTCCTTCATTTTAATCTTTTCACTTTTCAGTAAACTTTGACACTTGTTCCAAAACAATTTGCCAAAATTATTCAGTTGAGAACCTTTGCTCACATAAATGTTGAGTGCCATATCTTCATCATGCTAGAAGTGGATTTGATGGCAGTTAAGAAAGGTTTTAATCAACCTAAACATCTTTTTACATGCCAGCATTTCAGAGTGTCTCTGCTCGCTGCTTTCTGTCAAAATGTCAAATGTCAAAAAAGTTTTTGAATGACTTACTGTACAGCATGTGTCGACCCAGTGAGTCCTCTGAGCCCATCTCATTCAGGGGTGGTTCAATTTCCTGTAAAATTATGCAATCAGGGCAGTTGGCCCACTTGCCGCTCCACAGTAGACTCCTCCGCTGTGCCCTACCTGGAGCAAAACATCAAGACATGAGGAGAAGGGATAAGTGAGCGCAGGCCAAGATTTACATGCAACTGTTTAGCCTTAATGGCAGGAGGGAAAAAGGAATTTGAAGAGAGGGTCTGTTAAAGGTCCCAGAGCTGATGTTTACAGATACAATGAGAATGTAAATCTGCATCCTGTTGCATGAAGGTCTTCTGCTTAGAGCTCTTAATTGTTTGCTGTAGTTTCATGTTTATTGTTCCATTTCTGGTGTTAGCGATGCAACTTAATACACATACTTATAGGATTGATATAAACACAAACTCTGGGCCTAAGTGTTTGGAGGTTATCTTGAGCTCTAAAGTGAAAACAGCTTACTGGTTTTGGCAAAGCCTTAAAAATCACCTGAGTGAAGCCAACAGCTCATACTTACCGAAAGGTAACTGTTTATTTGATGTTTACCATATTTTCATTAGTTACGAAACACTAAAAATAAAGATGAGGTTTATTTCTCATTTTTATTTCTGAAAGAGATGCTTCCTCTTTTCTCTCTTGGGATATACCTTTTGAAATTCCCTTTTTTCTGTACAATTGCAATGAAAAAGCTTTACTTTCTTAAACAGTTATGAGCAGACAGCTGCAGAATGACTTAAAGCTCAAGGAGCTGGTGTCCTTAAATGTATTAAAGCCTAAAATGAAAGACATGGAAGTTGGTTCTGTAAGATGCCAGTGTTTTAGCTCTGTTGTTTCCCAGAATGTGATTTTAATCCATTGTCTTGTGTTTTATTAACTCTGCTTTGTCTCTTTTGCGCTTCCTGTCTATAACTTTGTTTTTTTGCTGCTACCTGTCTTGATCAGGCCTCCCTTGAAAAAGAGTTTTTTAAGCTCAATGGGACCAACCTGGTTGAATAAAGGTTAAACAAATGTTAAATTAAATAAAAATACACATTAAAGATGAAAACATACCAAAGGGTGATTCTGCTGGGGAGCCTAGAGTCACACCCATTGGTGATCTAACTAGGACACATTTGGGGTTTCCCATCCAAGAATAAAATCCTTTGAAAGTCACTGGATCCCTCAAAAATTTTTATGTAAAGTTAGCGTACAAACTTTCCGTCTGCAAACCTAAAAATAAAGTTTCCACTCCCCCCTGCGAGCACAAAGCCTTTTCATCTCTCCTGTGGGTGAGGGTGTTTTGAGCAAATGCAAACAGTTACCTTCTAGTTCCAGATCATCTCTGTCGGGGTGTATATGATAAGTCCACGTCTGATTGATGCAGTTCTGTCCCCTGCAAAGCAGTTTTGAAAACATCCACACATATTTAGCTGGAAGGTGCTTTCCTTCATGTGATCAGAAAGTAACATCACAAGATGAACATAATTTTAAGAATCTGAGCACAGTGTCACACCTTTTAAATTGTCAAAATGTTATTTCCCTTGATGCTGAGATCTATTTATGATTTGGGTAATTTTTAACACTTAATTTTTAACATCTAAAATAAAAAAGGTGGTCAATCTCTACACTTGCATGGTTTGTTTCACTTTACTTAAGTGTTTCTTTGCATTGTTAAATATCAGAAAGATTATCCTCTCGAAATTTCTCTCCTAACTTGTCATCAAATATTTTTGGGCAACCATGCTATGAGGAAAAGGATCAGAAAGTCAGAAACAATCTTAACTCACATAACTGTAAATTGTATCTTTTGACCCCATTGGATGGGGATGACCCGAGGTCAAACCACGGACTTTGCACGTGTACAAGAAGAGGCCCTGCCTACCTAGCTGTTTGCATACTGACACATCAGATTTCACAATGTAGTAATGACTCGTGGTTTTACAGGAATCCCAATGGACAAGTAGGATCATATTTTTTTTTACCCAAGTATGCAAGAATCTAAACAGTACATCACAAAGATATAGACATATTAAATACATTTTTCCTTGACCCACCAACTCTTGACCAAAACGTATAAGATATATTGTTACCTCTGCCAAGAAGGTTATGTTTTTGGGAGAGTTTGTTTGTTTGTTTGTGAACAACATAAATATAACAAACGGATCTTGATGAAATTTTCAGGAAATGTTCAAAATGGGATTAGGAAGGAGTGATTAAATTTTGGAGGTGATACCAATCACTGTCTGGATCCAGGATTTTTTTTAAGTATTCTTTATCATTGTGAGATAGGGCCATTTTCACCATATGTGTATATATAACTCCACCATAAATGGTGGTATTGCTTTGCAAAAGAAAACAAGCAGACAGATGCTAAAGTATGATCCAGATCCTGGCAATACTCTGAGTAATAAGATCTGGAACATGAAATATGTAGTGGGTCATCATAATTTTCAACACTGTCAGGCAACAAATTATCGTACAAACCTGCAGCTAACACTAAATTGTAGCAGACAGTCTGCTGAAAGGGAGTATAACATTAAAGTAGGACTGAAGTGTTGCGTGACAATCACAATATGCTTGGGGGAGGTCTGCGCTGAGTGCTTTTCTAGTTTTTCATTGACTTGACAGATATTCAGTAAGAAACAACTTTTAAAACAACTATAAAACAACTTTTACTGTGCAAGCCATTAAAGTGGCAGGGGTCAACTTAAAGCTCCTGTGAGGAGTGTTTAGGTGGCTCTAAAACACATTTAAATTTGAACCCATGCCTCTTTATGACTCATTAGGAGCAAACAAAACTAACAGCAAAAAGACTGAACTTTTTTTCAACTTCAATCTTGTAATTTTTTTGTCCCTGAAAGTACTGTGAGGGGGTAGGTGTCAGGATTGCACGGTGAGAAAACAGCCTTCTTTTACATTTTAAACACCAAAGATTCACAGTAGAGATATATTTTGTTAGAAGGAAGCAGGATGAGGTTGAAGTTGATATGAATATGAATATGATTAAAGTTCCACACAGCAGCTTTAATTGGGACTGTTACCAACTGCTAAGTATGAAGTAAGTCTCGATTTACATTTTTTTCATACTCTTTTTGGAGAATACCGTTTGACCTACTAATTTGTATTGAGTAAACACTCAACTGTCTTTTACTTTCCTTTTCTTCCTCTGAGCTAGACCTGATTCTCTTGTGCCTGTGTGTATAATCTCTGCCTCACATGCGCATGTGTCCAGTCAGCAGCAGTGTGTCTTTGTCTGTCTCCTCCATGGTAAACCAATTGCTGTCCAGCGCTCTGAACCCCTCAATATGAGCTTCTCTGTGACTGACAGCTGCTTGAAAGTACCATTTCCCCAGATACTGAAAGAGACAGAAAAAGCACAGAGAGGTGGAACATCACAGCGACGTCAACGGTACTTGGAATTTATTGTCAGTTATCTTCCCTCAGCTTGCAACAGAGACCACTTCTGGAAGAAACTGAGGGAGTGGAAAGTCTATCTGTGTCACAACACTCTATCTTTATCTCTGCAAATGTCTCCACGTATGCAACAACTGAGTAATGCTGGTGCATACTTTTAAAAAATGCATGACACACTTGAGCAAATGATAGACATGGAAACTTAAAATAAGCCTTAATGCATGAATCGGAGGTCATAAAATCTATAAAACATCCAAATGTTCTCCAAAAAGAGGTGCCAGAGACAAAATCAATAACAAAGTTCCCAATTTTTTGAATAATAAAGTTGTTAAATGAGGGAATTTGCATGCTGATTTTGTTAAAAGAATTTGTTTCTCACCTGCTGACGGTTGACAGTGTTGGCCGGCAACAACTCAGGAAGAGGACAAGGCACAAAGACATGGTATAAGAAACTATAGAAAGAACAGAAATAAGCCAATGTTTGGTTCCACATGTCTGCAACCTGACAGATAAAACTTAATAAAAACCTAAACACAGTCTGAACTGGAACACACTTCCAACATGTCTATTTAAAAAAGCGTGGGCGTGGGTAAATTATTGACATTGAATTGCTGCAATACCTGTGCTTCTGAAAAAAAGAGACAAATAACAGCTCCAATGTGTGGGGCTCTTGTACTTTAACAGAAAACCTGCTGCAGGATTGACACATTTTTCTAATCAAATGACTCATCCTTTCACACAGCAAGCTTTACTCATGTTCCTAAACCGGCTAAGGAGGAGACTCACTAAAAAGCGCTCTTTATGAGCTCCACTGAGTCATCATCATCCTGTGGGAGGTGGTGGTGGTGGTTTTTATTGAACCACTACAGCACAGCAGCAGCAGTTAATTATAGAAAGCATCTCACAATTTACAAGCAAAACACCAAGCTGTGACTTTAACTGCTCTTTTGTTAAAGTTCAGCGCGTCCCAAAGCCGCCCCACTCACTCTCTGTACACACACGCTGAATCATTAACTGGCTGATTAAAGATGAGTGCTTGTCTGTTTTTCTGTGTCTGAGGATGAACATTCATAATCCAACATGGCAACAAGATTCTGTCACTGAACAGCTAATCCCTTGACCTGTAAAAGAAAACTAGGAAAACTAGCTTCTAATAAAAAATTTGTATGTTTTTTGTAGTAACGTGCAAACAGAGACTGATCAGGTCAGAGAGGTTGGTTGAAGTTTTCTTGTTAGTGTTGGAGGCTCAAGGTTTCTGGTAGCTTTTTCTCTTTTTTATGTGTTTTCTGTTTGGCACAGTTTGTACAAACTCTTCAAACTTTGGGGAAGTTGTATTCAAACAACATAACTTTTTTAAAGCTCTCCTGAGAAAGGCTGGATATTTTAAGATTTATCACTGGTTTGTTTCGGCTTCATTTCAATATCAACTGCCTCACATCAACACACTAGACTTACCACATGGGCATCAAAATGAAGAAGCTTGATATGATAATCAAGGCTTGAGTAGTTATGAATATTCTGTCAAGGTACTTTGAAAGTGCTTCAATTTAACTCTGAGGAAATCTGTCTTTGCAACCACCGGATGAACCATGTGCACAGAGAACAACAAACAGGATGAATGAATCAGAGCAGAGAGCACCCTGTTATTTATTCTAGAGGCCTGGTGAACACAGTCGGTAGTTGTCTGTGTTGAGTCACATTCGACCCATCAATTCGACCAGGATCTTGGTTAAGAAACACTACTTTTAGGTCTTGTTTTCTTATCAGCTCAGTTTCATTTGCTTGAATTAGAAATAAAAGTTCAGGATACTTTTTAGTCCTCTTTTTTTCTTCCTTGTTTATTGCTTAAAAAACCTCCCATTGGCCATTTATCAGTTTGCTTCATCTCTGTATTAAAAATAGTTTACTTAAAACACACAACTGCTTCATGGTGCTTTCCTTTCCCCCACAACCTTGATTGTAGGGTTGTTCACATTTCAACTCCAATAATTTTTTTTTTACTTGTATAAACATGGAAACTCACTTTTAATATGCAAGTGCAGTTTCAGTCAACCACTAATTATGTTTTTCTCACCATCTTTAAATATCATGATGAACATGCTATTTCATCTTTGGCAGATGTTATCATGAGGGGAACTCAGTCATTGACGCCAGGTTAACCATACATCCACAGGGTGGTGCCAAATAACGAGCCTGTCTGCAGACATTAAGTCTTGTTTTAAAGTCTCTATATAAAACCAACTGAACCATAAATGGCCATGAGAAAAAAAATCACACCTAAATAAACTGAACTTGTGAATATTTTGGTTGTAAACTCGAAATAATTATGTATTTTATATCAAAATTGATGGGTTTCAATAATTTTCCCTCTTTGCTTTAACTTACATCTGGTTTTGCTTTGTTTAGATGAAGTTTAAAGTGTGATTTTGCCATGAATAGTAACACAAAATGGAGATTTAAAAACGACAACCAAACCTTCAGCTTTTCTTCATTGTTTAATCGTGTTAATGATCAACACAGTGCCATTAAGTGCCACACAGTTTGTTCTAAGGGTGTAAACCCAAGTTACTTATCAATATAGCTAAATACTGTTTCTCTGTCTATAAGCAATGAACATTTTTACAGAAGAAGGTGTTGGGATGGCAGAAAGAAGCTGCTCCAGTTGGCAAATAAAGGTTAATCTAGCATAAAATGGAAAAATGAAACTGGGAATGCAGGGGCAAGACCATAGGAGCAAAAGTTGGCTGTTTTTATTTACTGTCTTGAAGCCAAAGGAGTATCTACAAAGGGATGTCTTTTATGTGGATAGTTAACTTTACAGTCTGACATTTCAAATATTGTGTTGTGTGTTTTTTGTTTACTTTTTTGGATGAATCTGACATCTGAGCAGTGTGAGAATCAATTCCCATCTACAGCACTTGAAGTTTTAAATTACAGTGAACCAATTTAAGTGCTTCAATAGTGGGTTTTAAGTGAATTTCCAGGTTGTTACAAGTCATTGATTATTATTATTTGCTTTTTGAAGTTTCGGGTCCTTGGTCAAGTGTTACAGCAGAGTCAGAGAGCGGATCGGGTCATGTGTGGCAGCTCCTTGTTCCCCCTCTCCAGTGACATGGCACATCCTACGACTCCCCCTTCAGCACTGATACTAGATCTCCACTCTCCTTCAGCTCCTTTAGTATGTCCAAACCTCCTATCAGCTCTCCTTTCACGTACAGCTGGGGGTAGGTGGGCCAGTTGGAATAAGTCTTGAGGCCCTGACGCACCTCTTCATCCTGCAGGATATCAAATGTGTCATAATCCACTCCGGTGGCGTTCATAAGCTCCAGAGTCTGCCTGCTGAAGCCGCATCTTGCAGCCTCCTTGTTGCCCTTCATGAACAGCATGACAGGGCTCCGGTTGATAATGGTCTTCAGACGGTGTTCCAAGGTGACAGCTTTTGGGCAGGTGTTCTCCAGCTCTCCAGACTCAGCCAGCTCCTTCACTATATCCAGACCTCCCACGAGCTCTCCATTCGCGTACAGCTGAGGGTAGGTGGGCCAGTTTGAGTAGGTCTTCAGCCCCTGTCGTACCTCCTCATCGGACAGGATGTCAAAGCTGCTGAACTGAATGTTGTGTGTCTTCAGCAAGGCCACGATCTGTCTGCTGAAGCCGCAGCGAGGCTCCTGCGGGGAGCCCTTCATAAAAAGCATACAAGGGGCCGCGTTGATAAGCTTCTTCAGCCGTTGGTTCAAGTCTGTGGCGCTATTGTCATCGGATCCACCCGGAATACCAGTGACCGCTAAGCGGGTTACCTTCTTGGTCAGCTCCGGAGCGTTAGCTCCATCCAGGCGGTCAACTTTCTCTCCTCCCTTAAAAAAAATGAAAGTAGGGACGGAGGTGATTTCATACTTCTCTGACACCTCAGGCACAGCTTCCGCTTCCAGCTTCACAAACGTGGTGTGCGCGTGTTCCTTTGCCAGCTCCGCCATAACTCCGTTCATCTGCTCGCACTGGGGAGCCCATGCCGCCTGGAAATGCACTACGCTCAGACATTTCCCTGCTTTGGCTAAAAAATCTTCAAACTGCTGCTGGGACGTTGCCTCCACGAGATTCGCCATTTTTCTTTCACTGTGCACCACTTCCGGTGTATCGTAGACGTCACATCCGCTAAACCGGCCGTTTGCTTCTAGCAAGTACTAGTACGGGCACTTTGGCTCTCTTAAGAGAGTCGCTTAATTTGACGGCTCACTTTAAGGAGCCCCATCTTTCGGTTACTGAGTAGCTACTCATATCTTTTTATTTCCTAAATGAATTAATTAATCTCGAGAAAAACAACGCGGAATTTGTATAGTTGATTGGTAATATAAAAAATATACATTTAAACTACTGTTTATTTTTCAATTTTTCTTTATAAAATACTCTCTATTGTAAACATTGGGGAGAGAGCTGTAAATGTTAGATCATAAAGTACATAAACAAAGGCAGATCTTATATGCCATTAAGGTCTCTGATTATAAATTATTTTTAAAGTTTTAATTACTTACATTAAAACAACATGGACAAGCTAAGTGAGTCACACATTAAAAAAATAAATAAAATAAAAAATGTGAAAAGAGAAATTAGGATCCTTTAAACTAGTCATCGGCAAAGATTGACTTGAGGAAAAAAACAAAACAAAAAAACACATGCATCAGCTTTTAGAGGCTGAGCTTATTTCTACTCTGTTATCATCTGTCCTCTTTTTGACTAAACCCTCTCTGAGGTGATGCTGCTACATTAATAAACAGTCTCCATCACTGTTATTGATGATCTGACATGTTCCCCCTCTCTCTCTCCCTCTCCATAGATTGTATGGTTTGGACAGAGTTGACTCCAAACATCTAGACCATTCATGTGTGGCTATCAGAGAAAAAAGGAGAGAAAATTAAAAATAAACCCCCATGCAGGATCCGACTCTCGCCGGTCAAAGAGTCGGCTCTTAGAGTCGAATCGTTTGAATCTAGCACATCGCTAGCAAGTACTAGAACGTTTCCTAGGAAGTCATTTACATGGTATTTGATGATAAGAAACAGCTGCATGCACTGGATAAGTTGAAAAGCTAGCGTGAGTTTTAAGGTAACCATCAAATAACCTGCTGTTTTTTTTTAATTTCAACGAAACATCTCACTGTTCTGATAAGGTCAGCCAGTTTTGTTTATTTAGCATTAGCTTAGCCTCCCCGCTAGTAAGGGAGGTACCTGCTAGAAAACTGCTGCTAACGGTAGCTGGCGAACGCTTTCCGTTAAAACCGTTTGCGTATAATTTATGTCAAGTTTACTCAACTGATGTTGAAAGAGTGAATACTAATGCCTCCTTCTACCCAAGCCAAGGCCCGCCATCTACATCTGCTATCGTTAACTTATTAGCTGTTTCTGGTGCGGCGACGTTAGCTACGTTAACAATCTGTTAGCACCGAACAAGCAGCTTAACTGATTAGCAGATTTGCTTCTCTCGTTTTCTTGATTTCGTCCCGGTTTTGGTTTAATAAAACTCACATATCCTTTACTCTGAATGAATGATGAAGTGAAAATTGATATTGATTATACTATAGCAAGCAAATTTTCTGAATTAGTCAACAATTGTATGTACATTTATAGCATTTACTGATCATCAGAGTTGAAGTCTAGAGTACTTTTTGTGATATGACATATTGGTTATTTTATCTAAATGGAACTTACTGATCAGATTAGAAGTCTGAGTTGTTCTTAAAACAAACGTGTCAGCCACAACAGTAAATCCACCGGTCTTATCCTAATTCAGCTCCTACGACAGCACCTGCTTAAGTTCAACTAATATGAAGCTTCTGTTGTTTCACTTTGTGTTGACATGATCAGAGATCTAATATCAATATTACTATTGTAATTAAAAAAAACACAAGTTATTAAAAGCAGTAACAAACAAGGAACACAAGACAAAATGACGCACAACTCTATCAAAATAAAATGACATTATAATCACACATTAAAAAGCTAACTTCAAAAGATTTTTAAAGAGATTTGAAAGTGGATTGGTCAGAGCAAATTAGAATATATATGAGGAGTGCTCCGAGACTGCTCTGTCCTCCCAGGTGTGGGGTGTGGTGCTTGGTTCTGTGAGGTGGAAACAGAGTTGGCGTTTCAGGAAGGAGTGTGACGGTGGAAGGAGTAAGAGGCCCGATGGTGGAGGGTTTGGTGCATGAGGAGCAGGATTTTAACCCAGATGTGGGAGAGGACAGGTGGGGGACAGGTGATGTGGTCATGGGAGCAGGTGCAGGGGAGGAGGCTTGTAGCATAGTTTTGGATGTATTGCATTTTTTATTGATGACTTTGAATGATGTACCACAGAGGATGCTATTTCAGTCAAGACAGGATGTGATTGACACATGGAGGAGTATAAATAGACTAAAGTGGCCCAATGTTTTCCTGACCTGGGTGACACGGCGTTGTAAAGAAAGGTTGCTTTTTAAGTGGGATTTGGGAGTGATTTGGGGCCAATGATAAAAAGATCAGATTTAACTTATAACATCATAACCTTGTGATAAAACCTTGGTATGCATCCATGTTTGTATTACCTCTGCCAAGGAGGTTATGTTTTTAGGAGAGTTGGTCTGTCTGTTTCTTCGTTTGTTTGTCTGTAAACAGGATAACTCAAAAAGTAACAAAGGAATCTTGATGAAATTTTCAGGAAATGTTCAAAATGGGATAAGGAAGTAGTGATCAAATTTTGGTGGTGATCCAGATCACTGTCTGGATCCAGGCGTTCTTTAAAGGATTCTTTATCATTGTGAGATAGGGCAGTTCTCACCATTTGTGTATCTAACTCCATGATAAAGGGTCAGATTGCTTTGCAAAGTCACGATAATTCGTAACACGTGTAAAATTACAATCCAGACAGACCAAAACTCTGGTTACTAAAATCCAGAATATGAAATATGTATGGGTCATCATTTCAGCACTGTCAGGTAACAAATTATTGTACAAACTTGCAACAAACACCAAGTTGTAGCAGACGATCTGCTGAAGGGAGTATAACATTAAAGTAGGACTACAGTGTTGCGTGAAAAAGGTCGGCACCCTCTGAGTGCGTTTCTAGTTCTGGAGAAGCAGTTAGTTTTGGTACTTAATATGTTTTTTTCTTCTCTGGTATTGGCTTTTTACTGTAGCATGCTATGTTGATGCGTCCTTTCTAAAATAGGTATTGATTATAAAAATACTGACTTTTGGTCATTGTAAAAACTGAATTTCTCTCAGAACTATATTATCTGTTATTCCATGTCACGATGAAAGGGATCCTTATCTAAAAGGATCGTACACAGAGCTGAATTTTAGCAGACAGAAGGGTTTGAACTCTCATATGTTGACAATCACACCAAGAAACAAATGCATGTCAGGCTATAAATACTGACAAACCTTCTCTTCTGATTTAGACTTTCTCTTCAGACTTTCTTGGAGAATCATGGAGGAACAAACTACCGACATAGAAGTGACAGTCAAAACATTAGACTCCCAAAGCAGAACCTACACAGTTGGTGCTCAGGTAAAATAATTAGTTCCTTCAACACACTGTGTTTTCATTTTCAATACGTCTTCCTGACAGTCTGACCTCATGTTTTCCATTTTTTCCCTTAGTTGACAGTGAAAGAGTTCAAAGAGCACATTGCCCCTTCTGTGGGAATACCTGTGGACAAACAGAGGCTGATCTACCAGGGCAGAGTCTTACAGGATGAAAGGACTCTGACAGACTACAGTGAGTAGTAGAAGGTTCAATTAAACAGTTAGACTTTCAAGAACAAAAGTGAAACCCACACGCACACACGTACACTAATGTTAACCATCATCTTCTTGTTGTTCCAGATGTGGGTGGCAAAGTGATACACCTCGTGGAGAGGGCCCCTCCTCCACCCTCTCAGCCCGGCTCAGGGTCAGGAGGAACTTCAGCTGACAGCGGGCCTTCCTCCTCCTCACAGGGAACATCACAAGTGCCTCCACATGATCGTAACGCTAACAGCTACGTGATGCTCGGCACCTTCAACCTGCCCGTCAACATCATGGACCCTCAGCAGATACAGGTAGTGTGACTGTGTTACCTGTTCAAGTGGAGCAGTCAGTGATTGAATTGGATAGTGGATAGTGTTTATTGGAAGGGGACAAATAAGAAAAATGCATGGAGTTAAAAGCCATTGTTCCGTAAATAGAGTCCAACATTAAATCAAAGCTACAAAATTTAACTAGTTCAGGGCTATTTTGCATTTATTTCTTATTTTGGGTGTATTTACCTTATTTGTTATACAATAAAACAGTTTGAAATTGCTCCTAGTCAATTTCAGGCATATCTGAGCACATAAAGGGAACCCAGAGGGAAGCTTGTGTTGTAGCTTTTCATGCAGATTGGTATAATAAACAGGAACTATAAAGAGCCATCTGCCTCACCACATTGTTAAAATGGTTTCATAATGTTTATGTAGTGCTTTTGTGTTCTCTTTTTTGTTCTCACCCGTGTGTTACAACCCCAGTGAGGCTTGTTATAAATTATTCCCAAAGTTGATCTCATCACTCCTGTGCCCTCATTTTCCTGCCTTCAGATGTCAGTCCAGCAGATGGTGTCTGGAATGGGAGAGAATGCCAGGAATGCCAGAGTCACAACCAGCACTGGGGTAAGATAGCTGACAGTAGATTTCAATCCAACATAGGATTTTCTTCTCTCTTTCTGATTGTTTGTTTCCTCATTTCAGAGCAATGGGTCTGTGAATGTTCACATCGATATGGACCAGCCAGTGCAGAGCGAGCCGAGGCTGAGGCTGGTGCTGGCTGAGAACCTCCTGAGAGACATCAACGATGTGATCCACAGGATGGAGGTGAGATCTCAGTGTTTCAGATCCCTTCTTCAGCATGTTTAATCAATGCTATATTCATCTTTAATATTTATTCCTTTATTCCAGGGTCGACCGACTGAATCTTCCTCCACCCAAACAGAGACAACCTCTGCTGCTTCTGCACCTCCTCCTCCCTCATCCTCATCCACCAGCTCCACTCCTTCTCCCTCTGCCCAGCCCATGGACACGTCCCCACCTCCAACAACTCCTCCACCCCCACCCACCTCTTCAGCACAGTCCGAGGGACCAACACCCCAACCTGGACCCAAGTGAGACACCCTCCTTCTCTCTGACTACAATTGTTCAGTATTCAGCTCGTTACTTAGTCATCAAACTCTGTCAGCAACCTCATTCCATGAACAGTTTTAGTGTTTGATTTTGATCAGTTTCTTTCTGCCCCTAGTCACCCCAGCCCAGCCGAGTTGGCCGAGATGTTGTCTGAGTTACGCAGAGTGGAGGAGAGGCTGCAGCCCTTTATTCAGAGAGCTCACACCATCCTGGAGACAGCCACCACCGCAGAATACAACAATAACACGGTAGGATGTAAACAACTCAGTATTGTTTATTATTTGATGTGTGGTCTTAAGATTTCTGAGATGAAGTTATTCTTTTTCTGCTTGAGATTCTTACTTGGATAAAGTTGTCCTTAAAAAGTTGTTTTTCGTCCTCTCATAGGAGAGAGAAGATGATCAGCGCAATCTTGTAATGACGTGGGAGTGTCTCCGTCTCCTTGGTAACGCCCTGGTGGCCCTCAGTGACCTGCGACTAAACCTCATGAGCCCCGTGCCTCGCCACCTCCATGTTGTCCGTCCATTTTCACACTACGCCACCCCAGTCACTCTGCCTGGAGCTGTGCACCACCACATCCCTGTGCAGGTCAGAGGACACACCTGAAAGTGTTTCATGTGAAGCTCAGGTGTGATTACACTGACTGTGTGTTCTTCTTCAATGCAGATGAACTTGGGTGCCACAGTGACAGTTGGGGCCAACGGTGCTGAAGGACAAGCCCCACCCACCCAGTCAGCCAACCAGCCAGAGCAGGCAGGTCAGGGTCAGACCTCCCCCTCACAGACCTCCCCCTCCAATCAGCAGGCTGGACAGGGACAGGCCGGCCCCCGAGTCATCAGGATCAGCCACCAGGCAGTTCCGGTGGTCATGATGCAGATGAACACGGATGGTGTGTTGTCCCCTACCCGCCACTGATTGAATGCTCTGCTACATCACAGCTGTTTGTGTGTCCTATCTCTGTGCAGCAGTGCTCTGCAGTGAATTTAACCACGAACTAACTGCTCACTCTCAGCACTGCAAGCATTTTATTTGAATGTATCTGACTTAAATATGTGGTAAAAGCCCCTTGGTTTCACAAATGATTTGTGTTATTGCGCTGTTGAGCGTCATATGCTGGTATTCGCCTGTAGTACAGAATTAATTGGTTGTTGTATTTTTTTGTGTGTGCAGGTGCAGGCCCAGGTGCAAACCCTGCTGCAGCTGGGCCGCAAATACCAGGACAACCAGGTGAATACACTCAGTATACAGTATATACAGCACATAAAACTCTTTAAAGTTTAATGACGAATTAACTCATCACATCTTTCATTTAACACCAAAGAATTCAAACTGAATCAAAGCTAAAACAAATATAAAAGTCAGGTCAAACCGATCTGATTACTTTTTCTGTGCTGATTTTGTATTTTTCTCTGTTCCCTCCTTCAGGCGCCCTCCCCCCTGACTTCATGCGGAATCTCATGCAGCAGATCAGCCAGTACGCAGCTGCTGTGGCCACTAGCGCTGCCACCGCCGGCCACCCGGTCCCACCCCAGCCCACACCACCTGGTTACAGCTCCACAGCAAACTCTTCTACAACAACCACAGGCCCCAACACACCCACCACCACCCCTACTGCCCCTCCACCTCCTCCTCATGCAGGTCCCCAGCCACAGGCCAGGGTCGTGTTCACCCGGCCACCTTTTGCACCCAACATGGCCCCTCCCACCTTTGGCCCCAGGGGGACCACCATCAATGTGAGGGCTGCTATGCCAGGCCAGCAGCCAGGACAGGTGAGGATTCTGTTTCCAGATTTTTTTTCCCTGTGTTTGAAGCTGATTGGGAAAATGAATTGAAAGTAAAAGCACAATCTTTCTCCACAGGCTTTCAACCCTGCTGCTCTTAACCAGATGATCAGTGGTTTGGTTGGGCAGCTTCTTCTACCAGGACAAATGGGTAAGCTTTTAATTTGTAAGGGATATTTTTCCTCTAAAAGTTTAAAAGCACAAAGGTTGAGTAGATCAATCACAGCTTGCCATCAGTAAGAGGTTATTTCTTCTTTTTTTTTTCCCAGCGGGTCAAACAGCCACATCCTCCTCATCCACATCCACCTCCTCTTCATCCTCCTTTTCCTCATCCTCCCAAAGCTCTTCCTCCTCCTCCTCTTCCTCCTTTTCTTTCTCCACCTCGGGTCCAACACCTCCCCCCAACGCAAACACTACTGGTCAACCTGATACTAACCCTGGTGAGCCTCAGCCCCAGGAGATGCCTCCAGACCTGGGCCAGCTCTTGGGCTCTCTCCTTGGTGTAGCTGGCGGGGCCGGTATGGGACCTGGAGGGGCTCCTTCAATTACTGTGACCACATCTGGGGTCCCAGCCTTCATCCAGGGAGTGAGTGAATTCATGCAGGTCAGTGCCTCAGCCTTTGACTAGACCTCAGCTTATATGCACATGTCCGCAAACATTTGGGGGGGAGTTCAAATTTAAATTATTAGAAAGTTTTAGTAGTGACACTAGAACTTATAAGATCCAGATTTTATTGTGATACAAAGAAAGTTATTCAACAATAAAACTGAGAGCTCACTTGTCAGATTTTGGTCAGGGTGTTGGAGCTTGATGCCATCTCCCTTATTTGCTTTTGATGATGTGTATGATACTTGAATCATTCTTAAAAAAAACTGGAAAACTTTGTATCCACATGGTGTGAAAAATTCTCTCCTCTCATTGACTTTATTTCCAGGCTTCCCAACCCATTTTCGCTCCACCCCCGCCTCCTCCATCAGGCACTGCCCCTGCTCCCGGTGCAGGGCCTAACCCTCCTCCCAACCCACCTGGAGCAGCTGAAGCGCTCAACCCGGAGCTTTTCACAGGCATCGTCCGTGGCGTCCTGGGCACCATGATGGGCTCGCTGGGACAGGCCCAGAACGACACAGAGAGCATCGCACAGTTCATGCAGAGGCTGTCCCAGGCCACAAACATCTTCATCAGCCCTGAGGATCCTACTGGTAAACAACAACAAAAATCATAATGCCATGACCTCACCAGAAATGCTAATATCATTTAGCTTGAGAAGTGTTATTCATCAAATTTAATCTAATTTTTCTTTTCAGGGTTTTTCGGGGAGCTCCTTATGCTGGTGTGCCAGACTTTCACCATGTCAGACCTGGTGATGCTGCTTCATGGTCAGCACCAGCCCCTCGGCCGCATCCAGCCTCAACTGTCCCAGTTCTTCACCCAGAACTACCTCAACGGCAGAGAGCCCACTGATGAAAACATTGCCGTAAGAAGCCCTTACGATACTAAGAGATATTCTAAAGCACATTTATCATTAAAGTTCTCATCTTCTCATTATTTACTTCATATCCTTGGTTCCTCTCTTCCAGGCAGCTGCTGACACCCTGGTAAACGAGCTAGAGGAGTATATCACAGAGAGCTTTGTAAGTCATTCATTTCGATAATTCAGTCACATACTCTAATTAGATCATATTTAATGTTGTATTGTGTATTAGACACCATAAAAGAGGTATTATTGTAAGATATGTTGCAGGATGTATAAGGTGTTTGGGAGGCTCTGAGAGGCAAAATAGTTGAAGCTGTTTTGCTGCATGGAGGCTCACAAACAGCTGACAAATGTAACATACAGACACACCCACTGCCCACCAGCGACCAATTTGCTTAGACTTGCTGCAGCCCCCTCTACTGGTCACTTGTTGTCTCATATTTAGGAGTCTTCTCAACCAACTTCACACTGCACAAGATTCAATGACTTTATAATTAATCAAAGGTTTCATTAGATTTATGACTTTGACCAAATTAGAAGGAAAAACAATGAAAAGTGGTGTCAATAAATATCAGCAATATGTGGTGGAAGAGTCATTTAAAATAATTAAAAGTAAAAATAAATCAGTACAATCAAATCAAGATCTGATCAATACATAAAATATCACAATAAGGAGAAAGTATACAACCAGCTTGAAAGATATGTTGATATGTTGAGAAGAAAAATTGTCAGCTGTAATAAACTAGAAACAGTTTCAAAATTTTCTGGCCGCTCACCGATCTTCAAAAAGCCCAACCTGCCGATACCAATTTGGGCCGATACCAATTTTTTATTTTTTGTTCTTTATAACAGCATATACCTTCAATGTTCCAGTCTTATTTTATTGAAAATTATTGAACAATACCTGTGAAACAGTAAAATTGTATGTTTTAGCTTAAAAAAAAACAAACAATAAAGTGTCCTAAATTTTCAGTATCAGAGCAAAAAGCAACAATGACTGGCTGTCAGACCTTCCTGGAGGTATACAAGATCAGTTTCATATGTAAGGATGGGCCAATCACCGATCGCTAATCCCCCAAAATTAAGGAAATTGGCCAATTGATCGGTGCATGTCTATTGGACACTGATAATTGTTTTTCGTTCTTTTTTTTCTTATCACTGATGGCAGTTTGCTAACTTGACCTGTGGAAATGATAGGATTCAACAATTCAATTCAACATTCAACATTCAATTACAATCCAGTTGGGGCGCAGATGGCCCAGCGGTCTTGGTCGCGCCCTCGAGCCTGCAGCCTGTTTCCCACGTGTCATTCCCCACTCTTACCCTGTTTCCGTCTCTATCCACTGTTATCCTCTCCAATTAAAGGCATAAAAAGCCCCAAAAAATAACTTTAAAAAATCCATTTTGGTTTCTGTGTTAACAGTTGTATTTGCAGCTGTTGTTAATTTTACAGTTTAAGAATGCATTAACAGCCCCTCTCTTTTTCAAATCCCCCAGATAGAGTCTTCAGTCACGGTGCTGGAGGGCGTTGACGCCACTCAGACCAACATGTCCTTCTTCAGGCAGCAGCTGACGCACATCGCAACCCATATTCTGCGATGTAACGGTAAATTCAAAGATGATGCATGTGTCAGTTTGGTCCAGTTTAGCCTCAAACTGACTTAAGTGTTGCTAATTGTGAACTTTTCTCCCAGATGACTCGTTTGGGCCCCAGCTGCTTCAGATGTGTAACCAGGCCCTGTTTGAGTGTCTCGCCCTCAACCTCCATTGCTTGAGGGGAGACCAGAGAGCCCTCACTGCAGTCATCAACCACAGAATAGTGAGTAAACACACTCTTCTCTTTCCTATAGAGCTTGTGCTTTTTCATTCAAGGACAAAATTTAACTAAATTTGCAAGTCAGGGAGCACAGATGGCGTAGTGGTCTAGGTCACACTCCATGAGGTTCCCTTGCGCGGGTAGCCCGGGTTTGAATCCAGCTTGTGGTCTGTTTCCCAGCATATCACTTCCCACTCTTGCCCTGTTTCTTGCTCTATCTACTGTCTGTCTCCTGTCAAATAAACGGTATAACCAAAAAAAATTGCAATTAAGGTAAATGGTCAGTTTGGGGATTTGTGCAAATCCAGAAGGGGTGTATAGAAGGAGACACAAAAACACAAACAAGACAAACACAAACAACTGAATGAACTTTGAAGGGACAGTAGGAAAGTATTATTTTACCTGAACAGCTTACAAACATCTCAGTAGTTTTAATTTAAAGACTCGCACACAACATTTAAAGTATCTTGGATAATTGAGCTGAACTTTGTCTCAGCTTGACTGGTCACAGTTTAGATAAGTAGACAAATTTACAAGTTTTACAATCCAGAAAGAAAGAAAAAAGAAAAATGTAAAGCTAAACATGAAGTTCATGTTGTATGTTTTGAACCTTCAACTTCTTCCCTTCCAGCGGAGGATGTCGAGCGACATCAGCCCCAGCTTGGTCAACTGGATGACCAGCATGATGACGATGAGGCTGCAGGTCATCCTGGAGCACATCCCCATCACACAGGAGCAGATTCAGAACTACATCGTTCATACACAGGTAACAGAGCAGCTGCATGCTTTCCTTACAGACCTTTTTAAGCTTTGGGGGAACGTTCCACAGCTGATGTGGACACCCTGGTCTGAGGCTGTGGAATTTAATTGTATTCTCCTCCAGAGTTTTGTTTCTGTTACTCTTTGTTCTGACTCTGTCATATCCCTCGGCAGAACAGAGTGCACTCATGACAAGTTGCAATCAGAGAAAGGAGCCCCTATTCAACTGATGGCTGTTACATATCCTGTTACTTCAGACAGCTCCGCTGATAAATATTAAATGACCTTCTTTCACAGAGAGATCAGTCTTCTGCAGCTGGCACACAAGAGCCCGAACGAGCACAAAGTGCTGCGGTAAGCGTGAGGTGTCTTCTTGTCCTTTTTTTTTGAGTCAAACATTTTTTAGTTATGCTTCACATTTTGCTTTTTTCATTTCCCCTCTTCTCCTTTTCCAAAGATTGGGGACACCCACTCTCCTGCTGCAGCCACCACAGCAGAGGAGGCCATGTCAGTGTCACACGACACGAGGGCATCGTCACGGGAGACTCGGGTGTTGCCTGGGGACCTGGGCGCCTCTGGAGGAGCTGCACCGTTAGGTGGCGACATGGCAGCAGCAGGAGCTGAAGGAGGAAGTGAGGAGTCTGCTCGAGAGTCAGAGGCCTGGGCAGCTGCTGTTCCACCTGTGAGGGCTGACTCTGTTTACCGTTCAACCTCTCTGTTTCATTGTTTGCTCTGTTCTAATCCAGTCCTGCTTCACAATTACTCTGTCCTCAGAGGACACAGTCCCTACATCCTGCTCACTCTGCACGTTGTAGGTTTTCCTGATTAATTGAGACTTTATTTCTGAAAGGATAAAATTCATCAGGACTTTGAGGGTATATTAACATGGCTCTTGTTTCCTTACAACATTCCAGTGAACAGTGTTGAGAAGAAGTTCTTTTAAAATTGGTTTAAACACTTAATTGTAAACAGCCAAACCTAAAATAAGACTTGACGTTTGTATCAGGATTAATTGTGTGGTTAGGTGACACTACAACACTTTTTTTACTCTCTGTGTTTGCCTGTGTGTGTGCAGGAGTGGGTGCCCATCATCAGGTGTGACATGATGACCCAGAGGAAGATGAAGGCCCAGCCTCCTCTATCTGACGCTTATTTGCACGGCATGCCGGCTAAACGCAGGAAGGTAAGAAGCTCAGAAGTAAACTTAAGCTGCAGTACATGACTCGTTGTCCACAAAATCCTTCAGAGTGTGTTTGGATGTGTTTTCAGACAGGACTTGGTGGTGGAAGCCTCCTGTCACTCTCTGACGCTGTGAGTCAGGCAGCCAGGACGGCCGGGGTGAAGCCAATCACATCAGCTGAGGAGCTACAGGATGAGCTGGAGACGCAGGAGCTGAAGGAAGCCTACGCAGAACAGGTGAAAGAATCTGAAAACGACATTTGAACCGAGTAGTGGCAGTATTGATCATGTTTTCTCCTTCAGTTTTGATGTTTTAGTGAAGAATTATATCATGGTTACTACACAAATTTCTATAAGAAGTTGAAGCCTTTGCAACTTTAGTAGAATTGATACAATAGTTATTCTTCAGGCATATAAAAAACAGCAGTTCCAAAGAAAAGCTTGTAAAAAGATGCTCCTTTAACTTGATTTTTTTTTCTGATACAGTTTTGAAGCTTGTTAAAAAAGTAATTTGTCAGGTCTTTTTTCAGAAAACTAATTATAAACAATTAGAAACAAACCAGTGCTAATACATATTTTAGAGAAGGTACAGAAAAAGTTGTCTTTCTTTTTATAAGCTGGATGTAAGTCCATATGTTTCACAAATTGGAAGGCATGAGTTGACAAATATTTAGCAGACAACCACTGCTCAAGCCACCAGGTAACTTCCGTCCAGCAGAGCACTGATAACCATGATAATCTTTGTTTTCTTTCTCCTCTCAGGTGAAATCTGACATCAAGAAGCGAGTGAGGGAAGACCAGGATTTCAACTCCCAGCAGTTCCCCAACTCACACAGAGCTTTCTCATCAGACTCGTAATCCCCAAATCCTGCACCGTTCTTCATTTCTTCTCCATCTTTTATTCTTGATTTGACTAAAAATCTGTGCAGCTTCACACCCTAACCTGTCAGTTTGCCTCTTTAGCAGCTCTCTTGAATTATTGCCTCATGCTAATGTGAGTACTCCCCCCAGTGCCTATTTATTTTTCTGTTGATTTTTGTCCAACCTTTGCTGAGACAATTCAGTTTGCTAAAAGGCTAAATAACACCAGAATCAAGTTTAACTAACAGGTCACTTCTGTCTGTACGTCTCTTCTTTTAATGCTCTTATCCTCTCATTGTTTTGTTCATATGGAGCCTGAATCAGTATCATTTAGTCGACTTCTCTGCCTTCCTCTTAGTACTCTGAAACAGGAGAGTATACTTTCATGCAATGAACATGCTGTTTGGTACATGAATGTACAGTAAGCTTAATAAAAATCTTGATACAATACACATGTTCTCTTTGTGTGTCTCAATGTTGTAGGATGATAAATGACACTAAAACTATAGTGGTGCCTGTCAGTTAAGATACATTGTTATTACAGTTTGTCCACCAGAGGACGCAAACTGAGTTTTTTTTTTTTTAACTATTCATTGGCTCCAAATATCAAACAACTCCAAGAGATCTTCATTAAAATGTGTTGTTTTTGTATTTGAAACTAATACATCTTCAATACATCAAACAAATATCAATGTTTCATATGCAAACAAGACCGTCAGTAACTCATAATTTCTGTGAAAATGTATAATTGAAATTAAAGCCACAGTGACAAAAACAAACACATTTTCCCCTTTTTTCCTGAGCAAAGATTCTAAACAAAGGAACAGTGTTGATAGAGAGCAGGAGTACTTTTATAACCAGAAAACTCTCCTTATGCATGTTTCAGATAAGTGCTTAAAGAAATTCGAGGTAACGCTTTGTCAGCAGGTGGCGCCAAAATCGCCATAAGTTAAAAGTTCTTCACTGGAGTTCTGAGTCTGAGAATGTCTTCTTTAGATGCATTTTTCAGCAGTTTTACCAATTTGAAACATCTTTTCTAATAAATCACTATTTTTAGAAAGAAAAAAAAAACATACATTGCCTACTTTTCATTCTGACCAGTTGATGTCGACTAGCCTTTACTGTCCTGCTTCCTTTATTTATTTGACAGCGCTCAGAGAAGTCAGCTACCCATCACTAGGACCTGAAGGTGAAAAGTGAAGCTTGCCTTTGGGCCTGAATGTATTAGGTTTGCTTCTTAACACAAACTTAAAATAAGACCCTTTTTGGAGAAAGAGAGGAGTCTCTAAGTAAATTGATTTTTCAGGATGCAGGAAACAGGATAAAATAAGTTTTAAAGAACTTTGCAAAGTCATAGAAAGACTGTCTCATTGAAATATTTCTCTAATAATAACGAAAGAGTGTTGAACTGCTTCACACATACCGTGCAAGATTTCCCTGAAACAGTCACGGAGGAATCACATGTTCATAACTCATGCATTCACACACAAGATTTGGCTTTACAACTTTCAGCCGAGGAAAGTTCTAACTTAAGATGTCTGAATCTACGAGGGAGAAAATCAAAAACTACTTTGATGTGTGAGTAGAAAAAGACAGAACAGAAAATCAAAAAACACTTCTCACCTTTTTTTCTTTCAAGTGATAAAACCCAGATGGTTTGCTACCAACTCCTCAGTCATCTTCCACCTGTTCTTGTTTACTTAATGATCCTGCAGCTTCATGGCAGATCTCATAAAATTTACCGTCAGCACACTCACCATGTGCTCCCTGTTTGCTTTCCTTCGCTATGACCTTTGACCCTTGGGAACCTCCAGGCTTTTTAAAAAAAAATGCTGTGCTCATATTTTCAGCTGTTTAGTTTAAATATTTTGTTCTGTGGTGAAGTTTCTTACAACACCTCAGCAATGTTAATATCCATTAATGACCTTCAAATATTTTTCAAGGTTAAACTAAAAGATCATCAAATATAGTTCTCCTTAACATCCCCGTGATACAAGTTTTTATAAGGACGATATGAATAAAAACTCTAATTTGTGTTTTATTTCAACAAAACTGTCATGTTAATATAAACATCCAAAGGACAAGTCAAAGGCCAAAAAGGTCATATAATTTTTCACAATATACTTGGACTTCTATTTATCCTCTTAAGACTCAGCATTCACATATGTGGACATTACATTTCTGCCTCTCTGACCCATGATACTCCATTTCTTTTTTTAAACTTTGACCTATTAGTCATATTTAGGGACACTTCCCACATCATCTTTTGGTGAAATCACAACATTACACCCATTTTGGTGAAAAAACAAAACAAAAACAAATTTCAGTTCAGTAACACTAATAACAAGCAACTAATAGAGAACTCATTACAAAAATAATCAAATTTCCAGTACGATGACCAAGTTTTGTTGTACTTATTAGGTCTTATTTATTTCCAATAGCCAGGTCATTTAAAAATTGCACAAGGCTCAGGTCATTAGAGGTTATAGAGTTCTATCTGAGATGCCTTGACCTGTCCCCACAAAAACCTTTATCTTGTTCTCTTAAAGTGATGTTTTTAGGCTTTTATGCCTTTATTCAGCAAAGACAGGACATTAACCAGGAGAGTCCAGGAGAGTTTAGAGTGATGTGCAAAAAGAGGCCACAGGTTGGAGATTGAAACCCCAGGATACTCACTTAAGGACTAAAGCTTCTGCACTTGGGCCACTAGGCTAAACCAGCACCCCTAATTTTTGGGGTTTAATGCGCATCAATATTGAGTATGAAAAACTTACACAAATCTCCCCCAAATACACAGAAACTTTCACTTTTTATAATATAGCAAAACATGTTGATGAGTACACTTAGCACAGTAAGGAAAAGTGTGTTTGATAGATTACTTCTTTGTTGTAGCAATGCTTCTTAGTAATTAATCTTATCCTGTTATAAAGCCTATTTAACCACATTTATAAGGAGCATGCATTTGTAGGGTGAGAAGCAGAGCTGAGTATGTGGGTTGCATAAAAAATTTGCCAAATCTTCTTTGCCAATGCCAAACAGCTTATTACTACATGCCATTGACTCTTGTTTGGTGTTGTTTGTAAAATGAATAAACTGTGAAATTTCCAATTTATCTTGTTTCTTCAGACTTTAATTATCCAATCCATCAAATGAAACAAAACAAGAGCATGTGCATTTTTTTAAAAAATGTGGCACCTTCAGGGATGGGTACCGAATTAGTTACTTTTATAGGTACCGATCGATTCACGTAATATCAAAAGGTACCATATTTAGGTATCTAAATGGGGATGGGTACCTTTCACATTTGAAATGATACAGCGCCAATGCCTAGTAACTGGCAATCGGCACCGATACTCAACAGTACCAACTTTTGGTACTTTTTTTGTGTCTGTGTGGTGAAGAATATCAATTGGCTAATAATAAAATATCAATTTTTTTCAGCTTAACATGTCTATTCTTCAGTATATATCCTTGCAATGCTGTGTTCATGTCCAGCATGGAAAATTGCCTACTCTTCCACTCCCTCAGAGTCACAAGGATGCATTTAGGTACCTAAACATGGTACCTTTTGATTTTATGTGAATTGGTACCTGGTACTTTTGACAGAATTCCTTGTGACTGTGAGGGAGTGGAAGAGTGGGCAATTTTCCGTGCTGGACATAAACACAGCATCACTATCTTACATATCTAAGAATAAATATGTTAAATTGAAAAAAAATTACATCTTATTTTTTAAGAGGTATTTTTTCCACATAAACACACAAAAGTACTAAAAATTGGTATCGATGAATACAGATACCAACTGCCAGGTACCTGACATCAAATGTGAAAAGGTACCAATCTCTAGGCACCTTTTAAATGACAGATTAACAGGTATGAATTTTTTATTTTTTTACAAAGAAGCATTTTTACAACAAAGAAACAATCTACAGAAGCAGGGTGGAGCTGGACTCGGTGAGTCAAGTGTAGTCGACTCACCCCTAGCTTCAGTGCACAGGTGTTCAAGAGAGAGAAAGCCCTACCTCAGTTTTATTTGGCATATTGTTTCAAGAGCCTCCTCCAAAAAAACTTTGAGAAACATTTTATTGCTACTGTCTTTAAAAGTCATTAACCTTCAGTTTCTTTTACTTGAAACCGAGAGACTGGAATGTCAACTTCCTCATGGCTGAAGGATTGGCACTGAAAGGAAAATGCAGCATACACGTTAGAGTTTCTGATTAAGGTTAATTGATGTAAGGCTTTATCCTGCTAATGCATGCTGGTACAAAATGATCTGTTTAAAATGAATCCAGCTAAATAAAGATCTTAATTAGTCTGTATGGTGTGCACACAATGACTTTATTTTGCAGGTTGGCAGAGTAACTGAGTTGTCTGAGGTCACGGTGACCTTGGTGAACAGGTTAGACTGCCTGAGGAGTCCCAGGCCACACACAGGAATTTAAACAGCCTGAGCAGTTCCTGGATGGCGTCCTGTTTGGGTTGAGGAATGTGAACGAGTCATGTGGCACCAAGTTACTCACACACACACACACACACACACACACACACTTTATCAGCACTGAATCTGACTGGCACAGCATTAAAGGACATTTTCCACACGTTCAGCTTCTCTACATGTTTATTTTAGTTAACTAAAGTATTTTTACAGATGACAGGAATTTTTACTACACAAAAATGTTAAGTTTGCATTACATGCAGAAAAAAGAAATAAATATGCACTTCGTCATCAAAAACTGGCTTCCAACCACAATACTTAAAGAGTTTAATTTAACCTTCCCACACCCAAAGTCTTTTGTCACCTGAACACACATGATGTGATGTGATGTGTGGTCAGCCATGAACAGAGGAGAGCACAGTCATCACAGCGCTAACCTGATCTTTATTTGCATGTTGGGCGTATGTGCAGAGAGCACAGAAAGCTCCTGTTGACATCCACCATGAGACAAAGAAGTCTTAAAGGACAAACGTTTGCTTTTTGTGACGAGAGTTTGATGGAAGGATTGGTAGCAACCTCATGTCTGTGGACTTAATACTAAAAAAACAACCAGCTAGCTGTTAGCTTAGCTCAGCATCAAGACTTGAAGAAAGAAACAGTCTGTAAACTGACCCAAGGTTAAAAAAAAACATCTCATTGGAAAAAGAAAGACTATAAAATGAATAAATTAAGCTCTAGTGGCACTGAGAGGTGAGTTTTGTTACCTTACAGTGGTTTCCAACTGTTCCCAGCCCAAGCTAAGCTAAAACAACTGCCAACATCTACAATACAGACACAACTTTGGTGTCAATCTTCTGATTAAACTCTCAGACAGAAAGTGAATAACACTACATCTGTTCTCTATAACACAATTTACGTTTACAGGAGAAAAAAACACTCTAGGATTTATAGCTTAAACAAGACATGATCAGGTATAACCAGTTGTTAATGTGAGCTCATGTTAGCTTTAAGCAAACTTCAGACAGGTGCTGTGCAGCTGCCCTTTATGGAGTCCGTTTGCTAACTTTAAAACTCGTGATGACTCATTAATGTATTTATTTGTGTTGCAGACACAGAATGTACAATCTGTACATTACCGCAATAATGACAACAGTGTGGCTACAAGGGGAATAAATAAGCACGAGTGCTATCCTGGCTGAAAACAAAAGGGAAAAACATCCAGAGATGTTTGATTTATAAAGTAAGGAGGATAAACAATTAACAACAGTGCATGTCTTTGGTTTATTAAATAGTTAGTGGTTATAGGAAGGCTCCTGGATTGGATCGGGGATCTTTGATGTTTCTGTATCGGTGAGCGAGCCACACTCCGAGGATCTAGAAGAAAAGATATACATCAGCTTTAAGTCAAAACAAATTCATCATCCTTACAACATGTTTTTACTGCTGTGACTTTTCCCTGACCTCTGTGAAACTGAAGAAGAGTCCGATCCCCCCCACGAACCGCAGCACCTCTCCTGCGTACTGCTGGATGATGCTTGAGCACGTGTCACAGGTCTGTGAAGGGACGTCGTGGCATCTCTACAGAAAGGAGAAATCCAGAGGTGTGTAATTTAAATCACAACAGATGAAACAGTGACGGATACTTCAGGTGATACACTTACAGCTGCACATGTGCTGTTGGGGTTGAAAGCGGAATAACCGCAACAGTTGAGGGTTTTCTCTACGTCTCTCTGAGTGTCCTCCGATTTGTTCCATCCAATCTCCAGGAGGTTGTTCTGTAATCAAGAATTTATTAAAAATTGATGACGACAGACTTTACTAAATTCACATGTGAGCCATTTCCTCCTGACATCCCTCTAAGCCCAAACTCTGCTGCAAAGCTATAACATCATGTTCCAGGTCAACAGTCTTCAAACTTTAAGAGCTCATACAGACTGTTTACATTTCACTGCTTGTTGATTGATCAGCGACTGACAGACAGTTGATTGAAAATGACTTGAACAACAGCAGAGCTCACAGACTTATTTGATTTAATGTGCATATTACAGTTATTTCATAGATGGGATTTTTATTTCAGAAATAGATCCTTCTTTGCACCAGTAACATGAAAAAAACTTGTGGAGTTCACATTTTGTTTGAGAATGATGATCTGATGATTGATCATGGTGTCATATTGTAAATGCATACACTTTCACAGACCCTTGATCAAGTGTATTACCCTTGACCAACCAAGAATTCCTTACTCCTTGTTGTGTTCTTTATGATGGGAACCAGTTACAATCTTCTTATATGTTTAATATAATACTATTTAAAAATGGTTTGAATTTTACGGATTAATATCCCTAAAGAAATTTTAGAGTATCATAAAGAACTAGGTGACAGAGACACATTATGTTTTTTAGTGCTGTCAGGAAATTAAAAAAAATTAATCTAATTAATTACAGGATTTGTATTTGATTAATCTAATTAATCACAAATAATCTCATATCTGATTAAGGTCCCCAAATAAAGAATTTGAATTCTAGGACTTTACAAAATTGTAGTGCATGACTAATCAAATGAATACACGAAGAAGAGAAGATTTGTAAATCCATATATTTTTTTAATTCAATAGCAACCAATTATTGCGTCTATATGGAAGTAAATTATGTTTTTCAGATGGGGGAAGCGGGGTCTGGTGGAGCTTCTCAATCAAAATCATGCTTGTTAACTACTGTGGGTGAGAGCAATGCACTCTTTGGATGAGAGATCAGCATGGATATGAGGAGAAGATGTGAGATGACGGAGGCATAGAGAGATGCTGAAAGTCGGAAAAGTTCAGGCAGCTCACGCTACAACTGAGGATGTGTCGCGGTAGTTCAGAGAGAAATAGCGGCGCAATCGTGAGAAAAGACGACAGAGATCATGGAGAGGACCAAAGGATGGAGTGCATGAGATGAATGGGATAAAAAAAAAGTATGTTTGGACTGTTTTTTTGGATCAAAAACAGGAAGAGAGACATAAAAGCAGACAGTCCACTTTTTGTTTACATTGTCTTTGAAAACAGTATTATTTGGGTCTTAAAAGATTGTTCAAAATGGGTTGAAAATAGCTGGCAGTGTATGAGTTAATCGCGTTAATTGTGACAGCCCTAGCTTTTTCTTAAACCGAGGCATCGAGAAATAACTCATATGGGAAAAATATAAAGGTGTTAAAATCCAAACAGCTGGAATCACAAAGAAAAACTCAGATTATTGTTGTTAATGTGAGGAAAACTAATACAAAATGAACCTACCTGTTGGTCCTTATTCAGGGACAGACATGCACAAGATACAGAGAACTGCACCACAAAAACTATGAACAGGATGACCATGTACTGGAACAAGTTAAGGTAGATAAGTTAGATCCACAATCTGCATCTATTTCATAAGACAGGAAAGCAGGACGGTTGTGAAACATTCAAGTACTGAAAGGGTATTTTTGCAGGTCAAATAGCATGCATGGGTTCACTTAGATTAAAAATACAAATATTTCTGTTTTGAAGCAAATAAGAGCTTTCAGCAAAAGAATAAACAGGAATTCAGAAAAATAGAGCTCTGTCATGTTTATTTTTTGTCTCTTTTGGCTTCCAGCAGCTGTCAGAAGGCGATTCTCTCTGATCCTACAAACAAACCTCACAGAAAAACCAAAGGATACAAAGAAGAGCAGGACCTGGTGGTGCTTCACAGCACCGCACAGACCCACAAAGGCGACCAGGAAGAGGAAGATGCCCACGCCAATGACCCCCGCCACCACTCTGATGCTGGAGACCAGGCCGAACCATTTCCCCCAGGCAGCCACGCCGACCAGCAGCAGACTCACCATCTGAGGAGGAAGATGAAAAAAACGTTGGCATGAGAAGAGGGAAGTGCAATCAGTTTTTATCTTTCTGAGGAAGTTTCTACACGTCAGGGAAGTCAGGAACTCAGAACTGGCAGGAGGATGGTGTTTGTTTTTTATTCTATGCTGTTTTTCTGACACTTAGATACTTAACCACTGTAAGCCAGTTAAATAGATAGATAGATAGATAGAAAATACTTTATTTATCCCCGAGGGGAAATTCAGGATAGATGTAAATAAATGGATAGATGTCTTTCATTCTTCATGCAGTTGACACTTTTCTGGCTCCAAATCAGAATCCAGGGCACATGAATCTTAAATGCTCTTCCAGAGAGCTGAAATAATACACTCAGGAAGGTTATTTGACCCCTCTGAAACCTGATAGACGATTGCAGACTGTACCCAGGACACAAAAACAAAAACAAAAGAGAAAACGTGTGTGTGAAACTCCCTTTCAGTCACAACTCTCTGCACTTTAGGAATTTATACGTCTTAGATAAATGGATGTGCTCATCAGAAAAAGCTTTTTTCGACACTCCTGGGGGTGTTTCCCTGCACCATGAATTATGCCATTTTGTTATGAGAGCATGTCACGCCCGGTTACATCTATCTGTCGTACATTACTTTTCATAACACCAATAAGTGACGGGTGGTTTAAATTTACCGCTCAATATGGAATAACAGGCTAAGATTTTGACTCTTTATTAATCTTGGTTGAAAACATAATATAACTGACACAAAGACATATTACGCTGAAAACTAGAGCAGGAGGGTACACGGTTGTTTACATCACCTTTGGTGCCCCTTGTGGACAAAATCTCTTCCTGTTAACCTCACACTGTACAATTGTTTTTTTAATGACAAATTGTATCCTGCACTTTTTATATCAAGATTTTCCAGATGCATAACAGCAAGAATAAATGCACTTGTGAATGCTCCTTAAGTAAACATAATTTACTTAGAAGGTAAGGAAAAAATAAAAAATAAAAAAAATAACACAAAACAAAAAACAAAAAAAGAAACAAAAAACTTTAAGACAGAAAAAAAGAGAAAAGAAGTCAACAAGAACATGTATCATTTTTTATGATTCTTTGATGTGGAAAAAGTAAAATATCTATTTTTGAAGTCATCTATCAGTTTATCCGACCCCTTCCTCTTTCACCTTGAAGGCAATTTTAAGAACTAAAAAGTGCAATATGCATTCTTAAATCTCGTAACTGTCAGTCTTGTTTGCTTTAACTGGTCAAAGTAGGAGCCATTTTACCTTTATTGTTTTTGTTTTTTGTTTGTTTTGTTTTGTTTTTTGTCTTGTTACCTGCACGATCACCACAAGGGGCACTCTAGGTAAACAGGCATACTACAGACACCACTGCTACCTCCACCAAGCATGTCCCTTTAGCAATAGCAATAAACGGCAAAATTACTCAACAACAGCCTCAAGTTGGACACTGGACTCTATTGGAAGCATGTCAGAAACACCTCACTCTTGCACCCAGACAGTGACTATAATCAGGTCAAAATAGTCATTACAGTCATAAAAAGCCATCTATATTCATTCAGTCTGTTTCATAACCAGCGTAAAAACTCCTCATAGGAGCTTTAAATGACTTCTATATTTCCCCATTATACCTAAATGGTATTTAAAACACCAAGTGCATGTTTTCCAAACTTTTAATTTGTTAAAATTAGCTTTTATTGATTCTAAATCTATCAATAAAAGTAACAAGAATAATAGTAGAAATATAATAAAGGAGAGATAAGAAACAAGAGGGAGGGTCTTTTTTCAGCACAATTGCACGGACTCTTAGGCTGCACCCAATGAATATTTTTATTAGTGACCCATTTAGGATAAGGATCTCCACAGCCCAGGCTGACACACTCAAATATTAATAATAACAGAAGACATAAAAGAATGATGTCAATACGTGTAAAACTTATAGTTTGTGTCATCTAACAAACCAAATCTCAGGTGATATATCTACTGGGTTTGTCTCTGAACGGATATTGTAGGGCCTGAGGGGTTGCTCCTGTTTTTCTGAGTAATGCCAGCTACCAATAACACCAACAATTGTGAAAGCAGACGCCTACAATCAACTGGGCTTTATGCTGCGTTGACGTGCCCTAATTTCCTCAAGTAGAAAGTCCAACTCAGGAGTTTATGACCGTTTTAACCCTTATCTGAACACAGTTTGGACGCTGTTCAGATAATGTGGAGTAATTTATAGCTTGAAGCGTTTAAGCAACAGGTTAAGGGCGGAACTCTTTATATTTCTGGTCCCAAATTTGCACGTAAATCGAAGCACATCTCAACAAATGACGAAAAACACTGAATATGCTTACTTATCATAAAGTAATTCATTAGGCTACTTAGCATTTTTCTTGTGAATCTTACATAATTTTCGAGGACGTTGAACACTAGGCTAAATAGAAGCCTACTACATAATTGAAAACTAGGCTATATGTGGAAATTTGGTTAAATAGGTCTTTATTCAAATTTTCCTTTATTTAAAAAGTAGCTAGCAATCAACCGAACTTTACATTAATCTGACGCCATGACTAAGTGTAACATTTCATCAACTAAGCAAGTTTTTAACGACAGCTTTCTGACTTATCCATCGACTAAGTTCTCGAGAACTAAATTTTCCGACAATTCTTTCATCCCGTGAATGCATCACAGAATATTGGCCAACGACACTTGCTCTGTGTATTTCCTCAGCAAGGAAACAACTCAGAGCAAAATATCTTTAGTTTTTATCTCGTTCCGAGCCCTGGGTGAGACATTTTCATGTCACAGTCAAGACAAAATCAGATAAACTTATTTCCTTAGTGCTGCATTTTCAGTAACACCTTTTAGTTATGTTTCCGTCGCGATAAACGCAGTGAAGTCAAACTTACAACATAGAGTATATTGAGAGCGCAGAGTGCGTTCTTGGTGCAGACGAATCCTCCGCAAACCATCGTTGTTCACCGGTACTGTCCTCCAAACAGAAATATATAACACTCCAGCTGTTTCAATGAGGCTGAGTTCACGTCTGACGCTCTCCTGCTCCGTGTGGCTTCTTGACTGCAGGTGGAGAAACAGGAGAGTTTCCTGCACACATCCTGCTCGCTGATTGGTCGGCTGCCTCTGATAAACACTAAGGCCTCTGTTCTCCATGCAAATAAATCCCTCTGTATTGTAAGACAAGAATAAGACCAGATCACGGGGTCACTGTAGGTCAAAAGTTGAGCAAATGTCTTCAACTTCCAAGCCATACGGTGGCCCCAAAATGCAAAACACAACCCAAACAGGGTGACAGCCAAAGAGACATCACCACAACAAAAAGGTAAGAAAATGCAAAACAAAGTCAAAGAAATCATAAAGATAACAAAAAAATTGTGATTACAAAAGGGAAAACACACACAAAAAACAAACAAACAAATACACAAACATAAAAAGATACGTTCTTGCTCTGAGGGTTCATTGCTAATGAAACATACCAGTCTTTTTAACCACAGGAAAAGGTTTCATTTTAGTCGCCCCTGTCAAACCAGGTACCGTAATTTTACTTTTTTTTTTTCACCTTTTTTTTTTTTTTTTTTTACATTTTCTCATTCGTATTTGCACTATGATTTTTTATTTTATTTTATGTGGGAATTTTTTTTTTTAATTAATTTTTTTTTTTTTTTTTTGCATTTCTGGGTTTAATTTTCTCTTTATATTTCATTCTATTTTTTTTTTTTTTTGATTTGGGTTATCTTTTTTGGTGTTTGTGTTTTCTTTTTTTGTTTCTGAAATTTATTCCCTTTTTTGGTCTTGTTTCATTCTTCAGGACTATCCTAAGTTTTACTCTAAAATGCTCTGTGAAATAAATGAATTTTAAATTATTTAGAGATGCTGCTGTTTTTTTCTTTTTGCAAATAAATCAAATTGGATCAGACCCCTGATGTCTATGAGGTACATCAGAACAGGAATCTGTGCATCTTTTGTATTTATTTAGCCATATTCATGACATTATCAGTGACTTCACCACTAAAAACTGTACAAGACAAAACTTAATAGAAGCAGTCAAACAACATATACCTCTGAAAGTTTAATAAAATACATTTTAATTTTCATGTTTCTTACTTCTCTTACTTAACTTGTGCAATAAAAATGCCTGTTGCAGTCAACGTCTTCACTGAGTGTATGATGACATTTCTTCCTGGCCGCCATGAGCTCAACCAAACAGTGAAAGAAAAAAAAAAACACCCTCTCACTCTTTCAACACTTTTTCCAGAAAGAAGAACTAACTTGTGTTATCTCCCTGTGTTGGTTTTGCTGTCCATAAATGTGCTAAAACCAGACCAAACTTGTGTTGACCACCTTTTGGTTCTCTACTGTGGTGGTTTGTCTTTCTTTTTCTGTCTGTTGGATAGAAACATCAAGTAAATGGAGGGAGATCTGAATTATGCGACGGTGGCTTTTAAAGCTAAAAATGGGATTTCTACACTTGGTGAGTCATGCTCTGTGTTTTCGTTATCTTTCTTTTTCATAAAAAAGGCAAAGTCTGTGTTTCTGAATGTACTTTGGTGTTACACACGGAAGTGAAAACTAGCCATTCTACAAGAACAATTACCTTTTCATGAAGTCCTTGTGTTCTACATGAGTCTCTGTTTCCTGCTTCTTAAACTTGTAATAAAAGAAATTAAAGATGTAGACTTCAGAATATATTTGGAAATCATTGACAAAGTAGCTTATATATGGCTTTTTTAGTATTATTTTGTAAAATTGAGCCATGGCAGGGTGAGACAGGACCCCATCACAGAGCTGAAGGGTCTCTATCTAGCATCACCACCAGTTCACAGTTTATTATCTTTCTTATTACCCAGCTTAAAACTAAATACACAGAAATTTACTCATTCAGAATGAAAGATTTTTATAGCACTCTCAAAGTGACTTGATAGCAATATTAAAATAATTATCTTAAATGCCACATTGTCACAGTAAGAGATGAAATCACACAGTGTACTAGATATGCCACCATTCCTTCCAGTGGAATGATTTGCTATGTGTGCCCTGTGTGAGCAGGCTGTCCATAGTGCTGCTTTTGCTATTCAGAATCAAGATTCAAATTGTTTATCATCATATGAACAGGAAAGCAATGTGTTCTCTTGTGCAATGCGATACTTCCTTTGCTATCCACAATGAACACTGTGCAATAGGAGATGAAAATATATAGATAAAGGCAGAAAAACAGTGGGGTAGAAACAGTTTTTGAGTCTTCTGTCCCTCCACCCTGAGGGGAGAAGTATGAACAGTCTGTGCTGGGGGTGGGTGGGGTCCTCTGAAGATGGGGGCAGCTCTCCTTTTGGCTCTGTGATAGCGGATTTTAAGGGATTTAGACCAATCATAATCAAGTATTTGAAAAACCAGGACTTCAATGAAAAAGCAGGGTGAAAAAAAAACAGGTCTCATCCACTGCTCAACATGAAACTATCTGTGCCCAAGTGAGCCAAAACTTTCAGCACTTTTCATTCATGAATCACCTTAAATGTGATTTAAAATGCAGGAATTTAACTCGTAAAGGCCTTTTTCAAAGTTTTGGCTTTGCTATTTTAAGATAAGGAACAGGATTACTTCCCCAATCATTGTGCAGTGGCGGCTCTGCAGCAGAGCTGGACACATGAAGCTGCAGTCTGCTTCACTCACAACTTTCATTATCACTGTTTTCTTCTTTCTTTCTCCCACTCCCAAATTCTTCTTCATTTTTACTGAGGGATTATCTTTCATGATTTGTGGTGCTAAAGGAAAGGATGCTCTTAGTTTGTCAGCTGTTTGGGGCCCCCTACTGGCTCGGAGCCACAAGCACTTGCCTGCCTTACCTGCTGACGTGCAATGCCTCTACAGGAGTTTTTGTGACTGTTTTCCAATTCTATATTAAGCTTTTAACAATGCATCTCATAGTTTTGCTTTCAAGCTCTCAAACTGATCCATGATGTGTAACTTGTGGCTAAAACATTCAACATCGGTCTTATTGTTGCATTTGTGTAAAACTGTACCTGTTTGAACACAAACCTGTTGATTCCAGCAGCACTGCCTTCCAAGACTAACAATCAGCATGGGGTTTTGTGGTTTTAAATCTTAAAGGGATGTTTTCTTGGTGATGCCAGTGGTAGATTCTACAACTCCTGACTGAAAACCAGGAAGTGGCTTCTGAAAATGATAAAACTCATCATTTCCCTTTTGTCTTTTGAAGAGAACCCAAACGAGGTGGAAATAATTTATGATGAAGTGAAACCTGAGGTGCAGACAGCCCCCGTCAAGCCAGGTACTCATTTTTCACCTTGATAAAAAAAGAAAGGAAATGATGTTCTCACAAGAGTAATGATGTGTTTGTTTGTTTTTAGTATCAAAGGAAAAAGCTCCACTGCGCTTGTGCATTTATCTGGTGGCAGCAGGTTTGGGGATCATTTGTGTCATCTTAGTGTTGATTATCATCGTCCTACAAATCCAGTGTAAGTCATAATGTTAAAAACTGTTTAACAAAAACAAGTGAGTGTGTAAGTAACAATTTAACTCTGATTTCAGTCCAAACAGCCAGGTCAGAACAGCTCCAAAACATCAACAACTTAAAAGCTCAGAATCAACAACTGATGTCAGAGAAGAACGACTCAAAAAGACACACAGAAGAGCTGACCAGAGAGAGAGATGGACTCAACTGGACCCTTGGAGCCATCTTGGAATATAAAAACTTTCCTGTGGAGACCCTCTGCCCACAGAAAGGTGAAAACATGTTGGACACAAGCTGGAGACTCTCACAGTTTTATTATTAGTCCAGTGAATCACTTTTGAGTTAATGTAAACTTGCTGAATTTAACCAAAATTGCCCAAAGCTTGTTCTTCCAGAAGCTTCTTTTTGGAGGACTAAAATGTTCTTACTATTCCTCCAAAGGTCCCCTTCATTCTATCATTGGTTGACTTTCTGAAAAGGTCCAAAGAGCTGTTTACTGTTGTGGAAACTAACTCCTGTTTTACACAAGTTTACAGAGGTCTCTACAGTGGCTCTGAGGGTCAATTGTACCAAGAATTCATGATAAAAAAAGGGAAAATAAATAAACTAAACAAAAGATTTTACAGAATGCCAAAAAAAGCTGAACAAGTGCAAAAAAAAAAAAATCATAAAAGCATTGAAATGATTCAAACAACTTACAAATGTTTCAATGCAAAAATATGTCACAAAACGTGAAAGTACTCCACAAAGAAATGAAATGCTTCACGATTATGTCATGATTTATCTTTTATAGTCAGATTGTTAGAACACTACTTCAATCACCCAAGTGAAATATTGTTGGGAAATTTCAAACGTTTCAATCTATATTTATAATAATAAATTTTCATTCATATCTTAAAGTTTGTGACCATGAATAAGTTTTTGTTATCTTTTTGTTGTTGACTTATTCTACAGTGTGTAAACCCTGCCAGGATAACTGGGTGCTGTTTCAGTCGAGCTGTTATCTGTTTACAAAACATGAGCAATCCCGGAAATGGTTGACGTGGTCCACAAGTGAAAATGAATGCCAGAAGTTATATGCAAATCTGGTGGTGATAGAAAGTCTAGAAGAACAGGCAAGTTTATTTCATATTTGACTGAATTTCTGTTTTTGTAAGCTTGGAAACATCTTGATTTTAAGTCTACTAACTAGGGTTGAAATGGACAGTATTATACAGCTGTTCACACACAAAAAAATCCATAGCAATCATTTTGTTTTGTTTCTGCATCTTCATCTTTCATTATCTTCTTTAAAATTTTAATTATATCTTTTTTTAATCTTTTTTTTTATTTGTAATCCCTGTTTAGGAATTCATCAACAATCATACAGAAAAATACAATGATGAAAATCACGGCTACTGGATTGGTTTGAACAAAAAGGATTCAACAGAGGAGTGGCGGTGGTTAGATGGAAGCAACCTTACTTTGACGTAAGTACCAACAAAACAAAGTAAAACCATCCATCCATCCATTTTCTGCCGCTTATCCGGGGTCGTGGGGGCAGCAGCCTAAGCAGGGAAGCCCAGACTTCCCTTTCCCTAGCTACTTCGTCCAGCTCTTCCCAGGGGATCAGGAGACATTACCAGGCCAACTGAGAGACGTAGTCTCCCCAGCGTGTCCAGGGTCTGCCCTGGGGTCTCCTCTCGGTGGCCTGAACACCTCACCAGGGAGGCGTCCGGGAGGCATCCTCATTAGATGCCCGAGCCACCTCATCTGGCTCCTCTCAATGCGGTGGAGCTGCGGCTCTACTCCGAGCTCCTCCTGGATAGCCAAGCTTCTCACCCTATCTCTAAGGAAGCCCAGCCGCCAAGGTCCCCTGCCTTCGGCTGCCGCCCAACTCACAAAGCACCCAACCCCTATGGCCCCTCCTGCAGGTGGTGAGCCCACGGGAAGGGGATCCCATGTTGCCTCTTCAGGCTGTGCCCGGCCGGGCCCCATGGGAGCAGGCCCGGCCACCAGGTGCTCTCCATCGAGCCCCACCCACAGGCCTGGCTCCAGGAGGGGGCCCGGGTGACCAACGTCTGGGCAAGGGAAACTTGACACCATTGTTTTTACTCTTCATAAGGGGTCTGTGTGAGCTACACTTTGTCTGGTCCCTCCCCTAGGACCTGTTTGCCATGGGAGACCCTACCAGGGGCATAAAGCCCCTGACAACTTAGGTCCTAGGATTATTGGGACACAAAAACCCCTCCATCACGATTAAGGTGGTAGCTCATTCATGGAGAGGACAAAGTAAAACAAAACAAAACAAAAAATCAAAAAACAAAACAAAAAAACCCCCACAAGTCATGATTTTCCCAAGTCGTTTATGATGAAGTACCTCTGACACACAACAAACAGGTCCATCAGTTGGTCATTAAGATTGACAAGCATGACTTTCCCGTATGATGCATTTTTACACCCAGTAAAATAATAATAATGTAGCAACATTTAAAATAGAAACAAATAGGCTTTCTAACAGTATTAGATTTATTGCCAAGAAACATTATAACACTTTGTTCTTTTGAACAAATATGTAAAAAATAACAATTTGGGGTTAAATCAGGTGATTTGTGGAGAACTCCATTGGTCGTGCTCCTGGGAGAAGACAAATCTTGAATTCTCTTATAGATGTAGAGTTACTGGAGAACATAACAACTTCTAGCAACTGTAGCTTCACACACCACAGACAGAAATACATGCAACATTAATCTTCTAGCCTAAGTCTCATTGATACAGAATATGGGTATAACCCAAAAAGCAAAGCAGACATAATAGTAACAGCATTATGTTGTTTTCTTTTCTAGGTTTTGGAGGAAACAGGAAACCATCCTAAGTTGGTACCGCTGTGCTTCAACCTCACCTCATGGCAATCCTCAGACTAAGTGGCAAAAAACGGGCTGTGATATGAAGAACCGCTACATCTGTGAAACCAGAGTGTTAACCAAACAGGAGGAAGAAACTTCAACTTCCAGCTAATTCTAAACCCAACCATTTCAGAGTTTTTCCAGTCTTGATGAGTTACTGGTATTGTGATAATTTTACATGAGACTGAGGCATTTATTCATTATGTTTAGCACTGATGTCCTTCATTGTGACGCTCTGCTGTACTTCATGACACTGATGTATGTTTTAAGACACTGACTGCCTTTGCACATTTGGTTTCTCTGTGACACACTTTATGCCCATCGTTGATACACAAGACAGGTTTTGAGGTTTTTAAACCTGACAGTGTCAGGTCTGTCTAATGAAACATTGTGTACATTTGTTTGATGCAGAAGCAGACAAACTTCCCTGAACGGAAAATAAACTCATAACCACAGAGCCCCCTTCTGAGCTTCAGCGTCTCAGTTTGAGGTCACTGAGTAAAACAAAGTTGCACATAGTTATGCTTAGGTTTAGAAAAGAGGAAGTACTTTGAAAGCCTGCTCAGTCACATCATTCAAGATTAGTCAGTGTTTCTGTTGAAGCTGCTCTCCTGCTCTGCAAACTGCGGCAAGTGATGACCGTCAAAGATGGAGGGAGAAACTAATTATTCCACAGTAATTTTCAACAACAGTAACCAAGAATCAGGAGGTAAGTGACTCTGTTTTTAGGCAAAATTAGTTTTACTGAAGTAGAAAGTGGTGGTTACTTAAGTTTTTCAACAGAAAACTGTGCGCTTCAAATGGTGTGCTTAATTTCTTTACTGAATAGCAGAGATAGATGCTGGTGTCTAAAGATAGCAGAATAAGAAAAATACACTGAACTCATGCTAGCAGACATTAATAACTCTTTAACCACATGCTCAAATTGACTTTTTCTTTAGTGATAAGAAACATTACATTAAGTATAAAATGGATGGACCAATTTACCTGTAGCTTGGGTGTCTTTAAACAATTTGAAGTACTCAAACGCAGTGTTAAACAAATTCATTACACTACCACGATGCATAAGGTGATTTCCACTGCTGCCTTACATGATAAGTATATTTCTGCTTACCAAAACATTGTTTTCAAGCCTCTGTGATGGTTAACCCCTGTTGTTGTGAATTTGTAATATACCCTGTCAGGTTTGATGCAGCTAAGATGATCTTTGTATCCCACTGGTCCTTACTGGTATATATTCTTAACATAACAAGGAATCATATCAAATGTGCCATGTCCCATTGTGTTCGTCAGAGTATGAACTTATTATATCAATAAATATATCATATAGCTTATTTAGAACTATTGTATAGGTATATTTAAATTTACAACCCCCACTTAATTCAGCATCTGTAAGAATGCAATAAAAAAAACAACATTTTTTGAGGAGGCATTTGTAAGGAGTTTGAAAGTGATCTTGAAAAACTCTCCCTTCTAGATATATGCCTGATCGTTATCCACACCTTAAAATGAGATTATCAGCACCAATTTTGCCGATTACAGGTTATCTTAAATTGCTACTTCTTAGCTTCCAGGTCCAGATTGATTTACAGCACGTCTAGGTTTCCATGGCAACACCACGTCGGCTGACGAAGTTCAGTGGTATGAAGAGATAAAACACAGAGATCTGTGGTTTATCTCTGCAAAAAAACAATTTCTATGACTAATGGCTAATTAGCCTTTAGCTCGGGCTATATCACTCCATAACACAGGGGTTAAACTGTTTGTGCTAATGTTCATTCTAACCCACAGTCAGCAGTTATTCTACAGTGGTCTGTTCAAACTTGAGAGTCTATCAATAAAATGAAGAGTGAGGTTACGTTAGCTCTGCTTGGTAGATGACTGGCAGGACATAACCAGGGTTTACTGACGTTACACATTGCAGACATATCTTATAGCTGTGCTAAATATAAACAGCTACTTCACTGCATACAAACTGACTTGACTTGTTGCCACGTTAGCTTCCAGATACGTTGGAGCACCGGGCTAACATATAGCTACAACATTTCCTTGATGTCAAGTTGAAAAAACAGTAGCGCTACGTAACTGTACTGATAAATACCTTACCTCAGAGTGTTGTATCCAGTAAAAAGTTGTCTTGAACAAAGAAAATTTGTTTCAATCCAATCTCCATTTAAAACCAGAACAAATACACACCTCTCTTAAAGTAATTCACGAAAGTGTGCGGAGACTCCGGACCACTAGGTGGCGAGGGAGTGCAATTAAAACAGATCCTCCTCATAGCATCTTTAACAAATATGATTGCAAATTAATTCAAGCAGCAAGGACTTAATCCACCAGTGTGTGCAATTTCTATATAGAGCACATTGTTGTGTTTTGTTTGCCAAATTACAGTTATTTACCTTGAACAAAATTTGACAGTGGTTGGTTGTTACTAATGATTAAATTCTGACTACTCTCAGAATTCAAGTGTGCTGACTCAAATTTAGGGATAATCCAAAATATATCAAAATACAAAACATTAGAATTACAGGGAAGCACAGGGAGCTCAAGAAAGAAAGAATCTGAATTATAGATTTTTTAAATTAAATATCCCTTTCTACTTCCCTGTACCAGTATTTTTCAAAGCCCTCTGAATTGACCTCACTTTTCTCCATCCCTTGATGCCCCTGCCCTCTGGAAACATTCCTCTGTTCACATCACACAGACTTTTGTCATTTGGGTGTCACCTGCAGTGAAATAAGACTATTTTAAATCAAGTGCACCACAATCATGTGAGAAAAGAAAGCCACTTTCACTGAGGAAGGAAGTGATCTGCACCGATACAGGGGGATGGATCCTTGTGGTAACCAAAATGACTACAGACGCTTGACAACAACTCTATTCTCTACCCCCATTCACACAGGTGTCTGTTTTTAACAGCACCAGGTTTTCTATACAATACAGCCAGAAAATATTTACAGTTAATAAAATACATTTGATGCTGTGATGAAAGCTGAGAATAAAATTGATGCTTATTTTTTTCAGAGAAAGAAGGGGACGCCACAGTTTATGCTGTGGTCAAACATAAAAATGCTCCAGTCACGGCATCGAGTAAGTACTAAAAGCTGTCAACTGATGTATTTTTAATCAGTTATGTCATGAACCATGTATAAATTAGACATAAGCACATATGAAGAGGTATTGTTAGTTTCTCAGGTCCTGTGATGATAATAACACAGTCCTTCTTATTTTAGACGGTGAGGCAGCTGCTCGCTCTCACTTTCCTGTATTGTGGGTGTGTTTGGGGATTCTCTCTGTCCTCCTGGTGTTGTGCATCAGTGTCATCATTTACAGTGAGTTTCATTTTAACCTGTGCAGTCAGAGCAGCTGAAATTACTTTAAGTGATGTTAATATGTCCATTATTTTTAATTATTTATTCATTTATCATTTTGTTCTGATGAATTTGTTCATAGCACTGTAATTCCACTTATTGTAATGCTGCCCTGACATAATTAAAAATGCATTGCATTAAATAAAGGAAGTGTCAATCCCTGAGTTGTACAGAAACTGTTTGATTAAAGAAATTATTTCTGCATGTTTGATATCAAACAATAGATGCAAAGTTGTCCAGCAGTTGAGTTTCTCTTTTTGGATATTGGGAATTGCAGAAGTCGGGGTGAAACAGTTCTCTTCTAGTAACATGACATGCATTCATTTATTTATCACCAGCCTGACTGATTCGTGTTTCCTTCTTGTTCTCACTTTAGTCAGTGTTTTAATGGACAAACAGAAAGCAAACCTCAAGGACCTCGAAGAAGAAATTCAGCAGCTGACAGAGAAGAGCGTCATTCAGGAAGAAACAGAGCGGCTGATCACAGAGAAGAGCGTCTTAAAGAGGGAGATGGAGCAGCTGATCACTGAGAGGAACACCTTAAAGAAAGAAACAGAGCGGCTGAGCAGAGCTGCAGAGAATGCCAACCATACGATGGGAGTCATCCTGAAATTTAAGTCTTTCCCAGTAAATAAATACTGCCTGGAGAAGAGTAGGTGCTTCTCTTCACTGAGTATTTATCACTTGAAATACAACTGTTTTCAGTACATTTTCAAAAGCACATTGGAATAAATTAGAGTACCGTATTACCTTACCCTCATGGACGCCACTTTTACCTGATCTTACACTCAGGGTGGGAACTCTCTCATTCAGCTGTGTCAGTTTCTTTTTTGGGCTTATTGATAAACCAGTTTCTTTTTTTTCTACTTTTTCATGAATCCAGAGTGTCAGCCATGTCAGAAAGGATGGATTCTGTTCCAGAAAAAGTGTTACTTGTTTTACGATGAAAACAGTCCATGGAAGACGTGGGAACAGAGTCAAAAGCTCTGCCAGGACACAGCTGCAGATCTGGTTGTTGTGAACAGTCCACAAGAACAGGTGAGCTGGAAGAGTTTAAGTTCACATATCTGTAATGATTTGATGTTTGCAATATTTCAAGCGTCTATGCTTTGACTTTAAAGGAATTCATCAGTCAGCACATCAAATACTACTTTGATAAGCATCATGGGTACTGGTTGGGATTACATAAATCTGATGAAAAATGGCGGTGGGTGGATGGACGCAACGACACTCTTGGGTAAGAGCTCATTTTAAAAAATAGACTAAATATGTTACATTAAACCACATTCTATGGAATAACAGGTGAAAATGTTCTTTAGTAAAATGGAAAAGAAAATTATTTTACAGATCATATTTTGGAAGTTTTACCACAACAAAACAAAGATGAATAAATAATAAATGTATTGATTTTTGTGTTGTATGTTTGAAGATACTGGATGACAATTGGTTCTTCTGGTCCATGTGGACTGATACTTCCTCAGAGGAACCTAACTGCAAATTGGGATCCAGCTCAGTGTCACTTTGAAAACAAATTCATCTGTGAGAGTGAAGCTTTGATCAAATCTGACTGATCAGAGTTCAGTTTTATGTGAATTATTCCTGGCTGTGCTGTTCCTTTTCTATAACTGCATAAAAAAGTATGAATATTGTTCTTTCTGTACAAGTAAACATTATGCATCAGCCTCAGTTGATTTTTTTCCTTGGGTGGTGATGGAGTAAATAGTATTTTTGGTCACACATTATAAAAGTTATTTCTGTATTGGCTGTCTTTTAAAGTAACATTCACTTCAAATAAAATGTCAAAATCTGTTTACATAGAGTTCAACAATCAGACTTCTGTGGTGTTTGAAATATGTGCAATATTTGTCAGTCTTCTTAAGCTGTGTGAAGTGAAGCAAAAATATCCTTTATCATGTGCTAACAAGCTGTTGTGGTGTGCTGGTGAATCTGGCTACATTAAACTGGCACCCTGCCCTCTCTGTTAACCACAATGCACACATTTACCATCATAAAGCAAAGATCTCTCAGGTATGAAGCAGAACAGATTCTTGGGTCTGTTTTTTTTTTTTTTATGAACATGTATTTATTGTATTTTTACAAGTTTACAAAAAACATTAAACATGACAACAAAACATAATTCCATCAAACTGTAAAATAATAATCTACTCCCCCCACCCATTGAAGTAATCCAAAAGTAACTTAAAGTAATCAGTTACATTTCTTCGGTGTTATGATACTTGGAGTAATTTACTAATACCATTTTATAACAGCTAACTTGTAATTGTACTGGATTACATTTTTGAAGTAACCCTCCCACCCCTGGATGTCCTTCTTTGTGACGCTCTGCTGTACTTCATTACACTGATGTATGTTTTAAGACCCTGACTGCCTTTGCACGTATGGTTTCTCTGTGACACACTTTACACCCATCTTTGAAACACAAGACAGGTTTGGAGGTTTTTAACCTTGGTGGTGTCAGTTCTGTCTAATGAAACATTGTGTACATTTGTTTGATGCAGAAGCAGACAAACTTCCCTGAACGGAAAATATACTTATAACCACAGAGCCCCTTCTGAGCTTCAGCGTCTCAGTTTGAGGTCACTGAGTAAAACAAAGTTGCACATACTTATGCTTAGGTTTAGAAAAGAGGAAGTACTTTGAAAGCCTGGTCCGTCACATCATTCAAGATTAGTCAGTATTTCTGTTGAAGCTTCTCTCCTGCTCGGCAAACTGCGGCAAGTGATGACCGTCAAAGATGGAGGGAGTAATGTGTTATTCCACGGTCATTTTCAAAATCAGAGACCAAGCACCAGGAGGTAAGTGACTCTGTTTTTAGGCAAAATGAGTTTCACTGAGGTGAAAAGTGGTGGTTACTTTAATTTCTTCAACAGAAAACTGCACGTTTCAAACCATATGCTTGAATTTCTTCTTCTTCTTCTTTATTTAATGTATTTTCTGGGCTTTTTTACGCCTTTAATAAACTAGGACAGGATAGTGGATAGAGCAGGAATAAGGGTAAGAATAGCATACAGGAAAGAGACCACAGGCTGGATTCAAACCTGAGCCACACACATGGGGGCAAACCTCATAAAGCACAGACCACTAGGCCATCTGCACACCAGAACTTTAATTTCTTTATAAATGACAGAAGTAGATGCTGGTGTCTGAAGACAGCAGTGTGAAAAATACACCATACTCATGGGAGCAAACATTGTGGTAGCCAACACTAATAACCTCTAACCACAAGCTCAAACCTATTCAGATGATGTTTTGATACTTATTTCCAATCCAGAGGCATCAGTATCAGCTCTACTTCACATTATTGAACAATTTAGCAAAGTTTACACCTCCAACTGGGATATAGAGGCTTAAAGGCACATGGAAGAAGGAGCTGAGGATCACAACTGATGATGGAGAGTGAGAGGATGTTTGAAGACATTCTAAAACAATTTGAGTCTTCAATTGAACACAGACAAAACAGTCTAAAATTATACACAGAATGCACTTATACCCCAACTGCAGGCATCACTTCAATCTGATGCTCTCACCCATGAGCAAGTGGAAGTGCTAAAATCTGCTGTTTGTCGAGTGTCCACTTGAGGGTGGCTCCGGAAGAACCGGAAGTCACATTCACACCAAGCAAAAAAAGCAATTTACAGTCTTGTTCAAAATAGGATATTAAGATTGTGAGCTCGCCTAATCAGAGGCACAGCTCAGGTCACTCGACTGACAGGCACCCTATAGCTGTACACGAAGCCCTAAATACCAACAGTTAAGTAAAGACAACCGATGCTATCATGAAACCCAAGACGGAAATTGATGCTTGTTTTTTTTTTTCCAGAGAAAAAAGGGGATGCCACAGGTTATGCTGTGGTCCAATATAAAGATGCTCCAGTCACGGCATCAAGTAAGTACTAAAAGCTGCTAATAAATGTGTTTTCAATTACTCATGAACCATTGCAGATAACATGATCAGATATAAAGTAGACATAAGCACATATGAAGAGGTATTGTTCGATTCTCAGGTCCTGTGATGATAATAATAGGTCTTTCTTATTTTAGACGGTGAGGCAGCTGCTCGCTCTCACTTTCCTGTATCGTGGGTGTGTTTGGGGATTCTCTCTGTCCTCCTGGTGTTGTGCATCAGTGTCATCATTTACAGTGAGTTTCATTATAACCTGTGCAGTCAGAGTAGCTGAAATTACTTTATGATGCCAAAATATCTATTATTTTTATTTATTCATGATTTTGTCCTGATAAATTTTGTTTATAGTATTGCACTTCCACTTATTGTAATGCTGCCCTCACAAAATTAAAATAACATTGCATTAAAATAACATTGCATTTTAAAAAAAGATGTGTTAAGCCCTGAGTTGTACAGAAACTGTTTGAGTAAAGAAACTACTGCTGCATGTTAAATACCAAACAATGGATGCAAAGTTGTCCAGCAGTTGACTTTCTCTTTTTGGATATTGAAAATTGCAGAAATCAGGGGTAAAGCAGTTCTCCTCTAGTAACATGACATGCATTCATTTATTTATCACCAACCTGACTGATTCATGTTTCCTTCTTGTTCTCACTTTAGTCAGTGTTTTAATGGACAAACAGAAAGCAAACCTCAAGGACCTCGAAGCAGAAATTCAGCGCTTGACAACGCAGAAGAGCGTCATTCAGGAAGAAACAGAGCGGCTGATCACAGAGAAGAGCGTCTTAAAGAGGGAGATGGAGCGGCTGATCACAGAGAGGAACACCTTAAAGAAAGAAACAGAGCGGCTGAGCAGAGCTGCAGAGAATGCCAACCATACGATGGGAGTCATCCTGAAATTTGAGACTTTTCCAGTAAATAAATACTGCCCGGAGAAGAGTAGGTGCTTCTCTTCACTGAGTATTTATCACTTGAAATACACCTGTTATCAGTACATTTTCAAAAGCACATTGGAATAAATTAGAGTACCGTATTACCTTACCCTCATGGACGCCACTTTTACCTGATCTTACACTCAGGGTGGGAACTCTCTCATTCAGCCGTGTCAGTTTCTTTTTTGGACTTATTGATAAACCAGTTTCCTTTTTTCTACTTTTTCATGAATCCAGAGTGTCAGCCATGTCTGAAAGGATGGATTCCTTTCCAGGATAAGTGTTACCTGTTTTACGATGGAAGTACTCCGTGGAAGACATGGGAACAGAGTCGAAAGCTCTGCCAGGACACAGCTGCAGATCTGGTTGTTGTGAACAGTCCACAAGAACAGGTGAGTTTGGAGACTTCAAGTTCACTTATCTGTAATGATTTGATGTTTGCAATATTTCCAGTGTCTATGCTTTGACTTTAAAGGAATTCATCAGTCAGCACATCAAATACTACTTTGATATTCATCATGGGTACTGGTTGGGGTTACGTCAATCTGATGAAACATGGCGGTGGGTGGATGGACGCAACGACACTCTTGGGTAAGAGCTCATTTTAAAAAATAGACTAAATATGTTACATTAAACCACATTCTATGGAATAACAGGTGAAAATGTTCTTTAGTAAAATGTCAAAGAAAATTATTTTACAGATCATATTTTGGAAGTTTTACCACAACAAAACAAAGATGAATAAATAATAAATGTACTGATTTTTGTGTTGTATGTTTGAAGATACTGGATGACAATTGGTTCTTCTGGTCCATGTGGACTGATACTTCCTCAGAGGAACCTAACTGCAAATTGGGATCCAGCTCAGTGTGACTTTGAAAACAAATTCATCTGTGAGAGTGAAGCTTTGATCAAATCTGACTGATCAGAGTTTAGTTTTATGTGAATTATTCCTGGCTGTGCTGTTCCTTTCCTGTAACTGTATAAAAAAGTATGAATATTGTTCTTTCTGATCAAGTAAACATTATGTATCAGCCTCAGTTGATTTTTTTTTCCCTTGGTGGTGATGTTGTAGATAGTGTTTTGGTCACACATTATAAAAGTTATTTCTGTATCAGCTGTCATTTAAAAATAACATCCACTTTAAATAAAATGTCAAAGTCTGTTTACATGGAGTTCAACAAACAGACTTCAGAGGTGTTTGAAATATGGGTGATATGTATCAGTCTTCTTAAGTTGTGTGAAGTGAAGCCAAAATATCCTCTACCATGTGCTTACAAGCTGTTCTAGTGCTGGCTACATGAAACTGGCACCCTGCCCTCTCTGTTAACCACAATGCATACATTTACCATCATAAAGCAACAATCTCTCAGATTGCTGGTGTTTGAAGCAGAACAGATTCTTGTGTCTGTTTGAAGAAAACCACATTCATAGAAAGTTTAAAGAGTCCTTTGTTTGTGCTGGTTTTCTCTCACTGTTCTTTTTCTATTCAGCTAATGTGACGCACACACAGTGATGCAGGACAACAGAACTGTCAATCATGACTTCCTATTTACCTCTTTAACATTACAACAACTATTTAAAATCGGTCTTTGTGGGAATAAAACAAGCTCCTAGGCCTGAATCAATACGCTACTTACAAACAAGAAAGATGTCAAAGGTGTTTGAGAGAAATGGAAAGAATTTATTCAAACCAGTCAGTAGAGGGAGCTCCAAGTGTTTTGGCTTTACTTTTGTGGAGCTGCCAAGCCATCAATCTTTCTATAAGGTCTAAGATTTCAGTTCAATATCAGTTCATAATGCAAAGCTAGCATCACTTTCTTTCAGGAGAGAATTTGAATTCTTGAGTAAAATTGCTTTTGAAATCAAGGCGACGAGAAATCACTCATAAATGTTAGACATGAAATATCTGTGTCTGTTACTGAGACAAGATATCAATCCTGAAATTGGAGGTCACCATCTCTTACCACATTCTGTGATAAAACATATACATGTCAGTGTTTATATTAACATTTTTACATCAATAAAAATCGGCATCAAACCTAGAAATTGACATTGATTATTTTTTTTAAGTAGCAGGAAGCATTTGCAGTAAAGCGTGGGTAAACTGATGTAAAACTTTAAGCCCCAGAGGCAAAGTTCTTGCTTGGTGTGCACTTGGTTGCAGGAGTTTCTCTTATGTAATAATCAACAAGCTTACATGTGTTGGACAAAAAAAAGGAAGACCAGGTTCCTGTTTGAAAAATCTTTTCACAATTTATTCAGTGCCTTTTCTTGTTCATGTGGTAAATCTTATTTCTACTCCCCCTTTATTTTGATTTTGAGAAGTTGAACAAATTCTGGAAATGGAGGGATTATGAGTTATCTAGTTTTTCCACAAACAGGCAATACGTATATATTTTTGCCTCATGATGGAAGATACGCAGTTCAAAGAGGCAACTTTACATACAGACTCATTGCAGTCAGTTATTACACAAATTGAGTCACATCTGTTGTAAGGCAAACTGTCAGCACCAGACTGCGTCTTCTTGTCACAATTTTGGCTCTAGGATCTTTTAAAGAGATCGAGAGCAAAAGAAAAACTACAGATTCAGAGAAATGAAAAAAGGAGGCACAAAACAGGCCATGACCTGACATTTAACAGGCAAAGGAGTCAATTCCTGAAAGGCTTATACTAATTCCACAAATGTGGGATTAATATTTTGTGGTAAAATTTGGAGTAGCTTATCTACAACATTCAGGAGGGTGAACATGCTGTGGTTGAAAAAGCAGTTAATCAACAAAGAGCTCAAAAAGGTTTTAACAATCGAAGCATTGTAAGAAATCATGATGGCAATAAAGATATAAACAAGACACCCGGGAATCTAAGCACTGAAAAGATCACAAATTAAGTTGATGTATCAGATCATATCATTTGCACATTAATATTATGAATCAGAGTTTTTCATGGGCTGTATATGTACTTACAAATCTATTTCTCAGAAATATCTGAATTATTGTTTAAAAGCATTAAAAAGTTATTCACAATGCAAACAACACTTTAATATTCAGAAAGTTTGTGTAATATAAAGTGGTCAAAAAAAGGAACTTCCTGCTGTGATGATTTTATGCGTTTGTTGCGGAATGGGTTTTCAGAAAGGGCTCACTCCTCAGATAAATGACTCTAAACTTCAACGCATTCAGCTAATTTGATGTTTTTAATCACTTCAAATATGCAGCAAGTCATCATTCATTTAACAGCTGAGTTAATACTCAACTGGGTCTGATTTTTAAGTACCCAATTCATCTCAAATTATCATGATCTTTACAGGATTTAGGTAAAAAAAAATGAATGCACAGCTGAGAATTTCCACTTCGGGTGAAAGATATCGCAACAGCTGAGTCCGTCAAATAGTCAGGATGACTTTTGGTTTGCAGAAGAGGCAAAGATGTCGAATTTCATTGTCTTATTTAGCTGATCCAAGATATCCAGTTAATGGAAGCATCTAAATTCATTAAAAGGTGGTCTGGTCAGAAAGGATAGTCTCTTCGGGACAAAATAACCAACCCCTATCAAAATCCAGCTCAGTCCAGTCAACACAACTCTTTGGACTTCTTCTTCTTTTTCTTTGGAGGAAGTGTCTCCTCATTCACAATGTCCCCTATAGATGTTTTGTCCTTTTTAGACTTTTTCCTGTTCTGCTTCATTGTTGATTCTTCCTCCATAACTTCTGCATCCTCCACCACAGCTGAACACTTTGTCTTTTTCTGTTTCAGCGCTGAGTCCTGGAGAGTCTCTGATTGGCTGCATTCTGTTTCCTTACTGTCTTCTTCCTCAGCAGCTTCACTCTGGTGTCTGGATTTCTTTTTCTTCTTCTTCACTTTTGTGTCGCAGTGCAGCTCTGTAGTCTCTACAGGACTCTCTGCTGCTGGTGAAGGTGTTCCCTCTTCTTCAATCTGCTCTGTGTTGTTTCTTCTCTTCTTATGTTTCCTCTTTGTTTTGTCTGCTTCATCGTTTTCCTCACAGATCACATCCTCCTCAGTGGAAACCCCATTTATCGCTTCTATATCCTCTTTGCTTTTCTTTTTCTTCTTCTTCTTCGGCACCATTTCTGTCTCAGGAGTCTCTGAAGCTTCAGCACCATTTAGCTCAGTAAAGCTTTCAGCCGGTCTCTTCTTTTTCACCTTTTTTCTCTGGGAGTCCTCGCTTTTTTCTTCTTGCTTCTCACCTGCCCGCTCAGGTGACAGGGAAGTCGGTAGAGTTGGTGTAGTACAAACCGGAGAAGAAGAATGTGCTGGCTGTTTCTTCTTGCCGTACCTAGCCATGAACTCAGCCTCCTGTTGCTCCAGCCGGGCTAACTTTGCGCTCATGGTCAGGCCGTGCCTGGCACCTCTGGAGGAGTAAACAAAAAGCACAAGAAATTAGATCTTTTGTTCCAAGTTGAGGTTTTCTACAATGCTACATACATTTTTGTTTGTAACAGAGTTCAGTTTTGCACAATATTTATTTATTCATTTATCTTTATTATTTGCATTATAGATAAGAAACAGTTACATTGGAATAGGAAAAAGTGCAAGAAAGTGTTGGAGAGGTGAAAAAAACGCAAGGTGGGCTTATCCAAGATACCTCCCCAAATAGAATTGATAATAAAAATATAAGAAGAAAAAGAAATAAAATTTAGTAAAATGAAATAAACTTAATAATGTTCTTTAAATATTTTTTAAAAACCCAAGTCATTAAAAATAACCCTTTTAGGGAAAACTAAAACATTTTACTCACAACAAAACTGAGCCCAAAATAAAAACTGACCAACACACATGTAGACATGTTTACATGCTGAATTGATTTTTGAATCTATGGATGCACTTACTTATGAGCTGTGCGTCCTCCACACGCCTTCATTAGTTCAGCATCAGAAAGACTGTAGAGAGTCAAATGAAAGATTAAATTATAGAACAATGAGATATTAAATTAAAGCTGACTGATAAAAATAAGAAACAGACAAGTTAAAGATAGTTTTTAAAAGTCAGAAGGAGTTTTTAATACAAAACAACCACAAATGTAAACATCAGATGTTCTTACTTGGTGGTGCTGGAAAGGTCCAGTCTCTGGTCCTCCTCCTCGCTGTCTGAGCTGCTGCTGTCTGAGTTTGAGGCTTTTGGCTCTGGCTGCTCCTGACCTGACAGCAGAGTGGCTGACTGAAAGAGAAGAAGTAACTTAAGAAACTTAAGTGACGACTCAAAATCAGTCTTATTTAAAAGAACAGTTGCTTTTTTTAACCAGTGCAGAATGATAAAGGTGCTGGTTTGTCTTAAATCAAATATAATCTAATAAGCAATCCAAGGATTCTACTGTCAAAATCTCACATTTCTTATTTCAATCAGTGCTGAATGTTACTCATATTCAACAAATACATTGGATATTAAATGCAGTTTTACTTTGACAAAGCATCCATAAAGTTTGGCTTTAGCGAGCGCAGCTTTTCTTGGCCTTTTGTTGGAGATCATTCCTTCCTCTTCTTCCTCCGTCGCCGTCTTTTTCAGCTTGATACCATTCTGGATCATAAAGAGAACAACACAATACTTGAGTTCCTGACAAAAAAAATGCTAATCAAGCTATCTATGAAGATTTATTTGGCCATAAATTTAACATCAAATGACACTCAGAAGCTTTTCAGCATTGTTTCTCTCCCTGCCTTAAATTTTAGAAGTACCGAGCTAAACATGTTGTGCTGATTGTAAACTATGTGTAGGCGGGACTCACCACATCAGATTCCACCTGCAGACTGGAAGAGGCCTTATTGAAAACATGATCCCACCAGTGGAAGGTGAACTGCTCCCCTTCTTTATGGCCAACCTGACAAAGAAGATCAACACATGAGTTAACAAACGTTTTTCTACAGAGGAAAAAAAAAAAAGGGAATCGAATCTCTGAGAGAGGTGATGCAGCAGAGACTTACCCCTCCTTTATCACACTTCACTTTGACTTTGATAGCTTCTGAGATGCCGTTCTCAGCTCGCCCCAGTCCTTTGCCTGGGGATAGAAGAGACTGAATAAGACATCCGCCCCTGAGTCTGAGACTCTAAATATGATAAACTGTTGTGTAGAAGTTTATATAATAGAGATCAAAGTGTCTTACCTTGTTCCCAGCCATGGCGCAGCAGCTGCTGCTCTGCAAATTTTAAGCCACGGGTTTTCTCTTGTACAGCTTCAGCCATTTCTGGAAATTGAAAATCTTATAATTTCGAGTACCCAACTTAAGTTTAACTTAACAGCTTACCTAGAGCACTTCAATCCTGAAAAACAAACAGACATCGTGGCTAAGGTTTCGGGACACAAATTTAGCGTTTGACACTGTTGTTTACAACCACTCACATTATGTAACATCCCAGTCTCTGTAGACAGGTTTAGCTGCGAGATTTCCGAGACAATGAAGTAAGAAGCGCTCTAAGGGTACTCATCACTGTACTTGTAGTTTAGTTTGAATTAATTTAAGGGTTGTGACCTAGCTTACTGTATTCATAGCCACCATTACATACATGAACACAGTTGAGTGAAGGGTCTGTTAGCAACTTTTACTATCATTACAGCTGTATATTTTCATGTATCGATGAAGAAACACGATCTGATTTGTACAAGACTTTCCCTTCTTATGATGTCTTGTCTAACAGCTAAAAAACAGCCAGACGCTGGAGCACCGGAACACGCCGGTTCACTTTTATAGGAGCTTTTCGTCAATTACACTCTGTTAACAAAGCTTACACTCTACGAAATCAGACTTAAACTCACCTTAAGTTGTGTTTTTACATTAAATCAGCACCGTGAAAAACACTGGACCTGGTAAACATCCATTTAAACGTAGGGACAGAAGCTAGCCATGTGGTATCAGCCGCACGCTGACATGACACCGGAAGTGCGTCACTACGACTACCGCTTCTTTTTTCTTTACGGATTAATTTTTGCAAAAGTAGGAATATTTTCAATATTGGAATATTTAACAAACCTTTGCTGCCTTTTTAAAAGGTATTATAATGGGAAAAAAACTCTGTAACCTGTTAAAGTAACCTATTCGATCTAGAAGGTTGCATTTCCTTGCGACAAAACCCAAAATGAAAAATGTTAAGTGAGAGTAGTATTGATCAGTGGAATCAAATAGTCAAAGCAGTTTAAGGCAGAAATGACAAAGCCACATATTTCTTTTAATGGGACAAAAAAATTGAAAAATGTTAAATATTTTATAAAGTAAACTGGTTAGAAATGTGACAGTACAAACATACTTGTATTGAACATGTTGAACATGATAAAAGTTAAACAGTGAATATATGAAGAACTGTTAGACTGAAAAAATGACAAAAAAAAAAATACATATATCGGAACAGGTTGAAATTCTGATTCGGCATTTTAACATAATAAAAGTGGCTTAATTTTACCTGTAATGCTGTAATCATGGCTGATTGTAACTTTAATGGGATTTCTTCACCCTAATTTTTATTGAGGTCTATTATTATTATTATTATTATTATTAATATTATTATTATTATTATTATTATTATTGATATCATTATTGATATGTTATTATTATTATTATTATTATTATTATTATTATTATTATTATTATTATCAATATATATATATATATATATATATATATATATATATATATATATATATATATATATATATATATATTTTTTTTTTTTTTCTTTCAACGGACATCTTTCTAAACATATACTGTTAAATTCAACAAACAATCTTTAAGGAAGGGGCAGATACTGGCTATTTGCTTTCAAATATTGGATTGGGTAAAGTGCGCATTTCTTGCTCATACTTGTTAATATTTAATAAAAGATAATTTTTGTTTTGCCACATTTACAATTTAGCTACCCTTCACTATTTGCTCTTTGTAAAACTTTATTTTTTTGAAAAATGATCATAGTCACTCAGCAGTGAATTTATTTATAGAGAAAAAAATAACAAGAAATATTGAATGCAATCAATGGATTAAAAATCAGATACACATCGAAATGCCAAATTGCTGTTTTCAACGTATCTAGATTAATTTAAAATTTTATTTTTAATATATGAATAAAGTTATGCAGGTCTTAAAATGTTGTGCATGTGTTTCTAAAGCTGTTCTTGTCCTTGATAAAAGGTAACAGCCTCAAGTTGCCTACAGATGGCAGTGTTTCACTCCAGCTAAATAAAAGCAGCAGGTAATTTTAAGAGCTTTTTTGAGATCATACCAAGTGCAAACACATGACGCAATAAAAAAAACAATGTGATGTCCCCAGGTGCATTAAACAGACTGTGTGCAATAAAAGGGTTTTGTAAGTGAAGTTGACTTCTCTCCAAAGGTCGGGCTCTATGAGAAACTTGTTGAAAGGTAATTAGATGTTTTCATGGTAGACTGGGAAACAGACTTAGGCTCTTTGCTTTCTCAATAGATATAAAAATAGAAAATGAAAGATGAGCAGAAATTGTGCTTCAATAATAATAATCTAATATCCGGGTGTCCTTCAGCTGTCATCACAACAAGTGAATGAGCATCTTTCCTGCTGTTTTCAGTCTTCTAGTCTATCATTGGGTTCACCATAAAGAAGTGTGTTCACTAAAATACTTGTTGTTGCACAAATGTGCTGATTTAGATCCAGCATTTTACCAGTAGTAATATTTAGTTTTCATTTATAGTAAGATCCCAAATAGGCAGAAAAATGCTCTACTACAGTTAAAAACAACAAACACAGGATGAGGAAATCATGGTCTTAATGTGATGAATGATGTCCTTGAGTTTTATACCAAAGACCTTACAAGGACATATTAAACTAGAATGATGTCAGCCTTTCTGTCTGTCCTCAGCCTCAGCCTGGGAGTGCTGGGAAGCATCGATGTGTCCTACAGGAAACAGTTTTGTTTCCCTCAGCTCTGGTTTCCGTTGAATGAGGATGTTGCTCCAGCAGCCTCCATCCATGACTTGTTTATCTGTGTCAGAACTCAGCAGGAGGGGAAGGGGGCACAGATACATGTCCTGCACAGGATGGTTATCATAGCTGGCCTACTGTTTTGGAGGAAACACACCAACTGCTGCTGCAAAGGCTGACTGGCAGATACATCAGAGGACGTCACTACACAGCTGTCAGAGAAGAATAGTGTGAGCGACAGAAAGGTTTTGAAAGAGTTTATTTTTGAAATTTAACCTAAACCCCTCTGGTTATGTAACAAACCAACTGATGTCTCATTTTGACGATCAAAACCAAAAGAGACTGATGGAATAGGTGAGCTTTTTTTTTCATCCTTTGGACAAGATGTGCAAAGAATCAAATCACACTAACTTTTTCCATTTGGCCACTAAAACCAACACAAATTGAACGTTCAAGATACTCTCGTTAGTTACAGCATTTTAATATGCTTCAGTCCAAATGGTGCATCCAATTCTGGGTCAACAATATCACAGCTTCCCCATGAAGAAATTAGAATAACTAAGGTATTGTTTTTTTCCTATTTTGACATGGAAGAGCTGGACTGACCTTCATGCAGCCTCGTGTCAAACTTGTCAGAAGAATTTGGATCAAAGTGGATGAGGCCTTTAACCAGACTTTGTTTTCAGTAACAGTGTTTGGCCTTATAGTGTCCTTAAAAGGAAACAAAAATGACCATCAGGTATTGAAACCCTTTGAAATGTTTCATGCATGATTGATGGTCATTGGTCAGTGAAGCAGTGAGGAATTTGTAATGGTTACAGAAGAACAAAAATAATCATAGAGTAAATTTTGGGTGTCCACATACACTTGGGAGAGCAGTCAAAGCTAAACAAGGTTAAAACTCCTGTGAGGAGCTTTTAATAAGTCATGAAATAGACTGAAGTAAATGCGCCTGTATGTTCAACAAATGCAAACCAGACCTTCTGAAACAAACAGAATTTGTCTTTATGATTCAACTGTAGTTTTCGGTAACAGGAACCACTGCAAGGTAAGTGTCTGATAGGGCAACTTACACCCCATTATTTCAAGTTTTTGTGACTGACATAGTTTGACTGAAAAGATCAGAATGGGAGATTTTGCTTATCAACTAAAAAAAACCTCACAACCTGTGGTGGGGGGTTTAGCTCAGCTGTGTTGTACGAGGGTGGGCTGAAAAGTTCATGGCCTGACTAGAAAGGAGTTATGCTGTGGTGGTGAAACTTGGCATGCATTGAAATTCAACATTTTCTAACACTTACAGCATGATTTATTTTCAGATTAACTGAGGGTGATGTAGTGTTTGAGGGCTTTAAAAAGTAGAACCAGAGACATTTTGTGAATATGGATAATATTTGGCTCCATGGCGTTATCAAATATCTGCAGAAAAAGGTGTTAACCCCTAAGGACATTCACACCGACATGGTTGCTACATTAGGGGACAATGCTCCATCTTTGTCAACTGTGAAAAAGTGGGCAGCTGAATTCAAGAGGGGTAGGGAGAGCCTTGAAGATGACCCAAGGTCCAAACGTCCTGCCACAGTCACAACCCAAGAAAAAACATGACTGTGTTGAAACATAAACTTAAACTTTTCGTTGCTAGGCGCAGCCCAAGTTCCTGCCTGTTGCAGCAGCTCTCTCTTCTTTGTCCGTTTCTAGTAAATTTTTTCATCTCTTTTTCGTCATCTTTGTATTTGGAGTGGATCATTACTTTGTATGGTTCATTTGTTGGTCATGGACACCAAACTTTTTGTGGCTTCAGTGATATTTTTACTACTTTTCTTTTTACTGTGTTTGTCTGGAGATCCTACATGTAACCATGGCTGCATTGTTTACATGTGAAATTAGCTGTTGGCAGCCTGTAGCACGTCAATGCTAACTAATGTAGGGCTTGATGATTTCCCTCAAAGTGAGGAGGAGGAGGTGAGGATGACGTGCTGGTTCTCAGGTGTGAGCTAAGAAGTGACGACATGGACCCGTCCTTCCATCCGTCGTTATTGGGAATGTGGGCTCTATCACCAGTGGGATGGACGAGCTAGCCGTGCTAGCCCAGCGGCAGAGGGGCTGCCAGAGGGCAGAGTGGCATCGTGCTGTTTATGGATGTGGCTGACGGAGCTGACATCGGGTGCCGGCGCCACATCAGAGGAGCTTCACCTGCTGTGAGCAGACAGGATCCAGGAGACAGAGACTGAACAGACTGCTGAAGAAGCTCAGTCCTGGACCCTGTGAAGGTGGAGACTGGCTGGGCTGGAGAGTGGTAGACGGGCTGTCGTTATCAATTTTCTTGTGGACCTTTTTGCACTTTCTATACACTTTCTTACTTTCGTTTCGCTTGATTGCTGCTGTGACTCCTGAATTTCCCCTCGGGCATAAATAAAGTATTTTCTATTCTATTCTATTCTATTCTATTCTATTCTATTCTATTCTATTCTATAAACCATGCTACCAAGGCATAACTCCTTCCTGGTCAAGCTATGAACTTTTTAGCCCACCCTAGTGGCTGTAACAGACGAAAATTAAACCTAACATGAGGACATTTGAGATGCCCACAAATCTATCAGGAAAAAGAGACACACTATAACACAGGCAGGACAAAACCTATGATGGAGTAACACTGTCCACTTTGTCCACATGGGGCGCCAAAGTCACCACTAAACGAAATGAAAGTTCCGAACTGGAGCTTTAATATTTTTTTCCCATATTTTTGTTCAAGAATAAATGAGTCAAATAAGATAAATAATTTAAATGTGACAGTTTCTATCTATCTATCTATCTATCTATCTATCTATCTATCTATCTATCTATCTATCTATCTATCTATCTATCTATCTATCTATCCTTATTTTCCACCTGTAAGAATCATTACCTGAGTTTCCCATCATGTCTGATCCCACTGGACCCTTTATCCCCTAAAAATTCCTCAACACAAACATAAACTTCGACATCAAGGTCCTCTGAAACAAAAACAACACTTCAAATCTCCTCCTTGACCTCCTCAAACCTCTCCTCTCTGCACCATCCCTCCTTTTCTCTCCTCCTCCTTCAGTCCCCTCTCTGTCACAGTTTTTCCACTTTCCTTGGCTTCTCTTCAGGTCCCTCCCCCGTCAGATGGGACTCGGCTCCGTCTCTCTATCGACTCTCCCTCAATTGTTTACACCGCTTGTATGTTTTTTTTTAATTGTGGAGGAATCGAAACAGTCGCTTTGTTTGACTCTTCTGTCTTTCGTCTGATGGAAAGTTGGTGCGTTACTGTGACCTAAAAGCGACGAGTTAATCCTGGAGCTTCTTGCTGAGAAGGTGAGTGAATCGCTTTCATTGAGCAAACTTCGCTAAAGGACAGAAACGGAGACTTTGGTGGATTGTGAGAGATGCTAAAGTTGTGACTTTAGTTTGACTGCTACTTTGAAAAGTGTGCGCTTTGTGTTTTGTGTGTGAATGAGCTGTTTAAGGTAACAGAGCAGCTTCACCACAGAAACACAGATATTAAATGTCTTTATCCATACCTTTACTCACCTTAAAGGAAGTTTTGACCAGGTTATCTCATGTAGCTCTCTTGCTTTTGCTCGTTAAAGACTGTTAAAGCTAAAACGCCTAAAATTGCGCACATTACAGAGAAATATTGATTTTACTACAGTTCGTTTGGTACAGCCTCTAGAAAAGGGTGATTCAACAAACCTGTGTTGAATTGCTGTGATCAGAATATGAAAGAAGTATATCATGGTGCTATGTGAAATTTAAGTTTGCAGTTTTGATGCAAATTTTTTCAGCATGATCCACCTTTAATGCTGCTTCATACTTCTACTGTAATGTAATTCTGAGGAAAATTCTACGGTAGCCCTGAAGTGCAAAACAGAAAAGAAAATGCAACAGACTGCAACAATAAAAATCAAACTGAAAAATGAAGAAAGAAAATGCAAAATTTAACCTTATGCAAATAAGTATTCAGGCACATGATGAGCCATGAAATGTAAAAAGTTAACATTGTCGTCATGCTTACTGATTATGTAAACACGCAACCCTGCAGCTTGGTCTATGTACAGTACTACCTTGTTAATTGCAATAAACAGACAAAGAACAATTTTACTACAGGGAACATGTAAATCCACTGCAAGAGCACATATTAACCCCTGTTTCCACCAAGGTTTGTTTGGTTTGTCTCAGTACGCCACGCTTTTTGGGGCATTTCTTGTGACTAAATCAGGGACAGGTCCCCAAATTACTGACCTGTACCATCCCACTTTTTGGCACCCTTCTGTTGGGGTGCCAGGCGTACCAATTTGACCCCAGAAAGGAGAGCCAGACACACTGCAGCCCATTGATTGGTTGGGAGAATCACCACTTCTAGTGCGGCACAACATTTACACTGCAAAAAACTGAAATCTTATCAAGTGTTTTTGTCTTTTTTTAAGCAAAAATTTTCTTATTATTCTCGATATGAGCCACTTTCAACTTATCAATCCAGAAAAATGTCTTGTTTCAAGTTATATGAGTACAAAAATAAGGTTTGAATTGCTTGTAACCAGTAAAAAAATCTGCCAATGGAACAATAAAACATTGCTTGAAATTTCCTTGAGACTACAATAATGTCTTAATACAAGTAACTTTTCTCTTGTTCCATTGGCAGATTTTTTTTTACTGGTTACTAGCAACTCAGAGCTCATTTTTGTCTTTAAATAACTTGAAACAAGACATTTTTCTGGACTGATCAGGTGAATGTGGCTCATATTGAGTCTATAAAGGAATTTTCTACTGAAAACAAGACAAAAAACTTGATAAGATTTTAGTTTTTGCAGTGTAACCCTACCATGTTTTTATCGCTGGCCGACTTTATGAAAATGGCATCATGAAACAGCATGTCATGGTCGACCACGGAGGGGAAGAACATCCTCGGTGTTTAAGGGGTACGCTGTCACCCTGCTTTGCCGTCACACTATTACAAAGCTGTTGCAGCTATTAGCATCCAGCTTATACGCTGCCTATCAATAAGGTTCATAGTTTAAGGTAGCTTTATTGTCATTTCTGTGGTATGTGTAACACAAAGATTGAAATTGTGATACTCAGGGGTCCATGTTAATAAAAACTACAATAAACAATAAAACTGTTAGTATAAAGAATTAAAAATTTAAATCTCAAGGAATTTAGTGTAAAAAGAAGAGCACAGTTAGCTGTGGAAATGCAAATAATCTCAGGCCTTACTGATCTGACTTGCACCAAGCTTTACTCATCCACACTGAACCTTTGGGTGGAAACAGGGATTAAGATACATGTTTTAGGCCAGAGTTGTGTTTAATGCATTGAAATTCTCAATTTCAAGGAAAATAAGTGACTTATTTTCTATAAATGTTGTGAAGGAAGAAGTAAAAAACTCTTCAGTGGTTGTACCTGGTGACTTTATCCCTCTGGCTGTGGAAGCTTTGTATTCCTTTTTAAACCCACACACTTCAAATGTTATGAGCTGATTTCGATCATTCATACATGTGAGGAGATCAAGCCAACACTCAGGCAGTAAAACAACACCTCTCATCAACATGTGATTAAAACACTTGTTCCAGTGAACTCTTGGCTCCTTTGTCATCGCTTTTTGCACTTGCTGTTCTCTCCCTGCCTGACGGAGAGTTTTTGGCATCTTCTGCTCGGCTCTGCTCTGAAACGTCTCCAACTTCTATCAAGAGAAGTGTGAGTCAGAAAGGCTTCTTTGGCAGGTCATCCCGATCGATTCATTGCAGAGGAAGTGGCTGGGAGGAGGTCTGCTGTTTCCTCACCTCCTCCTTCGCCTCCTCCGTCTCTTCTTCCTCTGCTGTGTTTGATTTTCATTAAGGCTCAATCAGAGTTCTGGATCTTCCTCCTGCTCTGTTTTTTGGGTCACAGAGGAGCTGTGACTCAGGCTGATGAAACGTGGCAGCGAGGTGGCTTCAGCCAAAACAAGAGTGTGACAATGAGAGTTGATGTGTGACTCAGCTCTCATGTCCTGTCAGAGAAAGTTAATCGGGTGAAGCAGATTGAGATGAAGTGCTTTTCTCCCCTCTGCAGATAACAGAGACCACAGAGGGCTGTCCATACCTCTGTGTGTGTGTCTGTGTGTGTGTGAGACTCTGGATGTTATACGGTTGTTTACACCACTCTTACATAAAAGTCGGGTTAACTAAAGATGAGTTTGTGAACTCTGATTTGTCTCAGTTTGTCTGATTGTTTTGTGGCTTGGCCGTAAAAACTGAGTCTGCTGAGACTGTCTGAACAAGACTTTTTAAAAATTTATGACACACTGTTAATGTTTTTTAATTCTCCTTTGTAGCATTAAAGTTTGTTTCCCACATTTCAAACAGCTTTGTGTCTCAAGGTGGTCACCTCTGAGGAGAGGATTTAAAGAAAGACAATAAAATTTTGTATTAACTCTAGTTTTACAGAGCAAAGTTTGCACTTAATGTCATTTTTTTGTTTGATGTCTTCGTATGTTTTACTGGTAACTGGCACATATGCTGTAATATTTTGTTTGGAATATTTTTTCTTTACTGTAACTACTGTCTGGCAGTTTTATCACATTGCAACCAGGGGCTGGTAAAACCAACAGACAAAACATGCTTTTTTTTAGGTAATGAAATGATAATTTGAATATTCATAAATCCTGGCTCATCCCTTACATTCACATTGTTTACGGTTCCATTTCCTGTTGACCATGTGGCAAAAACATTAGCATCAGTAAACATTAGAGGAGATTTTTTGTTTGGTATTATTTCCTACTTATTTAGAATTACAAAAAGATTTATGGTTCTTGGCTGGCAAGTCACCGGCAGAGAAGAGGAGAGGAGGAAACATGTCACTACTTTAATGCTATACTCCCTTTCAGCAGACTGTCTGCTACAATTTGGTGTTAGTTGCAGGTTTTTATGATAATTTGTTTCCTGACAGTGTTGAAAATTATGATGACCCAGTACATATTTCATATTCTGGATCTTAGTATCCAGAATATTGCAAGGATCTGGATACTTTGACATCTGTCAGAAATTATCGTGACCTTGTCTTGTTTTGCAAAGCAATCCAACAATTTATCGTGGAGTTATATACACATATGATGAAAATGGTCCTATCTCACAATGATAAAGAATCCTTTAAAAAGTCCTGGATCCAGATGGTGATCTGGATCACCTCCAAAATTTAATCACTTCTTTCTTATCCCATTTTGAACATTTCCTAAAAATTTCATCAAGTTACGTTGTTCAGAGACAAACAAACAGACAAACTCTCCCAAAAACAAAACCTCCTTGGTGGAGGAAGCAAGGGATGTTAAAGGTAAAAGACACGTCGACCATTTGGAAGGAATCAGACATGAATCAATGATAATCTGCAACACAGTGTGAGCTTTGGCTTGGTTAGAGTACTGGTTGAGTGAAAAACAGAAACGCAGACTCTTAAAAAGTTACGAGGAAGAGGACCGTAAACAGGTGCTGCTGTTATTTCCTGCATCTGTTGAAAACTGCAACAGAAAAACACAAATTTTTGGTCTTTACTTTGAATAAAAGTGTTTTTTAGCTGCACAAGTACATCATTATTAAATCGATAATATCATTTAGGGTTGGACTCTCTTTAGATTCTATTTTGCACAACCAGCTCACTTTACATGAGTCCTAAAACACATCTTTGAGGAAATAAATCCTTATGAATTTAACTATGTATTGAGGTAATTCAAAGACATAAGTTGTGTTAGGAAGGCGTGATGTGATTAACTTTCAGAGTAAATCTCTGCCACCTGGTTTGGACCCCTCACCTCACATCTGCTTTGGCAACCACAAATCACCAGGAAGTCTGAACTTCCCTTTGTCCTTCGCCAAAAATTCCTAAAAATAGTCAGTTGTTATGATTTACACATATCTGTTTTATTATGACTTAAACAAAGTGCCTCTCTGCAGCCGTCTTTGTAATTTCTAATGGAAAATGTCAACCCAATCTGTGCTCCTCCTGGCTGTTTTGGCTATAATGGTGACCCATTTATTCTGACCTGGTGGAGCAACTAACCCGTCTCTGGTCTGACAGCTGGAGAAGTGCCCGTCTCACCATCTGTCTGTCTGGGAAAGGACTGGGGTTCAGATGAGTTACTGGATATGTTTTGATTAGAGATGACACAGGACAGAGACGCAGCGAGATGAGGTAGAAGCAGAAAAAGTAGAACTGAGCTCAGAGACATTAGCGTTAATTTGATCCCGCGGTGCCTGGACATTTTCACAATTCACTGTGACATAAAGCAGGGGACCCAGAAGGTCTGCATGTTGTCTTCTGAAGGCCACACTTAAACCCAGTGACACACTCATGTTTGTGTTATTTATGTGTGACCACAGACTCCCTTACGAAACTCTTTCTTTGTATTGTTCTTTGTCCTTAGAGACGCCTCTCCTACACTATTTTTTTTGTTCCCAACTTCAATAACTCATGGCATCCACTGATCTGACTGAAGACAATTAAATTTTGCATAAACATCCATGATCCCCAGAGGATCAAACCAACAGGATGTTATGATCACCAGGCTGTCTTTTAAATAGTGGCGGAGGATTAAAGCTTCCCTCACCTTCACTGCAAAACACTTAAATGTTATCAAGTGTTTTGTCTTATTTCCAGTAGAAAATGCCTTTTTACACTTAATATGAGCCACATTCACCTGACAAGTCCAGAAAAATGTCTTATTAGGGTCCTCGCCTGAAGGGCTCAAAAACTCCAAAATTGGCACACACCCCACAATCACAAAAATTTTTAATATGAAACAAAACATGACCCTCAACATCCCATAATATGCTCTCTAGCGCCACCTTGGCACACTAAAACAGCCCTAGTGGCCAGTAGAAATGTTGTACAGGGATGAAACCAACGCCAAAATGTCTGTCTCATTGAGACACAAAAATCATACACAGATACGCCTGACCTATCTCCAACAGGAAGCCGGCAATTTACCTTTCAAAATAAGATTTCACTGCATTTTTACCCTTTCTGCAAAAATTATCTCCTCCGAAACCATAAGTGGTATCGGCTTGAAAATCGCACACATGACATGCTAGACCTTGCTTTACAAAAGATGTGTGGGACTTCAACGTTTCGGACCCAGTTCTCTAACGATGAGCCCTCAAAGTCAGGGAACCCCACAGAGTCCCTCCCAGCTCCCCCTTTAAGAATGAATAGGATTAAAGTTCCACTTCCTTTCAGGCTGCCCATTTGGGTCTCTAGACAAAAAAGTAAAAGTCGTACAGCTTTAAAAATTACATGGTTGGATTCCTGATTAAATTTCCTACAAAAATATCATATTTTTACACAGATTAGGTCAACATTCTGGCCTATATGATGAGTTGTTTCGAAACTTTTGTGAGTTTGAATCCTCCCTCTGCTGCTGCAGTTCTGTGATGATGTCACATGGATTGGGAGTTCCGTGCAGCTGGTCATGTGACTCAGAAGAGGAAATGATACATGGTATCAACTGTTATAGCAGCTTTGATTACATGTGAAAACTTGTGCCAGTAGGATAAAAGAAATGTGCTTGTAAGAAAATATTACTCTAATCTTGACAAGTATATTTCTCTTACCCCACTGGCAGATTTTTTTTTTTTTTACTTGTTAAAGGCAATTTAGACCTCATTTTTGTCTTTAAATAACTTAAAATAAGACATTTTCTGGTCAGGTGAAAGGTGCTCATTTCAAGTCTAAAAAGATACTTTTACTAAAAAACAAGAGAAGATAAACCATTCTTTCATCCTGTGAAATATATCTACACACTTTTAAGGCAGTTTGGTCAAAGATTTGTTACAAACATTCATAATTCCCAGAGGATAAATGGTCATGAGAAACAGACTACAACCTCAAGATGCACCACATCTTAAAATACTCTCTCTGGTGTGTGTTTTTATTTTAGTAAGATAGAATAGCAGCCTTCTGGCTAAAAATCTCATAAATTACAGCTAAACAGTGAACAAAAATAAGTTTCTTTCCATTTGAGGCAGTAAAGCAGAGGCTGAGTCATGTTTATGCAACTTCAACGTCAGTGATGAATCAAACTCCGCTCCTTCTGCTCTGCCGCTGCTGGTCCTCAAACAGCTGCTTCGCGGAGCACGGAGCTGTAAAAAGTTGTCAAAAATACCTGGGTGCTCCTCATAGCTCACACACCTGGTGCCCGTAAAGGAAGTGCATAAGTACTACCATTTACTGCCCTTCCTTCCCCTGTAGTTTGGGTGGATTTTTGCACCAAACAAGCTCAAGTTGTGACCGTAGAACCCCAGACACAAGAGAGGAGCTGCTATCTGTGTTTTTTTTGGCGTTGATCTGTGAACAAACACTCAATAAATCTCATTTTATGAAGTGTCAGAGTTGCAGCAGAAGTTGATTAATTGATCTGCTTTGTTCTTTAGTTATGCTTGTTTGGTTTTGTCTTCTTGGTTTTGGTGCTTTTGTAGCAAATCTGTATTTTATCATGAGGGTGGTGCTGGCTGGCTCTGCTCTTTCAAGGCTAAGTAGGAAAACCAAATTTTACATTTGTGTTTTCTTATTTCTCTGAATCTTTCTATGCATAAGGTTTTCCAATAAAGGTGAGGTAGGTGAGTATATGACAACATTAGTCCAGGTCATGTGCTACAATAGTGGTGTTGAAAAAGACAAAGAGCTGAGGGAATTGAGAAGAAGGTGACGCGTTTGAATATTCCTACCACAGGCTTATATAAGTCTTTCAACCCCATGTGCTCTGCAGCCGCACAAGTAATTTGGAGCAGATTCTGCTGCGGTCCTCCAGCTCGGGGGTTTTGGGTCGTTCACTCTGCTCTGGCAGGGGGAACATGTACAGTTTCTTTGGGCTCCGGCTCAAGTAACCGATCATAAAAAGCTGGGGTCGGGGGGTTTGGAGCTGGGAGAGGAGGAGGAGGGGCCTGCAGTGGCTTGATGAGGTGACCACAGACTACTTGTAGTGTGGTGAGGGTCCTTCCTGAAGTTGCTTACGCTGGTGGTTGGTGGGTGATGTTTGGGGTGGTGGGTGGAGCAGCAGTGGAGACATTGTTCATTAAGATTTCAGGGGCTTTCATTGGTGTCTGTGTCTCACTGTGGTGTCTACGCAGGACGACTGGAACAGAGTGAAATCTGAGATGTAGAATTAGAGGAAATAAAACCCTGAAAGTCCGGAGGGTGTCTCGTTTTTTTGCTTCCATTTCTGTGACGTGGTTTGTTTTTGCTAATATGAGGAAAAGTTGGTCCTGCAAATGCAAAATATAACCCTTAACTCTGAGCGCAGTGAGATGAAAAATTGAGTTTACCATCCAAATGTGCCTTTTGCATGTGAAAAACAAATGTCCTTTGAGTCATGCTTGGCACAAACTGGACTTGAGCTCAAAGTCTTGGTGTTTTTTTGCGCACAGACCCAGATCCACTCCACCAGCTGCGTTAAGCTGCGACTCTGAGTCGTCCATCTTGCATTTTATGAGAGGACTTATTTTCCTTTTTTCCTTCATTTTTCCAGGCCACTTCTGAAAGACAAACTCCTGCACAGGAAAAGCAGGATGACAGATTATCATTATTTCAGCGTCCCCATTACTCAAAACAACACGGGCTCTGTGTGGAAAAAAATGGTACTTTGTAGAAATGGACACAGAAGCCAGAAAAGAGGAATTCTGACGGAAAAAAGCGGAGCCAGTGCTGGTCTGATGGCACCGTTGAAGGAGTTTTCCTTTTAGGCGCCTGAATTTATTCCCAGCTCACTCCTGTTTACATGTCAGAGGAAGAGAGTGTAGAGATGCAGACCTGGATGTACATGCAAGATGTTTCCTATCTGCTTCCTATTGTTTGTCCCAGTTTCATTCCTGTGTAGCTCTGCAGAGCTGATTGAAGACAGAGGAGAGAGGAGCAGGGGCCTGAGGGACTGCAGGGTCCGGGTTTGATTTAGTTGAAAACATGTTTTTTTATTTTGCCCAGTTTGAGAAAACAGAATGAAAAAAGATGAAATTAGAAGCTGTGTGTGGATGATAGTTAACGGGGGAGTTGTGGTGAGTTCAAAGTAATGAGGAAAGCATGTTAGCGCCACAAAAATCATCCATAACTTCTGCTATTACGATGTGTTTAAAGATAATTGCTGACTTCCCCATTCAGTGTCAGACTAATTTGCTGCAGTTTAAGAAGAGGCATCGCTATGATAAATGCATATTCCTCCATGAATCACAGACGACATGCAGTGTTTCCTGCTGCTTCTGTTTGTTTCTCCTAAAGCAGAGACGTGTTAACAGTTTCCCCTTCGCGTGGTGTCCTTGAGTTGGAGCATCTCACCCAAACAAATCGACTCGCTCTGGACGCTTTCCTCTCCAGAGTTCGCCCTCCCACCATGCTGCCCAGGATGTCCTGCGTGGTGGGTCGTATCTGGCTCTTGTCTCCTCTTTGCCCCTGTCTTCCTGTTGTGCTGCACAGCAACGCAGGTGTCGTAGCAAAAAGCCCCGAGAGACTCATAACATGTTGCACAATGCAGACAGCCACGCTAAGGTTTTCAATTAGCTAGACCACTCACTGCAGAGTCTACTTTCATCTCTTTAGCCACGAGGCGGCCCAGTAAAGTGAAATAACGGCACCACCTGTGGGGTTTGAGGAGGTTTCAGTCTGGTGACACTGCTGGGAAAAGCTGGGAGACTTAGACTAAGTAAAGGAACATCTCCGAGGGTTCACCTTCAGGGTAGCACACGTGGCTGAAGTTTTTGAGAGAAGAAAATAAGGCTTTAACTTCCAGATGTTGCAGGATGAGGCCCATCTGGAGAGAAAGGGAGACGGAGCTTTTTTGGGGTCTATGTGTTAAAAAAAAAAGCTCTAAAATGATCACTTTAATAAGTTGCAGGTTTCCACTTCATCCTCCAGAAAGGCAGCACACCAGATGCAGGAGTTTGGCCTGTAACTCAGCAGGGCTTAACTTTGAGGTATTTACTGGCCCAGGCTGGACTTCCTGGAAATAGAGATAGAGGAGGAGAGCCAATCCAGATAATAACTGATAACTACTCCGGTGAACTCTACCTGTGTTGGTGGTACTCTGCTGCTTCTGCTGCTGCTCGGGCTCCTTTTCTATCATGGCCTTTACAAGTAACAGGGGGAAAACACATACAAAAATTACTCACACTTTCTTAAAACTGTTGTTCCCAGCATTACGACAGATATCAGCTTAGAGGGTCAGGGCAGAAACACATGCAGGAAGTTTGTTTTGTGACTTTTAATAAAACAGATGGGAACTGAACCACAGACATGAGGCTTTCATTCTAACAGATGTCATTACATGTTAGCTTTATTAAACTTGGGGACTGATATTCCTCATTAGCAAAGCTTTAATGATCTCTTCTTAATGACTTTGACATTAATCAGGTGTTGTTTTGTGCAGCTGTTGACGGATCTGTCAATTCCTAATGTGTTTTGGTGCCAAGTTTGGTGCCACAACTGTGATTACTTCCATCAGTCCATCCATCCTTCAATCAATTAATACATGCATCTATCCATAAAACCTTTCAGGTGAACATCCATTCATCCATCCATCCATCCATCACTACTTTTAATCCATCCATCCATCCATCCATCCATCCATCCATCCATCACTACTTTTAATCCATCCATCCATCCATCCATCCATCCATCCATCCATCCATCCATCCATCCATCCATCCATTACTACTTTCATCAATCAATTCATTCACCAATCCATCCATCCATCCATCCATCCATCCATCCATCCATCCATTCATCCATCCATCATCACTACTTTAAAACATCCGTCGATCCATCCATCTGTCCATCTGTTCATCCATCCATCCCTCCATCCATCTATCCATGCATCCATCACTGCTTTCAATTATCCATCCATTCATCTATTCATCCATGCATCCATGCATCCATCCATCCATCCATCCATCCATCCATCCATCCATCCATCCATCCATTACTTCTTTCATCCATTACTTCTTTCATCCATCCATCCATTCATCCTTCTGTCGGTCCATCCATCCATCCATTTCAACTTTTTACCCATCCATTCTTCCATCTATCTTTCCATCCATCCATTACTACTTTTATTTATCCATCCATCCATCCACTCATCAGTCTATCCATCAATTCATCCATCCATGCATACATCCACGCATTCATCATTCCATCCATCTCTTGATTCATCCATCATTAATTTAATCCATCCATCCATCCATGCATCCATCTATCTATCCATCCATCACTTCTTTTAATCCATTCATCCATCCAGCCATCCGTCCATCCATTCATCCGTCCATCCATTATTTGTCCATTTATTACTACTTTTAATTAGTTTATTTATCCATCATACTCTTCTGTCATGCATTCATCCATACTTTTTTTCACCCTTAACACTATCCATTCTTCCATCTGTTCATCCACTTATTCACTTTGTCCTTTCCTTGCCAACTTCTTCACTCCATCACTTCATCCTGTACTCATTTATCACTGACTCTTAAAATTCATATTCATTCTAGTACAGCATCCATCCTCTCATTTCTTTCTGTGTGCCTATCCTTCTCTTTCCGCCCTCCATCCCTTTATCCCTCCATCCATCCAGTCTTTTCATCTTTATCTGACAGGGAAAACCGTCCCAGCCAACATAGCAAATGCTTGGGCAGATTTGGGTATCGACATATTCTCACTCCAGCTGGTTCATAAATGGACGACATGCCTCCATCTCCTCCCATCATGAGGTGTGAGGCCAAAATCCTGCCTGAATGAAGCAGAAACATTTGAATCAGTATTTCTATGTCGGTCTTAAGACTTTTCTTATCAAAGGAGCAGTCATGTTTGACCTGTGGCACTTGGTCTTTTGCAAATCATTCTAGTGTCACGTTGTTTTTTCCTTTAGAGATGAAATGATCCTGGAGGATAATCCTGGAAACGAACAACAGAAAAACTTCATCAGCAGTAACAGAAACAGACTACCACTCCAGCTCTAATGACTCCTATCGCTCTGTTTTGTGGCAGCTGCAAACAGAAAAAAAAAGCTGCCATCCAGTCACATTTGAAGTGTTGTCTAAATTGAAACCAGATGTGGTGTGGTTGAAGTCTCTTACTGTAAATTGCCCTTTCTTTCATACATCCAGGCTGTTGCATAGGAACATAATCCATGGTATGAAATATGTCCCTTAAACCTTACATCTCAATGAAGGATTCTGCTTTTTGTCATATTCTCCAGACACCGCAGACATTCTGAGGGATTAGTGTTATAAAGTTTATCACCAAAGACCCTCCAAGAAGCTCATATTTTACCCAACATACATCAACAAACATGAGTTTTCTTCAGCTGTTTTTACATGGTAAGCATGTTTGAACCGGAAAAACCTTTTTGAATGCAGAATAAATCACACAAAATAATGCTAACACTGGTTTTGTTGAAAACACTGGAGCTCTTTCAGCTTCTGTGTTAGTGGCAGGTTTTGCCAAAGCAGATGGGGTCTGATTTCACACCTCTCCAACAGAGTTTGGACAGCAGCTCCCCTACCACGAGGGTCAAGACCACAAGAGCAAGCAATCTGCACGCTCCTCGGCCAAAACAAAGGCTGTAATGGAAATAAAGAAGCTAGTGTGCCTGCGCGTTGAGGTACATGGAACAGTCAAGGTTTGTGTGCGCACATCTGTGTTTATGTCGATGCTCGTTGCAGAGATTTGTGATGAGTTGGCAGGTTGGGCCTCCTGCAGTATTTCCCTCTTTACTGGCTGCAGGCTGGTCGTCTGTTTCCCCTCGTAACAAACGACAAGTCAGACAGGAGTGCTGAGCGGTGTTTGACCTGCCTGTGAGGGACTGACTGACGTCTGCCAAAGCTGTGAGATAGATCCTGATTGCTTTTACATATGGTAACTAAGTAGTTTGTGAGAGTTTTGCATCAGCAAGTCTTCAAATAATCAAAGTTTGCATTAAAAGATAAAACAACCAAACATTATCTTTCAGTCTTAAGAAATAAAGCATGTAGAAGTGCAAAAACCTGCAGTTCCCCAAGTGTCCACTTGGGGCTGGCCGCTAAAACCACAGAACCACAAAGTGTATCACAATAATAAACATATTTACAGCCTGTTTCAAAAAAGATTTTAGTCTGAGTAGCTCAGCCCTTTACCTGTACACACTGTGTATGGGTTGGGTCTTGACTTACGAGCTGTTTACCAGATGGTTTTAGGGTGAAATGCTAAAGTATTATTGTGTTTCAGCCTTGGGTTTACATGGAAATGGCGTTTAGCCTACTTGAACCGCAAACTTTTGAAAACAGCCTCCAGAGCAGAATTTTTCTGAAACGCTGCCGACACCATTGCAACAATAAGCCGGAGTTTTCAGTGGAAACGCTGACATCATGCTACGCAACAACAGTTTTGCTGATTGGCTCAACTCTACTTCGGTGCAGATCTACTAAAAGCGGCTTCTGGGCAAGACAGTGATAGCGCCAACTTCGGGCCTGGCATGCTTACTACAGCGTTTTCTGTGTAAACGCAGATTTTTTTCACTGCATTTTAGCGTTTCCGGATGAAACGTTGTCATGTAAATGGGGCCTTAACCAAGAGGTGAGCATACTTAGGCTTTTAGCGAGGAGGTTAAGGCCTACCTCAGTTCTTCTTTGCCTTTAACTGAAAGTTAGGTTAGCATTTTCAACATGGTGACCATCTTTGGGCTTCAGGACTCCAAACCAGAAGTTGACATTACTGAGACCGTGTCCATGTTTTCTACAGTTTGTAAGCATAAAGTACTCATCAGGCCTCTTTCTTTTAGAAAAGAAGATAGCATGTGCAACAACTTAGAGAGCTTCATTTAAAACGCAATGATGAGGATGGAGGAGTTGACAAGATTTATAAAAGCATATTCAGTTTCAAGACCTGCTGTTTTGTTGACAGCCTTCGTGGAGCTCTGGGATCAAAAGTTTTGGCAGTTTACAAGATTTTTTTTAGGATTGCAGAAGAGATGACAGCATGTTTACACTGGGGTATATCTGTATCCTGGTGAAAAGGTTACTGCGGTAGTAAGTTGTCAATCAGACACTTTCTGAAGCTTACATTTTTATTATTCTCAGTTCTTGCCTCTTTAGGAGCAAAATCTGCAGGATGAACATCGATTTCTACGGAAGAAGAAATGAAAATGAGGACTGAGCCTCTGTCCTTATTGTTTTATGAAAATAATTAAAGAAAACCAGTGGTGTTGCCCTCTGCTGGCCATCAAAAGAGCGTGTTGTGCTTCATCTTCTCAGTAAAAGTCCTAGTTAGGTTGAGAGATCTGAAAATCAGGAATTGACTGAGACTTGAATTTCACTTCTGGACCCAGGCACTACGACACTGGCTGGACACTCAGTTCTGTGTATTTTCAATAGTTACAAACAACAACAGAGCTCTGCAGAACAGAGAAATCCGATCTGCCAGGCTTTATGAACTAAAAGGAAGAGTTATTAGTCAAATTTATTCACTGTTGGTTTTGGTCTTTTATGGTCTTTGTTGACAAGAAGGAAAACAAACCACACTAACAGAGTTATCCTGAGGAAATGTGATACAAAGCTCCTCAGCCAGTTGAAATAAAGCCTTGCTGGCTACGGCACAAACATAAAACGCAGGCTGTGTTAACTTCAGAACCGCTTTCAAAATCAATTCAAGACCAAAACCAAAGCAACTCAAGTTGAATCCACCGGCTGAGACTGAAAAACAAGAAAATGAAGACGGAGAGGGAAGAAAAAACATGGCTATGTTTTCAGAACAACAAGAGTCCAACAGAAAAAAAAGATATCAGATAGGTTTTTACAATTGTGTCATATTTTATAAATCATTTAGTCGACAGAATCAGTTTTATCCTATGTTATGTTATGCTATTGCACAAATACATTCAAGACACAGTTATGTTTCATGTCTATAAATGTCTACAATAAAGAGGATTGAAGGATGAATCAAACCAGGACTGAGGGACATGATGTACAAAAACAATTAGGGACCAGGGACAATTTATGTTCAGTGAAAACAAACAGCTTGTATTTGTTTTAATAGTTTCCGTGGTTGTGTCTGTTTTCTCAGCTCCTCTGAAGATTTCCAAAGCTCTTGACCTCATGGCCTGTTCTGTGTATGTTTCAGGAACTCAGCTAATAAATATGACAAGTGTTGTCCTTTACATAGTTGAATCATGGGAAGATCAGATCAGGACACAGCGACTTAGGATCTTTATAAAGCTCCTTTTTAATGCCGTGTTTCCCACAACTTTCTGACCCTGAAAGAGGACAGAAAGTGATTTGTTTTTGCAGAGATATTAAGCTAAGAGATTGATGTCATGATAAAAGAAATTAGCTCGCCATGGTGGGAAAATGAGAAGAAGGAGGAGACTATGATGAGTGCAAAGAATCAGGATTAAAACTCCAGCAGGGTCATTAGTTGAATTTGTAAACAGAGACAAAGTACAGCTTTTGACAAACATGCATCCATCACTTTTTGAGAAGGAAGTTTTTGCTATTTTTCATACAAATGTTTACAACAGGAAATAAAACGGCACCATAAACCAATTCAAACTATGACATTGCAAATTAAAGACTCAGAAATACACTCATGGAGAGACTATGTAAGGGTTTCCAGACCAACAGTTTAGAAGTGGTCTGATAATAAATCTCAGGAAGAGATAAGAAGGAAGAGTGTCTGAATCAACAACAGGATTCATGCTGAAACCATGAAGCTGAGGTCGCTTCACGTGATCTATCAACTGTTTCAGTCATTATGAATATCCTGACTGTACACTCATCATGGTAGAGAGATTTTCACATAGTTCCAGCATGAATCAGCAAAGTGTTTCATTGAAGGGTACATGAAGTTTGCATTAAGACTTGGCTTTAAGTTTTAACCGCGCTGGCTGTGCAAAGGAAGGATGGGGATGTCTGTTGTTTGGTTGATGCGTCACTTTTAGGTTCAGCATTTAAAAAGATGAGTCAGAAAAGTTTCCATAACTTTTGTACACACACTGAGGATCTTTGAGTTTCTCATCATTATAATTTACGATATTTTATCTTCATGGAAGGTGCTGGTTTCCTTTGATACAGCAAGTTTGAAGGAGCACATGAGAATCAAAATGTCGCTTTGTGCTGGATCAACCCATCAACAGGACTTTCCTCTGAAACCAGTTACTGAGCAGGTGTTTCACACATTTTCTCCACAATCGCTTCATAGCTTTATTTCTTGTTCCCCAAAGTACGATTATCTGTTTATCATGTATGTCCAATGCGTTAACAAATGTCTTCAGTTTTAGTTGTTATTTTGAACTAAATTAGATGTGACACGATGAGCTCACAGTATAAATTTGTGGTAAACACACAAACTGCTGAAATTTTTTTTTTTCCTGTCTTTTAGGGTTTTATTTTGTACAGGAAGTTTCAGTTTGCTTGGTTAGTTAAACTTAGGGATGGGTTCCTTTCACATTTGAAACGATGCGGTACAGGTACTCAACGATACCAGGCAATTGGTACCGGTACTCAATGGTACCAATTTTTGGTACTTTTTTGTGTTTATGTGGTAAAAAATATTAATTTGTTTAATAAAACATTTTTCAATTTAACATATTTATTCTTCAGTCTATAACCTTGCAATGCTGTGTTCATGTCCAGCATGAGAAAATGCCTACTCTTCTACTCTCTTACATTCACAAAGATGAATTTAGTTTTTACTTTTTATAACTTTTTTTTTCAATCAGAGTCAAAGCTCAACAATTATCAAATTGAATTGTCTTAAATGATAATAGTAATGAAAACAGCGCCAACAATCAAAAACAAGAAAAACAAGAAAAATAACAAAACAGTGAAAACAAAACAATAAAAACAAAAAAGGAAGAAAAAATGTATGTCAATAAATAGATGTATATAAATACACATATACATATATATGCATATCTACATACACATACCTACACCTACACATACACATACACGTGCATTTAGGTATCTAAACATGGTACCTTGTGATTTTACGTGAATCGGTACCTGGTACTTTTGACAGAATTTGGTCAGTACTTTTAAAAGTACCTCATTCGGTACCCATATTTAGTTAAACTACCACGTAAAAAATAATTTAATCAGTCATGTCAGTGGTTGTGATGGTTGATGTATAAAGTGATCATTTCTGAAAATTACATTCTTGAAGGGTGAGCTAAACCGTTGCCCAAAACTGAAGGACTCCAATTCACATAACCACTAATTATATATATAGTATAACATACTATAGAGACTAAGTAAAGGGACAATTCAAAATAAAGCATAAATTTTATGAGGGTTTTACAGCTCATAATGACTTACATGATATATGATAAAACATGTCCCCTTCTTTCTGTTATAATTCACTTCATTACCTTTATGTTTTAATTGAAGATCATTTTAGACAAAGTTAACAGCAGCTTTAAACAAATGTGAGCCTCATATTATTATTCCTAACAGTGTTGCTGTTATCACCACTCCTTCTGGTTTAAGTTACAGGGATCCATAACTTAGAGTTGCAGTCACCAGATCTGCTGCTGTTGCACAAATTGCTGCATTTTTTCAAGATGGTGGGGGAGTAATAAATCAAAGCACATGTTTATGTTTTTTTGTTTTTTTTATTAATACAAATGGCCTTATTCAATTTAATATGGGCCTCGTACACCTGAAAAGTCCAGGAAATGTTTTATTCTTAGATATTAAAAGACAATGTGACACCTGAATTACTTGCAAATAGCAAAAAAAAAATTGCCAATGGGTTTAGAAATATATACACAGCCTCAGACGAAACTAACATTTTTACCACAGTGTCAACAGGAAGAAGTATGATCAGGTTGTATCTTGCCTTTCAGTGTTGTAATGGAGCTTTGACCAATCAGAATCAAGTATTTAACACTGCTGAGTGGTAAATCCTGTAAAGCTGCTCAGCAGATTCAGATGTTTTAGTGGTAGAGGATTGAGACGTGGTTTTCTGCATAAGCATGATTTTATCATGGAGGCTCTATACGCTGTACGTTTTGTTTTCTTACCAGCCGCGGCTGTCTTATGTTGTGGACGGAGAGGTTTTTCACCCGTGTTCTTACTGTGAAAGTTTACAATGCAAAGCTATGTTTTCTGGTCACGGTTTGTGGACGGGCTGCGTGTTTTATAAGGAGCTCTATGTGTCTCTTCACCAGCATGATCAACAGAGCATTACAGCACATATAATTACAGCGCTGTATGGTCATGTTGCTCCAAAACCTCAGCCAGAGCCTCCATTTTGGGTTTTCCACCATTTCACTCCCCAAACTTTTAATAAAGGCTTACTTTTTGAGTAGCAGACATGATTTTAATCCAAGGTGTCTGAGTCGGTGTTTGTGTTTATTCTGCTCTCTAGGTGTGTTTGTCACAGTGTCTTAATGTTTAAAGTTGTTTTTTTGGACCCCTCTGCTCTCTCTGACCATCCAAACCACAGCCATCCTGCCTGTGGTTTTGGTCTGCTGCGAGGAGGGCCGGGCAGTAGTTTGCACTGTGGGTCTGTGCACAGAGCGCACGAGCCTTGAGCGTGTCAGAGTAATGCAATAGGGAGAGCCGCGATCGGCCTCCAGCTGGCAGCAGGCCGTGAGCTGACGACACAAAAGAAAACTCGAGTGTAAACCACATCAGATCACACACATCTGCAGAAAGAAAACATTTCGGAAACAAAGAGAACAAGGAGTGTTTATTTGTTTTTTCATCAGGGTCCCCAAAGATTTCAGATAAAACTGTGGTTTTGATTCATCCTCTGTGTTGATCCAGTGCGGTTAGAAGAGTAATGCAAAATCTCAAAGGATCTAAATGTGTAAACTTCATTTATATCAGCAGAAAACAAATTTGTCTGTTTTGTGGGAAGGTTCTGTGATGGTCTGGATAAAAACTAAATGCAACATTTCTTTTATGTAGGTTCAAGGATTCAAACAGATTTATTGTGAGTGCGTATTTGGTCAAAATAAAAAACACAATTAATCCATCAATAATTTCTTCTAACTCTGAATAAAAAAGAAACAAACAAGGAGTCAGAAAACATGACCTTTCAAATGACCAACACTCAAATACTGATGCTTTGTGGTCTCAAACAGACCCACAACATGGCATCTGTTGAGCAGCTGTGTTAAGATCCCCTTCAGTGTCCTTTTAAATATCCGTCTCCTTTATAACACATGATTGGATCTGTTTCATGGTACCCTTTGGCATCTTTTTTCTGCCTTTTAACACGTGGTCTTCTAAAAGTGGCCTCATATTTTGTCAGGACACGGTAACAGGAACAAATCATGGCGTGGAATAAAATATGACCTAGTTTTGACTGAAACCTGGCTCTTCTGAGGGAAAGTTTCTCTTGTTGTCTGCAACTGCCACATACAAAGGTGGTTTTACACCTATTAGTATTTAAATCAAGGTTAAAACACTGGTTGTAAACATGCAACATGGGCAAAGTTGCAAATAAGGCTAGTATCTAGGGCTGGGATGATAAGCTTTTCTCCTGATTCGATTCTTTTACGATTTTTTGGGGTGCTAATTCGATTTAAATTTGGATTCTCTGATATTTTTTTTCAATTTTTAGTTCCTTTCTTTATCACCAGACCAAGTGAAAGAGTTGAATGATGATGATGATGTCTACAGACTATATCAGGAGCCATATTTTCCCCAAAAAATGTACATCACATGCCAGGGGGCTCAGAAGATCTGGCATCTCAACTTTTTTCCGACCCAGCTTATAAACAAAGACCAAAAAATGAAAAGAAAAACAAAAGATTTTTTAACAAAAAAATCGGCAAACAAAAAATCTTATACCATGATACAACAATTTTTTCTCCCACCACTACTTGTATTGGCAAAACTGATCCAATTATGATGTTTTGTGTAGGTATATGTAATGTGTCTGGTAAATTGAAATTGCAAGTACAACATTTGATTAAACAAATAATTGCCAGAATAATTGCACAAGTTTTTCAATACCTACATCCACCGATTGACGTATTATTTATTTCCGTTCTCAACACTTGGTTACTTTTCACTCTGTTCCTGTTAATGATTTACATTACCTCAAATGACTGAAGTATCAAAAATATCAATATTTTGGTTTGAGAATCAATTTCAGAGCACAGAGAGCTGGCATCAGAAGTAAGGATATTTCAGTATTGATCCGTACATCACCACTGAAGGGCTTCTCTCAAAAAGGTTGCACCCAGAGGGACCCCAGACCTTCTTATTTTATTAAGAAACTGATTGGTAAATGTCTGAAAAGCATCATTTTCCAAACAGAGCCGTCTTGTTCTGTTCTTCCCTGCTAGGATTTTCTTGTTGTTTCCTCTCCAAACTTCTGGGTTAGAGTCCTCAGTCCTGCAGCCAAAACATACATCCATATTTTATCCTGTATCATTTAAGATACAGAAACACAGAATAACTCATAATAACTCAGACATGATCCCTAAGGTTTGTCGGTAAATCCTTTGATGTCCTGTCTGTGTTTTGTCTTGTATTTTACACTTAATTTCTGTAAAGAACTTTGACGGAAAACACTGAATAGTTAATCTATCATTGTTATTATGACCTGGTGGCATGGCAACACCAGAGGAGGCTTCTGGAAATGTGGTCAGCTGGAATAAAGTGAGCTTAAAGAGACAGTAATGAGACACAATCTGCAAGCAGAAGCTCCTTTATGATCTACCATCTTTACATTTTTACATGCTGTAGTGTTGTGTTTTGTGTAGGGATGGGTACCTTTCACATTTGAAACTTTACAGTACCGACACCCGGTACCTGGCAATCAGTACTGGTACCCAAGGGTACCAATTTTCGGTACTTTTTTTGTGTTTATGTGGTAAAAAATATAAATTTGTTTAATAATTAAATATAAAAAAAAATTAGTTCAACAAATTTATTCTTCAGTATATAACTTTGCAATGCTGTGTTCATGTCCAGCCTGGAAAATCGTCTTCTCTTCCACTCCTTCACAGTCACAAGGATGCATTTAGCCACTTAAAAATGGTACCTTTTGGTTTTACTTGAATCGGTGCCTGGTACTTTTGACAGAATTCGGTCTGTACCAATAGAAGTACCTAATTCGGTACCCATCCGTAGTTTCGTGCAAAACTTTTGCTATACATCAACACAACCTCTGTATCCCAAACTTAAATAAAATTTTTAGACTTGTTTCCAGGCTAAATGAATTGCTAAAAAGTGCAATAAATCATTAAAAATTTAGCTTTTGTACATTTTTTTTTTTACTATTTTCTAAATACTATTTACTATTTATTATATTTTTTCTAAAATGTCATGGCTGTATCCCTCAAAAATGTGGATCTAAAATAATATACTGATGTGTATTCAAGGGTCAGGGTTAGTGATATGAACAACCGCGGCCTGGATCGTAATGTTTGTGTTGTTTACGCTTTATTCTGGATTTCTATCAACACATCAGTGGAAGTAAACAGCGCTCTGGAAAACTTTGAAAATACAAGTATAACTTCCCGAACTTTTTATGAAGAAAAAAAAAAAATTAATCTGTCTTATCTGGTTTCAAATTCACTGCAGATTTAAACTCGATGTGCAACTGGTAACACCGCTCTTTGCTGGATTTATAGGCTCGAAGGCACACATGCTGGAGCGTTAACATGTACGTTGTTAATTCGTTTTAGGTCTAATCAGTGAATCAGTAACAAGTGAGAACATGAAACATCTAGTGAAGCATGACTGAAAGATAAAAAGGCGATTTGTTTCTCTCAATTTTATGACAATCCTGCACATCACATTATTTTAGAGCTGCAGTTTTATATTTGGAGAAAGCTTATCAAAAGTTTTAAATGTCTTTTAAAACATCCAACTGAAATTCAAAGTACAATGCTCCTTGTTTCCCATTTTTGGCTTTTATTTGTGCAGATGACTTTTGGTTTAATATCCCAAAGAAAGAAACTAGAGTCGCTGTTTCGAGTCTTCTGAAGCCTCTCCAGCTTCTGTTAGCAGGTTGGAGTCTGACCTCTGCTCTGTGTTGAACTCATGTTTATGTCCGTGTTGTCTGAAACCATGGCGACCATATCGCTGCTACCACTGATATCCACAGACTCTGTTCTCCATCACTGTGCATGGGGACCCATGGGGACATGACCTCACCTTCTGACCTCACTCTTAAAGACACTCTCCAACACAAACACACACACTTTAGCCTATCTACTAGTTTTTACCACCACAGGAAAAAGGTGTGGTTTTTACTCTTCATGCTCCTGGACTACTTGAAGTCGTTAAGAGGGATATTTCATCTCCTGCTTTAAGCTCTTTGCTCTGTTGGTTTTGGATGAACCACAGCAGAGTGGTGACAGAGTGACTGACAAAGGCACACCATTGGTTGGTCAAGCCGAGCAGTTTCTCTGGTGGCTGTTGCTCTTTTTAAAATAAACAGACTCTAACAGACCAGAACTCCAGGCCCTTGAAGTGTTTGCGGCCCTATAAGGCTATCAGAGCTTAGTCCCTGTCTTCAGCATTAGTGGAGGCTCAAAGTCTTCATCCTCTCGCTGTGTTAGCCCCACAGACTCTTTAAAAGATGGACGACATGACAGCTCCACAAAAGTGAAGCCAAAACACTTGGAGCTCTGCCCAAATGTGTTCTGCGGTGTGAAGCTTAGCTGTAATCTGTTAAAATTAGAAAGATTGTTGACAATATTAAACACTGCAGCGCCTGCTCCACCAGCTGAGACAGACCAGCGCCTCCTAAAAGGATCTTTGTTGTTACAGTTTTGGTCAGTGAAGTGATCAGGACTTCAACACTGCAGCCCCACCAGCTAATCTCTACTACACATACATAGTTTATTTTTTCATTCAATCAAAGGGCTGACACAAAGACGGACAACCTTCACGGACACACTCACACCTACAGTATTTTTTTAGAGATTTATTTTCAGTAGCTACGGTTACATGAGGACAGGAATTTTTCGTCTTTTCGAATGGAATTTTTTCTGAATGACTTTTCCGAAAACAATAGTATACATGGAAAGGAATATTCCAATCTCAGGTCTTCATGCGCAGCTGTAATCAAACAGAATAGTCAATGTGGCATGCGCAGAAAAACGTAAACATCACAAGATTTATCAAAGCTGGAGGACGACAGTTTGTTTATCATGGTGTTGCAATACTCCGCATTGCAAGTTTTTCGTACGTCCAGTCTTGAAATTATGTTCATTTCTTTCAAAGTTTGGATCAAAAACAAACTTTCCGCAGCAGTCCAGTGCTGACGGCTCGCCGCCATTTTTAGAATTGAGAAACGTCTCTAGATGTGTCTTACGTCATATCTGCACTGAAAGAACTTCCCTTGACAACTTTCCGTCTGAGTGGATACATGATACCTCAATCGGTTTGGGGAAAGGAATATTCCACCCCTGTGAAACTGATTAAATGTCCACTGGATTGGCACTTTTCTTTCAGAATGAGGTGTATACAAAGGTTAAATTCTTTCCATTTGAGCAAATAAACCGAATGCAAGCAGAATATTTGGGTCCATGTATATGTGGCTAGAGAGGAAGCCGGAGTACCCAGAGAGAACTCACACATACACAGGGAGACCATGCAAACTCTGGCCAAGCTGAGAATCGAACCAGTGACCTTCTTGCTGTGAGGTTGCAGCACTAACCATTGCACCACCGTGTAGCCCCACAGTTGATAAAGGTTTGTCAGAAAGCGTTTCCCATGACAAAGATGAGCTAAAATAATTCAGTGATTACAAAAAATCTGATCAATGTTTGTTTCGTTCACGATGAGCTGAAAATATTTGTGGTGAGACTTTCATGAAAATATGTAACGTTCGCCATTTGTTGCCGTTAGCATTAATAGCTTCATGATTTCAGCTTGGTTTATCCCAGTTTAGCAATCTGTGAGACACAATCAGTCCAACCTCCGCCTGTCAGTGTAGGTGCATTTAAAGATTGTTGTAAAAGTGCAACACAGTCCTTGTATTGCCTCCATATCACTTTTATATGAAGTCAAGTATTGAAAATAGAGCCATAGTATCTACAGAAAGACAGTTTTTTGTCATTTACTCAACAACTTCACCCATCATTGGCCACTAACATATAGCACAAGAAAAAGTGATAAAAGAGAGAAGTATTGCAGATTTAAACACTTGGTAAAGCCATAGTACCAATCCCTCAACTGCCACAGGAATGGATTTAAAAAAAAAATGTGTTGACTCCAAGTAAAGCGTAAACATATTATGACTGAAACTTCACTAAAAACTGTAAAAGTAAAAAAAAAAGACTAAAATACATCCAAAACATGCAGTTATATTGAATTTAAGCTTTTTTACTTGTCAATTAACAATGGAGATCTTACATTGTTTGCAAAACTGCAAAGTTTATATGTCCCAACTTCTTTTTGACAAGTTTTTTTCTTGCTTGTTATTTTCTTTTACATTTTTCAAAATAAACCTTTTCAATAAATCTGTGTTTTTCAAAAGACTTAAACTAAGACTAAATTTGAAATAGCTGCCAAACCAAACTTCGATACTTTTACACCTGTTAAAGAAGTTTGTTTTGGCTTCACCTTTGTACAGTGACAGGAGACTGAAACACAGGAGTCCTCTTTATAATTCTCATCACACGTAGCTAAAAGCTGAAGAGGTTTGTGACTGTCCTGACTGTAGGGCTACTTTTTGGAGAAGTTTTCAAAAAAAGTTCTCTCATAAAAATAAAGACATAAGTATCTCAGCCCTGTTCAACCTTTTCTCTTTCTGATTTCACAGTAGACGATTTTTTCAAACCCAAACATCACGGTAAACTTCATGAGAAGGTGCAGAGGATAAACATCAGCAGAGACTCTGACCACACACACAAATAAGACAATCTTTGCATCTTCCTCTGCACATGAAGAAACACCAAAGTAAGCACTGTGGGATTAAACACTGGCAGTGAGACCGTTATTATTTAGATTTTCTCTGCCAGGCTGTCTGCAGGAGCTGGATGGATGGATGGATGGATGGATAGCCCCTGTGCGTGTTGGCTGTGGCGTACTTGGAGCTGTAATGTTCTCTGTTAGACTAAAGCTTGACTATATGATGGATTAAGTTTAGCTTGGTGACTTTCTAAAGTTTCCTCTTATAAAGTTTCTTGGATTATTTTGGTGCCATCACTCATTTCAGATCTGCTTCCTGATTGGATGAATCTGTATAACGGTTGAAACAAAACCTAAATTTTAATGGATGTTAAAATTTGTGGGGATGAAAAAGGGGGAAGTATCCCAGACCACAATGCCAGAAATTTCCAAAATAAAAGCCTGAAGCAGTCATAGAGATGACTGAGAGTTGACTTGAGGTGATTTCATTAGTTTTTCCATTGCAGCTCCTCTAATTAAAAGAGCTTTCAAACGACTCCAACCCAGGGATGGATTGGCAGGCTGCACCGGGCATCTGCCGATGTGTTTAAGGCCTAGGGAAGTTGGTTGACGAGAATCCAAATTATTTATTCCCAAGTTATTTTTGGATAAACCGTGGAGACCACCTCTCATAACTTTATGATACAGCTGCAGGAAAGGAGTCTGATAAGTCTATTCAGGAGGGTACGGAAGAAAGAGACATTGCAAAGTGCAATTTTCTGCAGTTTCCTTCAAAATCAGAAGGTCAGGAGTTCATGAGTATCCCTTTTCTTGCATTAATCTTGCAGATAACAAACAGCACAGAGCTCACTCAGCGAAACACTGGCTTCCAACTTCTGTGCTGTGCCTCCTCCTCCTCTTCTCCCTCGCTAGATCATACTTTTGTCACGCTACTCCCCCGGGAACTGTCAACTACACTTGAGCTGCCAAGAGTTTTCCACTCAGAAGCTTTTTCCAGAGTGGGGGTTCTGCTCTTTTAAGGCAGGGAATAACACCTTTTACCGTATATGATGTCTTTACTGTAAACAGAGCAGAACGTGTTGGTGTTGGCGGGAGATTTTCTCTGGACATGCTCGATAATGTGCTAAAAATTGATTTCTGAACACCATGAAGTGTGTGAGCGTGTGTGTTTTTCGAGTTTACTGTGTGTTCAGGGTGTGGCGTGTCATTGTTTCTCTCTTCTGTGGGTTGTAAAGGGTCTCTGCCACCACCCACCCACCCAACATGAGGCGCAGCAGCAACTGTGGAGTGTGTGCCAACCTAACTGCGGTCTAGCAGCCGAACCCGTCCTCCACAGATGCAAAGGATTATGGGTTTTATACTCAGTTTACAGTAACTCTGGTTTAATGTGAGGGTGGGATGGGGGAGAGGGGACTGTGGTTGATGTGTCACATGGAGGATTGGAGCTAATTTATTCCACTTTGTGTCTGTTTTTGCCCTCGAGCAGTTTTATAGATTTGTTATTCTAAGAACTGAACTGTAAATTTGTGATGTGACTGGCTTCTTGTGGATTTTTCTTTTTAATACTCAGGTTGAATCCAATCAAAGCGCGATTATTTAAAACCCCTTAATGCTGCAACACACACCGCAGCTTTAGTGGCCAACTTTAAAGTGATATGGCGCGCAGCAACGCTTTAATCATGTGCAGCGTGACGGTGATGCCAGGAAACATCTCAGTTGATTTTATCCTTTGGTCTTTCTTTCTTTGTCTGCTTTTGGAGGCTGAGCCAATATTTTAATGCTTACATTTTGCAGAGTGCACTGTTTTCTCAATTACTCCTCATGTCGAGGCCCCTTTAAGGGAGCTCAGCGAGCTGCAGCTTGGTTTTTGTATCTAGAAGCTTGACGTGAAGAGACGTGACTTTGCAGAGACTTCACTCTGGGTGGGCAGAGAAGTTGTGTGTGAAAGTCTGATACGAGCAATGACTCTTCACTGCTACTCTTTTATTGTTGTAATGGCGTTATAATGGAGTTACCCTCCCAGTGGAAACCCACAGTTGGTTGAATCTCTCTGTACTTCAGCTTTATGCTGATGGCTGCCCACCACCTTCTCCTGCAGGGACACATTACTTCATTAAACTATAATCACTTATGCATGAGCACAAATACTGGAAGATGTATTCTAAATACTGTCTGATTTACATTTTTATCTGCACTGCAGGTTTAGGGCTGAACAATTAAACGAATTTAAACTGACATCACAATGTGCAAGGTGCGCGAAGGCTTTCATTCCTTGTGCCATCAGGCTGTTTAACCTTGATAGCAGCCTGTTAGACTGACATGTTGATATTTTTTTTTTTTCTTTGTTATAACTGTATGGGATCTTCAATGCACTGTTGGGTATCTCCATGTTCTCTTTGACCTGCCACTAATTGTAGATCTTTAATGTAATCTGCTTGACCCTGGCTACGGGAAGGATCTGTTGAAGGCTGATGTGTATCGATGTGCTCTCTGTCATGTACTGACTTTTATTTTATTTATATGCTGTTCATTGTTGTCTCTTTTTGCTGTTTGTAGTTATATGTCTAGCCTAGGTGGACTGCAAAATCAGAATTGCCCATTGGGATAAATAAAGTTGTCTAAACTAAACTGAACAATGTAACAGAATGCAAATTTCAAATCACAGAGGCTGCAATTAGAAAAAAAAACAAGTTTTAAAGTGCATAAAAAAGTGCAGTCCACATATTTACATGTTTCAGTGGTTGAGACAAGACTTTGTTTTTATTTACATTTCTGCCCTTTAATTTGTGTTGTGTTACTCATGAGAGATCAGTAAGATTTTATACATTTGATATGCATGATCACACTGTTTCTTTTTCATTTTATAAAAAAGTGCATTCCACATATTGACACATTTTAGTGTTTGAGCCAGAAATTTGGTCTTGTTTACATTTCTGCTCTTTATTCAGTTTGAAATTCAAAGAAGAGAGGATTCATACTTATTTTTCAGATTGTTGTTCATTCCAGGCCTGTTTTTCTGCAGTGCGTTGCTCTTGTCTCTGATTCTATTAAAGGAAATTAATGGTGATATTATAACAGGTCCACAAGGCTTGAAGTTAAATCAATCAGTCAATATTCTGCTGAGATTGTAGTATTTAAACAAAGATAAGTTATTTGTATCAAGTCATGCTTTAACTCATCTCATTTCATCATAATATGTAAGCCTGGCCTACAGGAAAGACTTGTTTATATGTTGACAGGATCCTTTGTTGTGTTGGTCATACGAGGGCTGCAGCTATCGAATAGTTTAGTATTCGAGTATTCTTCTAAAAATTCCATCGATTAATCTAGTAATTGGATAAAGCACATTTTTGTTTAGTTTTATTTTTCAGATAAAAATTTGTTTCAAACAAGTTTTAGAATTAAAGAATTAAAATATTCTTGATTTGAGTCTTTGCAGTGTTCAGACTGAAATGATGACCCCTGCAGTTTGGGAGCCAATAGGCTTCAGCGCTACTTGATATTCCATCCTTCACTGACCTATGAGCTAAACTTAACAACTTCTCAGTTAGCTCTGTTATGTTTTTGTTTTCATCTTCTTCACTCTATAGCGTTGTTTTTACAGGTTTAATAAGTGGCTAAATGACATAATCACTTAATTTGCATAACAAGTCATTTGCATATAATGGTCGTGGACATTGAAGGAGAGAGGAAGAACATCGTAGGAGGGACAGAAAGCGTTTAATATCACACTGTTAATGTGTTAAGAACTCCAAATGAATTTTGTTTGATTTAATTTTTTCTTTTTGGTGTTAAAATATTGATCCCCCATTATTCATTCATATGCAGTCTCCTGAGCGGTCACACTGTCCATACAAGCCGTGACATACTCTACCTGCCTGCACAATGAGACGCATAGAACACTGCTACAACTTTAGTGACTTTTTAAGTCGATTTGGTCTGACACAGCTCTCTAAAACCCCTGCTAATATATATCACGTCAGTCTCCAAACTAAAGAAAAGAAGCAAGATTTGTCGCTGGTCATTTTTTGGGGGGGAAAAACAGGCGCTAGAGGGGCCTGAAAAATCACTAAATTTAGCATCAGCTCTATGTGTCACATCAAAAGTATACCATTCTCTGATCTTTTAAAATTAAACGGTTCCTCAAGGCAGAGAAAATTCCCCAATCATTTTATATAATCGAGTTTATTGCTTGTGTTAAATGAATAATGTAGAAGATAAACATCTCCCCCAAAAAATCGTACGATAAACCACAATCGCAATATTTGACCAAAAGAATTAGTTAGATTATTTTCAAAAATCATTCAGCCCTACTGCAGTGACAGAGCAGAGCAAATGGATATCAGAAACACCTGCCTTCATTTAAGCAACCTGCCAAGATTCTTGATTTTATTTAAAGAAGAATCCCCGGAGGAGACACTTTAATTTTCATATAAACATTTCTAATCACATGCATCTTATTCCAGATGAAAAAACATCAGATTCCAGCTTTGTTTTCTCTTAAATCGTCTCCAAATAGAAAACATTTCCCTGCTCTGGTCTACCGTCTTCATCCTCAGGTCGGTCTGTTTATTAATGACCTCTTAATGACCTTTTACAGCAGACGTTAAACTCCAGAGAGGATCTGCTGCTGATATTAGAGTAAATTATTACCACAAAAGCATGAAACAGGACATAAATTAACAGCAGTGTGATTTACTCTCCTCGGGCTCACGAGAATGTGTTGCACCTGCAGGATTTTCTGTCATAACTCAGGAGCAGAATGGTGAGAAGCTGTGCAGTGCTTCACCTTTCTTTTGTTGCCTCATTGGCCTCAGTTGAAGCTTAAAATAGTGCAAAGAATAGAGGCATTCTGCGTTTTTTTTATATTATTGATTCTGGAATAACACGCTGGAGTCTGCAGCGCCAAGATGAGCTCAGATACGGCTTTGAACAAAGAGTCTGAGAGATGGAAACACACTGGGTAGAGTCTGACTGACATCAGAGCACCTCGACATGAAAATGAACTCGTATTTGGCAGAAGTGTTTCTGATTCGCTTTGTCTCTCCACACTGGAGCCAGTATTTATTCCCTGTGAAATATTTTTCTTTCCCTTTTTATTTCTCCTTCCAATGAGTGACTAACATTTTCTACCTCAATTAACACCGCAGCTGTACAGAAATAAATAAAGCAGACAAAAATCTGAGGTTAGACAGAACGGAAACAGAGGAGTAAACAGTTTGATGTGGACCATGTGGTTTGCACTCTTTCCTGTGAAACCTGGTATTACTTCTAATCCATCTCATTACAATTCAGTGAAGAGGGAACAAAATGTGCAACATTTGATTAATTTAAGGCTTTTAATTAGACAGGATTTAGTTTTTCCATCAGAGAATCCTGATGTCTTTCATCAGCTCATGGCTTTTTCCTTTGTTGCACTAAAAGAGTGTCTTGAAATGTGTTCGTCAAATAAAGACATGGGTTTGTGTTTCTGGAAGATGATTCTTTACCTTTAAGGTTTCAAATAAGGTCACAAGATTTTTTTGACTTTTTATACTGATCCAGTTTTTTCACAATATGTTTTGACGATACCAATCCGATACTGACACCTTTCTCTGATAAATCTCGTATAACGTTGGGTGATTCCGTTGTAAATGTCAAGTCACATTTGTTGTATTAAAGTGAGCCCTGTTGGTACCTCCTGTTTCACTATCGTTGCTTTCCAAAGAGAAGTAGTCCCACACGGCAGACAGGTTTGCAACGTGGTTCGATTTACAGCAGCTGTAAAGTGTGACAGTGCTGAAAACATGTGACAACTGGATCAGTACTGATCACGTAACAAAATCTCAATACTTCAAAAATTGCCATATTGGGCACCAGTACCAATCTGTGAATTGGATCGGGACATCCATACGGATAAGTTGCAAAACTGAGTTGTTCCCAAGGTGGAGGTTGCAAAACGCTTTTCAAAAACAAAACTGTTTTACAACTCCAAACATCATCCATTATCTTAAAGAAACTAACAAAAATTAGGATTACATGTATATAAAACTTTACAATCAGGAAATGATTTATTTGTTTTTCATATTTCGTCATTGAAGACCCCTGAGGTGACTTATTTATTTTATTGTAATTAACCTTTATTTAACCAGGTTGGTCCCATTGAGTTTAAAAACCTCTTTTTCAAGGGAGATCTGGCCAAGACAGGCAGCATCAAAAACCCAAAGTTACAAACAAGAATCACACAAAGAGAGAAAGTACAGTCAATAAAACCCGAGACAATGGATTAAAATCACGTTCAGGAAACAACTGTTCAAAGAACCGAGCTAAAACACTGGCATCTCTTAAAATGAGCCCCCATGTCTTTCATTTTCCTAATCCTGGATAACGTGTCAGAGGCTGAAGACTCATTTAGGAAACAGCAATTTGTGCACATAGATTATCTGATATTTGTTCACTCTGTTTCTTGTCATTGTGTCCCTTACAACTGAAGCCTGACAAAAGATGAGGATAGGATAGATGAAAGGGAGACATCAAGAAACATCAAGTGGGCATCTCACTCAAGTTAGTTAACTCCAGTGTCCCAGAGCCAACCCCTCAAGCATGGCCCACAACTGTACAGAAAGACAACAAGAGAAAAAGAGAGAACAGGGAAATCAGAACCAGGCTGTATGCACTACTTTCCCCTATTTCCAGATTTTTATTAAGAGAGAAAAAAGGGCAGAAGAGTGAGGAGAGAAAGAGAAGAATGTTTAGTGAGGTGTTGGTGGAAAAAGTCAAGGAAGGTAGCACTAGAGTGAGGAGCCAGTTTGGACCAGACCTCATCCCCTGAACCGCCAGGTTGGGCTGTATGCCCTTCGTCACCTTGCTGTTCTAGTTTCATGTGAGAGAAGAAAAGAGAGAAAATGGTGATGACAAAAAAGGAAACATCAAGAATCAAATGTAAGCTATACTCCTGTAAGTGGGGAGCTTGTTTTTCTGTGTTTGGTTGAATTCATGTCATCAGTGGGTTCATACCAAGGGGCAACATCCGGTTGGTAAAAATGAAGCCTATGCGGAAGTGCTAAAAGTTGCTGTTCATCGAGAATCTGCTTGAGGCTGGCTGCAGAAAGCAGTGTTGTAATGTAGCAAAATACAAATACTTTGTTACTGTAGTAAAATTTCCACACATCTGTACTTTACTTTGTTATTTATGTCTGACAAGTTTTACTTTTACTCCACTATATTTCCAAAACAAATGTGTATTTTTACTCCCCAAAGTAAAATTAGAAGAAATTTGAGATAGTGACATAATGCCTCTTTATTATGTCAGGGTGAAGGGGAAAATCAGCTCGTCTGGGCATGTCACATTATTGATGCCATCAGGGAGGCACCTGCAGCACGCGAACAATACTCTGGTAGTATCTGTTGAGCATGTCAACCACAGTGGTGAACTGTGAGATAACATTGCACACCCTTAGTCGTATTTACATGATGTGTTTTTTTATGTTGGAGTTCCTACTGGATGAGATGTCAAGAGTCACTGAAACAGCAGTGAGCTAGCTTTTGTTGAAGAAGATCAAGCTTCTTTCTCCTGTGCCTGGATATTGTCCTTTTACTGTAACGACACCACAATTTCAAAATCAAAATTCTAACTGCTTACTTTTCAAAAGATACTTTAACTTGTACTTTTAAAACTTATGTAGATTTTATATCAGGAAATTACTTTTGATACTTAAATACAATAAAAATTAGGTTCCTCAAGACTTTTACTTAAGTAATATTCTAAAAGGTGACTTTAACTTCTACCAAAGTAGTTTTCTGGTAACACACTTGTACTTTTACTCAAGTACTGCTTTCAAGTACTTTATACAAGACTGGCAGAAAGACTGGAAGTCACTTACACACCCAGTCATGAAAAACAGACTTTACAGCATTAAAAACATATTTACAGCCTGGTTCAAGAACAGTTTGGGTCTAATATGCTGATTTCGCTATTGGCACACACTGTACGGTGAATGAATTTTTTTCTTACTCTGCGGTTTAGAAGTAATAAGGATCGTTTGATTGTCTGATCAGAGACAGCTCAGGTCACGTGACTGGCGGGCGCCCTGTAGCTGTTCGAAATGAAACTCAGCTACAGATTGGCTTTATTTCAATAATCAGGAACAGACAGGTGACATTACGGGGGCTACGTCCATACCAGACGTGAACAATCAAGCAATCAGGGTGTACACAAGTGTTATTCATGTAGACTTTTATATATATAAAGAAGATGCTCTACCTTTAAATTTCCCATCAAAGATTTTCCTGTCAAAAATTAGCTATTTGGTATGACAGTGGGACAGTTATTCTCTGTTGTTGTTTTCAATCTAACTACTGTATGAATACTACTATTCAGTTTTTTCAACTGTTGCAAATAAATGATCAAGAGTGTTGAATGAGCCCGGATCTATGTCGTTCATGATGCTTGTTTTCATCTGTGTTTGGTAAGAACACAACATTTAAGTTTGCCCTGTAAGGTCTGCTCCAAAAATACATCTTCACACTTTATTAACTTCACTGGTTGTTGCTTCTTCATGTTGATGATAAAGTCACCAGAAAAGCAGGTTTTGTTTGGTGTAGCTTCTGTCTTGATTGAGTTACATCAATTTGCCATCTGAAGGGAATACGGATCAGTACAGAAAGAGCCTCTTCTGTGTGAAGTCATATCAAAATGGACTTCTCAGCACATCTGCATCCTAAAGAAAACAGACCATGTAAGATACGAGTGTCTTGAATGATTTATATTAAATTGTTGCATCTGGGTTTTGTTTTCTCTGAAGCCCCTGTGCCGTTCTGTTAAGAGCATTGTGGGACTTTAAACGTCTCACAGCATTCCTCAGATGGGACGATGCGTGCACTGTACGCGTGGGCCGCTGCTTCAGACCTCTGAGTCGAGAGAGAAGCTCGGTGAACTTGCAAAATGTCTTCAGACACTAAAAATAGCCTCTCTCTGAACTCGTTTCAGCGTATGGGACTCATTTGATCTGTGTGTGTGTGTGTGTGATGTTTCAAGAAGATGAAAACACCAAATCTGTTCTTGAAAGAGTTACAAACTGTGTAGTAGGCGTCATGAGTGTGCATGACAGTATTATGAGTGTGTGTGTAAGCGTGCATGGACGTATGCTTGTGTGTGTGTGTGTTTGTGGCATTTTGCCTGTTCTCTGCTGCTTTACACGGCCACATGAAAGATTCTTTGTGTTGGATGAGATTGTCTGTTTTTTTCATTACAAACAGGACTGAGTATTTTGGAGCTTTTTGAAGAATCCTGGTTTCTGCTTTTTCTCTTTCACTAGTGGATGTGAACTGTGGAGGTGTACGTAGTCGACAGTAACCTGCTGTTGTTAGACGAAGAGTTGGGGATTGTTCGTTTTTATTGATATTGATGCAGTTATGGAGCCTCCTTCATGAGCAAAGCCATCATCCATCCCAGAAATTATTAGGGCTGGGACAATATGCTATTCACACGATTCAATTATATTACGATTTTTGTTGTGCGATTCTTTGATATTTACGATTTTTGGTGATTGATTTTTCATTTGCTGTTTTAACACCAGACCATAGAAAAAGTTTAATGAAGATGATGATGTCTACAGACTTTATCAGAGGCCGAATTTCCATAAAATGCACATCACATGAGTCAGAGAGAAACATTTCACCCTCTGCTGGAGAAAAGTGGTGACTGTTTTCCAATCCAGTTTATGAAATGAAATGAAGAATTAAAATTTGGAAAAAATATATCGATTTGATGATTTTATCATCCCAATTTTGGTATCGTCAAACAAAAAAATCCTTGTATACTGTATTTGGTTTTTTTTTTCGCCCACCCTTACAAATTGTAATGCTCTGTCATTTGGTAGCGAGATGATGACCTTAAGTCATGTTGTTTGGTTACATCAGCAGCTTTTCTGACTTTTGTCACGATGATGCTAGTGGGGATGGGTATCGAATCAGGTATTTTTTGGGTACCAACCAAATTCTGTCAAAAGTACCGGGTATGGATTCACGTAAAACTAAAAGGTACCATGTTAATGGAAGTAAATGCATCCTTGTGACTGTGAAAGAGTGGAAGAATAGGTGATTTTCCATGCTGGACATATATTGTAGAATAAATTTGTTTTATTAAAAAAAAAAAAATTAGTATTAAACAATTTTTACCACATAAACACAAAAAAGTACAGAAAGTGGTACCGTTGTGTACCGGTACTGATTGCCAGGTACTAGACATCGGTACCTTATCATTTCAAATGTGAAAGGTACCCATCCCTATGCTAAGGTCATGTGACATGACCTTTATCAGCTTCATCAGTAGCTTCTCAAAAGTCGCTTCTAAATACATAATTTTCGGCTTTCTTGTAGCTTTTACATTATATCCAGTATTCTTTATTTCTTGACTTATTTATATAAACAGCTTCATATACTCATCCTTATTTTAAATTGTTTTTTATTGACTGAGCTTTTCCTTTCAAGAGGCTATGAGGACTATCTGTTTGAGGTGGATTGACACCTTTGGCGGTGCACAAAATTACCCTGCAAAAATAAACTGAAATCTTATCAAGAGTTTTTGTCCTATTTTAAGTAAAACTTGTCTCATTACACTTGACATGAGCTACATTCAACTTATAAGTCCAGAAAAATGTATTGTTTCAAGTTGTTTAAAGACAAAAATGAGGTCTGAATTGCTTGTAACAAGTAAGTAAAAAATCTGCCAATGGAACAAGAGAAATTTGCAAGAAAATTTGTTTGAAACTAGAAAAATGTCTTAAATCAACTAACATTTCTCTTTTTTTAAACTTGTTTTAAGCAATTCAGACTTCATTTTTGTCTTTAAATAACCTGAAAGAAGACATTTTTCTGGACTGGTCTGGTGAAAGAGGCTCAGTCAAAGTTTGAAAAGACATTTTCTACTGAAAATAAGACAAAAACACTTGCTAAGATTTCAGTTTTTTAAGTGTTCACACACTGTGATGACATTAATCTTTATAATGCATGTGTTTGTTTCCGAAAATTAATGGAGATCAAATCGCAGCACTGAAATTCTTTAACATGACAACAAGCAAACTTTGTTAGCTTGTACCGTAGTTTAGTAGCTGGTTTTATTTCACTCGACTCTTTACCTGGTGCTCTGGGACATATCTGAATCCTGGTTATGTCTTGCTAGTCATCCAAGCAGAGCTAACGTAACCTCACTCCATATTTCATCGATAGACTCTTTGGGCTGGAATGAACATTATCACAAACAGCTTGACCCGTGTTTTAGCCTATAGTTGTGTTTTATCACTCTCCTGTTTAGCTTTCTTCTGCTTTTCTGTCCTTTTTCTATCAGACAGTCCAGCTCCGTTGTCCACCATCACTACAAAACAAATCCAAGAAATTGTTTTCAGCAGAGAAAAACACAGATCTCTCTTCTCACAACTTAACTTTGTTAACTAGCACGATGTTGTCATAGAGACTTTGACGTGCATTAAATCAATCTGGTCCTGCTCAACCTGAGAAGGAAGCTGATAATCTCATTTTGAAGTGTGGATTACGATCAGACTTTTATCTACATTTGAAACTCGCAGAAACTCCTCACAGCCCCTTTAAATTGGCTGTTCATTCAGTATGTCTTGCTGTTGAGTTTCTATGGTGTAAAACACTTTGTAATGTCTGTTTTGATCCATACAAATAAACTTTATCCTAAAAAAGCACCGTCTACATCAGACTCCAATATTGGTTGCAGCTGCTAAGCGAGCAGAAGTCGTTGCTGATTCCTTATTGACAGAAGACAGATCTTCTCTGTCAGATCTCTTTTGCTCAGGGCTACGTATTGTGATCAATGCTGTATGTGTTGGCTGAGGTTGGGGTTTTGTTCTTGTGTTGTCTTTCTCTTTTTGTTTTTGTTGTGTCAAAAACCATCAGCCCCCGTCGTAAACAAACCAGCCCCTCCAAAGCTCCCCTCACCCCAATTCCCTGATGCTGCTGCTACTTGAAACTGAATGGAAAAAACAGTCATGATACATCACGCTACTTGTGCTTTTCTGCATCATTCATTGCCAAGCTTGTCGGAGTGAAAAGGTTCAGAACTGCAGTCTGGAAAAAGCTCTGAGGAAGTAATGATAGCTTAGGCCTGACTGTAATGGAGAGAAAATGATTCTGTGAGAAGGAGGAAAGGGGAGGAATCAATCAGTCCACACCAGCGGTGCAGTTTCATGAAGAACTTTGTGTTTGGAGTACTTGTCCTCCTCTATACCACTAAAAAGCAGGGGTGCCTCCAGTTTCCAGATGATTGTAGAACCACCTGGAGCTGCAGACGTATACCTGACCCCTCCTTCTCCATCCATCTGTGTGTAACTCAAACATTCAATGCAAACAACGGCAGAGCCCGACATCAAAACAACTCCCGCTGCACTCATTAAGCGCTGTTTTCTCAGCGTTTAAGAATTCCCATGCGGTTTGAAGCCTTTCCCTAATGAAGCACAATTAAAACCAAGAGAAGGTAATGAAAAATATTTACCCCCAGTCCAATGAAGTGGCTGGTGGAGTTGATGACTCCTCTTAATAAAAACCATATGCCTGTTCTCATAAAGTTCTGTTTTTGTGGCGCAGATTTCTTTAGGCGTTAGCGTTTGTGCCAGCGAGGGAATTAACTCCTGACGGTGGGTAGGAGGCTTTGTATGAAACAGTTTATCAGAAGCAGAAGATCTGATTTATGCTGCGGGCCTCACCGTGCCAAAGCTCCCACAGAGATTACCAGCCACTCAACGGAGTTAATGCAGGTATAAATCTGATAAATGAGCTTCTGATGGATTGTAGAGGTGTTTGTGGCAGGCAGCTTCTACATCTCATGAGATAATCTTTACTTCTGGGTGTTTTCTTGATTCAGATATGACAGATTCTGTAAACATTCATGAAGAGGCTCAAATAGGAGTTGAACCACTGACCTTGGCAGATAGAGAGGCATGTGTTATTCACTGAACCACAAACAAATCTTTCCCTCATCGTAGGAAATTTCCCAAAATTTCCCAAACACAGCGAGGTGACTTAAAATCCAAATATGTGCATGAAAAGTGGGATAAAATGTTTCTGCACCACAAATGACTGACATGAAGGAGACAGCAGGGCTACAAAGTCGTTCGACGGTGAAATGATTCAGACAGAAACCAGGGTCAGATCTCTCAGTCATACTCAGTTCTTCACCAAGTCAGTTTTTAGTTTATCCCATCGCCACTTACCAAAATTATATCCCACTGCTTTGAAGCTTTGGTTCTCCAAACGTAGCTCCTTTTTTTTTTCAGGGACAGCTTCCAGATTAAAACGATTAAACAATACACAAAAGCACACTCATGCCAGTTTTAAAGAAAGCAGTTATTTGTGAAGAACAGTCTCTTAAAATGCAAACAGCCTCTATGATTCAAAATTAAAAAGCCTGATGACAGGAAGGAGATGGGGCTAGAAACAGGATGTAATCTGATGGTAGAGTTATGCATTGGAAACAGCTGCCAACATCTGGGGTCAAATTGCGGTACGTTTTGGATTTCTTACTCAGCCTTGGCCAAAAAATTCTCCCTAAATCTTAATTCAAAGTTCTTATCACTGAAACTTTAACGATTATTTGAGCCATGCTAGGACAGCTCAGCCCTGAGGATTTAAGAGTCAGTTTTCTGTTAGTGTCCTTACGCTGGTTCAGACCAAGACGTGACAAAAACCAGTGGATGGGTTTAAGAAACATTCACCTATCTCATCGCCTACTAGTTTTCTGAAGAGGCCCTAGAAGTTAAAAGCTCTCTTACTGAAATGAAAAAGCTGACTGAGGCTAGCTTTGTGTCAAACTAGAAACAGGCAAAGAGTCGGAGACGAAGCCGGCTTTGAGCTAAAACACACCACCTGTCAGATCAGGCAAACTTTGAACCTCAGTGAAATTATAGCAAATGAGTTATTGAACAAAAACTCCCCACACAGTGTGTATGAATATAGAAATGAACTCTCTAGACTAAAATCTTTTTTAAACCACCCTGTAAATGTCTTGATTTCTGCCATACAAATAGGCATTTCAATAAAGGTGTCAATGGTGCCTTCTTGGCTTTTGGTGCAAGCCTCAAGTGGACACTAGAGGAACTGCAGAACAACCAGAAGCTGAATGACTATGTTATGGCTGTCCCGATCCAATACACTGAGCGGTATCGGCGCCTGATATGGTTATTTCTGGAGGATCGGATAGCACCGGATTTCGTTGTGTGATCGGGACTGATCCAGTTCTCACATGTTTTCAGCACCGTCACGCTTTATGGCTGCTGTAAATCAAACCACGTTGCAAACATGTCCGCTGTGTGGGACTACTTCTCTGTGGAAAACAATGATAGTAAAACAGCGTCTAACAACATTTGTAAAGTGATTGTTCCTCAAGGAGGTAACAACAAGGCTCACTGTAAAACTACTATATGATTCTTCCTTTACAGTGGAAATCACCCAATAGAGTTCGGGATTAAGCAGAGAAAGGTATCGGTATCAGATTAGTATCGGTAAAACATATCATGAAAATATTGGACTGCATAAGTCAAAAAATCTGTATCGGGACATCCCTAAGCTATATTATTACAACTGATTTTCAGTGTCTTAGAGCTTCCAAATTTTATTCCTGACAAGTCTGGTAAGTTCTTTAGTAAACTAAATGTAACAATAGATTTACTGCGACAATATTTACAGTATCATAGTTCTACAGTTCTACAGTTTCATTTAGCACATGCTTTCGTCCAAAGCGACATACACCACAAGCAAGAATTTAGTCAGAAGGAAAACCTAGTTAGTGTGACAACAGTGCTTTTTCTTTTTTAAGATTGTAGACTAATCTAGCCAACTAACTACAATTGATTGCTGCAACAATATACTTTAAACCTCAACAACATTATTTAAATAGTGCTGAAATTTCACTTAGAGTTGAGTCTTAGACCCTCTGACTCTTCTACACCTGAGGACAAAGAGGAGAAGGATCAGGTTAAGTGCACAAGTGTTCCCTGAACAGATGAGTTTTCAGACATCTCTTAAAGTAGAAAGGTACTTTGTGGATTGTATAGAGTTAGGTAATTCATTTCACCATTTTGGGAACAACAGAGGAGAAGAGTCTGGCTAGAGATTTGGAGCTGCGCTGGGCTGGGAACATTAGGCGACCAGGATGAGGGACCCCAGGTAGGCAGGAGCCGTTCTTGTTAATGTTTTGTAAGCCAGAAGAAGAGCTTTGAATTGGATTGGAGTTGCCTCTGGAAGCCAGTGAAGAGAGATTAACAGCGGGGTGACATGCTGTTTTGGGTTGATTAAAGACCAGACGTGCTGCCTGTACCAGAAGCTGTGTGGCCTGTTGTGTCAGGTAGGGTCTGATCCTCCTGAGGTCATAGAGAGCATATCGACAAGATCGAGCAATCGAGGTGATGTGAACCTGAAAGGTCAGCTGGTCATCAATCATGATACCCAGATTTCTGTATCATTACTGATGATAATGAGCTGTTTACAGTTGTATACCAAAGAGACCTTTTACATGTAAAATACTGCAGATATTAGGGTAAAATACTGATAAAATGTTTGCTTTGGCAGTAGTCTGCTCAAGTAGTGGTCAAATGCCCAAAAAACACCTTGACAGAGACACTCCCGAACAAAAGTATGTCTGCTCATAATCCCATCACCTACAACAGCATTGGGTAAATGCAGAAGTACAATGCAGAGAACAGGCTGCTTCCTCTGTATGCTAATCTGATATCTGACCCTCAGACATGTTGAAAATGTTTAAATGTACAAAATATAAACAGCCCATCCTGTGGTTGATGGACTAATTTTCTTTTGTCAGTTAAATAAGGCACGAGTCTTGTTTTCATTTTGTTTCATAAGCTAATAACTCCTCCTGGCTTTAACTAAAACCCTGACATGTGATATCCTCATAAGACCCTCTCTGTGAAATGTTCCTCGAGTTTTTACTGTAAGAGAGACGTGGGTTCTTCCTCCTTTCTCTGAGACCTGAGATGTTTTTTCACCGGCGAAGATGATCTTGATCCATGGCTGTGATGTCACTGTCCCAACATATCAGAAATCTCCCTGAGGCCACGAGGAGATGACATGAGAAGCTGTGGCACAGTATTTCTGTCAGAGGGGACTTGTTGAGAAAACATGACGGAGCCAGAATGGACTGATCGTGCGTCAACATGTTTTCTAGAAATGCCGTTAGATTCCCACGATGCTTCAACAGAGGGCTCACAGTGCTGGCCTGCTGAACTTGTGTTCGATTCCATGAGATATTTTAAGGAGAAAAGAAGAAAAAAAAAGTCACTCCCTTTTGCTCCCTGAGAGCCTGACAGGGTCCCCGTGCCGAGGCTGATGCGCTGATGGGATCCAGATGCTGCAGGAGCGTGGACGGGGACACAGAGGAGTGTGGAGGCTTCACTTCAGCTCTGATTGATCGGGGTCAGGACAGAGTTAGGAGTCACGTTTCCCGGCTCTGATCCCCCTTTTCTTTTTCTAGTTTTCTCCCTCTTCAGCATCAAACCCGTCTGCCGTCAGGTCTGAGTTTTATGTTCCCTCTCGAGACGATGTGGAGCTCAGCGGGGAGCAGACAGCTTCACGTCTGGCTCTCTGCCTCACCTCTGCTGGGTGTTTAATGAACTCTTTAACAATCACAGGCTAAATATCTAAACCACAATTTATAGGCCCTGGGAACAGTTTGTCAATGAAAACCAGGCTGTCAAATGTTGATTGCAGTAAACAAAAACAATAAAACTGAATCCCAGGGAGGAATGGTGCTTTTTTGTGTGATTTTCAGTTTCAGTCTGCCTTATTAGCTATATTTTGCCTTTCTATATTTACCCTGAAGTGTTTGGGTTTTCATTCTTAGTAAATGTTGTTCTTTCTCTCCCTCAGGACCATGCCCACTCTGCAGAGCCCCGCCCCCCTGTTGCTCCTCAGCTTCCTGATTGGTCTGGTCTTCTCTCTCGACCCCAGAGACCCTAATGTGTGCAGCCTGTGGGAGAGGTGAGCCCTGTTTGACTGTGGTGGACAAATAAACTCTGCTGCTTCAAATATCAAACATTTTTTCTCATACAGAGCTGCTACCAACATGTTTTTGAGTTTACTCAACAGTTTAACGGGATTTATGAGGGTCAGGACATGAATTCATCACATCAGAGACAACGTTAACTTAGAAGAAAAACAGAATAACATCACTGTGTGGTAATCAGATGGATTTTACATTAAGATAACTCGAATGCTTGACCCTGGAGAGATGGGCATTTTCTGGAATGGTTCGAGTCCACTTGATAAATATACAAAATACACCCAAGTGACCACCTATGGTGATAGAGGGTTAATAATGTCCACATTTTTTAGGTTTAGAGGGGTCACTGAGTTGTTGGATGGGCGTGAAAATTATGGTATTTGTTTGCCATGGCCTTTGCATACTCCAGATCTGTCATGTTGTCTTTGATTTATGCTATGAAGACAGAAAGTGCAATTTTTCAAGTGTCATCACCTCATCGCTTTGAATCTGGTAAAGTTATCTCTAACTATGAAAAGTAGGGGTGAGGTGGCAGGAACCTTATGATAGGATACGCATCACAATACTTGGGTCATGGTACGATAATATCGCAATTATCGTCGGTTGGTGGCGCAGTTGGAGAATGCGCTTAGTCGGTGATCGGAAGGTTGGAGGTTCAAGCCCAGCTCTGGGCGACACATGGCGATGTGTCCTTGGGCAAGACACTTAACCCCTAGTTGCTCCCACTTCTGCGTCAGTGGGACGTGACTGTGTTAGATGTACTGATGGATAGCTGTCATAGTAAAGATTGGATCCATCACTGTGTGAATGTGAGAGCGAGTGGGTGTGGATGGGTAAGTGTGACCTGTGATGTACAGCAGCTTTGAGTGGTCTGTGACTAGAAAAGCGCTATATAAGCTCAAGTCCATTTACCATTTACAATATCCCAATATTGCGGTATATACTGCAATGTCCTCCACCGTTAACCATGTCATTGAAAACAACTTTTCTATTTTATTGTTTTTTGAAATAATGAAAGTCAGATGCTGAGTTTCATAAATACACTTAACTTGAAAACATTAAGTGTTTCAAGTTTGTCCTTAAACTAATGTGACATTAAACTAACGTTGCAAAGACATTATTGGTTGAAAGACGTGGGCAGTTGGTGAAACTGATAAATGTCACTGGGTGTAACCAGTGTTACTCATAAAAAATCTAACATTCCTCAAAACATGACTATGGTTATTATTTAATCAGTCTACAACATAGCTGTCAAGTGTCCTGATTTGGCCGGGAAAATACCGTATTTTCCCCTCTTTCCCGCCGTCTTCCCGTGCAACTATTTTTCCATAATTCTCCTGTATTGATAAAAAAAAAAAAAAAATCTTCTGCCTCGGCTCCTGTCTCTAGCCTCGTGAGAAATGCAACATGCAGTAGCCTGGTTGGCAGTTGTCGCGAGGTTAGTGACGATAGCGGAAACAACAAACCCGGGGAAACAGAGGAGAGAGATGGATGAATGTCAGGAAGAGGGAGAAGGCAAGAAGTCCTGTAAACATCTTGAAAATTGGGGAAGCGAATTTTCTTTCCTAAAAGAGGAGCAGGATGGGGCATAGTCATGCATTCTGTAAGATTTGTAACTACGACTTGTAATGTGTTGACTTGTGAATGAACTGAAAATATGTAAAATAAATAAATGTGCTTGATATACTCTTGTGTTTTCATTTAGGCTTTACTTTAATGTAGGAATATTCACAGCATTTCAATGTCAACAAAGGTAGGCCTATCAGATTCTGATCACCCAACTAATAAGTAAGCTGTTGACAAGTTGTTTTTTTAGATATCTTGTACTCCTGTCTTAAAAAGTAAGGGATACTGGAGCTTGGTTGGGGTGGTGGGACAGCTCACAGCAAGCGCTGGAAAATTTCCCTTATTTTCAAATCCAAAACTTGACAGGTATGGTCTACAACACTGTAAAAACTAAACCTAAAACGATTTTAAACTAACTGACCCAAGAACAGAGAGAAAACATTGATGTTTACGGCATCAAAACCCACATCATCAAGTTTAGGAATAAAGTGTTTTAAATAGACCTTGAGATTATATTTGTTATACATATATGGGCAACATTCAGTGGAGCAGCACAGACGTATTGCACTTCCAGCTCACCTTAATTGTGAATTATCATTTTAACTTAAATATCAATATTAAGAGTTAAAATATTTATTTTTTTACATCGCTGAAAAGTATGGTTGAAAAGAAGATGTGGTTGCAAGTGCTCATGGGAACTGGAGTTTTTATCCTGAAAGAACACTAGCCTTCAGGGTAGGACTCAAAGCCCCTTTTATGCCACCCCATTCCAAGTTTCATACACGTATGAGTTAAAATGCAATAGTTTCAGCAAAGTGTCTGAGTTTAAATTATCTTTAGACCTTTTTACAAATGACCCACAGCTGGTAGATTTCATCCCATGATGGCCCAAGGTGGCGCTGATTGATAACAGTAAAGTAAAAAGGACTGCTCTTAGCTCCTGGTCTGTTATGAAGACTTTTTCCAAGTTCGTTAAAGACACCGCACTCCACTGCTGAAGATCACCAAATGAGGAAATATCTGTTGCAGACAGTGTTTCTTCCTCCAGTAGAGCTTCAGAGACTTGGTGAATCATTACTGAGGTGCATTAAATCTTTTCTGGTGGAATGTGGGGCCCACACACCTGACTGAAGAAATCTATGTTGGTTTAACTCCAGTCAACTGTAGATAACTTCTCCTGTGAAAACAAGAAGAAACTTTCACCTTCGAACCATTTTACTAAAAGTGGAGATTCATCCAGGACTGCAACTCAGTATGACTTTGAGAATTTTTTGTTAAACTCTTTTACTTTGAATTAATAAATTGTTTCATGCAAGACACGTCAGATTAGATGATATCCCCTGCAAGGAGGTTTATTTAGGCTACTGTTGTTTGGGAATGGTAGCCAAGTTATATTTTTACTTTCACTAAAACATGAAAAGAAAAAGTTCCCTTCACAGTGAACCTGTCCTGCCCCTGGAACAACGGTTAGTGTCTCTGCTAGTGGCACAGCTGTGGGGTGACTTTGTCTCACCATTTCACCTGCTCATAAACTCTGTCTCTGTCTGAAACACAGCTTTACAACTTCCTCCTGACCATGATTGACTGACCTTTATCCGATGCTCTCTTTGTTTTTTCAGCTACACCACCTCAGTGAAAGAATCCTATTTTCATCCCTACGACCATGTGACAGAGGAGCCCTGCTCAGACCCACGGATCCCCTACAGATGCACACGCCACAGGTAGCACCCTCAAGAATACTCATTTCCTGTCGGCTGTCAGCTTGACTTCCTGTTCCTGTCAGAGAGGAGGGGGAAGAGCATCCTGTCTGACTGTGTTGTTGTTTCAGGATCACCTACAAGACGGCCTACAGGCAGGCGGTGAAGACCAACTACAGAAAGAGGTACCAGTGCTGTCCAGGCTACTACGAGAGCAGAGAGAGATGTGTCCGTAAGTATTTAAAGACACTTTATCATTTCATCTGTCGTCATGCTAATACAGCTGGAGCTGGAGGAGCTGAAGTAGCAGAAACAGAAAATTAAAACTAAAAGATAATTTAAGTTTGACTTATTCTAGCCTGATAATGTTATGAAGTTAGATTCAGATTCAGTATCTTCTCCACATGTTAAGAACACTAAGGAGCTAGGAAACAGGCTGAGTCATAGGTCAGGGAGAGATAAGAGGAGGTGCCAAAAACCACATAAAATTAAAGTTCTTTACCGCAGCGGAAACATTTCTGACATGGGTATGACAATAAACTGTAAAAAAAAAAAAAAGGAGGTCATCTTGCTCTGCTTTAAGTGAGGTTGCCACAAAAACTGCTCCCCCTGGTGGCTGGCTGCAGTATAGGTCAAAAAATCTATCTCCCCAGTCATTCCAGATGGGCTGTGGTCAAACTTTAAAAACTAATACACCTGGTAGAAATGTTTATCACATCTGATTGTTGTGGTGGTTTAAAGATATAATTTGGCTGCTTTTTATTCAGGTCCTCTTTTTTTTCGGAAAAGTTTCGTTTCCATTAGTTATAAGAGGTTAAAAATGAGGCTTTACGTCATGTTTAACAATAATTGACAGCTTCCATTCTTGTGTATTTTCTTCAGTAATTGTAAAATATGTTAAGAAGAGCCAAGTTGTAACTATTTACTTTATTAACAATAATTTAGGCATCAACTTTCATAAAATGTAGCTACTACAACATGCTGTAAATCTTCCAAGATTAATTCTTTAAGAACTTTGCAGTTTGTGCAAAAGTCATATCTGAAGGCACTGGTCACACATCCCAAATAGTTGATCTTCAAAGTAGGTCCTCTTCTGACAAGACAAATAGTAGCCATTGTTCAGGGTTTTTGGTTGGCCAATCAGATTTTTAAGGTGATGCAATGCTAAAAAGATCATTTCAGATGCATGAAGTTATCAGTGAAATTTGTTAGTTTTCCATTAATGCTGGCCTTAAAGTCTTCCAATCTCAGAATAAAGATCTGCGAGAAAAAAAAAAAAAAAGACAAGACAAAAAAAAAACTATAATCAGCCTGGGAAATGTCCATGAGAGATAAATTCCATAAAAACTTTTTTAGGCCATGAGCTCTGTGACCTCACTGCTATCTGCAGTGGATGTGTTTAAATTCCTGTCATCATTACACGCCTCTGAGACCAGGCTTGACGCAGCACACAGAACACTGCAACAAACACTGTGTAGAAACACAGTCAGGCAAGTAAAGACATAAAAAGAAATAAAATAGAAATCTATATATGTCACTTTATTTGAACTTTATTATTAAGAATGTGAAGCTCTTTCAGTGAATTTTTCAAGTGTTTACTAAAGGTGCTTTTCAACCAGTAGTACCAAGAACTTTTAGTTTTAGGAACCAAAGTCTAAAAGTAGTTCATCTGAAGTGATGTGTATTATTCATATGTAACAGCTGCACTGTAGTTCCAGGTAGTAAACTCTTGTTTTTGATCCTCTGTTTAAAAGTAAGCTCTGCAGGAATTTTCATTACTTGTTAATAAACATAACTTTCAAACTTGGCACCTCCTCCTTGGCTCAGTGCCAGCGGCAGCACACACCCACTGCCTCTGACCGAAGCTAAGTGAACACACTCAAGAGCCCAGCAACCACCAGCTTCGCGTTTCTACATGGGAGAGACTTGAGAGCCATGCACCTGACTTAGCATGTTAGCACAAGCTTATCAACAGTATTTGGCACATAGATGCTCAGTAAAAAGCAAACTTCTGTTGCTCTTCGTCCTGCTCTTAAAAATGCCTGAAAAGCGAGTGAAAGTGGAGCCAAGCTTCACCCTCATTTGGGAAAAAGCTTTATCTGTTTGGAGTTTAGTTTCACTTTGGCTCCATGCTACGTCCACTATCGTAGCTGCTCAGGATAGCTTCTTCTACTTGCTAATCAACACACAGAATCACTTGCGCACTGGATGCTCTGTGATTGGCTGAGGTAACCACGTCTACTCTACGCCCAGAAACGACCTGATACAAGCAAAACATCAACATACAGGCAGAGGAGGGGGTTCGAGGCAGATAGAGACACTGACACACATGAATAGAGGCGTGTAGAAGACAATTAAGCAGGATTATGCCTGTAAAAGTTGACATTTCAGAATCCACCTTTAAGATATAAAATCCACTTTAATAAGTTCAGATGTTGATGCAAAGGTGTACTGTGGATGTGAAGGAGAAGCTGTCTCAAATCACAGCCATGTTTCATGAGCTGAAGTGACATTAATCCAGCAGAACACCCGAGCAACTGCACAGCAGGTCGAATAACGTTCGAGAGAAAACAGTCATCACATTTCTGACGCAAATTATCATTACTCACAGAAAGTTGATAATGTCTCGGTCTTTTTTTTCCATTCAGTGTGCTAAGTTAATATGAGTAGCATATGACAGTGAAATAACCATAATTATGGGTTTTATTCCCACTGCTGAGAACTCACAGTATACACTGGCTGCTGCAGCTGGAAACTCAAACCCAAGTGTTTGCTTCTGTCATCTGAAAAGCCTCATACACCCATCTTCATTATTCACATAATTTCATTTCAGTTTGAGGATTTCACATCATTTGAGCAACTCTTATTTCATCAGCGGAGCATCTGTTCCTGATAAGCTCAGAGGTGTGGCTCTGCTGTGTGAACAGTTCAGGGTAAGAACAACAAAATCTGCAGCATTATGAAGGATTACACTGAAAACCAGCAGATAACTGACGCTAATCGACGTTTAGTTGAACCATTCACGTCTTTGGATTGTCTTAAAGCCATAACTCTGACATGAAAATCATCTGATGGTCGACATTTGAATACCAATACAGAACTTATTTATAGCGCCAGGTTAAGTTTTGGTTGAATCCTGGTTGTTTTGATCTGAATATTTATTTATCTCCTGCTTTAGTTTGTACTGCTTGTCTTTGGATCTTCATATGTGATTGTTTGACTTTGTTTTACGTGGTTTGTGTCTCTCTTCTAACATCAAACTAATCTCTAAATAATGTTCTCACTTCAACACGTGGTTCTTTGAACTCTGTGTGTTTTGTTGAGCCATAAACAAACAAAAATTAAGTTTGTTGAAAGGGGGGAAACATTCTTACATCTGTTGTTGATTCACAGTTCAGTTATCAAGATTTCATCCTCAAAAAAAACTGCTGAGCGGGCAGAAAAATCCTCCCAACCCTCATCTTAAACTCAAGTAGTTCAAATGTAAAGTAAACAGCTGTCATTGGTTTGCTGACACGCTCTTAATCCCGACAGCTAGCAGTGACTTACTTAAATAAAGTGAAACCATGCGTACATGGCCTCTCATGAGAATTTAAATCATCTGATCTGTAAGTGTCTGCGCTCTGTGCTTCAGAAAATCAGTATATAGGAGATAAATGTTTTCTGTCATCTGAGAAAATGTGTGTTTTCTTGTTTTCAGCAGTCTCAGTTGTGTATTTACATGGGTGTGAGGGTGAATTTCTTTTGTATTCAAACACAAAAGCCTTTGATTTTACTCACTGGCATCACTGAAGCCACAATGGCGCCTGTCGTTGGCTGTTTTGAGTTCTATAATTGAAATATCTCAGCTTTCAACATGTCATCGGTGCCTCCTCTCTGAGCCACTCTCTGTACACTGTTTTTATTTCTTAAATACATATCATTATACATAATTATGCTTACCTCCTCCGTTTGATGACATGTTGGCCTCTTCTCGGAGCCTCCAGTATTCACACACCTACAACTAGAGAGGGAAACAATCAGGGAAGTTATTGTTTGTGCTTTGGTGAAAATAACAAAAAGCATGTGGCAGAAGTTCTCAGGAGGATTAAATGTTGTCACCTTAAAACCACTTGGTGCCAGAGCTACTTCTCATCACTGTAGACATGTTCGTATCATCTGCAGTGCAGCCATCTGCCTCTAGTGGGGGCTGTTGATCCAATAAATGACCAGCATCCATAGATGTGTCCTGTTGTTCCCAGAACAAAGAGACATTGTTCAGCCTCAGGAACATTAAGTTCAATAGACATGAGGACTGTTGCTTGATATGATTATTCACCTTAAAGCAACATTTCCATGGATTTGTGTTTCTCTTAATTCTCTTTTTCTCCCTCATAATTTCTGTGGTTTGTGATTTTTTTTGTAAACAGCTGCTGATAATGCTCTTTGTCATGTGAACAAATAACCAAAGAAAGAGTATTTAAATTTAATTTAATGCCATCAAAATAGTGTGGATTTTATTATAAATTCTAATGAAATACAAGATCTCTCAAGTACTACTTAGGGATGGCAATTGATAAGATATAATTGATTCTGCTTATTGATTCAATTATTTAACCATTTCCTTATTAATGCCTTTCTTTGATTAAAAAAAAAAAGCAGTAGAAGCAGCAGAGGTATTCGGTCCACTATCGCTATCGTCTAAAAATAATCAAATGACAAAATACTTGCACAGTAATAGACTGGTATATAATGGCTCTGGCAAGACCATTTTTCAAGGCATCTAGAAGAAAGGAATCATTAAGGGAATCATTGAGATAAAATGTAAACAATGTCCACAGATTGAACCACTTGGAACCAGTTCTCGCTTCCCATCTGTAGTATTAATTTAACCCAAGACCTTTTATAATTTTACGTTTTCAAAATACAATTTAAGACCTTTTAAATTAATTTTTAAGGGGCAGCAAGAAGCCTGACACACATTTAACATTAGTCAAAACAATGCAACAAATGGCTGATTTGATAAAAGCCAAACTGGTTCTATGAGGAGCCGTTTAGGGCCAGAAGAGCCAGCTCTTTCCCCTGAACTGTTGTCTGCACTACAAAAAAGACCCAGAATTCCGATTGCTGCAATCATAATACAAATACGAATACACCCAGCTGTAAACAAGTACAGATGACTTTGTCAGGAAACATAGCACGGTCTGTATAAGTCACCAACACAGATATATGGAGGTTAACTTGCAAGAGGGATTGAAGACTGGTGGAGCTAGCTCTGCTAATGTTAGCCACTGTCCAGAAAACCAATCTGACGTCTCTCACCTGCAGACGCTGATCTCATGTTTAGTAGTGTTGAATAATTTGTGCTGTTCTGAATTTTCTCTGAGTGTTTTCTCATCCTTTGTAAAGTTGGTTTGTTGGAAAACGTTTGCAGATTTTTAAGCCTTTCATTTTGAATACTTGTGACTTAAATCAAATATCTAAACATTTCACAACACTGACAAGTTTTGAGCCCCGAAGCCTCTCCATTGAAGGGAAAGTTCCTTAAAAGTATGAATGGCATCTCACACTGATGCTTTCAATTGTACGCTTGAGTCCAGCTGTCGTGCTGGCAGCTCGCACGCTGTTTGTGACGTGTGGAAAACATGCAGAGGGGAGGAATGCTATTGAGTTAGAAACACTCTGAAGACAGTCCACGACAGGTGGAGTATCTTTCAACACAAAACTAATGATAAAACAACATTTGTACATCTCCTTTTTCTCCTATGAAGTCATGTACAGAGTGAGAACAGGGGTGACAGTTGAACTCAGCTGTTAATTTGTGCATGTACTGAAGCTTTAGGCCTGGGTTTGGACCCAACTCTAGGCTCTTTGGTGCATGCTGCTCCAGACTGCTCAATTGATCCATACGTTAAAAACAGCAGTACATAAAAATACTTAAAGCTGAAGGAGACCTAAATGAAAATAAGATAAAAAAAAGATTTAATGAACAAAAGCCAAGAGAAAAATGAAAACATACTCACAAAATTCCGACTCCAGCTGAACATTCACCAGAATCCACAGGAAACACCAGAGAACATGAGAAAAGCAGGAGGACCCAATGAACTGAGAAAAGGAGAGCTGAAAACAGAGAAGCTGGAAACACTCAAGCGACACAGGTGTGACAAAATATACAGGTGAAACTAATCAGAGTAATCACACAGGAAGGAAGCATAGAAGAGCAGGAAGTATGGCCTAACCAGACGCAGAGGGGTCAAATATTTAAAATAAACAGGAAAGACACACAAAGAGTATAAAAACATGAGACATGTAATGGGGAATGGCAATTGAAAATCACAACATGGGAAATCTAAAACAAAAGTAGAATAACAAGGAAGAAGACAGCGCAAGGCATGATCTACAAAATAAAACAGGAAATGGCTAAAAAAGGAAAATAGCACACTAAACAAAAACAAGTTATGACAAAATCTCCTATTGGGAGTTTTTAAATTGTCATGAAACACACTAAAATCAAAGACAAAGACAAACAAGACTTTCAGAGACACAACTTTTGTTTTGTCATTATTTTCTGCCGAGGAGGTTATATTTTTGGGTAGTTTGTCTGTCTGTGAACAATACAACTCAAAAAGGTCTTCATGAAATTTTCAGGTAATTTTCAAAATGGGATAAAGAAGAAGTGATTAAATTTTGGAGGTGATCCGGGTCACCGTCTGGATCAAGGATTTTTTTTAAAGGATTCTTTATCATTGTGAGATAAGGATGTTTTCACCATATGTGTATATAACTTCACCATAAATGGACGGATTGCTTTACAAAACAATGAAAGACAAGGTCACCATCATTTCTGACAGATGTAAAAGTACGATCCAGATCCTGATGATATTCTGGGTACTAACATCCAGAATATAAAATATGTACTGGGTCATCATGATTTTCAACACTGTCAGGAAACAAATTATCGTACAAACCTGCAATTAACACCAAATAGTAGCAAACAGTCTGCTGAAAGGAAGTATAACATTAAAGTAAGACTAAAGTGTTGGTGACAATCACAATATGCTTGGCGGAGGTCTGTGCTCTCTGAGTGCTTTTCTAGTTAATGCCTGTAACTGTGTTTGTGCTTTTTCAACTTTTTTTTTTAATCTATATCATTTTTTAGATAAAGCAGAACATGTTGATATGTCAAAAAACACTTCCTTGGTATGTTCACGACGACAAAAAAACAAACAAAAAGCAAGTCTTTGTCTACAGGGGGCGTCAATATCATCATAATCTGCAAGTTCATCACAGGAGTTTGAATAGTTGCTTTTCTTTTTTCAGTTACAGACCAGTGCCTATTTTTTTTTTTTTAACTCTGACTCTAGTGCTGCTTTAATCTGCCAAATGAGAAGTCTTTACATGTTTAAAAACATTGAATTGGACCATACTGTATGAAGCTGATGATGCCTGTTTTCAGAATTAGGTTGGATTTCATTATTACCACGTTAATGTACAGCAAAGAAAAATAAAACAATAGGGAGAAACGAATCAATAGTTGATGTATGTTGCTACTTCTCTCTGTGCTTAAGATGAAAAAATAATCTGATCCGCACACTCTTACTTCAGATTTCTGCACACTTTCTGCACATCAGCCGTTTCATCCTGAATATCAGGAGTTGATGTCTCAACACAAAGCTTGTACTGTAATAGAGTGTGTTTTCATCAACAGCTCGCTGCACCAAGGAGTGTGTTCATGGTCGATGTGTCGCTCCGGACCGCTGCCAGTGTGAGGGAGGCTGGCGAGGCGACGACTGCTCCAGTGGTATGAATCAGTCTTTTCCCCTTCGCTCAGACGTTTCCTCACTCTCTCCTCACCCTCTCGTTTCCTTCCATCGCTTCCTCTCTGCCCCTCTTCTTCAGGTACACACACACAAATAACATTTAACAAGCACAACAGGAAATGAGAGCTGGTCTGAAGTCAAGTGGGTGATCATCACACACACGTACAGCACTTCATCACACACACTCAGGGCTGGTCCAGTGGAAGCAGCAAGGGAGCATTAAAGCTCTCTCACACACAGTGAGTCATGGATGTCAGCGTCAGTCCTGAAACAGTTTACTGGAGCAGAGGGACGAGGAGCTGCACCTCCACCTCACACTCACACAGTTTGGATTCAGAGCAGCTCCAGAAAAGTATAAAGTTAAGTTAAGTTAAGGGGGCTGTGAGGAGTTTGAAAGTGAAAAAGTCTCCCTTCTAGATTTATGCCTGATCGTAACCTCTGCCAGATCGGGCTGACCAGGACCAGATTGATTTACAGCACATCTAGGTCTCTATGACAACACCATGCTAGCTGATGAAGTTTAGCAGCAAGAGGAGATAAAATTCAGGGATCTTTGTTTTTTTTCTGCTGAAAACAATTTCTGTGATTAATTTTGTAGTGGTGGTGGACACAGGAGCCTAACTTTCAGACAGAAATGGACAGAAGAGCAGAAGAAAGCTAAACAGGAGAGTGATATAGCCCGAGCTAAAGGCTAATTCGCTTTTAGCTCTGCTTGGTAGATGACTGGCAGGACATAGCTTACCAGGATTTACTAACGTTACACATTACAGACATGTCTTAAAGCACCGGGCTGTAGGGCTGGGTACTGAATTAGGTACATTTAGAGGTACCGACCAAATTCTGTCGAAAGTACCGGGCACCGATTCACGTAAAATCAAAAGGTACCATGTTTAGGTACCTAAATGCATCCCTGTGACTGTGAGGGAGTTCGAGAGTAGGCAATTTTCCATGCTGGACATGAACACAGCATTGCGAGGTTATATGTTGAATGATATATTTGTTAAATTGAAAAGAATTTAAATTTCACTATTAAACAAATTGATATTTTTACCACATAAACACGCAAAAGTGACGAAAATTGCTACCGCTGAGTACGATACAGATCACCAGGTATCAGGAACCGGTACCGTATCGTTTCAAATGTGAAAGGTAACTGAATAGAAACAGCTACTTAACTACCTACAAACTGACAGTGTTTACTTTTTGTCACGTTAGCTTACAGATATGTTGGAGCATGAGGCTGCCGATAGCGCTACATGTAGCCAGCTGCTACAATGTTTGCTTGATGTCACGTTTCAAACTGTAGCGCTATGTTACTGTACTGATAAATACCTTACCTCAGCGCATCAAAAAATTTGTTTTGATCTCCATTTAATTCCAAAACAAACACACACCTCATTAAAAGTAATTTACAACAGTATGCAGAGACTCCATGCCACAAGGTGGCAAGGGAGTGCAATTAAAACAGATCCTCCTTATTGCATCTTCATGCAAAAAAAGAAGACAAAATGGTCCAAGAACATTGAGTTAAATCAGTTGAATAGACTTTTTGTAGCTGTATTTATACAGAGTGCTCCTTCTTCTCTTTATGAAGTCATTTACAGAGATGAAGTCAGCAGAAATCATTATATAACACTTTGAAAGGAATCACATCCAACCAGCGAGTCTGACTTTGCTTTTCTTGTCTCAAATCTCCTTAATTTTATCATCCAAACAACGCCAAGTGTGAAACCAGAACCGCATTTCATGGAGCTGCTGTTTTTCTCTAAGATGGAGTTTTTCCACAACCTTCGTCCCGTTTCTCCGCAGTCAGCTGGGTCAATAGTACACAGCAGTCCTCCATTTTCTCCCCAAACCTCTCTGCAGAGGGATGGAGTCAGCTTTAACTGGTAGTGGTTGGTTTTTGACAGAGGGATGATGGGAAGGGGAAATGGAAAATGTTACCCCACTGGCTCAGTTCTGGCCCCGTCTCTCGTTACACTCCCTCCCCTAAACCCGCACTTCATATTTTCTTCTTTGTTTTTACTCATTCGCTTCACGCTTTTCTCCTCTTCCACTCCTCTCTCCAACCTTGGCTCCTCCGTTTGGTCCTATAATGGAGTCTTTTCTGGCAGAACAAGCCATGACACTTCCTGGATGCCTGTGTGTTGAGTTATCTAAGTATGGGAAATAAGAGAGGGGCCTGAGGTTTTCATACTGAGCCCTCTTAGGGCTGTTTGGGCACGGGAATGGAGAGCTGAAAGAAAAGGGAAGAAGTATTATCTAAACTTTACATATATGAGGTGAGAATGAAAAACTGGGAGTCATTAAGGAAAGAGAAAAGCAGCAGAGTGGAAATCTAATGTCAGAGTAATTATGCTTTATGTAAGGCCTTTCAGAGCAGATTCGCACAGAGTGACTCAGAGACCAGGAATCACAAACCAGCAGCAAGGGTCAGAGAGATATCCATGAGATTATGTGGACTTTGGATGCAGGCGAAACCCAAACCAGGGTTCTGACTGCTCTCTGGGGAGGAGTAAAAATTTTCCCACCATGTCAGCGTGCAAGAGATGCTAATTTAGAGTGTGCTGTGTGCTTATGACTGGGATCACATTAATGCATTATTACAGAAACTTACCCATGTCAATGTAAAGGGCTAAAATCTTTGTGAAGACACATATTTCTCAGATGTTTATTTAAGAAATCTTATGAAAATCAACATGTCATGATTAAGAGAGTAGATTAATGTCGAATTAATACACAGAACTTTAGACCCTCAGAGAAATTCGTGGTGCAGACAGAGCTGACAGCTGCCCTGAGGTCAGATTAGAAACATCAACAATTTGCACACAACCACAAACTCACGATACACAATCCGCTCATGATCAACACAAAATCTGTTTGTCCAGCTGTGAGAAGTGGTCGTAATGTTTGGATGTTTTCTGTTTTGATGACATGTTTTTGCACTTCAGGTTTGGTCACTGTGGTAGTAACCAAAAATGGTAACCATTCAGCACAGATGCAAAAACTTAACATTTTTCCCTAAAAGATCCTTTGAAGTCAGACTTCTCTTTGCTTCAGTTTTACTCAGTCTAGCTAAGGTACGCGTGTTTGAAGGAGGTAAACAGGTTCAGCACACTGTGCTTCACCTCAGTACACAGCGTAAGATAATCAAACCTAATCCTCTCCTTCAGACTAAAGTAAGCAAAGAGTTTTTGATGGTTCCAAAGATTATCTTTCCAGATTTTCTTGCGGTGTGAGGAATGCTGAGATTGATTTTGCCTCCCTAGATCTGCTGCACCTATTTCAACTCCTGAGTGTTGAGTCATAAATGTTCTAACTTTTCTCAGAGAGAGCCGCATTTGAGTTTGAGGAAAAGACCAAGGGCTGGCGGCTCTAACTGACATATTTATTAACCAAATGATGAAATCAAACCACACCTGTCTCTCAGGTGTCTCTTAATACCAGATGATAAGTTGTCAGTATACTGCAGTGTTACTTATAGAGTAGAATAGAATAGAATTACTTTATTGATCCCAAACTGGGAAATTATGGTGTTAAGGCAGTTATCATCTGAGCCAGGTGAACAATAAAATAAATACATGAACATAAGTTCTCAAATTAAAAACAATAAGGTTTGTAAAAAAAATGTATAAACACCAGGATTAAGTTAACTTGCAACTGGGCATCATCTAACTTTGCTTCTTCTTGAAGTAAATGTTGTCCATTAGGGGGCGATATAGGGGCGGTTTAATCAGGCCACTTTAATCAGACACACTTTGAAATGAGATTAGCAGCACCAATATTGCTGGTTACAGGTTATTTTAAAATGCTACGTCTTAGCTTCGTCGGGCCTACTAGGACAGGATTAATTTACAGCATGTCTAGGTTTCTATGACAACACCACACTGGTTGATGAAGTTTAGTAGAGAGAAGAGATAAAACACAGATTTCTGTCTTTTTCTCTGCTAAAAACGACTTCTGTGACTAATTTTGTAGTGATGGTAGACATATGAGCCTAACTGTCAGACAGAAAAAAAAGGACAGAAGAGCAGAAGAAAGATAAAAGGGAGAGTGATACAGCCCAAGCTTAAGGCTAATTAGCCTTAGCATTCTGAACAATTTTGATGCACTGATTTTTTTCTTTTTCTGAAACATACGCTATTCTTGATATTCGATTCTATTATGATTTATTGGGGTGCTGATTTGATTTAAATTGCGATTCTTCAGTATTTACGATTTTTGTGATTTTTAGTTTGCTTTTTTAACACCACATGTGAAAAAGTAAAATGATGATGTCTACACACTATATCAGAAGCCATAAAATGCACACCAGGTGAGTCAGAGGAAAACATTTCACCCTCTGCTGTTTCAATCCAGTTTATAAACAAAGAGTGAAATTAAGAATTTGAATTTGAAACAAAAAAAAACTTTTTTTTTTTTTTACAAGAGTGTGGACCCTGATTTGTGCTTGTTGGGCTGTTTGGTCTCATTGTTTCTCTCCACAAACTTTAGAGACAGACTGTTGAATGGATCATGCATCAACCTGCAGGGTCTCCTATTTTTAATGTCTGTCGAGAGATTAGCATCAGCCAGTCTTTAGAGAAATCCTGACACTTGATGATGTATGTTTCCATCGTTGTGGCAAAGACTCTGTCAGTTTGCACCTTCAGAATCTCGCTTCCAATCTGAGAATTTTCACCCATTCACTCATCTCCTATCTGGATGTTTCATCCTTTAACTCCCCAGCTGACAGCCTCACTGAGCCTTCAGGAAAACTCCCTCCTGTCTTGGAGAATGTCTGTGTAAACAGAAATCTGCTCCAGCTGAAGTTCTCATTAGTTAACCTGACACACTCCAGCAGAGCCTCTCCACCGTGCCCACACAGAGAACAAGTGGAGTTATGATTTGGTTAAACAAAGGAGGCGAGGGTCCTGCTCTGAGTTAGTGCAATAAACACAACAGATCCCTTTTGCTCCAGGCCAAATTTGGCTCTGCTCTACCCTCTGTGTAATTATTGTCAGAGCAGTCCTTGTGTGTTTCAGAGCCGAGGCGTTCAGGGGCAAACCGGGAACATGGGCACACATGACATGCAGCTTAGGCCTCGGTGCACTCTTTGTTTTGTGTTTCCACAGCTCATGCGAAAGATTCTCAGAGGTCAGCATGAAACTGTTGGACTCAGCTCGGGAGAGGATAACTCCCCCCTGTCCACGTCTTACATCAGCTCTCAGATATCACGTTTCCTCAGTGATGTCTTCTGCTGAGACCAGCAGAGTTATTGATGAGTAATTTTAAGAATGCAACCTTGACCATTTGGGTTTCTCACAGCACGATACGGAGGACTGAGATCTCCTCATCATGAATTGAAATCCAAACCGTGTGTGAATCTTCACTGCCAGTTGAAACCCCTGGAGCCAAAACAGCCTTGTGTAAAGTTAACCATTCAATGTCCTCCACCCTGTGATCTCCATGCAAATCTTCCTGCCAGTGCAACATTATTTGTTGGTAATCCAACCCTCCTGAGCTAGAAGGGAGGATTTGGATGTTAAAGCATGGAGGAGAACTGGTGCTTTATGTCCAAGCACTCGTCTTTAGTTTCCTTTGTGTGGATTATCTCTGCACACTTAAACACACATCATTAAATCAGATTTGTGTCTGTTTGTGTTTTATCATATTGTACGCTGCTGTAAGTGACACCATAATGAACAAGAGGAGAAACTGATGAGGTCAGGTGACACAGAGCAGTTGTTCTTGCATCGTTGGCAAGTTACACTAATCATCTGTAATCTTGTTTTGCTGAAGTTTTCCCCCTTTTTCCAGGATGGCAGAGTCTGAGTCAGTGTTTAGAGTAGGAGGCCTGTTACTGGAAGCTGACTGCTTTGAATCATTGGAAAATGTGGGCAAGGGAAATAAGACTGTGCTGCTGTTAAACTGTAAGAAGAGAGGAAAATAGAGGAACAAATAACCTTCAGAGGTTCAGGTTTTTGATTTTCAGTTAGTTTCTTTTCTAAACTTAGCACGAAAAAGTGAGGCCGTTTGGAAGAATAAGCTGCTTGGCATCAGCAGAGAAGATTTGGCAAACCTTTTATACTCAGCTCTCCTGCTCACCTTACATATGCAAGTTTCTTGCAAATGTGGCTCCATTTAAAGGGAAATAAATTAGCTTTACAACAGTATGAGAATTTTATTTTTTTAACCCAGAAGTATTGATACAACAAGAAATCTTTCAAACACCAAAATCTTTACATTTCGTGCTAAATTTATTTGTGTCATAAGGAGGATTTAAAAAAAAATCCAAACTAGGGATGGGTACCTTTCACATTTGAAATGATCCGGCACTGATGCCCGATACCTGGCAATTGGTACTGGTACTCAACGATACCAATTTTCAGTACTTTTTTGTGTTTATGTGGTTAAAAAAATATCAATTTGTTTAATAATTTGACATATTTATTCTTCAGTATGAAACCTTGCAGTGCTGTGTTCATGTCCAGCATGGAAAATTGCCCACTCTTCCACTCCCTTACAGTCACAAGGATGCATTTAGGTACCTACACATGATACCTTCTGAGTTTTACATGAATCGATACCGGATACTTTGGACAGAATTTGCCTAACCTATAATAGTACCTAATTTGGTACCCATCCCTAATCCTAACAGTCATGGCCGTCACCCATTTGTTTTTATGAAGCCTAAAGATTTTAACACTATTGCTTTCTGCAGAAAACTTCTAGTTTGTGTTTTTGTATCTTGAAATGACACATTGCTTGTCCCGTTACCTTTCAGCCTGTGACGACAAACACTGGGGCCCCTCGTGCAGTCAGCAGTGCAAGTGTGAGAACGGGGCGCTCTGTGATCCTGTGAAGGGAGCGTGTCAGTGTCTTCCTGGATTTATTGGACGACACTGTGAGGATTCGTGTCCAGCCGGGACCTTTGGGAAAGGCTGTCTGCAGAGGTGCAAGTGTGGGACGGGAGGATCCTGCAATACAACAACTGGAGAGTGTAAATGTCGGGATGGATTCTCTGGGACTTTGTAAGTAAATGATAACAATCAAAGGACATGCACGAAACAAAATTAGCAAAGATTTATCCCCGGGGGGAACCAAATCCAACAAAAAACTCACAGGAGCTTTACATAAGCATCTGGGAATAGTTCCTCTGGCCTTACTGCCCCCTACTGGTGTGGCTGTGCTTTGCAATTGTTTTTATTCTTTGCAACAAAGTCTACCCAGGTTTTCAACCAGTTGTGGAAATGCAGACAAACAATGGGGCACAGGAACTTTGTAGATCTTTGTAGAAAGGTAAAAGTTCCTGGACCTTATGGCTGAAAACTAATTTTTATTTGCTGTAGATTTGATGAATTTGGTGCTCCCCCTCTTGATTTAAGACAATAAGGATTACTCGTGTTTATTATTTCACTAACTGAGGGGAACCCTTGTTTCATTACTTTATTTAACATCATTTCATTTGCTCACTTCAGTATCTTAATTTCTCAGGGGCTCTACCACACACAGATCTGGGACGTTTTGATGTAAAGTTATTTTTACACATCTTGATTTTAATATGGAAAAGCAGACCCTGCTCTACTTCACCATAATACGTGAGTCATATGTTACGCCCTGTTTTTTCAGAAGCCCCCGAGGATGAGTAAGCTATAAAAATTCTTCCCCACTAGATATTAATGGAAACTCTTAAACTGCCACTGTTAACACACAACACAGCACTGAGAGCCACATAAAAAGGAGGCTTGGACATTCTGATTATGGGATTAAAGCTCCTCCATGAGTTGTTTGTGTTGAAGTCCGTCCATGTTATTTCAACTCAAGGGTGTTTTAGAAAATATGATATCCAAACATGGACTTGTAGATCAGGTAGTTTAAGCCAAGTAATCTGATTGGTTAAAGACACGCTCTAGCTGTGCTACTGTAATGTTAAGCCTCATAAGGCTCATTGAGTCACTGTTGGGTTTCTCTTTTTCTCTGCTTTTTGCCTTTATTGAGTTATTTAACAGAATATTTAGCAGTTAACTGTATAAAATTTTGTCCATAAAGTCTGATTACCCCTGTTGGGCAACAGGATGCACCACAATTTTTTTCATCTTAAAGGATAAGTTTGGTTTATACAGCTTTTACATTGTTTATAGAATGAAGTAGAACAAAATACTCACCCAGAAGGTTTTCCTTATCCAAGCAGTGCTTCGGGAGATATTTAGATCCAAAATCGTGCAGTGGACATCCGTATGATGGGATCCATCAGGGAATAGACAGTGCCGCTCCTAAAACTGCATTAATTGTCCAAAAACTCGTGTTTTCCACCAATATTCCATCATGGTCTGCTCCGGGTCCTCTGCTGCAGTCTGTGTCACTCCAGACAGCAGTGTGTGGCTGTAATGATCTCTGAACTGACGAAGACTTTGTTTACGATTGCCCCTCCGCGCATAGTCACGTAGCCTGCCGTCTTCCCCTGAAACAATGAGCCGCACTACGCATTCGTGGAGGGGCAATCTTAAACAAAGTCTTCATCAGTTCAGAGGTCATTACAGCCACACAGCACTGTCTGGAATGACACAGACTGCAGCAGAGGACTAACCTGGAGCGGACCATGATGGAATATTGTGAAAAACACGAGTTTTTGGACAATTAATGCAGTTTTAGGAGCGGCACTGTCTATTCCCCGATGGATCCCATCATACGGATGTCCGCTGCACGATTTTGGATCTAAATATCTCCTGAAGCACTGCTTGGATCAGGAAAGCCTTCTGGGTGAGTATTTTGTTCTACTTCATTCTATAAACAATGTAAAAGCTGTATAAACCGAACTTATCCTTTAAAGCTCCTGTGGTTTTTTTTTTGTTGTTTCTTTTTTTGCTGCTGGCAGATCAGGTGATGGTAGCATGCTGCAAAACCAGCTTTTTGAGATATTTTTACAACAGGATGTATTGAGATGTTCATGAATAAAGAATAGAGGACAATTTTCTCTGTGAGGACACACTACAAGCAAGAAGGAAAACATCCACTGTGGACTTTGTCCACAGGAGGCGCCAAAATGACCACACACTGAAAAATCCTCAGAGGAGCTTTTAGGGTAACTAAAACTGTAGGTTGTAGTCAATGAGAGGTTTGAGTCCTGGGCCTGTATGCACATTCAACCATTAAACAAATGGGACCATTAGTCCTAACGTTCTGTTTATGGAACTGCATGCACGACTGCAAATAATCGTCCAGTTTACTAACTACACCATGAAAGCAACACAGGTGCAGATTACGTCATAATTAACCTCCTGGAAAACCCCATCAAACGAACTCAAACTGTGCATGTCTACCACTCATAATCAGTATTAAACCTGGCAAGCATTAGCGGTGTGACTGAGAGAAGATTGAATAAGACATTTTTTAGCCAGAGAAACAGTGATTATGTAACAAGAATACACAAAAGGCTGTTATCAGTGGGTCAATCCGGTAAACAAAGAGAAAGAGAAAGTTTGGCGATCTTGAACAGAGTAAATGTGTGTGGTGTTTCTGAGCACACAGTACAAAACCTTAATGATAAAATCAGTAGTATGAAAGATGTCAAACTTTGTCAAACAAGCCCCGCAGCAATGCCTCAGTACCTTGATGAATAACTCTTAAAGCAGTTTATGAACTACAACATTTCACCACACGTATCTTGGAAGGAACCAGATGTAGAAAAGCTATTTCGTCTCAAACTATCACGCATCACACAATGTCTGCCTTTAGACAGCTGAACAGGCGCTGTAATCCTGCTGTTAACCCCTCTAATGGTGGGGTCTACCTGGCCGTTTACCTGGCTCATGCATACGGCTAATCAATTCTTTTTTTGTCTTCGGTCTGTTTTCCCTACTAATGGCTTTTCATGCATACAGGCCCTGACTTATTGCAGACTTAAAGCCCCTGTGTGTTCCTGATTGATCGTTTTGTCCTCTGAAAGCAAACAAGACTGACAATTTCAGTGTTGTAATTGTTGTCCACTTCCATGGTGTCATGTGCATATGAAAAAAGAAAAGAAATAAATGAAAATCAGTTTAAAAAATGTAAAATTAACAAACAAAAAATAGAGATTTTTGTCAAAAAACATGAATTACTTATGTATCAAAAACAAAACCCACAAAGATGTATTAAGTACATTTTTATCCACAGGGGGTGCCAAAATCAACACAAACTGAAAATCCTCAGAGGATCTTTACATAATTGTAGCAGTAGCACTACAACAGCTTAGAGTACTCTCAGTTATAACGTTAATACTTTAATTAATAAAAAGTCAAAGCACAAAGAACTCTGATTAAAAGTCCTCAGGTTGAATGTTTTTTTATTGGATGACACATAGTTTGTTATTGAATAGATGATACTGATGCATAAATTGAATGTTGCATCCAAAGAAAGGAACTTTGAGTTTTTATGCTTTTAGAAGTGTTATCATTTTATCCGTAACTCTTCATGATTATCTTTTGTTTTTTTTGTATTTAGATTCATTATCTGGATCTAAAGGAATAAATAGTTACTACAGCAAAGTAGTAATAAATTATCAAGTTGTGTTAAGTAAAAGTGAAGGGAAATAATAATATTAATGGACCTGAAAACTGTTATTTGGCTTATGTGCACTGTCTTTGTGCAGATACTTGATGATCAACTCCATAAAAACTCTGAAAACACTAACTTTTTGCACTTTTACTGCTGAATAAAACATTTACTTCAGTTCTCGGGAATGTCCCAGGACACTCTGAGTGTTTCTGACTAAAGAGGTCCATTAAGCTGACGATTAATCATCGACTCCATCTCTTCCTCCAGCTGTGAGAAAGCGTGCTCCAGGAGATGTCCGGCTCGCTGTCCCTGCCAGAACGGTGGTATCTGTAAGGGTAAAGGAGTCTGTGACTGCCCCCCTGGATGGACGGTAAGGTTTCAGGCTGAGGCTGCACTGACAATAACCTTTACGTAGTCCAAAGAAGCTGCCAGATTCAGCATTAGGTCATTTTGAGTGTTCCAGCTGGCTCGCAACTTTGGACAGTTTCTTTTTGCAAATGCTGACGTATTTCCAAAGAGGTTTTGAGTGGTTCTGTGGGGACAAGAGTATTTAAGTGTCTCAACTAATGTGATAAATTGAGCTCCACATTTCTAAGTTTTGGAAGACAAGTATGCTAAAATGTGTCATTCTTTGTAACTTTGCATTTCTGTCTGCCTCATGAGCACTTGTTTCTCTGCAGGGTGCAGTTTGCACGGAGCGCTGCCCACAGGGGAGGTTTGGCTCAAACTGTGCTGAGGAGTGCGTCTGTCACAACAGCGGCAAATGTGACCCCGAAACTGGACAGTGCAAGTGTGCTGAAGGCTTCACCAGCAGCAGGTGTGTGCGTGTGTATGTGTGTGTGTATGCTTTAAGAAAACTGTTGTCTTAAGCTGTGACTGGATACTTGTTCTGTGGTATTTCATCACCACATTTCAGCTGTGTTGGTCTGCCTGTTTCTCAACAGTCGACCATTACAGACAAATTCTCAGATTAGATTTGGTTTGTGGTCGACGAGAGAATCAACAACACACTTCTTCTTTACTCTCCATTTGTCCTGCTCTTCTGTGCGTCTCCTCGAGCCTCTGTTTGACTCTTTCAGATGTAACGAGGAGTGTGCTGCAGGCTCCTACGGTCAGGACTGCAAAGGTGTGTGTGACTGTGCAAATGGTGCTCGCTGCTTCAACATCCACGGCGGCTGCCTGTGTGAGCCGGGGTTTAGCGGCCCACACTGCAGGGAGAGGATGTGTGCGTCTGGCAAATATGGCATGCACTGTGAGCGCACCTGTCTCTGCCAGGACAAACATACTCTCAGGTGAGCTCCAGGGAAGAAGCTCTCATTAAAACTACATCTATTCACTACTAAAAAGTTACATCTCATCAAGTGTTTTTGTCTTATTTTGTGTAAAAATGATCTTATTATACTCGATTTGAGACACTTTCAACTGATCAGTCCAGAAAAATGTCTTGTTTAAAGTTATTTTAAGACAAAATGAGGTCTGAATTGCTTGTAACAAGAAAAAAAAATCTGCCAATGGAACAAGAGAAAATATTCTCAAAAATTTGCTTGAAACTAGAATAATGTTTTAATACAAGTAACTTTTCTCTTGTTCTACTGGAAGATTTTTTGTCTTGTTAAAAGCAATTCAGACCTCATTCTTGTCTTTAAAGATACTGGCCCTCATTTATCAAACGTGTGTACACCTGAAAAATGGGTGTACGCTCCTTTCCACGCACAGATCAGCATTTATCAATCTGAACGTGGGCATCAGGTACGCTCAAATACCAAGCCAGGTCTGAGTTCGTGAACGCAAGTTTCATGTCAGTGGATAGCGTGGTTTGCAAGGGAAATACGTCTGTGGAGGAGAATTATTAGGTCATATGAGGGCAAAAGGTTTTTAGAGAGAAAAACTGAAGGTCTTAGATTAATATTTAGATCGTCGAATTAGATATGACATCATGAATGTTTCTAACATTTCACTTTTTATCCACTAATCTATAAAATACTTTGCTATGAAAGAGCAGCAGCGCAAGCTGTCAGCTGATTTCTCCATAACAAAATGTGCTTCCTTCATCAGTTTACTTAAAAAAAAAAAGAGAAAAATAAAAAGGCTTAGTTTTTAATACACTCCCATGTCCATGATAAACTCTCCACAAAGAACATTCAGACGACGCTGGATCAAACTTTTAGCTTGGACTTTTTTAAGAAATCTGTATTTATTACAGGATTTACTGTGAAGATGATTGATTTAATCCTCATTCCTAGATGGGAATTGGCGCAGATCTGACCTCACTCTTCATTTTATTGATAGACTCTCAAGTCTGAACAGACCACTGCAGAATAACTGCTGACTGTGGGTTAAAAGGCTAATTAGCCTTTAGCTAGGGCTGTATCACTCTCCTGTTTATCTTTCTTCTGCTCTTCTGTCCTTTAGGCTCCTGTGTCCACCATCACTACAAAATTAATCACAGGAATCGTTTTTTAGCAGAGAAAAATACACATCTCTGTGTTTTATCTCCTCTCACAACTAAACTTCGTCAGGTGGTAGAGACCTAGATGTGTCGTAAACCAGTCCGGTCCTGGTCAACCCGAACTGGAAGCGAGGAAGAATTTAAAATAACCTGTAACCAGCAATATTGGTGCTGATAATCTTATTTTTAAGTGTGGATTACAATCAGGCATATATCTAGGAGAAAAACTTTTTCAAGATCACTTCCCCACAGCCCCTTTAAGTAACTTGAAACAAGACATATTTCTGGACTGGTCAGGTGAACGTGGCTCAAATTAGGTCTAAAAAAACATTTTCTACCGAAAAAAAAGACAAAATCACTTGATAAGCTTTCAGGTTTTTTTTTTGGTGTAGCAGAGTTTAGTAGATAAAATCCTGAGCTGGATGTCCGGCTTGTTTCACTCAAAGGTTGTTGATTACCTTATTGTTGTTGTTTACAGCTGCCACCCCATGAAAGGAGAGTGCACCTGCCATCCGGGGTGGGCGGGTTTGTTCTGTAATGAGACCTGTGCCCACGGCTTCTTTGGTCACGGGTGCCTGGAGCCCTGCTTGTGTGTGAATGGAGGGGTGTGTGATAGTGCAACCGGCCAGTGCATGTGTTCACCCGGGTTCACGGTGAGTGGTTAGAGCTCCTAATGACTGAGCTATGAATCTGTGCATAAATAATCAAAGGGATGTTTGAGAATCTGTATATTCAATGACTGACTTGTGCAGGGAGTTCACTGTGAAAATCCATGTAAAAGTGGCACCTACGGAAAGAACTGCTCCTTGGAGTGCTCCTGTGTCAACTCTGTCGACTGCTCACCTGTTGATGGGACATGCTTCTGCAAAGAGGGTAAAAAAGATCTTAAACAATTAACATCAGACTGTCTGATTGAAAATTTATACAACAAATTAAAAATGTCTGACCGTCCTCTGTGTGCCTGCAGGCTGGCGAGGGCCCGACTGCTCTGTAGGCTGCTCTGAAGGAACCTGGGGTCCAGGATGCAACGCCACCTGCCACTGTGCCAACGGGGCGAAATGTAATCCTGCAGATGGATCCTGCACCTGCACAGCCGGCTGGCAGGGGGCACACTGTGACCAACCGTGCCCGGTAAATGCCTGAGAGGAAGCTTTAAGCTTCGTTTGTTTCTTCATGAAGAGGTCATGATGTGTGCAAACATTTGAGAAACATCAGTGTAGTTAAAAAGTGTGATTGAGTAAACTCAAAACAAGCAGGATAAACAAAGTCATTATCTTTTTAACAATTTCAATCAGGTCAGTTTTCAGTTATGATTCCACAGATTTAAGATTAAAGAGGTTAGAGGTTTAAAATTTGAGGTTTTTATTTTCTGGCCAGAGGTAACTAGGACGTAGCCTCTGATCTGTGAATTTATATGCTGTGTTGGGAATAACGGCATTAAAACTATCTGGCTTACCAACGCTTTAACTTTTTCCAGTAACAAGTTATCAAATTAATTACAATTTCAAACATTATAATGCTGTTAAATATATATAATGCTGCCATTACCGACGATAGGAGATGCAAATAAAACTTGGGGAAAAGCTTCAGACACACATGTAATGATGAGAACAATCATGTTGACACGCCTTTTAACAAAGAACTGATGCTAAAGTAAAGTTTTCAGCAACAAATACCATCCAGCTACCTGTGTGTCTGTGTAACCTGCAGTCAGAGACAATCTCCTGCAGCGTCTTTGGATCAAACCAACTCCAACACCTACTCTTTTGAAGGTTTGAATGTAAGGCAGAAGTAGCTGACTTCTTTTGACGTGAAAAGATATTTGAGATGACAACGACCGTATTAAAAAATAAGGAGTTAATTGAGAAAAGTTACAAGTCGGAACAGGGTTAAAAACTGTGAAAATTCCTCCTAAATTGGGAGAGTTGGTATTCACGACCTCGCTCGCTCAGCCAAACACGGGATTGGAGCTGCAAACTAAATATGAAGTAATGGAAGTAAACAGACAGTACTCAAACGTTATAGATGTAAAAGGCAAGACCATACATGTGAACATTTTGCCCAAAAGCAAAACCTGCTCAAAAACTGAATTCTCTTGCAAAATTAAAGGTTTTTCAAAAAAAAATAACCTAAGAGTAATTCCATTTCTAAATCAATTACTATTTAGAGAAAGTAACGAGTAACCATAACTTATGACTTTTTTCAAGTAGTTTGCCCAACACTGCACATATGCCACTAAAATATATGTGGTTTCATAAAAATTTAGTCACAATGACATGTACTGGCGTGAAAATACATGTTTAAAAACCTTCAAAAGAGGGTTTTACCCCCATGTAAAGATGTTTATGAAAAGATGTAGAAATATGAACTAAAAGGAAACGGTTTGAAGATCAGATCAATTAAAACTCCTCCAATACATCAGGAAATGTTTATCACAGGAACTAGCACACGATTTCTTTAGAAATTAAACCAACCAGGAGATCAGAAAATTTCTTCATCTCTGTTCTGGTTGTCATGCTGAGTTGACAAACGTGCTGCGATCTTTGATAAGATTAATACTGAAATCATTTCAGTTATAATTATTCTGAACATGCCAGTTGTGAGTGGACAGTCTGTAGAAATGTTGTCCAGCTTTTCATCCCTTACTTCACCCTCTGTTCACTTTAATCTGTGTTTTTGGATGCATCCTCCTCCTGTCGTTGCCGTGCCAACCCACCAGGCTGTCCATACAGACACACATTGCCAGTGTAGTATTTTGTCTGACTCTGACTGAGCTGGCAGAGCGTTGAGGAGATTCCCCTGACGATTCTGTGCCCGTTGGCGTTTGTTCACATGTGCAGATGGGAACGTTTGGGCCAGGCTGCCTGAAGAGGTGTGATTGTGTCCATGCAGACGGCTGCCAGGCCACCACCGGGGAGTGCCACTGTCTGCCAGGCTGGTCGGGTAAGTGATGACGTCCTCCCAGTGACTCTGCCAGCTTGGCTTTGGTACCAGAGATAAGTCTGGTCCAGCAGAGCTAAGTGAGCCACAGGTTTTTAGATACTTTGTCTCTTTTTGAGTCAGATTTTACGCTTGTCAGACGAAGGATATTTTTATCTTTGAACCTGGAGTTTCAAATGAGCTACATTACATCTTTGGACAACGTTTTTTTATACTATGTAGTTTGATTCCATATTTTGAAGCTGTTACCAGATCTTTGAAAAATTAAGTTAATTCATCTTAGAGAGCAATTTTTGTGCTTGCTGGCAAAATATGACTTTTAAACATTACATAAACCATTTCTTCAGACTTTACTCTAACTGACAAAGGTGTCAAAAGATATGAGATACATACACTGCAAAAAATCTATAATCTTATCAAGTATTTAAGTGTTTAAGTAAAAATTGTCTCATTACACTTGATTAGAGCCACAGTCAACTGATAAGTCCAGAAAAATGTCTTTTTTTTGGTTATTTAAAGACAAAATTGAGGTCTAAATTGCTTGTAACAAATAAAAAATCTGCCAATGGAACAAGAAATATTAGCACCAAAATTTTCTTGAAAGTACCTTTTCTCTTGTTTTATTTTTTATTTTATTTTTTTTCTTTTTGAAAGCATTTAAGACCTCATTTTTGTCTTAAAATAACTTGAAATATGACATTTCTTCCGGACTGGTCAGGGGAATGTGGCTCATATTAAGTTAAAAAAACATTTTCTACTGAAAATAAGACAAAAATACTTGATAAGATTTCATTTTTTGCAGTGTAGTTAAAATAGGAGAAATTAAAACTGAATTTTGAGATGAAAGTTAAAATGCTGAAAAACTAAGTCGAAATTCTGAGGTTAAAAGTGAAATTTTTAATTTCTAAGTCATAAAAGTAAAAAACAATTTGTATTCTTAATATACAAAGCCAAAAGGAGGATAGGAAGTAATTACTGGATACTTAGTCAAAATAATAAGATATTAAGTGGAAATAATACCATACCATACCAACTTTATTTAAAAAGCACTTTTTAAAACAACCACAGCTGGAAACAAAGTGCTGTACAGGAAGATTAAATCAAAAGGATAAAAACAGATAGACACATAAAAGAAAACATAGTAAAAACAACCTAAAACAAATACAAGGGAATAAAAGAAAATAAAAGGGAATAAGACCGGGCAAAGAAACTAAGTCTCGCCAAGGTTAAAAGCCAAAGAATAAAATGAGATAAAAAGTCAAGATTATGAGATAAACTTTAAAATTATAAGTCAACAGTCAAATATGTATGACTCAGTCAAAATGATGGGGTCAAAAAGGCAGAATGGTCCAATAAAAGGTCAAAATCTGACACGCATATTTAAAATCATGATGTGCAAGGTCAATATTATGAGATACAAAGATGCAATTATGAGATAAAAAAGTCAAAATTGTGGATTTGCAGTCATAACTTTTAGATAAAAGCTGAAATAAGGAGATACTTGGTTAAAATTATTGGGTAAACAGTCAAATTTGAAGATTCTTAGTTACAATTATGAGGAAAAGAAAAAAATATATAAGATAAAAAGATATGATCAGATAAAATTTTAAAATAATGAGATACTTAGTCGCAGGGCTGAGATAAAAAGTGCTTTTTATGAGATACCAAGAGACATAATCTTGAAATTTAGAGGAATAACGCTGACATTTTTCAGCATACTTGGCAACTTTTACTATGGCAAGGCTTCCTATTTCCTCTGTCTTTGGCAGAAACAGGCTTCTAAAATATTGTGATAAATCTGCCAAAGAAAACAAAACTAGGATTTCTTCACTGTTTTTGGAACAGTAGACGTATATGAATGTCAGTGAACAAACGTCTCTTTGCTTTGGGTCTGTGTTGCTTCTCATTGAACCTGTTTTTCCTCCAGGCTCTCGCTGTAACCAGCCGTGTTCAGATGGTCTGTGGGGGCGTCACTGTAACCAGTCCTGCTTCACACACTGTCCAAACAGCGACACGTGTGTGAGGGAGACCGGAGCATGTGTGTGTCGCCCGGGCTACTGGGGCGTCACCTGCCAAAACAGTGAGTGTTGTTGTCACATGTTTCATACAGAAGGTATCAAGTCAGACATTTATCTGTACGTCTCTCTTATCTTCCCTCTGTTTCCCAGAATGCCGAGCTGGTATGTATGGAGAGCAGTGCAGCATGTCGTGTCCGTCCTGTGGCCAGTCGTACCGCTGCCACCATGTGAGCGGAGAGTGTGACTGTCTACCTGGATACACAGGAGCCAACTGTGATCAAGGTTTGGATTAATCATCCAGTTAAATCTAAATATTTTTCTGCAAGAAGGTTATTTATTTTACCAAAACATGGCATGGTAGTTTTCTTAACGACATGGTGTGTTTCTTACAGCGTGTCCTGTCGGCTACTTTGGCAAACAGTGCTCTGAAGTGTGTGTAAACTGTGCCAACAACTCCACCTGTGACCACCGGGACGGACACTGTGAATGTCTGCCTGGCTGGACGGCCACTGACTGCTCCATACGTGAGTTCATGGAACAATTACATGGATGTGTTTACTGGAGGAAAAAGATCCGTTAGCCACAATAAAGAGCTGAAGAAGTGTCTGATAACTACCATCCAATGTGACTGTTGCTGAAAAATCACAACATGCTATCCATGACTGAGAGCTTTAGTGCTGATAAACTCATCAAGTGTCGTCCTTTTTGGTTATACGACTGATTAAATATGTATAACCTAACAGAGCTGCAGCTTTTACACATGAAAAATAACCAAGTGACAAAATTTAAATCTCCTCTGACTTAATCCTTGAATACAAAAGAGGATTAGGGCCAGCGGAAAAAAAAAAAAGTTTTTTTATCACTATTTTTTTCTGAGAAAAAAGTCAGAATTCTGAAATTTAAGAAAAAAAAAAAAAAAAAAAAACTCAGAAAAAAAATAGCAATAAAAATAAATTGGGGCTTTTTTGGCAGTGACCTTAATTCTCTTTAATGGTTTCCGCATATTTATAAAAACAAAAGAAAACAAAAAAGAAATATGTAATCAAAGCACAAAGAAATTTTATAAATTGTTTTGATATAAGCCCCGCCTCTGAATAAATAATCGGCCAATAAGTGTTGTCGATTTTGGAGCGGATCCTAGCAAATCGGATTTCAAGGAAGCCCTAAGTAACCTTTAGTCATGTCCCTGAATGTGCCATTTTGTTTGATTTATGTGTCTAGAAAAATAAGCTAAAATTATCTTCAGTGAATTATCTTAAGACTCTGAATTCTTATATTTTCCCTTAAGTTTGAACCAAATCTTCTTATCTTCTTCAACCAAATCATTCTAATCTTCAGATATTATCGCTTACTTTGTGAAACATCAACCCTTAAACTGATTGTTAATACCTTTGCTGTGTAGTTAAGTCTTTGTGACATGTATTTATGCTTGTATTTTCCAGCCTGTAGTCCAGGACGCTTCGGTCCGTTCTGTTCTCAGACCTGCTCCTGTCCCTCAAACCTCCTCTGTGACCGTTTCACTGGAGACTGTGTGTGTGAGAGTGGAGACGACTGTAAAGAAGGTAAAGGTGACAAACTTTAGATCAAACTGGTTTTTCCTAAATAAACTGTATCCTGTGGTTCCTTTTCTGTTTCTTTGGAGTGTTGCTTTAATTGTTTTCACTTTCTACCTCTGGTTTCCCCAGAGTCATCTGTGCAGTCAGGGAGCGTCATGGTTCCTCTACCTCCTGGTGAAAGGGAGTCATGGGGAGCTATTGGAGGCATCGTGGTGCTCGTCATCCTGGTGGTGTTGCTGCTGGCTCTGCTGCTGCTGTACCGCCGCAGGCAGAAAGACAAGCAGAACAACACTCCCACTGTTTCCTTCTCCACCACCCGCACGGTCAACTCTGAATACGCCGTACCAGGTACAGAACAGATCATATAGAGTCAGAATCATAGAGTCCAAGTTTTTTAGTTTAAGACACACAATCTTTGCTCTCATTCATCAAAGTCCTTTTGTTACATAAAGATAAATAACTCAAATACTCACATATAAGTCACATAACATGCAATTTATAATCCTTATCACTGCAAAAAACTGAAATCTGAGCCACTGTTTATCTATTTTTAAGAAAATCATCTTATACAACTTAATATGAGCTACATTCACCTCATAAGTCTGGAAAACATTAAAAAAGAAAAATGATGCCTGAAATGCTTGGGAAGAGTGAAAACAATCTGTTAGTTTCTTGTATTAAGACATTATTTTTATTTAAAGGAACTTGACAAACAAGTTTTATTCATCCTCTAAGTAGTTTTTTCCCTCTTTCTGAGCAATGCAGGCCTGTTAGAGCCCACAAAGTAAAGATGACCCTGAAATGTAACCACCACACAAAATGAAATTAAAAATAAAAATGAATAAAGCCTAAAATGTAATAATTAACCGAAAAAACAGCTTATACATTTTTGTTTTTATTACATTTGTTTATTACTTTTCAGGCTCAGCACTTGTGTTACATTAATGACCAGTTTTTACACTTAAAGCTTTTTTTTCTTTTCTTTTTTTTGATACATATTTTGGGCTGTTGTACATTTCAGGCTATAACAAGGCATCATTGATGTTTTTAATGTCTTTTTTTTAATTGAATCATGTTTTTTTAGGTGGTTTTAAATAGTTTTACAGTATATAGAGAAAAAAAGTCAGAAGAAAAGGAAAGAAAAAAACACAGAAAGAAACCAAAACAAAACATACAAATCAGGGCTTATATGATCGTATGTCCCACTGCATCAGTAGCTCAGTATTTCTTTAGGAAAGTTTTTTAAGACACGTTAGCAGTAAGCAGTACAGTAAATTATTGTCCAACTCTGACATATCTGGAGAGATGATCAATAAAAGGCTGCTGAATACTGAAAAATTTAGTAAAATTACCCATCAAGCCATGCTGGGTTTTCTCAATGTGCAGTACAGATGTGAGGTCAGCTAGTTGGGTCTTGAAGCGGGCCACTGGGTCAGACTTCCAAAGACTTAATATCACTTTCTCAGCAAATGTCATACCATACAGGATTGTGCACTGCATAGAGTTTTTTGATATCTTGAAATAAGACATTTTTCTGGGTTGACGTGTCTCATATTAAAAGTCTAATGATACCATTTTTACTTAAAAAAAATCAGACAACCACTCTCACATCTGTCAGATTTAAATTGTCCTGTGTGTGGCAAATATGTGTGATAATAAAGCAGCCAATGGTAAAAGGATAGTTCAAGAGACTACATGTACAGCATCTAACTATTAATATTTGAACATTACAACAGGTGGCAAATAGTAAACCCTGTGTAAGCGTAGATGCAAACACCACACTTAAAATGTCAACGGAGTTCATGAGTATTTGAACCTATTTCATGAACCATCCGTAAAAAGAAGAATAAAGTTAGGAGAGAATAAATCAAAATGGAATTATGAGATTGAAAGTCAAAATTGTGATCTACTAAACTGAATTTTTGACTTACTGACTTAAAACTATGACATACTAATTTGAAAACAGTGGACTGAGGTTTTTTAATTTGAACAAGATGCATGGACCACTCTTATGTAATATGTCAATACCATGTCTGAGTCAATAAGCATTTAAAATGTCCTTAACTGGCAGTTAAAGTGGTAAAAATATTTCCTATTTGAGGAAATTCAGCATTTTTAGAGATTTTTTTTTCTTACTTTTTATTGAAATGTGTTTTTAGTTTTACCTCACTCTTGCGTTTTTGTTATTGGTGTTCCACAGAGATGCGTTTTATTGACCTTGAGGTAATTTTACAGCTGCAGACGTGATTCCATGTGTTTGTTTTGGCCCACAGATGTTCCTCACAGTTACCACCACTACTACTCCAACCCCAGCTACCACACTCTGAGCCAGAACCGCCCTCCGCTGCCCCACCTGCCCAACAACCATGACCGCACCATCAAGGTGAACACTGAGCCTGAGCTGCGGTCACACTGCAGCCAGTTGATCATGTGACTTATCAGACCATTGTTTTTCTCTTTGCATTGATTGTTTTTGTTTTTTATTGCTCTTTCTTTTTAATACAGAACACAAACAATCAGCTGTTCTGCAGTGTGAAAAACATGGAGAGGGAGAGGAGGGGTCTGTTTGGGGTCGAGAGCAATGCCACTTTACCTGCAGACTGGAAACACCACGAATCACGCAAAGACTCAGGTGTGTGAGCTGTCACTAGTCTCCCATAGAGATGTGCATTTTCTAAACCTGTGCTACAGATAGAAAAAAATCCAAGCTGCACAGTGTTTCTCACCTTCAGAGAACACACCTGCTTTTCCCTTTTATTTTGGAGTCAGCAGAAGGTGTTTTGATTAATCATAACTCATGTTTTTTCACACAATTAGTCATTGATTTCCAGGAAAGTCAAAAGCTTAACACACTGAACGTTTAATGAGATGGAAAAACTCCTGCAGAATTGTAACTATTTACAGCCAAAGAATAAAAACACCTTCATTTATTAACTCTAAAACCACAGCAGGAGAGTAAACGGAGAAATCAGGACGTGCAGCTCAAGAGAAAGCTTTGAAATTCTTTCTTTACAGCCTTCGCTAAATTTATCAACCATCAGGTTTCCTCTACTTTCACTTAAATCAACAATGCACATTTGATATGAGTCTATAAAAATAATAAGGGCCTCATAAAAGTGATAGTTTCCCTGCCAGCCTCAAACTCACCTGGTAGTGATTTCACAGGTTTCAGCACAGCGTTCGCTGCCTGTGATTATTTCGCCATAATTCGTCTTTTATGGTTCACAGGAGCTTTTGGAATCGACCGCAGCTACAGCTACAGTGCCAGCCTCGGAAAATATTACAACAAAGGTAAGTTATCGTCTTCTTTTCACCTTTTTACCTCTCCTTCTGTCTGTGATCTATTGCAGAGAGCTGCATCAAAGCTATGCTAGTGAGCTAACGCTACCAACAGGATGGCTAAACATGGAAAGAAGGGAAAACAGTTTTTAAAAAGTTTAGTGACACTAAACTTTTTAAAAACTGTTTTCATTGACAGCAATACTCAAAATAACATTCAAGTCAATTGTAGTATTTCAATAGATATATTCTATCTATGGACTTTGTAAAGCCCAAGGGAAATGTGTGAATAATCATAATTAATGTCAGAATAGACATGACTTGTTTAATATTTTTTTAATCACTTAACAGCACTCAAGAAGTTATTAGCTTAAAAAAAACGAAAAACAGACTGAAAATGGAATTCTTATGTTGTACCTAAAAATAGATAGAGGGATTATCAGTCTACGTCATCATAAAGCTGCGCACGCATCTTGACGCAGCAGAAGCAGCGTTTAGCTCCATTCAGTCAGACGAGTTAGCGTTTTTTAAACACTAAATTCAACCTGTTAGCAGCACAGAAATGTGCAATTGTTCTCTAGTTAGTTGTCAGAAACAATACTACACAATAGAGGCAACTTCTGTCAAGTTTTGACCGTTGCAGCGCAACCGGTGTTTCGGCGTTAATAGCGACCATGCTAACTGGCAACGTTCAGCCGACGGTAGCAGTGACTAACGGCCGAGAGAGTCACCAGTTAACATGGTCACACCTGACACTGAAACACCGGCAACGTCGGCGTGTATGTAATTAAACGTGTCTTCTTTATCTAACCTCTGTTAACCAGGTTTGACTGCAAATAAGTAATATTAACTGCTGTTACTTAAAAAAACAGATTAGCTTTGCTTATTTAATGAAAAAGTTGGTTTAGGGCTGAGGTTATGACCAAACATGGACTCAATATGGACAGTAAATAATGAATGGAGCTATAAATTATGATTAACAGAAACAGATTTTTTGACCAAAGTAAAATTGTGTAATATTATGACACGATGTTTACATCCTGGTATGTCACAGTCTGGTAAGTGTCCACGGATAATGCAGTCATAAGCATCAAGTGACAGTTGTGTGTTTAAACTCCTCTCTAGGGTACATGCTAGATTGGTTAGCTAAAAACGTCTGTCCACCTGCTGCTCTTCTATCCACGTCAAAATGTGTTTTTTGGTGGTTAGCTCCCCAATGTCAGTTGACAAACCATTATACTCTGAAGTGCTTCTACACCCAAGTTGCGCGCGCATCCGCCGTTGTTGATAGACAAATAATCCCTCTTTATATCTTGTGAATTAGCTTTAAGCTAGCTATTATTGCCACAATCAGTACTAAACATAAAAAATAAATAAAGAAGCAATCAAAACAATAAAAGAAACAGAAATACATTCAAACTACTGAACAGTCCGTAATATATGTTTGAGTGTCATACCTGGCTCCTTTGAGATAAAGTTGTTTTGAATCTGTTAAAAAATTTTTTCAAGAAAATGAAAATAGTTGCAGAAAAAGAAAAGTTAATTCCTTGATAGGTGTTCAAACTTTTTGGTTGTCATAAAAATGATCCATACGAACCACTTTCATGATTATTGGCTGTTCATTACTTTTCCTCTCTTCCATCTCAATCCATAAAATTAAACATCTGAGACTTTCCCCGTCCAGCTCAGAGACTAATGACGCCTGAAGAATCCTAAAAAAATCCTGGAAAATCTTGAGGAAACTGTTCTTGATCTAGGTTTAACCTTTCATCCTGCTGTTCGTCAGTGCTCTGACTCTCCACATGTACCTGTGATGAGTTTAACGTCTCTTTCTCTGCTGACAGAGCTGAAGGACTCAGTGGCAGCGAGCAGCAGCTCTCTGAACAGCGAGAATCCTTACGCCACCATTAAAGACCTGCCCGGCCTGCCTTTCTGCCCCCCTGAGAGCAGCTACATGGAGATGAAGTCAGCCGTGCCCCGAGAGCGAGCGTACACAGAGATCAGCCCGCCGCCTTTCAACACGGCTACGTTACGCCGAGGTGAGAGGCTCAGAATCTTAACAGTTTATTTTCATGTCAGAAATCAGTTTGAATGTTTATTTTTACACATATTCAGACATGTTTTTACCTGAATGACTTCATCACTTATGTTACAATAACACTGTTCTTGAAGAGACTTTGGCTCAATTAAAGAAGACTAAACTGACATGAATGTTGATAACTGAAACTAAACCATGACTAAGTTTGTAGAAGTTGATCATCATAATCTTCATGTATTTTAATTGTAATTTTAATAAACCGTGTTGGTCCTCTTCACCCCCTTAGAGCGGCAGAGCTCCCTTGGTCACGCTCCACACGAAGACCCCCAGAGCCACTACGACCTCCCCGTGAACAGCCACATCCCTGGACACTACGACCTGCCGCCACTCCGCAGACCCCCCTCCCCCTCCCTGAGGAGGAGTCCTCATTGACACTCACACCAGCACAGAAATCTCTCCTCCTCTTACTCCTCCCCCTCCTTGTGCCCGGGATGCTCGGAGAGAAAGAGCAAAACTTTACCCTCCTCTAGAGTCTGTCCCACCGAGGAGCTGCTTTTGTTTACTGTGGAGGCTCCACTTTAACTCAACACTGCCCCCCTGTGGGCTGAAGTGGTACTTGCTGCACCAGGACAGTCCTGTCATCCAGGCAGAGGAGCCAGCAGGCTGCAGTGTGGCGATGGGAGCAGAGCTTCAGCTGCTTTTGACTCTCACAGGAAATACAAACAGAAGACTTAAAGGCAGCAACTTAGCAACTTTTATATGTGTTTAAACTTATCTAAACAGGCTGAAAATAAAGTTCTCAACACATTTAGCTTGATGAATGTTTAACAGACCCAGATACAAAATCCAGTTTTCATGTTTTCACCATCACAGGTGATTTATTCGGACCTGCTCTAGCTAAGTTTCATCTGAACATCAGAAAATAAAAAAACCCAAGTTATGTAAACGGACTTTACCAAAAGGGAGTCAAGTTTCAGAGCTTTGTTGATCACCTGAAGCCAACATGAAGAGCATTTTTTTAATGATTCATTTCAGTTTCTTCCATAACGATAAAGGAATGAAGCTGATCAGCTGCTGTCTGCCATGTAAATATAGAAATAAACATGTTGTTGGCTTCACATTACTGCCAAAAAAAGTTCAACTTCAAGATGATCATACTTTACAGGGTTCATATGATCAGTAACATTTTGCTCATTTACACATATCATAAGCTCAGTGTAATAAAAACCGTTTATGTTATAAAAAGCAAACCGTCATCGCACAAGAGTCCAAGGCATGATACCTTTTCCTTCTTTTTAACCAAGCTGGAACCTCTGATGTTAAGAAAAGGAGAAAGCAGAATCTGCAGTTCCTTAGCTGTCCACTAGAGGCTGGTTCCAAAAACCAGTGAGACACCAGTGACACCTTTAATCCCCATATTTTTAAATTAGAAGTATAGATGTTTACAATGTTTAAAGTCCCGCTTCAGCTCCTCCTTTTTACCACTTTCACATTTGAAGCTTAAAATGTAAGGCTGCAGAACAATAAATACTCTATTCCTCCTTTTCTAAGCTAAGTGCCCTCATTACCCACAATGCAACGTGTGTTTAGAAGTTTAGATTTCTCAAGTAGGAAAGGAAAGAGTGCTTATTTCTGTTTCACTCAGCATATCCTGATTGTTATTTTCACACTTACTCCTGTGATGTCACCCAAGGCACTTAAAAAAAACTGCACATAGCTCCCCCTGCTGGCACAAGTGCACTTCCCTTTGTTTCTGTAAATCCTGGGGATTTATACCAAAATGTTGAAATGTGTGTGTGATATGTCTGCTGCCAAACTCTCATCATAAACAGTTTAAATTAAAAAACTGAAGGCTGTTAAACGTGTTTTTGGCACTAACCCAAATCACCAGGATCAGTGGGACCTGAAACTAAATTAGATTTTTAACAAGATTGAATTTGGCATTAACTCTGTCATTTATTTCAGATATTTTCAAAGTTTTTGAAGGCAGTTTGTCTTCATTTTTTTCTTTTTAAGTTTTTAAACTTAACATTCATTTTTTAACCCATGCAGCTTCCCCTTTTTAAGAAGAGTCTGTAAAACAGTTTGCTTTGTCTGATCAAATGCTGTTTACCGTCCTGTAAATAGGAACCCTGTGTACCAGAAGAATGTACATCATGCTTCCAATGCTGTAGTGTTTTAGCTTTTTATTCATTAGGCCGTATATTTTGAATGTAATCATGGGAACATGTGTATATAATGTAAATAAAAATGGCTGCACTTTTCATTGGTGGTTAGTCTTTGTTGAGGAAATAACTTCAGCAGTCAGTCACTGGAAAAAAACAAAGATTTTTACTCATTTTTAAAAAGAAAAAAAGATCATCATTACATTAAATCCAATGCAGAGCTACTCGCTAATTTTGACAGATTTCTTTCAACAGTAACAAAATAAGTCCCACTTCAAGGAAATTACAACTTTGGCATTAAAGGCTTACAGGAAGAAATCCCTTTATTTAACATTTTAAATCCTCAGGTCCTTCAATGATTCACGAGGACTCCAGCCAGCCAGAGTTCAGCAGGGAGACTTCAGGTTTTCACAAAGACCTTTCAAGAGTTTTTACTCCGCTCAGCATCTGTGGCTTGAGTTTGCTTTTCTTGGTTCTTCATTAACGTTAACTTTAAACAGATGTCAAACAAAGTCTGTCTGTGCAGCCAGCTTCTGTCTGCTTGAGAATCAGTCAAAGAGGACTCTGAAAAACCCTGAAGTTACCCTCAAATGATCTGATCTGGATTATACACATTTTCCTCCTGCATACAAAAATCATTTCTCATTATATATCTGAGACAAAGAATCCTATAACTTTACACCTTTGTTTAAACACTTTTAATGATTGTCGCCGTCTTCTTTAAGGCACCTTTGGGATCATGTTGTCGATATCTCTTTAAGGCATAAATCAAATGTGGCATGAATACCAGCTATTAGAAGTACAACAAGAAGGAAAAAAACACAAAAGCTATCAAGTATTTTCCATAAATGCGTTGATATGCTTTTCACTGGAGTATAAATGTTTTAAGCTGCCAAACTACAGTACAAACCTACCTGCTGTGCATAATTGGCAAAGCCCTCAATAAAAGCAGCGCATGAAGCCAAAGTCACAAAGATTACAAACCCCATAATCAGACCCGGATCCAAAAATCATGCTGGGGGATTTATAAAGCCAGGGAGCTTAGAGGAGAGGAGAAATCAAAGCCCTTATGACCAGTTCTTAGGAGCAACACAAACCAGAGGACGGCTGACAGTCACAAGACCGCCGTACGAGGCACGTGCACAGAGAACAGAGGTTTTTCATATCCTCTGAAAGGCACTTTTGTATATTTAATCTGTATCAAAATAGAAAAATACTGTGCACATCTGTTTCATAAGAGAAATGCATAAAAGAGCGATGAGTCCATCAAAACTCCTGCACACACATGTACTTGTGGCACTTGTTTGGTATCAAAACTTCTGATTTCTGCAAGTTTAACAGTACGCAGGAGTTTACCTGGATATTTAATAGTGTTAAGATGCTTAAAAATCTGTTGCACTAACTTTGTTAGACTACTTTAAAGCTGTCTCAACAAGCTGAGAAATCCTCTGAATATACAATGTGTCTTTGGCACCAAAACTGTCAGTACAGAGAAAATACTGTACCAATTCCTGATTTTTCCTAATTTGGAAACAAAACCCACATCGTCCTGTCATTTAACAAAACATCTTTGGAGTTTCTTTCAAAATAAAACAAGGCAAGATGTTCAAATGCTCAAAAACTAAGAAACTCACCTAACATTCAACCTATCTGGGAAACAGTTATTCCTTACTTCAAGCTACGTTCAAAAGCATAAACAGATATATTTCTCTGATGAGTGAACTACAGAGAAAAACCATTTTCCCTGCATGCACCACAGCTGTCCAACAAGCTATACCTATCTAGATAATCTACTCCAACATATCAGTCTACTTTGGTAGTGAAAAGAAAACCTGTAGAGCACCCTGAGTCTACACAACTTTGGCATATTTTAGAGAAATTTCCAGCACTTTTTTTTTAAAGGAAAAAAACTTTAACTATTTTTTCCCTTGTAACATTTGAAGATAGTACAATACATTTTCAAAATAAAGGATAACAAACCTTCGTTGTAAACATCATGACATTTTGAATACAGACTCAAATGAATTCATAAGCGATGAGACTTTCTGCTCCTGTCGCTCGAGACCTGACAGGCTTCACTGGCTGTGCGTGTTGAGTGTTGACAGCTTGGCCATTAAATGTGAATCCCTGGTTCGGATTGAAGCACAAGCACTGGTCAATGGAGCTCTGTGTTTGTGTGTGTTTAAGTGTGCAAGAAAAGCAGGATACACTAACAAGCGAAAGCACGGCACACATGCAACAACATAACTTGATAATACAAAAAACTCAAAATATGAAAATCCTGTGCCCGTTTCCAAAACCTTAAAGCAAATTTAACCTGCAGATTAATCAGAGTAAAAAACAAAGAAGATCATATAAAAAAATAAAGAAGAAGAATTCCAACTCTAAAAAAACGTTGTCCTCTGGGTGACAGGAGGTGGAGGGTTCAGGTGAGGTGTAGTCTGGTTTTTACACGATGGGGCACTTCTGCAGCTTTAAAGCCTCCTGAAACACGAAGCATCACAACACAACATGAGAACAAGAAACAACCAATCAGGTGTGTTTACAACAAGATGGGAAATTACACTGGGGAACACAATTTTTGTTGAGTTAGGTCTGACAGCTCTATAAATAATTTTTGGGTGCAGAATAATTAACAGACATGTGCTTGTTTTATAAAAATCTTCAAAGATTGACATGCAATGAAATATAAAATATGAAAGAAACAGGCATGACTGTCATGTTTATTTCACAGTATTATGTTTTTACAAAGGATATGGATACTGGAGAAGCCACAAGAGCAGACATGGAAATATATACCTATGTAAATAAAACATGAAGATGGATTTTTTTCACTAATAAAATCTCAAAAATTCTTAACGTTTTTCAATTTAACATATTTATTCTCCAGTATATAAACTTGCAGTGCTGTAGTCATGTCCAGGATTGAAAATTGCCTACGCATCCACTCCCTCACAGTCACAAGGATGTGTTAGGTACCTAAACATGGTACCATTTGATTCAACCTCTGGTCTAAGAATATGAGACAATGCGGAAGTGCTAAAATCTGCTTTTTCTCGAGTGTCCACTTGAGGCTGGCTCCGGAAATACTAGAAGTCACATACACACCAAGCCAAAAAAAAGCTGTTTTCAAAGCAGAAATTAACCAATTTACAGCCTGGTTCAAAAAACGTCTCCTGTCTGAGTCGCTAATTTTACTACCGGCACACACTGTACGGGGAGGGAATTTTTTTCTAACTCGGCGGTTCAGAGGATATTGAGATTGCAAGCTCGCCCAATCATAGGCACAGCTTAGGGTCACGTGACTGACAGGCACCCTATAGCTGTACGCAAAGCCCTTGCCACTACCAATATGGCCACTATAGCCGATGTGCTTTATTTTCTGTTTCAGAAACAGACGGGTGACGTCGGGGTGACTATGTCCATGTTTTATAGTCTATGGAAAAAAACTTGACGTGCTACAAAAAACAGACAATTTTAGTTATAATCAGCTTAAAAATCTAACTCAACAGAATTTTTTTTTCAAATTGTACTGCAAAAAAACTGAATTATCATCAAGTTTTTGTCTTATTTTAAGTAAAAATTGTATTATTGCGCATGATATGAGCCACATTCAATTTATCAGTCCAGAAAAATGACTTGTTTCAAGTTATTTACAGACAAAATGAGGTCTGAGGTCTTGTTCCATTGGCAGATTTTTTCAAACTTGTTTGAAGGGATTAAGACCTCATTTTTGTCTCTGAAACAAGACATTTTCTGGACAAGACAGGTAAATTTGGCTCATATTAGATCTAAAAAGACATTGCCCCCTGAAAATAAGACAAAAACACTAGTTAAGGTTTCAGTTTTTTGCAGTGTTCCCCAGTGTTATTAATACTGGTGGAGTTTAATCTTTAGGTGTTGATTCTTAGTGAAACACTCAGGTGTACTGATAATCCATTACTGTTTTTATGCTGGATTAAACTTTAATATGAAGCTGTTCTGTATTTCTTCAAAGCTGAGGGATTCCTCTGAAACATTTACACAACAGGTCACTGTGACTGTTGCTAAAGCAGCTGACGTGACGTGCTTTTTTACATGTTTTAAGAATCAGGAATCTTATACCGTCCTATAGACTTTGAACACCTCTTTGTGATAAATTTATAATCAAACACTTCTGTCTCAGATTTTGTTCATCTTGGTACTGGTCTTGCAAACTTTATATGTCTTGTATGTTGTCACATGAGATGTTGCTTAGTACCTGTCAGGGCTCATTGGTTCCTGTGAATTAGGATTAGTGTCCCCCGTCGTGGGTATCATGGCCATCGCGGCCCGACGGCTGCCCACAGGAGTCGCAGATCACCGTGCGGCTCCGCAGGTTGTACTCGTTCTCACCGCTCGTGCTGTGAGCTCCCTGCAGGGGGTGAAACCCAACAGGGTGAGTTACTTAATGAGCAAATCCTCTGGGAGACGCTGCTGTAAGCTTTTTTTTATCCAGTTTAAGTTTACCATGTCATCGTCGTCGTCCTCATGGAACAGGGTGCGAGTCACTTTCCTCATGGCCATTTCCTGGAGGTAAACACAATAAATGATGAAGTAACTGCAGAAGGCAGAAGAAGCAGACATGAACAACAAGGTCACAGAAACACAAAGAGAGTCACACCTCTCCACTGGCGCTGATCAGGCTGGTCTGCAGCTGATCGCCGACTCCCCAGGAGTCCTGGCTCCTCCAAACCAGGTCGGATGGGGGGTTGTGGGCTCCACCACCATTGGCAGCCCAGATCTACAAAGGTGAAAGATTAAAGATTAGGAGGTGATCGTGAATTAAAGTAACACATCATAATCTGCAGGGTGTCCTGACTTTCTCTTTTTCATTTTTTTAAAAACAGTTTGCAACAGTTTAGGTCTGATGAATGCACTCCTTCCATAGCAAAGATTTCTATTAGATTTTATTGGCTAGGACAGCTAAGAAGTTAATGTTTATGTTTGCTCAGTGTGAGAGTTTGGAGACACTGGCAGGTCTTGTCACCTTGGTTGTGCACTCTAAAAGAGTATCTACATATATTCTTAAAAAGTATTTCTTCTTTGCACCGCCTCTGGCAAAATAAAAAACACTCTTTAACCCTTTCCTTGTCTTAAGGCAAATCACAGTCTAGGCTTACTACAGACTGATCAACATGAGACTAATCCTGGTCCTGGTGAAACTTACGGTAACGATTCCTCCAGCCTTCAGAACAAACTTGTGGGGGAACTTGTAGACGATGGGGGTACTGCTTCCGACTTGTCTCTTCACCTGCCAGTTGGTCAGAACCTGGTCCTGCAGGAGAGAAAACAGGAGGATGGTTGAAAACAGTGATACATCTCTGTTTTGTTCTGTCAATGGGTGTAAAATGTAGCAGTCAGACTCCTATGGAGCCATAAATAAAGGGAACATGTCGCACATGTAGGAGCATCTCTGCACTGGCTCTGTGTTCAATATCGAATTCCTTCTGGATTTTTCTATGTGTTCAAAGCCTTTCATGGTTTCACCCTGGCCTATGTTACAGAGCTGCTATCCCTGCACGGTGCAGCTCAAGCCCTCAGATCCTCAGTACAAGGTCTGCTAACCATCCCACGAAAACTTTTTGGGAGCGAGGTGTTTTCTGTAACTTCACTGAGACTCAGGAACAGTCTCAGAGAAACTGCCGCAGAGTTTCTCTGCTCCTTTAAAAGCTGGGTCAGGACACAGTGGTATACTCTGCTCTTTATCTGGGATGAATGTTGACTTTAGGTACAAAAAGTCCAAAAATGACCTTCTGAGCCATTTCTTATCAGCTTTTCCTTAAACCCTGATGGAAAACATCATGGGGTTAAGGAAAGGTTTGTATAAGGAGTCAGGAGAAGACAAAGGCCGTGTTTGGGGAATTCCAGCAGATTTGACTGATTTCACATGAGTCAAAGTTACAATCTACCGCGCATGGACTAGAAAATCAGGATGTGTCCTCACTGTCTCGTTTCATGCAGCTACATATAAGATTAAATTCAGTGATAAATGTAAAAAAAAAAATCAGGATTTTATAAGTCACAAGGCATAATGCCAGCTCAGGACCTCATCCTGAAGGTTTCATATCTCTGAATGTGAGCTTGATTTAGTTTTGCATGATTTAAAAAGCCTTATTTTAATTTATCTTTGTTGTTAAATTCTATCCAGTTTTATTGTTAATCCTGAATCAAGTTTAAACAGGTGGTTGTATTTTATTTTCTTAAATTTTTATCAACCAAAAATAAACAAATCAGCAGAGACTAATCTGAATCTTTCCAGTTTTCAATTAAACTTTAACTGCAACGACTTACCAAATTGAAAGTAAGGACTCAAATACTCTTTGAATTATTGATTAACAAGAGGAAATGATCTGCAAGTTAGCAAAGGTGGAGTGAAGCCAGTTCGGGGCTTTGATAATGTCACTTAACTAACCCGTCTCTCCTCATATTTATAAAATATTAATACAAAGGTGGAAATTAAAATGTAGTTGCCACAAAAATTACAGGCCCTTTTTTCATTCTTTCCTTCCCAGTTCATCTAATGCTAAAGGAGCTGAATCAAGGAAGCAGTGAGGCTCCTTTTCTTGTCAATCAGAGAATTCAAACGGCTCGTATTATGGCTAACAAACATTTCTGGGTCATTTCCTTCATTTAAAAGGATGATTTGAACTTCTTTTTCATCAGTATGAAAGTTTCTATGAATGTCTATGTACAAAGAAACTCTTTCTTTTATGATGCTGGAATGTTTCAAATCAGGTTTGTGAGTTAAATTGTTGAATCTGGTTGTATTAAATAATTTCACCACCATATCTGTCTTAAATCTGATGTTTGTTGCACTAAAGAAAAGTTAAGTTGGAATCCATCCATGCTGGAATAAACAGAAGTCAGAGGTTTAGAGCCCATCATTGATGCCTTCCCCTCTGATGGGAATCAGTAGCTCACCTCGTCAGCCTTGTTGCTGAGACGGATGTACTTGCCCTCCAGGTCGACCTCGTCCACAGTGATGCGGCCACAGGCTGAAGCTTGCTGTTTGATTTGGGTCTTGGTCACGGTGCCCCCTGCTATGCTGGACGTCTCGCTATCATTGTCGTTGAGGCGGCGCTTCTTGGAGCTGCCAGCGCCGGAGGAGTTGCGGCTGCTGGATGCAGTGGCTGCGAAGGCGGCGGAGGCAGAGCCGGAGGCAGAGCCGGAGTGGAGCACGCGGCTGGTGTGGCTGTGGCCGGAGCCTGAGGTCCGTGTCACTGTGACCCTGGTGGGTGGAGGGCTGGGGGAGAGGCGCAGCCTGAGGAGAAAGATAGAGGAGTCAGTCAACACTCAATCACAGACTCACATCATCAGTGAGGAGACATTTGAGATCTTTCTCTCATCACCCTGGTTCTCTACTTCTCTAACCAAACACTTCCAACTTGCTCCAATAAAAAAATAAGCCTGCTGCAGATGTTTCACTGGGATTTTGGAGCCTGGCTGTCAGGGTTTCCTCCAGTTCGGCCACGAGAGCATTAATTAGGTTGAACGCTGATGTTCCTGGGTAAGGTCTGGATCACAATCTGTGCTCTCCCTCAAAGGAGTTGGGTTATTCTGAATTCAGAGCTCTGTGCAGACCTGTCAGTTCAGTCCAAACATTTATAGAGCTTCACAAAAAGTGGCCCTTCATATTGTTCCACTGCTTTTTTATTCTTGTTTGCTCAGATCTAAAGCTAACTAGATGTTGTGATTTGGAGCCTGTTGCAGCAGCTCTCTCTTCTTTGTCTGTTTCTTGTTATTTTTTCATCACTTTTTCGTTATTTTTGCATCTGGAGAGAATCATTACTTTGTATGGCTCATTTGTTGGTCACAGACAACAAACTGGTTTTGTCTTCAGTGATATTTTTACTATTTTTGCTCCTGTGTTTGTCTGGAGATCCTACATGTAAACATGGCCGTATTGTTTACATTTGAAATCAGCTGTTAGCAGCCTGTAGCATGTCAATGCTAACTAGTGCAAGGCCTGATGTTTCCCACAAGGTGAGGAGAAGAAGGTGAGGACGACGTGCTGGTTCTCAGGTGTGAGCTAAGAAGTGAGGACATGGACCTGTCCTTCTATCCATCGTTATTGGGAACATAAGATCTATCTCCAATAAGATGGATGAGCTAGTCATGCTAACCCAGCAACAGAGGGAATACCAGAAGGCAGAGTAGCATCATGCTATTCACAGACATGGCTAACGGAGCTGACATCAAAACAGACTGAACAGACTGCTGAAGAAGCTCAGTCCTGGACCTTGTGGAGGTGGAGGCTGGCTGAACTGGACAATGATGGACAAGCTGTCATCACCTATTTTCTTATTGACCTTTTTGCACTTTCTTACTTTTGTTTTCTTGATTGCTGCTGTGACTCCTGAATTTCCCCTTGGGGATAAGTAAAGTGTTTTCTATTCTATTCTTTTCTATTCTGTTCTATTCTATTCTATTCTATTTGCTGTTAGTGATTCCCCCTTCCTCTAACAACCTGAACACCTCACCTCTCCTCCTCTCCCTCCAGCAGCTTCCTGTAGGCATTGATCTCCATGTCCAGGGCCAGTTTGATGTCAAGCAGCTCCTGGTACTCCTCCAGCTGCTGCTGCATCCTATTACGCATGTCAGCCATCTCCCGCTCCTTACTCTCCAACCGACTGCGCATCAGGTCCCGCTCCCGGGCCAGGGCCTCCTCCAGGTCCCTCACCTTGGCCTCGCTGGCTGACAGCTAAAATGGAAAGCACACACAGAAAGAAGTCAGTTAATCAAGATTGACAACTCAGTCTGTACAGTGACTGTGGCAGTACAAACACTGTTGAGCTTCACCGTGTCAGACACGTCGAATCAATCAATCAATGCTGCTCGGAAGAGAAGGTTAACTGTGTCCTGAAGAATTCATGTAGACAGTAAACTAGCAGACAGATAATCAACCAGTGACAGATAGTGTGATCAGCACACTGTCTCCGTGCTTGTACCTGTTTCTGCAGCATGCTGAGTTGGCCTGACATGCCCTCCAGTCGAACCCGGGTCTGCTGCAGCTCTTCATGAGCGGCTCCCATCAGGTGGCTGTTCCTGTCGGCTGAGTGACGAGCGTTCTCCAACTGATGGGAAGAAAGACAGGCCAACACACAATGGTTCAAAGGAATGAAAGAGCCCGTTAAAAGAGAAACATGAGTCGTTTCTGGTGCTGTATCCACACTAACCTTAGCAGTGTAGGTCTTCTCGATCTCCTCCTTGTAGAGGCGGACCTGCTCCTCATGTTGGGCTCTCAGATCGGCGAGAGCCTCGGCCAACCTGCTGTCAAAGTCCCGCTGCCGCCCCATGTCAATCTCATCAATACGTACGCTTTGGCGAGACTTGAGCTCTCGCTGCTCCTGCAGACAGACGAACACGGGTCGGGGATACTCATCAGTGTCATGATTCAGTTTGTGGATTCACGTTTTATTGTTGTTACTTAAGCTCATGTTGATGAGAAGCACGCTTAACTTTTAAAACCTTTATAACTTTATAACAAAACAGAAAAAGAATAGTTTGCATTGATGTTTGGCTGAATTATGTTCAGGCACTTTGAATGACTTCACCTGAAGAAAGCTGCTTTACTCAATGAACTAAACTTCATTGATCAGTCTGTTGCACAGCAGTAATTACTTGTTTAGAAGTGCAAAGCTCTTGCAGAAAATTCTAACTCTGTTGTCATTAAAGCAACCCTGAATTATCAAGCTAAAATCTGGAAGACAAACATTTGTCTGCCAGATGTGAATTCACTTGAAGTAAAAGAAGGTGAAAAAGACTAGCTTCATAAATGCAAAACAAAGAAGCAGGTTGTTGGAAGCAGATGAGTATCCTGAGGAAAAGATGAAAAGTAGGACAGATGACTTCGACAGCTCAGTAAAAATAGAGGGGTTGAGGTGAAGAGTGAGAACCTCAGCGTGGATATTCTTCTGGAACTCCAATTCCTCCTTCAGAGTCTGCAGGCGGTTCTCGGCGTCCACTCTCCTCAGCATCTCATCCTGCAGCTGCCTCTTGGCATCAGCCAAGCTGCCTTCCAACTGAAAAGACAGGATAAAAGAGAAGATGAGGAAGGAAATGTTCTTTAATGGAGGAGAGAAACGAGGAGCTCAAGGTGTGATCTGTGCAGCGCTGTTAAGGCAATAAATTGTTTCTTTAACCTGTAGTTCCCCTAGGAGGCCAGTAGGTGGAGCAAGGCCACAAGTAAATCAGAGTGAGTCCGGTGGTGAAATTCATTGATAAAACAAAGAGCAGACAATGCAACCTTGTCTGCCTCCACACCTTGTCCTCATTCATAACCAACTGCCTGAAGGGTTTACGTATAATCACTTCCTCTACTGAAGCTCTTCTGTATCTGACAGTGAAGGCAACATCTCAACTAAACATATGTAAGCAACTAATGAGAGTCTGTGGGGCATGATGCATAAACAAACAAATTTCTGAAATTTACTTTAATGTGCGCCTTCCTGCTAAAGAAACAACCACTAAAAGTTTGATAAGAAATCCTCTTACCTTGGCGAGTTGAGCCTTGAGGTCCTTCACCTCAGCCTCCAGGGCTCTCTTCTCCCCAAGGGCGGTGGTGAGGGAAGCATCTTTGGAGTTCAGAAGGGCCTCCAGGTCTCTCAGCCGGGCCAGAGCGGCGGCCAACTCAGACTCCTTTTTACCATTTCTGTAAAAAACAAAGAGGAGACGGAGGAGATGTAGACTTAGTGTGTTTTTATCTGATTATTTTTTTATTATCTTCTTTTCTCTTATCAGCAGTCCCTTTAAACAGTCACATAAGTGCTGATTACATGGAGTACATCTAAAGCTTCAACATAATTTTCTTTTGGTTTGGAAAGAAAGATGTGTTTTTTTACATGTGACTGAAGCATTCACAGGACAGAAACACTTTCTCCTTCTCATGTCAAGTTGCTGTTCTGACTTTAACTTCACATCAAGCTTTAAATGCTTCTTCCTGTCTGCTGTAAGTGAAACCTGATGAGCAGAAGGAACTGTGCTGTGAGAAGACACACACCACCATCGTACAGCGAGAGCACAGCAGTTGTTCACTGTTGATGTGCACTGAACATCAGCGTACTGTTATTAGCCTCCAGTGCTGAATAAGAGTCCATTAAAGTCTGTCTCAAGGGAACCTGTGTTGAATTAAGAGAATTCACGTTTGCTGCGCATGTGCCTGCGCGAGTGCCCCGCCCTCTCCACTTACATCGCAACAGGAACCAATTTAATGTTCTGTTTTGGAAAGAAACACTTGGATACAGCCCTGGAAAAACTTCTCATTCCCAGCAGAAGATAAAGAGAGCAGAGGGAAAGAGGCTGTTAGCAGTATAGGTGGTTCATGAACAGAAAAAGAGGAAATGGGCTCCCTGTTATATTATTAAGACCTGCAGGCCAGTCGTCATTGTCTCTAATAGCAGCCATCTGCCAGAGGAGATAGCTTCCAGGCTGCTCACACAGACCTCAGAGTCAGCTGGTCAGACTGAAAGCCCCACGTGAAGACGGCCCCAATGAGCTACAGCCACACTTTAACTGTAAGAAAAACTTAATCCACAGCAGACGATTTATTAACAATGAAGTCTGAGTCTGCAACAAGCCTCACAAGAAGTTTAGATACTGGCTTACAACACAGCAACCTTTCCATATTACTACATTTTGTACACTAACAAAGCGTTCAGAGAGCTGGAGGGTTTCGTTCTGCTTCTTGAAAAGAGTAAGAAAAATTGGAGGGGAGCAGATTTTTTTGTGTTTAAAAGCGTACCAGATTAAAAACAGAGAAAATATGTTCTCAATGCTTTACAGATGTACAATCAGTCTTCGAGAGCCAGGCTGGGTAATTATACAAAAGGAAGAATCAGATTACTCATTGTTCAGTTTCAGCTGGCAGAGATACAGCTCAGTGTTTGAGCGGGTCCAAATCAAAGACGCGTCACGGCTGCTTGTGCAGAGGAAAACCTGAAGAAGCAGCTCTGGAAAGGATGCGGGATATCCTTCACTCATCACCTTCACAGACTCTTAATCACACTCTTCATGTCACTCTTGAAAAATACCAAGTACAGGCTTTCTTAAGTGTCACTTTTTTAAAGCTAAAACACAGTTTGCAAGAGCTCAATCACAATATCTTATTTCAGCCCTAAAACAAATTTGACCAACCAGATGTTTGGACCAGATGTTCACACATTCCTGTTTGTGCAGCAAAGCACTCAATCACATCCATGAACTAGTGGTTGAAATCAAGGCTTATATTATTTCACAAACAGTAGTAAAAACCTTTGCTCAAGGGCAAAACTCCCATTGATGAATGTCATTTATGACATGGTAACACATAACCTAAGGTGCCATAAAGTTTTGCAATAGTTATCCTTCATAAATGTCATAATGTTCATTTTTTTTGTAGGAACCCTTGAGCTACACAACCATGTTAACAATCAAAAAATCACAAAGTTAAGGATATTTACTTTTTTGGTCTTAGTGCTTTGACTCAGGAAAAAGAGGCAAGAATGCAACTTTTATGATCCAGGTGTAAACTGTGACCTTGAAAATATTAAGCGTGTCAAAAATCACACACACACACGCAAACACAACCAGGGTGTTAACACCTACACACATTCCCTGAATTCCTGGACCTACAGTGACACAGTCACCACGTACAAACATACCAGTCATCTGAAACGACTCAAAGACAGGCCGATGAGTTACGGAGGTAAAATGAGGTACAGTTTCTGCCATAAAATGTTTGAATGACTTTTCTTGTTGTGACTTTAAAAAGATGTTGGGTTTAACCACCTCTGGTTGGGACGTGTTCCCTCTGGCTTGTGTAACTCTGTAGGTGTGATAAAACTCATTTTCTGCTGCTGCTGCTGCTGCTGTTGTTGTTATTGTGGGATATTTTAAATCCACCACAACGCCTCTAATTAACACATTACAAACTCCAATAATAAACCTAAATGACCAAAACCGCTCTGTTTAATGAGACTGAGACAAAGACTCACGTGTTTTCTTTGCATTAAACTGGGCTGTAAAATGTAAATGCATCAGCGAGGTGAGCGCATAAGTTTTCTGTGTATTTTTTACAAGTTTGGTAAAACTACACAGCTCTGTGTCTTGACCATGTTGCCCTCCTAACTGTAACATTTAACAGTCTGCTTCTGCAGGCAGATGAATGTTCGTGCGTGCGGCTGCTGTGCCGTTCATTAGCGCTAATGGGCCCAGTGGATCGGCTCCAGCAGAGAATTAATGGACACAAGTGGGTTTTGATGTTTGACTGTCTGAATTCTCTTTGTACACAAACATGATGGCAAGACAAAGAGGCCTCCTCACTTCAGAGTGGCATGCTGCGTAACAATCTGAAGAATGCTTGGAGAGAAGCCTCTTAAACTGTCACATTTCAGTACGAGTGGCCACAGCGAGATGTACACTACAATACATGGAAGAAAAAATGTACTCGAGTGGAGATGAAGTGAAGAAGAGCGCAGGGCTCACTGAGGTAGGGTTGAACTAAATTTTGATCATGCTTTGGTTTGCTTTAATCAATGTCCTGGCTGGGAGAAAAAGTTAAACGAGGCTGAAGGATTACTTTTAGTTTTTAGACTTGACATGTCTATAACACTCAGACTGAAGATGGGTTTGATTAGGAAGACTTCATCCAAATCTAATGCAAATCTCCAAATTTTTGAAATTTGACTCAAATTTCTGATGTTCCTGATGAGATTTCACCAAGTAGATAATGGGCTGTTTTGGTAAGCCCTGGCATGGATGGTTTATTCAAAGAATAAATAAATAAAAAAAACGCATTAAGGTTGGAGGAGCTGGAAGAGCAACACTTTTTTTATGTCACTAGGAGGCGCTATGGTGCACATAGTCACATGAAACCAGCGGCTTCCCACAGGACAGAATTTTGAGTAAAGTTTGGAAAATTTTGGACGAGTTGCAGTCAAGCTAATCAAAATGAATCAATATGTTTTAACAAAATGTGTACTCCAAATTGAAAAAAAAAGTCAAATAACTTTGATGAAGCAACAAGAGGCAACTTGTGGCTAATAATTTATAATATAATAAAAATTACTTCCACCAAGGAGGTTATGTGTTTGGGAGAGTTTGTTTGTCTGTGAACAACATAACTTAAAAAGTAACAAACGTATCTTAATGAAATTTTCAGGAAATGTTCAAAATGGGATAAGGAAGCAGTGATTCAATTTTGGAGGTGAACCGGATCACTATCTGGATCCAGCATATAAAGGATTCTTTATCATTGTGAGATAGGGCTGTTATATGTATATAACTCCATCATAAATGGTCAGATTGCTTTGCAAAACAATAAAAGACAAGGTCACCATAATTTCTGACAGATGTAAAAGTATGATCCAGATCCTGGCTATATTCTGGATACTAAGATCTGGAATATGAACTAACCTGCAGCTAACACCAAATTGTAGCAGACAGTCTGCTGAAAGGGAGTATAACATTAAAGTAGGACTAAAGTGTTGCGTGACAATCACAATATGCTTGGTGGAGGTCTGTGCACTCTAAGTGCTTTTCTAGTTATTAATTATTGATTCATTGACTGTAAAACAGCTTTGAGATCAGACACATCATCTCAGACAAATCAAATTCTATGCAAAGATGCGTCTTCCAGTCTATTCAGTGGATACTTTACACGCCTAAAGAGAACGTTAACACCCCAGTTATACTCGAGAGATTACCAAAGACTAAAGGGCTGCCCAACATCACCCATATAATATTCCTATTTGCCAATAAAAGCTTAAAAAGTTCATTATCAGTGTCGGCAGATACGAATATTTCTGCCAATAAGTCGAGCTTTGAGCGCCAACAACAAGCTTAAACATGTCAGCTGTATGGCAGTACTTCAAAGTGTTGGAAATGGAGAATAGCTTTTGCAATGCTGGTGAAGAACAGGAGACGTGAGGAGGAGGAGGAGGAGCTGAACACCACTTCTTTACACTAATGGTTAAAACGTGCACACAAAGAACCGTCACCTTGAACAGCACAGTGAGTATCAGAGGAAACATGTCAGTAACCACATTTCTGAAAATCTGTATCTGGAAATGAAGACTTTTATCACTAGTAAGGGTTTGAAAATACGTAAAATTAAAAAATGACAACAATTCAAGGTTTGTGTATCTTCATCAGGAGTCCATTGTTGATATACTGGAGTCTTTACCAAAGAAGTAGACAAAGCAGCTGACAATAACAAATCTGCAAACATCCCTGCAGACATACTTCACATTTCTCAGAGTTTTCTGGATTTCAGTGTTGCCGTGAGTGTCACAGTGTGCACTAATTGCGCGTAAGAGCCACTTCTTATATAATTCCTCGTCTCGTACGTATACACAGCGTATGATTGACAGGCCTGTTCGGCTTCTGAGCATGTTATCTCTGCTGCTGGCATCTCCAGGATGCTGTTCCTGGATGTCTGCTACAATACAGTTTGTGGCGTCTAAAGACAACGAAGGGGCATTAAACAAACCTGTCAGTACGTGCGCGCTTATGTGTGTATGAGTGTGTGTGCGTTTGTATTTCTCTTAAGTAGACGTGTATCTGTGGGTGTATTTGTGCATGTTTGAGTCTGTTCTGCGCCGTACATGTGTGGGAGTGTTGGCAGCAAAACAGTGTGTGTGCTACCATTTATGTGCATTTTTGAGTTAGTGTGTGTGCGTAAATAGGACATGAGTTCTGACAAAATGTGTGATGAAATGTATACGGCCACACAAATATATCACATGTCCCATGTTAGTCCCAATATTCATATATACTATTTACATAATCCAGAGCAGGGAGAGTGTGCAAGCTCTAAACTACCAGTTTATATAATCCAGTATGAAATATGTAATTAGAGAGCCCCAGCATAAATAGCCTCTGACTTCAAGTTTACATTCTGTTCCATCAAAGCCATGACGCCTCCAGCCTGCCCTCACACACATGTGGAGCCACCGTGCAGTTATTCTCAAAGAATCACATCATTAATATTTACAAAACAATACACAGGGAGCATAAGGATAACAAATGTGGGTCTGAGGATGGCCGAGAGCCAACAGATGAGCAAACAACTGCAGATTACGTTTGGGAAATTAGGTAAATAAAACAAAAAATACCCGTCTGTTTCATCAAGATAAGGCAGATCTGTTGCAAGTAAAACAAGACGGCAGAGTTGACTCTGAGCTTGCAGACTGAGGAAGACCTTCATTCCAGCAGGGCCATGCGGCACGCTTTATTTTCAGAGTAAGATGGAATTAAAAAGAGTAATTTCAGCAAGCACTATTTTATGCAGACCACTTGTCTTATTTGTCATGCCTTCTTTCCTCCCACGCACTAACGTCTGCACTCCTGAACAAAAAACCTTATTGAAAAATAATGAAGGTTCAGAGCATTCCAGCCTCAATTTCAGAGCTTTTTAAGGCATTCTGTTACAAAAGAGTAAATGACACATTTTGAGGTACAGACAAAATGGGAGCTATTGGACGGAGACAGTGTGAGATGGGGGAGAGTAGGAGAGGAGAGGAGAGGCTGGAGGGGGAGTGTGAATTTGAAATGCGAAAAAGAAAGACAAAAAGAGAAAGAGGGGGATAATAGAGACGAGAAATCTGAGGAGGAGGAGGAGGAATGTGTTGGCTCGGCTCCCAGCCTCAAGGATGACTCACAGCTATCTTTGTCCACCCCAGTAACGAGAAACGAACCCCGCCTCGTGGAGTGAAAGAGAGAAAAAAGCACCCCTCTGCAGCCCCCTCCCCTCCTGTTTTGCTATGCCGTTGCCATCGCAACCAAGGCCTTGTCGACAGGCCTGCTAGTAAGCCAATTCTACCACGCTGCGGACGCAGTGGAAGAAAAAAGGCTCCCAAGTTTCAGAGTGGTTTTTTAAAATATCTCAGGATGGAGAGGGTGTTGCTTTTTGTGCTCACTAACCTATAATTGCTTCAAGAAACGGCACAAAATAACTGCAGGGCCACAGTTAAAGGATGGACTCCATGAGATGCTGACACTAAGTCTTTAATTGATACGAGGACTAAAACAAAACTGCAAACTGAACACGGCAACACATAGATATATGAATGAAAAAAGAAAGAGCATTTTATACTTTCAGCATCAGTGTGTTTCTGATATGTGTCACTTTGGATTTCAGCAAAGCAGAATCTGTTACAAGGCTGCTTTAAAGCTCTGCCAAATTTAAAACACTTGAGATCGCGCAGTTTCATAGTTTGACCTTTGCCCTGGCAGAGCAGCCTCCCCCGTTTTTCATACTTTAGCAGGAAAAATTGAAGCTCTTTTGCTGAAGGTCAAACATTTTACTACTGACCTCGCTGTACTCAGATTATTTCTGATAAAGACCTAATCCAGGCTGAGCAGGATCCTGGTCATTGGTTAGTTCACCCATGCTGAAAATAAAATAGAGACACATTTTAGATACTATTTGTTGCATATTTGACATAACTGTTGTGAAAAATATGCTGCCAGAACAATAAAAATGAGGTATATTCAACCTAAATAGAGCGCAACTTTGATTGACACGGTTTAATTTGTTGAAACATTTCAAATGTTGTTTTGCACAACTCAGAAACAGGAAAAGTATAAATTCAATATTTAAAAGTAATCTGAAAAGTAAGATTTTCAGTTTTTTTTTAAATTGTCAGTCTTTTTTTTCTTTGCAGTTTAAAGAAAAATTGCTTTAAGCGTTACTCTACACGCCCACACCAGGAGCTGCCCACTCCAGCTGCAACCATGTGCTGTTTACCAACGGGCAGCTCGCCTGCAGCAGGAGGGGGTTCAGCACTCTGCACATGGGCACATCTGCTGAAGCTGTAGGGCGAGAGGGGGGGGGGTCCGTCTCGTTCCCTTCACCCGCGAGGTTTTCCCTGATACTGTGTTTAAACCAGCCGTGCTCTGTGAGGGCTTCCACACGATACATCCCTGCAATCATTTCCTGTAATACTATTCAAAGAATTCCTTTGACATGCACTACAAGAGTCCATTGATCCATATGGTATGTTACTACAGAAACACACACACACACACACACGCACACACCCCGTCTGGCGAGCATGTGTGGGCATGTGTGGGTGGGGTTTCCTGATGACTCACTGCTTGAACACAGAGGAGAGGAAAAAAAAAAAAAGGGGGTTCTCCCGAATTCCCCACAGATCGTCCGAAATGTTCCCTTCTACAATTACAGATGACTTTTCCTCTGCTTTAATGTTCACAAAGCAGCTTTATGTGGAGAGCTCGGGAGGGAAAAGGTGACTAAGAGACAGGTAGTGAACAATCAACAAACGCAGGGAACCCAGAAATAGAAATGGCAACAGGAAAACCTGCTGGAACGGAGCACAAGACAGTTTTTCACAGCTTCTAATGTCCACACTGTAAAATATCTTACATGATGCTGCACTGTGTGTTTGTGGTGATTGGTTTTATAACAGTTACGTTTTGTGCACGAGTCAAAAAGTCACAATAAATAAAAAAACTAGGAAAGCACTCAGAGAGCACAGACCTCCACCAAGCATGTTGTGATTGTCTTGCAACACTTTAGTCCAGGTCTTAGTATCCAGACTATTGCCAGGATCTGGACTGTTCTTTTATATCTGTCAGAAATTATGGTGACCTTGTCTTGTTTTGTTTTGCAAAGCAATCTGACCATTTATCGTAGCGTTGTATGCACATATAGTGAAAACAGCCCTATTTCATAATGACAAAGAATCCTTAAAAAAAGTCCTAGATCCAGATGGTGATCCAGATCACCTCCAAAATTAAGTCACCTTTTCCTTACCTTGTTTTGAACATTTCCTGAAAATTTTATCAAGATCCGTTTGTTAGATTTTGAGTTATGAAACAAACAAACTCTCCAAAAAACATAACCTCCTTGGTGGAGGTAAAAAAAAAAATAAATGAAGCAAATTTATGACCTCACTTCCTCTCACACCTCAAAGTATCTAAAGAATAAAAAGACTCTACTGTCAAAGATTTTATAATACCAGCCAGAAAAAGTTATCTTATTTTGTTGCAACTTTATGACAAGTGCAAAAAATGTAACTGTTATAAAAGCAATCATCATGTTCAGACATGATTTCAAGTCAAATTTGCTGACTCATTTCCACTGAATCAACACGATGTAATTTAACGCTCTGCAGCTCTGCAGAAAACCTATAATAAACAGTTAGACTTCACCAAAACGAGAATAAACAACCATAGGAGTCAGATTTAAGCCCTCAGATTCACAGAGACGTGAAAAACTGTGGAACAAAAGAAACTCAGGCCTGCCAGATCAGGCCAACCCGTTCTTTTCTACGACTGTTGTGTAACTCTCGTAAGAAAGTATGCAGTTAAAGTAAATATAACAGGCTGGCACATGACTGCTTCCTGTGTCTCCTCAGGGATGGAGAACACAACAACATGGATTGTGTGCTGATGTGTGTGTGTGTGTGTGTGATAAATCAGCAGAAAGGGACAACAGCGCAGTCATTGCCAGGGGGACACTCATATGCATCCACATGTGGCAGATGGGAACAGAGTCCCAGTGTGTGGGGTTTTACAGCAGAGCAAATGTCGACCGTGTCTCATCAGACTTCTGATGGGGCGACCACAGAGGGAGGGAAGGGGAGGGGAGGGGACGGAAAAAGACCGGCAGTGTTCTCTCAAGTCAAACTCATGGTTTTGTTAAAGCTGTCCACAAAACAAACTCAGTACGCTGAAAAAAAAATTGATATGCACCCTCTTTGTCCCATTCATAGCAGCAGAAATTTGCATCTGTTCATACAGTTCCTCAAACAGAGCGTCACTCAACACGCGGGGAAAGAGAAAGGTGTCCCGCCTGTTTGAAAAGAGAGTGCGTGTGTTCGCCGACACCACAAGGCAAATGAAACAGGCCTTGTTCCTCCCTGACTGATTAGCTGATGATTCATCCTGCTGTGACTCACACGCTGGTTGCCTGGCTGTCTTTGTGTTGGTTTATACGCTATTTTTTACTGATGCTGGATCTCATGATCTGCTATGATGAAGAGCAGAGCAAGGAATGAGAGTTCACGACTTCAGGCTTTTAAAGACGAACCTGCGGGTTGAAAATGAAAGAGACTGTAGCATGAGCTTGTGGTGACATTAATGTCATAAACTCTATGAAACCTGGCAAACAGCTGTGTGTTCATTTGGAAAGAGAAAGTCAACTCATTATCTTTATACAATCTAGTGCAGGTGATAAAATAATGAGGTGACAGGTTCAGCTGTAAAGTTACAACACCTTTTCTTTAAGCGCTCCACTTGTTGCATGAGAACAAGATTTCCACCGTTAAGCCCTCTGCATGTTTGTGGTGCTGCTCATTAACTGAACTTCCTAAACTGGAATCGCTATCATTCAGACTCGAACAGTGTCTCAAACTGCATCCTTGAGTTTTCCTCTTGTTTGTGTTAACAAGAAATCACCCTGGTGTATCACCACCCGCACCTCTGCTCTATGTTTTACAAACAGATTGTGTCCCAGCCTCCCCTCCAGTGAGGCACACTTCTTCTTCCAGCTGCACTCACTTCCACTGAAAACTCCATGAGTGGAAATGAGTGCAGCTATTGTTAGTTTAAAGCTAAACAAAAGAGTGGAGTTTATGAGACAGCAGTGAGCAGTTTTGGTCAGCATGCTGAAGACTTTGCTAGCCTACGAGGGGAAAAAAGGGATTTGAAGCTTGGAACAAGACCAAGTCGTGGTTGTGGGACGAGCCTGTCGATAGGGTGCTCTCACGCAAAACTGAAATGGCCTAGCATCAAATATAGACTCAGGAAATATAAGGATCTCATGTGACGGATTAAAGTGGGAGGGGAATTTATTCTTAAACACTAGTTCAAAACAAAATGCATCCACGTAGCGTCAGGTGAGCTGTTAAATCCTGCAAATAACGCAGCATTGACTTTCCTGTGATTGTCTAAACTCTGGCACTGTGTGTCCTGTTCTGTGTGAAAAACCACACCCATCAGGCAACAAGTTGGCAAAAAGGGTGCCGACTAGTTTCCAATTACTTTAGAGGCCAGAAGAGAGAGTGTGCAATTTATTTCAAAAAGTAATCTGCATTTAAAACAGGAAACAATCAGACGAAAACTCACAGTCTTTGTGATACTCTATAAATCAACCGCAATAGTGCAACAAAAGACATCAAAGCTGCAGGAAACAAAGAAATAAATCAAGATGTTCGTCTGAACCACATTTCCTCAGTTTGAATAAACAAGAGAAGTTAATGCAGAACATGTGAGACATGGTCGTTTGATTCTCAGAGGAAAGAGTTTCCATACCCGCTCCTCTGTTTGGATTATAAAGCAGAGCTGTTCCAAACATTCACTCAACGTACATTTATTTTAGAGTAAACCAACTTTTGCAGATTTGGAAACTCAACAGCGGTTATATAACTGGCCAGATGGTACTTAGATGGTTAAGGTTACACAGCACCCACCTTCCCCACTTCCCAATGGAAAGCTCCTTGGGCAAAAAGAGCGGGCGAGCATAAGGAAGAAGGGCAGAAAGAGAGTGTCAGACTTGGTGGAGTCCCTCCATCTTAGAGTAATTTACCCTGGCCATGTGCGAGTGAGTCATCGAGGGCTTGGCGGGTTCTGAGAGCTCTATGGAAACTCAGAGCACACACACTCTCACACACACACACACACATACACACAGCATGCCAAAACCTCCACTCAGTAACAGGTTCTGGTCTGCTTAAGTCCAAGACCGGCTCTCTCATTACTTGTACACCAATAAACCCAGCAGAGACGGCTCCATGTAGCAGCAGCAGCACATTTACAGCCCTGCCACATCTGTTTTCCATCGCTACAGATACAGAGAGCGGGAGAAGAGAACAAATGGTGACCACGGCAGTCAGAAACACTCTCACTGGACCTTAAAGCACAGATTATCTTTTTTTAAGGAAGTTCTGTCCCATCCGGAGCCTCTGGGATCAGACGATCACAGTCATAAACAAACTGCGTGCCCTCAAGCTACACAACAACAATAAAAGGGAGCTGTATTAAGAACAGGCAGGTAAAGTCACAGGGAAGGTTGATGGATCCTTGCTTAAGGTCTTCGCACACTGAGTCTGCTATTTTGGATGTTTTTTTGAAACCGTAATCCAAAAAAAAAAAAAAAAACGTCACACACAGACACATTGCACACAGACACACTGAAACCGATGTGCTTATTTTGTACTAATTGTCAAAATTTGCAGTACGAGAAAAGTGAAATCATCAGGCAGTGATCAAGCAATTGAGCCTGCCCAGCAGCTGTCAGTATGTTTGAGGTATGCACGGCGTGCACACACAGGCACAGAGACACCGTCACACACACACACATATAAGTTTTTATTCATCCCCTAAACTCGCCCAAATTGTGTAGAGAAAATTTGTCTGAAAATGGGAAAATGTGAGCCTACAGCATCTCTGAGTAGACAAACTACCCAGAAAAAAAACAAAAAAATGGAACCTGTTTCTGAAAGAAAAAAAGACGTACGAAAGTTTCGGAGCAAGTGTGCAAACATGATTGACATAAAATGGGATCAAATTTATTTTATAATGTGCGTAAGTTTCAGACAAATAGAAAAACTGACTCAGTGTGCGAAGACCTTTACACACATCTTTCCAGTATTTTTTGACTGAATCATTTTGATGGTCGTTTTAAAGCAAAAAGTTCAAACTGCCTCAGCCACCGTTTCACTAACAAGGATCTTCTGCATTTTCTTTTTTGATATATACCACAAGATGCAGTCCATTTTTGCAGTCCAAAGGTTGAAACTGTGTTCCTGCATGAAGACCACTGCATGTAGCAGATCTTTCCCCTACCATCTGTTTTCATCTCCCTGCCAGCTACCTGTGCTGTAGTTGAGTGCAGCATAAGGTACACTCCAGAACAAAATCCTAAAACTGAGGGAAAATTACAAGAATTTTCATTTCGTACGGATGGATCATAAGCTGGTTGGGAGTAGAGCTTCAAAATGTAGGGGCGTCAAACAAACGGCAGCTGGGGATGTGGAGATATTGCAGGGGCATCCTTCATCTGTGCGGTAATGACTCAGTGTTTCACTGAGTATCCACACGCTTTGTGCACTGAAGATGTTTGAGAATTAGAGGTGTGAAAAAATATTGATACTGAAGGATATCACATTATTTAGACCTGTGATAATATTTAAACTCTTAATATCAATATTTTTGTAAAAATAAAAATTCATATTTAAGTTAAGCTGGAGGAACAATGTGTCTTCCGCACCTCCACCGCAGTAGATGGCGGCGAAGAGCTACTCTACTGAATGTTGCCCATAAACTGTACAATAAATAAAATCTTAAAGTTGTTTAAAATATGTTTTTTCTCTGTACTTTTGGGTCAGTTAGTCAAAATCATTTTAAGTTTAATTGTTACAGTGTAGTAGACTGATAAAATAAGAGTATTGGTCATGTTTCACCAACTGACCACGTCTTTAACCCAATAATTTTTTTTTGCAACATTAGTTTAATGTCACAGTAGTTTAAGTGACACACTTGATGCACTTTGTGTTTTAAGTTAAGTATATGTATGAAAAACTGCATCTGACTTTCATTATTTTAACCACAATAAAATATAGAAGCTGTTTTCAATCAAAAAGTTTACTGGGTAGATTAACGCAGTATATCACAATATTGTAATAGAGTAATATTGTTGTATCGTGACCCAAGTATCATGATGTGTATTGTATCGTGAGGTTCTTGCCAATACTCACCCCTATTGAGAAATGACCAATATTTGCCCAACTTGGCAACTGCCAATTACCACAATATGTAGAGATGCACCAATATGAAAATTTTGGCCAATACCAATGTTATTCTTATGGCCGATAACCAACATTTATCGTTATCAATATTGGTAAAAAAAAAAAAAAAAAAAAAAACAATCTCGACACAGATGATGTGTGGCAGTAGTTCAAAGAGAAAGACATCGCGATCGTGAAAAAAGATGGCAGAGATCATGGAGAGGATGGAGCACCTGAGATGAACGCAATCAAAGAAGTACGTTTTGTCCTGGATCGAAAACAGGAAGAGAGAAATAAAAGAAGAGGGTCCACTCTTTTTAGGTAGTTTTGGTGAGTACATAGTCATAGAAAACAATATTACTTGGGTCTTGCTCTGAAAATGGCTGGCCCACTCTTACATATCTGCCGATACCGATATGTTAAAAAAATGACCAACATCGGCCAATACTGATATTGACACCGATATATTTTGCGCATCCCTAACAAGATGTATAGTATAATTGCATTCTTATTACATTAAAACAAAATTCCTTACGAGGCAAGTTTTTTTGTGGAAATGATTAAACTATTCAACTTTGACATCTGATAGTTCTTCCAATTCAATTCAACATGTCACTCTGTTTCGGGAAAGTAAAAACACTTCTGCTGTAAATTTTAGAACACTAGAGGAAAAGTGGTAAGGTGTTAAGAAAGAAAAACAGACCCTTAGATTATTGCTCTTCTCCCTCAGAGATAATTCAGAGAGAAAAAATGTGTATCTTTAAAATGCTAAGTGTGAGAAAGGACTCTCCTGTGCTTCAACGAGTTATTCAATAGCACAGAAAGAGTGATCCAATTTGCATCACTGCTGGATGACACCCAGAATCAGGACCACTTCTCCGCGCTCTTATCTGGCCTGGCATGACTCAATGTGACAGACAATTGTCTGCTGTCACATAATACAAGCTGAGCTCATGCTAGGGGAACACAAGGTTTTCCCCCGAGGCAGCCAGGAGAACAGAGGAGAAGCGATCAAACAGCATGAGAAAAGATGTACAGCAGCTCGGTGAAAAGCGCTGCTGCTGATAGTCGGTGGTTTTGGAGCCTGTTTGCGGCCTCCGGGAGTGGGACTTGTGATGCTAAACTCCAATTTTATTCACAAAATGTTCAGCAGGAGCAATCGCAGAATGTGTTTAATTTTGTCAAATTTTGCTCCACAATAAAGCTCGACAGGGGAGGACAACGAGGCAGTTGCTTCATAGAAACTCAGCGCATCATAGCATTTTAAATGTGTGAAGCTTTTTTCCTTATCATACACACATTTTCTGGTAAGACAGCCAAACTGTCTGTCGTTTGACTGGTCAAAAAGCGTGACAAGTATTGGACTGCTGGGACGAACCCTGCTTTGGGCTCTGTCTTAATTGCTGTTGGCAATTTGCTGATGCAGCCAATAATCAGTGAAGTGGTCAGACTTCCACAGAAAAACCTGTCAAAGACGATGTTCTTAACATTCAAACAATGCTCGAGCAGGAGCATAAAACCTGGCAGGGTTAATTTTTCATCCTAATAATTATGCTGACCTCATAAGAGAGAGCTACAGTCATTAATTTTTGAACAAGTCTGCATAATCAGTCTTTGAGATGTTGGAGGAAATTATGAACCGTATAATACGTTTGATTTATTCTGCTGAAAGTATAGCTTTATCATTTTTTTATTTGAGTGCTTGAATTTTTTTTTTCTAGAAGAAACATGAACATTCTCTGCTCCTTGAAAACACTGCTGTGTGTTTTTGTTTACATTTTCCCAATCTTTAATCTTCCGTTCCTGAAATGCACTAGAAAATTAAGGCTGCAACTTTGAACAAGTAGGCCATTTGGACAAGATCTTTTTTTTTTAAGTTGCCTAGTTGAATTTATGTGAATCAAACAGGTTTCTTTATCTGAGATGCTGAAGGACACAGGGATTTCCATACAGTCAGAGGTGCTTTCCCAAAGGCTTCAGAAAAAACATGTTGCTGTTGCCACAACAGCACTGCAGCAGCAGAAAGCCTCTGTTTTTAAATGCATCAAGAGGAGTTTGCCCGCGTGTTCAGAGGAGGGCTGCAGGCTTGCTCTTGTCCATTTTAGGAAAAGACTTTGAAGACAAATATTTAATCTCAACAAACTGGACTCGAGCGCTTTGAATGAGTTCTCCTGTTGTCCATAACAAGACCCAGTCAAAACACAGCTGTCATGTGATAACTAAACTGTCAATGAATTACACAGCTGAAATTTCCCTGTGGTTAAAGTTACTCACTGAAACTCAGGTTATGAGTAATAAGAGATCCCTTCATGTACGTCACTCTATCATTCTGTCTTTCTTTCACTTCCTTTTTTACTCACAGGGGACAGGCTGGCACAATATTCAAATGTTTGTTTACCTTACCACGCGTTGCTTAGCATGTGGGATCTGTTCTCTTTGTATTTACTCCAAGGTGGGGATAGTAAAAAGCTTTAAGTGGGCAGGTTTGCGTGAGTTGACTTCACAAGTTCATTCATTTGAAGAAAAATGACAAATAAGTGAAGCAACAGATGGGTCAAGTTTAGAATGCACCATGACAACCAAAGCAAATAGTTCAGGAAATATGAATTTTCTTTATGATAAGTCTACTTCCTGCTGTGTTCTCTGATAGTTACATGAATGCCAAAGGCTGGTTTCCTTGTTGAACACAGTAAAAGAGAATTAATACAGAGAAGTAAACGTCCTTGGTGTTGAAATCTTGGCATGTTCTACCTAGCTTTGTCAACCACAGCATTTCTCTAATCCTCTTTTTGACTGAGGAACAAAGTCTGAGAGCTTTGTCTACCTGCTGCCACACCCTGAGCTACGCCCAGCCGACAGGCGGAGCAAAGTCAAGAAAGGCGAATCCCTGCTTTTATACGCGGAGTAGAATTCAAAACAGGGCTTGGCTGTTTACTTTACTACCCGTGCACTTGAGTCTCATCCTTATCAGAAAGACGATAAACCAAACAGGATCAAAGTTTGTGAGTTTATAGCTCAGGTGAGCCAGCTTTCAGTTTTTGACACTTTGTGCAGCCTGTCACTGGCAATAACGCAATAAACTAAAGACACGGCTCCTTTTGATGCCTCAAATGTTTCTAACAGCTTAAGTCAACTTTGCAGGCTTCTTTACTCAAGGACAGAGAAATAGCTACATTTTGAAATCCATCCAATTACTGTTAAAAAAAAGGTAAAAGGTAATCAACTGTTCACACAGCAGTTTCTGTTCCTCGCAAAGCACAGTAAAGTCAGACTTGAGCACTGCTTGTGTAGAATTGAATTTCCTGGGCACAAAGTACACTCTGCTCCTCTGCCTGGGTGGAGCATTAAAGAAGGATTTAGAAAATGAGTCCTGCCAGTGACACTGATGAGCCAGTTTCTCCTACACAGGCTCAAGCTTCGCAGCCAGCGGCACAGCTGGAGGTTAGACTGGGCACGAGACACCAGACAGACGCACTATTTCAGTATTAAAGGAAGGATGACTAAACAAGGCCCTGACAGACCTGTGAACACTGTTCTGTAGCTTCTGTTGTAGCTCAGGGGCTCATATCTACCGTTTTTGACCTCTGTTTTCCTCAACCTGTGTTTTCTGGCTCCAAGCTTTAGGTTTAGACTTGATTTTACAGCACCTCAGTCCACCCACACCTGCTTTTGTCTACAGTTTTGAATTATTTACAAGTCAAATAGTGCTGCAGGGAGAATGGTTGGCATTCTGGCCCAGCAGCTTGAGGTTTTGCCTCTAGGGGGGAGAGCATGTGTTCGTTGTAAGAGTTATGCATATAAAGCTGTGTGTGTGTGTGATGAGACGCAGTGTCATGCCTTTTGGCTAAACAGGTGTGTCCAGGAAACTCAACTGCAGCGAAGGCTCCACCTGCTGCTGTGTGTTCTGTCAAACATGAGGGGCATAACCAAGGACATCAACAATAAAAAAAGTCAACATATGAGACGGAGCTGTCCGATGTTTGTTGCCGCTGTCACCACCTGAAGCTGGGCTCGGCGGCCTGTCAGTGTTTATTAATAAACCTGACTTCCCGTTACAGTGAGCACTCAGTCAGCCTCATTCCAGAGGCAGTGAAAAAACCTCTGAGTCACCACCCCGTCACACAGTCGAGCCAAGACTCCCAGAGCGCTATGGCAACCAAACAGCAAACAGGCTGCAGAAAGGATGGCAGATAAAGCCAGTGTGGTCTGGATTGAGGAATTCATTCCCACCGCACGTGCGTCAAAAGATCTGCTTCCCTTTGAAAACAATGCTGCTGCCGGGGCCGTTAATTTGCTTGCCAAGTGAATAGATTACAAAAAGCACTCTGACGTTGGGGATATTGTGAAGGTGAATAAAAAAAAATACAATAATAATCCCTCAACACTTCTTCAGTCACCGTCTTTTATCTGAGGCTTGGGCAGAGTTAGCTGAACAACACAATGAAGCTGAGCGCTCACACACGTCAAAAGACACTACCTGAAAAGTTTGTACATTTTTCTTTATGTTTTCACACACACCTCTGAGCCACACCTGCTGAGTACACACACTCTGACGTGCTTTACAGTTCATGGTTCATACACACATAGTGAAAGGAACATAATGGGACTAAATGGAGGAAAAGCATTCATGCTATGTGTGTGTTCACACTGTACAAACTGCTGTTTTAACACACAAATGTTTGAACTTAGCTTTTTCTTTCAAAAGACATGACATTTGTACAAAGGATGTACAAACCGAGTGACAAATTTCAAATAATTTACTTTTGATCTAGCAGTTTCATTTCCTCACACCCTATCCTGAGGTGCATTCTGACAAAACACCAACACATTCCTCACACGTGCTGTGCGACATGAGTCTACACCACAGACTTTCACTAGCAACACCAAACCACAGTCTGAGGAGATGTGATACATCTACTATTAACCATCCTCATCTGCTGTTCAATCACTCGAGAAAGTGTTAATGATTTGCTAATCTTACTCTTCTGTTCAATGTTCACTTGATGGTCCAAGTGATTTATTAACATAAGCTTTGATAATGCAACCGAAACAAAGGCTTATCTTAAACCCACGTGGGACAATAAAGTGATCCGTAAGATGCATTAGACACTCCAAGCAACCAGTCTGACGTCTGATTTCAAGTTATTTATTTTTATATTTAAAGGTTGGACAGCTGTGACAGGTAAATAAGTTTCTTTGTATTGCTAACAAAAAAAAAATCAAGCATTGGAGGATAGGACATTCTGGTCTGTGGGGGACCCAATTAATCTATTAGTTTAAGAATAAAAAACAACTCGTGTTTGTCCATCGGGCTAACTTCAGTGTCTGCAGAGTTGTTTCAATCACTGTTATGTCAGACATCCTGTCATCAGTAATTCTTCCACTGTGTGTCCAGGGTGGAGCCTGTTCGGCTGGAGGTGTGTCAGCTCCAACACCCCTCGAGGGCTTAAAGTGACAAAACTGTGCTTCTAACTGACGAGTCACAAACTTAACCGCCAGGAATGTTTTTATAGTGCTAATGTCGGGTATGGCTGCACACCACATTCCTGGTAGAGAATTAGGGTGTTGCAACAACTTCACAACAACTGCAGGTGTGAACTAGCAGCAAATGTTAAATTACACAATGCTGATCTCCATGTTTACTCATCATGGTGGCAGTGTTGCTTTGACTGCTAAGTGATGGTTTGGATTTACATCAACTGTAAAACAAAATATTCCTGCAGGTGTTGATGTACCAAAATAGTAAAATGTAAGCTTAACTTGTCTGTCTTTTGTGATTCCTGATCTTGAGCTCTGCTCTCATGTGTCCAGGTTATCATTTTGTAATGTGCTACAATGCTATTGTCTGATGATGTTAAAGTGACACACTGTAACAGCTCACAAATTCTTCCTTCATGTTAAAATGGTCTCACATGCTTCAGGGCTGGGAATTCCCTCCATAAAGAAACCACAAAACCGCACAATAGAGATGAAATGTCACCCGTGCTGCAAATCAGTGAAAGATGTACGGATGGCTCCTTGGGGTCTGGCTGACTTTAACAAAGTAAAATTGGAGCCTTCAACATGCATCTTCTCACTTTAACTGTTTTCTTTTATGGCTAAAATAAAAGGTAGTATGATAAAAAAAGAAGCACAGGGCTCAGTTTACAAAGTCATTATCACTGAGCCACTCCCTTTCAAACTCCACCCCACATGCTCCTCCTACCTGGCTTTGAGCTCCATGTGCTCCTCCCTGATCTTGCCCAGCTCCAGCTGCAGGCGTGCCCGCTCCTTGGCCACCTGATCCAGGGTCTTACGGGCGTCAGCTAGCTCTGCTTCGTAGGCCTCCTTGATGCCCGACAGATCGCGGGTGACAGTTGACTCGGACTCCTGGATACGCAGTCGCAGTCCGGCATTCTCGGTCTCTAGCGAGCGCACCTTGTCGATGTAGACGGCCAGACGGTCGTTGAGGTTGCACAGCTCCTCCTTCTCCTGCAGCCTGGTGATGCGGGCCGGGGAGACGCCAGCGGTAGAGCGGCTGCTGCGTTGCTGTGGGGTTCCCATGGTAATATTGGCTCAGCAAGAAGTGTAGTGGTGGTGAGTCACAGTCTGAGGGGGAAAGAGGGGAGGGGAAAAGAATAAATTAAACCTATAGCATCTGAGCTGCTTGCCTTGGCTGAATCATACGTTAAACTTTAATGCAGTTTACTCTAAAGAAATGTTCCAGTCTTGCATAATCCTGTTTCTCATCTGGGCAGCCCGCCTCCAGTGCTGGATCTGATCAGCGTGATCTTGGAAAATATATTTCAAAACCTGTTTTTTCCAAAAGCGCATCAATAAAACTTTTATAACCACCCAGTGCTGCATCAGTTTCAAGTCCTCAGAACAGTTTCTTTTGTTTCTTTTTACTCCAGCTCCAGATTTTTTGGAAAGAAAACCTTTTCTCTGTCAGAAGGTGTTAGAGTTTCCTGCTTTTAGGTCTCCCCTCAAAGTTATCGCTGTAACACGCTGTCATAACATTCACCTCATCGTTCTGTCCTCCAGCTCTGTTCAGCTATTGTGGGAGCAGTTTATCCACTTTATGCAGCTCAGTGTTGAGCAAACATATTTGCCACAAACACAAACTCCCACCTTCTGCTCACACACAAGGCAATTAAGCACTTTTTTTCGCCAAGGACGCCAAAATAAAAACACTTCCCACCCTCTTTTCTCTCCGGAGAGTTTTTGGTTAAAACGGAGACAAACAAACTACTGTGTTTCTTAAAAGTGCTTCTTCTTGTTTCATCTTTTCTAAATGTTTTGCAATAGTCATCCTGCCCACAACTGCCTGAACCAGCACTAATCACACAGTAACATTAAAGTGTTGACTCATAATGTAAGTATCTGCTGCAGGGTGTCCCAATATGGACTCACATCGACTGTGTTCCTGTTGGCGCTGGATGGGACATGCACGCAAAGACGCTTTGTAAAAGTTTTCTATGTTTAAGCTTTTTTCTGTTTGTTTTACAATGAAAAATTAAGGTGATGATAGAAAAAAGAAAGAACAATTAAGTCTTTGAAATCTTATTGGTTTGTGCTTCCAATAAGGAAAATGAAACATAACATAAATCCTGAATAAAAAAAACATGTAACAGGTCTTTTCCTCAGTATCAGAAAGACATAAGCCACAGCTGTAGATAAAAATATGGATGAATTAATAACTTTTATAATCATAATTTACTGCAGCTGTGTCTAAGCAGGTGTGACTTGAGAAGCGCTCATCTTTCCCTGAATGGCGGGAAGGCCTCCTCCAGTTAGGATCAGCGGTGGGCGGATGTACCAAACTTTGCCATTTATCCATCCATCCCCTCACCGCCCATTACTGAAAGCGCACGCAGGGACCTGCACGCCCATGTGGGTGGGATGGCGCGCACACACATGATGCGTGCACACGCCCACAGGAGCACAACCCATACACTCACGAGTACTCTCCTGGCTAACTTTGAATAAATGAAGCATCCAATTGAGCGCCTAAAAAGTGGTGAACATGAACAGGTGCCGTCTGCTTTTCCGCTCTTCAGCGATACAACAATGAGCTCCAACTTCAAAAAGTTATAAAGTTATTCCAAACCACTCCCAGGCAAAATGAAACTGAAAACAACTCAAAGCTGGCTGAACAGGTTAAACAAGCTCCAACAGTGTCACTGTCTGGCAGAGTCAGCACCATAAAAAGTCTCAGAGGAGACAGAAAAACTCTCTGAACCTTACCTCAGCTCTATGAGAACCTCTCGACTGCAGCCTGCTGAAGGGACTAAAATCTGAGTGTGCAGGACCTTTCTAGAAGTTGATCTGCTGCTGTGAGGGTGTGTGTGATCTGTGAGTGTGTGTGCCGTACCCCAGAGGAGCGTAGAGAAGAGGATCCGTTGAATAATGCAGCCTTGCTCTCTGCTAGTGGGTGTGTGCGCCTTTGGCTCGTGCCCTGAACTGCTCTCCTTGCTGTCGCTCACTGCACATGTACCTACTGCTGAAGAGGCAGAGAGGGGGCGGGAGCAGCAGAGAAGGACGGGTGGGGCGGCTGGGAGGAGTCACGGTAGCCTGACTCAGTGTGTGTGTGTGAGTGTGTGTGTGGACTCTGTGTGGACACACACATAGCAGCTGCTGAGCTTTATCTCTCCCTGCACTGGCCCTATCTCTTCCTTTCTCATTTCACTCAGACAGAGCCCGAGCAGACAGACTGACCTCAGCGGCTGGTGCAAGCGCTCTGTCAATAAAACGCAGTGACACTGATGAAACTCCACAGCTCCCAGGCGGGTGAAAGTGTGCGAATGTGCGGATCTCACCCTGCTCCTCCCCGCTGCTATGAAGGATACATTCCTAGTTTGCTTTTCTGGAAAAAAACAACAGTGACAGCCAACTCCAAAGCAAAAACCTAGAGGCTAAATCTTCACTCTTTTTTTTTTTATGGAGCAAAGCGAAAGTCTTCCTTGACACTGGCACACACACCAACAGGCAGTAATAAAATAGGTCCAAAGAGCAGAGAAATCATTTATCACCTGAGCGCAGGGTTCAGGTGCCATCCATGGCAGGAAAATAATCTGTCAGGTATGGTGGCTCGTCCTCTGAATACAAGAGGGAAAAAGTCCACATATCTCCTGCATTATTTCCCCAGAGAAAGGTAGAGTCATCCCCACGAGTCATCTCGACAGTCTAAAGGTCTGACAATCAAAGGCAACTTGATTCTGGTCTTATATTTGTCTCCTCTGGGTGGAGTTAATGGCATCACAGGTCCAATCAAGTTCTGGTGCATAAGGAAAAAAGCTGTGTTCGGTGTGTGTATGCAAGTCCTCACCATGGAAATGGTGGTTAGTCCAGTGTGTGTGTGAGTGAGTGTGTGTGTGTGTCTGTATGGTAAAACAAGGGGCAAGACACAGTGTCTGTTTTTGGGCATGGGGCAGGCTCAGGGAGTATCCTGGCTTCACTGTGGCCTTCAGTGGAAAGGAGCCGTCAGTGTCTGAAGCTGCCTCTCTGAGTCACACATCCCCTTTACAAACAACTGTGTAAAGCCTCCACCCCCTCTCAAGCTCTCCGTTCTCCTCTCTCGTTTTACTTTTCCATCACAAGACTTTCAGCTCCTGTGTTTCCATGAACGTCACACAGAAAATGCCTGGCCGGCTGCTTAAACAACCGTCTTCAACAAACTTTTTTTCTGCACCAACAAATGTCTTTGCTTTAACTGTCTGTGTGCTCAAACAATAATTTAAATCTGCAGATTGGATCCTGAAAGCATAGATGGCTGACTTGTTCCCCAGGTAACAAAACAAACAGGCGGGGAGCAGAGTGACACTAAAATCATGGCTTTGAAACTGCTTACCAACTGACAAAAAATGTGCCATAACTCAAGCCTTCAATCTCTGACCATGAGCTTTAAATTTAACTTTGAACTTGTGGTTAAGATTCTCATTTACATTCCTGTTTCCCCAAATAAAATTAGCTTTCTATAACTCTAGGGATGGGTACCTTCCACATTTGAAACGATACGGTACCGAAGCCCGGTATCTGGCAATTGGTATCAGTACTCAACGGTACCAATTTCCCTTACTTTTTGTGTTTATGAGGTAAAAAAATATAAATCTATTCAATAATGAAATTTTTTTTTTTTCAATTTAACATATTTATTATTCAGTATAGTAAGTAGTAACTTTTACTCATTCTTCCTTGAAAAACCCGCAAAAGTCAATATGTCAGTTTTTTGTGGCAAAAATATTACAAGTCTACAAGGCTTAAAGTTAAATCAATCACTCAATATTCTACTGTGAATTTAATAGTGAAATGAAGATGTTATTCGTATCAATTTGTGTATCAGTTCATCTCATTTCATCATAACATGTAAGCCTGTCTTACAGGAAAGAATTGTTTATACGTTGACAGTTCCTTTGACATGTTTGTCATACTTTGGAACAATTTATTGCTTGGGTTAAGTGAATAATGCAGAAGATCCCCCCCCCCCAAAAAAAAAATCATATAATAAACCACACTCACAATGTTAGTCAAAAAAAAAATTGCACTTAGATTATCTTTCAAAATCGTTCAGCCCTACTAAATATGGTACCTTTTGATTTTTCATGAATCAATACCTGGAAATTTTGATGGAATTCAGTTGGTACCTATCAAAGTACCTAATTTGGTACCAATGCCCGGTACCTGGCAATCAGTACCAGCACTCAACGGTACCAATTTTTGGTACTTTTTTGTGTTTATGTGGTAAAAAATATCAGTTTGTTTAATAATAAAACTTTTTTAAAAATTTAACATATTCCTCAATATATAACCTTGCAATGCTGTGTTCTTATTCAGCATGGAAAATTGCATAATCTTCCACTCCCTCACAGTCACAAGGATGCATTTAGGTATCTAAACATGGTACCTTTGATTTTTGCGTGAATCAGTACCTGCTACTTTTGACAGAATTCTGTCGGTACCTATAAAAGTACCTAATTTGGTACCCATCCCTATTTGGTTCCCTTTATAACTATAACTTCCCTGCAAGGAATGATCCAAGACAGTATCAGAGGATCACAACAGGACCTTTTCAAGTTGTTTTTTTAAAATCAACAGTCCAAACCCCCTAATATATCCCATCCCATCCATCCTAAGAGAGGAAATTTAGAAGATGAAAATATCACCAAGCAAGACTTTCTGAAGCCTTTTTTCATATAGCTAATAAAAGTGTGTGATTGAATAAAGAAGTGCAGAAGCAAATTGATCTCCCGTGGAACAGTTCATCAGTCAATCTACTGGTTTTTCTCGTTAGCAGCTCACATATTTCACACATTTTTGAATCTCTGCCGTTATCAGCCAGGATCTTCGTTGGTCAAACTTCTTGGTAAGATTTTATCTGCATCATGCTTTTACTGATGCATCTGACGAATCAATAAAGAAAGACAAAGCTTTTTTGTGACTGCAGCAAACTGCTTAGAGCAGCCTGTCAGGCGTAAAGGAGGGATCTGAATCCTCGGCATGAGACTGTGATGCAACTCACCAGACAGGGCAGGGAGTGAACAATGTGTTAGCAGTCAGCTTTCTGCTTGTCCCTGTTTCACTCCTCTTCTCTCCTCTCTTCTCTCTGCCCTCACGACATTCCAAGCGGGCAGTAACAAACAGGGCGTGTCTGCTGTTCAGTCTCAAGGTTTTATTTCTTCATCACGAGCTTCTGAAAAAGAAAGAAATGACAAAGAAGAATCTCATGAAGAAACAGCTATACTGTTGGAGAGGAAACTTTTAGAGTCGAGGAGGCTGGTGTAAATTGAGCGTCCATTCAAGTTTGAAAAGAAACGGCAACACAAACACACAAAAGCTTCTCTTTTCCTCCTTTTATAGCTGATCACTGCGCTTCCGTGCATTTCATGTCTTTGTAAGAGCTTTTGTAGTGGGAATGAAGAAGTGCGAGTTGTCAAACTGTGGATAGAAGAATAAATCTTTCATGTGACACACTAACACACTCATTGTTGTGCTTGAGCCAACAGCGCAGGTTGTATAGCAGAGTATTACACATCTAATAGGGTAGCAACAGTCTATTATTTACTTATAGCAGACTGTCTCCATCACCAACAAGTTTATGATGATCTGCTATTGAGAAATAACAAACTGTTGCTACGGAGAACTGAACATTCAGGATTCCATTGACTGATTCTATAATAAGTTTTTCTATATTTTAACTAATGAAGTGAACAGAGTCATAAAGATCATCATGATCATCATAAACAGGAAGCAACTACAAAAGAGTTATCAAATCCTGTGATTGTATCTCTGTCCTCCAAGCAAGTCTGATAAGCTCTGTAAATGACTGAAAAGAAACCTTCATTTTTCATCCCTAACTTTATTTTGCAAAAACAATATTGATAAAAGTCTCTTTCTTCCAAACAGACTTTAAAGGCAAACAAAAGTCCCTCTGTGCGACTATGTTTTGCTTATTATGCAAATTCTGATCATCACAGCCACGGCAGCCTGTGGTCGTATGTAAATTAAATGTGCAGGAAATGTAGAATAAATGTTGACGGGTCACACAGTGTGTTACCTGCAATGTGTTGGGTGGGTTTAAACAGAAAAAAACACAACAGAGGGAGGATCAAAGGCTTGTCTAATTACTTTAATCAGTTAAATGAGGAAGCTAACGTCCCAGGAGGAAACCAAAGAAACTGTTTGAGAAGCTTTTCACACACAGATCAGTAGTTGTTAACTATTCTCGTTTTTTTAAAGAGATGTTGTCTTATAGCAGTGAACGTCAACCCTGGAGCTGTATCTGCTTTATGACTCTCATTTATTTAGTTTTGTTATGAACAATGTACAAAGTGCTGCTGCAGTTAGAGGCCAAAGATGAGCAAGTTATCACAGAGATGACCCACAACTCTTGAGGAACTGGATTTGAGGATACTTTTTCTTTCTAAAGCACACACTTCACTGTAAATCAAAATGTACAGTGCACATTTTCGAATCTACACAACAGCTTACTTACTTTTCAAACAAATCAAACATTTAAAGGACGATTAAGTTTACTTCACAGACACTTCAATTTGTTTATTTTTCAAATTAAGGTCGCTCTGTTTTTCAATACTCTCTTGCCTCACTGCAACACTTTGATCGCTTTTATTCAGTTTCCAGAAGCATGAACTGACAAAAGTTACAACACACATGTTTAAAAAGTTTGATTGATGGGTTCCAGCCAGCTGCAATATTAATTTAGCTGTAACTGACTAAATAAAAAATAATTAAATAAATTTAATAATGTATCACTGATAGGATAATCTATTTACTTTAAGAACTTTTATTTTCAGTGCTGTTTTTTGTTATAATAGTGATACAAGAATACATCCTCTACACTTGTATATTAATACAACTTCATTGTGCAACATCAAAATGTGACTAATGAAAGAGATATGAGGGGATAAAAACACAAAGTCTCCTTTTCATCTAACAACCAGCTCTTCAGTTCTTCTGATGTGTATTTTGTGTGTTCTGCATAATCAAATCAAGGGTCTGTTTCCTCAGCTACAGTCTTAATAGCACTTATTTCACTCTTTTTTCTCATCCTGGTGATGTGTTGCTGAGCTTCAGTAGAGGCTGCCAAACAAACAGGGAATATGTTCACCAAAATATCACAAATCAAACTGAAATTTTCTTTAGTGGATGTTTTTCGCATCCTAACAGTGACTAGGTAACTTCACACTTACCATTTATTGAGGGAACTCACTCAAGACACAGTAAACACAAGCTACACTGGTAAAGGCTACAGTCACTAAAAATAACATTTAAGCAATAACTCATGTAATCATTTCTGATGAAAGGCAGACTTTAATTAACATGGGGCCAAATGAAGATTCCTCTAGTTTTTTCCTTTATTATGACAAAGATAAAATTAAAAGTATTAGCATTTAAATACAAAGATAATGTTAAAAGTTTGATTCCTCATTATGCAAAACAGCTCTTTTTTAGAACTAATGAACAAAACATTAAACTTTACTGTCAGAATAACATAAATATAGGCTATTATTGCATTTATGACTACTAATCACTTTTTCTTCTTACACCTCAAATATTTCTATTCAGGTGGGAAACAAAATCTAAAATTGGAATGCATTTGCTGGTTTATATTTTTTATATTTATAAAAAAAAAATCATACGATAAGCTTTGAGTTGTATACTGAAAGTGAAAGCATAATGCAGACGACAACACAAACACTCAAGCAAAGTACATTTACCTTAAAATGAACTCCAAGGACCTCAGCTGCACTCTCCATAGCGTGCTGCAGCTTTCAAACTCCACCTCTCTGGCGCCCCCTGTCGTCCCTGCTGCACACACAGACGGCATGACATTCGTAGATTAAAACACGCAATTCCAGCTCCTAGTCCTCTCAAATGATCCCATCTTAATTTTCCAACTGCTTTCTGTTTCTAAAATCACCGTTTTTGTGTTTAAAACATCTGTCACAACAACACAGGCAATACAGATGCGGTTCTAGAGTCACGGTCCTGAAACTGCAGCTTCTGGCTCTGCAGGCGCACAGTATTGGCATTCATGGCACAGACAAGCTGCTAAGCGCCCTCCACTGGCTGCCTCACTGCATGAACACTGGTGAGACGACAACTATCAGCATGGGTCACAGAGTTCATGAATCGGTTCAGCGTTCTTTCTGCACGTCCCACTTTGCTACAGATCATCCAGAAACACGAAACACGCAGACTTAAAACACATTTTATGCTGCGGAGCTTCACTCATCAGTCTTACCTTCTGCTTTTGCTTTTGCAAAGGAATGAAGCTTTTCTGCACTCGGTTATAACGTGTCCCCCCTCCTTAAACGGCCGCTATTGACCTTTCCAAATGTAGTCAGTCCTGTTAAACATGATATTATCCTCTGGGTCAGTTTTTCCTGGCAAGGAAAAGAAAGTCGGTGAGGGGAACTCATCCGAGCCAGCAACCAGCACCCACCTGCAAATCAACACACTTGATTAGGCTGCCAATCTCTGCTAATTACAATGCAGCCCACTGGCGCCACCTGGCGGACAGGCCTGTCACAGCTCGTTAGGGGTTATTTTTAGCTAGTGTGGGTCTCCAAAGAATAGAATAGAATAGGATAGAATAGAATAGAATAGAATAGAATAGAATAGAATAGAATAGAATAGAATAGAATGGATTTTGTTTTGACAGCAGCAAGAAAATAAACAAAATAGATTCATAGAAAATAGAGATAAAATTTTAAGTTTAAAAAGGTATTCGATGTACACTTCTAGGGCGAATTAAGTACAAGGATAAAAATAGCAATGTATATGAAGAAAAAAAAAAAGTGCTAATGTTTGATCATTAAAAGCATTTTGGGTGATGGGATGGTGTGAGTCCAGTTAGATCAGCATCAGGCAGTGGTGCTAATATTGTGAAGTCTTCCAGCAGATGGGAGGATTGACCTGTGGTAACATTCCTTCTCGCAGGGTCGGAGTCTCACTGCTGCTGAAGGAGTTGCTTAAAGCCCCCACTGTCTCATAAAGCAGGTGAGAGGGATTGTACGTAATGCATGCAAGCTTTGCTAACATCCTCCTCTCACAGGAGGAGCAGGAGCAGTCCAGAACAGAACTGGACCTCCTGACCAGTCTGTTTAGTCTCTGTCTCTCTCTGTGCTCCATTCTCTCTTTGCAGACCACTGCCTAGAAAAATGCAGGAGCTACCACAGTGAAAGCATGAACTAAATAAATAAAAAGAAATGAATCTTGGTTACTTATTACCTCTTGGATACTCAATGAGTTATCATAATTTAGATATCTTCACTTTTTAAAGCAACAGCAGCAAAACTTTACAACTCAGATACCTGCTATCAGGGTAGAGTGAACACATCAACAGCTGTGTTAATTCCTCCGGAGCCCTCAAAGAGCCCTCAGGGCCCCTTGTGACTCCACGGACTCCACTTTTTTCTCCTTATTTTTGGCAACGATTGATACACTGACCTGAGCCTCAGTTTCACATGAATTGATAATTCAATTAAACTGGCAGCCAGGATTGCATTCAACCATTCCTCAAGGCAACTGTACCAGCGTGAGAGCCACTATCAAGCAGTACAGATGGCCCAGTTCAATAGTGCTGTCACTTTCATTCCCTGTGATCCCAAACTCATTCAAAAGCACAAATAAAAATAAAAAATAAACAAAGAAAGAAAGAAATTAAAACGACTGAAGGTTGTTGCATGGCATATCTAACAGAGCTCTTCCTGCTTATCATTATGTAACAGCTGAACATGAATTTTACATGACCTATGTTACCGAGCTGTAAAACGGTTTGTTTACATTCATAAGGTTCATAAATGATGGAGCAGGAGTGAGGGTCATTTGAAAGCATCATGATCTTGGAGAAATTATGAGCCCAGTAAGAGTCACCCCGCCCGCTCTGATTGTGCCTACTGTGGCACTAAAACTGCACCTTCAGGGCAGGATTAGTTTGTCATGTGCAACTCAGAAACAAATGTATAATCCAACTCACAAAGATACACATATTTGTGTCTCATGTGGTACAAAAGTGTACCTTTCAAGTGTCCTGTTAGCGCCACGAAACCAGAAAGAAAGGAACTGAACATTTTTCCACATAAAAAGGGTCCAAATTTTAAAAAAATATGTCTCGGATGTTCATAAAAGAAAAACTGTGCTCCTCATGATCAACCTCTCAATAGCAAAAACAAGCAGAGGAATTGTACTTTAAAAAATGTAACAAAAACTATGAAATACAAGCAAAAGTGCTGGTAAAGTTTGTAAAATACCCCAAAAATTGAAGTGAAATCACTCATTAAGCATTCAAAGTGCAAGGTTATCTGCTTTCCAGCAAATATCAGCATTTCACAGTTGTAACTGGTCATGCTGAGGATAATTTCATTATTGAGTTACTTCAATTGAATATACTTTAGTTCGATTTATTTAAGGGGTTATCAGGAAGAGGATGAAAAGCAGAGGCGGTGTGGTAGAGGAAGTTACAGTCTTGTTATGATTTTGTTTTTGGGGCTTTCCATTTTTGTTTTTCATTTTGGAAAAGAAATTGGATGAAGTTTTTTTTTTTAACTTGATGGCTCTTAACAAATCAGGCTGATCACAAAAAAAAACTCTTGTCACAAGATCACACCTTTCACCATGATATCAGCAAAGGTGGTTAAGAAAGTCAGCCTGTTGTTTAAGTTACTGAGAGACCTGCCTTGCTTAAGGGCACCTTGGCGGTGCACAGAAAGTGAACTAACACCTTGACTACTTAAACCCTCCAGATCCCGAGCCAAATCCCTACAGTCTGAGCTTTTGCTGCCTCAAGTGTGAGCACTTGCTCTTGTGATCCCAAAGCGTTTTCCTGGAAACAATGACAGAAGTACATGTGTGATATACGAACTAAAAAAAAAAAAAGATTATTTCAACAAATTAAAAACTTCTTACAGCATGTCTGCAGGATTCCTGGTGTTCTCAGTACATTTGCAGGAGATAACTTGTGGAAAAGTCCAGCTTTAAGCAGACTGTTGCATGCTGATACTCGAGGCTGCTCTTGAATACAGCACACCTGGCAGGTTTAGAAACTTTAAAGCCCTCTGGCAAAGTCACTGCCATCAGATAAATGCAGATGAAAACGCTCGATGTGCCCTTAGAAGGTAAAATATAACCAAAGAAGGAAGTAAGAAACAAATATCTGTAAAATTACACTTTTGAACAGCCCTTGAATAAATGTCTAAAGCTGCTTTCCATCGCTGCTATGCCATAGGATGAAATATAAACACTCAAGTCAAAAAGATTTGTCTGAGTGTTGCTCTTGTGAAAGTGTAATGACCTGTTTTTTTTAATCATTTTATAAATAATGTACAAACATCATTAAAAAGGGAAAAGACCCGAGTGCACTTGACTTCTGGTGGACTTCAGGTGTGAGAGGGTTAAGTTGTAACAAGCCATCAGAATCCAGTGACAGCATTCAAATGTGACCCAATCAGTCATTTCCCAGTGTGATACAGATCCTGTGACTTAATCCCTCAGCGGATTAAAAAATGCAGACTTACATTGTGTACAGTAAAAGCAAATCTCTGAATCAGCTGACTGTCTGCATTACAGTCTATATAATGAGAAGAAATACCAGAGAGAAAGTGAAGGCCCAGCAGGACTCCCGAGTTCAAAGCCCTCCGTGACGAGCGTGAGATCACCAGCATACGGGAAGCAAGCGTTGGTGAGGTGAGCCTTACTCATCACTAGGCGTGTCACTGGCTCTACAGCATCAATATGATTAGAGAGGCAGGGTGGTGATGAGGAGTGGGGGGAGAGAGTGAGAGGAGGGAGATGACCTAATACCCGTAAAAAGCAATGAAGTCATCCTTACCTGACTCATATTCCCAGCTGACAGCAGCTCTCCCAATCACAACATCCCAGTGCGTGCATGGGTGTGTGTGTTTGTTGTCAGGAGGGTGAGGTGAGAATGTGTGTGTGTGTTGGGGTCAACAGCTCCATCTGCAAGTGAGGAGATGCTACACTTGCCTCTGCTGGTGTACACGGTACAAAAAGTGTTAAAAGATGTTTGTACAAAAAAAACAGCCCTGATATGTTCTGTCACTCCAAAGTATCTCGCATAAGCAGCAGGGTGTAAGTCACAAGTTTCATCAGTTTAAAACGTGATATCATGTCTTTGGAAAATAAGTGAAGTCTGTAAAGCTGTGAAGAAGAACAGGATCAATGTGGAACGGTATCCCAGGCCCAGATTTATCCATCACATGTAGTGAAAAGACTTGAATTACTGAGCTTATCCAGGAATTTAAAGAATTTTTAATTTAAAGGTAATAAATACACAACAATGGGCAGATTTACTGACTGGCAATTTCAGTTTCTGATCATAAAACCAGTATTTCCAACCATCATCTGCTTATCAATTTAACCTTGATACACAGTTAGGCTGGAATAATAAGCTTATTAAAAATAAAAACTGACAGACACTAACTGATGACTAATTATTCATTAATCAAGCCAATTTGTTAAACATGCAGTTGGTTCTCAAATGTGAGAAATTCTGCTTTAGGTTACTTGTTTTTTTTTTTTTTTTAAAGGAACAGTGCGTAGAAATAAGATTCCAGATTCCAGACTGACATGTTTCCTCGCTTAATCCTTATTGGTGGAGGGATGGCGGCCTTCAAGGACAAAAAGCCCCTGTGATACATGATAAGTACCTTTTTTTTCCCTTCTTACCATCAAAACCTTTTATCAACACAAATTCTTTTGCATAAAAGAGCCTCTCTTTTCTTCTTTGACATCCATCGAACGAGCAGACACTCCCTAAATAAAAGGACACGTATGTTTGTGCGTTCTGCACATGTGCATAAAAGATGTAAAACATGGAGGCTCAACTGGTGGACTCTGTTGAAGGGTACCCACTCCTTTCTAGATCTGAAAAAAAAAAAAAAAACCCTCAACACCAAAATGAGTTTTATGTTCAAGTTGCCAATGATTTAAAAAAAGCATCCCTAAAAACAGACAAAGTTGTAAATAAAGTAACATTTTCAGCAGTCAAATTCTCAAAAGTGTATTTGATGTTCACTGAAAATCCCAGAAATTTGTCTGAAGGGGAATCCCCGACTGGACTGACTCCAATGTAGGACATAAATCTTAACATCAACTGATTTACATTCAAGTTCATGACTGATGATTTTCTTTTTTTCCCTTGGAATCATCTGGAATGACTCATCGCTTCATAGAGTCTCCATGTCAAGTCCAGTCTTAAATTATTCAAAGAAAGCCTGGTTATGAATCTGTGAGAAAACCATACACGCAGAGCTTCCCCTTATTCTGTGATACAAGAGGAGCTCAGTCAAGTGTTTTTTGCTGACTTAATCCAGAGTTTGGGACAAGAAGGCCTCATTATCTGAGTCCCATCATGGCTGTCGACTGCAAACAAAGACTAAGGGATTTTACATGAGGTTTAAAAAACACTCCGTTTCCTTCAGTATGATGAGGTTTTACATTTTAATTGCTCTCCACTGCTACTTTCCAGCTTGTTTTCTCTCTAGTTTGTGATTTCGTTTTGTTATTTCTGCTTTAATTGTAGCATCACGATGCTCAGTCTGTCTTGAAGTATTCATGGTTCTGCTGCAGCCTCAAAAAGAAAATAGTCCAGAAGTGGGGGAAAAAAGGGCACAACAAACAAAAAACAAATGTGCCACCAAGTAAACAATTAAAAGTAAAACACAGAGAGGGAAAACCCCTCACACACAAAGTGGCCTCTGCTTTCGGTGGATGTTTGTGCAGCTGATGGACTTCAGGGCTGCCGTCAGCCTACGAGCACAGGATGTAGTATCATTTGCATGAGGTCTTACATCATCCCTCAGAGCCCGTTCACTGTGGCATCAGCACGTGGTGCTTAGCCAACATATCCCTTTGTGCTCGCAAAAGCCTCATTCAAGTGACAGCGGGGCACCAGAAAAGTCTTGAAAAGGACATCTGGCCGATGAAGTCAAAGGGATGTCCTTTAGGGATTCTCAGACATGTCTTTACAGCCCATTAAGTCAGTTTTCTGAGAGACAAGATACTGTCCACATAGGCGAGGGATATACCTTTATTCATGAGCTCCTGGATAAATAGGTTGGTGTGTGTTTCTGCAGCAGAGTTAACCACAGCACGTCCCGGTTGATGCCAGTCAGCCTTTCAACAGGGGGGAAAAAAAGAAACAGCACCACTGTGACGACCAGATGGTCAAGATCATTGAGTTTTTTATGTGCAAGTAACATGACCTCAGCACTCTGGGTTTCACAAGTATCTTGTAGCCAACACACACACACATACACATGCACATGAATACACACTTGTGCACACAGAGACACGAGTGTATGAATAACAATGTCCTCCAGCTCCAGGCAAAGAGGTCTGAATGAAAACCAGACCTGCTAGGATCCATTCAGAGCCAGAGAAGGTTTAGCTCAGGGTCACAAAGGTCACAGCAGCATCACCCACCAGACCTCCAAACAGGCCACACCAAACTCGCACATTCAAGCAGAGACGGGTGTGTCGAAACATGATCCCAGATCCATTCTTAGTATTGATTGGGCCTCTGGACTCCCAGCAGACCCCTTTTAATGGAGCCAGACGACCTCTTGGACACACTGGCACACTCAGTGCACCACGGAGAGACCAGCTCTTGTGTGGTGCTTGTCCACATCCCATCCACCCAATCCTCTTGCCTCTCTCTGGAAGGGTGGGGATTGGGGGCAAACACCCCTCTGGGCCCACCCTCTCGTCCTCCATGCATCACGCCATCCTGCTCTTGTCCTGTTCGCTTTTTTTTTTTTTTTTACCCATGTTACTGTGTGGAGAGGGGATGTTTTAATCCTGGACTAATAGCAGGAGTCTCCCTGAGAGTCCTCATCTGCAACACACCCTCGGGGAACAAACCCCGTCCTGATTGGCACCCAGAGAGCGCGTCTAGACTATGATTATGCATGTAAATACACCTGCTTTATCTTCCTGGTACCATTTTATCACAGCTCTAATATTGTTGCTACGCTCAGCCTGATGTTTGGACAAATTTATCATTATATTGTTGCTCTGCTCCACGTGTTATTTAAAGCAGAAGGCGTTCTCACCAGTAATGCTAAAATATTCATGCTAAATCTCTCTGAGAGTCACATGCCACGCACAGTCTGTCATAGTATATGCCCAAATGGAAGACGGTGTGTGTTTTTATTTTTGGGAAAACACCTCATATGATGGAGAATGAGCAACTGAATTTAATGGATGGAGTTAGACTGCAAAAGTAGTCCACTGAGTGAAAGCAACACCTCCCCAGGGTAAACAACGCACAGGAGATTTTCCTGAAATTCCATCCAAGTGTAATTCATCAGTCTTCAGTGTTTCCCTAAATATGCATGCAAAGATATCTTTATTTCCTGTTGGGATGAAGAAGAGTTTAAAGTAAAGGATGGAGAGGTGGAGCGTCTTTCTTTTTCTGCGAGTAAACATCCCAAGAGTTAGTCCTGTCACTCAGGTATACGTCTGATGCAGCACACACTCCCTGTACATCCCAGCATGCATATGCACAGATGGTACCGACAGGCTAAGCTCCAGTCAGACTGACACTTTGAGGAAGCTAAAAACATGGGCATCAGTTGCTGCTTATGCAATTTTATAACCAGTTTCAGCTTCATGCGCAGCTTCATTTACTATGGTGACATGTGAAGTCATATTTTACTGCTCAGTTAAAATTTTAACTACATCATATGAGACATCTTTTCACTTTTTTGCTTTAGGATGGTTTTTATAGTAAATTTCCTGATTTTAATCAACACCAGCAGAAGTTACAGGGACTTTGTTGCCTGTTTGTAGTGAAAAAAATCTCCATAAAAAAGGGGAAATGCCCTCACTGGAGTGGTTCTGTTGATGTATATTCTATTAATGTTTAAATTGCTGAGTTTTTATTGCTGCAGTTTGAGTCTTTGTGTTGTACTACAACCATGCTGTCAGGCGTGGCTTCTGTCGAGGACATCTTGGGGAGTCTGTGCGCGAAACGAACGGCGCGGTTCTTTGTTCACCGGGCTGCTGCTGCAAAACCCTCGTGTGTGTATGTGTGTGTAAGTGTGTGTGTGTGTTTTAACGGGAAATGTGCGAGGGCTTTTCTGATGTTCCCCCGCTGCATAGGGTCTGCAACGCCTGTCTGACAACTCCCTTTCTCTTCTCCTCCTCGTATACAGCCCCCCCTCCGCCCCCCCTTCCAGACACTCTTTCCCTCCTATACATAACATCCTCATGCGCAACGGCGCCGGAGACAACAACGCGGTGACCTGCCGCAAAGCATGGCTACATGGAGGTGGGCGGACCCCCCTCCAAAATATCACCAACTCTTTACTCCCAAATAAAATCCTGCCACAAAGTCCACGATCCCCCCTCGTTATATACACGACCTGCTTGTTATTATCCCCAAACAGTGAAGTTGACATCATCTTTTCAGCAGCAGTTGAGGACCATGTGCGCACTGTACTTGCACCTTTTGATACGCAACTGTTTACATCCTGGATGGCTGATCTTACATAAGTCTCAGAAATGCGGGTTTTCAGGCTACGCTGCAGCTCCGCAGCTCTGACCGAGGAGTGTGGTGTAGAACTGAACGATGAGGTGTTTTCTTCTTTTCTATAGGTGACTGGAGGAAGCTGGATTTGGGATGCCACGGGCTCGGGAACCTGAGACGGAATGGTACAACGGGAGGGCGGCTCGTTTTGTCTCGGCGAGGAGGAGAGCTGTGTAAACCAGACTGGGTGGAGCAACACATCGCCCGCCCCATCTATCGTGCAGACGGCCTTGTGTCCCGTTTGCCTGGAGCTCGGAGAGAGAGTACTGTACTGAAAGTCTGGCGGATAGAGAGAGAGGGGGGCCGGTCTATGGGAGGGACTAGCGCAAAGGGGGGAATTGGAAGGAGGAGGGGGCGAGGAGGAGGAGGCGGCACGGGTGCTGTTTCTCCAGTCTCTTTCCCCTGTCTTTGTCTCACACACTCTTTTGTTAGCCATGCCTAGCCTGCTGGTTCTAGCAGGGATGATGGAGAAAAATGGGGGCTACGGCGGGGATCTGGCCGGCTCCGGCTTCGGAAGCGAAGGTCTCCTTGTGCCGCCCGATGAGGAGGAAGACGACTCCCGTGCCCTCAGGGTCGCGCTGGGCCAGTTGTCTCTGCTGGGGCTCGGGGAAGGCGAGGACGGCGGCGGAGCCCCAACAACAGGAGTACAGGATCGGAGCAACAATAACAACAACCACCACAACCACACGAACAGCGTCGGAGGCAGCGGGGACACGGCGATTCTGCAAGGGAAGAGCAAGTTGTGCGCCCTGTACGAGAGCTCCTCAAGTGAGACGAAAGGACGAGGCTGCAACATAACAGAATGCGTCCCAGTGCCCAGCTCTGAACATGTGGCCGAAATAGTGGGGAGACAAGGTAAACCGCTGGCTTGCAAATTATTCTCCATCAAACTTGTGCTTTTATCCCGCTAACAGTGCTGCATTATCCCCGCCGTGGTTTCCTGTGCGCTTTGTTTTTTTGTTCTCTAACTGTTACCTGGTGTTATTTGACAAAGAAAAGGGAGTGGTGTGTGTGTGCTCGCGTGTTTTTTTGTACTCCCCCGAGACATCAGCCTCCCACTTTTTCTGCTCCAATGTTGCAAGTTCTCGTGTACTCATCACAGTGCATTAAAACAAGTCGTTCTCTGCTGCTTTGTGTTTATTTTGCTTTTGAGTGAATTTGCACAGAGGCAACGAGAAAGAAAGCGAGAGACCCGATCCCTACTGGGCGAATTATTCTACATCCACGCCATCAATGTCAGCGCACAGACACACACTGGAGCACGGAGAGCACTTGCTTCCTTTGTCGTCTGAGACGCGCCAGACTGTTCAAAAAGGCAACGTGCGGCTGGCGAGGAGAGGAATGTCTTTCACTTTGAATTGATTGCTAGGAAAATACCCAAATGTGCTCATTTTGGTCTCAGTGGTGGGAGATGTTTTTCCTCTTCCCAAATTTATTCAGCTCGTTGTTTATGTTGCGCACTGCCCCAGTGACACAATTGGACAAAAGAGCCAGCGTGGTCCACTTGTTTTATTATTATTTTTTTTCAAATAAGGAAGTTGGGAAGTTATATTCCATCCACATTACACACACTCCTCGTTTTTTGTACAGTTTGAGGTGATTTATGGAACAAAGAGCTGAAGTTGAATGACGGCAGCTGTCAAACAAAGGTGTGAAAGTGGGGGATAAGGGGAGGGGCACATTAAGACAGTGTTGCTGCTTGCCACACGGGATGGCCTCAAAGGGTGACTCAGCTAGAAGTTGCACCAGAAGGAGGGAATCCTTTTTGTTTAAACAGAATTTGTGATTATTTGCCTTTCCAAGGTGGTGTCTCTGTCGGTCCCAGTTCCACGGCCACTCTCAAGCAGCTTTGAAAAAGCTTGAAGTTGGTTTGAAACAGGATACCCTGATGATGATGATGATCATTTTTTGTCTTCATTATTTTGCTTGCTGGCGGTGATAATGTGACTGCCCATTGTTAGCTGTTGTGATGAACCCATGGGTGAGAGGGGCAAAGGAAACAAGGACAAGGAGGGAAGGGCAGTATAGCATCTGAAAAAGCTGAATGGGAGTCACGCCTTGGAGCTCAGCACAAGGGGCTCCTCATGAGCCCCACTCCACTGCACACTCTCAATGCCACATGGTTGTGTGTCAGAGAAGAGGGAGGAATGGGCGGGTGAACTGAAGGGAGTACAAAGACTGCAGGCTGGGTGAGGTAGCATAAGCAAAATCCTGATTTTAACCACAAAAACAAACAGGTATCGAAAAGAAAATCAAATGGCTTCAATCCGGGGAGGTAAAACGCCTTCTTTCGTTGGTGATGTGGATTCAGTTTTCGCTGCCAAGTGCCCCTTGTCTCCCATTGCGGCTCCTGTTCTTTTACTCTGAAGTGTAAGTTTTGAATTTTAATGGGGTAACAGAAGACAGCCGGAGGGTGGATCCGGAGAGTACAAGTGCAGCGAGAGGGTCCTTTTGCCTTGACCACGAAGAAGTGCTGATTTGGGGGGATTTGAGTCGAGCTGCTTTTGATTCAAGCCCTTCGTTAGCTGGCAATGCGTACACACCCCCTTCTCCTCAGCACCATGCATCACAGTCCGCCTGGTGGATGAGGCAAACAGAGCATCCTGTCATAAAGAAAGGCTTGGATATGACTGTTCTCTGCTGTCAGAGGCACAAGCGTTGATTCCAAAAAATGCTCTTGTACCTTTTCGTGAAGCTCTTTGAGCTTTGCTTCGAAATCACAAGCACCTCTTCCACCACATTCTAACAGCAGAAAATAAATTTGTCTCCGGTGACCTTAATTTCTGGTTGTGATTAATTAATCTGTGCTTGTTTTGTTAACAGATAATTCTTTAATCGAGCCATAAATTTGGATTAATTGAAAGGTGCAAGGTAGTCCCAGAAAGGATATTTGGCAATTGCTCTTTGATCCCCCGTGGCATAGACAGGTCTATTACCCTAATACCAGGCAATGGCCACAACAGGCATAGTATGAGCAATTTTAAACCTTCAGTATCACTATCCTTCTGGTCCTGGAGAGGTAAGTGTCCCTGAACAAAGTGGGCTTATTTGGTAGCATTAGAGCGACATTCCCCTTCAACTTAAGGTGTCTCTTAAAGCTTTTGATACCTGCTGCTGTGATTTTCAGATAGCTAATGCGATGATGTGCTGCTTGGTTTGAAGCAACCTGAGTGTGGTAAGATGAGCTCATGCTTGCTCACTGGATAGATGCCTGATCATTCTTCCTTGTCCAAAGAGACTGACCAGCCTCTTTAAGAAGTGGCTGAGATGAGAAAGCATATTAAAATCAATAACTGGAAGTCTTAATGAGGAAGCTGCCTGAGTTTCTGAATGAAAACTGACCCGAGGAATGCCTGATGCGTCAAGGGGTGCTGTAAAAACAGAATCGCTCTGTCCTTTCTTTTGATGTTCTGCTTGACCTCGAATCTACCTGAAAATCCTCCCGAGTGTTGCCTGGTTTGCTGTATGTCCTGTGATGGAGTAGCAATTCTCTTTCCTACAAGCACTCTGAAGTAAACTGGTGCAAACTGATCATAACCATGACAGATTCAAAACCAGAAATGGCCCAAAAAAATAAAGCACATGTGGGTTGATTATAGACTCGTAAGTTCAAGGAGAGGTCAGACAGTGATTGCTCACCAGCATCGAGTGAATGTATCGCATCTGTTGTGGCTCATAAAGCCTAAAAAACAGACATGCACACCCTGCCAGTACCTCTGCATCATCCATGTATCCTTTAGTGAGATAAGTGTACCTTATTTGGAGCTAATAAATAGGTTTACTGAATAAGTACACTAATGCTGGAGCACGGGAAACCTCGTAAATCATGGCAATTATAGCATGTTTCCTGAAACCTGCTGCGTTAAACCAAACCTAGAATGAACAAAGGAGGGCTGAAGATTTCTCTGAGCTCAGGATGACACTTGTAGCTGTTTCACTCCATTTGTAATACACAAGATTCAACTGATCATATTTACTTATTCTGAAATGTTTGTTGGTGTCTCTGCAGGTTGCAAGATCAAAGCCTTGCGGGCCAAGACCAACACCTACATCAAAACCCCTGTTAGAGGAGAGGAGCCGGTGTTCTTAATCACTGGCCGGAAGGAGGATGTTGCACTGGCCCGGCGTGAAATCATCTCTGCTGCAGAGCACTTCTCCATGCTCCGAGCATCCCGCAACAAGCTAGGAGTGTCCTTTAGCGGCTCCCCGCCCACACCTTTGCCTGGTCAGACTACCATTCAGGTGAGAGTGCCATACCGGGTTGTGGGGCTGGTCGTGGGGCCTAAAGGTTCCACCATCAAACGCATCCAGCAGCAAACCTGTACTTACATCGTCACCCCAAGTCGAGACCGCGACCCCGTCTTTGAGATCACGGGGTCACCAAGCAATGCTGAGCGGGCCCGCGAGGAAATAGAAGCACACATCGCCTTCCGAACTGGAGGCCTGCACGACCACAATAATGAGAACGACTGTTTGGGGCCAAATGGTGGAAGCAGCCCAGCGGGCAGCAGCGGTGGTCTGGAGAGCCGGCTACAGCAGGTGTGGGGGCTGCAGGGGGGCCAGCGCAAGCCCCTCACCAGCAGCTACCGCCAGAACTTCTCAGATACCATGGTCGGAGGGGGTGGGGGAGGAAACGAGGGAGGGGGAATCTACACCAAGAGCAACTTCTCCAGCTCTGGAGAGAAGCCTTGCTCTTATTTTGGATCAGATGGTACACAGAGCTGGGGCGACCCAGACTACCCCAAACAGGTGGCCTTCTATGCCCAGCAGCGCTCCAAGAGTTTTGGAGGCCTCCCACTCCCCCTGACCAGACTCTCCCCTGGCCTACCCGAGCCCTGTGGAGGCGGAGGAACCAACAACTCTTCAGTCACCAGCATTGTGCCCGTATCCGGTTCACCTCATGCCCAAGCCCGCCGTGCCCACAGTGAGCCCACCTCAGCCGGCGAGGGCTTCCCAGGCCGTCTGCCAGTGCCGGACTCACCGCCGGCCACTGTGCGGGACTGCATGACCTGCTTTGAAAGCAAAGTGACGGCTGCCTTGGTGCCCTGTGGCCATAACCTCTTCTGCATGGAGTGTGCCATCCGAATCTGTGAGCTCAACCACCCGGAGTGCCCAGTGTGCCACACCCAGGTCACACAGGCCATCCGAATATTCTCTTAAGGAACCACGTCGGTTTTTATCATTTGTTTTGTCAGTGTTTGTTCAATAATTATTTCCTGTTATTCTGATTATTATTATAATACACATTTTTGTTTTTCAGAAAATTTAAAAACAATCAAGCAGATATTTTAGAAGGCACTGCTTGCTTTACTAAAAAGTATAAGAAATATTTTTAAGTTTTTCTTTTATATATATATATGCATATATATTTTATAAAAGTTTTGTTTATAAGAGAAGTATAGTACCTTGCATTTTCAGTTTTTTGGACTGCTGCTGTTTTTCATTCATGAATCACAGTGTAGGCAGAGGTAGACAGTAATGTGAACATTTTATTATTCAAATTTTTATTTTACCATGAAGTGGGTTTATATGGAAGGAAAGAAGATGATTGTTGAGGTACCCAATCTGCACCTGACTGACCTAGGAAGTCAATGTTGATATTAGAAGAAAAAAAACAGCTAGAATTTTCATTGCACCTTACAATCATCTTGATCTAAAGTAGGATTTCAATCAAACCTTGACATTTTGGGAGCTGATGCAAAGGTGAATTCAGCCTTGTCAGATTTACTGTGATTGTGATTTTGATATAATTGGTCCAGAACAGATATTTTATCCAAATGAAAATGTGAATAGATTGGTTGTAGCCTTGAAACCCTGACTAAGAACAGAGGGCAGCCCTTTTTTCAGTCTTATACCTTAAAAGTCTTATAAAACAGACTAATCCTAAAGGGATAGGACGCCACATCATTATAAAAGTAAAGCTACATTCAATTAGAGGTAGACAAAAGTTGTGTATTAGTGAAATCTTTTTTCCAGTAGCCATTGATTACACTTTGGTCACTGCAGTTTGTTGAAAAGATTTAGTAATGCTTGCTCCTCGTGGCACTTGAAAAGCATGTGGTTCCTCGGTTGGCTTAAAGCACTGATTTAATTTGTGAGGCCGAAAGCCTTGGAATTCTTCCAGTTGGCTAGTTCTCGATATCCGTCTCCCCAATGGACTTGTTTCAAAGCCACCTTAGCCGCGCTTTATTGTCTCGTGTGGTCATTTGGCCACATTCTCTGAACAATATAGGACAAAGAAAGAGCTCCAGTCAACAGGCATTTCTCTGAGGTGTGCACTGTAAATACAGAGGAGAATTAGTACGTGGACAGAAGCCGAGTAAAACTGTAAATTGTTTCCTGAATCAGCAGCCGACTCTGACTAAAACAGTTGACAATGTAAAATACAGAGTCCCACACCAGTAATCCTTACTCCCCAATAGTAACAGCATTATGTGTGAGCTCCAAGGGGGCCAGCTGTCTCCCCTGTAATTAGCAAATCTGTACAGGAGCAGGTGTTTCATGGCACACTGTGGCTGTGACCCCAACTTGGAGCTCCGGCCTAGCCCCTTTCTTTCTCTCTTTTCTTTGGCCTTTATGTCTCCCCCTGCTTACAGTTCGATCGTTTGCTTTCGAAGGCCTCTCTGAGTGGGGCGTATTGTCTTGGCCCGCTAGTGGCGTGGGCTGCGGAGTGCTCGGACACGGCCTGGATCTCCTCATTCATAATTAGGCAAATGGGCTGGTCCAGGTGCGGACCGTGTGGGGACTCTGGAGCTGTATGAGGAGCAAGACAGGGTCCTGCAGCGAGCCCCTTTCAGCCCCACCCCACTGTTACAAGCACAGAGGGGGCTGGATGCAGCTGGGCATATAGGACCCCCTCCTTCCTCTCCCTCTTACCCCGTCCTCCCCCCTTTTTCCTCTCCTTTTCTGCTGCTCTGAGCTATCCCAACTGGGGAGCGAGGCCTCTTTTGTCCCAAAACACACACACATACGAAATTTGAAAGACAGTAGCTGAATTTGGCAGTCCCTGTGAAATAGGGAGAGGCTTTGGAGCAAAATAAATTATCTACAGTTATCAGGAGGCCACCAGCTACCTGTTCTCAGTGTTAACACCACAAATTTGCTGCAATGATAAAAAAAAATGTGCGTGTTCACCTACAAAACAAGGATTGCGTGATCTCATCACACAGGGGGCAGCATTAACCCCCCCCCCCCCCCCTCTCCCTCCAGCTCCCACATGCACCGCCCTGAAATCTGGAAGGGGTCGTTTTTGTGTGACAGCGCCAATGCAGATCGTGTCAGCTTGCTACTGTATGGGACATCCTGCAGCTGCCCCTTCACTGTGGACACCAGGGCTTCAGCCAGTGGCAGCCCCCCTCTGGCTTTGAGCTTTGAGAATGAAATCAGACAATTGTAATTGACAGGAAAGCAGAGGAAACGCCCCATTTAACCAGCACTCATGCTGAATCAAATTACACACCCTCTGCGTCTGCCTTAGCCCCAGCTTGGGGATTTCAGAGGGCTAGAGGAGAGCGGATGGGGGTAGGGATTAAAGCTGTTGAATGATAGGGGGGGATTCATTTGGGCTGTAAGAAGAGAGAAGGAGGCTCAAAAAAAACCTTCAAGATCTTGCATTTTTATTGGTCATTCAAGTCTTGCTCCAAGTTTTGAGTAGTTGTCACATGAGAGCTGGTGTCGGCGATTCAGCAGGCCTTTCTTTTGTTGTACTGAAGAACAATTCAACTCGGCTTCTGTCTCGAAAAGGAATTAACATTTACAAATTGTGTTTTCTAGCACACAAAGGGCCCTTCTTTTTTTTTTTTTTTTTTTTTTTAAAGCAGACCACTCACATTACTATGTGAGGACTGCAGGGAAAGCACTGTACTTATAAAAAGTACCCTGAGATCTATCAGATGTAGGAATAAAGAATAGTTATGGTTGTATGGATAGAAAAATTGCACAGTGGTTTGGCTTAAGCTTTCAATGTCAAATTCAAGGCAGTATGACACTGTTCTTTGAACTTAGTATTTTTGTTATTTTGTTTTCTGCCTTAATGTTTTTTATTCAAATATTGCCATGACTTTGGCATACAAAGTAGCAACTTTGGCCTTTGATAGTATCGCCCCGTAGTAAAACTTTTTAAAGTACTTATTTTTGGAGAAACGAATGTGAATCAAACTTCTCGGGTGGGTTTTAGAGGGATTCAGGAAATTAGGCTCTTAACACACTTTATTTGAAAAATAAAGTAGAGCACCTTATTACAAAACATGCGCAATTGATTAAAACCAAACCGACCACTGATGGTGATACATTTCATAGAATTTGAAAGAAATGCACATAAGGATTCCCTATCATTTTTTTGTATTATGGTGGTTCTTGTTCTTCTTAATACTTCAGTAGTGGTAGTGGTAATTTGGGAGGCCTCTTGTCCGTTTAGTCAATGCTGATGACTTGGTGAAGTTTTGCACTGGTTTAATGAAGAGAGGGCTTTTTGGAGATTCTCCCTGTTTAGACGCTGTATAAGTTAATGAGTATTGTACTTTATGGGAAAGCACTCTGAGCATCTATGTAAATACAGTAAGTGTATCGGTGATGAACATCCAGACAAAGGCCAGCTTAAAGTGAAGTTCTGATTATTTTTCAAAGCTGAAGGTGTCATTGTCAATGTTTTAGCTTATGGAATTCAAGATGTTGAGTTTTAGGGAGAGTAAATCTTTTATATATGCGCCCCATCATCTGTTTGACTATAATAGTATGTTGTATATTAGATAGATCCATACATTTAAGAAATATTATTTAAACTGATTAACTTAGTATTTCATCCAAATAGAGATAATAAATTAACCAGACACTACTATAAACTGTAATAATGAATATCCTTTATGAAGCAGCTGATGTATAAATCCAAGCTCAAGCAAAAACTCAAATGAAAAGTACGTGTAATAACCTACCCCCTAATGAATAAATCAGTTTTTATGTATTTTAGGATAAAAGCAATAATAGGACTATACTGGGATAATAAACAGAGGAGGTCTGCTGAGTCGTATTCAGAAACTGACCATGACTATTAGGATGCTGTTGCATTTGTCTCACATCTACTCAAATCGCATCAGTGAGGAAACAGATGTACAAGAATTAGCAACAGTTTCAGGATAACTAACTCTTCATGTTGTGTTCATCAGGGTCGTTTAGTGAATCGATTGCTCACTCTTTTTGTTGACTCCATCAGAAGAGCACAGGGTGGGTCAAGACAAACTTAAAGATCTTTTTTTACCTGAGTAGCACTGAAAGTATGAAACTGAAAAAAATTGCTGTGACTAAGAGGCAATCGCACAGCGCTGTAAAAGTGTTCCCTTGAGTGTAAATAAGCAACAGGACCGTAGTGTTAGCCCGGAGAACAGGATGACTTAACTTATGATAGACTAATGTCTTGAAGGTCAGAAACGTACACACAGCAGGGAGAGACAGAGGGAGGGGAACATGACACGATGTACTGTACCAGCTACACTTTGACTGCAGTCATGTAGTGACTATTATTCTTCATTAAGTTACAGACAGACACAAGCAGGTGTGTTACTTCTAGCATATCTTAAGATGATTTCTGTTTACATTGTGACAATACGTTTCTGATTTCATGGCTCTTTTTGCACCTACTTTTTCATCTGTTAGTCGCTGAAAGAAAAAGGTCATACATAGCCAAAGAACAAAGCAAAAAGGAGAGGACATGGGCTACAAACACTCAAGTTAACTTATTTTTGCATCATCAAAATCTGCTTCGTTAAAGTTTATTAAATCAGGATAATCTCGTTGTTAGAATCACTGTTTACCCAAAAGTCTTGGAGGCCATTCAGCTGATATCTGTGAAATGAAGGCATATCATGTTTCAGTGTTGTAAGATTAGTTTAATACTACAGGGGCGCCGGTAACAGACTTACTTCTCCCCAAAGAGATCAGCGAAAGCACATCCTGGAACTTTCACAGCTCTTTGAGTGATTTCCTATTGTCCTGGTGAGGTTATTTGGGGAAGAATATAGTCCAGGGTGGGTTTTAATCTCTTTGAAAAACTTCGCTGGTGTTGAGGAGTTGAGATTAAAAGGGACTGTCCAAGTGATCCGATAAAAAAGACTGAGAAAAAACTGTGTTAAGAATGAAAAAGCCAGTGAAAAATCAGGCCGAATTACTAATTCCTAAAGACCGTCACAGTAAACTGTGAGGGTTTTTCTTTTAGATGTAAACAAGATCAGTGTAATAGTGGATAAAGCAACACTGTGGTTTTAGTTGATATCATTTAGAGAGCCATCAACTGTATCCTTAAGTTTAACTGCATGTAAGTAAAGTATAGTACAGTAGGTACAGTAAGATTTATCAGAAAAAAGTTAAGATCGCATAAAGAATTCATCAGCGTGATACCTAAAGTGTATAAAAAGCTTTAAGACCTTAAAGTGAACATCGGTCGGAAACATATATTTACCGTGTAGTTTAACTAATTGATACATAAAGTTTAATTATGATTCTTAAGAATATGCTAAGGTGTAAGTTTCATTTGTCCAACTCACCCAGTATGAGATAATTTTTAATCCAGTGGAGCGACAAAGGGGCGGGGTGACTCACAGTGACATTTGATTCATTAAGTTCTTGTTAGTATTATTTACAATATTGTATTAAGCTTACTATTATAGTAATGGTAGAAACTGTTGATGTTTTTCTTCTCTTGATATGAAAAGGTCTTTATGCATTTATGTAGAATCCCTTTTAAGGAGTGATAGGAAATCCTTATTTTCAATGGATGCACTTAAGCAATTGTACCAACCTGTCTAAATCACACATTGAGCAAGTAACGCATTTGAATGTAAAAAAAAGACCACTCAACTCGATGCACTCCTTATGCTTATTGTTTTGTCAATTTACAAGTGAGCTTTAAGTTTTCTTTTGTTTTGTTTTTTACGAAAGAATTTGCGACAGGTTTTCAACTTAGACTATATTTGAGTTCTTCCACATACATTTATAGAAAGTAACTTAAAATGAATAAAAAAAAACATATTACAATTTCTCAAATCTATTTTGCTAACATGGGTTATTATTTCATAGAAAGCAGAGGAAAAAGTCAGTATCTGGATGTTATTTATGAAAAGTTAAAAAAAAAAATGAAGCAACATATTTATGAGTAACCTCAAGACATTTTGTTTTTTAATTAAAATTACAAGAAGTTAATATATTTCTAAACACAGGGAAGTCAGTTTCTACTAATAAGTAAAATGAGAAAAGAAGTTTAGAAGTTTTATTTATGAAAGTTATGGGTGCTCGTCTTTTCCATCTACATTCATGGTAAATGGAGTAAATGGAACGAGAGCTTCCTATAGCTTAAATTTTAACTTCAGACATGCACTACTACATCCTCAGTGCAGTCACAATGGAATAATGACAGAAAATAATATAATATTTTTTAGAATTTGGAGATATTTTAGTCACAGAGCATCAATTTTGTGCCTCAATTATATATTTTTCCTGCATCAGCATTCTTTGTGTAGTGCTGCTTGCTGTTACCCTTTCCCCCCTTCAACTAACCCCATGTTACTGACTGAAACACATTACTCATTTCCTCTGTAATCTAAACTCGCTTTTACTTATCAAACCTATAAAACATGTTACGACTGCAATGCTTGGAATGAATGAGGCAGCTGTGACCCTTCTGCCAATAGGGCCACGCATAACTTGTACACACTTTCATTCATACATTTTCTACATCTACTACTCAGACAGTTTGTGATCACTAGCGACAGAGCATAATCAGCCTAAAGGCAGCCTTTATAAGAGACTTTCCCTAATGTGTTAATTAGGTGAAGTGTGAAAACTGAGTGGAGGTATCTAGGAGAGGACAACAGCGCACTGTGTAGTAGATCTATGTAACTAGATGCACACATATACACACACAACAGATTCATTACCGTACTAGTTTGCATGTATGTTGTATGGTCACTTAGACAGGAGGAACGGCGCAGGTCCTGTGTTATCCGCTTACATCAGAGCACCTGGGCTGTTCCTCCTCTGTAGATTTTCATAGTTGGAGTCTCTTTGGAAAGTGGTAAAGTTGACATGAGTTTGGAGCCAAGCAAAGAGCCCATTTCAGTCCCCACATCAAAGTCGGATTTTGTATTCTCAGTTACCTGTTAGTGAAGAAAGACTGTTTGCACCTCATATGTATTAACTTGAAGCTTATAGCTCGTGTAAGAGTAGATACCGCAATGAAAACTTGACAATTACACAACGATAGCACATTTTCTGCTGCATGTAAACGATGGGGACTGAAGTGGCGTTTGCTGGTGAAACTTGCAACCTTTTCCGAAGAGGCCAAAACAGTCTGACAGTTTGTCTTTGGTAGCGTTTCCAATTTTTCCAGCACAGTAGAGGTGTTTCATACCGGTCTAATAGTGGTCGTAGTGCATTAGTTTTTGGGCCAGCATCACCTGGCAATAGTTTCTGGTTTCTCTGTGAACAGTGAAAGAGGGTTGCCTACGTGGCCCTGTGTGGCTGACCGTCAACTTTGATGGATGGAAAAAAAAAAGAAGTCTTTGAACTCTGTAACAATATGCCGTGCTCTTACGAGGCATGTGATATTGCAGGTTTATTTGTTATAGCAAATGTTTTTTTTTTGTGAATTACATCTTTTGGAGACATTTTTATTATTATTATTATTGTATCTGCGCCATGTTAGTTCTGGTTCTTTGTTATTTTTCCAAGATTCAAGATGTATTGTAAATGTTTCTAATAAAACAAAAATGAAATGATCTTCAACTGAAACAAATTGTGTTTTTTTTTCATTTGAAGGAGACTTAAACACGCTTAATAGATCCTTTGAGGATGAGAATTTTCATATTTCAATACACGTAATGAAAACTATCATTTCAGATGTTTCTTTGTATTCGATTAAAGTGGGCGTGCAGAATTAATCCCATAACGTTATGATTTAAATACTTCCTGGTTACCCAAATGCATTCAGCTGAACTAAATCAATTGAAAACTCAGCGTCTTGCTTCCTGTATAATTAAAAAGCACCTTAAAGAGACACGAGAAGAGACGATCTATAACAAATGAGGTTTTATTTATACACATTTTGTCCAATATACATATATTAGAATAACTGTTAAAAAAGCCCTAACCTACACCACCCAGTTAAAGACCTGTGAAGTCAACAGAAGTCAGCGTTGATGTGGAAACACATCAGCAGGATAAACACCATCTGTGTGCATAACCTTTGGATTTAATTAAGCCCCTCCCAGCTCTACCATACTTTCTGCTTTCCTCATCTATTAAACTATTAAATACTAACAAACCCAATCCTGGCTCCTTGATACAACCCCCCGCCCTCTCCACAGGAAATAAAGACAAGTGAGAGTGAGGGTAGACCTCAGGGAGATCCCAGAAGGCAGAGTCCTGTTCCAGTTACATACAGCGTAGAGAGACACAGAAAGGAGTAGGTGAGCAGGCAGCAGTGGAGGATTTCACTTACAGTAAAACAAGCCATCTTGGGTACATCAGAGACCACAGAAGCAGGGCAGGGCTGAGTGCCCTCACAAGCTCATACTCTGAAACATTATCCATCCATCCATCCATCTATCCCAGCTAGCAGGCAGCAGCAGCACAGGGTTGTCCACGCATTTAAAACAATTTCTTAACCTCTCCCGCTTCACGCAAAGGTTAGGGACAGGCATGAAAGAGTCATCAGAAGAGCCCAAACTTTTATCCCACTAGCCAGCATGCAAGGTAGTTCACCCATCCACGAGTGATGCAGCTTTCTGTTATAAAAGTTGGGAGTTAATGCTGTGCAAAGCTTGCAAGAGCATGACTCATCTGTAGAGAACAAAGTGTGCAGAGAGCAGGGAAGCCTTCCAAACAAAGATCAAAAGCAATCAAAAAGAAATTACATGTCACTGTTCGAGAGGGATGTTATTGCTCTGAGTGGTCTGGTGGAACGCAACATGAACCAACTTCCCCCAAATTCTTGTATGTGCATTTAGGAAAAATGACTTGATGCCCTTTGCTTCTGTGTTAGTGAGGTGTAGCCGTCTTTATGAGCTCCTTCAGATAGGATAGTGGTCAAAGCATTGAAAAGCAAGAGAGCTGCCTTTAGTGTGAAGCCATCAGCGAGAAAAATCTAAATGAACTAGTGTTTGACTGCAAACCCTTTGGCCAAACAAGACCTTAATCTAGTGTTCCAATAAATATTGCAAGGGACTTTATTTTTAGAATATTATACATTTGCGGAAAATGAGAACGACAGCGGGGACAGAGGGGTTGCAGTTCAGTCTTTTCTGATGTGGAATTTTTATTGCCCAATATCCTGATAGTGAGAAATTGACAGAAAGCATTTACTGGCTTGTAAAGTACAGATTTAAAAGGGAGGCAGTTTGCAAAGACAGAAATCGTGGTGAGATACAAAAGAGACCTAATCTTGTGTTAAAATTTTCATTAGATTGTGAAGCAGTTCTGATCATGTACCTCTTTCAAAGTAGAATGCACGGGAAACCATGCATCAAACTTCACTACATCCCTCTCTGTCTGTTTGTTTAAACCTCCTCACTATCCCTCCCTCTGTGGTCCTCTCGATTATACTGTGTGAAGTTTTCTTGAGCAGACAAATCATTCCCATTACAAGTGTCCTTGTGTAAAGTGGTTCTCTCTACCTGTCTCCGTTCCCCTGTCCATCTGTCTGTCTCTTTTTGTCTAGCTGGCTGTTTCTCCGATAGAGCCTGGAGGTGAAGGAGGGGGTCAGTGGTAAGGTCTCAGTTGTTCTGGCAGCAGACGCCCTTACTGGCTGAGTTTTGGGTGGGCTCAACTGTGATGGGCACTACGTTGGAGGCTGGTGAGAAGTCTGAGTCGCTTCGCCCTGACATCTGTCTCTGTGACACGATGTTGTAGATGGCTGTGATGGAGAGAAGGGTGAAAGGGAATGAGTTATGTGTAGATGCCTTTAAATCTAGACAACAGTGGAGCATATTGTGATAAGGACAAACAGCATGGCAACACTGAACAACAAGTGTTCTATCCAAACTCCTGGCAGCACTGAGGGATTCTTTCCATCCTAAACTGGTATTGGTATGTCATGTGGCAGCACCAAGTCTCATTTTAGGAATTCTTCCAAAGCTACAAGACCAAATAATTTTACATGTCAGCTAAAACACACAATTTATTTAACAGACCCTGTATGCTCGTAATTACAAGCAGTTACTTCTCTCTGAACTTTCTCTGTGTTTTTTCCCAGCATCAACCTTTCCCTTCTAAATACTTTGATGCCATTAGTGTGGTGAGTTCATCATCTTAGCTGAGCAGGAGCAGTACAAACACTCTGCAGGTTTACTGTTGCATACTGCCCCTTTAACTCTAAACTACAGCCAGATGTGGAACAAAACAGTCCTGAAATAAAAAACGCCTATTAAGCAAGAAGTTTAAAGCAAAACAAGTCTCCTGGCTGACTGTGACGTGACATGTCAGGTGGTAGAACCATGACTCATTTCTAAGAACTCTTCACAGCACCAGCTGCTGAGTCTATATGGACAATAATCCATCAGGATGACCCTCCCTGACCTACGATCTGTCTGCTTCTGTTATCTACACACGTGGCTTCTTCCCTGCTTCACTGGGTCTATAGCTGGTCTGCTAATGTGCTGTGAACTTCCTCTATTCTCCTCCCTTAATGAGCTAATTAGCATCATTAGCTCAATGGGGCTTGTTGGTTTGAAGTTTTTATGAATCAGAAATTACTGACAAAGCTGTGGTTAGGGGGGACGGCTAAAACGGCTCAAGCAGAGGCGTCTGGGTGCTGACAATGGAGCAGAAGCAGAAAACAAACAGCGAGTGGCACATACTCACACACTGATAGCCCCTGGAGCAACTGAAGTGGAAGCACCACTCAATGTTGGATCGTCCCTTTGAGCACTCCAGGGGTTGACTCAGTCACAGTGATTGCTTTTTTTTCATGTTATCAAATCTCCAACATCAGATCTCCTTGTTAGCTTACCTTTAAACCCCTATGTAGACTGCTCATGGACTTATTTGTGAAAATACTATCTTTGAACCAGCATCTGAATTTTGTCTATAAACAGATGCATGTAGTTCAGTGGGTCAAACTAATTTGTAAACAGTTTTGAGATATTTAGGTGGGTCTGACTGACTGCGTGGTTTTCTGTGACTCCCTATATTTTTGGCTATAACAGCAAAACATAGAGTGTTTATTTTGGGCTTGGGCTACATTTAAATGAGGGGCTTTGATCACCAATATGATGGATTTTGCTGCCATCTAGTGGCAAACAAAAAGTGTTGTTATGTAAACCCTACAAGTCTATCTGGAACTCTAATACTTTAGCATAAATGAGCTTTAGGCATCACTGAGCTCCAACATCAAATTCAGTTTTATTCTCTAAGAATATATAAACACTGTTTACAACAAATAAACAACAGGCATACACACAAATGGAAAACTCACCTGTGAGAATGGTCTTGAAGGCCAGCTCCACATTATTTGAGTCTAATGCTGACGTCTCCAGGAAAGACAAACCATGCTTCTCTACAAAAAACAATTAACAGAATGTCACAGGATGTAAAATCTTTGCAGTGTTTTCTAAATCTTTCATTGACCTGCACACATTAGTGGGGGCGTATAGCTGTACAAGCTTTAATACTGAAGTTATCTTCTGTATTTAAGACTCTGTTTTGAACATGATCACAGAAATCCTTGGAGAATGCAGTAAGACTACATTTGGTTTGTATTTTGATGAAAAAAAAATTGTAATAACAATCTTATATTGATTACATTAGAAGACGTTTTGAATAACGTGCATTGACAAAAGCACAATTGATCTCTTATTTATCATTTTACAGATATGCTTTACTGAGTTTACCATCAAAAGGGCAACAGAGTGAAAAGTGACTTCACCTTGAATTAAATGAACCCTCTGAATTTGATCAAGGCTGAAAATATTTGTTATAATGCAAGCAAAATGTACAACAAAGCTTCAGTCTCTGCCTTGAAATAAATGCAGAATCGTTGGATACTGAATACATAAAACATGGAATATTAAATGAATCCACCAACTAAAATGTGAGCCTCTGCTGCTTCTCTCTTAACATCATAATTTACTAAACTGCTTTTGGTTTTTAGACTTTTTAGACATCACCTAGTAGAGGAAAAAGTGATATTATAATAGATTTTGCATGGACCTGTCCTTCGTGGGCTTTATGTAAATTAAGATGCTTCACACATGGTCAGTGGAGTGACCAACTGAAAAAAACAAAAAAACAACTCAACCAGCAAAAGCAGGGCAAAAACGTTATTTATGGATCAACAGGAATCATGAATTTGACTTCCACAGAGCCAGCGCCATCAAGAATCATTTACCAGTCAAAGCAGGTGCAACACCGACTCAGACACGAGCCAATAAACTCAAGGTCAAGAATGAACACAAGGGGCAACCACTCTGAAATAATAAGCGTGTCAAAAGGTTGACAATTACACTTAAATTATTGTGAAGTTACCGCAGGGTGATTGTAAAAACTAAACCTGCTCTGAAACAAAGCCTTGAAATTCTCATAGGGTCGAGAAAAATGGAAGTTTAATTTATTTAAATGGAGTCCTTTTGAACCTGTGCTGTGCTTTCTTACATGTAGCCAAGGACACGTGCGCTGGTGGACACATTAATGGAAAGCACCTAACAGTGCCAGACTGCAGGAGTTTCCAGGGGGATTAAATATACTGACTGTTTAAAGGAGACAACAGCACAATAAGATGTGAGAGGAAATTTCTCATGTCAGGAAAGTTCAAATCATAATCAGCTCATAAAGAAATTTTCAAAGCTTTCAAGGCAGTTCTGTCCATATTTAAGCCTATTTTCTCTGCTCTTTTAAAGGTGCAGTTGACGCCTTCATGTGTCATGATGTATGACATCTCATTTTTGGGATGCCTTCTTTGTTGTCTCCCAACTGCTATTTTGAAGCTTATTTACAATCAAGCAAAAGATGGACACGACATAATCCAAAACAAGGACAAGATATGTAGAGATTAAGTTAATTAAATTACAAACTCTCCTTGGCCCCTTAAAGTGATACTCCGGGATGGAACAAGTTGGGTCCTATCACAAGGTTTAGGGCAGAAATTACCCCTACAGCAGTGATTTTGTGCAGCAGAAGCCCAGGGCGCTTGCACCAAAGACCCCCTCCCTGCTCCACAGCCGGTTTCCTCTGCACTCAGACGGGGCCAATTTTTACTTGACCAAAAACACAAATAAACGGACTCCCACCAAAAAAATCTGATATCGGTCTGCATTCACGCTTTATTTAGAGAATTTTAAGCGCGTTACTTTCAGACGAAAACACCGCTAAATAAGGCTGTAGTTCTCATCGTGTCTCTTCATCCTGGCAGACTACCTGCGTTTGTTTATATCTGGCACGCCGCGCGCGTGGACTGATACACTAAGCTGCGAGCGCTTCGTAGCCAGCTGTGGCTCTGCAGCGGAGGTAGCGCTGTTTTACGACACGATGAGAACTAGAGCCTCATTTAGTGGTGTTTTTGGCCCCGTCTGAGTGCAGAGGAAACAGGCAGAGGAGCAGGGAGGGGGTCTTTGGTGCGAGCGCTCTGGGCTTCTGCTGCACAAAAACACTGCTGTAGGGGTAATTTCTGCCCTAAACCTTGTGATACGACCCAACTTGTTCCATCCTGGAGTATCACTTTAAAACCTAATACAGCAGGGTCTGAGAACTTGAAAGGCCTACACATGCTGGGTACTGTCTGTTCTACATAAAATACCCACACAATAAGATCTCACCCTTCACACTTACCTGCAAAGGCCTTGGCTTCATCTGTGGGCACAGCCCTGAGGTGGCGCAGATCACTTTTGTTTCCCACCAGCATGATGACGATGTTGCTGTCAGCATGGTCCTGCAGCTCCTTCAGCCAGCGTTCGGCGTTTTCATACGTCAGGTGCTTAGCAATGTCATACACCAAGAGCGCTCCGACGGCTCCACGGTAATACCTGGGCAGCACAAGAAGAGGATAGATCAAAACATAAACAGTGGGAGACATCTTTGCTTCTTTACAGCCTGTTGATTTCAGGATTCTTGAGCCAAATAAGCTGGGCCTGCTTTAAAGCACAAACTCTAATAACCAACAAGTAGAGAAACTAAAATACACATGTAATGAAACACTAAGCTCATAAGACTAGTTAAGACTGATTGACGTTACTTATTTAATCAAAGGTCCCTTCCTGAATACCTCTTGAGGAATGACACAGAATATGCTGGTGCCTCAGGCTTGGCTGCTGCATAAAAAAAGGATCAACATTTGGATGGGAACCTCAGTGAGAGATGAGGAGGAAGCTGTGATTAACAAAACACTTCCTGCCCCAAGGCAAAAAAAAGGTGCATTTCGTACTTCTTATCACTTATCACACCCTTATTACTTCCTCATGTCTCTTTTTAAGCTTTTTTAGTCATGATAACCCCATACTTGATTAAATCTCAATTTGATTCGTGGACCGAGAGACGCTTTGGTTAGAGGATTTAACCTTTACACTAGAAACCCTGCTTACTAACAAATACACAAAGTGACTGTTTGTATGAGTTACTAAACAATACCCGAGCATGAGGACACAAAAAAGAAGGAAGGAACCTGTTTTGATGTCGTGATCATCTTTTTGAAGTATGAGTGGAGTCTGTGCTTCATAAAAACTTCAGTGATGTGTCTATACTCACGCAGAAGTGATAGCTCGGTATCGCTCCTGTCCCGCTGTGTCCCAGATCTGAGCCTTGACAGTCTTGCCTTCTACCTGGATGCTGCGAGTGGCAAACTCCACCCCGATGGTACTCTTGCTCTCCAGATTGAACTCATTCCGAGTGAAACGAGACAGCAGGTTACTCTTCCCCACGCCGGAGTCTCCTATCAGCACCACTGCAAAGGAAAAAACAGTGTTTGAAAAGAGGAACATTTGTCATCAGAATGGTCAAACAGTGTGCTGTGGGCTCTCTTTGTGGTGTTCTTTTGACTCATTCATACAGGGGGGATTTTCATGAATGTAAAGCAAATATGGGAGCAGACAGAGCATATGGTTTAAGCAGCAGAGGGTGATTCTTTGCTGCAGCTGTTGAGACAAATCCATGGTAGGATTGTTATTTCATTCATCCGTGAAGGACTAATATTAAACGAGATGAGCTGATTTTTAAATTTAATTTGTTGCTCTTTCTATTATGAAGCTTGCCTTTACAATGAAGCACAAGTTTGGCTTCCAGCCGAGGTAGAGCAGAAACTCAGGGGACTCCCACTGAGTTTACTGAGTATTAGAACCATCTCATCTTCTCAAGACATGCAGGCAGACTGAGCAAACAAATCAAGGTTAAATTGATGATTTAGTGCAGATTTATTTTTATCAAATGTACTCCAGAAATAACAGCATTCGTGTCAAGGAGTGTGACTGGTTTGGTAATACAACTTTTTTTTTTTGTAGGAAAGATGCTTTATTTGATAGACGGTATATTTTTAGACAAATACTACCACCCAGTGCTTCTTCTAAGTTCAGTTATCGTTATTTCAGAATGAATGTGAATAATTCTGTTTATAAGAGACAAGATTTTGGGTTTTTAAAGTCTTGTGCCAAGTTGATCAATCATATTTGAGCAGGATTCAGGGTAAGGATGGGTACCTTTCACATTTGAAATGATACGGTAACGATGCTCGGTACCTGGCAATCAATATCGCTACTCAGGGGTACCATTTCTCAATACTTTTTTGTGCTGATGTGGAAATCTCAAAGTTTTTCAATTTAACATATCTATTCTTCAATACATAACCTTGCAATGCTGTATTTATGTCCAGCATGGAAAATCACCTACTCTTCCACTCCCCCACAGTCACAAGGATGCGCTACTTACCTGCGTACTTTTGACAGAATTTCAGTTGGTACCAAAAAACGCAACACAGTAAACAAAGAGCAACAATGGGAGACATCCAGTATTTTGTCTTTTTTGTGATTGGCATGTGGCACTTTGATACAAAGTGAATTTAACCTTTGTTTCAGAGAGGACTGAGTGCCGCCCGGAGAAATGCAGCCGCTCTCGGTAAGTGATGATTCTTTTGACCAATCAATGGTCTACAGTGTTGTAGCTCTACCTTCTGAGATCGGATCGGTTTAGTCTGGCACCCTGACGGCAGGGTGCCAAAAAGTGGGATGGCTCGTCTCAGTTATTTAAGGGTCTGTACCAGGATAAGTCAGTGGAAACACGTACAATGTGTGCCGCGCCGAGACGAATCGAACCACTTGGTGGAAATGGGGCTTATGAAAGTACCCAATTTAGTACCCATCCCTACTTCAGGGACACAAGTTTAAAAAAAAAAAAGTTGCCACATGAATTCCTCAACCACATCTTCAACTCTTCTTTCAATAATCTCTAGTAGGGCTGCAGCTATCGAATATTTTAGTATTTGAGTATTCTACTGAAAATCCCATCGATTAATCGAGTAATCAGATAAAATACATTTTTGTTTAGTTAAAGAGCAGTTATTTTTCAAATGAAAATTTTTCTCTTTAAGCACTTGCTTTGGTAGCTTCAAAATTTGTAAACATACTTTGACACATTTTTTGTGCCTTGTACATCTCATCAAATGTTGCAGACCCAAATGGCACTCATTTTGTAGAATGACCCATTAGTCTCCAAACTCCAGAAAAGAAGCTAGATTTGTTGCTAGTTGCTATTTTGTATAAGAGTTAGCTTGAGGGGTCAGAAAACTCTCTTAATATGGCCTCAGCTCTATTTGAAATACCACTCTTTGATCTTTTTTAAAATTAAACGATTCCCGAGGCGGAGAAAATTACTTGAGTAATTTTTGTAATCGAGTACCTTGAATCATTCGAGGAATCGTTTCAGCTCTAATCTCTAGAAAGACATGTCTCAGAGCAAAAGTGATCTGTTGATGGGTTCTGATGCTTGCTTCTGTCCCCACACAGGGGACAGAGGCGTCACAGGTTTCTGGTTGACTGACAACATCTAGCACTGGACAGAGGAAGTGTTGGGCAAAAGCGTAATCTGATACATGAGAAACTTCTGAATTTTTGTTCAAGCTCACAAAGAACAAATCAGACTATAACGTTGTACAGTGAAACTGAAGCTGTTTATCGTATTATTCAGGTCATTCATAAAAACTTCGTAAAAAATCATGAAGACAAAGCACACCTGAAAATATCCCTTTCAGTTACCTGAAATAGAAATGATGAACTGACGTAAAAGAATGCCTAATTTTTCTTTCACATACTTGAACTTTAAGGGGCTTGAACTGACATGTTTAACAGATTACTCAACTTACAATTCAAAGTCTTTCTAGACCAACAGGACCCTGATGAAGTAAACAAAAAACAGAGGCTTCTCCTCTGTGGGATCTTCTCCAAAAATGAACTTTAACGGCCATCATTAGAGTGAGTGTTAGTCAAAGATCTACTTCCACAATTTTCAGGTGAGTCAGTCTGTCAAAAGGAACCAACCACACAAACTCACCCCAACTATTGGGAAATAGGAAGTTGACAAGGAATGGGAAATTGCATGAACACATCAACCACTGTGTACTAAATTTGCATTAAAGCTTTGCAGCTAGTTATAAACCTACCCACGAACTTTTGCAGACAATGGCTGAAGGTGAAAAACCTATGTGGGATAAATATATCCCTAAAAGTAACTGTGTAGCTCAGCTATGCATCAAAAACCGACACAGTCATTCTCCATTTTGTCTGACACAAAAGATCTTGGGCGTAGGACAAAAAATCATTATGCAACGGCTTTCAGGTTCTCTGCCATCAGACAGGTATTATCACGGCTTCATTACACACCCATTCAACAGCCCATTGTTGGGTTTGCATTCTTCAGCAAAAAGATGTGACACCTCTCCATTATGTTTAACATCCCCGCACCCAGAAATATAGTGTATCATGTGAGGAATAAAAAACCAACAACACTCAGAGTCTGCGAAGATGAGAGCTTTACATGTTCAATTTCAATAGAGTAGGGTGAGAAATTTGCCAAATCCAAAAAGAAGGTTTCCTGAGACAGACTAAGATTTAAAATTCTTAAAAAATGCTTTCTCATGACAATGATGGGTGCAGAGAAAGAGCCCTGGCAGGAGCAGGAAAGCAGGTTGACTCCCTGCACTGCTGTCACCATCAGTAAGGAAAGGTTTATATGACTCACTAAAAGCTCACCCCACTTGACTCATGCTATCCAGCAGCAAGGTACAAAGAGAGGCTGTAGGAACAAAGCAGACTTGTAACAATAATGTTAGCTCTTTCCTGGTTTAACAGGAAGACTCGATGGCAGTCTTATCAGTGTCCTTGTACTGCTGCGAATGATTCAGATAAATGAAAAATTCTTTTTATCGCAGAGTGAGTGAGCAAATCTTGTCTTCTCTGTGCTCAGAAAGAGAGCTTCTCTGTGGCAACACACACATACACACACACACAATGCATGCAGGTATTTCCAGTTTGACAACACATGCCTGTTTGGTGTTCTATATTTGAACAGACCATAAGCCCTTTCCCTGGCTTGTGAGAATGTCCATGTAGGAGAGCTGTGTAAAGAAGAAAGCCATATGGGATAACATATTTCTACCTTTAGTCAAGCATACTCGTTTTTTTTCTTTTTTTCTTTTTTTTTTGCTTTTTTTATTTTAACCACATTCGGACACAGAAGTTTAAATCACACGGAAAAAAAGTAAAAACAAAGATGACAACACAGAGATTAAATCAACATAGATAATACCACAAAACTATGCATTTAGATCAAAATGCACCCAAAAGCAAGAAAAAAATCCCTTTGTCACTCAATATGGGACTTAAAAAGACAGGACACAGACTTAAGACACAGGGACTTAAGAAGTAGATACTGTATTCATTAACATCAGCAACACATTTTAATAGATCATGTGATACCATCTAATGTACAGTTTGTGAGCAAATGTTTAAAACCTGATGTAATAAATTGAGCAAGGGCTAGCTGTTTTTGATGGGTTTGGCTTTAGAGATCTAACAAGTGACTTCAAGTGAACTAGGAAGTCTCCTAACAAAAAACCCCACACCAAAATCGATTTGATTTCTGTGATAAGCCCAATGGAAGCTGTTCTGATTTGTCATCCCACCACAGTTTGTTGATTGCATCACCGGCCTGCAAGATGATGATGCTCCTTAAAGCATACCGAAAAGACTTTACAGGCAATACTGCAATCACAAAGCAGGCACACACCTTGTCGTAACTTGTGTCTCAACTTGTACAACACCAAGTTACAGCACATAGCAGGTGCCTCTGTCTTTAGGTCTGGAAAACGTCGTCCTATACACCTTGTTGTCAGGCTCACGGGGGTCAACCTCGGCATCAAATGACACTTGCTCACAGGTGTAATGGGGCTGGTGTCGAAATTTACACTGCTAGCTTTAAAACAAAAAGGCACTCACCTTTAAAAAGATAGTCATATTCGTCTTCTCTGCTCGTCATTGCTGTTGTTCTCCGATGACTCTACGTATTTACTCGAAGACGAACAAACTTCTGATACTTGGGAGACCGTCAGACAACCGTTTACGACTTTAACCGTCACACGGAAGACGGTAAATTCGTACTCAGGAGACAACAACGCTGAATAACCGTCACGGAATAATAATGTTAATCTGTTTTTATCACGAAGCATCAAAAAGATCCAACAGCAGGTAGGGGTTCAGAAAAAAGTTTCGTCTCGTCTTCCTCAACCTCTGTCACTTGCCATTACCGAGGCTGCGACGTAACGTCAGTGTCATTGTCCCGCCCCCTGTTCACTCCTAGTGGTCAATAGCTGATCGACACCTGTCACGAGCGTTGACGTGATTGGTTCGATGTGATGTCATTCATGCTTCGTTTACTTGAATGACGTATGTTGCTCCAAGCCTCAACAGGTAGTGAAGCCTCAGGTTAGTTAGTGGAAGCAAATACCAGCTGATAAACAGCTGTATCACAGTTATCTCAAAGGAAAAGTTATTTATGCTGCATAATAGCATAGTTCTTAAGATCAGTGCTGCCAGATGAGTTTTTCTCTTAACATATTGGGCTGGGAAGGATACTGGGCGGGTTGATAAAAATTTGAGGTGCTTTTGACAACATTTTCCTTTTTTCCAGAAAATATTCCAGAAAAAATATCCACAAAATAGTTGCTACTATTTGTCAAAAAACTAAAAACGCACACATTTCAACATTTCAGTAAACTGTTTTGTCCTTGCACTCATTTATTTTGAAATGGAGAGTCTGTCCAACTTTTCATCATCAATAAGTGATAGCCGTTGGTGGAAATAACATTGGGTGCTATGGCCTGAAGGCATTTCCTTCCAAACTTTGACCTTTGATCAAAGTAGAGGGGAAAAAATACAGATAGGAAGGGAAAACTGACCTGGACCTAAAATCCTGGATTGCCCTGGTACATGAGGATGACTCCAAAGCTTGTTGCATGTATTCTAACACAGAAATATGAGCACAATCTGAAAGAATACAGCAACACCAGAAACCATAAGTCTTGTTGTGCCAAACGCCTTTTGCAGTGTTGGCTATTTGGTGGTCTGATTACACTTGTCAGGGGCCTATTTGTGTTTCCTTTTTTCTTTTTTATATTTAGTGCAGTTGTGTGCTTATGATATATTTTTTATTAGATGTAATTGTTTTAAGAATTTTTAATATGAGTTTCTACTGAGGTTTAGATTTAGGCTGCTTTTTTATATTAAGTCGGGCAGAGTTTTTGTCGTGTTTGGGCTGGAAACTCTGCACCCCTGGCTGTAATATGCTTGAACGTCTCCAAAGGCACCCAAATGCAGACTGGCAAAGACCAATCCTGCAAAGTTGATTAAGAAAAAACTTGATTTTTGCTTGCAGTCATCCTATGCACATTTAAACATCTGTTTATTGTTTAAATCTGTAGCCTGTCAGATGATGCTTAGTCAGGAACTTCTTTTTTCATTGCTCATCAGTGTTGGTTGTGTTTTTAATTTCTTTTTTGTCCAACACTATCCAAAATGACTTCCCCTTTAATCATCATATATCTTAAGTAAACATCTTTTTGATTAAAACAAAAGGACTACAGGTCTCAATCTGAACTGATTTAGCAAAAAGAAGTTTTTGCTATCTATAATATATTAAATTCAGCTCTTTAAAAATCCTGATGTCACTCTGTTCCATCCTTTTGTTTTACAACACACATAACACTTTTGAGGCAAACTGTCACCATAAATTCTTTATTTCTCAACAGATATTAGACTCATTTGAAATCAACATCTCAAGCACAACAATACTTGTAGTGCGTACATCCAATAAAAGCCCCAATATGATTAAAATGAAAACATTACAAGTCATGTATCATTTGCATTTCACCTCCTGTTCTCAGCATGCATTATAAATATGTCATTTCACAAGTAGCACAGTGAAGTGTTTTATTTTGACCTATATTCAAATATATTAATCTCTTTGAATACATCACCAGCATGCAGTTTGTTCAACCTGTGAATCAGTCTGTTCAGCGTGGCATCACTAAAGCCAGCTCAGGACGGTTAATATCGCACCCATTGTTGCTGTGTCACACCCAACGCCTCAGACTCCAGCAGAGCATTGTGGGTGAAGGAGGAGCTCAGGCAGCCTGACGCCTCTGGTGTCCTGTAGTTCCTTGTGATTAGATGTTCCTGCAGCAGGGCTTCCTCTCCTCTGTGTTTTCTGATCCTGAGTTGTTAAAAGACACAGCACTGATGGAGCCCCGACCTGTTTTCTTCCCGCCACACTTCCTGTGAATCTCTGTGGCAGAAAGTGACCGCAAATTAAACAATGACATGATGTGTGGATGGAAAATAAACTGCAGTGTTTCAGCTTTAAGAGAAAAAAGTTACACAAATATTTTACAAGTACACATATCAAACTTCCTTGCTGTATGAAAGCTGGTTAGAGCACTTGAAACAAAATAAAAAAGGCAAAGTTAATCATTTTTTTCCTTCCAGGAGCAGTCAATCAAGAGGCCACAGTGGGACTACAACAGGTCAGTCTGTGCTGACCTCTTGAAGACCAAGACTCCCTTAACTTCCCGAGCAGCAGAGATGAAATCTGGCGATGTGAGGTTAAGTTCAGGGTGAAAGAGTTGAACTTGAAAAAAAAAGCTTGTATATATGGGAAATTGCATGCATCTGGTTTTATATATTTATTATGGCAAAGGAAAAGAGCGAGAGAGGGAGGAAATTGATGGGAACCAGCGTGCACAACAGTTGATCCTTTAACCTTGCGTTGGAAGAGAAATATACTTTTCTGTGAAGCGCTGCAAATTTGGACAAGAGAGATTTTATTTAAAAAATAAAAAAAGTTAAATGTGTCTTATTGAATTACCTAATAGAACATTGTTGAATGCTGCCTCCACATTGGTTGACTCCAAAGCCGAGGTCTCCAGATACAAAAGACCATTCTTTTCTGAAAATATAAACAAGCCAAGTCAGTTTCCTTAAATGATATTATTAGATTCCTATTTGTTGTAGTTTTAGTTAAGCAAATAATTTTGAGTGTCATTCTACCTGCAAAGCTTCGAGCCTCCTCGGTGGGCACAGACCTCACTGACTCCAGATCGGTCTTGTTGCCCACCAGCATTACCACGATGTTGGGGTCGGCGTGTTCGTACAGCTCCTTCAGCCAGCGCTCTGCACTCTCATAGGTCAGGTGTTTGGTGATGTCAAAGACGAGCAGGGCCCCAACTGCACCCCTGTAATACCTGTTAGGAGAAGTGTATCTTTTAGAGTTCACACTGCTGGTGACATTTTCCGCTCTTCGTCTCATTTCAGATGCAGTATGCTAAGAGCTGAGAACTATAAACTGTTTTTTTTTTTTTACCACAACACTTGCATTTCACCACCTTTGAAGGTTATATAGCAAACTTTTTTGATGAAAAGTAGCACTGCATATTGAAACACTTGGTGGTTACAGATAGATATAGCCTAAGCATTCATATGAAGCATAAAAAGTCTAAAAACAGGGGTTGCCTTTTCCTAAATGCCAACTCCAACTTCCTTTGGGCTAATCAGCCATGTCCAGCCAATACATTAAAGTGTGATATAATCAAAATGAAATGAGCTATTAGGACTGAATCATTTTTATACAAGGTTGTAGAAATGTTTATTTTGCTTATTTTGGTTTTGATGGGTTCTCCTTATCTTTTGGAAAATAAAGGAACTTTCATTTCCCCCCCCCTTGCATTTCCACCTAAGCTTCATTTTTTCAGCATCAGAAGCTGCAGCTTATTTTGGCTCTGTTTTGGTCTCTACCAATCAAGGAAGTGAAGTATTCTGTAGTTTATTACCTGCTTTGTTGACAAGCTAAATGCTGATTATAAATACCTTCCTGCCATACATAGGGTTTTGCATCCCAGTGAACACTAATAAGTAATAGGGAAATCAGGTAAAATCTGGTCCAAAGGTTTCAGACCAGTTTTTTTTTTTTTTTTTTTTTTTTTTGTTTAACTAGGTATTAACTGACTAAAACATAGTTAGGACATCAACATGTCAGGAAACAATATATACTTTTTAAATTCATTCTTTAAAAAGTATATATTGTTTATTCCCGGGGTATTATAACGCCACAAAATTTCAACAGAAGTTAAAGAATTCTTTGCAAAGACCCAATATTAAATATCAGTGCAATAATTATTAGTCATACAAACATAGCTACAGCACAATATGGCTTGTGCAATGTTTGCCAAAAGATTTGAACTCCCTGTGAGGGGAGCTGCTTCAAACACTCAGGTGAAATAGAATAAGACTGTACATGCCCAGGAACTTTGGCTGTGCAGCTCAGACTTCAGAGTCAGAACAACAAAGGCATTAATATGAAGCAATCCTTAAAAACTTCTTGTTGGCAGATAGTGACTAATGCCGGATTGTATCAAAATGACTATGATACACTGCTAAAATCACATCACTTGGCTTCTTTAATGTATTGCATTCCACTGAAAACTGCTGTTAATGTGTGTATCTGTTAAAATGTGTGATGATTCTGGAGCTTGCAGGAGATCTCTTGAAATTTGGTCAAAATACATCAACATCTGTTAACAGTCAGTGAAAAATCTTCTCTTTTGAGACAGTTTTGAAAGCCTTTGTGACCTCAGATAGAGTGTAAGTGCTTTTTCAATGGAGGAAAAGAGCAGTAACAGTGAACCAAAGCAGTAAGGGAAACTACATACTGTAGATGGGAAGTAAAAACTTAGTTCATCAGTAAGAATGAACCTGTTCATACTGAACTTGATCCCACTGTTTGTTACTGATAGAAATATTGACTGCAGCTGATTTCAGCCTTGTCCCATCTTCTTTCCTCCTGCCCTCAACTAAAGAAAAATGTAACGACTGACAATTGGTCTGAAGTGGAAAACCAATCAATACTTCCTTCACAATTACATTTCTGCTCCATACTTCCATGAGCATAATTAATTCCACTTTAATAGGTTTTAGCCGCTTGTTACAGCACAAATGGGAAATTCCATGGGAGCGAGAATTTGCATACTGGAATAAGTCTGCAAGTAATTACCCAAAAAGCCAAGCTGTCAGAAAGGAGCTAATCCAGTGGTGTAGCATATCCTCAGATTTCCCCATGTCTTAAAAATAAAACTGACATGGTTCTATTGTTTTAAAACCAGTTTCCACAGTTAATCCCACTAGTTTAATTAAAAAAAAGAATGAATGAGGAGCAGCTCTGGATAGGACAGAGACCCGCTGAGTGCCGAGTGTTCAAACAGAGTCTCCGCTCCAACCAATTGGATTTTTTAACCTGAGTGTGCCAGCTGTAAGCTGACAGGAGTCAAGAGTGTGCTGGTTGTTTTTCAGGTAATGTGGGAGGGAACCAGGGATCAGTGCCTGTCCTTGTGTGTGTTTTGCCTGATAACAGCACCACCTTAAGATGCTGACATACAGGTTGCTCAAGAACTATTGAGAAAGAAAACAAGCATGAAATGTTGATTTAAAAATCAGTCTTTAGCTTCTGCAAGCCATGCTAAAAACACCTGCAGGTTGAAAAGATGTGCAACACTCAGACCTGTGCATCTGCCAGAACAACGTGTTGCTTACAACATCTTAGAGGAAAGCAAATATTATGACTGAAAGTTCCATTTGGCTGATTCTCTATGAATAAACACACTTTTATGAATCACAAATGAAGGATGAGCCATCATCTCCACTAATTGAGACTTTGGGGCTTAGTTACACAGTGTTAATCCACTGCCAAGTTGAACACAAGGCTGGTGCCAAAAGAAAAAGCAGTTGTGTCTTAGTTTTGTTCAAAATATTATTCAAAATTGTGCTGCTGTTGTTTCATCGGGGAAAATAAGCAGACTCTTGTTTGCTGAAAGCTTCGCTGGGCTGCTGGATTAAGATGAGACAACTTAGACCTGAGAATCTGACTGAGCTTCTCCATAACTGGCTATGACATGGTTAGTGTTTTAATAAGAGAGTGTGTCTTTAACCCATACAAAAACATGTTAATTTATTTTTATTTTGAAAGGAGAGAATAATACAAAAGTATTTCATCATTATTGCAAACAAATCCAGGTCCTTCCAGTTTTGTTTTGAGTCCAGAACAAACAAAAAGGCAACATCAATTATTCTGACAGAGTTTGGAGAAGTAGAGTCACAGTCCACACAGTCCATTGATAGAATGTTACTTAATGACCACCCTTCTGGGATATATTTAATTATAACCAAAAGTTGATAAGAAAACAAAAAGAAAAAAAAGAAGAAAAAAAACAACAACAATAGTGAATGCTTTTTAGCCTTTTAAAGATAGAAATAAGTTTACTCTGGATAAACTCTATCAAATAAATCTCGAAAGCTCAAACAAAGAGAACTCTATTGCTTCTTTAGTAAAGATAGAACAGCTTGCATAGGACTAGACAAAGAAGTAGGGTGGTTTCCTGCCACTGTTGTCATAGAAAAACAAACAAAAAAAGGAATTAACAGTCATGAAGTTAAGATTTGATGCTCAAAAAATAAATAAATAAATAAATAAGAATACCAGTGAGATCAATTGAAGTCTGCTCTCTTAGGGGAAATAAATATAATCCAGTTATTCCAAATCTGGTAAACAAAATTTGTCCATTTGTAGTTTTATTTAGTAGGTCAATTTTTCCTTTTTAAATATCTCAAAAGTTATTCCAATCCAATCATCCACGGAGGGCTGAATTGGATTTAACCATCTCCTTGTAATGGTTTTCTTACTGGCCACCAAGAGTAGTTGCACCAGTGACATGCTGATTTCTATTATGCCACAGGACAAGAAACCAAATAAAACCATAATGAAACTTTAGGTAACACTTAACTTTAGAGGTCCGCAAATTTCACCGCACTTAGGTAATAATAAGACAAAGTTTTTTCTTATTTCTTTGAAATTTTAAATTGAAAATTTCATGAGAAATTCGTGAAAATTAGCACATAACTTTTGGCCAGATTCTGTTTTGCAGTGAGCCTGTATTCACAGTGTCTGTTACAGGGGTGACCAACCTGCACTTCGCGAGCTACATGTGGCTCTTTGCCTTTCGGTGAGCGGATCTTTGACCCTGTCATAAAAATGTATTTATAAAGTTATGAGTAGCGGTGTGCCGATCAATCTAAAATATTGATATACTGATGCCAACGTTGGGTCCAGTGTCGATCAATATTTTGGTGTACAGATTGATACTTAAGTTTCAGTTTCTCTTCTCTAGTACAAATTTAAACACACTAACAAACACAATAAATTGTATGTAGCTCTTGGTCTCCGACTGGTTGGCCACCCCTGGTCTATCACAATCAGGTAAGGCCAATTTACAACCCCACTTTTGGTGAATATCACATCTGAAGCCTTCAGTGGTATCATGTAAAACATTTTAGGCCTAATCATAAAGGTATATCCTTTTACATGTGATCTCAATTATGCACATCAACAAACTTGGTACTAAAGAACTTGGTGAAATTAAATAACAAACAGCTAACTATCAACTGCTTATTGGAAAATTGAATAACATAATTGAAAGGTAATTATCAGAGGAAACAATGAATCTAACTTTTGTTTTCAAGAACTAAGCAGCTATTCATCACCTGGCTCTCTGGAAGTAGCAGAAACTTTACTTTGCAATTTGGAGTAGATTTCAAAGAAACTGGAAAAACACAGTAACCCACCAATTGTAACTTGTGACAATAAATTTGGAAATTATTTTAAAGGATTTATGTGCTAATTTCAAAGATATAAGAAAAACAACTTTGTCTAATTATTACCTAAGTGTGATGAAATTTGCGGGCTTCTAAAGTAAAGTGTTACCAAATTTTATGACATGACATAACAACACCCCTTTGAATTAGTTCTGGTTATTGAGGGATAAGGACAACAGTTTAACATGAGTAGGTTTAATGAATAGTCTTCGCTGCAGAAATCCCATAACTCTCATAGATGCCCTTGAAAATGAAGCACACACCCTGTTCAGTGTGAATGTGTAGAAATGGGACACATTCACACTGATGGATCTATTTCAGGTGTGATGGTTTTTAACACTTACGCAGATGTGATGGCTCTGTATCTCTCCAGCCCGGCCGTGTCCCAGATCTGAGCCTTGATGGTGAAACCTCCAAGCTGCACGGTCCGGGAGCTGAACTCCACCCCGATGGTTGTGCGACTATCATGGTTGAACTCGTTTTTAGTGAAGCGGGCCAGCAGATTGCTTTTTCCTACGCCTGATTCTCCTATTAGGACCACTGCAGGGAAGACAAGTGGATCAGGAAACACAATTATTTCAATTAAATGCTATTGCAAAACAATTCCAGTATTTCCTGAATAAATTAGACAAAAGTCGTATTTCCTGTGTCTTTAATTTGCAAAACCAGTGACACCCACTCTTTCTTTTATAGCCTTTTTTTAATAGGAGCCTTCAGTCAAGGTGTGTCTTTCTTGGTTGCTCTCAAAGTCCTCAGTCTGAGCTGTCTAGGAGTGGGGTTAATTACACCATCAGCGATTTAACGTCCCGATTTAAAAAACACTCCACCTTCATGGTAAATACGTGAATCATTTTGACTTCGCAGAGAGAGAAAAAATTGAATATCACAAGTAGAATGGATAATGGCCTGTAAAAAATGCACCAAATTATTGATTAATAAGGAGCTAAACAGGGATCTCGTTAAGCCACTGGCTGTCCCAGCACACACTGATGCCAGTCCTAAAATAAACTGAGTATTTTGTTATTTGTTTTTTTATTTCCATCAGCAGGGATTGAGTAAAGAAAGCTAAGCAGAGAAAGAGCTGAAACATCCAGTGATGGGTATAGGTGTACTGTATGATGAAGAAAACTTCACACTTAACACTCAGTTTTCTTCATTGGAGGTCTTTTAGTTTTTCACTAAATAAGTTTCACATCATTCTTCTCTTTGCTTGTCTTTTATCATTTTCATTTATTCTTAACATATTATCATTGATCCGCAGGGACTAATTTCGATGAAACTGCAGGAAAAGTTTATTGGGATTTGAACATTCCTGTCCTTTTTATGGAAGAAAAACACACATTTCCTCCTCTCTTAACTGAAAAACTTTAAAGCAAAACCCCCTCACAAGAGAAGCCTTGTTTCAGGAAATACAGCTACAGCAAGTGATGTGATGCAGATCAGGTGGAACAAGTCAGGCTGCTACTTCCTTTAATCTTGGACCGAGGAACCAACCCAAAGAGTAAACAGGAGAGAAAGACCGCAGACACCCCCCTCTGTACATGTCACTGACTAATGTTTGGGTTTCAGTTGTAAGTAGCTGACTCAGAGAGCAGAAAGGCTGGGCTTAATTGGCACAGATAGGAAAGTATGAGCACATTATGGAAACACAGTAAGACTGGGATAACTGCTGAACGGGAGGAGACACAGTCAGATTCTTGCTGAGGCGTGTGAGCTCCCGAATACTAGGATAATTACTGCAATTCTTGTGACATCTTCACAGCAATTAAACATGGATTTAGGGTGTGATGGGAGCTAATAGCTTGTTGAACAATTTGGGAAATACACTTATTTGCTTTCTTGCAGGGAGAGTAAGACAATAAGTTTATAATGATTCTCCTGGCTGTGCTTAAATAAGAGAGTACAGTCAGCAAGCTGTTCGCACAGATAAGCGTGATGACTGAAGGCATGGGGGATCAGTCTGGTTGGAAAGAATGAAGCCAGTGCGAGAGCTCAAGAAGCTGCAGTTGATCACGAGTGAGGCCACACCTCGTTTCCGTTGAAGAATGTCTACAGGTGACAGTCATGAGGCTGAAGATTTCAACTACAAGTCCATTCTTATCTGATGTGCTTGTGAAGCTCCTCTTTTAGGTTTGCGTTGAGTAGGTACAAAATGTTGGGCTTTTGCAATTGATTTCTTAGAGGTCATATGACAGTGCTAGCTGAGCTTATACTTTCCTTCGATTCAGTTTTCTATGCTGGTTGTTACCTGAGTTTGCATGATTTAATAAGAACTTGTATTTCAAGTTTTAACACACTGTGAATCTGAGTAATAATATTCTACCAGTACACGTGTATAGACTGGAGCTCCTGTTAATTTCAATTTGTACAAATTATCAAAACAAAATAACCCAATCATCAAACATTGTACTGTTTAAAGGGAAAAGAGTATTAACTATATGTTTCCCTGGAGGGTACCGGTTTGGTTTAGCAGGTAGAGCATGTCTGTCACGTTTTGTGGCCTATATTTCATACAGCTGAGGCTAATTTGTTCAGCACCCTCTGACCTCTTACTATATGTCACTTGCTATATATCACTCCCAGCATTCCCTACTCCTCATATCACCATCTTTTTCTGACCTGATCTAATAAATGAAGAGAATAACTTGTGTATATCCTTACCCTATTTAAATAATAGCCTCAGTCATTTTTTCAAGTTTTTGAAAAAACACAAAAACTTTACCTAATACAGAGCATATGAAATGTATTAAACATTTCAATCAAAAAGGCCTTTACAGAGGATGATTGTTGACATGCAGAGAATATAATCGTGTAACATGAAAGAATAAAGTGACTTAGGCCAATTTTTCTTACGTTCTAGAGGAGTGTTTCCCAAACTTTTTTTCTGAAAATACTTGCATTTCTACTTTAAGGGTTAGCCTGTTTGCTTTTCAGAATTGTACCCCAGTCATGTGATTTTCAGGGCATGATATTAAGACGCAATGTACATCAATGTTCATGCCTGTTTTTCAGCGTGAGGTCACAGCACAGCTGTAACAAGCTGTAACAGCCCTGTTTCTGCAGCTGGTACCTGTCCAAGATCCAGCAGGGACTTTAGACTTTCAAACTCAAAGGGGTTTTGAATCTGACTTCAAATCTGTCTTTTGGAAACTAACAATCAAAGTAATAAATGGGTCAGCTCTTTCATATGTGTGATGGTGACGCAGTGACAGCGTTTTCCTCTGAGTGCTGTAAAACAGTAGGAAACATACAGTGGTTTGGCTTTGGTTGTTTGAGTAACGTCAGCTCATGGCTTCAGACTTTTGAAAAGCGGTTACATGTTTCCACTTACAGTAAACATTATGGCAATGACCCTTCACAATGAAAACATAACCAGCTATGACAGTATGAGGAGCCAATCATCAGTGAACAAATTGGCGAGGGGAGACTTCTTCTGGTTAAGGAACGCGTGAATTTTGAGTAAACATTTTGAAAACTAATTTGGTGACCCTTAAAAAATCTCTGGGGACCCACCTTTGGGTCAGGACCCAGGCTTTGGGAATGACTGTTCTAGAGTGACTTAGGCAAATCTAACCCATTTCCAACATCCAGTTTTGACAACTTTATGAAACCTGAGCATTCGCTGTCCTTTAGTTCCATAAAGCAAACTCAAAACATAAGTAACTCCAACCTAAACTGAACAAATGTCAGGTCAGTCATACACTGAGTAGGCATACTGATACATCTCCTACCAAAAAGCAAAAATATTTCTTTAATCTAAAACTTTGAGGGGTATTATTGCCTTGTGCTTATTTATGTTTGGTTCCAGAAATGAGTGGGTTAGCCGGGAATAGGCAGCTAGCTAAAAGTAGCTAAATTTGTAGTTAAACTACAACTTGTGAAATTTAGACTAAATTACTCCACAACATTGCCCTAGCCTTTATGATGGTGAACCTCATCACTCACCATTTTGAAACTGATTCAAGAATCATGTTTACAGTGTCTGCAGTATTTGTGCTTAAGTTTCTCTTTCTTCTTGAAGCAGCCGCCGTCATGAAAGCTTGTCAAATTGCCCAAGTCACATATTTTATCCTAAATATTCAAAATTTTGACTAAGGCTAGAAATAAAATGGCCCAACTCACCCTCTTGACATAGGCCATTGTCCTGTAAAGGGGTTAAAGAGCATGATCCTTTAAGCTAAAGATTTCAGCGCTTTTACCAGAGATGGCCAGCATTATCAAGAGATGATTTACACCAAAAAGTCAAAAAATGACTTAGGCTATTATTTTAATTGGGTGGCGATATTGTTCATGTTTTGATGAATATTAGGGTTTGGAACAGTTACTTCTTCTCCATGTGAGGCTATGTTTTTAACTTTTACTCTTCCTAACATCAAGATTTAACTCTAAACCCAGATTTTGTAACAAAAATAGACGTGACTGTCTTAAAAATGCTCTAATTTAGAACATCTGCAACTCATTTGTATGCTCTATTTGCTGCAATATTAGCCACCAGACAGCCTTCAAGCAGAGGTAGTTTTCTGTCTTGATTTCTGTTAGAATCACTGATAAAAAAAAAGGCTGGCACATTTTCCTTGAACACCTGCAAACCTTTTCAAAGGTACACTCTGAAACCCCTGGTGTCCCTGCCCCCTAGTCCCTAACTCACACAATGTTTAACTCTGAGATCCTGGTGAGGAATGTCTGACAAGTTTTGCTTGAATCGTTGCGTTGCAGCCGGCTCACTGTAATTCTTTTTCCGCTGTGGGCGAGGTAAGAGTGCCTGTTTTCCTAGTTGTGGTCCTCTTCTTCTCCACAACTGAGTAACTTCTTATGCAAACAATACCCCTGGTCTCTATGGTGATACAGGACAAGAGGCCTCAAAGCTTGCTGGCCTGGTTTGTTAATTTTGAGGGCGCTGGGACACACTTGAGACATTGTAGGGAAGACTTAAGTTTCATTACCTCCGCCAAGGAGGTTATGTTTTTAGGAGAGTTTGTGAACAACATAACTTAAAAAGTAACAAACGGATCTTGATGAAATTTTCAGGAAATGCTCAAAATGGTATAAGGAAGAAATGAATACATTTTGGAGTTGATCTGGATCACCGTCTAGATCCAGGACTTTGTTAAAGGATTCTGTATCATTGTGAGATAGGGCCGTTTTCACCATATATGCATATAAATCCACTATAAATGGTTGGATTGCTTTACAAAACAATACAAGACAAGGTCACCATAATTTCTGACAGATGTAAAAGTATGATCCAGATCCTGCCAATATTCAGGATACTAAGATCTGGAATATGAAATATGTACTGGGTCATCATAATTTTCAACACTGTCAGGTAACAAATTATCATACAAAGCTGCAACTAAGACCAAATTGTAGCAGACAGTCTGTTGAAAGGGAGTATAACATTAAAGTAGGACTAAAGTGTTGGTGACAATCACATTATGCTTGGCCAAGGTCTGCGCTCTGTGAGTTTTGTTTGTTTTATTGACATTAAGGACTGGAAATACAACTTCTGTGCTGTGCACTGATGCCACTGCTTAAAGCTTGAGATCCTGGAAAAAACTCAAATACAATACAAGCAATTTCACTGGGTGTTCTCCATGTTTTTCTGATTTGATGGTCATTAATACAAACAATTTGTCGTTTTAAAAACATGATCCAGTGCAACAAAGCAACTTCTGCCACTGTTTCCTAATTCTGTGCATCATTAAAAACCTGTTTGGGCAATACAAGCACTTAAAACAACATAGTCTGTTAGCAAACAGTGTCTTCGCAGCTGTAAACTCCACAATGGTGCCCTGTGCGACATAAGCAGGGGGAGAATATGCAGGCTTTACATTCCACACGCAGTGTACAGAATTTGATTTAACAGATATGTTTCTCTGAGCTATCTGTAAATCACTAAAAGGAATGGAAACCTGCTCACATTACTGAGATTAAAAAGTATCTCAGTGCTGAGTGCTGTGCAGCAGCAAGTGTTCAGAGATAACCAGTTTGTGAACTTCACGGTTCACTTGCTACAAGAGAGAGGAATTGTCATATTTTACTGTATTAAACTCCAGTTTGTGGACAAGTCTCTGTGATCTGTATAAGATTAAAATGAATGGCTAGTTGTGATTAGCTTAACTTGGTTTAGCATATAGATTCGAAACTGAAGCCCTGCTGTGCTTAGCCCATTGTCTCTATATAAACATGGACGGCATGCCCCCATCTCCTCCCATTGTTAAAGTGAAGCTAAAATACTGCATGGATGGTTTCTGGCATACTGCACCAGGGGAGCCAAGGTATGCATAGATCCAATCTGGCTGGTGGAGCCACAGGGCTGATATCAAACCTTGCAGATAACTTCCAAGAGATTTGTGTTCACTCCATCCCTGCTTTGCCTTAACACCAGAGCTGAAAGGTTTTAATTTAGTTGATTTGTTTGCTAACTGGCTCATTTCGGCTCCATTTCCACTACTATCAAACCCCTTTGCAGCAGATCTATTTCTGAGCAGAAGCACAGAGCAGATCAAGGACAGGAAGTCAGAAACAGAAAAAGACAGAAACATCAAAACATCAAGTTGGTTTTCAGAATGAAAGTCTCCCCAGATTGTATTTCACTTAACTACATCAGCAACACTCCAAATATTATCATTATTTTTTAATCCATATACATCATAATCCAATATCTATAGTATTAGTTGTATTGGAACCAGTTAAACTTTCTGAACAATGACCTGGGACGACTTTTTCATCAACATATGAATTCTATCATGTCCCTGTAAAAGTAAACACATCACATTTCCTAAAAGTTAGGCTAAAAAAGTGCACAGACGTAGAAACTTGATGAATGGACAATCATGTTTTTCATGCAACACATGAACTAGCCATGGTCAATCACCTGTGTACATCTCTCTTCCATTCTGACATCACCTGTCTGTCCCTTGGGTCTTGTGACCAGGGTCCCGTGCTAGATCAAACACCTGAGGTGATTGTACCTTTGAACTTCTGGCTCCATCCCTTTGGAATAATCTTCCTTTGTAAATATACTGTACTGTCTCTACAGAAGCTTTCAAAAAGCAGCTTAAGACATTTGTTTAAACAGGCTTTTGACCATATGGACCTTACCCACTTGATCGCAAAGAGGGACACATCACTTACTAGATGTCAGAGCTGAATAAAGGCCTTTCGCCCACGTTTCCCACTATCTACTCAATATTTTAAACCATGAGTATCTCCTGTTGTATAGTGAAGTGTACTAAAGGGCAAGATGAGGCTAATACGGCCTTCAATCGTACAGTAAAATAAAGAGAAAAGAAGGAATATTGGGATCACAGCTGTACAAACAACAAATTAGCAGAAGTTGTCAACAGTAGTAGCTCCTTCGCTAAGAGGACTCATCGCACAGTCACATTAGTGCTATTTTCAGGTCACATCTTGTATCTATTGAGGCAACAATGATCGTAAAAGTAGGCAGTGAATCGCAGTCACTGATGAAAAGTTTAATGTGAACAAAGTGTTTTCAAATTCAAGCAGAGTCAGATTTTAGTTCATTAGCATCCTGTGACTGGAGTAGATGATAACAAGCTGTTAGCTAAAAACAAGATAAAGTGTGGAAACTGGTTAGCAAAGGAGCCAGTAAGGTCATATGACCAGGGGGATAACTCTAGTCTGACTAAGTTCTCTGCTGTGTTAATGTCACTTTTATGGCTCCTAGCTATACTTGGAATGTAATTAGGATGTATAGTAAAACACCACTGCATCCTACAGGAACATCTTGTCCTCTAAGACCACTGTAGCAACTGGAACTTTGACAAACTAGGGGGTGAACATGCAAGTATTTGAATCCCAAATCTGTCTGCAATATAGCAGTAAATATTCCCATTTCACATTAAAGAGCCCAAGCTAAAGGCTAATTAGCCTTTAGCTTTGGCTGTATCACTCTCCTGTTTATCTTTTTTCTGCTCTTCTGTCCTTTTCCTGTCTGACAGTTAGACTCCAGTGTCCACCATCACTACAAAATTAGTCATAGTAATTGTTTTTAGCACTTTTCTCACTACTCAACATGGTCAGTCAACAGCCCCTCACAGTTCCTCACAGCCCCTTTAAAGCACCTGTGAGGAACTTTTCGCTTATGGGATTTTTAGAAGCCCCTGTGGACAAATGGTTCCTTCTTCAGCTTGTTAGTTTTTTTTTTACATGCTAGATTCATGTTGTTCTTTTTCATATAATAAAACAGCTTATTGTGCCTTGTGTCAACAGTTGAATATTACACTTGTCATGAAATCTTTGAGACAACCAAACTAACTGAGAAGAAATAGTTGATATTGCTACAGATAGTCTGCTTTTGCTTTAGTAAGTTGAACAAAAACACCAGTTTAAGTCTCAGTCTGTCTCATCACCAGCTTTAAACTCCTCACAGGAACTTTAACTCCTCCTCTGCATCTGTTTACTCTTGTTTACATATGGTAAGTGCAGAATAAACAGACGCTTCAGTCAAAGAACAGCTTTGTGCCGACGGCACTTCGACATATCCTGGATTGGTGTGAACTGCTTTTCCATTTGGCTCAAATGTTCATTTTCAAACAGACACAGTGTCACAGCGTTCTGCAACAACGCCACAGATAGCAAGAATTAAAGTTCACATCCTGGTTTCAACAATGTCCTGTATTATTCATGCTTCAGCTGACTTAGACAGGGACAATGTGCTGAACTTGTAACGTGATTGGAGTAACACACAGATTCATGTAAAGTGTTTCCACGCTTGCAAAACACCTGCAAAAATGATTTACCTCAACAGCTGATGGAGCCACACAGATATGTAAATTCAGCCTACACCAGGTGGTTCATTGATAACACTGTAGTGTACTCTGATGACACACATATACCAGTACATATAAGTTAATAATAAACAAGGAAGTTTGATTTGAAAGGTGAAGGAACTTTGCAAAACAATACCTCAAAAACTAATCAGATTAAAGTATGTGTGCTCACCTTTAAAGACTAAGTTGTAGGCCTCATCTGACCCCATACTGTGTCCATTCAGTGTTGCCTCCTCACAGGTTACCGCAGCGTCTCCAGGACTCACAGATTACCTGCAGGACGTAAGGTGATACTGGCTCGCAACACGAACCACCTGCTCCTCAGATCCTCAGACTTCACAAACAAAATAATCTGCAAAAATTGTTAAAACACATGAATTAAAGCCACCAGCTCTCTTCCCTTCTCTATCCTGCCCTTTCTGGCTTAATGCAGAGCTGGCTTGTTTGGACAAGACATGCGGAGTGTATCCAGGTTGTTGTACAGCAGCAGGCGGGGTCTGTATCAGGGAGTGGCGGTGGTGGTTGTGCAGCTGTAGAGGTGTGTCTTTGTGTGGGAGTGAGTGCGGGGCAGGTTGGACAGGTGGAGCGACTCACAGGTAACAGCTGAGAGGGTTTGTCAGACGCCTTCTGCTGGAGCGATGCAAATACTGCACGCAGGGAGCAGGAAGTGAGAGTTTATGCTTCATCACTTCAGCAGAAACCAAGTTCCTCCAAATCTGTAAGACAATCTGTGGGTTTTGTTTTTCAACTATGGGCAGTTTCTGAACTCTGTCCTGGTTATCTTGACGTGAAACCTCAGACTGATACGAACCTCAAACAAAACAACTCCAGCGGAAGTTTTTGGAGCTCTGTCTTATATTTTCAGAGGCAATTTCCTATTTTTTCTCCTTGACTTTAAACAATACAAAAGACACTAAAAATGTTAAATCTACTTCCAATTAAAAATTATTTTCAGTGTCAGGTCCATTTTCATACAGTCCCCAGCTTTCATCTTACAATAAGTAATTATTTTCTAACTTAAGTGTTCATTTACATTTTCTGTAAAGGTCACAAACGACATCAAAGTCTGTCTTGCTAAACTGCATTGGGATGTGCATAGGCTGCTCGTATGAAGCTAAGGCTCTGTACAATCTGCAGAAACGCAACGACTTTTACAGCTGACGTCTTAAAAAAGAATGTATTTATAGAATAGAACAGAATAGTATAGAATGGAACAGAATAGAATAGACTTACTTTTTCGGGATTTTTGAAAATGTGCTTCATAAACATCTAGAGAAAAAACGCTAAAGAGGATACAAGACAAGACTGAATTTATGAAATGTTGCTGAAAAGGCACAAATTGATGCACAAAATTTATTTAGAGTGCAGGATGAGAAATATTTTAAGTTAAAAATGTTGTTTGCAGGTCAAACTAGTCTTTAAAACATCCTGAAAAACAATCCCTATTCAACCCAGATCCTGATCCTGCCATAAAAACATCCTGACCAATTTCTCCATATCGCCCCCTAATGGAGAACATTTTCCTCGGTCAGAAGCAGAGTAAAGGCTGGTACACATTACAGGATTCTTCGAAACTTCACACATTTAGAGACCACACACTTGATGATAACAAAAGACAGATCACACAAGATTTCTCTCTCCTGATCTTACAGTGTGTAGTGTGCACTCGGAGGACACCACACACAGATACATTACAGATTTTTCAGCAGAGCTTCAGCTTCTTCACGCTCAATATTCCAAATCTTGCGTAGTAAAACGTGACTTTGGTGTAAACGAACATGACGGACGGATGGGAAAAAGCAAAGATATTTGTTTTCTGACTCTAGAATTTTGAAAAAAACACACAAAAGGAAAGGAATAATGGAAAAGGTTGTGGAGACGGCCGGGTTATGGGCTGTATGAATAACAATGCGTTGGTGGTGAGTAAAGTCATTTTAAGTATTACAGATAGATTCCTTACTTCCTCTTCAGTCAGTCAGCTGAGTCAGCTCGCATCTTGATTGACTTTGCTCCAGTACCTGGACCCCACATTAAAGGAGTTTTAGTCACAAATATTAAACATGTTCATTATCTTTGATCACTCGGAGGCCTTCCGAGCAGCTCCGACTAGAAGAAATCACTCTTAACACACCCCACTCTACAAGAAAATCACACATGATGTCATCAGGCAATCTGGCCTTTGCTGGCTTTGATCGTGAGAGGGACATCAGGACAAAAATCAGCCCAATTTTCCTGCGGCCTTTGGTATGTACCTGCCTTTTGTTGATGTTTAAGCTGCACATAACACTTCAGAAGACTGACCACTAACCATCTGGTATCAAGAGACACCTGAGGGACAGGTGAGGCTTGATTTCATAAGTCTGTGATGATGGAGCAAACATGTTTGACAACACTTAGTGAAATTATAAATAAGAGTATTCATGTGTTATTTTTGTCAAGTTAATCAACATGTCAATTAGATCTGTTTGGTAATTAAAAAAAAAAAAACCCACTGTGTCCCTCTTAGATAAAGTTTTGACACCCCTGGGCTACATGAACACAGTCCACCCATTCATCATGGAGCTGTAGTTAAACTGCATTTATCTTGACGTTCTCTGTTTTTCCTGTCATTTCTTGAGTCAAATGATATAAATCAATTTTAATATTAGTTTTTACTACAAGTAAGCAAACACAGAGTCTGAATCAGAGAAGATTAAAAAAGTACATCCTGTGATTGTCTGAAAAACTGTTGTGTTCTGATTGAGAAATGAAAACGTGTTATATAAAACAACCGTTTTTTGAAAGCACTGTGGAAATGTGTGTTAGATAACAAAAGGAATGTTTTTTTTTATTTTTTATAAGCGTTAAATAACAGGATGATTTCTGTCTCTACCCTGAAAAATCAATCCATAAAAAAGCTTAGGTGTGTAAAAGGCGTATAATTGAGCTCTTACACATCACTCCTCAGGTGTTTCACATTGATTTAACACACACTGAGCTGACCCTGCTTATTAGACAGCCTCCACCTTATCAGTGTTACATTTTGGTACTTGTTACTCCTTTCAGCAGAACTTCTGATTTGTCATTGATGCAAGAAAATATCTTCGAGGATATCAATATCACGGATCATTTTGGGCCTCATCTTCCTGAGAATCTCGGTACACCTGATGTTTTCACTCTAACCACTATTTAAGTCATGTTGTTCTCATTTCATAACATGAAAGAAGCCCACATCAAAACAACAACAACAAAGTAAATATCGATTTGATAATTGTTTATTTGACAGCTTTGAAACAACACAGGAAAAAACTGAGCTACATTTTTATCAGACAGAAATTCTCATGAAGGTCTCCACAAACTTTTATATTATCTGCATTTAGACCCTCTGATGGGTTTCAAAATGTCCAATTTTCTGCCTCACTGTGATCGGCACGGCTGAGAAAAAACTGCAGATGAATAAATCAACTGTGGACCTGCAGTTAATGGAGTCATTTTGGCATCTTTACACCCAGACTTCTCACTGACGGAAACAGGTGGACTTTCAGAGCAGACAGTCGTATGATGAGAAAAGGGGAACAAACTAAACCAAATTTTAAGCTCAAAATCATTGTTATAAATACATTAAGAATCCCCCCCCTTCACCTTGCACACATGTTCACTCACACACTTATTGATTTACGCATGTACAGAATGTGACAGAAGTCCATGTAAAACCTGGATCATATGTTTCTTTATCTCCAGGCATAAACTGACATCCCCAGGCTTGTCTTCACTATGATGCTGCAACTTGGGTTAATGGTTCCTCCAGATACTGCACCAGAGCCTCTGCCTGTAAACACACATAAGTGTTGACAATGAGCCAGTTTACACTTGCTTAAAAAATGAGTTGAGCTTACTGACAGAGAACAGCTCAAGAGAGACAGGAAACGTGGGGACGTGGTGGAGGATGGCATACATAATACAGCTAAACCTCAACATTAAATAATATAATATTTCTCTGTTAAAAAGGCTGAGAGGACTCTCTATTTGAAGTGGACTGCAGCGACACCTTTGGCTGGAATCATGCCACACTGTCGTGATGACGTCACTCTTAACAAGGTGTATATTTGTTTTTAAAAAATGAATGAGGATCTTCTGTTTGACTCTACTTTTCTTTGTTAAAGACAACTTCGCACAGGATACAGCATGACAACGTGATGTGTTTATCAACAGTTAAGTAGAGCTACAGTTTGAAACCTAACTAGAAAACTGCATAAGTTTGTAGCATAGTTTAGAAGGGGTGGGAGAAAAAAAATCAAAATACCACATTATGGGATTTCTTGTTTGACAATATCAAAATCGGGATTCTTTGTCAAAAAATTTTTTATTTTTTTTTAAATTCAAATTCTTCATTTCAGTCATTGTTTATAAACTTGATTGAAAAAAAAAGTTCCCACTTTTCTCCAGCAGGGGGTGAAATGTTTCTCTCTGACTCACTTGATGTGCATTTTATGGGAAAATATGGCTCCTGATATAGTCTGTAGACATTTTCATCATCGTTTAACTTTTCACATGGGGATAAAAAAGCAAACGCAAAAATTGTAAATGTTGAAGAATTGCAATTTAAATAGAATTGGCACCCCGAGAATAGCATATCTTCCCAACCTTATAATATAGTAGCCGGCTTTTTTTAGCACTACTCACAGCCTGATGCTCTGAGATATGTCCGGAACATGTAATGTTAAGCCACATTTCCACCAAGCAAACCGATTCGGTTTGTCTCCGTACACCATGCAATTTGTGGCGTTTCCACTGACTTATCCCGGGACATATTCCCAAATAACCGAGACGAGCCGTCCCACTTTTTGGGACCCTTTCGTATGGGTGCCAGACTGAACCGATCTGCTTTCGGAAGGTGGAGCTACAACACTACAGACTGTTGATTGGTCAAAAAAATCGTCACTTACCCCGACAGCGGCTGCATTTCTCCTGGCGGCACAGACTTCTCTGAAACAAAGCTTGACTGTTCTTTGTATCAAAGAGCTACATGCCAATCACAGAGAGGATGAAATGCTGCATGTCTTCCATCTATGCTCTTTGTTTACTGTGTTGCATTTTTCCTTCTTCGTTGGATTTATTAGCGGGGTAAACCGCGTCGCGCTGCCACGGCATCAAGCTGTTTTTTAACAGCTGCGACTTTCGGCATCCGACTTACACGCTGCCTACTACGAGAGGGCACAGTTTGCCGTGGAAACGCAAACGGGATCAGGCCTAACTGTACCAAACCATACTGAACTGAAGTGGACTCCTTGGTGGAAATGCGGCTTTAGTGAATCCTGGTTATGTCCTACCAGTGCTCATCTACCAACTCCAACCTCACCAAGCAGAGCTAACATAACCTCACTTTTTATTTTATTGATAGACTCAAGTTTGAACAGACCACTGCAGAATAACTGCTGACTGTGGGTTGGAATGAACATTATCACACAGCTTAACCCATGTCTTAGCCTGTAGCTTCTAGCTTGTGCTCGATCACTCTCCTGTTTAGCTTTCTTCTGCCCCTCTTTCCTTTTACTTTTTGACAGTCCAGCTCCAGTGTCTACCATTACTGCAAAATTACATGGGACATGGGACACAACATGCTCCTATGAAACCAAAATAGTGCATTGTCCATCTTTTAAAAAAAAGGAATATTAATAAAACTGGACACCTCCTCTAAACTTTTTCCCCTATTAATGACTATTATATTTACATTTATTCAAATTAATTTGAAATATATATGTAATAGAAATTTAAACATGGGCAGCAGGCCAAAAGTTCTCCCGGGCCAACTTTGGCCCAGGAGAACATACCTTATATATATATTCATACACTAGTAGTTAAATCATTTCATAATTACATTTACATTTTAAGTTATTTAACATGTTTGTCTTAAGTAAAAACTCATTATTGTTAACTAAAGAGTGTGAAAACATCACATGACTCCGGACAACAACTGAAAAAGAGACAAAACTCTCACCTTAGCTTTAAGCATTCCAAAGCCCACCGTCTCTTTGGCGTACATGCACAGAAGAAGGTTGGCTACACGAGTAATGGCCACTCTTCCTTCCTGAGAGAGAAAATGAGAGACAGAGTCAGGAAATGCAACAGTTTGGGATCGTTAACAAATAATAAATATCATAATCACTCTTCATATATGTATTAAAAGCTGCACTGGTTTGAGACACACATCACTCCTCTTACCATACAATCCATCAGTATAAATTTGAGTTTGTCTTCGTTGAAGGCTTGGTGGCCGTTCTTGTCGTAGGCCGCCCAGATGTTGCTGGCGATGGCTGCTGTCACGCGTGCGTCTGTGTCTCCATACCCAGAGTATGCCAGAAGCGAGCCTTCATTGTTCAGTAAGCTGGTGAGAGGAAAGATTGAGGTTTCAGTATCTGGCAGAAGAAGATGTGAATAACGTTACAGTAGACTGTTAGAGTCAACTCATGCAACCTGTGGATAAAGTTGGATGTATAATGTATTTGCTAATCTTTTCCCGTATAGAAAGTGTTTTCAGACAGAAAATTTCCACATGTAATCTTAAGATATTAATTTTATCAGACTGTTGATATTTACTGTAGATAATTAAAACTGTGCAGCATTTTTCTGAACAATCTTGGCTAACAAAGGACAGCTGCATCTGTAACACAGATCACTATTACTGTATTATAAGTTTATCTGTAATGTGGTTGTCAAAACTGCTCATAATGTCTATATCAATTTTAAAAATTGTTGTACTTCTTCCCATCAGAACAGTTATCATCTCATTTGCAGATAAAAGGTCAAAGAGGCATGACTTTACATTTCAGTTGGTTCAAGCCAGCCACAAAGTTCTCAGAGGGCTTCCAGATCCACTTCCTTTTTTTACATTTAACGTCAGTTTTACCTCTGACAACATTTGAGCAGTCGAAGCAGAGAGCAAAACATGAGTCGTCAATGAGGAAAAGTTGCTTAAAGATGCATAAACAGGGTTTTCAGGAGTTGTACTGAATTACAAATTTGATATTTCCGGTTATTTGACAGGGGTATGATTATTGAAATCGTCTAGACTTTAGTAGGTCTGACATATTAGGTTAAGCGAATGCAAACTAAGAATAAAATGATCTTTTTTTTTGTTTTTGCCTGGCGATGTTTAAAATCTTCTGACAAACATGAACAAAAATTAAAATTCTTAAAAATATTTGAACTGAAATACTAATTTTTGTGTGACTTTGAAAATCGATATGTTTAAAACTACCACAACACTTCCTATAGGCTCAAAAGGTGTTGTGGTGAAAAATAACTCCTGCACTTAGAAGGCTCCTGTTAGCATGTTGCTAACAGACAAACAGTACTCACAGTGTGCTCTGGACTCCGTTTGTGTTCGCTTGGCTGAGAACCTGAGTCAACGCCTTCGGTCGTAACATAACGACTTATTCACTAACTATCCTTATTAAATGAAAATTATTTTAAAGAAGCTGAATGCTGTCAAATAAAAAGCATCAACACAAGTCAAGTCAGGTGACTGTCTTCTTCTGTTTCCGGGTACTTTTCCAATGCATTGTGGGAATTGTATGCGTGCGAACCCTCACTTCTTCCGTTGGTTTTTCTTGCGGTTGGCGTTCTTAATAGCTGAATTACCGCGGCCTACTGGATATATATTTTTCTCAAAGTGAAAAATGTTTACGTTGTCCACCAAATGTGACTTCCGCTGTCAAACGAGTGGATCAAATTCACCAAAGGTCAGTGAATTCGCCAACATTTTGATAAAAAGAACTGGATTTCATGAATCTGACGTACACAGGTAGGTTTTATTTTACGTTATTTAACTTAATGTCTTTTTTGATTCTCCTACATTAACTGTGAAATTATCCTGAACTGAAACTGTAAACGTCACTTAATATTAACTGCTGTTCTTAAAAAATTTGTGGTTGACCAATGTCATTTTAAATAGACACTTTCTATTTCTTGTGAAATATATATAATTCCTGTATGTAGTTGTAGGCTAGTTGCTGGTTGCTTTCATTAAAATTTAACATTTTGATAATAGTAAAACACTTTTATTGTGTACAGTACAGTCAGTTATCTTCGATAGTTACATTGGGTGATTTTTTTGAAAATACTCTTGTTCATTGGTTAGATTTCAGAACATGACCAGAAGTGGTTTTTGAAGCAATATTTAACTGTTTTATTCCACACATAATAAAATAATATAAAAAGCCAGCCAGTAACTGGTTAAGATTTTCTGTCATTTAGGATGGACAAAATGTGTTTTTCTTACTTCCTTTCCTCACCTATTAACAGTTGATTAATTCATTGTCTATCAAGATGAAGAATCAAAGATTGGCTTAAAAATACTCAGTTTAGAATTGATGGACTTATGGAAAACTAATTCCTTCGTCCCATTTCCCAACACAGCCCCGACTTTGTTTCTTCCAGACTTGAGACAAGTGACCCGATGAGCCACTCTAGAGTTATTTTGAAAAACTGTTTGTCATGTTTGCAGATTCACATGGAAAATACTGTGTCAGTCAGCACAAGATGCTCAGTTCTCCTATTTGGGGGTATAACTTAATCAGCAGAGGACATACATCTGATGTTGTCTGCATTTTTGTTAAACTGTGCTTTGTAATGCATTTTGTAGGTGTTGAAAAACTGAAACAGAATTCAAAGGTCAGAGGATGTATCGTTTCAAGAAGCTGTAAACTGTGTTAAGTTCAGAGTAAACCGTAGACACGGTGACCTTTGTAGGTTCTTCTTTCACAGGTCACTGTTCTCCGTGTTGTGGGCACAGTTTGGTTATTAAATTTCTGAGAACTTGTTTTGACTCTATTTTGCACGACTGGCTCTGCATGGCTGTAACCTAAAACTGATTATCAATACAACAAGCAGCAGCACACAGATCCAACCTGGACAGCACCCTGCACGGTACTTCACTATTTCAGTGTGATAGAAAATACAGTTCAAATTTACTTGAAGGGGAAAAGTGCACAGCAGAGCAGCAGTTATTGTCATTACCTGCTGATTTTTCTTTCTGATATTATAAATTGTTGAGGTGTCATGGTAACATCTCAGAGTGTTTTGTCTTTTTCAAGCAACAGTCCAAATCCCCCCAAAATATTTAATTTCATATTAGTCTGATCACAAATATTTGGCTGGTTTCTTTTTGAGCAACTGGAACTGCCTGACATTTGAAATTCTGGCTTAAAGTGTACATCAATCACCAGCTGAAGGTTCGAGCAGCTTTCAGAGGTGCAGGTGCATGGCTTTGTGCAGTTTTATGTGTGAGAACATCTGGCTTTGACTAATAATAGTTGTAAAAGGTGTGATATGAAATATGTCTGCACACCTACTTTGTGGCTTGAATACCACTGAGGCCCACCCACTGTGCAAAACACCAAGTGTTTGTGTGCCATTGTACAGTTTTTTTTGTGTAGTTCATGGTAGAGAACTTTTTCATTTAATTGGGAATTTTCTGATTAAAAACATTTCAAGCTAATTTTAAACGCATGGTGAGATGTGAGGGGCTCCACAGATGGATTATGACTCATTCAGCGTCTGACAACACCCTGATGGAAACTTCTCAAGTCTCCAGACATGCTGGTGTGTAGGCATGTAGGTGTCTGATAAGGGTCTGATGAAAGGTATCAAAAACATCTCTGCTATCTGGGTTCAGACTCATTTCAGTACTGAAACATGTTTTTTTTTTTTTTTTTTTGTGTGTGTGTGTGTGTGTGTGTGTGTGTGTGTGTGTGTATGTACAAGCATGTTTGTGCTTTGTTATAACTTATGTGATAGACTGTGGATCACAACATGCTAAGAGGAACATTTTCTATAAATAGATTATTCTTCTATCAGTTCCTCATCTGAAGATAAAATTAACCCTTGTTTTCTTCTACAAAAGCCTCCATTAAATTCGATCAAACCACACTTTGAAAAAAAAGCTATCATTTCTTTTTTTTTATAGTTTCAGTTTCCTGTTGACTCTTTATAGTTAACTATTGCATATTCATAGAACAGAGTGGATGCTGGGGGAAGACACCGCATAGACAAAGCCAGAGAGACTGAAACCACATCCTGAGTCACGCCGCTGATGATGACGCCTGCGCTGCGAGGAGCCTGAAACGTTCCCCTGAACACTCTCTCACAGACAGCCGTGCATCAGTGATGCTGTTAGCTGGTTAACTGGTTAGGTGGCAGGAACTTCGAATAAAAACAAGGTAAGATTGTTTTTGAGTTTTGAATTAGAGGCAATAATAACAGGATGTTACCTTAGGGTTTTTAGAAAGATTTGTTCCTGTCTGATAAAATTTTGTGCTTCTGGATGTGTTTTTCACCTGTAAGTTTGCTGGAGGGTTACACATGTTTGCTCTGTTTAAAAATAATTTACCTTGGTACAAATTTGGCTCTCAGTTCCACATACAGGTGAAATCAGTCACACCTCCTTTGGATAATTTAATGCTATTAACTCTTTGTAAAAGATAAGATAATTGTTTGTATTCTTACTGTTTTTATTATATTTTTAGTGTTTTTTGTCTAACGGAGGCTGAAAAAGTGGGTTTCCCCATGGCTCCTGAAACTGTACTGCTGTTGTTACTTTTGGGCCTCGCTTCGTCCGTTTATGGAGGTACGTTCATCTCACCTGCGATACTTTCTGGAATGTTGATTTGAATTTCTTCATTTACTGCTCCTTCTTGTTTAGATAAATGTTTTTTTGTCACTTAGTAGAGATTTGTCTTGATATTGGTAAATTTCAGTTTTGAAAAAGTGTTTCTGCGAGACGATGGCTGAACATGGTAGGACGTCAGGCCTAATGGTTCAGTCACGCACCCCATGTAAAGTGGTGCCCATGTTTCTTGCCCACATGCCACTCCCTGCTCTTTGTTCTACCCACTGACTGAACAAGACATAGAAGACCTAAATTTAAAAGTAAAAAACTAAAAGATGTAGCATAAAAAGTGCAGTAATATTTTAAAAGGCAAGTGAACCAGAATTTTCCTCCTTGTTTCAGAATCATCGTTCTGTAACGTCAGCTGCACGACGGACTACAATGTCACAGTGAACTGTTCCTGCTCGGCCTCTTTGCCCTCACCTGTCTTCGTCTCTGTCCTCTGCAGGTAGAGTACTTTAACACCCTGCTCTTGGTTCATAGCGTTAACGTTACATTTTCAAATGGACTGCCTTGGGGCCATCTTTGGTGGAGTTGCTTTGGAACAGCTGCTCTGATCTAATGGAAACACTGCAGAGCTGTACTGCGTTTGTCTTGAAACTCTGCCTACCAGAAGTTTCCACCAGAACATTTTCTGCATTAACACCTGTCAGTGATGTCACGATGTGACATTTTCCTGTGTTTTTTATCATTAGTGACGGAAGTAGATAATTTGCTGTAGATAGAGACTGAGACATGAAAGAACAATATACACAGTGGGTTTGCCCCAAGCAGTTTAAACATGTTTGTGAGACTTTTTTAAAGAAACTTTGCCGACAAATAAAGGTAATTGCTTCAACTCCTGAAATGTGGAAAACTGGTGCTTCCTGGTGCCATCAAAGCCAATAAACCGATTTAATGACTTTAAATGCGCCATTAGTAATGTATAAAATGTTGCTCTAATTCTGCTGTTTAAGAGAAAAGTATGATGTAGTGCAGTGGTTCACAAAGTAGGGGTCAAGAAATGTCTTCGAAAATCATGAACCATTCATAAATGCATCTGTTATATTGAATCATGCAAACAGAAAATATTTGATCTCTTTCCCACATTTCTTTGTTGCCACAAGACCCCAGAGGTGATAAACCAGGGCAACAGCAGCACAAGTCGTGGCAGAAGGTAGTTTTGGTGAAAGGCAGCCATAGGTGATCTAATTGCCAACCGCTTAGCAAAGTTAAGTACCTTAAGTCATTCTTGTTGGTTTTAGATCGACATGTAAGTGTATTTGCATGGCTGGAGATTGCAGGTCAGGAGTTTGGGGCTGAAAAGTTCGGAAACCACTGCTCCAGCAGATTGAATAAAAGCATCAGATTGATCAAACTGATACATTATCACAAGCATCAAGGTTGGATATTATACTCTTTTAGAGTTTAAAAATGTTCACACCCACTAGTTATGTGCTTTTAAGAAACATTGCCAGTCTGATAATAGGAGATAACAGAGCAACTCTGCGTCACAGTGAAACCACAATCAATAAAGCCGAGAGCTCGACCTACGTCACAGAGTGTTATCGGTTACAACTGTGTTTGTCTTTACAGTGATGATTTTGAATTAGAGGCCCACTCCAGCTGTGAAATCACACCGCCACAGTCCTGGTGCGTCATGTATCCTGAAAATCTTGAAGATGTTGCCTATGTTGGAACCATGTGCAACACCACCTTCACTCAACACGGAGGTGGAGTCAGCGTGAAGGGCGTTGAGTCGTCTGTCTGGGATCTGGGTCATGTGGGTGAGTAAAACTTGAAGTGAGAATTTGCATTATGACTGCTGGTCTGATTAGGATACAGGAGAAATTTGAATGAGGTCAAAGATCAAAGTGACAGGGACATCCTCTCTGATGATCAGTTAAATAAAGAATATGAGCATGGAGTCTATAAGAGGTTAAATATGAGCCACTGTTGTTATTCTATTGGTAAAATATATTCTCATACACTTTCAAAAGCTGTATGCATCCAACAGCTTCTCATAAGGGCAAGGGATTACTTCAACTTTCACTTTTCTGTTTTGCTTAAAGGTGATATAATGAAAGAGGAGTTCAGGGAACTTTCCCACGTACTCATGTATTTGCAGCAAACACCAACGCACCTCACTTCCCATTAAATGAAATAGAAGATAACATGGTTATCAGGTGTCACTTCTGGTGTGATCAACACACATTTTACACGGATATCTGAGTGAAAGGTGAATTTAAGGGGAAATATACTAAAAAAACTTGAAAAAAGTAAACATTAATAAAAGAGGAGACTGAATCACTGGAGATTGTGTGTTTTTAGCTGAAATGTTGCGTTAATTTATTCTGGATAAAAAAGTTGCTAGTCTGTGTATCTGTATTGAACGGCGTTGGGGGTTTCAGCTTCAGCCTGGATGCTGTTCTGGTTTCAAGACTTAAAAAAGGAAATTAAATCTTTGACATGATGCGGTCATTAAGTTGATACCCAGTTGACATTGTTTGGCACATATTTTTGTTTCCTCCTCTCTCGCAGTCACCGTTCCGCCTCCTTTCGATGTCCAGGTGACAGACAGTAACGGTTTTTACAACATCACCTGGGAACACAGCATCGAAAAAGACTGTCTCACATACGATGTGCGCATACGGGAGAGCAGCAAATTGTCTGAGGTGAAACATCAACAAAACCCATAAAGATGGAGAATTAGACTTCTACTGTGTCCCTTCAACTCAAATGTTCCTTTCCCTCCTCTGACAGGAGCCAGCTCTTTCGTATACAGAGGATGGGAAGCTCACGAGGATAAAGCATGTACACCTGCAGCCTGGTGTGAAGTACACTGTGGATGTGAGGGCCAAATTTGATCCTGAGCGTAACTTCTACTGGGGTCCGTGGAGTGAATGGAGCTCCTCGACTGAATGGAAAACAACGGGAAGCTCAGCAGAGATTGAAGGTTGAGGAAACATTAACATTTAAGAAGTCTTACTCTATGTGTCAGGCTGTTGTGGCTGGTTGCAGATTTCAATCTTTCGAGTGTCACTTCTGAAGCTGCACCATAAAGTCTATAGTTGTTTTTGATTTATGTGAACAAAATGTGAAATCTTCAACATGTTTTGCTTCCTTTGCAGAGTTTGATAAAAAATGGTTCCTTGCCTTCCTGTCCCTGATTGGTGTCCTTGGGATTGTGATATATCTTAATAAAACGTAAGTACTGCAAACATCCAGCTTGAACCTTGATGCTGCAGGTCACCCACAGTGCTAGTTAGAGGTCTTGTGATTTGCAGTCCTAAAAATACTCAAGTTTATCCAAAAGCCTCACTTTGTGTTTCAATAACCATACTTCAGTATTTGTTAAAGATGCTACAAGGAGGATCTGTTTTGATTGCACTCCCTCGCCACCTTCTGGCCTGGAGTCTCTGCACACTGTTTTAAATTACTTTTAGCGAGATCGGATCGAAACAGATTTCCTTTGTTCAAAACAACTTTTTGCTGGATACAACGCGCCTAAGTAAAGCTATTAACAGTACAGTTACGCAGTGATACGGTTTGAAACGTGACATCAAGCAAGCATTGTAATAGCAGGCTATATGCAGCGCTATCCGCAGCCCGGTGCTCTGACGTATCTGTAGGCTAACATGACAACAAGTAAACAGTCAGTTTGTAAGTAGTTTCGTAGCCGTCTATATCTAGGGCAGTTGGCAGTCTGGTGCTCTAAGACTTGTCTGTAATGTGTAACGCTAGTAAATCCTGGTTAGCTATGTCCTGCCAGTCATCTACCAAGCAGAGCTAATGTAACCTCACTCTTCCTTTTATTGATAGACTCTCAAGTTTGAACAGACCACTGCTGAATAACTGCTGACTGTGGGTTGGAATGAACATTATCAGAAAACAGATTAGCCCCTGTGTTAGCCTTTAGCTCGGGCTGTGTCACTCTCCTGTTTAGCTTTTTTATCCTTTTCTGTCCTTTTTCCGTCTGACAGTTTGGCTCCTGTGTCCACCATCACTACAAAATTAATCACAGAAATCATTTTCAGCAGAAAAAAACACAGATCTCTCTTCTCATTACTAAACTTCGTCAGCCGGCGTGGTGTTGTCTTGGAGACCTAGATGTGCTGTGAATCAATCCAGTCTTGCTTGACCTGATCAGGAAGCTATGAAATAGCATTTTGAAATACCTATAACCTTTAATATTGGGGCTGATAATCCTATTTTAAAGTCTGGATTATGATTGGGCATATATCTAGAAGGGAGACTTTTCAAGATCACTTAAAAACTCTTCACAGCCCCTTTCAGTAATGATGACTGATAGAGACGCAAATAACTTATCTTAAGACAGAACCAACTACAGAAAGTTCAGATCAAGTTCAAGCTTAAACTCCTGCTTAAGTTTACAGAAAGCGCTCTCTGGACTCCTTGCTCAGAAAGCGAACTTGGCAAAGTGAAAGTAGATTAAGCCTGAAGGTCAGCAACACTTCTTCCAGTAAGTGATTAGCAAAAGTTCTCACTACCTCAGTACATACACTTTCCTGGCATCACCTCCCACATGTAGAGAAACCACTGCTGTACGTGCAACGGCACATTGCACTCAAGTGGATGCAGACATAGGAAATCATGCTGAGCCTTGGCGACAGACACCGAGAAGATGTCACTTATTAAGAGTGCAAGCAAAGAGCTCAAAAAGTGAGCTGTCCTCTCACAATGTCTGAGTTTGTTCCTGTCTTGTTGAGATGATAAGATGAAACCGTCTGCGAGCTGTGTGAAATTTCATTTTGCTTTTGGCTCAGAAGAGCTCCAAGCCTAAAGAAAGCTGCAGTCCTCAAATGCTTTGCAAATTTGTGCAATATGTATTGTTTCCGTTTTACGGAAGTAAAATGCAGAGCTGAAACCAATCCTCCCATCATGAGCGTTTTGAAGTTCATGTTTTGTTCAGTCTGAATTAAGGGGTTAAGTCTGGGGGCTGTTTGGTCACGGATACTTACACCTTTCTACATGTAATGAAAGCAGACAAAGGTGTTAGTCTTGGTTTCACTTTGAGTTCATTTGTAAGCGTGTGATGTGTTTACAGACTGTTGCATGAGCTGGTTATTTAAGAAAGATTTATTTTAGCTTTTTATGTTAGTGTTTTTTTCATGATGACACTCATTTCAAGCTGTCTGCTTGCTATTAGTCATGCATTAAAAAAATATCACAACCTCTTTTCTGCACGTATGAAAACTGAAAAGATCCTGGAAACAGTGTCAGACTCTTCTGAATTAAGAATAAAATGTTCTTCATTCACATTCATTTTCCGAATCTAAAATCCTTCCAGATATCTCCAGAAGAAACTCCACCTGATCACATTTGTCCCCACACCAGACAACTTTTTCAAGCCGCTCTACCTCAACCATGGAGGGAATTTTAAGGTAAGAGACAGTCAGATGGATCTGTGTGTAGTTTCTGAATAATTCCAGCAAGTGGTGCCCTAGAGGGGACTTTTGACACACCTGTACCATGTCGCAGGGACTTTCCCTGACTCCGCATGTGAGAGTTTATGAGGGGAATGACTCAGTGTGCAGGGGCTTCAAGAGGCTTTTCATTTTTCATCTGTGTGACATGCTGTGGGTGGATATTTCTGTGACAGTCTGACCCGTTCCCCACCTGGTGGAAAATACCCCAGATCAGATCATTTATGTGTCATTGTGTCAGGCTGACAGCAGATTGATTTCCCCTTGATAAAAGCACAAGAGGGGGTTTATTTGATTATCTTTTGTTTTTGTTGATATCCCTGTGAAGACTATTTTTCTGAATGTCATCCTTAAAGCCTCAAAGGTGGATCTTTATTCTGTCTTTAGAGGCTTTGAGGGATATGCTGATCCTTTTTTCTCTCTTCAATTAGTCTAATTTCATTTTGAGGCTGATGGGGTAAAGTTTCTATATGACAGTGTGGGAAAAGACCCCAAAAGTTGTGATATTCAACTCTTACACTTATGGTTAAACGTAGGGCTTTGTTGTTTTAACCATTTACTGTCTAAATTTATTTACATATATACATTAAAAAAATATTGGTTGATATTTTTCTTTTATATTTTTGCATTTAAGCAGATGCAAAATTAAGTGGAGATTGTCAATTTAGATTAAACATACAATAGATGTGCATTTGGGAAAGATGCAATAATCAGGCATGATTGGGTGTAGTAGTAATAATAGCTTATTTTGTTTGAAGAATATGTAAAGTAGAAACTGATGTACACCTATAAAAGATATTCATTGAAACAGTTCAAATAGTAAAAATAAGCTTAAGTAATAAAATAGCAATAGAATAGTGGATAGTTTAAATAAATAAATAAATAAAATCAATAAATTAAATAAATAAAAAAAAAAAATAAATACATAAAAATTAATTAAAAAAATAAATAAATTAGAGATTAAACTTAAAGACAAATAAAATCACCAAAAAGAACTACATGCTAGAATAATAAATGAAGAATCACAAATCAATAAGCCAATAAATTATTACATAAGAAAGATTTTTATTTATTTTGCTGTTTTTGCTCTTACTGGCTTTAAAATTGAAAAACACAATTGTTCTTCTAAAAACACTGTGGAACATTCACTATCCCTTCTTCCTGTGGACTTCTTTCACCTCTTACATGTGAACTTGAAGTCTCCGTGTGTTTACAAACATTGGCCAGCAGAGGGTACCATTGCAGCAAATAAAGGCGACATGGCACTCACAAGATAGAGTTGCATGTGATACGTACTGATTAGATACTTTAGTCTCACTAAGTATGTCCAGTAAAGAGGGGAAAGGAGTGAAAAGAAAACTTGGTCCACAAACCAAAACTGCAACTGCTCCTCAAAAATAACAGCAAGGCACACCGTAGGATGTTCAATGACAATGTATTTATCTTTCATGGTAATAATAAGCAGTTTTTAGATGTGCTTTGGTTTACCAGATGGGCTTTAATGGGAATAATTAAGAATGCTACATTCTAAAATTTGATTAAATATGAAACACTCTGAGCTTCAAGGACCAAAGCGCACAGAAACATTTGCATTTCATTTAAAGTATGAGTATAAAAACAAGATATCCCTTTGTTTTTTCCCATGACAGGGAAATTTAGAGCAGCAGAGTGGATAGTGCTGTTTGTGGAAGCATTGTCTGACACACAAACCTTTTTTTTGGGAGGTTTGAGCTAAAGTTTCCTTTTGCAAGACACTCAAAGCCGCACTTCCTCAGCTAGCTGTGTGTTTACCACAGAACCCACTGCTTTCAGTGCACGAGTGTGGTGTGATGTGACCAGTACTGTAAAGGCGCTTTGAGTGGACAACAGGCCAGAGAAAGCACTTCATGAACACAGTCCATTCAGGGGCTGTTAAAAGAAAATGTTGATAATCTATCCTAATAATAATCAGCTTCAGGTAACTGATAGTTAAATTTACATTTTCACAAATTTTATAAGTAATGAACCTCAGCATCATTTCACAAAGTATTCTTTAATAAATCTGGCCACTTTTTCCCAACGTATTCTTTAATAAAACAAACCACAGGTTTTTTGTCCTGTAAATGACTTCCTCTAAATAAGTCTGGCACGGCTAACGGTCTAGTTTCAGAAATCCTCGACCTAGTTTGAATGTGGCTTCTGACTCTTGCGGTGAAGATCGCTCGTGCTTCCTCTGTTGCTCAGAGATCATTCAGTGATGTTGATGTTTAGCTCTGTTCTTCAGGATGTGGCGTTCTCTGGCTGTAAAAAAACTGATTCATCCTTATCTGGCTGGCATCTCGCTGAATGGAGACTTGAGGTGTCAGGACTGCACTTCTTCATGTAAATAGTTTAGTAAGAGAAACGACTCTTCCTACAAATCCACGTCTGCACGTTTAAAAGGGATCAAATAAGAATCAGAATTTCAGTTTTGTTCCTGCATTTAGTGCAACATACAACCCTGTAATCTTTTAATTATGGAGTAAATCATTTTATTCTGCCGTATTCTGCCGTAAAGTTCTTTACGTTGCATGAGAGTAAATGCACATTAACATAAGCATGATAGGGCAACTAGCTACCTGCACACGCCGCAGCCCTGCTTCTTTGAAGTGGTTCAGCACTTAGTGGAAAAAGATCAGATCTAGAGCAGATTACATCGTCCCCTCCGGCACATGGAAATAACTTTTTTAACCAAAAACTTGTCTGTGTTGTACCTGTTGAGAGTTTGAAGATGCTGATGAAGATTAGAGCCTTGCTCGTGTTTGTGCAGTGTTCTTCTAACACGCAACCAGCAGCCACAGAGCTCAGTGTGAAGTGTCCTGTATTCACAACACAGAAAACCTCCTTAAAAGCTAAAAATCAGCATCAAGCTTAACGCTAATGCAAAATGCTAGAATACTGGAACAATTTTTTACCTCTTACAATGAAATGACTGTGGCAATGTGCTTTATTTATGATAAATTGTATAACTTCCTCAACTTTATTGATCAGTGTCTTTCCAACACATCACACTGTAACTGGAACTCAGGACATAACTACTGCTCATGTTGATGTTTTGCTGTCCTGTTCAGGTCCTATCATAACATCTATTTGATCCCTTTGAATGCTGGCTCATTGTTTCTTAGTAACTACACTCAAAAAAAGCCTCAAGTAGTTAATCAGTGTTGATACTGCACGCCTGCTGAGTGGAAAGAGGTCACATCAGGCCTGAACTGGCGTCCCTTCACTCGCTTCCTGTCAGTTTCAGGATTCAGTTAGAGATTTGGATACTTGTTTTTTTTTTTAACTTCTCATTGGCTGGCACCATCGTACCTTTTTGCATCTTCATGCTCCAGACAGAGCACTAAGGCTTTTATGTTTCATGCTACCTTTATGCAAAAATGGCCCCATGTGCAATGAAAGCTCATTCAGGATGAACAAATTTGTGGTTGTCTTTTGCATTTCGGTGACTGCTAAAGATAAAACCAAATGCCACTTAGCCTAGATTTTAAAATGGAAGTTAAAAGGGGACAAAAATAAGACTTATGGTGCCAAAAACACAAGTAATCAATATTATATCACATCATAAATACCAAAAAGAAAAAAATGCAAAGCGAAAATTTAAATTTTGCAAATATATACTAATTAAATGAATTTTTAAAAAGAAAATGTCCAAGACATTTGGCATCTTAGATTGGTTTTACTTTGACTTGGCAGACTGGGTAAGTGAAATAAAGCAAAATTTTGATATTTTATGTTAAATGGTAATATTTTTCCCCCCAAAACTCTATGAAAAACAAAAACACAATTATTTGGAAATATGTTAATAAGATTTCTAAAGTCTCACAAACAAAATCAGTCTAATTTAGAATTATACATTCAACTCATATATCTAGTCAGTATCTAGTATTGGTCAGAAATATATATATATATTTTTTTAAAAAGGAAAAGTATTTCATAAAGTTTTGAGTTCGATGTGATGTGTCTTATACTGGACCTCCCAAGTCAGATGTTTGTCACTGAAGGAAAAAATAGATTGTATAGTGTTTTTACTTTGCTGCAAGGAAAAATACATTGATACAATGGATTTGTGATAAGAGCCCTTCTGTTTAAGTTGGAGTAGACTTGTGTTTGAACTGGTTCCCCCTGAGTATCTTAAAGCATATTACATTCAAAGATAGCCTGGCAGCCTTTATCGGACTATCTTTTACCTGATTGCTCTTTGTGTTTAACCTGACCCACCTGAGCTGTTTGTGTTGGTTTTGTTCAGTTTTGTTTTGATTTGTTGGTTTTTGTGCAGGTCTCCAAATGAAAGGTCAAATGAATTATTACCAGAAACCTATGAGCCTCACAGAGCAACCGGTTGCAGCAGCAAGTCTCATTGCCGCATCGTTAATTGTTCAGAGACGCTTAGAGTCAGGGCGTTTCCAGTTTCAGTTTTCAGATACAGAGAAAATAAATAAATGGTAAATGGTAAATGGACTTGAGCTTATATAGCGCTTTTCTAGTCATGGACCACTCAAAGCTGCTGTACACCACAGGTCACACTTACCCATCCACACCCATTCGCTCTCACATTCACACACTGATGGATCCAATGTTTACTATGACAGCTATCCATCAGTACATCTAACACAGTCACGCCCTTTCATACCCATTCACACACCACTGACGCAGCAGTGGGAGCAATTAGGGGTTAAGTGTCTTGCCCAAGGACACATCGCCATGTGTCGCCCAGAGCTGGGCTTGAACTTGCAACCTTCCGATCACCGACCAAGCGCATTCTCCAACTGCGCCACAAAACTGTCTTGTGTTGTTTTATATTCAAGCCCTTCAGCATTAACGCTAAGCTAGTTACCTGTATTAATGCCTTCTTTTATCTCTGTTTTAGGAGTGGGTGAAACCGGCATTCAGTGAGTACGACTACCTGAAGATCAGCGCACATGCTCAGAGGAAGAGCGAGATGGAGCCTGACATCTTCCAGTGGAACGATGAGAAACGAAGCAACAGCGAAGACGGTCAGATGACGCAGGGCGGTCAGTTCCTCCACATGCTGCAGCCCCCCAGCGACATGCTGCCGTTCCTCCAGGATGGTGGCAGCTCTCAGAGTACAGGTCATTCCAGCGGACACATCTCCATCAATACCGTGACGCTGTCAGGAGAAGACGAGTTTGGCGGGGACGAGCGGTCCAGAAGCTCTGTGAACACGCTCAGGAGTTACAGAGACGGAGGAAGCTTTGGTTCATTTGGGGACGACTTAGAAGAACGTCCAGCGTCAAGGCTGGATGGACAAAGTGGGATGCTGCCACAGCGGGACATCCAGGTATCCAACGACTTATCACTGGAAAATGTCAATTTTGAGCCACATGCACAGGTTGACGAACCAGAGAGGGTATCACTGGACTCGTTTGTCTCACACGAGCTGTCAGAAGACGGCTACCCTCACGTGGACCTGGACACCATTGACAGCGGTTTTGGGGAGTGCAGCAGCCCCGGAGCTTCAGACTCAAACATGGCTGAGCAGATGGCTTTATTCCAGGAGCACAAAAACTCCAACTCCAACTACGTCAAGCAGTGGATGTTTTGCAGCACGATTCAAGAAGACTCTGGAGACACGGAGAACGAAACACACGAAGCACAAGAAGCACAGTGAGACGGACTGCACAGCTAGAGATGCTTCTGGACTAATAGTTAATAAAGGGACATGTTTTTTCGGTGTATTCAAAAAAAGTGTGAGAGGTGGAGGAGTGTAAATAATGTAAAAGTTTAATTTGTAAACTTTGTAATATCTTCTGATTAGTTTTGTTTGTGACTTTGTTCAAACTGCACTGCACATACACTGTCTTGATTTTTTTGTTGTCTTAGTATTTTACCGTAATGTCTGCAAAAACTTACTGGAAAAGTGTCTTTTTGGTATATAACTGTTCATAGCAAAGGATTGTGGGGAAAAACACAGTAATGATACTGTAAATGAAGATACAGTGTACCGTGGACCTTTTGAAAACTACTTTTAATGCTCATCTGAGTCGATAATGCATCAGCTCACACACTCGTTTTTCTCACACCACTCCGCACAGATTTTGCAACACGGGATCCAACTGTTGCATAACGCTTTGACTGCTGAAGGATGTTGTTGTCTCAGCTTCACATTGTCATGGTCATGCACGCTTCATCAGCTCGTACTGTCGCACCAGCTCGCACGCTACCTTATCAAGATGTCTGATAATGTCTGTTTTCCTTGCTTGTGCACATTTTCAGTAACCACTGTAACCATCTGTCCTGTTTTGTGAAACGTCAGTATAAAGAGCAAACTTTGTGCAAAGTCTTATCATCTGTGAAGTCAAGAAAAAAAGTTCTTCTCTAGTCTGGGCCTCCTTTATCAGAGGGAAGTGGAGACACATGCCACAAAGGTTTTGTCTATCTGTTGTTTACAGTATTTGTTTTCCTTTCAGAGTCATTAGCTGCTGATGATTCAGTCTGAAATCAACACTGATGCCTCCGTACATCTTAAAAAAAAGCAAACCAGACTAAAATTGACACGACTATTTCTTTTTGTGGTGATTTTAAATGCCTGAAACTGCTCGCAAGCATTAGTTGCAGTAATTTCAGTGGCAAAGGTTTCCACAGAGCAGTAGCATCAGAGCTCTTTAGCATGAATTTTTGCCACCCAAGAGGACAATCATGTTTTAACCAGCCAAGAAGGCAGTTTGATGTGTGTTTTGCCAACCAGGAGGGCACTTTGATGTGCAGTTTTGTTCCTAAGAGGACACTTGAGGCAAATTTTGGATCCCAAAAGGACACTAAGCATGCATTTCTGATCCTAAATGGGCACTTACATGACGTTTTAGCGCTAACCCACGTTTTGGCCCCAAGAAGGCACATTTTCATTTTAAAAATTGGCCCCTCGGCCCCCCCTTTGCACACCCCTGCCATCAAGTGAAACTTGCAGTATGAAAATCTTTTGTTCAAAACAAAAAGACAATATATGCTGCCAAAATAGACAAACGTTTGTCTCAGAAAATTTAACTATCTTACATTTTTCAGTCAACAAAAGTTGAGTGCTTGTGCTGATTGAGTTCATTTGGATTTTTATTGAATGACATAAAATTATTTCATTAGATTCCAGTGAATTGAATCCACACGTTAGTCCGATAATTAAGTATTAACTTTGATCATGAAGGAAGATATGGCTTTGAATAAAGTGTTGCTGTAATAATTCATATGTTAATGCTGTAATCATTCTTAAATTAATTTGTGCTATTGCGGCCATGTGATAATGTGTGTACTTGCAGAAGATTTAGAGCTCCTGAGAGGCTACAAATCACTCAGTGGAAAGGAAGGAAGAACGGACACCATTAACAGGAAAGGTTTTGCTTAAGAGCTAAATGATTAATCTTGTTTACCCATATACTTACCCAGTAACTGCTGAGTGTTTCTGTTGAGTTTCAGCAAATAACTGCAGAGTGTGTTGGGTGTGTTGAGTATTTCAGTGAAACGCAGGAAGGCCTTGAATTAGAGACAGATAGAGAACAGAAAGTACCTTGTGAGGAGACAACAATTTTAATAAGGCAGCATGAAAGTGTGTGATGCATGTGAGTGTGCATTTAACCTTTCTTTGTTAGGAAAACACCAGATGATGCTGGGAAATGGGAGGAGAAATCACTGGCTCACAATGTTTCAGATCAGTAACTGAATGTCTTGGATAGGCAGATCTTCAACTATAAGAACATTCCAGGGACAGGGACCCAGGTTTTTATCCCTAAAGGAGGAGTCCGAGACCTGTATCAGGGCCGTACAGAGATTTAACAGCAAGGACCCAGAGCTCTGTCGCACATTTTTGACTTGCTGTAATCATTAAATCTGAGTTAATCTGAGTTACTAATCTTGCTCCATGTCACTGACTAGATGCCAACAAGACAGATGGATCTGATAAACAGCTTCCTGTTTGTTTTTTTGTTTGTTTGTTTCTGGTGCCTTTTGAAAATTCAATCGTATTGAAGAGTAATCCTCTTGATTGCTCAATGAAGTCCGCTGGTTGCCGTGTTGTCTGTTGGTTTACATTTTTGTGGAAAAACCAAATCAAACTGGGAGGTAGCCAAAAGTGAGTTCAAACCAAGAAGAACAGGGATCTGGGCATCTCTTGGTTTTTGCAAAATGCAAACAAAACGTAAAATAGATTTAATGTTCTTTTGTGCATGCATGGGTTCACTCTTGCTTCAACCCTTATAGCATGCTCATCAGGTTGATCGCCCTCTATAATTTGCCTGTAGGAGTAAATTGTTGTCACTCTCTACATGTGGTAAGCAAGTAAATGAAAAAAGAGAGGAGGACCCAGAACTGAACCCTGTGGAACTCCACATGATAGATTTGCTGTTGAAGAAACTAACCCAGCAGAGACAAATGCGTATTTGGAAGGTATTCATTTATTTGAGACAGATAGTTTCTAAGAAAATATGAGGGTGGATTTTTCAGACGGCCCCTTCTGTGGGAGGAGGAAGTGTTTCATTTATTTTCCAGTTTCCAGAGTTTCCCCGACAGCTAATCGTCTCATAGCGTGGATGTTATTGCAAGTCTGTTTCTCATTTAACCCAACAACAACCTGTCGTTGTGTGCTCACAGAGTCATCCATCCCCCTGTTTCACTTTGGGTGCAGTCTGTAGGTTGTTTGATAGCATGTGTGGGAGTAATTAATTATGCAAAGTTTATGCTTCCATGTCAAAACTACATTACAGAATACATTATACACTCACCAGCCATTTTATTAGGCACACCTGTCCAACTGCTCATAAACGCAAATTTCTAATCAGCCAATCACATGACTGCAACTCAATGCATTTAGGCATGTAGACATGGTGAAGACGATCTGCTGCAGTTTAAACTGAGCATCAGAATGGTGAAGAAAGGTGATTAAAGTGACTTTGAACCTGGCATGGTTGTTGAGTATTTCAGAAACTACTGATCTACTCATATCTTCATGCACAACCATCTCTAGGGTTTACAGAGAATGGTCCCAAAAAGAGAAAATATCCAGTGAGCAGCAGTTCTGTGGGACAAAAGTCCTTGTTGATGCCAGAGGTCAGAGGAGAATGGACAGACTGGTCGGAGCTGATAGAAAGGCATCAGTAACTCAAATAACCACTGGTTACAACCGAGGTCTGCAGAAGAGCATCTCTGAACACACAACACGTCCAACCTTGAGGCAGATGGGCTACAGCAGCAGAAGACCACACCGGGTGACCCTCCTGTCAGCTAAGAACAGGAAACTGAGGCTACAATTCACACAGGCTCACCAAAACTGGACAAAACAAGATTGGACAAACGTTGCCTGGTCTGATGAGTCTGGATTTCTGCTCCACATTCGGATGGTAGGGTCAGAGTTTGGCGTTCTGGTTCAGGCTGCTGCTGGTGGTGAAATGGTGTGGGGGATATTTTCTTGGCTCACTTTGGGCCCCTTAGTACCAACTGAGCATGGTTTAAAGTCCACAGCCTGCCTGAGTATTGTTGCTGACCATGTCCATCCCTTTATGAGCACAGTGTACCCATTTTCTGATGGCTACTTCCAGCAGGATAACGCTCCATGTCATAAAGCTGGAATCATCTCAGACTGGTTTCTTCAACATGACAATGAGTTCCCTGTACTCAAATGTCCTCCACAGTCCCCAAATTTCAATCCAATAGAGCACCTTTGGGATGTGGTGGAACGGGAGATTCTCATCATGGATGTTCAGACGACAAATCTGCAGCAACTGTGTGATGCTATCATGTCAATACATGCACATATGCAGCTCCTATAAAGTGTAACTCCACATCAAGGCAATGCGGTCTGGCCAAGCGACAATGCATAAGTGCTAAAATCTGCTGTTTCTTGGGTGTCCACTTGAGGCCACACCAGCCAATTTGCTTCAAAATCCATCTCACAAACAGACGGGTGATGTCGCGGAGACTATGTTCATTAATTATACGGCCCTGTAATTTTCTGCTTTGACAGTAGCTTCTGCCTGATCAACCGCTGCTCTACATGTATCAGCTCCAACTCACTTCTGTGCACAGCAGAATGTAGCAGAACCTGAAAATAATATAAGCATAGAAATCACTCAATAAAATAGCAGCAAGTTTGTCTTTGGGGCACACGAGGCAATAGTACTGGTCTAGAGTCTACAAGTATAAACCCAGCTTCATGTTGATTGTGGTTCACACTGAGGTAGACAAAGAGGGTGAATTGTATCTGTTGCCATCATAGCTATTTTTTTTGTCTGGTTGATTTTACGAGTCAAACTGTTAAAGGGCTTATTTGATTGAGTCTAAGGACTTAAGATGCTTTGGCTTCACTTGTGTGGAGCTTTCACACCAATCATCATTTATGTAACAGAAACAAAAACAGTGTCGACGTCACCTTGATTAATATCTCGTGCTGCAGCAGCAGAATCCAGCCATAGACATTTTAACTTTGTATTGGAAACACACTTGGTGTCGCATGATGTCCACTTACACTGTTAATCATAATTTACAGCTAACTTGATGGTAAGAAGATACAGCAGCAATCACAACAGAGGCCACAGTTTTCTGTACACTCAGACCACTGGATGAAATTGTGCCACTATCCTGACTTTTTGTTTGTTTATTTATTTATTTATTTATTTGGAGGAATCACTAAAGGTGGTAAATGACGGTCATCTATCCCTTTGCAGTGGTTCCAGGAGTTAACAATCACACAAATCACAAATATGTCAGGTTTTTTTTTCCGAACTTCAAACTTTATTTATAAAGCACTTTTCATGCACAACAGTGGCAACACAAAGTGCTTGACAAAAGAAAAGAAAAGAAAAGAAAAAGAGACAAGAAAAAACAAGAAAAGAAAACAATACAACAATCTTGGTACTCAATATTCTAACTCACTGACTCAATGATTCACTGACTCAATGACTCACTAACTTACTCATTCACTCAGTCATGGTTGTTCACTTTTGCAGAACATAAAAAGAGAATTAGAAAAGCATCAATTTTGTAACATGCGCTGCACTTTCTCCATTTGTAAAGCATGTTGAGATTACATTTGTTGTAAACTTGTGCTACATAAATAATGATTGATTGAATTTCAAATTGTAATCTGATCACTAACAGCAGAATTTACACAAACTTTCAGCATTACACTACCAACAGACAGACTTCAACTTGAAAGTCTGATGGTGGTTTCCCTGTTCTCAAGTTCTTCAACAATAGACTTTCTTATCTCTAGATCCTGTGCCTGTTATACACGCCCAAACCTAAAGTTAGACTTCAATCTAAAAGATAAAAAAAAAAGTGTTGTAGTGCTACTGTGTGCAGAGCTATGAGTTTCTACATGTCAAATTTTGTAAGTTCTATGAATTTATTTCTTATATTAAACTTATCCTGTGGCTGTGTTATTAAATTCATTAAGAAACATATTTTTGTATTTTGGACCTTTTCTTCATTACTGCCTGGTGTCTGTGTTAAGCACATTTAAGGGTATATTATTGACTCCTGTTTCTTGTTTAATTCCTGTTTAACTCAGATCTGACAGCCATAATTTATTTTTTTTTTTTGCTTGATTTTGAAATTCCTCATGCGACCTATTATAATATATGCTTTTGCTCAGAGCCATTTGAATAAATACATAGTCCATTTGCTCAACAGACTCTATTGATTAAAACCCTTATGTTCATAACAACGTGTACTGAAAGACTGAGCTTAGAGTCACTTTTGAAACTTGTAAAATTGAACTTTAGATGCTCCATGATCCTTATTGAGTTCAGAAAGATGACTGCTCTTCTGAGCTTCTCCTTCGAAATAATGCAAAGAGTCAATATTAAACAAAATAGAAAAATCTGACAAGTTGAAACATAATTTTATAAACCTATTGTCATAATTTTATGACTGTTCTTAAAATCCATCTTTCCCCCTCTTAAGTGACTGTGATACTTATGATGTGTGTACATAGCACTTCTGGTCATAGGACAATCCTACAGATAGTGCTGAAAGTGCTGTGTTGGGTCATGGGTTACCTTTTCAGCAGCTCTTTGAGTTTCCACTTGAGGCTGGCTGCAGAAACATTGGAAACCACATACACACCAAGACAAAGACACACCAAGACATTTTCAAATACAGTCTATGACCTCTTTAGTTCTGGATAACATTTGTTGCCTGTGTTTGTTCCATGTTACAGAGGATAAAACAGTGTGAGTGCTCCCTGATGAAGTAACCACCAGGCTCATAAACAGAGTGAGAAAACACGCAGGTATTAAAGAAATAACTAATTCATTATCGATTAATAAATGGCCTCCATTCTTAACACATGAACTGCGTGGTTTGAGTGGGGTACCAGAGATGGAACAATCACCCCACTCTGCATTTCACAGTCAGTGGTTTTATGCTGAGCTGGCACTTTGATCAAAGACAGGAACATTTGCCCCAAACCAAAGAAAATAAAAAAAAGACAGAGGAGAGAAAAGAAAAAAAAAAACCCTGACGTGAAAAATGGTCCAACTTCCTGTGATGCAAGAAGTGATAAGTTAAACCTCAGCTCAGTCTCTCATTCACTGTCTGAGACATCAACAGCAGCAGGACAGCCCCTGAGGTGAGAGCAAATTTCCATCCATTACACACTTCTCATGACTGATGGTGTTTTTAATCCACTGTAAGGTTAAATAACACAGAAAGTCTGTTCAAATCAAAGGATTTTGTCACAGAAAGTCTGTGACTGTCAATGGAAAGTACATGATCTTCTTTGTGATGATAATGGGGAAATCTCCTTCATTCACAGTGACCCACAGTGCGGCACTTGTACCCATGGAGTCATGACGCCTCAGCAGCTCCTCTTCTTGTGGTGCGTCTACAGCAGCCTCACGGTGACCTGCAGCTTTGAAGGTACTGAACTGTGTCTGAGGTTAGCGCTTTAACAAGGCAGCGTTTGCTTTAGGCCATCTAATCATGTCCTGTGCTCGAAAGCGTGTAAGCAGATTCAAGGTCAAAAGTTTCTCTTATTAACCACAGAAAAATGTTGAACAATAGAAATGTCATTAACATGTGGGCTCATTTTATTATCAGTCATCTGTGACGGGAAACTATGAAACTCGCAGCTTCCTATTATCAAAGGGCAATCTCTGTGAGTGTTTCTAAAATAAAATTAAAGATATAGAGTTATTATTGTTTGAATATACAAAGAAATCCAGTATGGAGTCCAGTTAAACAAGCTAACACTAAAAGCTACAATAAGAAACATAAAACCACAAGATGCAGGAGTCTAAATTGATTCATAATGTTTGTATAAACTTATTCTGTGTGCTCAGCAATTTCTTTGATTTTTTTTATGTGTGTTTGAGCATGTGCAGAAGGTCACTTTTGGATGGGTAGTGATGCTTTCAAAAACCCCGCCCCCTTCCTGAAGGTGCTTATAGCAATACCAACACCTGGGCTTTGGTATCGGCAGATTCTGGTACTGATTGGATCCAATACCAGTGTTAATTTGACATTCTCTATTCTTCAATCTGAGAATGAGACTGGTGATTTTTTTTTTTTGACAGCTTCAGCCTTTCCAAACTTCGATAAACATATATTTTAGGTGACTGTATAATTTTTTTTATGGGACTATAAATATGTCATTGTGGGGTGAGTAAATCTCTAACACTAACAGGAATTACAGTTTAACCGTGAAACTGTAAGGAGTAAAAGTTGCACATATTGCAAGTTGTTGAAAGTTGCACAAACCTACCATTGTTGATGAACATAGAAGACCAAAGAACTGTGTTGAAAAGATCTGTTAAGTGGATCAGTCTTTTTTTTTTTTCAGCAATATCCGAGCTTAATTTTTATTTATTTATTGAAGTTATTTTAGGGCTTTTATGTGTTAGATCAGATAGAAGAGGACAGTCAATAGTATTATATAAATGCAGGAAATAGGCTGCAGGCTGGATTCCTACCAATGCTATGATCCCATGGACCCAGATTGCAAGGCCATCTGCACCACAGATCATACCTTTGGTATAAAAATAAAACCCAATACTAGGATGACATCCCTGTTCTTTTTGTATACTGTATCCAGTCATTTTTTTATTTTAAATGATTTTAAGAGAGACAAATTAAACCAATGTAGGAGCTAAAAGCATTAAAAGATAAGATGGCCAGGAATGAAGCAGCATCTTTGTTAAAAAAAAAAAAAAAAAAAAAAAAAAGAGTAGCAGCAGCAAATTTACAGTGTAAAAACCAGGTCTGTTAGCTTCAGGCTAATGGCTCACATCTACTCCACCTCTTTGCTTGTTGTTAGGTTGTCTGAAAGTTAGGTTTAGTCAGCAATATCAATATTACACCATTGTTTGAGCCTTCAAAACCCCTCTTTAGAAACCAGTGGGTAACATCACAAAATATCTGTAATTTACATTTTTTTACTGCAGGCCAAAGTCTTGTCTGCGAAACTAGTAGTTTTATTTATTCAACTCACCTGCTATAGATATTTGTATTGATCTCTGAATTTATTAAAGCAATTCAAGACCAATTTTCATAAAAAATGAGTCTGTAATAGCCCTGGTGGAGAGTTGGGATGGCACTTTATTTATTTTTTTAATTATTATTCTTTCATTATTGTATTAATTAATTTATTTATTCTTTTATCCATTTATTTATTTTTGATTATTATTCTTTTATTAGTGTATTAATTAATTTATTTATTATTTTATCCATTTATTTAATTATCTTTTTATAAGAGCCTAATCTTTGAGTTTTTACTTTTTTTCTGGCAAAACTTTTTATTTTTGTTTTTCTAAATGTATTTATTTATCTATTTATTCATTAACTTATTTATTCTTTTATCTATTGATTTAATTATCTATTTATAGTTGCTCAATCTTAAGGTTTGATTTCTTTCTGGCAAAACTTTTTTTGGGGGGGAATTTTTTTTTTTTGTATTTTGTATTTTTTATATATATTTTTTGTCTGTGTAACTCCAACACATGCATGTTTTGATCTTGTAATCTGTAACTGTGAGGGGTTTTTATGTTGTGTTGAGTCTGGTGAAATCAGTTGTATCTCCTGGGATCAGGACTTCTTTTCCCATGAGCACAGTTGCCCACACAGAGGTGTGGCTGTTTCCATGCACATTTTTAAGGGTACTAATAAAATCCCCACTACATTTAGAAAAAAAAAATCCCCCCTTTGTTAAGAATTAGCTAAGAATTTAGAGTGGGAAGTCCCCCTTCTTTTGAAGAATGAAATTTGAGTCCTGGTGTTGCTTTTTTTTTTTTTTTTAAGTATTTTTTTAAACAAAGAAAATTTTATCCTACTTCCTTTAAACATCCAAACAACCACTGAGTGTATTTCTATGCTGTGAGAAATATGATAAAGAGCTGTTTGGCATCCACAGCAGATTCAAACTCGTAAAATAATCAAAAAGAAACAAAAAATATTGCCCAACTATTCACAGATGCTATTACTTTCGAATCTTTTGCAGTTTATTTCCTTTGTACCAAAGTATTCATGCTAACAATATTTTCTGCTTTCTTTTCTTAGTTGATGAATATTCCTGCGTCACTTCTTACTGGAGCTATGTGACGTGTGTCCTGAGCATCACTGCAGATCTCATGCAGCAAACCAACAGCAGCTACAACCTGGAATTCGTTGATACGTATGTGTCAGGAGACTTTTTCCTGAACTGAAACTATGAAAACTATGAAAACATTTTATTTCACCGGCAGAAACATAACTGAATTTTCTGTTATTGTTTTTTAGTCTCTTCAGTGACCAAATTACCTGTCCACTTGTGTTGATCGATGACAGCTACAGGGGTGTCTGCAATGTCACTGACTCTGAAAGTCTTACAGTAGGGGATGAGTTTGACATAAATCTTTGCAGAGGGACTGACTGCCGTACGTTAGTGGAGGAGTTTAAGCCGTCAGAGGAAAGTAAGTGCAAAATTCATCAGGATTAATGCATATGTAAAGGATGTATAGTGAAGGAGCAGGCGGGTGTGCAAACTAGAATGCCAAAGTGAAGTGTGATCAGGTTGTCCCTGTCAAAGCTTATCCTGCTAATACTTATTTTCGAGTTTTGTTGGGTTTTGACCAATCAGAATTAAGTATTCGTAACAATAATGTATGAGTAGCTCATGTATGTGTGTGGATGCTCGTGTGTTCCTGCATCAGAGTTAGATCTCTGCCCAGTCTGAGAAATACAAATAATAAAGTTTAACAAAAAAAATGCAGAAAAAAACAATGTAATTTACTGATCACTCATCTTCTATTTGGGGAAATTTGTAAATACATAAAGCAACTATGAATAATTAAAACTGAATTTCAAAAATGTTTTAAGTTTACAACAGATGTGAGAAGAAAAAAAACAGAGATCTGCAAAGCTCTCCCATGATACTCTATTTCTCCCACTGCTTTGCATCAATGCACACAGATATGTCTGTTTAACACAGCCGTCATATTTGCAACCACATTTTAAGACAGTGAGAAATTTCTGAAGTCAACTATCTCAAAGAGATACTGATCAGCAAACTTTACATCATCTTATCAGAAAGTTTTCTCACATGTGCCAGTAATGATGACTTTCCGTTTGCTCTGATCAGTTCAGCTCACGCCTCCGTATGATGTCAAGGTCGAACAAAGTCCAAAGACTTTTAACGTCAGCTGGACAAGTGGGTACGAAGATCATCCCTATATTCATGATGACCTTGACTTTGAGCTCTTAGTCCAAACATCTGAAAGCACTGAGAACAAGGTAAGCTGCACTCTCACAAATGTTTACACAATGATGAAAAATACTGATAGGACAATATAACGCGATACTGATAGTTTTGTCAAAATAAAAATTCATATTTTGGGTAAGTTGAAGTACAGTACGCCTTCCGCACCTCCACTCCAGTAGATGGCGCCAAACAGCTTCTTCGCTGTATGTTGCCCATAAACTGTATAATAAATTTAATCTCAAAGTATATTCAAAATATTTTATTCCCAAACTTGATGATGTGGGTGTTGATGCCATAAATATCAATGCTTGTCTATTCTTGGGTCAGTTAGTTCAAAATCATTTACGCCCAGTTTCACAGACAAGGCTTGAATTAAGCCAGGAGTAGGCCTAAGTCCTACTAGTAAAGCTGGGTCATTTAAGTAGCTTGCATGAGCATAGCTTACGTTTGTTTTAGTTAGTCCCAGATTGTGAAGTCCTGGAGTAAGCTTCAGCTAACTCCTGCCTTAATATAAGCCTTGTCTGTGAAACTGGGCCTCCATGTTTTTGAGTTTAAGGTCCCATATTATGCTCCTTCTCAGCAGTTTAATATAGATCATTGATGTCTTCATGAAATGGTAGTAACATGTTTTGGTCCCAAAAGCCAATAAATCAAGCACAGCAGCATTGTTTCCAGGCTCTCATAGCCCCTCTGTTCAGAACGCTCGGATTTAGTGGGCGTGGCCTTCATATGTAAATGAGCCACCGCTGATACCGCCCCGCTCTTCACGTCACTGAGAGCGGCGCCATGAGCTCTAAGTGCACAATGTTTAGAAAACAGCGAAGCTCGTTTACCGTAACATTACAGGCTAAAACAACAGGCTAACTGCAGCTAAAGTTAGCATCCTGAAGCTAACACAGAGACAGAGGGGACACTGAGGAACTGAGGATTCAGGACGAGTCTATTCACTAGCCCTCTGATGTACTGTCCAAAGTTGTAAAAGCAGTCAGCTGTGAAGTGACTAGCACACACATGAACATTTTTACTGAGTGTAGCTGGAACATTTCCTTGATAAATGAACTCTCGCCACTTTGTGTTGTCTTCTTCTGAGATGGGAAGCTTATGCATGGAACTATGTGGCTGTTTCAGCCAAAAACAGCCAAAGTCACCTCCCCGCATCTGGAGAGATTTCTGCTCCAGTGGACCAATCAGGTCAGACTTGCTCCTGATTGGTCAAAAAAGGGACTCACTGACGTCGGCAAACCCCGGAAATTCCAAACAGCTCGTTTTAAGTCAGGATTTTACATCCACAAGCACTACTAAGTACAGGTTTTGTCATTAAATATCATATTTTGTGGGCTGGGAGGAAAGCCAAAGATCCACAAATTTCATTAAAAGACTAAATAAAGTGATTTTTGCATAATATGGGACCTTTAAGCTTATCATTCTGTTTGTAACATTGCATCTGACTTTCTTTATTTCAAAAACAATAAACCAGAGAAGTTGTTTCCTATCAAAAAGTTAACTGTGTAGATGTTGCAATCTATCACAACACTGGGATATCATATTATCGTATTGTGACCCAACTATTGAGATATGTATCGTATCCTGAGGTTCTTGCCAATACTCACTTCTAAAATTAAGATCTGACTATTTATGTTTCTTTCACTCTTTCTGCAGACTCTTCACGTGCCCTCACAGAATTTAACACTGATTGAAAGATCAGAACTTAAACCTGGCGCGGCATACTGCTTTAAAGTGAGATCCAAAGTGAAAAGTGATATGCCGGACTACAAAAGCATTTGGAGTCAATGGAGCCCGTCAGCATGCCTGAAAACTCAAGTAGAACAAGGTAAACTATCAAACAAGTAATTTCTTAAAGCTCCTGTGAGGAACTTTCTGTGTTTGTTGATTTATTTGCCGCCAGTTGATAAACTTAATGCTAAACCCGTTGAGAACTTTCACTGAGGACAAATATAAAAAGTGTTTTTTTACTTTAGCATACTTCTTGGTTTCATGCATCGATTATTACAAGGAGCTTTAAGTACACATAGAGTCAATGATGTTTTAAACTTCCTGTTGTAACCTTTGTGTAACATCTGCTGATGTTTATTTCATGCTTGACTTGAGTCCCACAGATCTGAAGTAAACCACTTCCTGTCATAACTACCTCTTTTGTAGAATATACTTATCTGAACAGTCAAACAGATCATTCATGAGCATCAGACAACTAATGGACTTACTGTCAGCACCACACTATGACTCAGTGCTTCTTTATTATTCTGTGAACTTTCTCAGAACAAGATGATTTACTACTCATTTTGATAAAGTCTGTGGGGCCTGCATGTGTGGCTGTTGGAGTCCTGCTGCTTGTGCTCAACAGTCCAACTGCAAGGTAATCCATGAGTGCTTTGATACTCTGATTAAAGTTGGCATCATAATGATTATAACGACTGCATGCCTTAAAAACAAGATGTGATGTTGTGACTATTGTGAATATTTGTTTGCATGACAGAATGAAGATAAAAACTCTGTCACACACACCGTCACCAGCCCCTTTCTTCAAACCTCTTTATCAGCAACACGACGGCAATCTGCAGGTGAGCCGTAAACACGATGTCATTCTGTCAGAGCTCAGCAAATGTTTTAATCATGGCACTGACATTAATGATGTTCTAACTTATGTTTACATTTACATTCTCTATCAAGTGCACAAACAAAACACAAGTATTGCTGGTAACAACTCACTAAACTACATTTGGACTGTGCATAGGCTACTTGTATAAAGCTAAAGCACATTCTGCAGAAACTCAACAACTTTTACAGCTGATGTCTTTAAATTAATGTGTTAGTCTGAATATGAAAAACTATCCTGATAAAATCCAGATCCTGATCCTGCCTTAAAAACAATCTTGACATGCTTTCCCCTTATCGCTTTTCCCCTATTGGAGAACAATTTCCTTGGTCAGAAGCAGAGTTTGCTGATATTAACAGAGGTGTGGACTCGAGTCATATGACTTAGACTCGAGTCAGACTCAAGTCACAATTTTGATGACTTTGGACTCGACTTGACAATATCATCAAAGACTTGCAACTCGACTTGGACTTTGACATCGGTGACTCGGGACTTGACTCTGACTTTAGCGTGATGACTTGAAATACTTGAAATTTTCAGTAAGACTGAAACTTTGACACATAACTTGAGGTTAAGGACTGGTAATAACACCTTAAACCTAATGTTAACTAGTCCAACATCTTCACTTACACACACTAACCTTATATATCCACTTACACACCCTGCATATAAACACACTCAGCACACACACACATTAGATGAGTTAAAATGAATTATCACATCACAAAATGGCCACACTTTCAAAAGTTCATTTGTTCTTGCAGCGCTGAGCACTCATTGTTTTCTGAATGCTATGTCAGCATCTTTTTTTATGTCATCCAGTTCTGTAATGCTGGTCACATTTTATCTGAAAATAAAGCACCTTAAAATACATTAATCGTACTGGTCAAATTTGATAGATTATTTGTTAAAATTACATATTATTTGGTAAAAAAGAAAAAGTGCTTATGACTTGAAAGGACTCGAAAATTTTAAGCCTATGACTTTAGACTTGACTTGACTTGTCTTCTCTTTACTTGAGACACGACTTGGACTTGCACGTCTTTACTTGAGACTTGACTCAAGACTTGGGTTTAAGGACTTGAGACTTACTTGAGACTTGCAAAACAATGACTTCCTCCCACCTCTGGATATTAATGCAGCACATAACACTGCAGAAAACTGACCACTTATAATCTGGTATCAAGAAACACCTGAGGGACAGATAAGGTTTGATTTTTCATTTCTTTCGTTTTATTTGAACAGAACATAGCCAAAAGTAAAAAGACAGAATAAAACAAAACAAAAACACAAACAACAACCAAGAAACCAAATAAAATCATCATTTGCATGTTCAAAAAGAGTGAGAGGAAGTTGAATAATTTAATTTATGCACTTCCAAAAATTAAAACAATACTAAAACTGATAACTGCTTAAGAAAAATACGCCAAATACTAATTACATAAAGCAAATTTTTGATAAAGAAAAGACTCAATAAATTAGACAAGTACAAAACTGTACCACCATTTTGCAACTTTTATACCTCCATATCCTTTTATCCACTAAAAATCATGTTTGTATATTTTCTTGAACTGCTCTATGTTTGGACATTGTTTTATTTCATCATTCAGACAGTCCCAAAGTTTTACTCCATGAACCGATACACAAAAGCATTTTCTTTTGGTTCTTACTCTCACACTTTTAAAATTAAACTACCCCTTTAAATTATATTTTTCCTCTGTCGGACTAAACCTGACCTGAATATTTGCTGGTACTTGATTATATCTTGCTTTGAACATGATTTATGCTGCTTGATATTCTATTTGATGAGTTAATTTTAAAAGTTTAGACTGGAGGAACAATGAATGTGTGTGATCCCTATAACCTACTCTGTTAATGACTCAAACTTTTTTTTTCTTTTGTATTATAAATACAGATTGTTGTGAGGTCTTAAAGTATTACTGTTTAGCTTAGCATACGACAGCTGAAAGTATTTTATCTGCACTCTCCTCTTTTAATTTAATTTAATTATTCATTTTTAATGTTTTATGGTATGATTTTATGCAATGATTTTATTTTGCCTATTGTGATTTTATTTTATTTTATTTTAGCTGTAAGGCGCTTTGAATTGCCTCATGTATGAATTGTGGTCTACAAATAAACTTGCCTTGCCTTTCCCCAAATCTCATCACAGTAGATTAGATATGGTAAAACAAGGAAACTGTACAGAATATGAAGTTTTGAAACTTAACTGTAATATTTTATGTGAGTTTTTCAACTCAGATTTTCATCAATAATTACACCAAGAAATTTGGTTTCTGTTACCCTCTCAATGTCCACCCCATCAATTTTAACCTTTGTTAGCATCATTTTACTGCCATTCCTGAATCACATTATTTTTGTTTTTTCTCAGATTTAGTGATAGCTTATTCATATTTTAAGGGTCTATATGATAGTAGAGGGATATTTTACCACACTTAGTGACCTATTCTTAACATAAATCAATAAAAGAAAAAGTTAAAATTTATAGAAATAACAGAAATGAGTTTAGACATGGGAAGGCAACTGTTATTGTCAAAGTTGGAAATAATGTGTTCAATAAACAAAAAAAAATGCAGTGTAACTTTATTACATCTAATGCGTATCAATGCTGCTGATTTTGCAGGACTGGCTTTCACCCAAAGGGAAACTTCTGCAAACCTACAAACCTGAGGAGATCCTGACAACTGATGCAGTGATTGTTGTGCCAAAACCCCCAATCACAAACGACCCAGAGGAGAACCAAGATCAACAAAACCAGTCGGTTACACAATTCCTGTTCACTCAGTGTCCAACCTCCTACGTCGGCCTACCTGGGATCCATGAGCCTTCTCCACCTGTCACTGCAGTCAGTCCAGGAAACATGTCTTACACTCGGCTGCCTTGCTCAGTCTGGGGGATCAACATTGGAGAGGTAGAGGTCGTCTCCACTCCAGTGAAAGATGTTTTGCACACCAGCTGTGCAGACTCTGGCTGCAGCAGTGAGGACCTGACCCAGAGCCCGGGGTGCAGTTTACCAAACACTCCCGTTGAGGACAGCCTGCCAAAATGTTTCTGTACTGATTACTGCATCCTCAACAAAACTGCAGAGGGATTTGCTCCTGTTTTAGTCTCTAAAGGAGGCAGCCTTGGTGCCACAGCAGAGCTCCAGCGAGAGGATGAAACCTAAAACCTCCCACAGATCATTATAAATTTTAAAGCAGTCGCTGGATGTTGTAGGATGTGATGCTTCCACGCTCACGTACTGTTTGCTTTATGTTGCATCATTTAAATAGAGCTTCTCAATTAGCAAACACATATATTAAAGGCATTGGAGATACCTCATGATCTGTCTGTTAATGAAGCAAACAAAGCAGCAGAGCTCATATGTAGATAAGGGTTAAACTTTATGGATTTATTAGGCTTTACACGATGACATTTGAATGTGCCAGATTATCATTTCTTTCTTTGTTTTTGCTCTTTTATTGTAAAGCAGACTTATTTTTTATTATCTTTTAAGCATGAGAAGGTAAACAAGCAGCTGTGAAAGTTTTCTTTGGCTCAGGGAAAATGCTTTTTTGCTTTATGCTTGACTGTCATAAATACTTGAAATGTTTAGTTCTTTGACATTGCTGTGATTAAGACTACTTCATCATACTAAATCATCAACCTGACAACACACAATAATAAAGAGAACCTCAATTTAAATGTCTCTGTTAATTAATCCACAAGTAACAAGAAAGCATCAGAGCTCTTATATCTTAATATTTGACATCTGACATTTAGAACAAGTGTATATTCATCTTTTCAAGCTCATAAACAAAGTGCTCTTTCATATTAAGGATTAATAGCCTAAAAAGGTTTAACTAAAAACTACATCTAGCTCATTACATTTGGCACAATAAGAATTATGATTGCACATAAACCAAGTGAGGCATTTCTGAAAAAAAAGGAATTAATATGAAGATCAAGGACAGAAGTTTTTTTAAAAAGAAAGAAAGAAAGAAAGAAAGAAAGAAAGAAAGAAAGAAAGAAAGAAAGAAAGAAAGAAAGAAAGAAAAAGGATGTGGATGGGAGGAATATGCTCATAAGAATCAGGTAAAATGTAAACTCCGATGATTAACTTAGGGTCACCCTGGAGTGCAAAACACAACACCTACAAAAGTGACCCTATACCCAACAGAAAATGTCAACACCTGCTTTGAAAGGGATTGTTGCTTTGGGATGACTGTACCTCTCCATCTTTTTAACTGGAAGTACTTTTTATTAATTGATTAATTAACTTATTTATTAACTAATTTATTTATCATGTAGTTTGTATTTATTTGTACAGTATGTGTACCCACCTAATCCTGCAGTTCCACATCAGTCCAGTGGATGATGGTAATGTAACCTTTTGACTTTTCTATGACTTTTAATTTTGCTTCAAAATCAAAACTCCCGAAATGTTGCTTTGATTTGCAAAAAGTTGTAACAACAACGCAGCTATTGCGAGTTGTGTGGTGATTTCCTCATACTGTGGCTGTTCACAGGCACATCTAGTTCATTTCTAAACTCACATGTCGATCAACTAATAGGCAAACATTTCAAGCTGAGACACACTCAGGATTGCCCCCTCATTTGAATAACATTTCCTTCTGTAATTCATGCTGACATTGTTTGCAACATCGACAAATATGGAGGGAAAAAAATAATTAAAGAGCACAGGACTTTTTTTGATTTATTAATACTTTTGTATTTAGTTTCACATTTATTTGTCTATTAATTTAAATTTTTGAAACTTTTTTAATTATTTTTTTTTAACTTTCGTTTATTTATATTTTTTGTTTTTATTTCAATTTATATTTATGTTTTTGTGTATAATTTTGGAATTTATTTATTTATTTAATTTTTTACTTTTATTTATTTTTAATTGTGGCAGTTTTGGTCCTCCATAGAAACCAAGTATTAGGACTTGAAACTATCTTTTAGAATTTCTGAGGCTTATTTCTTAATATTTATCATCATTTGATCGAGTAAGTGGGCTAAGACGGCTCAGTGAGACAGAGGTGCTTTTTGCAGACTATGTTTTTTTTTTTCTAAATGATCAAAGACACAACATTTACTGTGCAGAGACAGGTGAGAATGTGGTCAGGAAGTAAACCCACACATTGTTCTATCCATTTATCTGTTAATCAGGTGTGGGTACATTAACACCCACACTCATTTTCCTCATGTACCATTACACAGTGGAGGCTTTCCCCCACCAACGTGCCCCGGCTCATAAACCTCACAGGAGAGCAGCTGGATGAACTGTGTGAAGTGGTGGCAGCATTTAATGGTGTGTGTGTGAAGTTGGTATTCAAATGCATTGTGAATACCATGTGTAACTCATTTTTTTCATTTAGTTTAAATCAAACATTGTGGAAGCAAAACAAACCGTACAGTTTTGCTTACGCACATATTTACCGAGAACAAGCCCAAGGACAAATAAATATACAAGAGTCAGAGAATATAAAAGTCTGCAAGCACTCAGAGAGGGAACTGAGCAGCTACAGAGCTATTACATTCTCATGTTACTGTGATCCTGTAGGTTTTTGTGTACTTGCAATTTTTAAAAACAGTCTCTTTAATAGTATTTTAATACACAATATTTTACAAAGCACATGTCACAGATTATAAGAGCAAGAGGTAAGTGAAAAGCTAGAAACAAATACACAAAATTACACTAGTCTCAGCAGAAGAAGCCCACACTCAGGTTTCTATAATTTGAGGCTTATTTGTTACTTTCAGCATCCCAAACATTAAAAACACTTGTATATTTAAGTAAATTTCAAATTAAGTAAATTTCCTTTTGATTAAAGGCTCTGTGAAGACTTCCCATTGGGTGTTGATTGCAGTGACACCAGGCAGGAATTGGAAGTGTTTTCCAAGATAAAGACTCAGTTTCCCATGAGCACCATCACCCACTTTTGTAAAAATGTGACTCTCACGAAGGCATTTGTTTTGGAATCAGATGAATGAACAGACTATCTTCCTTTTAACGCTACTTTTCTTTCATCCAAACAACTTTTTAAAGGACCTAAAGTGATAAGGTAATGTATTCATTCATAGTGACACAGCACTATTGTTTGAAATGTGACAACAGGCAAACTTTAAAGTAAAATCAGGAAACCATGAATTATTAACAGGAAGATACATAAAAGTGAGAGTATTTCAAGACCTCTTATTAAGTCCTCACATGGCCTCTGAGAAGGAATGGAAGTTTTACTTCTGAGTAACTGTACTTTAACTTGAACGGTATATTCTCACTCTTTTTCCACCTAGGTACATTACAATCTGGAGAATCTTTGTGGTGTTAGTCTCCTCCTTCAAAGATGAACATTTCTCAGTTTCCATTCACACGTGGTTGGTGAGTTGGTAAAAGCGATTTCCCAATTTTTGTTCTTTGACAGCAGTAGATTGTTTCTGGAAAAATAGATATCTCCTGAAACCCCCTCTAATGCTGCTGTTAACATTTTGTCCACCTTATTGACCAGACAGCTGGATGGTTTCAACTTTTCTCTCAATCGCTCTTTTTTTCAAAACTACTTCCTCCTCTCTTAGTGTCAGTAAGTAAGTGTAAGAGAGAGTGTCATCACATTGCATGCTTTCGAGGAAAAGTGTGAGCTACAACTTCAGAAAGATTAGATTAGAGATTAGATTTTTTAGAGAGACTACTGTATCTCAGTGTGACAAAAAAAACCCATAATGATACAATTTTTTTTTATTTGTAAAGCATCTTTAAAACAAATGCCACCGAAGTGCTTTGACAGAAAAAGCATGGCAGAAACTCAGGAGGATGAAAAAAATAACTTAGTGAGAGAGGTGTGCAAATTGCAAACAATGCAAAAGATGAATAGAACACAAATACTAGTGAAGAACACAATACTTCAGTTTACCCTATCTGAGGTATGTAGTACATACCACACGACTCTGTGTATAAACCCTCATTATATGCTACTTTACATAACAAGGAACAATACAGTATAAATGTCTTCCTTCAAACTGAGACCCTGGAGTTGCACTTTCAGTCAAACTTCACAAAGAGACAAAGTGTTTGAGGAAAAACAGTCAACCGTTTCTCCTCGAATGTGTCAGAATATGTTGTTATGTAGCAACTCTCAGTTTCAAAGGGCTCTTGTGTCAGCCATGAGTCATGCCTTACGGCAATATTATGACCGTTCTTATATTTTGAGGAATTTTCTAACTGCAGTGTGCTTAGAATAGAATAGAATAGAATAGAATAGAATAGAATAGAATAGAATAGAATAGAATAGAAAATAATTTATTTATTCCTGAGGAGAAATTCAGGAGGAGTCACAGCAGCAATCAAGAAAACAAAAGTAAGAAAGTGTACATAGAGTGCAAAAAGGTCCGTAAGAAAACAAATGATGACAACTTGTCCATCATTGCCCAGTCAGCCAGCCTCCACCTCCACAGGGTCCAGGACTGAGCTTCTTCAGCAGTCTGTTCAGTCTCTGTCTCCTGGATCCTGTCTGCTCACAGCAGGTGAAGTTCCTCCAATGCAGCGTTGGTGTCCAGTGTTAGCTGTGTTAGCCATGTCTGTGAATAGCATGATGCTACTCTGCCTTCTGGTATTCCCTCTGTTGCTGGGTTAGCATGGCTAGCTTGTCCATCTTATTGAAGACAGATCTTACATTCCCCAAAAGGATGAAAGGAAGGACAGGTCGATGTCGTCATTTATTAGCTCACACCTGAGAACCAGCACGTCGGCCTCAACTCCTTCTCCTCACCTTGTGGGGGACATCAGGCCTTGCACCAGTTAGCATTTACATGCTTCAGGCTGCTAACAGGTGATTTCACATGTAAACAATGTAGCCATGGTTACATGTAGGATCTCCAGACAAACACAGGAGCAAAAATAGTAAAAATATCACTGAAGGCAAAAACCAGTTTGGTGTTTATGACCAATAAATAAGCCTTACAAAGTAATGACCCACTCTAAATGCCAAAATGACAAAAAAGAGACGAAAAAATTACTAAAAACAGATAAGGAAGAGAGAGCTGCCGCAATAGGGTGGCGCCTTGCAACAATATCCATATTATTAATTATTAATATCAATATTTAGTTCTCAAAACTTGAAAAAAAAAAAAATTTGAGTGACCCTAATCAAATAAGGTGCAGGTCTTGCACCACTATATTTCTGCACAGAATGGACAAACCAGCAACACAACTTTATGTACAAGTGGCAATCTGAAAAGCACCTTTTGAACGAGAAAGAATTTGTCTTAATGGGTGTTTTTGATGGCAAACAAAAGGAGGATAACCATTGCCCATCACAGCAGTTTCTCTTCCTTGAAGGCTACTGTTGCTTCACCAGACGAGGACATTTGTGACTCATTAGTAAATGTGTTTCTTGTCACTGACAAATAAGACACAGTGCTGTTACTGAGATATACTAATAAGTATAATAAATAAAATGTTTTTCAGTCAAAGTGAACAGCTTCAGTGGTATTAAATATTCAAAGTTATGGATGAGGAAAGTCAATTTTAAAACTTCTGCACCTAAACATCTACCACTGCATTTTTACAGTAAAGCGCTGCACACACAGGAAACACGTGTGTCACTTCTTTAATCCGAGTGAAATATTTCTGCAGAGTAAAAGGGTAAAACACGATCTCTAAACGTGCCTGAGTTTAGTGTTTTCTAAGAACCGTAGGTACTTTTAGTTTGTCATTTCTTCTAGGAAGTCTGAGAGTGTGATCTGCATGTTTAGGAGTGTGATAAGCCTGCACATGTCTTTGAACCTTATCTTCACACTAAAATAGAAGCACTCATTTATACAAGGGTGTTGTTTTTATAAATGTGAGGCCATAGACCCGAAAGCAAGATGAGATAGGATTCAATAACATTTTATTTTGAAATTCAATCCTGTAAAATCATATCTGGATCCACCATGAGCAGAGAGTTAAACCTTTGCTGCAAAAATTAATGGATGGAGACATTTAGCATCATCAATAAAAATAGCATGTTATACGGACTTATGGTTACAGTTTCATAAACAAAGGTACTTTTTTTTCTTAACAATTCGCAGGGACTTCAACTTAACTTTTTTTCAGCAGTGACGATGATAGGAAGACTGATATTAGTTGTAGCAACCGTCTGCAGCAACGATCAAGAAGAACTTAAGAGACAAGGGAGCTCGGGGAGTCCCAAATACATCTGTTATCTCTAACTTTGATGGGATATTAAGATTTAACGTAGTTACAAGCAGACAGTTTAGAGAATGACAAATCTTAACTCAATGTGCAAGTGTCCCTGGTAGTCCCATCTTGTAGCAGCTAATCTACGAGCTGTTCCAGCTTTAACAATAAGCTTTATCAATAAGAAAAGTTTTGGAGCGTGGATGACCTAGTGGTTTAGGTCCCGTTCCATGAAGTTTGCCCTTGCACAGGTGGCCTAGGATCTAATCCAGCCTGTGGCTTCTTTACTGTATGTCACTTCCCACTCTTGCTCTGTTTCCTCCACTATCCATGTTCCTCTCTCCTACCCAATTAAAGGCATAAAAGCCCCAAAAATAACTTAAAAAAGGAAAGTTTTGAAAGTAAAGAGGGTGTCTGCCTCAACTCTGAATTGGGAGATGATTCCAAAAAGAGGGACCTGACAAGCACAGGCTCTATATCTCTCATACTACTTTTAAAAACTCAAGTACAACAAACAGGGTGCATTTTGAAGCATAATATAATGATTATAACAAAGTTCTGGCGAAACAATTCTGTTTTTCAACAATATCACAACTCTAATAATTGACGAACCATTAGATTAACAGTAAAATTATTCAGGAATGATGGCAATTTCTGTCACCTCTAGTGATAAAATGGTGATACCCAGATTAAACATAACTGTTTACTTCTACAATGTACATTATAGTCAACCACTTTTTTCAAAGCATGTCTGGCTTATACTGAAACGTTTTTTTTTTGTCATCTTAACTTGTGCTGTCAGAAACTGAAAACCAGTTAAGCATAGGCTACTGAAAAACAGACTCAGCGGGACAGTTAACTACATTCAAAAGCAGCATACGTACTGGATATGTACTACATTTATGAATGTAGCCCATACAAATACTGCATGCTGCTTTTGTAGCTTTTGTAGTAGGAAGTTTTGAAAACATTTCTTTGAGTTATGATGGTTCCTGACCATTAAGAGCTCTGCAGATCTCATATTTATTTATAGGGATGGGTACCTTTCACATTTGAAACGATATGGTACCGATGCCCGGTTCCTAGCTATCGGTACCGGTACTCAACGGTACCAATTTTTGGTACTTTTTTGTGTTTATGTGGTCAAAAAAAATCTATTTGTTTAATAATAGAATATAAAAATACTTGGATTTAACATATGTATTCTTCAATATATAACCCTGCAATGCTGTGTTCATGTCCAGCATGGAAAATCCCCCACTCTTCCACTTCCTCACAGTCACAAGGATGCATTTAGGTACCTAAACATGGTACCTTTTGGTTTTATCTGAATCGGTTCCCGGTACTTTTGACAGAATTCGGTCGGTACCTATAAAAGTACCTAATTTGGTACCCATCCCTATTCATTTATAGATGTTATTTCTGACAGTAACCTTCCTTTTCAACATCATGTCACACAGAAATCCTGCTCAATATAAATTGAGCATGGTGCTTCTAGTAACCTGAAGAATAAAGATATTGAATAAATTGGTGTAACCAAACCATCCACTGAGTAGACTCTTTGGAAAACAGCCATGATATTTAAACCACCAGAGGGCGCTGTTGCTGCAAAATAAACATCCACAAGCATCTGCCTTTCCAGAAGAAGTGGAAGAAGAAGACGAAGAAGAAAAGATCAGCGCCCAGTTATCGTCACGTTTACATACCAAACATTAGGTTTTACACAAGTTATCGTCACTTTTTTTTCGATTTTTGGTTGAGTAATTCCACCAAGAACATTAATTTTATCGGTGGGGAATGTGACTGCATTGCTTTTTGACGACTTTCTGTCCGCGGTGTGCGTTGAGCAGCAGCTTCTGATAGCTTAGCCACCTCGTTGCTAAGCTATCAACCTCGTTGCTAAGCTAACGTTTTCATCATAGCCTGTAAACACCCGCAAGATAGACCGACTTTCGCGATGAATTGTGCGAGAAACAGCACTTTGCACCCACAACTGCGCGAGGACGAAGCTCTCGTGGTGGAAAACGCCATCAGGCTGGCGATAGACTCGATAATAAACGTGCTGTACGGTGTCAACAGTGCCAGGACTCGTGAGTACCAGCGGATGGTGGCCGACAGGGACAAAGAGATCCAACGGCTGGAGCGCAGGTTAGGGGAGACGGAGCACGAGCTGCAGGTGTTTCGCCGACAGGGATGCGCGAGCCGGCAGGTTAAAAAGGAGCAGAGCCAGGTCACAGGACTGCAGACTTCCGATGACCCACAAGTGGTAAATGAGAGCGGGCTTGAGCCGAGCTCTATGGACACTGAGGAGACAGCAGAGCAGCAGGAGTGTGAACTGAGCTTCTCTTGTAAGTAAACATGTGAAATAAACATACTGGCAATAACAACACACCTTTCCATAAATATGAAGCTTTGAAAAAGTCATGGCATGTATTCTGTTTCCTATACATGCAAAAAACCTGGTTCAATGCATATGTCTTACTTTGTTATTGTTATAGTTTTAGATTACAAGTATGTGCTATTTATCATACATGATCAAGTCCTTGTGGATTTCCATTTATTTTCCCCAGAGTATTATTATTTGAAAAAGTAATGATGTATAAAAGTATTGATCTTGTAACATATGTCACAGATAATTCATGACTGCCAGCGATGGCACTTCTTGTAAAAACATATCAACTTTCCAGGCATCAATGTGATGAAGCAATGTAGAGTCTGTTTGAAGACGATCATTAGGGCTGTAGAAGAAAAAATATGTTTTAAAAAATTAAAGTCACTTGTATAAAACTTTTCAGTGCACTAAAACTAAACCTACTTTTAAAAGCCCCATTATTTTTACACAAAGGTTGTTTATAAAAACATTTTTGGGCATTTAGTTATAACCTTTTGATTGCAGTCATATAAGTAACCCCTCTCTGATAACACCCTGTTTTGTTATCTTCCGTGCAGTGGACCTTCTTACTCGTCCCCTCTCACACGTGTCCTCTCAAAGCCACGAGTCAGTTCTTCAATCCTCCCCCAGCAGACTGGGTCTGGACCAGGCCTGCACTTCCCACTACTCAGAGTCCTCGGGTATATCGGATGCAGCTAGGAATCAGACTACGTCTCCCAGCAGCAGCATCATGGTCAAGGAGGAGCCGTGTGACATCGACGACACTGTCTTGATCAAGTGGGAAATGAGTGAGGAGAGAATTATGGGGGCTCTGGAGAGCACAAGCAGTCTGAACCAGGACAAAGAGAGTCCCGATGGAACAAGTAAAGTCTTACATATAATACTTTTACTTAGGCCTGTCACGATAATCAATAAATCAATTAACCGAAAGATAAATAAAAACGTCCTCGGTTTGCCAGCCTCGATAAACTGACACATGCATGCATGTTTGTTTTCCTCCTCTCTTTCGACCAAAGAGGTTGAATGAGAAGATGGCTCACTACGTCTATCTTTCCTAACATCAGGGTGCATAGATTCTATAGCGGATTTAGCAGATTTATAGCGGCGTGAGCATCTGTCAAATATACAATCTTTGGCATCTTTTGCGACGGGGCTGCTCGCGCGTACACACGGAGAGAGCTGAAGCGAGCGTCCTGAGGGGTAAGGAGGAAACACACGCTAATATGAGTGATGGCACGAAAGATACGGTTCTTGAGCCGCCTGCCACAGTCCCAGTGTGGAAATATTTTGCTTTTTATCAGAATGAACAAAGAACATGAACACCAACGAGCTGATATGTCGCATTTGTTTGAAAATAGTGGCGACGAAGAAGAAGAAGGGGAGGTGCAGCGGAGCCTTGTTCTTTGACAGTCCGCTCTTACTGAGGCTTTTGGTCTGCAAAGTAAATAGAAATAAAAGCACCAAATGGTGGGCGCTCAAAGAAAGGTACATCGTCAAAGAAATGCAGCCCTTCAATACGGTTGAAAGCCAGAAATGTTAAAAATGACAGACAGTACGGATTGACTGGGAAAAATAACATGTTACAAACAATTCAGGAAATGTATAAACTCCCTTTTATTTAGGCTATAGTTTTTATTGTTTTTTTTTTGAGTTTCGTTTTTTCTTTAGAGACAGGGTCTATGTTTTATTGTTTTTGATTAGTATTAATAATTTACATTGACATGTATTTTTTTCTAAAAGAGAGTCCATTTCATTTTCACTGTATTTTTTTCTCTTTCTTGTTTGTTAAATTTATCATATTTTTTGTTTAATTTATTTTATTTAAAAGATCCTGACCTTTTAATTACAGTTAAATACTTTTAAGAAATTAAAGTGTCTTGCTTTTGATATGGTGTACTCACTTTATTATCCCATTTATCATAATTACATCAATGAAAAAATGGGGAAAAAAATCAAAATAATATTGACAATAATATCGTTTATCTGCAATAATATTTTGGAAAATTATCGTCTTGCAAAATTTGTTATTGTGACAGGCCTACTTGTACTAAGCATATTCATAAATATTTATCAAATTAAAGAGAAGATTTTTTTTTGTTTCACTGTATCATCATCTAAAAGTAAAAAGCGATCCCAATCTACATGTTTTAGCATGTCAGTTGATTGTATAAAATAACGTGCCTCTCCTGATTTCTCAGAAAAACTGGAGAACAGAGACAGAAGAAGTTTCCTGGAGAAACCTCACGCAGACTCCAGTGGACACAGTATCACTGAGGGAGAAAACCTGAGGTGAGTCGTATCATACACACAAGACAGATAAATACTTCAGGCTTCAAATCCCAGTATCAGTTTACATTTCATACAGAAAAAAAATGAAAAGAAAACACCTGTGGTTAAATTTTCTGAGACAAAATGATGAGATGTACGTCAAGGTTATTATAGTTAAAGAAAACTTACAAAAAACCAAAAACAAGAGGTGAAAAAAGATTTTCGTTAACTTAAATTAAAAATAAAAATGAGGCTTTACAACAAAAAAACCCTAAACTGTGTGATGTTCAAAAAACTAACTGAAATAAAACAAAATTATAGAATACGTGTGTTTAATTGTCATCTTTGTCAATCGATCTCATACATAAACTCAGTATTTTGGTTAGATATTGAATGTATTTTCTGCCCCGTTTCACACCAGTTGGCGCATGCGCAAATGTAAACGCGCGTCTACACTGTCTGCAAGAAGAACGTCTATGGCAGTGAAAGCTGGGAGGAAGCGGAACAGCCCAATTTGGGATTACTTTGAGTATGATAGTGTCTGTAATAGGAGCAAGTGCCTTGCTGTGAAGGGTAGTAAAGTGTGTGGAGCACTTCTCAAGGGTAAAAATCCCACCAATCTCAAGGTGCATTTGAGAAGTTCACATAAGGAGGTTAATCGTGCTTACCTTGCCAAGGTAAGGGAGAGTGGTCAGCCCGTTCCCTCTGAACAAGAAGCCAGTTCCTGGCCAGGCAGCATGATGGAGACAACCACAGGGCAGACAACACTAATGCAGAGCCTCCAGGAACACGACAAGTGGGAGGAAGCGATGGTAAATATGTTCATTGAAACAGGGATGTCAACATACCTAAGTGAGTCCATTGCCTTCAAAACACCTGGAGCTGCAAGAATCAATTGCCTTATTGAGGCTAAGATGGATACAGCGAAGCAGAAACTGAAAGAGAGCCTGCGTGAGGCGAGGAAGCTGACTCTGTGTGTAGATGGCTGGAGCAAGAGAGGATTAACAGCAGCTTTCATGGGTGTGTCGGCCTGTTTCTACCATCCCACCAGTGGCCAGGTACACCATGCTCTGCTCAACCTGCACCGAATGGAGCACCCACACACCCAGGAGTCCATTGCCCGCTGCATTGATCAGACATTAAATGCATGGGGTATAGAAGAGGACAAGGTGTTGATCATTGTGACAGACAACGGCTCCGGTATTGTCAAGGCTGTCCGGCTGCTTAGTGATAGAAGGCGAGAGCAGCAGTCAGAAGACAGTGATGGAAGACATGCTGGAGATGGGATGGATGAACTGTGGATGGGGTCTGGATCGGAGGACTCAGGGGATGAAGAAATCGGAGGCCTTGGTGAGTACATCTGATTTTGTTTGTCTTAATGATTTGTTTTTTGTATTTTGGATAAAGAATATCACAATTACTTAGAGTCAGTCCGTGTGTGAGAGAATCACAGATGGACAGTAAGCCAAGTTGTGCAGAGAGTGAAAGGGAAAGCAGGGGAAACAAAAACACGCCAGGTGCTTCTCAGTCACACTTAATATCTAAAAGTTAAAAAAAAAAACACTCCCACACTTACAGCCACATTGAAGAGGGACTGTGACACATTTACTGCAAATATAACCTGTCGTAGGTATTACGGTATGATCATGTTTATTCAGAAAACTTCCTTAACCATGGATTCACCTGTAATGAAAAGTGGCCTCTTTATTTTTCTTCTCTAAATGAAATGACCGAGGATATTTGATGATAATCTTATGATTTAATCATTATTGACATGGAAAAAACTGTGATTTGCTCAATGTCCCCATGCTATCAGTGTAACTTCCCTACATACGATACTTTCATACCCAATAAGCCCATAATATCATAATATAAGTAGTTACCTGTATAAAATCGGTCTTAAATGTTCATGACTGGTTTAAGTGACAATATTCTAACTCAAGTAGGATACACCTAGGCCTGTCACGATAACAAATTTTGCTAGACGATAATTTTCCAAAATATTGCCGATAAACAGTATTATTGACAATATTATTTTGATTTATTCCGTTTTTTTTCCCGTTCCACTTTCCATTTTTTCATTAATGTAATTATGATAAATGGGATAATAAAGTCAGTACACCATATCAAAAGCAAGAAACTTTAATTTCTTAAGAGTATTTAACTGTAATTAAAAGGTCAGGATCTTTTAAATAAAATAAATTAAACTAAAAATATAATAAATTTAACAAACAAGAAAGAGAAAAAAAAATACAATTAGAATGAAATGGACTCTGTTTTAGAAAAAAATACATGTCAATGAAAATAATTTATACTAATAAAAAAAAATAAAACATAGACCCTGTCTCTAAAGAAAAAACAAAACCCCCAAAAAACAACAATAAAAACTATAGCTTAAATAAAAGGGAGTTGTAGCATGTACTTTTTCCCAGTCAATCCGTACTGTCTGACAAACATTTTTAACATTTCTGGCTTTCAACCGTATTGAAGGGCTGCATTTCTTTGGCAATGTAGCTGTCTTTGAGCACCCACCATTTGGTGCTTTTATTTCTATTTACTTTGCAGACCAAAAGCCTCAGTAAGAGCGGATTGTCAAAGAACAAGGCTCCGCTGCACCTCCCCTTCTTCTTCTTCGTCACCACTATTTTCAAACAAATGTGACATATCAGCTCGTTGGTGTTCATGAGCTCAACCTTTGTTCATTCTGATAAAAAACAAAATATTTCCACACTGGGACTGTGGCAGGCGGCTTAAGAACTGTATTTTTCGTGTCATCACTCATATTAGCGTGTGTTTCCTCCTTACCCCTCAGGACACTCGCTTCAGCTCTCTCCGTGTGTACGCGTGAGCAGCCCCATCTTCACCCCAAAGATTGCATTTTTGACAGATGCTCACTCCGCTATAAATCCGCTAAATCGGCTATAGAACCTATCGATGTTAGGAAAGATAGACGTAGTGAGCCATCTTCTTATTCAGCCTCTTTGGTCGAAAGAGAGGAGGAAAACAAACATGCATCCACGTGTCAGTTTATTGAGGCTGGCAAACTTACCAAGGACGTTTTTATTTATCGTTTGGTTAACTGATTTATTGATTATCGTGACAGGCCTAGATACACCTGTTCAAGTGTAAATCCTATTTTAGCCAAAGTTTGAAATTAACATTAGAGGTTTAAAGTTAATTTAATTCCACTCAGTTATATATCCAGTATAAATATGAAAACCCAGACACAGATTTTAACAAATGTCATACTTTGGATAAAGGTAATTACAGCTCAAAAATTAAGAAATTAAATGTAATAAACAAGTGAGCATGCATAGATATGATCCCTGCTTTAGAACCTAGAGTGATTAAAGTAAAAAAAAGTTTTTATGAGTTTTCCATTTGATGCTGATTTAATATAATTAGCTGTTTTCTCTTTTTGCTTTGCTAAGACCTTGACCAGCCAGAAGAGGGGCGACACAGCAAGTTCCAGACAATGCCAAGCCTCACCCAAACCCTTCAGCTCATGCTCAAAGACACCATGAAACACCCAAGTGCTCAGTCAGTCATAACAAAAGCAAGAAAGCTGGTTCACAGTGTCAGGAAATCGGCAGTGGCAAATGAAGACATGATCAAAAGGTGTGGCAAAACTCTGACCCGGGATTGTAGCACATGCTGGATCAGTACTTTTGATATGCTGAAAAGACTGTTGGAGACCAGAGCTGAACTAAACCAACTACTTGAGGATTTGGGCATGGACACACTTCTCACTAGTGACTGGAGGAAGTTGGAGGATCTCGTCAAGCTGCTTGAACCATTTGCCATTAACACAGAACAACTTGAGAGTGACAGCCAGCCCCTCTCACATGTAGTGCCGTGCCTGCTCAACCTTGAGGCACACCTGCTGACGACCAATGTCGAGGAGCAGTTAGCTCAAGTGCTGCTGAATTCCTTACGAGAACGTTTCTCTGGCGTTCTTAACCCTGATTCACTACAATTTGATGCTACACCAGCAGGAGCCTGTCTCATGGATCCAAGTGTTTCACTGGTCCTTCAGTCACCAGACACCGTACCACTGAGGAGGGCAGCACAGTCCTTTGTGCTGAATCTGGCTGCTCAGTATGACCCAGCTATTGCTTCTCAGGATGATGAAAAAGCAAGTCAGAGTCCAGCTGGAGCCTCTCTTACTGTCCGTAAGAAATACAGCTACCTTGCATCCCATATGGAGGCTAATGTGTCATCCACGAATCAGCCTAATGCAACCGACAGTCTCTCCACTGAACTGGACAAGTATGTTAAGGATGTCAAACAGGGGGGTTGTAATGAGACACCTTTGCAGTTCTGGAAATCAAGAGAGTCCGTCTATCCAAAACTTGCTCCTGTGGCTTTGGATCTCATTAGTGCTCCTGCCTCTCTAGCTTTTGTGGAGCGAATCTTCTCTGTGAGTGGACTGCTGTCGTCTGGCCAGAGGAACAGAGAAACCATATCTCTGGAGCGGCATGTGTTCCTCAAGATCAACAAGAAATTGTTGCTTGACTGAGGACATCCATTCCTCTATTTCTCACTTACTATTACTCATTAACACACACAGGACACGTACAGCTTCGATAATTTGAATTTAAAAAGGCTTATTCTAGAGTAAACTGGGTTTGATTGTTAAATCAGGTTGAGCTACCTGAGACCCCTGGTTCCTACAAGGTTACATGTAGCTAATGAAAGAGGTCATTGCACGCTGTTAATTTGTACCTTTCCTGTGTCGGCTATTTTAGTTTTTAAGTTGGTCTGCATGCACTTCAGGTTAAAAAAATGCTTTTCAGATTCAGAATCTTGAACTATTTTCAAAATATAAAGCATAATTGAAAAGTAAAGAGCTTTATTCTGACTGCACGTTGTGTATGTAATGGCCTTAAGGTGGAGACAGCAGACCAGATCCCTAATCAATGTGTGGCAGAGTGAGACATCATACCCTGCTCAGGGTGTAATTACTACACTATATCTTAGTATAGGATATAGTAATTGGTTCTATTAATGATCAGAATCTGAAATAAGGAAGTTTACAGGCTGCATTTTGTGTAGACTGTTCCCATGATTATGTCTATATCTACATTTTATTTAGCATTGTTGTGATCAGGGTTTTTTGTGTGTGTGTGTTTCTGTTAATGACAGAATACATTTTTGGAAATGATATGCTTTTCTGACATTATTGTATCTCACCCTTGACAACTATTCCAAATTTTTAAAAAGACTAAAACTCATACCAAATGAATAAAAACTAAAAAAGTCAAAACAAATTATTAAAAAAAACATGAAAAACTATAACTTTTTTGCATTTTGCACTTTGAACAAATTGTTGCCAAACCTTCATTTGACTCATTTTTTTTTCATAATAAGGATGTTGATGTGTTTATTATTATTATTATTATTATTATTATTATTATTATTGTTATTATTATTATAAACAATAATTATAACCATAATAATAATAACGCCTTATTTTATGAAGAGTAATAAAAAGGGACTGACTCTGTTGGTCTTATTTCCCCTGATCGTGTGTTCCACAGTCTCAGGGCTCCGACGGCAAAGTGAAGTAAAAGAAACTCAAAACTCATCTTAAAATCAACAGAAATTCAGCCCTGCTTTGGCTGATTATACAACCTACAGGTGGATATTTTCTGTCTTGAACAGGCAGAAGAGTGAGAAGAGAAAGCACTTTTTGTTTTTGAGGGGCTCAATCAGCACTCCACAACATTTATCTCACTACGTGCTACCACTATTTTGGTTACATGCATAATCATATTCTAGGTGAAAAAACGCTGAAAATATGGTCAATTTTTCACAGTATTTTACTTTTCTCTGTCAGTACAGTTAAATACTGTCAAAGTTTATGCTTGTGAACCATTGCAATGTATTACACTATACAATATAGATATGAGTCCTTCAATTAAACTGCAATTTAAGGTTGTATCAAGTCTGACACTTCATTCACTAAGCAAGATAGATGAAAATATCAGCGCCTGGTTTTATTCATGGTTATAAAGGATGCTTTGAGTAACGTGGATTTTAATCCACATTGAACCGCCAGCAAGCGAACAGCTTCGTGACTTTACCGCCTGCTGCTGTCTCCACACACCACACACTCTCTATAAGGTAACCACTCTACTGTTATGTCCTTTGTTAAATTTGTTGTTTACTGTTATGACTTTTTCCCATCAGTGTTTCAGGACTGTTAGGGTCATATTCATAGTTTTCACATTGTAAACACCATGTTGCAGTTAGCCAGCATAGAGATGTTTTTACGCTACATTAGCTAGCTTGCTTCTCTTTATCTCCTAAGGGGATTTATTTTAGATTTCTGTTACACTACATCATTTGTCATGTTAGTTTATTTTTCATATTTTCATATTTTCATAGTAATGTTTGTGAATTCCCTGCTTAAGCATGTACAAACTAAGCACAAGAAGCTAGCTTGCTTGCTAATTCTTATGTTACTTTATCGTTTTATGTGCACTCTGTAATTGTCTATGGTAAGATTAGTTGCTCGTTGGTTTCTTAAAGTGTATTGAATTAATATAAATTGTTATAAATTATTTAATTTCATCATCTTTTCAGTCCCTTGAGGAAAGAACAACCTCTTGAATTTAGTCTTTATTTAACCCAAACAGTGTATTTTGCTTATTGAAATCATGGACAACTTGTGTGATGAATTCCCACATTTATTTTGTCAAGTTTGATGATTTCTGCTTTCACCCGCACCAAGTCAAAAGGACAGGGCATCTACTTCTGTAACATTTTATTAAAGATCTGTGGGAAGAAGATACACAAAAAACTATGATCATTCGCTGACACAAGGCATCACTACTTCATTCATTATCCATTATCTCATTATTCAGTTTAAACAACCCACATATTTGTCTTCTTAAACATTTGAAGGTTGGCATGCTTCTATTGAGTACTGCTCAAAAAAACTTCAAATAACTTTAAATGCCTTTTTAGTCCAGCTGAAAGACATCTGCTTTAGAAAAGTCGGTATCGCTTTATGTTACGGTCCTGTAATAAGCATTAAAAAACCTTTGTAAGTACTTATAAGATGCTTATTCACATTATTATTTGTTTATAAGACTATATAACTGCTAAATAAGTGTTTAATAAAGTCATTGTTAGGGTTAGGCGTGAGGCCCCACAGGTTAGGTTTAGGCATGGGGACCTGAATGGTTAGGTTTAGGGGAAGGGCTGGGGAAGGGCTCATGAGAGACAAAAGCAGAAGACAAAAAACAAAGAGGGTTAGGTTCCATACACCTTCTAGGTTAAGTTGTAATGTATTAACTATTACAATGACCTTATTAAACACTTACTAAGCCGTTATATAGTCTTATAAACAAATAATAATGTTAATAAGCATTTTATTAGTACTTACAAAGGTCTTATTAATGCTTATTACAGGATCTTAATATAAAGTGGTATCGGAAAGTCTTAAGTGTTTGGTTCCTGTTACCACTGCCTGTAGAAACAGGAACTGAAATTGTTGAGGGAGACTAAATACTACAACAGCAATCAGATGAGCAGTTAAACTCTGATCAACTGAACTTAGTACAAAAAGAAAGGCAGTTTGTATTTGGTAGATTCTATATTTGTTGTAAAAACCCATCTTGGAAATAAATCTTAAACTGTTGGAAAGCCTGTTTGTTTCTCTTTTAAATGGAGCTACATTTGTAAGAAACATGCATTTCAGGGATGAGCAGCAGAGCTGAGTATATGGGTTGCCAAATGTTCTCTACTAATGCCGAATCCCTGAACTATATCAAGCTTTTTAGCCATACAATTCTGTATATGTCATCTGTTGGATGATTATTTACTAAGTCTCTGATAACTCTCCCCAATGTGTGTTCCTGTGTTTCAGATTCGAACCATCGATTGGCGATGAAATCAAAGCCATCATCCTCCAGGTGCTACCCAGCCTGTCCGAGGAAACTCAGAGACGGATTATTTCTACGCTTCAGGCCTTGGGTGTGGAATCAAAAGAGGATCTGAAGTATGTGGAGCCAGAAGACATCAGAAACGTCTTACCCACTACACAGCAGAGGAAGCTTCTGGAAGCTTTCAAGAAAGGTATTTTTTAGCTCACTGCTATTTCTAATTTTCATCAAAGCTAGAAAATTTGGTCAGCTTCTCTTTTAACTCTCAGCTCATTTTAGAAATGTAACCACAGTCAATCTGGGTAAACAAATCACCAAACTAACCTTTAATCTCATGTGTGAATAAACACATTTTGAATTTGTGAAGGATGAGTATGGTGAAGAAGCTGATTTTGAGTTTGTTTTTTAAATATTTCAGAAGCTGCAACAGTCACACTGCATCGCCAGTCCCCGGCAGTTGAGCCAAGTCTGTCTTCGCTCTCAAGTCCGTCGCCTTGTTTCTCCCCACCCTCAGTGCCCAGCTTCTTACAAGAAGTGACACCTTCTACTTCTGAAGTGGCAACCCCTTCAAACATCATTCCCGTTTCATGGCCACAACGTTTTAAAGTCCCTTGGCACAAAATGCCACACGGGGTGATGTCAGCCATTGCCAACGAGAAGAGACCTGCTCCTGATATGCGGCGCATGATGATAAGAATCCTTGTGGATGAAATTAGGAAATATGACGCTAATCCCAGAAGCAAAGATTACTACAACATCTGTAGAGACTTAGTGAAGCAGTATCCCAGTAGTTTTGCCGATATGACATCAAAAGGTACCATTATTGGCTGTGGTTTCACTTCATTATTCACTCAAGTGAAAAGAAGAATAAAGTATTTCAACGAGAGATCACTGAAACACCACAGATCATCAAAACAGTTTGGTCAGTTTCATAGGTCTGATGATTCCTACAACTGCGCACGCTTTCAGCCGGGTCTTCCCCCTGAAGAAACTGACGAGACGCTGGAGCAGAAGCGACAACAGTTGCAGAGCATCTACAAACACGAAGGTGTTCACGGTGGCGAAAGAGCTGAGGTGATAAACCTCATGAAAACAACATTCTGCCTCCAGCGAAACCATATCAACAAGAGTCCAACGGCTTCCTTTGAGGATCTGAGGATCCAGTGGCCTTTCCTGTTCACTGAGAGAGGTATCTTCTGCCACTTTGTGCAACTGACTGGCATAAATGTGCTGCGTGCCTTGGAGGAATCCATCGAAGAATCAGGACAAGTGATGGAGAAGTATTTAAGGACAAAAGTTAAGCACAGAGCTCAGGGTGCAGTCCCCAGGAATGGAGAGCTGACTTTCCGCATCACCCGTCTTCTGTTGGCTTACTATGAAGAGAAAACAGAGGGACTGATACTCTTTGCTGATGTGAGTTTTTTCACCATTGTTTGAGGTCTTCTATTCACATAACATGCACAATTGTGAACAGAATGTGAGCCTCTTTTAAGTAACTTTGTCTGGTTTTGCAGCTGTGTGCCACTGCAGCTGATGTTGAAGACACCCTGACCCTTCCAGCCAGCCCGAGACTCATCCTGCTGAGTAAGAACCACATTAACACACATGCGTCACAACGCAGAATGTTGTTTGTTTCTTTCTTACTCATCTTTTTCATAATCTGTTCTCATGATGATTTTACTCTGTCATGACTTTGTTAAATCCTAATTTTGATGTCCACATCAGAGCGTCGGGATGAAGTCACAGTTGGACGATGGATGATCAGCATTGAAGGCCAAGTAATCCTTGAAGGCAGCCAGCCAAGTTTCACATCAGGGCTAGCTGCACTTTTTGCCACTTACTACGTGTTCGACCTGCAATATGAAGAGGAAGCTGCAAAGACATTGGAGTTTGTTCAAAGGTAAACCATCTGTAAATACCAGACACAATTAAGCTGCGTTTCCACCAAGCAGACCGGTTCGGTTCGTCTTGGTACGGCGTTCCTTTTGTGGCGTTTCCACTGACTTATCCCGGGACAGATCCCCAAATAACCTAGACGAGCCGTCCCACTTTTTGGGACCCTTTCGTATGGCTGCCAGACTGAACCAATCCGCTCTTGGAAGGTGGAGCAACAACACTGCAGACTGTTGATAGGTCAAAAGAATTGCCCCTTACCGTGTGACATCTGCTGCATTTCTCCTGGCGGCGCACAGTCTTCTCTGAAACAAAGCTTGATTGCACTTTGTATCAAAGAGCTACATGTCAATCACAGAGAGGACGAAATGCTGCATGTCTTCCATTGTTGCTCTTTGTTTACAGTGTTGGGTTTTTCTTTTTCGTTGGATTTATTAGCGAGGTAAACTGTGTTGCGCTGCTACAGCGTCACGCTATTGTTTAGCAGCTGTGTCTTTCGGCATCCGGCTTACACGCCGCCCACCATGAGAGGGCACAGTTTGCTGTGGAAACGCAAACAGGATCAGGCTTAACTGTACCAAACCGTGCCAAACCGTACTGAATCCAACTGGACTGCTTGGTGGAAACGCGGCTTTAGATTCGACCTTGAGCTACATATGTAACACAAGAGTATTAAGTGTTTAAAATCTTTCCTTACAACAGCCAACTTTGAAATTTTTTTTTTCTTTGTTTTTCCTAGACACCTCGTTGGAATCACTTCTGAGACTGGATCAAAGGCGGACCACATCAAGGCGCTGTCTAAGAAGCCGGTTCAGAAGAAGTCAGAAACCAAGAATCCCCATTTGGCCTCTCATATAGAAAATCTCCTAGACTTGGAGTTGGGCTCTGAGTAGTCACATCAAATCTGTACCCCAGCAAGAGGCACCAACCTTACAGTCAGCTGTTTGTGTTGATGCTACAGTTAAGAGTTTGTTCTGTCACCCAGTTCCTATTGCAAGTCTTATTGTACAGTTCATTGATTCTACAAATCTTTTTAGTCGATTTTATTTATTTTTGTTTATTGTATTTAACTTGAATTTCCTTCTAAGTTGAAAGCAGATGAATATCACATGTTACTGTCTCCTCATAGTTCAAGGAGAAATTATTCAGGATAAATGAGGACAGATTTTAAAGCAGAGCTTGTTTTGGTTAAGGCTTATTGTTTCAATGGTTTGTATTGGTTTGAATTGTATTTAATAAATGGTTCACATTGTAAGGCTCTTTTTTTTCCTAACATTTTTTATGCCAGTATTTCCAAGGAATTTTGTTTTGAAATTCCCGTTGAAGATAATGCACTTTTTTATTTTTAACACTCCTTTAAATGTTTTTAGATGAAGAAATAGTAGGAACACTAAAATGAGTATTGAAAAACAAAACAAAAAACAATATGACACTGAAATGCTTATCTACCTTGGCTGAGAGGTTTAGTCGTCATCTCTCACTGGTTCAATCCCAGCTTCTGCTGAAGTGTTCTTGAACAAGACACTGGATCCCAAATGCAGGGTGTCCACGGGGTCTTAAAAAGTATTAAAAGTTGATAAATCAATTTTGGGAAAATTAAGGCCCTTAAAAAGTATTAAAAAGTCTTAATTGTGGTTTTATGCGGTATTAAATTTTATAGGTATTCAAGCTTTGACTCCAGAAATATCCATGAATATTATTTCCTCCTTGCCACTGTCCCCTGATTGGGACATCAAACATTCGGTCAATAGAATTATAAAATAGAATAGAATAGAATTACTTTACTCAGAGTCAGTAGAAAAATACAAAAGTTTAAAAGAATAAAATAAATTAAATACATAAAAAATTTCAGTTACAATGAGATACAACAAAAAAGATTGTGAGAGGTATATACACCATATATAAATCAACATCACGACTAGTTTTAAAAAGAGAAATTAAATACAACAATAAAGCAAATTACATAATCTCAGGCCCATGTCCTAAATTTTGATAATAATAAGATAATTTCTTGTTCTTTTGGGGGGAGTTGGCCTTGAATAAGTCTTGTTACTTTTTGTGGGAGTGCCGATAAACCTGCCTTTAGTTTCATTTATTCTTTCAAGCCTTATTCCTTCCCAGCTTACATAATTTCTAGAAAAATGCAAACTACAACTGTTAAAATTGGGTTGCCAACAATAACTCAAAGTTGCGATGAAGTCTTTTAACTTTTTGAAAGGTTGTTTAAAAAGTCTTAAAAAGGTGTTGAAATTAACCTCAGGATTTTAGCGTATACCCTGCAAATGGCTCTCACTGTTGGTCAGAGGTGTGTGGATGGGTATGAATGTGTCAGATAAAAACTGATTGTAACTGCAAAAGAACTCTCCACCATCGTATAGAGCATGCTTTATTTTCAGCGAAGCAGCTGCTTGTATCTTTTGGGTAAAATACATTTTTTGGCCCTACGGTGACTCAAAATGCTTAAATACACCTGTATGCCTTTACTGTACAGTAAACTAGCGATGTGACGTTCATTACGATTCATTCAAAACAAACAAATCATCTAGGTGAATGAACTGAACTGAATCACTTACTGAAAAGATTTATTTCTCACCCAAGCCCGCCCTCCGTCCCCCTTTTATGTCAGTTATCCGTGATGACTAAACCCAAAGGATTAAGTCAGTCTGTGCCGCTCAAGCCTACCCCTACCATTTCCTCTCATGTCTAAAGGAAGTAGTAAATATTAAATTGAACATTTAAATATCTCCAGCTTATATAAAACTTAATTTTACTCAGCTGACTGTTTTAACATTCCACTGTGATTGTGAGTGACTGAGTCTTGCATTTCCAAACTCAGTCAGTCGTTCAGTGAGTGTACTGAACTCCGACTCAAATCACTCACTGACTGTCGTTGAGTGAAAGAACTGCAGCTCCAACAGAATCACTTATTGACGGTTTTACAGTAACTGAACATACTGAATGGCAGTTCTGCATCCAAATCTCTCCCCTCCTCTCAGTCACACAGTCAGTAAGTGATTTGTGAACTGAGGGCAATAAACAGAACAGTCAGGGAAATTATCGTTTCAGAAGCTTTCAGTAAGCAAAATGTAGCTTTATCCTAAATTCTCAGCTCATTGGCTTATTATTCACCACCAGCTGCTCTCAGTGTGTTTGTGAGCAGAACTTGAAATTCTGATCGGCAGGCAGAGCTGTGGAGAGTGAACGAATCTCTTGAATGAATCACTGTATTGAACTGATTCCTATGAATCAGTTCACTGAAAAGAGCTGCTTTTCCCATTACAGTCTACGCTGTATACGCATGCCCAGCGAGTAAGTGGGTAAGAACATATTTTTAGTTCGTCATGTCAGATGTGTCAGCAAGCATAGAGCTACATGGTGCGCATGCATGTTGGGTGAGCGGAAATTCACATCTGCATTTTATAAGCTGTTAAACAATAGCCACGTTTACATAAGGAGTTTTTCGTCTTTCTGAATGGAATTTTTCTGAATGACTTTTCCAAAAACAATAGTATACATGGAAAGGAATATTCCAATCTCTGGTCTACACGCGCCGCTTTAATTAAACAGAGTAGTCAATGGGGCATGCGCAGAAAAACTTAAACATCACGAGATTTATCAAAGCTGGAGGACGACAGTTTGTTTATCACGGTGTTGCAATACTCCGTATTGGGAGTTTGTCGTCCGTCCAATCTTGAAATTATGTTCATTTCTTTCAAAGATTGGATCAAAAACAAACTTTCCGCAGCAGTCCAGTGCTGACAGCTCGCCGCCATTTTTAAAGTTGAGGAATGTCTCTAGTTGCATCCTACGTCATATCTGAGCATGCGCTGAAAGAACGCACCCTGACAGCTTTCCGTTTGAGTGGATACATGATACCTCAATCAGTTTGGGGAAAGGAGTATTCCACCCCTGTGAAACCAATGAAATGTCCATTCGGATTGGCACTTTTCTTTCAGAATGAGATGTATACAAAGGTTAAATTCTTCCCATTTGAGCAAATAAACCAAATGCAAGCAGAATATTTGGGTCCATGTAAACGTGGCTACTGATACGTTATATATATTTGCTCTTGATACAATGATAAAAAAACAGGGGTTTTCCTCTAAACATACAAATTAACCTAACAGTACCAAGCAGATGTAAACATACTGGTAGACCCATGCGTATTACACATAAACAGCAGTTACTTTGCTCTGGATCACCAGCGTCTCCTTAAATTTTTGTTCCTGTTGTCCATACAACAAAGAGGAAACTGAGTTATAAAAAACATTTTCTTTGGACGGCATTTTGAAAATCTCCATTCACAGTGACTCCAGACTCTGTTCAAAAGGTATCTACAAGGCTACAGCCTGCTTGGGTTTGGACAAGAATACAGTGGAATACAGTAGAATAAAACCTGATAGATCAAAATATAATGCCCTCTATTGTCGATGTATGTGTAAAATGAAGATATAAAAGCTGAAACTGTATACTGACTTAAAAGAACAAAGAATCAAACGTATCACGTGTCAAAAAGTACCAAACATCTTAATTTGAGCTACAGGTATCTTTCCAGATCAAGATAATTATGCAATATAGCACAAAATGGGATATTATGTTATTATATGGTCGTACACTAGGGGAACTAACAGGCCATCCAGGATTATGACTCAATTAATTTAGATTGTATAATTATCCGTTGCAACAAAAAAAGATACACAACACAGTTGATATGTTAATGCAGCAGCCATTCTTCATAGTAACTTTCTTTTTATGCTTAAAGTGTATTATGAGCTGTGTTTTCAACAGTTTTTAGTGCAGGGCCAAACTTATTTCAGGGTAGATTATTTCTGGACTGTGATATTATTAATGTGAGGCTGCATTTGTGAAAAAACAAATACTTGTTTCACAGTCCCTGCTCTCTCTGGTCACAAACAGGGTCACCTTTTTTTATATCTTCAAGCAGAAATACCTCAGATGTCACTATCGTCTCTCTGGGGGAGAACTCCCAGAGTTAAACACAGATTTATTTGTTACTTAATAGACAACATTGTACACAGGCCCTATAATATCAGAAAATTAAGTTTTTGGTCTATCAAAATCCTGACATTTTGACCGTTTCTCACCTTTCAACCCCTCAGGAACAAGAAAAAGAACATTCCAATGTCAGAGCTCCCGGAGGAGGTCCAGAGAGTGAAGCGGGCAGCCTGGAGAGCAGCTTCAAGGCGCTATTATGCCCGAAAAGTAGCCCGTCAGCAGGCAAATCCCTTACGCTCGCTGCCTTTCCCCCACATCCCCAACTCCCATTACGCACCATCCATCTCTTACACTGAAAAGAGGAGGAAGAAGCTGATAGCAGAGTTACCTGCAGAGTCTCAGACACACCAGAGGGAGGCGTGGAGGGCTGCATCCAGGAGGTACTACGCTCGAAAAATGGCTCGCCTCCAACCTGACCCCTCACAGTTCCTGCTGCAGAGCATGGAGCCTCCTGATGAGACACTGGACCCTGACAGAGGAGGATCTCATACCAACAGTGAAGGAATAATGTGCAGGTGATAGACTTTGATTGTGAAACACTTCAAACTGCACATTTAAAGAGTTGTTTCATTGTGTAACGAGATGCTGAACACTGGGCTGTACGAATGTCTACATTTCTTCTGTTTGTACCAATGAGGTCTGTGTCATGTTGTGTGCTATGGTGTGAATACTTTGCTGAAACTGTTCTTTGTCATGTTTAAACTCTGTCTTATTTCTCTCCGTTTTTCCTCCTCTTCTTTATTTGAAACCTTTCTGCTACAATCTGTCATGTTTCAGGAAATACTAAATGTGTTACTCATCAGCACCCCCCTGAGTCCAATGTGTGCAGCTACAACCGAGGCATTTATTATTGTCCCTTTCAGAGCTCTTCATCCTCCTGTTTGTATCTTTTTCTTTGATACATGTAAATAAATAAAGGTTTGGATTATTTAAACCATACAACTGTAGTATTATTTTCTGTTGTAAAGAAAAGGAATGTTTTTCATTTCTCGACGAAGATGTGATTGAATCAAAAGTACCAGGAACTCCTGTTCCAGAAACCTCTCCAAGGAACCGAATGGTTCCTGTAACCCACTGTTTTCTGCTTAAATAATGCCATAACCTCTCCACCTCTTTCCTGCTTGTATGTGTGCACACAGATACTGATATTTATATGTATATTTAAGACCCACTCTTTATGTAAATGATTAACAGGGACTTTTCAAAAGACCTTTTCAAACAACTGGTTCCTGCTATTGAAATGCACAAAGTTCTCTTAGAGGTTTCTAGTTCCTGGGGCCGTTTTTGCTGTTGAAAAGTTCCTTGTGTCAGCAGGAAAAGTTTTGATTCCAAAATTAAAAATATAAAAAAAAAAATTTTTGAAAGTCTGAACATGTAAAGTGATTTAAAAAAGTCACAATGAGCTGAAATTATAACTATTTCAAAACAAACATTGCAGGATGACAAATGACAAGATGTCTTATTTTTTAATTTTTATTTAAAATCGTTTCATGTTAAATAAAATCAGATACAGTAACAGTCAGAAGAGAACAGAGTTAATGCTTCAAAGCAACCATGTGTATATTTGTGTGCTGTATGTCTGTTGACTCTCCCCCATGTGTGTGTGTTTCTGTGTTTCAGAAGTGTCTTGTCCATCTGTGATGAAATTAAAGCCATCATCTTCTGGGCCTTACCCAACCTGTCCGAGGACACTCAGAGTCAGATTATTTCTTCACTTCAAAGTGTGGGTGTGAAATCAAAAGAGGATCTGATGTATGTGGAGCCAGAAGACATCAACAACCTCTTACCTGCCACACAGCAGAGGAAACTCCTGAAAGCATTCAAGAAGGGTATTTATTATCCAAAGCTACAGTATTTAGTTATTTTTGAATGAACATATTTGAATTTGTGAAGGATGAGTATGGCGAAGAAGCTGATTGTCAGTTTGGTGTGTATCTAAATATTTCAGGAGCTGCAACAGTCACACTGCATCACCAGTCCCCGGCAGTTGAGCCAAGTCGGTCTTCCCTCTCCAGTCCATCGCCTTGTTTCTCCCCATCTTCAGTGTGCAGCCTCTCACAAGAAGCGACACCTTCGACCTCTGAAGTGGCAACCCCTTCAGTTATCATTCCCATTACATGGCCAGAACATTTTAAAGTCCCTTGGCACAAAATGCCAGAGGGGGTGACGTCAGCCATTGCCAACAGGAAGAGACCTGCTCCTGAAATGCGGCGCATAATGGTTAGAGTCCTTGTGGATGAAATGAGGAAATATGACACTAATCCAAAACGCAAAGAATGCTTTGTCATCTGTCGAGATTTAGTGAAGCAGTACCCCAGTAGTTTTGCTGATATGACACCAGCAGGTACCATTATTGGCTGTGGTTTCACTTCATTACTCACTCAAGTGAAAAGAAGAATCGAGAACATAAACCGAGGGAAATTTGTGGAACGCAACAGACAAACAAAAAAACAGTCCGGTCGGGAGCGTAAGTCTGCTGATTCTTACGGGTGCAAGCATTTTCAGCCTGGTCTTCCCCCTGAAGAAACTGACAAGACGGTGGAGCAGAAGCGACAACAGTTGCAAAACATCTACAAACAGGAAGGTGTTCAAGGTGGTGAAAGGGCTGAGGTGATAAAACTCATGAAAATAACATTCTGCCTCCAGCGAAATCATATTAACAAGAGTCCAACGGCTTCCTTTGAGGATCTGAGGATCCAGTGGCCTTTCCTGTTCACTGAGAAAGGTATCTTCTGCCACTTTGAGTCCCTGACTGATGTTAACCTGCTGCGTGCCCTGGAGGAATCCATCGAAGAATCAGGACAAGTGATGGAGAAGTATTTAAGGACAAAAGTTAAGCACAGAGCTCAGGGTGCAGTCCCCAGGAATGGAGAGCTGACTTTCCGCATCACCCGTCTTCTCCTGGCCTACTTTGATGAGAATACAGAGGATCTAATACTCTCCACTGATGTGAGTTTTTTCACCACTCTGTATAAAAAGCTTTGCACAGTATGTGAGCCTCATTTAAGTAACTTTGTCTGGTTTTGCAGCTGTGTGCTTCTGCAGCTGATGTTGAAGACACCCTGACCCTTCCAGCCAGCCCGCGACTCATCCTGCTGAGTAAGATCCACATAAGCACACATGAATCATAAAGCATGATAGTTTTACTGTGTCATAGATGAGTTCTGACTAATTTTGCTGTCTACATCAGAGCCTCGTGATGAAGTCACAGTTGGACGATGGATGATCAGCATTGAAGGCCAAGTAATCCTTGAAAGCAGCCAGCCAAGTTTCACATCAGGGCTCGCTGCACTTTTTGCCACTTACTATGTGTTCAACTTGCAATACCAAGAGGAAGCTTCAAAGACACTGGAGTTTGTTCAAAGGTAACTACTGTTCACTGTTAGTTGATATCTCTCTAAACTGTGTAATTTCAGATAATTCTAATAGAAGCCAAGTTAATTTTTAATTAGCTGTAAACACTTGTTTTTTTTTTTTAAACTTTCTTTACTTCTTGAAAATCACTCACATCAACTCAAATGTTGTCGTAAAACTAGGGACTCTCACTTTTTATGCAGACTGGAACCAGTACGAGTACTGAGTACCGATACAACTAGTACTTTCGATACATAAAATTTCAATTAACAGTAACAGATTATTTTGATCAAAGACAGCACAATCACTCTTCCATTAAGTAAAAAAAAACACAATCAGCTCTCTCTGAGTTAAGAATTTTTTTAATAAATATTACAAAAAAATAGATTAAAAGTGCACAGTAAAACTAGCAATCATCAGAGTTAAAGTATTTTCTGAACTAAAGTGCAAAATAAAACTGTTTAACTGTTAACTCTCCCTGGTTCATTCATGTTGTCTGAAAAAGGACCTGATGCATATTTTCCGTGGTGTTAAACCGCAGCAATTAGCAGCAACTAGTGGCGAGGAGGACTTGCTTGGCGTAAGATTTTCTTGCCTAGAGTATCTGCTGCTGGTATCTGCAGCCTTCATGAGCACCGATCAAGCGGCAACCTCCGGTCTGGGAATATGAGACAATGCAGAAGTGCTGAAATCTGCTGTTTCTGGAGTGTTCGCTTGAGGCTGGCTCCAGGAGTAGTGGAAGTCACATACACACTGAGCCAAAAAAAGCCATTTTCAAATTAATTAACCTTTTTCAAAAAACGTCTCCTGTCTGAGTCGCTAATTCTACTACCGGCTCCCACTGTGTGGGGTGTGAATTTTTTTCTAACGCCGCCGTTCAGAGGATATTAAGATCGCGAGCTCCCCAATCAGAGGCACAGCTGAGGGTCACGTGGCAGCCGGCTCCCTATGGCTGTAGGCGAGGCCCTTGCCACTACCAATATGGCCGCTATAGCCAATGTGCTTCATTTTCCATTTCAGAAACAGACGGGTGACGTTGGCGAGACTACGTCCATGTTTTATACAGTCTATGGTACCGATACCTTGAAAAAAGGTTGGTATCGGCCCAATACCGATACCTGGTATTGGTACTCGCCCATCCCTACTTATAATAGGTGTGTCCAGTTGATTTAGGGAAACTATGAATGCTTTTTTAATATTAAGATAGTTTGTCAGTGTTATTAACTGTGTAAACATCAGCAAACTCTGCTTCTTCTCAAATGTTCCCCATTAGGAGGTGATAAAGGGAAAATATGTCAGTTTTTTTTCAATTAGCAGAATCCATATCTGGATTTTATCAGTATTGCTTTACATATTCATACGATCTTGACCTGCAAACAACATTTTTTTTCCCCCAAACATACTTCTGTTGCTGCTTTCCAAGCAATAATTGTGCATGTATTATTCATTTTCTGCTCCATTTTGTTACTTTCACCTAGTCACGTGTCCTCTAATGTGTTTTTTTTGTACTCTGGATGTTCATGAAGCACATTTTCACATCATGACAGATACATCAGAGTTCAGAGTTGTTGAGTTTCTGCAGAATGTACTGAGCTATGGCTTTACACAAGTGGCCTTTGTACATCCAAATGTAGTGAAGTGAGACCTTACTAGATATACTTTTTTTCTGTGTGTGTTAAAGAGCAAATTTCAGTGACATAATTGATACATCGTAAGGTGAAAGTTGGAGGACTTGTGAAAATGGACCTCAGCCACAATTGGACCTGGGTCTGGCTTACTGGAACTCACTGGTCTGGAAGTGTAAAATGATCTTGTCTTTAAATATGTTTTCTTTGTTATGTCCATCTTAGACGCTTCGTTGGTATAAATCCTGAGAAAGGGTCAAAGGCCAACCACCAGAGGGTGCTGTCGAAGAGGACGGGGAAGCTGGTTCAGAAGAAGGCAGAGATTGTGAGTCCTCCTGTGGCCTCTCTCATCAAAAACCTCATGGACTCTGAGCGGGGCTATATGTAGCCCCTGTCCAACCTGACCCCTCACAGTTCCTGCTGCAGAGCATGGAGGGACCTGGAGAAACACTGGACCCTGACAGAGGAGGATCTCACAGTGATGCTGAAAACAGTCAAAGAGTTTTTCTATTGTGTAACATGCTGTGTACAGTGCATACATTTTTCTTGTGTGGTCCAAAGATTATGACATTTGCCTTGTTTGATGTTGCCAAAATAGTTTCCTCCAACCGTCCGTTCACCTCACAGGAAACAACATCAGTGTATCCACTGTGGCTCGTATTCCTCAGTGTTTCCTCCTTCTTTTCATGTAGTTTATCTGTTACACTGCCTTCGATGTTCAAACAGCACGCTCCCTGTGAATGAAGACTGATCGAAGACATGCTGAGGTGCTATATACTATTGTTGTTACGCTTTAGCGCCCCTATAGCCCGTTAAATGTAACTACAATCAAAGCGTCTGTCTGTCACATAAGAGCTGATTTATCCCCTTTTTTAGAAAAAAAAAACTAACCCTTAGAGTTTTAACATTTTTTTATTAAAAGTTTTTTTTTGTTTTATTTCATTAAACCTGTTAATAACAGTTGAATCATTTATTTTTGCAACTGTAGTATTTTTTTTTTTATGATATAAGGTAGAGGTTTTACTTTTATTCTTCTTATTATTTTTTTTATTGAGCATTCATTTTTTAATCAGCAAGAAAAATGTTTTCAAAACATGGAAATGTTAAAAAATAAAATATCTTCATCTGTCCCAAATGTGTGTGTTTGTGCGTGTATTTTGTTGTTACTCCTGCAGCAGGACACCACTGAGAAAAGAGACCTTGGATAAACAAAAAATAAATAACACTTTCAAAATATAAATAAATGACCCTGGAGTAATAAAATTGTGCGTCTTTACAAAGCAAACAGAATGTAGAATGAGAGACAGACACAATATTTTTTTTTTTTTTTCAATTTTTATTGAAAGTATTTTTACAAAGAGCTGAATCAGGCACAGTTACATATAGTCTTGCTTGTTACCATATACTACAGTAAAGCGATCGCTGAAATTACCAAATAAAGAGTCCTTTATTTAAAAATTAGAGGGAGTATGGGAATTTTATAGAGATTAGCAACCCAATGCATTTTAACTGGTAACTGGTATTAGTCTGATTTGCACACACTCCTCTTCGCTTCTCTTTCTCCTGCCTGCCTGCAGGCATCATCCCTGCCGCTACAAACCGTCACAGCGCTCCCTCTGCCCCCCAGCTAAGAGAAAACACGCAGCTGTCTGTCACCCTGGATCCTCCACATTACGCATGTTGACCACTGACAGCTGGTCTTTCTCGAGTGTATCTGCTCCAGCATCATACAGGACTGTGAGTATTCATAGCGCTGAGTCTCCAGCCTGAAATAGGATCCGTTTGACAGCTGCTGCAGCAGACGCACAATGAGGACAGACGTGCGTCCGGCTGCAGCTCCGGCTGAGCCGACAACAGGCTGCACATGCGCCTGTTAGCTCAACATCAGAGAGCTGTTTGCCAGCAGATAACGAAGGCTTTGTCATTTCTAATGGACGATACTCTTTTTGTTTCTATTTTTGTTTTTGAACCAGTTTTCCCTTAAAGAACCACGCTGAGGACAGAACCCCTATTGTCCTATCGCTGCTGCCTGAGGCTTGGCGTCTGAAGAGGGGATGTAGGGTCCTAAACCTGCTACAGGATCAGGTCTGGACACGCTGGAAGCAACCCTCCGTCTTATTTTTGACTATGTGTTGCTGTAATATACCGAGGACCTAAACACGGGCATTAGCCGGGCTGTTAGGAGATTTTACGCTCTGAAGGCAGCTGCAAACAAAATTTGCATAGGGGTTTATTTTGGGGAAAACAGCTTCAACCGCCGGCACAATCATCCCCCACAGAAGAGTCAGTTGGATTCGTCTGCAGGGGGTTCAACACAATGATTTTCTTGTTCTTCTGGGCTGAAATTATTCGTTTCTAAGCCTGAATAAAGGATCAGAGCAGAGCTAGCAGACAGACTGCTGTGGCGCACTCAGCAGCTGCGTTAATGCCCAGGTTTTTGATTGTTGCGCGGTTACCTTTGACCACATGGATAGCATTTTGAATATGTTTGATGTGTTATAGTGCCATCTATGTCACAGCAGTCAAATTTAATAATTTAATACATTTAATTGGTTGTATCATCTGTTCCATCCAGAGTAAGCTAGCTGCGCCATTTGGAGTGTTTTTGTTGCGTTTTGCTCCCAAATGGACCTCAAATTCGACTTTATTTAAGGTAAGCTTTATTTACTCAAGTCCAATTCGTAGATTTCGAACAGATTTGTTAGTCTACTAACCTTTTAAGCTTAAAAAAAGTCACAATCTTCCCTCCTTGACCCATTGGAAAGCTCCTAGAGTCTTATGGGACACCTGCGCACTTTTGGAGATGCCAATTTGGGTCCACAGCTGTCCGTTGGTCAACTTGGGTTCTACGCGCTTGTAAATATTTTTCTTCCGGTTTTTCGGACCAATCCATTTGAAAAGGGCCTCATTGACTCAAAAATACCCCCATTGTAATATTTATAGTCATCCAAATATGCTCCAGGGCTTGGCAATAGCACAAAAGGCGTCTGCAAGTGCCTAGAAGTTCTGTTGCGCACTGACTGACAATTGTGCTTCTGTATCAACTGTATGACTGCTGTGTGGACCAGAATAAGTGGAAAATATGGGGGTAGGACATGGTGATGATGAGGAGTGGGCTTTGCTGTATTTGGATTTTAAAACTCGATTTTAATATTTTATTTTGGAGCTTATATATATTTGGGGCCAAAATGGCCAATTTTGGGTTCTTGGGGCTCTCTGGGGCCTTCAAAAATGGTAAAGTTCAATCTGGACACCCCTACACATTAGACATACATGGAAGTGTCCTTTTTTGCAGGGATTGCTGGGAAGAAGAAGGAGGCTGTCGAGCTTGGGACTCTGAAGAGGGAGGTTTGGGTAGAGCCAGTGTCAAAAAGGTAAGAAATCCTCTCTCCTGCTGGAGCCTATGGTGCCCAATGATGGCTGAAAGGCAGTTTTAGACCATAATCTCAACATTTAGACTGAGAAATTGAAGTTTTGATGAGTATTTTGGTATATTTTTGGTGAGATAGAGAAGGGAGGGTCAGGGCATTATGGTGTGCATTAACAAGGAAATATGGAGGCACGGCTAGGGGGAGCCATAGCTGGGCAGGAAGGCAGTCATATGGCCCTGTGCTGCTGGAGAGGGGATGTTGAGCTGATTTTAGTACTTACAAGCAGAAGAACTCCGGAAGATTCTTCATTGTTGTATGTTTGTCTTCATTAGAGGTTATTGTTGGAGTAATATCAGCCTCAAGGGTGTTGACTTCCTTACTGAAGTGCTCCAACTGCCACACAGGCTGTCATCTGTAAATACACACAGGAAACACAAGCAAGTGGAAGAAATGTTGTGAAATAAGTCTCGAAAAACGGGATTTTATCATTAAAGAGCTGTTTTATGAGTATAAAGTGCGTATATTTGGATTAGCATTAGCATTGCTGTATTCATAGAAAACATTCAAGATGGCCTCTTCAGTGAAGGCAGGCAGGTGAGAGTGACCTGACGCTTCCTGATTAGATTGAAAGCTGTTTTTCCACAACTAACATGTACTTTAATGTGCTTTAATTCGAATTAAATCAACTTTAAATCGACTTTTTTGACACTTATAGTATATGCTAACAGAAACTGAGTCATTAAGAAAGACTTGAAAATGACTTTCTGTCTGAGATGTCACAGTGTTGTTGGGTCACGTGTAATTTAAAGGCCTGGCTGCTGCTGAGCTGTGATTGGTTGATTGATGGTACACATTAAACTATCAATAGTTGGCTCTTAATATGCAATTTATAAACATATAAGACCTGTATGATCATAAATTCAGTTTTACTTGTCTTTAAATTAAGTTAAAGTGGCATAAAATAATCACAATCTGTCATTAATTGTTTTTTCTCACAAGTGTTGAGTCAATTTGGGGTTGATTTTTATCTGCACAAAGGGTTAATTTTCACTTTCAAATAACATACAGCTGCAGGACTCAGTCAGATCCATCAAAAACCATTGGATTAATGATAAACACAGCTCGTATTATCAAAAATATAAAGTAAATTTACAATGTTGTGATTCAGAGAGGTCATTTGCATTAAAAATGCTGGATTAACCCTTTCATTACCTGCGTCTCCTTCAGCAGTTCCCCCTGTAGTGTTAAGACAAGGAGGATTTTCAGCTGTTTCACACATCTGTGAAAAAAAGATAACAAAATATAAATATTTAGCATTCAAATAAAATTAATTGATGGTTTATTTGCTCATAAATACAAAAAATTAAGCAAAAACATGTTTTTCTGTGAGCCGTCAATGGAAAAATGCAGAAGAAATCGACATTTCTTTTCTGCTCAAGTAGCTTTAAACAATAATACAGGGATAAAGTGATGTCAAAATGATTTAGTTCTGCAGTATTGACACATAAAAGAACATATTAAAGAGAACTGACAAAATATTTTACATGTAGGTTTATTAATTAATCCCATAATGAGAACAGTTTGCTTATTTTTGCTGAATTCATGCTTTTAAACACATTATTTAAAGTCATCCTGGAGCTAAAGGGTTAAATCCTGTCACAGCTTTCAGTCCACAGTGGTGGTGCTGAAATCAGACAGAGGACAACATGGGCGTCTTTGTCATTAAAGGTAAATTACTGCCCCCTCTGGTGGGTACAGGTATTTTAAAACAGAGAGCAAAACACAAAAACAAACACACAGCAGTCTTTCCTTTACATACTCTGTGTGTGAATGTATGTGTGTGTGTTTCAGGGCCTGTTTGGACTTGCAAAACTGTTTGGTCATCAGCTGTTTGGGTTGCCAGTTTTTCTGTAACACCAGTGTTATCAGTGTTGGACCAGAACACACATATTCAGACTGGCTGACTGAAGTGAGGAGGAAGATATCAGAGCACTTAACATGAGTGACTGAACTAAATTTAGCTCTGTGATCACTGTGTTACTGTAAAACCCTCCCTGTGTGATCCTGCTGTAAGAGCTCTCACTGAACACTCCATCATCCCACTGAAATGTGTCAAAAAAAGGTTAAAATCAAGGATTGCAAACAAGTTAGATGTGTCCTTTTTTAAATAGCTGCTCCTGTTATGTAACAAACAAGTCCTACAGCTCAGCCAGCTGTGTCATTATTTGTTTTCACGTGGTCCGACAGAGAGGTTTCAGTGGAGGTAACGCCCTTTAGCTGCAGCTTGCTAGCCTCTCAATACGTCGGCTGCTGAGGAGCTATCAGCTCGGCCCATAGACTCACACACAAAACGGCCTGGTGCTGAAAACGCTGCTGAGTGGAGCTGTGTCACTCTGAAGCAGAGAGGCTGTTAACTCTTTCACTGCTGAAAGCTGCAGAGCAAGAGTCTACTCAGAGAGACAGACCGAATCAACACCAACAGGGTTTGTTGGGTTCAAAATGCTCCAAGTCTCTAAACTTCTCTTTGTCTTTTGTTTCAGGAAAAATCCCCATTAGGAGGCTCCTGTGTGAGCTTGAAGAGAAGAAATTTCCTGTAAGAAGCTTCAACTGTCTCTTTTTCTGCCTGTCAGTTGTCAAACGACCACTAAAAGCTGATTTCTATGCTGCGTAGCTGTCCAAATACTCACAGTCAGGCTGAATGGAACAGAAATAATCAGTTAGACATTGATGAGGTGCTGCTTTGGAGCTCAACTGAACATGATTTGCTCTGCATAAAGGATGAAAACCTACTTATATATCAGTTTCACTGTGTCTGTACTGGATTTCTGAAAGCAGAGGGAGACAATACGCTGATTCATTTGCTGTGAAACTGTTGGTAATGTCAAAAAGCAATTTTTCCCTCCTTTTCATGGTCAAATAGGCTCTAATTTACAACTTAACTTGTGTTTTTATTCAGTTAAACCTCATAATTCTTCTTGTTTGCTGGTAAATAAATTATAATTTTCACACAGAGAGCTGATCTTCAAGCTGCCGTCCAAAAGACTGAAAATTGTGCCAGAAAATGTCTGGTGTTTAAAAGTCAGAGGGGAGCCAAACAAATCCTTGTTTTCCCTCGTAATACTTCAAAAACTATTTCTAGAAGTACATCCTGCAAAGAAGGGTACATGAAACTGGTCAGGAATCAGATGCACTCTGCTTATTGGTTGATCGAGATAATAGACACGTCATATTTTTGGCCTATGCTTATTTAGGCTTTTTATCCCATGGGAATTTTTATGAAGTGTTTTGGTAAATCAAGACTCAACCATTTTCTTCCTCTCTTCACATCTCTCTGTAGACCGTCCAAAGGTGACATCAACAACCGCCAAGCTGGATACCATGATGGATGAAGAGATCGTGGAGGACCGGGCCAAGCTGAAGCAGGGCCTGTGCAAAGTGCTGCAGTGCGTGGCGACCATCTCCTCTGCAGCCGCCGTGGTGAACCCCATTTTCGGCGTGGCTGGTTCCCTGATCCGGGTGGTGCTGCACCACATCGATGATGAAGACATCCGCACCCTAAAGCGCGAGTTTGGCTCAGTGAACAAAGCGCTGGATCAGCTGTCCCAGATGAACCGCAACACGCTGGTTCAGATCAGGAAGGAGACGCTGGACGGGCAGTACTGCCGCGTGGAGGAGAACCTGAAGAACCAGTTCAGGAAGTTCATGGAGATGGTGGAGGCACGGCCGGAGCACCGTGAGCGGAAGAAGGATGACTTCGAGGAGAGCTACTCCAACGACATGGGAGACCAGAACCTCCACACGCTGTACGACGGCGTGGTGGGCACACCGAAGCTCTTCAGCCGGCCCATCCTGGAGGTTTACCTGAAGCACTCGCAGGGCGATCGCAAAACGATGGAGCTACTCTGCACGCGCCTCACCTACCTGTTCTGCATCGGCCTCATCGCCCTCATGGGCTACGCCGCCATCATCGGAGACGATGAGGAGAGTCTGAGCGAGGAGTGGGCTGAGAACATGGAGCGCGTGCAGGAGAAGATGCAGGAGGCTCTTAGCAGGTGCAAATGAAGACGAAGAAGCATGAAGAAGAGCTTTTTTTTTCCTTCATTGCTGCTTTTCTCTCGTTTTCAGGACTCATGTCCACATTCCCTTTGTGGCTCCTACGTCTTCCTTTTTCTTTTCTCTACCTACAAGCACTTTTTAAACATCTGCTACCTGAATCCACTGGTAGAGAGCAAAACAAGCTGGTATTTTCTCACAACACTATTCATCTAAATTTCCAATTATGCAAACTGACTGTGAGGTACAACTGTCCTGTTGAGAAAGAGAAATACTGACAGACTTGAAATCAGAGACTTGGGCCTCCATAGACAAAACACAACACTATACATATGAAATAAAAAAAACACTACCATGAATCATCTACAAAAAGTGAAAATCACTTTGATGCACTTCGTCTCACTTTACATGCAGCCTAATCATTCTGCACAGATTGTAGATTTTACACTTATAGCACTAAAATGAACCAGTTAAAAGAAATTAATCCACAGCCATACTTTAACTTTGAGATCAGAGACATAAATGTACAAATTAAATAGGAATATTGAGCAGCTTATGTTGGTGTCATACTAATGTATGTCCACTAGAGGGAGCTAGTTTATGCTACACTGTTGTGACGCTTTACTGCAAGTTAAAACTACAATATAAGACGTAAACAAATCCAAATAGGCAGCAAACAGCCCAAAGTTTTCTCAGCTATGAATGTAACTACAGTGAAATGATCATGTAATCACACTTCCATGTGAAAACTAACGTGTGCTTCAAATAATTCACATGCAAACACAATATCCACATGTTTTGCTGCTAAAAAGCAAACTGGATCTGTTTGAACACTAATTTCTGAAGCTGCTGCTCAGATATTGTTATTATTTTTTAATTAAAAACACTAAATGTACACGGAAATATCTGATCCATCAAATCACTACATCTGTTAGAGCCCCACACCAAAGATGGACACACTAAATATATTTTTCAGTTCGCAATATCACTGTTTGTGCTTTCCTTTCACCACGTTTTTTTTCTGTCTGTTCTCTTCTCCTGTGAAGTTTTTCACATTTTAAATGTTAAACCAGGATGTTGTCTTTCCTGTTTTATCTTCTGTCCGATGTGTCCTGTTGCCTTAAAGCAGAGCAGGAGGTGCACCAAGTTTATCTGTAATGTATAAATAAAATTATTTGTGGGTTTCTTTGGTGTGTGGCCATTTAGAGCAGATAAAACAAAGTTCATCTGATCATGAGTTGCTCTCCTCGTACGCCTCCTCTTCTGACCAACAGTGCCTAAATGTGCCATTAACTTTGTATTATTCTTTATTTTAGGGTTTTTTTCTGTATTGTTTTAACATATTTAGTGTCAGGCATTATGTTTTATGAGAAAGTCTTTATGCTTCGGTTTAAATTTGAACATGTGCTTTGATAATGTCTTTTTTATTTGAACAGATGCTTTCAGTCGTGTCAGGCTGGTTTAATTTTGTGCACCAGGACGATTCAAAGAGTCAGAAACAGAAACACATAAACACCCCGCCTGTTAAACTCTCATCCTTTCAGTAACCAACTCCACCCTGATGAACATTTTTTGCTTTTTGAGCCACGTCTCTCATTGTTACATCAGATTCAGTGTCAGGCTGCATAAAGAGTATTTAATCAAAAAGCTGACGATGAAGAGGATTATTCTGTGAACCTCTTAGAGCTTTTTATGAAATGTCCTTTGTGAATATGTTGCCTTTTTGTTATGAGTCATTGATGCCTGGTTGTACATGAACCACTATGAATAAAAACAAGTGAAAAGGAGATTTGGTGTACAGTCTTTTTTTTATATATATACTAAGTTGAAAAATGTTGAAGATTACAGCAACATAATAGCATTTTAATCCAAGTCATATTTCAACATTTTCAATAAATTTATTAAATATATTTATTTATCTATTTATTTTGCTATATTTAAAATAATGTCTGTATTATCCATAATATTAGTGTTACCTTATTTATTTTATTTAAATTCGTTTGTCTGACAATCATGTTATGAGGCTCACAAAATAATTTAAATGTTTACAATTTATGACTTGGGCAATTATGCTATTAAGCTAACGGTAAAGTGTAGTCACTAAACCTTATTGTTAGCTTAATAGCAAAATATATTTATTTTTAATGTCAATTCTGTTGGACCGCTTTTTGTTGGGGTGTTGTTGTCTATTCATATAATCCTTAATTTTGTGGTTATGTTGATTGGAGAAGTGGTGTGTCCATGGGTAAATGGGTATTGGTGGGGATGATGGCTCAGTTTAATTCACAAAAATCTTCTTTCTTACAGAATAAAGGTTCCTCAGATCCTAAAAGTATTTTATACAGCTTGTCCAAATCCTACTGTAAAATTAGAAAACTTTCGGGTGTTGTAATGTTGTAAAAAGTCACTACAAAGGTCTTGGATTGTGTTACCTGACAGTAAAATATTAAGAAATGAAAGAAAAGTAGAGCACACAATGAATAAATAAAGACATGTGTGTATGTTTAGGCTTTACTCTGGGAGTAAAGTTAGCTTCTTTTGTTAACTTTTATGATGTTTTCATCATCTCATTTTTTCTTTTATATGAAAAACTTCACTATTTCTATCAAACGTTAGCAGGGGGCGTATTTAGTCATTTGGGGGCTCAAGGCAAACCCAGTCAATGGGGCCCTCCATGTCCTTGTAACTCATCTCCTTCAGAGCTAGACTGGCCTTCCCTGGGTCCACTGTCTCTTTCTGAGAATCAAGGCATGAGGCAGTGCTAATCTTGTACATGGTAACTTAACGCAACTAAATGCATTTCCTCAAGTTCTGTACTTTAGTTTGATTTTGAAAAAAGTGAACACATAATTTAGTCCACTTTGTCCTGGATTTGAAATCTTTTATGGTCAACTGACAGCTTATTTGTCCCACAGTGGGGAATTTACAGAGTAACAGTAACAAACAAGAAAGTATGAAGTGAAAAACATTACAATAGGTAAATGTTGAAAAAATAATTTAGTAAAGAAAAAATATGTAAATATCAAGCACACCATAAAACTGGAAAAAAAAATCGACTGAAGGAGGTGATATTTACAGTTACCATACTTTTTGGTACTATTATTTTAAAGTTAATGTATTTTTATTTGACCCCCTGTCCAGTGAGTTATGTATCCAAAAAGAGATTTTGTACAATAATGTTTATCACCAACTCAAAAGTTTGATTTTGAGAAAATTATCCTGTTTCCTTGGCTAGATAAAGTCCTTAAAATCCTGAAAGTCTTATATGTTTATCTCAGATCTCAGAGCAACATTGTTTTTATTTCCGACTTGGCTGAAAATAAGAAAAAAATGGGGAAAAAAGTGTTTTTTTACCACTTTCTTCCTGAATCAAATTTTCAGATGTGTTGTGACATGGAATAGCCCATTGAATAAGAAGGGAGGGGGAGTACCCAAAACAAGCATTAAAGATTAAGCCTTTAAATGTATTTTGAAGCATGTGAAGTAAGATTAAGAAAAAAGAAATGCTTTCAATTGGAGAGAACTTCATAAATTAGTTTTTAAGAGATGCTTTGGGGGCCCCTGGGAATCTTGGGGCCCCAGGCAACTGCCTATGTTTGCCTAATTGTAGCTACGCCCCTGAATGTTAGATGTCTCCTATGAAAGTCCCGAGATGCAGAATGGAGGTTTTGAAGGTGCAGTTTTCTGATTCCACCACCAGAGGGCGTAAATGCTTCACTCACACACCTGTTTTATCAGAACTCCCCAGGGGGCCGCAAGACTGAAGCATCACATCTGTTTCATCCACGTCTCCAAATTGTCTCACAGCCTGATTTCTTTTGATAACCAACACATCAGTTATTTGACCAGAGCGTGATAAAAAATCTAATGTACAAGTTAAAGAAAGAGAAGAATGCACCTGAGCGGAGGTGAAACGGGCACATGGCCTGAGTTAAGCACCTCTGGAATGGCCCTCATGCATCGTTTTCCAGCTGAACAGGTTTGACTCTCGGCTCAGAGTTGGGGAACAAAAACAGGAAAATGTGCATTGTTTGCGCCTGAAAAGCAGATTACTGACACAGGAAGATTTAAAGGTTCTTACCTGCTCTGCAGACCTCACGACGAGTCTGTTTGAAACACCGACGCGCCTCGTTTATCATGTGATGGTGTCTTTTCTCTGCACGACACCAGCTCTTTTCAGGGAATCCATTTCACCTGAAGAAAATGGATTCCGTTTCAGTCATTGTCATGCTCCAGAGACATCCTGATGATGTTAAGCCCTTCATTGTTGTGAGGATAAAACGATTTGTGTAATGATTTTTTTCCCCCTTCTTGGTGAGGGAGGCTCAGTCGGTGCGCTCACAGGGCGCGTCGTGAGCGCAGATGAGGAGATGTGAGGTTTAATTTAACCAACAAAAAGTCATTGGATGATAAAAATAATCGTTTGTTTCACATGAGCACGATTTCAAATGATTAAATCCGTTACATTCATATTTTCTAAAACACAGATGGCTAAAAACAGATCTAAAAAGACCATTTGAAGACACCAGAATCTGCATAAAGAACCATAATTGTGTTCACAGAAGATCTGCTGCGTAGAAAAGAGAGTATTTGTGGATATAAAAAGCTAAGATGATGAGTTAAAAGATTAGAAAAATAATATTTTGTCCTCTATCTTACCTTTATCTGGATCCTTTGACATCCACATCAGCTGATTTCTGTCTATGCACTTCTCTTAGAAAAATGCGTCCAAATAAAGTCAGTAAAGCCAAATAAAGGGGAAAAAATCAAACATGCGTAAATGCAGTCCCTCGTCGTTGGAGGGAGTGATACGCGTCCCTTCTTGATGAAGACTGAGAGGAAAATGGAGCCTAACACGCTTTTTACCTGCAGCAGTTTGCGCTCTCAGCCTCACTCTCCCTCTCTCCTCTTTTCTCTCTCTCTGTTTTTCACTCTCTCCTTCTCTGTCTCTCTTCTTTGCAGATACTGAATGCGCATCTTCCTCCTCTCCGGATCCTGTTTTTGGACCCCCTCAGCTCCTCAGTGGTGGAGAGAACCGTGGGAATTTTCTCAACTTGAAGGAAAAAAAAAACTTGTTCGCAGCTGTTGGAGCTCATCAGGCTTGAGGGAGCAGCAGATTCTTCTTGGTGAGTTGCAGAAAAATGTAGTTATTGTTCAAATGTGATGAGTGTCTTCAGCTTTTACCAGAGAGTATGGCTGCGCTGTTAGGTGTGTCCGATGATCACTGAGGATTTGTGCGTAAAAGGGATGCCATTGCGCATTTCTCTTGGATGCGCATGACAGCCAAACATAATTCATTTTTTCTTTATCTGTCTTCTTCATGGATGTTTTATACTAATAATGAAACCTACTTAATAATTTATCTCTTAGCTTTCCATCCATTTAAAAAAAGAAAATAAAAACTCACACTCAAATTAGACTGAATAAAAATGGATGCTTGTATTTGTTTATAGAAGAGTTTGGTAACTAACATGTGAACAGTGAGGTCTCTCTGATTCATGTGTGGCAGGAATGAAAGGGGATTTTTAAACATGGTTCGGCCTTGGTTTGCTCCACTCTGGGATGACTCATGTGCACACTCAAGGGCATCTGTGTCATTTTCTCCTCCTGGTATCTCAGGCCCCCATTTTGTTTGTGTAACATCATTACCTGCATCCTTTGAGGGAGGATTTCTGTTGTTAGATGACATGTTATCACAATTTGACAACAGACTCACAAGACACAACTTTGACAATTTCATTTCAAGCCTATATCTTTGTTATCCATCTTTTTTGGTGCCAGAAAATTTAACTTTGAAGTATTTTGCATTTAGTCATTATTTTAAAATCAAATATATTGTAGATTTTTTTCTCCAGCATTGTTTATTTTAATTTCATCAGAAGAAGGCAGAACATAAAGCCAAAGAGAGCTTTGAATCTTTTTCTTATTGTACTCATAGATGATTTGCTCATCCGACACACTTTACTTTTCGATCACGAGACGCAGAGAAGTAGTGAACCTCGCCCTGAAGATGCAGCATGCAAAGAAAAAAACAAACAATGACTGTTTTCAGTTTTTTAGAGGTGTTGCGGATCGATTACCTCTTGATTTTTATCCTTAATGTTTTATTCTAACTCCAGGAGGAAGCTTCATCTTTTACATTAAAACTTTGGATGTGCTCCATAAAATAATGTATCATGAGGAACACATCCACAAGAGGACAGTTTCAACGTTTATATAACCAGATAAAACTCACTGAGATCTGGCCAAGAGGTCTGCAACACATGTGGTAGTAAATAAATAATTACAATGTGGGCATTAAAAGAACCATTAAAACAATACTTTAACAATAAATGTAAAAAATACACAACAGGTAAAGTGCTGGGAATGAGGAAGATACAGCTAATCGTTTTGAAAAATATGTATTTAACTTCTATCCACTTAAAACTTGGGATTACTGACATTATTTTCTGAACTATAAATCAATTATCTAGATTACTGCCCCCCCTAGAAATTATAAGACTTTAAAAGTCCAAAGATGAATCGGATATTTACTGAAAACATTTTAGAAGTCTTTCCTTTGCTTTTTGTAATCTCTTTATGGAAAAATTCATGGTTTTGAAAAAATGAACCAATTGGAAATGGAAAAAAATGCCGTTCCTAGAGTGTCCACTTGAGGTTGGCTGGAAAAGCCAAAAAAAACCCAATTAATGCTCATATTAACAGCTGCTGTGAGGACTTAAAAGTGAATTTGAGATAGTCTCACTTTGAAATATTTGCCCATTAGTAATCTACAATTCTAGATGAGATTATCAGCGCCAAAAGAGGTTATTTCCAAACTCTATTTCCCAGTATCTGTGGTCGGGTTAAATTCCCCAGAGAACACAAATCCATTTACAGCCAAAGACCGAAAGTCCCTTTGATGACACTACACCAGGCAACTAACATTTCTAAGTAAAAACAAGACTGAACCTTGAAAAATAAGAATTACTCTAATTGATTTTGTGTTAATGACAAAAACTGGAGCTGAACTGGCAAAAACAAAAATGACAGAAGAGCAGAAGAAAGCTGAACAGATAAGACCAGAGCCCCGTTTCCACCAAGCTGTTCAGTTCGGTTCGTCCCAGCATGGCATGCAATTTATGGCGTTTCCTCTGACTAATTCTAGGACAGATCCCCAAATAACTGAGACAAGCCGTCCCACTTTTTGGGACCCTTAGTGGTTCCAGACTAAACTGATCCTGGAAGGTGAAACTACAACATTGCAGTCCGTTGATTGGTCAAAACAATCGTCACTTACTGTACGACAGCGGCTGTATTTCTCCTCGTGGCACACAGTCTTCTCTGAAACAAAATATGATGTGTTTTGTACCAAAGAGCCACATGCCAATCACAAAGATGGCGAATTACTGGATGTGTCCCATCGTTGCTCTTTGTTTACTGTGACACGTTTTTTTTCGTTGGATTTATTATCTTGGTACACTGTGTCATGCTGCTATTGCGTCATGCTATTATCTAACTGATGCAGCTATCGGCATCCGGCTTACACGCCACCTTCCACCAGGGGGCACGGTTGGCTGTGGAATCGCAAACAAGACCAGGCTTAACCGAGCCAACTAGCACCAAACCGTACTGATCTAAACCAGACTACTTGGTAGAAACGAGGCTTGAACAGATAGTCTGCTCTCTTTCTAAACTACAAACTAAGTTTACAAAGTTTCACTGTTTTCATGTTTCAGACAACAGTGCTACATAACTACAAATAGATGTGTTACTTTATCGGTTTTCACCCTGGGAAAATTGTCTAAAGAAATATCTGGTCTCCATCCAGTTGCTTTAAAACAAGCAAACTTCTTAGCAAGAGTTATGCCCTGTAGTCAGTGGGTGATAGTGCTCATGGGAAACAGAGTCTTTATCCTGGAAAAGGCTGCTGAAAGTGGACATCACCTCTAGTCTCAAAGAAACCATGCTGGTCCGGAGGAAAAATGTTATTGTTTGGTGAAACATTGGACGAAAACATTATGTGAGGAGTCTTCGTTTAAAGAAATACCTTAACAGAGCGCCTTATGTCTCTCCTGATGTTTATATCTAGTGTCAGTCCACCTGTGTCTCAGAACATGTCCAGTCCGTTGGAGCGCGTCGTGGCCCAGAAGAAGGAGGCCATCGAGGCAGCGATGGACATGTTCGAGAAAGGAGCCGAGGTGTTGGCCAGCGCTGTTGGCGAGCTCTTCCCTCTCTGTGAGGCCGCCGCTCCGGTTCTCCGCCTCGCCTTGGACAACGTCCAGAGCAAAGAGGTCTTCTACGTCAAAGAGCAGTTTCTCACCGTGAGGAACAAACTGGACGTCCTCTCCGCTCAGCTGGAAGACATCGACTGTGAGATCAAGAAGGGGAGGCTGGACTCGCAGTACTTCTCTGTGGAGGAGAACATCAGGAACCAGTTTCGGAAGTATATGGACATCTTAGAGGCCAAACAGCAGTTCAAGGAGGTGAAGACCAGACTCTTTCTGGAGCATTTCTCCAAAACTGGAGGAGAGAAGAATCTGTTTGTGCTGTATGACGCTGTGATGGGGACCAACAGCTTTGGGGACTCAGTTTTAGAGGTGGTGGAAAGGTGAGTTTCACATTTCTCCAAAATAAAACATACTGAGACACTCTTTGCAATCTCATCTGTCCTGATGTCAAACACTGCTCAGTAGCTTGTGTGAGAAGCTTTCACTTCATGTTGGTTTTGGCAACCCTGGTGGAAAAAGCAGAACATCGTATCTCTTTGTTGATCTTATCATGTACCAGCTTGTGTCATATCTTAAAAGAAAAATCTGCTTCACTTTGAATGAGTGAGGTAGCTGCTGTGGGAAACTCTGCAGCAGAAATGTAAACAGTGTGTTATCAATCACCCTGATGGACACAGATACACAGCAGATGTCCCAGATTTTGAGTGATAGCTAGGTAATATCTTAAAATTGTACACAAACTGTGTTTATTTTCAGGTATGTAGCAAGGAATCGCCGTCTCCTGGAAGATTTCTGCGTCCGGATGAAGGAGCTCTTCTGTCTGGGCCTGATCGCTCTGCTTGGACAAAGCGCCTTAACCCAGGGCCAAGAAGAAGAAGAGGAGAAAATCAGAGATTGGAGCAGCAAAATTGAAGAAGTCGAGTCCAGAATGAAGAAAACCATCGAATCCTGTGTCGCTGCTTTCCCAGAGCAAGCAAAGCTGGACTCCCAGCTCCTCCTGCAGGAGAAGGACCAGGAGAGCCTGCAGGACACGACTCAGCAGCTTCTGGAGTTCTTGGTTAAAAAGTACGACTGGGTGAGCTGGTCCGTGCGGCTCATCAACCATTCAGGCAGCACCTACCGCAACTGGCGAGCAGGGGAGCACTTTCATCACGTGGCGGGGCAGAACTGGTTCGAGGTCCTTCAGGTGAACAACATCAACCTGGTGGTGTCGTTCAGCACCAAACCCCAGGCGGTGCCCCGAGACTTCATCCGACAGGTGATGGAGGGCGCGGGGAAGAAAGGAAACGCCCCGGCGGTGGTGGAGGTGCTGGAGAAGCAGCTGTGTGGGTTTGTTGTTCATGCCGTCAGTCGCCACAAAGAGTCTGCAGCTGCATGGAGCTTTCCGGAAGACTGTCACTACTGGGAGAGACACAAGAATGTGGCGGTGTGTGTGCACTCTGAGTAAAGCTGGGACTGTGAAGTGTGAGTATTAGATGGAGAATCAGGAAGTTTATCAGAAAACATTTAAAGCTCCAGTGAGGACTTTTCAGGCTGTGTTGGTTTTGACGCCCCTGTGGACAAAAGGGGAACGATTTATCAGTTTGATGAGTCGTGATATCAGATGAGGAAAAACTCTACTTTACTTAGATTTAAAAGTTATATGTTATACATTATTTATAATGTTTTGATGAAAGTTTGGAGTGGGAAATTTAAATAAAATAAAATATAATTTAATATAATATAATATAATTATTCATTTTTGCACTTTCTATACTCTTTCTTACTTTTGTTTTCTTAAATGCTGCGGTGACTCCTGAATTTCCCCTCGGGGATAAATAAAGTATTTTCTATTCTATTCTATTCTCTATAATATAATATAATATAATATAATATAATATAATATAATATAATATAATATAATATAATATAATATAATATAATATAATATAATATAATATAAATTTCTGTCTGCCTCATCCTCAGCCAAAAACTCCACACAGGAGCCTTAAATTATTTTGGGAAGAATAGATCTCTGCCAGTGCTGATTATCTCAGAAATCAGGTATGAACTTAATGTACCCATTTTGGATTTTCTATCATTTCATTTTCATTCATCTCCTGACTGAATATTGAGCAGGACATGGGTTAATAGTGCAAAATATAAGCTTTTTTCCCCCAAAATTTGTCTTCCCTTATAATTAACTGTCATTGTGCAAATGAAATCTATGGTGGCCTATAGGTGTCAGCTGATTTGCAAAAGCAACAACACAAATGCAAACACCACAACACAACGCAAAGTGAGCTAAGAGGACACTTTTTCTAAAAATTGTAGAAAATAAGTTAACGATTGATTTCTTTTGTAACTCAAGCTATGATAAATATAGCTCTTTTGCTAACGTTTACTAAAACGTTAAAATGCTAAAAAGCACTATGAAGGATATCACAAGGTGACACCCCATGAGCTACATTCATCATACATGAAGTTAATCTTTTACTTACTTTTACAATTTTTCTGTGTCTGTTTGGATAAGGAATCTCTTTCAACTTCCGTTATGTTGTGGTGTTTGCATTTTTGTTAATGTATTTGCAAATTGTCTGACACTCACCAGCCACCGTAGAAATCTGGTAACATCTGTTACTTTAAATAACAATGACTAATGACTAGTGTTTCTGAATTAGTTTAAAGCAGATTACTCTGAGATGAATTAGAGTGATCTTGGAGTTAAACATAACACATTCATTAAATTTTTGTTATCTTGGATTGAGTTATTAAAGCTCCTGGGAGGAATTTTGGTTAATGTTGATTTTGGCGCCCTCTGTGGACAAAAGGGGAATCTTTGCAGCTTTATAAGCCTTTTTTGCTAGTTTTCCTTTGGAGGAAGAAGTAAAGACAAAGGCTAATCTCAATAACTTGCCTCGACTCCCTGTAAGTGGTTTAGGATAACAAGAGTAAACATCTATACGCTCATTGTCTCATTTGCTCTTCTACCTCGTCATATAAAGAGATGTCAGTATTTATTTCAGTTTGTCTCATAAGCAGCCAAAAATCCTCACAGGAGCTTTAAGCTGAAAGATAGCCTTCCTGAAGTGGGGGTAATTTGGGAGAAGCTTTTCAGAAATTATTCCAATCTACAGCATTTAAAATTGCACATGTACAAAAATATAGCTAAACTTGAGATAAACCCTGCAAGTAAAAAACTCTTCACATTTTCTCTGTTGCCACACGACTGCTGAGGAGATCAAGTTTCTCCTGCCTTTTTTTAATCCTTTGAATTGCAAAGAAATCCGGAGGTTTCTCTCTTTTTCTGGAGGCCTGTTAGTTCCTGAGTGCAGCCCTGAGCAACATTTCACCACCTCAGGATGTCGGAGAGTCTCCCTCTCTCTGGTAGTTTAGAGTCAAAACATCAAATTTCTATCAGAAAATTTCTACTCAACACCATTCTTTTGAATATTTACTACCAAATGGATCTTTATCAGACATCTTGCTTCAATTCAGACTGCTTGCACCTTTCTGTTTAACAAAGCATCTGTGTGTTACATGTAAGTTACTAACCGATAACTCAGTAATTTGTGCACTAACACTGCACTAATCTGTATTAAAAGATGCAGAGCGTCTATGCTTTCACCTCGCCTGCACACAGTATGAATCCAGCCTCTCTGAGTAACGGCTTGTGCACCTAAAGAGAAGCTTCTGCTGAGGCTGCATACTGAGCTGTGCTCCCATTTTGTCTCCGCTCAGCAGGCTGGCCTACATAACTCTGACAGGACGGCTGAGGTTACTCTTTCAGGCGTGAAGAACAAAGAGGCTCTGAGTTTGGCACCGGAGATGCGACAATGTGCCTTGTGTTTTAAACACATTCAAACCCCACGAACCAAAACTGGTCGACCTGACTGCTAACCAGAGCTGTGCCTAACGTTACATAACCGTCATGTTGCTTCAGTGAGTGTTAGAAATCAGATGATCTGTATTTGTGCATTTTATTTTTAACAATAATTGATAAAAATGTGTTTTTGCACTTCCCACACACTTGTGGTTTTTCTTTTTTTTTATGCATGTCCAATTTTCTGTCCATGCAATCTGCAGTCTTATTTTTTCTGCTGCTATTTTAAAGAAACTGTTTTTTCCTGCTGGAAAATTCACTCTCTGTGCATTAAAACATTTTTCCAATCCCAACAAATTTACCTCTGTGATGAATTTAATGTTATTAAATTTGGTCATACAAAGCAGGAAGATGAGCATTTATCTATGTCAAAATGGTATTTGTTATTCCACAAAACCTCTCAGATTTTATGCCCAGACAGAATAGTCTGAACAAAATAAATGCATGGTTTAATCCTCACACTTTCTGACAGAAAACAAATCGTTAATGGGTGTATAAACAGACATAATCTAATATCTGCCTCTGATTTCTTTTACACATGTAATTTATGCAGCACTCCGAGCGTCTGTAACCATTAAAACAAGGCAGTGCAACCTCAGCACAGAGACTTCAGCTAATTTAATTGATATTTACACATAAGTCAGCATTTCCTGACCGCAGCCCTGCTTTGATAGTCTGTGAATAACCTTTGGCTGAGCTAATACCCTGCAGAAGAGCAGCAAAGTGCTTGTCTTAGCAGGAAAGGATCAGTGGTAATGCACGGTGGAGGCGGCCATCATTTCATATCTCAGTGGATCTGGAGGGTCTTTAGCTGCTCGGCTTCTCTGTCGTACATCAGGCCTGTCAGGCTCAATCCAGCGCTATCTGTGTAATACATCACAGAGCAGGAGGAAGTACGCAGAGGCTTATCGTCCGCATGCAGCAGAAAATAACTGCTGATGGCGGAGGTTTAAAGAGACAATTTCGTCTGGATGGGAAAGAAAAGAAGACTTCACTTCTTGTTTAATTAATTTGGCTAAATTTTTTAAAACAGACTTATACTAAAGTCATTTTTGTAACCAACTGTTTCTTACTGAGTTTATCTTTAGTGTAAAAAAAACAAAACATTGAGCTTACTTGTAATGACCATAGACTGTAAAAAAAAACGTCATCTTGCTCGGCTCAAAGTGAGGTCCCCACAAAAACTGCTCCCCCTGGTGGCTGGCTGCAGTATAGGTAAAAAAGATCTGGCTCTCCAGTCATTCCAGATGGGCTGTGGTCAATTTTAAAAAATTAATACACCTCATAGAAATGTTTCTCACATCCAATTGTTGTGGTGGTTTGAAGATATCATTTGGCTGCATCAAGTCCCCTTTTTTTTAAAAGTTTTGTTTTTATTAGTTAGACGAGGTATAAAACAAGTTTTTTCGATAGTTTAACAATGATTGACAGCTGCTGTTCTTGTGTACTTTTTTTGGGTATAGTAAAATGTGTCAGGTGGTCGAGTCAAGAAATAATAGAAATAAAAGAAAGAAAATAGATATTATTTCTGTCACCCAGCTCCACTCTACTGCGCAGACTCTGGCTGCACAACTGCTACCAATGGCTGTGCCTGTGACAGGGGAAATCTTGCTTTAGAACTGTACAATGGTAAACAGGGAAGCCACATTGTCCAGTTTATATACAGTCTATGGTAGTGATATGGGCTTTATAAATGAAACTGCTATTGCTTACATCACAGCATTTAAAGATGGAAGGGGCATAATTAAACAAAATCTCAACATATACGTATACATACACAATGACAATCAAAAACATTAACCAAACAAAAAAGATAAAACTTGTAAGAAATTACACAAACATAAGTCCTCTCTTACAGTAATGTGTACCAGGGAGTGAGGTGTAGCCAGGGTACAGGAAGCGTAATTAAGGGCCCCTATAAGACTCCTTTTTCATAGGTTGTCATAATATTGTTATAATAAAAATGAATTAAAGCTTTAACTTGTTAAAAAAAAAGATAAAAGTAGAGAAGATTAAAACAGGTTGCTATCTCCATGAATGTGCAACCTTTCTTGCATTATGCTCATAGACTGTGTAATAAATGGACAGAGTCTCTCTGATGTCACCCGTCTGTTTCTGAAACAGATTTTTGAAGCATATCAGCTATCGTGGCCATATTGGAAGTGGCAAGGGCTTTGAGCACAGCTATAGGGCACCTGTCAGTCACGTGACCTGAGCTGTGCATCTGATTGGGCGAGTTCACAATCTTAATGAACTGAACTGCTGAATTAGAAAGAAATTGACTGACTTCTGGTACTTCTGCAGCCAGCCTCAAGCGGACACTCGAGAAACAGCAGATTTTAACACTTCTGCATTGTCTCATATTCTTAGACCAGAGATTGCCGCTTGGTTATGTCACAGACTCCAAATATTGATCTAAAAATACAGGAGAACAGTTTCCTGTGAAAAACTGTTTAAAGAGAGGAGTTAATAAGCAGAAGGCTTCTGGTCCTCTTTTGTTACAGGATCATGTCAATTCCATCAGAGCTGCATCCACAAACCTCCAGGGCACCCCGGCACAAAGAGGATCTAAAGAATCTGTAACAGATCACTTAATACTTTTTTGTAGTGGGTGCCATTTTGGACAGCCGTCGTCAAGCTGTTGCTGTGTCTTTCCAGCTCTTTACTTCAGCCATAACAGAAAACAATTCCACTATTGCACTTCTCAATGTCACATTAAAAATCTCCCAGATGGCTCAGTCAGCAAGTCAAAATGAACATGTATGTTGTGTCAAAAAGAGTTCAAACACTCAGGCACGGCTGAAGAGCTGAGCATACAGGTGACTTCTGAGACAGATGTTAAAGGGCAACAGCATCACAAAAGCTGAGCAGTAACCTAGAGTAGGAATGGATGAAAACTAACTGAAAAAAAAAAAAAACGTTTGCAAAACATGTGACAGCTGACTACTGACCAGTCAACATTTAAGGAGACTCAGCTTTGAGGGACATCCTCAGGTTAGCAAGTCGTAACCCATCCTAATCCATAACGTCACTGGTGTAGCAGTGCAGTTTATATGAACGATGAATCTAAAAGTCAAGATTTCTAAGTCATGGCAAGACACAGGTAAGATTTGCTTTACATCTCTAGTTTAGACTAAAGGTAAAAATGTATCTTGATTAGCTGTAATGATTACAAGAAATGAATCATCTGAAAGTCTAAAAGTAATTAATAAAATCTTTCTTTCAAGAAAGGCAGCCAGTGCATGCTGGTAGAACAGGAGTGATTTGATTTCATCACTGAGTTTATGATTCAAATCTGAGTCACACAATAAGAGAATCTCATTTCTTATGGAGTTTGACTTCACTGTATCACCACTGGAAGCAATTTAACCTGTGTTCAAAGAAGATTTGCTGCCATTCAAACACTTCCAGACACAAAGGATGCTGCACCTGGAAACCTTTTATGATCAGAAACCTCAGAAAATGCCAAACACGTTGCTACCTTTGTCATATCATGCCTTTAATCCAATGTTTAAATATAAAAAAGGAAGCAGTCAGAGCTGGGTGTGCCGAACAACAACTCCATCTTCAAACACACCACAGAACTAGTCTCTACACCTGCACCTGCTGCAGAATAATAAACCTTTTGTCCTGCACTTCTCTTTCACTAAACTCCATTTCTGTCTTCTAATCCAAAAGCAGTGGGTGTATTTTGGGATTATTTTCCTGTTATTATCAGGAGTGTAAAGTGTTTCTACATTTTTTCCTCCTGTGTCGACCTGAACGGCAGCAGCAACCGTCTCTGTAAGCCAGAGGATTCATTAGTGGTCGTGTGGGCTCTGCCTAGGTAACAACTATTGATCCAGGAGGCTCTCCTCCTGCATAAAAAGCTTTAGCCGTAGCAGCCCGTCAATCCTGACGATCATTAGAGGAAGCTTCTGTTTACTGACAAGATTATCTGCATCCATCTCATGCCACAGGAGCCACAGCTAGCTTGTTTGGTGGTAGAGTGAAGGTTAAAGGATGGTTTTCTGAATGAAAGGGTGAAATCTGATGTGGAAATGGTACCAGAGGAGGTTGGCAGACAGAGGGCGCTGTTAACATACAGATACAAAGGGAAATTCTGTTTTGTTTTCAAACAAGACTAACGAAATCATCAGTCAGCTTTAAGTTATGAGCCTTTCTGTTCCAAAATATGTGTCTGGTTAAATTTTGAGACTTTTTACAATAAAAAGTCGTGATCTAGGGCTGTTTAAAAAAAAGAGGGAGAAAAAGAGTTAAATCATGTGATTTTAAGCATTAAACGTCAACATATATAAAATATACACATAAAAATAACCCTTCTTCCTTCCTTTGCTTTTTACTTTGGCCCGATAAAGCTTGTTTTCAAAAGTGAAATTAAAGAATCAATCGTGATTTAATTGCAGAAATAATAAACTGATTACACTCTCCCATGAAATAAAAAAAAGACTTCCACCCACAGATAAAACCTCTTCCAGCTACCCCCCTACATGCCCTCCTTCCATCAGGCTGAATCTCCTCATCTCCAAGAGGAGATAGCAGCCAATATCAATATTTCATAAACAAATGAAACAGTGGATGGAGGCGAGCGTCAGAGCGGCCCTGCAGGGAAAAGTCGATCAATGCTCAGATAGGTCTGTCCACTGGTGTCTGCCAATCCAGGCCCGCACAGGATAATGCTATTACCCATCAGGCCGAGTGGACCATCGACCGGCCTGCTGCTCTGTGAGTGCACTAATCTGATAAAAAGCATTAAAACATTTGTTCAGTGACACACTGGCTGCAGGTCATAGTCCAGAACTTGGAAGTGACTCAGGATCCACTTTGCCCCAGACTGACTGACCTAGGCTTAAAATAGCTCAATACTGGAAATCTTAAACTTATTTCCTTTTTTTTAATTTATGGTGTAATCATGGAAGTAAAACTCCAAAACATGCAGCATTTGAAGGAGGCTGGCTCCTGCTGTTGGTTCTCAGTTTTAAAATTCAGGAAGTAACTTAACCTTATGGGAAAAGAATTATATATTTTGAGATTATACTAGTGTTATATTTACAATTTATAAGTCATAATCTTATAAGAGAAAATAAACAGACGACTTTAGGCATTTTTTAGCCTGTATGCTGTGTTGAAAGGGATGAAATGAGGAACATGCAGCGTCATGTGACGTTTGACATTAGTATATTTCAAAAATAACTGATGACTCAGTCTCTTAGCACATCAGAACCACATCAGGATTTTAAACTATTATGCAATAAATGAATTAAAAAATAAACTGGTATTTAAATTACACGCCTACTGTTTCTTCTTTCTATTTTGCTGGAAGTACACATGGTGAACTACTCCTGCCTTTTTCATTTTGGTGCGTCCACTAGCTGGAGGTGGGTTTTTGAGGCTACTTCCAACCTGAATATTTGTTACTGTATTAAAAATCAAAGATTTATTATGACTATCACCACCATTACCAAAGTTTTGCCTGGTTGTAATACTCTATTCACACTACAATGTGTCTGAAGCTTGTCTTGAAGATGTTTGCTAACCACATTACATGACAAGAGAAGGATGTTCACTGCATCAAATAGCAACAAGCTAGCCTCCATCTGTTTGCCTCCTGAATAATTTTACCTCAAGTTAAATTGATTTGATGGATTTGTTGAACCAAGGAGACGTTGTGTCTTGAAATGAACCAGATAAGAGCTTTTAGTGTTTTACCTTCAAAAATCCAACCAGGTGATCTTCAACAAGGACTCCATAAGGTCTAAAAAATAGTGTTTTTGCTTACTAGCAGGTGTCTTGGGTGCTAAACTAACCAAAAATATGCACAGATGGAAGCAAACCATCTACCTGTAGAGTTTTACAGAGGATGCATCAAAGCAGGTTTATATACAAACCAAGATGGCTGCTGCTTCTGTCAATTATCCAATAGGAGCTTCACACATTGAAGAATGGCCTCTTAAAGGTACAGCACCTCCAACCAAGACGTTTGATGAAAACTTGGCTCTTACAGTAGAGAATCTCTTTAGATCATTTCAGACAACGCATTCAACCTATTAATGAGTTACACATGAGAAACGGGTGTAAGGTATGGAATTTAATCTTGTTATTATTCTTTTATCTTATTTTTTGTAACTGCTTAATCCCTAGTTCCACACTCCAGTCCAACAAGTGGTGATAAAGTACCTTAAGCTAGTTACCAACCGCCAAAAAATCCAACAGAAGAAAACGGAGAAGCATGAAACAAAGCAAAGCATAGATAAATAGTTATAAATTTACATACGTAAATAAATAAAAATAAAAAAATAGAATAAAATTCAAAATAAATTAAAATAAATTAAAATAAAATAAAATAAGATAAAATAAATAATTGATAAAATAGAAGGAAATATGTAGCTAGATTATGGCCAATTAAAAAGTTCAATGACTTATTGAAAATCAGAAAATAAAATGTGATAAGAAGCTGACATCACATAAAGGTAAATCTATAAAACTGGGTTATTAAAAGGGGTTTAAAAGATGTGACTGAATTTCTTTGTTTGCAGCTCAAAGGTCATTAAGTAACTTGTAATATCATGTTTTATGCCACTAACTGATGCAGACACTGCTGCTGCACATTTCAGCTCCATACAGTTTGACCTGCTGTGATGTGGAGGATCTGTGAGTCTCTGACTGTGTCTGGGCCGAGAGAGGAATAATCCATCAGCAGAACTTTAAAGCTGAATTCCAGCGTGGTAACCACGTGTTTCAGCCATCTGCAGAGCCTCAGAAATTCCCTCATGTTTTCCAACACTTCTTGTGGATGCCATCGCTGTCTGCTTTTCCTCTTTGAGGCCCTGTGTCATCTCACAATACCTCCCTGCACTGATTTGTCTAAACTACCACTCACATACTCTGACAATCTCAGATTATTAATCTGTGTTCTGGTTTACTTTAACCTTTACTAACATCACTCTCCATTTCCTCTGCTTACCCATCTGGTTTTGCTCATTTTCACTCTGCAACTCTTTCCTTTCTGTTTGTAATGATTAACAAAAATTTTGTACTTTCAGAGATCATTTCCAGGTTTGTGTAGCAGGCTGTGATCCATAAAGTGAGAGCAGGAATTGCTTAATTTCAAAGGAAATTTCTCTCTACTTTCATCAATAACAGACATGCAGCAGAGTCTGCACAACACTGAAAGGAGGTGAATTTGTGGATTACAATCCCTGAGGGAGCTATGTGTGACTTGGTACAAGCGTGAGAAAAAGGAAACGAGAAAGAGGAGAAGGAGGAAATGCCACGTCACTCAGAGTCACTGCCTTCAGTGGGTTAACTCCTACTAGTCTGCGTCAAACCCTCAGGAGAACATCAACAAACAGAGGATCAGATGCAGGGCCGGGATTAATGATGTGAGGCCTCGAGGCAAATACCAGTGATGGGCCCCCCTCAGTCTGAACTCTGAGTTTGAAGACAGAGGCGGATGCTGGAGCTGATGGAGGAGGAGATGAACTCTTGTAGAGAAAGAAATGAAGAAATTGTTAATCCCTGCTCGGTACCAAACTAACAGCAAAAGCTCTCCAAAGCATGATCATGAAGACAAGAGGGGCTTTCTGTTTCTGCTTGAAAACTAAACATTAATTTTGAACCGTTTTACAACAAACAGCCACAAGGTGGTGCTAAAAGTCAGTTTAAATTTTCCTTGAGATTAATATGAAAAGGTTGGCAATGGTTGTTTTACAATGTGATGCTAGTGGTGCCAGGTAGTTAGCCCATCGATGGGCAACAGGACGTTACGACACGAACAGATGAATGGAGGCTGTGGATTGGGACACAGCTATCTTTAGAAACTCAGCTTGTCTGAATCTCCTCTAACTGGAAAAACGGCTGGTCAAACCAGTGCTCATAAATCACGTTAGTCATATCATTTAAAGCCACAAGACTGCCAAGGATTGTCTCTTTGTTTACATGCACGCAGCTGTCCGACTAAGGTCATAGTTTGATCGTAAAGCCACTGCGAGGGATCTAGTCTTGTCTGTGTATACATTCAAAAAAGAGAATTGGACTTCTGGCTGAGAACACCTCACTCTACTTAGGTAGACGGTGCTGGGTAATTTCTTGTTAAACAAAGCTTTGTGCGTATCAAACTAGTTCAGTTCACCCAAAGAGGAAACAGAATTCTCACTACGATAGCTGAGCTGGTCGCAGCTGTAGCTCTTTACTTTTTATGTTTAAATGTGCCATGGTGTTTGTTGTTGTGTTGAAGCGCACCAACCATATTTTTTTCATGGTCTTCTACTTCCTCTTATGGGTGAAATTTGCTCACACTGAACACCAAGGCATGCCGAAACCTGCTGAGTCCAACCACAGTCAAATAAAACAGTCCATTTTCTACTTGTGTTGATCAAGCTATGCTCAGTCCGGTCTCAGTCTGTTTACATGAACCTTAATAGTCTGATCTTGAGCTGACTGAGCTCATAGCTTGATTTCTTAAGCTACATGCTACGTGTTGAATGACACTCCTTGCTCTCACCAAATAAACATTTAACTTACAGATAAACTGCAGTAATCTTTCAATTGGTACATATGAAAGCAGAACAGATTTTTGAGTCAGTCTGGATCAAACACTTATGGTTATCTAAAAGTCAATAACAGTTGAGTGAGTTATTTGATAATTTCTCTCATCATTCCTAGTCTATTTGGCTTTTTTAGTGCCTTAGAGCCACATTGGTCGACAGAGCTGCCAATCATGGGCATATACCTTATTCTTTAGCACTAAATTACGAAAATGTGAAAAACCCTTGTTTATGAATCAGATAGAAAATATACAGATACCACAGTCTTACCAAGATGTTTGGCTTCTATTTTGTGGATCTATCATGTCATCCTTCTTTTTATAGGTCCAATTGAGAACAATGGCTGCTGTACTACATTTTTGTGTAGGATTTCACTCTGTCATCAACTCTGTGTGGTTTCACAATCATGTAATGGTATAATTTCAGGAGGCGGCCGGAGGATGACGATGAGTGAACTCAACATTTAGAGAGCTTCTGGTAATTTTTTTCTTTTTTCCAGAGTATAATACTGTCCGCAGCAGTATTCATGAACTACAGCTATAATTACTTCATTGATCTGGGTTGTAGAACATGTTCAGTCCCCTGACTTGGTCTTTTTTTGTCCCAGAGGTCTTTGCATGCAACATTTAACGTATCCCTCCTAAAGATGGACGTTTTTTGTTATAAAAATTTGCCATTACTGCAAAACGTTTCTGTTGTCAGTGAGCTGATTAGACTAAAACATCTGCCAGTAACTAACTTGAATTACCAATTTACATCAAAGTGGTTTGACTCTTCTGTATAAAGGCAAAGATGGATTCTTGTATGATCAATAATTCGTCGTCTTCTTCCAGCTCCTGAACATTTATCTGCTTCTTGGGATCTGCACTGAGTTAGTATTGATCTGTGTGAGTGACAGATGGAGTCCGTGTCGTGCACACAGATCGTTGGTGTGTGACTCAAACTGGTCAAAGTTCACTCATGTCAATAAACTAACAGCAGCTCCATAAAAAGAGGGCTGGAAGTACGCAAATGATGGTTTATGATACTTAATGTGTAACAATTATAACTTTAAACATGGACATTTATTAATAGACAGCTGTTGGATTTACATAATACATACATAATAAAATGATCTTTGAGCAGAAAAGACTTTGAGGTGAGGATTTATTCAGCTATAAATCTGTTTCTTAATCACTTTTCTCGCTTTGGACTGAGCTAAAATTGACACGTTTCCCAAAAAACACAACCTTAAAATAACGCAAAATTATATCCTTTAAAGAACTTTGGACCTGCCTCGTAAGTTCACGCTGAAGATAAGCAATGACAAGTCAGCAAAGAGGAACTGATAGCATTTCCATCTCTCTTATTTTCCATGAATCAGGCCTTGAAGAGACTGAGGAAGCACTTTCCCTGCAGCCCTGCCCTCCTGTGACTTCTTTACACTGGATGATGTTTCAGTTCATCTCCTGACACCACGATGTCGGCGACCTGGAAACATCTGGAGAGGGAAGTAGAAGGCGGATGGTGTCAGATATATCATTTTATTTCCTTCACAGGAAATTTGTTGCCAATGTCTGCACAGAAAAAGTACAGATACACGAACAGTTGCCTCCATATTCATGTCCTCACAGAAAACATAGCCATGCGTTGTCACACATTCAACACATTACAGTCACTTGAGCTGCTTTTTCCACCAAGCAGTCCGGGTTGGTTCAGTATGGTTTGGCATGGTTTGGTACAGTTAAGCCTGATCCTGTTTGTGTTTCCGCAACAAACTGTGCCCTCTCGTGGTGGATGCTGAAAGCCCCAGCTGTTAAACAATAGCGTGACGCCATAGCAGCGCGACACAGCTGACCCCGCAAATAAATCCAACAAAGACGAAAAACTCGACGCAATAAACAAAGAGCAAAGATGGAAGACATCCAGCGTTTCATCCTCTCTGTGATTGGCATGTAGCTCTTTGATACAAAGTGCAATCAAACTTTTCAGAGAAGTCTGTGTGCCACCAGAAGAAATGCAGCCGCTGTTGCACCGTAAGTGACGATTCTTTTGACCAATCAACAGTCTGCAGTGTTGTAGCTCCACCTTCCGAGAGCGGATCGGTTCAGTCTGGCACCCACAAAAGGGTAGGCTGGGTCTCCAAAAAAGTAGGCCGGCTCGTCTCAGTTTTTGGGGATCTGTCCTGGGATAAGTCAGTCGAAACGCACGCCAGCTTCGGCAGCTTTGCTGAAAAATCCCACTTTGGAGGCCGTTTTCAAAAGTTTAAGTTTTAGGTCTGGCTGAAACGCCGTTTCCGTGGTTACCCGAGGCTGAAATGCTACAAAACTTTTGCATTTCACCCTAAAACCGTTGTGGTGTAAAAGGCTCCTTAGTCTTTGACTGTGGCAGTGGTAGGCGTGGTTTTCACTTTAAGGGCTATTTACACGACACCGTTGCCGTGTAAACAGTAAGCCGGCTTTTTAGTAGAAACGCTGACATCACAGTCCGCTTCGCACGAGCTCATATACAACAGTACTGTTGATATGATCGTTGCAGACTACCATGTTGTGCTTGTGCTGCTCAATCTGCTGAATCTGCTGACTGTCTTTCAGCAAAATGTGCATCTGTTGCTCCAATTCTGCACTTAGTATTCCCCAATACACCAGATGATCACCTCAACTCTACTTCGCTTACTACAGCTTTTTCAGTCCCTTGGCATTCCTGAGTAAACGCAGATTTTTTTCACAGCATTTTAATGTTTTCAGATGAAACGCTGTTGTGTAAACGGGGCCTTAATGTGTTGTACTCTATCCTTTTTTGACAACTTTTGTAATGCCAGTTTTTTAAAGCGTGTAGATGGCTCTCGGATCTCCACTCAGCAAGACCTCTCACCTGAGTGCACAAACATCTGCAGCTTGTTGAGGAGGGACTTTTGAAACAGGAGCTGGAGGTCATTGAATTGATGGACACTGTAAACTCAAAACAAGTTATTATGGTTGCAGGGCACTTTCCTTTTTTCCTTTTTGTCTGTGGCAAAGTAATTTGGGCTCCTCCCCTCTGAGGGGGAGTGAAATGAAGCATGCTTACCTGGTGGAGAAGGTAAAACTCCTTCTTACACTTAAATAATCTCTGTGGGTATTAAAGGTTTTGCCTTCAAACCTCAGCGTTCTGACAAAATCTCTCAATCATGAACACGTCACTCTACAACAAGTTTCGTTTTAACCGCTCAGGTGTTTTCAAAGAACCTGTCAGTCCTGCTCACATTTATTTTTCCCATGGGAGTCAGCTTAATCCAGCGTGACGGTTACTAAACCCAGATTTTCCAACTAACAGTTTTCTTTCTATGAAGCAATCCTCTGATACACTGATCTAACAATGGAGAGCTGAAATTTGGGAAATGAAAGAACTCGTCTGTCAGCGCTCATTACTCAGAATATCGCCTCTCCTATTCCAGCATCTTCACTGCGTCCTGTGTTATTGATTTTTCTCAAACACCTCCTCTTTCCAGAAACCGCTGCATTACTCTCTTATGGGATGAAGCACTGGGGGCTTTTCCTGCGAGCTGAGGAGACATCTTGTGGTGAGGTGGAAACAATCGCCGCTGGATGAGGTCAATGGGATGAGGTCAAAAGCTTCCTCAGGCAGGGGGGAGATATTTATCAGCTCAGCTTGTGGACGTGAGAAAGAAGCATGGAGCTGGAGATACTTTTCTTATAAGCCTTAAAAACCAGGGGATTAAAAAGAGTAAAGCAAGCCTCTTTGTGGTTTTAGTTAAAGCACTCTTTACATTATAATAATCACATGTTGTCATACAAAATCAGTGCATGCATCAGTGATATTATTAAAAGTTAGCTGCAGCTCTATCCTTCATAGATATTTGCAACAAAGAATGGGTAGATTATGAGACAATCTTTGTTTTCAGACCATGAAAGACATTTAATGACATGCTGCGTAAACCCAGACATCACAGCTACATGCTCACAAAGCTTTCTGCATCTCTCCTCTCAGCTGGTGATCATTACCTCAAATATTTCACTCATGTTTCCACTTGAGGAGGCCAGAACTGTAAACAACAAAGGGCAGACTCCTGTAAGACTGTAACACTTTCCACTGATGCTGCAGCACAAGACTCCTTAGTGGGTCTTGCAGATTTTTGCCATTGACAGAGAGACTCAGATCTATCTGGAAACTAACATGTTTATCTCTTCTTATTGACATGTGTGATCCCAACTTGCTGCAAACCAGATAAATTCAAGGACTGTTTCTACTACTGGAAAAGACAAAAGAGCCTACCATTTATCCACCCTGAGTAGACCCACAGGGACTCACAGATTTATTACCTGTAAAAGTTAAAGTCTAACTAAAAAACCTGGAATTTAGATTATGGTCGATTGGACAGTGGGGGGGTCAGTTTGAGGCAGTGTGAACCCCACTTAAGTTAAGATGTGTTCATCAATCTCAACAAAGGTCATTCACTGATAAGGGTGCAGGGCAAATGTCACTAACACTTTACTTTCGAAGTCCGCAAATTGCGTCGCATTTATGTTATAATTAGACAATGTTTTTTCTTATTTCTCTGAAATTACCCTAGAGAATTTGGTGAAAATTAGCACTTAACTTCTAGCCAGATTCTGCTTTGCAGTGCGCCTGGACTTGCAGTGTCTATCACAATCAGGTAAGGCCAATTTACAACCCCACTCTTGGTGAATATCACATCTGAAGCCTTCAGCTGTATCATGCAAAACATTACAAATAACAGTGCTGGGCATCACCCTTTTGGCTATGGCTGCCTTTTGCAGCAGCTCTCTCTTCTCTGTCCATTTCTTGTAATTTTTTCGTCTCTTTTTTGTCATCTTTGTATTTGGAGTGGATCGTTACTTTGTATCTTTCATTTGTTGGTCGTGGTCACCAAACTTTTTGTGGCTTCAGTGATATTTTTACTACTTTTTCTCCTGTGTTTGTCTGGAGATCCTACATGTAACCACGGCTGCATTGTTTACATGTGAAATCAGCTGTTAGCAGCCTGTAGCATGTTAATGCTAACTGGTGTAAGGCCTGATGTTTCCCACAAGCTGAGGAGGTGAGGACAGCGTGCTGGTTCTCAGGTGTGAGCTAAGAAGTGAGGACATCGACCTGTCCTTCCATCCATCGTTATTGGGAGCATAAGATCTATCTCCAATAAGATGGACGAGCTAGCCATGCTTACCCAGCAACAGAGGGAATACCAGAAGGCAGAGTAGCATCATGCTATACACAAAGAATTCACTAAAGAACTTGGTGAAATTAAATAACAAATAGCAAACTATCAACTGCTTGTTGGGAAATGTAATTATTCACTGAACGTTTCAAAGGTAATTATCAGAGGAAACAATGAACCTAACTTCTGTATTCAAGAACTAAGCAGCTATTTATCACCTGCTCCTCTAGTAATAGCAGAAACCCTGGGATACTTCTAAAAACATTTTGCAGTGGGTTGTGATTTAATTCCAAATAAATTATTTGCTAATCTTCACCTTTTTACCTTGGAATTTGGAGTAAATTTCAAAGAAACTGAAAAAAAAACACTGATACCTACCCATTGTGACATGCAACAATAAAATTCTTTCTTTAAACTCAGCTGTCTCCCTTTTTCTTCTGTGTGAGGATGTGAGAGTAGACAGGTGTTAGGGACATTTCCCAACCATGTGCAGGTACAGCAGGAACAGAAAAGCAGAACACACTAACCACACACACCCTCTTTCACACACCATACATCTGCATCACCACACTGACTCTGGCAGGAAGAGAGTGTAGTTCTGAGGAAACACGGCAGTCTCCCTCGTCTTTATCATGTTATTAAACAGTTTAAGAGTTTGAGCTTCACATGGGTCCTCTGTGGGTGGTACAGACCTGCTTTTATACCCAAAGGGAGAACTTTGAAGAACCATACCTTGGAAAGACCCAGTTGTGTTTTTATGCCTTTAGCAGTGTCCCACAATCCAGCACACGTTACACTGCAGAGACGTTTTCATTTGACAGCTCAGCTGTTTACAAAGAACCTGTTGGACCTGCCCACATTTATTTTTCCCATGGGAGTCAGCTTAATCCAGCTCTGTGGTTTCTAAATCCTGCTTTTCCTCTAACAACTTTCTATTTGTGAGGCAATCCTTCAACACGCTGATGTAATGATGGGGAGTGGATTCATAAAACCGAGTTATGTCTCAACAAAACACTTTTTCTTTTTCAGCATTGACATCCTGAAAGTTCATCTAAACTTAGCACAAAGTCAGTAAATTTGTGCTCAGTTAATTCATTTGTTGCACTAATGCTTCTTGGCAATAAATCTTATACTGTTTGAAAACCTAAGTAGGTGGGTTGCACCAAAAAAAAATCACCAAATCTTCTCTGTCGGTGCCAAAGAGTTTGACTCTGACTCTGGTTTGGTGAACTGGACGATTGAAATATGAGTGAAAATAAAGACACCAGTTTCAAGCCTTTGACTTTTGTCTCAGCTCTGCTCACCTTGTCAGGTTTCCAATCCCCTATCCAACTTTTATATAAACTCTTTAGCATCTTCTTAGTGCAACCAAGAGTTTTCAAAACACTTTCCCCAGTTACACAAAACACTAAAAGATATATTTTTTTTAACACTCTGAGGTGATACATAGTGAGTAAAGCCAACAACTCACACACAAAGCTGTCTGCCCCTTCCCCCTCAGCTGGTTATCATTACCTCAGATATTTTACTCATGTTTCCACCTGGAAAGACTGAAACCATTAACAACAAAGAACAGACGCTGCTGCAACTTCAGCACTTTCCACTGATGCTGCACAGAGAGACTGTGACCAAATTTCAAAGTCCCAAACAGGAACGCTTTAATTTTGCTCGTGTGCATTAGCTTATTATAAAAGCACAGCTTTTTATGTTGATGCAACTTTAAACCAGACGGCTTTATATGTTGGCATTTCCACCATTGGTGACCAAAATGGACATTTGGAGCGTGAAAAACAGCATATTCATTGTCGGATTATTTTCAAAGGAAGCTCTTAAAAACTCTGACTTCCTGAAGCCCTTTGCACACCAGACAGGTATTTTTTCGCACAAATATTTCGCATGCAATCTTTCACAACAGCAACGTTCTGTGGCTGAGTGAAATTGCGGCTTTTATTTTTTTGGATTGAGGTCGATTTTTCCAAAGTTTTTCTTGCGATGAATACACATCCGACCAAACAAAACACTTGTTGTTGACTTGTTATAGGTTATTCAGACGTCATTATTGTCTTTGAATAACTCGAAACAAAACATTTTTCTGGACTAGTCAGGGGAATGTGGCTCATATTAGGTTCAAAACAATATTTTCTACTGAAAATAAGACAAAAACACTTGATAATATTTTAGTTTTTTGCAGTGTACATAGACAATTACAAAGACATCGTTTGGAGGAGAATAGCTACAGAGATTGAATATGACGCCACCAAATTTTTCGCAATTCCATGCTGTCTGTATACATCCCTGTTGGTGTGCAAAGACCTTGACTCGGCATTACAGCGAGCTCACCTGCCATTACCTTAGCATCAGCCATGCACCAAGATTGATTGACACATGTGCAAACAAATATATGGTGAACTTAGACTTTGTGGTGCTTTAGAGATGTTTTAATCATTTTTATATGGTGCATTGTTTTTTAATTGGATAAAACTAGGACAAGGCACTCATTGGTACTCAAGGCACTCCGGGTAAAATCGAGCTGTGTGGTCATCCTTTAATGACAGTATTAGAGGATAGTTTCCAACATCAAAGACAGTCAGATATTTAGAGAGATTTGTCTGACTGGAGAGCAAGTGAGGTCTTCCAGCTGAGCGCTCAGGCCCTCCTCCTGTACCACCCATCACGCCACATACTGTTGAGTCCCTGCGAAAGCTACAGTCCTCTTCTGGTCCCTCACAAACAAGTCAAGTGTGAGATGTGACAGTGGGACGACACAGGAACAAGTCAGTGACGGACACGCTTTCCTGACCTGCATCATCTTCCTGTTCCCGCCTCTTTAGGAGTCATCACAGCTCATGTTTATGGTGACGTCTCGATGCGTGGGTCACAGCCTGCTTTATAAAGCACAAAGAACACGAGGGGAGCTCTGACTGTCATGGTGCTTCCTCTCAAACACAGACGCTCTTTCATTTCCCTGTCGCTGTGACGGACTGATTCTGAGAGTGCTGCCTCTGCACAGCAAATGTCATCCCTTTTTTTTTTGTAAAGCTTGAATCCAGCAGCCAATCAGCTTCCCTAGCCATCAGATCTTACACACTTTTTTAAGAGCATTGTCTAAATAATGTTGCAGTTTTATGTTTCTGTGCATCACAACTTGATGCAAAGAATCTGGATTTAGTTTTCAAGTGTGCACAGTTGCACAAAAGTTTGTGGAAGTAGTGCAGCAGCCATGGCAACTAAGTGTGAACCAAAACAAGAACGGTTTTGTCCTCATGGGTCACTTTGCTGAACCCCACGGCAGCTAGTCTCCTCATTCTCACCCAAACACACACATACACACACACACAGTCACTCAGACAGACAGGGTGAAACCAGTCTTGTTTTTTTTTTTTTTTTTTTTTTTTTTAATTTTCCCATGGTGCACGGTGTCCCTGCACGGGGAGTGTTTACAGGATGTTATCTGTGTCAGCGCCGGCCCCTCATCTCTCAGAGTGGGTTTCTGAGGAATGCTGTGAAAGAGATGGAGGATTTCCAAAGGGGGAGTGACGAGGGAGAGACAGACACACACTGTGGGAGAGGGAGAGACTATATATACATCCCAAGGAGGCTGGTGCTCACAGGCACAGCTGGACTACTGAAAAACTGGACTCTAGCCCATTGGATTTTTAACAAGAAAGGTGAGTTTTTATATTCTGATTTGATTCCTTTTCCTCAGCATCTCCATCCTTTACTTCACAGTATTGGAGTTTTTTATATTGCCAAGAAAGAAAGAAAGAAAGAAAGAAAGAAAGAAAGAAAAAAAGAAAGAAAGAAAGAAAGAAAGAAAGAAAGAAAGAAAACTCACCGCTTACTTTCTATTTCCAGCTATTTTTTCTATTTCTAAATCTGCCCTTCACTAGAATTAAGTGGCAGCTTTAAGGAACTGGATATTTAAAAAAAACCTCTATTTCAACAAATGGGAAATCTTTTCTGCAGAAAACAGCTCATTCCTCAGCTGAAGGTAGATGTGAGTCCTTTGGGGGACGTGGTCTTGTTAAGGACTGACGTATGCTCTCTGTATTAAAGCTCTGTAGCTCACAGCCTATCACTCTGAAATGGTGGACCAGTGTTTGATCAAGTGCTGAGTGGGACTCGCCTTTTTTTGACTCTAACACAGAATAATTCACTTTTTGTGCTCAAAAAAAGAAGAAAACTTTTTTTGTTGAAGATATTTTGAAGCAGGAAACAACAGAATTAATCAGTAAGTATTTTTTTTTCACTTTTCACTTTTTTTTCTGTGCTGGAATGGAATTTTGATTTTGTCTTGTAAAAACAAACAAAATTTAAAAGGTGCACTTTTTATAGTTGGATCAGCTGGTTTATGTAGCTAAAAGCACTGATGGCATGTTACTGATCAGAGTCCATGTTATTAGTAGAGTTATAGACAAGGCTGTAAAATGACACCACTGATCTCATCACTGCAGCACCTATTGGTGAGTTTTTGTTCTACAATTCACCATATTTTTTTTACTACAAACTCTTAAAATAACATGATATTTTGGTTGTTTGGATGACATTTGATCTATAATAAGGAGTCCAATTTCATTACTGAACAAGTGCACTGGTGGGGGTTTTCTTCTCAGAGTTGGGTGTGCCTTTTTTCTGAACTGAAAATGGCCTCCAGGGAGCACGACATGTGTTAGGTCATCTCTCTCGAGTATTTTACCCTGAAAATTAGACCATCACCACCACCACGTAAATCCCCCTCTCCTACCATGTTGAGAACATCTGTGTTTGCTTTAGGTCTTGGCTATTGTTAGAGCAATAAAAAATGACATCCCCAAAGGACCAGTACTGCAATGTTGCACAATACTCCACGTCATAATTCATGAGTACACAAACCCTGTTTGATATTTGTTCTGAATTGCCAACGACATGTGCTTCGTTTGTGTGCTCTCATGAGCTTTTTGGATTTGTTTCAATGCCACCAAGGCTTTAAAAAAAAGAGTCCCCTGTCATTAAGTGAAGCTGTGAGGGCGCGGCATGAAACTGGATGCCTACATGTGCTGACACGACCTGCCGTTTGCTTTATGGTAGGGTTTTGTTTGTCAGGAAAATCTCCTGTGAGAAAAAAATCTTCTGATAACATTTGCTTTGTGAAATATAACTAAAAAACAAGCAATAACTCATCTGAAATGCCAATTAAGTGCACTATAATGAACTTTACAAGGGTTTCTTCTTCTTTCAGGGTCCATCAAAGTCTCTAGCTGTGGAAAACATATTAAATAAGTTAGTGTGAAATCTAAGATACAAAGATGAACAGCGTGGCAGACTGGATTACCCAGAACAGGGACAAGATTGAAAAAGGAGTGGAGATCATGGGGCAAGCCTCAGAGGTGCTCGCTGCCACCGTGGGCCAGCTTCACCCCGTCCTGGAGGCCGTGTTCGTTGCTTCTGCAGAGTTGTTTAACAATCCAGAAGGCAAAGAGGCTCGCTACTTGACTCAGCAGTTTGAACTCGTCAACCAGCAACTGGAGGGAATCCAAGATGAGATCGACAAAATCGCCCTGGAGCTGCAGAAGACGTCGATGAACAAGCAGAACTTTGATCGAGAGGCTCAGATACTCAGCCAGTATGAAAAGTTTCAGGACTTTGTCAACGCCAAGCCTAAGTTCAAGGAGAAGAAGATGGAGAAGTTTCTCAGCCATTACGAGAACACTGACGGGGACTTGAACTTGGACGGGTTGTACAACTCTCTGACTGGGGAGAACACCTCAGGAGACCCCATGCTGGAAACAGTGGTCACCGTAGAGCAGAGGAGCAGAAGGGCAGTGGAGGATTTCTGTGCCAGGCTGAAGAAGCTCTTTGTGGTCGGCATCATCGCTGTCATGGGTCACGCTGCCCTCAAAGAAGGCGTGGTTGGCGAGGAGATGGTGAAGAAGTGGAAGGACCGCATGGAGGACGTGGAGAAGCGGATGAAAGCAGCAGTGGACGAATGCACAGAGAAATTTCCTGATCAAGCCAAGATAGACATGGAGCACAAGCTTCAAGACAACTCCTGTGCAGTCAACCAGGAGTTCACCCAGACCCTTCTGGATTCACTTGTTAAGAAGTACGACTGGGTGAACTGGTCCATCAGAGTCTTTCATCACAGAGAGAAGATCTTCATTTTCAACTGGCTGGCTGGAAAGAAGTGCCATGGAAGTGGGGGAACCAACTGGTTTGACATTTTGACCAAGAACAAGATCAGAGTGGTCGTCTCTTTCTGTGTCGACCCTCAGCCCATCAACAAGAGCCAGATCCAGGAGACGATAGAGGGCCGGAAGCTGAAAGTGGACATGATGACGCTGGCTGTTACTCTGAAAAGGAGCTTCCCCAACTGCCTGGTCCATGCAGTCAGCCATTTCAAGGAGGTGGTTGAGTGCAACAACTTCCACGAGGACTGCTACTACTATGGGAAACACAAACGAGCTTTCCTGTGTATCCACCCTGAGTAGACTCTCATGTAAAGTGGAGTTACACTTAGATTTATGAATGTTTTCACCAGGCACCTGGATATGTTTCCATTAAATTTAGAAAAGTACTTATTGATATCATCTGTTGATGTGTAATCTGCTCTCAGACGGTTCTTAAATGTGATTCATTGCCTTACTTTTAATCGTTTTTTTATACTTTTACACAAATATATCCTTCCTCTGTTGATGATACAGCAGCTTCAGGGTGTTGTAGAAAATTCAAAGCCATATATCTTAATGCCAGCTTCAGTCAAAGTGTTATGAAGTGTATAAATACTGACCCTCTGAGTATTCCTCAAGTTTGAGAATACATTGATAGATTGCTGCCTTGTTCTTTGACTTATCAGTCAAGGTACCTTTCACCTAATCATTTTTATCCTTCTGAAGTTTTTGGGTATGTCAGAATATTGTGGCAAAGTGGTAGATCCACAATTGTGTCATGTTTTGGGGGGATTTTTGTGTAAACATGAAGCAAACAATTTCATTCGGATGGAAAAACATTTTGATCTTAAAATATTAGATCTAGATCATGAAAAATTAAGGTAGAATTGAGGTTATCAATTTCCTTTCCTAGCATATTTTGTTTGGTAGAGTGAAGCTAAAGCCATAAGAGAGATTAGCTTAGCTTGGGCAGGTTAGCTTCAAGTGTTAACTAGAAACAACAGGCAGTAGCCGGTCTCTTTTCAAAGATAAGAAAAGAATTAATCTACCAACAAGTCTAAAGTTCACTTATCTTGCTTGTCCAAAGTTTGAAAGGCAAACTGTGATAACGTCAATTTGCCAGTATTGAAAAGGACTTTCATCTTTAAAGAGCAAGATTTGTTTTGAGGAATGATGTTTTGCTAAGCTATGCTAGGCTAAGCTAATTGTCAACGTATTTGTCATGGCTTTCAATCTTGTTTTGGAATTAAATAAACTTCTACTTCTTATCAGGAAAAGAACAATTTGGTATTTTTAGAGTCAATATAATTTTGAATACCTGCTCTAAATCCACCCAAACAAAAAACATGCATAAAACCAGACATCATTTAGTACAATCCACTACAGTCTTTGTGCTGCTTTCTGTGCATTAGCCAATTGCAATAAAATATTTCCACAATCATCTCTTAAAAAATATGTATAGCTATATTATACTTTTATTCACAATAAACAAAAAGAAATGTGAATGTTTCTGTCATCATTGGTTATCAGTTGTATATACTTTTTGCTAAATATCATTGAAGGTCATGAGTGTTAGCCTGATGTTTTGCTAGCTATGCCGCTGGTAAATAACGCTTCAATAACACGCCATTGTTTACTAAAAGGGTGGAGGAAAACCTGTTATAATATCGCCTCAGCTTCAGCCAAGCCTTTTCAGCTGTCAGTCATTTTTTATACTTTGTCCAACACCCAACGTCTCAGTGTGTAACTGTCTGGGTGTGCCTCCCCTCTGTAAGACGAGAGTCACGTGACCAACAGGAAGACAAACAGTCCGCGAGTTATAGGGTTTTTCTTCCGTAAACTTTGAAAGGTGAGTCCATTTCTGCTAAAAAAAATGCTTCATAACGAACAGGCACATTAATATTAACTCATTTATGGACGATGAGGCACTTTAATTTGAAGTAATCGATACAAATTCATTGACTTCACTCCAGTTTCTTGTTACATAATGGATCATTTTACACTCTTGGCGCAGCGTAAAACCGTCAAATACTCATAAAGATTTTGTTAACGCAGCTTTTTAATACAATGAAGCAGAAAACGAGATGAATCTGCAAACTTTAAAGCACTTTAAACAAAAATCTGTGTACTTTCAGGGCGTTGGTTCCAGCTCTCATGCCATCGCTCCACTTTTTCCAGGAAGTGTCAAACTTTTTTTTTTTAACACACTTGTGTTGTTATAAAACCATAATCTGCGGTGTTAACCTGCCATGTTTGTTTGCCTCTCTGTGCTTTAGCTGCAAAGTGATACAATTAGAGCCCTTGTACACGAACAGATCGATGTTATTTCCATTAAGAGGGCGCATTAACAGATCGTTTAGTCCGTCTCTCAGTGGTCAGGCTGAGTGGTAGGCTGGCAGAGAGAGTGTGTGGTCATCTTTGTGTTTGGAGGAAGCTCTAACACATGATATCAATGAAACAACAAGTATTTTAAAGTCTATATGAGACAATCTGTTTGTTAGAGACAGAAGGCAGCATGCATGTGTTCCCTATCACTTCCGCATCTTGAGCATACGTCATATTACATAACTTTGTTATGAAGAGTAGATGTGTCTAGTCAGGATGACTCTCAATCAATAAGGTGATTACAAGATTTTTTAAATATTTACTGTGTTTAGTATTTGATTACCAAGTATCTCTAAGAAAAAAACAAGGGTATTCTGCTTATTTTGTTGTTAGATGTCCTGCATGATACAAAAAGGATGCTGCACCTGTGCACACTGCAAGAACTCAGATCTTGGCATGTTTCTTTGTCTTATTTCTGGTCAAAATATCTCATGAGATCGAATATAAACATAATTTAAGTGACTATAGCCCAAAAACTTATCCTGTTTAAGTTTTTTTTCAAGTAAAAATTAAGGCCTTTATTTCTTGTAATGTGTGAAAATATCTGTAATTCAGTATACTTTATTAACTTGAGTGTCTTGTTATCAGAATGATATCTTATTTCAAGAAGTTTAGGTGATACATTTTGTCTAATGTATAGGCAGACTTTATATCTATCAATCATACACAATTCTTTTTTTTTTTACTGTAAAAGCCTGAAATAAATAAGGCTGTGAAAATTAATCAGATAAATCACATCATCATGATTAATTTGATTAAAAATTTTCACCCAATTAACTTATCTGCTGTGAAGAATGACTCAAAATTCCTAAAATGTCTCAAAAATCCTAAAATGTCTCTGGCAACCAATTTAGGCAGTTTGTCCAAGTAGATTTGAGTAAAATAACGAAATTAAAATATAAATAAATATTGAGCAGTGGAATAAAATAAAGTATCATGCACACTCTGCAGAAATGAGATTTCTTTTTTGCGCCGGGGCTGTCTACCTCAGGCAAATTGACACTGTTACCAAGTGGACTGCAACAAACTCCAGACCCATTAATATTGTCAAGGATACGTTTTATTTTATTATATTTATTTATTCATTTAATTATTTTTACAAAGGTTTTGCAAGTTGCTTCTCAGGGCTCCATCAAGAAGCACAACGTTATGTGTTAACATGAACTGTTAAATGTGTTTGATGAACACATTAAGTGCAAAAATATTTCCCTTTTCCTTGAGTCTGTTTATGCAAAATGAAACATGATTAATATCAACAGCAACCCTGAGATTAATCTGATTTAATATTTTAATCATAAGACAGCACTACTCAAAAGAAAATTCAAGTCAATTGTAATTTTTCAATAGATTGTAACTATAAACTTTATTAAGCACAAATGTGTGATTAATCATGGTTAATCACAGAGTGGACATGTGATTTACTTGTTTTTTTTAATCACTTGACAGCACTAGAAATAAGATTACTAAGGGGACTTGAAACATGAATGTTGTGTGTATTAAGTCTAATAAGGAGTTAGTCATGACAAATAAGATAAATACTCAAGCAAGAGCTGAGTTTTTTGCAGTGTTTAAAATTGTTTTGTAACATGTTTCAGTCAGAATGCCTTGTTTCAAAACTTTTTAGCTTGGCATGAGCTATAAAAATAATACATGTTATTGAATACAGATTCATCAATGTGACACATTTTTACTGTAGCTTAATTTATTTTTATTTTTTTTTTCCCTCAAAAGTGTGACACGATTTACTTGATTGGTTGTGAGATGATCACTGAAGAAGCAGTGACAGGAAAACACCATCACAAAGAATAATACTTCTTAATTTGCATTTGCATGAATTTTATGGTTGTATTAATGTAAATAATATTTATGTTATATCGAAGTGGTATTTGTAGCTTTAGCTGTAGTAGATTCAGTGTCTTTAAGATAGTGTACCAAGGACCATAACAAGGAAACACTTTAGTTGATGACCTCAGAATATGTGACTTTTAATTACCCTATGATTCATAAATGGAAGTATAAGTGTTCAGACCTACTTTGCAGTCTTACATTCACAAATCCATTATGCAAACTGTGGTTTCACATCCAGCTCTTTGTCTCTGAAAATCAGATTTTTCCAGCACTTTTCTGTGTTAACAGTCTGAAAGAGCTTCACATGCAATCAATCTGCAGTTTCAGACCCAGGGGACCCTGAGAGAGAGAACATGAGTAGAAACAGGAATCACAGTTTTAACACAGCCTAATCAAATAAGATACAGTAACTGTGAGTGTTCGAACTTCCTGATGGAATCTTCTTCACTCTGTAGCTTTACTTCAGAAGTCTTTCTTGAAGGTGTTATTGGTTTAAGATTGCAGCAGTTTGAGGCACTGGGTCTTAGGAGGAGTTTGGTTAGTTTGGATTTGTTTTGTGCCTTAAACATGTGTCAGAATTTATTAATTTCTCTGATGTTTTCCTGTCCTTTATTTGATGGTGTTTTTTTAAGCCTTTTTTGCAATCTATTTTCTTTAGTTTCTCACATTTCTCTTTTACTCCCCTTTTATTTCTTGTCTTTGTTTTCTTTGACAGTTTCATTTTTTACAGCACTTTGTAAAATTTCTTTTGAAAAATGCAATATAAATAATAATAATAATAATAATAATAATAATAATAATAATAATAATAATAATTATTATTATTATTATTATTATTATTATTATTATTATTATTATTATTATTATTATTATTATTATTATTATTATATAATATTATAAATATTATTATATTATATATATTACCACTAATCCCTGGAAGCCTGTTTTTGCCTGGAAGTTGTGTCCAGAAACTTTAAGTAATAAGATGAGAATTTCAATGTAGTTTTTAATTATTTTGGGTGTAGGCTTATAATTTTCACTTATCTCATAGTTGTGACAACATCATAATTTTGACCTAATATCTCACAATTTTACTATGAAATTTTCTTTTTTTCCCTCGTTATTTAAATTTATTTTATCTAAGATTAAACTTTTTATCTCATGTTTTTGACTTTTCATCCCATAATTTCTGTTTATGTTTTGTTTTTTCAATATGGCATGTCACCTTTTTTTTCTGATTTCCGCTCTTCATGCTAAGCTAAGCTAACTAGGGTTTAGGCTTTTGCTTAATACTCAATAGATGAACATATGTTGTAATATTTCACCAACTCTCAGCAAGAAAGCTAAGTTTGCATCTCCCCAAATGCCAATTCAGATCTGAATGTGTTAGAGTAACCGCCCAGTTTAAACATCCTCCTGTGTGTGTGTAACTTCTGCTGAGGTGTGTGATGCATCAAGCTGAGAAGTGGGTGCAATCCTCTGCTGTCTAGTCAGATAAACCCCACAGAGTAGCCCTCAGCAGAGACTTGAACCAGCTGACGGATTATTTTCCGTTGTCTTGTTGCCGTGGTAACTTGCTGAGATTCACTGGAATACGCTGTCTTGCCCAGCAAGTTTAACCTCTTCTACTTAATCACTTCCCACGCCTGCTGCTCCTTTATTGACCGGACTGGTGGAGGAGAAAAAGCACTCCTGCTCCCTACTCAGTCACAGCTTAAAAACAGCGCACTGAAGGTCAGACACTTTAATAAAAACATGTGATAAAGGGCGCTTTGCTTTGGTAGGTCATGAACATGAGACTCTGTTTGTGTAGGCCTTGGATGACTGTACAGTTACTCTGTGCCAGAGTTGGATTTCCTTTGATTTCTACATTAAATATTTCCAGTTTTTCAAAAGGACATGTCTGAACATGCCCAGGCAAGAGATCTGGTTTGCTGTAAAAGTCAGCTTTTCTCTGTTTTCTGACCTCATGGAGCAGCGATGTTTCACTGAGATATTTAATCCAACAGACCTTTTGCTTTTTGAAGTGCCAGACGTGGAGTCACATGACAACAATCACCTTGTCTCATAAAAATATTTGCTTTTATCCTTTTTAATTTATTGTTAGGGCCACTGAAACATGTAATTTGTAGATGTATTGAAAACTTTGCTCAGATGGAGAAACAGTGGACTTTTAAAGACAAAAAATCTTGCTAGTTTTGTTCAGAGAATTTAACCCTTAACTGGACTTTGGTTCAAACAGAAATCCAAATCCTGTCCACAGGTTGCCTCTCTCATTAGCCATTACTGGGACACCGGTGATGATTCCCCCTAGCTGGTGTCGATCAGCTGACAGAGGTTATGTAAGGAGGCTGAGGTCCACCTGCTCAGTTATGTTTCTGCTCCGTCTTTGTATACAGCTTGAAACAAAGTTGAGTTTTTTTCTGCACGTCACTCATTTTCTTTACCTGTGAAACCTGATTCCAATTTCACTCATTTGCTTGTCTATCCTTTGTAAATGTAGTAGGCGTCTGTAGAGAGTCTAACTCCTAATATCACCTTTCAAAGCTTACAAGGACCCACCACAACTTAAAGCTCCTGTGAGGATTTTTTTTAGCTAGTTATGAAACTGACTAAAAGGAATATTTAGATAGTTTTATGACCCAAAAAGATAAACCAGACCATAAACAGGAAGAGTGACTATTTCTAAATAGCTACTTTCAAAGCCCGACACCACTAGCAGGGGGTAGGTGTTAGACTTACTGATACTTTTACCCCAGGAATAAACTTTTTTCGCATTTCATGTTAGATATTCTCAACAAGCAATAAATAAACTTGATGGTTTAAGAGAGCAGGGTTAGGTTTTGTTTTGTCAAAAAACAGTTATTACACATGTATTAAACAAAATCAGCAATGACCAAAAGGGGGTGCCAAACTCAACAAAAACTGAAAGTTGTATACAGTAGCTTTAAAGCAAGAGATATTTTTTATATAAAATAATATATATGACATATTCATACGTTTATCAAACAGTTGTTGTCTTTTTATTGAGACTCTTTATATAACTTAAAGCTCCTGTGAAGATTTTTCAGCTCATTATGAAACAGACTAAAATGAGTACTTTTGTCTCTTTATGGCCTAAAAAAGCAAACAGGACCATTAGGGAGAAGTTAAGCTGTTTTCTTTTAAGTTGTTTTTGATGCCTGTAGTAGCTCTGGCTGGGTAGGTTCAATGAATTAATGTTTGAATGTTTCTTAAATGTATTTTTAGCACACATTAAATTGGAAATATTCTCAACATATGTTCAACTGTTTAAAGAAGACTGAAGGAATTTTTTTCCTTAGAAGAAACAAGACCATCAATGACTTTTTTGTCCATAGGGGTTGCCATAATGGACACAAACATAAGTTTACTGGAGCTTTAAAATGTTTTGATTACCGAGCTCCAGATTTGCTGATTGGCAGATTTTGACATTTTCAGGAAGAGCCTGGTTAGTTTTTTCTTTGTGTCCAGTCTTTTTGCTAAGTTATGCTAACAAGCTGTGAATGTTTCTCTACATTTAAGAGGCAGATGCTTCGAGAATGAGTTTATTCTGACACTTCTCTCTCTAACTCTGTTGGACAGGGAAGCATAAAAAGAAACTGGAGTGTGAGAAAAACTAGAGATTCAACAGACATACATTCGAACCTGTACGATCCTTCGTCATTGCTGAGTTCTCTATGCATATTTGACTCATTGCTCACTGGGTGTGGCCAGCAGCCAGCACTGAAGCTCACTCTGCTCTTTCTGTCTCCTTATCAGTTTTTGCTGTGTTGCAAGAGCAGCGAAGGAGAAGGCCACAGTCCAACAACACTGAAACCGAACTGTGAGTAAACTAGAAAACATAATATTTATGTGCTGCTAAAACAGCACAGCTGTTTATTTGAGTTTTACTGCCAAATGTCAAATGTATGCGGACAGTTTCTGATCATGTTTATATTTCTCCTTCTCAGGATCAGTCACAGCACCAAAGATGGCACAGCTTCAGCGGCTTGTATCAGAGAAGAAGGATATGGTGGAAAATGTGATGGAAGTGTTTGAACAAGGTGCTGAAGTGGTCGCCAGTATCGCCGGCGACCTTTTCCCAGTTTTCTCCATCGCTGCTCCGATTGTCAAACTAGCGCTGGACAATGTGGAGAGCAAAGAAGCTACATACATGAAGGAGCAGTTTCAGAAGGTGCGAGAACGCCTGGAGGTGGTCTCAGAGGAGATCAAGAGGATTAATGATGAGATCAAAAAGAGCGGATTGGACGCTGTGTATTTCCCCGTGGAGGAGAACATCACCAACCAGTTCAGGAAGTACATGGACATCCTCAACGCCAAGCCCAAGTTCAGGGAGGTTAAGAAGAAGCTGTTTCTGGATCACTTTGGCAAAAGCGGAGGTGACAAAAACCTTCACACCCTCTACAACTCAGTGACAGGAGATAACTTCTCAGCTGAATCTGTGCTCGACATCACCGTGAACTACGAGGAGAAGAGTCGCCGGCCAGTAGAGGACTTCTGTGCCAGGCTGAAGAAGCTCTTCTGTATCGGGCTGATCGCTCTGCTGGGCCACGCCGCTCTGAAGGGGTACGATGAGGAGGACGCTCTTCTGAAGGAATGGGGTGAGAAGATGAAGGTGGTGCAGGAGAAAATGAATGCTGCCATTTTGGACTGCATCGAAAGCTTCCCCCAGCAGGCCGAGCTGGATTGCCGTCGTTTGGTGAGAGACAATCAGGAGCTGAACAACCAGCAGCTGGCTGAGGCTCTCATTGAGAAGCTAAAGAAGAAGTATGACTGGGTGGGGTGGTCCGTGCGTATATTCAGGTCCCCTTCAGGCCTCCTAAACAAAAAGAAGATTTTCCACTGCCCGACAGGGAAGAGCCGCTTCCAGGTGCCTTCATCTGACGAGAAACTGAATGTCGTGGTGTCGTACAGCTCCTCGCCTGAGCCCGTGGATAAGAACAGAATCCAGCAGGTGATCCAGAGTCAGAAGAGACTCTCTGTGGTGAGTCTGGCTGAGACTCTGTTCGAGAGTCTGCCTGGCGACTGCGTGGTCCACACGATCAAGATGTCTAAAGATCTGGCCTGCTCCTGGAGTTTTACTGAAGATCTCCATTACTGGGAGGAGAACAAACCGCTGTACGTGTGTGTTCATTCGGCTTGAAGATAAAAACACTGAAACTGTCAAAGTCACTCCTTAAATTTATGATACTTCATATCTACACAGATAATCTCTGAGTCTGCCTCTTTGTTTGGCCTAAAAAGAAACATTACACAAAATGTGCCTTAAATTCACCTCTATTGAGTCTGTTTTTTAGGGAATTTATTGTTTGATTCATTTAAAGTGTAGTTTTTATACAGGAGAAGGGATACACGAAGCTAAGTCACATTTATCCATTCAGCCCAATATTACAAATTAAATTTTCCTCCATTGGATTCACAACCAGTGCATCATGGTCCCCTGGATCCCATAGACTGTAAAAAAAAAAAAAATGGACGTCATCTTGCTCGGCTTAAAGAGAGGTCGCCACAAAAACTGCTCCCCCTGGTGGCTGGCTGCAGTATTGGTCAAAAAATCCAGCTCCCCAGTCATTCCAGATGGGTACTTCAAAAAACTAATACACCTCCTAGAAATGTTTCTTGTTGTGATGACTTGAAAATATAATTTGGCTACCTTGTATTCAAGTCTTCCTTTTTCCTTAAAGTTTCGATTTTATTAGTTATAAGTGGTTAAAATCAAGGTTTTATGTCACGTTTAACGATGATTGACAGCTGCCATTCTTGTGTATTTTTTTCGGGGATTGTAAAATATGTCGGGAGGTAGAGTCAAGAAGTGATTAGACTCTCAAGAGAAAAAAAAATAATTTTATTTTGTCACCCGGCTCCACGACTGCACAACTGGTACCAACAGCGCCACCTGTGTCGGCTTCAAAAGCATACAATGGTAAATGGTGGAGCCACACAGTCTACTCTATATAAAGTCTATGCTAGATCTTAAAACCCTCATCATCCAACCCAACGAATTAAAGCAGGACAGATTGGACAAAACCTCAAGGACAGAGAGACATGAGCTAGATTTTTTGTTTTTCAGACATGTTCCAGATTCCTAAACTGACTATGACTGTTCAATCTGCAGCTGTGCTTATTTTTCAAAACAGATGCCGATTGTGCCTCTTTGTTTTGACTAAATGGTGGGGCCCAGTGTCTATTTTTGTGTGGTGCAATATGGTGAGAATTTAACGTTAAATATCCACAATTTTGCTTTGTATTGGTGTGGTTTTTGAAGTGGAATCCAGCTGACATACAGAGATAGCGCTCTGCTGGAGGAGATAAGCCGTGACCTTGGTCTGACCAGGATTCAAAGCCATGAGAGAAAGTTTCTCCCGACACTTACAGAGAGTCTAAAAGCCACTAAGTCGCTCACCTGTGGAAAAAAAGAGCTTCTGCTTGCTGTAAAGCACGGCCTTAACATGCTATGAACATGCTTAGGCAAAGCAACAGCAGCAGATTGTTTACATTCACATACCAAGCATAGCTGTTCTTATTGAACTGATGTGGTTTTCCTACATAAACTGGAATATTTACCTTTTAAAAGCCTTCAGTTATCTGTAGTTTTTGCTTATTCTTGTAAACAAACAGTTATTTAAAACTAGGAAAACATACATTTTTAGTTTGGTTTTGATTATATTATCTTTCGTTTAGCTTTGACATTCACACTACATGGTGTTATGGGTAAAATATCAGCTTTCTTTCCACTAACCTGTTGTGTTTTTGTAGATATGTTGTTGTACACCACCTGTGTGTCTCTTCCTTGTTTGTGTTTTTCATTATTAATGTTATTATTAGACCAAACAAGCCCAATACTCCCTGAAAATGATTGTTTCTGTTGCACTGCTTTGTATTATTTGAGTTGTAAATTGAGTGAAAAACTTTGTTGGTATGCCAATGATTGTAATAAATCTTCTAAACAAACTTGGCACTTTTCAACATTTATTTTCTTGTTGTAAAAAAAAAACTGATGGAAATATGATTGTGATTTGTGAGGTTTTGAACATTCAGTGCTGGTTTTGTGGTGGGTTTGTCTGCAAACTTTCACCAATATGAGACTTTACCTGAGGAGAAAGAGAAGATGAACTCAAGTTTTGTAAGTAAATATATACACCCTCCAGTCAGATTTCAGCATCAATAGTTCTATACTAAGAGGACATACTGGTTGGGCCAAAATGCTGTATTTAATGTGTAGTATGTGGGAGGAGGAGAAGAAAGGAAAGTTGTTGCATGCAGTAAATACCTACAAGAAAAATGCACCAGCACAACAATACCAAAACATGAAAGTTAACAGTTCATCGGATTAACGGTAAAATAAGAAAAGAAAACACAAAAGCTGGCGATCTTTGTTACTTCTAGCACTAAAGAAGTGAAACACATGTCACCTGGAATTTTTTTTTTAATAAGAATTATTAAAGTCCATAAAAACTTCTTATAAATGTTGTCCAAACCAAAAGTTGATGCTACAGAACTGCTGAAAACAGTGATAGACAAAAGACTGAGAAAAAGGTCAACTGTTTATATACCTTATCCTTTTTGAAGATACTGAGACTTGTAGTTTTGCATGATTAGAGATGTCTTTGACTGGACTGACTGACAGTAGCTGTTAGCGCTGTTTGAAAGGAGGCCAAAGGCACTTGGTGACCAGCATGTTTTGGATTCAGTTTTTGACCTCACAGATCAGTTGGCGACTTCACTGAGACGACATCTATGCATTTTAAAGCCTGCGAGTGAAACCCGTACTTCCACACACACACAGCTGTGTTACGTAATCTACTCAGAGGCTGTTTACCACACCCCTGAGCTCTGGGTTTTGAGAACAGGAAAAAGAAAAATGAAAACTTTTCAACCAGCTCCACTTTAGAAAGATGAAACCAGCTGCTCCATTGAGAAGTGTTACAGCTTTGAGAATAAGAAGGAAAGAGAAAAAGGATATAATAGTTTGCTGGTTTGGAAACACCCACTGTGCTCTGTTATTATGTGGTTGTGGCTTTTCTATCTTGGGCACATAAAGAGTCATGTAGCAGTAGCACAACACGCCGACGGGTCAAGTGAGCCATAAAAACGAACAAGTGCAGAGAAAAACAAGTGGGTCAGACAGAGATATTTGTGGATTTTTTTTTAACTTTTCATTTCTAACCAAAGGAAATGCTGAATGTCAGGAAAGACAGGAGATATTATGGGGGGCACTGGTAACATCCTTTAATACACAAAACTGGAGATAAAAATGTAATGCTCTCATGTTTCACATATGTCATCATTTAACCCTTTTAACACTGAAACTGCCCAGCGAGAAGTGACCTCTGACCCTACATGTCCATTTAAATATGGAGGCCAAATAATGCGATGGCTTCTCCCTCCAGTAGAGATGGCTGGTATAAGTCAGGATGGTTTTTCTGATGATTGTCCACTCAATTCATGAGCAAGCAAAACCTTTAGGGCTTAGGTCTTGCTGGATGTCTAGAAGTGACTGGATGCAGGGGTGTGTCCAGATTTTTTGAGGAGGCCCAACTGAAGCAGGGTGGCCAGGTCCTCTTTTCATATCCCTGGTTGGGGTTGTTTCAAGACATTTAACAAGAAAAAAACAAAACAAAACAGAACTTTTAGCTTTCCACTCGTGTCTTTTTTCAATGAAAAAATATCTTTCAAGTTATTTAAAACTGTGGAAGAAATCCAGATTAACAATCCTGAGAAGCCTATTTAGGTTAATCTCTGATATTTATGTAGTTATTTTGTTTGTTTATGATTCTTTTTAAGTCAAAAAATGTTTATATTATTATAGTTATAGATTATAGTTTAAAGGGCCCAAACAGCCTAATTTGAGCTTAATCGGGCCAGACCAGTAAAATCATAGCACAGTTACCTATAAATAAATAAGAACTACAAGTATATTTTAAAAATCTTTATATTTATTGAAGTATCCTATTACACAGTAATCCTTGTTCGGCTAACGTTGGGAAAAGTTTGTGGCTTCTTTGGGTACACAACTTTTGCAGCCTTCAGTGTGCATGTTTACATAAATTATCCCTCAAAGTACGCTATGATGCTAACGTTAGCAATTACACAGCAGCTATCATTGCTGTATAGTATACAGCAATGATATACAGTGTATACTCATTAAGCACACAGGTTTCCCATTTTACCACTATTTGACCACTTGGTGAGCTGGTTTTGTCCCACTGGTCGTATGATTGACACCCTTGCTCTAGATGCTTCAACTAGAGTCTATATCGGAGGCTATTCCCTTTATTTGTACAACTCCTCAATTTAAGCAAGCCCACACAGACTGAAAGGGAAATTTAAAGAAAGGAGCCAGGAACAGACAGAATTAAAAATCTGGCTTCAGTAACCTGAAAATGACATAAACAGCAACGTGGAGTTACAGCTTGGAGAGCAGAGTGAATATATGAAATATGATAAATCCTGTGAAAGCACAAATTATGTGAGCTCAGACGGTCTTTTCATGTTTGGAAAAATACTAATTACTAAGCTGGGCATGCAGAGCAGACAGACTTTGTTGTCTGGATACCTGTTTGCCAGTGGAACAAAACTGAGACAGAAGGAATCAAAACTTTCCCTTTTACCTCCCTACAAAGCAAATCTCTCATAGAGCTTTCCAAATTTCCACTGGCTAATGACCCAGTTAAATCAATGCTCAGTGAGCCGAGGCCCACACGCTGCTTCGTCAGCAAGTTTCTGACAAAGCTTAGAGGACTTGAGAAAGATCAAAACAGACAAACATGGTCAGACATAAGAGTATAGTTTGATTGTGATGCATTTAACCCTAAAGGTACTGATGTATCTGCTTAATTCTGCTATTGACAGCATATTGATATGGATGGTGCAACTCTGTCTCCTTCCAGCGTGAGATGTGACGCCAAAATACTGCTTCAGTTGGCGCTGCCAGATTTGACTAGCAGAGCCCAGACATGCACAGAAGCCACATAGCCGGTGGTGCAACAGAACAGACGCTACACTTTTTTCACCTTATGAAAACACAAACATATATTTTACTAACAAAACAGTAAAGATCCTTCAGTTAAATACAGTCAATAGCACAACACATTCCTGCTTGGATTTAAAGCAGACACTCAGGTCTTTGCCAGGTTCAATGATTCTCTAAGTTTATATCTGTTGTTTTCTCTCATCATTCCTCCTCCACTTTAGTTATCTGGTGAAGTATTTAAATTTGGTAGTTAGACTGTAAAATACAAGGATGTTGTTTGTAAAGCCTATTGTTGATAGAATAGAATAGAATAGAATAGAATAGAATAGAATAGAATAGAATAGAATAGAATAGAATAGAAAATACTTTATCCCTGGGGGGGAATTCAAGAGTAACAGCTGCAATCAAGCAAACATTCTATCATCTTGTCCATCATTCTACAGTCAGCCAGCCTCCACCTCCACAGGGTCCAGGACTGAGCTCCTTCAGCAGTCTGTTCAGTCTCTGTCTCCTGGATCCTGTCTGCTCACAGCAGGTGAAGCTCTTCCAATGTGGTTTTGATGTCGTGTCAGCTCTGTTAGCCATGTCAGTGAATAGCATGATGCTACTCTGCCTTCTGGTATTCCCTCTGTTGCTAGGTTAGCACAGCTAGCTCGTCCATCTTACTGGAGATAGATCTTACATTACCTATAACAATGGATGGAAGGACAGGTTGATGTCACTTATTAGCTCACACTTGAGAACCAGCACGTCGTCCTCACCTCCTTCCCCTCACCTTGTGGGGAAACATCAGGCCTTGCACCAGTTAGCATTGGAATACTACGGAATGCTAAAAGCTGATTTTACATGTAAACAATGTGGCCATGGTTACATGTAAGATCTCCAGACAAACACAGGAGCAAAAAGTAGTAAAAATATAATTGAAGACAAAACCAGTTTGGTATCCATGACCAACAAATGAGCCTTACAAAGAGAAAAAATGACAAGAAATGGACAAAGAAGTGAGAGCTGCCGCAACAGCCAGTCACAGCCAACAAAGCAGCGCCTAGCAATATATGATATGGATAACAGAGATAACACTGATATCGGCTATGGTGAAAGTGTTAAACTCAACCTAGCTTCATTGAAGTTAGGGTGAGGGAAAAATGTCTTGCCCCAAGTGTGTAGATTTGATCATTTAGTAAATGAAAAAATCTTGGCTGTTTCTTGCCAGGCTGTAGTTATGTTTTTTTTCTTTACTTTTTAAATACCCTTTTCAGAATGGGTGTCCATGTGACTTCTGGGGCTTTTGGAGCTAGCCTTAAGTGGACACTTGGGGAACTGCAGTTTTAACATTTCCCAAAAGGCTTCATATTTCCTCAAAGAATTTTGGCAAAAAAGGCTGTTAAATAAGTTGTTTAGACATCAGACAACAGCTATTGTAAGCATTTAGCATCATTAGAGTTTAATGGTATTTTCACTCCAGTGGCTGAATGCTAATGCTAGCTGTTGTCTGACAAATGCTAAGTGGTTCTTGTATTGTTTAAACTTAAAAATGGTTTAATTGTGAAAAATTATGAAATGATGAAATAAAAGTTAGGGTCATGTTGTTTAATGTTTATCGTGTAAAGACTTAGCGTTGGGTTACGATAGCATATTTGAGCTAGCCCCCCTGAATGTAATGTCAGACAAAATAGGTTAATAACAATTCCTGTTCAAACTTTATTTATACAGCACGTATGACCTCAGTGATCTTTCAGTGGTCTTTAAATGGTAGCAGAACACTTTTAAAGCCACACGTTTTAGGCCTGATCCCAGCTCCCGTCTGAAACGACTGCTACAGGCCAGTTTTTGTCAGCGCTAGGTGAGTCAGTGAGGAAGCTAGTATTACACAGCTGAATAGGAGAAGTGATGCTTTTAATCAGGCCAGGATAACTCTTCCATAAATATGATTTGGCCACACAGCCCTGCATTGAATCCGGCCCATCAGGTGACCTCAGGAACGCAGACAAACATCACGAGGCATCGAAAAGATTCGCCATCCTTGCAGGAACATTGTACTGCCAGTCGCCACTTCATCTCAACCTCAATCCAGTCTTCATGGAAACAGCAGTCAGTTTAAAAACTCATCATTAGCTTTGACTGGATGTAGCAGGTCACATGGTGGAGGGGAGGGGCTAGTTTTCAGGGACCTGTAACTTTGAGGTCAGATTAAGACAGAAATTATATCACGAGGAAGTTCAATCATTCCCTGATGCTGAGACCAGTGAAATAAACTTCAAAGACAGCCAGATACAATTTGTCAGTTAACAAATGACCACATGTAGCGCAGAGGTTTTAATCCTTGATTTTCATTTGAAGGACTTCTTTACAGATGAGCTTCTGCAGACGACATCTAAAGGCACAAACTACGACACTAACTATGTCATGTAACATAGAAAAGCAGCCAAGTCTTTGACCAGCTATTTCTGAGTCATTCTCCATGTCGTCTCTGACTTCAGCAGGTTTGTGTCAGACACTGTGAGAAACAGTAAGCAGAACAAACATGCTTTTGTTTATATTTACCACAGAAAACATTCAAAGTGAACGGGATGTTTTACTGTGTCCCGAGAGCAGGTCGAGATTTTCATGTTACTTTGACATGCAGATTAGCAAAGAAATACGAGGTGTGTCCACAGGGTGCGCCAAAATCAATGCAAATCCCAAGGACCTTACTGAAACCTTTTCCACTCATGTGGCCCTGGTGCTAGTCAAGGTTATAATAGTTAACTAAAACGAAACTAAAAAGTAAAACTTAAATTCAAAATACATTGCAGTTAACTCAAACTAATAAAAACTAGAAAAGAAAACAAAAACAATAAGTAAACTAAAACTGTATCTTGTGTTCACAAAACTAACTGAAACTAACCAAAATGATAGACAAAATTCCCTTAGTTATAGTTTTTGACCACATTAATAGCCTTTAGTATTTAAATTAATCCAACACATTTTCCCAACCAATTTTAGACAGTTTTCGTCAGTTGTCTGTGCCGCACAGCACCATCACAGCGACGCACTGGGACGTGCTTGTTTACTGCACTGACTGGCTGAGCACTGTGCGGCGACAAAACGTAGCGGAGCAATGAATCAGAGCATCTGTAATAGTTTAATTTCATGTGAGTCTGACTTTATTGTTACAGAGTCCAAGTTTCTAATTATTAAAGCTCATACTGTATTGTTTCATATAATTTATGTTTTTATTATTTTTATTTAATTCATGTTAACATTATATTATTTTATATAATTTATGTTTATATTTCTATACTAAGTTTATATTATTTTCATGTGTTTAAGGCAGCAGCCAACAGCTAAGTATCAGCATTGACTGAGCAGTGAGCACTATGTTGGACTGGAAAATAAACTGTATTACAAAATATTTACTCTGACCTTTTTGAATCCTGCACCTGGTCAATAAGGTAAGCAAAACTAAAACTAAACTAAAACTAAGCCCTGTTGCAAAAATCAAAACTAAATAAAAACTAGAATTCCTGCTCTAAAACTTTTTAAAACTAAACTGTAATGGGGAAAAAAATGTCAAAACTAACTAAAACTATACTATAATGGGAAAAAAAGTCAAAACTAACTTAAACTAAACTATATTGACAAATCCAAAACTATTTTAACCTTGGTGCTAGTTCATATCTGGTTCAACCAGAAACTGACCAAGAACCAGCTTGCTTTCTCTCAGGAAAAAGGCCACAGTTGAGGCATTATGTCACTAAATGGCTCTTTTTGAGTCTCAAATTTGTCAGGCATCACTTGTGCAGCATACAAATACAGATCACCCCGATCTTGGTGTCTCTCCACTGGCTTCAGGTTCATTTTAGAATTCATTTTAAAATGTAATTATTTGTTTTTAAATCATTAAATGGTTCACTTTCACCTCGTGGTCCCAAAAATTTGTTTCAAGACCCGAGTCGATCAAGCTTTTTCGGTGGCTTTTATTATCCCCCACCCTTCCGACGTTTAAATCCCTTCTTTAAAACTGATTTTATTCTTTGGCTTTCAGTTCAGCAAAAGAGTTGTGTGATATCTGTCCTTTTATGTCTTTTATGGTCTTAACCCCTGTGTTTTTATGGCTCTTATTGGTTTCTATGTGTTATATTTGTTTTATCACTGTTCTTATTTGATTTTTACTGTGCAGCACTTTTGGGAACTTTATTGTTTTTAAAATGTGCTGTATAAATAAAGTGGATTGGATTGGACTGGATACAAATAAACACACATATCTTGATATGTTTACACAAAAGTTACAGTGAAAAATGGGATTGTGTATTTTAGATCAACTCTTTTGAATTTGATTATTTTTACTTAAACCTTTTACTTAACCCTAACCCCAACACTTTAGTTTATTTATATTTGATTTGAGATGTTTTTAGCCTCAATAAATAAATAAATGAACATTTTGTGTGGTGTCATTTTGGATGCTGTAGCTTTTCAGAAAAGGGAGAAAACAAACAATCAAAAAAAACTTTGATTTTTCAAAATGGGAGGGAGAGGACTCATGCCAAAGCAGAGATTCTTGTTAGGAGAACTGAGACTATGTAAGTCAGAGGGAGGTTGCATCATCATGTATTTTATTCCTGTTGGTTCTGTTTATTTGTTTCTTATCTGACTTGTTTATCAAGGTAAGGTGGTCTGAGTTTCTTACTCCCTTCCACCCAAATTCTTGTGCTCTCCTACAGATGCAAGTAACTTGACTCGCTACAACAGCTCATCCCTTGACTTGTGAGGTCTGCCTGTGTTTCACTCAGCATCTGTCCCTGTTCCCACCCCTGTTTACCTGCTCCTATGACCTCCCTCACCACATACCAATGTCAAGGCAAGACTCAACAGGCTCATGTGGCACTGCTGGATCTCTTTGTGTCTCTCTGTCAAAGGAAATCCTCCACTGTAGAGCCTCAGAAGTGGTATCACCGATAGAGTCTGGTAATTATAATAAAATGTAACCCCAGGCTTTATGCAGATCCTTTCATACCTTTCAGATAATGCATGAGTAATGAGTGCTCTGCAACATCATAACAAACAGTGACACCACCAAGAAAGTATGTACAGCATCCAGACATCATCTTCATCTCTTTTCATACAGTGTTGAACAACACAGGTCAGATTTTGCTTTCATTATTCAGCAATAATAATGAAATGCTGTGACTTTTAGGTGTCAAGTTTATACTATGTTATACTTCATTGTGGAAATAATAAAGTATAACATTGATGATAAGTGACAGAAAAAAGGGGAAAAGCAGTTTAAGTAAGTATTAACATGAATTAAGTCATTGCCAAGAACTTTCCTTCTTCGGATAAACCAGAAACATAAAATTTGTTTGCTTTGATTGATTTTGGTCTGTGCAGTTGTACCTTTAAACACCTCACCATTCAGGATTGATAATTCATGAAAAACACAGACATACCTGTGGCTCTGCCTTAAGCCACTCTCCGTGTTTTCATTGTGCAACAGGAATTTAACAGGAATCAACAAGTTTGTTTGACGCACCTGCTGTGAGAAGAGTAGAGTATCGAGGCTGAACAAAATAAGACAGGTGTCTCTGTCATGTTCTGATGTTGATTGATCTAAAACCCTAAACAGTAAAACCTGAATGAAGAGAAAAGCCTGGCTTTAAAAATGAATAAGAAGTAAGAAGTAAGAAGGATTTAATCTTAGTTTTTTGATGTTTGTTCTGGATGTGCAACCTGCTACCTGTGTGCGATATTAAAGAAATCTAACTTGTCTTCTTCAAGACACATGTACGAGCTGAGGATGATAAATGATGGTTTTAATCACATATCAGAGATTTTTAATTAAGATGCTTGTATTAAGATGTGTGTTAACTGACTAATCTATCCACCTTTAAAGTAAAGTCTCTAACCTTGTTTGAGTTTCCCACACTGTGTAAGTTACAAAGTCCCACAATCATATTCCTCCATAATAAATTCAGAACTTTGTCAGAGTCCTTCTTAGGTCTTTGTTGACTTTACTGATCAAGAGTTAAATTGAGTTATGAAAGATATAAGAGTATTGCATACACATTACAAAACATGGATGCATGTTTACTGTGCATTAAAAAATGTGTTGAGAGGCAGAAAAATATATTGCATGTTTTTTTTTAAGTGATTGTTGCACAAAAAGAAAACAAATACCCCTCCTATTTCACAGATGCCTAACAACAATGTTGTAACAATGAAAATATGGCCAGATTCTATTAAATCCTCTTCTATTTTTTCCAGTATTATTGCCTTTCTAGCATTAAAACACAACCTGCGTAAACTAAATTTAATGTTCCCATGACAAACTTAATTTTTCTACTTTGGCGCCCCCTGGTAGACTCACTCACTGTGAGTCTTTGCTGCTGCTGCTGCTGCTGCAAAAAAAAAAAAAAAAAAAAAAAAAAAAAAAGCCATTTACTCATAATGAAACCTATTCCTTTCACTTTCAACTCTGTAGCTTACAACTTTCAGCCTGTTCCAAAACCATCTAAAATCTTCTCCTAGTTCAAAGTCACAGAAGCTTTAGTCTTTTTAGTCCCGAAATCAGGCTTTTAATTTCTATAGCAAGAGTTTGCAGGTTAAATGAGTTGAAAACCCTGTGTGGACACCCTCAACGTAACAGAATGAGCACCATCTAGTGGCAGAGAATGGCATTGCATGTTAGTAATAGAAGAAAGTAGTCTGGTGGGAGGGCTGTTTCCCTGAAACGGCCCACTCTCTGCTCGCCTCCTCATTCTCAGGAAACTGTGATCTTGACAACAAAAGGGACATCATGAAATCTTGAATAACATAGAGATAAAGGTCCTGAGCACAAACAGACAATCTCGAGCACCCACAAAGAGTGCCGGGCACCAAAGTGTGCAGATTTCTTATCGCCTAAACTGTATTTTCTCTATCCACTAGAGCCTGTTGCATTGACAAAATAGCACAAGCAGAACACATACATGAGCTTTATATTCTCTAAATGTCGTGTGTAAAGTTTGCAGGAGAACGTGGCTGTGTGTGTGCATTCATGCTGCTTTGATGTAGTGTCTGTGCGCGTCTGTATCTGTGTGCATTTGTGCATTTATGCCTGTTGTTGCTGTATTGTCTGCATGCCAGTCTGTGCGCAGACTTTTTTATAACACTGTGCCTTAACACCCATTTATGCAGCTCTATCAAAGTGGCAGTCATGTACACTTTGAGCACCCACAAGTGCAAACATAAATCGACGCTCATGTGCTCAAGTAATAATTTTTCATGCTTGTAGGATAATCATATGTGTGCATGAAATAGAAGCATTGAGAAAGTGACTTGCTAGGAGAGTTGGATAGAAAAAAAAACAGAAAACGATCAATTCAAAGGAAAATCAAATCAGCTGGGGCTGTGGTGTATTGCTGACATCTTCATCAGTTGATTAAGCTATGTCCATCTCTGTGTCATTCAGGCAAATACAGATAGCTAGAGATCTTCGAACTTTCTACTAGGAAGTTTAAAGAAATCCAATCAGAGCTAGTAGTGCATTTTAACATAGTTTCATAACAAGGCATGACTCTGATGCGCTGCACAGAGAGTTTATAGCAAATGCTAGTTTCCAACTCTTGTCCCTAGTCTAGACTTTGTAAACTGACTCCAATTAGACCAGTGTCAAAAACTTTGGTGTTCTGACTTTGTGCTAGTCTTGATCCTTACCTTCTCTGTCCGCCTGCAGACCAGAGCTTTGAATCCCAGAACAGCCAAACTAATGCAGGCACACAGCTGGAGAACAGTCAGGATGAGCATCGTGACGTCCAGTGCTGTCACCATACGCTGACACAGACAGGAAATAATAACAAAACAGAGATTATTTAGACATAAAAGGATGAAATGTAAGCTTTGAATCAAATTTCAAACACAAAGAATTTAGCACAAACAAATGCGTCATTATATGGATACTCTCGGGGAGTGTTCATTTTTACTTCTTAGTTGAAACTTAAATAATTAATTTTCTTGTCTTCATTCTGACCACTTCAAAGTGTTGTAAGGACACTTCCTACTTTCCAGTTGTGAGACGTCTGACTTTATCACTTTACCAACAACTAAAGAAAGAGTCCTCACAAAGAAAAGAAGGAGAGCCTACATCCCACCTATACAAAATAATTACACTGACTGCCTGATGTTTTTAAATGGATTCTAAAATCCTTTCATCATTACTTTGTATGGCTCATTTGTTGGTCATGGACACCAAACTTTTTGTGGCTTCAGCAATATTTTTATTACTTTTTCTCCTGTGTTTGTCTGGAGATCCTACATGTAACCATGGCTGCATTGTTTACATGTGAAATCAGCTGTGAGCAGCCTGTAGCATGTCAATGCTAACTGGTGTAAGGCCCAATGTCTTCCCACAAGGTGAGGAGAAGGAGGTGAGGACGACGTGCTGGTTCTCAGGTGTGAGCTAAGAAGTGACGACATCGACCTGTCCTTCCATCCATCGTTATTGAGAACATAAGATCTATCTCCAATAAGAAGGATGAGCTAGCCGTGCTAACCCAGCAACAGAGGGGATACCAGAGGGCAGAGTAGCATCATGCTATTCACAGACATGGCTAACGGAGCTAACATCAGACGCCAACGCCATGTTGGAAGAGCTTCACTAGCTGTGAGCAGACAGGATCCAGGAGACAGAGATGGAGCATGACTGAAGAAGCTCAGTCCTGGACCCTGTGGAGGTGGAGGCTGGCTGAACTGGAGAATGGTGGACAAGCTGTCATCATCTATTTTCTTATGGACCTTTTACACTTTCTATACACTTTCTATCTCTTTTTTTTTTCTTGATTGCTGCTGTGACTTCAATTTGGTTGTACTTGTTATGCCGCGGCCACACCAAACGCGAACACGCGAATTTACTCGCGCGAATGGCCCGTCACGCGCCGCGTGAACGCCCGAGTCTCGCCGCTGGACTTTTTTGACAAGCTGAGGCGCGAACACGCGAATGCGCGGTACTAAGCATGCGGAGTAGAGAGCTCGTTCATTTAAAGACCGAAAGTCCAAAAGAGCAGCTGAAAAACAATGAGCTGTGGTTTCCAAAGCATGACAGGAGCGTGTGTGAAAGCTTTGGAGATCACAATCAATGCCTGCTGCCTCTCCCTGGTAATCCACCAGCCCTGCTTGGCTGTTCCCTGCGATCTCATCCTCGATCCCCCGAACCTCCGACACCCCGTACCCCAAACCACCCGAACCCCCGACCCATGTTCCCGGAGGTCTCCCTGGGGATAATGAAGGGGTGGAGGAAAGAGAGGAGCACAGAGAACTTTCATCTTTTCCCTGGCTCTGCCCCTGCCCCGCACTTCCCTCCTCTTTATCAGGCTCAAAACTCCGCTGAGGAAAACACAGTCGGACTCAGTGATAGACCGTGCAGGCAAATCCAGCTGGGAACGAATGTTTTCAGAACTTACATTCAAAACCTGTCTCCTCAGAGACTTTCAACCAAGCCTGCTCCTGTTTTTCCAGTCTCTGTAGAGTACACACGTCGTATCGTATAACTCTGGATGATGACACACCGCACAGATTGTTTTCTCCTCCATCCTCCGGCGGAGTTGGAGCCGGAGCAGGCGGCAGTTGCCCCCCAACGTTGTCATAACAATGACGTTGTGGGGGAATATTTTGAACTCGAGCGAATTTGCGTCTACCGCCCAAACGCGTGAACGCTCCAAACTCGCCGCGCCAAACGCGCGAATCGCGCCGCCCAAGGCGAATCGGCGGCTAAACGCGTCTTTGCATTGACTTTGTATGTAATCGCGCCGCAAATTCGCGTTTGGTGTGGCCACACCATTACAATGACAGTAAAGTTCTATTCTATTCTATTATACAAGTTTTTACAATCTTACGACTATTCTAATACTTAAGCACATATCTAACATTTGAACTGTTTTTATTAATATCTTTAATAGATGCACAATCTGTCCTTAAACTGTTTTCCATATTTCTCTTATTTGTATTTTATTGTTTTTTTTTCTTAATACTGTAATACATTATGAACATAGACTTTATAAAGTGAAGGAAGATCGTTTAGTGCATTTTTTAAATGCGCATGTGCAAATGTCTTCTGAGACAAATGAACATGCACATTTAAAAAATGCACATTCTAGAAGAACGCATAGAACGCCATTGTGATGTCATGTCCCGTGATCTTAAGGTGGCCCTTCATCTTTAGATTTCAATGAATACAACCCCACAGAACATTCGAGCACATTTCAAGCTCAGCCTGCAAAGTGGACGCGTCATTATACTCGCTCTTCTTAGCAAACAGTTAGCAAACATGCCTTTCTTTATGATGACAATGGTGGTCATCCCAGCGATCGGGAAATTCGTCAAGTCGAGTCTCGGATTCAGTGGCGCCAGTTCACCCAGGCTTGACACACAAACACCTACAACCGACCAATCTGTCAGGAACGGAAACGCACTTCCGAAACTCAGCGGATCTGTCGGTAAGAAAGAAAAACCTCCAGCACTGACCGTTTCCGCCAAGAAGACCAACCACGGACACTCTAACGGCTCCAGCCAATGTGTGCTCAGATGCCCTATTCATGGTGTTATTCTTAACCCTATTCCTAAAAGAGCGGTGCAGACAGCTCCACCTGTTGAGAAAGCTAAAAAGATTGTGGCTCGAGTCCCTACCAAATATGACCTCAATGCAAAGCTGCCTCCTGCAGCCGAAATTAGACGAATAAGTCTTTATTCATTAGTTAAAGCAGGATTCGTGCACATGTACACCGGGCTCAGAGAGGTGTACTTCTTTTCTCTGAGGACTGTCACATCCGTCTTCCGTATGGCAGGAAGCGCAGTTACAAACAGTCCTCTTTTAGCCCAGGCAATATTTGGTGTTTTTTTCCCAACCTATCCCCAGAACTACATTTACCACCGCCCCCTTTGTGTTAAAAAAATCAGCCAAGTACATGCCACACATCTGCCAAAGCTACAAGGATCAGACTCTTCTGTAAAGAAAAATAAGATTACAGAAGATGCGGTCACAAAACAGTTGGAAAAAGGTGACAATGATGGGATAGCTGCAGCAAAAGTGAAAGTCAAGGGGAAGATATTAAAGGCTGCAGAAGAAGAAAAAGGTGCAGTGAAACAGCAGGTCAAGGTAGAGATGACAAAGGCGGAAAGAAATGATAAAAATGCAGTAAAACAGGAGGTTAAAGAAAAAGTAAAAGAGGAGGTGAAAGAAAAAGGAAAAGAGGAGGTGAAAGAAAACAGTGAAGGAAAAGAGGAGGTGAAGGAAAACAGTGAAGGAAAAGAGGAGGTGAAAGAAAACAGTGAAGGAAAAGAGGAGGTGAAAGAAAACAGTGAAGGAGAAGGCAAAAAGAGGAAACATAAGAGAGGAGGTAAAAGACGGAGGAAGTAGATACCAACAAGTTTCATCTGGGCAAACATAAAGAATTTGAGTATCAAGTTAAAAGTTATAAATTGACTTTTGCACATAATGCTCAAGATTTTTGTTAGTCTCAGATGAACCCTCCTTTAGCCCTCTCATTTCAGGTTTACTCCAGGATTGCTCCGTTTTTTTCCCCAAGTTGTTTCAGTGAAACAGCAAAAAAAAACAAACAAACAACAAAAACAAAATAAACCCCCCCATAAATGCATGACTTTGTGGACTTTGTGATGCCACCTTATTTCATAAGCATTCAGTGTCAGTAGACAAAAATACTGCAGAGACACAACAGAGCAGATTGCTTACATTCATTGTGTCTCTAAATAATACACTTTTCATGTTGATGTTGACTTCTTGATCATGTTGACTTAAGGTGTTGGATCTTCCTCATTATTATAAAAAACATGTGTCTTAATCATTTATTACATTTTCACACCATATGCCAAACAAATTCAAATCTAAATGAAGTGATCAAGGTGATTACTTGGTTTAGACAGTGTTCCAGTGATAAACATTGTTTTCACATGGGATTTGTTACGGCCACAGCCGTAAAGATGTTGGTGTATGTGTGTGTTTTTTTCCTCCTGCTCTGTACTCCTGCAGGTTCAGCTCTGGCCTCGACTGCAGCTTCAGGTGATCAGCAGGAAGACAGGTATAAGAGTAGGAGGGAAGAGGCAGCTGAGAGCCAGTGGGACCTTGACTGTGTGCACATGTGTGCTGTCTGCAAGACGAGCTGGCTTCAGCAGAAAAAATGTGATCAGCTTTTGGATTTAGGACTTTGTTTTTTATTATCTAGTTACAGACTGAGTCTAGAGTTTAGCTTCCATTTTTGTCAGTGTTTGTGTTTTGACAGAAGCTTGTTTTACGTTGTTCATCTATCTTGTACAATAAATCCTTTTCTATTTTTCATTACTGGGTTCAGTTATTTATTACACCCTGTTGAAGCCACTAATATAGAATGCAATATAAGTTCTTAACTTTTGAATAATTTTATGTTTTTACATTTGATATTGATATAGTATTTGAGTAGCATTTCTCCGTTCCTGTGTACGTGTGTACGTGTGTTGCTCTTAAAGCCATGGCCTCCGTAAAGTGTCTACCAATGTCGTGATGGTCTGTCGTGTCGGAGGAGTAGTCAAGTTATAGTAGAGATACGTCCGAGCAGGACGAGGAGCAACGTTTTTCTGACACTGTGTGGATGTAAATTTTTGTTTTAGAAGGACAGAAGACGAATCATTTTTTGTAACCTTCAGCTTTATGTCCGTTTTGGAAAAATAAAAAGTGTTCACCATATTTTTGGAAACCTTGAACCGGTGTCACTTTCGTCTTTGGATCAAGAACATCCGAGTCAGAAGTAATACGTCCTGCTATGAAGTGGCAAGAGAGCTTTTTATTCGAAATACGTTGGCCACTACATTAAGTCAGAAAAACGCTCCGCAGGTGGAAAATATCAGCTACGTACGGAGTTTGTCGATGCTAAAGGAGCACACTGACGGAGCACATGTAGGACTGGACATGCTAACGTTAGCCTGAAAGGACAAGAGCATGGACATACGGACAAGGTAGCTGGCTCAACGCATGAGGCATCACCTTTACAAGTAAGCACAACTTCATGTATATGACTCGGTTGCTAGGCGCTACCCAAGTAGCTGCCTGTTGCAGCAGCTCTCTTGTCTTTGTCCGTTTCTTGTAATTTCTTCGTCTCTTTTTCGTAATCTTTGTATTTGGAGTGGATCATCACTTTGTATGGTTCATTGTCGGTCACGGACACCAAACTTTTTGTGGCTTCGGCGGTATTTTTTACTACTTTTCTCCTGTGTTTGTCTGGAGATCCTACATGTAACCATGGCTGCATTGTTTACATGCGAAATTAGCTGTTAGCAGCCTGTAGCATGTCAATGCTAACTAGTGTGGGGCTTGATGATTTCCCTCGAGCTGAGGAGGAGGAGGTGAGGACGACGTGCTGGTTCTCGGATGTGAGCTGGGAGGTGACGACGTGGACCTGTCCTTCCATCCATCGTTGTTGGGAACGTGGGATCTCGCTCCGGGGGATGGATGAGCTAGCTGTGCTAATCCAGCGGCATCATGCTGTTCACGGATGTGGCTGACGGAGCTGACATCGGACGCCGCGACACATCGGAGGAGCTTCGCCTGCTGTGAGCAGACAGGATCCAGGAGACAGAGACTGAACAGACTGCTGGGGAGGCTCAGTCCTGGACCCTGTGGAGGTGGAGACTGGCTGGGCTGGAGAGTGGTGGACGGGATGTCGTCATCTAATTTCTTATGGACATTTTTGCACTTTCTATATTCTTTCTTACTTTTGTTTTCTTAAATGCTGCGGTGACTCCTGAATTTCCCCTCGGGGATAAATAAAGTATTTTCTATTCTATTCTATTCTATTCTATTCTATGTAAAATAAGACTGGGTGAAGCTCCAGCTGCTTAAAAGGCTGTTCATTGAAGTGACGTGCATCAAGGACTACGGTTATTTGTATGAGTTTGGTTGCTACGTTATTAACATGGATCAAGCGGAGCAAGAAGCGGTCCAAAAAAGAGAATCAAAGCCTACTATGAAAGCGCTTGAGGAAAAGCTTAATCAGCTAAGGGGAGCAAGGAAAGCTAAGTTTGCTTATCTCGCTCGAAAGATGAAGGAAATCGATGCTCTTATGGAGGATCACAGGAATGTAGAGGAAGTGAATACTAAAACTGCCACTGACTTTACAAACATGTACATGGAATTCCGTGAAGCCTATGATGCACTTAGAGTAGAACTGAACGAAAAAGAAGCTCTTCATGATCAGACGCAGTGGTTTGAGCCTAAAGCCACCAAATTAAAGACATTTGTAGAGAACGTAGAAAAGTGGTTGAAAGTAGTTCAACAACAAGCAGATGAGGCTAAAATTGTCGATGCAGAGGTAAAACCCACAGACAGTGCCTCAATGGTATCATCAGTCAGTCACAGCGGTGTGTCTACGACTGTGTCTTCTGCTAGGCTCAAAGTAGAAGCTGAACGGGCAGCCTTGGTAGCACGCGCAGAAGCTTTGAAATGGAAGTTGGAAATTGAAAGAGAAGAGACTTTGCTAAAAGCAAAAAAGGAAGAATGGGAGTTGCAAACAGCTATTGCTGCAGCTAGTGCAAAACTTGAGGTTTTAGCCGTAAAAGGGTCAGCTGGTAGCAATTCTGCTGTTTCCGAGAACAGAGTGACTTCATACCTAAATGTTGCAAGCCATCTTTGGGAAGGCAACGGTAGATCTTTGCACTCAGACTATGAAGACCTCCCCCGAGAAGGTAGATCAGATGTTACTCCGAGGATTGTGTATCAACACAGCTCAGAAAGAGATGGTCCATCTCATCACCTCAATGCTAAGTCTACTAAAAGGTACAGCACAGAACAAAGCAGAGTTGCTGATATTAGAGACCTGCTGAATGTTATGGAGCGACAAAATGAGATTACAGAGCTTTTGGTGAGGCAGCAGAGAGTCTCTACTCTTCCTCCTCTAAACGTCCCAGTCTTTAACGGAGATCCCCTGGAGTTCGGTTTCTTCATGAAAGCGTTTGAGCATGGGATTGAGGAAAGGACAGACAGCAACCGGGACAGATTGCATTTCCTTGAGCAGTTTACCCACGGCAGGCCAAAGATTCTCGTTCGGAGTTGTTCGCATATGCATCCTGACAGAGGCTATTCCGAAGCTAAGCAGCTCTTGAACAAACATTTTGGGAATGAATTAGGGCTGCGCGATTATCGCAATCGTAATGTCAGCACATGCAATTCAGATTTTTCTCCATGATAACCAAGCAAGTCTGTAGACTCATCATGACACAACTTTTTTTATTAAATTGCAAGCACAATCGCAATCGCAATATTGTCCACCTAATCGCAAATCGCACCTTTTCCCCAAATCGTGCAGCACTAGAATGAATACACAATCGCTTCTGCCTACATTGAAAGAGCATTGAAATGGCCTGTTATTAAGTCAGAAGACGGAGAAGCGCTTACAGAGTTTGCAGTTTTCCTCACAAGTTGCTGTAACACAGTTGACAGCATGGACTATGTTGAAGAAATGGATAGCCCTACTAACATGAGAGCAGTTGTTTACAAGCTTCTTTTTAAGTTACGTGATAAGTGGAGGGGAGTTGCTTGTGACATCCAAGAAAGGTCAGGAAGGAGAGCCAGGTTCAGCGATCTGGTACTCTTTGTGGAAAAGCAGGCGAAAATTGCTTCTCATCCATTGTTTGGCAACATACAAGAGCACACCTCTTCAAGGGAAGGCAGCAAAACAAAGACAAGCAAAGAAACCGCTTCAAGAGTAAAAGAAAGGAAGAACATTTTTGCAACAGATGTTAAACCTGTGCAGAAGCAAACATGCCTTTCTTTATGATGACAATGGTGGTCATCCCAGCGATCGGCAAATTCGTCAAGTCGAGTCTCGGATTCAGTGGCGCCAGTTCACCCAGGCTTGACCCACAAACACCGACAACCGACCAATCTGTCAGGGATGGAAACCCACCTCCGAAACTCCACGGATCTGTCGGTAGGAAAGAAAAACCTCCAGCACTGACACCCCTTTATCATACCCATGACACTTTTGAGGTCATAACATTAGTGAATGAGGTTTTAAAAACGTAAGATAACTTCTTTAAAGCATTTAGTGTGTAGATGGGATGCTCTGCTGATGGTGTAAGTCCAAGGGGCAACTGTTCACTGAGGATCCACTTGAGGCTGGCTGCAGAAAGACCAGAAGTCACGTACACACCCAGCAAAAAAAATAGACCCTTATGGCATTCAAAAGCATATTTACAGCCTGGCTCAAGAAACAGCTTGGATCTGAAACAGTTTTTTCTAACTGCAGTTTAGAAGGTACAGACCCGATCAAAATCTTGAGACCAATTGAAAAATTGCTAGATTTTGTACATTTGGACCTTAATGAGGTTTTAAGTAGAGCTACAGTATGCAAAAGCAAGAAGGGGGAGTGTGACAAAAAACATTTGGAACTTGTAATTTAAAAAAAAAATTAAATTGGTTGTTTATCACCTGATCAAAAGTTTAAGACCACAAAATCTGCTCAAAATGTTCATTTTCTGTCTGGGATGCACAAAGCCATGCCCTCCTGATGGCTGAAGCTGAGAAGCTGTCTCTTCTTAACGTGGTCTGATCGTCAAGCTGCATAAGCAAGGCCTATCGCAGCATGCCATTGCTGCTGAGGTTGGACACAGTAAGACAGTCATTCTACACTTTTTGAGAGATCCTGAGCATCATGGGACAAAAAAGTCAAGTGACCCAAAAAATTACATTTGCCCTGAGCCGGGGGATCTGATTGGCTGTCTGTGAAGGGCGGTCCTCAACCCAAAATAAGGCCTTTACTGGTGCCAACTGCAGCGCAATAACCATCAGACAGCATCTGCGGGAAAAGGGTTTCAAAACAAACAAAAAAAATTCAAAGACCTGAACTTAGGACTTTGCCAGGGAGCATCAAACATGGGACATTGAAAGATGGAAATAAGTATTATTCTTTGATGAGAAAACATTGAACCTTGACAGTCCAGATGGCTTCCAACCTGAGATGTTTTCTACCCGGCACAGTGGAGGGGGGTCCATCATGATCTGGGGCTTTTTCATTCAGTGGAACAGTGGAGCTTCAGGTGGTGCAAGGTGGTCAAATGGCGGCTGGTTACGTGCAGATGTTGCAGCGGGCATCCTTCATGACTGAGGGCCCTGGTCTGTGTGGTAACAGCTGAGTTTTTCAACATGACAACGCTGCAGGTCACAATGCTGGCTTGATGAAGGACTTCTTCAGGGAGAATAACATCACTGTTTTGGACCATCCCGCATGTTCCCCTGATTTAAATCCAATAGAGAACATTTGGGGATGGATGGCAAGGGAAGTTTATAAGAATGGCCGTCAGTTCCAGACAGTTGATGCCCTTTGTGAAGCCGTCTTCACCACTTGAAGCAATGTTCCCAAAAGCTTTCTGAAAACACTCGCATCAAACATGCCCAAACCAATTTTTGTATTTTTGGAGTGATTAACAAGAACGGTGGAGCTACTCATTACTGAGTCCTACTGAGAAAATTTTTGTTCTGGTTCTGGTTTGGAGATTTTTTGTAGTTTTTTGAGCAATGGTCTTAAAAACCTTTGATCAGCTGATAAACAGCCTATTTCAGTTTACTTGTTGTTTTCAATAAATTACTTTTTCAATGTGCTTTTGGTCACACTCCCCCTGCTTGCTTTTGAATTGTAGTTCTGCTTAAAATCTCATTAAGGTCCGAATGTGCAAAAGGTAAATTATAGCAATTTTTCAACTGGTCTTAAGATTTTGATCAGGTCTGTATTAGGATTGTTTGAGAGTCACTGCACAGCTCATGTGATTAACAGGCGAGCTATAGCCTTCGTCATATCCAATGTGTCTGCACACATGGATTGGCTTCATTTCACTGTTTCAGGAACAGATGGGGGACGTTGCGGGTACTACGCCCTTGCTTTACACAGTCTGTGTGTAAGTCAAGTTAAGGGTAGTCTACAGATCTATGGCTGTAATCACTGTTAGGGGGATGCATTAGACCAGACAGTTTTGGAAGATTTAAACAAAACAAACATCATTTGTTTGGCCTATTATGGAAATTGTTGATTGAAAGTAAAATTATTAACTAGTTAAAAGTGTGATCTGCAAAGTTTCCTTACTCTGAAAAACGGTTCACTCCAATACCGGCTGCGATAAATCATTTCCCTCAGGTCGATGCTGTACAGCCCGATTCCAACGATGGAGAATATGAACCCCAGGATGTTCATGATTACAGCAAAGATCACCTGAGAGAAAATACGACTCACATGTTTCATTTAGTCAGTGCTACAAATGAATTCATGTTTTGGACAACTTTAAGGCTTTACTCACTGAGCAAACAGACGGGAACCTGCCAGCAAGAACAAAGATGATCCCAGACACGAGGGACTAATAGGCAAAGAAAATTAAAGTTCATTAAAACATTTATTCTCTATTACACTCGTTCTAATTTTATTTTTACAAATACAAAAATTGAACATCAATGCAAAAAGGTTATTATTAGCATTTCTGATTCTGATTTCTGATTACATATTCATTTTGAGCAAACTGTATTTTTCATGCAACTGAGCCTTGTAAATAATTTATGCCACTGCAAAATCTGATATTTAAGCAAGCAATTAAGTAGTATTCTTTAGTAAAAATAGTCTTATTAGACTTACTTTAAGGCACATTCACCAGTAAAATGTTTTATTTCAAGACACTAAATGACAAAATGATGCCTGAACAGCTTCTGCTGCAGGTGGGGTTAAAAAAATGTCACTTGATGCATCATCATCACCATGGTAACCACACAGCTGTGTTTACTGACTTTTGAGGACATTTAGGGACAGAAAAACACATTTTGCTTGTTTACCACCCACACTCAATGGCTGTGTCTCAATTCAGGGCCGCAGCCTCTGTAGGCTGTAGCCTTCGGAGGACCCGGCCTTCGTGGCCTGTGTAGACCGCAAAGGCCGAAGTGAATTGGGATGGTCTGGTCTACGAAGCATTTCCTGTTTGTCACCATCGACGTCACACAGCGCCGCCCTCACCTGTCAGACTGGAAGGTATCATCACTTTATTCTTCACCTTTACCTCAGACTCACTGAAACATGAGAAACTTTAAAAGTTGGATATCCAGTATAACCATACCAGAGCTCTCTCTGTAATAAATGTAATATAAAATTGCTTCCATGTTTAGTGAACACGCATAGCTTTGCAAACTCTCTTTAACTGGAACATAAACGCCCTGTGACATCATCAACATGAAAATGGAGGAAAATTAAAGTGCGACATGAAACATTAGTGCTGGAAAATCTAACATGAGTCACTGATCAATACAAAACAAACGAAGCCACTGGGTTCACCGAAATTTATGACATTTATTCAGAGATTTTTTTTCTTTTTCTATAATGTAACAGTTTAAGTCTTTCTGTGTAGATACATCTTGGCTTTGGGGAATGTTGTCTTCTGGTCCCTCACCTTTTTGTGATCTTGTGACATTTCAAACTGCAAAATACTGATTGAAGAATTCTTGGACATTAGCTTAGCTCACTGGCCGACTCATTTGTCCACACAAGTTCCCATAAAACACACCTCACAAGCATATCTATGAAAATTTCAAACACACATAACCACATGCATATAAAGATGATGTATAATGCCGAAGGATTGAAGGATGTGTTGCTGATTGTACGCAAACATCTTTGTGTTTGGTTGAAATATTAAGGATCGGGAGTGCTCAGGAGGCCTTCCTTCAGCTCTGGGTCGTAGATCTCAACATCTCCGATGGCCTGCTGACACAAAACAAGAACATTTTTTATAAGCAACAAGACAGTGCTTTCAAAATTTTTATTTGTATGGCTTTTTAAAAAAAAATCACATGTGGAGTTTTATTTGGGCCACATTTTTTGACTTGCTAGGCGAGTTGATTAGAAAAAAAACAAAATCAGCTGGGGCTGTGGTGTATTGCTGACATCTTCATCAACTGATTAAGCTATGTCCATCTTTGTGTCATTCAGGCAGATACAGATAGCTAGAGATCTTCAAACTTTCTACTAGGAAGTTTAAAGAAATCCAATCAGAGCTAGTAGTTCTGATTCTGCAGACATGAAAAATAATGCACATTTTTTTAGTTATTTACGCAAGATGATTTCTTTTCGATTGATTCTATTTTGTTTTTTTATTACAAAACATATTTGAGTTCCTGTGAAATAACATTTTTTGTGCTCAAAATTGTGGCATAACTATAACCCCATACATGACAGCTGCTGTCGTCTGATTTCTGGATTCCAAATATTTCATTCGACCAATAAACATCGAGATATTTCATGACATACTGACTTATTTTACTCTGTCAAGTACTTATTGCTGATGATCATCACATAGCAGCAGTCTCTTCTTTCTCAATAGCAGATTGTTGCTATGAAGAAAACAGCGTTGACACCAGGATGTGACTCTAATCACAGACTCTTAAGGACTCACTGTAATCATTTCTGTGTACAGAGAGACTTGTTGTTCAAGGTTAAATCTACAAACTCAGTGCAGCTGAGGGAGTAATCAGGAAACAGATTGGATATGGGATTGTCTAAGGAAGGGAAAATGCTAAAGACTGACAGTGAGGAGGCAGAATAACTCAGTGCAGTCCTGATTCATACACTTAATGTTCAGTTAGTGTTAAGAACTACTTTTGGGGGTATTGGAGAAACCCCATTAGGCTTACCCTGTCATGTTTCCATCTACTTTGACCGAACTCTCAGTATGTCATCTCTTACATAGAGTGATTCATGTTTTACAAATTTAGCTGCCAGCCCTGGTGATGTTTTGAATTTGAAATTGTTCATTTAATCAAGACGATGCATTTTAACATAGTTTCATAACAAGGCATGATTCTGATGTGCTGCACAAAGAATTTATAGTAAATGCTAGTTTCCAACTCTTGTCTCTAGTCGAGACTTTGTAACCCGACTCCAAACAAACCAGTGTCAAAAACTTTGGTGTTCTGACTTTGTGCTAGTCTTGATCCTTACCTTCTCTGTCCGCCTGCAGACCAGAGCTTTGAATCCCAGAACAGCCAAACTAATGCAGACACACAGCTGGAGAACAGTCAGGATGAGCATCGTGACGTCCAGTGCTGTCACCATACGCTGACACAGACAGGAAATAATAACAAAACAGAGATTATTTAGACATAAAAGGATAAAACGTAAGCTTTGATTCAAATTTCAAACACAAAGAATTTAGCACAAACAAATGCAGCATTATACGGAAACTCTCGGTGAGTGTTCATTTTACTTCCTAGTTGAAACTTAAATAATTAATTTTCTTGTCTTAATTCTGACCACTTCAAAGTGTTGTAAGGACAATTCTGCGTGTGGACAACAGGACCTGAAACCAAACCCCCTACTTTCCCGTTGTGAGACATCTGACTTTATCACTTTACCAACAACTAAAGAAAGAGTCCTCACAAAGACCAGAAGGAGAGCCTGCATCCCACCTATACAAAATCATTACACTGACTGCCTGATGTTTTTAAATGGATTCTAAAATCCTTTCATCAGTTTTTTGAGGTACCACATGGCCCAGGGCCGGGCTACATCTCAGAGATGATTTTAGTCTACACGTCAGGAAGGTCTGTCACATTTTCCATCTTCATTTGTATATATGGATGTAGAGTATTTAGTAGTATTTTTTGTGTTTTTATTTATCTCTAACTTTTTAACCTTACCTTTTAATTCATTTATATAAATTTTTACAATCTTACTACTATTTTGATAATAGGTTGTTCCTAGGCGCCCTGTTGGCTATGGCTGCCTTTTGCAGCAGCTCTCTCTTCTTTGTCCGTTTCTTGTATTTTTCATAGTCTTTGTATTTGGAGTGGATCATTACTTTGTATGGCTCATTTGTTGGTCATGGACACCAAAATTTTAGTGGCTTCAGTGATATTTTTACTACTTTTTCTCCTGTGTTTGTCTGGAGATCCTACATGTAACCATGGCTGCATTGTTTACATGTGAAATCAGCTGTAAGCAGCCTGTAGCATGTCAATGCTAACTGGTGTAAGGCCCGATGTCTTCCCACAAGGTGAGGAGAAGGAGGTGAGGTCGACATGCTGGTTCTTAGGTGTGAGCCAAGAAGTGACGACATGGACCTGTCCTTCCATCCATCGTTATTGAGAACATAAGATCTATCTCCAATAAGAAGGATGAGCTAGCCGTGCTAACCCAGCAACAGAGGGGATACCAGAGGGCAGAGTAGCATCATGCTATTCACAGACATGGCTAACGGAGCTAACATCAGACACCAACGCCATGTTGGAAGAGCTTCACTTGCTGTGAGCAGAGAGGATCCAGGAGACAGAGATGGAGCATGACTGAAGAAGCTCAGTCCTGGACCCTGTGGAGGTGGAGGCTGGCTGAACTGGAGAATGATGGACAAGCTGTCATCATCTATTTTCTTATGGACCTTTTACACTTTCTATACACTTTCTATCTCTTTTTTTTTCTTGATTGCTGCTGTGACTTCAATTTCGTTGTACTTGTTACAATGACAGTAAAGTTCTATTCTATTCTATTATACAAGTTTTTACAATCTTACTACTATATTAATACTTAAGCACATATCTAACATTTGAACTGTTTTTATTAATATCTTTAATAGATGCACAATCTGACCTTAAACTGTTTTCCATATTTCTCTTATTCGTATTTTATTGTTTTTTTTTCTTAATTACTGTAATACATTATGAACATAGACTTTATAAAGTGAAGGAAGATCGTTTAGTGCATTTTTTAAATGCGCATGTGCAAATGTCTTCTGAGACAAATGAACATGCGCATTTAAAAAATACACGTTCTAGAAGAACACATAGAACGCCATTGTGATGTCATGTCCCGTGATCTTAAGGTGGCCCTTCATCTTTAGTTTTCAATGAATACAACCCCACAGAACATTCAAGCACATTTCAAGCTCAGCCTGCAAAGTGGACGCGTCGTTATACTCGCTCTTCTTAGCAAACAGTTAGCAAACATGCCTTTCTTTATGATGACAATGGTGGTCATCCCAGCGATCGGCAAATTCGTCAAGTCGAGTCTCGGATTCAGTGGCGCCAGTTCACCAAGGCTTGACCCACAAACACAGAAACCCGACCAATCTTTGAGGAACGGAAACCCACTTCCGAAACTCAGCGGATCTGTCAGTAAGAAAGAAAAACCTCCAGCACTGACCGTTTCCGCCAAGAAGACCAACCACGGACACTCTAACGGCTCCAGCCAAAGTGTGCTCAGATGCCCTATCCATGGTGTTATTCTTAACCCTATTCCCAAAAGAGCGGTGCAGACAGCTCCACCTGTGGAGAAAGCTAAAAAGATTGTGGCTCGAGTCCCTACCAAATATGACCTCAATGCAAAGCTGCCTCCTGCAGCCGAAATTAGACAAAAAAGTCTTTATTCATTGGTTAGAGCAGGATTCGTGCACATATACACCGGGCTCAGAGAGGTGTACTTCTTTTCTCTGAGGACTGTCACATCCGTCTTCCGTATGGCAGGAAGCGCAGTTACAAACAGTCCTCTTCTAGCCCAGGCAATATTTGGTGTTTTTTTCCCAACCTATCCCCAGAACTACATTTACCACCGCCCCCTTTGTGTTAAAAAAATCAGCCAAGTACATGCCACACATCTTCCAAAGCTACAAGGATCAGACTCTTCTGTAAAGAAAAATAAGATTACAGAAGATGCGGTCACAAAACAGTTGGAAAAAGGTGACAATGATGGGATAGCTGCAGCAAAAGTGAAAGTCAAGGGGAAGATATTAAAGGCTGCAAAAGAAGAAAAAGGTGCAGTGAAACAGCAGGTCAAGGTAGAGATGACAAAGGCGGAAAGAAATGATAAAAATGCAGTAAAACAGGAGGTTAAAGAAAAAGTAAAAGAGGAGGTGAAAGAAAAAGGAAAAGAGGAGGTGAAAGAAAACAGTGAAGGAAAAGAGGAGGTGAAGGAAAACAGTGAAGGAAAAGAGGAGGTGAAAGAAAACAGTGAAGGAAAAGAGGAGGTGAAAGAAAACAGTGAAGGAGAAGGCAAAAAGAGGAAACATAAGAGAGGAGGTAAAAGACGGAGGAAGTAGATACCAACAAGTTTCATCTGGGCAAACATAAAGAATTTGAGTATCAAGTTAAAAGTTATAAATTGACTTTTGCACATAATGCTTAAGTTCTTTGTTCGTCTCAGATGAACCCTCCTTTAGCCCTCTCATTTCAGGTTTACTCCGGGATCGCTCCGGTTTTTTCCCAAGTTGTTTCAGTGAAACAGCAAAAAAAACAACAACAAAAACAAAATAAATCCCCCCAAAAATGCATGACTTTGTGGACTTTGTGATGCTTCATAAGCATTCAGTGTCAGTAGACAAAAATACTGCAGAGACACAACAGAGCAGATTGCTTACATTCATTGTGTCTCCAAATAATACACTTTTCATGTCCATGCTGACTTCTTGATCATGTTGAATTAAGGTGTTAGATCTTCCTCATTATTATAAAAAAACATGTGTCTTAATCATTTATTACATTTTCACACCATATGCCAAACAAATCCAAATCTAAATGAAGTGATCAAGGTGATTACTTGGTTTAGAGGGTGTTCTAGTGATAAACAATGTTTTCACATGGGATTTGTTACAGCCACAGCCGTAAAGATGTTGGTGTATGTGTGTGGTTTTTTTCCTCCTGCTCTGTACTCCTGCAGATTCAGCTCTGGCCTAGACTGCAGCTTCAGGTGATCAGCAGGAAGACAGGTATAAGAGCAGGAGGAAAGAAGCAGCTGAGAGCCAGTGGGACCTTGACTGTGTGCACATGTGTGCTGTCTGCAAGACGAGCTGGCTTCAGCAGAGAAAATGTGATCAGCTTTTGGATTAAGGACTTTGTTTTTTATTACCTAGTTACAGACTGAGTCTAGAGTTTAGCTTCCATTTTTGTCAGTGTTTGTGTTTTGACAGAAGCTTGTTTTACGTTGTTCATCTATCTTGTACAATAAATCCTTTTCTTTTTTTCATTACTGGGTTCAGTTATTTATTACACCCCTTTATCATACCCAGGACACTTTTGAGGTCATAACATTAGTGAATGAGGTTTTAAAAAGTAAAATAACCTCTTTAAAGCATTTAGTGTGTAGATGGGATGCTCTGCTGATGGTGTAAGTCCAAGGGGCAACTGTTCACTGAGGTTCCACTTGAGGCTGGCTGCAGAAAGACTAGAAGTCATGTACACACCCAGCATAAAAATAGACCCTTATGGCATTCAAAAGCATGTTTACAGCCTGGTTCAAGAAACAGCTTGGATCTGAAACAGGTTTTTCTAACTGCAGTTTGGAAGGCACAGACCCGATCAAAATCTTGGGACCAGTTGAAAAATTGTTAGATTTTGTACATTTGGACCTTAATGAGGTTTTAAGTAGAGCTACAGTATGCAAAAGCAATAAAGGGGAGTGCAACATAAAAATTACATTTGTGCTGAGCCGGAGGATCTGATTGGCTGTTACTTGTTGTTTTCAATAAATTACTTTTTCAATGTGCTTTTTGTCACACTCCCCCTTCTTGATTTTGCATTGTAGTTCTGCTTAAAACCTCATTAAGATCTAACTGTGCAAAAGGTAAAATATAGCAATTTTTCAACTGGTCTTAAGATTTTGATCAGGTCTGTATTAGGATTGTCTGAGAGTCACTGCACAGCTCATGTGATTGACAGGCGAGCTATAGCCTGCGTCATATCCAATGTGTCTGCACACATGGATTGGCTTCATTTCACTGTTTCAGGAACAGATGGGTGAAGCTGCAGGTACTTCACCCATGCGTTACACAGTCTGTGTGTAAGTCAAGTTAAGAGTAGTCTACATATCTATGGCTGTAATCACAGTTAGGGGGATGCATTAGACCAGACAGTTTTGGAAGATTTAAACAAAACAAACATCATTTGTTTGGCCTATTATGGAAATTGTTGATTGAAAGTAAAATCTTTAACTTGTTTAAAGAGTGATCTGCAAAGTTTCCTTACTCTGAAAAACGGTTCACTCCAATACCGGCTGCGATAAATCATTTCCCTCAGGTCGATGCTGTACAGCCAGACCCCAACGATGGAGAATATGAACCCCAGGATGTTCATGATTACAGCAAAGATCACCTGAGAGAAAATACGACTCGCATGTTTCATTTAATCAGTGCTATAAATGAATTCATGTTTTGAACAACTTTAAGGCTTTACTCACCGAGCAAACAGACGGGAACCTGCCAGCAAGAACAGAGATGATTCCAGACAAGAGGGACTAAAAGGCAAAGAAAATTTGAAGTTCATTAAAACATTTATTCCCTATTACACTTGTTCTTATTTTATTTTTACAAATAAAAGAAAAGATGAATATCGATTCAAAATAAAGTAATTGTTATTTGCATTTCTGATTCTGGTTTCTGATTATATATTCATTTGAGCAAACCATGCTTTTTTCCCATGCAACTGAGCCTTGTAAGTAATTTATGTCACTTCAAAATCTAATAATTAAGCAAGCAATTAAGTAGTATGATTTAGTACAAATAGTCTTATTAGACTTACTTTAAGGCACATTCACCAGTAAAATGTTTTATTTCAAGACACTAAAAGACAAAATGATGCCCGAGTTAAAAAATGTACCTTGATGCATCATCATCACCATGGTAACCACACAGCTGTGTATACTGACTTTTGAGGGTATTTAGGGACAGAGAAACACATTTTGCTGGTTTACCACCCACACTCAATGGCTGTGTCTCAATTCAGGGGCTGTAGCCTCTGTAGGCTGTAGCCTTCGGAGGACCCAGCCTTCGTGGCCTGTGTAGATTGCAAAGGCCGAAGTGAATTGGGATGGTCTGGTCTATGAAGCATTTCCTGTTTGTCACCATCGACGTCACACAGCACCACCCTAACTTGTCAGGTTAGCATTACTTTCAAACACACGTAAACCAAAACCTCACATTGAAAACCGGATGATTTTTACTTTTTTTTAAACTTTGCGTGATTATTATTATTATTATTATTATTATTATTATTATTATTATTATTATTATTATTATTTTTATTATTATTATTATTATTATTATTATTATTTTCTTGATAGAGTATAGAACCACCATTTACATGAGAGTAAGGCAACAACGTACATTTTCAACATTTGATCAAGTGCTGGGGGATGATAGACATAAAAAAAAGTATTAAATACAAGCTGCTGAAATGATTTAATGCCTTTTTGAATTCCCTGTAAAAAGATAAATAAATAAATAAATAAATAAATAAATAAAAGGTTTTTTTTTCACCCAGAGAATTTACATTTATGAAGATATTTGTATATAATAGTAGGAAGATTTACAAAAGAACTGTTTTTCGACAGTATATTACTTGAAATAAACCCAAAAACACATTTTCACACAGCGACACAAAATATTCCTTGATATTTTAGAAACACAATCACATGGTTGTTGCCAGAAATCAACGTAAACGGTCTTCAAATCCAGCCTCCAGGCTGCAGCCCTTGAATTGGGACACAGCTAACATGTCTCTGCTGTCTGATGGCGACAAGGCCACAGATGTTGCCGTGGAGACGACCTCAAAGAGTTCTGATCCAGTGACAGAGTTTATATCCAGAAATCACATCCTGCTTACAATTAGGCTCACAACACACATGACAAAAACACATAAATTAGGTCTTGTGACATCTCTTCTGTGTTTCTGAATTATTTCACTGTGTGTGATGGATGCGAAAAGCCCTGCCGCCCGAGCCCCCCTCACGATTTACATGGAAATTTATAACTTCATTGGAAGACTTAGATCTCCATGAGCAATTCAAGAGTCATTTTAGTCTTTTTAAATCTTAAATTAATACATTTTTTCTGGCGAATGTGGTGCAGTCAAAAAAGCCCATTTCATCAAAAAATGACATAAACGCTTGCTTATATTTCAATTCTTGCAGCATAACAGTGGTGTTAACAGCTTAGTGCTGTTAGTGAAACATTTACCATCAGCTGAACTGATGCTACTGTGCTGCAGTGTTTATAAGCGTTCTTACACACCATTCGGGTTACAAATATTGTTATTCTCTATTTATCTGAATGGACTGTTTTTGACAACTCAAACATGGATGTAAGCGTGATATAAACTTGAAATTTGGTCATATCTGACATGATTTGACTGCAATAAGATGATGTGGACTTCCTGCCTCTCATCATTTATTTGGATAAATTTAGCAGTTGGGTGCAAAACCTGAGCAAAATGTTAGCACTTAAACATCACAATAACCGGGGCTGGATTTGTGTTGGGACATTCTCAGTGCAGTGCATGTGTGAAAGGCATCAAGTTGAGTAATGAAATCTGTGCTCTTACCACACCACCCAGCCAGTAAGCAGCTCCAATATGGGTAAAGTCTCTAGGGTGTAGGCTGGTTCGTCCCGGCCCGAGCCCAATGCTGAACAATCCCACCATGATCTGCACGGTCTGTGGAGATTCAAAACAATGACATCAAAGTCAAACACTTTGCAACCAAACTGAAATGACTAGACATGCACTGATCGATTGGTCAGACGAACAATCGTTGCCGATTTCCTTAAATTCGGGGGATCTGTGATCGACCCATCCTTACATATGGAACGGTTCTCATATAGAAGAAGGGAAGGTCTGACAGCCAGCCATTGTTGTTTTTTGCTCTAAAGACCTCAAACTCAGGACACTTTATTGGTTGTTTCAGGTAAAACATAAAGATTTATTGTTTCACTGGCAGGGCTTGACATTAACACCTACCAACCCACCAAATGTGGGTGAATTTCAGCTGTGGCGGGTAACACCGTCACTCCTACTCGCCACTTTGGTGAATTATTTAATTATAGTTTTCCGAAATGGCATCTGAAATACTAAACCCATTGCAGTATAAGACTACGACACCTCAACTCCCATGGGCACTGCCTGCACACAGTGTTAGCTCACTGGTCCATTTGTGAGGTCTTCTGCTGACAGGCGCCCAGATGTGCTCATCTCCAGCCTCCGGCTCGGACACAGTGACAGCTCCCAATGTTTTTAGCGCCTGATAATGTGACTTAAAAGTTCACTCGCGTCTTTTTTGCTCTCTATTGCAAACAGATTCTGGGGTTTAAGTCAGAAACTACAACAAAACTCATGTAACTTTTTAAAAGTGAGGACATTTATCGGATGGAGCTCATTTAAGCTCACACTGCACCGATCTCACCAGCAACACTCACCTAGAGCAGGGGAGGAGAGGAAAGGAGTGCACGTAGAGAAGATGATATTTAAATCTCCAACTATTCAAACATTTATCAAAGTTATGTGTAAAAAGTTTGATCTGGAAGTACTGTAAACAAACCAAATCATTCTAAGTAAATGAAACTTATGGTCCAGTATGACTTATAAATGTTGTTTTCATCTTCATGACACATTTTTTGACTGACACGACTTTGAAAAGTGCATAATACTGGACTTATAGTCCAGAAAGTATGGTACTTAGTTTAGTACTGAAAAATTACTGTTGTAAATAAACATTTAAGTGTTTCTAGCTAGATTTTTCAGTTTAGTTTTTATCTTTTCATTAATCTTTAACCTTAACAACTTTCATTGAATGCAATAATGAACTCCTCCTTTTGTTACTTTGTTTCAATAGTCTTCATAATTTTATACTAAAGGAGCACGACCATTTCAGAGCTGAATACCTGATTCCTGTAGTTTTTATTTGAGTGTGCACAGGGGTCATTTACATTTAAAAAGGTTGTAAACCTATTTAAAGTAAACTTTAACAAGTCATCATTTGCTTTAATCATATTAAACATATGATTATTATTTTTCATATGATGAATATATGAAAAATAAAAATCGGTATCGGCCCAAATCGGTATCGGCAGGCCAGGCTTTTTAAAGATCGGTGATCGGCCAGAAAATTGTGCACCCCTAGAAATTACAGATGAAAGACAGTGACTTTACTTACCCCGAGAGCTGCTGTCACACCTGTCTGCATCATCTCTGACTTTACAGAGCAGCACATGGGACAGAGAGATTTGAGGATCTGACACAGTGGAGGAAGCATGCTGTTCCTGTCCTCCACCACAGTGATCGTAGTCACTCCTTTTTCCTTTACCACAGTGACGGACATGTCTCACCTGCAACAGGTGAATGGATAATTCAGGAATATGACAAAACTAATGAAATACTCAGTGGAGCAATCATTTTATCACATATGCAAAGTAACCAAATTTATAGTTTCACACTGTTATAGTCTTAATAGCTATAGACATTACAGCACACACTTCTTAAAATAGAGTTAGCTTATCCATTATTATGTTAGAGCTGTTATAAATTCACATTTTTAGAGACCTACTAAAAACATGCGCAGCTTTCCAGAAGTTGCTACACTTCCTTATATTTTCCATATCCTACAGTTCACCATAAACAGTCTGAAACAACATCATTAAGACACAAATTGTCCTGTTACGACTTCAGTTATGATAATCTATTCTTAAAAGTTATAATATTGTCAAAAATGTCTTGTTTTGAAGCAAAATACTTACCTTAGACGTGTCACTCCCTGTTTTGTTTTCTGCGTTGATTGTGATTTTAGGAAGCGTCAATAAAACCGGTACTTCCTGTCGTCTAGTTCATCACTTCAAAATAAAAGCGGTGATTCAGCAAAACTTTTCTTAAAATACGTGGTTCGAATATTGTATTACAGTTAATATTCCAGTATTTTAAGCATAATTAAAGTGGACACTGAGATAATATGGGTATGGGCACCCAAAACCATATGCATCCACACATGATAACCACTCCATTTTACCACAATAACTAGTTAGTTTTTTTTTTTTTTTTTTTTTTTAGATCTGGAGAGCTAGACTTAACATAGTGTGATATTGTCTCCAAAGTACAGAGGCCTTAAAGTGACAGGCAAAAAATATTAAATAAAAATGGGATTGTCACAAAAAAGGCAGCCAGGCACACCTGAGACCAACCAGTGCCTTTCTGCTTATCTGCCAGATGCTTCAAGAGACAAGTATCACCTGAGTTAATGCCATGCAAGAAAGATGAAAACAAACCCAAGAAAAAAATTGTAGACAAAGAAAAGTTTTGTTAAACAACAGACAAGAAAGCCAGAACTTAGGACACTAAGTTTTCAAAGTCCAAAATACAAACTCCAATGAAATAAAAAAAAAAAAAAAAATCCAGCTGAAGAAAACAATGTAAAATCATAATCCATAGAAGAAACTCTCTCAATCTCAGAGGGAAAACACCAAACGTAGTCAGGCGTGGTTGAAACTCTGAAAGGGTAGGAGATAAAACTGAACCAGATCCACAGGAAGCAAGAACTACAAAATAAAACAAGAAACCTCAGAGACAACCCCCCCCCCCCCCCCCCCCCCCCCCCAAAAAAAAATAAAATAAAATAAATAAATAAATAAATAACAGGAAATACTAAATAAGATACAATACAGAGGAGAAGCCATAGACTTATTATGAAAACTATTCCTTTCAGTTCACTCTGTAGCTTACTTATCAGCAGTATTAATACTTTAAGTCTGTTCCATAACCATCTAAAAACACAGAAGCTTTGGTCTTGTCAGTCACAAAGTCAAGCTTTAATATCAAAGTCATTACAGCATGAGTTACAATATAGCAAGAGTTTGCAGGTTAAATGAGGTGAAAACCCTCAATGAAACAGAATGAGCACCACCTAGTGGCGCAAAATGGCATCGCAGTTATGAAATAGGAAAAAAATAGTCTGGTGGGAGGGTTGTTTCCCAGAAATGGCCCACTCTCTGCTCGCCTCCTCATTCTCAGGAAGCTGTGATCTCAGCAAAAAAAAGACATGAAATCTAAAGGTCCTAAATGATCTAAATATTTGAGACTAGTCCCTCAAGATAATTATTTTGAACAGAAGGAAGAAAGAAAAAATGTATTAAACAAAAGACCAGAAAGCCAGGTCCAAAACACAAACTGAAATAAAGTAAAAAACCACAAAGCGTAGTCAGATTTGGTTGAAACTCTGAAGTGCAGGAGATAAAACTGAACCAGATCCACAGGAAGCAAAAACTACAAAATAAAACAAGAAACTCTAAAGACAAAAGAACACAAAATGACATGACATAACAATCAAGATACAAGACAGCAGAGAAACAAAACTTAAATAACTCAATTTGTGCCAACACTTCAGCATGCCTTAAATATCAAATCATGACCTGCTATGTCAAAACATAGCATACATGAGTTTATTTCAAATGGTTTTAAGCTCCAGGACTGGTGAGCAGGACTTCCTTCAGCAGGGGATACTTAACTTCTGCACTTTCATCGCCCTGGGTGAACAGAGAATGTAAAGTATTAGATATATCTCATCTCATTTCAAGATATCACAAGCAAAATGAAAAAAAATAAAAAATAAAATAAGAAAACATCACTGGAGGAACCTTTTATCTGGTCTTAGTCTTAATCCTTACCTCCTTGGTCCTCCCGCTGATCAGAGCTTTGATGCCCAGAACAGCCAAAGTGATGCAGACACACAGATGGAGAACAATCAGGATGAGCATGAAGGTGTCCATCACCACCACCACACGCTGTCATACACAAGAAGTCAACACAAAACAGAGATTAATTTATCATGATGGGGATTAAAAAACATTGATATTAATTTTGAAACTATGAGTTTGTATTTTTGACTTTGATGTAAATTAGCTTACTCTGTAAAGCTCTTTCATGTCATAAAAGAAGCCAATACTGGTTTCACTCAGATCGATGCTGTACATCACGATACCAACGATGGAGAAGACAGATCCCATTATGTTCATGAAAACAGCAAAGATCACCTTAGAAGACAAACATAAGAATAACATGTTAAACTTTTTAAACACCCAGTACTTTGGTTGATGTTTAAAGAACATTAAGGCTCTACTCACTGAGCAAACAGACGGGAACCGGCCAGCGAGAACGGAGATGATTCCACACACAAGGAACTAAACAGAAGAGGAAAATTAAAATCATTAATTCTCTATTTTGCTTTTTCTTGTGTCAAAAAAGACAAAAAAAAACAATAAGTGCGCTCCTACCACACCACCCAGCCAGTAAGCAACTCCTAAATGGCTAAAGTCTTCAGGGTGAAGGCTGGTCCGTCCCGGCCCGAGTCCAAGGTTGAACAATCCCACCATGATCTGCACGGTCTGTGGAGATTCAAAACAGTAGCATCAAACAGAAACACTTCGTGAATTCAAAAAGAAGATGCAAAACGATAATGATAAAAAACTCTACTTACCCCGAGAGCTGCTGTCACACCTGTTTGCATCATCCCTGATTTTATAGAGCAGCACGCGGGACTGAAGCAGAGAGCTTTGAGAATCTGACACAGCGGAGGAAGCATGCTGTTCCTGTCCTCCGACACAGTGATCGTAGTCACTCCTTTCTCCTTCACCACAGTGACAGACATGGCTTTCACCTGGAATAAGAGAACAGAAAATTCAGGCTGAATTAATTAAACGCTTTTTTGGTCTTTTTCAAAACTATTGTTTCACACATGCCTTCTAATAAATAAATGATATGATCCACAGAAGTTCTCTGCACCCCACGCAGTCATAAGAGGAAACAAAAATCAATGTAATGACACTGAAAGGTTACCTTAAGTTGGTTTAATACAACAATTAAATAGATAAGATCTTTATAATCTTTTTATAATGTGAAAACTTTATTATTATTATTATTATTATTTATTTTATTAATGCAATAACTGGACTACCTTACTCCTTAGTTTATTCTGTTGGTACTTTTGTATTTTTGTACAATTTTTAAAAATTTGCATATTTTATTTTCATCCTGTTTATAATTTCTTTTAATTGTAATTAACTGGAAATGCTTTTCCTTTTATTATCCTATTTTAGCTGATTTTATTATGCTCATGATTTTACACTTTCTCATTTTACCTTATTATTTACCCAACTTTTATTTTATATTGTTATATTACAGTGTTTTATTTATTTATTTATGTATTCACACATTTATTTATCTTACCCTCTAGTAGTTTTGAGATTTTTTTTTTTATTACTTACTATTATAGTTTTAGCTCCTGTGTTTTCTCATTTTAATTCAAGATAGCGTTTCCTCAGTCCTCTAATTCTGTTTTCTGTCAGAATTTACTCTTTATGTCTTTGTATGTTTGAGTTAGTGAGTGTGTATATTGAATGTGGTTTGTTTTCATTTTATGCAATTATGCAATTTTCTGCTTTTTATTCCACTTCTTGTAATTTCATTTTATTTTTTCCCTTATAAGGCACTTTGTATAACAAATTCATGTATGAAAAATGCCATACAAATAAAGTTTGATAGACTGATTCTTCTATGTTGCTTTTCTTTGATATTCATCAGACTTAAAAAAAAAAAAAAAAAACAGGACATTGAGAGTGAAATGTTATGGTATCTATGGGTTAACATGTGCTTGTATGACAATAAAGCTTCTTGAATCTTGAATCTTTTGTTTGTAATTTTGTAGCATCTTTTAGTCTTTGCAATTTACACGAATACTTTCTCATGTTACTTGTAATGTTGGTGCTGTTATGGATGAAAGGAGTGATATGGGATAACAGTATGATGAAATAACATAAGCTGGGAAAATATGTCAATGTCACGGTCAGTGGAAATTAAATGGTGTATATCAACAGGTATTTGAATTACTATGTATTTAGGCCGTTACAACTTACACTTTTTGAAAGATAAACACTGGGTTTTCCAGTTTCCTACACTTCCTATCCTACAGTTTTCCCAGAACTCGTCCCTCTCACAGAAACATGGTTATTGAAAACCAAATGCCCATTAAAGACTTAATTTGAGATTATTTATTCATTAAAACGATAAAATTGTCATAAATGTTTTGGTTTTGAAGCGAAAAACTTACCTTAGACGTGTCTCACTCCCAGTTCCGGATCTTTTTCTGCGTCGATGAAGACTTATGGGAAGCAGCGATAAAACTGATGCTTCCTGTTTGTTTCTTTTATTACTTCAAAATAAAAGCGTCATTTTTTAATTTGTTTTTATCTTTTGTTTTTAATTGAAAAAAAATACAAGTGTATGAAATCGTTTATTTTAAAGGCATTGAAATATTTCTTTTTACATTCTTTTGATTTTTTCATGCTGACACCCACTCTAAATTAGAGTAGGATTTTGCCAGCAATAGACAGCAACTGAAAACTGACAAAATCAGCAGTGTTTTATTAGCCTTTTCAAACTCCTTTATATGATTTTTTTTTTTTTTTTTTTTTTTTTTTTTTAAGCAAGTGAGTGTGTTTAAATGCCAAAGAGTAATAAGTAAGATCTACTCTGTCGTTACATGCACATGCTTTTTTTTTCTTTTTTTTCTTTAAAGGTTTTTTAAGCTCCAGGTCTGGTGAGCAGGACTTCTTTCACCTCTGGAAGCTGATCTTCTGCACTTTTCTCACCCTGTGTGAACAAACAAAGATAATGGGATGAATTAGATATTTCCAGAATGTGACTTTATTAAATGTAAAACTTGAAACAGTACCAAAAATTAAACTACAACAGCTGCTCCACACAAGGTTTTCTTTTAACTCTTTTTAATGTGTCATGAGCAAAAGAAAAGCCTAGATTACCTGTTAATGAGTCAAATCATACTTGACCTTGTGTTCATCTTGATTCTTACCTCTTCTGCCTTCAGAGCTTTGAATCCCAGAACAGCCAAGCTGACAGAGACACACATCTGGAGGACAGTCAGGATGAGCATTGTGACGTCCATCGCTGTCATTAAACGCTGACACAGACAAGGAATAATAACAACACAGAGATTAAATTGACATAAATGGAGCTAAAAAAGAATCCCCTACTTATAACTAAACTGTAAAGGATGAATTTTGTTCAAACACAATACTGTGATTAAAACCAATGACACTTTTACATTAATTTCCTGCAGGTTACTTTGTACTACATCACCAAATATGTATCGATCGGCACTTGAAATGAATGAAACATTGCCTGTTCAGGGTTTGCTTACTCTGAAAAGCTCAGCCACATAACGGCAGTTGCCTTCATCCAGTCCCAAACAGTAATCAGTGTTAATGGTTTCTCTTAGGTCGATGCCGAGGAGCACAACACCAAGGACGGAGACGATGGATCCCAGTACGTTAATGAGCACAGCCAATTTCACCTGGGAAGAACTTGACTTGATTAACCCACTGATTATGCAAACATCTGTACAAGAATGAGACCATTCTGAAGTCACCTTACAACTGATTAGTGCATGTTTTAAACAACTTTGGGGCTTAACTTACAGAGCAAACAGCGGGGAACTGGCCGGAAAAAACAGAGATGATTCCAGACACAAGGAACTGAAGAGGACAGACTTTTAGATTATTCATTTCCAACTATTTTCAACTCTCAGTGCAGTATTTGAGCAGAAAGACTCAAAGTAACGCATGTGCTCTTACCACACCGCCCAGCCAGTAAGCAGCTCCTAGCTGACTGAAGTCTCGAGGATGTAGACTTATCCGTCCTGGCCCAAGCCCAATGCTGAACAATCCCACCATGATCTGCACGGTCTGTATTAATTTAAAACAATGAAATCAAAAAGATTTCTGATGTAAATAAACTGCAGAGGAATAAAAATGGTTTGACTTTTCTTACCCCGAGAGCTGCTGTCACACCTTTCTGCATCATCCCTGACTTTACAGAGCAGCACACTGGACTGAAGCAGAGAGCTCTGAGGATCTTTTTGATCCTGGTCGCTCCTTTCTCCTTCACCACAGTGACGGACATGTTTCTCACCTGGAACAGGAGGACATTCATTTCAAGATTTTTGGAAAACATTGCGTCGCACATGTATAATCAAAAGGCCAAAGGGACTCGTTCACTGAGGTTTACACCCAGCATTTCCAGATAGACGCATAAAACCCCAAAAACGTATCTTTAAAAAAAAGAAAGAAAGAAAAAAAACACCAGTATGAGGTGACTGAAAAAGTGACACAAAATGACCATGAGGAAACACAAATCAACATAAAGGAAACACAATACAACAACGACTTTATTAATACCCAAGAATAACTAAAAAACAGATCAATAAAAATTAGAGCAGAAAAACCTACTTCATTCATATATTTCAATTTCATCCATATGTTTTTACCTTTGCCTTTGCCTTTATCTTTATCTTTTTCTTTGTCATCTCACTGATTAAAGACCTGATGCCCAGGATTGTAAGTCTAACACTGCCGGAGAGCTGAAGCACCGCCAGGGAGATCATCGTGGTGTCCATGGAAATCAACAAAGTCTGATGGATCAAACATCAGGAAATAAATTCAATGTAATTTATTCAGAACAACCTATTCTTTACCACAACAAAAGTTTGCTGTTCTTGGTTGAGTTTTTCAAATTCAATCAGACAAAAGAAATTGTCGTCTGGCCATAACCCGTCATATTTAAAGCTCCTTTAAGGAACTTATGGTTTGTGTTGAGTGTGGCGGCCCCTGTGAATACAGCAGTATGTCTCAGACCTTTTGATTTGTCCTGAATGTGAAATGTCATCCTTTCAAAGATTTTCTTGTATATGTGTAAAAAAAACGGAGTTACAAATTCAGAGAGGCCGTTTAAAACAACAAAAGCAATAATTAGTTTTTTTCAAAATGTTACATTTCCACATGTTGTAGATCTCCTCATTGGGTCTTGTTGCATTGGAGGGACAAGTCTCAAGCGCCAAGGTCTGCCTCTGATGGGCCTCCAAAGGTCTGGCCAATCAGAATGAAGGGGGTTTGTGGAGCACAGAGACTTAAAGAGACAGCAGCTAAAACTAAGACTTTCAGATGGAGGCTAAAAAAATAGTTTTCTGGGGCACAGAAAGCCAAGCAGTTTAGGTTGAAGTTCGCCCTCAAACAGGTGGCCTGGGTTTGAGTCCAGTCTGTGGCCTGTTTCATGTTGCTCCCTACCCACCATCTTTCTTACTTTATCTACTGTCATTTCCTTTAACATAAAAGGCATGATGAGCCCCCAAAAATGACTAAAAAAATATTTTTTTGAATTACCAGTGTGAGGAAAAGTATGGATTTTTGGAGCATGTAAAGATACTATGGGGCACCAGAGGGACAAAATCAGTCTTTAAGCGCTTTACAAATGTTTTTTTGGATTAACATCAAGAGCATGCTTGCCTGTGCACGGAGCGCCACCGCCCTGCAGTTGTCTCCATCATAACAATCAGCTTCAATACTGCTGCGATTACACAGCCAGAGCAGGGAGGCATCTCGCAGGTCGATGGCGTACAGGATGATGCCAGTGACAGCGAAGATGGCTGAAGCTATGTTCATGAACACAGTGAAGCCCACCTGAGAGAAGAAACACCTGAAGGTCAAACACAGGCAGCATTCATAAAGACAGGATATAATGTGAAAGGTAGAAGTATTACTCACCAGGACACGAGAGGGGAACTGTCCGGCCAAGATGGACAGGATACCAGTCACAATAAACTGAAGGCAGACCAGCAGACGGCTCATGAAGAGAAACTAGTTTTTTTTTTTTTTTTTGCTTTTTTGTCCCAACACTATCAGAAAACTCATTCCCTGCAAAACTGAAATATTTGGCAACACATCTTTTAGCACAGCTATCAAGCATGAGCAATGACAGAAATATGCCACCTCACTATATTTGAGTAAAAGTGTTTTTTTTTACCACACCACCCAGCCAGTAAGCAGCTCCCAAGCTGGCCAAATCCCCAGGAAGTAAGCTGGTTCTTCCCGGCCCGAGCCCGATGTTGAACAGCCCCACCATGATCTGCAACGTCTGGGAAGAATTTAAAATAAAGCATCATCATTTTCTAAACTGAGAAAAAAAGCTTTACGGAGAACAAACTTAATCCTATTGTTATCCACTCACTCCCAGAGCTGTGAAGTAGCAAGCCTGCAGCAACAGCTCCTCAAACACGGAGCAAAAGGCCTTCAGGATCCGGCACCACGCAGGACACATCGTGCTCTGGCTGTCACCTGCTCACACACCTGAAACAGCAAAAATGACCTTAAGGTTGTCTCTTCTTTTCAAAACTGTGTCCATGAGAGTGTGTTTCAGTGTGGGTCAGTGTATGAATATGTTAGTACCAAGCAAAGTCAACAGAGAGTCCCTGGTATCGTTCAACAATCCTATCAAATCCAAGTATGCGGATGTATTACAGCTTAGAGGCAGGAGGATTATTCTCATTGTGGATTTTCTTGGGGGTTTTGCACAGTAACTTTAAAACATACTGTAAAAGATTTTTGCAGCAGAGTTTAACACTTTTTCTTTGACAGTTTGACACCTGCATAAGGCTTCTGACATAATTATGGTCTTTATAAATCAATCTACCTGAACCAATCACATTCTGAAATTATTATCAGTTCTACTCTTTCCAAAAGGGCCACAACAACATTAACAATAAAAGTAACATTTTATCAATCCCGGCAGATTTTACAGCTAGAAAAACTATAAAACAAAAAAGCTTCATATAGCCCAGTGTCTATTTCAAAGGTCACATTCTGTGCATGCAGACTCACCTGTTAGTGGTTGGATGTAATGCTACAGTCTGGATCCTCCTTCATTTTACATCCACAGAAATGACACCTCCCATCACTTTTCCTTTCAAAATAAAAGCTCAACATCTATAGAGCTAGTAGGAAGCTGTCAGGTATGGCAGCCCTAGGTGGACACTCTACGGGAAGGATGTCAGCTAGAGCTCTATGAATGTTTTTTAATGCCATTATTTATTTTTTAATATCTTATCTTGATGTCTTTTTTTATATCCTTTCTTCTTCCAATATCTCTTTTTAAATACATTGTCTTTTTTATGTAATCTTTTTGGTTTACTGGTTTTGTTTTTTCTTTTTTTTGTTGCATGCTCTTTTTGTCATCCGTTTCCTTCTTGTTTTCATATCCTCTTTTTTTGTTTTTTATTTGAATGTTTTCTTTTTTGATTCAATATAATTTTTCTATCAATGCATTGTCTTTTTAGCTTGTTCTCTCTTTTTTGTTTCTCTGTAATCTTTTTTGTTAAGTACTCTTTTTGTTGTCGTGTTTTCTATTTTGATCTTTTTAGATATGTTTTCTTCTTCTTCTAACTTTTTTTTAATACATTGTCTTCTTTATTTTTTGTAATCTTTTTGGTTTGCTTGTCTTTCTTGTTGTCATCTGTTTTTTTCTTGTTTTCATACATACCCTTTTTGTGTTTTTTATTTGTATATGTTTTTTTTTTTTTTTTATTCCATATTTTTTGTAATTGTTGCATTTCCTCTTTAGCTTTTTGTCTTTTTTGTTGAGTACTCTTTCTATTGTTGTGTTTTCTATTTTGATGCCATGTCTTTTTATTTTCATGTCATCTTTTTGTTGTGTGCTCTTTTTTCTTTGTGTGTTTTCTTTTTATTTGTTTTGTTTTTGTGTTGTCTTCTATTTATGTATTGTTGTTGTTGTGTTTTGCACGTCAGGGCCACCAAAATGTCTTGCTGAATGTAGGGTTGTAGAGAAGATAATCTTTGTTCTTGTACAGCTCTCAGAAAGAAATTAAATGATCCTTTTGCTTTTGTTGATACAAACACACAGTGCATACCTGCAGTTTCTTTCAAAACTGTATGTTATGTTTGATTTATTGTTTTGAAAAAAAGGATTTCCTAAAATCTGAAGCAAAAAATGGTTCAAAGATTCAGATGTCTGTGGAAGCCCAAAATCTACAAGGAGAGACTTTAAACTTGTTGATAAATTTCTACATTTTTAGGAAATGAGTTAAAGCTCCTGAAAGACACTTTCAGTTTGTTGAACTGACTTTGTGTCCTCACAGAGGCTTCAATGTAAAATTGATCATATATATATATATATATATATATATATATATATATATATATATATATATATATATATATATATATATATATATATATATATATATATTTAAGCATAGATTCCAAAAAGCAAGGAGGAATCATTCAAAAAGGAGAAAGAGAAAAACAAAACCTGTACAGGAAATGTTTTCAACATGGTCAGCAAGTTCAAACAGGCTCAATATGATTATGTAATCATAGAAAGTCTCTGCCAAAAGAAAAAAACAGCTGAGGGGAAGTCAAAAATAAGAAGCAGCTGGTCTGTGAACACAGTGCTTGGTGTAGTTTGTGTTTCTCAGAGTAGAGGTTTTCATTAGACTGTCGGGTCACTGGTGATCTCCTCCATCAGGGGTTGTAGAGTTCAGAGTCAACGGGGCTCTAAAGGAGAGGACAAAGTACTTTTAAAATATATTACGTAAAGTTTTCAACCCATAACATCTTTATCTTTGGATGCTTTTAATGATAAGAGGATAAAAATACAAAGATACATGTGGTAAGATAACTCCATCATGGCTTTATTTCTGTGCAAAGATTGCTGAACTGTAAGACTATTTCCCACATTGAAAAAAAAGTGTCCAGTCAAGAAATGAAAGACTGCTGCTACACTGCAAAAACTAAAATCTTATCAAGAGATTTTGTCTTATTTTAAGTAGAAAGTGTATTTTTAGACTTAAAATAATTCACATTCACCTGGCTAGTCCTAAAAAAATATCTTGTTTCAAGTAATTTAAAGACAAAAATGAGGTCTATATTTCTTGTAACAAGTAAGAAAATCTGCCAATGGAACAAGAGAAAAGTTACTTGTATTTGGTCATTATTCTCGTTTCAAGCACATTTTTAAGCAAGTTTTTCTCATTCCATTTTGAGGGTTTTGTTGTACTTGTTTCAAGAAATTCAGACCTCAATTTCGTCATTAAATAACTTTTCTGGACTGATCAGGTGAATGTGGCTCATATCCAGTATGATAAGACATGTTTTAGATTTCAGTTTTTTGCAGTGTAAGCAGAATAAACCAATCAGAATTCAGTATCAATCACCTCACCTTGTTGTCCTTGCTGCCCTTCAAAGTCTCAATTCCCGAGATAAAAGATGCCATGACAGCACAGAGCTCCAGGAGTGACAGGACGATCAGCAGAACATTGATGCTCTTCAAAAGCATCTGAAGAGACACAAAAGAAACCATATGATGAGATCCACAACAGTGCCATGAAAAAGCTCAGCAGCTACTACACCTTCTATCTGCAACAGAGGAACTCTGGTGACCCTGTGTGTGATTTTATGTGGTTATGTGGTGTTATGAGGAAACAGCATCGGGCCAGCATCAGGTTGCCTTATTGGTTATTTACCAAACGGCACAGATTACTTACGAAAGCCAGTACTAGGGCCTCAGAGCATTTTCCGTCTTCCTCAGGAGTCTGAGATGAGTCGTAGTAACTGTCACAAATGCTTGGAACCCTCAGGAGGGTAACGTTTATGATGAAGTGAACGATGGCTGTGAGGGCAAAACCAACTCCAGCTATGTTCAGAATCACACAGAGGATGACCTGAGAAGAAAAGACTGATCAGTGAGTTCACAACACAGCAGATTAAAAAGAGTGATGTAAAATGAAAGGTAATAAAATGATGTTAGAAATGGAAACACTCACCAGGCGTGGGCTGGGGCGTTTCTCAGACAAGATGCAGATGGCGCCAGTAAGGATGAACTAAAAAGAGACAAGAAATAATAAAAAAAAACAGACTGCTAAAGCAGTTTCTTTTGTTGGTACTTTAACCTCCTAAGACCCTGTGTACACATACAGTGGGGAAAATAAGTATTGAAGGCATCAACATTTTTCTCATCACATTTATTACCAAAGCTGTAATTTAAATGAAATTTCTAACAGACATTGGTATTGACTTAAATAATCCACACATGAAAAGAAATCACAACTTTCAGATCCATAAATAGTGATTATGTGGAATTAAGTACGATAACACAGGAAAAAAGTATTGAACACTCTAACTGAGACTCACCTAACATTTAGTGGAGAAGCCTTTGTTTGCAATGACACCTTCCAGAAGCTTCTTGTATGTTTGAACTAATGGCCCACACTGCTCAGGTGTGATTTTGGCCCATTCCTCTGCACATATTGTCTTTAAATCTGGAATATTCTTTGGTTTTCATCTGGTGAACCCTTTTCTTTAGTTCTTTCCACAAATGTTCAGTTGGATTTAAGTCAGGTGATTGACTAGGCCATTCTAACAGATTAATTTTATTTTTTGAAACCATTTGAGAGTCAACTTTGCCGTGTGCTTTGGATCGTTGTCCTGCTGGAAGGTCCAGCCACGTCTCATCTTCATCATCCTGGTGGATGATCAAGATCAAGAATTTCCCCATACATGGCTCCATTCATTGCTCCGTCAGTTATATGAAGTTTGCCAACACCATGAGATGAGAAACAACCCCATGCCATGATGCTTCCACCTCCAAACTTCACTGTTGGTGTAGTGTTTTTTGGGTGATGTGCAGTGCCATTTCTCCTCCAAACATGGTTTGTAGTATGACAGCCCAAAAGTTCAGTTTTGGTCTCATCTGACCAGACAACATTCTCCCAGTATTCTATAGGCTTGTCAAGATGCTGTTTAGCAAACTTTAAACCAGCTTCAACATGCCTTTTCTTGAGTCTTGCAGGCTGAGCGTCCATAGAGGCCATGGCGGTGGAGGGCACTGCCTCTTGTTTTCTCTGTAACAATTATACCTGCTGCCTCTAAGTCTTTCTGGAGCACTTTCAGGGTGGTCATTGGCTCGCTGAGAACTCTTCTGAGTATCTTTCTGTCTCCCTGGTCAGAAATCTTGCCAGGAGCTCCTGTGTGTGGCCTGTTGATGGTAAGGTGGTGTTTCTTCCACTTGCAAATAATGGCTCCAACGGTGCTGACTGGAATATTCAGGTGTTTTGATATAAGTCCGTAACCAGTTCCATTCTGATGTTGAGCAACATCAGGTATCTCTGGACCTGAATGTCATGATTTCTTTTCATGTGTGGATCATTTGAGTTAATACCAATGTTTGGTAGAAATTTTGTTTGAATTGCAGCTTTGGAAATAAATGTAATGAGAAAAAAGTTGACGCGTTCAATACTTATTTTTCCCCCACTGTATGAAGACATCACATTCCTGCCTTTCAGACCCACAACACTTCATTTTTCTTTAAAACTTTGACCTATGAGCCACGTTTAGGGACACTGTCCGCAACATCTTGTGGTGATAATACAGCATTTCACCCATTTCAGTGGACCCAAGTTGGTGGATATATCTGCAAAAGACTTGCTGTTACAGTCCCCCATGGAAAATAGAGAAAGGTAACAAATAACATCCAAATTTTCTCAACGAAACCAGTTTATTTGTGTACAGCAACACTAATAAAAAAGACAAAATAATAACACTAATACTAACAACACTTCCTGTGCAAAGACCAAGTTTATTTATCATATTAGGTCTTAATTATTCAAAAAAGTAAAGACAAATAGAAAATGCATAGACAAAAGCTTGGGTCTCAGGAGGTTAAAAGGCCCACTGTGTCTGTGCTGTGTGCAGTGAATCATTTTCAATTCATGGGCCTGACACTTCTACAATGGCTGTTTTGATGCATCTGTGCATTCCCCTCCTCTCTCCATGATCCTCTTCCCAGAGCTGCACCAAGGGTTTTGAGTTGCTCCTATGCATAACAGACCTGAAGCTACTTCTGTTTTTACAGTGGGTATTTTATTCTACAGCTTTGGGACACATTTTTTGACGTTTTTCACAAGTTTTTGTTGTATGAAGCTAGCTTGAGAGACAACGAATCAAAGTGTTACAATCAGATGTAAGATTAAAAAAGGAAAAGAAATTAGCTGGCTTACCAGTAAACCCAACCAATAATGATTTGTGGTATAGGAGCAATAAATCCTGGGAGAATCAGGTCTCTGGAAGAGGATTGCTCCAAGGCCAATGGTGAGCAACCCGACCATAATTTGCACGGCCTGTACAAGAAAAAGCCCAGAATTAACAACAGTATGATCGCCACATAGGTGAATAATAAACCTACAGGAATCGTGAGGTTGTGGCTCACCCCCAGCAACGACTGAGAAGTTCCCTGGTCTCTCCTCAAGTGCTGGGACACAGAGAAGTATGCAGGGCTGCAGCAAAGGCCTTTGAGGATTTGGCAAAGTGGAGGTAAAACACTGTGGGGGTCAGAGGTCAAAGTCAGCACTATGACCCCAGCGGTCCTAGTTATGGTCACTGACATCCTGCTGCCTGCTCCTGGGGACTAAAAGACACAAGAGGAAGTCAGATTATGGCAATTTAAAAAATAAAGACTTATTGAATCTTAACAAAAAATTAATTCAACTTCATTTTTATTTCTTATCTGCCAGTAGCTACATTATGTTTGCTGCAACTTGCAAACTAAAACAAAGTGACACACATGCAGTTTTTACAAACCCATCCATGCATTTTATTTCTCTTCCAATGTTTTTTTTTGTCTATTCCCTTATCAGGGGCAGCAAAATGGGTGGGCTCAAAGGTCCCAGGCTCAACCTAAACTTATCTTATAATTTTTATATTTTAAACTCTTTTTTAAAAAAAGTATGGTAAAATTTTGTCACTTCATGTTAGTTTAATTAGTGTAAAATACTCTGTCTTTGTAAAATCAGCCATGTTTTTTTAGCCTTCTTGAATTTTTTTTTTTTTTTTAATTATAAAACATTCACGTTTGGGGGGGTGGGTGCCAGAACATTAATTTGGGGAAAGGCTCTCGATTCTAATTTATTTCATTTAACTGTGGTTTGTGTCATTACTCTCACAGCTTATATTGCAAAAAAATGCAATTTAGAGGTGAAAAAAGCAACCAAATTTATTAATCTAATTAATGATTTACACACTTTTGTAACTTAAGGCCCAGCCAAAACTTGTCTGGCCCACCCAGAAATGAAATCCTGGCTCCATCATTAAAATTAACCTGAAAGGTAGCTGCCGTCCTGACAGAAATACAAAGTAAAACTTTTAACTGCAAATCATAATGCAGCAAGTTTCTTTAATTAAATTTACAGTATTTCACTGTTTCCGGAATGTTCAACAGAAATCTACTGTACCGTAACAATATTAAGGGAATAACATTATTTACTGTAGTGAAACTGTGCAGTAGCATGCTTTGGACATAATAGCTACAGTATTCTACTGGTAGCAGTAACAGAGCTCTCAGCACTCTACTTCTCTTCTGAAGCAAAATAATCATGTTGAAATGCTATTTACAAAATTCAAGCCTGCTTATGATGCATTGAGTTCCCGTAGCCTTCAACCTGCTCTCTGTGATGAGAGACTGTGGGTTGACATAAGTTACATTTATGCAAAGTTTCTTAAAAAGAAAAATCTGAACTTCTCATATGTTTAAAAATGAAACTCAAATTTGAGAATTGACCATCACTTCATAAACTTTTATTAAATCTATGTAGTTATCTATGGAGTGGCTTTTTTTTTTTTTTTTTTTTTAGCAGGGGTGCACTTTAGATTTTGTGAAATTTTGCATGGGGCATGTTCTTGAGATCAGTCATGGCTGTAATGCTCCACAGTCAGCAGAAACTCTTCTGTATGTCAGATGATGGATGGACTTATATGTCTAAAAATGAACCCCAGTGGTGATCATTTTAGATGCATATGTCAATAGAGAACTTGAAATAATATTAATGACCTGGCCTAACTAATACACATGATCTCTAGGACGCCCTGCAGTGAATGAGAAGTGAGACATTTATGCGCCATGTTTTATCTGTTACGAGTTCGAAGAGACATGAGCAACATTTTTTTCCACAGTTTTTTGTTTGGTTGTGCCTCCGACACATTTTTCTCTCTTTATATGTTATGACAACGTTCACCTCTCCTATACATTTGAAAGAGTTGATTATGTTGCAGATGTAAGTCAGTATCGATCCATATCCAAAAGACTTGAGAAAGCAAACCTTTCATTTGAAAAAGATTCAGGATTTCTATACCATCAGTGTGATCATATTATCGCTGTTGAAAAATCTATTTACAGCATGCAGAATGAAAGAGCTACAAACCTGACAGAGTTTACAATATGGAGTTCAAATGAAACAGGAGATTTTCCCTTTCAAGACACAAATGTAAAAGACAGGACGAGAGAAAAGAAAAGACGCAATAAATTGTCAAAGAGATAGTTGTCTTTGACAGCTGTTTCAACAATTGTTCAAGACACTGAATGACTGAAAAGGATGCTCTTATTTCAAAATTCTAGTTTAATATCTTTAGACTAATTCTATCAAACAAAGGAAAATGACATACCTGTTTGTGCGGAGAGGAAACTAAACCGAAACAGTTCTGCCTCACCTTACAAAACCTGTCTGGCAGCACCTGGGAGGACTGATTCTGGGAAAGTTCCCCCTACCAACAGGAAGCTGGAGAGAAACTTGATCTTGAATACATCTAGAAACGAAAACTCTCAGTTTTCATGTTATACATTTGTTGTTTTAAAGATAAAAAAAAAGTTAAACACTTTTTATCCTGCTCCATTACAGTATTCTGTCATCCCTGGATTTTGTAGATCAAAACTCCAGAAAGTCTACTCTTCCAAGATCACAATCCAAGTTTAGGGAAGCTTAATTTCTTCTACTTTAGCTGTTGAATTATGTTCTGTGATAGAATGTGGAAAGCTAAGCAGCTGAATTGACATAACATGTAAGGAGGATAAATCCTTGTTGCATCAGATGCAGGTTCAACTCAAGCCCTTTGCTCTTTGGTGCATGTCTGCACCACCATCTCCACTTGCAGCTGTCTTGGCTAATAAAGGGAAAATATAAATTCTGGGGATAATTATTCCAGTGCATGGTCATCACACTATCCTCGAAAATGAAAAGTAACAACCATGCATGTGGTATGAAGTTTTAAAAAGGAATAAATTCACTGACTTCTATATAAAAGAAAACAAAAGAGGCAATGAAAGTGCACAAACAAAAGCCCAACTGAGACAGATTCATTATCTTGATGTCTTTATCTTAAAAATATAGTAAAATTTCAGAGAAAACTTCATCAGTCCATCAGTGTTACACACATCCATGAACCTCCTTTTAGGCCAGAAACATACTCACTGTGAGGCACACTGCAGGATAGAAAGACATTATAAAAAGACTGATTAAAAAAATAGAAAGCAGCATAATATAAAGTGCAAATCTTGTTACTGATGATCTAAAACATAAAAGCTGATATCTTAGGGAACAGTAAAGAGAAGTGTGGCAGCTGAAACTGAGTATAGTGATCACGGTTACAGAGTCGCCTGTTACTTAAAGCACAGAGCAGAGATTTTCTTTTAGACTGCAGGGTTACTGCTGGCGTCTTCCAGCAGGCGTCTGCAGTGTTCTGAGTCTTCAGAGCTCTAAAATAAAAAAAAACAGTGAAACACAAACAGGATTATTTCACTATCACTGTTAAAAGTTTAAAAAACATGACTAATCACTTGCTGAGAAAGTCATTTGTGGTTTAAAAAACTCAACCTTGGTCTCTCCTTTCTTACTCCCCCTCAGAGCTTTGATCCCCAAGACGGCAGAGCTGATGACTACGCAGAGCTCCAGGACTGACAGGACGATCAGCAAGCCAAACATGCTTGTAAAAGTCATCTAGTGGTGCACACACAAACACACACTTTAGAAAAAGAGGCTGCCTTTGAGTCACCTACACACTGGCTGGATTGAATTCATAATAAAAATTATTCATAGCTGCAAAACTACTATGGGTACCTAAAGAGGTTACTTCTGTCTGACTGAGGATGAAAACTTCCAAATATTTCAGGTGACAAACAAAAAAAAAAAATCTAATCTACTGTTTTTCCAAAGGGATTGGTGGGATAATCAGAGCAATTCTTCGGTTTCAGAAATCATCTTTTTTAACCATCAGGAAGAGATTTTTCTTCCCCGCTTACCGCAGCCACGTTTGCGGCCTCCAAGCATTTCTCCACCATCGACTTCATGACAGGAGACAGAGTTGTTTCCTCGTAGTCGTAGGAATTTTCGTGGTCACAGATCCATGACATGTCATTGGTCACAATGCTGAGGCTGTAGAGTATGATGGCTGCGATGGCAAAACACACACCCAGCAGGTTCAGAATCACATTGAGGATGACCTGACAGAAAAATAAAATAAAAATAAAAAAAGATTTAGAAATAGAGAAATGCAATGAAAGACCACTGCGGGATGTTGTAAAGCTGAATGACTCACCAGACATGGACTGGGGTACTTTTCAGACAAAATGCAGATGGCGCCAAAAAAGATGAACTAAATGAGACAAAAAATTAATATAATACCATTCATTAACTACTGTAAATAAAGCACCCTAAAAAGCTTCAATATGACACTTCATGTCTCTCATTCCACTTTGGTTCAAATACTTTGATTTCTTTCAGTCTGTTTTGGGAAGTTGTGACACTTATCTGGAAGTGTCGTGCCCCATAATCTAGTAGTATGTCTGCCATAAGTAGGGCAAGGCCTGTGACCAGAAGACAGGCTTGGCTGCAGTTAAGCACAAGGGTAGATGCATCTTGTTGTATATAATAATTAATGTGTACAGTTGCTTAGTTGTAGGCCTGCACAATATGTCGTTTGAACATCCCCATCGCAATACGCGCATGCGCAATAGCCACATCGGGCATGTTATGTGACTATTGCATTTCCCTCATTTATTGGAGAAATGGAAAAAAAGCAACTGAAATTGAAACCTATTCTATTTTTTACAGAGACATGGCCTCCTGGATCCCTTTCATATACAGAAATCTTCATCATTCACAGATAACCCCCCTTAGCCTGGATTAAACGGTATTATAGAAATACAATGGTGTCATTGTGAGTCAACCAAATTCTTCCCAAACAGAGATATTCAAGTCATCTGGTGAAAATTCTTCTATCTTAAATCAGGGTATATGCTAAAATCCTGAGGTTGATTTCAATACCTTTTAAAGACTTTTTCAAAAACCTTTAAAAAAGTTTTAAGACTTTATCGCAACTTTCAGTTGTTGTTGTTGGCATCCACTTTTTAACAGCTGTAATTTACATTTTTACAGAAATGATGTAAGCTAAGGAGGAATAAAGCTTGAAACAACAAATGAAACTAAAGGGAGATTTACTGACACTCCCACAACAAGAAACAGCAGTTATTCAAGGCCAACTTGCTGAAGAAAATGAGAAATTATTTAATCATTTTTAAAATTTAGGACATGCGCCAGAGATTGTGTGATTTGCTTTAATGTTGTATTTAATTACTCTTTATGAAAATAGAAATGACGTTAATTTATAGCTGGTGTTTATACCGCTCACAATCCTTATTGTTGTATTTTATTGTAACTAGAGTCTTTATGTATTTTTTTATTCTATTCTTTTTTTCTTTTTGTATTTTTCTACTGACTCCATTGATTTCTGCTGTCAACACAACAATTTTACAGTTTGGGATCAATAAAGTAACTCTATTCTTTTCTATTCTATTCTATTTTAGAACTTTATCGGCTGAATGTTTGACGTCCCAATCAGGGGACAGTTGCAAGGAGGAAAATAAATATTCATGGATATTTTTTGGGTCAAAGCTTGAATACGTATGAAACTTAATACCTCATAAAAACACAATTAAGACTTTTTTAATACTTTTTAAGGCCCTTAATTTTCCCAAAACTGATTTATCAACTTTTAATACTTTTTAGGACCCAGCGGACACCCTGTAAGTAATGCAATATAAATCGCAAACCCCCCAAAAATCGCAATGTCAGTTTTTTCCAATATCGTGCAGCCCTACTTAGTTGCTCCTGTATCAGTATCTTTTGAGAAAACCCTACAAACTGGATTTGGAGCAGTATGAACAGAGTCCACATGTCTTAACTCCAATTTATGAAGATGCTTTGAAAATACAGAAGTACAGTTTGTGAAACAGAATCCCTGTTTTATTCTGATAAAGAATCTAACATAGACAGAAACTAAAGAAAAAGCTACTTTTAGAGAAAAAAAAACTTACCATGGCTCCTAACCAAAAAGAAAACAGGTAGTTGTACTTTTGCCACCACAGAGCATTGGCTGTAAAGATCGCTCCACAACCGATGTTCAGCAAGCCCAGAACAATTTGCAGAGCCTGTGGAAGAGAGAACTCAGTCTTCAGCATTATGAAACACATTCATACCTGGAGATGCCAGAAATATTAAAGACTCAAGCACATATAGTTATTACTCACCCCAAGTAGTGATTGAGAAGCCCCCTGGATCCTCCTCAGGTGCTGAGAGACTGAAAAACAGGAGGGGCTGTAGCAAAGGGTCTTGAGTATTTGGCAGATAGGAGGGCAAGGACTTGTGGGGTCTGAGGCCAGTGTGATGACAGTGACCCCATTAACCTCGGTCCTGGTCAAAGCCATCCTAACCGCTCCTGTGCTGAAAAAAGAAGACAGAAAAACTCATAATCCGCTGCTAAAGCTTGCATTTCTTAACCTTTTTCTTACTTATAAACAAGTAGTGACTGGGTTTACATGCAAAACACCGAGTCATCCTCCGTTTCTAGAAAATCAACCAACAAAACGATCCTGGATTCAGATAAACAGCCGAAAACAGTATCAGAACCACGGCTTCTGAAGTCATAAGAAGTTGGCACCCTCCCAATTATTGTTCGTGCTACCGAAGGAAAATAAGTTAAAAACGCCCAGTACACACTAAGAGGGTTTTAAAAGACCTTCAGGACTTACCAGGAGGAGTAAAAGTAGGTTTGAAGAAGCAGAAGACGAACTTACTCGGTTGAATTCAACAAGTTTACCACGAAACAGCCTAACGGCAAAAAAAAATCACTTCCTCCTTCTCTGATTGAAGTCTGGCTCTGTCAGCAGCATTGTGCTCGCTGCTGCCACCAGTGGTCGAACAGTAAACCACACTGGTTAACATTCCTATTTTAATTTGGGCCTCTTTACTTTTTTAAAAACGCCCAGAAATGGTCTGATTAAAAACATCACATGCTTTAAATCCCCCAGCCATTTAGCGTAATTGCAATAGCTGAAATGTGGATAAATACTGAAAACGGATTGGACTCAAATACAAATTTGCATTTATCAGCAGACATAAAACAGCTGGAGGAGGAGGTGAAGCCCCCTTTCTAGACAATAGTTTGAAGCTTAAAATGGTAGATAACATATTTACTGGGATTGGTAGTACCCTTGAATGCATAACATGCAAGGTTTAAAATAGAAAAGTGTAATTTTCAGCTGTATGTGACACCAGGTTGTGGATACCTGCGCATGCATCAGGTGCATTCATCATCATTCATCTAACCCTACTACAATATAATACAGTATTAGCTCGTATCGTAAAGTTATTTAAATATTACCAGACCAAGCAGAGTTTCCACCCAGCTTGCTTTCTCATTAGATATTATATTTACTAACCACATTGACATTAACAAAGTAAACAGGTTATAAATCACTGACTAGTTTTTACATCTCATCCTCTTTCAAGAATCATGACAGACTTTCTGTTTTCTGTAGGTTGTTTAAATCTATTTTTTTTTTTCATTTGCATGTTATAAATAATAATATTAATAATAATAAAAATAATGTTAATATTAATATTAATAATAATAATAATAATAATAATAATAATAATAATAATAATAATAATAATAATAATAATAATAATAAATAAATAAGTGATGTAAAACGAAGGATTTCTTGGTTTCTACTTATTTGTTGTTGTGATACAGCTTCCCGCCACTGACAGCAGCACTGAGCGGATCGCCTCTGTTGTACTCAGCGAAGAAGTACATGGCTTGTAGTTTTTCGCTTCCGGACTACAAATCTCTACTCGTACTTTTTAGAGTTTACGCTGCTAACTTGAAATTCATAACTTTTTCTAAGTAACGTAGAGACAAATATTCTACGTATGTTGCACCACGGGGTGAATAAAGACAAGAAGATACATATTACTAAGCCGTTTGTGTTGATACTAGCGTAAACAATGGCTTACCTAATGTGCATTTATTGCGTAGTTTCTCCAAAAGGATGGCAACATGATCCCAATCCGGAAGCCATGAAGAAACCCTACCCTTTCCCTTTTCTTTATTTAGCTGAACAGAATTGCTTACACAATAACTGTGACTAAGTCAAAATGAAAAAATAAAGGAACAATCTTGACAACAACAAAAATAAAGAATGTTCGGTTGAGCTTCCTAAAGGGTGTACAGGGGTCCACTGAGGTAAATATCAAACAACTGTCCATGCAGGTACAGGCCCTTGGAGCAGGGGTGTCCTTTTCAGCCTATGACAGCCAAAATGAGGGTGCAATCAATTAAAATAATGTTAAAAGAAAAGACTCAACATGTTTAATTTAATTGTTTTGTAGAAAAGCAGACTACCTATGTGCTTGTATTGCTGTTTTTTCTGTCCTCCCTGTTACTGTCCTTGTCCTGGCTTGGTCACTTTGGGGGTTAGAAAAAAAGAAATGTGGAGCGCTTACTGTTTTCTATTTCATTTTTACATCAATGGACATATAATTCTATCGTTGATATATTTTTTTTGATTTTGGAAGGAATCTCATGAATCACACTTTGGGGACCACCATCTTAGAGGAAGCCTTCATACATTTGAAACATCCTGTTTCTTTATGCAACATTTAAAGTGCTATTTGGCTTCATGTCTGAGAATTGCAGTTTGTTTTAACAACTAAGTCATACATAAAATAACTATGCAGGTGCTCACATGATTGAGGGCTGCTAGCACAGCCACAACACAATGTGTTGAACATGAAAAATAGCAGAGTAAAACTACCCAAATGTAAAAAAAACAACAACCAGGGTTTGCATTGAATTATTAAGGGAGGAAAATTTGTTGTTCGAATATGTGATTAGATAATGTCTGTTTGTATTTGTTTCTGTCTCTGACAGAAATTTCACTTTGACCTCATAATAGAAATAAAATAAATAAAATAAATAAAATTTCATATTCAAACTTCAAGGTGTCATAGAAAGTACACAGAAGACCTACAAAGTAAATGAAACACGTGGATTTTAATCATTTTTATTCCTTCATTTAAAAAAAGAGAGAGACATGACTTGATGTAGAAATTAAAAAAAAAATACACAAAAAACCAATGAGTCCATGTCTCATATGATTTGTTCAGTGACTTTTGCTTGTTACAGCTTGTTGATCTAGTTGCTCAAGTCGAGATGTGTGACCTCAGACTTGCATGACAACCTTGTATTCCAATCGTTATCATTGGGACAAATAAAAGACATTAGCTTGTATAAACACGTTTAATACTGTCAAAAACTGTGAGCTCATCCCAGTCAGCAAACACCTCCCTCCAAACTGGTTGCAGTCTTTCAGCTCCACCCAAGTGTTCACACATACACTTCATAGAAACGGCTGCAACAATTTAACCTCCCTGTAGCTACGAAGATAATGACCTAAAATCACAATCAAAAGAATATCCCACTGAAAAAAGTAGAATATGGAGTGGTATAAAATTGGTGCATTTAATATACACAAGTGCTTAGAAGTATAAGTGCAAACATTTTAAGAAGCCTTTACATAAAAAATAAAGCCAAAGTTTGAGAAGAGATTGTACCAAATGGTCTTATTATTGACCGAACAGTAAATTCAGTCAACTGTTAGTATGTAGTACATGCAGATGAGTATAGTTCCTTGTCAACAATGCAAAGCAGAGGTTTTCATTTCTGCTGCAGGATTGCCGGTGATTTGCAGTATTCCAGGTCATCAGGACTCTAAAAAGAGAAAATGTTTATTTATAAGTGAATATCATTTATAGGAGCCAAAGACCCAGGGACCAAATTCATGTCACAAAAGTTAGCATGTTCAATCAGCCTTCACTGTGCAGTTTGAGACCCTACCCTGTCCTCTCTCTTGTCCCTGCTGCACAGAGCTTTGATCCCAAGGACGGCAGAGCTGATGGTGATGCAGAGCTCCAGGATTGCCAGGGCAATCAGCACAGCATTGATGCTCACCAGGAGTTTCTGGAAGAACAGGAAAGAAAAAGTGTTGTAGCAAAGGTGGTGGAGCAGGGGGCACCAATAGTGCATACTGCAAATCTGCAGTGTGCATACGGTTTTCCACAATGAATGGCGCTAACACTGTTTGTCTATGCAGGTGGCAATTTTTGATGAATTACCGCCATCTACTGGACTGAATCGGTATTATAACTACAACACAACAACAATAACATTGACAATCTGTTAGATAGGAGTGAAGTGATGAGAAAGAAATACAGGTGAATCTTGCCACTTCTAGTTGTAAAAGAGTTGTTTTCTTCAAAAAATTCATTAAAGCCCATATAAACCAATTATTACCTTTTTTTGAACATATGTGGATTATATATAAGTGTTTTTTCCATCAGCTGTAGAAACAAAAAGTCAATCCCTTCCAGACTTTTTAAGATAATCAATAAAACTTTTGGTGTAAGATCAAAAATCAAATATGATGTTTCTGCTGTGGTATGATAAACAAAATAACTAACATGTCACAATCTACCCATAGTTTCTTTTGTACGTTTTTAATAAAGGTATATAAAAAAATTCATCAGCTGTAGCTCCGCCTTCCGAAACTTGAAACCAGAGTAGTATACTACAAAAACAACCCCAACAGAACATTCATACTACATACTACATGCAAAAGCAGTAGGCAGTATGCAGTGCCTACTACACAAGTACATTCACATGTAGTGTGTAGTAGGCGGTTTGGAAAACAGCCAGAGACAAAACCCTCAACGCAAAATCCTCTTTCTGTGAAAATAATCAAAGCAGTCTCCACCCCCCTTTCTTCGTCACACTGCCTTTATGTTCACTTCTTAGAAGACAAGTTTCTGCGCTTACCATTGTCAGATTTTTAACCTCCAAGCATTTGTCCCACATACTCCTCTTCTCAGCAGACGGTGTGGGGTATGGTTGTCCGTAGGAATCATCATTACCCGTACAGTCCACCCAAATCCAACTCCCTCCAATATTGATGCCGGAGAATCCAATGGCTGCCATGGCCATAGCAACTCCTACAATACTTAAAACCACACTAAGGATGATCTAAAAAAAGATTAAAGTAAATAAAAGCTGACCATTAATCTGATAATGACAAAAGGATGTCGTCAAACTGAGAGTCTCACCAGACAAGGACTTGGACGTTTCTCAGACCAAATGTTCACGGCACCAAAGAGGATGAACTAGAGAAAGGTTAAAAAGATCTAATTTATATTGCATTTATGCAAGCTCATAGGTGGTAAGTTCATATTTTTTATTAAAAATTCTGTTTTTGTTTTTAGTTTTCAAAATTTAAAAATCAAGAGCAATATTAGCTTGCTTACCAGTCCTCCTATCCAAAATGGAAAAAAGGCATCCATTCTCATTTGCCACCCAGGGCCATTATCTGGGCCGTAGAGGATCGCTCCAAGGGCGATGTACATACAACCAATCAGGATTTGCAATGCCTGTGAAAGGGAAACATCATATGATTAAAAAACCCAAAACATTGATGTGCAACTTAGGCAGGTATTTCAGTGCCCAAGAGCTGAGCGGGATTAGTATAATAAATAAAGAGCACAAAAAAATAAATCAAGTTAGCACATTCAAATTTCAAAGCTGGATTTTCACATAGCAGCTTAAAGGGACACATGTTAACTCACCCCCAGAACTGACTGGGAAGACCCCTGGATCCTCCTGAGGCGCTGAGACACAGAGCAGCACAAGGGGTTGCAGCAAAGGCTTTTGAAGATTTGGCAAATTGGAGGATAGGGACTTTGGGGGGAAGAGGTCCAAGTAAGCGCAGTGACCCCATCGGCCCTGGTCATGGTCACTGACATCCTGCTGCCTGCTCCTGGAGACAGAAAGAGATAAGAGTGAACTCTGTTGAATCAGGATACAGCTGCTGAGACTGGAACATATGCAGTCCCTACAGTTATAACTTCCTGCTTATTTGATATTGACACATATTTTTAAAAAAGAGAAGTGAAAGACTGTTATCAGAAAATGATGGCTCTAAGCAAAAGACACCATTATTCAAAGGAATGCAGCTTAATTCAATGGTTTTGACAATTTTTTAATTAAGTATCAGCACAGGTACTCTGCAGCAGCTACTAGGGGTGCCACATGCCAGGGGCCGGGTCATGGTTGGGCCCAACAGTCCTAAGCCCACCCACTTTCTTGCAGGCCCCCCTCAAAGTTTTCCTTGAAAATATATATATTTTTCTCTTTAAAAAAAAAATTGTTTTTTTGATGGTTTTAAAAAGTATATTGCAAAACGGTGTCACTTTACACCTGGTTTGTTTTGTTATTATTAGAGGCCCTCTAATGAGCTAAAATGGCTAATTTTAACCTGGACTAGAGAATGATTTTGGTAAAGACTGTAGCTTTTTGTCTTTTATTTAACTGTGGTTAATGCTGCTGCTCTTGCAGCCTATAATACATGAAAAGTTGAGGTGGTGCAGCCCACTAGTGCGTCAGAGCGGTGGTTTTTCAAAGCTGGGGCCACGGCACCATGGGCAGGCTGCCAGGGGAGCACCAGGGGGGTCTCAGAAGATTGGAGGGAAGGGAAAAAATATTGCATTTTTTATTTTATTTTTTTTATAACCATTTGTCCTTAGCATACAACAAGTATATAATTATATATTGTATTATATAATTGTCGGATTCTCAAGTTTCTGATACTACCTAACCGCACCTTCAACCAGCTGCAACTTCAGCATGATGATGTCATGATCCCTGTTGACTTGGCGGTTTTTGCCTGTTATAATTCTGCTCCAAAAAACTAAACTGAACTTTGAGACTCTTTTCCAGTCTAACTACTGACTACATGTAAGACGGAAGGATCCCACCTTGGCTGACAGAGCCCTGAATGCTTTCCCTCTTTAGCAACAACCTACTTGTGCAAGTCTGGCTTTTGTTTGTTCATAATTTCCTGCTCTAAACCAATGCAATAATTGTTGAAAAGTGAATAAAATTTAGAAAATACATTCTTGAAATTGACATTTCCTTACATATTTTGAAACATTGTTTGTATCCTAAGGTGGTCCCCAGCCAGAAGAAAGCACTGATTAGGGGGCTGTGGCATGGGAAAGTTTGGGGACCCCTGCATTAGATTACTATTCTTTGGCCTACTATTGAGAGCCATCACATTTGATGCACTGAAATTTTATCATATATTAAAGGATGAAAAAAATCAAATCTGCTTTAAAACATACATAGTAACAGTATTATATCGATATAGTAATAGTTATTTACCAACTTTTGGATTAAGTCCCACCCAAAACTGAAATCCTGGCTTCCTGTCACATGCTAACTAATGATGTCGTTGGAGTTAATTTTGTTTGTTTATACAGTTCAGACAAGACAAGACATATTCACTACATAACGCCCAGTGGCGATGTTCTGATAAACACAACCATGTTGTTCGATGTTTTGGTTGTAGTATCACAGTTTTGACACCAAAGACTGTAACAGAAAAACCCACAGTCAGCCAAACCCCATTGTCATAAGATACAGTGTTAATAGTGGTTTACCCACCTCCATGTGGGTTTAGATTGCTATTAATAAAAAACGTTACGGGCATTTAATGCTTCAAGAGATAGTTTCTGTGTCGAAGTAGGGTTAACATAACATATGTATAACAGCATTGAACCGTTTAAGCTCGAAGTATGTAACGGTTTCAACAAAATCAACTATTACAAGGCTTACCTGCTAGTGTCTGTAAGATGGAAAGCTGAGTCCGGACGGTTGTTCTTCTGTTGCGCGGTTCGGACGGAAAGAGAGACGACGTTAAGCCACTACCCCACTTCGCAGAACTTCGCAGAACTTCCCAGAACCCAGAAGAACTTCCTTCCTGTGGGGGCTGATGATACTCCTTCTTTTCTACGTCTTTAAGTATATTCACAGATGCAGTGAGCCGTCATTCAATGCTGTCATTGAATTTCTGGGTAGTGACGTCATTTTTCCCCTTAAAAATACCTTATGCAATCTTTCCACTTCACATTGAGGTTTTATAATTCTAGAGATTTTAGCTTTCAAGTTTATGTAAACTTGAACTTTATCTCTATCTTATTTTATTTTACTGTTTGTTTTTCTTTACCTTCTTTTATTCCTTTTCGTTAATTTATTAATATTATTATGTGCTATTAATTATGATTTTAACTTTTTAATGGTTCACCTTTTTAAACTCTTTTATAGATAATTTTTAGACCTTTTTAATTGCCTTAACTCTTGCTCATGTTTATTACTGTATTTTATCATCGTCACTTATTTCTTATTATTTTGTAATTTTTTCATCATTGTTAATTTCATCTTTTTATATTTTCTGACCTGATTTCTGCTTTCATCCCTTTTTTTAATTGCATTTCCTATTCTTGCTGATTTTATGTTTTTTATGTTTGGTCCTCATGGTCTCTTTTTAGGCTGCATGGTTCTTGTATTGTCTGGGTTCCTATTAGGTACTATAAATATGGAAAGGACCTTTTCACCTCATGTCCTTTTACACTGTCTCTCTCTGTTAGTCTTAATTTAAGCTGTGCTTTTTGTTTTTACTTTATTGTGCTCATTGTTTGTTTGTTTGTTTGTTGGTTTGTGTTTTATTATTTTGTGCTGAATGCTTGTAAAAGCACTTTGTAAACTATGTTATAAAAAGTGCTATACAAATGATAAAATTATTATTATTAATAATAAGAATAATATTATTATTAATTAATAGGCTGAGCAAAAAGTGGTATTTTGTTGTTGCTTATGACTTTTAAAGAAATACAATTTGTCCTACAGCTATGATAGAGTTGCAAATTACAGTACAAATATTCATTGGTATCTTTTTCTAAGCAGAAGAAATACAAAACAACAATGAAAAATTATGATGTTATTATTTCTTTATTAATTAATTTTTATTTTTTTCATTTATTTATTTATTTATTTATTTTAAAAACATACTTGTACGTAAAAGATTTTCTTCAACAATCTTTCCACTTCACATTGTTTTTTTTGTTGTTTTTAAATCAGTACAATTTGGTCTACAACAGTACAAATATTCATTTGTATCACTTTCTTAGCAGAAGAAATAAAAAACAACAGTGAAATATTTAGAATCCTTTAATTTCTTATTTTTAAAAAAAATACTTGTCTGTAAAAATAAAAACACGGAAATCATTAGGGCATGCAAAATAAATAAATGAAAATTAGAATGCCAGTGGCTCTATTGAAAAAAGAGTCAACATATTAACATATAATAATGATAATAATAATAATAGTAAAACATATAAAGCAGTTGTCAGATGGCAAAGAGCAGCCCTCTTTATGTGGTGTTCAGACTTCTGCTAACATGGAGGAGGATCTCTTACACTGTGAGGGCCAAATCAAACAGGTGTCTCAGGTCATTTGTTCCATCAGCAGTTGCGCTCTTACACAAAGTTTAGGTCTTTTATCCCAGACTTTCCAGCTCATGACCTGCAAAATAGAGGTGCTGGAGACTAGTGACCCTCCCCTCTAACATACAACCAATGAAAACAATAAAAAAAGGCCTCAAGGTACTTAATTTATCTGATCAGTAGAGTAATAAAATCTACAATGTTCTTAAGTCAAACAACTCCCAAAGAACACAAGAAGAGGATCTATTTCTCCTCAGTTCAGCTTTTATTCTGGTCAGGGGTAAGGATTACAGCCCTGGTCCCAAAAGAATGAGCTGCAATATTATAACAGTCATTGATACGCCTACACAGAGGTTGAGTCTAACTAAATATCCGAGAGTGATCGGGCAAAAAACATGACTGACACCAATGGCTTAACTCACAGCAGGTGTCAGGTTTCTGTGAGATGTGCTATTCAAGTGTGTGACTGTTAAATAAGAGCATGGAGCTTGGGGAGTGGGTGAAAGTTTAAACAAGGTTGGAGAGACCTCTGGAGAAAGAAGCTATCCTTCTATCTGCCAGATAAATGTCTACCCTTCCAGTTACAGTCCAATGAATTGTATATCTAGGCCCCCCAAACCCAGAACACTTCTTCAGGAACGGTTGTGGGAGAGCAGAGATGCTGACCTTTGTGTAATGCATATGTGTGAGATGGTCTTCATTGCACAGAGCTGTGGGAATCTCTAAGTCACCAAGCATTTAATCATCAAACAACAAATAAAGTAAATAGTGAGCATTAGCAAATTAAATTTATAAGTCAAAACTAATTTTAATTTTCTCATTCTACTATGATTAAGCCCAAGAGTATCGTGATCAAAAGAAGATAACGTCCAGTTTCTTAAATTAATGTTTGCATGGTTTGATATAAAATGTGACATTTTGTTTATATTTCACAAGAATGGAAAAAAAAATGCCAGTTTTATTTTATTTATTTTGGAAAGCATTTTGCAAGCCAGTGTTTTGTGACCCCTCACTTTGCAAACCACTGTCTTAGAGAAAGCCTTTCTACAGGGCCCATGCTGATGTGAAATGTTTCAGTTTAGTTGTGCAACATTTTAAGAGGAGCTGGCTTCATGTCTGTAATTTTCTGTTTTCATATGCAACTTTTTTGTAAAAAAGTTGCATATGAAAATAAGTAGGACAAGTATATATTCAGATGTTCTCAGAAGACAGATCACAAAATGCTCGTACAGCCACAGCACAAAGTGTTGAACTTCTGCAATGACAAAAACAATCAGGGTTTGCGATTGAGAGATTTGAATCTGTACTCTGTTTTGTCTACTGTGACATGTGTTGCTGCCTCTCTTGGCCAGGTCGCCCATGTAAAAGAGGTCTTGACCTCAATGGGTCTTTTACCTGGTTAAATAAAGATAAAATAAATTGACTTAACCCTGAATTATTGTCATGCTGCAATTCTGCTACTGTAGTAGTTGGTGGGTAAAAAGGAAAGAAAATCTGTTAATGTAAGTGAGTCAGATTAAAACGTATACCTTAAGGTGTCATAAAAAGTACACAGTAACATAAATTAAACGGATGGCTTTTTATCATTTTTATTCTTATTTTTTTACATGGCTTGATATAAAAATAAAAAACACAATACTTTACCTCCCTTTAGCTAAAAAGATATTGACCTAAAATCACAATCAATAGCAAATTCCCACTGAACAGAAACATAGCTTAACAGTGTGGACTGCAAAGTGACATACAACTGGGGCACATAATATGTACAAGTGCTAAAAAAGTAGAAGTGCAAACACTTTGAGAAGCCCCTAAAGAAAAAAAGCTCAAGTGCGAGAAGAGATCGTACCAAATGGTTTCAAGTGACCGAACAGTAAAAGCAATCAGTTGTTTGAAAGCACTCAGTTCCTGGTCAATGCAAAGCAGAGATTTTCATTTATGCAGCAGGATTACTGGTCACTTCCTCCAGCAGTGGTTTGTAGTATCCCTGGTCATCAGGACTCTGAAAAAAGAACATGTTTATTTATAAGTGAATCTCACTTTTAGGAGCCAAAGACACAGGGACAAAATTCATGTTAAAAATGTTAGCATGTTCATTTAGGCCTGAAATACACCAGATACGGCTGCACTGCAACTTTGTTGTGCTGCGTCTTGAATTTGTCTGTCAACTCACACCGGCTGCGTGTTCAGTCCATGGACTGTAAAAAACATGGACATAGCCTCCATGATGCCACCTGTCTGTTCCTGAAACCGTGAAATGAAGCCAATCTGTGGACGGAGCCACATTCGCCATGACACCGGCTGTGAGTTTTTCTTCGAGCAGCAACAGGGTGCCCGGCAGTCACGTGACCTAAGCTGTGCCTCTGACTGGAAAATCAAACAATCCTAAAATCTTTTAAACCGCAGAGATAGAAAAAAATTAACTCACCGTACAGTGTGTGCTGATAGTGAAATTGGCGCTTTATACCCAAGCTGTTTTTTTCTGAACCAGGCTGTAAATATGCTTTTTAATGCTGTAAAAGTCTGTTTTTATGGCTGGGTGTGTACATGACTTCCAGTCTCTCTGCAGTCAGCCTCAAGCGGATTCTTGACGAACAGCAATTTTTAGCACTTTCCCATAGGCTTCATTTTTACTGACCGGATGTTTCCCCTTGGGTCAGTCCAACAAGCTGGTTGCAAGTCACGAGACTGATGAGTTCCCGCACTTCCCACTCCATTGATAAGTCTCTCCTCATTCATGTTCAGCTGTAAAACCTCAAACCTGTCGACTCCTGGTCTGGCTTCGCTCATTATGTTCGTTTATTGTAGTCAAGCTAAATACAAACCGATTTTGACACGGTCTGTTTTATTTTGAAAGTCACTGGGTGTTTTTAGGTAGTTTCCGGTCATGACTTCCTGTCCCGCTTGAAATTCCCTATGCTGAATTTATGCGTCACAGCTCTGCGTCTGTCATGAATAGACAGACCAGCCACAGAGACGTACTGCAACAGAGTGGATCCTGTGCAAGTTGACACATTGATTTGAATGAAACTTATTTGATCTGTTTGCTGTAACAGAATGGAGATGCACTGCAGACGCATCCGGTGTATTTCAGCCGTTAGCCTTCACTGTGCTGTTTGAGACCCTACCTTGCCCTTTCTCTTCTCACTGCAGCACAGAGCTTTGATCCCAAGGACGGCAGAGCTGATGGTGACGCAGAGCTCCAGGGCTGCCAGGACAATCAGCACAGCACTGATGCTTTGTAAGATCATCTGGAAGAACAGGAGAGAAACAGTGTTGGCCTTAAAAACTTAAACCCCTCTTCCCTAGCTCTGGATTAGCAAAGTGGCGGAGCAGGGGCTTCATCAACAACAGTCTAAGGGTGTTATAGTTTATCTCCGTCTCTGTCTGTGAACAACATAACTCAAAAAGGAACAAACGGACCTTGAAGAATTTTTCAGGAACTGTTCAAATTGGGATAAGGAAGAACTGTTTTTTAACAGGTTTCTTTATCATTGTGAGATAGGGCCGTTTTCCCCATATGTGTATATAGCTCCACGATAAATGGTGTGATTACTTTGCAAAAGGATTGAAGATCACAATAATTTCTGACACATGTAAAAGTATGATCCAGATCCTGGTAATATTCTGGATACTAAGATCCAGAATATTAAATATATACTGGGTCATCATAATTTTCCACACTGTCAAGTAATAAATTATCGTACAAACCTGCAACTAACACCAAATTGTACCAGACAGTCTGCTGAAAAGGAGTATAACATTAAAGTAGGACTGAAGTGTGATGTGAGAATCACAATATGCTTGGCAAAGGTCTGCGCTCTCTGAGTGCTTTTCTAGTTTGACCTTTATCTAGAGCACATCTAATCATGAACACTTAAACTTAATAATTAGTGGTGGAACTTGATTAAAAAAATTAATCAAATTAATTATGCAATTTGTAATTAATTTATCGTAATTAATCACATTTTAATCACATCAATATTCAACATCAGAAGCAACACTTTTCAATTCAAACAGATTTTGTAGAAGACTAAATCAATGAATATTCTAATACACAAGTTTAAACAACAAAATCCTGTTTATTTTGGTTAGAAGATGTTTTTTTGTGGACAGATTAAAAAATAATCTAATTATTTACAGGGTTTGTAATTAATTAATCTAATTAATCACATTTTAATCTTATATCTGCTTAAGGTCCCCACATAAAGAACTTGAATTCTAGGGCATTGTAAAATTTTAGTGCATGACAAATCGAATGAATAAACGAAAAAGAGAAGATTTGTAAATCCTTTTTTTTTCATCTGGACAATATTGATTAAAATGTTCACTGCCATTGGCATTTGATTACTGTTTACTGCGTCTATAGAAGTAAATTATATTTTTCAGCGAAGGGATCAAAATCCTGCTCGTATACTACTGTGGGTGAGAGCGGTGCGCTCTTTGGACGAGAGCTCAGCATGGATATGAGGAGAAATGTGAGATGACAGAGACACAGAGAGACGCTGCGAGTCAGAAAAGTTCAGGCAGCTCACGCTGACACAAAGATGTGTCACGGTAGTTCAGAGAGAAAGAGCGGCGCCTCCGTGAGAAAAGACGACTGAGATCATGGAGAGGATCAAAGGATGGAGCACCCGAGATGAACATGATCAAAAAAGTTTGATATTTCTATTTTTTGGACCAGAAACAGGAAGAAAGACATAGAAGAAGAGAGTCAACTCTTCTTAAGTAACTTTGGTGTTTACATGGTCATAGAAAACATTATTATTTGGGTCTTGAAAGATCGTTCAAGAAGCTCTGAAATGGCTGGCAGCCCATGAGTTAAGCTTGCGTTGATTTTTATAACGCGTTGATGCGTGGTGTAATTAATTAATCTAATTAACGCGTTAAAGTCACAGCTATTAATAATATAACCTGGTTTATTGTGTCTCAGGAAGATATCTATTAGATTTAAGATTTCAGTATTGATCCTCTGTTATGTTGATTTCATGACGGCTTTGTTCCTTATTTTGTGCAATAAACCTCACAACAAACCCTTTTTAATCCCAGCTCTGTTTCTGAACGATCCTCTGTGCCTGTATTCAGCTCCGTCTTTTCTCTCTCATTAAACTCTGTTGGGTTTATGACATTTCATGTAGAAAAGTCTGAGCTGCTGCAGCGTCCAATCAGGGAGTGATATTCCATATAGGGGCGTGCCTGTCAGTGAAAAGACTTCTGCAAAGCCTGCTTTCCTGTTTCCTTGATCATAGCTCCTTCTCACTCCTCTCTCCTCCAAGCACAATTATCCCTTTGGGACAGCCTTCAAAATGGCAACTAAGAAAGTACTTCCGGTGCCGCGGCGGAGAGAGGATAGAGGAGGCTTGAGTTTATCACTTTGAGACGCGCCCTAAATCCTCAATGCACCGCCCACTGGAATTATCTCAGCCTGCAACTATTTGGAGCATGAAGTCCAAGTAGCAACCAATTATTTAGTAGGTAATTATTTCTGACAGAAATTTTAAAGACTACATCTTTCTGTGAAAACAATTAAAACAGTCTCCATCTCCCTTTCTCTGTCATACAACCTTTAGGTTCATTTCTTAGAGGACAAGTTTCTGCACATACCTGTGTCAGTTTTTCCATCTCCTGGCATTTCTGCCTCATCATCATCTCCTCAGGAGACGGAGCTGGCGTGGTGTGTTGTCTGATTCCATAGTATTCATAAGGTATACAGTCCAACCAAACCAAAATTCCATCAATATTCATGACGTACAGTACGATGGCTGCGATGGCGAAACCAACTCCTAGAAGACTAAAAATGGCATTGAGGATGAGCTAAAAAAAAAGGTTTGACCATAGATCAGTTTCCATCTCTGCAGAGGAGCAGTTCAGTGGTTGGTGTTAGATTTAGGGTTACATCAAGTTCAAAATACAAAATAGATATAATCCGCTGTTGCTTGTTACATTAATGTGAATAACAGCTGACTGTTAATCTGATGATTACAGAAGGATGTTATAAAACTTAAAGACTCACCAGACAAGGACTTGGATGTTTCTCAGACCAAATGTTCACGGCACCAAAAAGGATGAACTAGAGAAAGGTTAAAAAGATCTAATTTATATTGCATTTATACAACCTCATAGGTGGTAAGTTTACATTTTTATTAGAAATTCTGTTTTGTGTTCTTTTTATCTTAGTTTTCAAAATATAAAATACAAAAGCAACATTAGCTTGCTTACCAGTCCTCCCAACCAAAATGGACACATGCTTTCATTCAATCGCCACCCAGAGCTATCACCTACGCTTATGAGGATCGCTCCTAAACCAATGTTCAGCAAACCAATCATAATTTGCAATGCCTGTGAAAGGGAAACATATGATTAACATAAACCTACAGAAATTACAGTTTTTACCAGATTTTATACTTAAAGGAAATTAAAGACCAATAATGTTGTGCAGAGGATACTGCTACTGCTGCTAATATGAACCCAAAAAATTAAGGTGCAACTTAGAGAGGCATTCCAGCTTACCCAAGAGCTGAGTGGGATAAGTAAAAAAAAAAAAAAAGAATAAAAAAAAGTAATACATCAAGTTAACTTATCACATTTCAAAGTTGGAGTGTCAAAAAGCAGCTTAAAGGGACAAATGTTAACTCACCCCAAGAACTGACTGGGAAGACCCATAGATCTTCTTCAGGTGCTGGGACACAGAGCAGCACACGGGGCTGTAGCAAAGTAAAGCACTCTGGGGGTCAGAGGTCAAAGCGTGCACACTGACCCCCTCTGTCTTGGTCATGGTCACTGACATCCTGCTGCCTGCTCCTGGGGACTGAGAGAGATAAGAGTGAACTCTGTTGAATCAGGATACAGCTGCTGAGATTGGAACATATGCAGTACCTACAGTTTAACGTTTCTACATATGTGGTATTGACAGATTAAAAAAAAAGGTGAATCAAAGACTTTAATTAGAAAATAACGATTCTAAGAGAAAAAAACACTGTTATTTAAGAGAATGCAGCTTAACCTGATGGTTTTAACAATATTTAATTAATTATCAGCACAGTCACTCAAAAGCAGCCACTAGGGGTGCCACATGCAAACTGGTGATGTAGTTAATTTTCGTTTATACCAGGGGTCTGCAAACTGTGGCTCTGGAGCCTCATGCGGCTCTTTGACTCCTTTGCAGTGGCTCCTTGAGGCTTTAAAAATATTATTAAAATAAAGAGCTTTTAATATTTTAATGATAACAACACAGACACTAAGTAAAATCATAATAATATATATTATAATTATTATTATATAAAATTTGGACTAAAAATGCATCACCTCTTGAAACAAAGCTTTAATTTTTAAGTTTTTTTTTTTAATTTTTTGACATTTTTAAAAATTAAGAAAAAGAATTCCACATTTTTAAAAGATTTTGCAGATTTCTGATTTTTTTTTATATATAAAGCCCTAATTTTTGCAACTTTAGAAAGTCTACAATTTTTAGAAATCAAGCAAAGTTTTGAAATTGCATTATTTAGGTTTTTTTTTTTTTTGCAAATTTATGACATTTTATCAATTTCTTTGAAATTTTGCATATTTCTTAAATTCATTTCTTATTTTGAAAATGTTTTATCTTTTTTACAATTTCCAAATTTTGCAAAATTGATAAAATCTATGACACTACAAATTCCTTTCTTTTTTCTTAAAATTTGTAAATTTATTAAAAAATAAATTAAATTAATTAAATTAATTAATTAATAAAAGTAAAAAAAAACTAAGAAATCACATGTACAAATTTATAAACACAAAAACTTCTTGTTTGGATAATTATTCACCTGATTATACACTTTTTTGTCTTAATTGAAGATGAAGTAGACTTTGCGGCTCCCGAATGACGTTCATCCAGGTGAGCTGAGGAAAACGGCTCTTTTGAAAGTAAAGGTTGCAGACCCCTGGTTTATACAGTTCAGACACAAGACATATTCACGAAATAACACCCAGTAACGATGTTCTGATAAACACAACCGTGTTGTTCGATATTAAGACTTTAGTACCACAGTTTCAACACCAAAGACAGTAACCGAAACCCCCACAGCAAAACTCCAACGTCACATGATAAAATGTAATTATTATTAAAATGAGAACACACACAATCTCTGCCTTAAAATGTTGTCATGATGTTTACCCACCTCCATATGGGTTCAGATTACGTTACGGATACGTAATGCTTTAAGAGATCGTTTCCGTGTCGACGTATGGATAAATAACAGCATTAAACTGGTTGAGCTCGAAGTATGTAACTGTTTCAACAAAATAAAACATTAAAAAGCTTACCTGCTAGTATCTGTAATATAGACAGCTGAGTCCAGACGATTGTTCTTCTGTTGCATAATTAACGTCAGAAAGAGGGAGGGAGAAAACTATCCTCTTCCCAGAAGTACTGCCCCTCCTGTGGGAGCTGAAAGCCTTTCTTCTTTTCTACGTGTTTAAAGCGCCTCCATTGAATTTCTGGGAAGTGACAGGTTGTTGTCCCTTCAGATTTCCACCTACAATCTTTCCACTTCACCTAATGGTTATATTTTTGAGAGTTTTCAGCTTTAAAGTTTGTGTGAACAATAGGCTGAGTAAAACTTTGGTGTTGCTATGACTTTCAAAAAAGTACAATATGGCCTGTAGCTATGATAGGTTGGCAAATTACAGTACAAATATTAATTTGTGTCATTTTCTTAGCACAAAGAATTCAAAATCAAGATTCCTTTTAAAAAAATAAATAAATAAATCTGTAAACATAAAACAGAAACCATGTTGTGCTTTTACACAAAGTGTCAGTCTGTTGTCCCAGACTTCTCATCTCATGACCTGCAAAATAGAGGTGCTGGAGACTAGCAACCTTCTCCTCTGACAATAAAACAAAGAATAACAATGAAAAAAGGGCTCAAGATACTAAGATTTATCTGATTACTATGGGGACAACTTGAGTTTTTTTTTTAATTAATGTTTTATGCATGATTTTATATAATATGTGACATTTTGTCTATATTTTACACAATGGACAAAAAATGCAAATGAAATTGTTTTTGTAATAATTTTGGAAGTCACTTTGCAACCTAGTGTTTTGTGACCCCTCACTTTGCAAACCACTGCCATAGAGAAAGCCCTTGTACAGGGCCCATGTTGATATGAAACATCAGTTTCTTCATGAAACATTTAAAGTGTTAGCTGTTTGAAAAAAAAAAAAAAAACGAAGGTACGCATAAAAATTATTGGATGAGTACATACTCATACTCATAGAAGACAGGTCACAGTATTAAGGGCAGTGCTAGTGTGCTATCACATCATGCTAGTAAAGCCGCAGCCAAATTACTGGGTACAATTGCTGCATGTCAACAACAACCAGCGTTTGCAACTGAAGAGTTTTGAGTTTACCCTGAGTCATTATCATGCTGCAATTCAGCTTACCGTTTTGGTTTGTGGGTAAAAGGAAGGAAAATCTGTTAATGTAAGTGATTCCCATTCAAACTTATACTTTAAGGTGTCATACAGAGTACACAGCAGGTCTACAAACTCAATGAAACACATAGCTTTTGATCATTTTATTCTTTTTTTGTACATGGCTCGATGTAAAAATAAAAACGCAATACTCTACCTCCCTTTTTTACTGACCTAAAATCACAATCAATGGAAAATCCCACTGAACAGGAACAACGCTGAACAGATTGGATTGTAAAGTGACATAGAATTGGTGCACATTAAATGTACAAGTGCTAAAAAGTAGAAGTGCAAATGCTTAGAGAAGCCCTTAGAGAAAAAAAAAAGCCCAAATTTGAGAAGAGATCGTACCAAGTGGTCTCAAGTGACCTAACAGTAAAAGCAATCAATCGTTGGAACGCACTCAGTTCCTGGTCACTAGAAAGCAGAGATTTTCATTTATGCTGCAGGATTACTGGTCACTTCCTCCAGCAGTGGTTTGTAGTGTTCCAAGTCACCAGGACTCTACGAAAAGAAAATGTTTATTTATAAGTGAATCTCACATTTATAGGAGCTAAAGACCCAGGGACAAAATTCATGTCAAAAATCAAAGTCAGCATTCAGAACACATTTACATTTAAACAACTCTTGCTTTACAGAGAAAGCAGAGCACTTTATTCACTGTGCTGTTTGAGACCTTACCTTGTTCTCTCTCTTCTCACCGCAGCTCAGAGCTTTGATCCCAAGGACAGCAGAGCTGATGGTGATGCAGAGCTCCAGGACTACCAGGACAATCAGCACAGCATTGATGCTTTGTAAGATCATCTGGAAAAACAGGAGAGAAACAGTGTAAGCTTTGATGTCTTAAAAAAATTCTCCTGCCCTGAAATTAGCAAAGAGGGTGGAGCATGCGGAGACCAAGTCCTCAATTCACCGCTCGCTGGAATGACTCCAACCTGCAACTATTTGGAGCAGCTATTCACATAAAGACGTATAGGGTCTGGTTACACTGGCTACTGGTTTCTACTGGAAGCGATCCTTGCATAGAGCCCAAAGTCTGCAGTTCGTGAGGTGTCAGTCTGACACGGTTGTCTGCAGTACAGGGCACCTCCAAGTTCTTGTTCACCCTCTACACTGCAGACTTTACTTTTCACTCAGAGAGCTGCCACAAGCAGAAGATCTCTGACGACTGATATTGTTTGCCTCATCACCCACGGGAAGGACAAGGAGTACAGAGAACTGACACAGGACTTTGTAGTTTGGTGCCAGAAGAATCATCATCAGCTCAACACAAGGGAAACCAAGAAGCTGGTGGTGGACTTCCAAAGAAATATGTTTGCCTATCCCATACCAGTGAAGACACACAGAGATAGTAAAATCTAACAAATACCTAGGTGTTCACATTAACATTAACCTGGTCTTGTCTGAAAAGTCAAATCCCCTTTACAAGAATGGACAAAGCAGACTGTTCCAGCTCAGGAGGCTCAGGTCTTTTGGTGTGGAGGGGGCTCTTCTGAGGTCCTTCTTTGACTCTGTGGTGGCATCAACTTTCTTCTTTGGGGCAGCAGCATCTCTGGTGTTGACAGGAAGAGACTTCACAGACTGATGAGGAAGGCCAGCTCAGTCCTGGGCTGCCCACTGACAAGAAAATGTTGTCCAAGCTGTCGTCTCTGATGAAGAACATGTCCCACCTCTTGCAGGAGACTCTTGCACCACTTGAAAGCATGTTCGGTGACAGGCTTCTTCGCCTGCGGCGTCTCACTCAGAGATATCACAAGTTTTTTCTTCCAGCTTTGGTGAGACTTTATAATGAAATTTGCAATAGCTGTACACACCTCCTATTTCAGTTTATGTATATTTTCAACTCTGTGTGAAACATACATATTTTTTCTAGATTACACTTCCTATATAATAGGGGTGGGAGAAAAAGTTGAAAATTGATGTATCTGAAGTTTTAGTTCAACAATATCACAATCATGTTTCTTTGTCTAAAAATAAATAAATAAATAAATCCCGAATTCAAATTCTTCATTTCAGTCTTTGTTTATAAAAAAAAGTTACCACTTTTCTCCAGCAGAGGGTGAAATGTTTCTCTTTGACTCTCATGATGTGCATTTTATGGGAAAACATGACTCCTGATAAAGTCTATAGACATCATCATCATCATCATCATGTAACCTTTTCACATGGTCTGGTGTTAAAAAAGCAAACTTAAAATTGTGAATATCGAAGAATCACAATTTAAATCAAATCAGAACCCCAAAAATCGTAACAGAATCCAATCGCAAGAACAGTATATCGTCCTTCCTTGCTATATAATTCTATTTAGTGTATTCTTATTGTTTCCATTTTATACTTTATTTGCTAGTGTAACTTCATAAATTTCCCCATTGTGGGCTGAATAAAGAAATACCTCATCTTCATCATGAACCAGAAATTTTGACATTGTTTTTTTGATAAATCAGCTGTTTTCAATGCTTTTGTAGAACTAGTTTGAGAGTTTCCATTTGATAATTTGAGAATATGAAGGTAATGATCTCTGACAGCAACTTTAAAGAAAAAATCTTTCCGTAAAAATAATTTGAAAAGTATTTTCTCTATTTCCTCTGTTACACAGCTTCTATGTTCATTTCATTCATCTGAAGACAGGTTTCTGCACGTACCTTTGACAGATCTTGGGCCTCCAGGCATTTCTGCCTCATCATCATCTCTTCAGGAGATGGAGATGGTGTGGGGTGTTCTCTGTGGTATCCATAGTAGTAATCGTCATCATCACGTTGACAGCGCCACCAAAACCGAATGTGTGCGATATTGATGCTGTAGAGGACGATGGCTGCGATGGCAAAAGCAACTCCCGCAACATTTAGAAACACACTGAGGATGACCTAAAAAGGTTTGAACATACATCAGAGTCCATCTGTGCAAGGGAGCAGCTTGGAGTTTGGAGTTGGTTTCAGAGATCAAAGTACAAAATAAAAAAAATCCTCCTCCGCTGCATTTCAGATAAATCTAAATTAGCTGACTGTAAATCTGATGATAACAGAAGTATGCTATAAAACTTTAAGACTCACCAGACAAGGACTTGGACATTTCTCAGACCAAATGTTCACGGCACCAAAGAGGATGAACTAGAGAAAGGTTAAAAAAAATTATATATATTTTTTACAATCACATAAACAAATAAAATATACACATATGTATTTTTTTTAAGTTTTTCAAAACATAAAAAACAAAAGCAACATTAGCTTACTTACCAGTCCTCCCAACCAAAATGGAAACTTGCTTTCATCCATTTGCCACCAAGAGCCAGCACCTGAGCTTGCGAGGATCGCTCCAAGGCCGATGTTCAGCAAACCAATCATGATTTGCATTGCCTGTGAAAGGGAAACATTATATGATTAACAAACACCTGTACAGAAATGACCATTTTTACCAGATTTTATTCTTCAAGGTAGAGCAAAACTGTTTTAGTCCAAGCTTGCACACGAGCTGAGTGTGATCAGTATAATAATTTAAGAATACAAAAAATGAATAAATCAAGTTAACTCATTCAAATGTTAAAGCTGGAGTTCCACAAAGCAGCTTGAAAGAAACAAGGTGTTAACTCACCCCCAGAGATGACTGAGAAGTTCCCTGGATCTTCTTCAGGTGTTGGGACACAGAGCAGCACACGGGGCTGTAGCAAAGACCTTTGAGGAGTTGACAAATTGGAGGTAAAGCACTCTGGGGGTCAGAGGTCAAAGTGAGCACAGTGACCCCCTCGGTCTTGGTCATGGTCACTGACATCCTGATGCCTGCTCCTGTAGACTGAAAGACACAAGAACTAACATTGTTGAATTAGGTTACAGCTGCTGTTAATGATATTTTGACTGTAAAATGAATAGTAGATGATCCCCAATATTTATACTTACTTATGTCTTTATTTACTCCATTATCTAGGTTAGTAATGCTGTATCTTTCTCAGAAATGTGGTGCATTAAATCTCACTATACTGCCACTACCTTTATGTACAAGCGTGATTTTATCTTTTACACTCAATCATCAGACACTGAATTACATCAGACCCCCACCCCTCCACATACACATCAAAAATGACTTTGCTTTGATTTCATATCTGGTTTAAGGTAGTAAATTGAAAAATTCCACTTTGATATAAAAAATTATCAACTTTCAATGCATGGAAAGTTTAAGCTACTGAATGTAAGAGCAGTCCCTAACAGTCTGTTAAAGATTAATGGACTTATTTATCCAAAAATGTCTCACACTGACAAGATGACTGATTTCTTATTCTCAGATAGTTTGTTTTTCTCTTTCTTAAAATCTCGTTTTAAATTGACAATTTGTAAAATGGGCTTGTGTCCAGCAAAATTTGAGCAAAAATACCTACATTTTTAATGAAATTGACAATTTCAGGGGGAAAAAACTCCATTGATTAAGGCTTTAACTAATTGGAAGTGTCACAATTTGGTTAACCATAGCTGACTCTAATCAGGGTGAGTTCTTTTTTTTTTTGTTAACTTAACACATATATTCACATACACAAATTTCATTTAGGAGATGCTTTCACATTTAACAACAATAATACAGACAATACACAAAATCATTTTTACATTTTCCATATTACTCCTTAGTTTTTTTTTTTTTTCCAAAAGTCCATCTTACAGTTCTCAGTTGGACCTACTTAAAGGTCATTTTGTTTGCCCCTGTACATGGTACTTGAACATACAACAACGTTAATTCCATTTACTGTAGTAAGATATTTAGCTGTACATATTAAAATCATCCATATACCAATGTTATGATTATTATCAGAACTGTATCTTTAAAAAAAAAAAAGTAGAAAATTACAGCAAAGCTACAGGGGAAAACTGAAAGGTTTAATGATAAATGGTTTTCAGTAATTCAAACAATTTCTGAGATTTTAACCCTTAAAAAAAGAAAAATAAATAAAGTTTTATGAGCAGCCAAACCTAAGCATCAGGCCCTGTCACACTTAAGCATTCTTAAAGATTATTTACAAAAAAAAAAAGAAAGAAAAAAAGGAAAAAAGAAAATACATTTGAAATGTGTTTGAAAGGTTGAACAAAATAACAGCTTAAACATGAGCATGCATTTGTATTGAGTAATCGCAGTTGAAAGGACACTGACAACTTTGACATAAAGTAATTAATATTCATGTCAATTGTCATTTCAATAAATGACACAACACCATCATTTTGATACTGTTGATACTGTTCGTGACGCCACATTGTTGAGGAAATTTCAGGAATCTTGACACTTGATGAAGAAGACTCAGGAGACTTGGATGGCTTAAGTTGAAATAGTTTATATAGCTCGATCGAGGAGAAAATGACAGACAGTACACATGGTTCCCAGTGTAATGTGTAAAGTCAGTTCTAACAGACCAGTCTGTGTGCTCAGTATTTAGTATTCTTGAGATTGGGTTTGCTATGTCTATCTATCAGCCAATTGGTTCAGCTTAGCTTGGGAACTCAATGTGAGAAACAGTGTTCAAGGAGATAAGAACATGGGAATCGGATCCAACCCAGACTAGAAAAAACACTGTCTCTATGTACAGATAACTTTAAGGCAAATACAGGTATTATTGGGACACATATAAAGGCAATTTAGAGAATTAACAAAGGAAAGGCATAAAGCGATATGAAAATTCCACCACAGTAACCATGAAAGTTTCAAATTTTTCTAAACGTGGTAGCAGATAACATAAAACTGACATTGGAGAAGTGCGCATTTCCCTCGTACTAATTTTAGGACAAAGACGTGAGGAAATGCGAGTTAACTCCGTCGTTTTGGCATTTTCTTGTAATAACGGCACTCTGCCACCATGGGGCGTCGTTTGGTACCACTGACTATGTTTGGGTCAAGCAATTCCATGTGGTTATTTTTTTCGATAAAACAGTTAAGACACAATACATATTTACTGCATAACAGCCAGTTAAGTTGTTCTGACAAATACACCAATGTTGTTCGATATCACAGTTTCAACACTGAAAGGTAGCTTGTCAAGTCTGTTTACTTCCGGGTGTGTTTCGGTTTGTCACGAGACCGTGTTAACTGGTGACCATGGAGGCTGTAATTTGTGCAGTTGGTAATTATAATGCCGAAAATGCTTATGGAAGACGTGTAGAGTTTTGCTTGTGTAAACATCTCGTGTAAACGCTTATAATTCTCTATTTTTGAGAGAGGGACTCTAACGTTTCCGGTCGACATTCGCCATATAGCATGGTTACTATTATCACCGAAACACACATAGCCCGAGGAACCTCAACGTTATTAAATACATCATTATTGAAAAGAAAACACCGTCTCCGTCTAAAAATGTTACCAGGACGTTTACCAACCTCCCTGTGGGTTCAGTCTTCCTCTAAAAACGTTATGGACACACAGAGCTTGAAGAGATTGTTTGAGAGTCGAAGTGGAAATAAATAGACTGGTTGAACTCAATATATGTAACTGCTTTAACGAAACCAAATATTTAATGGCTTACCTGCTAGTTTATGTAAAAAGAAAAGCTGAATCCACACAATTGTTCTTCTGTTGCGCAGTAATATTCGGGAAGAGGGAGGGACACTTCCCAGAAGTACTTCCCCTCATGTGAGAGCTGTTGCGTGTTTAACTCTACAGATGCACTAATCCTAAATACATTGCTATAATTTGATTTCTGGGCAGTGACATGTTTTTTTCCCTTCAGATTTTCTTCTACAATATTTCCACTTCATCCTAATGATTGAATCCTTTTTTTTTTTTTTTTTTTTTACAGTTTTTAGCTTTCGAGTTTGTGTATAACAAAAAGTAGTTCCTGGGTATTGATGACTTTTAAAGAAGTACAATCTGGTGTACTACAGTACAAATATTCATTTGTTTCACTTTCTAGAAGAAATATAAAAAAAAAACAATTTAATATTTATCCTTCCTTTATTATTATTATTTTTATTAAAAATGTACTTATCTGTAAAATTAAAAAAAAAAAAAAAAACAGAAACCACCAGTACATCGATGTCACACACATGTGCACTGACCTACAGACTGATTATAAGGCATATTGCTTTGTCAAAAAAAAAAAAAAAAAAAAAAAAAACAATCAACATATAAATCAAATATTAATTTATCCTGAGTTCTTCTTTATGCAATTTCAGACTTCTGCAAACAGGGTGGAGGATCTCTTACACTGTGAGGGCCAAATCAAACAGGCATCTCAGGTCATTTGTTGAAGTAGTTGTGTTCTTACACAAACAGCAAGAAATGCCGCTATTGTAGACATACTGTTGGACTTAGTTCCTTATATTTCACTTCACATCTGTCGTATTGAAATTTATGGGAGTTATGTGGTCATATTACTGTATATTCATACATTTGTATCTGTTTGTTTTGTGTGCTGCCTGTGTTGTGGCATAAAACTTGGGTGGAGTTCTTTTGCAAACCAAATTATCCCTCTGGGACAATAAAGATTATACAGTCCCATCCCACCTGATCTGTACTCGCAGAAGTTCCTCATTGATTGTATGAATTAGCGTAAATCATTCACATTACAGCAAAAAATTAATGGTATAAAAATTTAGATTTACAGTTCCTTGGATTCTGTCTTAGATTGTGGAGTTATTGGGGATTTCATCCGGCAGTGTTTGGTACCATTCTGGGTCACCAGGGCTCTAATGGAAAAAAACAAAAATACTGTTTGTAAATTTGAAAAAGGAAAAACACACGCTCAAATATTAAATACAAAAAGACAAACGACTGTGACTCCAAATTACAGCAGGGATTTTATTTTGCATCGAATTAACTTGCATCCTATTTTGTAATATCACCAGGAAACAGAAGTAGAAGCAAATATTTACATAAAGCATAAAGCTTTGCATAGAATACCTTGTTCTTTCCCTCCTCACTGCATCTCAGAGCTTTGAATCCCAAAACGGCAGAGCTGAAGGTGACGCAGAACTTCAGGACTGACAGGATGATCAGCAAAGCATTCATGCTTCTCAGAAGCATCTGAAAATGCATAAACAAAACATGACAAACGTGACACTCATTATATTTCTTTGTTGGTGGTGAAAGACCAGAAAGAGAAGATTGTTCAACCTATAGTCATGAATTTTCATATAAATTACAATTTAATACACTTGTGTTTTTATTTGAAAGAGGATATTTCCACAAACCACTGCCAGATGCAAGGCCTCCAAGCATTTCTCCTTCATGTAAACTTGATCTGGACTTGGTGTAGTGTTCCAGCGGTCGTCACAATACCATGACCCCATCCGCATGTGTGCAATGTTGATGCTGTAGATTACAGTGGTTGTAATTGCCATAGCAGCTCCAGTTACATTCAGAATTATGTTTAAGATGACCTAGAATTAAAAAAAAAAAAAAAAAAAAAAAACCAGACCTTTTAGTCTTTTTGCACACAACACAATAACTTGGGCCATAAAAACTATATGATGCACTGATGGGTTTAAGAAGTCAAAGACTTTGTTGTTACTCTGACATACAGGTAGGTCAAGCAATCTCCAACAGGTGTGTTAACATAAAGGTAGAACAATAAGGCAGATGTAATGTCAAACTAACAAAGCATAAAACTCCCCTTAATGTTTTAAGGTAAACTTAAAGAGGAAGTTAACATCAAAACTGAAGATGACATAAAGATTTCAACAAGCTTATTTACTCACCAGACATAGGCTTGGGCACTTCTCAGACAGAATGTTCATTGCACCAAAGAAAATGAACTAGAGACAGGAGAAGTAACAAATCTTTAAGATCCATCAGATTTGATTCTTTTCTTCTTCTTATTATTATTTTTTTTTTGCAAATGTAAATTTCAGAAAGGTGTGACACTGCAAACACCAGGACTACAATCCCACAAAGTCAAATGTTAGGACTTAAACTATGTTTACTTTGGATCATTGCATGCATCATCAGTTTTCCTGGTCAGCAGAAGAAAACTAACATGAGAGGGACAAGATGATGGATTAACCAAACACTTTGTGTTCTTACCACTCCTCCGAAAATGAAAGGGTAATTCCGGTAGTGCCAGGTAAACCAAAAATCCCAGCCATAATTATTAACAATCGCTCCAAGGCCAATGTTCAGCAAACCAGCCATAATCATCAGAGTCTGTGGAGGCAGTTTGAACAACCTGTTAAGTATAAGAAGCAAGCTCTGTCCTTGTCTCTGCTGAAAGTTCAACTATAGCGCTAATGTTGCCTAACTACAAATTAATACATTATCTCATCACTTTGAATCCTGGAGAAAGATGTTTTGAGCAAAGAAAAGAGGAGTTAAAGAGAAGATTTGATCTCCATTTCAAGTCAATGCATGTCAATTAGGCCAGTGATAGTGTTCATGGAAATTGGGGTCTTTGTCCTAGAAAAACACCAGGTATTCTAGAAACTCCTGCCAGCGCCTTTAAATTGTTCTACCAAAACAACACAGTACACAAAGCGTGAGGGCTGAATAATGAGAATGAGACAACATTTTTATCTCAATATGGCTGTCCTGACTATAGACTGTATAAAGAGTGGACAGCGTGGCTCCGCCATTTATCATTGTACGGTTTTGAAGCCAAAATACCTCCGTCACAGGCGCCACCATTGAAGCAGTTTGCAGCCAGAGTCTGCGCAGAAGAGACTGTGAGGGATTCTGGGAGAATCTGAGTGGAGCTGGGTGACAAAAATAATCATTATTTTTTTCTTTCAAGAGTCTAATCACTTCTTAACTCTACCTCCAGGAATATTTTTCAATCCGAAAAAAATACACGAGAATGACATCTGTCAATCATCGTCAAAAATTACATAAAACCTCATTTTTAACCTCGTATAACTAATGAAAATGAAACTTTTTAGAAAAAAGAGGACCTGAATACAAAGCAGCTAAATGATATCTTCAAATCACCACAACAATTGGACGTAATAAACATTTCTACGAGGTGTATTAATTTTTTAAAGTTTGACCACAGCCCATCTGGAATGACTGGTAAGCCAGATTTTTTGACCTACACAGCAGCCAGCCACCAGGGGGAGCAGTTTTTGTGGAGACCTCACTTTGAGCCGAGGAAGTTGACGTCCATTTGTTTTACAGTCTATGGTCCTGACTTATGCACATTTATCCAATCGCTTGCACTAAATAAAAAAAGACCTCACCCTGTCACTACTTTGGCAATGATGAAACCAATCCCACACTTTGCATTCTTCATTTCACCAGATTTTTTTGATGCATCATCACACGATTGTCTTCCAATTGTGTGGTGATGTTTTCACTATCAACAGTTATGCAGTTTTTGTGTTTGAGAAACTTGCAGGAAGGAGACCCTGGTGCTTCACTGTCTTGGTGAGATCACTTTTTTAACTTTATTATTTAATACAATTTATGAATGAATCCTTAGCAGTGGTTTCTTGTGGCAGTTTTGAAGTTTTATTATAATTACATGTTAAAAACAAAACAAAACAAAACAGAGAACTAGAAGTGATGTACCATAAATGAGACCTGCCAGTTGAGCTAATGCTTATCATCAATAAATATGGCTCATTTCCCTGTTTTTGTCAAGCAAGAGGAGGAAATGTGTATTTTTAGCCTTGAAAAAAAAAAAAAAAAAGCTACATGCTGCACTTAAAATGTGTTCAGTATATAAGTTTGTTACTCACCCCTAGGACTGACTGTGAAGACCCCTGGATCTTCTTCAGGTGCTGAGACACAGAGCAGCACACGGGGCTGTAGCAGAGGCTTTTGAGGATTTGGCAAATTGGAGGTAATGAACTTTGGGGGTCAGAGGTCAAAGTGAGCACGGTGACCCCATCGCTCTTAGTCATAGTCACAGACATCCTGCTACTTGCTCGTGGAGACTGAAAGAGACAAGAAAGGATGTAAAAATTGTGGCTGTTACCTTAAAATTTGGTTTGTAAAACTATTGTAAGCCCCAGTGTCTCGCAATTTAAATCAGTGTAACAAAAACTGAACATTATTTCTCACCATGGTTGTTATATTCACCAGCTTTTTCAGCCACCTTATGATTTGGTGACTTTATACCCATGTACTGTTTAGCCTATGCTGCAAACTCTGATGATCAGAGCTCAACTCTGCACAGCGACACAGTTCCCGTCACAAACCCTGCCTTGATCAAAGTCCCAGACTGTTCAGGAAGTTAGATATTTGTGGTTTCAGCTTCTAATATGAATATATCCGATATCTAATTGAACTCAAACCCAAAGAATTTGGGGAAAAGAACTTAAAACACACTTCTTCGTGATACCATCAGTCAAGATAACAAAGGCTTTGTCACACTGTTACATTTCTTTCACATATTTCCTGTTCATTCTTCGACTCAGTGTTTCGAAATCAAAAGGGGAACACCCTAAATTCACATTTGGAAATAAATCATTTATTTATTCATGAATAAGAATGTTAACCTCCTTCAAGCTGTACTGATTTTAAACCAGTGATGTCTAACATTTTCTATTTCAGCTTTAAATCTTTGGGAACCATTATCACCATCATAGCTGCCTTTATGTTTCATTTAAGGTTTTCTTTTTATATATGTGCCAAATGACAGCACAAAGCTGCTGTGTCACATTCCTCTAAATGTGTTTTAATGATTTGAATTTGATAGAAGGTCTAATTTAAGAGTGGTACACCTAAAGTGAAAGTTTGTGTTCCAGAGTGGAACAAAAAGCTAAACAATGCTAGCTCAAATATTCTGTTTCCCTTGAAAAATTGATACAAAAAGATTCAACTTACCGGAATAAAGCGAAGTGATGGTACTGCAACCCAGATAGAGCTATATATGCGTTACCTTTATTGCTAGTTAATGTTTAAAAATGGCAGGCAGAGGAACAAAGCTCTTCCTGGAAGTACCTCCCAGCACCAAGACAAGTGTAAACACTGACATCTAAATTGCTGTGTCGTTGTTAAAACAGTGAAAATGTGTTAGTGAGGTACAGGAAGGAAACAGAATGTAAAGGGGGTGAGTCCAAACTCCAGCATGTTAACTTGAAGCAAACATGCACTTTAGTTTTATCAGTGTTTTGCAACCATCATCATGGAAACCACTGTTGTAGACCAAAAGAAAAATATCCCATTTCCAAGAGAACAGCAGCTTTGTAATCGCAAGATTACAACGAAAAACTTGATCCAGTATGTCAAACAGCATAGTGTCCTTGGGTAATTGAAATGTATGCCAAAATGTGAAAAAATAAATCAGAGTGATATTGCAGGAACCATTAAAAAACTGCACAAGTTTCAAAATATGTTGACTTTATTTTCATCTTCATGCATAAGAAACACAAAAGCATTTTAGGGAGTTGGTAACAAAGAGATTCCACAATTTTCTTTGGAGAATGTGTAGACATCTGATTGACTTTGTGAGAACTTGCACAATGGCATTTTATCTGTCAGTGAGATCTCAAGAGAACAAATATCAGGAACGATAAGATTTATTTCTAAAACCCATGAGATATGGGGTTTGAGTTTATCACATTTTCAGATGTTTTAAAATTGTACATTGTTTTTGTTCAGCTCTTTTAATCATCAGTCAAAGTGATGCAGTCTGATAGGAGAAATCATAAAAACAAAAACAAATGTTTAAGATGCACATCAGATGTATTCAAAAAGTGCAAAAAACACTATTGCTAATGACACCACAGTCCACAAAAGTCGGACAGGCTTTTCAAAAGGAAGGTAGTTGCTCTCACACAAGAAAGAAATAAAACAAAACATGTTATGAAGAAAGCCAGGAGGAAAATTCATATTTCACATAAACATGTACACATTTTACAGCCTGCTATTGCTCCTACACTTGCTAGGAAACTAAAAAATATTATCCCTTTTAGAAAGTTATTCTGAATCTTACTTGCACTATGTTACAGTCTTCACAGTAGTCATATTTGCTTTTAAACCACCCTGTTAAATGATACACAAAGAAGACTTAAAACTACCTTAACTCAAGCATATGAAGGAATCTGAAGCCAAAAGAGCAGGTTGAAAGATAAAACACAGTCTTATACTGAACCACTCAATATTATTTAAGAAAATAAAAAGGAGCTTCTGCTGTAGGGTGGAATGAAATGAATCTGCTCAGTGGTTTTCTCTGCCTAAAAACTCCTCCTGCCTCTAGGGTTTGTTGGGTTTCAGGTAAAGTGGTATTAAACTGTAGGAGGTGAAAGCACTGCAGTGTTCCTGATGTCTTCATTCAGAATTCAGGATATGTAAGGGTTAAAGTGCATCATATCAGAAACTACCGCTTCCAGCTGTTTACTTTATTATTGAGGAGTGACAGTGCAGACATGATGGGAATGTCAACCAATGACCTGAATAATAAATCATGTCTGTTTACGTTGTTGGCACCAGGTTGGTAGATGATAACAAACCTTGAGGCAAATCCTGCGAAACTGGCTCTGGCAGGTAAAATCTCTCTTCTTTACCCTACTCTGTTTGACAAGTTACCCTCTGATACCTCTTCTAACATCCAAACTGATGTGTGAAAGGAAGAAAGTGGTTGAGGAATAAAGGATGCATGAGCCATGTGACTAATTTAAGAAAGATTATGACCCCGTTCATGATTCCATGGTCATTACGCACAGATGTCCTACATGGAGGTCAGCCCAGACAACGCTGTAAGTCCCTCAGTCACAGCAGCATGTGACAGCCATCTGTCCTCTCCTCTTTGCCTTATTGGAAGACCTGCACATGCCCATGCAAGGTGGTGGTGTTCCCCCCACAGTCCACATACTGGTACATCTCCTGGGAGACCTGCTCCGCGTGGCCAAAGTATGATGTTGTCACTGTGACCCTGGAGACCAAAACACAGAGTTTAGAAAGTGGGCTGTCATTTTTTTTAAATATCAATATCAAACAAGCTAATAATTCTGGTGCTGACTCTGGTGCATAAAGAAGTTACTAGGGCTGCAACGACAAATCGATAAAACCGATAAGTAAAAGCGTCAACATGATTTTTCCATAATAGATGCACTGTGCTGTGTCATTACTGTATTAGTTTATCTTCAGTTTATTTGTCTTCTTTGTTTTTGTCTGATTATTTAGCGGTTGGCAACTAGCTGAAGGTGCATTACTGCCACCTACTGGACTGGAGTGTAGATTACACTTTGACAGCTGGGCTGTATGTGTCACATGTAAACAGATCAGCACGACGGAGGAGAAGCCAAGCCGGCAGGTGAGGGAAACAAGTAAACACGCAAAAAATTGGCAGAACTGGAGAAAGCTGTTCATCCAAAAAATCCCAGAGTTTGGGAGTATTTCACGCTGAGTAAAAGCCCACAGAGTGTTAATTGCAACATTTGCAAAAATGACCTAGCATGGCACAGCAGTACGACTGCAATGATCCTGCACATAAAACGCAACCATGTTGGACTCATCGATGACGAGCCGGGGAGCTCAACAGGGAGGTGAGGAGCTACAAAATCTTACAAACACTTCTTTTATAAGTTGTGAAATGCATGGTTTGTCTTTTGGGACTTGTTTTGTTTTTTTATTGAATCATAAACCCATTTGAAAACCACGAGGAATTCATTAAACCAACGTTAGCATTAGCGTTAGCTGTTACAGATAGTGGTAGGAAGGAGGGGATGAACTGTTTGACCTGCAGGTGAAAAGACCGAGGACACATTTTTATTTATTTGCCTTTTTGGCCCACTAAGTTCTTAATCTGATGGAATAGCAATGTATTTTCTATAAGTTTGCCCATTCTGTTGATTCTTTATGTGACAATACATTCATGTCATTTGTAATACTTTATAAATGTACCATCTGGTCGGTTTAAACTATGTTCAAATAAGTTGTTTCTTTGTATATATCTTTGAGCAAACAATATTCATCATCTAAAATAACAACGCATGTTTGGTTTTGCTAATTTTACGACCATGCATTCTCATCTGTTTTTTTCTGATTCATCGATTAATTGTGAATATAATCGTTAGAGTAATCGATTACTAAAGTAATTGTTAGTTGCAGCTCTAGAAGTTACATACAACACTGATAGGGGATGTGCAGATATAGCGCACCTGCTTCACAATAACAATCTGAATGTCAGTGTTGATGCATCAGTGAGCAAGGCTCCTAAAAGTAACCCATGAGTCCCCCTGCTGGTCTGAGCATCACTTCAAAACAGAGAACTCTGTTGTTTGCTGCAGCCAAGCCACATGTGTGGGTTGAAATATTTGAGTGTGAAAGAGGACAATGTTTGGAGAAAAAAAAAACACATAAACAGATCACACAGAGAATAGAGGGTGAGTCCAATATTGTAGTTTAAGCCATACTTACTGCATCATGACCACTATGTTGTGAACCTTAATGGTCGACAAGGTGCAGTAATCGCTGAAAGGCAAGGAATGATGAGTATTTAACAACAATTGAAGTATAAACAGAACCACTTTTGTGACTTCAAGTGTGATACTTACAACATATAACTCATCTCATCAGCAATGGTGGTGGGAACTGTGTAGTCAATCTTTAAAAAAACAGAGAAAGAAGAAAGAAAATAGATTTTACATAACCATATTACACATTTAGGTATGAAAAAGAAGGAACTCTATGCTCCATCTGTGGCCAGTGATCCTGTTAGCTTTGTAATATCACAAGACTTAAGGACAATGCAGCTTAAATGGTGCTTAAACGTTTGAAGCCAGAAACAAAAGTGATTTTATTTCAGTTATCACATGAGACGTCTGGAGGTCCAGTTGAAAGAGGGTCCCTGGTACTTTTGTTACATTAGTTAACAATGAGCTGTTGTGTGGGCTGTGCAAGTTAGAGGAATAACTACAGTCCACTAAAACTTCAATGTTACAAATTTAGTCTTTCTCACCTTTGATACTCAAGAGATATTATTTTAAACTGACCTTTGCTTTTGATGTGACTATATATTTTCTTTATGCATGATCTGTGGACTATATGTCAAACTGCAGTACCTGCCGCTCATCCAGCGGGATGATCACTGAGCTGTTGTTGAACTTGGTCTTTCCAATCACCGTCTTGGAGAACTGCACCTGGGCTGTGATGTTGGTCACAGACACAGCGTAGTAGTTATTGTTGGTGATGTTCAGGGTGCTCTGCATGGAAGAAGAAATGTGTGTTTCAAACTGGCATTTTAGTGAAGAATTTGACAGATCTATAAGTATTTCACTTCTGCAGTAACTGCCATTTTGGCCACTTGGGGGCAGAAGAAGGAAGCTGTGCAATCAAAACAATGACACCTTATCAAGGGCTTCACAATGAATCTTAATTTCATGGCCTAATATTTGGGGCAATTGCTCAAAATACACCTTGCTGTTTTGATTTATAGAGAAAATATAAATGTAAACTAGATTCTTTTTCACTCAGCAAGTGTAAACTTTCCCAGATAGATGAAGGCCATTAGTCAACCTTGGATTATCTGGTACCAATTCAGTAAGGACAAAAATTCCTTTTTGGGTTTATTTCTTATTCACAAAAGGCACCAGCCGTGTTTTTGAAAATTTCTCTGTACCCACGTCCATGCAGGAATAGTTGACAATGCCCTATACCATACCAGTAGGGGGTAGTAAATGCATGGTCTCTACAAATGTGACTCCAGCTGCATAAGATTTAATGCTAAGAAGCATCATTTCAACAAAGAAATAATCTATCAAACCCAATTTGCCTTACTTTTGTGCTACACAGGCTATGGCCAAACACTGTAGAGGAACTTTCCTACAAGTATTGGGCGTCTCCTTGATAACTTCAGAGTCTGCAAATGTAAACAGTTGATCTTTGTAGGGAGAGGGGAATTAAAAACTGCTGAGTGTAATATATTAATTAACGCCTGTGCAGTGGTATAATGATGAAGAATAGCGAAGTTCCTTTTTTAACATTTAATCAGACCAAACAGTAGTGAGCAAATAAACTGGCAGCCTGCTATCTTAGATTTATGGAGCATGCGTAATCCAGAAAAACAACTGCTGCCGGGTGCAAGTTAAGGTTATCATGCCATTGTTTCAGATTCAGATTTTGACAACTTTATTTATCCCTTTTGTGGAAGGTGTCATGGTGGGGAGTTTATATCAGCGCTAATATTGCTGGTCACAGGTTGGTTTTTGCCGCTTCTTTGCTTCCTAATCGGGTTGAGCAGGACTGGATTGATTTACAGCACATCTAGGTCTCTATGACAACACCACGCCAGCTGACAAAGTTTAGAAGCGAAGAGAGATAAAACACAAAGATCTGTGTTTTTCTTTACTGAAAACGATTTCTGTGATTAGTTTCATAGTGATGGTGGACACAGGAGGCTAAGTGTCAGACAGAAGAGCAGAAGAAAGATAAACAGGAGAGTGATACAGCCCGAGCTAACGGCTAACACAGGGGCTTAGCTCTTTCTGCTAATGTTTATTCCAACCCACAGTCAGCAGTTATTCTGCAGTGGTCTGTTCAAACTTGAGAGTCTATCAATAAAATGAAGAGTGAGGTTACGTTAGCTCTGATTGGTAGATGACTGAAAGGACATAACCAGGATTTACTGACGCTACTCATTACAGACACGTCTTAAAGCATCAAGCTGCCAGCTGCACTAAATACAAACGGCTACTGAACTACATACAAGCTGACAGTGTTTACTTGCTGTCACCTTAGCCTACAGATACGTCACCAGGCTGCTGATGTCGCTACATATAGCAGGCTGCCACAACGTTTGCTTGATGTCACGTTTCAAACCGTAGCTCTATTTCACTGTACTGTATTGATAAATCAGGGGTGGGTAAAAATATTAATCAATTGATGCATCTCAATATGTCCTCGCCCAATTCAATATCGATTCAGCGAACTCTCTGAATTGATTCACTTCCTGACAAGTTGGGGTAGCTGTGTGTGTTACTCACTTGTGAGGGCAGCACAAGACCAAACGACAACAAAAAGGCAGCCGAAGCAGCAGCAGAAGGGAAAAGCCAGTTCCCTCAGCTCTAAAGTCTGGCGTTAGAGTTGTTTTATTGCTCTAAAATGTGAGGTGACATACCACATATGTTCACATGGGCATAAAAATCGAAAATCAAAGCATTTATATCAATATTGAATTGAATCGCAACATTATGAGGTTCTTAAGAACACCCAGCCCTATGATAAGTCCCTTATCTTGGCACGTTGTATCCAGTAAAAAGTTGTCTTAACAAAGAAATTTTGTATTGATCTGATCTTCATTTAATTCCAAAACAAACACACGCCTTGCTAAAAGTAATTTTTGACAGTGTGCCAAGACTCTAGGCCAGAAGGTGGCGAGGGGGTGCAAATAAAACGGATCCTCCTTATTGCATCTTCTCCAACTCGTAAGGAGATTTCCAAAAACTCAGAACCTTGTTGACGTGTGAATGCAAAGCTGTCATGAATAGAAAAAATGGTTTACAAAAACAGCCTCAAAAACTGCAGGTCTAAGGTAATACTGTGTGTAGTCTTAATCTTTTGTTTATACATCTCACCTCATTTTGTAATCACGATTTCAAGCAATTTACTTGCATAACTCATATTTTGCTCATGTCATTTGGGTCTAATTTCAACACTTTTTTTAGCTGAGGTGGGGAAATAATTATAGAAAGTGTTGATAGTTGACACACAATCTGCTGTTTAGTGTTGAAGGAGCTGATATAAAGCTGTTAAAGACCATTTTTGTGGTGTAAAAATTTCTGTCCTCTGCAGCAGAGTGAAGTGACAGAACACTGTGTTCATCACTCCGAAAGACCCTCTCTTACATGCAAGAGGTCATGTGATATAGCATGAATGTAAAAGTGTTGGTTTAAGGATCAGTCAGACAGAAAAATGTCAGTGTCTGTTTAAATGAGTCTTACGGTGATGTTGAGAAAGACGATTCGTTTGTCCAGGTCATAGGAGACGTAGGCAGACTTCACCCCCACATAGGAGACATCAATAGATCGAGGGAACAGAAAGAAAACAGCCAGGCCAGACAGCAGCAGGCACAGAGCCACTGATATCGTGACATACAGCTTTCTGCCGGAGACAGAAAAGAGAAATGAGACCTTGAAAGCATCTGAAAACTTGAAAGTGTGTGCTGCCATGTCTGTGAGTAAGCAAACATGATGAAACCCTGTAAAACTTACGTCCTGCTCGGCCGGAGCCTTTGGTCGCTGTATGGAATCAGAGCCACCAGCTGGTTCTCTTGACCTGTTGATGACAGGAAATCAGTCTCATGTCACTGTTGGATTCAAGTCTTTGTAAGATTAAACACTTCTGTACAACTTCCAGGACAAATTTCCGCTGCATCTTGAAGCTGACCTCAACAAATGTTCCAATGAGTCTTTGCATTGATGGTCCAGTTCCTGTGCTATAATTAGATCTGTGTAGCAATTCTAACCACATTCCTGATTTGGGATGGGAGTTAAGATGCTGCTGTTTGATGTAGGAACAAGTTGCATGAGTCCCTTTCTCAACAACAGCAACTCCAACAAGTAAAGAGCATCATTTTTTCATGAACCATTCCATGACTTCAGCTTTTACTCATATTTTCTTGCATGTTATATTATTTTGAAGTGATCTCCAGCTTTATTGCACAGTTAGTTTATCAGGAGATTTATGTCTTTACAGGTATAAAATTTGCATTATTATGATAGGACTTGGAGAGATAAAGTGTAATGACAAGCAGTCTGAATATGGTGTAAAAAATGATGTTCCTGTAAAGATTTAGACTAATATTTTGGAATATCCAAACCTAAAATCTGTAAAAATGTTTACTTGTCGTCACTGCAACATGTTTTTAAAAATCTACAGCTTGACCTGATTCCAAAGTTGTGCTGAAAAATGTTGTCATACGCCTTATTTTGCATGCATGAACTCCCATTTTACAACATACACATCATACCTGAAGGCGTGTTAGCTTCTTTATCTCACTTGTCAACTAGCCTGAAATTCAAGCTCTCTTTCAAACAACACAGAGGGAGCACACCTGTTGTGAGGCAGTGCACACTCGTCTCTGTAATGTTTATGTTTTTGGGATGGGATCAAGTACAGAGGCATTGCTACATCTCTCCTAAATTTAATGCTCTAATAACCGTATTTTGTACCTCTGGGGATTCTGCCGGTGCCCTGACACGTGGGACACGTGACGCTGTCTCGCCCAGTGAACTCCACGTAAGGGAACTGAGAAACATCTCCGTTCTTTCCGTCCTCTTCCGTCTGACCGTCGCCTGCAGCCGTCAGTGCGTCCTGACTCTCATCTTTGTGCTTGGCCAAGTGTGACTGGGACTTGCCCATGGCTGCAGCTGTCTGTACACAACACCAAAAGATAGCATGAGGAGAGAGGAACTGCCATTTACAGTTGGTGCAGCAGGATGTGCTGACTAACCACATGCCGCACACGCATCTGAATGTGAAATTGGCTCTGGACGCATTCCAGAGAACATTTCCCAGGAGGACAAGCTGCAACTGGTGCACTGTCCAAGAAAAAAAAACCTTGTATAGCTTCAAAACAAATTTGTGTTGTGACAAGAGATGCTTCCAAACTCATTAAGGACAAGAAGGCTTTACAAATTGTCAAATGATGTCTGTCAGCAGGGCTGCTTACTGACATTTTCAGCACTAGATGTTCTTTCTTTAGCTCTTCTGTGACGTTTTAACTTAATGCTTATTGACTCAAAGTTTACAGGACTTCTGTCTCAGTGTGCTTCTTATAAATTTACAAAATAAACTACAATAATCTAAAAACTGCATCACTTTAATGTTGCATTTCTGACGCTAAGGCTCAGTTTTATCTATTTATAAGCTGCTGGGTATTTGTTTTTAAAGGTATACAAGAAAACACTCCTTAATTGGTGTGGTAATTTTGTGGCTGGCCAACATAACAAGAACACTCTGCATTCAGGCATTTAAATACACATAAAACTAACAAAATATCTACAAAGTCATCATTACACAAAAAGTAAATAACGGATCTTGATGAAATTTTCAGGAAATGTTCAAAATGGGCCAAGGAAGAAGTGATTACATTTTGGAGGTGATCTGGATCACCTTTTTAAAAGATTCTTTATCATTGTGAAATAGGGCTGTTTTCACCATATGTGTCTATAACTCCACCATAATGGTTGAATTGCTTTGCAGAACAATACAAGACAAGGTCACCATGATTTCTGACAGATGTAAAAGTATGATCCAGATCTTGGTAATATTCTGGATACTAAGATCCTGGATATGAAATATGTACTGGGTCATCATAATTTAAACACTGTCAGGTAACAAGTTATCGTACAAACCTGCAACTAACACCAAATTGTAGCAGACAGTCTGCTGAAAGGGAGTATAACATTAAAGTAAGACTAAAGTGTTGTGTGACAATAACAATATGCTTGGCGGAGGTCTGCGCTCTCTGAATGCTTTTCTAGATATCTTATAAAAGAACAATTGAAAATGATGGACTGGTTCCCTTAATTGCTGCATTTGAACATACCAAATATCAAAGTTAAAGGTGGATAACAGTAGGACATGATTCATGATCACACTTTAGTGGCCAAAAAGGTCCATAATTTTAGATTTGTCAGGTTTTCTAATATCGTTTACCACCCTTGTATATAAATTAGAACAAAGTCTAATGGCCTAACTAAGTATAGATAATTCACAATAACACTTTCTCTCATGTTTGACGAAATGTACATCCAGTTCTTTCTCACTCGTTCATAGCAGTAGGCCTTTGCTCAACCAGCTTTTTTGCCAGAATAATCAGGTCATCCTTAATTCTCCTGGAATTTCTAAAAAAAAAAAATTGCTAAGTCCAGAAAAGTAAAATGACCTAAAAAACTACTGAACGTAATGAAGTGATGTCTTTTCCAAACCCGCAGGTTGCTCCTGTGTCACCATACAGGATGCCTTTTGTAACAACATACATTTTAAGCAGAGCCAGGCCGCCATGCCACTGAGCTGAGCCCCAGCCAAGAACACAACGTACCGGCCTCAGAAATACTGTTAAAACGCCTTCACTCGTCGATTCGAGATAGGCATTTAGCATTCCTATTTTTGTTTTAACACATAAAGATATCTGTGAATTAATGACACAACGTAATTCGAGCGTTTTATCAAACACAGGGTATCAACGGTTGGACCGTTGAGCGCTGCACGCGACATGTACTTAAAAACGTCCAACCGTTGAATGTTCCGTGAACGTTAAAATGCTCACCGTGTTCAGGTTAATTCATGCCTTACCTATTTTATGTTTTATTCAGACTTCTCTGCCATTCGTTGTGTCGCCGCTTGTTGTTGTGTTCACAGCTCTGTGAAGAATGAAGCCCACGGGAACGCCCCCCTCTCTCTCATTGGGCAGAGAGGTGATGGTGGAGCTGTCAGTTTGCACCGCGCACAGCAACAGCAACACCACGCGTGGAGTGTTTATCACTGTGACAACAGCAACACAGACGTTGGAGAGGAAGAGTGTTCAAGAAAGCATAAAACGGCTCTTTAAAATGACTGAAAAAGTGGGGGAAAAGATGAGCGTTTTATAAAAGCGAGAAGGAAAGACAACACTGGTTTTAAAATATTCAAATTTGACAGTTAAAAATTATTTTCAAAAACCAAAAGTCGAATGATCTACTTATAAATCGCAATATTTTTTGTTAATAATTTCCATGCCTTTACGTGTGAAACTAGGGATCATTTAGATACCATAAAGAGTTGCATTTAAGTTTATTCTACACATATCATATCTCACATATGGACTTAAATATTTGTATAAATATAAATAGATTGATTTAAACCATCACAAATAATCTCAAAAATGTTTAGATATCATTATTAGATTTGGTTGTAAAACTTGAGCTGTATTTTAGATGTTCTTCATTTGTGTTCTGTGTCAATCAATACTTGTTGGCAGATTTAATAGTAATTAAAGCTTTATGGTTAATGAATCAGACCAAAAATTTTGGTATTTGCCACTTAAATACCCAAGTAGACAACCTAAAAAGTTAAATGGAATTGCTGAGATATCAAACTAAGTCATTCGACAGAAATACCAGTGAATCATGGTTTTAAAAAACAGTTGGATAATGAAGAGAAAACTTTATGCTATGGATGGGAGAGATACATTTAAGCAAAATCAAAAGGTGTATACACACTTCTGTTGAATATATACACATTGCAGTTTATCACTGGACATCAAATGAACCACAAAATGCCATGATGATACTGTAAACAATAGCAGTTATGCACCAGCTTCAGAATGTAAAAAAGAGAACACACTGACCTGCTTTAAGGTATGGCTGTTCCTGTGACCTAAATATCAATGTCACAATCTCCTGTGCCCAGATCACATAGTATGGTAGTTAATAATCTGCCTTCTCCCACTGAGAGGCATGGAGTTTCTAAACTTTGTCCTATATAAGGTGAACCAGTCAGCATCATGCTCGGAATGTGACTGCAGTTCCTGGAAAATTATCTGACGGACACATGTCTAAGAGGTTTCCAGTGAGAGCAAGTTTTCCACAACCACCACTGTTGTCACACGAAGTTACTCTATTTCACCACACTGATCAACTCAGCTGGGAATGTCCAAAATCAGGGCAAATCACAGCCCGAAGTCTATCCTCAAATGACCCCCAGCTTCTATTTTATAATGTATTAACCATGGCACTGAAAGTAATCATGTTTTCTATCAGGTACACAAACAAAGCCAAGTAGACGTGTAACGCTCAATAAACTACATTTAGACTGTGCAAAAGCTACTTGTATTAAAGGTTGAGCTCTGTACATTCTGCAGAAAGTCAACAACTCTTACAGCACGTCTTTAAATGAATACATTTATCATGATGTGAAAAGGTTCTCACAAGCATCCAGAGTTCAAAAAACACAGTACAGCAGTGGTCCCCAACCATTTTTGTGCCACGGACCGGCTCAATGTCAGACAATATTTTCACGGACCGCCTCTTCTTCTGTCTCCTCACTGGCTCCTGCACCCTGCCTAAAGAAACTTTCCAAAGATGTTTGTTCTTTGTCCATTTTGCTAGCTTGGGGATTTGGTGTCAAGAGTGAGTCATTTTTTAAACTAAAACATTGTTCAGAATCAGGCAACAAATCAAACTGAAGTAATGTACATTGAGTATTTCTTATATGTGGCCCAGTACCAGTTAACCCAAGGACCGGCACCTGTCTGAGTCCCAGAATTGGGGGCTGCTGCACACAAGAAAAGATTTAAGTTACTAAATGAAGCAGAAAAGGCAAAAATAAAAAATAAAAAAAATGTGCATATAAATTGGAAACATCATGAAAAACATCCATGATTAAACCCAGATCCTGATCCTGACATTAAAAAAATCCTAACATATTTTCTCCACATTGCCCCCTACTGGGGAACATTTTACTTGGTCAAAAGCAGAATCTGCTGGTGTTTACCATAGACTGTATAAAACATGGATGCAGCCTCCACAACCTTACCTTTCTGTTCCTGAAACTGTGAAATGAAGCAAATTTGCAGACACAGCCACATTTAATACGACGTAATCTGTTAGTTTCCTTTCAAACAGCTACAGGGCACCTGCCAGTCATGTGACCTGAGCTGTGTCTTTGATTGGACAGTCAAACAATCCTAATGACTTCTAAACCTCAGAGTTAGAAAAAAAGGCTGTTTTTATGCCTGGATATGTACCAACTTTCTGCAGCCAGCCTCAACCAGATTCTCAATGAACAACAACGTTTAGCACTTCTGCAAAGGCTTCATTTTTACAAACCAGTTGTTGCCCCGTGACGTTTACAAAGCATGTTATAACACAGCAGAAAACTGACAACTTAATATCAGGTATCAAGAAAAAATTAAGGGAAAGGTGAGGTTTAATTTCACAAGTCTGTTATGGTGGCACAAGTATGTGTGAGCACACTTAGAGACTGATTTTCGTTAGAAATCCCCAAAAGAAAATGAACAAATAAAGGATTCAAATGTTACTTTGAGGTTAATGAATACATTAATAACATTGTTGGTGGAATCTCAGAAGATAGAAAGTAGAAATACTTGCATTATTTACCTCAGAAGACATATTCAGACCAGATGTTAATGTGATTAATGCTATCCCCCTTTATCAGCCCTATCTGTGCATTTAATAGCAGTTGTTTTTCTTTATTCAGAGCAGCTTTTAAATGATAAAATACCTAAAAAACATACTATTGTTGCAAGATCAAGATCATTAAGTCAGAGCATGCTGTTCTTCTCCCCACTGGCCAGATGATGGCAGTGTGCTGCCACGTGTGAATGAATGATTCATCTGCACCAAGAAAATGACTCCTCTTGTCAACAACATCAACACAGTCATTAATGCCTGTGAGCAAACACCAAATTATGGTCATAATAGATTTATCTTAATCTATTTAATCTCTATGATTTCAGAGGAAACACTCTGAATAATAAATAACCTGTCATGCTCTAAGGGCGGGACATGTGGAAACAGCTATCAGAAATAATAACCTTGCGCTGTGCCGCACATTTACCAGGGTCAAGTTGACATTTCAAAACGTCAATTAGTCTCAAATGGCTGATGGATTAAATGATTTAGGCCAAAACAGGTTTTTATTTCTTCCACTTCCATGTGATGGTTGTACTCAGTGACACCCATGAGTCATTGTACAGTGCTGTACGCAGGAAGCATCTGGCATTAACACTGAAAATATGCTAAAAATAGAAAACCAGTGCTGTTTGACACAGGTTGGCTTTGATAATGACCTACTTGGCAGCGTCAACAGGTTAGTCACAAAGCCAGCGCTAAATGACAGAAATCAGCATCAGCTCTTGCTCTAAATATCCCCTTAAACATGGATTTGTGTCTCTAGAGAAAATGTGTTTTTATTCAGTGTTTTTAAAGGTTTTATGATCTAACTGTCCTAAGAGATAAACAGTAATTTACTTGTTGTAGAACTTGTTGTTTTAGAACTTGTTGTTGTAGAACTTGTTGTTGTAGAACTTGTAGCACAGAAGAAATATTTGTCCTGGGAAAAGATGTATAATACAGATCTCCCGCTGCACGCACAAGCGCTTGGGATCAGAATACTTCCTCATTAACTGGGTTGAAATCACCACCTGCTATGTATCAGTAGGTGGTGGTGGGTTTGTCAACTCACAAGGCACTTTGGCAGGAAACCAGCTATTGTTCAGAGCTCTAGTTACATCTAAAGGAGGCCATCACTGCAGATTGTTTCCCTGATCTCGAGCTTTGTGGGAAGTTCTCTGGCTGTGTGATCGTTCATCCCAGCAGGTTACAGATTGTGAATTTTTGATTTGCATTCCCTGACGTGTTAGTCAAGATTGTATTCCTGCTTTCTCTGATGTTGAAAGTGTCAGTGCAGACTGTGCTTTTTCATCATTTCATTTTCTGCTTTCGAAGCATGGGAACTACTGCTTTGGATTGGTGCCAGAGGGCATTGTGTGATTTTTTTTTCTTGCCGTAGGTTTGCATCACATTGTCGTTTAGACCCATTGAAAATACTCTGGGTAGTATTCTGCATTTGCACACTGCAACCACTTGTGAAGTGCATACATTGGAAAAGGATAGAACTAAAACCTAAGATAACTGTTAGGATCACAGAAAGTTTCTTCTTTATTACCTTCCCTCTGATGGATGATATCCTGTCAAAGCAATCATTCCCCAATCTCTTGTTAACAAAATGACAAGAAATGTTTTGAAGTGACAAATGATTGACCCAGTCGTTTGATCGGCCATCCAACTCAGGAAACAACCACTTGATTTAACAAGACTCAACACCAGATCACAGAGTCTGCAGGTAAACAATGAATTGGTTTGTCTAACCACCAACCTCTCCTCCTCATTGCAGGTGAACATCCACACGGCCTGTGCACAACTTTGTCACCACTGAGCTTGGTGAGCTGAAGCGCCAGCTAGCTGCAGATGGCTGTGCTGCAGATGGCTGTGCTGCTATAATAAAAGAGAGGGGTTATACAAGGTGCTCTAAGTATGTTAGCCACAAAGAAGTGTCAGTCAGCTTGATCACATTATAGGGGAAGATAATCCTTTACAAGATAAGATAATTTATTACTCATCCCACAATGGGGAAATCCACAGAATTACAGTAGTGCAACCACACAATTAGAATATATCCATAGAATAATGGAATAAGTATAATCAAGAAAAAAAACATTTACAAGACTTTTCCATCACAAAAGTATGTACAAAACCACTATGAAATATTAAAAAAAGATTAAATGAGCACAGACTTCTGAAAGGTGTGAGACACGTGGTCCATCAGAGAGGAAAGCTTAGTCATCATTCTCCTGTCAGCGTCCACCTCCACAGGGTCTCGTGCAGCCCAGGACTGAGCTGGCCTTCTTCACCAGTCTGTTCAGTCTCCCACCACTTTGTCCTGTCCTCCCACAGAAAGTGAAATCCTTCCAAAGTGGCGTTCGTACCTGGTGCTAGCTCCATAAGCCATGTCTGCTGGAATACTATGATGCTACTCTTATGGTATTCTCTATGGTGTTGGGGAGATAGATTGTACCTTCCTCATAACTATGGTTGGAAAGACAAGTTGAAGTCATCTCTTCTTAGCTTGCAACGCAGTATCAGCACATCGTCCTTGCCTCCTTTTCCTCAGCTCGCAGGGAACATCAGGCATAGCACCGTTTAGCATCACCATGTTACAGGCTGCTGATAGCTGATCTCAAGTGTAAACAGTGGTTACACATTGGATTCACAGTTGAACACAGGGGGAAAAAACAGTAAAAAGACCACTTCATATGTAACCAGTTTGGTGTCCATGGCTGACAAATGAGCCATAAAAAGTAATCACAGGCTTCAAATACAAAGATATTAAAAAAGCTAAGTTACTGCCACTTAAGCAGTGGTCAGTCAGTTTCACAACCAAGTTGGGCTATTTTTAGGAAACTTCAAACACTTGTGTTGTTGTTGTACACCCTCTATAAAAAAAAATTGTCAGCACTTTATTTCGCTATTTGAGTTGTTTCTCAACTCAATAACACTATTTGTGTATGTGACATGAACACATTCTTTCTTCTGCAGTGCACAGCTCAAACATCTATATTAATTCTATTTCGAAAACATTTTTTTTATCATATTTATCACAGGGAGGTGATGTGAGTATCCTTATGCTTATCCAGTGTACAGAGCAATGGATGTGATGTCCAAACCGGCAATCTAAATGGGTGATGTTCCCAACTAGGCCATAAGATAAAATGTAATGTCTTGCATAATCCAGTAGTGATTAAAAAAAAAAGTAAATATTTTAATTTGAATTGCTAAAAGTGATCATGAACGTCCAACTAGAGAATCCTCAAACCAATTGGTTTTACTGCATAACAGAAAGGAAGTTGTGAGCTGATAGGGGAATTCATCCCAAAAATGTAGTGAATTCTCTGACTCGAATATCTCCTGGCAGAATTAAATGCAATTTTATGACGGTAACTTAAAAGAGACGTGCTGTAAATCATTTGCATGTGTCCTCTTGTTGCACATTTTGTTAAAATTACACCATCTGAGCTGTGCATGTGTCTACTCTTTTACTTTGTAGCCAAAATGGGAGCCAGCAGGGAGTGAAAAGTGTCCTGAGTTTTTCCTCTCTCATCTCCTCGACTTATTAGCACACCTTCTGGATTCTCAGAGTGCCAAAAATGTCAGCATACACTCAAAATAGAAAGTGTTAAAGAATGCAAATTGATACACAGTGTATGACTGCCGACTAAACAGACTGTTTACCGAGGTATCAAGGTCTAACATCTAACCTCTGAGGGAAATGCCTTGTTATGCTGCTTGTTATAAATGCAGTGCTTTGAAATCGTTCAGTGGGTCGAGAGTCCTTTTCTAATCTCAGAATCCTCTCCTGTCACTGCCTATCACAGCACCAGTGCAGTCGTGTAGTACACAGAAAAGACTAATTCGTTCTGAATCACCGTGAGGCATATGAAAACACCTCAGCAGCAGCACTCGGAGGAGGCAGGTTGAAAGCAGCAGCAGTGCCGGTCTGCTGTGCTGTGTGAGGAAGCTGCCTGTGTGTCCCCGATAAGAGGGAGTGAGTGGCGAGGACACGTCTGCCTACTTCAGGTGTCAGCACTTCAAACCAGAGGCACGGTTTCACAGGGAATGTGTAAAAACTCCATATTGCAGGGGTGAAGTGGAGGATATTTCCTACTTTTATAGTATTTGATGTCTGGTGTCAACTTGTTCTTAACCTAAAGAGAAAAAAACCTGAATCCTTGGAGCGGTGGCGCATTGAATTTCTGCCAGTGTTTTCCTCCTATGGTGAAAGCATGCTCTTCCCATTTCATCGACAGGCTTCTTATGGTTTACTACTGTAATTTACTGCCATGCAGTGCAAGCCACTTGAGTTATAAGGCTTGATCAAACATATGATAGCGTATAAACCAAGACTGTTGGATTAAATGAGGCATTACTGAGCCCCACAACCTGAGGTATAAACCTGTTGTCCCTGATAATAAGCTGGGCACTGGCAGTGAGAGAAAACAGAGAAAGGTGCTGTGAAGACTACTAAGAATCAGTCGTATTTTTCCTGGATAAAGACTCTGTTTCCCATGAGCACCCACTGTTGTAAGGATGTGACTCTTGCCAAGGCTTGAATTGTTTTTGAGAGCAGATTTTCTTTTAAATACTACTTTTCTCTGTTCAAGACAATATTTTACAGGATGCAACGCAACCAGGTAACATATTTATCTTTAGTTATGTAGAGCTGTTGTTTAAAACATGACAACCATAGACTGTAAAAAAAAAAAAAAAAAAAATTATATATATATCTTGCTCGGCTCAAAGTAAGGTCGGCACAAAAACTGCTCCCCCTGGTGGCTGGCTGCAGTACAGGTCCAAAAATCAGGCTCTCCAGTCATTCTAGATGGGCTGTGGTCAAACTTTAAAAAATTAACTCACCTTGAGAAAATTTTTCTCACATCCGATTGTTGTGGTGATTCAAAGATATCATCCTCTCTTTTCTGAAAAGTTTTGTTTTCATTGGTTATACAAGGTTAAAAACAAGGTTTCACGACATGTTTAATGATGATTCACAGCTGCCATTCTTATGTGTTTTTTTCGGGGGTTGTAAAATTTGTCGGGAGGTAGAGTCAGGAAGTAATTAGACTCTTGAAGAAAATAAATATATATTATTTTTGTCACCCAGGTCCACTCAGTTTCTCCCAGAATCCCTCACAGTCTCCACCGCCCAGACTCTGGCTGCACAACTGCTGGCAATGGCGGCACCTGTGACGGGGGAATTTTGGCTTCAAAACCGTACAAATAGTAAATGGTGGAGCCACGCTGTCCACTCTATATAGAATCTATGGTGACAAGAAGCAAACATTGTAATCTCAGTTTGTAGCGTATTTTAGTGTCAAGAAGGTGAGCAGACGGTTCAGTCTTTCTCCCAGCCCAATGCTCTAATGGTCAAAATGCACCAGATGTATTTGCTATCCTGCTCCATTAGGACAAGGCACGGGATCTATTAGGTTTCTGTGTTAATCAATGCCAATACGTCAACTCGCGCTGGATCCTAGTTGCATTCTGGATGCATCCCTCCTGCAGCAGGTTGCTCTTCACCTCAGATGTGCAAGGTTCCAATATTTGACACACTGACACATAGGGGTGGGAGAAAAAAATCGAAAACAGTTTTTTTATTCAACAATATTGAAATCAGGATTCTTTGTAAAAAAAATAAATAAATAATATATATATATATATATATATATATATATATATATATATATATATATATATATATATATATATATATATATATATATATATATAAATATATATATATATATATTTTTTTTAATTCTTTGTTTCAGTCTTTGTTTGTATAATGGATTGGAAAAAAAGTTGCCACTTCAAGTGTGAAATGTTTCTTTCTGACTCACATGATGGTCATTTCATAGGAAAATATGGCTCCTGATAGTCTGTAGACATTATCATAATCATTTAACTTTTTTACATGGTGTGGTGTTAAAGAGCAAACTAAAAAAAAGCAAAATTCATAAATATCGATGAATTGCAATATAAAATTGAATTGGCATTGAATCGTTTGACATGGGATTACATGAGTTAGTCCTTGTTGATAGCCTGTGCTCTATTTCTTTCCTGTTTAGCTATTTTCTGCTCCAACGTCCTTTTCTTTTCTTTTTGACGGTTAAGCTCTAGTGTTCATTATTACTACGAAATCAATCCAAGCATTTGTTTTCTTCAGGAGAAAGGACAGATCTTACGTCGCCCTGCTTAACTCTGCTGGCCAGTGTAACGTCATCAAAGGGACTTTTGGTTAGGGATGGGCAAGTACAGATACCAGGTACTTTTTTTCAAGTATTGGTACTCGTGAAAGCTGTAGATACTAGCAGCAGATACTCGAGCAAGTCCTCCTAATTGCTGACAGTTGTTAGTTTTATTGTGTACTTTTAATATATATTTTTTATATTTATCAAAAACACTAAACTCTGAGAGAGTTGTTTGTGGTTTGGACTTAATGGCAGAGTGACTGTGCTGTCTTTGATCAAAATAATCTGTCACTGTTAATTCAAATTTTGTGTATCAAAGTACTAGTAGTATCGGTACTGCATATCGCTGAGAACTTAAGAGGGAGTACGCGTACTGTTATCGGTCAGCACAAAAAGTGGTATCGACATCCCTACTTATGGTCTTTGTGCTGTAAATGGATTTGTATTTGACCACTGATACTGAAAAATAGCTTTTAGAAGTAACCAATTCCAATGCTGATGATCCCATTTAATATTGAGGATTATGAGAAGGCAAATATAAAAAAGTGAGAGTATTTAACTTTCACTTATGAGTCTCCACGGGGTCTTTAAGTATGGTATTAATGTTCCCTTAAGTGAATTCACTTGATCTCTATCTCTTATTATCAGTGTGACGAACTACGTCGCTGCAGTTATTTCCTTATCTCAGGAACAAATTACAGATTAAATAAGAAGCCGATACACACTGTGCTGAGGCGACTGGCAGCATCATTATTATTCATCCTGGGTGTTTTTTCTGGGTTCAAATACATAGCCAGAGTTGAATCATCTCAATAATTATCATAAAGCTGGATTACTCAACACAAAATCCTGCTGTTTCCAAATGGATTCTACACAGGAATGCTACACGCTGAAAAGGGAACAACATAAAAAGGCGCTTTAGCATGGAAAAATAGCATATTGAGCAGAATTTAACAGGGATTCATCATGGTCAGACCCAGCAGCATGAGGATTTATTCTGCAGACATTTCTCACAGCAGGAAGAAGAAGCGCGCATCGAGACCAGGATGAGAAAATAGACCATGCAACTGTACATGATGTTTGATTTTGCTAAATCTGTAGAACAAATTGAATCCCCAATTTACAAAACGAGTGATGTTTTGAGTTGGAAGGCATTTCTTTTTCCATTTTGGTTCATAGGGACATCAAATGTTAGAATACTGATTGTTTACATTGTTATGGGTCTAATTTGGAAGCTTGAAAGCACATTTTTGATAAGGCTACATTAAAGACGACATATGCTGCCTTCAGTGTACCCCCTCACTTTGCTTATTTTTCTATTCATCAGATGCAAGAATGCCTTTTCTATCCACTGACAAAAAAATAAAAAAAAACATGGTGGTGGAGCTAACAAGAGCTTGAACATTAATTATTTTCTTTTCTGGTCTTTTTGATGACAATAGGCATGAAAAAAACATTGTATGGCAGAAGCTTCACAGAAGAAGCCAGCAGGGCAACCGTACGCTTCCAGGCACTTAACCAACACCCGTCACTGGCAATGCTGTGACACTTGAGGGACCGGATAGACCCCGGCAGGGAGTCTGTGAAATAATTCCAAGCAGATCTTCCATGCTCGAGTGGTTCAGAGTATCCTTCAGCTGTTGTCGTCTCGTGCCGCTGACCTGTGATTCAACTCTGCTCCTCTCGGCCAGCGGCATTCACATCTGTCCGACTCCTGGCAAACATCGCACAAATTCAAAGAGAAAGATCCTGCTGGGTTTGGCAGTAGCTGCAGATTTCTTCGCTTTTAGTGTTGTTTCCACTTTAAATAAGTTGGAATCACAATTGCATCAAATAATCGTCGGCTGCTCGCCAGAGTTGCTGGTTTCTGTCAAACTTTGCCGGCGGTTAATCTGGGCACTGATCATTATTTCCCATCCTGTTTATGGAGCATATCATCTTCCAACACCGTGCAACATTTGTGATTACCTCCTGCTGGAATCCAATCTGATGATCTAATTTAAAAAAAAGAGAACACACAGCAAAAATAATTATCAGATGGATTTACAAAGCAGGTTAGATAAGCGATAAAGATGAGGAAGCATTCCAGTAACTTTTCATGTCCTCAAGCTCATGCTCTAGTTAGGGCTTTTGGCTAAATAATACTGCCAGGATGTTGTGTAAGAATTATAAGTGGAGACAGAGTTATTTTATTTATCGAGTTTGCAGGGAGAAGTCTGTGGAGGGTGCACTCGCCAACATTTGATTTGATTTTTCTGCCTCTACTTCCTCAGTACATTCTGAAACTCACTTTCCCATCCTCTGAGACTCTCATGATGTGCAGACTGTTGGTCTAATTGGGTTCCCACGCAGGTCAAGGTCAATTACCTTTGCAATCATCTGGAGTACATCACATTACTCCTGTTTTGGAGCATTGGAAGCTACATTTAGCACAGGAGGACTGATGGGGAGAAGTCTTACTTTATCCTCCAAGCAGCTCAACCATTGGTCAAGGAGCAAATCCTAACGAGCAGCCAGAGTTTGAGGCATGTCATAAAACTTCTCAGAGAAATAATACCTGTTGGGGTGGGAAGTCATTGTTAGCCAAAATACTGGCAGTGTTACAGTGAGAGGTTGAGTTTTTCGCAGACTTATTAAAATGCAATTTTTCACAACTTATTTTATCACGAATCATCAATTTGAACAGCTTCTGTCTGCAAACGAGAAATCAAAACTTCACTGTGTTCCAAATTATTATGCAAGTATAGCTGCTGCAAGAGGCCGTCTCAAAACAATAGCCAAGAAATTGAAGAGTTACCTCAGGACCATAAAAAGAAAGGTGCCAAAGAGTCAGGATGGGAGAAAACCAATTCTAGGATAATGCCCCGTTTACACAACAAAGTTTAAAATGTGCTTAGAAAGAAAAGCTGAGGGACTGAAAACGCCGTAGTAAGCATGCCAGGCCTATAAGTTAGCGCTATACTTTTCTTGCCCAGAAGAAGCTTTTGGAAGATCTCCACCAAAGTAGAGTTGAGCCGATCTTCTGGTGTATTGGTGAATGTTAAGAGCAAAAGTGGATCAACAGATGCACATTTTGTTGAAAGACAGTCAGAAGATTCAGCAGATTGAGCAACACAAGCACAACATGGTAGTCCGTGAAGATCGAAACATCGACACTGTTGTCCAATGAAAACGCTGGCTTACTGTTTACACGGCAACGGTGTCAGAAGTGTTTCAGAAAAATTCCACTTTGGAGGCCATTTTCAAAAGTTTGTGTTCTAGGTCGGCTAAAATGCAGTGTCCATGTAACCACAAGGTCGAAACATCCTGGTCAGAACGCAATAATACTTTTGCGTTCACCCTAAAACCGTTGACGTGTAAACAGCCCCTAAGCTTGTTGAGCATTACCAAGCCAAGATCTGTCAAGAATGAAACCAGACATGTCTGAAAGCGCGGTCACACTCGCAAACTGTACCGTGCTCAAGCACACTTCAACCCAGAGTCCTGTACCTCTCTTCGTTTGGCCAGTGGGATTACAAATGGGCCGTGCTTAAGCACAATTAACATCTCTGCTTTGGCATGCTTCAGAGAGGTGGGCTTCACTTCATACACAAGCACAAGTACGTGGACATGACCCATTGCGTACCATCGCTGAGACCACTCCGCTCTACAATCATTTTACACCACTGCGAGGGCGTCAGAGAGCTGTGTCGAACCAAAACGACTCAAAATGAGCCTTAAAGTTGCTGAATTCATTGCAGTGATTTCTGTCTCATTGTGCTGACCTTGAGGAGATCATGCTTCATGTCCAGGGATCTCAAACTCGTGCCATGGAGGGCCAAGAGGCTGCAGGTTTTCTTTCCAACCAGAAACTCCACCAGGTGATTTCACTGATTTGTCCCTGCTCTCTGCTTGAAGGTGAAGTAATTAGTGAAATCAGCTGGTGGAGGTTCTGGTTGGAAAGAAAACCTGCAGCCTCTTGGCCCTCCATGGCACGAGTTTGAGATACTTGATGTAAACAGACTTTTCACAATGCTGTAGGCGGGCCATGCGTGTGCCCAAAGTCTGGTTTATATTGCAGTAGTGTGACTGCTGGCTAGGGCTGGATTAATATGCTTTTCTCCTGATTCACTTCTTCTATGGATTTTTAGGGCACTGATTCAATTTGAATCGTGATATTTCAATATTTCAGAATTTTGCGATTTTGAGTTTGTTTTTTTAACACAGGGCTAAGTGAAAAAGTTGAATGATGATGATGTCTACAGACTATATCACGGGCCATATTTTCTCTCCAAAAATGCACATGACTTGTGTCATTTTTGTAGGATTTATTCAAGGGATCTTACATCTCAACTTTTTCTGAACCCAGCTTATAAACAAGGACTACAATGACAGACTTAAATTTGAAAAAAAAAAAAAAAAGATTTTTGAACATAAAATCACGATTTAAAATCATTAAACAAACAAACAAAAAAAATCCCAATACTATGGTACAAAAATGTTTTCTCCCACCCTACTGCTAGCTACACCCTCTACTACAACTACTCCAAAACTGTATTCACTGATCAGTGCTAGTCAACCTGGACCAGATGAAAGGGGCATCTGGTTGGATTTCAAGTGGCCACTCAGCTCCAACTTGTCCACAAGGTGATAGTGGAGCTATTTTTGATGATAACGATCTTGTTGGTCATTTCCGGGTCCACGGTGGTGTAAAAGTGAATTCTGAGGGATTCTGACTTTACCTCAAGACAAATGACAGGTGAAGAGGAAACTAGAGTTCATGCATGATGATGCACCATCACTTGCCTGACACCATTCCCAGGACTGGTGGCCACCTCAGGGCTTTAAAGAGGATCCAGTCATAAACTGACTAATCTGCTCTCCCAGGCCCAGCCTGATCAAGCACTTGTGGTCACTAAGAAAGAAAATGATATACAGTGATGGGAAGCAATACAGCTCAAAGAGCAGCTTCAGAAAGCCATACAAGGTCAGCAGAGAAGTCCTCAGAAACCAAACTAAAGGAGCTGGCAAGCGACTCCTGACCCTCAGTGAAAGGGAAATAGGCCAACCCGGACATTAGGGATATATACATATTTTTTAAGATATTCACATAAATGCAACTTGAAAAATAACTTGGAACACAGTGTGAATCTCTTTTGATGAAACATCTTTTCTTCTCTCTGCTTTTCTTTAGAAAAAAACAACAAGGTTACAAAAGATTCCTGCAGCATGTACGTTGGAGAAATAACACATTGTAACAGGAATCATGCAGCTTTCAGAAACAAAAGAACAAATGTCAATACCTGAAGACTAAACAAAGATCTCTGCATTGTACCGTACAATGTCCTGATCTTAAAGTACTGTTGTTGACACTCACTGCACTCAATAAAAGGCTCTTTATTCTGCCTGCAAGGCTATTTTGGTGACAACTCGGATGTGACAGAAAGCACTTAGACTCTAATCTCCCTGATCACCTTTTAATTTAGCAAATTGCAGCTTGATCGGGGAACGTGAGGGCAGGAGCAGGACAGGCCGGGACATGGCACAGATGCAGAGGTGGCTATGAGGTCAAAGGAGGATCAGTACCTGCAGATATGGTCACTCAGTGTAGCTTTAACGCAACCCCAAAAAATGCTACATGATTGAATTACTTGAAAATGATTATATATTGCAGTTTTGGACTGAGTGATGTAACAAATAAATATTAGCCTCACGAATATTCTCTGAAGAGTCTGGCTAATAATATTCTGATTGCTCATATTTGACACGAGGATAACATTACATGCATTATAGGCCATTTTAAAGCGAATTCAGGAATCTATCTATCTATCTATCTATCTATCTATCTATCTATCTATCTATCTATCTATCTATCTATCTATCTATCTATCTATCTATCTATCTATCTATCTATCTATCTATCTATGTCATTCTCTCGTAAAGCAGCACGTGTTACCATAGTAACTCGTAAATGATGACCGGAAGTCAACGAGCCGCCATTACTGCAAGCAGCACATGGCTAATTGAATATTCACGCGATAAGCGACCAATAAGGACTGGTTAGCATGCTAAAAAACAGTTCAGGCTCGGTGAAGACGTAACTTTAGCCCGTGGGAGGTTAAATAGGACAGCAGCAGTTTACCACCAACAAACGGAGGACAACACTTTGGTTGATGGAGGGACAAACAATAAACGGACAAGAGCCGTTTTTCTTTGGCAGCAGCATGAAGGTTGGATGCTAAAGTTTGAGGTCAACAGCGGTTGCAGCTGGATTCATCGGCTTATGGGGACTAAAGTTGTCAATAGGTGAGTAACGTAGTTCATTTAAAACGCAGAGTGTTTTGTTGGTGTTTTGTGTGGAGGATATTTGGCTCTAAGCTGCAAATGATAGGCCTAGCTAATAAGCTTTGGGCTAACTTGGAGTTTACTGAGGCTACTGGTTGCTTCATGTGTGAAATGCAGCTTGCCATACTTTATGATCTTTTCTATCCAACTTTATGACTTTTCAAGTCTTTTTTTTGCTCATGTGTAATCTGTGTAAAAAGGCAGGCTGCCACAACAGGCTTGTCAGCTTGGACTGTGATTTGGTTCAGTTTTTTATTGTCTTGAGCTCAAGTAGAATTTTGTTCTGAAAGTTGTGGCCTCAGCTTTGCTCTTGTGAGACATGACATAGTATCACTGTTGTAGTTACTGGCTGTTTCACTGTGGTGCCCAACAGTGGTCGGATTGCGGAAGTTGCTCAGCTAGTCCAGAGGGAACTGTGGACCTAATTTCACATTTACTCACGTTATTAAGGTTTATATATACCTCATCTGTGAGATATATGAAGTTGTAGCCCTCCGAAAACAGCACTCTTGCAGTTCTGCATGTTTGTTTGTTTTTTTGGTAGTAGACGGTGCTATTCTGCCGCACCTGATCTATTTCAGCTGAAAAGACAAAATGTTTTGGCAGCTTTCTGCAAATTTGTTTTTCATTTCCTCATTCTTAGCTCTGTTACACTACTTTATGTAACTTTTATTTCACATGCGTCATCATGCATGAACTCTATTGTCACACGTTCCCCATCTTCAGCTGTCATACACTCCTTTTGGACATTTTATTTCATATATTTTCATTTGCTGCTTTAAGTGTCAGCATTTTAACGCATTTGCTGCAAGAAAATGCTATTTTTCTAGTTGTGTCTGGTGGCAAGAATTAGGGACAAAGCAAGGCAAACAAGAAGCCCTTGTGTATATTTTTTTGACCGTCATTTCACCTTAATTTCACCATATCATCATCAATTATAGATTTTTATCGAGTATTATTTTTTACTTTATTTTGCCCTTACTGCTTGTTAGCTCATTTTTAATTTGAATTTGGTATTTTAGACAATTAACACTTTAAACCAATCATAAGACCCTTTGAATCTCAAGGGAGGAGCATTCCTTAGCTGCTTAAATGTTGAAAGACAGCCAGGACACCAACATTAATGATGCATTTTGGCACCGAAATGTGCAGCATCAGGGTTTTGTACTTTAGATTACAGAATCATACAACAGTAGGAATAATCTAACACAGTTTTTGGTTTTGGTAGTTGCTATTTTTCAAACAAAAAAAAAAAAAAAACTAGATTAATTGTTAAGAAATGCAAAATTGTTTGATTCTGCTCAGAGTTATGCTCAGAGTTAAGCCTCTTATACTAATACATTACTGGTAATATGTCTTTATCTAGATTCAAAATACAAACAATGAATTGTCAGATGTTACAGTGTTGAGTTTTCTTCCTCGAAAGCAGACTCTTCAGTGTCACGCATGTTCAAACCTTTCAGCCCTCTGGGTGAGTCCCGGGGACTAAAAGCCGTCTCCAGTCTGGTTTCTGCTCGTTCGAGTCTGAGCTGAGAAGCAAAGCAGCGGCACACTGAGGAGTTAATGAGCTTTATATACAAACACATACTTTCTCACACACACACACACACACACACACACACACACACACACACACACACACACACACACACACACACACACACACACACACACAAACACACACACACACACACACACACACACAAACACACACACAGGCTGCAGCCAAGACCATGCACAAGAAAAGTATATACTCTGAATAAAAAAAAAAAAAAAACACCCACTCACACACATGCACATTCTTGCCTGTCAAATCATATTAACATCAGGTCAGGCTGCTTTTTTAGAGCTTGTTGCTATGGCAGCGGAGGGAGAAAAATGGCTGTCTATGGGCTGTTCCTGCAGGCGTCTCATACAAAAAGGGCTGCAGCAGTGAGATTGGTGTAACTATCAGAGATGGCACCCCACTGTGTGTTGTAACATAAGAGTGTGAGTGCGATATGCATGAGGGGCTTTTAATATATTCAAAACGACTTCAATCCATCATCATTACCAGGGTCAAACCTTTCAGGCCTGCTCTCACCATCATTCATGAGTTTATTTTGAAAGAACTCCACATGGAGGTTATCCAGCTGATCGGGATTTTTGTTCATATTTGTCACTAGGGTTCGAATTTATGTCAGACTTGTTCAACACGCAGAAACAGTACGACATATTCCCTCAATAAACCCACTTATTAATCTAACTGTTATGGCAGATTAAATGTTCTGTTTGGAGCTTTCCTTTGATTTCTCCTTCAAAGGTAAACAAAGTATCCTTATTTCTTACTTTCTTTTCTTCATTTGAATAATTGATGTGAATTTAGCCACTTAAAGCCTATGGGTTGAGTTTTTCACTGGTTAGGAAATAAGATATGTAGTGATGTTTTCGAAGCAGTAAAGATACCAAGACTGACAAACTCTGTAAGGGAGTGGGTGTCAGATGAGATGATTTACAGCACACTTGACTAAACAGTCTTGTCTACTTTTTTCATATAGCAAATATTCATGATTGAAACACATTACCATGACAATAAAAAAAGCACAATGAGGATTATATTGCCAGAAAAAGTGAGCATCATAGAGATATATTTTCTGAGTGTCATTCCCCGCTTTCTACTCTTCAAATTTCTTGTCTCCGTCTCCAGCTATTCTGTCCTATTAAGGCAAAATGCCTTAAAGTGATACTCCGGGATGTAACAAGTTGGGTCCTATCACAAGGTTTAGGGCAGAAAATTCTCTACATAAAGCATGAATGCAGATCGATTTGATTTTTTTTTGTGGGAGTCTGTTTATATGTGTTTTTGGTCAAGTAAAAATTGGCCCCGTCTGAGTGCAGAGGAAACCGGCAGAGGAGCAGGGAGGGGGTCTTGGTGTGAGCGCTCTGGGCTTCTGCTGCACAAAAACACTGCTGTAGGGGTAATTTCTGCCCTAAACGTTGTGATAGGACCCAACTTGTTCCATCCCTGAGTAACACTTTAAAACTGGTATCAATGAGTACGGATACCGATTGCCAGGGCAACGGTACCATAGCATGTCAAATGTGAAAGGTACCCATCCCCATTTGTTTGATGAAGATACTGTATCACTTTAACATCAGCTCTCAACACGCAACGACAACAATAAACAGTCTTTCATATAGTCATTAGTCCAGAAGAGAAGCTCTTCACAGAGTCAGTTTGAAGCTGACTTGATTCACCGTCCCCATCGTTGAATATTTATTTCCATTCCCCCTCAAAAGAATCAATATATCGATCTCCATATCTGTAACCTGAGAACCTTTCCAGAGTGACACAAGAGCCCTCCCCTCTGCTTTAGGATCCTGCTCATGACACATTATCCCACAAGTCATCCATATATTCTGAAAGCTAAATACCCCAATGAGTTCCTCAAGTCTGAATGCATCAGTTTTATTTTGAAGATTTGAAAATGCCAGCTACTTATCTTGCTCTAAGTTTGCCAATAGTCTTGTGGACAAAATTCACAATGCCAAGTTCTTTTATAATCCATGATGTGCCAAGATTTCTTTGTCATACCCTGGGAGAAGAAGTTGTTTACAACAAAGTGAGCTGGAAGAGTCAGGAATAGAAAATCCTTTTAATGAAGCTGCATAAAAACACAGGAATCGTGCACATCCTGTAGGCAGGATCTAATTAACAATGTTTCTCTAATCTCAGGAAGCTGAAAGTTTCCGCTCCTCACCTTTGACACAGTGACATTCTAACCCTTCCCACTGTGTTTTGCACATGCACGTTAGGCGTTATCCTGACACTGCTGTGAGAGGTTTTTTATATCAGCGCTGTGTGCTGGCATGACGTGGAGGCAGAGATTTGGCATGTGGGTCGAGTGTTTCCCCCTCCCTGTGTTTGCAGTGGCTTGGCAGAGTGGCCTCTAAAATAACAGTCATATCTGACCTCGTTCTGCTCCAGCCGCTGTTAGGTGGCTGCTGATGATAACACTGACCCATATATGCTCTGGCCATTCATGAAAGATCTTGTTCAGGACATAAATAAATGAGTGGGACTTCAGAATTTCATTTTTATCAGGAAACTCAGAAACTGAAGAAAATCTGCAAACCTGCATACTTTTTTTTTCTGCCTGCTGCCATGGACCTGTCCGATTCCAGCTGCTACCACTTTTTACAGTTTCATCATAATCATCACTACAGTGCCGAACTATGGACTTTGTCAGTACCTCTGTGTGTGAGTGTGTGTCTCTGGCTGCATCACCCTCTCCCTTGTGTGTCTTGTCTGTCAAACATGAGTCTGGTTCTGTCCGAGGTCTCTGCCTGTTAGAGAGAAGTTTTTCTTTGCCATTGTAACTTGCTAAATGCTGCAAAGTGCTGTATTCATGGTGGGTTAAGGTGAGATCAGGCTTTGTATCTTCATATCAGTGAATGCTTTTGGAAAGTGTCCTGAGAAAAAGGTTTGTTATGATTTAGTGCTATAGAAATAAAGAATTGATTGATTGATTTGTCTTTAGGTTCAGGAAACCAATTTTTATTCTAATTCTGATCTAGAAAAACCATAGACTGTAAAAAAAAATGGACGTCCGCTTGCTTGGCTTGAAGTGAGGTCTCCACAAAAACTGCTCCCCCTGGTGACTGGCTGCTGTATAGGTTTAAAAACACGGCCTTCCAGCCATTCCAGATGGGCTGTGGTCAAACTTTAAAACATTATTACACCTTGTAGAAATGTTTCTCACGTCCGATTGTTGTGGCGATTTGAAGATATTATTTGGCTGTCTTGTATCCAAGTCCTCTTTTTTCTGAAAAGTTTCGTTTTCATTAGTTATACGAGGTTAAAAACGAGGCTTTATGTAACGTTTAACGATGATTAACAGCTGCCGTTCTCATGCATTTTTTTCGGGGATTGTAAAATATGTTGGGAGGTAGAGTCAGGAAGTGATTAGACCCTTGAAAGAAAAATAAATGTATATATTTTTGTCACCTAGCTCCACTCAGATTCTCCCAGAATCCCTCATCGTCTCTACTGCGCAGACTCTGGCTCCAAAATGCTACAATGGTGGCGCCTGAGACGGCGGTATTTTGGCTTCAAAACCGTACAATGATAAATGGCTGAGCCACGCTGTCCACTCTGTCTATGAGAAAAACACATTTTTCAAGATTAAATCTAAAAGATTGATTCTGAAGAAATGATGTATGATGAGCAGGCAGAAACCTTTTGTCTTTAAAAACAAGCTGATGTGGAAGTGTTAAAAACTGCAGTTCCTCAAATGTCCACTTGAGGCTGTGTGGGGAAACACCAGAAACCACATACACACCTGTTCAAAAACGCTGGTCTTTACAGCAAAAATAAACATATTTACAGCCTGGTTAAAAAAAAGGCTTTTTTAGCAGGTTTTTTTTTTAGGGATGGGCATTTTGAGCAAAAGAGCTAATTGGTATTTGCTCGTAACTCTTCAAAAATTATTCAAGGATTGACCCCCCTCGCAAGCCGCCACCACTGCCCACCCACATACATGTACCTGCTAACATTAGACTTTGACAATGGATATAGAGGGCTGTTCTTCATGTTGATCATCAAACTTACTTTATAAGGTTACAAAGCCTACCGCTGACTGTTGATCTGACAGCACCCCACTTTCCACTGCATTCTTATAATGTGCTAGACTAGTCTTGAAGAGTTTGCACTGTACCTGTTTTTTCTGGTTTGATACTTTTTTTTTTTTTTTTAAAGCCTTTGAGGATTTGAGATGGATTCGGTGCCCAAATTCCTGTCCAGCTTGACCTTTTTTTTTTCTTTGTGAAATTGATGCATAACAGCTTCAGCATCCGACATAATACTGCAGCCTGCCGCAGACAGGAAAAAGCGATCATCACATGAACCAATACTTTCAACTACTATTTTTTTTAATGTTAATGGCTATTCAATTATATGACAATCAAAAATCATTGCCCATCCTTAGTGAAGGACTGTTCAAAAGACATTTGAGCTAACCTACATTTTAAATTTTGTCAAGTATGATTGATGTTTTCATGACTTATGATCTCATACTTTGTTAATCATTTACTTAAATACTACTCTACTTTACAATTAAGCAAACTTTACATCTGTTTGAAAATAAAGGTTTTATTCAAGCCAAAAGGCTTCAAAACTGCAGTTCATCAAGTGTCCAATTGAGGCTGGCTGCAAGCACACAGGAAACCACATACACACCAATTCAAAAAGGAATTATTTTACAACCTGGTTCAAAAAAAACAGTTTTAGTCAGAATACCTCATTTCTGTATCGACACACATTGTATGGGTGGGGGATTTGGTTGTTTTTGAGGCAACTAAACCTACAAGTTTTGTCCATTTTGAAAGCTAGTTTAAAGCTAGTTGGAGTCGAGCTCCTTCAATCTGACACTCCCTAATGAAAGACTTTGAATTTTTATAGCAGACACAAATGGGTGGCATTGTGAAGACTACGTCCATGGATCGAACAGTCTTTGTTTTTGAGTTTAATCTAGTTGAGTCTTTCTGACCTGACAGCCTTAGAGAGAGTGGGTCTGTTTTTTTTTGTTGTTGTTGTTGTTTTTTTTAGTTAACGTCAAATTAACTAGACTTCTTGCGCCCGTTGAAGTATTCACAGTTAGTCTGTTGATCAAGCTGTTGATCCAGAGCTCATCGGCTGCTTGGTTCATGAACTTTTTACTCGAGTTACTTCAGCATGTTTCATAATAAACTGTATAATAAGCAGTTATTCCACACCATTACCTACCAAAACACCTGATTATAGCAGAATGAGGCAGGCTGATGCGGTCAGTGCTTTTTAGGGTTACAGAAGTTGAAAACAAGGGAATTGAAGTTAAGCTTGGATCATTTGAGAAAGAAGTCGGTTGTTTTTTGGGATGCAGGTAAACATCCTGATGGATTCTCTGTGCTTTATGAGCGTGTGATACACAGCAGGAAGGGAGCGCACTGTCAGCACGTGGGTTTAATTTACACCTACACAAAGATGTTAGCGAGTGTCTCGAAGTCGAATGCACTATTTTGACATGTCACATTAAACCTTATATAATTAATCTGCAAATGTCATGAATTTAACTGCAGGAAATATTGCTGACATAAGGACATTTCAGTAATGTGACCTTGAGAGAGAAGTCTGTGTTTCTCCTGCTGGGAAGAAACAGAGATGTATTGATTCGTGTTGGTTCAACATCTGCAGCAGACAGTAAAAGAAACTGGTGAGATATTTTGTCACACTCACATGTTTTCTCCAACTGCTGCCTGATGTTTCTCCTTTTTTTATACTGTGGGTCCTTCTCTAAATCTGTTTTGCATCATTTTCTTCTTATCACAGATCATGCAACCCAAAAGGAAACTGGGTATGGAGCCATAAACTGTAGTTTGTAATAAATCATTGTGAAAAAAAAATCCCAATATGTCAAAAGTCTACTTCACCATGATAATGTCCAGAAAAGCCCTTCAGGCTGATACTCTCCATCTCACCCAGATGACAAGTGATACCTCAGCACTGCCTGAAGACAGTACTTCATGTCTGACACCAGCTCTCACTTGGACTCAGGAAAGGGATTGAATAGATTTTTCAGGTCAGAGGTGAAGGCCGCTGTGACTTGGGCTGCTTTTAGCCTGAGGTCAGCTCTCATGCCTTTGAACATGATCTCCCAGCAGGCACTGAAAGGGGATTTCATTACATCTGGATTGTTTTTATGGGATGGAATACAGGGTTTATTAAAGATAAGAAAACACATTACTTATTTTAATTAGATGACTACATTAACTGTGCCCCCCTGCTGTGCAGAAGCCTGTGTGGAGTTTACATGTTCTCAGAATGCATGGATTCTCGTCAGCTTCCTCCCACAGTCCAAAAGCATGCTCATTAGGATGATTGGTGAATCTGAGCTCCCTATAGGAGGCGTGTGTCTACATGAAAGGTTGTCTATCTCTACCAAGCCACAGCCTCCAGTCGTGAGAAATGAAGCAAACACATACCTCAAGATTGATTTGTAAGAAACAGCAACCCCTAGTCTTAAAAAACCAATCCTGTGTCATAGTGTTGAAAATTGCAGTTCATTCAGTGTCCACTTGAGGCTTGCTGCAGAAACACCAGAAACCACAGACACACTAATGCAGAGAAAAAAAATCTTTATGGCCATAAAAAAATATGTTTAGCACCTTGGTCTAAAAATTGACCTCAGTATAAGTAGCTCATTTCTTGACAAACCTTTTGTACCATCACAACAGTTAACTGCAAGTTTAACTGCAAATCATGATGTTTATTGAACAAAAAGTAATAACTGAAAGAATAACAACCTGTATGGACTAGAGGTGTGAAAAAATATATACGTTAACCTGTAATAAAATATCACTATTTTTGTTTCAAAATAATAGAATAGAAATAGAAATAGAAATTAATATTTTAGGTGAGTTGGAAGTACATTACGTCTTCTGCACCTCTACTGCAGTAGATGGCGCTGAAGAGCTACTTTGCTGTATGTTGACAATTCACTGTATAATAAATATAATCTCAAATATTTTATTACTAAACTTGATGATGTGGGTTTCTGTTAGGGGTGTAATGATCCATCGATATACATCGATATACATCGATACATCGATTGGTTAAGCAATGATCCAATCACATCGATGGAAAGTCCAAACATCGATCATCATCGTGGTCTTTAATGTACGCCTTTATTTTGAAATCCCGACCGGACACGCATGTCCGTTCCGCGAGTCGTTCTGAAGTTTCCTCTCAAGCCTCACGCACTCAGCGTATGAGACACACATTTGAACCTTTTCACTCTCTGACACGCCACGCCTGATATTTCTCCTGCTGTAAAATGGACTGTTAAGCGCCCACCGAGTCACACCCCTTTAGGCGAATGTGTAGCAAGACGCTGTTAGCATCACAGAGCTAAAAGGAAGCCAGACATATCGGCCAATCATAAAACAGCTCTTCTGTATCCGGGTAAGATACGGTCGACCTGACTGCACAGGATGCATGCTGCACACACGACAGGAGTGCATCATCACACGACTGCAGTAAGTTATCTCATAATTTGATTTTGTAGCGCACTGATTCATGACATTTCATATCGTTAATATAAAACGGCGAGAGCTTAGTGTCATTCCTCCTCCGCATCGACTATTACACAGTGAAACAAAGTCTGATCACACTGACATACAAACTGTCGTTATCAGACATCACAGTAAAAAAAAAAACTATCAATGTTAAGTTAGTTAAGTTGATAGTTCTAATTTTGAACAATAGAAATGTTTGGGTTTAAAATCAAAGTTTCACATTTTTGGTTTGATAGAAAATGGTCAGATGTTTTAGGTCAATAATAAAGTTTGTGTAATCAGTCATTTTTAATTATAGTGTTGCATCATTACTTGGTATAATAATCAAACATTATAGTATAACAGTAAGACCCATAAGGTAATTGTGGAGGCAAAAAAGCACCTTACCTGAATTTAACCAGTTTTAATTTTAAAACATAATTAGATCATACAGATGGCTATAATCCTCTACAAACTATCATACCCAAAGGTCAGCACATTGTTCACATTTCAGTAATAAAACTATCAAAATTGTTTTGTATTTCTTTCTTGCCTCAGGTGAAAAGTTGCTGATTGTGTTCAGTGAGGACATTATATCGTCTTAAATCGATCGAAGGCCCCTGAATCGTATCATATTGTATCGTGACAGACTTTGTGATATCGGCAAATATCATGTCGTTGTCCATAGAATCGATATCGTATCGTATCGTCATGAAACTGGTGATTTACACCCCTTGTTTCTATGCTGTAAACATCAATGTTTTCTTTCTATTCTTGGGTCAGTTAGTTTAAAATCATTTTAAGTTTAATTTTTACAGCGTAGTAGGCTGATCTAATGATAATCATGGTCATGTTTTGCACAATTTTCAATTTTTTTTTATGAGTAACATTGGTTACACAAAGTGACATTTATCAGTTTTACCAACTGACCACGACTTTCACCCAATAATATTTTTGCAACATTAGTTTAATGTCACAGTAGTTTAAGGGCAAACTTGGCACTTTATGTTTTCAAGTTAAGTGTTTGTATGAAACACTGCTTCTGATTTTCATTATTTCAAATACAGTAAAATAGAAGAGTAGTTCTCAATCAGTTAACTGTGTAGAATATTTTAATATATCACAATATGCTGATATTGTGACATTATCGTATTGTGACCCAAGTATTGTGATGCGTATTGTATTGTTAGGTTCTTGCCAATACTCACCCCGAGAATAAGCATTTTAGTAAAGTCAGTAATATGAATGTGGATGCATGAGCTGAAGTAGTGCAGAGTTTTTCTGGAAGAAAAAGACAAAAAGATGTTCATGTGTCTTTTGAGATGAGACCTGGTGGAATGACAGAGAGAGTGACAGTATCACTGGTTGGGGTTTAATCCCCTTTATACAGCAAGCCTAGGTGATCTAAAGCAGCATCTCTAATCAAAAGTGAGACAAGTAAGGGTTAGACACAACCATTTGGGAGAAATAGACAAAGGGCGTCAATGTATTCTCATTGCAAGTTGTGCCTATAATATCGTAAGAGCTGAAAGTTGGACAACAGTGGCAGAGAAAGCCGCGTTTCCACCATGCAGACCGGTTCGGTTCATCCCGGTACGGCACATATTTTGTGCCATTTCCAATGAGTTATCTCTGCAGATCCCCAAATAAACGAGACGAGCCATCCCACTTTTTGGGACCCTTTTGTATGGGTGCCAGACTGTACCGATCCGCTCTCGGAAGGTGGAGCTACAGCACTGTCAATTGTTCAACAGAATCATCACTTACCCCGACAGCAGCTGCATTTCTCCTGATGGCACACAGTCTTCTCTAAAACAAAGCTTGCACTTTGTATCAAAGAGTTACATGAAAATCACAGAGTGGACAAAATGCTGCATGTCCTCCATCCTATGCTCTTAGTTTACTGTGTCACGTTTTCCTTCTGCGTTGGATTTATTAGTGGGGTAAACTGTGTCTCGCTGCTACGCCGTCACGGTATTGTTTAGCAGCTGCGGCATCCGGCTTCCACGAGAGGGCACAGTTTTGCTGTGGAAATGCAAGCGGGATCAGGCTTAACTGTACCAAACCATGCCAACCGTACTGAACCAAACCGGACTGCTTGTATTAGGAGCTGTACAGAAGTATGTGTAGGTAATAATGAAAACATGAAAGAACCTCCCATACAACAGCTGAGTTTGTTTCTGTTAAAAACAAAAGCATCCTAGGATTGGCCTTGAGTCTACTCAGCTACAGCTCAAACACACTCACTTTACTGGCAGAAACTGAAAGTGTGTGTGGGTATATTTAAGAAATCAATGACCTAATTCTTCAAAGATCAAATGTAATTAGCAGACAAACGTGTTCAATCATAGCCTCTTAATGTTTAAACTCACCACATCCATACAGATGAATCTGTTTGTGTGAAGTATTTTAACGTAAACACTTTGGATTGATGATTGTTTTAACATCCAGAGATGCTTTAATACTTTTTGTAACATATTCATCATGAAGTTCATCAATTGATTAAATTGCTGTGTATAATCACAGAGGGTGGAAGTCAAAGGCTACAATCAATCAGCGGGGAACTAAATAAGGCAGCAGCGTCTCTCTTGGAGGAAAACCTGGTGATGCTAATGGAAAGTGTTTGTGTGAGTCATCACACTAATTGGAGTTGGCTACTGACCGCCTGATGAGGTCGAATGGGGGTGGTCAAGAGGAGAGGAAAACCCTTCTTCTTATGGATTTCTTGACTCTGCTGCTCTTTTGCTTTGTCCTTATTTTACACCATCCTATGTACAAAATTTCATAACTTTTTCTTTTCTTTGGGTTTTAAATCTCCTTTTTTTTGTATTCTTGTCATGACTTTTTGTTTTATTTGTAGTTCTCTCACTTTTATACTTCCTTCTGTTTTTGTGTTTTCCTGCCTCAGTGATCATGTGCCCTGCCCTGATGTGTTTCACAAAAGTTTTGTTTCACCCACTTGTGGAACATTTTTAGTCTGGATCTTTGGTTAACAGATTTGCGGGCAGGTTCCCTCTGTTGGTAAATCATTACTTGTGTTACAGTGTTAACATTGTTCCTTCTCGTTGTCCACTCTTTCTTAGGGTGAAACTTTAAAAGCACGCTAAAACTAAGAAGCCCTACTGACTACTTGTAAGTGTTACCTCAGGTCAGTCAACATTATGTCTAGGATTTACCTTTCAAACCTGTTTGAAGCGATTTTGATGATATTTTAAGACCACAAGTGGCTCCTTTAGTTCCTCTGGGTTTTATTTCTGGTTCACAGTGCCCATCAACATCTCACTCAGTGCGAAAAGTGATTGAATGCAGCCCAATTTGAGTGCACTTCATTCTGTCATTTCTTTCTACCAGTATGGCCATACACTGTCAAAACAAGGCTAGAAACACTCAAACAGAGATCATGCTTGGGACTGCTGTTTGTTTAAAGAAGGGTATTGTGCCTTTTTAGTTTTTTTTTTCTTGTATCTGGGATATTCAAACTTGATTTTAATGTGAAAAAAATCTTTATTTTTCTCACAGCTGTTTAAAAACTCTTATTTCAGCCTCTGTCTGAACTCTTCATTTTAGAGGCTTTCTCTTAAAGTGATACTCCGGGATGGAACGAGTTGGGTTCTATCACAAGGTTTAGGGCAGAAATTACCCCTACAGCAGTGTTTTTGTGCAGCAGAAGCCCAGGGCGCACACACCAAACACCCCCTCCCTGCTCGTCTGCCAGATTCCTCTGCACTCAGACGGGGCCAATTTTTTCTTGACCAAAAACACAAATAAACGGACTCCCACCAAAAAAATCTGATGTCGGTCTGCATTCACGCTTTATTTAGAGAATTTTCAGCGCGTTATTTTGACACAAAAACACGGCTAAATAAGGCTCTAGTTGGTGGAGCCACGCTGTCGACTCTATATACAGACTATGGTCTGAACACTTGTTCTTTAGACCTTCTGTTGCCTGTAGAGGCCATTTAATGTACAAGTGAGCTAATGTGTGAACTCAGCAGGTAATTTCTCACAGCATGTGGGAGTTTAGATAAAGCTGCTAATGCATGAAGTTTTTTTTTTGCAAGTCATTAGCCTTTAAAATGCTTTCCACTGTTTTCAACTGTGATTTTGTTTTTTATAGCAGCGACCAAAAAACAAACCCTCAAAAAAGTTTCTGTATTTTAATTAAAATATAATTCCTGGTGGTTGAAACCCCCAATTTGTGCAGACAATCACGTGCAGTCTGCTTCATGTGTAAAAGTCATGATCGTCCAGCTTCTAGAAATCACATTACACTCAGTATAGCTGTCTGTCGTTGTGTCTGCGAGGGCCTCTTCACTGCTCTTTAGTGGAGACAGGATACACACACACACACTCACACACACACTGGGTTTATAACTTAAGCAGGATTAGCGTAAAGTGTGTGTGATTTTGCGTGTGTGAGAACTGCACTTGAGGTGTTAAGTCTCACGATAACTCATCCTAGACTGTTGTGTGTCAGTGTGCGTGTGTGCGTGTGTGTGTGAGAGATGTAGGATGGATAGAAACTGTCCTCTCTAGCGTGCAAACATTTTGCAGTCAGGGTGAGAGGGAATACATTTTCACATCATCTAGTTTACCCTGCATGCATATTCTAGCAGATGCTGATGGTTTCTGTTTATGTGTTTGAACTCTGAGTAAATATTTATCTATTCATATGGCTTTTAGTCAACAGCTTAGATTAATATCTGTGGTCTCTTTTCCCCGATGACGTGCCAACAGGACCTTAGATCTGTGCTGCTGAAGACTTCTGTAAAGACTTAAAGTTCCCTGACCTCAGAGCTGATCTCATAAATCCGTCACCTGACCTGCCCTTCACTCAAGATTCTTCACAATAGCTTACAGCTCACAAACACAGTCTGGATCAGCTTGATGAAGCTTGAAGTTTGTCGTTCAAATGTTTGTTTATCAGTGAACCAAACATGGATTCAGTTGATAAGATGAAAAGAAGTCCTGAGACACAGGTCGGATTACACTGGTAAGCATTCGTAAGCAGGGTCAGGTGACGGCTGTTTGGTGCGTTGATCATCGGCGCCACACCCTAACTCGTGACCTAAATTTCTAAATACAGCCACAACTATTTAGGATTTTCCACAAACATCCTCACTGGTTTATCTTCAGTTGCAAATCCTTTATCTGTGTCCCCCGCAGCGCTGGAAACGATGCTCCATTTGAAAATATTACTGAGTCCAGCTCTGCTGAATCATCCCATGCTCATTGGATGACACAGCAGTCTGTGCTAATCTTAATGTGGGATACTTTACCGTTGAACTGTCCCCGGTGACTTTGCTGCGTCCTCTCACCGCAGGCAATCACTATAGCTGCTTTGTGTGGGGAGAGGCGTATGGAGACCATTTCACAGAATGCAGCATTTAATCAGTTCCATAACATTGTGGTCAGTCAGCGAATCCAACACCACCGCTCCGCTCCGTCTTCTGGCTGCAGGAGGGAGGACTGCATTAATACATCTGTTTGAATCTGATTCAGTCCAAATTTCTTTTCTGTTACTGGAGAGTTTCAGCTTTTATACAAGTGGAATGTTAATTTCATAAAACATTCACAGTTATTCATCTGTTTCATGACAAGAGGCACTGATGTTTATTTAAAGGTTCCAAATGTTAAAAGCTTTCAGAAACTCTAAAATATGCTTTCTAAATTAGGGGCCGGGGACAAAAAATCAAAATACAGTTTATCAGAAATCCCAAATATCGAAATTGGGATTCTTTTTAAAAAAATTATACTTTTTTAAATCAAATTCTTCATTTCAGTTTTTCTTTATTAAATGGATCGGAAAAAGTTACCAATTTTCTCCAGCAGAGGGCGAAATGTTTCTCCCTGACTCACATGATGTGCATTTTATGGGGAAAATAAAGCTCCTGATATAGTCTGTAGACATTATCATCATCATTTAACTTTTTCACATGGTTTGGTGTTAAAAAAGCAAACTGAAAATCAAAAATATCGAAAACATTGAATAATCGCGATTTAAATCAAATTGGCACCTCAAAAATCATGATAGAATCGAAACGCGAGAATAGCATATCGTCCCAGCCCTACTGTAAATCAAGCCTCACTTTTATCCAAAAATCCATTTATTTATTCATTTATTAATTTTAATGCACATATTAGAAATTAAACAAGAAATAAACAACATATTAATATCCCATTTGCTGATAATCAACAACTCATTTAGTCATACCAATATTTTTTCTGAGCACATAATTGCAGAGATTATGGACTCTCTTCTGTATGCGAAGTAGCATATTGTAGTATTGTGCATACTTTGATCACATTTGTTATGTAATATTCATTTCTTGTGCAAAATAGGAAAATAAACACCTGAAACCACATTTATTTTTGACGATTGCTTTCTAACAAAAAAAATCCAAAAAACAATTTCTACTTGAAAGTTGGATGATGTTGTTCCTGAGAAAATCATAAAATTACCCAAAACCAGGGCAAATTTGGCCAATTTTATAATTGACAGTTAGTAAACATAACCTCTGTTCAAAGGGAACATATGAGAAGTGCAACCAAACAGCAATTTAACCCAATTTAAGTAAATTGGTTTACTTTGGTTAATGGTAAATGCGCCTAAAGTAGTCAGATACATGTATCTGACCTTACAGACTGCTGCTTAAATTCAAGTTTAACTTAAAACAGGAGCTAAATATGGGACTGCTCAATCTGAACTGTGCAAACAAAATTATAAAAAGTTTTAAAAAATATAAACAGCTTCAGCTTATTATTTTATTGGTCTATTATATCGGCCTAATTTGAAGTGTTGGCTAATGTCCTATATTTTATTTTCAAGTCAATATTGGCCGATACTGACGATAATACTATCATCCCTAAATAAAATACAGTTAAATAGAAAAAAAAAAATCATGTCAGCAAAATAGGAAAAGAAGAAAAAGATTATGATGGTGGATTAATTAATTGATTAAAAAAAACTGAGTGGTTTGTTTCCTGAAAGACTTCAAACTGGTGGTGTTTCTGATGTGACTGGGTAAATTTTCCCAACAGTGTGATCCTCTAAATCTAATCGAGAATTACCAGAAAGTAGTCCTGAAAAAGGCTGGATTCAGATTATTGATTGACCTTGTATTGTAATGATGGATTTGAGAATTAAACTGAAATAAACAGGGAGTAAATTATGAACAGACTGGAAAATAAACAAACATAATTGCAGATGATTAAGATCAAATATGGGGAGAATTCTGAGTGATAGAAACAAATGTTCCTCCTGCTTACTTACAGAGGTCAACATCATGGCTGCAGAAGTTCTCACTTTCAGCCTCAAACAGACTCACTGATGTCTGGTCTCTGACTTCACTACTTGTGTTTAACAAGAAATAAACCGATATCTACAACCCTGAGAGGAAAATACATCCTCCAAAGGAATATAAAACAATTCTTTTCCAGGACTGTACGTCTAATTAGCTTTGAATCAGCATTCCTATGATAGTAGTCAGAGGCACATTTCTGATTTATATTTCAATAAGCATCTAGTTTAAACCCCAACTGAGACAGTGTTTCTCCTGTGTGCACAAATGTGTTCATACTGAAGCTTTTTAGAAAAATAAAGACTTTGTCTCCCTGTATAAACTTCTCTGAAAACTAAGAGAATTATTTTTGATGGTTGAGTAGTTTGTAAAACTTTGTGTGGGAGAAATGTGAAAGTTTTCATTAGGTAATTTGATGAGACTGAAATGCTCAGTAAAAAATAATCAACTTCCACATCTTCTCACTGAATCCATCGCCTCAGTGATTATTTTCTTATGAGTTTGGTCTCATTTATCGGTTTTGGACACATTTAATTTTGCTCAGTTAATTTTGTAAATTGTTTTATTTGGAAAAAGAAGATTTTGAGGAAAGGCGCTGTCTGTTACCAAGCAGCTTTATCACCGTCAAGCCTTTTTACTTTCCTTCTGATCACAAGACACAGTCATACTGGCGTCCCAGCGTGTCATTTCACGCTGTGACACACATAGACAGTATAGGACATGGGCGCCAGGACATTGCTCATCTGTTTCTAAAGCAGAATAATGGAGCCTGCAGGGCTACACCCCCAAATGAAGTGAGTATTTTTCTCTTATTTCCAGCAAAAACTCTTACAAAACATCAAATAGGCAAGATTCACCTGAAAAGTCTACAAATGTCTCATTTTGAGATAATAAATGCCGAAAATCAAACTAAACTCCTTGTTAAGAGTGAAAATTCTGCCAGTGGCCAAAGAAAAATAATCTTGTCAAGTTTCTTGCAAAAGGAATGTCTTTATTGAAGAAACTTAACAAGCACATTTTTCTTGCCACATTAGTAACATTTTGACTCATTACAAATAACTGAAATGTCATTTTATCAAGGGATATTATATGAATAAGACTGTTTTGGGACTAGTTGATGTTTTTGGCTTAGATCAAGTCCAATATTATTTTTTAAATGAGAAAAACAGCGCAAAACTTTCTTGGTTTGAGTTTTAAAGTGTATCATCAGCAGGTGCAGTATTGGAAATGCTGACGCAACATTCTTGCTTACAGCTACAGTGTGGCCACCTGCCAGTCAAGTCAGTCAAAACTGGTACTTTAAAATCTATTGCACTGTTATATAGAAAATTAATCTCTTGAACAGCATGTGCTGTTGGAGATATGACCAATCATACTGAAATGGTCTAAAATTTATTTCTGCTGCTGAAATCAGCTTTTTGGATCAAGTGTGTATGTGGTGTTGGGTGCTTTTAGAGTGGGCCTCAGTGGACATTGAAGGAACTACACATCATCTAAGTTTCTGATTGTCAGATGTTGCCACCTGGGTAAATGAGGATCAAGTAAGAAAAGAACCTATATTATATTATATTTTTTTTGTTTTTAAGCAAGTAAATTTTAGGTGCTACATTACGGTTACTTTGGTAGCAGCGAGGCTCTTGCTTTTTCGACTGGCGTTAAGTTGAGTGAGCATTTTCTCCATGTTCCTCGCTCATGATGGGTTTCAAACCTCAGCTTAAGAAACAGTTTGGGTGATGTTACTGATGGGGGGCTGCTTACGTGTGTTATACACTCCATGGGTTTACTGCATCATGTGAATTTGTTGGGGTGGGTACCTTTCACATATGAAACGATACGGTACCTGGCAATCAGTATATGTACTCAATGGTACCAATTTTCCGTACTTTTGTGTGTTTATGTGGTAACAAATATCAGTTTGTTTGATAAGAAAAATCTTTAAGTTTTTCATTTTAACACATTTATTTCTCAATATAAAAACTTAAAATGCAGTGTCCATGGTCAGTATGTAAATTTGCCAACTCTTCCTCTCCCTCACAGTCACAAGGATGCATTTAGGTACCTAAACATGGTACTGTTTGATTACCTCCACCAAGGAGATTATGTTTTTGGGAGAATTATGAACAACATAACTCAAGAAGTAACTAACAGATCTTGATGAAATTTTCAGGAAATGTTTGAAATGGGATAAGGAAGAAGTGATTAAATTTTGGAGATGCTCCAGATCACTGTCTGGATCCAGGACTTTTTTCAAGGATTCTTTTATCATTGCGAGATAGGGCCGTTTTCACCATATGTGTATATAACTCCACAATAAATGGTGGGATTGCTTTGCAAAAGAACACAAGACAAGGTCACCATAATTTCTGACAGATGTAAAAGTACGATCCAGATCCTGGCAATATTCTGGATGCTAAAATCCACAATATGAAATATGTACTGGGTCATCATAATTTTCAACACTGTCAGGTAACAAATTATTGTACAAACCTGTAACTTACACCAAATTGTAGCAGACGGCCTGCTGAAAGGGAGTATAACAGTAAAGTAGGACGTAAGCGACTACCACAATATGCTTGGCAGAGGTCTGCTCTCAAAGTGCTTTTCTAGTTTTACATGAATTGGTACTCAGTACTACAGACAGATTTTGGTCGGTACCCATCCCTATGGCTTTGAGCTTGCCAATCACCCATAATCGCCACCCAAGTCTGACTTTTAATAAAACATCACCTGACCCCTTTTATTTTAAGCACCAAACGACTGAGAAAGTTTCTGCATTTGCTGTGTTAAAAGTAAAAACATGCTGCCTCGCATGTTGCTGGTCACTTCAGTGATCAGACAGTCCTACCTAGTGTCTGATCCACTTTTTGTTTTCAGATTGCAGCATCTCTAAAAAGACCATTCCAGTGCAGTATATCTGATTTAAGACCTTATCTCCAGCAGCAACCCAACAAATGCTGTCACTACAAGGAAGATTGTTGAATGCAACAGGCGAGGTAGTTTTTTTTATTCTTGTATGTTTGAGCTACACTGAAGCACAAATCCTTCCTCTGTGTGTAAATCCTACGCTCAACATTCTCACATTGTAAAAGAACAAATCTTATGAATACTTAGTCTTATTTGTGCTTCTACCCAAATGAGCAGATCCTTTTAAATCATGGGTAAACAAAGCAAAGACAGTTTTTATTGCATCTGTCATAAAATGTATTATTAGTTTAAACTTGCCAAGAGAGACAAGCTCACTCAGCTTTTAATCATATTACAGTGAGTTTCATTAAGGGGGATCCAGAGTTGGTTTGCAGCTCTCTGCCAGAGGAGCTGTGTGATATAGCTGTCAAAGTTTTATTACTGTGTTTCATTATTACATTTGTATCGGTTCATATCACTGTCTTATCGCTGCTCAAAGTACCTCAGTTAAAAAAACAAACTCAGTTAAAAACACTCAGGGGGAGTGTGAATCCCACAGCTCTGTTCTGGGGTGAAACACACTGTTCTCATTGTGTCACAAGAGGTGCATTCATGCCCTGCAGCACACACTGGAGCGTGGTCACCAATTGGGTAAGGCGTGAGTGTGTGTGTGTGTGTGTGTGTGTGTGTGTGTGTGTGTGTGTGTGTGTGTGTGTGTGTGTGTGTGTGTGTGTGTGTGTGTGTGTGTGTGTGTGTGAGTGTGTGTGTGTGTGTGTGTGAGTGTGAGTGTGAGTGTGTGTTGATGTTGTGGCATTGTGTCCCCTCCTCACCATGAGTCATCCTCTCAGAGCCAGTGTGAAGGGAATCAGGGGATGTCGTCTTTTTGACTGAAGCACTGATGTTACTGTCACTGCTGTTTGCTGTGTGAGTCTTTCTGTTAGGAGTTAAAGTAACAGTAAAGTTAAAGCGCAAAACTCTACTGATATTTTGTTTTTCTAATCTTTTGAAACACTCACATTAAGTGTTATACACTGATTTGGAAAACCTTACCTTTTACTTTCCCCTCACTTAGAGTCCCACTTTTGTTTTGTCTTTTTGTCCGATAAATAAAAATACTAGATTTTGTTAAAAATGTAGGTGTTTTTTTTCCACTGTTAACTCAAACATTAGATTTTCTTTCTTTTTTTTTTAAAATCAGAATACTGAATTCCGAGGTTAGAGACTTCAAAAAGATGAACCTTTACTAAGTAATTTAAAGCCATTTTTCGTAGTTTTTTCTCTGTTGTTTTCACTGTAACCTTATTTATCATAAATTAGAAGACTAAAGCAAAAATGAACTTGAAAAATAGTGGAATTGTCTTCACAAACTGTAACTAGGGAGCGCAGACCTCGGCCAAGCATATTAGTGACAACACTTTAGTCCTACTTTAATGTTATACTTCCTTTCAGCAGACTGTCTGCTACAATTTGGTGTTAGTTGCAGGTTCGTGTGATAATGTGTTATCTGACAGAGTTGAAAATTATTATGTCCCAGTACATATGATCTTAGTATCCAGAATATTGTCAGGATCTGGATTGTACTTTTACATCTGTTAGAAATGATAGTGACCTTGTCTTGTATTGTGTTGCAAAGCAACCCGACCATTTATCGTGGAGTTATATATGCATATGGTGAAAACGTCCCTATCTCACAATGATAAAGAATCCAGACAGTGATCCCGATCACCTCCAAAATTTAATCTGTTAGTCACTTTTTGCGATATATTGTTCACTGACAAACAGAAACTCTCCCAAAAACACAACCTCCTCGGCGGAGGTAAAAATAATGAACTGCTTTGCTTTTGGTTCCCCCTTTGGACAATGTGGTATCCCTCACATGGCCACTGATATGGTGTCATTTGGTTGCCCATTATGTTATGTACAAATTAATTACTTACTGTGAAATATTTGTCGAAGAAGAAGTGGAAAAACAATCTGTAATGTGCGAGTCTTAAACAAAAGTTTAAGTGAGGAGGAGGCAGCGAGTAAAAATACAAAGATAAATTGGTAAATGTATTCAAGAAGCAATCTTAATAAAAAGAAGCCTTTCATTAAAAATCTGCCTCCACTAAAGTGACTCAAAAGAACTCAGAGAAAAACAACCCAGCACCAGACTTCATGATAATTACAACAACAGCGACAAAAACATCAATAATTGCTTCCATGTATCTTTGTGCAGCAGCCACTTTGTTAGACACAAAACAAGTGGTCAGGGTTTATTAAGTTCAGGTTTACTCCTTAATTTTTCACCTTAATGCAGCTGTTGGTTTTTATTTTATATAAATCAAAGAACAGTTTTTAATAGAAACAGTCTAATAATAATAATAATAATAGCTGTATTTAATTAGCACCTTTCAAGTTAGGAGCACAAAACGGTTTTCAAGACACCACAAAAAATAAATAAATAAATAAATATTAAATATGGAAACATAGATAGTATCAGAGTCATTATAAAAACATAATAACAATAACAATTAAAAAAAAGATGGGGATAGTCATATTTTGAGATTTATTCAAACATTACCGAGACTTAAGAAGAAAACTTGTGCAAAACACTGAATTTACAAATGATAATTATAATCAAATAATGAATCTGATTGTAAGAAGGTTGGAAAAAAAGAGTATGACTGAAATACAGTAAAAGTATCTCACATCATATTTTAACAGTCATAAAAATATCCAACTTTCTGTTCCATGTGTAAATTTAGTTGATAACAACCCAGCACTTGAGGTCTACCATTTGTCAACATGTCACAGCACATTTCAACCTTCAAACTTCCTGTGTTTGCTGAGTGAGAAACAAGTTGTATATATTTTTTCTCCCAGCAAAGTGATTCTGGTCAGTTTACCTTGAAATGGTGTTTGGTCGTGTGTGAGATTACTGTGATGACTTCGTTCTGCAGCTCTAATCAATGGAGCAGAGTACGGCGGCGGTCGCACCTGGCAGAGCGCTGGCAGCCAGTCGCTCTCATTTAGTCCCTCTGATACAGAGATACAGCAGGAGAGACTTCAAACGTGTGGCACTGATTCAGACACTTCATTAACCGTACGACGGAGCAATTAGGTCTCATGTTAGCTGTATGAAGTGGCACACATCAACATGGCAGCTTTGTAACATGTTCTAACCTGGGGTGGCAAATATTCCCCAAGTGTCATATTTTGAAGTTTATATTCCTACAGCAGTGAAATCTGTTCTTAACCTGGTTTCTACTTCTACTAAAGACATTATTTATTATCCCCATACTGTTCAGCCTAGTCTTTCCCTGCTGCGCTGTGATTGGCTACCTTCAACATGGTACCACTCCGGTATCTCTTTCATCATTACTAGAAATAAAACCCAAGCAAGTAACTTGTAATCATGATCCTCATTCATAATTCAGCACAGATTTTATTTTAAGCCGCAGTTTGAACAGCAGTACAGAGACATGGCTGTGCATTCGGATAAATGAGCAATGCAGACGAACCCAATTTACAAATCCTTTCAGTGGAAGTCTTCAGTCTCTTCAGTCAGGGCCTGATTTGTGTCTTGCAGATTTTTGAGACAGTGGTTGCACTGAATAAGGGATTTCCATGAGACATTTCAGACACTTTAAAACATTTTTACTTTGATCAATTTATTAACAAGACAATCAACTAAATAATTGAGAAATAACCAACAGAACAGCCATTGGCTGGTTTGGAGCATTGGCTGTATATAAACATGGACGATTTGCCTCCATCTATTCCTACTACGAGATAAAGAAGCCAAAACATTGTGGAGATAAGATGGGGGCCTCCATTGGACACTCTGTGGAAGGGCGTCTCAGGTTGTTCATTTTCAGTCGTTTCAAGGTGATATCTACATCATCTGTCAACTGCAGAAAAATTGAGATATACGGAGAAATTGAAAGTTTTTTTTGGCCCTTGTGACCCTTTCAAAGTCTCTGTGACACTTTTAATATTATTAAAATAGTGAAGTCTTCACCAGAACCTAATTTCAGAGATGTTTCTGACGTTTTTTAGAGAGTTCTCCTCTTTATAATGCTGGCAGAATTAAAGCTGCAGAAGTACAGACAGCTGTTTGTATTTTTAACTGTTGGGGTCAATGATGCTGCTGTTTGAGATGCTTCATCAACAAAGCTAAGGTGAGTGATAGATTTCATACAGACAGATAAAACCAACCACATCAGGAAGAGGACTATATGATCTAAACATTACTTTAAAACAGCGTGTTAGCTTTAGTTTATGGTTTATGAAATGTTTGCTCCAAGAATTTGATCATAATTGTTGTTTTGGTTCTTTATCAGGACAGCAGAGCATATAATACCATTAGTTCACAGAATAACAACTGTCAGGCCTTTCTTTGAGTTTTAAAAATGTAATTAACAGTGGAGTCTAGTAATTTCCCAATAGTGTGTACCAGTATGAAGCCTTTTTGTCCTCCAAGGGGACGGCTCCATATGTGACATGAAAGTCTATGAATCTGGACTTTAAAATGTTTTGAAATATCAAATAATAAAATTTTAATTTTAACAGTGCAGTTGAAAAATGCTATAAATCCAGTTAACTGTCGTAATATATTGATTGAACATTCAAAATAATCTATCCCTCCACAGCCCCTACACTAATCTGGAAAATTGCCCCCAACAAAGTTTAAGTTTTTTGGTTTCAGCCATGTCCAACCTGTTATGAAAAGAGGAGATGGACTTTTAATGGTTACCACAGCCAGCCAACAGGGGGAGCTCTGAAATTGTTGGCTTCATTTTTGGGGAGCTGTTGGGCTGTTAGTTTTAAAACTGGGAGTGATTGCGAGGAACAGTTTTAAACTCTAAGCAGTATGTCAGTTCAGCTCGCTCATTTTAAGAAGCTTTTTTGATGTATTAGAAACTTTAATTGTGCAAAAAGAATCGCCATAAACTAGGGATAGGTATCTTTTACATTGAAAACAATACCATACCGATGACCAGTACCTGGCAATTGGTATCAACGGTACCAATTTTCTTTACTTTTGTGGGTTTATGTGAAAATGAATATTATTTCTTTCAATAATAGAATCTCAAAGTTTTTCAATTTAACAAATTTATTCTCCAATATATAAACTTGCAATGCTGTGTTCATGTCCAGTCTGGAAAATTGCCTACTCTTCCACTCCTCAGCCACGAGGATGTGTTCAGGTACCTAAACATGGTACCTTTTGATTTAACGTGAATCGGTACTCTGCACTACAGACAGAATTTGGTCAGTACCTATATAAAAGTACCTAATTTGGTACCCCCTCATTTTAGTTTTTCCCCTGTAAAGTCTTAAGTATTGGCTCCAAATCCAGTCCAATCATTGTTTTTCTCATTTTTGATCTCTTGTTCCTGATGTTACTGAGAGGGTTGAGGTGAATGTTACTTACAGCACTAAACCTAATTATTTGTTATAAGACAGATTCAAAGAAGCAACTCTAAAAGAAATGTGTCCCTGACATTTGGAGAGGATGAATTCACAGGGTTCAGAGATTCCCTTTTGAAGAAATAATCAACAATGCCTGACATGAGGGCGTAGGAAACAAATTTCACTGTTGTTATTTAATGTTGCTGCATTAACCCCCACCCCTGCCCTTCTGCTTCTTTTAATGCACCATTCAAAAGACTAACTAACCACAACTCTGAATACTAGCTTAACGCAGCATTATGGACCCATTACGGTGTCAGCACAAATGAGGAGATAAGCCGTAATTACTACATTTCTGGTAACCTCATTCTCCGTGCCCTTTGGTTTCATGCTCAGCTGCTCACTGCTTCACAACTCAGAGATAGACTGTTGACTGCTGTTCAAAAGCAGAGACTTATTTACATGACCTGAATATGATTTTTCAGCGAATAACTGTATCCTGTCTGTGCGTGTAAACACCCGAATCCACAGTAATTTTCTGCTGTCAATCATCCACACACCTGCAGAGTTTGTGTAATAAAAGCAGTAACCTTCAGTCACTGCAGCCCGGCTGTGAGCGTCATACTTTTAATGGAGACTTATCACAAGCTGATATTAATATCTCCACCGTAAACTCCTGACATTTCTGTCATTCAGGGACTAACAGACAACAAAGACTCAATCTTTTCAAGCATTACAGTTCTGACAGCATAGAGCCTTTGCTGTCATCTGCTGTTATTTTTAAAGGATCATAGTTTGTTGTCATTTATTACCGTCAATTATTTCCTGAATGTGTCAGTGTCACATGTACTAAGTGATGGATTTACGACATCAAGCAATCACACAAGGTTCTGATGAGAACAAATTTGGGCTTTTAAATGTTAATCGTCTTCTACTTTGATCGTGAAGTACTGCTCCTGTCTATTTCCTCTCATTTGCTGGTAGTTTAATACTTCTCTTCTTTTTTTTTTGAGAATTTAAGCTTTTTTTTCCACTTTTAGACTGATATTAAAATGAAGTAAGGCAGCATGATTAGCTACTTCAGGCGTTATGAAAGCACCGCAGAGTGTGGGTTATGAAATTGTGATTTTTTAAAACATTATCAGAAAATGAGTTTGAGTACAAACTTTTGCTTCAATTAGACAAATTTCCAAAGCATTTTGAAAAAAGTGTTTGAACAAAGTACGTGGCTTCATGTCACTTAAAAAGTTTGATCTCCTTGATGCTTTGCTCTGATTAGCATACAAAATGCTTCAGTCTCCATGAGAGCACATCTGTTTTTCATTAAATGGAGAACAGTGATGTTTCACTTGATTTGTTTTGTTAATTGATTAATTTTAATAGCTTTAATCCCTGGTGGAGTGATTATGTGTTCCCATCATTTTGTTAACCATCGCTCTTTTTCACTTCGTAGCATGTGTTATGTAACCCCTTGTTTTTACTTGATTAAAGGCCCTGTGAGGCTTTAGGAGTGATCTTGAAAAAGTCTCACTTTCATATATTTTACTGTTCATAATCCATGATTTCAAATTTATTTCAAATTTTATTTCCAAACACTATTTCTCAATATCTGTGGTTGGGTCAGAACTGGAATCCATTCACAGCACAAAGACTGAAAATCTCTAAAATGACACCAGCCGCTAAAGTTTGGCCCTGGGAATCAAGATTTGTCCCTTTTATCTTAAAGAAAAGAGCTTCTTGGATTTATTTTGTTGTAATAGTGGACAGTGGAGCTGGACTAGCAAAAAGAAAAACGATGTCAGAGCAGAGGAAAGCTAAACAGGAGAGTGATAGATCATAGGCTAAGACACAGGTTGAATACAATAAACTACAAACTAAGATCTAAGTTTGATTGTTGTCATGTTTCAAATAACAGCTCCAAAAAACTACAAATAGATACATTACCTTATTGCTTATCACTAAAGAGTCTTTATCTGGAAAAAAACACTACCAATTCTGTCCAAAGGGGTCACTGCAATCAGCACCAAATGTATAGTCTTCACAGAGACTTTCAAGGTACGGTCTGCAGGAATTTTCATTACATGTTAGTAAACACAAAACTAGGCTCCTCCTCCTTGCTGAAAAACATGATTTACTTCTATAGAAGTAAACGGTTGCAATCAAATTGATGTCTATTGACGTCAATAACGGTGAACAAAGACATTTTAATACTGGCCAGTTGAAAAGATGTGGATTTACAAATCTTCTCTTCTTCATGTATTCATTTCATTAGTCGTCAGTACAGTTTTGTAATGTCCTAGAATTCAAATTCTTTATTTGGGACCCTTAAGCAGGCATGAGATTAAAATGTAATTAATTAGATTAATTAATTACAAATCCTGTAATTAATTAGATTAATTTTTTAATCGCCTGACAGCACTAAAAACCCTCACAAATTTGGCAACCCTGAAACCGTAAAAACCCAAAAAGAGAGAACTTATAGTGTTAACATTAGTGAACCCAGGAACCCAGTTTCTGGAGTTTGAAAGTAAGATGTGCCAATCTACCGATCTTGGGATCTCTTTTATCACTTTCTTTCATTTCACGATGTGCCAAATGCCAAAATATGCAGGTCAGTTAAGCACCTGGACCCTTCTACTACAGAGCCATGCTGTTGTAAAACATTGTTGTCTATTAAGTTTAGATAACATATTTCTACCTCTTCTCATGAAATGATAGTGACAATGTCATGACTTCCCTATAAATGAAATGTATATCTTCTAAAAATTTTATCAACCGATCACTTTCAAATGTATTGCAGTGGAAATTAAACCACAACAAACTTGTGCAAATCAAAATCATTTTGCGGCCTGAGCAAAGGGCACTATTGTATGTTTTATTCTATTATTTCTCAACTTTATTTATTTTGCTGAAATATGAAAGATTTCCCCTTGAAGAGGCAATCTCTGGATGGCAGCATGTTGCTCCAAAACCTGACTCTATTGTTCAGTATTACTAGCCCCTTACCAGATGTGTAAGCAACTCATGCCATGGACACTGAAACGGGCCAAAAAAAGGACGCCAGATTTTAGTTCGTCAAGACTACAGGGACACAGTTTTTCACATAAGCCCATATTAGGTAGGGTCTGCAGGAACTTTTGGTACTTGTTAGCAAAAAACAACATTCAAACTGGACTCCTCCTCTTTGGCTCAGTGCCAGCGGCAGCACACACCAACTGCGTGTAGCTACATTAACACACTTACTATCTCAGCAACCACCTGTAGCATCCTGTTTCTACATGGGTGATGCTCGAGAGCCATGCACCTGACTTGGCATGTTAGCACTTGGCTAATCATGAATATCATGAATAACACACATCTGGTTAGCAGAAAACCAACTTGTGTCGCTTTTCGCCCCGAGCTGCTCTCTAAGTGCCCTTAATTAGGAAAGCTTTTCACTTAAGTTGTGCTTTTCTTGTCTTTTGAGCACTGTACACGCATAATTGCATCAGGGAACCACTGCTACTCTCTGCTCAGGAACGTCACAACCAAAACATCAACATACAGACAGAGGCGGGGTTGAGGTTGACACAGACACTAACACACTTGTATAGAGGCCCAGAAGTGAAGATTGCTCAGAATTAGTCATGTAAAAGTTGTCATTTTTTGGGAAAATCTTGCAGACCTTACCTTTACTGTATCACCTATCAGGAAACTTGTCTCTCAGCCTGTTTAATATTTAAATACAGCTGCAGTTAAGCTCCATATATGATACGCTAAAGAACGTTTAACATGTTGTTAGGCTCGCTTTGAGGGTTGTAAGGCATTAAAAAACATTTAGAATCACTCTCTCAAACCACTCTTGCACTAAGGCGCACTAATGTTGCCTCTGTGCTTCAGGCTTGTCCGTAGATTATCCTGTTTTTTCTTAATTATGAGTCAACAAACCCCAAATCCCTTATAAGTTACATCCACAAGACACAGCAACAGAGAGCAACCTTTCAGAAAAATTCAACTCAACTCCCAACAAACAGTGAGCTCATGATGAATTCAGAATAACTCCCTCTGGAGATAAGATGAATGAACGACTCCCAGGGGAGAAATTGCAGGAAAAAGCGTCATCATTAACATTAACACCATGCGACTTGAGTGGACTGCAGGGTCAGGCAGAGTTTAAATTATTTACAGGTTTGCATTTAAGGTAATTGTTCCATACAACCTTTCTTTCTATGTCTCAAAGGACTGCACAGGCTGAGGCTGGACTCTCATTATAAAGATGACTTAATGAGATTATGCAAACGACAGCAAAATGAAGCACAAGGCACAGGAGAGCATTCAGGGGTGAGCTGATAAAATGATTTTTAATGGAATCATGGAAAAATTACAACATATTAAGCTTTAGTTATAGGAACAACATACAAAAGGCTCAGTATTTATACAGTAAAACGCAGTGACAGCAGCTGATGTTTGTCTTTACACCTCTGACAAGATGTGAAAATATGTATAAATTTACAGTCCTACAGATGGTCGTAGATATGCACAGACGTCTTTGAAGTGTGGAGGTGTACATTATACAACACAGTGTCAATATAGTCTGTCAAATTTAGTCATGATGGAAGTTCTGAAGCCTGTATTTCTTAACTGATCAAACATTTATATTAACTGAAAGTACAGCAAACTGACCTGCCTAAAGTTCAGAAAACACTCAGATGTGTGTTCTTGGTTTTTCCACATACAGTAAGCTGAATTTCTTTCTCTGTGTTGCTGTGGCCTTTCAGAGTCTGTGATGAGAGCACGTCTTAACGCTGTGGTAGAAGAGAAACAGACCGCAGTGATGAGAAAAACAGTTATTTTTTAGTGTTCTGACTCAGCAGAATGAGATCAGTAAAGTGATTTGTTCAAAAGATTTGTTCACTGAATTGTCCAGTACTTCTCCACAGCTCTGCTTGAGAACCAGAAATAAAAAAGCTAAAAGATGGCCGACATTTAGTTCTGCGTGTGATCCTACAGAGAAATGACTGGTGGTGAATGATAAACCAATAAGCTAAGAATTCAGTGGGATAAAGCTACAGTTTGCAAAACTGACAGCAGCTATAAAACACATTTTTGCAATACCTGAATGTGAAATAAATAATATCTGCTGCTTCCGCGATTTTGGAGACATAAGAGGGAATTGAAGGGGCAAGATTGTGTGACACAGGGCATTTGACTGACTACTGTCCTGTTGGGTCCAGCAGGGGTCTGCAATCTTAACTTTCGTAAGAGACATTTTGCCCCAGCTCACCTGGGTTTAAGTCATTTAGGGGTCCACAAAATTTCAAAAGATTTGCAAAAAAAAAAAAAAAAAAAAAAAAGCAAACATTAAAATAAATAGATAAATAAATAGATATATTTAATAAAATTTGAGGACAATTTCTTAAATTTGCAAAAAATTTTTTTAAAAAAGATAAAAAATTGCTGAATTTTCAAAATTTCAAAAATTTGCAAAAAAATGCAAACATTAAAATAAATAAATACATGAATAAATATATAAATAGATAAATAAATAGATATATCAAATAAAATTTGTCAAGAATTTCTTAAATTTGCAAAAAAAAAAAACAACCTTTGCTGAATTTTCAAAAATGTAAAAAAAAAAAAAAAAAATCAGAAACATTCAAAATTTTTCATAAGATTAATTCAAATAATTTCCAAACTTGCAAAAATTTCAAAAATTTGCAAAATCTTCAAAAAAATATTTTTACCTAAATTTGGATAAATGTTAAATATTTAAAAAGGAGTCAATGAGCTGTATGAGGCTTCAGAGCAGCAGGTTTCAGACCCTTATTCCAGAGAGAGAGACATGAGAAGAGAGAGAGGAGAGTATAACCGAAGTTGTGAAATGAACAGCTCTTTTCAGTCACTGATTCAGCTCAGTTCATTCATCCAGATGATTCATTGGTTTTGAACAAATCATTCACAAACCACCTATCACAAACAGAACTCAAGATTCAGCAATTGAACAACCACAATCAAGTATTTCACACAGCTGTAAAAATATAAAACAGCAACTCCAGAGCATCTGTCAAAATGTTTCATCCTCCATGAATCTTACCTCTGAGGACAAACACTCTTTGTTGTCTTACTGCCTGTTGTTTCTTCTGATTGCACAACTGAGCATCTCAAAATGAGCTGAGGACACACAAGGTGTTTCTTTATTACAAGTCAATCATGTAAAGAAGAGAGACTGACATCCAGTGGTGATGAACAGGGAGCTTCTGCTGGCTTCACATCAAGCTGACAGCGAGATAATGGTCTGACATTTTATTCAAATTTCAGTCAACATCAGTTCTCGTCAGTCCACCGATGCCAAGTGTTGATTGTGTTTGGATACAGATAAGAGCGAGGTGTTGTCACGGTGTGAGGCTGCTGCCTTCACACTGTGGGGGATTCCTCTCCCAGGGAACAGTGGCTGTGCTGTTCACTGTTTTAAATGTATTCCTGGATTGGAAGAGGCTCGGTTTGTTATAAATGGAAAGGCAGATTTTTTAAGAAGCCTCGTTTGTCATGTCCTGAAAAAGATTAGCCTGTCAGAAAACTGGTGGTGCCTGGGTTTGACTCTTCATCGTGCCAGTTCCGCCCACATCTGCCCCGTATAATCTATTTTCCTGCTCTGGTCTGTCTGAGGGAATCCAATGCACTTCTCCGAGCTGACGTTTAATGGCAAAGACACTGACATCCTGACACTCAGTCATTAGGTGACGCTTAAAGAGTGCTGTTACGCTGTTGTCACGTCAAACTGACAGGGACATGGAGAACTTTCTACGTCTTTCAGAAAAGGTGGAGTACATCGAGAGTCACTGCACTTACACTGCATACAGGATCAGTTTACACAAAGTTTGGGCTCTTCAACCCATAGCTGTCAAATCAGTGAGCTAAAAACAATCCTTACTTTTGGAGCCAGACAAAAACTGTTGCACAACTCTCCTGGGTTGGAGAAAAAAACTAAATAAAATAAATATGATGTAACGGGATTTTTCAATGTCAGAATCATGATTATTTGTCAAAAAAACTTTTTTTTTTTTTTTTCAAATTCAGTCTTGTTTATAAATTGGACTGGAAAAAAGTCACCACTTTTTTCCAGCAGAGGGTGAAATGTTTCTTTCTGACTCACATGATGTGCATTTAATGGGAAAATATGGCTCCTGATACAGTCTGTAGACATCATCATCATCATCATTTAACTTTTTCTTTTTTTGGTCTGGTTATAAATCGCAACAATCATTAATATCAAAGAATCCAAATTTAAAACAAACCACCACCCCAAAAATTATTTTGGAATTGAATCGCGAGAACAACATATCATCCCTACTACACAAAATAAACACTGGATTGAATTTCATAAGATAAAATTATTCATTAACAGTCAAACCTGGTTAACCTGGGTTAGATAGTGAGGTTTAATTTCTAGTAGCCACAGACATTGCCGGTGTTTCAGTGTAATATTATGGGTCAGTTTTCTTTGGCAATTTGATGATTTTAAGATTAATTAACGCCCAGTCAGAGCTTGTTTATTGATTCAAGTTATAGAAGTGGGGGGAAAAAATGTGCATTTTCTGGGGAAATATGGCTCCTGAAAGGGTCTGTAGATATTACTATTATCATTAAACTTTTTCCTTTTTTGGTCTGGTGTTAAATAAGCAAACTAAAAATCTCAAAATTCATAAATATCGAAGAATCGCAATTTAAATCGAATCGGCATCCCCAAATATCTCAATAGAATCGAATCCCAAGAATGGCATATAGTCTAAACCCTACAATTCTGCAAAGACTAACCCTAAAGTTAAAAGTTGTAAAAGTTAAACAAGAAAACTTTTTAACTATGATTTGCAAATGCCAGATATGTCGCCACTACACTGTATGCCGATGATTTTTTACTTGCTTAATCCAGACTTGACTTGTCAAATGAGATTAAGTGATGAAGCTGTTATTTGTTTTCAATCTCTTTATGCCTCTATTTGTAAGATTTACTCAGTATGAAAAGGGGAGCACCACGATTTATATGTATGTGTCAAATCTACAACATTTCACACCGTCATACACCTTGTGTTGGTTTATTTTAGCAGTTATGTAGAGGTGTACAAAGCACGTATTGGAATTACACAATGCAGACTGCATGACCTTTGACTGATATGCGTGGTAGCAAATGTAAAGTGGAAGTATGAGTGTAAAAAACTGCAGTTCATCGACTGTCCACTAGAGGCTGGCAATAGACAGAGTGAAAACCACATTCACATCCAATCAGAAAGGGTGGTCAATACGGCAAAATAAACGTTTACAGCTGTTGAGTAATATTCTGACTGGTGTTTTAGAATGATTTTTAAGGTCTTAAATATTGCTACCGCAGAGAAAAGTTTGTATCATCTCAGGCAATGTAATGTCAAATAGGTGTGGTTACCTCAGCCAATCACAGAGTGACCTTGTGTGTTGATGACAGCAAGTGGAAAACGCTGGTTATGACAGTGAACATAGCAAGGGAAAAAACAGCTAAAGTGAAACAAGATGCCAAACAGATAAGGCTTTTTACTAAATGAGCATGAAGCTCAGTTTGATTTTCACTCACTTTTAGGCACTTGGAGAGTAGCACGGGGCGAAGAGCTACGCAAGTTGGTTTTCTGCTAACCAGGTCTGTGTCAAATACCCAAAATTAGCTTTGGCTCACATGCTAAGTCAGTTGCACGGCTCTTGAGTCTCTACTACATAGAAACGCGATGCTACAGGCAGTGGGTGTGTGCTGCCGCTGGCACTGAGCCAAGGAGGAGGAGACCAGTTTGTAACAAGTAAAAATTCTTGCAGAACCTTTCTTTGAGTTTCTGAATACCTTAACTATGCTTTAGGAATCCACTTAATCCCCTCTGAGTTTTACCTGCAAGTCTCATCAGGTAAGATGGAAAAAAAAAACATCCAATGGAAGCAAAACCAAAGGGTTACGAGCTTCATCTGAGTGTAAGAGAGCCCTAACTGTCATTTCACGGCTAATTCTGCACCTATCAGTCCATCTTACACTCACTTGTGAACAAGTAGCTGAGATAATTGAACTCCTTCTCCCTCTCAATCAGACAAAGACAGCTGTTCACCATTTTCCAGCAACCTGCCGTGTCCCTGGATTTAGAGGCTCTGGCGTTTATCCCAACCAACAGCCTCATTGAGCTGTGGAGGTCATGGTTTGGGGAAGAGCACATAATCACACTATTGGCTCTCTTCTTCTTGTCTCTTCCTTTTCATGCTGCCCATGAACATCACGGGCTGAATCCCAAAGCCCAAAGAAAACACACTCTAAATGGGGGAGCATGGAGACACTTTCCCACGACCAGGATGAACCTCCACCTGCTTCCAAAAGTGTGAAGCTGATGGTCACTGCATCCTGTGAGCTTTCCCAGGAAGGCTTATAGTGGAACAATGAGGCGAGGAGCTTTTACATAAGAGATATTAGACACGTTGTCTTCAGTTTCATGATGATGACCCACAAGAGTCGATGATTTCATTGTGCTAAACAATATGGACACAGTATTGATGTTTCCTGTAGAAGAAACAACACAAGAACGACACAATATTTGGTGTCATTGTATTTTTATATGTGCAATGTCACGACCTACAAAAGTTTACAAATGTGAAGGGTTTTCATTAAAAACTCAATCAATATTTTGTGCTCATTTGTCATTAAGGACTAAGAAATTAAATTGAAAAAGTTTGGAAGAGCACAGTGGCTGGGAAAGAAAAATTACATTTGAAGCCATGTAGTCTAGGGATGGGTACAAGTAATCAAGTACTTGAATACTCGCATTTGCCCTCATTATTCGAGTAACATTTTGTTATTCGTGCACCTGTGTAAGCACTACTTTTGGTGACATAACTTGAACACATTAGCGTCAAAATGATTACCAGGATACAAACTTACATCTTCACCGGCCATGGCTTCAGCACTCCAAAACCAGATTTCAGCAAAAACAACTGTTTTACGGCAGCTACGCCAAACTTCTAGGAACATGTTATGACACTGAAAGCAAAAGCATAACAAATGCAGAACAGTCTGCTACACCTGCGACATATCAGCCAGGAAAAGTTATGTCTGGGAGTAATTATGACAAAAATGATGCAGTGCAGTGACAGATGTGTGCATAAACTTGCATGCGACAGAATAACTAGTTTGATGCTTAACCACAACCACAAGCACTCAAAGCACAAGAAGAAAACAGCTAACTGCTAGCCCTGTTAGCACGTCGATGTGACGAAACCAAAGCGAAGAAGATCAGCTTGCTAAGAACTGGAGGTGTGCTCCCATTAAGTTTTGTGGAAGGTGAAGCCTTCTGAGCAGGAGTACAAGCCACCACCATGGGGAAAAACATCTACAAGAGTGGAAAAGATGTATGTAAAAAATTAAATTACAGTCCGGAAAGTCCATGTCCACCAGACCCTATTTTAGTCAATGGTTAAAATAAAAAAAAATCTGTGAGTCTTCAAAGATTCATTCATTAGATATTTAGAATATTCGAAAAGAAGAATTCATGTAAATTCCTATCCTTGATGGAGTTGGAGAAATCATATAGATGGATGGCTGGCTTTTGCACAGATTGCAGCTTCTCCGTGTGCACACTTTTCCAAGTGGGTCTTAATTTACAAAGAAGGAACATTGCATGCAAGTGTCTGTAAAGAGAGTTTTAAAAATCTGAATCTTTTTGTGCACACCTCATTGCCATGTTTTGGCACACACATAGACTGTATATAGAGTGGACAGCGTGGCTCCGCCATTTATCACTGAACAGTTTTGAAGCCAAAATTCCCACGTCACAGGCGCAGCCATAGGTAGCAGTTGTGGAGCCAGAGTCTGGGCAGCAGAGACAGTGAGGGATTCTGGGAGAATCGGAGTGGGGCCAGGTGACAAATTATTATCTTTTTTTCTTCCGAGAGTCTAATCACTTCTTGACTCTACCTCTCGACATATTTTACAATCCCCGAAAAACAATACACGTGAACAGCAGCTGTCAATCATTGTTAAATGTTACGTAAAGCCTCGTTTTTAACCTCGTATAACTAATGAAAACAAAACTTTTCAGAAAAAAGAGGACTTGAATACAAAACAGCCAAAAGATTTCTTCAAATCACCACAACGATCGGGCGTGAGAAACATTTCTACGAGGTGTATTCATTTTTTAAAGTTTGACCACAGCTCATCTGGAATGACTGGACAGCCAGATTTTTTTTACCAATACCGCAGCCAGTCACCAGGGGGAGCAGTTTTTGTGGCGACCTCACTTCAAGCCGAGCAACATGACGTCCATTTTTATTAGTCTATGGGCCCACACCCCCATGTACAGCATGTGTTGATAGTGAAATTAGCGTTTCAGACCCGAGGTGATTTTTGAACCAAGCTGTAAATATGTTTTCTAAGGTTGCGAAAGTCAGTTTTTTTGGCTGGGTGTGTACGTGGTTTCTGGTCTTACTGCAGCCAGCCTCCTGTGGATCCTCGATGAACTGCAACTTTTCGCGCTTCTGCATAGGAATCTTTTTTCCAAACTGGATATTGTCCCTTGGATTAGACAAATTCTACTACAAATGAGGCCCCAGGGCAAAATTGGAGGCTGTGGAAAGTGCAAAAATCATATGCGAAAAAATTCTCATAGAAGAACAATAGGTAGAGTAGTTAAGCCATAATAAGATATCCAAGGTGCGTCTTACATCTAGTTTGATGGTTAGTCTTGCTATTGGCCACTTGTTTGGTATTTTTTATGTATTCCAATGTATTAATTCTCTTTCATCTAGGAGCTAATTCAGGTTTGCCTCCGTCAGTCTTTTGTAAATCTTGCTCTAACCTGTCTTGTCCATCCTTTCATCTGCTTGTCCGAGTCAGGCCACGCACACTGTTGGTATGACAGGCTGACTCTGCCCAACTCAGAGCCCGTCTGCCAGTGCCAGTCAGGTGTCCTGACACAACCTTTGCCTGTCAGGAGAGCTGCAGGCAGGACGGTAAAGACAGCGCAGAAACTTTAACAGAGGCAAATGAGTCCTACCTGCATTAGCCTCCCTCTCTGTCTCACACACACACACACACACACACACACACACACACACACACACACACACACACACACACACACACACACACACACACACACACACACACACACACACACACACACTTCTAACTCTGTAATCTGGCTGTCTCTTTGATTGGCAGCTGTGTGCCAACCCTGCACGAGGTTTAAAGACAATCCCATTCACATCCTGTGCCATTTGGCGTCACTCTCTGATACGTTGGCTTCCTTACTGCTGCACTAATTTGTTGTGATCTCGCGTCTGTTGTGTTGAATTACACCCAAAACTGCTAAGAACATTAACGTTACTTCAGCTGTAGCGATATAATTAGGGTGGCCCATATTCTGCTGAGTACGGTTATACAGTGCAGAAAAAAGTCCTGGTGAGCTGACTACTCCTGCGTCCCGTAGTGGTATACGCCTTCTGGAGCACTAAGTGTGATTGTGTTGCTCTGCAGTACTCCACCAAAACTCTAGTAGGTGATATCTCAGCTTGTTAATCCCCAGTTCCTGGTTATTCTAGATAGAGGTAGACCAATATATCGGCCGGCCTATATATCGGGCCGATATTTGGACATTTGTCTCTATCGGCCATCGGCCGTATTTTCTTTTAAAAAGCCGATTTTTGATCCGTTGTATAAAATGACGCAATTTTTGATCAGGCACAAAAAAGATGAGCACCTCAAACTTGTGGAACCAATTGGATACATTACATACTTTTGTTCAAATTATATTAATAAGTTTAAATTTCTTTTTTGACATTTTAAGAGGAGAGAAGAAGAGTGCGAATGTTTACTACTGCTTGTTACATTGTGTGTTTACTCAAACAAAATATTTCATTGTTTTGAAAGCTGAATAAATGTTCAGAGGACTGGACACGACTTGTTGTAATAGATTTCTTTTAGTTGCTCAGAAATTGCTGCATTTCACAAAAATGTGATAAATATATATTTATTTAACAATCGGCCTGAATATCAAATTGGAAAAATTGGCTATGCATATCGGCATCGGCTGCCCAAATTTGGAAAGCATCGGCATCGGCTTCGGCCCCCAAAAAACCCATATCGGTCGACCTCTGATTCTAGATCAGTTTCTCGTTGATGTTCACTGAAAACTTTTCCAAACATTTTTTTAAGACAGCCACATCACAATTTGGGAACAAGGTCAAACACTAGTGGCTCTGACTGAAATGTTTATTAAGGTGAAAGTAACATGAATGGAAGTAATTTTTGGGACTTTCTGTGCCTTTATTTGGATAGAAGAGGACAGTGGATAGTCGTTTTAATTAACCATCAAGTGTCCTTGAGTGTTTAGAAAGGCTCTTTTAAATATAATCTATTATAAATATTATTGCAGTAGAAAACATGAGAGTGGGGAGTGACGTCCAGGAAAGAAGCCACGGCTGGCTTTTATTATAATTTTTTATTATTTCGCCATGCATTTTTCTCCTCACCGATGTCTGATGTCTCATTCATTGAATGGGGACAATACACAGGACTGAATTTCCCATTCTCTGCCAACATATGACCCTATTTCTCAACATGCATGGCCGCTTTATTGTCAATCAAATCAAACTGCTGCCTTAAGCAGAGCCGAGCAACAAAGGAAAAAAGTCGGAGGGCCAGCTCGATGGGAGTCGGCTCTTCTGATTCACTGGAAAGCATTGGCTCTTAGATCCGCATCTTTTGAGCACTACACATCACTAGTAATTAAGGACGGGAGAATAAATCGTTACAAGGTACATCAGGATTTTTTGTTCGGCAAAATTAGGATTCTTTGTCAAAAAAACATTTTCTTTTCAAATTCAAATTCCTCGTTTCAGTTGTTCTTTGTAAACTGGATTGGAAAAAAGTTACCACTTTTCTCCAGCAGAGGGTGATGTGCATTTTATGGGAAAATATGGCTCCTCAAATAGTCTATAGACATAGTCATCATTATTTAACTTTTCCTCATGTTCTGGTGTTAAAAAAAACAAAAAAAAACAAAAAAACAAAAATATCGTAAATAACGAATAATCACAATTTAGATCAAATAGGCTCCCCAAAAATAATAACAGAATCGAATCACGAGAATAGCACATCATCCAAGCCCAACTAGTAAGCATCAGCAAACTCTGTTTCTTCACAAGGAAAATGTGCTCCAGTAGGGGGCGATATAGGAAAAAGAAGTCAAAGCGTTTTAATGTCAGGATCAGGACCTATATTTCATCAGGATTGTTTTTCATTATTTTTTAAGCCTTTTTTGACCTCAAAACCACATTTTTAGCTCCAAATATTTCTTATTCTGCATTCTGAACTAATTTTGCTCACCATTTTCTTCTTTCTGTTCTTTAATCTCATATTTTGTCCTCTAATGTGTTTTGCTAAGTACATTCATTAAAAGACGTCAGCTGTAAGTTATTGAGTTTCTGCAGAAAAAAAAAAAGAGCTTAAGCTCCATGCACATACCAAATGTAGTTTAGTGAGAAGTTAATTTTTATAAATGTAAGTGTACACATAAATTAAAACATGATTTATTTCAGTGCCATAATTTCTAGACTTAATGTTTGGCTTTATGCAGTCACTTTGTGTCGGCTCTTAAAAACATCTTGCCTGATGAAAAGTTCCTTATGTTTTTCATTTCTTTCATTCTTCTTGTCTGAAATCATACCATTATGATAAAAAGAGGCTTTACAGTGCACAACCCAGGTTTGAAAGGAAATACATCTCTGTTATTCAAAGCCCTGAGCTCTTATGAGAGACATCAGCTGTTCTCCTTCAAGTTAAAACATTAAGCCTGTGTGAAAGTGGAAAAGGAGACAAAGGAAACATTTTCACACAGGATGTCTCACCCTCTCAGCTGATTGTTAATTAATATCAAGTTCAGAGTGGGTAAAGGAGAATGGCGGTGGGTTTTTTTTTCAATGTAGAAACATAAAATGATTTCTGAGTCCTTATTGTCACTTCTTCCGCTCCATCATTTCACTTTCACACCCCTTTCACACCAGCACACACACCCCCGCTCCCACGTCCCCTTTGAGCTCTCTGCCTCTCTGCTCTACTGTTTTGCTCCTCCTTGCTCCCCCCCTCAAAGCCCTCCCTCCTCTCTTCCTCCCTCTCCACTTTCCCTCACTCCGCATTAAGCCCTGCTTGTCTCTGCCTCTGATCCTGGGAGCAGTGCTTATGGGAGCTTCTGAGACCAGTGAAAGCACTGCTGGTCTCCAGTCGCCTTCTCAACGCTTCCAAGTGGAGGACGAGTGGAGGAAGAGGAGGAAGGAGGGAGAGATAGAGGAGTAGAAAGTGAAGAGGAGCATGTTGGAGTTGAAGAGAGTGTGACAATAAAGGGAAAATGAAAGAAACAAGAGAAGATGAGGGAAGGAGAGGAACATTGACGGGAGTGGGAGAGGAGGGAGCAGGAAGGCACTGGGAGAGGAGTAAATGAGTGAGGGAGTAGGAGACACAGAGAGAGGGAGGGAGCGAGAGCAAACGAGAGGGAGGGAAACGAACAACACTGCAGACACTCGCCCACTGTCACTGCTCCACCGCCAGAGGACAGAGGCAGCAACGGCAGCAGAGAGAAGGGATAGGATGGAGGAGGAAGACCGTACCGTGCGTCTGCGGCTCCGTCACTGTCACTGACAGCCTCCCTCTGGGACCAGCCTGCCAGGAGTGGAGCAAAACGGAGAAAACTAGTCTCTGTCCTTCACAAGACCAGGACCAGGACCTGAAACTCCTGCAGGACTGATATCACACACACACACACACACACACACACACCACACACACACACACACCACATGCACTACTCCTGTTCCCCTCTTTTACACTCACTCTCTCAAACTGAACTTCTTCCTGTTGCCTTTTGGACTAGTTTTTTTCTTCTTCACTGCCTACGCTGACCTTCCAGCTGAGTGGATTTACTTTTATCCTGTGGCGGACCATGGGGCTTGGGTGGAGGGGTGCAGCAGGGACCCTCCGGATAAGGACAGAGGGGAGCTGGCACCTTTTGGTGACATTGCTGCTGTTGTGCAGTTTCTGGAAGGCTCACACGCAGACAGACGATGGGAAGTCTATGTACTTCTGGGAAACAGGTACAGCTAAACCACTAATTACTGCTTATATTTGAGCCCTTGTTTTTGCATATGGAGTGTTTATGACTGGAGGTGGGTGAAGAAGTGTGTGTGCTGCTCTGGTATGTGACCCCCCACACTCTGGAGCAATTTGTGCAAAATGGGTCCTGATGATCTGATAACTTTCACATTTGAGGGGTGATTGAAAATCAGCGCATGTGACTGAGAGGGAATGATACATTCTGGCTTCAGATGTGTTCATTAACTGTCACAATCCTTCAGTGCTTCCAGGTGACACACTTTGCACGTCTCATAAATGTGTTTATTTTTTTTGAGGTACCGACTCCACGCTGCAAAACTTCAAAGATGCACACACTTGAAAGATGACCCAGAAATCTACAGTAGAGCTTTTCTCCTCCCACTGAATAGCATGTGGCAAACGCAGATCGGCGGTGATCCATTTTTGAATGGATTACTTTCATCTCCCTGAGTCTCAGGTGATGCACCATTATTGAAGTGTTGCTGCTGCTGTTGTGCGTTACAGCAGGCGGATGATTGATAGGTAAAGCCGCACAATAGTGCTCGGTGGGGGAAGTGGAGTGGAATGGGTTTTGATGGTATTGATAGAGCACCAGCGTCAAAAGAGCAGGGTTGCATGTGCGCTCTTGTGTGTGCGTGTGTGAGGATTTCATACATGTGCTAGGCGTTGCAGGGCGATACAGTATTTTTATTTCTGCACATGCTTGACTGTGTTAATATGCAGCAGAGGAAGAGTCATATTGAGTCAATTAAGTGGCACAGTGGGATCCAATCAATTATGTTATCACTGTTGAAAGCACTGGAAGCTCACTGCTGAACATGGAGGCTGAGCCTTTATTTAAGGATCTGGAGTTGCAGATGTAGCAGTGATTATTCCAGCGAGGATTTCCAGAGGAGACTGAGAAAATTACTCTGCAGCCGGTTTTAGACTCCTTAAAGGCGGAAACGAAATGACCAGATTGATTTAATCCTCATTCAGGACATGAAGGTGTGCTCTGTTTACACACAACACATTCTGAACCAAAAACTTCTCCTCCTCCTCACCGTTACTCAAACACTCCACCCGTCCCACCCCCCCCTCGCGCAGGCACCAGTCCCTAGTTGACGTATACGCCGTCTCTCCTGTGGCTCTGCATCTTTAAAGAGGATGTAGCTGAGTAAGGAGATTAAAGAAGCAGGGATTTAACAACCCAGGAAAGACAGCCCAGGGAAGAGACTTGAGGAAGAGAAAGGCAGAGCAAGCAAGAGACCAACTTAACCTACATCTACCCTACTGTAGGTCATCGTGATTACGCCTCTCTCCCACGCTACAGCACCTTTCTCCCACACTATACATGCTCCTGGACTGGAAAAGCTCTAGGCTCTCAGCTTTGAAATGTAATCCAGTGCTGGGAGTTACTTCACTGCTTCCCAAATATAAAAGGTAGCGGATTGATTTCAACCCTGGAGTCTTCTTCTCCCTATCCCTCTTTGGTTTTGACAATTGCCTGCAGAGGATAAAAATCAAATAGGGCAATTTGGAGCTTTGAATCTCAGCGCTTTTCATCAAAACATGATTATGTTTGCTGAAGATTTCCATACTTTTTTTTTCTTGCCAATCGAAGCTGGTTCGAAAAAAAGAAACACGAAATGTTTGTGCACATTTGCAGAGTGTGCAGTGGAGGGAATATTCTTGTGGCAAGCAATGCTCTGATGTTTTGCATATTGATGAGTCTAGCTGAAATACAGCCCCTGTCTTGGAAACTGTGGGGAATTGGGCCTGCATTGCTTTTATTGCCTCCTCTGAAAATAAGATGTATCTGTTTTGGAAGGTGGGATAGTTCAGTGCTTCTTCTTCTTCTTCTTTTTTTTTTTGTGTTCAGAATTCTATTTAAATGAGGCCGATCGAGACAACGGCCTCCACCATGGAAGTGCAAGTGCTATCTCTGAGGGTGGCGGTGAGGGTAACTGGAGAAAAAGCGAGAGCGATTACAGCTATGGTGATGATGGTGATGATGATGATGATGGTTTGCCACAGCCTTTCTGAGCCTTACAGAAATGGCAGCAGATTGTATCTTTCAGATGCTATTTTCAAAACCTTTTTCTGGTTGTTTCCGCTCAATTGAACTCTTCTTTCTGTGCATCTGAGTCAAACTCTCATTCTACATGATGCAGATCTGTCTCCTCCCGATCAATGTGAAAAAGTTTGGACTGACTCCATGTCCTTATGCTGGGCTTGAGATTAACTTTTATATTTGGTAACACCTCCGATGCTCCCAATTTAGGAGCACCTCAGCTACAGTAAACGCTGTGCCATTTTCATATCTGAGCCGCTCCAAGTGTGTCAGCAGCGCTCTCCAAGAGCTGCGAACATTCTTTGCCAACTTCAGTGAGTTTCATTTCAGAGGAGACAGAGGTTTACCTCTTCACTATTCAGATTTATGAATAATCACTCCTTTCATTACCATCCTCAGTCTACAGTATGCTTATTTATAAATCAAGGTGTTCACATGACTGACTGTAGCCCATCAGCCCATAGGCTTATCTCTCTTTTCTCACCCTCGCCTTCTCTCTATTTATCTTTTCTTTCTCATTCTTTCTCCATCTCATTTCTCCTGCTCCATCTCTCACTGTCTTTTCTTTCTCTTCTTTAATCCACCTCTCTTACTTTTTTTCTCTTGGTCTTTTTCCTTTTCTCTCTGCCTCTTCTCTTTCTCTCTTTTCTCTCTCCTTCCCTCTTTTTTCACTCTCTTCACCCCTCCTCTGTCTTCTTTAGGGGTGGACGATAAGGGCAAATAAGTATCTCGATTATCTTTTCAAATTTTCCAATCACGATGATCTGACAAAATTGAACAGAAATACTGTATAACTACTTGCCTACCAAGAGGACAACTATGGATGAACACAACATTTCAGAACAAAAGTTCTTGTTTATTTTTAAAGTGCTTCATGTATCTCTGGAAAACATTGCCCGACAGTATTCTATGGCAACTTCACTATGACCAACTTTAAGTTACGTCCAGGTTATATAACATGATGTGACAAATCAGGTTTGCTCCACAATATCTTGGGTAAGTGTTTGTAATAAACAAATAAATGAATGTTAAATAAAGTCATTAAGCCAGAATGATATCCAAAACCAAACTATTTCCAGGCAAGGGACCCACGTCTCCTGTATTTTTCCTCCATGTGCGACTATGTAGTGTTTTGGTTTCAACAGAGTCACGTGACTGAACCCCGGCCACTGATTGGCTCCTGAAGCAAGCAGCGAATGAGGACTTTCAATCACCACTCCTTTACCATCAATGCACCGTCTGTGTATTTTTTACAAAACAGTAATATTCGGTAATGTAGAATTGCACATTGTTAAAGCAACACGAGAAGGGGATAATATCATGGGCGATATATATTACCCACCCCTGGTCTCCTCTCACTCCTCCTCCATCTTTTCTCTGTCTTTTCTCTCTCCATCCTTCTATCTTTACCCACTCTTCTTCTCTCTCTTATTCTCTTTCCCTATCTTTTTCTCTTTCCAGCTTTTTATTTATCTCCTTTCTTTCTGCTCTTTTACCCTTCCTTGCCTTGCTTTTTTCTCCTTCCTCACTTTGTTTTCTCTTTGTTCCTCTTTTTCTCTTTTCTCAACCTCTCCTCTTTTCTCTCTCCTTTCTTCTCTTATCTTTCCCATCTTCTCTCTGTCTCTCATACCCTCTCATGGTTCCTCCATTTCTCTCTATCTTTCCCTTTTTCTCTTTTCCCTCTCCATACTCTCTTTTTTCTACCTCACTTTCTCTTTCCCTCCCTGTTTTCTCTCTCCCTTTTCTTTATAGCTCTCTTTTTCTCTCCTTACTGCCAACGTTTCATCTTTCTCACTCCTCTCTCCATTTTCTTTCTGTCCTCTTCCTCTATTTCCATTGTCTCTCCTCTTTCATTCTCTTTCAGACATTCTTTCATTCCCTCCTTTTATTCTATTCTCTCTCTTTTTTTCCAGTTTTCTCTGATTTAATTTTTTTGATGTTTTTCTCTTTTTTTTTTTTTTTTCTTTTCGGGTTTTGTAAAATACTTGAGTAAGTCATAGCTGTCTTGATGCCTGCTGTTGCAAACTGGCGACATACCCCATCAGGTCTTGATGCTAGACCTTGGACCATAGTCAATAAATCAATTAATTGTTCAATAAATGTAATAAACTCAATAATTTTGCTCGTTTGTTTTTGTAGTTTTTGAATTTTTGTGGTTAATTAATTCAGGTAATAAGGGGTTAAATGCATGTTGTTACCAAGACGTGAGGACGCTAATAATTAAGTAAATGAACATACTGAAAGAAAGAGTGGGAGACAAACTGATCAAACTAAATATTAAAGAACTGTGAAGCCTTCTCTGTTGTGTTGTGTTGGGTAAGTTCACAGTGAGACCACCAGAAAAGGGCTCTTTTTCATTTGTCTCTTCTCCAACAACCTTGAATAAAGCTGAAATTCCCAGGCAGTCTTATTCCAATAGTCCAATAGAAACGGAGTCCAATAGTAAGAATGTCCAAGTCTATGCATTCAGCATTCTGCTGTATCCATACAGAGCATCTGCTGGTGCTCATCCCCATTCCAGTACTGTGTGAGGGCTTCATTAGGCGCTGTTGTTTGAGCGACAAGGTTGCCAGGTTTGAGCTGTCAGGACTCACATGTCTGCCTGAGGACAAAGCAATTACAGGTGCTGGTGCAGGTGATGCCGTATCCTAGCAATCATCTACTGTAGCGTCATCTCTATATCGTGGTGTTATCTTTAGTCTCCACTCTAAGTGTTCCTGCTGAGTTTTCATGGTAATACAGGGAGATAATCTGATGACATAAGTCAAACCAGAGAAAAGAATTAACACACTCTTTGATATCCAGGCACCAAACGAGGAATCGGTCTGTTTGATAATGTCTTCTCAAAATGTTCCCTTGTTACAGATTATTAATCATCCACGTTATCCACTTGTCTTCTTCGTTCTCTTGCTGTTTCATCCTCAAAAGGTCAAGTCACTCTCTTGCACGTGTCTCCCTGCTGTGGGCCTACTGAGTCACCTTAGTTACCTGAGTCATGAACCCACAATCCAGCCAGTTACTTTAATTTATCAATTTGCTTGACACGCAGGTGGAGATTATTCCATGCACGCCTGTCGCAATTGGTAATCATGTAGAAGTCTAACAGCTGAGCGAAGCCAGGCAGGCTTTGTTTGCATTCAAAATATTAAATCCTGGTTTGAAACAGGCTGATACACTTAAATGTTAAATAACCCAGGCTATCTGCTACCCGGCTCAAAGAAATAACTTGTTGAGAGAATGTAATTAAATTATGAAAATATTTTTTTAACTAATATAAATCCTTTTATTTGACAAGACCCAAATTTGTTGAATCAACTTATTTTTTATGTTGTGTAAATAAAGTATTGGCTATACTATAACTTATTTGCATGGTATGGGTCCGACTTAATTTGTAAAACTGTTTCAACATGTTCACTAAGGTAAGACATTTGAACCGTGAGTGAGGAGGGTACACAGTGGATATAAGACCCTGAGTACGTCACTTTGGACAAAAGCGTCCAAAAAAAAGCTAAATGAAATTGTAGAATTGTAGACTGTCTGTGCACCAGTGCATGGACCGGTTGTGTAATCTTTAAAACACTTAATTTTAAAGTTGGCCAACATAGCATAGTCCATCAACACATCTTGTTTTAAAAAACATAAAACCACTTTAGTAATCATTGGGTACATGGTCCGCGCCATGGAGCACAGACAGCCAATCCATGCTGTGGAGCACAGACAGCCAGTCAGCGCCATCTCAATGCACAGAAGAGTCTCGTATGCACTGTGTTCTCTCCTCATTTATGGTCTAAATGAGCTGTCGTAACAAAAATTACTTAATTGTTTATCCCAACTATACAAACAAAAGTTTACAAAGTTATGTCCAGATGCACCTCTGGCAACAGCAATTGGATTGTTCCCCAGCTCATCGGGAACTTGCAACCTCCAAGGTGATGTCCACGTTATACAGGTTATCCTCTTGCTCTGCTCTTTGATGACTGGGCCTATTGCACATTACTGCCACCATCTGCTCTGGAAGGGTGTTGCAGATAGGATTCCTACCTAAACCCTTAAGGTTGAATTTACACAAAGCAATCTTGCAGCTTTAACGATTTTGCAAATCATGCAACAACATGATATAGTCATACTTAACCACTAAACCTGAAACAATGTAGTAGAAGCTACATGTTTTACCTGTGCTGATTAAACAAACACCCATGTTGCTTTTTTTTAAGTGGTGTTGCCAAACACTTTAATGGTGTCACTAGAAAGTATACTCCCTAAGATTAGTATTTCCAAGAATTTCTACCTTAACCTTGGTGAAAGCCTTTACAACAGCTTGCAGTTGTGCTCAGGTGCACCTGGAGAGGAGATTACAACACCCAACCTGTTTGTCTCCAGCTTTTCCAGCCGCCTTGTCTTACTTTTTTTTGCGTATTTTGAAATCTTTCCATTTGACAGAGTAGTAGAAGGATTGTTTCTATAAAAGAAACCCTCTTCATTGAGCTACTTTCAGAATCCCTGCTACTTTTTGTGAGGATGTGTGCTGTGGGAAGAAAGACATTCAACAACTGAGACGGCTGCCAACATTCAAGTCATTCTTGTTGTTGGGGAATGTTTGAGTGGTGTGCCACGAGCTTAACACCCAGGCTGGATTCCAGATCTTTGAACCCGTCCGCTGCTCTGACTTGACTGATCTGTCTGGTATGATAAGCTCAATGATCCAATGAGCCGAGGAGGAAGGTTAGCCAATCAGCATCACAGGCAGGGCGGACACTGTTGTCAAGCAGCTGTCAAGCTGTGTGCCAGAATCTTGGAGGAGAGATAACAACACTGGCAACTTACAAAAACCTGAGGGCTTGTTTTGCATAGTGTTCTCCTGTATCTCCTCTCACTACACCCAAGCATCAACTATATACTGTATATGCACTCACTGGCCACTTCATTAGGTACCTCTTGCTAGTACTCTTGATTGGACATCTTTGCCTTCAAAACTCTTAAATCTCGTGACACAGATTTAACAAAGTGCTAGAAAAATCCCTCAGATTTTGCTTGATAGATGTGAAAGCGTCATCAGCTGCTACAGATTTGTGGGCTGAACATCCATGATGAGAATCTCCCACGTCCCAAAGGAGCTCTGTTGGATTGAGATCTTGTGATTGTGGGGGGCTGTTGGAGTACAGTGAACTCATTAAAACCAGTTTGAAATGATTTGAGCTTTATGATAGCAGATAGGTTTACTGTGGTCATAAAGGGATGGACATGATCAGCAAAAATACTCAGTAGGCTGTTGACTTTAAACCATGCTCAGTTAGTACTAAGGGGCCCAGAGAATCTCCCCAACACTATTACACCAGCAGCAGAAGAAGCAGGATGGATCCATGCTTTCATGGTGTTTACTCCAAATTCTGAGTGTACTATGGTCCAGTTTTGGTGAGCCTGGGTGAATTGTAGCCTCAGTTTCCTGTTCTTAGCTGAAAGGAGGGTCACCCAGTGTGGTCTTCTGCTGCTGTAGCTCGTCTATTACAAGTTTGGGTGTGTTCAGAGTAGAGAGTGACACAGGAGTGGATTTTTACTCCTGTTCCATCCGACTCCCACAGAAAAAATTCTGTCCTTTCTCTCTCCTGGTAAAATGACTCCCACTCCTGTACTGCTCCCATTTTTCCCCTTCTCTAATTTTCAGGCAATACATTGAATTTGAATTGTTTTTTATCCCCATTCATTTTTAGATTACTGTTGGCATATGGGAAATGTAGTTCTTTTCCACTTGCATTAGAGTCAAGCAGCAACCTCCGGTCTCAGAGTATGAGACAATGCGGAAGTGCTAAAATCTGCTGTTTCTCGAGTGTTTGCTTGAGGCTGGCTCTGGAAGTACCAGAAGTCACATACACACCAAGCCAAAAAAAGCCGTTTTCAAATCAGAAATTAACCTATTGACAACCTGGCTCAAAAAACATCTCCTGTCTGAGTCACTAATTTTACTACCGGCTCCCTCTGTACGGGGGTGAATTTTTTTCTAACTCGGCCGTTCAGAGGATATTAAGATTGCGAGCTCCCCCAATAAGAGGGACAGCTGAGGGTCACGTGACGGTCGGCGCCCTATGGCTGTAGGCGAAGCCCTTGCCACTACCAATATGGCCGCTAAAGGCGATGTGCTTCATTTTCCGTTTCAGAAACAGATGGGTGACGTCAGCGAGACTACGTCCATGTTTTATACAGTCTATGGTTGGAGTATAGGGTTATTGGAAACAAGCCACAAAATATTGCCACGTCACATATTATATTTGATCATCCTGATTGGTTCCCGCCCTCGTATGCACCCGTTAGCTTTGACTAATAGTAAAATTGACTCCCATCTCACAGGAATCCCATGGGAATCTTGTGTCCCACGGGATTCCCAAAAAAATCTTAGCCTCTTGTTCAGGAATGGTCTTCTACAGACCTTAGTTAAGTTACTGTTGTCTCACTATCAACTCAAACCACTTTGACCCCTGGCATCAACAAGGCGTTTTTTTTCCCAGAGAGCTGCTCACTGGATATATTCTCTTTTTGAGGCCATTGTTTGTAAATCCTAAATGTGGTTGTGTGTGAAAATCCCAGTAGATCAGCAGTTTATCAAATACTCAGACCAACAACCTTGCCATGTTCAATGTCAGTTACTACTCTTTTCTTACTTCCTTCACCATCCTGATGTTCAGTTTTGAACTTCAGAAGCCCGTCTTAATTTCTAAGCGTAATAAATTTCTGCTTTCAGTCGCTGCCATGTGATTGACTGATTAGATATTTGAGTTAACGAGCAGCTGAACAGGTGCATCGAGTAATGTGTTTTCTAAGTTGATGTTACTTGTATTGATTACTTTGAATTAATGCAATCCCCCATATGCCATGCAAAATGTCAGTCAGGCTGGAGCATGGTCAGAGGGATGATGGGAATAGGCTCTAACAAGTGGACAGTTCAGTTTGATAACAGACCATTAACCTCTGAGAGCTGGTAAAATCTGTTAGCTAAGGGGGGAAGATTTTCCTCTTTAAACTTGATGTTTAGATATATTTTTATCAAGGTTTGAAATCATCCATAGCAGATGACAGAATGGGTTCATTTCAGGTCATAAGTTGAACACTATGTGTGTGTGTGTGTCACAGCCTGCTTTGAACATCTGTCAGCCTGAATCTCTAATGACCTGTCTTGTTAACAACAGAGTTTTAGTCCTACACAGTCCCATACAATGAGAACCACTTAAGCTTCCCCTGCTCTGAATGTGATGCTGCGTGTCATCGAGTCACGCCGATGTCACCTTTCAATGCATAGCGGGACAGGGGGACCAGCGCTGACAGGCCATTGTTCGCCAAACACACTCCTCTCTTCACAAGAAGCCCTGTCAGTGAAGGATGTCACCCTCCCTGAGGGTTGTTAGTGGCCCACAATCACCTGCTATCACGGCGGACCCACTGAAGAGGCCATCCAGGAAATTGAGAGGGAGAGGTTGTGATGGGTTCATGAGTTCAGTACAGGAAGTCAAGGTTATTAATTTGACCTTGACTTCCTGGCAGACTGCCTCCAGCCAAGATGAGAGTAGCTGTGATGGATAGAAACCAAAGAGCGCTATCGATCATGAAGGTGCGTCAGACTTATGAGGCACAAAGTTGGCGTTAAACTCTGATAAAGAACCACACAAAGACTCTGGAGGAGTAAGTTTTGCCTCATGGTCTCAATTTTATGGGATTACCTGGGCTTAATATTCTCATTTACAATTGCTGGTTCTTTAAAAAGATTTGGGTCTGCAGGCTTGATTGATTCATGTCCTCGTCTTACCTCATCGCCTCGGGTTTGAATTGGAATCCTCTGTTTGTCTCTGTACCCCGAAAATCCTCTCCCTGAAATAGCCGTGTGCTAATACCTGTGAAACCTGCATTATGTCTGACAGTTGTCTTGAATTGAGCCAGAAACAAACACAGGCAGACTAAGTGGCTGTAGCTTTGATACTGTCAGGATTGTGACTGGCGTTTCCCCAAATGAGAACATCCCTTGGAGATTCCTGCCTCACTTTGGTGAGTGCATTAAAACCTGACCCGCTGTGACCCTAATTAGCATAGCACCTGAGGGCAAAGCAGACTCTGGTAGATAATTGGCCGAGCACTGTTTAAATTCCTTAGCAACAGGCAACAAATTTAGGCCATGCATATAAATGAAGAGAATTTCCTTGGGATTTTTCATTTTTCATTAACACAGTGATGCCAGTGGGTTTTATTTTAATTCAGTATGCCTGTGTTTTTGTTTTGATTCTTACTTTGGTTGGTGTGGAAATGGAGGCTAATTGTCTCTGTTGTGTATGTGTGTCTGTCTGGCCCCAGAACCATCTGAAAATGAGCACTCAGCAGCCCGCAGAGCCTTTCTCTGGAAAGGCAATAACAGCGGTAGCCATGTGGCCTCAGTATCTTTCTGTCTGCAGGAGGAAGGAAGCTATTTTTCAAAGTTACTCTTTTTCTCGTTGGAAAAAGAACAAGTGTGACTCCAGAGGTCTGAGGTTCATTCTCGCCCCAGCAGGATGGATTTCGAGCCAGTCGACTGCGTACCGTGACATTGCACTTGATTTTAAAAGCATTTGCTGAACAATACGTCACAATTGACCCAGATTGATCTGTTTCGTGGCTTTAGAGATATTACCCCACTCCTCTCCACTCACGACTGCTGCTTTTGTTGGAATAGCTGATCCATTCAGTGGAGGAAGGAGCCAAAGAGTGGCTGGAGTTTGTTTAATCTAAATGGCAGAGCTTGCATACTGATACAAGAAGGATGGAAGAATTACAGATGAAATGTTATCAAAAACTTTATTTAGAGTTTCATAAGAGAACTCTTGCTGTCTTTTTTTCACACCACATTCAGATGGATCACAACATTTTCCGGACGGGGCATGATGCCTCTTTCGCCCCGTTTCCACCATGCGGTTCAGTTTGGTTCGTGGAGCTACAATACTGCAGTCTGTTGATTTGTTGAAAGAATTGTCACTTACCGTGCGACAACAGCTGTATTTCTCATCATGGCTCACAGTCTTCTCTGAAACAAAGCTTGATTACGCTTTGTAACAAAGAGGCACATACCACTCACAAAGAAGACAAATTGTTGGATGTCTCCCATTGCTGCTCTTTGCTTACTCTGCTGCATTTTTCTTCTTTGTTGGATCTATAAGAGGGGTACACTGTGTAGTGCTACTATGGTGTCATAACTAATGCAGCTATCAGCATCCGGCTTACTCGCCGCCTACCACGAGGGGACATGGTTGGCTGTGGTAGCACAAACAGGACCAGGCTTAATCAGAATCAGAATCAGCTTTATTCGCCAAGTATTTCCAGAAAACAAGGAATTTGACTCCGGTTTAGGCTGCACTCTCTCGGTACAAATGTTGAGGATAGAAAAACACTGAGAAAGACTAAATATTAACGGAGCTAACCTGTACCAAACCATAGTAATCTAAACCAGACTGCTTGGTGGAAACCACGCTTTTGCTTTTGCTTTTTCTACGAGAGTGGTCATGACTTGAGTCAGCAGATCAGAGATTTAGGTTGCGTTGGGGCTTGCCTAGCTCTCTCACTAGTTAGCCAGTAGTGTTGAATACTTGATTCTGATTCTCATGCTCCCTAAAATCCGTTTAAAGACCCGGGTGATCAAGCCTTTTCTGTGGTGGCTCCCAAATTGTGGAATGATCTGCCACCCAAAATAAAAACATCCCCCACCCTAACGACTTTTAAATCACGTCTTAAAGCTCATTTTTATTCTTTGGCTTTTAATTCAACATGAGAGTTGTGTGATCTGTGTCCTTTTATGTCTTTTATGGTCTTAACCCCTTATTTTTAATTTATTTTATTTATTTTATTGATGCTCTTATATGCCATTTTAACTGTGCAGCACTTTGGTAAACTTGAACATTTTTTAAAAATATGCTCTATAAATAAAGCGGATTGGCTTGGATTGATTGGTCAAAACCACAGACTGAATAGCAAGAGCAATTCAAGTTTTCAAAAAGAGCCTGGCTTGATGATGAAGTTATAATTTTACCTCTTCCTGTTGACAATGTGGCAAAAAACCCTTCAGTATCTGGTATGAACATTAAGGATGTTTAGATATCACTTACTCTCACTCCAGTGGTGGATGCCTAAATATTGGTTAAGATGATTAGAAGATTAGACATTAGAACCCTCAAAGCTCAAAGAAGGAAACATCGAACAGGTATAAGGAAACGGCCACATAGCAACAACAGGGTATGAGCTTTGGAAGAACAAGGCTGTCTGAAAAAGTCTGAAAAGTCTTAGTAGACAGTTGAAAAAAAGAAGAAAATAGTAATATTTAGACTTTGCCATGAAAAAAAAAAAGTGTATGTGATTTGGATAGGTTAATGTTTGGACTGCACCTTGAACTCAAAGTTTGTTAATTCAACCTGCATGTGGGCGATGAGCACACTGCTTGCTCTGACAACCATCATATCTGAGGGACTTTATTATCAATATAGTTCATAATAAATCATTTAAGATGAATGAAATCAGTGACTGATTAAATGTTAGGGCCAACTTATTCAATCTGTAGTTAGAAGTAGCGTCAGGGTAGTTATGGGAAATAAAATCCTTCCAGGGTACAGGGTTGAATGATTGTAATGTAGAATTCTATTTCACCATCAACCTGGGAAGCAAATTTGCTTTTGTCTTAGTAAGTTCCATTTTAGCAGAATTGTAAATCTTGTTTTCTAAAAAACCTGTTAAATATGAGATCACTTGCTCTGTTTTGCACCCTGGTATTACTAATCTGTACAGGGTTTTCCAGTTATACCAGCTTTTGGAAAGGTATTAAAATATTTCATGAAGAGTTTCAAGCCATATCATCTAGGTCTCTGGGTTTTTCAGCAATATTTGGTGTCTTAGTGCCGTGCCTCCAAACTCCCACTTAGTCCATTTGAGAGGCTCTGAAGAGAAGTGCTTAACTGCTTTTGTCTTTGAAGAAAAGAGATTGTCTTCTTATCAATTACTCCATTGTAAGACCTTAGTGAACGACCAACAGTGGCAGTATCCCAATACATACTGTCATGTGCAGCTAGGTTTACGGTTTACGGTTTACAGAAGTGTAAGAGTCCCTTGATGAGATGGTTTGAGTTATTGGGGTGTTTTTTGAGAAAGGAGGCTTATTTGGATTTTTAGGGCCCGAGCCCCCGAGAATCGGGGGGCGAAGCCCTCTTGTAACCGTTAGGATTCTTCTTCTTCTTCTTCTTCTTCTTCTTCTTTGTTTCTGCCAATACAATGGCATTTTGCGTGCCTTTGGCTTGAAAAAAAGGCGAAATGACTTAGCCACAAAATTCAAACTCGGCGAAAAATTTATGATTCCACTGTCTCTGCAAAAATTCATCCCCCCTTGCGCCCCCTAGGGGCTTAAAACTGCAGCCCCTTGGTCTGCTTTGAGCTACAGCCTTGAAATTTGGTGGGTATAACAAGCATGCCCACATGAACAAAAAAGTCTCTTATGACTATCGTGAATTCTCAACACGAACTTCGCTATTAGCACGTAAACATGGGATTTTGACGATTTGAACGAGCATTTGAACGAACTAGTCCTAGGGCTTTTGTCACAGCAACTCCAAACTTGGCATGTGTATACTACACACATTGAACATTAATAATCATAGCTAAATTTACAGAATTTTTTTCCGTTTGGCTAGGACACCGGCTCAAAGTTCGGCATTTTTCAACTTTGTCCAATCTGCACCAAAATCAAGACACATGTTCAGTGTTAAGCCCTGGACACAGCCATGTCCCTATTCCTCCCAGAAATTACAACGCCTCCTGATGGCAATGGCCTGAAATTGCCAAAATTACGTTTATAGGCTATGTATTTCAATGAACTACTCCCAGGTTTGGACTAAGATGAACTCCAAACTTGCCTTGTGGAAACTACACACATTGAAGATGAACACTTACAATACAATTCTTATCATCTTGTATGGCGTGGCCACAAATGGCCGCCAAAGTTCACCATTTTGCCGCATCATGAAAATCTTAATAGCTCTCTTGTACAATGTTGGATCAGGCCCAAAATGCACACACATGTTAACTCTCCCATTCCCAACACATCCATATACTTCTTTTCATCTAACACTACAGCGCCCCTTACTGTTAACAGGAACTCATGTCTTTTACTCTCTGATTTATAGCCTCTTCATTTTTTGCCATTTTCTTTTTCATTTAACTTGCAAATGTCTGGCACGCCTTCATAAAGCATTACAAATCAGCTCATGTCCTCAAGGTCAATGCTGTGTCTATGCCACTAGCTTCACCTCGCTAATGTCAAAACACAGCAGGAAGTAGTACTAACTCAGTCATTTAAGGTCTCATTTCTTCCAAACTTCACACACACCATGAAAGTCCATCCCCCAACTCTTCTATAACCTCAAATCTCTGCTACTGCAATAGCGCCACCCACTGGAAATGCTTGATCATATTATTACATTCATTTTAACGTTTGCTCCAAATTTTACACACATGAAGTCACTCCCAGTCCTGACTGCTGTTGACATGAATTACAGTGATAATGCTGCTCCCCCTATGGTACACTAATCATATCAACTATGCTTTCAATGTACCATGTATGCTTGCTTGCGGGGGAACAACCTCATCCATACACAGAGCTCTTGCTTGAGGCACATTTTGCTGCACTTAGCCCGCTTGGGAATTACCCCAATACGGACCATTTTCCGCGGGGCGAGGGCCCGTCATTGCTGCATGCAGCTATATTTTGATTTGTTTTAATGAAAACCATGTAAAAACTGAAACATAATAATGTAAGTCTACATTCAGGAATTCAGAGTGCACAGCAGTGCAGCTAAAACACGTCTAGAGATCAAAACAGGAATTCAATCATGGGTATTTTTCTAATAAGGATCTGAAAAGACAGCTTTTGGCAAATGGCCCTACTTCACATCTAATTCAAACAACCAGAAGTTGAGTATGACACGTTTTGTTCAAGGACACCTTGAGACCAGTTTCCATTTTCATTTACGTCTCCTCCAGGATCCCATTTTCCAGCTTGAACTCGAAAACATTTACACCTCAAATTTCCTTGTTTTGTCATCTGTTGTCTCTGGGGTCTCCTCTAAAACGAAGACAGCACTTTTATATTTCTGTTTTTGACGCCGGTCATGTCCCTGTGGTGTCTCCTCACTTCACAATCTGTGTTCAGCCTCAAGTCGAAACATAAACAAATCTTGTGCCCATATTGGGGGAACCAGACCCTTTCATGGTCAGGGAGTGGCATTCAAAACAGGCCCTTTACTCCCACGAGAGGCAACAAGGCGGCTTCAGTGGGCTGAGAGGAATTGAGGCGTCATCGAGGAAAGCAGTGACATTTAGTGGCTGAGCTGCCTCCTCTGATGCCACTCTAATAAAGCTGTGGGGATGGAGGAGGAAAGGAGTAAATATCCACCTTTCCATCCAGAAGACACTCGTCATTAATCCTTCACGTCTTCCTCTGACATCAATCGTTTTTTGCCTACACGGTGGTGTTGTCACAATCATATTTTACTGTCCTTCTTTTTCCCCGTTTGGAACAAAAAAGCTCCTTGTTTCATGGAATAGCTCGGCTGTTCTCTGTGCTGTCTTATGGGAGAGCGGATGTAGAACAGTATCCTCTGAAAAGTGCTCATTGTTGTGGAGGAGGAAGATTAATTCATCATTACATCACGTGACCAACTGTAAACACTGACTTCTATAATCTAGGTTAAGGATTTATGCTGCGAAGCCATAAATTTAATCAGCGTGTAAAGGAACATTACATTATTGAGCTACTGCTGGTTTTGCTCTTATATGGGCTTATAACACAGCTTTTGTTGTCAGACTCACTGCACTGCTGCAGATTTGAGCACATCTGATGGTTATCAGCTTTTTGGAGCCAATGTGGGCTTGATGGTATTTTGCAAGTGGTGCAGTAATTCATCATAGTATCCTTAGAAACTGTGAAAGCAGTTTGTTTTCTGACACATGCATGTCGTGCTCTGACTCTAACTAGAAAGAACAATTAAACATGTAGAAGTGTTATTTAAAGACATTTAAGCAGGCTTTAAGTTTGTGGTAATTCTTGCAACTCTGGGGCTGCCAAATTCCATTTGTGCTAGTGACTAACATCAGCACATGATTACTATCAAAGGCCCTCAGCTCAGCAGCAGGGGGTCCTTTATTTTCCTTCTTCAAAGGTGGTAACCTTAGTTGCCCCCATGAACAATTTGCTAGATGTCAACTAGCTCATTCTGCCAATGCAGAGGCACCACTCGTGATAACGGGACTCCAGAGTGTGACCAATTTGGTCTCGAAGGGGACCAAAATTGCGACATATTTTTCTTGGTCGCACTTGTTAACCTGATACTGCAGGGTGAAAACGTTATGTCATCGTATCATGTCCTGTCAACTTCCACCGCTTATCCAGGTCTGGGTCGTGGGCACAGCAGTGCCATCAGCTAAGACCAGTGGCCCCTGTCCCAAGCCACTTCATCCAGCCCCTCTGAGGGGATAACGAGGTTTTCCCAGGCCAGTCGAGAGACTCAGGGGCTGTTTACACAACAACGGTTTTCGGGTGAAATGCAAAAGAATTGTTGTGTTTCAGCCTCGCATTTACACTGTAACGGTGTTTCAGCTGACCCAAAACCCAAACTTTTGAAAAGAGCCTCCAGAGTGGATTTTTTCTGAAATGCTGTCGGCTCCGTTGCAGTGTAAACAGTAAGCCAGCGTTTTCAGTGGAAACACTGATGTCAGGTCCCACTTTTTGTGAGCATATACAACAGGACAGTACTGTTGTTACGGTCGCTGCAGAGTATCCTGTTGTGCTTGTGTTGCTCAATCTGCTGAATCTGCTGACTGTCTTTCAACAAAATGTGCATCTGTTGCTCCATTTTTGCACTAAGTATTCTCCAATTCACCAGATAATCGGCCCAACTCTACTTCCTCTCCTAAAAGCAGCTTCTGGACAAGACAGTTAAAGCGCCACCTACGGCTTACAACAGCATTTTCAGTCCCTCAACATTTCCATGTTACGCAGATTTTTTTCACTGTGTTTTCACTGTGTTCTCACTGTATTTTAGCGTTTCTCAGACGAAATGTTGTCATGTAAAAGGGGGCATTATCTCTCCCCCATACCCTGGTGCTACCCCGGGGTCTCCTCCCAGCTGGACATGCCTAAAGCACCTCATCTGGCTCCCTTTAATGTGGAGGAGCAGCGGCTCTACTCTGAGCCTCTCCCGGATGCCTAAGGCTGAGCCCAGACACCCTGCAGAGAGAGCTCAATTCAGCTGCTTGTATCAATGATCTTGTCCTTATGGTCACTACCCACAGCTCATGGCCATTGGTGAGGGTCAGAACGTAGATTGAGAGCCTCACTTTCTGGCTCAACTCTCTCTTCACCACAACACTGCCGACACCGCTGCCGTGTAAACAGTAAGCCGGCATTTTCAGTGGAAACGCTTACATTAAACTCTGCTTTGAACAAGTACGAATACGGCAGTACAACGGTACCATTGTTACGATTGTCATGGGCTACCATGTTGCGCTTGTGCTGCTGAATCTGCTGACTGTCTTTCAACCAAATGTGCATCTGTTGCTCCACTTCTGCACTTAGTATTCACCAATACACCAGATGATCGGCTCAACTCTACTTCAGTGGAGTTTACCCAAAGCCGCTTCTGGACAAGACGGTTATAGCACCAACTACAGGCCTGGCATGCTTACTACAGCGTTTTCAGTCAAAGGTAAAAAATTCAGAGATGTTCATGTTTTCTTAATATTTTCTATGCCAAAGCCAAATATGTACAAAATTTCAGAACTATACATCCAAAAGTTGTTAAGATTTGCATTTAAACACTACATTAACAGTGCAGGTTATTACTAAAAATCCAAAAATGTCTAACATGATTAAAATTCCTTTTTGATTCAGTTTAATATATCTGTTACCCGATTCTCTGCAAAGAACTAACCTTCACACTAACAGGCAGTACTTACCGCTTACACAGTCAGAGAGAGAAGGATTTCAAACACGTATTGTAAGTCAAGGAGATAGAAATTGAGGGAATTATACTCTTGATTGATAATATTGACCTCATTTGCATTCAGGCCTTTATACAGGTTGTACTTTAGTCAAGAGACTGCTGCTGAGCCCTATTAAAGCGCCCCGTGTCAACGGCAATTGGAAAAGGTGGCTAATTTGTGGGCTTAAAAATGCAAAGAAAAGAAAAACTGTGAGAAAGAAGTCTTCAATTTAATCCCTATCACTAGCATAATACGGCTGAAATACATAATGAAGGAGGAAGAGAGTGATAACGAGGGGAAGTGTAGAGGATTTGTAGCCCTCAAGAATCCATACAAAGGAGTTTGGGCAGAAATAGAACACCACACTGAGCTTTAACACCCGTATCAACATCATGGAGTAGATATATAAAATGGTAGAGGGAGAGAAGGAGTGAAAGAGTAGCCGGCTAATCACCAGTGACAAGCCCCTGGATTAGAGGGAGGGCAGCAGATGGCCCCAGGCAGGGCCGGGATGACCGTATATGAATATCCCAGTAGGCTGAAGCGGCTCACTGACTCCTCATCCCTACAGCAGACTGGCCCTGTGTGTTGAGAATATTAGTCAGTGTTTTGGTGGTCTGATCCCACCCATACACTCAGAGAACTACAAGGAAGACAAATATCGATCTGAAAAGAAAGATGAATCCAACCTGCTGTAACTTTTGAGCATGATGCACTATAAGTTAGACAACAAGGGTTTACCAACACTGCTGATTGTTTTCAGTATTGTTTAAGGGTACAATGTGCAGATATAGGAATCTGTTGGGGATTGGATTTGAGGATGTGATGCATGATAACTGTGATTCTCTATTTCACAAGTTTTTACCAAAAGAAACTACAGTTCAGGTTGTTTTGCCCACAACAACCACAATTCAGGTAATTTGTGTTTATGAGGACAATTTCTTTGTTGCTTCTTGTAAATAAATATTAAAGGGTTGTAAACCCTGTTTATTTCGCTCTTAAACTGCACCACATTTGCAAGGAACAAGCTTTTGTGGGATAAGCAGCAGAACTGAGTATATGGGTTACCCCCATGAAATATTTGCCAAATCTTCTCTGCTAATGCCAAACAGCTTATTATGACCATCTGTTTATAGGCTCATAGACATCCACCCATTCATCTATCCTTCCATTCATTTTAACCCACTTAACTGAGATTAGGTCGGGGGCAGCAGTCTATGGACGTCAACCCAGACGTTCCTCTCTCCAGTAACCTTACCTAGTTCCGAGGCTATAAAGGATAGTCCTTCCTCCAAGCTCTGCATCATACACATTAAAAATAGAATAGAATAGAAAATACTTTTTTAATCCCCAAGGGGATATTCAAGAGTCATAACATCAATCTAGAAAACAAATGTAAGAAAGTGAATAGAAAGTACAAAAAGGTCCATAAGAAAATAGATGATGACAGCTTGTCCATCATTGTCCAGTTCAGCCAGCCTCCACCTCCACAGGGTCCAGGACTGAGCTTCTTCAGCAGTCTGTTCAGTCTCTGTCTCCTAGATCCTGTCTGCCCACAGCAGGTGAAGCTCTTCCAATGTGGCCTTGGTGTCTGGTGTTTGCTCCGTTAGCATTGTCAGTGAATGGCATGATGTTACTCTGCCTTTTGGTACTGCTGTTGCTGGGTTAGCATGGCTAGCTCGTCCATCCTATTGGAGATAGAGCTTACGTTTCCAATAACGATGGATGGAAGGACAGGTCGATGTCGTCACTTCTTAGCTCACACCTGAGAACCAGCACTTCCTTCTCCTCACCCTGTTGGAAGTCATCTGGCCTTGCACCAGTTAGCATTGACATGCTACAGGCTGGTAACAGCTGATTTCACAATGCAGCCATGGTTACATGTAGGATCTCAAGACAAACACAGGAGCAAATCAGTTAAAATATCACTGAAGACAAAACCAGCTTGATGTCCATGACCAACAAATAAGCCATACAAAGTAATGGTCCACTCCAAATGCAAAAATGATGAAAAAGATATGAAAAAAAATTACAAGAAACTGACAAGGAAGAGAGAGCTTCTGCAACAGGTAGCCGCAACCTACAGTATAGATAGATAGATAGATAGATAGATAGATAGATAGATAGATAGATAGATAGATAGATAGATAGATAGATAGATAGATAGATATAGTATCCAGTTCCAAAGATTTAGAGTCAGAATTCTTTGTTTTGTTGCACCCAACGCTCTACATCTCTGAATACTGAAGTGAGTCTGTTGGAAGGGTCTATAATTTGTCAGAATTACTCACAGAAATGCAATAAGAAGAGTTTGTGTAGTGCATTTTAATGGAATAGAAAACTCAATCACTGGCTCTAAGGAGGACTTTCTACTTACTAATGCTTTTCTAACCTGGAGGGTGTGACCCCATGAGGGGAGCTCTGCACTTCTGGCAAACCAGAGCCAAGTCTGAAAGAGAACAGCCAGGTATTCGTAAGACTGATAATGAATCTGTATTTGATGTTATAATTACTGGAGCAAAGATGAGAAATTATTATGAATCGTCCTGCGCCCTTGACTTGACCACCACTGACTGTGGGCTGCCCACATTAGCAGTTTGGCATCAGCATTTTGCTACTGCATAAAATTTTAATTGTAAAAGTGGTTTGTTGGCCTTACTGTTTCATTATGATTCTGTTTTTTTGCAGATTGTGGTCCAAAAAATCCTAAAGATGGAGGAAGTTGTTGGCAAATGACTTGTCTGATAGTGCTTAGTGTATGTTTATGTGTTGATGTTTATGGCGAAGGGAAGGACGTCCAACAAACTCAGAGAGGGGAGGAGGTAGATTATCAGGTGGATAAAATCTGTAAACTCTCCTACATGCCACTAAACCCCACACCCTGCCCTTTTGTTGGGGTGTTACAATAAAAACAACTTCACATCTGAGGAGCCAGGGCCAGATAATGTTTGGCATCAGTGCTCGACCAAACTTATTACTTAATTATCAAGATTGTTTCTAAGTGTTTTTCAGTCAATGGTTTCCCAATCAATGGATGAAACATTTAGGGTGCGAGCTACTTTAACTAAGTTGATTTCCTTTAGGAGTAATGCACAAGCAGGACTCAGTAATTAGTCACAACAACTGGCAGAGTGTCAGAAGAGGCCCTGTGCAGCGACACAGCTAGAAATGCCACAGAGGAGAGGAATCTGAAATATCCTTTCACTGCACATTCACAGCTGATGCTCAATAGAGGATGTCCTGTATGAAGAATAAACATGAGTAAATACCTCTTCACTGAATTTAACAACACATTTACATCCACATTAGTTATAGCTGCTGTATAGCGAAGCAGCTTCACGTAGAAAATTTAAAACCAAGAGGCAATTCATGGTGTCGTACGCAGGCAGAGGCAGTAAATAGGATTTGATTTAAAAACAATGAGCAGAGGTGTTGTTTTGTGTTCCCCATGCACGGGGGCTTGAAGCAAGTGGCCCATGTTTGATTCCTTTCTCCGAGTTCCTACTTTATCTGCCGTCTTGTCCATGCAGTAAGGCTCATATTTTTGTTACGAGACCATAAACAGCTTTACTTTAAAAATAAATTTCTATATTCTTATACTAAGTTATTATAAGCTAGCTGTAGCACTTTAGAATCTCTTTGAACCCTTTTTCTAAACTGAAGCTTTATTTCCAATTAGTCTGTTGTAAATAACAGTTCCCTGTTGTTTTCTCCAGTTTTTGCCTCATTCATGGCTTCTGCTCACTTTAATGAGCACAGATGGAAAGATGACATTATACATTGACCTGAGATTACATCATCTTCTCTGTTCTTGCAGCAAAAACAAGACATGGGTCTGTAAATAACTGCTGCTTTAGAGATTAAGAAGTTATATACTGTAGGATACTCTTTTGGTGTCTTTGCTAGATATTCCAAACTCAGGTTTAGAAATTGCAAGATATATTTTCCTGTCACACTTTGAATGATCTTGCAATTTTAAAGCCAGTTTTGTAGCTTTTTTGCTCCAATTTGGTCTCTAGCCTCTGGGGCTTATCATAGCCAGGCACAACCTAGCCCTTCACTGCTATGCAAATGACTGGCAAATCTGCGTCAGTTACATGTTTTTAACAAAGGTAAAGCGTTTTTTAAATCGTGCAGACTTGGAAAGAGCCATTCATGCTTTTATCAGCTCAAGACTTGGCTACTGCAACACATTGTATGTTGGTGTCTCCAAGTGATCAATCAGCTGTTGTCAGCTGATTCAAAATACTGTGGCATGCTTTTTAACGAATACTCAGCGTTTTGAACATGTTTCCCCTGTTTTATTTTCCCTTCAGTGGCTGCCTGTTTCTTTTAGAATTGGTTTTAAATTGCTGCTTTTTGTTTTTAAAGCCCTCAATAGCCTTTCCCCTCAAACCAGCTCCTGCTGGAAGTCCCAAGAGCAGGACTAAACACTGGGGTGATCTGGCCTTCTCGGTCGCTGGACCTAGGTTTGGAATAAGCTGCCCCCTGAAATACCCACCACCACCACTGACTTTGGGCTTTTTAAATCCAGGCTTAAAACCTATTTATTCAGACTGGCTTTAAACATACAGTAATGGGGTGAGATATTCTTGTCATTTTTATTGAATTATATTTCATTTTTATTGTATTGAATCCAAAATGTGTCCTGAAGTTGAGGACTTTAATGGAAAGCACTTTGGTCACCTTGTGTGTTGTAAAAGGCTCTACAAATTAAAGTTGATTGATTGATCTATCAATTTATAAAGAATTTCCTGTCACTACATCCACAAAAGACTCTACTGTTTTCACCAGTTTTCTGATTATAAAGTAAAGTTTTTGGTAGTATATTCCCAGTAAATTACTAGTTACTATTAGCATTACCTTTACAGTAGTTTCACAATAATCTACTTTAAACTTGTCACGGTCACTTACTGTACATATTTCACAGTGAATTACAGTAAGACTACAGCCATTTACTGTAATATTCTCCTTCTTAGCTTGGTGCCCTAAAAAGTCACATATCCTAAACCCAGCCATTGTGTGTCACAATGTCAGTCAGCTCTTGATGCTATAAATACCAGACAAACTACACACCAACTATCTGCCTTCATCAGTTTTAAAACATGCAGCACACTTAATCCTGTACAGTCCAACCCAGCACAAAATAGCCAGGAAATATTATTATTTTTGTGGAACTGAGATGTTTATGAACCTTTTCAATAAGATCCACAAAAATATTGTTGCATAATGCTGTTAATGGTATAATTTTGATATCACTTTTGATGCATTGGGAAGTTTCTGCATGTATTTAGTAAAGTTTTAAGTAAATTGCGTTCTTTTAATAATACTTCTGTTTAAACTTTGTGACAATTGGAATGTTTTTATTACCACATACCACAACCTGTTGAAAAAAGTGTGTGGATGATTTTGTTAGAACAGCCATAGTATAACTTCAACAGCCTGTAGAGGAATGACAATCTTTAAGGAGGTAAAATACATTTTCTTCTTTACATTTTTTTAACAGGTTTTAAAGGAAACAATTTATCATGTTGCTGAGGTATAGGTCTTTGAGACTCAGCAGATGTCTTAGTACAGTGCTTAACTGTAAATTTATACGGTATAACATTGTAAAATCCTGGTAATAATTCAAAAGAAAAGTTCACAGTAATTCACTGTGCCAGCATTGGTTTCATTCCAAAGAAATAAAATCAAAATATCAAATTGTTAACACAACAGTTTAAGCCTATAAAGTGCTTTTGCAGTAATTTATCGGGAAATATGACAGCTTAATATTGTAAAATCCTGTCAACGCTGCTGCAAAGAGAGATTACTGGAAAAGTGAACCAAGACATTAGCGTTAAGGGTCGGATAGTGGAAAGAAATAGCTGAAGATTATGAGAAAGCTAAAAACAAGAGTAGTCACAGATTAAGGATTGGTCCCACGTTCATTTGAAATGTCAGGATTGTCATAGCAATGATGAACTCTTAGAAAATTACTGTAAAAAGTAGTTCTTACAAACTTACCACAACAACTACAGCAACTACAGCAACGACACAGAAACCTTCAGTGGAGCTCTCCCAAAGAGACACAGTAAATGTGACAGTACAAGCACCACGGGCCAGAAATGTGTCACCTTCCCCTTCGTCTGGACACCTTTCAGGTCACTTTGACATGTACAATGGCGAGCACCTCCATACAGCATGTGAGGGGAATATAAATAGCATCTCTTCCTCCCTAAAGGTGAAACAGATTGTGTTTTAAATTCAGAGTATTTAAGGTTTATTTATCGTGCTTCCCTGTTTGTTTTAAACTTAGCCATTCAGGTTTTATCTGCTGCTTTTAAACGTTACATAACCAGAAATACGATCTTGATCGCTATCCAACTTTTCATCCATCCATTGACTCAAATGTCTTTATTCATCTGCTCATCCATTAGCTTTTTACTCACTCTTCCCATTGTGCTGTGGGTGTTTGGTGTGGGCCAGCACTCATAGGTCTCACTTAACACACTCAGTCTCTGGCACACACTTACACCAGATACGAACACACACTCACACTCACTCACACACGCGTGCTGAGTAAATCCCATAAAACCACACTTGTAATCCATAGAGAGACACAATGTCGATACCCAGGCTGCTTTTTCTGTGTTTTAACAGTTTCAGTCAGTGAAAGGATCTTTTAGAGCTCACATCTGCGCTAAATGTAGCTCAGTGTTAAAATGTGACACACTGTGGGGCCTGTCGGAGATTCTCTCCCAGTGTCATCAGGTAGGTAAGGCTTTATTTGCAGGTGATAATGAGTTAATTAGTCCTATTTATAATAATAAAAAAATCATTAGTGTTATGAATTCATTATGAAGTGAGTTGAGTGTAAAACTCTTTTACTGACTTTAATAAGAACATTAGGAGTGCCCTGTTATTACTTAGTCAATAATTTTTGGTGCCTCATAAAAAGGTCTGTTTTCGCCTGTGATAATTAGACCCAATCCAATTAAAAGTCGGTAATAGAGAGACACCGTGCAGCTGCGGTTTGAGCCAGTCGTATTTTAATGAGAATATTCTCCAAGAGGAAGTGAAAAGGCAGGAACCAATTCCCAAAAAATCCCCAGTTGATAGTTTTTGTAAGGGAAAACAAAATAAACCCTCTTGTACCAACAAACTTGAGAATCGGAAAGCCGTCAGGGACACCAACAGTACACAGTACTTTCATTTAGATGGGCATGGTTTTGTGGATGTAGCAGTCTTGTTGTGTCTCCTGTAGATCTAATGCACAATGCTGATGGGATAATTTAGCTAAAACCATGTTCCTTTCCAAAAGCAAACTGATTTGTTTTGGCTTTTCCAATTATTGGCTGTGGTGCACAACCAAAGCACAAAGCAAAGATCTTGTAGGTTACTTTTATTCCACCATTTAAACACAGCTTTATCTAAAAGCAACTGCTGAAATGTCTACTGGTGTTTATATAGGTTTCACAAACCATAAAAGCACACATTTAGAGGAAAAGGTGGACATTTTTAGTTAAGCTGCTAAATAACCTTTTTAGTTTCAACCTGAGATGTTCCCAAGTCTTTTTTTGCAAATCAAAGTCAAGTCTCAAGTCTCAAAAAGATGAGTCTTATGAGTATTTTTCATCTGCTGCTATCTGGTCTACTAAGAAAACTGCACGGCTGTATCTATGAAAAGCATTCAAAGCATTTACTGTGTTATTATCACTCCTATCTATTAGCATACAGTATCAATAATGATTCGTTGTTTCTTACATGATCACTTTAAACAGGCCATTGCAATGCAACATGAAGAAAACCCACAATGAATGCTTTACGTCATGACGGATGACTAACATTACGCACTTCAATGTAAACAAGTGCATCAAGCAAACTTTTACTCATCTATTCAAATATTTAGTTACAAAGCTAGTAGGAAGGTAGGTGATCATAATGTAGCTAGTACTGAGCTAACCGTCCATATGCGCTACCGCTTGGTGGCGCAAGGCACACAACAGATGTAAGGTGGTTACCATGAAAGAAAGAAGGAATCACATTAAGCTTGTCAGAGTTTCCTCAATCTTGATACGCCAAAAAAGAAAACAAGTCCCAAACTCGAGTCCAAGACAAGTCTAAAGTCTCTATGTGACTCGAGTTAGAGTTGAAAACTTGAGTCCCCATCTCTGGTTTCAACATAGCATCCCTTCACATAAACAGTGAGAACCAGACAGCTGTAGGCTGCTTAAACTTTGGGCTGACATTCCCCACACAAACAACTTTAAAATAAAATATTGAGAGACTGACACCACTCTCTTTCCCTCTGTCTCTCTGTCCCTTACTCCACTTTCATCAGCTTCTAAAAACCACCAAAAAATAAAATGGGTAGCAGATAAAGAGAGGAACAGAGAGCTGAGATAATATGTATGAGCTGCAGTAAAATAAAAGTTTAAAATATACTTCCACAGTCATTTTTCATTCACTGAGGTTTCCAACTTGCCCTTTAAACAAACTACTCTGAGAACACAGACCTCCCATCCGGCTACATTTCCTCCAACTCACCATATTGAGTTCATGTAAATGAGGATGTATTTAAAGTGAAACTCCGGGATGAAACAAGTTGGGTCCTATCACAAGGTTTAGGGCAGAAATTACCCCTACAGCAATGTTTTTGTGCAGCAAAGCCCAGGGCGCTCGCACCAAAGACTATAGTATAACAATATAGTATAAATTGGTCCAATCTGAATGCATAGGAAACTGGCTGACGAGCAGGGAGGGGGTGTTTGGTGCGTGCGCCCTGGGCTTCTGCTACACAAAAACACTGCTGTAGGGTTAATTTCTGCACTAAACTTTGTGATAGAACCCAACTTGTTCCATCCTGGAGTATCACTTTAAGGTTAAGGTGGCAACTTGCACTAGGTTAGTAATTAAAACAATGATAAAAATACAAAACCAGGTTTTGGTTCCAAAAAAAAAAAGGCCATTTTGCAGGAAAAATAGGCCTGTTTTTAGCCTTTCAACAAGTGGGCTATTACTCCACAACATGTATTCTAAGAGCTCTGAAACTAAGTGTTTGTGAGGTCTCTAGGAGTTTCCCCAATGGGTTTTCTCAAAACCAGGTTCCGGGTCCAACTTTCCAAAAAAAAAAAAAAAAGCCTTTTAGCAAAGCCATTTTTTAAGGGAAACCTAGGCCCGTTTTTAGCCTTCCACCAAATGGGCTGCAACACCATAAACTGTAGCTTGAGGGCTCCAAAACTTCTAGGGCATGTCTGTGAGGTCTCGGAGCATCCCCAGCGGTCAAAAGCAGGTTTGAAAAAAAATAAGGCTTTTTTTAGGGAAAAAACAAACAAACAAACAAAAAAAACGATTTTGTTTTCTTGTCCAAAAAGTGACAATATGATCCCATGGATGCTGATGAACACCAGAAAGACATCACGTTGAGTAAACAAGGGTATAGCGGAGTCTATCTGGAGCTGTTGGCCAGCTCATATTTGGTTTGGACGGCCGCTGTTGATTTCCAACCAACTTCAGATACACGAACCAATCATTATCCTTTATTTAAAAACAGGCGGGTTCCTTAAGTTGTCACAGAAATGCAGCTTCAGCTTTTTCAGAATCAACCATATTTGCAGCTCCTGTGCTAAGGAAGCTCATTGCTGCTGTTGTTGCTGCTGTGGACATTTTAAATGAACTGGATGATGTAGTTTCAAATGCATGCACTCTCTACATCTACGCTGTGTTGCTCTGATTGGTTGTAGGTCTGTGAAACAGCCTCTAGAGGCACTTCTGCCTGCTGTTGCTAACGCCTCCTGGGGGAAAAAAATGAGTCGAATGTATCCAGACCCATTCGCCAAGGTGAATTGGTCTAGTCAGGTTAGAAATACGGCAACACAAACAATAAAATGCCCGGTTTTAATAGAGTCCTGTAGCAAATAGCAGGCGAGATGAAAGGGTGGTTAAACTGGAACACATCCAGAAAGAAATGCTTTAAATGAACTCTGTCCTTGTAACTTGAGACTATTAAAAAGAAAAAGTTTGACGGGGCAAGTTTTATTTCTTTTAAACCCACAGATTTGTGACCCTGGACAGTAAAACAGGCCGTCAAGGGCACACCCAGAATAAATTGGTGAGATTCAGGTCACTGATCAGCTCCGGAGTGGACCCAAACTTTCTGTTTCAGTGCCTTTTGAAGCTGTCCAGTTGACCCCGAGTCCACAGGTCGAAGTGCAGTTTCCAAAATGATAATCACGGTCAAGATGGTGGGTGGATAGTATGCAGAGAACATGGAAACGTTTTGCATCTGTGCACTGAATATTAATTCAAATCTATGCACCAAGATGGAAAACTTGATAGTGAAACTACAGCAAAGCCCAGCATTTCTTAGAGTCACCAGAACTTTATATCATTATGCCATCATGGTGGGTGATAAAGCGCAATCAGGTTTGTCACTTGTCTCGGGTAAGGTGCTTAATCCTAATCATCAAGTCGTATTTACAGACTGAAGCGCTGCACTCTTTTATGGAGCCTGTAACGTGTGTGTCAGATGCGTCCCACTCCTCAGTGCTGTGATCAAATTAGAGTGCAACCATAAAATATGCAAATGAGCGCTGTCAGTTAAAGATTAGGCAAGCTGTAGTCCATTATGAGAGCACACCATTAGATCCAAAACAAGCAGCCACACTGCAGACACACTGTAAAGAGCAGATGAGAATTGATGTCGCGTTGATGTGTCCTTTTGTGTTGTGGCAGCGCGCTCCCCGAAGAGGACTCGTTAATGAACAAGCAGCCGAGACAAGCCGGGATACTGTAATTCATCATGGCACGTGTGACCTCTCTCCTCGGTGCTGGAGGCTGTTCTCACTGTGCCCTTCTCCATCCTCTGCAGACGCACAGGAATGTCACACCATTCATATTTTAGCGTAGTACTCAAAGTGTTCGAATGCACCGTCATGATCCCATGTTTGTGGTTCCTTCATTTCCATATGACTCCCTTTCTCTTTACAGATGCTTTCAGGACAAAAACCTTTACATTAAACATACATGCTGCTCTTTTCTCTTGCATCACCTCTGACCCATTGCTGGGAGCAAACCAGTCACCCTAACTGTGACGTCACTGCATGTCTGGAGGGATGTTGCGTGATAAGTTATGGCATGTTTACATTGACCCCCGCCCCTTTACTGTAGGCTCATGCTCTCGGGAGGATCCCTCAGTGTTGGCGTGACGCAGTCTCACATGTTCATTTTAACATTTGACATTGGCTGAACCATTTTAACCTTTGGGACATTTACACCTAGCATCCACACTCCTCGGTTTGAGAGCCATTAGATCTGCAACTCTGGGGCTCTAGACTGTTCTGCCGGTTTAGTCTTCTTACCGGGCTGTTAGGTCTCTGTTATGTGAACATTTGTCTGGACAGGAAAAACCTGAATGTGCTTTGTCTTGATCAAAAGAAGTTAAGTATTACAAGTGCTCTTGGAGCTTTTGTTTGCTGCTGTTGGGCAGTAAAAGTCCACTCTCTTTAACCCATAAGAACATAACCACAGATGCTTGAAACTGAATAAATGATCAGGGCCTTATCCAAAAAAATGATCAAAACAATATAAAATATATTATCAATGACTGAGTCTTCTGGAACTTCCTTTAAGATCTGTGTCTAACCCATCTCTGCTGCATTACACTCTGTCCTTCCTCCTTTGGCACCAACAGGCTGTGTCGTCTTCATAAACTGTGTAATAAATAGAAGTAGTTTCTATGACGACACCCATCTGTTTTGGATCCAGACTTTTGATGCTTATTGTTGGTGGATGCAGTATTGGAAATACAAAACTCAAGGCGGGCTTTGAGCCTCCTTGGGTGAGCTGTGCCTCTGATTGGGCAAACTGTGGATTATTAAAAAAAAAAAAAAAAAATCAACCCTTGCACAGTGTGTGGTAACTGAGAAATGAGCTACTCAGACTGAGGTCATTTTGTTCCAGGCTGTAAACATGTTTATTTTTTTGTGAAATTTATCTTTCTTGACGTGGTTTTTGACATTTTGGGGCCAGCCTTGAGTGGACACTCAGAGAACTGCAGTTTTTAGCAGCTGCTAGGTTGTCGTGCACTGAGCAGGACCTTAGGAGAGCTTGAGGGGCAGTTTACACGACAACGGTTTTAGGGTGAAATGCAAAAGTATTTTCGCGTTTAAGCCTTGCTTTTACATGGAAATGACATTTTAGCTGACCTAAATCGCAAACTTTTAACAGCCTCCAGAGTAGAATTTTTCTGAAACACTGCTGCCACCGTTGCTGTGTAAACAGTAATCGTTAGTTTCGCTTCGTTCAAGCGCATACAACAGTACAACAGTTCCGTTGTTGAGATTGTCCTGGTCTACCATGTTGTGCTTGTGTTGCTCAATACACCATATGATCGACCCAACTCTACCTTGGTGGAGATCTACTTCTGGACAAGACAGTTACAGCGCCAACTTCGGGCCTGGCATGCTTATTACAGTGTTTTCAATCCCTCAACATTTCCTTGAAAATGCAGATATTTTTCACTGTGTTTTAGCGTTTTCAGATGAGTCACGTAATCCAGGTTTTCCCCATCCTGGTGATGAACCTCTCCTCAGTCATGTTGTCTTTTTGCCTCTAAAAATCCCCTAACCTATTGTCTCCAGGCCTGGTTTAGTTTATTGAGATGGTTTGCTGTTCTAACAAAGTGAAACAAAAGCTGGTGTCAACACAGAGAGTTTCAATCTAAAAATTGACTTGGATACTTTTTTGCTGTTTCAGTGCCCGTCTCTCTGTCCTGCTCAATCTACTCTGTGTTGTTGCATTGTGCTTGAGAATTCGGCAAAAACAAGATTTGAAACAGATTTTTAATGTAATTGACCCTGAGAGCAGTTTACAAAGAGATAAGGTTCAGCTTCAGAACCAAAACCTACCTGCTCCAGCGCCTTGGCAGAGCAGAGATGGACCAGACTGATATGTGGTGGAAATTAGCCATTCACACTTCAACAGTGCCCAGTAAAGGAAAAAGGTCATGTGACATCATTTGTGTAAATATTGAAGTAATAAATCGAGTCTATCTCTGAAACACAGCTTTAATGGTTGCTTTAAAATCCCAAACACTTGGCCACATTTCAACCTAAATCCTCTCACTTCATCTCACAAGCAGCTCATATTACTTATTGAAAATTTCCCTCATAAACAAGCTCGTCGTATCTCTTCAGAGCAGCATCTTTATTAAACAGGTTCCTGGCACTTTGATCTTAGCGAGGATGTGAGCTGCATAAATCACTCCAGGAGACGACTCTTTGTTTTTTTTACCTGAGTACAGTTCAACAAAACTAATCCGGAAACTGCTCAGCAGGAAGTCTTTGTCGTCAAAGTAAAACAGTCTGGATGCTGTTGGAGGGCTTCAGAGCTCTTGAACCACGACTAATTGCGAGACAATGCTTGAGAAAATGTCATCCATCACCTCCATGTTTACATTCTCCCGCTTCATTTTTTCTGAAAGGGCTCTCATTGGAAACCCGACGGTCACGCTGAGGAAAGGAGAAGAATAGGGTCGCTTCCTCCTGCAAGGAGTGAGAAATTGGCCGTTTTCTACTCGCATTCAGACATTTTCTGGCTGGCTCTCACACTCAGGATGAGAACTAAGTTTTGTGGAATTACAAGCGAGCCAGAAGTTCTTGAAAGGGCACGGCGCTGTGTGATCCAGACTTCCTTTCTTTTAAATGAAAAACTCAACCTTCCATGATCTCTCTGCTGCTCGGTATCATCAATCTAAGGAAGTTTTATTTTATTTTTTGTGATTGAGCTTTGTAATTCACTTCTCTTGGTTCCTTCTACCTCAGTTTGTGACTTTCTACTGCCCCCAAAGGACGAGGTTATTTCCGCCGCGTTTGAGTCGCAGTGAAATGAAAACAGCGTGAGGTTTTATGGCTGATGAGAGTCTGACTGACACCCAGGATGCTGTTGGGCTGCATAAGGTAGAGGTGTTCAGAGGCTGCTGTCAGTGGATCAGTCGGTATCATTGTGTCTTTGGTTGGTAGAAAATGGCATTCATGGAAAAATTTATTGGACTTACATTTCTAATTCATTATCAGGCCTGCTGGTGTGAGTTTCATTTGAGACATTTCTCCAGTTATCTTTTATTAAAAGTGACGAGGCGAAAACACTGCCCTCTTTTTATTGGATTCATTTCCTTTAACCTGCAGAGAGGAAACGATGAGGCTTAAAGTGACAGAGCAATAAAAGAGATGAGTCTGAACGTAAAGGAGGAGAGGACAGTGAGCTGTCTTTAGACACTCTCACTCACAGAGAAGGATGTGGTTATATTCTTAAAATCTCGTCTTGAATCAGAGCGACATGAGCAAGCACACACATAAATAAGGAATTAAGAGATGAGAAATGTGACAGGGACTGAGCCAGGATTTCAATTTTGGGTGGGCCAAACCAATTTGGGGTGGGCCGTAAATTACAGAAGTTAGTAAATAACTATTACTAAATATAGAACTGCTTCTATGTTTGTTTAAAAGCAGATTTTTTTTTTTTTAATGCTTTACAATTTTTTAACATTTCAGTGCATCAAGCGGTAATGGCTCTCAGTGGTATCAGCCAAAGAGTAGTGCCCTAACGTAGTGGTCCCCAAACCCCAGGCCGTGGACCAGTAAGGGTCCATGAGTCAATTGGTACCAGGCCACACATAAAAAATACTCAACTTACATTGTTTCAGCTTGATTCAATATCTGATTCTGAACTATGTTTTATTTAGAAAAATGACCGTATTCCCATCATACTAGTCTATGACCCATTCTTGACGCCAAACCCCCATGCTAGCAAAATGGACAAAAAACAAACATCTTTGGAAAGTTTCTTAAGGTAGGATAAAAAAGATAAAAAAAACAGTGAGGAGACAAGAAGAGCTCGTCCGTGAAAATATTGTCTGACATTAAACTGGTCCCTGGCGCAAAGAAGGTTGGGGACCGCTGCCCTAACGCGCCGATGGGCTGCGCCAGCTCAGCTTTCCATGTATTATAGGTTGTAAGAGCAGCAACATTATAACATTTTAAAAATAAAAGACAAAAATCCACAGTCTGTCCCAAAATCATTCTCTAGTCCTATCTATATAACATTAGGCTGAATAATTCAAGACCTTTTTACCAACAGGCTAAAAGATTGTCAAACTTGGCTCATATTAAATACAAGACACCTAATAATAACAAAACAAGCATAAAGTTACAAAATTGTATAATATTCTTCTTTAAGACCAAGCTTTTAGAAATTATATAAAGAAAAGTTTGAGGTGGGCCTGTCAGAAAGTGGATGGGCCTGGGAACGATGAGCCCACCCATGATGCTGCCCCTGAATTGTGGTACAAAGAAATATTTGTGAGTTACAAGAATTATCAATAAGATGAGATAACTCCACGTTCTCTAGCAGCTCCACCTCTCTAAAACCCAACAAGGTTACATGCCTGGAGTTCCCACACTTCCCCACCCACTGATGAACCTATCCTTGGGATGGGTACCTTTCACATTTGAAACGATACGGTACCGATGCCCAGTACCTGGCAATTGGTATTGGAACTCAACGGCACCAATTTTTGGTGAATTTTCATGTTTATGTGTTAAAAAAATATCAATTTTTTTAATAACCAAATCTAAGTTTTTTCCTATTTGACATATTTATTATTCAATATATAACCTTGCAATGCTGTGTTCATATCCAGCATGGAAAATCACCGATTCTTCAACTCCCTCACTGCGTGGAGGTACCGAAACATGGTACCTTTCGCTTTTATGTAACTCGGTTCCCAGTACTTTTGACAGAATTCATTCTCATAAAAGTACCTAATTCGGCACTGATCCCTCACCTCTCTGTATTCATATTGGGTTGTAAAACCTCAAACCTGTCATTATGTCAGTTTAGTGTCATCAAAAAGCCAAATATGACCTGGTGTCAACACATTTTATTCTATTTTTCAAGTCACTGGATGTGGTTCCATTGCACAACATAATATGCTTTGCTAAAATTGAAGCATCGTTCAGCTCCAGCATCTGCCAGAGCCGAGATGCAACTAGAACGCAAAGGAACAGAGCTAGTGTAACTGCAAACAAACACCAGATGTGGCTCCACTTGCAGCACCAAATCAGATGAGTCACCATTAAAGTCAATGTGTCCACTCACCCTGAATCTACTCTGTTGTGGTCTGGCTGCGTCCCTGCTCTAGAAAGCTGGAGCATCAGATGTCCAAGCCTCCTAGTTTGCTGGATGCTGGAGCCGTGACATGTCCACTTACAAAAAGCAGATCGAGCTGGACAAGAAGTTGTACATGGAAATCACCCAGTGATTTTCAAAAATAAAGCAAATCATGTCAAATCAGATCATATTGAACCGGATGAGCAGAGCCAGACCAGGAGTCAACTAGTTTGAGGTTTTACAGTCCAACATGAACCAGGGGAGGATCATCATTAGGGAACTCCTCCATCTTCTGATTCCAGCTGTCTGGCAGTCCTGCAACATGCTGGACTGAACAACAGCCAGTGTAAGTTAAGGCGCAGCCAACACGCAACACAGCAGAGTCACATCTGGTGTTTCCCTGGCGTTGGCTAACACATTGATTTGATAGAAACCAATCAGGTCTGATGCTGTGATGGAGTAGAGATGCATTGAGTGTATTCTGATCATGAATCTGTGCTGATTGTTCAGACATCCCAACTTTATCTCGGTCACTGGATGCAAAACCTCTTCTGAATGCGTGTTAGCTTAAATCCAGCTCTGGCTGCTGTAAAACACACTGAGCTCAGTAACACTTGGCAGCTCTCGATTCGTCTCAGATCCTCCTGTAATGTGAGTGGGCCATCACTGCCTTCAGGGTGAGCTACACTCAAATTCAAGTCCATGAGATGCAAACCGAGCTCTTAAGCTCAGTGGTTAGATAAGCAGAATTTCTGTAAATAGTAATACCCTCACCAAAGTTTAATCCTCAAGGATTTATTTTGCTGTCAAGGAGCGAAAAGTGGAACCAAACTTCATGTGCTCTATCAAATCTAAAAATCTCAGACCCCTTCAAACTTTGTATCGACTGTTAGAGCGACAGATTTCTCCTGATGTTTTTCACATCTTTGATAAAAAGTAGAGTCGCCAAAAAGAAAGTAACAGTTAAAGTAGAAAAATGTTCACTTCTGAGGACAGCTTGCATTCAAACCCGCTGATTTTGTAGACAGACGCAGTAATGACGGCCTGTCATCTTCGTCTATAGAATTCAGAATGACTTCAAATAAAGCATGAAGCATAAAATATTACAAAAGAGAGATCACATGGACCCACACAAATCTGTGGAAGTGGTCTAAAAGCTCTCTCCTCCCTAAGCAACTTTGGTGTACCATGACTTTGTAGTATTTTGAGACGTCACCTGATCTGGTGGTGGATCTTTCTGTCAGTATCCTTCTTTCACCTACGTTTAAACACACCCAGTGGAAGTGTTGGAGCTTATATTTTATATCCCTGCTGTATTATTCACATCCTCCTTCACGAAGCGAGCTGAATCCAGTGAGCGTCTGTGTGCTTTCTGTTTATTGGACCATACATCACGCATTTATCAGGCTTTGTCTTCCTCCTCCTGAAATAAGAATGAAGAAATAACACAGCAAACATCCCTCTCTGAGCAGACTCTCAGCTCAGCATCATTAAACCTCTCGTCAGCTGTCAGCAGCAGACCCCGCCCTCCATCAGCTGCGCACACCTGCCTCACTGTATTCTGTGTGTGTGTATGTGTGTGTGTTTGTGAGTTTCTCTCAGGGCACGACCAACAGGATTATATAGCTGTCACAACTGTCAATCAAACTCAAGCTGCCCCCTCCACCTCTGCACATTCCCCTCAACCCTTCCCTCCAACGCCCACATCTGAGAGCCACTGACAGCTGTAGTCATAGCAACAGAGGTAATATGATGACTGTGTATATGTCAAAGTCACACACACACACGCTACCTGTGACGGTACCTGTCACACACACTTTGTTTCTGCCTAATGGGAGGATGGAAAATGAATGTGTAGGCATCTATGAGCTTTTTTATTTATCATTGAGCTTAAACAACACATAATTCTCAGTGAAATAATGTTGTTTTTTTATTGTTTTTCCTCATGTTCTGCTAGACAAGATGATTGTCTGCAATAATTGATAGAGCAGAAATGGGTTTACAGTCATATCCTCAAAAGTAAAAGCAAAAAAAAGTGCACTTTTGTTCTTAAAAAAAAGAAAACTGACTCAAAGGAAATAGAAAAACAACTTAAAAAATGAAGTGCTATCACTTAAAAGCTCTTTATACAGAACTATCCTAAAAGCTACACAAACAATTTCAATAAATTTTAAAGGGAATAAGTTTAGGGCTGCTAACGATTGTATTTACGATTAATCGATTAATTGGAAAAAAAGGATAAGAATGCATCACACTGAAATTTGCAAAACCAAACGTTTTGTTATTTTAGTTGATGACTTTTGGGTTCTTAAAGGTATATACAAAGAAACAACATATTTGAACATTGTTTAAGCTGACCAGATGCTTAATTTATAAAGTATAACAAATGACAGGAATGTATTGTCACTTTAAGAATCAACAGTATGGGCATTATAAAAAATATATTGTTAAGTCATCAGATTAAGAACTTAGTGGGCCAAAAAGGCAAATAAATAAAAATGTGTCCTCTGTCTTTTCACCTGCAGGTCAAACAGTTCACTCCCTCTGCCCTAGCACTATCTGTAGCAGCTAATGCTAACGCTAACGTTAGTTTAATGAACTCCTTGTGGTTTTCTAGGGGATGACGGGATGACGATTTAATAAAAAGACTAAACGAGTCCTAAAAGACATACCATGCATTTCACAACATATAAAAGAATTGTATGTGGGATTTTGTAGCTACTCACCTCACTTTTGAGCTCCTTGGCTCGTCATCGATGAGCCCAACATGTTTGCGTTTTAAGTGCTGGATCATTGCATTCGTACATGCAAGGTCATTTCTACAAATGTTGCAATTTATTCAGCGTGAAATACTCCCAAACGCTGAAATTTTTTTGACGAACGGCTTCTCTGGCTCTGCCATCATTCGCGTGTTTCCTTGTTTCCCTCACCTGCCACCACACTGGTCTGTTTACATGTGACGCATACAGCCCCACAGCCCAGGTAATCTACACTCTAGTCAAGTAGGTGGCAGTAATGCAACTTCAGCCAGTTACAAAAAGTTAAATAATCCGATAAAAACAAAGAAGACAAACTAATAAAGTAATGGCGCAGCACAGTGCATCGATTATGGAAAAGCGTTGTTGACGCTTTTAGTAATCGATTTTAACGATTTGTTGTGGTAGCCCTAGAGTGAGTGCTCTGAATTCCTAAATACTCTCACTGATGAGCGTTCTTTTAGGTTATCTTTGATGTTTCTTCACATACTTGCTAACTATATCTCATATTAAACACAGAAAGCAAAGATGAGCAGAGCCAAATTCATAGAGTAGCTTTTGTTTTTATGATACAGTTGGGCTGTACTGCCCATCTACACAGCCATATTATAAACACACAAAAACACACACATTGAACCTCAAGCTGTGAGAGAGCAAAAATGGCAGTCTTCCAAACCTTGGCCAAGAAGACCAAAGCAAGTTCTATCACATAAAGACTTCATACACACAGAAAAAGGTTTAGACCTGCTTCTTTTCCAAATAAACCAAGGTCTCCCCTCATTCAATGACATAAAACAGAATTCGTCTTTATCCTTTCCTCTGGTGCCAACAGGTTTTTGTGGTCATTCATTTTTAAACACTTCCTCATGAAGGGATTTTCATGTTTTCAGGTCAGCTGAAGGCTAGCATGTTCTGCCACATTTTCCACTCTATTTTCCCTCCCAAAAAATACCTGAAATCCCTTTTTCCTGAAATCTTGACCTCCAAGAGGTACCCATGATTTTTTACCTAGCAACAGTGAGTGTTTGATGGTAAATCCTTGACTGTGAAGGGAGTAACAATCGCAGCTACTTCAAAAAATATATTCTTTATCTGTAATACATTATAAATATAAATTGTGTGGGTAAAGCACTCCTTTCTGAATCATAAAGTGCGTAAAAATGTGTATCCAAACCCCTATTCACTGGTTTTAGTAGTCCAGTGTCAGTCCAATTGTTTTTCTTCTGAGACATTTCCTCTCTGACAAGAATAAAACTGTTGCGGAAATGTAGTTGTGTGTGTGTTTCCGTCTTTGTGTGTGTGTGAAATGTAGGTCAGTCCTGCTGTTGTACCCTGCTGGTGAACCCTGCAGTCACACTGTGGACAATCTAAACTGGCATGTGTGCACCCCTACATGGGCATGCGGTTTTTGGGTGGAGCCGCTCCTCCATTGATCCTCACGTTTCACTGCACTCTTCTTTTAAGGAGAAAAACAGCGCTGATAAGACGTCTAAATCGCTGCAGGAGGAGCAGATGTGGGAGCTGTGTCGGGAGCACCAGCTCCATCGGGTCAAATCTCCTCCTTTCTGATGAAATCTTTCCTCAGTTCACTGTTAATTTGCTGAGGATTAGAATCATTAAAGCTTGCTTGTCCACGCTCACAGCTTCCCCCATTGACTGCTGGGTCTCCGGTGAGTTAGCCTGCAGACCCTGCAGCGCTCTGCTGTTTACTTGATTGCAGACTGCAGATGAGGAAGAAATGAAGGACGAATGAATGAACGGAGAGAAACCGTGGGAGTAATATGGGAGATTACTCCTTGTGTCTTAATATATCCCCCACACTTATCATCTATTTATCTTTAGAAATATAAACCTCTTTGTACTGCTGGGTGAGAAATCTACAGCTGCTCTTTGACTCCATCAGCAGTCCTCCAGCTTCTGCTCTCTTTCTCCACTGCCAAGAGCGGCCTATGAGCCACAAATGTTTATTTGCCTTATTAAATAAAATCAATCTGACCACCTTCTTATTCTAGAAACTTGGGGTTAATAAAATTATATCCTTTGATAAAAGCTAGCATGTTACATGTTTAATCAAGTTAAGATTTACCAAAAAAGCAGTTTATTGGTAAAACAAACAGGATTACATCATGTTTATTTGGGAAATACTTTTTTCTTTGCATGTATGCCTACATTTTGTGCACTAATGAGAATTAAGTAAGGGATAATGTGTGATGAACTATGGGAAATAAAACCCTACACATTGGCAGTTAACGTTGATTAAAATGGTATTTACTTATTAAGAATGATTTATGATTGTTGTTTCTTAACATAGTCCCAGTGATGTGACAACAATTCGAGTATCACGGTGATGGATTATTGTCTGCCAACATTAAATTATACTTATTTAGCACTTGGAACACTGCTAAAATAGACAAAAATGTCTCAACTTTGAACCCTTCTACTATCATCACCATTCATGGTTTAAGTTTATTTCCAGCGACCAGGAACCTACGCCCCCTCCAATAGAGCAAGAAGCTTGCCGGCAGAAAAAGTAACAAACATTACTGTCATCCCCCTTGTCAGACACGGTACTAGCTTTTTCAATAGAACGATCAAAACCATAAATTAGCGGGGCGGAGTGGGTCTGGCATTGCCTCTGCCAGCTGATCAGAGCAGAGCCGACTGTGTCTTCACCAGCTCAGTTTACAATGCTAAAGATGCGTGGCTAACTTATGCTAAAATCTATTGACAGAGCCTCCCCGTTCCAAGCAGCAATGTTCAGTCATTAGTCAGTATAGGCACAGACTAACCAGAGTTATTCAGCTGACATCTCCCACTGCAGTAAACAAAGTCATTACCTGTTCTACAGAAATTCGACTGTCTCAGTGTCAGTCTTCTGTCCCAAATCCCTCTGCAGCTTCTTCCACCAGTTGTACGTTTCTCCAATATTCAGTCTCTGTTGGCACCTGTATCGCTCATTTTTCTTCCTTGCCTCAGCCTTTTCCTCCAAACTTTTTCATTTTCTTCCCTTCCCTGTGGAGGGTAACAGTAACAGCTTCCTGGTTGCGGTCTTCTCCGGCTCCTTGACGCTTCATTAGCTGAGCAGCTAGCTGACGTGAGAGGGGTAGTGGGGAAGGACGAGGCTGGTCCATGGGCGGGACGGTGCAGAGCAGGGGAGACAGGGGATTGGATGGACTCATGCACAAACCTGAAATGAGGGAAACGGTGGTTGGGATTGGTCAATTATTATGCTTTTTTGCAGCTGATGTACTGAGTGTTTTTTTTTTTTGCTTTTTGCTTTTATATTGCATAGATATTGCATTGGACCATCAGACCATCTGACCATAACAGCCTCATAAACAGTGTTAACAATAATAGCCAAGCTTCCAAATTGTAGACCATAGCTTTAATAACTGTCGTCAACAGGTTTTGACCAATCAGAATCAAGCATTTTACACACCTGGGAAATCACTTAGAAAGCTGAGTAATAACTGCAGAAACAAGCTGTTCTGTGATTGTTGGTGTAAACCATTACAAATATCTAAACTTACTAAGCAGCTCAGGTACAAAACATGCACTAAGTGACATCACAAGTTGGTCTCCAATGAGGTGTCATAAAGCCTGAAGATCAGAGTCGTCATGCTGGAAATGTTGACTCACTCTAACTTCTTTAACTTGAGCTCAAACCGTACTGGCTCGTCAACAGTTGGGAACTTTCTTGCTTTGCTATGACCCAAAAACACTCTTTATTACTTGTTAACCTAGTTGAACAGATCATAAAAATGAAATTAATAAAAAAAAGTGGTATAAAGACCCCATAACTTGTTTGTACTGCCCCATGAACAAATGTTATTCTGCTGCAAAGATGAGCATTTTAATATAGGCTGTAATTAAGTTACCTTGGCTTTTTGAGACAGCCTCAAGTGGACACTTGAGGAACTGCAATTTTTGACTCTGCAATGTCTCATAGAGTTAATCTGCAGTCTGTTTTGGTTTTTACATATTTCAGATTGAAGGCTGAAATACTGGACAGTAAGATATCTATAGAATACCACTTGACTTGTTCATCCCTTCATAAATTCATTTAACAATAATCTCAATTCTGACAGGATTTAGAAAATCTCTACTTCCTCGAGGAACCGTGCTGAAAAAAAGATGAAAACACAAACTGCATCTTTCTTTCTGTGTCAAAGCGGGAGCTGCAATGATGCTCCAGCACTCTGAATCAGCCAAATCAAGAGGGGATATTTTTTGGAGTGAGTGTTTTCAGCTCAGAATCAGAACAAAAATCTGTTGTGTTACTATCTCTCAGTGAAACTAAACAAGGTAAAAAAAAACTCCAACGAAACTCCAATGAAACACAACTTATACTTACTTCAGCTCAACTTCAGGCCTGACCTCTTTATCTTACATTCCTGTCATACGGGGTCACCTCACCGTCTGTGTGGAGCTGAGAGATTATTCCCTCAACATTTGCAAAACATGAATAAATAGTTTAAGGTCATGGTAAGCTATGACGACAGATACTTGTGCTTAAAAGAGAATACCGAAGCCTTTCGTGTCATTGACATCTCCTGACAACCAGCACCCTCACCTCCTCATCCTTTATTTTTCACCTCTCTCTTTTATACATCACACTGCTTCTTTCACAGACCACCTTCCAGGGTTTCTCCTGCCTGTGACGCAGCCTCTCTCTGGGCTTTTGTTTTCAGAATAATGTGGAAGACAGAAATGTAAGCAGCTCTAACACAGGAAGGACATTGGCAGATGTGGTCTGTGTTGGCTGTTTTGTATGCAGTGATACAGGATGCTGAATTTGAGTCGCTTCATCGGAACAATCTGTAACAATGATTGACTGGGAGATAACAATGCAGAAAGCTCTGGTTGCAAATTATAAACTTCAGTTTGTATCATGAATTTATGCCATTTCTTAATGTTTTTGATTTAAGTACATCTTACCAAGCTACTGAAGCCCTTAGCCAACATGCATCCAGATATTTTAGTTACTCCATTTTTTAATAGCAAGCTTTTTTTCTGCAGATCTCCACTTATTTATCTCAATATCATAATAAAAAGCTTGTCTTAACATGATAGTTTTTAGGGGTGGGCAATAAGGGCAAATAGATATGTCAAGATTTTTTTTTCTTCAAATATCCAGATAACAATAATCTTACGATATTGAACAAAAAATACTGTAAACTATAGGACAACTGTAGATAGACACAGCATTTCAGAACAACAGTTATTGTTTATTTTTAAAGTGGTTTATACATCTCTGTTAAACATTGCCCAACAATATTCCATGGCAACTTAACAATGACCAACTTTAGTTTATGTCCAGGTTATATAACATTAGATGTGACAAATCAGGTTTACTCTGTAATATCTTTGGTAAGCTGTATGCAAACAAAATTTAAACAAAGTCATGAACTCAGGATGACATCCAAAACCAAACCATTTCCAGGCAAGGGACCCATGTCTCTTGTATTTTTCCTCCATGTGCAACTATGTGTTGTTTTGGTTTCCACTGAGTCATGTGACTGAACCCTGTCTGCTGATTGGCTTCTGAGGAAAGCATTCAGTAAATGAGGGCTGTGTTTGAAATCACTCCGTATTCACTATACAGTGCACTATATGGTGAATACACCATTTTGTAGTGCTGTCTGAAATCTTAGTGAGCATGGTCATTCACTATATAGTCCACTTAATGTATCCCACAATGCATTTTGAAAATGTATGAGCAAAATATATGGGCAATATTTACCATCATGCATTGGGGTTCAAACAGAAGGACATGATCACTGATTACTGATAACATGAAACATTAAAAACTGTCAGAGAAAAACACTTGGCTCACTGTTTAACTTTCGGACATCACAACTTCGAGCTGAGAAACAAACAACACGCACGTTGGCAGCTGAACCGTTTATCGCGGGCGATGCATTCACTGTACCTTGTAATTCTCAAAAACACCATAAGTTGCTGCACAAATATACAGTTTATTAATTTGAAAAATAATGTGTAATAAATGTTTCTAACATATTTGGCTGTTGCGGAAAATACACTAAGTATAACATTAGTTATCACTGAAATAAATACTGTTTTGCAGTGTTTCAGAAAAATGATAACTCTACATTCCCAGCTGTCTGAGAGTGACGTGAGAGGAATAATGTCACTGTCAGCGGCTGGTGAGTGAGTGAGTACTGTCCGAAATATTGTTTAAATGTAGCCAATTGAGTGGACTATATAGTCCACTACATCTAATTCACTATACAGTGAGTAGTGAGTAGGGAATGAGTGAATGATTTTAGACACAACCAAGGACTTGCAAGCACCTCTCCTTTACCATCAATGCACCGTCTGTTTTATTTTATTTTTTTGAAAGGGTAATACTCCATAATGTAAAATTGCACATCATCAAAGCAACATTTTGGGTAACAGAAAGGCGATATATGTTGCCAACCCCGACAGACGACACAATTTTTAAGGAAACAAGCTGTTTGGCATTGGCAGGGAGGATTTGGCAAATTTTTACATGGGCACAGCTCACATACTCAGCTCTGCTTCTCATCCCACAAATGCATCTTCCTTACAAACGTGGCACCACTTGAAAGTTAAATAAACGGGCTTTCCAGCTGTGTGAGACTTATTACCAAGAATATTGATACAACACAGAAATTAATCCATCAAATACTAGTGTCTTTACTTGTAAGTGCATTTTGAAATACATATCTGAGGTTTTTCAATCCACAGAGTTCTTGATTCAGTATTCATTCACAGCATATTAGTATATTGCTCCTTCAATTTTAATTCAACGCCTGTTTACGTGGAGAAAATTGTTTGTAACCTGTCATAACCCAGGAGTAAAATGCTTCCAATACATCTTAAATATACAATTTAGTTCTCTTAACAACCCTGGAAATTATTCTGTTAACAGCAAACAGACTCAGAAAGCTTCCTGCTCTTCATTAATTCTGCACTGATTTCAATGATGAGAACAAAGGGCTGTGGAGAGAGTAAACAGCCCGCTAAGAAGTACAAAACAGACGAGCATTTTTCCCCTTGTGCTCGCTTGAGTATGAACATTCTTTCTTCGTCTGATGAATGGAAACATTCAGATAACACATTAGACTTTGTCATTGAAAACGATTAAAGTAAAACCTCTCATCTTTTCTTTTTTATTAAAACACTGACAATAGTTTCCTCTTGAATAGAAACTGAACACAGGTTGCACTTGCTTCAATTCAGAGACTCAGCTAAGGCAGTTGTGTGTTGACAGTTTTCTTTATTTGTGGCAAATCCAGTGAGGTATATTTCAGCCAGTGTACCTTGACCTCATTATTTTACATTTCATGTGTCAGAATCCAGAGAAAGATGTCTAGTTTTTGTTTGTTTTTCACGTTAGTGCAGGATGAATCACCGCTGTAGGATATGTGTTTTTATTTCTGCTTTCTCTGCACTGCCTCCGTCCTGACTTTGGTTTGACTGACATGAATAAAGGAAAATATAGAGCCAAACAGTTGAGTCAGGTCGAGTCAGTTTTATTTATACAGGTCTGCTTCACACATATTCCTCAAGGGGCCAAACAATCCAGAGAGCATATGACACATACACTGTCTTCCCCCAGTCCCCCCCAAAAAAGACCCTGAAGAAGACAAAAATAGGAAGAAACTCCATGAAACAGATGAGGGTTACCTCCTTCATGGCACAAGCTAGACAGTGGATGTGCAGAAGAATAACACAGTGAAACCCAGGGTTGTAACTTTATGTCTATATTGAATGATGCAGGAAACAATGATCCAATACCATCAATATAAATATCATTCTGAGTCTGGTTCTCAGAGGTGAAGGTGAGAAAAGGTTCACTCTTCCGGCCTTCAGGTGGCACTGCATTGAAAACAGACATGACTCTGAAGTGGAAGTCGCTGCATGGGCTCAAAAATCACTTTTTTTTAAGTGTGTTAGCATCTGTGTCTGCTTCAACCCTTCCTCTGCCTGTATGTTAATGTTGCAGTTGTCTTGGAATGTTTCTGGGCAAAGAGTGGATGTGTTTCATCAGCTAATCATAGCGAGCCCTGTGACTTAGTATGTTGATGATTGCGAGTTGAAGAAGCAAACGAGAGCAGCTACAATAGCTGATGTAGCACAGATAAAGAAAAACACAACCAAAGTGAAACAAAGTGCCAAAAAGATAAAGCTTTTTACTAAGCGAGGGTGATGCTTGGCTTGACTTTCACCCTCTTTCAGGCTCTTGGAGAGCAGCTCGGGACAAAGAGCAATGCAAGTTGGCTTTTTGCTAACCGGGTATATGTTATATAACTTAGCGATTAGCTTGTGTTAACATGGCGAGTCAGGTGCACAGCTCTTGAGTCTCTCCCACGTAGAAACACGATGCCACAGGTGGTTGCTAGGCTAGTGACTGTGTTCTCGTAGTCACAGCCAGGGGCTATGGGTGTGTGCTGCTGCTGGCACTGAGCCAAAGAGGAGGAGTCCAGCTTTAAAGTTGTGTTTACTCTCAATAACGTAAATTCCTGCAGATCCTACCTTTAAGAGGGGCTTATGTGAAATGAAAAACTGTTCCTGTAGTCTTGACAAATCAAAATCTGACGTTCTTTTTTGAAATCACTAACCACTTGGCCCGTTTAAGTGTCCATGGCTTGAGTAACTTACACATAGATGTTCCCAGATCTGGGAAGGTGCTAGTAATGCTGAACAATAGAGTCAGGTTTTGGAACAATATGTTAGCCATCCAGAGAATGCCTCTTTCAAGGGAAATCTTTCATATTTCAGTATCATAAGTAAAATAGGGAAAAATGGAATCCAATATTTCTACCTCTTCTTGTGAAATGATTTTGATTTGCAAAAGATTTTTTGTGGTTTAATTTCCACCCTGATACTAATTAAATTTTGAGAAGGTATACATTTCATTCATAGACATGAAGTTGCCACTATCATTTCATGAGAAGAGGTAGAAATATGTTATTTCTACCTAATGGACAACAATGTTTTACAACAGCATGGCTCTTTAGTAGAAGAGCCCAGGTGCTTAACTGACCGGCATTCTTAGTCATTTGGCACATCATGAAATGAAAGAAAGTGATAAAAGAGATCCCAAGATTGGTAGATTGGGATAAAGTAGATAGTGCTGTCAGGCGATTAAAAAAATTATCATATTAATTTTGGTTTTGTAATTAATTAATCTAATTAATCACATTTTAATCTCATATCTGCTTAAGGTCCCCTAATAAGAAATTTAAAGTGTAGGACATTATAAAACTGTAGCGCATGACTAATTCAAATGAATACAGGAAGAAGAGAAGATTTGTAAATCCGCATTTTTTTCGACTGGCCAGTATCAAAATGTCTGTGTTCACTGCCATTGACGTCAATAGATGTCAATTCGATTGCAACTGCTCACTGCATCTATAGAAGTAAATGATGTTTGTTAGTAGGGGAGGCGGGGTCTGGCGGAGCTTGTCAATCAAAATCATGCTCGCCAACTACTGTGGGTGAGAGCGGTGCGCTCTTTGGATGAGAGCTCAGCATGGATATGAGGAGAAGATGTGAGATGACAGACATAGTGAGACGCTGCAAGTCAGAAAAGTTCAGGCAGCTTGCACTCCAACTGAGGATGTGTCACGGTAGTTCAGAGAGAAAGAGCGGCGCGATCGTGAGAAAAGACAATGGAGATCATGGAGAGGATCAAAGGATGGAGTGCTATCAAAAAAAGAAGAGAAGTCCACCCTTCTTAGGTAGTTTTGTTGTTAACATAGTCATAGAAAACAATATTATTTGGGTCTTGAAAGATCGTTCATGATGCTCTAAAATGGCTGGCAACCAATGAGTTGATTGGGTGTTAATTTTTATAACGTATTAATTTGTAGTGTAATCAGTTAATCTAATTAGCACATTACAGTGACAGCCTTAGTTTTTTTTTTTTTTCTTTTTACACCAAATGTCCTTCCTGGCTTAACTCTGGAACCACAGTTAAAAACTTCTTTTAAGAGAGAGACAGAGAGGAAGAAACTAAGAGAGGAAATAAAGAAGGGCAGGGATGACAAAGGACAATGACAGAGAGAAATTCAGTCTACTGCGCTTGTTGACTTCCAATTTTTCAAACAACACGACCAAAACCATTTCTATTAAAAGAGAGCGCCTATAACAGTAGACATTAGTCTCTGGCATGGAAACTGACAGTATTAACCTTTTATTGCTGCTTTACAGTATACGGGGAGATTTGTTAATGCCTCTCACGTATGCGGTGACCCCAGTGGGACACCGTTATTTATAAAGGGAAAGTAGGGGGAGTATTAGAGAAGAGTAGGAAGAGGAGACCTAAGAGAATAGAGATGATTGAATGGGTGTGAAAGAGGAAGAGAGCAGCAGAGACAACAGAGACCCACTGTGAAAATGAATGCATCCTCTCAGGAAGGAGCTGCGTACTCCAGGGAGGGAAATAATAAGACTTCCCTTCGGTGTACTCTGCAGCCAAATGCTATGATTGATCAAGTCAGAGCTCCTCTCTTTATTAACGCTGATCATATAGAGCCAGCAGCGGGGTCTTCCTACAAGACTGTGAGGATGAGAAGGAAGAGCGCTCTTCAATTTCATTGGAAATTTATTTCCATCTGTCAGGTTCAATTTATCCGCTATATTGCCGGAATACGCTGATATGTCTGTCAGAGTCTGCTCGTCAAAAGAAACGGGCCGACTTTTAAGCTGCCACCATCAAACATTCTTCAAAGACACCATGTTGGCCTTTGAGCGATTCTCTTCCATACCATTCAAGTTTGATCGTCTCTGCGTCATTTCTGACTGGGATATTTTAAATCTGGAGTTTTATTTCCGCTGTAGGTATCAAGTTAAGCAAATACAGCAACATCAGCTGAAGAATAAGAGCAGCAATGCTTCAAAGTGACGTCTTTACCCTTATCTTTACTGAAAAAATAGCAGTACTTTATGTTCTCTACAAATCCTCCATCAAAGAAGAACCTCACATCACCTCATGCTTTCAGATTTCTCCTCCAGATCGTATTGCTGAGTGAACAGGATGTTTTTCAGAGCAGGTTTGATTCCCCAAAAACACAGTGTTTATGAAGATGATCCAGGGCAGCTATGGAGTATCTTTGATCCTCAGCCGACCGGGGTGTCTTTGAAAGTGACTCTTTGGAGGGAAGAACATCCTGTCAAGGGTCTGAAAACACAAGTCTGCTGAGGATGCAGCTTGAAGCATCACGCCACGGACACTCTGCACCGAATCCAACAGAGACTCTCTTTTAGATTAAATTTAGATCCTCTCTTTCTCAGGTAGGAAGGGTTTCAAGTGAGTTGGCTCTTGTCAGGAAACCTTTCACTCCAAAGAGCCATCCTTCAGATGAAAGGTGCTTCTAGCTTCCACAAACTTCTTCGCTAAGGTGTCCGTCTTTCAGAGATTCATATCAATGGCTGAAGGATGATGGGTCATGTTTTGTGTTAGGAGGGCAACAAAACAACAACAAACGTCTTGATGCAATTTCTTTGAAGAGGCTACAACTCAAGATGTCCAAAAGAAAGCAGAGGACTGAGATTTTCCTTCAGTTTTGTGTTTCAAAAATAGATCTTGAAGTCAAGTAAAGCAGCGGCCAATGGTTTGACTCCCTGTTTCTGCAGGTCACCCGACTCTCTTGCCCTGTTTCCCTTTGGCTGTCCTGTCCAATAAAAGCGAAATGCCCCAGAAGAGAACACAAAAATACAAAAAGTCAAGAAAAAGTAAATTTTAAGTTCATTGCAGGACATTGGAACAAATAAAACAGTTAAAAGGCTTTTTTTTATCCTGGTATAAAGTCAATATTTCTGGGAAAAAGAGGAGCTGTTCTCAGCTCAGATTTCAAAAAACATATCGCCTCCTTTAGAGTTATGTTTTTGTTCAGCAGTTCAGCATGACTCTTGACTTCAAAGTGTTTCATCTTTGTTCTTGACTTTTGATCTTTGTTCCTGACTTTGGAATTTATGAAAAGCTTCACATGAATATTTGGACTCTATTCCCAAAATGTCTCTCGGACAAAATTTTGACTTTTGTGTTAGAAAAGTTACCTCCTCTGATGCATTCGTTCTCTATAAATAAGTAAATAAATAAAAAATAGGATCCTACTTGGGTTTTGCTTCAATAATTAGCACCACCATTTAGTCAAGCTCTCGATTTATCTCATTATTTTACTTCTGGCAAAGATGAAAAGGATTCTCTGACTGCTCCAGTGACTTTCAACTCAAAATTAATTTGTATTTAGCTTGAGTACGATAACAAACGGACATAATGAGTGAAGCCAGACCAGGAGTCAACAGGTTTGAGGTTTTAAAGCCCAACATGAATGAAGAGAAACTTATCAATGGAGTGGGAAGCGCAGGCTTCTGGGTCTGTGACTCCAGTGGTCTGTCAGTCACGCTGCTTGTGGAGCTGAACACGCAGCTGGTGTAAGTTGACAAATGCAGTCAAGACATTTGGTGTATTTCAGGCTTGAGAGTCCTTGAATTTCTTCAATTAGTCTGTAAAAATGGTAGCGTAAGAATAACACCTTCACACTCTTTAATCCTTTACATTGTGGGAGTCCAACAGTCAGCATACAATAAGTTTGCTACAAGACAAGGAAACAGAATTCAGAACCAGATAATTTCACTGAAACAATAATTGGTTTAAGAAATCTTTTTTTTTTGTTGATGAAAAAGTTGTTAATGCTTCTGTTCGAACTGTACTGCATCAAGTTTCATATTAATACCTGTAATCCCGCTTGTTTAAAAATTCAACACATTTGAAACTTTAAAGCTGCGTTTCCACCAAGCAGTCTGCTTCAGTTCAGTACGGTTCGGCACGGTTTGCTACAGTTAGGCCTGATCCCATTTGCATTTCCACAGCAAAACTGTGCCCTCTTGTGGTAGGTGTGCCCTTGTGTAAGCCGATGCCGAAAGCCACATCTGTTAAATAATGGCGTGACGCAATAGCAGCGCTTCATAGTGTACCAATCAACGGTCTGCAGTGTTGCAGCTCCACCTTCCAAGAGCGGATCAGGTCAGTCTGGCACCCATACAAAAGGGTGCCAAAAAGTGGCACGGCTCATCTTGGTTATTTGGGGGATCTGTCGTGGGATAAGTCAGTGGAAACGGCACAAAATGCCAAGTACTAAGTCCTAGTACCGAGACGAACTGAACTGGTCTGCTTGGTGGAAACGCGGCTCAAGGTGTGATGAAGACTTTCTGTTTGGTGTTGATTACAGTGACCCCTTTGGCCAGAACCAGAAGTGTTTTTCAGGAGTGAAGACTCCATTTCCCAAGAGCACTATCACCAACTGTTGTAAAGACACAACTTCTGCCAAGGTGAACCATTTGTTTTGGAAGCTGATGAGAAAATGGGGAAATGGGAAAATCCGACCTGACCACAGATACTGAGAAAAAGCATTTTACAATGACCAATTATGTCGCAGATAATCTCATTTTACATCTTGGATTATGAACAAGCCATTATAGCCATATAGCAGCTGTCTTAATGATTAATTTAACACATTTTCAGTCATGATAATCAAAACGCTGACTCAAACACCAGTCCTGAGCTTTTCCACAAAGAAATTACACATTTGATAATCAGTGTGAAAATATGCAGTTGTCGTGTGGCCGGCCACCCTCTCATAGCATCTGCATATCGTCCAACATGTGAGTAATTCACATCTGGTGTGCGGCATCATTAGCCCACATTTATTCCCAGATTGCTCTGTGTTGTCACAGCCAATGCCCTCCATGGGCAACATGTACAGACTCACAGACACAAACAAACAAATCCCAAACACCCTCTGGTTCCTGCTGCTATCAGCTCACAGATGCTGTGTTTACTCCCATTCGCCTGCTCCTCTGCTCCTCGTGGTTCCTGTTTAACAGATGGAGCCACAAGTTAGCGCGTAGCCTCCTTAGTGCTAACATTGAGCCTACATGTTGCGGATACTCTCTGACTCCATCCCTGTCTTTGTTTACCTCTTGTTGTGCTTTATGTGACCCTACCTCACCCTCTTTGTGCCCTCCTGTCCCACTCTTTGGTGATTACCACCTTAATCCATCTTTAATGGATTCCACATACTCTCTCCTCCTGTCCCGATGCTTACCCCTGATTAAACCTCCAGTGTGCTACGATCCACATGCCACGAGTGGATCGAGGAACAAGAGAAAGGTGTCTATAAGAGGTGGGGCGTAGAGTTTTCCGGTTTGAGTCGGGAGAATTGATTGGCTCCCTGGGGCGGCTTGTTCAATCAGAGCTACAGAGAAGCTATTATCTTGTGTGTGTTTAATCCGATTGTGTTGTCTCCCTTTACAAGAAGTCTGAGGAGAAGTGTTTGATCGCACCATGTCCCCAGCTGAGCACTGACGAGGGACGAAGAGGGAGATTTGTGTGTACATGGATGATGATGATGATGTGTCAAGCTGGAACAGAGCAGGTTCAGGTGTTCTGCGTGATTGTTTTCTGTACATGTGGATGTAAGAAAAAATAATATCAGAGGCTCACATGAGAGACAAAGATGAAGTGGATATGCTGAAATCTCCCATCTCCCTCCTGTTCTTGCCAACATGTTTGCAGTTTTGTGTGTGTGTGTGTGTGTGTGTGTGTGAGAGATCACATGCTCAGTGGCCCCATATCGTCTCTCTCCTCTCATGTTTACCTGGAGCGGCGCAGCAGTGAAATCAAAGGGCAGAAACAGAGAGTCGTGCGCTCATTTATCTCAGCGCCTTCACATAGACGGTGGCAGATTTTACAGCTCACACCCCCTGGTGCGATCACAGCTCTTGGCGTGTGTGTGTGGTATGTGTGAATGTGTGTTGTGCTCTCTCTTTCACTCACCTTAGACCTCCTGCTCTACCTGATCTATCCGGCAGTGATAGCTTCACTCCCAGCGGTCCATTAGCTCGCCTCACGTCACAGTGAGCAGGAAAGATTTGAATATGGTGTCGCCGTGCCATGAAAGCTTTGTTCTTTTTCACCCTGCTCATTTATGGAGGAAGCTGAGGCTGTGGGTGTCTCATTTATACATAATGATATTCCTTGTGATGTCACTTCTTGTTATCTTATTTCTGACAGAGCGGACAGGGTATGCATGAGGAGCAGATGAGAGCCAAATGATGAAATGCATGTACTGTACAGGAAGAACAGTCCCCACAGCAAGCCAGCAAACAACAGGAGATTTTTAACATGTACATAAAATCCAACTTCCACTTTGAAAACTTGATTGTTTGGAGTTAACCTTAATGTTGCAGTCAAACAGGGGCGTGTCCAGAGCGCTGTCCAGGATGGCTACCTCAGGTGCCCCAAAATCCTAAACTAGTTTGATTTTTTTTCCAATTCTAACTTTTTAGATCATTTTAAAAGACAGGTGCACAGGGGACATACCAGATCATCAAGAAGTGCAAGCAAACTAATCCACTCTTTATAATCTAAAAAATACACTCATCTGCAATGTTATTGAATCAGTTTTTGTTTGCTTATAAATAAATGACCATTTCTCTTTCTTTTTTTAATATAGTTACTTTTTGTGGGGAAGCATTTATTTGACAGGACCCCAGACTTTAAAAAAAAAATGGACGTCATCTTGCTCGGCTCGAAGTAAGGTCACCACAAAAACTGCTTCTCATGATGGCTGGCCGCAGTATAGGTCAAAAAGTCCATCTCCCCAGTCATTCCAGATGGGCTGTGGTCAAACTTTAAAAAATTAATCCAACTCGTAGAAATGTTTCTCACATCTGATTGTTATGTTGATTTGAAGATATTATTTGGCTGTCTTGTATTCGGGTGTATTCGAAAAGTTTCATTTTCATTTGTTATAAGAGCTTAAAAATGAGGTTTTACATCACGTTTAACGATGATTGACAGCTGCTGTTCTTGTGTATTTTTTTCGGGGATTGTAAAATATGTCAGGAGGGAGAGCCAAGAAGAGATTAGACTCTCCAAAAAGACAAATAGTTATTATTTTTGTAACCTGGCTCCACTCAGATTCTCCCAGAATCCCTCACGGTCTTTGCTGCGCAGACTATGGCTGCACAACTGCTGCCAATGGCAGTGCCTGTGACTGGGGTATTTTGGCTTCAAAACCTTACAATGGTAAATGGCTGAGCCACGCTGTCCACTCTACCTACAGTCTATTGACAGGACAGCCAAAGAGACAAAAGATGATTATGATTACATCTTATTTATGCATAAAGCACAAAAAGTGCCAAAAAAGGATTTGGGTTGCACAGAGAAAGGAAAGACATGAATTAAATGGCTGTGGTCACAAGCCGATCCACTGTGACAAGGACAGTAGCATCTGTACTTGGGGCGCTAGCATACTTAAACCATCAGGCCGACCTGGTCCCCAGAACTCAAACTTTTCAGGACCCTAAAAGTCAAGAGAATTCAAAGTCTGAAATTTTACACCAGAAGACAACATCTGTGTCATACTTCCATATGAGTTGATAAAGTAAATGTATTTAGAAGAGATAGTCGTATGCGTACTTACTGTTTGCTAAGCTGCCTCTGCATGACTCAGCACCCCAGTTTGGCCACTCCAGTCAATAAAGTCTGGACACGAGTTGTTGATTGCATCATATCTATCAACATTTATCTAAGTCCCCATCATCTGACTTCTTCTAAAAGTATCCTTATTGTGTTACCTCTTAAATGGGCTTCTGTTTTTAGGATAATTGGAACAATACCCTCTCTAAAAGTGCATTCTGTTTTGTGAGTTCTGTTTCTCTGATTCAAATCTTCTTCTTTCTCTCTTTCTTTCTCTCCAGCAGAAACAAATCTGTTTGACCATTTTAAACCTCTTTCTTTTTTTACCCATACACAAAGTCAAAATAAGCAGTCATGTAATAAAGTAGTATGTGAGATAAATGTTCGGAGATAAGGTCATCAAATGTGTATATGGCATATTTGCCACTGACATTGGCTGTAAAATTCTGAATTTACATCACTCTGGTTTGTTTTTGGCCACCTCCCAGAGGGTAAAAATTGTATACTGTGCTCCTGTAGAAAGACTTCAATTGTGCTCTGCAATGTATATTTTCTCTGCAGATGTGTAGCTCTTTGTCGTACCATAGGTGACTACCCTCACCTAAGGCTCACAACCAATAACCTAAGGCTCACAACCAATAACCTAAGTCTCTTTCTACTCCCTTCTGCTGGTCAGTCTTCAATCAAAACAGTACTTCACAATGGTAAATTGCTTAATAGTATCCACATACTCTTTTACAGTGTGATTACCATCTGATGAGGGAGATTAGCTGTCAAAAAGTGATGCCGCTAGGCTGCTTCACGCCACTTTGTATCAAACCTGCTTTGAGCATTGAATCAGTTGCTTCCTTGAGGGCCATCTTTAGGCTAAATTAGCACAGTTAAATACAGCTCTGCATTATATACTGGTACCATGAGTGGTAAGGATTTTAAATCTAATGATTTAATTAATTTCAAGTATTTATTTTGATCTTTTGAAAGGTCTTTATTGCCTCTCTCCACAGACCATGAGGGTTTTATGATGTACTGTTGTGTTTTCAGTGGTAGGGCTTAAAGGTATGAGTCACCAGCTGGATGCCAGTATTTCTTTTAATGGCTCACCTGAGTCTGTTTGCTTTCCTCTACTAAATAAAAAGCCCATTTTGGCTCAAAACATTGTTGTTCCTGATGAGATAAGATAAACTTTGAAGGGAGCAGATGGAAGTGTGGCGAGTCCTTTGAGAGAAATCATTATCACAGATGAGTTAGACGCTCTCGTCTGCTGTGCTAATTTGTTTTTCTGTGATGTTCTAAAATCTTCTGTTTTTATTCATCATTGAACATGAAAAAGATTATCACACAAATAGACTGGAGGAACAGCTAGTTTGCACCTGTTAACTTCAGCAACTCTAATTTCAGAGTAATTACAAATCAGCTAGCTAGCTTCTGCAGGAAACAATGACATCAGAAACCTTTAGTTTTGTTTGTAACACAGGTGGAATGACAGTGGTAGAAGCAGCTAGCTTGATGATAGAATTAGTGGCAGCAGCTGTGATAAAACAGTGTTAGCTTTACCAAGCTAGTGATGCAACAGGGTTTTCTGCAGCAGGTAGCTAGTAATGAAACACAGTCAGGGGCATCAACTAGCTAGTGCAGAGACATTGCTAGCTGTAGCATGAGATAGCAAGGTATTGTTAAAAGCAACAGAAGCCAGACAGTGATTCATTTGTTAACTTGTGATATAAATGTTAGCAAAAGCAGCAACAGCAGCATCTAGGTTGTAAGGACACAATGTTAGCATCTGCAGTAGCCTCTAGCTCATCAAGTTTGTAGCAGCAGTAGCTAGCTTTGACAAAATGTGTCACAGACTGACACGTTACTCAAAAAGAACAACTTGCAATGTAGTTGCTCACGCTGACAGCAGCTTGCTAACAGTGTTATGCTAGTGTAGCATTTATTGTTGCATTTTTGCTAATTGGATACAATAATTTGCGTAATATTTGACAATACATTTGTTTGTTGTTTTATAATTGGACTACTCTCAGGCACTACTCACGAGCATGTTTATTGGGGTGTCATTGGTTGAATTCTGATTGGCCATCCTTTGTAACAACTCAAAACCCTGGTCTCTGATTGGCTGTGTGCTCATTCAGGGGCAGATCTGTGTTGTAACGGGTGACTGCATTAAAATGTAGTCCATTTCCTGTTGCTGGAGACTTAAACTGTGACATGGATTTAATATCTTCCTTTTGATTCAGAGAAGATATGTGTTGAGACATATCTAGTGTGTGATATTGTGATAATAGTAGTTAGAAAAGATAGTGAAGACAGAATGGGAACATCCTTTTAATTTCCATAACCTGGCCACCCCTCCCTTGGTTTGGCTACCCTAGTCAAAAAAATGTGGGCACGCCCCTGGCTCTACATGCTTTGATTTCAGGTAATAGATAAAAATCCAATGCTGTCCTCATTTAATCACTGTTTGAAATCACATCATTTTAATATGACACTGTGTCCACAATTGCAGTGCAGAGAGAGTGAAATTCATAAAACATAACACAGCAAAATCCAGTAGAGTAAAAATAATCTCAGTCTCCCTCTCGAGAATGAAATGTCTTGCTCCAAGCGTGCTCTCTGCACCATCTTCCAGCAGTGAACTGCTTGCTATGTGAGCAAGAAAAAGAGCTTGAAACTCCATTTTTTTATTTATGAAACCTCCTGGCCCTGAAACATAGAGTCATCTGGGAGGTGAATTTTGGAAGCTACAGTCCTCGGCAGCTCTCAGAGAAGAAGAAGATATCATGCAGAAACAGCGATGTATAAACCTAATGACAGGTTATAGTGTCACCTGTACAGTCTTGTATTCACAGGAGGGAGATTGAAAAATTTAGAATCAATTGCTTTAAAATTTTCTTGAAAGCAGAAGAGTCCAAAAAGGCACAAATACAGCACATAAATTATGGAGGATGCATAAAATAAAGCCTTAGGACAAGCTTTTATCCTGAAATATGCTGCGTATTTGCATGCCCTGTATAAACTGTAAGCATTCTCCTCATGTTTTCGTGCTGATTTAGGTGCTTCACATCCACTCACTGTTGAGTTGACCTTCTCCTCACTGGCAGAGTTTCTTTTTTTCCTGCTTACAGTAAATATTAGAAGAACAAACTCACAGCCAACTCACTCTGCTCCAGCTTACAGTTAGCATATGTGTCCAAGCACGTGGCTGCAGTTGCCATATGGAAAGGATGGCAGCTTCCCCACTACTCATGCAGTTGAGTGGCTCTGAAGGCACACTAAAAGCTGCCGCGGCTGTGTGACTGTGCTGTGGCACTTCACGTTGTCAGACACAGATTTATGCCTGTTAGGAAGTGTACAAACGAGTCGCTCGCTGTTATTGATTTGCCCTGTGGTCAAACCGTTACAAGGAGTAAATTATATCTTTAGGGAGCTTTGGAGAAAATTATAATTCTTGATGCATCATGTAGGAAAACATAAGACTTTCTGTATCACATATCATAAAACTAGAAAAGCAGGCAGAGAGCGCAGATCCCCGCCAAGCAAATTGTGATTAGTCCTACTTTAATGTTATACTCCCACTCCCAATTGTCTCCTACAATTTGGTGATAGTTGCAGGTTTGTACGATAATTTGTTTCCTGACAGTGTTGAAATTATGATGACCCACATATTTCATATTCTGGATCTTAGTATCCAGAATATTTCCAGGATCTGGATTCCTACTTTTACATCTGTCAGAAATTATAGTGACCTTGTCTATTGTTTTGCAAAGCAATCCGATCTTTTATCGTGGAGTTACAGATGTGCTCATAAATGTACAAACCCTCGTAGAATTAGAAAAATATTGGCTTTAACTGAAAAATATGACACCAAGAAATATGATTATGTAGAAAACTCAAATAGTGGTCAGGTAAAGCCATTTATCATATCATGTGAATGTATTACGCGGTTAAATTATGTGGTTCACCTACCCTAGAATGTTTGGCCTGATCATAACAACGCAAGTTGGCATTTGCAGGCTTAAATGGCTGTTATACAATAATATCAACACTTGTGTGTTGTTTTATTGGAGAGAGATCTGCATATTGAATCTAGAGCTTCATATATTTCCTGGATACTGGGTAGAGATAGACCGCTATGTTTTTTTTGGAGTCTATACCAATACTTATTATTAGTAGGCAAGGAGGCCGATAACCAATATTTGAAGCCGATATTCATTTGCAGTCAAAGTGAAAAAAATGGCGTAAAAATGTTGAACAATATGAACTCCAACACTTAACTGCATTCAAATGCCTTCAAGCATATGTTTATTAAACATAGGGATGGGTACTGAATTAGGTACTTTTACAGGTACCGACCGAATCCTGTCAAAAGTACCATGTATCGATTCATGTAAAATCAAAAGGTACCATGTTTAGGTACCCAAATGCATCACTGTGACTGTGATGAAGTGGAAGAGTAGGCGATTTTCCATGCTGAACATGAACACCGCATTGCAAGGTTATATATTGAAGGATAAATATGTCAAATTGAAAGAAAAAATCTATACTTTTTTATTAAACAAACTGATATTTTTTAACCACATAAACACACAAAAAAGTACCGAAAGTTGGTACTGTTGAGTACCGATACCGATTGCCAGGTACCGGGCATTGGTACCGTAACGTTTCAAATGTGGAAGGTACCCATCCCTAATTAAACAGCTCCCAGAATTAGCAGCATGTTTCATAAAGTTAAATGAAATCTTAAAAAGATTAATAGCTAAAGTTTTCTACAGTAAATACATTTTTTCGAAATTTCAATGTAACTTCAATAAAACTGGACTGAATTGAGTTTGAGCTGCCTTTTGCAGGCATGTAATGCAGTTGAATTAATTTTATGTTTGGTTTTACATGACTGATTTAAAATTTTTGACCACCTAGGGCTTCCATAGTGTAGGCAGAAAGATGTAAACTTGTGGGTTTCGATAGGAGGAGTGATTTTTGTGTGTGCTACAATATCGGGAGAGTCTGCTGCCTTAACTTACCTTCGAAACATATCTGCTATCCAGAGTTTCTCCACTTGATGAAACCTTTTTCCATCTGTGATGTGTGTGTGAGAGAGACAGTGCGGCATGCGCACAGCTTTCACTGCTGATTGGCTTTTACCCGAGCAATGGCTCTGCTTGTAACCAATCAGATGTTACTGTGGGTGGGACAGTGCTGGGGACTGAGAAGTGACTGCAGACAGCGGCTGCATCAGAGCTGCAACAACACAGTTTTGAATTGGTTTCATATCGGCAGTCGGATTTAAAAAAAAGGCAGATGCCCCAAAATGCCAAATATCAGCCCCGATAATCAGTCTATCCCTTATACTGAGCCATGGGCAAAGCAAAATAACTGTGCCAGGAGCTGCGAGGAATGGTTCTTTAACTTTGTAAAACAGGAAAGGGAAATAAAAAGAAATTTGGAAATGGCAATGAATAGTGTCAAAACTCTCATAAAGACGTAGAAAATTAGTAGTTTTGTTGATAAGTTCTGTCAGAGTATGCACAACTGTATATACACATATGGTGAAAATGGCCCAATCTCGCAATGATAAAGAATCTTTTAAAAAAGATCCTGGATACAGATGGTGATCTGTATCACCTCCAAAATTTAATCAAGTCTTCCTTATCCCATTTTGAACATTTCCTGAAAATTTCATCAAGATCTGTTCATTACTTTTTGAGTTATGTTGTTCACAGATAAAAAAAAACAGATATACAAACTCTTGCAAAACATAGCCTCCTTGGTGGAGGTAATTAAAGATTTCTGTGAATTGAAGAACGAATTAGCTTTTGAGACTGTTCCCTGACATTTTATTGATAGTAAATACTGCCTTACACATCCATGAACTCTGGCAGAGAAATAGAAAAACAAGCCATCATTGTCCTTCAGAAAAATTGAATGTAGAGACCTTTACATCAAAGAAATGTCCAGAGCCTTGTCCATCCCAAGCGTGCCATCAATATCCTAGCAACAGTCTCTCAGGGCCTCGATAATCTCCCCCATCGAGCCAATTAACAAGTGGGTTTGGTGTGAGAGAGAGGCCAGAGGAGAGGTGACCTGGATCAAGCCTTCGTACTGCAGGCAGAGATCACAGCGTCATCGCCTCGACTTAACACCAAGGCTGTACCCAGGTGGCACCTTTCTCTGCATGTTAATATCGCCCTCTTGATTTGATAAGCTGCAACTCAACACCAGCCAGCCCCCGGTGTCGTGTGAGAGGGATCGCCTCTGAGCTCTGGCCACCTGCCTGCTGGTAAGCCGTTTCAATCTGAGAGGCTGTGCATTGAGGAAAAAAAGAAATCCCTCCTACCGCAAGGTTAATGACTTCACACATCTTAAATGCAGGGAGCAAGGACACAGCTCCGCTTTTCCTAAATGAACCAAATTGAATTTCACTGGAGAGCGCTTCCTGCTGAACGCTAATGTTCCAAACGTTCAGGTGCTCGCCCCATCAGATGAAGGCCTTCTCGGAGATGGGGGCTCCACAGTTTGACAGTTATTCACTACTTCTGTGAAAAGCAGACAATAATGTCGACGCTCCATAGCCTGTGCTTCTTTTTATCTTGTGGAAGTAGAGCTCCTCTTCCTTTCTTGCACATATGGAAGCTTGCAGTATCCCACATGAATAATTCAACAGTTTTCTCCTTAGTTGCAGAGTTGACATTGAGCTTGCTGTGTGTCATTTCTTTATCTCCAGGATCCCCCATGGAGAAAGTACTACTGTATTCTGTAAGATAGAGGGGGCAGCGTCTCATGGTGAACTTCTGTATGCAAAACCGAGCATCAGATCAAAGGCTTCCATACGCTACTTTATATCACACAAGATGCAGAGATGCACACGTGCTGCATAGTAAACAAGGAAGCATATGAACAGCAGAAACCATTTCTTTTCACTCAATCGAGGCAGGCCCGCTGATTCTGACAAGTGTGCCCAAACCTCTCTGGTGTTACGCGCTCACACCTCCACATGCGTAGGCATTGGCACAAATTAGCACAAGCGAAAGAGGCTGGTGTCCTTTGGGAGAGGCAGCTGTCAGTCTTTAGATCTATTATTGGCTCTGGGAGCCTTCCTCCACAACTGGTGGAGAGAGGAAACCTGACAGGTTGTGTAGTAATCAATCAACTGTCCCACAGCTGTAACACAATTTGATATGAGCGACAACACAGAGAAATGAAAGGAAGCTATTATTTGAAGGCATCACAGGAGGGGAGAGTTGAGTTCATCGGAGCCATGCCATGACAGCACATAAACTCACCAGCCACTTTATTGGGCACACCTGTCTAACTGCTCGTTAATGCAAATTTCTAATCAGCCAATCACATGGCAGCAACTCAATGCATTTAAACATGAAGACTTGGTTAAGACGATCTACTGCAGTTCAAACCGAGCATCAGAATGGGGAGAAAAAGTGTTTTAAGGAACTTTGTACGTGGCATGGTTGTTGGTGCCAGACGGGTTGGTCTGAGTATTTCAGAAACTGCTGATCTACTGGGATTTTAACTCACAACCATCTCTAGATTTTACAGAGAATGGTCCCAAAAAGAGAAAATATCCAGTGAGCGGCAGTTCTGGGCCAAAATACCTTGTTGATGCCAGAGGTCAGAGGAGAATGGACAGACTGGTTGGAGCTGATAGAAAGGCAACAGTAACTCAAATAACCACTGGTTACAACCGAGGTCTGCAGAAGAGCATCTCTGAACACACAACACGTCCAACCTTGAGGCAGATGGGCTACAGCAGCAGAAGACCACACCGGGTGACCCTCCTGTCAGCTAAGAACAGGAAACTGAGGCTACAATTCACACAGCAACACCAAAACTGGACAATAGAAGATTGGAAAAACGTTGCCTGGTCTGATGAGTCTGGATTTCTGCTCCACATTCGGATGGTAGGGTCAGAATTTGGCGTCACCAACATGAAAGCATGGATCCATCCTGCCTTGCATCAACGGTTCAGGCTGCTGCTGGTGGTGTAATGGTGTGGGGGATATTTTCTTGGCTCACTTTGGGCCCCTTAGTACCAACTGAGCATGGTTTAAAGTCCACAGCCTACCTGAGTATTGTTGCTGACCATGTCCATCCCTTTATGAGCACAGTGTACCCATCTTCTGATGGCGACTTCCAGCAGGATAACGCTCCATGTCATAAAGCTGGAATCATCTCAGACTGGTTTCTTCAACATGGCAATGAGTTCCCTGGCCTCCACAGTCCCCAGATCTCAGTCCAATAGAGCACCTTTGGGATGTGGTGGAACGGGAGATTCTCATCATGGATGTTCAGCCGACAAATCTGCAGCAACTGTGTGATGCCATCATTTTAATTTGGACCAAACTCTCTGAAGAATGTTTCCAGCACCTTGTTGCATCTATGTCACCATGACTCTTATATGGGAGTGTAAGAGTCCCCTGCTTTACCATTCACAACAATTACGAGGAATATTGGCAACCTGGCCACAAAACACTAAAATGCATCCTTACTGCCCTTTCTCTTTATGTTCCCACTGCCAACATGTTGTGCAATTATAGCTCGACATCCTAACAAGACCTCCCAGTGGACCACCAGTCAGTGACGCTGTCAATTTTCAAGCTGAGACTGCTGGAAATGTCTCATTACTCTCCCGATAAGCAGCAGAAAGTCTCCCACAATGAAGCCCGCTTCGCTCTGTGTGAGCTGTCCTGCCCAAAAAAAGTCATTAGAAAAGAAAAACCCTGGGGATTAGCGGCTACCTCTACCTCACCTTAGTCTTGGGGATGAATAAATCACACCCTTCTGCAGAAGGAATAGGTGAGTAGGGTCGTTGAAGGTTCACTTTTGTCCGTGCACATGCAAAGTCTTCTGTCGTTGTGGTCTGTGAGCGGCTTAAAAAAACAGTGCAGGTGTGCATGGTCTGTCAGATTGCAGCATTAAATAATCCTTTGGTTTATCTGTCTGCAGAGTGTGACCCATTTTACCAGAGAGGAATTTAAGCCAAGTGCAGTTAAATTTATTCATAAAAGGGAACATTTTTTACAAAGTGAATGGAAAGCGAAGACAAAAGCAGCCGAGATGAAACGGAGCCGCATGTTTTTGATTGCAATTGGGGGCATGATTACGAAATTCAGGTTTTGCCCTGATTTCACCTTCTCATTCTCTGTTTTCATCATACGCCGACATGAAATGAAGGCAGGCATGAAAAGAGCTAACAGAAGGCGGTGGGTCGATGTGGTGGGACGATCACAGTCTGCCTGCTTTGCCCTGCTGTGCGCATGTGTATGTGTGTGCATGCATGCATACGTGTGTGTGTGTGCGTTGAATCATGAATGCTTGGCTTTAAAACCCGTGTTCCCCGTCCAACACCTCCCACCTCCATACTGCTGCTGAATCAGAGTCCAAGAAGGATCCCCGCAGGCCCTGAAAAGTGGGCCTGCACCTCAATAAGTTTAGCAGCAACTGGCCTCGCAGTGATACTTTCTTCCTTCCTGTATGCTGATTGGTAAAACACGAATCCCCGCTGTTCCTTGAATTAACAACCTGACAGGCGGTAATTTTCCATCACCGTTGCATCACGAGGGCTTTAATTAACTGAAACAAAAGGATGATGCCGACTCCGTTTCTTGCATTTTAATAAATAACAAACTTTCAAAGACTCACTGCGGCGAACAACTTAGTAAATTTATGCAAATTTGGTGTAATTTCTCCAATAAAGTCTTGAACATGTTATTGCCACCTTCCCACTCCTACGCCTCCATGTTTTTGAGACACAATAGGCAACAAAAAAGTTCTGTGTAGGATATTCACAAAATAGCATTCACATTTACAAATGTGGCAGCACTGTGATGGTGTAGAATAAAGAAACAACACAATAACACAGACGGGCAGTTAAGACACGCTTAAACTTTCTCTGAACCGTCCTGTAGGATGTCTTTTTTCCTCTCTTCAAAAGAAAAACTATCAACTAAAGTTCTGTGTATGTAAATGAGGTAATTCTGCTTGTCATTTAAGCAAATCATTCATATTTTTATTATTGTAGGCTGTCATGTGCTGTGAATCTGCGCCTACTCATGGCATCCAAACATTACCTCATGGTGCATCAGCTCTGAAGGAGGCTTCAAATAGACAGAAAGGTTTACAGTTCTGAGATAAATGCAAAAAATAGTTCCTGTAATTAAGACATAAGTGGTCAGAAGGATTGGTGCTCAAAGTGTGAAGAGGCTTGTGTGTATGAAAACCATACGAAGGCCCCATTGTCAAGGCATCATTAGTTGAATTTTTCACAAGTTGTCATGTGTCTGATGACATTTTCTGAAATGGTACTGCCCATGGAATCCAAGTTTGTTCACATTGAGTTTTTTTTTGTAGTTTTGACATATTTTTGGTAAAAACTTTGAAATAACATTCAAAATTTGATTTACAACAACCTTCCTATGATCTTACAGATGTTATGATTACAACAAATGCTCTATTGCATATTGTTAAGTATCTTTTTGTGACTTCAGGAAAAAAAAAAAAAGTCACCATGCCTTTGTCGCTTGTAGCCAGGTATTTTCAAAAACAAATATTCCTCTTCATTCATTTTTTAAAATACTTTGTGTTTAGCCTGACTTTGGACATCCGTGATGTAGATAGTCTTGCATCAATGTTGCTTAATCAAGCAGTTAATACTGCTACTAAGAGTAGAATAGAAAATACTTCAATTATCCCAGAGGGAAAATTCAGGAGGAGTCACAGCAGCAATCAAGAAAACAAAAGTGAGAAAAAGTATAGAAAGTGCAAAAATGTCCATAACAATATAGATGATGTCAGCTTGTCCATAATTCTCCAGTTCAGCCAGCCTCCACCTCCCCAGGGTCCAGGACTGAGCTTCTTCAGCAGTCTGTTCAGTCTCTGTCTCCTGGATCCTGTCTGCTCACAGCAGGTGAAGTTCTTGCAATGTAGTGTTGGTGTCTGATGTTTGCTCTGTTATTCATGTCTGTGAATAGCACGATGCTACTCTGCCTTCTGGTATTCCCTCTGTTGCTGGGTTAGCACGGCTAGCTCGTCCATCTTATTGGAGATAGATCTGACGTTCCCAATAACGATGGATGGAAGGACAGGTCCATGTCGTCACTTCTTAGCTCACACCTGAGAACCAGCACGTTGTCCTCACCTCTCTCTCCTTGCCATGTGGGAAAACATCTGGCCTTGCACCAGTTAGCATTGACACGCTACAGGCTGCTAACAGCTGAGTTCACATGTAAACAATGCAGCCATGGTTACATGTAGGATCTCCAGACTAACACAGGAGCAAAAATAGTAAAAAATATCACAGAAGACAAAATTGGTTTGGTGTTCATGACCAATAAATGAGCCATACAAAGTAATTTGCATTAATTTGATTTCCTGTTTGTCCATTTCCCATTATATTAAACAACTCCTTTGTGATTTTTTGGGGCATTCAAGTAATTGGTCTCAGCTATAGTCAGTGGTGCTGGCACTGCTAATGTTAGCCGCACATTGCAAACGAATGTTTCATTTTTTACCTGCAGACTCTGTGATCCTGTGTTAAGCTGTGACTAAATTTTGACATTTTAAGAACATGAGTGGCATCAGACATCTTTAATCCCAACAGTTCTTGGATGTGTTGTTGCAATTGCGTGCAGACATTCATAATACTGAGAGGATGAACGTGCCTGACCTTGATCTTTGGTGCCCCTCCAAGGTGGCCTTATAGTCTCCTTCAAATTCAGTATCTCATGAATTACACGTATTTGGTCAATTGTTTCACATTTGGTTCAGTCCCTCTTGTTTTATTCAGTGGCATTGTTTTCTCAAATTACACGTTGTTCAATTCGGTGGTTGCAGTAATTATGACTTTCCCATCAGCCAGAGCAGTACTTTGTGTTAGCATGCATGATAAAGTAAGACATCCAAACAGAGCCAACGTTAAACCTGCCAAAAACGCTGTTGTTAGCATTTAGGTCAGTGCAGCATTATGCTCAGGAAGAGACTCACAGAGGAGCTCCATGAAAAAACACTTAGCCCCACCACTTCACCACTTCACCACCACATTTGATATTTTTCAGGGCCTCTGTCAGTCATCATGCAAGCTTTAACCTCCTATACAGCTTTAACATGACAACACAATGCCTCGCTCTGTGAATGTAGTGATTCTTCACTTAACATCTTCATAATCTTCTCGTTAGTTATTTGAACAGATTGCTCGAGGACATTGAGGTGTGCAGAAATCTTTGTTCGCAGAAAACCAGAGCCAGACATCAAAAGGCATTGTTGGATATTTTGCAACGTTTGATTCACTTCAGCTTTTTTCTTTCATCTCTCAATTTAGGAGCTTTTGCTTTAAACTGGTTTTATTTTTTTTCTCGTCCAGGTATCACCGAAAAGTATTGTGTTTTCTCAGAAGCTTTCATTTGTTCGTGCTTTCCATACGTGCCTTTGAGAGAGTCTCCATTGGCTCCTCTTCACGCCTGCTGTCACTGGTGGTACTAAAAGTGATTGTTACAGGATTATGAGATGATTGTAATCGTATTGTTCCTCTAATTCTAAGCTTTGTTGAAGCAGAAAGATGAAATCCTTCCAGCCCAAACACACAGCATGATATGTGCTGCCTGTCTGGGGAAACTTCAATCTCATTGTAACTGAGTTTAACTCAAAAATAATGGAGGGCTCTCTTTGAAAAAGCTGAACTTTTCTTAATAAGGCTTACAACTGATGTCATGTTCCACCGCAGATCCCATGTGAGCTCATGCTCTCTGCCAAGTTTCATTACTCTCTCATCTTGTTGCTTTATTTTCCAGTGGAGCAGTTTTTTATGTTTTATTAGCACAGAGCTGGGACTGATCAAATTTAAATTAGTCCAAATCAAAGCGTGAAGCCAAAAGGGCTTGTCTGTGATGCTGTAATTTTCACATTTGTTTGAACATTTAAGTCAATGAAAACACCTAATTTTACACTGAAGTGTTGTTGAAGCAGTTTTTTTATTTTATTGTTGTTGTGATTTACTGCACATCCTCAGAGCTTATTTGAACACTGCAAAAAATTAAATCTAAGCAAGCAATTCGAGCAACATTCACCTGACCAGTCCGGAAAAAAACCTCTTATTTCAAGTTATTTAAAGACAAAAATGAGGTTTAAATTGCTTGTGACGAGTAAAATTATCTGCCAGTAGGGTGAGAAAAATGTGCCTGTGGTGTTTCTTTTGATTAGAATTAATGCTTTAATACAAAAAAAAATTGGCAGATTTTTTTACTTCTTACAATGCAAAAAACTAAAGTCTTTCCAAGTGTCAACTCATCAGTCCAGAAAAATGTCTTGTTTCAAGTTATTTAAAGGGGCTGTGAGGAGTTTGAAAGTGATCTTGAAAAATTCTCCCTTCTGGATATAAACCTGATCATAATCCACACTTTAAAATTAGATTATCAGTACCAATATTGCTGGTTACAGGTTATTTTAAAATGCTACTTCCTTGCTTCCAGCCAGGACAGGTTGTCCAGGACCGGATTGACCTAGGTCTAGGTCTCTATGACAACACCACGCCGGCTGACAAAGTTTAGTGGTGAGAAGAGATAAAAATATAGAGATCTGTGTTTTTCTCTGCTGAAAACAATTTCTATGATTAATTTTGTAGTGATTGTGGACACGGGAGTCAGACAGAAAAAGGACAGAAGAGCAGAAAAAAAAGCTTAACAGGAGAGTGATACAGCCCAAGTTAAAGGCTAATTAGCCTTTAGCTTGGGCTGTATCACTCCATGACATAGGGGCTAATCTATTAGCGATAATGTTCCTTCCAACCCACAGTCAGCAGTTATTCTGCAGTGGTCTGTTCAAACTTGAGAGTCTATCAATAAAATGAAGAGTGAGGTTACGTTAGCTCTGCTTGGTAGATGACTGGCAGGACATAGCTAACCAGGATTTACTAATTTTACACATTATGAACATGTCTTGGAGCACCGGGCTGCCAGCTGCAGTAACCATAAGCGACTACTAAACTACTAACAAACTGACAGTGTTTACTTATTGTCACATTAGCCCACAGATACGCTGGAGCACCGGGCTAACATAAAGTCAGCTGCTACAACATTTGCTTAATGTCTAGTTTCAAACCATAGCGCTATGTAACTGTACTGATAAGTACCTTACCTCAGCTCGTTGTATCCTGTAAAAAGTTGTCTTGAACAAAAAATTTTTTTTTGATCTGATCTCCATTTAATTCCAAAACAAACACACGCCTCCCTTAAAGTAACAGTGTGTGGAGACACCGGGCCAGAAGGTGGCAAAGGGGTGCAATCAAAGCAGTTCCTCCTCATAACATCTTTAAAGACAAAATGCTTGTAAACTGCTTGTAACATGTGAAAAAACAGCTAATGGAAGGGACAAATATGCTCCACAACTTGCTTTAAACTGGAATAATGTCTTAGTAAGAAAAATGTTTCTCTTGTTCCATTGGCAGAATTTTTTTTTACTTGATACAAGCAATTAAGAGCTTTTTTTTTTTTTTTTTTTTTTTAAATAACTTGAAATAAGACACTTTTCTTGACTTGTCAGGTGGAAGTGGCTCATATTAAGTCTAAAAAGACATTTTGTACTGAAAATAAGACAAAAACACTTGATAAGATTTCAGGGTTTTGCAGTATAGAAGCAATTCAGACCTCATTACTGTCTTTAAATAACTTGAAATAAGACATTTTTCTGGACTGGTCAGGTAAATGCTGCTCATATTGCATCTAAAAGACTTTTTTTTTTTCTTTACTGAGAGTAAGACAAAAACACTTTGTAAGATTTCAGTTTTTTTTGCAGTGAAATCCTCATTTCAAGAAGTAGAGTAACCCCTTTCTTGTATTACTCTCCTGTTGGATTGAAATGTAGCCCATAATGCATTGTGGGAGGTGGTAATCTAATCCTCGATGCTGGCACTCTGGAGGGTGGGAGATCTCTCCATGTGATTAGAAAATTTATCTTAATAAAACGACAGCAACATCATCAACCCCCCAACCCAAGCCCTCAGAGCATCACCTGAGCCGAGCAACACATGCAGATTCACTGTGACACGAATACACGGAAAGCCACACCTGTAACATGTGATTTATCACATCACACAACACTAATACAGTGATGTTAAAGCCTGCAGCCATGATTCAATCCCTCCTTGTGTAAATTCATTCACAGATTGTGGCTGTGTTTTCATCCCCCCATCAAGAAAATCCACGCAGCATGAGCCTAATCCACAAAATACAAAAGATTATCCAACTACTGCATGCACGTCGCTGGATATTACTGTCAGCAGGGGATTTGCTGGAGCAGATGAGAACATGTAGATACACATTATACGGAGACTTAAACACAGTGGATGGACACAAAAACATCAACACCTGCAGAGCATGAATCAGTAACCCTGTATTTAAATGACACATAAATTGGATTTATTCCTTGTGGTATCAATTCATGCTGACACATGAATGCTTGTATTTAACTAGGTTTCCACATTTCTCCCATATATGCTTCTTTTTTGCCGTAACAGCAGTATGAAACAGAGGTGTAGGGCTTTTTCACAGAAGTGAACAGTTTCATTTAAAAAATTCAACAATGCATTTCTCCAGGAAGTGTGTCCCTGTTCCTCAGCCAGCAGTTTTCACAGGGACTCTGAAAGTACTTCCAGTGAAATCTGTTGACAGTTAAGTTTGTGGATTATGTCTGGGAAGGTACATTTGTGTTGAATATTTTAGATGTGATTTTTTTAAGACTCAAAAAGTCCTTCTAACTCTGCAGTTTGGGGACTGAGGTAAAGAGTGGGGAGGGATATCTGCACGGCAGGATACACTCAGGAGATAAGTCAATTAATGAGTTTGGTAAATTTATACTCAGATTGTGTTCACTTCAGAACTGGGTCAGTTTTATACACAAGATGCTTTTTGGCAGCAGGAAATTTTCAAGCAAATGGGACTAGTTATCTGTCACTGGTCTGAGTTAGCCAACAGCAGGCCACAGGGACAATTTAAGTTGTTTTTCAACCAGGAACTTTTAATTTCTGCTGTTTCCAGTGGCTCATTGTTTGTCTGTGTTTCCACCATGAGCCGAAGTCCCAGAAAGATTTTGTAAACCAGACCAGTGACATATGGAAAAAGAAAAAAAATACTGCAATAGAGGACAATAAGACAACGATGAAGGCCATTTAGCAAAAATTACATCATACACCAGCATCTCAATGTGAACTGTAGTAGTTAGCCTGTTAGGATGTTATGGTATATATAGATATGGTATGTGGCCTGTGCTGGTTTTGATTGTGATTTATTGCACTGCAGATAGATTTTTTGACCCTTGGAAGGAGACAAGTACTAGTAGAAAAGCCGTCCCAGGTCGACAGCTGTTTCAGAAAGTCCTGAACCACTTTGACACCTGATCACATGAAGATAGCAGAGATCAACCTGATTTTCATTAGGATGCATTCCCCACAAGAGATTATCAATAGATATTTCTCTGATGGGAATATTTTATCAGGCACCAAGTAGTTCCTAAGGCACCACTTGTTATTGCAATATCATACCAGGCGTAAAGTAACATAAATTAGGGTTTGAAGATGTAAAGCTGGAAACCAACATTCATTTGTTAATTTCCCAAACCGCTTGTCCTGTTCAGGGTCGTGGGTGGCGCCACCGTGCAGCCCCCGGAAACCAACATGTTTTTCAAAATTAACAACCTAGAAATTACACTTTACTGCAGATTTCAGGATTATAATAACTCAAGTGTAGAGACCAGGCTAAAAAAAAGTGTAAGGTGCACTTTGACATGAATGTGATAAGGTATTTTTTGGCTATTGGAGGCAAGCCTCAAGTGGACATTTCAGGAACTGCAGTTTTTTTTTGTTTTGTTTTGTTTTGTTTTTTGCTGTTCTTCTTTTGCACTTCTAGATTACTTTAATTTTTTTGACACCAGAGGTTGCTACATTTTTTATATCATTATTTTATTCGGTTGCTTTTACAAGTGATAAAGGCTGGCACTCATTACAGGATTCTCCAAACCTTCACCCATTTAGAGACCACACACTTGATGTTAACAAAATACAGTTTGCACAAGATCTCTCTTCTGATCTTAAAGTGTATGGTCACCACACACTAACAGATTCTTCACCAGAGTATCAGCTTTTTCACGCTCAATATTCCAAATTTTGCATTGGAAAATGTGACTTAAGTGTAAACAAAGATAACGGACAAACAGGAAAATGCAATGATGGTTGTTTTTGGCTTCTAAAATTTTGAAAAGGAAACACAAAAAAAGAATAACGATTATGGAAAAAGTTGTGGAGACAGCGGGGTTTTGGACTGTATGAATAACAATGTAAGTTGGAGATGAGTAAAGTCATCACAAGTATTACAGATAGATTTCTTACTTCCTCTTCGGTCAGTCAGCTGAGTCAGCTCGTATCCTGATTGGCATTTCTCCGGTACATGTGACATTTCACGCTGTACCAGCTTGGCTTCTCTCGGAGCGCCCCACACACTACAGAATTTCCAGTCGCAAATATTAAATATTTTATAAAATGACAGGAAACAGGAAAATCACACAAGATGTTATTTGCAGACATCAGAAAATCGAGCCTCTGCTGGCTTTGATCGTAAGGGGAAGATCGGGACAAAAATCAGCCGATTATCCTGTAGTGTGTATCTGCCTTAAGTCAAATGTTTCTGTTCTTCTTTTCCTTCAATGAATGAGTGAATGTAGCATGATTTGTAAAGAGCCTTGAATTGTCCAAAGATGAGCTCTGCACCCTTAAATCCCCTTCTCTGTGGCGTATTTAGCCTCTGATTTAAACAGATGTCTGTAACCAACTGTCGTCTGAAGTTCTTCGTGTAAAGAGCTCACTGTGATGCTGATCTTGTACTCATCCCCTCTCGTCGTATTTAAAACTGCATCATTAATCCAATACTGCACATTATGCACATTTTATGTTGCATGGATCATTTTTATATGACTGCTAACAATTTTCTGCTAACTCAGTGACAAACACTATTTATTTTCAGGCCCATAAAAGTCTTCTCCTTTCACCTTCGAAAACTTTGCATAATTAACAGGAAGCGGCAGCGGCAGCTCGAAATGCATTTGGAATAAATTAACACAAATCAAACAGAGTTTAGAGATAAGAGAGAAGTAAACAGTAGATAAGATGTTTCAGGACAAGTGTGTGGGAGTGAAATGAGAGAAAAATAAGAAGAAAACATTAAATTTGAAGGAACAAAGTAATGACGGGACTTTCTCCTTAAAATGGCAGCAGCTGTTTCAGTGCAGGTCAGCGATCCTCATTAGTAGATCTAAGGCTCTGTGCATGCAATGCTGGATTTAGTGCGAAAGATTCACCTGATACATAAAGTATGGAATATCCTTCACTGATAGAAAGTGGAAATTCAGCCTCATATCTCCAACAAAAAGGCCATTTTTTGAATGGATGCCTCTTCCACTCAGCCTCACACAGGCTCATACATCACAGCTTCACAGAGGCAATATTTTTTCCAGAGATATTGTTTTGACTTCCATTATACGGCACAGACTTTCATGATATTGTATCCTCCCTCTGCACACCAGGGGTGGAAAAGATATCATAAACTGCAGAGAAATAGATGTTAGATTGGAAGTCTGGGTTAAAAGAAGGCTGCCTGGCTGACACACCGATGCCACAACATGTCATCATATCTTTTGTTGCTCTGTCTGTCCTCAAATAGCTGCAACCAGTCGCATTCATATTGTATGTTTGTGTAGCTAAGATGGAGATGAAATACCACACGGTGACTGGAAGAAAACCATCCGCTGAGACAACATATCATCCCCGCTGTGTGTTCCTCTCTTTCCTCCTCTGGTTTTCTTGCTCTCAGTAAAACGCCTTGAACAGTCTGTGTCACCGCTGCTCTTGTATAAAACCTGCCGACGCGACGTCTCACAGAGGCTTTCATCCACGGGGGCCGAGTCACTGAGACTCCTTACACCCCCTTCCCTCTGTACCAATACCCTTTGCCAAACTATCACACCCCTTCAGGGAACATATATGTGCCTGTCAGCTCTAATCTCAGTCAACAAATCAACAAAAGAAGACGTGTGGGGCTTCTCTGTGGCCAGTGTTTGAGGACTCAGTTTTTTTGTGTGTGTTTTTAAGGTATGCATCACCTCCCTGCTGAACAGAAAAGCTATTTATTGGTAAACAAAGATTTAAAAAAAAGTTCCCTGCAGTGCACAGACATATTTATCTTTACCTTGACGGTGAAAGGCACAGCCACTGCTGTTTATTCTGTTAAGCTGCTAACACTTTCATCAAGATCCACTCTCTTATTTTAGAGCATCTTTTCTTATCCAAAATCCAAATCATTGTATAAGAAATTATTTTAAATCCAGTTTACAGATATTTTATAAAAGAAAAAGCTAACTTTTTCTTCACCAGGCTCTTTAGAAGAGCTCCCTCGTTAATGAACTGGCCTCTATGGTACACGAGTCACTGCTGCTGTTGCTGTTGCAGGAGTTCTCGCATCATTTTCATGAAACAAAAACGGCATGTCGAGTAAAGCCACACAGCATGCCCTTTTTAATTTGTAAAAGAGAAGCAAATTAAAAATGAATATTTGTCTTACAGAGTGATGTAGTAGTGTGTAAATGTCAGAGCCTCTTTGGTGTTTATGCTCTGTAGGGGGGCAGAGTGACCAAAGAGTGTCTGCAGCAAGATCCATCCCTCTGTGGATCTGTGGAGTCCAGACACCGGGTTTAAAGGTGTTAGACGATGATGACGTCTGAGGTTGATGATATAACAGAGCTGATCAAATCTCTGGAGACTGAAAAGAATGAGCTGGAGGAACAGAGGGCTATATTAAAAAAAAGACTGCTGCAGTTTGATAGGCAAACATTAAGGGTGTGTTGTGTTAGTGGATAGATATGACCAGAAGGTGATAACAGGAAGTATGACGGAGTATGTGTGGAAGAGAGAATATGACAAATAAAGTGTACAGTTGATGCGCCATGCATTCCATATCTGGAAATTATCTAAATACAGGACGTGGTAATTACAGGGCTTTTTCAATGCGTAGTTACATGTATTGTTACATGTAGGATTACATGCATAGGCTTCTGAGTTGAAAAAAGGCTGTGCAGATTTACAGCCCAGGATTTGCAGTTAATTTTTGACACAAAGGTAGAAACCGGGACTGTTTTCTAAACCACCTACTATACATATGAATTTGGTCATATGTGTCATGACTGTTCTGTTAGGTCTGTTCTGTAGTTTGCCACGCTGGGTTTCTCAGTTTCAGATATATGATATATATATACCTGAAATCAGGATTTGGAGAATGTCAAACACAGAAGGCTGAATCAGCTGTTATAAGATGAACGTACCACGTGCTGAGATGGCACTGTTGAAGTTCCTGTGGCCAACATCGCAGAAGTAGAGCTTGACATTCTCAAAATCAGGCTTGGCTGGATTGCTTCCTCGAACTTTTGTTGTGGTGTTTCCGGCAGGCAAGAGTGTGAATTTGCACATTAGCTAAATAGTAAGAAATCATGGCTAAATATTTAGAAATGGTAAATCAAGATTTACAAAATTTGACCTCATGTTTTGAAATCTTGACCTCATATCTAGAAATCCTTGCTTACGATTTAGAAACCTTGACTAAATACTAAGGAACCATTATGAAATATTAAGATACTAAGCTACATGTTTCTCTAAATATTAACAAATATTTAGTGTTAGCTAAATATTTAGAAATCTCAGAGAAATTGAGTCTTAGCTCAAGATTTAGAAATCTTTGCTCGAGATTTAGAAAATCTTGGCTAAATATTTAGGAATCATTGTGAAATATTTAGATATCAAATTTAAATATTTAGAAATCCTAGAGGATAATTTAGTCTTAGCTATATGTTTAGAAATCTTAACTAAATATTAAGAATCAGATCAATCATATATAACATTTATATATACAAAATTCAACATTTAGATACAACATTGAACATTTAGTTAAAACATTCAGCATTTATTTAAAATATTTGACAGATACATTTCACAAATATTCCTCTAAATTTGCATAAAAAGTCATGTTTTAGAGCTTAATGTGGAGAAATGTTTTTATTTATAGTGTGTGCAACTTTAAAAATCTGAGTGACTGACACATTTGTATTTAGGACCCAGAAGCAAGTAGTTGGTGATAAACAATGAACAGTCTTTATTGGCAGAAACTTAAAGGCACAGTTCAGAGCGGGGTTTGAACCCACACACTTAGGAATGAAGGATGAGTGTCTCTTCAGTAGAGCCACACAGGAGACGTTTGGGACAAAGGCTCAGACAGTCTTTGAATGCAGGGAGTTGCGGCTTGAGCGGGGATCGAACCTGCGACCACAGGATCTCTAGACGAGCGTTCTCCTGACTGAGCCACACAGGAGACGTACAGGCAAAGGCTCACGTAGTAGAAGGCTGGCGAGGGTTCAGTAACCAGGCAGACCAACACGGAGAAGGATTCAGGCGATACGCAGAGTCGAAGACAGGCAGGGATCAGGTACCAGGTAGACCAACACGGATCAGGACAGGCAGAACTCGGCGTCCGAGACAGAAGCAGGATCGACAGCCGGGGACTCAGGCAGACGGGTGAGTGACGAACAGAAGCTTTAGTCGATACCTTGTAGTCAGGCCGAGGGTCAGGCGTAACAGGCAGAAACTGGGACGGAACTTGTAGGCAACAGGTAAGCAGTCCGAAGACAGGTCTGAAGTTCTCAGCGTGAGTGCGAAGACAGTCTGACAATGACTGTGTGTGGAGCTGGGGTTTATATAGGTGGCCTGATGGCAGCAGATGAGGTGCAGGTGTGAGCAGGAGCACAGGTGATTGGAGTCAGGCTGATTAGGCTGGAGACAGAGGCTGAGGCTGAGACTGTGACAGTGACATCTGCAATAAACAGAAAAAGAAGAAGAAAAACATTGGCGTTGCATGACACAAACTTTATTCTCGATAGACTGGCTTGTTGCATCCTGAGAAACTTTTCAGATCAGGAGGTTGACGGGAGTTTTTGGAATGTACTGTTGGTTTTACTCTTTATCACACACTCCTTACTACTTGTACTGGTAGTATAGTAGGCAGATTTTAAAACAGCCAAGGCTTAACAAAGCTGAACATGTTGTACTTGCTCTTGGGGGGCTGTCATGTCGTCCATCTTTTCATACAGTCAGTGTTATCAGCCTTGAAAATGACAGATTTGTTTGTGCAAACCAAACTCTAGAAACAGAACAATATCAGTTACGTTTGATGAGCCTCATTAAGTTTGCTTTAAAAATAATTTAAAACCGCGTCAAAGAGCATGAAGTCTTTTGCAGATTTTTTCTCTTGTTTCTTTTGTGTAAGGAGGAGAAGAAACCACACCTGCATGTGCTGCAGAGGTACTGACCTTACCAAAGCAGTGAGAAGCAGTGTCACCTCGGAAGGCTAAACGCTAAATGCTGAATAATTTACAGATGTTTGGACAGAACAGTCTACCTCGGGGTATTACTCTTACTCTTGTGCCCTACTTTACTGAAACATTCAGAGATCCACAGCCACTGCTGCTTTTGACTTCATTGCCCTTCCAGCGCTAAGAGACACTTATTGATCCAGTCAAGGTGAACTTTGTGTATGGAGTTCATGAGGAAAGCTATATCTCCTGGTATTTGGGAGGTCGAGTAGACGACTAGAGGTGAGCATGTAGAAGAAAGGACAGATGTTTGAGAGTGGATGATGAATTAGATATGAAGACAATAAATAAACTGGCTGATGCGAAGAAAGAAGATAACAAGATGAAGTTTAGAGGACCATGTTAACTTTTCTTATCAAATTATGTTGGGAATAATTAGATGAGCTAGGATACCTAAAATATTCATGATCATTACCTCATCTTCTAATGCTCCGGTGCTATTTTCTGACTCCGTAGAAGATTTTCTTAAACCTGACTTTTTCAGCCACTCCAGGCTGTGTTTTGACACACACATTCACACACACTGCTGTCTGCCTTGCATGATTGTTCCTGATGGATCCTGCTGTTTTGACTTTCCATACTTTGTAAAAAATTATTAGCTGATGTTTTTATTTCCCCTGACTTTGACACGAGCTGTTTTGGTTTAATCCTCTATTCAAGTAAAAGGAGACACATCAATGAGTCCATCACAGTTTGACCTGCTGAGCTCACTCAGACACATTATGACTCAAAGCTCAATGAAGGAACTCTGTGACAGCTCTAACATGACTTTATTCAGTCTGTGGTCTTAATTCTGTCTGTGCTGTGTGGAGAAAACTGTCTGCAAAGAGAGTACAGCAGAGTGAGCTTGGCAGCTGTTCATGCAAACATTCCTCTCAGGTAAATGTTTCTTGTTTCTTGGATAGATACTTTACTTTCACCAGGAAATGTGTTGCCACAGTCTGTACAAAGCATACACAGGAAAAAAACATAAATACCTAACCCTATCCAACACCATACAGCAAACATCGACCCACACATCCCACATAAACCTACATGTATGCGTGTTTATATGTAACACATACATATAGCAGCTACCAGGGTGTTTCGTTAAGTAGTGTGATGGCAGACGGGACAAAGCTCCTGCCAAACTGAGCTCGTTATCAGGCTCAGGATCTGAATGTACGTCCAGATGGGAGCAGTGTGAAAAATGAGGAGAGGAGGTGTCCGGGGTCGAGTGTCATGGCGCGTGTTTTGCGTATGATGGCTCTGTTGTTGAGCTCTGACAGGTTGGGTGTGGAGAAGCTGATAATTTTGGTGGCTGGGTGAGTGTGTGTGAGTTTGGTCCAGTTGGAGGCAAACAGGGGGCTCTGTCCAACCAGAGTGAGGTAAGCTGATAAACATACACTATGACTGAAGCGCAGAGGGACTGTATACAAAGTTTTTTTTTAAAAAAGTGCTAAAAAAGTGTTCAGTGACCTTGTAATGGTGCCATGTCAACAAAATGCCTTCATAAAGTTAGGGTCAATTTTATCTCAACAATCAGTTTTGGATGATATGCATCTATGAGGCTGTATCTTACTTTTTGAGCCCCAAACCTAAATCAAATGTAGGTACTCAGTACATAAAATATATTTTAAAGATGCTATAAGGAGGATCTGTTTTATTTGCACTCCCTCGCCACCTCGCCCGGAGTCTCTCCACACTGTCGGAAATTACTTTTAGCGAGGCGTGTGTTTGTTTTGGAATTAAATGGAGATCGGATCAAAACAAATTTTCTTTGTTCAAGACAATTTTTTACTGGATACAATGAGCCGAGGTAAGGTATTTATCAGTACAGTTACGTAGCGCTACAGCTATCTAGCCTTTAGCACGGGCTGTATTATCCCATTCAGCTTTCTTTTGTTCTTTTTCTGTCTGACAGTTAAGCTCCTGTGTCCGACATCACTTTAAAATTAATCACAGAAATGAGAAAAAAAAACCAGATCTCTCTTCACATGACTAAACTTCATCAGCAGGCGTGGTGTTGTCAGAGAGACCTAGATGTGCCATAAATCAATCCAGTCCTGGTCGACCCGACCTGGAAGCTGGGAAGTAGCAATTTACAATAACCTGTAACCAGCAATATTGGTGCTGATTATCTCATTATAAAGTGTGGATTATGGTCAGGCATGTATCTAGAAGGGAGACTTTTTCAAAATCACAGAGAAACTCCCCACAGCCCCTTTAAACAAAATACTTTTCTGAGCTAGACTCATTGACTCTTGGTTTTGGATATTCTTAAAGAGGGGGTATTGTAATTTTTTTTTTGTCTTTATATTGTCCCCAAGGTACTCTTGTAGTAGCTTTACCTGTATTCCAGCTCTAGCTCACCTAACCACCAAGCAGACCAGTTCGAGTCGTCTCAGTACAGCACACATTTTGTGGCGTTTCCACTGACTTATCCCGGGACAGATCAGCAAATAACTGAGACGAGCCGTCCCACTTTTTGGGACCCTTTTGTCCGTTCTGGGAAGGTAGAGCTACAACACTTCAGACTGTTGATTGGTCCAAAGATTCATCACTTACCGTGCGACAACGGCTGCATTTCTCCTGTCGGCACACAGTCTTCTCTGAAAAAAAGCTTGATTGCGCTTGGTATCAAAGAGCCACATACCAATCACAGAGAAGGTGAACTGCTGGATGTCTACAATATTTGCTTTTTTTTTTACTGTGTCGCAACTGTTTTCTTCGTTAGATTACATGGTACATGGTGTCGCACTGCTACGGCCTCATGCTATTATATAACAGCTATAGCTTTCTGCATCTAACTTACACAGCGCCTACCACAAGAGGGCACAGTTTGGTGTACCTTGGTGTTTGAGGTTCACCCCTCTGATGTGTTATATAAACCAGTCAGCAGATCCTTATGTGATGACCTCATCGTTTTATTAAGTGTCAGGAAGACTTAATGCTATTTTCAGAACGGACTGTTTTCAGCAGGAATTTCTACAACAGTTTTTAAAATCTGTATGAAAATTAAACATTGTTGTTTAATATCCATGTTGGATATATGGGAGAAAGCAATGCTAATTTTGCAGTGGGGACAGATGTTGTGGGATGGTTTTGGTTTCACTTTTACAACTAGAGCAGGTGGAGACACGTTGTCTAACTTTATAACCCTGTCCAATGTGAAAATGCTTAACAGGAATTGAGCTTCCAAATTTAAAAGTGTCTGACAGCTGTTGACACACCCGATGACTGACCTCCTCACACACTCCTTTTAACAGAGTGTGAATCTGTGTGTGAGACATTTCCAGCATGTGAGGCTCACTTGAAGTCAGACACTTTTCTGTCAAGCACACTAAAGCGCATGGTGTGAGTGTCAAACAGGGAAGCAGTATTACAAGCAGCAGGTATTTACCTCTGGCTTCCTGCCGCCTCCTGACCCTCCGACTCCAAGAATTTACATTTCTTTCATGTTGCCAAAAGCGATATTGTGACTACTGAGCATGTGGGTGTTGTTGGGATTGGATTGCTTTCTCTCTAATTTATCTTGTCACTCCTCCATCCTCTGGGGGTGTTTACGAAACCATCAGAAAAAAAACAACAACATATCAGTAAACAGCAGAAAAAGCACCTAGCTTGCCTTCCAGTTTCTGTTGCTCACTCTTGGCTTCTTTCTCGACTTGTCACGTCTTCCTCCGGTTCAGCTCAGTCACATAATGATGCTGCTGAATAAGAATGTTTTTCTAAAATTAATGTTCCTGCTGAAGATTCCCCCTGAATGCCACTGTTAAGACCTCACTGTTGCTATGCTGAAGCTATGGTAAGCATGTTAGCACATAAAGAGGACTGTGGGATTGTTAGTTTGAAATGAATTCCACAGAAGAAGCTGTACGAGGAATGAAAGAGGAAATGATTGAAGCAACCTGTCGGGCTTTTCCTGACTGAGAGGTCATGCCCAGACAGGAACTCTCCGTCTTAAAATCTTACCTTGAGAGCTTGTTTTGTGTTCCTACCGCTAAGAGCTCTGAAAAGGAGTCAGTCGATCAACAAGGAGGAAGGTTTGGTGGAGGCTTTGCTTGGTTTCAAAGATAACATGGTGAAAATACAGTTGAAAAGAGGCTGGAAAGAATGTTTTTCCTTTTTTTTTTGCCAACCTTCCAACTTTTTGAATAATACTACAGCTGTTGTGTAGGCTTTTGGAAATAATGGTTGCAGATAACACAAGTTTATCCAACTATCGTCGATTCCTGAGTTAAAGTCTCTGATTTACAGCTCCAAGATGGGATAAAAGGTTAAAGCTGCGTTCCTGCATAAAGCAATGTGCAGTTTTTATGCAGATGTGAAACTCTTTCTAATGAGGTGTTGACAGACTTACTGCTTTATCACATTACAAAAAATCTGTCTTGTTATTTTAATCTGCTAAATACAACACAGTTCACTTTTTTAAGCGAAAAAAAGTATAAAAAGTGCATCTTTTACACTAAATTCTATTGTAATTAAGTTTCCGTCAGCCAGACAACTCAGGTTTAGTACGGTAGAAGATCATGTTTTGTAACGATGTCTTGGCTCCAACCTCATTACTGCTTGCAAATTTATAGCACAGGTACATGGAGAAATTGAAGCTGTGCTCACAGGTCACTTTTGAAAACAGCCTCCAGTGTGGAATTTTTCTGAAACGCTGCTGACACCGCTGCCGTGTAAATAGTAAGCCGCCGTTTTCAGTAGAAGCGCTGACGTCACACTCCGCTTTGCACATGGGCATACAACAGTCCAACGGTACCGTCGTTACCATCGTCGCGGACTACCATGTTGTGTTTGTGTTGCCCAATTTGCTGAGTCTGCTGACTGTCTTTCAACAAAATGTGCATCTGTTGCTCCACTTCTGCTCTTAGTATTCACCAATACACCAGACGATCGACCCAACTCTACTTCAGTGGAGATCTCCCAAAAGCAGCTTCTGGACAAGACAGTTATAGCACCACCTGCAGGCCTAGCGTGCTTACTACAGCGTTTTCAGTCCCTCAGCGTTTCCGTGTAAGCACAGATTTTTTTTCACTACGTTTTAGCATTTTTGGATGAAATGTTGTCACGTAAACTGGGTCATAAAGAGCGAGAATCTGAGGTGTTTGTGAGTCGGGTGGGTAAAAATATCGATGAAACGATGCATTGATATATTGCCTTGCCCAATTCCATATTGATTCAGCAAGTCCTCTGAATGGTTTCATCTCCTGGCAAATGCGGGAGTGTGCGTGTTATACCCGTTGTGTGGATGAGGGCCACCAGAGACTAAACAACAAAAAAATGGCACCCAAAGCAGCAGCAGAAGCATAAAGCCAGATCCTTCAGCTCTAAAGTCCAACGTTTGGGTTGTTTTATTGCTCCAAAAGGTGAGCTGACATACCACACATCTTCACATGGGGCATGAAAAAAAAATGGGATAATTTAAATCAATATCGAAATCAAATCGAATCGAATCAAGTCGAATCAAATCAAAATTGAATTGAATCGTGAGGTTCTTAGCAATACCCAGCCCTACGTGGGAGTGAATGAGCTTAAAGTTGCTGCCTGCACCAGCCAGCACTTACTCAGAAGGTAGTGCAGGAAAAAAACCCTATAAAACTCCAGTAAAAAAAGAATAATCATTCAAAATGAAACTGATAGCCGATCTATGAACTCGATGATGATGGAGCCAGCTCGATGAACTCTATGAACTGATCTCTAATCTGATGATGCCCCTTGTGTTTGTGTGAAATAGAGATGATTAAAGAAGACTCTTTGGAAGCCAATAATTTTGCTTTTGGTGTGTCCTTTTCAGCAATGGCTCAGCCTGTTGGGTTTGATATGATCATGTGGTAGTGTGTGTTTCTAAACCACAATTAAAACCCTATTGCTCAGAAATAGGGCTGGGGCAATATGTTATTCTATTACTAAATTATAATCATTAAATGGCGATTCTCTGATTACGATTTTTGCAATTTTTAGTTTGCTTTTTTGACACCAGACCATGGGAAAAAGCTAAATGATGATGATGATGGTGGTGGTGGCTACAGACTTTATCAGGAGCCAAATTTTCCCGTAAAATGCACATCACATGAGTCAGAGACAAACACTTCACCCTCTGCTGGAGAAAAGTGGTAACTGTTTTCCAATCAAGTTTATAAACAAAGACTGAAATGAAGAATTTGAATCAAAAAAAAAAAAAAAAAATTGACAAAGAACCACGATTTCCATATTGTCAAACAAAATATATCGTATTTCAATTGTTTTTTTCCCCCCGATGACAGGGGTTGGATGTCACAGTGATGACAACAACCAATCAGGAACAGGTGATTCTTATAAAGATGAATCAGTAGATTGCTAATTTAGCTTGAAGGTCATCATGCAAGCTATTCTCAGATTCTCGGAGTCTCAGATCCCCCTTATTGCACAATGTCCTAAAACCCTCAATCAACCACTTGCACATTCTGACTTGTGCAACAGGTTTTTGGCCCTCAGTCACAGTTTCTGGCCGATGAATAAAACATTAAGCACTTAAACTAATACACCCTGATAGTGACTATCATCTGTGTTTAATTCAAAGGGTATTCACGCTCAAACAAAATCAAAAATTGCTCTTTTCTGCCACCAAATCGCTGCCACACACAGTTGTAAAGTGCTGTTTTGCATTCAGAGAGGAGCAGAATGGTAATACCAGAGAAGAGTACTTGACACCATGCAACTTGTTACAACATCTGCCCGGCTGTTATGTGCCGGACCTGATGAATAAAGAGCCATCAAAGAGGCTCCTTGGAGCCATGCGAGGACAATCATGGTATTACAGCTAATGTAATTTAGATCAAGTGGGAGCGGGGAGCCTCAGTCAGTGTGGCTTAGCGCTGTGAAGCCCAGGGCACTGATCACTCTGAATGCAGGCCGAGGTTAACAATCAGCCATGAATGCTAAGCTGCTCAAAGTATTCCTTCAGATGTTAAGTATTAGCCTCTAGTCTTTCTCCCTCTTTCTTCAACTTGTGCTCTTTTCCACGCCAACCGCTGATGCAAGCTGTGGCCTATTAACACCAAAAAGCTTATGTCCGTGTACCGATGATGTGATCTTTTAATGCCCTACGAGGAAAAACATGATGTAAGGGGCATTTTTGTCGGCAAAAGGAGAGAAAGCTGGCTGAGCTGTGCTGTTTTAACCCAAAATAACTCACAGTTGGCTCTTTTTTTCATTCACACAGGATTTGTTTTGCAGCCCTTGGCAAACAAACTCTCCGCTGAGCTTAATGTGACTCAACATGGCAAGTTCAATGTGGTAACACTCAGTTCTCCCAAAGGCTATGCAAACATGCAATCACTAGGTTGTGGTACATATCATTAATTCTGTCTAAACTGTGAAGCTGCATGGATTGTTGGATGCTCAGATGTGGTGTTCCTCTTTCATCAGCTCAAGCAGCAGGAGGAAAACTCTGATTTTGGCTTTTAAAAGCAACACAAAGTAGCTGAAAGTGTAACCGATGTCTCGCAGTGTTGGTGTAGAAGTGACGGATCGATTTTCAGGCACAATTTGCTTTGGATTTAAAACCCCCATTCACATTCTTTTAATCGTAAGACGAGCTCCACGGAAGGGTTTTGATGACTCAGTCAGGCTTTTATGATACACCTTTAAAACACAGGATGGTAGTTTATTTGTGAGCCCTTTCCATAAAATGAATATAGCTAAGCGTAAAATCACCTCTGTGTAAAATCACCTCTCTAAGCTGTGATTTAATCTGACAGGTTGACCAAACTCATTCTCATTTACCAGAACTGTGTGGGAGAACAAATCCATCAAGTCCCCAGGCGTACACGGTATATACATTAGCTCACTTTCTGTCTGTCAGACTGTCGCTCATGTGTACTGTACAAATACACAGTCTGACATAACACTGTAGGAGTTCTGATCGTTCTCAGCTGGAGCCAAGTTTCCGTAACGGTGTAGGCTTTATAAACTTTCCAAACCATCCTCTCACCCTGCGGTGCTTTGCAATAACTTAATTTGTACTGATGGAGCCAGCTTGTACTTCACTCAGCCCGTCTCACATAAATAGAAGCCGGGCTGTCTGATTTGTAGAGACCATAGGATGGAGGCAAATTGCCAGCCAGACAGCGGAGATGATCCCTGACCCAGCTGAGAACAAAAGGTCCCATCATGGAGAGTGAGAGCGAGATGCTGTCGATTTGAGAAATAACAAACAAACAAGAGGAGGAGAGGGAGCGGGAGAGCCCGACACAGTGACCCATTCATTAGTGAGGCTGACCCTGCGGGGACAAAGAGGCTGTTCATTAAATAGACACTCAAGGCCCAGTCAGAGATCGGACTCTCATCCCGACAGTGAGGATATCACACTTCACACAGAGTGTTCAAAGAAATGGAAATCTGACTCCCAGGAAATCTGCTAAAAATTCCTCGAGTGGCTCCATGAAAAATGACTAATAGCCAATTTCTCTGTTATTTTACTGCAGTGGGCTAAAAGTGCCCGTGGAACATTCACAATGTGTGCGTATCTGTGGTGTTTGCCTTTATTTGATGGGAAAGAGGAACAGGAAATTTGGGGCAGGAGAGTAAGATCATGCACCAAGTACTGCAGAGACTGGGAATCCAAACCTGAAGCAGTGCTGGGTTGTGCACAACGATAAAACCTTCAGATTTTCTCTAATCAGTGCAGTTGCTGCCATAACGCTCCACTACCTGGATGCAAATAAGCTCAGATGAAATTTTACGATACATTTTGACTGATTTTTTGAGCAAGCTAATGGGAATAAAGTTGAATAAAGGCTGTAGCAGGGAAGAATGTTGACCTGCTGGAAGGACTGATGTCAAGAGGTGCTCGCACTCTGCTAATGTTAGTCACATTTAGCAACCTACTTTGACTGGTTTACACTCAAAGACTCCGTGATCCCATGTGTAGCTGTGTGAGATAAACTGTGCCTTATTGTATTTTTTATTTTTTTATTATTATTATTATTCATTTTTTTCTCACCTTCTTACTTGTCAAAAAAGTAGGAATTCAAACTTTCTTTGAAACAACTCAGAAATTTTTTGGGGCATATTGCATTCACTTGAAAAAACAAGTTCTCCTGTTTTTATTACATAACTATCTCATAAAAAAAAACAAAAAACAAAAAAAAACAGAAAATCTATTTTTCAATTCCCTGTTTTCATTACTTTAGTTTAGTTAATTTGTTTATTGTTTTTTGGAAAGTCCCCTTTAATTTCCATACAGTAAAAGAGGGAGCTTTAGTCTGCACGGCTAATTTCCAGCTGTAGTCTCTGGCCAGTTGTAAAATAGGCAGCCTAAAATGTAATCATTAAGTTTTAAAACAAAATTAAATACAAAAGAAAATACATAAAATGTATGGTTATTAAAGGCCTAAAACAATAGTAAAGGAAATACAAGTTATGAGACAGAAAATAAGATACTATCTTGTAAAAATAGGATTCCCCATGACTTGCTGCTGCATGTTTTTGCCGCTAAACTGAGGTGCTAGGGCAATACAGGTGAGGTAGGCTTTTTAGTTTGTTTTAATTACCAGTTACATGTTACATGTTTCTTCAACGACATGACAATTAAAGATTTTCAGGAATCCCTTTATTTTTTAGATTCCTGTTTTTATGAGACAGTATCTCGAGAAAACAAGAAAATTAAAAAATAAATATTTAGGAAATTAAAAAAAATATATATATTTAATATGAGATATTTATGTAATTTTCAGGTGAGTGCAATACGCCACCGTTGAAATTAACCTCTACAGAAAATCTTTGTATAGCTTTTGCACATGAGGCACAGCTCTACCAACTAACCTGAAGCGATGTGTTACAATCTAAAATTGCCATTATCTCATCAAAAATCTCTGTTTTTTAATTATTTAGTCAAGGGATAAGAAACCCATCTTTGCTCAACCCATCAAAAAATGGAAGTAAAGCTTTATTAAAAATAAAAATCATGAGAAGAAATAAAGTAAAGTAATTTTTTAAAGAACCTGAAACAGAGGGAAAAACATCTCTAAAACCAGGATGTGACTTAAGTTGAACTGTATGGATTGAAACACACAGTAGTATAATTGAAATGAATCATTTAAGATGACTTGAAATAAGAAAAGCATGTTAGATATGACGTCCATATGTAGACAGTGCTGCTCCTCTCTTGCCATGCTTGGGTGACAACACATGTTCCCTGACAGGCTGCCGCTCCAGACATGCATGAATTTTTAATTTGCTTTTTTCAGCGACGATATTCTAACTGCAGGAGGAATCCAGCACAAAAGGATTTACTTTATCCAGTGTTTTTTAAGTGGATTATCTGAAGGATGTCAGAAGAGTCAAACTGTTCAACTTATTACAAAGATTTATCCAGACTCTACTGGATTTCAGGAAAATAAATGTTGCAGGAGCAGGTGATGATATCATGAGGGATATGGTCACAGCACTTTTAAAGTAAAAATTAAGGAAGGAAAGTTATTCAAAGTAGTTGCATCATGAGGACATTTAAGGTCGTACAGATCAATATTCTCTTCTTACCCTTATCCCAGCAGACTGAGCGACATGGTGACCTCTGACAGCAGCAGTTTGTAAAAAATAACGCTTCATTGTCTCACAGATTGCATTTATATGAACACACTTCTTACTCAGCATTGATGCAAACTTTCTGCCCTTCCTGCATAAAATCTGATGTGAATATAAAGTTTGTGTTTATCAGTAAATAAACTAGCTTTTATTCTAATGAACAGACACACAAAAAAGTGTTATTGTTGCTGAATAATGAAACTGCATTTACATTTAGATTGCAAAGGCCAGAGCTCAGAGCGTGCAGTGATAAGTGTGTTTATCTTTAAGGTTTGATTTTTGCTGCGGAATAACCGGTGAATGAAAGCCATCAAAGTAGTGACGTAATGGTGGAAAGAATGGAGCTAAATCATAAGCAACAAAAAAAGACAACCAATGTCAAATGTTGTGATGTCAGTCATCTTGGAATATAGAAAGGTTTAATTGTGTGTCCCATAAACAGGCTGGAGTCTTTGTTGCAGCGGCTCCATCCATTTGTTGCATGTCTTTTCCTCATTGTCTGATCTCCGCATTTCCTGTTTCCTCTCAGCAGTCCACTCAGAAAAAAACTATTAATGAGAAAACATTTTAATGTTCCATTTGAAAGCTTTTTGAAATCCAACCTCACCTGTCCCTCAGGTGCCTCTCGGTACCAGATGATATGTGGTCAGTTTTCTGCGGCGTTGCCTGCTACGTAAACATCGGCAAACCATTTCTGACCAAGGAAAACGTCCTCCACCAGGGGGCGATATGGAGAAAAATGTCAGGATGTTTTTATGGCAGGATCTGGGTCAGGATTTTATCATGAATGTTTTTCATGATATTATTTTTTGACTGTTCAAAAATCAGACTGTTCTGACCTGATAACATTTTTTTTACCCCCGAAAAATGTTTTATCCTGCATTCTGAACAACTTTTATGCACCAATTTTCTCATTTTGTGCCCCATTTCAAAACTTTAACCTCGTCTTGCGTCCTCTGTTTTTGTTTTTTTCTGGATGTTCATGAAGCACATTTTCACATCATGTATTTACTTATTTAACCTTGACTTAACCAGGTTGGTCCTACTGAGATTAAAAACCTCTGTTTCAAGGGACATATGGCCAAGACAGGCAGAGGCAAAACACAAAGTTTTAGACAGGAAGCACAAAGAGACAAGGCACAGTAAATAAAACACGAGATAATGGATTAAAATCATGTTTTAGGAAACAACTCTTCAAAAAACCAAGCTAAAACTCTGGTATATTATAGAACCAGCCTCCATGTCTTTCGTTTGTAGGTTTAAAAACACTAAAAGACACCAGCTCCTTGAGCTTCAAGTCGTTCTGCAACTGGTTCCAAGCTGAGGGTGCAGAGGATAGACTGTATATAGAGTGGACAGCGTGGCTACGTCATTCAACATTGTTTTAAAGTAGAGACTATGAGGGATTCTGGGAGAATCTGAGTTGAGCCAGGTGACAAAAATAATTATTTCTTTTCTTTTTGAGAGTCTAATCACTTCTTGACTCTACCCCCTGACATATTTTACGATCCCCGAAAAAATACACCAGAACAGCAGCTGTCAATCATCGTTAAACTTGGCGTAAAACCTCGTTTTGAACCTTGTACAACTAATGAAAACAAAACTTTTCAAACCACCACAACAACCGAACATGAGAAACACTTTTATGGGGTGTATAAATTTTTAAAAGTTTGACCACAGCCCATCTGGAATGACTGGGGAGATGGACTTTTTGACCTATACTGCACCCAGCCACCAGGGGGAGCAGTTTTGTGGTAACCTCATTTCAGCCAGAGCAAGTTGACATCCATTTTTCCTTTTTTTTTTGTAAGTCTGTGGTGTGGAGTACCCAAAGGCCCTTTTCCCAATTTCTGTCTGAGCGTTTGGGACAAAGAGCGTAATGAGGTACCGAGGATGCAGAGACTACTGTCCGTTATTTTTCTGCTTGATAAAAACACATTAAGAGTGGGGTAGTATCATCATGATCAGCCCAAATGTAGTTTAGTGGGACCTTACTTGATGTATTTTGGGTTTCTTTGTTTGTTTTGCTGATTTAGAACATGATCTCTGGACAATGTCAGGGATTTTCAGCCGTGCAGTGGTTTATATATCCAACAACAACAAAGAAACCTCACTTAAGTTTCTCCTCACTAATCAGAAACAACTGACTTATGTGTTGTTGGGTTCAGTCCTGCTCATTGCTTTATGTATAGTGCGTTTTATTGATGAAATAGAAAACATTGCAAAGCGTTTCAGCCTCATAATAGCAGGAAAGTAATCATAGTTATTTGCAAGGTTACTGGCAGGGTTGGAGAGCAATGTTTCTTTGAGCATGTGAGATAAGATAGGAATCCCAAAACACGTTGGGATTCAGTCGGGCAGCGTCTGATCCGGCCCCCTGATGCACAGCAGCATGGCAGTCATTGATAACTCTGTGATTACTTTCTGCTAAACATGTGATAAATGGAGGTGAAACACAGTTTGTGTCCAGAGTGGCAAATGTTCCTGTCTGGCTTCATGCAATATTGAAGAGCTAGCTGTAGGCAACCAGGCCTGTGCATCGATTTACATTTGAATAAGAAAGAGCAGGTTTCAGCTTTGTGAGGCAAAGATCTGACATAACAAACCCTTAATATAGAACATAAGACGGAGGAATAACTGAACAAAAGACCCAGAACACGTCAGACTCTTCCTGTGTGTGTTAAACCCAGACAGGCTGAATCCAGCTGGGCTGTGTGATCTTGATTCGTTTAGAGCCTGTTTTATTCCTCATCCTGAGCTGGAGGAGTTTGATTGTGGAGCTGAGCCAGAGAGCCGTCTCTGAGACGAGAACTTCTATCAGAATGGATTAGATTTGGGTGGGAGGCGTTTTATTTTAGCGCTGAAGAATCTATCTGATTCTTCTACGTTTTAGGTTTCGGCTGAAAAATCCTCATCGCTGCACTTCCTCTCACCACCTGGAAACTCTATATCAGCTCTCAAGATAACATGCACTGGCTTTATCAGTTGGTATTGTGAAGGCAGAACTTTCAAGTCCTCTTTTTTTTTCCAACAATCGGATTAAAAATAAACATTGCACAGATCTTTTGGAATCAGACAATCTGAGATGATTCATCCAGAGACTGTGAAGGGTGTTATTCTTTGTGAATCTTGTTCCTCAGTTTTAAAGTGACTGAAAGTACAGCAGCTTTAAGTGGAGGCCCAGAAATCACCTGACGATTCAGACGTTGATTGATTGAGATGAGAAGTTAAGGAGTAAATGCAGCATTGTGTCGTCTTGAGACAGACCTCGTCAGGTTTATCAGCAGCTGAGATCAGAGGCAGCAACAAGCAACCTCATCAGAGGCAATCGCTTCAAGAAATCTGCTCCTAATTTCCTGCTCAGCCTGGTTTCAACTCTGAGAGAAGGTGGGTCAACATGAGCTGCCCTCCTGCCGACCGCCCGTTGCCCACTGACGGTCCAATCAGCCCAAGGCTGCATGCTCATATAATCAATTACCTCCAAGGTTAATGTGGGGTGAGAAGTGAAGCTGCCCAATTACTTTGATTTCTTCTCTGTTGTAGTATCAATAGCCTTTGGATAACACAGGCTGGGCTCAGGCACTTTGCATTAATTGGTGTTTTTGTTGCAGAGAGCTCCAGCTGACTGGGCGAAGACTTTTCATGATGTGAAGTTTCTTTGTTAGGAATTACATCCAGTCTTAAATTGAAGCTATTGCAAAGAAGGAAGAATGTGACTAAGGGCTTTGTTGTGTGTGGAAGCTGTTGTATTTATAGCCTTTTTTAGGATGTGTGCAGGGTGGAAACGTTATTTTTATATCCCAAAGGTAGAAATAAGGAAGCCTAAATACAGATAGAAAAACATAACACTGTAAATCTGCACAGCTTTGATGGGGCTGATGATAAATATTGAGAGGATAGAGAACATTTGGATAATTCTACAAATAAGACACCAGATAATTTGTTTACCTACAATAAGTTAACCTTCTATGGTATGAATATTTTAAACAAAAGTGGCATTTTGCACCACTCATCTAGATGAGCACAAAGCTTGAAACACTAAAGTACAACAGTAAACAGCACCAGGTCGCTATTTGTTTATTAGAACTGATCCCCCGTCTGCAAATTCCAGTTTTGCAGAATCCAAACAGGATCATGACTGATTCAGAGCAACTTGTGTTTGGGTTTTAACAGTGACCTTGTTAACTGGCAACTTTACAAACAAAATGGTGTTACCTCTGACTGGGTGTGACAAGACAAACATGTTGGCCATACACATTAATCACTTCTGCCAAGAAGGTAATGATTTTGGGAAAGTTTGTCTGTTTGTCTGTGAACAACATAATTCAAAAAGTAACAAACAGATCTTGATGCAATTTTCAGGAAATGTTTAAAATGGGAAAAAGAAGAAGTGATTAAATTTTGGAGGTGATCCAGATCACTGTCTGGATCCAGGACTTTTTTTAAATGATTCTTTATCATTATGAGATAGGGCTATTTTCACCATATGTGTATATAACTCCACCACAAATGGTCGGATTGCTTTGCAAAACAATACAAGACAAGGTCACCATCATTTCTGACGGATGTAAAAGTACGATCCAGATCCTGCCAATATTCTGGATACTAAGATCTGGAATATGAAATATGTACTGGGTCATCATAATTTTCAACACTGTCAGGAAACAAATTATCGTACAAACCTGCAACTAAAACCAAATTGTAGCAGACAGTCTGCTGAAATGGAGTATAACATTAAAGAAGGACTAAAGTGTTGGTGACAATCACAATATGCTTGTTGGAGGTCTGCGCTCTCTGAGTGCTTTTCTAGTTAAAGTGTCATGAATTATTTTTCAAAATTAGTCCCAGTAATTTGATTGCAGTTTTGTTTAAAGATGATGGATGCCTTTCTGCTTGTTGTGATCAAATTAACATAAAGCTGTCCTCATTCAGCTTTCCGGTTGAAACGCCTTTAAAAAATGGCACAACTTTGAACCCTGCTGCTATCATCATCACTATTCATGGTTTAAGGTTTTTTTTTTTTTTTTGCAACTGGTAACCTAAATTTTCTTTAAGAATGAAAGTATGCATGATGTTAAGCCTTCTATTGTAGCCACATTTGTTAACCAATATGATGCTAATAGGGGCTAATGGTTTGACTTCACATATGATGATGTCAAGCAGAAGCTAAATTCAGAATTTTTTCCCATAGATCGATTTGACATAACAGGATCAGACTTCTTTAGGTGTTGCTCATGTTGGTCAAATTTAATAACCAGCATAAAGGGGTTGTGAAGGGGTTTTGACTAAAGGTGCACTGCAATTGAGCATCACAATTTTCTGGCCGATCACTGTTCTTTAAAAAGTCTGACTTGCCGATACCGATTTTTCTTTTTTACAACTGACAGCATATTCCTTCAAAGTTCCAATCTTATTTTATTGAAAACCATTAAACAATACATGTGAAACAATAAAATTTTTATGTTTTAACTCAAACAACCAATAAATCCTGAGTTTTAGGTCTCAGAGCAAAAAGCAGCAATGGCTGGCTGCCAGGCCTTCCTGGAGGTATACAAGATCAGTTTCATATGTAAGAATGAGCCGAACCCCAATCCCTCAAAATTGAGGAAATCAGCACTGAATGATCAGTGCATGTCTACTTTTGACCAATTAGAATTAAGCATCTTACACACCTTGATGGTCAGTAAGACAGCTAAGAAATAAATGGTTTTATGTGAAGTCAAAACACCCTGTGAAATGGGTCCCATGCCAAAATAAGCAGCTCAGATGACTTCATTTTGGAGCAGAGGTTTTTTTGTGGTTTAGACCCTTGAGACAACATAGAGGTTTGTTTTCTTCATACCATTGCCTGTCGATGGCACTCAGTTTGAACCCTGTCGGTCCCTGCGAACAGTTATGATGTGTGGCATAAATATAAAGCTCCAAATGTTGAAAGGCTGTGTACTTTCCAAAATCGGCAGTGCAGTTTTTAGCAAACATAGCTCAAACAGGGCTGCCTATCAGTTATTTCCAGCAGCGGAATAATACGCATTTTGCACAGTTGTGCACATTTACATCAGGAAGTGTGAGATTTATTCATCCTGGTGAGGGAACATTTTAACACCGGGTTCGTATGTGTGCTATGAACAGTTTTTAAAAAACAGAATAGAGCTTATAGACCACTGGACTGTGTCAAGGTTCAGCCCACAGGTGTCACAGTACTCGATCCATTCATTATTGGTTATGTTGACAGCACACTAGAAAGACAATCTCCAGTCTTATTCTTTAAGTCTGCTTTATATTTTATATCTTAGAGCCAAGTATTGATCATTTTTGTTCTAATTAGAACAAGTCTTTGGTTATGTATGATGATGGATGATGGCACGGGTCTACTCAGTCTTGGTGGATGACTGTTTGCTGGATCTCTGCTGTAATTAGCATGAGAGGCTAAGGGCAGGCTTTGCCAGAGACTCATGTACAGACAAATACGTTTTATTGATATTCGTCTCAAATCTTGCTGGTTGCCAATAAGGTTTGATAAATGCCACAGATTACTGTAAATTGGCTTTCAGACACCATTTTGATCAATTTGTGTTTGTATCGCCCATTTATCCGTCCCAAACCCTTGCAGCACTCAGACAGTTTCCGCCATGCACTAAGAGTTGCGTCTGACTCAAGTGCAGCACAAAACAAGGTGACAGGTTATTTCTATTCAATATGACACATTTTTCTGCACTCACACATCATCTGCTGCGAGCTGCCAACAGCTTTTCAACACATTTTACATCAAGGACAACATTAGAGGAGTCTGTGAATCACTTGTGTCACCCTTGAAGATGCATTTTAAGCCTTTTCTCGCTTCACAACAAGCTAAAGTAAACTCTCAAGTTTTCCCCAGCATTATAGGGTTTGAATTGTTTGAATAAAAGATGCTCACTTATAATGGATTTCTTTTTTAAGAGGCACAGCAGAGCTCTTACGTGGAGTCATTGATTGCGATGGGTTTTTACTCACGTTGCTAAAAGCTGTTTGTTTATTCTGCACGTCCGATCAATTCTCAGTCGTGCAATTACTTCAAAATGATCTGAAAGAGAAACCTTGATTTGACCTCATAACTTCTGTAATCATTACTCTGATGAGACCAGAACAAGAAAATGTTTCCCAAGATTCATGCAGTTGCTGTGTTGTCTATGAGATGAATCAATCTACTTTATGAGCTCTCGCTGTCCATCATCCATCATCATCCATCAGTGGATCCTTCTACGGGTTGTATCCAAAGCTCAAAGTGATGCTGTGTCATATAATAATTTGCACTTCTTCATCTGTTTCCCAGGTCCATGGGGGAGGTGCATGGGCAGCGACTGTGGCCCAGGTGGCAGCCAAAGCCGGGCAGTCTGGTGTGCCCATGTGGACGGCTGGACAACGCTTCACACCAACTGTGACCAGAGCCAGCGACCCTCCAACCAGAGGAACTGTTTCCGCGTGTGCGACTGGCACAAGGACCTTTATGACTGGAAACCGGGCACTTGGAATGAGTGTGTGCCAGTTCCAGCAAAGACCTTTGAGCCCCTGCGGCTCCTCTTGTGCAGCGGGGCCGAAGAGGGCATTCAGACCCGGGAAGTGGGCTGTATGCTCAAGTCAGACGGGTCTCCAGCAGAGGACGCCATCTGCGAGTACTTTGAGCCCAAGCCTCGCCTGGAGCAGGCGTGTTTGATCCCGTGCCCTCAGGATTGTGTGGTGTCTGAGTATTCCCCATGGACTTCCTGCTCCAAAACTTGTGGGACAGGCCTCAGGAACAGGGTCCGGAGTGTCCTGTCTCCTCCACTGTTCGGAGGTGCCATTTGTCCAAACCTAACGGAGTTCCAGTCTTGTAAACTGGGGCCTTGCTCAGGTCCGGAGGGCATGTACAGTCTCAGGGTTGGGCCATGGGACACTTGTGTCCTCCCTCAGACTCGGACAGAACGACAAGTTAAGCGCAGGAGAGGTAAAGGCCAGGGGCTCCGAGAGCGAGCGGGAGTCAAAGACCCAGAGACCAGGGAGCTTATTCAGAAGAAACGGACAAGGAACCGACTTAACCGGCAAGAGAGTCCATTTTGGGACATCCAGGTGGGCTACCAGACCAGGGATGTGACCTGCATACACAGGAATGGGAGCACTGTGGGACGCAAGTAAGTGGCAACAAATCTCATCTTCTGGCCTTCATCAGCAGTACATTAATGTTTATATCTGCTATAAATGTCTTACTTGATGCTCTGCTGTACTTGTTTTTTGTTCAACACAAACTGCCCCTCATGTGTCACTGCAGATTGAGGGTTAGGGCTACTGATCTTTCCATCTCTGAGTTCTTAAAAGTTAAATATGCTGCCAGATGTGTCCTGTTGGAAGTTTTCCTCACCCTGTCAGACTGTGACACACTGAGGAGGATGTTTATCGGCTGTGTCTTTGTCACTGTGGCGCTGTCAGAGCGATGAGGCACAACTAACACAGTGAATTTCATGTCAGCTTCTGAAGATAGAAGTGGCAAAGCAGCTGAATTTATGAAGCAACAACTATTTTTTGGCTCTTTCGTTGAAAAATATAGTTCCTCATTTCAAAACCACAGAACAAAAACCCAGAGAATGGCCATATTTTTGAAAGTGTACAAATGAAGTGTCACTCAGGATGTCAGCAGGGAAGTTGTTTTGCTTGCTAAGCTGATATTGCTGCAGTAAATCTTTTGAAAGATAGAGTAACAGGAAGGGTTTGTTGTGTTCTTTTAAGCTCAGACTGAAGGACCACAGATCAGTTCTGTGTACAAAGACACTGAAACTTTTGAGATTGTCTTGACTAAAGTCTAATATAAACTTCCTTTCGCTAGTATTCACCCCATATCGGCAGAAAAATGTACTTATTCTGAAGAGGGGACAGCACAGACTGTAAATAGTTCAACATCTTTCTTTTTAGTTTTTGGTCAGTTGTTTTTTGTTTTGTTTTTTGGATTGGACTATTAGTATGTTCTCATGGTGCTACTATTTTGCAGGTTTTGAGGGCTGAAAAGTTTGGGTACCCCTGTGGTGAAGGTTAATGACACAATGTCATGATCCAAACCAGTTCAAGCTTGACTGGTCAGTTCTGAAAGAAGTCATCTCAGAGAGGTCCCAGACTTCTTGTAACATAGTTTCAAACAAATGAACCAATTTTTCTAGTTTTGAAAATGGAAAACAAACTGATTCTGTTTTGTTTTTCATCTGTACACCAGGTAGGAACAGGTCCTGATCCATTACAACTACACTTAAACCTGCAAGATCCGGGCCTGTGTGCTTTTCTAGCCATTAGCAATGACTGTTAGTACTAATGGTAAAACCGAAATAAATAGATGAATTAAAAATGGATTAGCGATATGCATGAGCCATGTTAAGGCCCTAATGGAGCACTGGTAAAGCCCATCAATTCAGACTCAAATGGCAGGATTATCGCACCTGTTAGGCTATTTTCAAGTTGGCGAACATCATGCTCATGCATTTCTGTTAAAGACTAAATATGCTAGGAAAATCGATACTTTGGGATTGAATGAAAAGCATGACAATGATGAGATAATCAGCAATTTAAGATTTTCATATTTAGGACTAAGTACACAATTTGAATTTGTTGGATGGGGGTCTACCAGGAAGTTCCCCGGACATGAGGCATTGTGCACCTGCCTCGCTTTCATGGTGCATGTAGTTAATTAGCTAACTTTTGGCAGTCATGCTTTCAGCTATCGCTAAATGGGCCATTCAACAATGGGACGTTATGACTAATGGTCTCGTTTGTGTAATGACTAGGGATGGGTACCTTTCACATTTGAAACAATACGGTGCCAATACCCGGTACCTGGGAACCAGTACCGTTACTCAAGGGTACCAAATTTCGTATTTTTTTGTGTTTTTGTGCTAAAAAATACCAATTTGTTTTATAAAAAAAAAGTATACTTTTTTTTTTTTTCAGTTTAACACATTTATTTTCAATACATAACCTTGCAATGCTGTGTTCATGCCCAGCATGGAAAATCGCCTACTCTTCCACTCACAGTCACAAGGATGCATTCAGGTACCTAAACATGGTACCTTTTGGTTTTACATCAGTACCTTTGACAGAATTCGGTCGGTACCTATAAAAGTACCAAGCGGTACCCATCCCTAGTAATGACTGGACATGTATACAGGCTTTGGAAATTATTAGTCCAAAATCTAAGATTCGTTAAACCCTTCTTCTGTTTGAAAAAACTGTAATACATGAAAAGGGTAGATTCCATATCTGGGTAGGCGGGGATCTTGGTTTCAGGTCAGGACCTGGTCCATAGAGTTTAAGAGAGGGGGTTAAAAAAGGGTTTACAAATTTGAAATTGTGAAATGAAAAGTCTGAAAATTCTCTAAGAAAATGTAGTCCTGATAAGTGGAGGGCGTTGTTTCAGAGGTCAAGTCAGTCACCTCTTTCAGAAGGTTGTGGTTTAATCCCAGCTCCTGTAGTCAGATACCACAGTGTCCTTAGAAACCCAAATTATTCCTCATGACAGTCAATGGTGTGTAAAGACTTATCAGCAAGATTAGTAGATAGTCAGATGCTCAGTGTGTGAATATGAGGCTAGTGTTACAAAAAGTGTGAAAGTTATTGAAGTGATCACTATAACTCAATGTGAATGCAAGTTTGTTCACCATTAACCATCTGACAAGTCAGATTTCGAGGTTGTGGATCATGACTTTGGTTCCTGTCGCTGGAAAGTTCAAGCTGTGAATCAGATGTCAACCTCAGCGTAGTCACCCCCAGTAATTCACTACAAGTTGTGTTTGTGATATTGAAGCATTTTTTTTTCTGAGTTAAAGCCGATGAGATCTTGTCAGTGAAACTGCCTCAAAACAAGCAGCTGTAGCAGAATGAGAGATAAAGCTTGGTATTGATTTGAACCACGTCTTGTAAAAGTGTCTAAATGTGAATCCATCTCAGGATAATTACCAGAACAGGTCATTCGATTATGCCTCAATGGTGCCGTATTATTCAAAGACATGCTGTTCCTGCACTTCAGGAGCTTTAATTTATAGTATTAGAGAAGTCAAGTGGGAGCTCACCCCTGGCCATGACAGTGTTACTGCTGTAAGCAATAAAGTCACACTGACTGAAAATCAGATCAATGACCCTTAAGACTTGAAATGAGTCAGCCACCAGCAGCATTGACAGGAAGGAACCCTGAACATATTAACACAAACCTGTTCAGCCATTCAGTGATATGAAATTAACCTCAGCAAAAAAAAATACGTTTTCAGCGTCTGGTTAATTAGCGCCATCATTTATTGCACTAAATTACGCTTTTAAATTTAACCACCTCATTGTCTCGGAAGAAAACATATTGCTTAGTCCTCCTGCAACAAAAGAGCTCAGCAGAATACAATTAAAATAATGACTAAAGGAACTCTAGATTGATTTTACAGCAACAAAGATTTGAAACTTTATCTTCCCACAGTCTGAAAACATTTACTGGTATCCGTCTCTCTGGGACATATCTGTATTTCTTTTCCAAGCATGACGGCATGAGTAAGCATAAAAAGATTGCTTCTGTTTCCTGCTCCCTCTGTGATTGCAGAGAAAAGAAGAAAGCGACTCCAGCAGTTTTATCAAATACATTCATGCAGGAAGACAGCTCCAGACTTTATCTGCTTCATGTTGGTGGGGGCTGATGTGTAGGGTGTATGGGGCGGCATAAACAAGAGACAAATAATGAGGAAACTCAGTGTCCAAGCATCTATTGTGTGTGTCCTGTATGTTAATCATATGAAGTTTAACGTCTTTAGCTAATCCACTGAAGTGTTCTCTTCTGCTGATGTTCTTGAAGCATACCTCTAACAACATTATCACAATCCTCTTGGCTGATTAAGGCCTTACCCTGATTGACTGATTGATTTCTGTTAGTGATGTCACACCCACAAATCAAGAACAACTATAATCAAAAACTGTTGAATGTGTTGGCCTGTGCTGCAAGAAAGATTTTATAACTTAAAGGGTAAGTTCGGTTTATACAGCTTTTACATTGTTTATAGAATGAAGTAGAGCAAAATACTCACCCAGAAGGCTTTCCTGATCCAAGCAGTGCTTCAGGAGATATTTCGATCCAAAATCGTGCAGTGGACGTCCGTATAATGGGATCCATCGGGGCATAGACAGCGTCGCTCCTAAAACTGCATTAATCGTCCAAAAACTCGTGTTTTTCACCGATATTCCATCATGGTCCGCTCCAGGTTAGTCCTCTGCTGCAGTCTGTGTCACTCCAGACAGCGCTGTGTGGCTGTAATGACCTCTGAACTGACGAAGACTTTGTTTACGCTTGCCCCTCAAAGAATGGAGTCAGCTCTCCAGAAAGTACTGCGCATGCGCAGTACTTTCTGGAGAGCTGACTGCGCATGATGGAATATCAGTGAAAAACACGAGTTTTTGGACGATTAATGCAATTTTAGGAGCGGCGCTGTCTATGCCCTGATGGATCCCATTATACGGATGTCCGCTGCACGATTTCAGATCTAAATATCTCCCGAAGCACTGCTTGGATCAGGAAAGCCTTCTGGGTGAGTATTTTGTTCTACTTCATTCTATACTCAAGGTAAAAGCTGTATAAACCAAACTTATCCTTTAAATGGATTTCACAAAAGCCACCGACCCTCTCAGCCTGGCACAAGTTTTTTTTATATTTGACCTGCTCCCCCATGGAGCATTGGGCATTATGGTCCAAAGGTAAAACTGGAACTTTTGTGCCCTGTATACAAGTTTGGGGGATTGTGCTGATGGGTTGGAGAGTGTTACAGAGTGAGTGTGTTTGATTTTAAAATCTATGTGATATCTAATTAAAACAAAGATGTGATGCTATATTGTTAATAAAAATATCCATAAAAAAAGATGGATGCTGCTCTGGTCATGAGTTGCACTACTGGTTGGCTGTTAAATGTGGTCTAAGAAGGGTGCTGGCAGATGCAGAGAACACCAAAGGAAACATGGCGAGCATACCAGAAGAACTCTGGCTAAAAGCCAAATGATTCTCATAATAAAATATACATGACATTACAAAGAGGAACCACTAAACCATAGCGCGTTTGCTGTTGTTTAGTCACAAACAAAGACTTAGAAATACATGGACAAAGATTCTGTGATGTCACCCATTTGTTTCTGATACAGAGTTTTGAAGCCCATCGTTGGTGTGTGCCTTATTGAAAAAGCTTGACTAAACCTAGCTTTGTTTGAGGATGAGGTTAAGAGGTGGGTAGTTAGCTGCTTTACAGACAGCTAAGGGTGCCCACCTGTGAGTTGAGTTGGCCACGCCCTTATGTGAGCAAAACTAGTCTGTTTATAATAGCTTAAAACAGTGTTTCTCAAAGTGGGGTCCGCGAACCATTGCAGAGGGGTCAGCGGAATAATTTAAAAGTGATTGTAAAAGTGTGATATATCACTGAGAGAGCATATTAACAAACTGGGATCTCTTGCACCATTAAAATCAGCTTTTTTTTCCAATAATCTCGCCCAATTTAGTTTTGTGCCATGGGATTTTTATACATGATCATGACATGTGTACCACTTCATAGCGCGCAACAATAGAAACAAAAAAGTCATTGGTGCAGTGGTGTGCACAGACTTTATAAAAGGCAAGAAGAAAAAAATACAAAAGGCTCATACAGCGTGCATTTTGCCACCTAAAAGGGCAGTTTGTCATATTTTAGCCACCCAAGAGGGCAGTTAAGTTTTTCAACAAGTGGGTCATAAGGGGGCCCGTGCCCACCACTGCCTTGGACGAAACATTTCCTCAAAGTTTAAAAAAGAAAATACTTAGAAAGTATAAATGTAGCCTAATTCTATTGTTGCAACATGCTTCATAGTGTATTATTACATAGTATTAGTATTAAACTTATCATCGCTACGATAATGAGGAGGTCTTTTGAAGAATGTTTAACCTGAAAGGGGTCTATGGTCTAAAAAAAGTTTGAGAACCCCTGGCACAAAAGATTTGTGAGAGTTGTGTAAAAATTCATTACCTGTACAGTGTGATGTGAGGATAGAGAAATTAGGTTGTCAGACCAAAACTGATTGAATTAGTGCGTGATGTTAAATATTAAGTCCCACCAACTCTCCATAATTCATCTGCAGGGTTCAGTTAATAGTTAACGACTGAAATACAGTCCGTCTCCACTCCAGCACGGCACCGGCACAGCAAGTCACTGTGATAACTTACATTGCTTACACAGCTCCTGTGCTGTGGTCCAGCTGCATGTCTGGCCCGGTTGCAGCCTTTGCACAATCATCCTATTTTTGACAAATGCCAGAGCTGTGACAGGTCAATTCACCGTAGGGAAGATCGCATGGGACAGGAAGTTGTGCATGGAAACTACCAACAATGACCTAGTGGCTTTTTAAACAAAACAAACCATGTTAAAACCAGATTGTATTTAGTTTGACTACAACAACAAACCCCCATAATGAGTGGAGCCAGACCAGGAGTCAACAGGTTAGAGCAGGGCTGTCCAATTTGGGGTCCGTGGGCCAAAGTTGGCCCATGACCAATTTTTTTTCAGCCTGCTGACCATGTTTGAATTTTTATCACTTATACTGTATATTTTAGATTAATGTAGATTAATGTAGATATAGTAGTCATTTATGGATAAAAAAAGTCCAAAGCAGGTGTCCAGTTTTATTACGTTTCCTTATTTTAAAAGGATGAAAAATGCAGTATTTTTGTTTCAAAGGAGCACGTCATGTCCCATGTTGTTTTGGCTATATTGCGCTACATGTCTTCAAGACATAGGCCTAGTATTTGTGCCATATGGATGTTCAGTAACTTTATGAAAAAATAACTTTTAATAACTTTGTGAAATATAGTTTAGAATTATTTTTTTGTTTTCAAAATAACTGGTATGAGTATTTATTTTGCTCAATTATGCTAAAGGCATATTCGATATCATGCACTAGAACATGACCATTTCGTTTTGGCTCGCCAGGCTCAACACGTTGTCAGTGTGAGTTCATGAGCACAGTCAACAAACTGGACTGCAGACACATCTGGTGTATCAGGTGTATTCTGCATTTAAATATAGGCGAAGTGATAAGGTTGGAGCATTTTCGCGCAACACAGTGTCCGAGTTTTTTGGATCATTCCAACTTTACCATCCTGACCTAAAATGACTCATCTAAAGATCATTAAATGAGTCTGATTCTTGCCATAATGTTTCAGATGTAAACAACTGTAAACTTACTGCAGAAGATCTGTGTCTGTGCTTCTGTCATGTCACTCTTTCTTGACCCACACTGACTGAACATGTCGTCCCTGTTCCCGAGCAGGATTTGAGGTTGTCGTAAAGTCTCTGATCTTCAGAAAGAATCAGTGACACTTGGAGTAGAGCTGGCCCCCATTCACATCACACACGTGTCACATGCTGCTACACTCATAGAGGTGATCAATTATGCACTAAATCTGTTCATTAATGCTTTGTTGGCGCTGAGCTCTCACCAGCCACCGAGATCAGATATTTCAAAGGAACCATGAAAACAACTCACATGCCCTTAGGAGCATAAATATTAATCCTTGACTTGTTTATTTCTCAGTCTGCAATATTTATAGTTGTTTTTGCCACTTTTGGAAAAGTGGAACAAACTTCCCATTGAAGCATTAACCCAGTCATATCCCAGCCAGACGCCTGCAGCCCATCCTGCTGCCTTCATTTCTAATTTTGTTTGATGAACATCTGTCACTGAGCTTTTACTTCCTCTTAAGTCTTCAATGGTTCCCAAAGAGGCTGCGTAACTTGGTCCTCTGCTGCTGTCTCACTAATCAAGCTGAAAACATGAGCGACATGAGTTTAAGCTGTGTCAACAACACGCTCTGCCACATTACATCACTGTATATAATGAGTCTGACAAATGGAGATGGAGTTTGTTTCTCACCTTGAAGTGTCACTCTGTTTGTCAGACTTTACCTAGAATCAGAGCACCAGTCCAATTTGATATTCCTGTATGTGTTCATTTGAAAAACCCAACAGCAAAGAAATAAATGTATACAAGTGGAGATTAAAACCACCTTGGTAGGGCAACAAGTTCAGTAAATGTCTTATAAACAGGGCTTTATGGCCAGGGACATTGTGTTTTCTTGTTTGTCTAAATGGTTTCCACCATGCTTTTACTACTTTCCATTTTTTGGTCTAGTTCTTGTGATTTCTTAACAAGTCTCCCTGGATTATTCCAGCACAGGTGTTCAGTCTGTTTTGTAGAAATGTAAAGAAACGGATAAAATGCCTTTAAACATCAGAACTGGAAGATCTGTTTGTAAAACTGCATCAAAGAGCATCAGTAGCTCAGTCCATGGGGACTGGGCTTGGTAACTGGAGGGTTGCAGGTTCAAGTCTCGACATGGACCAAAAACGGGAGTTGGGTTGATAGCTGGAGAGATGTTTACACAATTTCTTGATGTTGAGGTACCCTTGAGCAGGACACCAAACCCTGAACTGCTTATTGTTGGACAGTGACTTGGACAAACAATCTGCAAAATAAAATGCTGAGAATTTTTTTTATCTAGCTTTTAGTGTGGAATAATTATTTGACATTTTTATTATTGCTTTGTACAACAGAGTTTTGTTGTTGTTGTTTTTGGCATTTTTTTTATTATTTATTTTTTGAGTCTTATCTATCTGTTAACTGATTTTGGTTCATTGTATCATTCATTCATCCATTTTATGAGCCGCTTATCCTGTTCAGGGTCGCGTGTGGCTGGAGCCTATCCCAGCTGTCATTGGGCGAGAGGCGGGGTACACCCTGGACTGGTCACCAGTCAATCACAGGGCTGACACATAGAGACAGGCAACCATTCACACACACACACTCACACCTAGGGTCAATTTAGAGTGATCAAGTAATCTGATGAGCATTTTTTTTGACTGTGGGAGGAAGCCGGAGTGCCCGGAGAGAACCCATGCATGCACTGGGAGAACATGCAAACTCCACACTCCCACCGGCCAAGCTGGGAATCGAACCGGTGACCTTCTTGCTGTGAGGTTGCAGCGCTAACCATTGCACCACTCCTCCATTGTATCAATTAATACTATTTTAGTTCAAAATATTTCTTTTTAAGGTACATTATTGTCATGTTTCAAGCTTTAGCGTTTTATCATTTATGGATTGTGTTGGAAATGAGGTGCTATCTGTCTCATCGAACACCTTTAAATTTATCAATCCGACTCCATTCTCCTGTCACCTCTTTCCGCGCAGTTTGTTAATGAGGAAGGATCAGGAGGCATCCTGGTTCTCAGTTGAATACAAATTCATTAACAATACATCAAGAATATGCATTTACAGAGATCTCTGGGGCAGCTTCATTCCTCTGTTCACTACATTACAGAGACAGTTTCTAAGACTGACCCTGTCTCTCTATCTCAGCACCAATATATAGCGTCTAACAGAGTTTCTTTAAGCAATGTAGGTTGAGTCGTCTTCTTATAGGCTCTTCAGGTGTTGTCTCCCCTCTTATTGGCTGCAAGTCATCCTCTGTCTCTGGCATTCATCAGGTGGATGATCAAGCCCCCTTCACTTATCTGCAGAGAAATTTTTACACATATCTTCCTATGTTCTCTTCATTTATCCTAGCTGCATTAACTGAAACATATTCCTAACCTCTACAAAAGTAAAATACCAAACCCCCAGGTGTCCCCAGCCCCCCTCAAGTGTCTTGCAATGCATACCAACACAATGAGCACATCTGTATAACCAAGTTAGTAAAGCACATTTGTATAATATTGTTACTAAAAGCATGCTTTCTAAGCTTCACAGTCTTAGAAATTATGTCATTTTGCCTGTATGCATGAAAGGTTTAATACAACCAAAGCTGGATTGAAGGTTATTTATATATGGCCAATCAGCATAATAACAGAAAGAAACATAAAGATAGTAATCAAGTGAAGATATTAAATTCAGGGAGAAATATAAGGATAGAAAAATACACAAAAGAAATGATAGCAGTGATCAAAAACTATAAACACTAAGTACATATTTTCTTCTGACACAAAGACTCTGGGTTATTTTGTTGCATCGAAAATTGCACAAGCTTCGTAAAAACACTGATTGATGTAGAGTTATGAGAAGATGAACTACTGCGGTAATGTTGCAAAGCACAGATGAAATGGTTGCATAAATTTAAAGCATGATTGCAGCGATATTTGCATAAATATTCTATAATGACACATTTGAATATTTATCCCAAAGTCTCTTTGACGTTTGCAGTTGTAACTCAAAAAGTAAGCAACATCATAACATGCTGTTTAGACTCTTCTCTGGGACATTGTTTCAGTCTCTTATTTTGTCCCTGATGTTGATAAATGTGGTGAGACCTCTCTGTTAGATTCATGCCTTCTTCTGTTAGTGTTATTTTCCTTCTTTAATATTTAAAGATAGAAATACAGCCTGCTTCTCTCTTTCAGCCACAGTTACTCTTTCATTCGATGGATGCAAACTGAAGCTCAACTGGTGGGCGGCGACATAATACCCCGAGGCGATTATTCTTAGTTTTGAAATGTATTGTCATTAAAAAAAAAGTCTCAGAGGCTTGAAAGTTGGAAATAGGCTTCTTTAATCACTTGACCCAGATAGAGTTGTGTTTTCCGTCCATTTCTGCAGCAAACTGTTGTGATGGATGCAGCTCAAGTAATGAGCTTACAACTGTTGAAGTACGAGACTTTTCTTCCTGCGCTTATTTTGTCTGAAAGCTGTTGGAGTCCATTGTTGCAAAGTTGCTGCGTAAAACCTACAGGCTTAAAAATGAATATTTCCAGACATCATGTTACTTATTTAAATACAAAATGATTGTGTCCTCATTCTGTCTGAATGACTGAGATGAAGAAATAATGACTTCTTTTTTGCCACTTTGAAATCTCCACCAAAAAGCTTGGGCAGGCACACAACAAACGAGAGAAAATTCAAAGGATCCAGTAGCATAAAAATGGGTCATTGGCTGCATTAGGGGCTTTTTAACGCACACAAAGTTTCATCTGAGACAGTGAAATCAAGCCATTACCCCCGGTGCGTCACAGTCGCTGTTTGAATTCCTCTTTGTTTTCCTCCCATGTAAAACGAGACGGCGCACCACGCATGTTTGGCACAAACCCCTAAACTAAAATTTTTCACAGTGTCACTTCAGTAGCACTTCAAAGACTGCAGAGGTGTTTTAATCTCAGAAACACAGGAGGTAAAAGAAAAGGGGGGAAAACTCCCAACTTGCACTGAGCTCATACATTTTCTCCCTTATACCAGATCTCTGAGTCGCTGGAGGTGAAGTGTGGTGGTAGCGTCTAAATGAGAGGTTTCTAAATGAAGCAGAGCTGTAATTAGCACTAATAGCTCGTCAGCTGCAACGCCTCAAGGGGAAAGACTTCCAGACTGAGGAGCAGAAAGCAGTCGGCTTTAGTTAGAACAAATTTCTAATGATTCGGTGGGGACCAAACAAGGACTGGTTAGTCATTACATCTAAATGCCATTTAAATGATCAAAAGATTTGTGCTAATGATTGATCCGGCTTGTTTTGGCTGTCTCAACACTTGACACTAAAGGACACACGAACCGTGCCACACCGGTCTTGTTTCACTCCAAATGTGGAGCCGATTGTGCGGCGTGCATGCTAATGAGAGAAGTTAATGACACGATGAAGCAGCAGTCAAGGGCAGAGAGTCTCAAGTAAAACTCTGGGCTCAGATTTTAGAGCTGTGGTACGTTCAGAGACCAGAAATACACACACTTCAGACTAGCTATTACTAATGGAAACCAAAAGATGACATTTCTCATGGTGCTTGTGTGTATTTAAGTTTTTCTTTCAACTTCTTGTTTTCACTTTTTTGACTATCTAATGGTGAATGCAGAATCTCAGCACACCTGAAGGCACTGGTGCGTAGGAGGGCATAAACCAAAACATGTCCACAAAATCCACAATTATATTTATCTATACAGACCTGATCTGGATCTTAAAAATTGCTATAATTTACCTTTGGCACAATTGGACCTCAATGAGGTTTTAAGTAGAGCTACAATACGCAAAAGCAAGAAGGGGTAGTGTGTCAAAAAGCACTTATTGAAAATAACAAGTAAACTGAAATAGGCTGTTCATCAGCTGATCAAAAGTTTAAGACCATGGCTCAAAATATTACAACAAACTCTCCAAACCAGAACAAAAGTTTTTTCTTAGTAGGACTCAGTAATGAGTAGCTCCAGCGTTCTTGATAATCACTTCAAAAATTCACTTAGGGCATGCTTGATGTGAGTGTTTCTAATAAGCTTTTGGGACCATTGCTCCAAGAGGTGAAGATGGCTTCACGAAGGGCATCAACTGTCTGGAACTGACGGCCATTTTTTATAAACTTCCCTTGCCATCCATCCCCAAATGTTCTGTATTGGATTTAAATCAGGGGAACATGCGGGATGGTCCCAAAGAGTGATGTTATTCTCCCTGAAGAAGTCCTTCATCAAGCCAGCATTGTGACCTGCAGCATTGTCCTGTTGAAAACCCAGCTGTTACCACACAGACCAGGGCCCTCAGTCATGAAGGATGCCCGCTGCAACATCTGCACGTAACCAGCCGCCATTTGACCACCCTGCACCACCTGAAGCTTCAGTGTTCACTGAATGAGAAAGCCCCAGATCATGATGGACCCCCCTCCACTGTGCCGGGTAGAAAACATCTCAGGTTGGAAGTCATCTGGACTGTCAAGGTTCAATTTTTTCTCATCAAAGAATAATACTTTTTTCCACCTTTCAATGTCCCATGTTTGATGCTCCCTGCCAAAGTCTTAACGGGCAGTTTTGTGGCGTTGAAGTAGACCAGGTCTTTGAATTCATTTTTGAGACCCTTTTCCTGCAGATGCCGTCTGATGGTTATTGCGCTGCAGTCGGCACCAGTAAGGGCCTTTTTTTGGGGTCGAGAACCGCTCTGTGTCTTCACAGACAGCCAATCAGATCCTCCGGCTCAGCGCAAATGTAATTTTTTTGGTCACTTGACTTTTTTTGTCCCATAATGCTCAAGATCTTTCAAAAAGTGTAGAATGACTGTCTTACTGCGTCCAACCTCAGCAGCAATGGCACCCTGCGATAGGCCATGCTTATGCAGCTCGACGATCAGACCACGTTAAGAAGAGACAGCTTCTCAGCTTCAGCCATCAGGAGGGCATGACCGTGGGAATGCCGGACAAAAAATGAACATTTTAAGCAGATTTTGGCTTTTATACCCCGTGGTCTTAAACTTTTGATCAGGTAATAACCTTTTTCATTTTTTTTCTTTTTTTTTTTTTTAAATTACAAGTTCCAAATGTTTTTTGTCACACTCCCCCTTCTTGCTTTTGCATATTGTTGCTCTCATTAAAACTTCATCAAGGTTCAAATGTGCATAATGCAAATTATAGCATTTTTTCAACTGGTCTTAAGATTTTGATCAGGTCTTTTCAATCAGTATGACCTCAATCAGACATATCATGCTTGGCTTTGACCCCATCTTCTGTCCTCCCTTGTTGGAAAAAAATATGTTGTTTACTTATTGTTATTTCCTGTTGTTTGTGACCCTAAAAAAGTCTTAACATTGTCTTTGAATAATCGGCATGGTTGCCCCTATTTCAAAAAATATTTTCATCTGAAGGGATTATAACATTTTGTCTTTATGAAAAAAAAACATATTTTTTTAATTTCCGAAGATCATGTAAAAATCCACCCCCCAGCCCTTAGATTGGTCAACTGCACATACGAGGAAATTATATATATGTATAGGGCAGAGAGACTACATGATATGTCTGATGAAGGTCATACTAACCGAACTGTTACATAAATAAAATGTAATTGAGAGTGATGCAGTGTGTGTTTAATAACCTGTTAATTTACCTTGGTTGACAGATCAAGGAGTTAAGACACTGCAGAAAGAAACGTTGCAAAGAAGAACAAAGCATACATATTTGATCAGTGTATAAACAGCTACTCAAAGAGCTCCTTTTATATAAATTAGATATAAGTTCCTGCTTCTGTTTTTGCTGAAGGCACAAACACAGGTGCCATATAGCCGTTTCACGTGGCCACGTTTTACAGATCAGTGAAGCAGAACGTTACTCTCTGCAGTGGGAAACTAAGTAGCAGCCTCAGGAAAGTGGAGTGGAGTGTGGAAAAGCTGCTTTAGCTCATGGTGATCTGGTAATGAACACATTTGTTAATCAATTAATCCATTACTATAAAGGTCACTGTTAGATCACTCTTCAGTTTGAAACCTCTGATTCTGGCAGATTAAAGTAATCACAGTGTCAATCAAAATGGGATTGATGGGATTTAAAGGATTGGTATGTGTCTTAATTTTTTTGTTTTTTAGTTATAGACTAAGCAGAAAACTGGAAACGAGTCACTTTCAGTTTTTGCTTAAGATTTGTAAATTGATACTGAAAACTTTTTTTTAAATTTGGTTTTACTGTCATGTTGCTTTGGTTTTGTCTTTTCCTTCTGTTTTAATCTGTCTTTTATTTCCTGTTTTATTTTGTAGCTCTCACCATGACTTTATGTCTTGTGTCTTTAATTAAGAGCTATTCTAATTAAGTTGTAAGTCTAAGCTGTCCTTGGCTGTTTTCCAAACCGACTACTACACTAGTAGTGCCAACTATTTTGGCAGAAATTCAGTCGGTAGTAGTCAGTATGCGAAAGCTTCAAAAATCTGCAGTGTGCCAAAAATCCCCGGATGTCCTACAATGCACGGCGCTAACGCTGTTTGTCAATGTTGGTGGCCGGTTTCTGTGAACTACTGTCATCTACTGGAATGAGTCAGCATTACAACTACAATACAACAACACTAACGTTATACAATCCGTGAGATAGAAGTGAAGTGATGAAAAAGAGATGCTGGTAAATCTTGTCATTTGTAGTTGTAAAAGAGTTGTTTCCTTTTACAAATTCATTAAAATCCATATAAACCAATGATTCACTTTTTTAAACCATACATAGACTATATGAAAGTGTTTTTTCCATGTGCTGTAGAAATAAAAAGTCAGCCCCTTCTCGATTTTTTTAAAATAAACAGTATAACTTTTTTTAAAGTCTTCTGTCACTGTCTCTTTTCTGATATCACCTTGAGTCAGCCAAGCAGTAACGTTCTAATAAATAAATAGATGAATAAAAAACCAATTGTTTATATATATATATATATATATATATATATATATATATATATATATATATATATATATATATATATATATATATATATATATATATATATATATATATATATATATATATATATATATATATATATATATATATATAACAGGAAATAAAAGACAGATTAAAACAGAAGGAAAAGACAAAACCAAAGCAACATGAGAGTTTATATATATATATATATATATATATATATATATATATATATATATATATATAACAGGAAATAAAAGACAGATTAAAACAGAAGGAAAAGACAAAACCAAAGCAACATGAGAGTTTATATATATATATATATATATATATATATATATATATATATATATATATATATATATATATATATATATATATATATATATATATATATATATATATATATACACAAAAAAAAAATTTACCCATCTTTCTATACACCTTTTCAATAATGGTTAAAAAAAAAAAAAAAAAAAAAAAAAAAAAACATCAGCTGTAGCCCGCCTTCTGAAACTTAAAACCAGAGTAGTAGCCTATACAAAACAGCCCCAACAGAACCATCATACTACATACAACATGAAAAAGCAGTATGCAGTGCCTACTACATACTACATGTGAATGTAGTATGTAGTAGGCAGTTTAAAAAACAGATATCTTGTTTTTTTCTGTTTTATTTTGTAATTCTTGACCTCCCTCTGTGTGATTTAGCTTCACTTCCTGCTCTTGTGTTCCCCTCCCCTTTGATTAGCCTCATTAGTTTCACCTGTGTCCACACATGCTGCTTGTTACCCTCTGTGTATATTTAGCCCCTGTGTTTCCTCACTTGCTGAAGCTTTCTACAAACTGTTTCTTGTGGATTTCGGATTTCTTTCCATAAGAATTGCTTTGAATTTAGTTTAATGGATGTTAAAGTAAGTTTTTGTCTTATCTTTTGCACATGGGGCCTTCTTCTTTGTCTGTTGCTGCTGCTGCTAAATGAAAGACCAATGATATACAGATCATAAAGCAATCAAGTCTTTCAGTTTCAACATTTAATATTGCCTTTGCACTGTTTTCAATTAAATAAAGGATTAGCCCTGTTTTAATCAACATCTTAAACACTGTTATGAAATTTGGGTTGAACTGCTGCTTCTCTTTGTCTTGGTTTCACCTTGTGATATTTTCTCCAGCAGGATGAGATTAGTTAATGTTAGTAAGTAAGAGATGACATAAAGTTGTGGAGTTGTTGCAGCAGATTTTAGTCCTGTTAGAATAGATTTAGTGCTGCATGGTGGTGCAGTGGTTAATGGTCACAGCAAGAATGCTCTTGGTTTGATTCCCTGGCTGGACAGGAGTAGAGTTTGCAGTCCTCTCCGACCCTGAAAGAAAAAAAGAAGTTAAGATAAATGATGGGAAAATGTTGTTAGCTTTTTTAGAAAAGATATGTTCAAAACATTAGCCTGTGTTTCTGCTTCATCCCACTTCACTGCTAACAGTCTTTAACTGAAGCATTAAATGTAAGCCACACCTGATTTTGAGAGATCTTTAAACCCCAAACTTTTAAAGGTTGTTGACACTCATTTAGTCCTGTATCCCATGTTGCTATATGCGTTTCTTTTGATATGTTTATTTTCTGGTTTTATGCCTTAATTCAGAAAGATGGGACAATGAATGGAATAAGAAACTGGGCAGACGGGCAGTGGGGCTCCCTCTTGGTTTGAGGACTATAGCCTCCGTACCAGAGGCATGCAATATAAATATAAGGCCTCCTGGCTTCTTATGGCCTTTACATCCCTCACTCAGCCTACATGTTGACCCACTTCTCCTCTTCTTTCTTTGCTGGTGACGACAGCCATCTCTCTGAATAGTTAAAAATGATATTTCCTATGTTTTTCCACACTTTCATCAGGCAGAGGTCAAATGTGACTTTCCCATGATTCATTAAACCCATTCAGACAGGATGCAACATTAACATGTGTATACCTTTAAGACTGGATGCAACTTATGGATCATTTCAGACAGTGTCTTCTGTCTTAGCCGTAAATCGGCCAGTCCTAAAAACTTGTAACACAAACTTTACACTCCTTCTATATGTGCAAATCACAAATTACAACAAATCCCAGCGTATTTCATTTGTCACATGTCTGGGAAACGATGACACCATCTAAATTGACCCACACGCCACATCCAGGGTTAAAGGTATAAACACACAAATGTTGCATCTGGTCTAAATAGGTCTCAATATAACATGTGATCACGTTTCTCTGGCAAAACAATAAATAAGCACTGCTGTTAAGGCTTTTTTGGCCAGTCAGGGTGAAGTTTGGTTGTGTTGAAGTTTCAAAACAACCTGGTTTATTCCTTACAGGAAGAAATGTTTGGAAATATTCATATTTGTTTTGGCCCCAAGAGTCAGAAGCAAAGTTCGGTCAGCCTCTTATATATGTGAACTTGTGGTAACACTACAGCTTAGCTTGGCATAAATGCTGAAAAGTTATTTCCTGTTTGTTTCATCATGTTATGGTGATGAGTTTTGGGTTTGGTGCAGCACTTTCTTGGGCCTGAGGGGGAACTTTCTGGACTCCCTGACAGTGTTTCGTTAAAAGTGCAGGGCCGTTTCTTCTTCTTTAACTTGTACTTTTGTGTCTTTTATGTTTTTTAGTCACTCTTACTCATTCATGTGTTTCCTCCTCTTTCTCCCAGCCTGTGCACACAAAGGGACATACCTCTGACCATCCAGTCCTGCGTCCTCTCCAAAGACTGCCAAGTAACCGACTGGACCGAGTGGAGCACCTGTTCCAAGGCCTGCGTGGATCCTGAGACTCCCAAAGGCAATCGCACCAGATTCAGACAGGTGCTGCAGTTCCCCGTGGGTGATGGAGGCGATTGCCCACAGCTGGAGGAGTCAGAGTCGTGTGAACCACAGGGCGAAGGAGTGACGCCCTGCTCCACGTGAGTAAAACATTGAACTGGAGGGAGAGTGTAGATGTGATTTTCAAGGCCAAACACCCAACATGTCCCACAAAGATGCAACTGCACGTCATGTTAGTATGATAACCTCCACAGCTGCAGACGTGTGCTCATAAAAAGGCCTGTTCTGCAGGGATTTTTCTCTTCTGTGTTCCACTGTAACTCTGGTGAACCTGCAGCACAGTCAGAGTATTTGGTATTCAACTTGGTAAGGCTGCACACGCTTCCTGTTGACTTCCCTTCACTCTTATCACTAAGCTAATTTGTTCTCCTGGGTGGCCCTGGGAGAGTGTGTGTGTGTGTGTATCTGTGTGTGTGTGTGTTTGTGTGTGAAGAGAAGGGAACATACGGAGACAGATCCGTAGTGCTTGGGCTGGTGCCAGACACAAAGTAGACACAAATGGAGGGAGACTGTGAGGATACCTGAGTCTCACACACACACAGATTAAAAACACGCCTCACAGATGGCTTTTATTCTCAAAGTTTTGTCCTTTATCACCTCCAAACAGCTTTATGTCATCATACTTGACCAAACTTTTATCCTTAAGAGTTTAGATTTTCTCTCAAACTGACCCTCTGCGTAGTTCTGTCTTTTGTTGTGCTACTGTCCTACTGCATTCATCACCTACTACCAGAGGTTGTAACTAGCCTCAAGCAGTGGTGAAGTTAAGTCACCAAAACCTGTGTCGAGTGTTAAAGGACCTGAGTGGACTTTAATGGGCAAGTCTCACTTTTATACATTTGCCTGTTCATAGTCCAGGATTTGAAAAGAGGCAATTGGCGCTAGAACTGGTTATTTCTAAAAAAGCTTTTCCTCAGCATCTGTGGTTGGGTTGAACACAAATCCATTTATAGCACACAGACCAAAGATGCCTTTGACAACACTACGCTGACTAGGGATGGGTACCAAATTTGAATCCGGTCTGTAGTACCAAGTACAGAGTCACATAAAATCAAACCGTACAATGTTTAGGTTCCTAATGTGTCTTTGTGACTGTGAGGGCAAGGAAGAGTATGCAGATGTCCAGGTTTATGTATTAAAGAATAAATATTTTAAATTGAAAAACTTTGAGAATTTATCATTGGAAAAAAAACATATTTGTTACAACAAAAACACACAAAAGTATCAAAAATTGGTACCGTTGAGTACCGATACTAACTGCCAGGTACCAGGTATCAGTACCATATCGTTTCAAATGTGAAAGGTACCTATCCCTAATGCTGACAGGCAAAGTTTAGCAGTCAGAAGCTGAATCTGGTCTTTCTTGAAGAAAAGGATTTCTTGGATTTATATTGAAGTAATGGCATAAAGAGTGATAGAGCACGAGCTAAAACACAGGTTTAACTGTTTATGATAATATTCATTTCAACCCACAGTCAGCAGTTATTCTGCAGTGGTCTGTTCAAACTTGAGAGTCCATCAATAAAATGAATAGTGAGGTTACGTTAGCTCTGATTGGTGTTGGAGTTGGTAGATGAGCGCTGGTCGGACATAACCAGGATTCACTAATGTTACATGTTACGGACACGTCTTAGAGTCCTGGGCTGTGGAGAACACTAAACAGATAAGCCCATTTCCACCAAGCGGTTCAGTTTGGTTCGTCTCAGCACACATTTTACAGCGTTTCCATTGACTAATCAGAGATGAGCCATCCCATTTGTTGGGACCCTTCCGTTGGGGTGCCAGACTAAACTGATCCAATCTTGGAAGGTGGAGCTACAACACTGCAGTCCGTTGATTGGAATCGTTACTTACCATGTGACAGCGGCTGTATTTCTCCTCCTCCTCAACAAAGCTTGATGGCACTTCGAAACAAAGAGCTACATGCCAATCACAAAGAAAGTGAATTGCTGGATGTCTCTCCCATATTTGCACTTTGTCTACTGTGTCGCGTTTTTCTCCTTTGCTGGATTTATTAGCAGAGTACACTGTGTCATGTTGCTATGGCGTCACGCTATTATTTCACTGATGCGGCTACGAGCATCCAGCTTACACACCGCCTACCATGAGGGGGGAACACTTAGCTGTGAAAAGCAAACAGGACCAGGCTTAACCAAGCCAACCTGTGCCGAACTGTACTGATCTAAACCGGACTGCTTGATGGAAACGGGGCTACAGTCTACTCAACTTCTGGACACTGAACTACAAACTGAGTTTACAAAGTTTGATTGTTGTCATGTTTCAAACAACAGCGCTACATAACTATAGATAATCATTTGGAAGCAACCATTCAGTTGCTTCCAAAACAACTGCACAACGCCTTGACAAGAGTCAGGTCTGTACAACAGCGGGTGATGGTGCTCATGGGAAGCGGAGTCTTTATCCAAGAAAAATGATACAGATTATGGCCAGAGGTGGCACTGCTATCAACACCCAACAGTCTTCACATCACTTTCATTCCCTTGTGTTCTCCTTGTTGTTGTAACTTGTTACAAGAAGTTTTATAGTGTTTCTCCAAAAGTATTGACAAGATTAGCCAAGGCTGAGTTTGTGGAAACTTTATGATGTGCAGAAAAAATCTTATTTTCTAAAGGCAATGTATCCAGAAAACAGCAAATAAGAAATCCAGTTGATCACATTTACAGATAAAGAGATGCTTAGCCGTCTGTAGCTACGCAACACTTCTCCACGTGTTAGAGTTCACTCTCCAGGACTGTTAATGCACTGTACTTAAACACCACATATCACCCACGCAGAACCAAGCCGCTCACGTTCCTTCATGCCCTCTGTCTTTGTAGCTACACGTGGAGAACCACCGAGTGGAGCGACTGCAGGGTGGACGCGTTGCTGAGCCAGCAGGACCGTCGACGGAGCAACCTGACTGGGCTGTGTGGAGGAGGCCTGCAGACCAGAGAAGTGTACTGCGTGGAGGCAAACGCCGATCTGCTGACATTCCTTAAAGAGCTCAGGGAAAGGGATAGAAATGGTGAGAAAATGAGAAAACCAACCTTTATTGTAGAGTTTTAAATCCCTGTTACCTTTTACTCAAATAACTCCAATTTAGATATCAAGTACAACACTTTAAGACTAATGGATGAAATCTGCTTCTCTTCAAACTCATTTTAAAATGTTAAATATAAACAGATGGAGTCAGACCTTTAGATGTTTGCTGTACTAGAAAAAGAGCTGCTGATACTGAACTTATTTTCATGCAGCGTGAGTATTGGCTATTAAAACGCATAAATTGAAATGTCATTTTAATATTAATTCATTGAGGCTGGGCCACTTTTAGTGCCTTCCTGTTACCTCACATAGATGATCTCACACAGAGAGGCGTGCTAGTTTTCAGTCGAGGAAAAAATTAACTCTGGTGTCGGCAGGTTCCCTGAGTTCAGGATTCAGAGACAGGAGAGAATCGTCAGAGTGGCTCATCCTGAAATAGAACATCTTTCCTAGCATCTTATAGAAGTCCGCTTTTAGCTTCATTTGAGTCAAAAAAAGATCAGAAAAAGCTTTTGCTTCACATAACTGCACTCACCTGACAGCTTTAGTGATGTTGTAGCTTTAAAAACAAATGTATTTGTCATTAATCTACATCAGAGGCTAAATTCTTTCCTCACGTTCAACTTGTACATTACAAATTGAGGTGAGAAAGAGCACATCTACACCTCAATTTACTTCCACTGGAGCAAATTAGCATCTGTTCTCGCCCACTCGCTATTTTCCGTTGACTTAATAAGCAATCACACCGCATATAAAATATGCCTTGAACACACAGTTAGAGGTGGCATTAATCGGCACCATATGGACCCCTAGCACTGCACCAAGGCCCCTGAAAACTTGGCTCCAGATCTGAAGTTTTCCTCCATATCACTTATGGTAAAAAAGAAGGTTTCCAGGCCATATTGCATACATTTTAACATGCATGTATTATTTATGATAAAGAAGGGAGCAGCTGCTTTTTGCTGCAGGGTGAAGATTTTACAAGAGGTTTGGAATATCTGTAAAGTTAAAACAAAAATCTCAATGTATGGTAGGTCACAGGCCAGATGCATACACCAACTTAGAACATTTTGATACACCATCTTCGTATTTCTGCTCTTCAGATGAGTACAACTCATTAAAATGTCTTCTCCTACTTCTCTTCTGACAGTTTTACAGGTGTTCTGCATTTGAGTCCTCCTCTGTGTGCACCCACTCTCCTCTGTGATTGGTAGATTATTAGTTTGTCAAAGAAATCCCCTTTTTCTGTCAGTTGCACGTTTTAATTGCATATATCTCAGGAGGTTGTCAACCATCGTTCATCAACTCCGTAAACACGCATACATCAAATCCTTCAGCTGCACACAGTGTAGCCTGAAACAAATCAGCTGAACCCTCCAGTGTAGCTCTAATATATTTGATCAAGCATGGCTACATGACAACTTACATCCTCCATCCCCCACACGCTGCATCAGAAGTGAAGTCCCCAGGTGGAGTTGTAGCACGTAATTGCATATGAAGTGCTTGCAACAAGAATAAACCTACATGTTGACTTATTTTATGTCCTGAGTTACGTTGACGTACAGTATTAAATTTGCATGGCGAGACTCTGTAGTTGGGTTTGTCAACTTGAAGCTTTCTTTTTGAACATTTGAACACTCCGCTGCTCCCTGCCTTGTCCTCTTTAAAGCGACTCAGGAGTGTTATTTAACAGGGATTTGTCTGCTGGTGTGTCCAGGCGAGACTGGTCAGCTGCCACAAGTGCAAAGGCCTCTGTTTTTGACACTTGTCAGGCCGGCTTAGAGTCAAAGCTGCCCTCTTAAAGAGGGTTTTAAAGACATTAGGTCAAGGCTAAGCTTATGAAGGACCTCTCTGCTGATCGTGAGAGTAAGGGAGAGTTATAAAGTCTAAAAGAAGGAGGCGAAGATGCTCTAGTCATGCGAACTTTAAAGAAGTGCAGGATTTACATTCAGGTGGGGATTTTTTTTAAGCTGAAGAAAAGAGATATGAGCTACAGGTTGGAGCCTGATAATCACTTTACTTCTACTTCATCGGCTGCTGTTTTTGTCCAGTATGTATGAGCCAGCTTTATCTAGCTTAACTCATGAAGCTTTAATATGAAATGTGGAAAGTTATGCAACAGTTGGATAGGAAGCACAGGGGTAAAATACTTAAGGGTGGAAATACTGTCAGTTCTACAACACATTAGCAGTTCTTGAGCAGTTAGTAACACCCCGACCTACTGCAGCTTTCATACAGGGTTGAAACAGCTCTACATATTGACATAACCAATCAAAAGACCCAGAAAAAAAAACTATTTTCAAGAAGACTAACATTTTTGTCATGTTTAATATCCCCTAAAGGCGCTTTGCAACCTATGTCGTTGTAAAGTTGTGTGCACATTTTTGCAACGGAAGTAGCATTTAGCTCTATTCATTCAAACTGTAAAATAAAATAATAAGCTGCATAAAAATGTCAGATTGCTCTGTGTTTGGTTGTCAGAGTTTACAGAACCAGTATTATGGAGTTTAGAGTGACAATGCTAACTGGTAACCTTCAGCCAAAAGGTGTCAGAGACTGACAGTTGCCAGTTTACAGGGTCACACTTTACACTAAAGCACTTGTTTATTTGACCTCAGTTAAAGGGGCTGTGAGGAATTTGAAAGTGATCTGGAAAAAGTCTCCCTTCTACATATATGCCTGATTGTTATCCACACTTTAATATAAGATTAACAGCACCAATATAACTGGTTACAGATTATTTTAAATGGCTACTTCTTAGCTTCCAGTTTGGGTCGTCCAGGACCGGATTGATTTACAGCACATCTAGGTCTCTATGACAACACCATGACGAGGTTAAGTAGTAAGAAGATATAGAACACAGAGATCTGTGTTTTTTTCTGCTAAAAAAAGCCTTAAAAGGCTAATTGACCTTTAGCTCGGGCTGTATGAACACGGGGGCTAAGCTGTTTGTGATTATGTCCATCCCAACCCACAGTCAGCAGTTATTCTGCAGTGGTCTGTTCAAACTTGAGAGTCTATCAATAAAATGAAGTGTGAGGTTACATTAGCTCTGATTGGTAGATGACTGTGTGGACATAGCTAACCAGAATTCACTAACGTTACATATTACAGACATGTCTTATAGCACCAGGCTGCCAGCTGTGCTAAATGTAAACAGCTAAACTAAACTACTTTCAAACTGACAGTGTTTATTTGTTGTCAAATTAGCCTACAGATACGTCAGAGCACCAGGGTGCCGATAGCACTACATATAGCTGGCTACTACAACGCATGCTTGATGTCACGTTTCAAACCGTAGTGCTACGTTACTGTACTGATAAATACCTTACCTCGGCGCGTTGTATCCAGTAAAAAGTTGTCTTGAACAAAGAAAATTTGTTTTGATCTGATCTCCATTTAACTCCAAAACAAACACACGCCTCACTAAAAGTAATTTACTACAGTGTGCGGCAACTCTGGCCCACAAGGTGCCCAGGGAGTGCAAATAAAACAGATCCTCCTTAAAGCATCTTTAACCAGGTATAACCACCAATGGCTAATGTTACCCGCTGATTTTCTAAAAACTAGTTTTTAATTTGTGTAGTTAATTAAATGGTTGGTTTTACCTAGGACTAAATCTAGAGAGCAATAATAAGGTGAAGTTTGAATTACAGTAAACAGAAACCTTAAAAAACTGATATTTGGTGCAGCTCTCCATCAGTACGTCTTCTTCCTCCTTTAACATGACCCAGGTCTCAGACTCAGCGATCTATGTGCTCTTTTCTGTGTAGGTCTGGTTTATTAAGACAATTTTATGCCCTGATATTTGATGGTCCATAAATGTCCGTAGATAATGCAGTCATAAACCCCTTTCTGGTGTATATGCTGGATTTTTACACTAAAAACATCCGTCCAGAGTGAGGATTGATGAGTTTTAAGGTGAAATTACGGTTATGGGGGGTGAACCTCTTTGAGTAACTTGTCAAACAGACTCAACACTACATTCATTGCCAAAATGCACTCACAGCCATAACTGTTTAAATGCAGTAAAGGGCTCTGTAATAATAATCCAAACCTCTTATGTGTGATGCTTTTTAAACTCATGATAAATGACTCAAGGAGGGAAAGCTGGCTGTGCGTTTGCTTTGCTAAAGCAATGTTTCTCCAAGTTGAATTGATCGCTGGGCCTTCTCTGTGTATCAGCACTAATTAAAGAATAATGAGCCGGGTTGCCAAGAGAAAATCCATTGACAGACACTGTTTAGACAAAACACAGAGTGAGATAGCAGAAGAAAATGTTTAATGCATAGCTTCTGTCTGCTTCCAGCTGAACTGAGAGTCTATGAGGGGAGTGAGGGCGCTCCGTGCATCAGTGATACTGGAGCCATGACACATGTTTAGGAAGCCTGAGCCTCGTTTAAGATGCAGCTAAGGATTCATATACACAAACATGTTGTTCAGAGTGCTGCTGCCAGGGCCGGCGGTGCAGACATATGCGTGACTTGTGTATGTGAGTGTTACACAGACGCATGCACGTAGTTCTTATCTTCTCTGTGCAGGATTTCTTTCCCCTCCATTGGGGGGGTAATCTCCCAGAATACCACTAAGATGTGGCAGCAGAGAGTGGCTCAGAGAAGTTTGCAGCAACCAGTGCTCTCTTTTCTCCTCTCTCATGCATAAATATCACCATGCAAAAGGGCACAAGACACCCTCAGGGTGAGATCTGGATCAGCTTACCACTTCCTGAATCCTAACCTTAATCTTTGAGGAGAAGACTTTTCAAACTGACCCCAGATCAGTATCACAGCCTAAGTAACATCATTCAGTTCTTCCTCCTCTGAGGCTCTGTAAGCGTCTGTAAGTGTAGGTTTGGTTCTGCCCAGAAGCGGGAACATACAGATCCCCACAGCACCTCTTCTAATCTTGTGGGATTTTGCTCACCTTGCCGATTACTAGAGAAGACAATCCACTTGATGTATCAGAAGAACTTCAAACTCTCTAAGTTTATTCTGTCTTGTGTGCAGGTGGCTCCAAACTAGCTCGGTAGCTAGCGTAGTTTTGCACTGGTAGTGTGATAGATGGTTGTTACGAAGGATGAACTCTATCTTTAACTGTTTTTAAAGCATTATTCACGCATGCAACTTCCTGAAATTTGAGGGTTGCTACACAGAGTCAGGGTTAGCTGATGGAAGAACAGAACAGCTTAAAGTCGGGAAAATTCAGAGCAAGAGATCGGACGGTGGAGATTAACACTTGATCAGGAAGTGCCGTGTTGTGTAACTCCTCATACTGAGATTTGACTTATTTAGTGCAGACTAAGTAAACTTTTAACTTGGCAACCCTTGAAGTCATCAAGGGTGTATTTTAAACAGTGCAAGACCCCCACTTTCAATTATTATAACTTTATTATAATTTAAACCTCTGCAGATGATCCAGAATGCAGCAGCATGTCTGGCCTTTAATCAGCCCTAAATAGCACGTCACCCAGCTGTTAATCTTTCTTCACTGGCTTCCAGTAGCAGTTCCAATCAACTTCAAAACTCTTCTCCTGGCTTACAAAACATTGACAAGAATGGCTCCTGCCTACCTGGGGTTCCTCATCCAGGTGTAGACTCCTTCTCGGCCACTACGCTCTGCTGTGAAAGACGCCTGGTGCTCCCAGCCCAGAGCGGCTCCAAATCTCTAGCCAGACTCTTCTCCTCTGTTGTTCCCAAATGGTGGAATGAATTACCTAACTCTATATGATCCACAGAGTCCCTTTCTACTTTAAGAGATGTCTGAAAACTCGTCGGTTCAGGAACACTTAGGCACCTCAGGTGACCTTCTCCTCTTTGTCCTCAGGGGTAGAATGAGTCAGAAGGTCTCAGACACAGCTCTTAGTGAATATTTAGCACTAATTAAAGAATGTTGTTGAAGGTTGAGGTATAATGTTGCAGCAATTAATTGTGGTTGGTTGGCTAAATCATTCTACATTATTCAAAAATATATCTATATATATCTTGCTTGTGTTGTACGTCACTTTGGACAAAAGCGTCTGCTAAATGAAACTGTAGAACTGCAGCTATTCTAAAGTAATCCAGACTGAAGCTCTGTACTTTGCATTTTTCCAATTTCTTTTCATGCATTTTTTTTATTTCCAAGGTTAATATTACATTTGGCTTTAGTTTAAGATTTTTAAGCAAATGCATGAGAATAATTGCCTACTTTTGGTCTGCTCAAGGCACCAAGGTCATTCAAGAGCTGGGCTGTACCATCTAAACCTCAAAGTTTGTCTAGTAATCATTAAACTGCTCAAGCTGCAAGTAACAGGGAGCTTCTGAAGCTTCTGCAAAGCTTCCTAATCAGGAAAAAGTTAGCATGCTTCAGATAAAATGGAAGAATAATGGAGGCGCTACATTTGAGGCCAGTATTTGTTAAAAAATGATTTTACTGATTCTCCAAAATGAAAAGATAGAGCTTGAAATAAGTATAAGTCCCATTTAGTATCTTGTTCAAAGAGCTTCAAAATATAAATGCTTGGTTAAAATGTTGGACTATTCCTTTAAATGCCTGGAAAACCTTAGATGGTTTCTGCAGTCTGGTCTGACACTTGCATTCAGCTGGGTTAATTAGCTTCTATTATTGGCCACAAGTTAAATAATGGCAAAGGGCTCCGAAAAGTCTGCCGCTCTAAAGTTAAAAGCACTTTAATCAGATTTCTCTTGATCCCTAACACCAAAATCTCCGACCTGATGAGATTACATGGTCACCAAAAGTCCATACAGATCATCACCCACGCGTCTGATCAGGCCATGTCGGAATAATGAACCAAAAAGGAGACTTATCGTCTCCAATGTCTGAAACCAAAAATGGAAATAAGAAACAGATGTTTTTATTGTGCTTCTCTGTGGTTTCTTTATTCTCTTAGTGTTGCATTAGCCTCTTCCTGTCTCCTGTGTTGCTGTTTCCCATCACTCTCTCTGTTTGTTTGATAGTGCCTCAGCCCCCATGCTGTTTGCGTAGCTAATAGCGCTATCTCCCCCCCTGTAATTGCAGCGGGTCAGACCCAAAGACAGCAGAAGCCTAGTGTCCCCCCTCTCCTCTCCATCACCTTCCAGATTACAGGTAGGTGTTTGAGTCAAGCTGATGACAAAGCCCCAGACGTCCCCTCCGTTTTCCGCCAAACACGACTCCTAAATTAACCCCAAATTCTCTCTTCGCCCTCTCCGTCACTATCGCGTTTTGTCTCCTCCTTTTTCCTCAACCCTGTTCTGGTTCCTCTCCTGACTTTACCACTCACTCCTCTCCTTTTTTCTACCCTTGTTTTCTTTTCTCCTCCTCTTTCCTCCGCTTTTCATCTGTTCTTTTCCTAAATTCAAGCACATGTCTTGACTTTTGATGGCCTAATGGGCCCTGAGTTACATGAAAAAATGGGCAACTCGACAGCTGCTCAAAGGTGTGGCTGACATTCAGAGCTCCCCCAACAGACTGGGTGCTGTAAATGCCATTTCTCCATGTTAGCAGATGGGGCTGGATTGAACTTTCAAACCCAAAGGTTCATCAGAGGATGCTTTTTCAAACATCATTTCTGTCTCTAAAAGTTGTTTTCATCATGATGAACACATTTTCAGAATACATTGCTGTTAGATTTAGTAAATTGATGCCATAAAATGTGACATACTTCCTCATAATAGTAAGTTTCCATTTCAAACTGACTTCAGAGGTGTTTGATTTCAACTTCCCATTGCTGAACACTGCAAAAACTCTTTATAGTAACCTGGTTGAATAGCATTTACTTGTATATCATGTGTCTGTTACATAAGAATATCATATACAATTTGTGTACAGGTTTTTTTAATTCTAACAAGTAAAGTTGCCAGAGAAAAGATTTGTATTTGCAATTCCTAAATCTTTAAATTCTCAAAAAGCAGGTGTTCAAAGTTACATTTCTTTTTGTACTAACAAAAGCAAACATGCTATGTGAAATGTGGAAAGCTACTTGCATCCTGTGAACCAAATGGTGCTATTTGGATTGGGAAAAAAAAGGAAAACTGCAGTTCCATCAGTGTCCACTTGAGGCTTGCCCCAAAAGCCAAACAAACCCCATAAGCACCTATATTAAAGATTATGGATTAAAAATCACAGTGGACTTAAATTTATTTACAGCCTTTAAAAACTTTTAATCTCTGTTTTTTGTTTTGTTTTGTTTGGTTTTGTTTTTCTTTGTAAATGTAAATTGTGAATTTATTATGTTTAGACTTGGAGTCATAAGTACTTAAGTCATAAGTAGCGTTTGAAGCGGCTGATTCAACCGACAGGTAGGTACATCAAATTTGTCTGTCAGGCACCAAAGCTATGGCTGTTTTCCAAACCCCCTACTACATACTGCATGTGAATGTAGTATGTAGTAAGCACTGCATACTACCTACTGCTTTTGCTTGTAGTATGTAGTCTGACTGTTCTGTTAAGTCTGTTTTATAGTATACTACTCTGGTTTCCAGTCTCGGAAGATGGAGCTACAGATAATGTTGGTTTTTTTTTGCATTTAATATAAATATACAAAACAAGCCATTGGCAGAGCTCGGCATTTGGTTATTTTGTTAGTCATATCAAAAAGAATCATCATTCTTGATTTCTAATCTTACACCAAAAGTTTTATTGTTTACTGAAAATAATGGTGCGTTTGTGGCAACCTGTAACTTGTATGTTTCCTAGTTGAAATCTCTGAGTTCCAACATGAAAGCGTTCCAGGCATTTAACGACTTCAGTCTGAGCGCAAGGAATTCTTGGATGTAAACAAACCAGCATGGCAGAAATTCTAAGATTCATGCTTGGTCATTTCAATTACCAAAGGAGCCTGCAAGTTCTTTATTTAAGTGAAACAGAGGATGTCATTATTTTAAAGTGTTTTTTGTTGATCAATGCACTGAACGCCAGAGTTGCTGCCAATGTGCAGTGTGTGAACATCAGACTAGAAGTTTACACTTGTAGCCCAGTGATGATAGCCCCCCCCCCTATTAGCTATTTCGTGTTAGCGACACATTTGTCCACCGTCTCGGACACATAACAGATTATAGTACATAATCACGTGTGTAAATTGTGATTGCAACGTTCAGATTTACTTTACATTGTTGTAAAGTCTTTTTCTCACCGTGTATCACGCGCAGCACCACCGCATCCATAGAGTCTGGCATATTGTTTTGGCACAGATGTGACGTCACAAGTTGTTACTCGGAGTACATCAATCTGGTACGAGTTCACGGGTTGTAAGTTACGAGTTCGACTGCGGTTCCAGGGCATTTTCACGAGTTACAGGTGGGAAATATACAAGTCACAGGTTGCCTTGAACACACCATAAATCTGAAAGGGATTTTTACTTTATACAGCTGATGTAAAAACCACTTCTATATAATCCGCGTATGGTTTAAAAGGTGAATAAGTGGTTTATATGGGCTTATGAATCTGTTGAAGTAAACACCTCTTTCATAACTGGAAGTGACAAAATTCACTGGTGTTTCTTCGCATCACTTCACTTCTATCTCATAGATGGTCTAACGTTAGTGTTGTGTTGTAATTATAATGCTGATTAATTCCAGGAGATGGCAATAATTTACCAAAACCTGCCACCCGCATACACAAACAGCGTTAGCACCGTGCATTGTGGGAAACAGTATGCCAGGTTGACTGGTCCATTGCATACTGAGAAATTTTCCCAGATCAGTAGAACATCTAGGCAAACAGCCCTTGACTCAATTTTTCTTCTATGTTTGATTCTGATTGGCCTCATTTGATGAAGCAAGCATTTCCAATATGGCGATCACCATATTTCAGGCATGGTGTCATCTCTTTGGATACCAAAATGTGGCTTTTTTTTTTTCTTTTAACAGTTTATCAATACATTTATGAGACTTCCAACCATTTGGTTTGAAGATAACTTCTGTCTCAATTAGACAATTGGCAAATCATGTTTAAGGATTTTGAGGTGGCCAATCAGATTTCTGCTGGGGCTGTGCCACCTTTGTCCATCACCTTGGACACACACTTGCACAATTATTCTTCCTCATTGTAAAGCCCTGTTACTTCTCTTACTCTTACTCTTACTCTCTTCTTCTTTGATCATCTCTCCTCTTACTCTCTTTCCGCCTGAACTGAATCTTTTCCTCCTCTTTCCACTTTTCCTCTCCCTGTTCCTTTCCTCGATTTATTTCACTGCTTGTATTCATTATTCCTTTACTTCCTTTGCACTGACCTTTATCCTCGTCTTATCTATGGTCCTCATGCCCTTTCATTTTTTCACCAGTTTTCCTTTCCTCTCTCCTCTTTTTGCCTCTCCTCATTCTTCCATCATAAATCTTTGACTTGACTCTGATTTTTCTGTCTCATTTTCTCTCTTGGCTTATTCCCATTTTTTCTTTTGTCTTTTCCACTTCTTCCATTTTCCCCACCTCTTCAGTTTTTCTCACCTCTCTGCTTCTCTTCTTTGCCCCTGCTGCTCCCTTCTCTTCATCTTTCTCATTTTTGTCTCATAAACACTACTCTCCAGTTTCCACTTCTTCTTCGCTCTCCTAACATTTTACCCCAACGTTTCTTTCCTCTTTGTAATAAAAATTCACCAACACTTCAAATATTGATTTGAACACTTCTTTAAGTGCAGCTTCAGATGCATGAAAAGGTTGGTGAACTCACCACGTACACTCCAACAAAGTCACAACCCCCCTCTGCTGCTCTTTATCCAGACTGTTGAGTCTCGTAGCCAAATCCAACAAAGGGACAAGCAGTCTTACAACAAAGTTCTGTATTCTGCCTCCAAAATCCGGGCAGAAGAGCTGAAGCTTTGAGGGGACTGTAAGAAAAACTTTGTTCTCCTACAAACGGAATAAGGATAGTGAGACATAAGAAGTTTCCCACCGCTGCAGACAGTAAGCCACACTCGCATGAGGGATTTCTCCTCCGTCGTCAGTTCAGCACAAAAGAAAAATGAGCTCACCAGAGAGCACACCATAAAATGGACTAATGGAGCAGCAGGATAAAGAAGGTTTCTCTCTTCCTGTATCACACGGAGACCAAAACTCTCTGTTGGTCCTCACTCTTGTATTCCCAGATGGATTGATGTTGAAAGATTGAAGTCGGTGTAGTTCCTCAGTAAGTCGTGGATTAACAGTGGCTCAGCAAACTGAGTGTTTGACTTTCAGTGTATTTGTAGGAGGAATTAACCATTTTGCATTTCAAAAGACCCACTTGCCTCCCCCTGTACAGTTGTAAGGGAATTATGATTCAGCTCTCCCGACTATTTGAGGCTTTAAGCTCTCAGATGCCTTGTAGAAACAGTTAGAATACAGGAAATAAAGTGCCTCAGGTTGAACATGTGAAGAGATTTCTGTTGTGAATCACTAAATACCTGCATTTGAAATTCATCACTCAATACTTGTAAAAGTTGAAATCAATCCACTCGGCTTCTTTGAGGAGGAAAGTCTCAGCCTTTTGAACTTTTACATCAGCGCTGATGTCTTCAAACTGTGCGTCAGTTTGTATAAACCTGGATCCCCTTGATTTGAGGGGAAGAAAAAGTTGTAATATCAGAAACGGAGATGACAACAGATGGTAGCAATTCAGATTTTCACTAAGTCTGCTTACGCTGACAGCTGCTGATGGAGCGCTGAGGTGTCATGAGTTGATTGATGAAGATGAAAACGAAGCTAGACACCAGCCCTGGAGAAATGGTTTTGTTTTGTGGAAATGTACCTGATATTACAGCAAAAACACAGACACAAGCAGCTTGATTAAATCTACAGAGGAAATGGTTTTGAACATCTTGTTGTACACAAATCACAGTGACATATAAACATGAGACAAGATGGCTAAATGTTGAAGAGAATCTAAAAGATCTGACCCTAAAAGTTCAGGTTTCTTTATTTTATCTTGTAACACTGGAGACGCTCCTGTGTTTTTAATGCTCACTACGCAGGGGATTTATTATTCCTGTGGATTACTTTGAAATGTGTATGTTGAGATGACTTTTAGCATAGAAAACAAAATCGTGGGACACAAGCTAGATATGTGGTCCATTGAAAGCTGACTTAGCTTAATTTGCTCATTACTGAGCTACTAATTGAGGACACGAACAAGCTAATGCTGTGTTATGCTGCTAAAAACAAAGTTCCTCAGGTTTGATGCTTGGCACTCCTGGGGCACTTATCAGGCAAATATTTGGGTCATTTAACATTATAAAATTAATTTATTAAACTTACCAAGAACTTTTTTAGATACACACAAAGAATCCTGAGCAGAGTCCAAAGTTATAAAAAAATACAGCTACATTAATAACAAACCAACTCAGTATTTCTTGTTGTTTAATCCAAACAAAAGTACAAAAACATGATATTCTCTAATGAGGGATTCTGTGTGTCAGTCTGTTTCTTGTGCCCAGTCATCTCTCAGTAAAGCTCGGCTGTAAATAGATTTGATCAAATAATTACACCGTAAGGTTTAGAGGTTTATAGTTTTTTTTTGTTTTTTTAAATTCACTTTTGCCAATACAGCCACCTTTTCCTGGAGATCAAGTTGCTTTAGCAAGAGTTATATCACTAAAGGCCTTTGCACACCAACAGAGAAGCAAATAAAAGGCACAAAATTGCAAAAAAATGTGTAGGCATCATATTCAGTAATTGCAGCTATTCTCCTCCAAACCTTTATTATCATTGTCTTTGTTGTTGTCTTAGATGTTACTTCTTTTTCCTTAAAGAACAGTGTGCTGGGACACAAATGCAATCAATATTGAATGTTTTGGTATGTGACTTGTCAACAACAAGCGTTTTGATTGGTCAAATATGTACTTGTCACAAGCGAAACTTTGGAAAAATTGACCTCTGTTTGGAAAAATTAAAGCTGCAATTTCACTCAGCAAAAGAATATTGCTTGCATTGAAAAACAGTAGGTTGGAAAAAAATAATGTGCAAAATATTTGCATGAAAAAACACGTCTGGTGTGCAAAGGGCTTAAAGCTTGGTTGTTGTGTCATGTCATTAGCATTGTCCCTATCAAATAAACACAGGCTGACAAAGGCAGACAATCTGTAACAGCCTGAGTGATCTTCATTAGGAGAAACAAGCCGCAGATGCAGATATGATGCATCTTTAAAAACACATGTAAACATGCTGCGCATGAGGAAACGTGCTGCAGAAAGGAATAATTAAAACGGATACAAAACGCGCTACAAATACACAATTGATGGAAAGCAAAAAACACATGGAATTGGAGAATATCTAAAAGAAGGGAGTAGAGAAAGCCAAACGTTGAATTTATAGTATAGATTGTATTATAAATGAAAGCTTCATTATGTCACATGTATGTCTCTGTTCTGAAATAGAGATTTGAAGCAAATTGTCAACAAGGCCATATTGGAAATGGAGCAGGCTTTGAGCCTCCACACCAACAGCTTTAGGGCCTGTCAGTCAACTAGGAAGTGGCTCTGATTGGGTAAACTCATCTTAATATCTTCTCAACTGCAGATTAACAAAAACAAATCAACCCCCATACAGTGTGTGCTGTTAAACATTAACTATTCAGACTGGAGGCATTACTTGAACCAGGCAGTAAATATGTTTATTTCTACTGTGAAAATCATCTTTCTTGGCTCGGTGGGTGGTTTCCAGAGCCAGCCCCAAGCAGACACAGGATGAACTATAGTTTTAAACACTTCCATGTTTTCTCATATTTTTAGACTGAAGTTTATTTTTGATATTCTGCTGATAGGAGGAACTGGCAAACTTTGGCGTCATGGAGTAATGTTGCAGTAATGTTACCGGCGACTGTACACAAACCACATGAATGAATAGAAGTATCAGCAATCGCCAGCCTCATAGCATTACTGCCATTTATACATTTACTTCTTTATTATTTATTTATTTATTTATTTATTTTAGGAAAAAAATGTTTTTGTTTGTTTTATCCACATTTCATTGACTTAGGAGATTATGCTATGAGGCTAGGGCAAAGTTAAAATGCGAGTTTTACAGCTAGATGTGCTAATGCTAATGATAGTTAGCAGGTTAGCCCTGCAGTTTCCTCTCATTTTTTGTTGAAGTTCTGCACAAACAGCCATGCAGAGCTGCAAAATCTTGTTACAACAAATTTCGAAGGACCGAAAAAAATTAGCTTTAATGTGCTTGGTGGTTTTGGGGAGAGCCAAGCTAACTGCCTGACATTCCTGTGCCCACTTCACAATCTAAGCTAAGCTAACTGGCTGCTGCTGTCTTTTACTATAGTTGCCACTTTCTAGGATTCAGTCTGAAGAGAGGCTCTTGTCAAAGTCTCCTGTCTTCTTCACTGTCCTCATTTCTCTGTTGTGTTTTGACACTTTCTAGTATTGAGGAAGACTTAAAGAGGAAAGAAAATAAACCCTGAAAGTGAAGAGGACACAGCTCTGGAAGATAGTGTTGTAGCTGAGCCAGTGGAACTTCTTTTTGCATACATGCATCAATCAGAAACTCTGCTTTTCAAATGTGTGTATGTCGGCGTGGTTCAGTGGAAATGTAGGCATGTTTCCTGCACAGCCCTCACAGATCTGAGCCTTACACGGTGATAACATCCTCTCTTTTATTTCCTCTTTTGGAGTTCAGAGAGCTATGCATTCACCAGTTGCATCATATGAAGAGCATCCTAAATCCAACATGGCAGGGCCAGGGGAAGTCAGTGCCAAATTACACCTCATGTAATAAACATGAGCAGGATAATGTCTCTGTACTGCTGCATTGTTGCATCCTCTCTCTACTCTCCTTCGAGAACCGGTGGGCTGGGCTCCACCATGTTTTATGTTTCTAGCACAGAGCTGCTCGAGATAATCATTGCTAATTTATCATCCTGACATGCTAACAGGGAGGCGATAAACAAAACAAAGGGATATTAGTGTCTACTTCACAGGCCTGTTTTATTTTTTCACACTTTACTTCTCGTCTTCTCTCCATTGGGACTCTAACGCCAGGAATAAAAAGTAAACAAGCATTTTTGTGTCCCTTGTTTCTGTTGATTGCAGAGATGATAAAAACGCCTCACATCAAGACGAACCAGAATAGCATCAAAGTGCAGGAGGTCCATTTCATCTGCTGTTCATTTTGTATTCTTTTTTCTCATCCACGCAGCTTCACGCCCGGTGGAAAACAAACTCTGCAAGGGTCAGATCCCCAACAGGTCCCAGCTGTGCCAAATCCCCTGCCCCATCGACTGTGAGGTGTCTCCATGGGGGGCGTGGGGGCCATGCACCTTCGAGAACTGTGAGGACCAGACTTCAAAGAAAGGTACGAAGACTTGGTCTTCATTAAGATTGGTTCAAGATTTCAAGGTGTTTGTGCCACACTGTGAGCATTTTATGTTGCATCTAAGCCGTAAGCACAAAGTTCATTTTCTCAGACGAGTTAATGTGGCTTGCAGTGATATCTAACATCTTACCTAACCCACCATCTTTCCCACTTTTCATTTCCCTCTTTGGATCTTTTAAATAAGATGTTGAAAGTAATTTATTTCCCGTCTCTCCTTCCCTCAGCCGCCACCTCGCTCTGAGATAATCCTGACAGTTTTATGACGTTTTATTCTAGAAACAGCTATAACCCCTTTTTTAGTCCTCACTTCCTGTAATGACACCAATATTTTAAAACGAATGTGGAAATAAGCCTAAGCACTTTCATTAACATCATCCAGACACTTTTTATTACTGCAGTTTTATCCTGTAGTAAATGCTGCCTTTTCTTAACCCAACACACACTAAAATCATTTCTTAAAGATTTCATAATTACTGTACAGTATGAATATTTATGAGCCGCAGTCTTAATGAAAGTTTTACTACATAATATTAGCATCATTTTTTCTACCAGCTGTAACCTTACAGGGGCAGCTTCAGAGCAGAACACTGAATAGTTAATGATTAAGTGCTCTAGTAGTAGCAGAACATCTTGTTAAAATTACATGAGGAGCTACCACTGCTGTAGACGTCACTGGAGATACATTATGATCGCATTTTTAACATGAAACCTTCCCTTGTTGTAAGAGGAAGCAGTTTTAAAGCACTGCGGGAAAAAGTGAAAAAGAGCAATGAAAATTTAAATAAAATCCAACCCAAACATGACGGGCAATTAAGTGATCAAAAATGAGCTCAATGAAGCCTACGAGAAATGTCACAAACCGTCTTCTGCATGACTTCATTCAATGCTCACATGTGCATTATGGAAAAAGTCACTTCTTAGCTCGAGACAGAAGGTAGAGTAAGATTTCTGGATGGCTAGAGCTCAGTCCATTTATGGAAAATGTATGTTTTTTTTCTGTTCAATTCAATGAACATTATTAATGAGCTGTCTTAGCAGGTCAGCTACCAAACCGAAGGTAGATAAACAAAGACATCTATCATCAGTGACCCACATATTTCACTTGAGTTGAATTCGTAAGCTGAATAAAGTCATGAGATCAAAAGTAAGGGATGCATTTTTCTGTAAATTGGGCCCAGAAGGATATGTCCGCTGATTTTAAAACCACCTACTCGACTAGTAGTGCCAACTGATTTAGCAAGAAATGTGTATGTTGTAAAAAGTGGGAAAAAGGGTAAATCTGCAGCAAAGCAAAACTTTCTGGATGCCCTACTGATTCAGAAAGTTACCCAGGATGCATCAGTTTTAGGTGCATTACTGTCACCAACTGGGATAGGGATGGGTACCGAATTAGGTACTTTTACAGGTACCAATCCAAGTTTGTCTGTAGTACCAAGTACTGATTCATGTAAAATCAAACGGTACCATGTTCAGGTACCTAAATGCATTCTTGTGACCGCAAGAGAGTGGAAGAGTAGGCAATTTTCCCTGCTGGACCTGAACACAACAGTGCAAGTTTATATATTGAAGAATAAACGGTAACACTTTATTTTGATAGTCTGTCTGTTGACACTCAACAAGCTATCAGTAGATATTCAACATAAATTTTTCAATAGACAAGTAACATACATACAACTATTAGTAGACTATAAGGTGCACTTCAAGGTTTTACTACATTTTGTCAAAATTGTCTCCTGACTCTCTTGTTTTTTTAAACAGGCTATTAATTGACAATTGACTATCTGAAGATTGTCTATATCTTTTTGTAAGTTGACACTCTACTAGTCTGAATCATTTATTTTAATTACAAAACATACTTAGTAGTCACACAAAATTATGGTAGCATTTCAGTATACTTATACTAATTTTTTCCCCAAAACAACTTCTACAGTTGTTTTCTGAAAAAGATCCCATGTGGGAAATCAGAGGCAGCTTGACTTCATCTTATCTGTGGTAAGAATTTCATCTGAACTGATGAGGACTGATGAGTCTTGTCAAATAAAAAACTGATACTATCGATATAGAACTAAATATCTACTGATAATGCATCTTACAGTCCACTTATCATTAGTTGAATGTATTTTACTTGTCTGTTGCCGAACCTTGTTATATATCAGCTGACACACAGTTGATATGCAACTACTTACCTGCTGATAACGGACTCTCAAAATAAAGTGTTACCGAATAAGCATGTAAAATTGAAAAAACTTTGAGATTGTTTTATCAAACACATTAATATTTACCACATAAACACACAAAAGTACAAAAAATTGGTACTGCTGAGTACTGATACCGATTGCCAGGTACCAGGCATTGGTACTGTATAGTTTCAAATGTGAAAGGTACCCATTCCTACACTGGGATGAGTTAGCATTGCATTAAGATACAACAACATAAATGTTTGATGGTCCATCAGATATCATCGAAGTGATGCGAAAGAAATGCTGGTAAATCTCATCACTTCCATTAAAATAGGTGATACCCATCTCATTGGTAACCAAATTGTATTAATGTCCATCTTAACCACATAATAACTTTTTTCAGACTGTAGGTTGATTTTACAGGGTTTTTTTCTATCAGCTGGGCTTCTGCTTTGCGGAACTGAAACCTTGCAAAGCATACTACACAACACCCATCAGAATAGTCATATAACATACAGTCACAGTCTTTGTTTTAACTGGAACGCTAAAGTTCCTGTAGGCAACTTTTGATTTGTGTTGATTTTGGCGCCCCCTGTGGACAAAACAGGATCTGCAATGTCTTTGCCTATCTTGTCTTTGAGAGTGTATAAGAGGAAAAAAATCTAAAAATCTTCTTTAAAATTTTACAACATCACTAGTTGTAAATTTTTGGGGGTGTTTTACGGCCCAAGAGTTCTTGATTAGGAAAAATGTTTTGAGAAAAGCAGAAGCAATGCGTCTCTTTGAAAACTTTGTTTCAGTGTGACAGATTTTGATATCTTAAGTTGAACTCTTTAAACCCTGTCTTTGCTGCAGGTTTCAAACTGAGGAAACGACGGATCACCAACGAGCCGACCGGAGGGCCTGAGAACTGTCCCCAGCTGGTGGAGGCGGTGCCGTGCGATGATCCCAGTTGTTACATTTGGCAGCTGGTCAGTCTGGATCAGTGTGTTCCTGATGATGAGAAGTTGTGCGGCCCTGGTTCTCAGATCCCCCAGGTCCAGTGCATCAACAGTAACGGTAAGAAAGGAGGGAAGTCACTTTACTTTCAGAGCTACGATTCTTAAAGTTATAACAACTGTTTCCTTTTATTAATCCCTTTAGAATCTGAATCCAATGCATCAGTAAAGGAAGTCTTTGCTGAAAATGGGCTTAACGTTAAAGCTCAAAAGTGGTTAATGGACTCAACCCACTTAGACATTATAGACTGCAGGAAATGGGAATCAAACCACTTCATCAAACTTTCCAACTTCCAGATGACCCACTCTTCGTCTCAGCCACGGCCGCCCAGACAGAACCACCCCAGACGAGTTCAGAGATTAGTCTGTTCTGCTGTACTCAAGATTTGTTGTGGGGGTAGTAGAATAAGCGGATTTGGACAAAATTCATAAAAGGCGGAAAGAAAACCCATCTTGACCCAGATTAATCTGACTGATGTTTGTGGATCCAAATAATCCAGAGAATAAATATTATGTCCCTTAACTTTTACAGGAGAAAAGATACAAGTCTGTTGTTTAAGCACAGCCGTCTGAAACCAGAATGACACAGTTCTCACCTCTACAGACTCAAGAGCTTGTAGTTTCTCTCAGTTTTGCAGCAGAATTAGCCCTGCAATTTGAAATTATGCTGCACATTTCTTTCTTTCTTTCTCATTGGCTTCTAAAGCACTCCATTCTGCAGCTTCGACCCTTTGAGAGAATCTTTTATCCTCCATCTCCACCTTCTCGCCGACCCTCCACCTCTCCTTGTGGAGCGCTCTGCGTCTGGACTTCTCCTCTACTTGACCCTTGCTTACTATCCACCAACTTTCTGCAGACTCCTCTCTCCCCCGACTCCTCTCCCTCCCTCCCACTGTTCGACTCGCTCCTACTTTAACGCTTGCTTGATTCAGCGTAACCACCTCTCCTCTGTCCCGCTGTCTCTCTCATTACTGTCTTCCTCTCTGCACGCACAATTAAACCTTACTCGCTCTAAATCAAATCAATCCTCCGTGGGCCTGGCTCCTGGTCTATTTTGTGCCCTTTGGCTGCTCCTGGTTTTTACTGCTACTCTTTATTACTGTAAATCTTTAATGTAAGAGGCGGTGTTGCTGACATTCTGTCCAGACTTCCTCCTGCCCTCAGGTTGTGGCCAAAACGAGGTACAACACATTATTGATTTTTATTCGGTTGCTTTTTTCAGCGAGGTGTAGATTACATCCCATTTCTTATTTAATCAGAATGTAAAACTAGAAGCTCTACAAATCTCATTCCCTTTCAGATGCACTCAGTAAATCTTCAATTTATGATCCTGTGCGGTTCCTGTTTCCCCCACTAGACAACTCAAGTCGTCCTTCTAATGCCTCCCACAAATCACAGCTCATGCATCAACTGCAGGAACTCGGTGAAGTTTCTCTGTTGCATCCTCCGCCTGCGCCGCTGCAGAAACAAAGACTGTTCTTTCTCACCTGACTTGGCTTGATTGATCCTCCCCCACCACCTTCACTCCCTCATCTGATGAAAATTGATTTGTTCTGTTTGGTTTTTCACTCCACTTCTCGCCTCAGAGATTTTTCACTGCAGTGTCAGCTGTATATTTTCTCCCACTGTGTGTCCCAGCCATGAAAGAAAAGGCCACACAGTTGGGCCCCAGACAACAGACTGAGGTCGATACCAATGTTATTGAAACTGGCTATTGATATTCCTCGTGTTGACTGCCTGCCTACTTAGGCAGAGAGCTGCTTCTTTCCCGCACACTGAGCGGGGAGGCTTAGCTTTCATAGTGGGCGTTCTGTTCATTCATGTTTTCTCTCTGAGAGCCTGAAAACTGCTGGGGTCCCTTGTCACTTCTGCTTTTGGAGTCCTCTCAGTTCAGTCATGACTGCTTCACTGAATATCTGTCAAAGTGACATCTTAATGCAGAGTCAGGCCCCCGGTCTGACTTCTGAAGCTTGAACAATTCTCCTCCTGCTTGAAATTTCTATTCAACCAGTGAGAGGTTTACATTTTCCAGCTCAAGTTCAATTCTCACAGATGGGAAATGTTTCTATGCTCGGAGAACAGCGAAGAGGAGTATGTGGGTTAATATAATCCACTTATGGCTGATGCAAGGAGCTCATTAAAAAAACATGGAGGCCTGTGTGAAAATGTTGGGTCCTCATGTGAATTTGCTCTCTTCGTGTTTAGTGTCACTTTGTTGAGGAGATAACCAGAGTCAGGAGAGCATCTGTTTAAATATTTGACCCATAATCCACAGAGATGGTTCCAATCAGCTGTCATGTCAATAAAGAAAAGACACACATGAAGTATGATTAATTATTCCTACGGTAAAGAAAAAGGTGGTGTCTGAATTTGATTCTTGGGTGATACTTTTTTGAGTTCAGGAATTTTGGACACCAGCTTAATATTTCTGATTGGTGGAGTGCTCCCTCTGTCCACAATAAGATCACACCCAGCTGTGACTGACTTGGTTTAATAACACCTAAACAACAGTCTTCTTTGAGACTTGTAGTGTGAATTTGTCTCTGTCAGCGGTGTTTCAGTTTAAAGAGTGACTGTGCAAACTGGAGACCTTCAGCTGAATGTGTCAGTGGGTATCCAGTTTACAACAGCTGTTCAAACGCAGAAGAAGTCCTTAAGAATGCATCCTAGTTTAATTTTAAATATGTTTTAATGTTGCTCCTCTGCGTTGAGAGGAGCCAGATGAGGTGGCTCGGGCATATGATGAGGATGCCTCCTGGACGCCTCCCCGATGAGGTGTTCAGGGCATGTCGTACTCAGAGGAGACCCCGGGGCAGACCCAGGACACGCTGGGGAGACTACATCTCTTGGCTGGCCTGGGAACGCCTCGGGATCCCCGGAGAAGAGCTGGACGAAGTAGCTAGGGGGAGGGAAGTCTGGGCTTCCCTGGTTAGGCTGCTGCCCCCGCTACCCGACTGGGATAAGCTGCAGAAAATGAATGAATGAATGAATATGTTTCAAAAAATCTTCATCAGATAAAGATTGAGTGATAATCTGATCTGATTAACAGGCTTGATTTTTTTTAGATGATCTATGTCACCTTCATGCTTTAGACAGCAGAGCAGTCCAGTGTTCACCGGTCAAAGGTGTTTTGGTTTTTGAACTTTCTTTAATCTGTGACAGTGTTGCTACCAGTGCTTATCTGCTTTCTTATGCCAGCAAATCCATATTTAGTGCAATACAGCACAATCAAAACCAGCACAGGCTGAATATCATCCATGCTAACATGCTAACATGCTAACTGCAGTAAGCCTAACTCAAAGAAAGCTAGGTTTAGTTCAGCACTACCAGTGTTAAGATATGGCAGGTCTGATTAAAAAAAGACATTTCACATCTTACATTAATCTCTGAATCTAACATAAAAAAAAAACAATTTTCCTTTATATGAAAATAGTTTTTCCAAGTAGGAATGTAATGTTCAATAGGAATGAGGTTGTGTAAGTGTAATTAAAAAATACAGAAGTATTTCTGCAATCTGACCCCTATTACATGACTGAACTAAAGGGCACACATGAAAATGCTGGTTTGTCTGTTTCCTCCTATCCTGTCATATTTGCTGAATGGCCTCCATAGTTATTTGCCAACTCCAATCTAACTTTATTTGTTAAGCACAAAAAACAGACTCCAACCAAATTGCTGTATAGAAAAATTAAATAATTAAATAATTAAAATAAAAAACATGGCTAGCATAACACAAAACAGACACTCCATATTAAATACAAAATACAAAAAAATGAATTAAAAAAAATATTTAAACAACTGAAAGGCACGAAGAATAGCAGTCAAATAAATAGATAAATAAATAAGTAAATAGAATCAGGAATTACTGTGTATCAAAAGCTAGAGAAAAGAAATGGGTTAGCAGAAGAGATTTAAAAACAGACTGAGAAGAGGCTTGTTTAACATGTTACAATAAATCGCCCTCTACTGGTCAGACCATTTATTACTACTATTTTTTTTGGTTTTGTAATCATATGTTGCCTACCTAATTTCTATAATCTACGCAGGTGTTAGGCCTGTGGTGAAATGCCGACAACCAATGAGCCATAGGAGCCACGTAGTTCTTGGGAATGTTTTACCATGAATTAAAAGTTCCTGAACCTTTACATCCATAAACACCTTTTAAGTATATATTTAAGTGCTATAAATAAATCGTTTCCTATTTTTGTTTCATTTCTGAAACTGACTTTATGCAGTTACTTTTGTGGCTCAGAGGAAGAGGTGTTTGCTTCATATTCGAAAGATCGAAGTCGATCCTAGCTCCTGCAATAAGATGACAGAGTGCTCTTGGGCAAGACACTGAACCCCCAATTGCTCCTGCTGTTGTTCAGCAGTGTGTGAATGTGTATGAATGAAACGGTCCAACACTGAGGATGATAGCCGTCTCTGTCATCTGTCTGTGAATGGGACAAGCAGAGTAAACATAATTTGAATGGTCAGACTGGAGAAGGGAAAAGAATTTCCAACAGCAAAAGACAGCTTCACTGCCCGGAAACTCAAACAGACCACAAGAAATAACCTCATCATTTATTTAATTACACTAGTGTGTGCATAAATCTTTAAATGAGACATCGGTCAGCTCCTCCTTCATCCTCATAAAGCCCATCAGTGTTCACAAACATGCCCTGCTTCAGCATCGCTTCATCTCAAGCTGTGTCAAAGGAACAGGAAGTTAGAGGATAAATCTCCCGCTCTCTGGCTCTTGTTTGCGTTGAGCTCCTTACAGTATGTTTTTAATCCTCCCTCCACATTAGCAGATTCCCTCCTTCTAGTTTCTGAAGCAGCCACATGATGCTATCAGAGGATGCCAAGTTGGTGGTCGTGCCAGTTTGGAGAAAATCCTCCCCGAGTTGTCTCAGTGAAACAGACGTCTTAGGAAAACAAGCACGTCTCCACAATCTGAGATGGTCTGTGTGCTTGACATCCTGCCACCAATTAAAACACCCAGCTGTTCATTTTCCCAGCTGCTCCAATCGTCTCTATGCTGAAGTGTAGTTGGAGGCAGTAAATCTATGAGCCTTAAAGTGTGTCCTCATTACCCTAGTTAACACCCAGTCGATCCTCAGTCGTAACGTGAAAGCAACATGTTTCAATCAGCGTGTCATCAGCCTGATTTTTTTCTTTAACTCAGCTTCTTTGTGCTCTCCTTTCATTGAGCATGGATTTTTGGAAAGCTAAATCAAAACACATCATAAAGTTTGACTGATGCGGGTGAACCAACATCAAATTTTAAAGAGTTTGCTCGATGTTTCTTTGTACATCATGAGGCGATATTATGGTCTCATATCCGCTCCCTGAAAAGTAATTCTCCATTTCTTCCTTTGCTTTTGTATGAAAACATCAATATTAGGGTGATTCATCAAGAAGTACCAAAACACTTTGATTTACTGCCACAGAAGCACAGATGGTAATCTCTGATAAACAACTCTACCTGGAAACACAGATGGATTTTTACGTGTGCTCTCACTAAATCAAATTCAAAACCAGATGTTTTGGTTCTCACTGTTCACTTTGGACATATTTGGCTGCTTTATTTTAAATTCAACACCAAGGCCCAGAGTCATTTCAAACAAACACGGATGTTTGTTCCAATCACATTATCGAAAATTGAGTTTGGAAATGTAAAACAGTCTCAGATTTTAGGCCAAGAAACAAGACTCAAAGTCACCGAATGGAAGCACAGGCACCTGACTTGAGTTTAGCAAAAAGAGGTTCTTTATTAGAGTAAAAAACAAGGGTTTTAACAGGAAATCACAGGTAAAATAATCAAGAAAGTAAAAAAAAACTGACAGAACTACCAGAAATCTTGATAAATAGCTTGGATTCAAGACTCTGAAACCTGGAAAGTAACTTGACCTGACTTCACGAACAGGCACAGGACAAAGGGACAGACAGACTATTTTTACACAAGGTAACGAGGCACAGGCAGAAACAATGAGGGCAGGGAGCACAGTCACAAAGGCAGGAAACACATCAAGGCTGGAAGTGACATTGTATAAAACAAGGAGAGATACTGCATCAAAACAAAACAAGACGGAAAAACAAAAGGCAACAAAATTTGGGAGAAGTGTTGAAAAGAGAAATGTATAATGTCTCATCATTTATTTTAAGGTAAAACCCTTTAGTTTAGGCATGTAATAGGGGTCAGATTGCAGAAATATGTATGTACAATTTAGTTACACTGACACAGCCTCATTCCCATTGAACATTACGTTTCTACTTGGAGAAACAATTTTTATATAAAGGAAAATTAATTTTATGTAAGATTCAGAGAGTAATGTAATATGTGAAATGTATTTTTCAATTAGACCTGTCATATCGTAATGCTGGTAATGCTGAACTCAACCGAGCTTTCTTTGAGTTTGCCTCAGGAAAGGGGCGGGTCTTAAGCATAGTCTGTATAAAACATGGACGTAGTCTCTGCGATGCTACCCGTCTGTTCTTGAAACCGTGACATGAAGCCAATCCACATTTATTGTGGTGCCGACTGTGAGTTTCCTTTTGAACAGCTACAGGGCACTCAGCAGTCACGTGACCTGAGTTGTGTATCTAATTGGACTTTCAAACAATCCTAATAACTTCTTAACCATGGAGTTGGAAAAAAAAAATTCACAACCCGTACAGTGTGTACCGAAAGTGAAAACAGCTTTTTTGACCCAAGCAGTTTTTGAACCAGGCTGTAAATATGCTTTTTAATGCGGCACAAGTCCGATTTTATGGCTGGGTGCGTACGTGACTTTTGGTCTTTCTGCAGCTAGCCTCAGGCAGGTTCTCAATCAACAGCAATTTTTAGCACTTCAGCACAGGCTTCATTTTTACTGCACCGATGTTGCCTCTTGGTCTTATGCTGCGTTCCAACTGTACTTGAAACTAGGAACTCGGGAGTGGGAGTGACGTCAGAACTTGCCTTTACAGCAGTATTTCTGTATATAAACAAAGAATACTATTATATACATACGGCTGTTTTATCGCGACAAACACTAGTCAGAAATTCTAAAATAAAAAGAATCTAAGAGAAGCTTTATTACTGTTCACCCCCGAACTCGGAAATTCCTACTGGGAACTCAAGGTTAGTGTGGGTGCTCCGACTTTAAAGTTGGAAATTCCAATCTACGGGGGCGTTCCAGCTGGACGTTCCCACTCGAAACTCGTAAATTCCGACCTCTGAGTACAAATGGAACACAACAATAAGTCTCTTTGCAGAGAGCCACAGGGTGCCCGTCTGTCATCATCAATGCCAGCCATGCCCATATATGGGCAACACTTCTGAGTTTGATAACTTTGGGAACAACATTAAAAAAAAAAGAGGATGTCATCCCCAGTACATGTGTGCTGATAGAGAAATTGACTGATCAGCTGTTTTTGAACCAAGCTGTAAATATGTTATTAATACTCTGAAAATCAGCTCATTTGGCTTGGGACTACAGGAACGCTCAAAGAACTGCAAATTTTAGCACTTTCACTTTCAAGACCTGTTTTTGATTCAACTTTTTTACATATCCTCTGTATAATAACTGTAGGAGCAGGAAATAAAAAGCTCTTGCTGAACTTGTCATAAGTAACAACTTTAAACTGACCTCAGTGTCTTTGACTCCTGCTAACTTTTGATCATGTTATCTCACTTCCATCTTTCCTCAGGAGAAGAGGTGGAAAGAGATTTGTGCTCGTCCACCCCAGTTCCAGACCCCGTGCCATGCGAGGTGCCTTGCTCCAGGGACTGCGTGCTCAGCGACTGGACGCCCTGGTCCACCTGCTCTCAGACCTGTTCCAGTAAGACCATAGAGGGGAAACAGATGAGGACCCGCTCCATCCTGGCCTACAACGCCGGGGAAGGTGAGCCTCCACCTGCCAGGCAGCCTCCTGCATCATCTCGTATGGAAATGTATGCAGATGAGGCCTGGATATTGGCTTAGTCATGGCCTTTCAAGTTCGTCCTTTGCTGTCACTCAGTGAATGTGTGGATTTCACACTTGTCTGCATGTGCATTTGTCCTTATCTCGAACAGTCTGCTTATCTGTCCTGGTGATTATTTCAGTCGGTCTGTCTCCTCGCCTGACACTCACTTTTTATCTGTTTCTCACATCACTTCTCTGCATATGCTTGTTCTCACAGCGTGTTCGTGTGTGTGTGTCTATTTCTGTGTGTGCGCGTGTGTCCCCCTCTTTGTCACGTCTCCAAACATTTTCTGTCTTATCTGAGTGTGTTTTCCTCACAGTCACTGCGATGGTTGTGGCCTGGATCACAGTGATGGAGGGTAACATTTGTAATTAAAGCTAGCTTGTAGCAGTTTTAGTCCTCTAGCTATGTGTCTACATGTAGAAAAAATAAATTGTTAGCTTGTTTTCACTTCTGAAAACTACATTATCATAACAGCTTTAGGGAGACTTGTAATTGATTTAGAACATACCCGGCGTGCTGTAATATGAAGTCAGGCCTTGTTGGCCATGTGTGAAGTAGCGTGATTGTGTAGCTGTTTTTAGCTGCTCTACCGTAGAGAAAGTTCATATTCTGCTTATCTCACCTGTCAAATTAACAAACTTTATATCCTTATTTATCAAAGGTCTGACACGGGTGCCAAAGTTTCCAGAACTTTTTGGTAAATCTTTGATGTTAGACTAGAAATATAGAAGTCATACTTGTCGTAGCTTCAGGAAACAATGTTAAACTTTAGTCTGCTCTCTGTTCACACACACATCAACTGTTTGAGCACACACAGTCGAGAACAATGCCTGTTAGAAGCTTTGTGTCTTCACTACAGGTTCCCCCTGCAGAGTAGATTATCTGATTAGATTTAGAGCTCCTTGGCAGATTTTTCTGCTGCTGTCTTGCATATTAATAAACTGAGAAAAAATAAATAGTTTCAACTACAGCAGCTACTCAAAGCGTTAAGATACAGTTAGTATTCATCACAAACCACCATAGGAAAGTCTGCAAATGAATGCATTACTAAGTTTGACTAATATCTTTTCGCTTGTTAATTACTCACCTTTTAAGCAAAACTTCTCACATTTTTTGGGTGATGATTGTTTTGGGACCAAGTGCCTCTTACTTTTTGAGAGCTGTCAGCTGAACAACATTCGAGATGCGTGTTAATTAGTCACACTGGATGCTGTTTTCCCTGACACTGATTCCAAAATCTCAACTTAAGCATTGGCAGATCCTGGGTATCTCCTGAATCCGAACAGAACATGTCAAACCTAAGATTTAAGCTTTAAGATTAAATCATTGTCATGTGCTGATCTTTGTACTTTTTTTTCTTATGTAAATATGTCAATATTAATTTTCTTTTTAAATTTATTTTCTACATTTCTAAATTAATAATCTTATTAGTATGTTTTTTTTTTATCAACATTGCATTTATTGCTCTTTTTCTGTGAGCTGCTGTGGCAAAAACATGTCCCCCTCAGGGCTGCAGAAGGCTGCAGAAGGCTGCAGTCCAATTGATACATGTCTCAAAGCGATAAAATAGAGTATTAATTATTTACACTGCACATTTTGTCATGTAGGAAAGATGATAACATCACAATGGTCAGATATTTGGGCTTTTCAAGTTGACTTGATGATTCTTGATGTCAAATCATGCTCTGAGCGACATGAAATAAATGCTCCACCTTACAATTTCCAGTAGCTGTAAAAAAGTGGCCGTACAGTGAGACGGGTACAGCTATTTTTATTATTTTAAATCTAACTACTGTAGTTACTATGCAAAGACAATCTGTCGCTTCTTCTCCTGACAAATAAACATCCACATGTCCACTGGTGACATCATAATTCTCACATTTACTACATTCATGTAAATTCTTCTCACTAACAACGCCAAATTCATGGTGTTTCCACTTCCTTACAAGAACTAGTGTCTCAACTCAAGTATTATCTGATCAAGTGTCGTCCACTCATACTCAAGCATTGTCGCTGTCATATGCTCCAGTGTTGTCCACTGAAGCAGCGTCTGCTTGTGCCCATATCATTGTCGTCTACTTTAGTGTCTTCACATGTAGTTCTCATGCAAAAGATTTTTACACATATGTGTGAGTAATCTACTAGAAAACTGCTCATATAGCAGCAAAAGAAACTAAACAATCATCCAGGCTGTAGCCAGATCTAACTATAAATCTTATCGAAGAAGAAGTTTGAAGCCAATTTTCAAAGGTAGACAGAGTGTCTCTACTGGACTCCAACTGGTAGATGATTCGGATAGAGAGGAGCTGGATCCTTCAAGGCTGACCCTCCCATATTATTCCAACAAACATAAGTACAAAAATAAATTTTCTAGATAACCTTCATGGATTTTGACATAATAGTCATGCAGTTTTTCTAGCTACAATGCTTGCAGTGCCTACTGTTTTGCCGAAATTCAGTATGTAGTAGTCACTATGTGGAAACTTGCAAAATCAGCTGTGCACCAAAAATCCCTGGATGTCCTTCTGATCCAGGAAAGTTTCCCACAATGCATTGCGCTAACACCATTTGTATATGCAGGTGGCAGGTTTTGGTGAATTACTGCCATCTACTGGAATGAGTTGGCATTACAACTACAATACAACAACACTAACGTCAGATGGTCCGTGAGATATAAGTGAAGTGATGCGAAAGAAACGCAAGTAGATCTTGCCACTCCCAGCTATAAAGGAGGCGTTGACTTCTTCAAATTCATTATAGCCCATAGAAAACACTAATTTGCTTTTTTTACACCATACGTGGATTATGTAGAGGTGGTTTTTCCATCAGCAGCAAAAATAAAAATCCCTTCCAGATTTATTTTCAACAAACAAGATAAGACTTGTGATGTAAGATTAAAAATCAAAATGTGAGGATTCTGCTATGATATGATCAATAAAATAACTAAAATGCCATAATCTACCCAAAGTTTGTGTTGTACGTTTATAATAAAAGCAAAATAAAATCCATCACCTGTAGCTAAAGAAAGCCAGAGTAGTGTACTACAAAACAGACCCAACAGAACAGTCATAGTAGGCAGTTTGGAAAACAACCACAAAGTTAACATTTCACTCCTTGCAAGTATTATTATTATTATTATTATTTTTAGCTTGTTGTTGATATTTGATCAGTACATCACACTCTGTAACACTTAGTATTATATTCAGGGCAAGATGAATTTAGATGCCAGTTCTGGTTTAGGATCAGGTTTCTTGCTCCAGCTCTTTGTGAATAATCCTGCAAACACATCTAAATGACTCACAGCTGCCTTTGCTTGTTCCCTCATCATGTGGCGTGTGTTTCCTGAAAGCTGATTTACATTGTCCCCATATTCCACCGTACTGCGTTTCTGGGTCATTGTTCAGCAGCAGCTCATTTGAGGCACTGTGTCATGCGAGTATTGAGACCAGCATGGGCCTGTTGTTAGTCAGCTGTGCTGGCACGGCACCGTCAGCAGAGAGGAAGTCATTCTCAGTAACCATTAGGTTGAGATTTGTCTGAGCTGGCAGTCTGTGATTCTGGCCCTACAGTGTAAACACGGTCGCTCATTATGGAGCTGGATCTCTGTCAACCCCAGCAGAGAAATACAGGTGTGGAGGACTCGCTGTCCCGCAACGCCTCTCCATCTCTTCTGAAAGCCCCTAAGTGTCGGCAGTTACTCTAAACCGGTGAGGGCTTTCTCAGTCCATCGACCCAACAACTGACTGACTGACTGACTGCGAGCTGCCTCGCAAGAGAAATGAGAGAGAGAGGGGAAGGCACAAGCACAAGGGTTATTCTGGGAAAGAGAAAACAATAAACAGAGGTTGTACAAACCAGAACAGGGCTCTGAGAGTCTGACCTGCCACTCACTGCTGCAGTCAACAGGTCCTCTCTCCAGCATATATATGAGCCAGGACACCAAAATATGAGCATGAGAGGAGAATATAGAAGCTGCAAAAACAAATACAGTAAAAAGATTTTTATTTGTACTGCACCTTCTAAACAGGAGGGAAAGCTCAGAGTGCGACTCACAAGTTGAGAAGGAACAGAATAGATCAAAACAGGCAAACTAAAACTACCAAAAACAAAGCGCCACTTTGCTTTCAGGAGAGTAATCACACAAATGATAAACAAAACAGGCTTCAAATAGCTGAAAAAGGTATTTCCTAAGAATAATGGAATCTGTAAATGGTGTAGAAATCACTGAAATGTGTAAAAACAACACAAAATAAAAAAGAAAAGGAAAACAAAGGGAGGGGGAAGGTAGTCAGAGAAAATATCAAATTAATATGTTCTTAGTTGTACTTTTACTGTGGCATTGTTTGTATCTATTAAAGAGCTAGTGAGGAAGTGCAAGAATTTATGTTTTTATATCTTTTTAATTTTAAAGGGGCTGTGAGGTGTTTGAAAGTGATTGTGAAAAGCTTGATAGTCATCCACACTTTAAAATAAGATTATCAGCGCCATTATTGTTGGTTACAGGTTATTTTAAATTGCTACTTCTTAGCTTCCAGTTTGGGTCGTCCAGGTACGGATTGATCAGCGGCATGTCAAAGTCTCTATGACAACAAACATGCTGGCTGATGAAGTTCAGTAGTGAGAAGAGATAAAACACACAAATCTGTGTTTTTCTCTGCTGAAAATTTCTGTGATTAATTTTGTAGTGATGGTGGACACTGGAGCCAAACTGTCAGACAGAAAAAGGACAGAAAAGCAGAAGAAAGATAAACAGGAGAGTAAAACAGCCCGAACTAAAGGCTAATTAGCCAGGCTGCCAATAGCCATACGTGTAGCGAGCTACTATAATGTCTGCTTGATGTAGTGTTTCAAACTGTAGTGCTACGTAACTGTAATGATAAATACCTTACCTGGGTGCGTTGTGTCGAGTAAAAAAATGTCTTAAAGAAAGCAAATCTGTTTCGATCTGATCTCTATTTAAATCCAAAACAAACACACACCTCACGAAAAGTAATTAACGACAGTGCGCAGAGACATCGGGCCACAAGGTGGCGAGGGAGTGCGAAGCGCTAATTAGCCTTTAGCTCAGGCTGTATCACTCTATAACACAGAGGCTAAACTGTTCGTGCTAATGTTCATACCAACCCACAGTCAGCAGTTATTCTGCAGTGGTCTGTTCAAATGAGAGTCTGTCAATAAATGACGAGTGAGGTTACGTTAGCTCTGATTGGTAGATGACTGACAGGACATAGCTAATCAGGATTCACTAACGTTACACATCACAGACATGTCTTAGAGCACTGGGCTGCTAACTGCACTAAATATAAACAGCTACTAAACTACTTACAAACTGACAGTGTTTACTTCACGTTAGCCTACAGATACGTCGGAGCACCGGGCTAACATATAGCCGGCTGCTTCAACATTCGCTTGTTGACACATTTCAAACGCTATATACTGATAAATACTGTACCTCTGCACGTTGTATCCAGTAAAAAGTGGTCTTAAAGAAATTTTGTTTCAATCTTACCTCTATTTAATTCCAAAACAAACACAAGCCTCACTAAAAGTAATTTATAACGGTGTGCAAACACTCCAGGCCACAAGGTGGTGGAGTTTAGCTCCTAATTAAAGGCAGTCCCTTCGATTTGCAGGGCGTGGTTTGAAATAAAGGCATGTCTCAAATAGAAGCCCATAGATGTTCCCTCTTTACTGACTCATTTCCTTTTCCTTTCCCCTCAAACACAATCCACATCAACATTATTTCAATGATGGGAGCCTGAAAAATTACAACTGGTGCATCATTACCTTCTGAAATTACATCCATATCAGGAAGCCGTTGTGTGTTTTCACCCGTCTCTCTCAGATTCTCACTATCTCTCTGTTCGGTATTCTCAGGTGGCGCTCTGTGCCCCAACAGCAGCGTCCTCCAGGAGGTACGGAACTGTAACGAACACGCTTGCACGGTTTATCACTGGCAGACGGGGCCTTGGGGGCCCTGCACCGACGACCCCTCTGCCTCCTCCCTCAACGTCTCGACGGTTGTTCGCAGCCGCCAGGGTCCCTGCTCCATGGGGATGCAGACTCGTAAAGTTATCTGTGTCAGAGTCAACGTGGGACAGGTGCCACCCAAGAAGTAAGTGTGTTTTCTTCGTACTTCCCGCCTCTCTTAAGTGCTTGTTTACATTTCCACTACTCCTATAGTGGTTGTTTCCTGCCTCTCTGATTTGAAGGTGCTTTTAACCGTAAAATCAGCTGCAGAAGTGTTGTGTTGAAATGAAAATTGCTCACCTCTCAGAACGAAACCACTGGCTTTGAGAAGTGCTCTTCAATCATGTGCCATCAAGATCCAAGAGAAGGGACATTTTGGTTTCAAAGAGACCTCTACTACAGCTGATTTTCCTGATTTGGACAGCTTTATCTGAAATGAAGAAGCTAATCAGTGAAATCTCAACCCGCACTTCGAAGAAAAGAGGAGCGGGGGAGCTTCAGTTGTCTTTTGATGTGTGAAATCATTTGTTGAAGAGCCCCTTTTTGTTCTGGCACGTTGCTTGATGAACACAGAAAAGGGTTACATTCATTCTTCAAACGAGGATTGAAAAATCTTTCCGTACTCTTCAGGGAAACACGGATCTGTGAGCATCTGCTGGAGAATGGAAAGAGCCTTGATTTGATTTTGTTTGTTTGTTTGTTTGGAGGGACATCAGTAGTAAACTTTCCAGAGCATGATTGAATGAAAAAATGCAGATTTATGTGTGACATTGGAAACAAAGCGGGATTAAAAAACAAAAGAGAAGTCAGGAGGTTTGAGCAGACGCACGAGAGAAACAGAAAGGGAGTCAGAGACACAGACATGTAGCCGTTTAAGTAAGCAGAGCACACTCCACGTGAAGTTAACACCCAGCTCCTATCTTCCCTTCACAGACGACCACAGATAAATAAATAATCTCGCTGTCCCTGAAAGGCTAATTAACCCTGCAGTTTTGGGCGCTGGTAATTTCTCATTGATGATAATGACAGTAATTAAATGGGATTGATACTTTAAGGCAATTTAATCATGAGGCAGATGAGCGACGAGATGTTTGCGGTGAGCTCTGAAGACCACATGGCATGAGGCGGATTCAAAACACGCCGTCAAGTTCGCTTTAATGTCTGTGAGAAGGTTCAGCTCTGGCACTGACAGATTCACTCAGCGACAGAAGATAGAAAAGTAAAACGCTTTTGTCCAGTGGCAGAGTCTTTTGACGTTTCATCAGTGACTGGAAACGATCCAGTTTGAACAGAGATGACATTTAAGAAAGCCAAATGTCAAGTTAGACTGGTTACAATGCAAATTTTACACATCTGTGGAACAAGTTTGGCCTTTTACAAAGAATTAATCCTTCAAATATAGAAATGTCCTGTTAACAAGAGAAAGCCAAGTTACAGGTATCTTTAAAGTAAGGCTGTCAGATAACAATTATATTTAATTACAGAATTTCAATACTTTGAAGCACTTGATCACATTTGAAATACCTTTTTCAAAGCAGTTCTTGAAGGTCCACAGTGTCTTATTCGACGGCATTTATTTAACAGACGAGATAGAAATGGAAACTGATATTCTTCAGTATATATTAGTTTGTGTATCCATACATGTGCAAATAGTTTTTTTAGTCTTTTGCACATTTTTGCTGAAAATTTGACACCGTACTTTAACCTAGGGATTTTTTTTTGTTCGGTTTGACACAAACGATGTATTCTACTGACTTGTCAAATGCATTGTTGGTAACACTTAACTTCAGAGGTCTGCAAATTTTATCACACTTAGGTTATAATTAGAGAAAGTTTTTTTCATATTTCATTGAAATTGCCTTCATGAGAATTTGGTGAAAATTAGCACATTACTTCTGTCCAGATTCTGTTATGCAGTGTGCTTGTACTCACAGTGTTTATCACAATCAGGTAATTTACAACCCCACTCTGGGTGAACATCACATCTGAAGCCTTCATTTGTATCATGTTAAACATTATAGGCCTAATAATCAAGGTTTATCATTTTACATGTGATCTCAATTATGCACTTAAACAAACTATTATTATTATTATTATTATTATTATTATTATTATTATTATTATTATTATTATTATTATTATTATTATTATTATTTATTCACTTAACATTTCAAAGGTAATTATCAGAGGAAACAACGAACCTAACTTCTGTTTTCAAGAACTAAGCAGCTATTTATCACCTGCTTCTCTGGAAATAGCAGAAACGTTGGGATGCTTCGAAAAACATTTTGTGGTGAGTCGTGATTTAATTTTAAATGACATATTTGCTAATCGTCACTTTCTTATCTTCAATTTGGAGTACATTTCAAAGAAACTGAAAAAAAGTGACGTACTAATTGTGACTTGCAACAATAAATTTGGACATTATTTTAAAGAAGTTATGTGCTAATTCTAAATAAATAAGAAAAAAAAACTTTGTCTAATTATTACCTAAGTGATGAAATTTGAGGACCTCTAAAGTAAAGTGTTACAGCCTTGACGTTTTTTATATATCACTGCAGGAAAAAGAAGTAGCAGCAGCAGAACTGCAATGTGCAGCAGGGTCAAAATGGCATTGCTATACAATTTTTTTATACACTTAAATGTGCCTTGGTGAACCAGTTTATATATTAGTAGTAGATAAAAGACAGTCTATTCCTAATATAAACAAAATATTACAGGTGCTGTATCTCTGATTAAACTAACATTATACCCAGTTTTAACAGATTCAAACATTTTTTTTTCCAAAAGGTCCACTTGCAATGAAATCATTTGACAATGTAAGCATGTGTGTCTAAAAATATCTACAAATAAACCAAGCCTAAACTGAAGATGTCTTAAAAATTCTAAAGTCAAATAAGTACTTCCTATAAAAACACATTTTGGATATAACACTTCACTAAATGACTACTCAATTTTGGAAAAAAAAAAAAAAAAAAAAGTCGATCAAATATTCAGTTTGATTTTTTTCTCTTTCTACCCTTTTTGGATGTTTTTGGATTTTATTGGAAGGTCAGCTCAAGAGGGACCCCAAAATGTGTGGTCTGAACTTGAACTGCAGCAACAAGGACTAAAGCCTCTGTACAACATAACAGTAGTTAACCAATAATTTATACCATGACTAGTGAGAGTTAAAAGGTAAATGTAGGAGATTTCAAACACATAAAACTGATTTTTGATTGATTTTTTAATAAAAACAAAGGTAAAGAGTTAAGTCCTTGGTATTAAAAACCACATTAAGGAACACAATTCATTGTTGGTTTTGAGAAATGTTATGTAATATGGTGAGAAATGAATTGAAAATATTTAACAGTGTGTTCCCTAACTGCTATCTGTGCAGCTGATTAACTGTTATTTAATTAGTTTTCAAGTTTTTAGATAAGTACTCCAAAGTATTTTGATTCAGTCCCTGCTGACAAAGACAGGAAAGGTCCCATGATGAAACTGCAGAGTTAAATTTCCACCTTTCTTCCTTCTGCTTTAATTCAGCACCAGTAAATTCTCTCCTGCTCTGTTACACCTCCCAGGAGTCGTTATCATTGAGGAAAGGATGGGTTTATAAATTATTAAAAGGGTCAGGGGTGTGCTGTGTACTACAAGGTAAATGTGATTCATAGAGAGAATCACATGATCCAATGAAGATTAATGTCCAGTTCACTGATAACTGTGTGAGCAGCTGACCCACAGTCTGCTGCAGCTCTTATCAGGCTGCAGAGGAGAGGTCCCCGTCCAGGATGTCTTTTTATCACCGCCATTTTTCTTTTTCAGTCCACTCTGGAAAAATCTGAGGCAGAATCCTCAGCAGGTTGGAGTACAGGAGAGGTGGTGGTGTGGAGTGACGGCATTGAATAAACGACAAGAAGAGGTTTCAGTCCATTTGCCTCCATTACCTTTTGTCTCTGCAGGTCGATAAGTTTGAATAATCAAGTATCTCCTGTAACAAGGACAAAAGAACATGGTGTAACACTAATGAGCAATGAAAATGAGATGTTTAACCAAAGTGGACTCCCATCATGCATCTGCTCACCCTCTCAGAGGGAGGTTATTGTTATCGACCTCAGCAGAGTCTGTTTGGATTTGGGGTAATGAAGGTTTTGTCAGAAGTTGTTTGACATTTTCAACCTGAGTGCCATTTAACAGGGGATTGGATGTGACCTATCCGACATGCTTTTATTTTGATGCCTTTTGTTGTTTGTGTTGTTATTGATTCATATTTTGCTGGTGATGAATGGATTAAATTATAATTCCTAAGATCTTTGTGAAAAAAACTCCAAAACTTTTTCAATCAAACACAAATAATCAAAATATCCTATTTTCTTCTTTCTGGATAAATTATTGGGCATATTTTATATTAAATGTAAAGTTTTCATATTTTTCTGCAGTTATCAGGATTAAAATGCTAAAGTTAAAAATGATCCTTTTGAGCCCAATTCTGAGTGGAAAAGTCAAAAGGCTTTAAATTTGACGTAATCGAGAAGCTGTGTGGGATTAGAAACCCAGAAACTGGTGACTTCATGGACTGTATATTAAAATGGGCAACATAAGTGTTCACCAGCTGTGAAGCCAAATGCTTGAGAGCTCCCCCTACTGACTGGTGATCAAACTTGAATTTTAAAGCTAAAATTACTTGTCAAATAAAAAGTCTCCAAAACATTATTTCTGTCATGATAGACTTTCTGAAGAAAATTATCTAAGAACACAACAACCTCAATGTATTTTCATTTTAAAATAAGGAAGGCCAGAAGCATAATACAAGTAGTCCTCATGTTACAAATGAGGTGAATGGACAGATAGGGTTTTAAAAGTCAAGAATCAGGCAAGTCTGGGAGTCCCCAAAAGCCATGTAGCAAAAAACAACAACAACAAAAAAAAAAATAATAATAAAAAAAAAAAAACAGAAACTGCTGGCACATTTTTTTTTCATGTTTTTATTTTTCTTTCTATATATTTTATATACTTGCCATACAGTGATGGGTATACATGCTATTTTTAGTATTTTAGGAGCCATCTTATAATAATAATAATAATAACAACAACAACAATAACAATAACAATAACAATAACAATAATAATAATAATAATAATAATTTTATTTGTATAGCACTTTTTAAAAACAGCAGTTTTCAAAGTGCTTTGACAGCCAGGACATAAAAACAAACACAAGCTTCAAACAGGCAAAAAAAAAAAAGCCTTGACCCATATAAACACAGGAAATAAAAGAGCCATTTAATGAAATGAGAGCATCAGGACCAAGACACTGAAAACATCAATAAACAAGAAAAAGAAAAAGAAAAGAGAATAAAAAGGGGTTGGGAGCAGAGAACAGGACAGCCAGTATGAAAAGACAATGTTAAGAGTGTCAATAGAATAATGATAAAAATAATAATAAAAGTGATGATAAAATAGTGAAAAAGAAATAAAGAAAATAAAATAAAAAAGTCAACAAGACATCAAATCCAAGGAAAGATAGAAATAAAAAAGACAGAAGATAAGAGACAAGATAAGGGACAAAAAGACATATATGGCAATAATTTAACAGAAAACTAAGATGTCAGTCTGTGATCACATGACCTCAATGTCCAGAATGTAGACCAGGATTGCAAGGGGGTAAAAAAAAATCCTGAAAATTTCTAGAGACTTTTCAAGGGCATTTAAGTTTGAGAAATTTGGAAATATTCCAAACTGTTTTACTAAAACTTACTTGATGTTACATCCTCCTTAGGTGGTGCCTTTAGTGATCTTGTGGGCATCATACACAGTGCATGAAAGCAGTGTGGCTGCAGCAAAGTGCTGCTATTAGCCAAAACTGTGCTACAATATACATACCCTAGCTATATTTAAGTCCCCCAGTGTGTAGACTGTACTTTATTTGGATACACTTGTGTCAATACGCAAACACATGGTGCAGAAACTCTAAACTATGTGGAAGAAACACATCCTGTTTTAGAACCATATTTTTATATTTAATAGTCAGATTGTAGCTATGTAAGTGAAAGCACTGAAGTTTCATTCCATCAATACTTGGACTCAGAAGATCCAGTACATGGTTAAAATCCAGGGTCATACAGATGTACATCAAGGAAAACAGATTTGATTTCTTGCTTAAATATCCAGAAAATAACTGGATACCTGGATAACTGTTAGGTGTTCAGCAACTCGCCCACCTTCAACAAGATTGTGTTTGTTTTTCTGCAGTTGAGACATTTGATCCCATGATTTGTTTTGTTTGCCGACTCTGATTTGATTGTGGGAAGGAATTTGGAAAAACATCCATCAAACACATCAGAGCGGTGTTGTCCGCTTTGGTTCGGAACGAAGAACAACAGTAACACGTCTCATCACAGCCTCCGTTTCTCTCTGCCTCCAGGCTGAGGAATGAAAACGACTGATACTCTGAGTGCTGTCAGAGAGGACTGTCTCTGCTCAGACTGTTTGGTTTCTTTTCACCTGCCCTCAGTCTGTTGGCGCTCTCCATGGTGCTGAAAACTTCTTTCAGTCTAACTTTGCCTGTACACAACCCCAGCTATGCCTCGGTGTCCATGTTGATGTCCTTTTGTAAGTTCTCTGACTGTTGTAACCCTTCAAACATGTTGTTCAAAGTCTGGAGGTGGATTTTCCTCAGGGCAGGTTTTATGGCAGGTGTCCAGTATCAGGCTGTTCGCCAGGATGTTCTGTTTCATCGCTCTGCAACAGAAAAGAGTTCTCAGGGTGTAGAACACTGCTCTTATAGTTTATCCGTAAACACATAAAAGTTTTAGTTGTTGCCAGAACTATCTCTCTCTTAAACACACACACACACACACACAGACTCAGAGGGGACATAAAATAACCCCTTAGTGGGAAATGACTTTGACTCTTTCACTTGCAATGACAAACACCGCCACCATGATGGTTTCTATTAGCTTGATTGCTAATTATCCACATTTGTCAGCTATAAAGGAGGTCTGGCAATCAGTGATTTGATAAGCAAGTTTTCAAAGCAACATGACACAATTAACTGAGCCCGGAGAGGCCAAATCATCTCTACTTAACATGCATGAGTATTGGTCTTAATAAAAAAACAGGATGAAAACGTATCCCTCGCTCGATTAATCTGCTGTTCCCAAAACACTTCATCACAGACATCACTCCTTCAATCTGAGTCACATAATGAGACACTTTTAATCTTAATCCTACTGTGACTTTCCACCTGCTCATGAAACTTTAATACTGATTCCTCTGTGTGACCACCAGCAGCAAGCAAAACCATCAAGACGAGTATCGACTTTTTCCTTCTAGTTATTTTGAAATCCTGTAGCCATCGCCTCACGGCCGGTGTCTGCAGAGGAAAGATTCCTGTCCTTATCAAAGCACTGGGGCCTCATGTTAAAAATGATCAGACACAGAAAAGGGTTGTGAAAACCCTGTAATTGCTTCAATTTCAAAATAAAACAACAAAGGGAAGGAAATTGAGTTAATTTGTTGGTTTGTAGCTGAAAATCAGTGAGGTACTTCTTTGTGAGACAATTCCTTTTGAAGTCATCTCTGAAGAATAAACTTCTCATGATCAACACCTTGATAACATCTTCATGATATCAGAGGAACAGTTTCAGATTCTTCATTTTAAGAGCAGATTTTCTTACAACTATTTGAGAGGGAACATACTGTTTAAAGGTCTCATATTCTGCTCCTTTTCTACAGTTTACTATGGATCATTGATGTCTTCATGAAATGGTAGTAACATGTTGTGGTCCAAAAAGCTAATAAATCAAGCACAGCAGCATTTTTTTTAGGCTCTCATAGCCCCTCTGTTCAGAACGCTCTGATTTAGTGGGCGTGGCCTTCATATGTAAATGAGCCACCGCTGATACTGTCCCTCTCTTCAGCGTCACTGAGAGCGGCGACATGAGCTCTGAGTGCACAATGTTTTGAAAACAGCCAAGCTCGTTTACTGTAACATTACAAGCTAAAACAACAGGCTAACCACAGCTAACGTTAGCATCCTGAAGCTAAAACATAGATGGGGGGACCAGTCAGGTCAGACTTGCTCCTGATTGGTCAAAAAAGGGAATCACTGACGTCAGCAAATCCTTGTCTGGATTCTCTTTTTTATATATGGGCTGCGTGGTGCAGTGTCACAGAAGAAAGTTCCTGATTCAAATCCCCAAATGCACAGTTTGCATGGTTTTCTGTGGGTACTCCGGCTTTCTCCCATGGTCTAATACAGGGGTTCCCAAACTTTACTATGCCAAGGCCCCCAGACAGCATTTGCTTCTGGCCGGGGACCCCCTTTGGGAACCAACAGACAATGCTTCAGAATATGTAAAGAAATGTATGTATGTATGACAAGGTGGATTACTCCTTTCTAGACAGAGGAAGAGCCTCAAAGTTCAGTTTAGTTTTTAGATAGCTTAACTCATTGGTTGCCAGCCGTTCCCAAAGCATCTTGAACCATCTTTCAACACCCAAATAATATTGTTTTCTATAACTATGTCAACGCCAAAACTACCTAAGAAGAGTGGACTCTCTGCTTTTATGTCTCTCTTTCTGTTTTTGATCCAAAAAAAGGGCAAAACATGCTTTTTTTGATCACGTTCATCTTGAGCGCTCCATCCTTTGATCCTCTCCATGATCTCCATCATCTTTTGTCACGATCACACCACTCTATCTCTCTGAACCATCGCCACACATCCTCAGTTGGAGCGTGAGCTGCCTGAACTTTTCTGACTTGCAGCGTCTCTCTATGTCTCTGTCATCTCACATCTTCTCCTCATATCCATGCTGATCTCTCATCCGTTTCTCAACCACAGTAGTTTACGAGCATGATTTTGATTGACAAGCTCTGCCCAGACCCTTTCCTCCCCCGCTGAAAAACATAATTTACTTAATGGTTGCAATGGAATTGGCGTCTACAGACGTCATTGGCAGTCAGTGAGTTAATAATGGGCGCTAACCGCCAGGTCAACACGGATCATGACATCATCATGCCAAAGTTACAGCTGTCACACGAGGTGCAGTTAGGTACAGTCTGAAACGTGTGGACAAGGCACTAAAATGTTTTGAATGTGAATGTAAGAATACATTAAAAAATAATTAAATTCTATTGTTTCCTTTCCCTCCAATTTTCTGAGGCCCCCCTTGTCTCCTGGCGGCCCCCACTTTAAAAACCACTGGACTAAAAAGTTGCTTGTTTGTTATTTGCTCACTGTGAATGTGTCAAGGGTTTACCCTACCTCAATGGGTCCCAAAGTAGGGCTCAGGACCCCATGGGGGGTGGTTAAACACTGATAGAGGTGTTGCAAAATGCCTTCCTGAAAGAATTGGGATTTTTCATAAATGATTGTTTAAATATAAACCCAAATATGAGTTGAATTCCATATAAAACCATGCAAACAAAGTGTTTGATCTGCTTCCCACATTTTTTGTTGCCACTAGACCCCTGAGGCGACTGAATACAATAGAAGACAACATTACCGGTGGCAGCAGATTAATCTAGGAAAATCAGCAATATGTGCACAGAGGTAGTCTAATTTTCTACAGATCAGCCAAATTAAGTATTTCAGGCCTTTTGTTTGTTTGTTTTGTCTGTTTTTGGATTGGGCTATTAGTGTTTTCCCACAGCAGGGGGTTGCCGCTCTCTGGCATTGCTATTTTTGCCCTGTCTCTCATCCAATGGAATATGCTGTAAAATGAAATGGATGGATGGATGAATAATGGCCTCCTCATAATAAAATATACTGATTAGAGTCCACACCTTGAAATGAGATTATCAGCGACAATATAGCTGGTTACAGGTTGTTTTAAATTGCTACTTCTTAGCTTCCAGTTCAGGTCCACCAGACTGGAGTGGTTTACAGCACACCACGCCAGCTGACGAAGTTTGGTAGCGAGAAGAGATAAAACACAGAGATCTGTGTTTTTCTCAGCTGAAACTATTCCTATGACTAATTTTGTAGTGATGGTGGACACTGGAGCCATATGTCAGACAGAAAAAGGACCAAAGAGCAGAAGAAAGATAAAGGGGAGATTGATACAGCCTGAGCTTAAGGCTAACTAGCCGTATCAACTGACAGTGTTTACTTGTTGTCACGTTAGCCCACAGATACATCGGAGCAGCGGGCTAACATTTAGCCAACTGCTACAACGTTTGCCTGATGTAGTGCTGCAAACTGTTGTGCTATGTAACGTTACTGATAAGTCCCTTACCTCAGCGCATTGTATCCTGTACAAAGCTGTCTTGAAGAAAGTAATTTTGTTTTCCGATCTTTGTTTAATTCCAAAACAAACACACACCTTGCTAAAAGTAATTTACAACAGTGTGTTGAGACTCCGGGCCACAAGGTGGCGAGGCAGTCCAATTAAAACAGATTCTCTTCATGGCATCTTCAAGGAATCGAGCAGCAGTCAAGAAGTCATCTTGATAAAAACCTCTCTTTGATGTTTCTCCCTAAAGTTGAAATGTGTCGGCATCTACTGTTCCTCTGATTTATTAAGGTCTGTCCTGAAGTTAACACGTCTTTGTGGTGAAGATGTAAAGGTTTTGGTCCTTGTTTCATGATTGGTTTTGTTCCCTGTAGATCTGAAGCACCACCTGTCACTGTGACTCCTTTTTCGAGTCCCTTCGGTCATTTCTCGACCAAACAAAGAGTATAGATACACAGCAGATTGGGTTTCCTGGCCATCTGTTGCTCAGAGACAGCATTCCCACGCCTGCACACCCAGGAGTGACGCGATGTGGCTGCTTGTTTTCTCTTCTGCACGTCTTCATCTGGCGTAATCCAACTGGCAGGTCCTCTTGATCAGTGCACCCATGGGAACCTGGCAGAACAAACAAACATGGCCGCCCGCGCCCTGCGTATGCAGATGTGCCCCGTCTCATTCACTGATGGATCTGAGCTGTCTTCCTCCTGAAGCCTGAGGCAGTGAACCTCACAGGGTACACGGCATGCCGACACACACATTCAAACACTCACACACACACACTTACAGATAAACGGTGACTGTCAAAGCCCAGAGAAAGGAGGGACAAACAGAGACTAATATGTCAGTGCCTCAGGCTTGGGCTGCGATCATCCTATCAAGAAAAAAACAACAGCTATGTCTGCTTATTGATTCCGACAGTCTGTGTCCTGACTGTTACCGAATGTGTGTTTGTGTAATCACATTGATGCTGGGGAATTTGTGGGAAAGGGAACTGAATGATTCATGCTTTATGATGTTCGACAGTATTAAGCTCAGTCAATCATCTCCCTGCCGAGCTCTCTAATGGAGGCTGTGTTTACTCACTCTTTATTTATTTTATTTTTCCTGACAGTGATAGATCGATAAAAGCCCTCGAGAAGAAGGCCAAAGACACCGCTGAAAGGGTTGTCGAGGAGCTGCAGCTGTTTTATGCTAAATTAAACAAATGATGTTCTTGTTTTGTAGTCCGTTATTTTGATAATGAAATTAATTAGGCCTTATCTTCCCCCACCAGACCTTGTTTTTGGTGTGTTTGTATGCTCTCTTAAAACTACTGACACTTTTTTTTTGCTTTGAGACTCCCTTCTTCATCCTGCTCAACCATCTGCTTGTTCTCTTTTGCCGAGCAGATTAGTCAACGCGCTAATAGCGGCAAGCAAAACACGAGCATTAGCCTGGCTGCTTGTTTTAATGTCGCGCTCTGGGACACGCTCCCGGTGCCGTGGTGTGCATGTCCCTGCTTTGCCACCAATCATGACATTTAAAGATCATTATGAGCCTGTGACACTGACTGCAACCAGCGAAGTAGTTGAAACCACAGATGCCATTACTGCATGGCTTTGTTGATTCCTTTTTAGCGCATTCACACAGTAATAAACACACAGCAGTGTTTGAAAAAGAGGAAAATACACCATTCAGTCAGTACAATTAGCACAAAACACTTTAACCACTCAGAAATGAGAAAATAGATGTGAGAAACAAAGATGATGAAAGGTATAGCATTAAGAGAAAACAACAAACTGCTCACGTAACAAAATATTCATAAATAACAAAGATACAAGTAGCTTTTACACCCCCAGACACAGTTACCCAGCCAAGCATTGTGCCGTCAGTATTCTGGCAACAAACGTGGCCTGTTTCCTCTGCAAACTGGAATTTAATTGAATTTTAATCATCCGAATTTGGATAATACCCATCATTAACGGGGCTACAGTATAATTAGACTAAAAGGGGAACAAAAGGGATAGTTCTCTCTGTCGAGGGAAACCTGCTGTGAATCAACATACTGCCCTAAATCTAAAGCACAGAAAACACACGGGATGATAACAAGGGAGTCTAAGAACACAAAATCAAGAGTGAGAGCTTCACCGAGTGAGGTTTAGAAGTTAAGGGAAGATAAAAGAAGCCGTCTCTAATCCAATCAAGAGGTCAGATATGGAAGTGACCCAGAAATGGGGCCTTATTAGCACCAGCTGATCCCATTTCAACTCCTCTGGGCCTCCCAGCACACGGTTTGTGAGCAGACTAACACAAAGACAAACACTTCGAGCATTTATTCCTGAAGAGCGGTGTCCAAACTGTATTCAAAGATGGACACATTTGGTTTGGATTTCTGACTAAGTGTGATCAAACATACTTGCACCTTCATCACAGACTGATGAATCAACCCTCATCTGTCCCTTAGTTGTCTCTTGATACCAAATGATATATGGTCAGTTTTCTGCAGTGTTACTCGCTGTGTAAACATCAACAAACTCTGCTTCTGACCAAGGAAAATGTCCTCCATTAGGGGGTGATGTGGCCAAAATGTGTCAGGATGTTTTTAAGGCAGGTTTAGGATTGTTTTTCACATTTAGACTTTTTTAGCCCTAGACATTTCTCACCCTGCATTCTGAAGACATTTTATTCACAACTTTTGCCTTTTCTACAACATTCCAGCTATTCCAGTTTCCCTGTGTGTTTTGAACTCTCACATGTTCACTTATTGATAAATACACTAATTCAAAGACAGCAGCTGTATGAGTTGTTGAGTTTCCACAGAATGTACAAACTCTTTATACGAGGGCTTAAAAATGAATCTAATTGAAACCGACATCGCAGTATGATAAAATGCAAATTTTAAAGTTTCATGTACACAGAACCAGAGGGAATACAGTAACTTTTAAATGTTCTTCTTCAAAACTAGCAAAAGTCAATACATTGTTTTGTTTTTTGTTTGTTCTGGCAAAAACCCTGTGAGCTACAGAGATCCATAAAGTAGAATGACTGTGGCTGGCAGAGCCATACTACTTCTTCACTTTAGTCTATATGGTTTGTTGCTCTCACAGACAACTGGAGGTCAGTAAAATTTCACAATTTCCTCTTTTGATTTTTAAGTAAAAAAGTGCAGGAAATAATTTTTTATATGCCGACAGTATCCTTTGCCATGTTGGTCATACAAATGACTTAGTGCTTCTGATAAGTGTATAAAATAGCCTGCTAAATCACAATCCCAATATTGGTCAAAAGAAATCTCAATTAGATTGTATTCCAATAATATGCAACCCTACTTGACTCAAGTAACTTGTGAGAACTAATGAGAAGTAACAGGATACACTTTGGTTTGTTTGTGCACTTGACAGAAAATATAAACATACACATCATCTAAAACGTGTAATTTTAGTGCTACCGTGTTTGACCTTAGACATGTCTGCTCAAGAGGTAAATTTAGACTCTTTCAGTATAAGACATGCATTTAGGACTGTAGGAGCAAAACAAATAAGCAAAAATTGGTACTGGTGGAGAAAGGGTGGGAAGTCAGTCCTACAAGATTAAAATCAAACCCTTATCCTCATAGCTCAAACTTTCAGCCCATGTCACAAAAGACCACAAAAGAAGGAGCAGGACCTGGATTAAGTAGAAGTACTTTGTTATGGTACTTAAGTAGGTTTTGTGAGGATCTATACTTCACTTGAATTTCTGTATTTATTGCAACTTTTACTTTTGCCTCACGACCTTAAAAAGAAAAGTATCTTACTTTTACATTGTCACTGCCGTTACACGCTACAAAATAAAATGTGAATATAATTGTCTCACCATGTATGGATTATCAGGACCTAGTATTCTTGCGTGAATAGCTTCATACCCAAATATTCCGCTTGCATTCTGTTTATTTGCTCAAACTGAAAGAATTTAACCTTTGTATACACCTCATTCTGAAAGAAAAGTGCTAATCCAAATGGGCATCTAATCGGTTTCACCGGGGTGGAATATTCCTTTCCCCAAACCGATTGAGGTATCATGTATCTACTCAAATGGAAAGTTGTCAGGGTGCGTTCTTTCAGCGCATGCTCAGATATGACATAAGACGCAACTAGAGACATTCCTCAATCTGCTTAAGGTTGTTTACGTTTTTTTGCACATGCCTCATTGACTATTCTGTTTGATTATAGCAAAGCATGTAGACCAGAGATTGGAATATTCCTTTCCATGTATACTATTGTTTTCGGAAAAGTCATTCAGAAAAATTCCCTTTCGAAAGACGAAAAACTCTCATCTACTGGTGATGGTAGCTATAACACCACACCACAACCTGCTAGTTTTGCTTCAGAAGAAGACAGACACCTGTTGCCATATCTAGAAAAAAAACATTTTGACATGACATGCCTCTTGTATTTGCTAAAAAACAACAAAGCATTGGCATTTCAAAACTCACTGTCAAACCTAAAAAGGGAACAAGAGGAGAAGGAAGGAGGGAGGGAGGGAGGGAGGGAGGAAGTGAAGACTCTTTTTTTACTTTGTACTTATACTTTTGATACTGAAGTACTTTTAATTTAAGCTACTGTAGGACTTTTACTGAAGTGTTTTTTATAGTAGGTCACTTTCAATTAAACAGGAGTAGATTTCAAGTGAGATGTCGTCACTTTTACTTAAGTATGGCTTTCAAGTACTTTATACACCACTGCATGCAAGAAAGAAAATATGGCTGAACACACTTACTAGAAAGCTGGGAATGAAGTGTTTAAAGAAGTTTCAATGAGCGATGAGTACATTTTTAAGGTTAGGAACATGTCATCAGTCATAGAAACCCAGTCACAGCTGGTCTTTGAACTTGAATTTGAAGACCAAGTGGACCTAGATGTGATCTCACAGAAACCAATTTATGTGCTCTTATCAGTGGACCAATTTAATACCATTCCCAAAGCATTATTATGGTATGATAGGAGTGCAGTGTTTATTCTGAGCCCTTGAACATCCAGAAGTGCCCTTTTGGATGTCCCCGCTGTACATAAATGTGATAAAGTGGTCTTTAGGGCAGCTAAATGTGAAGAGGACTTAATGAAGTGCTCTCTAGGCTGGTCAGCGTGATATCAGATTAGTTTCTTTGGATGTGCGTTTAAATGGTTGTTTGGTTTCTTTATTTTTTTTAATATAATAATATTTGAGGAAGAACCAATAAATGAAAAAGGATACTATCAGGTATTTGACTCTGTCAGCATCAGAGCTCCAAACCCTCTGCAATAGAGCAGAAGTTTAATTTAGTCTCTGACCTTTATCACGCCACAACCTCACTCTTATCTTTACATTTTGTTATTCTCACAACTGAGAAATAAGTTAACTGAAGACAAGCAGATAGAGCCAGAAAAAACTATCCACAGGTTGCTTAATGGAAAAAAAAACATCAGTAAGAGCTTCTGTTTGTTGTTGAAGACATGAGTCAGTGAAAACTGTAACATCAAAACCTAAAGGTTTCTCAGTCCAAGGTAAAAGTCAAACTCTCTTTCTGTCGTGTTTGATCTATGTAGGAGTTTCCAGCAATCCCTCATGTTCCTGAAAGATCATACCCAGACAGTAAAGCGTGTCTCATCCTCAGATATTCATGACTTGTCAGCAGAGGATGTATAACAAGGTCAAAGGTTTAATCCTGTCTTTGTCGAGGAGCTGTTTGAGTCAATCACAACTTTGAACGCAGCCTCAGTGCTCTGATGTGGAGAGAAAGAGAGGTTAAAATGTTTGCTGCAGATTTCAAACCCTGAAGTCTGTGTTTATGCTGTGTAACATGTCATGCTGCATCTTTGCTAATTAAATCAGGGTTCAAGAATTACATTAATAAGACAAGTTTGAGACTTAAATAGTGTTTTAATAACAGAGATTTAAACAAAGCTGCAGAATAGAAAGCTGTTCACCATGTCAAATTTGTGCTTCAAACTGAAACTCCTCAGTGTTACAGCTCACAAAGCTCCAAGAAACTCCTTATAACACTTTAAAGAGGGGTACTGTGCTTTTTTTTTTTTTTTTAAAGCTTCCTGCCACCTCTCTGATACCCCTGTTGTAGCTTTACATGATATACAGCTCCTAAAAAATCCTATTTTCCCACACTGGCATTTTGGAAACATTTACTTCAGCCTTTGTCAGAAGTGCTTTGTTTTATCTGCTGTCTCTTTAAGGCGCCCTACTCTGCCACCCCCCCTCCCTCTGATTGGCCAACCTTCGGGAGCAGGGGTCTGCAGCCTTTACTATCAATTAAGCCGTTTTTCCTCATCTCACCTGGATAAAGTCATTTCAGAGCCACAAAAAATGACTTTACCTTCACAATAAACAGGAAGTTATATAAATTTATGAAGTTGGAGAACTAGAAAAAAAAGACCTGAATTTGATAACATATATTGATAATGTTGCTTAACTCATTATTTTCTTGTTTGCGTATTTCTTGCAACACGTAAGACAGCGTGTTAGCATTTAAATAAATCTATCCACATAGAAACTCAATCTGTATTTTCTGCCAGGTTTGTCTTTTTGTTGAGTTAATTATCTTACCGGGAGTGTAAAACTTGGGATTAGCTTTAGGTATAAAAAAAAATTTGTGGACTGTTGATGTTGCAGTAAGGGAAGTAGAGCTGTAACAGGCTTTATTGCAAGATGCAACGCATCCTGCCAAGGAGGTTATGTTTTTGGGACAGTTTTTCTGTCTGTCTGTGAACAACATAACTCAAAAACTAATGAACAGATCTGGATGAAATTCTCAGGAAATGTTCAAAACGGGATAAGGAAGAAGTCATTAAATTTTGGAGGTGATCCAAATCACTGTCCGGATCCAGGACTTTTTTAAACAGGTTTCTTTATCATTGTGAGATAGGGCCGTTTTCACCATATGTGTATATAACTCCACGATTAATGGTTGGATTGCTTTGCGAAACAATAAAAGACAAGGTCACCATAATTTCTGACAGATGTAAAAGTATGATGCAGATCCTGTCATTATTCTGGATACTAAGATCCAGAATATGAAATGTGTACTGGGTCATCATCATCTTTAACACTGTCAAGTAACAAATTATCGTACAAACCTGCAACTAACACCAAATTGTAGCAGACAGTCTGCTGAAAGGGAGTATAACATTAAAGTAGGACTAAAGTGTTGGTGACAATCACAACATGCTTGATGGAGGCTCCAGATGGATGGCTGGAAGATGGAATAAACAGTTTTGATCAGTTTATAGACAAATTTAACATATGAACATGTACACATTAATCTGCATCAGGAAATCCACAGGTAGTCATCATTATTGAGAGTAACTCATGACCTCTGCTCTCTCAAAGCTTAAATCTTAGAGTCCAAAGTCTGAACCTGCAGGACAGAAATGACAACATGTATTTGTTTTGTTTTGCTGAAGCTGAAGCAGTTTGCTTCATGAGGGTTTTGAGGGTGGATCTCCGCCTCCTCCTTATTGGCTTGTCTCTGATCATTTGCTTTCCATCTGTTCTTTCATACACTGTGGTTGTATTTAGATCTCGCAGATATCTGTACACTGTTTATTTTTGTCTTCTCACCGCGCACTATGCCAAGTTTCTCTTGAGAAAGCGTCACTTGATCCCGACAGCCTCTCCATATTAAGATTGCTTTAAAGTGCTCTGTGTACAAATTGATAAAAGCTGGTTAGCATGGAGTGTGCTGCAGAGCTTCTTAGGTTCACGTGGGCTGGATCATTTGAAGTGTCCTCGAGCTACACACCTGTTCATCCATGTATCTGAGATCGTGAACATCAGCTGGAGGCAGAAAATGTAAATGCACCCCTCCTCCTCCTCCTCTGCTTCATCAGGCAGCTGTTTTTTCCAGGGAGCATCCAGTTGTACGAAGACACCAGAGGATTTGTTCCGCTTGAGAGGGATTTAGCTCTGTCTATTGGTATTAAAAATAAATCTCTCCTTGTGTTGCTGTTACATTATTACATTTCCCCTGTGAGGCTCCCTATCACTTCCCTGATAACACCATGCTAACGAGTTGAACGCCCAGAGGAGAGCGCTCATTCCCAGCAACATTAAACCTGACCCAGATGATCGCTGTGGCAGCCATAGGATGAGGAAACAGAGCGGCAACATCCTGCTGCGACAGTCAGGATGCAGTGTTGCAGAGATCAGATTACAAGATGTCTTCCAGCAGGTCCAGCTTCTCGACCTATTTATCCCGACCCGGTAGCATGCACGGGGGACTTTTGGTACTCATATGACTGAAGATTAAACGTAACCCTTGTTCAAAAAACCTCAGCTTGACCCTGTGTTCTGTGCCATCAAAAGGATTATCACTCTCTGATAGCAGAATCCAGTTAAAACAAGGGAGTCTGTGTCCCGGGCCGGTCTGACAGTCTGCTGGCTTTAGCCTTTAAGAGCTCAGTGTGTTACCATTTCCTCAGCAGGCAGAAATCCAGTCAAACCCCGCTCATGTAGACTCAACTAAACATTTCCTGTGGTGCCTGTTGAGACATATGACCATCCCCTCTCTATATCTTTAAAGTCCTGTCAGCCAGATGGCATGCATCAGCCATAAACTGGATGTGATTACCAAGGTTTTCATCAGTTTTTATTGCCCTAGATTGTGCAGAGAATAATTACATTCTGTACTGGAGCTACACACAGATGGTAGGTGCAGCAAACCTCCACAGTGAAATTTATTAAAGCTTTAAATCGTGGTTTATATTCCTAGGGGGGCTTTATTTTACATGTCACTTGAATTCTGTTGGGTCTTATTCTGATGTGGGTCCATAAAAATGAAGTCATGAGGAGCCTGGTTGATGTTTGACCAAATGGCTAAAGTATTTATATCTCACTTCAAGCTGAAATAGAGTTACAGCTCCAAAAACTAAGAAGTGGTCATATATTTCAGGCAGACAGGCTTCTAGATAATGTATCAATTTGTAGCTTTGTTGCGCTTTTGTTTGAACTATGACAACCAAACTTTGTAAACTCAGTTTGTTGTTCAGTTTTGCTTAGTTTAGCTTTCTTCTGCTCTTCTGTCCTTTTTCTGCCTGGCAGTTTGGCTCCTGTGTCCACCATCACTACAAAATTTCTACTAAACTTCATCAGCTGGCGTGGTGTTGTCATGGAGACTGCAACGTGACGTAACTCAGTCCAGTCTTGCTTAATCCGGTCAGGAAACTAAAAAGTAGCAATTTAGAATAACCTGAAATATTGGCTCCGATAACCTCATTTTAACCTGTGGATTAGGAATCAGGATTTGGGAAATGTTACCATTGCTCTTTACACAATACAGCAGTAAGAAATAAGGTTTATTGGGTCATAAAATAAATAAGTTAGATAAACACGAGAATAAGCAATAAAGTGTCAGTAAGTACCAATAAGTGATAAGTACTAAACCAGAAAAAAACTATTTACATTAAGAGGTAGACAAGGCTGGATGAACTTTTATTGCAGCTGAGTGTTTTTTTTATTGTTGTTGTTGTTGTTGTTGTTGTTGTTTTGTTTTGTTTTGTTTTGTTTTGTTTTACTGTGGAATGTTTTTATTGCTGTGTTGAACTTTAAAACTTTTTGAACTTTATAACTTTTCTAAACTTTTTACCTGTGAAGTGTGTTGAGCTTTTAAAGTTGTAAATGTGCTATATAAATAGTGTTGAAATTGACATTGACATTGACAGATATTGCACTTAGTGAAGTTAATGTAACAGATAATGCACATGGTGGACTGTGTCAGACAGATATAGAACTCAATGTACTTTTTTGGACAGATACTGCATAGAAGAACTGTAACAGTCAGATAAAGCCCTTGGAGCACTGAAATTAAACAGATATTGCAATAAGTAAAATGTATTGTCAGATATTGTATGCAGTGAACTGTATCAGACAGATGTTGTACTTGAAGACAGGTATTGCACATCAAAGTAACAAATGAGTAAGTTAAATAAGTGAACCCAGGTTTTAGTGACTTTTTTGGGATCACTTAAGCCACATTTCCACGAAGCAGACCGGTTTCAGTTAGTCTCGGTACAGTGCATATTTTGTGGCGTTTCCACTGACTTATCCCGGCACAGATCCCCAATTAACCGAGACGAGCTGTCCCACTTTTAAGGACCCTTTCATATGGGTGCCAGACTGAACAGATCCGCTCTCGGAAGGTGGAGCTACAACACTGCAGACCGTTGATTGGTCGAAAGAATCGTCACTTACCCAGACAGCGGCTGTACTTCTCCTGGCGGCACACAGACTTCTCTGAAACAAAGCTTGATTGCACTTTGTAAGAGCTACATGCCAATCACAGAGAGGACAAAATGCTGCATGTCTTCCATCTATGCTCTTTGTTTACCGTGTCACGTTTTTCTTCTTTGTTGGATTTATTAGCAGGGTAAACTGTGTCGTGCTGCTATGGCGTCACGCTATTATTTGACAGCTGCAGCTTACAGCATCAGACTTACACACCGCCTACCACAAAAGGGCTTTACTGTACCAAACCGTGCCAAACTGTACTGAACCAAACCTAATTGCTTAGTGGAAACACGGCTTTACAACCAATTTCTGCATTTACTCACTCTTTTTTATTCATGGATTATAGATGGCAAAATAAATTACTCAGATTACATCTTTAACGTTGAACTTTACGGTAGTTTGTTGAGTGCAACTTAACAGAGATCACCTCACATATCACACACAGAGCAGCTGCAGTAATGTAGTTTCTAAAGTGGATCTAAGGCTGGACTCCTTCCCTCCACTGCTTTAACAACAGCTTCTGAAGCCTGTTGTGTATTTTTTATGCTCAGCATGCCTTGATTTACACAAACAGGTTGGTCAGCGTCACCTGCTGTGCTCAGATTGTTTCCTCCTGTAGGTGGTAAAGTACCTATAACAACAACATCACTGATTTTCAACATCAAGGGTAAAATACTACAGCTACCTGCTGCACTTCACATTTGTTTTTCAGGTTGTCATCAAGAAAAAAGAAAAATCATAATGACCAAACATTCAAACAGTGAGTTCAGATTTCATTTGGCTCGTAGAAAATCGAACAGTGAGGAGTCGGGCGGTGGAACCAGTGTTTTTATTCAGCAGCTTGTGATTGAAGAAAAGCAATTTTCTTTCAGTGTGATATTTAGCTAAACAGGATTTAACCAGGAGAATGAGGGGCGAGTGTCCCCTAGAAATCTATTAGGAAGCAATCTTCTGCAGCACATCAACATAATTCTGTTTTATTAAACCATTTGCTCACATGTTCTGCTTGCAGAATGATTCAGTAACTCAGCTCTGTGTGTGTTTTTGTGTCCTCTAGGTGTCCAGACGGCCCTCGCCCCAACACGGTGCGACCATGTCAGCTGCCCTGCAAGAAAGACTGTATCGTGACGCCTTTCAGCGACTGGATGCCGTGTCCTGTGACATGTGACGCAGGTACGGAGAAAAAACAGAAATCACTGAGGAGAGTCAGGCTTGTTTCATTTAACTTAGGTCATTTATTTTCATCTGATGAACCAGATGTTTCAAAATTTGCTTGAATTTAATTAAGTTCACAGTCTGGCTTTTTTAATTCATGCATGAATATTAATGTTACCATTTACAGAGAGGGTTTATTACATAGTAGGTTTTATAGCTGCAGAAGTTGCTCTAGTTGTAAAAAGATGAGGGCTGCAACTCACAATTATTTTAGTAATCGAATACTCTGACGATTATGTTTATGATTAATCAATTAATCTGGGGAAAAAAAAGGATGAGTATGCATAATCGTAAAATTTGCAAAACCAAACATGTTGTTTTAGTTGATGACTGTTGTTTGCTTAAATATATATTCAGAGAAACAACATATTTAATCATTGTTTAAGATGACCAGATGCTACATTTATGAAGTATAACAAATAACGTGAATGTATTGTCACATAAAGAATCAACAGTTTGGGCAAAATTATAGAAAACACATTGTTATGTCATCAGATTAAGAACTTAGTGGACAAAAAAGGGGAATAAAAAATGTGTCCTCGATCTTTTCACCTGCAGGTCAAACAATACACCCCCTCTGCCCTACCACTGTCTGTAGCAGCTAACGCTAATGCTAACATTGGTTTAAAGCACTCGTCGTTTTCAAACAGGGTGAGGATTTAACAGAAAGACTAAATGAGTTCTGAAAGACATACCATGCATTTCACAACACAAGGAAAGAGGAGAGCATTTGAGATTTTGTTGCTCCTCATCTCGCTGTTGAGCTCCCTGGCTTTTCATCGATGAGCCCAACATGTTTGTGTTTTAAGGGCTGTGTCATTGCAATCGCACTGCTGTGCCATCCAAGGTCACTTTTGCAAATGTTGCAATTAACATGCTGTGTGCTTTTACCCAGCATTTAATGCTCCCAAACTCTGGGGTTATTTTGGTCGAACTGCTTTCTCCAGCTCTGCTATTATTCACGTGTTTACTTGTTCCCTTCACCTGCCGGCTTGGCTTCTCCTCCGCCATGCTGTTCTGTTTCAAGTGGCAACCTCCAGTCTAAGAATATGAGAAGAGCGGAAGTGCTAAAATCTGCTGTTTCTCAAGTGTCCACTTGAGGCTGGCTTCAGAAGTAGCGGAAGCCATATTACACACAAAGCAAAAAAAACGTTTTACAAAGCAGAAATAATCCTATTTACAGCCTCTCCTGTCTGAATCGCTAATTTTACTATCGGCACACACTGTACAGGGGGTGAATTTTTTTCTAACTCTGCCGTTAAGAGGATATTGAGATTGCAAGCTCGCCCAATCAGAGGCACAGCTCAGGGTCACGTGACCAACAGGTGCCTTATAGCTGTATGCGAAGCCCTTGCCACTCCCAATATGGCCGCTATAGCCAATGTGCTTCATTTATTGTTTCAGACACAGATGGGTGACATCAGGGAGACTATGTCCATGTTTTATACAGTCTATGATCTGTTCACATGTGATTAATATATGTGATACAGCCCTACAGCCCAGGTAATCTACACTCCAGGTGGCAGTAATGCAGGTTCAGCTGGTGGCCAACCACTAAATAATCCACAGAAAACAAAGAAGAGAAAAAAATTTGAAGACAAACTAATACAGTGATTGCGCAGCACAGTGCATCGATAATGGAAAAATGTTGACGCCTCTACTAATCAATTTTTAGCAGTTTTAGTGGTTTTAGTGGTTTCAGCGGTTTCAGCAGTGTTAGCGGTTTTAGCGGTTTTAGCAGTTTTAGCGGTTTTAGTGATTTGTGGTTGCAGCCCTAAAAAAGATAACTCATTTCTTCGTATGACAATAATCTGGCTTTTTCAATTTTTGCATGATTTTTAAAAGTGTTGCTCATTTTAATGATTTCTCGTAACAAATTTTGACCTGTAGCTTTACCTGCCACAAAAACTGAGCAACATTTTAACCAATCACATGAGTTTCTGTAATTTCTTACATTTTTATGCAACTTCATTTGGGATTTTTTAGCTCTTACTGAACTTTTAAGTTGTTAGAATGAGATGAATGTCTGAGGTCATATTTAGCACAGTTGGAGCTAGTATGATCTCTAATATGAAAACTACCCAGTATAAATTAACTGTGTGGAAAAACTACAGAGCTGGAATCTCCTGCGCACACACACACACATTAACTACAGATCCGCTCTCACATTCTGCCTCACATGATTAATTTGACAGACTGGCGTGTAAGACAACCTTTTGGGCCGACCTGGCATGCCGACTCGCCCGTGACTACAAGTGTCAGCAAGTGCATTGTGGTTGTTGTTGTTGTTCTGCGCCGTGGAAGGAAAACATTGCTCAGATGAGGTCACCTCTGTCAGGCAGGCTGTCGAGAAGCTGCACGCTCACACGCATTAAATTGATTTATGACTGGAAATCATTATCGTCCATATTTTGATGACCTCTTCATGCGAACTGTGGACGTATATCACCTCATTCTGAGCGTGCCATAACGCTGTGCCGTGCATTTTAATTTGATGCTGTTGATATCTCCCCCTTGTGCAGAGAATTACAAACACCACCCACACACAGAGGTTTAAAGCAGGACTTTCCAGAGGCTTCATCTTAATGAACTACTCGAGGGCATCTTCACACGTGTAAATACCATAAATTTAATCTGAGTCATTCCCAAGGTCTAATGGGATTTTTCTTCATCATCGTTGTTGGCTTGGTATCAGCGATCAGATGTTGTGCTACGATTGCTGCCCAATTAGATTTGGACTCCAAGTTCATCTTTCAAGGACTGTTAAACAGCCCAGCTCATCTCTCTGACATGTTCCTCATCACTCTCTCACACCAGTTCTTATTCTAATTCAATCACTGTTTGTGTCCATTCAGCTGGGAACATCGTGAAGAGCCAGCAATCAAGGAAACGTCTCATCATCCAGCAGCCGTCCAATGGAGGACAGGAGTGTCCAGAGGTGCTGGAGGAGGAGCAGGACTGTGAGCTCCCCAAAGTCTGCCCAGGATTCAGGTAAAGCTACCTTAATGATCCTTTTTTCCTTGTTCTGCTTTCACTAACTTCAGATCAATTTTGAAGACTCCACAACAAGGGGTGTTTTATATTCTGGATGTAACCCAGGAGACAAGAGAAGACAGTGAGATGGGAGAGTTACATGCTGGCGTGGAAACATACACTGACCGGCCACTTTATTAGGCACACTTGTCCAACTGCTCCAATCACATGGCAGCAACTCGATGCATTTAGGCATGTAGACATGGTCAAAACGATCTGCTGCAGTTCAAACCAAGCATCAGAATGGGGAAGAAAGGTGATTTAAGAGACTTGGCATGGTTGTTGGTCTGAGTATTTCAGAAACTGCTGATCTACGGGGATTTTAACCCACAACCATCTCTAGGGTTTACAGAGAATGGTCCCAAAAAGAGAAAATATCCAGTGAGCAGCAGTTCTGTGGGCCAAAATGCCTTGTTGATGCCAGAGGTCAGAGGAGAATGGACAGACTGGTTGGAGCTGATAGAAAGGCAACAGTAACTCAAATAACCACTGGTTACAACCGAGGTCTGCAGAAGAGCATCTCTGAACGCACAACACGTCCAACCTTGAGGCAGATGGGCTACAGCAGCAGAAGACCACACCAGGTGACCCTCCTGTCAGCTATGAACAGGAAACTGAGGCTACAGTTCACACAGCAACACCAAAACTGGACAATAGAAGATTAGAAAAACGTTGCCTGGTCTGATGAGTCTGGATTTCTGCTCCACATTCAGATGGTAGGGTCAGAATTTGGCGTCAACAACATGAAAGCATGGATCCATCCTGCCTTGTATCAACGGTTCAGGCTGCTGCTGCTGGTGTAATGGTGTGGGGGATATTTTCTTGGCTCACTTTGGGCCCTTAGTACCAACTGAGCATGGTTTAAAGTCCACAGCCTACCTGAGTATTGTTGCTGACCATCCCTTTATGAGCACAGTGTACCCATCTTCTGATGGCTACTTCCAGCAGGATAACGCTCCATGTCATAAAGCTGGAATCATCTCAGACAACATGACAATGAGTTCCCTGTACTCAAATGTCCTCCACAGTCCCCAGATCTCAATCCAATAGAGCACCTTTGGGATGTGGTGGAACGGGAGATTCTCATCATTGATGTTCAGCCGACAAAAGCTTAGGCTGTGCCACAGAGGCCCATAGTTCATATAGTTCCTGAGTCTCTGCCATGGACATCTTCATATTATGTGACATACATCTGTTATGTCCTTGCTAAAGTGCAGCGTGATTTCTGTCATGTGCAGGTGTGATGGACGGCGTACAAACCAATAGGGCGTTGGAATGGTTTTACACTATGTTTGATAGTGAAAGTAAGAAACAGTATAACGGGAACTCAAGGGAGTGGGACTGAACAGCCGTAGTGTTAAAAAAACCACTTATCAGTGAGGCTAACCTGAAAAAAAAGACTTCAATTTGCTAGGGAGCATAAAGATTGGACTCTGGAGCAATGGAAGACGGTCATGTGACCTTAACCCCATTGGGATGCAAGATCTTGGTGAAAAATACATGCAACACTGGATGGAGAAAAATCTTGTGACAGAAACAATGCCACAGCGAACACATGCCGTAGTCAAGCTTAAGGCGGTCCAAGGAAATATTAGAGTGTGTGAGGTTTTTTTTTTTTTTTTTTTTTTTTTTTTTTTTTGATGACTTTTTTTTGGCCGGGCATTGTACAACCTAAGATTATCCTTCTAATTGTTACTGGTAACTCTCCAAATTACACATCAGTAGACCTCTAACTTACAAAGCTTTCATTTCAATTTATGTTCAAATATTGCTGTATTCACACATTTTAGTTATTTTAGAGGCAACTTTCTGTCCTGATTTTCCCTACATCAGTAATCATGAACCAAAGACCAGTGGAGTAAATCACTGCAGCATGATGTGCAGCAGTCTGCTCGATCACACTGACCAGCTCATTTGTTTGTTTGTTTTTTTAAAAACCAACAGAAAATCACAAGAAACCAAGCTTCAGTTTCCGGAAGTAATGTCTGAAATTAATCCACCATCCACCACAGGAAAACAAGCTTTTGTTTCTGAGAAGAAAAGGAAAATAAACCCAAGGAGAAAAACTGGAATCAGCTATTTTTAAATGTACTTGAATTGCCTATAAAGCCATGTGTGAGTCTCATCATTTCCCTTGAATTTAAAGCTGGGTTTGTTACCAGAAGCAGCTTTGCATGCATGTTGTGAGACTTTATAACCAGACATAAACAGGTGGTCTGTATCAAGAGTTTATACTCAAATCAATACAGGAAACAACAGAAAGAGACGTTTATGTTTTCTATTATTATATTTCATTTGATACCATGAACATCATGAAGACAGGCCTGCTGTTCAATAGATGAAAAAGCAGCGCTCTTTAAATAGAACGATCACTCTGTAAAAATCCCATTTAGATCCGTTTCCTCTGACAGAAAAGGTCCGTTTAAAGAGCGCTATCTCAAGCCTTTCACTGAGCTGTGTAACGCTGCTTTAATGTCTTTATTGTTGTTTTTCATTCCAGGTGGAAAACCCACAAATGGAGGAAGTGCCAGCTGGTCCCCTGGTTCCTCCGGCAGAACAACGTGGGCTCACAGGAGACCTGCGGACCCGGACTTCAAACCAGAGGTAAAGAACCCGGTCTCTCCTTCTTCCTTCCCCCCCTGCATCTCAATCCAACCATTCCTAATCACCATGAATTAAATTTTTGCTCATCGCAGTGCATCTGGAGCCCGGCCATAAGCCGGCAGACGGATGTGCCAAGATTTAGAGAAAAGACCTATTTACTCAGAGCGCACATTGAATCATCCCACTTAAAGAAGAGGTGACACAAACTGAAGCTGACACCCCTGAAAACATCAACAACAGAGCGTTTTTCTTTATTTTTTAGCTCCTTTTTTATAATCCTCCTGAGTTTGGGAAGGAAGTGTGTTCACAACTCACCGTGTGCCTCTGGAGACTCGTTTGACAGTTTGGATTGTTTCACTGCTTGCTTTTTTTCACCTCAGGCTCTTGTCATGCAATTTTAATCGAATGTCTCTTGTTGAAATTTAGGAGGGGAGGCTGCACCTTGCCTATAGCCTGTGACAGCCAAACTTCCTCTTCGCATGGGCTTCACGCACAAGTGACAAGTATTTTACTGGAGTTGTGGCTCTCCTCCTTCAGAGCATATTTCCTCCTGCCTTCTTTATAGAGGATGGATGTGCCATGTAGTCCTGGGAGGCTTTCATAAAAATCCAATTTCAGGGGGTCACGCAGAATGATCAATTTCATTATGTTCCTGCGCCTATAGAAGGCCATTATTAGTGCTTATATTTCTGTTTCTTCTCCAATAGCTAACAGTAATGGACAGAAGAATCAATTTATTCATGAAAATGCTTTGTAGGTCTTCTTGAGACACATTCGCTGCACTTCTTCACACTCACTCACAAGTCAAGACCTGTCTGTACTACACAATTTTGTTGTAGATTAACACTTAGCATTGCCTGATAATGGTAGTAGAATAAGTCAATCACTGATTCTGTGTTATTCAACTAAAAAGGCATGAATTTAGAGGAAGAGGTGGCTGTTTTTTAGTACAGCTGTTCAAAACGCTCTTTTTTTTTAACATTGCGTCGTTTGACAGAACAAAAGGGACTCACATTCCTTTACTCTGCTTTGAGCCAATGTAAATAATAGGTTTTCATAAGTGAGATCAGGCATTTTGGGTCGTGTTTATTGTGTTTCTTGCAAAGTATTATTTAATTTGACCATCCATTAAGATGATTAAAATGTGTTTGGATGGATGGATGCAGAAATGTTAGCTTAACAGGACATCGAGTCCACTTTTTGGGACTCGGTGAGTTTGCTTTCCTGCTTGGATTTGTTTTGTTCAGCTGACAAGACGAGACTACATTTCTGCATTGGTTGCAAAAAACACAGCTGTCCATGGTGCCCATTTTTCAACAGGAAAATTGATATGATGGAGTCTATTTTAAAAAATCTATGGATGGAGTCCAGCATGGGATACTGGAGCTAGGTGAGACTGACATGGCTGTTGTCCTGTCAGAAAGCTGCAGGTTCACCGGTAGCAGCAGCTCCTGGCTCGGCGCCCAATGAGTAGCCAAGTCTTGGTTTTCTGACCCTAGATCAGTTAATAGACCTCTCTGTCTTTCTCTCTTTGGGCTTCATCATGACAGCTCACAGCATGTTGCTGTATGATCACCTCTTAAACATACTACTTGTTTTTCCAGTCAGTGTATCTTATTTTAAACTTTAAATACATTGATGTGAACACGGCATTAGGCTTTATATCACAAGCTAGCAGCGCTCACTCACCAGGACACCTGCTCCATTCTCTGGTTCTCCTCACACCACAACTCCACTGCTCCCCTACAGCCGTTATTCCTCCTAATCCTGCCCTATTCCCCGTTGCTACAAAAACAGCTCCCCCTGGTGGCTGGCTGCAGTATAGGTAAAAAAAATCCATCTCCCCAGTCATTCCAGATGGGCTGTGGTCAAACTTCCAAACACTAATACACCTAGTAGAAATGTTTTTCACATCTGATTGTTGTGGTGATTTGAAGATATCATTTGGCTGCTTTGTATTCAAGTCCTCATTTTTCTGACAAGTTTTGCTTTCATCAGTTAAAAGAGGTTAAAAACAAAGTTTTACATCACGTTTAATGAGGATTTACAGCTGCTGTTCTTGCATATTTTTCCGGGGATTGTACAATATGTTGGGAGGGAGAGCCAAGAAGAGATTAGACACTGGAAAGAAAAAAATATATTTGTTATTTTTGTCACCCAGCTCCACTCAGATTCTTCCAGAATCATTCACAGTCAGCTATCAATGGCTGCGCCTGTGACGGGGGTAATTTGGCTTCAAAACCCTGTAATGGTAAATAGCAGAGCTATGCTGTCCACTCTCTATACAGTCAATGTTCCTAACAGGCTTATAATTATAACCCTGAGGACCGTCATATGGATAGAGATTGAGATTGTCTTCCTGTTCATTGACAGGAGTGACAGACACATCCATGTTTATTAATGTTGAACAGAGGCAGGAGCAGCGGGCGCTCCCTTTTGTGATGTCACATTCAAATACCTGTTGTTTTTTTTGTTTGTTTTTTTAATTGTTTGTTTTTTGTTTTTTGGGGGGGAAATTGTTTCAGGTTATTGTTTTGAAGTTATTTTCCTATCAATTTCTTAACAGTTGTCTTCAACCTGCAACATGCCCTTTAAATGGCAGAAATATGTTTGTCAATGATTTAAAACTCATCTGTGTTCTCTGACAGTGAACTGTTTTCCTGGACTGAGGCTTTTCTTTGAGAAGGGAACAATGTAGTGACACCAAAGACCGACTGAGAGCATGTGCTCCTCTCTTGCACTCATAAACCCACACACATACACTCGGAGTAAAAGCCTGACCTCACATACCAGCACACTTTCCAAACCAATAGCAGTGCCCACAGGGGTTGAGCAGAAATGTGCTGAGAGATTGATTTCTCTGTAGGTACAGCCCTGCAGAACGCCTGCGTCACAGGAAAATGAAATATTGCAGCATCAGAAGTAATACACTTTATTGAAAGAACAAAGAAAGGATGCTGTAAGCCGACACAAATTGAGTTGTAGGCTACAAACCGATTGAGGTAAAGACGCACTTGTGTCTGTTCTGCCGGAAACAGTTTTAAAGACCCTGTGAGGTCTTGTATGAGTGAAACAGTTATTGTGCAGTTTTCATTACCAGTCTGGATGCTCTCTTTTCTTCAGATTATTTCTGTCTTTAAATGCCTTTAAATTTAAGAGTTTGACAGAGAGTAGAAAAGACATCTAGTAATGGTAACAGATAAAGAGCTGCCTGTTCTAAGGATAACAGCCTCTGGACATGGGGCGTATGATTTGAGCTGAAACAGTGATGATGCTCTCTCACAAAACTTAATGTGCTAAACCACTGAAAGAAGAAGTGTTTGGATGTCTTACTCAGGGAGGAATTTGAAGTATTGAAAGGCGCTGTGAGGACTTCATAAGTGTACTTGAAAGAGTCTCACTTTTATATATTTGCCTGTTCAGAATCCAAAAAGCAAAATGAGATTTTCAGCGCCAAAATCAGTTATTTCTAAAAGCTTTTTCTTAGTATCCATGGTCAGGTAAGATTTTCTAAAAGTCTGTGGTGATGACAATACAACAACTGGGAAAGTTTATCAAAGAGAAGTGAGATCTGTCATTTTGCTCTGCTGAAAAGGATTTCTAGCACTAATTTTGTTAGTCACAGAGGAGACTGGAGCTGAACTGTTGAAAAGGAAAAGGAAGTCAAAGCAGAAGAAAGGTAAACAGAAGAGTGATAGAGCACGAGCTATGGCATGTCATAAGATTCTTTTTTTTTTTTTTTTGAAAACTGCACATAGAATTTTACTAGAAATATTAGTCATTGTGATTCACCTGAGAGAGCTGTATAAAAGGGAGACAAATACTTGGTAAAAAATACTGTTGATGGCTGCAAAAAAGTCTATTACTTGGAGGTGAGGCAGAGTAGACACACCAACCCAAGAACAACTGCTTGAGATTGTGGAAGAAATATTCATAATGGAAAAACTGACACACCATTTAAGACTTCAGGAAACACAGATGGATGACCAAAGGGAGAAGTGGATATTATTCAAGATAAAATACAGGAACATTAGACCAAGGGATAAAAAGGCAAACAATACTGAAGATAACTGATGGAACAGATATACTGCAACTGGAAGTTCAACTCCCAACAGTGACTTTCATTTTGTTCTGGATTTGTGATGTGTAAAAATTTTTTGAAATAACCCTCAAAAAAATAAAAAGAAGGGTTTCTGGCATCGTTGGGGCAGACACTAAACAGATAGTCTGCTCAAAGCTCAAATTCTGGGTATCAATACTTAAAAATGCCAAATTTTCAAATGATACAGACACATTTTGAGGGTAATCCAAGGGTAAGATAGCTTGGTGTCCTGAAAAACTTTTTCAACAAGCTATATGCCAATTAAGTGAAAGGACTGAATCATGAGATACACTCAAATTAAGACATCAAAGATTTCCACAAGGCGAGGCAAGTTCACTCAAGGAGCATACTTTGTGCACAAGGCATTTCAAAGTGTTTCACAGCTAAAATAAAATCACAAGAAGGCCAAATTACAGTGGTGTATTGCATTCACCTGGAAATAAAAAAAAAATCTCCTGTTTTTAAAACAAAACTGTCTCATAAAAACAAGAATTTATTTATTTTAGCTGCATGACTCGTTGTTGCATGTTTTTGCCGCTTACCAGAGGAGCGGGGTCAATGTTTCATGCTTCTTCGTCGAGATAATGACAAAAGATGTTCAGGAATTCTTTTACTTTAAATGAATTCAAAAATAAATTTAAAAATCCTGTTTTAATGAGATAGTTATGTCGTAAAAACAGAAGTTTTTTTTTTACTTCCCAGGTGAATTCAATACACGACTGTACAAAATTAAATAATTCATACAACATTTAAAAATCATTAATTAAGTTAAATTTAAAGAGAGGAGTGCAGATAAAATACTTTCACTTGTCATATGCTAAGCTTAATAAAACTGTTTTCAGACTGGATGTGAACATTGTCAGAGTTGAGACCTATCTCACAACTTCTGGAAGACTTTTCCAGATTATAGTGGGCTGTTTTCCAAACCGCCTACTACATACTACATACTACATACTACATACTACACGTGAATGTAGTAGGCACTGCATACTGTCTACTGCTTTTGCATGTAGTATGTAGTATGAATGTTCTGTTGGGTCTGTTTTGAAGTATACTACTCTGGTTTTCAGTTTCAGAAAATGGAGTTACAGGTGATGGATTTGATTTTGAATTTATTATAATTGTACAACATAAACTTTGGGTAGATCTTGGTGATTTAGTTATTTTGTAAATCATATGATAGCAGAATCATCACATTTGATTTTTAATCTTACACCAAAAGTTATGTCCTTTAATGGAAATAAATCTTCAGGGGGTTTTTATTTTTACAGCAGATGAAAAATCTCTTCCAATCTAAACCCCATATGGTTTAAAAAATGAATCTGTAGTTTTTATGGGCTTTTATGAGTTTGTACAAGTAAACGCTTCTACTGCTTATAACTGGAAGTAAAACGATTTACTTGTGTTTCTTTCCCATCACTTCACTACTGTCTCACTGACCGTCTGACTTTAGAGTTGTTGTATTGTAGTTGTAACGCCGAATCATTCCAGTAAGTGGCGGTAATTCTGGGAAACAGTATGCCAGTTAGACGAGTCCGTTGCATACCGAGAAATTTTCCTGGATCAGGAGGACTTCCAGGGATTCTAGGCATACTGCTGATTTTTTGCAAGTTTTTACATACTAACCACTAAATACTAAATTTCCGCCCTAATAGTAGGCACTACTAATGTGTAGTAGGCAGTTTGGAAAACAGCCACAGTCTCAAGGTGTTTAGTCCAGACTCTAGGCACTGGCAGGAGACCCCTCCCTGAGGTTTCCTGAAGTCCAAGTTGGTTCATATGATTCTAAAATGTCAGAGATGTACTTTGGCGCTAAAATACAAAGAGACTTGTACACAAGTGGAGCTGTTATAAAGTTGATTCTCAGAGCGACAGGGCCAATGCATTAAAGTAACTCTTACCCAATTTGTTCTCAGAACATTGAGGGGTCTTAAAGAGACAGTAGCTTAATAAAAGTGTTTCTGAAAGAAGCTGAAATGAGGGTTTTCAAAGACACCAGTATGAGATTAAAAGATATTTGCCAAATTAGAGTGACAATATTTATGATTTCAATCTACATTTTCAAAATGTTTATTCATATAGCAAGGTTGAACCAAATCATTCCTCTATGCTCACTACTTTTTAGCCTGTACACCCTTTTTTGTGTGACCAGTCTTCAACTTTTTAAGTCTAACAATTGGACTTTAATTGCCGCCTTGTTTGCATTGAGTGGCAGGTACTTGTGGGTATCGGCTGGCTGAAATTCATTAACTGCACCCTTGCTTACAAGGCCAACCAATCAATCAGCTGAAACAATAAAAAACACATTCACTCTCTAATGGGGCCTCACTGACCCTTCTTCTTCTCCTTCTTCCAGCTGTGTCCTGTCGCCAGCTGGACGGGACGCAGGCCGACATCGGCGAGTGCCTGAAATCCGCCAGGGCCATGCCCCCCATCACTCAGCGCTGTCAACTCCCCTGCCAAGATGACTGCCAGCTGACCAACTGGTCCAAGTTCTCCTCCTGCACAGCTGACTGTGTGGGCGTCCGCACCAGAAAGAGAGCATTGATAGGTGAGAGCGGAGGGCGGTGCAGCACAAACACCAAGCTGCTGTTGTTTGAACCAGTTTTTCTGCTGAGCTTTCCTTACACCGTGGTGAAAGTGTTGGTGAAGTATAAGGCAATTTAGGGCGTAATGTTGATGGTAACACTCCAAGACACTGGCAGTAAAAAGAAACAACAGGTCATAAATCTATTCAGATAGTTTTGCCAGCTAAATGCTCCAGTGGGATTGAAGCAACAAATCTGAAATAACTCCTCAGCCTTTGTTATCCATCAGTTTGTCCCCAGAGAGTTGCCCTGTGCATCGCAGCCATAAAAGCAAAATGACAAACAAGAGTGGTGCAATGCATTACGGCACCTGCACAGGAGGTTACTGAGGAGGGGAAAAAGTCAACTTTCACAAACCACAAAGTAGATTTGAAACCTTCTCTCCAAAGTGTGGAAGCAAGGAGATCATGCAGCGCATACAAACCATCCTCACACAGAGGCTGTCATATTATCTGAGCTGTCAGAGAGCAGAGAGGGAGCTGATGAAGCAGTTTTAAACTCTTAAAGCAAATAGATTAAAAAGTTCAAAGCTCAACAAACAACACGGCATGGTTTCATTAGAGTATGGGAGAGTTCAGAGCAACTTTCAAGTCTTAATAAGTCTGAAAAGGGAACAGAGTGCCAAAAACAAAAATTGCATTTCTCGATGATTGACCTTGTTCTGCTTTATATTCCTCCACTGTGTGAAATTTGAGTGCACTGTTTTGACAACCAGAACAGTAAACAAGCTGTCTTTAATGTTGCTTTACACACATTTAATGCACAGTGAAAGTAAGGCTGCACATCAGACTTATTAAGAATTCAATTTTAAAACTTAATGTTCATCATACTGATGTGCTGTTATCTTCTTAAGAGATTTAAAAGTATTAGGAGAACACTTGGATTATTTAATTACTAAGTGTGATTAGGGAAAGTGACACAAAATGTGACCCATTAATTGGTTTTCTTATGCATTAACATGTGATAAAGCTAGAATTTTTAGAGGACCCAGGGGAATCAGAAAATGTCGACCCAGGGGATGACCGATAAATTCCTAAATAATTTTAAAATCTTAAATAAAAATAAAATACAAAGGAGAATTAAAATTATATCAAATATATATCAAAATAATTGTGGAAAAAAACAATATTCAAGTTATCTGACTTTCTGTAAATAAGAAGGCGATAGAGAGAGGTGAAATAAAGCCTGTAAGTATCACAGATCAAGAATCAAAAAGTCAGGTTTAAAAAAAAACAGAGTCAGGCCTTCCACTTATGATAAACAATATCAAACATACTAAATAACTGTCTAATAGCCATCAGTAGCTTAGAAGTGCTCTAACCAGCTTTGCCGTTGGTGCCTGGATTGCAGGACAGGATGTTGCTAGAGAATGTTGGGGTCCAGTTGCCTCTCAGGCTGCTCTCACATCTGTGCTGTCATTATTTCCTGTGATACAGTAACAAAAGCTGAGGCTTAAACTGGGTTTTTGTTTTAGAAACAAGTTGTGTTTTTCTTTTACTGTAAAAATAAAAAGCATCTTATTGCTGCGACCTTTTACCTGATTTACATTATGGAGACTTTTTGTACATGTATCCCTCTGCACAGTGTCTCCATATGGTGGATACTGCCTACCATACCTCACTGAGGATCATAACAAACTGTAAACCTCTGACTCATCATTGTGAGTTAAATATAAAATGAAAGACATGAAGGCTGGTTCTATACAATGTCAGTGTCTTAACTCAGTTGTTTGGACAATTGTTTCCTAGAACGTGATTTTAACCCTCTTAAGGCAGATATTGCAGATATGCAACAGCTAATTGCTAGTAAGCTAATTACTCCACATCCACATTTTATGAGCCTTTTTTTCTCAGAAGTACCACTGCAGAGTTTAGCTGTGCATTAGCAACAAACAGTTTCCCACTTTCCCACCAACTGGCAGAGCTGTGTCACTTCCAACATGGCTGCCTCCTTGGTTTCACCAAAAACAGATTTTCAAGGCATCAATTTCATGTAAGTTTCACTACCAACCTCCATTAATTTTAAACTAAAACTGCATAAGATAAACCCTGAATATATATATATAGATACAGTACACGCCAATTTGTAGATTTTATCTCCTCTGGGTTTTTTCCCTAGGGGTAGCTTTATTATGATGTTGCAACATCCCAGAATGCATTGCATGTGAAGGTATCTCTCAAAAAAGTCAGAACTGTATATAACTATCCCATATGATATTTTTCCCCAAATATCTGATTTTTTCTGTGACTAAAACTTAATTGGAGCCTGAAAGGGTTAGCCAAATATCTTATTTTATTGACTGTGCTTTGTCTCTTTTGTGCTTTCTGTCCGTAACTTTGTGTTTTGCTGCAGCCTGTCTTGGCCAGGTCTACCTCAAAAAAGAGGTTTTTAATCTCAATGGGACCAACCTGGTTAAATAAATCAAAAAATGATCGCTAATTGTTCACAGAAACAAATGCTCAGTGTCAATAGGCAGCAATGAAATGTTTCATGTGATTTGATGTGACTTATGGTCAGGTAGTTACTGTTGGGGGTTTTTACAAATCATAATCAGCATGGCCTGGTACTATGTAAGAAAATGTGGTGTATAAGAATTAATAACACAATTCATAAGTGTTGACATTCATCTCTGTACTCCAAGCTTCATGTACTTTTCCATCAATATTGTCTCATAAAGTAAAAAGGGGCGCAGATAGCCTGGCGGCCTAAGACACGCCCCATGAGGTTGGCCTGAGTGGTGCCCGGGCTGAAATCCAGCCTGTGGCCTGTTTCCCTCATGTCACTCTCCACTCTTGCCCTGTTTCCTCTCTGATTAAGGCATAAAAAGCCCAAAAAAATAACTTTAAAAAGTCTCAAAAATCTACACACATGAGTCTCAGCAAAATATGAACATTTCACAAACCTTGCAACCAAAACAATAAATGCAGATTCACTGAAGTGGGAAGTATAGCCTGTCATTATTCTGAGTTAAATGCAGACTTAGGAGCAGCTTGTGTGCTACAGTTTGTTGCTGAAATGCAATTAGAGACAAGCAGCTGTGGTCTGATGATTCAACTCTGGCGAAAAGTTGACTGCAATTATAAAAACGAGATTTACAAACAAACCAGCTTGGTACAAACTCTTCAACCTGCAGGTCAGGGAGTTGTGGAAGCAAAGTACAAAGTAATGACAGACTAACCTCTTTTTTTTTACTGGAAGAAGCTCCTAATGAAAGGTCTTTATACACAGGCTTCTATGATTAATGACGCCTGACATATCTGAGGACAAAACGAAATCAAGCTGTTGTAGGCAACAAGCACTCAGCTTGAATCCATTCTGTCAGAGTAATCTATCATCAGGAGCCGCTGTCCCCTGATGCATCTATCAAATATGAATGGGGGGTCAGGGCACAAACTCCAGTCTCGTTTTTTGGCGAGTACACCATCCCAAACAACCAAACAAGGCCATGACAGTCGCCTCAAGTGTGATCAGACTGTAAGCTGCCCCAGCCATCGGAGACAGAAATCCCCCATCACTTTGTGGAGTCACCTCTCCCACGGCTACTCCGCTCATCTCTGTCCCTCTGCTGTCCTCAGGGAGGAGCAAGAAGAAAGACAAGTGCAAGAACACCCAAATGTACCCTCTGAGCGAGACCCAGTACTGCCCGTGTGACAAGTACAACGCTCAGCCGGTGGGGAACTGGTCAGACTGCATCCTCCCCGAGGGAGGCCGAGCAGAGAGCGCGGTGGGTTTGAAGGTCCAGGGAGACATCAAGGAGTGTGGACAGGGATACCGCTACCAGGCTATGGTGTGCTACGACCAGGATAACAGGCTGGTGGAGACGCAGCGCTGCAACAGTCATGGTGAGCTTGTGTCTGTGTGTGTGTGTGTCTCTGTGTGTCAGTCCATGAATAGTCTGAATGACAGCGTTGATTTGCCAAAATTAAAAGCTGAGTAGCAGATAATGCTACAAACAATTTGGAATTTTCATGCGTCGATTTTGTCAAGCGTCATTCTAGTGTGTGTTCACACTGGATGCTAATAAATGAATGCCAGGGTGAATTGAATGTAAAGTCAATGTAAAGATGTAACACAAGTTTCAATGACACAAAGTCGAATCAAATGCACAAACTCATCTAATCTGGCCCTTATAACAGGACTTCTCTGGATCTGTTCCTAGTCCACTCTGTTATGTTTTGACTGTTTTCTCATCCGTTAATTCACACTGATTACGCTTTCAGTGTACCCACATAGCAGGACTACAAGACAGCTGCAGAAAGCAGACACCAGCCCAATTTCAACCCCAGTGAAAATTCTCAGTTTTTATTTTAAACATCAACTGGCATTTTTTTTTAAATTTATTTATTGGTGGTTTCATGCAGAACTTCCTGTCCTGCTTGATCTGCTTGCTGCAATCTGGTTGTTTATCAGGTCAGAAACTTTCAATGTACCAGAGCTGAGACACAGCAGGAACACAGAGGAACTGAGCTAGTTTGAGTCAACACATTGACTTGAATAGAAACCTATCAGATCAGACTGGAGACACATTTCTGTTGTATTAGACACAATGAACTAGGGCTCGTTTAACAACAAACCAAGGTGGAGTTGAAAGTGAGCGCCTCACCTCTTGCAAAATTCACATCTTTGTAAAGCCAGTCATCTACACAAATTAAGTAACTGAACACAAATCACTAGCATTGATAAGTGAATGTTTGCTTTTTTGTTTTCATGTGTTTTTTTTTTTGTGGTTAATTTTTTTTTTTTTTTTGCATTCCCAAACTGTTTTTATTCAATTTTTGACTTTAAATTTAAGGGCAAACATATGTTATAAGAATTAAATAAAAAAAGACATTCAAAAATAAATAAATAAACAAAATAGATTAGTAAAAAGCTAGCAAAATGAAATGGAGAACAACAAGCAAATAATTTATCAATAATAATAAATAATAATAATTATTATTATTATTATTATTATTATATTGTTAACAAAATGACATAATACTGAAAATTAAGATATGTAAACAAAGTGAAAATATAAACATAAAAATAATTTAAAAAGGGTAAAAAAATATATATTTATATATGTGTGTATGTAGGTGTGTTTGTGTATACACATACATGAATGTTTGCTCTGCTCAAAACATTGAAAACCGAAGAATTTTTTTTTCAGTTTTTTCATATTTTGTTCATTTAGAAAACAAAGACTTTTGTCAAAAAATGTGGTCATTTCACCCTTAACCTGACGTTTCCTTCTCTGTTTTTGATAAGGATGCACAATATATAGGTATCAATATCAGTATTGGGCGTTGTGTAAAAGTGGGCTGATTTTTACTCATTAGCTGCCAGCCATTTTTGGAGCATCTTGAACAATCTTTCAAGACCAAAATAATCTTGTTTTCTATAATTATGTAAACACCAAAACTACCTAAGAAGAGTAGACCATCCTTTTTCATGTCTCTCTTCCTGTTTTTGATCCAAAAAAAACAGACAAAACTTAGCTTTTATGATCGCATCTATCTTGGGCGCCACATCCATTGATCCTCTCCATGGTCGTCTTTTTTTCACGATCACTCTGCACACATCATCTCAGATTTTTTTTATTTTATTTTGACCAATATCAGTTAATATCGGTATCAGCCATATTTTCATATTGGTGCTTCCCTATTATTGATTTTAACAGCAGGTCTAAAAATTTCATCTGACTTTCTTTGGCTGTAGTCCTGATCATAATAACCTGATATCATTATCACCCTAAAGTTATCATTATCACATCAGCCGAAATAACAAGGCAACCAGGATTTAATTAAATGAACCTTTGGATAAGCATCGTCAGACACCAAGTATTTTACAGCCCCATGAGCTAAACCATTAAAATTAGACCATCATTAGCTCGTTTTAAAGTCATCCACAAATTATTCACCTTCAGTTTGGCAAAAAGCATCAGAGGTGAGAAAGAAGATTCAGCTCTTTTATTTGCTGACCCTTTGAGTTTGGCCTTTGGCAGAGGAAAGCCTGACTGTGCTGCACATTATGTAGAAAATCTAATGTTTTCCTTTCACAGACATCCCCCTCTCTGTTTCAGGTGAGACACAGGAAGCTGTAGTTGCAAGAAAAACTGTTTGTTCTCTTAAATATTCATCTGAGCAAAGGATTATGTTCGTGCACGCATAAAAGCTCCTCCCATGCAGGCCGGAGACTCATTCTGAATACTGACTCACATAAGCAAGCCTGTTTTTTTTATTTTTTCCAGCACGCTGCTGTCAGAATCATTTGTCTCCTCGTCGCACCGTCTTATCTTAGATCCAAAATACTTCAAGCAAAGAAATCCAGGCTCAGAAACTCGTTGTGAAATTGCTGTGAAATAGAATGCAGAGATGTTCAAATGGATACATCAGTGTTGTGCATATATAAACACGGCTTTAGCCGACTTGTGTGAGTCACAGATTGAGATATGCGTCAGTTAATCTGGGTGTGGGTGTGACAAGAGCACGGTGGAGTGATGGGGTTGTGCGTGTTGGCGTGTATTTTTACACCTCCGTGTACGTGCATGTGTTAGCAGTCATGCGTTCAAGCATCATTGAGCTCAGAGAAGATGTTCCTGGAGGTGCACACAAACAAAACACACTCAAAGGGCTTTGTGTCGCTACATGTGATACTCCTCGATATCTTTACATCTCTCTCTTTCATCCCCAGCTTCCAGCCTCCCTTCCTCTTGTTTTTCTCCGCCACTCCCTCCCTCATTTTCTGTGCCATTCTCTCCATTAGCCAACATCACTTTTAATCTTGATAGAGGAGGAGACAAGGTCCTTTTAAGACTCAGCAGCTGACACAATGCCCTGGGCGATGATGACGATCAGGAAAAACTGTGCCACCGTTATCTTTTCATCCCATAGACATCAGCAGAGAAAAGGATCCTTGTTCGAAGTGCACGTCGGTCTGAGGTTTGCGGTGCTGCTCACTTTTACAGTTTCTCTGTTCATGGCGAGATAAAGGGGAATATTTGAGTGACGTGATAAACAAGGCGTTTTATTCTGATTTTGCAGCTTCTGAAATTTTAAAGCTGCAGGTGCAGGTTTGGCCTTGATCGAAACTCATTTGTAACAATGACCTAAAATGTAACAGTGACCTGAAATGTAATTTAAAAATATGGTACTCAAAAAAAAAAAAAAAAGAAATGTCACAACTGGTTGATTACGTAACTAACGTGCTGAGCCTGGAATATAATAAAAAAATATGAATAAACTCAAAACATGACAAGTTGATACATTTTGAGCAAAAAGCTGTCACGTTTTGGGCTCAACATCTTGTTAAAGTTTAAGTAGGTTTTACGAATTTGGGTTTTATTACATTTTGGGCTCAGCACTTTTGATACATTAGCAGCCATTTAATGCATTTCCAGCTTTATTACATTTTTTAAAATTACATTTCTGCTCATTTCATATCAGGCTCTGGTGGTTAGGTCATGTACCAGCATAATGAGTCCACCAGAGGTGTGAAAACATATTGATACAGAACTTTATCATGAAACTTTGACCTCCAATAAAATATCGATATTTCAGCTCTCAATAGTGAAATTTTTGTGAAAATTAAAATTAAAATTTTAGCCAAGTTTGAAGTAAATTACGACTTTCGCACTTCCACTGTGGTAGATGGCGCCAAAGAGCTACTCCCGTGTATGTTGCCAATAGATTGTATAATAAATATCACCGCAAAGTATATTTAAAATATTTTATTTCTGAAGTTGATGATGTGGGTTTTTGTTGTACTGAGCAAGTCAGTCTCAGGCATCAATTTTTTTCCTTGGTCCTTTAATTTTGAGTAATACTTTGATTTACAAAGATGTCATCTGAATTTTTTAGTTAACTGTGTAGAATATTGCGATATATCATAACACTGTGATAGTGTGATACATCGCAATATTATTGTATCGTGACCCAAGTATTGTAATGAGAGGTTCTTGCCAATGCTCACCCCATGGAATGTATAAAACACGGATTGGACAGTCAAACGACCCTAATAACTTCTAAACCGCAGAGATTGAAAAAAATCACTCACCGTACAGTGTGTACCAATAGTGAAATCAGTGTTTCAAACCCAAGCCGTTTTTTTGAACCAGACTGTAAATATGCATCTTAATGTCTTAAAAGTCTGTTTTTATGGCTGGGTGTGTACGTGACATCTGGTCTTTCTGCAGCCAGCCTCAAGCAGATTCTTTACGAACAGCGACTTCTAGCACTTCCCCATAGGCCTCATTTTTACTTACCGGATGTTGCTCCTTGACTCACCCCATCTGTCCACTGCTCCATCTTCTCACAATAAAGGTTTAAAAGCCTCTCAGAATATATCTTCAAAAAAAAGATAACAATAATGCTCAAAGAAAAAAAAAGTAAAGTTCTGGTTAGACAAATCGGTTTCCATGGAGTTTGGCGCCACCTGTGGACAAATAGGTACCTTTGATCTCTTTGCTAATCCATTTATTTTTATGCATCCCAATTTTTACCAGTATTGGGCAAATTACTTTAAAAAAGTAACTAGTTATAGTTACTTGTTACTTTCCAGAAAAAGTAGTTGAATTAGAAATGGAATTACTTCTTCCTAAATGTAATTAGTTACTAGGGAAAGTAATTCTTGTGTTCAAAACAAAACATCCAATTTGCAGTAGAAGTCCGTTTTTGAGCAGGTTTTAACCCAACACACCCTGACAGACTCAGATAGACCTTCCAGCACTCCTGATTCAGGAGGAATTCTCCTGGTTTTTAACTGTCTCCCGCTCCACTCCCGACTTGCAATTTCTTCTGATTTACCCCTTTATTTTTAAGTATGGCTCTGTCATCTCCAGTATTTTTTTTGAGTCAACACAATTCGGCTACTTGTGCCTCACATTCAAACCTCGAAAAGCATCCACCCCTCTCCCTCTAGTTGGTTTGATCCAAAGACGCTGCAGGTGCAGGAGATCCACTCTGACTGCTGGTTACACAGACGCATACACAGGAAGCTGATATATTTGCTGCTAACAAGCTTATTTACCCATCAGCTCTTAGGTTAGGCAAGCGGTAGCGCACCTCATTTCACTGTCGGTAACAGTAACGGCATTACAACATTTGAAACAGTAAGTAACAAGAATATCCGAAATAAGTAACACAATTGTAATGCCGTTGGTTTAACACCGTTATTCCCAACACTGGTGTTTACGTAGGGAAAATCTCTTCCTGTTTTCTTTTACTGCTTCTCACAGTGAATATTTGCAATGGAAATGTAACTGTAAAGAGGTTTTCTTTGCTTCATAAAGTCTCATCTGACGCTGACCTGGTGGTAGTGATTAGAGGCATCATGAAATCACCAATAAGACATGATCACACTCGTCCTTCATAGTCTTGATAGCTTATATGCATCACATGGAAACATAAGTCTTAATTCAAGGCGTTTAATGACAATCTGAAACTCCTGGCAGGAGCTTGAAAGATTGTGAACACACTAAACGATATTCTAACACTTTCTTTCTTTACATTAAATAAACGTCTCCAGTTAAAGCTTGATTACAGAGGAGACTAATAAACAGCAGCACAAGAAATGAGGAACATTTAACCAACAAACGTCTGATTGCATTACTTCCCTGCAATTATTGCACTCAGCCACAAGAAGATCTAATTAGTGTGTTGTCATGTCCAATATAATCAAGACTGAGAGCGAGGGAAGGGGTGTAGACAGAGAGACAATGGCTGACACGGTGTTCAGCGACAGTCAGAGAGATAGTGGAGGAGCTGTCGATCCCGGCTCATGGAGAAACGAGCCATAACACAGGAGTGGAAGTTTTTTCTGTTCTTGCACGGCAGAGCGTCACATTTGTTTCTTGATTTGTGATATATAATTACATTCATATGAAAATGTTCAGCAGCCAGTTGGCTAATGAGTCAGGTCTGAATGAAACCTTTAATCTGGGGCGTCCCTTATCAGCACAATGCTGTGTTTGCCGGGGCCCCTGTCACTCCAAATACCGTGCCAAAGGTCGGGATGCAGCCGAGGGAAATCTTTCATTAAGTTCCCCGCTATGTTCTGTATATGACATTACACATATAGTGCTTATATTTATGACTATAGGGGACCTGCAGTGCTTTGACCTTTACCATGACTTAATATTACAGGATAGCTCAGGGGGGCTTGGCCTCGTCTTTGCAGGATGCGGTGAAGGAGGAGGGGAAACAGACTCTCTGGGAAGCCGCAAAGGGTGACGCTTAAGGCCAGGCTTCTTGCTGCGGACCTGTGAACTCGAGCAGTACTGCAGTGACTGCAGTTATTTCTGCTTGATGACCCATATTCAAAAAACAAGAGAGCCTGCGCTGAGTTTATGCAGTTTGGAGAGCAACAGCATGTAGAGAGTTTGCTGTCAAGGTTAGTGAAGGTAAGGAGAGTTTAGTACATTAAAGGTTTCTTTGTACCATCCCAGCTGAAGAGCCTGCATACTGTGGATGTGTATGAAAGCACTCAGAGATCTTACAGGAGATGTAACTGTTTGGAAATCAGGAAGGAGATTGCCAAAGATCCCAGCTGTCCTTGGACAGAGAGAAGTCTAGTCTCAGAATCCAGTTTATGGTGACTCAGCTTGACTTTATTCTCGGCTGGATGGGCAGAAATAAATGGTGTCCGGATCAATTACCAGAGTGTCATCAGTGGGCCCAGCATGCTAATGGGTCTGTTAGTGTTAAAGTGAGTCTAAGGCATTTGGGAAAGTCACTTGTTAACTGCTGTAGGTACATGTAGTAGTTTCTTTCTGTGAAACTTTGTTTTAACCCCTTCAGATCAGTTGTTCAATATTCAGACATGACTTTAGTCATGACCCCCTGCCTCGGCCTTTTGCTGCATGTCCACCCCACTGTCTTCTACCTACTTTTCACATCTTTCACTGTTCATCTTTTTAGGTTAGACAAAAAGTAACAGAAGCACTCTCTGACTTGTTTCATTTAGTTGATGTTGATCTTTATGTTGCAGTTTAAGTCCCTGTGGGACAAAACAAACTTTGAAAAGTTGTGCATCAGAAACAAAAACATCATGTGGAGCTGAAAACAGACTGGAAGTATTAAACATATGATCTATGATATGATATGTCTCTTTTCTATAATTCTACTGTAACACTGGCTACGTTTACACGCAGTCAGTGTTTGAGTTAAGGTCAATATGGTTTCTGAAACATTCGCAATAACTTGTTCACAAGTGTGGTTGAACAGGGTTATTCATGTTTACATGGGATCACGATCAAAACAGCAATGCACAGACAACATCTCGGCACATGGAGAACGTCATGACGCAATTTGCACCATTTCCACTTCTTCCTCCTGCATCCATAGCAACAGCAGCAAATCTGTTGGTCAAAAGACCAAGATTCCTTGCAGAACAAAAATTAATGTTCCTTTCCTTTTTACCTGATAGACATGACCAGATAGTTGGGTTAAAAAAAGGAATAACCTAGGGGTGATTTTTCGGGTCTTTAAAAACCGGAATATGGGCAAATTCTGGTTTCTAAAAAGTTATTGATGTTTACATGGCCCTTGCGCAACCGCATTTGTGCTACTATTCCAAATATGAAAGGGTTACTGACTGCATGTAAACATAATCACTGTGTTTAATCAGTTTGATCCTGTATTATTCTTTCTTTTCTTATATATAATAAGGGTTTACTGTGAATTTCTGATTTAGAGCCGTGGGGAAAGGAAGGGAAGGGGTTAGGAAATCTGCTTATTTGCGTTATGCCAAGCTGACAGAGGTTATTAGATGATGAATACCTGCTACTTTGTCATAAATAGAAAAGTAAAAAGTTGGTCACAATAAAACCTTCTCACTGATTTAGACAGATACATTACTGTTTACTTAATGTTACACTGCAAAAAACTGAACTCTTATCAAGTGTTTTTGCCTATTTTTCAGTAGAAAATGTATTTTTAGACTCGATATGGGCTACATTCACCTTGTCAGTCCAGAAAAATGTCTTGTTTCAAGTTATTTAAAGACAAAAATGAGGTCTGAGTTGCTTGTAATAAGTTAAAAAAAAAATCTGCCAATGGAGCAAGAATAACTTGCCAGAAAATTTGCTTGAAACTGGAATAATGTCTTAATACAAGTAACTTTTCCCTTGTTCAATTGGCAGATTTTTTTACTTGTTACAAGCAATTCAGACCTCATTTTTGTCTTTAAATAACTTGAAATGAGACATTTTTCTGAACTGATCAGGTGAATATAGCTTATGTTAAGTCTGAAAAGGCATTTTCTACTGAAAATAAGACAAAAACACTCAATAAGATTTGAGTTTTTGCAGTGTAGAGCTGCATTGTCTCATGATGTCTGTCCCGCATGTCTTAATGGTTATTTTGGTTGAAGAATTTTGATGTTTTCTTCCAAATACAAAACACTGAGTGCTTCAAGAAAACTGTGAAAAGAGCACTAACTTAACTTCTTTTCATGGGGGTGGCATGGTGGTGCAGTGGTTGCCTAGTAGCAAGAAGGTTCCTGGTTAGAGTCCCTGCCTGGACAGAAGCCTTTCTGCTCAGTTTGCATGTTCTCTTGGGTATTCGGTCTTCCTACAATGCTTAAAACTTGCTCATCGGGTTGGTTTGTTACTCTCAAATGTTTTTCTCAGCCGTGTGATAGGCTGGTCAGGGTTTAGCCTTCTTTGCACTCAGTGACACTTTGGATCGCGCTGGGCCCTCAAGCAACCCCAGAAAGGGAAAACAGTAGAGATTATAAAGGAAAAGTTTGTTTGATTTTTCATTTTAAGGTAATTCTCAACCAGGAAACACATGGTTGTTGTCATGTTGTTGAGTTCCCTCTGTTGTCTGGACCTTTGATTCACTGTACGTACTTGTTTAACTCAAACTGTTTTCTTAAATCAGGCGTAACTCTGTGATGGTCTCCCCAAAGAGCCACTGATGAAGAGAGATAAGAGAGGAGATGAGAAACTTTACTGGAAACGATTTTTGGCAATGAATCCCAGAAGCATCTCTTTTATTGGCAGCAAAACTTTAAATTAAACACTGAGGAAGTATGAAGTATGGGACCTTTGGACCGAGAAAATACACTTTGAGCTTTGTAGACTCCAAAACCAAACCCTCTGGCTTCAGACTGAGTTAGAAAACTTTCTGAATTTAGCAAATGGATCCCCATATGTAGCAGGTGATCAATCTTAGCCACTGTTTTTATAGTTGCCATACAGAGTGTGAGTGCCTCCCACTTTGTTTCTGTCAGTTTACCCCTCGAAGCTTTTTAGGCCTTCACATTGTGCCAGCATACTGGAAATGCCAGCTGGTTCCTGTACGTGCAAAGAGAAAATAAAAACAGAGCTGTAGCATTCACTGACTCACACATTAAGCTCACATATCTATGCGGGCTTATATTATAAACATCAGCCTAATTGATTGTGGCTGTTGTTAGAAAGCCCGTCTGTTTCCAGAGGCATTTAGAAAGAAGCCAAGTTATCAGTGAGACGAAAAGGAGCAAGCTGGGTGGTAAAGATGTCAGCGTTTCTGGAGATACGGGGCAGTCAGGGAAGCTTTGTGCAGCTGCGACAACTGCTTCAGGATCTGGAGCTGGAGTTTGTGCCAGGTTACAAGTTGACTTACAAAGACAGCTGTAGTGATCTCCCACCTGGACGTAATCCAAAAGCCTCTCAGGAAGCTTGGCACCTCATGAGTTTATATCAGTTGAACTGCGAGTGAACTGCAGGCTGAGGTGCTGCAGCTTTTGCTCTGTGGATAAGCTTAAGGTGACAGCAAGAGGGATTTAGAGTGACTGGACTTGAACTTGGAGCCTACAGTGTGAGGTCAAAGGTCATGAAGCTACAGCTTTCAGAGGTCATGCTGAGCTCAGCAAGGTGTCGATGTGGTGATCCTGATCTGGACTCGAGGGCATCAGAGTGTAAGGAGGTCAGGCTGTGTGTGTGTGCGTGCATGTGTGCAGGCACGTGTATGGATGCCATCACTGTGTCACAGCACATTACTTGGTTCAGAATCAGGTTCTGACTGATTAAGAAAACGTTTTATTTATTTTTAATCATATTAGCTCTAAAGACTGTTTAGAGTCAGTCTGTTCAGAGACAGTGGAGTAGACACTGGATCATCCTTCAACTGTCCTCCTTGGCTGAGCCAAGTTTAAAACCTCTGTTGAGGCTCCAATTATCCATATTGCAAAGATGTGTTTTGGAGGAAAAAGAGGCTACAACCTTTGGCAGCAGAAGACTGAGCTCTGCTGGAAGACAGCTACAGAAAACAAAAAGGACTCATCAGGCTGTGAGTTCATTATGAAATCAGGGGGCAAAGTTACACTTTGTCAGCCAGGGAAAAATCTGACTCCTCCTTCAGGAACATCAACCGTGGCTCAACAGGTGCCGCAAAGAAACACAACACCACCGTATACACCACCATACTTATAAAATACTGCATTCTGCCTGCATGCTGTTCATGTCATTTCTTCTCAATCAAATTCTACAGATATTACCAAGCTTGTAAAGTCTCACTAACCTACATTCAGACTCTACATTGTAACAAGTAAAAGTGTACAACTCAGAGACGAGGAAACTTACTTGTACTAAGACATTATTCTAGTTTCAAGCAAATTTTCTGGCAAATTTTTCTTGTTCCATTGGCAGATTTTTTTTTTTCTTATTACAAGAAACTCTGACCTCATTTTTGTCTTAAAAATACTTTTGTATTGAAATAACATTTTTCCTGGACTGATTAGTTCAAACTGGCTCAAATCAAGTATAATAAGACAGTTTTTACTTAAAATTAGACAAAAACACTTGATAAGATTTCAGATTTTTTGCAGGGTACTTGCACTAGAAAAAAATGAAATCTTACTGATTGTTTTTTGTCTTATTTTCAATAGAAAGTGCCTTTTTAGACTTAATATGAGCTACATTCACCTGACTAGTTCAGTAAAATGTCTTGTTTCAAGTTATTTAAAGACAAAAATGAGGTGTGAATTGCTTGTAACAAGTAAAAAAAACTGCCAGTGGAAAAAGAGAAAGTAACTTGTCTTTAAATAATTTGAAACAAGACATTTTTCTGGACTGACCAGTTGAATGTGGCTCATATCAAGTATAACTAGAAAAATTTTACTTAAAATTAGACAAAACACTCGATAAGATTTCAGTTTTGTGCAGTGCGTATAAAGCTAAAAAAATTTGTATTCTGCTAAAACTCAAGAGTGAAATTAAAGTTGTTAAATGGAGCAGAAAAAGCAAAAATGCTGCAAGAATTATTTTGGTCTAAAAATGTTACTTTTAGGTCAAAATAGTCTTTAAAAACATCATGATAAATAATCCTGATAACATTCTAATCCTGCCATTAAAATATTCTCACATATTCTCTCCAAATCGCCCCCTAATGGAGAAGATTTTCCTTGAGAAAAAACAGAGTTTGCTGATGTTAACACAGCACACAACACTGTAGAAAACTAGGGATGCACCGATATGAAAATTTTGGCTGACACTGATATCTGATATTAACATCGCTGTTATGGCCGATAGCCTATATTCACCAATATCAACATTGGTAAAAAAAATGATCTGAGATGATGTGTCGAGGTAGTTAAGAGAGAAAGAGTGGCGAAATCATGAGAAAAGGCAACCACGGAGAGGATCAAAGGATGGAGCACCCTAGATGAATGTGATCAAAAGAGTGTGTTTTTTCTAGTTTTGGATGAAAAACAGGAAGAGAGAAATATAAGAAGAGGGTCCACTCTTCTTAGGTAGTTTTGGTGTTTACATAGTCAGAGAAAACAAAATCATTTGGGGTTAAGGAGTAAATATGGGCCCACTGATACCAATATGTTAAAGAAATGGCCGGCATTGGCCAATACCGATATTGATACCTCTATATTGTGCATCCCTACAGAAAACTGTCACTCATCATCTGGTATCTAGAGAAAGTTGAGGGCCAGGTGAGGTTTGATTTCAGGAGTCTTTATCTCTTTGTTTTGCTGGTTTGTTGTCTGATAATCCTAGAACTACACAGATTTTAACACATTTGAGTTTGCCAATTGAATTTCTTCCTCTCAACTGTGTCTGCATTACATCGCCCCTGCTGCCACTATGTTTGTCCTATAAAGCCAGCTCTGGTATTCTTGGTGGGAAGCTGACCCGACCTGAGCGGGCTTTGAAATTGGGCTGTAAGTCGCTTGAATCAATCGTGTGACAAATCCGGACACTGTGACTCTCAGCGGACCGAAGTGGATAGCTGTTGTTTTACACAGCGGCTCAGTGTGTCGCTTTGAGAAATGCTTTTGCTACAGAGCACTATATCGGCCCGGTAAGACTTTGCCAAGGTTAAGAAGAAAACATTGAGAACAATCCCTTCATACACCTTGACCAAATTGATTTGCAAGGACTGACCAGCCTCTGTGGGATTTCTTTAAAGCTCGATGTCTGGAGAGCTTTTAGCAGAGCGTCAGTCGATGTTGCTCGACATGCCTCTCTCTTAAAAAAAAAAAAGCAAAAGCAGACTGCTCGCACTGAAAGAGGAAGTGGTTAAGCACCCTGTGAGACACTCCACTTTCCCGCCTCATTCACCTTATCGATTTTCTTAATCAAAGGCTAAACGGATTTTCACGCCAATGCGGTTACATAAACCTGGAAAAGTGTTGGCATCTCTGTACTAAACAGGAAGAATCAAAGGTTCAGGAAACAACAACTTTCACACATTTGACTAAACCTTGGCCTGTGTTGTAAAAATGTGGAAATCATCAGCGATACACGGGAAAAACAGGAATAACAAGCAGGGTACGATGCTTAAACCAGCCCTGTTAAATGTGTCACGACCCTGTGAGCTGCAGAAAAACAGATTGAAATAATGAAGCCGGCAGTCAGACATGCCCCACTCCTGCCTCAGTTGATTTTCAGACTTTTATATAACAGACCATAAAATTGGGCCTTTGAATGTAGACCCTGTTTTCATTCCACTGGGCAAAAAAATCAATAGGTGGATTTAGATTATTTTGTGAAGTATCGGCTAATAGTTTGCAGTCCTCTTACTGCTGGGTATTTTTACTCCTGTAGCTTTTAAAGACCTCTTGAACTTTAATGTTGGTTTGTGCGCTTGAAAAGAAAAATAACCTTTGGGAATTTGGACCAGTGTAGTTTTATATTAGATAAAGAAAGTAGGCTCTTTTCAGGGACTTGGGCCAAGGCAATTTCTCTCTAAACATAGAAGCTGAAATGCAGAGAGGCCGTGCTGATGGGAGGTTTTATTTTAAAGAGAATTTCTTTGGAATACATTTTCTGGTGAATGCTTTCCCCTCCGTAAATCATTAATAACAGAGTAAAGTGTCTGTGGTGATTAATTACAGCAGAGTGAAATAAACTGAAATATTCTCCTGTCCCTCACCTCAACGTCTGATATATCACGCATACCCTCCCTTTCACTTCGAATGCGTCAAGATGAACCACCATGAACGTTTTCTGAATTCTGTAAATGCCTTTTCTTTCAGGTTACATCGAGGAGGCGTGCATCATCCCCTGTCCCTCTGACTGTAAACTCAGCGAATGGTCCAACTGGTCGCGCTGCAGCAAGTCGTGTGGCAGTGGGGTCAAAGTTCGCTCCAAATGGCTCAGGGAGAAACCATACAACGGTGGGCGGCCGTGTCCCAAGCTAGACCACATCAACCAGGTACAGGAAACAAAGAAGAGCTTTTAAGACACTTTTTCACTCAGGCAAGACGCACAGTAGTGTTTAATCAACTGTCTTTGCATTTTACCTTTTTTTGTCTTCTTAAAGAATTTTGCTAAGTGGTTACAAATACTAAAAACACAGAAACAAAACATCTTAGATACCCACAGTAGTTGGCAGTTAAAGTAGATGTTATCACTGTGGACAAGAGGGAAAGTAGTTGCTGCACGGGTCATAACTTCCTTTTCTATCGAGGGTTTTTTTGTTCATCAACAATGGCAGATGCACAAGCAACTTGGGTTCAAAAGCACTGTGGAGTAAAATGGTTTGTCAACTGACGTGAGAGAGTTGACCAAAAAGCGCATTTTAAACTAAATATCGTCACCTGTACAGATGATAAACGGCTTCCAGGTTTGTAAAACAACAGTGGGTGGACAGATATTGGGTGCACAGACGTTTTTAGCAGAGAAATCCAATTTGTATCCCAGAGAGCAATGTAAACACACAACTGTCACTTGATGCTTACGACAGCATTATCCGTAGACACTTACCAGACTGTGACAGACCAGGACGCAAACATGTGTTGATAAATCAGAAACTCTCCCAAACCAAAAAGAGCACACAGACTGCTGAGTCTGAGACCTGGTTCATAATAAAAGAACCAGAAAACTGCAAAAATCTGAAATCTTATCAAGTGTTTTTGTCTTATTTTAAGTAAAAACGGTCTTATTATTCTTGATATGTGCCACATTCAACTGGTCTTCCAGAAAAATGTCTTGTTTCAAGTTGTTAAAAGACTAAAATGATGTCTGACTTGCTTTTAACAAGTAAAACACATCTGCCAATGGAACAAGAAAAATATACTGGAAAATTGCTTAAAACTAGAATAATGTCTTAATACAAGAAACTTTTCTCTTGTTACATTGGCAGATTTTTTTTAACTTGTTACGAGCAATTCAGACCTCATTTTAGGCTTCAAGTAACTTGAAACAAAACATTCTTCTGGACTGGTCAGGTGAATGTTGCTCACATTAAGTCTAAAAAGACATTTTCTACTGAAAATAAGACAAAACACTTGATAAAAAATCATTTTTTACTGTGTACATCCAGAAAACTACACCAAATTGCTACATAAATAGTTGTGTATTTCAGGGTTAATAGACTGGTTAATTATTTGATAATATTATGTTACTTTACTTTGATAATAAAAAGTTTCTGTCAATCATAGTTTAAAGGTTCACTTATTATTTACTGTCCATGTTGAGTCCATGTTTGGTCAGAACCTCAGCCCAAACCAACTGTTTCATTAAATAAGCAAAGCTAATCTGTATTTTGAGTATCAGCAGTTAATGTTGCTTGTTTGCAATTAAACCTGAGGTTGAATGAAGAAGACACATTTAATTACACACCTGCAGACGTCGCTGGTGTTTTAGTGTTAAGTGTGACCCTATTAACTGGTGACTCTTGGCCGTTAATCACTGCTAACGTCACCAGTTAGCATGGTCGCTATTAACTCCAAAACACCGGTTGCTCTGTGACAGTCAAAACTCGATAGACATTGCATCTGCTGTAAAGTATTGTTTATGACAAGTGATCACAAAACGACCGTACATTTTTATGCTGCTAACAGTTTGAATTTAGTGTTTAAACAATGCTAACTCATCTGAATGAATGGAGCTAAACGCTGCTTTTGCGTAGTTTTATGGCGTAGACTGACAATCCCTCTATACTAATGATAATATATTGAACATGAGTCAAACCAATAAAATCAAGTTGACCTCAAATTATCTTTTGACACTGATTTGTCACAGTATTAATGCACATGTAACCACATTTTAAGGGAAAACAAAATTATGAGATCAGAGGAAAATGGCCGCAGTCATGATGCTGAGCTGCTAGCTGAGCTGTAGACCACCGTTCCCTCTACTCACCATTGATTCTTGAATATGTATGACCTGAGCTGCAGTATATTTAGATTTATTTCAAGTGTGAGTTACACATTATGAGGAATCCAGCCCAGGCGAGAAAGAAAGAAATTCATTATTAATGACTGATGAGCTGGAATCTGCAGGGTTTTCCTTTACCTTCCCCTCATTATTGCTGCACTCATTTTTTCGCTGAGCAGGGACAGTGTGAAAAGCAAAGTGTGCTATAAAAGGTTCCCATCCACAATATTAATGCCCCAATGTGAGCCAGTTGATTCCTTAAGGTTTCTGTCATTTGCAGAAATGAAATAGTTTCCAGGTCTGTGAGTTCCTGTAGATACAGATTAGAGGTGTGTTGATCTGCACCCTGCAGTGTGTGTATGAGTGTGTATCATGCAGGTATTTAAGCCAGAGGCTTTTCTTGTTATGCCCCCTTGAATGTTGCATTAATCATGGGTTGTGCTCTGTATGAACAGTCGGCATGTTCTCATTAATCCATCTGTCTCCTTTTTCTCCACCTCAACGCTCGCTGGATGGTACTCACTGCTGCAGGCCCAGGTAAGCGCACCTCTCCTCAACCTCCTCTAATGTTACTGCAGATGTTAAGTGTCACTGATGTGAGTGGGTCAGTGACAGATAGATGTATACACTCATGGTATCCTCACAGTGAATAAACAAAATGCTGTCAAACTGGTGGTTTATTTGGATAGACGTTTCTCCCAGGCGGAGCTGCTCTGGGGGCAGAAATAATCTTGTTGGCTGAGTTCAACCTCAGAGAGCTGAGCCAAAACATCACTGTGCATTAGGCAAAAGTTTACTGACAAAACTTGGCTGAGACCAAACATTTATGAACATAAGAGAGTTGTTTTTTCCAAGACAGTGAAGATTATTATCTCCTCCTGCCATAAGAGCATTGAGAAGTATCACAGAGCTGCAAAAGTTTCTGTTGTAAATGAAAAATGTCACATGTTTAAATCAGGTAAATCTGTCCTCAGGTGTACGAGGTGGTCCCGTGTCAGAGTGACTGTAATCAGTATGTGTGGGTGGCTGAGCCGTGGAGTGTGTGGAAAGTCAGCAACGTGGACCTAAAAGAGAACTGTGGGGAAGGCGTTCAGACCAGAAAAGTCAGGTAACTATCAAACTGTCTGTCTTAAAATTATTTATGTTTATATGAGTAAAATAACTGTTCATATTGTAAATCTTTCCTCAGGATTAGCAAATCAACATTTTATTTAGTGAATTGGAGAAAGGAAAACAACTCTTCGGTTGTTTCCTAACCCTTCAAGCCTTGGGCTCTTTTTTTGGGTCACTGCCAGAAAAATGTGATATCCAGACTGAAAAGAGCATCTGCATCTATAAGATCTATTTGATTAATTCCGGTGTCTGAATAAAAGGAACTGTTGTGGAATTTGGTCAGAGGTGTCAGTATTGGTATTTATGTCACTTGCACAGAGCAATAATTCAAGTAATACGCAATAAACAGAAAGTTTGGACGAGTATGACTGGACAGTGGTTGTAGCTGAGTTCCTCTTGTTTTATCTGAGGTGCAATATGACTACATCTGTTGCAAAGCAACCTCAAAGTCCACTGATTGGAGACCTAGGGGTTTGAAGTAGGGATGCACTGATCCAACTTTTCTGGTTCTGATACCGATACCTGGGCTTTGGTATCGCCTGATACTGATACTAATCCAGTCCAATACCAGTGTAAAATAATAACCTGCATGCCCTACTGATGGATAAGACTGGTAATGTTTTGGGTAAAAGGCAAAAAATGAGTATATGAAATAACTGAAGTATATATTTATTTAAACTATGAAATATTTAAATGTTAATCATCAAAACAAGTTCCTTTCAAATGTAAAATTTAATACCCTGTAGCCCGGTAATTCAGAAAACAAAAATCAAACTCATCAACATTTCAAATCAAGTAGCAAAGAGCACTGTTTAAGAAAAATAATAAAATAAAAAAGGCAGAGAGCTCTTTGCCTGGATTGGCCATGGATCTTTTCCCACCAATACAGATCAAGCTTTTAGGGGCACTGATGCAACGATAACCAATACCACCGATCAGTATCGGAGCATCCCTAGTTTAAAGGGTTGAAGGCCCTGTGAAGACTCAAAGAATTATCTTTAAATATTCTCACTTTTAGATCGACCTGTTCTTAATCCATTATTTAAAATGAGATTATCTGCTCCAAAACCGGTTATTTCCAAGTACTAGTCTCAGTATCTGTGGTAGAGTCAGATTTTAAAGACAGAACATGAAACTTTATACAACACACAGACAGGAAGTCACTTTGAGGACACTACACCAGCTGGCAACAATTTGCAGTGAGAAGCAAGATCTGTCCTTTTCCCCTGCTGAAGATGTCTTGCATTCACTTTGTAGTAATGGTGGACACTGGAGCGAGACTGTCTGACAGAAAAGGGAGGTTAGAGCAGCAGAAAGCTAAACAAGAGAGTGACAGAGCACAAGCTAAAACACAAGTTTAAGTGTTTGTGCTAATGTTCATTCCAACCCACAGTCAGCAGTTATTCTGCAGTGGTCTGTGAAACTTGAGAGTCTATCAATAAAATGAAGAGTGAGGTTACGTTAGCTCTGATTGGTGAGGTTGGAGCTGGTAGATGGGACACATCTCAGAACACCAGGCTGTGAGTAAGACTAAAGAGTCTGCTCACCTTCTGGACACTAAACTGCAAACTGTTGCTTTTTATCCTGGTCCGAGTTGTACTGAAGCAAAAACACCAAATTTTGAGCTAGTTTGTGTCACAGTAAATACGTTTTTATTGCGTTATTTGAAAATGGCAATCAGAAAATTATGTTAAAAACATTTCCTCCCAGCAAAAAATAAATGATTCATTTACCTGCTTGTGCATGTCCTAATAACTCTATTATTTCTGTCAAAAATATGAAAATAATACTATACAATTGTTTTTTTTTTTTAAGTTAATTTTTAGACGTGTGAGGGTTTTAAGAGACAAAAGAAGCATTTTGAGAACATCAGCCTAAAGTATTATCCCTTATATGAGCTTTTAAATACTATAATTCCTATTATGATCAAACCAACGCTCTCTAAATTGTGTAAATTCAAATAAACATGTCTCTTTAGTGTAAAACTGTGCATGGTGCTGGGAGAGAAAACAGAGAGGGGATCCCATTTGGCTGGGAAAAAACTGCCTCTCATGGTTTAGCTTGACAGTCAACAACCAACAAGCTGCCAAATCCTTTCTAGTGGAACTCAAACTTTTGGATTTATGTTCTGCTTATGTCAGACAGACGCTGTAATTACACCACGAGGAAAGTGGTAAGACTGTAATTAGATGGCTTTTGAGGCGTGGAGAAGCACATATCCTGCTCCTCAGAAACAGGGGATTAAAAAAATGCATGTTAAACACAAGCTGCAGACGTTTAAAGAGGGTGATGGTCCAGGTTTTCTACATCAGCAAGATTCTCAAGCAGCACACGCAAACTGAAACAAAAAAGTGGAAGTTATAAACACAGACTTTTAAAAGAGATCTCAAAATCCACTTCTCTGGTAAGAATAAAGTCTAATGCCTCCTCATCATCATTTGTGCTCAAATGGCTGATGCACAATCACAGTGAGCAAAAGCTCCAACGACCTCAGGTAGCTGTCTGCTCTGAAAATAGTGCCACTCTCATCTCCTTTCATATCTTGACTGCTGGAGAATAAAAAGCTGTAATTCAAAGAAAAAATGTCAAACTGTAGCTGCAGCGGTTCAGGAAAGCAAAGGCTTAGTTAAAACAAAAGTAAACACAGCTCGCCCTCCCAAACACAACCTGTTTGTTCTATTTTTGTCCTTCCTGAAACACATTGATTGGATGAAATGTAAACAATGGAGCAGCTTTCTTTCACTGTATGTGTTCACACCGACCTTCCAAAGTCAGAGCGGTTCAGCAGAGCCGTAAACCAGATGTTTTGTTTTTAAGTTGACCTCCCTTTACCCCTAAAGACAGATCCCACTGCTTTAGAAACTCATACTGCGGCTCCTTCGTGTACCTGCCAGCTCCACGTCCAGTTCAAACATGATTTCTGTCTCTTCTGTTCTTCGGAGCTGAAGTGTTGCTAAAATAAGGTCGAATTCAGTTTTCCCACCGTTCCCACAGGTGTATGCTGAACACGATAGACGGCCCATCAGAACCGGTGGAGGACTACCTCTGCGACCCAGAGGAGATGCCACTGGGAGCCAGGGAGAGCCGGCTGCCCTGCCCTGAAGACTGCGTCCTGAACGACTGGGGCCCCTGGAGCCGCTGCAGCCTGGTGAGAACTGGACTCAGATCAGAAAGCAGCTCGGCTCTGCTCCGCTGTCTGCCACAGAGCAGATACAGGGATGTCAGATTTCCGTGAAGCCCACTGAGATTTATCTTGATATCTTTTTTCCTGTCAGAAATATTTTCTCTGAGGCTCAAGGAAAAGCTACTCTGTATTGTTGTGAGCAGAGAGAGGATCTTTGTCAACAAGTTATTTCTCGTCTACCACAGAGGAATAAAAAGAGATGTATGAACTGGGGAAGCAGGAGAAAAATGGCTTATATATCACCTATACTACACTTTACTGGCTGTGCGTTCAGCAGGGAGGAAGGTGATTTATGGTGAAGACAGCTGAGTGGGCTCTGAAGATTTACATCATCTGACGCATAAAAACACACACTTACAAAACTCTGCAGCAGCAGTGATGGAAACAAACATCATCATAAGCTTTCTTATCGCTCTACAGATACCACGATCATACAAGTGTTGTTCTACAAAGGCTATCAGTGAGAGTCAACAGTTTGAATCCTCAACTGAAAAAAACTAAAAAGACTCATAATCTGAATCTTAATCATAATCTGAATTACACACAGCTGCGTTCTCTTTCCTTTAAAAGCTGACGAAGTATTTCAAACTTAAAAAAAAGAGGATTATTCAAAACCAGTAAAAACTCTGAAAGCAAAGACACACAGAAACATTTTAAGCTGTAAATTACTGGTTACTTTCACAGTGTTTACATGTTAATATTTCACATACTCAAAGATTTACTTTGAAGTGAATATAAGGAAATATTGGAATTTATTGTGAAAAATTACAGTTAAATATTGAAAAAATCAATGCATTAAAATATTACCAAGTTTTTATTTATTTATTTATTTATTTATTTATTTATTTATTTATTTATTTATTTATTTATTTATTTCATAGTTTTTATGTATTTTTTTATTGTTTTGTTTTGTTTTGTTTTGTTTTGTTTTGTTTTGTTTTTTTGTTTGTTTTAAGGTTCAGGATAAAAGGGGGGATATGCCACAAAGAGGATTAGGGCCATTATAAATACATCAATAAATACATAAAAAAAAAAAATAAACAAATAAATAAATAAATAAATAAATTCTTTTTTTTTCCTTTTTTTACTGAGAAAAAGCTGGTATTCTAAGATTAAAGTCAGAATCCAGGGATTAAAGTCAAAACTACGACTTTTTTCTTCAGAATTATGATTTTAATCTCAGAATTCTGAGGAAAAAGACAGAATTCTCAAAATTTAAAGCAAGAATTCTGAGATATTAGTAAAAATTCAGACTTTTTTTCTCAGTATTCTGACTTGAATCTCAGAATTCTGAGGGGGGAAAAAAACAAGAATACTGATATTAAGTCAGAATACCAAGAAAAAAAGTCAGAATTTTGACATTGATCTCAGAAAAAATAGTTATCGAAAAAAACATCGGACTTCCTTTAATTTTTTTCAGTCGCCCTAATCCTCTTCCATATTCTGCTTTTGATGCATTTGATCAATAACAAATGCAATGCACACCTCGACAAGAGCCAGCCTGTTTGTGATTGTTTTTTAATGCAGGTAAAGCAAACTTAACTGATTTTGATTCAACCAATCAGTTCCAATAAACATCAAGAAACACACTCCAGAATCATATCAATACAAAAAACAACTTCTGAAAAATGAAGACACATAAAAAAGACATCCCAGAAAAGCTTCCAGCTTTATAGATGTATGGAAACATAAAACAAATGATAAAAAGTGAAACACATCCCACAAAACACAACAAATAAGACAACAAAACAACACAATAGTCCCCAAACAATACATTAGTCCAACTTTGATTCAGTGGCATGGAGTTCATAGCACCATAAAGCACCCACAGGTCCCAGAAGAAGATGTTTTCAAGAGCGTTTGGGCGTAAATGTCGGCTCACACACAGTGGTCAGAGTAAACAAAGACAGGAGCTGATCATATTACAGCTGTGTCACATTTACCAGCATCAAGAGATCTACAAAAAATATGTTTAATTGTAACAACTGTTGCATAACCACTTTAAAAATGTGAGTTCTTTTTTTATGCCTCTAAGCGCTCAGCCCATGACTTTAACCTCCCAAAGAGGTCAGTTATTTCTACCTGCTAAAGCATCCTATAACCAACACTCCTAAACAAAACGAAAACAGCGTGCAGAGAGCTCCTCTCTCAGTTTTGACTCATTGATGCCTCCAGCAAAGATGAAGCAGGTGGAGTGTGTTGAGGATTTCTTAGATGCAAACACAAATATATAAACGCCTAGAAGACAAAATCAATCACAGCCGTTTTGGATTTAATCAGAAGAAACCGCACACAACACACACTGCAAAAGACAAAAATGAGCTCTAAACTGCTTTTAACAAATAAAAAAAAAAAAATCTGCTAATGGAGCAAGAAAAATTTGCTAGAAAGTTTGGCTGCTTGTTTCACTGGCTGATTTTTTTAACTTGTTACAGGCAATTCAGACCTCATTTTTGTCTTTAAATAACTTGAAATGAGACATTTTCTGGATTAGCCAGGTGAATGTGGCTCATATTAAGTCTGAAAATGTATTTTCTACTGAAAGTAAGATAAAACACTCGGTAAGATTTCATTTTTTTTGCAGTGCAACATGAAGAAAACCAGTAATGTATCTTTCTAAATCAGTGAGAAGCTTCTTTTTTTTTCACCAAGTGTTTACTTTTCTATTAATGACAATGCCAATCAAACAGGAGAAAAGTTTGATGTATCAAGACATTAGTCTAGTTTCAGGCAAATTTTCTGGCAAATTTTTCACTGGGAAAAACTGAAATCTAATCAAGTGTTTTTGTCTTATTCTAAGTAAAAATAATCTTGTCATACTTGATATAAGCCACATTCATCTGACCAGTTCAGAAAAGTTAAAAAAAAAAAATTAATTTGCTAATGTAACAAGAGGAAAGTTACTTCTTTAAGACGTTATTTTAGTTTTAAGCAAGTTTTTCTTGTAATATAAGCAGACTTTTTTTTTCACTTGTTACAATAAATTCAGACCTCATTTTGTCTTTTAACAACTTAAGACAAGACATTTTTCTTCACTGACTAGTGGAATCTGGCTCATATCAGGTAAACAAGATGATTTCTACTTAAAATAAAACAAACTTTTGATAAGATTTAAATTTTTTGCAGTGTTTTTGTTACATTGGCAGCTTTTTTGACTAGTTACAAGCACTTCAGACCCTATTTTTGTCTTTAAACAACTGGAGACAAGACATTTTTTCTGGACTGATAAGTTGAACGTGTCTCATATCAAGCGTAGTAAGACTATTTTTACTTAAAATACGGCAAAAAACACTTGATAAGATTTCAGTTTTTTGCAGTGTGTGAAATAAGCAGTCTCTGCAAATGAAGCTCTTTAAAGAAACACTGACACCTGATTTTGTCCCCACAGAAAAACATCACAAACACAATCTTTGTAAGATGTCAGGACACCCTGTTCTGCTGCTCCTCCCCTGACATCTCTATAAAAAGCCATTTTAACAGCTCTCGCCTCACCTGCTGTTCACACAGCAGCGCGCTGCCCATTGTTAATCACACCCCATTCTCCCCCAAAGTGCTCGACACACGACTTCCCACAATTCCAATCTCGATCTGGAGTCTGCCGTGGCACCAGCAGGGCCCCTGGCATGTTTTATTCATGGTACCAGCGATGGAGTTATTCAAGAGGGCTGTCATTTCCTGCTCCAACTCTCTTCTTCCCGAGCAATGACTGTGTAGGATCTGATGGTTTACCGTTCAAGCAGATTATCTGTTTCCTGCTGGAGAAATTCTACATTATGGGAACACAAGTGCAGAGGGAAGAGGGAGGATCTTACTTATTAGCCATGAGACATACAATGATAAAACATCCATGCAGGGACCAGGCCTGAACAGAGCCTGAGAGAATCCAGAAGTGGCGCGTTCACACAGATTTTGCCTTCAGTGAATCCAGACATCAGTGTTTCTGGAGCGTCAGAGATTGGTTCAGCTAGAGGACATGTCGTCCTTTCAGTCATCAAACTTTTCAGCAGCATTTTTGTCGCCTTTTTAAAAAGATGTCTGTGTTTCAGCCTTGCACCAGGACCAAGAATCGAGAACGTGTGGCCTACATCCTGCGGTCACCCTCTTTGGGACGGCAGTGTCCAGACACAGTGGACAGGGAGCCCTGCAGCCTGAACCTCAACTGCTTCAACTACTTCTACAACATCACAGGTAGAGAAATGCTGAAAAAATCCTGTTGATGATGTCTTTATGGGGGTGACTATCTCGTCTTCAGGCTGATTCTCTCCTCTCTATAAGGTCATATAAAAACAGAGCGTTGACAGAACTGTACTCACCTTGTTATTTCAGACGGAGCAGATTTTTTTTGGGCGGCTGCCATGGGTGTGTCAGGTTTTATACTCTTCAACTTGAACCAAATCACCAACATGAAAACAGCTCTTTGAAAGGGGGCCTTTAAATCTGTCAGTGAACACAGCAGCCAACACAGCCTCTATTTCAGAACGGGCTCTTCATCTGCGAGACCATCGATTTTCTGACTCATCTATTTTTGATTTTCTATGGCGTAATCACTTTTGTTTCCTGGGTAAGAAAATTGCAAAGGTTATTTTTAAAATCTCTTCTTTGAATGTCATCTTGTGGAAAATATACCGCACCACAATAAAATCCATCTCTCTGCATTACAGTGGTTATACCAGTGTACAGGACAATTTACTTTGTCACACTGGTGGCATTTTGATCTGTTCTAAGCTGGACATAAAAGTTTTTACTCTTCGAGTGTTGAGATTTTTTCAGGGTGCTGTTTCACAAAGGACATTTAAAGTGTATGAATGAAGTCCTCCAAAGAAGTTTATGATTATTGACTTGGAAAGAAGTCTGTGCTGATGCTCAAAATGTTAAACCAGCTCAGAAGTCATTTTCTCATCTGTTTTCTGTAAAACTAAAGAACAGACTTTGCTCAGACACCCACAGGCTACTTCCGTTTCGTTCATATGAACTGCTTGACGGTTGCTTGTGTAGCCAACTCATTTGCAACTTTATTCACACATTCAGTAGACTGTGATAGACTAAATAACCTGTACACAGATCAGTAGAGTATTATGTTACAAATGCTCTGTTATATGAGTCTCAGAAACTTTTCGGGTAAAACATTTCCAGGAGCTACATGGTTTTTGAAGCTCATTATTTGTCCGTGTTTCCAAAGACCTGGTAGGTCATGAAATCAGGCCAGTGGTTGACTGAAAAAAACAAAAAAGATATTTGCAACACACCGCCACACAAGTAGAGGGCAGTAAGACAACGACAAAGGTCATTCAGGAAATTGGACATCATAGAAGGAGACAGACACGGCAGCATCATTAGCTGTGTCCCAATTCAGGGCCTGCAGCCCACGAAGGAACGGACCTTCGTAGCCTGCGTGGGCTGCAAGGGCAAATTGAACCAAGACGGTCTATGGAGCATTTCCTGTTTGTTTCCCTCAAAGTCACACAGCGCCACCCTCACCTGTCAGGCTTACATTACTTTTCAAACAAACGCAAAGCAAACCTAACATTTACATCAGGATGTGTATTACTATCATTTTTTAATATGTTACATTATGATTTGCTTTATCAATAGAGTATAGAACAAGTATAGAATTTGAACAAGCGCTAGGAGGGATTTTATTTAAAAAAAAAAAAAAATTAAAAAACTGATCAAATGCAAGCTGGTTTGGTTTTAACACCTTTTTTAGAGTGCCAAATTGATTGAATGAATTGTTTGAATCCCCCTTTGGAAAAAAAAAAAAAAAACACAAAGTAAGAGACTTTATATTTTATAGATTTTTTTCACCATAACGATAAGATTTAAGAGAAAGAACTGTATTTCCTTGGTATATTTTTTAATAAGAGCCCTAACAACACACTTTCAACTGTAAAACTAAATTTTCTTCAATGTTTCAGAAACACAATCACATAGTTGTTGACAGAAATCCTTCACAGCTGCATGAAACAGGGCTCCATCTAGAGTTTGGTCGTGTCTATCATCTTCGACATTCACACACAATGAGTCTTGGGGAAGGAGGCTAAGAAGGACTCACTGAATCCTTCTCCACGTCACCTGAAAAGGAGACTGGATTCATTGGCAGCATTTTGGAGGAGCCTATGAAATGGGAGAGCTTTTAATGCAGCACTGGAATGTTCAGCCTCCGTAGGCTGCAGTCCCTAAATTGGGACACACCTGAAATGTGCAGCACCTCAATTAGCCTGTTAGCATCAAGGATCATCAGCCTGTGCTGGTTTTGGTCGTGCTTTATTATGATACAGATGGATTTGTTGACACTTGTGAGGAGACAAGGGTAAGTGGCAAAGCCGCCACTGGTTGCAGCAACTTCGAAAAACTCAAAACAGCTTAAACCAGTGAAGCAGTGGCCCTTTCTGCTGTCTAAAGTGGGAAAACGTCAGAGATCAACCTGTGCTTTGGCTTAAAAACCAAGCCCATTGATTGATGATTTTCAGGTGGATGCTTCCTTCACAAATAGTTTTAGATTATCGTTAAATACTAACCTGATGAAGATATTTTGACATGTAAAGAAACGTAAACTAGAATGAATTCCCAACAATTTTCATTGTGTAGACTCCAACCCTCAAAGTTACTCAACATTTGGACAGTGAGAAGAAGGGGTAAACTCAGTTCTGATAAATTTTGACCCTAGTTCCTGCAGTCAAAAAACACCTTTTGTTGCCTACGTGGACAAGATTTGTCACAGAAACGTTTAGAAGAAGAGGTAATGTTCAGTTTATACAGGTGTGAGCGTGAGTTTGGTTCGAAAGTGAGTTGCAGCTGTTTGTTGTTTGTGTGACAGACATGATGACAATCATCCTTCAACTTGATTTATGTTTTGATTCCACCAGGTAAGCAACAATTAGTTGGTGGTTTCCCTGTTTTTGGTCTCTACAATCTCGTTGGCTGCTAAATGCTCCACAAGGAAGTTGCGAACTGTGTGTGTGTGTGTGTACGGTTTGTTCTTGGAATTTTGGATGGAAACGGCTGCAGGCTTGGGCCAAAAACAAACTTTAAAAGCAGTAAGACAAGAAGTATTATATAACTTTGACTAGTAATTTGATAAAATATGACTCATCTTTGAACATTTGCGGCTCAAAAATGATGAGGTTTCCTCAAATTTTTGCTCTTGAGTCTTATCTGCAGGATATTACTCCATCATTTCACACATTTCATTCTGGAAACCGTAGAAAACTTTTTCAATCGGGTGTTAAAGAAAAAAAAAACAGATTGGCAGCATTCTCATTTTTCATTTGGATTTGTTTTGTTGTCTGCTTTGCTGCTGTCCCACATTCCCAACCAGCCCAACCTCCTCCTCGCTCTGCTTTGCATTGTTACACTGGAAGACGTGACACATAATCCCTACTGCTGGGTTCACAGTGCCATGCAGACATCCTAGGGTGTGTGTACATAATATACGAGGAGAGATTATTATTGGGTAAAGCAATCTTTTTTTGTTGTTGTTGTTGAAGCATCCAAGCTTTTCCTCCTCTCCTCACAGTTTTACTCCTTCTCCTGCCGCCTGTCTCCTTCTCTTTCCTTCCCTCCCTCTGTCTCAGCCTCTTACTGTTGCTCTTTCTTGTTGCAATCTCCCTATTTTCAGTCCCCAGAGTGCCACAAAGCTCTCCAGCAGACAGAGACACAATTCCCAGAGTTGAGCTTGCAAACGAGCTCAGTGCAGCTAAAAACAGCCACTCATCTCTGTCAGCGGATGGCACACTTCATGAGTGATACCTCAGCCTCCCTGTTGTTACAGAGTGTTTTTTAACAACAGCATGCACGCTGGGGTTTTAAAAGGCACTGCCAGCATAAGTCTGGAATAAAATGTTGTCTTTCCACTTCACTGGAATCATTTCTAAAGGAGCCAAGGATCAGCCTGTTACTGCGCGGTTCTTCCAGTGAGATTTATTTTGGAGAACTTGCATTGATACTGCTTTCAAATTCGACTCAAGTTGGGCCACACAGCTCGCTGTGATGTTCGCATGAAAGCAAAGTGATGGCAGCCAGATTTATTGGATTTAAGTGAGCCGTTATAAACCTTCAATGACCCCTTTGCTGACAAAATAACCATCTGATATCGACAGTGATCCCTGACAGCGCGAAGCCATCGCAGCTCTGACTTCAAACAAAGAATAAAAAAAGAAAACACACACGTTGATTATTTCGAGGCTTTCAGACGAGGCAGAGGAAGAGTGTCGTGCAACACTGGTGGAGAAGTCATGCAAACTTTCAGTATGGCATGCAAGATGCATGCTCACCGTGCTGCTGAGTCATCGTGGAGTCAAGTGTGGTTTATTTGTACACCGGGCACGTCCCTCCTCGAACATCTCCCTGATGCCGTGCAGGGGAGAGAATGAGAAATTTAGTTTATGTCAGCAACATAACTTGTAATTAATTTGATGGTGTGGCTGTGTCAATACACCGTATCAAAAAAAAAAATCTCACTGGAGGATTTCACGGAGGAAAACTGAGCACTTTGGCATCCTGGGATGCACTCTGCATCAGAGTATAGAAGCTTAAGCTAAACAACTTTCAAAGTAACATGAGGCGACATGGTGCGACAGAGCATTTCTCTGTGTTCACCCTCAAAAAGCAAAGACATGCCACGCTTGTTTCCCACCGTCTGGGATTTATTCATTGTGAAGTGTAAAGAATTTTTCAGACAGCCGACGCATTTGAACGCTTTTGAACAGCGTCTCCTTATGTTTTGTCTCGCCACATCATCCTGCTTCAAGTGAAAAACACATCCAGCTACAGAGGAGGAACACGGGTAAAGAAAACAAAAAACAGAAAGGCTGGTTTCTGGAGTATTTGCTCCTCGTCTTTACTCTGAGGGAAATAACATCAAAAACAGAAATATTTGCTGTATATTGTAAAGTTTTTCTCTTGAAAGGATGAATCCTGATGTACATGCCTGAAAAAACTGCGATGACAGAAGTTTAGAGCGAGCAGATGGTGCTGTTTTCAACCGTCACTGCAGCTCATCTTTCACAAACATCTCATATGTATTCATGCACCTGCACTCTCTGTCAAGTGTGAGTAACATCCAAGGTTAGAGGATTAATACTCGCATTTCATTACGTCTCCCACCTCCTGCAGATGCATGTACAGTTAGCCGTCAATTTCGCATCAAGTCAGTATTTCTCTGAAGTCATCGCTGTGGGTTTCACTTTGTATCTGCTCTCATCAGCCTTAGCGTCACACTCAGCGGGTGATGAGGCTCAAAATACTCCAAATACAGTATCTGCTCAGAACAAAACAGCAGACTGACAGAGTAAGAAGCTAGCTGCTGAGCGTAGCGTAGCATTTAGCAACAACAAGAAAGACAGATATTTCCCTCTGGAGTTAGCGGGGTGCAGGGCTGAGCTAAAATCAGAGTGTGTTGGACTTTTAATTCACCAAGAGAAAACAGGCTCTGCTCCAAATGCATGGTTATTCTGCTTCATGTTTCCACGTGAAGTGTTCTTCTCTTAGCACTCTCTTCTCGGCTTAACATGAAAAATGCCACCATCTTTATGCATAACCCACTCCTGTTTCCTGACATAGTGACAAATCACCTCGATATAGTCACAAAAAACAAAAACCCTCTCTACGATTCGACTGCACTGAGGATTAACTCCCCAAAGACTTGACTTGGGAGTTGGGGACAAACACTCGTGTTGTTGTGGTGAGGTGAAAAATAGATAATAGGTGCGACAGGCAGCTGACACTCACTGACATGTTTGTGGGAGGGTGGTTTGAGAGCGTTGTCGATGCAACTTAAACTGAAAGCATGTTTGAGTGTATTTAAATTGCCTATCTTCTTTTTATACACCATCAAACTAACAGGATAAGATTGTGTCACATGATCCACCACCTCAGAGGGTTTTACAACAAATCTTATCTGAACACATTTTACACAAAGAGCAAGTCAAGACTATAGTGTGAGTGGTATATAAGAGCCGTTTAACTTAGCAAGGACAACTCCCTCTAACAGGCAGAAACCTTGAGCAGGACCAGACTTGTGTTAGATGACAACTCGCGTTGACACTTTTCTGCTGCTGCCACGTTCACACTGCAGACCTTAACACTCAATTCCGGCTTATTGCTGAAATCTGATTTTTTGTTTGACTGTTCAAATTACATGTTTAAATGTGGCCGGTCTGCTGACTGCACCCTTACAGTGACCTGCATACTCAGTTGAACAGTAATGACATCACACTCACTTCGGCATTTACCAATCGGCAACCTCCAGTCTAAGAAAATGAGACAATGCAGAAGTGCTAAAATCTGCTGTTTCTCAAGTGTCGACTTGAGGCTGGCTCTGGAAGTACCAAAAGTCACATACACACCAAGTCAAAAAGACGTTAGACCTATTTACAGCCTGGTTCAAAAAATGTCTCCTGTCTGAATCGCTAATTTCACTTTCACGGTCATGGGCCCTTAGGCTATTCTTTTTGTGGGCCTCCCCTTTTATATTTCATGCCATACCAGCACAGGCACAATTGCCAGGCAATGCTGCTAGATCTTGTGGTAGAAATTGGCAACCAGTTCTAAGGAAACAAGCCCAAAACAAGACCAACAGGTGACTCGCCACATTGTGTAAACGACAGACCTCTTGATAATGGTATAAATGTTTATTTTTGTTTGCAGTAAATTTTCAGTAAACTCAGTCAACATAAAAACATTGAACAACTTATTTTTAAACTTTGATTAAAAGAAAATACATGTGTATCATGCATAAATAACAGCAAATTCATGATAAACGGCCCATATAAAAATTGTAATGATATATTTTTCCTTTGATTGTTCCAAATCAAAATTAATAAATAATGATAAATGTTTCTTCGTTGATGTTGTTTTGAAGAGCTGAGAGAGAATCAGGCCAGGATCTCATAGGATATAAATCAAGCCACTGGAGCCCAGGGCCCCTGCACATGTGGGGCCCTCAGGCTGCAGCCTAGGTGAGCCTGTGAATAATCTGCCCCTGCTGAGGGGCACCCTATGCTGTTCTTGAAGCCCCCTGCCACTTCCAACATGGCAGTGGTAGCCGATCTGCTTCAAAAATATATTTCAGAAACATACATGTGACATCAGGGAGACTACGTCCATTATTTATACAGTTTATTCAATAAGAAATAAAAACTCATATTTCAGCCAAGTTGGAAGCAAAATATGACCTCCGCACTTCCATATCTTCCAGTAGATGGCACTGAAGAGCTACTACCCTGTATGTTGCCAATACATTGTATAATAAATATTACCTCAAAGTATATTTAAAATATTTAATTTCTAAACTTTATAATGTGGGTTTTTGTTGTCCTGAATAAGTGAGTATAGCATAGACATCAATTTCTTCCTTGGTCCTTTTAATTTTGAGTTATATTTTGCTTTACATAACACAATCTCTATTTCTTTTTCTTCGTTAACCTGGTAGAATCTTGCATTATTTATTGTATCAAAATGTTCATACCAATACTCAACCCTACTCTCTGCAGTGTTTTCCAGATTCTACATGTAAATGTGTTTGTTTGTCCGCAGATTGGAGCACATGTCAGCTGAGTCCAAACGCCGTGTGTGGGAGCGGCATCAAGACCCGGATGCTGGACTGTGTTCGAAGTGACGGAAAATCAGTGGATATCAAATTCTGTGAGGAGGTGAGACCTGCAAAAAATCCTCAAGTGAGCTCTCTCCTCTTTCCCTCTACACTTTTCTTGACATCCTCATTCCTCCTAACGACTCGATCACATCAGTCAGTGAAACATATTATTGCACCCTTGCACTGCTATTAGGCCCTGAGGAACATGAAATATTCAGATGTGTTCCCACGCAGAGATTGTTGTCGGGGCTTCGGGCTGAGGCTTTAATTCAGTCGTAATGTGTCTCTGCTCTCTGTAATTGTAGCCGGCGGGCTGCGGCACCGCCATCCCCACAGCTATTTAACCCTTGGCCCACTTCATCATCTGGCTCGTTCACAAAAACACATTGTGTCAGAGTGGCTTTCACATGATGGTCTAACTCTGTCGGTGCTGATGCTGCTCAGCAAAGTCTCCCCCTCTGCCAGAACAAAGGCTGCTGGGAATCGTAGTGCAGAGAGGTCAAGCAGCTGTCAGGCTGTAACAGATTGAGTTGGCTGGACCCAAGCCTCATTCTGACTGATTCGATGGCAATTCATGAGTTTCCCCTCCATGTGCTGCAGCTGAATTTGGAGAAGAAGTGGCAGATGAACATCTCCTGCGTGGTCGAGTGCCCGGTCAACTGTCAGCTGTCGGGGTGGTCGGCCTGGTCAGAGTGCTCCAAGACATGTGGATTAGAAGGTAAGATCCGTAATAGACGGGACAACATGAAAATCGATATGACCTGTGCAAACTGTGGCTGACATTTAGTTGACATTTTGATCTGGAGAAATTGCAGGTGTGACAATAAACTTCTCACAGAAAGAAGAAAGTTATCTTTGACCAACAAGACACACGTTTATCTTTAAATGAAAGGAAAGTTTCTAGGTTTTCATCCTTATCTCTGTTAGTTTTGAGTTGTGCAAACAGAAAAAGAAACACCTGCAGTTGCAAAACCTGAGCTTTTCCAGCTAGAGGCTCCACCAGCTTTCATTTTCAGTCCACTCTCAGTCCCATGATGCAATCTACCAAGGTTTCCAACCATAAAACATGATATCAAGTGAGATTCTGATATGCTAAGGGTAAAGCACGCCCCATATCCCCACTCTTGCTTCAGTCGTCAAACTAAGAAAGGTGAAACCGGCTCAAAAATGCAGAGAATTTTATATCCAAGGATACATTTCACAGAGTTTTTGCTGACTTGGATATTCAGCTTTTTTTTTTTCCAGACAGCGTAAGAAATGCAGCAGACTGAGGTCATGGCTTCATGCTTCCAAAGCATCTCGGTACATTTAGTTTACTGCGGGCACAGCTCCAAGAGCAGAGAAACTTAGTTTTCCTGATCAGAGCAGCACGGACCGAGAGAAATCATTTTAATTAACTTCATTTACTATCAGTGCTCATTTGACATCCAGATAAATGTGGCACAGATTCCCTTCAAGCATAATCTCACAGTGGCATATGCTCAGATTTTATCTGATTATTGCACTTTTTTTATGAGTCAAAAAGCAGAGTGAGGACAAACATCATCAAACATTACGTAAAGTAAACCTCAGGGATACACCATGTTTTCATCAGAGCCTGTCTTTGGAATAAAGTTGATGTGCTTTTTTTTAAGACTTGTTATAAAAGTGATGCTAAAGTAGTCAGACTGAGCCTGTCTGCTGCATTAATGGCAAATAGCCAAACACAGCCAGTTGTTGAATTAGCAGCACACACAAGAGTCCAGTGATTCAGCTAAATCAGGTTAATCCTTTAAACCTCGCTGGTCAGCAGCCACTTCAGTCTTTGCAAATTCACACCGTGCAGCCAAAAATTTTCTGCTATGAGTCAAATTACTGTGGAGAATTGCTCTGACTGGAACAACAACTCATTTTGGGAGAAAGATGAAGCTGAAAAAAGGAATCACTGAAAACAGAAATCTAAACAGTGACTAATCATGCTGCTTCAGTAAAGAATTAGATCAAATTGATGTTTTGTACTTCTGTCAGGCGGAGTGGGACGAGATGATCTTAAACATAGCAGTATGTTTCATGTCATCCCTGTGATATAGCTCATTTTGATTCCATTCTTATCTGCATACATGTTCATTAATTTGCTTAGTATTTTTTCGTTGCTCTAACTGTAAGGGGTGGGTACCTTTCACATTTGAAACGATACAGAACTGATGTCTGGTACCTGGCAGTCAGTATCGGTACTCAATGGTACCAATTTTCTGGACTTCAGTGTGTTTATGTGGTTACAAACTTTAACCAAGTAGAAACAGTTAAATTTACATCCTGCAGTTGTTCGTCTATTGTTTCTCAGCAGCGGCGCACAGAAGCTACGTCATACTGTGGCTTGATGTGGATTAGTCTGTGGTGAGTGCATCGATCAGAACGGTCGTCCAATCACCAGCTGCTGATTTTTTTGGAGGTCCCACCTCTGAAAACAAATCCGAAGAGCTGTGACTCAGATGCACTAGTGAAATATTCCTGTGGGTGATATGTAAAACTGTTTGCCTGGCGTGTCAGGTTACCACTAAAGCCCCCAGCTTCCAAACTCTATATCAGAAGCAAATGGGTGACATCACAGACATTACATCCATATATTATACAGTCTATGTTACCACTGCAGAGGTGCCCTTGAGTGATGAACCAAACCTCCAACTGCTCAGCATCCCTCAGTGTGCAGCATCCTCACTGTGAAACCTCTCCACTGGAGCATGTTTGTGCACCTGTGTGTGTATTTCCAGCCTACGTATGTTCAGCAGTTTGAAAAACAGAACGACAAAATTGAATCTCACTCTGAGGTTGAGAAAGTATTTCTTATTTTTCTTCACTAAGTGAGTGACAGTCCAAAAAAACAGGAGAAATGGAACAGATTGTAGCACATTTTTAATACACTTTAAAGCCAACAACTGACTGGTTTGTTGTTCCCACACAAACCACAGAGAGCAGATCAGATGTATCTGCATGTATCTGCTAATATCCCACTGTTAAGTGTGTCTCATCCCTCTGTTGACATGTTTTTCCCGTGCTGATCAGAAGGTGTCAAATGGTTTTTGTAATCTCACAATGACCTGCTGGGGGATGAGTCATCACCCACATGATCTCAAATCCATTAAACGCACGAGTACAACCCGCAAGTGATTCAGTGAGATTATACCAAATACCAAGGGTCATATCTAACACAAGTGTGCTCGGGATAAACATAATAATGTCATCAAGTAGGTGATAATAACACAGTTAATGTGCTGTGGTAATGTGAGGAGGCAGACCTGGAGTTTATTGTCATGATCCACTCTATAATCCATCTGAAACTGTTTAATTGTTCTTTGGGTGAAGTGGCTCAGAAAACACATGGTGTGTTTTGTTCTTATACTTGCTGCTAAAAAGAATAAAACAATATTTAATTATTACAGTTATTATTCATGCATGGAAACAAATTATTTCAGCATTCAATTCAACAAGTGCAACCTTGTTGACACTCTCTGGCCTGTTTGTTTTAAAGGGGAAATTAAAGAAACATGAATGATGCAAAAGAGTCAATTTTATGATTCAACACTTGAAGAGTGTTTTTGAAATTAGCATTTTTGACGCTGTAGGGGGACAAGCTTTTTTATACCCGGTTTCCCTGTGTTGACATGTTTATTCAATTTTTTTTTTTTTTTTTTTACCTAAAGGCCTTTGCACACCAATGGCGATGTAAATAATGGCATGAAATTGTGAAAAATTTGGAGTCGTCCTATTCAATCTCCGCAGCTATCGTCCTCCAAACATTGTCTTTGTAGTCATTGTCTTTGTAGTTTTTATGTCTTTTGTTGTAAAAAAAAAACGGATGCTGGGACACGTTCACAATCAGTGCTGAATGTTTTGGTTTGTGACTTGTCAACAACAAGCGTTTTGATTGGTCAGATGTGTACTCGTTGCAAGCAAAACTTGCAAAAAATGGACCTCGGTCTGAAAAGAAAGTTGCTGGTGTGAAAGTTTGCATTGAAAAACAGTAGGTTCGAAAAATGTAAACGCACAAAATATTTGCACGAAAAGTAAGGGTCTGGTGTGCAAAGGGCTTGAAAGTCAGCTCATCATACCTCTTATCTCTAAAGTTTCCAGAGCACACAACAAACAGAAACAGACTCACATTATTTGAGTTGTAGCGAGACGTATAACTGCAGTACTCCAGCTTACACATGTTGCTGTTGATCATACAGCGACTATGAAAAAGACAACTAGAGAGGAGATGTTCAGGAGATTAAATGTTTGGCTTTGATGTATGGGGGTTTCGGGAATGTTTTCATCATTGTAAACACGATCCCAGTCACAGAGCTTGTGTTCCTTGCTGTTGTGATGCCCACTTACATTTGGAAAGAGGTGCACATCAGCTGCGAACATACACCTCTATGTAGGTACTCAGGCTGCAAGGACCTACGATGAAGGTTGCGGCATTGATCACAGAAATATAACAGTCCAAATCTTTAGATGTGTCTCTAGTCTAGGTTCACTCACTGGATCAGATAGGTTTCCATTCAAGTTAATGTGTCAACTTACTCTGGATTTATTCCATTGTGGTCTGGCTGCTCCAGCAGGTTGCTATATATATCCAGCCAGGGATGTCCCCATACAGATTTTTTGACTTTCGATCTGATCTGACCCTCATTTTTCGATACCTTTCTCTGATAAATCACATACTCCGTTGGATGATTCTGTTGTAAATGACAAATCATATTTGTTGTATTAAAGTGAGCCCTGTTGGTACCTCCTAGAGGGACACTTAATTAACAAATGTTGCAAGATACTGTTTTTACTATGATAGCTTCCCAAAGAGAAGTAGTCCCACACAGCAGACATGTTTGCAACATGGTTTGAGTTGCAGCAGCTGTAAAGCATGACGGTGCTGAAAACACGTGGAAACTGGATCAGTCCCGATCACGTAACGAAATCCACCATGTATAACAGATCAAGACATCCCTATACCATCTCAATTTACTGTAGGGCAGATAGAAGGGGACAGGAAGTCCCTAAACAACTACCTAAAACCACCCAGTGACGTTAAAATAAAACAAACCATGTCAAAACTCAAACGTATTCAGTTTGACTTCATCAACAGATGTCCACAACAGAAAAACTTGAGACTTGCTTGAGACTTGGACCAAATGATTTGCTACTCACTTCAGACTCAGATTGGAGAGTCTTGTACAGTTATCTGGACGGATTGGAGACGCATGTGTTTGGGCTTTGACGGATTTGTATTTCCTGAATTTACAACATTTCCGGAAATGCTGTTCATGGACCATACATTACGTCTCCTCCGACATCTCCTCTTTGTTATAACTGCTGCAACATTTATCAGCTCCAGTTAGACATATTATGATATTTTTTCCACTTTGAATGATAATTTGAGAAATTAACGCAGTTAGAAACTGATTAAGTGCATTTATAACATTTACAGAAAATTAATGTCAGTAATCAATGATTGATGGACTAATGAATGCTGCTCTGGAGATCAAGTCTGTAAATCATGCAGCTTAAATCGACAAAACCAGATTGGGACGCTGTATATTTGTCAGGTGGTTGTGTGGATGTGGATCAGAGGAACCTGCTCACATAAATCTTCCGGAGACATTTTATCTCCAGCATCATTCCTCCTGGTTAGCTTTGAAGGACCTTATTTCCTCAACAGCCCCCTCTGCGTATGTGTCCGCACATGACTCCGCACTAAAGTGTGTGAGTAAAACATGCACACTCAGCAAAACTCAAAAAGTCTTTTATCAGACTCTTCCTGCTCTCACTGGAGGCATTTGGCCAGAAAATATCTCATGGAAAAAAAAAAGAGAGGAAGTGTTTATTTAGGAGACGTTACAGTCTTCCCCAATGAGCGGTGAAAATGTGTTCCTCCTCCTGCCGGGTTGTTGTTCCGGCGGTTCACAAAAATTGATTCTGTCCCATTACATCTTCCTGCTCCTCGGGGCTGTGGGGAGCGCTTTGAAGAAGAGGCAGTACAGCGATAGTTTCTAAATCACAAGGAATAAGATAAAAGTTTAAGAAAGGCTAAGGGAGCAAGAGGGGACCTCATTTGATATGTGTGTGTGTGAGAGTGTGAGAGTGTGTGTGCAGGTGGGATGCTCTCTTGATGGAATATAGAATGAGCTTGTGTGTGCGTGGGAAGGCTGATTTGTGTTTTGTGTGTTGAAAGGTGTCGTAGGCTGGCAGAGGTTTACTCTGAGGTGAGCAGATTGCTGGCTCGGCAGTGTGAAAATAAAAGAGGGTGGTGCTGCAAATGAAGGGTTCTGAGGTTTGGAAGTGGGTGGTTTAAAACAAGTAGACAGAGAAGTTGTGTTTTAAAATGTGTGTGTGTATGTGTGTGTATCTCTAGTTTATCATAGCAACAGCTCTGCGCTTAAATCAAGCAGTCTCTGCGGCGTTAGCTGCTGTAATATCAGATTTATTTAAAGAGTGTTTGCTGATTGAAGTGGAAGAAAAATATTTCGCTCAAGTGGACCAAGAGTTGATGAAGGCGGAGGGAAGCAGTACAGATTTCAGGCTGTTTGCCGAATCCTGCGTGCCAGGATGAAGTGCTCTTGTGCTCAGTGACATTAATTTGATGCATTCAACACAAACACATACACATGCTCTCATTAGCTGTTTACAAGAACAGAGTGTTGTGCAGTAAACCACAACGGTCACTGCGTGTTTGTAATCTGTTTGCTTCAGATGCTGAGTTCATTGTGCTGAAAACGGACACATTTTAGAGAAGAAACCAGAACATTTTTCCTCTGCCAAGTTTAAGTTATAGGGCAGAGATGAGTCCTAAAAGCCTGACTCCTTTCACTGTATTATCCAGATGCAGTCGTTTTGTAGAGGCATATCACTTACAAACAGTATGGCTGTGCAATAGTTACAATATAAATACCCTTAAAGCATGTGCTTTGTTTATTAAAAGAAGAACTATGAGGTCCCTTGTCAGTAATAACTGACGAGAACGGACACAGGAGCCGTCAATCAGATGGGGTCAGATTTACCACATAATTCAGCTCATTTTCAGAACAACTCAAACATTGATGCTGAAGTAATTGTACGCTCTGTTTAAAAAATTTTCAACACTTTACTTTCCTGTTTGAAAGTCTGTTTATTTTGGCACTTCACCTTTGAATGGTGCCACATTCCTGAGGAACATGCATTTTTAAAAATTTACCAGATCTTCTCTGCCAATGCCAAACAGTTGACTCTTGTTTTGAGCTTCTGGTCCTTCGGGGTACGAATATTTGGGTGCCTGAGCCCTGCTACTGTGGTCAGTAGGGGTCTTCTCCAAGAATCGGTATCTGACTCTGACCCATGGGATACAGCAACTTCAAACTGGTGTCCTGCAGAACCAAGTTGCAGCATTATTTGGAGCTACCCCTTGTACGATCTTAAAGTGAAGTTCGATTTCAAAACTAGTACTACTTACTAGGGCTGTCACTTTTTTCAACTTAATTAGGCAATTAATTACACTGCAAATTAATGTGTTATAAAAATTAATGCAAAAAAGTCATCGGCTGCCAGCGCATCCCAAGAAGAGTGGGCTCTTTTTTATGTCTCTCTTCCTGATTTTGATCCCAAAATACAATTTTTTTGATCGTGTTCATCTCGGATGCTCCATCCTTTGATTCTTTCCATGACCTATGTCGTCTTTTCTCATGATTGCGCCGCTCTTTCTCTCTGGGCTACCGTGACACATCCTCAGTTGGGGCGTGAGCTGCCTGAACTTTTCTGACTTGCAGCAACTCACTATGTCTTTGTCATCTCACATCTTATCCTCATATCCATGCTGAGCTCTCATCCAAAGAGCACACTGCTCTCACCCACAGTAGTTTGCGAGCAGGATTTTGATTGACAAGCTCCGCCAGACCCCGCCTCCCCCTGCTGAAAAACATAACTTACTTCTGTAGACAGAAAACGGTTTAATTTAAAAGTGGACTTCCAAATCTTCTCTTCTTCGTGTATTAATTTGATTAGTCATGCACTTGCATGCACACTACAATTTTGTAATGTCTAAGAATTCAGATTCTTTATTTGGGGACTTTAACCAGATATGAGATTAAAATGTGATTAATTATTAAGAAATAATTAACTACAAATCCTGTAATTAATTTGATTATTTTTTTAATTGCCTGAGAGCACTACTGGCAGTTCTGTTTGCTCAATGAATAAAATGATAAGATGCCAATATGTCTTTTTTTCGACAGACTTCAATCATCCAATCCACAAAGAAGAGTCAGAGACAGAATAACCTATTTGGCGTTGCCAGAGGAGATTCGGCAATTTTTTTAAACCCACATACTCAGCTCAGCTGCTCATCTCACAAATACATGTTCTTCACAGACTTGAATACAGAGGTTTATTGCCAAGGTGTTACAACAGAGAAATAATCCACCAAGCACAAATTTGCTCACTTTTTAGGCTAAGTTTATGTCATGATTTTTATATTTTTGCATCTTGGTTTGCCATTTTAAACAGCTGACATGTAAATGTGAGTTTGTTATTGCAGACCAGTCTCCCCCTTTCAGTGAGGAACCTTGGAGTTTTACGTTTTTTCTGTCCTGAGATCTGGCTTGAAATGTTTAAAGAAAATAGATGAAGAGTGCAGTTAGTGCCTCCTGAATAAACAGATTACTGTGATGCTTTTCTTGAGTGATACAGGCCATGATGATATGAGGTGTGATCTGTGAGCTGTGATGTATGGCATTCAATAAACAAGGTGTGCAGTGACTAATGACAAACTGATGATACCCCTCCCTTTGTGTTTCTCCAGGGAAGATGTGGCGGCAGCGATCGGTGGTTCAGGCCTCTCAGGGCGACGGCCGGCCCTGCCCCTCTCAGATGGAGCAGTGGAAACCCTGCCCAGTCCGACCCTGCTACCGCTGGCGGTACAGCCCCTGGTCTGAGTGTCGCGTGGAGGTACGGTGATAAATCACAACATTATAATCCAGAGACACTAATTATTAATGATTGTATCGACTGTCAGCTACAAGAAACACAGCTTTGATGGGTCTCTGCTTCTGCTGAGATCAATGCACTCCAGAGTTTGAGCCAAAAAGTGAATTCCAGGCGAGAGAAATCTCAGTACCTGGCAAAAAAAATAATGGACTCTTTAGTATTGATGAACAACCCTATCAAATCCCTGCTCCTGCACTTATTTTGTGAGATGGACGGTAAAAATCAATCTAATGCACTTGTAATGCTGATTCATTACAGTAAACTGTTGCCCTTGCCAAGATATTTGGCAGGCATTGCACCTAATTTTGCATTGAGAGCCACCAGGTCAGAATATTAAAGTAGTCTGCTGCAGCGTTTGTGTAGTTTTATAGGCACACAGAGTATCATGTCAGCTCTTATCATTCATTCAGGGCATCTGTTACTCTGAATCAACTCCATCAACTGTCACATAATCTCTCCTCTAAAAGCTGACAGAAAGAGGCAACATTTTCCTCAGGTCGCCTATGATCCATTTACCTCTCATCTTCTCTTGTTATTGAGACGGAGGTAGGGTGTCCACAGAGCTGTAGAGACCTGTTTGGTTTGGCAGCACCAGGTTTTTTACCATGGTAACAGCAAAGCACAAAAATATCCCAGATTTAACACTCTTTGAGGAGCTTCTTCTAAGAAAGAGCAGCAACTGGTGAGTCTGCTTCCAGTGCAGACAAAGAAAGTGGTTTTGGATGTTTTAGTCGATAAGTCAACGGGCATCTTCGATCCTTCTCTTCTTCTTCTCTCCTCAGAGCAGTTGCCAGATTATTGATGCGTGACATGGCTCCTTACCAACAATCTGTAGCTTTCCTATCTGGTTTTAATACCACACAAAGCCCCTTTGAGGACTTGAGAAGTGATCTTAGAACAGCCTTCCTTTTATATATTTGCCTTTTCATGATCCACAAATTGAATTGAATTATAAGTGCCAAAATCTGTGGTTTCTTAAATGCTATTCTTCAGTATCTGTGGTCAGCCCTAACCAGCAGACTGACCCGGTCCATAGACTGTAAAAAAAATAAATAAATAAAAAAAAAAAAGGATATCTTATTCCATATTGAAAGTCATGCTAACTATTGTTTCAGTCTTCATCTGGATGAGAGTCTTTTTCTAAATCATCTTAAAGGCTCTGTTTGAAGTTTTCATGTTGTGTTGAGTCTGGTGACCCCTTTAAAAGAAATTGGTGAAATGTTTTTCAGAGCGGAGAACTACATTTCCCATGAGCACCATCACCCACTGTCCTAAAGCTGTGTTCATTTGTTTTGGAAGCAAATGAAGGAATTCAGATCTTCTTTTTAAAACTATTTCATTTTGCCGTCGAGCTACTTGAGTTATTAACTTCACCATGAACAAACATTTAAATTTCATGAGCTGTGATTTATGACAGTTAGCTCACAAAACATGGCAAGATGCATTGATTTTGAAATATCCGTCACAGCCCAAGTGTCTCATTATAAGGGGTAACGAGTCAGGACTATGGTAAGTTGTCTTGAGGTAAGGTCGCCACAGAAACTGCTCCCCCTGGTGGCTGGCTGCAGTATAGGTCAAAAAATCTATCTCCCCAGTCATTCCAGATGGGCTGTGGTCAAACTTAAAAAGAATAATAATAATACGCCTCGTAGAAATGTTTCTCACATCCAAATGTTGTGGTGATTTGATAATATTTTTTGGCTGCCTTATATTCAAGTCCTCTTTTTTCTGAAAGTTTTGGTTTAATGAGTTATAAGATGCTAAAAACAAGGTTTTACATCATGCTACATGATGACTGACAGCTGCCGTTCTTGGGTGGATTTTTTCGGGGATTGTAAAATTTGTCAGGAGGTAGGGCCAAAAAGAGATTAGACTCTCTCTCAATAAAAAAAGAGGATATTTTTTGTCTCCCGGCTCCACTCAAATTCTCTCATAGCCTTTACTGCATAGACTCTGGCTGCACAACTGCTGCCAATGGCGGCACCTGTGACAGGGGTATTTTGGCTTCAAAACTGTACAATGGTAAATGGTGGAGCCACGCTGTCCACTCTATTTACGGTCTATGACCCAGACTCCCTCTCCCCAGCATCATTTCCCATTTCCTCTTGGGGATCCATGAGCATTCCCAGGCCTGATAGGATGTTCAATCCCTCCAGCAAGCTCTGGGTCCACCCCAGGGTCCTCTTCCCAGGTGGAGATCAAAACCACTTTGCTTTGATTTGATGGAGCAACCGCTCAACTCCCCCACTCCCTGACCCTAATCTCCAAGGCTGAACCCAGCCACCTTTTGGAGGAAACCAATCTTAATCTTTCAGTTGATGCTCAAAGTTCATGAGGGTTCGATTGTTGACTGTCTGGTCCATCAAAAGCTTTGCCTTCAAGCTCTGCTCCCTCTTCACCAGGGCAGTCTAGTATACCTGTCTGTCAGTCTTACATTTATTTTGACCTTAACTCATGATCGAGACCTTGAGATACTTGGAATCCTTCGTTTTAGGCGAAAACTCCATCGTTTCCATCCTTTGGCTGTGTCCAAATCCATTGGCTGCAGCCTTCACAGTACCCCGCCTCAGCCATAACATGAAGATAATTGCACATTAAGATGAAGAAGAATGATTACTAAACACAAAAATCAAGACATCATGTGTAAAATCTGGGTTTTATTCCCTGCAAGTCTTTAGGAGTGTAAATATGAGTCTTTAAAAGTATTTAGTGACAGACTTTAGGTAATTTCTTTCAACACTGCACATCAACATATGCATTTTCTGATTTACCGTAAAAGGGAAAACAGAATCCAAACATGATTTACTCGCGCAAATCGGCACAGTGTTCTTTTCAAGCCTCCAACACAAAGCTCTGACGTGTCTTCGGTTGTGATTATGTCCACGAAAGAGATGTAAAATTCCTCTTTTTGCCGCAGATGTTCTGAATGAAACCGCGCCAAGAGGAGTGTTTTAAGACGGGAGAATTAATGAGCATCTTTGTGCAGATTTTAATTACATGCTTTTTCTTTTGATTTCAGACTCTGAACGGAAGATTTAAACCTCTGTTTGTTCATAAAGCTCGACGGTGTCAGCCTATTTAAGGCACGGTTGTTCATTTTGTGCTCAAGTTGAAAAGCCTCTGAGAAACAACGCTGTTCTGAGTGTTGTGTTTACATTGTTTCCACTTTGTTTGGTATTGATTCAATGATTGAAATCATTAGAGGATATTGACCTCTACTTTTTACTGCAGCTATAAAAAGCTTTAATGTGTCATTAATATTCAATGCAGTGTAAATTTATATGCGCCCTGTAAAAGGCAGTGCATATAAATGAGATCAGTGTGCACTTTTACAGCTACAAACCTGAAGAAGTAGCAGACACTTCAAGAACAGCTTCAGTCTCTGAGGTTTTGAGTAAAAAAGCTGATGAACAGTAGTTTCCAGCAGCATTTTTGAGTTAATGTTTTGCTTTTATTACACTAAAGCCAAAAAAAAGGCTGCAGGCTCATAAATATCCTCTTTCTCCCTGTGATAACTCATCCTCTTTCTTCTTCCTCTTCTTCTGTGGTCTTTCCTGTTGCTGTCAGAGTGTGGTGTGTGGACACGGCATGCGGTACAGGAATCTGTCCTGCTTTGTGTCGGATGGCAGCACTGAAGGTGAAAGCCTGGTGGACGAAGAGCTGTGCAGCAGCCTGGAGCTGGCCGTCGACGGAGACAAGCAGATCATGCTGAAGGAGGCCTGCACGCTCCCCTGCCCAGGTAACTGTGCTGATAAAAATGATGGTTATTTTGAGCTTCCAGTGCTGCTTGAGCGAGCTTTCAATGTCATGTCCAAACACAGGATGCAGCATAAGCAGTATTTTAACCAAAATGCTGCTGGTTGGATATTTTTACCTGAATTCCAGGGTCTGTATCATCCTTCTGAGAAGTCAGGCATTAGCTTTGGCTTGAAGATACGTTATTTTTTTTCATCTAATTCCTTCAAGCAGTTTCTTATAATTCTCTCTGAGATCATTTTGATTGGAGGATGAACTGAGAATCTAGTGGCTAAATGATTAAAGGCTACCTTGACCTAATATAAAATCATTCATGGACCCAATTTAAGAATTTATCACTAACTATCAGAGCCTGAACTAAAAGAGGACTTTTATGGATTATGTATTACTTGAGTGCAGAAATTGAATAAAATAAAGCTATGTTTTTAGCTTTCATGAAACGGGAACTTTACCCTACTTTTGTGAATAAAATATGTGAATTGATTTATTGTCAGTTATTTCATACACGTGAGGCAGACAACGCTGAAAGTCATGCTAACTATTGTTTCAGCCTTCATCTAGACAAGAGTCTAATCCTAGGTTATCGCAAAGACTCTGTTAGAAGTTTTCATGTTGTCTCAAGTCTGGTTCCCGTTAAAATGAAATTGGTAAAATGTTTTTCAGAGAAAAGAACTACATTTCCCATGAGCACCCTCACCCACTGTCATAAAGCTGTGTTCATTTGTTTTGGAAGAAGCAAATGAAGTAATTCAGATCTTCTTTTTAAAACTATTTTGCATTGCTATGTAGCCACTTGAATTCTTAACATTGAGAAACAGTCAAATTTTAGCTATAATTTATTGTAGTTTGCTTACAAAAAATGATCAGGTGCACTGCTTTTATAATATACCTCACAGCCCCGGTGTCTAAACATAAGGAGTAAACAAGTCAGGACCATAGACTGTAGTAAAAAAGAATGGATGTCATCTTGCTCGGCTTGCAGTGAGGTCGCCACAAAAACTGCTCCCCCTGGTGGCTGGCTGCAGTATAGGTCAAAAAATCTGTCTCCCCAGTCATTCCAGATGGGCTGTGGTCAAACTTAAAAAAATCAAAACCTGGTGGGAATGTTTCTCACATCTGATTTTTCAAGATGATCTCAAGATATTACTGGGCTGCCTTGTATTCAGGTCCTCTTTTTTTTCTGAAAAGTTTTGTTTTCATTGGTTATAAGAGTTAAAAAAACGAGACTCTACACTACATTTAACAATGATTTACAGCTGCCATTCTTGTTTATTTTTGGGGATTGTCAAATATATTGGGAGGGGAAGAAAATTTAAAAAATTGTACCCAGCTCCACTCAGATTGCCTTAAGAGTGCTACATAGTCTCTACTGCTCAGACTCTGGCTGCAGAACAGCTGCCAACGGCGGTGCCTATGACAGGGGTATTTTGGCTTCAAAACCATTCAGTGGCAAATGGCCGAGCCACGCTGTCCACTCTATAATCAGTCTATGTGCAGGAAACAAACAACTAGCAACAGACACATAACCAACTATATTGCTAATAATCACATTAACTTTGTAGATCATGAAGAAACCTCAGTAAAAAGGCTGGGTTATAGTTTCTACACAAAACACAGCACTTTACTACAGTAGAAGAAGTTGCTAACACTGTTTACAACTTTTTTATTTAATGTGGCCACAATCTCATTCTAGAAATTGATCATCAAAGTTTTAACTAGGATCTCTGCGTGATGAATTAAGCAAATGCCATACACCAGGAGCAACTATTGGACCATGCGTTGCAGTGCAAAGTTGGAAATTTTTGGATGTGTGCAACACTGAAATTTTCCGCTTGAAAAGGACTGCCAAATTGACGCCATTCGTCCACACTGACCTGGTGGACCTTGTGGATTTGGTTGGAAAAAATTCCCTACAGCGTCTTTAAGCATTACTGTCTGCATCATGTGACCTGCCAAAACTTACAGAAGAGTACATGTCTGATGAAACAAATATATTTGTGATCTAACCAAAGAAGAAAACAGATGTATAATTATTTCTCTGGAGTGTGCTCTTCTGATGTTTAATAACAAGGCCTGTGTGGGCATTACTCAGCACCATAACTGAAACAGAGGAGGATTAATCTTCAGTGCTTACTTTCAAAGTGGGCTGATTGTTCTAATCCTCTAAAAATGTGTGCAAAGAATCCACACGTTAAAAACTGAAGCTCCTCTGTCGCTTGTTAATATTTAAAGAAGTGTCTACTGTTATTGCTGTAACTTTGTTTTCTGTAAGAAACAGCCTCAGGGCCGAGCGCGTGGACACATCTTTTCTTCTCATGCTGGCATTTTTTTCATGCTTTTTCCAAACACTCTGATTAATCTTTGCATTCCTTGTCTGAGGTGAATGTAAATGTATTCTTCATCATAACTGTAGAGATTTGTAGTTCAGTGAAGCCATGAACGCAAACACAGCATTCAGACTTTAAAGTCAAACATTTTTATTGAAGCAGGGTTTGTTTTTGAGCCTCCAACAACAGTCTAAGGTTAAAAAATCATTTAAATGATATTTTGCATTGCAGAGCTGCTCTCAGGTTCAAGCAGCAGACCACAGAAGTCACTTAGGGATGCAGAGCAGCCAACACTCTTCTGCAGCTTGATTCATCGCACAAAACAGCCGCTAAAATACTTTCTGTTACTGTGCAGGGTTTTTTTGTATCTCGAACCAATTCCTCTCAGTGCGTATCGTGACCTCTGGATTCAGAGCTCACCTGAAGGCAGAATAAATGGACTACATTAAAGCAGATGCTTTGTGTAACCGTGCCTTTTTATGCGAGTTAAGTTTACTGCTGGGTGCTGTGTTTCATTGCCTGTAGGTACTCGGAGAGATCTCCTCTGCCAAGATAGCCAACCTCAATCTTACTCTACATCCACATTTGAGTCTCATGTTTGCTATTTCCACCATTTTTCTGTTTGCTTCATGTCTGAGTTTGAATCCACATCCACCCCACTGTGAGAAATCTAACATACAGTGTGTAAAACATGGTGCAGTGGTCAAAAAAAGCTCTCTCAGGCCTCCTGGCTGTGAGAGCTGAGCTCGGTGAAGTGCCTGGCCGAGCCCGAGGCGCTGCTGTCAGGAACTGTTTTCTGTTTTATGTGCTGGACACAAACTATCCAGACCGCCTGCTTTCTCTGTGAAATAGACTGAGCAGCCAATCTAAATGAAAGCTGTGACCCTTTCAGTTCTGCTTATTCCATCTGTACAGTAGAGAAACAGAGACAGAGTGATTAAATCATATACATACAGAGAGATGGAGTAACAGAAGCAGAGAGGTGCGATCAATAATCTGTGTGGGCGAGATAACACCAACCCTGAAGGCTTCTACAGAAAGAAAACTGAGCTACAGCCTCCCTGAATAACAATCTGATGTTTTCTACATGACGATCAAATATTTTTTATTCACCTCACATGTGGAATAAGTGCTGATTAAGAGGAGAACAGATTTCAGTGCCGATTGAAGGAATGGGTGCTGAAGAAATGCAGCTTTATTCCTATTATTCCTCCTGCAAGGTGGTTAATATGAGGACTTTAATTCATGAAGGCACTTTGAAGGGATTTACATATCTTTGAAAAGGAAATAAAATGACTTTAATGGCTCTGTTGAAAGAGACCCCTCTTTAGCTTGTGGCTTTGATGCTTTTGTCAGATTTTAAACCAGTCTTTAAGGTGATGTGAGGATATCGACTTGGGGTTGATTGCAGTGACATGTGGCCAGAATCAGTAGTACCCATCACCAACTGTTGTAAGGATATGCTTCTTACCAAGACCGGAGAGTAGATCTTCTTTTTAACTCTACTTTCCTTTGATCAAGAAAACTATTTCCTTATACTGCAAAGCAATGAGGAAATTTATTTATTTGTATTTAAGCAGAGCTATTGTTTGAAACATGACAACAATCAATCTTAGTAAACTCAGTTTGTAGTTTGGTGTCCAGAAGGTGAGCAGACTATCTGTTCAGTGTTCCTCACAGCTCGGTGCTCTGAGACATGTGTGTAACATGTAACGTGTAACGTGTAACGATAGTGAATCCTGGTTACGTCCTACCAGTGCTCATCTACCAACTCCAACCTCACCAAGCAGAGCAAATCCAAGAAATCCTTTTCAGCAGAGAAAAACGACAGGTCGTGCTTCTCACTGCTAAACTGCCAGACAGTGTAGTGTATTCACAGGATTTTTTAGGCTACAGACTGTAAATGGATTCATGTTCCCGTGGGGAAAACAAGAAAAAAGAAGATCAGACTGGATACTGAGAAATAGCATTTTGAAGTAACTGATTTTGGTGCCTGAAATGTGAAGGAGATCAAAATGAGACCACTCTGCTGTGGCGTTAATTTCAACTAGGGATGGGAACCTTTTACATGAATAGGTACGGTACTGATGCCCGGTACCTGGCAATCGGTAACAGTACTCAATTGTACCAATTTTTTGGTACTTTTTTTGTGTTTATGTGGTAAAAAATATCTATTTGTTTAATAATATAATATATATTTTTTTCATTCTTCAATATATAACCTTGGGCTGCACGGTGGTGCAACGGTTAGCGCTGCAGCCTCACAGCAAGAAGGTCACCGGTTCAAATCCCCACCTCGGCCGGTGGGCCTTTCTGTGCGGAGTTTGCATGTTCTCCCCGTGCATGCGTGGGTTCTCTCCGGGTACTCCGGCTTCCTCCCACAGTCCAAAAACATGCTTACCAGGTTAATTGGTCACACCAAATTGTCCCTAGGTGTGCGTGTGTGCGTGCATGGTTGTCTGTCTATGTGTCAGCCCTGCGATTGACTGGCGGCCAGTCCAGGGTGTACCCTGCCTCTCGCCCAATGATTGCTGGGATAGGCTCCAGCCACCCGCGACCCTACACAGGATAAGCGGTATAGAAAATGAATGAATATATAACCTTATAATGTTGTGTTGATGTCCAGCATGGAAAATCCGCTACTCTTCCACTCCCTCACTGTCACAAGGATGCGTTTAGGTACCTAAAACTGGTACCTTTTGATTTTTCGTGAATCGGTACCCGGTACTTCTTTTGACAGTAAATGTACCTGATTTGGTACCCATCCCTAATTTCAACAGCACAGTACAACAGCATGTTGTTGCATCATTTGTAGAAATCTGAATCTTGACAAACCTGAAGGGACAGATTATCTTTAATATATGAAATAAAGAGGTTCCTTTTTGTGACAAACATGCTTGCATGATGGACTATAATGAAAGAAAATGATCCCACTTTTTTTATAAAAACAAAAAAAAAAAAAAGATAAAAGTGAAGATCATAACTGAGAAAAGTCCAAAGTGACTTCCCCAGATATCTTTGTGGTGTTTTAAATCATACAACTTCCATCCAGCATCATTTAAGAAAATTAACAAAGCAAATCTTTTACATTTTCTTACAAAAAAGTGTATAGAATAGAATAGAATAAAAAAAAAACTGAATGGATATGAAACTCACCAGAAGACCGATAAGTTCATGTGTATCTCCTATAAGTAGGTCTAAAATGCAATGTGCCATTTGGTTGATGCTTCCACCAAATCTTATTAGAGCACCATGTGTGCACACATTTTCAGCATGAGTAGCCCCAGCAGGTATCAAACCCTCAGATCTGGCAGTGCCGGTGCAGGATCGACCCCCACAGGATGACTTTCTTATTTTCGGTTAGTGATTAGGTCCTGGCCGCCATCCTTGTGCTGAGCTGGACATCTGCTGTGATTTCCATGATAAACTACCCTTTGAAGCAGAACCTGTGAAATATAAGTCGTACACTTTCATTTAATTAAGTAAGTATGTGTTTTATGGCCTTTGGTTCACGAAAATGCAGAGCTCAGCTGGCTCTGTGAGTTTAACTTCTGTTTTCTTTGAATAAAGTGAGAATGTTAAATCAGACTCTGTGTTCAGTGAGCGCCAGGCGTCTCCTCTCAGTGTCCTTCACACTCGTCTTCACACACCGACTCAACCTTCAAAAACATTGCTCTGCGCACTCAGGGGACCTCTGAGCTTCATTTTATTGACAGCTTCCTGTTTTTTTAAGCCTCAACCTACAACATTTTCCTATGAATACATTTGTGCTTTATGACACTTATTGAAACCACATGAGAGTTACTCAATCAGCGGTTAGTCCTTTCTTTACCTTGACTGCAGGCTAACTGTCACAGCTGATAAATGTGGATTTCCTTGTATGTAAGCTAATCTCCTTTTTATTCTGATACTACTTGTAGCTAATTTGCACTCAGCTTTTTCATGTTAACTAGCTGCTTGTACATTCAGATTGACAGCTACAGCTCACCCACCTGTCAGTGAAATCATACACACACCTATCATGACCTGATCTTGCAGAACTCTTAGTGTATTCAGAACAGATGAGATATAACCATGCAGTTAATGACAAGAACTATGAGACAGAAAACCGTACTGAATTCTTCCATAAAGGCCTCCAGTGGACACTTTGAGAACTGCACCTTTTTCTTTTTGCTGCCAAGTTAGCTTCATTTTTGAACAGAAGTCTTTGCTGAGTTCAGTTTTTTTTTTTTTCTTTTTTTTTACCAGACAAGCTCTCAACATGTTTTCAATCATTGTACTAATTTTTCCCTCATTTTCACTCACATATGTTGGAACGTGGCTGGCGTAGGTGTAGAGAGCCAACGGTCTGAGGTTAGCATCAAGTATTAAGTAATCCTAATCCATAAAAAAAGGCCACACACAGGCACCTTTCATGCTGAATCCGATGCATTTATTTTTTTATAGTTGCGAAAATTCACAGTTTGGGAAAAATGGAACCATCAAGCAGTGATCAAGCAGCTGATCCTGAGCAGTGGCTATCAGTGTGTTTGAAGTATATGTGCACGGGCACAGGCACACTATTACACACATGTACAAAAGTCTTCATTCTTTATCTAAACAACACCCTGAAATGTGTAGAGAAAATACGTCGGAAAATGTGAGAGTGTGATGTTGCAAGTAGCCTACAGTGTCTCTGAATAGTCAAACTACCCAGATTTGAGCTGGGCGGTTGCAAATAAATGCAAAAAATCAAACCTGTTCCAAAATAAGTAATTATTGATGAAAATTTTGGCTTGAGTGTAGAAATGTGATATACATAACATGGGATCAGATTTTTTTCGTAATGTGCATCAATTTACGACAAAAAAACCTGCCTAAAGAAATTTTCCAAATAGGTTTTTTTTGTCCATTTTGTGGAGGTTTAGCATCAACAGTGAGTCAAAGACAGGTATGACGGAGAGAATCCAGTCATTTTGCTCAGAATCAGATAACGAATCCAACTGAAATTGTGTAAGTTGAGTATTTTTTATGTACGGCCCAGTACCAATTGGCGGTTGGGGGCCACTGCTTTAGACCATATGAAGCCAGGTTTCCATGACACTACTTTCACTTAAACATGAGAAGTAAAATATAAACATAAAACTTTCCCCAACTCGTCACTGATGAAAGTCCTTCACTTGATCAGGACATAGACAGTTTAACAAATGGGCGCAGTCCTATCTGTTCCTGAAACAGAGTTTTGAAGCAAATCATCAACAGGGTCCTTATTGGGAATGGGCAGGCTTTGAGACTCCATACTGCCTCCGCGCAGTGTGTGCTGTGAAAGAAATCAGTTACTCAGACGGGAGACAATTATTTTGTACCAAGCTGTAAATGTGTTTATTTCCCCTGTGACAATCTTTTTTTTTTTTTTTGTTTTTTGGTGCGTTTGTGGTTTCTGGAGTCAGCCTCAAGTGGACATTTGACAAACTGCAGATTTGGACACTTCCGTAATGTCTCATTTTTCTAAACCGGAGGTTGTCGCTTAGATCAGGAACATCATGGCTGAAAACTCTGAGCATAACAACTCATATGAAACAGAAATGAAGCAAAAATTTGGCAACACCTGGTGGCCCTGGTTGGTACTGCCATGGTTTGACCACATCTCGACTCTGTTGTCTGTCTCACAGTTCCGCTTTCTGTTGATTGTTGATCGAGTTTTTTTTTGTTTTTTTCAAATCAATTAGAGGTACAAAGAGGTTTATTGCCATGACTACAGCTGGTTTTAGTAGGTTTCTCTGTCCATAGAGAAATGCTGTTTTTTCTGTGGATGGAGTAGAAAAGAGGTGTAAGAACTCATCACTCAGAATCAGTTCAATCAGCCAGTGTGGTCAGCCTTACACTTCCTCCTCTGATTCTGGCTCTGACCACTCAAACTTGTATTGTTTGGTGCTGCACTGTGCTGTGGGGCGCACAGTCAGGGGGTGTCAATCAAAGCCAGACCAGCAACACCAGACACCAAATCAGACTCTCAACTTTCACATCATAATTTTCATATTTGTTGTCTATTTTCTGACCAACTCAAAAGATTTGTGATGTCTTGTTGCAACAATAAATCCTAAACATGTGGATGGGCTTTATATAATAGTCTTGAAAGTTCTTTTAGAGGCCTGATTAAGGGTGAACACAGCTCACCAAAACTTTTGGAAAGTGTTCTTTTTAAAGCCGGTCTGGGCTGTGGCAGCTCTTAACGGTGACAAATCCTCTCCAGCAGCAGCAGTAAAACATTTTGCCCCAGGATCAATAAAAGAAGTCGCTATTTAGCAGTAACAGCAGTAACCATTGTGCCTACTGAAGACTTCATCAATACAAAATACAAGAGCATTGACCAGGCTGTGATTAACAGGTGATGGCTCAGCACCGCAGGGGAAAAACAGCACAATATCAGCTTAACACCAGGATGTCAGCCCTAAACCCTGACGGAAAACAGGAGGGGGGGAATCTCACAGATGGGATTATCACTTCAAAGGTTCACTCTGATGAGCTGTTGTCAGGTTTTGTGACAGAGGCTTGTCAGCTGCTGGATTTGATGGGGCTTTGCCGTGTGGAGCAGAGGAGACAAGGGACTCTGCCCTTCAGGTCTGCAGCTTGGACGCTTCTCTGACCAGTAACAGGCTGCATGCATAGAGAGTTCTCATTTGTTTTTTTATAAATAGGGCAAATCTACAATATTTCAATAAGAAAAGATGCAAACTAAACCCAAGACACAGCAGTCTTACAGTAGGGAAAATAAGTATTGAACGCGTTAACTTTTTTTCTCATAACATTTATTTCCAAACCTGCAATTCAAACAAAATTTCTACCAGACATTGGTATTAACTCAAATAATCCACACATGAAAATAAATCATGACATTCAAGTCCATAAATAATGATTATGAGGAATTACGATAGGAAGTACGATAACACAGGAAAAAAGTATTGAACACACCATGGAAAGGCTGTATACTTTGGCAAGGAAATGCACCATACCACCTGAAATCTGTCAGTAGTTATTATTTGAACTCAGCATCAGAATGGAACTGGTTACAGACTTATATCAAAGCACCTGAATGTTCCAGTCAGCACCGTTGGGGCCATTATTCTCAAGTGGAAGAAGCACCACCTTACCATCAACAGGCCACGCACAGGAGCTCCTTGCAAGATTTCTGACCAGGGAGACAGAAAGATAGTCAGAAGAGTACTCAACGAGCCAAGGACCACCCTGAAAGTGCTCCAGAAAGACTTGGAGGCAGCAGGTACAATTGTTACAGAGAAAACAATAGGCAATGCACTCCACCGCCATGGCCTCTATGGATGCTCAGCCCGCAAGACTCCATTCCTCAAGAAAAGGCATGTTGAAGCTGGTTTAAAGTTTGCTAAACAGCATCTTGACAAGCCTGTAGAATACTGGGAGAATGTTGTCTGGTCAGATGAGACCAAAATTGAACTTTTTGACTGTCATACTACAGACCATGTTTGGAGGAGAAATGGCTCTGCACATCACCCAAAAAACACTAAACCAACAGTGAAGTTTTGAGGTGGAAGCATCATGGCATGGGGTTGTTTCTCATCTCATGGTGTTGGCAAACTTCATATAACCGACGGAGCAATGAATGGAGCCATGTATGGGGAAATTCTTGATCTGAATCTGCTGCCATCCACCAGGATGATGAAGATGAGACGTGGCTGGACCTTCCAGCAGGACAACGATCGAAAGCACACGGCAAAGTTGACTCTCAAATGGTTTCAAAAAAGAAAATCAATCTGTTAGAATGGCCTAGTCAATCACCTGACTTCAATCCAACTGAACATTTGTGGAAAGAACTAAAGAAAAGGGTTCACCAGAGGGCACCAAAGAATATTCCAGATTTAAAGACAATCTGTGCAGAGGAATGGGCCAAAATCACACCTGAGCAGTGTGGGCCATTAGTTCAAACATACAAGAAGCTTCTGGAAGCTGTCATTGTAAACAAAGGCTTCTCCACTAAGTATTAGATGAGTCTCAGTTAGCGTGTTCAATACTTTTTACCTGTGTTATTGTACTTAATTCCACATAATCATTATTTATGGACCTGAACGTTGTGATTTCTTTTCATGTGTGGATTATTTGAGTTAATACCAATGTGTAGTAGAAATTTTGTTTGAATTGCATCTTTGGAAATAAATGTGATGAGAAAAAAGTTGACACTTTCAATACTTATTTTCCCCACTGTATATTTTTGGTGTCCGCTGTCCCTTAAGGAAGAGCTACTGTTACTCCCTTCAGTCTACAAATTTGGAGTTCATTTCCAGACAGCTCGGTGTCTATTTTAGTTCATAATTGATCAGTCATCATTCAGTCTCTTTAAAATACTCTGCAGAAAAAGTCTCGGCCTTTTTTTGCACCCACGGTTTGTTTTTAAGTACCACCGTTTGAATTAAGTAGTGCATAATGTGTGCCTCTGCCGACGGATTTCTCATTTCAGGCAGAAATGAAAGAAAGCTCATCAGATGTCTGCCGGTCCCTGAGATGGAAACACTGAGAAATGCTGCCCTAGATAAGAAGTCAGTCCAAGGCCGTTTGCCAGACTGCAGGAGCAGTGAAGTATCAAACGGCAATCAAAAGCACAGACTGCTTTCTGAGCTCAGAGGTGCTGTGGAGTGATTTGGGAGGAAATTCAAGCACAGTTTGTGCAGGACTGGGGACAGCTTGGGAATCCTGGCATCCTTACGCACACACACATACACACACTTTCATGCACTACCACCCCTGACCCGTGTTCGATTTCCCCTGCTGTTTGATGAGCTGCAGTTGTCAGATGTGATCAAAACCAGCCTGCCCTGCATCCTGATCTTCCTCCTCCTGAAGCTCTTCAAAGCATCGGAGCCGTCTTGATTTCATATGTAAATACATGTTCTGTCTCCCTGCTGCTGTGCACCTCAGCACGCCAGATTAAACCATTCTCATTCCTTCTTATTTTAGCAAACATGAAACTTAGTCTGCCAAAGCCTAAGATTTTATTTCCATGAGGAAAAACACATGATGCAAGGAGTTTGCAGAGCTGTAATCTCTAAAAGTCAGATATAAGTGCCAAAAGAAAACAAAACCAAGAAGCTCCACTGGTGAATGAAACAGTGAGGATGTCGTTTCGCACGTTGATGGAAAAATGCTGTTCACCTTTCAGTCTCGAGGCTGCGTGCTGTCTTACAGGAAATTAAAAGATTTGTGATATGACGCGAGGTCAGACCGGCAATCTTTTCTCAGGTCATGAAGCAGTTATTTAAAAAATTCCCAACTGACCGGGCAACACTGAAGGCATTTCAGTGTGTGAGATTTTTTTTTTGTTCTTTCAGAGTTAGGATCTAAATGTTTAGATTATATTATGTGGAGAATTTCTGCTTCTGCTAAATTGAATTTTCTTCATGTATCATAATTTTAGAAGACAGATCTTGAGTTTGCCTTTTTTGGCATTGATCAGTCATCACAACAAGACAACGGTAACATCTTCAGAATCATGGTAGACCACAAAGATACAGACATTTCTGACAATGCAACATGACACACAATTCCATAAGACAGCTACTCCACACACTTGACATTTGGGGCAACGATTCCACAGACATGAGATCTCATGACATGAGAAGCTTGCCTGATCAAATGAGACTTCAGAGAAGTCAAGAAAAGCAAACAGAAAGGGCAATCAGCGTCATCACATGGCTGTTTTGGTCTGTGTTCTGTCATTCAGCAACAAAAACAAGGAAAAGAATATGAGTAAATACTTTCCCAAGCTGCTTTTCTTTCTCAGTTCCTGGGCTGCAACATTTTATTGATGCTTCCAAGTCTGCTGCTCTCGTTGGTTCTTGTGCGTATTCCAACTGAGATAGTCTGACCTGGAGTCATAAATATTAAACATGTCCAACCATAGGCTGTATAATGGACAGAGTCTCTGTGACATCACCCGTCTGTTCCTAATACAAAGTAATGAAGCAGATTATCGTCCGGGGCCATATTGGAAGGTCATACTCCCTGAAAGCCATAGGGCGCCAGACATGTCAGTCACATGAGTTCTGCCTCTGAATGGACAAACTTGTGATTTTAATATTTTCTAAGATTAGAAAAAGTAAATGTGTAAATTTGTTTTTTGATGCTGTAAAAGTCTTGGGGGTTGGCTTGGTGTGTAAGTAGTTTCCTGTTTTTCTGCCTCCAGCCTCTAGTGGACTGTCAACGAACTGCAACCTTTAGCGCTTCCTCATAGGCTTCATTTTTTTAACCAGATGTTGCCCCTTGGCAGTAGTTTTGTTGACTCCATACACTTTGGGATTATTTGAATAAATAATCACTTGTGATGAGCCCCATATCAAGTCATGCTCCCCAAAATTCTGACTTAAAATCATCCAGCATTGTGTCACTGGCGTTGGACAAAACTAACAATTCTGAGAGGGTCTGCAAAAAACAAAATGCGACTGTTATAATCTTTAATTTCAGGCATTTATTGTCTCTCAATTCTATTTAAACATACTATTTGGGAAAAATGTATTAAGAACTATTATTTAGTGTCCAAGCTTCTGAGACCCTGCATCCTCATTAAGGAACATAGCATTCCAACCTTTTCTGTAGCAACGTTTTCTATATATGAAACCGGCTGTCCCTGTATGAGGACTAGAGAGCGACACAGCAGTGGATTTTCACTCATGTCCCATCCCACTCACACAGAAAAAAATCCTGTCCTGTCCCACTCCTGGTAAAATGAGTCCCACGCCTGTACTGCTCCCATTTTTCCCTTCTTTTAGTTTTTAGGCAATACATCAAATTTGAATTGATTTCCTCCCCAATTTTTTTCAATTACTTCGCAACAGGCACAGTTCATCTGTGGTAAAATCATCCAACCAAACATGCCTACCTTAGTTTAATAAACCAAAACATATGAAGTGTCTTGTTACTTATTTATTGAGCAATTGTTACCATAAAGCATTGACAAGACTTTTGTGTTTTAATTAAAAAAAAATGCATCAAGCTAGAGAGCTGTCCAGGTCTGTCAGCTTATTGGATAGGTCCTCACTTCTTACTTTGTGTTAGTTTGTAGCACATCATATTCTGCACCAGTGTTTACTCCCTCCATTGATGTTCTTTTTTGAATAGTGGTGGAAAACAGCAGCCGGGAGCACTGTTGGCTTCTGGGAAATTTAGTTCTTTTCACTTGCGTTACAGTGTAGGCTTATTGGAAATAAACTACAGAATGGCATCACATGTCAAACACTATATTTTATCTTCCTGATTGGTTCCCACTTTTATCTGATCATGTTAATTTTTTATCCTGTACCGTCCCAATCACGTGGTTAACAGTTAAGTTGACTCCCATCCCGTGGGAATCCTACAGGAATCCAGTGACCTGCGGGATTCCCAGAAAAAATGTCAGCCTCTAATGAAGAATGATGAGTTATTTTTCTACAAACTACTTCTGTAATGCAAACGAAAGCTAGCAAGAGCTCCAGTCTCTGGAGGCTCGTGAGAGTGTCACTAAAAAGTGCCCTCTCCAGTTTTCTTGAGTCCAAAGTGGCTTGATATTTCTACTCAAATGAATTAAAACAGTAGAAAAGCAGAAGATATTTGACTGTTTGCAATGTTCACTGTATTAAAAGATGAGTTTACGCTTTCTCATCAAAGATGTGTCTGTTTCTCTGTGTCCGTGCAGGTGAATGTTATCTGATGGAGTGGTCAGACTGGAGCTCCTGTGTGAGCATCTGCGTAAAGGGGGCCGTTGTTGACTCTGGTTCGGTCCAGGTTCGCTCTCGAGCTGTTGTGGCCCAGGAGCCTGAAAACCTGCTACTCTGTCCTGACCAGGCCTGGGAGTCTCAGCCCTGCACAGGTGAGGATACGTCCTACAGGAGAGATCTTTTACCTGCTCACGGCTGGAAGGTTCCACAAAGAGGAGAAAACTGCCACTTGCAGGAGGCCTGTAGCCCTGAGCTTTCACTTCAGTCATAATGATGTGAATGGTCCACAATAAGGGTGCTGCCTTGTTTACTTCACCCACTGCTTCCTGATCCCCATGATCAGGAAGAAGTGGATTTAGCCTCAGCTGAGGCGGGAGGCAGGATGTGGAGCTCGTCAGTGCATTAAAGGGCTAACATAGAAAGACTCTCACATCCATGGTCATACCTGCAGGCGGTTTGGTCTACCAGCCTTCTGCATCGGCCTGTAGGAGCATCAAAAGAAGCTGAACAGCAGCAGGGACCCACAGAGATGCTGTGTTTGTGCAGGAGGGAACATCTGAGCTGTTTACTCAGACCCAAACACGAGAGAGCAAAAACACTCACATCTACAATGACTTGGTGCTTGTTGGTGTCACTGGGTCAATTGGAGCTCTCCCAGATGGGATTTCTGCTCTTAGATCTCCAAAAACACACACACACCTACACACACACACACTCATTTACTGCTGTAATATCTGCGGCTCCCCAGGCGTGTTAATCAGCCATTAGGTGTAAGGCAGGATGTGAATCACCACCACCACCAGAGCTCATTGCTTACAGTCGCCATGGGCTCAGTCTGCAGATCACCACACCCCCATCCTCCCCCCTCGCCTCCTACCCTCCTTCTCCTCCCTCCTTGGCTACTGTACACAGCCCCACAGCAGTCTTCAGCAGCCTGACCTGGTTTCACAGCATCACTCGAGGAAGACGGAGAGGGGGAGGAGGAGGAGAGGCCCAGCCAAGAGCAGTGGAGGCGGGGGGAGGACGAGGGAAAGGAGGCAGGGCGGTGACGGAGAAAAGGAGGCTAGGGACAGAGGAAGACAGATCAAATAGTTGCATCAAAAAAGAGTTTTGTGGGGGCGCTGTGCTGGACCTAATGGGCAAGGCACATACCACAGGACTTCTTTGATTCCCCACCATCTCCCAGCCCACGTCTCAGTCTGTCTCTGGTGGGTTTTTATTCTGCTGGTCATAAAGCTTCTTTTTGCCTCAAACAGAGGACAACATTCCTGCTTTCTACAAGAAGGCCTTATTTTACCCCACATTCACTTTTAATTAGCACCTAATCCTTTAGGACCAATCCGGACCACAATACAGGATAATACTATTATTTGGTTTAATGCTTTGTCTCATTATTAACATAGCTATCAGTGTTTATTGAGGTACATGAAAGACATTTCCTGTGGTTAATTTGAGGCTGTGATTTCACCTCAGTGTGCAAATGTTTCCTCTGAGTTTTACATTTCTTTGCCTCCCAACATCTCTGCAAATTAAGGATGCGTTGTCACAGCTAAAAAAAAAAGGTTGGATGAATGAATGAATAACATAATCCTGTTACATATGCATGTTGAGCATTGTACATTGACAATTATGGAGCAACGCCTGCAGGCTAAAGCCTTGTTTCCATTCTTTGTTGATGTGTGTGTGTAGCTCTGCAATACCCCTCCAAAACACCTGAGGGCAGTGTCATATGTATTATCATCAGATGGCTTAAATCCCGACCCTGCAACGTTTTCTGCTTTCATTTTTCCACTGTGATTTTGAGCATATTAGCTTATATCGTAGCTAATTCATGTCGCTATCTGTTGTGGAGCAACTACTATAAGGAAAGACAAAAAGGAGACATTGGATTCAGGAAATGTTGTGAATGCAGGAAGCATGATGCTGCAAAAGCGGACCAATCCCAAGCCACCCAAAAGCAACACCTGAGTGGCAGCTGCCATGTGTTTGGGACTTGGGTCCAACGAGAAAAACATCTTTTACTAACACTGACAAGTTCTTTAAAAAATCCCAACATTATTACAAATAATGTTGACTGCAACACCTATCATAACCTAGCAACTAACCCACGATGCATTGTGTCATTGAGCAGGTGTGTTTGAAAAGTTAACATTAGCAGTCCTACACAGGTGAAAGTAGCATGTCTCTTTCCACCTCAAAATTAAAAGTAAGCAAGGATAATCATCAGTTTAATCCTGCATAGGCTGGAAAGTATTTAGTTATTTTACTACCAAGTCCAAAAACCAAACCATTGTGTTTGCTCCGCAATGAGTGTGTTGCAGTGCTGAAAGATTATAAGCCTTATAACTGGAGCTGTACTACAACAAAGCAGACTTGCATAGCCCAGGCTACCACAGCAGCTTAACTTTGCTGCTAAAGATGTGCGGCCCAGCTCATGTCATTAGTATGAAAATCTGGCCGGACCAAATTTTTAGTTGAATAGCCCTGCCATAGACTGTGTAATCAAGAGATGTAGTCTCCATGATGTGACCCATCTTGTTTCTGAAACAGACTTTTGAAGCAGATTGGCTATTGCGGCCATATTGGAAGTGCCTCTGATTGGACAAGCTCTCAATCTTAATATCCATTTAACTGCTAAATTAGAAAAAAATCATACACACCCCACCCCTCGATGGTGAAATTAGCGATTCAGACAGGAGCTGATTTTTGAACCAGGCTGTAAATAGGTTAATTTCTGCTTTGAAAACGTCTTTTTTTGGCTTGGTGTGTATGTCACTTCCGGTACTTTCCAAGCCAGCCTCAAGCGGTCACTCGAGTAACAGCACTTCTGTATTGTCTCATATGGCATCCTTCTGCAGTTAGAGTCTCAGAGTTTAGATTTTGCAAAGTCCCTCACGGGCAAATTTCCAAAGTTTTTTTTTCAGTCAGCAGTGACCATAGATTCACAGTTTTAATGGCAGTGCATCTCCTGCGTCTCTTAATTTGTATGTGTTAGACACGATGTAAACATACCAGTACTGAGGATGTGATCAAAAGTGACCCACAGATGGATTTTGTTACCTCCTCATTTTGCCAGTAAAAGGACAAATATAAAGTCGTACCTGTTATTAATTCTATCTATCATGTGGTCTCAGAGAGAGGTTTAAATTCTGCTATGTATAGACGTCTGTGTTCTGAGCTGACTTTGATGGATGTAGTTAAAGAGTTGCTCCTAAAACCCTGAAGTTTTCATTGAAGTCTCCTCCACTCCTGGATTTGAGTCTGGATACACACACAGAAGCCATTTCATTATCTACTCACAAATTATATGGTTTCCACTTCACACCGACTCATGAAAAGAACCTCAAATGCTCACCTGAATCGCCTCCATGTTTACCTGCTCGAGACATTTTTTACGTTATTTTTTGTGCATGCAGGTCAAATCAGGACCACGTCCAGTTCATGCTCTTATCTGATATTAGCCTCCAAGTCTTACAGTGTGAGCCAAGTTTAAGTGCTGCCCATTTATGACGATGTAGTTATAAGGAGGCTTTTAAAATTAATAGGCTTGAAAATCGTCTATCTCCTCTCTAAGCCCTGACACAGTCTGGGTTGTCTAAAAAAAAAAATTTAGTTCTTTTTAGGCAGCTAATACAAATTCTGAATTATATCTGCTCTCCCTCTGAGAAATGTGTCCATACTTGTAAAAGTCCAATCTGCTCAGAAAAGAGATGCTGGGAAGTTTGAAGAGGATGGTTCAGTGATAACTCGTCTGGTGTAAAAAAAAAGGAGTCTCAGCTGTGCCGCAGCGTGAGGAAAAGTTGGAGAAATGAGAAAAGTGAAGAACACAAAGGACAAAGTTGTCTGGGTTTGCAGACGAATCGTGTGGTGGAAGTCACAGATAGAGCCGCGCCATCGACTGGAGCAGGGATACTGTACCAGAGCCTGAGGAGGATAGATCGTCCCATTGTCCAAGGTTAAATTGTTCATTTACGCTCGCCAAATGGGCCAGGCTGATGATTGGTTACACAAGACTCCGTAGGGAAATATGGTCATTTACTGCACTGATGGAGATATTGATAAAGTCATAATAGCATTGATAGAAAGTCATTAAGCAAAAGCTCTTACTGAAGATTAAAACATTGAACTGGACCTCTCTGTGAAGATAGTTATATTATATGACAGCAGCCTATTATACAATCATAATTTAGCAGCTGCTTTATTAATCTATCACTCATGAGATTAACTGTCTCCATCGCTGACTTTATAGATGTTTGTGTTTTATTTTGCTCTCAGGGGGCGAATGTTACGAGTACAAATGGGTCTCAAGCGGCACAAACTCCAGCCAGCCTTCAATGTGGTGTCAGCGCTCGGATGGACTCCGTGTCACTGGTAAGGAACTCTGACAAACATCAGTGAAGAACTATAACAATTTTATAGAGACCTGGCCTTTGGTTGGTTAATTTTCTCTCTACGGTTTTAAGAGGTCACCCACTGAATGTGAACGTCGCCTTTGGTAATTTTAATAAACAGGAGCTCTTTGTAACTGGATCAGCAGATTGTTATAAAACTGATCTGGTTGCATCAAGAATGCTACAAAAACAACCTGATTGTTTTACTGTAAGAGCTCTCGCATCTAGCAACAGATGCATTTCTTCTTGTTAGCAGTTTTTTTTTTAAGTGTGCTTCCATTTGTGGCCCAAGGTCCAGTTTCATACAGTCCACAGCTTTCATCTCACAATGTTTTAACCATACCAAACATTTACATTTTCTGTCAATTGCACAAGCAAACCAAAGATTTTAGTATCCAGAACATTGTCAGGATCTGGATGGTACTTTTACATCAGTCAGAAATCATGGTGACCTTGTCTTGTATTGTTTTGCAAAGCGATCCAACCATTTATGGTGGAGTTATATACACATATGGTGAAAACGGCCCTATCTCACAATGATAAAGAATCCTTCAAAAAGTCCTGGATCCAGACGGTGATCTGGATCACCTCCAAAATGCTGCAATCATTCTCCCTTATCCCATTTTGAACATTCCCTGAAAATTTCATAAAGATCTGTTTGTTCCTCTCGCCCCTCTTTCTTTCTTGTTTTTTTTCCTTTCCTTGTTTTCTCTCCTCTGTCCCCTCCTTCCTTCCTTCCTTCCCTCATTACCCTCTTCCTACTTTTATCCCTTTTTCTCAACCTTCCATCTGTCCCTCCTTCCTTCCCTCCTCTTTCCCCTCCTTCCTTGTTTTCTTTCCTTATCCTTACTTCCTTTCTCCCTTCCTTCCTTCCTTTCTTCCTTCCCCCATTTTCTTCTTCTTACTCTTATCCCTTTTTCTCTCCTTTCCATCTGTCTTTCCTTTCTTTGTTTCTTTCTTCCTACTTTTATTCCTTTTTCTCACCCTTCCATCTGTCCCTCCTTCCTTCCTTCATCTTTCCCCTCCTTCCTTGTTTTCTTTCCTTTTCTCTTCTTCCTTTCTTCCTTCCTCCCTTTCTTCCTTCCTTCCTCCATTTCCTTCTTCCTACTCCTATCCCTTTTTTTCTCCTTTCCATCCATCCTTCCTTCCTTCCTTTCTCTCTCACCTCCTTCTTTGTTTTCTCTCCTTTCCACCTTGTCTTCTCTCCTTTCCTACTTTTCGTCTCCTGTTGCAATCCTTCCTTCTTTCCTTCCTTTCTTCGTTTCTTCCTTCCTACTTCATCCCTTTTTCTCTCCCATCCATCCTTCCTTCCTTCCTTCCTTCCCTTCTTTCTTCGTTTCTTCCTTCCTACTTTTATCCCTTTTTTCTCTCCTTTCCATCCATCCTTCCTTCCTTCCTTCCTTCCTTTCTTCCTTCTTCCTTCCCCTCCTTCCTTGTTTTCTCTCCTTTCCCTCTTGTTTTCTTCCTCTGTTGCATTCTTCCTTCTTTCCTTACGTCCTTCTTTTCCTCCTTCTTCTTTTATCCTTCCCTTTCTTCCTTCCTTCCTTTCTTCTTTCCTTCCTTCCTTTTTCTATACCTGAAAGTTTCAATTGTCTGATCCTGCAAATAAAACATCCTGACATATTTTGCTCATATCGCCTTCTGATGGCAAACATTTCCTTGGTCAGGAGCAGAGTTTGCTGATGTTTACACAGCGAGCAACACTGCAGAAAACTGACCACTTATCATATGGTTTGAAGAGACACCTGAGAGACAGGTGAGGTTTGATTTGAGGTTTGACAAGGACCATTGAGCACACTAAGTGTCTGATTTATTTTTACAGAAATCACTAAAAGAAATAGTGGCCGATGATCGTTTTCACAAAATCAAAAGTGGCTCTTTAAAGAAAGTTTGAACACCTCTGCATTAGAACAAGGCTTCCTGTGATTGACAAGCCGCTACCAAAGCCATCTGTCAACCGTGATAGGAACTGAGCAATGTATTTCCAGCCTTTCATCAGAGTTTTGGTCACTTTCAGCTCCAAAAAGCAGGATGATATCAGAACATGACAGATCTGAAGCTTAAAAACAGTGGTTAAAAAAACGATGGCTGACATCACGGCGGTGAAATCTTCGAGACAGTTTTTGCTCAGGCACAGACTAAATCCTGAGTATTTCAGGATCGTTTATGGATGAAAGGTGAAAAATTATTCTTTCCTTTGCAGCAAAAAAAAAAAATAGAGTAGATTTTCTCTTGTGTTTGTGTTGAACTCCCCCTGTGTTTGGCATTAATGATTCTTTTCTTTTTAAAAACCGCCTCTTTCTTCTCTCAGTTAATTGGTTTGGTCTCTGAGTGTTTATTCACGTCCATCAAAGCTTCCCAAAGGCAAGATTGACATATTTAAATAGCTTATGTTGTCTGAACAACAACAAAGAAGCCCGAACACTCAGCGTGATACAATGAAACAACAAAACGCATATCAAATATTTAGTTTTTTAGACGCAGAACATTTTTTAGCGAGGCATAGCTCTCATTTTGTTGTGTATTTTTCCTCTGTTGCTTCACTCAGCCTGATGTAACTTCATGTTTTAGCTGTAGGGAGTATTGATAAAACACAATCTGAGGTGAAAACAAGTGAAGTGAAACAAGTGGTGATGAGCAGTGATCCTATTTAATTTTTGAATAATGTCAAGTGCAGCTGAATTTATTAAACTGAGGGATTTCAGCAGCTTTAAAGCCCCAGAGCGGTTATATGTAGGAGGTGAATTTAAACCAGGAATGTCAGAAATGTGGCACACTGTTCTAAAAAAGCTGGAGACTTATATCTATAAGGAGCAAAAGGTGGTGGGCGATGGCAGCCTGTTCAGCTATTCAGCCATGTAGAACATATGAACATGTGGTTTCTCAGCCAGAAGAGTTTCAAAAATAAACCTGAGAACTGCAGCGACACTGATCTATGGACACTGGGTTATTTATGCATTCAAGAGCCAGCAAAATATGACTGTCCAGGTGTTTCAGAAGGTGTTTTTACTCATATATATGTATCTAATAAAGGTTTACTTCAGTGTTGCATGAGTTCAGGCAGACATGGACAACGCTACATCAACTGCACTGAACACCAGCCTGTTTTAACAGTTAACATATACAAATCCAATCAGCAAATGGCTAAACTAAGCCTGCTAACTCAACCACTTGACAACCCAGCTCCTCCTTTAATGCTGTGTCTAACTTTGCTGCTGCTCTGCCTGCCTTGGTTTTTTCATGTGTGCATGAAAGAGATGGAGGGTGTGCTCTCCTCACCTCAGTCTTTAGCATTACACATAGGTGCATTGAATGGGAGGGGGCTTCTGGGCCCCTTTACAACCCACGTCATTGTCAAGATGTGCACGCTTTTTGGCAACAGTAGTAGCTCCAGTCCTTGAGATCAGTTCGCCTTCTTTTTTCAGCTTTAAATCAACCTTGTCCATGACTCAAGCCACTCATTCCCAAAGTGCCAATACTTACTTCTTTCATAAAATCATCAAAAGTCAATTGGAAAGTCTCCTTAAATGTTTTAGCTATGGTTAAACTGGCTCTGACTGGACGTAAATCATCTTAAAATCATCAAATCGCCATAAAAACTGGGCCATAATATTACACTGATAAACCAGCGACATTTGTGGCCGCTAGCTATTAAGTGCTAGTCTCAGTTAACCAGGTTTGGCTGGAAATGAATGATTACTTTGTGTAGTAGGGCTGTGACAATATTCTACTCTCAAGATTGGATTCTATTATGATTTTTGGGGGAGGCAATTCATTTTAAGTTACGGTTCTTCAATACTTGTGATTTTTGCGATTTTTAGTTTGCTTTTTGAACACCAGACCAGGTGAAAAAGTTAAATGGTGCTGATAATGTCTACAGACTATAGAGCCATATTTTTTTCATAAAATGCACTTCACGTGAGTCAGAGAGAAGTGGTAACTTTTTTCCAATCCAGTTTATAAACAAAGACTGAAATTAAGGGTTTGAATTTTTTTAAGAAAAGATTCTTTGACATTTTTGATATTGTCAAACACAAAATCTAGATATATATCGTTTTTTCGATACCCCTATTGAGTAGTTAAGGAAAAAGTTGGTTTGGGGCCGAGATTCTGACCAAATGCAACACTTAGGATTTCATATGGAAGGTAACTGATGAGAGGGGGTTTTAAGTAGTATTATTGGAAACATATTTCATATCGACAGTTAAACTTTAAATAAAAAAAAAAGTTGAACCAAAATGAAAACATGAAGATCACTTAAACAGTTCAAAGTTCATAGATCATAGTCTTAGGCTTCCATCTTAGAGTTAGATGGAAGCAAAATTAAACAAAAAAAAAGTGTTGTTTGTGTTCTTTTTGTTTGTTTTATTGGGATGCACTTTTTTTCTGTTTTGGGTTTCTACACATGCTGTAACAGGTTAGACTATAAATATGCAAAGACATGAGGTAGGACTAGAAAAGTTTCTGACTTCATCCTACAACCTTTAGAACAAGGTATAAAGATCTGTGTCATTAGAGTTGTTTATTTATTGTTTTTTTCCTGTTTAAACACATGGTACATCTTATTTATCTCTGTTTTGTTTTTGGGTTTTTTTTTGTTATGTTTTTTTCCTATTCAAATAAACAAACAAACAAATGAACTATGATAACGAACAATCCTAGAATACAAAACCATTGTTATTCTGACATATTTGGAGCAGTTCTCTGCCTGAACATGGTTTTCTGGCTCCTGTTTTATGACTTAGGTTTTATGTTTTGTTTTTGATGGTTTTTAAATGTCCACTGATAATGTAGCCATAAATATTAGGTGAGACGTTGCATTTCTCCCTGAAAAACATCCATCCACTCAATAGCTGTCCACTTGCTGATCATTTCCAACCACTTTCTGATTTCACTTAAATCTGGGAGTCATTTCTCATCCATCAAAGTGAGTTTTCTTCGGGAGGAATTGTAGTTTTTGTTGATGAACCTCCTTGTGTAGCTTTTCAAACCATTGTACTCCACAGTACTTCTGTTGCCAAAACACACTCACAGCTGTAACTGTTAACAAACAGTGAAGAAGTCTCTAAAACTCTGCATGCAGATAATAAATTATTTGACAAGAGTGAGCCAAACTGATATTTTTACTCCTGATTGAAGGTTACTCTGAATCCTTGAGCCTTTTACTGGAAAACAGTGGCATAATTTGTGCTTTCCTGTTGGCTATTGTCACAAACTGCTCCCTTCTGGAGGTCGTGTGGTTTCCTTTTATGCTTTACTTCAGGTTACAACACCATAACTGTCTGTCAGGAAAGAGTAAATCTACCAGGATTCACTTAATGTTTGTTGTATTCCTTTATTACATTGTGTTCCCTGTTTGATTTTATTGTCTGTTCACCTGCAGGAGGCTGTCCTCTCATGAACCTCCCAGTGGATAACAGCTCCTGTGACCCTCCCTGTCTCATGCCAAAGACTTTCTGCAGCGAGGTGAGCCGCTCCCTGTTATAACATCAACAATTCAGCTGTAAACAAAAGGAAGGGAAGGAAATGTCAGTGAGGAATATTTGGTTTGGAGGTGGAGATGCACAATAAAAACAGAGTAAACATAATAAAAGCAATAAAAACAACGCGGACCTGAAAGCACAGGTCCTCAGGTCTCTGCACTCGCTGTGACACTCGGCAGCAACAATTGAATCTGAAATCAGCGGGGACTGAAACGACACAAACACAAAGATGCTGAACCTATTTTCTGTAGTGTCACTCATCTCTGTGTACGAGATTCACCAGCTGGTTACGCTCACCGTGCGATATCTTGTTCCCTCAAAATGAACAAATTTGAACAAACACTAAGGGCAGAAAATCCGCTGTATTAGTAAACAGATTTAATAAGCGCAGAGTAAGCAGGTCAGTGATGTGATGAGGAGGGGGGGGGCTTAGCACTTCTGAGGTCAGCGGTTCAATCCCTGAACACGCTCCATAATTCTATGCTGAGTTTTCTGCTTGTGGAGGGTTATTCTGTTACTTTTAACCTCTGTAGCCTTTACACTTTCATTTTAAGAGTCTGAAAAATGAAAATCCACAAAAAAGTTTTGGGGTTGCTTTTGCTGTAGCAGGTTGCCTCAGCTGTCCAATAAAAGGCTTTTCTTTTGTGACTGGCAGGCTTAGATTGGTATTTAAAGTGTGTGAATGTTGTGAACAAATCTCTTATTTGAAATCCTTTTTTATCAAAGGTAAGAAGAAGTTAAGTTCAAGGATGGATTAAAAGACGTGATGCTGTCAGACACACAGTTATAACTTCAGCCCCTCACTTCCTGTCACATCTGACACAATCTGTGTTCACACTCAGTAACAAATTATCCAGCACTGAATCTATTGTCAGACTTCAGAGCAGAAGAGTGATGGAGGTGAAGAAGCCAAACTCTTGTTCAGGCTTCTTTAACACTTACATAAGAAATAAGCCTGACTAAATGTAACTGGCAGCTCTTTACACTTCTCAGTCTTTGTGGATTAAGTCATTACTTACCAAGATACTGATCACATTTTATAACAAGATGAAAGAGGTCACTTACTTTGATCAGGCACAGCACATTTAAGATTTAGGTTAAGGTCAGGTATGTCTGAATCATAGCCCAAGGTCTGTACAGCCTCCAGCTTTCATCTAACCATACATTTATTAAGGCACTGAAATGAATCATGTTTTAAATATGTGTAACTGCACAAAGTAAACCAAAGTCAATCTGCTAACTTCTTACTAGTCTACATAGGCTACTTGCATAAAGCCAGAGCTCTGTACATTCTGCAGAAACTCAACAACTCTTACAGCTGACGTCTGTAAATGATTGAATTTATCATAATGTGAGAGTTCAAAATAAGAATCAGAGGACACAGGAGTAAAGTTATGAAATAGTGCAGAAAAGCTTAAGATTGGTGTAAAAGAATGGTTTAGAATGCAGGTTGAGAAATATTTTGGGCTAAAAAAGTTGTTTTCACATCAAGATAGTCTCAAAAGCATCATTAAAAACAAGCCTGGCATAAAAAATCCTGACTTATTTCCCCAATGTCGCCCCCTAATGGAGAACTTTGTCTTTGGTTAGAATCTGAGTTCGCTGATGTTAACTATAGACTGTGTAATTAATGGACATAGTCTCCCCAGTGTCACCCGTCTGTTTCTGAAACAGACTTTTGAAGCAGATTGGCTACTGCGGCCATATTGGAAGTCAGTTAAACCGCGTTTCCACCAAGTAGACCGGTTCGGTTCATCGGTACAGCGCGCTTTTTGCAGCATTTCCACTGACTCATCCCGGGACAGATCCCTAAAAAGCGAGACGAGCCGACCTACTTTTTTGGGACCCTTTCGTATGGGTGCCAGACTGAACCGACCCGCTTTCGGAAGGTGGAGCAACACACTGCAGACCGTTGATTGGTCAAAAAATCCTCACTTACCCCGACAGCGGCTGCATTTCTCCTGGCGGCACACAGACTTCACTGAAACAAAGCTTGATCGCACTTTGTAACAGAGAGCTACATGCCAATCACAGAGAGGACAAAATGCTGCATATCTTCCATCGTTGCTCTTTGTTTACTGTGTCGCGTTTTTCTTCTTTGTTGGGTTTAGTAAGCTGCTACGGCGTCGCGCTATTGTTTAACAGCTGTGGCCTCCGGCATCCGGCTTACACGCTGCCCACCCGAGGGCACAGTTTGCTGTGCAAACACAAACAGAATCAGGCTTAACTGTACCAAACCGTCCCGAACCGTACTGAACCGACCCGAACTGCCTGGTGGAAACGCAGCTTTAGTCTGTCATGTGACCCGGCCTGTGCCTCTGATTGGACATGCTTGTGAGCTTAATATCTTCTGAACTATCGAGTTAGAAAAAAATTCAATAGTGAAATTAACAATTCCCACAGGAGTCATTATTTCAACCAGGCTCTAAATTTGTTCATTTCTGTTTTGAAGGCAGCTTTTTTTTTTTTTTGGCTTGGTGTGTATGTGACTTCAGGAACTTTTGGAGCCAGCCTCAAGCAAGCACTTCCGCATTGTCTCATATTTTTAGACTGGAGGTTGCCGCTTGATGTTAAAGCAGCATACAAAACTGCAGAAAACTGACCACTTATCGCCTGGTATCAGAAAAAATTGAGGTACAGATGAGGTTTGATTTTAAGTCTGCAAAGATGCACAATTTTTACAGAAATCAATCAAAAAATAGTTTACAAATAGAGCATTCATATTTTACCTTCAGGGTTAATAAGTAAGTCAGTAGGAGCTGCTGGCCCCTCTGTTTGACTTAAGTGAGGCTTTTAAATTTGTTTATAAGGATTTTTTTAATACATTGTCTCTAAAATTGATCAATTTGTATTGATTAAACTCAGTATCACCTCCCTGTGTGATGAAAACTCTCTGGTAGCAGCTTTTACACAGACCCAATGAATAAGAATCCTCGCACACACTCTCACTGCTGCTTGTGACCAACCTGTGGTGGGTCACTGAACCTGCAGCACCAGCCAGACCTCACCCGTCATCTTATTTTGGTCTCTTTCTGACTGTACTGTACCTTCATCTCAAACCAAACGTGATTCTCTGCTGCCCCCTGCAGGCCAACTTCTGCAGATGTGAGGCAGGCTTCACAGAGGTGTTATCTACAACCACTGGCCAGCTGGACCGCTGCGCCCCCATCCCCATCCTGGAGATCCCCACAGCCGGAGACAAGAGAGGGGATGTGAAGACCAGTCGTGCCATTAACCCCACCCTGCCTAGCACCATCCTGCCCGGACGCACCGGCCGGACCTGGTACCTGCAGCCCTACGGACCAGGTCAGGACATACAACACGCCACGCATCCTAACTTAAGATTTTAAAAATATCGAAAACACAAGAGAAGCATCCAGGCGTAAAGAAGTGCTAAAGAAGTGTTTATGTGCTGTCAAGTGAAAACCTTTAATCTCCAAACTGTCATGTTGAGGAGAACTTACCCAGCCTTAATGCACTCTTCAGAGGCGCCTATTTTCCAGTTGTCAAGTCGTAATTATAAAAACCACCTCACGAAAAAGCTTCTGAGTCAGAAATGTGGGGGAAGGCGCGAGGATAGTTGGTTTATATTTTTGGAAATGTTACTTTGACAGTGTAATTAATCTTTCACGACAACAGAAGAGTGGAATAAAAAAAAGCATGCAAACAATGACAGCTTAAAATATGGCCTGTATTTATTTACTGTCAATGTTGACAAATAGTCATCCGTCTAGAAGAAAGGTCACTATTTGTCACCTTTATGACTTTGTCTGTAAGTGAAAGTTTGGAGTTGAGAATTAAACAACCTCCATTTTTATTACGCTCTTTTTTTCCTTCCTAAGGCTGTTTAAAGAGAAAAGGTTTTAAAAACAACACATAAACCCAGTTTTTTTCAATCTGCAGATCCTCAAACTGAAGATGTTTGCATCGTAGATACACAGGGTATAATTTTAGCTCTGCAGAATTAATGTTGCTCTAATTAACATCTAACATTTGTTCCTGCAGCCGAGCATGACACCAAACTCGACACATTGAAAAACAGAGATATGCATCAGACATGTTCAAACTCTGCTTCCTAATCTCAAACTGCTGGTGTACATTAACTTTTCAGTGCTGCATCTGCAGAGAGCGTCGCGCCTGATGGTGCACGACGACAACAGAGACATTTAGGAAACACGAGTGCAGACCAGATTGAGTTATAGCTTACACACGTAGAGTTGCTCTTTTTTTGTGTATCTACCTAAATGTTTACTTGTTTTTGCAGCAGATTTGGGACAAATTTTTACTTTAAGAGAAAGAGATAAGACTTCACAGTAGTTTACAAATAACCGTGCAGTTAAACCATAAAAGTCTTTAAAGGCCCTGTGAGGACTTTATAAGTGATCCTGAAATAGTCTACCTTTTATATATTTGCCTGTTTATAATCCAGGATTTTCAATTAGATTATCAGCGCTAAAATTTACATATTTAGAAATGCTATTTCTCAGTATATGTTCTCAGGTCAGGGTCCGTGTAAATTTCGGTGAATGGATTTTTTCGGTTTAGAAAATGATATCAACAAAAAAAAAAAGGGTGGTTATGTGATTTTTGTTTTCAAATTTAGGAATGAAAAGTGAAAAACTAATATATATAAAAAAAATAGAGTGGTCACTTGATTTTTTGTTTTCGAATTAAGAAATTAAAAAAAGAAAAAAAAATGAGTGGTTTTTTTTTTTGTTTTTTTTCAGAGTTAATAAATGAAAATCAAAAAACCAGTATCCAAAAAAAAAAAAACTAAAACAAACTTGTGGTTATTTGATTTTTATTTCCAAATTGATCAATTAAAATTGAAAAACTGGTATAAAAAGCTAAACAAACACAAAACAAGTGATCATTTGATTTTTGTTTTCAATTTAGAAATGAAAATTGGAAAACTGGTATCAAAAAAAGCAAAAAAAAAAATGAGTAGTTACTTGATTTTTCATTTTTGAATTTAGAAATTAAAATTGATTATAAAACTAGTATTAAATAGTATTAAAAAAAGAAAAAAAAGAAGTTATTTGATTTTTATTTCCAAAATGATACATGAAAATAGAAAAACTGGTTAAAAAAATAAAAGAGGTTATTTGATTTTTCATTTATTAAAACTAAGAAATTAACATTGATTAAACTATCACAAAAACAAAAAACATAGTGGTTATTTGATTTTCATTTTCAAATCTAGAAATAAAAATTGAAAAACAGATATTAAAAAAAAGAGTGGTTATTTGATTACGTTTTCAAAGTTAGAAATGAAATTTGAAAAACCAGTATTAAAAATCAAAAAAACAAGTGGTTATTTAATTTTTGTTAACAGATTTAAAAAGGAAATTTGAAAAACCGGTTGCTTTTCATTTTTTAATTTCCAAAAACAGAATATAAAATTTCAGTTGACAGAAACAAAAAAAACACCTGTTTTTTTATACTGTGCAACTGAAAGCTGCTTTTCAAAGTAAGAGCGCCAGTCAGGACGGTGCTGTGTAGGCTAAAACATGGGTGACCCCAAACAAAGACAGCTTGTCATTTTGATCCTCATAAGGACCCTATGAACCCTTGGGCCCATGTCAAATAAATAAGTAAGATATACATACAAACTAAAAGCATTCAATATCTTGGTTTGTAATCTTGTATAAGCTGTTAACTTTACACAATCTCTGCAAGTTTGATGATGTAAGATACTGAGGCTGAGACAGTATAAACCTGACGTTTTGCTTCATGGTAAGGCTAAGTCCTTAGCATTGATCCAATTCGGGTCTCTGCAATGTGCACTCCATTTATGACACCCCTTCATCATTCTTCTTTCATATGTAGGTCCTGTCGGAGAAATTAAATACAAAACAAACAAAGAAACAAACAAGCGCGACCTCCTCATTAAAATCGGACAATGCAATGGGTGTACATGCTTTTTTTGTATTATGGGATTTGTCTTTGTTGAGATTTGTTTTATACAAATACATGTTTCGTAACTTAATTATTATTTTTTTTTATATTGTTTTCTGAACGGAAAATCCAATTACCAAAATATCCACGGGCCAGGTCAGAGAACAAAAGAAAAAAGTATTTTTTTTAGTATTGAAACACAAAGACATCACATATTAGACATAAATACATGAATAAAGTGCTACTGAAACAAAAGCAAAAGCGATGTGTGAACATTTCTTCAGCTGTTCAAGAGTTAACTGTTGCAGCATTTCTTGGCTGTTGGTATCATGTTCACGTGTAAACAGAGAAACTGACACGCCACCTCCTCCTCCACAGATGGGAAGCTGAAGATGTGGGTGTACGGTGTAGCAGCTGGAGCCTTTGTGCTCCTCATATTCATAGTGTCTATGATATACCTAGCTTGGTGAGTTGAAGAGTTTAATTTCCCCTTTCTATCATCATCCCCATTCATTAAACCCAATTCCCATTTTCCCATCATGCTCTGAGGTAGACAAGTGTCCCCTCCCGTCCGTGTCGTCCAGCCCCGCTCTCGTCACCATTTGTTTGTCATGATTTCATTTGTTTTCCTTCCTTCATGCCGACTCCTTGTGAGAGCAGCAGCTACTGTGCCAAACTGCATCGCTCTCTTAAAGCCCAAGAGTCGGACGCCAACGGGACAGCGGTCTGGTTGGGCCGAAATGCACACGAGATGACTTACACCTGTCCCGATTGCCAAGAGCTGGCTCAGAGCAGCAGCAGCAGCTAATGAGGATGTGAAGGGTTCAGCCCAACCCCCAAATACAGCTTCCAGTAAAAGCACCTGCAGTCCTTGACCTCACCTCGTGACCTCTCTACAGAGTCACATGTCCTGCCTGACTAGCTGAGTGAAGGTGCTGGTGAAGGTGAGGACTAAATATTTAGGGATAGTGAGTCTCCTTAGATTAGAGCCTGTAGAGCACACAGATAGATACTGAGTTTAGAAAAAGCTCTTGTTCACTAGATGAAGTTTTACTTTCCAAAATATACCTCCCTTTGAAGGAGCCTGTTTCTTATTTAGTGTGTTATATCCCCTCCTGATGTCTGTGAAGTTTTGCCCAGTTTAAAGGTAGCTAAAGCAGTAGGTACATGCAGCCGGATAAATGTCAATTGGAAATGACTTAAAAAACTTAAATTAGCATGTATCCGAGCCTTCTCAGGATGGAGAGAATAACAGTGGCGGAAATAACAGTGAGATCTTTCAAATTCAGGAGCAGTTTTGCTTGTTTCAGTACTTGCAAAGCGTTGGATCAAACTATCAAACACAATCAGCTTCAATAATGAGTCTGTTGATTAAAAACTTTCAGCACAATGCATCCCTCTCAAATAGTTTTAGATCATCATTAGATACTTATTTGATGAGGAAATTTTAACACATATTTGAAGCTAAACTAGGGCGAAGAACCTCTTCCATGTTTGAACAGCTGTTGTAAACTGGATGTTCACTGACACGTTCAGCTGAAGGTCTCCACTTTACAGGGTCACTCTTTAATAGGGGTGGGGGAAGAAATCATCATACGATTTATCAGGATTTTTGGTTTGGCAATATCAAAAAGGGGATTCTTTGCCAAAAAATCCTTTTTTTTCCAAATTCAAATTCTTTATTTCAGTCTTTGTTTATAAACTGGATTGGGAAAAAGTTACCACTTTTCTTCAGCAGAGGGTGAAATGTTTCTCTCTGCATTTCATGGGAAAATATGGCTCCTGATATGGTCTGAAGACATTATCATCATTTAACTTTTTCACATGGTCTGGTGTCAAAAAAGCAAACAAAAAATTGTAACTATCGAAGAATAACAACTCAAATGGAATCAGCACCCCAAAAATCGTGATAGAATTGAATCCCGAGAATAGCATATCATCCAAGCCTTACTCTTTAAACTGTTAAACCAGGGGCTGACAGAGACCAAGACCATTGTTTATGAGTTATTAAGCCAAGTTGAACACATCTGTGTGTGATCTTATTGTGGATGGAGTAAGAGTAAAAAAAACACTGTGGATGCTCCACCAATTAGAAGCATTCAGCTTGTAGGCCCCGTCCCCCAAAGTCCCTTCTGGAAAGTACATCCTGTAAAGGCACCTACAGAGGAATTGAAATACTTGTTGCTAATGGTCTTGCTTAACTTTGTAGGTCACATGGATAGAAGAGCAAACAGGAAGTGTTTTCAATTCAATGAGAATTTAATATAGTAATATTTTGATCCAGAATCTTCCTGAAGTTTGTTTGAAAATTCAACTTTTTGTGGTAGAATCTGGAGAGACCATAACATGGGGTGCTAGCTTGGCTAACAGGCTTGTTTATCTACTTTTAACACAAAGTGAATCAGTATAATGTCATTCTGTTTCACTAAGGTTTTCCTTTATATAAATATGAAGTAGATTTTAGGTTTTCAGACAAAAATTAGTTCATCCCAGGTAGGCTACAAGTAGTCTCTTTACAGTTTCTATCTATTCATATAGAAAGGCACTTACATTGGATGCAATTGTAAGTAGTAGTTGTAGTAAGATCTGTTCAGTCTTTAAACATGATCCATTTTTTCACAATTTTAAACAAACCCAAATTTTTTGAAAAAAACAAAACAACAACAACAACAAAAAAACGAAGTATTTGTGTGAAGTATTGATAAGTGGCAACAAATCATCCCTTCTTTGTTTCATAAACAGCTAAAACTAGGGATGCACCAATCCAGATTTTCTGGTTCTGATACCAATACCTGGGCTTTACATATCGACCAATACCGATACCAATGCAATACCAGTGTTTAATCATAACCTGCATGCCCTACAGTGGGATAAGACTGATATTGTCTTGGGTAAAATGCAAAAAAATGAGTAGATAGAATTACTGAAGTTAATATTTATTTAAAATATGAAATATTTAAATGATTATCAGCAAAACAAAGCTTTAGAATGTACAGAAATTCTAGTTAACTTTAAACTTTTACAATCTATAGACTGGCTAAAAAATTAAAAAAGTGCATCATAGGTAACATTTCAAGTAGTCAAGAGCACCAGAAAGGCTTTCATTTTTTAACTGCAAGACAAAATAAAAACAGAGCAAAACAAAAGACAACACAAAGAAACACCAATACAGTCAGTCTATTTTTCCAGACTCTGTTTTTATGTTTAATGTACAGACACAAATTTGTCTGAATGTTAAATCCCCCAAACATCAAACTACTCCCTCTCATTCAAACAGTAAAACACAACTTCAACCTGCGGAAACCAGAAGCACATCACACTCTTCAATCACACAGGGACATGATTCACACTTACTCTGTGTTATTACACTCCGGTGAGTGTGTCAGTGTGTGTATCTCTGAGGTTTAAACTTCTTTCCGTTGGTCAGTGTAGATTAGTTGAAGCCTCCATTGAAAGCATAGATCTCCTTCACAGCGCATCAAAGAAACAATGAGGTAAAACAACATAAAGGGACCTAAACCAAACTCCCCAAAGTCTCATTCGTTAGCTCTCCTGCATGATGTCACACTGCCCTCTTGTGGCTGAAAGAGGAAATGGTTCATCACACTCCCTTTTTATTTCCTTCCCATTTCATTTCACCTGCCAAATCAAGATCTCATTATCCTTCCACACATCATACATATTGATGCTTTTTCCTCTGTACTCAGCTTTTAAAGAATCACGGTGCCAGTGTCAGCTGGCTTTAACTTCTTAAATATGTTGATTTGATGCTTTTCACTGCTTATCCCGGGGTTGTAGCTGGACTAAAAAATGAACACAATGTCACTTTAAACCTTTGGAAATTATGTCCGGGACTTGAAATAATTGTAAGGAGGAATGTAAAGGATGATTTTGCAGATATTTTGCAGAATACTGATAGCAGTAAATCAATATTTGAAGTGCTGTGGTATTTCAGTCAGTGTTTGTGAACATGAGAAACTCGGCAAAGCCACAGGGAATAGATCGGGGACGATTTATGTGGCAGCAGAGGAAGTTTGCTGATGATTCATGTTTACTCTGTAGTGATTCTGTCAGTTCCTCATCACAGGAACGACTCACAGAAAAATCCCCAGAGTGCTCTTCTGATTGTCTTTACCGTATTTACAGGAAATTATTCACTTTGAATTGTCTCCATGCTCCAGAGACCGTCACACCACGAGTGTGTGTGAGTGTGTGTGTGTACACCAGCTTTGAAAACAAGTTTGTAGAGAAGTTTTCTTTGTATTAATTGGACAGTCCTGCATTCAAACGAGGCTGAAACTGCAGATAAAAGGTTTGAGAAATCAAAATTTAAGGATCTAAAGAGAGCGCAGTTAAATATTATCTCTATCCCATTTTACAGCCAGTCTCTCAGGGTTTTAAAATACAGCATTTCTGAGGATTTCTATCATTATGCAGCATTTTACTTTGAGCTGCGAGGTGATCTTGTTTTTAACTCAGAGCTGACAGTTCAGAAAGCAGGAGTCACATCATCTCTCTTTAAAAGAAGCTTTTTTTTTCCCCTGGAGGGATGGAATGCAAATTAACTCATGAAGACTTTTACTATTTTTATATCAAAATCTTTCTGTCTGAAACCTGGGTGATACACAGCAGAGCAATGGTTACTACTATGTGTAGTTTTTAAGGGTTAAAAGAGGAACAACTATCGTCTTTTATAATAGTGGAAAGTTTTTATCATTGAAAGTCTCCTGGTTGTTTACAAAAACTTGAATTTTTTGGATCATGCAAAGTAAAGCTGATACAACTCTCAATCCTCTTTGGCAATGAGCACTAATTTTGTTTGAAAGAAAGCAAAAACTTTTTCAACACCTTCAAACATGCTTTACTTTGGGTGAATTTTCTCTTTTTACTTTATTCTAATTTTTACAGTCATCAAAGAGTTCCTATGATACTTTTTTAAATCGTAAAAACGTAATGAAAGATTGAATTTCACCACTAAACCTGTATAAAGTTTCAAACAATGAGATAAAAGTGTTACTGGATGTACTGCACAAGCTGTCCCCAATGTGTGACATCACAGATTGGTGAAGCTGCAAGACAAGCAGCAGAATAGTTACATAGTTACAACAAGGAAGGCACCAATCCAACTTTTTTGTCTTGGGCTTTGGGTATCAAGTGATACCGATAATGATCCACAGAGGTGTCAAAAGTGTTCACATCCATTCCTCGAGTAGAAGTATAGATAGTAGGGTTTGAAAATACTTTTGTAGAAGTTAAAATATCAACTCTAGTTTTTTACTCAAGTAAAAGTGTAAAAGTACTGGTTTCAAAACTACTTAAAGTAAAAAAGTAAAAGTGTAAGGGGAACAAATGCCATTAAAGACAAAAGCCTAGGCTACGCCACAAGGGCCTTAAGTGTACCCCCTCAACAATTGGGTGATGTGATGGAGACTATGTCCATGTTTTATAAAGAGTAGGGTTTAACTAAACACAGGCTAGATCACTTCAAACTAATCGAGGCGAGCCAAAATTTTTGATTACTCCATTAAGACCCCCACCCCACCACAGGTAAGTCAATGCATGTTGACTGACATTCATGATGAACAAAGGGGTTCACCTGGCTAAAGTAAAATAAATGTTTGAGTGAGAACTTCACTGTGCCTTATTATTCCAACTCATGCTGAGGCAGTGTTATGTTTATACCTCTAATCCAACCGCAATGAATGGCACAGTTTATCTGGAAAGGTTTTTATTTTCTGTGTGTGTTTGTATTGTTCTTCTTTTTTTTTTCTTTTTGACAGGCTGGAATGAAAACAAGCCGAAATGAAACAGGAGAAACAAGGGTATTTTTAAACTGTAGGGAGCAGAAAGTAGATATTTGTCTGAAAATGTTAAGAGTAGACATAAAAAGTCAGAAAAAAATAATTAATCCAGTTAAGTATAAATAAATATCCAAGATTTCTACCTAGGAAAGGTGACAAAGTATTTTTACTTAGTTACTTGACACCTCTGCTGAGCTGATACCAGTGTTAAAACAACACCCTGTATGTCCTGCTGTGGGATAAGACCGGGAATGTTTGGGTAAAAGGCAAGAAAATGAGTACATGTGGAATTTACTTAAACTATAAAACGTTTACATTATACCAGAAGTCTGTTAAAAACATCGCCTCTGAACTTACAGATATTATTATTCAGTCATAAACTTTTATATCCTGTAGACTGCTAATGCAGCTAAAAACGCCTTTACACCACAGAGCCTCTGCTGTTAGCCGCTGCCGTGCTTTGCAGGATCATGATCAGAGCTTCCCTAGTTGCAACAGATACAAATATAGATATCACACTCAAAACAAGTATACACAACAGCTACCTCCAGTTTTCAAATACCTTTCGATACATCTGACAAAACATCTGAAGACAGAAGCATGTGCTTCCAAATCATTCAAGATCTGCTTAAAAGTGTTTAATGAGCCTAGTTCACTAAGTTTCAAGTCTTTTGTACTTCATTACAGCTAAGAGGAGCAGAAAACTTGATAGTTTTTTTGATCTTTTTTTTTTTTTTTTGGAAAGTTCTACATAAAGAAAGATATTTAATCAGCACAGTGGTCCCCCTACATATCAAAAACAGCAAATTAAACAAATACAGGGGTGAAAATATATTGTTAACCTTGCATCTGAAATGAAAAAAATTAACATATGAAAATTAAAAAATATGTATTTAAAAAAATGGAATTAATGAAATCAAAATTAAATTAAATTAAAAAAAAATAATAATAAAAAGGAAAAAATATTGTCAACACTTATATCAAGAAAGTGTTTTGTTTGTTCTGTTTTTGTTTTGTTGATGTAATTTTGCACTTATGTTGGGGGTTTCTTTGCTAATCATCATTCTGTTAAAAAAAAAAAAAACATTTAATGCAAAGCTATTTTTTGTTTTTGTCTGATCGGGTGTTTATTCAATCATTTTGTGAGTGAAAGGGGAAGATACCATAAAACTTTCTCTTCTTTCTGCTCCTTTTCATTTATTTTGAGATTTATTTTATGCAGGAGTAAGGTTCTGCTGAATTTGCCTCTCTTTTCAGAACAAGATACTTCCATATTTCTTTTTAGACACAGTATTTCAGCTAAACATGAGATTTCACTTAAAGACGAACAAAATCAAATCAGTTTGGGTTTTTTTCTAGAAAGGTTAAAAGGTCAGCTTTGTTTCTTTTTGGGTAGGGTCATCTCCTGTGGCTAGTGTGACGTATGATTATTATATTGTGTTATCTGCTGCAAAATTTGATTTAAAAAATCTGCTTTTTTCTTGTGTTTGAGCAAATTTCCATGCACTAGAATCAGTCCCGCATTCTGTCACCACATTTAGCCGTTTTAATCTGCAACAAACTGCAGCTTGCTTTCAGGATTTTTTCCACTTGTGTCTCTGACTTAGTTTTCTTCTTTTCTTTTACAGCAAAAAGCCAAAGAGACCTCAGAGACAGAGGCAACAAAACAACCGACTAAAACCTCTGACTCTCGCCTACGACGGGGACACGGACATGTAGTCCTCCAGGAGACGCTTCACCGAGCACTTCACCTGTCAAAGAGACCCACTTCATCACAGCCGTTGCAGTGAGGGACATGGATGTTTGCAGCGTGAATGGACACGTCACAGAGCGGAGAAATTACAGAAAATCCTCTTAGCAGAGACACTGCTGGGGTTTAACCATTTCAAGTCCAGCTCCATTCACTCCCCACTTTGTTTTTTCAACTGTTTTCTTTCGCTTGAGCCGTCATGACCTCCACCGTGTTCAATGAAATGCCTTTTTTTGGCCCTCCTTCACATCTCTGTAAAGAAAAGACTCATTTCAGAGACAGAAAAGGCTCCCCAGCCATCTCTGAACATGGCAGCACAAGCTCCAACTCTTCCCCCGCGCTTTTCTGCTTGTCCCTAAAAATGCTGAGTAGCTGGAGGCTTAGGATGCTCTGACGGTTCGTACGTTGCCAAAAGTCACCGCAGGGAAGAGGAGGAGGAGGAGGGAGAGGAAAATCTCCATAAAAAGGTTTGGATTGCTTTTTTCTCAATCCTCAACTGGGTTTTGACTCAAATCTCTTTTACAGTCTTGAACAAAGGAAGGCATTTCTTCTCCTCCCTTTTTTTTTTTTTTTTTGCTTGATTTGAGGCGCACAGGCTCGTGTTTGTGGGATAAACTGATCTGTATGATGCTGATGGAGAAGTAGCCTGCAATCAGTTGTTCATGGAAACTTCCGCCTGCCTCCACCCTTTTCTGCGTTTCAGGCTCTACATTGCACTATATTAGTGCAGCATGATATGCACATGTGACTTCTACCTTCTATTGCCATAAGAACACTGCCTCTTCCACAGACAGACACTAACTAACACCGAGTAGAGGATCAGCTACGTAAAGGTCAGCATTCAAAAAGGGCAACAGGAAACAACGTTTAGATGTGTCACAGTCTACAAAAACAGGTGTGAATCTCCAGTAAATAGATGTATAGCTTTTATTTCTCATATCGGATCTTTTTGGTTGTAGTAAAGTACATTTTGTGGTTTGTAGATTTCATCTGGTGTTGATCACGTTACTTTGGCCCAAATAAAGATTAATCTATGATATCAGCGAGGTGACTTCTTAAGATTCACCTTTTTGATTTTAAAAGTTGTTTTTAACCATGAGAAATTTAAATTAAAAGTCTGATTCTTTTTCGTTTTTACCTAATGTGGGAACCTGAAGTTTTGCAGTGATTAAAAAAAAGAAAGGCCAATAAATTTTAACTGTTCATGTCATGCAAATGTCATTTCTGCCTTACTGACGATAACGAACTAACAGTCCTGTAACACCGTTTGTAATACTTGAATGGGGCACACTTTAATCATCATATACAAGTGTTCACTTAGATATCAGGAGGACTAATCTGTCTTTTCTTTTAAAGGTGCAGTGTGTAGAGTTTAAGTGAATTTAACTGAAAAAAGTTTTTAAATTAAAGAATAGTCATCTAGGTATGAAAAAATGTTTAGTATTTGTTCTGTTTGACTCAGCCATTTACGTTTTACCATGAGTCTGTGGAGCGAACAAATTAGTTGCATTCACGTCTTTGTATTTTGTGTGGCAACACAAAGACAATAAAGAAGAGTGGTTAATGTGCAAAAGAGACGTTGTAGATAACAGTTTGGATGGTAAAAAAGTAGGGGTGGGAGAGAAAATCAAAATTAGATATGTGTATACAGGAGGTCCTCGACTTACATGGTTCTCGACTTGCGTCGTTTCAACTTTATGACACCAATAAATATATCTGTGACAAATGTGGCAGCACAGAGAAGATGAAGAACAGAGTCGTTGATTTGCAAAAGAGAAATTTAAAATAACAGTTTTGATGGTAAAAAATAGGGGTGGGAGAGAAAATCAGTATTAGACATACAGGAGGTCCTCGACTTACGTGTTTCTCGACTAATGTGGTTCTCGACTTTCGTGTTTTGGCGTTACGATGTGTATGTTAGAAAATAGAGAAGGTTTCCAAGTTAAGTTGCTCTGTGCGTAAGTTCCTACAACGCGTACTAGTTTTTGACGCAGAGTGTGTATGAATACACAGCTACACAGTGCTACCCAGTCATCGGGTCGTCCACTTTGTCTCGAGTCGCGTCACAGTGTAGATTGTCTGTTTTAATTGAAATGTCTATTTCATTGTCTGTACTTTTTCCCCATGAATATTAAGTATAATACATGTATTTGGATAGTTATTCAGAGATTGAGGGAGTATTTAGGGTAAAAATCCGACTTGCGCGGAATTTCGGGTTACGATGCATCTTGTTCGTAACACGAGGACCGTCCGTATCAGGAATTTTTGTTTGATAGTATCAAAACCATGATTCTTTGTCAAAAAATTGTTGTTGGTTTTTTTTTTTTTTTTTTTCAGATTTAAATTCTTCATTTCAGTCTTTGTTTATAAACTGGATTGGAAAAAAGTTACCACTTTTCTCCAGCAGAGGGCGAAATGTTTCTCTCTGACTTTTGTGATATGCATTTTATGGAAAAATATGGCTCCTGATATAGTCTGTAGACATTATCATTATCATTTAACTTTGTCCCATGATCTGGTTTTAAAAAAGCAAACCAAAAATCTTAAATATCGAAAAAATTGCCATTTAAATCGAATCGGCACCCCAAAAATTGTTATAGAATCAAATCACGTGAAAAGCATATCATCCCAGCCCTAGTAAAAAATTTGACTAATGGAAGATCATACTTATTATACTTACAGATTTTTTTGTTCTCCAGGCCACCGTCCCTTCACCGATACGAGTGTTAACTTGCTACATACTATTGCTGAATATTCCAGTTTCTACACACTGTACCTTTAAATTCACAAAGCAAAGTGTTGTTCGAGTTTTCTCATCTAGTTATCGGTATCATAGGTGCTCTCACAGTTTTCACCACATGAGGTGAGATATAGCTAAAAAGAAAACAATCTGTAAAAACATGTGAATAATACGAAAACACGTTTCTGCTGAGTTCAACGTTAAAGCAAACTGGTGTGGAGAATGTTTACTTTTTTTGTTGTGGGATTTGTAAATAACAGCGATTTTTTTATTTTTTTGAAGAAAAAAAATATCAAAGTATGTGTACATTTATTTTGTATTGCACAGAAAATGTTTAGTTTGAATATTGCAAAGTTGGGTGTGTGGTTTTTGCTGATTGTTGTTACCATGATGCAAGTTGTATGTTATGTGGAAAAAATATGGGGGGAGAGAAAAAGAAGATAAAGAGGAGAGGGTCGGCTGTTTTTTTGTACAGGATGTTTATATGTATGGTAAGAATTACTGACAATAAATGAGGACAACGGTTGTAAACACACAATGAAAGCTTGGAGCCCATTTTTTAAATTTTCTCTTCTTGTTAGCTTCTGACAGAGAGCAGGTCAATCTGTGTAGATTATTTTAAATGAACGGCTTTAACAGACCCTTCCTGTCTGAACGTAAACAACTCATCTTCTTCTCGTTGAAAGTGGGGGTTAATGCTTTCTCATATTTTAAACATGGATATAAAGTGACAATGCTGGAGGTTCAAACAAAGTATGGAGATTTTCAAACCCCTACATATCCCTAAATTGTGGAAATGTCTAAGTCAGTCAGTTAACAGCTCAGAAAGCTCTGTCATGAAAAAAAAACCACAAGATCTTAAAGATCCTCATAAGACTTGCTGTAACAATGAGGTGATTTAATAAGGATCACACAAGGAACTGGTTCATGACACTTTGAGGGGGGTGGGGCCCATAGCTCCACCCCCTGACAGGTTCCAGATGGCTAGCCAATCAGAGAACGTTTCCATGAAGCTTACAGCTAAGGGGCGAAACAGAGCAGTAACACCAGAAACCGTGGGGGCAGTGTTGCCGTTACTACCCAATACAAAGCTTTAGTGAAACACGAAGAAGAAACAACAATGGCGGGACTTTCGCGATGTGTTAAACCCATGGTTAAACCATAGACGTAATGTATCAAACAGCCTCACCGACCACCGCCTCATACATCGCTGCCTCCGTTTTTGTCTTTTATGCAAGAGGTACATTAGCAATACCTCCTCCACAGTCGCCATGTTTGTTTTTGAGTTTGCCGTTGTCATTAACTTTTGACTCAGCCCTGGCTGCCCCCCGGTGGATATATTGGGTAACTGCAACGTCGACGTAAAGGATGAATGGAAGTACGTGAGCAGTGACGATAACATCGTTTGACAAGGACGGATACGCTGTCGTACGTAAAGGGGGGATGAACGGGCCTTTAGAGAGACGGTAGCTAAAAAGAAGCAATTCAGACTGAGGCTGTAACACCAGGTGAGAAAAAATCTAGTTTCTTTTATGGCTGTAAATCATGTGATGTTACTGATGTAGAGACATGGGTGGACCTATTACTATAACAAAATGGCAATATCAATGGCAACAAAAAGTTTTGTCCAAAGTCAATATAGTAAAAAATACAAACTCAAAACTTTTGCAACATTTGAACACAAGAAAAATTAATCCTAGCCCGAAACATAACAGACTAAGCAGCTGATTTGTACAGCAGTCCTGCTTCTGCCAAGGTCAGATGGCCAACTGTGGTTTAGGATTTAGGTTTGCCAATCCAGTTCAGGGGGGCTAAACGGAACCTGATTACCTCTGGCTCCAGTCCTGCTTTGAAGTGTTGTACAGAATCTCAGTTTGAGGACATGTCCTTTTCATTTTTTATTTATTTATTTATGTTTGAGGTGCAACCAGTCCCACATTTCTTTTAACAATGCAAATTCTGTATTTATGATGCAGAAATTTCTCTGCTGGTGGAGAGTTGTAAAAGTTTCCTCTAAGGCTCTGGAGAGGCTTCGGCTAGAGATATCACTAAAAAAGTATTGACTGAGTTTTTAAAGTCTGCAAAGAGCTAACTAAAGTTTTTATGATAGTGCATGAGGGAGAGCTGGATGCAACAACTTAAAGTTAAGTATTCTACATTTTTCAGTTTAAAAGTTTAACATTTGTTTATTTTGTTTTTCATTTTTTTCATCATACACAATAATCAAGACTCTGCTGAAACCGGGAGTAAATTAGATAGAAAAACCTCTAAATTCTCAGTCATTTTCCATGTGGCTATGAAACACATTCAAAAAACTGTTTAAATTTTCTTTTTCAAATTTATAGATATGAAAAATCAAATAGAGAAACAAAAGTTACATGACAAACTTTAAATCTAATTTAAAGCTTTTTTTTCTGTAAATGATGTAGATAAGTCGGTGAGTTGTTTGACAGAAATATACATAATAATGATAATAATTATTATTTTTATTATTATTATTATTTTTTTTACTAATATTATGTTATTATCAATAGCATTAATTATTTTTTATTATTATCATTATTATTATTATTATTATCATTATTATTTTTATTATTATTATTATTATTATTATTATTATTATTATTGTTGTTGTTGTTGTTGTTGTTGTTGTTGTTGTTGTTGTAAAAAAATATACATCCACCCAATTCTGACAAAAATAGGACTTAAACATCATCCATAACTTTGCTTAAAACTTGTTATATTCTCATAATTTTATGGACATTAAGGTTTTAATCAAGACAAAACATGATTTTAATGTTATTTGAAGACACTTTTGCTTGGTAGCTCATCTCATCACATTGTCAATGTGGCAACTTTACCCTCTTCTCCTTCTGCTGATGTTTCCAGAAGCTGCTGCAGAGGATAAAAACATCCACTAGGTGTCGCCCACTGATGACGCTGACAGAAAAGTTGCTTCTCAAAAACTCTCCAGCGTGAACCTCCTTCTCTGCTCCCCCTTTCTTCCCTCTCCCTCTGTTTGTCTCTCCATCCCTCCCCCTTCCTCGCTCCCTCTCTGAACCTCAGAGCGTGGTGTATAAAACGTCTCTCCACACTGACACTCTGATGTACAAACACCTCGCTTCTCAGCACTGCGCCTCCAAACCTCACTCCACAAACAACAGCAACAGAAAAAAAGAAAAAGAAACCACCTCATCCACGTTTTTAACATCCATCCTGACTCTCCTGAATGAGCCTGAGAAGACTCCTCTCTGCTCCCTCGCCTCAGGACCGCCTCTCCCACTCTTTATTTCTCCTCAAGTTCTGCAGCTGATACCGGCTCAGTCAGGAGGAGGGTTTCTTTTTCTCCCGGCTGAGAAGATCAAGGACAGTTTGACATGAGGGGAGACGCTCCACAAAGAAGAGGCATGAAGAGCACATGTCTGCGGGCTGCTGCTCTGCTGCTGTCGCTCATCTCCCTGGTGAGTTAAATGTCATTCTGATTTGACCTTTGTCTTTCATTTTCAGATTATTTGACATCTCTGCAACATGTGATTAATGCTTGTCTGGTGGTGGAGAATTCAGGGAATATTTACGAACAGAAAATTCTGAAAAGTCAGCTCAGGTGGTGTGAGAACAGATGGACCTCAGAGTGATAAAAACTGAGCGTTTCAGATGGAAATTCACCTAAAATGCAGGTTGATTATGTGAAATATGAGAAGATGTTTACTGCTTCTTCTTCTTCAGACTCATTTTACAGGTGCTATAGAGGAGTTACAGCCTGTTTCTTGTTTTATGTCCTCTTACAAAAAGGACTAACCTAAGAGACTGATTTCTAACTGCTCGGTGCACCCACTCATTTATATCCCCACAAATTCTTAATGTAAGAGTGAACACAAGCTTCCCAAATCCCAAATCTGCATCTTGACAAATCCACCCCGCAAACAGTCCCACTTAAATATCTCCCTCCATTCAACCCTTCCTTTTGCATCCTCCCCTCCTTTCTCCCATTTACAGATGCAGTTCAATGAGGATATATTTGACAGAGCGGTCGCAGAACAGCCTGAGCCCATTATGACAAACACACCAGAATGCTCCTAACTCAATGCCTTGACAGTTTGTGACAACCCAATTCCTTTAATCCTCGGATAGACAGTCACCCCTCACCCGCTGATAAATCTGTCAACAAAGCAATCAAAGGCGAACAGGAGCCACTCCTCACTGCAACAAAAAAATTCCATAAACTTAATCCCTGCAAACTTGACTGGCCTTAAAAAGCTCCCGTGGTGTTATCTGTGTTTAATTTGCATAGTGATGGAAAGAAGTCAATTACTATTAATTATTCTCTACAACTTAATACCCATTATCGAATTGAATTCACCGTCTTGAAAACCATAAACTCAATTTCACAGCTGACTAAGCACACTAATCATTTCGCCCCTCCTTCCTCTTCTTTTTTTTCAACTTTACGGAGCCTAAGAAGGAAAACAAGGATTCTTCGATTTCACAGGCAATAACATCAACTAACATGGATTCTTCCCCCGTCACAAACAAAGACAGACATTAATCATGAAGTATGAGACTTATATGTCCAAAGCACTTTAGTAGTGTGAGCTGATCTCACAGCATCACTAGATGGGAGTGTGTTTTTTTTGCAGACTGGGCTGCCAAATTGCTTCGCTATGCTTTAATGGGATGATCATAATTGTTTCGTACTCGGTGCATCCTAAGCTTTCGCCTGCAGCTCCTTCAACAGATTGACAGACCCATGGGAACCTCACAAACTTATTTTGGCCGCCTTTGAACCAAGTCGTGTGTGAAATAATATGATTATGCATTTTTCCTCTGGGTAAGTTGAAGAACTGGTGGCTACGTTTTTTTCTTCTTCTTCTTCCCCCCACTCTCCTCCACCACCTCCTCCTCTCCCTCTTCGTCTTCTTCTTCTTCTTCTTCTTAAACTGCCCAGCTCTAATATCCCGCAGTCTGTCCGCGTACAGTATTTATCCTCCTCAGAAGTCATGGTGATAATTGTGCCCTGGCCCCTCAAAGCGCTGCTGCAGTGATAGGACTCGGCTCCATCCGCAGCTGCCTGTGATGTCTTGACACACTTTGTGATTTGTCATCATCTCTGACCCCCCTCAGGTAACACTTTGATATCACTGCGAGAACATAGACCTAAACTCTTAGTGGGCGTCAAATGCCCTAAGTTGATCCATCAGCTCAGCGACGGGGGGACCTCATGAGACGAGACAAGTTAAATTCACTGTAAACGACTATGACGACAATCATTTCCCAAGAGCCCAGTAGGAAAATTCTCCTAAAGACGGCATCAGCACACTAAAGACTCTTAAACTATCTCCCTGTGCAGGGAATATTTCTCTATCTCAGAAAAGGGGCTCTGCATTAAAGAAGCTCTGAAAAATATACAGAGTTTTTCTTGTCGCCTTCTTCCTCTGGAGAGTGTTGTAGTGGGAGTTAGGGACGGGACTCAGAGGGTAACTCAAAGATACAACATATTACAACACCTTATGACACCAAAGTTAAACTACATGTGACAATATAACTTATATTATACCATACGATATAATAGATTTGATGCATACATAACAGACACAATATATATGAAATGGTATGATACAATATGACACAACACAAAACACAATTTGTTGTATGATTTAATATAGTAACTAAAACTAAATAAAACTACAATGACATAAAGCCTAAACATGAAAAAATGATATGGTACGGTACTATACGGTACGGTACGGTACGGTACGGTACGGTACAGTACGATACGATATGATATGATATGATACGATACGATACGATACGATACGATACGACAAGGCATGCCAAAAAATGAGACAAGGCTATACGACATGTTAAGATATGATATGCAACACAAGGAATAAAATGACACCAAACTGACACGAGATGACAGCATGATAATATACGATACTGCACAGCACGGCACAATATGATTCCTTACGATACAATATGATACGTAAAGGAATGGGACAAAACAATACAATACAGTCCAAAGCAAAATAATGTTATACAGACTGGCATGAAATCATAGTAGGATAAGATAAGGATATGATGCAACAAGACATGACAGGGCACGGCATGGCACGATATATTACGATACAATATGATACCTTATGATAATGTATGATACGATACAACACCTGAAGATATAGAACAAATGACAAGATATAGACTGATAAGAAATGATATATTATACTTTATAAAAAATTATTATATTACATTATAATATATTATATTATATTTAAGGATGTTTGATACCACTTTTTTCAGACTGATACCAATATGAGTTTCTCCATCTTGGGTACTCAACACTAATACAACTATTACTTTTGATACATAAAAATTTAATTCTCAGTGACACATCATTTGAAACAAAGACAGCACAGTCTAACAACTGAGTGTTTGTTAAAATACACTGCAGTGCAAAATAAAACAGTTTCGCAGTAAACTCTCCCTGGTTCAGTCATGTTGTCCGAAAAGGAGCTGTCGCATATTTGCCGTGGTGTTAAACCGCAGCAAGTGGCGGCAACTATTGGCGAGGAGGACTTCCTCGACATACGATTTTTTTGCCTTGAGTATCGGCTGCTGGTATCGGCCCAATACCCGATACAAATACCAGTGCTTGCCCATCCCTTATTATTATATTATATTATATTATATTATATTATATTATATTATATTATATTATATTATATTATATTATATTATATTATATTATAAAACACAGCTATATATATATATATGAATTTCCCCTCTGGGATAAATAAAGTATTTTCTATTCTATTCTATTCTATTCTATTCTATTCTATTCTATTCTATTCTATTCTATTCTATTCTAGATATGATCTATGATACAACAAAGCCCAATACAGTACAATGCAATATGGAACAATACAATGTGACACGGTTTGGAAACTCAGAAAGATAGGACTATGGGATACCATGTGAAACGATACACATGATGGGATACAACACAAAACAATACAATAAGCATTTTTATGTGATACATTAAGGAACGATACGATTTAATCACGTTCAATATAAAATGATACATTACAATACTAATTCAGTGCAGTAAGTACAAAAACATCACTGTATACTGATTTTACCATGATAAAGCTCACGTTTTCTGATTTGACACTGCATGTCTGTCCAGTGCTAACAAAAGAGCTGTGCCATGATGAGTCAAATTAGAGGAGGGATCTTTTCAGATGGCCCTTAAATTTTTCTTTTTCTTTTTTTTCTTACAAAGATATTGATGTTTGGTATCAAAGCTTCAATTATTTTCTTGGTCGAGTCAGAGGAATGACGTATTGCCGCACTGTTATTTTGTCCCTCCCCGAGCCAAAGTATTTGTGATTCATAGCATCTGAAAGTCATAAATTAGATTAAAAGAAGCATTTTGCTGGAGGTGGTGGAGCGGGTCTTTAGATATCTTACTCAAAAGGTCACAGGTTTGATCCCAAAACATGTCCTTGAGCCAAACTCTAACCTCCAACAGCTCCTCACACTTTAAGCCTCTGTGGATAAGAGCATCACTTTAATACCTCAAATTTAAAAAGTCAGGAAATCTACAAAACTTTTGCTGCGTTGTATTTAAGCACAAAAACAGCACTGAAAGGACAGCGAATCTATTAAATTCTGGATGCTGCAGGTGAACTGTAAACACCACCTAATCAAGATTGCAAAGTGGCAGCTCAAATCTGCCATCAGCCAGCTCCCTCTCCATTCCAACTCTGTTAAAGCAACACTGTCGCACTCACAAATCCTCCCCACACAGCAGTCAGAGCAGCCGCAGCATTCAGGTAAATGAAAACTGACACACACTTTCATTCTTCCTCGCAAGGATTTTTTGTGTACAGCCCACCGCCGAGTCATCTGGCTCCTCCGGTGGTTCCATTAAAGGTGGAATTTGTTGGCTGTTCGGGGGTCCAGCCCATAGAATATCCTCCTGAGCTCCCGAGGGAAGCCGGGGGTTGTTTATCTTCCTGTTTCAAACAGCGGACGCCTGCGCCTTATCACAGCCTCGCCAAGAGTAGATAGCATTTATGTTTGTCCAACAGCCTGCACATACGCCGCATCTGGCAATCTGAGAGTCGTTTCCTAAAGGACTTGTGCATGTTGATGCTGTTTGTGTTATCTTTGTCGAGGGATTCTGCCTCATACACCAAACCTGAGAACAGCTTTAACAGACAGTTTAACGGAGTGGGAGACTCGTGCAGGTCAGAAGGTTGAAACACTCTGAGGGCTGACAGCCTCTAAATATGATGTGGAGATACTTCAGAGTATCTCTGCAGGAAAAAACACATTACGTATGCGTAAATTTCAAGACCTCTAAACTTTGGCTGAGGGTACTTTTTGATGAGTTAGTCCTTTTCCTGTTAAAGACAGATTTTAGCCGTTATGAGTCTAAAGAAGTAAACCCAGCCTTACTTTATTTTTAATATCACATTTTATACATAAAATCATCCAGCCCCAAGACCCTCATAAAAGAAATATTAGTAAAAGAAGGGAAAATGACAAAAGATTCAGACACAATTGAAGACATAAAAAATCAAAATACATTAATTTTTTTTTTAAGAGTTAGAGAGAATAGCTGCTTTTTATTAGAGCATTTTAACAAATTATTTTAAATAAAAAAAAAAAACTCATCCTAAAATCTGTTTTAAAATCTGTTTTAACTTTTTTGCTTTCTTTCTTTTAATCTTATTTTGTTTTATTTTATCTGATTAATTTTAACCTGCATTTAAATGGAATTTTAATTGTTTTCTTTTCTTTTCTTTTTTCTGTCTGTAAAGCACTTTGAATTGCCTTGCCAAAATGTCCTTTATGAATAAACTTGCCTTGCCTCAGCTATATATAGTGTACAAGTCAGTAAAATACATCAAGTCAGAAAAAGCTGAGAAAATTGTAATTACGATATGCCTGGTTGGAAGCGTTGACAACAATGTTAACCAAATATGAAATTTCTCCAAATTGAAAACCAGATTAAAAAGACGTCCCTTAGGTTTCTGTTTTTAAATGGTGAGAGTTTGGGGGGAGGTTTTAAACAGCTTTTCGTTTATACACACACATGCCAAAAAAAAAACATCCGGATATCTTAGCCTCTTTGAATCTCTTGTGTAATCCAAAAACAAAACACCAACTTTTGCTTTAATCCAGCATTTCTGAAGCGCCTCAAACTTGTTTTCATGTTTCATTTTAATGTACTGAATACTACTTAAACCATATTTAAACCCTATAATCTTAAAATGTGTTTGTGCAGTTTAGACCTAATATTAAACATTATCATCATTAGAGACTGAATGAGTTAAATGTCAGCAGGCTGACAGCATGATTTGACACTTCGATTCACAAATTTGTTTTCATTTATCCTAATCAACACGTTATTTTCCCTGCATGCAACGGGAGCTTCCAACTCAGCTCCTCCCACTTCCGAAAAGCTGTGACAAAAAAAAGAAAAATACATTTGTTTACACAACTGAAAGTAGCGAAAAGATGTCAGGAGTAAAAATGAGTTGTTTCTGCACATTTAAGTCAGCTTTTCAATTTTCAGTCAGTTTTCACATTCAAGATTCAAGATTCAGTTTTACAATCCCAGTCCCTTGAATGGTACAACCGCTGAAATCTGCATTTCTTTAATAAATCCCTTCAGAAGATCACAACCAACAGTTTGTTGTCCGTATTGTTGCCTTCCTGATTTCCTGACCCTCTGTGTGACACTCAGCCTTCAGCCTGTTGGTTTATAGAGACGTAAATCTTCGAACCACAGCAGAGACTGTTTCTTTTTCTTAGAGGTGAAACCAGCATCTTTAAAAAGAGCTGGTCACTAAATGTTTCTCAAGCTTCACCTGATAAATGAGAACTGCTTATGAAGCTATAGGTATTTAAGGTGCATGTGTTAAATATTTGGTGAATGTGAGACTGACATATGATGAACTACAGAGTGTTTGTTCATGGTGATTAGAAAACATGTTCGGATGATAAATCTGATTTTAGGGCCATGCACAGTTTTTTATTTATCTTAACTGTTGGAAATTTTTTGTCTTTTGTGAAAATGTGATTAAGAAAAAAAATGCTTTCTTCATGATTTTACATTTTCAAAACACTGCAGTGAGATAACTCTTAGTAATACTGCTTCATTTGTCATTATGTTCTTTTTTTATACGAGCGCTAATTGTTTATTATTTAGAGGGCTAATTAAAATAGCAGTTTTATCTCGTCTATTATAATTGGTTTATTAATTTACCTCACGGCTACTTTTTTCCCCACAATTTTTTCACCTCTGTTTGGGTTTTTTTTTTTTACGCTGTGTCCGGACAGAAACTGAGTGTTTTAAGTTTTCAGAGGATGAAAAACACATTAAACTCTTGACTCTCAGTTGAGTTAGAGCTAAATTTCAGACCCCAAAATAAATCAGGTAATACTGCAAGAAATACAAGATCCTGTAATGATGTTTTATCCTGACTAATGATTCTATTATCCAACTGGTAATTTATTTTACCAGCTTTTTAAATGGTTGAAAACATCTTAGATAAGACGAAATAGACTCTACTGAAAATCCAATGGGGGATTTTTTGTTGCAGCAGCTTACAAAGGGGAGTGGAGTGTTAAAATAAAACACTATTAAAGGTAAAATACCAAAATACAGAATATCATACTTGTGCATACACTTCTTACTCCCGCAAAATGGTTTGAAGTGTTTTGCAAGTGATGTATCTTTGTATGCTAGATTTTTGCAAAAATGTGTTGCTTTCCACACAAAATGATTTAAGCCATAAGAAATAAAAATAAATGTCAGCCAAATGCGAAATGTAAAAAAAATGCCGCATTTCATTTTCTTTTTCATTATTTTCCTTTTTTCTGTCTGTTTTATGATAAATAACCCCAAACGAATCTCAAAGTTTACAAACAATTGCTGATCCTTTTTAACGTAAAATAACTTTTTTAATTGCTTACAGGTCGGACTGATCTTATTTACTCTGAGAGTGATACCAAGAAGGCATGGTGTCATTCCTAGGGGGCACACATGAAACCAAAGGCTGTGACACGCTGCTCTCAGACAACCACTAAATTAAAAATGAATTAATAGAATACAGTGCAATTAAATAAAGCCAATTAAGTACAAAGTAAATGTCACTCCAGGTAACGGACGATGGAGTTTGTCCTTTATTTGGTGTGTAATAAAACCTAATATTGACAAAGCAATATCTGTTAAGCCCAAAGTTATCAAAGTGTGACTGTTGACCTTTACGCTGCCATGTTTGTTTTCCTCCCGCCCTTTATCCAACAGCATTTTCTTTCTTTTCTCTCTGCAGTATCTCTTTCAGACACAGCCATGCATCTGAAACACACGAGTACACACACTTTTTCTCTCTCTCTCACACACACACACACACAGACTCTTTGTGCCTGCTTGCATGTTTTGAAGCCGGCGAGAGGTAAATCTTGGCCCTCCGAGTGTTGGTGCAGTCAGTCGGGGTGTTCTGGATATAAACGTTGCTTTAGTCAGGACTGCCTCTGATCTGCCTAATCTCCCTGGGCTGGATTACAGGTTGGGTTTCTAATCCGTGAAGTGGGGTCTCTGTGAATGTGCCTCTGAGTGCTCTAATCCAGAGACTGTCAGGTGCTTTAGATGAAAGCTAATTGCATGTCACAGTTTCGGGACCATAAATAACGCCGGTGACAACAGAGCCAGTTCACACAACGAGGACTTGGGTCTGATCACGACTGGGCACACGCTCCAGATGCACTGTGTAATTTTGATAATCTTGGAGGAAAATAGAGAAGAAATCCTTTTCGAAAAAAATTGATTCCAGCGACACCTCCTCTGACAAAAGTATTCATAACAGGAAGTTGCAGAAAATTAAGGTGCTTTTCAAAACAAACTCTTGTAGGAAATCTCATTTCCTGGCTGACAGAATGATAAAACTTGAACTAACCGTGTCCTCAGCCTTGCATTGTTTAGAAAATATTCTCCCCGACTGCACCTGAAAATGGTGAATCTGCACACAGTGTCACTAATTAGCCTGACAGTCACTTAAAGCAGCTCAGAGCAGTTTCCTAATATCCCTTGATCTGGTTTCAGGACTCCACTGAGACTGAAACTCAGTTATAGAGAAGAATCAGTAATTACTGCACAAGAAAATGATATTTCATGTGATCATTAGAGACTAGGGTCTTATCACTGCTCAGAATAGCAATGTTCATGACAATGGAGTCCGGTTTATGGTTTGGATTAGAGGTCAAAGGTCACTTTGAGAAAATTCATTCCCTTGTAAAAAGTGGAAGTGAGCATAAATGAATGAATGAATGAAGACAGAAGATGTAAGAAACAAATACTGCAAGTATATTTGGAAAGAAGTTGGACAATGCAAAATACGTGACGTAAAAACCATAGACTGTTTATAGATAAGACACCATGGCTCTGCCATTTACAATTATACAGTTTAAAGCCAAAATTCCCCCGTCACAGGTGCAGCTATTGTAGCAGTTGTGCAGCCAGAGTCTGCGCAGTAGAGACTGTGAGGGGGGTGACAAAAATAATACACATATTTTTTCTTTTGCAAGTCTTATCACTTCTTGACTCTACCTCCTGACATATTTTTCAATCCCCGAAAAAAATATAGAAAAACGCCAGTTGTCAATCATCATCAAACGTGACATAAAACCTCATTTTTAACCTCTAATAACTAATGAAAATGAAACTTTTTAGAAAAAAGAGGACTTGAATACAAGACAGGCAAATGGTTTCTTCAAATCACCACAACAATCGAATTTGAGGAACATTTCTATGAGGTGTAATAAATAGGGGACGATCACGGATCTTGAAAAATCCCGACCTGCCGATACTGATGATTTGGTACGATACCGATTGATACCGATTTTTATTTTTTACTTTTTATAACTGACAGCATAAACCTTCAATGTTCCAATCTTATTTTACTGAAAACCATTGAACAGTAAATTTGAAACAATAAAATCTATCTTTATGTTTCAACTTAAACAACCAATAAAGTGTCCTGAGTTTTAGGTCTCAGAGCAAAAAGCGACAATGGCTGGCTGTCAGACCTTCCTGGAGATGTATAAGATCAGTTTTATATGTAAGGATGGGCCGATCACCAATCCCTGATCACCAATCCTCCAAAATTAAGGAAATCAGAGCCGATCGATTGGTGCATGTCTAGAAAAACCTAGTTTTTAACCTCTTATAACTACTGAAAATGAAACTCTTCAGAAAAAAGAGGACATGAATACAAAGGACCCAAATATCTTCAAATCACCACAACAATCGGACACAAAAAACATTTCTATGAGGTACGGTAAATTATATAAGTTTGACCACAGCCCATCTGGAATAACTGTGGAGATGGACTTTTTGACCTTTACTGCATCCAGCCACCAGGGGAAGCAGTTTTTGTGGCGACCTCACTTCAAGCCGAGCAAGATTATGTCCATTTTTTTTTAACAGTCTGTGGTTAAAACAATGCTGTCTTCATTCATTTCGGTTCATTTTTGGTTGATTTGACCACAAACAGAGTCCAAATTTATGCAAACTGAAAACGGCTATCAGATTACAGTACTTTAGTGTTTTAGCTCCTGCTAATTTGTAACATCCGTCCTTAGAAGGATTTTTGAGGGAATAAAATGGGACAGTAAGTGAGAAAGGTAAAAAGAAGATGTTACCAGGTACAGCATGAAACTGTAAAAACTCACTCACCAGTGACGCAGTGTTTCTCTCAAAAGTGTTTAAATTTGCAGAAAAGTTTCAACTCTTCCAGAAGCAGGTTTCAGGATTTAGGAAGTAGCTTTTTGAGCGAAGATGTTTTGCTGAGAGAAACTTGACAAAGAAGCTCTGGTGGGTCTGCTTCAGCTCTGTAGGCTGAGGTGAACATTTTACATAAAGAAATCTCTGCTATAGTAAAAATACAAACTTTTTATTTGCTTAAAATGAGCAAATGATGACGTCTAATTATTTTTGTCCTGGATTTTAAGAGCCTGATTGTGCAGCAGAGGATTAGGGCTACAGCAGGGAATAAAGCACTGAGATTTGCAGATTAAAGTCATAAATTTACAAAAATCAAAGTAGCAATATCACAAAAAATAAAGTCATAGATTTGACAGTGTACATTAATAACCCCCAAAATGTACTAGATAACAAGGATGAACTGTAGAATTTATGAGATTGAAGTCATAAGAAAATAAAGTTGGAATTTTATGAGAAAGACTTTGTAATTTAAGGATTTGGTAATTTATAGGATAAGAGCAGCCAGCTGCATGCATTAAAACTGAACAATGTGGATCATCTTGTGAAGTTAAATCTGACAGCGGTTGCAGAAACATTCGCAGGCTGCCGGAGTATTCTTAAAACAAAGTGGTGCTGATATGTAGGATCAAGTTTTCAGTTCTTCATGAAACAAATTAAAGTATAATTTCACAAGATGCTCCATGTTCCTCATTTTAGTCCAGCTGCAGGCTGCTCTTCTGATCTTTCTCTTCAAAACAACATTAAGGCTAACAGCAGCCTTAAAATGTGATTTTCCTCTTATAAATAGACGACTTCATTCTCGTAATATTACATCTCTATTTATGGAAATTTAGGAATTTATTCTCATGAATGTAAGACTTTAATCTCTAAATGTCTTTTTTTTTCTGTGCAGATGCTCTAATACTCTGTGTCATAGTTGTAAAGACACGCTGTGGATTTGATTACTGACTGGTTGGACTGGGACGAGGCAGTTCAGTGAAAGGACAGATGAGAGTGTCACAGTATAAACAAAAGAAAGGCACAGCTGAGTGTCACAGTTTCTTATCGCCTCAGAACAGCAAAGATAAGCCCTAATCATCCAGTAAATCTTCAAACAATGTAATCTAAAATTATCCCCAAATACTTCACCTCTGATACTTGTTCAGTCGCTCTGTTTCAGGCGACTTTTTAGTGGAAAAACAGATCGACTAATACCTAAGTCTTCCTTTTGCATTTTTAAAAACAATCTTCATTCATATTACGACACAGTGAAAACAATCCACTAGCACTGGATCTGCAAAAATGTCTAAAATACTGGAGTATGCATGCCAGAGTCTAACAGTAGGTGATGTCATTGGCATGAAACGCCACATGCCTGTGTATTTCACTGTGAAAGGGAACACCTGTTTACAGAGAACAGAAAGATGATGTTTACAAAAGATTATACTCTTAAACTGGGGTCAGAAGTTTTCATTTTGAGTCACCCAAAATGCCATTTCTGTCTAAAGGAACAGCAAGTGTTACCAGTGTACACATAAAGAGCATTATCAAAGCTTATATCAGACATAAATAAGTCACACTGAAAAGGGCTCAAGGACAGCTCCTTGGGGGATTCCTGTTTCAGTTTTGTAATCAGCAGATTAGATGCTACTGATCTTGAAACACTGTTTGTACACTGCAAACAAATGAAATCTTATCAAGTGTTTTTGTCTTATTTTAAGTAAAAATTGTCTTGTTATACTTGATATTAGCCACACTCAACTGGTCAGTCTGGAAAAATGTCTCATTTCAAATTGTTTAAAGACAAAATGCGGTCTGAATCTGCTGATGGAACAAGAGAAATTTGTTAGAAAATTTGCTTAAAACTATAATAATGTCTTAATACAAGTAACTTTTTTTCTTGTTTCATTGGAAGATTTTTTAAACTTGTTACATGAAATTCAGGCCTCATTTTTTGTCTTTAAACAACTTGAAATGAGACATTTTTCTGGACTGGTCAGGTAAATGTAGCTTATATTAAGTATAAAAAGACAAAATTTAATAAGATTTGAGTTTTTTGCAGTGTCACCTTTAGAACATGAACCAAGACAGAGAGCATTTTAAAACTGAAATGTTGTGATTTATGGTGTCAAATGTCTATTTTAAATCCAGGATCTGTACCTCTTATTTTTTCTTTATCCAGTGACTGTTTTATGTGTATTATAGTAAACCAGTAGCTTGCTCTGAGGTATGATGACAGGTGAAGCCAAACCGTACACGATGCAAATAATGTTTTTTCTCCACGTAGCAGACCTTTTCCATGTTTTGAAATAGCTGCCGTATTAACCTTTGAGATATATTTAATGTCAACTTTTTCAGACGAAAATAAACAACCAACGCCTTAAACATCTGTAAACCAAAGGATAAAGACTGAACTGTAACGTCATAATGTACTTTATGGCTGCCTGGTCGACAGTCTATAAGAAACTGTCTCACTGCGACTTTTACATCCTAAGGAGCTTTATGTTTGACTATAATGGTGCCAATAAATCCTGCACAGTAAGCCTCCCTCATCCTCAGCCTCACTTTATCTTTTGACAATACATCAGCAGAGAGGAAACCTGACAGACTTTTGTTTCCAGCAATGGAAGACAAAGGGAGGAGTTCATTAATACAGTTTAACTGCCCCGCTGTGCAGGGAAATGGCATAAATTCATATTCCTCTTCACCTCTTCACAGCAACGCTCTGCTTTCTTTTATCTTTTTCTTCAACTGACTAAGATTTGGCTTTCTCAAAATGTTTCCCGCTTTAGAAAGCCTTTGATTTGACTCTGCATTATCATGCTGCATTTAAAAAAAATGCCCCGTCCATGTGTCTTTATTCAGGGAGAGAGAAAGATGTAAAAGCTACTCAGCCAAAGTCTCCACAATGCCACAAACGGTTCAACCGCATCAGATCATTCATCATCGAGGCCTCTTCAAAACAACTGGAGGCTATCTTTTCAAAGTCCTTCACTCTGGAGTTCATAAAATGAACGTATGCTTCAGAGGAGGATCACAACTCCTGAAACCGTTTGTACACTTGAAGCTCCACTCTCTAGGTTTCAGTTCCACAATGTCATTCAGTGAACTTTCTGAATGAGAGAAGACCTTATTTTCAGAGTATTGATCGCGAGGTGAAGGTACAAAATGTAAACGCTTCGACCAGATAGATCTGCTGTCACGTTCCGCGGCCGGGGTTTGGACGTCACTGTCACCGGCCTCTGTAGGGTGCACGGGGGATCTTGGCTCCCTCATCTGTGTGATTGTTAGAGGAGAGACACAAAATGAATCATCAATCATCCATTCAGGCCACATTCAGCAGGTAATAGTCTGCTGTTGCATCACGTCTGCACCCGAGAAGCGCTTCATTCATCTCGATGTATGGCAGGAATACCCTTAATCTTGATTAAGACTCGCTGCGAGAGATGTTTCACACACCCTGAGAGTCAGTTACAGTGTTCACACCGTTTGCTTAAGGTGCCGGCATCCATGGGGGTGGAAAACCCTCAGTATTAATTGACCTTTTCTCCTTTCATTGAGATCTTTCTGAACAGTGGGATATACAACCAACATTTAGTGGGATGGAGTTGAAGATGAAGCTGGTCTAGTCCACTGAGTTTGGCTCCAAAAATCCAAATTGCACGGTTGATCCCTTTATTCCAAGAGCACCAGATCAGGGAAAGTCATGCTGTAAGGTTTTCAAGTGGTTTTCTGTTAGATGCATCTGGAACAAGCTTTCCAGTGAGGGAAGTAGTGATTTTTTTTCATCGATCACCAATGTACCACACAAAGATTAGAGCTGTCCAAAGTGCTGAGAGGTGGATACTCTATATGTGTGGTTCGCTATAGCCACATTCCCACCAAGCAGTCGGATTTGGTTCAGTACAGTTTGGCACGGTTTGGTACAGTTAAGCCTGATCCTGTTTGCGTTTCCACAGCAAACTGTGCCCTCTCATGGTAGGCAGCGTGTAAGTTGGATACTGAAAGCCCCAGCTGTTAAATAATGGTGTGACGCCGTAGCAGTGTACCCCGCTAATAAACCCAATGAAGAAGAAAAACGTGACACAGTAAACAAAGAGCATTAAAGGGCAACTCCGTTTCTTTGACACCTGGACCTTATTTATAGGTGTGTGCATGCTCATATACTCACTCAGACAAACATCGTGCAGCTCGGAGTCCTTCAGAAGTTATTTAGATCCAACCGATTTTTAGCCGCACTTAGCGGGGGCCACGGCAAGGGAGCTTCAGCGTGGGACATAATCTCTGCAAAATCGCTCATTTTTCGCTCATATTTTTTCATCCATCGCCAGTGTTATCATAAAGTCAGCTCGTCTACCGTCTTCAGGTGGGTCAGCTGACCCAGAGCCGACCTGGTAAACAAACGTTTGACGGTTGTCCTTACCGGTTTGAGCCTGAGTACACGGACGAGGAGCTCCATGAAAGACGGATGCAGAGGGAGAGAGATTAAGCGGGCTCGAGAACAACAAACAGGAGCACGGCCACGACTCAATGCGAACTGGTGGTGCGCTTGTGGACAGTGTTCGCCTATGGCAACAGAAGAGGAGTGTGTTTGTGATAACGATGGATAGGGATAGATGAAAAAATATAGCCGAAATGAGCGATTGTGCAGAGATTATGTCCCGCGCTGAAGCTCCCTTGCCGTGGCCCCCGCTAAGTGCGGCTAAAATCAGTTGGATCTAAATAACTTCTGAAGGACTCCGAGCTGCACGATGTTTGTCTGAGTGAGTATATGAGCATGCACACACCTATAGATAAGGTCCAGGTGTCAAAAAAACGGAGTTGCCCTTTAATGGAAGACATGCAGCATTTCGTCCTCTCTGTGATTGGCATGTAGCTCTTTGATACAAAGTACAATCAAGCTTTGTTTCAGAGAAGTCTGTGTGCCGCCAGGAGAAATGCAGCAGCTGCCGCACAGTAAGGGATGATTCTTTCGACCAATCAACGGTCTGCAGTGTTGTAGCTCCACCTTCCGAGGGTGGATCGGTTCAGTCTGGCACCCATAGGAAAGGGTCCCAAAAATTGGGACCGCTCGTCTTGGTTATTTGGGGATCTGTCCCGGAATAAGTCAGTGGAAATGCCACAAAATGTGCGCCTTGCAGAGATGAACAGGTGTAAACGCGGCTTATTTTTGGAGGGGGAAGCTAAACAACCAAGGTCAACCACTACCAAAATGGCGACTCACCTTTTGGGGATCAAAAGGGTTCAGAAGCAAAGTCACCAGCTAACAAATAAGTCAGGGGTCTTGGGCTCCACTTCTGTGTCCAGAAAACCAGCCGTGGTCAAACACTAATCTTATTTTAGCATTTGTGCTGCCTTGTCAAAAGGTGTAAACTCCTTTCTGTTTGTCCTTTCAGGTCACCAGTGCTGATTCACCGAGTTCTGAAAATCCAGGTTTGAGGGAGAGCTCGAAAGCCAAAGTAAAAACTTACTGGACAGAAAGCAGCAAGGCATTCTCCATCAGCCGCCTGCTGTCCCAGACCCTCTACCACAAAGAGAACTTCACCTCCCTGGATCTGAACTATGACGACGATGACGCAGACCCCTTCTCCAAACGGGAGCAGTGGAACTGGCTTTATAACACTTCAAATGCCCGAGATCCTCGATCCAGGACGAAGAGGAGGCCAATTGTCAAGACGGGGAAGTTCAAGAAGATGTTCGGCTGGGGTGACTTCCACTCCAACATTAAAACAGTGAAGCTCAACCTCCTCATTACAGGAAAGATCGTGGATCACGGAAATGGGACGTTCAGCGTCTACTTCCGCCACAACTCCACCGGGCAGGGCAATGTGTCTGTGGGTCTTGTACCTCCGACAAAAGCTGTGGAGTTCCAGGTCCACCAACCACACCAGCAGTTCCACCACCATCACCACCAGCAGCAGCAGACAGCTCTCGAGACGAAGGACACCAAGCTGTTCAACTGCAGGGTGGAGTACGAGAAGGTGGAGAAGGGCACCAGGAACTCGCTGTGTGCCCACGACCCGTCGCAGAGCTGCCCGCAGGAGCAGACGCAGAGCCACGTGTCCTGGCTGTGCTCCAAGCCCTTCAAAGTCATCTGTATCTTCATCACCTTCTACAGCACCGACTACAAGCTGGTGCAGAAGGTGTGTCCAGACTACAACTACCACAGCGACACCCCTTACCTCCCCACCGGGTGATCACAGGATCGGACAAGAAAGCAGGGGGCAAAAAAACGCAGAGACGAGCTTTCGGGTCCAGAGTGGTGTTCGGATTGTTTGAATGAAAACGAAGTCTTCAAACTTGAGATGTCGACAGGCATTGTTACAGCTAACATAACCTTGACGCAAGACCGACAATGCTCCAATGAACAGACCAACCCTGAGGTCATTGTGAGAGCATTTAGGGAAGCATTTATAGGCTTGCAATCTTCACATTATATGCATAGCTGCCTGCCTGCTTACATCGAAAGGAAATTCTCAAGCCAACCGTAAAAATATGCTGATTGTATTTATGTAAATATTATGGATTCTACACAAAGACCAGAAAACAGTTTTATTAATGTTTTCTCCTGCTAATTTAGTTGTTTACGTTGATAGTGTGTTTCCGTCTCAATCATGCTCTCTGTCTTTTCCAATCAGTCTCCCGTAATCACCGCATACACGTAAATGTCAACGCAAATAAGACGAATCTGTCAGTTTGCATTAGAGGGCATAATGGGAAAAGCAAACATATTTTGAGTGGTGTTGTTTTCTGCAGTGTGATTGTTAGAGTGGGTATAGCTCTCTGATGTCGTCGTTGGATTCTCGTCCATGTCCGTGCATGAACCGAATGTGGTAAACAACTGAATAACGTCCATCTATATTTTGTGTTATTGCAGCTGTCAGAAATAATCTCCATCAAGTCCCAGGAGAGAAAGAAAAAAGAGGTCCTTTCTGTTTAAAGTCTGTGTCGTGTGTTTGCAGTCTTAAGGCCATAGGTGGCGCAAAGTAATCAACACCAATGGAGGGCTTTCATCACGTCAAACTTGAGCGCGTAAATGTTTCAAAAAATAAATAAAACTTGCAGAAGACACACAAGATGACAGAGACACTGAACTGCTCCTTTAAGAAAATCAAAAGTACCTGACTGTGCTTTAACTCTGCTGTTTTTTTTTAAGTCTTGCATTTCCATTTCAGCTCTTGTATCCTGACTTACAACAACTTCAGCACATAAACTTTCAACCCCTGCATCACTTACATGACAAGCAGCCAGTAGTAAGTACGAAGTGTCAGAGCCACAGTGCCCCCGCAGCATCCAAAAATAACACTGGAATAATCATTTATACAGAAAAGTGCTTGATAATGAGAAACAAAACAAGGTCAAAAAAAGTTCAAAGTGTTTAAAAAATAGATATTTGAACAAGCAGTGAAAGGGAATGATAGAGAGGATCATTTTCTAAAGTTCAGGCATCAAAGACTGAGAGAGAACAAACAGTTTGTTAAAATGTGAGATGTTGTAAAAATGTGAAATCCTGCTCCTGGAAAGACGGGACATACATTAAACAGCAGGTGCTAATCACACATTCCACCTATGAAGCTTTCGCACCTCTGGTTATCAAAAGAAATAAAAAATAAAAATCCAGGATGAGACTAACTCTGGCTGTTAATGATATTGGATGTTCCAATTGGCTATTAAACCTTCATTACACAAATTGGGAGCCAGTGGCTGCGTGTGAAGCATTTAGAGGAAATGAACACAGTGTAAGTGGGAGCTCTGCAGAGTCAACACCATAGAAAGACTGAATTAAAGTGCTGATAGGAAACCTGTAAAAAAAACGCACAAATGTGCACCTAGGGGCGCAATCACGGCTGTCTATTTAAATTCAGTGCAGTTCGCGATGGTATACGCGACACAGTAACTGCTAATGGCAGCCTGGCTGACATCCAATATGCCAACATGGGGTGTATTTTGTGACAAGGCAGGCCAAAGAATAGGGGTCCGCCTGTGGGATGAGTGAGCATAAAGAGGAATTTATGATGTGGAGGAACAAGGCTGGCAGAAATCACTGGAAGCACCTGACTCGTAAATTGAGAGCATGTTTCTGTCAGCGAGAAGAAGGAATGACTAATGTCTCAGATTGCTGTTTAGGCCAGTTCTTTCATCTCAATAAAGTGACTTTGATATCTCTCCACCCCTACCCGAATGTGCCAGGGACAGTTTGTTCAGCTTCAAAGAATTAAAGCAGCACTCTGCCGAGACAATACAGCCTCATTATGCACGTAATCTTACAAGTGTAAACAGTCTGGCGCAGAAGTGTTTGGTGTGAGAGTAGCTGAGAGATGGAGCCGTTCCCCGACTGATGTCGTCTGAGGGGAAATGCAGCATATTATTCTGTGTACTGATTAAGGCCAAATCAACAGTGACCTTATGGATTACACAAGTATTTACAAATCTTACTGGAAGCTGCACTGATCAATAGTTTAACACTAACAGCACGTGTCTAATGTTAATGCTACGGCTTGTGTCTGTGTTTTCTGAAAGGTTCCTTAAAGTCAAAGACGCTCACCAAGGGTTTACACCAACAGTTTTAATACACATGGCCTCACTTTTCCTCTGCTAAATCAAGTTTCCAAAAGCAGCTTTCTTATTAATCAGCAGCAGTGTTAAATACTTCATTCTCATGGGTCAAACCCCCTTAACACAGCAATTATATCAGAGTAGCAAGAACTATGCTGGGGAAAACCAGATCACACACGTCATTTTACAATAATAATAGTACATTTACTTATAAAGCACCTCTGAAAACAGATGTTTACTGTGATAATAAAAAGACAATTCAAATAAAATAAAGAATAAGATCCAAGGAAATAAACAGAATTAAACAGATGAGTCTTTGATGGTGCAATTAATTATAGATTACACTGGGGAACACATTTTTTGTTGAGTTAGGTCTGAGAGCTGTTTTTAACTAATTTTTGGGCACTGAGTTCAAGACTGATCTCAGTTTTTCTCTATCGCGTCGTTTTTGAACAATAGTATCCCCTTTTCTTAAAAAATGTGAAAAATACTTCACTTAACAGATACATGCTTGTTTTATAACAATGAAATATGAAAGAAACAGACATGACTGCAATGTTTGTTTAACAATATTATGTTTTTACTAAGGATAAGGCTACTGGAGGAGCTACAGGAGCAGACATGATCTGAACTAAGGAAATATAAACCTATGTAAATAAAACACTAAGATGAAATAGTTACAAACTTTGAAAACTAAAAAACAGCATAAAACGAAATAGAACTTAAAATAGTATGCCCATGGTTACAAGATTAGGAGAAAAGCAGCACAAATCCTCTGAATTCCTTCAATGCTATAGCTTCCTGTTTGCAGATATTGATAGTACTGACCTATTGGGAACAGCACACACCTCTCACTGCGCTGTCTCAACTGTGACTGCTTAAACAAGTGCAATTGTAATCAGATGGGAAGTCTTACTACAGCTTATTCAGAAGAGTTTGGCTTATCTGTAGGATAAGCTGTGGAGAAAAAACTTGACGTGCTAGAAAAAACGGACTGCAATTTTAGGTATTGGCATGCCAATTTTAGTTTTAATCAGCACACAAATCTAACTCAACAAAAAAAAAAAAAAAAATCAAATTGTTCCCCAGTGTTATGGGAAATAAATAAATACAAATAACAGAAGCATCATAGGACAATGAAAGGTTAAAAAAAAGACAACATCACAACAGAGAAAGTGAAATTTGTAAAAACAATATAGAGCAATAAGAGAAAATAAATAGAACCAATGGAAAAATGAAATGATAAAGTGCAACAAAAAGGAATAAATGAGAAAGATTTTAAATAAAATAAATCAGTTACATTAATATACAGTTAAAGATGTGAAATTGTACAAAAGTAAGTCAGTAAAAGAGAGTTTTAAGAAGTGATTTATTGGCTGTGCACACCGTTTCTCCTCGGGGAGGTTGTTCCAATGTCAAGGGGCTCTGGTGGAAAAAGTTCATGATATTAAATCAATCCATGAAAAGGAGTATGGCACTTTTTTAATATTATAAGTCAATATCCTGTTGACCATGTGGCAAAATGCTAGTTTCCAAATTTGCTGTAAATAGGACTGGGCCACTGACAAATTTTGCTGGACAATAAATGATATTATTGACAATATTATTTCGAGATCAAATTAACCACTAATATAGAAAAATATATGTCATAATAATGCAATACACCCTTAAACATGCAATAAATTTAAAATATTTCTCATTAATATGTTTCATTAATGTAATTGGAATAACATCCCAAAAAAATAAACAATAAAAATAAAATTGGCTCTAAGTCAAAAATTGCACTTGAAGTTATGAAGTTATTCTTAACGCGAGGCCAAACCAATGCGACTAGACTGTTCAGTTTGTGAAGATATTTCTTCTCTCATCTACGAGGCTTCAACAACCTCATCAGCTTCATCCCAAACTACAAAAACAAACACACATGCACATGGTGATGATGATATTGAGGCCTGCAAAATTATTGAGTTCCTTTCATTTATTGAACGATTAATTGATTTATTGACTATCGCCCCTGGCCTAGCTGTAAACAACAGAGAGGATATTTTTGGTTTCACTCTCAGTTTAAATTGAAGAGCAATGGTTGACCAATCAACCATTGTGAGATGTTAAAACACACAAAGGAATCACAAAGGAGAAGAAAATTCAAACTGACTTAAATATATTCTACATCTTTTAATGATGTTAATTATAAAATGCTGATTTTGTGAATTTACCATGAATAAAATTGTTAAAAATTATAATGATTTAAAAATCTAACATTTAGTTTTCTGGTAGCACCAGGGGCTATTTTTTAAGCTGTCCCCTCCTCTTCATGTCAGGGTCTTGTCTCTTTATGTATGTATTTTTTGCGACATCAACCCACTCACTATATATTATTTTTCATATAATAACAATGTATCCAAGCCATGAAACACACATCCTCATTGTTTCACGCTCAAAATTCCTGTCAATCTGGTTGTAAAAAGACAACAGCAGCACTAACAGTTCATTAGCAACACAGAGGAGTGTTAACTGTGTTAGCAGATCTGGCAGGAGAGTGTTTTTCAGAAAGAGGCAGCTGGAAGAAAGTAACTTCTCTCTTGTCGTTTCAGTGTCAGAACATGTGGGGAAAAAGATAAAAATTTACTTTAATAAAAGTGAGAAGATTAAAAAAAATGTGACCATGGTCTTATAAACAAGTGAAGAAAGAAGGAAGTGGGTTTTTTAATGTTCGTGTCAGGATAAGAGGAGGAAATTATGTTTTTGCACCATTTCATCCACTGACAGCTGTATAAACCATCCCGAAAGTATGTTATCATGATTTTAGATCTACAGTACACAGCACTGCAAACAGCCATCAGACCCAGCTGGAGTGTAACTGGTGAACAGTTAGCAGCTAAGGAGACAGATGTTTCCCTGAGGAGTTAGAGAAGATCAAGTAAGCATGAACAAACGACTTCTATTCCCCAGATGAAAACGTCTGTTTCTCTGTCTCCTGGGTGTGTAAATAAAAACACAAACACTTTGACCATTTAAACTTCATTCAGTCACTGTTTTACATCTTATTGTTGGAAAAATCTGTGAGTACCAAAGTGAAAAATGTGAATTTTCTGTGTTTTAAACCCAGCATTCACATGCCTGTAGGGACATGACAAATTCAAGATCTTCAGCGCCTGAAAATATTAATAACTTCACTGTTTGGTCTGGCATTACTACCTTTATTAAAGCATCTGTTGAACTTTAGTGGGAAAGCAGGAGGTTCCAGTTTAATGTTTTTCTTCTTCTGGCAAAACGGCCAATCTTGAGTTAACTTTCAGCTCACTGATTGTACCTTCAACACAACTTAATGAAGTGATTAAACATCGGGGATGTGGAGAGTAGAGTTTTATAATTAAAACGTCAGGAAAATAGCTTTTTTAGGAATTAAATCCAAACCAATCTCAAATATCTAATAACCAGAATTCAGCAGTGAATCTTTTTCATGGAGCTCATTTGCACAAGTTGAAGAAGGTCGGTTATTTTAACTCCTCTTTAAAGACAATGCTTTTTTAAATTATGTTAATTTCAAAGACCTTATTCACCCGGCAACAGGAAAAAGCAATCGCTCCCTCGGAGAAGGCGTCCGTCTATCGAGCGCGAGCGCGTGAATGGAAGCAGCAGCATTACAACCCGGCAGTGTTTGGACGTCTAAGTTATCTTTGGGCCCAGATCTCCTCCCTCGGTTCAGTTGTCCTGGGCCGGAGCCATCCATGCTTGCCGTCTATCCCCTAGCTCGCCCACAATCCCTGATTAATGTGGTCTGGGCGGGAGCTGTCAGAAATGGCAGAGAGAATCATGGGATTTCTCCTTCAGAGTCCCAGTGACACCCAGCAGCTGCAGGAGTAAACAGATGACTAACCACTGGCCTTTTGGCAGCCTGTGGAGATTCACACGGAGGGAGGGCGCCGAACGTAGCTTTGACATTTAGGTGGATTAGAAAGTTCTTGGGTTCTGCTCTCGCGGTGTCAGAGGTGGTTGGCATAGTAATTATTTGCGACTAGGTTTTTCTTTTGCTTGACCCCCAACCGCAGCGAAAGCGTAGTGCTTCATTTTCCTACTCATGGACGTTTGTTGAGATGAAATGTAGAAGTGTAAACCATCTCTGTAAGCCTCATTTATAAACAAATCACAGTCTTACTTTGAACAGGAGAAAGAAATGTGTCTTATCTGGGGAAAAAAAAAACACCAATTTGTCATTTCAGACCACAGTGCTACTGCTGCAGAGTTCATTTCAGATGTGAGGCTGGAGCTATCCTGGGGCACAGTTTTGTGTGAGGTATTGACATATTAAAGGCTGTAACAGACAATGACTGGTGTATTTTTTTTTCTTTTTTTAAATCACAAATAAATTACTCTCCTCAAAACACCATTACTCCTCCGGAAATGAAAACTCACTCATTGTGAATGTCTCATATCAGGTAAAAACTGGAGAGAATTAATTAACCTTTGTCATTTTAATTGCTTTAGTGACAGCTGTCCTTTGGTGCCGGTGCTATCCTAATGCACATACTGCCGGCTTGTCAATTACTTTCCCAGTGAATAGATTAAAACGCCACAGAGGATAGAGTCATTTCATTAGTCAGACTTAATGCCCCCCAGACATAACCAGGTACCAACACTTCACCCCTAAATATGCAGGAAAATGAACAATACTATTAAGCCCATATGAATCGAATGAATTGTGCCAACACGAAATTAAGTTTACGCTCTATTTAACTCTCTCCTGCTGCTTATATTACATTTAATACACATTTTTCTTTACAAGGTTGTGGAAATTAGGATTATTTTGAGGCTTTCATGAAAGGTCTGGGCACCTGTGTGCGCTGCTAATTGCTCTAATGGATGTTAGCATCGTAACGCCGACAATTCACCCACAGTGGATAATGGCTGACAGCACTGACTGTCTAATTCTCCCATTTCTGCTGTTTGCACATCTCTGATCTAATGCTCCTCAGCTCATCATGAATCTGAAAGAAATTAGGCCGCTCTCAAATATGTGTCAGCTGGATGTCTCGGCTGCTTTCAACACCAAAAGCTCAAGTCTCGGCTCTTCACCACATTATGTGAAGACAAGAGACGCTTTCACCATTTATCAGGCTGCTAAAGCCCCCTTTTTTCCACAGACTCAGAGGATTTGACACTCATACATGTGGAGAATCATGAACGCTATTAACAGGGTACAATGAACCTAACAGACAGTATCAGCTTCAATCCTCCAATTGTTGATGCTTCCATAGTCACAGAGGAGCAAATAATAGTAATAAAAAGGCACAGTTGGAGATGCAGCTTCTCGTTAAATCATGTTCTCATAGAAATCTCTGGGTGATTGGGTCACAACAGCAAAGACACAATACTGATTTAACTTAACCTGAGGATAAAACCACAAGGCCACCAATCAATTCGACGATAATGGGATATTCTTAGAGATGTGTGCAAAAAATCCCAACCAACCTGGTTGGTCAGTAACAGAATAACTGGGTCAAAAAACAGGATTGATGATGGTGTTACTGTAGGCATTAAATGGATGTCTTTTAATGTATTTAAGCTGCAGTGTAACCAACCCCCATTAGCTGGAGGCTGCAACTGTGGTTGACCGATTTTGTGATAATGATCTACGACCTGGATGAAAGTAAGCAAGACTGATTGCGTCTCATAATGGGTCACAGTTTGGTATAGAAGATAGAACCAAAGTTGTTCATAAACTGAGCCAATGTGTCTTATTTCTTTAGACTTAAATCATCCAATCCATCAAATAAGAATCTATGGCAGAATAAGCTGTAGACAGATTGCATGTTTGTTACAAATGTGGCTCCATTTAAAAGGGAAATACACAGACTTTTTCAACAGGATAAGATTTGCTGCCAAGAAGCATTGTAACAACGAAGAAATAATCTACCAAACACCAATTCCCTCACTTTTTGATTAGTCAAAATTTAATATACACTTGACTGCAGCAAAGTGAAACCAGCACAGGCATGAGGATGTCAACCTGCATGGAGGACCAAAGGTTGGTGATGCTAGCCCTGCTAACTGAAGCCACAGGCTCAGTGAGCGGTGGTGAATTTATCTGTAACTTATTAGTTTAGAAGATATTTTAATTATGAGTTTATTTAACCCTTTGAGACCTAACATATCAAGTCTTAACGATAATATTTTTTACATTTTTACATGCATGAAACTTTCGCTGTACACAATGCAGACATCCTAGACTTTTATAAAATGTTGAGAGATGTATGTCCACACTAACTAAATAACTTGCCAAAAAGTGCAACAATTCATAAAAAAGTTCAATTTTACACTCATTTTCTAAATGTACAAATGTAGTGGCTGTGTCCCTCAAAAATATAAATGCAAAAACCTGGGACCTGGGAAGCGATGTGAACAACCGTGGTCTGGATCTTAATGTTTTTGTTTTTTACAGGTTACACTGGATTTCTGCTAGGACATTAGCGCAAGGCAAAAGCGTTCAAAAATCAGATCGAAAGTGTAACTACCTAGATTATATATGCAAGAAAAAATATGATTCTTTCTTTTCTGGTTCCAAACTACTGCCAAAGTGGCAGTTTTCTCATATTCAGTACCAAAGTTAGTATGATTTCAGCATTCCAAGATGGCGCCTAACAACAATAGGCTTTAAAACTCTGCTTTAGAAATAGATGGGTGACATCACAAAGACTACATCCATGTATCATAAATGTGGTTTTAACACGCTAACCTGAGGACGTCTTCTTGCGCTCTAGTGATCTGAAGAGTTCATTAAGGGGGTTCCTGACTGACATCAGTCTTAGGGGGCCATTGACATGACAACAGTTTTAGGGTAAAACGCAAAAGTATTGTTGCGTTTTGGCCTTGCGTCTACACAGAAACAGTGTTTTAGCCGACCTATATCACAAACTTTGAAAACAGCCTCTAGTGTGGAATTTTTATTTAAACACTGCAGACATTGTTGCTGTACAGTAAGCCGACGTTTTCGTTTTCACAAGCCAAACAACAGTCCCGTTGTTTTTGATCCTCACGGACTACCATGTTGTGTCTGTGTCGCTGAATCTGCTGACTGTCTTTCAACAAAATGTGCATCTGTTGCTCCACTTCTGCATTTAGCATTCGCCAATACACCAGATGATCAGTTCAACTCTACTTCAGCGGAGATCTATCAAAAGCTGTTTCTGGACAAGGCAGTTATAGCGCCAACTACAGGCCTGGCATGCTTACTACAGCGTTTTCAGTCCCTCTGCATTTCTTTTGCATTTTACCATCTTCAGATGAAACGTTGTTGTGTAAACGGGGCCTTAGCTACACCTGTGTGCCTAGCTCATGGGTGGTCACTCAAAGCTCTACAGTGATTTTTACACTCGGTTTCATACAATGGGGTAATAAACTAAGTTGTCTTAGAGTTATTTAGAGAGAAGCCTGTTCAAAAGTGTAGTGGTGTAATTTTTCCATTACTTAGCAGAAGAGGTAGTTTAACCCCTTGATGCCTGTTGTTTCAAATTTGGGACATACCCTGTCAGGTCTTATTATTATCTATTGATTCATGTTCTACACATACCAGAAATCGTATTAGACCCCCTTGGTCACAATATATTGGTCAGGGGATGAACTTCTCTTATCTATATAATATAACTTAGTTCTATTACTTTTGTGTGTACTATACTCAAATTTGCAATCTCCACTTAATGTAACATCTGTAAGAATGCAAAAACACATAAAAGCAATCTATTGTATAATTTTCAATTAATTCAGGCAGTAAGGGGTGGACAAAATAGGTATTGGTATTATTTGTATTAGGCTTTTCTGTAATAATCCCACCTTTGATAAACTAAAAAAAAATCAATCACAAGATAATAAAAAGTCTAACTGGTTATCAAAATAAATTCATTAGCTGAAAAAGATCTGGGGACCATTATTTCCTGTAGCTAAATGCTTTATCCTTCAGAGAGCAACTTGAAGGTTAAATTTCCAACTGGATTTATATTCTATGTTTCATGAAAATGACTCAGCTCAGAGTCTCAAAAAGTGGAAATTTGGATGTAAAGGTGTAGATATCATTACTGAGTTTTTATCATTACAGCCTCTAAAGGAAGAGATATAAAGCAATTCTAGTTTTAGAAGATTTCAAAATGCTTCACTTAGAGAAAAAAAAATCCTTCTAACAGTACATTAGTGCCAACATGTAGGTCGTTAATTCATTGCAGCAGGTTCCTCGATCTTGGCACAGGTAGCTTTATCAAACCAGACACAAGTATTGATGGCAAAGATGTATTTGCTTTTCAGAAAATGACATGAAATATAAGAGGATTACATGGCTCATGAATATGGCCCGTCTCTATCCTCTGATTTATCACTTTTTTTATTCAGCTATCATAAATCCTCATCTCCATCCATAACAGGCTGCCATGCAACACAAAGGCTGATGTTCTCGTGTCTGAACAGCTTAGATTTAATTTCAGTTAAGAAAGGGAAAAAAAGTTTAATGCCGTCTGAAAATATCTGTGTGTTTGTGTGTGTGTGGGTCAGATCAAACCTTTTGACAATTAGGCTCATTCACAGGGGAAAGTGCAACAGGTTGAGGGTCTATTTTGGTGATGTTGTCAGTTAATAAGAGGTGAAACAACAGCATGGGGAGGTGATGATTGCAAAATATCACCTTGTCAAGAAATATCACTATAGTTCGGAGCTAGGTGATGCTATTTATACAAGACAAGTAACACTCTGATATTTTTCAGCTCTGTTTACACCTTAAAACGCAGGAGGAAATAATTACACATGTTTAAAACTCAGCACAACACCTGGTTGTGTATCAACTTATCAGTAGTCAGTGTTAATGCCTGTACAAAATGTTGTCTACAAGATGAGTGGACCACTTTCCTGTGTCATACTCTGAATATATAGTCCAGTTTTCCTTCACCGTCCTGCCTCCAAAGCAGGCGGGCAGGTAAAACAATCAGGGGCCAGCCGGGGTGCTTCATTTGCCATTGATTTATATCTTAAACAACCTCTCCTGGTGCTTCCACTGCTAAAGGTGAGACGCACCGCCAGTGTTTGTGACAGAGATGGACTAGGTGCGGTGGCAAGAGAGAGAGGGATGATGCGGTTTTAAAAAATGCATCACCATTAAATCAAAGAGTAACCTTGAAAGAGTTCAGGCCGGTGCCAGCTCGGTGACACACTCTGCCCTCAGCGCTCGGTGCCACGGAGCATGCCAAGCAGCGGGGGAGACGGAGCCGAAAAGCTCTGGTACAAGTTAGGCCGCTGGTGCAAGACAGAGGGTCCAAAACCTCTCTGACCAAGGGCACAAACTCTGGAATATTATCCAAGGTAGAGCTCAACATGTTGTAGACTTAAAAATTACGTCAGTGGGAAGAAGATGTCCTTGCAAACAGCATCAGGGGAGTTGAGTTGATAAAAAAAAAGCCTCAATCACTGGGGCTAATCAAAAAATGTCTGCACTGATTCTGCGGAGTTATCAACTGCTTCAGAATCTGTGGCTTCTGATGTTTACATCAAAATCTGCCCTAAGCTTTTCCATGTCTCCTTTCAAATATCACCAAAACAAAGGAAATACATTGAAATAAAGGCTTTTATTATGAATGTTGTGATGCAGACTGACTTTTATGGTGCTTGTTTGCTGTGGGATGACCTCATCAAAGCTGGGCTGCTTGTGCAGAAGAAAGGGTTGGGATACTTGTTGGCCAAGGTCAAAAACACATATTTCATCCATTAAAGGTCAGTATATAAAAGATGCAAATGTCACCTAAGAACATGTAAAACTACATCAGGAAAGTCAACCAAAAAATGTGGGACAAATAAAAACTTTGCCTTATTAAGTTAAAAAGAAAAAAATTCTAACAGAGCTGCATCCAAACAGTTGAAAAACCATTTAAAATACCTGTTTGCTTCCGCAGAGTTATCAAATTGCATGTGCAGATGTTGCAGGGATGGAAACCAGCATGTGTCTCTGCTCTCTGATGTTCAAATAAAACCTGCTCTGACCTTCTGTCTTTGTCACCCCTTGTGATTTTGCTCACATGTTTAAAAAAAACTGTATCCAAAAAATGTTAATTAAAGTCTGTTTACTGAAACAGGATGGATCATGGATCAAAAAAAGTGTGCCCAGATGCTACAAATATAGAAGCCTTTGTTTTCCAACGTTAAAACTGAAACCCACTGACCTTTGCCATTCGTTGTCAGTTATTTGTACATGCATGAATTCTGTCACAACTGAAAAAAGGACTGATACTGAAAAAAATCTTGAGAGAGAAATGTATAAAATCTCTATCTAATATTCATTGGTATACCTTTCGTCAAAAATGCTTAAGAAGGGTTAGCTAAAAATAAATGAGGATGAAGCAGGGCAGTAAAACACTTGGTTGCTCTGGTGCAAGTTTGTGAGCTGGTCTTTACACTGGCTTCCTGTTTGTAAGAGGATAGAGTTTAAAACACTCCTGTTGGTTTACAAAGCTCTGAATGGACTAGGGCTAAAATACATCAATGATCTTTTGATCCCGTATGAACCACCAAGACGACTTAGGTCTTCTGGATCAGGTCTGCTTTCAGTCCCCAGAGTCAGAACTAAACATGGAGAGGCAGCATTCAGCTTCTATGCTCCAAATATCTGGAACAAGCTGCCAGAAAATATCAGTTCTGCTGAAACTCTTAGCTCTTTAAATCCAGTTTGAAGACCCACCTTTTTACAGCTGCCTTTTATTAGAGCATTTTAACAATTCATCTTAATATCTTGTCTTTAATTCTGCACTGCAAATTTTATCTTAATTTTTTTTTTCAAAGCTGTTTTAAAATCAATTTTAATCTTCTGTTTGTTTGTTTGTTTGTTTTTTGTTGTTGTTTTGTTTTATTGTATCTTTTTAATTAACCTCCTTTTTAATTGAATTTTAATTGTTTTCTATAATTTGTTCTGCCTGTAAAGCACTTTGAATTGCCATGCTGAAATGTGCTATAGAAATAAACTTGCCTTGCCTTGCCTTGCCTTGGTGTGAGGGGGAGTGTATCACCCACTGGGGACCCTGGTCAGCTCAACCTTTTTGTTGACAAACAGGCAACTGAGAATAGTTAAATTGCACATGAGTTGACCTCATCTGCAGCGGTTGAGCGTTTCAGTTAGCTCTGAAGTTTGACTGCAGAACTGACTGGGATAGGCTACCTTGTGAGTAACACACCACGGATCAGTCCATTTGTGCCAGGTAAATTAAAAAATGAAACTATTAAATCAAAAGCTCGAATTTGAAAATAAAAACAATAACTATTGGATAAAAGGTCAAAAGTTAAACTCTGCTTCAGGGGCAGTGATATCTCTACATCCTGTTGCTGATTTAACAAAGCAAGGATTTTCTTTTCTGAATAAGGTTACTACTTCCTGTTACCACAGGGTTATTAGGATGTTACATACAATATTTTATGCTAGTGTTTCTTTCAGGTGCTAGTGTCCTTATTATTATTATTATTGTTGTTGTTGTTGTTGTTGTTGTTGTTGTTGTTGTTGTTGTTGTTGTTGTTGTTGTTGTTATTACTAAGGCTCTTTTTTATGCTAGTGTTTCTTTCAAGTGCTAGTGTCCTGATGTTTTCTATTAGTTTACTTTTTTAGGTGTAAATGGAAATGGGCTTTTCATACACCCCTTCTTCCAAATAAAACAAAGAAAAACAAAGACATTAAAAAAATTATCTCTGTTTTAATCAACTCCAATGAAACATGTCCAGGGTGTGCCCTCATTTTGCCCTTGACACAAACCATAATGAATTTTCTCAAAAGTTAACACTTTTTTCGACTCAGACAAGTAACTCATATTTTTATTATCATTATATTTATAATAATTATTATTATTAATTTTTTTTTTTATTAAGGCACTTTTCTTGCCGGTGTTTTTTTTTTTAGTGCTGGTGTCCTGATTTTTTTTTTTTTAATTATTATTTTTTTGTTTATGTTTGAGTGTGTTTTTTTTTTGTGTAAGTGGAAATAGGCTCCTCATACACCCCTCCTTCCAAATAAAACAAAGAAAAATAAAGACACAAAAAAATTAGCCCTGTTTTAATCTTGTTGACTGATTAAATTTGTGCAGGCACTGAGATACAAAAAAGCATTAATATGTGATGGTGTTAAAAAAAAAAACTGCTTTGACCTTTTCTCTCTCTTCTTTAAATTTTGCTTACATGTCAAAGAGACAAATGCAAAAGGTTTTGAGTGAAAAAAATCTTATATAATGAGAATTGTGAATGCCAGATTACTTTTATCATTCTCTTTTGCTGCGAGACAAACTCCCCGAGCTATTACATTGGTTTTAGCAGACTAAGAAAGCATTAGAGTGTAGCCTGGAGCTGGAAGAATTTAAACCCCTCTGGAGCTTCAGCTGCTGAACTTTACATAGTACTTGTTAATGCAGATTGCTTACTCAAGGTTCTGCACTTATGTACGCTTTTTAATAAGGCGCTAAAGCCTCGGAGGAAACTCCTTTATAGAGAGGACTGGTGGACTCACCACAGAGCACATGCTCTCTGTAAATAATGCCCTGTGGGCTGTTGTGGTATACATGGACTAGTTACCTGTGCATGTAGATTGACCGGACTAATAAGCCTACATTACAGGGTGGAAAAAGGCTCGCAGGAAACATCTCCTCAGATGAGATTTCTGGGCAGAAGCCATCCGCGGTATATAACTTATTTTTAAATTTAACTTCCTCCACTTCTCTCACATTCATTGAGACATGTCATCCATCTATCTGGGCCTCCGGCTGCAGTAGTTCCTCGACCATGAGTGGCTGCTGCAGCGGGGCTGTATTTCAGCATGTTGAAGTGCATGGAGAATTCCCATGAAGGGTAAGGGATTATGGATTTTGGCCTCTAAGCTGCCTGGATGCCCAGTGAGGATGTCTCTGAGCGTAGTAATCTTCAAACAGCACGCAGAGTGATGAGTGGGCACTGAGGAGTTCTACTCAGGATCTAAATGTGTTCCAGCAAGTTACTGAAGAAGCAGGGAGGGAGAGAAAACACCATTTGGTGCAGAAATGGAAAGGATCGACTCAGTGGCTCCTCCAGGCAAGAGACACTTTTGATCCTGTGACCTGTTTTGAGCTATAGTCTGTGTCGAAAACTAGCGCCGAGCAAGGGATCATATTGGAGTGGTGCGAATGTAAATGTCATGGTTCCCCATCAGCACACATAACTGCTGATGGAAAAAGTCAATTGAGCAATTTTTAGGGTCGGGTCGGGCACTCTCGGGGGGCTGCGAACGTTCATAATGAGGGCACGCTCAAGACTGGTTTAGACTGTGTCCCAGAAAATAGGACGACATGTGTCGGTCAGCTGGCAGAATGCAAAGTGGCTCTTGAATAAGGAGAATATCTCAAGAATGAGCACACGAGTAAAAATCAGGAGACGTCAGAGAAAATCACACATGGCACGCCAATCAATACCAGAAAGGAATTTTTCTGACTGATTGAATTAAACCTCAAACTGCATTGCTTAATTTAAAGCCTGATTGTCCTCTTTAAGTGCTTCTACACTATCTTGGATCTGAGATAAGCTGGGTAAGTGCATGAGGATGATCAGATGGGTTGAAGGACACCAGTCTTTATAGAGATCATATCCTCTCTTTAAGAGATCTATCTGCTCGTAACCAAAGCCTAGAAATGATGTCAGAGGTCAGGGTTTGGAAGGGCGCCGAGGCATGCAAAGAACTTCCTTTGGGAAATCAGAGGATGCTAAATAACCTTATAAACACAGCGTCTGTTTCCATACAGCAAAAAGGATAAAAAAAGATGCAGAAAGTGACCTCAGGGGCTTCAAGGATCAAAAGGTGCATCCTTCTTTCGTGGTAATCAAATTAAATCTGCAAAGATGAAACACTTTATCCAAATATAAATTCATGATGAACTGGTTAAACGTTCGCCTGTGTGCTGATCTGTGGCGTTGTCTGAGCGGTACGCGGCTCACATACAAACACACACCCTGTGAGTGTGCGGCACAAATGCTGTCCAAGGCCGCAAACAGGTACATCAATTTAGAGCATGACAAGAAATTCCCTTTAGGTGACAACAAAATGTACATGCTATTAGATCAGCTGCGCTATACTGTGATGAAATAAATTGAAGCCAACAGATGAAAGCTCGGGGCCCCAAAACAGGAGAGGAGAGACTATTAAAGGAGCAGCTGCCTTCTTTTAGGTTACACTGCCATCATTTGGACAAATGCAGAACTGAGCACAGGAGGAGGTGGCATGTCCAGAGGGATGATCATCTGCAAGAAAGAGTGCAAAGAAGCCCATTGGGAATAATTTACAAAAAATAAAATAAAATAAAATAAAATAAAATAAAATACAATGGCGCTAGATTTTAACCCAGGTAAAAGAAGAAATGTGTCACTGTGAAAAAATAGTAAATTAGAGTTATCTGTTAAATGGGCTGTGAGGAGTTTGAAAGTGATCTTGAAAAAATCTCTCTACCAAATATATGCCTGATCGTATTTCACACTTTAAAATGAGATGATCAGCACCAATATTTAAGGTTACAGGTGATTTCAAAATGCTACTTTGTAGCCTCTAGATCAGGTCGTGCAGGGGTCTTAGTCTTTACGACAACACCACATTGGCTGACAAAGTCTAGCAGTGGAAAAAGAGATCTGTGTTTTTCTCTACTAAAAACAATTTCTGTGATTAATTTTATAGTGGTGGTGGACACTGGAGCCTTACTATCAGACAGAAAAAGGACAGAAGAGCAGAAGAAAGCTAAACGGGAGAGTGATACAGCAGCTAAAGGCTAACACGGGCTAAACTGTTTGTGCTAATGTTCATACCAACCCACGTGCAGCAGTTATTCTGCAGTGGTCTGTTCAAAATTGAGTCTATCAATAAAATGAAGAGTGAGGTTACGTTAGCTCTGCTTGGTAGATGACTGGCAGGGCATAGCTAACCAGGATTCACATTACGGACATGTCTTAGAGCACCAGCGCTAAATATTAACCTCTACTCAACAACATACAAACTGACAGTGTTAACTTGTCATGTTAGCCTCTGGGCTGACGATAGCACTACATATAATCGGCTGCTACAACTTCCATTTCTTGTCAGATTTCAAACCGTATCGCTACCTAACTGTACTGATAAATACCTTACCTCTCGTTGTATCTGGTAAAAAGTTATCTTGAACAAAGGAAATTTGTTTCAATCCAATCTCCTTTTAATTCCAAAACAAACACACACCTCGATCAAAGACATTACGACAATGTTTTTGAGACTCCGAGCCAAAAGGTGGCGAGGCAGAACAATTCAAATAGATCCTCCTCATAGCATCTTTAAAGAAAAAAATTTAAAAGTGTATTGAAGAATCAAACTGACACCTTTCAGTTAAGAAAAGAATGTCTCAGTTTGTAATATACTGTCATATTTTAACATAAATTCCATATATAATATGATCCACACATGCATGGATCTGCTTGTTGGATGTTGCTGTCGGTTCAGAACTGAACTCAGCTTCAACTCGTTTCCTGTCCGGATAATTCAGATGAACATTTTTCCAATTAAATGTTCTCAAAATAGCCAGATGTTCTTTCACAAATACCAAAAACTCCAAAATGACAGTAGATAAGAATAATTACACAAAATTAAAATATGTACTTGAAGAGCTGGGAACATTCTCCTTTTTGTATTAAAAATTATTTCAACTCTTATCAGGATTGTTGCTCATTAGTTTTCTGTCTACCCAATTAGTTGATTGATTAAATTAATCATTTTTAGCTGTGCTTCTGTAAGCTGTTGAGTAGTTTCATTAAAAATACTAACATTTAATTTTCTTGTTTTGAATGCCAACATATTTAATTGCAGAGTTACAGATGTCTAAAGATGTCCTGTTCAGTGTTCAGCAATAAGATCAAAGCAACTTGTGCCTATGACTATAAAAATGCATGCAGTGTATTTCTGAGTTGAAGAGGTCACTTATTTTATTACTACTAGGAATTTTAACCATGTTTAAAGCTGGTATACTTTCTTCGCAGTTTCTTGTCAGTCACTTGAATCCTATTTTTTCCTTCTGTGATCTTATGTTGAGTCTTTCTTTACTTCTATTCTTTAAGTTTTGAATTTCTACATATTGATTGGTGTTCATACTTTTTTTAGATTAATGCTCCTTTTATTTATGTGCTTTAAATGCTTCACACAAGCTTGAGAAAGACTTGTCTTTGATGCCCCTAGAAATGGGAGTCGCAGTGGGGAAGAAGTTAAACTGTACAACCAAGGCCCTCATGGAGGGAGGGCACCTGGTGGACCTTTCTTTCGTCTAGTCCTGTCATAACAGACGCGGGACAAATAATATTTAAAAAGTCAATTAAATTAAATTTAAGTAAATAAAATGGGATTCTTTCTCTTTACCCATAAATGCACTAAATGGCTAAAATAACTGCTGGGGGAACCTCACACTTTTACTTATTTTCATTGATCTGCATTTTTTCAGGGTGTAACAATTGTTATTTAAACATGAATGGGTCATTATTTCTGCTTGAATGTGTTGTTGCAACAGCTTAGGCTGTTTCGGGGGGACCCAGTGTGGTATCTTAAACTCCCTTGTGTCATACTTTTCTCTGGATAAATGCTGCAGGCAGTCTGATGCTGTGGTCCTGTCTGACTCCAGCTGCAGCAACTACCATCAGTCTACCATTTTTAAATTAAAACTGAAACTGCTTGACTCAAACTGCAATAACAAATACTGTCATCCTTGACTATCATCAAATACTGCAAATGCTTGTATCAGACTTGAAAACTTTTACTTTTATTAAAAATAAGATCAATCTTTTAACATTATCTTGCTGTCCTGCAAGTAAATATTTTCTCACTCTTATTTTTGGTACTGTAATCACAAGTTTGTATGACCTTTTATCATTTTTCTTTTTATCTGTCTCTCTTTCTGCATGTCTGTTCAAAGATAGTTTTTCTCATCAATAATATATCTAGTTATCTCGATAAGCACAAATAGATTAAGATGAGAAAAGACTGAATTTTATCTTGAGATAAATTTGGTTATGAATGGTGCTATTCTAATGAAGAGCTCATCAAAATTAGCTGTCTTAAGCAAAAATTCAAATAAAGACCTTTGCTAGATTCTGATTTGGGGTAATTTTGTCTTAACAAACTTACTACTAGTTTTATTTATCTATTGATGTCTGATACATTGTTTTTCTGTTGTTGTTGTTGTTGTTGTTTCCTTGTCTGTCTAGTCATCTGTCAGTTAATTGAAACTAAATACAAAAAGTAAGATGATTCAGCAGAACAAGCTGCTTGACATTGGCAGTGAAGGTCTGGCAGACTGTATTGGGCTCTACCCAAATACTCAGCACCGTTGCTCATCTCTTAAGTACATGTTTCTTACAAACCGGGCACCATTTAAAAGAGAAATCAACAGGCTTTACAACAGCACAAGGTGTTTATTGCCAAGAAGCACTTAATAATTAAAAAAAAAAAAAAAAAAGACAAATTATCTTGCTTCTTATATCTGTTTATCTCTCATGGCTGCTTGTATAAATCACCTGGTCTGTTTTAGAGGCGTTAAAACCTTAATTTTAAAGAAGCTTTCACGTTTGTCCCTTTTGAGACTTTAAGTTAACAAAAAAAAAACATGTATAAAATACAGGTGGCTCTTTTATGTATCATTTCTTTAGGTCTTCTCGTCTTTTTTCTCTAAACAAACACCTAACCAGTCATTAAAACAGCACACAAACCGTCCACCTTCACGGAGACAATTGGAGCCTAAATATCCAGTAATATCTGTTTGCACGAGACAAACATTTGAGCGTCAGGCGCGCGGCACTGAAGGGAGCGCACACTGCATGACGTCACTCTAGCCTGAATGAGCAGCTGTGTGTACGTTTCCAGTTCAGCGGGGCCTGCATACGGCAAAAGGAGCGGTGTGAGGATCATAACGGGGTTTTATCTACATGTTATCACCACGGAGAGGTACGTGTGCACACCGTGGGTCATATTTTATTATTTCACTGCGGAAATTTGTGTGGACATGTTCAGGAAGAGGGAGGAAAACGCTGCCTCCGTGCAGTGAGTCAGACGGTGTGTTTATCCTGCTGCGGTGCGGATGTGTTGTTGTCATATTCATAATCGTTAATTTAGGTTAAATGTATATTTGTAAACAAATTTCACAAAATGCAGGGTATTATTTATTAATTGTTCGGATTTCCCCTTTTATCGCATCGCATCACTGCATGAAAGTGAATCGTGACGCGTCAGCTGAACGTAAAGAGCGCTCATTATTTATTCATTCCCTCCCAGCTGGTGGTGGTCAGCATGAGAGGAGCAGAATAAGAAAAAAGAGGAGATGACATTTGCGCTTATAACTGCAGTGTAATGAAGTGTAACTGCTTGAACAAAGCAGGTAAACAAGACCTCAGTCACACCTTATTCCCACTTTAAGGTGAAGGGGAACGTAGGCACGCAGGTTGGTCGTTACACCTTAATCATATTCAGTTTAAATGCTTGTTTTCTGGGTATAAACACCTAAATATATTCACTTTATCAGTAGATAAAACGGCACATTTGTGGTAGCTTTAAATCTGTGAATCAGAAAGGGTGAAATGCAGAGTAGCTGGGTACCTTTCACTATCCCACCAAAGTGGCTGATATTTTGACATCATTTAAAAGAGACATTATGTAATCTTATCAGCAATCTGCAACTTCCTGTGAATCACATATCTACTAAATTTCTCAGCACTCTTCTCAGGATATTGAGAGGTTTTTTTTTTTACATGATGGGAAATCAGTGATGAGAAGTTTGCTTCCCGTGACCTCCCAATTCCTCATAAGCATTTTCATTTTCCTTGCTTTTTTTATTATTACCTCTGCCAAGGAAGTTATGGTTTTGTCTGTCTTTTTGTGACCAACATAACTTAAAAAGTAAAGAACGGATCTTGATGAAATTTTCAGGAAATGTTCAAAATGGGATAGGAAAGGCGTGATTCAATGTTGGAGGTCATTTGGATCACCATCTGGATCCTGGATTTCTTTAAAGGATTCTTTATTATTGTGAAATAGGGCTGTTTTCACCATATGTGTATATAACTCCATGGTCAGATTGCTTTGCAAAACAATACAAGGGCCCAGTAATTTCTGACAGATGTAAAAGTATGATCCAGATCCTGGCAATATTCTGGATACTAGGATCCAGAATATGAAATATGTACTGGGTCATCATAATTTTCAACATTGTCGGGTACTAAATTATCGTACAAACCTGCAACTAACACCAAATTGTATCAGACAGTCTGCTGGAAGGGAGTATAACATTAAAGTAGGACTAAAGTGTTGCATGACAATCATAATATGCTTGGTGGAGGTCTGCGCTCTCTGAGTGCTTTTCTAGTTTATTTTGTTTGTTTTGTTTTAGGGAGTTTACACTTTGATGATGAAAAAGTGTGTTGAAGGCTTATATAAGACAATAAAGTTAGATACAAAGTTGACACTGAAGAACAAAAAGTCAAGACGTAGATAAACAGACAGGGTTGGATCCTGATATCGATCTGATAGAGACTCAAGAGGTTAGATTAGATATTGGGGACAGAGGGCCAATCTATAGGACAGATCTGTTAAAGCCAGTTCTTTGCTTTTTTTGTGTTTATCAAATGCAGGCAGGTCTGTGCATTTTTGTAGTTTAAAATATCAAGAAGGGAAACAACTTAAGCGGCTCAGTAGTTCTGAGATACTTAGTGCTTTTTTCGCCAACAACTCTGATGTCAGTTTGCAGTGACTCTAAGTTTAATCAGCCAAGTTTTAAAAATTGTAACTCCTGTGAGAAAAAGATGACCAAAAATTGGTATAGTGTAACATCTTTGAAATACAAACACAAACTGAGGTCTAAGAGTTTCCAAGGATTTATATCCAAGCCCTTCTTCCTTTTCCAAATCACCTGTAAAGATCCTCAGTTGTTCTTTTTCTTCCTTAGGTGACTGCCAGAAATGGAGGGAGGCAATTTGTGAGTACATCCTTTTGTTTACATTCAGTTTTGCACCAATCAGTGAACTCTGCAGGATTTTTTATTTAAACTGGTTATTTAAACTTTGGTCTCACCCTCTCTCAGCGGCTACTCCCGAGACTATCTCGACCGCTTCATCCAGAGCCAGGACTCGTCTGTGGTGAACAAGTTCCAGCAGAAATACTGGAAAACCAAACAGACACTCATCAAGGTGACCGGGAAGAAAGAGGACGAACATGTGGTGGCGTCAGATGCAGATCTGGACGCCAAGCTGGAGGTGAGGATGATGAGAGTCTGGTGTGGTTTGTGGTTTGAAAGCGTGCGCAGTGACTCAGGGAACTGAGGGTCAGGTCAGGTTAGGTTTTGGTCACAGTGTAGATACATTAACACACACCGGAGATACTCCCCCTCAGGTAGACTCTGCAGTGACTTAAATGACTTTTTGATTCACATGGTGACAGCATTTGCTGGAGGCTTAAATCCTACATTAGGCTGGCTCTCCAGCTCGCATCCTCTGTGCCTCCATTTTAGGAGGAGAGTGAGTGTGATGGCTGAAATCAATACCACGTATAGGCTGGAATATCCAACCTTAAATTAGGTCACGTCCTCGATATGCAACCATTTCAGAGCTCGCTATCTACACGCCACATCAGAGCTCATTTTAAAAAGCTTTGATGTTACATTTTCACTCCAACTTCACCTCGTGACGGCCTACGATTTGCATCACATCCACTCTGTGGATAATACTGTTGGAGTCTTTAAAGTACCCTGAGTGTTACTGGATATCTGTGGTTTGTCTTCATGGAAATAACCCACAGCTTCTATCAGACGGTCAAGCTGGGAGAGAAATAACACGATACACAGCAAAATACTCAAACATAGTTGTTTTTTCAGGTCTTCCACTCCATCCAAAGAACATGCATGGAGCTGCTAAAGGTTATCGAGCAGTACCAGAGAAGGATCTGCTGTAAGTTCAACAAACAGCACATGCATTCCCATAAACTCTCATTTTCTCAGTTTGAACATCACTGAATCTCTGTATCTGCAGTTTTGTCCCAAGAAGAGAATGAGCTGGGTCGTTTCCTGCGCTCACAGGGCTCTCAGGATAAAACCAGAGCAGGAAAGATCATGCAGGCGACCGGGAAAGCACTCTGCTTCTCCTCCCAGCAGAGGTAAGAATCAAAACATGATCAGAGAGGAACGTTGTGTCTGTCTTTTATAAGGTGGACTGTATTTGATTTCCAATATGTGTCACTACCAGCTGACTTTGCATCAATACTAATGGGTCAATAAAACTTGAGTGCTGACCTGACTGGAAATTTCTGTATCCTGTGACAGAATGTATTTGTATAATCACTATAGAGGTTTAAAATTCGCCGTAATGTTTTGTTTGTTTGCTGGGCTGAATTAACAAAATAAACAACAAGAACTGATTTCTCTAAGGGTCTTTAATTTGTTCTACAGCTTGCCTTTGCAAAACACTTTAAAGTTTTTGCCCTGCTGGGGTTGAAAGAGCTAAGACCCAAACAAAAGAAAATCTTATGCAGCTTTAGATTTCTCAGCAGACTACGGTTAATTAACATATCATATATTCTTAAATAACTTTAACAACACTTAATTATTTATTCTTCCTCCCACAGAATGGCTCTGAGGAACCCTCTGTGCCGATTGTACCAGGAGGTCGAAACCTTTCGCTATCGAGCGATCTCAGACACGTGGCTGACGGTGAACCGGATGGAGCAGTCCAGGACTGAATATCGAGGAGCGCTGCTTTGGATGAAGGACGTTTCTCAGGAACTGGATCCAGATACTCATAAACAGATGGAGAAATTTCGCAAGGTCAGAAAACAGAGGAATGAAAAAACTGTTCAGTTTAGGAACACAGATTTTGACATGCTCCAATTAGGGATGGCTACCTTTCACTTTTGAAGCGATTCCCAGTACCTGGCAATAGGTATCGGTACTCAACGGTACCAATTTTCGGTACTTTTGTAGGTTAATCTGGTAAAAAGTATCAACTTGATTAATAATAAAATGTAAATTCTTTTCAATTTAACATATATATTCTGCAATATATAACCTTGTAATGTTGTGTTCATGTCCAGCATGGAAAATCACCTACTCTTCCACTCCCTCACAGTCATAAGGATGCATTTAGGTACCTAAACATGGTACCTTTTAATTTTACGTGAATCAGTACCCGGTACTTTAGACAGAATTCGGTCGGTACCTATAAAAGTATCTAATTCTGTACCCATCCCTAGCTCCAATGTTGACTTCACTTATGCCTTTTGCCAGTCGTTGGGTTTTTATGATGCTTACCATTTTGCAATCCACTGTTGAGGGAGTTATATATATATATTGTTTAAGAAAGGGCCAAATAAGGCGAAAACATCCATCATGTCCTTTTATTGCAATGTGCAACTTTTTCTACACGTGCTCCTAACTAAAAGATATTTATTTTTCCAAATTTCTCCACCAAACTGTGTTTTTTGTCTCCAGGTTTTAGCACCAATTTGCTCCAACACCAAAAACTCAGTCAGTCCATGCAACGCAGTTACAAAATAATGCCACTAGAGGGCATAATGCACCATCAGATTAAGCTCTGTTTTTTTTGGTTCATCCAGTGCTCCATGGCTGCACAAACTTAAACTTTAGTGTGTTAGTTTATTTTATGTACAATGATGTTGCTTTCCTTTTTTCTTTCCAGGTTCAAGCTCAGGTGCGCACCACCAAAACAAGCTTTGACAAACTGAAGAATGACGTCTGCCAGAAGGTTGACCTCCTGGGTGCCAGTCGCTGCAACCTCCTCTCTCACGTTTTAACCACATACCAGGTACAGCATGATTCCATGTTGTTAGATCAGGGGGGACAAAGACAAGCATAAAGGGAACAAAGCAGTAAGATTCAGCCTTGAGATGTCACAGACTAGGGCACGTTCTCACTAAAGATGGTGGTCAGACAGCTAAATGTGTGCCCCTGGCTTGATTTCCTGTTTCAGACAACACTTTTGCACTTCTGGGAGAAGACGTCTCACACTATGGCAGCCATTCATGAGAGCTTCAAGGGCTGTCAGCACTATGAGGTGTCCTCACTCAAGGTCAGAGAGCACCTTGCCCTACTTGTACTACATTTAAAGAATTAGGCAATAATTACAACTGGTGATGTCTCTCCAACCTGACAGGACCCCATGGAGAAGCAGGCCAAGAAGAAGGGGAAGAAGAAAATCAAAGCAGCAGAAAAAGACGATGGAAAGAAACCCGAGACCACATGCGACCAGTGAGTTATCTAATCGTGATCTTGACTCATGCAGGTAGACCAAACACGTGCATGCCAGCAGGGGCACATGAATACGTTTTTCTGCACACCTGCTGTCCTAAGTATGCAAAAACATTTTTTTTTCATATTTACTTTCAGACTTATCTCACTGAATGAAAACACTGGCGATACGACCAGAGAAGGTAAACAATACTGTTGTGTTTTTGAAGTGTTTAATGCTATAGCAATATTTGTTATGTATTTTAGTTGCATCTTAAAGTCAATTTTATATTCAAGAAATCTACAGGTTGAAAATATATATATATATATATATATATATATATATATATATATATATATATATATATATATATATATATATATATATATATATATATATATATATATATTACCCGAGCCTGTGATGTTTTTTTAGAATTCCTTTTTTTCTGACCAAAACCCCACAACAAATATCCAAGAAGTTGCAAAAAGGGATTTCTTTTTGGAATTTTGAATGAGAAAATGACTCGGCAGTAATCCAAAGATGCTGATTCCTTTTCCTGGACCACAAAAAAACCCATACATGTTATCTAGAAAAGCAAGCAGCTTCGTTCAAATCTGAGCGCTTTTGCAAAAATATCAAAAAAACAGAAATACAAATGGTCCTAAAAGAGTTTAATTACCTGATTAATGTTCATGCAGTGATAAAAATGATGCATTTGGTCCATCTGCCTTTCCAGAGATGGATGGAGAGGAAAAAGACAGCATGGCCTTATTGAATGAGATCCTAGGCAGCATGTCTGTCGATGAAGGCGACTTCTCTCGAGAATGGACCGAAGTTTTTGGAGACAACGAGGAAGGAACGAGCGCGACGTCTGGTCAACCAGTGGAGGCTGAGCAAAAGGAGGAATCCTTTTTTCTACCATCTCAGCTGTTGGACCAGAGCTTGAATAATCTGCAGTCTTCCACCTCGGGTATTAATATTCAAGTATTCTTTGTGTGCATGATTTGGCCAAGCAGATCTTAGCCTCTTTTTCAATCAAGTTTTTATTGGTTAAACAGTTAAAAGTTAAAATGTCGCCTTAAAGAGTGCATCATAAACGTGACGCTAAATTTAGATGCTTTCCCTCACTGTGGCATTGTAACTATTTCCACACTTGGCTCCAAACTGGTTTCTCAAACCCACGTCTGTCAAAGTAATAGAGGGGGAGAACATTATAACAGGGCAATTAGATTTTCATACCCGTAGGTAATTGCTAACAACTTTCCATTTCATACAAGCTCTGGCACTCGTCTGATCCTGTAAAGTTGGTTTCTTCTGTTTCCAGCTGCATGGAGGCTTCTCAGTTAGGATATACAGACGTCAAAACCTGTTGTGAATGTGTGGGTGAAATAATGAAGCTAAGTTTTTAGAGCGTCTTACACCTTCCTGAATCTAGCTTGTGGTTTTCAACATAATTCCTGCTTGTTTGAGTTTCACTTTATGGTATTTAGGTAATATTCCTGTATTCCCATGATGATCATAAGTTGGGAAAGTGTGAGGAAAGAAGCAAGCCTGAGGTGTTTTACAACTTTGGCACATCCAATTATGTTGAGGAGAAGCATATAGTCTCTTGGCTCAGAGGCAGGTGAGATAAGCTTAGAGACCAGCTGGTAAACATAGCTAATATTATAAAGTTTTATTGATATTACTGCTCAGATTTCAAAATAAGTGGGCAGAAACATCCAAAAAATACAGTCTTAAGGTTTGAGAACTTCATCTCAAACAGGACTTGGCTTTAAGTGCAGAATGATTCGAAAGCTTAAAGCTAATTCAGCTGTAATCACCATGCAAGTGTGGACAGGCGAGCACACAGGCAGGGAGCGACTTGTAAGAGAAAAATAACTTTTGACAGCATGTCACAAAAACCGAGCAGGCAAACTGTCAGGTGCATGCTTAAAACCCATTTAACACTTAAAAATCCTCCTTCCAGCTCGCAAACTCGTCTTGTTTTTGAGGATTTAAGGCTCAGTTTCATTTTGCAGTCAATAAACCACAAACTTTCAAGGCAGTCGAAATGCAGAACCCTGCAAACTTTGAAGAGCTGTTCATGAAACCACCGTGGGTCGGTGTGCAAAAGGAAGTGTGTTCAAAAGGTTAAATGTGAGATCTGAACAACCGGAGGTTTTTGTGCTTTAACAAAAAGAGAGCAGGAAGGAGAGTGTCGGTGCAGCTCTTCTTAGATTTACGTGGTATGACAGAGAGGTCACAGTAGCAGCACATGGCAGCGCAGACCAAAGCTCGTGGCCCCTGTTTGACCTGGAGACTGAAACCCCAAAAGAGAAAAATCCTGTCCAAAAAATATCTGGTTCAGAGGATTTTAAAAACTTGACAGATCTTGACGGTACAGCCCTTGGCCTGAGACCAAGAATGTGAAACAAAGCTATGACAAATCTTCATAGATGAAAATCCCTAAATCCCTGTGAGTCAAGCACATTCAGAGCCATCGAGAAAGAGCGAAAGCTGCAGTCACACGCACACATTTAGACGCTGACAAACTGACACATTTATTTCTTAGAATTTAACCCTGTCACCTTTGGAAAAATTATCTTTAATATATTTCATTCAAGTCTTCTCTTCCACAAATCCGCCTTTAATGCTTTAGAAAATCAAGACCCAACACAAGGGCCATTGGCTGAAGAGTAAACGGATAAAATGGATAAAGCTAAAACACTAAGTCGTAACATAATCTGGTGTCAGGTGATCAAATCGTTGTCTATATATTTTGATAAAAGCTCCTTTAAAAAAAAAAAAGAAGGGATTGGGAAACTTTTATAGAAACATTTCACTACAATCCTGATCCAGCAAGTAAGCAAGTTGACAAGCAAGCGTGCAAGCAAGTAAGCTATAAAGCAAGCAAGTATATGAGCAAATAAGCAAATAAGTCATCTCCAAGTTCAGTGTTCCAGTTGTCAAGTCTGAAAAAGTTGCTATAACAGCAGTATTACTGTACAGAAACATCAAATACTATCGCCGCGTTTCTACCAAGCAGACCAGTTCAGTTCGTCTCGGTATGGCGCGCATTTTGTGGCGTTTCCACTGACTTTTTCCGGGACAGATCCCCAAATAACCAAGACAAGCTATCCCACTTTTTGGGACCCTTACGTATGGGTGCCAAGCTGAACCGATCGGATCTCGGAAGATGGAGCTACAGCACTGCAGACCGTTGATTGGTCAAAAAGAATCATCACTTACCATGCAAAAGCGCTGCATTTCTCCTGGATTGCACTTTGTATCAAAGAGCTACATACCAATCACAGAGAGGTCGAAATGCTGAATGTCTTCCATCTATACTCTTTGTTTACCGTGTCCCGTTTTTCTTCCTTGTTGGATTTATCAGCGGGGTAAACTGTATCACACTGCTACAGCGTCACGCTATTGTTTAACAGTTGCAACCTCCGGCATCCGGCTTACACGCAGCCTACCACAAGAGGGCACAGTTTGCTGTGGAAAAGCAAACAGGATCTGGTTTAACTGTACCAAAACGTGCCAAACTGTACTGATCCGAACTGGACTGCTTGGTGGAAACGTGGCTTAAGTATATGGCTGATTCAATGCAACAAAAACTGGTCAGAAATTATTTAAGAAAAAAAGAATATAACAGGAGCTTTATTACTGTTTACTCCTGAACTTGGAATTCCCCACTGGGAACTTGGGGGTGGTGAGGGTGCTCCGACTTCCAATTCGGAAATTCCGAACTCGGGGGGCGTTCTAGTTGAGCATTCCCACTTGGAACTTAGGAATTCAGACTTCTGAGTGCAAATGGAACCCATCATAAGTAAGCAAGTAGATAAGTCAGTGAGTAAGTAAACAAGAAGGTAAGTTAGTGAGCACGTATGCAAGTGAACAAGTAAGGAAGCAAGTAGATAAACAATTATGTAAGTAAGTAAGCAGGTAGATAGGCAAGTAGGTGTGCATGTAGGTTAGCAAGTAGGCAAGCAAACAGGTAAGCAAGTAAGTAAGCAAGCTAACATGTAGTTAAGTAAGTGAGCAAGTTAGCAACCAAATTAGCAGGTAGGCAAGTTGGTTATTGAGTTAGCAAGCAAGTTATTAAGTCAGTCACCACTTCTAACAATAGATAGGCTGGTAAGTAAGTCATAAAATTGACACTAAAACTACAAATTAAAACACCTTGAAAACACTCATTCTGTCCAAAGCAGCAAACAGGTTGTCTTTGCTTGTGTGGATTCTGGTGCCCCTTGTGGGCAGAGTGTGTAGTATGTCATATCTTGTGGAGCAAGAATAATCAACATTTGGAAACCTTAAGAAGTCTGTTATTGGATAAGGTTAATCCTTGTATTCTTGGAAGTAGTCCTAAAAAACCCACAAAAGTACGGATTACCTAATTTCGGGTTGCAAAAAGTGGATACACAAACATTTTTCCTAAACTTTTAGAACATATGGGCCCAAAGGGAGCATGCTGAAATACCAAACTGTGCAAACAGGAATGGATTTGAGTGGTTCTTTGCGGTTGCCAAAAGCCTGTTGAACTGCTTGTATTTGGAGTACAACTTGTTTGGTTCAGAATAAAACACCACATTCCAGTTTCCTCCCTGGTGTTGCGAAGTGTTGCAATAAGGCCAAATGTGTTTTTAGAATACACATCGGATGAAAGCAGAATAAATTTGCCTGACACAAGAACTTGTGGTTGTTAGTGCAAATCTGACCCGCATTTAAAACCACTAATAGTGTCATTTGTGATTTCTGCTGTGATAAATGTTTTGATTATTGCCGTTTGTGAGCTTATTACTAAATCCATCCGCATCAGCAAAGCCATCAGCAAGGGGGTGTGATGATTTATTTGTTGAATCATCTTTTGGCACTCTAAATGTTCCCTGTTGATGAGTCTAAATCTGCCTCTCTGTTTCAGATTGGGCTGGGATCACTCCGCAGCCCGTCGCTGAGGCAACTGAGCACTCATCTGGAGCCAATCAGAGCCTTTTTAAGCCGGCAGTGAAAGGTACGAGAAGGACAAATGAGTAAAACATATGAAAAGACTGAAACCTGTGTTTATGGGTACATTCAGAAAGAACTTGTGGTTTGTTTCCATTCATACTTTTGGAGGTCAGCCAGGTGTAGTTCTTTCAGGGAACAAAGAGGGGGTGTTTCTATTTCCATGGCTTTGGTAGAAGAGCAGAAGTGTTTCTAAGTGACCTTTATTAACTCATTTTACAGAGACAGAAGCGACATCCAAAGACCTCTCTGCGTGGTTCAACCTGTTTGCTGACTTGGACCCGCTTTCAAATCCTGATGCAGTCGGAAAAACTGACAGAGACCACGAGCTTCACAACGCATAGTTCTTCCCCAGCGTCCAAACGATCCAAAACAGAAACCTTTGTGAGCAGGTAAAGCAGATTATAGCTGCCACCAGGCTGAAGAAAAACCTGATCAGCAACACACACATCACAGACTGAAAGAAGTAGAAGAAGAAAACTAAAGAAGTCCATGCTACGATAATCAACACTGAGTAAAAGTTGCAAAAACACAGTTACAAGACAAAGCCATGCATTCGATAGTTCATGAAATTTAAAAGTGCACATCGTGTGTTTATATAATTTTATCAATTCAAGTTCTTAAACAGCTGGTAAAATAAGTACATTTAGTTTTTACAGACTTTAAATTAGCTGCTTCAATTCCACCTAGAGGAAAACGGTGTTACTTCAAGGCTCTGTGAGGAGATTTTATACAGTGTAGATTCTGGTTGGTAAAGATTTTCTTGAATGAAGACTCCATTTCCCATGAGCATTATCACCAACTGTGGTAGAGATGAATGTATACAGGTATTCTCTTCAATACTTTCCTTTGTTTAGTAGAGTTTTGGGGTAATTTATAGATCCAAGCTCTGAAATTCAGAATAAAGAAATATTTAATGGTGTTGCTGATAATCTCAAATGATTTCAAATGTAGGCCATGAAGAGGCTTCAGAATTTGAGGTAAGCTATTTCACAATCAGGTTAAAACTCCTCATAGTGTCTTTAAGTGATCAATAAATTAAGATTTACCTCAGAAATATGGTGAACTTGAGGTATGTAGTCGCAGGAAAGAATGATCAAGTAACGCATGAACACTTGAGTATGATTGCATAGTTACTTTTCACCATAAGCTAAAAAAAAAAAGTTGAAAGGCAGATATTTATTTTGAGAAAAGGATTTCCTTTACCACATACAGTGATACATCTGTGGGTCTTCAACCCCTGATGAGTTTGAAATCCAAGAAAATATCATGAATCATTTCAGCTTCTTGACATTTCTATTGTTCTATTGTTAGATCATTAGATATCTACAGATGTGAATTGTTTCAGTCTTAACTGAATATGTCCTCTATTCATGAAGACATTTATCTTGTTATAAAACAATCATCGTGCCATCTTGCAGTGGGACAACTCTCCTCTGAACTTAAGAAGCATTCCTTAAGTCAGATTTTTTTCTGTTGGTGGCAGACTAAAACTGCTGCACATGTTCTACCAACAACAACCAGCTGTTCTCCTCTCCATTGTGTGAGAGAAAAGAAACATTAACAAGTCAACCTTATTAAAGCTTGTTGGCTATTCCACTGGGTTTAACACTTCATGTTTAGCATGAATACCTCAGTATGAGTCAGGAACAAGAAGCCTTTGACATTAACAGCCTTTCAGTCAGCTGCAGTCTCTGAATCTGTAGTCGCAAGTAGCATCCTCGCTTTAATTCTGATCATCATGACTGAGATGTCATCAGGGAGAGAAAGCAAAGAGGAGAAAGGTTCATGTGTTTGAAACAGAAACAGTTACAAAGAAGAAGCCTACCTAAAGTGTAAGCAGCTGTTTTGCATAAATTTGAAAGTCAACATATTCACACAGGGAAAGTTTATCTTAGATTTGTGCAACTTTAATTTTTTTGCTCCCTGCTGTATTTTTTAAATTCCTTTCTGAGTGCATTCCAGGACTAACACACAAACATATCAATCATGTTTTAATCGGTGCATGCTGCATGCCTTGTTTTATGTCATCAGAAAAAGTGAGTTTGAAGGATAAGATTAATGTGCTTTTTATATTATTTGTGCACTTGTTTGAGAAGCTCAGTTTCCGCGTGTAACTGGACAGATTTTCATGAAAAAGTGGTTGCTGAATACGAAATATGACTACAATGCTGCATAAATTGTAACGTGTAAATATCAAGTGTTTGCCTTAATCTGATCACAGTTAATGTTAGATTTTGTTCATAATATTGTACACCTGATTTTAAATTCATGTTTTTATTTATGAATTTGCTTTTAATTTTCAACTACATGTAACTATTTTATCATAACCAAATATGTTGATTGCCTTACCTTAACCTCCTGTGTGTATATAAATGTCACACCCCTGGTGTTATGAGTCCATGTGTCTGCCTTTGAAAAGATTACATCCAGATACAAAAAAGACGTTTTCTCTTTTCTTTATTGAAAAACACACACAAGATCTACATAAAAATGCGTAATACACAGTAGAACTGAATCATTGTTGCTGAACATGGCAACCATATCTTATCCGCACTGCACAATGAGCTTGTGAATAAAATCAGTGTTAGTATGATTGTAACTCCAGAAGCTGTGAGCAGAAAAGTTATTCAACTTAAACTGTGTGGAATGTGTTGCATATTGTTCATACGTGTGTTTCTGTGGCAAGAAGGCTTGATGGAGCAAAAATTTGGAATGACACATGCAGCAGTTCAATAAAACTGTCTTCTTTATGCTCTGGAGATTAACTTGTGTAGGAAAATTTCGGGCATTGAAGTTGGATCTGTGTTTTATTGAGCCAAACTGTGTTACACCGAAGTTGTTAGTGTAGATTTACTTCAAACAAAATCAATTGCACGCTCAAGTTCTGATTGTTTTAACTGACAAACTGGTCTAAAACAAAAACAGTGATTATCATCTCACTTCCAAGTAAGTGCTCCGGCGTTGGTCTAAAGATTATCCCCTAAGTTAGAAACACTATGAACCAGTGTTTATATGTCGCTCGACTGTTTGAAAACAAAACAAAGTGCACATAAACGTTCTGCCTCTGGCACAAACAAAAGGCCTCCTTGTCCCTAATACATGACAGGCGTTTCATCGTTTTTCACTTTACTTTGGTACATTTCTGACGAAGGGGATGTAACAAAAGACATATTTGTCATCTTCTCGTTTGAGGAGGGTGTAGCTTATGTAGCTAGTTAAGTTTACTTGAGTTCTCGCAGCTGACCAATGCACCCGCGACCTGTGGAATGTTTCATAGCACCTGAAACTCTTACCTGAACAGGTTAATTCAAAGTCATCTGTCACAAGCTGTGACGTCAATCAGTCGATTCAGTTCGTAATAAGGTCCCTCTCCAGGGAAAATAAAAAATAAAACATTTCTGCAAAAGACTGGAATGTCTTTCTGGAGAAAGAAAGTCAAACACTTTGAAAGGCAACATAGTCCGAGCAAGTACATTCCACTTCACCTGAGTTACTGTTCTGTGTCGACAGGGCCAATAAAACAAAGTTATAGGGGGGGCTGTGTGCTTTGTGTTTGGTTATTTGGTCACTGAAAAACAGCTGATATGCATTTTGTGTTGAGCTAACCAAGTTTCTTTCTTTTCTTTTTTTTTTTTAACAGTGACCAGACTAGAAAAGCAGATCTAGGTCTTGGCTTGTATACTTGTCGGGTGTAGCCTGCACTCAAGTAACCACTGGTTTCACATAGACACTGTGCTACAAACACCATAAAATAAACAAATAGAAAATAGGCCATGGCTTGTATCGCTCTGAGCCAGGTCTTAACAAGTGCAAACATTGTGGTTAATGTGGGGCAATGTATTCTGGCTGTAAGACATCCTGATATGCTCAATATGAAGCTAGTCACTGTCCCATCCTGTCAAAAAGCTTATGTATACATACTAAAGTTGTTAGCTCGCTGAACACTGAACCGCTAAGAAGCTGGTTAGATAACATGAACAGAATATGTTTCTCTGATACCTCAGAGGTTTCTCTTAGGAAAGTTAAGGTTTCTCCTTTAAATCTTATCTTGATTAAACTGCAGGCACTACGAACACAATATTTGGTGCTGTACTTTCTATTTTTTGCAAACAAAAGCAAAGCTATTTCTCTTACTGGTTCTGTCCTGGTACAGATGAGAAGGCTAGGTTAGTTCTGGGTTTAAGGGAAGTTGTGCCCAAGGTCAGAACCCTCTTACGTCCTGTCGAAAGTTTGTGATAGTTGTGAGACCGTGAAGCGCTTTTTGAGCTCACCCACAGTGGAACAAACGCTGTGACCGGGCAGAAATGTTGCTGGATGTTTGTCATCCTCAGACCTTGGGTACTCCCTGCTGGCTAACGTTAGGATTAACGGAGTGCAAGGATAATTTTTTGCTTTTTTCTCTTTTTTTTTTTTTTCTCTTGTTTTAAGACCGTGCCACCTGTCGAGCTGTTCTGTTTCAGCAGCGGGCGGTTTGATCATGAATACCTGAGGACTAGCTAGTGAGGAGTACTTGTGCTGAGCCGTCTTTCCCCACGTCTGTGTCGGGGCTCTGGCTATCTGTGCTGTTGTTTGTGTTTATGCCTGTGCTTGTGTCGGTGCTCCAGTCAGCGGAGGCCGGAAAGGTAGCTAGTGGTGCAGTGGGTTGAGTTGGGGTCACCTGAGGCCCTGGGCTGTCGTTGCTGTGGAGACCAGAGTTGGCGGAGGGGCAAGACGAGGGAGAGACAGGGGAGAAGAGGGAGGAGCAGAGGAGTTTGACGGGGCAGAAGGCAGAGCCCCTGGGAATGAAGTTCACCTTGTTTTTGTCGGGGCACGAGAAGAGGGGGAAGCCTTTTGATTTGCCAGACCTGGAGACAAAAGAGATTGAGCTCTGTATTATTTTCTATTTACGTGGCTGTTTGGATTAAAAGCAAGCTGTTTACTCAACAAAGCCATTGTGCTCTCATCCCTGCCACCCACAATGCAAATAAGCTTGTTAGTGTTGTTGATGTATCATTTCGCAGGATCTCAGTCTATGAGATGGAACAAAACACTGCACATATTGTTGTTTTTTCACAATTCCTACAATCACACATAAATATTAGTTATATGTCAGGATGCTTCACAAAATAAAAGCTCTGATGCCTCTAGCTATAAAATCAAAATCAAAATACTTACACCAACTCCTCGAAGACTTTGACCTTCTCACAGCCCTCAGGAGGCTCTCGTTTGAACATGTAGCTGTTGTTAGGTTTGGGTGATGTGGCGAACTTTGGGAGAGGGGAACTGCACACACCGTCTGAAAATACAGTAAAAAAAACAAAACATGATTTCTTTGCTTTTAAAGTTAAAATGAGACAAAACTTTGGTTGTTTTTTCTGAAGATGGGATCTCTAGCTCCCCCAAAAGTGATTTCCTGGAGCCTTTGTTCTTATGAAGAATCCAGAACAAAATACAACTCAACTAAAAACACGAAAGTATGATTCAGGATAAAAATTTGACACCAGCTGTTATTGCGTAAGGAGAGAAATATCAAATCCCTGAGGCTTACTTTCAGTTTGCAGAGTTAAGCATGTGTCTGGGAGACCTGGGAAGAACTTCATGAACTTTATAATCATTGTGAGTCTCATGCAAGACATAATTTAACAATGTAATACTGACAACCTAAAAATAGATACACATTACAAGGTTAATTTTGGCAGCTATATTAGATTCAGTCTTTTTGTTAAAAAATACCTGATATTTTTAGTCACATTATTGTCTTCTTTATCTTTATACATACTTTTATTCAAGCTTTAGTGGATGAAAAACTCAAAACATTTTAGTCTGGATTCAAACATTTTACTAGGGCTTCACAATTAATTGAACCAAAACCGACATCACAATGTGACAGAATCCAATTTTGAAACTGCAAAAGCTGCAACAAAGGAAAAAAAGAAAAATTAAAGCTTCACGTACACAGACCTGGGGGGAATATCACAACTTGTACTCTTCCTTTAAACCATCAAAAGTCAATATGCTGTTTCTTTCTGGCAGAATATTACATGTCTTCAAAGGCTGAAAGTGAAACCATTCAATATTCTAATGTGATTCTAATAGTTAAATAAAGATATGTTTTTCGTATAAATTCATGCACCAACTCATCTCATTTCTTCACAACATGCAGGCCTGACCAACAGGAAATAACTGTTTATATATGGTCTACTATACGATGACTTATTGCTTGTAGGAGTTCACCAATCACAATTTTCTGGCCAGTCACCAATCTTTTAAAAGCCTGACCTGCCGATACTCAGATCTCAGCGCAAAAAGCAACAATGGCTGGCTGTCAGACCTTCTTCTTTATAAGATCAGTTTCATATGTAAGGATGGGCTGATCACCAATCCCCCAAAATTAAGGAAATCGGCACCGATCGATCGGTGCATGTCCAATTGCTTGTGTTAAGTGAAAAACACAGAAGATAAAAGTCCCCCACCAAAAAATTGCATGCTTAATCGCAATCGTTATATTGGTCCAAACAAATCACAATTAGATTATTTTCCAAAATCATTCAGCCCTACATTTGCCTTAAGTCAAAATGTAGATTTCTCTTAACACTGAAGCTTGTATAATATCTTTCAGAACTACATTAGCCTGGTCTCTTCTCCTAATGTAAAGCTGCTGTGCTGTCCCTGTTCATCTACCAGAGTAAGTAAAGGTCATTACACAAAGATAAAAGCAGAGTTAAATGATCCTTCAAGTCAAGAACAAAGATGAAACTAAGGATGCAGGATATATCAGTATCAATATCGATAAAGGCTGATGTTGGTCATTTTTTAACCAATGTGTAAAAGTGGGCCGATATTTACTCGATAGCTGCCATTTTCAGAGCATCTTAAAAGATTTTTTAGGGTCTAAAAATATTGTTTCCTATGACTAAACAACACTAAAACTACCTAAGAAGACTGGACTCTCTTCTTTTGTGTCTATTTTCCTGTTTTTGATCCAAAAAACAAACAAAACAAACTTTTTGGATCACGTTCACTTTGGGTGCTCCATCCTTTTATCCTCTCCATGGTCGTCCTTTCTCACAATCGCGCCGCTCTTTCTCTCTGAACTACCTCAACACATCATCTGAGTCGGGTGTTTTTTTTTTTTCAACCAATATTGATATTGGTAACAGTTATCGGCCATAACAACAATATCAATATCAGATGTTGGTATCCGCAAAATTTTCATATCAGTGCATCCCTAGACAAAACTCTTTCTGTGGACACGATGGCTCTATTTCTGATCTCTTACTTCAATTCAAAGTGATATGGACACAATACAAAGACTGTAGTTCACCTTAACGATGGTCTTAAAAAGCACCTGCAGTGACAGGTGCATGTTGGACAGTTTCACTAAATGTGTCCACCTCAAACATTTTTGTCTCCTCATCGTCTAGTTGACAAAAACAAAACCTATGCTTCCAGGAGTTTTTATAATCTGTGAATTTTTATAGCTTTTCGTCCCTGAAAAATGTATCATTGATTAACATTCATCATCAGATGAATCAAGATAAACACTCAGCTACTAGGTTTACTTTTTTCATTATTCTTTAGATGAAACCTCTAGTTCCCTCCTCACCAACTCTCCCTTGAAGTAACATCCCTTTAGTATGTAAAAAAGGAAGGATGCTCAGTCGATAAATCAAGGGCACACCTTTGTCGATCTCCTCTGCAGAACAGGGGCTTCCATCAGGGGAGTGGAGGTGGTCAGAGCTGCAGGGGCGGGGCAACGGGCTGGAGTCCCCACTCGAAGGCGCCTGTGTGTCTGTGTCACGTGTCTCCCCACTGCTGCTGTAGTGATGCGGAGGGAAAGGGGCACGGCGACCGTCTACCACATCCATGGCCTGTGAATTCAGAGTGTGAAGGAGGGGGTCAGAGGTCAATGGTGCTCGCCTTTGCAGAGAATCATAACTCAAGGGTCAAATTCAATCACGTGTCTATGAGTCCTTGAAAACCAAGATTAAGTGTCGAGGTGTGCCTGTGCATATCTTGATGAACTATTCACACAGCGACAAGATGATGTTTTGGCTTAAGGGCATCAGTTGTAACGTCCTAAATCTAAGAATACCCCGAGGTGAAGTGCATCTGGTGTGTTTGTCTGTCCGTTAAAAAAGGCTACTAAGAAAGCAAACATCACACCAGACGGTTGGGTGAGGTGCAGAGCAGGTGATTCAAACAGAAAAGGAGGAAAAAACTGACTTTAAATCTGTAGTGATGCATGTGTTAATGCGTGTTTAAAATATGCAAGTGTGCTACTTTCAAAGAGCAGAGCTCAAAGACCTGCCAAGGTTTACAACCCACGCCAGACAAGATTTACAGGTCCCCCTGCCTCCAGGCGATTTAATCCAACGTGAGTGAGAATATATGCTGTCCAACTGTAGAGCCCACAACTCAGTGAGTGACTTTACAAGAGTTTGTTTGTGTGCATGTGATAAATTATAATCACAGCCTGAAGAGCTGCTCCTGACCTGAGGCACATTCATGTGTTTGTTGATTAGGTTTGACTGAGTGAAGTGAAATATAAATCTATTATACCTTTATCTCCAAACCATCCATGTTAACACTTCATTAAATCCTTCTGACATCTGACAAACTGCACAGTCAGAGTATTTGGAAGATAAAAATGCAGCTTCTCTGACGAGTCCACACACTGCAGAAGGTGTCTGGATGTAGGTGTTTGCTGTGCGTCACACGCTGCCTGTGAGTATTTCAATATGCTCAATTAAATGAAGAGCACTGGGAACTCCCTAACCCAGGGTTTTGGTTTTGAATAAGATGCTCTTTTGTTTGCAGATTGTGGCTTTAACTGCACTTGTGCTGAGTCAGCAGAATGGAAGAAAAGGAGAACATAATGTTTTGGCTGAGGAGCGTGATTACCATGTCCTATGATTGTTACCCAGAACCTCCCATGACTCAAACAGGTCAAAAATACTCTTGTCTGTGTCAGCATCGATAATATAGTTGCTTTATCAAACACAGGCTTTTCTTAAAGGGGACATATCATGCTTGTTTCTCCTTTTCACTATGCCAGACTCGGATGCCTGTAAAGCATTTCTGCCCTAAGTACAAGTCATTTGGTTCCTTCATTGACCCACAATAGCGTTCTCAATATCCTCAGTTTAGGCAATTCTGAAGATCTTGTTGAAACGCTCCGTTTCAAGAATGACCTCCAGTAACCTCGCAGCGTCACAGCCCTTTGTGCTCTGATTGGTCAGTTCTATCTGAGTGGCGGAGGGGGTAGAGCCAGGGGGCGGTTTTAGCAGCATGGCAGTATTTACAAAATCGCCACATTGAATGGGGCAGACCGAGCGAGTTTGCTGTTTGCCAAAACTTCACCGTAAGGCACTGACAGCACTAACAAAATGGCAGAGTGTAGGATACGTCCTTTTGTATTGGACCCCGAGTCAGACCCGGACGGTTCTGCAGCAGACACAGATCATCTCAGGACGCTTCAGTGTGGTGAGTCAAACCGGTTCTGTAACATGTATAGTTTATACTTGGAAATATAGGCAGACTTCACCAATAAACTATTTCTATAACAGGGCTCCATCCTGCTCCTTTACTTTTCTCTGTCTGTTTTATCCATCGTGCTGAAAGTGTAGTCTAAAGATCGCCTCTACCGTCAGTTCGTCACTATGTTATTACCGCAGAATTATTGTGATCCAGGTTCACAGTGCATGTCAGAACAAGCATGCAAATATCACAGTCTCACAAGTATTACGACATCTGCTAAAACTACAGTGTTTTAACTGCTAATTCACCATGTAAAGCCGAGCTGCTCAGCAGAGCAGAGTCCCTGCATCCAGAACTCAGTCAAGTTAGCCAGAGCTAGTAGGGAGCTTTATTTATACTCCACTCTTGGTGGCGGTTGTGTGACTAACTGACATCACAGAGGAGGAGCTGCTTTATCAGATTGCTCCAATAAAAAGAGAGGATCCTCTTGACGGTCGAAATCTTGCAGCCAAATGACAATGCCCTTTTTTCAGAGGCATCAAATCTCGTTCTAGGATATCAGAAAAAATACAATATCTCATTTTTTGAAAATTCAGGGGGTGAAAGGTCTTGTTTTCAAATTTATTATATTATATGTAAGTACTAAATCAGGGATCAGCATGATATGTCCCATTTAAAGGTCCTCGTCATGCTATCAATTAAAGATGAGCATCTTCCCCACATGGCTGCTCTTATAAGAACTCAACATATAACAAATCTGGCATTTAACCCAACTGGGTCAAGTGGACTTGAACAGCATGATAATACATAATTAAAAGTCTTCAGCTAAAAACAATTCATTCCTAAGACCTGCGCAGTCTTTCACGATGTTATTAAACACATCCTTACCTGTATCACCTGCTCCCAGTCCTCTTTGATAAACACATTTTCTAGTTCATGGTTGATTCCTTCCACGCTGCTCGGCACCCTGAATATGAAGGACTTTGGCACCGGGATTGCCGACAAGGCTGACGAAGTTCCCTTGTACTGGAAAGACGAAATAGTAATATCAAACACACATTGGTGTATCTTAAATTAAAAAAAGAGTCATTTATGCCATAAAATACACAACACACACATATTTAATTCTCAGTTACACCACAATTTGCTTGTTGTGTGGCTGATCCAGTTTCATGAGATTTATCAGGGTGGAGGCGTTCAGGTTAAATACGTGTTAGAGAAGCAGGATTAAATGACATAAAGAACAAAAACACACTTTGATTGTGATCTAGCCCAGGCTGGTATAGTGTAGCATATCATTGTGTATGTCATATTCCCACAGTGGTTGATGTGTAACGTTGCTGGGCGCTTGTTAATGAATGAACAGTACACATGAGAAGAAGGGGCATGCCCAGACACATCCCCAGTCTCCTCTCCTTCTTTTTACATAACTGGTCAGAACTGGGACTCTAAAACAAGATCATTTCTGTCGATTCAGAACAAAATATCCCATCATAAAACACGCTATCTCAATATACAGGCACTTTAACATGTGTCTTAAATCCCTGACATAATATTTGACACTGTTTCACCCTGGAAATGTAAACCCACCTTACTTAACCCTGCTATTTTCAGATGTAGTGGTCACATATTGATAACAGTCTGTTTCTTTGTATGTTTTTTCCTTTAGCTGCTAAGCTACCTTATCATATCATTGCTTACAGGTCAAAATCTTGCATCACCAAAGTCAAACCTGGTTAATGTTTCCAGTTTAAAGAGCATGGTGGTGACTCAGTTGGCAAGGCGTGAATACTGGCATGAATAACTCACCTGTGGTTGGCATGCAACGCCATGCTGCGCCTGTTGGGACAGCTGCAGTGAGCTCTGCTCCCTGTCTTTGCTCTGCCGACTGACCTGTTTGCTGCGCTGCAGCTGCAGCCTCAGTTTAGCAATCTGCTGGAAGAAAAGTAAACTCACTTCAACAAAGACGCTCCTGAAAGGAGTACTGAGAGCAGCAGTTATGTCAATGTGAGATTTTAGCTCAGTGGAGGAATGGGGGTAGAAAATGACAAGCGTACAGCTCCTCAGCACCTGACATCTGCTGGATACAGAAGGCTGTGGTAGTTAAAATGTCAGACATCTGCCACCGTGGCAGGAAGGTTTGTCTTAGTTTAATACATGTTTTTCTTGTCCTTTAGCTTAGAATGAGCTCAGCAACCAGTATCATGATATATTCCTGTATCTACAGTCTATTCCTGTGACTGTGTTTACAGCTTTTCAGTGCACATGGATTTTAGAAGTAGTAGATTAACAGCACCATTTGGTGTATAAAACATCAACGGAGATCAGACACTAATCAGATAAACTGTGATTGATTTTTTCAATTCATTATACAGATTGAATTTTAAAAGAACCATAAAAATTCAGTCTCCAGCTTCTGGAGTTAACTAAATTCCTTGGTTTGTGGACATCTGGGGTTGTTATTTGTAGCTTCTGTAAGATTGTTCTCAACTAGAGACGGGAATTGATAACCTTTTGTCAATATCGATGCTCTTGTCGATTCTGTTTATCGATCTGAATCTTTATCGATTCTCTTATCAATTCCTGTTGTGAATTTTCTTGGTACAAAAAGCAGCTTTACAGGTTTTCTGTGTCAACAACATTTAATTGAGTTTACACTGTAAGTGAATAAAATATAATTGGTCCCTGAGTCTGGATATTTCTGGGCATAATTATACAGAAACAGGTAAAAATTGCACACAATGTGACATTAATGGCCATCTAGGGTCTCAAAGTGGTTATAGCAATGGTTTAAGTTGTTTGGAAGCTTTCCGTCAGCCACGAGCCTTTCAATTGCCTGTTAGCTTTTGACTTTTGAAATTCTCAGTATTTTTTACTAAGAGTTGATGTGATATGTTTCTGTGATGAAAGTTGAAATTCTATTCTGAAGCTGAAGTTATACTGATGTATGCTAACTGCTAACATATCAATGCAGTTTTCCATATATGTTAGTATCAAGCTTGCGCTATTTTGTTATTTTAGTAAAAAAAAAGGTGATTTATACCATGTTGAATGTACTAAATATGAATCTCCTGAGAGAGAGTAATGTACATTTCTTTATGAAGTCACTTCTTCAGGAAAACTTCGAGCTGAAAATCCTGAATAAGAGTTTTCTTGGGAAACATTATCTTACTGCTAAGCTAAAATAGCTGCAGGCCCGGTGGCACCGGCACTATGTAAAGAATTGATAAGGGAATCGTTAAGCACAAAGGCTAATGATATCGATGGATTGAAACATAACTTATTGATTCTCAACAGGAACCGGTTTTCAATTCCCATCCCTATTCTCAACATTTTCAGATGTTTTATACTTGAAACATATTGAACTACCTTGTTTTTCTCACCATCAGATAAATAACATTAAATAGCGACAGGAAACCAAATAGTTTGAACTATCAAACCAAAATGCATCTTTAGTTAAACAAATGGTCAATAAGTTGATTTATTACTGCAGTTCTGCCTTTATAAATATAGCTCATGTAAACACACTTGCATAAAGAAAATGTTGGTGTTGGCAATTTCATTTCTGAGATCTTAAAGGCTTTACCAGAAAATTCCATTCCTGGGTGAACCCACTAACACTGACTTGACTATTGTTCTGGCCAGTAGTAGTAAAGCATGTTCAGTGATGAAACACCTAAGGTCAACGGGTGTTTCTTTCTGCATGTGGCCCAGTATCAGCCGAAAAAAACAGGATACCCTTTGTGAGCCAAACAGACTCAGTTGTACTATGCAGACAAAGGTGTGGTCTTCACTGCTGATCTTGTAATCCTGGCAACACAGTCAACAAAGAGACTTGCTCTTTTTGTGGTTGTCCTCCCACACATGGAAGTGCAGAGGTTACAGGAGGTGAAAGGCAGTTCCTTAGGTTCATGGAGTGACCCACCACAGCAGTGTGTCTATACAGACATGTCCAGACAACATCCCTATGTAATCTCAAAAGAAGATAAGACAGGGCCTGAGGCTTGGTGTGTGGTTTTACATGCAAATATGGTTAAGATTTTAAGTTAAACTGGCCTAATCTATTGTTAACTTTGTTTTTGTAGCTCTTGTGGCTGTAAGTCTTACTTTCATGTATCTTCTTCTGTGCAGAATGTGTGCAATGCAACGACTTAAGGGGTTTCACAATTGGTTGAGTCCTGCATTTTATTTCCTGATTTCAAAGTTATGATTTGTTGGATTTTGGGTCAAAACACCTTTTGAGCTCTAGGGTAATTCTTTGTCTTGGAAAAAAATGACCAAATAGGCAAGGGCAGACTCAAAAGGACCAGAAATGATCAATCTGTGTTTTTTTTTATCTCCAGTTTTATCTTAGTTTTTTGAAATATGGTTGACAAAGTTTTCTACACCTGTGAAGTTTGACATTTCAAAAGTGTCATTCTGCAAGCTTAGTATTGAAAATCATCTGTGCATGTGTTGGTTTACAAATTCTTTTACTTAAAGTTTTTCCAGGTCAATAAAAGCCAAAAACAAGACATCTGTGTGCTGTTATTACTTTGGGACTCTGTATTGATGGCATGCAGCTCTTGTTGCCACAACAGACTAATTTGAACCTCTGCTGTGTTGTAAGGCTCTTGGGTAAGATGAGCTGCCATGAATCAGTTGTCCAAATGCAGACTAAAGAGGGAACAATATGGCTGTTTTACCCTCCAGAGCAGCTCCTGCACTGTCTGAAAAACAACAGGACCATAATGAGATGCAAGTGTGCAGCTGAGTGGGAAATAGAGGGGAGAATGAGGTTAAATTTAGACTGAGGTCTGGAGAGTTTGGAGACCTAATAGCTCCATGTGGTCAGCTGGTTGGCCACCGAGCCCAGCAGATAGACCAGAGTGGAAACCAGTCTTAAGGAGCATAATATTTATACCGACCTCAGACCCCGACAAATAAAACAGACTCTGGAATGAGGTTGAAAAATGACAAAACATGGTGTGTGCACTGGCTGGGTGAATATTTTAACCTCTCTTTAGCCTCTTTAGGTAAATCTTGTTTTCTCGACAAAGGACAGATCTTGCTTCTCCAAGCTTAACTTTTTTTGACCAGCCTAGTGCTGTCAAAGGGACTTTTGGTCTATGTACCTCAAGTTGATTTGTGTTCTTGCAGAAATGTCCAACCTGAACATAAAAACTAAGAAGTTTGAAAACAACTATTTCAGTCCTGATAGTCTTATTTTGAATTGAGGATGCATGTGTGAGCAAAACTCCCATTGCCTCAATGCATATTTCTCCCTGTACAATTAATCTCACTGACATAAAAAGCAGAACAAAGACGCCTGCCGTTTCCCCGCAGTGTGTGCCAATAAACATAAATATGTGAGTTGATTGATCTGATAACATGAATACCTATTCACTCTCTCTAAGACTACAGTATGTGTTGATGGAGTTCAAAGTTCTTTGTGGATTCAGGGCACATCAGCTATAAGCAATCATTTATAAAATATCACAAAACAAACAGAGCCCAGCCAAGAGTAAACGCTTGGTCCTTTTAAAGTTAATTTGAAATGATTTATGAGCTATAAACCTACACTTACTCATTCAGTCAATATTTAGTGTAATCAGGTTAAATCTAACCTCAAAGGAAGTGAAAAAGGCTTTAAGGCCCCGTTGACACCATAATATTTCACCCCCAAAAACACAGAGAAAAAATCTGCGTTTATACGAAAACAGAATTGAAAATACTGTAGTAAGTATGCCAGGCCTGTAGTTGGCGCTGTAACTGTCTTGTCCAGAAGTGGCTTTTGGTAGATCTCCACTGAAGTAGAGCTGAGCCGATCATCTGGTATATTGGCGAATTCTAGGTGCAAAAGCGGTGTAAAAGCGGTGCAACAGATGCGTGTTTCGTTAACAAAAAACAGTCAACAGGAGCACGGATGGCCTAGTGGATAGGTCGTACTCCATGAGGTTAGTCCTTGCGCAGGTGGCCCAGATTCAAATCCACTCTTGCCCTGCTTCCTGCTCTATCCACTGTCCTCTCTACTAACTTCTACTATAATTAAAGGCATAAAAAGCCCCAAAAGTAACTTATAAAAAATAAACTAATAAAAGAAAAAACAGCAGATTCAGCAGCACAAGCACAACATGGTAGTCCGCGATGATGGTACTCTTGTACTGTTGTATGGGCATACGCAAAGTGGAGTGTGACGCCAGTGTTTCCACTGAAAGCGCCGGCTTACTGTTAACCCAGCAACAGTGGGACCAGCATTTAAGAAAAACTCCACTCTGGAGGCCGTTTTCAAAAGTTTGCGATCTAGGTCAGCTAAAACGTCGTCTCCCTGAAAACGAGAGGCCAAAACTCAACAGTACTTTTGCGTTTCACCCTAAAACCTTTTGTCTTGTAAACAGCCCCTAAGGATTTACAGTTTTAAACTGGGTAGAAATGTCTCGGGCTACAATATGAACCTCTTACTAGAAGACTAGAATGTCTAGACTAGACTTCATTGTTGGTTTCAAGATAGTTTTGTGGCTTTTTTGCCATTATGAAAAGAGGTGCTAAGGCTAGAGAGACAGGTAATGTGGGGAAGAGTGAAGAAATCACGTGGCTAATCCTGTCAAACCTCACATTCAAACCTATGACCACCTATGCACATGGATGCTCTCATCTTTAGTGTTATAAGTGTCTAGAACTAAAGAGAACAGGTGATTTTACCTCTTTGAGGTGGTCTGCGCTTCCCCAGGAGGCTGACCGCTGGTGAGGACTTCCCTGTTCTGCTCCCTCATCAATCCAGAGACCTGGAGTCTGAAACAAAAAAACAAATTTAACATTGTTAGGTGGTGTAATGTGCATTCATAATTGGTTTTTATACTTGTAGTCATATATACTGAAGGCACATAACGCAAATTTAGTCATTTCAAATGCTAAGATTGCCTAATAGGGAGGTCACATACTTTTTATCAAAACATTTTTAAAAATCATGATGGGTGTCTCAAGAAAAACAAAATTGGTGTTTTTAAAAAAAAAGAAATTTTAAACACCAAGAAAAAAGCAAGGTGAGGTAGTTAGAAATGGATTAAAAGGCTAAAAAGTAAGTTGGGTTTTAAAATCAGTGTCAGAGTGAGACCTCTTTGCTCTTGTTAGGTTTTTGGAATTAGGGTTAGAGTGAGTGCTCTCGACGCTGTGTACTCTCTTGGCTTATCTTTGAGGTTTCCTTGTTTTCTTGTTCGCTACATCTAATGTTTAAAACAGACAGCAAAAACCGACAAAGCAGGATTCATGGTGTTGATGTTTTTGTGACAAAGTAAAACTGACGTTAGGAAGTTGCAACATGTGTGTCACACTTAATGTTTTTATGAACATGTCTGTGCTTGTATCCTGGTGTATTTTATCACAGCAGCATGACAGTCCAATTTCCAACCCACACATTTCCACGTGAATTCTGAGTAAACACAATGTTGAGCAGGAGAAGAAACGATCAGAAAGCTCACACACCTGTTTCTACTAAATATCACACAGAACACCTAAGAAAGCCTCTGAGTAACATTTGATCCAACTCACTGCCAGGATACTCGAGGTAAAAGCATAATGTCGATATCTGAAGTATAAAATGTTTGAAGAGGCAGCTGAGGAAGACGGGAAGAAAGCTGTAATGAGCGCTGTGTGCTTTAAAGTAAAGCTGAAAATCTGGAATCAATGAAAATGGGGAAAAACAGTCATGAGACACCATCCCTGAGGAAAGAGCCTCAAACAACAGGAAAAATATAAAGTCAGAGCATGTTTGATTGCTTTCATTAGTAAGCCCAGTTAAGATAAATAAATCTCTGGCAGGACTTGAAACTCATGTTTTCGTCTTCCTGCTTAGCTGACGGGTACATTCCAAAATCAACCATCCTTTTAACCAAGCCTCACACAGTTTGAGCAAATAATTACAGAGCCACCAGATAATTTACGGTTACCTGCCAAGAAGACAACCTTGTCAGCCACAGGTGACATTTACAAGGACTTAACTAGCAGCTGTTTCCCACAACCTGGTTTCCCCGCTTTGCCCACATACACAACCGTGGTTTGATGTAATATGTTCAGCACAATACCGAGCCTATACTGGGTCAATGAGTCTACAGAGAGATTTGATGTTGTTAGTACTCCAGTGAGAAAACATCTGAAATACAAAACACTCCCTACTAGAGAGCATAGAGGCAGTCCTGTCTCACTGAGTGTGTCTTTCACATGTCTCGCTACTCCATCAACCAGGAAACAGTTAAGTTATGTAAATATATGCAAAAACAGAAACAGACTGAGGATGTTTCACGGGGTTGTCTGAAACCACATACTTCCCCCTGATTATGCGTATCAACAGTGCCTCTGGTCCTCAAACAAATCCTCAAATATCTGACGTTTAATGGTCAGCACAGTGCTACGAAACATCTTAAATGTCAGTGTCCACACTCTGCCTTATGCCTGACCCCACACAAACAGAAAAAGCTCTATGGCTCTCCAGCTAATGCACAAGCCCTGCCCTATGATATGGAATATCACTCTGTGAATAATGAGGAACACCCGTGAAGCCGTTTACGCTGGATTGCTGGCGCTGGTTCCCCCCAGAAAAGGACAGCGTATTAAATGGGGGCTTGTGCTCTTATACAAGGGACCACTGTGTTTGGCCACACTGGATGGCAGATGTGTAGCTAGCTTTTAGCATTAACATTTTGTGCATGGCCTACGGACTGGGTTGTGCTGTTTGATGCCTCTGCCAAACACTGAGGGACTGAATGCTGCAGCCTAATCTCTTCATGCAGAATGCAGTTTCCTCTGAAAGGGCAGAGAGGCTTTATGGAGTTGTGGACTTAGCTGCTGAGGAAAAACTAAGTTCTCACAGATGTGCTATGACGTCAAGTAGGGCATGCTGCTGACTGCTTGTAACTCTGTGAAATGTGAAACACTTTTATTTGGCAGTGAGTGGTATGTATAGGGCAAGAACCACAGTATTCTACCTTGAGAGGCAAAAGAAAGAAAGATGTTCCAGGAAACCACCCTTCTACAAAACACTGATGTTATATTTAAAAACCATTTTACACCTGATAGTTTCCTAACCTTCATATCTAAAGTCAGTTTTCATTTCAGGAAAAGGCTAACATATCTGAACTCACTGTAAAATTAGCCAGAAAAGCACTCAGAGAGCGCAGACCTCCACTATGTATATTGTGATTGTCAGCAACACTTTAGTCCTACTTTAATGTTATACTTCCTTTCAGCAGACTGTCTGCTACAATTTGGTATTAGTTGCAGGTTTTTACGATAATTTGTTACCTAAAAGTGTTGAAATTATGATGAGCCAGTACATTTTTCATATTCTGGATCTTAGTATCCAGAATATTGCCAGGATCTGGATCATACTTTTACATCTGTTGGAAATTATGGCAACTTTGTCTTGTATTGTTTTGCAAAGCAATCCGATTGTTTATCGTGGAGTTATATACACATATGGTGAAAACAGCCCTATATCACAATAATAAAGAATCCTTAAAAAAAGTTCTGGATCCAGACGGTGATCCGGATCACCTCCAAAATTTAATCACTTCTTCCTTATCCCATTTTGAACATTGCCTGAAAATTTCATTAGTTTTTAAGTTATGTTGTTCACAGACAAAGAAATTCTCCCAAAAACAAAACCTCCTTGGCAGGCATAATAACTTGCTATATTCTCTGTGAAGACATCTGAAAGAATTTCACCTTCAGCTCCACACTTGAAAGAGATATAAATCAAAAAGTGAAAATATTTAATTTAAAAGGTTTTATCATGTCACAGGTGTAACATGGTGATCGTGTTGGCTAACTCCATTTGCGATTAAACTCCAAGTTCCCCGCAGGTATCCACGGCAAGACAAGACAGTTAAAACTCCTGCAGGCTAACTTTCTTGATTGACTCTGTTGCCCCTAAAACAAATCCTCTGTCAACAAGAACACCCACCTTTATTTACCTCAGAGGCCTTTTTATCACGCTAGCTCCTGAACTTCCGGCCTGCGCTGTGTGCTTTTCAGACTTGTGTGCCAGGTGTTGTGCCTGATAATGTACTGCTGTGAAGATTAAACCCGGCCTGCAGCTTGCTTCCCATTATGATTCCCACCCAAAGGGTTACATGCAGACAACATCCTCAAGAATCCAGCTCCGTTCCAAAGCAGGAAATAATGACCGGGCTTCAATAGAATCACAGTGGAATTTGTGCGGGTCTGTTTAGATTGCACGCCGAGACATGCGAGCAGAGTGCCACTGCTATCATTTAGAGATGAGGACAACATGCATTGTGATTCGGTAGCTGACGATCTGATATCCTGTGCGAGTCTGAAAACTGAACAAACCACAAAGTGCATATCTCTGAGATGGCATTTTTGTTCCTTGTTGCTTCAAACCTTACTCACCTTAAACAGATAATCCTGCAACCATGTATCACTGTTTTCACTCTCATACTGACAAAATACTTCATTTTACTTCATTCATACAAAAGCAATCATGTTTTTGCTGTTGATGTTATTTCTGTCATCAAACTGCAGTGATAAAATGTGGGTTGTTTATCATTTAAGTTGTTGGGGAATAAAAACTGTATATGATCAGCTACTAAGACTGAATTTAGTGAGTTGCCAAACTACTTGAGTTAGCACTGGACTTACAGTCTTAACTTGTTGGTTTCAACTAAAAAATAGCAAAAAGGTCCCAAAAAAAGTCAAGAATCAGCAAGTGACATTCCTTTCACATTTTTGCAATTTACACCAGCACTTAACAAACCAAATGTGTGGCTGAACCAAACTTGGAAATAGTATTATTTTCCCTTTGCTAAAAGTATTTTAAGTAAAATGGGGAATTAATTTCATGGTATCTGTGGTAGGAAGTTAGGTTTTTTATATTTGGATCCAGGAAAGAGTTGAAAGTTTGAGGAATCTGTCATCAACAGCTTGCAAACCATTTCATAAACCATAAGGAGTAAAAAGTTGGCACAAATGTCTGATCATACAGCCCTATATGAGCATTAATTGTGTGTCTGCATAACGACTTAAACACACAAAACCAAAAGTGAGATTTCTGGCAACAGCAAGCTGTCATTATGGATTTTGGGGAAAGCAGTGTTTGGCAATAATAGAGTAATTTTTAGCTGCTTGCAGAGAGAAGTAGATAAATTACTGTAAGGGTCCCTAAAGGATCTTTTGTTTATGCCACTGGACTATAGTGTGAGGGATTAAGCATGTCCAAAGTGATTCAAAAATAAGCTGGCTAGTTGGTCATTTTCAGATTAAAATAACAGGCTGATGAGTCATTTCCTGTAGATGCAGAAGACAAATATACATTAAATGTACAGCAGCCAGCCTCAAATTACCATGTTCCATGTTCAACGCGAGACAACACAAAGTGTTTGATCAGACTGCCTTTGTCGGTGCTGGTTCTTTGAGGTCGGCTTGGTGTGTCAGGGCCCTAATCTTCATACAGACGTTCTCTGTGTTCTGTAACCACAGGGCCTAGGGCGCACAGACCTATCCCGGAACAGCCATTAGCATATCTATGGGCCCTCTGCTCCTCAACTCCCACACAAAAGGCAGGCGGGCCGTGCATCCACGAGGGCCAGGTGGTAAGCAGTGGGATTTCTCCCCGCCTCAGCTTTAGCCTGGGGGACAGGTGCAAACAACTTCACCTCCATGTGAGGCTACATTACAGCTCAAAGGAGAGGCCGTCTTGAACTTGTGCAAAGCACAACAAAAGAGGCCAGGGACCTTTTGTCTGCTGCTCTTTGCTGTTGTTTTCTTATAAAAGAGCTGGGCCCAGGCATTGCTTGTTAACAGGAAGTGGTCTCTGGCTATCCTTGGGGGAGTCTGTGCATTTAATCGCTCAAGGACTGTCAAGAGTGTCACTCTCTCCCACATCATTACAACACAGCCAAATGTTTTCCATCTCATATTTCCACAGCACTGACGGTCATAAATCTCTCAAGTGGATTTTCATTCTGCTCTGCCTTCAATCAGAACTTTACTTCTAATGTCTGCAAAACCCAGTCGAGGCCAGGTCTCTGTATAACAGACAAATAACACAATGTAGCCTACAGACACTGTGTCTATGTGCCAAGACATTTTTCTGCAATAACATTTTCAAGACCTGATTTTTATCAAAATTGATTTTCCATATTCCTCCAAACTTTCCGGGGCTGCACAGGAACCCTGCAATCAGAGATGTTTACTCTGCATACAGCCACTTGAAGAATTCTTGCAAGTCCCTCCCACCACTTCCTCAGCCTAAACACAAAGAAATGCGAGGCAAATGAGGGGTTAAAGGATGGAGCCCATGTAAATGAAGCTTGGCGGTCCCCATTCACACACATGAAAGGCTATTGTAGGCAAAGCGGGGAAGGTCCATGTCATGACCATACTATATTTCTTTAAATGCAAAACTTCAACAAACTTTAAAATGACTCTTTGGTTAAGCTGTATGGATATCAGAGTTGTGGGTTATGATGTGTGGCTGCTGTCTTAGCTGAAATATTAAATCCGTACATTGTGTAATGAAGTGTTATAATGAAAAAAAGAAGGCGGTGGCAGGAGATTCTGCCAAGAGCTGCCAGATTAGCTTGTTATTGTGTCACTTTCACCAGGCACTATAACAGAAACCAACAATTAGTCAATTATCTACCACCACATGTTGCTACGAAAAGGTAAAAGTGGGTGTTTCATTTGGGTGTTTACCAGACATTATGTCTTAAAATAGTCTGAAACCTTCTACTAACATGACGTCTGGAGGGTATTTGTGATTTTCTAAATCTAACTAGCCGAACTTAATGTGGACCATATTGGTTCAGTTCATTCCAGCTCATGATTATTCAAACACACCTGCTCTTTAGACTGAAAAATCACTTAAAACCCCTCCAGGTCCAGACTTATTCAGAAGTTTTTGGTTTTCTTGAGGCACTGCAACATGGGATACTCGCAAAAGTTAAGAAACAAGAACCAATAATCAACAACTCTGGAACCAAATCAGAGAGTTTGAACACCCAGGGCTGAGTGCACCAGTTGGGTGTAAGTAAAGTTGCTCATGTCTCTTCTGATGGGCCTAGCTACAACCAAATCTTTAACCAGAACTCTCTTACTTGTTGAATTTGTGCTGTGTCTCAAACATGCACGTTTATGTGAACATTTGCTGAAGCTTTTAATGGGGGAACCTGGAACATATTTCATCAAAACTTTCATTGTAAAGCAGCGTAATCATTAACTTGGTGAGAACTTCCTCACTTTCAAAACACTGAACATCACCTACAACTTGGCGCTGATCAGCGATTGATTCACCATATGAAATCAAAACTTAAAATGACTTTTATCTTTACAAGACTTGCAGACTTACACCTGTTCCGTGTAAGTAAAAGTTACACCCAGGTGAAACTCAAACTGAGCTCAAGTCTAACTGTGCACAGGGCTTTAGGTCGGTTTTTACTTTCAGCAATAAGTCAGGACACCAATATCTTAGGGATCCCCATGTATTATCTTAAGGTTACCTTGGTGAATGGAAGCAAAGAACTGAGACAGACTAGCCCCTCCTCCTACTATGCAAATCTACCACTAGGATTGGGAATTGATCAAATTTTATCAAAACCGATGCCCTTATCAATTCTGCTTATCGATCTGATTCTTTATCAATTCCCTTATCAATCCATGTTGTGAATTTTCTTGGTACAAAAAGCAGCTTTACAGGTTTTCTGTGTCAACAACATTGAATGAGTTTGCACTGTAAGGGAATAAACTGTAATTGGTCCCTGAGTCTGGATATTTCGGGCATAATTATACAGAAACAGGTAAAAATTGCACACAATGTGACGTTGATGTACTGTGTTGTAATATATTAATAATTTAAGTAGGCCATCTAGTGTCTCAAAGTGGTTATAGCAATAGTTTAAGTTGTTGGGAAGCTTTCCGTAGTTATGAAGTCAGCCATGAGCCTTTCAATTGCCTGTTAGCTTTTGACATTTGAAATTCTCTGTATTTTTTACAAAGAGTTGATGTGATATGTTTCTGTGATGAAAGTTGAAATTCTATTCTGAAGCTGAAGTTATATTGATGTATGCTAACTGCTAGCATATCAATGCAGTTTCCCATGTATGTTAGCATCAAGCTTGCACTATTTTGTTATTTTGGTGAATAAGGTGATTTACACCATTTTCGAATGTACTGAATATGAATCTCCTGAGAGAGTAATGTACATTTCTTTATGAAGTCAGTTCTTCAGTAAAACTTCAAGCTGAAAATCCTGAATTAGAGTTTTCTTGGGAAAGGTTATCCAACTGCTAAGCTAAGATAGCTGCAGCAGACTAGTCGATGTAAGGCCTGGCAGCTCCAGCACAATGTAAAGAATTGATAAGGGAATTGGTAAGCACAAAGGCTAACTGTATCGATGGATTGGAACATTTCTTATCGATTCTCAACAGGAACTGGTTTTCGATTCCCACAACCATTATTACATAGTCCGCCCCTGATCAACCCTACAGCCATGAGAGTGTGTTTCCTGAACGGGTTGTACCTGTGTGGCTTTGTCTTTCATACACGAAGGATAGGGTCCATGGGAGTCCCGAGGCCACTGCCCGGTAAGGTATGGACCTGTGATGGCGTCAAGAGATGACGTCCGTCGGATGGCGCTGGAGCTCCGAACTTGTAACTTGGACCTTTCTGCTGTGAATTGGACAAGCATCAAGAAATTAGACTAGAGGCGCATGAACATGCATACACACCCATTACAGCATCACTAACAAGTGAGCAATAATACCTGAGTCCCCTGAGGCAATTTGACATTTGATGTGACAACTAAGCCGATGGTGACGCGACAGCAAAACCATAATACAGCCCTAAACCATCTGAACCCAAAGACTGGAGGGAATATTTTAAGTATAAAAAACTCTTCATGGTTTGAATATTTTATCTGAAATTTAAAACACGGTTGCTTTATTAAAATATTAGGTTTCCATGCTTTTCTCAGATATATGTAGTTGTCACCTTACCAAAAAGAAAATAAAATTATAATTTAGCTTATGACTCTCTTTACTGCAACACTTTGTAATAGGACAAGGCCTTTCCTGGCAACCCCCTCTTGTTTTCTAAGAGTGCACCATTTTTATAATCTCCTAAGTATAAGTGCAGGGCAGAAAGCAGGCTTGAGAGCTAAGGCCTGAAGCAAATGTAAATGACTGAGAAGGAGTATCTGATGTTATGAGAGCAGTCTGCTGTGAGCCAGAGCAGTTAAGCATACACCACCCACATAAGAACTCATAAACAACCACAACACAATGCACATCAATACTGCCTGCATCCACTCAACATTCCTGCAGAGACACGCTGTAAAGCAAAAGACAGAGAGGAAAACAAAAACGCAGGAGACATAAGCTTGAGGAAAGCATGAGACTGCAGGAAAATCTGGGTTACATTTTTTAGCCTCCATTACACTTAGTATGAATTCTTCTTCGCCTCTTTATAAGCGTATAAAAGGCTGAATAAATGAATGTCATGATAGTCAGGAAGCATGCTCATTTACTCTCTTCCTCATCTGTGCAGGCCAAGACAGAGGCCTTTCTAATGTGAACACACAAACTAACACACACAGACCAAACTATCAACATGAGGCACCCCTCTCCTAGCAGAACTACACAGCCATTCATTGTTGTTCTTTGTCTGTAGAATACACAAGCCTACCCACCCAAAGGTATTGCCTAAGTAAGCTTACTGGGCTACAGTAAAATTCCCTGAAGCATTGCAGACAAAGGAAGCAGGCTAAATTTCCATCAATATTGATATAGGCCAAGCCAGTGCTCTCAGAACTGGGACTGTGGTTATTTTCCATGGTCTCCCCCACTAAAATAATCTCCTGATGAGAAAAAAAGAAACAGTGTGAAAGAAGCCAAGACATCAAAGCCGTCCCATGTGCTGAGTGAGAGGTTTACGTGATTTTTAAAAGTAAGATTTTTAAGTTGAAATAAAAAAAAATCTTTCAGCAAACTGTAAAAGGTCTCTCTGCCCTTTCCAGGAATAAATGGTGGTTTATTAACTGTAGAGTAAAGGCACATGTGAAAACAAACATGTGGTCCGAATCAGTTAACCATAGCAGAAAGGTTTCCTGTAGATTTCCACAAGGCTGAAAGGAAAATCACAATTTGTGTAAACTTATGACACAGTCTCAGATAGTCCCAAGAGAAAAATCACAGGTTTTGTTACAAAGAACCTAACTCTGGTGATACTTGTGTGTCACATCACTGACATACAGAATAAGCAGTAAAAGCACTGTTCCATGCTGACCAAAACAACATGGTTAAATGCCAATAGATAGGTCAGCTGTAGTATTATATATTTTCATTTTAGATGCTCCAATGCAAAAACAACCCATGTAGGATAAAGATATTGTGCCTAGTTTGCCCAGCAGCTCTGACATTTAGTTTACAATACTCTCTGCACTGTCAGCAACACATGCACCAGAGCAACAGAGCTAAGCAGAGATTGTTTTGCACCAGAACTGGTGCTTTGCAAGTGTGTGAGCAATGCTTGTAGAAATTAATGGGTTTTTTAAAGTTTCACAATACTATCAGCGTCATTGGCAAATATGAACATTTCTGCTGATATGCACAGTCAATAAGGTGACACATTAATTATACCCAAACAATGACAGCTTATGTGTGCCAACAACAAGTCTCAGCAATAACTACTTGGTAATGTTGTAGCATCAGCACCAGCAAATTCTGTTTATTTGTTGCCCTGTAGGTTGAAGCTGGTCATCGTCATCTTTGTATTTGGAGTGTAACATTACTTTGTATGGTTCATTTGTTGGTCATGGACACCAAACTGGTTTTGCCTTCAGCGATATTTACTATTTTTGCTTCTGTGTTTGTCTGGAGATCCTACATGTAACCATGGCTGCATTGTTCACCTGTGAAATCAGCTGTTAGCAGCCTGTAGCATGTCAATGCTAACTGGTGCAAGGCCTGATGTTTCCCCACAAGGTGAGGAGAAGGAGGTGAGGACAGCGTGCTGGCTCTCAGACTACGTGGACCTGTCGTCCATCCATCATTATTGGGAACGTAAGATCTATCTCCAATAAGATGGATGAGCTAGCCATGCTAACCCAGCAACAGAGGGATTACCAGAAGGCAGAGTAGCATCATGCTATTCAAAGACATAGCTAACGGAGCTAACACTGGACATGGATGCTACATTGGAAGAACTTCACCTGCTGTGAGCAGACAGGATCCAGGAGACAGAGACTGAACAGACTGCTGAAGAAGCTCAGTCCTGGACCCTGTGGAGGTGGAGACTGGCTGAACTGGACAGTGATGGACAAGCTGTCATCACCTATTTTCTTATGGACCTTTTTGCACTTTCTATACACTTTCTTACTTTGGTTTTCTTGTATTGTTGCTGACTCCTCCTGAATTTCCCCTCGGGATAAATAAAGTATTTTCTATTCTGTTCTATTCTATTTGTATGCCTAGTTATATGTTACAACAGAAATATAGCAGCAATCATCAAAAGGTAAAGAAGCTAACTCCACTGGCTAATGATATCCTAAGAAAAAGGTCCTAAGACATTAGTATCACTATGGGTCAAAATAAGTATGAAAGCATATGTATCCAATATCGGCAAAAATAACCCATGCCAATGTCCAATTTGAGTGGAACTACTGTAATAATGCTAAAATTACTTCCTTGTTTAACTTATTTTAAAAAGTAGGGGAATGTAGATATAATAATGCAACTTGTATGATTACATATTTTGTAAATACTTACGATACTAAGCCTCTATGACTGATCATGCACTGTAATAAGAGAATCCCTTGTACGAGTAGGCCACCCCACATATCCTTTTTTTAATGATGTCACATCTAAGTGCTCAAACTATTACAGAGAAAATGACAAGCTGTAATTTCAGCAAGGACTGTTTTTCATTTATCATAGACGATGAATGATGATATTAAATCCGGGTCGAGCTCTTTAAATGTTTTGAGTTACAGCATCTGTTCCTCGGCTGCTCAGGAAATGGGGTGTTAGCATTATTAGCATCACTCAACAAGTCCAGTGGGTTCCTCCCACCACAAGCTGGACTGGTCTTTTTAGAGTGTGTGTAGATGAATGAAGAAAGCATGCTCAAAGTGTTAACTATTCCAGCTTTCATAGCTAAAGAAGTAAGGAGTGAGCAAGTGAAGATTCAGACATAGCAGTCGGTAATGCGCATGCCGAATGATAAAACTACAGAAAAATAAAGCACAGTGCACGGATTTGGACACACGGTCATTTTCACATTTGGTCCTACTCTGCAGTTTGAATGGATGACAATGAAGCAGGCCGGTTTCAGCACAGCTGGCACTTTGTCAGAGAGTGGGACTTTCATTGTTGGGACAGTGTGGTAAGTGAATGATGTCATGTTGGTGAACCAAAAGGACATGATGCCGAATATAAAGCTCTCTTCTCTGGGCTATGATATGAACTTTTATAGCACCACTGCAGCCATTCCCTGTGTTGATTTGTCTGGCTCTAACAGTAATGGTACTGTAAGGCACTTTGGAACTAATTTCTCACCAAATGGCAAGTATTATGTCTGTGAGTGGGTTCAAAGTACTACAATGAATGTGAAATTACAAAGAGCAAAGCCTTCTACTTCAGTTGAATCAAGCTGGGCTGGAGTGAGGAAAGATGACTGATTCATGCTCACATTTTGTTTTCTTTCTGAGAGCTGTGTGACAATCAGTATTTTTTAACTGCTACTAGCTCACAGCCCCACACTGATATGATCATGGCTGTTATGAGGCCTCTCATGCCTGTTAAGACTTTGAGGTCACAGTAATGAACGAGGTTCAAGTCTCCATCATCACCACTGACATGGGACACTGGTCTGGGTTAGAGGTTAGTCTCTTTCAGAGGACTGAGGTATGCGTGGCATGCCACTGGGGTGGGAAATCAAAACCAAGGGCTAGCCAAACACCGGTGAAATTCGTTGTGCCTGGCAAGTCTGCCTGCTCAGTTGTTGTGGAACAGACTTCGTTTCCTGCCTTGCATGGTACACTGGTCAAGGTTGGAGGTCATCTCATTCAAAGAACTGAGGAATGCGAAGCACGTCACAACTCCACAATAACCACCATGCTGTCTGAGACAAGAGGGCTGCCAGTTTGGCTAAAGGTAGGAGGGAGAAGCTGTTAAATGTGACTAATGAAGGTAGCATCTGTCCAGTTGTGTAGCGTGTGGCAATGTGTGACTTAATCTCATTAAGCACAGAACAGTGTCATGGTAAGAACACCCAGTGCTTTTCATGGGAACTGGTGCAGAGGCACAACTACACACTGAGGTTAGCAGATCTAGAGATTCTTTTTGTTTCCACATACTGAAGAGACAGGCTGTTTTCAGACACAACCATATCTGAGTGTGCCTCAAACACTTGCTAGATAGTGTGTGTGCGTGTGTTTTCTACATAAAAACACAGGGCGTACTGAGAAAAACAGCAAGAAAGTGCAGCCCTGGCCTACAGAAGGATACTGCTACTAGTCTTAAAAACCAGGCTTAGTGTCGATATTTGGCAGGAGAAGCTGTCACATAAAGTCGACCCACTAAAACACTGTGAGATACACACTCAGAGCTGCGTGGGCCCCTCATGTCCTCCTTCAGATCACTTCCAGAGAGCAGCTGAGTTTGACATGAAACGACATAGCACTTGTCTCTGTTAGCCATGTGCAGGGCACCATAGTGAGACTCAGCATATGTTCAGAATATGACGAGTTGTCTATGCTGTATGTAATGAGGGGAGTGAGAACAGGCAACACCTGACTACATTAGCTCAGCACTGCTTCTGCTGGGACTGACGTGGCTGCTTTTACAACTGAAAGCATGTCTTTCTGCCAATTCTCTCCTCCCCCTCTCTCCTGTCAAAAGTCCATATGAAATAAGAGATCCAATAGTGCACTCTATTCCTTTTATGAGTGTTTGATTGTGTGGTTTGACAATGGGCTAAAAGGTGAAAGCATAAACCCACTGCAAATGAGGAGCTAGTGTTGCCCCAGGCCCGCAAAATGCCCCCCTCTTCAACATATTTCACCTATTTTCTGTGTACTGTCATTTTCAAATAAAATCTCATAACTGTTTACCAGTCAGTGTTATCAACACAGGTGCAATGGCAATGTAAGAGTTGTGATCAAGACATTGTGGCTAGGTGTTTCATGCCCTAAAATCATCAGACACCAGATGGTTCTGAGGCTTTTTGTATATCAAAACTAAACCTGGGCAGGAAACACTCCAAAAACTGCAGTTTTTAACTGAAAAAACTGCCACTGATCTAAAGTGCATTCTTCCCCCTCTATGTGTGCCTAATGTGTGATTTTAAGAGATAAATAGTTAATACATTACCCTTCTGTGATCAACCCTGTGCCAAAACTACAAAGATATCACATTATATGTGTTAAATGTAATAACTTAATAGTAAAACTCCATAATATTTACTTTAACAAGACATCCAATACTCAAACTGGCTGCACTATACTGTTCCTTTATCAGCACTGAGATTTTTGTACACATCATCTCTCACAGTCCTGCACAACTTTTCATAAAACCTTATATTATAATATGATTGATTTTAGTCATTTTCTCCTCTGTCCATTCAATATCCATGAGAATAGAATGATTCCAGTTTAATAGTTTACTTGTATTGCACCAAAATCACAGAGAAAAAATCCTCACATGTGCAAACCAACTTGGTAATTGTCAGACACTGCACCTTGATCTAGCATTATTTTGGTTTATGTAATACAAAACGGTTGAAAATGAGCGATTTACCTCTGGAAACTGGAGAGTCTGGGGGACAGGAGGAGTCCTTATTTTCAGGGGACAGTCTTTGCTTAGCGTTTGCACTTCCTGAACTGAGTGTTGGGCTTGAAGGGGGACTGGAGCCCCGGCTGGTCGTAGCTCCTCCATGGAAAGTCTGCACCCGCGTCGGGCTGCTCTGTCCCGCACGCAGGAGCTGGTAGGGCACGGTGGCACGGATGGGGTGCAAACGGCAGCTGCTGCTGTTGTTGAACGAGCCAGGGGAGCCCGCATTGCTGCGTCTAACTCTCGGCTGCTGAAGTGAGTTACTGGGGGCTGACATCCTCCGAAACTGGCTGCAGTTCCTATTGCAGTGAGAAAGACGTACTGCTTTTCTCTAGGCGGAGGTGGTGGGGGTGAACCGTAAGATAAACATTAGCTGGTTAGCAAAAGAAACTCAAAAACGTTAGCTTCCTTTTTAAAAACTGTTCGACTCGTGTGCTCGAGGGGACAAAAAACCTTCAATTCGCGTTGTTTGTAGATAACTTACCTTAAAGATACCAATACATGTCGGTAAACGCTGAAACCGTTTCACAAATAACTTTAGAAGTTGTTTTTATACTTCTTGAAAGGTTTAATTCTTGTTCTCCAGCTCTCACTCTGGTTCTCCCATCATGTCCACTCTGTCTAAATGACAGTTGTTTCGGCCAGACTACTGGCTGGTGCGTGTGGGCGGGCTACGCTCATCGCTTCTGCGCTTGTGATTGGCTACAGTCTTCTTACAGTACCACTGCTGATTGGTTGAAGTGGGAATAAGGATAGTACTTTTATCCAATCAGGACTGAAACGTGATACTTCTAGGGGTAAAGTTTTTAGTGAAAATGAAGACGTGAAGAGTAAACGCTCGTCTTATTATATCCAGCAGGTATGGGAGCCCGTTTACACCAGGTATTTTATTTTATTTTATTTTATTTTTACCTGGCAGAAACGGGCTTCCATAAGTACACATCTTAAAAAAAACAAATAAATAAACTTAGAAGCTTACATACTACTACTACTACTCAATACGGCAAAGACTTCCTTAACATTTGACATTCACCTAGCAGTCATTAATAAAACAAATGTTAAGCAGCGCCTAGCTCTGCTAATGAACCCTATTGATTGCTTGACTTACATTATTAAAAATGTGTATGTCTGCATACATTAATATGTAAACAGCTTACAGTTATATTCTGTTTATACATGTAAACAACTGTGGGTTTTTTCCATCATACCTTCCTAATCTTAACAGGTTTTTTTTATTATTTCAACTGTATGCTTCATTTGTTTGGTTACATGTACTGGGCCAATAAGGTTGATTCAGTCTGGGGTTAAATTGTTGGTTAATTTAGCTATTTTAGTCCCTTTTACCTCAACAAAAGGACATTCACATTGCAATCTGACTGTGAGTTGACTGAATTTGATAAAAAGCACCAGAGTTGACTTACTGATCTTTTAGTGCAGAAAAAAATAACACTCCAAAACTATATTTTTAATCATAAAGAGCGAGTAAGATGTATTGACAGTTTGATTCAGAAGTAAAAAAATGTGTTGTTTTCACTGATGCCCATCTCTCAGCCTGTGATTCTGTGGGAGTTCCCATGGGAGAATTATGTGTGACTCAGTGCTTTTAAGCAAAGATAAAGAATGCACATGACTGAGAACCCACGCCATCTGTGTCTATGAAACATGATAATTCAAAAATAAGCCATGTAAACTTATGGAAAACAGTTCATTCAGAAGCGCTCCTATTTGTCAGCTGGAATTTATTTAAAAGGCAAACACAACAAGAAACTGTGAAAGGATGAAATTCCAGCCACCCTGTGTTTTGGGACGCTACAAGGCTTGCCAATTTGTCAGCTCCACTTCAAAATAGTTCACAAAAGGGCAAGCAGGCCTGTAAAACCTCCCACACGGGGGAAGAGATCCTGGTGAAAGCGACATACAGTAGCTCCTGTAACCCCTAACCCATCCTCTCCCCTCTCCTCCTCTCACCTCCTCCTCCCTACTCCATGACTAAGTGATTTAGCCAGCTCTGGTGCAGGCTGCCTCTCATTTACAATGCCTCCCTAGGTTGGTGACAGAGCAGGGAGGGTGGCAGAGAAAGGGAGAAAACCCATTTACAATGCAGCTTACACAGGGCCGTCCCCTCACAGACGGCGCCCATCCTTGGATTGATGTGTGGTATGCATAGTTTTGGGGTGCAATTTGGGCACCAGAGAGAAGGAGAAAGAAAGAGAGGGCATGTCTGTGTATGTCGGTGGGTGTAGGAAGGGGAGATAGGGGGGGTTAGAGGGCTCAGGCTGTCTGTTCTTTCGCCTCTCTTTGAGTCAATAGTGTTCCGGCAGCTGAGGTTCTTTATGAGGGGAACAATCTGGAGGGTCTTGTCAGAGTGCCGAGCAGCTGCTGTTTTCTGGCGAGCTTCTTTCATGGACCACAGGCCTGGAGTGGGCTAGTGAATACAGACGCACCCTCCCACCCACCCCCCACTCATCCACCCCTCACGCTACGCCCCTACCTTCCCCAATCCCTCATCCTCCTTTGCCCCCTAAACCACCCTCACACTGGAAGCCCTCCCTCCACAATGCCAGATGAAGAGTGGCACAAGCATGAAGAGAGCAAGAGCGTAGTTATTGTGCGCGACTTTGCTGGGTGACCGTCCTTCACCCTCTGAACAACACTTTCATGAGGTATGTGAAGATCCTTTCAAAAGACAAACAAAAGACGTTAAATATTAAAACACAAGCCACAAAATACACGTGTTGGCACCTGTGATCACATCTTTAAACCCTGATGTGAAAGTGAACGTTGGATTTATCATCTTTAATAGGTTACAATAAAACTATAAGCCTGATTCAGGTTAGATTAGAAGAGGCTGATTACAGCAGAGCCTCTTGTGTTTCTCCTGAGTGGGATTCATATTAGCAGAGCAGTGAGTTTGCATTTGCTCCCTTTCTGTCATTGATTCAGTTAGTGAGATCAGTAACACACACTGCCTCCCTTCTTCATATAGGGCTCTGTTACACACATTACATTCACTACACTATAACTTAACAGTAAGTCATTCTTTTCAAGCAGCGGCTCCAGAGGAGGATGCTGCTGGCACCCTTCATCCCTTGGCCAGTTGTCGGTGCGGCGGGTGCAGCAGTGAACCTGCGCTGGCTGGCTGGCTTCATGCTGGTGTTTGGCTTCGGTTTCCGACAGGCGTCTCCTGTTTAGCTGCTGTCTGAAGGCACCAGGTTCCCTGTGGTGTCCAGCTGCATGCATTTACACGTGCAAGCCGACACTGGGCACTCTGTGTGGTCTCTGTAACAGACACACAGACAGTGGGTCAATTAAAAAAACAATATGGAGTCTGAAAGAAACATGGGAACAATGGGTGAAGTGAACATTTGCACATCCTGGTTGTCAGATCACTGAAGGGCCTAACTGCTCTGTCTGCTTTTCATTCATTTGATGGGAAATCAAAAAGAAAGAAACTTCCTCATCGTCTGCTTAGAAATTGGAATATCTTGTGAGTTTATTTTGAATAATAGATTCGGAGAAAGTAGGGAAGCACTGATCCAACTTTTGTGGTTCCGACACCTATGCCTGGGTAGAGATGGGTACCTTTCACATTTGAAATGATACAGTACCCAAGCCCGATACCTGGCAATGGGTATTGGTACTCAATGGTACCAATTTTCAGTACTTTTTTGTCTTTATGTGGTAAAAAATATACATTTGTTCAATCATAAAAAATCATTTTTTTAATTTAACATATTTATTCTTTATTATATAGCCTTGAAATACTGTGTCCAGCATGGAAAATCATCTAGCCTTCCAGTCCCTCACAGTCACAAGGATGCATTTAGGAACTTCAACATGGTACCTTTTGATTATACGTGAATCGGTACCCGGTACTTTTGACTGAATTTGGTTGGTACCTATAAAAGTACGTAATCTAGTACCCATTCCTATACCTGGGGTTTGGTGTCGACCAATACTGAGACTGATTCATTACCAGTGTAACCTGCATGCCCTACTGTGGGACAAGACTGGTAATGTTTTGGGTGAAAGGCAAAAAATGATTATATGGAATTACTGAAGTCAATACTTATTTAAACTATAAAATATCGAATAGGTTACCATCAAAAAAAATCTTTAGAATGTACACAAGTAGGGATGGGTTCCGAATTAGGTGCCTTTATAGAACCTAATTCTGTCAAGAGTACCGAGTAACGATTCACATAAAATCAAAGGGCACCATGTTCAAGTAGCTTCATGCTTCCTTGTGACTGGGAGGGAGTGGAGGAGTAGGCGATTTGCAATACTGGACATGAATACAGCATTGCAAGGTTATATATAAGAGAATTAATATGTAAAGTTGAAAAAAAGATTTTTTTTTCTTAAAAAAATCAATATCATTTACAACATGAACACAAAAAAGTACCAAAAATTGGTACCATTGAGTACCCATACCGATTGCCAGGTATTGGGCATCGGTACCGTATCGTTTCAAATATGAAAGGTACCCATCGCTATACACAAGTTCTTTTCAAATGTAAGCTATTATACCCAGTAGACTGGTAATGCAGCAAAAAAAAAACAAAGTAAGTGCCTCAGAGGTAACATTTCAAATCAGATAGCAAAGAGCGCTGGTAAAACAAACAAAAAAAAAAAGGCATAGAGCTGTTTTGCCTGGATTTGATACACCGATACACCAATACAACTTTATTTTAGACCATCGTGCTTTAGTTTTCATACTTGTCATAGTAAAACATACAGCAGATAAATTTTAAGCCGGCTGAGTCTAGAACAGAAAAAAAGTTAAAGAAGTCAGAAACCTCCTATCATATGCATCCATATTCATTTATTCAGCCAACAGGGCTGCTGCACAGGTGGGTTAGACCTTCAAAAGCAGTTTCCCATCAATTGACTGTCTTAATGACAAGCTAATATGTAAAACAAAGAGATTTTTTTTAATCAGAGGTGAGTTGTTTCTACCTGTTATACTTTTTTATTGACGGGTAAATAAGGGCTTTATTACGTAAAACCAGAGGATTATCTTTTCCCTCAAAGAGGATGGAAGGAGAGTCATCTTCCTCAACAGGATCTTAACATGAGCAAATCTTTGTAAAAGACCATTTACTGGTATCTAAGAGCTATAGTGCAGAGATTCCCCAAAGTGTGGTGGGCGAGCTGCCTTGAAGGGGGTGCGCAACTTAAGTGAAATGGCAGCCAAGCACCATAATTTATTGATATTGTATCAATAAATAAATACATGTATAATTAAATAAATAATTTTGATACTTTTTAATGGGGGTTAACATCTTAAATGTTGAATTTTTGGTACATGGTAATGACTGCTATTCATCACTTGGCGACCATACTTGGCTTTTAAGTATTATTAAGGTCATTATTATATTTTACTTACTGTTATTCTTTCCACTGTTTCTAATGTGGGGGATCATTAGGCCCATTATTGTACATTCTGTTCTGTGTTAACAGTATCCTATTTTATTAAACTTGATACATGCCTTTTCTTTTTTCAGTTTCGGGCATTGGGGGTGCGTCAGCTAAGTTGGGAGTTAAAAGGGGGTGCCCGGCCTGAAAAGTTTGGGAACTGCTGCTCTGGTGATTTTATTTAGACCGGCAGAATCACTTCGCCTTCAATCATAATCACAGAGAGACCTTGCACACCATGTATGAAACACAGTTTTTAATAATCGGACAACAGTTGACCACACCACAATCTGCAGCATAAACAGTGACAGACACACTGGGTCAGAGTTTAACGGACAAAAGGTGCACAGACCTTTGCGCTGCCTGAAAACCATCTACACATGTGCAGGTCCCACTGAGTGACTGACCTGAACCAGCTGAGCATGTGGCCTGCGTGGCCTCCATGTCGACAGTTGTGACACCAGGTGAACCAGTTGTTGAATTGAGCGAGTTTGTTCTCCCTTGTTAGGTCCATCTTCTCATCTGACTTCCCTGTTCCTGCAAGAAGAGATGAACTCACGAGTCAACATTGAGAGTCAATATAATTTGTGTCCATGTTTTTATGAGAGGTTTATAAAGAGTCAGTGAATCTGCTTTGTAATGCTGATCCAAGTCCTCTCTGCTCAGTTAAACATTAGAGGCACTTGAGCTAATCCAAGTCTTTGACGGTTAAGATGAGCCAAACATCAGTCTACAAGCTCAACAGTTTACCTGGGCAGTTAGAAACAGGTGTGCCCATGTTCATGAGGCAGAGGGCACAGCGAGGCAGGGGCTTCCTGCAGCTGGGGCAACTTGTGACTTTGGACTTGGTCGGCGAGCCGCTCACACCATACTGACTGAAGCCGCGGCCCTGGTGGGGCATCAAGGAGCAGCTGTAGGAGATGGGCTTCCCACAGAAGTTGCAGCTCACAAACACCTGTCACACAAGAACAAACACAAAGGTTGGCTGATAAGGACGGTGAACATGAAGGCTAAAACGAACAAGCACACACTCAGCAGCTGTTAGACTTTCACTTTGAGGTGAAAGGAAGATAAGGGTTAGATAATTCAGTAATAATCTAACCGACCAGTGAACAGTGGAACATCAGTGATGTACTAACAAGTGTGTGCAATGCCATCAAGGCTTTAACTGTCAGGCTCCCAAAAAAACACTAATACGTAGTTTATGAATATGGAAAATTGTTCCCTTTAAGGTGAGATGACTATTATTGTACATACACATTTAACATTTAGTGAACCAGTCCAACGTGGAGGGATTTCAAATGAAAGTAATGACTTTAAGCTTCATATAACAGCTAAATGAACATTACCTTTATCATGATCGCAACATTTTTTAGTCATGTTGAACTTTTTTTCCTAAAACACCAAGAGTTGACACCAAATAGACTGTTTTGCAATAAAAAAACATGAGCTCATTTTCACTGTTTATTAGTTTTATGTACAGAAAATCTGACCCCGTAACTGTACAAAGTGTCCTTTGTGATGTCATTTAGTTGGTATGTGTGCCTTTGGAAGGACGGTTCATGTTGAAAATACCGAGATGATGAGCGCATACAATGTAAAGTGAAGAGATGTTTGCTTTAAATGTCAATAAAGTTTAACTTATTACAAAAGAAGCAGTTCTGGTGCACTTAGATCTGGAAAAAATTAAGTCTAAGGAGGTCACCTGGAAAATTTAATTTTGTTTGGCTTGAAATGAAATGCTTACCTCGGACAATCATCTTACCATCATATCTATATTTTCCTCTGCCGTTTAATATATACATCTATATATTTTTTGTGGTTGTTTATTTGTTTCGTTTTAGTTTATTATATTTGCCATCATTTTTTATCTATTTTTTTATCTCTTTATCTGCTCACTTGCTCATGAAAAGAAGGAATGGTGTTATTTTACCTTTTTTCTTTTGCTTTACAGACTTGTAAAGTGTTGGACCAGGGGTTTAGTGTTTATATGTTTTTGTTTGTAGAAAAAGTTAAAGCTTCGATTTTTCATTGTATTTACTTGTGCTTGCTAAATGAATAAATAAAGTAAAAATAAAAGAAGAAGAAGAAGAAGCAGAAGCATCTTTCCATCATTTACCTGGGCGAGTGGTTTGGAGCTCGGGTCCAGTTTTCCTCTGTGGATGTCGAACTCGGCCCGTTTATGCCAGAATCTCCATGCATCCAACAGGTTGCGGTAGTTCTCGATCCAGCACTGGACCCGGGGGTCTTTCAACACGTCACTGGGGGAACCCTGGTGAAGGAATATGTTTCTCTTTACACAAACAATAGATATGCTAGCGTCAAAGCATAAAGTCCCCCTAACTTAATATAAAACACTTAAATACATAAATGAGGCCCAACCAGTCGCTGCACAGGAGGTGAGAGCTTTGTAAAATCTATTCATGAGCAGGTTAGAACAGGAAAGATGTTGTTCTACAGCATGTTAGGAAGTTACAGACCTGTTCAACAACTGTATTCGCTTCAGTACGTCTTTATAGAAACAAGAACACGAGCATAAATAACTCCAATGGCATTTGCTCCATGCCGTTAAATAGGAGACAGTTATGTAAAGAATAACAGCTGTGATCTCTTAGAAATGAACCAGCAAGTTTTGGCTTGTGCCTTGATCTTTGGAGTGACGAATTCAGACTGACAGATACTTTTCTTTGTTGGAGTTTAAAAGGTTGATTTTTAAACCTTGTATTCTGTTATAAACCCACTCTAACTTGAAGAAAATCCACATTTTTTTGAGACATTTTTGATGTCCGCAGTAGAGTCCCAAAACTAAACATTAGGGGTGGGAAGAAAAATTGAAAATTGTTTTATCAGGACTTTTTGTTTGACAATATCAAAATCGTGATTGTCAAAAAATCTTTCTTTTTTTCCAGATACATATTCTTCATGTCAGTCTTTGTTTATAAACTGGATTGGAAAAAAGTTACCACTTTTCTCCAGCAGGGGGTGAAATGTTTCTCTCTGGCTCACGTGATGTGCAATTTATAGGAAAACATGGCTCCTGATATAGTCTATAGACATTATCATCATCATTTAACTGTTTTCCATGGTCTGGTGTTAAAAGCACAAACTAAAAATCGTATACATAGAAAAATCACAATCTAAATTGAATCAGCACCAGGCGGCAACCTCCGGTCTGAGAATATGAGACAATGCGGAAGTGCTAAAATCTGCTGTTTCTCGAGTGTTCGCTTGATGCTGCCGGAAGTAGGAAGTCACAAACACACCAAGCCAAAAAAAGCCATTTTCAAAGCAGAAATTAACCTATTTACCGCCTGGTTCGTAAAACGTCTCCTGTCTGAGTCACTAATTTTACTACCAGCTCCCACTGTACGGGGGATGAATTTTTTTCTAACACGGCCGTTCAGATGATATTAAGATTGCAAGCTCCCCCAATAAGAGGCACAGCTGAGGGTCACGTGACGGCCGGCGCCCTATGGCTGTAGGCGAAGCCCTTGCCACTACCAATATGGCCGCTATAGCCGATGTGCTTCATTTTCCGTTTCAGAAACAGACGGGTGACGTCGGCGAGACTACGTCCATGTTTTATACAGTCTATGATCAGCACCCCAAAACTCGTAATAGAGAGTAGCATATTGTCCCAGCCCTAGTAAAGGGCAGGATATAAGCTGCCGTACTTTGAGTAAATCCCCCTGCAGTAAGTAAATGACCCTAAAGTTTGCACGTTTGCACATGTTTGTGTACCTTCAACATGCAGAAGCTAGCTGTCTGCACATCTCCCGTGCGGTCCACGTAGCTCTCCATAAGGTCTACACCATCTTTAGTCAGACCCGTCAGCAGGATGCCCTCCAGGTTCCCCACCTCCTTCATCTCATTCGTCAGCTTGTCGATGTAACGAGGCAGCTGAAGACATAAACCCACACAACTTCAGTTTTGTTACAAGAACATATAATCTGTTGCTGAAAGATTGACTTTGTGTCTTTACCTGGGCGTCACTGAGGAACATGCAGGCAAAGGCAACCCGGTCTCGCACGGCAACACTGCTCTCGTACTGAAACACAGACACAGAACTGTGAATATCGTGTGTATTTTAGAGCATCTTCAGGTTTAAGAGTGAGGTGTCAGACCTCAGGTGAAAAAACATCAGATCTCTGGAGAACTGCTGTCATGTGTCAGACTTTGGACTAAACAGCCTCAAACTATTCCTGATTATGAGTTTTTTTCTTCTCCATGTTCTGCATGAACACCTCATCAGATCTGAGCTGGAAACTGCGCCAAGTAAAGATATTTTTCTCCCACTTGCTTTCCTCATTTCTGTAACAGAGCCATAAAATCTGTGATAATAAGAGCTCCAGTACCAGCACGCCATCGTAGGCTCCAGGCTCACTGGTGAGAAAGGCAAACGTGACGCACAGGTAGGGGTTCTTCAGCTGCAGCCTCAGAGAGCTGCACATCTCTCTCCACAGGGAGGACTTCTCATCTGTGTAGCCTGACAGTGCCATGGCAACTACATTCAGGTTCAGGTCACCTGTGAAACAGAAGGAGTCAGACAAGCAGGTTTTTGCACAATCAGCAAAATCTTTACAGTAACTGGAACACAGGGGGTCTGATGGTGGAGATTTGAGGCTGTTGTTGAATGTAATCTAACTTTGCAGAAATCTTTTTTACTTCAACTCTGTTTGTTGAAGCTGCGGCCTCAATCAGGGAGAAGCATCAAAACAAAGTCATGGAAGATTTCAGAGTATCTCCAAGAGTCATGAAATCCTGTTTTCCCACAGCACTTTGTTTATTCACAGCTTAAAACATGCTAATAAAGGTTTTCTGAGGCCAAAGTGATGGTGCAAGAGTTTGGGAGAAAACACTGTAACTGTGGAGCAGGCTCTGTTGACACACCTTATCTAATGACTCACCCCATCAGTCATCCTCAGGAAACACTCATTAGAGCACACAGCAGAAAAGCGTTTGACCTACATTGGTGGAATTTTTCTTTGTCAAGACGTGTGTAAACAACAGCGTTCTCTCCGTTTTCACTCCAGCTCAGTGTGAAAAGCAGCGCAGCTGACACAAAACGAGTGTTGTGTGAAAAACAAGAGTCTCCTGCTGTTACATGTTTGGAATTCCTGGACATCTTAAATTCATTTGGTGGAAGGCTCAGAGGGAAAACAACAGGCAGCTAATGTTTATCAGGATGGCACAGTGACATATTTGATGACACATTGCATTGAATGAGAGAGGAAACGAGGTTCTCTAACAGACAAAGTAGCTTTGACTTTAGGTCTATAATGAGCCAAAATAGCACATACAACACTTTCAAAGGACAATGTTGTGTTAATTTTTTTATGTATTTTTAACTCAGAAAATGTGCCTGGAACTATTTCACAACTTCAGGCATCAGTTGTTATGTTGTAAGAAGCTGTGAGGAGTTTGAAAGTAATCCTGAAAAAGTCTCCCTTCTCGATATCTGCCTGATCATGATCCACACTTTTAAATGAGATTATCAGCAACAATATTGCTGGTTACAGGTTATTTTAAATTGCTGCTTCTTAGCTTTCAGGTCGGGTTGACCAGGATGAGATTGATTTACGGTACGTCTAGGTCTCTATGACAACACCACGCCGGCTGACAAAGTTTGGTAGCAAGAAAAGATAAGACACAGAGATCTGTGTTTTATCTCTTCTGAAAACATTTTCTGAGATTTATTTTGTAGTGATGGTGGACACTGGAGCCTAACTGTCAGACAGAAAAAGGACAGAAGAGCAGAAGAAAGATAAACAGGAGAGTGATACAGCCTGAGCTTAAGGCGAACACAGGGGCTAAACTGTTTGTGCTAATGTTGATTCCAACCCACAGTCAGCAGTTATTCTGCAGTGGTCTGTTCAATCTTGAGAGTCAATCAATAAAATGAAGAGTGAGGTTACGTTAGCTCTGATTGGTAGATGACTGGCAGGACATAGCTAACCAAGATTCACTAACGTTACACATGACAGACATGTCTTAGAGCACCAGGCTGCCAGCTGTGCTAAAGATAGATGAGCACTAAACTACTTACAAGCTGACAGTGTTTACTCGTCACATTAGCCTAAAGATACATCAGAGCACTGGGCTGCCGATTGCACTACATATAGCCGGCTGTTATAACGTTTGCTTGATGTCAAGTTTCAAACTGTAGCGCTACGTAACTGTGCTGATAAATACCTTATCTCAGTGCGTTGTATCCAGTAAAAAGTTGTCCTAAACAATGAAAATTTGTTTTGATCTGAGCTCCATTTAATTCCAAAACAAACATACACCTCACTTAAAGTAATTTACAACAGTGTGTGGAGACTCCGAGCCGCATGCATCAAAACATTTCCTCACCCAATTCAATATCGATTCAGCAAATCCTCTCAATCAATTAATCTCCTGGCAAGTGAGGGGGACTGTGCGTGTTATTTGCGTTGTATGGACAAGGGCCACCAGAGACCAAACAACAAAAAAATGGCAGCCAAAGCATCAGCATCACAAAGTCAGATCCTTCGGCTTTAAAGTCTGATGTTTGGGTTGTTTTATTGCTCCAAAACGTGAGGTGACATACCGCATATGTTCACATGGGGCGTGAAAATCGATAATCGAAGCATTTAAATCAATATTGAATCAAATCGATGTAAAATCGAATCGAATCGTGAGGTTCTTGGCAATACCCAGTCCTAATTTCCAGGTTATTAAATATGAGATTACGTTTTCATTCTTCTTTTGTAGCTTACTGAATTTTTCACTTTCACCTCATCCTGATGTTTTGTATTTTACTGTTCCTTCCAGAGCCATAAGTACATATCAGTATAAAAAGGCAGAAAAAGTAAGGACAGAGAATCAAAAATAGATCCAACTTTCACTTTATCACCTTTATTATTATTAGGTCTACCGACACTGGAAACAATCCCTAGTTTCAGCCCCAAAGCACAAAGACAAAACTGTATTATTTTGTATTCAAAATGAATAAAATGTTGTAGCTTTAAAGTGAAATAGTCTTTTTCCAATGTGAGTGAACACTCACCATCAAACCCACTCCTGCTTCATGCCCACCTCTTCTTCCTCAGAAGAGCAGTAGCAGTACTCACCCTTCTCAGCAGACGCCCCCTTGTTAAGGATCTGGATAGCCCTGCGGATGTCCAGGTTGAACAGAGCCACGGCAGCTGCCCGCTCCCACTCTCGCTCTTGCTCCAGAGATCGCAGGAAAATCTCCACATCGATGTCTGGACCCCGACCGATCCAGCCGCAGAGCCGTAAGGCAAGGAAGCGCTCCTCGCTGAGGTATCGCGGTACATCTGTCTGACGGTCTGAGCCGCTCCAGCACCTGCGGCTCTCTGTTGTGCCTAAAAGAAACATTTAAAAATAAATATAGTTTAAAGATAAATCAAACCTTAGTAAAAACTGCATCTAGCATACACCTTTGACTTACCTGAGCTGGTCTTTATAATGTTTTTGATCCCAGAATAGACCGTTGACTGTTTGTTCCCCTGCAATTTCAGCTCCATGTCCTCTGCACACTGCTTCATATGTGATGCTCATATAGGAAATGTTACTGACATGACAGTTCAACAATATCAAAAAACATGGCTGATCAAGGTGACATCACATTTACTTATACCCACATAAACATGATGAAAAGTCTCACTTAATCATCCAAAGGATATAGAACAGGTCATACCACAGAGACTTGAGCTGGGGATCATTTCCTCCAGCCAGCAGGTGGTTCCTCCACACCTGAACCGTATCATGCCCGTACCTGGACTGAGCCCTCTGCCTCATCTTAGTGGCGATATCTTTCTCAATCACACTCTCCACTCCTTCAGCCCCGTCTTCCACACAGTCATACAGGTGTCTGCCGCATGCCCACATGAGCGACGTGGTGGAGCTCCAGGCCAGCGAGATGCGCTCAAACACAGTGAAGTCAGTCATGACGCGATTAGCTGCAGACACCACCACCATGCGGTTCTGGGAGGACGGGTGCCAGGCGAAGCTGCCAATCTGGCTCTCACAGGGCTGCACGCTTCTCTCGATGATGGTGGGCTCTGTCTCGTCCCCAATGGGTGTGGGAGTGTGTTGCATGTCATATAGACGGATGATGTTGCTGTCTCGTGTCAGCGTAGCAAGCAGGCCTGTCCGGGTTGGACACCAAGCAACCTAATGTGAAAAAACGAGAGCATAAAGTTATGATATGACAACTTCATGTCTTTAAAACGAATCATCACAAACAAATTACATCTTATAAATCCAGAGATCTCATCCCTTGTAGCATCAAAAAAATCCAGCGTACCTTAGTAAGTGGCTTTGGCTGCTCAGTTAGCGTTAGCACAGGCTTCTCAAACTTCCTCAGGTCCCAGATGGCCACCTGGCCCTCAAAGAAAGAAGCCACCCGGTCATGAAAGTGTGGGTCTACTGTCACTCCCTGGATTGCCTTGGTGTTGACAAATGTTTTCTGGCTGGTGTTTCTGAGGTCGAATATAGCAAGATTCCTGTGCATACCAGCCAACAGCAGCTTTGGGTCACGAAGCAGCCAGCAGAGGGACAAGCAAGCATCATTTTGACCTAACTCGTACAACGGTTTGGTCACAACAGAACTTGAGTCCAAGTCCACAGATGAGAGACGAATCTTCTCTGCAGTGACGCTCGCCTCTGGGGAGAACTTGCTGCTGATGTCCCATATGAGGACAGAGAAGTCTGCCCTGTGTTTATCCAGCCCAGCGGCCAGCAGGTTGCTGTCCACTGGGTTCCATGCTAAAGTGTTGCACTGGCGAGCGTGTTTTGGTACAAACTCTTTCCCCACCAGCTCTTTGCATGTGGAATTGTGGCTCTGACCCAGGCTGGTGAGCACCACTCGGCCATTGGCTTGACCCACAGCGAGCAAACACTCCGGCTCGTGCTTTGGATACCAGGCCACACATTTCATATAAGGGGTGTCAGAGTTTATGGCAAGTAGAGTAGCAGCAGTTTCTTCAGAGAGAGGGAGCGTGCCAGCTTTGGTTTCTGCACTACCCGCTGGTCCAATACGGTACAGTCCCAGTTCAGAGTCACAGATGACGTATCGGTCCGGGTGGTGGGGGGACCACAGGATGTCCGGCTTGGAGCCACTCATGATTCAGAAGCAGCTAAAAGGATCTCAAGGAAACCTTTTTTCTACAACCTGGAAATAGGACAGAATTAGAATGAAAATGTCACCACCTCGCACAAATGGACCCCTGTTGGCTAACAGAGCACAGAGAAACCTCCTAAATATGTTACAGTAGTGGTGCTTTTAAAGACTTAAGGAAAAGTTAGCAATCCTATTCTTGCCTTGTCTTCTAAACCACCATCTGCTGTACCAGAATGTGAAAAGTTATGTCTGTATAAAGAATTTACACCCGATAATTTAATCTTGTTTTATATGAATATCAAAATAATCCTTATTTTGCCCCCACAACAGGAGCCGTGACATGCTACACTCCCTGTACAATTCTATTTCTCCGTCCACACAGAATATTCTAGTCTAAAAGTACATTTTCTGAATTGTCTTCAGAGTTATAAGTCACACACTTCTTTAGAAGTGTCAGTTTTATAGTAAACACAGTTGCATTGAGTCCTGTATGTGGTAGTCAGAGCCTAAAATAGCCCCTTCCTTCCTGTCTTCTCCTATTGGTGTTTTGGTTGTACTGGCGACCCTGGTAACTAGCAAATTTCACCTGGGTGTATCTCTGGCTCACGTAGACAGCTTCACAATATTATGCAAAGTTCATTCATCAGATATTTTTAGCTTGTGTAAACACAGCACTGAAACTGCCACGTCTACGTTTCCAACATCATCTATCACTACAACCATAGACTCGAAGTCGCTGGTTAACAGGGTCACCAGTCATACCGAAACACCGGCTTCTAGCTACTGCAGTCTATTTATTACAACATTCTGTTAGCCCGCGTTTCCTGCCAATATACTGCCTACCTGCTCATTAACGTATATTTCAAAGACGTCCCTAAATGTTTGAAACACCTATGTAAACACTGTTAGCGGACATTTTCGTTGAATTTTCCGTGGTGTGACACTGTGTTGCGCCTGTGGACTGCAGTTGACTGCTTTACCTGGTTTAATTTATCAAACGGTACCTAGTGTACAAAAAATTTTTTACCAATACAAATGTCACTATATGTGAAATATTTGGGTAACGTACCAGGTGCTAACGTGCTATACTTATTCTAACTCCAAGTTACAAGTTTGTTGACATGCTAACTATGCTAATGCTAACGAGTGAAGGGCGAGCTTTAACATGACGGTTTAGCTCGTGCAGGCTAATCTAACAGCAAAACACGGAATATTAATTAATTTAAGGACGATGGATTACTTACAACTATACAGTCTGTCTGAACGAGCATGTGAATTACGTTTTAGCACACACATGTCGTCAAGGGGACACTCAAAACCCCGAGAAAGTGTTGTGTGTTACATCAAAATATGTCCGTAGTGCTAGAACTGTCTACTACGACCAGTTCCGGTAAATTCTTCGGTTAACTCTTTCCTCATACCATACGATATCATACCAATAGAGAACCACCAGGGGGCGCCGTAATAATAGAAATGATACTAGAATGGGTAAGGATATAAATTCAAGTCACATCGTTTTAATATAAAGACCATATGGAATATGATGTAAAATTTAGCTCTCTGTTGAATCATTTTAAACTGGGAAGTTATCAATTTTCACTTATTGTCAAACTCACAATAACACTGTTTAACAGCTGCAAACCATGAATTTTAAATGATTAATCACTATTATTGTAGTACGTGGGAATCATGCTACAAATAGTCTGTTTTTCGCATTAGTGGGCGACAGTGGAAAAGTCAAATAAGCACATTTGGGACTTTTACGCATACGCATCCAAACAGTTTCCATGCGCAACAGTCCAAAAACAAAACAGAGAGATTTAACTGTTTGTGTGTCAGTGAACTTTTGCAGAATATGACACAGTAAGTCTTACCACATGAAAATAAAAATGAAAAAATATACATAAATTTCACATTTTAGTGCGTATTTTTTGGCAGGTTTTTTAAGATTTATCTTTGTTGGAGGCATCTACATGTTCCGTGCAGGTATCATCATACTCCAGAATGTTAATAATGGTCTAGCTTCATTGTGTCAGAGAGCGGGAGAGTTAGGAAAATAAAGCTTCCCCCTCGGTCATTCATGAATCCCTGAGCAGGACCCGCGTTGAAATGTTGGAGCGGCCCCAGAGCCCCCGGCTACACACACAGCGCATCAACCCATGATCTCATGGTCCTCAGTTTATCTCTGCCCGGTATAGGAGCAGATTCCGAGCAGAAATGCCCTCCAAAAAGCCGCAGCTGACTGGAACAAGAGCACCGGCTGCAGCCAAATGAGATTCTAGGTAAAATATTCATTTATTTTTCCACTTTGCATGACTTATTCAGTATGCACTCTTCGTTTTTTATTACTTTGAGTGTTGTGGGACAGTTTCATTAACAACTTTATTGTGCATGCTATAGTTTGACCAGTTCATCATGGGTGACTTTGCAGCATAGAGCATGAAAATCTTTACATCTAGTGGAGCTTGTTGACTGTATATGTTGTGGATTATATTATACATTATTAAGAATGCAGGGTTTGAAATTTGTCACACTAATTAGGATTTGCACAGATTATTCAGGTTTTACATATATTTACTTATTTTGGCACTGTAATATTGGAGGGATACAGCACATTTTCAGCAACAGAACATTTTCATACATTAAGGTAGCCTCTTGATGTCACTGTCAGAAACTGCAGCTTCACAGCTCCCTGTTTGGGTGTGGTTTTTACAGCAGGAGGCCTGTTTTGAACACATAAAACAAGTGAATCTTATAGAATTGGCAGGACATTTTCTGCTTTGCATGAACTGTAGTCAAACCCCCCTGTTACAAGTTTTTACTGTTTTTTTTCTGCTAGGATGGAGATGTTGCTGGGGGGAAACCTGAGGAAAGGAGTGGCACTCTGCCTTCTGCTGTTGGCTCTCACACGCGAGGCCACAGGCCAGAGAAGAAACACAGGACGCAGCAACAGCTACAGGCTGCATGACGACGGAGGAAACGGTAACTCTTTTATATGAGGTATCCGCATGTTGGTGCTGAAAGTCAGGCCTTTGAGACTGCTGTGGGTGTCTCCAGGTGGGAAGAACAGATTTTCCTCAAGTAACAACAAACACAGATCAAGTTTTGTATGAGAACAGTGAAAATAGCAACCGATTCAAACAGGAGTGTCTCTTTTCTTTACTGGCTTTATGCTCAGGGAAGCTTTTCATTAACAGAGTAACAAAAATGGACTCAGATACAAAGAAAAACAAAGATGTTTAAGCCTCTGAGTCTTAAAAGGGGGAGAAAAAGGGAGGGAGTAAAGAACATGGAAAACCACTCAAATCATACAGATTCATGTTCACGTAAATAATCATGCTTTTATAGAATATCCCCATACTCATAGCTGTACATAATAAAGAACAAGTTCATTCGTGTGCACACTTAGGTTAGGTTAACAAGTTCACCAAAGTTTTTGCTATTTATCATTGATATAAATAAAATAAAATACTATTCATAGACTAGTTTATGTTGGTGGCATGTGTGATGGGACAAAAAAGTACGTATCAGAGTTTAATAAAGCATTTCTTTGATGAAATTCTAGTTAAATAACAGGGTAAAAGATGTGGTAACTTGGTAAAACTGATAAATTTCAATTGCGGTATCTCATTTTTTTCATCCAAAAATCTGATATTGTGCCAAAAAAAAAAGTTACATTGAATATGATTTTAGCAGTTAACTACACTGTAAAAAATGAAATTTAAACAATTTTACACCAACTGAGCCAAAATAGAAAGAACACAATGGTGTCTAGCACACTGACTTGCTTAGTATAATGATGATATTTCGTAACAAAATAACTTATTTCATCAGGGAGGTAAATTATTTCATACTTGTCATACTTTTGTCGTTTCACCATTTGACAATTTAATGGGACTGATTCTTCAGTTGTTCAAAAATGGTAGAAATGTTGTCTAAAATACAAGGAAACTAACAGAAATGCAAACTACACATGTAAAAAAATAGATAACATGTTCTACTAACAAGTTTAAAGAATACTTTGACTTTAAATCTTGTTTTTTACTGTTCCGAAACTAAAACTATCAGTTAATCTGCCCAAATAAAAGAGAAAAATAACTTATTTGAAATACTCAAGCACAAAGTGGTGGGACAGGGAAGTAAGATGTACTCCCCAAGTTATATGAAAACCTTAACAGTGTCTTCTCTGTTTTATTGTGGTATTAGACATTATTCGAAACCATAACCAAAAAATCTTCCTCTTTTGTATATTAGTAAAATAAATTATTAACTGTGATAAAATAAATGAGGCAAAACAGTATTTTAATGGAGATCTGAAGGGTAGAGGTCATGTATTGCAGGGTTTGTACTTGTTTGTATTTTTCTGGCATGATAATCCCCAGTCTCTCTGTGTAGTTGTTACAGATTATTTGCGTTTGATCAACTGATAGTGACAGAAAATGGTATGAAATTTCAAATATTAGAGGTCTATATATTGATGATGGCAAACTAATACCAAACATTCTCTTTGCAGACCGTGCAGTTGCAACCTTTCCTAGACATACTGTTCTTCTCCTGCAGACTTGTGAATCATTGCCTGACTTTTTCTTCCCTTTGCAGGTCTGACATGTTCCCTAGAGGTAGCTTTCATCCTTGACAGCTCAGAAAGTGCAACAATCTTCCTGTTTGAGAAGCAGAAGGCCTTCGTGTTGAGCTTCAGCACCCGCCTCGCCATGCAGCAGGTCGCCGGCTGGACTCTGAAGGTGCGAATGGCTGCTCTTCAGTACAGCAGCTCTGTGTCCATGGAGCACAGATTCTCAGACTGGAAAGACCTGGACTCGTTTCACAGCCGAGTCAGCACCATGAGCTACATCGGCCATGGCACCTACACCACCTACGCCATCACCAATGCTTCACAGCTGCTGGTGCAGGAGACGCCGCCAGACAGCGTCAGGGTAGCTGTGTTGATGACGGATGGGGTGGACCATCCCCGTAACCCTGATGTGATTTCAGCAGCAGCAGAGGCCAAAGGTCACGGTATAAAGTTCTTTGCTGTGGGTTTGTCAGACATCGCTCAGCAGAGCCAGAATAATGCCAAGCTACGGGCTGTGGCAAGCACGCCAGCACAGCAGTTTGTCCAAAGTCTTCTCAACCCTCAGCTGGAGGAGAAGCTGCTCAAAGAGATGGTGAGTGCGGCCTCTCGGGCTGGGCTATTTTATCGATTCTGCAACATATATCAATATTTTCTCTCAACAGAAAGTATCGATTTTTCAGCTGCAAGTATCAATACATATAGGCTGTTTTCAAAACCGCCTACATACTTTAAGTGAATGTAGTATGTAGTAGGCACTACGTACTACCCACTGCGTTTGCTTGTAGTATGCAGCATGACTGTTCTGTTGGGTCTGTTTTGTAGTATACTACTCTGGTTTCCAGTCTCGGAAAGTGGAGCTACAGATGATGTTGGGTTTTTTTTGCCTTCAGTATAAATATACAAAACAATGTATGGGCAGATCTTGGCATTTGGTTATTTTGTTTATCATATCACACAGAATCATCATACTTGATTTCTAATCTTAAACCAAAAGTTATTTCGTTTACTAAAAATAAATCTGAAAGGGATTTTTACTTTTTACAGCTGGTGGAAAAAACACTTCGATATAATCCATGTATGGTTTCAAAAAGTGAATCAGTGGTTAATATGGGCCTTAATGAATTTGTAGAAGTTAACACCTCTTCTACAACTGGAAGTGACAAGATTTACGGGTGTTTCTTTCTCATCACTTCACTTCTATCTCTCGGACTGTCTGACGTTGGTGTTGTTGTATTGTAGTTGTATTGCCGACTTATTCCAGTAGATGGCAGTAATTCACCAAAACCTGCCACCTGCATAGACAAACGGAGTTAGTGCCGTGCATTGTGGGTAACAGTATGCCAAGTAGACTGGTCCGTGGCATACTGAGAAATTTTCCTGGATCAGTAAGACATCCAGGAATTTTTAGTATCCTGCAGATTTTGCAAGTTTTGCTAAATACTGAATATCAGCCAAAACAGTATGCACTGCGAGTGTAGTAGGCGGTTTGAAAAACAGCCTTAGTCTCATTCAAATCCCCCTTGTTCCACACGGCATTCTGCATGCTGCCCCACCCTCACCCTTTTGTGTTTGACACCATCTTCACACCAAAGAAGTACCTTTTCAGTTCAATTACATCAATACAAGTCGATGGAACAGTCACAAGATGTCACCAAAAGCACACTGTCCCTCCGAAATCTTTCGGAAAATGATGCAAGTACATCAAATAATATCCAATCAAATCTTATCGATGGCTGAGTAGTGTGATATACATACCATATCGTGAGTTGAATATCGTGAGTTGAATATCGTGTATTGTATCGTGCATCATATCGTGCAACGTATCATGTATCGTATCGTGTTGTATTGTGTCGTAAAATTAGTATATCGCTTTTATCCCCAGGTTATTTCTTTAAAAGGCGAAAAAAATGGGATGAAAAATAAAAGATATGTTCACAGGTAAAATGAGATTAGCAAAGAGATGCAAGGTCCACTTTGTCCACAGGAGGCGCCAAGATCGACACGTGATAAAAGTCTACCACAGGATCTTTAAGACATGTAGGCTAGCTTTTGTTCCAACAGTACAACAAAAACAAACTCCTCTAATCAGAAAGGCATTTTGTGTTAGAGGCTTTTATAAAGAACATTAATTTGTGGGATGAGTAATTTTGCCAGATCTTCTCTGCGGATACCAAACAGCTTTTTCTTCCATATCTATTATCTCTCTTTCTCTTTAAAGAATTATTGAAAATGATACAAAGAACAATATATTTGTGAATAGCAAACATAATTAGGGTTCTCAGGTGGACACAGCTTTATATTAGGAGGATCAGCACCCCAACAATGAAAACACTGAGCCAGATCTGAATTAAAGCTATCCAAACATGAAGTGAAAAGATCTAGGTCAGCCTACAAATGCGCAACTTCCCAGATAATAGCAGCAGCCGCTGTGGCAGACTGTCAGCAAGAAGATGCTTCAGTGATTATCAACTATGTGCCAGTGATGCCCCAGAGTCTGAAACCTTTAATCACAACTGAACACCACAGATAGACAACTGATTTCATGTCCTCCTCTCCTCTTTTTGAATGACAGGAACAAATGATCTACTGCACATCCAGCAGCCTGTGCAATCTCAGCTGCGTTTAACTTCTTCTCCAGAGTGTTTATGTTCTGCCTCTTATTCTGCACTTTCTGTCCTCGCAGCGGGTTCACACTTCAGTTACAGAGTTGTGTCTTATTGAGGGGTTTTCCTGCCTGCTTTGCATTTTCCACATGCTCACAGAAATGTCAGGGTCAAAGCCTGTCTGAGAGAGTGGCAGCGCTTGTTCTGCTTTCCAAAAATGTGTGATCTTATTCATTCACATCTGTTTCCCTCGCAGAAAAGGGGACAAAAGCATAAAATAGAAAATCTAGATTTATCACGTCCAATAAAATCAACTTTTGAGTTTGAGTTGTGATTATGAACCTGTACCTAAACTGACACTTTTGATATTTTTTCTCATGCTCTATCAACAGAGTGCAGTTGCAGCTGAGGGGGTAAGTCTCACTTCTTTAATACATTTAATGAAATCATAGTCTTCATTTAAAGTGCTGGAGTGATGGGTCAGTTAAAGTGACTTAGACATACAGACCTTATGCGAGATATTGTGTTCTTACCTTCTACAATATTTTATTTAAATGAGTTTTAGTCCTTTTTGTGTGCTTTTTGTAAGTTATGGTTCCATTTAGGCTAAGTTAAATGACAAACTAATTCCTTGTTGTTTAGATAGCAGCTGAAATTCTAAATAGTCAACTAGTCTAAAAGGAAGACATCGTCAGAATATGTAAAATTGTGTATAATTTAGTTTACCCAGCTTATATCTGTGGGTAAACAAAGCTGAGTTGCTTTTTGGAGTGAGGCTAACATTAGCAGAGCTAGCATCGCCAGCTTTCAATTCCTTGCGCATGTTAACGTCCACATACCCGCTGGTTTCACATTACTCTGGTTGAGTGAATATGTGCTAGTTTTACCAGACACAGCCTAAAGAGAATTTAAAGATGGTGTGAGGAGGATCTTTTTGTACAAACACAGTCGTTAATACGGTTTGAAACACGACATCTAGCAAACATCGTCAGCCCGGTGCTCAGACTTATCTGTAGGCTAATGTGACAACAAGTAAACACTGTCAGTTTGTAAGTAGTCTAGTAACCGTTTATATTTAATGCAGCTGACAGCCTGGCACTCTAAGACATGTCCATAATGTGTAACGTTTGTAAATCTTGGTTAGCTATGTCCTGCCAGTCATCTACCAATCAAAGCTAACGTAACCTCACTCTTCATTTTATTGATAGACTCTCAAGTTTGAACAGACCACTGTAGAATAACTGCTGACTGTGGGTTGGAGTAAACATTAGCACTAACAGTTTAGCCCCTGTGTTAGCCTTCAGCTCGTGCTCTATCACTCTCCGGTTTAGCTTTCTTCTGTTCTTCTGTCCTTTTTCTGTCGGACAGGTAGGCTCCAGTCTCCACCATCACTACAAAATAAATCTTAGAAATCATTTTCAGCAGAGAAAAACACAGATCTCTGTGTTTTATTTCTTCTCACTACTAAATTTAGTCACCTGGCATGGTCTAGGTCGTCAGACCTAGATATGCTGTAAATCAATCTGGTCCTGGTCAACCCAATCAGGGAGCTAAAAGTAGGCAGGCATATATCTAGAAGGGAGAATTTTTCAAGATCACTTTAGAAATCCTCACTGTCCCTTTAAAACATGTTTTCCAGATCCAAACACCACCAAAACACACTAGCAGGGTGTTAAAGCATTTACATTTTTATGTAGCATTAGCCATTAATCAGAGCGACAGCCCTTGCTGGTGGCTGCATTACAGCTTAACCACAACAGCATTTCAGGCCTATGGTCACAAAACTATAAATAATTGGATCAACTGAGTAATAATTCTGGGGGACTAGCAAAGGTGATGACATTTGATTGTTTAGTGACTTATCAAACACAAAACAAGAATGTGCTAAAGGATTTGGCTAACTATAATTAGCAATCTGCTACTGTTTGAGTCCCAAAAAAAGCTATTAGCTTAATATTTGCTAGCCCTTTTCTTCCACCTAACTCTAACTTTTAGCCAAATCAGGGTCTCCTCTCACTGACTATGGTGTAAAGCTTTAACTTTGTATTTTTGTCCTGTAGTGTCCTCAGGCTCAGGTGTGTTTGTGTGAAAGAGGAGAGCGGGGTCCACCAGGAAGTCCAGTGAGTTCTTTATATGAAACTCTTTTCAAAACATACACAGAAACACCTTGACTTTAAGTGTGTAACATTAAAGTAATGAAACTTTTAGGGTAGAAAAGGAGACACAGGCTTCAGGGGGGCACCTGGTCAAAAAGGCGCTCGGGTAAGTCAAATCATAATCGTGAATGTAGTGTATGAATTTGTGCAGATCATTGTAATGTGGTTTCTTTTCATAAAGGGGGAGCCTGGCTTAAATGGTCGACCTGGAAGTGAAGGTCCAGAGGTAAAATATATCTTCTAACCCTCCTCATCAGGACCATATTATCAGATAAAAAGAAGACTGAAAAACTGTTTCTCTTTTTACAGGGACGTCCAGGTTATAAGGGTTACAAGGTAAGTATTAAACACATCAGTGGCATGCAAAAAACCTCTGTTATTCATTATTAGCATGTGAACTAAGCAGTTTTTTTTTTGTTTCTTTTTTTCATCTTTTTTAGGGGGAGCGAGGAGACTGTGGCACTCCTGGAGAAAAGGGTGACACTGTATGAGCATCATCAACTTCACTAATTCAACTAATGCCATGAACTTTATCCTCATAATGAATTAAGTGTTATAATGCAGGGACCTGAGGGACCTCCAGGCCCGCGTGGACCAAAGGGACAACTGGTACGGCACAGAGTCAGATAAGTGTAATCTTGTTGGAATTCCATTGATAAAATTTTATATATATTGGTGAATTAATCGATGATTTACGTGACAGTTCTGAAGAAACTTTTGTTGCTAGTTATTGATAAAGTTGACTGCTTGTTGTTGGTATTGATACACAGACATCACAACAGTTGGTTCACTCTCTAATATGAAAAATGGAAGTGGAATTTGTCTCTTATTCATCTCTGCACTAATGGAATGTGAATATTGGATTATGGGTAATCCTGATACTCATGTGGCTGTCCAAAGCAGGGAATCCAGGCTTGCAGGATATTATTCTTTTGCAGGAACAGACTTTGTGAGGTGGGATTAGTGCAGCCCTGCTCTACTCTTCCTCCTCTGTGCTACTGGCACAGTGTCAGTATAACCTTGTTATTTTTTTTAGCTTGGCATGAGAGTTGGAGGACATGAAAGCCATGAATGTTGGTTTTAATCCTGTTGTACTGTGCATTGAGTGGTGATGGGTGGGTCTTGACCTGGAGTTTGGTCATACGACGCGGGGGGGGGCTCATGGGTGAACATTTCTGAGCTGCTTTTGTTGGAACTTTTTTTGTTCCATACAGAAAATCATCTCAGTTGTTTAACTTGCAAAATAGATTGGGTTTAGCTTGAAGTGAATGAGACTAATGCACATTCATGCGTTGTGTTAAAGACTTTGTAAGTTTTGAACTTTGTTTTTTTAGGGTGCATCAGGACCACCAGGAGACATGGGTGCTGAGGGCCCAGCAGGATCTAAAGTAAGTTTCTGCAATATCACAAAACAAATTATAATCTAGGGGAATTTGTCCCTCTTTAATTAGTTTCTGCTCTGAAAAATGCTGTCCAAGGTCACAACATGCAACTATATTTGAGGATTCCTGATTTTTACAAGTCCTTTGAGAAAGTTTTCCAATTTTTAATGATTTTTTTCTAATTTTTTAAGTTAATTTTACAACCCCAAATTTAACAAAAAATGTCTGGGCACTTTGCAAAATATCTTCTAAAAAAAGCTTTTGATAATTTCAAGATCAGTAAAAACCTTTGTTTAACTGAAAATTTTACAAAGAAAAAATATGAAATTCTATAACTTAATAATATTAATGGTTTATGAAGAAAGCATGCTTTTTTTGAATCTGACGTTAGCAAAAAAAAAAGAATATAAGCTGAAAAAAAAATTTGTTAAGCAAAATTAAACCACTTGGAAGGAAAGAAGGAAAGCAGTAAACTACTTTCTGAGCAACTGCGTGAGCATTAGCAAGTACAAAATATCAGGAAAATATTTAAGAGAATCCAAAGAAAAATCTTTTTTTCTACAAAAGTTGAAAGAATACCCTGGTATTAAATTCAAAGTACGAATCTATTTTCTGAAACAAAAAAATTGAGCTTCAACTTTTCATCCATCGTCTTTTAAGTTGTGTGAAAGTAAGTAAGCTTTTTAAGTTTGGGGTTTTAATTACATTTTCATGCATGCATTTATTCAGTCAGGGTTAATTGGGTAAAACCTAAGACAGGTGAGAAACTGATCTTCTTTCTTCCTTTATGGGAAGTTCACTGCAAAAAACTGAAATCTTACTCAGTGTTTTTGTCTTATTTCAGGGAAAAATGTCTTTTTAGACTTAAAATGAGCCACATTTACCTGTCCAGTCCAGAAAAGTGTCTTATTTCAAGTTATTTAAAGACAAAAATGAGGTTTGAATTGCTTGTAACAATTAAAAAAATCTGCCACTGGGGTGAGAGAAATGTGCTTGTCAAGATTTGAATGAAGTCTTAATACAAGTACATTTTTCTCAACCCACTGGCAGATTTTTTTACTCATTACAAGCAATTTAGACTGCATTTTTGTCTTTAAATAACTTGAAACAAGACACTTTTTTGGAATGGTCAAGTGAATGTGGCTCATATTAAGTCTAAAAAGACAATTTTTACTGAAAATAAGACTAAAACACTTTTTAAGATTTCATTTTTCGCAGTGCAGATCCTGTGCACAGTGTCTGAAAGCGGGGGCAGCGATAAAATGACCTTTAAAATGTGTGCCCATGGCTATAACAGGATGCAGCTTCCTCCACCAGCCAACAAATGTGCAGCAGCTTTTTAACAAAGATGTCTTTATTCAGAGGAAATATAAAGTGGTTTATTACACAAAGAGGAAAAGTGCAGATAGGTATCAAGAGAAAGCTTTATAGCAGAAATAAAGTACTGCTCTTTATCTATATGTGAAAAAAAATTGGGCTTAGTATCACTAAGATTTTACAGCAGTTACTCATGAGATTCTGGATGCACAAAAGTTGGGCTGTGTTTCGTTCTTATTTGAGGTTGCAGTGTTTTAGATGTTCATTCATAGATACATTGTGTTTTACATTTAGAGAAAAAAACTTAAGAGCAGCATCATCTGCATACATGCAGAGCGTTAGTTAATGTAGGTTTGAAAATGTACAAAAAAATGATGTGTTCAGGGCATTAAGAAGTTGACAAAGGGATACAATGACTTCCTGAATAAACACATTACTGTGTAATATGGTGGCCGGTGGGTGACAGACGATTTGCAAAAGCCACTACACAAGGGCAAGTGCAAAAACTCGAATGCAAAAGCTATGACACAGATGGGAAAGCCACAACACAGTAGAAGTACAGCCACAACAGAAGTTAAAAGAGTTAAGTTATCCACACAGAAAAGTTGTGAATTATATTCTGCTTTATGAATCACTAGCGTTAGCTTTAAAGCTATATTTAGCATAGCTGAAGGCAAAAAAGAAAACAATAACCAGCCACCGTAGTATAATGTTGGAAATAAATGATTTGCATAATGTGCATAAATATATTCGCAGACATTAGACTTTGTTTAAGTGACATGAACTTGTTTTACTCACCAAAGGGAGACAGAGGGCCTATTGGAGTCCCTGGACCACCAGGGGACATTGGCATTGGATTCCCAGGGGGCAAGGTAGGTCCATAGTACCTAACTCCTGATGTATTTCTTAGATAGAATAGAGACAGTATTATTTTTAGGTATGAGATTTTAGAGATGCATGATAAATGTGCTGACTGCTGCTCTTGATGCTCACAGGGTGAAAAGGGTATTCAGGGAAGACCTGGTCCAACAGGTCCTTCTGGGATTGGAGAACCAGGACTTCCAGTGAGTATGAAAATAGAGAAATAGGATACTGGTGTGATGAATTATTATTCTGAAGCATTATTAGAAACTTGCTGCAGTATGTAAGAGAAATGAAGAGGTATATTTGACCTTGTCAGGTAAATTCATGGGTTGCTAAGGTGGGGGAAGGGGGGTTCATGCTCTCTGCTGATTTCACCCACATCTCTGCGAAGGATTCTTGGGAATGAAGTTAGAAGCATTTTGCTGCCCCCTAGAGTACCAATATTTCACCTTTTGCCAGTTCAGTGGACTCTCTTCTTTCTAAGTACCTCATTACAGCTGTATATTCAGCATTGCTTGACATTCGTAGATCAGTATGTCCAATATGTCCTTCTCTGTGTTTGCTCCAGGGTCCTCCTGGACAACCCGGGGCACAAGGAAACCCTGGACCACCTGGTGAGGGGTTTCCAGGGCCAAAGGTGGGTCATATTTGTAATCCTGTGTCATGAAGTGGGTTTGTTAACACGATCTTTATGATCTCATGAAACTTTTGTAAGTAAATTCAAAGTTTGTTTATCGTGCCACACTTTCTGCTTTTGTTTCAGGGGGATCGAGGATATGAGGGTCCAAGGGGAAATCGTGGCCCTCCTGGTGTCGGGGTCAAAGGTGACAAGGTGCATAGAGTTGAATTTCTTCATATATATCTCCCACAGTGAAAAGAATCAACTCTTAAGTTGGATTAGGAACATATTTGCCTCACACCGCACATGACGTTTCTGGAGTTATAGGACTTCCCTAGTTCCAGTTTTGAAAATGTTGATATTTAAAGTTTAGCTCATTTTTGCTCTTTCATAAACTTTTTGCGAGTTAAATCTAAAGCTGTGTTAGCATTCTCTAAAAGATCATGACAAAATTTCACCTCACAACCATGTGTCTCTTAAAAATCCAGTTTTCTTAGGCTCAGATAAACAGACCCAGTTTTAGCTTTCTGACATTTTACTCAGCACATAGAGGAACTTTTAATCCCACAAATTATAAAATTTAACTCTTGGGTGTGAAAAATCGTGGTTTGTAATGTAACCTTAACCTGTGTCTGTCTCCCCAAAGGGCAATCTTGGACCACCTGGGATTCCAGGTCCAATTGGTTCCCCCGGTTTAGGATTTCAAGGAGAAAAGGTGAATGTGGCATGAATTAATGTCAGATTTCTAATTCTTGAAGAAATATGAACTCATTTTCCTTTTCTTGAGTCAGAAGAGCATTATTGCTTAAGAAGCTCTTTTACCTCCCTCCTCACTGTGAGTTTGCTTCCTGATCCACCTCACAGGGGGATCTGGGTCCAGTTGGGCCTGCAGGTCCCAGAGGAGCTCCAGGAACTGGAATAACTGGACAGAAGGTAAAAAGAAGGGTGGCGCCTGTAATCTATTGTTGTCTCAGACACTGGGATGGTAATTGTGATTGACAGACAGATGATCCTCTGTCTGATTACATCCAAAACCGTTTTGCATATTTTATCAGACAAACACTTCGGATAAAAAATGCTGAGCTGCCAATCAAATGCTAGTTTTAATCTGCCTCCCTATCAGTCACCAAGGCAGCTCACAGGCTGCCAGGGATGAATATTTAATCCAAATAATCTAACATTTCTATTTGTGTCTCTGATTTTTTTAAGCAAAACATCAAATATTTGCATCTCAGCTGTATAGATTTCCTGCTCGTAGTTTTCATACACACAAAAACTAAAGTCAGAGTCGTTGGATTTTGCCCTTTATGTTGACGAATGAGTAATTCAGACCTCCCTGTGGCTTGTGAGACATAAAAACAGGCAGTTTCAACTACTTTTAGAAAATTTAAATAATCAGCAAAGTAAACGTTATATGAATCACAGTTAAGTCACATGTTTAAAGCACATACTGTTATTTTCAGGGAAACCAGGGACCTCCAGGTGAGCCTGGACTGCCAGGACAGAGAGGACTGGGGCAGCCAGGACCCAAAGTAAGTATATCACAAAGAAATATGTTCAAACATGTTAAAGTGATTGTTGCAGTCTCACCTGTCCATCAGTCTGCATCCTGCTGATGCTCTTGCTCCTTTTCCTTCTCCCTCAGGGTGATCCAGGGTCCGAGGGGTTAATAGGAATACCAGGTCAGCCAGGAGAGGACGGGGCCCCTGGACAAAAAGTAACTTCATGACATAAAACAAGCCTTTTCCCCCTCTTTCTGAACCTCTTCTTCACACTCCTTACCTGTCTGCTGCTTTACTGACTGCCTCTCAATAACTGCAGGGTGACATCGGATTACCTGGACCCAGAGGACCTGACGGTGCTCCCGGTAAAGGTGTGCCTGGAGGAAAGGTAAAGGAAGCTTGTCTCAGATGATGTATATATATGAAAATGAATAGTTTGCAGGTTCAGTTTCGGTTTAAATGCTTAACCCAGAATCATGTTGATGATGCTGAGTATCATTCAGAGGAATATCGATTCAGTTTTGTATTTCTCTGCAGGGGGACAGAGGGGACAGAGGGACTAGAGGCCCACCAGGTGCTGTTGGTCCTGTCGGGCCAATGGGGCCAAAGGTATGTGTATGTTGACAGAAAAAAAAACGACATAAAAATGTTGTACCATTAGATTTGTGCGCACATCATTAGAGTACAGCTTTGCATGACTTTAGATTAGGTAACTACTTCCTCTTGGTGCAGTTAAGCTCAGGTAGTAGAGTAGGCGTCCCATGTGCAGATGGTTGTGACCATATTTGATCATTTCTCACTGAAAGCCCTCCCAAAAATAACACATTCTTGTATAATTATTTATCATTTTAAACAATAAGCCTGGCTGAAAAAAGCAAGAAAAGCTAATGTGAGGAAATTTCTGTTTGTGTTGATTTTGGCGCCCCCCAGTGGACAAAAGTGTTACTCTTTTTTTGTTGATAATTATATGAAATTATATATGATTTTCTTTAATTTTTAATTTTTTTTTTATAGTAAAAATGTCACTCTCCTTTCTTTAAACACTCAAAGTAATATTTTCTGCAAGAAATGTAAGCAAGAGCTTTTTTCTATCCAACACCTCATTTGAGACCTACCCCCGTAATTGCAGTAGCAGGTGCAAAAATTGTAAAAGAAAGATTCAGTTTTATTATTTATGGCATCATTCGCCATTTTAAGCCAAAGAAAGGCTTCATTCTTAATTTCAGTCAGTTTAAGAACTTGTCAAAAACTACTTATGGGAGCTAAATAAATGAAAATAAATAATAAATAAACATAAATAATAATAATAATAATAATAATAATAATAATAATAATAATAATAATAATAATAAAAATAATAATAATAATAATAATAATAATAATAATAATAATAATAATAATAATAATAATAATAATAATAAATATCACATTAAATTAAAAAAAATAATAATAATAATTAAAATACACTACGTGTGAAAAATTGCATCAGTTTAAATGTTCATTCAACATGTTATTGAAAATCAACCAAGACGTGTAAAAGGCTGTTTTAGAAATTCTGGCAACTTTTATAACTATTCTGTCCCTTTTTTATCTATTGCTATTGAAGTATTTCATTTTTTATGCATTAAAATTATTTTATGATATGAATATAAATGTAGACGCATGCCTGGTTTCCTTCTCAGTCAAAGTGTCTCTTCCTGCAGGGGGAACTGGGGCTCATGGGGCCACCAGGAGTAGCTGGACCTCCAGGAAGGGGCATGGCTGGAGCTAAAGTGAGATCGTATGATGCAAAGATAAAAGAAACAAATAAATAATTAGCATAACTTTATTGAATGGTGTTTTTCTTTATTCTGATGTTTGTTTTTAGGGAGAACCAGGTCCACGGGGTGCACCCGGAGCCATGGGAGAGCCAGGAACTGGTTTATCTGGACCTAAGGTGTGTTCAGCTGAGGTGTACTCTTCACAGTGCTGTTCATAAAAAGTCCTGATTTAAAGACGTGTTTTGGTTTGTAGGGAGACAGAGGGTCACCTGGACCAGCTGGGCCACCTGGACTGAAAGGTGAAGGTTACTCTGGTCCACCTGTGAGTATCAGTCTACACGGTAACCTCCTCCATCACATTCAGACTTCATATTATCCAAATTCAGCTGATTCTGTGTTTTAATTTCTTACTGTGTCTCAGGGAGTTCCTGGACCCCCTGGTGTGCCAGGAGAAACTGGAGCTGATGGAGTCGGTTTGCCTGGACCAAAGGTAAAAGTCCACAAAACAGGACCAGTGTCATAAAATAATATTGGTTGTTTGCTCTATTTTTATCTGTTTCATATGAAACCACTGACAGACGTGTGTAATCATTTTTTATCTAGGGAGATCGAGGCTTGCCTGGACCAGCTGGACCTGCTGGGCCACCAGGGATTGGCCTGATTGGTCCAAAGGTAATGTTTTCAGATTTTTGTTTGCTAGGTTGCTTGTTTTGCTTTATTTATTTATGGGCCCATGAATGCCTTTCAATCATGTTAGTATTCAGAAAGACATGCAGTTCTCCTTTTTTTTCCAGGGTTCAGTTGGTAAAATGGGCCCACCTGGTCCAATGGGGTTACCTGGAGAGGGCATCCAGGGACCAAAGGTACCAATGTCTGCTGTCAGTTACAGATTCTGAAAGTTAGTTTGAGATGAGATCCAGGATATTACAAGACTGTTGAATATATGAGAGGATTACAATTAATCCGTGAATTTCAATAGTTTTAATCACATTATTTTCACTTTCATTAGTCCATATTAATAATCTAACCCAATTCTTAGACATCAAATAAATGCAATAAACTGCACTTTTGAATTCGACTTGTGGATTTATATGAGATGGTTTATTTGATGAGATGTGAGAACATGAGATTTCATCTCATTATGGCCCAATCTGATTTGGTGAAATAAGTTGTTATGCGAGATAGATGTGATGAGATGATGCAACATAAGAGAGGAAGTAGTCTGATTTGATAAGATAAGATGACATTATATTAAATAACATGAAATGAGATAAGAAGTTGGAGGTTAAAGATGAAAAATGCCTGGCCAGCCCTAGGAGTCATCCATCTATAATCGTATAATCAAAAGTATTCAACAATCAAATACAGTTTGTCACAGCCGTCTTTCTTTCCTATAATTCTATTGTATAAACTCATTGGGCTTTTTAGTCACTCAGTTTTCTAATCTGATTTCAGGGGGAGCCTGGGTTTCAGGGGATCTCAGGCCCCAGAGGTCCTCCTGGACAAGGACTGCAGGGGGACAAGGTAAAAAAAAAAATACACTGTAAAAAATGAAATCTCATCAAGTGTTTTTGTCTTATTTTAAGTAAAAATTGTCTCGTCACAATTGACATGAGCCACTTATCAGTCCAAAAAATGTCTTGTTTCAAGTTATTTAAAGCCAAAAATGAGGTCTAAATTTCTTGTAACAAGTAAAAAATAATCTGCCAATGGAACAAGAAAAACTTGCTCAAAAATTTACTTGAAACCTTTCTCTTGTTCCACTGGCAGATTATTTTTTGACTTGTAACAAGCAATTCAGACATCATTTTAGGCTTTAAGTAACTTGAAACAAGACATTTTTACTGGACTGATCTGGTGAATGTGGCTCATATCAAGTCAAGTCAAAAAGACAGTTTCTACTGAAAATAGGACAAAATCACTGTTAAGATTTCAGTTTTATGCAGTGTTGTAAAACAAAGTGATGTGAAATATGGGGTCGGTTCAAAAAAATCAAAGACGAAAACATCTGTAAACAGAGCTATAGAGACTGTGTAAGGTGGCTTTTAGGCTGATGGATGGTGGTTTCTGTGCTCTTTCAGGGGGACCGAGGGTTCAGGGGTGAAAAAGGCATCAAAGGAGAAAGAGGGGAACATGGAGAGTCAGGGGCCAATGGACCTACGGTACTGGATTTTGTTTTCAGAGTGATTCAAGTGCCTTAAGATACTCTCACAGCAGCCTGTGAATGATAATGAATTTCCTTAAATCACAGGGTAGAGTGGGTCAAAAGGGAGAGCCTGGACTCACAGTAAGTAAAGTGCATAACTTACCCTGGGGTACTGAGGTTTAAATTCTGTTAAACACCTTTAAAGAAGGTGTTACACATGATCTCCAAACTTCATATGAATCAAACAAGCTCATTGTTTTATTTTCCTTCACAGAGAGAAGAAATAATCAAAATAGTGAGATCCATTTGTAGTAAGTGATCTGAAGTTTATGATTTGGTACATTAAATTAGATTTTTTATTCTCTTTGTTTAAACTTCCTGTTTCCGTTTCTCTCTGTTTTTTCAGGTTGTGGAGTGACCTGCCGTCAAACGCCCTTGGAGTTAGTTTTTGTGATCGACAGCTCAGAGAGCGTCGGCCCCGACAACTTCAACGTGATCAAAGACTTTGTGAACTCTCTGATCGACCGCGCCTCAGTCAGCCGGGACACCACACGGGTGGGCGTGGTCCTCTACAGCCACATCAACTTAGTGGTGGTCAGCCTCAGACAGGAAGCGAGCCGGGATGACGTCAAGTCTGCGGTGCGTTCAATGACATACCTGGGAGAGGGTACGTTCACGGGCAGCGCCATCCAACAGGCCAACCAGGTGTTCAAGGCAGCGAGGCCAGGTGTGAGGAAGGTGGCCATCATCATCACAGACGGGCAGGCGGATAAAAGAGACGCAGTGAGTCTGGAGAGCGCCGTGTCAGAGGCTAAGGCGAGTAACGTGGAGATGTTTGTGATCGGGGTGGTGAACCAGAGCGATCCTCTGTTTGAAGAGTTCAGGAAGGAGCTCAACCTGATGGCCTCTGACCCCGACAGCGAGCACGTGTACCTGGTGGAAGAATTCAGAACACTCCCAGGTGAGCGGAAAGGGTAAATGAAGAAAGAACATTTTCAGATACTTATTTCTATATATTTTGGAAGGAAATTAACTCTTCCCTTTACAACACTGACTTTTAAAGTTGTTTGTGTTTTGGTAAAATGGGAATGATTAGAGGGAAATATCAGGGACCTAGGCTCTGGAAAATGAGCAGAAAATAAGACGTAAAATAGAGAGCAACATTAGTCAAAAGGGAATATCTGATCCCATCAACAGTGTTCCAACTTAAACAGATATAACCCTTCATGACTTCAGGTTTTGCTTCCTCTTACACTGTAAACCCAGATAAGTTGAGTTTACTTGAAAAATGTTCGTAAACTGGTTACCTTAAAAAAAAAATGAAGTAATGAAAAATGAAACTTAAGATAATTTAACTCAACACCTTAAGTTGTTACAACTACTATGGAAAATTATTCTACTGAAGGTCTTTGATCAAATAAACCTGATGCTATTTGTTTTAATTTAAAATATTAATTAATTTAATCAAATGTTGCATATCACTGAAAAACATAATAAGTTAACCTTACTCAGAAAAAAAACTTGTGGCCTCAAAAAAGTTAAGTTATGCTGACTCAAAGATTAATAGAAATTTGAAGCAGATCTGAACAACTAAATTCAATAACATTTTAATGTACAGCTGGTTCTCACATCTACACTGTTCCCTCCTCACTCGTGGTTAGAGAACAACAAAAATCAGCTCTAATTTCCCAACTTCAGTAACCGTGAGTGAGGAGGAAAGGCAGTAGATATGAGACCCTGCTCTACAGTGAAGTATTGTTCATCAAGGGGCATAGGTTGTCTGAGCCCCACAGCACTGACTGGCGGTCTGTGCTCCATGGCACAGAGTCTTGTACCTATTGACTTATGCAGTGTGCCTAATGATTAATATATGAATTGTTTTACCAGGCTATCATGCTATTTTGGACAATTTCAAAATGTGTAAAAGGTTTTTTTTGGACACAGACAGCTGGTTCATGCCATGAAAAGCACAGACAAACAGTCCATGCCATGTGGGACACAGACGACCTGTGCCACCCTCACATGTTTTGAAGTACAGCAGGGCCTCATTTTGACTGTGTCCCCTCCTCACTCACAGTTACAAAACACTGTCTGAGAAAAGATTTTAAGTTGTGCTAACTTAAACCGTGACAAAAGTGAAATCTTCTAGGCAATAATCAGTTTCAACACTAAACACTCAAACATTTTAGTAAATTGAACTTACTAACAAATTTTAAGTTTTCATCCGATGGAGTAATTCGAACTTTTGGGTTTACAGTGTAGGAGACAGAATTAGGTCTACAAGATTTCAAATAGTCTGGGACTAAATCAGGTTAAAGACACAGAATTTTATGGTAAATAAATGTTACCATACTGGTCATCTGATCTTGCAGCTCTGGAAAAGAAACTCCTGAACCATATCTGTGAGGACGGAGAAAGACGTCTGTTCAGCTCTGTCCCCAGCTCCAGACTTCCCCCAGGAATCCCAGAGGCCTCTAGTAATGTTCGAGAACCACCATACAGGACGGACACAGACACCCCCGCCTTCACAGGAGACTTCAGGAGACTTCACACAGGGGTGAGGAAGACAAAAAAATACCTAATATTTGTATCAACACACAAAGGTTAAACCTCTGATTCTCTTCTCTGTTACAGCCCGGCCCTCCAGCACCGCAGCCCATCGCTCCACAGAGACCAAAGACTGAGGACAGATCTGTTTCAGTGACTCAGAGGTTGCCGTTTTTTGACTGGGAGCCGTTCAGACCTGTGACAGAGTTTGGACCACAGTTTGACATGAAGGAACCAAACCACAAGAAGATAATGACAGGGGCTATTGGGCCTGCTGGTCCGACTCTGAAAGTCCCACCTGAGGCAAAGACACCCCCTCCTACGGCTCCGAGTCCTCCGGTAGAGCCATCTGACCCCCTCAAATCAGGTAACTGCTGAGGAGTCAAAAATAAACCTCACAGAACAATACACATTACTATACTTAGGTCTCAATACGATAATATCACGGTATCACTGAAACTATCCATTAATCAAACCGATTAATGTCACCTCGTGTAACCAATGCTACTCATAAAAAAATCTAATATTACGTAAACATGGCTATGATTATTATTTTATCAGTCTACCACACCGTAAAAGTTAAACTTAAGATGATTTTAAACAAACTGATCCTAGAATAGACAAACATTAATGTTTACTGCATCAAAACACATATCATCAAGTTCAGGAATAAAATATTTTGAATAAACTTTAAGATTATCGGCAACTTACAGTGGAGTAGCCCTCTGGCACTATTTACTGCAGTGGAAGTGCAGAAGACATATTGTAGTTCCAACTCAGCTCAAGTATGAACTTTTGTTTTTACAAAAACATTGATATCAAGGGTTAAAATATCAATATTTTTTCACGGGTCAAAGTATCTTGATATGTTGCCGTATCAATATTTTTTCCACACCTCTACAAAATAGAGGAGTAATTCATCTTGACACACAACACTTTAGTCCTACTTTAATGTTATACTCCCTTTCAGCAGACTGTCTGCTACAATTTGGTGTTAGTTGGAGGTTTGTACAATAATTTGTTACCTGACAGTGTTGAAAATGAAGATGACCCTGTACAAATTTCATATTCAGGATCTTAGTATCCAGAATATTGCCAGGATCTGGATCATACTTTTACATCTGTCAGAAATGATGTTGACCTTGTCTTGTATTGTTTTGCAAAGCAATCCAACCATTTATGGTGGAGTTATACACACATGGTGAAAACGGCCCTATCTCACAATGATAAAGAAACCTGTTAAAAAATCCTGGATCCAGACGGTTATCCAGATCACCTCCAAAATTTAATCACTTCTTCCTTATCCCATTTTGAACATGTTCTGAAAACTAAGAGTAGGTGTTCGGTCACTTTTTTAGGCTTTAACTTTGACACAACCTGTTTCTCCTCGTCTCAAGCAGAGCGCTGTGGCCACACCCTGGATCCAGGTCCTTGCCGGGACTACGTTGTGAAGTGGTACTACGATGCCGTGGCTAACTCCTGCGCCCAGTTCTGGTTCGGAGGTTGCCTCGGAAACAGCAACCAGTTTGAGACAGAGAAGAGCTGCAGAGAAACCTGTGTCAGAGCCTAACACCTCAAACCTGTGGTCACACACACATCCGTAATAGTGAAGTATTTTTTCTGTGACTTCACTTCAACAACATGTCTTAGTGTTTTAGAAAAGGATAGACAAAGATGGATGGACTTCTGTACTATTTGTGTCAAACAAGGAAAGCTGATGCAGAGAAACATGATTCTGATTCTGTATGATGTGATGTTACTGACACACTGTGGAGCAGCTTTGGTACAATGATAAAAACTTCATAACCATTAACTCTTATTTAGAAAAAGTAACATTTTGTACTTTGAAGATGCTATAATGTATTTTTGTACATTAAGTCTCCATTTTTTTATGTGTATGGTTTTTAATACTGTGAATTTTCAGTAAATAAAAAACATAACAGAACGATTAAGACTTGAAAGTTTCTGGAAATTAAACGTGGGTCATAAGAGATGCAGAGGAAATATATACTATTCAACACAACAGTTGTAGTTATACGTTCTTCATTTAAATACTTTTGTGCTGTCAAATAAAAACTAACTGGAAGATCTTCTGTAAGACGACTCACTCAGAAATAATTTCTTCATCCCAAAGTTTCAAGTTGGACATGATTACATGTAATTAGCCAGGAGAGCTCACTTCCAAGACATCTTCATCTCATGGAGTGTCTATTCAGCCGTGAGGCTCCTGAGGTCAGCATCTTGAGAAAAATGCAAATTAGCGGTCGTGCTGAGTGAGGAGCTGGATCATCGTATACAGTACTTCCTGTTACCTCCTGTCCACGTCAGAAAATGGAATAATGACAGCAGAAGAAGAAAGCAGTAGGAAAATAGACATTTTAATCTTTGGCTTGATTGTACACTCAGTATCCGTCTTCCATTCACAGAGGTGTTTTAATTTTTCGAGGCATCATTTGTAGAAGACGAGAAATGAGGACATGATGATGTATCCGGGATCTTTGGTTGGATTTGGATCAGTCCCGTTAAACAAGCCAAAGTAGACCACAGTGTTGGACTCAGACCCGCTTATATCAAGCTGAAAAAGACAGAGAATTGCTAAGGAACCAAAATACTTTATTAAAACTGATAAAAAATATTAGCAACAATATCAAAATTGTGATTCTTTGTCAAAAAATCATTTTTTTTCCCCCAAAATTTTTTATTTCAGTTTTTCCTCATTAACGGTATTGGAAAAAACGTTACCACTTTTCTCCAGCAGAGGGCGAAATGTTTCTCTCTGACTCACGTGATGTGCATTTTATGGGAAAATATTGCTCCTGATACTGTCTGTAGACATCATCATCATTAAACTTTTTTCACATGGTCTGGTGTTAAAAAAGCAAACTAAAAATCGCAAAAATCGTAAATATTCAAGAACCGCAACTAAAATCAAATCCGCACCCCAAAACTCATTATAGAATCTGATTGTGAGCATAGCATATCGTCCAAGCTCTAATTTCAATCGCAGAAGTTTCCCCTTATGGTCAATAAAGCTTTTTTTTCCTTTACAGTTACATGGTTGGACCAGCTTTAAAGATGTTTTTTAAATACTTTGAGACAAAAATTCAACTCTTTTTAGTAAAAAGTAAATCTCAGAAATGCTCCAATCAGACGTAACATGTAGATGTGTATTTTTTCAGTCATCTTAGGACTGAGCTGACAATTAAAGTAGGAGGAAGAAGTCAGGAGTTGGACAATATTACATCAAGAGTCTTTCTGGTTAATGAGTCTCTTCAGAAATGTTGAGCACCGTTTGTTTCTGAGGCGCTCACTTCACTCTCATGTCTTACGTCAGTGTGACTTTCATTTCAGCGCAAGCTTGTTCTAAAGCTTCTGGAAAGAGAGGAGCTGACAGGACTTTATCTTGTCCTGAAAAAACCCTGAATATGTCTGTGTGGAGAATTAAGTTACTTTAAGTTCAATGGATCCTTATGTCTTTAGACCCAGAAACAACAATGTAACATTTCATGAAGTAGATCAGATAATCCTTTCAACAGGTAATTGGCTATTTACACAACCAGCTCTAAATGTATGTTTCTGCCCCCTCCTGACTTTAAGAGTCAGATTTTTGTGCTTTTTTAGGCTGTTTGGGGAAATATAAACCAAAACAAAAATCTGTTTGTATCTGCTGAATTCTCTGCTTTGATAATTGTTTGATGGAAATTTGGCAGTGGGTTGCTTTTGGAGCTTTTGTTCTGGTAAAAGTTGCTTGTTACAGCTTAAAAAGTGACACAAATGGAGGCAAGAATAGGAACCAAACCTTTCATGACACTTGGCATGTAATCTAAAATTAAAAATATATTATTTAGATTTATTAGACATGCACTGATCAATTGGTGTTGATTTTCCTTAATTTTGGGGGATCTGTGATCAGTGATCAACCCATCGTTACATATGAGACTGATCTTATATACCTCAAGGAAAGTCTGTCAACTAGCCTTTGTTGCTTTTTGCTCTGAGACCTAAAACTCAGGACACTTTATTGGTTGTTTATTGGTTTTCAATTATTTTCAATAAAATAAGACTTTAACAATAAAGGTATATGTTGTCAGTTATAAAAAATAAAAATAACAATCCCTAATTCAGTATCGGCAGGTTAGACTTTTTAAAGATTGGCGATTGGCCAGAAAATTGTGATCGGTGCCCCTGTAATATTTATTATTAAGTTGTAAGAATCAAAGGTTTGTACCTGCTCAGTGATGTCGATCCTCCAGGGATCAACCTGCAGTCCATCACACCATCCTCCTCGTCCGTACAGCCACGTGCCATGTTCGTTTGGCACTGCGCCCTCTTTCACTCGCATGGCACAGCCCAGAGGTGAACCTGACGGTCCATGACAGATTGAAAAACAAAACAATGAGCAGAATGTTTGATTTATAAAACAGTGAGCCCAAGATTAAGGTGACTTTACTAACAAGACTTATCAGAAACCATTTCTCACCTGCAGAATCAAATATGAGAGTGTTGTTGTAGTACGCGTTGAACAGGAAGTGATGTGAGGTGACGCAAAACTCCCCACAGCTGTTTTCATCACTGCCGTGTGCTGTGATGACAGCATACAGCTCAACCTGGAGTTGAAACACACAAACAGCTGCTGAATCAGGACAGATGGACAGAAATCTCTTTAGAGACACGAGTGATTGAGTTGTTTGTTACCTTTTTAGTTGAAGTTGGGACGGAGAATTTGATTGGCTTGAATCTCTTGTTGTAGTTTTTGTCAAAGGTTCCCCCGCTGTACAGAGGCATCAGTCTGAAGGGGAGGAGCTTCTCTTCTTCATCATTCTGTGTAAAATTTCCTGTAGCTTTGAAGCAAAAGGAAACAGCAAATTATTCTCATGCAAGATAAAAAAAAAGTGATTTAAAGAGGGGATGTTTATTATTATGTTTATTTTTCAGGCTTTTTATTGTCCCTCTGACAAATTTGTGGTAGATTTACATGTTAAACAGCTCAAGCAACTCACTTGTCTCAGAATTTCTTGTTTTAGTGTCTGAAATTCTTCATTTTTTCAGCTACTGTCTCTTTAAGAAACTTCAAAGCACTCCAGAACCCATCATTCCGGAACTCTCCTTCGCTTTTTCAAGTTTTTGTTCCTCAAATAACAAATGTGCTAGTTAAAGAAAATTCCTCAACTTGTGATGTCACAAGTTGAACAAATCTTACTCATATCTCGCTGAATTCTTGTGTGAGGATTTCTCCAACACAAAAATACCTCACAATCTGAAGTTTTCCATCATTTTAATTTACATCCAACATTTTATTTGAAAAAAGTTTGTTTTTAAAATGTAATAAAAAAGACATGATATCCCCTCTTTAAGATGACAGTTAAACCACACGTAGGCACATCTTCTGCCAACAGTCTCATCAGCCTTTGTGTCAAACATTGAGTCAAAAATATTTCCAGGAACACGAAGCTTTCTCTACTGGGAGTCTGACTTTAGTTCAGTAATTTTCTGTTCACTATTCATGGACAGGCTGTTCCTTCCTGCTGGGTTATTCCCATTCTCTGATTTGAAAAATCCCCCAGTGAAAGAAAATGGACAGGAAAGGATCTGAGGGGACATCATATCTGTCACATCTGTCTGGATGTGACAGAGGGGACACTCAGATCTTTGCAGAACATTTTTGTTCTGAGGGGAAACTGGCATGAAGAGGAAAAACTGCTAAACACGCGATGCTGGATTAAGTTTTCTTGCACGACCATCACAGATAAACAAGTTTTAGGATGCAGTTTTTATCTTTCTGTTTGTCATGCTTTAGTCATGTGTGTGTTTTCACCAAATTCCTCCTGATCCAAAAAAACAAAAGAAAAATCCAGAAGGCATAAAGCCAGCGCCAAACACTCAGAGTGAAGCTGAGAGCTAGCGTGAGCGTCATCTGAGTGAATCAAAATAAAGTGACAGCTCTGTCATTACACCCACAGCTAAAACTCATGCTTAGTGAAGAAGCGTTACATGTTTACTAAATTTCTGCTAATCTCAATTGCACACACTAAAATAACAAAATTATGATCTTAATGTGCAACCATCAAGGCTGGAAATGTTTGACCAAACCCCGATGCTAATACATGCTAGTGATTTTGAAGTGATATTCATGCAAAAATGCAGAAGATCTGAGAGTATGAAGCGGAATGTAAGGTGTTTACTTCATTTCTTCAATCTTTATTCTTGTCAACCTGTCCAACTGTCACTATATATTATAAACACTGCCAGATTCATATATGCTTTTACTGTTGAATTTTTAAATCTGTCTAAACATTTAAGGATATTTTTTTGACTTTGTCCAACATTTAAAAACCAACATTGTTTTTTTTTTCTTGGGAAAATGAAGCAGATTAGCTATAGCGGCCACATTTGAAGTGGCAAGGGCTTTGCATACAGCTATAGGACACCTGTTGGTCATGTGGCCCTGAGCTGTGCCTCTGATTGGGCGAGCTTGTGATCTTAATATCCTCTGAACAGCGGAGCTAGAAGAAAATTCACCCCCGTACAGTGGGAACCGGTCGTAAAATTAGCGACTCAGACAGGAGACGTTTTTTGAACCAGGCTGTAAATATGTTAATTTCTGCTTTGAAAACAGCTTTTTCTGGCTTGGTGTGTATGTGACTTCCGGTAATACCTGTGGCCTCTTCCCCTCTTCTCAGCCTGTTTCCTACTCTAGTCACTGTCCTCTCCTATCTAATTAACTCATTGGCTGCCACTGATGTCTATAGGCGTCAATTCGATTACAACTGTTTTCTGCATCTATAGAAGTCGGTTATGTTTTTCAGTGGGGGAGGCGGGGTCTGGCGGAGCTTGCCGATCAAAACCAGGCTATAGTAAACTACTGTGGGTGAGAGCGGTGTGCTCTTTGGATGAGAGATCAGCATAGAGGTGAGAAGAAGACGTGAGATGAGACATGGTGAGACATTGCAAGTCAGAAAAGTTCAGGCAGCTCACAGTTGAAGTGAGGATGTGTTGCGGTAGTTCAGAGAGAAAGAGTCTAGGGATCGTGAGAAAAGACAAAGGAGATCATGGAGGATCAAAGGGTGGAGTCCGAGACAAGGGTGATCTAAAAGCCCCCAAAAAGAATTGAAGTATCGTATAAATCAACCTGAATCTGTCTGAATATAAATGAAAGTTCCCCCACACCAGACCCCCAACAGGCTGCTCTTACATCTTGGAGACTAAATTTTGTCAGTACCCTGGCTCTAAACTAAATTAAGAGTAGGTAGGAGCGCAGGTGGCCTGGTGGTCTAGGTCGTGCTCTATGAGGTTTGCCTTCAAGTGGGTAGCCCAGGTTGGAATCCAGCACTCCGAAGCTCACTCTGTTTCTTGCTTTATCCACCATCCTCTCCTCTTTGATCAAAGGCATTAAAACCCAAAGAGTTACCTACAAAAATCATCGGTAATCACCTGTCTGGTTGCTGAAACTGAATCTCAGGTTGAGAGACACGAACCACGGCATCGCCCATGGCACGGTCTTCATGGTAAGGGTGCATCTGTTGCTGTCCAGCAGGGGGCGTAGAGGAGACACGTCTGTCAGCCAGCGACCTGTACCTCTGCCAAAACAAAACCAATCAATTATCAAATAAATCAGTTTTCAAAAAATTAAGATCCTGCCAAGATGCAGCACTAACAGACTTAAGTATCTTTTGTCCCTGCTGCCATAGGTCTTCATAATAAGTGACTTACCACTCTGTTTTTTATTTATATTGTTGCTGTGACTGTGTTTGTTGTTACTGCTGACTGTAGAGCGATTTGGCCAACAGGGACAATAAAAACTCCTTGAACCTTGAACCTTGTACCTGCACCGTCAGATAAGTTACCTCCTGAAGGCCGTGATCCACCGGCCCAGCTCCGTGTTGCAGTATGGACCGGTTTTATCGCAGCACACAAACAGCTGTACGGTGTGATCCCAGTGAGCGCATGTTGAGTCTCTCTTACCGGGACACAACAGGGATGCATCGAGCTCCAGCAGGTCGTAGTCCAACAATCCTGCAGGTGAACAAGTTTGAATGTTGTGATCGTTAAAAGCCCCCCACCCTCCGAGTTCACACTGATGCTCTAACTCACATCTCCTCTCCTGTCTGTGCTAACAGTGTTTTACAGAGCAGTGTTAGTTGTTTTTGGTGTTTCTGAACAGGTGCGTCTCATTAAATGGATTATATTGTCAAAGCAGGACCCAAACCTGTTTGTCTGCTCATTCAAATGAAGTGAAATCACCTGAAGGCAGGTCGACTGTCGCCACTGCTCCTTTCTCCCCCTGCATCTGGACGTTGTCAAAAACAGGAACAACCTTTGCAGGAGCTCGAAGCTTGATGAGAAGATCTGCATAGAAATCAAACCTGAGGACGAAAGACACAGATACTAAGAAAAAGCATCAAGGAACTACCAAATCTGGGGCTGATAACCTCATTTTACATTTTGGAAAATTAACAGGAAAATACATAAAAGCCAGACTATTTTATGATCACTCAAAAAGTTCTCCAAGGGCCTCTAATACCAATATAATTTTTCTGATGTCTAGTTCCGGCTTTTTGCAGCTCTTAAGACAAATATATGCCATGTGTACTCACCACTGTGCCTGCCAGTTAAAGAACATGAATGAGGGGTAAAGAAACCAGCCCATCTCAGCCAGAACCCCCTGCTGGTCGATACTGAAGAAGAAACTTGGGGATGGAGTGATCTGGAAGGTCACATACACCGGCTCTTCAGACCTACAAACCAGAAACATTTAGGTGAATCCCAACATGATAGTGTTGTTTCAGAAACATTGTTGGAAGAGAAAAAATGTCACACGTAATCTAAGAGGGAAAAACATTTTCCTTAAAGTGATACTCCGGGATGGAACAAGTTGGGTCCTATCACAAGGTTTAGGGCAGAAATTACCCCTACAGCAGTGTTTTTGTGCAGCAGAAGCCCAGGGCACACATACCACACACCCCCTAGAGCCTTATTTAGCGGTGTTTTTGTGTGAAAGTAATGCGCTGAAAATTCTCTAAATAAAGCGTGAATGCAGATCGATATCAGATTTTTTCGGTGGGAGTTAGTTTATTTGTGTTTTTGGTCAAATAAACATTGGCCCCGTCTGAGTGCAGAGGAAACCAGTAGAGGAGCAGGGAGGGGGTGTTTGGTGCGAGCGCTCTGGGCTTCTGCTGCACAAAATCACTGCTGTAGGGGTAATTTCTGCCCCAAACCTTGTGATAGGACCCAACTTGTTCCATCCAGGAGTATCACTTTAAACCCTAAAAACAGTTATTTTATCTATTTCAAGGCTGTCACAAAGCACATTGAGGAAGTGTTCAATCCCTACTGAAGCGCCTCAGCGACCGATGGCTCAAAGTGCACCATGGAGGCGGGGATGCTGAGGGTAGTGTTACATTCATCTCCGTCACAGTTCATGTCCTGGAGCGGGTTACCAGGAAAAGCGTAGACAAGGACACCGGAGGCGTTGGATTTAGCCATATTCTCCACCTGGAAGGACACGCAGCAACAAGGATCTGATGTCAATGCAGGCATGTTAGAAAAAGCTGGTACTGCTTCAGTGTTCCAGATATTAAATTAAGATTATTTATATATTTATCAATTTATTATTTTTATGATTATTTTTTATTTATTTTTTATTTAATATTTTCTATAATTATTACGATTTTATTCAGTATAATTATTATGTTTATAAATATTATTATTATTATTATTATTATTATTATTATTATTATATTTTCTGACCTTGGTGAAGAAGGAGCAGTTACCCTCAGACACCCAGGCAACCGCCCCCGCCACAGAAGGGAAAGGATCACATCCATCACCTGCATCAACCAGCTGATGAGACTTTGGACCCCATCGTGTCATAAGCCAGTCATACCTGGCGTCTAGTCTCTTGATGATTATCGGCAATTTCCAACCTGTTTGTGCAGAAAAACAAGCAAATACAAAGTAAAATAGAAGACTGACAGCTTCATTTACCAATAAAGCAATCGTTAGCAGCAGTTAGCAGTGTAGTTCTTGATAAAGGAAACTTTAAAAAGCTTAAATAAAAGAGCAAAAAAACAAGGTGCTCAATGATGAATCGACAGTCAAAGATCCAGATATGGCCTTTGACCTGTAATGCTGTAATTTACAGCGTGAATAAATAAATGACCTCAAACTTCAAAAAGAGGCAGCAGACTTACTCTCTGAGGTGAAAACAGCCTGGGTGAGGACGCAGCTGCGAGATGAGCAGCCCCAGTAGTAAAGCACGCTGGGTAACCAGTTTCCCAGAGAGAAGACGGGAAGAGGACAGAAGTGCAGCCTGGACAAGACCTCCTTTTTACCGCTGGAGAAAGAAGATACATGCAACTTATCAGAGGCATGCTGGGTTTTATTTTGATGCTTTAACTGTTTTAACCCTTTTTTTTTCAGAGACTATAAAAAACATTTCCCCCTGAGAAATATCAAACTAACTGCTGCAGCAAAGTGTGGCTGAAACTGAAAAAAGGAACAAAACACTGCCATAGCCCTGCAGCAGTTGAAAGAGGAAGACTTCATGAAAAGTACGGCTGCACGAGCAGATGCAACTGCTCCTATTGTCTCCCTCTATAATCCCTAAAAAAGACCAAAATTAACCACAAATGGTCCAAATATATCAAATCATCTCTTGAAATATGTGTGAACACATAGGATTTTTTTATTCAAGGTCAAAATCTTTTATGGCTTCTTTCATAAAAACTGTGATTGTAGTAAAAAATTATTATAAATTTAGAGTCTTGTATTTAGTTCAAACTCAGCGTCACAGCCGAATAGTGTCATGTCTGTGAGGTGCAGCAAACATTTTGCAGCTTTTAGACAAATGCTCCAAAAAATACTAATGTATGCTAATATTTTCTCCTTTACTGACTTCTAATGACCTATAATGTAATGTTTCTATGTTTTAAGTTTCGTTTTAACACTTTTTTTGTTGGATGTTTTACTGAAAATGTGTGAGCCACGTTTCCACATGTTTGACAACCTAAAAGGATTTATCTCTAATCATTTTTTTCCCCAATGTTGTTAACCATGCTTGGGCACTTGTCCCATAATGACCACTAAGTTTTTATTGGATCAATTAATCAATTTACCAGCGTAATCTTTTTTTCTTCTTTTCCATTTTTTTGTCTTCTTATCTCTCTTTTGCCAACACTGAACTGATTTTTTTCCCTCTGTTTATTTGTTTATTTGTGAGAATGTATAGGTATTATGTCTTTGTCTCGAGGGCCACTGGACAAGCCCCTATGGGTTTTATTGGTCCCTCCTGCACATTTCTTGATGTTACTGTTTGTTGTTTTGTTCAGTTTTGTTTTAAATCATTATGCATGGTGCATTTGGTGTTTCATTTCTTATATGTGCTATAAATGAATAAAATGAGTAAATAATGGTCTATATTTGCAACAATGCAACAGAATTCATAAATACAGGAACTTCCAACACTTTTACAGATCTGGCTATTCTTTTAAATAATTTTACATTCTCAAATACATCTGAATAACACAAAAAAATATGGTTTTAATTCTAGTAAAAATTATCACAGTGTATCTGAACTGTTGTTTAAGTATCACTGACAACAGTGATCAAGGTATTTACGGATCATAAAGGCGTGGCATTGGAATATATATATATATATATATATATATATATATATATATATATATATATATATATATATATATATATATATATATATTTCTATTTTGATCAGCTTTTTATCCATCTAACATTAATTGAATATTATTAAAAAATGAAATAAAATAAAACACAGCATGAAAACGCAAACCTGAGGCTGTGGTTTCCAATCTTGGACTGTATATTTAAAAAAAAAACTTTAATTAAAGCTACTTACATCTTTGGCATGAACATGAACAGCATCTGTAATGTACAACAAAATTCCCCATTCTCATTTATAACAAGCGCCCTCTTTTTTTCCTCCAAGTCTCATTTAATTAAGCTGCATAAAATCACTTAAAACTGATTGTTTTGTGAGTTGGATGTGTTGTTTTTTTCTGCAGAATGATTTTAATGTGAGTGTCAAACTTTGAATGCAGGGCTATGACTTTTTAAAACTATATATATATATATATATATATATATATATATATATATATATATATATATATATATATATATATATATATATATATTTTATTTTATTTTTTTTTTTTTTTAATATATTTTGTTTCTAAATATAAGGACTGGGCTTCTACTCAACAGCTACTCCTCAGGGTCACCTGTGAGTGGCGACCCGGTGCAGCTGCTCCCTCATCCACAGAGCATCATCCACCGAAGAGTCGTCCAGGGACAGAAACAGGACCTGGGTACTTTCCGGCAGGTCTTGCACCAAGCTGGTCAGGGACGAGTTGGAGCTCCACATGCACTCCAGAAACCCTGACTTGTTGGTGAAGGCGTGGATGATGAGAGCTCCCTGCTGGGCGCCGGGCTGGTAGGAGAACTCGCCATCCAGAGTCCAGACAGTGAACGCAGCAGCAGGGTCTCCTGGCTCCGGTCCTGCGGCTGATGATTTCACGGACCTCAGGCTAACTGCGTTGTCCTGGGACTCGCAGGCCGCATTATCACCAGTTAGTTTCGGTTTCCCTTCCCCTCCTGTTACAAGAGCTGTCACAACAACAAGGCACCAAAACGTCGAAAACTTTGAACGCAACAACGTCATACTCGCCCTGCGATGAGCGGTCGTGAACTCACCACGAACGCACTGTTTGGAGCATCTCTTTTTGAGACTTTATCCTGATTTAAAGGGTCAGACTGTTGAATATCACTCCCATTCAGAGGCGTTTGACAGACTCTAATCTTCCTGTGAGATATTTGAGTTGTAGGCGGGTCAAACTAATATCTACGGCAGCCGCTGTAGGACAAGGTACTTCAGAACGCCAAAATGACGGTTGATGGCAACAAACCGGAATTTCGGTTGACTGCTTCGACGTCCGGATTATTAAAAAATAAGGATTAACTAAATGATGGTTTGATAATGATAATAATACTAAGTTGAACAATTAAAGCTTTTGAGTAATACAGTTCTCATTCAATTGTGTTTCATCCGTTGTTCTTGTACTTCATTTTTATGGCATCAAAATTTGTATTTATGACACAATGTGGAAAATAAATTAATAAATAATGGCAAAAATTGTTATATAAAATTTCAGAGATTGCTTTGTTCAACATTTTAGCTGCGCAGACACAATAGTGTGGTGGTACAAAATTCAAAATTAGTATGAAGAAATTTTCTCGCGAGATTTTACTTTGTCAATGAAAGACTATCATTTTAATAATTCAGGTATTTATTAAAGTAAAGTTCACTTTAAAAAAATGGCAATTTCATCGTTAAAAGGAATCATAAACTTTGACTCAATGTGTTCAAATGAGCAAAACTAATTACATCCAGTATTTTTGCTTTGTTTTGTTTTGTTTATGTAAATTGATCAACATATTCTTAAAAGTGACAAAGTACAGAAATAATGGACAGTGTAAAACATTATTCTGAGCTGTACAGCAATTATGTACAAAAAAAAGGTAAGTGGTTATTTGTTTTTCTCTGTTGCAAACCCAATCTACCCTCTTAAGTATGAACAAAATACTTGTAGCCTACTTGTATCATCAACAGTTAAGTTACTGTTTTCAGATGAAACAAAAACAGGTCTTTCTTAAATTTGTGTGTCCAAAATAAATCCTGATTGGAGTGGAAATAAGTGTTCTTATTCTTATTTTGAAATTAAAGTTATTGGTTTAGACATTTCTGAAAATTATTCTTCCTTTCTGTTACAGATAATATTATTTTTGTCTACTATGCATAACAACCACAGATTTCAACATTGAAGCTCTGTGACTCACCAGAGAGGACAGGCATCATCCACTCCATTAGCGCGTAAAAGCACTTGTGCGCAAATGGACCTCCATGGCGCAATGAGGCATCGATAGTGTTGCTGCTTTCGGTTCTCTAGTAACTTCTAAAATAATTCAACAGCAGTGAGCTGTGCACCACCTGCACATAAGTATATATTATCCTGCACATACATATATTTTACGCAGAGCTATTAGGGAGAAATTACGCACCTTTTGCTGCGATGGAGCTCGTTAAGATTGTTCTAATAATTGCGCTGGTTCTGACGAGCGTCTCCTGTCAGGAAAAGGATGTTGGTGACTGGAAAGAAGGCTTTGAAGAGGTAAGATACAGAGCACAGAGGAAAAATAATGAAGGTTTCTGGATATTTTTCTTCCTTCAAGAGTTATATTTGGCGCGGTGGTTACAGTTAATGTTCCAACAATTTCTCAATGAAGTGTTTTAATGATACAGCTGAAATTTGACATGGAAAGACAGATTTAAACAGTTTTCCATTTCTTGGGCTGATTAAAGGACAAATGGTCAAACTCTGGAGGAATTCAAGATGCCTTAGGAAGAATGGCCAGAAAACTGGGACCACGCCAGTATCTCGGACTCCTTGGGAAGAAAGAATTTGGTAGGAGAATTTAATGGCAATTCACATTAATGTAAACTTTATGTATGTTGAAGAAAGCAGTCCTCAGGTCTGATTTTGTTTCCTTTTTCCAAAAGCAAGAACACAGACGGCACGTAAACGTAAGTATTAATATTTTTACTTGCTGTCAATATCTTATCTCAAAAATGGACTGAGATATTTCAACGTGTTTTCAATCCCAGGGCACAAATTCCAGACTTTTGTGGGTCTGATGGGTAAAAGAGGATTTGAGGATCAAGGTATGATTCTTCCAGGGTTTTATGATATAACCTGAAAAGTAATTTTCTTGTTGAATCTGCCTGGTAACAGATGGTTTTTATCTCTGCAGGAGCTTTTTAAGCTGCACACAAGACTGAAGATCTCCATCTTTTTTTGTTTATGTGAAGTTAATTTTTCATTGTTAAACTGCCACTGTTCCACAATAAAGAGACAAATTTATATTTGGATTAAGACTGTTGCCAATGCTTTATGATGGAAAACAGCGCCATCTAGCGTTTAATTGGGAGTAGTGAAAGCTGGATTTTGAATTTATGACTGGGGCTGGTTTGAGTGTATCAATGATATGCTGTAAAAAATTGTTATACAATGTTAATGTTTTCATAATAAAGCCCTCTCACTCCTTGGTATCATCACAGGTTTATTAAGTGACTTTGTACAATACAAATGAAAAATAAAATTAAAAATACAGAGATGGAGTACATAGCCAAGCAAATTGCGGTGTTGACTCTTCATTTGCCCACTGATCCGTGTCCGCGAGTGATTGAAACATTTTGTTTTGTTTTTTTTTTCTTTATGATTTCAGAGTCACTGTTCGATGTGAAAGCTTGTTTCTTTTTCAAACAGAGGACGCTGCTCACAAGTCTCTGAGAAGTTTCTAAACATACAAAAGAAGTTATTACTTTAGCTGGCTCGGTATATAGAAAAATAAACTAAAGTGAAATATAACACTTATGACATTATAAATGGTGGTCCAAGGCTAGTGGAAAAAGCTAAACACAGAGGAGAAAAGAAAGCGTAACATTGCAAAAAAACAAAAACAAGAAATTTTAGCCATTTTTTAAAGTCTAGAAAAAGGCCCAAGGTGCATTTTTATTGTTTTTTTTTCTTGAGTTCAGGGTTTTCTGTTGACACGGTTTCATTTTTCGACTGTCGCACTCATAAAAAGAAGGTTATTAAAGGTTTACCAGATACACTCAAAAACAAAACAAAAGGATTAGTTAATGCCTTGTCCTTGTACTTAAATACACGACAGAAGAGCAGGTATAAGTTTGTATACTGTTACTTTCATTTTTCCTGTAAACAAATACAATTCACCAAAACTTGATTGTACAACAGTCACACAGGGTTCATGGGTTTCTCTTTTTGTCAGCACATCTCTTCTTAAACTGTACACATCATCAGTCAAAGCAACCTTGGGATGAAAAGAAGAGAGCAGCAAATCGGGGTGGGGACAGTATATCAGTTATAACAACAACAATAATAATAATAATAACATCAGTAATAATTAAAATAATAATTAAAATAATAATGAGGGTTTGGCCTTTTCTAAAACGGGGGTTGTATTTCTGTCGGCACATTTAACACATTCTTTCATGAAAATGAGTCCCGAGGCAGCGAGGAGGCTCTGTGGTGGCAGTTACCCTCCACCTCCTCACATACCTGCTCCACGCTCCCTCTGGTGGTGGGACGCAGGAGTGCAGCTGTGCTGGCAGACGGAGCAGGGTGGAGAGGAGAGGAGGGGGTAGGTAAGGGGAGGGGGGAAAGGGGAGAAGGGAAGGAGGAAGTGGGTGATGTCAGTGCCACACACTGGCGTCCTGACCGGCAACGTTGGCAAACAGAAAAAACTCGAGTTGGGGTGGTCCTGCCAACTGTTCTTTAAAAGATCTTGCCTTTCTTTTTGTTTTTCTCCAGAGTCCTGTAGAAGAGAGACACAAAAATTAAATCAGCGTAATGAATAAAAAAAGTTTCAGCTCTAACTTTTGAAATTTATATTATAGAAGCTTATAAGGCATGAAATTGTGAAAAATTCAGAGGCATCATATTCAATCTGTGCAGCTATTCTCCTCCAAACAATGTCTTTGTAATCATTGTCTTTGTAGTTTTTATGTCTTTTGTCGCAAAGACACAGGTGCTGGGACCTGAACACAATCAATGTTGAATGTTTTGGTATGTGACTTGTCAACAAGTGTTTTGATTGGTTGGATGTGTACTCGTAAGCCAAACTTTGTAAAAATCGACCTTGGTCCAAAAAAATAAAAGCTGCAATTTCGTTCAGCATACAAAACGTTGCTGGTGTGAAAGCTTGCATAGAAAAACAGTAGGTTAAAAAAATAAATAATGTGCAAAATATTCCCGCAAAAAATACACATCCGGTATGCAAAGGGCTTTTGGTCTGTTTCCCTCCAGAGTAGAAAGGGTTGCAGCTGTTGTGTCCGATAATTTGTGATCAAGTTTGAGAAAATCCAACGTCTCCCTCTAAAGAAGTGTCATATGGTCGAGGGTCGGAGCGAATCCATTGCCTCCCACTTCAGACCCTCCATTGAAGCAAATGGAGTGCGTGACTTTGTGCATTACACAGGAGCTTAGAAACACATGGAGTGAAAAGCGTGAAAAGTGTGACGCTGACAGTAAGTGAGTATTGTACCTGGAGGCCTCCAGTTTCTGCTGCTCCAGGCGCTGCTGGGCCTCCCAGTTTGCTCTCTCCTCCTCGAACACACGCCTCTTCTCCTCCAGCTCCTTGTGCTGAGCCTCCAGGTTCTTCTTCATCTGCTCGTGACGTCGCTGAAGCTGCAGAGAGGAGAGGGGCAGAGTAGGACATCAGAGAACTGGGGCTGACATCACCGTCACATGGTTCCATTAATGACAGATGTGATGACACATTAACAGATTATGTTACACACACACACACACGTCGGCTGCTTTCTTCTCAGCGACTAATCTTAGACACAAATAAGTAAAACATTTATAGGATTCAACATGTCCTCCTCCAACAGTTCACACTGATAACTTCTGAAACAGCACAAGAGGAGGGAAGATCAGACAGAGACGAGTGAAATCCTGTTAATCCCAGTATTTCCAAAACCTGTCTCTGGGTTTGTGTGTGTGTGTGTGTGTGTGGATATGTGCATGTGTGTGTACCTCTGCTTCAGAGTCTTTAAGCTTCTGCACTTTTTCCTTGACTTTCATCTCAAACACCTGCTCCATCTCGACCTCCATCTTCTTCATTTTAGTCACGTGCTCTCGCCTCTCCTCCTCCATCTGGGCCAGAGGACTCCTGCACAGGGAGAACGTGAGAGTGCACAAACACACACACACACAAGAACACACACACCAATTTAGACCAGCACTACAGGTACCAGGATCAGTATCTGAAACACTCTGAACAACCATTTAAGCACTTCTCTGAGCTGTTAAGTGATTGGTTAACTTTTTTATGACTATTTTCTTTAAAAAGCTCAACTCCTTCAGTACTTCCTGTTTGATTCTTAAAAGCTGTTACATGCAGATAAAAAACATTTAAGCTACAAGTAGCTGAAGTAAAATATCTGTCTTGTTCTTACCAAGCACTGACAGAAAGACAACAAACTGACTGAGATCTACCTGAGCAGTTATACAACCACATGCATTTGTACAGAAGAAAAAAACATCTGTCTTTAGTCCCCAGAAGGGACAACATGTTGGGGTTCAGGAAGGAGAACCAAACAAGAGGTAAAGTTTCAGGAAAGATGGGATCCCACAGGCTGTGACAGGAACAGGAAACCACTCAGGAGACATCACTGCGAGCAAGAAGACGACCAAAAAGTGCAAAAAGTGCAACAAGCCTATGAACACTGGCTGTTAGTGAAGGTAGTGGGTTAAATGTTAGTTCAGCTTCTATTAATGTTTTGTTGCAAAAAGAAACCTGACATGAGATATTTGGAGAGGTGACATCTTAAAGTTAAGTCTAACCTACTCTTTATTTACCGTAGTGACAGGTAAGCTAAGCTACACTTTAAAACAGAAAAGTCTCACAAACAGCTCTTTGGAGGTTCAGAAAGAAGACAAGTTCCAGCTAATGTAGTTAGACTAACGGTTATGACACCACAGATCTGGATTTCAGTGCCTGATGCAACTGATTTCTAGAAACTGTTTTCTTCAAAATTCTTTTTTCTCTCTAAGATTCAGAGATTAACCGCTTTTCAGTTCCACATTTCGGTTCCTAACAGCAACACAGATCTCCCAGAATTATGATTGAAGCTTCACTTCAGAGGAAGCAGTCGTTGCATGGGAGGAAGAACGTCCATAACAACATTTACCTCAACACAGCATGAGTTTAAGTGAATACTGCATCCTCGATATGATGCAATCTCCTGTTCATTAAAAAAAAACAAAAAGACACCACAGTCGCAGCTGATGTCATGGTTCTTCACTCTTGGTGCAAAATGCAGTTGAGCTGGAATCAATATAATTGAAACCGTCTTGATCCTCATCTTATGTTCTTCTTTCCATTTGTACACTGCAAAAACTGAAATCTTATCAAGGGATTTTGTCTTATTTTCAGTAGAAAATGTCTTTTTTGACTTAATATGAGCCATATTCACCTGACCAGTCCAGAAAAATGTCTTATCTCAAGTTAATTAAAGATAAAAATGAGGTCTGAATTGCTCGTAACAAGTAAAAAAATCTGCCAATGGAACAAGAGGAAAGTTATTTCTATTAAGACATTCCAGTTTCTAGCAAGTTTCTAGCAAATTTCTCTTTTTTTTATTGGCAGATTTTTTTGAATTTTTTAAAGGCAATTCAGACCTCATTTTTGCCAAAATGCAGTTAAGCCAGAATCGATATAACTTAAACTGTCTCAATCCTCATTTTATGTTCTTCCTTCCAATTGTAGGAAGAGTAAACACAAGATTTTCTGGGATAACGGCCGCCTGTCGGAGAGGAGTCCATTTCAAAAGCAAAGGAGCCTAATGTGATTTGATAGAATGCAATCCAGGAGCACAACAGCAGTCCTCAGATTTCGTATTCAGAACTGATTCATGTCTATGAGAAGATACCTGCAGCTAACACTTCGCGTTATTTGATTGCGAATATTTGATTCTCGCTTCTTGAGATGATCAACTTTGGCAAATTGTTTCCGCTACAAAATGCAGCAACAAAATATTCACCTTCACTCCCAGAGGCTGTGTCATCATGAGATGATAGCAAAGGGTTCTGAGACTGAAACACCAAACAGCAGAATGAGCTGTTTGGCATTAGCAGAGAAAATCTGGCAAATTTTGCAATTGTTTAACCAGACAGCAACCTTGGGTCTAAGAATGAGAGATAATGCTTAAGTGCTAAATTCTGCTGTTTCTTGGGTGTCCACTTGAGGCTGGCTCCAGAAGTACATGAAGTCACGTGAACAACAAGCCAAAAAAAAGATGTTTTCAGAGCAGAAATCACCTATTTACAGCCTGGTTCAAAAAATGTTTCCTATCGCTGTACTTGAAGCCCATGCCATTTTCAATATGGCCATGATAGCCGATCTGCTTCAAAAATCCCTTTCAGAAACAGACGTGTGACGTCAGGGAGACAACATCCATTAATTATGCATCTTCCTAACCAATATGGCTCAATTCAAAACCAAAATAAACAGGCTTTCCAAAAGTACAGGAATTATTGCCAAGAAGAATTGTCACAACAAAATATCTTCCAAACTCAACTTAAAAAGTTTATATTTCAGCACTTCAGACACATAAAGCTCATGTTTATGTTGTGCCTTTGTCCCTCATTCCTAACCACTCCATACACCTCATATTCAGGTCTAATGCATTAACCCAAGCAGCAGCAGCAGCAGGTGGGACCAGCAGTGAAAGCATGATTGTTAAGTTTTGGTTTAAGGAAAAAAAAATAGTCCATCACATTCATAACTGACAGGCTGTATTCATAAATGTGTTAATTCAGTTTCCCCCCGCTGTTCCTGGAAAAATCTGCTGACAGAGGGAGGTCGGTTGGGGTTGGAGGAAGAGGGGTGGGCAGGCCTAAGTCAACATGAGAGAGGAAACCACCCGAATGCAGCCAACGGGAGAGAAAAAAAGGAAGGGTCGAGAGGAATGAAAATCAAACACAAGGGTCTCATAAAATAAGAAAAATATGCCCACTTACATTCCTTCAACTGTGTCAAGTCTAAAAAATAAAAGACACACAACCAAACACACGCACACACACACACACAAACAAACACACACACAGACAGCATGCAATAATGAGCTCATGCACTAAAATAAAACAAGTCTTCTTGACGTGATTTGTGATTTCAGAGCAAAATGTAACAAAAACAAAAGCTGAGAGAATAAAATCAGCTGCTTTTGAGCAGAGTTGATCAAATGTTGAGCTGTGTGTTAGCTTCAGCGGTGTGAGGCTGATCTTCAGCTGAGTGCTGAGTGAGTTAGCCATTAGCTGTTCCCTGTGTCAGCTTGAATGAGGAAGCTGTGTGGTGCTTTGAATGAGAATCAGTGGCATGATTTTATGCAAAGTAGTACAGTGAGAGAACACAGAGACAAAATCAGTGCAGGCCTGTTGATCATCAAAAACAGAATGAATGGACAGAGAATGGACCCAGAATCAGATTTCCATAGTTTTTTTAAAGCTAAATACCCCAAAACAAATGTATTGAAATGAGTATTTTAGGGTTTGAAGTGGCTCTGACGTACAGAATGTGATGAAGATCTACTCTGGATGTCCTGGATATGACAGCAGACCAGATTTTATGAGACAGTTTGAGCATCATATTCAGAAATACACAACTTGATGCCTGAAGTAAAATGGAAAAACAATAAGGACAACATGACTCCTTCATTAAATCAAGTTGTTTTGGTATTTCCCTGCTGTGTTTAAAACGGACTTCTAATTAAAGAAATGTGACTTCAGATTAAGCGGTTTACCAAACAACGAGGTCATTTAAGTCTCTTTGCTACATTTGCATATCGTGGGCTTCTGAGCTTACAAAGACGACATTATTTTGCTAATCACATGCAGAACTTTCAAGCTCAAAACCTGAATTATAAGCAGATATCACTCGGTGTTAGGTTAAATGATTTGGGAATCCTGTTTGTCATACAAGAGATTGAAATCAGGATAAAGGACAAAATATTTAAAGTGTGGTTGAGAAGCTTTCTGTTTTAGATACAAAGAGTTACGTGACTGCATACATGTTTGCTACTACTACTTCTGCAATATCTGCATCCGAAAAACTCTAATCTAATCAGAGGCCACTGTCATACAGATCCCTGAAACCAGCAACAGTTTTTTTGCTGTCATCAAGCAGTGACTACCTCGACTACAGCTGCTGTTTCTCTTGAACTCTCTCTGTTACTTACTTTGTGGACAGTTGACCTTTAGCCCTGTTGTTGTCCACGCCATTGTAGGTGACGGCTGCCAGCTTCCTGCTGCGGTAGTTCTCGTAGTGGACATTGTTCGTCACGTCTTTAAGGTCCTGCATGTGAGTTCTGCAGACAAAGGAATCAAAACACTTAACAACACTGCACTTTTAGGTGTAACCTCAAGAGAAAGAACTCAATAGCTAAAATTCACCTCCGCCAAGGAGGTTATGTTTTTGGGAGAGTTTGTCTGTCTGTGAACAACATAACTCAAAAAGTAATGAACAGATCTTGATGAAATTTTCAGGAAATGTTCAAAATAGGATAAGGAAGAAGTGATTACATTTTGGAGGAGATCTGGATCACCGTCTGGATCCAGGACTTTTTAAAAGGATTCTTTATCATTGTGAGATAGGGCCTTTTTCACCATGTGTATATACCTCCACTATAAATGGTTGGATTGCTTTGCAAAACAATACAAGACAAAGTCCATGTTCGCACGTAGCCGGGTATTTTCAAAAACGAGCGTTCCCTCTGGTTCGTTTTAAAAATTACTTTCGTCTACACGCAGCGGTAAATCTGCCAGTGAGTGCGGCTCCAAGCAAGCCAAACTTATAATGGGCAGTGTTTTCCTGACGTAAAACCCTTGCCAGCCATCAGAATGAGCTCCCGTCATTCAGCTGTGACATTTGAGAACCGAACACCCTGTTTACTGGCATCCACATGAAACCATGAAACCAGAGTTTTCCAAAATCTTCGGAGTTTTCAGAAAACATTGTTTTTAGTGACATAAAGCTGCAGTTTCGTGTGGACGACAGGCATAAACGTATAAAAATTTATGCGGTTTCCCAAATACCCAGCTACGTGTGGACATGGCCAAGATCACGATAATTTCTAACAGATGTAAAAGTACGATCCAGAACCTGGCAACATTCTGGACACTAAGATCCAGAATATGAAATATGTACTGGGTCATCATCATTTTCAACACTGTCAAGTAACAAATTATCGTCCAAACCTGCAACTGACACCAAATTGTAGCAGACAGTCTGCTGAAAGGGAGTATAACATTAAAGTAGGACTGAAGTTTTTGCGTCACAATCACAATATGCTTGGTGGAGGTCTGCGCTCTATTCATATAAACCCTCATGTTACGCAGGAAATATACTCTTAGAGTCTCTGCCTGTCTGATTAAAGCTTTATAAAGACAGATAAAAGAGCTTTCTTCCCTTTTCTGTGTTTTTCATTACCTGATGAGCATATCCCTGAGGATGGTGAAGTCGCAGTGATCACTGTTTTCGACTGAAAAGAGAAACACACAGTCAGTGAAGCTGTTGCCAGAGAAACAAACATGTACCTTTAATCATCACGGTGCCTGGAAACAAAGAAACATTTGTTGTGTTTGGTTCCTCTTTTCATGTTTGAAGTCATGTGCTTGAGCGCGTAAGTGCTGAATTACTTCACATCCCCTTTTTTTTTTTACATTTAAATGTTGATTCATTTTCTGAGCAGCATAACTTTCTTCCATTTCTTTTCTCTGAGATGAGACTGACCTCAGTTAAACATTCATACCTTCTGCAACCCCCCAGGGGTATTGTCTCCCTCTGACCCTCTTGCTGTTCACCTCGATGATGGTGTTGCTTCCTACTACAGCCAGCGGCAACTTGTCCTAGATAAAGAATCTGAATTAGTAGAAGAAGACCAAGAGATTTTTATGTAATATGAAATGTCAGGTAATTTGAAGTACCTTGATTTTCTTCACCAGCCTGTTCTCCTCCTCATCATCTGTCTCTGGGAACTCATAGATCTTGATTTTGTGCTCTTGGATTTCCCGCATGATCTAGATGGAAAATCATAAACAACTTTAGCAACTTTCAAAAAGATCTGGTTAAAAACTGGCTAAAAAAAGATACCAGATGAGTATTAGTTTGATGTCTCTCTAATCCAAATAAACTAAATGGCAGATTTATGGGTGCCAAATGGGACAGTTTAAGCTCCCACTGACAGAAAGGTTCATGATGCACATTTCATCCGTCATAGCGATGACCGCAGTAAAACAAACACTTCAGCAGTGGTTTGCAGCTGTGGAAACATCTGACCTGTTTCTTGAACTGTTGGCATTCCTCAGGGGTGAGGGTATCTGCTTTGGCGATCAGCGGGATGACATTGACTTTCTCGTGCAACCGTTTCATGAACTCGATGTCCAAGGGCTTCAGCCTGTGTGGAGACAAGGAAACAGATTAACAAGAGACTCATCTACAAACTACAAGCTGTGCCAAATCACTTCAAATCAATCTGTTCCTTTAAATTACACACTTGTATTACCTCATTGTTTTACAAAGATATGAAAGTTGAGTGATGTTTTAACATTTGAAGAGCTCTGTATTTTATTTCCTTGTTAGTTTCATAGAAAAGTGGAGCAAAACCAGTCTAGAAAAGTTTCTATGACTGATATTTGTTATGTCTAGTAACATGACCTTGAAGCCGTGAGAAAGCTCTGTTTTAAAATAAATAACATGAGGAGTGAAGGAATAATTGAGTTATAGCTCAGGGTTTTTGTTTGTATTAAATTGGAAAATATACTTTCATACAATTAGGACTCTTTTAGGACAGAGTAGAAAATTTCACTCTTCGTAAAAATCCACCCTGAAGCAGGATTCTGTGCTGTTTTATTGAGATATTGAGAGTGGGATGCATCTTTGTAACATCGCCAACAGCCACGCAGGTCGGTTTGCAGCTCTGTGCTTCTCTGACACACTGAAGAAAAGCCTGGATTCAACAGCTGACAAGACAACTGCTGCTATCTGCCAGAGAAGCTATGAACAAAAACTATTTAATAGTGTTGAATCTCTTCATGGGATTCAAATTCTGCTTAAGCCTTTAAGTTCAAAGCTATATTTCGTATCTGGTTCAGTATAAGACTCTAAACTAAGCAGAAGTAGAGTTTGATCTTGAGGTCACGACTTCTCTCTGCTGTAATCTTTCACCGCTTGAGCCACAACAATGCAGCGTTGACAGGCTTCAATTTGAAACCCCCAAAAACAACAGCTTCAGTGTGATTTACAGCCGGCACGCGAGGCCAGACCTGTCGTGGTCCAGTCATTTCACCGAGTGGAAAACAAGGGGAAAAAAACATCTTCAGACAGTCTGAGTTTGAGCCGTTCTTAAACCATCAGTGCATCTTTGTGCACCAGTGGTTCGAACAAAATGACGTGGCGTAAAACGTTTACTTGTTACAGGGTATCTGCAGGTTTTAGCAAGTTAAATGTAAGACTTTTTAAGACTGGTCGGGGAATTCTGCTGTATTGCAATCCAAACAGACATCATCCAGCCAACCTTCCATAAATTTGCACCTACCCATAGTCCCACACCAGCGAGCTAGCATGCAGATACTTTATATCACAGCGATTAAAGCAAAAAAAAGAAAAAGACTGAAAATTTTATCCAGAGCAAGAAAACAACATTTTTTTCCCCTCTATTTTCAGCAACAAGAATCGCCCAGGATTATAACTTAGTGAGATTAATAGAAACTTCACTCAAGGAAAAACAGTCACTGCGTAGAAAGAAGCATAACCATAACAGCATTTACTTCACTACAGCGTGAGTTTTAGTGAATGCTACATCCTCGGTATGATGCAGTCTCCTGTTCAGAAAAAAACCTCACTGTTGCAGCTGATGTAACGTCTCTTCACTCTAGGTGCAAAATGTAGTTGAGCTGGAATTGATATAATTGAAACTTTCCCAATCCTCATCTTATGTTCTTCTTTCCATTTGTACACTGCAAAAAACTGAAATCTTGCCAAGTGTTTTTTTTCTTATTTTCATTAAAAAACATCTTTTTAGACCTAATATGAGCCACATTCACCTGACAAGTCCAGAGAAATGTCTTATTTCAAGTTATTTAAAAACAAAAATGAGGTCTGAATTGTTCATAACAAGTTAAAAAAAATCTGCAAATGGACCAAGAGAAAATGTTTTTGTATTAAGACATAATTCCAGTTTCAAGCAAATTTTCTTGCAAATTTCTCTTTTTTATTGGCAGATTTTTTTGAACTTGTTACAGGCAATTCAGACCTTATTTATGTCTTTCAATAACTTGAAATGCAATATTTTCCTGGTCTGGTCAGGTGAAACAAGCTCATATCAGGTATACCATGACAATTTTTACTTAAAATAAGACAAAATCACTTGATAACATTTCCGTTTTATCGCGTGTAAGAAGAGTAAACACAAAATTTTCTGGGATAAAGGCTGCATGTAGGATAAAAGTCAATTCAGAAGCAAAGGGGCCAAATGTGATTTGATAAAATGCAATCCAGGAGCACAACAGCAGTCCTCAGATTTAGCATTTAAGCTAACACTTAGCATTTTGATATTGTTTCCCTACACATATTTGATTCTCACTTTTTGAGATGATCAACTTAGACGAATAGCCAAAAGGAAGTCTTAGTAAAGACTGTTACTGCTACAAAACACAGCTACAAAATGTTTGCCTTCACTCCCAGAGGCTATGTCATCATCAGACGAAAGCAAAGGGTTCTGAGATTGTAACACCAAACAAGAATGAGCTGTTTGGCATTGGTCAGAGAAGATTTGGCAAATTTTGTATAGGTGCAACCAAGCGGCAACCTTCAGTCTAAGAAAAAGAGACAATGCGGAAGTGCTAAAATCTGCTGTTTCTGGAGTGTCCGCTTGTGCTGGCTCCAAAAGCACTGAAAGTCACAGACACACCAAGCCAAAAAAAGCTGTTTTTAAAGCAGAAATTAACCTATTTACAGCCTGGTTCAAAAAACATTTTCTGTCTGAGTCGCTTATTTTACTATCGGCACACACTGTACAAGGGGGGTAGATCTTTTCTTTCTCGACAGTTAAGAGGATATTAAGATCATGAGCTTGCCCAATCATCAGCCTTACCTTAACTCATCCTGCCCCGAAAAATTTAAGACCCCTGAGTAATATATCTAACACCAGCATATGACATTTTCAATAAATATAAGACATCTTAAGGCCTTAATTTTAGATACATGAATTTGAGACTTTTTGAGACTTTTCACAGATGCTCAGACACCCTGTGTTAAGCGTTCACTTTTCCTCAATAATAAACTAACTGAAAACTTTATGACCAAACAGTCCCCAGAGTTCAGCTGGGAGCTCAATGTCCAGATTGTCCCCAGTGTTGGAGGTCATTGTGCTTGTGTGTGAGAGCACTCGGCAGCTGCTATGAGGGGCTGCTCTGTGTATCTATGTGTGTGTGTGTCTGTGTGAGAACATACGCTGCCCATCCTCAAGGCTGAAGTACAGCTTGTGTGGTACAGAGGACAGGCTTGTACAAACACAATGTCTCAGAGAGAGGACAGACGGAGCGACAGATCGAGGAAGAGGAGAAAGGAGGACAGAGGATTCTTCATTGTTTACAGTCAGCCACGGTCAACAGCTTTAAGGGCCTGTGAGCGCACGGATAACAATTACATCAACACAAATCAGGCAGCTCCACAAACTCACTGTCCTGTCCTGCAGTGATGAACAGCAGAGGCTGCTTTTGTTTTTATTTTCAGACTAAGATCTTTGATTAAGGGCAAGCTGTCATATTAGCATAATTTTAAGCAAGTGCTCGCATATAAATGAGATTTCCACCTAATGATTTTCTTTTTCAGGGCAGGAAATAACCTCTGAAGTTCCTCACTTCTGCTACTCCCACACGATCAACTGTGTGAGGAAAAGCACATCTGAGCTGTCAGCAACTACACAAAGATCCGCTGGCTTCTGAATAATCAACTTAGATATTTAAATTCCCCTCAGCCGCGTCTGTATGATAAATCCGGCGATCTGTATCGACAGCTGGGCAATCGGCCAGCGTCTTCCACTCGATTACTCTCACCCCCCTAACATTTTCCCCCCGTCTGCAAGCTTCAAGTTTTAACCCCTTGTTTTTGAGACAGCCTGACTCAGATCATCCAGAGCAAACAGCCCGGGGTGAAGATTTGGAGACAGAGTAAAAGAAGACAAATATATTTACTGCTCACACTAAGGAGCAGCTGAGTGTGTGACCTTAGCTTTGGGCTGTCAGTCAAAGAACTGCTTCAGGAGGGAAGAGTTCTTGGTGAAAACACTGGATTGACTGAAAGGCTGCCATGTGAAATAGGATTCTTAGAGATTGATATCTTTCCTGATTACTCACATGGAAGCAGATTTAAAACATTTTTTAACAGAAATGTAAGCAACTCTTTCCTATAAGGAAATATGCACTGACTGTTAATTACCGCTACTGTACAAAGGTTATCACGCTCCTTTCTTTTATTGCTGTTGTTTGCACGACTAACCTGGCGCTACTTTATTTATTTTCGTGGGAGAAACTCCATCACTATTCTTGTTGGTCACACTTTCATCTAAAAACTTTTCTCCCTTGGCTCTTTTAGATTTGTCTGTTTCAACCAAATGAGAGCACCTGAAACGTGCTCTGCTGCAGGTGGTTAGAAGCTGCGTTTCCATTACACCTTTTGGCGAAATCAAAGTGATATTTCTGAAGTTTTGATAAAGTTCAATGGCGCCTTCTCTTTGTTCCCATTACGACTAGAATTGCAAAAAACCTTGAGTAAAACACTACGTAACTTCCGCCCTGCATTTAAGATGATGCCGATTCCCAAACATTAGAGTTTTTATTCACTGGTCAAACTGTCAGTCATGATCACGCCAACTCAAAACAGGCAGAAACAAAACACTGAGTGAAACTAATGATCTCCAGCTCATCTGTTTTCCCACTCACACACCTCCACCCCTCCCTCCTGCTGCACTCTGACCCACTCACTGCTGTCCTAATGCCTTCACTACTGACAGTCAAAAACACAAACATCTGCACTGAACACAGAACAAACAGTACACCTGTTACAATATAAACGCCAGAGTCAGTCAGAACCAGCTAATTTTTTCACAGGCAAGGGCCACAAAAGATCCACATCGCTACATCTCAAAATACATTTTGATCAAATGATGAGAAATCAATCAAATAGTTTAAAAATGACAAAATGATCTTGATGGGAGAATCCCATTTATCTGTTCACCCACAGAAGAGGAGCCGATGCTATCAGGCTTCGAATTTCCTCATCAAAAGCTGCAGGAAAACATTCTTCATTGATTTCAAGAGAATAAAAGAAAGGGTGGAAAGGTAACTCCATCCTGACAGAAGGAGGAGGATTAACAGTCAGCAGGAGAATAATATGAGCATAACTGATATTACATTCTCCCCAGAACTGATCAGGATGAAGTGTTGAGAAATTTACAGTTATAGGAGGAATCAGAGGAGCACAGCTGCTAGTGCTGGCATTAACAATGGAAATAAAGGTTGAAAACAAAAAAAAAATGTTAAAAGAACATCTGTTTCTTAGGGGACTTGATCTAATGTTTGCATGAAATGAGAAATAAAACCTACAGTGGAATTTAACCCTGCATGTCTGGAAGCACTGCTTTAACCAAAAGAAAGTTTTAAGTGTTTTAATTTTGCTAAAACTCCACCTCGGGCGTCTGATGTAAGCAGTTCTTTTTTCCGGACAATGGGTCTGAGACAGCAGCCTACTGATCTAATGCTTCAATACTGCTCCCCTGACCTCAGATTCCCCTCCATCTACTATTTTTAACTCTCTTCTCATCCCTGCTCGCCCTCATCTCACCCTCAGCCTCTCTTCCTTCTAATGTTGTGCACTTGGAAGCAGCAGTTTATGAAATCATTCTCGTTAGATCAGCTTATATTAGCGTCAGGGGGCTCTGAATAAAAGCCACTTACCCGTGTCCCGAGGGGGCGATGAAATACAGGCAGCAGTGGATCCGGCTGTCGGGCATCTGTCGTCTGTTCACCCGGGATTCTGAGTTCAGGTAGTCCTCAAATTTGCTGTCTATGTGGTCGATGATCGGCTGCCAGCTGTGTGGTAAAACATGCTTTTGTTAAGAAACATATGAACTAAATAAGGAGCTGAAAATGCTTGAGGTTAGTTTAGAGTTTGTAATCCTCACCAGTTGCTGTTGTCGACAGCATCTCCGAACCCCGGGGTGTCAACTATTGTGAGCAGCAGCTGGACGCCTCCTTCCTTTATCAAAACTTTGGACTGCTCAACCTGACGCAAGAAGGAGAATAAGACCACAAACTGCCTTTAAAACAAAACCTTTTAAGAAATCACTCAACTGAAGAAAGCTAAACATGTGAAGAGAGGTTTGAATCATGATAGCTGCAGGATGATCATGTCCCTGGTCATATATCTCACTCAGAAAATCCTTAAAGCTAGCAGCATGTAGCAACATGTCCACTCACACTGTGCTATTAGCTAGCTATGTCGGGAAACCAGAGAAGCATACAAGCATCTGGAGATAGCAATGCTGTCAGTCAGGAGCCAGACAGATAAAGTGCAGCACTTGAGGCACTTAACTTTTAGAACAAGGTTGTGTAATTGGGGGAGATGGCATTTATGGCTGCAGCTGACTTGTTTAAACCAAACAGAGAGAATAAGGTAAAGCTGAAAGTGGGAATCCTTTAGTCAAAACTTGTGCTTTAAAAATCAAATCGGTGCCCAAAAAGTTTGTTTTGATTCAAGAAGTCAAAAGAAATCTGTTCAAAACCATCAAAGGAAAAGGCTAAGAAAGAAATGAAAATATAAACTCTTCATTTGATGAGTAAAAAAGAGGAAACTGTAATTCAGAAGGCTGAAATGGAAAAGATCCAGTCGACTCTGGCACCGTGAAACTGTAATTCATAATGTTTTAAAAACAGCTTTAACTTGACGTCTGTTGCTGCTGTAACTGTAATCTGGCAAGTCAAGAAATTTGATGTTATTAGATTCAGCTTGAAGGAATTAAGTGCAGTTAATCTTCGTGGGAATATAACTGCTGGGAAACAAACAACAAGTAAAGCAGTAATTCAGTCGTATTACGTTATTAGATGAGCTAGCAGATGCTGCAGACACAGTTTTGTGGGTTTGTGGCCACAGTATCAAACAAAACCTCAAAGTGTTGATCTGGAGAGCTGCCACAGCTGCTGGTGGCTCAGAGAGCTTTACCAACAAAGTGTGAAACCGTTTGGTTTAAAAAGAAAAAAAAAAAGTGGCAATCTCACCTCTGGGTCAGCTAACCCTGCAGGTGTGTTTACACCACATCTGTGTGAAACAAACCTTACTTTCCTGAACGTACCTGCACAGTCTTTTTAATTCGATGTGAGGGTCCAGGATACTCTGATGAATACAGGTCTGTCAGGAACAGAGAGTTGATCAACGTGGATTTTCCCAAACCGGACTCACCTGGAAAAAAAGGGAGAGTGACCTGTGAGGTTGATGGTGGTAAAAAGTTCCCAGACTGTAAACTAGGAAAGCACTCAGAGAGCGCAGACCTCTGCCAAGCATGTTGTGATTGTCACGCAACACTTAGTCCTACTTTAATGTTATATTCCCTTTCAGCAGACTGTCTGCTACAATTTGGTGATAGTTGCATGTTGAAAATTATGATGACCCAGTACATATTTCATATTCTGGATCTTAGTATCCAGAATATTGCCAGGATCTGGATCGTACTTTTACATCTGTCAGAAATTATGGTGACCATGTCTTGTATTATTTTGCAAAGGAATCTGACCATTTATGGTGGAGTTATATACACATATGGTGAACACGGCCTTATCTCACTATGATAAAGAATCCTTAAAAGGGACATATTGTGCTTGTTTCTCCTTTTCACTATGCCAGACTAGGATGCCTGTAAAGCATTTCTGTCCTCAGTACAAGTCATTTAGTTCCTTCACTGCCCCACAATAGCGTTCTCAATATCCTCAGTTTAGGCCATTCTGAAGATCTCGTTGAAACGCTCCGTTTCGAGAATGACCTCCAGTAACCTCGCAACGTCACAGAGCCAGGGGGCGGTTTTTGCAGCATGGCAGTAATTACAAAATCGCCATATTGGATGGAGCAGACCAAGCGAGTTTGCTGTTTGCCAAAACTTCACCGTAAGGCATTGATAGCACTAATAAAATGGCAGAGTGTAGGATACGTCCTTTTGTATTGGACCCCGAGTCAGACCCGGACGGTTCTGCAGCTCAGGAGGAAGAAAATCCACCTCGACACAGATCATCTCAGGACGCTTCAGTGTGGTGAGTCAAACCGGTACTGTAACATGTATAGTTTATACATTTATACTCTGCTCTTGGTGGGTGTATCCCTCGGTGGCGGTTGTGTGACTAACTGACATCACAGAGGAGGAGCTGCTTTATCAGATTACTCCAATAAAAAGAAAGGATCCTTGTGTTGTCACGACGTTCAAAATCTCTCGGCCATCTGGCAATGACCTATCTTATTTTTTGAAAATTCAGGGGGTGAAAGGTCTTGTTTTCAAATTTATTATATGTAAGTATTAAATCAGGGATCAGCATGATATGTCCCCTTTAAAATAGTCCTGGATCCAGACTGTGATCCGTATCACCTCCAAAATTTATTCACTTCTTCCTTATCCCATTTTAAACATTTCCTGAAAGTTTCATCAAGATCTGTTTGTTACTTTTTGAGTTATGTTGTTCATGGTGGAGCATGTTGTGGTGGATCATTTCTTTATTGAAACAAAGCTTCTTGGCAATAAATTTCATACTTTTGGAAATCTTGTTTTTATCCCTTTAAACGCTGGGACATTTTTAAAGAACACACATTTGTGGGAGGGGCAAAAACGTATATGCTGATATGCTGATTCTCTGGGCAGAAAGCGACTGACTACTGTAGCAAGGCTCATGCTCACAGACGCTGCCAATCAGCCACTTGAAGGTCACTGTCAACATCTTAAAGACAGTCAAAGGGCACATCTCTTTTCAGGGATGACACTGACATTTGTCCAACACATTACTCCATTTGGTTTAGCAGTTGAAAGGCTAAGGAGACAACGGAGACAATGCCCCTTGTTATGTGCAGCTGACTGGCTGTGTGGTCCGGGAGGCTTCTCAAGCTTGGTCGGCCATTGTGCGCCCAGTTTCCAAGCTCCCGATGAAAAGAATCATTAGTGGAAATGACCACTGACACTGCCTGCCTTGGCTGATGGCCACAAGTCAATATTTAACAAGCTAACATTTACACTAGAGCTTCAGACAGACGAATGTCAGGAGCTTGTTTCGTGGCTTCTGCTGGGCTCTTGTACATAGTATGTGTGGCGTGTTGCTATGTGCTTCATTACAGCATGAAGTGATGACTGAACTATGAAACGGGCTGCTCTCTAATGTGTGAAAAGAACAGGTTGTTGTGTCATGTGTGTCACGAGGCATGGGCACAGCAGACGTGCCAGTCACTGCTGGCATTACCAGTCCCATCCCTTTCTCCCTCGCCGTTTCCCTTCCTCTATCTTTCATCCTCCTTTCCTATTTTCACAGCACAGAGTGATGACGCACTGCGTTTTCGCGGCAGGGACATGTGGGCTCACAGCTCGTCCGAGCCAAGAAAAGCTGAATATTGTGTGTGATGATACCACAAAAACAATAGCAGGCATTTAACCACCGCCGAGCCCACAGGACCCCCATGTGTCATTTGTTTCTCCTCTAATTACTCCCCAAATGCTGCTTTTTTTTTTTTTTGCAAACACATTGAACCATTCAGGCCCCAGAGGAACACTTGTTCAACAGCCAGCAGCTGACAGAGGACACTGCAAAGAACAGGAGCAAGCAAATCAGAGTGCTTCATGACGAGGATGTTCTGATATAAGTATCTTAGAATAAGAAAAGTCTGCAAAAACACAAAAATATAATATGATACATTCTTATCTACATGTCTTTTAATGTCTGGAACACAAAGCATTTTGGTTCATGGGCAAATAAGAAAAGAAGATGTGTAAATACATATTTCAGGAGCTGGATTCAGACATTTCTCAAACCCATTCATGGATTATCAAAATATCTATTGATTCGATGCTGCAACTAAAAAAACTTCTCACCGACTGAAATGTATCAGCAGCACAGCAAGGAAGCAGCCTGTAAAAATGAAGTGTAGAGAGCACGACGGGATGCAGGCTATTCTTAGAGGCATGCTGGGTAAAAACTCTGTTGGTCCCACCACAGGAAATGGTTTTGACCTGAAGACTTTCTCCCTCCAAACAGGGACAGATCAGCCGAGGAGGATATTGGCCTGGTGTCAAACACCACGTCCAGGCATTCTGAAAGAATGTCTGCACTCTTGATTCGCTGAGAGCAGCTTTTTTAAATCCATCTAGAGTGTTTCTGTTCTGGGGACAGTTTCAAGGATCTGACCTGAGATTCATATTAGAAAAATAACGTCTTTTCATCTTTGACTCAGCAAATAGCAAAGCAGGAGCTCTGTCTGCTATCAGCCTCTCACTTTTAAAAGAGAAACCACAGCAAATGGCTTTAAGACACAAACCGCAACAAAAACAATGAAATGATTCACGTAAAGCGAGGGCAAGCAGAGGCCAGCGCAGCGTGTGTTCTTACCAACGACCATCAGGGTGAACTCGAAGCCCCTCTTCACAGACTTCCTGTACACTTGGTTGGGGAGGCTTGCAAAGCCAACATATCCTTCCAGATTCTTTTGCTGCTGTAAGAGAGTAATAAAAATACACACATAAAAAAAAATGGAGAAATATTTTCTTAAACCCATTCCTTGGCTGCAAAGCTCGAAAGGAAAGTTTGAAGTTAAACTGCTCCCACACTTTTCCAACCCACTGGGTCCTTATCTGCTCATAAATAGCTTCCTTTGCCCAATAGTTTGAAATATTTACATGCATAATTAGCAAGAAATGAAGAAATTCCACATTGTGCATCATTCGTGAAGTCCAAACCATGCTTTGACTTCCACTTCTTTTACTATTTAATTAAGCCTCTCGTCAAACAATTCAGTGGTTTAGTTTTAATTTGTCGATCTGTAGAGATTGTTTATAGTCCAAATACTACCCCATAAGGATAAAGGAATCCTTTTTGTAATGGCACACCTGGTGTTTCAAAAAAATCGGTCTTATATGTTTTAGTAGGGCAACCTTTCTTCATTAAAAAAAAAACAACTTAACAGTTTTATCTGTTGCATTATTTTAGCATAGATATATTTTTTGCACTGGTTTGTCCAACAAATTGAGATTATTTCGATACTTACAGCTGTTTTGTGTACATCAACAGTCCAGTCCCAAAGTCCAGGAGCGAGCCAGCATTTCCGGGGTCAGCAAGCAAAGAGAAAGAGAGAGCACAAAAACAAAAAAAAAGCAAAAGGGAATCAATCTCAGGCCATCTGACAAACAACCCATTCTGTCTCCAGAATCAGTTCCCAAAGCGGAGAGGCCCGGGGGCAAAATGATTCATGATCTGGGCTACGATAACAGCTCAGACAGTTGGCCAGTGTGGTACATATTCCACTCCACTTGCTCCTTTAATGTCAGTAGCACCATAAAGCAGAGGCCCACTCCGTGCTGCAGCTTTTTCTACTCGCCTGTGGCAAGGAGAACATTTCTGGCACTTATGCCAGAGCATCTTCTGCCTACAAACAACTGCCCACATGTCTCCGGTGTGACTCTGTGACTTAATATGCTGATTTTCTTACAGTTTAATCTCAGCAGAATCATACTGATTTAGGTTGTGGATTTTAACATGATGCATTTTGCAGATTAACAGATGAAAAAAGTGCACTAATATTTTGATGTTCCTTTCTTCATACAAATGTATGATGTGTCATCTGTGTGACAGCTGTCTGTTTCCTGTCAGACAATGTCTGGCAGGTCTGCTAAAGGAAGTTGCAGCAATTTGAGGACGTAGCTTCATCTTACTTGTTCTGATGATTTAAAAAGTCTATTCTGATCAGAACAGAGGTGGATGTCAAGTGTAAGGTAAACAGTAGGCTGTACATTTAGACTTTTTTTTTAAGATCACTGGCCTCAGACTCCTCAGACCTGAAAGGTACTAGATCCACTTTAATCCAGATTAAACGGCAGCCTAGTAACCTCCTTATACCTAACCGTGACACATCTGACTTGTTTGTCACTGACTGCCTAACCTAGATGCCCAAGCCATGGCAATTTAATCAAATTATTGATCACGCACGAATGCAGCCCCCATCTCTCTGGCACACAAAGGACTAAAAGTGGTCGCACTCCATGTTTGGAGCAGCATTTTAACCAGGTTTTCATGGGCACATGCAATGTAAGCATCAGTGACGATACTCTGCACCATATGAGAATGTTGTCTCTAGAGTCAAACTACTAAATACAAAGCTCAAATGCAAATAATACTTGTTTCCCTGCTGTTCCAACTGGCTTCAAAGTGAGCCGTTTAATCCAGTGTTAGACACTAAGTAAGCTAGTTAGTCAAATTGCTTAGTTGTCGACATGACAGGAGTGTTAACACAGTTTGAGAATTTAGTTAATAGTACACACAGAAACGTTTACAGAAATACTTTTCTTAAGACCCAAGGCAGGAAATGACTCTCCCGTTAGGTTATGCTGCCGAAGCCAATGCTAACAACTAGCCAGCTAGCTACCCATCCAACTGGAGGCGGACGACTGGGCGTTGGTTGCTCAGACAACTGCAGAAGCTAAATATCGGGCTGCTCAAATAGCGAACCCAATCCAATTAAAATCATCACGGTTAGATTTTACAACACCGCTCTTTAAATAAGTCGTGACAGTATCTGAGTGCAGCAGTCTCACCCATAACGTTGACGCTCCCTGCCGCCTCAAAAACCGATCATTCACAAGCCGACATTCCCCTTCTCACTACTTTTGCTCGAGCTACGCACAATGAGGCACGTACAGCCTACCCAACCCAACGGCTCTACGGCAAGAGACTGACGCAAATCCTACGTGAATCAAAGAGGGAGGAACACTCTAATCTCGCGAGAAGTTGTAAATCTTTTCAGAGTGGAAATGTTCTCGCGATAAGTAAGCCTCCAGCTTTCTGACCGGGACACTTTTTTGAACAGTTAAATTACTTTAAAGGAAAACGAATAACTAGCAAAATTATTTTCTGATAAGAAATCAAAAATTTAGTTTTTAAATATTAATTTTATCTATTTATTATTGAAAACGTCAGTTCAAGTATTTCCCATTCTTTATCTATTCTGATACTTAACCGTCACGATTTGAACTGTTTCATACGTATATTTTATGAGCCCAACTCTTCGTCTACTATATGTGATTTTCACCTTTGTAATACAGATATTATTTTTTAATTATTCACGATTTTTTAAATACCTATTTATAACAGTTGTTGCACTCTTAAAAGCAGTCGCATTTATTTTATGCATAGGTTTCTCTTCCATTACAAAGGTTAGGCGACAACAAAGGGGGGGAAATACTGCACTTAGTTAATGAAATCCACGTTTTACTCCAAATGTCTTAGTTTCTTGATTTCAAACCAATTAATTTTCCTTTTTGTTAACTAACATTCAATTTCCATCGTCTGTTTTGAGTTTTGGTGGGTTTTGTGTGAGGGCTAACGTGCTAAACGACATTCCAGCAACTAAATACCTGTGCAGAGGAAACGAGAGAAGCGTCTGTTGTTGCCATGAGAACAAACACCCCTCAGCACTAATGACTTGGATTGGCTAAAAAGGCAGCGGGGCTTGCATTGTCTTTTCTTATTTGCTATTGTAAGGGGTGTTTCAGGAAGGAAACTGGGACTTTAACGGCTATATCTCAGGGTAAGGATGTTTTAATAAGCAAATGTCGTATTTGACAAGCCAGTTTAACTCTCTTTTTCTTGATTGTAATGTTGGAGGAAGGGTAAGAGACCTTTTTAAGACTAACATTGATAATGTAGCTCAGAAACAAGCAATTCCCCATGTGTTGTATTTTAAAATGTAACTTTGAGCTAAACATGTCTGCAGATGAACCACTGGTTACTCATGGAAACAAATGGGGACTGCTGAAAATGTCCAATCCTGTTAGAAAAGTAAGACAAGGAGAAAAAATAACCCTGAAACCCAGAGGAACCTTAAGCAAGTAAGCTAGATCATCCCTCCTCACATCAGTCTGTTAAACAATAACAGTTAATATGATATTTCCCCAATAACAAATCACCTGATAAGGATGTTTTTCAGGGAATCTCATGATCTCAGAAGGCTGCAGTCCCTGCTTGCCAAAAGCAGCTCCAGACAAGAGGTGAAAGACAACAAATGACGCCACACTGAAGGACTGCGTCTAGACATTTTGATAACGATACAGACCAGCTCATATTTCTTCAGGCTTGTGTAGATATTGTGGTATGAGATTCTCTGTGTTGCAGGTGGCAGCGCTGAGTCACAGCAAAGCACGCAGCAGATCTCAAGGCCCGCACTCTCCAAAAGACAACAACAGACTGAAGAGTGGGGGCGATATAAAGAGTGAAGCTGCAGAGCTGGAGAAATTCAGGTTCTAATTTCTAAACTGTGCAACTTTTATCCATTTCAGCTGAAACTTTGAATTATTGGGATGACAAAACACAACAAAAAATTCAATTAAATTTGAGACAGCAGGACTTTGTTTCTATCTTGATATAAATGAGGAATTATGTTTTTGACACATTTCCAGACAGCAGAGCATGATTGCACAGGAATAAAAGGCAGAAGATAGAAATATGAGCTTCTCCCAAGGCCATGATGCAACCTGAGTAAAAATGTTAAACTTATTGAAAAATTATGAGACTTATTTCATCACCCTGTTTGGTAAAGTTTTTTCAAGTTTTTGAGAAAACACAAAAAACTTTAACGAATATAGAGCGTATGATATTTATTAATCATGTCAATCAAAAAGGCCTTCACAGTGGATGACTGTTGACATGCAGAGAACATCGTGTGTTAATCGTGTAACATCAAAGAATAAAGTGACTTAGGCAACTTTAAACCTGGCTTAAACTGCCCTTTCATTCCATGAAGCAAACTCCAAACCGGAATTACCCTGAGTTAAATTAAACGAATGTCAGGTAAATCAAATTGGTGAAGAAGCAGTGCCTTTCCTCACTTCTCCAGGTTTTCTTTGCTGTTTTTTATTGAACTTAACCCATTTCCAACATCCAGCTTTGACAAGATTTTGAACCCTGACCATTTACTGTCCTTTAATTCCACCAAACAAACTCAAAACGCAAATAACTCCAACCAAAATTGTCAGATCAACCATACACTGAGTAGCAAAAAGCAAAAACACGTCTTTAATTTTAAAACTTAGGGTATTATTGCCTTTTGTTCATTTATGTTTGGTTACAGAAATAAGTGGGCTGGCCAGGAACAGCTAGCTAGCGAGCTAGAAGTAGCAAAATTTGTTTTTTAACTATAAATTGTAAAATTTAGACTTAACTACTACACAACATTATACCCTAGCCTTTTTGATAGTGAACATAAACACTCACCGATAGAAGCTGATTCAAGAATCATGTTTACAGCTTCTTCTGCGCTTAAGTTTCTGTTTCCTTTTGAAAGCTTGTTAAATTGCCCAAGTCACACATTTTACCCTAAATAATTCAAAATTTGGACTTAGGCTAGAAATAAAAAGGCCTAAGTCACTCTCTTGACATAAGCCATTGTTCTATTGGGTGGTTAAAGAGCATGATCTTTTAATTTAAAGATTTAAGTGATTTTACCAGAGATAGCTAGCATGATCAAGAGATGATTTCAGCCAGAAACTCATTTTTGTCAAAAACAACTCAGGCCATTTTTTAGTAGGGTGATGATTTGGAGGTTGTTAAAAGTTATTTGTGAACTTTTCATTTTAAGCCTGTTTTGATAAAGGATGATTATTTTTCAGTATCACGTACAGAGACCAAAGATGTTTCAGCAGTCACCCTCTACATACACTCTTCTCTGACATCCTTGTGTGTTTGATCCAGAACCGACTGTGCAGGTAAAACAACTTAACATCACTGTACAGTATCTTAATAACACAGCTCACATTATTAACCTATTTTATAGTGAATGGATGGACCATGCAGCACCGGAGTCTGTCCTTAGAGTTTTGATATGCCTGAGATTACTGATAAGAGATCCCCAGCATCAGGTACAACAAAACAAGTGTTTTTTATGTAATTTTTTAAAATATGTTCTTTCTGTGAAAACATTCCTCTTTTCATACTTTCTTTAGAAAATCCTCCATCAGCTCCAAGGCATCACTTCACTTGCAAGGGTAAAAGTTTTTCCTTCACATGCCTCTGCAGGCTTCCACACATAAATCTCATATCTTAACTGCTGCTCTATTTCTCCTCAGTATATGGAGTCTGTTGCTGTTCTGTACACATCATGTGGTGAGCAGGCGTTTGCAGTGCAGAAGCTGGTCACAATGACATGTGAGTAACCTGTGGGTAAACCAAAGAGACGCTGATAGCACGAGGCGCTGCAGAGGGAAGGACTGTTTCTGCTCTCATCTTTTGCTGTTTGATCTGCAGGCATGTTTCAGAAGCTGTCTGCCGCTGAGAATCAAAGAGTCTGTATCATCCAGAGCGGCGCTCACAGGGTGAGTGATGAGTCCTGTTAATGCTGTCTGTGATTATGAGCTGAGAAATGAATGAAGGCGTTTGGTATTTCCCTCACACTGAAGTTGTACAGTGTAATTCTTGGAGAGTAATGATAGTAAATGACTGTTTTGTTCTCTAATGAATTGAATGATTCGTAGACCCTGGTGAAGCTTCTCTCCACCTCAGACAGCTCTGTGCTTCAGGGAGCCCTGCTGGCCCTCACCGCTCTGGCTGAGAGGTAGGAAGACACGTTATGCATTTAATAAATTCATATTTCGTCTGTTGCAATGATGCAATATTTTTGTTCTGCAGCCCTGACTGCAAAGAAGAGATTGGTAGGCTCCCGATCGTGGAGAACCTGCTCGTCATACTGCAGGAATATGATCTGCTGTCAAAGAGGTGAGCTGCTAACGTGTTTGTCTGATATATCTTGTTCAAACTGGAGCTAAAAATATACAACAAATAGACAAACAAATCCAATCCTCTTATCCAAAAGTGCACAAACAGTTAAGTTTATGACCCTTAGGAAACTTCAAATGCAGCCAAGAAAGGATTATTTGATTTAAAGTGATGAAACTAGCAGCAATCACACAAACAACCTGACTGTGATGGTTTCTTCCAGAATGGGTGCAGAGCTCCTGCGGCTCTTGTCCACGGTGAAGCAGGTGAGGGACCAGGTGAGGGAGCTGGAGGGTCTGCCCGTGCTGCTGAGCCTGCTGCACTGTCAGCACCTGACGCTGCTGTGGAGTGTCGCCTGGGTCCTGGTCCAGCTCTGTGAGGATCCTGATACCAGGACAGAGATCAGGAGCTGGGGCGGGGTGCAGCAGCTTCTCCGTTTGCTCAGCAGGTTCATGGTTCACCAAATTCAATGATGTACAATTTTGTCAACTAGGTTCTTTACTGTGTGTGAATATTGCTCATAAAATCATCACAGAGTATTTATACATTTAAAGGATGTTTAATGGGTTATAAAGATTTGAGGAATATGCTTTAAGTTGCATGATGGTAGTTATAAGAGCAAGAGTCTTGGCGTACCACAGCACAGTTTTTTCCATTCTTCATTTTCTGTGTGTCCTGAAATTTATTTATATATTTTTTTATCATTTAAATATTCTATTATTATTTATTTATTTATTTATTTATTTGTTTGTTTGTTTATTTATTTAATTTTATTTTTATTTTATTTTATTTTATTCTATTTTATTTTATTTTATTTTATTTTATTTTATTTTATTTTATTTTATTTTATTTTATTTTATTTTATTTAACCAGGTTGGTCCCACTTTGATTAAAAACCTCTTTTTCAAAGGAGATCTGGCCAAGACAGGCAGCAGCAAATACAAAAAGTTACAGATAGGAAGCACAAAGAAACAAAGCACAGTCAATAAAACACATAATAATGGATTAAAATCACGTTCCAGGAAACAACTGTTTAAACAACCAAGCTAAAACACTGACATCTGGTGTACTACACTGAGTCACATGGTTTATTTCATTTTTTTTAAAGTAAGACAAGGTAAAATTTCTACTTCTTTGCACAACAAAACACACTATCTGTAAGGACTAGGATGTAAAATAGCTTCTTTTCTATGTTTGTCATGTTTTCCCTCTTTGCATATTCATATTGACCCCAAAAGCATTACACATGAATATGAGAAAAACAGTTTGTGGTTTTGAATTTAGATGTAAGTGATCAAACATGCATAGAATTTACACTATCAAATAAGGTGATGTGTAAAATATCTCCTGCAGCGACAGGCAGTACGTCTCTGACCGTCCATCCATCGTGGCGCTGTCCAGTGCTAACGCAGCCAGCTGCATCCAGAGAGAGCACGTCAGAGAGGAGCTGAGCCTGCAGGAGGAGGCAGATAACATCATGGCCCTGCAGTCAGGTCAGGAGCAAAGACAAAATAAAATATGGATATAGTTTGTGATGTTAACCATCAGTTTCAGAAACTATGTTCTGAAGCCAAATTTTTGGACCCACATGCTCCGCTTTGATACAGACAAAACAGATTGTGTCACACATAAAGAAAAAAAATCAGGTAACTGTTGGAGCCAGTTGTGGCAGTAAAATGTTAAATGAAGGTGTTAAATGTGCTTTAACATGCCACATAATGAGAATTCTGTTCATAGTCTGCCTCCAGTGGACACTTGAGGAACTGCAGTCAATTCATTCATTATTCAGCCCTACAGGAACTGTACAACTTATCATACCCAGCACAGAAAATATTCTGTTTTCTCAGAAGTTTTAAATCCTGCAGGGAACTTAAAGTTTGTTGACAATTAAAGAAGGATAGAAAATCCTCACTGTAAATTCTCACCCCAGAGGAGTCTTATCAGTGGCTGAGAATGTAAACAATTTGTTCCTGTAGTGAGAGCTCAGACCTCTGAGACTCAGCTCTCTTGCGTTCCTACTCTGGAGGAAATGCTTGTGAGTTTTCTGTTTCTTAATGTTTCAAGCTGCAGTAAATAAACTAAACTATGTGGAAAAGTTTCTGTCGCAGTGTTTAAACAAGTATCATTAGATAAACTTCTACAGCCAATGGTGTTGAAATGTCAGAGTTCCTTGTCTCAACCCTTCTTGTATTTCAGGGAGTGTTTTGTTGATATCCACAGATATGTCTCATTAATCTCTGTCTGAGACGATCAGATTGCATGAAAGAGATCCTAAATTAATACGTGTCTCCTTTAATCTCTTTTCCAGCCTGCTGCACAGTTTTGACTGAGCTCAGTCTGGATGACACATCTGCTCACCACATCGTACTGGTAAAAGAGAGTCCTCACTGGAAAGTCTGAGTGCAAACTCCACGTTTAAGGATAAATATGAAACATTTTCACACATGTGGTCTGTGCCTATCTCAGGAAAACGGGGTGTTCATAATTGCAAAGCTGATTCTGCAGCAAAACTCAGGACCAAAGGCCACATCTCTACAGGTAGTTTCTAATATTATAATGTCTAAATGGAGCTGTTAAAACCAGTGGAAGCTAACTCATTTGCTTATTTGTTTGCGTATGTAGTGTTACGCTTTTCGGGCCCTCAGGTTTCTGTTCAGCGTGGAGAGGAATAGACATTTATTCAAGAGGTAACGCTCAGAAAGAAAAGATTTATAACTTTGTCATGCATAACCTGTTTCTGTTTTGCTGCTTCTGGATGTCTGTTTTGGGAAATATGTCTCTAAATGTTCTCTTAATGCCGTTATGTAATCTGTCCTCCCTTCAGACTCTTTCCCACAGACCTCTTCGAGATGTTTATTGATGTTGGACATTATGTTCGGGAACTCGCGGCTTATGAGGGGCTGCAAACCAAAGTTTCACTCTGTGCTGTAAGAGAGAGGTTTATAAATAGATCTGTTTGTTTATCTGCTTATTGGGTGTTAGATTCAAAGAAATACAGTGGGGAAAATAAGTATTGAAAGCATCAACTTTTTTCTCATTACATTTATTTTCAAAGCTGCAATTTAAACAAAATTTCTACCAGACATTGTTATTAACTCAAATAATCCACACATGAAAAGAAATCATGACATCCAAGTCTATCAATAATGATCATGTGGAATTAAGTATGATAACACAGGACAAAAGTATTGAACACACCATGGAAAGGCTGTATACTTTGGCAAGGAAATGAACCATACCACCTGAAATCTGTCAGTAACTATTACTGGAGACATTTGCAACCTGATTGTTGCTCAGCATCAGAATGGAACTGGTTACAGACTTATATCAAAGCACCTGAATATTCCAGTCAGCACCGTTGGGACCATTATTCACAAGTGGAAGAAGCACCACCTTACCATCAACAGGCCACGCACAGGAGCTCCTTGCAAGATTTCTGACCAGGGAGACAGAAAGATAGTCAGAAGAGTACTCAACGAGTCAAGGACCACCCTGAAAGTGCTCCAGAAAGACTTGGAGGCAGCAGGTACAATTGTTACAGAGAAAACAATAAGCAATGCACTCCACCGTCATGGCCTCTATGGACGCTCAGCCTGTAAGACTCCATTCCTCAAGAAAAGTCATGTTGAAGCTGGTTTAAAGCTTGCTAAACAGCATCTTGACAAGCCTGTAGAATACTGGGAGAATGTTGTCTGGTCAGATGAGACCAAAATTGAACTTTTCGACTGTCATACTACAGACCATGTTTGGAGGAGAAATGGCTCTGCACATCACCCAAAAAACACTACTCCAACAGTGAAGTTTGGAGGTGGAAGCATCATGGCATGGGGTTGTTTCTCATCTCATGGTGTTGGCAAACTTCATATAATTGACGGAGCAATGAATGGAGCCATGTATGGGGAAATTCTTGATATGAATCTGCTGCCATCCACCAGGATGATGAAGATGAGACATGGCTCAACGATCCAACGATCCAACGATCCAAAGCACACAGCAAAGTTGACTCTCAAATGGTTTCAAAAAAAAGAAACTCAATCTGTTAGAATGGGCCAAAATCACACCTGAGCAGTGTGGGCCATTAGTTAAAACATACAAGAAGCTTCTGGAAGCTGTCATTGCAAACAAAGGCTTCTCCACTAAGTATTAGAGGAGTCTCAGTTAGCGTGTTCAATACTTTTTACCTGTGTTATTGTACTTAATTCCACATAATCATTATTTATGGACCTGAACGTTGTAATTTCTTTTCATGTGTGGATTATTTGAGTTAATACCAACTTATGGTAGGAATTTTGTTTGAATTGCATCTTTGGAAATATGTTCATTAAGAGGGTGAAAATGATTTTTATTTTTTTTTTTTTTATACCCAGGAGGAAGAGTTGGATAGTCTGCAAGAGAGCATTGAGGCTGTGGACCAGAACCGACCTCCCCTTAGAGTTATTAATGGTTACTCCATCCTGGACCACCTGGGCACCGGGGCCTTTGGGAGTGTCTATAAGGTACGACCCTTAAAACTAACAATCATATCTATTTTAATTTCTCAAATCTCATGCAAAAGTGTATCAGGTGGTTCACACTCACTGGATTTGCTTGGACGACAGGTCAGAAAGCAGAGCGGTCAGAACCTGCTAGCTCTGAAGGAGGTGAATCTTCGCAACCCGGCCTTCGGCAAAGACAAGAAATCCAGGGACAGCAACGTGGAGAAAATCATCTCTGAGCTTTCAATCATTAAAGAACAGGCACAAAGTTTCAATTTGAATCATCATAATCAGTCATCACCCTCCATGTTTTATCTTATTTACATGTTTCTTGGCTCTTCTTCTCCAGATGTCGCATCCAAATATTGTTAAATATTACAAGACTTTCAAGGAAGGTGAGGAAATCCTTAAGGAGATGTCTTTTTAATTATTGTAAAGAAAGAATGATATGAAATGAAAACATGCTGCTGATTTCAGGTGAGAAGCTGTACATCGTGATGGAGCTGATCGAAGGAGTGCCACTGGCCGAACACTTCAACTCTCTGAGGGAGAAGCAGCAGCAGTTCACAGAGGACAGAGTCTGGAATATCTTCATTCAGGTAAAAACGTCTACCCTGCTGAATAAACACCATAAAAACATCTGAATCACATCCTGGCAACAAAACAACTCACTGATGCTCTCCATGTTGTCTCAGATGTGTCTTGCATTGAGGTACCTTCATAAGGAAAAGAGGATCGTCCACAGAGACCTCACACCGAGCAACATCATGCTGGGGGAGAAGGACAAAGTCACCATCAGTGAGAGTTGATTTAAAGCTTTCCGCTCACTCTGCTTCCTGTTGTCGTGAAATTTAACTGTGGTTTTATTTGCCTGTAGCCGACTTCGGCCTGGCAAAGCAGAAACAGGAAAACAGCAAACTAACGTCAGTGGTTGGGACCATACTTTACTCCTGGTGAGGAAATCATTTCTGAGCTCGCAGATAAGATACACTTCAGGTTTAAAGCTCCTGTGAGGGGTTTTTAATTGGTGTGTGTGTGTGTTTTAGCCCAGAGGTGGTGAAGAACGAGCCGTATGGAGAGAAAGCTGACGTGTGGGCTTTGGGCTGCATCCTCTACCAGATGGCAGCTTTACAGCCTCCTTTCAACAGCAGCAACATGCTGTCGCTGGCCAGCAAGGTTCCACAATAACACACACACACACACACACACACACACACACACACACACACACACACACACACACACACACACACACACACTGAGTTTTTAATGTTTTCCCCCTGTTGACTCCTATTTTTCTTTTCCTCTCATTGTCTCAGATTGTCACGGCTGAGTACGAGCCAATCAAAGAGGGGGTGTTTTCAGAGCGAGTCACAGAGATGATCAGATGGTGAGTGTATTCTAAAATGACTTGATTGAAGTGTTTTTGCATCTGCAGCACAGACGGCGCATTGAAAATCTTAACATCTCCTTGGTTTGAAGTTACTGAATTAAAGTCACAGTTTGGTTTTGATAACATTAAGCATTTTGACTCTTGCTTCATAGTTTTTCTCATTTGCTTTGGTACATTTCTCAAATCATCCTCACCACTTGCTAAACAGTAAGTGCATTTCTCAATCAGTCGATACAAATAGCAAAACACCAAGGATTACCTGCAAACCTGGGCCTGCAAACCTGGGCCATTGTAAGCTTATGATTGAGAGCACGGTCCACAAGTGTCATAAATCTTTAGAATAGAATAGAATAGAATAGAATAGAATAGAATAGAATAGAATAGAATAGAATAGAAAATACTTTATTAATCCCTGGGGTGAAATTTAGGAGGAGTCACAGCAATCAAGAAAACAAAAGTAAGAAAGTGTATGGAAAGTGCAAAAAGCTCCATAAGAAAATAGATGCTGACAGCTTGTCCATCATTCTCCAGTTCAGACAGCCTCCACCTTCACAGGGTCCAGGACTGAGCTTCTTCAGTCATGCTCCATCTCTGTCTCCTGGATCCTGTCTGCTCACAGCAGGTGAAGTTCTTCCAATGGGGCGTTCATATCCAGTGTTAGCTCTGTTAGCCATGTCTGTGAATAGCATGATGCTACTCTGCCTTCTGGTATTCCCTCTGTTGCTGGGTTAGCATGGCTAGCTTGTCCATCTTATTGGAGATAGATCTTACGTTCCCAATAATGATGGATGAAAGGACAGGTCCATGTCGTCACTTCTTAGGCCACGCCTGAGAACCAGCACGTCATCCTCACCTCCTTCTTCTCACCTTGTGGGGAAACATCAGGCCTTGCACCAGTTAGCATTGACATGCTACAGACTGCTAACAGCTGATTTCACATGTAAACAATGCAATGAAGGTTACATGTAGGATCTCCAGACAAACACAGGAGAAAAAGTAGTAAAAATATCACTGAAGGCAAAACCAGTTTGGTGTCCATGACCAAAAAGATGACGAAGAAGAGGTGAAAAAATTACAAGAAAAGCTATAACAGGGCGGCGCCTTGCAACATCATCATCATTTATTGTCCTTGCAAGTAAAGACTTGTGCAATGAACTCATGACTAAATGTTGACTATTCAACAGAGACCAGATAATCCATTTTGATCAACATGACAAAAACAACTGATACTGTAGGAAAAAGCAGAGAATTGTTCAGAGTAATTTGCATAGATGTCCCGAAGCATCTGCAACTTGTTCAATGAAATGAGAAACTGCTTTTTTGATGTGCACAAGTGACACAATGATGTAAAGACTGAACAAGTAGTTTTAAGAATTTCTGAGAAATGAGCCAAAGCGACTGAGAAAAACTGTAAATAACAAGTCAGAATTACTCCTGCTGCTCTCTCATGTGATTTCCCATCAGGTGTTTGAGTCCAGAAGCAGACCAACGTCCAGACATCGTGGCCGTCAGCTCCAGGGTCTCTGACCTCATGATGAGGCTGATGGACGGACTCTTTACTTCCCAGAATGCACTGGAGAGGAGAGCAGAGAGAGACAGGAAACGAGCGCAGAAGTACTTTGTGGAAAGGCAAAAAAGCAGGACAAGCTGCTGCTGCTCAGACCTGGCTCAGGTACTCTAGAAACTGAAACTCATCAGGAAGACTATCTTTGTGGATGAGTTTTTAAATACGTCCTCTTTCCTCCAGGATCAGTCTTTGATGAATGAAACTACAACTTCCCAATTTTCTGCAGCCTGCAGTTTGAACCACAGCGAGCAGAAAATCGAACATGGTCAGACTGAACAAAAACTGAGAAAACTTTGAAATTTTAAACTGTAACTTGTTGAAAATGGTTTTGCGTGTGTGTTTTCAGGTGATGCTTCAGATGGTGAATATGAATCATGTGTCACCAAAACCCACACCGATGCCCTCACGGAAAAACACGACAGTAAGACGCTGTTTCCTTCCCTTAAATTAATCACTTTCACAAGTGGTGGATTGACTTTTCGACTGCACCACTTGGAGGTTTTCTGAAATAACTGTGCCTTTCAAATCACAGGAAGCAAGAAGACACTGCAGCAGCTTAGCTATGGTGTCCCAAAAGTGACAAAATACCAACAGATGCTGCTTATTATGCTGATGGTTCTATTAAAGACTGATTGATTTCTGTTTTATCACCAAAGTTTGATCTTTTGGAGTATTTGTTTGATTGTTTTAAGGATTTAAGTCCAGGGCCTGTTTTACACCTGAACAGACCGGATCCAGGTGAGTCACAAATGTCACTTATATCTGTGTGGGAGTGTTTATAGCATCTGGTTTATTTCTGATCACATTTATTGAGCTTTTCTTTCAATCATAACCATAACAGTGAGGATAACACCCCTGCAAAGATAAAACCCAGACCAGGTTCGTCTGATTAAAATCTCTGTAGAAAATAAGCTACGATACATCACTTAGATAAATATCTGTGTATTTTATGTGTGTGTGTTTGCTCTTCCCTCAGTGTCAGCGGGAATCTGTGTCTCTCAGAAGAAGCTGCGACAGATCGATGACCCCGTTCAGAGGCTCCTCATGCAGCTGCACAAAATTGTCTTCATCACTCAGGTACAGTCACAGGACATCCTTTTAATATCACAACAAACACTTGTAACAGCATGGGCATTAACCTTTGGGTAATCTGATGGAACGAGTGATAAAACATCATAATTATCTGGGATATGAAAGATTGACCTTTACTGTTTTTGTTTTCCAGCTTCCTCCGTCCCCTAACAACAACATCAAACGACGTCTCATTGAGCGGTTTAAAAAGTCTCTGTTCAACAATGGGAGTGATCCGTACAGCCTGAAGGTGGAGCTCAGCAAGGTTTGGTTTAGTTTGAGACTCACTCTCATAAACAAAGCAGCATCATGATGTCAGACTGACTTTATTTTGAGGAAGAATCTAATTTCTATGAAAAAATTACACAAATTTCTTAAGTATTTTGTGCATATTTATCACGTTTAAAAGTACAAGAAGCATCCTTAAAAAAAATCACAAACTGAACAAAAAAAAACTGTCTGATTTTGTCTGAGAAAAAGATATAAATTGTGCAATCAGTGAAAAAATGCAATGGCCACATGGCGGCTGGTGCCAGTGAGTGGGTTTCACATCAGCAACCCCAGGCTCCTAAACTGTTATGTTTTGGGGGATTGTGCTCAGTATGTTAAGCTCATCACTCCTTAATTTTGCTATGTAAACTTATCTGCAAGGAGTGATGAGGCCAGAGCCTGGGTGCCAAACATAAGATTAGCTTTTACCTTTATCTTTGGTTGCGGCATGCAATGTTGCAATGCTGCAGTTTTTCACCAAGATCTTGCATTGATGATGGTAGAGTCTGACCGCTGCGCAAAGCCTTCTCCAGCACATCCTCAAGATTTTTAATGGGGCTAAGGTCTGGACCATATACTGTAAAAGAAATAAGGGACGTCATCTTGCTTGGCTCGAAGTAAGGTCACCACAAAAACTGCTCCCCCTGGTGGTTGGCTGCAGTATAGGTCAAAAAATCCATCTCTCCAGTCATTCCAGATGAGTTGTGGTCAAACTTAAAAAAAATAATACATCTCGTAGAAATGTTTCTCACGTTCCATTATTGTGGTGATCTGAAGATATCATTTGGCTGTCTTCTATTCAAGTGTTTTTTTTCCGAAAAGTTTTGTTTTCATTAGTTATAAGATGTAAAAAGAAGAAGTGATACGACTCTCGAAAGAAAAGAAATATATCATTGTCACCCGGTTCTACTCAGATTCTCCCAGATTCTCTCACAGTCTCTTCTGCACAGACTCTGGCTGCACAACTGCTGCCAATAGCTGCGCCTGTGACGGGGGAATTTTGGCTTCAAAACCGTACAATGATAAAAGACGGAGCCACGCTGTCCACTCTATATACAGTCCGTGGTCTTGACTCTGTAGTGGCCAATCCATATGTGAAAGTGTATTTTTACTACTAAATAAACAATTCAAACATGAGTTTTCTGACGTAACTAAATTATACCCTAGTTCCTCTGGTCAAAAAAACATCTTATGAGAGTCGTCTTCTTTCTGTCTGAACTGTAGCTCCTCCAGGCCTCTCCAGAGCTGATGGAGTTTGGTTCAATCAGTTCAGACTGGTGGCGTCTGGCCCAACATGTCAGTGAGAATGCGTACACCGTCACCTCTACAGGTGAGAGATAATCAAACCAGCTCCAGAAACAGAGACCAAAGATGTTTGAAGATGTCTTTGGAATCCAAGTTTTTTTTTTTTACTTTTAGAATTTTTATAGCATAGTCACGTTAACCCTCAAGACACACTTTTACGTGTTTCAGCATCAAGACTTCAACAGGAAGTGAAATGTTAAAAAGCAGCAGAACCTTTCAAAATGAGTTCCCCCAACAGGAAAGTTCCACTTTTCCACACTTATGGAGGCACTTTGTTAGGATTGGTACAATACGCTTTTCTCCCGATTCTACTCTTTGATGATTTTTGGGGTACCGATTGAATTGAAATTGCGATTCTTAGATATTTCCGTTTTTTTTTTTGTGATTTTTATTTTGCTTCTTTAACAGCAGGCTATGAGAAAAAAGTTGAATTATGATGTCCACAGATTTGATTTTTTTTTAACCGATAATCCTGATTTAAATATCTTTAAACCCCAAAAATCCTGGCACTTATGTGAATCAATTTTTTCCCCCACCCCTCCGGATTGTGACGAGTAATCAGATGAATTGCAATTAACTGCAAAGTCATTCTCTTTCATAAAAAAAATGACTTTTGTTTAAACCAAAATTTGTGCCATTCTCAAAACTTTTGGCCAGGACTGTAGGTGTTGCTCAGGAATGAAAACATCCAGCAGATGGCGCTGTTTAGATTTATTGGCACCAAGATTTAGAGACACATGGCTGTTTTTTGGTGACTTTTTAATTACAACCAGTGTTTGTTTTTTTTGGAGAGTTGTTGATGGGCAAATTCATCCATTGATTTTCAACTTTTAATGGAATATAAAGTTATTTTTTCTTGCAGTTGATGGGAATCTCAAAGAGGGAGTCACCTATCAGCAGATGCAGGTTAGTTTATATAAAGCTGTTTGGAGATATCTTGGTATGTTTTCTGGTTTTGTTAGCTGACACTAGCCTAGCCTTAGACCAAAACTTTGAAGGTAAGCTTTTACAGATGTGTAAGGGTGAGTGCTTGTAGTATTTTTCTCTGCTTGGTATTATTTCGGATCCTTCTTTCTTCTTTTTTTTTGGTTGAACTGAACATCTTGTGAAGTTATCCCCATACTTTCCCCATGCAACTCTCTCAGGCGATCATCGAGGAGCTGCTGGAGGAGAACAGCTACTACAAGGGGTCAGACTCCAGGTGACCTCTACGCTGGAAAACAACAGACAGAAACCTACAGTTCAGTCACTGTGCATCAGTTTGTTTGTGATAATTTTCTTTTCTTTAATTCTTCAAATATGGATGAGAATGAATAATAAAAGTCATTTAGAATTCAATGAATTAGGGCAAAATAGTCAAGATGTCAAGCTCGGCTAAAAAGGGATTCAAGGGATTCTGTTACTCAGGTTGACATATTTGCTCAGATCAAAAGTGTGACTATTTCAAAACTCACTGATTTTGAATAAGGTTAAAAATCATTATCCCAAATTCAAATATTGAACTTTTAGTGACATTTGTTTGTGTTTTATGTTTGTGGTTGGATCCAAGAGAGAAGAGGACTTTCAATTCAGCAGCAGATGGAAAAACATAAAAATATTCCAGCATGGGAAGATTTTCCTCCTCCATTAATGTCAGAGATGCACTGATGAATCGATTTGTCATTGTTTGGTTTGGCACTGGCAGAGATAATTGGAGATTCATCTGGTAAACCATTAAGGAAAATGTTGACAGTCAAGAAGTACAACACCATCTCTGGGAAAATGTTCAGTTTAAATTTCAAGAGTAGGTACAGAAAACAGACATACAGAATTATATTTAAAAAAAAGTGATGACAAACATGAACGTAAATGTTTTTAACATCTGTATGGGTATGACAGATTTTTCACAATCTGTGCATCTCAAAATAAAACAATCTGTCTACATAATTTCAAAGCATTCAACATCTATAATCATCATAATAACTTGTAATTATGTATTTGTGTCTTTACCGTAAAAAGATGTGCTGCTATTGCTGCTTTAAGACATGGGATCAGTTATTTATGGCCATCTTGATCAAACAACCATCCAAAGATTTGTTCCTCTGTGCACTGTCTATGTTTGTGATGTTATATCTGTCATTTCAGTCCCTGATAAGTCCCTCTACACTGCAAAAAAAAAGAAATCTTGTGTTTTTGTCTTGTTTTAATTAAAAGTTTTCTTATTATACTTGATTTGAGCTAATATTACCTGTGTATTACAGAAAATGTCTCGCTTCAAGTTGTATAAAGACAAAATGAGGCCTGACTTGCTTGTAACAAGTAATTCTAAAATGTTAAAATTTTCTGGACTGATCAGGTGAATGTGACTCATATTAAGTCAAAAAGACATTTTCTACTGAAAATAAGACAAAAACACTTGATAAGATTTCAGTTTTTTTGCAGTGTAATACATGTAAACACAAAAATGAGGAAACCAACCTCCGACAACACCCAGAGCTGTTTTTCCTGCAGAGCTCAGCTCCTCATGTCTGTCTGTGTAAAACTCTGTGTTTCTCAGGTTTGTCTGACTTTAGCACTTTAAACTCTCAGGACCAGACTCAGCTGTAAACTCCTCCCTGCAGGACGCCACATCCCTGCATGTTTTCAATGGATTCAAGCCAAATCTCCGCACTGACAACAAGCTGCAGCTTCACAGACAGAAAAAAAGAAATAAAAACGGGTTGAATGTTTAGATTTTCAACACTTTTTGCTGTACTTGAAGTAAATCTACATGCACTGTGAGTTACTCATCTGGATTTGTGATATAATCCACCTGTGAAAGAGGTTTTCTGCATCTCTTCTTTGTGTGTTCTTACTGATGTTTTGGGATGTGGAGGGCAGCAGAGGGGACACTTTCTCATGCACTTTGATCCAAAAAAGATCAGTCGGATCATCTATTAAAAAACTGATACAGTAAATAGACAATATTTGTTTGTCATTCTTTAAGTGAGTGCATATATTTCCTGCTTTGCTGTGCTTTGTGTGTGAGCATTTAGATGATTCACTTTGGAATAGCACAACAAAATAAACTCATGAATGGATAAGAAAAAATAGTTTTTCTAGTTTCTTGAAATGAGAAAACAATTAAGACACCATTTTTTGTCTTTTAAGATGAGGAAATAAGACAATTTTATTACTAAAAAAACAAGACAGATTCCAGCTTGTGCAGTGCAGCATTGAAACTAGCTTCTTCTAACACACTGAGCTTGAAAAAAGTTTTCAGAACTGCAGTGTAATTTCTCCCTCCACCCATAGGGGGCAATACAAGCCGTAGATTAAAGATTGGAGCAACTGATCTGTTAGAGGAGCTTAAAAAGGAACCTATGTCCTGCTCAGAGGTAAACCAAGTCTGCACTTTCAGATGATTTAAGACACATGACCAAAATCCAGTACACAAAACTTTAATAGACCAACAAAACATATGAAAAGTGATCTGCTCCAGGTTTAATACATCTGTACAACATTAAAAAATGTCTGTTCATTAAAGATGTTGGCACGTTGAGAGTAGGCACATGAGTTCTGCCAGTACACACAAATGTTTCAAACATGCAAAGGACATTTTTGTGTTCATGGAGGGTTTTATTTCAGGCACGAGTGTCCTTTGAGTTTCAGATTCTGTTTTATTCAAGTTTGATTTGTTTATAATGAGACAAACATTAAACCGTGACCTTTAAAGTTCTTTCTCTCATAACTAGAGGAGCGAGATGTTTTCAAACAGTGTTTGGTTTGAATTCTTCTGTTTGTATGGAAGCCCTGAGTGGACATGAATCAGTTGTTTTCTCTAAAGATCTTGTCATATGATCGGTCAGTAACATCGACCCGCCATTCTTCTGATTTCTAAATTGTTTAAAAACTATTGTATTGTTATTTGTCTGTACAACATGACAAAAAAAACATCAGAAACGTATTTATCAGTGGAAAATCAGCACCGTTATCAGGGTGTACAAAGTAAATAAGTAGAATCTGGAGAAAACTAGAGATTAACTTGTTATTATGGGGGAAATGATTGTTAAGAGTGTAATCATAACACCCTTTTTTGCTCAATATTCCACCAGGAAGAGGTAAACAACGTTTGATTTCATTATTTAGCTAACAGGGTGGTATTTGAAGTTTAAAGCATGTTTCAATGCCAGTCACCTGTCTAAAGGTGTCAAACACAGCAGAGACACAAATACAGGGGCTGTGCTGGGTTTCCATAAGCTCTTTTTTGCATAAAGTCAAAGCAGAGATGACTAAGACTAGCTGACCCACAGTACCAATGACGTCTGGAAGGGTTTTTTCTGCCTGCACTGGAAAAACTGAAATCTTATCAAGTGTTTTGTCTTATTTTCTGCACAAGAAAAATTTGCTCAACAATTTGCTTGAAAATAGAACAATGTCTTAGTAAAGGTAACTCTTCTCTTGTTCCATTGGCAGATTTCTTTTACTTGTTTCAAGCAATTCAGACCTCATTTTGTCTTTAAATAACTTAAAACAAGACATTTTTCTAGACTGATCCGGTGACTGTGACTCATATTAAGTCTAAGAAGACATTTTCTACTGAAAATAGGACAAAAACACTTGATAAGATTTCACTTTTTTTGCAGCTTGGTTTTGCTCCCTAATTGCATCTGACCGTGTGAACATGCTCATATTTCTCAAAAAGAGGAAACAGCAGGCGTAGCATTCAACTTTGCAACTCTGAAATAAACTTCTGCTCAGTTTTCTTGTTGTAAATAAAAATTTTGTAGTTTGACTCAGTGTTGTGGAGATTTTCTTTTTACTTTTTGTTCCAACTGGGATGCACGATATATTGGTATCAATATTGGTACTGGTTGATGCCGGTCATTTTTTTTGGCAGATGTGTTAAAGTGGGCCTTTATATTTACTCATTAGCTGCCGGCAATTTTCAGAGCACCTTGAACAATCTTTCAAGACCCAAGTAATGTTTTTTTCTATGACTATGTAAACAACAAAACTACCTAAGAAGAGTAGACAAGGAAAACAAGTTTGAAAACAAAGGGAGTTATTGAAAAATTTGGTTTGCATGATTTTCAGTATGTTCACGATTTGATTATCTGAGATTGTTTTTTTTTGTTTGTTTTTTTTTACCAATATTGATATCAGTTAATATTGCTTATTGGCCATAACAGCAATATTAATGTCAGCCAAAATTTTCATATTGGTACATCCCTGGTTCTAACAAGAGAGTGCTTATTGCATGTTCACTCTGGGCTTCCGTAGGTCTGTACTCATTAAGAGTGTTATACATGCTATACAAAGTATCCTACACAGGTGCCTTTCAAAAAAAAAAAAAAAAAAAGGGTACGGTTTTGTTAACTGAAAAGTTATTTATGTAGAAAACATTCATAGAAAACGTTTTTTTAAATGTGGAGCAAAAACATAAACAAAAACAAAAAACACAGAAACTCAGATATGTCAAAGAATATTCAGGCCTACCAACAAATGTGAGAATATCATCAGGGGTTAAAACTTTTAGAACATGAAAATACTGCTGTGTATTAGCTTTCTTACAATGTAAAATTTGTATTATCTTTTTAATACTGGAGCACAGTTGATTAGAGTCAAAGCTGAATGTGTCACATGGGGGAGTCTGAAGCCAGGACGCTGTACAGGAAGAGCTGGGGAATTAAAACTCCTGTCAGAGTCTGCTGAGTGGATTGAAAACACTCTGGTATATTTATTTTGTCCTTTTTTTAACGGTAACTAATTTTGTAATAATCAGGCCTTTCTGAAAGTGACTGTAATGGACATTGAAGCCAAAACAACATGAAGTGGGAAGGTTTTGTTCCTGGACTCCTCTCAAATCGACCTTACACTGACAAAGAAAACTGATGATTTATCTTCAAAAAACTACACAGTGTTTAATAAAATGTACAATAAATCAGTGACTTTAGAAACAGCTACATACCCATCAGAAATATACATGATGCAAAATCTGCAGACTGCTCCTTTAAATGTCTCTATGTGTGAATATGTATTTGAATCTGCTTTATTTCAGCATTAACCCTTTACGAGTGAATGTAATATACTTTTAGAGTCTTAAATTTCCCTTTTGTAAATATAAATCTGCTTATTTCTCTAAATCTGTCTCCGGTAGTTCAGAGATTTCATCTTTACATGAACAAAAATAAAAAGATGAAAGGTGAGATAAAAAAAAGCTTACACTAAAGCTACAGATTGTGTTGTTTTATGAGGTAAAATAAATCCATGTGACATCTCATGCACATATAAATACAGGAGGAACCTGAAACAGAGAAGTTGGAGTGGTTATGAGGCGCTGCGAAGAGGAAGTTAGAAAACGAAACACTGATTAAACAACAGCATCGTCTTTTCTTTCCCGCTCAAAGCAGAACTTAGAAATTAGCTCTTCTTTTACAGCTTGGACGTTAGTGTAACACTGAATCTCTTCTTTACACACAGTGGTTTCTTTTTTAAAACACTCACACTCCTCCGACCACAATCTGAGGTAAGACACTGGAAACCCTCCGGACCGCATGTGTGTGTTAGTCGGTTGTGTTTCCTCTCCAAGGAGGAGGAAACGAGAGTGAGTGTTCTTTGAGCAGCTTTGGAGGGAAATTTCAGAGTGTTTCATGTGCTGAGAGGAGTCGGTGAGTCCGAGTGTTTGTTCTGGTCGCTCTCCAGGTCCTGAAGGTCCTCCAACATTTCCTCGATCAGAGGAGGCATGGAGCCCGGGATCTCCATCTTCAGAGTTACTACCCTCTCAGCTCCTGTGGAAAGAAACAGGTTTTTCATAACACACACATTGACATGAGTACTTTTATCATTGGAGAGATAACTCATATTTCTGATTTTTGGCTTTGGAAAGTTACATTGGAGTTATTAAATTACAGTGTCAGCTTATGTAGGCTTTATTTATATAGCACATTTAAAGGTCCCATATTATGCAAAAATCACTTTAAGTCTTTTAGTGAAATTTGTGGGTCTTTGGCTTTCCTCCCAGCCCACAAAATGTGACATTTAATGACAAAACCTGTACTTAGTAGTGCCTGTGAATGTAAAATCCTGACCTAAAACGAGCTGTTTGGATTTTGGGGATTTGCTGATGTCAGCGATTCCCTTTTTTGATCAATCAGGAGCAAGTCTGGCCTTATTGGTCCACCAGAGCGGATACCCCCGAACCCCCTCCCAGCTGCTGGAGAGATTTCTCTCCAGCAGCGGGGCGGAGAGTGCCAAAGTTGTAGATCCATCACTGCTCTGTTTTTGGCTGTAAACAGCCACATAGTTCCATGCACAAGCTTCCCATCTCGGAAGAAGACAAGACTAAGTGGCTAGAGTTCATTTATGAGGGAAATGTGCCAGCTACACTCAGTAAAACTGCGCATGTATGTGCTAGTCACTTCACGGCCGACTGCTTTTCCAACTTTGGACAGTCCAACAGAGGGCGAGCAAATAGACTGGTCCTGAATCCAGGCGCATTACCAACTATCCGCTAACAAACCTCAGACCCTGGAAATGTGAGTATTTTAAATGCTGTGTGCTGTGGAGCAGATGTAAGAGCTTTTCCTCAGTGTCCCCCCTGTCTCTGTGTTAGCTTCAGGATGCTAACTTTAGCTGTGGTTAGCCTGTTGTTTTAGCCTGTAATGTTACGGTAAACAAGCTTCGCTGTTTTCTAAACATTGTGCACTCGGAGCTCGTGGCGCCGCTCTCAGTGACGCAGAAGAGCAGGGCGGTATCAGCGGTGGCTCAGTTACATATGAAGGCCACGCCCACTAAATCAGAGCGTTTTGAACAGAGGGGCTATGAGAGCCTGGAAACAATGCTGCTGTGCTTGATTTATTGGCTTTTTGGACCAAAACATGTTTCTACCATTTCATGAAGACATCAGTGATCCATATTTAACTGCAGAAAAGGAGCAGAATATGGGACCTTTTACACAGCCAGTGGCCCACCAAAGTGCTTTAACAGTAAAAAGTCAGAAACAATAAAGCAATAAAACTTTAAAACAATAAAACTTAAAGCATAAAACATATAAAGCATTAAAAACAACATAGATAGACACAAAAGACTCAATCAAAGTGGCTAACCTGTGCCAAAAGCTAAAGTGAACAAGTGAATCTTTAAAAGAGTTGTACAAGAGGAGAGGCTATTTGCAGTCCACACAGTTAAAGGTAGAGCATTTCACAGAGTAGGAGCCACTACTGCAAAAGCTCGATCTCCTCTGGATTTTAAAAAAAGAATGTGGAACATCTAAAACCATCTGATCAGCTGAAATAAGGGCTCTGGAGGGCTGGTGTAGCTTAACAAGGTCTGATAAGTATTCAGGGGCCAGACCATTCAGGGATTTAAAAACAAATAAAATGATCTTAAATCGATCCTGTACTTCACTGGAAGCCAGTGCAGAGAAGAAAGTAAAGGCTGCAGGCAGTTAAGCTCGGACAGGTTGATGCCAACATACAAGGACTTTAAGTAGTCAAGGCGAGATGTAACAAAAGCATAAATAATCTTCTCAAGATCTTTCTTGTTTCAGTATGTTTTTACTTTGGCCAGAAGCCACAGCTGAGAAAAGATGGCCTTAACAACTGGGCTGACCTGTCAAATTTAAAAGCACCATCAATGATTACACCAAGGTTCCTGGCATGGGACCCTATGAAAGGTGCTACAGATCCCAGGGAACTAGAAAAGGCCTGGACCATGTCAGAACCTAGTTTTGTCTTCATTCAATTTCAAGAAGTTAAATCCATCCATGCTTTTACATCATGCATACAGCTGAGTACTGCCTGAGGAAAATCTTTTTAAGAGGCCTTTAGAGGTAGATACACCTGAACATCATCAGCAAAACAATGGAAAGGAACACTATGCTACCTAAAGGTCGATCCCAAGGGTAGCATATAGAGAGAGAGAACAGAAAAGGGCCGAGAACTGACCCTAGGGAACCCCACTTGTCAAAGAGGCCACTGTGGAGGAAAACTTTCCCATGTGTACGGAGAATGATCTCTCAGAGAGGTAAGACTGAAACCATCCCAAAGCAGTGCCTTTGATGCCACTGTCCAGTCAAGAAGGATTAAATTAGCACAGTAACCAGAGTCCAGATTCAACAGTAGATCATTAAAAATTGTTAAAAGAGCAGTTTCAGAGCTGTGAAGAGGCTTAAAACCAGTCTGAAACAGTTTACATGCATTCAAACATCTGAGACCGAGCTCTTCAGGGAGAACAATGCACTTAAAGGTTGTTACTGTCTCACCTTTGGCGCTGATGCTGCGCAGGTCGGTGATCTTCATGAGGGCTTTGGGGAACATGAGCGGCATGCTGGGTCGACGTTTGCGAGAGTAAATCTTCAGCGCCTCCAGCAGTGGCTCCTGCAGCACCTCCACCTTTGACGGCTCCTCCAGGTCCTGACGGTCTAATCAGACAAACATTAAACTTTATTTCTCTAAAAAGTTTTTTTTCAGCATGAGCTGTCTTATGGTTTTCATGTGTACCTCCAGAGACAAGACAAATGGCGCTGAGCAGTCCGCTTTCTGTGTCGTCCATCTGCAGAGGCAGCAGCTGGCCGGCGAACGTGAAAACCTGATCAGTCAGCGGTCCGAATCCAGCATTGTGGATTTGAGTACGAGTCAGGGTTAGCCCATCTGAGAAGGTCATGGTGTCCTGGTCTGGAGTGTAGCGAGTGCAAATCCTCAAGATCTGCACCCAAGAAAAACAAACCACAGTGAGTGAGATTTGATGAAAAAAACAAAAGTTTTAATGAAATGAGACGGGCGCAGCTGCTTGAAAAGTCTGCAAAACTTCAAATTGTCCTGGTTGGAGAAACTCCTTCATTAAATCAGGCTGGCTGTTGTAGAAGATATGCAGTCCATTAGAGCATCAGTCAGATATCAGACTCAACAAATTAGATTGTTTCAATAAATGGGATTTTAACACCAGTTTTAAAGTAACTCTGCCTCTATCAAAACTTAATCTTTGTGATTTGACTTTGTGTTACATTACCAGAAGTTTTAAAGCCTCCCAAACACTCCAGCCTGTGTGATCCAGAGAGCCTGTGTTATTTTTTTCATTTCACATCCTGTTACATAACTCAGGTTTGCACTGCTGCCAGAGAGGGAGTGGAAAAAGTGAAGACCCACTCAGTCGGACCTGACAAACAATTCCTCGAATGCCTCTTCAGGGAAATTATGTGAAATGTAAACACAACAGAGCTGTTGCTACGTGGCACTCCCCTGGAGCTTTCAGAGAGCGTCAGAGGAAATAATCCCGCCCTGACGGTGACGACAGGAGAGAGGATTAAAGAGGATTAAGCAGAAATGCACCGCTGCAGGGCTGCTGGGTAACAGTTTTTCTTTGAATACCAGCAGTCAGAGTGAATGCAGAGGTTAGATAGATAGATGGTAAAAGTTGGATTATAAGGAATTTATGTTGTTCAGTTTTTGAACATTTTGTGTGGGTGCAGAAAATAAAAAAAAAAATGCACAGCTGGAACTTTTTAAAAACCAAAAGTTTCCGCAAGTATGAGAGTAAAGGAAGGGAAGGAAAAAAAAAAGAAAGAAAGAAATTAACTGTGGCTAATAAATTAATAAATAAATCAATTTATTTGTTTTTTATTTAAATTATATTATATTATATTATATTATATTATATTATATTATATTATATTATATTATATTATATTAAATTTACTATATTTTATCATTTTATATTTCCTGTTTTGCATTACTTTCTCTTTAGATTTAGATTTTGTTTTTCTTGGTTATTCTTCTTGTCCTGTATGTACATGAAATGTAAAAAAAGAAAAAAAAAGATAATTAAAAGAAAAAAAGAAAAGTTTCCACAAATATGAGTGTAAAGGAAGTGACAAAAAAAGAAAAAAATTAATTAATTAACTGCGACCATGGCTTATTGATGCATTAGCCTCTTAAAAAAAAATATTAATTTATTATATTATATTATATTATATTATATTATATTATATTATATTATATTATATTATATTATATTATATTATATTATATTATATTATATATTTTTTATTAGATTATATCATATGATATCATTTTATATTTTCTGTTTTGCATTACTCTTTCTGGCTTTGCTTTTGTTTTTTTGGGGGGTTTTGTTCCTGTCCTGTATGTACATAAAGTGTAAAAAAAAAAAAGAAAAGAAAAAGATAATTTGAAAAAAAAAAAATTAAGAAAGGTTTCCACACATAGTGGCTGAATGTTAAAATGTACCAGAATGTCGAGGCAGGCAGTTTTGAGCAGGGTGATCTGATCCGCCATGGTCAGGCCGGTGAATCCAGGCACTCGCTTTGCAAACTCCACCACCTTGATGATGCACTTGGTGGCCAGCTCGCTGAATTTGTCCCACAGCCCAAGATCCAGCTGGATCCGGTGGTCCGAGCTCGAGTTCTGGATGAGGAATAAACAACAAAAACACTTATCAGATGTTTGTTTTTGTCACCAAAGAGATGTTTTCGACTTTGTCAACTCATGATGTGTATCAGTGAGTTCATTAATCCTGTACTTCCTGATGCCTGTCATGCATCACTTACTTCTGCTGACTCGTCAAACCACAAACACGTGTTGTGAAAACATTTGTGTATTTATAGGAAGGGCACTCCCTGCTTCACCCACCAGGATGGATTACTATTATGTAACACAGGCTGCTTATTGGTTTCTGTCATTAAGGGATCTTATTTTTGAGGTGCAGGATCCACAGTATGCAAGTATGAAAACAGATCCCAATCCTGTCATAAAAATATCCTGACATGTTGACTGTTAAAAAATACCGCGTTCAAATGACACTCTTACAGTTTAAAAATACGTCAGTAATCACCACTAGCACAAGGTCTTTTCCTCAAAATCTGATTCACACCTTTTTTCCTCACACACTGGCTCATTCTTTGTCTTTTCAGGGCAGCTGAAGTGAAATTATCTGTGAAAGCAGATCATATTTTTCTACTATTATCAACAACATTATGTCTAAATGCTTCACTTCATTGTACAAAGCAAACTAAGTGATCTTTTTTTATTCCTCTTCAAGGATGATTCTCTCCTAAGAGGTATTTTATTATATCATATTATTTAAACTCTGAGGTGACTCACCGTGGTGTATTTTCCCAGCTGACACAAAGAGGGAAATGTCTCTCTGTGCGCTCTGCAGATCTTCTCCACAATCAGCCCAAGCTCCGCTGTCAGTTCATACGTCTCCATGATCGTCATCTTCACCGCTTCCTTCTTCGCCTTCCGCCCGTTCCTGTCGTTTCTTACAGCTGAGGGAAGAAAGATGTTTAGATACATGACTTAATGAGGTTCAGACAAATCAAGAGACCACATGTGTTTTCTTCTGTCATTGTCCTCGATATGGTTAGTCAAAAACAGACACTGCTGAGAGAGTGAGAGTACACAGTAACCTGTTAAAATCTTGGGCAAAGTGATCTCAAGAAAAACTTTTATTTACATTTTTTCATGTAAGAAAATGTTGTATCTGTATCACCTGCTCAGCTCACAATTAAGACTATGACAACATCAGGAGGTCATCAGAGTCACATTGAGGTCTTCGTGTTTATTGTGTCAGCATCCAAACAAACGTCATGTGACGGGAGGGACAGAGCAATCATTCCATTAGAGAAAAACTACCAGTAAACAAGAACTGGAGGAAACAAAAGACTCTTGATTTTTCTTTACTAAGTGTTGTGCACAACAAGGTTTTGTTGTTTAAGCTCATTCAGCAGGTTTCTCACAGCATTCAGTAAGGATGTTTTTGACTCCTGATCCAATCAGATTTTTTCATGATATGTTTTGCTGATATCAATACAATACTGATACCTTTCTCTGATAAAACCTCCATTGGGTGATTTTGTTGTAAATGATGAATCATATTTGTTGTATTAAAGCGAGCCCTGTTGGTACCTCCTCCACAAGACTCACTTGACAAATGTTGCAAAACGCTGTTTTGAACGCTTGTTCAAACATATAAAATTGAGACTATTTCAAGACCCCTCAAAAAGCCCTCACAAGGCCTTTAAAGAAGAAATGGAACTAAAGGTAATGACAGTGAACTGAAAGGCTTGAAACTGTGTGTTTACTCGTTTAACATCCATCCACCAGGTTTAAATGAGGTGAATGAGAGTGTTAGTGTTAGACTACCAAGTAGAGAAAGTGATTCATCCACTGCTCAAATTTGTCCGAAAATAACCCTATAGTGTGAAAAAGAACTGTGTCAAACTGGAAACTCTGGCAGACTTCTTCTTCAGGGGCTTATCTGAAGTATGACATTCAGCCTGAGAGTGAGCGTGAACAAAGGTAAAGGTATGAAAACAGGACTCAGAGCAGCTCAGGTAAATAGAGCTACGAGACTTTTTCTCTGCAGTTTTCAGTGAAACTTTGGAGCAAAGAGGGCTGAGAGTGAGCCGGAGGATTATCGGTTACACGCTGGAGCACGTGAATCCAGCTAAAGCAGCCTAACCAGGTTAACCTTTCATAATCACTTCGGTAACGGTGTCAACACGTTTCTCTGCGTCCTACTGACATGGCTGAGGCGGTTACACACATGTCAGTCGGGTTCAGGATTATGTAACACCTCACTGTCTGCTATCCTTACTACAACTCTCCTCCCCCTCCTCCACCTCTTACTCCTCCTCTCTCTGGGTGCCCTACATCCAGTCGTCATTGTGTAAACACTCCTAGTGAGATCATGTTACACAGCGGCTGAAGCGGCCAGTGAGCGGTTACATAGCATCCATCTGTCTGATACATGTGAGGTATTTACGTAATGTGTGAGTTTCTGAGAGCGGAGGAGCAACAATGGGACATGTGGATGGGTGGATCCTCCACTGCAGCCCTATCACTATCCTACATAACGCTCCACATAACACACACTCTCTTATTTAGGTCACTTTACTTCTGACTAACATGCTTTGACTTTCTTTCTGTCTTACATTTGTGGGGATCGAGTGCTGCTGGTGTTCACAGAGAAATCGACGCTGGTTTCATCTCAACGTGCAGATAGTTTCAGGATTACTCAAAACATTAATCTATGACTCAAAAGTAGCATGTCTCTTCAAGAAAGTGGGCAACGCTGATTAATAAAACACTTTCAATTTATCTTCTCTTTACACTCTCTACATTCAAGTGAAATAGCTGTAAGAAGTGAAGCTTGGAAGTTTCATAAGCGTGTTAAAAGTTGATACAGAGTCTGTTCCTTCTGACTGCGTCTGACTGTAGGATGTGCAATCCACCCCATCAGGGATACACAGCTTTTGCACCTGCTACAACTGAGGAAGAAAGTCCAAAAGATCCTGAGACATGTGTTGCTTGCATATGTATAAAGGAACCATTATGCATTAATTTAGGGCAAAATATGCTCCACTGAATGCAAATACGAGTTGCTGCAAAAACACTTAATCTACCAACACTGCTGCATTCATATGACTTTTTAAATGAAGCTCTGACTCTGACGTCTGAATCCTGAGATTAAGGTCTGAATTCTGGGGGTGAAAAATCCCAATTCTTACTATAATCTCATAATTCTTACAGAAATTATGAGAATTATGAGATGAGAAATTATGTATCCTCTGTTTTTTCATTATTATTTTTTTTCTATAAATATTCTTTATCTTTATTTTATTCTATTTTTTTGTAAATCTGTAAACTCAGTATCTTAACTTTTTCTATATTCTATTTTACAGAATGTACAGCTAGAAACTTGTATTTTTTCTTGTCAATTGTTGCACCAACACCAAGTAAAATTCCTTGTATGTGCAAATGTACTTGGCAATAAAACTCAATTCTGACTCTGATTCTGAAACTTGACTTATTTTCCCTCTGAATCCTCTATTTTTTCAGAAATCTGAGATCAAATTCAGATTTCTTATTTAATTTTCTGACCTAACCTAACCCAAATGAACATTATTTGTGACCCTAATCCTTGTCAGTCCTTAACATACTGTACTGTTACGTTAAAAAAAAAGGAGAAAACAGAAAAACTTTCTCTATAACATCTCATCACACAGCATCAAGTCCAAAACCTGCAAGCTCCTCCGGTGGCATCAGTCTTCTAGCTTCTTTAAAGGATCCATAACCTTGAAATTGTCACCAGTGATCAGTCACCATTAAACCTGACTCACAATAACTGTGGTTAAATAAAAATACACATCATAAGCCAAGTATACATGGACCCAAATATTCCACTTGCATTCGGTTTATTTACTCAAACGGAAAGAATTTAACCTTTGTAAACACCTTATTCCAATCTGAACGAACATTTAATCGGGTTCTCAGGGGTGGAATATTCCTTTCCCCAAACCGATTGAGGTATCATGTATCCACTAAAACGGAAAGTTGTCAGGGTGCGTTCTTTCAGCGCATGCTCTGATATGACGTAACACACAACTTAGAGACGTTCCTCAATTTTAAAAATGGCGGCGAGCAGTCAGCACTGGACTGCTGGTGATGTTTACGTTTGTTTGTGCATGCCCCATTGACTATTCTGTTTGATTATAGCGGTGCATGTAGACCAGAGATTGGAATATTCCTTTCCATGTTTACTATTGTTTTCGAAAAAGTCATTCAGAAAGATTCCCTTGGGAAAGATGAAAAACTCCACATGTAACCGTGGCGGTTGTGAAAAGTTACATGTTGTAAACCAGTCTTAACCAGTAAATTCTCTTAAAGAGGAAACTTAAATCAGATACATTTCAGATATTCAAAGTGGTGTGTTTGGATCAACACTGTATCATTATCTTTGGTCTAAAAAATATCTAATTAATAAAAGGATTTGTAATCAATTAATCTATTTAATCACATTTTTAACTCATAAGAATATGAATTTGAATTCTAGGACATTACAAAACTGTAGTGCATGACTAATATAAATACATGAAGAAGAAGAGATTTGTAAATCCCCATTTTTTTCAACAGGACAATAATAAAAAGTGCTGCCACTGATGTTGAAAAACCATTTACTGCATCTAAAGAAGTGAATTATGTTTTTCAGCAGGGGGAGGCGGGGTCTGGAGGAGCTTGTCAATCAAAATCATGCTGAAAATCAACTACTGTGGGTGAGAGCCGTGCGCTCTTTGGATGAGAGATCAGCATGGATATGAGGAGAAGAAGTGAGATGACAGAGACATAGCGCAACACTGCAAGTCAGAAAAGTTCAGGCAGCTAACGCTTGTAGTAGTTTTGATGTTCACATTGTCATTCAAAACAATATTAACTGTGGTTTAATAAATCTAATTAACACATTAAAGTCGCAGCCCTGGTCTAAATATAGCCTTTTGTGCTAATCTTTTATGATTCACTTATGTAACCTGTTTTGCAAAACACAAATAATAACCATGAGTTAATAATCCACCGTTGTGACCTTTATCCTATTTCTCTCTCCAGCCAATGATATCAACAACCTGTGGCCTTTCCACCTGTCCTTGAAGGTGTCATAACTTCCTCTCAGTGTGTTTACAACTACATGAAGGTTAGACAACATAGTGAATGTCTCATTTAGAGATCGAACTGTGTCTGTCTACTTTTATCAAAGAGGGAGTAACAGAAGAGGATCAGAAACTCACACTCCTTGGACATTCCCACAGCAAAACACTTCTGGAGGCGACAGTACTGGCAGCGGTTTCTGGTGATCTTGTTAATGATGCAGTTTCTGTCCCGGTGGCAGGTGTACACCATGTTTTTCTGCACGCTGCGGCGGAAGAAGCCCTGCGGAGAGGAGGTATTAATAAACTGAGGTACCGGAGTATAAAAATAACCTGAGCTGACTCTGTTTGGAGTCTGTTTGATACAGAAATCAGGTTACAAACTGATCACTATGACAGAGAAAAAAAAGAAAACAATTTGTTACAGTCAAGATAAAATATTAACCTCATGCATTAAAACACATTCAGAAACAGGAAATTCAGGACAGGTGGTGTAAAGCTGAGGAAGATGACCGAGCGAGTGGATGGACTGTTACTAAAAATGAAACTCTGCGACATTACTTTGTTTTTTCTGCAGAAAAAAGTATCTAATCTGATCCAACGGTTAAACAATGCCACGTGGTTTTTGTTTATATCTCTGCAGATATAATATTGACAAAGATCTTCCTGTTTCACACACAGCAGGACAAAGTTCAAGCCCTGTGGTGCTTTCTCTGAGCAACGATTCCTTGAAAAGCCATCAAACAAAATAAACAAACTGATTCTTGTGTTTATATTTTCAGCTTTGCAGTCACTGAAAAGGTTCAACCCTGAAATTAAACATCTCCTTTATCCTCAGCCTGACACACAAACACAGAACGGCTCCTTGAATAAAAACAAAAACCTCTCAGCCCGTCCTCACTCCTCTACTGGAGCGTGACAGAAATCTATTTTTTCCTTTGTAAAGTGGACCACAGGCCTGAAACGTTACCTTGCAGCCCTCACAGGCGCTGACGCCATAGTGGTAGCCCGAGGACTTGTCTTGACACACAAAACACGGCTTGTAAGTGCGAGGAGGGGGCGGCGGGGAGGAGGGGCTGGCAAACAGGTCGTCTGAGCTGGAGCTGGAGCTCTGGCTGCCCACCGCTGAAAAACACACAAGATAACAAGAGAAGCAAACAAAATCAAAGACATGACACGGAGAATGTGACAATGGGTGACTTATTTGGGTTTTAATCTGACTGAGCTCCTGAAGAGTGAAACTTGGAAGAGACAATGAGGGATAGCAGGTAGCAATATACCGCAGGTTGTTGGATCTATGCCACCTCTATTGAGAGTCACAGCCATAGCCTGATTAAAATCCAGTTTTGCTGCAAAAAAAAATGTCTGAATAAAACACAAAATGTCTGTGTGGTAACAGGCATCTGGTGAGTCCCACCTCCATGTAGCCACCTATCTTATCTTCCTTTATCAGACCCTCTGAGGCTGCAGCAGATAAGCCTCCAGTCCCTCACCCCTTTCGGTATTTCTGTATTTGTCCCTGATAAAGTACAAAGCTACATGTCTCCACTTGATTTTAGAATTACAAAACTCAAACTCGTGGATTAAGAACAAACTGTCTCATTACTGACTCCAACTTCTGATCTCCTTGGAGCATCACAGAATGGCAGAGATTTTTCATCGTACTCCAGAATAGTTTGGATAGGGACCTCAGACAGGAGTGTGTCCAGAGGTGAAGCCGGGTGTGAAACTGGCCCTACTTGAAATCAGACTGTCTACTTTAAAATCCTAAGCAATAACGTGCCTTGTCAGAGGCAGGACTTCTGTAAAAACCAACTATCAGAGATGTGTTATCTGGCTAGCAGTAGCTTTTCTGTAAGTGAATGTAGAACATTTTATGTTGTTGGTTCTTTTAATTGTGACTTTTGACCAAGCAAAGCCTTAAAGTGATACTCCGGGATGGAACAAGTTGGGTCCTATCACAAGATTTAGGGCAGAAATTACCCCTACAGCAGTGTTTTTGTGCAGCAGAAGCCCAGGGCGCTCGCACCAAACACCCCCTCCCTGCTCCTCTGCCGGTTTCCTCTGCATTCAGACGGGGCCAATTTTTACTTGACCAAAAACACAAATACACGGACTTCCACTGAAAAAATCTGATATCAGTCTGCTTTCACTCTTTATTTAGAGAATTTTCAGCGCATTACTTTCACATAGAAACACAGCTAAATACGGCTCTAGTTCTCATCGTGTCGTAAAACGGCGCTACCTCTGCTGCAGAGCCACAGCTGGCTACGAGGCGCTCGCTGCTTAGTGTTTCAGTCCGCGCGTGCGGCGTGCAAGATATAAACAAACGCAGGTAGTCTGCCAGGACAAATATGCAATAACGACGTAAAGATGAGTGGTTATGAGAGCGAGGACGACCTGCCGTTCACTTTGTAAGCAAAAAGAAGCGTGAATGCAGACCGATATCAGATTTTTTCGGTGGGAGTCCATTTATTTGTGTTTTTGGTCAAGTAAAATATGGCCCCGTCTGAGTGAAGAGGAAACCGGCAGAGGAGCAGGGAGGGGGTGTTTGGTGCGTGCGCTCTGGGCTTCTGCTGCTAGCACAGAGGGTTATGCTAGGAATATGCTACATTTAGTGTTTTCTACTATTGCTGTGCATATTTTGTAATCGCACTCTTACAAAAGGTGGTTGTATTATCACCCCATATAAAGGCTAAACTAAGTGGAAATCTCTGGCACTGAGAAAGTAAGATGATGTGGAGATGCTAGAAACTGCAGTTCCTCAAGTGTCCACTAGAGGCTGGCTTCAGAAGCACTGAAAACCACATGTAGATCCATTCAAAGCAAAACTAAACAGCCTGGTAAAAAAAAAGGTTTTAGTTTAACAGCTCATTACTCTGATGTGATCACTGAATTCACCTCTTTCTATATTTACACAGCACTGGTCCCCATTGTAGCCCAGCTTTAAGCTCCATTTTCCACTTCAATGTGTAATTTAACTACATTAATAACAACAGTGACCCCTCCCACTCTGAAACCACTTCCCAGAGAGTCGCTGCAGTCCATTAGGGCCCGCTCAGCCTCCCTGCCGGCTCTCTGTTCACCTCCACCGCTGACAGAAAACGAAGAAAGACATTCAGAGAAAAGGGACAAAACGAGAAAAATTGCACATCTACATCCCCTTGAACCCGTGGCCTCTGGTTGAACCTGGAATTAGCGGGTCACACGAGGACACCACCCCCCATCAGCCGAGGAGCCCAAGCTCTCTCTCAACTCAAAACAATGCAGGAGCATGCCACAAGCCCAGCTGACTGATGAGAGGGAGGGAGGAGAGGCAGAAAGTGTGTGTGGTGGGGCGGTGTAACTGATTTGGAGTGGAGAAGCCCCCCTCCCTGGGTTAGGTGGTGTTATTTGATGTATAGACGATGCTTTGTGTGACGCTACATGCTGCTTAATGATCATAGTTATCCTGATAACCGCAGAGGGGGGAAACCTCTGTGAGAAATCCTGAGAAAGATCAAGCAACATTCACAGGTTCTTTAAAACCGTTCATTATTTATTCGTCATAACACTCTCCATTTAGAGGAGAAAAAAATGTGATTTTTAAATCCTGTTTTTATACTTACTCCAGAAGTTTTTGCATTCAAATTGAAATATCTGCAGCAATACAATCTTGGACATTTTGCTTGTGAAGAAAAGTATTCAATATGTTAACATTCAAAGTCACTGACTGAAGTTGTAATTCAGGGTTATATCTTCATTTCTGTCATGCCAGCTAAGAAGTGTATTGGTGTTTTTTCAATTGCCTATTGTTTATAGCTGAAAATTAACATAACGAAAACATAATATGTCATAGGATATATGAAATGCTTGAAATGCTTGGAACGCTAATTAAAAAAAAATACTTTTCAAAAGTCATTTTATAAATTGCAAATAAAATGTTTTGTTGATTCAACCCCTTAAATATTTCGAAACTTGAGGTAAAAGTTATTTCACTCATCTTTTTTATTCTTATTTTATAAATCCAATAAATAATGTGCTTTAAATCTATTTTATTCATCAGGGAACTGTATTTACTAAGCGAATCCACATTGGCCTGTCACTTTAGAGTTTGAAATATAATCTTACACTCCATCCTTTCATCTTCAGAGCAGGACTTTGAAGTGTTTATACTTTTACTGCACTTTCACTTCAGCATCTTTGAGTACTTCCTCCAGCTCTGGCTGCAGTCTCTGACCTCCTGAGCTGGTGACCGTCCGGTGAACCCACAGTGACCCCAAACTGACCGGCCCTGCCTGCCTTGTCCAGACCACCACAACACCTTCATGAACATCCCTGTGCTTAAAGGGAGAGCGCTGTGTTTCTGATGATCTCTGAGAGCTTTTAAGCTGTTTTTCCATGGTGTTTGTTTAGGAGTTTGGCTTTAACTTAGAAAACATATTTTTACACCATCATAAGGTGGTTTTTACTGTACTGTGGGTGTGTGTTAATACACCAGACACCATTAATAGGTAGTTTGTTTGGTGTAGACAAAAATATTAATGGGTATTTCCATCTGCCAAATAGACCAGTAAAATGTTCAAAACTATTACAATGTTTAAACAAGATGAAATTCAAACTTCTTAAACTGAAATTTAAAGAAAAATAAGCCTGTTTCACTCAAAAATCTCCACAACCCCAATACTTAGTAAGCTTAGTTTTGTAAACACTTATCCTCCTTATTGGCCACTTAGTATGGTTAATATCTCCAAAAGTGAACACTGGTAATTGATTTTGTTTGGTTATTTAATCGACTGGCTCTATAATTTATTGTCTTCATAGCTGTGGTCATTTACGCATCTCCCATTTATTAGACATTCACAAGACACTTTGCAAAACTGTTTGCTGAAAGTGCAACCATGTGTAAACATGACATCTGACTTTGGATGTAAAAATGCAATAATTAGGATTTAAAGGTCACATTTATTTGAATCAAAGTTCTTACTAGTATTTAAACTCCAATTTTTTTGTACAGTAAAGTACTCTTTTGTAAAGAGTGCTTTTTAATCCTTAATCTGGGTTTTAGTGTTTTATTTATACAAAATAATTCACAAACACACTACTCTGACTACTTCCATGTACACAATTTAATTTGCACTTAAATTAGAAAATCTTTTGTATGAAATTAGGCTTACATGATATTTAACATAATGTATCATGATCCATCCTATCTTCCTCTAAAAGGGTCTAGTGCACCCTGATGTTTTGCAGTATTACCTACTGGACCATAAATGTAAATACGCCTCCCTCTTAAACTTAGCATATGCAGCATTTAAACGTGTTGTTCCTTTTGTTGAAGTTTCATGCATGAAATCACAGGATGGGATTTGTTTTTGCAGAGATAACAGCTGTAAGGGGCCGTGCACGTCTTGGTAAGGAGCAACATCAAAAACATACACTTAACTTGTCAAAATTGTATTTTGTTTGGATAATAAATTGATTTTAAGTCAACAGATTTTGACCAAAACAAGAGATTCCACCTACACTGCGAGCACCGGTGCTGCTGCCACTCTGGCTCCATCAGCTCGGGGAAGAAGTCAGCCAAATCATCATGGTCCTCCTTCTGCAGCATGCATGCAGGGCTGGATGTGGTGTAGAAGTCCATGATTTCTCCAGGAGCGAAAGCTTGAAATTCCAGATAGTCAAACATGGTGCAGTTTCAGTCTGGAGATGAAGTCCGCATGGGAAAACCCTCACAACAGGGCGGGATAGAGGGTCTACGGGTTACTTTCAGCAGGAAAACATGCCTGTGGTACCTTAAAGGAGGCGTGTACGATGGAAATAGCCCTATATTTTCCCGAAACGCTCGGAAATTGTTTGCATGTTGACACGCTGCAGACTGTAGTCCGCCAACAGAGAGAGAGAGCGGTTTAACACATCCAGATCTGGAGGCTGTTTTGCATAACAAAGTTTGTCCCAAGAATTCTTCCTCTTATCTCTTCTTTATTGACGAATGTCTCAACTCAACCTGCTTCATACTAGTTATGTCAGAGCGAGCGATGGTGTTACCTAATGTATGCGACTGAACTCTCCGTGAACCTCCTCTGCTACTGACCTCCCTATGACCCAGCCGCCGTCTGACATCACCAGCAGCGGTGGAAGCTAAAGCTGAAGTCCTTCACTCAAGCAAAGTTAAATATCAGATCATAAAAGTAGAATTTCTTTCCCGAATCGAAATTTTGCATATGAACAGTATCTAAATTCAACCCTAAAAACATTAAGTACGATGTTTTCGTTGTCAAAACCTGATGCATACATTACCCACAATGCAACTGAGCTGACCGTTGACGGTTGGAGATCCCTTTGTGTTGTGCTAATGGCGGCTAACGTAGCCTAGCATGTTGCTGAGACGGAGAATGTGAGTTTTTCCCGATTTTCTTCTTTTTTGAACACTTTAGGTATATTTTACTTTCATAACAATAACGTTTCATAGTTTACCCAAGATGGCAACAGGTAAAAGGGACAAAAAAACAAAACGGAACAAGATATAATCCGTAATTGTACTCGTGTAAATAAAGGTAGCCTCGTAGCAAAATTGCCTTGGTCAAATAGATTTCAATAAAACTAATAAGCTAACAATGATAATAAAAAAAGATAATTTGAATATGACATAATAAAAAGAAAAACTTAAAAATTATTATTTTTATTTTTTTCCAGAAAACTGAGAAATGACTTAGGCCAAGAGGCTAACGTAATCTCATAAGATAAATAAATAAATGATATTTTATTAAATAATTATTTTACTAAATAAATATTTAAAATTAAGATACATTCCAGTGACGCTAGTGTAAATTTACTAACACTTGCAGGATGTTGGGAAAGAAACAAACAAATTTACATTGACAGTAAAAGAAAGAAAAATAAGAAGAAATACAGTTGTACTGAAAATCTTGTTTAGAGGCTTGAAGATTTAAGTACCATTCCTTTACAACTTCAGTAAATGGCATACATTTATGACTATACCTCCAAGTGAACCCTTCAATGAAAATATTAGCTTGTCTTTTTGGAGACTTCCTTTATCCACTTTATAAAGCCAGTGCAATAAAATATTTTATAGGAATCAACTAAAAAAATACAGGTCCAAATGTGACACAATGTGTTGCATCGCAAAACATGTGGAAAGACCACTATCATATGAGAAGGAGAACATTCCTGATAATTTACTGTTTGTGAGATAGAGGAAGTGAAAAAACTAGTAAGTAGTGGTGAATGCAATTGGAGGATGAATTGATACAAATGTTGTCAGGAGTAGAACAGCTCTAACAAATGGTTAATCAATTCCAAAACCTCTTCACCTAGAAATACTTACCTTTTCAGACCTATTTCTTAATCATTTTCAGCCCTTTTTCTCAGACTCATAACATTAACCATAACCATTGAGAAATCAGTAATCTGAATTTTTCATCCCCAATAATTGTGTGATGAAAATCACACAGTTTGTGTGTGTTTGCTGTCTGTCAAATTTATCTAAGTTTTTCTTAACAATGTAGGTATATCTGTGGCTTTTATCATCAATAATGCCATCATTGTATTTTTATTTTTATTTTTTTTGGTATTTGTTCATGAATAATTTCAGTTTAAAAGGAACTGCATCACTTCATCTGAATTTCAAATGTAGTCACTGTATGCTGTGGCCAGGATAGCAGAATGCTCAAATGTTTTTCATAAGGATTTTTATTAGAATTAGAAGTGGAATTTACCCCAACCCTGGGTTAACACGGTCTGCAGACCTTTGTATCCGAATGCTTTAACTCTGGATTTATGGTGAACCATAAAGGGACACTTGTCTGTTTAAGTAAAGGGCATCAAAGCAAAGCAGATGACACTGATGTTCCAGTATTGGCATTTCATGATTGAAACCATGTGGCCTTTCACAGAATCAATACTTTTTACCCCCTGTTTCTCTTTATTCACGTCCACTTCAATTCTTAATGCTTGACTTTAAGTGAGAATTATTTGCAGTTTGGAGGATCCATAATTAAATCTGCTTGAAGATAAAGTAGGTCAGCTGTGAGACTGGTGGATGTGAAGGGGGAGGGAAATCTCTTCCCCTTTCAAAATAATGATTCTAATTTACAGCATTTTTCAAGTGGAAATGACAGGAAATTACTTTTGTGTTAAAAAAAAAAAAAAACAAGCTGAAGAAAAAAATAAATACACAGCCACTTTTAGACGGCATCTGTAAACGATGAAATGAACATGGTGATACAGGCAGCCAGTTCATAAGAGGAAGGCTATTTTGTTTTAAAATATAAATACACTTGATCTCCTTCAATGCCACTGCTAACCCCATTGTGGCATAGAGGCAGCACAGATCCAATGTTAAAGGAGGCTAATTACTCCCAGTATCTCCCACACTCCAGGGAGGCGAGGTCATCCAAAGGACAGGCATGTGAAACATTCCTGCAGCCTGCTGCTCCTGCTGGACCTCCCTCCCAGCACAGTCTTCTCCTGTCCTCCTTTCTCCTCCTATATTCATCTTCGTCTTCCTCCTCTTTCCACCGCTCTCATTTTTTACTCACCCATCATCCAAACTTTCTGTCAGGCTTTTGTTTTCATCCTGTAAATGGAAATATATTCAGCTGCTGATCAGTAACATTTGACAGCAGTGGGGTTAGGATGTACTGACTTGTACTCATAAAACAAGAGGTGGAGTTAGCATCAATATTAATGGATCAGTGGCCTTGATGTATTGCTATCATACAGTTGATGGAGGTTAGTATGAACTTTTGCATACTGGGTCTTGCTTACTTTCAGCTCCTCCAATTTGCATTGGACAACTTGTCCAGTATGACCAAGGTTTGCAAAAAAAAGTTAACTGCCCATTGTAAAAAGAAAGCTGTACTTTACAACAGAAGAAAGAAAAAACCCTAGAGAGAAAAACAATCTTGACCAGGTTTTGCTACTTTCCGGAGGACTGTCCTTCGATAACGAGCCAGATTGCCTCTTGAAGAAAAACAAAACAAACAACACTATTTCTTTGCTTTCCTATTGCCATCCTGAACAAGTAGCTAATGATGGCCGGGCAGTAAAAAATCAAGTAGGCCACAGAATGAAAATCCAGAGCTGGTGATGAGGGGGTCTTCCTGAGGTTAAGGCTTTGTTTCCACAAGAATGGATCTAATAAAAACAGAAAAGTCTTTTCAGTTGCACTTCAGGAAAGAGAATTAAAAATAGTGTTCACAGGACACAGAGATGACTGAACATGCTGTAGTATGCATGCCAGGGTAGTTCACCATTTCCCACTGAAAATATTTCTGTGAACAGGGAATAAGAAAAACAGTTTTAATACCTAGCATATCTCTATACTGAACAGCTTGAGACAAACAAAATAAAAATAAGATGTATATTTTCGCCAAACAATGTTTTTAACCTTGAGATTTTGTTTTAGCCCAGAGCAAAAAAAAAAAAATCACAAAAATATTGTCACTCTGTTTCCTACTTCACTGTTGTTCTCTAAATAAAGGTACAAAGCCCCCCAAAATATCTTAAAAATACAACAACAACAACAGTAATTTTTTTTATAACTGTAGGCCTGAATGCAGCTTATGCTGTTGTTTGCTTGAGTATGAAACCTTCCACTAGTTGGGACTGTAGTGCCTCTTAAAGGCTATTGCCACAATGCCATAATGTTCTACTACCTGGATCTAAACAAGCACTGTTTAAATCTCTTGTTGTGGTGTAGTTTGTCTTTTTTTTTTATCCAGGAAATTGGTATAGAGTTGTGTGCAGACTGGCAGGTTTGCCAGGCAACTAACTGGGGCAACCTGTATCAGGCATGTGGATGTTAACACACAGACTCTGCGTTCATGTGTTCAGTGTTCAATTGAAGTGACTGATATTAGCAGCTTTAAACCATCCCACTGCTGTCATTTGACATGTCTGTATTGTTAACAAGTTAGTTATCTGTTAAATAGTGGTTTTCAATGGTTTCAAATGTTTATTATTTCTCATATGAACACACATTTACAGAATACACAGCAAACGTTGCTTACATGATAAGGCTAAATGAAAATCTATTACAGATGTACACAGCAACACAAACACAAATACATTTTCTAACTTGAGTGTTACAAAATCTCCTGACTTTATTTCCTAAGGATGCTTTGTACAAATCTGCCGTTCCCCCCAAATGGTAGGTGGGAGGCTAATGACCAACTACCTTTTAGATCCTCGGTCTTCCTTTTGCTTCTTTACAACCAGTTGTAAACCTTTACCCTAAGCCTGGCACCATTGAGAGGTTATTTATTACTGCAATATATCTCTTTATGTTCACTGTCACACAAGCAGCAATGGCATGACAAGTACTGAGGAGGTTTTAAAAAGCTCTGTTCGAGTCAAACTGCTTTTCAACATTGAATTTCATTTTTAGAAACAACTGTTTGACCATTCATGCTGATTAACAGCGCCCATGATTCTTTGTAAGGCTGATAAAGCTTTTTCTCAATCATGGTTTTACTTTTTGGCCTGTTATGGAACTTTAACCCTGAGATGATGGGATTGAGCAGAATTTCACATTCCCGACTACCTTGGCTTAAAAGAAGCCACTCTGCAAAGACATTTTTTATGAGCTTTTGTTGCATTGGACCTCACTTCAACTTATGCCAAACACATACATGCACAATATCTCTGCTCTCCCATCTCCTCTTCTTTACTGAGCCTGTATCTCTAAATAAATCAATAAATCAGTCATTATTTATAGTCCCAAGATAGGAAAAATATTATCTGAAAACGCTCACTTTACTACAAAAAGCCAAGACCTAAACTGTACTCTTACTTTTCTATTATTTATGGAGACATACGATGGAAATAAGATGATAGCAATGCCTTTGCCTGAGGTAGAAACCTCAAGCAGAACCAGACTCATTTTGAACAGCCATCTGCTGAGACTGTGCTGAGATGCAGCAACAATTACAACCACAAACAAACAGAAGATAAAATCACCACCCACTCATTCAAAAGATCTGCAAGGTCATCTGTTTTAGCATATGTCTCATTTACATGCAAAGGATGCTGCAAAGTGAGGCTTTGTTCAGGGATCAGCTGAGGAACATGATTTGACTAACAGCAGGCTGACGTCATTTTGCTGGGCATTGATCCTCCACCTTCTGATTTTCTTCCTTTTGTTTACGGGCTTGAATCCTCAACTTCAAGTTGGTCACTCCTGGAATTTTCCGAAGCACAGAACCTAGCTGAGAAATAAAAGTTTAAAAGTTTTATTAATAAATTTCCTATCAAAACAAAAACATAAGCATTTTGAGAATCTACTGTTTTAAAGCAGAATTTAATTCAAGTCGTAAATTTAAGACCATAGATTTGTAAATTCTTTAGTCTTTGTAAATCATGATTTTATGCTATATGTATGTTACTCAACCTGGGGCTGTTTAAGTTAAAGCTATGGTCTACGATTTGAAGCTAGGTAATTATTATTAACACTGTTTTGAGGCCGTTATGGTCCCATGGTCCCACCTCATTCTTCCCCACTACCCCTCTCACGTCAGCTAGCTGCTCAGCTTCCGAAGCGTCATGGAGCCAAAGAAGACCGAAACCAGGAAGCTGTTACTGTTACCCTCCACAGAGAAGGGAAGAAAACGAAAAAGTTCCAATGAAAAGGCTGAAGCAAGGAAGAATTATGAGCCAAACAGGTGCCAACAGAGACTGAATATTGGAGAAATGTACGACTGGTGGAAAAAGCTGCAGAGGGATTTGGGACTGAAGACTGACGCTGAGACAGCTGAGTTTCTGTTGAACAGGTAATGACTTTGTTTACCACAGTGGGAGACATCAGCTGAATAACTCTGGTTAGTCTGTGTCTATACTGGCTAATGACTGCACGCTGTTGGTCGGAACGGGTCGGCTCTGTCAATAGATTTTAGCATTGTAAACTGAGCTGGTGAAGACAAGCCGTGAAAGGTAAAGCCTCGCCCACAGGGCTCTGCTCTGATCAGCTGGCAGTGGCAACGCCAGACCTGCTTCGCCCGCCGATTCATGGTTTTGATTGCGCTGGTCTAAGTGAAAAAGCTACCACTGTGTGTTACAAGGAGGATGACTGTCTTGTTTGTTACATTTTCTGCCGGCTGGTTTCTTGCTCTGTCGGAGGGAGCGTGCTGTTAGGAGGCGAATACAAGGGGCCATACAAGCTGGGGGGCGGGATCCTGGAACACGGAGGGGAGGGGTGAGTGAGGCTGCGTTTCTCAAAATGTGTCTCATCGGCCAAACTGGGTTTCAGATCGTAGATCATAGCTTTGTATTTTAAGGGTTTTAAAAGTAACTGCTATTTTCATCAAAAACTGAGTCCATTGTGCTAATGATTAGGCTAATAGCTTCTGTTTCAGCTGTTTTTCTCAGCTGTCGATTGTTGCTTCACAAGATAATCCTTAGCTAACACAGAAAGCTAATGATTACGACTTCTGTCTTGTTATGTTACTCATTACTCTTTTAATTATGACTTTCTTCCTGTAAATTTACACATTCATTGTCATGGATTTAAGGCTTTGTTTCCAAAATCCTTGTTTTTATCCTTAAACCCTTGATGCATGAAATTTAAAAGCATGTGTCTTTGGCGCCAGAGGGTAGATGTGGTGATAATCCTCCTCCATGTGGGCTGTAACAGCAGTGGAGCAAAAATGAACAGACTTTTACTCATCTTGGCTGGAAAACAGCTGAATTACCTGTTGAAGCAACTGGTTGTGTAGAGTTGGATTTGAAAGGTCAGCATCAGAGCGAATCTTAAACTGAAAGGTCTTCATCTGTTTGGGGACTGAACAGAGTGACAGGCAGGTGACAACAAACCAAGCTGAACATAATTTTGACTTTAAAGAAAAACAATCTGGTATTTTCTTCCTTTACCGTCTTGGCAACAGAAAGGATACTCCTCTTCACAGCTCCGGGCCTCTGGTTGATGATTAAAATCACTGGTGACGCAGAGCTGTTGATTACCGTCTCTGTTGTCTGACCACTTCCTTGTGTCTCGGTACAAGCCGATCCACACCCATTTGGCGTGTGGTCCTTTAACTGACACCAGCTCTGAGTTTTCCTGGGCATTCTCAATTAAAGCTAGGTCTGTGAAGTACGTTCTGCAGTAAGTCTGGGAATCCACCCACGACATTGCCAGCCAGATCATGCGATATTTTTTCTTGCCAGAAGAATTTGTAGCTAGAACACAGAAATGTTAAATTGTAAGGAGATATTGTTTCTAAACTAGGAATTTAGCTATAGGTATGTAGAGGTGGTTAGAAATGATTAAAGTGGACATATCATGCTTGTTTCTCCTTTTCACTATGCCAGACTAGGATGCCTGTAAAGCATTTCTGACCTCAGTACAAGTCATTTAGTTCCTTCATTGCCCCACAATAGCGTTCTCAATATCCTCATTGTAGGCCATGCTGAAGATCTCGTTGAAACGCTTCGTTTCCAGAATGACCTCCAGTAACCTCGTAACGTCACAGCCCTTTGTGCTCGGATTGGTCAGTTCTATCAGAGGGGCGGAGGGGGTAGAGCCAGGGGGCGGTTTTTGCAGCATGGCAGTATTTACAAAATCGCCATATTGGATGGAGCAGACCGATAGAGTTTTCTGTTTGCCAAAACGTCACCGTAAAGCATTGATAGCACTAATAAAATGGCAGAGTGTAGATACGTCCTTTTGTATTAGATCCCGAGTCAGACCCGGATGGTTCTGCAGCTCAGGAGGAAGAAAATCCACCTCGACACAGATCATCTCAGGACGCTTCAGTGTGGTGAGTCAAACCGGTACTGTAACATGTATAGTTTATACGTGGAAATATAGGCAGACTTCACCAATAAACTATTTCTATAACAGGGCTCCATCCTGCTCCTTCACTTTTCTCTGTCTGTTTTATCCATCATGCTGAAAGTGTAGTCTAAAGATTGCCTCTACCGTCAGTTCCTCACTATGTTATTACCGCAGCATTATTGTGGTCCAGGTTCGCAGTGCATGTCAGAACAAGCATGCAAATATCACAGTCTCACAAGTATTACGACGTCTGCTAAAACTACAGTGTTTTAACTGCTAATTTACCATGTAAAGCCGAGCTGCTCAGCAGAGCAGAGTCCCTGCATCCAGCATCCGAGGCGGGATACTCGGCTCTTGGTGGGTGTATCCCTCGGTGGCGGTTGTGTGACTTACTGACATCACAGAGGAGGAGCTGCTTCATTAGATTACTCCAATAAAAAGAAAGGTACCTCGTGGCGTCACAACGTTTAAAATCTCGCGGCCAACTGGCAATGACCTATTGTCAGAGGCATCAAACCTCGTTCTAGGATATCAGAAAAAAATACAATATCTCATTTTTTGAAAATTCAGGGGTTGAAAGGTCTTGTTTTCAAAATGTATTATATTATATGTAAGTATTAAATCACGCATCAGCATGACATGTCCCCTTTAAAGGTTTGATTTTACTTAGCCAGAAGTTGTTATAATCAAAGAAAAAATCAAATCAAACTTTTTTTTTTTCTTTTCTGGGAATCACATTCCTATACATAGGGGATGAGTGGATAGAGGAGAGGTGGGAATTTATGGATGATGTAGGAAGGGTCTGATAATTCCTGGTATTGGACGCCTTATTAGGCATTATCCTGAGTCTCTGTGCACCAGACAATGTTCTTTGCTTACATTTAAATGATCCATTGTGCATTCATTTGGTTGGGCCCTTCTCTATCCAAATGAGCCTCGTTGCAAATAACACTTAATTCTCGTAGTCTGATTGAATATTTATAGTCTTCTGAGGGTTAATGGGAGCTATGCCACAGTGTTTTGAAGCTTTTCATTGATCAAACTAAGAATTTCACAAAAATACATCTGTACAGAAAATTGGTTGATATTTTTTTTCAATTGCTGTAAAGGTTAAATCTGTTTGAAGCTCCCTTTTCTAGCAGCAGTTCAGTTGAAATGTGGCAGCTCATTGAAAACTCCTGAAACTGGTTGTACATAGCTTTCTTCCCTGATTGAATGAACGTTTTGTCTGTCAAATTCAATAAGGGCCAATCAGATTCACAAAAAAATGAAGTGTGTTACCGCAGAGGGATACACATCACAATGTGAACTTGACAGGTAGCTGTTGTCATGTTAATTAACGGTGTTATACTTTTTCTTAAATTTCTTCTGTTATGTAGTAATTTAGTTTTGCTACATTAAAAGTAGCATATATAAGCAATATAATAATATAATAAATATAATATAATAAGCAAATGCAAAATGTATCTTACCTGTGAAACAACAAAAAAAGAGAGTTTCATTACAGTCCTTGACAATCCAGGTCCCATCCTCTGTTATCAACACACAAGGCTGTTTTCCATTAAAGTTGTCTGGTTGGTTTATTCTCCAGTTTTCATAACCGGTTTTTATGCCACCAGTGTTTGACCATCTCCAAGAGATAACTGTTTGCTGGGATGCTGGGCCATCCTTCAGCCCAATCCATGCTTTTGAGATGCCTTGTCTGCTTAAGCTGCTAATGTTGGTCCCATTTTCAGTGGTAGCTAGGCCACTGTATTTAACTCTGCAGTATTGCTGAGCATCAGCCCAGTTCATTTTTAAGTTAATGCAGTGGAACTTGCGAAGATCATAAAGAGAGGGCGTGCAAAGTCCTAAAGAGAGTGACAGAGGGCATTATTTTAACAACTGGAACTGTTCATTTGAACTGATATTGGATTGAAATGAAAACTTGTTATGAGTTTCTTTTTGCTCATTTGAACTTGAAACCAAAAACCGTTAACTTGAAACTCTTACCAAAGATAAAGAACAGCAAAGACAAGGCAAGGTCCATGTCTGATGACACTAAAAGCAAAAAACAAAGACAATAAGAAACAATTTTTCTCCACATTTGACTCCCTGACCATGCATAAACCAAATTTCAGGTCACTGAGCTCTGAGGTTTTTGAAAAATGCTTTTCAAGGTGGAGATTTTTTAAAAAAAACTACTACTACTTCTTTATTCTTAAAGACAGGTTTTAGAATGTGCTCTTATCAGGCCACAACTTGCATATGACAATTGTTGTATTTATATATAACGTGCATGCACCAATAGCATATTTAGAAGGGAACCTGGCTTTTCTTCTTCATTATACCACAGCGAAAGGTTAAATAAGAATAACACACTTAGTAGTTTTTGATTCAACACTTCCTACACAGTTAAAAGAACACGCTTATCATTGCCAAGACACTTGCAATGGGTTTAATGTTTTTTTTCTGACAGCACGGACTACCTTTTTTTTTTTTTTTGAAAATGGAGAGAGAAAATCCTTTTTCAAATGCACATATTTACATGTGGATGTAGCCTAAACTAAAATACAGGGATTCCACAGGGTTCTGTATTGGGTCCTTTCATTTTTACAATGCACAATAACATTACATCAACATTATGAACCCTTTAAGGTCTGTACTGCATTACTAATACTGTGCAGTAAGCTGCTTAACCATTATATCAAGGACTTTACAAGCTGAATTACTGCTAAATGCAGATAAAACTAACACATTAAAACTTTTAAGTCATATTTTAGAAAGGGTCACTGTATAAGTTCCACAAAACCCCTTCAAGGCAAATTTCTTATTGAGCCTCTGCCTTCACTCTGAAGTCACTTAGCCTTGAGATAAATCACAGGTTACAGATTTTCCTCTCATCAAGATGCATTGTAAGAAACATTTAGCTGGTTAACTTTGATAGACAGGACCATGCTCAGGGACCGCTAAGGATCAAACACAGGTCAAATTAATGGACATAACTCATCTCAGTCCAATCAAAAAACACACTTATTACAGTGACATAACTAAACAAAACTTCAAGTTTTGAGACTTGATCAGGAATTTAAATGGTAGGTTATAAATTATATAAAATTCACTTGGATTTTCAAAAAGGCACTCTTGAAAATTAAACGGACACTCATGCTGTTAAAAAACACAACTTAAAACAAACCAATCCAATGAAAGTCTTTAGAAGAGGTAAAATAAGATCCACTCACATGTATTTCTGTTGATAGAACCAAGGATTTACTCTTCGAATGGCTGGTGATGCTGAGGAAATATCTGCTACCCCTCCTAGAGTCCACAGTACTTACTAAGCTTCATCGTACATATTTTAATATCCAAATGAGTATCTGACAGAGGTCACATTGGCATGTGGTACTGAAGGAACTGAAGACAGAGCTTTGCTGTACTTAAAGTACTTATATTAAGATATTTACAGCGCAGACTAGTTGGAGCTGATAGAAAGACAACATTAACTCAAATAGCCACTTATTACAACCAGTTTATGCAAAAGACTATCTCTGGACTCACAACACGTCCAACCTTGAAGCAGATGTTCACAGCAGCAGAAGACCACACCGGGTGCCACTCCTGTCGGCTAAGAGCAGGAAACTGAGGCTACAATTCACACAGCAACACCAAAACTGGACAACAGAAGACTGAAAACTGTTGTCTGGTCTGATGAGTCTGGATTTCTGCTCCACATTCAGATGGTAGGGTCAGAATTTGGCGTCAACAACATGAAAGCATGGATCCACGGTTCAGGCTGCTTCTGGTGTAGTGGTGTGGGGGGTATTTTCATGGCCCCTTGGTACCAACTGAGCGGGGTTTAAAGTCCACAGCCTCCCAGAGTATTGTTGCTGACCATGTCCATCCCTTTATGAGCACAGTGTACCCATCTTCTGATGGCTACTTCCAGCAGGATAACGCTCCATATCACAAAGCTCAAATCATCTCAAACTGGCTCTTGAACATGTTAGTGAGTTCACTGTACTCCAACGGCCTCCACAGTCACTAGATCTCAGTCCAGTACAGCTCCTTTGGGATGTGGACAAACAGGATAGTCTCATCAAGGATGTTCAGTCCACAAATTTTAAGTGACTGTGTGATGCTATCATGTCAACCTGGAGCGAAATCTCTGAGGAATGTTTCCAGTACCTTGTTGAATCTATGTCATGAAAAATTAAGGCAGTCCAGTCGGAACATGTAACACCAAAGAACTAAAGCTGGGATTGACTTGTCAGTGTCAGTGAGCTGCACTGCAAAGCTTTTAGATTATTTACAAGTGCCTATCAAAATGACCTGAATAAAGGTGTTATTTCCAAACCTAAAGTCACGGTGGGGGGAAATTATGGTTATTTAACATAACAGACTCAACCATTGGATAAACTTTCAAAACAAACAAGAACCCAGAAACTGAGTCTTAAAGTACTAAGATAAACTTAAAACACAAACAAAAAGTCTTTCAGTTTTTTCGTTGTTTTCAAAGAACAGATTTTCTCTTTATTCAAAACTTTTTTATGTAAATCACCAAATGTAAATGAGTCCAATGAGCTGTGAACAGTCTAAGGAACTGCTTTGTTTTCAAAGAAACTAAACATCTGTTCAACCTTTTGTACATGATGGGGAAAACGTAATCCTGATCAATAACATCTTCAGATGAGCTTAGAATTCCATTTGTTCTTTTGCAATTTGATGAACACCAATCAGCCAGAACATTCAGCCACTTACAGAGATGTATTATGATCAAATTCAGCATAGTCCAGTTTCAAACAGAACTTCATCTCCTTTCTATTCAAATATCTTCAAATGTTTCAGTCCGGTGAGTTTTTGTTACTGGAACCTGATCTTGAAGTAAGCAGTCAGAGAAGAAACAAACCTCAAAAAGTTTGCATTGAGTGCTTTTTTTAGATGATTTATTCAAACCCATATGATCATGCCAAGTCAACAATTGCCTGATGTTTGAAATGTAATTTCGACCAGTTCCTTAAAAACCTCCTCAAACAGCAGCAGCAGTCAGATCCTGAAGAGGACAGACAGCTGTCAGAACTGAAGACTGAAGAGATGTGGAGTTAGGTAAGTAAATAAGACCAATAAGTAAATAAACAGTTTTTTTTTCATTTTAAATATTTTCAAAGTATTTCTTTTCTCTTGTGTAAAAGAATAACTTTTGTTTTTCCTCTTTTTGGCTTTCTTAGATGTGTGAAATGTGCCATAATTGGTTGAATATTTTGTCTAAAGCAGCTTGTCAACAGCTAGCTGAGGACAAAAATATTTCGATTTGTTGCACAAGAACACACGGGAGGAAAAGAAACTGATTAATAAATGCAATAAATCTTGAAGAGTCTGGGTTAACAGTTACACAGGGTACAAAATAAACACACAATGCTCTGCGAATGTTTTGTATTTTCTTTAAATTTGGAAGACAGAGCTTGTTCAATTGAACCTCGTCCTGATAAATGTGTCTTAAGCAGCAAAAGTACACCATATTTATGTGTGTCACCAAACAAAGAAAAAGGAATAGAATTCAGGAGGTAAAAGTTGGAAAGACTCCATGAAATGTGTCATTTGTAATTGTGATTTTATTTTCATTCACAGTTAATCAAAATGGAAAACGCCATTTTCATGGTCCTCCTGATTCCAGGTGAGAAGAGATTTATGAATTAAAAAGTGTAACATTGAAAAAAAAAAAAAAAGATTTAATATGCGGAATCAATAAATAAAACTTGAATTTCTGGGATCACAGATGTTAATTAGTAAAGAGGGATTATGTTTAACAATAATGTTTGTGATGGTTTGAGTTGACTTTCAGAATACTTTTATTGAAGTAACAGAGTTGGTGTTAGTGTCTGCGAATGGAAAGACATTCCTTTCTGTTGAAATGTTTTCCTGGCAGGTGAGAATCACTGGACTTCATCTTCTGCAAGGAAAAATATGTTTTCTTTAAGCTAAGATATTTTCTTCCCTGGTTTCATTGTTATGTTTCTTATTGTGCCACGTTAAATTCATACCAAAGTAGGGACATCACCCTGATCGTCATTCACTATGAACTCAGAAGTTCTGAGTTCTGACACACCACGTCTTCCACATGGGGCGAAATCCATGCTTCAAATGTGAAGTCATGAATAAAGTGGTCATTCATATCATTTCATAAAAGTTCCGTTTATTAATTCCCCATCTTTCCCAAGGGTCCTGTGTCCTCTCCACTCCTGAACAAAATGCCTACCACTTCGTCTCACAGAAGATGAACTGGGATGACGCGTTGGTGAACTGCGTCCTCACGTACACTGACCTCGTCCAGATACAGAGCAGTAAAAATGTGACTGCTGCAATGGAGACTGAGACCTCGGGATACACCGGAAAGGCCTGGATAGGACTGTTCAAGATCCTCTCCGATTGGACCTGGGTGGATGGAGAACCGCTCACATACACCAGATGGAAAGAAAACCAACCAAACAACAACTACGGTGATGAGTTCTGTGTTTGTATCAATAAAAACGGAGAGTGGCTGGATGCACAATGCTCTTTGAAGAAAAGTCACGTTTGTTTCAATGGTTGGTATTGGCCCAAATTACTTTAGCTTCATAGTTACTTCATACTTTATAGCTTGTTTAGAAAAAGCTTGGTGCTGACGATCAACACTTCCCTCTACTGACATGTTTGACTCGGGCAGGATCACAGTGAAACACATATGAAGGCTGGGGGTATTCTTTAAGGTACATGTTGCCAGAAGACAAGACACTAAAACCATCAAGCATCAGATACAGGTTATGTGTTAACTCTTGTATAGGCACAGGGCTATGCAGAAACCTACATTGGTAGGTTGACACAAAATTGAGAGCAGTTCTCCCTTCAAGACCTATGTTGTATGACTGAAATCAGACAGATTTGGCCACTATTTCCCATCCACCTGAGTCTACATGAACTTTTTCACTGCCATCTTGTTTTGTTTTGTCTTCTCACCAGGAAATAAGATCAAATTTTATAGCCAACAACTGACATGGAACAACTCCAAAACCCACTGTGAATCTGTGGATTCAGAACTGGCTGTTATTCCCAGTGAAAATGTGAATCATAACATCAAAGAAAATCTGGATGAAGATGCGTGGATTGGTCTCTCCAAGCCTACGCTCTGGTACTGGTCGGAAACTGATGAACTTCTCACGTTTCAAAATTGGAAATCTGGACAACCCAACAACACGGAAGTGGACAGCTGTGCAGCCATACAGCTGAGTGATGGCACCTGGACTGACGAGCCGTGTGAGACAGCTTTACCTTCCCTCTGCTACGGAGGTATGAATCACCAACACATTTCATACTGTAGAGATACTGTACCTTAGCTGTGCCTCAGAAACAGCTTAGAAGATGTACTGTTTGGTTTATGTTGGATAAGCTTTCAGCTGATAATAATGAAATATTGGCATTAAAGGTCCCATATTATGTTCCTTTTCTGCAGTTTGATATGGATCATTGATGTTTTCATGAAATGGTAGTAACATGTTTTGGTCCAAAAAGCCAATAAATCAAGCACAGCAGCATTGTTTCCAGGCTCTCATAGCCCCTCTGTTCAGAACGCTCTGATTTAGTGGGCGTGGCCTTCATATGTAAATGAGACACCACTGATACCGCCCCGCTCTTCAGCGTCACTGAGAGCGGCACCACGAGCTCCGAGTGCACAATGTTTAGAAAACAGCAAAGCTCTTTTACCGTAACATTACAGGCTAAAACAAAAGGCTAACCACAGCTAAAGTTAGCATCCTGAAGCTAACACAGAGACAGGGGTGACACTGAGGAAAAGCTCTTACATCTGCTCCACAGCACACAGTATTTAAAATACTCACATTTCCAGGGTTCGAGGTTTGTTGGCGGATAGTTGGTAATGCGTCTGGATTCAGGACCAGTCTATTCGCTCGCCCTCTGTTGGACTGTCCAAAGTTGGAAAAGCAGTCGGCCATGAAGTGACTAGCACACACATGCACAGTTTTACTGAGAGTAGCTGGAACATTTCCTTGATAAATGAACTCTAGACACTCAGTCTTGTCTTCTTCAGAGATAGGAAGCTTGTGCATGGAACTATGTGGCTGTTTACAGCCAAAAACAAAGCAGTGATGGCTCTTCAACTTTGGCATTCTCCTCCCCTCCAGCAGCAGGGAGGGGAGTGGGTAGGGAGGAGGTTCGGGGGTATCTGCTCCGGTGGACCAATCAGGTCAGACTTGCTCCTGATTGGTCAAAAAAGGGAATCGCTGACATCAGCAAATCCCGGAAATTCCAAATAGCTCGTTTTAGGTCAGGATTTTACATTCACAAGCACTACTAAGTACAGGTTTTGTCATTAAATATCACATTTTGTGGGCTGGGAGGAAAGCCAAAGACCCACAAATTTCACTAAAAGACTTAATAAAGTGATTTTTACATAATATGGGACCTTTAACTACCCATCCAGTAATGCAATTTTGGATTGATTTTACTAATAGTTGGAGGGAACAGTTGAAAATAATTTCTCTGCTTGTTGTCTCTGATGCTGTGCAGTTAAGAAAGTTACCAAAACCTGGCAAAAAATTATAAAAGTGAAGATTCAGTCCAGTGCAAACATGGAAAATGGAGCCGTTGCTTCTCAGTTACGGCAGCAGGTAAATGGTTTTACACACGTTTGGTTTACACTTATTTTCTAATTTTTACCACAGCTACCAGATTCTTTTACTAACTTAAACTACAGACCCGGGCACAACATTATATGTCCTTAAGTCAACACCTGAACACAAAAGGTGAATATCGTACATTGGCTTTCTATGGAATAGTTTTGATAAGTTTGTAGTCTCTCTTCTTGTGTCAGATATACCTCAACCTCTCAGCATATTTTTAGAAGCTTTTTGATTGTATGTACCAGATTTATCAACACAGAGAGCAGTTTTGTGATAGTTGGAGGGAGAAAACCTATGAATTTTACTCAGAGCACAAAATGATAAAGGATATCTTCTCCCTCTGCAGCTGCATAATGCACTGACCCAACAGGGATTGAGCGAATTCAAACTGACCTGGAGGAAGACGCCGGTGAAAATACAAGAGCAGCAACAAAGAGACGGTAATCACAACACTCGCACACACAAGTACAAAGTTGTTTTTTAAGATCTAAAATGATTCTGTCTTCTTTTTTTTTAATCTAGAAACATGTTCAAACGATTAGGTCCACTACTTCGAGGATGAACCGGATTTTACCTAAAAAAGGTTTTCTGTGTTTAAAATTATGGTAGAATTTGAGACTGGACTCAAAAAATGTTTGCCTTTGAGCATAATTTACTAAGCTAATGAAGTTAAAATTGAATTGATTAATAGATAACTATAATAAAGATAGGTAACTATTTTTACTGCTTTGAGGCTAATAAAACTGAGCTGAGCCTCAGATTCTTCATGTTTTTGTTTTGGTGTGTTTTGTTTTTAATAATTAATCAACCAATAAATTTAGAATTGTGAAGGCAAAAAGACTATCCCTTGTGAATTATTTATATAAGTGGAAAAAACTTGAATCTATATATTTGCTGTTCTTGTTGTCTGTTTTTGTTTCCTATGTTCAGAATGACTGTGTTCCCTAACATACCTGTGCAAAACAAACTTTGCAATACCATATTTTCTTTTCGGGTAATCAAAATCTTTTACTTTTATTTTTTTCTGTGACAGAAAAATATGGTGTGTCCTTTGTGATCCATTGTTGAAATGTATATTTCCTGTCTTTGTTTATAAGTTTATTTACTTAAATCTTCGTTTTGTTTCTTACTGCTTATCCAGGTATTTATTTTAATCTTGATCATGTTAATTAAAGTGCAGAGTTATTGTCAATTTGATCTGTAGGCCTCCCACAGATGAAGTTAATGTCAAGTCAAGCTGTGGCTGCTTGACTCCAAATGCTGCTGGTAAACAGCTCCACCTTGTGGTGAGACACAGTCACTGCTAATCTTTCGCATACAATCACTCCATTCACTCACCGCACCAAAGATATGAATAAAGGACAAACTCCAGAGTATACTTCATTTGTATTTATTTATACTATGTCATATTTATATTCTATGTCATCAGATATTTATATATTTATAGATATTTATATACTTATGTACACATGGCAGTGCCGCCACACAAGAAACAAGTATTTCAACACAAAATGGATAACAAAAAAACATATTCAGTGCTATGCTGAAAGCACACAAAGTCTGATAAAAAAAAAAAAAAAAAAAAAAAACCAAAACAATTGTAAAAACTGGAAAGTGGGCAAACAGCACGGTGTGACTAAGTTTACATGTAGCCTATACATGATGCGCTGTCGCACCATTTGCAGGTTTTCATGTTACTTGGTTTTTCTGCTCCAGAACATGTGCAAATGTAGTGTTGCGGAAAAATGGCGTCGACTCCCCCAGAAATCACCAGGCAGTAAAAGAAAACAAAAATTAAATAAAAAGAAAAAATACAACACTTTGTACATGCTAAAAACAACAGACTGATGCTTTCTGAGGCAAGGGGAGAAGATCCAAGTAAGAGTTATTTGCATTAAGTACAGCCATGCATTAGCAGCAATCGTCACACATTCAGAGATACATTTCTGATAGCTTGCCTTCTCTCTCAAAATATTGGACCAAACAGACATGCTGTGTGTACGTTTTATATTTTCTCACATTCACCCGCTCATCAGAGAATACACTTTGGAATTAAATGGCTTGTGGATCGACTTAATGGTTTCTACTCTAAGTTTTCCTAAAGCCAGTTAAGTGCTCTTGTTTCACTCGCCAAAGAGAAAAGCATCTTTAACTTTGCCAATTCAGAAGCTGTCACACACTTGCACTTGCATGTGTCTGTGTGCAACAAGCGTAAGCTATCTCTTTTATAAATACAGTACGATTTTTATTCTTCTCTCCTCAGACCCCACATGGTCTACTTAACAAAAATAGATAAAAAACAACTTTCAGTACATTCTAGAAACAGACACACAAACTAGGGTTGGTCGTACAACAGGGGGCAGTAAGAGGCAGGTCCTGGTGGAGGTGGAGGTGTGTGGATTAGGGTGGAGGGGCACCACAGGCTCCCCTCACAGGAAGCTTTCATGGGTGCACTTTGAAGGAGAGCAGTTCTTCTGAGTGCATGTTGTTGAGGGAACGCAGCTCGGGGAGTTTGAGCAGCAGTTTGGTGAAGGTGGTGGCCGATTCCTCTCCGTGGTTCTGCATCACGAGGTTTCGCAGAGCCCGGATCAGTTTGTCCTGAAGGGCCTCCACTGAGTTCAAGTCCTGGATCCCTGAGCGGTCTGAGAGAAAGAGAAGCAAAGGGTTCATTTCCAGTTTCACGTGTGGCAGTTATCAAGCGTATGGTCAGCCCATCACATTGTAAGTCTTCTTACCGGCTGAGACGAGCACCACGGCCGTGAAGAGGCTCATTTCGTCTGAGTCGAGCCGCAATGCAGCAAGCTTTTCGCTGAACTCGCACATGGAGTTGAGCAGCTCGCCTGCACCCAGCGATCGTAACGTATCAAGGCTGTAGCGTTTCCCGCTCAGGAAAGTCACTGTTCGCTCAACCATGTTGAAAAGTGAGGCAAATCGAACCATCAGCACCTAAGAGGAGAAAAGAAGAAACAGATTTTATAGTTTCGTTTGTGTTTTTGAGAAATATCCCTAACAGAATCAGCTACTTGAGGAGTGTCCCAGGAGATTATGTTGAACCGTCTCACAGCTATTCAGAATTTATGAGCTCTCCCTCTCTCTTTCATTTCCACGCCAGAGTAAATATTAGTCAGCACACCGAGCTGATACTGTGCTCTGTTCGGGAAAGCCTGTGTTTGAAGAGGCCGCAATGTTTGACTTCAAAGCTCATACAGAATGACAGGAGGTGTTTACGTTTTCGCTTGTTTGCTCTCTTACCTCGAAAGTTCCAGCTTTCAGCAGGCTGACTTGGTCGTGCTCAGAGAGGTCACGGAAGCCTGGGATCCTCTTGGCGAAGTCGACCACTTCCCGCACGGCGGGAGTGAAGCTCATGGAGAACTCCTCCCAGATCTCCTGGCTTGGCTTCCGGGGGTCCACGTAGGGTGATGTGTTCATGGGACAGACCTGGAAACACATGAAAGAAAATCAGTAACGGAATAATTGAGCTTTGGTTGTAAAAATGTGTATTTTTAATAATATAAATTTAAAGAATAGGAAGTAATCCCCTTACCAGGTGTGCTCTGTTGTTCACACAGTGTGTTGGTCCTTTGTAACCACTTGAGGCAGGTTGTGTGTTAAATTGGCTGTTTTCTGAGGGTGCACCACTAGGGGCGCTGTTGAGCTGCTGCTGAGGCTGTTGCTGGTAGACTCTCTCCTCCCTGTAAGCAGTGTTGGTGACGCGTTGGCTGCTGCTGTACGCACAGTGCTGGAAACCTCCCACAGCCGAGCTGTTGTTCCAGCTGTTCCAGCTCTCCTGCTGCTCCTCCATGCGGTCGCATCCCGTCTCCAGGGGGACAGGCGAGGGCTGCTCCTGCCTCGATGACCTCTCCTGGTTATACGTGAAAGCATCCTGGTGCTGTCTGGTCACCACAGCCTCATCCTCGCCGCTGTCTGATCCGCAGGAGGAGGCTGAGCTGGAGTTTGTGTCCATTGAAACGACGGACTCTGAGTCCTGGGGACACTGAGGGGATGAAGGGTTGGAGCACGACGGGGAGTCGGAAGCAGAGGAGGAGGAAGAGGAGGCAGAGGAGTCGCTGGTCATCGTCTCCATGGGCAGCGAGGGGCTCTGGTGGCCGTGGAGCATGCTGTGCAGCTGGCTGTTATTACTCATCATGTTGTTCATGGCGTTCTGCATCTCCAGCAGCATCCTCTGCTTCTCCCGCTTTGGGATGCGTCCAAATCTGACAGCTGTAGGTAGACATGATGTCTATTAGCTTTAGTCAAGATTTAACCACACTCCATAAGAAGCACTTTTGTTCACACAACAAGCAACAGGTGCTGTCTTACTTCACTCTGAATGAATAAACTGTGCAATTGGCTTTGAGTGAACTAAGTGTGCTGCTCACCATCTCTGGACATGCCAACGGCCAGACACTTCTTGAAGCGACACTGCTGGCAGCGGTTCCTGTTGATCCTCATGATGGTGCAGTTCTCCATCTTAAGACACTTCTTGTACTGGATGTTCTGCTGGATACTTCTCCTGAAGAAACCCTAAGAAACCACCAGAGGGGTGTTTTCTTGTCATTTCATTGTTTCTGATTCTTGTTTTTCTGCAGAATGGCTCACTGCAGGAACTTGTCTCACCTTGCAGCCCTCGCAGGCATGGACACCATAGTGGAAGCCCGAGGCCACATCCCCACACACCTTACACAGCAGCACCATACCGTTGATTTCTGCAGAAACAAACATAGCCATTAATCTACGTGTACCACATCACATCACATCTCATTGGTATAACTGCTGTATTTTGCTTACTTGTGATGCTGCTCTTGGCGGATGTTGAGGAGCGACCCGCCTTCTCCACGCCATGTCCACGCTGGTTCTTGGCTGGGGGAGAGATGTCCACCACCATGCCCACGGCTCTGCTTGGCAACGAGGGGCGGGATGGGGTGGGTGATGTAGACAGGTAGCTGCTGCTGCTACTGGGGCTGGTGCTCATACAGGACTCTGGGCTGGAGGCGGAGCCAGAGGAAATATAGGCGATGACTCCACCTGTGGAGGGGGAGAGACAGTCACACATGAGGATGGGTTCTGCACTCTTTTAGACAGCATTGCAGAACTCAACACTCTAGAAGCCTCCTCCACTGTTGCAGTGCTACAAAGTTGTGTTTCCCTATTTAAAATGAAAGGATCAATCTTTTGGTCCTCACATCTGAGATGTTCTACACTTATAATGAGCTTCACTAATCCAGGATGTCCCAATATGAACAAATCTCGCACCACCTTTGCGTAATGCTCGTGTGAGTCTTTGAACTAACCATTCAGATACTCACCCTGGGATTATTCAAACACATTTCTTTCTCATTTGCATGAAGCTTCATATTTATTTTTAAGAAGTAACACCACTGAAACTAACTTTATCTTATCAAACTACACATCAATCTTGAGTTAGCCATAAGTTGGGACGATATCTGTAGTTGAGGTCTCACAAAAGGGTGAAAAGGTGCTTTGTTGGCCAAATAAACACACTCCTTTCAGTGCAGCACGAACAGGTGCCTCTGACACGCCTGTATGTGTGTGTGTGTTTCTTGGTCGGAGTATTCACTGCTGAGATTGACCTGCTTTATCACCCCAAGTGCCTCCTGGTTGGATAACGTGTTACATAACATGACTGGGACTCTATGGGAGTGTGCTCTGCTGACTGACACCAGACAGGGTCACTGAAGCACTGGAGCAACATAACAGTAGTAGCAAGAAAAGAATGCAAAAAGGGAGAATTTCCTTGTTATGTAATAAGATGTTCAGGGGGAAACCAGCCGGGTGAAAAACTTTAACAAAAAGTTTGTTTGGCACGTACGAGGCAAGGGTCACGTTACAAAAAAATTAAAATACAATAACCTGAGGAAAGGTCTATTTTTATCCAACATTTCTTCAATATCTGTTGTCTAAATGCCTCTGGGCAAGAGTGAAACACTTCACTGCTCCACTGGCAGTGTGACCCTAAATGTGTGACTTGAAGTAGGGCAGTGAGCTTCTCTCATCCAAACACAGCTTTCAGCTTCAAATTCGACGTACAGAAAAGAAGACGTGTCGAAATATTTGTAACAAGTTTTTTTTTCTCAATTAAGTCGAAAAAACCCTAAACTTAGAGGCCAGAGCAGATGATTACCTAACCCCAACTATGACTGTTCTCTTTCACGTCCCACCCACACGTGGACCTGTCATGAATTTCTGTGAAAGCGAAGCGCGAGGAGGAGGAAAAAAATCTAGGTCAGTGGCTGTTGTCTCACCTCGCCTCACGTGTACCATGCAGGCCAGCCTCGCGCCGGGGAGAGCTGTGTACAGTGGATTATGCAATGATATACGTCACAAGCGCCTTTCTGGCCAATCAGAAACTAGTTCGGCTGAAGCGTGCGCGAGGACGGGAACGCCCCTCGACCAATCAGAGTCGTGTTCTGGGACGCGTGTACACAAACAGGCACATGGCTAGGTACGCTGTCCATGTGAGCGGGGCCAGCGAAGATAAACACTGGCAGCTATGTCAAATGTACAGCGCCGCACTGACACTCCTAACCCCGATTGAAAACACGGTAACACGAATAGAACAACAACTTTAACGCGATGTAAGAACTTCAAAACTCATCTACATCACTTCTAAACACATTTATACAGATTTAAAACCCCAAGTTCACCATTATTAGTCAGGGAAGAAAAATCTGTCCCATTTCTGGGACGCCATTCATTGCTATGCTGACCTCCTACAGAGACTGCAGTTGCCCAGATCTCTGCCAAGACACTTAAAATGTTGCATATAGGAAGATTTAGCTACATTTTTTATATTTTGAACATTTTGTGACTTTTTACAACAAATACTGCAGTTCTTTTCCTCCCAGCTTTTGATATAAATATCAAAATAAGCATGATAGAAACTTGATGTGACGCTGCTTTTAACGTGTATTAGACCTACATACACAACACTTAATACACTCAATGTTAGAACTACTAGTTTCTGCAAAGTGCATGCATTTAGGACAATTTCTATGACATGAACACTACTTAAAACATTCCTCTCTTACCAGGCTTGGCTGTCCCGATGTCCTCAGGCATCTTTGATCGAGGAAACAAAAACCTCCAAATTGATGTTCAACTAAATTCGACACTAAGTCACGACGTCCTCCACGAGTAGGTAACTAAACTCAGCAACTATGACTTTGTACAGCGATGTCAAAGACAGCACCGACGCTCATATCAACATTCTGTCAGGAAATAATGTGCAAGTCGAGGGTACAAGTCGATGTCTGATTCAGAGGAACTCCCCTTTGGTTGTGTGACTGCGGGTTAGTCAGGAGGACTAAATGTTCTCAGTAGTGGACCTGCCCATGTGACCCATTTGCCACGCCTCTCCGCCCAGCCGCTCGAGCCACTTTAACCCAGTGACACACTTTTAGAACACCGGAGGGGCGGAGCTAAGCGCGTTTCCTCGACGTAACAGTGGAATGGTAACACAGCAGTCACGTTGCAGAGCACAACTGTGGGCTGCAGCCCGAACAGGAAAGTATGTTCATGCCGCGTGCGCTCATGTCCCGACCGTGGACGAAAGAGTCATCGAGTTTTTTCGCCAAGAGCGTGTTTTTTTCCAGTAGTATGACAACAAGCTGCAGCAGGCCATTCAGACCTTAAAGTACACGGAGTTCACGTGTAAATAATAAAGTGAGCAGTCATGTCGAGTGGCTGTGGACATTTAATTCACGTTTCATAAGTTCCATTCGCTGGTGTTTTAACATTTTGTCCTTTAACTTCTCCTGCACACAGACTAAAACAACAACACAGAACTTATTTTATGACTTGAATGCATTTATTTAGCTTATGTCTGTCTCGTGTTAGTTAGGGTCACATCAAATTTAACAACTTTAAAGGGAAAAATACTTTCACCACTAACATGCACAGGGATAATTTCACATGCATATGTACTTTTCCTAAGTATATGTACAAATGTGTTGTTCAGCACTTGTCTATACAGAAATTATCCTCTCCTTAATTAGTTGCATCATTAAAGGGTGTTTGATGCTTCAGCAAAACATAGCATATTAACAACATAGTCCTTTTGTGTTTCAACATTTTTATTGTTTTTTTCAAGCATAGAATACAAGAAAAACAGCTCCCCTTGTTCCTCATAGAGTCTTATGGCTGGCATACTGCTTGATAAGGACAAAAACAAGAAGAAAAGAAGAAATTAATATTAATAATAATAATAATAATTATAAAGAAAGAAAGAAAAATAAATAAATAAATAAATAGATAAATAACAATGTGCACCTTGTTCTCCCTATGACATATCTGTCCCATGTCAAAATGAATCAAACGAATTGACCAATCAAGATACCGACACTGAAAGCCAAGCTGTGAAAGGGCCCCATGTTAAATCATACTGATCTAACTACATAGACCTTTTAAAAATCAATTAATCTGCCAATTATTTGTCAATGAATCAATGAATGCTTTTTCTTTATCTTTGTTAAAACAATGTCTTTTGAAATTTGCAAGGTTTTAAAAAAAGTTCACATGACTTTCACTGTGGTGCCACTCTGTGTAGTTGACGCAAAGTTTGCTAATATCATCAACAACATAAAATGCCACCACAATGAAGTCGCTTTCAGCCTTACTTTCTCCCCCTCTGTCATAACTTTGCCTTTATCATCATATGCACATTTACATGTGACATAAACAAAGAGTGATGCAGTAATCGTGCGATACAACGCATCGATAAGGACACAAGTTGGTAAATGTTACTGTATTCTTATACCAATACAAGCCACTGTGCATGTAGTATCTGTGCTTGTATCTTGCAGATGAAACTTTTAATCCAAAACACATTTGAATGATCAGGACTTTGACATGCATTCTTAGTTGTGTCAAAAACTGTTTAAATGCCTCGGGAGTTTGTGTAGGGTTTCACTTTAATGTGCATTTATCCCTTTTAAGTCTTTATTTTTCAGTTGCTTTAATGATCTGCAGAATGAAATTATCATGAATTCACTACATGCTGTTTATGTTGTGATGCTAAAAGCCTATGTGAGGAACTTTAAGTTTGTATTGACTTTGGTGCCCCCTGTGGACAAAGCAGTGCTTCTTTGTGATTTTTCCTTTTAGGTGTGAAACTAGTGTTGTCTGGTATTACTTAAAGTGATGTCCTGGGATGGAACAAGTTGGGTCCTATCACAAGGTTTAGGGCAGAAATTACCCCTACAGCAGTGTTTTTGTGCAGCAGAAGCCCAGGGCGCACGCACCAAACACCCCCTCCCTGCTCCTCTGTCGGTTTCCTCTGCACTCAGACGGGGCCAATTTTTACTTGACCAAAAACACAAATAAACGGACTCCCACTGAACAAATCTGATATCGGTCTGCATTCACGCTTTATTTAGAGAATTTTCAGCGCGTTACTTTCACACAAAAACACTGCTAAATAAGGCTCTTGTTCTCATCATGTCTCTTCGTCCTGGCAGACTACCTGCGTTTGTTTATATCTGGCACGCTGCGCGCGCGGACTGATACACTAAGTGACGAGCGCCTCGTAGCCAGCTGTGGCTCTGCAGCGGAGGTAGTGCTGTTTTACGACAAGATGAGAACTAGAGCCTTATTTAGCGGTGTTTTTGTGTGAAAGTAATGCACTGAAAATTCTCTAAATAAAGCGTGAATAGGTACCCAACTTGTTCCATCCCGGAGTATCACTTAAATTTTGAAAGTCAAATTTGACTTATCAAGGGTTATTGGTTTGGAAATTGTTAAAAATGTCTCTGACAAAAAAATAGCGTCAAGGAATAAGGTATTAAATGACCTCCTGTTCCCTGTGGTCTTGGCTTGTTTGTTGTTATTGTTTTTTGTTGTTTGTTTTCTTTCTTCTTGCGTATGCATATTTTATAATGGACATTGATGAGCATGAGGTCATGGACAGTAAGTGCTTAATCAATCTTATCTCCAGTAGATTCATCCGTGGACTTCTGCATGTTGTTTTGTTTGTTTTTGGTACACAGACATTTTTGCCCCGAAGCTCTGTTACCATCCTTATGTATGCTTTGTGGCTAAAAAACAGACATCAGTGTCAAACACAGGCTCTTTTTTAAGACTAGCTAAAAAACCCGCACTGGGGCTTTAAACTGATAGTTACTGATTGATGAGTGGTGAGATTTGTTCGCCACTGGAACATATCTTCAAACTGCATCTTGCTGATCTGTCTCATTTTTGGAGAAACACCCCTACCCTGCTAATGTTCTCTCTCTCTCACGTTTGATCATAAAAACAAGTCCATTCATCCAACATGTGATCCCCTCTGCTTTTCCTGAATAGGCTGTTTGGTTTACAAGCTAACCAGCATTAAATTGATGCAATAAAAACAAAGATAAGATGCCTAAAATGCAGATAAGCCTAGGCTACTGGGGCACTATCTTCCAACGGGTAAACGGCTGTCAACAAGGCAAAAATCAACCCATACCAATGTTCAGCCAATACATCATCCTTTAGATTATAAAATATAACTTACATGAAAGTATTCTTTACTAATATCAGTGTTTAAAGACTCAGTGCTCCTCATGTGAAGTTTTTTATTACAATAACATAAAAAGTCATGTTTATCACGTTCATTTTTCCACTTCTGCAGATTCATAGCAGCTGTTTGTATCATCTCTCTGTGCTCTCTGTGCTTAATGACCGCTCTCTTGTGGACTGACATGTGACTTGGAATGACACCTACGCAGAGTTACTGAATCATAGACCTGCTTGGAAGACACTGATATATACAAAAGCTGAAAGGCCTTATGTTGGTTGGCCCTAGCTCTCATGACTCATCCTCCACAATCTGTCTCATCAGCTGAATACTTTGGCTGTTAAAAGCGACTCCTGAAAACCCTGAATGAAACCCTGAATTTGATTTGATCTGCTGTGTTATCTTTTGATTTAATCATTTCTCTCCATGAACAGTCTCTTTTTCCTTTCATTTTAATATTTGAGTATCACAGCGGGTGTAATTCTGTGCTCTGAAGGGTTTATTCTGTTGTGAATGAAGATTTACTTGTGAAGAAGCTTGTCTCTGTGCATTTGGCCCAATCCAGTGAAATGAAAGTGAAATTGTGCAATTGTTCATTTTTGACCACCGTGGAAGTCCCCAATCTGCAGCTGAGATCAGTCAGAGAGTAAGTCGGTTAAGTTTGGTTAAGGTGGAGTAACACCAGGTTGAAACAGACTTCACAGTGACATAGAGTTTGCAGACACAGTGGGAAGGAGATGGAAAATATTTGTTTCGATGTAACAGAATTAGACGTGTGACCAAGAGAGCTTTGGTCATTTTTTTTTTAGGACTGTTTGTTCTTTAACCAACATTGAGGGGGTGGATGGAAGAGGAACTACTAAATTAAACTACAACAGTATTTGTATTGTGACAGAAATGTTTGCCAATCTTGATACAAAAACAAGTATTTACACACTGATGTCAGTGTTTAAACACAACCCCACACAACCAGTCGTGTGGCCCTACTTTTGATCTCACTAACGCAAGGTTAGACTTTTTTGACCCAATTAATCTCAACCAGTCTTTCGAAGCCCGTCAAAAAAGTTAAAAACAAAGTGGGAAGATGAGACCAAAATGGAACAATAGTAGGGGGGACCAGGGTTGGTTGACACATGTTACTGCAAAACTAAAGGGTGCTTTGTCATAATGGTTGTATCAAGCTTTGGCCTGATGACATGCTGTTGGGATATTTTTTGAGCAGATATAAAAAGTTAAAGTGATTGAGGACCATTTATGGTTTTTAAAAGTCACAATCATTTTAATGCATTCTAAATTAAGGTGGTTAGTCACTAAATAAATACCTACCTAAAAAAGATGTTCAAAGCTTTCAATGGAGTTAGCTACCTGGCCAAAACTCAGGGTTGCCAGGTCTGGGCCCAGCAGTTAAAAGTAACCCAGGGGCTATTAAAAGTAGCAAAGAATGGGTAATTTGTAAAGCAGTCTCCCTAATGTCAGCCGTCTGTTTCTGAAACAGATTTTTGAAGGCAATCACGGCCAATTGGAAGTGACGGGGGCTATAGTACCACTATAGGGTGGCTGTCAGTCCCGTGAACTGAGCTGTGCATCTGATTGAGTGAGCTTGCCATCTTAATATCCTAATTGTATACCCAGAACAGTATATACTGATAATGAAATTAACGATTTGATACGATTGACCTCTTGGCCAGGTCACCCTTGTGAAAGAGATCATGATCTCAATGTTTTTTTTTTACCTGGTTAGATAAAGGTTAAATTAAAATGTAAAAAAAAAAAAAAAAAATCTAAAAAAAAAAACAAAAAAACCCCATGATTCAAACAGGAGATTTTTTTTTTTTTAACCAGGCTGTAAATAGATTAATTTCTGCTGTGAAAACACCTATCCTGGTTTGGTACCCATATTACTTCCGGTACTTCAAAAGCCAGACTCAAAGGGACCCTCAAAAAAAGCAGGTTCAAGCACTTCCGCATTGTCCTATTTTCTTAGACCCAAAGGTGCCACTTAAATAGTACAAAAGAAGCACAATGAATTATCAAAAACAGCCCCAAAACTAGCCAAATGGCTAATCAAATATGGACTATAAACTAGCCTAGTAGCTTATCAAGGGTGGTCAAAAACCAGCCTGGTGGCAAAACAAAAGTAGGCCAAAACCAAATTTACCAAAAAAATTGACAGTTCATCTAAAGTAGTGATAATGATAATAATGATAATAATAATAATAATTAACCCAATAGCCAATTAAAAGCACCCAGCAGCTAATCAAAGTTAGCAATGAACCAGCCCAATGACAAATCATAAGTAAAATATGGAAAACTGTGGTTAATTGCTTTGATCTGAGTGTGGTTTTAGCTACCTGGCTAAAGTCCAGGGTTGCCATGTCCAGGTGTCAAAACTAACCTAACGACTGATAAAATGTAGCCCTTAAACCAGCCCAATGGCTAATCAAATGTAGCCCCCAAACAAGCCCAGTTACTAATAAAAAGTAGCCGGAATAAATAGATAAAGAAATAAAAGCCCAATGGCTAATGAAACAGCCCAAATGGCACAGTAATGTGTAAAAATGAAACCCAAGCCTTTTAAATACATTTTGTTACTCCCATAGTTAAATGCGTTTCATTATTTACAAAACCACACCATAAAAGGTCATTACACTGGGAGCTGAAAGCAGTTAATCCCACACAGGTGTTTTATTTACATCCTGATTTGTTTAGGCTGTTCAAAGTTCTTTCACTGTTTGTGCTTTCTCTTCCCTCTTCTTCCTCATTGAACAACTTTAATTTCAAACACAGCATCTGATAATGTCGCTCCACTGCTTTTCTTAAGGTATTCATAAAGTGATTGCAGGTGTAAACAGGCAACTTACTGTACTAACTGTTGTTTACCTTATTTCAGCTGCGGGTGCCAGAAGCAGTGACTGTTACTGGTGCAGGCACTTTGGGTTTGTGTGTGTGTGTGTGTGTGTGTGTGCATGTGTGCGCCTGCTGGACTGTTTGTCCGTGTGAGCATGTTTGTTTGACATCTTCCATGTGTAGCCTACGTGCTTATCAGCATGCTGATTTGGTCAAGTTTGAAGTTGACAAAGCAAACAAAGGAGCAAAATGTAAAAGTGTGCTTCAGTTTAAAGCTCAAATAAATCCTCGAAAGAAACATTTGTATCAAAATTCCCTTGATTCAGGGACAGCCAATCCTGTCCCAGATGTCTTTAAAGGGTTTATAACATGCTGTTAGATAATGTACCAGACTAAAAATGATACTCATTTCACACAAGAGCTCCAGCTTCTGTCTAAAGTAGAAACAACCACTGTAAGATGTTAAGATAACAAATAGTTACCTTTAAGAACAAAGTGTGACAACCTATCACACAATATTTTCAGGTAATCACAGGTAAAAAAAAATGTGACTGAAAGAAATTAATGAGGGGTTGTTTCAAGTTTTTTTTCTATCTGTCAGGATATTTTATGGCTGGAAAAGAATTTAAAGGTCTGGGAGCTAAAAGCAAATAAGCAGTCCCAGTTAGAGGGCAGAGGAGTCTGAAGTCAGTGCTTTAAACCAGTTCTGTGTTAGCAGCCTGTGTGGTGATGTTAAAACTTAATGATGTGGGATCTGTGACTCATAAAGGTCTGGCAGCTGAAAGACGAAGAATGAATGAGTGATATGTCCTAAATCTGGAGCCAATAAATGCTGCTCATTGAGAAAGAAGGTTTTGAACTTTTTTTTTTTTTATATAAACATCCCCAGGAGTGATCAGAATCAAATGAAGCATTATATAGAACAGGAACTCCAACGTACATATTTTACTTCCTCCTCTCTTTAACATCTTTTTTAAAATTTAAATTAGATCCCCATAAAGAGGTTTGCATGTTGAGACAGTGAGCAAACTGGCATGTACTGAATTAAATACTTCAAACGTGATCGCAGGATCTGTGCCCCTACTGATCTATTTTTAGCCCGACAAACTGTTCATGATACAGCGATAAGAACACTGTGTTCTTTACATCAGAGGTCCCCACAGACACCAGACGCCAGACGCTGCTCTTTACTTTGTGCAGCTACCCAGAGATGATTGAACACCTATCCCAGGCAGGCAGGGTGAAGTTTCAAAAATATCTGTTAATTGTGCCGTGACTTAATTTTGTTTTGATGCAGAGGTACTGAGATGACATTTGACCTATATAGGATGTTTATATGACATCAGCACATCATGTACAGGAAACAAAGTGTCCCAAATCTAAATACCACAAAAACTACGCTAGGATGTCTGAGGTATGAGTGGCACTTAATGATAAAGGTGGTGAGAACACAATGTTCTTTACATTAAACACAAAGCAGTATGGGCTGGACGCTTGTTTGTTCAGAGCACATCCTAAATTATACCTGGATGAACCTGAAACAGGAGCTCAAATTCAAACTAATTAACTTTACAATGAACCTGATGCAGTGAGAGGCTGCTCTGGGGCACGTTTGTTATTAAACTTTTCTTTTTTTATTTATTTAAAAATATCACCTATGTGTTTTATTTTTAAAATGATCTTTTAGGGATTTGGGTGGGGAGATGCTTATAAAAAGGATGTTTTGCTCAATTTTATACCTCTGATAACTTAGAAAGCTGTATATGATTTACAAATCTAAATGTGATTTACTTCTCCCTTGCTTGTCTCTGAAACCCAATTTCAGCCTCTTTATTTCTGCTACTGTCTCTTTAAGACCTCCCCAGCATTCTAGAACCCATAACTTTAGAAGCCTCCTCCACTTCAAAGTAACAAATCAGTGATTATATATTATTAAAAAGGACAAATTTTCCCTTTTTAAGGAGGTTCAGCAACTTGTGATGTCACAAATTGAACAAATTTCATCTTGACCTCACTGAACTCTCAGCTTTTAGTGTCAGGATTATTCCCATACTTTTTCGTCTACGTGTTTGAAACTTTAGTCAAGTTTAGCATTTACATGGAAAATTTTATCTTCAGTTTTTTTTATTTTTCGAAATAATAATAATAATAATAATAAAATGTTATTTACATAATTAGATGACACCATCGTTTGCCAAGAGTTAAAACATCACTCTCAGCTATAAAATCCAGTGCATACTAGGAAAAAAAGGATGACTCTTTCACAAAGACTTTGCGTTAGCTTTTTGTTGTAACCAATGACCACATTGTGTCAATTAAGACTAAAAAAAGTTACTAGCATTATGAGCTTTCTGGGGGTTTTTTTAAACCCCCATACTCCAAAAATATCTGCCTTTAAATCTGAAAATGTCAAACTTTCCCTGTGATTTTAAAAAGGAAACTTAAAACTTTTTTTCCCTTCAAATCTGACCTTCAACTCAGAGTGATTCAAAAGTGTAGTCAAAAGTTTTTGGTCATTTTTATAAAGCTGTATGCACAGATGTCAGGCTTCATTTCAGTGGAAATGTTCTCTGTTGGTAGAAAAAACATCCTTTGGAGATTCCAGCGATCATTACCATTTTTTTAAAGCCGCTTAATGAAGAAAAATGAATAAATGTGATGCTTAATGTGTTTAATTTTGATGTTGTCACTCTGGCTTCAGTTCCTTCACAAGTGGAGCTGCTGAAAAATTCAAGACTTTACAGTTAAGAGCCAGAAATTGCTGCATTTTTTAAACACATTTTTTTTTTCCACAAAACTTAAACTTTCTTATTCCTCACTTTTGAAGGTTTTGTGCCTTTATTCAGAGGGGACAGGAGAGTGGATAGAGCAGGACACAGTGTGAGAGTGGGAGTGGGAAGTGATGTGAGAAAGAGGATGCGACCTAATTGCTTGGCCATACCATGTACCCTTTTAGAGCTGTGATACTCTTCCTGATGTCAACAGATGAAAACTGAAAAGTACAGGGACTCTAGAGGAATGTGCCAAAACCTCCAGTGTCAGTGTTGTTTGTCCTCTCTCAGCTACGGGAGAAAGACGGAGGTTAAGTCATGTGGTTCTGTAAACAAGGACCCATTTGACGATTAGATACTATGACCTAGAGGTGAAGACGGGATTCTTGTTTAAAGAAAGAATATTCATTGTTCCCAAATCCAGTTATTACCGGTATCCAGGAATCCCTCCTGCGAAATTCACAATGTGAAAAAAAGAACGCGGCGGCGCAGACTTCCTTTCCATTGTGTTCCTTTATTACCATATCTGCAGAGATAACTTAATCAGGAAGCAAAAAATATACCAGACAATAAAGTACTAAAAATCTGAGATACAAATAACCCCCCAACACAGACCGCCCTGAGCCCCCCCAACCCTCCTCTTCCTCCTCCTCTTCTTATTCTTCCTCCTCCTCGTCTTCCTCCCTCCTCGTCCTCTGTGGGTTTATGTGGCGTATCGCTTCGTCCACTGTTTGGCTGTTCGGTCATGTTCTGCTCTGTTAGTCGTGTACTGGGTGGCGATGCTTCCCACCAGGGGATCAGCTGAGTGGACGAACAGATTCAAAAGGTTAAAAACATTTCTTCAACAAAAACTAATCGTTCCTAAGTCACTCTTCGATGATATCTGCTGCGATTGGAGACCTGATCTTAATCAGACAGTTGACTCATATTAATCTAACAAAGCAGCTCACAGATGTTTGACAGAGCAGATGAAGAAAACTCCCTGTCTGCTTTCACTTTTGCGCAGCAACAGTTCTGTAAAACTGAGCAGAACGCCCAAATGACGCAGAGTTTCCTGTCTCGATGGCACTGACTACATTTACCAGCATGTACACATCAGTGTCAGGTTTCTGTTGGTTAGTAAAACCACAGATCAGTGCCGGTGAGGTGGATGAAAGTTCAGAGGTTATTTCTGCCAGCTTCAGCAGCATCACATGTTTCTCATTTCTGCTTTCATCAACGTAAAGTTGTAAAGAGAGCATCTCCAGGTGCTCTGTAGCTTCATGGATCCACTCTCAGTCTTACCTGGGTTACAGTCTGTGAGCAGGGAGCAGATGGACAGCAGCACCTTGGAGATGGTGAGGGCGGGGCTCCAGTTGTCCTTCAGGATGTCCAAACAGATCACGCCCTGACTGTTGATGTTGCAGTGATAGATCCTCGTACGAAAAGTTACCTACAGACACACAAACGTGAAAGTTTAGGGCCGGCTGCAAAAGTAAAACCATGAGAATGCTAGCATGGCCTTGAATTATTGCTACCGCAAAAAAACGCAACATAATCCAATAATTTAGTTTGATAAAACGTGTGAGAAATGTCTCTTCACTTTTTCCTTCTACGCTTAAAAAACTTGAATGTTTCTACAGAGAAAACTTAGAGGTTGAGACTTCACAGATATCACTAATTTCTGATTTGAATGATTTTAATTGTTTTAGCTTTAATATTCAAAATGCTCCTGTTGTTTTTCACCTTTTCAGTGAGTGCTTTCGTGTATTTTATTGTCTTTTCTTGCTTCTTTACCTCTTGATTTGTGAGCTGCATGTTTTATTCCTGCTGCTTCTCACCCCATCCTCGTTCTTCTTCTATACTTATGGGTTCCGAACAACCTAATTTTAATTTTTTTGTAGAAACGAGAGTTCTTCCTCAAGTCTTTTTTCCTTGAGTATTTAAATAATTAAAAAAAAAACAGTGAATGATGGGTTTGTTTTTTTACCTAAAAACCCTGAAAAAGATGACGGTGTTTGGTCAATGGTCCCCAAAGTGGGGTTGGGACCCCAAATGCCTTATGAATTAAAAAAAATAATCAATTTTTGTCAGAACAAACAAAAATAGGTGGATAGATTTTCTTGAAAAACATGTTCTGTGTTAATATTTGATCTGTTTTTCAAATTTCTTTGTTGTTAAAAAACAGAGCTGACTAAACCAGGATAACGACGGTATCGGTGGGAGCAGATTCATTCAGAAAACACATCAATAAGTGAACATAGGTAGTCTAAATTTCTATTGATCTTTTGAATTAGGTGCATTCGACCTTTTTTCTTGGTTTTCTCCATTTTTGAGTTCGCCTATAAGTGTATTGCCATAGGAGGGGGACGCCAGTCTCCAGCCTTGCCTTTTTGACTTGTGGTCTAAGAGTTTGGTAACCCCTGGTCTTGTATTTGATGGTGTTTTTGGTTTTCTTAAAATTATTTATAACATATTTTATAGATAAATAAATATAGATTTAGTTAATTTTTGTTTTTATATCGGATATTTATAATAGATTAATAAAATTGGTTTCTATTTGGTAACATATACCTGGAAATAAAATATCAATCTCTGCAAAGCTGGACATTAACAAAATAGAATAGAAAAGAATAGAATATTCTTTTATTGAGCCCCCAAGGAGGAAATTTTCTTGTTACAGCAGCTCACAAAGTGCAAAAAAAAGCAATAATAACAAAAAAAAAACATATTAACAGGAAGAATTTGAAATTAGAAATTTAAAGAAATATAGAACATTAGAATAGTATCATTATTCACATGAGAACAAAATAAGTACCAGAAAAAATAAGTACAGTAAACCTGTACATGCTCTGATTTTGGTTTTGGATTTCCTTGAATTTTGCAGCCATGTCTTCAAAATTTGATTTCCTGCTCTATAAAAACAAACCCTCACCCATAAAATTCCAGTTTTTGTTTTTCTTGTTGATAACATCAGAGTTATGGGAGTGCATGTGGCCAATGATGCAGCATTCACTCTTCGTCCTGTCCTCTAATAAAAGCATCAAAAGTCTGGGAAGCTTCAAAAACAGTTGTGTGTGTGTGTGTGTGTAAAAATTCAGTCCATCGAAGCTGGCAGACATGACATCAGTTTAGTGACTCTATGCGCTGCTCTGTATAAATGTTATCTGCTGTGTATGAAAGCCCCCTTGTGGTGAAAAAGAGGTACTTCAGAATAACAGGTGATCATGTTTTTAAAGGGCAGCTCTGCTTCAACAGCGGTATTTACACATCTGTGATAAAAACAACTCTCCTGAAGTGTGGAGGGATTTAACGTCTGAAAAACATGATATTTATGAACTGTGAGCTCTTTTATAAAGAACTGAAAACATGTTGTGAAAAAAAGACTGTGGAAAGTCTCAACTGTGATTTCATGAGTCTGGGTGGATGTGTGTGTGGGTCTGTGGTACATGATGCACCTCAGATACACACACATTTCACAAACAACTCCTCACCTGCAGGTTTCAGAGTCAGAGCTGGAGTTCAGATGTAAAGGTGAACCAAAGATACAAAAACAAACCTCTTTAGTCTGTTTCCTGTTTACACACTTACACCAAACTTTCCATTCACGCTATGTCACACACTCTGTCACACTCTCTTGCTGTCCTTCTCTTTACACCCTCCTCTACCTCACTCTTTCTTCCTCACCTCTCTGTTAAAAAAAAACTGTGTGACCTACTTTGGTTTGTTGCCACTCTTTAAATCAGAGAGGATTCACTCCTCAAACACTTCTCCTGATGTTTTTTAAAATGGTTTCAGCTCAGCATCAAAGCGTTCTGTCATTGTTTGTTAATCATCCTGAGAACCAGCCTTTTTAAAAATAGTGTTTCCCCTTGGTAACTGGTGTGTTCACTGCCACCATAATGAGAGCATTTGTTACATAAAGTGTCTTAATTTAACCAAATAATCCTGCCAACACGACCGTAGAATAAACCAGCTTTTCATGAGCGTAAACAGAGGTGTAGCGATGTCTGATAAATGTCTTCAAAGAGCCTTTTCTTCAGTCAGAGCGGAGGATGCCTGAGATTAAAACATTGTCTAGACTTCTGTGAAGCGATTATAGAAATAAAGGATATCACAAATCACACATGGGCAGAAACATTTCAGTCTTTTGGTCACATAGCTCAGATTCAGAAATGTAAATCTGTGTCTCAGCAGCAGAGGGAAGGTTTTCCAGAAAGTCCTGTATTGTTGGGGTTAGGGTTGGGCAACAGGTTGGAATGTCCTGTTCCAGATTTGGAAACTGTTTCCATCACGAGAGCTATTTGGGGCAGGTTGTGCAGCGTAAAGTCGCTGGACTCTCACGTGATCGTGTGAAATGAGCTGTCTGTGCTGGAGTGATGCGGTCAGGCATGCAGGAGGAGAGAGGAGCTGTAAATACAGGTGAAGCTCAACAAAACAAAGACATGACAAGAGAAATGAGGAATATTCACCCCCGCCAAGGAGGTTATGTTTTTGGGAGAGTTTGTCTGTTTGTGAACAACATAACTCAAAAAGTAACAAACTGATCTTGATGAAATTTTCAGGAAATGTTCAAAATAGGATGAGGAAGAAGTGATTAAATTTTGGAGGTGATCTGGATCACCGTCTGGATCCAGGACTTTTTAAAGGATTCTTTATCATTGTGAGATAGGGCCATTTTAACCACATGTGTATATAACTCCATGATAAATGGTCAGATTGCTTTACAAAACAATACAAGACAAAGTCACCATAATTTCTGACAGATGTAAAAGTACGATCCAGGTCCTACCAATATTCTGGATACTATAGACCACTGTCAGGTAACAAATTATCGTACAAACCTGCAACTAACACCAAATTGTAGCAGACAGTCTGCTGAAAAGGAAGTATAACATTAAAGTAGGACTAAAGTGTTGGTGACAATCACAATATGCTTGGTGGTCTGCACTCTCTGAGTGCTTTTCTGACTCAAATCTGTAATACTGTGATGTGATGTGATAATCAGTGTTGTGAGAGAATCAAGTCAAAGTTAAGACCTGTAAACACAACCTCTTGTTGGTTGACGTCATAGACTGTAAAAAAAATCCCCCTGGTGACTGGCTACACTTTAGGTAAAAAAAATCTGACTCTCCAGTCATCCCAGATGGGCTGTGGTCAAACTTCAAAAAATTAATACACCTCGTAGAAATGTTTCTTTCATACGTCTGATTGTTGTGGTGATTTGAAGATATTATTTGGCTGCCTTGTATTCAAGTCCTCTTTGTTCTGAAATAATTCGTTTTCATTAGTTTTAAGAGGTTAAAAACAAAGTTTTACATCATGTTTAATAATGATTGACAGCTGCCATTCTTGTGTATTTTTACAGGGACTGTAAAATATGTCAGAAGGTAGAGTCAAGTAGTGATCAGACTCTTGAAAGAAAAAAAATAGAGATATATTTCTGTCACCCGGCTCCACTCAGATTCTCCCAGAATCCCTCAGTCTCTACTGCGCAGACTTTGGCTGCACAGCTGCTTCAATGGCTGCACCTGTGACAGGGGAATTTTGGCTTCAAAACTGTACAATGGTAAATGGCGGAGCCACGCTGTCCACTCTATGTACAGTCTATGGTTGACGTGAATCAGGGCCGAACTGATCAGCGAAGAATTTATTCATCTGGAAACCATAAGACAAATCGATTGCATCTGTGCGCAGCTTCTGAGACATAACCTGTTACTATTAGAACAGGATTGAAAAAAGAGCTGATTTTGAGGAAACCGGCACTGTTTTGGAACCAGTTTTAATTCTCTCAGATCTGTGTAATGGATTAGGCACATGCATTTCCGTTCTGGTTATTGGTTCCTGACATGGACATGAATTTTTCAGGGTTGGTCTTTGGGTGAGAATTCTGCGCAGCACATGAAGTTTTTCAGATCTGCCAGGACCTGGGGTGTTGGATTTTGTTATGCCTCAGCCACATGTGACACAGCATGTTAACCAAGTTGTCAGAAAATGATGACAGCAGGTCAAAACATCCGTCCTAGTTATTTCTTTTTATTTCATGATTGACCTATTGCTGATGTTTGAGAGATCCTCTATGAATAAAGATGAGTTTGAATCTGTTACAAATCAAAGGTTCAAAGTCACACTCACACACACACATATATGTAGTCCTGATAACAGTACCTTGGGGGGTTTGAAGGGGTAGTCTGGTGTAAAGGCGATGTCCAGGAAGAAGACTCCTCCCTCATAAACGGAGCCCGGGGGTCCCAGGATGGTTGACCTCCACTCATAGATGTTGTCACCTTTGGGGCCAGCACTGCAGGCAGAAACATTTCTCTCAATGAGACAAAAGCCCTCACTTTAGGAACTGATGATCACTGCTGTTTGATTCCTAACCTTTAACACAAATCAAATGAATTAAGTTTTAATTGTTCAAAAATAAACAAAAATCCTGTCTGAAATGTTGTCAAATCAGTGGCTGTTTTTATTGCGTAGTATTAAACCTTTTAGAGTGTCCAACAATATGTTAACAAGAACAATAAGCTCTCATTAATGCAGATTAATGATGGTGAAATTCTTAATATATTCTCCTTCAAATGTGGAGTGAAGAAAGTTTCCCTGGTGGATCATCCAGAAGATGTTCCAGGTCCCCGGCGACATGTCTCTGTGTCATGATCTTTAATCTGTATTGATTTTCCCTCAAAGCAGACCGGCCTCTATCCCTCTTACATGCAGAACATGTGGTCTTGAACCCCTCAGGGTCGTGAATACAAGACATAATATTATTGATCCAGAACTCTTCAGGGGGTTTCAGGGGGCAGATGTTACACTCAGTGCTTGGTGTTAACACGCATGTTTGGCAGAGGTTCAGCTCCGGCTACAACAAAGTGTAGAAAATGTATCCAGAGAGAATTAAGGGATTAGGATAATAAATAGGATAGGTGTTAAAAAGAAACAGCAGACAAAAAACTTGGTGTGGATCAGGTTTTAGAGTCAGAAATATATTTGTTTCTGTTTTGCTACAAAGCATCCCAAACTCTTTTTCAATTATGTTTCCTAGTTATGAAGCCCAAATTTCTTATTAGAGATATTCTCTGAAGCATCTTATTTCAAACCAACTAATAGCAGAGCTGGCACACTGCAAAAAATGGAAATCTTATCAAGTGTTTTTGTCTTATTTTAAGTAAGAAATGATTTATTACACTTGATCTGAGCTGCATTGAGCTTAAAAATCAAGAAAATGTCTTGTTTCAAGTTATCTAAAGACAAAAATGAGGTCTGAATTTCTTGTAACAAGTAAATAAAAAATCTGCCGTTGAAAAAATAAAAATTTGCTCAAATATTTGCTTAAAACCAGAATAGTGTCTTTATACAAGTAACTTTCCTCTTGTTCCATTTGCAGATTTCTTTTACTTGTTACAAGCAATCTAGACCTCATTTTGTCTTGAAACAACTTGAAATAAGAGATTTTCCTGGACTATTTAGGTGAACGTGGCTCAAATTCAGTCTAAAAACACATTTTCCCCTGAAATAAGACAAAAACACTTAATAAGATTTCAGTTTTTTGCAGTGCACCATCAGCTTTTGGTTCTCCCTGCTTGTTAACGTCGACACTTCTGGATTTCTTTTCAAGATACAAAAATTTGAAGGCAATATTTGAGACACAGGAAAATCTGGACATCCTCAGTACAGATGAGTTGGGATTGTTTGTATATTTTAATAATTGATTGGTAATAAAAAATGCAATAGGTCTTGTGACTATTTTCTCTCCTTAAAAATGTTTTTTTTTTTTTTTTTTTTTTTTTTTTTACAGGAGGTCCTCAACTTGTGTGGTTCTCGACTTGCGTCATTTCGACCTTATGATGCCAATAAATATATGTACGTAAGAAAATAGAGAAGGTTTCCAAGTTACGCCGCTCTGTTAGTAAGCTCTGTATGAATACACAGCTTCGCAGTGCCACCATAGACTGTAAAAAAAAAAAAAAAAAAAAAAGGACGGCATCTTGAAGTGAGGTCACCACTGAAACTGCTCCCCCTGGTGGCTGGCTGCAGTATAGGTAAAAAAATCACACTCCCCAGTCATTCCAGATGAGCTGTGGTCTAACATTAAAAAAAGTAACACACCTCGTAGAAATATTTCTTACGTCTGATTGCTGTGGTGATTTGAAGATATCATTTGGCTGCTTTGTATTCAATTCTTTTTTTTCTGAAAAGTTTCGTTTTCATTAGTTTTAAGAGGTTGAAACCAAGGTTTTACATCAGGTTTAACAACAATTGACATTGAGGTAGAGTCAAGAAGAGATTAGACTCTCGAAGGAATAAAAAACAATTATTATATTTGTCAGCTGGCTTCACTCTTTTTGCATCATTTCCAATGAATATCAAGTATGATACATGTATTTGGATAGTTATTTAGAGATTTCAGAGGTATTTAGGGTAAAAATCTGACTTACGCGGAATTTCGGGTTATAACGAGTCGTAGAAATGGAACTCATTTGTAACTCGAGGACCGCCTGCACTTCACCAGCTTCTGATTGTAAAGTGATACATGTATCAGACTTTTCCCATTAAATATAAAAAAACTTCAATAATAATGAAGAAAATTTACAAATAACATGAGAAACACAAGGAGTTTAACAAAAAGAGGCTCAGTGCAAACTTTTTATGTGTGAAAGTAAAATATAAAGATCATATTCATACATTTATCTTTTCTAACTAGCCTGAAATCACTTTGCTCTGACATTGAATAGATCTCCATCTCTTTATGTCTGTATGGAGGGAACTATTCTTATGATTTGGAATAGTTAGAAGTGCAAATTGAGCAGTATATTAAAATGCCCGTCTACAGTTTTTACACCAACCTGGTAATCTTTAATTTGATGAATATGATAAAGAAAAGCCTGAACACTGTGTCAGAGTCATTAATATAACATCTTTTACAATAACAAGTTAAGCCTGGGAGCTTTTTCACACCTTTAACGTTTTTGTGATAATTAAATGCATTATCATATACGACAAGAAACTCAATTAAACGTGGCTTTTAATCCATCATGTTCCGGGCAGGTAGTATTTAAAGCTGTCACACTTCACTGTTGTAATTACGCGTTTCATTAGAAATTTGCCTAAATGGTGCGAGCCTGTCGCTGAAACCTGCTGCTGCTTTTGTCCTTCATTGTAAGAACTTCCAGCTGCAGTCATCCATCTCTAATCCACGATTTAAGCCATTAATTTAACCACGAACAACATAATCTCAGAGCAGTCATGATACGGAGAGAGGCTGGAATCAGCCTGAGAGTGTCACTCCAAGCTTTGCTTTCATGTCTCGAATTTAAAGATCTTTAACACGTCTGAGTAATGAGGGGGATTGATTTCACTGCTTTTTGTGTTCATGCTTGTAGTCAAATCAAGATCAATGACTTCTAAAGTGAGCATAATAAGTTGCTTTATGAGGATGCATCAAAAACATGACATGTATCGCATTAAATAAGAAAAATATATACTGTATTTCATTTATCCTCACATGGCTGGAACAAGATAATTACCCGTCTCTGTTTTTCTGCAATGTGTGAAAGTAAACATCTGTAAACGGCGTGTGCTTCCCCGCAGCAAACAAACAGCCTGTTCTCTATAAACAGACTGACAGACAGATTGCTGCCTGTAAGGTGACAGGTAGACAGAACAGACGAGCCGGAGAAGCTGATGTTTTAAACATGAGACAAAGTCTGGAGAAAAAATGTCAGCAGCGACAACAAAACCTGAAAGCAGAGACCACATCTTTCTCTTTTTTTACTCTAAAGCGAGAATAAATAAGAAGCGGGTTTCTTTCTTTTCTCCGTCAGCAGCAAATATCCAGACGGTGCTGATTTTTGGGCTGCTCTGTGGCCTGAGGTAGCTCGTTTGATCTACTGAGCCAGTCGACTGTTTTTCTTTTCTCTTTTCACAGAGAGGTCAAAGGTCAGGCTCAGCTGCAGCACAGGGCCTGCGGCAGGGGGAGATTCAGAGATCCGCCTCAGGACGCCGCAGGAGGGAGGACGCTCGCTGCGCTTGGAGCCTGAATCCAGACTGTCCAGTTTTTTTACAATAATCTTTTAAATCTCTACAACGAAGCAAGCTGCACATGGTCAATCTAACTGAAACACTCAATTCCTAATTTCACATTTTGGCATTTTCATTTTTCTAGTCATTTGCTGAATATTTTCTAAACAATCAACAAAGATTATCATTTCTAAAAACTGATCCTGACATGACAAGAACATCTTTAAAGGAACACAGGGTATAGATGTAGATACAGTTAGATATAACACCAACCATTTGATTTGCTATATTCATATTTTTGTCAATTGTTTAAGCTCTTCTAACACAAGCACAAAGTCTAACACAAAGTCAGAATTCTAAAAACAAAATAAATACAAATAAATCTGATTTCTTTAGCAGTTTTCCGCGATCAAATCTTAAATTTCTTAGATCTAAGTCAGAATTCTGTGAAATTATACTAGAATTCCAAGGTTAAATTTCGGAATTCTGAGATTCAAGTATGAATTATTCGATTAAAGCAAGGATTCTGAGAGTGTAAATTGGAATTCTTAGTTTAAAGTCTGAATTTTGAGAGAGAAAGTCAGAATTCTTAGACCAAGGTCGAATTACTGAGATTATTGTAGGAATTCTTGGATTCGAGCCAGAATTCGCGGAAGGATGTTGGAATTCTTTGGTTACATTTGGAATTATGAGATTAGTGATTAAATTTTCAAATTCTCGTCATAATTCCGATAGAGCAAGTCAGAATTCTTGGATTTAAGTGGGAATTCTTAGACTAAGGTCAAATTCTGAGATTAAAGCAGGAATTCAAGTCAGAAATCTGGGAAAGAATGTTGGAATTATTAGGTTAAATTTGGAATTCTGAGATTAAAGTATGAATAATTTAATTAAAGTAAGGACACCTGGAGAGTAAATCGGAGTTCTAAGATTGAAGTCTGAATTTTGAGAAAGAAAGTCAGAATCCAATATTTTTGTAAGACAATTGTAGGAATTCTTGGATTCGAGCCAGAATTCTGGGAAAGAATGTTGGAATTATTAGGTTAAATTTGGAATTCTGAGTTTAAAGTTTAAATTTTCAAATTCCAGTCAGAATTCCGAAAGAGCACGTCAGAATTCTTGGATTTGAGTCGGAATTCTGGAATTAAAGTTTGAATTCTATTCTAGAAGTCAGAATTCCGAGAGATTAAATTGGAATTTTTGGATTAAAGTCTGCATTTTGAAAGTAAGTCAGAGTTCTTAGATTAAATCAGAATTCTCAAATTAAGTTGGAAGTCTTAGATTAGAGTTGGAGTTCTTAGATTAATATCAAAGTTTCATGATTTAAATCAGATTTTTTTAAGATTCAAATTGGTAAAACAAGAAACAAAGGAGGTCAGATCTGGGAAAATTGTCAAGTTTTCAGGATCTAAATCAGAGTAAAGAAGAAAAAGTTTTACTATAATCCCAGAATTCTGTTATGCTGTCATATTTTCACTGGCTAGACCTCTGATTTTTTTAATGGCCCATTCACATGAGGTGATTTCACACATTAGAAAATGTCATAGCGATAGATTTGTGCAATCGTATTCAGTTTTATGGGCCATATAAATTCCCCATCTCTGAATGGACTTCATTGACAAAGATTACATGGATGTCGATTCACTTCATATCCAAATCTGCACTCAAAGGTCCTTGAGAAACAAAAGTTATTACCAAGACCCCATCTGCTGATTCTGGCTCATAGGAAGAAAACTGAAGAGGGGGTTCTGACTGTAAACAAGCACCACAAATGCAGCGAACAAAATCAACACTGTAAGTTAACTCTGAGTTTAAGTTTCACTACAATCTGTATCAGATAAACTATTAGATCCGATTCTTTTAATGACTGGCAGTAAAACACTGACTGAGCAAAGAACTTAACTCACCTGCAGTTTGGCGGAGGGTCCAGTGTGATATCAGCCAGCTCTTTCTGAATCCTGCACAAAAAAAAGGAATCAAAGTCAATCACTGTATAGATCTGAAAAAGCAAAGACATGACTCTTACGTATATGCATCCAATTCCAGTCAATGATCAGAAAAGGAAAAAATGACACCTAAAGTGCACTGCAACAAAATGTTAAATGACTTCTTCTTTGGTCTATTTCACCAACTACTTACTCAAATACATAAATCTCCATTACTCATAAAGCCCAAGATTCTGTCATAACTGTGGTACAACCGCCTAAAGTGTCACTGGAAAATGTGTTACAGTCAGTGTGTTATAATTATCTCTGACTTTTATGGGTAAACAAACCCCACGTTTTCAGGGCACCTGTTCCTCTGTTACATCATGTTGTATTTACGTCCAGCCATGGCTTCTTCTCTGAATCAGCAGCTGAGTGTGCTGGCTGCCGTCGTCATGTGTTTGACCACAAATAACCAACACAGCATTTAGCTAGAGCAACACTGGAGCAGCATAACAAAGACACATGGAGATAGAATGATGGAAGATTAATCAGTGTGTTGCTCTCATTTGTTTAATCGCTTTCTGGGTTATGTAACTCCTGTTTTAGCAATAACTGTGACAATATAATGAGCTGTAAATGCACAAAGAAGGTGAGAGGTTGTGTTTTTTGAGGTGAAAAGGGAAGTTTTGGGATCATTGTGACTGTCTGAAGGGGAATTAACATGTGTTCCTCTTCTGTGGTGTTTTTATTCCTATATGACGTCCAGCACAGAGATAAGGCTGAGTAATGAGGGTGCAAAAAATAAAGCTGTTCTTCTCAAATTTATGGCAACTTCACCACAGCTGGACTAGAAGTATCAAAAAGCAGCATCAGACTGTGACAGTATTGTCAAAATACTGTATTTATAGACTAAGAAATTAGCCCAAAGTGGAATATTAGGAAGACTAAAAGCTGCCTGATGCAAGACAAACCCAGGCCTGATTGTTCTGTGTCCTTTCTCAAACCATATTTTTACCTTTTGGCGCTGGTGGAAAGCAGCTTGGAGGTCTTGCTCATGCTGGCTTTGCTCTCCCGTTTCTTTTTGCAAAGCAAGTCCCTCTGTCTGGTTTGGCTGGAGGAAGGCGGTGATGAAGAAGAGCTGGTGCTGGCACGCGAATCCTCATCCGACATACCGGTTTGGATTGGAGAAGAGCCGGGACCTGAGGCAGAGAACACGAGACGAGTCACACCACACAGCTGTGAGAGGTGGGGCTGTTTTAGAATGACTTTTAACAAGCAGATGCTAACTCGTCCTGCAAGTGGCCAACAGAGCTGATAGGTTTCATAGTTCACAAACAACTTCCACTGTTTATAAACTATCATTTGCATGATTTTATAAGCAGCTGCTGCTAAACAAGCGGAGAAACTTGATAATATGAAGACAAACTCGGGCACAAACAGTGGAAAAAATATTTGGAAAGATTTGTTGGATAAAATTCAACATTGAGGGGGGGGATTTAAACAAAGAGAAAGTTGACATTGAGATAAAAAGTTGAATTCTTGGAGGAAAAAAGTAAACTATGAGATTAAATGTGAGGAAGATAAGAAGATTACAAATCAACATTATGCTGGTTAAATGCTTCAATATGAGAATAACTCTTTATTTCACAGTGTTAGATTTCTGTCTCATACAATTTTGTCTTTTTAAATCTCAGTTTGACCTTTGTCATGAGTTTTTTGTCTTGCAATTGTGATGCTTGATCTCAATTTCCATTTTTAATCATAACTCAAGTTGTATTTTTGCACTTCTGCTCACCATGAAGTTTTTTCTTAACAACTTTTATGACTTTCTAAGCAATTTTTGACTTTTATCACTCATAATCCTTAATTTTAGCCCATAATCTTAAATTTTAATCCCCAAAAAGACCTTTGAAGAGATTTTATTGCATAATTTTGACATCAGCTCTACGTTAAGGGCTTGATAATCTTTCATGGCTTTCAAGCTCTTTTGTATCAGAATGAGATTTAGTATTTGAGAGTTTATTTGTTTACAAGATGTTATAACATACTCATAATCCATGATTCTTTATTGAACTGGACGTCCCAACGGCGTGAAAGTGAGGCAGTTCGCCCCCTGCGTTGAGCGAACTAACGTTTCTCACGCTGCTGTTCGCGGATGAGCTAGCCAAGTGCACAGTTCACAGCCATACATTAAATGAGTTACTCGTGTAACAGCGGCCAAAAAGCTAAGCTAACACTGATATATTGTGACTGAATTATAATGTGTGTGTAGTTAGTGAATTGTGTTGGTGACCCCTCCTTAACTGAAACTGGCAGCGAACACTCAGGCCCAAGAACCTGCCGAACGAACCCTCAGCAGGAGACCAAATCCCCTAAACTTGCGTCCACCATGTCCCGTTGACACTTGCTTTGAATCAATTCCTTTTAACCCAAGCTGATTCTTATAAGAGTTTTCTGCTACACATTGTTATACAGTTTCCTTTAAATGAATGTTTATGACATGATGGGGGAGTAAAGCTGTTATAGAGGGGTACACATCGCTCAGACCGTGTACCACTGAAGCGAACAGACGCGCCCCCATTCATTGTGTATACCGATTCGCTTCTCGCAGCATGCTGGGATACCCAACAACGCGAACCCAGCCGGTGGCTCCAATTATCAGCACCCCACCTCCCTCATTATATCATAATTGATCATATTAATAAACCTCTCAGTAAAACCTCCAGTTGGGGGGCTTCAGGGATGTAAAAAAAGCGTCAATTCACGTTAACAAGAGACCAGAGAGAGTAAACGGACGCGAAGTTTGGCGAAATGGTCGCGTGCTGAGTCCAACGAACACCCAGGCCCAACGACTTCAGGGATATGACTACTTCTTGGAATGGCGTGTGGTAAAGCTGCTTGCTAAGCATCCTTAACAAGTGAATCCTCAACCCGGTAACCGTAGCGAATAAAACAAGCGACGTCCGCCTTGGGTTAATTTTCAAAACATAACGGTTATGTATGCCTTAAAGATGGTGTTCAAGGTCGTATTGTAGGACTTCAAAGGGAAATGTCTCGTTTAAAAGGCAGCAGCCAGGAACCAATCCGCTCCAGCAAATAGACGGATCCCATTTTCCGTGCGACCAACTAACCACGATCGTGTTGTTTGTTTGCTCTCTTTTCTGCGTATGAACCGAGAAATGGGCTCCAGACTTCACACGGGAACACACACGGGCAGCAGACCTATATGTATACTCGCACCACTCGGTAAAACATCGACGTCAGATCATGTATTTTGCTCGCTAATCAAACTTACCCAGTCTATTGTGTCTGGACCTCCGCCACAGTCTTGGCTGGCTGGTGCCTGTCGCCCTCTGCGGTACGGAAGTAGCCTACCGCGGCTGCAGTGGGCTGTGCAGCACCGGTCCTACTCTGGAAACACGACAGCCTACATCAAATGAGTTTAAACACTGTAAATCACACATGCACATTTAATTTGACTCATTGAAGACTGTTTTTTTTTTTATTCAATGGCTTACTTTGATGACATTGATTTTAACGACACGTTGCTTAATGTTGCAACAGGAGGTTGAACTTGCGAACTCTGAGAAATAACAGATTTACTTCAGCATTTAACCTGAATTTATGCAAATAAAAAAAAGAAGAAAATCATCCATATCATCGACTGTATTGGCTGACCTACTCATTTTTTAATTATTTCTTACTTACCCTCCTGTTATTAAGGTATAAATACTTAAAAAAGGTGAAATCTGGCCTTTATGTATTACAGCAAGGTTAACAATAATAAAGTAAGGTGGAATGTTGTGTCAAACTATGTGATACAGTGATATTTCACATGATCTGACTGTAATCCTATGATGAAATACATTGGATTTAAAGAAATCTTCAAACCAATAAATTACGGGATAAAGATGAAAATAATTTCCAGTCATTTTCTGTTATTTCAAGAGGGTCATCTGGAGAGTGTGATGTTGTTTTCACTATTATTAGGTGGTTGTTGACGTTGTGGTACTTCAGTAGTGACTAAGCTGCTGCACCACTGGCCACAGAAACTGAAAAATCACTCAAATGAATCACATCTGTGTACGCGTCTAAGAATCGCTCATGCCTCAAATCTTTATAGGTCAAGTGAGGAGCAATATTCACCACATGGAGGAGTTTATCAGCACATTTCCGCAGCTTTAAGTCCATTAAAATGTGAATATTTTATAGTACAAACACCATCATGTGTAATTCATGTGTAACTCATGCGTTGTGTTTGGTGCAGTTACTAATAAATGACATATTAGGAGATTTGTAAAGTGGAAACAGTGCCTTCCTGCAGGTAAATGAGCTGTGAAGTACACAATGTGCTGTCACCTGGTGGCGGATGTGTGAGTGTTTAAAAGGTTAATAGGGTAATCTTGTCACATTGTGAACACTGCTGTGTCAATATTTTAACAGCAACATGTGCTCACCTTTAACCCCTTTAAAGTCTTGCTTCATACGTTTAAAAATCAGTCTCTGAGTGAGTTAAACACTTGAACACAGCAGAGACAGACAGTGTAAATTAATAGATCTGTACTTATTGCAGCACCCTCTAATGCAAGCAGGGAGGCTTTTTTCAAGTCTGGCAGGCAGCCTGCTGGCTTCTGTTTGCAGGATATAATGGCCATCCTATTATCTATGCAAAAGCCAATGGTTTAATTATAATGGTTTTTCTTTTTGTAAATCTATTTCCACATAGATCCCAACCCCTGTGCAAAATCTATGAAAATAGAAAAGAGAGCAGAAGCGGCTGAGTCAAGAGCTGACTCCATCCTTTGCTGAAAAGCTTTTTCTGTATTACTAATCATAAAGCCAAAATGTTAAAACACAGCGTGTGCAGTGATTTGAGTATGAACAAGGATAACAACTAAAGCTTTTATCAGGAGGTCCATTATCTCTGTTTTGAATACCTTTGAGACCTCTCACCTTCTGCTTTTAAAACCCGATTCTGCATCGGCAGCTTGTGAAACAAATATCCTCAATTTCCCAAACAGGCGGTACATTTCTCTAAAGATATAACCTCTTTCAATAACACTGATTTTCATAAATCTGCACCAACAAACAAACCATAGAGTCAAGTTTATGTGTCATGTGAGATTTGAAAGCACCAAATAATAGCTGTGTGGTAATTTTCCTACAGTTTGGGCGCATGTATTTTTAAACGAGCTTATTTTAAACCGGAATGAGCCCCAAAGTATTTTGTTTCTGAGGAAACTCCAGTCGTGAAGTCAGATAACATTTCAGCTTATAGCCTCTGGAAGAAGATTTGGGATCCTTCAGACCAGACTGAACCTCTGTCAGTGTGTATTTCTGCACATGTCCTTTGAGATTCAGCGTAACAGGTGATATAGGATGTGCAAAAGGGTTGTACAATATGTCATCATCACACTGCTGTCAGACAGTGTTAACATATTGTTAAACTCTTACATTGAACAGCTGCAGGGGTCTGTAAGATTTCTATTCTACCTGTTCCTGCTGGACAGAGCTTCTGAAGCATCAATGAGGATTTCACAGTCACAGGAGCTAAATCCTCTATATTCAACATTCAGTATCTTCATTTTTGTAACATTTTTGTTATTTTTGTTATCCAGGGATGGATCTTGTTAGACTTTTGATGTTGGTCCTTTGATGCTTTTGATTAATCAGCTGTAACACAGACTTTGGGTTGCCGTTTTGGCGCGGTTGGTGGAGCAGGCGCCCCATGTACTGAGACCACACTCCATAATGGTTGTAAGATCAAATCCTGTCCCCAAAGGAATTTGGTTCATTAATAATAATAATAATGATGATAATAATAATAATAATAATAATAATAATAATAATAATAATAATAATAATAATAATAATAATAATAAAATATAAAAAAATAATATATAAAAACAATAATAATAATAATAATAATAATAATAGCAACAATAATAATTATAATGATAATACTTTCATATGTGTTCATATACATTAAAATGTTTAATAAATAATGGAAAAAGTTTAAAACTTAAAGTAAAAATACAAACAAAATATGATTTTTTTTTAATATATTAAACTATGCAAACAGAAAATGTTTGATCTGTTTTTAGCATTCTTATAGTTGCCACAAGATCCCCAACGCAAATGAGCTAGGGTAAAGATGGCATCAGTCAAGGCAGATTGATTTAGGGAATCAGCAATATGTGCTTATGGCTAGTCTACATTTCGGCAATTATCTTAGGCCTTAATCTTGTTTTCGCATGTTTTTTTTTTTTGGGCTTGGCCACCTAGTGTTTACTCATGACAGGGGATTGCCGATATCTGGCAAAGCTATTTTGGGGAACTCCTGGTCTAAGTGACATCACAGAACAGCTTCTGAGAAGAGGTTTTGAGGCAAAATGATGGTAGTTTCATATTGGAATGCCTGACTCAATTTAATTTTAATTTAACCAAGAAGCAAATGAAGACACCAGGTTGAGGCAAGCTATAAGTCTCATGGGAAGCGGCTGCAACATGCCCAAGTCAATCAATTCAACCATGCAAAGCTACGCATGATTCTTTGAGTCTTCAAAACAGATGAGTTAAAGAACATTTGTTGGCTTTTGGAGCCAGCTTCAAGTGGACAACTAAGGAACTGCAGAGAACTTCACCATTAGCTTCACTTGTAAACACTCTTTACCATAGACTGTTAAAAAAATGGACGTCATCTTGCTCAGCTCAAAGTGAGATCGCCACAAAAACTGCTCCCTCCGGTGGCTGGCTGCAGTATAGGTCAAAAATCCACCTCCCCAGTCATTCCAGATGGGCTTTGGTCAGAGTTTAAAAAATTAATACACCTTGTAGAAATGTTTCTCATGTCCGATTGTTGTGGTGATTTGAGGATATTATTGGGCTGACTTGTATTTGGGTCTTTTTTTTTTCTTAAAAGTTTTGTTTTCATTAGTTATTGGAGGTTAAAAACGAGGGTTTATGTCACATTTAACGATGATTGACAGCTGCTGTTCTTGTGTATTTTTTTAGGGATTGTAAAATATGTCGTAAGGTAAAGCTAAGAAGAGATGAGACTGTCAAAAGAAATAATAATTATTTTATCTTAAATCTGCCAAACTAATGATATAATAAAGGAGGATTGTTGCCAACATAGCATCACTTCTTTCTTTCAGTTAGTCAGAGAAATCTATTCATGAGTTTCAGATACTATACTTCCTTTAAGAGGCAATAAAAGCTTCAAGTTACAACAGGAGTCATAATGAGATACAGCAAACTAAAGCAGATACATGAGAAGAACTTTACTTTATACGAGCTGAAATGTCAGACTGTAAAGCTTTATAATCATGTGTGTGTGTGCGTGTGTGTGACAGAGGCAGGCGAGAGCTGAGGCCCAGAGTTAATGGAGGATTCACTGAACACATGTAAATATTTGTGGATGTTGTGGGTGTTTGTGAGGCTGCAGTCAAACACAAAAAATCCCAGACAGAGCCGAGCGTTTTTTTTTCTCACAAGCCGACCACAGTGTGTTTTATTGGGTGCTTCAGTAATACAAGTGCACAACAAACCACTCTGCAATTGCAGAGGTGGCGGGTAGCCAGTAAATATACAAGTCCTGCCTCTTTCACAGGCAGACCTATACTTTTGTGGTCTGCCTCAAAAGCCTTTGAAAAAATACATACAGTACAAACAAAATCAGAGGAAGTTAAAAAGCATGAAGGATCCATTGACGCAAACCGTTCTGTTCCATGCAGATAACATATCCATGACAAATACCGAATAAAAAAAACAACAGAGAGCAAAATAAAAGCATATACTCTGCATGTTTGTTCCAGGTGCTGCTAAGAAAATGAGAATACATACTGTAGAGCCAGAGGACGATGCGTATGATAATTATAATATTCTGTGTTTTTTTCTCCAATACAATACTTCCAACATTCAGATATTGGAAAATAAAAATCCCAATCTACTCTTTGTATAAAAAAGAAGCTTTCAAGTCAACGAGGAACAAAGGACATTTTTTTTTCATGTTTCTTTTTTCTTTTTTTTTACACAGAAAAGGTAGATAAAATGTTGGGAGGAGGAGGAAGAGGAGGAGAAGGGTGATAGGAGGGCGGGTTTACCGTTGCACTTAGTGAGTGTGCTTTGACAGACTAATCAGGGTGGGAGTGAGAGGTAGAGAGGTACAGTGAGAGGGGAGGAAGGTAGAGGACGGGAGGGGGATCTATGTGGCGTATCTCTTCGTCCATTGTTTGGCTATTCTGTCATGCTCTGTTCTGTTGGTCAGGTACTGTGTGGCGATGCTTCCCACCAGAGGGTCAGCTGAAAAAAAGACGGATGGAAATCATAAATCAACAAATCACATCACATTCAAAACCTAATGAACACATACAGGGGACAGAGACTCTCCATTAACCTGTTTAGGGCCACATTTTTTCAGAGTTGTAAGGCATTAAGTTTTATCAGTTGAGTCCCTCTGGATCATGTCCTGTATTTATTTTGTTCCATTTTGTACTTTGTTTTAAGGAAAATATCATTTTTATGACTGGCATCAATTGTTGCCGGTGGTCACACAGCTTGTCACTGGGTCACCTAATAATTATACAGAAGTAGTAATAGTTATAATACTAATATTAATAAAAAAAAAGTCATAATGAATTTTAAAAAATTAAATAAATATATTAAAACAAATTAAATAAATGAAAAAAATGACAAAAAAAAACAATTGAAAATAATGAGAATTGAAATCAAAATTAAAAAAAAAGGTGGACAAAAACAGGACAGTTGAAGAAAGTAGAAAAGAAAGACAAAGAAAAGAAGGAGAAACACAAAGAGACAATTAAAAATAAGTAAAGCAAAATGTGAAGGAGAGATTTAAACTAAAAAAAATAATTATATGAAGAGAAAACATTTAAAAGAAAAAAGGAAAGGAAAAGAAGAAAGAAATGCATAAGGAAAAAGTAACAGAAAAATAAGAAAGAAAAAAGAAAGACAGGAAGAAAGAAAGAAGGAAAAAAAATTCTAATACAAACAAAAAGAAAAAATGACAAAGAAAGTAACAAAGGACATATATGGAACAAAAGAAAGAGAGACAGAAAGAAAGACAAAAAATTAAATAAGAACAAAAAAAGACAAAAATGGAAAATAACAAATGAAACGTTAAAAAAGAAAAAGAAAGAATAAAACCTTAATACAAACAAAAAGAAAAAAAAGAAAGAGAGAACATCACAAATGAAATGTTTAAAAAGAAAGAAAGAAAAAAGGGGAGAAAGAATAAAAGACAAAGGACAAAGTTACAAAGAAAATGTTTATTTGTTTAATTTTATTTATTTTTATGACTGGCATCAATTGTTGCCGGTGGTCACACAGCTTGTCACTAGGTCACCTAATAATTATACAGAAATAATAATAAGTATAATACTAATAAAGAAAAGTTAAATATTGAAAAAAATCAAAATAAACTTAAATAATAAAATTAAATCAATTAATTTAAATTAAATACCTAAAGAAATATAATTAAAATAATTTGTGGGGGTGGGTTACTCTAGAGACTTGAATGATTAAAAAATGATAAATATGTTTGGGGGGAAAATCGCAAGAAATTAATGAATACTGTCTCTTTCCAGGACAATTTGCATCCACCATGTCTTTCCCAGAAGCAGATGATGTCACGTGACAGGAACCACTCAGAAACTATTTTTTATAAACAAAAATCTTTTCCATGTTGTCTACAAGCATATTAGTGGAAGTTGCATTAGTAATGCTGAGATTTTTTATTGTACGTAGAAAAGGACAGTGATACATTTTGGAAACAATTGTTGGTGGTGGGACAAAATTAGTTAAACCCTCGTCCATCATCTTTAACTCACAGTTGCTGCTGTTATCAGACAGCACACTGTGGTGTTAGCATGTCTTTATGTGGACCACTGACCTGCTTTCCCCCTTTTTAACCTCACCCTTCTCTTTAAAGCTCCTAAGTCTTGTTTTATTTTTCACTGTCTTCAGTTTTCCACAAAGCATCCCTCCTGGGAGCTCCACCGTCTGATTCTCTCTGCTGTGAAAATGTGGTTTTATTATTTACAGCTTCTGGCTTCAGACTGAGCCAAAGATCTGTCAGTGCTGGACGGCCTTGGGAAACAATGGAGGTTTGAATCGGTCATGGCTTACTTAATCCACCATAAATAGTCTGGAAAAGTTCACGTCGACTGTGTGACAACCTGAAACTTCTCCTCCAGTGAAAATAAACAGTTAAAGCAGAGAAAGAGCAGAAACTCTGAGTCAATGTGGAGGTTAGAAAGAGCTCGTCAGGACACCCGGCCTCTTTACTGTACGATGAAGTCTCATCAGAAGTGGAGCATAAGAAGAGTTACAGTGGTGTATTCAGGTGTGGATCTTACCTGGGTTACAGTCTGTGAGCAGGGAGCAGATGGACAGCAGCACCTTGGAGATGGTGAGGGCAGGGCTCCAGTTGTCCTTCAGGATGTCCAAACAGATCACGCCCTGACTGTTGATGTTGCAGTGATAGATCCTCGTACGAAAAGTTACCTGCAGACACACAAACGTGACAGTTTAGAGTCTGGCTGTAAAAGTAAAACCATGGGAAGAACAGTCGATACAATAAGCCTGAAAAGTGACGTCTACCATCAACCAAACATCAGGATCAACAAACTGAGACATAATGTGAAGGAAGAAGAGATTGATTTATCACTGATTGATATTTCTAAATCTCCTTATAAATGGACAACAATGTATTTGCTTTGATTTAATGAGCAATTTCATTCTACGAAACAACTCCTTTATATTTCATCAACAATTGCCTGAGAGACCTTTAATACCAAGGATGAAGATTTGAAGCCTGATCAGTTGGATAATAACGTTGTTGTGATGAGTCACTGACAGAATGAGATAAGAGGATCAACAATTGCAGTCTGAGTGAAATAGAAGCATACTTCAGTGCAACACATTTAAGAAAAAACAACAGTTTAATATAACTCAAAAACTATCTGGCAAGGAAAGAAAGAAAGAAAGAAAGAAAGAAAGAAAGAAAGAAAGAAAGAAAGAAAGAAAGAAAGACAGAAAGAAAGAAAGAAAGAAAGAAAGAAAGAAAGAAAGACAGAAAGAAAGAAAGAAAGAAGACACGAAAGGAAAAAAGAAAGAAAAAAGAAAGGAAAAAACAAAGGAAAAAAGAAAGAAAAAAGAAAGGAAAAAACAAAGGAAAAAAGAAAGAAAAAAGAAAGAAAGAGACACAAGCACTAAAGAATGACAAATAAGTAATGAATGAGAAAAAGAAAGAAAGATGAGGAAAGAAAGGAATAGAAGAGCAAAAGAAGGAAAAGATTAAGAAAAACAGGTTTAAAGGAAAAAAAATGAAAGGAGGGAAAAAACAAAACTCTTGTTTAATCTCCAAATGAAGCAAAAAGTTTATAAGAAAAGAGAAAAAAATGTAAAGAAAGACAAATCAATGAAGAAAAGAAAATGAGATGTACAGAAACAGGAAAGTTGAAGAAAGTAGAAAAGAAAAACAAAGAACAGGAGAAACACAAAGAAACGATGAGAAAATAAGTAAAGCAAATGTGAAGGACAGATTAAAATAAAAGAAATAATAAGAAAACTCTCAAAAGAAAGAAGGAAAGGAAAAGACAGAAATAAACGCATAAAGAAACAGAAAAGAAAGAAAGAAAAAAGAAACAGAAAAGAAAGAAAATTCTTATATGAACAAAAAGAAAAATGACAAAGAAAGTAACAAAGGAAATGTTTAGTAAGAAAGAAAAAAAAGAAGGAAAGAAAGGATACATTTTTAATACAAACAAAAACAAAAAAGACAAAAAGAGAAAGAAATATGAAACATTAAAAAAGAAAAAGACAAAGAGAGAATGTCACAAATGAAATGTTAAAAAAGAAAGAAAAAAGAAAGACAGAAAGAAAGAAAGAAAGAAAAAAAAAGACAAAGAAAGTAACAAAGGGAATGGAAAGAAAGAGAAAGAGAAAGAAAGAACAAAATTGTAATACAAACAGAAACAAAAAGGACAAAAAGAACATCACAAATGAAAGAGAGAAAGAAAGGAAGAAAGAAAGAAAGAAAGAAAGAAAGAAAGAAAGAAAGAAAGAAAGAAAGAAAGAAAGAAAGAAAGAAAGGAAGAAAGAAAGAAAAATAGAAAGGAAGAAAGAAAGCTCCTTAATTATTAGTGTTGGTTTTAATTAATGATCCACAGACAGGATCACTGATCTACACACACACAGCACAGAGTGTGTAGAGAGGGCAACAGGTGATCTGTAAAAACCTCCATCGCAGCACAGCAGGTAAAAAAAGAACAGATGTGAAGAGATGAGTTTTAAATCTTACAGTAAAGATGATTTTCGGAGCGCTCTGCCAGGTTTAGGAGCTTTTTATATCTGGGAGTGCTAATAGCTGAGACATGGAGGACAGTTAAAAGCTGCTGTGGGCCTTTCACCTCCTCTTTCTCTTTTATTCACATTAACTCTGATGTATCAGAATCAGCAGCAGGGTAATGGCCTCTCTTTACGGCTCCTCTGAGGGACGTTTAACAGCATTTGTCACCACTGCTGGAAAATACACAGTATATCTAAAAGTACACCTTGTTATAGCAGGCGGGGAAACATTTATTATTTGTTATTTTGTTTATAGCTCTCAGTGAAAGAGCCCGTCCTGCATGTTCTCATCATATCTGAGTGAGTCAGAGTGGCCAACAGAGGGCAGTGTGGTGTAGAAACAAAGCAGCTCTGTGAATGATAACAGTTTTGTTGACACTTGGATTATTGGACTCCAGGAAACGAGTGTTAATGAATTTCCCCGGGGCACGGCGTTTGCAGAAGTATCATGGTGAAAATGACGCTGTTTTTAAAGTGGAGTAAACTCGACAGAAACTGCTCCTCAGAGACTTTTTGGATTTCTCCTCCTGCTTTGGTTTATTGATGAAGCAGTTATAATACCGCATGAATATCAGTGTAGCTATCTGAAACTCCTCACTCCTGAACTGTGCTCCGTCTCAGCTTGGATGTGAGCTTGACATCTGTCTGGAGCAGCAGGGCGAACACTGGTGTCATTGTCAGGACCAATCAGCAACATCTGGCCCTCCTGACCCCGACCCCTCAGAGGAAACCTCTAATGAGCCTTGGCATTCCCAAAATTCACACAGGGCAGGACGTTATAAATAACCCAGCAGAGATCGGGGAGTGCAACACGTCCACCTGGCGAACATGTCGGCTCTTGTTTCACCTCCAGATTCTCAGTATCGAGTCAGGTTCTAGGTCCAACAATCTAAAGCCTGAGGTCTGAGCTGCACTGGAGCGTTTCTGCAGAGAGGGGGAGTTTGTGGCAGCTACAGGCCGACGGGTTTGGTGTGTGTGCTTGTGTGTGTGTGTGTGTGTGCAGGGGGTTTGGCTGCAGATCACAGTGTGACAGAGGGGTAGGGAGGTATTGGAGGGGGGCGGAAACACTCAAGCCCCTCTGGCTACAGAGCGCTCGGCCGGGGCCTGTGGATTTGTTTGAGTCTGCTGTCAAACACAGAGCTGGTGGTTACACGGCACAAAGAAGGAGGAAGACGGAGAGAAGAGGGAGTGCGAGCGCAGGGAGGGGAGTGCATAACAGAGAGAGAAGAGGGAGAGAAAATGAAGGCCAAGTGAAAGGGTAATGGGGTGCACTGCAAACTAAAGGGAGATCGGCTCTGACGCTCTGTGTGTTCAATGATTAAATCCACTCAGCGTCCTCAGAGTCCTCTGCAGACAACACATGATAAGGCGAGAGGATTCTTCAGACACGGTTGTAAATGGAGGGGTCAAAACTCAACGATTCTTCAGAAGCAGAAGAGTAGAAAAGTGCAAATGAAGCTGAAAAGCTGCAGAACTGATTCTTCACTTCAAGGAGAAACCACAGTGATACTACACACTGCTGCACTGAGAAATATCAGAGTTCAACAACATTTAACTCTTAATATTCTACGCAGCTCTGAAATATGTGCAATGACCAACAAAGCCATACCATAAATTACTATTATGAATTCACACGCTCTAACTGTAATGTTTACAATTTAATATTGTCATTTTATGGTATGATGATATAACGGCTGATATTGGCATATAAATAAAAAATTGGATACATGCTAACACACCAACTTCTGCCGATATAATAAACTGGTAAAATAATGGGCTGAAGATGCAATATTTTTTTGTACTTTTTGTGATTTTGTTTGCACAGTTCAGATTGAGTAGCTCTATATTTGGCTCCTGTTTTAAGTAAAACTTGAATTGAAGCAGCAGTCTGTAAGGTACATGTACCTTTAACCATAGGAAACTGTTTTATTCAATTTGGGTTTAATTGCTGTACAGTTGCACTCCTCATTTGTTCCGTGAACAGAGGTTATGTTTATTGACTGTCAATTATGAAATTGACCATGTTTTCCCTAGTTGTGGGTAATGTTATGATTTTTTTAAGGAATAGCATCATCAAGCTTTCAGGTAGGATTTATCTTTTGGAATTTTTTGTTCAATGCAATTGTCATAAATAAATGAACCATTTTATTATATTATATTTTATATTGCATAAGAAATTAATATTACATAACAAATGTGATAAGAGTATCCACAATAATACAATATGCTACAGCTAATATAGAAGATAGTTGATCATCTCTATAATTATGTGCACAGAAAAAATATCGGTGTTGACTAAATGAAGTGTTAAATATCGGCATATTGGATATAGACAAAAAAATCCAATATCTTGCATCCCTGGTAAATTATTTTGAGATAAAAGTGAAAGTAATGCAAAGAGTCAAGAATCTTCACAATAGTCACAGCATCAGTCTAAATAAAAGGGGTGTAACGGTACATGTATCTGAGCCGAACCGCTCCATAAGGCCGTTCGGTTCGGTACAGTGCTGTATTCAGCTCTTTAATATTCACGTGAGTACTCGTCTATGATTGGCTGAGCAGGGAAGGTGTTTTAATATTCATGAGAAAAGTGGTCTGTGATTCGTGCTTTGCAATCATGTGCATATCATGTGGACGTGACGTCTCACGGTGAGCCAATCAGAAGATGAATATCAAAGAGCTTCCGTAGCCACAGGAGCTTGTGTCTGAATTGTGCATCATGGCTGCTGCTAACGACCAACCGGAGCTTGAAGAGCCTCCCCCCTCGCTGCTTAATGGTGAGTTTTTGGTTTCATAAACATGCTAAACAAGCAAATGGTTTTGCGTTGTTCCATACTGTACCGAAAATGTACCAAACCATGACCCTAAAACCAAGGTACATACCAAACCAAGATTTTTGTGTACTGTTACACCCCTACTAAATACCATCATGAGTCATTAAACATTAAACACAAGGCCAAATGCATTTTTACATAAATAAATGAACTATAATTCCCTTACTTCCCATTGCATGTCTTTTTATAGGATTATAGTAAAGTTGCTGCTTCATGAATGGTTTAGAACCAAAACACAGGTTTGTGTTCATTGTCAAGAGTGAATGGTAAATGGTAAATGAACCAGTACTTGTAGCCACTCAAAGCGCTTTACACTGCTAGTCTCATTCACCCATACACACCACATTCACAGACTGATGGTAGAGGATTTCTTATTGGAAACCATCAGTTTTATCTAATAAATTCACACCCATCCACACAACACTGACCAACAGTGGGAGAAATTTGGGGTTCAGTGTCTTGCCCAAGGACACTTTGGCATGTGACTGCAGGAGCTAGACTCGACCTTCCGATCGAGAGACGACTTCTCTACCACTGAGCCACAGCTGCCCACAAACTAGCATGCAGAAGTCAAATCCACTTTGTATGCTCTGTTTTTCTGAAACTCTCAGTTCTTTTTAAGCAAGGCTGAAGACTTTTCTGTTTCCTCCTGCCTTTTATCAAAAATATTTAATTCAAAAGTAACACACAAGTATTCACTCCACCATTCTAAAATAAGTTGCAGAAAGAAGTCTGTCACATTTCCACCTCTGCCTGTTAACACTTTGGTAGTACGTTAGCTTTTGTTAGCTTATAAACTGGTGAACATTGTGGTAAAACTGTAATGCAAGTTAGAAAAAAATGACTGCTGCTGGATACAGATGTGACAGCAGATTGATGAGCTACCAGCTCTGACAGAGAAAAGTGGAGCAAAATAGTGTCCTGTAACCCAGGCAACAACAGCAGAGCTTGTAAGATCCTTACCCAGTAATATTTGTGACAACTTGTTCATATATTTAGTTGGTAGCCAGGTAACAGGTGGTTACATGCCCACCCAGCAGGGATTCTTATTGTGTGACCACTAGAGATGGGAATTGATAAGATTTTGTCAATACCAATGCCCTTATTGATTCTGCTTATCGATCTGATTCTTTATCGATTCTCTTGTCAATTCCTGTTGTGAATTTTCTTGGTACAAAAAGTAGCTTTACAGGTTTTCTGTGTCAACAACATTTAACTGAGTTTATACTGTAAGTAAATAAAATGTAATTGGTCCCTGAGTCTGGATATTTCTGGGAATAATTATACAGAAACAGGTAAAAATTGCACACAATGTGACGTTGATGTACTGTGTTGTAATATATTAATAATTCAAGTAGGCCATCTAGTGTCTCACAGTGGTTATAGCAATGGTTTAAGTTGTTTGGAAGCTTTCCGTCAGCCATGAGCCTTTCAGTTGCCTGTTAGCTTTCGACATTTGAAATTCTTAGTATTTTTTACAAAGAGTTGATGTTGAATTGTTTCTGTGCTGAAAGTTGAAATTCTATTCTGAAGCTGAAGTTATACTGATGTATGCTAACTGCTAGCATATCAATGCAGTTTCCCATATACGTTAGCGTCAAGTTTGCACTATTTTGTTATTTTGGTAAATAAGGTGATTTATACCATTTCGAATGTACTGACTATGAATCTCCTGAGAGAGAGTAATTTACATTTCTTTATGAAGTCAGTTCTTCAGTTAAACTTCAAGCTGAAAATCCTGAATCAGAGTTTTCTTGGGAAACGTTATCTAACTGCTAAGCTAAGATAGCTGCAGCAGACTAGTCGACCGGGCACAATGTAAAGAATTGACAAGGGAATTGTTAAACACAGAGGCTAACGATATCGATGGATTGAAACATTTCTTATCGAATCTCAACAGGAACTGGTTTTTGATTCCCATCCCTGGTAACCACCTGCTTACCATACATCATCTATGCATGCTCACTGATGCTATGCAAAAGAGCTACACGTCTGCATGAAAACTGTACATCGCTGAATACAATGGAAGTCTTCATGCAGCAACTCAGTGTAAATTTTCCTGTCATTAAAAGTTTCCTCAAAAACGGAGGCAAGGGGCTCCGTTAGCATACAACCCATACACACACAGACAATGTTCCTCGTTGCAGCGGTCACTGCTTTAATTCTGTGCCTTGAGGATTTCCTGCATCATTTTCTTCCTCCACTCTATATTTCCCACATTTCCTGTCTCTCTTCAGCTGTCCTATCCAGTTAAGACAAAAATGCCCAAAAATATAACTTAGGAAAAAAAAGGTGACTTCTATCCAAGATTTTCCCACACTTCCTGTTTCTGTAGCCCCCCTCATTCTCTGCCTTTCCAGTCTGAGCTGAATATAACCTTAAAAGGATCCAAATTCAGGATTTCTTCTTTGACATTTTTAATCCATACAAAGCAGTTTTACAGCTCTGAAATTAATTCCAGTTTTTCATCTGGACTGCCTACAAAAGCCTACATAAATTCAACACCTATAATAAACACCACATTGTTCTTCTTAAAGCATCGTCTGTATCTTTTTTCTTCAACTTTTCCGCCACATGAAAAGCTTCAGTCACTTTCCTCTGAGTGTTTGAGCTGAGGCGGTTGTATTCCTGTGTGTACTCCAAAACAGGGTTTTGTTGTGTTTGTATGCAACTGTGAGTCATCATACGTCTGCAGCTGACGGGTATTTAGAGATGTCTTGCTGTCAACAGCTGTGCTGATCTGTCTTGTTTTGTTTGTCTTAAATTACTAGTGGATCATAAATAATGTGTACAAATTATGCATTCACTGCTGCAACACTGTTTCTGTATTCTGTCTGGAGAACGCTACGCTATGGTACGAGCCCCTGGTGGGATCCAAGACAGTCTTCCCTCACTATCTCAGGCAGTCCTGGTCTTTTTTTGTGATTTGTTTGAGTGTAAATAAAGTGAAATAAAATGTAAACATACATCATTCTGCTTAGTGGTCTTCTTTTAGCTCATCATTTTGAATTTCTGGCCTTGATTAAAGCGTTTCGGTTCATTTTCAGTGCTGTCATCAGGTTCGCTCTCCTCCACAGCAGGCAGCTGTTGTCTGTGAGAAAGCTCTGATAAGCCTGAGTGTACGCTGGCTGCCCAGCACAGAAACAGCAGCAGACAAAAATAGTGACCAGCTGGCGAACACAGCGGTGCATTAAGCAGCTAAAGAGGCAGATATTTTTCTCAGGAAGTAAAGAAGAGAGTGGAGGGATGAGGTAAATCACCAGGTGGACACAGACCTGACTGAATGCTAATGTAACGCTGTATCTTGGAATTGTTTTGCACAAAACTGAAACAGACACAGTGACCGTGTGTGTGTGTGTGTGGGAAGAAAACCAGTGGTTATGAAGTGTGGTGAAAAATAAAGGAAATTCTGCTTTGTTTCTGCTCACTTTAGGGGGTTTAAAGGGATAGTCCGGTGTGAAGGCAATGTCCAAGAAGAAGACTCCTCCCTCGTACACAGAGCCCGGTGGTCCCAGGATGGTCGACCTCCACTCGTAGATATTGTCTCCTTTGGGGCCGGCGCTGAAAGATTGAAACAAAAGACGTGTTAATATGTTAATCAGCGCTGCGCGTTGGAGTCGACAGCCCGGTGATCAAAGTGCCAGTGGGGCTGAAAGAGATTTGGGGGTCGGAGCAGCTCAGGCGGTAAACGCTCGCTACTGACAAGTTAATGATGGAGATTTGGGAAACGCTGAAGCCGTGGAGGTTTCAGGGTTTTTAGTTCAAGGCTGTTTTAGAAGGATTTAGATTATCTTCCTAATTTTTGATAAGAAGATTAGATTACCTGCGAGTGGGAGTTGAGTTATCAAGGCACATACCAGAACACCTGTTAAAGCCTGTTAGTGAGAGTGCAGGAAAAGACTTCATCTACCCGAAGCTTTAAAGAATAATTTACATTTAATGATTCAACATTGATCTGTGGACAAATGAATGTTGTTACAACTGCTAATGTGCTCACTTGAGAGGCCATTAAGTTTTTTGAGGAGCAGTTCCCTCCAGGGGCTCGGACCAAAACCAGTGCCAGGTTTCAGCTAGTGGAGGCTTAGAGTGTTGGGAAATAAAGCCACATGAGAGTGCTAAAAAGCTGCAGTTCCTAGCGTGTCCACATGAGGCAGACAAAAATGACAGTTTTGGTGCCTTTTACACATTTCTTTAATAGCGTACAGGGCCATTTTTGTGATTTTTAAGCATAGAGTTGAGCATATTTAACATGATTTGGGACCTGGCTTAGTTGTAACATTTGTCAGGTGGTTAAAAGTTATCTCCTTCAACCTCTTTTTCTGTTTCGAGATAAGCAAAGATAGCATTTCCAAAATGGCAACTGTAGTCGGGCTTCATAACACCTCTTTAGAAACCAATGAGTGATGTCACTAAGATGTTTTTTCAAAGTTTTATGAATTCAGCTTGAGAAATCTTTACAAATATAGTTTGCTAGGGCCTGAATGCATATTTAGCCATTAAATAAACAGGATCATTAGCCCTAACGTACTCTCATGAAACGGCCCGTTTGGCTGCATGCACAACTGCAAATGATCGGCCAGTTAACTACACCATGAAAGAGACGCAGGTGGCAATTACGTCATAATTAAGGGGAACCTCCTGGAAAATCCCATCAAATAAATCCGAACTGGGCATGTCTACCACTCATAAACAGCAATAAACCTGGCAAGCGGTAACAGTGTGACTGAGAAAAGATCAAGATAAACATTTTTTAGCGAGAGAAATGGACGAACAGCTGTTATCAGTGAGTCCATCAGGTAAACAAAGAGAAAGAGAAAGTTTGGCGATCTTAAACAGAGTATATGCATGTGGTGTTTCTGAGCGCACAGTAGAAAACCTCAATAATAAAATCAGTGATCAGTAACTCCATGTATCACTCTACAAGCAGTTAATGACCTCCAACATTTCACCTCACACATCCTAGAAGAAGCTTGACACAGAAAACTGAAGAGCCAATAAAACTTGTAAAACTGATGGCAGTGAGCCTCACCGGTTTAAGACTTGACCTGCCTTATCTCGCCTGTGGGGTGAAAAAATGTTGTGTCTCCTAATCTAAATTTGCTGTATGGCTACATATCTCCACCTTTCCAAAGGATTGTCAACTGTCTTTGCATATTTTGTCTTAAACAGTAACACATTGCACAATGTCTGACTTTAAACAGCCGAACAGGTGCTGTAATCCTACCGTTAGCGCCTGTAATGGTGGAGTATACCTAGGGATGGGTGCCAAATTAGGTACTTTTATAGGTACCGACTGAATTCTGTCAAAAGTACTGGGTACCGATTCATGCAAAATTGAAAGGTACCAATGTCTAGGCACCTAAATGCATCCTTGTGACTGAGAGGGGCTGTAAGAGTAGGCGATTTTCCATGCTGGGCATGAACACATCATTGCAAGGTCATATATTGAGGAATAGATATGTTAAATTGAAGAAATGTGAGATTTTACTATTAAACAAATGTATACTTTTTACCACAAAAACACAAAAAACTATCGAAAATGGGTAACGTTGAGTACTGATACCACTTGCCAGGCACCGGGTATCGATACCATATCATTTCAAATGTGAAAGGTACCCATCCCTAAGTATACCATCATTAAATGTAACACTCTTTTGGACTATTAACCTGGCTTATGCATAGCACTAATTTTTTTTTTTTTTTTTTTTGCTTTTGTTACAAATGGTCCATTTTCCCTGCTAATGGCTGGACATGCATACGGGCCTTTGATGCTAATGTTCAAGATTGAGAAATTAAAAAAATTAAAGATCAAATATAAAACATCATCTATAATTTCTGATGTAAGTTTGACTATTTTGGCCTTTTTAGGTGGAAAAACTACAAAACCCTCTGACTTGAAAAAAAAATTGCAGAACAGAGCTGCTGCATATTAAGTCTGATACAAAAAAAAAACATCCAGGTAAACACCACGTCAACATGAGTCTGGTTAGTCCGATACAAGCAGCAACCCCAAGTGTGGATAAAGGAAACTAATGTAAGGTGCACGTTTTTTTACAACCTTATTCAAAATTTTCTTGTGGTTTCTTGTGGTTGGCCTAAGGCAGGGGTCAGCAACCTGTGGCTCTGGAGCCTTATGCAGCTCTTTAAATCCTTTGCAGTGGCTCCTTGTAGCTTTAAAAATATCATCAAATAAAGTTTTTTTTTTAATATTTTTCTTGCAAAGGGTATCAATGTTAAGGACACAAACACTAAGTATAAACATAATATGATTTTTGGTACTAAAAATGCATCACCTCTTAAAATAAAGTTTTTAATTTTTTGTGATTTTTTTTTGCAGTTTTTTGAATCTTTTTTTATTTCATTTTTTTTTTGACATTTTTGCAAATTAAGAAAAAGAGTTCCACATTTTTTTGAATATTTAGCAATTTATTTTTTTTTAAATCCCTTTTTTTTTTTTTTTTTGCAATTTTAGAAAGTTTTTACAAGTTTTGGAAATCAAGCAAAATTTTGAAATTGCATTATTTAGGTTTTTTTTTTATTTTGTTTTTTATTTCCAACTTATTGAAATTTCATACATTTTGCAAATTTATAAAATCTATGACTCTACAAATTTCTTTTTTTTCTTCCTAAATTTGCAAATTTATTAAAAATAAAAAACTAAGAAATTACGTGCAAATTTATATACACAAAAACTTCTCATTGTTATATTTATTCACCTGATTATACACTTTTTTTGTCTTAATGTGAAGATAAAGTAGATTTTGCGGCTCCTGAATGACTTTTATCCAGGTGAACTGAGGCAAAATGGCTCTTTGGAAAGTAAGGGTTGCAGACCACTGGCCTGAGGTTATCTCAGCTCCACCTCTGTTTCAACCAAAAGTTGGTTGAGTCAGCGCTTGTAATGTGGTGATCACCATGGTTTGACTTTAAAACCCTCAGAAACCAAACCATGAGGACATCACAGCTGTTTTACAGTCATATAGTGTTTCTGTACTTTCTATGGTCCTTTTCTCTTCTTGTTATTCTGAGGTGTTTCATTATAAACTCACTGGCTGTTTGATATCCACCATTAACACAGTTTTGACCAGCAGTTGTGTCCCTGAACAGTGAAATCCATTAACAGTACAAACACAAATGACAGAGGTTTCAGTGTGACAGTCAACCTGACAGAAACTGAAAATAACCGAGCAAACTGATCCCACATTTGATCCAGTTTGTTTCATGAGATGAGTATTTATGCTGAGCAGGAGGAAGGTCACATCTGTTGTATAGGCCCAGTAATTAATGCCATTTCCATATTGAGGTCTCCCCCTCCCCCTCTCTGCTGTTTGTGGAAAGACCCTGAGCTGGACCCGAGCCAGGAGGAGACCGGGACAATGTCCAGATCACAAAGACCGGGACAATGAACAATCCCTCTGATTTCATGTAATTACCAGGGGCGTGTTTAAAGCCAAGCCTTCTCTGCTGCTGGCAGATGTGCTAAAAACGTGTGTGTGGTTTGTTTTCACTCAAGGCTGCTGCATTACTGTCGAACTGTTCGCTCTGATTCAGACATAAAGCAATAATGTGAGACACAGATTTCCTGACAGTGTAATAACCTCAAACAACAGGCTGTTAAAAGCAGCATATGGCTCCAAGCGTGCCCTTGAAAATAGATCACTCCCCATAAATAGATAGCAGACAGTAGACGTTTCCTTCCTCCGTCAGTGTCAACACATGCAAATTTCAGCTAATCTACTTTGCCACTCTTTCACTCTGCCCCTCGCTTAAGCCTGCTTTAATGAGCTAATTATGATTACTTCTTCTCTGGGGAATGGCTTCAAAATACACTGTCGATAAGGACACAGCCGATTTGGACTTGTGTTGTATCAGACACAAAGAAAATCTCAGGGTGCTTTCTGTAAGAGCGAACGTACAAATCACAAAAGCAAAGAGTGAATTAAAGCCGTGCAGGACTTTGTAAGCGCATATATGTATTCGTCTTTGTTGATCTAACACTTAGCTGTAAGTGATAACTTCCACCTCACACACAGAGTGGTTTCTGTACTAACACCACGGCTAAAAGACAGATGTGAGAGAGATGGTTTTGTAGGCACAAGGGATGCAACTTTTACGCAGGAAACGATGCCAAACAACCCGTAATTTCTGGTTTTGTTTCTCCTCAAAACAAACTTCCCTACATTCTGGTCAGACAGAGAGCAATATCTGATTCGACTTCAGGAAATGACCTAAATATACAGGGATTTATAGGCACACAGAGGCAGATGTTGATATGTGATAGCCAGCAGTTACTTGTACTTGAAAAGCCTGTCATAACATTATAAAGTAAAGGAGAAGCACATGGAGAGCTGCTGCTCATATTCAGCTGTTTCTACATTCTGAGAGAAGGGGAATTCAACAAGAGTTCTGTCGAGAGATGTAACGTCGTTAAAACTCTGCACAGAAATGTTTCAGTGTTAGATTTGTCCCTTAACTGAAGTTTTTCTTGATAAACTTATCGTTCCTACAGTTCATCATGGATTGTTTCTTTGTAATTGTAGTGGAGAAGGGTTAGGATAAAATGAGTGTTACTTTTTCATTTTTGGATATGTAAATAAAAGTTAAATCACTGATTAAACAGTTTTGCAAAACTGTAAAAGTTTTCTGTGTTTTGACTTTCTGTCGTTTGTGGGTTCTTTTTGTTTTTCTTTTACATGTTTGAAATAAACAATTTCAAACGATCAAATACCATTTGTTATCCCTTTGCACAGTATCGTGCTAAAGTTATGGGGCTTTTTAGAAAATTCCAAAGTGTGGCTGAAAATAATAGAAATAAAAATGGCTACAAATGTGACCTAAAGTTCAGTTTTGGCATAAAGAGGAATACCCACCGAACGTCACATCCGTTAGCCCCGAGGGGTAAAACAAACCACCTTCTATAATGCCAAGGAGCTGCTGTGTGCCCCTTTGCACCACTAATATTTTTTTTTAAAAAAAAAGGGAACTCAAGATCTACATATGGCTGAACCAAACCACAAAGCCACATGGGAACAACTTTCACCAAGACTGAAAAGGAAGGACACATTTTGGTATATTTGACCGTGTTGATTCATTCAATAATTTATTTATCTATATCAGGGCTGTCACTTTAACACGTTGATTAAATTAGCTAATGACACCGCAAATGCATTATGAAAATTAACATGATTAACTTATTGGCTGCCGGCCATTTTTAGCGCATACTGTTTTCTATGACCATGTAAACACCAAAGCTACCTCTCTTCTTTCATGTCTCTCTTCCTGTTTTTGATCCAAAAAACATACCTTTTTTTGATCATGTCCATCCTTTGATCCTCTCCATAATCTTTGTCGTCTTTTCTCACGATCGTGCCGCTCTTTCTCTCTGAACTATGGCGACACATCCCCAATTTGAGTGTGAGCTGCCTGAACTTTTCTGACTTGCAGCGTCTCGCTATGTCTCTGTCATCTCACATCTTCTCCTCATATCCACGCTGAACTCTCATCCAAAGAGCGCATTGCTCTCACCCACAGTAGTTTACAAGCAGGATTTTGATTGACAAGCTCCACCAGACATTGCCTTCCCCCGCTGAAAAACATCATTTACTTCTATCGACGTAGTAAACAGTTGCACAATGTCAATGGCAGCGAACACAGACTTTTTAATATTGGCCAGTTGAAAAAAAATGTGGATTTACAAATCTTCTCTTTTTCGTATTTATTTGATAAGTCATGCACTACAATTTTGTAATGTCCTACGATTCAAATTCTTTATTTGGGGACCTTGAGCAGAGATTGAGATTAAAATATGATTAATCAGATTAATTAACAACAAATCCTGTAATTAATTACATTGATTGCCTGACTACACTAATTTATATGTATTCATACACACTTTAAAACAAATTAACACATTTGTACCATGCAGTTACAGTGGGCAGCGAGGACAGTACTATCCCTCTTAACTGCAACCAACGTCTGTTGCGGCTTTTCTGTCACCCTCCAGAATGGCTCAACATCGGAACAGGTAGCTATCGGGGCAGGCAGTTTGTGATGGCGCACAACTCTATCAAAGCCACTAGTAAAAAAGTTATGTGCCTCCAGGGAGCGTTCGTTTTTTAGACTGCAGTGTGAAATCCCTGTGTGATATACGAAGTTGCCAAACTTGGTAATATCTTTGCCAGAAGTGGAAATTGTGTGAGGTTTAATTCATCAGTAAATGTGATTTTGCTTCTTAACGGGTGGTTCAACCAGGTAGCAGAAGATGTCAGGGAATGAAACAGGCCATTGAGTTGGACCATTTATCCAGTCTTTAATAAAATACAGACAAGAATCTGATTCAACTTAAGTAATTATTGAGCAAAAAGTGGCAGTTTGAGTGACTTGTCTTCTAGTTTTTTGGTTCTCCCCTCTCTGGATTCTTTACTCTGATATTTTAGGTTACTGTAATGACTGAATTTACTGTGACCGTAGTTGCATAAACAGACTTTACAGCTGTTTGTGTTTGTCTGATGCCACGAATGCAAACTGTTTCCTAATAACTGACGAGGCTGTTGCTTTTCTGGGGAGCACACTCTTCATGACTGCTAGCAGCCATGCTGTTGAGTGTTTCTCTGCAGGGAGTAACGCAGAGGGGAGAGTGTGGAGGAAGAGACGGAGAGAATTTAGACTTTCATTTTTAGAATCATCTTCAAACACAAATTCAAGTGTCTTCACAGAACGATTTTACAACATGGCACTGAATCAGGCAAAGCATTTCACTTTGCCTGAAGCTTTTTCTGCAACTCTAAATCATCCTTCATCATTAGGATGCACTTCCTGTTGGCTTCTGTTGAGTGAATGCAGAGTCGGCCTCTTGTTTCTGCTGTGGAGCTGCATCTCCTCAGCCTCTGAATTCACTCGGGGTTTGTTTCTGTGTCCAGTAAATAAATCATGCATCTTTTTTTTTAACGCACAGATTTACAATTCAGATGACTTCATTAGCCGGATTTTAGCAGAAGCTGCAGATCTCCTTACCACACACTCACACACAGCTGTGCGTGTGTGTTTGAAATGCTGACACTCAGCATATCGAGTGTAAATTACACTGCGTACTGCTTCTAGTTACTACAAGCTTGAAGTTGGCTTCACAGCAGATGAAGCTGCAGCTGGAGATCCAGTGTGCAAACCAGAACCACGAAGAAGACATGAGAGGAGTCTGGTTGATAAGACATGCTGATGCACGTTGCCATGTTTTATATCTGTCCACAGAAAACTGGTGAGTATGAATTAATGAGTCTACAGGAAGTGAACAATGATTTTCATTTCCTGACATAAACGATGAGGTTTAATCTGATTTACTGAATAGCTCAAGAGGTAAAAACAGAATTTCTGGACTATATTACCTGCCTCGCTGACACATATTTGAAATCCCTACAACCAATCAAGCATGACTTCAGGCAGCCAGGTGTAAAAAGATTCAATCTTCACATGACTGTTTCTATGACTGCTCATGGAGTAAGCTTGTCCACAAGTTTGCATCTGTGTTAGGGATGGAGCGGTTTATGAAAAAAATCTGAATTGTTTGGTTTTCTTCACTCGGTTTGGGGCGTGTGTTCATCGTTCCGTTCATGTTTTTCCTTTTTCTTCATTTTACTTAGGGGCCGTTTACACAACAACGGTTTCAGGGTGAAACGCAAAAGTTTTGATGCGTTTAAGCCTCGCATTTACACGGAAACAGCGTTTCAGCCGATCTAAAACACAAACATTTGAAACGGCCTCCAAAGTGGGATTTTTCTGAAACGCTGCCAACACCGTTGCCGTGTAAACAGTAAGCCGTGTAAATGCAGATTCTTTTCACTGTGTTTTTGCTGCTTTTAAGCGTTTTCATATGAAACGTTGTGTAAACGGTGCCTTAGTTTGATGCCAGTATGCTCTGATCATAAGCATGCACAACTTGAGGCGAAGGAGTGCAGCAGGACACTTTGTGTGGAGGCGTGTGTGTTGTTTATATGACGAGCAGAGAAGACAGAGTTAAAGGGTGTACCTGTGGCGTTGTGCCCTTCTGCTGTCACAGAGCACTTAAGATTCAATGTGAGCTCTGATGATGGCAGTAAAAAAAGTGGAGGATAAAACCGCGACAGAGTTGCCAACTTAGAGACTTCTTCGCTACATATAATGACTTTTCGGACCCATCTGACGAGTTGTCTTAAAGACAACTATTCTTGCAACTTTTCTGGAGTTTGGAGAATCTGAGGTTAAAGCGTGTTAAGATCTCAGCAATGACATGCAAGTGTGTTTCCACCAAGCAGACCGGCTCAGGTCGTGTCGGTACTGCGCAGATTTTGTGGTGTTTCCACTGAATTATCCTGGGACAGATCCCCAAATAACCAAGACGAGCCGTCCCACTTTTTTGGACCGTTTCGTATGGGTGCCAGACTGAACCGATCTGCTCTCGGAAGGTGGAGCTACAACACTGCAGACCGTTGATTGGTCAAAAGAATCGTCACTTACTCTGTGACAGTGGCTGTATTTCTCCTGGCAGCACACAGACTTCTCTGAAATAAAGCTCGATTGTTCTTTGTATCAAAGAGCTACATGCCAATCACAGAGAGGACGAAATGCTGCATGTCTTCCATCTATGCTCTTTGTTTACTGTGTCGTGTTTTTCTTCTTCGTTGGATTTATTAGCGGGGTAAACTGTGTCGCGCTGCTACGACATCACGCTATTATTTAACAGCTGCGACTTTCGGCATCCGGCTTACACGCCGCCTACCACGATAGGGCACAGTTTGCTGTGGGAACACAAACGGGATCAGGCTTACTGTACCAAACTGTACTGAACCGAACTGGACTGCTTGGTGAAAACGCAGCTTTTATGGTCACTTTTGCCGGTCCCCATCCCAGATAAAGGAGGCAGGTTGATATTTAGATATTAAAAGAAACAAGATTGGACAGAAGAAAGTTAATTTGTAGTTCTGAACATATTTATGATGTTCCTGTCCCACTTTATTCTTCTATTCTACAGTGTCCATGACAATTACATGCTAATAGATTATTATGCAAATTAGACAGCAGCATCATTAAGTGACTTTTAGTGACATCTGGGACAGCCAATAGAGACTTTCCTCACTGAGGAGTTGGCATGTTGAAACTAGCAATGTTTCACTCAGCTTTAATGATGTTTTAAATGGGAAACAGCCTCATTTTCAGGTTTTTCATGACAATACATGACATCAGTGATTCAAAAAAAGCTTTTAATGGTGGATTATTTGAGTATATGGTAAAAATAAAGGTGTTAAAAACAACAACAGTGTACACTGAAACCACAAAACCGTGGTAAGAACTGAACTGTTACTTTTTCCGAACCGTTCCATCTTTAATCTCTAGCATGATTTCTGTTTTCCATTTTTCTTGAGACTGTTTGACTTTTCATTACTGGTGCTGATTGCTTTGTAATTAGTCTGTGTAGACCTGTCTGATCGATTCCCAGGATAATCTTTTCTGAAGCAGCGGTTGATTGAACTTGTTGGGACCACTCTTCAAACATCACCCTCTACATTTCCTGCTCCTGAAAGAACCACACCGGAAGCCTATTTTTCTTGCTAAAGGCAATCTACCCTCTCTTTTTTTCCCCTGCTAACATTTCTGTGCTACACCTCAGAGTAACACTTCCATTACTGTTCAGAAAGCTGAAGCAGCCAGCGACTCCTTTACCAATCACCTGTAACAGAAGCAGATCCTCACTTCCTCTGAGGCTGATGAGTTCGTAGTCGTGATAATAACTCAGACGTGATGGAGGGAGGGAGACGAGCGGGCATGGCAGAGGTCCTCGCTCAGCACAGAGACTGCTGTAGGGGATCTGACAGCCACACAACAGGCTGTGGGTAAAGGCTAAGTCAATAGCTGAATGAGCATGCCACCGCTGGCTGTTGCTTGGAGACCTCCTCCCCCCGCCGTCACGGCAGTCCTGTGGTGCTTTGTTGCAGCTGGTTGAGGGCCAGCTCTTTCACCATCTTACGGTCTCTCACATGGCCATTAGCTTTAGAGAGGTGAGCGGCGTCTCATCAACCAGAAGCTCAAGTTGAGTTACATTAACCTGAGCTGTAATTTAAGAGGCTGCAGACCAGAACGATCCAACACGCGGTCCCCGGAGCAAAATCAGGCCTTTTAACAACCTTTACAAGGTCCTGTAATCAATAATAAAACATATAAAGATGAAAAAAAAAACAGTTTTGTTTTATTATTTCTGCAAAAAAGGGTATGCTTTACCCAAGCAGCTGATGCAACAACTATGACTTTCAAGAGGGGGTATTATCCTTTCCCATAGATGATACAAACATGGATACATAGCAATAATTCTGGATGTTGGAGAAATTTCTGGATCTGTAAATCGCTCAAAACTGCCCATTCTGAGAGTCTGTTTACACATCATCAGTTTTATGGTGAAGTGCAAAAGTATTTTTGATTTTTTTGGCCTTGGGTTTATACGGAAACTGCGTTTTAGCTGACCTAAAACGCAAAATTTTTAAAACAGCCTCAAGAGTAAAATCTGTCTGAAACCCTGGCGACACTATTGCTGTGTAAACAGTGCTGCTCAAGCTGCTGAATCTTCTGACAATCTTCCAACAAAATGTGCATCTGTCGCTCTACTTCTACACTTAGCATTCGCCAATACACCAGATGATCGGCCACCCCTACTTCGGTGGAGATCTACAAAAGCGGCTTCTGGACAAGACAGTTATAGTGCCAACTACAGGCCTGGCATGCTTACTACAGTATTACAAACCCTCAGCGTTTCTGTGTAGGGGCCTAAAACTAGAACTCTTCTTGATATCCTCATAAGAATTGGTGAAATTATGAGGTTATCACATGAGGATCTCTTAACTGGTTCATGACATATTGGAGAGGCAGGCCTTAAAGGATAAGTTTGGTTTATACAGCTTTTACATTGTTTATAGAATGAGGTAGAACAAAATACTCATCCAGAAGGTTTTCCTGATCCAAGTAGTAGTAGCTTCTGGAGATATTTAGATCCAAAATTGTGCAGCGGACGTCCTTATAATGGGATCCATCGGGGCATAAACAGCGCCGCTCCTAAAACTGCATTAATCGTCCAAAAACTTGTGTTTTTCACCAATATTCCATCATGGTCCGCTCCGGGTTAGTCCTCTGCTGAAGTCTGTGTCACTCCAGACAGCGCTGTGTAGCTGTAATGACCCCTGAACTGACAAAGACTTTGTTTACGTTTGTCCCTCAAAGAAAGGAGTCAGCTCTCCAGAGAGTACTGCGCATGTGCAGTACTCTCTGGAGAGCTGACACAGACTGCAGCAGAGGACTAACCCGGAGCGGACCATGATGGAATATTGGTGATAACACAAGTTTTTGGACAATTAATGCAGTTTTAGGAGCGGCGCTGTCTATGCCCCCGATGGATCCCATTATACGGATGTCCACTGCACGATTTTGGATCTTAATATCTCCCGAAGCACTGCTTGGATCAGGAAAACCTTCTGGGTGAGTATTTTGTTCTACTTCATTCTATAAACAATGTAAAAGCTGTATAAACCGTACTTATATTTTAAACACCAAGGTCTGTCCATGGCTCTGTTCTGGGCTGGGCCAATCAAAGGGAAGGGGGTTTGTGGAACATGAAGTCTTAAAGTGACAGCAGCTGGAACGCAGATGGCCTAGTGGTTAAGGTCGCGCTCCATGAGGTTCACCCTCGCCCAGGTGGTTTGAATCCAGCTTTCCTGCCACACTTTTGCATTCCCTGCTCTATCCACTGTCCTCTCTACTATCCAATTTAAGGCATATAAGCCCCAAAAATAACTTAAAAAAGTGACAGCAGCTTAAACAAAGCATTTCAGTCAGAGGCTGAAATAAAACACCAGCACGAGATCAAGATTTTTTGAGCTATCAATCATAAAAGCTATTACAGGGATATCAGAGGGACAACACGAGGCTGTAAAACAGCGCAATACCCCCTCTTTAGATAATACAACCATGCTTCTCCTCTAATAACCTCTTTAATTTACAGGTTTATGGTGCTTACAAGGTTGTGTTATTAAAAGATGAGTTTATTACTTGCTTAATCAGACAATTAGTCATGATAAGCACATATTAAATACATGCTTTATTAAAAACAGTCATTACAAAATTAGCAGAGGGAGTTTAAGCTGGTCAGACTAACTTCAGATGAAGAAAAAAAATGTCCTTTGTAACAAGGCTTTTACCTGGTTGAACAGGTACATTAGTGATTAGTTAATCAGTAAATGAGTGTCATCACAGTCTCATTAATGCTCAGTTTTTGTCTCCAGTTAAATGCCTCATGACTCTCTGACTCAGGTTAATAGCTTTGTAGAGTATAATGCTCTGTAAATGACATACTCTGTTCACATTAATCATTAGCTAATCACAGCATAGATTATTTACATTTCAATCCTGTAAGTGCTACCTTAACCCAGCAGGCTCATTACTTTATATACGCCTGTGTTTTTTTCCTGCTATGCATGGCTGCAAAATGCTCACTGGTGCTTTGAAAAATGAATGAATCAATGTGAAGTCAATGGAGGCATTAAGAGGAACAAACGCACAATAAACCAACACCGAGCCCCGAGAGCGACAGTCAGACAAATATTATGTGCCGCTCTTCTTTTTCTGCCTCCCTCTGAGGAAAAACATCTCCTCTTCAAGCTGACGGATCTGCTCTGTACAAACACATGACGTTAGCCGGTGTCACAGTGCTGCTTTTCGGCTTTGCTGTAATAATAACCTCGGTGTAAGAAACACTACATCTGCAGTGCACCGTCAGCCAAATGGCTTGATTCACTGACTATTTGGGTCATTTGTTTTTCAAGGGTCTGGGATACATTAGGGCGCGGGTGTCCGTGAGAGTCTCGCCGCTGCCCTGTCCTCGGAGATTACGCTCATATGGGAACTGGCTCTGACAGCTGGGCTTCTTCCGCCACAGCAGAACTGAAACAGTGTTTAACCGCGGATTCACACTGCTCGCTTCCTCTGAGGTTTGTCCTCTTTTCTTACACTCACATTCTTGTGATTATGCAAATTTTGAAGAGTAACAACGGTTCAGATTCCTCAATAAACAGAGCATGAACAGCAGCTTGTCTCCATTAAGTCATATGGCAGTGTTTGTGGTGTGGAGAGGGAGGAGTAATGGAATCTACTGCTGGGTGAGAAAGTGATCTAATTTAAGAAGATCTTACAACATACAACACTAAGACAGGCTGCTGGCTTTTTTTTGCTTGTTTAAAAACAATTCTAGACACCCATCTTCCTAATAAACAAGAAACAAGACAACACTTTTCCATCTTGGTTGAATTAAAACAATAATATAACCACATGAATTTTAGTAATCGGAATCCTGAAAGTTAGCTGAGAAACAGTTTAAAGATTAAGCTGGCAGAAACTTGACTTGTAGCCTTTATGGATGCATCCAACTTTTCTAGTCCCGATACTGGCACTGATACCTGGGCTTTGGGTATCAACCAATACCGATACTGATCCAATTCTAGTGTTAGATAATAACCTGCATGCCCTGCTGTGGGATGGGATTGGTAATGTTTTGAGTAAAAGACAAAACATGAGTACATATGGAATGGCTGAAGTTGGTATTTATTTAAACCATAAGTGTTTAAATGTAGGGATGGACGATACTGCTATTGGTATCAGGCTGATACCAGCCTTTTTTCAAAGTATCCATGCTCATGAATAGAAGTGTCCCAGTCTGATATTGATATCGGATATCGGTCTGATATCAGCAAAAAAACAAGTATCGGTATCGTATCGGAATGCATCTAAAACCTCCGATATAAGCAGTTTCTTTTACCCATTGGTTAATAATAAATGGGTCAGTTTTTCCTCATACCTTCTGTTGCTGACTACTGTTCTTTGTTTGAATATCACTTAATCAAGCCTTTTCTAACATGACAGACATACTACAAAATAAGTAATAAAAGTATGCATGTTTAATGCTGATATCGTATTGGATTAATATCGGTATCAGCCAATACTCAATGCTGCAGTATCAGTATCGTATCGGAAGTGAAAATATACTATCGGGACATTCCTACTCATGAAAGCTGCCAATACCAGCAGCAGAAACTCAAGGCATAAAAATCTTATGTCCTCACCAGTAGTTGCCAAAACTTGCTGCCGTTTAACAACCCTGGCAATTATACGTCAGGTCCTGTTCGGACAACGTGAATGAACCAGGGAGTGTTTTTGTTAATTTATTTAAAAAAATCATAAACTCAGCGAGTTCTTGGTGTTTTATTTTGGACTTAAGGGCCCAGTGACTGTGCTGTCTTTGATCAAAATGATCTGTCACTGTTAATTGAAATCGTATGTATCAAAAGTACTCATGGTATTGGTACTCAGTATCGGTGAGTACTCAAAAGGGAGTACTCACACTGTTATTGGTCTGTGGTATCAAACATCCCTATTTAAATGTTTAACAGCAGTTTGGTTAAAACAAAGCTTTAGTTAGCTTAAAGAAATGACAATTCAATTGTAAAATTTTATACCCTGTAGAATAAATCATAGTTTAGCCTTAGTGTCTATTGACTGTATTAATCCTTCCCCTCCAATACCTGATCTAGCTTTGAGGGGTTGTATCGGGTCCTGATTGATACACCGATCGGTATTGGTGCCTGATATGTCTAATTTTGCAGCATTGGATTTGGTTACCTGATTGGGATTGATCCAGTTTTCATGTATTTCTAGCACCATCACGGTTTACGGCTGCTGTAAATCAAACCATGTTGCAAACATGTCCGCTGTGTGGGACTACTTCTCTTTGGAAAGCAATGATAGTAAAACAGCATCTTGCAACATTTCTTAAGTGAGGAGTTACCAACAGGGCTCACTTTAATACAACAAATATGATTCATTTACAACAGAATCGGCATCTGCAAGACATGTCACCAAGTCAAAAAGTCTGTATCTGGACATCCCTAATCCCTACTTTATTGCTATAAAAAGTCAAATAAATGTAAATGTACACAAACAAAACCAAACTGGACTGTGCAAACATTCTGTATAAAGCCAAAGCTTTGTACATGTTGCAGAAACTCAACAACTCTTTCATCTGATGTCTTTAAATTAATGTACCCGTTATCAAGTGAAAATGTGCTTGACAACCATCCAGAGTTCAAAGAAAACACATTAGAGGACAAAAGACGTGTTAAAGTTGTGAAAAAGTGCAGAATAAGAACATATTGGTGCATAAAAAATATGAAGAAAGTGGGATAAGAAATATTTGGAGCTAAAAATAGTCTTGGGAACATCATGAAAAACAATCCTGATCCAGATCCTGCTCTAAAAACATCCTGACATATTTTCCCCACATCGCCCCCTAATGGAGGACATTTTCTTCAGTCAGGAGCAGAGTTTGCTGTTTACGTAATGCTGCCAAAAACTGACCACTGATCATCTAGTATCAAGAGACACCTGGGGGACAGGTAAAGTTTGATTTCATCAGTCAGCACAGACACAGTTTCAGAGGAACCCCTCATCACAAACCCACTCTCCCATCATTCACTATCCAACCTGTAAAGTGCTGCAGACTTGCAGGCAGCCGTTATCATTTCCATATATATTGAATGACCTTTCCTCCCCATGATACAGTGTCCATTTAATCAGCTGCATTGCTTTATTTCATAGAACGGGGCAATCTGCAGATTGGTGCCAATGCAAAGAGATAACCTTTATCTTGCTGCATGAGCGCTGGGCTAATCTCACAGAAGGATCTCTAACCTTTCCTGTCACCCAGAGATGATTCCCTCAGAAACTCTCAGGTTAAGACGATGAAAGAGATGAAGTCAGGAGATAGGGCCGTGCCACTCACAGCTGAATCAGAAAATATATACTCTTAATTACATCAGGAAAAGGAAAGAGATTTCTACATGAGGAAAGTGTTCCTCATGCTACATGTCCAAAGTGATTTAAGGTCAGTTTGGACCGTGAAACTACAAGCAACCACAGAGAAAGAATGCATGAGTGGAAACCCCAGTTAGAGCACCACAGTGAGGGCACGAGACGTGCCTCACTGCTTCTCTGACTGTGTGCAATAAAAACAGTCAATAAACATCATCCACATAAGAGTAGCTGGTGGTGATGGGTAATCTGTGAAACTTCTGCTCTAATAAGGAAACCACAAAGTGAAAGAATAGCGTGACGTGACATTCTTCCACTTCTTCTCTCAGAAAACTGTCACAAAGCCCCCAACACCCTTTCAGAGAAGTGTTACTTCCACTTTTTAACACAGAGACAGTTAACTCACAAAGGCAAAAAATGTTTTTTTTTTTTTTTCAGATTTAAGTCCTTCATTTTGGTCTTTGTTTATAAGCTGGGTTGAAAAAAGTTAAGATGTCAGATCCCCTGAATAAATCCTGACAACTGACTCACATGTGTAGTTCATTTTTTGGGAAAATATGCCACATGATAAACCCTGTAGACCTCACTATCATGGTTCAATTTTTTCACAAGGTCTGGTGGTTATCAAGTAAACTAAAAATTGCAAAAATTGGAAATATTGAAGAATTCGCAATTTGAAGCAGATCGGCGCCCCCAAAATGGTACAAGAATCGAATATAAAAAAGCACAAGCATATCATACCAGCCCTAGTATTTAGTCATATTTCTGAGTTCTGGGGTAGTAAACAGTTTTGTTTTTTGTTTTTCAGACTGTTGATCTGTGGACAGCACCACATTTTCGGCTGCGCGCCTCGCTCTCACATGGCTGTGCAAAGTTGTTACAACTTGTGATACCCCAGACCTTGTTTTTGTTCAATTTTTCGAAGGAGTTCCTGCGCTTCCCAATCCATACTTGAGTGTCTCCTTGCTCTTGTTTTTTCTGTAAATCCCCCAGCCTGTTGACTTCTTATCCGGCTACGTTCATTACCTCAGTTTGTTACCATGGTCAAGTTTAACACGATCTAGTTTGGACACAGTTGGTTTAATTCTGAAAGTCATTGGTCATTTTAGATGGTTTCCATGCACAACTTCCTGCCCGACCTGTGTAACAGCTCCGGCATCCATTCAATTTTTTTATGTTAATGACTAGTCGAATATTTGAAAATCGTTGCCCATACCTACAGTTAAGTAGGTAGAGAGGGGTGACTCATGGTATCTTCAGGGTTTAGCAAGTCGACTTTTTAAGACTTTTAATGCCACCTTAAATGAAATTTATGGCCAAAAATGCTATAAATATAGGCAATGGTTGGGGGATCCTACTGTATTACAATCCAGACGGACATCGTACAGCTATTCCTCAATAAATTTGCACTTCCCATAGTTACAGACTGGCTAGCTAGCATGCAGATAATTTATATCACAGGAATTAAACAAAAATAATAATAATTTGATTGAAAATTGGTTTCTTACAAAAAGAAAACAACAGAGGTGTATTTTTATCTTCGGAATAAAACTGTCACGTTTCTCTTTTTTGAGCTGGACTGACAGATATTAGCTTGCTCTTTAACAAATTTGACCTACAGTTGTTATAGAGAGTAGCAGCAGGTGTTCTACATAAAACTTTAAACAAGTTAAAATATTAAAAAAGTCATTATAGAATGGGGGGGGGTCTGGTGGGATTGACTAGCATATAACATTTTAAATAAATTTAAGAAATTATAAGACATTTCAAGCCTTAATAAGGATGCGTGGACTCCCTGGAAACCAAACAATATGATATTTTTTGACCCACAATATCATTCATTTAATAATACCACAATAATTGATGTATTAGAAAAGAATGATATATTAATAAACTATTAAAAATGTTAACTACACATGTAAAAATTTTCTGTAAAATGAGCTGTAACTATTACGTGGGCGCGGAAAGCTATTTCAAGCACCTTGTTAATCAAAAGTATTTAGGCCCCATATCAATATTTTTATCACACAGACCAAAACAAGGACAACTTCCCATGTCGATGTTCTTCTACCACTTCTTTAATGCTTATTTTGCTTCACATTTGCTGTACTTTCAAGGAAATTATGGAGAACATGCAAAAAATATTCATAAAAATGTCACTGCTTTTGCAGCAACAAGTGTTTGAGTGTTTGACTCCCGCTTGATTTTGATCGGTCTGTGAGAAAGACGTGACACCAACAAACGAGATGCTGTCAGTGGACACAGGCCCTTAGAGCTTTTAATCTGATAATCTGTTACAGCTGCTGAGTTTATCTTGAGATATTTAGTTGTTACAGAATCATCTCCTGCAGCAACAAGTTAAATCCTCTTGGTACTGCATAATAAATAAACAAATAAACATGTGAAAAGTATCAAAACTGCTCCAGTTGAATAAGGAGTAGCTTGGTTTGTTTAGTAAAAAAAAACACACTGTTGACGTTTTGCTTTTGCCAATCTTGTGTTCTTCTAAAATTAATAAAATTACTGGCTTCTTTTACTGGTGTTTTATAGCCTTCTTTGAAATCTAAATAGAATATGTTTTACATTAAGAGCTGAACAAAGGTGGAAGATCACTCAAACATAGCCACATAAAAAGGTCATAAAACAAATCATCCCACAGGAGGCAGCTCTCAGTGCAAACGTTCACCACAGGTAAACCACTGAGCGGTAAAGCAGAGCGTCCCTGAGGCAGCCGGTCTGTCAGGCAGAGAGCTGTTACAGCAGCAGGTAAATAGCTGTCTGAGTCGAGCACTGCACCGAGGGGCTGATAAATAAAACAGGAAAGTAAACTGGTAATTGAATGTGAATCAGTGTGTTTTGGAGCTGGTGAATACCACTGTGCACAAATAAAGCCATTATCTGCATTATTCGCCATTCCAGCTCATTCCCCCCAGGCTCTTTTTTTTCCTAATGGCACCGTCATTCAGTTAAGATCTTCTTTTCTATCTGTGCGGCTGCTGCGGTTATCAGAAGAGGAACTTTAATGAAGCAATCTTCATTCCCCTCCCCAACTGTGAAAGAGGCCCAAGACCAATTACTGCGCAGCTAAGCGGTCGAGGTGACACCTCCTTCCTCTGTTCGCCTGTCTTTATTGTCTCAAATGACACGGTTTGTTTTTTAATCAAGCCTTTTATTGTTCATCTGCACAATGACGACTGCAATTACTGACCGGACGGTTTATCCAGATACGAGGGGAAATGGTTGGGTAGGTGGTTTCATGCTTTCCAAGTCGAAGGGAATAACATGATTTTATTCTCACAGGAGGGCAACTGAGCATGCTGGGCTAAATCAATTCAGACAGTGGTTGCTATTGAACTGAGAGAAGCATATTTTTTCAAAGAGAGCCTTGAAGAAGTAGCTTTCCATGCAGGAAGTTTGTCCTCACTAGGGTCATGTTAACAATGCTGTAAATAAAGCATAAAGCAGGGGGTCTGTTTGTTACCTTTAGCCTTCCTCTTTTCATTTGAAAAGACGCTTCCAAGGACACATAAGAGAGATGTTGGTGCGGTAAGCATTTCTCTGAATCTCAGCTGCTACAAGCACCTAGTGTCTGATGCACTGAAAGTGTTTGCCTCTGGCCAAAGCTGAATTATGCACAGCGTATATCGTTAGCATAATACACAAGCTTTGCATAAAGGAAACTGTTTCGCTTCATGAGAGATAAAAACAGCACTTTGCTAACAGTTTTGCTGCTCACGCAGAATGAAGGACGACACAGCAGGTAAGAGAAAAGCAAAAGCTGCAGAAAAATTGTCCAAAAAAAAAAATCAATAAATAGATTAATAAAGCAACATACAATTAGCCAGCTGTGTTGAGTCTGGGCATGACAAGTGGCATTTTTGTTGTTACCCAGCAGGTCCTGATAACAGACTGTAAAAAAGAAAGGACGTCATCTTGCTCTGCTTGAAGTGAAGTCTCCACAAAAACTGCTCCCCCTGGTGGCTGGCTGCAGTAAAGGTCAAAAATCCATCTCCCCAGTCATTCCAGATGGGCTGTGGTCAAACTTTAAAAAAATAATACAACAGGTAGAAATGTTTTTCACATCAAATTGTTGTGGTGACTTGAAGATATCATTTGGCTGCCTTTTATTGAAATCCTCTTTTTTTTCTGAAAAAATTTTGCTTTCATTAGTTATAGGAGGTTAAAAACAAGGCTTTACGTCACGTTTAATGACAATTGACAGCTAACATTCTTGTGTACTTTTTGGGGGGATTGTTAAATATGTCAGGAGGAAGAGCCAAGAAGAGATAAGACTCTCGACAGAAAAAAATAAGTATTGTTTTGTCACCTGGCTCCACTCAGATTATCTCTGAGTCCCTCATTGCCTCTTCTGAGCAGACTCTGGCTGCAATTGCTGCGCCTGTGATGGAGTATTTTGGCTTCAAAACCGCACAAAGGTAAATGGCGACGCTACGCTGTCCACTCTATATACAGTCAATGGTCCCAACAGTACTATAGCCTGAACTAGCTTAGCAACAGCTGCATCTCTAGATTGGTTTTCATGAAAAAATGTAGTATTGAACTTTGACTTCTGGTGCCTTTTGGGATGATTTTTCAATAGCAAACCATTAACTGACACTAGGCCTGGGAGGATAGTCAATAAATCAATTAACTATATGATAAATGAAACTTGGTAGTTTTGCCGGCCTCAATATATCACCATGCCTGTTTGTTTTCTTCGTCCCTTGCCTCCAAACAGGCTGGATGTCTATGCATCACTCTCAGCATCTGGGCGCGTTTGTCCAAATCATCCAAAATCTTTATCCCTGGGAGAGGCGGTGCTGCTAGCATCAAGCTAGCGCAGACACACAGAGTGCAACAATGAGCCTCGTGAGCTTGTAAGGAGCAAAGCAGATAAACGTATTAGAAATTAGGAGGAAAAAAGATTACTTTTAATCTCATTGTGATGATATTTTTTTTTTTATCTCATTACAACTTTGTATCTCATAATTATGACTTAATTTTCTCATAATTTCACATTTTTTTCCTCACAGTTTTGACTTTTTATCTCATAATTATGTTTTTTTATTACATATTTATGACTTTTTATTTCATAATTATGGTTTTTATCTCATGATTATGAATTTTTATCTTATATTTTTTAACTTTTTATCGCATAATTATGTCTTTTTATCTCATAATAATGACTTCTTTATCTCATTACTATGACTTTATTATCACATAACTATGACTTGTCTCATTACTGCAACTTTTAATCTCATAATTATGACTACATTATCTCATAATTTTGACTTTTTTTCTCATAGTTTTGACTTTTTATCTCATAACTTCGACTTCCTATCTCATTATTTCCACTTTTATCTCATAACTATGACTTCTTATCTCATATTTTCGACTTTTTATTTCATAATAATGACTTTATTTTCTCATAACGTTGACTTTTTTTTTGTTATTTTTTTTTTAAACAGGCAGAAATGGGCTTCCATACCACAGTCACAGTGTAGAAATATTTCAGCTACAAATTGAATAAGCAAGGTAAGCCCAACAACACGGATTAGTGTTGAACAGCAGCAGCAGCAGGAGCATGTATCAACTACAAAATAACTCAACATGCTCAAATGGCTGTAAAAAAGCAACAGAAATGTAGCCGGACCAGAAACAGGCAAGTGAACAATCATGTGTCGCAGACTTACAACCCATGACCCACAGCTAGCATTGGTGCAAAAGTATAAACTAGACTTTACTTGAGCTAAAGCTAGTTGTTTTTTTCATAGCTAAATATTTCTAAGTGGTTGAATTCTCACATTACTTCTTGTCTTTTGGTACTCAATGGCGATGATGTTTTGAATTCTTGTATTTACATAAATTCAACCACATCCATACAAGACTCCATCAACACTCCAGCTCCCCAACCTGAGTGTGACATCAGAGAAAAACAGCTGCCATGTGAATAAAGACGAACTGATTCTATTTTAAATTCAGTAAGAACATAAAAGTAAAGTGGATGTGCTCGTGTGTGTGTGTGTGAAGTCGAGGGGTAATTACAAACATTTGCTTTCCTTGAATAAAACAAGTAGGAATTTGTGCTGACATGCAAATCGCTCTGCTGGCCGGGGATTCACAGGAACACGGCACCAGGAAAGGAAACTGCCTAAAAAACAGATTTGCCTCCAAGAGAAAACTGCAGCCTCTTGCAGTTTATGAACTAAATTAGTCAAGTGTGCTGTGTGATTTTTTTTCTAATTTCACAGCCCTGCGCTGAAAGTCTATTCAGCCACAATTAGAGAGCGTCTCTTCAGCCTGTCTGCTCCTCAGCAGAAGCACTCAGGGCAGCTATTTGGCTTCTTGGCGGTGGGAATGGACTTATTACCAAAAGGTCACTGATCAGGATGAGCGGAGCTGCCAGATCAGCCGTGCAGCCTGATACTGCGATGCTCTATTCCCCCTGACACCACGTAAGCCCTCAGGTTTGCAGGTGGAGACCTGCGACGAGGTTTTAAGCTGTAGGTTAAACAGAGAAAAGGGCATTTGTTTGAGATGTTGTAATTCATTTCACTGCTTACAACAGCAGTTAAGAGTGTTAACATTTCATCCTCCTAAACCGCAAATATTTCATTAAGGCACTTAGAGTCGTCTTGGCAGGAGGAGAAGAGAAATCTATTAGGTTTTGAGATCCCAGTCACAAGAGTAATGGGATCTAAGAGCTGGTGTTTATCTTAGAGTAACTTTTATTTGTCCACTTGCCAAAAGATTCCTGTTTGCTTTCCTGTCAGCTTGAGATAACTGTTCACTCGCTGTCAATAGTAAAAACTACTTCTATGAAAGCAGCGATGTAATAACAGCACTCCACTGCAGAGTATCCACACTGTGCTTCATGCTCTGCTTCCCCACAAACCCATTAATAACATTCAGGAGACCAATGTTTGCCAGAAAAACTACCTCGCAAATGAGGACATTGAGAATTCAATGACACACATGAATCAGGGTAGGCCATGTTTGCTGTCAAACAAGTGCCACAGTGGGAAACATTAAGGATGAATTAAACTCAGGCTGCTGTCTGAGAGGAGGAAGAAGGGGGAGCGCGTATGCTACTGTCGCTCTGGAGGAACACATTTATTTCTTTATACATCAGAAAGTTTGTGTGAGGAGAGCAGAGATGAGGGCAGTGTGGTTTGCTCAGGAAGTGAAGTGTTTCCAGCAGATGTTTTACAGGTGGAGAGCGGTGGCAACAACAACTCAGCGGTCTGGTTCTGTCCATCTGTAGGCTCTGACACCCCTCTTCCCCCCCTTACCAGCTCGTCTACATCTTATTTATGGTCAGGAAAGAAGAGTTTTTCCAGATGGCCTGTTCCTCACTGTTATTTTCACCTTCACTTTAAGCCTGGACTTATCTACTCTTTTTGAGCAGGAGAGGATAAGACTCCTTTTTCTGCTGTCAATCATTTTCACAATCATTAAATATTAAGCTAAATCAAAGGAGGGTTGTAATTATCCAAAAGGGATCTACTTCTTTGTGTCTTGTAAAGCAGAGGTGTGGACTTGACTCTGATTCTACTGAAATTCTCATCGATTAATCGGGTAATTGGATAAAATACAGTTTTGTTTAGTTAAAGAGCAGTTATTTTTCAAATGAAAAATTTTCTCTTTAAGAAATAGAATTTTCTGATACAGTATGTCAACAAGAGCACTTGCTTTGGTATCTCCAAAATTTGTAAACGCATTTTGACACATTTTTTGTGCCTTGTACATCTCATCAAATGTTGTGGACCCAAATGGCACCCGTTTCGTAGAATGACCCATTAGTCTCCAAACTCCATAAAAGAAGCTAGATTTGTTGCTAGTTGCTATTTTGTATAGGAGGTAGCTTGAGGGGTCTGAAAACTCTCTTAATATGGCCTCAGCTCTATGTGAAATACCATTCTTTGATCTTTTTTTAAAATTAAACGATTCCTTGAGGTGGAGAAAATTACTAGAGTAGTTTTAGTAATTGAGTACCTCGAATCATTCAAGGAATCGTTTCAGCTCTAAAAAATATCAATTTGTTTAATGATGTATTTTTTAGTTTTTCAATTTGACTTATTTATTCTTCAATATATAACCTTGTAATGCTGTGTTTATGTGCAGCATGGAAAATGGTCTGCTCTTCCACCCCCTCACAGTCACAAAGATGCATTTAGGTACCTAAACATGGTCGATTTGATTTTTTGTGAATCGGTACCCGGTACTTTTGACAGACTTCGGCCGGTACCTATAAAAGTATCTAATTCGGTACCCATCCCTATTTGAGAACAAACAAGGAGGCTGTGGATTACGTGTCTGCAATCGTCAGGCTGCTCAAGAGTTGCAGTTACCCACACCGGGGTACTACTGAGGACAATTTCATTCACATTCTCAAATTAAGAGGTTGTGAACAAAAAATGTATTGCTGTGTGCAAAACCTGCAACACAAGAATAACCGACGGAGAAACTTTGTTCGGCACCCAAGGTTACACCAAGAACAGTAAGTATACCCAAGGATACCTGTTGTAAAGGTTTGGCTAGCTTTAGCTTAGCACCCATTGTATGCAACAGTACATGTTACTGTCCAGTAGGGGTGTAACTGTACATGTATCCGTGCCGAACCACTCCATAAGGCCGTTCGGTTCGGTACAGTGCTGTATTCGAATGAGTACAGTAAGTTTACGTTAGCCGCTGCACATGGCTCTTTAATATTCACGTGAGTACTCGTCTATGATTAGCTGAGCAGGGAAGGCGTTTTAATATTCATTAGGAAAGTGGTCTGTGATTCGTGCTTTGCGATCATGTGCATATCATGTGGACGAGACGTCTCACGGAGAGCCAATCAGAAGATGAATATCAAAGAGCTTCCGTCGCCACAGGAGCTTGTGTCTGAATTGTGCATCATGGCTGCTGCTAACGACCAACCGGAGCTTGAAGAGCCTCCCCCCTCTCTGTATAATGGCAAGTTTTGGTTTAATAGACATGCTAAACAAGAAAATGGTTTTGCGTTGTTCCGTACTGTACCGAAAATGTACCGAACCATGACCCTAAAACCAAGGTACGTACAGAACCAAGATTTTTGTGTACCGTTACACCCCTACTGTCCAATCATTAAAGTTGTAGCAGCATGTGTCTCAATTATGATGAGACCACTAAGACAAAGTCTTGTCATGCAGTTATTATTCCAAAAAAAAAAAAATCAAAATGCATTCATGGTATTTGTTAGATTCAATAGATTGCTACATCATTGAAACAGCATTTTATTTGGTAAATAGTGCTTCTGACCTTGTAAGGACTCTAAAATTCCAAACCTGTGACATGGACTTGACCCAACTCGGGATTGAAGACTTTAGACTTCCTTGAGACTTGCAAAGCAATGACTTGCAAAGCAATAACTTGCTTCCACCCCTGTTATAAAGTTTACAGAAAACTTACTCTTGAGCGGAGAACGCACTACCTGATAATCAGGCCAGATTTTGGTCCGATTCCTCCTTTTCATCAGAAGTAAGCACAGTCCTGATTTTCCTGAGATTTCCTCAAGCTGTGAGGTGTGTTTAGGGTGATTTTTACTTCCCTTGATCTGCTCTGAGGTTGATTGCGGCCACACTGATTCGACCTCATAAATATCAAACATCCATTCATTTTCTGCTGCTTATACTGTTAAGGGCTGCGAGCCACTGGAGCATATCCCAGCTGTCTTTGAGAGTTGGACTGGTCAATCACAGGGCTGACACAACCTCTTCCGCCCTCACTTACTTCTAAGGGCAATTTAAAATCACCAATTCACCTGATGAGCATGTTTTGGACTGTGGGAGGAAGCCAGAGTACCCAGAGGGAACCCACGCCAAAGTCACTCGGACAGCAAGAGATTTTGCAACATTTCTAGTTTTGAGGCTCAGGTAACTGTTAGTGAGAGTTGGTCACGTTTCTGTACTCATTCTATAAAGACAAAACTGTTAAATCTGAGGTTCTGTGTCGTCATGTTTTAGGTCTCTCACACATTCGACATCTCTTAATAGGGATGTTCGATACCACTTTTTATGCAGACTGATACCAGTATGAGAACTCCTTCTTGAGTACCTATACTACTAGCACTTTTGATACATAAAACGTCAATTAACAGTGACAGATCAATTTGATCAAAGGCAGCACAGTCACTCTGCCATTAACTCCAAATAAAACACAAACAACTCTCTCTGAATTTAGAACTTTTTTGATCAATATTAAAAAAAAAAACATTTTAAAAGTGCACTATAAAACTAGCAACCGTCAGAGTTTCAGTATTTTGAAAGTAAACTTAAGTGAAAAATAAAAAAGTTTAACTGTTAACTCTTCCTAGTTCATTCATATTGTCTGAAAAGGACCTGGCGCACATTTGCAGTGGTGTTAAACCGCAGAAATTAGCAGCATCTAGTGGAGAGGAGGACTTACTTGACGTAAGATTTTATTGCCTAGAGTATCTGCAGCCTTCTCGAGTACCAATACCATGAAAAAAGGCTGGTATTGGCTGAATACCAATACCTGGAATCGGTATCTGGCCATCCCTATCTGTTAAACATACTAATAATCTTGCCATGTGGATCAGACTTGACTTTGTGAACCGTCAACCTAAGGTTCACGTATGCATTTCCTCCTGACACATCTCAGGCGGATTTTTTAGGCTTATAATTCAGAAAATTGTTAGTTTAGCTTTTAAAAAAATTACATCACAGTATAGCTGTACTGGCCCTGAAAACTGCCGTCATCAAGCCTCTGTTAAAAAAGAACAATTTAGACAAAACAGAAAACTGCTGCTGGAATCCTCACTAAGACCAAGAAAGTGGATCACATCAGTCAAGTTCTGAGGTCTTCACACCTGTTCCTGTTCCTGTTTGTCAGAGGACAGACTTTAAAAATACTCCTGTTGGTTTACAAAGCTCTAAATGGATTAGGGCAAAAATATATCAATGATCTTTCACTCCAGTACAAACCATCAAGACCACTCAGGTCATCTGGAACAGGTCTGCTTCCAGTCCCCAGAGTCAGAACCAAGCATAGAGAAGCAGCATTCAGCTCCTATGCTCCAAATAACTGCCAGGTCTACTATCAGGTCTGCTGAAACTGTCAGGACTTTTTATTGACCAATCATTTTAATATCTTTTTTTTTTTTACTGCAAAACTCTATACTGCTACTTTTATGCTTACATCTTAACATCTGTTTTAACCTTATGTTTTTTAGCCATTTTATATTGTTTATTTTTATACAATTTTAGATTGTATTTTATTATTATTATTTTTTTTTTCTGCTTTTTTATGGATTCTTAATTGCTTACTTGTAATATTTTTAGGTGTGGGTACCAAACTAGAAACTTTATTAGGTACCGACTGAATTCCATCTGTAGTACCGGATATTCATTCAGTCAAAATCTAAAGGTACCATGTTTAGGTATTTCATCCTTGTGACTGAGAGTGAGTGGAAGAGTAGGTGATTTTCCATGCTGGACATGAACACAGCATTGCAAGTTTATGTACTGCGGAATAAATATGTTAAAGTAAAAAACTTTGAGATTTTTTTAATTAAAAAAATAAATTTTAATTACCACAGTAACACAAAAAATGTACTGAGAGTTGGTACCGTTGAATACCGGTATCAGTTGGGCATCGGTACCATATTCATTCGAATGCGAAAGGTACCCAATCCAAATATGTTTTGCTGATCTATACCTCTGTAAAGCGCTTTGAATTGCCTTGTTGAAATGTGAAATATAAATATACTTGCCTTGCACATTGTTACATCCTAATTAGAAAAAATACTGACTTGTGTTGTTTACATGAATTTATAAGAAAAGCATCATACATACAAGAGGCTGATATGAATGTCTTGTGACCCAGATTTAACTCAGCACAGCAAAAAAAGGAAATAAAAATTAATGTGACTGACAGCTTTTATTAGCTGTTACAAATTTTACTGAGTACTTTGTGGAATTTTGATGGCTATGTAGCTGCTTTTGAGGCCACGGGCTATCTGGCAATAATTAATGAGGAAACAAGAATGATTTCATTGTAGCTGCTCTGTTGGAAGAATATGTTTTTCCGCTACACAGTTTTATACCAATTTGTACAAGAAATTACAAATTTTTAAGCTTTTAAGTTGAATGAGAGGACATCTGAGGATGTCACTCGGGGATCCAGGAGAAAACGACAGACATTTTTCACTATGATCTCAGCTTTAAGGGCCAAACAGTTGCTACACATCAATTTTATTAAATATTTTGATCCAAATGTTGGTTTAATTTCTGCCTTAAAGGTAGAATAAGTGTGGTTTGGCATTAAAAGCACACCACTCCTTCCAGTTCAACCTCACCAGAAGTTTCCAGCAGGTCGCGTGCTGACTATCTGGCACCTGGTTGCCATAATTTTAATAAGCCTGCTCAACCTGCGTGATGATATTGGATTGGAGTTACACACCCAAAGCCCAGAGGTTGACACCCAGAAACACCCTGTACATAACAACCGAAAAACACACAACGAGAAGAGGTGCTGCAGAAACCTCTGTGTGCTCAGTTTATCACGTCCTCGGCTCCTCTTCCAAATTTTCAGAGCAACTCTTTGCTTCAATACACAGCACATGTCTGAGCAGCGAAAACACAAGGTTAATTCAACAAACAATTTGTTTCCTGTTTGTTTTCACTCCCGCTTTCTGTGTTTCACCTGCATCTCATCAGCTCTAAAGGTCGGCTTAGCCCAAACCCTCTCATTAGTCTGTGACCTGCCTTTGTCTATGCAAATGTTTGTGATGCTTTCACACAAACATCTCCCAGAATAGCACATTTGTTTTATGCATGGTAAACACAGCGATGTGGAGTCTGAAGGGTTCTTAGATTGTGCCATCAGTGGACAAAGACCTTCATTGAAAGGTCAAGAGCATGCTAGCGTCAGACACAGATGGGTGCCTTTAAATCATTAATATTTATAGAGGAGGCGATTATGGAATCAGACATCGATTAGAGCTGATCATCCTTGGTGAAGCTGTCATGTTGATTCTTCCTTTCACTGCAGAGATCCACGCTCATTCATTAACGCTACACATGATCAACTGGAGCAACCAGGAGGTTTGTCCTGCAGCTCATCCCCCCTCTGCCTCGCTCGGCGTCCCTCCGCCCCTTCATGAATATTGATGACCCTCCCCTGCTGTGCTTAATGGTGATGCTGTGAAAAATGATGCTGGGTGTGTCGCTCGCACATAATCCCCCAGGGGCATGGCACAAAACTAATATGCAGCTTTCACAGGCATGAAGATGATCCCATCAGCGAGGAGAGAATTAGAGGTCAGAACCTACAATAAAGACAGCCTCATTTCTTGGTGGGGCTTGATGATGGCGGGGATACATATTCATGTCAGCGCTGTAAGCCGGCGAGCCAGCGAGCGAACAAAACAGCTGTGGTTTAAAAAAGACCTGTTCCCTGCAGTAAGCATGATGTCATCAGGGAGTGACAGCTCTGTTTAGGGCATCATGGGATGCAGCATTACATCACACCAGGAAAATTCAGCTACCAAAGAAGGCTGTTTGTTCCAAAGAGCAGCCATACAGTGTATCACAGCTTCACCAAATGAGAAGTGACATTTGGAGCAGTCAGCTGATGCCCTTTTAAAGAGACAAACAATGCAAAATACGAACCGACTGTTGGTGAAATCCCCTTCCCTGTGTGGAAAGTGTCTATTCAGAGCCCAGAACAAGCCTGTTGGGCTTCTCAGATTTGTATCAGGGTTACATCTTTCTACATGTTGTGATATGATCACAGAAACAGCATCATTACACTCAGTCAGACTCTTCCTGTAGCACGCTCACACCCACACACCTAACCTGGCATGACCTGAAATTAAAGCATGTCTACTGATCAGATTTCTACCTAAAAAACTCAAATTTGATACATCTTTATTATCAATGAAACATTTTTTAATTAAAAAGCCTGCTTATTTCCCCCTAAATGGAGCCACATTTGTCATGAACATGGATTTTTTGGGATGATATGAAATTTTCAGGAAATGTTAAAAATGGGATAAATAAGAAGTATTTACATTTTGGAGGTGATCCGGACTTTTTCTAAAAATTCTTTATCATTGTGAGATAGGGCTGTTTTCACCATATGTGTCTATAACTCCACCATAAATGGTTAGATTGCTTTACAAAACAACACAAGACAAGGTCACCGTAATTTCTGACAGGTGTGAAAGTATGATCCAGATCCTGACAATATTCTGGATACTAAGATCTGGAATATGAAATATGTACTGGGTCATCATAATTTTCAACACTGTCAGGAAACAATTTATCAAACAAACCTGCAGCTAACACCAAATTGTAGCAGACAGTCTGCTGAAAGGGAGTATAACATTAAAGTAGGACTAAAGTGTTGGTGACAATCACAATATGCTTGGTGGAGGTCTGCGCTCTCTGAGTGCTTTTCTAGTTTAAAATAGTAGACCTCCTGGCTGCCCCATGAGACCAGAAATTGTGTGTATTGAAATGGCTGGGTAGAGAGCATCAGGGTAAAGAAACTGACTCAGTGACTGTTGTCTTCTTGGGATGTCCACTATCTCAGACGTCTTCAGTTATATGGAACTTGGCCTTCACTTTGCACTCACACAGGGCCTATCCAGATAGGAATGTCCTGATACAGATTTTTTTTTTTTTACTTCCAATCTGATCCGATTTATTCATGATATGTTTTGCCCATACTGATACCTTTCTCTGTTAAATCCTGTACTCCGTTGTAGGGATGTCCTGATGTTACATTTTCACTTCAGATACGACACCGATACTGCAGCATTGAGTATTGGCCGATACGGATATTAATCTGATACGATATCAGCATTAAACATGCATACTTTTATTACTTATTTTGTAGTATGTCTGTCATGTTAGAAAAGGCTTGATTAAGTGATATTATTCAAACAAAGAACAGTAGTCAGCAACAGTAGGTATGAGGAAAAACTGACCCATTTATTATTAACCAATGGGTAACAGAAACTGCTAATATCAGAGTGCTTATATCAGAGATTTTAGATGCATTCCGATACGATACTGATACTTGTTTTTTTGGTAAATGACGAATCATATTTGTTGTATTAAAGTGAGCCCTGTTGGTACCTCCTTGAGGAACACTCACTTTACAAATGTTGCAAAATGCTGTTTTACTATCATTACTTTCCAAAGAGAAGTAGTCCCATACAGCAGCCATGTTTGCAACGTTGTATGATTTACAGAAGCTATCTGATCCTCCAAAAAAGCCACATTAGCCGCTGATAGTGATCAGTAAATCCGACCTGGACATCCCTTTATCCAGGTCAGATGAATGTGGCATGACGATTCTTTGAGCAGCCACTTCCAGACCGCTCAGCACTAAAGAGTCAATAGCAACAGCAGAATAAGCTGTTTGGCATCAGCAGAGAAGATTTGGGAAATTTTTAACAGGTGTAACTCACACACTCAGTTCTGCTGCTCATCCATCAAATGCATGTATAGAAGAAGTCATCTACCAAACACAGATTTCTGTACTTTTCGCACAAAGTTTATAATGCGGTTGATAAATTATAAGTTAGTACAAGTCCATCACAGTAAAACTGGTATCTGTCAGGATCATGAAACGTGTTCCTCTTTGAACAGAAGAAATGGTTAATTTTGGATGCTTTTGACCAGCGGTACCAGGAACTTCTCTTTCAGAACTAAGTGGTTCCTGTGGCTCACTGTTGTCCACTGCAATCTGAAGTCCCATGAAGAGCTCTTGAAGTTATTTTCAATAATGATCCAATGAGGAAGAAGAATTTCACACAACAAGTGATAAGTTGCTGTCCATCTTCACCCAGTTTATTTGACCTCTCCATCCTTGGCTGTGAATTAAACTCAGAGGGGATTACCATCATTGCAGGAGCTGTATCGGTCTGAAATATCAGCTCTGAGAATCTCCTCCTGTGTCTCTCTATGAGTTGTAAAGGGCTGTTTTCTTGGGTAGAAAAGCAGACTATGAGTATAAACTAATTAAGCGTGTAAAGAGTCAGCTGAGTGTATTAAAACTCCGTCTGACAGTCTTTTTAAAACAAACAAATGTTGGCTTAATTACGCTGCGAGCTACAGCTGCTGATTTGTGACAGTGACAGTTTCAGCTGGCAAACACTGCAGGTTGTCAGCTTGAAATGAGAAGCTGCTGTTGTCTCTAACAAAGTGCTCATTGTTTGAAAATGAATCAGAGTTTCAAGATGGCCTAAGTACAGTCCCAATTCTTTATATTCAAACAGAGTGTTTTTATTTCAGGGTGCAGAATTGTTTCTGATTTGTAAACTACTCTTCTTTTTTACTCCAGTTACTGCTTCTCTTTTTTCCTTTGAGAGACTTGTGATAACCTGACAGCGGAGGTGAGAGAACTTGTAACTCAAAATGCAGCATCTGTTGCGTTTGCATGTGTTATATCTATTTGAGAAAGTGGTATCTCTGCCTCTTCTGCAGTGCACTATCCGCCTGTGATTGCTCAACACCGGCGCACAAAAGCAGCTTTAAAAAACTGAATGTTTGAACCAGGATGAGTTGACACCAAAATCTGACATTTAATATTGTGTTTGAGGCCGCTGAGCATTGTTCCACTAGCACAAGGAGAGTATCTGTGTGGCCATCTGCGGTGAGATAAACACATAAAGCAGCACAGAGGTCCAGAGCTGTAAGGTACACGACCTGAGGGTGTTGTTTTAACAATGTCAGAGTGTGTTTGGGATTTTCTACTTCAGGTGTCACAAAGAGAGGAAGTCAAAGCCACAGGCAGAGAAAAGTTAAAGGCAATGAATTTCAGAATAAAACACCAATTCAGGGAGATTTTATTCAGAAACAGGGATGGAATGGTTAATTAGAAAAATTTGAACTGTTTGGTTTTCCTCACTTGGTTCGGAGTGTGTGTCTTTTGTTAGATTTGTATTTCTTTTTTCTTCGATTTACTACTCAGTTTGAAGCGAGTATTCAGCTCTGATCATACGCATGTGCCACTCGAGGCGAAGAAATTAAAGGGGTGTACCCGTGGCGTTGAATCGTTCTGCTGTCTGGGCTCACTTCAGATTCAGTGTGAGCTCTGATGACGGTGGTAAGGAAGTGGAGGATAAAACCACAACTGAGCGTTGTCAACTTAAAAACTTTGTTGCTACATTTAATGAATTTTCAGACCCCTCTGGGAGTTTTTTTAAAGACAACAATTCCTGAAACTTTTCTGGAGTTAGGAGAATCTGAGGTTAAAGCGTATTTTGATTGCCTCGATGGTCAGTGTGTGAGTCCAAAACAGAAGAAAATTAATTTGTAATTCTAAACATATTTATAATGTTGTGTTTAGACTGTATCAACATAAAATCTATCTCCCATCATATTTTACAATCCCCCCAAAAAATACACAAATAAGGCAGCTGTCAATCATCACTAAATGTGACGTCAAGCCTTGTTTTTAAGCTCTTATAACGAATGAAAACCAAACTCTTCAGAAAAAAAGAGGACTTGAATACAAAGCAGCCAAGTGATATCTTCAAATCACCACAACAATCCAATGCAAGAAACATTTTTACGAGGTGTCTTAATTTTTTTCAAGTTTGACCATAGCCCATCTGGAATGACTGGGGAGATGGAATTTTTGACCTATACAGCAGCCAGCCACCAGGGGGAGCAGTTTTTGAGGCAAGCTCACTTGGAGCCGAGTAAGATGACGTCCATTTTTTTTCTAACAGTCTATGGTTTTACCTGCTTTCTGTCTCTCCCACGTTATTTCTCTCTCCTACACAGTCCATGACAATTACATGCAAATGTATTATTATGCAAATTAGACAGCAGCATCATTAAGTAGCTTCTGGGACAGCCAATACTGAATTTTTGTTTTACTTAGCTTTGAGGATGTTTCAATAGGAAACAGTCTCATTCTTTCAGGGTTTTCATGACTATACCAAGGGGAAACATCCGGTTGGTAAAAATGAAGCCTGTGTGGAAGTGGTAAGAGTTGCTATTCATCGAGGATCCGCTTGAGGCTGGCTGCAGAAAGACTGGAAGTCACGTACACATCCAGCCATAAAAACAGACTTTTACGGCATTAAAAAGCATATTTATAGATTTTTTTTCTTACTCTGGGGTTTAGATGCTATTAGGATTGTTTGATTGTCTAATTAGAGGCACAGCTCAGGTCGTGTGACTGGTGGGCGCCCTGTAGCTGTTTGAAGAAAATCTCACAGCAGGCATCATTTCAAATGTGGCTGTGTACGTGGATTGGTTTCATTTCACGGTTTCAGGAACAGGTGGGTGACGTCGCGGAGGCCATGTCCATGTTTTATACAGTCTATGGACAACAAATGTGATTAAAAATAACCTATTAATGGTAGATTACTAGGGTATATGTTAATCTGGGGTGTTAAAAACAACAACCAAACTGTGTTTTTGTGAACCCTCTCATCCTCGTTCAGAACTTAAGCTGAAACGATTCCTCAAATGATTCGACGTACTCGATAACAAAAAATACTCGAGTAATTTTCCCTGCCTCGACCATGTTTAGGTACCTAAATGCATCTTTGTGACTGTGAGGGGGTGGAAGAGCAGACCATTTTCCATGCTGCACATAAACACAGCATTACAAGGTTATGTATTGAAGAATAAATAAGTCAAATTGAAAAACTAAAAAATACATCATTAAACAAATTGATATTTTTTAGAGCTGAAACGATTCCTTGAATGATTCGAGGTACTCAATTACTAAAACTACTCTAGTAATTATCTCCACCTTGAGGAATCGTTTAATTTTAAAAAAAGATCAAAGAGTGGTATTTCAAATAGAGCTGAGGCCATATTAAGAGAGTTTTCAGACCCCTCAAGCTACTTCTTATACAAAATAGGAACTAGCAACAAATCTAGCTTCTTTTCTGGAGTTTGGAGACCAATGGGTCATTCTACGAAACGGGTGCCATTTGGGTCGGCAACATTTGATGAGATGTACAAGGCACAAAAAATGTGTCAAAGTGTGTTTACAAATTTTGGAGCTACCAAAGCAAGTGCTCTTATTGACATGCTGTATCAGAAAATTCTATTTCTTAAAGAGAAAATTTTTCATTTGAAAAATAACTGCTCTTTAACTAAACAAAAATGTATTTTATCCGATTCCTCGATTAATCGATGGGATTTTCAGTAGAATACTCGAATACTAAAATATTCGATAGCTGCAGCCCTATTCAGAACTGTAGAAAACTCAACTCTTCAATATGACTGAATTTAAACCTCACAAGTTTTCTTCAGTGCTGAGCCCGTCATGTCCCCCTTCAAGAAAATCTGATCCACGTTTTAGTCCCTGACAGATGATTGCACGGACTTGTGCAACTTGAAGGCAGGAAAACACGACTCCTTTCAGATACTGCTTCATTTGCAACATTGGTGTAAGAGCACAAGCTGCCTGTACAATCTGCTCTCAGTGTATGACAGTGAGAATAATTGCCATGTCAAATCCTCTTGGGCTTCAACGTGTTCCTGTTCGTTTGATGCATGACAACTGCCAAGGTGACGAGCGAGCTGTCAAGGCGCGTGGAGTGAGATAAAGCTCGGCGAGAAATTTAAATACTTGCTATCGTTTTCAGAGTGGTGACATGGCAGTAAAAGTGTGACAGTTTTGTTCACACTCGGTGGAAATTGATTTTTTAAACAAGTTAAACATTAATATTACAGACTAAAGCTGGGGAACATTTGTGTGATTTATCAACACAGACGTCTGATTGTGGCAACAGTCAGTGATATGAAATGCAGCTGAGGGTTAACACAGCAGCCTCAGATGGAAGCTGGAAGAAACGGCGTGGGCGTTTCATTAGACTTATCAAATGGGCACCTCCCGCCACAGATGTTCCACTAAATTAGATCCTCGGCACTTCCAAGGCTTTGCACGGGGAATTCTGCACGGAGAGACACAAAGCTGGGCTCTCCATTTTGCAGTGAGAGAAAACCCAGCGTGATCCCTTCCTCAGCCCTGAGGAGAGTGTAGGTGATACGAAGGAGACTGCAGATTTTAACTACATGATGAGGACGGCAAATTCTCCCTCTGAGCTGGACAAAGTGGGCGAAGGAGTCTCTGCAGAGAAACATGAGGGGACATACATCAAACGGCTTCCTTGAGTACCCCCTTGGTTGAATGTAGTGAAGTGAATCTGTGTAACAGGACTCTCTGTCTGCCTCACGAAGGGGGCCAACAGTCTGTGACTCCATTTGTCGCGGCGGGGGAATGAAATGAATAACCTTTCAGGGGCTAACCTGGCCGGGAGCGGGGGAGCGTGCGGCATACAAATGACGACACCGGCATCCATCCTGCCCGCGTGCACTCGCTCAGGCAGGAATGTAAATGTTGCTGCGATCGTTTGCATGACGGATTTGACGCATCTGATGCATCTGACCCCCTTCCCTCCCGCTTGTCTGGTTATTAAACAGACGGCTTATCTTTTTGGGTGCATCAAAGACAACACGTTATTAGATAGCTGTATCATTTTGCATGTACAGACAGAGAACACACACAGAGAAAAGGATTATCTTGAAGAAGCTTAATTGTTTCCCAGGCAACTAGTCCCCCACTAAGATGTAGACTGTGAAATTTCCGCTAGCGATTATTTTACTTTCAAATGACTTACGCGTGTCCTCCAGCTAAATCCTGCATGGGAGCCAACCTAGTTTTTTTTTTTTTTAGGGGTGGGAGTAGGAGGGGAAGGGGGTTGAAATAGATTAGAGTCCTCGAGGAAAACAACATCTCTTTTTAGCCTCCAGTACAATAACAAAACTGGGCTATGAGCTGGAATGAAAAGGTTAGCCCAATGTTTATCGTTAATGATGGTGGGCTTCAGATGAGACCCAGCAGGGGTGATTAATTCATGCAATAAACAAGCCCGTCTGGGGTGTAGTAATTCCAAATCGGCAGATGAGTCACACAAAGCTGTTTTTCCTTAATCATTTCAAGCAGGTGCCTGAGAACAAATATTTAAAATGGTCAGAAAACATTAGCAGCTCCAACAAGTGGAAGAATCTGCTTCCAGTGCTGTCGCAAACACAGACATAATCAGTGTCACTTTGTTTTAGTTAATAAAACCTGACTCCCTTTCTCTTTTTGTCAAGAGAGACTGATGCACGTGCGCCGTGACCGTATCTCTTCCTCAAAGGCCTGAGAGCTGCGGCAGCAGCAGCACACAATAACCATTGTCTGCGGTAAATCCCCAGTAGAACCAAGCGAGGAGGGGGGTGTGCACGGGAGAATAGAAACAGGTTTTAAAGTCACACCGTGGCTCATTCTCCACCATTTCAGTCCAACCACAATACTACTATGATCTACAGCACGCTTTATGCAGCAACAACAACAACACCAGACTTCACCTGAGATTCCATCTCAAACAAAACACACAAACAACAGCAGCATTACGGGAGCAGAGACAAAAGAGAGCGCATTACAGCGTGGCCTTTCCTTTTGAAGACACGAGAGGCCTTGAGAGAAGCACATTTCTGCCGTCTACATCCATTACAGCTTCAGCGTGTGTACATAAAGGCTTGAGAGGGAGTGGAAGAATGCTTTGAAAAGATTACATCTTCTTACCTGCAGTTTGGAGGAGGGTCTAGTGTTATTTCTGCGAGCTCTTTTTGAATCCTGGAAGAGACACAGAGATGATGCTGTTAAACGTAAGTCAGGAGGGAAAAGTCTGGAGTGCATGAAGTCAGAGTTTCCAGTTTGTGATGAAGCAAATGTTGGAGCTTTTAAACCTGCAGCTGTTAACAACACTGACATTTAGAGTTATTCTGGTGCTGATAGCAGTACTCGATGTCTCCCATACGGCCTTAAGTGTGGGATTATGCATCAGTGACTATGCCAGTCTATGCATAGATCAAACACAATTCTCCTTTGCAGCTTCAAAACAGTAGCCTACACAGCATGTGTGCCTGTGCCGCCACCACAGATATATTATTCTGCTCCTGGCGACCACTCTTTCATTTCACTCGTAATGTGACAGCGAGTTGTTAGTGAGGAATGTCACATCACAGCTGAAAGGAGCACTGAAGGTCTGTGTGTTTTGGACTCTTTGGTGGACGCATCAAGAGAAGCCTGACACCAAAGTGCCACTGACATTAGCCAAAGTGGAAGCAGATGTTCTACTTGTTTTAAGGTAAGGATGCTTTGATTGTGCATCAGTCATTGGGCTTTTAACAGGAACCAAATTATCCTAAGAGGTTCACATTCTTCTTCAAAACAAATGAACAGCGTAATTAGAGCCAGGGACAACAATAATAAATGAGGGCCTGTGTCCACTAATAGCATTTTTTTGTGCTGTGGGCCAAAAGCAGTCCAGTATTTTCTGTGCACAGGATCTTAGGCCCTGTTTACACGACTACATTTCATCCACAGATGCTAAAACGCAAAGAAAAAAAATTCTGCGCTGAGGGACTGAAAATGCTGTAGTATGCATGCCAGGCCTGTAGTTGGCGCTATAACTGTCTTGTCCAGAAGCGGCTTTTGGTAGATCTCCACCGAAGTAGAGTTGGGCAGATCATCTGGTGTATTGGTGAATGCTAAGTGGAGCAACAGTCAGCAGATTCAGCAGGTTGAGCAGTACTGTTTACACGGCAATGGTGGCAAAAGTTTGCGTTTCAGGTCAGCTGAAACGCTATTTCTATGTCAACGAGAAGGCGAAAACGCAACAATACTTTTGCGTTTCATCCTAAAGCAGTTGTTGTGTAAATAGCTCCTTAAAGTGATACTCCGGGATGAAACAAGTTGGGTCCTATCACAAGGTTTAGTGCAGAAATTACCCCTACAGCAGTGTTTTTGTGCAGCAGAAGCCCAGGGCGCTCGCACCAATCACCCCCTCCCTGCTCCTCTGCCGGTTTCCTCTGCACTCAGACGGGGCCATATTTTACTTGACCAAAAACACAAATAAACAGACTCCCACCGAAAAAATCTGATATCGGTCTGCATTCATGCTTTATTTAGAGAATTTTCAGTGCATTACTCACACACAAAAACACAGCTAAATAAGGCTCTAGTCCTCATCGTGTCTCTTGGTCCTGGCAGACTACCTGCATTTGTTTATATCTGGCACGCTGCGCGCCCGGACTGATACACTAAGCAGCGAGCACCTCGTAGCCAGCTGTGGCTCTGCAGCGGAGGTAGCGCCGTTTTACGACACGATGAGGACTAGAGCCTTATTTAGTGGTGTTTTTGTGTGAAAGCAACGCGCTGAAAATTCTCTAAATAAAGCGTGAATGCAGACTGATATCAGATTTTTTCGGTGGGAGTCCGTTTATTTGTGTTTTTGGTCAAGTAAAATATGGCCCCATCTGAGTGTAGAGGAAACCGGCAGAGGAGCAGGGAGGGGGTGTTTGGTGCGAGCGCTCTGGTCTTCTGCTGCACAAAAACACTGCTGTAGGGGTAATTTCTGCCCTATACCTTGTGATAGGACCCAACTTGTTCCATCCCGGAGTATCACTTTAAGTGTCACTTCCCCCTCACTCAACAATCAAAATATAGAAAGGAGCAGGACCTTGGACACCAAATTTGTCAACAATGACTTCTAAGTCTATCCAGAAAATGAACCAAGCACACTTATCTAACAAGAGTAAAATTTTAGGTCATAAACAACACAGTTTTCCTGATTTTTTTGTGAAATGCCCCTAATTAAAAAAATAATAAGGAGGATGGAAAGCATTTTAAAGCAGACTTAAGTTTCCACCTTTGGTAAGGATAAGCACTGCCAGACAACTTCCCTCATCTAGGAACAGGGAGCTCCAAAGAGAGGCACTCTGAAGTTTATGTTGTGTGAACTGCCAGTGCAAAAAGCATGCTGTTAGTGGACACAGGCCCTAAAACAGTTTGATATTAAAGGCTGGTGTTTTCAAGTCGAAACGAAAAAGAGAGTCCATACAGACTTCATCTTTTATTTCTATGCCTTTGTTCTCTGAATGCATTTGCCCAAATTGTAGTAAAAGTTTGTCATCAGCCAGGCAGAGCAATAATATCAGTCTCATATTTGATTAACATGGGTAAAATAAGAATAAAGCTAGAACCTTCTGAGCTATTAGCTTCTAACTTCAAAATAATGCAGGCTGTAGAGATGAAAGAATGAAATCAGACCAACTAACCAAGCGACTGACAGTCTTTTATGGTCCAAATAAAGTCTTGTAGTTTATAAGTGGCATCACAGCGTTTCATATGGAGCAGAAAAATCAGATGAAGCCATTATTCCAGTTTGAATAAACTAAGACTTCATCTCCCTCATTGCATTCATTTGTCCGTGGTGCACAGAAGACATTAAAAAGCTGCCTCAAGCGTGAGAATAAACATGCCTGCTACGAGAATTTCTCAGAAAACTGTGCAAAATGATGACTCAGACTATGAAGGGCAAGTGAGTGCAAACGCTGCTTCTAAACTCACATTAATACAAACACACTACTTCAGACAACAGTGAGTCCGCTCTGTGTAGCACCGAAGGCCCTCGTAGTTTAAATGAAGGACACACAAAAGAGAGATGATCATAACATCAGTCGTTGTTATAAAAAGACTCAGCGGCCTGAGACAACCCTGTGCTCATGCTGTTGCATAATTCTGTCAGCGCCTGTCTTTTTTTTGGAGGTAAGTGCTAAGACTGGTGGAGGAAAGTGTTGGTGGTGGTTGTGGTGTATAGGAGATGAGAGTGCTGCAGAGCTCACGGTGAATCTATTCAAACAAACGGGCTGAAATCTCTTTTTCAAATGACAGCATCGACACACGAGCGACGAGCTGTGTGAGTTACCCTCTTCTGTGGGTTTAGTGTCACGCTGAATAGCATGGATGTTTGAAATGACAATGCCTGTGGGACTGTGGTTCTTTTTATATAACTTCACACCCTGGGGGCACATAGAGGAGGGGAGGCCTTTAGTGTAACAAACAAACCCCTGTGTAAACCCTGTGTTGTTCTTTTACCTCTTGGCACTCGTTGAAAGTTTAGCAGCAGTTTTACTTGAGATCTTAGTCTCCTTCTTTTTAGGTTGTGCTTGCTCCCGCTCCTGTTCAGGTGGTACCGATTCCCTTTGTTCAATATCCGAGCTTCCCCCGCTGGTGCTGGGGCTGTCGTCCGGTCTCTGCACTTCGCTGGACATCGTGGGCCCTGGAGGAGAAGCATAAAATGAGAAATATAAGCAAGTTGCCACTCGAGGAGATTTGAGTGAGCCACAGTAAGATGGGTTTATTTAATCATTGTACAGCTGGACGTCGAGCGGAGTTTAAACAGAGCTGGGGTGAGCACTGTGTGAGATGATGAAAAGACATTTGTCAAAGCCTGCAGTGCTGTGGATTACACATGTGTAGGACCCTTGTTAAAGGGGATATAATGAGCCATTCACCTAATGATCTACTGGAGGGTTTATATATGACAGGCTAATTGTTTAAAAGCTTTATATGAGTAGCTGTACTGGCTTAGGTTTACAAAACAGACATTTGACCTTGTAACAATCCTTTTCAACTTTTCAATTTCTTGGGCTTGGACTTTAACGTGTTAATTATGTTCAATTGATTGCAGAAAAAATGTTGCATTAAAGAAAACACAGCAAGTTCCCGACAAACAAGATGGCGGGAACAGATAATACAGCCTTGCACGGCCTAGTGGTTGGGAAATTTGCATATCGCTGGAACAATTCTGGTCTCACCTGAATACGGATGCCAAAGCTACCTCGTGTGCGAGCAAGCAGTGTCGCCAACCTACACTCAAGTTTACAAAAAGTCCTTGAAAAACTTTAATTTGTTGGTTGAACTTTGCGATGCACCAATGTTCCTTTGATTTCTCTTTTCATTTTAAAAGTATATTTAATTGAAAATGAATATTATTTTGTTTTACCCTTTGTATGCAGCTATTTGTTGATTCAGTCATCTACCAAAAACCATCTGAACTTGCTTCTTGTGCCTTATACTTACATCCTTTCAAACAAATTTGGTTTACCAAAACCTGTGAATACTTAAATTAATAACTACTGATTTCATCATTAATGTTTTTTGTGACACTGTACGTTTATATTTTGAATATGTGTGTGTGTCCTTATTCTGTATATTGAAAGAAACCTGAGCTACAAGCTTGAAATGTGCCTGACAAACCAAAACACATCACATTTACAGTAGACTGAATGTTTTATGCCTCCTCTAAATGTATTTTCTGGCATTGTTTGTCTGCTTTCATGTCTACAATCGATAATACAACACTTGATATCTATCAAACTGGATTTGGTCGTAAAGTAATAAACATCACCTTCGTGGCAAACAAGACACGACACTTGAAAATGACGAGACCGTCCGTTAAGTACAGACTGATATTATTTTAGATTAATTCAACTAAACAGAGGGAAAATATTCGATTAAAATAGAAAATGTTTGGTAGAAATGTAAAAAAAAAAGCTGTTGGGTGTGTAGGAACTTAAAGCGATGAAGTGAAGCGGCGGACAGCTCGCCTTTCCCGGGGGGCGTTTCGCGGGGATGATAGGGACATCAACGGCTGAAACGTAACCGGTTCAATAACCGTTGGGGATACCGGGGTCGATGCGGAGACGTTACAGTCCCCACAAATAACAACACAAACAAGTTGGGACGCTTTTGTGAAATCATACTCGACTTAATTGATCGGTCAAACCGTGTGGGTCAACATTTTAGAGGTTGGAAACACAATAGGGGTCGAATTGGGGGCTGAAACCGAGCCGTCCTACGAAAGCGTTCATAAACACAACGAGGAGCTAGATTACGTTATTCCAACGCCCGCGGAGGAAGTGGAAAGTAGGGTGCGTTAGATTACCGCCTTGGGGTGTTTTAAAATCAGACTAATGAAGAGAAAACCAGGCCTCTATGTTTTAAACTCAATGAGAAAATACGCATAGATGAAGGCGTTTCTGCCCCGACTCGTCCGACACAGGCGCAGGCGGCGGGGCTGATGGAGGACAGTGAACCGCCGGGGGGAATGTGCGGATCCTCGCCGTTTCTGGAGTGTCCACATTGTACGTTTGAAGAGCAGTGACCCTGCCTCGGCACAAAGGGAGGCTCGTCCCACACATCCACCTCCCCCCTTCTTTCCTCCTCCTCCTCCTCCTTCTTCTTCTTCTTCACTGGAAAACGACACTTTTCACGGGACATTTACTTACTTTTCACGAATCTAAGAGGCGCGGCTGAATGCGTGTGTCGATATTACCTGGCGGCTGGCCGTCGATGCTGCAATTCGGCGTCGTAATCCCAAGGTACCGAAAAAAGTATATCCTCACACGGCCGTCTGCTCGTTCCCGTGTCCTAGCTATTTAACTGGAGGTAGCAGCAGCAGAAAAGCGATTACAGAAAACTGAGGCAGCCCCGGACCGCCTCCACGCGCGCTCACGATCAACCAGCACTGCTCGTGCACGCGAGCTGCATTGGCTACAGAAGTGGCCTGTGCAAGGCCATGGTCTGAAGCTTAATGAATTAACCGAAACGCTTCAAGTAAAGGACAGCAATGTTGACACGGTCACGGAAAATGGCCCATCCTCATTCATTCCTGTGCAGTGGTAGCCAAAGAGTCTCTTAGGGGTGAAAGTAACCAAAACAACACTGGTGTAAGGGCAGAGAAAGTCCTGCTGCTGAGAAATGCTCCAAACCCAGGTAAGGCATCAAACTATATTTTTCCAACATAAAGGAAGTCTTGGTGATAGGAGAATTCAAGGCATCAAAAGTACTTTTTTTTTTATCTCTGTGAATCACTACAGAGCCTTTGTGACACTTAAAAGCCTCAATCAATGCGCTCCTTAGAATTTTCTCCTAAGAACTTTGAGAGTATGTCAAGTTTCTACCCTGAAGGGCAACAAGAAAGTATGACCAGAAACATTTATCAGACTTAACAAGAAAACATTTGAGCACTGCTGTCCTCTCAGCTTGTTTGGCATGTTTTTTTTTCTCTTTTTTTTTCTCTGTATTTTGTCCACTCAAATGCACCCTGAAGGTTACTACACTACATTTTCTCAATTTTAAAGCAGTTTGTATGGTTCCTAAGCATGTGTTCTCTACTGGATAGGCCTCAAGGGTGTTGTTTTATCCACAATTCAGCATGGACAGGCTCTACAACAAGGGTCTGCATGCAACCTGTGGCTGTGGAGCCTGATGCAGTGGCTCCTTGTAGCTGAATCTTTTTTTTTTAAATAAATATTTTTTATTTTTCTTACAGAGGGTATTGATACTTAAAACACTACAGCTAAATAAAATCATGGGTTAATACCTTGTTGAACTAAATATTCATCACATCTGGCAATAAAGCCTGCCACCGCTCTACTTCACCTCCTACGACACCAACAGCCCACCAACTTTCCATGCACCTGCGGCTAACCTCAAGTTTTAAGATAACTGTATCTTCCAAAGGACAAATCTGACAAAAAATACAGATTTTAAATCTGTGTGGATGGATTCATTTAACTGCTAACATGACGACTTAATATACATGCTTGATATGCGACAGGACATAAGCAAACAACAAAAAATGATGAGTTGACGACATTACTGATGTATGTTATCAAATTCAAGCACCCTGAAAAAATGTTTAAATTTTGACAAATTTTTAAAATTTCAAAATTATGACAACTTTTTTAATTTCTGCATTTTTTTTTAACTTCTGAAGTTTTCTTTTTTTTTTTTAATTTTACCATTTTATGAATATTTTGTGATTTTTTGAAATTCAACAATTTTTGAAACTTTGAAAATTCATTAAGTTTCAGAAATTTTGCAGTTTTTTTTATTTTTTTTCTTTTGCAATTTTTTGCACATTTTTTGTATTTTCATTTTTTTTTAAATGTGAACAATTTTTTTCATTTTTGCAAAATTTTCAAAAATTCAATTTTCTTTTCTAAGTTCATTAAAAATAAAAAGCTATGACGTCGCATGAACAATTTCATAAATTCAAAAAACCTCTCGTCCAGATAATCATTTACTAGATTTCAACTATGTATAGAAATGTAAACATTTTAGAGTCTTCTTGTGAAGATAAAGTAGTTTTTGTGGCTCCGGTATGATTTTAATCCAGGTATGCTGATGCAAAATGACTCCTTTGAAACTAAAGATTGTACATTTTTGTCTTTATTGACTTCAGAAGGCACAGCATCATTATATTTTATATTTGCTGGGTCATAGCTTGAAAATGCACCACATGTTGCCTTTTATCCTACATTAAGGATACTTTACCCATAGGTATATTTACCCTCTGTTATACACGGCTGTACTTTGTGTAAACACTCCTGTATTAGCTCTAACAACTAGCAATTATGCATAACTGTAACTAATCATGATAAGGTTTGTTCATGACTGCATGATGATTTTCAGCTCTTCAGGATCATTCAGTTAAGACATAAAATTTTGATATAGATAAAAAAAAAAAAAAGGGGGGGGGACACTGGCTTAAAGCTCCTTTGAGGGAAATCAAGTTGCTTCACTTTTGGCGCCCTCCTGTGGGCCAAACAGTTACTTCTACTGTTCCCTGGTTTTATCCTGTGCATGCAAGCCATGATTCCTCCACCGCCTTCTCAGGAGTCTGATGTTTTACTTATCGTAAATAGCTGCCTTGAAAAGGGTAGAAAAAGTCCATTTCTGCAGCTTACTGATAATCACTTCATTTGATAAAATTCAGCTTTTCTCTCAAGATTGGTTTGAAATTGTGAATCAAGTCAAATCTGAGCAAGTTCTGCACAGAAGCTGCTTTGACAGTGTGCACAGTGTGAAGTAACAGACACACACAAGGCTGTGCACCTCAGATTTTGCAAATGACAGAGACACTTTTAGCTTGAAAAGAGGAACTGAAAAACTCAATGCTGTCAGATGATTCTTTTGACACTCTTTTGTGGTATGCAGAGCAAGAGATTTTTTTTTTCACCATGCAAGTGAAATGCAGAAATTTCACACCCATTGTCACATTGTCATTGGGGAAAAAAGCAACTGTAAAAGCAACGTGAAGGTACAACTTTAAGAAAGATGTGACCAGTCAGTGGCTGACAGCTTTGTGCCTCAACTACAACTGAGAAGTTTGTTTTCTTTCGTTCAACTCACAATATTTAGTGATAGAAGAAGTTTTAAAAAGGTCTGGTTTGTAAGAGATATCTGCATACTGGCAAGCTGATCATCCATAAATCAAGAGACATCTCTGTTATTCTTCCAACTGCAGCAGAAAAGTCAATGCATGAATTAAACTCTTTGTTTAATGATTCTCTTAGTTCAAACATCACTTTGCCAGCGCAGCACTTTCATGGAATATTTAAAGAACTGAAGTACTGAAATCCTTTTAAACCATTTTTCTCCACACTTTATCATGAACTCACAGGGCAGATAATATTTAAGCCCACACTTTCCAATCCATTGTCTTCAAATAGTCAAACAGAAAAAGAAACTGGGAACGGATCCAGTTTGCAGACATTACTGTTGCCATTAGCTCTGTCTAATAGCCTTCAACCATCTGTACAGTGATGTGCATATTATTACACTCCTCACAAAGTCTGTCTGTCGTCTAATGGCCATTCAATCAGACCTTCACTCATCACTTTACTTGTGAATTACCAGACATATTTCCTCTAATGAAATTCAATGCCAGCTTTGGAGTGTTACCTCAGTTAAACTGACAGCCTTCATGGACAAATACCACACAGTCAATGCAGGAATCGCGTACTGCCCTTGAAAACTCACAGGTTCTATTGTACTCAGCACATAAAGAATACACCGTTTACTCACGGTTAAGGTTAGTTCAATGTCTTGTGTTAATGCTTTGTTACATTTTCTCTGCTTTTCCAGCCTGATTATCTTGCGTAGAGAGCTACAGCATTTTTCAGTCAGTCATCTGTTTAAAATGAAATGACTAATCCAAACTAAACTTCCTCTGGAAAGTTAACACTCGAAAATAAATAAGAATAATAAGTAACTGTTCTAATAGAAAGCATGTTAGAGAAAAATTTGTGGGATGAAAGTCTGAATTAGGGTAACTTTTCAGGATGTGCCAACTTTTTTTTTCAAGGAGGTCTTATAAACAGATATTTATCATATAACAAGACATTTAGAACAAGCACAAGGTGGATAAAAAAACAGACAAAAAAGTAAAAAAAATGAGTAAAACTAAGAAAAATACAAAAGAAATGGACGAGGAATAGCAGAAAAAAGTAAACACTAGAGATATGGGGGGAAAAATAACAGGGAACACACAGGAAAAAATAAAAGAAAGGAAAACAAAAAATAAGAATAGAGGAAAAACTAGAAAAAGGAAAACTAGGGAAAATAAAATAAAAACATAAATAAATAGATAGATAGATAGATAGATAGATAGATAGATAGATAGATAGATAGATAGATAGATAAAATAGATAAAATAGATAAATAAATACATGTATAAATAATCAACTAAATAAATAAATAAATAAATAAACACAAGAAATATAGAAGAAACAAATAACGTGGAACACAGGAAAAAATAAAAGAAAGGAAAACAGGAAATAAGAATAGAAGAAAAACTAGACAAAGAAAAATAATGGGGAAAAGAAAATTGAAACATAACAAATATTAAAAAATAAAAGAAAGAAAAAATATAGATAAATACATAAATAAATAGAAATAAGAAAATAAATAAATAAAAAATAACCAACTAACCAAATAAATAAATAAATAAATACAAGAATAAATTAGATAAAAAAATAAAATGAAAAATACATTATTGATTACAGTTATGATATATTAATATTGCATCCTTGGGGACATCTTTTGTTTTCATATAGTCTCTGGCCCTGATCCAAGCATTTCTCCTGTTCACCTCATTATTTTAATATCTGTTCTGTTTCACACAAGGCTCTGGCTGTAATTAATATATCCTTTCTGTTTGATGAAATTGTATTTAATTTGTAAATAGGATTTATCTGATATTCCTTCAGCCTGTCCTCTAGCTATGTATTGTATGCAGTGAATGTGTGCAGCATTATTGCCTTAGGCGAATTCCCCCATAGGGACAATAACCTATCTTATCTTCATAAACCAGCTTAAGCAGTTTGTATTCCCCTGAGTTTCTGAGTGTTTAATGAAGACTGTTTGCATGTGAAGTTACTTACAACCTCCTTACCAAGCATGAGTAATTTTGCATTAAGTAAATAAATACTTGTATGATGTAGACTCCTGCTTAGACACATCAATATTCAGCACATGTCATCTCACATGCTTACATTTTTCCAAAACAACAAAAACACAGACATGATTTTAAACTGCAGAGATGAAAAACTGAAACTGAAACCACAATCAGTGATTTATTTACACAGGCAGTGCTCATTCACTTACACATATGAATTTGTAATCGATGTACTGACAACAGAAAAGACTTCAAATTGAAGCGGGATGTATAATAACAACAAAAAGCACTTGCAAACCTGCCAAGAGTGTCTGTATTTATTCATTTGTAATCTTGTACTCTCACTGTGTTTTTCTGTGTTTATCTGTGTTGTCTTTGAAGCGTACTCCTGTTTCTGAAGTGACCCAGATTCCCTGTAGGCATTATTAAAGTGTCATCTGATGTAATTCAGCACATTTGTTTCAGCTTTAAACATTCCTACTGGTCTTATTTACATGAAATTATTCTCCTGTCACAAGCGGGGAGCCCTGGGTGGAGGGTCTGCAAGCTGTGGCTTCACTTAACCACTATTTGATAACCGTCATTATGTTAAACACAAGCAGTTTAAACAACGTAACTGCAACCATATGACTGCCACTTCCGTTTATGGCTCACTCTAGAGGCCCTCTTTGAGACACAGGGATGTACAACTCTAACTCTATTTAAAAAAATAATAGTTTAGATTTCCATTTTATGACAAAATATTGCAAAATGACTTTTTTATTCATTCAATCAGATGTGCACTCTTCTTGCAAAGGATATCAGGCACCGAAATGAAATTGAAACATCTGGTTGGTTTTCAGAATAAAACACTCAGCAATGATGAGAGATCATATTTCACTTTACTACAACAACAAACTGTCACATTAAGCTAAGCTAGATTGAGATTCAGATTCAGATTCAGAATATTTATTGTACCCTTGGGTAAATTCAGTTTACAGTGAGTGAGTTCTCTCATATTAGACACACAAAACAACACAAGACAAAGTGAAAGTGACAACAGTGCTTAGGCTAAAAGAACAAGGAGGACGGCTCCTAGATCAAAAGCAAGATAAGTTAAAACATCACTGGATAAAAGAAGGCCTAAAATATGTCAAACCAAGCTAAAAGATAAGTATGTGCCATTCATAAAAACAATATGAAAGAAACAGTACAAGGAATAAATAAATTAATGAGGTTAAGTTGCATTTTCTCTCATTTGTTTCTCTCATTCAAGCCAGGCCTGGAATAAACAGAGTAAAGGTTTTTAGAGGGGGTGAAAAACATGGTCAGATGCTGAAACTGATAAATGTCAATTGGTATAACCAATTTTTCCCATTAAAAAATTGATATTGTCCACTAGTGGTTGTGAATAAGATTTTAGCAGTCTACTATTCTGTAAAAATGAAATATGAAATGATTTTAAACCAACTTTCCCAAAAATAGAGAAAAAACTTTAATGTCTACAGCATTTTTACTCACTCAGTACAACAAAACCAGTATTATCAGGTTCAGAAATAAAATATCTTAAATATCCTTTTAAGATAATATGTCATAAAAATAACTTATTTAATCAATAAACTTGCATAACTTCTAGGGAGGTGAAATATTTCATTCTTGTCATGCTTTTGTGGTTACACCATTTGACTATTAACAGGACTGATTTAACTGGTTAAGAATGGTAGAAATGTAATATAAAACACTACAAATCCAACAAAAATGCAAACTACACATTTAAACTAACATATAACATGTTGTTTTAACATACTTAAAGCATTTTTTTGATACTAACTCTTATTTGTCACCATCCCAAGGCTAGTAAAGCCAACATAGATAGGAAGAGTCTCTTCATTGAGGTGGACAGCACAGGATATCCCCAGTCATGTGACTTCACTTTGCTGTTTTGTGTCAATTCAAGAGATGAACAAATACAGGAGGCAATCGCCCGGCTGTCCTAGCATGTGTTCTGTCATTCAGCAACACTTGGCTCTTGGTACAGTTTTGTTTACTTTTGCTGCCAACTGAATACTAAACTTGTCTAAATTGTATGATTCCACATTCGGGAGGTTTTGAGTTGTTAGACTAGAAAAGCACTCAGAGAGTGCAGACCTCCACCAAGCATATGGTGATTGTCATGCAACACTTAAGTCCTACTTTAATGTTATACTCCCTTTCTGCAGACTGTCTGCTACAATTTGGTGTTAGTTGCAGGTTTGTTCGATAGTTTGTTACCTGACAGAGTTGAAAATTATGATGACCCAGTACATATTTCATATTCCAGATCTTAGTTTTCAGAATATTGCCAGGATCTGGATCATACTTTTACATCTGTCAGAAATGATGGTGACCTTGTCTTGTATTGTTTTGCAAAGCAATCCGACCATTTATCTTGGAGCTATATACACATATGGTGAAAACGGCCCTATATCACAATGATAAAGTATCCTTTAAAAAAGTCCTGTCACCAGACAGTGATCCGGATCACCTGCAAAATTTAATCACTTCTTCCTTTTGCCAATTTGATAATTTCCTGAAAATTTCATCAAGATCCATTGGCTACTTTTTGAGTTATGTTGTTCACAGACAAACAGACAATCTCCCAAAAACATAGATAGATTAGATTAGATTAGATTGGAACTTTATTAATCCTTTGGGAGGGTTCCCTCAGGAAATTCAGATTCCAGCAGCAAGTATCACTGTAGTACAAAAAAAAGATGTGCAGAATAGATAAGAGTAGAAAGAAGATAAATAAAAACACAGGTTCTATACAGCAAAATACAAAATAAATACAAACAATAGCAATAATAATAATAATAAAAATAATAAAAAATACTGGCAATAATAATAATAATAATAGTGTCAATATTAGTAATAATAATAATAATAATATCAATAATAATAATAACAATAACAATAATAGTAATGATAGTTATAATAATAAAAATAGTTATAGCAGCATCAATGGGGATTATGACAGCAGCAGTTAAAGTGACATTAGGAAATAAGTTACAGCAATAAACTCAGGGTTGTTATTGCAGTCAGTTGGGATTATTGTGGACATAACCTCCATGGTGGAGGTAAAAACTGTACTGACACCTCACACTGTAGACAAATATTTGGACAGATAACCAGTTCTGATATACCCCTTTTTTGTTACATTCCCTGGTCACTGGGGCTGGCAACCTAGAAACTGAATCTGGCTCAGGGTCGTATCTTGTGTGGCCAGCCTTAGTCAACCTTTGTGCTATCAACAGGCAAAGAGGTTGAGTTGCTAAGAAAGATAAGCTACTCTGACCAAAATCTTTTTTTTTTTGTACCAGGCTGTGAACATGTTTATTTGTTGCTGTAAAGATCGCCTTTTTAGAATAGGTGTGTATGTGGTTTCTGGCATTTCTGGACCTACCCTCTAGTGGACACTCAAGGAATCACAGTTTTAACTCATCAACTGACTTCATTTCTCTAAACCAGGGAGTGGTGTTCATAATAAGCTGTGGCTTTCTGATCCCAGCCAAATTGAACACCAAGAAGATTTTCCACCCACATCAGATCACAGTGTGAGGGAATATCTTTTGGGAAATTGTACATTTCAGACACTGGAAGGATCCTCTCAAAGAGCTTTGAACTTGTTCGTCTGGTTTTTCCTTTGAGGAGCCATTCGTCTAAATGTTTCCCCTGTTGGTCGAGGCATCGAATGAAACACCAAACCATTTTCTCAGTCAATCATAATAACCCTCTGTGGCACATCAGCCAAAAGTACACACTGTAAATATGAAGCATGCTGGAGCCTTTATTGTCTGGATTAATTATCCTTATAGTCAAAGAGAATGGCTCAGTGGAAGCTCTGTTCTTTTCTCTCGCCTTTTCAAGAGACAGTCTGCTGAGATCTGTAGGAACGCCTGAGGGGGAGAAAACTAGGAGGAATAAATTGTTCAATAACTGGCCCCAGTCCATCTCAGGCTTATCCATTTTTATGTGAAATGTTGGATCATAACAGCTCTGCTAGGCCTTTTAAGAAAAATTTCCTTGGATCAAAAATAAATCACCATGCTCCAATAATCTTCACTGTTTTATTACATATAGAAAACGATATACTTAACGAGAGTCTCACAGACTAATAAAGGAGACAGAGAATCAGATGATGGCAAAGAAACGATCCAGTGAGGAAATGATAATGTGTGAGACGTGTGGGCATTGAGAAAGTAACAAGTACTGTTTCCTGATGAGTTTTCAAGCCTTGAATCCTCTTCACAACTTTGAAGGAGTTTGAAGTGGACACTCACCTGCTTTAAGTCTCTGCTTGTTGTCTGTCTGTCTCCACTTTAGCAGCTCAAAAAAAATGTTCACACAAGTGGAGACTGAAGGAAGTAATCATGAAAACAGCAGTGTGTAGATTTCTTACAAGCTTTCCCTCCAACCTCTGAAGCTCTTCAGCAAAGGTTGAAGCTGTTTGACTCATTAACACGTCCACAGCTCACCACATTAAGGCTTAAAGGGGTTACACTGTTAGCCTCAAGCAGTGTTGTCACTTTGTTTGGTTTGCTAATCCTGTTTGTCTTCTTGCTGTTTATTTTGTCTGTAAGAGGAGGCTGACTCACTGAAAGAAAATATCCTTTGTGTACAAAAAAAAAATTAACCTTATCTAACCCAACCAATTGGAATTTATCCACTGGATCTTTCCATTCCTAACCTAACTTATCAGATCCAATCCTCAAAGAATGGTATAGTAAGGCCCTGTTTACATGACGCCGAAAACGGTCGATTCCGCAAACATGTTTTTGCCTTCCGTTTAGACGAGACCACATTGCGTTTTAAGTGAATATGCAAACTTTTGAAAATGCTCCCCACAGTGGAAAGATCTGAATCCGCTCCTCCATCCAGCTTCGTGTAAACACAGAGCGGAGCGTCTCAGGGTGACGCTGACGTCACCGCATGCGCACTCGCAGTTTCAGGACGCGGACACACTGGCCAATCATGCCGTGCCTAAGCACGCTTCAGCCATAAAGCACGTTTGGAATGGCCAGTGTGACCGAAACTGTGCCGTGCTCAAGCACGATTCCCTTCCGTGCTTCGGCACGCTTGGTAGAGGTGGGCTTCGGCACGGTTTACCTCATGCACGAGCACAAGCACGCGGATAGCGCGTGCGATCCATTATGTAAAATCACCGTGAGCGCATCTCTCGACAGTCATTTTAAACAAAGCAGGGGTGTTAGAGGGCTGTGTCGGGCGAAAAACGACTTAATATAAGTCCAAAAGTCTCTAAAGTTGTAGCAGTGCTCTCTGTGTCTCATTGTGCTGACGCTGATGAGATCGCGCTTCATGTAAACAAATGCTTCACGATGATGTAGGCGGGCTGTGCGCGTGTCTGATACCCGCTAAAGTCTGGTTCATATTGGGGTAGTGTGACCGCCGGCCGTACTCTCCAGCTGGGGATTGGCGCTGCAGGGGGGAATCGTTGCGGGAGTCTCCGTGTAAACAGGGCCTAAGTGACCATCAGGATTAGCTAATTATACTCATTCAGACACTGCTTACCAGCAGTGGGAGCAGTTTGAAGTCTGTCTTGACCGGGTCACACTAGCCATCTAATTCGCAACCCTATAGTCCAGTTCCTTTGGCCCGTGACTTGACTTCAACTGTGCTGTGCACAGACTTGATTAATTTCTCTGCTTTGGCCACTTTAGAGAGGTGTGCTTCATCACAGTTCACTCTATGCACGAGCACAGTCACACAGACATTTAATCTATGACGTATGATTGCCACAACCACTTCTTTCTGCAATAATTTTAGGCAATGATTGGGGTGTTAGAGGGCTGTCATTTAAAAATGACTTAACATAAGCTAAAACGGGGGGCACTCGTGCTTGAGTAAGGCACAGTATGGATGGCCATTATGATCGCATCCTGAGGCATGTGACTAAAGGAGTCGGGATCAAGCCCCTGACCTTTGAGAGACAATTGAAAGACTACGACTCCTAACCTAACCAAACCTCCTATAAACCTATCCTTACCTCACCCAAAGAAACCTAAACTAATCTAACCTGACCTCTCCTCATCTCACCTAAACCAGTCTTTCCATCCTATCCCAACTTTCCTTTCCTAACAATAGCCACGTTTACAGGTACCCAAATATCCTGCTTGCATTTGGTTTATTTGCTCAAACCGAAAGAATTTAACCTTTGTATAGACCTCATTCTGTAAGAAAAGTGCCAATTTGTATGGACATTAAATCGGTTTCACAGGGGTGGAATATTCCTTTCCCCAAACCGATTGAGGTATCATGTATCCACTCAAATGGAAAGTTGTCAGGGTGCGTACTTTCAGCGCATGCTCAGATATGACGTAAGACGCAACTAGAGACTTTCCTCAATTTGTTTACATTTGTTTAAGTTTGTTTGCGCATGCTCCATTGACAATTCTGTTCGATTAAAGCATAGCATGTAGACCAGAGATTGGAATATTCCTTTCCATGTATACTATTATTTTTGGAAAAGTCATTCAGAAAGATTCCATTCGGAAAGGCGAAAAACTCCTCATGTAACCGTGGCTAATGCCAAACCCAACCTCTTCTGCCTGCCAGTCTTGATCCAGCCCAACCTAACCTCTTCTTATTTCACATAATCCAACCCCGCCTCACTTACCCTAACCTTGCAAAACCTAACCAGACTTCACATGACTTAATTGAACCATACATGAGCCATTACTACCTTACCCCACCTCACCTAACCTAAATTTGGCAATCCTAACCCTCATAATCCAGTTTAAAGTGACCACATCAAACCTAACCTAACCTATCTTTGCCAAATCTAATCTCTTCTAATCCAACTTTACCTTATTGTGCAATTCTAACCTCACCTCAAACAACCTAACCTGAATAACCCCATTTAACCAAACCTAACCTGGCCTGCACTAGCATGGCCTAATCTAACTTTATTTAACCTAACCTTTCTTAACTAGACTTAAACTCTAACATACCTAACCTAAGATATACCTGACCTAACCTTACCCATCACTCATCACCCTGTGATCACCTAACCCAATCTTATCCACCATAACTAAACCAGACTCAGTCTTACCATACCCCAACCCATCCTACCTAGATTTACCCAACCTGACCTTTCCTAAATTTTTACCAAACCTATTCTACCAAACTGATTCTATTCTAATTAAACCTTACCTAATGTACCTATTCGTACCTTACTGTAGCTCAACCCAACCTGAAAATATTCTGGGCCCTAACTAGAATTAATAATCATGATTAAGGTTGAGAAATCCCTGCGTTGACTGCACAAATATGACAGATACCAGACCCGCTGAGTGGTTTGTTCGGTTATCCAGTTTTCACTAACACATGTTTACACAGACACAAATAGATCTGACACATTTCTTTAAGTATTTTATCCTTCACACACACAAACCATATTGGACAAAGTGATCCATTTTTTCCTGCCATGATAACACTTGATAAAAGGTCAGAGGGATAAAGTTATTACATTACGTCCTCTGGGGACCATAAATGTCAGGACCAAATGTCACAGCAATCAGTTCAATAGTTGTTGAAATATTACAGTAAAAACGGCCAAAGAACAACCTCATGTTGACACAGTAAGGCCTGAGAGGATTAACAAAGTATTAAAGATACATCATCTGGGGGACATGTTTAAGTTACAATCCATAACATAGATGTTTGGAGGTTTTGGTGAATAATAAAGAGGCAGCACTTGAAGAAAACCAGTCAGAGCCATTGGCAGCACATGTGCAGCCAGAGCCTGCGCAGTAGGGATTCTGGGAGAATCTGAGTGGAGCTGGGTGACAAAAATAATAATATATTTTTTTTCTTTTAAGAGTCTAAACACTTCTTGACTCTACCTCCTGGCATATCTTACTATCCCTGAAAAAAATACACAAGAACAGCAGCTGTCGATCATCATTAAAAGTGACATAAAACCTTGTTTTAAATCTCTTATAACAAATGAAAATGAAACCTTTCATTGAAAAGAGGACTTGAATACAAGGCAACCAAATGATATCTTTAAATCACCACAATAATTGGACGTGAGAAGCATTTGTACGATATGTATTTATTTTTCAAAGTTTGACCACAGCTCATCTGGAATGACTGGGGAGCTAGATTTTTTTTTACCTATAATGCAGCCAGCCACCAGGGAGAGCAGTGCAGTTTCTGCGGCGACCTCACTTCGAGCCGAGCAAGATGACGTCCACTTTTTTTTTACAGTCTATGGTTAGATCATGAAAGTCATTGTGATTAATAGTGTAAGTAAATGGGACCAACTCACAAGAACAGCTTGTATTCACAAACAACCTGAGCCTCGAAAGTAGAAATTTTGCAAAACCTTTTGCTGAACAAGTGACTTTAGAGACAAAAATGGCAAACAATAAGGTGGTTGCCGAACTACACATCACTAGCTTCTAGGGGTGGAAGAAGAAATGGATGTATCAACCGACAGAGTTTACTTGTTGTCAGGTTACCCTACAGATACGTGGGAACACTGGGCTGCTCTGGCATTGGCCTGCTACTACAATGTTTGCTTGATGTTGCGTTTCAAACTGTAGTGTTGCGTAACTGTACTGATAAACATCTTACCTTGGTGCGTTGTATCCAGAAAAAAAGTTGTCTTGAACAAAGAAAATTTGTTTTGATCCGATCTCCATTTAATTCCAAAACAAACACATGCCTCGCTAAAAGTAATTTACGACGGTGTGCGTGAGACTCTGAGCCACAAGGTGGCGAGGGAGTCTCATTACAACACATCCTCATAGCATCTTTAAAAAGTTGTTTGGCATTGATACCCTGCAAAAAACTGAAATCTCAACAAGTGTTTTTGTCTTATTTTAAGTGAAAATTGTCTTATTAAGCTCAATATGAGCCACATTTAACTGACCAGTCCAGAAATATGTCTTGTTTCAAGTTATCAAACACAAAAATTTGCTGAAACTACAATAAAGTCTCAATCAAAGTAACTTTTCTCTTGTTCCATTGGCAGATCTTTTCTACTCAGATCTCAATTTTGTCTTTAAATAACTTGAATAACTTGAAAAAAGACATTTTTCTGGACTTATTTGGTGAATGTGGCTCATATTAATTATTCATTCTAAAAAGACATTTTGCACTGAAAATCACTAGCTTCTAGGGGTGGAAGAAGAAATGGATGTATCGAAATATTAGGATTTCTTATTTGATGATTTTAAATCAGGATTTTTTTTCATTCAAAAATCTTTTTTTTTTCTTCAATTTTAAATCCTTCATTTTAGTTTTTGTTTATAAGCTTGGTTGGGAAAAAGTTGAGGTATCAGACCCTCTGAATAAATAAAAAAAACTGACTCATGTAATGTTCACTTTTGGGGAGGAAATATGGCTCCTGATATAGTCTGTAGACATCACCATCATCATCCTTCAACTTTTTCACATAGTCTGGTCTTCAAAAGCCAAACTAAAAATCACAAAATTAAAAATATAGATGAAACACAGCTTAAATTGAATTGGCAGACCCAAAAATCGTAAATAATTGCACCTGAAGCTAAGGGTATTGTCCCAGCCCATGCAGAGCAGCATTTGAAGAAGCAAAAAAAATAGTTGTCTTCTTTCTGCAATATCCTGACTTTGAAAGTGCTCTCTGTATAATAGTCTTCCCCTGCATAACTTCACAGCCTATACGCATACATGTTTATCTGAACAGACATCTTGTGCAAGGTGGCCTTCAGCAACATGCTACCTCTGGGTCCTGCATGTTCCCCGTGTGCCACTGCTGCTCTCTGTCTGTGTGGGCAGTGTATTGATTGTTCTTTTTGTCTCTGGAGGTGTTTCAAGGATTTTTTCACGGTGAGATCAAAATAAATCAATTGATGCATTATAAAAAGAAAGACGGTTGTGCTGCTTGTGCCGTCTTTGAAGCTCACTCTGGTTGACAGGTTTGGTGCACAGTGTCAGCTCGGATCGGTCCGAGTGCGTAACATGCCACCCTCATTCTAATGAAGGTCTTTTGGATTACCCTCCACAGTCATTAGATCAGCATAATAAAGGGACTCTGGCCGGTGTAAGGGGAGGAGGAGGTTGGGCTGGGGTCGGGCACTTGGTGTGATAGACAGCGACCTTAAAGGCCTGCACGTGAATGGGGGACGCTCCAGTGAATTCACTTCCTCAGTTTGTCTCTGGCAGGCCCCAAGGTCACGTCTGCTTGCTGCTGAGGGGGCTTTTGTGATGGAAATCCTGTGGATAAAGTTTAACCCCTAGAACAATTCAAGACCTGGTCCTCCATGTTCGTCAGGACCCCCCTGCTCCAGATCCAGAAGCAATAGGCTGCGAGTTCTACAACAGATCCTTGTCATTGAACCTGCCTGCAGATTGGATGGATCAGTGCTGAGTATGCTTGAGTGGGGTGACATTGTGATATCTGGGTTTTAAACAGATGGGAAGGAGAAATGAATGGATTGAATAAAATCCAGCTGTAATAACATGTGTGGAAGATCAATTCATGTGCAATTGACCTGGGTGCTTCGATAAATCAAGAAAACATTCAATCAAACACACAATCATTATTTCCAGGAGTTAATGCGTCCAGTACAAGATGCTTTTATACAGAATACAGATGTGCACAAATATGGATAATATGCATCGAATCACCAAAGAAGTCTTTGAAATATTCAAAAAATATAGTACAAATGTGAATTATAGAAACTTAAACAGCTGTTTGGCATAAACTAGAAAGGCACTCAGAGAGCGCAGACCTCCACCAAGCATATTGTGCTTGTCAGAAAACACTTTGTTTCTACTTTAATGTTATACTCCCTTTCAGCAGACTGTCTGCTACAATTTGGTGTTAGTTGCAGGTTTGTACGATAATTTGTTTCCTGACAGTGTTGAAAATTATGATGAGCCAGTACATATTTCATATTCCAGATCTTAGTATCCAAAATATTGCCAGGATCTGGATCATACTTTGACAGCTGTCAGAAATGATGGTGACCTTGTCTTTTATTGTTTTGCAAAGCATCCGACCTTTTATCGTAGAGTTATATACACATATGGTGAGAACATCCCTATCTTACAATGATAAAGAATCCTTTAAAAGTCCTGGATCCAGACAGTGATCCAGATCACCTCCAAAATGTAATCACTACTTCCTTATCTTATTTTGAACATTTCCTGAAAATTTCATCAAGATCCTTTGCTTAAGTTTTGAGTTATGTTGCTCACAGACAAACCCTCCCATAAACATAATCTCCTTGACGGGGGTAAATTGTCTTATTTTGCTCAATATGAGCCACATTCAACTGACCAGTCCAGAAAAATTTCTTGTTTTAAGTGATTCAAAGACAAAAATGAAGCCTGAATTGCTTGTAACAAGTAAAAAATCTGCCAATGGATCAAGAGAAATTTGCTTGAAAATTTTCTAAAACTAGAATAATGTCGTAATACAAGAAACTTTTCTCTTGTTCCATTCGCCTTTTTTTTTTTACTTGCTACAAGCAATTCAGACCTAATTTTTGTCCTTAAACAACTTGAAAAAGAGATTTTCTGGACTAGTCAGAAGAATGTGGCTCATATTAAGTGTTCAAAGACATTTTCTACTGAAAATAAGACAAAAACACTTGATAAGATTTCATTTTTTGTGCACTGCAGGGTACATGAGGCAAAATTTCATGGGTGCAACCCACTTACTCATCTCTGCTGCTCACCCCACAAAACTGAAGAGGAGGAAACAACCAGATATAAACTTTTAAAGCAGCTGGAAAGTGTGCAAGGAATATTTAAAATTAAAATTCTGAAGCTTGGAAGTTCCCCAGCATCAACTAATAATTGAACCATAAATAGTTAAATTCACAATTAAACACAAAAGATGAAACCTGACAAATGGTTTCTTTGATGTGAAATTATGTATGCGATAGAAATGCAACCCTTTGGTGTTGAGATGACTCACCTCAGAGTTTAAAAACCAGACTCATACTGTCCTCCAGTGGTGTATATATGAGTAGTTTAACTCCTCTCCCCTGCTGCATAAAATTCAGACCTCACAACTGCACAATCCTCTCTGGGCTCTAGTTTTGTGTATGCCTGCAGGAAGCGTAAAATCAGTGAAGAAACCAAATAACCGTCTGTACACACTCGATGTCATCACTCTTTATATGAAAGTGAATCAGTTTCACGTCAGCTGGCTGACTGTTGTGTTTTTCTTGCCAAATGTGTGATTCATCTGTTCTGCTGTATGCTGATTCACCGTGATCTCACTGCTGTTCGGTGCAGGCTGTGTTCTAAACTCAGAGTGTTTACTGTTTAATGGCACGTTTCAAATCTGAGGACATGATCTGCTTCAGAGAGAGGCGGTAGAAACAAGACAGAGAGGCCACACAAGTGTTTGCAGCACTGGGTGGCTGTGCTGATGAGACAGCTGAAGAGAAACAGGAAATGTGGGGAGGAAAGAGTGTGGTGGACACGCTTTAAGAGACCGAACCCTGGAGTTAAACCTACACACAGGTTTACAGCCTTAGCATGGGGCACCTGCTCCATTAACTTAATAGTCAATCATAGAAACCTTATGTAGTCTTGTGTGACGTCTGAGACATGGCCTTAAAGGATCTCACCTTCGGTGGCTTCGTTTAGGACGGTTCTGTGGTTAAACATGGGACATTTGACTCATGTGTGTTTGACATATGTCAACAGCAAAGCTTAGAGCAGAAGATGAGACAGTACACCATCAGTAATCTGTAGTATCTGAGTATTTTACTCATGTTCAGCTTTAATATTGTCCTTCTGTTTGCAGCTTTACAAGACTCTTTGAGTGTCTCTGATTCTTGTTTTTGCAAACCCTCATTTCAGCTCCTGTCTCAATGCTCACTTTAAGCCACTGTCGCCTTAAGACTTTCACCTCAGCTTTCTTGTTCCCTCCTCCACTGATGCTGTGCTATAAAATCAACCGATGTTGTTTGTATGGAATGATGAATTATGATACATGACCAAATGTTTTGGACCCTTAATTGGTAAGGCACAAAAATCTGTCAACAAAGAACAAGCACCTGAGATTCTCCTGTAAGTCATGTCAGGAATTAAGCGTGTGGATCTCCCTTATTATGAAAGACAAAACTGCAAAAATAAAATAAAAAAAAAAAAAAACAATAAAAAAAAACAAAAAATATAAAAAAATAGATTAACAAATAAACTCCAAAGATTAAATAATAAAGATAAATGTAAATTAAAATAAAAATAAAAATAAATAAAAATAGATGAAAAAAAATAAAACATAAATTAAAATAAATATAAAAAACATTTATTTTCGTATTTATTCATCAATTTAATTATAATTTTTTTCACATTAGTTGATTAATTGATTTTAAATTTTGGCAGTTCTGGTCCTCCATACTTAGTGTTTGTGTGACATTTTTAACAACCCTTTTGTCCAATACTGTATTTACTCCCACGAAAGTTTTCCCCACAATTTTAGACTTGGCCCACGTTTAGTGTTGACATCTAACATTTAGACTTAATATCAGTTTGTAAAACATGCAAGATGCACGATATCACATCTTTAAGTTTAGCCAAGATATTAAACTTATTAACTGGCACGGAATCCAAACCAAAGCATAACCAAAGTGATTTAAGTGTTTTGCAGATATTTGGCCAAAAACAAAATATCGAAAAAAATTTAAATCCTGTGATTGTTTGTTTTTTAATTAAAAAAACTGTACTTTTTTTCTTCTTTACTTTCTTCAAGAAATTTTGGCTCCATTTCTTGTTCTCTAATATCTCAATTTAGATCATTTTTTCTAGACTTGTGAGGTCAATTCTGAGTCTGATATGATATTTTTACTGGATATAACACACACTTGGATGATATCTGTCTTTGCAGTGAGGGTACAACGCATAGAAATTCTTGGTAAAATATCAACCTTAAATCACATAATTTGTTAAAAAAAATACATGAGAAGAAATGTTGTTTGTGGAAATCATCTTATTAAAGTCAGACATTTAACCGAAGGCCTGTGCAGCATTTACATCCTTTGAGCTGTGTTTTAAGCCTTTCTAAGATAGAAGATAAAAAGGTATGATGGGAGAGTGAAAAGAGTGAAAATAAAACGTGGAAATGACTTCACACACTCCAAATTCAAAGCCTAAATTTGTTTTCCTGGCTCCAAGAACAATGAACAATAATCTTCAAAGGATCTAAGCTGCATTTTTAAAAACTGCTCAGGCTAAATAAAAACGATCTGTTCCAGTTTTATGAGTCAGTGTGTGTGTTTCATGTATATTTAACAACCACTGAGCCTGAGCTGTGAGCCACTTTCCACCTTTGACCACAAGGTGGTGCTGTGAGACCTCTCCAAAGCACCATCCCCTTCTCTCATGTCTCTCATCTGTCTGTACAGTTTTTCACCGTGCTGCTGCTGCTGTCATCTTAATGTCACAGAGGTGGAGTGAAGAAGGCGTGACCGGGTTGTGTGACAGTGTCTGTGAGTGTGTGGATTCCTGTGGGTCTTGTTTTCCCTCTCCCGCTCAGGGATGGCAGCACTGGGAGACATTGATTTGGACTGCCGGTCTGTGACGAGACAAACCAGCGCACGCCAAGGTCACTCAAACCCATCATCTGTCTATTCAGAGAGAGACAGCCATGGGGGGAGCGAGCTGCGTAAAATCTCGCCTTAAAGTCCTTTCAGCGTGGAAAAATGAACTCCTGGCCCAGAATCGTTTGATGCTCAATGATCCTTCAAGGCTTTAAATTGTTTTACCAGGTGTAATCGCCCTCCTGAAATGTCACAGAGAGGTATTCGGTCTTAAAGGACTTTTATGCTTTTCTTTGATGGTATGAGTCCTTAAAATCGACTATAAGGTGGTATGAAAGTGGATTTTGGCTGGGAGAGACGAGAGGTTACACTCCTTAGGTAATGGTGGAGGTAAGAAACATATAGGTGTATACTGAAGGGGGAAAAAGGAGTATCCTAGGGGTTAAGAAACTCAGTTTTGTTGGACTTTGAGCTGCATTTGTCTCCTTTTTATCCCCAGTTCTGACACTTTTTGGGCTTAAAATGGACAAAACATTCAAACAATCTAAATCAAAGACATCAGTAGCCAGGTTTACATGGAGTCTAATATTCAGATTACAACAGGCTCTATGCACAGATAGCTTCCGCATTGGGGTGTGGTGGCAAGGGCATTTCCGGTTACCGAAATCGCTGTGTTCGTACGGTTGAGCGGCCCAACTGTACAGAAAAATGTGCGTTTAGGAATATATCCATATTGGTGTGGTCCAGGCCTAAATATTGTGGCACGTGTAAACAACAGATCAGGATAGATCACTTCACCCAAGATCTTCTAATCAAAATGAAAAAAAGTCTCCATGTAAACGTGTCTACTGTCCAATCACAGATCAGATCTCATTGGATGGGAGCTTTTTGTGTCTGTCTTGTTCAATCTAAGGGTCAATCATGTGAAACTTGCATTTCAAGTCGAGCTTTCTTCCAGCACACTGTGAGACAAAACTGAAGACATTTCAACTCGGAGATGAGCAATACCGTCTATAATGGCATTAAGAGGTTTGTGCCTCCATTTCCAAAGTTAGACATGTGGTTTTCAACTTATTCCCTTTTCCCCTGCAGCTCAGTTAGCAGAATAAATGATGCGTTTCCTCTGTTTCTTCACCCTCATGCATCCAGGGAGGAGGTTTTATGGACTGTGTGAGCTGTTTGGTCACATGTAACCACAGTTTTGCTTAACAAGTCACCAGTCAGAGGGAGGCCCTGGGATAACTCGGTGTTACAGCGTGTCCAAGTCCAGTAAAAACATCTGCTGTGTCACTACATTTGGGTCTTACATCCAGCCTCTAAAGCTGGATTTCTCTTCGATTGAGAAGCAGTTTAAAAGCTTATGATATTTCCTACAGAAAGACCACTTTTCATATGCCGGCTCTTAACTTTTTCATGCAGATTTCCTGTGCCGTCATCCAAAGATCAGCTCTGAGAGCTCCAACTACTCCAGCCCATCTGATTTTATCATCATACAGTCGCTATCAGCCTTTAAAAACGACTCTTTACTGCTCTCAGCTGTCATTAAACTGCTTCCTTGACACACTCCACTTCACTGTGGCATGTTTTCCTCACAGTCAGTCCCAAAGTATGACTCAGCTCAGTGTCCTGTACTCTCAGCTGCACAGAAACCCCGCTCCAGGTCACATCCATTAAGTTATCCAGGGAGAGGTCTCCTCTGAAAATATCAGCATCGTCTGAGCTTAATAAAGGGGAAGTGCTCTGCCGATGGCATAGATTATAAACACTGTAATTAGTTTGCTTTATTATTTAAGGTGCCCTGAGAGGTATTCATGTAAAAACAACAAACTATCATCTCCCTTCACTGCTGCTTACAAATGTAAATGAGAGAGTGATGCTTAAATATTCACACCCTGAAAAAAAGTCAAACCATAACGTTGACTTAAGTGTGTTTGTACAGTTAAAGTCTCTGTGAGGACTTTCTATGCGTTTCTGAAAAAAGGCCCACTGCTAGATACTTGATCCTGATCCAGGATGTAAAATAAGATTATCAGCACCAAAATAGGTGATTGATTTACAGCACGTTGAAGTCCCTTTGACAACACCACGCCAGCTGACAAACTTTACCAGATTTTCTCTGCCAAAAATGATTTCTTTGATTTGTTTTGTTGTAACCGTAAACACAGGAGCCAGACCGGTAAAAAGAAAAAAGAGGTCAAAGTTGAAGAAAGCTAAACAGGAGAGTGATAGAGCACGGGCTAAAACACGGGCTAAACTGTTTGTGCTAATGTTCATTCCAACCCACAGTCAGCAGTTATTCTGCAGTGGTCTGTTCAAACTTGAGAGTCTATCAATAAAATGAAGAGTGAGGTTACGTTAGCTCTGCTTGGTGAGGTTGGAGCTGGTAGATGAACACTGGTTGAACATAACCAGGAGTCACTAATGTTAAACGTACCACTAAACAGATACTCTGCTCACCCCCTGGACAAATTTTGTTGTTTTGATGTCACGTTTTGAACAATAGTGCTTTGTAGCTACAAATAAATTCTTTATGTCATCACTTGTAATGCCTCAAACACGCCAGATACATCTGCAGTCCAACTCTGTTGTACTGCCTGTTGACTGCATTTGCCAGCTGCGTGACTGACAGACAGCTGGAGTCACAGACCGAGGAGCTCCCATGCCTCTCTTCATTCACAGTGGGCTGTGAAACCTCAGATCTGTTGACTCCTGGTCTGGCTCTGCTCATAACGTCTGTTTATCATCGTAGTCAAGCTAAATATGAACTGACTTCGATACAATCTGTTTTATTCTGAAAGTCACTGGTGAATTTAGGTAGCGTCTGGTCATGACTTCCTGACCTGCTTGATCTTCCTTACGCTGAATCCATGCTCCACTGCTCCGCACCCGGCAAAAATAGGATGGCCGCGTAATACCTGCAACATGACGGAGCAGCCATGCAGACGTACTGCAACAGAACGAGTTCAGTGTAAAGCCGCGTTTCCGCCAAGCAGACCGGTTCAGTTCGTCTTGGTATGGCGCGCATTTTGTGGCGTTTCCACTGACTTTTCCAGGGACAGATCCCCAAATAACCAAGATGAGCCATCCCACTTTTTAGGACCCTTCCATATGGGTGCCAGACTGAACTGATCCACTCTCTGAAGGTGGAGCAACACACTGCAGACCGTTGATTGGTCAAAAAAATCGTCACTTACCCCAACAGTGGCTGCATTTCTCCTGGCGGCACACAGACTTCTCTGAAATAAAGCTTGAATGCACTTAGTATTATAGAGCTACATGCCAATCAGACAGAGAGGATGAAATGCTGCATGTCTTCCATCTATGCTCTGTGTTTACTGTGTCGGGTTTTTCTTCTTCGTTGGATTTATTAGGGGGGTACACTGTGTTGCACTGCTACGGCGTCACGCTATTTTTTAACAACTGTGGCTTTCGGCATCCAACTGACACCTCGCCTACCACGAGAGGGCACAGTTTGCTGTGGAAACGCAAACAGGATCTGCCTGGTGGAAACGGGGCTTTTGACTTGAACGGAGACGCACTGCAGACCCATCTAATGTATTTCAGCCGTAATCCTGGGAAAAGTTGTCTTGAAGAAAGAAAAGCAGAATTAAAAAGGAGATCTGTTCTCCAAAACAAATGCACATCTTTGTAAGAGTCAGGTCCTTGGCGAAATGGGTCATGGTGCCCACGGAAACAGCGTCTTTACCACAGAAAAACACTAAGAGTTCCAGCCAAAGGGGTCACTGCAATGGACTCCAAAATGATAGTCCTCACAGTCTTTGAGTACAGCTCTTCTGTAAGTAAGCTTTGATTTTTGATGTCAAAGCTCACTCTTTAATTCTCAAGGAGCACAAGGAGCTAGGATGCCGACAATAACAACAGGAGGTAATCATGGTCAAGTATGTACATTACATTTTGTGGATGAGTTATCGCCCAGTTAACGTCCAGTAAGTATCATGTTCCTGTTGCCAACCAGGTCAGTGCAGGTGTATGTTGTGTTATTACATGCAAAAGTCGATAAAGTATAATTTCAGCACAGTACATGAAGTACATTGCTCTTTTTGGTGCAGGGTGATGTTTCTAAAGCATCTCAATCATATTTTAATAAAGTTTGTCCTCCACGTGTTTCAACACTTCAACAGTTGGACTCCAGCACACTGCGTGTCGAGAAGTGAGCAACTCCTCATTTTCCTGGAAGCCAATTTTGGGTGCGTGTGTTTTATTCCTCCTCTTCCAGGACCCACGGCGCGCACAGCAGTGCTACAATCAATCAGCTTCTATTCAAACACAATCAACCATGTTGAGCCACGGAGCCACGATAAACTCCTCTTCAATTACCAACACAATCACATCTGATTGCTCATCGTGTGTGTGCGTTGGTCAGTTTCCAGAAGGTTCTTGAGCTTGCTGGCTGTGCTGGAGACAGATTTTTACTTTATGACTCAGAGGGGGAGCTCACTTTTTCAACAGAGGTTTGATTTTGTGAAGTGTTTGTGCATTTTCTTTGTTTTTTTTGTAGCGTTTCTTTCACTTGCTTTTTGTATTACCAGTGTGGCAGTATAGGTGATTTTACGGGCCCATAATAAAAGCCGTAACTGTGAACATAACCGAGAGTGAGTGAGACAGAGCGTGGCTGCTGGTTCCACTTATTTATTCATACTCCACACAAAACGCGCAGGTTTTAAACCACTTAACATCCAGACAGTGACTCCAGACATCCTCTCCCTCTCTGCTGGCTCTGTAAAATATTAATAAACTGTTTTGGTTCCCTTTTTTTTTTTTTTCAAAGCAAACACACCTCGCCCTTATCGTTAGCATCATCTTCTGAGTTTAAATAAGCAGCAGAGAGAATTTGGGAAATGCTCTCGGTGTTTTGGGTTGTTTTCTGCTCGGCAGGAGGAGATTAATGGTTTGTTTGCATTCCCCGTGTGCTGCTCGTCTCTGTGCTGTCCTCAGCAACACGCTGCTGTATACATACAGGACATATAATGGAAGATAAATGTGGCAGCAGGGGCAGAGCGCTCCCTGTGGGATTGCTGTGCAGATAGGGAACAGTGTAGTGATGAAATGTAAGGTCACAACCACGTGGTTTATGTTCCTGTTACGCTTTGTTTTCTGTCCCAGTGTTTAGCTTCCACTCTGTGGACAGGAGGGAGACTTATCACCGCTAAACAAACTGTTCGACTCTGTCATCTACAGATTAAAACCACACAAAGACAGGAGTAAATTAAGAGGCTGCTGAAAGGCCAGTATACTCTGTCAGGAGTGTTTTGTTGAATTGCTGAGTGGACTAACTCCCTCAGACTCCAGGCGGCCACAAAGGGTCTGTTTTAATCAGGCTGGAGAGCTTGAGAGGCCACAAATATCCCAGAGGGTCGAGCTGAGAGAAACATTAAAGGTGTGTAAAACTTACAAGTTCATAACAACTAAGAATTTGTCATCTTACTGAATGGAATTTTAATGTAAACTTGAAGTTTTTTTTTTTAAAGAAATGATGATCTCACAGTGCAACTGATTGTTGGAGGCTTGGCCTACTGGTTAGTTCACACACATGCAGCAGGGGGCGTAGTCCAGTGTTGCCAGCTCCTCAGTAAAAGGGGGAAGTTAAAAGCTGCCCTAAAAGTCACTAAGGCCCTGTTTATACGACAACTTTCATCTGAAAATGCTAAAAAGCAGTGAAATAAAAATCTTAGTCTACACGAAAATGCTGAGGACTGAAAACGTTGCAGTAAGCATGCCAGGCCACTAGTTGGCGCTATAACTGTCTTGTCCAGAAGCAGCTTTGAGGAGATCTGCACAGAAGTAGAGTTAGAGATAGATAAAAAAAGGTATAAAATACAAGCTGCTGAGATGTTTTAATGTCTTTTCTGAATGAAATCTAAAATTAATGAATAAAAAAACACCAAATAAGTTTTTTCCCCAGAGAATTTACATTTATGAAAATATCTTTCTATAACAATGAGAAGATTTATAATTTACAGTTATTCTGCAGTGGTCTGTTCAAACTTGAGAGCGTATAAATAAAATGAAGAGTCAGGTTACGTTAGCTGTGATTGGTAGATCACTGGCACGACATAGCTAATCAGGATTCACTAACTTTACAAGTTACAGACACATTTCACACCATTGGGCTGTTGGTAGTACTACATATGGATGGCTACTAAACTACTGTACGATCTGACAGTTTGCTTGTTGTCATGTTAGCCCACATATATGTTGTAGCACCAGGCTGCTAGTGCTACATTTAGCCTGCTACTTACGTACAGTGCAAACTCACAATGTTTGCTTCTTGTTATGTTTCAAACAACAGTGCTGCGTTGCTGTATTGATTAATTACTTACCTTATCACTTTGTATCCAGTACAAAGTTGTGTTGAACAAGAGAAATTAGTTCTAAAACAAACACATGCCTGGTTAAAGTCACATCTTTACAACCGTGAGCATGACACTCCAGGCCAGAAGGTGGCGAGGCCGTCCATTTAAAATGGAATAATATCAAGGATTCAACCTTCGAAATTTCCAAGATTTGTTAAATGGAGGCTGTAAAAAGTATGATCGACGTAAAGTGAACTGTTATGTTTCTTCTATCTACTGTAGTGAAATGCAAAGGCAGCACACCTCAGCTCAGATGCTAATGCTTGTTGGTAGACTTTTGAGTATCAACTGTATGCACAATGGATCTTGGGATATGTGAGGCTGTATCACCAATACATCCTTTGTGGCACCTGAAAAGGAGCCCATATTTGTCGGCCGCATTTGGAAGAGCCTTTGAAATGGGACAGCCTCTGACGCGCCACTGTGATGTAATCAGTCTTCAAATTCAGCCTTTGTAGGCTGCAGCCCCTGAATTAGGACACAGCCCATGTCATCTGCAACAATCGTAACAATGTACTGCTGTACAGTTGTATGCACGAAGCGGGATGTGACGTCAGCATTTCCACTCAAAACGCTGGTTTACCGTTTACATGGCAATGGTGGTGGCAGCGTTACAGAAAAATTCCATTCTGGAGGTCGTTTTCAAAAGTTTGCGTTTTAGGTCGCTGTGACCGTGAAAACATGAGGCTGAAATGCAACAATACTTTTGCGTTTCACCCTAAAACAGTTGTCATGTAAACATCCACTTAAATTGCATAATTGTCCATTTACATGTGTTGTCATGGATGCTGTAGGAGAAAGGAATAGGAGACAAAGTGAGTACAAAACACTTTAAATATGTTTAATTCTTGTTTTATGTCAAAATGTTGGGGGCTTGGGGCTGGAAAAGTGACAGGCAAATGCATGATTTATTTACATGCAGTCGCCTCTTCTGGCTGCGAAGGACTCGTCCCCCGTGTGAGTGGTTTCAAATGGGGGAGGGGCACACGTCAGCACCCGCTGCTTGTTGAGAAAAGTAAGATTGATATATGCTGTCACGTCTGTACCACAGGAAAAGTTGCGAGATTTGTTGCTTTTGGAGAGAGTTGGAAAGAGTGGGTCAGGAAACTTGCAAAATATAGCCACAAAGTCACCCTCCCTCCTAGTTTCCTGCTCTATCCTCTCCAAAGTATAACTTTCGAAAAGAAGTCATACAAAACTATGTACTTCAAGTTGCTGCCATCTAAATTTAAGACCTTGTTCCTGCTGTTTAGAGTTCCTTGAAAGGGGCCTAGTTCCTGTTGCCAAAAAGCACTTTTTAATGAGAGATGATTATAATAAAATGAAAAAAAGGAGCTTTAAAAAATTGCAATTTTACTCTTTGTGCAGTAATATAAATTTAATTATTTTTATTTATGGACTAATTTTCAAAATCTGCATTACAAAAAGTGCTTTTCAACCAGAGGAGCCCAGAACTACATGGTTCCTGTGGTTCCTTGTTTGTGTGTGTTTCCACCACAGGTTACATACCTGATAATGTTAATCAAGCCAGTGACGTAGAGTGAGAAAATAAAAGTAATTGCATTACACCACCAGACCAGTAGAGGGCAGTAAGATAACATCATAAAACAGACAGATGCATCCTTCGTCCATCACTTTTGTCTTGAAATAAGACTTTTCTGGACTTGACAGGCGATTGTGGCTCATATTTAGTCTAATAAGACATTTTTACCAGAGCTACATTATTAATTCTCTCTTAGGTTTTAGTTTTTGCAGAACAGCACCAAAGACACTGGACAATAATTCAATGTCACATTATCGCTGTAAAATGAAAATAAATCTGTGGTAATCTGGCTTTTTGTTTAGACTTCTATGTATCTAAAAAACTTTGTTCATTTCCATCAAATTTAGTTATTTGGTTTTTGTCACTTCCAGAAAACTGTCTTTATATTTCTTGTGATGTTTTAGTCTAAATGGGGACTCAGTTTTCTTTTTGTCTCATTTCAGTCAGTGTGCATGAGTTTTATTTTGGTTGATGGTTTAGTCGTAATTTCTTCAGACAGTTTTACGATAGTAAGATATTTCCCCAGGCAGTAAAAATTCCTGTGGGAAGAAAGAAAACCTTACCATGTTTAGTCATCTGGCTAACTTACACGTCTTCCTTGTGGCGTCAAAATTGAATGCCTCAAAATTATCATTAAAAGTGCAATAAATCACATGTTATATTCCTCATCCGCTACATTTAACATAGTTCTGTTCATGTTACTGAATAACTCAGGGACTGCAGTGGAAGAAGCAGTCTATTGCAGATTCGGAGAACCTTACAGTACACAGCTTTGTTATTCAGATGCACTTAAACCTTCTTTTCGTCCGTGTTGCTTTCCAAAATTTTGGGATGTGTGTTCAAATCCTGCCCCAGGTCCCCGCTGGCGTGTTCTGGCCCTGATATCTAAGCAGAAGCTGTTTCAGCATCTTTAAAAACGATGTTACAACTTCAGCCAAACAAGATGTTTGGCAAGAGAATATGTGGGAATGTTTGTTTATTCATCTCTGAGAGCTGCTGGGTTTGCATATTAATCCCCGGAGGACAGATTGACGTCAGCCTTTGAAATCCAAATTGCATGATCATAATCTCCCTCTGAACTCAAACATAATTGGTATCAGTTGTTAAAAGGAGGCGATGAATGAAAAAAAAGGGTTAAAAACAGGTCCCGGAGTAGCTTAACATGTTAATTATTCAGCTTATCTGTGTAATGAAATGACGGATCACTTGAATAGATGTGTTTGAAATCGTCAAAGGTTTCCTTCAATCTAAACACCATCAGACGACATTTTGAAAAGAAAGAATTATTTCATCATCAAAACATCATTTAATCAGGGGGAGATGATAAGATGTAATTCATAATCTGCTTCATATTCGGGCAGAAAGACCTTGTTTTGAACACTGATATAAAAGTTTGCAATCAAACTTTTCATAAAACAAAAAGTGATACAATCAGGTGCAATCTGAGCTCCTCTGTGCTGCAGCCTCACAGACTTTATTCTTATCGAGTTGGAGCAAAATTATCAGCATAAAAAATCATGTTTGGTTCTTACTTCAAAGTTAAGACATCTTACTTCTGTCTGAACCGTGGATTTAGACTTGTTTCATCACCACTGGCTGCTTCGTGATCCTGTCATTTTTGTACAATTAAAACTCCTGTAGAGAACTTTCTCTACTTGTGGTGGTTTGGCGCCCCCTGTGGTCAAAGCAGTATCTTTTTGCAGACTTTGCAGGTATCATAATTCATTTGTACTTAATGTCTTTTAAGAGTGCTTCAAGATTGCATTAGCATGAACGTAAAGGACATATAAAGTAAAGACAATAGAAACAAACAGAGGTCAGTCATCTGAATGACTTTTAAAGGGGCTGTGAGGAGTTTTAAAGTGATCTTGAAAAGGTCTCCTTTCTGGATATATTCACTATCAGCACCAATACAGGTTATTTCAAAATGCTACTTCGTAGCCTCTTCGTTGCTTTCCGATTGGGTTGTGCAAGACTAAAATAATAATTTACGGCACGTCAAGGTCTCTATGACAATGCTTTGTAACAGAGAAGTGAGATCTATGTTTTTCTCTGCTGAAAACTATTTCTGTGATTAATTTTGTAGTGATGGTGGACACAGGAGCCTAATGTCAGACAGAAAAAGGACAGAAGAGCAGAAGAAAGATAAACAGTGATACAGCCTGAGCTAAAGGCTAACACAGGGGCTAAACTGTTTGTGCTAATGTTCATTCCAACTCACATGCAACAGTTATTCTGCAGTGGTCTGTTCAAACTTGAGAGTCTATCAATAAAATGAAGAGTGAGGTTACGTTAGCTCTGCTTGGAAGATGACTGGCAGGACATAACTAACCAGGATTTACTAACGTTACTCACTACTGACCATTTTATAGCACCACACTGTTGGTAGAGCTACATATGGATGGCTACTAAACTACTGTACGAACTGACAGTTTGCTTGTTGTCATGTTAGCCTACGGATATATCATAGCACCAGGCTGCTAGTGCTACATTTAGCCTGCTACTGACGTACAGTACAAACTCACAATGTTTGCTTGATGTCATGTTTCAAACAACAGTGCTACGTTACTGTATTGATAAATACCTTACCTTGTTGCGTTGTATCCGGTAAAAAGTTGTCTTGAACAAAGAAAATTTGTTCCAAAACAAACACACACCTGATTACAGTCACATCTTTACGATAGTGAGCATGACACTCCAGGCCAGAAGGTGCCGGCGAGGCAGTCCATTTAAAACAGAGTAATATCAATGATTCAACCTTAGAAATTTTCAGGATCTGTTAAATAAAGGCTGTGAAAAGTATTATCTCTGCCTGTTTTCAAATCTCTCCTTAAGACCCACCTTTTCTCCCTGGCCTTTGATGCACAGTAGATGGCAATTGTATTATTATTATTATTATTATTATTATTATTATTATTATTATTTTTATTTATTTTTTATTATTTTTTTATTTTTATTTTACCCTGATTGCTTCTTCTGCATTTTTTATTCATTTTAACTTGTTTTATGTCTTTCAAATTATTCATTGTCTTTGAAAATTCATTTTACTTACGTTTTATGTCTATTCTTTTATCTCATATTTTATTTATTATCCTGTATAGCACTTTGTTTCAACTATGGTTGTTTTTTAAAGTGCTCAACAAAAATAGTTGGATTGGATTGGATTGGATATTATAGATGTAAAGTGAACCTTTTCATTTCTTTTATATACTGTAGTGAAATGCAAAGGCAGCACTGCTCAGATGCTAATGCTAGTTGGTGGACTTATGGGTATCAACTGTACGTGTCGGTGTACCCAAGCAAGTGTGTTCAAATTTTTCTGAAGAGGGCAAGATCTGATTTTGTAAAAATGACCAATGCCTAGCAACTCTCGCTGATCTATTAATTAATCCCAAAAAATAAAGAAAAAAGTTATAAATCCCCAATTTAATCAGTCACTAAGTGTGGTCAAATATTCTTGAGCCATCATTATTGACTGATGAAATCAAACCTCACCTGTTCCTCAGGTGTCTCTTGATGTCAGATGATGAGTGGTCAGTTTTCTGCAGTGTTAGGTGCTGCGTAAACATCAGCAAACTCTGCTTCTGACCAAGGAAAATTTTCTCCATTAGGGGGTGATCTTGAGAAAATATGTAAGAATTATTTTCCGGCAGGATCAGGATCTGTAGTCTGCACCATTTTTTAGTCTTTTTTTCACTACTTTGATTTTGTTTGTGCACCCAACAGAAAATGTAAATGTACACAAAACTTAGGCTGCCATTAATTTTGGTGCCATAATGGTCTATCCCCTCAGACACCCCAGGATGTGAAGCAGCTCACAGACGTGTAGCCATTGTAAGCCTTAGGTGAAAATAAAAGTCACTCCATATTCCACAGAGGTTACATATTTTCTTCTTTTCACCTCACATAAATTGATCAGCCCCTCAGTTTCTCTTCAGTATCTCTTCTAATCTCAACCTAAGGCTTTCCTTCTTATTTGTCTTGTCCTCCGGCTGCTCGGATTTTGCTGAGTTGTCATCACCAACCCTTTGGATGTTATTTGCGGAGAGAAATCCATGCAAACATAATTCATGACAGCGGCAGAAGATGTTTGCTCTTTTTCAGCCACATGTATTTTTAATGATGTTGACTTTTTCTGGGTGAAGGAAAACAGACGAGGGTGGGCTGCAGTGCTGCGCTTCACCTGCAGGTGTCAGCACTGGCTTATTAGAAACACACATGCACAAATGAGCACAAGGAGAAGTATCAAATCAAACCTTTATTATCTTAAGATGTTCTCAATAAGGTTTCTCAAGTTTTGGTTCATTTCCAGAGCTAGAATTGGTTGAATTTTCTCTAAACTCAACTTTTGCTCTGTCACCTCTTCAGTCAGCTCATGTCTCTCTGAGTGCCCTCGTGTCAGAACAAACGTCACCACAAGAAAACAAACCATCAGCAGATCTGTGTTTGTGTGGAAATAAAACAGCAGTAAGAAAAAAAAAATCCATTTCAATCAAAAAAGCCAGACATTTCTTTCACTGTTGTGAGCAATTCCAATAATGTCTTCTGAGATTTGAAGTGCTGAGGGGAGCAACTTCAACCCCGGCTGTTACTGTTCTCAACAAACTCCAGCTGTGTTTTTCCCACTTTGCCCACTGATGGAACGAAGCAGAATTTGCTGACTTCTCCCTTTGGGTTTCAGACACTGACAAATAAAATTAGCCTCTCCGTGAACCTTTTGTCCGCATTTGACCCTCTTTATGACAAACTCATCAGCGGAAATAAATTAAAAAAGAAAAGAAAAGGAAAATCACATCCAAAAAATTGCATTGAAATAACTAGGATGTCTCTGTTTGTGCTTCCAGGCATTTCACCAACACGGGGGACGGTAATTCAAGGACATATAACCCGACTTAATTGGTAGGAACCTTCAACACTCAACTCGATTTCCTTCATGACTTTGCTCCAGGAAGCTGCGATGTTTCATCAAGCTTACCTCACGCATGCATGTTCTCCACACATTCCCAGCTGGAGGAGGCTCACATCCACCTCCTGGAGCAGCTGGCTGTAACTCGCCTCTCTCCATGAAAACAGGAGCGGCCGTGTAAGGTAACACAGCAGACTCGAGGATTACTCAAAGCAGCTCAGTTTTCAGCTAAGAGCCGCTGAAGATCCGATTTTAAGGGGTACATACATCACTCTTTGGAGTTTGCTTTTACTGGCCTGTCTTGGAGGTAAAAGCTGTCTCATAAACTTATTTTATGCGACTTCAGAGAGCTGTGGACAAAGAGGGGAGGTTAGAGGTTTAAAGGGAGCCTCCTACTGAGACAGCAAAGTGCCCTCGGCTCTGCGGAAATGTTAATTATCTTTGAAGCACACGTCCCTGAATGAGATTGACCCTTGTGTAAAATCCTGTGTGAATACGCTTTCATGCTGCTGAGGGTCAGAGCGAACGTTTGTCTGGATGCAGAAGCATGTTGTAATAACCTTTAGTAAGGGCAGGAGCAGGTTGGAGCTGGAGTCATTTCCTGGGCAGTGATCGGCTCAGAGGAGGTGATTTGTGGCTCAGGGTTCAGGTAGGAGGAGGTTAGAGTTTAAGAGGTTGCTTTCCAGCTGGGCAGGAGCCTTTCTGTGTGGAGTTTGCATGTCCTCATACTTGTTAGAGTTCTCTCTGGCCACATACAATGGCCCGAAGTGAAAATTATATTTAAAAAAAAAAAAAAGACAAAAAGAAGCGGGACAGCAACTACAATACAAAAAAAAAAATCAACAAAATAAGAACAAAACAACGGAAAAGGATAATGAAATAAACAAAAGAGTGTGTGACAAGAAAGAAAGACAATAGGACAACATAAGGAATGGGATTAAAGAGGAGGGAAGATGACAACAACAACAAAAAAAACAAACAAGGCCACCAAAAAAGGACACCACAAGGAAAAAAAGGGAAAAATGGAAAAAGAAAAAGAAAAATACACACAAAGAAAAAATAAATAAATAAAAAAAGGAGAATGTGACAACAAAGAGAGAAAAAGACAAAGAAAAAAAAATTTGTAAACAGAAAATCTAGAGTGAATGGAGCATTTTTTATCCGGGAAAATCAACACACAGTATGTTTGTTCAACAAAAATGATTCCAGTCCCCCCAGGCACCTACTTTTCTGTTTTCTTTTTTAGTTGTTTTCCTCTCTGTTTTTGTGTTTTTTTATATCTATTTTAGAGCTGTCACTTTAATGCATTAATTACACTGCAAATTAATGCGTTGCAAAAATTAACGCAACCAACTCATTTGCTGTCGGGCATTTTCAGAGCATCTTGAACCATCTTTCAAGACTCAAATGATTTTGTTTTCTGTGACTATGTAAACACCAAAACTACCAAAGAAGAGTGGACTCTCTTCATTTCTGTTTTTTTTCCCTGTCTTTGATCCAAAAAAACAGACAAAACAAATTTTTTTTGATCACGCTTGTGGAGAGGATCTATTCTTTGATCCTCTCCATGATCTCTGTCTTCTTTTCTTACGATCACACCACTCTTTCTCTCTGAATTTTCTGACTTGCAGCTTCTCGCTATGCCTCTGTCATCTCACATCTTCTCCTCATATCCATGCTGAGCTCTCATCCAAAGAGCACACCACTCTCACCCACAGTAGTATACGAGTAGGACTTTGATTGGCAGGCTCTGCTAGACCCTGTCTCTATAGACATCAATGACAGCGAACCATTTTAATATTGGCCATTTGAAACAAATGTGGATTTACAAATCTTTTCTTCTTTGAGTATTCATTTGATTAGTCATGGGCTACAATTTTCTAATGTCCTAGAATTCAGATTCTGTATTTGGGGACCTCAAGCAGATATGAGATTAAAATGTGATTCATTAGATTAATTAATTAAAAATCCTGTAATTAATTGGATTAATTTATTTAATCACCTGACAGCATATATGTATTTATTTGTTGTTTGTTCTGACACATTTCTTTTTTAATCAAACTTTTTTTCCTTGCAGTTATTTGATACATTTTATCTTTTACTTACTCAGAAGGCATGCTAATTAATGCAGCTAACAAACCCTTTCTTCAAGAACAAGCAAAAAGCTCAAGGAAACCTTGTTGTTAGTATGGATTTTGGTGCCCTCTGTGGGCCCTTACAGCTCATGTTTTCATTTTTTTTTTTTTAAAGCATTCTTGAGTCCCTGTTAAACCTATCAACATGGACATTGTCTTTTCTTACCTCCAGCAGCTAAGCTTTTATCGCTTTGTCTGATGACCCTCTGTGATATTCTGGCACAGCAGCTCACTGTGAATTTGTCCTTTAACAGTCAGATCATAGAGATTTCACACAGCTACGTCTCTGTTTAACCGTCAGAAAGGCCACACATGTGTCCCCGCGGTGCACGCCGTGTTTTATCACCAGTCGTGCCACAATAATGTGACTGTTGTCAGTTGTGCAACAACTCTGGGGTTATATGTAACCCCTAAAGGAAGATAAGCCATGTAGACAAGTTTAGGTGGAGCAACAGCTCATACGCACATATTCAGACACTCAGGGAGACACACAAAGCTGCATACGTATTTTAAAGCACACTTACGTAATTTACACATTACAGTCTGTTTTAGTTAAAAATCTGAAACAACACTGAATTCAAACATCCTTGAAACTTTGGTGCATTCATTAAAACGACCAAAGTAACCCTCATGGGGTTTTCCCCTTGTTCTGTTCACACCTGCATGCTAACACACCTTTTCACACCCCTCTCACTCCTCTCTGCGTTTGTCGTCGTGCAACTTCATGAACTGTTTTGAGGGACGTTCAGCCAAAGGAACCAGGTGCATAATAATGAACATTTGCTCTCTGTTTATTCACACTCGCGGCTTAAATTGTAGTGTGAAGCAAGAGTGGAATAACTAAACACACCTATCTTTCCTCTGTGAATACTTAACACCCCTGGCTTTACCTGTCTCGCTGTTTCGTCCTTGTGGCGTTACCTCAGGGGCATTGACAGATGAGTTGGTGGCGTGATGTTGCGTGATGCCCTCCATCAGATCTCCAGCAGCAGCTCTACATTCAGAGGGTGTCGAGTGAGCCAAATGTTTCTTCAGCAACAGAAATAAATAATCTTCCAGCCACGGCTTCTGAGACTGTAAATAACCGAGGAAGTGATGCAGAAAGCGGAGTAATGAGTGTGTGAACAGGCAGTAAAAGAGAAATAATTGCGCTGTGATCATGTAACTGAAAAATTAGGATCCAAATTACACACTGACCACTTCATTAAGTAGAGTTTATCTTTCCAAGGAAATAAAATTATACATACATTAGATGATCTAGAAATTACTCTTTATGCTCTCACACAGGTTTGTCTCTTTGGTTTCAGTTTTTTTCCTAATACCTGAGTTTTCTGCCTATCAGCCTCTCATATAGCCGTAGTCTATGGCCACTCTCACTGCAGAATTACGAACAAAATACACGGGATGAGTCTGGCCTGGCTCCACTGTGTCAAGGCACTGGATCAGGTAGCTTTCTAGTCAATTCAAGTGCCCCGTTTCCACCGAGCAGTCCGGTTTAGATCAGTACAGTTTGTTATGGGTTGACTCGGTTAAGCCTGGTCCTATTTGGGTTACCACAGACAGCCGTGCCCCCTTCTGGTAGGCGGCAAGTAAGTCGGTTGCTGATAGCCGCATCAGTTAAATAATAGCATGACACCAAAGCTGCCAAAACTGCCAAAGCTAATAAATCCAAGGAAGAAGCAAAACCCAACACAACGCTACATTTCAGAGAAAACTGTGTGCCCTGAGGAGAAATACAGCTGCTTTTGCACGGTAAGTGGCTTCTTCTTTCGACCAATCAATGGATTGCAGTGTTGTAGCCCCACCTTCTGGGATCAGATCAGTTTAGTTTGGAACCCCTACAAAAGGGTCCCAAAAAGTGGTACAACTCGTTCCGGTTATTTGGGGATCTGTCCCGAGATTAGCCATTAGCCGATATAAACTGAGCTGAACCACTGGGTAAAACAGGACTATTGTTTTGACTTACTCTGTTGTGGTCTTGCTGTGTCTCTGCTCCAGCAGGTCACAGCAGATATGCAACTGTTTTGTTTTTGCATAGGGCAGATCGTGACTTTCAAACTACAACAAACTCTATCAATGCCAACGGAGTGTGACACCAGCTGTCTGGCTGTCTGCCAGGTGCCGCACCAATCAGGCGGTTGGTGTGAGCTGATTTACGCAGCCAACATGCAATGGGGCAGAGCCGGACCAAAGACGCAACTGCTGTATTCCTAGCATCAGAATAGAAAGGAACACATATGTACACCTGTACAGTTGCTTGTTAATGCAAATATCTAATCAGTCAAACACATTTAGACATGTAGACATGGTGAAGGTGACCTGCTGAAGTTGGAACTGAACATCACAGAAGAGAAAAAAGTTGATTTAAGGAACTTTGATGTGGCATGGTTGTTGGTGCTAGACAGGCTGTTCTGAGTCCCCAAAGGAGAAAATATCCAGTGAGCAGCAGTTGATGCCAGAGGTCAGACTGATTCGAAATCGATAGAAAGACAACAGTAACTCAACCGAGGTCTGCAGAGGACCATCTCTGAACACACAACACACCAAACGTTGAAGAAGAAGACCACACTGGGTGACACTCCTGTCAGCTAAGAACAGGAAACTGAGGCTACACAGGCTCACCAAAACTGGACAAAAGAAGATTGAAAAACGTCAGGTGTGATGAATTTGGATTTCTGTTCCACACTCAGATGGTAGGGTTATAATTTAAAGTAAACATCATGTGAACATGAATCTATCCTGCCTTGGACCAACACTCTACCATGTCCATCCTTTTATGAGCACTGGTGAATACTTCTAGCAGGATAATGCTTCTTGTCACAAAGCTCAAATCCTCTCTGAGTGGTTTTTTGAATATGACAATAAGTTCACTGTATCCTGATGGCCTCCACAGTCACCAGATCTCAATCCAGTACAGCTCTTTGAATCTATGTTACCAAAAATCAGGACAGTTCTGAAGGCTCAAGGGGGTCTTACCGACTACTAGCTAGGTGGACCTAATCAAAAGGCTGATGGGTGTATATTTTATCCCATGAGCTAATTACCTCCACCAAGGAGGTTATGTTTTTGGGAGAGTTTGTTTGTCCATCTGTGAACAACACAACTCAAAAACGAATGAACGAGTCTTGGTGAATTTTTCAGGAAATGTTCAAAATGAGATAAGGAAGAAGTGATTAAATTTTGGAGGTGATCCGGATCACCATCTGGATCCAGAACTTTTTAAAGGATTCTTTATCGTTGTGAGATAGGGCCATTTTCACCATGTATAACTCCACGATAAATGGTCGGATTGCTTTGCGAAACAATACAAGACAAGGTCGCCATCATTTCTGACAGATGTTGAAGTACGATCCAGATCCTGGCAATATTCTGGATACTAAGATCTGGAATATGAAATATGTACTGGGTCATCGTAATTTTAAACACTGTCAGGTAACAATTTATCGTACAAACCTGCAACTAACACCAAATTGTAGCAATCAGTATGCTGAAAAGAAGTATAACAGTAAAGTAGACTTGGCAGGGGTCTGCACTCTCTGAGTGCTTTTCTCCATAAATATTTTTTAAATTAAGGCAAGTCATTCTTTTTTTTTGGAGGTCTTTGGTAGAATAGTTTTTCCCATGCTAGGAAGTCTATTAAACCAAGTCACAGATAGGATTGTTCACGTTTTTCAATGACTACCGTTTCTTTCCAGCCATGAATACAATCACCTTCAAAGTCAAAGCAAACACCCCGCCGTGTGAAGCATTAACACTCGGCTGAGAGGTTTCAATCCTTTCTGCTTTCAGGTCTCTGAAGCAGTAATTACAGCGCTCCTCTCATGACTGTACATTGTGCCCGCTGAAGCAACTTTTCATCAGATGCACTAAATGTGCAGTGACGGAGATATGCTGAACATGTGAAACTACTTCAATTCCATTCAAATGCTCTGCACATCCAACAAAGACGTTCACTCGAGGTGTCAAGTGTCTATTCCCCCTCGGGTCAGGAGTCTGCGGGAACATGAGGAACACCACATCTGAAAGCTTCGTACAACGCAGCCAGCTGAGATAATCCCGCTCTTCTGCTTCTCATTTCTCACATTTTCATGGGTACAGCGTGAGGAATACAATGAATCTTAATCTTCTGCTCAGTCGCCGGCAGCGACCTCCTTCACATTTTGACAGAAAATCAGCAGCATTGATTACTCGTAAGAGTGAATGAGGAAGATTGGAGTGGAATTAAAACACGCTGTTGCACATCACAGATTCACTGCCTGCTGCCACTCACACGTCTGGTCTGTTTATCTGATGTTTCCACTGTCAGGTCAGCTAATCATCTTCAGAAATGGACCCAACTTCATCTGGATAACACTGTCAGCTGTACACAGAATCTTTAACAGACATGGAGCCAAAACAGCTTTATTAGTGAGTCAAAAATAGAGTATTTGTACCAATAAATCAGCGTTAAGTTGGTTAACTGAACTCAAGCTAAATGATGAAATGCTTAGCCACATTTCAGCCTCTTTTTTTAAAGGGGACATATCATGCTGATCCCTGATTTAATACTTACATATAATATAACAAATTTGAAAACAAGACCTTTCACCCCCTGAATTTTCAAAAAATGAGATATTGTATTTTTTCTGATATCCTAGAACGAGATTTGATGGCTCTGAAAATAGGTCATTGCCATTTGGCCGCGAGATTTTGACCTTCGTGACGACACGAGGATTCTTTCTTTTTATTGGAGTAATCTGATAAAGCAGCTCCTCCTCTGTGATGTCAGTTAGTCACACAACCGCCACCGAGGGATACACCCACCAAGAGCCGAGTATCCCCCCTCAGATGCTGGATGCAGGGACTCTGCTCTGCTGAGCAGTTCGGCTTTACATGGTGAATTAGCAGTTGAAACACTGTAGTTTTAGCAGATGTCGTAATACTTGTGAGACTGTGATATTTGCATGCTTGTTCTGACGTGCACTGTGAACCTGGACCACAATAATGCTGCAGTAATAACGTAGTGACGAACTGACAGTAGAGGCGATCTTCAGACTACACTTTCAGCATGATGGATAAAACAGACAGAGAAAAGTGAAGGAGCAGGATGGAGCCCTGTTATAGAAATAGTTTATCGGTGAAGTCTGCCTATATTTCCACGTATAAACTATACATGTTACAGTACCGGTTTGACTCACCACACTGAAGCGTCCTGAGATGATCTGTGTCGAGGTGGATTTTCTCCCTCCTGAGCTGCAGAACAATCCGGGTCTGACTCAGGGTCCAATACAAAAGGATGTATCCTACACTCTGCCGTTTTATTAGTGCTATCAATGCCTTATGGTGAAGTTTTGGCAAACAGCAAACTCGCTTGGTCTGCTCCATTCAATGTGGCGATTTTGTAAATACTGCCATGCTGCAAAAACTGCCCCCTGGCTCTTCCCCCTCCGCCCCTCTGATAGAACTGACCAATCCGAGCACAAAGGGCTGTGACGTTGCGAGGTTACTGGAAGTCATTCTCAGAACGGAGCGTTTCAACGAGATCTTCAAAATGGTTCAAAATGGTTCAAAATGAGGATATTGAGAACGCTATTGTGGGGCAATGAAGGAACTAAATGACTTGTACTGAGGGCAGAAATGCTTTACAGGCATCCTAGTCTGGCATAGTGAAAAGGAGAAACAAGCATGCTTACATTGGTTTAACAAACTCCTCGTGGTTTTCAAACAGGGTGACGATTTAACAAAAAGTTGAGTCCAACAAAAAGGAAGAAGACGAACAAACTGAAGACAAACTAGTAATGATGCAGCATAGTGCATCAATTATGGAAAAACGTTCAACGCTTTTACGAATAATCTTTAAGGATTTTATCAATTCGTCATTACAGCCCTACTTCAAAGTTCTAGCCCATAAACTGTATAAAGCATGGACAAAGCATCCGCGACGTCACCTGTCTGTTCCTGAAACCGTGAAATGAAGCCAATCCGCAGACGCAGCCACATTCGCTATGACCCCGGCTGTGAGTTTTTCTTTGAGCAGCTACAGGGCGCCCGCCGGTAACGTGACCTGAGCTGTGCCTCTGATTGGAAAATCAAACAGTCATAATAACTTGTAAACCTTAGAGGTAGAAAAAATTCACTCACCGTACAGTGTGTGCTGATAGTGAAATTAGAGTTTTTTTTAACCAGGCTGAAAATATGTTTTAATGCCGTAAAAGTCGGTGAGTGAACGTGACTTCAGTTCTTTCTGCAGCCAGCCTGAATCGGATTCTCAACAAACAGCGACTTTTAACACTTCTGCATAGGCTTCATCCTTACCAACCAGATGTTGCCCCTTTGGAAATACCAAACACACCCACAAATACACACAAACTCAAACTCACACAGGCACACCAGTCTATACATCTGAGGCTGTAACTGGACCATCAGTTAAAACACAACAAACAATTATTTTTTTTGTCTGTTTTAAGCATTTTTGGCGCTTCCTGGGCTGGAAACTTTCGGATGTATCTGGAAAAACTGTCCATAAAAAATGCAAAAGAAATTTGTACGGAAAGCTGTAGATAAAAGCAGGCATGAAAACACTTATAAATAGTCAGCAATTCTAACCTGTGTACCAAAAAAGGTGAAAAACTTTCAGACGGGCAGCTTAGATAAACTTTAAAAGAGGAATCTATGTGTTAAAGTAAGAACATAAGTCAAGGTAAATTTTCTGAATCACACCAAAACACATTATCCACATGAGTACATTTTTTTTTTTTAGCTTTTTATTCATTAAAAACAAAAAGTAATTGGGGAAAACCGGAGGCACCCGGAGAAAACACCACTGAATTGGAGTAACTCTAGCTTTGGAGCTGGTCTTAAACAGCATCCCCCCTTAAACCTTTTTACCCAATTGGAGGAAAAAGCAGGCAGAACACGTAACGGAGGAAATCATAACCCAAAAAGATAGACTTAATCATAAATAAAACCAGGAGCTGATCTGCATCTAAATAGGCTTTGCCAAGATCAGCCAAAGCTTTCCTAATACCCGATGAGGCATGTGTAGCTGTAGCTGTAGCTGTAGCTGTGGCCGTAGCTGTTGGCACGCATGTACATACAGAGGTGCCTGCCTGCTGACTGGCTCTGTTTATACAATATGAAGCTCTGCAGGAGCGCGTCAACGTTTTATCAGTGAAGTAACCCTCTTTTATCATAAGTTCTAATACTGCAACAGGCACGTCAAGATTGTCTAAATCAATATCAGTTGGGAACTCCAAGTGAGGCTCGGGTGGTACAAGTCCCATAAAAGACTTGATCCCGTTAGTAACTTTAGCGCAAAGTGAATAGAGGTTGAACATGTTTGCAGTTACAGCTAAAAATCAAAATCAGTGTTTGTTGTGGAATCAAACTTGGGTATGTGCAGCTAGAGCTCTGTGACAGGGGTTCTAGAATTCTTCTGAGCCAAAGATGAAGGGCAGCGTGTCATAGTGTTCCAACTTCATTGTGACATCACAGGCTCAGCCAGGGGATGAATCTGATTGGCTAGCTGAGCTGCCACCCTGAAACACCACAGCTTTACTTTTTTTTTTTTTTTTTTTTCTAACTTTAGTGCTCCTGCGGGGGGGGGGGGGGGGGGGGGGGGGGGGGGGGGGGCGTTTAGCCAACCAGGTGAACCAGTTTCTTCCAGTACTGGTGGTCTTGGGCCAGCAGCTCTGCATCTTTCACAGTAGCCGTGTCCGAAATGGCATACTAACATACTACATACTACGTGGTCGTTGTGTATATACTGTATAATACATACTATAAGTATGATTAGAGTGCCAACCGTTTACACTGTAGTATACTACTCGGTTTCCCATGATGCATTTCAAAACCTCCGACGACAAAAATTGGAAGCACACATAAGTCTATGGAAGCACACCAGGCTATCAAATACCTCAGTTGATTCGCCATATTTGAAAGTTTTAAGAACATTTTAGGCGAGAAAGTCATCACGTAGAATACCAAAATGTGGTCATTTGGGCCACAAAACGCACGGATACAAATTTAATTTCGACATTTCGGACATTCTGTTAAGAGCGCCAATATGCTATCAAAGAAACTTCCGGTCCGCTCCAAAACAAGAGCCTAATTTACAAAAGCGTTAAAGAACTTAAAGGAGATAAACGGGTGCTTTTATTTTGAAAACGGGAAGTTCGCTAGTGGATGATTTTTAGCTAACACCGGTCTCAAGATGAATTCATCTCTCTTCAAAAATTCGCAGACACTGAAGACGATCCGTCCGTCGCCTCAAGCACTTTAATTTTTTGTACTTACGTTTAGGTTTCCCTGTAGAGCTAAGTCCACTTTAGTTGCTTCTCATCTTGTCATCTCATTCTGTATTTATGTTTATAAATACGGGGCTCGCAATGCATTATGGGGCGTGTCAGTGCGACTAGTATGCCCACCTCCCATACTTAAAATTTTTACCGATATAGTATACATCCGGGTATTTCTCGCGCACACAATCTTTTCATACTATTTAATGTGAACGCACTACATACTATTTTTGACGTCACACTTAGTACGAGTAGTATGTTAGTATGCCATTTCGGACACAGCCAGTAACTCCGTGTTGATTGAGGTCTTCCACGATGATGTCGAGCCATCGAGTGCGGGGTTTACCTTGTGGTCGTCTCCAGCCTGCGGCCCTTGGGTCAAACTGGAGAATGGCTTTTGTAGGATGGTCAGGAGGAAGGTGGAGGACATGACCGATCCAACGGGTGCGGCGCTGTGCAGCCAAGCAGGATGCTCTGGGCTGGCATGTGCGAGCTCTAAGCACTTCATTGGAAACCCGCTGGGGCCACCTGATGTTCTCCATAGTTCTGAGTGCCAGGCCTGGATCAAGAAGACGGGGGCCCATGGGCACAAATTTTTGGAGGACCCCCCCCCCCACACACACACAGACACACACACACAGACCTCTATCAGCTCCGTCTCACCTCCTCAGCTCTGTCTCTGTCCTCCTACCATCTTAGAAAGTTTTGCTCCTTGCTTTCTTTTTTGCAAACTCCATTACACTCTCATCAAAGTCTCGTTTCCTGACAAGCTCAGACTCAATGGCCATCAGTGACAGTGCACAAAGGCGCTGTTGTGTTTGCATTGTTCTAAGTTCATTTTTGATCCTTGCCATCTATGAAAATGATCGTTCACCTTCACAGTTTGTGACTGGCAGTGTCAGGAAAATTTGTAGGGCTACAAACACATTGGGGAATATTGACTGGAGACCATGTTTCAGGAGCACCTGCAGGAGTTTTGGAGGATACGTATCTTGTTCACTCTGCACAAAGCATCTGAACTGGGGTGTACTTGATGTACTAGGGATGTCAGGCTGGCTATTTCCGGTGCTGTGACTGCAGCTAGCAACAGGCTCATCTTCCTCGACCACTGCGTTAGCTTGCAGACTAGCCTCCTCCTCCACAGTGTCATCTTCCTCTTGATGATGTTCCTCGGAATCCTCGCTCCGTTTGAAGAAAGTTTGGATGGATGGTACACTTCTCAAAAGTGCTGCCTCCTTCTCCTCCCTTTCTCGTTTACGTTTTCGCTTACTGCAACCTCTTTTTTTTACTCATCATTTCCGCCGACTATTTACCCACAACGGGGTGAGTTCAGCACTGTCATTTAAGGACAGGCTGGACAGCGGGGTGGGGGCGGAGGCGGAGCTGGCTGCTGCCATTGGTTGCCACACTTGCACTTCACCAATTAAATCATTGTCTTGAGTAATTAAAAAAAACAAGGGTGTTTGTTATTGGTTATATTTGGTGTCAATGTCAGTGACACAGACGGATAAGCACCAAATATGTTCAGTAAAAGAGAAACACATATAGCGGGTTATGACCAGCGGTGCTGCTGCTGTCTGGTTGGGCCCCAGATGCCCGTGGACCCCTGGGCCTGTGCCCATAAGGCCCATTGGCTAATCCGGCCATGCTGAGAGCCCTGCTATCAAATCCATCTATTCTGGCAGCCAGAGTCTTATCTAAGGGCCATGTTTCCAAGCCATACAGCAGGATGGAGAGTACTGCTGAGTTGTAGATACGGAGCTTTGTCTTGCGTGAGATGTTCTGGTGCCGCCACAGTGGTTTCCAGAGAGACTGTAGAGCTGATGCAGTCAGGGCCCTTCTGCGGAGAATCTCTGGTTTTAGGTCTCTGTTGTCTGTCACTGTAGACCCCTGATACACAAAGTTCTTGACAGGCTCTGCAATGTCATCGCCAAGCAGGGGGGAGAATCTGTTGTGATGATTTGAAGATATTATTTGGCTGTCTTGTATCCAAGTCCTCTTATTTTAAGGTTAAATTTAAAGTGAGGTTAAAGTCAAAGCTTTATGTAACGTTTAACAATGATCGACAGCTGCTGTTCTCGTGTATTTTTTTGGGGGGGGTTGTAAAATATGTCAGGAAGTAGAGTCAAGAAGTGTTTGGACTCTCAAAAGAAAAAAAGACAATTATTATTTTTGTCACCCAGCTCCACTCAGATTGTCCCAGAATCCCTCATCGTTTCTACTGCGCAGACTCTGGCTCCAAACTGCAACAATGGTGGTGCCTGAGACGGCAGTATTTTGGCTTCAAAACTGTACAATGATAAATGGCGGAGCCACACTGTCAACTCTACATACAGTCTATGGTTAATCACTGCTACCGTCAGCTGAAAGTCACCAGTTAGCATGGTCGCTATTGACTCCAAAACACCGGTTGCACTGTAACAGTCAAAACTTGACAGAAGTTGCCTCTATTGTGTAGTATCATTTCTGTCAACTGACTAGAGAACAATCGAGCATTTTTATGCTGCTATCAGGTTGAATTTAGTGTTTAACAAACGCTAACTCGTCTGAATAAATGGAGCTAAATGCTACTTCTGCAGCCAAGATGTGTGCGCAGCTTTATGATGACGTAGACTGACAAACCCTCTATAAGAATTACATGCAAATGGTCAATTAGAAATATTAAAGTGGAAATGAAGCAGTCAACCAAACTAACATTTTTTACTGGATTGAGTCCTATCCTAAGCAATAATAATATAACAAATGTGTCAAATACAGACAATTGAAAGAAAATCGCAGCGCCGTTTTATCTTTCTTGGCAAGACCGCAGCCATCTTGCTGTACTGTTAACTGTGACGTCATGAGGTTGGTTCGTTTCGCGGTCCTGATGAGAGTCCCCGCATCACGGTGAGAGAGACAACGGAGTAAACAATGGAGACTGGCGAGCCAAAAGAGGCGAAAAGAAAAAAGGGGGGCCACTACTGTATTGCTCCTGGGTGTAAGAATGAGTTCTACAGACTTAAGGCCGAGGACAAAACCGTCAGTTTTCATAAACTGCCACTGAAGCGGAGACCGGTACTGCTGCGATGGCTAGCAGCGCTGAAGAGGAAGAATCCTCCGATGGGCCCTGACTCCAGGGTCTGCAGTGATCATTTTCTGGAGGAGGATTACTTAGAGGAGAAGACTTTTGAGTCTGACAGGCTAGTGGTCCGCAGGACCAATAGGTTAAAACCTGAAGCTGCCCCAAGTATTTTTAAGTTAAGCGCCTACAACGTTAGCTCTACTGACCGGCCAACACGTTCTAGTGGGTCAGAGGCATCGGTCCACCGTAATGACCGGGCGCGAAAACGCGCCAGGCAAACAGAAGAGAGACAGGTAAAGTTATGTCAGCAGGTACTAATTCATCAACTATGACCTTACTGTAAAACAGACCGTATACACACAAGTCCACCACTGCAACGCAGCTCTCATGCTCCGTCCCTCTTTGAATATCTTATTAAACACACCTTTCAGCTCAAACAGCACCACTCAGTAACCCCCTCCACACCCACTCTGAAACAGCCTCCGGTTTAACGCAACATCTCTGCTGCACAAAATGACTGTCAAAGTAACCACAACGAAAAAACACACCGTCTTCAAACTTAAATCTTTCCGCATCATTTTTCATTTGATCCCTTAGCAAAAGGCCATGACAGCTGATGCAAACCTCCAAATAAATAGACTATTTCTTACCGTAAGTCCCCGTTTCCCACGGCAGTCAGTCAGGTAACCCTATATCCGCGATCTCCCTCATCAGCCTGCAGGCTTTCTTCTTGTAATAAGTTTTGCTTAGCATGCGGGATACCTTTGCTTGGATAAACTGCTTCAAATCCGTCTCCATTCGTAGTGCCAAATTTAAAAAAAAGTGCGTGGTCATCACGAACCAACGTAATGCTCAATTATCAACTTTTGGAGAACTATCGTACTTTTTAACACAGATATTGACAATCGCCAGCCGTCATTATATGACCAATTAAAGCCTGACTTTGGGTCACATGGGATGCAATGCCCTTTGAACCAGTGATCCACAAAGACCCGCCCTATGCTGCATCAGATTGGCTATTGCTCTGACCTCTGACCCGCTGACAGCTCATTAACATATATTAATGGACATGACAAATTTTCAGCATTTGAGCCAAGGCCATCTGTTATATTTATCATCGTATCAGTTCATAGTCACTCAGTATCTATCAGTAGTACCTATTACATCACCTAGTTAAAAATAATAATAATAAGAAGAAGAAATAAAAAATAAAAAAGGGAAGAACATCCTAGAAACTAATCATAAAACATATACAAGATGTAGTATTTGACCAATTCCAAAAGCAAAATGTTATTTAAAAAAATAATTGAGTAGAGATACAGGGGTGTAACCATAACTATGTTATATTATGTACTATATACTGAGTATACAGTGCACAAAGATATTTGTGATATACTTGTACATGAGGGCAGGTCAGGTGGTTAGTGCCGATACAGTAAGGTGTATGATTATCTGTGGATGTTAAAACTGAACATTGATACTTTTGATAGTCACTGAAGAATAATACCCTGGTTTCCAAAATAAATGTGATATTCACACTATGATCTTCAACATCCCTCAGAAGCACAAGAAACATCCTGTGTTTACACATATTTACTATTTGATGACACAACACCACATAAGGCAATTTTAGTGATTCAGCTAGCACTGTTTGGATCACTACACAACAATTTCCCACAACCACTACTGTTAAAAGATGGAGGAAACAGACATTTTTTTTAGGTATGGTTACTGTAATAAATAAAATCACTACAAGGTTTTAAGGTATACAGTTCTTTCTTTATTTTTTATTCTTTACACCAATAATGCAGGTAGCACTATCAATTCTTTCATGTAAGGGATGTCATCATCACCTTGGCACCTAAAAAGAAAATTTCTGTTACAGGTTAGGCAGGCATGCATGCAACTGGTGGCAAGCAGCAAACTCCCAGAGCCTGAAATCGGTCATGAGATAGAGCAGGAGACAGTCAGTGTCTGCACCCCGACAGTCAGTGTCAGCACCCCGACAGTCAGTGTCAGCACCCAAACTGATTTCAACACGGACAGAGAAGAGGGCAACAATAAACAGTACAAATGCACGGGTACTTTGACAGATGACTTATATACTCACTATGTAGTAAAAAATGACCATTCATACTGTATGCCTGTGGAAGACCTCTGCCAAGCTACAGAACCATCGTCTCAGCAGGACCCCGACGTTTGCAGTGAGGGCTGTGAAGAGTCTGAGGTTGAAAGTTTAATGGAAGAGATTGCAGATGGTGAGAATGATGATGAGTTTGAGTTGAGCGGTGAGGGAAGCATCAGTGATGAGGATCAAAGTGCCAGTGATGTTGAGGACGAAGAAACAAATGTCTCACAAGAAAGAAAAAGTATTGTGTCAACAGGAGAATTGCTGAAGCTCTTTCATGTCTGCCACTGGGAAGGTTGTGGCAAATGCTTAGTGAGACCACCAACAGCTTCCAAAATTGGATTTGGCCTTAGGATCACCACAGAATGTATCAATGGTCATGATTACGTGTGGAATTCTCAGCCTCTAGTTAGAGGCATAATGGAGTGCAACGTGTCTGTTCCTGCAGCTGTTTTTGTCACTGGAAATGAGTGCAGTCCATTTATGGAGGTGTGTGACGCCATTGGTCCAGAAACTATCTCAAAAAGACAATGGTTCAACATACAGAAGGCCTATGTTATCCCAGAGGTCAACAATGCCTGGACAGTACACAATGAGGCTGTACTGAGCGCCTTATGTGAAGAGCCGCTGATTGTGTCAGGAGACTCTAGATATGACAGCCCAGGTCACAATGCCACATATGGAACCTACTCACTCCTGGACATCAAGTCGAAGTTGGTTGTGGCACAGGAAACTGTAAAAGTCACAGAGGTGAAGAACAGCTATTGGCTTGAGGTGGAAGGTCTGGAGAGATGCCTTTCCAAGTTAGAAGAGCATTGTGTGACCATATCCGTTCTGGCAACTGACTGCCATCCCTCAGTGCAAAAAATCATGCGTCAAGAATACAAAAGCATACAGCATGAGTATGACCTGTGGCATATTGTGAAAAACGTCAAAAAACGCCTGCTGAAGTGTCACAATGAGGAGCTGTTTGAGTGGATCAGAATGATTACAAATCATCTCTGGTTTTGTGCCACAACATGTGAGGGAAGTGTGACAAAGCTAAAAGAGAAGTGGACCTCAATCCTGCATCACATCACCAATGTGCATCACTGGGTGTCTGGTGAGACAATGACCAAGTGTGAGCACCCTCCCTACACCCCTGAGGAAGAGAGCCAGCGACCTTGGCTCCTCACAAGCTCTGCTGCTTTTCAGCACCTGCAGAAGATAGCCCTGGACAAACAGCTCCTGAAAAATTTAGAAAAAACCACACTAGGCATTCACACAGGGCAGTTGGAAAGTCTTCACTCTTTGTACACCAAGTATGCCACCAAAAGAAAGAAATTCCTGAGGGAAAGTTTTGAGGCCCGTCTGCGTGTCGCTGCACTGGACCACAACATTAATGTAAACAGAGAGAGAGCTAAAACAAAGGAGGGTGTAGCGCAACATAAGCACCAGTACTCCAAGGCTGCTCAGCAGTACGTGGTGACACCACTAAGGGCAGACAAAGATTATACCTTCAGGAAGGACATTGTGAAAGGGGTGCTCGATAGGTGCGAGAAGACTTCCATTAGGGAAACATTGCAGGACATGAAAACTGAGCCTGTCATCACCCTGGCCCAGCACAAAGGTGTCCAAAAACCAGAAAAAGCGATGTCTGTTGCCAGGCATCTTAGCAGATTTGCATCCTCACAGCCACACAACACCAGTCACTGATGAGGAATAGAGAGAACATTTTCATGTTACTATACATAATCAGTTTCTTTACATTTGCAATAAGTCAATTCAACTAATATCTATAAACAAATTCTGTAAATAGTTTTGAGAAAAAAATCCAATGTAAATTTGTTATGCATGTATCATCCATCTTTTCAACCTCCAAGAACAGAAAGTTCAACAAAGTTCAAACCTGAATTATGTTCTCAAGATTGACATTGCTGTGGGAAACCTGCAGAATGTTCTTTTGATTGTACATGTTACTATTATTTTTATTATTGTTGTTGAGATCATTTGTATTTTCACATCAAATTTGACTTACTTATCCAGCCTCCTCTGTTTACAGTTAAAATCACTTGTGTTCAATAATAATAGTTCAGTTTTCAATCCCACCTTGTCTAAGACAGCATTAATGGGTGTAGATTTCATGTAATTTAAACATTTAAAATACTGGTGCAGTAAAATATTACAGTAAATCATATTTAATAGAAAAAACTGCAGGCACTATTTACAACTCATCAAAGGCATACTCAAATCCATGATATTCCAGGGAGGGGAACACAGCTCTTATGGATTTGACAACACAGGCTGGAATAGGGATCCTGTTCTTCCTCCCCAGATGCCCCCTGGCCCAAAGGGTAAACTGCCTGTATGCAGTCAGCCTAAAGAGACTGACAAAAAGAAGTAGTGGTTAGATTTAGTACAACCATATGTTATTTTAAATGTCAACTCCAGTAGTGATTATCATGCTGTCTCAATGATAATGTTACTTAACTGGTTCGTTGTTGTGCAACGAGCTAATATAATGTCACCCAAAAGGGTTACAGTCACAGAATTTAGTTACATGTACATTAGGTTAGCTTTCCCCAGTGATGTTCCAGCCCCCTCCCTTGCTCATGACGTGCTGGCCAACTCAAATGCAAATAAGCAAACAAGCCTTACAGTGCTTTCATGTGTCATCATACTGTTATGCCAGACTTTCTCAGACATATTTTTGCATCAAACTCGCTCATCCAAAACAAAAGTGTTTTGTTAGCTACACGAGTCGCAACCGAGTCGGAAATTTATGCCTTTGTAAGCTAATGCTAATGTTTGGCTAGTAATTAGCTAGTATCATTAGCAGGTAGTAAAATAAACTTAAACGTTTTCGTCAGATAAAACCTGCACTGTTCGAATCTTCTCTACCGTATCTCCGCCTCGCCATTGCGTTTATTTATATTATTTCATTTTACGTTAATCCACTGGCAATAACTAACGTTGGCTTGACATATAGTTACCTGCTGTTGACCGGACGCTCCAGTGTCTCTGCTCGGACATCCTTCAGGGATAGCATGGCCACCTCTAAAACGTCCACCTCCCGGCACAGTAAACTAAACGATCGGACATGTGTTATGCACGATTCACCACGCATAACATGGTCCAAGTCAGCCTCCTGACAGCAGATGGACTCGGTGATCGAGGGCATCGCGGTACAGCATCCACACTGACACCAGGTAGCGTTACCAAGCCGCTCCTCCCCCCAGACAAGCACCGGCTCCACACCGTGCTCCTCTCTCCGTACGGCTGCTCCAGTGACCCGGCGAATTGGCTCGAAAGCGTAGGCAATCGGGTTTGGATATTCAATTGGTCTTTCGGCTTCATCTTCCATTGTAACAACCCTTTCAATACAATCTCAGCTCGTTGGGTGTTGTGTCGAGTAGCTGTTAAATAACTAGCAGGCAAAGAACAAACCAACCCCGCTACGCAACAGTGACGTCATATCAAAATGGCCGCTCGCAGACGCGCTAAATAGGTAAGATTAGGAAACTAAATTGGCAATATCTATGGTTTTAATAGCTTTTAAAAAACAAATTTTAGGCTGAATGTTTTTTCGTCTTTATTTGAGAAATTCCAATGCTAAAAATTGCATGTTTCATTTCCACTTTAAGGACAGCCAATAGCTACTGTCCTTTGGCATTGTAAGTTCTGCAGAGTACATTAGCTTGTCAAGCTACGAAAGCAAGTTTCTGGTTAAACACACCAGAAACTCCAGGTTTCACCTTAAAAAGAGAAATGCTACTTTGAAGAACTGTAAACGACCCCCTGCTTTGTGTGAAATCAGTGAGTGGATGGGAGACATCAGCAAGTAGACAGACATTTTACATAACACCACTGGACTTTGATGTGTGCAATGTGGGTTATTTCCTAGTGTGAAGATGTTTTTCAGATTGCTGAGACCGGATTATGTGGAAAGCAATAATTAGAAGGTTTCCTCTGATCTGCCCTTTTCTGGAACATTAATACAGAAAGATATCATAAATAAGCATGAAATTACAAGAACATCAGCAGAGGTCTAAGTCAGTTTGACTATAAAAAGGTCTTAATCCTCTCCAGTCTGTAACAGGGAGACTGCAGGGATCTGTAGACTGTAAACAAGTTTATGTAAGAAGAATTGCACCGATTTCTAATGAAAAGAGTCCACATGAATTTCTCCGCCTCATAACGACGTCTTCACTGTTTCATTTTATGTAAATGTTTAAACTGCACTCTGTCAGATTCCATCATCATGAGCTTTCTTTTATAGGAGAAACTTTCATATGCATCAAAGAGGCTTATAAATATTTATATCCTCAATTGCCTTTTCATTCATTTTCTCTCTAGCTTGCTGCTGCCATGACCCAGTTTCCCCCGCGGGAGTCAATTAAATAAGTCGGATTATAGAGTCTCTTACCTTAACGTTGTTTGTGCATATGTCTTCCAACAAAAGCATCACATGACCTTGTCTGGAGAGGCCAAACAAAGCAGACATCTCCAGCTCCGACGATTATTGACAGTATTGTTCCCTACAAGCCTCCCTGGAAGAGATGGAGACTTTAGCATGCAGGACGGCGAGTAATTTGATGTGGAACAATGCAAGAAATGACAAACATTTCCTCTTCCAAACAACCCCCCAGCAGTAAATGTGGTTGTTTTAATAATTGGAGGAAGCTCCAGCTTGCAGCCTGGAGCACTGATTATCATGGCCACCAGTCGTCCGTGAAATAATTCTTGTTTGCAGGCTTACTGAAGATAATTGACCTGCAGGTGTGCAGCTCTTTTTGTGTGAGGCAGGAAGGTGAGACGGAAGATTTAATAACTGGACAATCGTCTGTCTGTCTCCGGACTTCAATTAGAAATGGACTATTGATCAAATTAAGCTTTTGTGTTTTAATGGTCAAAACCAAACAAGATTAATGATTTCTCATTAATGTTCTTTTACTACACTCCCTCTGGTGAGGACATGCCTGAGGAGGTAAAAAAGCCAACCCTGAGACGACGAGTGTTGTTTCATAAAATAGTCTGGGAAATAAAAAATAGATGTACTCACTTACACTCTTCCCCCCCCCTTTTATTGTGTCAGTCAGCTTCAGTAAAATGAATAGCCTGTGTTTAGTAGCATGTTCCCATATCATGGTGAAGGCACAAATAATATATACAGATTTTGATGAGTATCCCTTACAGCACTGCGCAACATTAGCATGCTATTGGCTCCACCTCAGCCTCCACAAACACTGAGCTCTGCAACACATTTACAACTACAGACTTTAAACACAACATACTGTGCCCCAAGATTTTATTCAGTTAAATAACACAATAATGTAGGATTCTTACACAAATAGTGTAAAAATATGGAGCTCAGTGTGAAACAGAAAACAACATTTAAATGCTATTTATTGCAATTACAGAGTGCAAATGTTGACTATTGTTGGTGCAAACAACTATGCTAACATTGAAAACATAGACTGTACGAAACATGGATGTAGTCTCCTGACGTCACCTGTCTGTTTCTGAAACAGAAAATGAAGCACATTGGCTGTTGCGGCCATATTGGTAGTGGCAAGGACTTAGCTTACAGCTATAGCGCCTGTCGGTCATGTGACCTAAGCTGTGCCTCTGATTGGCCGGGCTCACAATCTTAATATCCTCTGAACTACAGGTTTTTTGAGCCAGGCTGTAAATAAGTTAATTTCTGATTTGAAAATGGCTTTTTTGGCCTGCTGTGACTTCCCGTACTTCCGGAGCCACCCTCAAGTGGACACATAAGAAACAGCAGATTTTAGCACTAACCCATTGTCTCAAATTCTTAGACTGGAGTTTGATTCGTAAGTTACGTAGAGTAAGAGTGGGGGGGGGTTGTTGTGGTTTGGAGCGGCCAATTAGAGCGAGCTGTAGAGTGATGCGAGAGCAGCAAATATTTAGTAAGACTATATTATATGATCGTAAAGACCTAGTTATGTTATGTGTTATATTATTACATGTATGAAAATAAAGCCAGGACTGTACTCCGGAACATTATTATCACCCACTGCATATTTTTAAAGTATATAGTAGTTAACCAAGGCACTTGGATTTAACTAAGCAAATAGGAAGGGGCCTCCTATTGGATAATTACTGCATGGGTGGTTATCTTTAAGCTGACCACAAGTTATTTAACCCCAACTGGTGCAATGAGCTGCTTCACATTTCTTCAACATCCATGTGGAAAGACACATCCTGTGGTCCTGGAGAAGATGTTAGTCTGTGTGAGAAGGGTCAAATCATTGGCATGCATCAAGCAGTGAAAACATCCAAGGAGATTGCAGAAACTACTAAAACGGTTAAGAACTGCCCAATGCTTAATAAAAGACTGGAAGAATAGTGGGGACTCATCGTCTTCCAGGAAGAAATGTGGCTGGCAGTGAGGCTAACAGGAAAAAAGGCTTCTATTTGTTAGGGAGCATAAAGATTGAACTTGGGAGCAATAGAGGAAAGTCATGTGGTCCAATAAGTCCAGATTTACCCTGTTCCAGAGTGATGGGCCATCAGGGTAAGAAGAGAGGCAGATGAAGTGATCACCCATCATGCCTAGTGTCTGCTGTCCAAGCTGAGGCAACCCTCTGGTCTAACAATATGAGACAGTGCGCAAGTGCTAAAACCTGCTGTTTCTCGAGTGTCCACTTGAGGCTGGCTCTGGAAGTACTGGAAGTCAATTACACACCAAGCCAAAAAAGCTATTTTCACAGAAGAAATTAAAAAATTTACATCCTGGTTCAAAAAAACGTTTCCTGTCTGAATCGCTAATTTCACTGTTGGCACACTGAAGTTTAGAGGATATTGAGATTGCGAGCTCACCCAATCAAAGACACAGCTCAAGTGGTCTATAGCTGTACTCGAAGCTCCCATCACTCCCAATATGGCCACGAAAGCCGATATGCTTCAAAAGTTTGTTTCAGAAAACATATGGGTGACATTGGAGGGACTATGTCAGTTTTTTATATAGTGTCTGGAGTTAACCAGAAGCAGTTTGCGTTAGCTTCGGCCTTGGAGCAGCTATCAAGTGCTTCCTGACCACGGTCTGGACAACTGGGCAGGGAGGTTAACACCATGGGGGCTTGGTTGACTTGGCTGACAGGAGGGCTTTCTTTAGCTGTCTGCAAAAAGGCTAAAAGCCCGCCATTCTGTCTTATCTGAATCTGAAAACAAGGCTAGGTTGAGTTTAGCATTACCAATATGGCTTCTGTTGATGGTGGTGAAGTCATGCAGACACAGTAAAACCCAGAACTTTGGAAGCTTTCAACTAGAAAACCCTCCTGCTTCCCCCAGTGAACCTCTGCAGCTCACTTCATTTGTACAAAGGCAGAAACCATCATCAACACATCTTTTGTTCTAGTCTGATATCTTGATTAAAACTTTTTTTCTGAACTTGTCAGGTGATTGTGGCTCATATTAACTATAACAAGTCAATTTATATTAAAAGTAAAACATAAACACTTGCTAGATTCCAGTTTTTGCAGTGCATACGTGTGTAACCTTTAACAGTGACACGATGGTATAAGACTTAACATTCAGATCACAGATTTGCTTCTGTTTAATCCAAAGTTTTGTTTCATATTGGGAGCTTTGGACTCAGTTCATGTTTTCACTTCCAATCTAGCCTCCCACTACATTTATATAACTGGAAAAAGTTTAATTGAACCAAATATCAGGACGTTAAATCTTAAGTCAAATCTTATCTTGGATTCAAAGAGTCACGATTCCTCTTTGATATAATCAGAGCTCTCTGGCAGAACCTTAATGGAAACAAGTTTTGTCTTTATTTTTTCCAGTCTCTGTTTCCACTCAACCACCCTAATCCACCTTCACATCAGCAGCTGGAGCTCCAAGACACTAGCTTTTTCTTCCCTGTCTCTGGTTTGACTTGAAAGTTTTATTGAAGCTGCTGTCAGAGCTCTGTCTCTGCTTCTTCTCCGATGGATTTGTGCCTTCATGATTGTTGGATGTTGCTGCAGAGTTTGGACTACAGGAACAGAAGCCAGTGGTCTTTCAGTGTGAGTAACTAAAATCTAACTGAATATCTGCGTGGATAATTCATTCAGATGACGCCCGCTCAGATGTTCCCCTCTGATTTACTCTCACCTCTAATGCTACATTTAGATTACAGATGGTTACTGACGTGACATGAAGGTGGTGAGGTGTCGAACAGGATAGCGTGACATTTGCCTGTTTTCTCCATCTGTGGTGTGAGACAGTGGAAACTCTTCATGTAGCATCAAAAGTCGAGCTGATCAGGCTTTTTGCTTCTTCTCTTTTATTTCGTGAACTTTTAATTCTTTCCATGATGCTGATTCACTGGGGCTGCACTGTATCGTGCACAAATGTAAACAGTGGGACGTGAAAGAGGGATTATTTTTAATTTCATTTAACTAACCTGTAAACAGCCTTGAGTTAAGAGGATTACACTAAATTAATCTCACCTGTTGGTCCTACTTCACCATGAAACCACGCGTGTTTGAGTAAACAAGGCCAGAGCTTTTCAGTCCTTGTAGCTTCATTGAAATATTTCTGCTTTTAAAGAAATAACTTTGTTGAGACATTTCAAATATTTATACAAATTAATCTGAAGAAACACTCATGATGAAGATTTAAGATTTGTGTCCAGTTTTAGATTGTTTACTCAAACAGCTGGTTGCTTAGTAGCTAACACTTTTGCGTAGCCGATAAACAGAACACTCATTTAACACCAATGCTGTATAATCTGTGTGTGACAAGAGCTGAGACAGCTGTTGGAAATAGCATTCAGCTAAGAATAGTGTTTCACTGTGACTCACTAATTTGTCATACATTTTGACTTTAACAGTTGTCAGTAGCAATAGGTTCATATAATTAACTCCTGCAGCAGCTCTTCTAATTGGATTAGCATCATTTCAGCAGACCCTTTTAATGAGCTAGGCTGTGTTATAGCCATTTTATTTTTCTTTGTTTGAGGTTGATTTGTGATCTGAGTTGAAAACACCAAAATATCTGTGAATGGCTTTAAATTTTTGCGTCACTTTTTTAGACTGCAAAAGTTGAAATCAAAGCAGGTTTATTTTGGGTCAAAATTATCTTTTAAGATTTTATATAACAGTAACCTGACAAGTCCGAGAAATTACGCATTTTAAGATATTAAAAGTCAAGAAAAAAAAAAAAGAACCAATTATACCACCAATATATATATATATATATATATATATATATATATATATATATATATATATATATATATATATATATATATATAATTAAAGAAAAAATGAATGAATAAATAATAAATATATAAAGTAAAAAAAAATCCTCTAGTTGCTTAACAAAAATAATAATTAAAAAAAAAACTACAAATAATTTGGAAAAATTTGTCTATGTGATATAATAATGTCTTAATACAACAAACTTATGAAATGCATTTTTCCTACACAATTGAGAGATTTTGTTTTAGCCTTTACAAACAATTTAGATCGTGTTTTTACCTTTTAAAATCTTTAAACGTTACGATTTTCCTGGACTTTTCAGGTGAATACGGCTCATAAACTATCTATGTAGAAGAACATGGCTAAAATTAAGTCATAAAGAATTGCTAAGTATTCAATTTTTGTAGTTCAAATGTGAGTTTACACCATACATCACCTACTTTACTATTCTCCAAAGATAGTAATGCCTTAAATACTTTTGTGTTACAGCTCAAAAAGATTTTAAATTCTGCTTTAAATTTTGTCGTTTTAATATTGACTCAAATGGGATCTAATTGGCTTTTGGGACCTACCCCTAGTGGTCACTCCAGGAACTACAGGATTTTGCACTGCTGCACCAACTACATGTTTTACTGCATGAGGTTGCTGATTTCTGTTTAATGCAGATGCATTTTCCCTCTGTAAAAATAAACGGTTGCGTGATTCCTTTTTTGGCTAAATGCATAAAAGAAAGTAAATTTAAATTTCCCAGTTTATAATGCTTTTGAATCTCTTCCTCTCTTACTTTTCTGTGTTTGCAGTCACGAGTAAACTTTTTGGATTTGTGTGTGTCCCTTGTTGAAACAGTGCTGACTCAATGCTGAGGTATTTCCACCCCACGTGTTGGTCTTATTTCTGTGGTACTGTTGGGCATTTGGATCAAAACGTTCCCCTGGTTCTTCGTTGCCTACCCAGTGCCAGTGGTAAAATTAAAACCATAACACCAACACAAGACTCAGAAATCCCCACTGATACATATAACAGTTATCCCACTGTTTACAGTCCAGTCAGACCAACCAGGTACAGATTGTACTGGTACAGCCTCATTTCATGGAAAATACATTAAAAGCTGTAATTATGCAGGAAAAGTCCCTAAATATTTAAGCTAATTAGCATAATGTTTGAAACACATTTGTCATTCCCCAGATATTTAACTGATCTGTCAATAAAATTCATGTGGTTTACATTGGTCTGTTTTATGTTTTCCTTACTGACTTGAACGGAGAAAGACCACATCCCGCTTAGACCAGAATGAGTGCTGAGTGATGATGATGATGATGATGAATGGTTCCATGTCTACTTTCATACATAAAATCCTGAACATATCCTGAACATTTGCTGCAGGATAAAACGCTGCAATCATCACTGATGCCCTCCTACGTTTTATGCCGTGCATTTCCGGCAGGATAGCAATCACCTGTGTCTCATTACACTTTCACCTGCGCCTCCTTAATGCCATTACCCGTTCAGACATACATCAGCCTGCTTAGCACCCATCTCTGCTGTCTTTTTCACATCTGAAGACCCCCGCTGAACCCCATTACTCTTCTCTCTTCTTATTACAGGGACCACAGGGGAGGCTGCACCAGAGTTCTTGATGAAGACATGCCCTCCCAGTCTAGAAGTGACACCTTTGGCTGGAATCTGTAGTTCTCTTCCGAGTTAAAGACTCCATTTCCCATGAGTGTGATCACCCACAGTCACAAGGATGTGACTCTTTCCAAGGTGTGTATTCATTTTGGAAACAAATAAATGGAGAGCAGATCTTTTTTATCACAACTTTTCTTTTGTTGCAAAGCGACTCTGTCACTCTCCTGTTTAAACTTTCTTCTGCTCTTCTGTCCTTTTTTGTTTTGACCCATGAATGACAAGAGCCGCCTCAAAACAACATAAACAAACATTTACAGCTTTCTTGCTTTCCTGAGCAAACTTCACTGTTGTGTTATTGGTGAGCTGCACCACCTTGGCCGACTCACCTGTACAGGTGAGATAAGCTTCACATCAGAGCGACCGGCTTTTATCCCGAAATCTTGTGTGTAAAAGTCTCAGATGCAAGAATATGCAGCCATGGTCAGACACAAGGTTGCTCTAAATATTTTGAATATTTCCGACTTTAAAGATCACATCAAAACTACGTCTAAAGCATATCTTGATATACCTTTGATGCATTTTTGGAAAGCATGATTTATTCAGCGTTTACTCCTGAGGACGTGTGTATATGAGGTCCTCACCCTGTTTGCTCTTCTTTAAATCTGTATTCAGGTGTTTTGCAGACTATTTAAAAGCTGCTCTGCTCTGCAGCCTGACTTTCACCTCTACATCGCAGCTGAAGGCCTTTCTTTCCGCAGCCTTTTTCCTTGTTCGACCGCCCTGCAAGTGTTTACCGAGGCAATAGCGTTTAAGTGCTTTACTCAAGGACGGCTGCATCGTCCTCTTGAGGGAAACACATTAATGCAACAATGATCTAACTGCCAAAATAACCAGCTCGCTCCCCACTACACAGCTCGGCTAATGCACTGTGTCTCTTCCTACTGCACGCTGATTAAAACCATAATGGTGCTTTTGTTACGGGTCCAAACTTTCATCTGGAGGTACATTCAGTCTCAGCTGTTTTATTGATGTAGTATACACAGGGTTTTATTTCTGGTGCATTACGAACCGTATAAATATTCCTTTTGATAAAAATAAGTACCTGGAGTAAATCTTTACTGGGTCGTCGTAGACTGCACGGCGCCGTTTAAAGAGCAGCTTTCATCTTCCTCTCCAAGTCGGTGATTCTTAAAAGGAAACACTCGGCTGATTTTTTTTTTTTTTTTTTAATCTCTGTAAGAATGACAGATTTTTTTTGGCAGTCAACAATCTTTGAGTTAGAAGAATGCAGCAATGAAAACACTCAGATAAGCATGTCAGCTCTTAAATAACACCATGAAAAAAAAAACTAAATAAAAGGTTTAATAAAAGCACATTTCCTGCATCAATAAAACAATAAAGTTAACTCGTCTGAAGGAAGTGGGATGATTACTTAAACAAAAAGGCAAATTTTACTAATATGAGAATAAGTCTTTGTAAAGAATCTTCTCCCAAGGCAACAAATAATGTAGTTTTGGTTTTCTGTCACATTTTTTAAGGTATAAAGCTTCCTCTACAGACAGAGCAGACTCAGCGCAGATTTCTTGTATATCATGTTTTGCTTTGTTTTAACACGACTCAAGTAGGTAATTACTTAATTACTGGGTAATCAGTTTATTGTTGCGTATTTCCAGAGTCTCTGTGCTTCTCCTTTAATCATGTGTGATTCCTTTGTGTGCACACAACTCTGTGTTTGGGGCTGTTTCAGAGCTGTGTATGAATCTGATGGACACTTTGGAACTTTTTTCTTGAGATCAAATTAAAGAAAAATGTGGATTTGATTGATACGATCTATTGCTGTTATTGATGGTGAGTGCAAAGCAATGCTGCATTATTTATGTAGCACACTGAGGCACTACAGAAATCAGAGAGCTTCACCTAAGACATTGCTCTTCTTATTTTAAGTGATTTTGTTGTGGCCAGCAGCTCAGAGATGCTCTCACAAGCTCTACTGCTGGTGCCTGGATTGCAGGACAGCTTTTTTTCTCATCTTTTCTTGGTCAGTGAAGGTTTGGGTCCACTCACTCCTAAGGACGGGTACTGAATTAGGTACTTTTTTAGGTACCGACCAAATTCTGTCTGTAGTACCAGGTACCGATTCACATAAAATGAAAAGGTACCATGTTTAGGTACCTAATTGGATCCTTGTGACTGTGAGGGACTGGAAGAGTAGGCAGTTTACCGTACTGGACACGAGCATTGCAAGGTTATATACTGAAGAATAGATATGTTAAATTGGAAAAAAGAAATAATTGATATCTTTTTACCACATAAACACAAAAAAGTACAGAAATCAGTACCATATTCTTTAAAATGTGAAAGGTACCCATCCCTACTCACTCTACTCTCACTTCTACACTTCCATCTGTCATTATTTTCCCACTGTCAAGGCCAGACTGAGACCTACACTGACAATTTTGCCACAGTGCCAAAAGGAAGAGTTGAAATAGAATGAACACCTTTCTGTAGAGAGTTTAATCATGGCATTTTTGAACATGTTGTGCCTGTATTGTCGCATGTTCAGAACTTTATCATAATTCTACACAAATACTCCCAGACTGTTTTTTTTTCAGGGTTTTTCAAGAGTACCTTTCTCTCATCTTTTATTTTATTCTACATGAATATCTGTAGTCTGGTTGTTCTGTTAGGTCTATTTTGTAGTATACTACTCTGGTTTTCAGTTTCTGAAAATGGAGCTACAGATGATGCTGACACATTTAAAAGTAACAAGATTTACTTGTGTTTCTTTTGCATCACTGTACTTCTATCTCACGGACTGTCTAACTTTAGTGTTGTTGTATTGTAGTTGTAATGCCAACTTACAGTAGATGGTGGTAATTCACCTAGACCTGCCACCTGCGTAGACAAACAGTGTAAGCCCCATGCATTGCGGGTAACAGTATGCCAGGTAGACTGGTCCATTACATACTGAGAGATTTCCCTGGATCAGTAGGACATCCAGGGATTTTTGGCGTACAGCTGATGTATCTTTCTTTTAGGATAAGGTTAGCTTCTTTGTCTTCTATCCTTGGTTCTACAGTAACTAGGGTAAAAGACCACTACTGCCCCCTGCCGATTATTTATTACTCATTATTACAACAAGCTATGCAAATTTGTCTTTACCCTATATCAATATTTCAGTAACTACAGACACAGTTATTGTCATTACAACACCCTACTTATGATTGAAAAAGCACAGAATTCTGTCATCTTAATTGTCTTTAAATACTTCACATTCCTCATTGCGTTAGGAAAAAGGATCCTCTCGTCACCCTCATGGCGCTCTTATAAGCAGGAGTTTGAGTTGTGCGTGTTAGAGGACTCTGTTTACTGAAAACACACAGGGAGAATTATCATCCATGTGTTTTCTGTGATCGTCTGTATAACTGTGAGTAATGTAACTGATGATGTAACAGCACAAACATGCTGTAAAAACACACATGGAAACATCTCCGTGTTTAATTGACTCACCTTGTTTGTGTTCCCGCTCTGTTATGAATGAGAAGCTTTGTTTGGGGCAGCGCTTTCCTGACTCACACTGCTGCTGTTTTATCTCTGCTGCCAGGTGGTTAATGGAAATTAATTGCATTCACTTTGCATCCCCAGAGTAAAATAGCCCCTGATTAAACAGCTAAAATGAAACCTGGCAGCACTGGGGGCAGCGATGACCCGGCTGGGAAACGGCTGCTTTAGGAGCGCAGCGTCGGCTTGGTGGCTGTATTGCCAATATAAAGACTTCCAGTACGAGGTCCATCTTCCTCCTTGCTCAGCCAGACAGCCGGTATAATTAGATATTGATAGAAGGGCGGTAATTAATGATGAGACTGCCAGCAACATTATCTGCCCCGCAATTTCATCCCCACGTCCTGTGCTGATTGGACCAGAGGGTCACCGAGACAGAGCCAATCATTTGTCAGGTTCTCTGACCTGAATCTGTTCTAATGGAAACGAGACGAGCTGGGATGGAAACCAACAAAATTCTCTGCTCCTTCCTCGATCAATAGTTTCAAAATGGTGGTGAGCTGCATGCTTTAACAAAAATGCATTACCATAAATGGTCCTCAGAGCTGGTTTTAACCAGAAACATAACAGAAGTCCTGGTTTGTATTAAAACTTTACCTTTACTTTGACATTTTGCTTTTTCAAATATATCTGCAGGCTCTTTGCATTTTCTTTAAATAATCTCAAAATAATAACTGACGATGAACAATTCTTGTGACACATTTAAAAAAAAAAAAATTTCATTTATTTTGATATCACTTCTAAGATTCCTGACAAAATCCTCTTCTTGTCTCAGTGAATAAAACCCTTGAATTAAAATTAATGATTGTCAAATCAAAGTCCACTAAACTAGAAAGACTGCAGTAAGATGACCACCAACTTCGGCTGCTTCACTCCCTGTTTTAAACTGAGATATCTTGTCAATAGAAAACAGCCACCCACAGGGTTAATCTACCTCAGAGTGTTCGGTTGTTTTCTTTAATTAAGGATTTTGAATGAAATAATGAAAGAGAAAATAAATTAAAAACAGCTAAATTGATATTCAGTATTCACTCTGTAGTGTTCTTGTTTGGAGCTCTGTTGGTGAAGTTTGGCATTGAGAAGTAAGTGAAAAAGCAGGAAGACACTTTTCTTTAGATTATTTCCTTTTAACATAACGTGTTGCCCTCATTACTGATACTGGAGCAGGATTACAAAAAAGTATGTATGTTTTATGTTTAAGTATATTTAAATACAGGGTCTACGAGACAGTTCAGTTTAGTTTAGTTTGTCTTTATTTCATTCTTGATAACATAAAAAATAGAAGTACAACACAAAATAATTCTCAAAATGAATGCAAAGGAGCAGAAAGACGACAAAGTCTGAAGCTGCGTTTCCACCAAGCAGACCGGTTCGGTTCGTCTCGGTACGGCACGCATTTTCTGGCGTTTCCACTGACTTATCCCGGGACACCGAGACGAGCCGGCCTACTTTTTTGAGACCCTTCCATATGGGTGCCAGACTGACCGACTGCTCTCAAAAGGTGGAGCTACAACACTGCAGGCTGTTGATTGGTCTAAAATAATCATTGCTTACCCCGACAGCGGCTGCTTTTCTCTTGGCAGCACACAGACTTCTCTTAAACAAAGCTTGATTGCACTTTGTATCAAAGAGCTACATGACAATCACAGAGAGGACAAAATGCTGCTTGTCTTCCATCTATGCTCTTTGTTGACTGTGTCGCGGTTTTCTTCTTCTATGATTTATTAGCGGGGTAAACTGTGTCGCGCTGCTACGGCGTCACGCTATTGTTTAACAGCTGCGGCTTTTGGCATCAGACTTACACACCGCCTACCACGAGAGGGCACAGTTTGCTGTGGAAACACAAATGGTATCAGGTTTAACCGTACCAAACGGTACTGAACCAAACCGGACTGCTTGGTGGATATGCGACCAAAGATAGATAGATAGATAAATTTATTGTCATTCGAAAAATTTATTACTACTCAGTTCAGATTTTAAGAAAATTTTATGAAAGTTAAAAATTGACTTAAACAAAGAAAATTGGTCTTAAAGAAGATCTCAAATGATTCATTTACTTTCAAAACAGTTACACACTGTAGCAAGAGCCACATCTTAACCACAGCAGGTGACAGTGCTCATCCTGCAAAAACACTACCATCTTTGTCCACAGGGGGCACTAGAGTGGTTTTAATGAATGTTTCTTTAAAAAAAGTAAAGATTATCTGAAAATTCTTTAATTTCCTACACATTTTTTAAATGTCTATTTTGTAATTCCTTCTGTTCTATTTCATTGTGTATTTCTTTTTCTAATTTAAGTAAAAGCTGAAAACCTGAGTATGAGTTTACAAAAGCAAAATACTTCCAGTGGAATGTAAAATGCAGCCTCATCACGTAACAACTTTCACAGATCTCATGTATTAAATATCTGTAATACAAACACTGTTTTAAGATTTTCATCATATGAGCTGTAAGACAAACTCAGATCAATCGGGGAAAACTCAGATTTTATTCCTCAGGTTACACAAGAGTTTGACTTGTTTCCCTTACTCCGTTATCCTGCAGATCTTTCTGCCTCTGAGACATGTTTATGCTCTTTACTCCATTTACTGCTCCAGTTTTGTTTGTTTTTTGGGACTTTTACAAGTGAAAGTCAAAACCAACAGTCTCTCTCTGTAAAAACATGAAGTTATAGAGACATTTTAAGGCCCTTCACGAGTTTTTACAAGCTGCTAAAAGCAACCCAGAGACGTAATTGCACTCTGAGAATCTTTTTTACTTTGGTGGAAACAGGAGTGATTAATTATTTGGTGTGTTTGGATTGTGTTTATTTTTTTCGCTCAGGACTGAGGAAAGAGTGGAGAGACAGATAAAAGAGGGATGTGGTAGAAATGCAGGTATGTGTCTGCATGTTTGTGTGAAGTAGGAAGGTGAATCAGTCTGTCCTCTGCCTGCAGGAACATGTGTGAGTGTGTGTGTGGCAGGTGTGTGTGAGTGAGTGATGGCTGTGTGTCTGAGCGCAGTTATGTGTGTGCAGCGGTGCGTGTAATGAACGCCATCGACTCCCCTCTCCTGCCCCTGATCCCCCAGCCTGCCACACCGCATCCTGTACATGACCACTCCCATCAGCACCACCCGACTCCCATTTACTCCTCTTTCTCCCACACACACACACTCACACACACACACAGATGGCTGCAGCAAAGAGTACTTTACTCCTAATCACGATCACATTTTGAGACAATCACATGGAGGGAGATCAGCCCGGTTTCTGCGCTCGCTGAGTTTGAACCCACAGCCGTTTGAATAATGTCTGGAGGCTGTTCACAGGAACGCATAATAATGATAAAGTGGATTTTAAGCACCTATCAGACTATCCAAGGACAGTGTGCCGTAAAAAAAGAGAAGAAGAGGAAGAGACGGGAACAGATGTGGGGCAGAGAAGAGCAGATCTTTCCCGAAATGTGGGATTCATATCACGCTTTGAAATCTGAGATGCTTTTAGCCGCTGATAAAAGCGCAGAGAAGAGACGGCTGCCATGATCTGGTGGGTTTATAGTGACAGGAGGGGAGTTAAATCAGTGGACTTGTTTCTCTTCCTTCTCAGGCTGCGTTCATGTCTTATTATCCTGATCATACAGTAAATACAACCAGCCTCACATCGGCGTCCTCTGAGACATCGAGATTCTCTGACAGCTGTAATCAAGAGCATGATTTCCACGGGGGACGACGAGGAGGCAGGATGGATGTGAGGCTGCACTTTGATTTAGTTTTGCCAAGTTGGTTCTGTTTTATTCATGTAGGAAAATGTCTTCTCTCTTTTAACAAACACACAGTTTTAGCTGAGCTAACATGAGAGGTAACTCAAAAAGAAAGCTCTGCACTTAAAGAAGGATCAAGTGTCTCAACCACCTCCTGTTGTGTAAAAGTAAAGCCAATATAACCCCAAAGATGGATGACGTCGTTTGGAGCCAGAGTCCAAGCAGTCAGGATCAGATGCTGTAAAAAGTATTTCAGGGGCCTCAATCCAACCTTTACACCAATACACCAGATGCAGCTACAGTTTGGCTTCACTCCGTTGTGTGTCAATTTACCACTTCTGCCATTTACCATTGTACGGTTTTGAAGCCAATATTCCCCCGTCACAGGTGCCGCCATTAGCAGCTGTTGTGCAGCCAGAGTCTGTGCATTAAAGGCTGTGAGAGAATCTGAGTGGAGCCTGGTGACAAAAGTAATAATTATATATTTTTTTCAAGAGTCTAATCTCTTCTTTGGTCTCCTTCCCGACATATTTTACAATGCCTAAAAAAAAATATGCAAGAACGTCAACCGTCACTCATCATCAAACGTGACCTAAAGCCTCTTTTTTAGCATCTTATAACCAAAGAAAACAATTTTTTTTAGAAAAATTGACTTGAATACAAGACAGCTTAATAATATCCTCAAATCACCACAACAATCAGATGTGAGAAACATTTCTGCGAGGTGTATTAATTTTTTTAAAGTTTGACCACAGCCCATCTGGAATGACTGGAGAGATCGACTTTTTGACCTATACTGCAGCCAGCCACCAGGGGGAGCAGCTTTTGTGGCAGCCACACTTAGATTCGAGCAAGATGACCTCCATTTTTTTTACGGTCTATGGTCATGACACCTAGGAGTTCCCACGCTTCCCACTTCCTCTCTTCATTCATGTTAGGCTATAAAACTTTAAACCTGTTGATTCCTGGTCTGGCCCCACACTGGCCTCGTTATCTTGGTTTTTTGTTTCAGTCAAGTTAAATATGATCTAGTTTTGACACGGTTTGTGTTATTTTGAAAGTCGCTCAGTGTTTTAAAGTAGTTTCCATTCACAACTTCTTGTCCTCCTTGATCATCACAGCTCATCTAGCAAAAGTAGGATGGTTGTTTATCTGTAAGGGCATATTACATGATCCTAAAATAGTCTAACTTTTGTATCTTTGCCTGTTCGTTTACATCTATAGTTGTGTCAGATTTTGCCGAGAGAACATGAATCCATTCACAGCAAGTAGACCTCAAGTCCTTTTGTGGAGGCTAAGTTGGCTGGCAAAGTTAAGCAGTCCTTTTATCTAAAAAAAAATTCATGTATTTTTTTTGTAGTGATGGTGAACACTGGCCCTTGACTGTCAAAAAGACAAAAGAGGTCAGAGCAGAAGAAAGATGAACAGGAGAGTGATAGAGCATGGGCTAAAACATGACTCAAGCTAGTTGTGCTGAAGCTCATTCCAACCCACAGTCAGCAGTTATTCTGCAGTGGTCTGTTCAAACTTGACTCTATCAATAAAATGAAGCGTGAGGTTATGTTAACTCTGCTTGGTGAGGTTGGAGTTGGTAGATGGTCACTGGTTGGACATAACCAGGGTTCACTAATGCTATACATTACAGATATGTCTTAGAACATTGGGCTGTGAGGAACACTAATTATAACCTGGAACTAAATCACGCTGCAAACTGAGTTTACAAAGTTTGATTGTCACATTTCAGACAAAAGCTCAATGTGACAACAAATAAATTCTTTACATTGTTGCTTTGCATTTTGGGAAAAGTTGTCTTGAACAAAGAAAAGTAAAGCTAAGAGAAAGATCTGCTATCCAAAACAAATGCACGCCTTAGCAAGCATCACACCTTTAAGACAGTGGGTGATAGTGCTCATGGGAAACAGAGTCTTTATCCCAGGAAGACACTAAATCAGAGCAGATGTCTAAATCAGGGGTCAGCGTGTGTCCAGTAGTGTCTTCTTGCACGTCTGGACTTTCTGAATATTTAATTTAATACATCTTACACTACTTTAGAGAGAAGTGTTAGTGAAATGTCAACACATTTCCACCCAATTAGCTCATTCTGCTGCGCAAGAGCTCTTTTGAAGAGTTACAGCACTGCAAGGCTTTGAGGTGGAAAGCAAACTGCGTTTTTCATGCCAAACAAATGTTCACAGAGGAGCGTGACATCAGTATAAATATGGTCTTTAATGTACCCAGAGTATCACGTACCACTTCAGTATTTGGCAGCTGTGTAGCTGAAAGGGCATGTGAGAACTTAATGCAATCTCAGGACGTAGCTCGAACACAACGCACTCATTCTTTTTTATTTTAGACACAGTGTCCAACGACACGTCCACACATTGTAAGTTTCTTGAATACACACCTGATACAAAGATATGATTCAATCACAACCAGTGTTAGAAAACACCAAAAAGAAGAGCACCAGATATCCTCAGGGACACATCACTGGTTAACAATAGGACATGTCAGTGTGATCCGTTGAAAAAAAAAAAAAATCTTTCAGCTCCTCCTTGCAGAAGCAGTTTTTACTGGAAATGTGTTGGAAATGAGTCCATCTGCAGAGAGAGAAATGGATCAATCTGTTTGTTCGTCAAAAATAGTTCTGAGCTCCTCAGAGACGCCTTCACTGAATAATGTGTCTAAGAGAAATGTCAAATTGAGGCTCCATGTCTTTCTTTGCTTTACCCAGAGGAGGGGGATGTTAATCCCTGGTGGTGTTGCCTTTAATCTTTGAAATGTTCCCTGCTGCAGGATTATTCAGTGGGATCTACGAGGGCAAAACCTGGAAAGAGTAAAGTGAAAGATTAAGACATTTAGATTCCCTTTGGCTTTCCCTACGTGGAATTTAAAACCAGTTTTTAATGAGTTAATCATAAGTGTGTTTAATCACTTAAATATTAAAATGATTTAGTTATTGTTTACTTTGAATAGAATGAGCCTTGAGCTACCATCTTGCATCGCCATGTCATGTAGCATGGTAGCACTGAACAAACTAGCAATGTACATGTTTTGTAAAAAGTAAGTGGTCACAATACACATGTTTGAAGATGAAGAAAAAAGGGTTTATGTTGGTAGAAAAATGATTTGTACTGCCAGAAGTTTCTGCCAGTAAATACTTCACAAACGGAGGACTATACTCAACTAACACCAAAGAAGCTTCTTGTCCTTGAAGGCCACCGTCCATTCACAGATAGGAGAGATGAATAAGGCAGTGTTTTAATATAGAATCTGACCGATAAGTATTACAAAACATTCCCATTTCTTCAAACTGTAACTTTAACATTTTTTTAAGATTGAAAAGTCTGGTTTCTCGTATACACATTCTTCATCTGTGTCGCTACATTTATACACTGTTTTATCATTTTGCTCACCTGTAAATACAGAAACACAAGCACAGAAGCTCAATGTGTCTGCGTCTAATGAATCACACACGTTTGCACCTGTGCATACTTAAGACCCCTACTAAAATATTACATAATTGAATATACATATATAAAGAATATGCATCTTTGAACAGCGGACACTAGAGCCTAACTGTGAGACAGAAAAAGGACAAAAGAGCAGAAGAAAGATAAACGGGAGAGGGATACAGCCTGAGCTAAAGGCTAACACAGGAGCTAAACTGTATGTGCTAATGTTGATTCCAACCCACAGTCAGCAGTTATTCTGCAGTGGTCTGTTCAAACTTGAGAGTCTATCAATAAAATGAAGAGTGAGGTTACGTTAGCTCTGATTGGTGGATAACTGGCAGGACATAACCAGGATTCACTAACAATACACATTACAGACATGTCTTAGAGCAGTGTTCCTCAAATTGTGGTCCGTGGACCACTAGTGGTCCACCAGTGCCCCCTAGTGGTCCGCAAAGACCGTGAGGAAATTGTATTTTCTTTAATGGAACATTCAAGAAAAAAGAGGGGGTGGGGTTGCGAGTTGTTCAGCTAAGACGCAAATTGATAAAATCTACAAAAAATAATACATAAAAGTGTTGAGTAATTTAATTCAATCAGTACTTAAGCATTTAAATAATGGAAATTTTAAGTATTTTGGAGTACTGTATCAGTAATGTAGTTATTCTCAGATTTTCAGGTCCATTTTCTTCCTCATTCTAAAAAACAAAACAAAAAAACAATGAGGGACTAAGTCCACATTCTTACTCTAGTCACTGTCATTTTGAAAAAAAGCTTGTTTTACATAAAGGGAATTGAAGAAATAAAATGTATAATTTAAATTGTAAAAATAACTGGCATATTAATCCATTTTCATAATAATAGTTAGTTGCAGCCCAGGCAAGTTGTAACATGTATGATTCAAGCTTATAGTTTATGAGTTTGTCCTCTGGGGTGTTGTTCTGGGGCTATTTAGCTCGTGGGGTTTGCAAGAGTTTTCTTGGGGTATAAGTGGTCATGGTCTGGAAAAATTTGAGAAACACTGTCTTAGAGCACCGGACTGCTAGCTGCGCTGAATATAGACGGCTACTAAGCTTCTTACAAATCGACAATGTTTATTTGTCATGTTAGCCTACAGAAACATCAGGGCACTGGGCTGCAGATGTCGCTACATGTAGCCTGCTGCTGCAACGTTTGCTTGATGTCATGTTTCAGACCGTAGCGCTATGTAACTGTACTGATAAATACCTTACCTCAGCACGTTGTATCCAGTAAAAAAATTCTTGAACAAAGAAAGTTTGTTTCAATCGGATCTCCATTTATTTCCAAAGCAAACACTTACCTCGCTAAAAAGTCATTTACGACAGTGTGGGGAGACTCCGGGCCAGAAGGTGGCGATGGAGTGCAATTAAAACAGATCCTCCTCACGGCATCTTTTAAAGTTCAGGACAGTTACAGGAGTAAACATCTACAAGAGAAATTTTTTTCTTAGTTTAAAAACAAAAACATTTTCTTTTTTCTTTATACTTTGTAGTACCTAACCAAAGGGCCAGGTCAGGACAGTCAGAGGCTTCACCTCATGTCGTTAGAGTTACAGAGGCCTGAAATTACGTTGTCTCCGTGAGCCTGTTGCACAAGACCACATCTTCCACTTCACGTCTTTTTACAAAACTGAAGTCCTCACTCCTGCTCTCATGAACTGCTCTCTCTGCCAACGCTGGAGGTTTTCAGACTCTAAAATCTTCCATAAAAAGAATTCAATTTTATTGTTTAGGAACTGTGGTTAAAGAAGTCACAATAACTAGATTTTTGCATTAAACTGGAAAACACAGCTCACTCTGCATTCCTTACATGTTCCAGGAAATCTGAGTCTCCTGATTCCCTGCAGTTTCTGGAGGTGGTCGATCAAAGTCTCGCACCCTCCGCAGCAGAGCGACCTGGCCATGACCAACATTAACCCATTTCGGGAAACACTGACTGAGCATATGGATTCCATATGGGTCATTTTCTCAGGCTGTAAGAGGCGGATGATGAAAACCCTCGCTGTAGCAGTACTTGCATAAACTCTTTCTCTTTTCTCATTTTACCTGCCGTGACAAAGCTGTGCTGAAACATGGGGCCAAACCGCCAGTAATGCTCGGACTATGGGTCAGCTCTAATTGTTCGGGTTGAGAAAATCTGGCACAGCGTGATCGAGCTTTGGAAGAAAATTAAGACAAAACGCTCCAAGATTGATTTTACAGCACAAGGGCAAAACCTGGGAAAATGAGCTGAGCCGCTGCAGGAATTTTTCTCTCTGTGATGTTTTGTTCTCTTAATTTGAAGTAAATTCTTCTAAAATGCAGAACATATTGTGCCGGAGCAATTCTACAACTGCTCTCATCAATATTTGCATGAGAGGTCTTTTTTTTTTTGGAGTGTTTGAGATGTCAGATGTGAGTTATTGCACGCCAGTTTGAGCCTGCAGCTTGACTCGACTGTCATGGCCTCCACTTGTTTTCAAACGCCGCGAGAGAGGCCAAAGGTCTCCCCCATTCATCAGGAGATGCATGCCATCCCACAAAGTGCTGCATATGGAGGAAAATGTGCAAGCGAGGCAAATCAAGAGCAGAGAAAGAGGAGGAGGTGCTCGAGCTGCAAACATGCTTTGTGATCTACAATCAGCGGTGCTGTCAGGAATCTGATGATCAAAACAGATAGGATGCTGAGTGCCTTCCAACCAGCAGCCTCAGAGACATTCGTCTGAGCGAGGAGGGGGAAGAGGGAGGGGGCATTTTCCTCTGAGGAAGATACATCTGCCACCATTAATTTTTTACCTCCATCATTCACGTATCTTTTCACTTTCATGTTGCACGTACAGATCCAGGGTTTGAAATGTGCTCCCAAACAATGTTGGTGTGTGTTTTCCTACAAGGGAAAAAAATAAAAACATCTTGTTTTGATGTTTAATTCTGATCACGAAATCCCCGAGCGCAGCTTCCCAGGAAACATTCAAAGCTGACAAATGAGAGGCTGAGAGTCTCATATATTTAACATCACGCTGATGAAGACTGAGGGTTGTGTATTTAACTAAAGAACACTCATAAACAAACAAAACGCTGGTTTAAGTTGTAAATTTGGAGGATCTATTTTTGGCAACCCTTTCCCTCCAAAAGTAAAGTCCAGAAGTAAAGTTCCCACCCTAGCTGAATCATGCATACAGGATGAAAACATGAAGAGGGGTTGTTTTACTACCCCATATTTTAAACCTTTGATTTTAAGTCACCAGGCTGGATCCCCATACAAAATGTGTGCAGATTTTCAAACAGCTACACACTCATATTTTGCAACAATCTTTGAATCTGTCTATGAACTGATCAAAATCATTCTTTGTGAAACAGCAAGGAGCAAAGCTAACATCTGTGGGCATGTGACAGCAGTCAAAAGCGGGACACTCCTCCATCCATACCCATCTTGGATGCACCGCCTGTTTGTGGAGAACCAGGTGTTGAATAACTTGCAGGAGACCTGATTATGGGTCAGGGTTTTGTATTTAGCTGAGCAACAGGATTGCTGCGATCTACTGAAGGTCATCCCTCCAATCAAAGTTTTAGTTAGGTGCTGGCATTTTCCCCCCTTCCCAGAAGCTCCTGCACCTGACGACATAACTGTCTCATCTCGGATAACAGTGTGTCTGGCTGATATCTCCATACAGATGAAGGAACACCACCTTTAGTCCAAAACTGAGCTCATTGTCCCTCCAGCATATCCCTTGGTTCAACCACAGATCAATGTCCGACTTGATTCCAATCAACTTGTGCCCACAAGAAATCTGGGTGTCATGATTGATGAACAACTCACCTTTAAGGTTCATGTGGCCTCGATTGCTCGATCTTGTGGACATGCCCTCTATAACATCAGGAGGACCAGACCCTACCTGACACAACAGGCCGCGCAGCTTCTGCTACAGGCCTTTGTGATATCACACATTGACTACTGCTACTCCCTCCTAGTAGGCCTCCCTGCGTTAAGATTTAAACCTCTGCAGATTACCCAGAATGCAGCAGCACGTTTGGTCTTTAACCAGCCCTAAACAGCACGTCACCCCACTGTTAATCTCTCTTCATTGGCTTCCAGTGGCAGCTCCAATCAAATTCAAAGCTCTTCTTCTGGCTGAAAACACTCCTTCTCGCCCACTACGCTCTGCTTGTGAAAGATGCCTGGTGCTCCCAGCCCAGCGCGGCTCCAAATCACTAGCCAGACTCTTCTCCTCTGTTGTTACCAAAAGGTGGAATTAATTACCTAACTCTATATGGTCCACAGAGTCCCTTTGTACTTTAAGAGATGTCTGAAGACTCATCTGTTCAGGAAACACTGAGACCCTTAATATGACCCTTCTCCTCTTTGTCCTCAGGGCTAGAATGAGTCAGAAGGTCTCAGACCCAGCTCTTATTTTCAGCCCTTATTACTGAGTGCTGTTGAGGTTTGAAGTATGTTGTTGCAGCAATTCATTGTGGTTTGTTGGCTAGATTATTCTACATTATTAAAAAAACAAAAAACAAAAGTGTTGCTTTGGACAAAAGCGTTTGCTAAATGAAACTGTAGAAATGTAGACTGTAGCTTTCATGTACCAGAGATCATCACGATATTTTGTTGAGATCTTCACAAGAGACACAAGAATCTCCTTACTGGTTCATGAAACTTTGGAGGGATAGGCCTCGAACATCACAGTCTGCTCCTGGGATGGCCAATCAGAGGTAAGGGGGTTTGTCAAGCAGGGAGCCTTAAAGAGACAGTGACTAAAATAGTGTCGCAGACAGAGGCTGAAATAAGTATTTCCTAAATCATTAGTGTGAGAAAAAAAAAATCCATCTTTAAATTACATGAAGCTACTACAAGGGCATCAGAGGGTCAGAATAAAGCTTGAAAAACCCATATACTCTATCTTTAAAGTCTATACACCCAACCTTCTCTTTACATGACCTTTTCTTGTTCTTTGTTGCAGATCCCTGGACTTTAGTGGCACATCATAACAACTCAACAGAGGACTACCCACAAACGACACTTTATGAGCACCAACAGCGTCACAGCTCGAAGCACCGGGCATCAGACCAAGCTGTTGTATTTGGCAAGTGAGGAGTGACAACGAGCTGACAATACCCATGAGCCTCGACCTTGGTTGCCATGAAAAAGAAGTCAGTCTGTGACAACAAAACATAGAAACTCTAAAGTTAAAGTGGATGTCCAGAAAACTCTGTGAAGTTGCTTAAAGTGATGCATTTGGAAAGAAGATTGTTGTGTTTGGATTTCCCATGGATGTGCACAAATAATCACTGTTTTAAAACTTTTTTGTAAAATAATTTTTGGTCCCACTTTTTGGGTTGTAATTTAATTACGTATTTTCAGATTGGATTTATTAACTTGGCTTCATTTTCTTTTTTCTTTTACATGGTTACACGTTTTTGTTTTGTTGCGTAGATACAGGAAAGATTAGTAACTGCTATCCAAACAAAGAATAAAGATTCACAATTTCCAGGCACACAACATCAGATACAACCTGGTTCTCCAGAAACAAACATGAGTAAATTGGAAAAAATCAGCAAAGGAATTTCTCGTGATGCAGCTCAGATTATCCCCCGACATTGCCAAACAGCTTACCTTTGAATTCGTCCAAGGTTTTTCAGGAAAACCCCCTCCTAAGACTTTATAACCAAATTTAAACACTTAGCACTCAAATAAAAAACATACAGTGTCGGGGAAAGCAGCCTCTTTCCAAAGAAATTCCTGAAAAGTCAACCTAACAGCACTATCATTTAGTAAAATCTACCTCTAGGCAAACATAAATCATCTTCTGAGGCGAGAAGTTCAAAGTGGTGTTGTAGAGAAAAAAAAAAAAAGCTCTTATGACGTGAGCTAGCTTACATTCTCAGTCACTAAAGAAGAACAAGAAGTTCATCAAAGTTTATTCAGTCAACACTCTCGTACTCTTGACTCCTGTCTCAGAGCTGTTTACCGTCCGTGTCCTTTCTGTCGAGCAGCGTATACTCCGAGAGAGGAAATTAAATGAGAGAGGATGGTACACAGCTAATCAGCTATGAAAGCTTCTTCCATTTGGACCGTAAGGCTCTCCGTTCCCGCAAAGGTCACCTCTGTTACGTCCTCGTGTGACCACAGGAAAGAAAAACAAACAAGCTTTCCTTACAGAAAGGTCACTTTAAAAGCTGATCTTTAAAATGTTCCAGGTTTGGAGATATCTGCCACTTTCCCAGGACCACGAAGACAGCTGTGTTTGATTGAACAGATCATGAGTCACTGTAAAACAGAAGAATGTGATGGAATTGATCAATCTGTGCTGATTCAAAGTTATTTAGCTAACAGAAAACAAATTGTCAGTTTTCATGGGAACTTGTCAGCTGTGGAGCAGCTCAAAGAAGCTGTATTGGGTTTTTGTTGCACATTAATTTCACTAAACACGATACCACACATGGTCGATGTCCTAAATACAGACCTAAACTTATAATGAAATACAAAACAACAAAGGATTTAATTACACAAAAACAAAAAAGAGACAGTTTAATACTGTCTCACCTTGATTATCACTCTTCAGTTCAACCAAGGGCCACAGCAGATAAAATTAAGAAATTACCAACAGTACAAAACAGAGCAGTACACTCACATGTATGTGTATATTTCCATCCTGCATCACACAAGAAAATATCAAAGTGATACTTACAGTTTTAAAGCATTGTCTTCTCACAAATGCCCAGAAATCACAGAGACCAGATGGAAAGTACAAGACTTAAAGCAAAACGTGTTTGTAGTTCAGGTTTTCTGACATGGATTTAAATAAGTTTGACTATAAAAAAACATCCACCTAACTTTGATGATGATATGTCACTTATCTCAGCCAATGTGTTAATGCTCCTGCTTTCAATGGCTGCTGTGGTGTAGGCTACAACACATGAGTTGGTTTTTGACCACAGGAATTGTCCCAAGGACTAGGGACTAACCCCGGAAACCAATTGCATTTCAACTACCTGAACTAGGATCTAAGGCTCTGCATACACTACAAGAGAAAAAAGTCTGTGTTTTCACGGAAACCCTGAGGGACTGAAAACACTGTAGTAAGCATACATAACTGTCTTGTCCAGATGCTGCTTTAGGTAGATCTCCACTTAAGCTGAGTTGGGCCGATCATCTGGTGTATTGGTGAATGCTAAGAGCAGAAGTGGAGCAACAGATGCACAATTTGTTGAAAGACAGCATGGTAGTCAGCAACAATCACAACAATGGTATTGTTATACTGTATATTGTTTCCACTGAAAACCGGCTTACTGTTTACATGACAATGGTGGAGGCAGCATTTCAGAAAAAAATCCAATCAGGAGGCTGTTTTCAAAAGTTTGCATTTCAGACCAGCTAAAACGCTATTTCCATGTAAATGTGAGGCCGAAACGCAACAATACTTTGGCATTTCACCCCAAAATGTTGTTCCGTAATTCACCCCTAAATTTATTTCTGGGGGATTTAAATGTACCCCTGAGAGAACTATCACCTGCCTGGGAGGTAGGATTTTCCAGATGTCCAGGAACTTGTTAGAGTCCAAAATGTAACAACGACCCAAAACATAATTTAAAAAAATGTAATAAAAACGTAAATTTAATAATAAATTAACCAAACAGCAACAAAAGTTCTGTGCATGAAATGAAATGAAATGAAAAATATTGTAAAGAACACAGAATGTAATTACTGACCCAAAATGTAAAATTTTATTACATTACGGGCTCTAACAAGGCCTGCAAGCTGAAATTTTCTGATTGGTCGAGCTCCATTGGTGTTTTTATTTAATCCTCTGTCCACAACAAAAACATAGACAGCTGTGACTCACTATGGTTTAATAGTTGTCTTACTGCCCTCTACTGGGCTTGTGGTGTGTTGCAAGTACTTTAATTTTTTTTTCTGACCATGTAGTTCCTGGAAATGTTCTACTCTTAGTTCTTGGTTATGCAGCCTCATGCACATCACCTCCAAAATGTAACAACATGTGGAAACTACATCTGCAGAAAGCCCTGTGATTGGTCTGCTGGGTGGTGTCGTATTTTGTGCAGTTACAACATTTCCAGAAATGTCGTAAATTAACTGTATGTGACATTTCCTGAAATAACCGCTGTTTGATTAACTGCAAAGTTTAGTAGCTCCATTTTAGCATAATATGCTACAAGTTGCTGTGGAAACAAGCAAAAATTGTGGTGGGACCAGAAACAGGCAATCCGACGATCAAAGACACAACACTGCCCCCAAGGGTTCTGGAGGTGTACTGCAGCGTGACGTGGTTACATCGACACATAGGTATGAATTGGGCCCCTTCATAAAGGAGCTGTCTGACCTCATCTGCGTGCATGTCATAGTCTTCAACAAACTAAACCAATCATTCATTAAAGCTGGAAAAACTCTCTTAGACAACAAATCAACACCTCAGGACTTTATTTGACTCCACTATGAGCAGTTTCTGTTTGTCTGTTCCTTTGATTTAGAGCACTTTGAGTACCAGATGACCCTGGGAAAAAGGGGCAAGGTATGATAGGAAACAAGGCCCTGAGTTTGACTTCACCTCAGACAAACCTGCTGACCCTCATGTTCTGTATTTTCTGTCTGCAGAGAAAAATGTGCAGAAAAGTCGAGGTGACTTTTTTTGTTTGTTTTTGAAGGAGGCTCCACGAGCAGGGGCCAAACAAAACCATCTGCTCTGTTCGGTGTTTTACTTTCCACAGCTTTTCCACTTCACCCTTATTGTTGCCATTATTGTCAATTTGCTGAACATATGGCTCATGGAACATGACTAACGGTGGCACGTTATGTAATCCGTATAAAGAACAGATCATTGTCTGAGATTAGTCATGAAGCTGGAGATGGAATCGCCGGGTCGCTGCTTCCCTCTGTGTGTCTGTCTGTCTCGGGGCATTGCCGGTATCAAAGAGCAGAATCTACTGTGTCTAATGGAGACTCGCTTCAGCTTCTGGGAAATCTTCTCGTCTCTGATTGTTTTTGTCCTCATAAATGCCCGTTCAGAATTAAATTATTATGCTATGAGTCATGTCACCCATTGGGGCAAGTTGCCTGATTGCTATCCTTCCTTTGCGCAAGAGAGTCAAGATTTATTTACCATAGCTGTAGCTTAATTAAATGTTTTTATGTTTTAATTTTATCTGATATCTAATCCTCTCAAACCGAGAAGTGAAAAAAAGTTCCCGTGGCAGATTAGTTGGAAAATAGGTTCGCAGACAATACGAGTTCTGTTGGGATAAAATATTTGATCTTGCTCTTGATTGTGTGTATCCGTGCATGGGTCCCTGCAGCGTAATGATTTGTTTATGTGTGTGTCAGTGCTCGCGGTGGGCTGACAGCTCGGGAATGTGCTGTCTGTTATGAGACACAGGCGCTGCTCTTTCTCGGCGACATTCTTTCAGAGCGCGGTGAAAAAAGGAGCGTGAGCACTTTCTTGTCTTGTCACATTGAAGAATGGCTCTCATTTTTGCTTGATAATGCCGCTTCAAAATCTTTATAAATCACTGAGTTTCACCTTTCAGAGGAGTCAAGTAGGTCTGCTTTATGGGAGACTGAGTGCCACCCTGTCGGTCTGAGCTCAGGAAATGATTTTCAGCTCAACCCTGTACAGTAAAAATAATGTTTGCCTTATTAAAGAAATTTTGTCAGACCTAAATCAAACTTGGAAACACCCTCCCCTGATGATGTGTTTTTTTTTTCCTAAGCAAAGAAGGCATGGGTTTCAGGTCAACTAAATATGGAGACACATTTTATATTCAATAATACACCAAATTCTCACACTTTTATATCTGAAGAGTTTTGGAAAAGAAAACAGAATCTTTAAGTGATAGACAATCATCTTTTAACTGTATAACAAGGTGAAGTAATAAGCCAGACTCTCTGCTAATTACCATGACTGTACTGTTTTATTTTGACCATAGCTGCCAGGAAAAGTTGAGTGTAAGTTTTACCAAAACAAATGCACCGAGTCCAGTTCCAGTGCTCCTGAATAAGGTCTGCAAATGCTGCAAGAGGGAGTAAAAGTAGCGATGATTATAATGAGGTTGGATTGTGGTTTTGAGGGACATTAAAGATGCCGTGTGCTAACGTGGTAATATGGACTGTGTTCATGTTACATGGCAAAGTGCTCTTAGACCAAGAGTCAGATCCATCCATTCACACGACATGCACACACCGATGGCAAAGGACTTTAATAACTGGTGATGGTTTCACTCCAAGAACAGATTCATCTATTTACAATATGATAAAGTAGAATTAATAACAATACATAGACAGACATAGACTGCATAATATATAGACATGATGGCTGCAACATCTCCCATCTGTTTGATACAGAGTATCTCAGCCCATTATCTTTGGTGCCAATTGTTAAATGCTGAACTCAACCTAATTTTTTCAACTTAGAATAGAATAGAATTGAATATATGGTGTCTGGTGTTAGCTCTGTTAGCCATGTCTGTGAATAGCATGATCCTACTCTGTCTTCTGGTATTCCCTCTGTTGCTGGGTTAGCACAGCTAGCTTGTCCCTCGTATTGGAGATAGATCTTACGTTCCCAACAACGATGGATGGAAGGACAGGTCGATGTCGTCACTTCTTAGCTCACACCTGAGAACCAGCACATCCTCCTCAACTCCTTCTCCTCACCTTGTGAGGAAACATCCGGCCTTGCACCAGTTAGCATTGACATACTCCAAGCTGCTAACAGCTGATTTCACATGTAAACAATGCAGCCATGGTTACATGTGGGATCTCCAGAAAAACACAGGAGCAAAAATAGTAAAAATATCACTGAAGACAAAACCAGTTTGGTGTCCATGACCAACAAATGAGCCATACAAAGTAACGACCCACTCCAAATGCAAAGATGATGAAAAAAAAGATGAAAAAATTACAAGAAACAGACAAGGAAGAGAGAGCTGCGGGTGCCCACCTGTCATTTATTTGTTTGAACAATCTTTTTTGACTCAGCGTGTTTGTGGCTTCTGGTGCTTCTGCAGTCAGCCTCAAGTGGATAGTCGAGGAACTGCAGCTATGAGCACTTCTAAATAGGCTTTATATTTTAAACCGGGAGTTGCGTATTGGTTCTACACATTGACTCTGTATAAAGTGGACAGTGTGGCTCCACCATTTACCATTGTATAGTTTTGAAGCCAAAATACCCCTGTCACAGGCGCAGCCATTGGCAGCCAGAGTCTGCGTGGTAGAGGCTATGAAGTAATAAGAGAGACTCTGAGTGGAACCAGGTGACAAAAATGTATAATTTTTTTCCTTTCAAGAGTCTAATCTCTTCTTGGCTATCCCTCTCAACATATTTTACTATCCACGAAAAAAAAATTACTAGAACAGCAGCTGTCAATCATTGCTAAACGTGACGTAAAGCCTCGTTTTTAACCTCTTATGACTAAGGGAATCTAAATGTTTCAGAAAAAAGAGGACTAGAATACAAGGCAGCCAAACAATATCTTAAAACCACCACAACAATCAGACGTGAGAAACATTTCTATGAGGTGTGTTAATTTTTCAAGGTTCACCACAGCCCACCTGGAATGACTGGGGAGATGGATTTTTTTTTTTTTTTTTTTACCTGTACTGCAGCCAGCCACCAGGGGGAGCAGTTTTGTGGGGACCTCACTCTGAGTTGAGCAAGATAACTTCAATTTATTTTATATTATTTTTATTTTTTTTACAGTCCATGGTGGCACAGAACTATGCTCACCAGTTTGTTGTATATCCCTTTGACCTGTTCTTACTGCCCCCTATTGGTCTGGTGGCATACTCCATACGTCTATGGCCTCGGTCCAAACACAGTCAACACTGGTCCAATGCCAGCCATTCACTAATGTGTCAAATAGTTTCCTGCCCCTTTCTGCAGACATAGAGATCCGTTAAAAGACAGTTCAAAATTATTGTTTGCTAGTTAAATATTGAAAACAAATTGCATTGATCGAAAGTACATAACCTAGTTTAACAAACTAGTTTAGCAAATTTGCACTTCAGCTAATTTTTCATTGTTTTTTTAAAGGAGCTCCTTCTAGTATTCTTTAACGCTGCAGAAATTTGTTGTTCTCCTGTTCTGAATCTCAAGAAGGGAACAGCTTTCAGATACCCTAAAATCACTGGACGTCTGTTACACCACATTACAAGCAGGGGCTGTTAATGGTAATTCAATTAGTACATTTTGGGATGAGATAATAGCCATATGATTGTTATACAATTCTTTATAATTAAAGTATAAATAGAATATTGGAAAATCACAACCATTTAGCTCCTTATAAGTAGCTCCTGGAGTTAAAAGTTTCTAATACTTCAGGTCGTCTGCTGTTTTGTCCCTGTGACTCATCAGCTTTGACCGGTTCAGTCCAGAACAAATGTGTTTGTAAATCTCCAGCTTCTTAAGCTCAGAGCACAAGTGGAGTGTTATCTGCTGTAATCTTCATTCTGGCCTTAAATTGCGAGGTTAGTTAACTTACACAACAGCGGAGCCCGACTATTGAAACCCTGCCGTCTCCCGTAGACTCTCCCATTACTCAACCTTCAGATTAGGATCAGCAGCCATGATCAGCGAGATAAAGATGGAGAACAACATTAAACGGCTGTGTGAATAATTAAAGAGCCTGCAGTCTGTTTCCAGGAAAAGGAGACGTAGTGGTGACTGTCCTTAACGGTAGAGATGTGGTTCTCCACCTGAGACACAGACATCTGCCAGGCCGCTGTGCTCGTGCTGGGAGAAAGAGGACAGGTGGGGCGTCCATCATCCATGCAGAAAGGACAGGGGAACCTTTAAGTCAGCAGGATCCATTGTTCAGTGAAGGTCAGTAGTAAGGTGAAAATGAAATAGGGTGACACTGGGGAGAGTGATAATAGCAAATCACGGTGGAGGTTTCTGATTCGCTGCCATGCACTTCATCATACTCTTCCCAACGAGCACTCCACTTCTGCTTCAGACAAGGTGACACTGTTCAAATCTGGCAGGGAGTAGTCTCTGAAAACTAATCTAAAGGTTATGGGAGTTGAATTCACTTGCAGAAGGAGGAACATGACTTATATTGGAGTCATCAGAGTTGATGGTAAAGTACCCACCAGAAAAAAAAAAAAAATGACTCCATGCAGGGATTTTCCACCAACGTCAAGCTGCTGTTTCCAGTAATGTCTCCTCTGTGATAGCTTCCATTTGGAAAGTGTGTTTATAATTTGAATTACCTCTTAACATCTGTTTGAAAATGACCGTAGATGAAGGTGGGAGAAGCCGTTAATAGATTGTTCACTGTAACATCCTGCAATGAGGCAATGATGGCCATTTTACGCACATTAGGAATCACACACCCAATTTCTGTTTCCAGACTTAAGACCAGAGAGGGTTATGATCATTTCTCGCACTGATGTGCAGAGTAAAACATTTACTCTGCATTAGAGACAACATGATTTTACCATCTTGGACAAAAGGTTGCATAAAATGATTTCTCATTGGATGAATTAATATTTGTTTTTAATTACTTTATTTCCTAAATGTTAAAAAAATGTCCATTACAGTTCCCCAGAGACCAAGGCAGTATCTGTAAAATCCAGCAATTACAATGGTAATCAATCATTTTTGATGTTTGTTGTACTCATGGTGGGTTAAGATGAGATGAGACTCCTTATCTTGTCTTGATGTCAGATTTCTGCTAATCCTTTTTTTTTTTTTTTTTTCAAAAGCTGTTGTTTGTTTCGCAGACATGTAGAAGAATTCAAAATGCAGAAAGGCCCTTCATTTTCAAAACTGATGATTGATGATGATTTTGGAGTTTTAATGTGTTATTTGTTCATTTAAAGTCGATTTGTTGAGATGCCACAAGTGTTCGTTCTGTGAAGCCAAAAGAGTCACAGCTCCTCCTGCTGGCTGGCTCCGGAACACTGTCAGTCATAATAAGCCCCACCTCTCCCACATCAACAGATTGTTAAAGCATCTGTGAAAAATCTTTGTTTTGTGTTGATTGCAGTGGAACCTTTGGTCCAAATTGGTTGTGTTTCCTGGTTAAAGACTCTATTTCCCATGAGCACAGTAAAAAATAGGAAATGGACGATATACTTTGCTCACAATTCAATTCTATTACGATTTTTGGAGTTCTGATTTGATTTAAAATGCGTTTCTTTGGTATTAGCAATTTTGGGGATTTTTTTCTTTGCTTTTTTAACACCAGACCATGTGAAAAAGTTAAATGATGATGATGTCTACAGACTATATCAGGAGGCATATTATCTTTTAAAATGCACATCACATGAGTCAGAGAGAAACATTTCACCCTCTGCTGGAGAAAAGTGGTAACATTTTTCCAATCCAGTTTATAGACAAAAACTGAAATAAAGAGATAAATTGATATTTTTGAATTCCCGTTTTGATATTGTCAAACACAAAATCCCAATATTTCAATTTTCACGTTTTTTTTCTCCCATCCCTAATAACAACCGTCAAAATATCTTAAACCTTGAAACAGAAGAGTAATATTCCCAGATCACGGTCACAAATTGGTGAAAAATATAGCTGTAAAGTAGTTACAGGGGTATTTGCTTCAGTTTTCCTGTAATTAATACTTTATAAGTTGTTGTATTGATGTGTTCCCTCTGAATATTTTATGTAAATACACATTTATTACCAAGTTTTTGATGCCACCAAAAATTTCCTCTGATAAAATCAACCAAGTTTGAGGCCCATCATAGCTCTTACATTCTGAAACCAACATTTCTTTTCTCAGTCAGAAAGTAGGACAGCACATTCATACAATCAGTAATGATTCAAGACACCCTCAACTTTTCTATTTTAGTTAATGAAGTTCTGTTTTCTGATTTTTTTTTGTGTTTTGTGGTTTTGTTTTATATTGTTTCCATTTAATGTTGTTGTGTTTTCTACTTTTCAATCAGGAACAGTCTCGTCATACATTGAACCATTTATTGCCAAATGGATGCAGTTAGAATTGGCGTTACAGCTCTGCTTTTCAGAGTACTCCCTGGGTTAGCTGAGCAGCCTGCTCCCCATGCGTACATACAGGTTAGAGGGATGCATACATATCAATATGATACATACAGAGTCTTAATAGGAGGAGGCTGGGGTGGAAGAGGAATTATTAAGGCAGCAGCAGCTGGGTAGCAAAGGGGTAGCGGGGATAAGACAGGGTGGAGACGTGGTTTAAATACGCCACCTTGTCGTTAGACACGCTGTGATTGGCTGAGAGGGGTTAGAGATTGAACATCAGCCCGTCAGCTGATCACAGCTGGGTATATGACTTCTGTGTCCTGCATGAACTTACCCTAACTTCATTTATTGTTGCATTTTTTCTCTTTCTTTTGTATTATGTTATTTGGTTTTGGACTTCAGGGCAACTGTAGTTTTAGACACTGCCAACCATTTCACGTAGCTGCCACCGAGTGCCACGTCACGCCATTAATGTAAAGTTCAGTCTGGTCTTTTGTTTTTCCATTCTTATTTCATTTTGTATTATTTTTTTCTCCTTTTGTTTCAGCAAACTTCACCTCCTTCCCTGATGTTTTTCCAACCTTTTTGATTGTGGATCCCGCCCTTATTATTTCCACTACTGCTCCATTACTTCGTGTATGAGTTGTCAGTCTCCCTAAGTCTCCCAGCTTGAAGGTATTTCTCAGGAGTTATTTGAAAGCAGGTCTTTACTGAGATTTTTTTTGATACCCAATTTGACTTTTGATTTTGTTTTGTTACTTTTTCTTTTTCTGCCCTTACTGGTCTGGGATTTTCTGTAGCTACTTTTACTCAAATAAAGAGTCTTATTGTTGCCACTTTGAGACATGTGTCTGGGTTCTCACTTTAGTTCTTGACACCAGGAAAAAAAGCCCTTGTGTTAGGGAATCGGCTTGAAGCCCTGAATTCAATGTGCGAGACTTTGCTGCTGGCCAACCAAAATGTTAAAAATGCCAGAAATTCATCTGATCGGTGGTGAGCAGGGCAGCTAATCGGGCAGTGATCTGAGGACTGTACGCTGCATGGAGTATGACTGAAATTAAGCCTGACTTCAAAATTAGTCCTGCAGCTCAAAAATGGGTTCAGAAGAGGACTTAATTTGCACAATGAACACCCGCGCTAATGGCTGTTTGTGTTGGTAGTTGCACAGATAACTGATCATGACACATGTTGTTCCACATTTCTACAAACCCACAGAAAAAATGTACACATACAGTATAATAGGATGGTTTTATTTACAATGTAAAGGCTTAGAATGCATCAGAATAAAAATAAAGTTATGGTATATGCTTGCAAACTACTTCCCCCAGAATCTGAGAAAAAGTAGTTTGATATGATAAAAAACTTTCAGCCGGACACTTTCTGAATCCTGCTTACTCCTGCTGCTTTCCCCCCCGAGTTGCTTACCACAGCTTTAAAGTGAAGTATCATTAGAAGTTTACAGAAAAGAGTGAGTTGAGGTGAATACAGACTGGATGACAGCAGAGCTGATGTCAGCTGAGTGAGCCCCAGAATATGATATGAACAATGCGGCCAAGTTTTGTTGCACAACTTAACTCCTGCAATTAAATCTGCTGCTACACAAGTCTGGATGAATTTCTCTTAACATACTTTTTCCTGGCCAGGGGACTTAATCACAATAACAGCAGAAGGGAGGAGTAGGGAAGAGTTATGACAGGGGTGTGAGGCGCTCTGTGTGATGAGGGTTGCTTTACAAGTTATTGTCTCATTTAGGGTAAGATCATGGTTTGGCAGATCAAACATGGCCAGGGTTTGGTTTGGGTTTGGAAATCAACAATCTTGGTTGTAATTGTGGAATGATTGCGGTCACCTTTTGTATAAACAAAGATGTTTTCCAGCTTCTCTTCCCAGAGGAGGCACTGCGTCTTGTGCTGGTGCTACAGGGTTGTACATTCATCTAAATCTAAAAGAACTTGTTTTGTGTTGGATTGTTTTATTGATTGTAAATTTATTGATACGCATATGAAGAAAGTTGAATGTTTGCAGCACAACCATGACTGATGCATCCCATCATGTTCTGTTTTGTTCGATTTCTCATCCTACACTGCAAAAAACTGAAATCTTATCAAGTGTTTTTGTCTTATTTTTAGTAGAAAATGTCTTTTTAGACTTGATATGAGCCACATTCACCTAACTAGTTTAGAAAAATGTCTTGTTTCAAGTTATTTAAAGTCAAAAAATGGGCTGAATTGCTTGTAACAAGTTAAGTAAATCTACCATTGGAACAAGAAAAAAGTTACTGGAAGATGCCAATATAGTTTCTAGACCTCATTTTTCCTTTAAATAACTTGAAACAAGACATTTTGTGGACTGATAAATTTAATGTGGCTCATATCAAGTGTCAAAAGACAATTTTTACTTTAAACAATACCAAATCACTTGATACGATTTCAGTTTTTTACTGTGTATCATATACAAACTTGGTATAAAACATAAGACAATTTGTGTTTGAAGAATTATTTCTTTGATGTAACAATGCAGCTTAGTCTTCTGTTGCTATTGGCTCTTGCTTTGAGCTTCTGGTCCCCAAGGTGCTGACAATCAGGTGCCTGATTAGCTGATTGGCTACACCTGTGAGCATGGGTCTTGCAGTGGGTCAGTTGTTGTCAACTGACCTATTGCTAAGTCCCGCCCAGAAACGGGATAAGCCAATCACAGTGCGTATAGCCTTCCAATACACTTGGACATTCTCTACCGATACGTCCACTGAAATACATTACAAAGGGTCAAGTTCTGTTTGGTTTTATAAGGTTTTTATTAGATTTTGAATTCAAAAATGTTCAAACTGAGGCACATGCAACTCCGACATAGAGTATCCTGAGAGGCTGGGTGACAAGATGCACTTTTTTTTTTCACCCTTCTATAAGCCACATCTCAGTGGAGAAAAGTGTCTTCTGTGGATTACTTTGTGCAGACCACAACATCAACTCAACGTGAATGAAATTAACAAGGACGTCTCCATCTGTTGTAAGGTAGCTGACAGAAGCATATTGTGACTTTGCTGGAAAGAAATACAAAGCTATCTTTAACACTAAAACCACCACTGCACTGTAGTCTGACGGAGGGTTTGGGATTCTCTCTAGCGTTAGCTAAAGTTAGCCTACTGTTAGCTCCTAGCTGCATTGTTCATCACGTCTCTGTGTTTGTTGGGAGTTCATCGGCCTGTTTTGTCCTAGTTTTTGATTTTTGGTGATCGTACATCATTGTTTGCTGTTGTCCAAAGGGCTGTAATTAAAGTAATGTTAGCTTCTGGAGCTTAGCTTCGTTAACTTATCTGTAAACGCCAAGATAACAAAGGTTGACAAGCATTGTGTCTAACAGAGACACAAAAAGATGGTAAAAAGCTATTTTATTTTTCTCATGGCCAATGCTGATACTCTATCTTGTTGTTTGATAACGTTGGGATCTGTAAATTTTGGCTTGTAATTGAAGCTTTTTATCAACCATCTCAACAAAAAATGATTAATACAACCTACTATTGTCTAGTTGAGACCCCTTTGGTGACTTCAAGAGGATGTGTGATCTTTCCGTCGCCAAAAATCATAAATAGCATCCTGTGAACTCTCTCCAACTGTGTTGCCTGCCATTGCGCCTGTCACTGGATGTTTATTGTTATTCTGAGTGTGTGGAGGGGGCGTGGCTTAGCCATAGGTCAATTGGGAGAGAGCTCTGGCAAGGTTATGTTCTATTTAACTAAGAACATCAGAGATAAGCCAGTAGCACCTGATAGCACTCAAGTACTGTAGACTGTCTTCAGCAGATTTTCAGTAAAGGTTGGTAAGACAATATTTAATCATCAGATCCTCTTAACAACATCAAACAAGGGTCAATGACAGAATGAGCTGTTTGGCATTGGCGAAGGAGATTTGGCAAATTTTTCTTGGATGCAACCCACATACTTATCTCTGCTGCTCATGCTACAAATGTATGCTCCTTAAAAAAATTGCATCATTTGTAAAAGAAATGAATAAGCTTTTATAGCAGGGTTAGAATTATTGCCAAGAAGCATTGTTACAAAAAAGAAATATTCCACCAAACACGCATTTCCTTATTTTTTGTGCTATGTTTATAATCCCTCCAGAGAGCTCTTGGTCCACCCTGAGGCTTCTTCCCAGGTGGTTGCCCCCGGAAACCACCTCAACTGACCCGAGGCAACACGTGGTGTTATTTACCCAGATTATTTTCCTTGTTTTGTAACATGCGTGACAGAAGCACAACCAGCTGATGATGTTAGTCACCCTTATGGTTGTTTGTTCATCTCCTTAAGTCACATTTGATCAGACGAGTTTCTCTGAGATCTTGTGTTTATGGAATCATTGCTACAAACCTTAAGTGTGTGGTCGAGCCGGCTAATGGAAACATTTAGTGTGTGATCCAAAGATCGTGGTGTTAAAAACGGTCTGAAATGTGTTTATGTGTGCAGTCTAAAAAGTCTTAAAGTCATTTAGTGTGTGGCTGAAAACTTCTCAACTTAAGTGAAATCACTCATTAGCTTTTGCCCACTTACATCTGTCTCCCCATATCCTACGAGCCCCGTCCTCCTCACTGTCACAAAGTACGCTGTGCAGACATTATTACTGCACTACAAATCTCCCAGGCCAATATTTCAGTCTGAGACACACTTTGTGTAAGCTGGAGTGAATATTTGGCACTTAACATTTGTCTGGTTTCTGTATCTTCCTCCCCTCCCTCAGCTCTGCTAATCATCCGGGCTTTATGCATCTTTTATAATGATGTTGAAGAACCCTAACAGGGTCTTTCTTTTCACTCGTTATTGGATTTGAGAAGTGTGCTGCAGGCTGCTCAGAGATTGTGAAGCGGCTGACATTTGTTTTTGTGCCGTGGTGCGTTCAGCTCAGTGGGAACCTCCAACCTCCTGACACTGATGATCAGCAGCCTTTTTATTGGCACAGAGGCCTCAGTCCATGTGATCCTTTTCATGTTGTTTGGTTATTGTTCCACTTCTGGGGCTGGTTTTATATCAGAGCTTGTAAATGTAATGATGTTCAGTGGCCAAAACTTAACTGGTGCTCCACCAAGACTTCTTTGATTGTAAAAGTAAATCCCCTGGAGCTTGAAAACAGGCTGTAAATGTGTGAAATGTTTTGTTCAGCTTCACTAAATTGAATTCAGTTAGCAGCTTCTAAAGCTTCTACAGCATAACCCTCATCCCTCTGTCTCTCTGTATGCTCAGTTATCCCCAAACACTCATATTTTCTACAGCCCCGCTCAATTATTAATATAGTTTGAGGGCTGTTTGTTTGCCCTGAACATGCGAGAGAAGCTTGTTTGCTTTGTTTGTTACTTCAGTCGTATTTCTGACAATTGTCCCTCAAACTTAGAGTAGCCTGATTTAAGAGGGTTTCAGCATCAGATATTTAAGAGTCTATTTGAGCCGTGAAGCTGTCTCTATTCAGCAAATTATTCCGTTTGTCTCATATTTTCAAGATGGATGAACCTCTGCTGGTCTGTTCGTCACATCATACGTCATCATCTCTATGCTGACTGGACGTCTTGGCAAGAATAACTAGCTTAAGCAAAAAAAAATTAAAAAAATCAGCTATTAGGAATTGATAAATGGATAGTTTGCATGTGTAATTTGCTTCATTCATGCAAACTCATGCATTCATGAAGCTATATTTGTGTCATTGAATCATTTATGTTGGCATCATTCATTCTTATTGGCATTACTGATTCATTTACGTTCGAGTCAATCCTTCATTCATGTCCATGTCAGCCATTGTTGCGTCATTAATTGGTGTTTTTCTCTGTCATACTCATTTTTGCTTTTTATTATCCTCATCTTTCATATTATTACTAGTACTGTCAAGCGATTTGCAATTAATTCATCTAATTAATCGCATTTTAATCACGTATCTGCTCGAGGTCCCCAAATAAAGAATTTGAATTAAAGGACATAACAAAACTATAGTGATGACTACTCAAATGAATACATGAAGAAGAGGAGATTTGTAGATCCACATTTTTTTCAACTGGCCAATATTAAAATGTCCGTGTTTGCTGTTCACTGCCATTGACGTTGTGCAAGTTTAACGTTCAGGCTCGTCAACCAAATCCTGCTCGTGAACTACTGTGGGTGAGAGCGGTGTGCTCTTTGGATGAGAGCTCAGCATTGATATGAGGAGAAGATGAGAGATGAGAGGGGCATAGCGAGACGCTGCAAGTCAGAAAAGTTCAGGCAGCTCACGCTCCAACTGAGGATGCCATGATAGTTCAGAGAGAAAGAGCGGCGCCATCGTTGGAAAGGCGACAGAGATCCTGTAGAAGATCAAAGGATGGAGCACCTGAGATTAACGTGATCAAAATAGCATATTTTGTTTGTTTTTTAGATCAAAAACAGGAAGATAAATCCTGGCCTATCACTAGCTTTCTTGGCCCACAGGGAAAATCTTCTATGTAAGCTTTGTACCGCTGCCTCGTAGGACAGTTGAGTGACTCAGGAACACAAAAAGCAAATCCCTACATGATAATGTCGCCACGATGATACATTTTCCATCAATCAACAGATCACACAAAATACAAACCTTTGAGGTTGCTCTCCAACTATTGCACCATCAGAAATATCCGTGTAAGCTTGAATTAATTACTTTAATGAAAGTGAACTGGGACATAGTTGGAAAGTCCTGGCAGCCAGATCAGTGAGATTTCTTTTTGCAGCTTGCTTTAACAACAAACTTCCATCAGTCCTCCTCAGAGGAGTCATGTGATGTTGTTGTGACTTGTCCGTCAGTTGATTTAAAGAAGTTTGGGCATCTTACTCCAGGCGACAGGACAACCACACCCCCTGTTGTTCGACAGTTTGAGGACAGCATCCAAGGTGTGTCATAATATCTAGGCCCCCTCATCCCCGTCACTGTCCTCTGGACCGTCCACTCTGTGATCCCTACAGCCTTTATCATCCAGCTCTGGCATCTGTTGCTCACTGAGTGGGTGTCCTTGGTCTTTTCCCAGTACATGATGTGGTTGTCTGTCCCGTAGTGGTCTGAGATGGATGAGAGAGTCTGAGATGGGCTACCAGCTGACAAGTTACAACAACATCATGTGACTTTTCTGAGGAAGACTACATGTCAGGGTAAAAAAGACACTGCACTGGTCCAGTTAGAAGAACTGTCTGACTGCATTATAAGGGGTCAGATCAAATGAATCTTTCTAAACTGGGACATGTTTTTCTGATATGTGTGTAGACTTTGGGCCCACAGCTTGGATCCAGGACAATTTCAGACAATCTGATCTCAGAAGGCAGTCCAAAGAACTGAAATCTTACTTTAAGTGGTTTTGTCTTCTTTTAAGTAAAAGTTGTCTTATTATACTTGATTTGAGACACTTTGAACTAGGGCTGCAGCTATCGAATATTTTAGTATTGGAGTATTCTACTGAAAATCCCATCGATTAATCGAGTAATCGAATAAAATACATTTTTGTTTAGTAATAGAGCAGTTATTTTTCAAATGAAAATTTTTCTCTTTAAGAAATAGGATTTTCTGATACTGTATGTCAGTAAGAGCACTTGCTTTGGTATCTCCAAAATTTGTAAACACACTTTGACACATTTTTTGTGCCTTGTACATCTCATCAAATGTTTGCGGACCCAAATGGCACTTGTTTCGTAGAATGACCCATTAGTCCCCAAACTCCAGAAAAGAAGCTAGATTTATTGCTAGTTGCTATTTTGTATAAAAGTTAGCTTGAGGGGTCTGAAAACTCTCTTAATATGGCCTCAGCTTTATTTGAAATACCACTCTGTGATCTTTTTAAAAATTAAACGATTCCTTGAGGCGGAGAAAATTACTTGAGTATTTTTTGTAATCGAGTACCTCGAATCATTCGAGGAATCGTTTCAGCTCTACTTTGAACTGTTCAATCCAGAAAAAAAATCTTGTTCAAGTTATTTTAAGACAAAAATGAGGGCTGAATTGCTTGTAACAAGAATAATGTCTAAGTGCAAGTAACTTTTCTCGTTTTCCATTGGCAGATTTTTGTTTACTTGTTACAAGCAATTCAGACCTGAATTTTGTCTTTGAATAACTTGGTCAGGTGAATGGGGCTTATAATCAGTCTAAAAAGGCATTTTCTACTAATAATAAGTCAAAAAACACTTCACAGTTGTAACGTGAGCTGCCTGAACTTTTCTCACCTTTCATCTTCTCCTCATATCCATGCTGAGCTCTCATCCAAAGAGCGCACCGCTCTCACCCACAGTAGTTTGTGAGCATGATTTTGATGACAAGCTCCACCAGACCCTGCCTCTTTGTGCTGAAAAAACAAAATTTACTTCTATAGACCCAGTAAACAGTTGCACAACAGCAATGTCAGCGAACACAAACATTTTAATATCGGCCAGTTAAAAAGAAATATGAGTTTAAGAAAAAAATCTGCCAATGGAACAAAAAAAAAAGTTGCTCTTTTCTTGTTCCATTGGCAGATTTTTGTTTTTTACTTGTTACAAGCAAGTCAGACCTCATTTTGTCTTTAAATAACTTGAGACAAGACATTTTTCTGGACTGATCAGGTGAATGTGGCTCATATTGAGTCTAAAAACACATTTTTCTTTGAAAATAAGACAAAAACACTTTATAAGGTTTCATTTTTTTCCAGTGTGTGTGCTCAATATACATAAAAAGCTCACTCATTCAAAGTGAAACAGTTAAAAATGAGTTCAGCTCTGATTTGCTTTCAGTCTGAACTTTGTTTTTGAAAAGATTTCATTTGTTGGATTAATTCGATTTGTCAGATGGTAATATGTTCAGAGTCGACAGCCCTTTAGGGGAAAAGCTGACTCTCTAAATTTAGATCAGGATATTGTACTCTACTGTTGCCAGTCAGCATGCTTCTACTTACTCTGTTAGTGTCTTATTTATGGATTTATCTGTACAAAGACAAAAATGAGACGCTGCTTAGTCCTAAAAGAGTATCATCATGTTTTATAACTTACTAACTCAGCAACCAGTTAAATTAAAATACTTAAATCAAATGTTGGGTAGGACATACTTAAATAACAGCTGACTTTGAGCACAGCTTGTTCTGAAACAGACAGCTTTGGTCGTTACCAAACCACACCGCATTGGAAACCCCAGATCTAAATTATGATCCCAACCCTGATCCTGGATCCAAGACACTTCTGTTCCACCCCTTCACATTTGTCATGACCTCCTCTAATCATTCCTTCCTCACCAAAACAATGCTCCCGACATCTCCACGTGTGTCCATCAATCAGCGTGTCAGTGTCGATGTTGTTAACTAGCCGATCAGTTTTAGACGTGAGTCAGTGTTTAGCTTGCGGCTCTCGGTGACACAGCCTGTCAGTACGCTGATGGTCCGCTGTCATTCTGAGGAGTAAATCTGTCTTTTTCTAAGAGCTCCAGGAAACTTAGGGCCTTTCTCAAACCTCTCATTACGCCCTCTCCCTTTGCACTTCCAAATCCAAGTCGCACATTTTCCATCGGGGTCGGCTAACTGCTGTACGCCTGACTTCAGCGTTTAACCCGTCACAGGTTAAGATCATCCTGACACAGGTCGCTTCAGATGTAAATTGCTTCATAAACCATTAACGGTGACCTCGTCTGCATGAAAAGATCGCCTCGAGCGGTTCAATCAAGTCTGTTACGATGCAGTTTTAATTTCCCTGCTTTTCTTCTTCCTCTTCTGAAACAAAAGCCTGAAACAGACTTGGACATAATAAGACACCACATGCTGTGCAGAGAACTAACGTCCTACTTTGCACACTTTTTGGCTTTCTTCCCAGGCAAAACACACCATTTGCTGCTAATGTTTTCTCGCTCCTGGAGATCTTTGAGCTCTGTTTCTTCTCTGATTAATACCTCCTTCCTGATTAAAACCTTGTTTGTTCTAAATAAGCAGAAGAGATACGCGAGCAGAGAGTTTATCCCCACAGAAAGCAACATTCGTACGAGTTTTCCAACAAACATCTTCTCCTTCCAAACTTCTAATTAGTTTCATATTTTTGGATGAAGGGAATATCAAAGCCCTTGTGTTTCCAATCAGGTCCAATTATTTTAATAGGAAATGACATCACTGGAGGTCCAAGGTGGGCCAGTAAAGCAATAGAACAATCCTCCCCTGCCCACTGGCACGCACACACCACAGCCACTCCACCTCTCCCTATATTTCTCCCTCAAACTGAAATGAAGTGTATTTCCTTACGAGCCTGCACCAACAAAGGCCAAAAAACCATTATTGTGGGACTCGCGCAGACACAGCTGGATGGCTACGGGGGAAAAAAAGAAAACAAATGAGCAGAATTCCCCAGAAAGAAGCCTGTTATTAATTACAAAGGGCTGATGCGGATGGCTTGAATCGCCTGAGCTTTGGAAAGCAGAGGGATCAAAGAAGAAATGAAGGATGACAAATAACCTGCGGGCTGAGTCTGCTGGAATTCAAGTAGTAAGAGATACAACCCGAGTGAGAAAGAGGGGAAAACACACTCTTATGACGTACTCTGGACAGATAAGTAGACACATAGAGAGGCTGTGCATCTGGAAATGTCTCTTAAAATATGAAATGAATGTAAGATATTCAAGTTTAATGTCAAAAAGTTTATTATTAGGATATTTTTTCAAGATTTTGTTAACATGGCTGACCCATTTTGACTGACATCTGTTCATGGCACAGTCAGAGACAAATCTGTCAAAGTTAAACAGAACATAGAAAATATGGATGACACAACTGCTCCCAAAAGTGAAGCCAAAAACAATCTCCTGATTAGCTACAGTAAAGGTCATAAACCCAGCCTCCTTTATGTTTACAGAAGAGACATGTTACACATTTAATCAAAACACTCGTCACGTTTGTGATGCCACCGCCAGGTTTAGGAGAATCTGGGCTGATAGCAAAGGGTTAGCAAAGGCAAGGGTGCCCTGTGTAACACAAAATAATGGTTTTAAAACTGGATTAAAGAGAGACGAAAACCGTTAGCGTCCTGCTCTGCCGTTGCTCATTTAATCTGAATTTAACTTCATCGAACACTCATATTCCATATTAACTATAAAAAGTCTCAAAAACATCAAAATAAAACACAAGTAACATACAAAGCAAAACAGACACTAAACTATATAAACTCTCTATAACCAAAAATAAATAGAACCAAAAATAATAGGGGGTGTCTGTTTTAGTACAAAAACAAAAAATAAAGCGTTTCCAACCCACTACATTTGATTTCTTGTTGGTTTCTGTCGTGAAAAGTTAGTTTGTATCATTCTGATCTAAAGCCCTATCTATGGTAGAAAGTCCCAAAACTTCATTTTTAAGAAAAATAAGTTAGTTCAAGAGGTTAAACTTCTTGCTAACTTTTAGAACATGAAACCATTTACCCACCCAACTCTTGGTTTGGTCTTCTTGCTGCCTCACTGTGGCATGGCCCAGGTGGCTTTGATAGCAGCTTTCAGCTGGTCTGAATCGTTTTATTATTATTTTTTTGTCCTTGTGCGTCGGGTGTTTCTCATCTTTTCTCGATAACAGCCCGTTGATTCTCCACAGGGTTCAGGTCAGGCCAGTTGGCTGGCTGATAAAGCGCAGTAATCCCGATACGGCATCTCCATAAAGCTTGTCAGCAGCTGGAAGCACGCGGTGCTCTAAAGTCTCCTGGTTAACAGCTGCGTTGACTTTGGAGTGAAGTAAAGCACAGTGGACCAACATCAGCAGAGGACATAAAGCTGCAAATCATCACAGACTGAAGAAACTTCACGCTGGACTTCAAACATCTCAAAGTCTCAGTCCAGACTCTAGGACCTTGAAGTCCAAATGAAATGCAGAACGGACTTCCGTTTGTGTCTTTTTAGTCCGAGATGCTTCTGATTCTGTTTTGGTTCAGGGGTGGTATGGTATCAGGAACAAGACGAGATAGATAGACGAATGGACCTTTGTTGTCCCTTTGCAAGAAATTTTGTTGCCAAGATCTGTACAAAGTATACAAAAACCATACCGTGCACATCAACCCACACATCCCTCATAAACCTACTTACAGATACACACACCAATAACATCTTCCAGGAGTACCTTTCCTACAGACATCTCTGAATAGTGACAGGCCGACAAGTTACACCACTTGCCAATGGATGTTTTCCTAAACCGCCTACTACAATAGCACTGCCTACTATTTTGGCTGAATTTCAATATGTAGTTGTCAGTATGTGGAAACTTGCAAAATCTGCAGTATACTAAAAATCCCAAGATGTCTGAGTAATCTAGGAAAACTTCTCAGTATGCAATGGACCAGTCTACCTGGTATACTGTTTCCACAATGCACGACGCTAACGCTGTTTGTCAATGCAGGTGGCAGGTTTCGGTGAATTACTGGCATCTACTGGAATGATTTGGCATTATTATTACAACACAATACTAATGTTAGACGGTCTGTGAGACAGAAGTGAAGTGAATTGAAAGAACCACAAGTAAATCTTGTCACTTCCAGTCGTAAAAGAGATTTTTACTTCTACTAATTCATTAGCCCATATAAACCGCTAATTTGCTTTGCAAACCGTACATGGATTATATAGAAGTGTTTTTTTTTCCCATCAGCTGTAGGAAATAAAAATCCCTTTCAGATTTATTTTCAGGAAACGATATAACTTTTGGTGTGAGATTAGAAAACAAGTATGATGATACTATATGATATGATTGGCAAAATAACTAAAAGGCCGAGATCTGCCCACTGATTGATTTGTACACTTATAATAAAGGGAAAAAAACAAAAACATCATCTGTAGCTCTGCATCCTAAACCAGAAACCAGAGTAGTATACTACAAAACAGACCCAACAGAACAGTCACACTACGTACTATAAGCAAAAGCAGAAGGTAGTATGTAGTGCCTACTACATACTACATTCACCTGTAGTATATAGTTGGTGGTTTGGAAAACAGCTATGAGTTGACTTCCATTAACTCTTCTCCATTGTAATTCAGCATCGTCCCAGTTCCTAGAATCAGGAGATCTCAGCAGCAAAATTTTAATTTTGATAATGCTGGAATCCAGTGAATCAACTCACACAGGGTGTTAGAGGAAGTCAGGAACTGAAAGGACTTTAAAACACTTGGCTTATCTTCAGTTTCAGAGTAGAAGACTCCAAGTTCACGTCAGCTCATTTCTACAGACCCTACGAGTTGAGTCAGGGTTTGTAGTGAACAGGTCAGAGGTTTTTAGAGCAGGGGTTCTCAGACTATTTTAGACCATGGAGCCATTTCAGGTTAGATATTTCTCCAAGGACCCACTCCGTATTAATGTACTATATAGTATTTTGCAACAATAGAATTTAATTACATTTATACTTTATTTTTTGTGTTTTGTTTTGGGTTTTTTTTATATGAGAATTGATCTCATGGCACAAAATTACATTTGAGCAAAGAATCAGAAAAAAAATAGCTGGTTTTATTGGTGCAAGATGATTACAAATGTTTCTGAAATTATTCCACAGACCCCCTGGCTATGGCTCACTGACCCCAGGGGGTCTGGGACCCCACTTTAACAAACACCGTTTTAGAGGACACTAACAACAACAAAGATGAGAAGAAGCACTGTGACAGAGACGGACCACACATGGATCTGGTGGAAGTCCAGCAACAGTCCACTTCTCGTGAAGTCTTTGACTCCACTTTTCTTGACAATCCTCTCAAGGCTGAGGTCATCCCTGTTGCTTGATCCACTTTTTCCCTTCCGGTCAACTCCATTAATCTGCTTCACCACAGCACTCTGAAAAAAGCCTTTTCAGCAGTGACCTCCGTGACCCAGCCTTGTTGAGGATGTTGATGATGGTCTTCTCCACATCAGTCCAGTCAGCAGTCTTCTCCATGATTGCGGTTACATGACTAGACTTGGAGATACACGGTATTTACACTTGAAGAAGTATTATTTTTAGATTCTTTTTCAAACTTTTTGAATATATAAAGATGGATCTGCTCATCACAGGGTTTGTATATTACAAGTATGAGGAGCTTTGAAACACCTTTTTATTGATTTAATGTCACTTTAATCATTTTTATTGCCTGTTATTTAACATTAGAAACAATCTGACAAATTTAACATTAAATACATGTTTCTTTGAACTGTATTGATTCAGATCAGCTCCCATTTTTCTCACTCTTACAGCTTCCTCTCAAGTAATTGCTCTCAAGTCTCTCACCCAGCTATTTTCCTCTGAATTTTAATGGCATCCCTGACAAAGGACAACTGAGGCAGCCTATTTTTCAGTTTGAGTCGCTGTTATTATTCACCCCAGTTCAATGTGTCACTAGTGTGCTGTCAATGGAGCTGTCACTTTGACAGGCTGGGGGCTTTGCTGAATGGGGAGCTGCTTAGAAACACAGGAAACACTGTCAACCATATTCATACCCTTCAATTCTGCACATGTGATCCCCCCTACTGGTGTCTGGGAGGCTTCCCAGCTCAGGACACAGCATGAAACTCAACCACCATTTATACTCTGCCAACCGCACGCACGAGAGTGTTTTAAGAGTTTTATTTCTAAAAATGCAAATTTCAAAAAGGGGGAAAAAATCCAACCACGCATTAAAAATTCCAGTGGTTAAACTCTAAAAGTGTCATAATCCCAAGAAGAAACAGTTCCCCTCCTTTGAAGAGGCCTGCAGCGGGTTTTATGTAACATTTTGTCGCCCTGATGTGTCAGATATCTTAAATTTCGATCAAAGCTCTTCATGTGCAGACTGTTCAGACACTAAAAAACGTAGATCTGTGCTAAATCAAAGAATCTGCCAACCCTTTGACAAGCAATGGAAATCTCCCATCCTGTTCACTTCACTCATCTCAAAATCTTTCTAAAGCTGAAACAAGTAAGATTTAATTTTACCTGCTCATGGGATTCTAAAATGATTGAATTATCAGGATCAAACCTTTTATTTGTCTTGCTGAGTGACTTCACGTGTCGGACTGGGTTAAGTAGTTGGAATCTCTAATTTTACAGGAATGCTAAACTGGAGTCATGCTGCTTTCACGAGGGTCGACAGGAAATTAAATTCATCTGTGGCTTTCCCCCCCCCCTCTTCTCTCAGATGTCATGAGGCTTGTTGGGCAGATACAGAAGCGTCTGAAAGCGCACTAATAATAGTGTTAAAACAATAAGCATGTTCAGCTGTGGCAGTAGGTTTGTTGAAAGTAGATCTACAGCTGTATACAAATCTGTAGTAAAATGAATGTGAAGTTAATAAGAAGTCTCAACACAGATGGAATAATATAAACACTGAATTCCTCCACGAGTCATTCAGATGTGATAATTGCATTGGTTGGACTTTTTGCTTTTCTTGTGTTCATTATGTGTTTATAAGCTGACAACCAATTCAAGGAAATTAAAGTAAAGTTTTGAAGCAACTTAAATAGCTTAGTAAAAAGTGGAAGGTCAACTTCAATAAACTTGTGTTAACAACCAGGGCTGCCCCTGTCTGAAAAAAGATCATGTTGACTTTCATTTCCTCCAAAACATCTGCACTTTGTTTTCCAGCTGCAGCAGCAATATATCATTATCCAACATCAAGACACTCAAAGGAACAGAAAATGAAAGAATAGAAATGAGTTTCTCATCAGGCCACTGGGGGCTGCAAGCCCAGACATCTAACAGAAGTCTTAACCATTTATAATCAAATGTATCATATCCAATACATGAGTTTTAAAGACCTCTATCTCATCAACATGATCAACAGTTTCCCTAAAAACCTGTTTTAAAAAAATGTATTCTTCCCCCTTGAGGGTGATTATGCAAGTACAGGCAGCTCAAGTTGCATTTGGCCTTTTTTAAAAATAGCTGCTCTCATGAAATCACCCACACACTTTTTTTTTTTACATTTTTTTTCAGGTAAATCATAAAAACTAAAAAAAAAAAAAAATGTAAAAACTAAAAAGTTGCCAAAACCATCCAATTAAAAAAAAAGGATTACTAACAGAATGATAAAGCAATATTTTTTTGTGTATTTTGCTGAAAGATTTTAAAAACATGTCAGTTCCAAAATAAATAAACAAATAAAATAAATAAATGAATAAATAAATAAATACATATTACAAACAAAGTGATATAGCATTTATTTTTTTGGTATTTTGTTGAAAGATTTAATAAACATCTCTGTTCCAAGATAAATAAACAAAATAAATAAATAAATAAATAAATAAATAAAGAAAGAAAGAAAGAAAGAAAGAAAGAAAGAAAGAAAGAAAGAAAGAAAGAACTATTACTAACAAAATGATAAAGCGATATTTTGTAGATTTTGTTGACAGGTTTTATGAACATTTCAGCTCCAAAATACATAACTAACTGACTAACTGACTAACTAACTTACTAACTAACTAACTAACTAACTAACTAACTAACTAACTAACTAACTAACTAACTAACTAACTAACTAAATAAAGTCTGGTTATTTTTGATGGGTCAAGCTTTACGGGGCAAAGTATGACAGTTCTACTCTTGTGTTGCAGTTTTTTTTCCACTCACCTTTCTTCTGCAGCCTTTTACTTGTTGGACACACCCACCTCATCAAGCAGCTCAGAGCACCTGAGCACCCAGCTGCAGCTCATCTGCAATCAGGCCAGTATTAAACCTCCTCTGACTCCAATTTCTTGGCCAGTTTGCCCCCAGCTCTAGTATCTGTTCAGGTGTCCAGATTCTGACTCTCTGCCTGTCCTGGACCTGTCATCTGATGGTACTGATACCTGGTTTTGATCCTGCAGCCTCTGCAATGGAAGGTAATGATCCTTTGTTTTTAACTTTGGATTTATGAGGTTTGTTCTGTTAAAAGGAACAGCTGGTATTTTGTGTTTTCCTTTTGGGGTTTAAACACCACATATTATGGTATCAATCAATTAATCAATCAAACTTTATTTGTATAGCACTTTCCATACAGGGCTTTGTAATACAAAGTGATTTACATGGGAAAAAAATATATATATATATTGATATACACACTCACTTACTAAAACACACAAAGACTTAATAAGGAAATTCTGACTGAAAACAGAATTAGAGGACTAAGGAAACGCCATATTGAATTAAAATGAGGAAACACAGCAGCTAAAGCTAAAATAGCAATCAATTAATTAAAAATAAATACATAAATTAATAAAAATAAAAATAAATCAAATACTAGAGGGTAAGATAAGTAAATGTGTAAATACAAAAATAAATAAAATAATATAAAATAAAAGTTGGATAAATAATATGGTAAAATGAGAAAGTTTAACATCAGGTGCATAATAAAATCAGCCAAAATAGAATAATAAAAGGAAAATCATTAAACAAACAATAAAATTCCATTGAAAAATATGAACTGAAATGTAGAAACAAAACGAAATAAAAGGGTTAAAATAAATTAAAATATAACATAAAATTTTAATAAATATAATCAGCTTAAAGCCAGATTAAAAAAGGTAGGTTTTGGGTGTTCCTTTTAAAAATATGAACAGTATAAATGGTAATGGTTTGAATGAGTCAAACCATTTCAGTGGATGGTGACCCAAGATAGAAAGGGGCAAAGTTTCCAGACAAAATTTTGACTGTTAATCCCTTTAGATTAAAGGTAGGGTTTGCAGGAATTTTTGTTGTTAGTAAACACAGCATTCAAATTGGGCTCCTCCCCTTTGGATCAGTACCAGCTTCAGCACACACCCACTGCCTCCAACAGTGACTACGTAAACACTTTCACTAGCTGAGACGTGAGAGCCATGCAGCTGACTGGCATGTTAGCATGAGTTAATCACAAGTATTTGACGTATACCTGGTTAGCAGAAAGCTAACTCTTCATCCCGTGCTGCTCTCCAAGTGCCAGAAAGAGTTAGTTGGTAAAGGATTTAATCCAAACAAATGAAATCCACAGATTTCTTTAAATCTACAAAGTATAATCTAATCATCCAGTGTAGATGAGCTTGACAACATTGTGAGTCCAACTGGTTCGCCAACTGTATTTAATGATTAACACTTAGCTTTTTTTATGTCAATGTTTAAATGTATCAAAAAACTAGCACAGATAATCAACAATAAACAGATAAAGCCCTAATTCTACCATAAAGTCAACCCATTGGTATAAAGGGAGTCCTCAAACAGCACTCCTCTCCAGCTGTTAAAATCTTTGAGCGTTTGACTCATTCATCCCTTCGGTTGGGTCCATCTTTTTTTAAACCCATTGTTTGTTTTGAAAACCCCACAGATGTTTCTCTTCATTCATTGTAAGTGTTGAAAACCCCTTCCCATGTTTGTCCCTCTGAAGTCAGTGGACCGAGCCTGAGCTGCGTCAACACCAGTGAACTTTGGACTAACATTCAAGGGGTGAAAGGAAACAGCAGTTTAGTGGGAGGTTTATGTTGCTATGGCTGGGCTCTCAGGAGAGTTGTTTGGCAACAGCACCTCTACAGATCAGATTTGGAACCCGCTTTCTGTCCTCTGGTGGTCGGGAATCAATATTGGAACCAGCCAAACTCTGAAAATGTCACTGGCTGCAGAAAACACAGTTAAAGGAATGGGAATCCCCCACTCTGCTCGCCACGTAATCCTCTAATGGTGGGAAAAAACTGTTTATGCACAGAGCATATATTTTAATGCCCTGTACTCGTTCATCACACTCCAAATCTGTAAACACTTTCTGCTGCTTCTTCTTCTTATTTGAGCTTCAAAACTGAGGGCACCTGCGGTTAACTCACCATAACCATCCAGTTCCCCAGAAACATCAGCGACCAATTAAAAGCCATAAAACAACACCAACAAACCATGGCTGGGATGAAGCATGACAAAGGTTTGCAGAGTGAGTTAATGAGTGGATTAAGAGACTCTGTATGGTAATAAATGCCTAAGTCCTGTAACAAGCTCAGTAAGCCATTAAATGTATCCAATTGAGGGAAAAATAGATGTTAGCATGCAAATAACCACTGGAGGAATTTAAGATGCTAAGCTGTGATGTGAAATCTCAAAGGAGGACTCTGAGGGATTGTCTTAGTCTGCATTTCAAACAGAAATATCTGGAAAAGTAGTCAACTGATTGGCCTGAAATTTGGCACAAGTCTTCATGGTGCCAAGAGGATTGAATGTTACAGTTTTGGTGACCCCCTGACCTTTAAAGAGACACCAACAGCAGGTTACATTTCCACTTTATTTTGATTTATTAATAGGAGAGGTATATTCTTGGATGAACCCCAGCTTTGATAATCCAATTACCTGTCTTTCTACACCAGAATGATAATCAATGTATTTTTTTTTGTTAATACTTCAACCAAAAGTAGTTGGAACAGTTCACTGTCATGGCACCCATAAGATGCATCCAGGCATTTTGTCTCTCAATCCCAATACATTGGTAAGTTTGTAATCTCGAAGATCTAAATTTATCACATCATCAGTTTGAAAAAGGGTTAAGATCCAGAGATCCAGATAGTTAGATATCCAATCCAATCCAACTTTATTTGTAAAGCACTTTAAAAACAGACACTTTTGACAAAACTGCAGAAAAAATAAATAAAATAAGATGAATTAAAACAGATAGCAGCTAACATGAAATAAAAAAAAAAAATACCTGTGAAATACAAAAATTAAAATAAATCTAAATAAATAAATAATTATGAAAATAAAAAATAAATATATAGATAAATAAATAAACATAACAAATAAATAAATTAATCAATATAAAAATAAAAAATAATAATAAAAAAACATTAAACATATTTAAAAGATAATTTAAAGGTGCAATTTCTGAAAAGATTTCCATTTAGGTGAGTGCAAACATTTATGGTGCTCAGTGGCTGAACCCCATTTACTGTAATGATCTCCTTTATATTTATCTACCTCAACTGCATATAGATGAAATAAATGTTATACATCTACTTATACTATATTAACACTAACTAGTCGAACACTGTTATACTCATGGTCCTCAGAAGTTATATCCCAGCTACAGCTGACACCAGAGCTAAAGTGGTCTTTGAGCTTCTAAACGGTGGTTTCTAAACTGGGTCTCTGAAATTCTGCACAAATGTTTGATAAAGTATCTTGAAATCTGATACTGACATCAGTGTCCCCACAGGGTGAATAATAATTAATTTGTTTAGCCCTTGGCTTGTCATCTGACACCGTGATTAGGGTTTTAATTGGCTTATTATTTAGTAAACAGCCCTGAGATTTACAAAAAAAAATGACTTTAATGATCCAGTTATTAGACTTTTATCTCTGACATTACATGAGATTTTGAGCTTTAAATGAAATGTCCCCCCAGGTGTGGGATGGTTGAAATGAAATTTGATACTGACTTTTTTTTTTTAAACCCCCATAGGATGAATACTTAAAACTTTAGTGAGCCCTTAACTTTTCCTTTGGTGCCATGACTTGGCCTTTAATGGAGGGTATGTTACCTTCAAAATAAGAGATTTATCTTTCATTCATGGTTTCCTGGGGATGAATCCTGGCTATGGTTGGCCATTAGAGGATAAACTGACTTGGGATTAGAGAGTGACATAGGAGTGGATTTTCACTCCTGTCCAAATCCATTTTGGTGTGGTTTTGAGGGCTTTTTTTGGGGTGCTAGAGAGAATATTATGGGATGTAGGGGGGTCATGGTTGGTATCATATGTACATTTTGGGCGTTCATAACGTGTGTGCCAATTTTGGTGAGTTTTTGAGCATGTTTAGCAGGTCTTTAATAGGCGATCTACTGAAGTGCGGAACAATAAGAAAGCAATGGATAGAAGACAGTAGAGTCCTCGGCCTGAGCAGAGGCCGAGGACTCTAATAAGAGTTGTTGGTTTTGAGAAATTCTTCTACAAATACAAACTGAATCATTCTGATATGTGTTTTAGACTTTCATGACCCCCAGAGTATAAACTCAGAGTGATGACTCTTATCAGCCCTAATGTCTTCTTTTGCACCGTCATGATGCTTTTAAATAGTTCAGTAAGTTAGTTTATGATAAAATACCTGTTAAACTGACAATTCTCCCTCTACTTTCCATCTACTTCTACTTGCTACATGTGAGGATGCTAGCATGCCAAGCTACAGGAGTTTGAAAGCCAGCATTAGCATTTACCTCGGCTCGCAGGGCTTCAAAGTCTTGGTCCAGTTTCAACATCATCTCTTTTTTATGTTGCAACACAATGAGATGTTTGTTTCCCAGTTTGATAAAATGGTACAGCTGTGTAAGCAGATTTTTAAAAGCTGTTCTTGTGGGACTTTTAACTGTATAATCAAATTTCGCAACCGGAGAAGAACGAGTCAATTGCATGACATCGTTCACATAAACACAACGCAGTAAACTCCCTCCAGACCATTGATTTGAAAAAGCATCTTTCTTGTTCCTGTAGTGGAAAAACAAGCAATGCACCAAGGTTATCGTGACTGCAGAGATACACACTGTTAGTCGTTTCAGTGTTTTCATTCATGAGTAGCCAAAGACCACAAAACTTCGTCAGACTGATGTCATCAAAACAAAATAACTGCCGTGATAACCCCGGAGTGCTTTCTGTAGCGTCTCCACCAGCCCCCAAATCCCACAGCATAAATAAAAAAACCCATACGCACAAACAGCTCCTCGTTTCACAACACGCATTTTCCTTTTACTCCCGTCCCTTGGTGATAGTCATGAGGGCACAATTCAATCAAAAAAACCCACCCAATATAATTCATTTGTTTTAATTCAATTCACACCCTTCAGTCGTTCTCAAGGGGAGCCATCTGGTCCCAAACTCATCCCTCTTTTCTTTCTCTCTGCGTTACTGAAGCGCTGAACAAAAGACGTACAGCTCTTCCTCCAGCTTCTCCATCCATTGACACAAAAATTGCAGCAGTACATCAGCGCAACGAAAAAGCCCGGGGTTAAAGCTCGCTCGTGAGTCGTGCCGGAGGTTAACAGACCAGATGTTTCAAGAGTGTGCTGTTATGAAGACCGTGACTTATGTGCAATAAATTCCAGTCACAAACATCCCTCAGTGTGATGCTGCTTTTTAGTGTTGCACCATCTCGGCTGTCAGTGAGTACATAGTCTGAGAAAATTAGCCAAGCTGGGCCAAATTGTTTCCATCTCCAGGAACATGGTGTGTTAGGTCACACACTGGGCTGCACTGTATCTGAGGAAAATGTAATTCTGGAGGCTTTGTAATGGATTGGGCTGTCTTTCTTTTTTTCTTTGTCTTCCCCAGTGAGAAAAACAGTGTTCTTGTGGAGAAATGAGCTTGTTGTTGCTTCCTTTTGTCCTTTAAAATCTGGGCCAGACAGGCGGCACACTCCACTGCTCCGCACGTGTCCTCAAATAAAAAAGAAAATTCATTGTTAATCAAAACTTCATCCTCACAGTGCTTCCTCCATCATCACAGCCGTTCTTATTTATAATTAAACCATCCTCATCTGATTTTAATTATCATGAATTAATCAATTTAATGTTTAATTGCGAACCACTAAATTTATTGTATCAGCAAATAGAGGCCAGTGATTCCCAGCTCCTGCAAATTTTACTGCAACCATAAAAAATGTCATTGCAAACACTGTGAATAGGTAAACAGCCACAGACTTGAGCCCAACCTCAAGGGGTCACTTTGCACGAATGCATCCCGAGCCAAAAATATTTACGAGCCGTTTAATGCCAAATGCAATTCAATGCACGTCTGAAACGTCTGCAGAGGTTAGAGATCAGATTTGTGATTTGAGAGTCACCGTTCCCGGACTGACAGGAGAAAATGTGGTTAGGGGGAAATAAATTAACAATGCTTCCCGCTTCCTCAACAAGCAGCGTCCTCATAAGAGCCCCATCAGCGAGCAGCAGACGGCAGGCTGTGATGTGATGGGAAACAGTGGAAGTGGGTAAATGAGCGAAGAGAGACGGGGGGGGACGCCGTGCCGGGCTGACACTCCCCGGATAAATAAACCCTCAAAACAAACTCGGAGAGATGTTCTATGAGATTACGCTACACCTATCAGAGAAATTTGACACAGCTCCGGGAATGAAATGTGTCTGTGGAGAGGCGTTTTACCGAAAATAGGCCTGATATCACACAGACCAGATCTTCCTCCTCTTTTTATTTTCTCCTCTCAGTCAATGCCAGACGGCTCAGATTGTCTTTTACAGCAGAATCCACAACAGGCCTCTGACAGTACAGTTCATACAAAGTGTTAAAACTAGCATCACCCAAAAACACTAATTGCTATTTGGGTTTCTGCACTGCAAAAACTGAAATTTTATCAAATGTTTTTGTCTTGTTCAGTAGAAAATGTCTTTTTAAACTTAATTTGCGCCACATTCACCTGACTAGTTCTGAAAAATGACTTATTTCAAGTTATTCAAAGACAAAAAATCTGCCAATTGAACAAGAGAAAAGTTGCTTGTATTGAGACATTAATCAAATTTTAACCAAATTTTTGAGCTAATTTTTCTTGTTCAATTGAAAGATTTTTTTACTCATTGCAAGCAACTCAGACCTCATTTCTGTCTTCAAATAACTTTAAACATGACATTTTTCTGGACTTATAAGTTGAATGCAGCTCAAATCAAGTATAGCAAGACAATTTTATACTTAAACACTTGATAAGTTTTTAGTTTTTTTGCAGTGTGGGGTCCAAGGATGCAAACAGTCAACATCAGGGTTTAAAAATTCTAGAGGTCCAGAGTTTTTTTTTCCCTCTTCTTTGATGTCTACAAATCCATACCAAATGTTTCCCAAAATGTTGTATTAATTTTGCTGAATGAGGGGACTATACAGTCCACTATATTTAGTGCGTAGGGAATGAATGAGAGTGATTTCAGACACAACAACAGAGTCATCAAAGTCTTCACAGCTTGATGTATCTATTTTAAACTAACACAAGAATCTACTCTACTGTTCTTATGCTGCATTCCAGGAAACCTGTAACTCGGAAATTTCCCAGCTGAAATCTCAGAGTCCTGACCTGAAAGTGTTCCAGGCAAATGACGACTTCGGTTTGAGCGCAAGGATTGCTGGTATGTAAACATACTTTTCTTAATCTTTTCAATCACCAAAAGAGCCCGCAACTTGCTCATTTAAAAAGGAGGAGGGGAAAAGGCATATAAGGTTACAGAAGCTTCAAATACTTCATATTTTATGCCATTTGTCATTATTGATTAATTAACTGAAAATTAGCTAGCGCCAGAGCAGCTGCCAATGATGTGTTAACATTAGCACATTGGTTCCTAACCTTGTTGGAGGAACCCAGCCCCACCAGTTTCATATGCACATTCACCGAACCCTTCATTAGTGAAAAATATAATATGAATTTATTCAAATTTAAGACATAGGTACATGGTTTTTTTTTAGCGGTGCACAAAATGAACGGCGCATAAACATCACCTTGTTCCAAGAACACAACCAACACAGTGCATGTACTCACAACAAATTACATACCAGCAAATCAGTGTGACTTCTGCTGCTGCCTTTAAGAGACCAGTTCAGATATGTGTGGCTCCACCTTGGTAAGTGCCACTTCCTTTACTTTTGCTGGTGCGAGACTAGAGATGCTCAACTTGGCATTGCAAATTATGCAGATAGGATGCTGATACATCTGAATCCATGTTGTACATATTCGTCGGACCACTTCCTTCTTTTGCTCAACATAGTAAGTATGGATTAAAATATGGCTAAGCGGGGCATTTCATCACAAATTGACACAATGAGTTGGGTGTGTCTTGACCTCCACCAAACCACTGAGACAGACTCACAGAACCCCTAGGGTTTGATTGAACCCAGGTTAAGAACCACCGCATGAGCAGATGATTAGCGTTAGAGCAGTAACTTGCTATGATAATTTTTTTCTAACCCGATGTGACTTCATAAGTCATAACTCAGAGTACATCAATTCATTAGGAGTTTAGGGGTGGGAAGTTTCTAATTCGAATGCCAGTCCAGTGCACTTTTGTGAGTTACAGGTAGGTAAAACACGTACTATGGGTTGCCTGGAACACTTACACATACACTCACATGAACTCACATGGCACACACAACCTTGGACTTTGCAGAGGGTAGGTGTGTGGGGCCCCTGATGAAGGCTGGGTGCACGCTCCCCCTTCGCTGAGCAGTGACACTTGTGCTAGTCTTTGAGTTTTTTGTCTGTTGTCATTTGCTTATATGCTGAGGTGTTTTTTCTTTCTTTATCTCGAACTACGCCCCCTGCTGGGGAATAGTCTGGAATTGACGTTTTTTTCCCCCTGTCCTCTCCCAATGTTGTTATTGCTTATCTAGTCAAAGGAGCGCTGGGTAGCTGGCACCTAGGTTTATCCCATTCTGATCTTCCTCTGTCTAAGTTTGTCTTCTTTCATGTCTTGGAAGAGACGTAACTGCAATTTCGTTGTACTTGTTGCAATGACAAATTAAGTTCTATTCTATTCTATTCTATTCTATTCTATTCTATTCTATTCTATTCTATTCTATTCTATTCTAGCATTAGAAACCAACAGAGGGACATATGTTGCTTTGTTAGTATGTAAACTGTGTTTTGGCCAGTGAGTGTGTGCTCCTACAATCCTATCAAGTGTTTTTGTCTTATTTTAAGTAAAAGTTGTCTTATACTTGACATGAGCCACATTCAACTTATCAGTCCAGAAAATGTCTTGTTCCCAGTTATTTAAAGACAAAATTGAGGTCTGAATTTCTTGTAACAAGTATAAAAAAATCTGCCAATGTAACAAGAACCATTTGCTTAAAAATTTGCTTAGAATTAGAATAATGTCTCAAAACAACCAATTCAGACTTCATTTTTGTCTTTAAATAACTTAAAACAAGACATTTTTCTGGACTGGTCAGGTGAATGTGGCTTATATTGAGTCCTAAAAGACATTTTCTACTGAAAAAAAGACAAAAACACTTGATAAGATTTCAGTCTTTAGCAGTGTAGGCTCTATTGTGGTCAATGATAGAGGTGGACGTGTGTCGTGGATATTGATGTTCAATCACTAGTGAAGACTAAACCGTTTTGAAGCTTTGAATCAAGTTATGAAAGTTTTATTTTTTGGATTGCTGAGTGCGACTCAGTCTGATTTCATAAATGCATTTTTTCCTCCTTCAGACCAAATTTCCAGAGGCTGAAAAACATAAATGATTAAAAAATCTGTTTGCAGCAGCAACTTTACTTCCACATATGTTTGATGTGATGTAAAAATAAACCAAGCTTGAAACTTGTTGACTACACCTCTGAGATTTGATTTAGATTAGCACAGATGCGCCTCTTTGCTGAGTGACTTCCCCATAAGGCTTTGCAATCTGTATGCAAAAGGATGGCTTATTTTTTTCCATTTACCCCACAGATGATAAATGAACGAGCCTCTCTGTTGTCAGCTCCTATTTGTCAGGTGAGGGGGTTAGCGGGCCTCCTGTATGTAAAGATGGGACACATTCGTGTTGTTACGTGATCCAAACCAGGGTTTAACTCATCTATTAGGTTTCGGTTTCTAACCCTGACATGTTCATCTGATGAAGCAGCAAGGATTCAACGCAAAAGCAGCGGCAGTGTTTAAACACATTACCCCCTGTTTGTGTGATAACAGCTCAGACACAGTCGACTCTACAAGCGCTGTCACATTTCTCCGCTCGTGTGTTAGCAGATATGGGAGTGGAGCGGCGCTCTGCGTGTTACCGTGTTGCTGCAGATAAGGCTTCAGGGAGATGCTGTGTTCATCACTTTACAGAAGGGTGAAATAAGATGGTGTCTCGCTGTCGTCCTGCCGGCAAGAGCAGATCTCATCAGAGGAAAAGGAGGCCATCTGGAAAAAGGATCTTAAAGGGAAAAGTGTGTCATGCCAGTGTTGCTTCTTCCTTTTGTTTCACCTCTACGCCTCGTTCAGTCCTAACATGTCTAAAAATTCACCTCAAATTTCGTCTCTGAGTTTTTCAGCTATTTTTCTTTCCACCCTTACTTGCTGTGATGATTTGAGAGCACGAAACAACTCCTCTCTTCAGCCGAGCCTTTTCCACTAACAATACCCCACGGTCTTTAGGCCTTGTTGATAAGTCAGACAATGCAGCTCGCTGAAGGACCCTGACTGAAGTCCTCGTACTCATACATACAGCGCTTTCTATAATGACTGCCATCCAGGCTGTATAGCATTTGCTTTATAATTGTTCGATTTAATTTGATCGCTTCACCGCTCCTCATCTCTTTTTGTTTCATTGTGTTCATGGATTGTCGCCTCCAGCTTCAACCGTATAAAAACTGGTGCGATGTTTTGCAGGTGAAATGACGTCTAGACCTTGAGTGAACCTGGGAAACATTCAGTTGTGTTCAAAATTATTCAACCCCCAGCAGTGAATTGTTTTAGTATGTTTAATCGGATCAAATAAAGACTTGTAAAATAAACAAATGCAACTTGAATTACAAAATTTTTGTTATGTATTGATTGATTTTGAATTGTTGTTACTATTGATAGATTGCACAAGTCTGTATTTCACTGTTGCAAAAGTATTCACACCAAGTCATCAAGTCGTAGTCAGTACTCGGTTGCAGCTCCTTTGGCAACAATAACAGCTACCAATCTCTTTGGATAGCCAGCAATGAGTTTTGAGCAATGTTGTTTAGACAGTTTCGCCCACTCCTCTTTGCAATACCGCTCCAGCTGAGCCAGGTTCCTCTGTGATCGCCAATGGACGGCAATCTTCAGATCCCGCCACAGGTTTTCTATCAGGTTGAGATCAGGGCTTTGACTTGGCCAGTCTAGAACCTTCACTTTATTCTTCCTGAGCCATTCTTGTGTCACTTGAGCTGTATGTTTTGGATCATTATCCTGCTGAAAGGTGAACCCCCTCCCAAAGTTCAGGCCTTTTGCAGACTTGAAGAGGTTCTTCTCCAGGATGTCAATGTATTTCACACTATCCATAGTCCCTTGTACAAGGACAAGCTCACCAGGACCGGAGGAAGAGAAACAGCCCCACCTCCATGTTTCACCGTCGGGATGGTATGAGCCAGATCATCAGCTGTGTTGGCTTTGCGCCAAACATACTTCTTGGTGTTCAGGCCAAAAAGTTCCATTTTTGTTTCATCTGACCAGATCACTCTTTCCCACATCGCTGGAGTGTCTTTCAGATGTGTGGTATCAAACTGCAAATGAGCCTTGAGATGTTGCCCACACAGACCTTCCTTGTGTAAAGTGCGGGGTATTGTGGACTTGTGTACATTAGTCCAAGCAACCTGGTGAGACTTCTTCAGGTCTTCAAGAGTTACGGGAGGGTTTCCTTCAGCTTCCCTGAGCAGTTTCCTCTTGGCTTTTGCCGTGATCTTGGAGGGACGCCCTGTCTTCAGAGGTTCACAGTGGTACCATGGCGCTTCCACTTCTGGACCAGTGATGCAACAAGACGTTTTGGCACATTGAGTGAGCTTGCAATAGCTGCATAGCTTTGCCCATCTCTATGCTTCCCTATAACTATCTCTCTGGGGTCTTCTGACAGCTCCTTGGACTTTATGGCTATTGTCTGCTGACAAGCATAGGGTGACTGTGGACGAGTCACTGGTGACTCTGTGATGCAATAGTTTATGGTATGCAATCATTTTCGACTCGAAATAACAACTTTGGTGCAAGGGTGTGAATACTTTTGCAACAGTGAAATACAGACTTGTGCAATCTATCTGGAGTAGAGTGCTTAGGAACAAAAACAGTGATGAATTGTTGTGTTTGTGCTATTTCCTTTCATGCAAACAAATGAAACACACTTTTCCTTTGTTCTGTGCCGAGATATTCAGTTTTGGTTATGGGGATGAATACTTTTGCAACCCACTGTAGATTGACATTAACTTTTTTGCTCACCAGCCACAGTGGCTAGTGGCTTCCCAGAGTTACTAGCCACTCAGCGTTTTCACTAGCCACAATTCTGTTGTTGGATAGTTATGTTAAATGTGATTAAAGCCAATGATGTCATGCTAAAGTTTACTTAAACTAAATTTACAACCTTTTTAAATGTAAATGACCCCCGTGCATACTCAAGTACAGACCACATAAATGTTTACAGCCACAAGTCATTATCAGGTATTCGCTTCTGAAACGGTTGTGTTGAATGTTGCGCTTCTTTAATATAAAAAGTATGCAGTCTATTAAGACAAAGTCATAAAAAGAGGAGTTTGTTATTGCATTAAAATCTTGTGAAGGTTGAACCTAAACATTTATTTACAACCGCCATTTTTCCAGTAATAAATCAAGTTCCATACTTTCTGGGCTATTAGTCTGAATTATTTGAACACAACTGTTTGGTTGAAATATCAAAGATTTTCTAATTGAGCCCTCTCATCTCTTCACCTGCAATAATAGTGTTCACACAGAAACATGTGAATGCATTTGATAGATAAAAACACGTCTAAGAGGGGAAACTTCCTGAAGGAGTGCATTAAGAGGCTACTGGGCATGATTTTCTCCGTGGTTTGAAAGCTCACTTTGCTTGTTCCTGAGGAATAATTGGCGAAGACAAGACGAGAGCACATTAAAGCATTTTCAGTGCCGCTGCGTGAGTCTTCTCTAGTGTTTGAGTCAAACAGTGAAGAAATGTTGAGAATCAGAAAAAGAGGAATTGTTAGATTCAGCAAGCAATTAGCTTTGTCCTAAAATTGGTTTGAAACAAGAGAAAATACAACTGGAAACTGGGTCGTGACTGAACTTTGCTTCTTTGTGCTTTCAGGTGGAGAATGATTTCATAGTTGAGCCTTTTTATTTCAGATTTCTTCCCAGATAGAAGAAAGAAATCCTTGGTTTTTAAGTTTGTAAACAAAATAAACACGTTTTTATCCATGTGTGTAGGTGATTTTGAAATTGTCTGTTCATAATCCACAATTCAAAATGAGATTGTAAGCATCAGTTTGGTTGCTTCTAGATGATATTTCTGTGGTCAGGTCAGGTTTTCTCAGGAGAACACAAATTCACATTTGGCCATGTAGAAAGAAAGACCCTGTGAAGACACTTAGCCAGCTGTGAGCTGGTTCTTGCTGAGCCAAATGTGCTGGATCACTGAAAACAGCCTGAGCTCCCATCACTAGGAGCGTACCTGCTGAGGTTGTTTTACCTCGTAAAGCAAAATGGTCCAAACTTTGCTCCTGTGAGATGAGATGGTTTAACTAAAACATTTTTTCAGCACTGCAGAACTTCAAGTACTAGAGGACACAGGGACTGTTTTTATTCAAGTAACTTATACACCTAAAGATGCTATGAGGAGGATCTGTTTTAATTGGACTCCTTTGCCACCTTGTGGCCCGGAGTCTCCGCACACTGTTGTGAATTACTTTTAGCAAGACATGTGTTTGTTTTGGAATTAAATGGAGATCGGATCAAAACAACTTTACTTTGTTCAAGAAAACTTTTACTGGATATGATGGGCCGAGGTAACGTATTTATCAGGACAGTTACATAGTGATATGGTTTGAAACATGACATCAAGCAAACATTGTAGTAGCCGGCTATATGTTAGCAACATGGGCAGTCCGGTGCTCTGATGTGTCTGTGGGCTAATGTGACAACAAGTAAACACTGTCAGTTTGTAAGTAGCTTAGCAGCCGTTTATATTTAGCGATGCTGACAGCCTGGTGACGTAAGACGAATCTGTAAGGTGTAACAGCAGTGAATCCTAGTTATGTCCTGTCAGTCATTTACCAATCGGAGCTAACGGAACCTCACTCTTCATTTTATTGATAGACTCTCAAGTTTGAACAGACCACTGCAGAATAACTGCTGACTGTGGGTTAGAATGGACATTAGCATAAACAGTTTAGCTCCTGTGTTAGCATTTAGCTCGTGCTGTATCGCATTACTGTTCAGCTTTCTTCTGCTCTTCTGTCCTTTTTTTGTCTGACAGTTAGGCTCCAGTGTCCACCATCACTACAAAATTAATCACAGAAATCATTTTCAGCAGAGAAAAACGCAGATCTCTCTTCTTACTATTGAAATTCATCAGCCTGCGTTGTGTTGTCAGGGAGACCTAATCAGTCTGCTCTGGGCCCAATCATGAAGCTGAGGCCATGGCCACATGTAGCCAGGTATTTGGAAAACCATATATATTTGTATATGTTTACACCTGTCGGCCACACGACATCACACCTTTACGTCACGAAAAAACAATGTTTCTTGAAAACTCCGGCCAAAGTGAAGATTTTGGAAAACTCTGGTTTCATGGTTTCGTATGGACGCCGGCACCCACTTCTCCCCTGCTTCTCAGGGGATTTTCCCTGTGTGTGGAAGAAAGTATTTTTTAAAAACGATTGTGAGGGGGATATTTGTTTTTTGAAAATACCTGGTTGCATGTGAACATGGCCCTAGAGGTAGCAATTAGACTGAGATAATGACATGTTAAAGTATTGGTTACAATCAGGCATATATCTAGAAGGGAGACTTTTTCAAGATCACTGAGAAACTCCTCACAGCCTCTAAAAAAATGGATGAATTTATCATGAAAATGTGCTTCATGGGCATCCAAAGCTAAAAAAAAAACACATCAGAGGACACAAGATGGGTTAAAAAGTTATGGAATGGATAGGATAAAAATTTTGTGGGCTAAAAATGTTGTCATCGTGTCGAATAAGTCTTTAAAACATAATGACAAACTATCACAATAAAATCCAGATCCATGTAAAAATCCTGAGATATTCCCCCCAACCTCCCATCATTTAATCCTGCTTTACTTTATGCTAACTGTGTTGAATCAGCGGCATGAAGTGGAGTTCATTCAGCAGATGTGTTGGCAGAACCTGCTCTCACCACAAACTTTAGAGTCTGTCGAACAACTGAAGATTTTAATGAACTTGCTGCTAATTTGTTTTCACCTTCATTATGTTGTTGGGTAATTTGCCCGCTGAGGCTGATGTGGTTTCTGAATTGTGCTGAATCGGCCTTGGCAGGTTGTTGTGTGGATTGAGCCAGCTGAATAAGACTTAACCTCACTGAGGCTGAGCATGGAGAGAGCTTTATGTTGTTTTCTTTACTTAATGGCCAATTTAACCTTTTTAACCCAAGGAAAGTGATATAAGAATCATTTATTTATTCAGTCTTGTTTTCTTCCTGTACTTGTAACACCTGCTGCATTTCATACACATGGTTAAGTTTATGCAATATCTGACTGCAGCCTATTCATTCTTGTGTTTTGCAACATTAATACATAAAACCCTTTGTTATACAATATGCAAAGCAAATGATGAAACTGACCTGGAAGCACTCTCTGTGCCGTGTTGTATTTCCTGAGATTACTTTGTTGTTTTTAATTAAAAACTCCACAATCTGAGACAGGTGTGTTTCCCAGCATAAATGATCTCAGACATTCATTCACAATTACATAAACATGTTTTGACGCGTAAGAGGGATGAAAGCGTTGCAGTCAAACATCACAGGCCGTGGTGTTTGTGTGGGTGTAACGCTGAAGGCTACAAGGAAAGATGAAAAACATACCTGCAGGACCGGGTTCACGCTCATCACATGAAAAGACTACAAACGGCAAAACAGACTTTTAGACTTCATTTGTAAACTCTGGAACATGGCGGCATCGATTCTCTTCTCCATAAAGATGCTGCACAGGTGAGAAGCAAATAAACACAAGCTGCCAGGTTCATGTAGGGACTCAAATCAGAACCCTGGGATGAGCGTTTGTGATGCAGCACTTTGGTTCTTCAGATGAGCCTCAGTAAGTGTCCCTGCTTAAAATACTTTCTCTGTTTTGCTTGACCTTTTCCCTTATAGCCGTTTCTTCTTTGAAAACATTATCAAGTGTTTGTGATTTAAAGTTTTAGAGAGAAAACAGGAGTGTGAATCATAGTTGAAAAATCCAGGGGACAAAAGGAAACGCTGCCCTGAGCCTACATGTTGGATTTGGCTAGCTAGCTCGGTATAGAAGCATGAAAAGCCCATCTTTGGTCAATTATCAGATTAAATGTTGTCTTCTTCATTATAATGCATCAAAAGTACTTGTAAGTTAAAGATATTTCAAGTATTTTTGCTACTGTTGGCCCAAAAGAGTGTGTATTAGCTGAAGTAAAGAGATATAATGCTCTATACATAGGTAAACAAACACAGATGACATCTTTTAGCTCACTGTTGTTTGGCAGTATTTTTGACCAAGAAATGGAGGTTAAGTTCTGTTTATTCTGTGTTTGCCTATACTGGTATATTACTTCTTCCTGAGTGATATGACAGGCAGTTTTTAACCTGCACAGAGGATCAAAGGCCTGTGGTGCTAACTCTGGTAGCAAACATTTTGATACAGTTTACCCACTGACTTGGTGATCCCATGTTTGGGTGTATTGCATTAGAGGGACTCCGTTTTTTTTTGTTTTTTTTTCATATTTAATTTTTTTTCAGGACTTTAAGTCTTTATTTAGTGGAGGCCAGGCAGTGGATGGAGCAGGAAACAGGACAGGAGAGGAGAGTGACATGCAGGACAGATGCACTGTTGGATTTGATCCCTGGCTGCCCAGTCAAGAGCTAGTATCATGGGGTGTACAATCTAGACTGCCCTGCAATACAAAACCCCCAAATTATGCTCAGTCTTGACATTTTTAGTGAGTATTTCCTTGCGTCTAGACCTTTCAAATCAAATCAAACTTTTTTATTAAGCACATTTTATCCAAAAAGATGTAACATAAAGTGCTGTACAGTCCGACTACTCATTCATGGCACCTGATCGGAAGTCAATGTGTTAGCTAACACTAGATCCCCCCTCTTGCGTTCCCTTGCAGCTGGAACTGTGATGCATTAATTTACAAAACCAGATCAAGCAGGACAGGAAGTTGTACGCAGAAGCTACCTAAAAACAAAAAGTTACTTTCAAAATTAAAAAAAGTGTCTAAAGCTATCATGTTTAACTTGACTATAACAACAAACCAATGGAGTGAGTAGAGTCAGGCCAGGAGTCAACAGGTCTGAGGTTTTACAGCACGACATGAATTGGAAGAAGCTCGTTGATGGAGTGGGAAGCATGGGAACTCTTCAGTTCTTTGACTCCAGCTGTCTGGTGTCCTGCAGGGTGCAACAGAGCTGAATTGGACTAGACCCATCTAATGTTTTCTATTGTGAGGGCATCTTCTGAAGTGGAGTTTTTATAGCCTCTATTGGACTTATTCTTTGTTATGTATCTTCATTATGTGGTCGATACTATTCTTGTTTTTTTTTATATTTCAGACTGTACAATAAATACAATGTACAAAATAGGTATGAGTGGTAATCATTCAATAACGAAAATTTAAATAGTCGATGTGGCAACTACTTAAATGTATTTTCTCAAGTGTTTTCACCGTCCGCTTGTTTTAAATGTGGTACAACTATCAGATATGGTGGCTGGTTGGTGTCAGACAATTTGCAAAAGTCAAAACATGAATGCAAGAGCAAAAGCACAAATGCAAAAGCTACAACACAAAAGCTTTGTAGGAGTCTCACCACATAACGTCCTTAATAGTACTTATTTTTCTTTATTTCCCAGAAAAATATTTCCAATTATATTTAGCTCTAGGAACCAATAACGTTCACTAAAGCAACATTCATAACAGCTGGAGGTTAAAAAAAAAGAAACCATCATTTACTAATTTTCACAACTTTTTTCTGTGTCCATTAAGAAAACTGTCCTCTTAACTTCCGCTGTGGCTGTACTTTTGCTGTGTTGTGGCTTTTGCATTTGTGTTGTAGCTTTTGTTATTTAAAACTTTTCTGGGTAAAAAAAGGATATAAACTTTGATAATATCTAACTAGCATCTGTCAATTTTGCACACTCATTAAAAGGATCTCTGTCTCTTTATATCTGCAGAGGAGGGCAGTGAACTATTTGAATCATTGGTGAATAGTTATCAGTGACTCTTATAGTATTTGTGCATGAAATGCCCATCCCTAGACCAAAGCAGACATATTTGTGAAGCCAGAAAAGGTAAACAAGTGTACACAGCATGAGTGAGTGCTCCGGGTGGACTGACCCTGAAAAGACAGTCTGGGCATGTCCCTGTGAGCAGCATCATCCATATGCTCTCCAAAGGCCAGAGTAAAACTCCCTGTATCCATGTAGCTGTTTGTGACTGTGCTCTCTGACAGCTTCAGTGCACAGACACACATGAGAGAAGCTGTGAAGGTAATATCCACCTGAAAAACAGCGCTGCACAATCCTGGACACCCTTTTACACCCTCTCTGTGTTGTCACCTTAAAAGCCCAAAGCCAGTGTTTACTATTCATATATTTATTTGAAACGTAATCAATGTTCCTGTCCCATCAGTTGACGGTTTAGCTTTAGTGCACCCTGGAAAAAAAACAGGGTTTGTTGACTCTGTCTGTTGAGATTTAACCAACCAATATGATTATTTGTGCTCCCGATGCAGCTGTGTTTGTACAACCAAAACTCCAATCTGTGTGTGAGATATTATGCGTGACGAGAGAATGAAAAACAAATGAATGAGAGGAAAAACAAATGAATGAGAAGAGGAAGTCTGATTTATTGTCGTATCCCTTGGTATTTTAAATATTTAGCTGGAAATAAAAGGAAACAATGAGAAGAGGAGAGATTAAATAAGCAGGGATGTTTGGTTGTATCATGGCATGAGCGTGGAGTGTAATGAGACTAGACATGTCGTCAAAAACAGAACGTCTTCCCCTGCTATGATAATTAACAAACTCAGCTTGAGTAAATAATTCATAATCCATCATGCCTGATTCTTGCAAGCTGGCTATTTCAGTTTACTCAGCCGACACCGCGTGTTTCTCCTCAGTCTCCTCGCTCAGACGGGACATCTCCTGCTCCAGCTGTATGGATTTCAGGGCCAGGATGATGGAAAATAAAGAGTGCTGATCCCTCCCACAGTGCATCACTCCATGTAACCTTGACAGTGACTGCGGGTGGACAGGGGAGCTGGGGTTGTTGCAGGTACTTCTACTGGAGAAGGTTTCCATTTATCTTTTGGTGCAGTGCTGGGTGCAGGATTTATTGGGCTTTGGGTGTCATCCCGTGACAAGGTGCACATTCTTTCCGTGCATTATGGTCCAGGATGATAGTAGTTGTGAGCTCCCTGTAAATAACCCTCGAGGTTATGTCTTTTATTGAGTTATACATTCTGTTAAATTTATGGCTGAAGCCGTATGGTGGAGAATATAAAGGAATATACGAGGAGAATTCCCAGTGAAGCATGAACAGAGGTGGAGGAAATACATTTGGCCTGCTGGAGAAGGTGATAATAAGAGAGTGATGCTCTGGCAAGTGTGAGGCACCATCAACATAACACTGAGTCTGGCCGGTATCAAGGTTGGCATAGGTTTATACCTCTGTCACATCTTAATGACTGAATTTGTTCTTAATTTGTGGGTGAATTAGCAGAACATTAACTGTATCTGCTGTTGGACCAACCCTTTGACTAATTGCTGAACCATTCGTAATGAATTTTATTAATTCCTACCAGCTTGTATCTGCTATGCGTAGTTTTGCAAATTAGTACATAAATGAGAGTATGCAAAATAAAGGGCTGGTAAAATGTTTAGGCACGGGTGGTAGGAAGCCAAGGGGCCACAGAAATGGGATTTAGAGAAGGAATTTAAATTGTGAAAAAAATGGTTTCAGATAAATGACAAAAAAAAAATATTTCAGAATCGTTAGGATGATTGATAATCTCAGGAAACAAGACTATCTTTGGTAAAGTTCCAAAAGTCACCTGAGTCACCTTTATTAGAGTCCATCCACTGGCAGGTAACCCAATGGGCACTGCAGGACCCAGAGGGCACTTTCTGATTTTATTTAGGGATTTCTCTCAATTTTTATTTACTGTAAGGGCATCCAGATGTCACAACCTCACTTTATTTTTTCAGAGAAAGGGCATTCAGAGGTTATATTTTCACCCTTTTTCCATTGGTGGGACTACCAGAGAGTTTTTTTGTCATTAATCCATTGATAGAGCATCCAGAAGGTACATTCCTACTTATAATACACACAAAAGTCATCCGTAGAGCACTGTGTTTCACTTTTTATTCACTGGTAGGGCACTCTCTCATTTAAAACACACTGGTAGGGCATCCAGAAGGCACTGTCTCACTTTCAATCTACTTGTAGGGCATCCAGAGGGCACTCTCTCATTCATTACATAATTAAAAGCACACAAAAGGCATCTACAGAGCATTATTTCACTTTTAATCCACTAGTAAAGCATACAGGGGGCACTTTCTCATATGTAACACATTGGTAGGGCATCCAGAGGGCACGTTCATACTCATAATACACAGAAATTGCATCAACCGAGCATTGTTTCATTTTTTGTTCACTGGTAGGTCATCCAGAGGGCAAGCTCTTATTTGTAACACACTGGTAGGGCATCCAGAGGGCACTCTCTCATTTAGAACATATTTAAATGGCATTCATAGAGCACTTTTTCACTTTTTATTCACTGGTAGGGCATCCAGAGGGCACTCTCTCATTTGTAACACACTGGTAGGGCATCCAGAGGGCAAGCTCTCATTTATAACACATTTTAAACGGCATCCACCGAGCACTGTTTCACTTTTTATTCACTGGTAGGGCATCCAGAGGACACTCTCTCATTTACAAACACACTGGTAGGGCATCCAGAAGGCACTGTCTCACTTTCAATCTACTTGTAGGGCATACAGAGGGCACTCTCTCATTCCTTACATATTTAAAAGCACACAAAAGGCATCTACTGAGCACTCTTTCACTTTTAATCCACTAGTAAAGCATACAGGGGGCACGTTCTCATTTGTAACACATTGGTAGGGCATCCAGAGGACACGCTCATATTTATAATACACAGAGATTGCATCAACAGAGCATTGTTTCATTTTTTGTTCACTGGTAGGTCATCCAGAGGGCAAGCTCTTATTTGTAACACACTGGTAGGGCATCCAGAGGGCACGCTCTCATTTAGAACATATTTAAATGGCATTCACAGAGCACTTTTTCACTTTTTATTCATTGGTAGGGCATCCAGAGGGCACTCTCTCATTTGTAACACGCTGGTAGGGCATCCAGAGGGCAAGCTCTCATTTATAACACATTGGAACGGCATCTACAGAGCACTGTTTCACTTTTTATTTACTGGTAGGGCATACAGAGGGCACTCCCTCATTTATAACTCACTGGAAAGGCATCTACTGAGCACTCTTTCACTTTTATCCACTGGTAGGGCATCCAGAGGGCACGCTCTTATTTGCAACATGCTGGTAGGGCATCCAGAGGGCACTAACTTTTTTTAAACACACTGGAAAAGCATCCACAGAGCACTCTTTCGCTTTTTATCCACTGGTAGGGCATACAGAAGGCACTGTCTTTTCCTTTTGTTCCTCTCCAGTGAAATGGAATTCAGTAGGAGACTTTTTCTTAAATTTTCCTCAGGTGGGGTACATAATGAGCTATCTCTTGTTTTTTTTTTTGTACGCTGGGAATGATCAGACTTAACAGGCACTTCTGTACTTTTTATCCAATGGAAAGGCATCCAGAGTTTATGCTTTTTCTGTTTTTTACATTGGTAGGGCATCAGAAGTTTTTTTCCCCTTTTTCCTGGAAGTGCAAAGGGAAATGATTAACTATTAACAAGACATCAAAAGGGTACTTTTTATACATATATTTATTGGCAAGGTATCCAGAGGCATATTATCCAGTTTCATTCACTGGTTGGGCTTCCAGAGAAGATTAAAAAACAAACAAACAAACAAAACAAACAAAATTCAGCCACTCATAGGGTTTTAAGAAGCACTTTAATGGTTATTATCCCCTGGAAGGGCAGCCAGAGTAGTTTTATTTCTTACAGGGTGCTTATTTAGTAGTTTTCAGACGTTGGCACCAGGGGATGATCATATCCTATGCCCCCTCATCACCATAAACTGCACATGAATCTCATTTCTTTGTGTAAATGATCAAGCAACCCATAACTTGTGACCCACCCTGACCTCTGCGGGGAAATAGAAATCACACAATCCTTTGTTTGATGATTAACCAACACAGTGAAAGGAGAAGTGGATATATTTCCTGTTGGTAATAAACAAACAACAAACAATGAGCTCTGCAGCTCCTCAGTACAATGCACTGATGAGATCTGCTAAACGAGTCCTTTTGTAGAGAATAAACGTCTCATTAAGCAGAGGTCTCGTTGATTCGTCAGCTGAGCACGCTCTGGTGTCGACCCGCCGCCTTCATTTTCTGCTGCTCCTCTTCCCTGCTCTCGGCTCACTAATCCAGTGATGCTGGAAAATACTGCAAACATTTTCTCAGATGGTTTACAAAGGCAGCCTTTGTTGCTCAGCCAAGAAAATTTTGGATCGCATCACAAATGCATTTTAAGCACGGCGAGTGGATGTATGACACGCTTGTATAGGCAGCGAAGTGCTGACTCAGGCCTGTGCATTCCTCATGTCAAGAGAAATTCTTGGTTTGTTGAAAAACTAACTAAGACAGATTTGATATGAAAATTGATCCCTTTAAGCCATGGATCTGCACGGCTGGTGAAGTAAATATCCACTGAGTTTTGTTCTGAAACAGATTGAAAAATGAGACACTTACTCTGAGAAAATAAGTCTGTGTCCAACATTAATTTATCGGCAACCTTTCCTCTTTTACAATTAATGAGGCAGAGGATGTTCTCAATGTCCTGCTAATGCTACCTCTAATTAGTTTCAAATACTACTCCGGCTAATGAAAATAAACAGCTAGGTTTCCACATTCAGTAAGAGTAATCAGAGAGTGAGGGGATTATTTCTATTTTAAACATAGAACATTTAAATAGCAGCCCTGACTCCAACAAATAAATCTTTGATACAAAACCTTTTAACAGCATTAGATGATTAAATTTGGAATAATCAGCTGTGATTAGTGGAAGTGATTTAAGGCTGTAGGGCCAAACTCTGACTCTCAGCTGGCTGTGATCTTTTCTTAAGGTGAGACAGACTCATATTGGGGTTTGTGTGTTTGTGGATCAGGTTTACAGACGAGGATTTAAATAAGTCTAAGCCAGTGGTTGTTTGTTAATACATGTAAATAACTGTGTTTATCTAAGCCAGTCGCCCAACCTTTTCTACATGCCTGTTGAAGTCTTATTCTGTCTATGTGGTAGTATTATGTATCATAAGAGCTGGGCACACATCAGTTAATCAATTTATATTTAATTACTGGCGTTATTTTACTTTTAACATGTTTATTAGTAACTTTAAAAACATTTATTGAAACCATTAACTTCATCGAGTTCAGTTTTCTTGGCCACTATACTGGACTTTACCCAACTGTGATAGTATTCTTTAAATATGCCTACAACATTTCATCCTCGTAGGTGAAATATTCATCAGTTGTAGGGTTGTTAAAAAAGATAAACAAAAACTTGACCCCTGTGGTTTCACTCCCTTCATCCTGGTTATGTCGGCCAACAGAAAATACTGTAATGGTTTAACGGTAGAAAAAAAAAGACTTTAAGTTTGGTTGAAGTAAATTGATGAAAAAGTTTGTATGGGGTTTATTTACAAAGGATGATAAACGACCAAATCCAGCCTAAGGTCAAGTGTGGCAGGCATGATGTTTGACAGCTGCATCTAGTATGCAATGAATAAGAGGAACAGAATAGAGTAAAATAGAATAGAATAGAATAGAATAGAATAGACTTTATTTATTCCCATTCATAAGTCACGGGAGCAATACAAGAAAACAAAAGTAAGAAAGTGTATAGAAAGTGCAAAAATGTCCATAACAAAATAGATGCTGACAGCTTGTCCATCATTGTCCAGTCAGCCAGTCTCCACCTCCACAGGGTCCAGGACTGAGCTTCTTCAGCAGTTGTCCAGTGTTAGCTCCATTATCCATGTCTGTGAATAGCATGAAGCTACTCTGCCTTCTGGTATTCCCTCTGTTGCTGGGTTAGCACAGCTAGCTCGTCCATCTTATTGGAGATAGATCTTACGTTCCAAATAACAATGGATAGAAGGACAGGCCGATGTCTTCACTTCTTAGCTAACACCTGAGAACCAGCACGTCATCCTTACCTCCTGTAGGGAAACATCTGGCCTTGCACCAGTTAGCATCAACATGCTACAGGCTGCTAACAGCTGATTTCACGTGTTAACAATGCAGCCATGGTTACATGTAGGATCTCTCTGACAAACACAGAAGCAAAAATAGTAAAAACATCACTGAAGACAAAGCCAGTTTGGTGTCCACGATCAACAAATTAACCACACAAGGTAGTGATCCATTTCAAATACAGAGATGATGAAAAATAGATGAAAACATTAAAAGAAACAGGCAAAGAAGAGAGAGCTAGAAAAATAGGGAGAGGTTCTCTAAGTTTCTCTCTATAATTTGCAGCTTTATCCTCACACAATTCACAAGTTTGCAACTTTATAATCTCACAAATTTGTTACAAAGTTGCCATAAAGTAGTTCTGAATAATGTGCTGCTTTGTTCCACAGATCTCTCACCTTTCAGTCCAACAAATTTCCCTTGTTCCATCCTAAAATGTGACTTCACAACACTTCAACCTCATAAATCTACTTTTTTCCCTCAAAAACTTAGATTTGCAACTTTTTCATCTAGAAGATTACAACCTTTAGTTTGGAAAAATTACAGCCGTTCTTCCTCAAAAAGTGAAACTTTTTGTCTCGCAAATTAGCAATATTTTCTCCCCAAGACCTTACTTTGCAGTCCAACAAATTAGAGAGTTTTCAGTTTTATAAATTTGCAGATTTTTTTTTTTTTTCGTTTTTAATTTGCTGTCTTGTCCCCTTGAATTTGCAACTAATTATCCTGATAAAGTTTCCTTTGTTCTTTCTCCCAAATTTGTGACAATGTAATCTTGCAAATTTGTCATTTTAATTCAGAATACTACTTTTCTCCTCCAGCTTTGATTTTCATTTTTGTCTGCAATGGCCCTGTTCACTTCTGTTAAAAAAACATTTTTTTTCATGAACTGCTATGGGGCCAATTTGCCAAACCTGAGCGCTGAAAATCACCACAAGTTACAGGGTTTAAGACAGAGGAATGAAAAAGATAGAGCATGAAATAAAAATACAAGCACAAATAAGGGATGAAATATTTATACTGTGATGTTTTTCAGAGTGTAAATGATTCAAAGATGTGGAGTTCATTGAGTAGATTATTCTGAACAACATAAAAGGGGATAAAACTGTCTTTTGGTGAAATGTTTACTGAAACTTCAAACAAGCAGCCAACCAAGCAACCAAACAAACAAGCTGGATTTCTGATTTCTTCCTGCTGCTTCAGCACTCTGCTCTGATCCGCATGGAAACACAATCAAAGTGTAAGAAGGGGAAAGATAAGTCTCAGTTTTTATCAGCTGACATTTCCTCTGTTGACCTTAAAACACACTCAGCAGCCACACATGAGAGAGCACAGCAGATTTGAGGGGGGAAACTTCCAAATCAGTTTTCTGAGACGTTGATGCAAATCAGATCCGCATTGACCCGGCACCCTGAAGGCCTGGCTGAGCCGCCCGGGCTGCGATCGATAAGGCCGCGCTAAGATCGGCTTTAGTGCCACGAGTCTGTGTTACCCTGCGAGCTCGGTGATTTATTCCCACAGAAACATCCTCATTCCTTGCAGGTTTAATTACAGTCAGAGGTGTCCGGCAGCAGCAGCAGGGAGGAGAGTCACAGCCGGAGATCAAGCGGGATAAAGTGCAGCTTCTCGACCCAGACTTTGAAGTTTGAGTCATCGAGGTTGGTTTGACAATGTCACGCCACCGACAAAGCCCGCCATAAGCGCTTGTAAAGCCGTCTCCGGTGTGTATCTGATGGCATTCCACTTTTAATACCTTCTTGGCTTTTGAAATAACAAGAGTCAGATGATCGGCCACGTAGTCACCAGCCATATTTCATCTTGTAAAACAGCAACAGGGATCGCATCCAACTCGGGAACTCCTCAGCGTTACTTTCAACTTTCAATGCTCGTGTTTGTCATCACTTTCCGTTTGCATCTCCAAGGGTTACAAACAGCAGACCACGCTGCAGAAACCACAGTTTACTCTCCCTGCTCTCGTAAAAACAGATGTTTAGATATCTGCCATGTCTTCCACATGTTGCTCTCCTGATTTAGTGCCGATGGTGGCGGCGTCGAAAGGGGACGACTTGAAAGAGAAAGAGGTCCACGGGAACACATAAGTCTCCAATTAGAAGCTGTTAAATCTGGGAACCTTACGTGTAGAGTTTGGCAGAAGTGGAGGCTCAACCGCACTTCTCTCGGAGAGCAAGAGGTAGAAAGTGCTGGTGTAGTTTGGGAAGTGACGGGGCTGGAAACCGAAGCAAAGGCGAGCAAATTTAATTTTGGATGCCTGTTGTTTTAGATCACATCATCACCATCAACCGCCCTTGTTTTTATAGGAATACCAGAACTGTTGTTTTGACTCCCCTCCTTCGACACAGTGACTTCATCGCCAGAGGCCTGCTCTGAGTCCTCATTACAGCCTTTCATGTTCACATTATCCCCAAACACTAAGAAGAAGGACTAAAACAGTCCAAGATTAGATCAAAACACCAGAGCTGACATTCAGATCTCAGCTCTGTTGACTTCAGAAAGCGCTCCCCTTTTAATAATCCGTAAACTTCAATGCCTCTTTTGTCTAAGCACTTTGCTTAATCTCATCTTCCCTCCCGTCAGATCTTCTTTGAGCGCTGGTAAACATTTATCTGAGGCAAACTTGTCTTTAAGTCCAGTGATGAGCTTTTGACACCAATTTGTGTTTGTTAGACTGCAGCAATCCTCCCTCCCCCCGAGATCAATACCTCGGCTCGTCTCTTTTTCTGGCTGCTCGGCTTTACAAGCTGTAAAGACAGATAAAGTGGAAAAAGAAAGAAGGAGCGGGAGATTGAAAAAGAGGGAGGGGGAAATAGAGGTGGAGGGAATCACAACAGCCAACCTGCTGAGTAAATCTGGAATTGGTTTTATTGCCGGAGCATGACTTCCCTGATGTTTTCTGCTCGGCCACTGTGATGTGTTCAGATCAAGGTTATTGGGCTTTCTGCGCTTTTGTAATTCAACAAAATCAACTTTACTGACAAACTGGAGTGAGGAAAAATGAAGTTCAAACTCATCACTGCACATTCAAATATCTGCTCTCCCCACGAGTGTATTTTTCAGTTTTACCACCAACAGTTGAACAGATTTCTGTACTTTCTATTCATCACCTCCACAAACAAGCCCAGCGCTTCAGTGATTTATCATTGAGGAGAATTATTAACTCTCTTTAATTTGCAACAGAGGCCATGGCCTTCCCAACATCAACACCACACTTCAAGTAAACTTGTCATGACATGAGGAGGTTGTGGTTTTGTGGTTTTTAGACCAAACAGAAGCAACAAATATGAAAGACCAACTCCAAAACCACACATCAGCATCTTCTCCTCGCTGTTTCAGCTCTCTTATTAACCCCTGAGTCATGCTCAAGCTTTCAACTTTGCCCCACTAATATGCCTCCATGTGCTGAGCCAGCCTTCCACCAGATCCACTCTGTAGTATTGACCCTTGTTTCATTTGTGTTACTTTTTGGCTTTGTGACGTTAATTGAAACACAATGTAGCATAAGTTGGATTTTTTTTTTTTTTTAACTCTGGAAACCAACCAGATGTTTTTGACATTGTTTTGGTGCCTGAATTCCAGTCCCCTTTAACTTCCAGTGTGATGAAATGAAAGTCTTTCCCAAACATCTCTGAGGGCTCAACCAGACACAGATCTGGAGGAAACACTGTTAGGTTAAATACTGCAGCTGAGATGTAATGTGGCATACAAGTCCTGCCCTGAACTGGCAGTATGTTAGGTCTTTGGGACTCCAAACCGTTTGTGTTTTCTATACTTTAAGGCCAGCCTCTATGAAAGCAAATAAGGGACATAAGTATTTGAATTTTAACAGCCACTAAATGAAAACACCACTGAATTCATAGCATTGAATTATTTTGCTATGAAAACCATGTATCTGAATTTAATTGTACTGAATTAACCTGTTGAAAATGTATGGAATGAATATCCTATCTTTAATCAAGAGCATTTTTAATTGATTTGACAGCAGTATTTTATTGATTTCATGCTCAGATTTCGTGATATTGTCTCTCAAAACTCTACTCTTGCGCTCAAATTTGCTCTATGTGCGCTCAAACTGTGTTCTCTTGCTCGGTTACAATGCTGCTTGCTCAGATTTCCTGTGCTCACAGATCTCTGTCTGCGCTGGAATGATTTGTGGATCAACCAATAGGAGGCTGAGTAGTATTGACCAATCAGAATGTCCCTGTTTGTTTACGGGTGCGTTCACAGTTTTTCCTGGAGCGTTGCATACGGGGGGGGGCACTCTTTCAACCTGGTTTATCACCCCCGACCTCCAGGGCTGTAAATAAATGTGATTTCTTTAATTTTTTTGTTTACTGTTGGAATCAAATATCATTCAATAAATACACGAGCGCCTTTGTCTTCACTGAAATAGTTTTATTGTAGAACCATAACCGCATGACACAGTGCTCTTTGCAGAGTGTTTGGTCCCGCCTAGCTTCATGATGGTGACATCGTTTTCTCCACCAGCACACCACAAAGAGCACTGTGTCATGCAGTTATGGTTATTGGACATAACTCAACGACAAAAAAGATTTAGGTTGCTCAAATTCATTTTTTCAAATTTAGTTCTGAATTTAACTTGTCAAAATTCAAGTTGAAAAATTCAGATAACAGCAATGGGCTACCTGATGGGCAGGAAATGCAATACTGACACGACTATAAAACTGGATTGTTATAATCTAGAAAAAAAAAAAACATGGTGTGCCTATCTTCTCCACAGCCCTATGATCCCACATTTCTAAGATTTATTTTTTTCCCTCCAAAATCTGGTTTTGTCTGTCTCATTTAAGGAAACAAAAACAAGGGTTCAGCATCTATTAGCTCTGCTTCAGCCAAATCCATTTTTATCTTTGTTTTTATTCTTTGCAGAAATGATTGTGATTTTGATGATTTCTGCTGCTAATCAAAATAAAATTACTCATTCATTCATTTACTATGAAGTGCTTCCAAAAAATCTTGTGGGCTTAAATTGAAGGGAAATGAGGAACAGAAGAACTAATTTTGAAAATGCCCCCAGGCAATTATTTCCACGGGGATGTGAACCACTCCTGTAACTTTTGGGGCAACAATTCCACAGACACAAGATCTCATAGTAACTGTGATGGAAAAAAAAGTGACTTCAGAAGATAATCAATCACAAAGGACGGCTGCTGACATCGATGTCCTGGCGTGTCATGACTCAGCGATAAAGGAGGAAACAGAGTTTACAACTTTGATGTTGCATTTAGCAACTTTTCAGACCCCTAGGGACTTTATTTTTTTATTTATTTTTGCTGACAAAGTGACTTGCAACAAATGTGGTGACTTTCCTGGTGTTACAGGCTCTATGCACAGATCGTTTCCGCATTGTCGTGTGGTGTAATGGACATTTCTGGTTACCGAAAGAAGCAGTAGAAAGTGACAGTAGACGGTGTTATGGTGGCAGAGATTAAATAAATACGGCGTTTGCTGGATTTGCCTAGAGTGTCTGTCAATGATATGCGGAGAATTGTCCAGGTATCTAGTACAACACCATGAAGCAAGCCGTATTAAGACTTTAAAATGTTTTTATTTATTTGGAGCTTTGAAGGTAATTTGCTAACAGTAGCTAGCCTGAGCTAGAGGATTAGTTCTGTGTTTTAAGTTGAGAGCTTCAGGTCAATCATGTGTATATCCCTCTTACTTCATGTGTTTGTACTTTTATAAAAGCACAAGTTAAAGACAGGGCAACAAGAGATCTCCTTGAGAGCGCACTAATACATACCTCTCTTACAAGATATATGCTAGCTGGTAGCATACATCGATAAAACTTTGTTTTTCCAGCAAAATAGCAACTTTCATCAATGATCACACAAACAAGTGTAATAGTCTTGCACAAGAGAGTCATTTTTTAATCCATTTAACATGTTATATAGCTCTTAATCTACCAAATCACTGTAGAGCACTTGGCGCAAGCTTAATGCTAACATACTTTGATAATTCCATTAATATGCTAGCAGTTAGCATACATCAATAAAACTTTTTTTCCAGCAGAATATTAACTTTCATCACTGAGCACACCAACAAATGTACATAATTTCCTCACAAGAGATTCATTTTCAGTCTATATAACATCTTATATCTCTCCTACAGCACACAGCAGTGGTTTAGAGATAGCTAAAAGGGTTGTCATCCCGTTTTAAAAAGGACACCTGTGTACGATCATATGTAATCTCCTTTAGCGCATAAAAAATCAGGCTACAATTGAAAACATGAACACAACCATTAATATTAACCACACAGCAATGGCGATAATGCACCGTTTTGGATGATTCAACAGCAAACATTTGATATTATCATTTGGTAGCAGGACACTCTAACCGGAAGTTTACATGCCACCAGTTTTTAACCGGGTATACGTCACGCTCGCTTGTGCATAAGGCCTGTTGAAGACTTTTAGGAATGCTGATGTAAAAAGATGCCAGGGTCTCCTAAAGCACTCATAGATGACTGAAATCAGAGCAGAATATGCTACAACAACAAAATCTGGGTCAAAAATGTCACAAGCTGCTCTTCTTTCCAGTTTTGAGTCTGGTTAAAGTTTTGTTTACATACTCAGCTACGCAAATGAGCTGTAACATCAAGTTGATGACATTTCCAAGTCTCCTCATGTCATTGGTTATTGAGGATATTCAATCAGAGCCAAATCAACCAGAGGGCTGCTTCTTACTTGAACTCACAGAGTAAATTTCACAGCCTTTACTTCTCCACTTTCACTTTAATAAAGATGAAGAATCAGTCATTTTTACACAAATATTGAAACTTCCACCTGACTGAAAGGTGTGTGTTCTTCTGTGACTCAGTAATGGATATTGTTGGAGTCAAACGTTTACTTTATCTTTCAGAAAACCGCTGAACTCAGCAGCACTTTCCAGTGTTTCTGGTAAAGAGATCCTCTGTAGCATCACTGACGCTCAAGGGATTCGACTACTCTCCTTTGAAAGTCAGACTAATCTAATTTTTTTAAAAAGAGATTAGCAGCTTGTCAAGGCAGGGCAACCCACAGAGTGTATGTAAGGAGTCTCTGGAACAGATTAGGCCTTCAAATGAAGAATTCACTTACAAAACATTCAGTATAATTGAAGCCTCAAACAGTCTGATAAATGCAGTCAGATTAAATGAAGAAGAGAGGAGCTGCTTTTCCTCCTGCTTCGTTTGTGCATTCAGAGCATCTCCTCCACTATCTTACTCTGTTTAAGCTCTGCTTCAAGGCTGCGGACACTGTTTTATTCTTCCCTCTATAATTGAGCGACTAAATGAACAAATGAAATGTGTGCAGAAAATGAGATTTTATTACAGAGTTACAGCACGGAGGCTCGGTGCTGCAGGATGCGGACACGTCGAACAGGTCTGAAGCTGGTGACAAAAACTATACCAACAGACATTTTTTAAAACAGAAAACTAAAAGCAAATGTGATGGAAATAAGCAGAGAAGCAAAGAGGAAAGACAAAGACTCTGTAACAACTGACATAAAATTGTTTAGAAAAGCATGACTTCTGCTGAATGTGCACCTTCAGCACTTTGTAAAGACTAACTCTTGCAAAGGCCTGAGTTTGATCTGAAGCACCCTATAGTTTGAAATGTGACAACATGAAAACATAAAGCAAACTCAGTAGTTTGTAGTATAGTTTAGTGAGCAGACTTTCTGTTTAGTGTCACTAACAGTCCGGTGCTCTAACGCCTCAAATACGCCAGATGTGCCTGTAGTCCGGCTCCGCTCCATGAGTGACAGACAGCTGGAGTTCCCATGCTTCCCACTCCATTGATAAGCCTCTCTTCATCCATGTTGGGCTGTGAAACCTCAAACCTGTTGATTCTGCTTTTTTATATGTCATTTTGTTGTTGTATTCAAGCGAGATACAATCTGGTTTTGACATGTATTTTTTATTATTATCATTTTGAAAGTCCCTGGGTGTTTTTTTAGGGTAGTTTCTATGTGCAACTTTCTATCCCATTCCATCTTCCCTACAGTGAATTGATGCGTCACAGCTCCAACACCCTGCAAAAATAGGATAACTGAGTATTATAGCATACTACTGGATAAATGAGCTGGATTTTGTTCCGATTTCCTGCTCACGATCAAAGCCAGCAGAGGCCTCGATTGTCTGTTGTTTGTAAATGACATTGTGTGCGATTTTCCTGTGGTGTGGGGTGTGTCAAGAGTGATTTTGTCCAGTTGGAGCTGCTCGGAAGGCCTCTGATTGAGAGGTTGAAGATAATGAACATATTTAAAATTTGTGCTTAAAAATCCTGTAGTGTGTGGGGCATCACTTTTTCCATAATTGTTTTTTTTTGTGTGTGTGTGTATGTGTGTTTTTTCTAAAAAGCCGAAAACAACCATCATTGCTTTTTTCATCATGTTTCGTCATGTTTTACTGCACAAGATCTGGAATATTTAGCTTGTCGAAGCTGATACTCTGCTAAAGAATTGGTTAGTGTGTGGTGTTTCCTCCGGAGTGCTCACCACACACTTTAAGATCAGAGGAAAGAGATCTGGTTAGACCATGTCCACACATAGCCAGGTATCTAGGAAACTGCGTATATTTTTTGTATGTTTACGCCTGTCATCCACACAAAACCGAAGCTTTACGTTACTAAAAACAACGTTTTCTGAAAACTCCAGCCAAAGTGAAGGTTTTGGAGAACTCTGGTTTTATGGTTTTGTGTAGAGGCAGGTAAACTGACTTTTTGGTTCTCGAATGTCACAGCTGATTGACAGAGGCTCATTTTGATTAGCTGGCACTGGTTTTATGTCTGGAAAACACTGACAAATATGGGTTTGACATGCTTCAAGCCGCACTTATCAGCAGATTGGCCTGATATGTGTGGACGAAAGTAATTTTAACAACAAATTAGGGGGTATTCATTTTTGAAAATACCTGGTTTTGTGTGTAGAAGGCCAAAATGTGTGAAGGTTTGGAGAATCCTGTAATGCGTGCCAGCTTTAAAGTGACACATTGACATTAATGGAAACCTATCTGATCTGGTGCTGTGACAGACGGCAGAATAACTGCAGATACATCTGGTGTATTTCAGCCATAGGACATGTCTGTAATGTGTAGCGTTAGTCGCTCGTGGTTATGTCCCACCAGTGCTCATCTACCAACTCCAACCTCACCAATCAGAGCTAACGTAACCTCGCTCTTCTTTTATTGATAGACTCTCAAGTTTGAACAGACCACTGCAGAATAACTGCTGACTGTGGGTTGAAATGAACATTATCACAAACAGCTTAGCCCCTGTGTTCAAGCCTGTGCTCTATCACGCTCTTGTTTAGCTTTCTTCTGCTCTGGCCTCCTCTTTCTTTTTGACAGTCCAGCTCTAGAGTCCACCATAACTACAAATTAAACACTAGAAATCATTTTCTAGTGTGGTGTTGTCAAAGAGACTTTGGTCGATCTAGGTGCTGCATATGGATTTATGTTCTTCCAGGAAAGTCAAACCAACCAATAGCCCATTTTGCTACTGATAATTTCATTTTAAGTCCTGGATGAAGTACAAGCAAATATATAAAAGTGAGACTATTTTACCTCACAGGGCCTTTAAGAGTTAAACATCCCCAACAAAAACTTTCTTTTCAGCATTAGATGTTAAACAACTCCTCATTCAGACAAATTAACACCATCTAAAACAGGACGAGTTGTGTAGATGAAGGAGGATGAAGGATGATTGGGTTTTGTGTCTCTAAATTTAAGCCTGTCTCCACTTTAGAGACATAATGTCCCAGACTGGGTTTCAATCAGCACAATATGGAAAAATCTCTTGGCAGCACATTGTGTTTGTTTCCTTTACATCTCTAAAGCGAGGGAAGAAACCAGTGTTTCTGTTTCTGAAAGCACGAGCAACATGTCCTCTGAAAATGTCCCCTTTGACATTAGTGACAGGCTGTGCTCACTTTAATAAAAAACACGTCTGCTCGGGTGTTTGGTGTCACAGTCCTCAGTGTAGGTCCCCAGACTGTGGGACTTTCCTGATTACTGCGGTTTCTTTTGTTTGTAATTATTGTTTGTGTTTAGATCAGTTTCCAAATTACAAGATGGAAAAAAGGAAGATGGTGAAGGGTGCATTAAACAAGGACGGGAGAAGTGGTTGAATCATCAAGAACTTTCTCCTTGAAAAGTTTTGCTGAGTTGGTTTTTATCAGACAACAGCTTGACTTCCTTCGTGTTGAAGTCTGATTGTTATGCTCCAGTCACACAGATGTTAGATGACGCAGAAACGTTTCCAGGAAACTCTCTGAGCTTTGATATTGTAGTATTGATATTCTGTGGCAGCTCCTTGAATTTCTTTGCCTGTAGGTGAAATCTGTCAGAGTGTGTGACAGGCAGCTCCGAGAGGCCGCAGTGAAGGGTGTTTGATGGGCTGATGTAACCGTGACCACGCACACACATGCAGCCCTAACTAATCCATGTAGCATGATTAAAGCAGAGGAAGAGCCTCCAAAATGTCGATGTGGAAGTCAAAACCGGGATTCTGGAGACGTAATCTACAGGCAGACACCCAATTCAACCCTCAGACATCTATCACTCTGTCAAGATTTATCAAAGCTGATAAGTGTTGTAGCAAAGTCTCCAAACCTCAAGTTTAAGATTCGTCTGAGTCAACATGAAAGAATTCAAGTTGAGGAGAGAGAAGTTTCAGCGCTGTGTGTTGTTTGCAAATGAACGCTCAGTGATTCTGCTGTGGTAGGGTCACTGCAGGTGTCTGTTTAACACCCTCTGGACAAACCCGACCAGCTACGAGGGGGTGTACATGGTGGGAAACAAGACTCAGGTAGGCCAAGAAAATCTCTCCACACCATTACACCACCAGCAGCAGACTGAAGAGTTGACTCAAGGCAGGATGGATCCATAATTTTGATGTTATTTACTCCAGATTCTGAGCCTACCATCCAAACGTGGAGCACAAATCCAGACCCCTCAGACCGGGCAACGTTTTTCAGTCTTGGTCCAGTTTTAAACTTGTATGTAGTGTATTGTCAGTTTCCTGTTCTTAGCTAGCAGGAGTGTCTCCTGTGGCCTCCTGTGGCCTGTACAAAGAATGCGAATGCAAAAACAAACGTTGCATACGCTCTTTTTTACGGCAAAGTTCAGATGTATCAAGAGTGAAATGATTGTGAAAATATGCGGTGCCTCACTCCAACTTCATCGCTGGTATACGCACGTTTCTGCAGCTGTTGACTTTCAGTTTGGCTGATGAGAAACATTTGAAAAACGCAGCCTGCCTCCCCCTGCGAAGCGGGTCTGGCGTTGCCACTTCCAGCTGATCAGAGCAGAGCCGACTGTGGGCGAGGCTTTACCTTTCTCAGCGTGTCTTCACCAGCTCAGTTCACAATGCTAAAGATGTGTGGCTAACTTGTGCTAAAATCTATTGACAGCGCCTACACGTTCGATCAGCAGCGTTCAGTCATTAGCCAGTATAGGCACAGACTAACCAGAGTTATTCAGCTGATATCTCCCACTGTGGTAAACAAAGTCATTACCTGTTCAACAGAAATTTGGCTGTCTCAGCGTCAGTCTTCAGTCCCAAATCCCTCTGCAGCTCTTACCACTGGTCGTATATTCAGTCTCCGTTGTCATAATTCTTCCTTGCTTCAGCCTTTTTCGTTTTCTTCCCATCGCTGTGGAGGGTAACAGTAACAGCTTCTTGGTTTTGGTCTTCTCTGGCTCCATGATGCTTCAGTCGCTGAGCAGCTAGCTGACGTGAGAGGGGTAGTGGGGAGGGACGAGGGGGGAGGGACCATGGGCAGGACGGTGCAGAGCAGGAGAGACAGGGAATTGGATGGACTCACGCACAAACCCAAAATGAGGGGAACAGCGGTTTGGATTGAATTATTATGCTTTGCAGCTGATGTACTGAATGGATTTTTTTTTTGTTCTTTTTGCTTTTATATTGTGTAGATCGGACCATCGGAAACCATAACGGCCTCATAAACTGTGTTCACAATAATAACCAAGCTTCCAAATTAATAGACCATAGCTTTAACACGTTTAACACACCCACATTTCACCTTTCATGGTTTTTTAATTTTATTTTTCAGTTTTCTGATCGTGCAGAGAGGAAAACCTCAAGCTCAAGGTTCACTTACATATGATTTGAGTATTAAAATGGGGGCATGGACAAGGAGGGGTCATGGACTCCAACATGTGCGCTTAATTCCACGCTGATTGGGATGTACAAAGGAAATGTGCTTGGATTCATGCTTGCCCACAGATTCATACATCTGAATACATTTGTGCAGGAAATTTTCTGGACTTGAGCGTACGCCAAGTTTAAGTAGGAAATCCATGCAAGTCTTTGTACATGAGGCCCTTGGTGTGGTCTTCTGCTGCTGTAGCCCGTCTGCTTCCAAGTTGTCAAGGACGTGTTGTGTGTCAAGACAATTGCTGCTTTCTGGATATTTTCTCTTGTTAGCACCATTCTCTGTGAACCCTGGAGATGGAGATAGTGGTGTGTTTAAGATCTCACTAGACTGGAGCGCAGATGGCCTTGTGGTCTAGGTTGCTCCATAAGGTTAACCCTGGGCCTGGCCTGGGTTCAAATCCAGACTATGGCCTCTTTCCCGCATGTCACTCCCTACTCTCACCCTGTTTCTTGCTCTGTCCACTGTCTTCTCCTCTCTCCTTGAACTTAGAAAAGAAAAAGAAATCCCAGTAGATCAGCTGCCCTTTTCAAAGTCTCTTAAATCTCTCAGTTTGATCTCCAGCAGGTTGTCTTCGCTGTGTCCACATGTCTAAATGCACTGAGGCCATGTCCACATGTAGCCCGGTATTTGGGAAACCGCATATATTTTTATTATTACTGTCAGGTGATTAAAAAAATTAGTCTAATTAATTACAGGATTTGTAATTAATTTATCCAATTAATCACAAAAAAATGAATTCCAAGACATAACCATATTGTAGCGCATGAATGAATACAAATGAATACACAAAGAAGAAAATATTTGTAAATCCACAATATTTTCAACCGACCAATATTAAAATGTCTGTTCGCTGCCATTGACGTCCATAGATGTGAATTTGACTGCAACGGTTAACTGCATCTATAGAAGCAAATGATGTTTTTTAACAGGGGGAGGTGGGGTCCAGAGGAGCTTGTCAATCAAAATCATGCTTGTAAACTACTGTGGGTGAGAGCGCTGCACTCTTCTGATGAGAGCTCAGCATTGATATGAGGAGAAGATGTGAGATGATAGCGACATAACGAGACGCTGCAAGTCAGAAAAGTCTAGAGTCCAAGGTGAACGTGATCAAAAAAAGTATGTTTTGTCTTTTTTTTTTTTGACCAAAAAAAGGAAGAGAGCCATGAAAGCGGAGAGTCCAGTCCTTTTTGGTTGTTTTGGTGTTTACATAGTACAATATTATTTGGGTCTTGAAAGATCATTCAAGATGATCTAAAATTGGGTGGCAGCCAAGGAGTTTTTTTTTGTAACGCATTGATTTGTGGTGTTATTAATTAATCTAATTAACGTGTTAAAGTGATAGCCCTAATTTTTATACCTGTACGTCACTGAAAACTCCTGCAAAAGTGAATATTTTGGAAAATTCCAGTTTTGTGTATAAGCCAGGAAACAGAGCTTTTAGCACATTAATGTCACAGCTGACTAACAGGGGTTTATCCTGATTGGATGGCACAAATTACTCAGCTACATGTGTTCAAAGTCTGAGTTGCTGCCATGTGATTGGCTGATTAGATATTTGTGTTAACGAGGAGTTGAGCAGGTGTTCCTAATTAAGTGAGTGTATCTGTTGACAAGTAGAAAGAGATAATGAGATGCAGATGATTGAATTGGTTTCCCAGGTGGAGTCTTGTTTCTAAACTTCATGCTGGAGTCCAAATCCTGAAAATAAGGCCTTGATTCAGACCCAAGTAAGAATTCTCCTGTACTACAACTGTTGATACTTTTTTATCACATTTTTTTTGCAGTGGCGTTCACAGACTTTTGTAGGGGCAGGGGAGAAAATAAATTCTGAATTTTGCATGTTTAAAGGACAGTTTATCGTTTTAACCAGCCAAGGGGGCAGTGAAGTGTGGTTTTGCTTCCAAGAGGGCACTTCGTTGCATGTTTTGACTCCTGGCATGTGTTTTTAAAGAAATGGGCCACAGCTTCATTCATTGCTTCTCTTCAGAACAGGTGTGATAATCACTGGCCTTGTTTATTCACAAAGCTGTAATTTTAGAAATACCTCCCAGAGAAAAGTGATTTCATTTCATTATTTTGGTCTATTTTTTTGTTTTCTTTTAATCATCATAACTTTGTTTTTGATGGTAATGGCCTTTTATCAGTCTAACGTCGTCGTCTTTAAACACTTTGCTGTTTGTCTTTAATTGCTTTTGTAACTGACTCAGTGTAACGGTAAATTAAGGCCGCTCTGTAATGATCTCTTCAGTATAAATAAAGGTTGAGTGATCAGTTAATTTAGTTCAGAGGGAACAGTAAGAAGTATTTTTACTCTGCCTTGAAGCCTCACAGACAAACCGTTCAGCCTTCAGATTCCTTTAAACTGCTTTTCAATCATTGTTCCTGCGGTCTCTTGTTCCAGCTCGGGGAACCTCCCCACTAACAATCGCTGTGCCCATGCTGAGTGCCGTAACTCCTGCATGCCGTACGCTATCTGTTTCCAATTACCTCATTGAGTAAGAATGGAGGGGGGGTTGTGCTGTTGGATGTTGAAAAGTGCTGCGAGGACTCTTTGATCCTCTCTGCTGAGAAACCCTGAGATATAAAAGAAGAAGCGAGGAGAAAAAAAAAAAAAACAGGATGAGAGACGGATCAACAGTTTGGCGAGCGGTCGTGCATTGCAGAGTGTGCAGCCGCAGCATTTTCAGGCTGATTACCTGAGACCCCATTTTTATTCCATTTCAATCTCACAGCAACTGGAAGTGTAACTGCAGTGCTTTTACGTGTCATTTTATTCTTTAACTGCTGCAGGCTGCTATATAACCCAGCCTGGAACCCAGCGAGAAGAAAAAGGCCCATAACATCAGTATATATCTCATAACACCGCTGATATCCCATGAAAAATAAAACTATTTCAAACACAGGTCTTTGGATGACTCATGGCTGTAACTGGAAACAGCTTTGAGCCTCACTCTCATGCCAGGACCGTTTGGAAACGCTGCCACTTGTTTCAGCCGGAGCATATCGGATTTCATCTCTTCCAATGTCTCCGTTTAGTGCGTGTTTTAGCCTACAGGTATGAGCAGTTATCTCCCTCCTGTTCGCTATGCGCTGAATGATGTAAAACACATGGAGAGGAAATGGTGGGAAACCAGATTCAATCCCAGAAGGCTTAGTGGGAGGGACGCAGGCCGCAGCACCGCCGGCGCACATTTAGGTGGGTTACACACAAGCCACATTTGACATGGTGCAGTTTTATGTAGCAGTGCAGTTCATAAACCCTCCATCACAGTCATCAGTCATCAGCGCTCGACGCTGCTAAAAAAAAGCGTGTGCGGTTTGGTCGACGTGGGCCACAGCTTTCTCATCCAGTGTCGAGTTTCCACTTCTGCAGTTATGACATTTCTCCCCGTGGATGACTCATAATCGCTCCTGATCCAAGGCATATAAAAACGCTTCAGCTTATTAATTTAATGTGTGTTTTTCTTTTCTCTTCATGTTGTCATGACATTTTAGCATGCCGCCACGCAGAGGTGTGATGGCATGTTACAGAGTATTACAGCATCTTGCGTCGTACTGAGCGGAATACAGGATGTGTGGTCAAGCTCACATGAGTATTCATCTTACAACGGCTGCACGAAATCAAGAACTGAACCTGGATACAAATGCACTGCTAAAAATTTGATACAGATTTTTTTGTTAGCTCTGTCCAGTTCCTCTGTTTTTCTCTGAGTAGTTTCTCCGTGCCTTGAGGGAGTGAGCTTAAAAATTAAACCAGACTGGAAATTGCGTCAGTATGAACTAAGTAACCCTTAGAGTCGTCATCCTGAAGCCTTTAGCCCTGCATAATTTAGCTGCACTTGTTCTAGCAGCCACTAAATGTATAATGTACCACACACTCATTGAGCAGCAGCTGCAGTCAGCTGATGAAGTAGTTTACAGTTCAGACAAACAAACGTCTGTGTTTGTCTTGGCTCTCGTGGTGTACTCCCTCCTTTATTGAAAACTGATTTATTCTGTGAATGCAGAGGTTTATGTTGTGGTTTGTAAACACTCAGTCTGTCTGTGATAAATCAGGGTTACTTGTATTATGAAGCAGCCAAGAGATGTAGGTGTAAGATGGTGATTAAAGTCAGTGAAATGCTCATTAAGTGAGGCAGAAGCAGGAAATATGAATTGATTCACAAATTCACATTTGAGTTTGACTTTCAAGTTTTTGGTATGCTAATCGTTAAGACTAAACTCTAATACAAGCCTCTAAATACGTAGAGGCTTGTATTTACAGGGGAGAAACTTCATCAGACTAGATGGGGAAACTGATATACTACGATGATTTAAAACACATTAATATTAAAGATAATAACCAAAACTTAGTTAGTATAACACCTGGATGGTGTGTCTGTGATGTCACCCGTTTGTATCTAATACGGAGATTTGAAACACATAGGTTGTTTTCCAAACCGCCTACTACACCAGTAGTGCCTACTATTTTTATAGTCAGTATGCAAAAACTTGCAAAATCTGCAGTATGCCAAAAATCCCCGGATGTCTGGCATACTGTTTCCCACAGTGCATGATGCTTACACTGTTTGTCTATGCAGGTGGCAGGTTTTGGTGAATTACCACCATCTACGAAAATGAGTCAGCATTATAACTACAATACAACAACACTAATGTTAGGCGAGATAGAAGTGAAGTGGTGCCAAAGAAACACAAGTAAATCTTGTCAATTCTAGTTGTTAAAGAGGTGTTTACTTCTACAAATTCATTAGTCCATATAAACCACTAATTCACTTTTTTTAACCATACATGGATCATACAGAAGTGGTTTTTCCATTAGCTGTAAAAATAAAACGTCAGTCCCTTCCAGATTTTTTTAAAAATAAACGATATAACTTTTGATGTAAGACTAAAAATCAAATATGATGTTTCTGCTGTGTCGTGATTAACAAAATAACAAAAATGTCTAAGTCTACCCATAGTTTTTTTTTTGTACATTTCTAATTAAGGTAAAAAAAAAAATAAAAAAAAAATCATCAGCTGTAGCTCTGCCTTCCGAAACTGAAAACCAGAGTAGTATACTACAAAACAGACCCAACAGAACAGTCAGAACTACATACTACATGCAAAAGCAGTTGGTAGTATGCAGTTCCTACTACATACTATATTCACATGTAGTAGGTAGTTTGGAAAAAAAGCCATAGTTTGCAGCTGTCCTATTGGAAAAACTTGACTCAGCTTAGCTTTGTTTGAGTTGGTACGAGATAAAGAGGTGGGTCTTTAGTCTCTTTGCTGAGCGCTACAATGTGCCCACCTGTCAGTCCAATCAGCCATGCCCTTATATGGGCAAAACTCAAAAGTTTAAGAACGTAAAAAGCAATGCTTGATGAAAAATGCCATCCTATTAGTGAGTGTCAAAAGAGGAATGAACTGTTTATACCAAAACAGTTTCATGTACTAGGCTGTAAACATGTTTATCTCTGCGGTAAGAGTCAACATTTTAGAATAGTATGTGCTTTCTGGTGTTTTGCAGCAAGCCTCAAGTGGACACTCGGGGAACTGCAGGTTTAAAAACTTCTGCACTGGCTGTATATCTTAAGACTGGAGATTGATGCTTGAGTACAAGGGTGGGCTGAAAAGTTCGTAGCCTGACTAGGAATACCATACTGTTAAAGCTTGGTAGCATTATATTCACATTTTCAGACACTTGCAACATGGTTAATTTTTCAACACGTTCTGTGTTTTCTTGGGTTGTTGCTGTGGCAGGACATCCGAACCTTGTGTCATCTTTTAAGCTCTCTCTACCCATCTTGAATTCAGCTGCCAATTTTTTCAGAGTTGATAAAGCAGGAGCATCTTTCCTTAATGAAGCAACCATGTTGGTGTGAATGTCCCTGGGGGTTAGCCCCTTTTTCTGCAGAAATCTGATGACACCACGGTGCCAAATTTTATCTCTGTTGCACTACTCCTTCCTAGTTAGCCTTCCCTTGTGTGTATAAATATAGGAAATTCTATTTTCACATCTATTCACGCTTCCTGAATTAATCTGCTACCACTGATACTGTTGTTGCCACCTTGGGGGTGTACAGCAGAGAAATGTGGAAAACAGATTAAAAAAAGGATTTCAGTTTTAGAGAGATAATTTTTAAAATTCAAACTAGTGTTTTTTTAACATGAATGAAATATCCAGCTATAAATAGTTTTGGATGTTGGAAAAAGTTTTTGTAACACACCCAAGAGTCCAGACCTCCACTTTGAGATCTCCCACCTTTGGGATCACCCTCATTTTAAAGCCATGTTTCCACCAAGCACTCCGGTTCGGTTTAGTACGGTTTGGCACGGTTTAGTACAGTTAAGCTTGATCCCGCTGCATTTCCACAGTAAAACTGTGCCCTCTCATGGTAGGCGGCGTGTAAGTCGGATGGTGAAAGCCGCAGCTGTTAAACAATAGCGTGATGCCGTAGCAGTGCGACACAGAACCCAACGAAGAAGAAAAACGCGACACAGAAAACAAAGAGCACAGATGGAAGACATGCAGAATTTCATCCTCTCTGTGATTGACATGCAGCCCTTTGATACAAAGTGCAATCAAGCTTTGTTTCAGAGAAGACTGGAGAAATGCAGCCGCTGTCGGGGTAAGTTACAATTCTTTTGACCAATCAACGGTCTGCAGTGTTGTAGCTCCACCTTCCGAAAGCATATCGGTTTAGCCTGGCACCCATATGAAAGGGTCCCAAAAAGTGGGATGGCTTGTTTCGGTAATTTGGGGATCTGTCCTGGGATAAGTCAGTGGGAAACGCCACAAAATATGCACCAAACGGAGACGAACCGAACTGGTCTTCTTGGTGGAAATGTGGCTTTAATGACCCAAAGAGGCACATGGTGATTTTTTGTAAAGGAGTATCATGTACCCTGAAAATGAAACATGGCCTTTTATCTGCAAACAGTCAGTTCTGTGGATTATAAACAAAACCACTAACTGACAATTTATAAGTCTGAGGTTAATGACTGTGAAAACCACAGCAGGAAATGTGGGATTTTCACCGGCTCTGCCATGATACAGGTCAGATAAGGCTGGCTGATATCACTGAGGGAGGTCTATGTAGAGGAATTTTTGTTTCTACCACTAACCCTTAAAACTACTATTTAGAAATGTTGAATCAGAACGTAAACACACTGGAGGACTATAACCGAAACAATCCAAACCATAACTATCCCCAATCTCTAGGATTTCAACTCTGAAGGGTCCTTGATTTTCCTTAGCCCTCCAACTGACGTTTATTTCTTGCTTTAATAAAAGAGTCTGGATTGTGGATTTATCAAATAGGGGCTGAATGCTCCAAACAAATTACTACAAATAATAAACACATGGGTCACAGTCCCCTTGATCAGATTATTCACTTCCTAAATTTGTGCTTCACATTGTGTTTCTGTAACAGGGTCAGCTGGTTTTTCAGTGGCGCCACATGGCTCGACCTCCCACAGGACGCTGATTTGCTGCAGGCCAAGACAATCAGAAGTCTCCCTTTGATTTTCACAGAGAAGAGAGAAATGAGGCTCTGTGTCTCTTTACAATCCTCCTGCTCCTCTTCTGCTCAGAGCAGAGCTTTGAAAAGTGGCGAGTCTGCCTGTTGATCAGATAGCCCTATAACTAATGAAAAGCGTCATGGAAGTGACAGCAAGATTAATGAAGTATCCCAGGCTGCACTCGCATGAGGCGCGCTGGGGCTTTTCCCGCAGCGCCGCCAGTGCTGCTTAACGGCTATTTATGGTGACAAATAATGCCCCATTTTGCCATGGACACCTGCGAGTCAAGGTTAAAAAACATATTTGCCACAGCCGGTGCAGGGCGGAGGACGACAGGATGGGGGAGTGTGAGGGGGATAAAGGAACGGGGGCTGGAGGAGAGGACAGTGGACAAAGAGGAAGGAGAGGAGAAAAGGAGAGCTGCCATTTCAGACAGAGGATGAACTTATTTACTGGGGATGGACTCTGCAGGGGGAGTCGGGGGGATAGTGGGGGGTGGACAGGGAGGATGGGAATTCAGGATTAATTGAAAACATCTGTGCGAAGCAAAATGGCCGTAGCAGAGGAGCCTGAAGGGGATGATAGTCGAGAGGAATCACACACAGCACTTGAGAACATTCTTCCTATTTGATTCAGCTTTATTTATTTATTTATTTATACTCTGGAGGACACTGCTGATGATGTCACTAAAGGACTCGCCGTCTGGCTGGATATCTGTGTGTGTGCTTGTGCGCGTGTGTGTGCAGAAGCAGACATCGCTTTGATCAAGAAAGCGTCTCATTCGCAGTCGATACCAGCAGGCCGGAGCTCAGGAGCGGTCAATTCTGTCTGACCTTCACCGGCGGCATTACAGTGGGCCAATCAGACAGTGTGTGTGTGTGTGTGTGTGTGTGTGAGTGTGTGCGCATCAATGTGTGTGTACCCAGGTGGACATTAATCACAAGCAGGAATATCATCCAGACGTACACAAACACAGATTAACTCGCAGATGCACGCTTGGATGCTAATGCCGACACTTGGGACTGTGTGAACTTCTGTTTTTGATTCAGTTTGCACAAATCGAACACATCAGTCTGGATACACAGATGCAGATATGCTCCTTTGAAACACACACATGTGCAAGTCTCCTGTCAGCAGGGACACCAGAAAGCGTCAAGCCATGTTTGACATTTCAATCATTGAAAAAAGGTCTTACTTCTTCCCCTTCGGTTAGCGTCTCTCAGCATCACGCTCACTATTTTAAGCTCAAACTGGGGGTGTGATGAGACGTCATTCATGTGAAATGAACTTTAAAATAACAGCCCGACACCAGCAGTGCAAATACACTCTAACATGCAAGAGTGACAGCAGGGAGACAACTGATTGTTATCCTTTTGATTTTCTTTGGAAACAAGCACGGTTGTTTTCTACTCAAACTCAACTTAGTAAACACACCTCCTCAAAACCAGGAGGAGGTAAAAGCAGATGCAGATACAGCTTTCTGATTCTTTGAGTGAGAACCACGGCAATCTGCGAGGACTGGGACAAAAACACATCACTTTGAGAATGTGCCTGAATATAGAAACAAATTGCATGATGTTAGCATCAGATGTGTGTATCGAATATTCTGCACAAGATTCAAATAAAAATACAAGATAATAATCCAGGCCTTGTGATGTAATGGGATCAATGTAGACAGAGTATTTTTATGTTTAGATCAGTGGGAAACACTTTCATCCAGGTCTGATGTTGCCTCTTCTTTCTAGCTTAAGTAAGCTAGCAAAAAAGCTAAAATAAGTATTTTTAGGCAGGAAAGAGAAGGAAATTAACACAGTGCACATTACATCACCTACAGCTTTCAATTTTATAGGCTTTACAGATAAGGCTCGAACCAAAAGTGAATAAGTCAGGAATAACGTGCGGTTAGCAAGGGACTGTCATTCTAACTGGCTGTTAAAATGATTAGGAAAGTTTTCTGACTGTGAAGCCAAAGGATTGAGTGCTCCCTGTGCTGATAGCTGCAGTGTACTCCACCACCTCCATTATAACAGATCATTAGCCCCATAGTATAATTGCATGAGTCATACACATTTAAATTATTATTTTGTGATCCTCAGAGCAAAATTAACAGAGTCAAAGAAATTTAAATAAAATAAATAAGTCACCAATTATAAAAAGATAATTGAAATAAAATATTATAAATAATAAGAAACTGATAATAAATGCACAGATTTTTTTTTCTGAAAACTTTTAAATATGATTTAGCTGATAAATCTATGAGGCTAACATGAGCCAAACTATGAAACTTAATAAATAAATAAATAAATAAATAAAACTGTGGTTCATGTCAGTTTTAAGCACGTTGTTTCATTTGTCATTTGTAGAAGTTAAGTCTTTATCAGTTTCTTGATATTTATGTATTTACTATTCTTATTTATTTTTAAAGACATCTAGCTCCTGCAGCTTTCTGTTTTAGATTAACAAAGTAGAGAAGGATGAGAAGGGAACACATAGAAAACTCTAAAAAAAACAAACACTGCAGTTTGTCTGTGTACCAAACTGTAAGCATGTTAATTTCTGGGAAAATAAAATTAAATAAATAAATAAATAAATAAATAAATAAATAAATAAATAAACAGATTTAAACAAAAAATGAATGGAAAAAAAATGAAAACTAATTGAAAAAAAATAAATAAATTTGAATCAGGCTCTGATTTGGTTTGGTTTCTTTGGCTTATTAAGCCTCAAGTGGACACTTATAAAACTGCAGTGTTTTGTACTTTTGCATCAGAGACTCGACTAATTGACTCAAGACCTCCCATGATTTATTTAAACTGTCTTAAAATGGACACCAAAAGCTTGTGGACTGTGAAGCCAAAGGATTTAGAGCTCCTCCTACTGACTGGATGCACTATGTTTGTAAACCCCACCTCCTTTATCATAAAAGATGTAACATGAGTCAAACTATAAAACTAAAATACATATGAAAAGATTTTCAAAAGTTAGTTTTGAACTTGTTGGTCTTTTATGCCGATTTATGAGAAGTTTGCTATAAATTACTCTTTTGACTCATATATTTGGTTAATTGATAGCTCCTGTACTGGATTAGCATAGTAGAAGAGGATCACCAAAAGAAAACACCACAAACTCTGATAAAGATCAACATGTTGATTCAGTCTGATTGGGTTAAATTCGTTTAACAAGCCTCCAGTGGACACGCGAGGAACTGCAGTTTTCCCCCCACTCCCACAGTGCCTTCACTTTCCAAAACTGGAGGCTGCTGCTGGTCACAAATAGAGCTATAAAGTCCTTACATCTAAACATAAACAGCCAAGTGTTTCAGCCTTTTATTTCAGACCTTGACTGCAGCAGTGAGGCTAAAAACAGAGAGAGAAAAGAAATCAAACCCACAGCTTGTGTGGACTGAGCAAATCTATTGTTTACGATAATACACAGTAAATGTGACACCAGGTGGGAGGTGGAAATGACATGCTTTGATTTAGTGCTGGTTATGAAATCAGACATTTGCATTGATGATTAAATTTGAATGAAAATTTAATCTGCAAAATAAAAACAAGGCCAAGCTGTTTGATTTTCCGTAAATGTATTATGTGTACGCTGATTTATTTATTTTGGTTTTTGATCGTCTTGTAGCTATGAATCGTTGCCCAAATGACAATCTTTTATTCCAGCTCATTTATTTTGATATTAATCTTATTTTTTCTTGCTTTGCAGAAGATGAGGGGGAATAGCAGTGTATGCTGTTTCTTGTTTTTGAAGTTTGTAAGGGCTGCTGTAGTTTTAGTGTATCACTCAGTGCTGTGTGTGCAGTGTAGTATCTAAAGGGCCAGTTTCAATCTGTCCTGTAAGTCAGAGAGTGTGTGAGCGTTTTCAAGCAGCCAGCACACATCTGTACATCTTAATAAGTCTCTCTTGCATACGTGTGTGTAGCAGATGTGTGATTTGTGCCTGTGTCAGGTTATCACACGTGTGTGTGTTTGCATACGTGTGTGTGCAGATAGAGAGCAGCAGCAGCAGCAGCAGCCGTGTTTCATGGCTGCAGGAGCAGAGCAGCAGCAGCCTGATAGCAGCTCCTGTTGAGTCTGATTACAACCAGCCAGAGAGGGAGAAAAAAACAAATCTTGACAAGAAAGAGACGGAGTGACTAAGTGAGAGAAAAGCAAGACAGAAGGAAGAGAAATGCTAGAAAAAATGGTTCCAGTTTGTGTGTGTGTGTGTGAGGAAACAAAAAAGTGAGTGCCGTCCACAAAAGGTGAAATAAGAGTGTGACAGAGAGAAAAAAAGGAATCAATCATTGAACCCTCATGCACTTTTGTAACTGTATTACTGTCGGCTTTCTGCACTAATCTGATTTCTGTAACCTCGTGCAAACAAGAAACCTTGTTTCCATAATTGGGTGTGGGCGATTGGAGACCTGATTACCTCGTTATGTTCCTGCTGGAGAAAAGACTTCAGACAGTGAAAGTATCACTGTGAGAACACAGCGTCAGGATGAAATGAAAAAATCTTCACACTCACAGGGAAACAAACACAGAGTAGCTTCCAAGACCATGAATAAGTAAACTCAACAGTGAACCAGAAACGCTGTGTGCTCCCTCTCACCACCGAGCCTCTCCTCTCAGCAAACATCAAGAGGAAATATCCTTCATCATTCACTCTTCTTAAGAAAATCTATACAGGAAGTAAATAATGGATTCATCTCGCCTTGAAAATAAGAGAACAGGTTACTGCGTCAAAATACAGCTGTCAAAAAACACATAAACAGCTTGAAAATGTGTGAAAGATGAGACCCAGTTACACAGAGGGTGGTTTGTGGAGCCAGTTTTCCTTGAGGAGTAAAAATTATCAAACAAACAAGAAAAATAGAGTAGAGGAAAGCACGTCTTTTATTTCTAAAAATACAAACCACGTTGGATCAAACCATTGATGATATGATGTCAGGATGTAGTCTTTGTGACATCACCCACTTGTTTTTGATCAAAGTTTCAAAGCCTATTGCCAACAGAGGCCATACTCAACCTAGCTTTCTTCAAAAGTTTCTCCCCTGGACGTAGTGTGCCGTTAGAGAAATGATGTTTTCATGATCAACTGTATTTTTGAGGCTGTAAACATGTTTATTATCTGCTGTGGAAACATGCATTTTGAGTTGGTGTGTTTCTGCAGCCAGCCTCATGTGGGCACTCAATGAACTGCAGTTTTTAACACTCACACATTGCATCAAAACTTTAGACCAGAGGTTGTTGCTTGACTATGAACCAAAGTCTGCCCCAAGTCTCTGAGATGTTTCAGCTATTGCAGCTGGTCCTTTATAGTTTTCCAACTTCCAAACTTGTTTTTCCAAAGTGTGCAACACCACATGAAAGCAGCATCCGGATGCTTTTCTAATTTTTTTTTGTCTTAAGAAAGTGTTTCTGGAATTTCTTAATGAGTACTTGAACCTGCTGTTGCATATTCATCGCTACAGTGAACAGATATTTAAAAGTCTCTTGATTGAAGCAGTTTTAATGGTGGAACTGCACATCTGCCCATGTAGAGAGTTTTTCCTTTTTTTTTCGTACTTCTTTGGGCATGAAATTATTATTTTTTCTTTTTTTTAGAAAAAAGAAGTTTTCTTTTTCTTTTTTTTTCAGAAAGTTACAGACATGCAAGGAGGGGGCTTGTTAAATGTAGTTAACTTGTTAACCATGTACAAAGTTAAAATGAGGGTTTTTTCCCTTCAGATTTTTCATACTTCTTCGGGCATGAAATTACTATTTTTTTCTTTTTTTTATCCTTTTTCTTTTCTTTTTTTTTTTTCAAAAAGTTACAGACATGCATGGTGGAGGCTTGGTAACTATAGTTAACTTGTTAACTTTGTACAAAGTTAAAATAAGAGATTTTATGTTTCAGGTTTTTAATACTTTTTTGGGCATGAAATAATAACTTTTCATTTTTTTCTCTTCCTTTTTTCACCCCTTTTTTTTTATCCAGAAAGTTACAGACATACAAGGAGGGAGATGGCTGTTAAATGTAGGTGATTTGTTAACTATGTACAAAGTTAAAATTAAAGATTTTTCCTTCACATTTTTCATACTTCTTCAGGCATTAAGTTTTTTTTCCTTTTCTTGTTTATTTTTTTATTTTTTTATTTATTTTTAATTTTTCATAGTTACTGACATGCATGTGGGGGCTTGTTACCAACAGTTCACTTGTTAACAATGTACAAAGCTAAAGTGAGAGATTTTTTTTCCTTCAGATTTTTCAGACTTCTCTGGACATGAAAAAAGAAGTTTTATTTTTCTTTTCTTTCTTTCTTTCTTTCTTTCTTTCTTTCTTTCTTTCTTTCTTTCTTTCTTTCTTTTTTTTAATATACATCTTTTTTTTTTTTTTTCAGAACGTTACAGACATGCATGTGGGGGTCAGGGGCTTGTTAACCAGAGTTAGCTTTTTAACTCTGTACAAAGTTAAAATTTGTAAAAATGTTAAAAAAAAACAAAACAAAACTGAAAAGCAGAAAAAGAAAACAAAATAAGAGTTGCTGAGAAAAAAAGAAAGCCCATTCATTTTCACTTTAATTTTATACAATTTTATGTTATGCACATGTAGTTCTCTGAAATTAACATGTCTAACTTTTGAATACAGAAAATCAAATATTAAAAAAAAAAAAAGAAAAGAAAAAGAAAAAGGGAAAAAAAGAATAAGATAAAATTTGAATACACAATTTTCCCCCCTTGTCCTTGGAGGAACAAAATCACTTTAGGAAAAATCTTGGTACAGGCTTTCATATTTTATGCACTGGAGAGTGTAAGACAGCGCTAAAAACATTTTTAGTAGAGCGTACACTTTACCAGAGATGAGTGCTCAGGTAGGAACCTCTCAAATAAATTCAATTTCTAGCGACATGTCAAAACAAAAATACCGAAATACTCCTTTAAGATTCTCTTGAGTGTGGCTCAGGCTTTAAAATTGTTTCTTCTTCAGTGTCGTCATTGTTTCAAACTCCGTGAACACCTGAGAGAGTGAAACCCCTCAGCTCAAGACTTCACTACAGGCATTTATGTAATATTTCCTGAGTGTTGCCTAATTTCTTACATGACCTGATTTCTCTCTGCAAGACTTTTTTTGTATGCATGTGAACATGCTGAGTGAAAGGGAGAGGAGGAGAGTCAGAGAAAGTAAAGAGAAGAGAGGCGATGAGGAAAGAGCACGATGTAAACATAGAGAAAGAAAGAAAGGAGGAGAGGGGGAAAGAGTTGGAAAAAAGGGGAGCTGGAGATGGAAGCAGAGAAAGAGGATCAAATAAAAGGTGGGAGAAAGCAGGGAGAGTGGGGAGGAGTGTGTGAAAGGAGCTCCGTTGACACATGAAACAAAGATGAGACACCTACAGGGAGGGGGAGAGGTTTGTGGAGAAGAGGCTGTTGCTGGAAAATGTAGATAGACACCTCTGAGAGAGGAAAGAAAGAAGCGACGGGAACCAGCGTGTGGAGAGGAGAGGGGAGGAGAGGAGAGGGGAGGGAGACGGAGGGAGGGGAAGAGCTAAAGAGGAGGGGAGGGGACGAGACGGGGGAGGGAGGACCAGCTCGAGTAGGGAGAGGAGGCAGATACGGAGGTCCACAGACAGACAGCAGGAGCAGCAGCATGCAGACTGGCCACTGACGCTGCCGTGGGATTGAACACACACACTGCACGGACACACAAACACACACACACACACACCCCTGAGGAGTGTATGAGACATGCCCAGGCTGCTGTCCATGGACACACACACACTGGCAGGGCACCAGAGAGGAAATACAGCAGACCCCCGAGCCTGAGGAGCGATGGAGAGCAGCATGTTCTTTGGTGAGTTTGATTTCCATCCCTCTGTTTGTCTTTTAGTGAAATGCACCTCATCCTGCACACTCTTCTTTTTGCATTCATGCTTTCATTCTCATCCTGGATACCAAGAAGATCCTCCTGGGTGTGAAGTTACACACCTAGGAGACCTGTTTCTGCTCACTACATGTGCTTCATCTCTGTCAAATGCAGAGCAGAAGTGCACACTCCTCTCCTCTAAATGTAAATGTGCTCCTGCTTGCATGTAACTCATCCTGGAAACTACAGAGAAATGAAATGCAAAAGCAAAAGAAGCGTGAAGTTGCTCCAAAAATTGTTGAATGAACCTGCACACCTGGTAACCCCCCCCTTGTTCCTCGTCTTCATCCTGGCTTTACTGGACTCAACCCCAGCTGGTTCAGCTGCTCACTGATGCTGTTTCACCTGCTGACTCTCCGTAGGAATCCAAATCTCTGCTTGAAATTCTGCGTGGTGGAATTGAGAGAAAGCCCCCTCCATTAGTTTTTCTGGAGGAGGCTCGTAGGAAGACTTAATGCGCGAGCGGCTTCCCGTCAAGTGCTCTTCTCACGGCTGGCTTACTGTCACACAGGAGGAATAATTACACAGGGATCCTGAGTTCTGAGGGGGTGATTTGTTAAATGAAAGACCCTTTTTTTCATCCCGGGGATTAAAGCGATCTGAAGTTACAGAGCGTGGCTTGTAGGATTTTCTCTTGTTATGCCATACACAGAGGAGGAGGCAGAGGAGGAGGAGGGATGGTGGTGAGGAAGGGGGATAAAGTGCTTGGAGCTTATAAATGAATAAGCTGTCAGGTGCAGAGACAGATTCTGCTCTTTGAGGTGTGACGACGGTCAGGTGTGCATCTTCTGAAAAAGTAAAGAGGAAATAAAGGTGATGTAAGGGCTGGAGGAGTCGTAACCCCAAACCATCAGAAGTTGGTGTGAAGATGCCTCAAGTGAGGAAGAGCTCAGGCATGTTTCTGCTCGTCTCAGCTTTACTCACCTACAGAAATCTTTAGGTGAATATTCAGTCTGATACCACAGCCAGCTGCAGTGCAACATCATTCAGCAAAATCTCATCAACTGTCTCTTTTTCCAACTCTTGTTTACATTTTTAATCTCACTCTTACCAGAAAAGATGCAGTATCATCCATTGCTTGTGTCTCACTTTTTGGGATCCACATAAGGAAAGAAAACTAGTATCAAAACAAATGTAACTGAGTGTAAAGTAAATTGTATGCAGACGAGACTTAGACCAGCTAAATTCTTGCAAATGGCCAGCAGGGGGAGACTGCACTGGCTACATTCTGATCAACGAAAATGTACACTGCAAAAACTGAAATCTTATCAAGTGTTTTTGTCTTGTTTTCAGTAAAAATGTCTTTTTAGACACAATATGAGGCACATTCACCTGACCAGTCCAGGAAAACGTCTTATTTCAAGTTATTTAAAGACATAAATGAGATCTGAATTACCTGAAACAAGTAAACAAATCTGCCAATGGGGCAAGTGAAATGTGCTTGTATTACGACATTATTCTAATCTTGACAAGCACGTCTCTTACCCCCTTGGTAGATTTTTTTTAATCACATGAAAAAGCATTTTTTCAATGATTTCAGGTCTCACTGTCTGAATTTTCAAAGAGCTTTCTGAGACAGGAAATGTGGGGGTAGAATGAGGGTCGACATTCAGCAAAGGGTCAAAGCTGGAGGTCGAAACTGTAAGTCCTACTAAGAGGGCTTTTACCTTTCAACATGGAGCGTGCACTTCTTTAGCCCCTGCCCTTAGGGTGCAGTGGTTTATGTCACACCCCGTGAGGATCTCCCTCAAATTGGTGGCTTGGGTTTAAATCCAGCCTGCAGTCTCTAACCTGCAAGTCACTCCTCACTCTACGCTGCAAAAAATGAAATCTTACAAAGTGTTTTTGTCTTATTTTGAGTAAAAATGGTCTTATTACACTTGAAATGAGCCTCATTCAGCTTATAAGTACAGAAAAATGCCTTGTTTCAAATTGTTTAAAGATAAAAACAAGGTCTGAATTGCCGATAACAAGTAAAAAATTTTCTGTCAAAAGAATAAGAAAAACTTTAGAAAACAACTCAAAACTTTTCTCATGTTCTATTGGCAGATTTTTTTTAACTTGTTACAAGCAAGTCAGACCTCAATTTTGTCTTTAAATGAAACTAGGAGTGAACCGATCACAGTTTTCCAGCTGATCACCAATCACTGATCTTTAAAAAAGCCTTACCTGCCGATACTGTTTGGGCTGATACGATTTTAATTTTTTGTTTTTTATAGCTGACAGCATGTGCCTTCAATTGTCCAATCTTATTTTATCGAAAATCATGAAACAATACCTGTGAAACAATAAAATCTTTTTGTTTTGGTGGTATTCTGGAGGTATAAAGGATCAGTTTCATTTGTAAGGATCAGCCGATTGCTGATCACCAATTGCTGATCCCCCAAAATGAAGGAAATCGGCACTGATCGATCGGTGCATGTCTACTTTAAACAAGACATCTTTCTGGACTGGTCAGGTGAATGTGGCTCATACTGAGTCTAAAAAAACATTTTCTACTTAAAATAAGACAAAAAGACTTGATAAGATTTACGTTTTTTTTTTTTGCAGCGTAGCTGTGTGTCCTTCTATATCTACTGTCCTGTTCTCTGATTGAAGACACAAAAAGGTCTAAAAATCAACTCATCATAGAAAGAAACTCCCTTCTAATGCTGCAAAAGTTAAATAATAACATATCGACACACAGATCTCAGTCAGGGACAAAGAAGACACTCTAACACTGGTAGAAGAAAAAAAAATCTCCTGATAAAAACCAAAGCGTCAAAATCTTAAAGTTATTTAACTTTTTAATTGTACTTAGAGTGTATCTTTTTATCTTGCCAGACTGCTAATTAAAAATCTTCAAACCAGCGTGACGTTCATTTCTGAAACTTCTCCATTATCAGTACAATTTAATAAAGTGGCCACAAACAAAGTTTAACTTTGAAAACAAGATAGAAATCTGTCTTTCAGCTGCGTGAATGCATAAAACTCAGGTACTTGAGGGATTCGAAAGAAAAAATATAAGACTCTTTAAAACCAGTACAAAGAACACTGGAAAAAACTGAAATCTTATCAAGTGTTTTTTGTCTTATTTTGAGTAGAAAATGTCTTTTTAGACTTAACATGAGCCACATTTCCCTGACCAGTCCAGGAAAATGTCTAGTTTCAAGTTATTTAAAGACAAAATGAGATCTAAATTGCTTGTAACAAATTTTAAAAAATCTGCTGGTGGAACAAGAGAGGAAAAATGTTTCTTGTATTAAGACATTAATCTAACTCTAAGCAATTTTTCTTGTTCCATTGGCAATTTTTTTTAAACTTATTACAAGTGATTCAGACCTCTTTGTCTTTTAAATAACTTGAAACAAGACATTTTTTCTGGACTGATCAGTTGAATGCAGCTCATCCAAAGTATAACAAGACGATTTCTACTTAAAATACGACAAACACTTGATAAGATTTCATTTTTTGCAGTGAAATCAGGAACCAATGAGACTTTGGTTTCAGATTTAGAAATGTGTCCCTTTTTCTGGTCCCAGAAACTGAAACATACACAGACATACTCTTCACATACTGTTAAGCCCTGCTTGTTTAATCCGTTTCTCTGTCAGACCGAGTGTTATCCACCATCTCAAATCTGCGGCTCTCATTGTAAAACAAAAGAAGTAAAGGTTGGCGTTTGCGTTTGGGATGTTCATCGCTTTAACATTTATGAATTCACTCCTGAGTGCACGAGTCCGCTGCGGCTCAGAGAGAATAGATGGCACGCCTTGAAAGATTAATAACACTGTTTGCTCAGCAGCTCTGCATTTGCTGCTATTTAAGTGGAACCTGTTTTCTATTAAAGTGATTAATATCAGGTGACATATCATGAAGAGAGAGCGCCAGCATCTTGACCTCTTTGAAATGAGACGCTGAGACGGAGAAACATAAAAAACAAACAGATCAAAAGGCATTAAAAGCTGTCCACACGCATCAAAGGCAGGCAGTAAAACAAGCGTTACCCAGCAGGCTGATGGGTCTTGAGTGTGCGCTGCAATCATACAAGCTATTAGTGCTGTTGAGTCCAAAGGCCCCGAGGAAAATCTATCCGGTGTGTCTGACTTTGCGGTCAGCGTTTAGCAGCACGTAAACCTCTTTTTGGTTAACCTCAGATTACAGAGCACATGAGAAGTGATTGTTGGACCCGATTCAGAGACAGCTGTGTTTATTAGCGCGCTGTGCTCATGACAGCAGCGAGAGCTACAGTATGCTAATCTGGAGAGGATGGGGGCAGAGTGTGTTTTGTAGCTCGCAGCCAAATGCTTGCTGTATGTGAGATTTATGTGCTTTCATAAGAATACAGAGCTTATCCCGGAAAGGTTAATTGGAAAATCAGTGCAAAGTGTAGCGTTCAAGAAAATAAGAATGTTTCAGATCTACCCTTTTGTAGTCACTTTGTTCGGTTTAATGGGGGTGAAACGATTTTATCCTCCTCGCTCGAAGGGAAGTGCTGATCTCAGAGCATGTTAAGGGTCGCAGACTACAATCAGGGAAATACAAAAGTCTTAATCACATCCAGAACTTCATCAGCATGAGAATGACTTTCACGGGATTCAGATTTATCTAATAATTGGATTTATGTTTGCTGAAGGAAAAAAAAAGGTTTTATTTTGAAGCTCTCGGCTCTTGTGGACTCTCAGCCCCACTGGACAGATCTTATCGTAGGAGCAGCCAGGTTCAGGACTCTAAGAGGAGAGATGATTAATTATTAATGCCAATCGGCGTCCTCCAGACATCGTTTTTACTCTCTGTCTCTTTCTCGCTGTAGGAGTAAAAACGTTGGCCCTCGTTTAATGAATCTTTCAGGAAGGGCAACGCTAAGGACGGCTGGAGCATGAAGCACGTCATGATACCGTCGTGCAACACGCATCCTGTCCAATGATCGTCTCTGACTGTACGTGCTGCATCATTACACGCTCCCTCAAAGGGAATGGGTAAACAAAGGCCAGTGGGTGAAAAACTTTCATCCATTTGGAGACGTTTATAGTTCCAGAAGTCAGATCTCATCTCGGCTCTGCTTCGTTACATTTCTGGGCAGCGCAGGCAAAAGAGCATCTCCAAAAGCCGCGGGTTTAATGTGTCAACTGGTTTGTGATAATTTGATTAATTGAAATTATGATTTAGATTATGCATCCCCGGAGCCGGATATCAGCTGGCGTGATGAAGTCTTCATAGCTCCATTGGGTTGTACTCGCAGGATGAACTCTGAGACACTGGATTTCACACACACGCTGTCCTTTCTTTTTTTAAAATCCAATGAAAAACAAATAATCACACGTCCAGAAAATGTGGAGAGACTCAGTCAGAGCACATTAGCATTTATTTGGACTCATGTCTGAGGTCGCAACTAATGGAAAACAACTCTTTTGTCTTATTTAAATAATGACCCAGAAATGTGTTTCTCTTTAGCAAAATGTTCACAGCTAACCCTGTCGAACATCTGAGTCCCAGGAGAAGGTACAGATTGTGTTTTCAGTGCTTTTTCCGTGAAATGTCTGGTTGTTTAATCTGGAAATTATGCAGATGAGAGACGAGTCAGCCTAAATGGTAAAGCTGAAGAAAAGCTGAGATATGCTGAAATGTGTTGTTTGACTAAGATGACGAGCAGGGAATGGTGGATGAAAAAAAATAATCACACTGAGCTCCATTTCTTTACAACAAGAAATACTTGTTTACGTTTTGAATGAACCTAAATCACCATTTCACGGGTGTCAAACCAGCAACCGTATCATCACATGTCGCAGTTTGATGCTTTGGCGGTGTTTAAGGAAACCCCACTGACAGCGAATACTTGTTACAAGCTACACCTCAGACCAGAAACCGCTGATCTGAACTGCCCTGTGCAAAAAGGGAATGTCCCTTTAAACAAGAATGGAGGCCGTTTGCCAAGTGGCATGACTTGGCGTGGTATGACATGGCATGGCAACAATTGAAATGGTGTCCTCATTGTGTGACGTCACTGAATGTGGCGTGAAGTGACTTGGTGTGATGTGATGTTACATGACTTGACGTGGCCTGGCCTGAAGTCAAGTGACTTGATATGGCGTGGTGTGGCATGATGTCACTTGACGTGGTGTAAATGACTAGTTGTGGCTAATGTAACATGACTTCACATTACGTTAAGTGACTTGGCTGGAGTTTATTCAACATGATGTTTAGAGACTTGTGGCGTGACTTGACATGATTTGACTTGACGTGGTATGACATGGCATGGCATCATTTTACTTCGTGTCTTCGCGTCACATGATGTAGCGTGAAGTGACTTGTTGTGATTTGAAGTTACATGACTTGACGTGGCCTGTTGTGACGTGTCATTCATAATGTGACATGACATCTTAATTTGATGTGAAGTTTAGTGACTTGACTTGATGTAGTGTTCAGTGACTTGATGTAACGTAAAGTGACCTGTTGTGGCTAATGTAACATGACTTCACATTACGTTAAGTGAAGGGGCTGGAGTTCATTTGACATGTTTAGGGACTTGAGGCGTGACTTGATGTGGTATGACATTGCAAGGCATCATTTGATGTGGTGTCCTTGTGTCACAAGGTCTGGCATGAAGTGACTTGGTGTGATTTGATGTAACATGACTTGACATGGCCTTTTCTGACATAACTTACATGACGTGAATAGACTTGATTTGACGTGAAGTTTAGTGACTTCATGTGGCATGATGTGGCATGACGTCACTTGACGTAGTGTATAGTGACTTGTTGTGGCATAAAGTGACTTGTGGGGGCTGATGTGACAAGAGTTGATATCACGTGATGCAACGTGGATAGACTTGATTTGATGTGATGTTTCATGACTTGATATAGTGTGACTTGATGAGACATGCTGCAACTGGACTTGGCGTGATATGATGTGATGTTTCTTGACTTGAAGTGACACGTTATTACGGTTTATTATGATGTGATATGATGATGTGATTTGAGATGACGTGACTTGACCTGACGTGGTCTGTTGTGATGTGACTTGCAGGCTTGGAGAGTAACGGATTACATGTAACAGCGTTACGTAATTAAGATACCAAAAAAAGCAAAACAACTAACTGTAATGGTTTCAGTACAGAAGAAAAAAGTAATCAGATTACCAGTATTTTTGATAAAAATGGTGATTATTTACTTTGTAAACAATACTGTTTTTCAGGAAAATACTTGGATAATTTAGAATAAGTAGGTGTGTAGTTTTATTAATTTATTTTTTTGCCCTTTTTAAAATCAGTATATGGACACCTGATTTGTTAAAAGTGTAAAGGAGATTTTATTGTATGTTTCTTTAAAAAAAAAAAAAAAACACTGAGCAGATTTCACATCTTTTATACTCTCTTTTCTCTATGAGCATGTTTGGTATTGAAGCAATCCAAAAGTAACTAAAAGTAATCAGTTACATAACTTTTATTTTGTGATACTTAGAGTAAGTTACTGATTACAATTTTTGACAGGTAACTTGTACTGTACTGGATTACATTTTTAAAGTAACCCTCCCAACCATGGAGACTTGGCATTATGTTCTATGACATGACATGATGTGGCTAATTGAAATTGATGTGGCATGACTTTATTTTACATGTTTTGGTGACTGACATGGTGTAATGTGTTGTGTGACATGACTTTCTTTGACATATTTCACAGTGTCATGTGACTTGATATGACTCAATATGACTTGGGCTGTGTCCGAAATGGCATACTAACATACTACATACTACATGGTTGTTGTGTATATACTGTATACTACATACTAAAAGTATGATTAGAGTGCCAACCGTTTACACTGTAGTATACTACTCGATTTCCCATGATGCATTTCAAAACCTCCGACGACAAAAATTGGAAGCACACATAAGTCTATGGAAGCACACCAGGCTATCAAATATCTCAGTTGATTCGCCATATTTGAAAGTTTAAAGAACATTTGAGGTGAGAAAGTCATCACGTAGAATATCGAAGAAACTTCCGCTCCAAAACAAGAGCCCAATTTACAAAAGCGTTTAAGAACTTAAAAGAGATAAACGGGGGCTTTTATTTTGAAAACGGGAAGTTCGCTAGTGGATGATTTTTAGCTAACACCGGTCTCAAGACGAATTCATCTCTCTTCAAAAAATTAAAAAATGTTTACTGCTCGCAGACACCGAAGACGATCCGTCCGTCGCCTCAAGCACTTTAATTTTTTGTACTTACGTTTAGGTTTCCCTGTAGAGCTAAGTCCATTTTAGTTGCTTCTCATCTTGTCATCTCATTCTGTATTTACGTTTATAAATACGGGGCTCGCAATGCATTATGGGGCGTGTCAGTACGACTAGTATGCCCACCTCCCATACTTAAAAATTTCACCGATATAGTATACATCCGGGTATTTCTCGCGCACACAATCTTTTCATACTATTTAATGTGAACGCACTACATACTTTTTTTGACGTCATACTTAGTATGAGTAGTACGTTAGTATGCCATTTCGGACACAGCCTTGGTGTTACATGATGGGATTTGTTCTGATGTGACCTGATATAACTTGATGTGAGGTAATGTGGTCTTGGCAAGAGTTCCCTGTTTTCACTGAATCACTGTAACTGACAAAGACATTGCAGGAGCAAACAAAACTTGTGTGAAAAGTTGGAGTGGAAAAAAAAAATTTTAAGTGGAATCAAACAGACTGCAAAAAAAAAAAAATCTTATCAAGTGTTTTTGTTTTATTTTAAGTAAATATGGTCTTATTATATTTGATTTGAGCCACAGTCAACAGATCAGTCCAGAAAAATGTCTTGTTTCAAGTTGTTTAAAGACAAAATGAGGTCTGAATTGCTTGTAACAAGTGAAAAAAATCTGCCCATGAAAAAAGAAAAATTTGCTCGACAATTTGCTTGAAACTAAAAAAATGTCTAAGTAAAAGAAACTTTTCTCTTGTTCCATTGGCAGATTTCTTCTTACTAGTTTTAAGCAATCCAGATCTCATTTCTGTCTTTAATTAACTTGAAATAAGACCTTTTTCAGAACTGGTCAGGTGAATGTGGCTCATATTAAGTCCAAAAAGACATTTTCTACTGAAAATAAGACCAAAACCACTTCATAATATTTCATTCTTTTTGCAGTTTGTGCTCAGATTTTACACCAATACGACCGTGAAACAGTCTTCAGAGGGCTGCTTTTTGTCACTCTCCTCAGCTGTGATGCTCTGTGTCACGTCATGAACGTGGTGCAGGAAGTAAAGGAAAGAAAATCCACTAGAAGACAGTGTTTTTAAATTAAATTAGAGTTTTTATCAGTGGAAATTAGAAGGAACATGTATCTAAAGCGTGCATGTATCAGCTGACTCGTACACAGATCAGGCTGTAATGAAGATTCATAAACGTGCAGCTCTAAGGTCACCTGATTTCCTTCATTCTGTCTCTGCACTAGTCTCCAATTAACTTGTGGGACGTTCTGGCAGCAATCCACTGCGAATCGGCTTTTCCACCAATTTATGATTCATAGATTTAGGAATATCTGGTCTAAATTACTTTCTGGTTTGCCGTCGGAGAGCTGGTGACAGAAAGAAACCACTGTGTGCAGCTGTCTGTGTGGCCTGAAGTACAAATCTGCGGCTCCATTTTGCATAGACAAACAGTTTACAGCCTTATAAATCTCACATTTAACCGGCACATTTTTTCTGTCAGGGGCTGCATGAGAACGCCGGAGTGAGAAGTTTCACTCAGCATCGAGACGCCATCCGTAACGTAAACAAATCAGTGCAGGGGGAGCGGGGTCAGAGTGATGTATACACAGGCTTCTTATTCAGATTACACGTTTGTTTTTGTGTTTTAATACACGATTCCAGCTAAAATATTGACACAAGAAGACGATAAAGCACTCAAAATGTCACGTTTTTGAGAGGGTTTTTGCTGCTTATCTTTCAGGTCACTCAGACTTCTTATTTTAATGACCATCACCTCGTGACCTTTCAGTCAGAGCAGCTCTCCATGCAAAATAGATGACAGGGAGACTCAGCTCACCTCCGCCCTGCTCTCTGCCTGTGGAGTCAACTTTACAGCCATCGTCAGAGCTCACATATTACATTTTTCTCCCTAAACTGGAGTCAAATATTGACACACCAAACAAAATGATAATTACAGATGCCATCTGTGCGTTCCCAGCAGAGCCGTCTGTAACAAAGCCGTTTCTGTCTCGTGGCTGCAGCATCTTTTCGTCGTCTTGTGGCTCAAAGGTCTGGGTGAGAGGTCAGATTAGCAGCTATGGGCTCTTTTTTCACTCCTCTGCCTCATTTTTCGTGCACGTTTGCTGATGTTGACAGACGATCGGCCCTCAGAGAGTTGAAACACTAACCTCTGCTGCGGGCAGGAATGTGCTTTGTGTCGGGGCATGTTGGCTGGATTCAGATTGTTTTGTTCTCTTTCACAACAGGAGACAAAAGGAAATCAATTTGAGTCGATGTAGTCCAAATAACCGGAGATTTGAGGAGGTATGCGAGGGTAAAAGGTTAGCAGACGCTGTGTCAAGAGCGTTCAATAAATACATGAACAAATTTGTTTTGCTTTATCTCTGTTTACTTCTAATAAACTCGACTTCTCTGACCTTAAAGTCTCAAAGTATTATCTGTAAATCCGTGCACTTGAGCACGATTTTTTTCTCATGCTTTCAGACCTCTTCTTCTCATTTAACACTTTCTTTCAACCTTTTCTTTTCATTTTTTAACAGTTTATATGCAATCTGATCCGAGCTCTGATTGTTTCACACAATACTTGGATGTTGTAAGACTTTCTGCTCAAGTAGTTCTCCATGTGAAAGAAAAGAAGCTTAGTTTGTGGCAGAAAAATCCTTGAAGGCAGACCTTTCCCTCTGCAGGCCGGTAATTTTAACACATTACACCCACCGCCACGTAATGCAGGGTTTAGAAGGTCAGGGTCGTGTCAGGATAGGAAAAAAAATTGGAAAATTATATGTGCATTATTCCTTTAGATTTTTTTTTTTTTCATTTTTTTTCCCCCTCACTGTGTCATCATAAAGTATCAATATCAATCAAACAACAGTAAATGTGCAGGTGACCTTGTTTCTCTGACATAGAAGAAACAAAGATGCCATAAAAATACATTCATGATAATTAAAACTCTGACATACGAATTTTTTTTTCACCGCCTCCACACATCTTTCTCATTTCCACCTCTTATTACTTTTTCTTTGTGAACGTGAGTAAATCCAGCTGTCAATCATTGTTAAACGTGATGTAAAGCCTTGTTTTTAACCTTGTATAACTAATGAAAACGAAACTTTTCAGAAAAAAGAGGACCTGAATACAACACAGCCAAATGATGTCTTCAAATCACCACAACAATGATGTGAGAAACATTTCTAAGAGGTGTATTCATTTTTTAAAAGTTTGACCACAGCCCATCTGGAATGACTGGGGAGATGGAGTTTTTAACCTATACTGCAGCCAGCCACCAGGGGGAGCACTTTTTGTGGCGAACTCACTTGAGCTGAGCAAGATGATGTCCGTTTTTTTTTTTACAGTCTATGGTGCTGTTCCCTTTCTTGACCATCAGATGTCTTTCAAACCCAAGAACTTTCCTCTGGAACTACGTGGTATTATCGCACCTGAATATAAGCAGCACGTTCTAACGTTAGCTATTTAAACAGAAATTGGTAAACCCAATGTTTGTACTGTTGCATTTTGTCCCTATAATATAAGGATAGCAGACCCACGCTAATATCTGGCTCTTTTTTCTATTGCTGAAACAATATTAACACATGCTGGTGCAGACGCCAGATGAAACTCCAGGGAGAATTATGGCTTAAAAACACTGGATGCGTCTGCAGGGAATCTGCGTTCCTTTACGGCAAATGGATCAAATATGTTTCATTCAAATCAACATGTCAACTTACATGGGATCCGTCATTTTGTAGGTAATATGCAGCTATCCTATCTTTGACGGATGCGGAGCTGTGATGCATCAATTCAGCATAAAAAGATCAAGCAGAACAGGAAGTAGTGACCAAAAACTACCTAAAAACACCCAGAGACTTTCTCAATAAAACAGACTGTGTCAAAATCAGTTAGTATTTAGCTTGACTATGATGATTAACAGACATTATGAGCAGAGTCAGACCAGGAGTCAACAGGTTTGAGGGCTTACAGCCCAACATGAATGAAGAGAGACTTATCAATGGAGTGGGAAGTGGGAAACAGCTTGTAAGCGAGTTGACAAACGCATTTGAGACACAGCACAACGGAGTCGCACTGGAGACACATCCGGTGTATTTGAGGTGTTATAGAACAGAAAGTACGGTTCTTTCCAGATGTTCAGGAACTTTTGGGGGTGGAGCCTGCAAGCTGAACAATTCTGGTTGGTAGAGCATGTAGTGGTTTTAGTCACCCATCATCGTCCTCAATAAGTTCACAAACCGCTGTGATTGATGTGGTTTGATGACTCCTAACCAATGGTCTTCTTTGAGTCTGATAGTGTGAATGTGTCTCTGTCAGCTTCTGGTGTTTCATTTTAAAGAGTGACCCTGTAAACTGGTGACCTTCAGTGGATATCCAGTTCAAAATAGCTGTTGAATCCCAGTTTAGTTTTAAATATATTCATGAAATACTCTTGGCAAAATTAATATTTAATGACAAGCTTAAGACTTTTGAGGAGGATGCATCCTGCTGAACTTCAGGTTCATATTTTTAGGTAAACCCTGGACGATTTCTGTCATCTTCACAGCAAAAAACTGAAATCATATCAAGTGTTTTTGTCATATTTTCAGCAGAAAATGTCTTTTTAGAGTTGATATTAGCCACATTAATCTGACAAGTCCAAAAAAGTGTCTTATTTCTAGTCAATTAAAGACAGAAATAAGGTCTGAAATGCAAGAAGCATGCAAGAGAAAAGTTTCTTTTACTAAGACATTATTCTAGTTTTGAGCAAATTGTCGGGGCAAATTTTTCTTATTCCATTGGCAGATCTTTTTCACTTGTTACAACCAATTTAGACCTAATTTTTGTCTTTAAATAATTTAAAAGGGAAAAAAACACTTGATTAGATTTCGTTTTTTTGCAGTGTTTTTGCTTTTGATATGATGTTTCTCTGGTTGAAGCTGTCTGGAAAAAGAAAAACATTTTCCTCCTTCTTTTCATTCCCCTGCAAGTCACTCACTGTTTGGTTTAGTTGGTAAAGTCCCCTCTGCTCCTCGTGATGTAAACCTCTTCAGTGTCATCAAAAGAAATACCCAGTGAGCAAATCAAACCATCAGAAAGAAAACCGTACATTTCCAGAAAGAGGCGTCGGTGAGAAATTGAATCAGTTTCATAACCTTGTAAAACTCCTCACAGTTTCTGTAAGTAAAGGATCAGAGAAAGTTTCTGCTTCTCTCGCTGAATGCTTCAATAGAAAAACTTTCAGACTTTATTGTGTTGTCTCTGCTCGGTGGTGAAACTCATCTCTGTGTGATGCCACAGAGAAGAAAACTCGCAGACCTCAGCCGCAGTGACACGTCACATTTCATCTCCCATCACTCCAAACTAAAACCAAACACGACCCTATCAAAGAAAATCACTTTTCAGTCTTCACTCTCCATCTCGCTGCTGAATAAAGCCTGCACATCAGCCCTGCTGTGTGTGTGTGAGTGTGTGTGAATGAGTGTGTGTGCGTGGCTGTTTTGACTTTGCACGTCGGGCCTCTGAATGGTGGATTTGGCTTGGCGCGAGGTGCGGCGCGCCTGCGGGCTGACGTCAGGCCTGCATGTCGAGAGATGGCACGGTTGGATGATCTCTGCAGAAGGACATGCTTTGCTAAAGTTGGGACTGGGACGTGTCTCCACATGAGAGACGGCATGTGTTCTTTTTCCAACAGATGGCAGCGCTCCGGCGACTGCAGGGAAAAGACTGAAGACGGAGCGAGAGATGAGGGGGACAGTCTGTGGTTTTCCCCTCTGCTCCTCTTGTCTTTATGACTTTTGCTTTTTATTTACCCCTCACCACAGCCTGGGGACCGAAACGTGGCAAACCTTGTTTTTATTTGTCCCAAGACGGTGGTTTGATACTGGATCTGCCAGCGCTTTAGAGCCACGCTGGCCCAGAGTTCCACTGTTGTAAAATGTGCAGCAATAAAAGAAATCATCCCTCTGGTTCTCATTACAGCTTTGTGAAACGGCTTCTTTAATTCCTAATGTTTTGGAAGACTGTGACAGTTTCTTTTTTCTTTGCGATCCCTCTGTGTTGAAATCAGCCCTGTGCTGTTTCCAATCGGTGGTTTCTGAAGCTGCTCTGCTGGCGTGGCGCGCTCACATGACAATAAAAGTGAAGTATTTACTTTTGTTTTTCCTGGAGATGTGTGGGCCAGACCTCTGCAGCCGTTGAATCATCTCATAAGACGCTCTGCGCCGGCTGTAGTTATTCCACATCGGCTGTTTGTGGGGACAGTTTCAGAAAGAGAACATCTGTTTGCAGAGATAAACATCATCGCTGCATCGCGCCCATCCTCTCGTACCACTGGCTCTCTGTAGTTTTCCAAAATTTGGTGAGTTTAATTTCTCCTTTCAATCACGAGACCCAAACAATGCACAACTGGTGCATCAGAGGATGTGTCCAGTCTTTAAACCAGTTCATAGGAATGGAGACCAAAGACTGGGCCATGAAGCTGCTGAAATCATCACCACCGTATAACGGTTGAAGTTTCTCAAATCTCAATTGGGTTTGGACTGAACTACATCACCCGTCTGTTCCTGATACAGACAAATCAAGCTGATTGTCAGTGGGCGCCATATTGGAAAAGCTGGGCTTTGAGCCTCTCTACTAACAGCTGTAGGGCGCCTGTCAGTCACATTGGACAAACTTGTGATCTTAATATTTTTTATTAACTGCTGAGTTTGAAAAAAAAAAAAACACTTCTCTTACACTGCATGTTGATACTGAAATTGACAGTTCTGATCAGAGCTGCTTTTTGAACCAGGCTGTTAATATGTTTTTAATGCCGTAAAAGTCTGTTTTTATGGCTGGGTGTGTACCTGACTTCTGGTCTCTCTGCAGCCAGCCTCAAGCAAATTCTCAATCAACAGCAACATTTGGCACTTCCACATAGGCTTCATTTTTATTGGATGTTGCCCCTTGCTTGGCACGCTTTGTAGAGGTGGGCTTCATCATGGTTCACTTCATGTACAAGCATAAAGCACGTGGACAGTGTGTATGATCCATGATGTGTGATCACAGTGACTACTCTCCTCGACAAAAAATTTAAAAAATACCAGGGGTGTTAAGGCCGATTTATTCATTTTTGCACCTACACACCCTCGTGCGGTCCTTTTCATGCAGAAAATTTCCACCCTGTGCACACTCAGAAACTTCTAAACTGCTGGACAGAGATGCGCTGACAAGATGGCAGAAAACAGGATCTCCTAGTGGTCGAAGTGCAGCAATACAGGCAATCTGAATGACTCTTCACGTAGAGATCATAGACTGTATATAGAGTGGTTTTGGAGCCAAAATACTGCCGTCTCAGGCGCCACCATTGTAGCAGTTTGAAGCCAGAGTCTGCGCAGTAGAGACCATGAGGGATTCTGGGAGAATCTGAGCTGGGTGACAAAAATAACAATATTTTTTTTTCTTTCTAGAGTCTGATCACTTCCTGACTCTACCTCCCGACATATTTTACAAGCCCCGAAAAAAATACACGAGAACGGCAGCTGTCAATCATCGTTAATCGTTACATAAAGCCTCGTTTTTAACCTCGTATAACTAATGAAAACGAAAATTTTCAGAAAAAAAGAGGACTTGAATACAAGGCAGCCAAATAATATCTTCAAATCACCACAACAATCAGACATGAGAAACATTTCTACAAGGTGTATTAATGTTTTAAAGTTTGACCACAGCCCATTTGGAATGGCTGGAAAGCCGTATTTTTAAACCTATACTGCAGCCAGCCACCAGGGGGAGCAGTTTTTGTGTAGACCTCACTTTAAGCAAAGCAAGGGGACGTCCATTTTTTTTACAGTCTATGGTAGAGATCACTGTGATAACCGAGTGCTAAATAAATCATGAAATTGCAGCAGCTCCTTGCAGAGAAGAGTAAGTTAAAAGAACGTGGAAAAATCTCCGGGACAGATTTATAAATGTGTTGTAAACAAATGCAAACTTCTTCTACTCTCGTTCCATTTCTGGGCATCGTGTTTGCAGGGAAAGCAGAACACAGCCTTTAGAGGGCTGTGTCACACTGAAAGTACCTAAAATTAGTCTGAAATCAGCCAAAAAGTCCCTAAAGTTGTAGCAGTGCTCTTGGTGTCTCATTGTGAAGACTCTGATGAGATCGTGCCTTGTGTAAACAGACGCTTCACGATGACGTAGGTTGTCCATGTATGTGTGTGATACCTGCTAAGGTCTGGTTCATATGGGAGAATGGTTCATATGATACAGGACGGCCTCTGTATCACTCTCTCGTTTATCTTTCTTCTGCTCTTCTGTCCTTTTTCTGTCTGACAGTTAGGCTCCAGTCTCCACTATCACTACAAAATTAGTCACAGAAATCATTTTCGGCAGAAAAAAGCACAGATCTCTGTGTTTTATGTCTTCTTTCTTCTAAACTTGGTCAGCCAGCGTGGTGTTGTCATAGAAACTTAATCATGCTGTAAATCAATCTGGTCCTGGTCAACCCGATCGGGAAGCTAAGAAGTAGTAATTTAATATAACCTGTCACCAGGAATATTGGCGCTGATAATCTCATTTTAAAGTGTGGATAACAATTAGGCATATATCTAGAAAGGAGACTTTTTCAAGATCACTTTCAAACTCCTCACTTTTTCCCTTTGTTGCAACGAACCTGACAAGTATGTAATCTTGACCTCCTCAGAGCTCTCACTGAGCTCTCTTCAGCTTGTAAATAGAAGCTGAGTTGGGATATTCCAGTTGGACGACATCTCCAAAATTTGAGATTGCTAATCCAGTCAGGATGATTCTTTTCTAGGAATAAAGAGAGTTTTAAGGTTTTTCCATGGTTGAATCACCGCCTGAATCATCCAAATTATTCAAAAGCTTTTGTAAATTTCCGCTCTCATTAGATGAGTCAACACTCTGTACAGGAGCAGGAAAGTTGACATGCATTTGAATCTAATCAGCTGCTCCCTGAGCTCTGTGAGAGGATGTCTGCTCTGCTGCCTCAGTGTCACAGGTGCTTCATTTTTAAATGGATGACAGAAGTAGTCGAAGATGTTACACAACACACAGAGACACATGGATGCAGACTCATGCTGCCTCTCTTTCTCCACCCTCCTCCTGCAGGTAACACATGTCAGAATGGCCTCATGCCCGCGCTGGTGCGTCCCACCCTGCCCGCCGTCCAGACCTCACTGGGCATGAAGCAGTTCCTCCCGTTTCCATTGGATACGGCCTCAGCTGTGCGTCTCTTCCCTGGATTCAACACGGTGAGTCTCCTTTGTGTCATGTGATCTGCAGATAACTCTCCTCGCCTCTCGTCTTCGCAGGCGTGTGTACTTAAAGCTGCTTTTCTGCACACAATGAGAAGCTTTTAGCTTTGAGGCACCTTCCTCTGCTCCACGATCCCAACATTTATCTTCCTTTCATGAATTTTCGCTGTGATATCTACGCGTGAAACATCTCATAAAGGCGACGCTTTCAGGGCTCTTTAGTGGAAGCATTAAAAAGTGTTGACACTTGAGTTGAGAGCATCTTTCTGTGGGAGAAAACTTATGTTTTATTTAATACATTCAAGAGGATTTCTTCACATTTTGTTGCATTTCTATTATTGAAACCGTATAATCTAATCATGCACAAAAGCAGAGGAGCATCCATGGAAAACATTTGATTATTGTTCCAGTGCACTTTCTCTCTGGATGGTTTGCATACTCTGCCCCGTCTTGGTGATTTAATGGCAGCTCTGCCTCCAGGCTCTCAGACCAGCCCTCATAAAGGCAGAGCAGGTTGCTTCTCAGAGGAATTTGGCTCCACACCACGGCTCATCTCCTTGTTAACATTCACATCTGTTTTTATTTTCAGCACAAAACACAAGACGCGCAGTTTACCGGTCTGAATATGTTGGAAACAGGTTGGCACGTTTGTTGTCTGGCTGCGGCACAAAATGGTTCTCAGACATGAGTGCGCCTCTGAAAGATTTGATTTTTGACAGGAAATGCAGCTAAAAGCATCTTTTGGAGCATCATTCATGGGGATTTCCAGAGCTGTGAAAGTTTGGGAAACATTTTTTATGATGCAGAGACAGCAGTTTGAGTGTTTGAGTAGAGACAACGATGGAAGCAGTGTGAACAATTTGGTGATGGATTATTTTTCTGGTCTGGTAGATTCTTCAAAATCTTCTAATTAGGTTTCAGAAAAAGTACACTCTCAGTCCTGTGCTGTAACTGCTTTACTGTCCTCTGAGATCTGAGCTGTTGTTTGGTTGCATTTTTACCTTTTCACCCCTTAACATTTAAGATTAGCCAGACTAGTTTGTTTGAAAAACTCTTCAAAATCATCTTTAACAGCTTAGAAGAGTCTTTCTAAGTCTATCTTTGGATCCTTTTTCAGCATCAAACAAAAAAATCACCAACGTGCTACGAATGATTACACTGATTTTCTTTTAAAGTTTCTTTTGCAGCGCTTCTGAAAGATCTCTGATCTGTTTGTTTCTCCCACATCAGTCGTCCCCCTCTTTCTGCTTCAGGACAAAAAAATAAATATAAATGTGGGGTAATCAAAACCAAATGCGAAAGTAGTTCATCTTCTTATGAACTGTTCCCAAATCTCACCGTGCTCTGCTAATTTTTATTCATAGTTCGACTTCAAACCCAAATAATAAAGCATCAGTGTCCTTAAATGTTTTCATATTATAAGCACTGCTGAATGTTTTTAGTTTATAATCTAGAGCCTATAATGATAACAACTGTCTCCTGATGACTGATACAAAAAATTATGTTTTTTTTGAGGCATTGTCATATTTTAAGATGTATAATGTGTGTTTTTTGTATTTACTTCAGGAAGGCTAAGTCTTACTAAGCGAAGTTCCATTTATGAAAATATGTAATACATCTAATTTAAGTTATAATTTAAGTTACTTATGTTGGCTCACAAAAAAGCTAAATATGACTCTTTGAATGTCATTTATGTTATTAGTGTTTATGTTTTTATTACTGTAAACCATGGACACTTGTGTAGCCTCTAGGCTGTCAATCTAAACATACTTACCAGAAAAATCATTAGCCCTGTAGCATTATCGCCAAAGTCACGTTGCAAGGTTTTCAGAAAAGATGAAAAACATGCTGTCATATATATGTATTACTTTGTATCAAAATTTATAATACTATTCTAAAATGATATTTTCATTATTATTGTTGACTCATTTATTTATTTATTGACATAGTCAATTACGTACAGTTTGTATGTCTGTACATGGGAATGGGGGATGGGGAATGGGGCAGGCTTTGAGTCTCCACACTAAAAGCTATAGGGTGCCCATCAGTCACGTGACATGAGCTCTGCTTCTGATTGGGCGAACTTGTGTTCTAAATATCTCCTAAGGTGCAGAGTTAAAAAAAAAAAAAAAAAACACCCTTGCACAATGTGTTAGAAGGGAGACTTTTTTTGCAGTCACTGTTCACTCTGCTGAGCTTTGAGTAACTTTGAGAAACTTTAAGATACTTGTTGCAAACATCTACATGGGTAGCAGGGGCGGCGTCATGGGTGGGCCCAACAGTCCCCAGCCCACCCTCTTTCTGACATGCCCACCTCAAACTTTCCTTTGAAAAAGATACTTAAAAAAAATGGTTTTAAAGAAGAATATTATAAAATTTTGTCACTTTAAGCTTGGTTTGTTATTGTTAGATGCCCTGTCTTAATGAAATGAGCAAAGTTTGACAATCTTTTAACCTGTTGGTGAAAAAATTATGACTCTTTTGGTCTCATGTTATACTGGTAGGACTAAAGAATGATTTTGGGAAAGACTGTGGTTTGTTGTTTTTTATTTAACTATGGTTAATGTTGCTGCTCTTACAGCCTGTAATACAGGGAAAGTTGAGGTGGCGCAGCCCATTTGTGCGTTAGAGCACTACTCTTTGACTCTTTACCGTTGAGAGCCATTATCAAATATCAAAGGATTAAAAAGCAACTAAATCTTAAAAACATACATAGTAACAGTACTATATATCCATATATTAATAGATATTTACTAACTTTTTTAGTTTTTAACTAAACTGAAATCCTGGCTCCATCCCTGATGGGTGGCACCATTTTTGCTCCCTCTTTGCATTGTCACAGCTGCAGTTTTTCTCTGTTTGTAGTGCTCGATCTATTTATGTCAGTGTTTTCTGCTTCTGTCATGTTGGAAAGGGACACAAAACATGAAAGTCCTCAATCTGCATTAAAGCGGCTTTATTCATGCTCATGTTTCATGTTTCTTGAATCATTTTGTGCCTGATTGTGATGCCTTTTGTATAAACTTGAGGACGTTTTCCATCTTCTTGTTTTACTTGCAGCAGATGTTTTACAAAATTGCAATCATGCCATCCTCAAACACAGTGATGACGACTTAATGAAAGCAACTTTTATGGTTTGTTTTCATAGGAAGTTTGTGTTATCAGTAATAATAGTCACATTTTCCCTTTGATATTGTGCAACCCTTCTTATAGTTACCAAATGAATGTGCTCTTTATATCCAGAACAGTCATTATTCACAGATAAGCTATGCTCAGAGATAAGCAAAAACATGATTTTAACGAAGGCACAGGCTCCAGGCAGACATGGACGGAAATGCAACATATTGAGAAATCTGAGTTATTCTATAAGCGCTCGTTATTTTCAAACAGTCTGTTGCATTTCAGAGCCCCTCTTTAATTGATCGCTCCTCCCGTATTGATAAGTGGTATAAACAGCTCTCTGAAATGCAACGTTAGCATGTGGCTACAAAGACCTTATTGGATTTGCAATCTGTGAGGCGCTACTTTGCAAATGGAGCACTCAGCCGCTGCTCACTTACTGTACCAGCACATTGGTATTTATCTATTGATTTTTCTCTTTGAAAGTAGAAAGTAATTATGAGGAAATATGTGGCCTCGAACTACTCAAATCAGCTGGGTCATCAAGAAAATATGATGAGTCATAGAAAAAAGAGACAGATAAAAGGGTTTTATTCAGGAAAACTTTCTGTCTCTCCATCGTTTGTTAAATTATAGAAAGAGTTTGATTTGAATGAAACTGGAGAGAGTTGATATATGGATCACAGCTGGATAAGAGAGAAGAACCACGAGACATCAGGGAGAAATGTTGAGATAACCCCTGGGAAGACCAATTGTTTCAGCGAGGAGAGTTTCATGAGAAAGTTCAGGAATCTGCGTCCCTTTTCTCGCCCCGTCTAATCTGTATTTAACAGACTCGTCTGCAGATAATGAGTAATACACTGGGAGGCCTCCAAGTGGTGGAAAGCTGATACTAGATTAACACAAAGTAATCACCTCTCACTCTCAGCTGCACACACACACTCTCACACACTCTTTCCTTTTTTGTCTCAAAATTTCCTTGGAGCTGCTGATTGTCTGATCATTGGCAGAATGTGGAGCAGTCGAGTCGATCTCTGAAACCGTCTGTTTCACCAGTATCTGTTCTACATTCTGTTTTCCTGCTACAGAAACACTTTCAAACACTGTGCAAGTTTGGTTTCAAGGGTGCAACAAAAGCGCCGGTGTGCCAGCTTCGAGGTCTGAACGGGTTTCTTTATGTTACACAGAAGATGTTTTACAAATCGTATAAACAGAGCTGAAGAAATACAAGTCACTGGATGACAAATCCGTGCCACAGAGGAGCAAACCTGGAGTCAGGGGAGGATGTTACTTAAGAAAATAAAGTTGTAGAATTTTGTCATATTAAAAAGGAAGTTACAGTATTCTTTACCCAGGAGTTGAAACCTTGAAAACTGAAGAAAAGCTTCTTTTCCCCTGCCAATATAAGAAGAAAAGGGTAAAAAGAGAAAGAAGTGAAAGGTAAAAAGGCCGCAACGAAGGACAAGATGAAGCTGCTGTCAAAGAAACTAAGAAGGTTAAAGTACAAATAATGGATTAAAAAATGTCAGAAAACTGCAGGGATAACTGTTAAAAAAAGTTTTATGTAAAAGAAACTAAATTGATTTTTCATTGACAGAAAACTCCAGATGTTTTCAAGGTTTTCTTTTTTAAGTTTGTGCAAGATCAAGAATGAAAAGGGCCACTTTCATTCTTTAACATTGCCAAATCTGACAGTAAATCTGGAGTTAAACAAAAGACAAAAAAGATATAAAAAAGTGCAAAGTCAAATGATTTATGTGTTATATTCCATAGGTAAATCTAATGGTGGAAACAAATATTTAGTTTAGGTAGAGTTGTAAATAGAACAAAGATCAGATTTGAGATTAAACAATAAAAAAATACAAGACTGAAAACAATGAAATTAAGTATAAAAAAAGGAAAACAAAAATGCTTGAAATATTCACCAAAACATGGAGTGAAAATAAAATTTTATCCAGTTTTTTCAATTAAAAGTTGGTAAAAAAAAAACAAAACATATTTTATTCAACTCTCCATAGCTTAAAGGAGAGTTTTCCCTTGAAGTATGATGTAACTTATTTAAAAAAAAAACTGGTCCAAATAAGAACGTGTAAAGACAATAGACTGTAAAAAAAAAAAAAATTGTCATCATCTTGCTCGGCTCGAAATGAGGTTGCCACAAAAACTGCTCCCCCTGGTGGCTGGCTGCAGTATAGGTCAAAAAATCCGGCACTCCAGTCATTCCAGATGGGCCGTGGTCAAACTTTAAAAAATTAATACACCTGGTAGAAGTGTTTCTCACGTCCGATTATTGTGGTGATTTGAAGATTTCATTTGGCTGCCTCGATTTCAAGTCCTCTTTTTTTCTGAAAAGTTTTGTTTTCATTAGTTATTCAAGGTTAAAAACGAGGTTTTACGCCACGTTAGACAATGATTGACAGCTGCCTTACTTGTGTATTTTTTTCAGGGATTGTTAAATAAGTTGGGAGGTAGCGTCAAGAAGTGATTAAACTCTGAAAGAAAAAAAATCATTATTTTTGTCATTGGCCCCACTCAGATTCTCCCAGAATCCCTCACAGTCTCTACTGCGCAGACTCTGGCTGCACAACACCTGCCAATGACTGCACCTGTGATGGTGGTATTTTGGCTTCAAAACTGTTCAATGGAAAATGGCAGAGCCACGCTGTCCACTTTATATACAGTCTATGACAAAGACATAATAAGTTCAAAGAATAAACTAAAGGAAACTTTGTAATGTAGTTGGATGCAGTCATCTTTAGTTAAGTGCAAGATTTAATGGCAGGTCTTCGTTGACTTTCTTAAAACAATGTTTTCTGAGGCACTGTTGGCTCATTGTGTTTGTGGTCAGTGCAGTGGTCTTTGGTTAGGCTCCAGGCCACAGTCTTCCCCCTTCTGTGCTCCCCATGTTTCCAGTCTCTCTCCAGCTGTCCTATCAAGTCAAGGCAAAAATGCCCAAAAAAACAACTTCTGATTTTCTTTTTAATTTTTTTTTTCAATCCTAACTCATTGCCAAAATCCATTGGATGATTGCAATTAATTGCACTTTCGTATTATATTTAAATTTGTCATAGTTTTGTACTTCACAACAGCTTTTATTTCCATATCAGTAATAAAATGCAGTCCTTGTTGTCTTGATTTTGAAAATTTGATTGATACAATGAAGTAAAATAAACGACCTTGACTTTTAGATTTATGATTTAGATAAATGCTGCTCTGCCTCTCCTCTTTTAATACTCTTTTTAAGACTTAGTTGTTCACTTTGGCTTTTGGCACAGGTTAGCCACTTTTATTGAATCTTTTATGTCTATTTATATTGTTGTTTTATGCTTATAAAGTTTTTATGGTTTAATTGTTTCTGACGTTGTACTTTTAAAGCACTTAACATTGCAAAACTCTCATTAAACGTCCAGCAATTCCCTGTTAACGCAACTGCATGCACTTTTCAGGAGTTCCACTTTGATCACAATACGCCAAACAGAGAATGCCCTTTATTAAACCCTAGTCCGCCACAGTGTAGACTGTCCTGCATTGAGTCACATTTCATTTAACCAGTGCTTCAGTTTGTTTTCATCCACAGGTCTGTGGACATTTTCACTCTGTAGGTTTTTGTGATGCGGCTGCACCTGTATGCTTGGCTTGCAGCTTAAACTCCAAGTTCTCAGGTGGTATTTTAATCCCTTTTAGTGACAAAAAAGTATGCGAGACTTGTCAACTGAGCTGCCTGAGAGAGTTCGTGCAAAGTCAAAAGCACAGTGGTGTTATTTTCCATCACAGCAGCAAAGAAAGACAAAAGAAAGCTTGTTACACTGACAGCCCTAATATAAACCTATGTTTAAATGACAGTTACCAGGGTTTTCCTGGGTTATGTGTATGATACACGGCAGACTCTGGGTTCAACGACACAATGAATGACAGCTTGGAAATTTTATATATAAGAAAGCTGTGCATGAAAGATAGTGTAAAGGAAACAGAGAAGTAAAGATTTCAAGTTTTTTTTAACTAAAAACTTATCTCTGCCTCCACATACGGGCGTGTCAGCTCCAGTCAGGCGCTTTATTAGAAGATACAGATCCGTGATCACTCTTGTGCACAGAATGCAAACAGCTGTTGGATTGGCTGCAGCAGGTTTTGTGATTTACGGATGCAGCTGAAGCTAAGTTTCCCACTTAGGCTCTGCTGGGTGAGGTCAGACTTGTTTACGTGCCTCCAGGGTCCAATAAACACTTACATGTCCTCATTTAAAGAAGAAAAGAAGAAAAGCGTATAGACGATGATGACATTAGTTCCATTAACACGCTGCAGGAATGAGGACACACTTCATCCAGCGAAAGGTCTCATTACTGGAAGGGTTTTTTTGGCATGTGGAGTTAAAAAAAAACGCAGTGAAAGCGTGTCCACACCTGCATGAAATGGGACTTATACCAAAGTCTGTTGTTGAGCTTTTGCACAATCTTGTTCAGGGCTGAGTGACACGATCAGGAAGTCCTTAGCTGCGGGGAAAGAAAGATGTTTGTTATCAGATTTTCTCCCTCCTTCCCACTCATACTCTCTCCTCTCCTCATGGGTGTTTTAAAACAAAGAAATGTAACTGAAAAATGTGGCTTCAGGGCTTAAAAAAAGGCCCCATGCATGTAAGTACACGTGCTCAGAGACACACGGGGGGCAGGGAGGTCTCAGGCGGTGTTGGAGGGAGATCTCAGATAATAGAAAAGCTGTAGTTCAGGGCAGGGTGGAGGAGAAGTTTAGGATCAGGCTGTCGTGTAGTGGTCGTGTTTTTATTACCAGGTGTTGAGAAGTTTATGAGCCACTTTTATGCCCGTTCTCCCACCTACACAAAGCTGCTGATTGATTCGAGACTCTGTTTTTATTGATGTCTTATTATAGACTGTCACATTTCAGTGCAGGTGTTGTTTTTGTTATACAAACAGGGATTATGTATCCATCTATTTATGCTAATGGACCGTACTACAGCACTAGTCTGGTCTTGTAACTACTCAAAGCAGCATTCACATGCAAAGTGCTCCAAAGTGGGTGCAGTGTCTTGCCTGAGGACACTCAGACGGAGCTGGAATCAAACCACCAACCTTCTGATTGAGAGACAACCCACTGTACCACTGAGCCACACATGCCCCCTGCATTTAACAAAGCCTGCTGCTTTATTTAGCCTTTTCAACACTGTAGCACATCTGCTCTCTCAGTCCTTTCTTTATATTAAACTCAAAATGATTTTGCATCAGTGTAATGATGTATTTTTTTAATCATCTTCCAAAGAGAAAAGTGAAATGACTTCATCTTCCATGCTTCAAAATTTTATTAGCTGTACATTTGTGCTCATGAATCAATCAAAAAAAGTGCCATCAGTTATTCATTTTCATCACAGCACTCATTTGTTTGGACAGATGAATCGTTTATATGAAAATATTAACACTATTAAGATTCAAACATTAGTTTATGGGATGTCAAAGATGACAGATGTGTAGCTAGTAAATTTGATCTTTATTGGATCTTAATCTGATGTTTCTTTATGCTGTACCAGTTGTGAAACAGTTGTGGTGTTCTAATCTTGTTTTTCATACAGATCACCTGCAAAGCAGTTTGTGTTTATTTCTGTTAACATTGTATTTGTCACATTTATTGATTTGTTCATGCAACTGTGGAGAGCCTAATTCCTTAAAGGGACAGTATATTGTGTTATACTGTATAATGTAACAGAACATAATGTATTGTATCATATGTGTACATGCACGTGCTTGATCAAAGAGTCTAAAGGTGCCAAAGTGTGGCGTAATGCAGTGTAACCTAATACAAAGCAATGAGTTGTTCAGTATGGCCAAAAGCCAAAGTACCCCCGTCACAGGCTCTGCCTTTATCAGCTGATGAGCAGGTGATGTGCAGCAAGTGTCTGCGCAGTAAAGGCTATGAGAGGCTCAGAGAGAATCTGAGTGGAGCCGGGCGACAAAAATAATAATTTTTTTTTTTCCTTTTGAATACCTAAACCCTTCTTGGCTCTACCTCCTGACATATTTTACAATCTCTGGAAAAAATTCACAAGAATGGCAGCTGTCAATCATTGTTAAACGTGATGTAAAGCCTTGTTTTAACTACTTATGACTAATGAAAACAAAACTTTTCAGAAAAATGAGGACCTTAAAGTGATACTCTGGGATGGAACAAGTTGGGTCCTATCACAAGGTTTAGGGCAGAAATTACCCCTACAGCAGTGTTTCTGTGCAGCAGAAGCCCAGAGCGCACGCACCAAACACCCCCTCCCTGCTCGTCTGCCGGTTTCCTCTGCACTCAGACGAGGCCAATTTTTACTTGACCAAAAACACAAATAAACGGACTCCCACCGAAAAAATCTGATATCGGTTTGCATTCACGCTTTATTTAGAGAATTTTCAGCACGTTACTTTCACACAAAAACACCGCTAAATAAGGCTCTAGTTCTCATCGTGTCGTAAAACGGCGCTACCTCCGCTGCAGAGCCACAGCTGGCTACGAGACGCTCGCCGCTTAGTATATCAGTCCGAGCGCGCGGCGTGCCAGATATAAACAAATGCAGGTAGTCTGCCAAGACGAAGAGACACAATGAGAACTAGAGCCTTATTTATCGGTGTTTTGTGTGAACGTAACACACTGAAAATTCTCTAAATGAAGCGTGAATGCAGACTGATATCAGACTTTTTCGATGGGAGTCCGTTTATTTGTGTTTGGTCAAGTAAAAATTGGCCCAGTCTGAGTGCAGAGGAAACCAGCTGACGTTCAGGGAGGGGGTGTTTGGTGCGAGTGCTCTGGACGTCTGCTGCACAAAAACACTGCTGTAGGGGTAATTTCTGCCCTAAACCTTGTGATAGTACCCAACTTGTTCCATCCCGGAGTATCACTTTAATACAAGACAACCCAATAATATTGTTGTTAAGTGGAAGTTACAATAAGGATGTCTTTCAATCTGAACTCTTTACTGTTCATGACTTGCTATTTACAGACAAAAAAAGGGGGTGGATAAAACCATAGACTGTATAAAATATTGACGTAGTCTCCGCGACGTCGCCTGTCTGTTTCTGAAACAATAAAATGAAGCCGACCTGCGGACACAGCCACATTCGCTATGATGCCAGTTGGGAGTTTTTCTTCGAGGAGCTATAGGGTGCTTACTGGTCACGTGACCTGAGCTGTGCCTCAGATTGGACAATCAAATGATCCTGATAACTTCTAAACCACAGAATTGGAAAAAATTCTCCCACAGTACAGTGTGTGCCGATAGTGAAATCAGTTTTTTAGACCCAAGCTGTTTTTTGACCCAGGCAGTAAATATGTTTTTTGATGCTGTAAAAGTCAGTTCTTATAGCTGGGTGTGTATATGACTTCCAGTCTTTCTGCAGCCAGCCTCAAAGGGATTCTCGATGAGCAGATTCTTTTAGCACTTCCTCAAAGGCTTCATTTTTACAAACCGGATGTTGCCCCTTGGGTATAACACAGACTTCTGCATCGAATGCCTCACGTTCCAACAACAACAACAGGCTAACATCAATAACATTGACATACTACTCTTTTGAACTTCAGAATAAAAGCTCTTCTTGTAGCACAGGACATATGTGTCAAACCATCACCATAGCAGTGTCACGTTATATGCTCTTAATCGTGCGAACTTTGTCTTTTAACACAACTCAGGTAACTAATAAACAGATAACCACTATATCTGATTGTTACAGCTAACAACATTTTATAACGAATGTCTTTAAATCACCAAAACAATTGGAATTAAAAAGAAATTCTATGAGATGTATTAATTTTTTTGAGTTTGACCACAGCCCATCTGGAATGACTGGGGAGATGGATTTTTGGACCTATACTGCAGCCAGCCACCAGGGGGAGCAGTTTTTGTGGCTACCTCACTCCGAGCCAAGCAAGATGACATCCATTTTTTATACAGTCGATGGTTGCATCACATTGCACCATACGATAACAGCATAATATTATAATATATTGTACCATAATGTAACATCACACGTCATAATTTTACCAATGTAAATTTCTTAAAGCATGAACCAAATATAAGTGAAATCTAAGCAGGTTTAAAAAGACTGTATTGACAATCTTTTGTGGTTTAATTTTAAAGCATTTTAGTGTTGAGGTACCTGTCCTGTCAGTGTGTTTCAATCACTTACTTTGTCTTGATTTAATTCATGGACAGTCAATGGAAACTATCTTGGGCCATGTTCCTGTTTCCATGTTTCCTGGAGGGTGAACTTTTCAGATAAAACAATAGTAACAGCGACCCTCCTGCTGGAAACCAATGGTATCTGTTGCAATCAGCATTTTTGGCTTTGTCAAAGTAACATTCATCATCATCAAGGAAAGAGCCCAGTGTTTTGGTTTGTTTCACTCCAGGACCAGAACTTGGAAACAAGCAGCTAAAATGACCTCATGGTTCTCTGCGAACACTAATGAAACATTCGGTGAAAGACTTCAAGTATTTCCTCAACCATTTAAGGAGAATTTTATCTTTCGGCTGATGTGAAATTGTCAAACTTTATCACGGTACATGAAAAATGCAGCAGTTAAACTTTAAACAGTGTTCGTGCCTGGTGTGATATGCAGACCTGTTTTCAAACTCCTGACATTTAAATGCCTGATGATGGCGTGTGGTTACTTTGCTGCAAAGAAACAGAGATGGGTCTTTGGGGAACTTTTGAGATTGCTCTGCAACTTTCAATTGATTCAGTCAGGCAGGAGTTATTGAAATTGCCACCTTGAAAGAAATGGAGCAAACCTGAGAGGAAAAGGGGAGAAAAAGGTAGAGAGAGCTCATCGGGAACGAGGGAGTTTTGGAGTGTAATGGAAGAGAAAAGTGAAATTGGGGGAGGGGGGATTAGTTTTGAGCTTAACAGAGAAAAGAGAGGAAGTGTGTGTGTGGGAGTGTGTGTGTTTTGGTTGTCTCTTTCTGGCCCTGAAAATGAGATCTATCTTGCCTGGAGCCTACATTTGTCTTGGAGAAACAATACAAACTCCATTTCCCCCTGCAGAGTCATCAGGAATGTGATTTATCGATTCTGTGCACAGATCTGCACGCTGGGAAAATTGCTTTGTAGTCCTGCAGGGGTGACACGCGGGCCTCAGCCTGCACGCACAACGGCATCACAGTCCATTTCAATGTGTACCCACCCGCGCTAAGTCAATGTTAGCATCGATGGCTGTAATGGAAATGTGCACTGTGACAAAGAAGATAACAGGGAGGCCAGAGGAGTTCTTTTGTTCTGGAAGTAGAAATCCTGTTTAGTTTTTGCAAAGGTAGTGATCAGGGACAGACAACCCGCTGGAGCTCTGAATCACACCTCTGATTTGTTTCTGCTCCGTGTGGATCATGTGTGCTCAGTGAAGTGAGCTTCACTTGTGGGATTATCTCTTCACTTATCTTCTCGGCGAAGGAGGAACTGTTATCTAGAGTTTTTCTTCTTGTCCTAAAACTCTCTTGAGACACTGTCTGCAAGAAAGCACCTAGATTTACCTGAGGAGAAGAGTATTCTCCCTCATAACTAGCTGAAAAAGTGGTGTCATCTCACATTCAGGGTTTAGGAATTAAAGGATAAGTTCGGTTAATACAGCTTTTACCTTGTTTATAGAATGAAGTAGAACAAAATACTCACCCAGAAGGCTTTCCCGATCCAAGCAGTGCTTCGGGAGATATTTAGATCCAAAATCGTGCAGTGGATGTCCGTATAATGGGATCCGTCGGGGCATAGACAGTGCCGCTCCTAAAACTGCATTAATCGCCTAAAAACTCGTGTTTTTCACCAATATTCCATCATGGTCCGCTCCGGGTTAGTCCTCTGCTGCAGTCGGTACTGTTGTCCTGTTGTATGCGCTTGTGTGAGGTGGAGTGTGACATCTGCGTTTCCACTGAAAACGCTGGCGTACAATTCCACCTTGGAGGCTGTTTACAAAAGTTTGCGGTTTAGGTTGGCTAAAACGTCATTTCTATGTAGATGTATCAGTGTATCATTAGTTCATTCCATATCTGTTTTAGAATCCAAAATTGGAAAACTGATAATGACTTGTTATTTCATTTCTCATTTTCAAACCAAAAATCCGATCTCCCGGGTCACAATACATTGAAAATGATACGGTTATGGAATGAACGAATGATACACTGATATAAACGCAAGGCCGACAGGCAACAATACTTTTGCGTCTTACCCTAAAACCATTGTTGTTTAAATGGCCCCATTGAGAAAAGAAACAAAAGTAGTTGCAGAACACTGTCATACCAGTAGAGGGCTGTAAGACAACAATAAAGGCCTTATAGCAAAAATTTAACCATAGAAGGAGAAGAAAGGAGAAGAAAGGACAGTAGCTTTATGTGTAGCACAGCAGTTAGCCTGTTAGCATGTAGGATAATTAGCATATACTGATCTTAAGAGTGCTTTACTGCTTTGCAGATGGATTTGGTGATGGATTTGATTTTTCGTTTTAGGTAATCATTAAATACTTATCAGATGGAGATATTTTGACACATGTAAATGTGTTTATTAAGTTAATCTAGGGTTGTTTTTCTGAGGGCTTCTTCTGCGTTTGCACAGCTGTTGCAAACTAGATATTCACTGACACGTTCAGCTGAAGGTCCCCAGTTTACAGGGTCACACCTTAAACTGGAACACCGGGAGCTGACAGAGACACATTCACACTATCAGACTCAAAGGAGACCATTGGTTAGGAGTTATCAAACCAAGTCAGTCACAGCTGGGTGTCATCTTACAGTGGATGGAGGGAGAACTAAAAATTTTTTTTAGAAATGTTCAGCTTGCAGGTCCCGCCCCCTAAAGTTCCTGTTTTCAGGGGTAAATTTATTACCCATGAGCTAAATTTAGACCCTAGTTCCTTAAGTTGAAAACTAAACAACAAAACAATCTTTAAATATTTTGTTGTTTAGTCAGTTTGAAACCCGTTAAATGCCACATTACAACATATCGTGAAACATTCTTTGTTTCAGAGAAAACTAAAGAAAGACCTTCAAAAGGGGTTTATGATGGTAAAAATATTTCCATGACCCCTCCCGCTCAGCTTCACCCCTCTGTTTTTGTTTTTATTGACTTTCAGATGACAAATGTGCGCTCAAAGCGTGCTGGGTATGATGATATAATGAAAAGAACAAAGGGTGAGTCAGGGCTGCTTGGCAGACTCTCCTTTGATTTACACATGTCCCATAAACATCTAATGGACTCAATAAATCCTATTCCCAGGGGAGGCACGTGAGCCCACAAAAACGGCGGGGAATGATCAAAGCCGGAGAGCAAGCGGGACCACCACGGTGCCACGCAGCCGCCCTCCAGCAAGTCACACCTGCTGCAGAGGAGAGGAGTGGATCTCTGCCTAATGTGCGGCACGGCGGCTCTTATCGTTTAGCCTGAGCTCTGGGGCTTTTTAACCCCTGAACTGAGTGGAAGCTTTATGTTGGCGGGGCTCGTCTTGATGTGTTCTCCCACGATAATAATTCACTCCCGCTGGATATCTGCCAGCTCTGCCTCTCTCTGGTGGAATGCAGAGATAATAGAGGGGAGCTCAAGATGATTTTTTATGGAGGTGCTTAGCGCCAGCTTCCCAGGCGAAAATCTGATACTGTAGTCCAGTCTGAATAACCTGCTACTACCAAAGTCAGGTCAACAGCTCTTTAACTCCTGTGTGTGTGTGTGTTTGTGTGAAATGTCAGCCGCAGAGTGATAATTAATGATCACATGGGGCGTGGAAATAAAAGACAGTATTTGTTTCAGAGCTCTCTCTGCTCATCAGATGCTTGGGTGTAGGACAGAAATGGAAGACAGAAGCAATCTGTTTTTGCTTATTCGACTGCGTTGCCATGTGCTGTGGGTTCTTTGAGGCGATAACAAAAATATGTCAGCTTTAACTGCCCATCTGGTCATCTCAAAACAGAATACCTCTCAATTTGACAATTCAAGAAGGTATGTAGCGGTTAAACACAGCAAAGTGTGTTTCAGATTTCAGCTTGAGGAATTCTGCACGACGACGGAGTCAGTGGATTTGAGCAGACGGTAAAAAGAAAGGCACCAATTTCGAGGTTCATCGAAAGAGTCACTTCATTGTTGGACTAGTTACTGTAAAACAGATCTACTGGCAAATACACCGTCTGCTCAGTCGCTCAATGCATGATCATAATGTTAACAAGTTATGATGTTGGCAACATTTAAGCAGAGTTGTCAAAAGTATTCCCATTTATTACTCAAGTAGAAGTATAGATACTTGGGTTTAGAAGACTTTTGTAGAAGCTGAAGTGTCAACTTCAGCTTTTTACTTAAGTAAAAACATAAAAACACTGAGTTCAAAACTGCTGAAAGTATAAAAGTAAAAGTAACTTAAAAGGGGGGATACCATTAAGGTCAAGCTTAAATTGTGCTACAGGAGCCTGAGTCTCTGCCACAGACATTTAAGGATTCAAGGATTCAAGGTTTTTCTTATATCTGCCATTTGTAGATGGACTGACAGTCCAGACACATTGGAAATCTTGTGCAGGGCTCTCTCGGAGTCAAAGACAAAAGATACAAAGGTTATACAGATACGTACAAAAGATTTAAATAGGGTAAATAGAAAGTTTAAAATAGAGAAGATAAACACTTAAATTAAAGAAAATGAAACAGTTCAAATAAAGAATGTACAAAAAAACACTAGAGTATCAAAAAAAAAAAAAACCTGACGCTTATTGGAGGGATATGTACTTCACTGTGAGGTTATTGCACAAAGAAACAAGTTTTTACCGACAGGGTATTGCACATTTCCCGTGAATCAGTGGCGGCTGCTGGTCAGTCAAGAAGGGGAAGCTCTTTTTTTCATTTAATCATTTATTTAAATGGAAATTCTACCCTCCGTTCCTTTTTCAAGAAACGATGACCCCGTCGTACCAACCTGGTGTTTTTTCCAGGGATTTTACCAGTGTTCTCTCAACGCTCGTCGTTTTAAGAAAGGTAAACTCACTGGGGATCGATAAAGCCTCCGGATCAGTACAGAACAACTGAGAAGATGCTCCGGTGGAGGGTTATACTTCAAGATTGCTGACTGGCTCATTTTACTGTCAATCAAAAAGGGATTCGGCCTCAGACAGATCATCCAATCATCATACAGAAGCCCAGCGTCCAGGCCAGCCCACTGCCTCATAGACCCCCAGAGACGCTGAGCGTCCGATGGGCGGGACAAAGCCCAGCGTTTATCCAATGACCGTCCAGTTTTCACAGTGGAACAACCCACTCTACGCTTCCCCGCTGAAGTCAGAAGACGCTCAGCGTCCGACTGTGTTAAAGAGCTGAGACGCTACGGGGATGAATGAGAAGGAGGTGGAGCCAGTTACCTGTGATAGGAGCTGATTCTGAACAAAAGATGAAGGAATTCTGGTGCATATTTTGTCAATGAAATGTACACACAGCGGTACATATCACCACTTTTTTGGGGACATTTTAGGGGAAGCTGAGCTTCCCTTGCAGTCTTAGAGCAATCGCCACTGCAGTGGATATAATAATTATAATGATAATACTGAACATATTGTACGTAACAGTGGACTGTGATAGAGCTGGGTTGTTCTACGCATGTCCAATAGTTATTGTTTTGCCATCAGTCTAACCGTGGCAGGGAAGAAGCTGGATGGTGAGATTTCAGCTATTTTAGGATAGGTTTTTGTTTTTGAACAGGGGTACCAAGGCTATTTTTAAAACCTGCAGAGCAGAAAGTCCAGATATTTGCCTGAAGATGTAAGGAGTAGAGGTAAAAAGTTGGCTAAAAAATAATTACTCAAGTAAAGAAAAGATACCCAAAATTTTTAATTAAGTAAGGTAACAAAGTATTTTTTTCTTCATAACTCGACATCTCTGCATTTAAGGTGAGGATTTTCAGTTTGGCGTCAGACCCAACCCCGCAGTAAGGGTGAGACATGAAAACAAAAGAATTCTATTCAGTAAATGATAATCTGGCATTTTGGCAAATGCTTAATGGACCATCAAGAAAGTGCCCGTGAGAGGGACATTTCAGTAAGTGGGGTTGTAGGAGTTGCATGTCAGGAGTAATTGTATGAGCAACAATGGATGTCGGTCAGCTCGGCCCCCTCAATGAAGAACAGCACCTAGCCGGGCCACAGTTTTCTGCAGACAGTCTGCCACATAATTTGGTGAATTTTTGAGAACTCTGACCCAACTTGTTTTAAATGTACGCTCCAATAAGATTTCTCCTGCCCTTTTCTTTTCAGAAAACCTGTTTGTACCCAGCACTTTGGGTCTGCAGGCGTTAAAGAGACAAAAATACAAGCAATCTAAAAATGAATGGTTTTAACAGTGCAGGGACGTGCCATTTGCTGGGGACTAATTTATGAGTCTACAAAAGAAAAGGCAACTCACTGCACCGATGGAAAATGGAGAAAAACTTCTACACATCTACTCACATTTCTTATTTTTTTTATTGGTACATATTTATTCTAGTTCACCTTTCTGAACAAAATGTCACAGGTTGCACTTCTTATATTATCCTAATTTAAAGCCCAGTTCAAACCTCCACATGATACTACGCCATGGCAGCTGACTCATTCATGAGCACTACGATTTTTTCTGTGCTGGACCGGAAGTCACGTACACACCCAGTCATAAAAACAGACTGTTACGGCATCAAAAACCATATTTACTGCTTGGTTCAAGAAAAAGCTTGGTTATCAAATGCTGATTTCACTATCGACACACACACTGCACAGGATTTAATTCTTTTCTAACTTGGCGGTTTAGAAGTTATTGGGATGGTTTGGTTGTCCAATCAGAGACACAGCTCAGGCCACGTGACTAACAGGAACTCACGGCCAGTGTCATATCAAATGTGGCTGTGTCTGTAAATTGGCTTCATTTCACGATATCAGGAACAGCCAGGTGACGTCGCAGAGACTACATCCATGTTTTATACAGTCTATGGTGATGAGTCAAGTTTGCACTGCATTACTCCGCCGAAACACATGAGGGCAGTGTCTTTGGAGGGATGGGCAAGTAATGGTATTGGTATCAATACCAGCCTTTTTCAAGGTATCGGTACCTGCGATACCTGCCTATACCAGCAGTAGGGATGGGTATCTTTCACATTTGAAACGATACAGTACCAATGCCTGGCACCTTGCAACCGGTACCGGTGCTCAATGGTTCCAATTTTCGGTACTTTTTTGTGTTTAAGTGGTAAAAAAATATCAGTTTGTTTAGTAATAAAATATAAAAAAAAATCAATTTAACATTTTTATTCTTCAATATATAACCTTGCAATGCTGTGTTCATGTCCAGCATGGAAAATAACCTACTCTTCCACTCCCTCACAGTAGCGAGGATGCATTTAGGTACCTAAATATGGTACCTTTTGATTTTATGTGAATCAGTTCCTGGTACTTTTGACAGAATTCGGTCGGTATCTATAAAAGTATCTAATTCCATGCCCATCCCTAACTGGCAGCAGATATTCAGGCATTTTTTTTTTACTTTCGAGTAAGTCCTCCTCACCAGTAGTTGGTGCTACTTGCTGTTGTTGAACAGAACGGTAAATGTGCGTCAGGTCCTGTTCAGACAACATGAATAAACCAGGGAAAGCTCACAGCTTAACTGATTTATTTTACAATTCAGTTTATTTTGAAAAATAACCTGACAATTGTTAGACTTTGCTGTGTTTGTTCAGAATGATATGTGGCTGTGAATTAAATTTTATGAAAGAAATAGATGTAAGTAAGAAGTAGCAGTACTCGGTATCAGTGAGCACCTAAGAGGGAGTACTCATACTGGTACTGGTCTGAAAAAAAGTGGTATTGAGCATCCCTAGTCCTTTGTATGATCGTTAAATCGCCTGTTTCTGATGTGGCTATGCTTTCTGCTCACTTTGCCACAGCATTTTTAGCACAGTATGTTGTATTGAAGCTAAAACCTGTTGCTGTTGATCATACATGAAACATGGTCATGTTAAACGGACCAATCACAGGGCTTGTGGGCTTATGCTTTTTGATGCATTGTTATACCATGGAAGAGGTGCATGGGTAAATCAATACTATAATATCCCTTCAAGCTCAGTGGTTAAATACAGCTAACACCTTTGGCCCCTATGTCACAGGCCATTATTATTCTTCTCCCTGGTTTCTAATCCTATCTACTCCCCTGTCCCTTAAATAAAGGCATAAAGAAACCCAAAAAATCAGCTTTAAAAGACATAAATCAGCATAAAACCAGACTTTGGTTGGACAAACTAAGGCTCTGACTGTTGTTATTGTGGCAAACATCACTGCAAACCTCGGTGGATTAATATAGAGTGAAATATTGACTGACTGATGCACTCTTCATGCTTACTACCCCTGCTTCAATTCAAACCACAAAATGCCTTGACCAAACTTTATTTTTGTCTTTTGTATAAAAGGATAAAGGTGTGCCATTCCCGCCTTGAGCGGGCTGTGTAAAAAGAGGCTGTAGATAACTGTGGCACGGCATGCCTGGATTTAATTTGGCTGGGTTTGAAGTCTATATTATCAGAAATTTGATAAGCTTATCTGAAGAGCTCTGGCTCCTCAGTATTATCTCCATCCTCTCTCACATTAACAGCCTGTGCCACTGGAGGCCAGAGTCTGATGTTACTTTGCCAGAAAAGTTGTGGTTCTTTTTTTTCCCATTGAGGTTTTTCTGAAGCAGAGATTGATTTTCCCTCCCAGGAATGTTTATATCAAGATACTATAACGATCCACGCACTGCAAACATGTGAGAAATGGTAAACTGAGTGTTATTACCCTTAAAAAAAAGCTGTTGAGTTGAGTTTCCCAGAGTTGAACGAGCTCTGTGTCCGACTGGTCCTCCTCGGCTGTGTGTGCGTGCAGTGGGGTTGGCCTGGTGTTTTACCATGTTTCATCGTCAAAGCAGAACCATCTGGAGCTCAAGTGCAGGCCGTTTGCACCTGCAGCACCATTGTTCCCATAATGAAAAGCACACCGGTCTCAGAGGGGGGATTCAGCAGCGTCTTTTAGCACAAAAACAAGGTTGACCTGGGAGTTTACGACGGCGTGGGACTCCAAGGACTAAATCAAATTTTTGATGAGGGTTGGCCCAGCTGCGTACCAGCACTACAAGGTCTACGGACACACCCGAGGCTGAGCGATTTCCTCTGTGGGAAGCTTTCTCAAGTGTATTTCTGTCATGTGTGAGTGTTCCTCTTTGTGAGCTCACATAAACGTGTCCCCTGTGCGAGGAGAGGTTCCAAACAAGGGTCGACCGTAAATCATTTGGACCACAAAGCCCTCATAAGGTCGAGTTTTCCTTTGAGCTGGGCTGTGGTTTGACTTTCTAGCCTTGCTTTGAGACAAATATACAACAAATGTGATTGTGTTGCACTTTTAACCACAAGGAAGCCCCAACATGCTGCAGAAGTCCATTGAATTTAGCCATATGGTTGTAGATAAATGCGTGAATATGTATAAGTGAGTAAATGAGAAGCAGTGAAGCAGGGAGAGTTGATAAATAGCATGCTGACTCAGCAAACCTCCTGTATTAAGCGAAGCTGAGGAACACCAGCATCAGTGAGCGCAGGATTAGAAAGTTGATTCCCTCCAGGCCCTGTGAGCAAAGTCAGAGCGGCTTCATCGCACACGCTGCATTGTTAAGACTCAGTGTTTGCAGGTGGCTCATGCATTTTTCTATCCCGGGGCATTGATTTTGGAAATCCAATAGATGGCCACACTCCTCTGGCTCCTCTCTCATTACCACGGCACCAGCCCGGTTTGATATTCATGCTGGAATATTATGAGAAGATAAATCGTTTAATCTTAGTTTTTATTGAACCCTGTCATGAGTGAGACACCCCCCTCCACCCCTGTGGCTGTAGCTGAAGCACTTTGATAGAATGATGGATTAAAAATTAGCCTGTGAGGGAATTTAGCAAAAACACGATCGAACTCCATCGGCTTGAGTTTCGCTGCACGGACGGTGATTTATATGCAAAATCACTCACAATGTCCTGACGTTGCACTATTCCAGCTTATTAGGTATATGCTAAAAGCCAAATACATTTTTGTTCAGCACATCAACCTTATCAGGAATTAAATATTCCATCAGCGGCTGTATTTTGTCTCCATAAAGCTCCATGATATTTGTCTTGCTGACAAACTCAATAGATTTCTGTCAGTGTTGTGCTGTTTCCAAAACTTCTCCCAAAGATCAGCTGCCAATCCCGAAAAAATGTGAACAAGGATGTGAGAGATTTCTCTCTCGCGCTCTCCGCTGATGGATTTTGGAGGGCTCTGTCTTTGTGCATCTACACTCACTGCGTTTCATCCTGACCACAAACAGCCACTTCTTCCATTGTCTCCGATGATAATACTGAAAAAGATCCTTGTTGAGATCGGTCGATTTAATAACATTCCTGAAGAAGACAGACTTTGTGAAGCAGAGACAAGACTGTCTAGAGGAGGAAACGGAGCAAGAGTGAGGAGTCACATGTAAGAAAGAGGTTATAGGTTTGAATGGAGCCTAGACCACCTGCTCAAGGGCTCAGGGGGTACTCAACTCAACTCCCATACCGCCATTCCTATGGGTCCCATTTCTTTTTACACTCTACAAACTGCAATGACATCAGAGCATGTCTCTTAAAAAGCCTGGAATATTGAGGTGTCCAGATGAACAAAAAAAGGAACGGTTGAAGAAGACAAAGACAAGATATTTTTATAAAACTGCATTTATTTTGTCTTTATTTTCTCCTGTTATGTGAGCACAGCTGCAGCACTCTGATTTTGGGCTGCATGAATTTATGGTACCATGTAAGCCCATGCAGGCTGGGAACAAATAAACAGATGACCTTATGTGTTTGTTTTTGGTAGGAAATCTAAAAGCACAGCCTTAAATGAGTCAAGCATTTTGGACTTTAATAGAAATGTCTTGCAAGCTTTTAGGGGAGCTAAGGTTAAAGTGCTCCAAGCCTTTAAAAGTTGTGGAACAAAGTCTTTGTGATGTCACCCATCTGTTTCTGATACAGAGTTTTGAAGCCCATCGTCAGTGGAGCCTTATCAGAAATGATAAACTTAGCCTGGCTTTGTTCAGGTTTGAATGAGGTAAAGAGCTTAAGCCAGGTCAGCCATGCCCTTATTTGGGCAAAATTCACAAGTTTAACCTCCCCCAAAATTATGAGTTAACCTCTTAAGACCTGGTGTTCACATATGTGGACATTACATTTCCGCCTCTCAGACCAATGAAACCTCAATTAAAAAAAAAAACAAAAAAAAAACTTTGACCTTTTAGTCGCCTTTATGGACATACCCATGTCATCTTTTGGTGCAATTCCAACACTACATCCATTCCAGTGGAAAAGAAACAGTGTACAGGCGGTCCATGAGTTACGATTGAGTTCCGTTCCTATGACGCATCGCAACACAAAATTCCACGAAAGTTGGATTTTTACCCCAAATACCCCCAAGATCTCGAAATAACTATCCAAAGCCAGAAGATTCTGATTCCTTTTTGTGTCCATGATGTGAAAAAGTGAGGATACAAAGAAAATAACGGAGCACAAACACAGACATTCTACACCACGATGAGACTCGAGACAAAGTGCACGATGCTGATGACCGCGTAGCACTGTGTAGCTGTATATTCGTATGCAATCTGTGTCAAAAACTAGTATGTGTCGTAGGAGCTTACGAACAGAGCGGCATAAATTGGAAACCTTATCTATTTTCTTACATACTTACATTGATTGTAGTCAAAACTGTGCAATTTGAGAACCATGGAAGTTGAGGACCTCCAGTATTTAAGTACAATACCACCAAGAACAAAGAACTTACGGTAAATTCATAACAGAAATAACCAAACTTCCTGTAGCAAAAAGCTCCGGTCTCAGGAGGTGAAAGGTTTCTTGTATCAGGCTGTAATTAAGTTGGTTAATGTGTAAAAATTTCATTTTTTGGCTTTGTGTGTAAGTGGTTGCTGATGAACTGTGTGGCCTGCATCTATCGATTGTATAGTTAATGGACGCAGTCTCCTCAACGTCACTCGTCTGTTTCTGAAATGGATTTTTGAAGCAGATTGGCTATCGCAGCCGTATTGGAAGTGATGGGGGCTTCGAGTAGGTTGCCCATCAGTCACATGAGCTGAGCTGTGACTCTTGCGATATCTTTTAAACTGCGCAGTAAGAAAATAATCACCCCCACAGTGTGTGCTGATAGTAAAATTAGCGATTCAGACAGGAGACATGTTTTAAACCAGGCTGTAAATATGTTTGTCTAGGTGTGTGTGTGATTTCTGGTACTTCTGGAGCCAGCCTCAAGTGGACACTCAAGAAACAGCAGGTTTTAGCATCTCATATCTTTACACTTGCCTGCATCATGACTCCATTTGAGAGAACTGTGCAGCTCAGCCTTTCCACAAAGCCGCCCTTAATTTGGGACACGGCTGAAGTCTGAGCTGCCTCCGATGAAGCTGGACAAACTGACCATGTTAGGGCAGATTCAGCCAAATTTTACAACCTCAGTGATAGGATAAAGGTTAGGGGTAGGCCTGATTAAAGACTTCTCATAACAACAGGTAATTTGTCCAAACAATCCTCAGGTTTTTGATCAATAAGACTGGTTTTACCAATTCTAAGCCTCACAGTCTGGGAACATGTCATGAACTAAGGGCTTCTCATTGCAGGAAACACAGGAAATCTGAGACAGGTGAAAAAGCCTCCTCACACTCATACAGCTGTGACTGTGAAGTCTTTACAGTTAGACTAATGTCTTAAAAACTCTAAATGTTAAAAATGGTTTGGCAGGAAAGACAGGCCACGCTGAGAGGCCCAATAGACCCGTCAAAAGATAATAAAGTCAGGAATAATTACCACTTAAAACAGTCTCAGAGGCAGTATGAGTGGAGCTGTATCACCATAAGAGCTGACATTTGGAACAATATGATGGTGCTGTATGGAGTGAAATGCTTTAAGGTTATAGGAGGGGGAGTAATGGTGTTACATTTTTATCTTTAATCTCAGCTGGACGGGGGACAGACAGCGAGGCTGCCAAATGCCTTCAGGGAACACTCCCAGTTCAATATTTCATCCTGATGGGGGCCCGGCGGTGTAAGAGAGGTCAGCAGGTGAAGAGCGATGGGAGAAATCCGGAGCAGACATTCATACCTGGTGAAAAACATCGTGTCTGAGAGGGAGAAGTGCAAAGAGAGCAGAGAGGGGAGCAGAGAAATGTCAGGGTTAGAGAAAAAATGGAGGAAGTAAAGTAGGAGAGGAAAGAAGTGGTGTCTGGAGCAGGAGAAAGGTTGAGTGCTGTGGGGTGAAGAGTATTTTCATGTCGACAAAGACAGTGGAAGCAAATGGAGTGCAATGTTTGACCTTCCTCACAGTAAAACACATCCAGTCTTTGTGTTTCTGTCGCTTCACCCTCATTTCACCATTGTGTTACTTAAATTACCTTAATGATGAGGCGAGACTTTTAAAATTACAAGCCGACCTCATACAAATAAGTGAAAGAAGCATTATGAAACAATATTCCGGCTCCAAATGACTGTCTCAACTAAGTGAAGAGAAAAACACAAAAACTAAAAATGTTCGATAAATCTAAAGAGAGGCCTTCACACGGAGAGGAAAAACAAGTTTGTCAAGTGGAAACGCTTCTCCCCAAAGTCTTCAACCACCAATCAGATCTTTAGTAACTCACTTAAAACCAACAGGACATGAAAGAAGCACTTGAAGACAGATTTTATGAATTTCATTCAAAGCACAGACAGTTTTCCGATCCAGTGAAGCGCTCAACAATGAAATCTCTCGCTTTTGTCTTCTTCATATCCATCCATCAGTCTGTCGTTCCTCATGTGTGTGTAGGTCTGTTAGAGTCATTATACCCGTTACGCTGCACACGAGAAATTATTTCCAAAGAGATATATCACCGCTATTGTCTGAACCATCTTTTATATGGGTGGCACATGTAAGGTGGAAGTTATTTTGTTAGAGAAAAGGGGAAAAAACTTCATATACATACTTTTATGATTTGGAAGATGTGAAGAGTGTTAGCATAACCGCTTAGCCTGAACAGCACCATCATGGGTTAAAATTTTCCTCAGCTTTTATTACATTTGAACAAAAAAGTGCCATGCCTAAAATGATTCATGCCCTTTCCAATAATCAATAGAAAAGCCATTATTGGCTATTAAAGCTATCGAACACTTCCTGTAATTGCTGACCACCTTTTTTCTCATTTTTTTGTGGTGAGCTCATTCAGTAGGGAGGGTCTCCTTGCCATCGCCCTGATCTTTATGCTCCCTCCACTGATTCTCAAATGGCTTCGCTCCAAAACATTGTTTTTGTCCACCAACAATTTTTTCACTATATCTGCTGTGTGTTTTGGGTGATTGTTTTGCCCAAATGTCTAATGGTGTTGAGAATTTTGATGTGTTCCTCTTTTTTTCATGGTGCTGTTTGGTTCCCACTGCCATGTTTGATATTGGGGTATAGTGTTTTCAGGGTTGAGGGCTTCTCCCTTCTAATGCCTAATGAAGGCATCATTACTATGACCAGAAGTCTTCTTCTTTGTACAGATGAGTATTTTGAATTTCTTGAATTTCCTGATTTCTCTTTGGGATAAATAAAGTATTTTTCATTTCATTTCATTTTTCATTTCATTTGAAAAGACCAAGTGGGTTGTCTGCGCCTTCTCTTGAGAAGTGGTGTCCTCTTTGAGACGCTGCCACCAGCAGGGCCCAGATACCCCCCTGATGGCTTTGGTGATAATCCTTGGATTCTTTTTTTTACCTCTCTCCTTATCTTCTTGGCCAGCACAGGTGTCACCAGAAAAGAATTAGGGCCACTGAAAAAACATACAAACAAACAAACAAACAAACAAACAAACAAACAAAAAACATCCAAATATTTTTTTCAGAAAAAAAGTCAGAATTCTGACTTCTTTCTCAAAATTCCAACTTAAATTTCAGAATTCTGAGAAGACATTAGAGCCACTGAAAAATGTTACTTTTTTTTCTTTGAGAAAATAGAAATTCTGAGATTAAAGTCAGATTTCATAAGGTTGTTTTTTTTTTTTTTTTTTTTTTTTTTTTAAGAATTCTGACTTAAATCTCAGAAGTCTGAGAAGAGCATTTGGGCCACTGAAAGAAAAAAAAGTGTTTTACAATTTTTTCAAAGAAAAGGTCAGTGAAAGAAAAAAAAGTGTTTTACAATTTTTTCAAAGAAAAGGTCAGAGCATTGAGATTAAAGTCAGAATTCTGACTTTTTTTCTCAGAATTTCAAGGATGTCTTTAATTGCAGAATTTTGGGAATAAAATTAGGGCCACCGAAAAAAAAAGTCTTTTTTTAATTCTTATTTATTTATTTATTTATTTATTTATTTATTTATTTATTTATTTATTTTAAGTTTTTCAGAGAAAATAGTCAGAAATTCAGAGATCTATGTCAGAATATGACTTTTTTTCTCAGAGTTCTGACATTAATCTCAGAATGCTCAGAAGAGGATCAGGGCCACTGGAAAAAAAAAGTCCAATTTTTTATGTTACAGTTTTACAGAGAAGGGAGTAATTCTGATGCTTTTCTCAAAATCAAATCAAACTTATCTCTTTTTTTCTTAGAAAAAAATAGTTAGATAAAAAAAAATTGGATGTAAGTTTGTTTCTTTTTCCATGGTCCTAATCCTCATTTGTACTTTTGGCTTCTGACCACATCCTCTGAGATTTTCCACAGTGTGGAGCATCTCATAATTTTTAATTATACTTTACACTGTAGCCACAGGAACTTAAAAAACATTTTGATATGGCCTTGTAGCCTTTTCCTGACTTGTGAGCAGGAACAATATGCAGCTGCAGGTCCTCAGTGAGATCCTCTGTCTAACCAATGACTGATCACAAACAGCAGAGAGCTGCTGTTTTTCACCTGCTGAGTCGATCAAACAGCTGTTTCCACTGAAACATCAGGATCCTTTTTGAGAAGCTTGGACAATTTGTAAGGGGGAAGATTTTTGGATTTTCTTATAGACTGACAGTTTGCAATCTGGTACATGGGAAAAGTCTGGCATTTCAAGTCAACAAAACACAAAAACAAAAACCTTGTTGGTTGAATAAAAGTAACTTTAAGTCGAAATTTGTCCTAAAATGTGCAAACACAAAATATGTTTTGTTTTTATAATGTCCTTTGAGTCAAAGAAAGTAAAGCTGACACAGGAGCCAATCAGCTGCTGGGTTTTCCCCTCAAATAACATAAAAAAGCTCCTCAGGCTTTCTAAGGAGGTCTTGCACAGCCATGTGTCATGTTACTCTTGGTGTACGGGGCTGCTGGGTGGCACTTAGGTACCTGCCCAGCAGACGCCTGTGTTATTATCCACTATATACAGTATAGGCTGTATTTGAAATAAGTGCATGACTGGGGCATGTGGTGTTTACACTGAGTGTTCTCTTCACCTGCTCTGTATATGCTCAGGAACCTGCTCTGTAATGGGGAAAGGGTATCTAAAATATACATTCATATCTATTAAAGCCATATAGAAAGACAGACTGACTGGTCAATGAGGGCTCCACCAGTGAGGTCTAAATGCTCCATTCACGGCCGCCAGACTCACTTACTATTAACTAAAGTGGGATGAATGACCTGTCAAATGTAATCCTCCCACCTATGTGTCTCCCAATTACCTCCGCCGCCTGACCCAGTCCGTTAGTTCATCATCAGCTGGCGTCGTAGATCGTTGCCACCGGGGAGAGCCTTCAGGAATTAGCAAGTCAAATCCAAAGTGGGCTTTTCATTGGATTATAATGAGGGAGAGCAGCAGCCCAGGTGTTCATGGGAAAACAGGGAACATTGTGATACAGGAGGAGGGAGAGGCGACCAAAATGTTTAGGCAGCGGTATTTTGAGAGGAAAAAGAAGTGACTGAGCCAGCTGGGGTCCTGGAAGTAAAACCTCAGCTTAACAGATCCAGAGCCATCACGGGAAGATATCAGACTTTGTTGGAAAATTTCCCAGGGCATGAAAAACAAGTTTTGTTTTGTTTTACTTGTTCAAATATTTTATTTTTTTTACAAGTTAGACATGCATGAGAGGGTTAAAATGAGTCCAAACTATAAAAGATACAAAATTAAAATTTGTGAAAATATGTTAAAAGTTTTGAAGATCATCAAAAGATGTAATTATTCATGGGACAACTGTTTATTGTTAATGCTGAGGTGCATGTAGGTCACTGGAGTGCGCACATCTAACTTTTAAAAAGAAACTTGAGTATCCGAGAAAAAAAATTGAAAACTTTTTTTCATGCCTCGAGAGGAATCAAAACACTTTCAGAAAAAAAAAAATCTCTACAGGCTTTCAGATTTCACGCATCTCTGCTCATCACGCACACCTGCTAAACCTCCTCACCTGCTGCCCATCAATTCATCAGCCCAGCGTCATGTTAGCACAGCTCTTCACCTGCTTTCTGACACATCATTTATCCTACTCTAGTCAGAGACGGGCAGCTGGTGTCTTAAGTGTGGTGATTTGTTATTTGAGTTTTAAACTTTGAATGTGAGTGTTTTCTTCTGTTAGTCTCCTTTTACATCCATCCTCTATAAGGGGCTGTGAGGAGTTTGGAAGTGATGTTGAAAAAGTCTCCCTTCTAGAAATATGCCTGATCATAATCCACACTTTAAAATGAGATTATCAGCGCCAATATTGCTGGTTACAGGTTATTTTAAATTGCTACTTTTCAGCTTCTCAAATTGGGTCGAGCAAGACTGGATTGATTTACAGCATGTCTAGGTCTCTATGGCAACACCACGCCGGCTGATGAAGTTTAGTAGTGAGAAAAGATATTTATGTTTTTTTTCTCTGCTATTTCTGTGATTAATTTTGTAGTGATGGAGGACACAGGAGCCTAACTGTCAGACAGAAAAAGAACAGAAGAGCAGAAGAAAGATAAACAGGAGAGTGATAAAGTTATTCTGCAGTGGTCTGGTCAAACTTGAGAGTCTATCAATAAAATGAAGAGTGAGGTTACGTTAGCTCTGATTGGTAGATGACTGGCAGGACATAGCTAACCAGGATTCACTAACATTACACATTACAGAAATGTCTTAAAGCACTGGACTGCAAGCTGCGCTAAATATAAACGGCTACTAAACTACTTACTGACAGTGTTAACTTGTTGTCACGTTAGCCTACAGATATGTCTGAGCACCAGGCTGCCGATAGCGCTACTTAAACTGGCTACCACAACGTTAACTTGATGTCACGTTTCAAACCCTAGCGCTACGTAACTGTACTGATAAATACCTTACCTCGGTGCGTTGTATCCAGTAAAAGTTGTCTTGAACAGAGAAAATTTGTTCCAATCCAGTCTCCATTTAATTCTAAAACAAACACACACCTCACCAAAAATAATTTACGACAGTGTGCAGAGACTCCGGGCCACTAGGTGGCGATGCAGTCCAAGTAAAACAGATCCTCCTCATAGCATCTTTGAGATAAACCTTTTTAACTGTCCTTCATCTCTGGAGTTTGGTCCTGTGTAGGGATTACATTTGTCACAACCAGGTGGTATAAGAAAGAGACAAAGATATCCAAGTTATTGAGCAGATTTGACTTTTAAAGGTTATTTCTGTTCCATTTTTTTATTAGTCGACAGGTCCAGTGTTAGACAAGCTGCTTGCTTCTTGGAGCAATAACCTCTTTACATGGGGCGTGCTGTGTGCCATCTTTACCTTATCAATTCAGAGAAAAATAAAATTCATTGTGGTGAGTTAAAGCAAAACTTTTTTAAAGGTTGACCTTGTTTTAACATTTTTTGTAAACACTTGAAATTTTAAAGAAACACGATTCCTTTTCACTTCTACCTGCAAAAATGCTCCAGCTTGAAACGAGAGTGCCTCCAGTCGAGAGCACATTTGCACCTCCGTGGTCTGTAATTTGTTTGACCACATAAATTATGAATCAACATTTGCATGCATAATGAAAAAGTTTGGGTCATAGTGTGGATGGAAAGATAGAGAGGCTTCATTTTGTGTGCAGCACATGAACTGAACACTCACCTGTCGTACTGCTGTAAAAAAAAAAAAAGGTCATGGGGATTTGTGCTTTGTCGTCACATTATCGACAAGTTAGTGTAAATATCAATATTTAGTGTTAACGCTAGGTCTACTGACAAACTTTCCAACTAGAATGGTTCAGTGGGAGTCAAAAGACATACCTCACGATAAAAACCAGCCAAAAATGAATTAATAATTTAGCTGTCATCAGATTTTGCAGCTGTAGTCTGTTGAGCCCTGCTTCGCTCCACATGCTAATCAGTGAACTTTGGCCGTCCATGTTTTCACAGTTTTTCCGCCATGGATCACTTTTGGTAGATACAGACCACTGCAGACTGAGAACATCCCAAAAGAGCCACAATTTTAAAGCTGCTCTGACCCCGTCATCAGACCATCACATCTTGGCCCCTGTCGAAGTGGCTCACATTGAAACGCTTTCCCATCCTGTTTCCAACACATCAATTCAGGGATAAACTGTGCTGCTTAACATTTCCCATACACCATCAGGGACCAGTGTGAAGAGATAATCAATGTGATTCACTTCACCAATTAAACAGCCCAGCAGGTGAGCTCTTTAGGTGCCAGATTCCTCTTTCGTAGACACTCCTGAACAACATCTCAAGCTGAGGTGAAAAATTAGCCTGTTTGATTTTAAAAAGCAGTTTTTCAATGAATTACAAACCCTTTTCTATTTTGTCTCTTGGTCCTGTTTCTTTTTCTTTCCTCTTATTGAAGCCCCTCTAACAACCTGTTTATGATCCACCAGTGTGAAATGTGTATTCCTGTCATTTTCCCCCCAGTCTTAACATTTTGTTCAGGAGTGTATGAAACAAACATGAAGCCAAACCACATCATCAACTCTCTAGTTTATTATCTGCCTTCCAGAATATATGATCATCCAGGGTTGGTTTATTGGTAATATTTTTTTCAGTTTTCAGACAGTTTTTAATATTTTGTAGCAGAAAAATGTGCAGCAGATTGGGTTATTGCACAGGAAATTGCACCGGTGAAAATTCATCGTAATACAATTAGAAAGTCAAACAAAATGTAGTGTAAAATTGCACACAGAAAATTGAAAAAGAGTTATTTACCAAAAAAAAAAAAAATCAAATCAAAGTAACAAAAAAAAATCCATCAAATGGGAACCCGAAATTAAAAACAAACACTGGAGTAAAACACCAGAAATCACTGGGGAAAAGATGAAATTAATGGGTGTAGAAAGAAGGAAAAAAAGAGGCTATATTTGAAAATGCTTTGCTAATAACTTCCTTGAACACTGTTTTAATGTAGTATGACTTTGCTGGTTTCCTGTTTTGGAAAGTTGGAGTAAGTCGATTGCAAAACTGATTCTCCAGGATCCAAATCCATGGATTTAAATTCATAACATTAAAAAAAAATAAGAAGTGGTTAATGTGGAGGTGACAAGAACTTTTTCCATATTATTTCACTGCAAATGTAAAAACATTGTAGTAACACACTCCACACTCCAACACAGCAGGGGGCAGTAATGCACCTAAGAACTGGGTTCTGTATTACTTCTTGGCATTATGGGCAACAAAACATGAGGGAGACTGGTTAGCTTCATACTGAGAAAAATTCCTAAATTATTCTGTTATTTGGGTATTGATAGTGCTGTAGCAGGCTTGAGACCAGTCCCGTATTGTCATTCATTCCCCTATATCGTACCCCTTTGTCTTCCTCTTCCCCTTGGCCCTCTGTTTTAAGGGCCAAGGGGAAGGGGTAAAAAACATCTCTCAGAAACAAGATGCCATTAGATCCCCGCTATATCATCACCCCTAGGCGCTTGAACGACTGTTTATTCACTTCCAAACAAAAACACATTTTTACAAACTGATGATCAAACAATGTCCAATTAGGGTGACAGACTCACAGCAAAGAGACACCACCACTATGAACTACATCACATGAGTAATGAGACAGCTAAGCCATGAAAAGCAACCGCTAAGCGAACGTTACAGTACAGAGGCTATATAATGTAGCTTCTGAATACTGTAACGTTATATAGCTTATGTAGCTGATGTAGTTCCTGAATGCAGCTTATCTATCCAATCTCTGATTAAATGCAGACCAACACAGGCTGTGAACTCGTCACCTGGTCTGACATTGGTGTAGCTATTATTAGCTGTGGCTGTAGCGACGTCAGGTAGAATGTTTTCAAAATAAAACCAACAGTTTATGGCTAATGGCTTATATTAACGGGAAGCAGCAAAAAATTGGATATCTGATAAAAGAAATGTGGATTTCATGGGAAATTTGTCATACCCCTTGGTTTCAGGCGAGGTTTCAGTTTGTCTTGGTTTCAAGGGCTGTGTAGCTTTTTTCTGTGATCTTGCGAAGAATTGGGACACCACTTCGCTACACGTGCACACACAAAACCAAGGGCTAAGGGGTAGAATTGGGGCTGGTCCAAAGTCTAGATTTAGGCATGCTATGGCATTACCAAATTATGCAACAAGGTGGTGCCACATGTCTGTTTTGGTTTCTGCTACCTATAGAGGGATTATTTGTTAATCAACAACACCCGATGTGCTCGCAACTTGGGTGCAGAAGCACTGCAGAGTATAACGGTTTGTTAACTGACATGGAGGAGTTTTTAAACAAAATGTCATCACTTTTACAAATGGTAAACGGCTCCCAGGTTTGTGAAATAGCAGTGAGTGGACAGAAGAGATCTGCAAGTGGACAGATATTAGGTGGACAGACGTTTTTAGAGGAGAAATCTGGCATGTACCCAGAGAGGAATTTAAACACACAACTGTGACTCGATGGTCATGACTGCATTATCTGTGGATACTTACCAGACTGAGTCAGAGACCCAGTTCATAATAAAAGAACTAGAAAACTACGTCCAGAGCTAATTATTTATCTGTAGATGCTGCTGGTGTTTCCGTGTAAAGTGTGACCCTGTTAACTAATGACTCTGGGTCATTAATCACAGATACTGTGGCTGAGAGTCACTAGTTAGCATAGTCGCTATAAACTCCAAAACACCGGTTGCTCTGTGACAGTCAAAATTTGATAGACTTTGCCTCTGTTGTACAATATGGTTTCCAAAAACTAACCACAGAACAACTGTACATTTTTATGCTGCAAACAGGTTGAATTTAGTGTTTAAAAACGCTAACTTGTCTTAATGAATGGCGCTAAACACTGCTTCTGCGGTCAAGATGCATGTACATATTTATGATGACGTGAACTGATAATCCCTCTTTATGTTGCTTTGTTCAGAGACTTCAGTCGTTATGTTCCTGACTGAGTGAAGGACTCTAGTTAGTGACGAGCATGTGATGGTTTTACATCTAAGTTCCGTTCATGTATGATAAGTGAATAAAGCACCATGGAGGCACATTTTCATGTGGTCTTAGTCTAATTTAGTACAAAAATAAACAGTTGTTTAGAAATTCCACTCTGTGCTCTTCAACTTGATGCTAGTCTGCTGTTCTAGGATGAGACCACTGGTTCTCCACACGTATGCCAACCATGTTACAGCGTACTGCAGGTTTTGATAAGTCAGTACTCACTGCTTGTGTAGTAGGTGGTCAAAGAAGCAGCCAGAGAATAAATAAAAACTTGATAAGACGCAGGTGAGATAACAAGGCCGGAAAGGGCACACAATCACCAAGGAGGGAAGACACAGGAAGCAAAACTAGATTTTGCCATCAAAGCAAATGAAACAGGGAACACACACACAGAACATTTGAATCAAATGAACAGCAAAATATAAACAAGAGACAGAAAATAAGAAGAAGATAATAAAGTGTTTAGCATTTTCTTATGGCTGCAGAGCAAAAATGTTTGACAGAATATTGTTCTCATTTTCAGTATTGATTGAAATAGTTTATTCCCTGTTAAAGCATTAAGAGCCTGAGAAAATGTGGAGATTTCATTAAGCAGTGTTTTCTAGCTAACAGAAAAAGACGTCACTAATAATGTTTCTTTAGAAGTCCATAATGAGAGCATGTGGATGAGGAATAATTCGACTGTTTGTATTGATCCATCAGTTGCTGCAGTCTTGATTTTTTGTGCCAGTAAAAAAAATCAGTAAAAGGTGAATTTTTCTTCTTCACAGTGATTCTGATCTCTTTAAAAAAAAGCGTTCAGACAGCCGAATTAAACCAAAATGTCACACGGTTGATTATCTGATGCTTTCTCTGTATTTTAAGGCCAACCTGTTTGTTTGACACTAACTCTTCTTGTCACACACAATGCTGTATCAGAGGAGGTTGGCGTACGAAGCCGTGTGAAACCTAAACAGACAGCACTCTATCTGTGTTTTTGTCCCTTTTTATCAGCCGTCTGCCACACGAGTCAGCCGCTCCCCACCGCCATCGCAGCTCATCACTGTCTCGACCTGTCACATTATCCGGCAGCTCTGAGAGGGGGAGCGTCAGCGGCCGCCGTCGTGCTGAACTTTGAGACGGACAGGCCTTCTGTGGGCTGTCAGATAGTATCCACGAAATGACCCGCTTATTCTGCCGCGCTGTCGACACGGTGTCGCCGTCTCCCCTGACGGAGAGACATCAGAGCAAATCACCGGCAGGAGTGGGGATGGAAGGCGACACCTATGGACAAACAGCAGGGACAAAAAGATTTATTTATATGGTGTCATTACTTTTACCTTGATGTGTTTTCTCAGAGAGCTGGGAAATTAAATGAACAGACTCTCCAGTCTGGCAGGCTCACAATCTGCTTTTAGATCAGACTTTAAGGCCAAATTCATCTGAGAATTCATGAAAAAAACAACAGTTTAAACACAACACAGGAGAAAAAAGGAAGCATGAAAGCAGGTAGTGTAAAAGAAACTGTGATAATTTCACAAAGAACATATTTCAAGCTTAAAATTGACAAGAACTGAAGCAAAAAATCTGTTGTGAGCAACATTACGCAACATTTGTAACCTCATAATGATAAATAATCTTAAACCACTCATTAGTTTCCATGTGTCTGCCTGTGTGTAACATCTCTTACCCTCAGACGTTAACCTGAAATTGCTTTTTAAATGATGTCTCTCCTGTTTATGACTGAAAGACCTGCTTTAAAGGCACCGCAAACATTTTTCCTTCTTTAATTGCAGATTGGTTGTGGTCGCCATCTGCTCTCCGCTCGTCTGCAGCGGCTTTACGTTTACCTTCGCCTCGGGCGAGAGGTTGTTTTCAAGGCAGACAGCTCATCAGGATGATTGACAAGTGTTGGCGCTGGAAGTCAACCAACTGAGGAAAAATTGCATATTAGAGCTTCAGGAAGTGATTTGAAAGATGACACAGAATCTGCTGCACTGTACACCGCTGCAGGCTGGGAATGTGTGTGTATACGTGTGTTTGTGAGTCTGTATGTGTGGGTGTTTGTGCTGTGTGCTGGCACAGGGGGTTATATGTGTGTCACGGTCCATTTGCTACAGCAACATTTCAGTCCCTGGCGGGCGTGGCCCATGTGGAGAGTGTGTCTCAGTGGGTGGCTGATGGGAGCGGTGCTCGGGGAGTAACGTCCCCGGCGCTGCAGCTGCTCTCTGCAGATGAGGCCTGAACAAAGTGTTTCAGAGCAAGGAGGGAATGAAAAGCAACAGAGGAGTGACGGGGGATGTCTTAAAGTCCCTGTGTAATAATAAAAAAAAAGGATGTTTACGTCTATTCATCAGACGTGTCAGTTTCACAGCAGCACATGGCTCAACACTCAACAAGTGATTTTGCAGCTAATCTGGATCAAATGTTTAACTCTTTAATGTGCTGAAAACCAAAAAAATGTTTATTACTTATCCAGGATTAAGCAACTTGATGACCCATTGAATGCTTCTGGAGTTTTTCTTAAAGTAATGCTCATTTAAGGACGCAGTTAAACTGGCCATGCTTCAACCCTAAAGCCCAGTTAGTTTGGCCAGTGTGACTGTAAGTGTGCCGTGCTTAAGCATGATTAACTCCCCTGCTTTGGCACGCTTCTAAGACGTAGGTTTCAGCACGGTTCATGACATGCACATGAGTACAAGCACAAGCATGTGGACAGCGCGTATGATCCTTGACGTACGATTGCTGCGACCGCGCCTCTTGTCCATCAATTTAAACAATAGCGGGGGTGTTGGAGGCTGTGTTGGGCCAAATCTCATTTCGCTGACTCTTGTGAGATTGTGCTGGAATAGCCAATGGATTTGACTGTCTATGCAATTTATTTGCATTGTACTTTATCATTTGTATCTTTTTTTCATTTTTTTTATCATCTCTTATTATTAGGGATAGGTACTGATCAAATTCTGTCATAAGTACCAGGTACCGATTCAGGTAAACCCAAATGCACTTAACTCTTCAACTGTTTTGGCCAGTGAGAAAATTTAAAGGGCTCCTTTAAGGAGAAAAGACAAGCTTTGTGGTGATATCAGGGATATTACGGTACTGCAAAGGAATACACTTGCAACAACATTTCAATCACAGGCAATAATTGAAATGAGCTGTTCTTATTACCGTAACTCTTCAACCATTTGTGCCAACAAAAAATTCGAACACTTCCTGAAAGAAGAGAAGATGAGCTTTCTGGGTTTTGTTTCTGATCCTTTTAAGGCCACAATAGCCAAAAGTCGAGGTAGCCTGTAAGATACTTGGGTGACAAAGGATAAGATTAGCCCATGGTTTCTCTGAGGGGATCACCTAAAGTGGCCCTCTAGCGACAAAACTGGATGCTCTGTGGCTTTTAGGTGATTTAAGGTTGAGACCCCTGGATTGAAGAGTCAGGGAAGGTTAAGCAAACCTGAATGCAGCATTGAACTGTAATATTAATCCCGCCCCTTCTTGGTTTTGATTGGTTGGTGAGACTCAGGCATAAGGCTTGCTCCAATGGAAACTTTTAGCACAGAAACAGAAAGAAGAAAAGCTTACACCTGTTGGCAGTTTGTTTTGTAATAACCTTGCGTTAAGCAGCTCAGTTAATTCATTGGTTGCAGGCTCGTGCTGTTAGCTGTGATAACCTCTTATTGGCAGGTCCCTTTTCAGCTCCACCTGCCATCCAAATATGGCTGCTTGCGGCTCCAGAACATGGCACAGGCCTTTATGAGCTTTCAGAGGAGGGAACATGAAGTATTTGGAAAGGCGGTCGACAAACCCTTTGGTGTTGCTGTAAGTTGCTTTGTCAGTGTTTTCATTTTAGAAACTCCTCCAACTGCAACTTATTTCCAGCGTTTATTACCTGCTGGTGTGATGCTTACCAAATGGTCCTTGGTTTCCATCACGACCTGAAGTCTGTTTATGTGAGCTGCAGGTGTTGACAGTGCTGATACTATCCACCCTGTTCCTTGGCTTTTAATGCCTCTCATAACCTCCAGGTTGGGCAGCAGGCCCCAACACATCAACGGGATTATCAATCAAGCGTGCTCCTCTATTCTTCATTGTCTCATCGAGTGAGACCTGAAACTACACTCGTCTGTGAGGTTTTGTTTTTGTTTACAGTTTAATCAGGGATAGCATGATGGTAAAGTGATCCAACTCTATTAGCTGTGGATGCTAATCAATAACGTTGGCGCTCTTTAAGGTTGTTTTTACAGCAAAGACAAAGAAATGTGGAAAAGTAGGTATGGAAAAAGCTCTAATGGTGGTGTAATATCGGCGGTGAATTATGGGTAACTTAAATTCACACCATCAAGTGGAACAGACAGAGATCTTTCACTCCTTTTCTCATTACTTTACACTCAATGATTTATGATCCTGCCACGAACACACTCCGATCCGTCCTGATCCTCCTGTGGGATTGTGTCATTACTTTGTGGCCTCATCACTACAGATTCATTTCACAGCATCTGCACAGAGTGAAGGACAAATAACATGTTGTAAGCCCAGCGCGTGTTTTCAGTAAGAGGTCATCCATTCTCTCCCTCTCAGCCCAGATGTTTTTAAGCGGCGTTAGCTTTCCAGCGCTCAGGCCCCAGTTTCCCAGCAGGCTGGATCTCTGCTGTAGTGTTTTCCCTCCGCCAGCTGGCCTCGCCAACTCCATGTGTCATCCGCTTTTCTCCTCCCAAAAACTTGTGTGAGATTTACAGTACAAAGGTAGACTCTTGCATAACACTTTCTTGCTCTCCAGTTCGGCTTTTAAGTGGGTCAGAGCGAAGGCAGAGGAGAGTCCCCGCTCTGCTAACGTAATGCTGAGTCCCTCTGCCAGGCTGCACATTTCCCTGTAACTCATCACAAGCATTTCAATGGAAGAGGTGGGCGTTATTTGCCTGTACCTCTTTGACATTGCCTACACATTAAGCGCAGCATGTTGCATAATGCAGATTGTGTATAGTAAAGTGATCACTTCATTAAAAGTAAAGATATACATGATACCAACATGATATGAACTCTGCACATCACAGCAGCCGCTTTTTTCCTGACATTAGCTGCTTTAAAACGCCCTGCTGCATTTTTTTGACCATTTCCTTTTTCATGAAACACTTTCACTAAATGTATTCTCCATTAAAAGCCGATGATGTATCCCATTTTTTCTGCAACTGTTGAGTAGGTGTGTGAGGTCACTGCTGCTCTGAATGCCGCTAAAGCTGCTGGAGCTTTTATTAGCCAGACTTTCCACATTTGTCGCTTTGCTCTTTTGAGCCCTAAAATTTGGAATAACAGCACATTTCCACAGAAGTGCAAAAAGTTAAGAGATGACTTTGGAAATAGTGTGCACTGTCAAAAGCATTTTTAGTTATTTAACTGATTTTTTTTAAAATTACATCTGCTTTCATATGCAGGACAAAACTAGAGTACCTGATGTCTTCTTTGGAGCTACAAAAGCAAACAAGACCATCACTGATTGTTTTTAATGCCTGTTAGTGCTGCTGCTTGGTCTGTGCAAGAGCTGATTTGCAGCATGCAGACTCTGAACACTTTAATTTACATATTCCTTGGAAAGAGAGCTGTACTCTACTGAGATTCTAAGAAACAGGACAGATTCATCTTTGAGAAAGTGCTCAGCAAAAGCCACTTTTACAACCTACACCGTCATAAAGATGCATGTTGGTAACAGAGGCACCGTTTAGCTCCATTCGTTCAGACGAGTTAGCGTTCTTTAAACTCCGAATTCAATCTGTAAGCAGCGTAAAAATGTTTGATTGTTTTGTGGTTGGTCGTCAGAAGCGATACTTCACTGTTAACCCATGCTCTGCTGAATTCTGACAGGATTACAACCATTACAGAGCAGCGCCGGTGTGCCAAACCTGTCAGTGATCGTTGGCTCAGAGTCACCAGTTTCCAAGGTCACACTTTACATTGAAACACCAGTGATGTTTGTGACTTTGAGTTATTAACTCTTTAAAGCCTGACCAATCAAAAAATTGCCAGGAGATTCAAATTTTTGGTAGTTACGTGTTTAAGCCTTTAAACAAAATCCACCAAAACTTGTTGCTGTTTTTTTTCTTTTATTTTTGTATCACATTTGACACTTTGGGCTGTTTTAGAAGCTTTTTTTTATGTGAAGATTCAGTAAAAAGATGTTTGTTCAATGTGAAAAATACTAAAAATTAAAAAAAATGAGAAACAATTTAGATATTAGCTACTCTTCCCGCAACTTTCTAAAAATTAGCAATGACTTCCCTGAAAAAAGACTGAGTAATTTCATGAGAGCAGTCATTTTTGAAAAGGTAAAATACAAATTCAGCTGCCTGTGGTGGAACGATAACCCTCATGGGGATGGGATACTTTTTTAATTTTATTTATTTATTACATTTTTTAAAAACAGATTTAAGGAAATTATCATGTTGATGAGACAGAAGTATTTGGTGTTATAGGGTTAAATATGATTCTATATCCAGCCCCAGTTAATCAGGTATGACTGTAAAAAAGTTAAATTACCTGCTGAAATTCTTAACACAGTTTTTGAAGAAAAAGTTGTTTTTTGGACAAAGTTGACCAAATACGACGCTTAGGACTAAATCTAGAGAGTAAATAACAGGGGGAAGTTTAAATCACAATTAACAGAAACACGAAAAACTACAGAAAACATGAACTATTCTAATTATCAATCCTAAAATACAAGATCATTGTTATTCTGACGTACCTAGTCTTTAGTCTCAGACTCAGCAGTCTACAGTTTCTACAGTTTTATTATTTAGCAGACGCAAGCAGAAGCAAGAATTTTGACATAAGGGAAAAACCTTAGTTTGTGCGACACTTTGTCGCACAAACTAAGGTTTTTCCCTTATGTTTAAATCACAATTAACAGAAACACGAAAAACTACAGAAAACATGAACTATTCTAATTATCAATCCTAAAATACAAGTGTTGATGGGCCACAGGTGCTGCCACTAAGTACAAGAAGATTTTTTTTTCCAAAGGAAAAGGAGGAGAAGGATCAGATTAAGTGCCTAAGTGTTTCCTGAACAGATGAGTCTTCAGATATCTCCTAAAAGTAGAAAGGGACTCTGTGGATTGTGTAGAGTTAGGTAATTCATTCCACCATTTGGTCACAACAGAGGAGAAGAGTCTGGCTAGAGATTTGGAGCCGTGCTGAGCTGGGAGCACCAGGCGTCTTTCACAAGCAGAGTGTAGTGGGCGAGAAGGAGTCTAGACCTGGATGAGGGATCCCAGGTAGGCAAGAGCTGTTCTTGTCAATGTTTTGTAAGCCAGAAGAAGAGCTTTGAATTTGATTGGAGCTGCTACTGGAAGCCAGTGAAGAGAGATTAACAGCAGGGTGACATGTGCTGTTTTGGGCTGGTGAAAGACCAGATGTTCTGCTGCATTCTGGGTAATCTGCAGAGGTTGTAATGTACAAGCAGGGAGGCTTTCTAGAAGGGGGCTGCAGTAGTCGATGCATGATATCACAAGGTTCTGTACCAGAAACTGTGTGGCCTGTTGTGTCAGGTAGGGCCTGATCCTCCTGATGTAATAGAGGGCACATCAACAAGACTGAGCAATCAAGGCCACATGAATCTTAAAGGTCAGCTGGTCATCAATCATGACAAATTTTGACATGCAGTCCTCAGAGCAGACAACCCTTTGCATTCTGCCGCCCCCAAACTTTCTCTTTCCAGTTTCCAACCCTTTTCTCTGTCCTGCCATCTCAATAAAAGCTCTCAAAGCCCCAAAATCCCTTAATAAAAGGAAACACTAAGCATCCGTACTGAGCAGAATCAGAGAGGAGATCAGGTGTTCATCTCTTTCCACAACGACTGCTAAACCGACTCATAGCAAAAGTTCCACACAGCTGCTTTTATCAAGTTTTTTTGGCCGCTCCCAGCAAACCACTTATAGATGTTTATGGTAAATACCTCATAAGCTGATGTGATGATTGCTCTGGCAAACAGTAGCAGTAATTTCACATTCAGCAGATGGTTGGATGCCATGTACCTGCCAGGGGCTGCAGATGGAAATTATCTTGTTTGGTTGAATCTGGCACATTAGCATGGTGGAGTCAGGTGCTGATGGTGTTTAAAGAGCATTGTTTTCTGAGGGAAATGAGAACTTAACCCAAACTGTTTTAAGAGAGTGTGTTTGTGGTAAGTTGATGATGCAAGTCCAAAAGTTGACTCCTGTACCTGCTCCTTAAAGTACTTTCTGAGTCTGTGATGATGCCTCCTATCAGGAATATTCCGTTCAATCTGCTGCAGCGCGTTACCCACATGAAACCTATCCTCAAAACCTTTCAAACTGAGTGCGACAGTGGATCAGAAGTGTGTGGAAACACCCACTGAGGACTGCTCAGAGACACTGACCATTGTCTGCGAACATAAGCACTGAGTGATTCATGTTACGCTCCTACGTCTCACTGACAGAAAAATTGCCACTTGGCCTGAGTGAGGAGCATTATATCAAAGAAAGATTCTGATTATGAAACTGACTGCGGTAATCTGACAGAGTTCAAAACCTTCCAAGAAAATCTCAGGTCTGTATCCACACAGAAGGGTTGAAAAGAAGAACTACTGTACTTCATTCTTAACAGAAATGTGGAGAGAAAAAATAGATTTTCTCACTGTTCTGTTTACTCAGGGAAGAATTTGTGATTAAGATTCCAGCATTTAAAAAAATCTGTCACTTTAAAACCTGCTACTTACTTTACTGAAGCAATCTACCAGATTATCTAAGTTTGACTGAGGGTCCCTTTAAAAATGAGTCTTACGACATTTGGTTTACTGCTGCTTTTTAATGATCATTGAAAAAAAAAGGTTTAAAAATCTGTTGTAATCATATTAACTGGCCACAGAAGAGGATTGAAGCAACCAAAAAAAAAAGTGGTTTCGATAAAAAACGTTAAATTTGAAGTCAAAATTCTGAGATTGAAATGGAATTCTAGAAAAATTCAGAATTTCTTGTCTAATCCAAGCTTTCTGAGATAGAACCAGAGTTTAGACTTAAAAAAAAAGAGGAAAAAGAACAGAATTCAGAAATTAGTAAAAGAATAAATAAGTTAGATAAGATAAAAAATAAAATAAAATAAAACTTAACTAAATAAAAAAAATGATACTCAATTTTAAGAAAAAATAAACATCTGAATTTTGAGAATAAAAAAATTTGGATTGTAATAAAAAAAAATAAAAAGTCAGAGCTGAACAATAAACATAAAAATTCTGACAAATCAAAGAATTTATGCAATTATTTATTTATTTGTTTGATCTTTTGTATGCACTTGCCCAACTGAAAAAAATGATGTTTAAACAAAACATATGAAATTTGAAGTCAAAATTCTGAGATTGAAATAGAATTCTGGAAAAATTCTGAATTTCATGTCCAATCCAAGCTTTCTAAAATAGAATCAGAGTTAAGACTCAAAAAAAAAATGCAGAATTCAGAAATTAGTGAAAGAATAGATAAGATGAATAAAATAAAAATAAAAAAAATGCAGAATTCAGAAATCAGTAAAAGAATAGATAAGATTAATAAAATAAGAATAAAAAAATAATAAAACAAAACAAAATAAATCCAAACAAAATAAAATAAAATAAAAATACTTAATTTTAAGAAAAAAAATCTGAATTTTAAGATTAAAAAAACTAGGTTATAACAAAAATAAATAAAAATCACAGCTGAACCAGGAACCTGAAATTCTGACATATCTTAAAATTTATTTATTTGATCTTTTAAATGCACTTGCCCTACTTCTTTTGTTGCCCTGGTTTTCCTCCTTATTCCTGTTAAAAAAAAAAGAACAAAACAAACAAAGAAAAAACAAATAAACAAAACCAAACAGAAACTATCATATTTTGCCCCACCCCTTTTTTCTTACTGCTTTTTTATTTTTCTCCCCTGACTCCTATGTCTTAAAGTAAGAGATGGTGTAAGTTAAACAGGTGGTTGTACAAATTCGAATCCCAACAAAGTGAGCAGGACCCTCACATTAATAAATTTTTATTCCAATCCAAAATGTATTTTATAATGTTTTTGCCACAGTGTCTACAGATTTTTTTGAAACAAAGGAATAGGGTGTCTCAGTAGTCTTCTTTATTGATGAGAATTTATTATGGTTTGAACAAGATTTTGACCAATCAGACTCAAGTATTTAACAAAGCTTGATAAAAATGTTATAAATATTATAAATCTTTTTCTTTATTTCTTTATCGGTCATTTGGAAATCTTGGATTATTGTACCACAATGACTTTGATTTTTAACCTAATAATCCTGTCTCAAACATGTGTTAAGGAGGCTCGATCTATGCTCTTCTTTTAACATAACTTGGATACATGTGATACAATCAGATTGATTTTAAAGCTAAAGACATTTGCTCATGACCCCAGACTTCTCAGCACTGTCACTTAACAGCACCTTGTTGTTTTGACTGAGAGACCATTACTGACAGAAATGACGCTTTGCAGACTCACTTCTACATTTATTCTTGCTGGTATATCGGAGGTTTCATATCCTCTCTTTGTAGCTCATATCTGCAGAAATCCATTACTGTGTTGCCTTATAACAAACCAGCAATATGTCCCCGCTGTCCCTGAACCCCGTACTTTCTCTCCAAAATTATTACAACTTCAAACCGTCTGCTTCTGCAACACGTCTGCCAATTTCTGTATCTTTCAAAACCAGCAATGTGAATACACTCCAACTTCAAACAGCAATTTCAGAAGGTTTGAACTTCTCTTATAAGCTCCTTTTGCTGTCACATAACTGTGAATTCGTTCTTCAAGAAACTGAAACTGAAAAATGTTTCTTGCTCACATATTTGGGTGATTATTTCACCTTGTTGCTTATAATGATGATTGACTTTGACCTCTGGGAATTCACCGTCCAAAGCTTGAACCCGCTGCTTCTCACCCTGATGTCATGGTTGTCTGGAGGACTGTTTTTACTTTTCTGTCAAACCCAGAGCCTGAACCTGCCCTCTCAGATATAAACAGTCTCTCAGCTGCTCATTCCAAACCTTCATCTGCTTTCCAGTCTGTTTGTGCCACACCAGAATTCGGATCCACACCAACGCCAAATTTAATTACCAGAAACTCCTTCAATCAATTCTCAGCCTCATTTTGTCCCCATCAGGCCAAAGTCTGTTCCTCTGCCTCAGTCGCTTTGTTTCTTCCTCCTCTGGAACCTCTCACCCCCTTTATGCCAGATCTTCGCTCCAACTTCCTGGTGGCACTCTGACCGACCTGGAGGGATGTCGAGAGCCCTCACAGCAAAGCTTCTGCACTGTCTCTGCTCTCTCTGCAGCTTTCTTCCCTCTCCAAACTTGGCCTTTTAAGGAATTTTCCATTCCCTGCTTCCCTCTCTGTTCGCTCTCCAGAGATCACCTGACCCTGTCACCTGCCTGCCCAGCTGCTCCTCATTCAGTCAGTCACAGTGTAAATACAGAGACCAGTCTCTGCCAGCCAGGCGGCTGGGCTCCAGCCATTATTGTCTCCTGCACCTGATTACTTTCCTTCCTGCTCCAGTCTTTGTGAAATGGTTTGCATAATTTTACTGCCTGCACGTATAATCAAATATCTTAAAATAAAGCCAGGAACCAACTTTTACTCTTCCATGACACAAACAGCCATAAAAGCTTAATGAAAAGAGGATTAGTGACGGGGCTGCCAGAGCTAAAACCATTTCACTGATCAAAACATTGTGTTTTTCAGACCAACATGCCAATTTTCTGATACCAATTTCTCTAGTACAGTTTGCACCTTTGACACTTGTACTTATTGCACATATAACATCTTAACCTAAAGGGAAGCTGAGCCTCTAGATACAAGCTAAGCATATGTTAGCAACAGCCTTGCTAGCTGAGCCTCCCCATAAATGCAACTTTTGACATTAAGCTGCTTGATTTTTATCATACTTACAGTTCACATCAAAGCTAACAGCTAACTTTGGCTAACTTGGATTAGCACTCCTTTTTTATGAGATAGTTATGTTGTAAAAACACAAGGATTTTATTTTATTATTGTTTTTTATTTTTACTTTATTTTATTTTATTTGACTAAATTTTTATTTAATTTTATTTTTCTTATTTTTACTTTATTTTATTTTAATTTAATTTAATTAATTTTTTTTTTATTTTTTTTTTTGGGGGGGGGGTCGCAATACGCCACTGTACTCTTGAATTATTATCATTATTATTATTATTATTATTATTATTATTATTATTATTATTATTATTATTATTATTATTATTATTATTATTTTAATATTATTATTTTCATTATTTATTTATTTTTTACAATCTATGAATCCAAAACCTTTTTTTACAAGGAAAGAAAGCCTTCATGGTTTAGTTTTTAAATAAATTAGCATTAAATTTAGTGAGCAAAATATTTGCTGCATTGGATGAGATAGTTTTAAGTAGCTTATGTTGACAGACCTGGAGACTGAAGATCCAGGACCAGAAACTTAAAGATCCTTTTTGTTTGTGGTGCACTGGATCACCACTTGTGCGTTTCTTTGTTTAACATAAGCACTTTTAGTTAGCATCATCCCACATTTTACCCCAATCCTAACATTAATTGTCACAACATGGCTTCTTTATGACCTCTGAGAGAAAGTCAGGTAAAATGTTGAAAAGTAAAATTGAAAATTCTTCTTCAGCCAGTGTTGAATATTGTAATGTCAGGTTGTCTTTAACACATGTGATGTTTCAGAGGTCAACAGAGGGTAGGGAACAATGAAACTGTAACTGGATATTTTTATGGTTCTCTTTAATGAGAACCAGTTTTCAACACTTCTCCCAAAGTTAAATATCTCTGCAAACTTTCTCCTTCTTCCAAAGACACTTTTAAAAACTGCCTGAGCTCAGCCAAACACTGTCCTCAGAAAGTGACAGTCTAACATTATTGTGTCCACCTTCTGCAGCCTTATTGTCAGAGTGGATTAATCCTCCCACACAGCACCGGCACCTTTCCTCCTTCCAAAGCCAAGTGGCTCCTATTGAGACACTTTGCGAGCGAGGCAGATGTGTTTGTGCGTTCCCCAAAGCCCTGACAGCTCACAAAGGAGACACACACCAAAAAACACAAGCGGAGTGCAGCAGAGCAGAGGAGCAAGCACTCTGAGCCGCTCACAAACAGGAAAATGTACTGTGAGGAGGGCTTTCTGTGTGCAAGAGGATTTTCTTTGTCACATGGGCATGTTGTCTGTGAGTCACCTGTCGCAGATGGAGATTTACAATAGAATGGCAATGTTGCATGTTTTACCAGAAAAAAAAAAGTCTCTGAAGAGAAAAGTCTCAGAGATGTGAAAACCATTCCTCACAACTATTGAAATGTATAAAAACATGCCATTTAATTGATTAAATCTGCCATTTTAAAACCTTTCAGGGAAATGACAAGCAACAGTGATGCCAACGTGTTGGTCAGAATATTAAGTTAGACTGTCTGCACCAAAAACATTGATCCAATCAGAAGCAAGCCTCGCCAAAAATTTAACCGTTTCATGCCAAAAACTTCAGTGGTGCTGTTGGGACGCTCCCTGGGTTAGCACAAATAGAGTAAAACGCAAACATGATTCAGGAAGGAGTCATGTTTGAAGTAACTGTGGTTGTTAAGGGAATGTGCTGTGATCGCTGTGTTGCTGATTAGAAATGATGATTCAATTAGGCGGCTGTCGGCTGATTGTGGTGTATGACGTCTGTGTGCTGCATGAACTGACATGAAGTTTTATTTTTAGCTTGTGTAAATGCTTTTTATGAGCAGTAATCATGTTTAAGAAAGAAAAATAACAGGAATTAGATCAATCCATCAAACCAAAACCACAACAACAGATGTCAACACCTTTAAATATGACATGAGGCATGTTTCTGCAGAGTCTCAGCAACTCCTACAGCTGACGTGCTTAAACAGACGTATCTGTCATGATGTGGAAATGTGCGTCATGAAAATCTAGAGTTCAAAAAATACTTGAGAAGGACATGAGCAGAAAAGTAACAAATTGGTGCACAAAAATAGATCAGGATGCAGGATATGAAATATTTTGAGCTAAACATGTTTGCAGGTCAAAAAAGTCTTAAAAACAGTCATGATTAAATCTATATTCTGATCCTGCCATAAAAGAAATCCTGGCATATTTTTCCCATATCGCTCCTTAATAGAGAACATTTACCCTGGTCAGAAACAGAGTTTGTTGATGTTTACACAGCAAGTAACACTGCAGAAAACTGACCACTGATCATCTGGTATCAAGGGACACCTAAGGGACAGGTGAGGTTTCATTTCACAACGATGGAAGTGTGTAACAATGGAGCAAAGATGTTTAATCGCACTAAGACCTTGTGCAAACATAGCCAAGTATTTTGAAAAACAAATATTGGAAAATAGCGGCTTGAAGTATGTCAAACCCATATTTGTCAGTGTTTTTCAGACATAAAACTCGTGCCAGCCAATCAGAATGAGCGCTTGTCATTCAGCTCTGATGTTTGGGGACCAAAAACTCAGTTTAAACAAAACCATTAAACTGGAGTTTTCCAAAATCTCCACTTCAATCGGTTTTCAGAAAACATTGTTTTTGGTGATGTAAAATTGTGGTTTAATGTGCATGACAGGCGTAAATGGATAAAAATAACGGCCTTTTCCCAGATATTAGTGACTGATTCTGAGGACTCACACTAGCTGTCCCTTCCATACCCAAGTATGTTCTCACCCCTAAGTCCATTTTGTTTGCCAACCATTCAACCAGTTATACCAATTTTTGGTACTTTTCTGTGTGTTTATGTGGTAATAAATATTTATTTGTTAAAGAGTAAAATCTCATAGTTTTTCAATTCAACATAGTTATTCTTCATGTATAACCTTGCAATGCTGTGTTCATGTTCAGTGCGGAAAATTGCCTGTTTTTCACTCTCTCACAGTCACAAGGATGTGTTTAGGTACCTAAACATGGTACCTTTTGATTTTATGGGAATTGGTACACGTTTCTTAAGACGGAATTTGGTCTGTTCCTATAAAAGTACCTAAATTGGAACATATCCCTAAGGGAGACCTGTGATCCATGATTTATAATCCACTGCTCCTCTTGGCAATCATTTTTAACAAACAACAATAAGAGTGCTGTGTCAGACCAAACAACTTCACATGAGTTGAAAAGTCTTTTAAGTTGTATCAGTGTTCTCTGTGTTCATCATAGTGCTGACTTTGATGAGACTGTGCTACTTGTGAGCAGATGCTTCATGATGTCGTAGGCCGGCAGTGCAAGTGTGACCCCTGGCCATACTGGCCAGTGGGGGAAGGTCACTGTGTGTGACCACGACCTTACAGAAATTACTCAGGCTCTGTTTACACAACATTTTCATCTAAAAACGCTGTAGTAAGCATGCCAGGCCTGTAGTTGGCAGTATAACTGACTTGTCCAGAGGCAGCTTTTGTGAGATCTCCACCGAAGTAGAGTTGGCCCGATCAGCTGGTGGTTTGGCGAATGCTAAGAGCAGAAGTGGAGCAACAGATGCTCATTTTGTTGAAAGACAGTCACAGATTCAGCAGATTGAGCAAAACAAGAACAACATGGTAGTCCACGATGCGCTTGCGCTTGCGCTTGCGCTAAGTGGGTCGTGACGTCAGCATTTCCACTGAAAATGCTGCAATGTTGTTGGCAGCTTTTACAGAAAAATTCCACTCTGGATGTTGTTTTCAAAAGTTTTAATTTTAGGTCGATCTGTGACAAAACGCAACAATACTTTTGCGTTTTACCCTAAAACTGTTGTGATGTGAACGGCCCCTGAGAGAAAAGTTAAAAGCTTCTACGTCTTATTTTCTCAGCTGACATGCGATCATTTCTACCCTATGCTTTCTGCTTGCTGGGGCTTATACATGCGACCATACAGCAGTTATCACATGAAAGAACAGAGAAGAGACGCCAAAAGAGATGTTGCGTAAAGGAATCCTCGGTGGAGTTATTGATGGAGCTAGAAAACTTGCACTTTGACCCTTGAAGATACAAAATATTTCTTCAATGGTGGTTTTTTAATCCAACATTACTGTTACATCTGGTGAAGTTTTTTATGTCATCTTTCCCTTAAACTTTGAGTATTTTTCAGGACCAAGTCTACCAGAGTGCCGCAAGTTGTTTGAATATTTAAAGTTAATTCCTGCGACAAATCTAAGCACACATTTAAAAAATCCCAACATATTTGAAGTTACAGCTTATAATCACTGTTTCTTAGTATTCAACGCTTTAACACTTGATATTTTCATTTACACTTCTGTTGTGTTGCTCTTGTTTTATTGCACAGTAATTTCAGAGCAATCTGTCACTTTAATTTCCTCTGGGATTAATAAATTGGCATCTTTCACCATCCCAGACTTGTTGTTTTCTGTTTCGTGCAATCCCATTAATGATGTTTCCTGATGCGACTCTGTAGCTGCATTGTCTTCTTCTTCTTATGTATCACTTTAGAAAACCAGAGCGATTTTAGAAAGCTGTAATTATACCTTATTTGGGTGTCACTTTCGAATAAAGGAACTCCTTCTTGATGGGATTGTGTGTTTACTTTGAAAAACAATGAATTGTTGGGAGTGATTCTCTTAAAGAAAAAGCAGACTGAAGCTCTTCAAACTCTCATTCTCACTAGATTTATTCTAATCTTTGGTTCAAGTCTTCTGGAGGAGTTACTGATGATGACAAAGATACAATAACGACGGCAGTTCCTGCCTGTGGTTACTACATTATGATCCCTTTATTCGAACTCTGGTGGAGACTTAATTCCTGATGTGTCTTTGTTAATGTCCCCGCCACAAAGCACTCGTTGAAGCAGAAGATGGATGGCTGGCTTTCTAAAAAGCTGCGGGCGCTCTGTTTTCTCTTCACAGCGCGGTGAGCGATGGAGGAGTGGAGCTGATTTACAGGTCGGCTTTAGCTCCGTTTTAATTAGCCTCTTTCTGTCTCCTCCTCCTCCTTCTCCTCCCCTGTCCTCCCCGTCCTCCAGATGGACCCGGTGCAGAAAGCTGTCCTCCATCACACCCTCGGCCTCCCGCCCACCGCAAAGAGGAAGCACGTCTCCTGCAGCGTCTGCCAGCTGAGGTTCAACTCACAGGTGAGCAAGTTTTGTGGAGAAGAGGAGCAAAAGTTCAAAAGTCTCACATATTTCTGCAAAAGAGAGGCTCAGGAAGTAAAGAGGGACGACCTCGACCGCTTTAGAGCAGCAGAGCATCAGTCTGCTCAGCATAGTTTTCCAAAAAGTAACAAAAAAATAATAATATCATGATAAAAAAAAAAAAGTTTCTACTACCTTGAGACTTAAATACTCAACAAGCCGATGGATGGTTTGCCTTTTAGTATTCTGCAGACAGCTTTGACCCCTGAAGAAGAAGACTGCTAAGTGCAGCGGCTCCCTCGACTCGTCTTTTATTGACATTTTACAGAAAGATTTTGTGACACTCTGAGGCATCTTGTTCCTTTTGAAATGAAGTTTGATAGCTGAATATTCGTTGAAACTGATGAAACTTTCTTCATCCTCAGATGTCTCAGGTTACACACACAGTTTGAGATGTTGCCAGGTTTAATTCAAAGTCAATCTAATCTGCCTTATTTGGATGAGAAAGATCTGCATGCTATATTAACCCAATGTAAGATGATTTATTTAATGATATTTTGTGATATCATCATGTGTGGTGTGACCCAGGCTCTTCTTTCTCGCCTGTTTTCATGTTTGAATGTCAGACCTACACACATATTTGTGTCTTCTTCCTTTATTTGTCCTTTTTGTACTCTGCTAAACATAAAAAGCTGTTCTCTGTCACAAGAATGTGTGCCAGTTGGCGTTCTCTCTGGATTTGTCGTTTCTTAACAATCGTGTAATGTTTCCTTTCATTTGGCCTGTTTACACAGTTGTCAGGTTTGTGTCACAAACTAAGACCAAAAAAAAGAGTCTCAGGCTTTTAATAAAATTGATGTCAAGTGTTTTGGAAATTCTAAGGAATTTCCTAAGGTCTGCTAATGCATTGTATAACACAGGGGGGAAAATAAAGGTACAACTTCTATCTTTTTTAAAACTTTTTCTAAAAACTTTTTTGAGAGTGAAAAGATCTTAGAGCTCCATGTTTTACAGTTAATGTGTTTTACTTGAATATTTCTCCTACTATTTCTCCCTATTCCTTCTGAAATTAATCTAATTGAAGATATCAGTTCAGGTTTTTATGCATTATGGGATCTAACCAAGAAAATCGTTTATACGTACCTACAGATTTAACCAAGTCAGGTTTTAGATGTGATTTAAAGAGTTGTCATTCTACGTAACGATCCTTTGCACCATTAAATCTCAGCTGAAAGCTGGGCAACTGAATGTTTCAACCATAGACTGTATAATTTAACCTCCTAAGACCTGACGTTCACATATGTGGACATAACATTTCTGTCTCTCAGACCCATGATACTTCACTTTTTTAAACTTTGACCTATTAGCCACATTTAGGGATACTGCCCACATCATCAAATTTAAGTTTAATAACACTACTAACAAACAACTAATAGAGAACTCATAGTACAAAAAATCAAACCTCCTGTACAAAGTCCAAGTTTAGTTATTAGACAAAAGCTCGGGTCTTGAGAGGATATAGATGTGGTCTCCACTACGTTACCTGACTCTGATGCAGAGTGTTGAAGCCGATTGTTGGTGGGGGGCCATATTGGAAATGCTAACTCAAGAGGTGGGCTTTAAACCTCCTTAATGACAGATATAGGGCACCAGACCTGTCAATCACGGGAGCTGTGTCTCTGATTGGACAAATATGTGATCCTAATAACTTCCAATTCCCTGAGTTAAAAAAAAGTTCATCCACGTACAGTGTGTATGGATAGTGAAATTAGCGACTCAGACCCAAGCCGTTTTTTGAACTAGGCTGTAGATAGTTTTTTTTAATGCTGTAATGCCGGGCATCACATTATACACATTGTTTTAAAACAGGATGTTGCCTCTTGGTGTCTATTCAAAATGAATTGAAAAAAACTCATCATGGGACAACCCTAAAACAGAAGGAAGGTCTGTAGTATAAACTGGTTCAGGAAACGTCTATGCAACCAATATCTCAGCATGTGTACATAAAGACATTGTGCGTGCACTGATGCCAGGGCCAGGATAAGAAACACTGTTTACAATGGAAAGTTTTTATTTATAACAGCTTGTGAAAAGGTTTAACTACTCGCCTGCAACTTAATGAAATTTTATTTAGTTTGGGCTTTAAAACATTCTCATTCTCATATTACAGTTGCCCTTTAACACAATAGAAAGTATACGTAAAATAAAGAATAAATATGAGAGAAACGATAACAAAAAGATAAGAAAGAAGCACAGATTAACTGGAATAAGCTATTTACATCGTATATAACGGCAGTAAAGATAATGCAGAGCATGTTTCACAGTTATTACACAGAATACTGTTGTGAAAGAGAAAAGCTGCTACATTAACACAGCTGGTCTAAAGTATAAAGAGATCGTATGAAATGTGCAGTGAAATTACAGATTGAAGTTTTATGAGTTTGTCTTCAGGCGTGTAGGAAACTTTGCATTTTACGGCACTAAGATCTCTTGTGTCTCTGACCTTTACACAGTTCAAGTGAGATATTCTGAGCTGCAGCAGCTGAAACCTATTTTCTTCAAACAGCAAACATTAAGAAGTAAAATTCAATTTAATAAAGAAGTGATTTTTTTTATCCACAGTGTGTAATTAAATGCAAACATACTGAGATAATGAGAGTGCATGGTGTGGGGGAGATGACTAGAAATGAAAAAGAGTTAGTTTTAAACTTTTACATACGTGAACACAGATTCACTCGACTGTAAGAGTAAAATACAATTTTAAAAAAAGAAAGTGAATTGAAACTATACTCTGTACCTGTCTTTTTTCTTCTTCTTGTGGAGTTTTCATTCATCAGATTATACAGGAAACACACTTGAGGTCTGTAAGAGAGTGTTATAAAAAGAAGCTTTATTGTCTCTTTCAGCCCTATCTGCAGAAAGTGTAACTGATGAGACTCCACCATCTACCACTGAACAACAACTTTACACAAACCAATATACACTTTTATCCGAGGTGTAATTGTTTTTTTTTCTTGTCAGACGCTGAAGTCGTCCTCGAGCAGAAACATTTCTCATGTTCAGCCTCCTACCCACCCACTCTCTTCAGGAAGTTGGCTTTAACTGTTGTTTTAGTGTCAACATGGGAAAACTCCCACCTTTAGTCCTATAAATGTACATTTTGGTTAATGTGTTTCTTTATTTTATGTCCTGAGCTGCTCAGTGCTTCAGACCCTCTGTTTTTCAATTTAAGCTTTTTTTAATCTATATTTTCTATGGACAAAAAGTGGGACGTAAAGTCAATACTTAACTGCTTAAACTGCTGCTAAATCTCTTTAAATGAAAGCTGCTGGAATGATATTCAAGGGGTCAAATATCACTGCAGCTGTAAAAAAAAGTTATTGATATACAAAAGCTGAGATGAGTCCAACTGAAAAAGGCAGAAAATGCTTCATGAAGTTTGTAATTTAACTTGTTTGTCCCACCAGTTTTGATGCACTCTGCTCTGGTGTTTCTTCTGAGGGCGGGGCTAATTCATATGGTGGCCTGTGTCTGTTACAACCCGGCTTGTGAGGGGAAAGGGAAGCAACATAAAACCCCAGTTCTGATGTAAATAATAAGTTATTTATTTTATTCAACAAAATAAAATTGTGCATGTAACAAAACGGGAGGCGTAAAAACAAATGGGAAAAGGTGGCTGCTCGGAAAGAAACAAATGACACAACCAAGGACGACTCTAACTTAGGGCGAAAAATGATAAACAAATTAAAACAATACAACAAAACCTTGAGCCAGAAGTTAACAAGTGAAGATCAAATGAAACTAAAAAAGGTTACTTATCCAAACGGACACAAAAAAAGTTGTAAAAGTAAGTAAATGATTAACTTCATCTGTGATGAATAAAGCTTTGTGGTGGTGTTACCTTGTGATGTCTTTCATAGGACATCACATTATTCACATTAAGCCAAAAAACAGGTGCAGCCATTGAAGCAGTTGTGCAGCCAGAGTCTGTGCAGTAAAGACTGTGAGGGATTCTGGGAGAATCTGAGTGGTGCCAGGTGATAAAAAATATATATATTTTTTTCTTCTTTAGAGAGTCTAGTCACTTCTTGGCTCTACCTCTAGACAGATTTTACAATCCCTGAAAAAAATACATAAGAACGGCCGCTGTCAACCATCGGTAAATGCGATGTAAAGTCTCATTTTTAACCTTTTATAATTAATTAAAAAGCAACTCTTCAAAAAAAAAAAGGACTCGAATACAAGGCTGAGACATGAGAAACTTTTCTACTAGGTGTATTAGTTTTTTTAAGTTTGACCACAGCCCATCTGGAATGACAGAAGAGATGGATTTTTTGACCTATACTACAGCCAGCCACCAGGGGGAGCAGTTTTTGTGGTGACCTAACTTCGAGCCTAGCAAGATGACATCCATTTGTTTTTACAGTCTGTGGTCTGACCCCTGAGGGGTTGCAAAACACTGATAGTGGGTCACAAAATACCTCTGAAAATCAAAAACTATACAAACGCATAATTCATCCATTATTATAAACAAAAATAGACGTTAGGTTTAATATCAAACCAAATGAGAAGAACGCTTGTTTTCTGTTTTCCACCTTTTTTTGCTTGAAGATGAAATCAGGAAAACAACTACTGGAGATCAATTAAAAACAGAAAACACAACATTATGTGCAACAAAGAAGTCTATTTTTTTACCAAACAGCTTCATCCCGCAACTCGGGCTTTTTCTTTGGAAACCCCAACAGACTGACTGCCTACTATTACCGCACATCTCTCTGCTAGAAAAGATGGTTGGTTGACCTTTTATAAGCAACATTTGTGACTATCAATATACCAAACCTTTTCACACATAAATATACAAAAAATGGTTGCACTTCCAGTTTGCAATTTAAAGTAAAAGCCTTTTCTGTTAAGTTACTGCCCGTGCATGTGTCCTGGACTGTAAAACATGATTCTTTCTCTTCTCTTTGGTTTCTCATGCACCAACATAGAGATTTTTTTTTTCACATGGTGAACTTTAACTTTTCTGACTTCAAAACACAAAGAGACATACTTATTGTATAAAATTAAAAAGACTTATCATAGAATTTGGAATAAAGTTAGAAAATTACTGATTTTAATCCTGAAATTAACTGGGATTGTGGATGAGGATTTACAGACGTGTAAACATTCTTAAATTTTCAGGGTTTCTCAAAACATCACAGTTGACTCGACAAGCTGTGATTTTTAGAGACATGCTGTTTGACCATTGCTTTATTTACATTCAGAATAGGTCAGTCTGGACATCTTTAAATGTGTGGGCCTCTTTGTTGACTTTCCTGTTGACATTCATTTAGACTGAAGTGTTGTCGCAACTATGTCGAAACATCCAGTGTTGATCTTGGATTGTTGTCTGAAGAGGATCATTCCGAAAGAAAAAAAAAAAAAACAGTCAACATGCAACACTCCTTCATCCCTCTCAGCTAGGAATCAAACAGAAAGTTGAAGGCACCTTTCTTGAGTTTCATGATTTTTTTTTTAATATTCTACATGAACTTCTAGATGCTAATCTTATTTTCCTCTAAAGCTGTATGTTCAAAGACTCTCAGATTTCTGATTTTCTAACCACTCAGAGTTTGGATTTGATTAAAAATTTTCAATAAAGTGAAGGATTATGTGTTCCCTTGTGAGTGTTTCTTAAGCTAATAATCCTTTAATAACTTGCTCTTAAATTAGCTGGAAACTCATGGTGCAAAGCTGGAAATGGGGAGCGCCTAAGGTCGTGACACCCACGTCCGATGTGGCTCTGTACCGGTGGAAAAATGTTAGTTTTGCTGTGAAAATGTGCTCTTTAACATTAGAGTTAATGAGGTCTCTTGGCTTTTTGAGGTGGCCTCCAGTGGACATTTTGGGAACTGCAGCTTTAGGTACTCATCTTTGTTTTTCAACACCTAAGTTTCCTGCTTCCTTTTGAGTATTTCCTGAACACTTATGACATCTTGAATTTGAGTAGCTCATGTTTCTTAACGTGTGGTTTGAATACAAAATGTTACATAACGATACCGGAAGGAGGCTGAGTTTCTAAGGCTACCATTACCTTTCCTCTGCTATCACTGTGTGCTGCACAATACAACCCCTAATGAAATGCATGACATTAAAAGCATCTCGATAAATCTGCCTGATAGATACCAGATGGGTTTCGTTTTCTGCGGCTCCTAATCTCCAAACCATTTATAAACTAATCAAAACATCTGAAAAGAAAACCTCTGCTGCTGCTGCGTGTTGTCGAATCACTACCATCCCTAAATAGCGCTGTCATCCGTTTTTCATTAACAGAGCAACAATCCATTTCTGACACCCAGTATGTCGCTGATTACTCAGGATGAGGTTATTATGTTTTACATTGGGAAATCTATCTCGGTGTATATCTCCGTTCATCAGCTGTTAATTTAAAGACTCTATTAGGAGAGACAGACCCTGTGTTTACCTGTCAATCACTGCATCCAGAGCTCAGAATGTGTCATTATTTCAGCTACATCTACAGATGAGGATTATCTTCTTACTTCTGTGATGTGAAACTGCATCTTAGACTGAAAGGTTTAACAAATCAGGAAGCTGGAGTTGTTCCCAGAAGATTCTTTAATGTCCAGGGAAGTGAAAGACTCTGCTTTTAAAGATGATTACATGTTGCTGCTGTTACAAGAAGCTCCATGTTTACGAGATGAGATCACAAAGTGGACTCAAGTCTGTAATTTGCTGATGCGAGTGATTTACCAGATCCTCTTATCTACTCCATTAACAGGAACACTTTAATACCTGTTTACATCTGATACATTAACAACACTTCCTTTATCTCTCAGAGACGACTCACGCTGCTGTAGGTGCAGCTTATCTCTTTGCATGAGGTAAGATCAGACAAAATAAAACTTTGGTAAAGTTGAAGGAATTGCTAACGCTAGATTGTTTCAAAATTTCAGAGCAGTGAAGCAGTGGTAAAAATCAGCAAGGAGGATTTAATTAACGCGCCGGAGGTCGACCTGTTCAGAAGGCTTAAAAAAAAGACAACACCATCACTTTTCTTTTTGTTTGCCAAGCTGTTTTCTTCCCCTGTGATTACTGACTCTATTTCTTCTTCTTTTTGTATTGGGACAGTTTTATTTGTTTGCTTCTCTCTAATATATTTTGTGGATGTCGGTGAGTCTAGCTTCCTACAGCATCTTTGAGAACATACAAAAGCCAAAGTCCACGCTGCAACTCAGTCCTTCAGGTTTATGTTTTAGGGGTAGTTGAAACATGGGAGCTGAGCCATTGTCTGAGGCATGAAAATAAATCTGTAGTTTGAAAATATATTAGTTTGGTGGTCTTTAAGATTCAAATTTTATCTTTAATGTGCAAAAATGGAGTTCAATGTGGAGTCATTTGTTGAGAATCCCACTTACACAGCAAAAAATCTGAAATCTTTTTGAGTGTTTTTGTCTTATTTTCAGTAAAAGGTGTCTTATTTTATTTGATATGAGCCACATTCAACTGATCAGTCCAGAAACTCTTGTTTCAAATTATTTGCAGACAAAATGAGGTCTGAATTGCTTGTAACCAGTAATAAAAAATCTGCAAATGGAACAAGAGAAATTTGCAAAAAAAATTGCTTGAAACTGGAATAATGTCTTAATACAAGAAAACTTTCTCTTGTCCTATTAGCAGATTTTTTTTTACTTGTTACAAGCAATTCAGACCTCATTTTTGTCGTTAAATAACTTGAAATAAAACACGTTTCTGGACTGGTCAGGTGAATGTGGCTTACATTGGGTCAAAAAAGACATTTTCTTATGAAAATAAGATGGAAACACTTGATAAGATTTCAGTTTCAGACAGAAAAACAATAACATTGCAGAGAGTAGAAACAACCCTTCTTACTGGTTTAATGTCACTGGTCAAAGCTCTGGGCCTGTATGTACATTAGCCATTGGTGATGTTTTAAACTAATGGTATAAAAAAAAAAAAATCAATCAGCGGTATGTATGGGCCAGGTTTACTCCACAGCAGAGCGTTCAGTTTAACAGTGGTAGACCCCACAGTTACAGACGCCAACAGCAGGATTACTGTAACTGTTAGGCTGTTTAAAAAATGGTGGATATCTTGCTCACTCTGTTTTTGGCTGTTTGTGTGGCTTATGCATGCATAATTCAGATTTGTTGAATAGGAGTTTTCTTGGTGGTTATCTGTCATTCTGGACCTGCCCCACATTCATTGTGCATTTAGTTAAAAGGCTGCGAAGAGTTTGAAAGTGATCTTGAAAAAGTATCCCTTCTAGATATATGCCTGGTTGAAATCCACGCTTTGAAATGAGATTATCAGCGCCAATAAAGCTGGTTACAGGTTATTTTAAATTGCTACTTCTTAGCTTCCAATCAATTGATTAACAGCACGTCTAGGTCTCTATAGCAACACCACGCTGGCGAAGTTTAGCAGTGAGAAGAGAGATCCGTGTTTTTCTCTGCTAAGAATTAATTCTGTGGTTAATTGTGTTGTGATGGTGGGCACAGGAGCCTAAATGTCAGACAGAAAAAGGACAGAAGAGCAGAAGAAAGATAAACAGGAGAGTGATACAGCCCGAGCTAAAGGCTAACACAGGGGCTTAACTGTTTGCTGTAATGTTCGTTTCAACGCACAGTCAGCAGTTATTCTGCAGTTGTCTGTTCAAACTTGAGAGTCTATCAATAAAATGAAGAGAGAGGTTATGTTAGCTCTGATTGGTAGATGACTGGCAGGACATAGCTAACCATTATTTGCTAACATAGCTAACATCATGGGCATGACCTAGAGCATCGGGCTGCTAGCTGCACTAAATATAAAAAGATATTACTGCAACTACATACAACTACCTACAGACTGACAGTATTTGCTTGTTGTCATGTTAGCCTACAGATACAGATACGTTGGAGCACCGGGCTGCCGATAGCACTACATATAGCCAGCTACTACAACGTTTGCTTAATGTCACATTTCAAACCATAGCGCTACATAACTGAAATACCTTACCTCGTTCCAAGACAAACACACACCTCCCTAAAATTAATAGATGACACTGTGCATGAGACTCCAGGCCAGAAGGTGGCGAGCCAGTCCAATTAAAACAGATCCTCCTCATAGCATCTTTAATGGGCCAGTTTTTGTCAGTCACGAATGCAGCTAACGCTACCATATGAGCTGTTCCATAACAGTGTGTTATGACTTTTTGTCCTGTTTGTGTAATAATATAATATAATGTAAGTATAGGAAACAAACTCACAGTTTGACCCTGTAGCCCTCAAAGAGCAGCAGAGCATTCAAACCCTGGCTTTAACATCAAATCCTGTTTGCCAGTTTGCTCTTTTTGCTAGCAAAGCCATGGTCTAATCCTGCTTTAATGTTATCCATTACGACAAAACCTTGATGTCAGAAGAAAATCTCTAAAGAAAAGGAGCTCCTCCTCCATGATAACTTACTTTTTCACTGTTCAGCTTATTCTGTCAGCAGAGCTCTCAATAGACACTTCAGGCAAGTGCTGATCAGCTCAGCTCTTTTCATAGAAAATCCACCCTGAATCCAGACACTTAAAGTCATAATAAAGAAATAACCTCTTGTCTTGTTTCTGATGATCTCATTTTATTATGCAGGTCATAAAGAGGCATCAGTGTGAGTAACATGATTTTCGACTCATTCAGAAACTCCTGCTGTGCCTCCAAAAGTAGTGAAATCCTAGAAACTGTGCTTTTTGAGAAAGGATGTTCCACATTTTTCTGAGTTTGTCTCCCACAAAAGGATGGTTTATTTGTTTTGTATGTTTCACCCAGCAGATGTTCTCCCATGCAGCTGTGTGAACCGTCCCTGTGCAGGATTGTGTCCCAGCTGCAGCTCAGACACAGCTGGAACATAAAACATCATTTACATTGTTTACATTCGAAGCCACTGACTGAGTTTATTCATTCACATTTACATTTATTTGTAATTTAGCAGAAACATAGAAAGTTCTCTGCTCACAGAAGTCTCTGCGTGAAAACCTGATGTGTGAATGAAGCGCTGCATGAAATGGGAAGCTCTATTACATGAGAACTGCCCTGAAAACAAAACAAGGAAATGGAAATGTTATTTTCAGATAGCAGAATTACTTCTGGAAACGGAGAAAGGTTGTGAAGTATTTTTCGCATCCATCAGCTCAATCACGAATAATCAAAGCGAGGAATGAAACTGCTCTGCACTGAGCGTCTGCCTGCTCCAGCTATCTGACACTGTGAGATGCAGAAACAAGACGTCTGTGACTGTAGAGTGATTAATGACCGGGACAAAACTCTTCAGGTGAAACCCTCCCTTAAACCTGCATCCTGTAGGCTTTTATTCACCTCTTTCTCCTGAAACTGCATCTGGGTGATACTGTTTGTCTCACCACGTAGTCCATACTCTGTGAATCTGGGTCATAAAGATTTATGACTGTCTGAAAATAGTGCTTAAAATTAGTTCCTCAAATAAAACAACTTTGGTGCTGTGGATTCAGAGCCAGTAACATCCAGAGATTAAAGATGAAGAGAAATTTAAATGATCCACTCCTATAATTTCAAACTCAGGCCTTAGATATAACCCTGAATGAATAGTTAATAATATACATTTGTTTGGTTTTGACCTGTCTTAGAGCAGGAGTCAATAACTCTGGGCAGCTGAAAACATGACGCAGCTGAACACTCCTTAATGTGAAGCTTCTTCTCTTCTCTGAATTAACCTGGGCAGAAACTGACAACTATGATATTAAACTGAGATTAGTAGTCGAATGTTGACACAAGGATGTGCGCCTCCGCTACAGTAGGGGGCGATATGCCTTCCTTCAGCTAACTGCTGTTAGAGTAAGCCCTGGGCTGTTTCCCAAAGCCCAGGTACCTTGCCTTGCCTTTGAAGGCAGTGCCTCCGAAGCCACTTCCTTCCAATCCAAGGCAAGTGTCCTGCCTCCGCTCAAAAGGAGATGCTAATGGAACAGCCTACAAAGGCATATTTTGGAGGAGCTGTTGGGTATTTATTGCTATGGCAAGACAGCAAAGGATACACCTGTGTATCCTTGGTCAATTAGCCACATGCTAACCAAACGGAGGACATATGCCTCCGGAGGACATGAACATTGGAACAGCACTTGGGCAGCGACTGATGATGTGGATGCCTGCCCACGCCCACCCCACGCCCACATCAGACCAAGGCAAGGCAAGGTACCTTGGCTTTGGGAAATAGCCCAGGTCTATGTGTTGCATCCACCACCCAAACAATTGTTTGCATGTTAGCAGGAAGCAAGTTTGTGCTATGTCTAACCCAAGCAGCAATCTCCAGTCTAAGAGTTCAAGATTCAAGATTCAAGATTGCCTTTATTGTCTCAGAGAGAAATTTGTTTTGGGCCTGCTTCAACCACATACAACAGTACCATGACCATAAGATAAGGAACAAAAACAAGACAATAACACACAAGAAAATAGGAAATATAAAAATAGATAAGAACAAGGAAAGTACTGATCCGTGCAAAAACAAAGTGCTGACTGGTGCGAATATCCATCCAAACTTATTGACTAGTTTGATTGCCATGGGTATGGAGGTGCTGAAATCTGCTGTTTCTCAAGTATTTGCTCGAGGCTGGCTCCAGAAGTACGGGAAGTCACATACACACCAAGCCAAAAAAAGCCATTTTCAAAGCAGAAATATATACCTATTTACAGCCTGGTTCAAAAATGTCTCCTATATTAAGATAACAGCTCAGCTCATGTGACTGATGGGCGTCCTATAGCTGTGCTTGATACCCACGTCACTTCCAATATGGCCGTGGTAGCCGATCTGCTTCAAAAATCCATTTCGGAAACAGACGGGTGACGTCAGGAGACTAAGTCCATTAATTATATAGTCTCTGGTCTAGCAGTAAAAATATACCAACTTTGCAACTATTTACCTTTTTTTAAAATTGTATTTTTCCCTCCTTTTATTGAGGTTTCATTTATAACATGGCATCCTTCTATTCATTTGTGCTTTTCAACTACTGAGTCCAAGCTGGGCATACAAAACGTGGAGCATGTGCAGGGCAGCTGGTTTGGTTTTGGTCTGATTGAGGCATTCAAATACAAAAAAAAAAAAAATCAAATCCAAACCACATTATCTCAACATGTCAGTCTGACTGTGGGAGTGCAGTTTTAGCCAGACCTGCATCTTTGTATTTATGCCCAAGTTTATTTTAAGGAATCTTTCTTTTTTTTCATTTCATTTTCTTTTTCTTTTTTTTTTTTCATCGTTAGATCTGACTTCAGTTGAATGTATATACATTTTAAAAACATTAAAGGTAAATAGTTGAGTTTTCTCTAAGTTTATTTTTATTTTATAGTGGCTTCAACGCATTGAGTAGAATAGGCACTGAAAAGGATTTTAAAGGGAAATCCAGAGAGACATTTTTAGCTTCACTATAAACAAAATCATACCAATTACTGGAGCTATGATTCATCCAAGCCAAATCAAGGAATTCTACATTAACAATTGGTAATCAGCTGTTAATTGTTATAAGGCTGATAGGACGTCTACAAGCTGATACAAGAGTTTTATTTACATACTCATCAAACTTGTTTTTAGAAGTACTGTGTGTAAAATTTAGCATTTAGCAGAACAGACTATGTAGAAATGGAACATAATGAATAGAAATGTGTTTAAATTTAATGATCTGAATATAATAAATAAATAATGAATTTTGTTTTCCTAAACCTAGAATGAGTATTTTTTATCTTTCCAGAAGGGTCCCCCCTTCCATGGAGGCTGTCATCTTTCACCCCCATGTCTCTACAGTAGCCCAGAATGGACAAACCAGTAACATATGCCCTTTTAAATTTGGCAACTGTCTGTGAGAAAATGCACTTTTAGAAGAAGAGCTGATGTGCATCAAAGACTTTGATTTGATTAAAGGTTTTTGACAGTAAAAGCTTGAGTAATAGAGGATTATGCTTATCATGCAGCACCGCAGCTTCTTGCCCTCTAAGGCCACCGTCCCCCCTAGAGTTTCAACAGTAAGAGTGGTGAGCAAGGGAGCATTAGCCAGATATCGCTAAATATTCCCATATCTGCACTTTGTGCCTTTGAAATTGACTGCCAACATCCTCTTTTTCCAAAATAACTTGGAGCCTGTTGGCTGAGAACAGTTAAACATCTCATTTAATTAATGAAAGCCACTTAAGATATGCAGGGAGCTTCGTCCTCTGCGGTATGAGTCACTGAAATCATGTGAGGATCTGATTACAGAGCAGAAGGACTGGCAGGAAAGCAAGATAAACTGGAAATGTTCACTTTTAATGAATCAAAGCTTGTATTCAAATGTTTGATATTGTAATTACAACATCATGCTGTCTATTTTTTGCGGAGAAGGAGATTAGTTTTTATTGAGTGAGACGGGAGGACTCATTGTTCTTGAGTTGTGATAAATGAACTCAGTTCGATTTAAAATCTATGACCAATTTGTTCCATAAACAACAGAAGGTTTCTGCTCACGTTTATTCAGAACAGAGAAAAGCTGGACATGAAAACAGTTTCACAGCTGCTGATGTTTTCAGCTGCTTGGATTTATCGACTTCGGCTGTTAAAAAGACCCAACAGATGCACTTCATAGAAGTATGTCTATACAGTTATTTCTAAAGACAAATTTAGTGCCACGTAGAGGTCAGTTCACTTCTTTTTTACTCTTTGACTTCAGTTTGTGTTTATGGATGCTGCGTGACAAGAGTTCAAATGGCGCTCCTCTTTTCAAAAGTCGTCTTACAAATCAGCACCAAAGAGAAAACCATCCCAAGAATCATCAAAGCTCCAAATCCAAGCGCAGACCCCATCACTGAGACCGACACTCGATCCATCCACGTCATCAGATACACCATACATGGTGTGGAGTAAATCTCACGTTCTCCCAGCTCGGTGCAGTTCCTGGTGTTGTCCGTGCAGTTACACGAGTCCGGCACCACAGTTGAGTTTCCCCAGTCGAGATGTCCGTTAAACATCCCACAGCAGAAACCATTCCTCTCCACGTCCTGGAATGACTTCCTGATGTCCCCGGGCTGCTCACTCAGCGGAATAAGCTGCTCTAAGTGTTTCTCCACCACCTCCTGGGCTTCAGTGGTTCTGGAAATGGCTCCTATCACCGCCACAGCCAGGAGCAGGATGAACATTTTGAGAAGACCCAAGAAGAAGAGGCACAGCAGGCAGCGGTTCCCCGTGATCGCTCCATAAGAGCCGAGGAAACCAAAAATCAAAGTCACGGCGCTGACGTAGATCAGGAGGTTGATGCCTGGGAGTAGCTCGTCGGTGATCTGGTAGTCTGCTTGGTGGTTCCTGAAGTAGACGGATAAAGTGAGGATGATGGTGCCAGCCAGGAAGAATATGAAGTTGAAGATGAAGAGAAGGTACTTGATGATTTTGCTTGCTGACATTTTCTACCTCTGCTGTCTAGCTGAAAGTCAAACAACGCTGGAGACAACTGCTAAAATATCTCCTACCACAGTGGGTGGGAACTTTATTCTTTGTGGGAGGGGGGTATCTGAGGGAGGGGTCACAATGTTGAAAGGACATATCAGAAAAGTCTTCAATAGAAAGGATACTGAGGAAATACAGAAACTGGTTTGAAGAGTGTGGAAAAGTGTTGAAGTGTCAAAGTGGCATCATTGCAGGACGCTATTCCTCACTCGATAGAAACTGAGGCTCTTTCACATATTCCACTTTCTCCTGAGTTGCTTGGTGCAGAGCCTCTGTTCACTTTGGAGATGAAGGATGAGATGAACAAGGAGGAATGTCTGTGCAGTGACAAGAGGTGTGGTAATGATCCCACACTTTAATTATGCAATAGGAGTTCTTCAAATCTTGACTTCAGAAGTATATAAAGAATCCAAACCAGCTCATACCACTGCACTGAAATGTAGAACTGCCTGCCAACAGACGCTTTCACATTAACATGAGCCTCATTCAACCTGAAACTGTTTTAACGACCCGTCATAGACACCCGACAGTTCAACATCGTTCAGCTGATTTCAATCTGAATGATCCAAACAGGCGGGTCAACGAGCGGGTGCCCAGACAATAAAAGGTGTTGGTTCCTTTGTTTTTAAAACATACAAAGAAGAAATGGAGAAAATCAGTTACCTTAATCACTCTTTAACAGCAATCAGCTTTGGAATAGTCAGTTATCATCAGAAGTCTGAAGATAAATCAGAGTCAGTTTATGATTTAAGTCGATGAGTCTTTATATTTTAATACCAAGCAGCTGCGGATGTGCTGGCGTTGGGCCCATACTTCTAATTTACAACATAATTGACTTTAAGAAGGAAACTATGAAAAAATAGTCTTTATTGAACATCTTTATAAGTGTGATCAATTTTGATGAAAGCACATCTAATTTTCAATAACAATATGAGCCATAACTGACACTCTTCTGTGTTTATAAAGAGCACAAAAGGTGCTTATTGAAATGATTTGGGGTAATTCATGACAGATACAAGTTAAGAAACTAGTGTGAAGTTCATAGCACAACAACCACTGTACATATGAACATGAATAAAGTTGTAGAAGCTCTTTTCTTCAGAGCCATACCTGTTTTCTGTTTTGGAAAGCTTTGGGGAAATGGCATTAAATCCCAATTGAGGAGGTTTTAGGTAGTAATGAAATTTATTTTGATGTCCGTAAACCTGCTGCAGAGTAGTGGTCACACAAATAGTTAAATTTCCATGATTTGTGTTCCGTGTTACAGAGTGTTACAGCTGTCGTTGTTTGTGTTGTTAAAAAGACAGCTGACAACAATTTTTAAGGAACCTCACGTACCTATGTACAGGACAAATCAGCTACAAGCTAAGAGGTACAACTAACAGGAAGTTCTTCACTGGAGCTTTGACAGCTCATAAGTTTAACATTTATCTTAAACCAGACTGTGGCACTCAGCAGGTTAATAAGCAGCTCAAGAAATCAAGCTATGAGCTGAGTCAGTGCGAGATCGGACTGTCAAGATGCATATAAACAGCTTAGTCAGTCAGAAGGGACTAAGCATAGCTTGATAAACACATATAGATAATGAAATTGCTATCAGACTGCTGTTGGAATCAACAAAACTTGGCAGGTCTTGGTATGCATCGGTGTTCAGCCGGGAGAGAAAGTAGATGGTAGAAGTAAGTTGATATAAACAGGGTGGCTGTGCTCATGTAGTCTATGGCTTCATCATGACAAACCAACACCACGGCTCATACTTACATCAAGAACATTAAGTGCTACAGCTGCATCCATCACGGCCATCGTTGTTAGACTATTGCATCCTCTCTGGTTGAATTGAAGCTGGTTCAATATTAGGGCTGAACAATTAATCAATTTTAAACCGACATCACGATATAATAGAATGCAATTTTCAAATTGCAAAGGCTGCAATTAGAAGAAAAAAAAGTTTCATGTACACAGACCTGGAGGGAATATGGTAACTTTTACTTGTTCTCCCTTAAAACCAGCAAAAGTCAAATGCTGTTTTTTTTCTGGCAAAAAAACCCTGTGGGCTACAAAGATCTATCCAGTTGATCGTATAGCCATACCCCGTGGCCAATTTTTTTCTGACAATTGGAAGTCAGTAAAATTTCACAGTGTTCCTTTTTTTTCAATTAGGAAATACAAAAAAAATACTTTTTTAAATGCTAGCAGTATCTTTTGTTGGTTAGCCATACTATAAAATGACTTAAAACTTGTATTAAGTGAACAATGCAGAAGATAAACGTCCCCCCCAAAAATCGTATATTTGATAGCAATTGCAATATTGGTCTAAAAAAATCACAATAAGATTATTTTCCAAAATTATTCAGCCCTATTCAATATGCATGCAGCTTGGCTGGTAAAGTATGACACAGCGCCACCTAGCAAAGTGGAGTGAGATGTTCTTACCCACGCTGTGACTCTAGGAAAGTTTGGTACCTGGCAATCAGTATCAGTACTTAACAGTTCCAATTTTCGGTACTTTTTTGTGTTTATATGGAAAAAATTATAAATTTGTTTAATAATAAATTATATGAAGATATTAAATTTAGAATATTTATTCTTCAATATATAACCTTGCAGTGCTATGTTCATGCCCAGCATGGAAAATTGCCTTCTCCTCCACTCCCTCACAAGGATGCATTCAGGTTCCTAAACATGATACCTTTTGTTTTTAAGTGACTCAGTACCCGGTATTTTTGACAGAATTTGCTTGGTACCTATAAAGTTCCTAATTTAGTACCCACCCCTAGCCAGACCGCTGCGTGCATGTAAAGGCACTGAGTGAAATTGAGAAAAATGTAACCGTTGCTGTATTTTTGACACTTAATTATATGGATATGATGTTGTTGGCAACTGACTGTCAAACACCCACTTGCTGCTGACTCTACTGAGTTTATTAACACTTTGAAAGTCAAAGTTAATGTTTTACCTGATTGTACTTGATTTTTTTAGTTTTGTCTTGCAAAATCAACAGAAGCTAAGTTGAATTCGCATTTCCATCAAGGCTTGAGAAACAGTAACCGTAACATAACAGAGACTATGTCCATCTTTAATACCCTCTGCAGTGTTACATCTTAAGCGTTGTTGATATCTAGAATTCTTTTTCCCAATAGCCTCCAGTTTTAATTCAATTCAGATTAGTTAAATGCCAAAATTGAAACTCTACCATCTTAGAGACGGCACAGAAAAAATGTATTGCTGTAAAATCCACCAAACTGCCATATCTGGAAGAAAAATGAGAGTTAAGGATGGACCTCTTGCAGATTTGAAGAGCGGTATGAGAAATGTTGTTATTTCAGCTTTAGGGATAAAGAATGTCCCACATTTATGCTAACACTCACACATCACTTTCCACTCCTGGGCTCACATCAGTTAAAGCAGAACGTGGAGTTCAGACTTTGACCTTTAGTGTTTTCAGACAGCTGCTCTGAATCCTAGAAACACCTCCTGCCTCTGATAGTTTGATGTCTTTCCCCCCCTCACGGATCACCTGGAGGGAAACAAATGATTTCCTTCCCCACTTTTAATCACGCATGTGTCAGACTCAGAGTTCAGGTCATTCTTCCACTTCATTGCTCTAATGAAAGATGAATTATTGGCGCAGTCACATTAAACACTCATCCATATCACCTGAGCCTCGTGACAAAGAGAATACGTTATATCTGTGGTACCTGGAGAGAGATGAATGTGGGTCAGAATGAATAGTTTCACGCCAGAGCAAGATGTGCAGTCTTTGAAAAGTGATGCCTCGTCCAGAAAGATGATTCAAGAATGAAAGAAAGATTTACTGCCTGTCAGCGATCACACAGCCTCTGCCAAAATCAAAACAAGACTTTTGGAAACTAAATTTGTACTTTGCTTATCTTGTTTTGAGAACATATCATGTGCCTGCTCTTTTTTTTTAAGAAAAACTGAATGTTCAAGATGAAAACTGCTGCCATAATGTGATGATTCTAGGTCATTTAAATATATTTCCAAGCCCATAATTTCTACGAGAGAACATCTAATACATGCAAATTGAGCGATGATCGTATAGCAGAGAATAGTCTCTTTGTCCCGGCTGTGTTTAGCGAACATCCCCACAGAGACCCATAAATAAAGACGCCCACAGATGTCGTCTGGGGATGTGTGTTCAGTGCACTTATTTATTCCAAGAGGCAATCGCACCCCCCCACTCCCCCTAGATACCTTCCCTCCTGCCACAGGCGAGGTGTGCAGGAGGAAGTCTGCAGAGGTAAACAAGGACAGCTCAAAGTCTTTGCATATGTCCCACTTCTGTGTGCCGGGCTGAATCCGCTGTGAAGGTGAATCCTGGTGGCGCTACGTGTTCGGACTTCAAAGCAAAAAGCCACTCCTCGAAATTACGCCTCATGGGTCGGGCATATTTCTCCAACGCTGACATTCTGGTGTACACTTACCTGGTTGGACCCCCTTTTGCCTTCAGAACTGCCTTAACCCTTCGTGGCATAGATTCAACAAGGTCCTGGAAACATTCCTCAGAGTTTGGTCCATATTGACATGATAGCATCACACAGTTGCTGCAGATTTGTCGGCTGAACATCCATGATGAGAATCTCCCGTTCCACCACATCCCAAAGGTGCTCTATTGGATTGAGATCTGGGGACTGTGGAGGCCATTTGAGTACAGGGAACTCATTGTCATGTTGAAGAAAGCAGTCTGAGATGATTCCAGCTTTATGACATGGAGCGTTATCCTGCTGGAAGTAGCCATCAGAAGATGGGTACACTGAGCTCATAAAGGGATGGACATGGTCAGCAACAATACTCAGGCAGGCTGTGGACTTAAAACCATGCTCAGTTGTACTAAGGGGCCCAAAGTGAGCCAAGAAAATATCCCCCACACCATTACACCAGCAGCAGCAGCCTGAACCGTTGATACAAGGCAGGATGGATCCATGCTTTCATGTTGGTGAGGCCAAATTCTGACCCTACCATCTGAATGTGGAGCAGAAATCCAGACTCATCAGACCAGGCAACGTTTTCCAATCTTCTATTGTCCAGTTTTGGTGTTGTCTGCAGACCTTGGTTGTAACCAGTGGTTATTTGAGTTACTGTTGCCTTTCTATTAGCTCCAACCAGTCTGTCCATTCTCCTCTGACCTCTGGCATCAACAAGGCATTTTGTCCCACAGAACTGCTGCTCACTGGATATTTTCTCTTTTTGGGACCATTCTCTGTAAACCGTAGAGATGGTTGTGGGTGAAAATCCCAGTAGATCAGCAGTTTTTGAAATACTCAGATGCCACGTTCAAAGTCCCTTAAATCTAGGGTGACCATATTTTGATTTCCAAAAAAGAGGACAACGGCACTGGCCTCGAGGCACAAATTCAGACAGGCTTCTTATATTCTTAATATTTTCACTGCCCCGTGGTTACTCCCATCTGTGGAAACACCACAGTACTGGATTTTTTGAGTGCTTCATGAATGACTTCAACAGAATGGGGGGCTATTACACCTAGAGATGGGTACCGAATCAGGTACTTCAAAAGGTACCGACCGAATTCTGTCAAAAGTACCGAGTACCGATTCATGTACAATCAAAAGGTACCACGTTTGGGTACCTGAACACATCCTTGTGACTGTGAGGAAGTGAAAGAATAGTCGATTTTCCATGATGGACATGAACACAGCATTGCAAGGGTGTATACTGAAGGATATATATGTTAACTTGAAAAAAATATATATAATATTGTTAAAGAAATTGAAATTTTTTACCACATAACTACAAAAAAGTAGCGAGAATTTGTACCGTTGAGTACTGTTACCGATTGCCAGGTACCGGGCATTGGTGCCAGCACTACTAAACTTTTTAGCAACGTCAGAGTCAGGAAATGTCTTTTTAGCAAGGCACTGGTGCAATCCATGGACCTGTAGCTGTTGTGGTGTTTTACAGTATGAAATGCCATTGTCATGTCATGTTTTCGGTGTCCATGTGAGCTTTGAGATCTCCAGCACCTTTATTGGACACTGAGACATATGTGCCAGCTTTGCACACGGTATACTCTGCCTCCCACTTGTCCCGACCGGGACGTTATGTCGGAAATTTTTTTTGCAGTTCATCTGTGAAGCTGCAACGCTTAGGCATCTTTCGTGCAATACAGCTCCGCTGTCTAAACAGCCCCGTCTTCTCCGCTCTCCGTCTATGTCTCTCTCTCGCCTTCTCTCTGATCTTCTCACTCTCTATGCGTGTGTGTGCACGCGCAGAGCAGACCTGCCCACAAGGCAGCCTCTCGGTAAGTGATGCGCATGATAGTATTGTTTGCAAGCGGCGGTCAATTTACGGACGCGAATAATGGTCCTGTGAAAATCAGTGAACACCGGACATTTTCGTGAATTTATTAAACCCGCCCGGACACCCCGCACAGGACGTAAAAAGTGGACATGTCCGGGCAAAAGAGGACGCTTGGTCACCCTACTTAAATCACCTTTCTTCCCAGTTCTAATGCTCTGTTTGAACTGCAGCAGATCCTCTTGACTATGTCCACATGCCTAAATGCATTGAGTTGCTGCCATGTGATTGGCTGATTAGAAATTTGCGTTAATGAGCAGTTGGACAGGTGTGCCTAATAAAGTGGCCAGTGAGTGTTTTTTTTTTATTAGTGGAGAAATTAGCTTGGTTTCACACTGGATGTCACTCATTATCAGCCTGTTATCGTTTCATTGGAGAGATCTGAAATCCTAACAACCATTTAAGGGCTGGAGAAATGGGAATGATTGATAAGTGGGTAAATTTTGCAAAACCTCTTTGGAATAAGACATAATTTGGGGTTTGAAATGCCAAATTTGCTGATTTAAATCCATTTGGAGGAGACATGAAGGCTGATTTCAGGGTTGTTTTTGCTACAGATACAGAAATAGAGGAATCAAACGTCTTATAAAACCAATTATCTGTGTGTTGTCAACATTTCAAGGGGTGTTTTCTTTTTTTGAACCACCGCCAAAGGTGGTAACTTGTCATTTAGCTGCAGCATGTATCAACTGTCCGCTCCTAATTGTGTCTCGTCTGCTTCATTGACTCTGACCGTGCTCCTCTAGTTTTCATATTTCATTTCATCCTGGCTCTGTGTGTTTAGACTCTTTCCCAGCGTTAAATCGAGCCTGTTATTTGTTCTCCTCTCAGAGCCAGGCCTTGGCCCACTACAAGGGGACCAAACATGCCAAGAAGCTGAAAGCCCTGGATGCTCCGAAGAGTAAGCTCAAAGGCTCAGCGGTCACCAAGGACACCGCCAACCAAGAGATCGCCAAGGGCATCAACACCTCGCAGGTCCCCAACGGCACAGACAGGAAAGGTTTGTGTTGTCCTGCTTGCTGCACATTCCCAAACACACACACGCTTTGTTGTTCTCTTTACGTAGCTGCTGCTCTCTGCTCAGAGCGAATGTTGGAACACAGAAACCAACCTTTTTGGCTTTCTGGATTTACTGAAAACATGCAATCACTTCAGGAGTTGGACGGGCTCAGTGTTGATTATATCAAACCCTGTGTTGGCTGCACAGCCATGTCTGCCTGCCAACTTAGTGCTCACATATTAAATTTGTAGAGTTGGGAGATCTCTGCAGGACAAACAGGACAGTTAGACATCAGAGGGATGAGGGAGGGCTTCAGCGTGTTCAGGATAAAGTGGATGTTGCATCATAAATGCTGCATTTGGACAAAGATTTGACCCGTGTAGTGTCTCAGTCTGTTTAACTTGGACCACCTTGCTGACGGGTGTGGTGATGTAAGAGGACAAGGACAGAAAACAAACACCTGAGCTGGAACAAAGGGTGGATCAGCTTAAACATCAATCAAACATCAATATACAATGTTTTCTGTTTCCAATAAGTACATAAACAAAGTCCAGGTGATAGATCCTGTGAGGGCTTTTTAAGTCTCACTTTGCCTCTTGATTTTTCTCAGTATCTGTGGTTGGGTTGGATTTTCCTGTGAGAACACAAATTCACCTATGGCACATAGATCAAAAGTCTCTTAAATAACACTTTTCCAGCCAGCAAGGTTGAACACTGAGAAGCAAGATCTGTCTATTTTTCTCTGCTGAAAAGGATTTCTTGTATCTATTTTGTAGTAATGTTGAACACCGGAGCTGAGCTGTCAAAAAGAAAAAAAGGGTCAGAGCAGAAGAAAGCTGAACAGGAGAGTGAAAGAGCATGGGCTAAAGTACAGGTCAAGCTGTTTGTGATAACATTCATTCCAACCAAGCAGCAACCTTCAGCGTAAAGATACGAGACAGAAGTGATAAAACCTACTGTTTCTTGAGTTTGAGGCAAGCTCTGGAAGTACCAGAAGTCATATACACAACAAGCCAAAAAGCCATTTACAGCCTGGTACAAATGGATGTCTCTCATCTGAACACACTGTATGAGGGGTTGTATTTCTTTCTAACTCGGCAGTTTAGAGGATATTAAGATCGCAAGTTTGCCCAATCAGAGCTCACATGACTTACAGATGCCATATAGCTGTTGGTGTGGAGACTCAAAGTCCACTCTACTCCCAATTTGGCTGCAGCTGATATGCTTCAAAAATCTGTTTCAAAAACAGACGGGTGACATTGGGGAGACTACGTCCATTTATTATACAGTTTATGACTCCGACCCACAGTCAGCAGTTATTCTGCAGTGGTCTGTTCAAACTTGAGAGTCTATTAATAAAATGAAGAGCCAGGTTACGTTAGCTCTGCTTGGTGAGGTTGGAGTTGGTAGATGAGCACTAGTGGGACATTCACTAATGTTACACGTCATAGACACGTCTGAGAGCACTGGGCTGTGAGGAACACTGAACAGTCTGCTCATCTTCTGGCAGTCTTGTATAAAGTTCTTGAAAGCAGTCCTTGAATAAAAGTACAAGTGTGAACCATAAAACTACTTTGGTAGAAGTTAAAGTCACCTTTTAGAATATAACTTGAGTAAAAGTCTTGAAGTACCTGATTTTTATTGTACTTGAGTATCAAAAGTAATTTCCAGATATAAAATTTACTTAAGTATTAAAAGTACAAGTAAAAGTATTTTTTGAAAAGTAAGCAGTTAGAATTTTGATTTTGAAGTTTATTGTGGCTTCCTTACAGTAAAAGGACAATATCCAGGCACGGGAGAAAGAGGCTTAAATTTGTAATAATGTGACATGCCCAGACAAGCTGAATTTCTTCTTCTGGCTTGGCAGTTCAGTTGACATGACAAACAGGCATTATGTCACTATCTCAAATTTCTTCTAATTTTATTTTGTAGTAACGAAAATGACTAGACGAAATGTATTGGAGTAAAAGTACACATTTTATTAAGGAAATGTAGTGGGGTAAAAGTAAAAGTTGTCGGACCAATCAATAAATAAGTAAAGTACAGATATGTAAAAATGTTATTTAAGTACAGTAATGAAGTGTTTGTACTTAGTTACATTACAACACTGCCTTCTGGACACAAAACTACAAACTGAGTTTACAAAGTTTCTTGGTGTCACGTTTTAAACAGTAGTGCTATGTAACTACAAATGAATACATTACCTTCAACTTTAATGGCATTATCCCTTGAAGGGAAGTTTTGTTTTGTTTTGTAGTTGGCCAGGGAAAAAAAAATCACAATAACAAAAAACACAGTCATATCTAGACATCAGACTGAAATGGGCATGTGCACAAATACTCCAAAGAAAAGCTGGTGGAAGCATCATCAATGTCACTTTCAATCCTGGGGAAAAAAAAAAAAAAAAGTTGTGTTAAAAAGAAGATCTACTCACACTACCAATCTTGGCCACAGGTGTCACTGCAAACAAAGCCAAATGGATAATACTCACAGCATGTAGCATGACCCATTAGGCTACATCGACTTGATGAAAACTGACACCAGTATGAGTACTCCCTCTTGAGTACTCACCGAGACCGAGTACATACTTTTGAGACATAAAATTATAATTGACATTGACAGATCATTTTGAACAAAGACAGGACAGTCACTCTGCCTTTAAATCCAAAATAAAACAAGAAAAACTCCCTGAGTTTATTATATGTTTTTGTTAAAATAACAAAAGTGCCAAAAAACTAAAAACTTTCAGAGTTCTAGTAATTCTTAAAACTCAAATGAAGTGCAAAATAAAACAGTTTAACTGTTAACTCTCCCTGGTTCATTCATGTTGTCCGAACAGGACCTTACACACATTTGCTGTGGTGCCAAACTGCAGCAATGTAGTGACTATCGGCTGCTGGGACTTGCAGTCTTTGCGAGTACTGATACCTTGAAATAGAGTTGGTATTGGCCCGATTCTGGATACCAATAGCGGTGCGTGCCCATACCTTAAAAACACATAAAAATATTGTCTTTATTCAATTTGGAGGCAATTAAAATAAAGACCAGAGTTGATTGATGACATCAATACTAATGACTGAAAAGATTTGTGTTCAGTCTTAACTAAAACATCTGAAGTAGATATATTTTGACTGGGCACCCACACACCAGACGACTTTAGGACTTTTAAATTTCGGACATATAAAGACAACTCAGATCGATATTTGACATTAAAATCCTTAAACCCATTCACTGCCACACTGTGACAGCTCATCAGTGAACTCTGGGATCATCAAGCCCTGCTTTTAGTTTTGGGATTTAAAACGTCAGGTCAGTGCAGCCATGTTGGTAAATATTGATTTCTATTCTTAAGCTCACAACAACACAAGTGACACATTTAACGCCAACCTCCATACATTGTTAAATCCTGTTTGAAATATAAATCTAGGGCTGTAGCCAGTCTGAATGTTCCTTAAGTGCCTTTAATTCAGCTGTCAGAAAGGAGTTAAAGAGCTTTAGATCTCAAAACTCTTGCAGCACTTTCACAACAACACATTTCTGTTTCAAGTGTTTTAATCTCCTTGAATTTCACTTTGTCAATGAAACTTCTGGACTGAGAGGAAAGTTCTGTCCGCCTCTCTGCTTGTCACTCTTTGGACAACTCCTTTTTGTCCGTGAGTGCAACTTTATGAACACTCTTGGTGGGAGACTTTTTCAACGAGGTGCCATTATCGCAACTTGTACAAAGCTCGTATTGTTGACAAAGACAGAGAAAAGCCACAGAGCGTTTGGAGAGGGATCAGAGAGGCAGGCTGTGATTTGGTCCCATGCTGTCGGACATTCAGCCTTTAAAAGTAGCTGTTTTGAACTTGTTTGTTTGACACAAATGTAGCAACTTCGACAACCATGTGCTCCTGACTTCATGCCTCCTGCTGTCTTATTGAATGTGTACTTTGCTTCTACCTTTTATCCCGTTTTTAATTACATCTTTGCTGTGTTGATACCCGTCACGCTACAGACAGGTGGCTCCCTAAATCCGGTTATCTTGTGCAGGTGTCTGCTGGAAAAATCTGAATTCTCGGTGGAACTTCTGCTTAAAACATGTAGAGAAAGTAAACACAAACTTAATGCAACTTCCAGCACAGACAGGAAGCAGCTGCAGATTGTTTTTAATGATTTTGTCTGCTGTGCTGTTCTGCAGAGGATAATGTCTCCGGCAACCCAAAGCCCCCCCACCCTCTCCCTGTCCCCTCCTCTGTAATACTCTTTAAGCCGCCTGTTATTATGTCATGAATTGGCCCGATGGAAGTCTTCCCCTTTAACTGTAACAATAGAGGTTTTTAAAGGAATTGGAAACACATTGAGCCGTCGAGCTCTGGGATTAATTTCAACTCAGCACAATGATCCACAAGTATTTAAATGAAGAGCACATTTCTGGAGCTCATCATGCACCGTGACCCATTTGTGGAGTCTGACCAGTTCACGCTCTTAGTTTAAAGGTTGCTTTAGGTGAAAAAACGTCCGTTCTACCGCCAAGAAACTGAGCGTTCATCCCACTGTTCAGGTTTAGTCATTCTGCTCAAATACTCATCTGATGAGCCAGAAAAACAGCATTAAAATGCATTTAATGTATATATTTAACCTCACGTAGGCCTCGTGCTCCTCTTTATGTTATTTCAGGTGCTTCACACCTGGCAGCGTTCTGTCTCTCATCCCACAGAGAATCCAAACTGCTGCACAAAAGTCAAACCATTAAGTGGAGCAATTTGCACTCGAGCCACCAAAGAGCTAATCCACGCTGCAGTTTGCCGACTTTAACATTAGGAGAGCTTTTTTAGATGACATAACGCGGCCTGCAGCAGCCGCTGTGGAGGTCTTAAACGTCAGGGGTTATGAAATCTTAGATGAGTTTGAGAAGAGTGAAACCAGGAGATTTACATTTTGGCTCCTTCCAATGGAAAGCTTTTCTTGCCGTGTTCTTGAATGGAAATCTACCACCTCAGAGCTAAAAATCAAAGTTATATCTGACGTATTTTTGTAGTCAGTGGATATGTGGAGTTGAAGCTCTCAGGGACTAATAAAGAGAAGCTAAAGTTTCTATATATTGAGCGGACTGAACCTGTTTTTCCTCCCTGAGCTGCTGAGCTCTGAGCTGTTTTTATATCTTTATGAGGAAGAAGTTGAGCTGCGGTGTGTTCATGTGCTGTGGGAACTTTGAGCATTTGAAACTCATAATCATTCAGTTAAGTTTCGCTCCTCCCAAAGAAACACTTCACAGTCTTTTTTAAACGTTAATCATGTTTCCTGAGATGTTAATTGAAAACTAAGTAACGTGAAATGTGAAAAACAGAACTTCTTACACAAAAAAGGAAAAGTGATAAATTATGACGGGGAGTTAATGTTAACTTGGGATTTTCACTTTAAATGAGCGTTCAGTCTACGAGAAGCTGACACCTGAAGTAATTATCCTCTGTTCAGTGTAATTTATTCATTAAGGAAAGCACAGAGTCAAAGTGTTTTATACCGTAAATGATCAAATGAAGAGACCAGAAATAGTCACAGAATGGAGGAAAAACTCAATATATGGATTAAACTCAGAACATTAATTATTGACAAATTGTTACTTTGGTAATTAAAAGCTAAAATTCAGGTTATGAGCCAGTTTTGTGGAAGCATCAGTGTTGTTCTTGTATTTGAGCTTGCAGATGTTTTAAGAAACTTTCAGACTTCATTCATAAGAAACACCCGGAAAAAGTTGGAACTGAGCGTGCAACCACACTGTTTAATGGTACTTGCTGAACACATTTAGAAAAATTCTGAAAGGGAGGATGAAATAATGAGGAAAGCATGGCAAAAAGGGTAAAAATCATTTTTTTGTTCAGTTCAGCTTTTCTCCTCCAGGTCTGCCAAAATTTTCAAGTTGTCTGATCCCCTGGCGTAAATGCTGCAGATTGTACTGAATGAAACTAGTTTATTGTAAAACATTCTTTTTAATTGTGATTCGATACAATAATCCGTATCAGTACATTTTTCTTGTTCAAAAACATGCAACTGAAAAAATGCTGTGTTTTTTGGAATCTAGGACAGCTTAATAGCATTTCAATTCATTTCAATGGGGAAAATTGAGTTTAGATACAAGCAATTTGAGTAACAAACTCCATCACAGAATGAATTAAACTAGTAAGTCAAGGCACCACTGTATTATCAACAAAAACCCAACATCAAGAGCAGATCAGAAGCCTGATCTCATGAGTACTGGCTTTCTGTGGCCTACAAAATATTGACAAGAACAGCACATGCCTACTTGGGGTCCCTCATCCATATCTACACTCTGTCTCGTCCACTACGCTCTGCTTGTGAAAGTCGCCTGGTGCCCCCAGCCTAGCATGGCTCCAAATCACAAGCCAGACTCTTCTCCTCTGCTGTGCCCAAATGGTGTAATAGATTACCTAACTCTATACGATTCACAGAGTCCCTTTCTACTTTAAGAGAAACTCATCTGTTCAAGAAACACTTTGCACATAAGATGCTTCTCCTCTTTGTCCTCAGGGGTAGAAAAAGCCAGAAGGAGCCAGACCGAGCTCTTTGTGAATATTTAGCACTGATTGTTGAATGTTGTTGAAGGTTGATCTATATTTTTGCAGGGATTAATTGTGGTTAGTTATGGCTACAGTATTCTAGGTGAGAAAAAAATCTTCTTGTACTTAATGGCAGCACCTGCAGCCAAATAACTTGTAGTATGTTGTTGCAACAACTAAGATTTCTCTTCTGTCAAAATTCTTGCTTGTGTTGTACATCTTTTCGGACAAAAGCTTCTGCTTGTTGAACCGTAGAGTAGAGCACTTTTAGCAAGTGAAAGTGTTAAAGACAAACTTCCTTTAACGAAGAGAACACACCAGACCTGTTTCTTTTTCCATGTTCACTTTGTTGTGTTTTGACCATAGACTGTATAAAAAGTGGACAGCGTGGCTCCTCCATTTACCTTTGTACGGTTTTGAAGCCAAAATTCCTCCGTCACAGGCGCAGCCATTGTAGCAGTTGTGCAGCCATAGTCTGCGCAATAGAGACTGTGAGGGATTTTGGGAGAATCTGAGTGGTGACAAAAATTATATAATATATATATTTTTTTTCTTTCGAGAGTCTGATCACTTCTTGATTTAACTCCCAGCATACTTTACAATACTCGAAAAAAATACACAAGAACAATCAATCATCGTTAAACATGATGTAAAACCTTGTTTTTAACCTCTCATAACTAATGAAAACAAAACTTTTCAGAAAAACAAGGACTTGAATACAAGGCAGCCCAATGATATCTCCAAATCACCACAACAATCAGGCGTTAGAAACATTTCTATAAGGTGTATTAATTTTTTAAAGTTTGACCGCAGCCCATCTGGAATGACTGGGGAGATGGATTTTTTTTACCTATAATGCAGCCAGCCACCAGGGGAGCAGTTTTCATGGCTAAACATGATCTGATTTTGACAGTTTCTTTTATTCTGAAAATCACTTGGTGTTTCAATACGGTTTCAGGGCACAACTTCCTGTTCTGGTCTATCTGCCAGGGTAAATTGATGCCACGATGTGCTGGCATCCCACTAAAATTCTGGATCTGCAATGTAACAGAGCTGAGTCAGTGTGAGTTAACACGTTGACTTAAACTGAAATATATCAGAGATCCAGTGTCATGATGGGGTGGAGATGGATCTGGTGTGTTTTGGCCATAACCTTGAGAAGAATCAGACTCATGTTCTGGGGTTTGAGAGAGGGATACGCGGAGTTTGAAGGGATGTCGTAGCAGGGATGGTGAGACTGTGTTAATTGTAGCAGCTGGAGTCTGGCAAGTCTACAGCACCAGGTAGTCTACAGACAAGACATCAAGACAAGAGAGATCAGCTTTATTGGGACATGACGATTAAGGGGCTTGAATCAATATTTTGTTGAGCAGGTGGTTATGAACATTGACAATGCAGTGAAAATGCTGCTCACTATCCTACGTATAAACTTTTAAGTCAATGTGTGCACAAAAGAAGATGATATTCAGGCACTGATGTCTGCTTTAAATTCAAACCCACTAAACATGCAAACATGGAGAATTGTAAACACATTTCACACAGGCAGAGACCTGGGAGACCTTGAACAGCCTGCTGTCATAACTAAACAGACAAATGGCGATGAATCATTTTACTGCCCTTAAAAAAAAAGCACATTTCTACACCATCTCACTATCGTATCTTTAGCGCGTGGGGGTGGCGGTTCGTCATGAGTGGCACCGGGTAATGAATATTAATGTGCTCAGATGTCAGGAGAATTAATTGTCGAGGCGGGTAAATGCTGCATTATCTGCAAGGCTCAAGTATTTGACGGTATATCAGTGGCACCAAACTCGCGGTAATGAAAAGCGGAGTTCAGGGAAGAGTAATGGCTGCGGTGAAAGCAGAAGAAAACAACAGGGAGGAAGACAACTGTCGGCTTTTGTAAAGTGGGCTTTCTATGGGTTTGTTTTGCTCTGAAATTACCAGAAAAACACATTTCTTCTGTAATAATTTTATTCCAAAATGCAACACCACAAAAGCTGAAAAAATATAAGGTGGGTGGATTTTTTTCTCCAGAATTACAGCTGGCTGTGCCTGCAGAGATGTGTTTTTTAACAATAGGTCTAATTCTTCATTAATAGTGGGTGGTTTTTGTTGTGGCAGCTCTTATTTTGGAGGACAATACTGGAAAATATCCAAGAAAAAAAAAACACAGTCCTGGGCTGCTTAAGTAGGACAGGCAGCTGATGGAGTCTGTCTCCTCGGCTTTATAAATCTCCTGTGGTGTTTGTAAAGGATGCAACTCTTTTGGTACAAACATCCAAAACTAAATCACACATGAATCACTTCCTGCTTTCAGCTCACTCCAGTTGAAGTTGTAGTAGTACACATTTTCAGTATAGTTTTCTAGCTGTAAATCAAGTTGATAGTGGATGAAGAAAAAGAGGAAACATTCAAGTGAAATTAAATCAGAGACAAACCCACAAAAAGACGGATAAAAGCAACATGAGCCATTCATTTAAAGACACTGGGCCATAAAGTCTGTCTCTTTAAAGAAGCTTAACTCCCGTCTCTGCTCCACAGAACTAAAGAAACAGTTTAAATGGACTTAATAAAATTTAATCAACAACGTTACAGTTGTACTGACACACCGAGTGCTTCTTAAAGATTTTAACCCAAGGTGTGTCAGGTGATTAATTCAAGTGGTGCTTCGATCAATATAAACACAGATAACAACCGTTTGCTTCTCACAGGAGCTTTAAAAATACACAAAGCTTTTTGGACCCCCAGTGGAAAAAGAGGGACATGTCATCTCATTCTTCCACAAGGAGGAAGTTTGTCAACATGAAAAATTTGATTTCACTGACTTTAAACCAGGGGTCACCAACACAGTGCCCGTAGGCACCTGGGTGCCGAAAGGGGGGTCTAAGGGCCCATCGTTGACAGGGGTTCAGAAAGGCACCCAATAAAATTAAATAGGGGCCCAGCAATATTTCTTTTCATGGGGCCCAAAATCCCTGGTGACGCCCCTGCTCTTGGGCACCTGGAACAAGAACAACTAAAGGGGCCCTGGAAGGACGTTCCAAAGAAAACAGCACTAGTCACAGTACACAGGACACAGGAAGTTGGAGCTTGTCCACAAGGGGCGCCAAAATCTACAAAATCTACACAAACTGAAAGTTCCTCAAATGAGCTTCCAGTATTGAAGAGAAAATCTGATTCTTTTCACTAAGAACACCTAGTCAAGATTTCACAACTTAAAGCTCCTGTAAGAACCTTTGTGTTTGTGACACTTTGGCGCCCCCTGTGGACAAAATTATATGAGCTTATGTTGCCGACTGTGCTGTATGTCCTGTCACTGGGAAAAGATCTTGCTTTTATTTAACTGTCAAATAGTTTGTTTCTGAAGCACAGCTGGGCTCCTATCTCAACCAAAGCCTGGATAAATGGGGAATGTTGCGTCAGGAAGAGCATCCAGTGTAAAACTGCCAAATCAACAGGCAAGACATAAATTCTTAATGTTTGATCCGCAGCAGTGACTTAGCTTATTAATTTGTGAAATTGCCTCAAATTCAGAGGTGGCAGTTGTTGTTGCAGCAGTTGCTTGTTTGGTCCCTGCCTTTGGCCACCCACTGCTTGTCTACCCCCACTCTCTACCCTGCACGTTCCTGCTTCTATAAGAAAAAAAAGGCCAAAGTATAACTTTACAAAACTGTGTAATTTAGTTTTTCCTGTTGAAAGAGTAAAAAGGGTTTTCTTTATAGTACTGTAAATTCAATGATGCCTCCCCCGTCTCAGTGGTTGGAAGCATTAACCTGTTTTGCCCCACCAGCAACAACTGTTGCCAAAGTGTATCAGTAATTTTCTTAACACAATAAAAATCTCAGTGTAACTAATTAAATTTTTTCCACTTATATGCTAGCAAACAACTTAGAAAAAGATTTTGGGCTATGAAAAATAGTTTCCAAGTTGTTCCTGTCACATGACATCATCTGCTTCCTGCTCCTTCCGGGGGAGGACATGGTGGATGCAAATTGTCCTGGAAAGAGGCAATTTTCACAGATTTCTTATGATTTTCACCCTAACATATTTATAATTATTTAATCATTCAAGTCTCTAAAGTAACCCTCCCTCAAAAATGTTTACCTGGGATAAATATTTTTTTGTCAAGTCAAGTCAAAGTTTATTTATAGAGCACGTTTAAAAACAACCTCGGTTGACCAAAGTGCTTTACAGGGGTACAAAACAATCTCTCATACACTTTATATTAAGGAGCCAAACATTAAATAGGCATAAAAACAGAAATAAAATAAGATAAGGATAAAAACAATAAAAGTAGAGTAAAAGATAAGAAAGGGAATAAAATGTAAGGGATGAAAGATACAAAGATACAAAGAGATAAAAAACCAAGATTACTCATTTAGTTGGGATTGAACACCAAAGAACAGAGATGGTTTTTCAGTAGTGTTTTAAAGTGCTCAGTTGATTGTGCAGCTCTAACCTGGATAGGTAGGCTGTTCCACAGCTTTGGTGCCGCCACCGCAAATGCTCTATCCCCCTGAGTGGAGAGCCTTGTCCGAGGTACTGCCAGGAGCAACTGGTTTGATGACCTAAGTGCCCTGGTAGTCATATGAGGCTTTGAAAGTTCAGTTAAATAAGGTGGAGCCAGACCATTCAAGCACTTAAAAACAATCAATAAAACTTTAAAATGAACTCTAAAATCAACAGGCAGCCAGTGCAAAGATGCGAGGACAGGTGTAATGTGGTCTAAGCGTTTTTTGCCTGTCAGCAGGCGGGCAGCTGCATTCTGGACAACCTGCAGAGGGCGTAAAGCTGACTGGCTAAGACCTACAAATAAAGAGTTGCAGTAGTCCAGGCGTGATGTAATAAAACAGTGAATAGCCCTCTCAAGGTCTTTCTTTGGAAGATAGGCTTTTGCTTTGGCCAATAATCGTAACTGGAAGAAACTGGTTTTTACAGTGGAACATATCTGCCTGTCAAGTTTGAGTTCACTGTCAAGAATAACACCAAGGTTTTTTGTTCGTGAGCTTATTTCTGAGTGGCAGCAAAAGTTGACGGCAGACACATAGCTAGTTGCTAACTAAAGGAAAACACTGCCTGCAGAATTGCTCATAATCTACTTATTTGAAATTGTAGAATGAGGTACAATGGCTAATTTTAGTCCTCTCAGAATACTCTCCCAAGGCCTGTTTCTGTAGAGCTTTGATACGTTACCATTAGGGATGGGTGAGTGCAGGTATCAGTGTCAGGTATTGGGCCAATACAATCGTTGCCTGTCATAAGAAATGCTATTTTCCTCAAAGTAAATTAAAAAAATGGACAAAAATAAATGCATAACTTGGTTCAGAGGGACTTAATTGATAAAATTATATGCCTTTCATCTCAGAAAAAAATGGGCATAAATGGGTTAAAAATCATGATAAGGGAGCTGTCAGTGGTTTGTTTTAGCTCTTAGCCTTATTTGCCTTCGTAGGTCAAGAAACAGTAATCTTTGAAAATTAAAGTTTGTTTCATAACCAATCAAAAACTCCTCTTTTGCAATTAAAAAATGTGACTATGCATAAAGAAGACAGTTTAAAAATCACCCTGTCTGGACACTTTGACTCTCTTTATGCTAAGCAATCCACAAAGCTCCTTTCCTGTGGAGGCAGAAAAGCACGGCCCTTTGTTTTAACACTGCGCTCTCATATGATTGTTGGCAGGTTGGAAAAAAAGGATAAAAATTGATGCTGCAGAACCAGACATATGGCCTCTTTTATTCCACACATTATTCTCCCTTGTCAAAACCTGCGGCTTACATAACCCTCAATGCAACTCGACTGCTGACGGTTCAGTCTGAGATCTGGACGTGTTATTGTGGAGCTTCTCTGTGTTTTTCTTTTTGCAGTGTAAGGCAGAAGAGTCTTTCAGGTTGTTGAGTAACATTAAATACAAGCAAGAAAATAAGTGAAATCTTGACTCCTTCTCACATAAAATAAATGATGAAACCAAGTGAAATCAAAGTGTACTTTAAGATTTCACGCTTCCATCTGCTCAGGGAGATTTGAGTCGATATGCAAAGAGCATAAGGAGGCATTATGGATACGTGTAATCATGTAATCACAGAGTAGTTTTTATAGAAAGCAGCATCATCCATCCTCGTTCTTTACTCTTGATCTTGTGTGTCTCCTCTGATGGATTGACAGCTGGACGCAGAGGATACTATAGATTAGCCAGATGACTCAGCGGCTGCCTGTCAAACCTGCGTGTGTGCGTTTTTGTTTTTGTGTGTCAGGGCCTGAGAGAGTAGAGCTGGAGCGAGAAAAGGCTACGAGAGGGAGAAGGAGAGATATGCCCACAGCACGGCCCGCCATCTCTCAGTTCCAGTCCAGTGCCTGAGGAAATGTACCCTGATATTAGCTATTAAAGAGCAGATTGTCAGGGGAGCCATGCCAGCACTGACAGCAGCTGTACAATGGAGCTGGCTGCAGGGAGGCAGGAGGCTAGCTCAGGATTTCTACCTCCCCCTCCCGAAAAGCCTCCATCCGCAGGTCCCCGACGGCTGCGGACGCCCTCCTGTCTCACCATCATCCTCCACCAATAAACCGCCTGTGTGCCTAATTCTCCGTACGTACGCGCTGGGTTGGAAAAAGCTCCCACACACAGAGACACAGCAGACCTGATGAGGGTGTGATTAGATTGGCTCCATACCTATGCTGCTTGCTGCTGCAAAATGCTCTCATTTGCGGGGATTTTGGACGCCGATGTGTAACCGCTGAAACTTCCCAACTGAAATTAGGTGCGGATCATTTGCTCTTAGATGAAATTGGAAGGAGATAAATCAGCTTGAATTCAAATCAATGGCTCCCACTGCTAAATCTCTGAGACAATGTCCCTTTTTTTGCCTCCTTCGAGACAAGAAAGAAGATTGCAGGCACCGATGCACACTTATTTGTGAATGCAAATTTCTCACCTTATCTGTCTTTTATTCTAAGGATATTCAAGCGTGACTCTTTTCTCATTTACTCACTTTGAATACTGACAAGAAAAAAAAAAATCACACACGTCAAATGAAATTTGACAGAATTCAGGAGCCACAAGGGATTTCTGTCCTTTAAGTTGTGACGGCGTATAATAAGGCCCAATCATTTTAATTAAAGGGCTTAATCCAGCTTCATTGAGAAAGGTAATCAGATCTCTGGGGAGTCGTGTGATTGCCTGGAAGCCTAAGCGGAGTGGAAGGATTTCAGAGCAGCGTTTCTCCTTTATCGCCAAAGCAGATCTCAGGGGAGAGGAAGGAGCGGCAGCAAAGAAAAGAGGCGCAGTCATGTCTGGAAGGGTAGCTGCACCTGTCTCTGGATTTTCTGCCTCTTTGTTGGCCTCACCACTCCCACCTTCTCAATTTCGCGCTCTTTAAAAGTGTCCCATACCCAATTACTCTTTTTCTAATCTTATCGCTCCTCTCACCTTCTCACGTCCCTTACCTTGCTTTCCTTTTTTCTTCCCGCCTCTTTTCACCCGTTGTTTTGGCTCAAACTTTGCTTACTTTTCTAGTTTCACTTTAATTTAACTTTTTCTGGCCCCCATCTTTCTCTGTCTTCCAGATCCTTTGTTCTACGTCCTTTTCTCTTACCTGGCCTCAATCTCTATCTCTTCCTTTCCCTTTTTCCTCCTCCAACTTTGCTGTCGCGCACGGCTCGCCCGTACCAACTTTAGATTGATCACAGTCATTACCTCCATTAATGAGAGGGGATTGAGTTCTTAACTGGGCCTCGCGGAGCCCGTTAGGTCACACTGACTGGGGATATGGATTACGAGAGGCTTCCCAGAGTGCACGGCGTCCTAGGCTGGCCAAAGTACACTTTAATCACCTGCCCTTCCAACGGCAAATGGCTCTTTAATGACACCGTGGTGGATGGGTTCACCTCGAAACAAGGGCAAATACATGCACGGCTCAACACGGGACGACCTCAGCAGGCAGCGTTTCAATGGAGGACGACAAGATGGAAGCACAAGGAAAAGAAAAACCATTTGTTTGTTTGTGACTTAGAAAAAAATAAAAATCCTTATTGTCTCAGAAAAAGAAGAACAAAACAGAAGTATAAATGCTGTGTTTCACAAAACAGTAACACTTTACTTTAGAGGTCTGCAAATTTCATCACACTTGGGTAATAATTAGACAAAGTTTTTTCTTGTTACTTTAAAATGAGCAAATAACTTCTTCAAAATAATGCCAAAATATATTGTCGCAAGTCACAATTGGTAGGTTACTGGTTTTATACAGTTTATTTAAAATTTATTCCAAATTGCAAGGTAAGAAAGTGACGACTAGCAAATAATTTATTTGATTTAAATCACAACCCACCAAAAAGTGTTTTTAGAAGTATCCTAACGTTTCTATTTTCAGAGAAGCAGGTGATAAATAGCTGCTTAGTTCTTGAATACAGAAGTAAGGTTCATTGTTTCCTCTGATAATTTGAAATGTTCAGTGAATAATTCAATTTCCCAATTAACAGTTGATAATTAGCTATTTGTTATTTAACTTCACCAAATTCTTTAGTATAGAGTTTGTTGATATGCAAAATTGAGATCTGGCCTAAAATGTTTTACATGATATAACTGAAGGCTTCAGATGTGATATTCACCAAGAGTGGGGTTGTAAATTTGCCTTACCTTCACCAATTCTGAAGAAATTTTGGGGCTAATTTCAAAGAAATAAGAAAAAACTTTGTCTAATTATTACCTACCTAAGTGTGATGTGTTATCACAGAAACTTTCAACATAATGTAAAGGTGTTAGAAATAAACAAGGTACATGCGAAAACCAGCCAATCAAAAGTGTCGTTGGCCTGACTTTAGGTAAGACAAGAAAGTATGAGAAAAGATTAAAAGTTTGACACACACTGGCAGAGGTGTCAAAGAAGCGCACACTTTAGTTTCTAAATTAATTTACTTGACACAGCCAAATGCATGAAACATTGCTTCATCAAAGCTATTCATACAGTTGTTCATACAGTTGCCCAACCTTAGCTGATTTGCAATGTTTGTGAATGACAAGGTTCAGTGAGTGCATCACCCGTGATAAGTGGTTGAGCAGCCAAAGTCTTAATGTTGGTAGATGTGGATACTGTAGGTTACGATGTCATAAGTAAAATTATAAGTCAATTATAAATAATTACAAATTATTTATAATTGTTTATATTAAAAATAATAATTAATATAATTAAATTTAATTTATATATATATATATATATATATATATATATATATATATATATATATATATATATATATATATAATTTTATTTTTATTTTTTTTTCTGAAAAAGTAATAAAATAAGATTGAACATTGAAGGTATATCATACCTTCAATGTTCAATCTTCAAACAACCTATAAAGTGAGTTTTAGGTCTCGGAACAAAAAGCAACAATGTCTGGCTGTCAGACCTTTTCCTGAGGTATATAAAATCAGTTTCATATGCAAGGATGGTCAGATCACTGATCCCCCAAACTTTAGGAAATCAGCACCCATCGATCTATGCATGTCTATATGATACCATAAGTTACGATAGCATACAATACAGTCAGTCTGTCTGTCAAATCAGCCATGGCCCTATATGGCAAAACTTGTAAGTTCCTAAACTTTATAAATAACAAAATTCAGCCCTCATACAGTGTGTGCTGGTAGAGAAACTTTTAACTCAGACCCAAAAACCCAAAACTTTTTTGACTTAGTGTGTACGTGGTTTCTGATGTTTCTGCAGCCAGCCTCTAGTGGACTCTGGAAGAACTGCAGTTTTTCGCACTTACGTTTGGGCTTCTTATTTTTAGACCAGGAGTTGCTGCCATGTATTCAAACACTGACATAAACATTAAGTTATGTTTGAAGCCATTTATCTCTTTAAGCCAGCAAAGCCACCAAAGAGTTTCTCCATCTAAAACAATACTTCCACAAAGGAGAATGTCTTTTGATAAAGCTGCTCTAGTTTCAGCCAAAACATGTTAACAAAAGAAAGTTTTTCAAAAACAGACACACTTCAGGGTGAGTGCTGAATCTGAAAAATGTGACCCTAAAACTAATTACAAAGAGATAATCAATCTTAATCTTGTTGCTCATTATCTTGTTTTACTGTGTGGGTCATGATGAGTGTCACAGTGACACTCTTTCATAATCAGCTCAAAACTTATTTCAGCGACTTCCCTATAAAAAGAGACAATAATTATGAGAGATGTTCGAACGAAGAAGAAAAAATTAAGTATTTGCAGTTTGTTAAGTTGGAGTTCAGAGAGCTGAAACTGTGTTTTGTGGAAATAAAATGCTCTTAATTAAAAGTTTCATAAAGATTACAAAGTAGTGTTGACTTTCAGTTTTTCTGATTGTTTAAAGTCCAAAAACAAACCCAGTAGAGTCAGTAAACTTTAAACAAACTTGTCATAAACTCAATAAAAAGATTTGAAGCAGTTCCTGAGGTGATAAAATACAAAGTTTTGAAACTACAGTTTTAAGGATTGAGGAAGAACTTTCTTGAAACACAATAAGTGATGGATGCTGCATTTTTGTCTGTTTTTGAGGCCATGTCTTTGCTGAATTCATAAGGAGGAAATTGATATTGATCCAAACACTTCACAAGCAAATTGCCAAAAATGCTAAAGTACTTCTTAATGACTCTAAAACTGTTTAAATTCAATGTAAAGGAGTTCATAAAGACTGATAAATGCTTTAGAATAAAAGTCTTTTGGTGAGAAAATGGTGCAGATTTCATCCCAGCGACTAAGAAATGAGAAAGAGAAAAGCCAAAGCAATCTAACTTTAACCCTTTTTAGATTTATTCCACCTCACTGTGAGAAAATCTGCCCACAGCACTTAAAAGATGACTCACAGGCTGAAAACCCACCAGCTTACATGAACTCCGAAGCCTCTCTTGCTCTTTTCCTGGAAACACTCTCGACCTGATGACGGTCTGTTGAAAAGCTGCCCAGAGAAGCAGGTGTGGTGGCAGGCTGTCGATCGCTGCTGATCACGGTGAGTTAATCGGTGTGATTTCAGGTTGTGTTGGTGCCTGGCACGAGGAGATGTGCTGGGAGTAGGTGGTCGTTAATTGCAGGGAGCAGAGAGGTCGCTGCCGCTCCGCTCGTGGCATAAACATTATTCATCAGGAGTGACAAGGTCAGACACGTCAGACGTAGATCACACATTAATTATTGTTCTTCTGCTAATGTGTTGGGCTCAATGAGACGTGGTAATGTAAAGTTGTGCTGATGGCTGATAAAACATTTGGGTTTTATGATAAATGATGACTGCTGGGTCTGAGAGGATACCTGAACATCTGTAGTTACAGTAACATTTAAATAACCTGAATGACAAGTTTCTCACTGCATTTTTCTGAACATTACTTCAAACAGTGTCCACACAGTGTGCGATTATTCCAAGATAATTAGATCCCCATGTCCAGTGATCCCTGGTTAATGCAATTTTTTTTCTTTTTTTTTTTTTAACTTTTCCAGTGTTTTCTATCTTTTGAATGTATCTTTATGATTAATTTGATGCAAATAACATAGTGCAACTTCTGCATGTGACAAACAAACTGCAGTAGCTAATGCTTCATATGTTGCAATTTTGGCTAATGCTAGTTTCTGTCTCCTGTCCCCAGTTAGCCTGTTAGTTGACTAAAAGATGACAGTAGATACTTAAATCAAAGTTATGACAAACTTTTGGATCATAATAGAATAATTGGAAATACTCTTTTGAATACGGTGATGTATCGCATTCACTTAGGGGAAAAAAAGAAAAAAAAACTCCTGTTTCCATGATATAACTATTTTTTACCTGCGCCGGCCTTCGCTGTGCGCACAGGGCTTGACCGGCGCACTTTGCAAGTTTCCTGCAGTGCCACAAGAGGCGCAGTCATGGCGCAGAGGAGCCCAGAGCTGCGCGTCCACACCTCCCTCCGCGCAAATGTCAGAGAGGGAGGTGAAAAGCCGTGAGTGGGTTTAACACAGCCGAGCGCTGTCTTCACCAATCAAATGAGCGCCTCTCCTCGCCTTTAAATGCCCTGCAGCCGAGGCGCAGCGTCTGATTGGTCTGACTGATCTCCAGCACCGCGGAAACAGTGCTGGTAGTGGAGACGGTCAGAGCTGCTGTCCCTGCAGCAGGACAATGGACAGCGGGGCTCATCGGAGGACACGAAGCACGTCACCGTGTGGGCCAGCTCCCTGGACAGATTTAATCTGTTCCTTTGTCATTAATGGGAGTACAAAATTAAGAGACAGTTACACAGCTGGCTTATCCATTCAGAATACTTTTGATCCACCTGCACTCCTGGTTTGTCATCGCCAAATAGCAGAACCTTTGGTGATATACTGTATACTCTCCTGGTGTCTCCACCTCATCCTCCTCACAACCATCTCTGAGCAGACGGTCTACCAAATTGTCAAATTGGCAGCGCACGGTGGTGCGCCGCACGAAATTAGCACTGCGCAGGCTGCGCCAGGCTTGCACCCCCTGCGCTGCGCCACAAAATTAGACCCCAATAAGTACAAAAAAAAAGTCAAACTGTAAACCCACAATGAGCAACGAACACAATGTTAAAACGCCGTATTATAGTCTTACATGAGATAATGGTGGACGGAGGGGACAGCACTCAAGCAGTGTGCAGCCCACCCCCGTCCAGACACTTTTCTTCCTTAGTTGAGTTTTGTACTTCATGAGTGTCTGGATAGAAAGCCAGGGATAGAATGACTCAGTTTTTAACTTTATAGACTTTGGCATCATGAGGTAAAAAGTAAAGATCACTGGAACATAATGTGTGCCATTATTGTAAATACGATATCCATTTCATGCCTGTTTTTTCTTCATCTGGTTTGTTTTCATGATTCGATCCATGCAAGAAAACGGATCAATGGTTTGTTTGCCTTCTCTTAGCGTCATTAAAGGGTCAGATAACAATCACACAGAGCTAGGTGTTCTGTGGTGTGTTGCTCCTGATGTAGATGACTGTGTGGTGCCTTCTCTTATTCACCTTCAGGCGCTGTTATCTGGTTTTCAGAGTAACGTATCCCTACAGATATTTCACTTTGTCTCTCACGGGAAAAACCACAGATGAAGGTCGCGTGCGACGTGATGCGTTGGTGGAAGTTTATGACCATGAGGCAGCGCTTCTATTTTTGTCGTCATGTTGTTGTGCTACCTTCTGTTTTCCAGTCATGGTTTTACCTCTAACAGAGAACAGTGATGTGGTTTTATATGCTGATGTAATCCATAACTGAAGCGACTGTGTTTTTGTTCCAGCGTACCATCAGTCTGTTGTAAATTTAAGGAGGATTTTAGGGGTACAAAAGTGGATTTCCTGCTGGTTTTGCCTCCTGGCACTCCTCTAGGTTTAAAGTTTAGTACCATAACCTGAACCGACCGAGTCCAGCTTGGTGCAGAACATAATAAAAAGTGTAATATCCTCCCTCCGTCTCTATCTCAGACATGTTCTCTGGCATGCTGCTGAGGGTGGCTCCCATGCTCCTTTGCTTGCTCTCCTCGCCTGTTGCTCATTACAGCGCCTGTTCTGCTTCTCAATGCGGAGTTTAGAAATGAACTTTGACCTTAAGTCGACAGAGATGCCAGGTCACGCAAGTGTGCCTACATATGTTTGGAGGATTTATGACCTACCACCTCTATACATCATAATTAAGTGTTTTATGCTTTGAACAAAAGATTTAAATAAAGAAAGTTTGGCAAACGTTGTGACCTGACAACACTGAGAAGTATGAAGTATGATAAAAACGCCAAAAAACACTGAAGTAGGCTTTAAATCTTCCCCGAGTCGTTCTTGAAGTATGGAAATTAAAAGAACTGGACAGATTTTCTGGCTCTTGCCTGCAGCATATCCGACTTTACCTCAAATTAAACAGAACATAAATTACGAACAACTAATATCTGAAGTCACTGGCTCCTTTTCGTCGCTGAGTCCACAGACTTTAAATGAATGTTCCAGTCGTGGGATTGAGGGTAACGGCCTGGAATAATGGTCTTTTCATGCCAGATGTTCTTCTTTACATCACTTCACAGGCATCTGCGGCGCGGGCTCAAACACACAGATACACAGGTAGAGGTCAATCAGATAAAGCTGCAGCAGGGCGAACACTCGGTCCTCTGCAACAGTGATCAACGCGTGCCTTTGCTAAAAGTCACCTGGGCATGTGATGCACGGATTCTGCGAGATGAAGTTGTTAAAGGCTTGAATGACTGCAGGGATTAGAAATGAAGTGTGAGAGATAGGAGCTTCTGGATCTTGTTTCTTGACCACTTCTTGAAAATTAACTTTGTGCATGTAAAGAAGTTGCAGCTTCACTCTTAAATTCTTGAAGGCGTCTTTGTAGCAGTGAGTCAGCGCCTCAAGAGAGACAGTTCAGGCAGTGAGGGTGAAGACGGAGCCTGAGATCGACAGGAGGGTTGGTGCTGTGTCTGCACATATTCAGAAAGTGATCCGGACTGTCAGGCTGGAAGGGGGAGCTGAGTTTATGGAGGAACTTTTGGTCAAACTGATCCGGGCTCCATGCTTTCAGTCACGAGTTTCTAACAGGCAGGAGCTCTGACTTAATCCACAGAAATGAGCTTCATTTCAGCCAAACACGAAAGAACAAACAGTTCCCCTGAGGTGGTGAGGAATTAAAAAATAGATGCTACAGGTTACATCTGAGCAGCATATGTTATCACAGTCACCTCTAATGTTGTGAGAAAAGCCTCAGTTGGATCGGTGACCAGGGTTGCAGAACTTCAAATCCTCAGAGACACAAAATGTCTTTTCCACCATCCATCTCTCCAGAAAAAGTTTCACAGTCATCGCCTCCTCCTCTTCCTCCTCCTCCCCCTCCTCCTTCTGCCAACGACAGAATCCCATTAGTTGCATGCTGTCAGAAGTTGCTGGAAAATCAGAGCAATGTGGGCCCCGAGAAGACTGATAAGAGATTTTATAAGACTTACACCAAAACAGGTTTTAGAGGTAAAAATTCCCAGATCAAGAATAAGGATGATGTGATTTTTTTAAAACGCATATTTCTTCACACAAGGAAGAGAGGATAAAAACACTGTTTAACTATTTAAACTGAAATACCAATCGTAACTTTGAAAGATAAAGTGAAAGATAAAGCACTCCTGAACAACAAAATAATTACCTCCAGAGCAGTGAGAGCAAACTGACAATACAGCATGATAAAAAATAAAGTGCAGGTTATGAGTTTCATTAAAAAGCACATGAAACAGAGACGCTTCTCAAAAGTTAGGACCAGGGATGTAAGGATGCACTTAACTCACGATTCGATACGTTTTCAGATACTGGGTTATCGATGCAATTTTCTCATGATTTTTTTTTTTTTTTTAATCATAGCCTTGCAAACAAAATATTATATATATATATATATATATATATATATATATATATATATATATATATATATATATATATATATATATATATATATATATATATATATATAAATATATATATATATATATATATATATATATATATATATATATATATATACATATATATATATACATATATATTTATATATGATTTTTTTTTAAACAAATTAAAGAAAGTAAAGTCCCAGTGAAATTATATTTTATCCAGAATGAAAATAACTAAACTAAAATCATTTTTTAACAAATTAAAGAAAATTTCCACTTTAATTCTCTGAGGTAAAAAAATGCTGGTGAAATTATATTTTATCTGGAATAAAAAAAAAAATTAAATGAAAACATTATTAAGCAAATAAAAGAAAAGTCTTATTTCAATTTTCTGAGGTACAAAAGTGCATGTGAAATTATATTTTATCCGGGATAAAAAAAATTAATGAAAAACATTTTCTTAAACAAATCTAACATCAAAATAGCTTAATTAATAACACAAATAACATCTCTTCAAATAAACAAACAACTCAGATTGGGTTTTAACCCAGAGGTGTTCTGTGTGTACACCCGATGTCTTTGTTTCGCAATACTTTCTACCAGGAAGCCTAAAGAAGGGAGTAACAAGAACTCAACTCTCTTTTTTTGACTCTGACTCAAGGTTTTAGTGACTCCAGAATGTGTTTTGTTCAATACAGTCAGCATTGTGGCTAACACTAATTCATGATGTTTAGTCTGGACTCTGGACTGAGTGCACCACGCCTGGGTGTAACTTCACTTTGGACTTGGCGCTGGAAGCTTCAACAGACCTAAAGTTAAGCTCTGTTTTTATTACACCTGGGTGTAACTTTTACGCCTACGCGGGAGCAGGCATGCGTGTGTAAGGTCATATGAATTGGCGAGGAAGTAATGAGTACTAGAATATTCCACTAAAGTACAAGTGGAGTTACTTTAATGCAGTTTTTAAGTCGAAGACAAGTGCCAGTCTGCAAATCTATTTAAGCAAAAGTAAGACATGAGGCTGAAACAAGTTCATACGCTGGTGTCTAACCAACAGGAGAGCGTAAATGTGAGAACAACATCAAAGTTATTATTGTTTTGTATTTTTCTTAAGTTTCGGTTTCATTTCTTTTTGACTTTCTTCTTTTAAGACGGTTTTTAAGTTGAGTTTTGTTTTGGATTTTTTTTAATGCCTAGTTTTTGAGTAGTTTTTATTAGTTACAGTATTAGTTTTAGTCTTTTTTGTAAAATGGGATAGCTCAGTGTTATTCTGCCAGGCTGGTGGTAAATAAACAATACTGTGAGTTTGTGTGTGTGATGGATTGACAAAGACGACGAAAACTAAAATTAAAACTAAACTTAAGAATTTCTTGATTATTTTAGATTATTTTAGTTAGTTTTGTAAACTTTCAGTACAGTCTAAGTTAATTAAAAGGTTTTTTTTGTTTTTCATAAAACCTTGTTATTTTATTTCAGTTAAAATCACCTTTTCACCTCTTTTTTTCGTTGTTTTGTTGAGAGACATATATTTATGTCGCAGTCCCTAAATATTTTAGTCTTCTCTATGTTTTTATTTTGCACTTTGACACTCCCTACTTCAAAGCACAGCCTGCTGTGAGCTCAAAGAGTTCACTACGAAGTGTCCAGGACTGCTTGTTCCCATCAAAATCTGCTCAGTTTGAGACGACTGTGGCTGGAAAGACGCCTCAGCTTTATCAAAACTCTGTTTCTCTGAGCAGTTATTGACCTGAAGGACCAAGCTGAGAAAGTATTCGTTGCAGAGTCTTCTTCACCTGATCACTGGACTATAGATGTTGAACAATCAGCTGAAGTCACTGTTGATAGACAGCTTGGATCCTTTCTGCTATTTTTACTCAGTCTGTTTTACTGAGGGTATATCACTTTGCTGTATGTGCTGCAGGAAGTTCTGGGAGTACAAAGTGCCATCAGGTCACAGAGTCCTCATCTGATGTCAAACACCATGGCACTGTTTTAAAACCCTCCCATACATCGTCTTCTATATGATCCCCAGGAAAGCTCCGGAAAACAAATGCTGGTCATTATAGTAGCTCGTTCACATCGGTTTGCAAGGCTCACAAAGCTGCTCAAGAGACCACAGCATCTCTCCCTGCTGGAAATAATGGCCTTGGACTTGCACTTTATCTATTAAAGCCCCGTAAGAGAGGTAGGCTCAGAATAGAGCTGCTGCTCCCGTGTGTTAAAAGGGGTCATTTGATGCATCTGGCCGGGATACTTCCTGGATCTATCCCTGTGGGGGCAGGTTCAATACCTCAGGGGGGAGCGCTACATGTTACATGGACCATATATCCAGTTTGACAGAAGGCTGTCCCTGGAGGGAGCAGATAATGTGTCTGTTTGAGCTCTATACTACAACACTGCTGCTCACATACCCCGCAAAATATCTGGTTTGTTTTTTAGATATTTCTAGAAAACCTACCTTACTCCTCCTTGGCTTTGATTACATCCAAATTTTGTGTATTTATTTACTTATCACATGCTCCTGTTTTATGTTCTGCAGTCAGAGCATGCAGCAAGTTTCATAAAAGTGCAAACACATTTCATATCTGGAGTCAGTCATCTGTAGGAGAGTTTAAAAAGTGAGTAAAAAAAACAGCCTGAGAACTGTTTCAAAGGTTAATGGATTGGGTGCTCACTTCATGCATACATTAACATACATTTGAAGCGTTTAACTGAAGCGTTCATGCAGAGTCTCGATGAAATGCCTTGAACACATAGGAAAGTTTCTGCACATCATTTTTCTTATATATAAATGTTATCAGTATCTCCTCCAGCTCAGCGCAGCTGCTACGTGTTCATTACCCAACTCCTGATGTGATTTTTAACCTTTGGCAGAAGTGAACCCAGCGACGGTGTAACTCACAGCAGTTTTGCGGCGCCCACCTCCGACACCTCCGCTGAGATAAATAAGAACCGTATATAATGGCTGACAAAAATAGCATGACATAATTCACTATTGATCCGCTCTTCTGGCTGGCTGATCTTCATTTCGTGACACTGGAGTGCAGAGAACTCGGAGACATTGGCATCGATCAGGCGAGGCTTCTAAAGCTAAATTTCATTTCAGTAAAATGTGGCTGCAGTCCTCCGTATTCCAAACAGTGAAATGTTTGATTATGAGTCACATCTATTGATCCACTGCTGTCTTTGTGCTAAAAATATCAGACATTTCATTCCAAATGAGGAGGTTTTTATATAACATGTTAATGTGATCCTGTGCTCCGACTGAAGATTAGGGGTGTGCTTGATTCTTTTTGTGGTCTTTCTTTGTCCTTTTGAGTAGAGCTGCCTGTCACAATGATATAGATTACATTTGGTTGATATATATAGCATGCTGTGTCATTTGTTATCATTTTTTGCAACGTGTATTTATTTGTTTCAGTTCGATTTTAGTAAGTCTTGACAATCAATTCTAAAAGAAACAGGAGGCCAGTGGAGAGGATTAAGATAAGATCTAACACCTAAGAGTTTACAGACAGTATTTCTAAGGCCAAACAATAAAGTGCCTTTGACTTATCAATTTTTTGAATGAGAATTTATTTTGAACTAATTAAAAAAAGTTTTTTGCTCACTATTACATCATATGTTGAGACAGGTAGGATAAAATAAACAAATAAATAAATAAATAAAATAAAATAAATCAAAAGTCATAATAATCCTTTTAAATGTCTAACAACATGGAGGTTTACAGAATTACACCAGCAAAACACCATCATAATGCAAACAAAATTACACTAAGGATACATTAATATTATGGAAGCCCATTTCTGCTAAAAAAAAAAAAAAAAAAAAAAAAAAATCAAGTCAAAATTATGAGAAAAAAAGTCAAAACTATGAGGGGAAAAAATGTCATAATGAGATAAAAAAAAAGTTGAAATTATGAGATAATAAAGTCATAATTATGGGATAAATATTCAAAATGATTAGATAAAAAAAATAAAAAATTATGAGCTAAAATGTCACAATTAATAGATCCATGATTATGAGATTTAAAGTCAAAATTATGAGTTAAAAAAGTTGAAATTTTTAGATAACAACGTCATAATAATGAATTATAAAGTCGAAATTATGTGATTATAGTGTTAATTATGAGATAACACACAGTGCAATTTTTTTGTTTAATTTTAATGACACCATATTAAAACACAACTATTAATCACACTTATATTCATTTTTCTATTAATTGGTGGAATAAGTTACCTTATTCCAGGGTTGCATATTGTTTACATGTCTTGGCAAGTAAGGTGATGCAGAGACTACCACTCAATCAGTGGCACATTAATTTCATAATTTCAACTTTTTGTATCATAATTATGAATTTTAATTATAATTTTGCCTTTTTTTTCTTTTTTTTTTTCTTTTTTTTACTGGTGAAAAATGGGCTTCCATAAAGTGTAGGTGGAAGTGAAAGTATTTAAGGTGAAAATAAAACAGGTCCAAGAATCCCTCCCTGTGGAACACCATATTTAAAATCATGTGTTCTTCAAACATAAGCACCCAGACTTTCTTGTGGCAAAGCACTGAAAAATTTAAGATTAAATTATCTATATATCTAATGTTTACTTGCATCATCACCCCATCAGCGATTACCTGCTGTGCTCACACATCACACAGCTCACCTCAGACTCATGGTCTTACTGCAGAGAGGCGGGAAATGAGCAGAGTAGAGAGCAAGGGAAGACATTCAGCAAAGGATCGAGGCCAGGAGTGTGTCTCCTCTCATTTCAGAAAACTTGATGTGTTTTCCACCTCTGAGATTGTTGTCTCCACCCTCATTATTTCCACCTGTGGCCCATTACTTTGTGTATAAACAGCCTGTGTCTCCTTTTGTCCTGCGCCTTGAGTCCAAGTTACTCACAGTGATTTCTTTTGTTAAGTTACACCCAAAAGCCAGTTGATTATTGAGAAGGTTTGTTATTCCTTCCCTTGCCTAGTTTTCTCCAGGGTTGCTGAGATTATTTAATTCACTTAAAACCTTGGCTTGTTTTTAATCGAATATTAAATCTGTTGAAACTTTTGAGTTGTGTACCTGGGTCCTTGAATTAGTTCTCGTCATGAATGGGGGGCACTCCACTTGGCCAAGCTCCAGTAAGAGCAAATGTTTTCTTATGTGTTAAAAAGGTAATCTTACACAACATACCTTTTTTTGTTACACTTGCTATATTATAAAATGTGTTAAACTGCTGCAGAAGCACTGTACGGTAGTGGTTTATATCTTAAGTATTGTGATAATAGGACGCAGCAGTTCACAGCCAAGGTTCTCGCAAACATCAATACTTTTGGGAGATTTTTCTCAAGCATCCTTGTACTTTTGATGCTCCACTGTTTGGACACATTCTCCCTGACCACCCATCGATACAGTCTATGTACAGGCGCTCTCATTTTGACACTTCAGCTGTTAAAGGTTTGACTGCACAGACCTCTGCTGTGAATCATTCGTGATAAGCTCCCTTCTCTTATTTAACTCTCCGTTTTTCACCCTCCGTGAGACACAAAACGTCTGTATTCCACTCGGTCTTCTTACTCGAGTCGGTTTTGAAATGTTTGGAGAGGCTGGAGGATTTCATCATAATATTTTTTCATATCCGTCAATATGTGAATGAATCACAAATAAATCAAGTCACATATTCTGTTGTAGTGTGACTACTCCCTTGAGCTGAAAAATGTCCTTGCTGTAGTTTCAGATCTTGAGAAATGACTAAGAATATAAGAGCTGCAAACAGAAAATCTATTTGGATAGATGAAGACAAAAATAAATCCTTGAGACTGCGAAGTGTCGTCAGATAAAGAGGACATATTGTTCCTTATTAATGACTGCATATTGTCTCCATTTGTTCTGACAAAGCAGAAACCTCAGCTATTCACCAAGTCATGCCAGAGAAGCAGATCATTCAGGGTTGTTCTGGGTGTTGTTGTCAGGCTTGCTCCAGTGGACGTGTCTAATTGCTGGGAATCCAAACTGTATAATTGCTCACACTATGTTTCCTGGAAGCTCATGTGTGTTCTTTGCGTCATGGGGAGTTTCTGCGTTTAGTTATTTTTCAGTCTTCGGCATGTTTTTCCAAAATGTGGAGGATAATATGCGTGACTCTTCTTACATCTGTGTTGTTTGCTTTTAATTTAACATGCACTTAAAGGAACTGTCGCAATTTCAGAGCTTATAGTTAAAACTTTCCATCTGTAATTACGACATCACTAAACACATGCACAGTTGTTTTTATTTGTATTCACAGCTAGAAACTGCTATCTTAAAAAACTGAGCAAAGACTGTAAAAAAAAATGGTCGTCATCTTGCTCAGCTTAAAGTAAGGTCACCACAAAAACTGCTCCCCCTAGTGGCTGGCTGCAGTATAGGCCAAAAAAATCCATCTCCCCAGTCATTCCAGATGGGCTGTGGTCAAACTTTAAAAATTAATACACCTCGTAGAAATATATCTCACATCTAATTGTTGCGGTGATTTGAAGATATTATTTGGCTGCCTTGTATTCAAGTCCTCTTTTTTTCTGAAAAGTTATGATTTCACTAGTTATACAAGGTTAAAAACAGGGTTTTACATCATGTTTAACGGTGATTGACAGCTGACGTTCTTGTGTATTGTTTTTAAGGATTGTAAAATATGTCAGGAAAGAGAGCCAAGAAGAGCTTAGACTCTCCAAAGTAAAAAAAGATAATTATTTTTGTTGACCCCACTCAGATTTTCTCTGAGTCCCTCATAGCCTCTACTGCCCAGACTCTAGTTGCACAACTGCTGCCAATGGTGGCGCCTGTGACGGGGGAATTTTGGCTTCAAAACAGTGCAATGGTAAATGGAGGTCCACTCTCTATACAGTCAATGCTTGTAAGTAACATTCAACAGATAGTCTGCTCATCTCTGGGCTGGAGGTTGATATTGTTTTGGGAACTCCGCAGTTACGGGATTCCTGTGGGATTCCTGCAGGATGAGTGTCAACTTTACAATTAATCACAGGATTGGGACAAGGGATAAACAGGATAAAAAGTTAATGGGAGCAGACAGGAGCAGGAACCAATCAGAAAGATAAAACATGATACGTGACAAGCACCGCCATTTTTGTAGTTTATTTCCAATAAGCCTACACTCTAACACAAGTGCAAAGAACTACACTTCCCAGAATCCAACAGTAATCTAACAAAGAATGGGGAGAATCAAATCAAATACAATGTATTGCCTAAGAATTCAAAGAAGGTGAAGAAATGGGAGCGGTACAGGAGTGAGATGCATTTTACCAGGAGTGGGACAGGACAAGATTTTTTTCTGTGGGAGTGTGATGGGACAGGAGTGAAAATCCACTCCCGTGTCACTCTCTACTCTTCTCAACACCAAATGACGCAACAAACTGAGTTTACAAAGTTTGATTCTTGTCCCATTCCAAACAACAGCTCTACGTAACTACAAATAACACATTACATCATCGCTTTGCATTCTGGGAAAATTTGTGTTGAGCAAATAAAAGTGGGGATAGAAAGATCTGCTCTACAAACGAAATGCATGTCTTCCAGTCACATCCACGTCCATCACATGAGTGATGGTGCTCATGGGAAATGAAGTTCTTATCCTAGAAAAACAAGTGTCACTGCAATAAATGCCAAACAAATAGTCCTTAAATCAGCTTTAAACTTTCTAATGAGGCAGATTTTGCTGGTTTTCCACCAGAAAGAGAAAGTTTAACATCACTATTTGTCAACACTGCATCTTGCAGAATGCTAATGTATGAAAGCTTTTATAAAGTGTCTTTAACTTTGCTTATAAATGATGCAGAAGCTTTCAAAGGCAGTAAATGCTGAAATTTATGAGTCCTTTATTAGGGTGCTTTAATTGTTAGCCTGTATCTATTCCTCTTTTATCTTCTGTTTCCCCCTCTCTGACCTTAATGGCTCTGTGTGCTTTCAGACAGATTCATATTTCACACATTAGTATATCACTTTATGCCATAAAAATCAAATACATAATGGAAAACATGCTAATCCTGTGTGTTAAACATTTCATCAATAAATTATGTTTCCCCTCGAAATGCTTCGTAATGATTCTCCAGTCTTAACAAATCTTTCCCTCCCTCTCGGCAGATGGCGTTCCTGGCTCAGCCCCCCTCCCGCTCTCCCCTGTGCTCAGATTGGCACCACCCCTGACCACTCTCACTACCACGCCAACGCCGGCACCTGTGGCCCCATCACCCACAGTCCTGAGCTCCCCAGTGGCCCCGGTCCCAGAGTCTACCTCAGCTGCCGGAGGCGACGAGAGTCCAGCCAAAACAAACTCCTCCTCAGAAGCTGACCCCGAGCCCGAGGCCGAACCCGAGGCTGAGACAGACGGGGAAACAGAGGAGGAGAAGGCTCGCCGTCTTCTGTACTGCTCGCTGTGCAAAGTGGCCGTCAACTCGGCGTCACAGCTGGAGGCTCACAACAGCGGTGGGCAAACATTGACTGCACATATATTTTAAAGGAGAAAGAAACTGCATGCTCTGTAAGAAAGGCTGTTTCTACCTGCTGTGTTCTTAGGTGTGCCATTACTTTCTCGTGGTTTTCTTTTCAATACACACGAGCCGAGTTTTTTGTTGAGTCTTTGTGTAGAAAGTTGTTATCTGCAGGGGTTTACAACAACACACAAAAACACAGCAGCAGTGTTAAAGCTTTCTTTGTCATCATCATGGAGTTGTTCTGGCTGTCTTCAGCAACAATTGTCAGATCTAAAAACACGTTTTCTTGTTTCGTCATGTGTTTGTGGTGGGTTTTCAGAACAATCTTGCACCAAGCCTTGATCAGAGATTGTGAGGGGTGCTTTATTCCTGAACAAGTCTGCTGAGCAAGGGTTGGAGAGCAGAGCTATGTATGTCTGACTTAAACAACACTTTCAGGAACACCAGACTACAGCATTCAACCTTTGTTTCAGCCCACAGCATCTCTGCATCAAGGGAATTGGCAAATGGATGGATCTGTCAAAATCCCTGTTTCCACCAAGCAGTTAAGTTCAGTTCGTCTCAGCACAGAACGCACTTTATGGCGTTTCTACTGACTAATCCCAGGACAGATCCCCCAATAACCGACGAGCTGTCAACCTTTTTTTTTGGACCCTTCTGTAGGGGTGCTAGACTACACCAATCACGGAAGATGGCGCTACAACACTGCAGTCTGTTGATTGGTCCAAAGAATCGTCACTTCCTTGCTGGATGTCTTTCATTATTGCTCTTTATTTTCTGTGTTGCGCTTTTCTTCTTTGTTGGATTTATTCCCGGGATACACTGTGTCACACTACTATGATGTCATGCTATTATTCCACCAATGCGGCTATCAGCATCTGGCTTACACACCGCCTACCACAAGGGGGCACAGTTGGCTGTGGAAATACAAACAGGACCAGGCTTAACTAAGCCAACCCGTACCAAACCGTACTGATCATAACTGGACTGCTTGGTGGAAAACGGGGCTAAAGAGTACGGGACTCTTCTCAGAGACCAGAGTCTAAATCTTGTGAAACCAGAATTAATGCTGAATACTGTGTGGACTCCATAGACTGTAAAAAACATGAACGTAGCCTCTGCGACATCACCTGTCTGTCACTGAAACCGTGAAATGAAGCCAGTCATGGCCAAACATGACCTGAGCTGTGTCTCTGATTGGACAATCAGACGATCCTGTCAACTTTTAAACCGCTGAGTCAGAAAAAAATTAACTCACTGTACAGTAAGTGCCGATAGTGAAATCAGTGTTTCAGACCCAAGCTGTTTTTTCAAACAAGGCTGTAAAAATGTTTTTTAATGCTGTAAAAGTCAGTTTTTATGGCTGGGCGTGTATGTGACTTTCAGTCTTTCTGCAGCCAGAATCAAGCAGATTCTCAATGAACAGCAACTTTTAGCACTTCAGCATAGGCTTCATTTTTACCAGCTGGATGTTGCCCTTTGGTTGACTCACCATGCAGAGCTTTCCAAGCCTACACTACAGAAGTTTTTCATTCACAGCTACACTGCAAAAAACTGAAATCTTATCAAGTGTTTTTGTCTTTTTTTAAGTAAAAATTGTCTTATTATACTTCATATCAGCCACTTTCAACTTATCAATCCAGAAAAATGTCTTGTTTCAAGTTATCAGAGTACAAAAATGAGGTTTTTGAATCGCTTGTAACCAGTAAAAAAATCTGCCAATGGAACAAGAAAAAAATGCTTGAAAATTTCCTTGAGACTAGAACAATGTCTTAATACAAGTAACTTTTCTCTTGTTCCATTGGCAGATTTTTTTACTGGTTATGAGCAATTCAGACCTCATTTTTGTCCTTAAATAACCTTAAAAAAAACAAAAAACATTGTTCTGGATTGGTCATGTGAATTTGGCTCATATTGAGTCTAAAAAGGAATTTTGTACTGAAAATAAGACAAAAACACTCGATAAGATTTCAGTTTTTGCAGTGTAAACAAACCAAACAGACAATTTCAAGTTTTCAGAATGTCAGAAAGAAGGTGCATTTGATGATCAGCTTTCTTGAAAAGATACTAAAAGATATAATTTGGTTATCATTTAGCGCAGTGGGTCCCAAACTTTTTCCTGGAGTAGATAAAAAAAAGTCTTAGCAGCCTCTCCAATTACAGTGACACATATAAACATGCATCCAACACAGTAAAACTATGCGACAACCACATACATGCCAAGCCAAGAAGAGCATTTTTGCAGTATATTTACAGCCTGGTTTAAAAAAATTGTACTCACTGTACAGAGAGTCATTTTTTTTAATAATTTTTATTTTTTAACTTGTGTAACTTACAAGTTTTATCAATTTAAGGGCATGGCTGACTTGGCTGATAGGCAGCCATCCTGTAGATGCCTTCAAAGAGGCTGAAGACCCGCCTCTTTTGCTCATTCTAGTTTAAAAGAAGTTGAGTTCAGTATTTCCAATAAGGCTCCCGCGATGAATGGACTTCAAAACTCTGCATCAGAAACAGATGGGTGATGTCACAGAGACTGCGTCCATATGATATTCAGTCTATGAGTAAGACACAACATCAAACATGACCTTTGCGAACAAGTTTCCATATTTTTGGAGCTGTTTGGAACATTCAGTGTAAAAATGACAAAGTGAAGTTTCAGTAGGACATCAAACAAAGCCAATTTTGCGAAAAAAAAAAAAAAAAAGTGATAAACTTGAGCTACAATTACCAGGTAGGGAGGTTTGTAGTGAGTCGGAATTAATTAGAGGCAGCCAAACTTCGAGACTAAATCTGAACAGAAGAGTTTATCATTTTGGGCTTTATTACGTAGCTTTCTCCAATTTTTACTCTCATGTCCTGATTTTTGCTCCATATGCAAAAAGTTTTGTTTAAACACAAAACCAATCAGACCTATAGAAGGAGAGGTCGATGCTTGTACTCTAAATGGCTGTGAATGAGAGTTAGAGCGCTGAGTCATTCAATTACTGAGACTGTTCCAGACCTCTAACGTAGATTTGATGTTTACATTTTGAAGAGACGGGGCTCATGGGTACTTTTTAAAGTAGTATTTGTTCTGGTAGAGTTGAAACTGGGGGACTGAGAGTAATTAAGATTTTATTCTGGTCGAGGAAAAATCGCTGCTCGGCTCTCAAACAGATTGAGTCTCAAGTACAGCTGCACCGCGGTCACTTCTGAGTGAGATAGAGTTTAACACTCACCATGACACAAATTACAACCACAAGAGATCAAAGTGGAGTTAGCATTTTGAAGTTCAAACCTAATCTGTCGCCATGAGGATGACAGAGTAGTAAACTTTCAAACTGGAGTAGGTGTTTCATGATTTGTTAGGAGGGTTAGGAATGTGCTTCAGAGTCCCAACTCCCTCCTTTCACTCCAGGCGAACTCCTCTGAGGTGAAACACCCAAGTTTTGCAAAGATGAGTTTCACCGGGCTTCTGACTCCAATCAGCGACGTTTAAGGATAATTTACAGGTCGACCCTTTCACACTAACCCTCATATTTCCGAGATGAGAGAGGAGATAGCATCGTGAACCTCTCCTCTCACCTTTCCTTCAGGCAGAGTCTTTATGGAGAAGTTTACGCTCTAACATCTCTGCTTCCTGTTTGAACCTGCAGGTACCAAGCATAAGACGATGCTGGAGGCCAGAACGGGCGTGGGCTCCATTAAGTCTTTTCCCCGGCCGGGAGTCAAGAGCAAACTGGCGACAGCTACCAAATCATCGACGGGCCTGCAAAACAAAACGTTTTTCTGTGAGACGTGTGACGTGCACGTGAACTCGGAGACTCAGCTAAAGCAGGTGAGAGAATCTGAACTGGAACTGACGACAGGTGTTTGTGCCCCGAACATTTGGAGATGTTTATCACACACATTTAAAATGAGCACTTTGATTTTCCTTGGTCATATTGAGGTGATGATCTTAAACCAGACCAGCACACTGCTTGGAAAAGTGGCAACCTGTAATCCACACACTTCCTGTTTCCCTACAGTCTAATACATAAATTATCTACTCGAGGCAAAAATCACCTCAGGGCTCTTTTCTCAAAGAGAATTATCAATTTTCTACCATCAGATAGAGATTTTAGGGAAAAGCACTGCACCTTAGAAAACACATGCAAAAGACAAAACAAGCAAATTGAGAAAACATCTTCATCAATTTGACAACACATGCCAAGCATTTAGAAAACACGCTCCAAAGACCACGACACAACACAATGGAAAAACACACTGCAATTACATCGCAACACAATGAAAGTGTTCCTAGAGGACACTTAAAAGTGAGGCACATGTCCAAAGATGCTTGTTGTTGACAAAGATTTTCAGTCACAGTGATAGGCTTATACATAGACTGTAAAAACAAATAAAAACGGTTTAAAGTGAGGCGACAAAAACTGCTCCCCTTGGTGACTGGCTGTGGTATCGCTCAAAAAATCCATCTCTCCAGTCATTCCAGATGGGCTGTGGTCAAACTTAAAAAAATTAATACACCTCGTAGAAATATTTCACGTCCAATTGTTGGGGTGATTTGAAGATATCATTTGGCTGTCTTGTATTCAGGTCCTTGTTTTTCTGAAAAGTTTATATTTCATTAGTTATTAGAGGTTAAAAATGAGATTTTACGTCACGTTTCTGATAATTGACAGCTGCCATTCTTGTGTATTTTTTGGGGGGATTGAAAAAGATGTCGGAAGGTAGAGTAAGGAAGTGATTAGACTCTCAAATGAAAAAAAAAATGTTATTTTTGTAACCTGGATCCACTCAGATTCTCCCAGAGTCCCTCACAGTCTTTACTGCACAGACTCTGGCTGCACAACTGCTACAATGGCTGAGCCTGTGACGGGAGTAATTTGGCTTCTAAACTGTACAATGGTAAATGGTGGAGCCACGCTGTCCACTCTATATATAGTCTATGGGCTCATATCAGAATCATGCAATCACAATGTTAAATAAATTAAAAACACTTACTTTTATCTCATTTCCTACTCAACTGACGGAAAGAAAACCATGATAGAGCTGTGACTGAAAATCTGCAGCAACAAGCATTTTGGGACATGTGCAACACTTTTAAGTGGATGAAACTCTGAATAAAAATAGTCAAACATACCATACAACATTTGATTTATCGGTGTCCCTTTTCTCTCACTGACTAATCAGAATCAAGAAGGGGCGGGGCTTCTGAAGGCTGTTCTTTCGGTAAACATGGAGGAAGTCCAACAAGTAACCAACACGAAAAAAAAAAAGATCTGCCAATGGAATGAGAAAAAAATGCTCGAAATTTGCTTGAAACTAGAATAATGTCTTTGTACAAGTAACTTTTCTCTTGTTATAGCAATTCAGACCTCATTTTTGTCTTTCAATAACTTGAAATAAGACACTTTTCTGGGCTGGTCAGGTGAATGTGGCTCATACTAGGTCCAAAAAGGTGTTTCCTACTGAAAACAAGACAAAAAACAATTGACAAGATTTCAGTTTTTGCACTTTATTGATGGTTCCTTTAAATTCACAGATCATAAGGAGGGATCAGGGTGTTTTATTGCCACTTATCCAAAAAGTAATTGAGACAGATGTCTCTTGTAAGGAAACCACTTCATCCAGAAGCCAGCTGCCTTAAATCTCATTTCCTTGAATAAATGTACATGGTATATGCACCTGTTAGTCTCAGATTAGCCTTACAAATGTTGTGGTTAAAGGAAAAAAATTGACTTTCTCAACTTCACATTTAAAACAATCTAAACTTTGGAAGTACTGGACTCTGAACCTGCTTTGTATGGTTTATTTTATCAAGGAGAAACTTAAGTTGGGTGTAAAAACATCAACATGAACTGAATTAACCTGCAGAAACCTGCTTTCACCTGCAGCCGATCAGCAACAAGATCGCTCCTGCTGCAGCCTATCTGCAAAACGAGGGCAGACTTTTTGAATTTCATCATAACATTCAAAGCTGAAGCAGGAATAAGTTCTCTTTTTGTCTTTTCTACGCCGACATCCATGGCACACTGCTGAAAAAAAAAAAGCCCTGAATGTCAAATGTGAGAGTCAGAATGTTAAACCGTCTTGTTTGGACTCATTTTCCTCAGTGTCACAGGATCATCTCTGGGAAACAAAGATGCATTTCTAATAGCAATGATCCTCCTTTCATCTGTCCGTGCTGCTGTCAGTCCAAAGCTTTGAAAAGTCAGATACACGCCTGCAAAAACTCACAAGAAATCTGTGTAAGCGTGTGATGCATGCGGCACAGAAATTAGGTTTCTCCTGCAGAGCTGAGCTCCTCTTAATCCCTTCTCTCAAATAAGAAAAATGACTCCTAGTGTATATGATACCAAAGAAATCAGGTCACTAAGAATATCTGACAATAATCTGATCTCCGTGTGATATTTTCCTCAGTGTGGCTCGGCTCTAAACTCCGCCTAGGAGTGTGTGTTTGTGTTGTAGCTCGGGGCCCGCTCCACTAATCTTCTGTCTCTCTTGTAGCTGCTGATCATCCTGTCAGTGGGGAGTTTCATCTACAACACTCCAAACCACTTGGTTTTGTCTGCGCTAACCTTGAGCTCTCTCACTGAAAATAGACAGGCTTTGTATGAATTTTTCATGCAGGGACTTTTACTGAGCACTTCTGATTCTCTGTGAGAAGAATCCAGCATGACAAATTTTAGTTACAGCTCCAGAAGTAGAGGTAAAGAGAGATTTCTGAATCTGCTGCAAGGAGTTTGGACACAGCCAGAAATCCAACAATGAATTATTTATCGACAAAAGTCTCTTTCTGCTCGTGTCCATCCAGATTTCTTTGTCTTTCTTTTTTGGATTCAGATTAACTTGTTGGTTTTGACATCATGAAATCTCTTAACATCTCCTCTAAGCGTGATTTCAGGGCAGTAAAGTGCTCTTTGGTAAACGCTCTCCTTCCTGTACCCTGCAGTGTCGTAAGTGCCGTCATTTTCACCCCAGGTGGCTCCGGTCACAGAAAAATCTCAGAAGCAGTTATACCTTTTTTTTTTTTCTTTTTCCTCGAGACAGGAGGTGTATTTGCAATCTCGCCTTCTCCCTCTCTGTCGGTCAGGTTTCGGCTTCCACAAGCGATAACCTTTTCCTCCCTGAAATGCCACCAAGCCTGTCTTGGAGGCAACATGTATCTATAAATCATCTTGCAATTAAAGGGGAGCAGACAGGAAAGGTCTGAGTGTTGTGTTAACAGCAGGAGTTCTGCAGCAGGTTGTCGTGAAACACATTACGGTCATACGGCTAAATCTGAACACCAAGAAGGAAGGGTGTGTTCAGGGGTGCACTGTAAGATATTTAACTGTAATATTTCCCAACAAATTATCATTTTATCACTTTAGGCTTTACATTTAATGTTGCCAATTTAATACTGTTCCCAAATTTAAATAACAGTACATTACTGTAAACTCATCATACTACATTATTACCAGGATTGGTGTTTTTATTTTACAATTAAAAGCTTTCTTCTCTGATATCACAGCACAGTACGTTAACACTGCTGCGTTATGGGATATATCAAGATGTTAAAGTGTCTGAAAAGGCTAACAGTCCATTTGTGCTTTGACAGCATTGTTTCCAGGCTCTCATAGCCCCTCTGTTCAGAACGCTCTGATTTAGTGGGCGTGACCTTCATATGTAAATGAGTCACCGCTGATACCGCCCCACTCTTCCGCGTCACTAAGAGCGGCGCCACGAGCTCCGAGTGCACAATGTTTAGAAAACAGTGAAGCTCGTTTACTGTAACATTACAGGCTAAAACAACAGGCTAACCGCAGCTAAAGTTAGCATCCTGAAGCTAACACAGAGACAGGGGGGACACTGAGGAAAAGCTCTTACATCTGCTCCACAGCACACAGCAATTAAAATACTCACATTTCCAGGGTCCCAGGTTTGTTGGTGGATGGTTGGTAATGCGCCTGGATTCAGGAGCAGTGTATTCGCTCGCCCTCTGTTGGACTGTCCAAAGTTGGAAAAGCAGTCGGCTGTGAAGTGACTAGCACACACATGCTGCATGTTTTACTGAGAGTAGCTGGCACGTTTCCTTCATAAATGAGCTCTAACCACTTAGTCTTGTCTTCTTCCGAGATGGGAAGCTTGTGCATCGAACTATGTGGCTGTTTACAGCCAAAAACAGAGCAGTGATGGCTCTTCAACTTTGGCATTCTCCTCCCCTCCAGCAGCAGGGAGGGGGTTTGAGGGTATCTGCTCCAGTGGACCAATCAGGTCAGACTTGCTCCTGATTGGTCAAAAAAGGGAATCACTTATGTCGGCAGACCCCAGAAATTCCAAACAGCTCCTTTAAGGTCTGGATTTTACATTCACAAACACTACTAAATACAGGTTTTGTCATGAAATATCACATTTTGTGGGCTGGGAGGAAAGCCAAAAAAGACTTAATAAAGTGATTTCTGCATAATATGGGACCTTTAACATTCAAAAGGGGAACGGAAACAACTTTGTACTTAAACCAACACGTTTCAGCTTGTGGATTTATAACTTAAACAAAGAACCGATCATGTTTAAATGTGGTAGGTTTAAGAGAGAAAAAAAATCAAAAACATCCAATCAAATGCCTCCACATACACATCAGCCAGTGGGGCTTTGACAAAGGTGGAATGGGATATTTGGCCAGCGAGGGATCAAGGTGGTTTCAATTCCATACCCAGTGCTTCATACACAGAGGAGGGATTGAAAAGTGTGCATGTTTGAGGTCATTTAAACCTCCTTTAAAAATATATATAAAAACTGGGACCTTTACACAGAGTTATATATCAAACAAATAAAAGGATAAATTTAAAAAATCACACTACATTATTTAAAAAATGATTATAGAAATGCAAAGAGATCTCTGTATGCTTTCAGTCGTTTGGTAACAGGTTTCTTGTCAATTGGTTGTTTAATCTGATTCATTTTGCGACCTCTTGGTGTAATAATTTTGCCACTGATACCCAAATAAATGTTAAACCAGTCCAGATTTCTGAGCTCATTTCCTCTCATGAGCTGCTGTGATCAGAACGACCCTGAAAATGTTTTCTGTGATGTGTTTGTTCACGGCTCATACAGAGGTTTGAAATGGTTATTTATGGTTTTCTGGTCGCAGTGCACTTCACCATTGTTTTCCTCTGAATGCTCTCTGCGGCTGCCATGGCTACACAGCAAGTTTCTGCTGTTTGAAAAGATTTCAGCAATCATAAAGACGGCAAATAGCTGTGCACGTTAATCAGAGCTGCAGTCAACCTTTTTTTTTTTTCAACTCCGTTTTGATGAAAATAGTGAAAAGTTTAAGTCAACAAGAGAGGAAAACACACTCAGGGGAATAGGTTTTTATTTTGTCCCTTTTACCCTCCAGAGGGAGTTTTCCAGCACAAATCAGGGGTCCCAGCTCCCCTTGAAGGGTTTGTCAGGGTGGGAACTACAGTATGATGTGCTCCTGTCTCATTTGTTTTCTGTCTCTCTTCAGCACATCAGCAGCCGGCGTCATAAAGACCGAGCAGCGGGCAAACCAGCCAAACCCAAATACAGCCCCTACAGCAAACCACAGAAAGGCCAGAGCAAGCAGCCGGTGAGTCAGCGCACGCCTCACACACCTTATCAGCAGCTACAGTCTGCTGTGGACACAACAATCACCCCGACTCGGGTCTATTAGCCTGCACGGAGACAGACATATCAAACCATGAGAGACTGTCTTTGTTTGATATCTGAGACTGTGATTATTGTCATTATCCCATTTCAGACACTCGCTGTTTGTGCAGTCTGCAGGTCAAATAATAAAAGCTGGATTCTGCACCCTGGCTGTGGCTCTGTTCACATGGCAGAGTCTGTTTCACAAACCTCATGCAGGAACTTGACACTTTTCTTTTATTGTGACTTAAAATCCTGCACGTCTTTCTTAAAATGTGAAGGTCTATTCTTCAGCGAGGCACATTGAATCCACCTGACAGCACTTAATTTAATAAAATGTCATCTTTTATGACTGGTTTACCTGCAGCTGAGCTTTTATTAAAAGTCTGTCAAGGAGAACAATGGGATCAAATTTAAAAACTTGTGTTTTAGAGGCAGAAATGGTGCATGGCACGGCTGTTCTTCTACGGCATGCTGAAGGCAACAAAACACACTGAGGTTGAATCTTTTTATATCTAATATCTGTCAGTTTAAGCTTGTTTGTACCTCAGTGTGGATCAATGTCAAGCATTTACTTTCCTTAAATGATTGTTTAGAAGTTCCTGGCATAAATTATACTCTTAAAAACTTGTTTGTGCTCACAGAGGCTACAAATGCAAGAGAAAAATCTTTTTACTTCCTCAAACCGATGAGATGTTACTCGATAGCTTTGTTTACATTTTCTCTGCAAAGATTTATGAGTGCGCTAACACCTCCTTCACCTCTGAATCTCAACTTACCAAAGTGTTTTATCTGCAGCCTGCCCTCACAGTGCCGGGTCGAAACACAGAGAGAATGGATCTCATGAGTATTCATGTTTGGTCTTCATGCATGTGAACACCAGAGACTGATTTGGGAGTCTGGAATAAGCCCTTTACCCCTGATTTTTCCACCCGTAGAACTCTACATGAACTCTCAGTGGGGCTAATACTTGAACTATTTTTAAACTAGAAGGTCCAGGAACTCCCTGGTGGAACATTCCCAGGAGCTACATGGTTCCTGTGTCCCATTGTTGGTCTTTGTATCCACCATAGGCTGGGTAGATTATGTAAATTAGATCAGTGACGTATGGAGATAAAAAATAAAGGTAGTTGCAACACACTGCCAGACCACTAGAGGGCAGTCAGACAACAACAAAAGCCTTTCAAAAATGACTCATAGAAGGAGACAGAGAAGTCAGTGGCTATTTCAAACCACATACTACACTAGCAGTGCCTACTATTTTGGCTGAAATTCAGTCTGTAATAGGCAGAATGCGAAACCTTGCAAAATCTGCAGTATGCCAAAATCCCTGAATGTCCTACTGATCCAGGAAAATTTCTCAGTATGCAAGAGACCAGTCTACCTGGGGCATGCTGTTTCCCACAATGCACAGTGCTATCGCTGTTTGCAGATAGCAAGTTTTGGTGAGTTACGGCAATCTTCTGGAACGAGTCTGCATTACAACTACAATACAACAACACTAACGTTAGACAGTCCGTGAGTTAGAAGTGAAAAAAAATGCAGAACCACTAGTTTACTTTTTCAACCATACGTGGATTATATAGGAGTGGTTTTTCCATCAGCTGTAAAAATAAAAATCCCTTCCACATTTATTTGCAGTAAACGATATAACTTTTGGTGTAACATTAAAAAGGAAATACCATGATTCTACGATGATATGATTAATGAAATAACTAAAATGCCAAGATCTACCCAAAGTTTGTGTTGTACATTTATAACAAAGGCAAAATCAAATCCATCACCTGTAACTTCATTTTCTGAAACTGAAAACCAGAGTAGTATATAACAAAACAGACCCAACAGACCAGTCAGACTACATACTACAAGCAAAAGCAGTGGGAAGTATGTGGTGCCTACGCCATACTACATTCACATGTAGTATGTTGTAGGTGGTTTGGAAAACAGCCGGTATCTTTGTGTGTAGGACTATGGTTGGTCTGGTAGCATGGAGGATATTCAGCCTGTGCTGGTTTTGATTGTGCTTTATGGTTCTGCAGATGGAGTTGTTGACGCTCGCAAGGAGACAAAAGCGAGACAAAAAGCCATCAATGGTTGAAGCCATTCTGGGTCTTTTGAAACAGCTTTAAAACATCAGAAAACTCTGTTGTACAGCGTCAAGACGGCAGGGATCAACCAGTGTGTTTGTGTCTTTCACAAACTGCTTTTAATTATCATTAGATACTTCCCTGATGAAAAGATTTTGGTGTATATATACAACTAAATGAAGATCCATTCCTGAGGACTTCTGTGTTTGACCAGCTGTTGTAAACTAGATATCTAGTGACACGTTCAGCTGAAGGTCACCACTTTACAGGGTCACTCTTTAAGCTGTAACACCAGGAGCTGAAAGAGAAATGTTCAGACTATCAGGCTTACAGAAGACCATTGGTTAGGAGGTACTAAACCGAGTCCATCACGACTGTTTGTAATCTTATTGACTATGGAAGTAGGGATGTCCCAATCTGATTCGCTGATTAGTAACGGTGTCCGATGTGGCTATTTTTGGAGAACTGGATAGCATCTGATTTCGTCACATGATCAGGACCAATCCAGTTTTCACATGTTTTCAGCACCACCACGCTATACGACTGCTGTAAATCAAACCACGTTGCAAACATGTCCGCTGTGTGGGACTACTTCTCTTTGGAAAGCAATGATAGTAAAACAGCATCTTGCAACATTTGTAAAGTGAGGAGTTACCAACAGGGCTCACTTTAATACAACAAATATGAATCATCATTAACAACAGAATCACCCAACAGAGTACGGGATTTATCAGAGAAAGGTATCGGTATTGGATCAGTAGCAGCAAAACATATGAAAAAATCGGATCGGATCTACAGTGGTGTGCTCCACCAATCAGGAACCATTCAGCTTGCAGGCCCCACCCCTGAAGTTCCCTAGACATCTAGAAAGAACTACCCTGTTTTGTGGGCTGTTTTTAGGGGTAAATGTATTACCCAGGAACTAAATGTAGACCCAGTACTTCTCAGTTGAAAAACGGTCTGTTTAAGCTTTTTAAGCAGGTGTTTAAAGATATAATCCCATTACTTCCTAGTTTCTTCAGCTAATCTGCAATCAGAGCCTCGACGCCATGACACAATGTTCTACCGCTGCATAGTTTTTCATGGGTAGCTTGTCTTTAGCTCTGTGGTTCTCACTGTTATGTTTTGAATCCAGCCTTCTTGCCCTGAGGGATCTCCAAAGTTTTTATTTATTTATATATTTGTGTTCTCTTCTGGCGTGCCTCTTGGCTGGATCAGTAGGATGCGTGAGGGATCCACGCTGCTTCAGTGTGGGAAAGATAAGCCCGGCTTCCCGTCTTACAGACGCTCTCAGAGGACGGCATTCATCACACCCACTGTTTGGAGAGACGAAGCGTGGGGGTTAGCAGTGTGGGGGAAATGACTTTTTGTGAAACCCATCATTGACTGAGTTAACGGAGAGGAGCTCCTCTGATGAGCACAGAGTAAAGAATGCTTCCCATCGGGTTAGGATGCCTGAGTCAGTGATTGATAACCCATGACAACGGCTGCCATCCTGCCACTGTGAGACCGTAGCTTTTCCATTACTGATACACAAGATTAAGCCAGATAACTTTGGTGACCTTTTCACCCCATTAGCTTGTTTTTTGGAGGATGGCTGCTTTTTTGCCATTTTGTCTGCCCGTGGTTTCTTTCCTTTATTCCTTTTTTCTTATTTAATAAAAACTCTGCTCTCCCTCTCTGAGCCATTTTTCTTTCTGGAAAACAAAAGACGCTTCCCTGCAGAACATACCAACAGAAACACGAGACATGACAGATACAAAAGACGTCTCTACTCACTGATTCGATGTGCAAAAGCTCTGTTAGATTTTGCCCCCCATTCTTCCCATTTTTTGCCCTCTTTTCTCACAAAAAACTTCACCATTGCTCCGAAAGCTGTCATACTCTCAACAGACAAATACAGCAACAAAAAACAGCTTGTGACAGGATCACAGAGGCCTCGATTCAGTGATTTAATGTGCAAGATTTATGATCCTGTTTGTCCGTCTGCATTTCTTTCTTTATTCTTTTATTCTTTTATTTCTTTCCTTCATAAAACTAACCCTTTACCCGATACTCATGACTGTTTTTAATGTGCAAAAAGGGACAAACCACCACATTAAAGAAGCATTTCTCAGCGTTAGAAATGATTGCAAGTGGAAGTTTTATTTGTGAGCCTCTTCTCTGTTGTCTGTCCAGTCTTTCTCCCATCTTCTGTATATTTTTTCTTTTCTTTTTCACGAAAAACTAAACCCGACAGCCACTGCGATGTGCCAGTGTACTGTGTAGGGACAAAAAGCTTCATGACCGCAAACATACCAACGAAAATGAGTGGATTTGACAGATATGAGAGAAGTCTGGACTCGCGTTGGATGAGCAAGTTTTCTGACGATGACAATGCTCTCTTTGTTCTTTCTTCCCTTCTTTTATTTCTTGTTCTGTTTTTACTTATCATGTGACCAAACTAGATCCGATACCAAAAGATTTATTCTTTTTTTTTATATGTGGGAAAAAATCACCACTGGAAACATACCACCATGAAAAAGCAGCTGTCTTCTGTCTGCTTTTTTTTCCTCTTTTACTTTATGCCTTTCTGTTCCTACCACCTGAAAAATGACTGCATCATAACTTTTTTCTAAGTCCAGAAAATAAAAATCACCACCGAGACTCATCTGAAAGAAATGCATCATTTGACAGATATAAAAGACGTCTGGCATCAGTGATTTGATGCTTTCTCTGCATCTTTTTTCTTTGTTTCTAACAAAAAAACTAAAACTTCACTTAGGGGAGACCGGGTATGGTTGTAACATGGGGAGAGTTACAACACCACCAATTCCACCAATCAGGGATAAGATAGGAGTCATATGATCATTAAACTTTTTGACTAAGACTATACTATTCCAGATAAAACTATTTGACTTATATCAGAATAAACTGTAGTTTTCCAGATAAAATGTGACACATCTCCCATGCTAATTTCAATCCACTATGCTAATACAGCTAGCTAAACACTGGCTGACAGTGGGGATGGTTGTAACACATCTTCAAAATGTGATGCAACCATCCCCTTGTGTACAACTAAGAACATTTTTGTGATTTAATTAATGCAACATAACGCCTAGGCAGTGGAAAATAAAAGACTGGCAGAGGTGTGCCTGCAGATGTTTTAGAAAAGCATCTGATGAAATCACAAAGAACGGTACCAGGGGCGGACTGGGGTTTACATCCACCCCAGGAGCTTGGTGTCAAGAGGCCTTTATCTGACCGCAAGAAGGATGCAAGTAGAACTGTGATTTTATCACAAGTACTTTAATTGAAGTATAAAAATACTTTATATTAGGGGGGAGAAAACATATCTATTTCAGAACAAAACTGCAGGAGTAGATGGATTTATTGTTTAATTGTGACTGGAGTTGTAAAATCAACATACAGGGTGGGCCAGAAAGATTTACCCATTGTTTTTTTCCGCTCTATCCAAAAATGCTTGCAGACAAACATAACAAACTTTGAACACAGTTTCTATACTTTATTCTCTGTCACCAAAAAGATTAACATCTCAATATGGCCGCCCTTTGCCTTTATCACAGCCTGGAGACGACCTGGCACTGCCTGGCATGAGCGCCGCACTGTCTCTGCATCAAGTTTTGACCATGACTTCATCAGAGCTGTCTTCAAAGTGGTGACACTGCTGTGAGACACTCTTGAGACCTCCTTCTCCAGGATAGACCAGATTGCAAAGTCCACTGGATTGATGTCCGGACTTGACGGAGACCACAGAAGCCAGGAAAGTGCTGCTTGCACCAGGCATGTGTGACATTGGATGTGTGAGCTGGTTCTCCATCTTGTGTGAAGACATACTGGTTTCCAAACGCATTGGTACAACAAGGCAACACTTTCTTCAAGCATTTGAAGGTACACCTGGCTGTTCACTTTCACACCCTCCTGAATGAAGACCAAAGGAGACTTTGAGCCATCAGATGCAACAGCAGCCCACACCATGACTCCAGCTGGCTTCTGACCACCAAAATGAGTTCTGCAGCCTTCAGGTAGTTGCTGTGCACTGCCTGAATGGTGAAGATCTCCCCTTGTCAAGCCGTTTTTTCTTAGAAGTGGCTGAAATCAGTTGTCTGTGCTTTCAGTCTGAGATCCTGTTTGACAATTCTTCTCAGTGAAGTTCTTGAGATGTTCACTTCCTTTGCTGTTCCCCTCATGCTTCTGCGAGGATTCCTTTGGATTCTCTTCCTCACCATCTCAACACCCCTTTTGGTCCGGACTGAAGGTTTTCTTCCAGGGATTGGCTTGCTGGTGGTATTGCCAGTCTCCTTGTATCATTTCATGAAATTATAGACAGTCTCACAACAAGCATTCACCTTTTTCATGATTTGCATTGTTGTCAATCCAGCCTCCTTCAAGGACACAATCTGGTCGCGCTTACCCTTCGGTGCCATACTTGACAATCATTAGGCGTAAACAAATGAACTCAGGTACATCAAAAACTATGCCTTTTAAGAGAAACTATCCAAATTTTTAAGTTTCTAGGACAAAAGCTAAGCAAACAAAATAGAGATATACAATGGGTAAATCTTTCTGGCCCACCCTGTAACTGTTACAACTTACCCCAGTAATAGGGTTTTAACAAAGGACCACCATGTTTTTGACATCACCTGGTGAGATCTGTGATATCCTCGCAAAGTTTTTAATTGGTGCTATTTGTAGTAAACAAATGTGGGCACTTTGCATCAAAGTTTGAGAACTCTGACTTAAAACTTCAGTGAGTTAGAAGTGATAAAGCAAAAAAATGTTACAACCATAGCCGGTCTACCCTACTCTTAAAAAACAACTAAACAAAAAAATGTTTTTAAAAAGTGCTCACTCCTGCAAACATACTGAGCAAACAAACATTTGACAGATATAAAGGAGGTCTGGATTTGCTGCGTTTGCTCATCCATCTTTTTCTGAGTGCTGCTTGTGTTTCTTCCCTTTCTTACAAAGAAACTTCTCCACAGCTTGTCCTTGATTTCTCAAGCGCAGGAAAAGAACACGAGTGCTCGTACTAAAAATTTGGAGGGTTTGGCGTTTCAGCGTGTGAGGTTTGTGTAATCGACAAAGACAGCACTCCAAGGGAATCATTTCCCAGCAGACTCTCATCCAGCTTGTAGGTAAACTGCTTATTTATCAGCCTAAAAAGGTTGACACGTCTTCTACAGTTATCCGTATAAACTCGAGGTTTTTCGCAGACCATCTGGAACTCTGTCAGTAATTAGCGTCTGATTTCTGGCACCTGTTCGAGCCCCTGTAAAGCTGTCTGGCTCCAGCTCTGCAGACTGCAGCAGCAGTGTCCTCAGACAGCATGTTTGCTGTTTATTCATGTTTCTCATGATTATTCTGATTTATTATTCAAATCCTATTTGTGACACCAGCGTGTTATCTCTGTTGGACCTGGATCTCACCGGCAGACAAACATGACGTGAAAACAGATAAAGTGTTTACTCTGAGATTAGACGGTTAAACATTTTAAAAACAGGCAAATTCAAAAGTTTGGTTGTTTTAAATTGCTTGTTTGGTTTGACAAAGAGTCCAAAAAACATGAAAGTAGACAGAACTACGCACAAAAAGCATGGAAATTAGTGTTTGGTGGACTATTTCTCGGTTGTAAAAAAGCTTATTAGGAAGAAATTATAAATGGCTATGAAGCCTGTTCATTTCTCTTTTAAATGGAGCTGTGGGTTATGCTCCTAAAAAAATTGCCGAAACCTCTCTACCATTGTGGAACAGATTGTTCTGCTGTCTCTTGGGCACACTTAACCAGGTATTTGGGAAACCACATATATTTTTACACATTTACACCTGTTATCCACACCAAAACGCAGTTCCACACTGCTAAAAAGTTGTTGCTAGGCGGCTGCCTGTTGCAGCAGCGCTTCTTTGTCCGTTTCTTGTGACTTTTTTCACCTTTTTTTTATTATCTCTGCATTTAGGGTGGATCATTACTTTGTATGGTTCATTTTTCTATTTTTTCTCCTGTGTTTGTCTGGAGATCCTACATGTAACCATGCCCGCATTGTTTACATGTGAAATCAGCTGTTAGCAGCCTGTAGCATGTCAATGCTAACTGGTGCAAGGCCAGATGTTTTCCCACAAGGTGAGGAGAAGGAGGTGAGGACAACGTGCTGGTTCACAGGTGTGAGCTAGGAAGTGACGTAATCGACCTGTCCTTCAATCCATCGTTATTGGGAACGTAAGATCTATCTCCAATAAGATGGACAAGCTAGCTGTGCTAACCCAGCAACAGAGGGAATACCCTCACCTGCTGTGAGCAGACAGGATCCAGGAGACAGAGACTGAACAGACTGCTGAAGAAGCTCAGTCCTGGACCCTGTGGAGGTGGAGGCTGGCTGACTGGACAATGATGGACAAGCTGTCAGCATCTATTTTCTTATGGATCTTTTTGCACTTTCTACACACTTTCTTACTTTGGTTTTCTTGATTGTTGCTGTGACTCCTTCTGAATTTCCCCTCGGGAATAAATCAAGAATTTTCTATTCTATTCTGTTTTGTTCTAAAAACGATGTTTGAGAAAACTCCGGCAAAAGTTAAGATTTTGAAAAACTCCAGTTTCATTGTTTCTTGTAGACACCAGTAAACAGAGTTTTCGGTTCTCAAACGTCACAGCTGAATGACAGGGGCTCATTCTGATTGGCTCGCACAGGTTTTACATGTGGAAAACACTGTCAAATATGGGTTTGACATGCCTTGAGCCGCATTTCTCAACAAATTTGCCTGCTGTGTGTAGATAGAAGTATTTTTAAAAATGGATGAGGGGGGGATATTCATTCGTGAAAATACCCGGCTACATGTGGACATAGCCTTGTTTTCAGCGTTTGGTACCCCCAGGTGCTGCCAGTCAGGTGCCTGACAGTTAAAAAGAAATGATCTAGCAAACACAAGTTTTCCGACCTTTTATGCCAAATTTATTCATTTGAGAGGCTGGAGATTTGAAAAATTTTTGCTGTGATGAATCTAGGATCATTTCTGGATCAATAAACTTAATGATAGTTGAAGAGAATAAAAATCACATGTGATGATAAATGCCTTTGTCTCATCATTTTCCTCACAGAGCCAACACTGACTGTCTCCTTCTTCCTCACAGATCAAGTTGACCCTGACGAAGGACCGTCAGGTCCAGCCTCTGACCCCCCACATCATCCCAGCCCACCTGGCAGCAGTGGCAGCAGCAGCCGCCGCCATCGGAAACTCTTTCCCCCACCGCACGAACCATGCCACTAACCACGCCCCCAGCCCCGCCCTCTTCCAGACTCAGACCCTCTCTGCTGCTCTGCTCCGCCCGGCCCCTGGGCCTGTCAGGACCTCCCACCCACAGGTCCTTTTTGCCCCTTATTGACCTGAGTGACCGCCTACTGTCCAGGACCACAAACCACAAGCTTCAGCCCGGACCAGGATCAGGAGACGTGTCAGCGTGTGATGACACTCCTTTCATAATCGAGTTGTTCTGATACCAGCGCTAGTTTTGGCATCTGCTTTCAATAACACCTGCTAGCTGCTCTCTAAATGATGCAAGGATCCAACACTGACATCAGACTGGCTTAGAGAGGATCAGATCTTAAAGATTGTTTAAAGAATGATAAACCCTCCAACTATAATATACCATGAGCCCATTTATCAAGCTGTATTAAAGTTACTATGAGTGATTTTGCACTTGTTGCCCTCTCATGTTCAGTTGAAGTTGGGTTAATAACTCTTAACTCTAATAACTTTGGGAGCACTAAGATTTCAAAGCAGAATTGTTTCTCTGGCTGAAGGGCCTCTGACTGTTCAGGAAACAACTCCCTGAAGCCTCAACGTATTTATTTTCTTTAGCAACAGCGACAGTTTTGCTGCAGATTATCTAAAGTATTGCTGTTCTTGCTGCAATGCAGGTAATATGAGCCTGTTAACTCTGACAAATACCAAAAAATGACATAAACTTGACATTAAAATGTGTCACTTAGTTTATGTGACTTTTGGCGCCCCCTGTGGACAAAGTGAGCAGTCTCATTCAGAGCTCTGCTAAATTAGATTTGGTAATCCTCTATGGTCTGCTCTCAGTTGATAATATTCTTTAGAAAACTGAGACAAAGCAAAAAAAAGTGTCAGTAACACTGACCTAGTATCAGGTAGATAATTATATAATATAAGAAAACTGTTAGGTTAGCCTTAGCCAAGCTAACGATATGGAAACAGTCAGTGCTTCCGCGCCTGAGACATGGATGTGTCTATGATCACATGGTCTGGACTCAGTTTGGATCTGTGAATCAGAAAGGAGAGAATGGTATCAGAACATCTCTATCTCATGCATCAACCCGGACCCTGAACATCCTCATACTGTGATCGCACCGTCATCTCTCACTCCTCAACGCTCCTCTGTACGGATTACCCCAGATTTAAAGCTACACTCTGGATTATTTCTCTCCTCTGAGAAACTTGGGCTCAAGCATCCACACTGCAGCTCATCCCCAGACCCTGAACCTGGACCTACATCGTACCGCAATAATATAAAAGACTAACCCCGTGAACTATGCAGTGTCATTACGTCATGATGCAAGGCACAGTTTGAGCTAAAGTACAGTAAAGATATGCTTTCAGCGCGGCGATAAGATCATTGCTTTAGTGGAGAATTTCTGTCGCTCCTGATTTAAAGGCTGTTAATGATCACCGAGCGAGAAAAGGCCCTCCTCTGTTCCTGTTTGCACTTTAAGCCCCGCCTCTGTTGATGTCTCCATTAGATGACTAGACTGTGTTAGATCGTTAGCGTACGTGTCGTATTGTGTGTGTTTGTGTTTGTCCTCGAATATCTACGTATGTTTGTATGCCTGTGTGTGTGTGTGTGCAGGTGTGTTCTTCTGCATGTGTGCTTGTCCATGTTTGTATGACTGTGTGTGTGTATGTGTGAGAATGTGTGTGTGAAAGAGAGGTTCACATCCATAAGCCATTCTAGTCGATATCCAGCACACACGTTCATGTCTGGGGCCAGAGGGACCACAAGGCTTGTGTATATTATCTGTCAGTGTGTAAAAGATGAACAATTTCAAATAAAAAGAGTCCTAATTTGTTAACGATGGTGGTCGTGTGGTGTTCAGTGGGCGTTTACATGATTTCATGGTACAATCGTTGAGTTAAAGGATCAATAAAACATCAAATTTGACCTTTTGTATTCTTGAAACTAGCATCAAGATATTGAGATATAAAGTCAAAAGATGCAGCTTTTACATTTAACAAAATGTATTAGGAGCCTGTTCTCTGTGTTCGTCTCACCCTGTCTGGATTCTGTTCTGCATATTCACCCATTCACTTTACATCAGCCCCCTTTCTACCCCATTCAGTAGAGAATGATTTCATACAACAGATTGACACTAGTTTTCGCAAACTGTTATCTCATGGCATAACTACGGTGGCCGGTGGGTGTCAGACAATTTGCATAATGCAAGAGCAAAAACACAAATGCACAAGCGGCAACACAAGGGAATTTAAAAGAGGTTAGTTATCCCAACAGATACAGAAAAGTTGCAAGAGTAAATGATTATCTTTTTTAACTTCATCTATGATAAATAGAGCTTCGTAGGGGTTTCATTTTTGTAATATCCTTAATACTACTTATATTTCTTTAATTACCTGAAAAATATGTCATCTTATATTTAGCTTTATGAATCAGTAATATTAGCGTTTAGGCTACATTTATCATAGGGGAAGGTTAAAAAAAAAAAAAAAAAGGAAAGGTCATTGGCTTACTTACAAATTTTCTGTGTCTGCTAGGATAACTGTGCCCTTCATTTCTGTTGCGGCTGCATTTCTGTTGTGTTGTGGCTTTTGTATTCGTGTTGTGGTGTTTGCAAATCAGCTGACATCTACCAGCCACTGTACATAATTGCCTGAGGCAAAGAAATTGAAATAAAATAAATAGGTTAACAATTAAAATATACATAATAAAGACACAATATTATGAATAGAAATTAAAAATATATATGAATGTCCATAAAAATGTGGGGGGTTTTTTTCTTTTCGGAAAACTTTGAAATATGAAAGGCGATAAATCTATAAAGCCAAATGCATTGTTTAAAAAAAATGTTACTTTATGTGGAGCAAATTTTCTTATTTTTGGGGGGTAGAAAAGACTTTTTAGCAGCGGCTGTATACACATTCAACTCAATGCTTATTTTCTAAGTTGCACCAAGAAGCAACGCCTGGTCCACCTTTAAGAGATGAAGATGATGTTGAAGAACCCCTGCAGACTCTCCACACTGATTCCTTAGTGTGGGTTACAAGTTCCCTTCCAAAATCAAGAACTATTTACAACCACATATTTATTTTATTATTTTGAAAAAATAAACAAAAAAACTCTATTCGAACCATGTACATATGGTTTGTTAGCGACTTTTTTTTTTTTTGCCATGAGCAGTGACGTGGCGTGGGGATTTTTTTTTAAGGAAGCCAAGTGAGACAAAGCCTCTAATCTGTATGTTTTTTAGGGAGTGGGGTACATAAAAGACAATGTTGCAGCTTGTATATCAATATTTAATGTCATGGAATGACCTATTAAGCGCGCCCAGAGAGCACTTATTTACTGACACACGCTTGTTATGTAACCGACACTTTGAACACCGACACACGCCCTTTCACTCTCCCACCCTCAGTCACTCATTCTCACATGCACATTGTCCTCTTGACTTTGCTTAAACATCTTATTAAGTTACTCAACCGCCCACTTAAACGCACAACCGGCCGCTTCATGCACACTGCTAATGTGCTAACCTCCCTGATTTCATTCAGTGGCTCGATGATGACGATACTGTGATTTGATTGGTTTGAGGCCAAAGACGGGGTGGCTTCCCTTAACACAGTCTTGGCCAATCACAGGTGAGCAGTGTCATGACCGTAGCCTCATCTGATTGGTTAATCATTCTTGTTTTTTTTCACCAAGGGACGCCAACTCTGCTTGGCCTCCTTGCAGACAACAATGTGCAATATTGTATTTCACCACTCACTCACCACATAACATTTATGAGGGCTCTGTTTCACACATCCTAAAATGCTCAATAAGTAGAAGAGAGAAATAAGGAAGAGATGACAATGACGAAACACAGAAGAATTAAGAAACTGTTTAAAGGAGTATTTTCATTAAATCACAGCTACAGTCTGAAAAAAGAGAGGAAGCATGGCTTCCCTTGGCCTCCGGGAGAAAACGCCACTGGCCATGAGACCCTCAGGGTAAGGATGCTCAGTGGCTGCAGATTTATTAAGAGAACACAACAATATGTGCACAAGCGTAGTCTTAATTTCTACCAATCAGCAACATTAAACATGTTGTATCTTATTTCTAACAGTGTTTAATGTTGTTTTTTGTGAGAAGCAATGACTTTCACTGACTCACTGTATTTGAAATGAAGACAGAAAAACATGTCAACTCATGAATGTAAGTGCCTCTCTCAGCTCCATCAGTTTTTCTGTGAATGATGAGTCTTAAGTTAGGTTGGGTCTGCATTTCAGATAAGGGGCATCTTTGAGCCTCATAGGGTCACTTCAGGAATCATCATGTGATGTCACTGAGGCTGTGTTCAGGTTTTTACCGTCTGCGTTACGTGGAGCAGCAGGACAGTGCATAAACAGGCTCTGCACAAACTCAGATGTGTGGCTATAAAGAATGTAACAGACCACAAACTTGTTATCAGGATTCATGGTGCAAAGATAAAGTGAAACATCATGTTCCCTACAAATTTTAAAATGTTCCTTGTACGTGATTTCTTTCAGAAATGTTCTGTCTGTGTTCTGTCAGTAGTAAAAACATGCACCAGTTGGACTCACCTGGGACTAAAGGAGAAGCACAGCATGCACAACACAGGTAAAACTGATTGATACGGAAGCACACAATTTTTGCGCAGCCATTAATTTGCTCCTGTTGTAATAAATTGGACAGCGGATCTACTTTATCTCAGTAAATACCAGCAGAGGTTTAATAAAAGTCCTACACGTGGCAGAGAAACGTCAGGCCTTACATTAGCTTTAAGAAAAATAAGAATAAATCAGAGACGCTGATGAATGCATGCACATGAACACACCATAAATACACCCATGATGCCTGACATCTGAAAGCCAAGATGGCTTTCTTCCATCCAGGAAATAACATCACTGACAAACGCTGCGCTGAGCGCCTTAACTCTGACATTTTGGAGGAACCCCGATCCAGCACAGCATCATAACTCATACGGTGCGTATTAAACGCAGTTGTTCAGCCTGTGAACTTTTCCGTGAACCCTAAAGCTTGTGCAGTCGTCCCTCTTTTGTAGCACAACTACCCTCAAATCTCCCGACGCATGAAAGATGGCCGTCCAGCCAGATGAGGGAGCTTCTCTCCAACGCAGGACCACGATCCAACGTCCAAGAACAATACAGCCGCTCAGCGAGGTGAATCTCTGGCCATCAACTCTCTTCCACTTAATCTCACCGGAGCCGTGATCACAAACATCTGTAAGTGGGATGAGGAGTCCATCTATCTGCAGCTAAAGAGGGGTATCAGCAGGAAAACACTCCTTCATCATGAGAGAGGAGACGCTGTGAACAGCTGGATGTCCAACCGAGCGAGAACTGGAATGTAGATCAGCCGGAGAGTGAGACAGAGGAAAGAAATCACATTATTTGGCTCAGATCAGAGACCAGAAGAACACCGAGACCAAATGAACCTGAGGTGAAACATGTTTCTAGAAAATCAGGGTGGAAAAAGCCCATCATGAAGATTCTGTCATCCCAAATTTAACAAATGTGTCCATCAACATTCAATAAATAAAAAAAGGAACGTCTGATACGCCAAGTACACTTTTGTTCCCTTCTTAAACTCCTTTTTCCAGCTTTATTTGAATCAGGCTGCTGACAGAAATCCACCAAGGTAAGAATATTAAAAACAGCCGGTGTGTAGCCTTCGCTTGAGTCTTTCTTAATACCTCAAATGAAGTCATAAATATTGTGTAAAGATTAAAGACAATAATAAAAAAGAAAAGCAAAGGACTTTATTGGTAATAACTGAAAGATATATTACTCTTTCTGTCGTTGACGCTTAATTTTAAAGATGAGGATAAATCTTTGAGCTGTTTTAGCTCTGTAGTTGGAAACAGATGAAGTCTGACAGAAGGACTTGAGTCCAGCTGGAGGAGGAAAAACACGGACAGAAAAAGTACGTCTTCTTTCTTTCCTCATGTTTTATGTTGAGCAGATTTACGGCTGTTTTCTCCAATATTTACAAAAACAAAGTGTTGATGCCAAACTTCAGATCTCTGAATCAGCCGGATGATTTTTATTGATTTATTCTCTTTTCTCCAAACCCTAAATGAATCTCTCACATGGATAAAAAAAAAATCACCAAGAAAACATTATGGGAAGTTTGTTTTAATCCACTCTTTAACATTTACGCTTTACAATTACTGTCTGTCTATTTATTTGATTACTGTTAATTCATCCATGATTATGATCGCTCAACTTTCCATTTGCTGCAAATAACTTTAATATAAACTCAAAATAAATAACTTAAATGTTCATCTTGGCACAGTAACTGTGTTTCAGTTGTAAATAGCCACAGATGGAAGTTTGTTTATGTATGTATTTTTTATCAGATTTACAAAGCTGTGTTCAGTAATGCTGCCAAAGTTTGAGAATAAGGGCCTGTGTCCACTAACAGCTGTTTTTGCTTTGCTAGTGACTGTTTTCTGTACAAAACCAAAGCCATTCAGAGTTCATTTTAGTGTACAAATTTTAGAAAATAAGTAAATAAGTTTTTTGTCCCTAGGTTGACTATAGTTTATCTTTTGAAAAATGGCCATGGTCATTAAAGTCACTTTCCATCCCCAGCCAACCTCTGAAAACTTCAGACCTCTCCTGTGGGAACAGAAAATTTGACAGAGAAACTTCATAGTTTCTTTCTTTCTTTACATGTACAAAAAGCAGTGTGAAGAAGCAACACTCAGTTAAACAACATTATTGTGTTGCAGATAGGATGTGTCCTCCTGATTCCCAAAGTCAATGAACAAGGCTGTTAGCAACTGCAACGTACCCTTGAATCTGGGGTCCACCTGTCACCTGTCACCAAAAACAAAAAAACAAACAAAAAAAAAACTACAATTGGCAAAGATAAGCTGCCAGTCCTTTATTAAAATTCAGTCTCTTTGTTTTTCCAAAAGTAAGACTCTTTAAATTGCTCATTGCTGCTCAATGTGATGCCTATAGACATAGGCACAGATTTATGTTTACGCTGGTGGGTGCTCAAAAATTACTTGACTGCCACAATGTATTATTCAACGGCATCTAGGTGCACAGACTAGCATGCAAGCATTACAGCAGCAACCAGCATAAACCGGCACAGCACCAACTTTTTTTTTCTTGTTATTATACGATTTCATTAATGTAACAGGCTCTTGTAAGCAGAGAGAATACAGTTTAGGGTATAAGAAATCTAAAATCCAGCTCCCCAGAGACTAGAGAGCTGAACAATGCACTGTACTTGAAGCCATCAAGAACGGAGCTGTCTGCAGTTCTGAAAGTTGATGCCATAAATCCAGATATGCCAACCTGCCAGTTATCAGCATCTGCAACAGTTTGCATGATCAATCAGTTCTGTTCTTACTGCTCACCATAGAGCTTTAAGGAGACAGATTACAAGACAAAGTTTACAGTGACACACGCTAAAAAAGTAATGTACAGAGATAACTGAAATATACCCAATGGTCAACTCAGAAATAAGATAAGATCCACTTTGTCCATCCTGAAATAAATTGTGTTGCCGGAGTGAAAAATACAAAAAAAAAAAAAAAAAAAAAAAAAAACTGTGGGTAAATAGATAAAAACAAAAATACACAAGTTATAAGAGCAAGTGTCCATGAGAAAATACAAATAATAGAAAGTGTCAAAGGGAAATACAAATTCAGAAAAAAATAGTGCCCAAGACACCAAAATAAATAAATTAGAGTTAACAAACAAGTAAATTAGGTAGATGAGGACAGAGCTGGATAAAAGCTCCCTGTGAATTCAAACGAAGAAACATTGTTAAAAAAAAAAAAAAGAAAAAAAAGAAAAGGCCTGACTCCATCTTGGGCAGATCCTGGAAATTTGCAGTGGGTCGTCTGAGAATTGAACCTTGAAATGCCACGCTATGTAATAACACCCCAACATGTAATAATGTCATAAATTTTCACTTCATTATGTATCTAGTAATAACCTGTCGCATTTTGTAGTAAAATTCTAAAACCCAATATGTAAAGAACTTTGCCGTTATGTAATAACTTCTTACATATTGCATCACTTATTACAAAATGTGGGTTCCTGCATGTAATAAGTTAAAAGTCATTACATAATTCTGCAAAGTTTATTACATATTCTATTCAATAATTTTATTACAAAATGCGGCAGATTATTATGAAATACAGCATTATTACATAATGAAGTGAACATTTATTACATTATTACATATTTGGGCGTTATGACATAATGTGGCGTTAGAACCTCCTAGGCCACCTGAGTCAATACCCCAAAACACTTAACTATGTTTGACTCTTTACATTTTCAGAGGCGGGACTTACGCTTAAATCAGTTATTCAAGTTGTATTATGATCTCAGAAGCTGCAAAGAGCTTTTTTTTTTTTAAAAAAAAAAAGTATGTTAGATTGGGGTTTCTGGACTAACATCTGTTTCCTTTAAATGAATAAAAATGGAATATGGAAGATTTGATTGTTTACATACTGTCTTGTCACTTGTGTAAATTATACACAATAACAACACGAAAACAGACGCTGAAATGTAAGTGGTCGAAGTAGATTTGATAAGAGGGGATAAAAACAGTGAGTCAATGTTCTTCATGCCAATCCTTGGATAAGTCAGAGTCCGATCTGAGTCACTCTAGTCGAAAAAGTCTGGCATGCTCCAGCTACCAAGTAATCAAATGTTCATTTGTTTTGGCTCCTCATATCGAACCAGCCTTTGTTTGTGGTGTCATGATTGAAGTCCGACATTTCTTATAACCACAGAAATACGACCAGGCCAGTTTATTGTTCTCACTGCTGGTGGAAAAGGATGTAAGTAATAATAACAGTCTTTATTTATGGAGCATTTGTCTTTATGTTTGAATTAATAAGAACAAAAATAAAACAAAGAGAGATCAAACTGAAAGAGGGCTAAATGAGCACAGATGGAGTTCGGAGAATAATATTAAAACGATGGAATAAATACAGCTGCATTAATAAAAACACGTGTCAAATCATTTCACAACTTCACACTAATAGAAAAGTTTGAACCAAAAACTGAGCGAGCAGCACAGACTGATGACTCTTTAATGGTCTCACTCAAAAACATTGACTGCTCCCATAGCAACCAGCACCGCAGCTGCCATGTTGAAACTAAAATCTGATTGGTCAGAACAAAACAACACCACCCCTCCCAAACACAACAGGAGGAACATGAAGTCAGCCTGTGTGACCAAGTGAAATAAATCTGTGATTAAATCTGATTAACTGGCTGCACTTATGTGAGCTTTTCAGACATAACATGACAGGCAGCAAGCGGACATGGATCATATTCTCACTTTGTAATTGGCAGCTGGGTCACAGGTATTAACAGATAGAGCATTACAGGTCTGGACGTGCTGCTAAGGCTTAGAAAGAGCAGAGAAAAAAAGCCTCATTATTATAACATTTATGACTTAAGAACCTGGGAACACGGCTCTGCTGCAAAACAATCTTTTTCATTTCATTAGTTTTTAATGGGCAAAACCTGTATGTCATTATGTTCAGGCCTGATGAAGCTGTAAGCAAAACACACAGCTCATTACGACCCCGAGATGTAAAAGGATTCTTTTCCAGCCTGCCTGTTGTCATGGATCTTGAGTTATAATTACGTGACATTTTCAGCTCCTGTGTTTAAGAAAGCTTTGTCTTAGATTCTTTTACTTACACTGATGTTCTTACAGAACGACGCTCAACCTTTAAAAACAACAACAGCACAGTCTGACTCTGTTATTTATGACTGTTAGCAACACGACAAGCCCTGAAGTGAGCTTACAAGCCTGCAGAAACATCACGGAGCATGTAGACATCTGTTTTAGAAATACTTGGCATCAGAAAACTTTTACGTTTCCAAAGGGAAACACAACATTTACTCTGAACACATTGTAAAAACATGATTGTGTTGCAGATTTACAACCAAAGTTTTGAAAGAAAAGAGCTGAAAATGTGGGTTTTTAAACGTATAAAATGCTTCGTTTCAAGTTCAGAGTCTCATTAAGAATCCCAATAAAATCAGAGGGACATGAAATGCTCTTAGTATCCAAAACAAGGAATAAAAGCAGCCATCTCTCATGACACTGTGGGGTTTTATTGATCACATATGAACTTTATGCCACTCAATGGGAAATTTACGGAAGACCATTACGGCCACTAAAAAAGGGGCAATGTTTTTTGTTTGTTTGTTTGTTTGTTTTTTGAGAAAAAAGTCAGAATTCTGACTTAAATCTCAGAATTATGAGATTAAAGTCACAAAAAATAGCACACAAAAAATAAATAAATAAAATAAAATAAAAATGGAACTTTTGTTGTGGCCTTATCCTCAAAAGAAGTAGTAGCAGCAAAAAGAAGGGGGTGCAAAAAAAAAAAAAAAAAGCTGGTAACTTAAACATATTGAACATCCACAAACTTGGTTCAGATCATATCTTGGAGATATGACACAGAAACCAGGCTGTTGAGATAAATTCTACGCTGTCCTCAGCCCTTACTTGCAAAAAAAAAGGAGTCCCACAAGGCTCAAATCTAGGCCCCTTTACTTTATACATGAAGAAATTACCTGATACCTTCAAAAAGGCTGATTCCCAAACGTACACAGAAGATCATGTCATTTACATATTATTGATGTCAGAAAAAAATTCACCAGTGGGCAGCAGAGATACTACTTTTGTAAGAATAGACCTGGAAAAACCATCTGACTCTGAGCTATACCCAAACAGTCTCAGTGTGTTTTGCGATAAAAGCGAGAAAAGCCAAGAAGATTTGAGAGTGAAGTTTGATGAGAAAGGGAGAGATAAGTGAAGTAAATAACTTTAAATCTTTCAGGCAATCATTTAAATTCCCAAATCTGAAAGAAACATTAAGAGACTATGCAAAAGTGTGAAAACAAATTTAAATTGGCTCAAGGCAGAGCAGCATTTTATGAAAACTGTATTTTCTTCTCTTTCTTATCAAACAACTGCTTGGGGCCAAGCCAAACAAACAACAATCTCACCCTTACAGTCATTTTATTAACAGGCAAAGCAAATAACTGATCTGAAATGTTTCTTAAGGCATCACTGTATCATTTTAAGATAATTTACTGAGCTTAACAGTTTCGTTATTTTTTATTTTTGAAACTACTTTTCAAATTTGCAAACAACCTTGCACCAGAAATACTCTGTCAGCTGGAAAATAAACTGTCTAGCAAGTTAAACAAAACTGTAATGAGTAACTTACAACTGCCCAGCTCTGCAAGCAGCCATAATCATAACCTTTAAGTTGTTAAAACATGTTCTCAAATGGGACCTAGAGGAGATTTTTTAACTTTTGGAGCCAGCCCCGTGTGGACACTTAAGGAACTGCAGCTTTGTGTCTGAACACCACAGGTTGCTGCTTGATTACTACTTCAGTTAAAAACAGTTAAACAGTTAAAATGTTTAAAGATACTTAGACAAGTATTATGGTCTGCATTCAACACTGAAGCTATGCAATGCTTGAGAAAGCTAACGCTGGTTGTAAACAGATTTAATAGCTATTTCTGTAAATTTTATCATGAAAGAGTCAGAAAGAGGATAAAGTTTCAATTATCTAAGCCAAGAAATAAAGCTAAGCTGTTAGCTGACATGCTGTTCATGTCCTCAAATAACAAAACCAAAGCTAATTGAAAGCTCTGTACCATTTCATGCATACAGATTTTTTATCTCGGCTGACTTTCAAGCCTTAAAACTGATCGACCTCCTGCCAAGAAACATGAAAATATAGAACAAAGCAATCACTGTTTTCAAATTGCTGACTGGCTCACTGTTTTATGATTGAATCATGGATGATAACTTCCTGTGAAATGTCTAAGCAAAACTTTATGGTGTAAGTAAAAACATCTGGAAATAATACCAATATTGAGACCAAAACTAATGTCTAGTTTTTAGATGTGAATTACTAAGTCTTATGGATCGTGTGTGATTTAAAATGTTGATAAAGTGTAGCACTTGAAAAGGAATCCTTATCTGTCTTAATAATCAGCAGATATTAGATACATGGGCTATTTTCCAAACCGTCTACGTCACTAGTAGTGCCTACATTTTTGGCCGAAATTCAGTCTGTAGTTGTCAGTATGCGAAAACTTGCAAAATCTCCAGTATGCCAAAAATCCCTGGATGTCCTACTGATCCAGGAAAATTTCTTGGTAAGCACCGGATCAGTCTACCTGGCATACTGTTTCCCACAATGCACGGCGCTAATGCTGTTTGTCAATGCAGGTGGCAAGTTTAGGTGAATTACTGCCATCTACTGGACTGAGTTGACATTACAACTACAATACAACAACACTAACGTTGGAAGGTCTGTGAGTTAGAAGTGATAGAAGTAATGCATGAGTAAATCTTGTACTTCCAGTTGTAAAAGAGGGGTTAACTTCTACAAATTCATTGAAGCCAATATAAAACAGTTATTAACTTTTTAAAGTATTGTTTTAAATTATTATTTTTCAACGATAAGTTCATAAGAGCTTTTAAGATCTATTAAGACAGATAAGTAGAAAGCTGTTGTGGAATTTGTTTTCCAGTTGCTCCATAATGAAACCCGCCAGCTCTGGCTTCACCTCCATGTGGTGTTCATTTCTGTAACCCCACCCCTGATCTCTTCACTCCAGGGAGGTGATTTATGTGCAGACTACCTGCGAGGCTCTGCAGGATTGTGTGTGCCAAATTCCTGTCGGATTCATCATCTCGTGCCTCTCTGTCACTGTAACAGAAAAAGAACTTCATCCCTTTTCATTAGTCATATGGGCTTGTTTTTCATTTTTCATCTGCACAGGGTGGAGAGGAGAAACCCCCCCCGAAGGCCCGGGCGCTCAGGCAGGATGTTGAAACAGAAACTCGACATTAGCTGCTCTGACGATGCCCTCAGGACTCCCAGCGGGGGCCGGGCAGGTCCAGGCAGCCCGTTTGCCATGTCTGTGTAAAAGCTTTGATTCAACATGATGATAAATGCCTCAATTAACATTCCAGTCCGTTAAGGCTCCGACATTTTTACTCCATCCGGACCTTCACAGTTTACAGAAACCTTGCTCGCAGGCAGCCATCGTTTTGAAACATGGTGTCACTCCACAGAACACCTGCAGTAAAAGAGCCCTGCTTTAAGTATCCTGTGTGTTTTTTTCCACAGAGCACTTTCAGGCTTCAGAAATCTAAGATAAAGGTTTAACAAGCGAGGAGGCGTGAAGAGGAGTAACTGAAAGCTTTCCTCACAGGTTGCTTTCAACTTGGCAATTTCTAAATTGACTTGACTCGCTGAAGCCTTAAAATAGGTTCAGAGGAAACCGTTGAAGTCACTTCAATTAGACATTTCATTCACCTACAGTGTACACATACACACACACACACAGGTACGCTGAACACACACACACATGTACTCACAAATCTACTTATCCACACCAACCCACTCACTGATAGATGTACTGAACAGGATTAAGGAGCAGGTTCATGGTGAAGAAATAGATCCTTTTCAAGTTTCCAAACAAACCCCAAAATGTTGTGAGCACTAATTTGGATCATTTCTGTAAAGTGCCCAATTTCCAAGTTTTAAGGTGACTATGTACCCGTATGACTAAGAATGTTTGGATGTTATTGAGCTCTGCAAAGAGCCTGACTAATGTTGTACAGATGAAATGCATAAAGATGACATGAATATGCAGCGTGCACAGATTGCACTTAAAGCAGGTGGAATCATAGTGTTTTTCAACAAGACAGTGCAGAAACTTTTAGTTCCTGGTTAAATATTCCCAGAAACTACTTGGTTCAAGTAGCCAGTTGTTTGTCTGCGTTTCCATCACAGGAATAAGACCTGGGTAGATTATGCAAATCAGGCCAGTGGCTAAAGGAAAGAAAAAAAGGAATTGCAATACATCGCCACACCAATAGGGGGCAGCAAGATAATGATGAAAGACCAGTCATCAAAAATTACACGTTCAGAGGTGAAGACAAGCTGGCCTATGCTGGTTTTAAGTGTGCTCTATTGATCTGCAGATGGATTTGTTGACTCTCAAAGGAGACAAGCGCTAGTGGCAACGCCATCGTTCATTGAAGTTATTTCTAAAAGCCTGAAACAGCTTCGAATGGGAAACACTGGACCACTCTTTTGTCTGAATTATGGAGTTGGCAAAAATCGACCAGTGCTTTGGCTTGAAAAAAAAAAAGCATGTGGATTAACAACTTTAACCTGGGTGCACCCTTCCCAAACGGTTTTAGATTATGATTAAATACTTAAATACATTAACAGGAACTGCATGGCACTTGTGGTCTGTCGTTTTTGTCTGTGTCTCCACAATGCGCCAAAGACCAGGGTTGTTTGTGCAAATTGCAACACACCACCAGACCAGTAGAGGGCAGTAAGACAACATTTAAAAGGAGATAAGCCATCATTAGTCATAGCCATTTCTACAAGACCCATACAGCTTTGAGTGGCAAAAACCAGGACTAGTCCACCATCCAAAGCAGAAATTTATGAGGCGCCAAAGTTGTAAACACTACAGATATTTCAATATTTCTCCACATTCAGTCGTAAACATTACTTTTAATGCAGATTTAGAGAAACATTTGCAATATAAATATATCTGTCAAATATTATAAGTAAATATTGAATGTTTTATCTAAATGTTCAATGATATAGCTAAATGTTAAATGCTATATATAAATTTTATATATGAATTTCCTTCTAAATATTTACCTGCATTTCTTAACATTTAGTTTGCATTCTAAATATTCAGCTAAGAATTGATATTTCTCTAAGATTTCTAAATATGAAGCTAACGCTAAATATTAAGTTAAGATTTCTAAATCTTCAGCTAAGAATAAATAATTCTCTAAGATTTCTAAATATTAAGCTAACACTAAATATTAAGTTAAGATTTCTAAATATTCAGCTAACACGAAATATTTAGCCAAGATTTCTAAATATAAAGCTAACACAAAATATTTAGCCAAGATTTCTAAATATTTAGCTTTGATGTCTAAACATTCCTGTCTTGAGCAAATATTTCTAAATCTTAAGCAAAGATTTCTAAATACTTGCCAAGATTTCTAAACATGAAGTCAAGATTCCTGAATCTTGAGGTAAGATTTCTCAATATTTAGCTAATATGCAAATTCACACTCCAACCTGCTGGAAACACCAAAATGAAAGTTTGAGGAAGCGACCCACCCAACGGGATTGTGAGAATGTCAAACTCTACTTCTTCAATGTCGGCTACAGGAATTTTAACGGTGCCATCACAGCACTTGGTACGCTTCTTTTCCAAAGGTTGATTTAGCCGAGTGTGTTTGACATGCTCAAAATCCTGCTCGGCTGAATACAGCTTCACTCAAAGATTATTGGGGAGTTCAAGTGGACAGACCTCTTCAGATTCCTCTAGAAAAAGATTAATACTTGTAATAAAGCCTTGAATATCAGCTTTCCAGAAACAAAGTCAGTGGATCTGAGAATGATTTTATTACATGTCTTCCTTCATCCAAAGTGCTTTTGAAAGGAACAAGTCTAAAGAACAGCAGGGACTGATCTCCGCCTCAGTATGATTGAGTTTAATAACAAACCACAGTGAAGTGCCTCTCTGTCAGACGCAGGCCTGCACTCAGCTCTTCAAATCTCCGGATCCTGCGAAAGAACACGGATACGTGAACAGCAGGAGAGCAATCCGCAAAAATTTCGCTGTCTTTTCTGACAGCTGTACTACGGCGCTCATGAATACAGACAGCCTTCTTCTGATATTGTGACACACGCTAAGCAGCTGAGACAGAAAATAATCTCACAGTTTAGCTGCTGATCTCCAGTAGATTGTCTTTGTAACGCATTAACCGTTTCTCTGGGCCTTAGATAACCACTCATGTCCTTCCAAAACTGAGATGACAGCTTGACAGTTGTCTAGCTTAGAAAATAGATCCCGGATCCTGAGCACAAACATTGGAAATGTAAATATATCAGAGTACAAACAGTTGGACTGAATGTCCTGAAGCAACCTCTAAAGCTTTTAAATCTTTGTACCATGTCTTTTTTGTGTATTCTTGAGAGGAGCAGTGTAACAACTAGCTGCTAGCTATAGCCTTAGGCCTTTTTTAAACAGACTTACAATCAAGTTGTATCACAACTCTGCCAGAAAACTAACAACTTTATTTCTAAATGTATGACTAGAATTATTCCCTGAACTTTTTGTCCCATTTAATGTGGTGTCAGTATCAGAGATGACAGAAAACGAGGCTCTCGATGCACCAGAGGTTTCCTGATGTAACCGGAGACTGAGGTTCAGGGTCAGTATCTTGACTTCTTATCCACACGGGAGCCTTGCATATCTATTTTTAACTACATCACTACATACCCAGACATAAGCAGTTACTTCAATGAATGCTGATCGAACTGATGTCTGGAGTCAAAAGCTGATGTTAGAAGTTGATTATGGAAAAGAAAACATCATTATTTAACATTTTGGACCAGATTATTTTTATCAATACAACAATTTGTTCATAACATACACTCACCGGCCACTTTATTAGGTAGACCTTGCTAAAACCAGGTTGGACCCCCTTTTGCCTTCAGAACTGCCTTAATCCTTGGTGGCATAGATTCAACAAGATACTGGAAACATTCCTCAGAGAGTTTGGTCCATATTGACATGATATCATCACACAGTTGCTGCAGATTTGTCGGCTGAACATCCATGATGAGAATCTCCCGTTCCACCACATCCCAAAGGTGCTCTATTGGATTGAGATCTGGGGACTGTGGAGGCCATTTGAGTACAGGGAACTCATTGTCATGTTGAAGAAACCAGTCTGAGATGATTCCAGCTTTATGACATGGAGCGTTATCCTGCTGGAAGTAGCCATCAGAAGATGGGTACACTGTGCTCATAAAGGGATGGACATGGTCAGCAACAATACTCAGGTAGGCTGTGGACTTTAAACCAGGCTCAGTTGGTACTAAGGGGCCCAAAGTGAGCCAAGAAAATATCCCCCACACCATTACACCACCAGCAGCAGCCTGAAGCGTCGATACAAGGCAGGGTGGATCCATGCTTTCATGTTGTTGAGGCCAAATTCTGACCCTACCATCCGAATGTGGAGCAGAAATCCAGACTCATCAGACCAGGCAACGTTTTTCCAATCTTCTATTGTCCAGTTTTGGTGTTGCTGTGTGAATTGTAGCCTCAGTTTCCTGTTCTTAGCTGACAGGAGGGTCACCCGGTGTGGTCTTCTGCTGCTGTAGCCCATCTGCCTCAAGGTTGGACGTGTTGTGTGTTCAGAGATGCTCTTCTGCAGACCTCGGTTGTAACCAGTGGTTATTTGAGTTACTGTTGCCTTTCTAACAGCTCCAACCAGTCTGTCCATTCTCCTCTGACCTCTGGCATCAACAAGGCATTTTGGCCCACAGAACTGCTGCTCACTGGATATTTTCTCTTTTTGGGACCATTCTCTGTAAACCCTAGAGATGGTTGTGCGTGAAAATCCCAGGAGATCAGCAGTTTCTGAAATACTCAGATGGCACGTTTAAAGTCTCTTAAATCACCTTTCTTCCCCATTCTGATGCTCAGTTTGAACTGCAGCAGATTGTCTTGACCATGTCTACATGCCTAAATGCATTGAGTTGCTGCCATGTGATTAACGAGCAGTTGGGTAGGTATGCCTAATAAAGTTGCCGGTGAGTGTATTTTCTAAAATGAGATTATCAGCCCTATAATTAGCTGTTTCTAAACAGTAATCCATTCATGGCAGGCAGAGCCAAAGCCCTTTTGAACATCTTGTATCTGATTTTATAACAGTAAAAGAACAAGAGGTGAGGAAATGATTTTACACTGAAAATATCAGAAATGTTCAATATCTTAAAAAAAAAACAGCAGCACAAGTAATCCTAATAAAAGAAAAGTTTCACCGCAGCCATTCACAAGAGGGAAATAACACCAGCAAACCTCTCTCTCATTTCTCTGTGCAGCATGTGTTTGCCAATATACCCTTTTGTTGACTGCAGAACAAACATGTATGTGTGAGTGGAGCAACGGAAGATTGTCCAATAATCAATCCCAGAATGCTTTGTTCTCTCTGGGGAATAAACAAAACAACCACCTGCCATATCATTTCTTCCAGGAGTTGCTGAGGTGTTGTTGTCAAGGGAATTGAATGTGGATGAAGTGATTGTAGCCTTGACCTTTTAACATTTATCCACCAGAAGCTAATCAGTCAGCTGTTAGTCCAAGAGGAGTCTGGTGTTAGATTGAATGATTCTCTCTCCAGGTGTTCTTTAAATATACAATGTTTGCAGAAGTCCTGCTCACTTTACAACTTTCAAGTTCACTTTTCAGTGCTAAGCCTTCATCGGGGAAACTGAGGAAGGTCCAATACCAGAGGGCTGGGCAGGTCGCCAGCTAATCACACATCACAGAGCTAACATGTAGAGACAGATACATTCACACACTCACAACTACGGGTATTTTAAAGTGACCAATATAACTGGCACCAACAAGTACAACAAAAAAAGCCAGTCTAGCTGTCCAACTCTTTTTAATGTGGCAGCTTGAATACAATACACATCACTATACTTATGTCATGATATGATAATATCACGATATCACAATATTGTGATATATTGCGATTGTCTATACAGTTAACTATTAGACTGAAAACGACACAAAAAGTCAAATGCAGTTTTTAGTACACATACTCAACTTGAAAACATAAAGTATGTCAAGTTTGTCACTTCAACTACTGTGACATTAAACTAATGTTGCAAAAAATCTATTGGTTTAAAGACGTGGTCAGTTGGTGAAACTAATAAATGTCACTTGGTCTAACTAATGTTACTCATAAAAAATAAAATATTGCTCAAAACATGACTATGATTATATTTTTTTTCAGTCTACGACACTGTAAAAAATTAAACTTAAAATGATTTTAAACGAACTGACCCAAGAATAGAAAGAAAACATTGATGTTTACAGCATCTAAACCCACATCATCAAGTTAAGGAATACAGTGTTTTGAATATTCTTTGAGATTATATTTATTATACAGTTTATGGGCAATATGCAGTGGAGTAGCTCTTCGGCGCTACCTACCACACTTGAGGTGCAGATGTTAAATAAGAATTTTCATCTTTACAAAAATACCGATATTACAAGTTGAAATATAGATATTTTATCAGGTCAAAGTATCAGTAGTAGTAGTAGTAGTAGTCATAAAGGAAAAAGAAAGTTAATAAGCTGATTTATGAAAAAGATTTTGTTGCATGTTATAGTTTTTCCAACAACTGACAAGATTTTGTTTATTCTATACAACCAGGCCCCTCCATACCTTACTGACATGCTCCACACCTACACTCCGTTCCTCAGTTGCAAACCTCCTTACCGTCCCTAGGACCAAGCACCAAACCTGGGGGGGTAGAGCCTTCTCTGTTGCTGCCCCCTCCCTTTGGAACTCACTCTCACAACACCTCCGTGATACTGCTGACCCCACCGCCTTCAAAACAAAACTGAAAACTCACCTATTTCGCAAAGCTTTTAACTTAAGCTAACAAACCCCTGTCCTGACCTCGCTTTTTCTCTGCACCTTTGAATTGTTTTTGCCTCATCTTCTTTTTCTATACATGTTTTTTTTTTTTAACTGTTATTTCATTATTTATATCTGTTTTTAAACTTGCTCTTAATACTGCTTTTACCTTGTAAAGCGTCTTTGAGTTTTTGAAAAGTGCTCTAAATAAAATGTATTATCATTATTATTGTTACTGCTTCACATTTTCAAGCCCAAATGTTGATTAAGTAGATTGAGTTGAGAAAGGAAGAGGCTTTTGTTTTTTTGATAAAACACATTTCACAGACTTGGAAACTCAACGTGCTTCATATAAAAATTATAAACCAGTAGATTAAACTTTAGAAGCATCAAAGCATTCAGATAGAGCACAGATGGTGTAGTGGTCTTGGTCCCACTCTATGAGGTTCGCCCTTGTGTGGGTGGCCCGGGTTTAAGTCCAGCCTGTGGCCTCTTTCCCACATGTCATTCCCCACCCCCTCGTCCTGTTTCCTGCTCTATCCACTCTCCTCTCCTATCTGGTTTAAGTCATAAAAAAAAAAAAAAAAAAAACTTCTAAAAAAACATACTGCTCTGTCCACAGGGGGCGCCAAAAATGGCACATACACATTTTTTTTTATTATCGGAGCTTTAAAGGCCATCAAAAAAGTGTTAAGTCTCCTGTATGAAATTAATTCTTTTTTCACTGAGAAAATAGAATCAACAATTTCATGGTTGACTTTTTGTTCATCCAACTTGATGGGGTTTTAGTTTTGAAACTCTCATTGTACAAACAAACTGAAAATAAACACTGAAGTGAATTCAGGGAACGCGTTGTGACTTTATAAGCAGTGATCGCTGGATTGAGAAAGTTGTTTTCACTCAAACACCAGCTGTGAATAATAAATCTGGGGAGTGAATGCTTAGATAAACAGATACACATTAATTAAAGTCAAGCTTTTGTGGATCTTTCAATACTTGTGGAGTTTCATCAAATATTTTCATTAAAAGAGCAAAAAAAGAGTTTCTTTAAAGGATTTAAAGCAGCTGAATCTGAAATATGAATGGTTGTTGATGTTAGTCAACTGTATCCAGTGCTGTCGAGGTTGTTCAGCGACCTCTCGTTAGCATTAGCATACATTTCAGACTGACCTCTCCATAATCTCCCCACTCATGTGACTGGCACATCAGTTATTGAGCCGTTAATTATTGGTTTAAGCAGATGCCAGTCAAGTGAAACGGACACTCTGACCCTGATGAATAACTCCGTGCTATAACCGCACAGCGAGTGTGTCTGACCGTCCGGCCATGGGCGCTCGAGTGTGAGCAGATTTTAGAGGAGCTATAAATTTCAAGGACAGGGAGCCAGTAAACGGAGAGCTTCTCTGACAATGACTGCCTCATATATCAACCTGTAAGATGGCATAAAAACTCACACTGCTCCATTTCACCTCAAGTAACCAAATAAGCATTGCAGGAGATGATATTAGTGCATTTAATTTGAGCCATATGGATGGAAAGTACCTGGATAGACTGGATGAAAGATGCACTGCTGCTGCTATGCAAGGTGATGGAGGCTGAGCGATCACAATCTCTTAATATAACCTTCCTGGAGCCCTGCAGAGGGAAAAAAGATCAGCTTAGAGAGTGATTTTATCTTCTGCTTGGGCTTATTGAGCTTATTTTAGTCAGTTCAGATGGTGGAGAGCTGCTCTAAAGCTCTCAGGGTTCAGCTTTTATTCCCTCTAAGGCCAAAGACACTGAAAATCCATGCTCATTTATCATACCGCTCCTGGATAAAAATGCATTTTAGATGGTGTGTGTTGTGTAAGGCAGATATGCTGATTTTATACATCTTGCATTAAAGTTGGATAATTCCAGGTGAAGTGGTGTCAAAGAATAAAAAGCAGGTGTTTTCTTTTAGCTTAGTGTCAATGAGTCTCAGAAAGAGGCCAAAAGTAAAAGAAATGAATCACTCTGAATGACACTTGCTATCTATTGTGTGCACTTTTTAAAAAACAGTGCTCCACAAAGAAAACTTTGTGCCATGAGCTGCACAAATAAGTACATCAGGAAGCCAAGGGGTAAGAGCTACACTGCAAAAAAACTGAAGTCTTATCAAGTGTTTTTGTCTAATTTCTAGTAAAATTGGCAATTTATACTTGATATGAGTCACATTCAACTGATCAGTCCAGAAAAAATGTCCAATTTCAAGTTGTTTAAAGACAAAAAATGAGGTCTGAACTGCTTGTAACAGTACAGTGGGAAAAATAAGTATTGAACTTGTCAACTTTTTTTTAATCACATTTATTTCCAAAGATGCAATTCAAACAAAATTTCTACCAGACATTGGTATTAACTCAAATAATTCACACATGAAAAGAAATCACAACATTCAGGTCCATAAATAATGATTATGTGGAATTAAGTACAATAACACAGGAAAGGAGTATTGAACACACCATGGAAAGGCTGTATACTTTGGCAAGGAAATGCACCATACCACCTGAAATCTGTCAGTAATTATTACTTGAACTTCCAATTAGTGCAAACCAACATCAGCTGGGCTACAGAACATTGATGGTCCTATAAAAAAGGTTGTTTTTTTCACCAAGCAGTTAAATACGACACACCTTATGATGGGTAGAGGCAAAGAGCTCTCTGAAGATATTCACAACCTGATTGTTGCTCAGCATCAGAATGGAACTGGTTACAGACTTATATCAAAGCACCTGAATATTCCAGTCAGCACCGTTGGGGCCATTTTTCACAAGTGGAAGAAGCACCATCTTATCATCAACAGGCTATGCACAGGAGCTCCTTGCAAGATTTCTGACCAGGGCGTCAGAAAGATAGTCAGAAGAGTACTCAACGAGCCAAAGACCACCCTGAAAGTGCTCCAGAAAGACTTGGAGGCAGCAGGTACAATTGTTACAGAGAAAACAAGAGGCAATGCACTCCACTGCCATGGCCTCTGTAGACGCTCAGCCCGCAAGACTCCATTCCTCAAGAAAAGGCATGTTGAAGCTGGTTTAAAGTTCGCTAAACAGCATCTTGTAGAATCCTGTAGAATACTTGGAGAATGTTGTCTGGTCAGATGAGACCAAAACTGAACTTTTGGGCTGTCATACTACAGACCATGTTTGGAGGAGAAATGGCACTGCTCATCAGCCAAAAAACACTACACCAACAGTGAAGTTTGGAGGTGGAAGCATCATGGCATGGGGCTGTTTCTCATCTCATGGTGTTGGCAAACTTTATATAATTGACGGAGCAATGAATGGAGCCATGTATCTGGAAATTCTTAGTTAAAACGTACAAGAAGCGTCTGGAAGCTGTCATTGCAAACAAAGGCTTCTCCACTAAGTATTAGATGAGTCTCAGTTAGTGTGTTCAATACTTTTTTCCTGTGTTATCGTACTTAGTTCCACATAATCATTATTTATGGACCTGAATGTTTTGATTTCTTTTCATGTGTGGACTATTTGAGTTAATACCAATGTCTGGTAGAAATTTTGTTTGAATTGCATCTTTGGAAATAAATGTGATAAAAAAAAGTTGACTTGTTCAATACTGTATATTAATCCACAGCTAAAAATAGTCCCTCACATACAGACTTCCTCTCTGAACAACTGCTCTTCAGAACTAATGACGAACCTTCAGCAGCTACTTCAGTTCAGATATGATCTCTGTAAAATTAAATAATTTGAAATGAAATATTCAGCCCTTTCCTTTCAAAAGACTTCCCTCTCATCACATTGTCTGAGGTTCTCAGTCATTCAGGTCATGGCGTATCCAGAGGGCTCATATTGGTACCAGGGAAGAGACGACTCAGTTATAATTAAAAAGCAGAAATGTGGAATACATTTAATGACACGGAGAAATTAATTTCTGCACAGATTTTTACATCCAGTTGAATAAGAGTCTGGACGGTCACAGCAAGTGATTAGACACCGTCAGCGTCTGTAATTACAGGTGGACTAATCAGATCTCATGACTCACTCATTCAACAGTGTAGCAGGCAGGCATGAACTAAAACATATGTTTTATTTTCTTCTGAGGGAAGCGGAGATATTTAAATGGAAGTCATTCTGTGCTGCAGAACAGCTGTCATGAGCATACAGTGTTCAATAAAGGAAGTGATAGAACGTTAAAGGTGCAAGAAAGTAGAAATGTGAATATTTTGCAACAGCAAGAGATCAGAATCTTCAAATCTTCATCTTAAATGTACATTGTCAGAGTGTGCAAAGTAGTGGCAATGAGGGACTCAGACAGAATCCAGGATTTTTTTTTTACCTATACAGCAGCCAGCCACCAGGGAGGGGGCAGTTTTTGTGGCTACCTCACTTTGAGCCGAGCAGGATGACGACTATTTTTATTATTTTTTTTACAATTCATGGTGAAAAGGCCAAACCCAGGATTTTATAACCTCTTAATAGGACCCAAACACTGTTGATATTGCTGGTGTTGGAAGGATGCAGAGAGTGATGTAAGGTGGACACTTATTTAGCACAGTCATGGGGCAAGGAAGACAGGTTTGAAGTCTGGGAGCAACAAAATGATTGGTTGATAGAGGTTGTGGCAAAGGGAACTTTAAAGAAAAACATATTATTGGTTAATGAAATATAGTGAATGATTATGGTGGAACCATGGACTGTAAAAAGAATGGTCCTCATTTTACTCGGCTCGAAGTGAGGTCGCCACAAACACTGCCCCTGGTGGCTGGCTGCAGTATAGGTAAAAAAAATCCAACTCTTTAGCCATTCCAGATGGGCTGTGGTCAAACTTTAAAAAATTAATACGCCATGTAGAAATGTTTCGCACGTCCGATTGTTGTGGTGATTTGAAGATATTGTTCGGCTGTCTTGTATTCAAGTCCTCTTTTTTCTGAAAAGTTTTGTTTTCGTTAGTTATGTGAATTTAAAAACGAGGTTTTACGTCATATTTTACGATGATTGACAGCTGCCGTTCTCGTGTATTTTTTGGGGGGGATTGTAAAATATGTGGGGAGGTAGAGTCAAGAAGTGATTAGACTCTCGAAAGAAAAGAAAAAAAAAACTATCATTTTTGTCACTACTCAGATTCTCCCAGAATCCCTCACAGTCTTTACTGCACAGACTCTGGCTGCACAACTTCTACCAGTGGAGGCGCCAGTGACAGGGGAACTTTGGGTTCAAAACCGTACAATGGTGAATGGCGGAGCCCTGCTGTCCACTCTATATACAGTCTATGGGTGGAACTTACACTGTGCTTCATTTAGACTTCTTTTATGTGACCAGTACAGTCGCCCCCCTCTGGTGGTCAGAAAGAATGCAGGGGAAAAAACTCATGCAATGCCTACATTTTTGTATGTTGTATGAACTGCACACTGCTCACTGCTTTTCAATGAAGTACGACTGCTATGTTGGGTCTGTTTTGTATTGACTTTGCTAAATTGTGGAAGTAAACAGTTACCTGTGAGATGAGTATCACCTCTTTTTCCGGCCAGAAATGACAAGAATCACCAATGTTTCTTATGCATCACTTCTTTATAAATCCAACAGACTGGTATAAATTAGTGTTGTTGTATTGTAGTTGTAATTTTAACTCATCCCACTTGGTGGTGGGAATTAACCTTTAACATTTTTGCCATATGCAAATCTATGAGAGGTAGATTTGTCTGGTGCATACTAAGTAATTTTTCTTGATCAGTAGGACGTCTGGGAAGTTTTGCATACTGTCGATTTTGCTCTATTTTACAGTTTACAACTTGGTGAAATTAGAACAGACTGCTTGTATAGTAGGCCAACTGGAAAAAAGCTAACAAGACCAATTATAACTTGGCAGGAACAGAATAACTAATTGATAGAGGTTGTGGTGGTGTTGCCCCCTGCTGGTGGTTAGAGAGAATGAAGGAAAAATGAACCTGCGCAGTGGCTACACTTTTAAACCTGCCAAATTTCTCAAAAATGGTCTGCAGATGCAGATTTGTTAATGTCTCCCCCTACAGGCAGGTTTAACATTTGCACCACTGTCAGGTGATGAGCGAGTAAACTGCTACTTTTGCTTTTTGCTTTTGTTTTTCTCACTGTACAATTTTTTTTACATTTACACTTGAGCTAGCTGTGTGAAAACATGATAAATCTAAAACAATCCAACATATATGTGTCATACTCCAGAGAGTTTAAAAAAGTCCCTATAAAAACACATTTCTTTCCACATTTTCAAAGCAGACTATCTAAACCTTTGTTATTAACCTTAGTTTTCTGCATGTGTGTGCCTGATATGACCCGAAGCTGTGAAGGTGTGAGACACTGGAGAGCTGGCAGGATTAGATAAACATCAGGCCCACAGTGATAAACCACCAGAGCTTATTATGAGCTGAAGCTGCTGCGGTTTGTCGCTGTGGTAACTGTTTCCTCTCTCTGGCCTGCAGGACGTAGCTCCACGTAGATGAAATATCTCCTAGCCTGCAGCTCAGGATTTAAAAGTTTGCTGACGCCCCCTCCTCGTCCAATCCAGCCCCCCCACCCCACCCCCCACCCACGGCCGTCACTGGAACAACGCGCATCATATCACCACGAGGAACATAACGGAAATGTTTGGAGCTCACAGAGTTATCACTTTAATGAGGCTGTCACCGTGGAGACGTCCCAGGGTTACTGGTGACAGGCAGGACAGGTGACGCATGCCGCCGGCTGTGGAGATCACAGCAGGTAGGCGGTGTGACTTTCAGGAGGTCTGACCTTGTGTTCACCCTGACAAATCAAAGGCAGGCAGACAAACAGCTCTGTGATGTCACCTGTCTGCCGCCATGTCTGCTAACTGACGGGAAAAGGTGTTACCTGTTCTAAATGACTGAAAGTGTACACACAAAACCTAACTCCTCCGTCTGATATGTTTTTTTTTTTAAATGACACATTTCAGCACACTTCTCCAGAAATCTCTACCTGGAAGCTTTAGCATGCTACCAGACACTTAGCATAGTGGCTAACAGGTTATCAGTTCGCAAAGCAAAACATTCAAATCAACTAGGTTTGACTCTTGCCAAGACATGCCTTTTCTGTGGAATACTTTCTGTCTACATGCTATAAAGAACCTGTTTTGGTGCTGATAATCTTATTTTGTGGATTATAAACAAAATATATAAAAGTGAGATGATTTCAAAGTCACTTTTAAAGTCCGAGATGGTGAGTCTCTACTGTGTTTCTTTGTATCCAAAACAATTTTGAGCAAATTGAATATCTTTGCCATGAATGAGACAATCTGTTAAAGAAGGAGCAGAAGAAGACAAAACTAACCTTCAGTCCTTACACCATGGTCATAAACCATATCCTGTAACCCTGATATCTTCAAAACTTTACAAACTGTTCTAACCGTGTGTACGATTAAGAAATGAGCTATCCAGATCAATATCTTGTTTTGCACCAGGCTGTTAACATGTTTATTTTTTTAAGAACAAATTTGTGTTGTCAGGCGATTTAAAAAAATAATCTAATTAATTACAGGATTTGTTATTTATTAATCTATTTAATTAATTTTTTTTATCTCATATCTGCTTAAGGTCCTCAAATAAAGAATCTGAATTCTAGGACATTACAAAGTTGTAGAGCATGACTTCAAATGAATGCACAAAGAAGAGAAGTTTGTAAATCCACATTTTTTCAACTAGCCAATTTTAAAATGTCTGTGTTCACTGCTATTGATGTCTATAGAGGCAGGGTCTGGAAGAGCTTGGGAATCAAAATCATGCTCGTAATCTACTGTGGGTGAGAGCGGTGTGCTCTTCTGATGAGAGCTCAGCATGGATATGAGGAGAAGATGTGAGATGACAGATTTATAGCGAAACACTGCAAGTCAGAAAAGTTCAAGCAGCTCACGCTCCAACTGAGGATGTGTTGCGGTAGTTCAGAGAGAAAGAGCGGTCTGAAGATCGTTCAAAATGCTCTGAAAATGGCTGGCAGCTAATGAGTTAATCATGTGTTAATTTTAATAATGGGTTATAATAATGCGGTGTAATTAATTAATCTAACTAATGCGTTAAAGTGACAGCCCTAGTCCGGAAATTTTTTTAGAATGGGTGTGTATGTGGCTCTCATTGCTTTTGCTACAAGCCTCAAGTGGACACTTGGGGAACTACAGTTTTTAAACTTCAGCCATATTCTTAAGACTGTGTTGGTTTTGGCCTATGTGAGCGCATTATTCAACAACAGTGTGATTTTAATATCACATCATGGATTAATAGATTCAAAATTAATGTGTAAATAATTAAAGAATGGGTACACCAGTTTTCAGTGAACTGAAAATGCAATTTATAAGAATAATGATGTTATTGAAAGAACACACAAATGTGGGATGAGTAAAACAAATTCATTCAGGAACAAAGTGCCATTAGTCATTAAAATATCCCCTTTGACACTGCTATTGTGCTGTTTGCTCCAGAATGACCCTCAGTGAACTCTTCTTTTGTTGAAAGAGAACGAGTTGACGTGGGTTTTTCTGAATTATTATGCTGTTTTGAACCATCAAGAAAAAGCAAGCATCTTTAAAGAGTCTTTGAAATAATGCTTGAAATTATGTTTACTGCAGTGTTTGTATTAGAGGTTTCATGTATCAAAGTCTTATCTAAAGTGTGATCACAGCAAACATTTGATGAAAGCATATTAAGTCCCTAATTTTCTGCATGCTCAGGGGTGTTTCTGTGCATCTTGAAAACATCATGTTCTTGAAGTCATCTGATTTACACAGATTTATGTTCTGACAGCACCAACAAACATGGTGTTTAGAGGAGGTTATGTGTGATAAGTGTAGTGTAAACTGGCCACTAATGATCACTTGGAAACCAAAGTTTTTGCAGGCGGAGAAGAAAACAATCATAATATTGCCCGTGTAAACACAGTCAGTGACTCACTGGATGACTGATTTGCTTTGGGCATGGCACCAACTCGACTTGTTCTGCATATTCTCTCTTTCCAGTCTGTGCACAGCACTGCTGCTTTGTCAGAGCAGACTTGTGCAGAGTGAAACTTCAGCTTCCAGGCAAACCTCAGTGCAGGGATTAATTAGCAGACTATCCTCACATGGGTGTGTTTTTTCATGCTCCTCACACGACAAGAACTCCACTGCAGATAACTTTCTTCTGCTGCAGTATCTTTGTTGTGATTCATCCAGCTCTGTACTTGACATTTTCTGCAGCGTGTGATGAAAGCGATGAGCTGTGTAAAGTGGATATCAGGCAGCATGTCAACAATTTAAGAGCAAATGCATCAGTTTGGTTAGAGAGTGAGTGATATTATTTCTGAGCTATTTTTCAAACAGACTCTTTTTCTTTTGAGATGTTTTGGACTGCTGGGAATTTCACACACTTTGGTGCAGTGCACTGCTGCCCCCACATGGCAGCTGGAGGGATTACTGAACCCTTTGTTTACAGTCAGTTTTATAGAGTTAACTCATTATTGTTCAAAGAAAAACTCAAAGATGAATCAGTCATCTGAATGGAAACTTAAGCATTTTAGCATTTTAGCATTTAGAGTGTAAGAAGTGAACCAATCAAAAAACTTCTTTTCACAACAGAAAAGTGTCTTAACTTAAATGTTTAACTGACCACCTGGTTGTATTTTTTATTTTATTTATTTATTTTTTTTTATTTTTTTTTTGTGGATGTCAAAAGTTTTGTTAACCAAATTTATTTGATAGAAAAGAAAATGTGTTTTTAGTGGTCTTTGGTGAAGCAGAGTGTAAGTTTTGGAAAAACTTATTGACTTTCGAGGTGCACAGAGGAGGATGTGGAAACATATGATTGGACTTTTTTTGTTTGTTTGTACTGTTATAAACCTATCCTCTTAAAAATGTTGTCTCTTGGTTTTTTTTGTTTGTTTCATTTTGTTTGTTTGTTTTTTAACCATGAAGGCTGCAAGTGTTGCTGCAGTTATCCTGTAAATATTTTAACTTTTTGACGATGAAAAAAGCAAGTGATATGTAGAACCTGCTGACAACGCTCATTCTAAGTATTTCACGTCATACAAAAAAAGAATCAAACGTGAACAAAACCCTTTTAGAGAAAAAAAACATTTTACATCATTAAAAATAATGCTCAAGTTCAAAGATAAAAATAAAATGTCAAAAACAGAAGATAAGAATATAGTTAAAAGATTTTAAAGTATAAGGATAGAAGTTACAGTGGAGTTGTGCAATAAAATAGTAATAAAAAAATAACTCTTCAAAGGGCTAGCTGTAAAAAACGAGGCTTCAACTTGGAGTTTCAGCAAACCGGATAACTTTTGTTTGTTTGTTTGTTTTTTCATTCATTCATTCATCCATTTTCCAAACCACTTTTCCTGTTCAGGATTGCTGCTGTCATTGGGCGAGAGGCAGGGTACACCCTGGACTGGTTGCCAGCCGATTACAGGGCTGATTTATTTATTTATTCAGATATTTGGAGCAGAAAAACTGAATGCTGCTTCTCCAGGTTTGGTTCTGACTCTGAAGACTGACAGCGGTTCCAGGTGACCTGAGTGGTCTGAATAGTCCGTCAGAAATGAGAGATATTATATTTTGACCTTAAACCATTCAGAGCTTTAAAAACCAGCAGCAGAATTTTAAAGTTTACTCTCTGACTGACAGAAAAAGTACCAGTTTTTTCCAGGTCCTGCTGACACATTAGCCTTTTTATCCCTCAAATTTTTCAAGTGACAGTACAAGAACCTTGTAATTATCTTAATATCTTTGTTAAAATTCAGGTCTAGGTCGGTAACTTCTCCTAGATTTCTGGCGTGGTCTGAGGCTGCTCAGTGACTTTGAATCTCTCATCTTTGTCCAGTGTTGAGTTAATGTAAAGCATACAAACCAGAGGCATGACAGCTGCTTTACTAGGTGCACAAAACCTAAGCAGTTGTGTATAATTGTAAAACAGAGTATAAAGAAGTAAAATAAAGTACCACAAACAAATAAAAGCAGGTAAAACAAGTTATGTATTTCTTGTTTTAAGGTTTAATCTAATAAAAAAAAAACTTTTCAAGTGGGGCTCACAATTCCAGTCTCTCTTTAGTCCAATCAAATAAAAGAAAAAAATCACAAAACTATAACTTCAAAAAGAACAAAAAGAAGTTGCAGATGGAAATGCTCACAGAAATAAACAGCTTTATTTTTCCCAATCCCAAAACACGTTCATCTGAAGTGTCTCCGTCCATGTGCTATTCAACTGTGCAAGATTATTTTGTTGTGAACACAAACAAGTCTGTATGGAGTGCAAACAGAATCCTATCCACTAAATGATGAATGGGGAGAGTTTGGATAAAGGTTTTTCTGTCCTCACTGGAGTCTGAACGCCAGCAGGCTTCACATGCACTCAGAGAAAACAAAGAGCAGAGATCAGAATGTGGAATATTAAGACGTGTTGACACACTGAATTATGCTGTCACAGGAAAAGTTCAAACACACACTGAACATGTGCTCATCTTGTTTTGAACAGAAAGTGTTTTTCTATTTCAATCTCAGGACCTCAGAAGGCCAGAGGCTGGAGATGGAATTGAAACTATCTCCATGGACTGCAGCTCTGGCAGACGGACTGAATACTGATTCGATCAGTCTCAGCCTCAGAGAGAATCCCTTTTATGTATGTAATCCTTTAATATGTCAAAACCTCTGCAGGTTTCTGTCTGGGAACTCTGACACACCTAAGCTTTTTGATCAAACGGGAAGAACACAAACAAAATATTTGGTTCTTATTTTATCCTGCTCTGTGGCAGGCAGCAGACAGTCTCATCTTGCACGGTGCAGGAAATGATTTTGTTGCCAGAAAATCACTGAATTTAGTTTATACCTTCAGTCAAAAGAAAGATAGACTCAGATATGTTTAATTTTTATTCTGTTACTCTATCAAAAAAATGCAACTGGCCAACAGGATCTGCATTCAAACAACATAAGAGCCTGTTAGAGAGGCCTTCCTTAGAATATACAGATAACGAGACAAACTTTATATATATTTATATATTTATATAATTTAAAGAAAAGTTTCCATATTGCCGCTTATTCTAAAAATAGCACGAGATCTTCATGAGACTTGCTAAAATGATGATGTCATCACATAATGATCTCACTGCAAAAAGGTGAAATCTTATCAAGTGTTTTTTGTCTTATATCAAATAAAAATTGTCTTATTATACTTGATATGAGCCCCATATAACTGATCAGTCCAGAAATTGTCTTATTTCAAGTTATTCAAAGACAAAAAATGAGGTCAAGTGAAAAAAAATCTTCCAATGGAACAAGAAAAAAAAAATTGCTTGAATCTAGAATGTCTTCATACAAGTAACTTTTGTTTTGTTTCATTGGCAGATTGTTTTTTACTTGTAACAAGCAATTCAGACCTCATTTTTATTTAAATAAATTGAAACGACACATTTTTCTGGACTAGTTAGATGAATGTGGTTCATATTAACTCTAAAAAGACATTTTCTACTGAAACTAAGACAAAAACACTTGGTTGGACTTCAGTTTTTGCAATGCTCCCAACTGAATTATGGAGGTTCTAGGGGTGTGGGCCTCAAACACCAAGGTCTGCCAACAGCTCTACCCTGGCCGGCCTCTAGAGGACTGGTCAATCAGAGCAAAGGGGGGTTGTGGAGCAAAAAGCATTAAAGAGACAGCAGCTACACAAGTTTATTTTTAGGCAGAGGCTGAGATAATTGTTTTCTAAAACACCAGTGAGTGAGACAAAGGGAATTTCTGATCTGTAAATCATGTAAAGCTACTATGAGGGCATAAGAGGGACAAAATGAAGACCAAAAAGAAATCACAATACCTCCTTTAAAATCTGTTAAACCAGAAAAGGCAAATTAAAAATAAAAATTTCTTTTTTTTTAATGGGTTGGCAAAGATTAACAGCAGCAAATTTCAACAAACATACTGGTCAATATATCCTGGATCTTATAACAGAAAATTTTCTGTAAAATCTTCTGAAAGCATGATGTATCTTCCTCCAACGACCTCAATCTTCCTTTAAAATACAAGACCAGATCCTCATCCCTCAGACCTGAAGCCTCCTGCAGCAGATACCAAGCTGTAGGAGCACCCTAAGAGTGTCTTCGTAGATAAGGACGTGTGAGTGATTCAGTCTGTGTAGACAGAGCAGAGCGGCCCACTCGAGTGGAGACAGCGCTGTGATGAGTCAGAGATCTGTTCCCAGGTAAACAGAGGTATTAAACGGTGTCAGAAGAAGGGTCATGTTCTCACAGACTGGAGTGTACTTTCTCATAGCCAACATGTGTGAATGCCCCCTGCTAGTCATTGGCAAGAATGCACTACCTGTTTGCTGCACTTTGCTACCAAAGTCTTCTCTTTTTATAAATTCACTGGTTGAGGGACATCATCAAAGCTACTAAAGGTCTTCGTCTCTTTATGGACTCTGAGCTTAATCACTTATTGATCCCTGTGCGCTGCAGTCTCCAGCCTGCCTCTTCTTCTCCGCCTGTCCACGGCTGTGTGGGCGGTGCTGGATGAACAGGCTGTTAATGAGGTTGTAAAGGGCCATCATTGTCAAGAGTGGGAGGTCATTTTCTGCACGGGGATTTGAGTCTTGGCCAAACGCAGAGTTGAGTTCAGAGGTCTCACAGAGGCAGCACTTAGAGGATGAAGAGTGTGAGAAATGAGAGGAGGGAGCACAGCCAAGACCTGAGAGAGGTAGACTGTGGAGACGCACAAATACTGCATGAGAAGCCTGCATAAAGCTGGCATCAGTGCTCACCTGAGACGGTGAAAGATGTGGTCAGAAGTGGGGCTGAACATTTACTGTGGAGTTTGTCAAATGCAATGACTCAGCATAAAAGCATCATTTTAATTCTCATGGCAGGGGGCATGACTGGAGCTTTATAATAAGAGTGAAAACTGAATATCTACTGGTCATGCAGTTTATGCATTTCTCCTTGTGCATGTGCATGTATACATGCGTAGCAAAGAGTGGAAAGGATAAAGTGATCAGAGTTATGAACTTTCTGAGAGAGACATTAAGGATTCTATGAGGAGGATCTGTTATAATTGCACTTCCTCGCCACCTTGTGGCCCGGAGTCTCCTCACACTGTCGTAAATCACTTTTAACGTGGTGTATGTTTGTTTTGGAATTAAACTGAGATCGGATCAAAACAAATTTTCTTTGTGCAAGACAACTTTTTACTTGATACAATGCGCCAAGGTAAGGTATTGATCAGTACAGTTATGAAGCACTACGGTTTGAAACGGGACATCAAGCAAACATTGTAGTAGCCGGCTATATTTAGCACTATCGGCAGCCCGGTGCTGCAACATATCTGTAATCTAACGTGACAACAAGTAAATACTGTCAGTTTGTCAGTAGTTTAAAAGCTGTCTATATTTAGTGCAGCCGGTGCTCTAAGACATGTCTGTAATGTGTAACATTAGTGAATCCTGGTTATGTCCTGCCAGTCATCTACTAAACAGAGCTAACGTAACCTCACTCTTCATTTTATTGATAGACTCTCAAGTTTGAACAGACCACTGCTCTCAGACCACACAGTTTAGCCCCTGTGTCAGCCTTTAGCTGTATCACTCTCCTGTTTAGCTTTCTTCTGCTCTTCTGTCCTTTTTCTGTCTGAAAGTTAGGCTCCTGTGTCCACCATCACTACAAAATTAATCACAGAAATCAGTTTCAGCAGAGAAAAACACGGATCTCTTTTCTCACTACTAAACTTCGTCAGCCTAGACGTGACAAAAATCAATCCAGTCCTGCTGGAAGAAGAAGAAGTAGCAATTTAAATAACCTGTAACCAGCAATATTGGCGCTGATAATCTCATTTTATTGTGTGGATTACGATCAGGCATATATCTAGAAGGAAGCCTTTTTCAAGACCACTTTCAAACTCCTAACAGCCCCTTTTAAACTAAATTTAATACAAAATTAAGGACATTTGTGCGTGGTAGCTTACTTCTATGTTGTAAATATGCTTTACAACAAATCTTAAGCCACTGGAAAAGCCACTATTATAAGGTGCCTTATTTGTAAGGATTAAAAAAAATGCAACATCCTTTTTTATGTGATAGTATCTCATAATAACAGGAAAATGAAAAACAAATAATTGTTGTTTTTTTACAAGATAGTATGTCATAAAAACAGGACATTAAAAATAAATTTAGAAATCCTGTTTTATTAGATAGTTATTTCGTAAAAACAAGAGGATTTTTTTTCTTTCATTTTCAAGTAAGTGCAATACACCACCATATTATTCTTAGCCATGAAAAAAACTTTTTTTTTTCTTTTATTTAACTGTGTTTCTGGTAATTTCACCAATAATTACGTCTTTTAATTCTATTCAAAACAATTTAACAGGTTTTACACACATTCTAACTTTGCATCTTTTATAGTTGATAAGCTTTTTAGCCCTCTGATTCATGTCTGCACTGCAAAAACTGAAATCGTATCAAGTGTTTTTGTCTTATTTTAAGTAGAAAATTCCTTTTTGGACTCAATATGAGCCAAATTCACATGACCAATCCAGAAAAATGTCTTGTTTAAAGTTATTTAAGGACAAAAATGAGGTCTGAATTGCTCGTAACCAGTAAAAAAAAATCTGCCAATGGAACAAGAGAAAAGTTACTTGTATTAAGACATTATTCTAGTCTCAAGGAAATTTTCAAGCAATTTTTTCTTGTTCCATTGGCAGATTTTTTTACTGCTTACAAGCAATTCAAACCTCATTTTTGTACTCTGATAATTTGAAACAAGACATTTTTTGGATTGATAAGTTGAAAGTGGCTCATATCGAGTATAATAAGACAATTTTTACTTAAAATAAGACAAAAACACTTGATAAGATTTCAGTTTTTTGCAGTGTGTAACTTTCTGATGTGCATCTCCACCACAGAAGCTGCTGTATTTTAGAGAAAATGACACCGCTGCTGTCATCACAATACCACTGTTATAAATTATTTCACTTTTCTGGACCATTATGAAAGCTTTTAACAAAAATCTGTAAAGATTTGTGGATGACTGTTGTTTGGGAACCATGAGAAGAGCATTTCTGTAGCGCTCTGATTGCAGTTAGCTGTTATAGCACCCCATGTACAGAGGATATTGTTGCAACAGTTGCTAGTTTCATTCCAACTTGAAACTTTGACTCTGTAATAAAATCATCTTAGAATACACAACAATAAAATGTGTATCTTGAATGTTACTTTATTGTCACGGAGCAAAAAAGGCGTACAAGAGACCTCTTTATTGAATTTATTAAGTTGTATTCAGACACTCAAAACTGATCAGCCCATCACTAGTAATGCTGTTTTACATCATTAAAATTCATTGAGCTGTAAGAGAGACCACCAGTACGGTTAATGATGCTACCTGCTTATAGCCAGAGGTTAGCAAAGTCCAATACAGTCCGTCATATAAAATCGAAGGGCAGTCATTAATTAAAACATGATCAACACTGTGCAATGCAATAAAAGTTCCTTTCAAACATGACCATGGACCATTTCCGAGAAAAGTAACAAGACACCAGAGAGGGATTCTGTTAATAACACTACATAGACCTAAAAAAGACCACCACTGCGCAACATCTGACCGCTTTGTGACGAGGTCGAGGATGAAAATAAAATAAAAAAGCAGACCTATATTAAACTGTACAATTGTTTGATCTCTAAATTATGTCAAAGTGAGCTCTGCAAGCTGTATTAAAGGAGGAAGAAGACAACATTGCACCCTAGAACAACATTAGAGTATATTTTTTTTCCACAGACTTGTGACGATGGGAGCTAGTCCGAATTTGTGTGCAGTCTGAACTCTAAAAAACAAGACCCCTACTTTGATTGAGTTCCCCCAAAATGATGCAGGTCGACTACTGGCCTGGATAGAAACGGAGCAGACGAACAAAGACGAGGTTTAACATCACGAGTTGTATGTTAAAAGTCTTTGCAAGCAGAATGTTCGGCAGTCTTCAGGTTTCCTGTTTGTTTTCTTATCCATTCGAGTCCACAAAATCTGTCGAAAATTCACGGCTGGAGCCTTCTGTGAGAGACTAAGTGATCCCCAAATAACACAAGACCTAGAAATTTATAAAAGAAAAACAAAACCCAACATTTCTTTTTTATTCCATCAAACCGGCTTCATTTGAAGACGTTGCTTCCTGTTATTTCTGCTCCCTAAACGCCATGTCTTCCACAGCCACGAAGACGGCGTTATACACGTTTACACACAGTATTAGGAGGCCGGATGTATTTTTATCCTTCTTTTCTCAACACACTATTTTCATTTCTTTCACAACAGATCCAAATTTTCTTCTCTAGCCCAGGATGACGATGACTTCTCATGTAACAGATGTGATGAAGGAGGGATTCTTGGTTTGCACAACAGTCAGAAAAATCCAGCGTCTCATGATGGGAACAGTTTGGCTTTCTTCAGTTTGTGACCGTGACCACACCTGCACAGAACTCATGTGTGTTGCAGGCGGGCGTCTGTCACATCTAGTCAACCCTGTGAAGTGACAAATGAGGCTACGCATTTCTCATCCGCAGATCACTCTCAGAAAACTCACACACGACACAATCACACGTTCACGGGTGTTTCTCTCGCTCACCTTTCCTAAACGGGGTTAGTCTTTCAACTGAATAAGAGATAAAAATGTGTTTTTAGGCGTTGTAGTGATACATGCATCCATTATACTGATATACACTTCTTAAAAAAAGTTTAAAAAAAAGAAAAAAGAACATCAACAAAAAAAGGTATTAGAAATGCAGCTATACAGAGTCTTTTAGCTATTCCAGGGGAGTGAGGTCTGACGTCAGGAAGCCAAGGAGCCCGATGTCCAGATGTTCAGATGGGGGACAGGAGGGGTGTGTGTGTGTCAGGGAGGGGGGTGAGCAGGAAGAGCTGGGTTAGTTACTGCAGCAGGGGCGGCTGCTGGGCTGAGCTGTCTCTGTCAGGTCCACTCCTCGGTTCCGCCCGCTGCCGGCTCCGGCTGCTTGAGGCTCGTTCTTGGGAAGCTTCTTTGCTGCGATGGCAGAAAAATACGGATAATTACATCACTCATAATCAGAGTTTCAGCCTACAGAGATATTTCTGGCCTGTCACCACTAGAGCCTCTTCTGCACCTGCTTGAAGTTTAAGCTGTGGCAGGAGGTCGCGGTGGGTGGTAAGGCAAAGAAATGTATCACAATATTTTTTAAGACTGTGACGGTATCGCAATATATCCCAGTGTACATATATTTTTTCCATTAATGGACTAAACCAGTGGTTTGGTACTTCTATAATACAAATTAATCTAATTAATGTAATTTTTGTTATTCTTCCTGCCCATCAGTATCCATACTAATATCTCACAGGGCATATTTTTAGAGCTGTCACTTTCACGCATTAATTAGATTAGTTAATCATACCGCAGAAAAATGCATTTTAAAAAATAATGCACGATTAACTCATGAACTGCCAGACATTTTCAGAGCATCTTGAACGTTCTGTCAAGACCCAGATAACATTTTTTCTCTGACTATGTAAACACCAAAACTACCTAGGAAAAGTGGACTCTCTTCTTTTATGTCTCTCTTTTTGTTTTTGATCTAAAAAAAACAGACAAAACATACTTTTTGATCGCGTTTGTCTCGGCGCTCCATCCTTCGATCCTCTCCATGATCTTATCGTCTTTTCTCACGATGGCGCCGCTCTTTCTCTCTGAACTACCGCGACACATCTTCAGTTGGAGCGTGAGCTGCCTTAACTTTTCTGACTTGCAGCGTCTCGCTATGTCTCTGTCATCTCACATCATCTCCTCTTATCCATGCTGAGCTCTCATCCAAAGAGTGCACCGCTCTCACCCGCAGTAGTTTACGAGCATGATTTTGATTGACAAGCTCCGCCAGACCCCGCTAAAAACACAATTTACTTCTACAGGCGCAGAAAACAGTTGCACAACGTCAGTGGCAGTTAACACAGACATTTTAATTTTTGCTAACTGAAAAAAAAAATAGATTGTCAAATCTTCTCTTCTTTGTGTATTCATCTGATTAGTCACGCACTACAATTTTGTAATGTCCTAGAATTCAGATTCTTTATTTGAGAACTTTAAGCAGATATGAGATTAAAATGCGATTAATTAATTAAAAATCCTGTAATTAATTATATAAATGTTTTAATCGCTTGATGCCCCATCATTCAGCTGTGACCATTGAGAATCAAAACCTCTGTTTTTTCGGCATCTACACAAAACCATGAAGCTGTAGTTTTCCAAACTTTTTACTTTGCCCGCAGTTCTCAGAAAACATAATTTCCAGTGACATCAAACTGCAGTTTCATGTGGATGGCTGGCATAAACGTATAAAAATAGATGCGTTTTCCCGGATACCCCAACTACGTGTGGACATGGCCTAAGTAATAACTACAGGAAACCCTCGGTTTTGTGACTGTCCAGTAGGTTGGTGTTTTCAGACTAGGGGGGCACTGAGCCAAACTGTAGCGGAGCTGAGATGGACTGAACATGAAGCTGGTGGAAGTCTGGTGCTACAGCTGCTCAAAGCTCCTTCAGCACTTGTTGTTTTCAACTAACACAACACTGGTCTTAGACCTGTCTGATATAATAGCTGTAATAAATGAAAGACACCTACCAATGGCCATGAAGATCTCATTCACGTTCATAGAAGTCTTTGCTGAGGTCTCCATAAAAAGCAAGCTGTTGTCATCTGCGTATGACTGTGCATCCTGTAAAAGTGAAACTAACATTAATCAATGACTCAAATAACGTCACACTTAGCTTTGCTTGTCTAATAGTAGCATCAGGAAAGTACCTCAAAACTTTTCATGGACTAAAAAAAACAGGTAGAGAGGTAAAGTCCACAAAGAGGTCAGATAAAGTTCAACCAGACAGACTGGTATATCTTACAAATTTACTCAGTGTGTGAATGTTAACATGACCTCCACAACCTTCAGTGAGTATATAATGAGTTTCTGCGTCTGTTCACATCTTTCACTTCATTAATTAGACTCAAAAGAAGACAAACCTGGAAGTCCAGTGCCCTCTTGTTTGCGAGATCAGCCTTGTTCCCAGCCAGAGCTATTACAATGTTTGGACTGGCTTGTCTCTGAAGCTCTTTAACCCAGTTCTTCGCTCGCACAAATGACTCCTGGCAAACACAACAGAGAGGAGGTGAGGAGAGGGGGGGAGGTGAGTCAGTCGGTGCAAATAAAAATAAGATCCATGTGATGGAAAGATGAGGACGACCCAGAGTCTTCTCATGACTTCTGACTCTGCTCCTGTAATCTGTTCAAGTCCCGAAGACTCGCTATAGTGACGGTTTTGATGAGATATGAATCCAATTTCTCGAGTGCAGGTAAAGTAAGCAGGAGCAGCTTACAGGAGACAGGTTTATGCTACACTGCCATGCAGAAATCTGTTGTCAAAGATAAACAAAACTGCTGCAGGAGTAAAGTTCAAGAGATAATTTCATCTCTATATTTTTTTGAGACAGACTTCCTGCACAGAGAGTGACAACAGTGTACTTTTCAGGGGCACTTGAAAACTACAACTATGTCCAGTATCTTTTTCTCTCTGCTCATCTCTTTGGGATGAGTAACCTTTCTGGTATGGAGTAACCAATACATGAATTAAGACATATACAATGTCAACAAAACACTGTGTTGTATAAAGATGACTCACCGTTCATGAGTCATCGCTTAATTTGTCGAGACTAAAATAATTCTTCTTTGTCTTGGCTGTTGCTAAAAAAACGTCTTCAGAAACCCCCAACTGTCCTTGTCACCGATAAGACCACGTAGGTTAATTTGCGCTTCAGTTTCCGACTATTATTAGCAGGTCTAGTATTTCAGACTAGACAACATGAGTTGTCCTAAACAGCATGCTCGATCTAAGTGTTTCAAGTATTCTCCCAAGTTTTTAGACATGTTTCAAGCATGTGGGAAAGGTCGGTTTTTAAGTTTCAGTTTTTTGGACACATATAAGTTTAGAAAATGTTTCTGAGGTGGGTTTTACCGCAGTCAGTCATACACAACCTCTTTTATCAGGACTGTTATAGATAAAATTACCTGATCCTGGTATTGAGTATCAGTCTGATACAGACTCAAAAATCTACATGAGAAAATCTATTGGACAGATCTAATTAACTCAGTTCTACACTCATCTGTGTTCAACAACGCCATAGATCTGTGGGTTTTAGAGCTACAATATCATAATATATAAATATCATACAATATGTGCAAGTTTAATTCCTCAACTATCCACTTCTGAGGTTTACAGTTAAATTGTAATCCCTATTGGTCAAAGAGATCTACTCACCTCACCTCACATTTATATATTTACAATCCCATAAAATAACTAGAAAGTGCAGACCTCTGCCAAGCATATTGTGATTGTCACGCAACACTTTAGTCCTACTTTAATGTTATACTCCCTTTCAGCAGACTGTCTGCTACAATTTGGTGTTAGTTGCAGGTTTGTATGATAATTTGTTACCTGACAGTGTTGAAAATTATGATGACCCAGTACATATTTCATATTCTGGATCTTAGTATCCAGAATATTGTCAGGATCTGGATCGTACTTTAACATCTGTCAGAAATTATGGTGACCTTGTCTTGTATTGTTTTGTACAGCAATCCGACCATTTATGGTGGAGTTACATACACATATGGTGAAAACGGCCCTATCTCACAATAATAAAGAATTCTTTTAAAAAGTCCTAGATTCAGACGGTGATCCCGATCACCTCCAAAATTTAATCACTTCTTTCTTATCCCATTTTGTATATTTCCTGAAAATTTCATCAAGATCTGTGAGCTAGTTTTTGAGATATGTTGTTCACAGACAAACAAACAAACTCTCCCAAAAACATAACCTCCGTGGCGGAGGTAATTTTACAGTCTGTTTAAATAGATTTTCAGTTTGTTTTAGTTTCCAAAAAAAGAGAAGCCGGTTTTCAGTCTCATTCTCAAATAAATAAAGAATGTAATAATACTGCTATCAGATTGGATCAGATCAGAATCAGCTGATACTAGGGCTGAACGATTTTGGAAAATCTAATTGCATTTTTTTTAACCAATATTACGATTGCAATTTAGCATGCAATTTCTGGGGAGGACATTTATTTTCTGCACTGTTCACTAAACACAAGCTTTAAGTCATTCTTCAGTATGACCAACACCACAAAGGATACTGTTAACATTTAAACAAGTCTTTCCTGCACTTTCTTATTGGAAATGAAAAGGAATACAGAAATTTTACCGTCCTCAAGTTGTCAGTAAGAGTAACAAACCATACAGAATGAAGTGTACAAGGGGTATGGCTGTGCCAGCCACTATCATTCAAGTGTATGGATCTGTGTAGCTCACAGAATTGTTGTCAGAAAAACCTTGACTATTATTGATTTTAAAGAAGAACAAGCACTAGTTACTATATTTCCTCCAGGTCTGTGGACATGAAACTCTTTTTTTTTTTAATTCCAGCCTTTGCGATTTGAAAATTGCATTGTATTACATTGCGATGTCTGTTTCAAATCAATTAATTGTTCAGCCCTAACTGATACCGAGGCATCCCTTGTTAGAGTGTGCTTTTAGTGGAATATGCACTTCCATTATCCATGTAAACAGCTTCATTTATTTTAATGAGGAAAGCAACTGGGTTATTTTGCACATGTAAACAAACTCAACCCTCCTCCAGCTTCTGCTCTGTGACAGCAGAGCTGATAAGAGCAACTGCATGACAGAGAACTTGGCACCTGACTCACCTCATTTGTTATATCATACACCACAATAGCTGCCTGGGCACCTCTGTAGTACATGGGAGCCAGACTGTGGTAGCGCTCCTGACCAGCTGTGTCCCAGATTTCAAACTTGACTGTTGTGTCGTCCAAACATACTGTCTGAGTCAGGAAGGCAGCTGTCGAGGCACAAAGCAGAGGAGAAGATGACAAATGAGCTTGTTGCTGCTGAGCGACACAAAATATGTGAAATGTGTAAAATTAGGGCCAATACTGGAGTTACAACACAAACATAGACAAACACACATACACAGAGGTGGATTATCTGGTTCACTTACTCCACATTTGGAAAATGGGGTGCTCACAACACAGCAACATGTTATACCAGCATCTAAAATCTTGGTGGGACCTGAAGTATTCATGTGTGATTTAAGCATGAAATATTAAGAGGCTTTTTCTGTCTTTTATTTCCTCTGCTTGGCTTCACTGACAGCTATGACTGGCTTAAATCACACCTGGAAACTGAACATACCTGCAGCTTTTGGATCACAAACCATGATGCTATCACTACCCCATTTTCCACTTGTCATATTTATGTTTGTTTTGGACAAATGTTAATATCATAGCACTTACAGTTCCCCAACAATAACTCTAAACATCCAGTTAAAGCATATTTGCTCTGAGTAAGCAGTGGTGTCCAGGATTTTTAAAGTCCCCTGGTATTTTTATTTGGCTAAAGCTGAGTCCAAAAATAGCAAAGCAATGGAATGGGAAGAATTTGATTCAAGTCTGAGATACCCAGTGAGTATAATCTGTGGTAGAGATGATAAGGAAGTGCTCTAACACCTCACATAAACTGCTGGATGTACCTGAGACCAGGAGCAGACGTTCAGGAATTCACCTAATTATTTCCACTTCTCTGTGTATTGTTCTTTTTCTTGGTAATGTGCTGTTTAGCGCTGTTAAAGAACTTTACAGCCCCTGTCCTTTCCTCTGAGTAATATTTCCTTTAATCTGACAAAACAGACGTTGATTGTATTGTCATATCCGTAATCAATTCACCGACCAGGCACAATGGCTCATGTTACAGCTATTTATTGTGCCATTATGGGCTTAGATTGTAATACCTAGGTAAGTGATTCATCACCTCTCCAGGTAAATAAAAGTGTGTAAGTGCCGTTGTTTTGTTGTATTCTATGAGTGTAAATTATAACTCGCTAAGTAATTGGCGGTTGGATGAACAGACTGGATGCTATGTCAAGTTGAAGGGTAAACTGACAACTTTTTACATTTTAAAGTGGAATAAGTCCTGAAATATCTGTTCTGCTCCCTACAGCACAGTTTAGTGACACACCACATCCTGAGAACATACATGCCACCTCCTGAGAATTACTGAGCTGTAAAAACAAAAACATTTCTAAGGAAAGAAAGCCTCTTTACATGACAGGTGGCCAATGAGGTACTTTCTTTTAATTCTTTGGATATTTGCCCTCAGAAATTTTACCATTTCTTGTATTATGACATGTACAATGTGAAGCTTGATAATCCAGGTTGCACTTTGTTCATGCTCATTGCAGTTCCCACAGCGTCTTGCTGCTCCACGAAACTACTCTACAAATAAACGCTCATTTCAAGAACCAACGTGTTTCTGTTGTCATGAAGAGAGGTAAGAAGTTTGTCTAAAAAAAAAAACCTTGTCCACACACTGACATTGTGCAGAAACATACCTCCGATTGTGCTCTCTTGGAATTCATGAAACTGTCCCTTGACGAAACGGAGTACGAGACTCGACTTCCCCACAGCCGACTCGCCTAAAAGCACAAGTTTGAACTGGCAGATCTTGTTGCCTGCATTCGGCCCATTGGGTCGTGTAGCTCCACCTCTATTTGCCATGTCACACTGTCTGGTCTCTTCCTCTCCTCACTGATGTGCTGTGAAAAACTGCAGAAAATACCTGGGTAGGAGAGAAAAGAAGGGTTAGTGTCAAAGGCTGGAGCAGCCACACCCATACACACATGCTCACACACATACACACATAAAGAAAAGACAACACACTACTTATGTTTTCCTTGATTTGATTAAGCTAGTTTAGGGCAACAAACAGCATTTGGTACAAAATACTCCCATGTTTTTAAGTTATATAGGTATCAATATGTATAAATAAACGAACAACTAAAGCATAGCAAAGATCACTTAAACATCATTTTTATCTGTTAGGCTTTATGGAAGCTAATACACACACAACTGATAAGGGAAATGCAGTAACTTTGCAACACCGTTTGCAACAAAGACAGGTATGCAACTGCTGAATGACCCAAAGTTGTGTTTTTTTCCTTGGAGACTCCCTCCCTTCTTGTATCATAAAAAACTGAGCCCCTCCAGGACCATCAAAACAAAAATCGACGAATTGCTGCCAAAATTAAGCATCAATTTTTATCGGTTAAGTTTTCCCTATAAATGTTATATTAACTGTCTGGCAAGTGAGTTAACAGGGATTAGGTTTCTACATCAGAATATGACAACCTCACAAAGCGTCTTGGCCCAACGACAGAGAACATCCATCCTAAATCAATATGCAAACTAACCATCCATTAGATTTACTGTCAAGAACTTCAAAGTTAACAAGAACAAAATGATTATCCGTTGGTTCAAATATAGTGCTGATAGTAATACTCCATTTATACTAAGTCTGTCCTGCTTAATACTACTAAATATCACACACAGCTAAGTTGTCTGTTGAAAAATAACAAAGTGCTTCTCTACTGTATTGTTAGAATTTGGGGATATTCAGAAATTGCAATGTCATAGCTTATTTCTGTTGTTTTGGCAGTATTTCTTTTAAATCTATCAGGTTAACCGTCACCTGGAGATGAGATAATGTCAAATAGGAGCTCTTACTATAGTTCATGTGGCACTGAGCCAACAAGGGTTTCAAATTACCTGCCACACTTTCTTTCTCCCCACACAAAAGTTTGCAGCTGCCATGTTTTTAACGAATAAAGGTAAGGGTATGACAAAGCAAAGAGAGGTGACACACTTATAATAGTAACAACTTTTAGCTTTGTGAGTGTCTCACCTGTAATGATTTACCTTCTACTCTACTAATGAGAAAATGTGGACCAACTGGTATACCTGAGAAAATCTTTCTTGCTGTGAACTATCCACGAGCAGCTCAGGGGACGATTATGACACACTTCTAAGTAAATATGTAAGTCAAGGCTGAGATACAGGCTGTTTCATACCTACCGGCCTGCATAATCAGGTGAAAAACAACAACCATACAATAACACCTTCGTTTTGTAACACAGACATGACTAACTGTCAGTAAACGAGTCAACACAAAGCATCTGAGCCAGAAATAATCACGCTAAACTTTGGTGAAATCGCATTACGACACAGTTTACCACAAATAACCTGTTATGTTGTTGTTGACGAGCTTGAATTAGCAGAGTAACGACTGCTAGCGTTAGCAACACCGCTAGCTTATAACTTCCAAATGTGTAGACCAAAACAAATCTCCTTTCAGTATCCAGCATGATCCAATCTGTGTCATTTTACTCTCATTCTTGTCGTAGCTGTACACGCCCTGCTTCAACACAGCAGATCTGTCATTTTAATGACGTTTTAAGAATTCCAAAAACACAGATGATGCAGTTTTGGGTGTGTACAGCTAATGACAGCTAGCTAACCTTAGCATTGTGACGTTTAATTTGTACCTACCAAACAGAAGACGAAATATAACCACAAATGTTCCTACTAATCAAATTGTTCAATATACACGTATAATTGATCGCTACATGACGAAGGATTCAGATTCATCAGCCGTACAACGTTAACTCACCATGCTAACTAGCTTGGCCCTTCCAGTGTCGGCTAGCTAGCCAGATAAAAGAAACTAGCAGTGTTCGCCAACTGCAAGCGAACTGAAGCGGTTGGGAAGTCGGTTCTGCTCATTACATATTGCAAGCGCCTAATAAGCAATACGAACCAAGCCGGTGGCACTGCTATTTGTCAGCTCTACCCAGAAGCTGTACCATAATGACACACTTTGAGAAAACATTGATGTACGTTAAGGTTCATAACAACGCTGTCAACCTAAGTTTAGGCGAAGTGCGTCCGCGCGGTAAGCGAACGTTGTGTCGCTCTGGCCGCAACGGGAGGAGCCCTCTACATAGCCATTAGCTCGCTAGCAAACGCTAATATTAGCCACTCACCTGCGAGAAGAAGAAGCTTGTTGTTGAGAATGGTGTCTCCAGGCCAATAATTGAAGCTCCTCACAGTGTGTTCGATACCCAGTCAGCTCCAGTAGGATAGGATTTCATAAGGCTCCGCGATGTCCCTCTCCCACTTCTTTCAACTTCCCTTTTCGCATTGTACGAACGATGATGACAGATCGTATGACTGGAATTGACAATCCGCTTACGTCATGGTGCGATGAACCAATCACATGTCAGGATGTATTCTTAATTTACCTTTCCAGAGAATAACGTTTAAATTTATGTCTTACTTTCTTGTAATGTTATACGAAGGCTTTAGAAGAAAGAAAATAAAAATGCTAAGAAAGATCTAGGTATCGTGAAGGAATATAAGGAAAGGAAAATGAAGTAGATAGATAGATAGATAGATAGATAGATAGATAGATAGATAGATAGATAGATAGATAGATAGATAGATAGATAGATAGATAGATAGGTGAAACTGAGCAACCTTAAGGTACAACAGGAAAAAAAAGCACCTAATGCACAAACTAGAAACTCAATAAAAACAACATCCACCCTGATCTGATAATGGTAAAATCAGAAGTATGGTACTAACAGAATAAAGAAGAGGATTTGCATTTGGACATAAGTGATTATTAAGATCAATTATAGATATATGGATGAATATGAATCATTACCTAAGACACAGAAGGCACTAAAATATATGAACTGTTAAATACTTTGAGAGCTTGGAGTAATTGTTAGGATGATATGGTATGATACAAAATAACATGAAACCCTCAAGTAAGTTAAATTGTAGAATAAATATCAAAAAAAATATCCTCATAACCCCTCTTGGTGGGGATTTGCATACATGCTATCCCCAGCATGTGTAGGTCTGTCTTTGCAAGGATGTCAAATGTGTATTTGATTAGTGATCATTGTCAGTTGACTGAAACCAAACTGTGATGTATAATTCTTGGCCATAAAACAAACAAACAAAATAAAAGAAATAAAAAAAGGTTTGCTTTGTGACTTCCTTTTATACCTTTTATAACTCAAAGTTATCGTGATTAACAAAGTGAAATTCTATTTCACCAAGTGATAAAATCATAAATCTGACTTTTTTTCCTCAAAACTCTGATTTTTTTTTCTGGAAATTCTAAGAAAAAAGTCAGAATTCTGACTTTAATCTCAGAATTCTAACTTTGATCTCAGAATTCGTAATTTAATCTCAAAGTTCTGCGGAAAAAAATCTCAAATTTTCTCAGAGTTTTGGCTTTTTTATCATTATTATTATTATTATTTTTTTTTTTTTTTTTTTTTTTTTTTTTAGAAAAAATAGTTAAAAAAAAATTTGGATTTTTTTTTTTTTTTTTTGAGTGGTCCTCTTCCGTAGCAGTCTGGTGTTGCCATGCAACAAAACTCAAACAAGCTTCCAACGGCAGAAGTGAGGGTAACAAGTTGGCTGGCAAGAAATTTGGTTAAACTTTACCTTTGTGGGGAAGACAGCAGTTAAAGTTCCTCTTCTTTGTAGACACTGTACTAACATGACGGAAGGAATTAGGAGTTACCACCTGAAACACACAGAAAGATGTCCAAACAGACCGAGGGTAAGTCAGCTTCATGTGTATGCCAGGCTAACGTTCCGTGCTAACGTTCGTTTAATGATCATAATAAACTACGTTAGCCTCAGCTATCCTCTATATTTCTCAAAACCAGGCTGGAAAGCTAATACCTGTAGGAGACAGCGTGAAGGACTGCTTACAAGAAACAGCAAGGGTAAGAACAGTTTGAATTTATGTGTGCCTTAGAATCTGTTGCAAAAGGCTGCGTGCGCATGCTCAGTCTTAATTGCATTTTTTTCAGCCCCCCACTCCGCCTGTGACCAGGAAATTTCGCAACAGCACCCAACCAGACCCAGGAGCTATCAGAGTGCACCGAGGAAAGGCAAATGACCCAGATGTTGCCAGCACTCTAGTTCACGGGATCTGCACCAAATCCTCACTTTCTGTGAGTTCTGCACACTGGTTAAAGGGGAAGTTAAAGTGAGATTTGAGATTTGTGGATTTGGGGTTTTGATAAATATTGTTTTATAAATAAACGCTCAGTCACAGCTCACTCAGAAGTTATTGTAGTCAAACAATTTTATTTATATCTCTGGTGGTAATCAGTGTGGAGCAGCTTGATATAAATAAAAAAAAAACAAACAGCAAAGTAGACCAGAAGTTATGACTATAAAATTATATATTGGAAAGAATACCATCTAATACCCTAATGCTTGAAACCCAAGGAGCATTTGGTGATCCAATTGCAGTTTTTTTTATATTCACGCTCAGAATAATTCTTCTGTATTTTTCTAATAGGGAAAAAGCTTGCTAAATCCTCCCCCTAAGACTTTGTTCCAACAGAAGTTGGAGGAGCTCAGTGAAGCAGGTTACAGCTCCACTAAAGCCCCTGTAGGAAAGTCTGTTTGTCAGCTTTCTGGTCTTCCCAGCTGGTATGACGAGAAAACTACATTTGGTGTGAAAAATGTAAAAGGTGCAGTATGTGTTCTGTCATATTATTTTATGGATGATGCAAGTAATTAAAATGTGATGGTAGTGTAAATTATAGCAACATGAACCTACAGTTTTGAGACATGTTGCTTGTTGTCCAGGATTGAGTGCGCATGAGATTATTCGCCCCTCAAAAACAACTGAGGAGATTGAAAAGGAGGCTCAGGAGAGACATGAGTCCTATATACGAAGCCACAACTCCTATTTTGTTGGTAGGAAGACTAAAGATATTTATCCTCTCCTGTTTGGTGTTAATAATTGTGTCATCTGTCTTCAATCAAACAACCTCACCTTTCTTCAGGTGAGAGGATCGATAGGAACTATGACTGGAGTCACTACAGTAAGGACAGCAGGTTTGGGATCCTCACGCCTCATTTCCACGATGGACGGGATACGTGTAAAAGTCTGCGTTGGCTTGGGGAGTCACAGAAGTAGGAGCTAAAATAAGTTGATATAAGTGTTTTGGTTTTTTTTGGCTTTTCAGTCAGTGAATAACTTGTTGAAAAGAAAATAATCCTGCTTTGCTTAGCCTCGATATTTTTGCTACAGGTTTCACAATCCAAATTACATTTGGAAGCGATCTGGGAACAGGGAAAAACTGATTTCACAAATTGGAGGAACAAACAATAAGTAGGTGCCTATTAACTTTACTCTGACATGTATCCTCCGATGAACTTAACTGACTGTGTATTTTTATCTTTTCAGAAGAGGAAAAGCTTTAAAGGAAATTCCAGATATAACATTTGGGACTCTTATACCAGTGGATGAATTTGGTGACACAAAATTTCAACATGTCTCAGTAGATGTGTCATATCCTTATAGATAAATAAAGCCAAGCACAAAAGGGTAACTGTTATTATTCTGGGTTCTGTGCAGGGGTTGGAGAAACAATCCACTCCACAGAGCGGGGCCAGTTTACAAGAAGTCGGAAAAGGGAGCGACAGAACAGCTTAGTCAATGCAGTGCGACACCAGCTCAAGAGGGTTAACTTCCAGAACTTCGACTCTCTTCTAAAGGCGTTCAGACATTACGACAAGGTATGAGTGAAATCACTGCAGGCTGATTACACGGGGGAACACAATTTTCAGTTCTCAGTTTTTCTCTATTACGTCAAGTTTTTGAACAATAGGATCTTCGTTTTCAGAAAAAAATAAATATAAAAAATACTTTACTTAACAGATATGTGTTTGTTTTATAAAAATCTCCAAATATTGACATACAATGAAATATGAAAGAAAAAGGCATGACTGCAATGTTTATTTAACACTGCTATGCTTCTACCAAGGAAATGGCTACAGGAGCAGACGTGATCTGGAACAAAGGAAATATATAGCTATGTAAATAAAACACTAAGATGGAGGAGCTACAAGCTTTGAAAATTAAAAAACAGCAGAAAATGAAATAGAACTTACAACGGTATAAGAGAAAAGCCAGCACAAATCATCTTAATTCCTACTATGCTAGCTTTCTGTTTCCAGATATTGATAGTACTGACTTATTGGGAGCTGCACACACCTCTCATCCAAGCAGCAACCTCTGGTCTAAGAATACGAGACAATGTGAAGTGCTAAAATCTGCTGTTTTTCGAGTGTCTGCTTGAGGCTGGCTCCGGACGTACTGGAAGTCACATACACACCAAGCCAAAAAAAGCCATTTTCAAAGCAGAAATTAACCTATTTACAGCCTGGTTCAAAAAACGTCTCCTGTCTGAGTCGCTAATTTCACTATCGGCCCACACTGTTCAGGGGATGATTTTTTTTCCAACTCTGCCGTTCAGAGGATAGTAAGACCACAAGCTCACCCAATCAGAGGCACAGCTCAGGTCATGTGACAGACAGGCGCCCTATAGCTGTATGCTAAGCCTTTGCCACTACCAATATGGCCGCTATAGCTGATCTGCTTCGTTTCCCATTTCAGAAACAGACGGGTGACACTGGGGAGACTACATCCATGTTTTATACAGTCTATGCTCTCACTGCACTGTCTCAATAGATGAGTAGATGAGTCCAATGGTTATCAGCTGGCAAGTCTTACTACAGCTAATCAGGGGAATTTCGCTTGTCTGGAGGGTAAGCTGCGGAGGAAAAACTTGACGTGCTAGAAAAAAACCTGACTGCAATTTTGGAATCAGCGTGCCAGTTTTAGATTTAATCAGCGCACAAATCTAACTCAGCTGAAATATTTTTTTTCGATTGTTCCCTAGTATGATCAAAGAAATCAAAGAACAGTCTTTTATCACTGAGGAAACTTGATAATATCTGTCATCACAGAGTCCCACACTTGCACTGTTTATCATACAAATCGCTGCTGTTTTTTTCTGTTTCTTGTGTTTCTGCTAACTACCAGAAAGGCAAAGGGATGATCGACAAAGACGACCTGCAGGCAGTGTGCAGCCAGTTCAAGCTGAGTGTGAGTGGGCCAGTTCTGGATGACCTCATAGACTACTGTGACCTGGACAAGGATGGGCTGATTAACTTCACGGAGTTTGCAAACTTTCTCAACTGGAAGGACAAGATGCCCATCGAGAGTCATGAGCTTCAAAGTATAACAAACGGTCTGTAACAACTTTCAAGAAACAAAAAAAAATGCTGAAAAGGGCCTGGTAAAATATCTGACTCGTTGATGCAAGAAATCACTCAAATCCAAAGATTAACGCTTGACCTTTTATTGCTGAAGATAATCTAATTACAGCAAACTTATTATAACGTAAAAAAAAAAGGATTTTAACGGTGATTTAGAGGAAATAATGGTCAACAAAAATACGACCACCCAGATCACCCCCTTTCTCTCATCCACGCCACCCAAACCATGACAAGTAACTTCAAAAAAAGGAAATCACCTCATATCTCCTGCCCCTACCAACATTTAACCACACACTAATTAACATATTCCCCCCCCACAAACCAACAAATTATCAACCTCACACCCCAAAAAACAAACAAAAAATTTATTCAGGGCTCCTAAAGGGTAATTTTCACAAAATCAAATGTGGCCCTCTTTGAAAACATTTTTTGGACATCCTGGACCTGGAGGAAACATTTTCTAAAACTTTTATGTTCCATCTCTCTTCCAGACCGCCAGACCAGCTCGGCTCCAGCCAGCATAGAGAGGAAACTTCCATCAGAAGCGGCACAGCCTCCTGCCTCTGAGACCTTGATCAAGCCTGAGGACCTGGAGCCCTTTGAGCCGGGCAGCTCACTGCAGACCGTCAAGATCCTGAGACAACCAAGGGCAGTTCAAGACCACTTCATGACGTCCTCTTCTCTCATCGGGGCTGTGAGTGATCGGCTGCCACCAAGTAAGTCAGAAATAAGCACACAGGTCATATTCACTCACTGTTGTTTGGTAACCATTCTAAAATACTCAAGACAGATTTCAGGATATCAGTGTCATGCTCAAATAATTAAATGTTGAGGCATCTGTGTCTAACATTTTCAGTCATTCCTTACCGTAGCAAAACTGATTCATGTGATAAATGTGTATTAGTTGTTGTGATTCAGGAAAGATTCCTAAGCATCTTTAACTTTAAGTTCCTCAACATCTTCACATTTCGCCTGGTGTTTCTTTAAAAAGACAGCCGCACCTATGGGACCCCGTCTGTGCGCTCAGACCTTCCTGTTCCACGCATAAAGAGAACTGGTGACACCACTAACTACGGTGATACATCGACTGCGAGAGATCTGCTTTATCCATCAGTTCCTGCTGCTCAGGGCGTTTTTGAGGAACACCTGCTCTGCCCACGCACAAAAAAGGAGGTATGGAATATCAACACGAACTGTGGTACAGATGCAGCTTTTAAAGATTTACCAAACCTGGGCTTTGGTATTGGCTACTAGAGATACTGATCTGATCCCAATATTGATTTAATACCTTATTCCAGGACTGGATCGCTACATCTCTAAACTGTGGCAAATAGCTTATCAGAACATTTTGTTTGTAAGTCTGAAAATGTTTTCTTGTGATAGATCTTTGAGTCTGGCGCTTTTAATCTCACAGATCAAGGAGATCTTCAAGAATGCGGGTGTGAACATTTCTGAAGAGACATTTGAGGAGGCCTGGGAGTTAGCATCCATGAAACATCCATCCAAGGAGGTTTGTGTTGAGGCTTTCCGAAACGTACTCAAGGAAATAAAGGAACTGTAACAATCAGTGTATTCGCAGCGGCACAGTTTATACTTTACAAAGAATTTTCTACCTGCATAATGTCATACCCTGAAACCTGAAGGTATCATGTGAAGCCCATCCTTTATTTTACTTGTTTTTTTTACACTTAAGTGTTTTCTAATACAGGTTAATTAGTCAGTTTACTGCACATTTAACCCCTTTTCTCTCCTGTGATGCTCTGCTGGGGAAACTAACTGCATCTAAATTTAATCTCAATTAATGAGAACAATATCAAACATTTGTTAGCACAAAATTGAATGCTTAGATTGTGTTTTATACCCTCAAAAGGAATAAAAACCAAGCCCCTTCTCTGATTTCAACCAGGTCTATATATTCTCCTCCAGCAGAGGGCGCACCAGCGCTCAGGGAAATGACCAACTCATTACAAAGCAGAATGTGTTGGTCATGATTATCACAGTATTTGATTTGGAGATAAAATGAAGTCACATTCTCCACTTGTTTCAACTAATGGTTGATTTTTGTTTTAATCTGAAAAGCAGTTTCCTGTATGTCATCTTTTTGTAGTGAGCTCAATAGAAAAAAGGACTTCTGCACAAAACAGAATTTATGAAAACTTTATTTCTGTTTGTAAACAGGTGCATAATTTCACACTTTAATGGCTCATTGGTTATACTAACATTCCCCTTTTTTCTGTCTGAAGCAACATCTTACTACACATAATCCACTGTGAGCATCACTTCTCTGAATGCAAGAGACACACAAATACAAAGAGATTCACCTTTTTTGTTTTTTCAGTGTCTTGAATTTAATGTTTAATTATGTTTGTGTCATAATTCTATTAATCCACCTCATAACTGGTGTCTGACAGTGATGGAATAATTAATATATAGCATCTTGGAGCTCAAACGCACGTTGACATAACCGTAGGAGGAGTGTTTTGTATCTGTTTTGCTAACAAGATTAATAAAACAGGTTGGCATACAGCCTCGACTCACCCACATGTCAGAGATGTAAAATAACCAATAAAAAGAAAAAAAATCATCAGCTTTTTGTTTATTCAACACTTGTTTTTTTTTTTCCTGATAATTTCCATTAAACCGAATGATGCACAGGCGTGGTAAATTAATGTGCTCTCACCATATCCATGCGCATATTGTCATATGCTAAGCTAACTGCACTCGTTTAATCTCATTATGACTCAGTGTGATGCTCCACAGGAACCAAAACCCCCCCACGCAAACTTCCACAGACCACATATTAATGCAGCAGAAATTAGAATAATCTCCCTGCATATTTTATTATGCATGAATAAGTGGTAGCTAATGACAGGATCTTCTGTTTGTCGGATGTGTTGTCAACATACAGAACACCGGAAGATTTAACAGAACAGGATGATTCATTACATTCATGAGGCTGCAGGACGTGATGCTTTTGACAAGTGACGTGTCTGGCAGTAAAGTTGGGATCAGACGGAAGCTTTGCTTGTCTTTGTTCAAACCGATAAAGGAATTTTGGGGAGATTTATTTACTTAGCTTTTAGCAGAAGTATAACTTTGCACACTCATGATTACTCCTGGGTGAATGTATTTTTTGCATCTGCTCACTATCAACCGTTGAGTATTTATCTTTCCCTGAATATTCAGTCTGTGCCATGGTTTCTCTAAGTCAGTGATTCTCAAATGAGGATACACAAGGGCACTCCAGGGGGTACAGGGTAGGATTCAAAAAATGTTTATAGGATAAAATAAGATAAGATAAACTTTATTTTTATACATCACTCACTCATTCATACATTCATACCAATCAACAGTATACAATATAATATACAATAACATACCTGTTATAAATAAGTAGATAAATAAAAGCTGTGTTTACTGTGGCATGCAAGTGGCACATCATGTCAATACATACAAAACTGGTGGTAAAATCAATGTCAATTAAATTAATGCAAGAATAAGAATAAGAACACCTGTCTGCTAATACACTTGCATTGTGTTGCGTCACCGCAGATTGTTTGTTAAGTAAAGTGATGGAAGTAGGGAGGAAGGAGAGTTTAAAGCGAAAACTTTTAACTCTGCGAGCTCTGGACCGTCTTCCAGAGAGCAATAGCTCATATTCTGAATAAGGAACATGAGAAAAGCTGTTAAAGATGTTTTGTGCCCTGCTGACAATGATATATTCAAAGATAGTTGAAGAAGTTGAAGAAACAGGCCATTTTTCCTTACCTATTACTTTCCTTTTTCAAAAAAATAGCAACAAATTTAAATTCCTTTAACACTCTGAAACCAATTATGAACCAAATAAATGTTTAAATTCATAAATTAAATGTAATATCCCGGAGATTATTTAATCCTGTTCTACTCCGCAAAAAACAATAGTCTTCCTCATATCAGGATGACAACATAAATAACAGCACCGTGGTTGAAGCGTAGCAGCAATGCTGCTATAAACATGGAGCACTAAACAAAGCAAAACCGGTAACAGCAAAATTCTGTCAGTATTTGGAAAAATATACTTAAATGTATTCATGTCCTCAAGTTGCAACCCACACAAGGTAGTGTAACTTTTCTGCAGGGAGACATCAGCCAACAACATCAGCGGCTGTTAATAAAGAATATTTCATAAATGAGACACTCATAGTGCAGCGCTGTGTTTTGCGTTGTTTTTTTTCAACCAAAACTGCTTTACATTTTTTAGGGGGTACTCGGCATAAAAAACAAACATCTCACAGGGAAAACATCGCTGAAAAAAAGTTTGAAAACCACTGCTTTAAGTCGTTGATATTGAAAAAGAGTGATTATGGGCTTTTGTGAAAATGACCAAATGGAGGGTTCCATCTCAGCTGCTGCAGCCACGTGCTGTCATAATGCTGTCGAACAGGGGTGTACGGTGGGTGTATGCGTGGATGGGCAAAAGACAGTGGAAGTGTAGAAGCACTTTGAGTAGCCAGACATACTGGAAAAGCACTATAGAAGTACTGGTCCAGTCAGTCCATGGTTCATTTCTCCTTAGCTATTGTTCATGATGTTTTTGAGACTATTTTAACCCACTAAAATATATATTTTTTGTCCCAAATATTTATTATTCTGTTCTTAGAACACTTTTCTCCACCTATTTTTCCTTTTCCGCACCATTTCACGACTTTAATCTAGTCTTGTGTCCTCTGTGTGTTGTTTGAACTCTGGATGTTCATGGAGCATGTTTTCACATCATAATAAATACATTCATTTAAAGACATCCGCTGTAAGAGTTGTTGAGTTTCTGCACAATGTACAGAGTTTTAGCTCTATACAAGTAGCCCATGAACAGTCCAAATGTAGTTTAGCGAGACTGTGCCACATAAGCCCATAATCAATGCATTGTAAGATGAAAGCTGGGGGCCGTATGAAAATGGACTTCAGGCCACTTTGGACATGCCTGTGTTGGCCTGTCTTTTAGATTTCCAGACTTTCTGGGATGCATTAGGAATGACTGATCCCACCTCAGTTTTCTCCTTTCAAGAACAGCGTGGTCAGTTTGGGTAAGGAAGAATGAGGGTGGTCAACTTAGGATCAAACAATTTATTGATTCAACATGTTGATTTTATCAAACAGAATGGAGTTAAGCGTTGGAGTTCATCCTTGACCTTAGTAGCTGAGTTTTTTTTCTTTAAACAAAAGCGCCTCTTACTAGCTTTCTCTGGATGGATCTGATCTGATGACTGTATGTCAGTCTCTCTTTCACCAAATGAAATCTTCATGGTTGTTGTACAGATAGGAAGCAAGTTTGTTCAAGTTACAACTGTGCCTCTATTCAAGCACTTGTTGACGCCTGGACCTACTTGGAGTGATGACTTTTTGATGTCACATTCAATAGATATTTTCAGGAAAAACACGTTTTTTGCATTTTCTGTGGTGTAAGCTACATTTGTTTCTGAAGACTTGTAAAATATGTGATGTAACAGTGAAATCCCTGCAGCAGCACATTCAAGGCATCTAACGGTCTGGACAAGACCTTCAAGTAAAAAGTTCTTTAGAGGTCTCCTGGGTGTCTGCGCAGCTTCAATGGTATGGCTTTGGGTCCCTTTCATCTGATTCTTGTGGACAGTCAATCTGTGGTCCAATGTCAGCCAATCAGGACTCCCATGTTATGTCCCGGTGACTGATTAATGGCTTTTTTGAGCGTACAGTCATGTCACTCTGCCATTGCCCAGTGCCAGTGCCAAAGTGTGGTGACTATCCAATCAGGAGAGGCTCCCTTCGTCAGCTCTCTGTGGAATCTAGAAGAAATCAAAAGAGAAAAATTTTCAATATGAGCAGCGGCGTTTCTACTGACTAATCCCGGAACGGATCCCCAAATAACACAGATGAGCCGTCCCACTTTTAGGGACCCTTCAGTTAGGGCTGGGTACCTTTCACGTTGAAAATGATACTGATTCCTGGGACCTGGCAATTGGTATTGGTACTCAACAGTACCAATTTTTGGGTGCTTTTTTGTGTTTCTGTGTTGAAATATATCAATTTGTTTAACAATAAAATCTCTAACTTTTTCAATTTAACATATTTATTCTTCAATATATAAACTTGCAATGCTGTGTTCATGTCCAGCATGGAAAATCACCTACTCTTCTAGTCCCTCACAGTCACAAGGATGCATTTAGGTACCTAAACATGGTATCTTTCAATTTTACACAAATTGGTACACGGTTCTTTTGACTGAATTCGGTCGGTACCGATTAAAGTACCTAATTAGGTACACACCACTACCTTCCTTAGGGGTGCCAAACTAAACCGATTAGATCCGGGACGGTGGAGCTACAACACTACAGTCCATTGATTAGTCGAAAGAATCAGCTGTATTTCACCTGGCAGTACACAGTCTTTGAAAAAAAGTTTGATTTTCTTTGTAACGAAGAGCCACATGCCAATCACAAAGAGGGCGAATTGCTGGATGTCTCCCATATTTTCTCTTTGTTCACTGTGTTGCGTTTTCTTCTTTGTTGGATTTATTAGCGAGGTACACCGCGTCCCACTGCTATGGCGTCACGCTATTATTTAACTGATGAGGCTATTGGCATCTGGCTTGTACGCCACTCACCACAAGGGGGCACAGTTGGCTTTGGAAACGCAAACAGGACCAGGCTCAACCGAGCTGACCACTACCAAACCGTACTGGTCTAAATCGGACTGCTTGGTGGAAACAGGGCTTAATTCTCTAATGATAAACATTTTGAAATAGAGGCCTAACACTTAATTGATATCGAGATTTTGCTCTTATCCCACTTTGACAAAAACAAAGAAAGGATTGAAAATGTCTTCCTTATCCTGTCAAAATGTTATACCCAGCTCTTGGGATAACATTTACAGTTCAATGGGAATGAGAGAGTTATAAGACCTGAGACAAAAGAAGGAGAATGTGGCTAAATAGGTAAGTGAGCATTAGGTACAGTCGTGGCCAGAAGTTTTGAGAATGGCACAAATACTGGTTTTCTCAAAGTTTGCTGCCTCAGCTTTTATTTGTTAGGGTTGGGACTGGGGCTGGGCGATTATGGTAAAAATAAGAATCCCGGTTATTTTAAGTGATATTGAAATCACGATTAATATACACAATTATTCATTTATTCAAAAATTTCAGTACTGATTTAAACACAACTTTAAAGAACCAGCAAGTGGCACATACAGTATTATTGATACACATAAGTCACACACACTCGCTGTGGCTGCACATGGAACACAGAAGAGCTATGAAGCACAGGAACTTGCATACATCTACACTGTGTGGCATATTAATTGTTTTTCTTCAATTATATTGTTTTCATGATTGTCAGATGGCAAAATTGAAATCACGATTAAAATCCGATTAAATTGTCCAGCCCTAGTTGGGACAATATGCTTTTCCCCGGTTGCATTCTGGTAATTTTTTTGTTAGCTTCTTTAACATCTGACTAAGTGCAAAAGTTAGATGATGATGATGATGATGACTACAGACCTGAAGCCATATTTTACCTGAAAATGCACATCAAATGTGAGTCAGAGAGAAACATTTTGTCCTCTGCTGGAAAAAATGACATTTTTTAACAAAGAATCCTGATTTAAATATCTCAAAAACAAAAAAAAACTGAGACTTGTGTGAATTGACTTTTTCCCCACCCCTTAAATTCATATTGACCACTGATTGGTAAAAAAAATAAAAATAAAAAAAGTGCTATTCTCAAGCCTCTGGCCACGCCTGTACGACAACCACAGCATGTGGTTCTGCAACCAATTGGAAGAGAGAGGGGTTTGGACCAGTGTAAGAACTTTTCCTTTTTTGTGACAGCTTCACCTTTACTCTGACTGTTATGGATGCCTTCCTTTTTAATTAAGTACACGAGACAGAGCACTGGCATTGCTTAGAACAGCAGTGAGAAACATAAACACCAAGTACAAATAGTTTTGTTTGTTGTACCACAGGAAGAAAGTCTGTTTCCAGGTGTCTGACAATAATCAGGAATGAAAAGAAAACATGTTGAAGATGGACTTTTGTTATTGCATATGCTCTATGCTGAGCGTTTTTATAAATACTCAGACATATATCTGTCCAGTTTGCATAAATAAAGCTTTACAACAAAAAAAGAGACAGCTGGTCTGTTTCATGCTGTGTTAACATCAGCAAACTTCTCCATTTTTGGAAGACGTGTGGAAGACATGTCAGGATTTATTTTTATGGCAGGATCAGGATCTGGATTTTATATCCATTGTTTCTCATGATAAACAACATGGTCATGAAACAACAATTTTCTGCACCATTTCAAAATTTTAAGCATTTTGCTGCAGTTGGATGTAAGTTCTCTTTTGTGTTGACAGTAACACAAAAACAGAATTGAATTCAACCTTCTTAAATGGATTTTATTCATGTCTTGTTTTGTGAAAATGAAAGAATGTCTCTTCTTTGGCTTTATTCTCCCTTTCATGAATCGCTTCTATTAATACTTGGTCCACACATGGCAACCCTCTAGTGAATTTGTGTCACACTCTCTGTTTCCCCACATCAAAGCATCAAATATTAGCTGAACTCTCATCCACCCACTTTAGAATATTCTCCAAAATCCACTCCACATATATGTTGGAAAAACATTTAGCTTGCTGCAATCAGCTCCGGCTCTTTCCAACTAAAACAGAGGAGCCATATGTTGGGAAGCCTGCAGGTAACTTTGAGCTTCTGCCAACATATAATTATCTGTCTGAGTAAATATTTGTACCTTTCTGATTGTGGTTCAGCATGCTCTATATGGGGGAATAAACCAAACACAGATTTTGGCACACAACAGCTGAGCAAATTAATGATCAAAACTGAGTTTTAAGAAGAAAGTCGGCACACATTGCATGAAATAGATTTGAATATGTCACAGCAGAATGAGGGAAGATTTGATTGTAATCCACACTTTTGGATGCACAGCATGTTTGCAATGTTTGCAGATGATGAGCTGAGTGCTTACTCATAGACTGCCGTGACTATTTTCTTCTGCGGGCTGCCGTCTTCACTCGAAGCCACTTTGAAGATCCTTGTGCCCTCGGGGTCGTCAGGGCCTTCGTGTGTTGACAGGAACCAAAACCTCATTGTGATGTTGCAGAATTTTCTACCTGTAGGATGAAAACAAATGCCAGACCGTGTCACTCAGAGATATTTAGAGCATAGACAGTTTTAGACTCTTTCACACTCTGTAGTTTGAGTAATAATTTAGTCTGGGCTGAATTACATTGCTTTTATTTTGAAAATATCAAGAATTTTGAATGTCCGGTGGTCCATCAAGTACATTTTCTTTGTCATCATCTCACCAATTAAAGCCTAACCTTATTTTACAGTTTCTATCATCAGAGAGTTGTTTTATCATCTCTAGGCTTTACACAATCACAATTTTTGGGCCGGTCACCGATCAGTGAGTTTAAATAAACCGATAACCGATCACCGATCCGATCACGTGAGGAGCAATATTTAAACTATTTGTTTATGTACTTATATACTTATGTGCTTTTTCCTAAGTATCAATCTTGCCATGCCCCAATCTGACTGAGATACAAGGGTTAAACATCAACGACCTCTGGAGGGCATTAAAGGACTGACAAGTTCAGTTAAGTTCAGTCTGGACAATCAAAAATATAACCCAAGACAAAAATAATTAGCACAACTTATAGTAATTAAATTACTTTATTGTAATTAATTACTTTCCTGTAACAAGTAAATACTGCAAATTAAGAACAGTAATGGTGCCTCAAACATACTGCAGCATATCAATTACATTAACAGTCACAGTCTAGTGCAAATAGAACGAAGCTGCCTCAAAACATTCATATACATCCATGAAATTAACAGTTTTTTTAATCATGAATCATTGCTCTCGGATACAAACAAATAAACATGTCAATGCTGTGAAACTAGTTTGGAGTAAATGAGACAGATTAAACACGACCATGACGTCATTGATTGATCGGTGATTTATGACATGACGACCGATCCTGATCATTACAAAAAAGGGCAAATATCGGCCGATCCGATATAGCCGATATGATCGGTGTAAAGCCTAATCATCTCAATCTCCATCATGGAAAAGGGGTTGTAGATGAACATTTATCCGAATACTTTTCTTCAACAAATCTAAACTGGACACCATTTCTTTCTTTGAGACAGGTTTGAGTTACCTAGTTTATTAACTCTTTGACAATCCTCTTCTTTCAGCCCGATAGCAGGAATACTTCTCTAATTGTGGAAAGTGACCTTATAAAACTCCAAATTAGCCGTTTCCTTGTTGAAGAGTAGTTCCTGGAACTAAAAGCTACTGGTTCTTCTGGTTGAAAAGCAACATCAGAGGCTCTAACTTTAATCTGTGTTTGCCGTGTTTTGCCCAAAATGGTAACGTCCGAAGCCTCGCTCCTCGGCTGTACCGCGTGACTGCTTTGGGAAGTGGTTCAGAGCTTACCGTGAGGTTTGACATCAACATAAGCCCCTTACGCTCCTTTCAAATTGTGGGCTTTGGATAGAGAGTTGTGGTCACTGATAGTCTGGATACCAGAGTTTGGATAGCGTTTATAGTTTGTAAATAGTTTGAAACAGTTGCGAAACTGTTATTTCTAAATGAAAACTAGTAAAATCTCCCCTCTACTGTATATTGCCCTTATAAGTATATTCAATGCCCCCTAGTTCCACAAGCACTTTCACTGTGCTCAGCCTGTTTAAGCTCAAGCAATTTTTCGAAAGCAACAGAAAAACATTATTTTACAACCTTTCATAACATTGATACTACCATTTTTGGGAAATTTACACACACAGAATATTCAAAAATATTTTAGTATATAAATATGTGATCATTTATATAGAGAAATTATTTGGTTGTACAAATTTTTTTTTACAGTTGTTCCCAAGAACCAAAGCAGACACAAAAGTTTGATGACTCACATATTATGTGGTAAAGCTACAACTGCCTGTGATTATACACCTGACCAGCAGGTGGTTCCATGTGCAAATGATGCTTTCAAGGGATGAACCCTTTCTTGAACCACTTGGTTCAATTTTTTTTCCTCGTTATCGCTTCACCATTTGTGAAAACCTCTATGTTGTATCAATAACCAGGCTTCTTTCTGCTCAGATGTAAAAACAAAGAGAGGACAGCAACTTTATAAGACCTTAAAAATGAAGTCCCAGCTCTTAAAATGTAAATATGGGTCTACTAGCTCTACACTCCGGTTGCGAAAGACCTCACCAGATAACCCCAGACCCTTAAAGGACGCTTTGTACAGCCCATGTCTTGACATTATTCATTATGTTATCAGTTGGCTCAGAGTGAAACTCACCGTGAGTATCAAAGACGACTGACACATCCTCTGGCAGTGCAAATATAATATCATTCATTGCGACGGCCAGCTGCTTCCTCCTAGCTGCTGTAAGAGAACTGCACTTCTCCTCAACATACTCAATCATCTGAAATGAAACAGATCATCACCATTACATGTTGTGTTATATATACAAGATTTTTGAATAGTCATGTACAATCTGTGAATAATTTGTTACCTCTCTGGAAACTATCCCCACCAGCCTGTGGTAACTGCTAGTGGACATCATGCTGGAGACATGGACCAAAGCCTGAGAGGGAAGAGAAGCAAGGTGATTTATTCTCCTGCATCATAAAGGACTTTGTTTGTCCTCTTTGTGGCTTACATTTAGCTTTTAGCCTAGTCACTTTCAACACCTTTCTGTGGACAAAGTGGTTTTTACTGATTCTGTAGTTCAGGTGTTGCAAGTTTCTAAACAAAAAAATGAGAATTTGTCCCTCTTCATTAATTTTTACTAAAACTATGTAAAAAAGTTTAGAGTTGAAAGCTCAAATCTGACACCTACTTCCTTGACAGTGGTTTATTTTCAGATAGAAGCCACTTTTCTTGTTTGTCTTGTTTACTTTGTTGGTGTCATAATTAGGCTGTTTCCTGTTCATCTTAAAATATATAACAGAAGTTTTTCATTGAATGACAAATAAAATCTGTTGTGATTAATATTATATCATGTATTTTCCTCTTGCTTCTGATATTGCATCAGTTTTTATCCTCACAGGTCACAGCTGACATTTCAGACTCCAGTAAAGTCATTTGGCAGACAGGAAACGTGACAGGAAGTAGATATTTTGTTGTTCATGGGATTAGGAGGGTTTTATTAGTGGCCTGTTGGTGTTCAGTCAGATGTTACCTGTTTTATTCCTCTGTCAAACTCCACAGAGTTGATGTCTAACTCAAAGTACAGCTCGATGAGATAGATGATGACTCGGCACCGGATCCATGTGATGGGATCCGGGATTCCGACCACAGAGATAGCGGGGTGTCCCTCCGGGGGCCCCTCGGCTCCAGGCTGTGAGCTAAACAGTCTGTGTTTCTGTCCTGCGAACACGACCCTCCGCCTGCACAGCCTCCGGCCCTGTGCCCCGGTTTCCCCTGTGAAAGAGCGCGTTAGGCGAAGACACACCTCCGTCCGCTGCCTGTTAAAGGCCGGGTGTTCGGTGCAGGTCGGGTTCCTCCTCCAGCCATAGAGCCCGGGTGAGCGGGCCGCGAGGCCGCTGAGCTCCCGGCATGCCGCGAGGCTGGTGAGCCGCTGCATCAGAGCGGGAGAGCGTTACCGGCGGCTTCTGGTGTAGGGACAGGGGCTGAAGGAGCCATCATGGTCACAGTTGCCTTTGGTAACCTTATGCAACTCACCCCATGCTTTACCCACAATCCTCATCGTGCTCACAACGTAAACACACATGACTGCGGCCTTCAGGTACAGTTGGAAATACAAGAGTTTAACTGAACTTTTCCTGGTTTACTGAGACTAACTTCATCTTCCACCTCTCAAAATAGACATTCTACCCTGTCTTTCTTTTTTCTTTTTTATTTTTTGCTTCTGTTTTTTTAAATTATTCTCATTTCACTGTTCGAAACGACGTTGCTACTCGTGCTACTGCTACTCCTGGCGTTAGCTTTGTCATAGCCAGGAAATGGAATTCATAAGTTCATAAGAAAGGATAAAAAATGACTTGTGGAGGCCAGATTTGTAAATTTAGAAACAAATAAATCAATTAAAATTGGTAAATTGTGCTTTAATTAATGCTTTATCCATAACAGGAAAACAAGGTCAAGGTATGTCTCATGAAATGCTTGCAGGCCACATAGTGTAAGCTCACTCATTGAGTACTCAAAGCACAACATTTGGTAAAGTTTAAGAAAATGTTTATAAAAATACTAACAAAATATACTAACAAAATACTAACAAAAGTAAAAACTTTAACTTCTTAATAAACTGTAGTGTCTTTGCGCTTATTTCATCAGATCAATTTGACATGGAGAGAATCTGTCCAATATGAAAAAATACACAGAAAGAAATGGCAGACTGATTCAGAGCTAAAATCTTGGATTGCCCCTGTCCCAGAGGATTACTCCAAAGCTTGTAGCAAGTATTGCAAGACAGAAATCTCAGCAAGGTTTAAAAGAAAATGGCACCACAACAAAACATACATCCCGTGTGCCAACTGTCATATGTATTGCAGTAACAGTGGGATCTGGTTTGTGTCAGTAGAGGATAAAAGATGACCAAAATTGCTGTGAACTGGATTGCAACACTTGTCACACTTCTTACAATGCAGGATATTGTCAAAGGAAAAGTTACAGCATTCAAAATGTGTTACTTTTTTTGTTGTTGTTTTTAGAGCAGTTGTGTGTTATTTATCACTTATGTAACAGCTATTTGTTTTATGCGTTTCTAGAGACAGGTTGACATCAAGGCGTTTTTTTTTTAAAATGAGGTGGAAAGTTTTTCCATTGTGTCTGGGCTGGAAACTGCCAGAGATCTGGCAACCCAGGTTGCGGAAGTGGAAATTACAAGGAATACTCAAATGCAGCACTGTGACTATTCTAATAAACTCCAGTAGAGGGAGCTAAATATCCATTTATGTGCCTCACGTGTGTTAAAGCCCCTTTAGTATGGAGAAACTAGAAAACTTGAGTGTCTGCGCTTGCATGTAGGCCTATTATTAACACACGGGAAAACTCAAAAAGTTGCACACAGACGCTCACACACGTGCGCACACGCCACCAGTTGTTCCGACGGGCCAGCAGTTTCCGCCCAGGCTTTGTTTTCTGCGCAGGTGCCCAGAATGATTGTTCGAAAATGTGAAATTTGATCAGCAGACCAAAACATCATTAAGTCCCCGCTGTTCTCGGTGATTACAGGTCAGCGCCGTTTCCCGTAGCTCTCTCACGCGCTCGAGCACGCTGCACACACCTGCGCGCGGCCCCGCCCACCTGAAGTTCTCTCCCAACTAATTTTATTTATCAATAATTAGCAGCGCAGCGCGTTGGTTATTTGGAATTGCGCTCAGACACGGAAACCTTTCCGGGATGTATCATAGTAATTATGTGTGTCAGTTGAGAATGCTTTTTACATCTGCGAGTCGGATGGAGCAGAATATTAACGAGTCCGCACTGGATGGGATTAATTGCTGCAGAATCTACTGATAAACACAATGAAGACGAGTTGGAGTCCAGGGCAAGTCTGTAATGAAGATATTTAACTAGGATAGAGAGATGAGAGGGAGGTAAGAACAATAAACAGTAAGAAAAATAAAGAGAGAGAAAGAAGAAGTGAAGATAGCAAAATGGGGTTGACTTGTTAAAATTCAAAACTTATGTCAAAACATAAAAACATTCATGTTCAGAAGTACCAGAAAGACTGCAACCTTGAGTTTTAATCTGAATTTACATTTGACTTCACTCCATGACAAAAAATAAAAAATCTTTATTTTTCTTTAAAGAGAATAAGTTGAAACATTCTTCCTGGATCCTTTAAAGCAAAAAAAAAAAAATGCCACAAAAGACACATTTTATGTTTTCCTACTGTTTCCATAGACTTGGACTTTCTAACAACACAAATTTTTTAAATGGGCCTCCAGAAAAGTATAAAAGTCCAGTTAAATTCAAAAATATTAAAGGGTTGACTATCTTCTCACAAATTATTATCTATGAAATATTGGGATTTCTTAAAAGCAGCACTTTGGGTAGTTTAAAGAGACAAAATTAGAGGCAAGTATATATTAAAAATAAGTTAAGTAAAATGAATACCGTCCACACATTTTGGGATTTTGATCTGTCATTAGGCTATGACTATCTATCCCCATGATACCAGAACTTATCTATACTGTTAACAGATTCAGTTATGACTCTGATTCAATGTGATGGAGAAACACTTCAGCCGGTCTCCTCAGTCCGCTCATTCCTCCATTGCACCACTGAAAGGCACTGTTGTCCACGGCTGAACCTGCCGTGTCACATCCGCTGACAGAGATGAAGATGTTGAGTTGAACAAAACCTCCAGAGAGCGTTGGAGGCAGGTCACTGCTGGTGTCAGGGGGTTAAATATGGAGTCAGGTTTATTGGTAATGATGAGACAGCTTCAATGTAAAGACATGTCACTCTAGAGTATCTCATTTAACATTTTCTAGGGTTAAGAGATGAAAGAAAAATGTCTGAAATTACAAATGTATCACATTGTAGTTTTATTGTCCTTGCAGGAATTTCAATTTCTCATAGACAGGACAAATAAACTTGATATTCAAAGAGGAAAACAAAGAAGAAATAGTTTTTTAGCTCTGTGACACAATAACTGTGTTCAATATATCTTTCTTATCTCCCATGAAAGACACAAAATCTGCAGTCTATGACTTAATAAAAATGTTCAAATTCTTCATGATCCTTTTATTATTATTGTTATTATTGGACAATGCTTTTTAAAATTTCCATGAAATAAGTCCAAAGCATCCAACAGTAAATCCACTTAAAACTGCACTTCACATTTCAAAGCTGTCCAAATAAGTTTGGGTGTGTACTAAAAAAAATTTTTTTTTTTTTAAAAAGATGAGTGATAAAATAAGCAATATCAAAGTCAGACTATGTTTCTTTGACTGTTTACACATTTTCTAAAATAAAGGTCATGTCTAAAAAATAGTATCTTTGTTCAACTGGTCACTCCCAAAAAGCATAAAAGTGATTTGTTTGAAGGGTTAAAAAAATTAAGAAACAAAAAAATATTGAAAGACATTTCTAAGTTTTTTAGAAGCAAATTTTATGATCCGCATTTCCCTACATTTTTTTTAATGATTCAAACACAAGCTCTTTGTCTTTTTTAAAATATTCAGAAGTGAAGCAGTAATAGTCTCTAAAAAGCATATTTCACTTCCACGCTATGTTTTTCTTTCCTTATTATGTGTTTTTTTTAAGAACTTGGTCAACTTTCCTCTGGAAGATGATGCCATGTTAAACCTGCGAAAATGTTGTTTTTGTAAATATGAATTTAATCTGGGCTACAGGTATTGGATTTTGTGTGTGCTGGCAGGGAGCCACACACAATAGCAGGCACAGGTGTTGACCAGAAAAAAAAAAGGAGAGAAAAGGGAAATGCAGAAAGTGATTTGAATTATCATTGTGGAATTCATTTGGCGTCTGCGAGAGAAAGAGAGAAAGAAGAGATTTAGATAGAGGCAGAAAGTTTTTTTTATGTAAAATTGGTGCATAGATAATTCCCAAATTTCTGTTTCTCTTTGTGTTTCTGTCCCTCTGTGTTGAAGAATTGACTAACTCTCGATTTAAAAAAGCAGAGCTTGTTGATCAAGAGTACAGATATCTTTGACTTAAGCGCGCGTAATGAGAGAAATTAGCACAAATGCTCTAAGTAATAGTTCCTGATTTTTTTCGCACTCACAAATTATTTTTCAACTTGTTTTTGTATCTGTGCATAAATTAAAAAATCTGCTTAAATTTATTATTCATCTGAGATGTGATTAATATGCAAAATTATGCAAATTAAGATGCAATTAGGCTCCAATTCTCTAGTGGAATTTTCCATTATAATTTAATACAAAGTAACAGAGTAATTGGTGTCACGTGTAATTACGGTTACTCAAGTGCACTTTCAGGCATGCAAATGATTTGCTATATGTTGGTTATCCTATGCAAATGCACCATGTGGTGTTTTAACAAGTTGAGGAAAACACAATGGGTGCGTGGTTACCCAGTGGGGCTGGAACAAGGTACAGACACCGGGTTTATTTTTTAAATGAGAGGAGTTGGAAAACTTTCAGAGCGCAGATTATTACCAGAGAAGACTCCCAGTTACTTTTTTTTTCCCCCTTGTTTGAATTTTTAATGAACCAGAAGAGATGCAGACTTTCATCCATCACCAATCAATTAATGAGAGAAAACTGTTTTTGGATGCGACTTGTGGCTCACGTATGAAGAGAAGTAGGCGGTTTGAGACGTGAAACTGTTGCTTCAGACAATTCACAAGAATTCACCAGAAGTCTGTCGCCCCCGACACCTCCACCCTCAGCCCTCCTCGACTCAGACGGAGGAGCCTGCTGCATCTTCATTACCACTCTGCCCTGTTTGATCAATGACACTGCAAATGTCACAAGCAATCACAAAACATTATGCGGCGGGGACAATTACGCCTCAGCTCTGTGTGACAAACTTTGCCGTCCACGCAGAGAGAAGAGAAGCGATTATGTAATTGATATCTATTTGGATAGAATGAAAGTCCTGTAAACGCTCAGAGGGAGAAATGTCTCGCAGAGCAATTCCTTCTTGGGAGGCAAATTGATTTTAAATTGTTACATGGCTGGTTACATGTCCTGACATCTTGCTTTGCCTGCTCCGGCTCCCTCCGACACACACACATACACTCACACTCGTGCAGACACACACACTCTGCTATCTGTCTTGTTCATGATCAACGCTCTGAACAAAGACACCCTGCCCTCCCCCCCTCTCCTCACCCATCTTCTCCCTCTCACTCTCTCCGCCTCCACTCTGTGTGCCTGCCTGCTCGCACAACTCTCTCAAAGAACATAATCCCTCAACAAAATGGAAACACAAAGGAAACTTGAGCTCAATCCTATAAACGCGCGGACACAGCAGACAATGCCTCCTCCCACCCGTTTCCCCCTATCCCCGTCCCCCTGCCTCCCCAACAGCCATAAATGCCCTTAGGCACAGATCAGGCTTTATCAAACCCTCCCTCCCTTCCTCCTCCTCCTCCTCCTCCTCCTACATCCATCCATCCCTCCCCGATTAGCACCCTACCACCACCACCTCCTCTACCCCGCCCGTCCTGCTCCCAGCATCTCCCATACCTCCACATTTGGAGCTTCTTTGAAGGTTTGGCTTCACTTCCTGTCAAGTTCTTACACACTGTTCATTCTAGGGTATGCTGGGCCTCTGACTCTGAAATCCTGTAGGTGTTTTTCAAAAAAAGTTTGTCTTGAGTCAAAGTTTGCGCTGGTAAAACGGTAAACATGTGTCTTTCTTTCCTGTTGCTTTCCTTTGGTGTTCAATGACTCATTCATGCACCAGGTAGTTGTCAATCAAGCCATCACTTCCAACACCTCTACATCCTTCTCTAAATTTTCTTTTTGCTGATGATGTTCTCGTATTCGTACATGTCACTCAGCGACGATGCTACCTGAAACAGGCCATGTAATTAAAAGTAGATTGTTCAATCATGCCCTCTGGAACTACACGTGGGGGTGTTTTCTGATCTGATGCCCAAATCCAGAATGAGGGCCTGATTTGTTTGTGCTTAACAAATACATCTCTTTTTATAGCGTGGAAATGCTGTAGATACGACTGCAGTTATGGTTTTATCAGCGGCAGGAAATTAACTCGGCTGGATTTAGGAGAAAGGTTGTGGTTGAGATTAGAATGATGACTTCATTAGGATTACAGGTTAGTTGATTCAGATTTAAGCAAATGTTTTGTCCTTTTTCCAGTAAAAAAAGTTGCCTGGGAAGCACATTGTTGTAAGACATGGGTCGGAAAAAATCTGCTAATGAAAAAGAAAGTTAAAAAACTACCTGTTAAGTTTCTTGAAACAAAATTGTGTCCAACTTCAAGGAAATTCACAAATACATTTTTCTTTCCATAATTTTGGCTTATAATATCTTAAACTTAAACATTTCTTCTTAAACTGCCAGGTGAGTCAAAAACACCTGCTCAGTTTTTGTGCAGTTCATCGTAGCGCTTTCAAACACTGCTGAGGTTTTAATTGGCTGAAAAAAAAAGGAAACAAACAGTGGTGTCCATTCTTTGAGAACAAAGTTCAGATGACCCATCTGTCTGACCTGACCTCCTTACATTGTCACATATGAGAAAAGACAATAGATGGAGACAGCTGGTCAAAGAAAGCAACGAATGACATAATTTTTAACCCATGGTTGGAATCAAACCTGGGCTGCCCACTTCCTTTCTTTCTTCATTAGGATCCTCATTAGTACAAGCATAAGCATTGGCTATTCATCCTGGTGGTATTTATCCACACTCAGACACAATACACATATAACACAAAGCAAAAAATGAGAGCAGCTCCTTTCTATGAATTGTAAAATATGTATAAACGACAAAATAAAATTTGTAATAAAGAAAAACACAATGAGATTAAAATTCACGTTGCAAAAACCTTCATGGTACCTTGAGTTAGACCTACATATTAAATCAATTATATTAATGACTGTTCTCAACATAAAACATCAGCCATCATGTGTTTGGACACATTAATCGACAGATTTTTCCTTCACTTAGGGCCAGTCTAAAATTTACACCTTAGTCATTAGTTTTGTGAAGGGGTGTCCCAATTCTCAAACCGTCAAACGAGACCTCACTTGAAACCAAGGGGTATGAAAAATTTCCCATAAAATCAATATATATATATTTTAATCAGATATCCACTTCATAGCTAATATTAGCCATGTTTTGAACTGTTGATTTTAGTGTGCAATCGCTCATCATGACGATCTACCTTACATCCCTTTAGCCACAGCTACAGCTAAAGCTAATAACAGCTACATCGATATCAGACTTGGTGACGGGTTCACAGCCGATGGACTTAACTGCAGTGAGCTGCATCAGCTACATAAGCTATGAAAGGCTAACGTTACAGTATTCAAAAGCTACATAATATAACTTCTAAATACCTTAACGTTAGCTTAACGTTCTCTTTTCATGATTTAGCTGTCTCGTCACAAGTGATTCAGCATATTGTGGTGGTGTCTCTTTGCTGGGAGTCTGACATCCTAATCTGACATTGTTTTATCATCAGTTTGTAAAAATATGTTTTGTCTGGAAGTGAATTAACAGTCACTCTGCCTACGACAGCTAGCAAAGGTCGAGGGGTGATGATGTAGCGGGTATCGAGTGGTGTCTCGTTTCTAAGAGATGCTTTTTTTTACCCCTTCCCCTTGGCAGTTAAAACAGAGGGCATCATGTATCATTCTCACTTTTCTGGTATTTTTACCGCCTTAACAGTTGTTTAGCGCTTCATAAATATTGTTTCAGCAAAATATTGTTACCTTCTTGGGCACTGGAAAAGAATCCAACCTAACCATGGTGCTGAACGGGACAGTTCTCTGGATCCCACCTGCTCTCACCTTTGGGTCCAATGCAGTGTGGAGAAGCATGAAGCTGCAGTTCCTTGATTGTCCACTTGAGGCTCGCTTGAAAACCCATTGAAACCCATGCAACTACAGTTCGTTTTATTGCCTGGTGAAATGATAATAATTCTTAAAAAAAAAGAAAAAGAAAAAAACAAAAACCTCTTAGCTGTCAATTTTAGGTTTGGTTCTATTGAAAGCAAGAGTCCAACAGAGGCTCTAATTTTTATAGAAGATTGTGAGTGGAAGCAGTTTCCACATGTGATAAACCAGACGTAAACATTCACTCTTGGCTCAAAACAGCTGTTTATTCTTAAAACAACAGAGGCTTATTTGGTTTTATTTCAGCTACCTCTTTCCCAGTAATAAGGTTAAGACAGTGTTTGAGTACAGAAAGAAATAATAGGGTAACTTGCGATAGCGAAGCTAAATCAGGAGACTGATGTTGTAGCTTTGATTTATCAAAACAAAGCTGGAGTAGTAGATTTTGAAATCCAGGAGTTCATTTTCTGTTGGTTTTTAATCAAAATAGCTACTGATTACAATTCATTTTTTTTATAAATCTTCATACCTAACTATTTATTTCTTACTTTTTACCCTGGCAAACGCTGCTTTCAAGGCGGAAAGTTAGCCGTGTTTAGCATTTCCAATATGCTAAACACCATTCTTGGGCGCTTTAATATGTCTTCAAAAAGCATCTCTGAGACTACATCCATTTATCTTCCAGTCTCCAGTAAAAACAAAAAAAAAAAAAAAAAAAGAAATTTTACTTTCCCATCAGAGCCAATAATGTATCGGGAAATCTCTTGTGATCTTACCTGTAAGCTTGTTTCTTCTTGCCCAACATGAGTCAGCAAAATTACCAGAACACAAACCATTGTTTTCAGCGATCAGATGTGATGACTATAATCTTTACAGTCACACTGTGCCGATAATCTGAAGTGTGTAAGATGCACACAGGAAAGATGTGAACTGTAAATAGCATGTGGTTTCTTAATGTAGGTCAGTGTGAGTTTCCACACCTGAATTAACTGTTTTGAACCCATCTGTTAATAGAGCTCATCCAGACCAGCACCTGTGAACCAGATGATGCCAGCGTCCTCCCCCTGAGAGGAATCCATGCTCGCAGCCACAGAGGGAGCCCCCTGGAGGTGGCAGAGAGGTGGGTGAGGTTTGATTTACTCTAATCTGGTTGTCAGTGGGAGGAGGGGACGGTGTCAGGGAGCCGTTTGGCACCAGTGTCGGGACTCTCTGCGACTGTGTGGTCTTCGGAGAACCACTTACCGCCCCCGTCCTCTCCTCCAGTTCCAGTCTCTGGGAGGTGGAAGGTGAGGCTGGCTCCCTCCTTCCTCACCCCCCCCTTCCCTTCAAACACGCTGATTAAATCAACCCTACGCAGGGCAAAGCGCGATAACAGATGCAAAGTAGGGCGCCTTCACTCGCTGTCACAGGAAGAGGAAGTGCCTTGGTGTAGCTTCACCTGTGCCTGCTGCCTCGCTGGCGCCGCCGCTACAGTCGTTGCACAGCTGGAGACGAGACAGCGAGCGTGTAAGATCAGAGAGCAGCGAGGCCCACGTGTTGCGTTTCCTGCTACTGCGAACGTGTTGAGTGACCATCTGAGGCCTCGCAACAAAAGACGCAGACAAGATGGCTCGTTTTTGTCTCAACTGTAATTACCTACAACTCTTTGAAGCAGGAATTTACATTCTGCTTTCTATACATTCAGATCCAAATGATCCCTGCTAACAACACCTCAAAAGAACAAATCATATATTCATCTCCAACACGAAAGTAAAACTCAGGTAAGTTGTTGCAAAATGTCTCTTGCATGTGTTTCAATAATTAACCCAAATCAATTTAGCTACTAAAGAAGTGGGAAGAAAAACAGGTTGGGTTTATTTTATTTATTTCCCTACGTTTAACATGCCAATGAGCAAATCCCACAAACATCAGAGATCTGGATGGCGAGTCCTTCTCTATAAATTCTATAAATGTCTGGTCTCTTTTCATGGATTACTGTCATTTGCCATCCGCTATTGTGAGCGCCTGCCAGACTGGCTTGCCATTTCTGGGCCTGTGTTTCCAACCTTGATATATTTGCCAAATGAATATTTGAAGCTGTAATTAAATTTATCCCACCTCTACACCTTCTGTAAGACGGCCACCTTGCACATTTCTCACATGCCATATTTCAGCTATTTTTTGTGTGGGGGAAAAAAAACACAGCTTGTTGCCATTTTTTAATGATTTGGAAGGAGGGTATTTTTACTGGATAAATCTGATTTCAGGACATTCATAATGGCCCTGCTTACATATTCACATGTAAATAGACAACGTGTGGCGAGGGGAGCCTTAAGAGCTGTCACTGGCTTCATAAACAAACTTCTGGAAAATATGATGCAAAATAAGAAGATGACATTTTAGCAGATTATAGAGCATTAGAAAAAAAAAAAAAAACAGGCATTGCTCCATCTTTCCAAAACAGCATCATAAACGTGTCCACACACAGAAATAAACCGCTCATTAGCATATTAACACACCCACTGTGAGATATGTTCAGCCTCACTTGGAAAGAAAACCCCCCAAAAGTCTCTTTATTATTTGTGCAAAAGATTTTGCAAGTGAGCCGCAGACAACAGGAGAGGTGATGATTTATTAAAAGACTAAACAGGAAGATGCTTACACCATTGTTCATCCTGAGACACGAGGCCTTGACGCATGCAAGAAACAAAACATTTGATTAATTCATGATGAGGAACAATGTCGCTTCGACTCCTTTTTTTTTCTTTTTGCAGACCAATGGTTTACCTCAGATGACAAACACTCCTCTAGAAATACAAAAACTGAGTTGGAAGGTTTATTTTACAAACCGTCATGTTGTTGTTATGGTTGGAAATTCATCAACTTGAACTGAGTGTCCAAGGTTACAAAGAGTGACTGAAGATGTCTCATAAAATCAGATATCCAGACTTCAGTCTTCAACAGTGTTGGGCAAATTTCTGTATAAAGTAGTTATAGTGACTCATTACTTTTTCAAAAAAAAGTAATTGAATTAGTAACTGGATTACTCCTTCATAATTGTAATAAGTTACCCTCGCCACCTTGTGGCCCGGAGTCTTCACACACTTTTGTAAATTACTTTTAGTAAGGCGCCTATTTATTTTGGAATTAAATGGAGATCGGTTTGAAACAAATTTTCTTTGTTCAAGACACTTTTTATTGGATACAACTCACTGAGGTAAGGTATTTATCAGTATAGTTACGTTTAAGCTACGGTTTGAAATGTGTCATCAAGCAGACGTTGTAGTAGCCAGCTATATGTAGTGCTATCAGCAGCCTGGTGCTCCGATGTATCTGTAGGCTAATGTGACAACAAGTAAACACTGTCAGTTTGTACCGTAGTGTAGTAGCTATTTATATTTAGCGCAGCTGGCAGCCCGGTGCTCTAAGACATGTCTGTAATGTGAAGCGTTGGTAAATTCTGGTTATGTCCTGGCAGTCATCTGCCAATCAGAGCTAACATAACCTCACTCTTCATTTTATTGACAGACTCAAGTTTAAACAGACCACTGCAGAATAACTGCTGACTGTGGGTTGGAATGGAAATTAGAAAAAAACAGCTTAGCCCTTGTGTTTGCCTGTAGCTCGGGCTGTATCACTCCCCCGTTTAGCTTTCTGCTGCTCTTCTGTCCTTTTTCTGTCTGACAGTTAGGCTCCAGTGTCCACCATCACTACAAAATTAATCACAGAAATTGCTTTCAGCAGAGAAACCTGCTCAACCAATTGTCAGTACTTATTTGTATGTGTGTTTATGTGTTAATCAATTGCTACGCACAATTAATTGCTTAATAACATATTAATTGCTCAAGATGTTAAACTAGCAATGCTATGTTCATGTCCAGCATGGAAAATCGCCTACTCCTCCACTCCCTCACAGTCACAAGGATGCGTTAAGGTACCTAAACATGGTACCGTTTAATTGTAGATGAATTGTACTTGGTACTATGGACAGAATTCAGTTACTACTCATAAAAGTACCTTACTTGGTACCCATCCCTAACCTTTAGCCAATTGTCATCGCTTGTGTGTCTGTCACCCCTCCCTCCCAGAAGACGGAAAATGGGACAATCAGTGTAAAAAATAAAAATAAAAATAAAAATAGAAACACATTTTATTTGCAGCTCCTGTCCTGTCTATGGTTGACCATGCCAGGTTTGATAACAGCTGTTAGATATCAGTGCATAGCAAAGTGTCATATTTCACTGTCTATAACAATGACTGCGATGTAATATTTGGAATTCAACTACCCATTACTAGAAACACCGTTATTTTTAAATTTTACGCTGTTTTTCCCAACACTGGTCTTCAAGTCCTACAGCATAGCCAGTCACGTGTGGCCCTTGTCTTGTGTGTTTCCTATGTTGAGCATTTATCTTTTCTTTCTTTGTGTCAACAGTTTATGTCTTCATGTCTGTTTCGAAGTGATCCATGTCTTGTTTTCTTTTCTGTTTTCACTTGTGTTCTCTGTTTGTTTTGTAGTTCTTACTCCCTGTGTTTCTGTTTTAGTTTTACCTTCTGCCTTTTGTTCCCCTCCTGTTAGATTGAACTCATTAGTTTTATCTGTCTTGTCAAACACGTTTTGTTCTTGTTACCCTTTTGTCTTTGTCAATTTGTCTCATCAATTCCTCCTGCCATTGTCCTCCAGTGTTTCAAGCATTGTTAGGTTTTTTTTGCGTGTTTCTGTTAATAAGTTCTTAGTTTATCTGCAATCAAGTCCTTCCTTCAGTTAGTTTCCCTTGAGTGATGACAAGGAAATAGGAAAAACTACAGACTCAATATGGAAACGCAAGGTATACAAGAACTCATGGTCACCGTTAAACGAAAAGGAAGGATACAGACAGAAATGAAATACACAAAAGACAACACATGACATGGACAGAGCGTTGAAAAAAAATCTCTGTAGCATCTCATATAAACACATGACGTCTTCAGACCAAGTGACAACCTTTGGTCTAAAGATGTGAAGCAATGCAGAAGAACTAAATCTGCGAATCAAGAAGTGTTTGCTTGCGGCTGGCTGCAGAAACAGCGGAAACCAGGTTCACACCAAGACAAAAACAAACAACAAAAACATTCACGGCGGAAATCAACGTGCCAAGACGGGCGCCCAGATACAATAACACACTGACTAAGTGAAGTGTCGTACAGTCATTAAAGTAAAGAACGTGTTTGGGTTAAACTTATCTTAATTGTCATCAGTAAACCTGCCCCACAAACACACACACAAACGTTGAGACACTTTCAGATACAATAAAGCTTGACCGTCATTCTTTCCATCCAGTTTCTGTTCTTTCTAGATCTTTGTGAGAAGACACTGCCTCTAAACCCGACTTTAATGTTTTGTTTTGTGACTCACTTAGAAAGCGACTTCATTCATGAGTCACTCTTACTCTTTGTAATCAAACATTTCCTCTCATTGCACATCTCATGGGGAAGTCATGTCAGTCTAACTTGAGAAATGTCCTTAAACAGCAGGTTTTTTTTCCCTAAGTGAGTGTTTTTTGGGATATGTTTTGAACTGTGGATTCGGGTTACTTTTCTCCATTTATGTTCATAAATCTTAGTGTTCTCTGCAATTTGGGTCCAAAACACTAACCAAAATCCAAAGTTCAAAAACAAAATCCAATAGTCCAAATGTCACTTAGGATACGTAATTTTTGTGGTTGTTTTTGAACTTTAGATTTAGAGTTTTTGAATCTGGCATCCTTTAATGATCAGGACTATTCAATTAAAAATTTGGTCGGGACAGATTTAATGACATATCAGTATTTTTTTTTGTTTCACAATATCAAAATTGGGATCCTTCGTCAGTTTTTTATTTTTCATATTCAAATTCTTCATTTCAGTCTTTGATTATAAACTGGATGGAAGAAAAGTTACCAGTTTTCTCCAGCAGAGGGTGAAATGTTTCTCTCTGACTCAAGTAATGTGCATTTTATGGGAAAACATGGCTCCTGATAAAGTCTGTAGACATTATCATCATTTAACTTTTCCACATGGTCTGGTGTGAAAAAGCAAACTAGAAATCGCAAAAATCTTCAATTTTGGAAGAATCGCAATTTAAATCGAATCGGCACCCCAAAAATCATCACAGAATCGAATCGCGAAAATAGCATATGGTCCCGGCCCTGCCGCGCATTTTTAGCAGCAAAGTTAAGCTGCTGTGGCTCTATCCCGAGCTATGCAAGTCTGCCTTATTGTAATACAGCTCCTGTTGTTAGACGCAGTCAAACTCCTAGCCGCCCCCTCATGAGATCTTGAGATTGTCTGAAACGCAGCATATTTTTCAGTGCGGGGTCTTCAGACATCATATATTCTTGGTTTGGTTTCTGGACTTGGTCGCTAAACAAATAAATAAATACTTTACAGTCCATGCAGGATTAACCTGATGATACTCTTGGCTGATTTTTTGTTTCAGGTTAGACAGAGACATGCTACTTTCACCTGTGTAGAATTGCTAATGTTAACTTCTAGATCACACCTGCTCAATGACACAATGCATTGTGGGTTAGTTGCCAAGTTATGATGGGTGTTTCAGCCAATTTTTGTAATATTTTTGTAATATTTTTTGAAATTGTCTGTGTTGGAGATGTTTTTCTCATCGGACCCTGTTGCGCCACATTGAAATAATTTTTCACTTCATTACATCACTAATTACAAAATGTGGGTTCCCACATTTGTTATAACATAAGTTATGTATAAGAACTTATTACATAATGCAGCAAAGTTTGTTACATATCGCATTCAAGAATATCATTATAAAACGTGACAGATTGTTACAAAATGCAGTGTTATTACATAATGAAGTGAAAATTTGTTACATTATTACATTATTATTATCGGGGTGTTATTACATAATGTGGCTTTACAAACCCAAATCCCAACCACTTGGCAGCTGCTTTCGGGCGGCTAATTGAATAGCGCTGCTTTAGTGCTTATTGCATCAAAAAAAGAGTAGGACCCAACTGCAGAAAAAAAAAGGAAACTTAAGATTTATCAACAACAATAACAGATAAACTCAAATCCAGAGTTCAAAAACATTACCAAAACCAAACCATCCAACAAACTCTTGCTTGGGAAAACAAAGGCCACAGGGGAAAGGATCACTGGAGAGCAGGGGATCATGGCATGACAGAGCAGCCTCTTTTGTTTAACACTCACACCTCTGAAGAACACACGTAATCTGGTTGTTAACCGGTGAACAAGTCAAACAGTCATGCATCATTACAGGATTTGCTCTGTATCTGCAGCAGAGTCTAAGACATGCTCCTTTGTTAGGTCCAGTTTGTTTTATTGTATTCATGTATCCAGAATAATCCAGATGTGCTGTAATCCATACTGTGTGTTCAGACAGATTACGTCTCAGTTAGCACCGCGGTCCATCCTCTTCTCCTCCATCAGATGATCTAACGACTGACCCGCCCCTGCCCTCCCTCTGAATCCTGTTAGTTACACTTTAAAGGAGCCCACTCCTCATAATTAAAATCCCCCAGCCTTCCAATAATTACCACTGGTTCCCCTGCACTTTGAATTGCACTTGTGGTGACATAATTCATTAGTGTTTGTCCAAAGAAATGATTTAGAGTCTTTAAAGTGCTCCTCCATGCAGAATAGCTATTAAAGCAGCCATATGCACATATGCTTGGAGCGTTAAACGGTTTGTTGAAGTCAGTCGGGGTACAAGCGATGATAAACATAAATTATGACTAATACACTGCACCAGTGGCTTTTTCGGAAATAAAAAATTACTGACACAGGGAAACCACTTTGGATTCTCCGCTGCAGCCCCCCCTCTCCTCATCTGTGTGTGCTGAAGCGAGGATGTAGGAAGCACAACACAAATGGCTCGGGCATCACCTTGAATATTCAGATGGGTAAGCTAATCGTTCATGCCTGGATACACCATTGTGATTACCTGGCTCCTTTGGCATCACTTCGGAGGCCTCTCAAAGCAAGAGGCACAGCGCCTTTTGTTTTCATTCAGCGCTATTAAAAAGTTTAGACCACACAATGAGACTCTATCCCTGAAGTTGGCTTTTTAGATATAGACTAATAACACATTTTCTCTTTGCTAATGAAGAAGATTTCTGTGGAAAGTGATGCAGAGCAGTCGTCATTTAATGTGATCAACAAATGACAAAGAAGAGGAAGATTTCAACACGGCAGAGCTGATGCAGAGGAATCATATTCCTGTGACTTTTGCATGTTTTAATCCTGTTATTATGGCAGATTCAACATGACTTTTAGGGCTGGTACGATATACTATTCTTGCAACTTGATTCTATTATGATTTACTGGGTGCAGATTCAATTTAAACTTCGATTCTTCGATATGTATGATTTTGGGGTTTCTTGTTTGCTTTTTTAACACCAGACCATGTGGAAAAGTTAAACAATATAGCGTGGACAGACTATATCAGGAGCCATATTTTCCCATAAACATTTCGCCCTCTGCTGGAGAAAAGTGGTCATTTTTTTCCATTCCAGATTATAAACAAAGACTAAAATAAAGAATTTGAATTTGAAAAAAAAAAAATCAATTTTTGACAAAGAACCCCAGTTTTGACATTGTCAAACAAAACATTCTGATACATTGATTTTTGATCTCCCACCCCTAATGATTTCTAAGTCCAGGAGATCTGCTCTAATAATTAGCACAGCTTATCAAAAATTTAAAAAAAAAAAAAAAACAAACAAAAAAAACCCATCTCTTTTGACCAATGCAAATGTCATCAAAGATTATGTTAAATATTTGAAAATGTTGATCTTATAAAGTGTTTTTGTCTTATTCAGTAAAGATTTGGTAAAAATTGTCATATCTGATATGAGCAACATTCAACTGGTCGGTTCAGGAAAATGTATTGTTTCAAGTTATTTAAAGACAAAAATGAGGTCTGAATTGCTTGTAACAAGCAATAAAAATCTGCCATTGAACAAGAAAAATTTGATATTTTTTATTTATTTATTTTTGACTTTTTACAAGCAATTCAGGCCTCATTTTGTCTTAAAATAACTTAAAACAAAACATTTTTCTGGACTGGTCACGTGAATGTGGCTCATATTTGGTCCAAAAAGACCTTATCTATGGAAAATTAGAAAAAAACACTTTAAAAAATATATTTTTTTTTTCCAGGGTATGCACCTGTTCTCAGACTCCAAACTATAAAAAGTGATATTGCGGCGATAAAAATACCCGATGCACGCACTTGTCATTTTCTTTATCCATCTGCTGCTACATATGTTTTCCATTAGTCCTCATGTTGACCCGTCTCGCCGCCCCAACCCTCACACCTCCACTCCCAGGGCCTCCCGCTCACAGCGAGACCAGCCTGTATTACCATCCACCCTGCATTCATCACTTTGTTTCGCCTTTGTGTTTCTCCTTTTTTAAAAGAACTGCAGGAATTATTAGCGGCTTAGCACCGAGAGGCCCCTAAGTAGCTCTCGGGGTGTAAGCCCCTCTCCCAAGTCAAGGCCAACAGCTCTCTGAGCCCCCAGCTCCATTCACTGATAATGTACATGTCAGCAGGGACACGCAATGATCCCTCACTTCTCCATGCTAAATGATCATTTTCCTTTCTTACACTCAAGTAAATCCACTCCCCGAAAAACTCCCCGAAAATATTAACACGCTGTTGAACAATAGTGCTCAGAAATCATGAATCAGCCGATTCCATGCACACAACAGGGGATTGTAGTGAGCGTGTCTGCGTTGAGGTGGGTGCAGGGGAGCCTGTGTTAACACCAAACGCTCCCATCCAACGAAATTCCAAACCCCCGGCATCAGTTCGGAGCTTAGGATCTGTGGGAAAGCTGAGGCGAGTAGCAGAGCTGTGGAGCACCTCGCCCGAGTCTCCAGACGGCCTGATTTGGGAACGCCGTGAAATCCGTGGCACCTCTCCTGGCTTCCTGGCTGAACGGCTGCCATATCTTGTGATGGACTGAGGCAGGAGAGAGCGAAGCAGCCAGGGATGAATACGGCTTAATCTTTACCCAGGCCACATGTGTGTGCATGATAACATGGTTGCTTTCTTCCTGTGCAGGGTTATTCTCCGCCAGCTGCCAGGTTAGCTGCCTCGCACAGCCGTGTTTCGCTGCGATATTTGCCCGCTGTAAAAAGAACTATTGCACCTAAGGTGGGGGCTAATGCATGTTTTTGGAATTGGCGGTAATTCCTGACACATTTCGAGAGACAGATAGGGTGTCTTATAGCAAATGACAATATATGTAAAGACACCTAGCTGTTCTCCCCCTTTAGTTCCTAATATTTTATTTGTGAGGGGCCTCCTTACGCCGGGGATAGAGGTTATTTTTGTCATTAAATGGCGGGGTTTGATCAAAAGCAGGAAAACATCATTTAAAGGCAGGCTGCTGGTCGGCAAACTGAAGAGGAAAAACCATTTCTGACATGTTTCACTCCAGATTTCTATAAAAGACTTAATAGTTTCTAATTTCTTCTCATTTAATTCATGCGAAAACAGCTTTACTTCATATTCTTTCCCAATGTAAATGTCTTAATTTATGTTTGTGTGTGCGACATGCAGGTGCTCTCCCCTCCATACATTTCGGCTTTAATGCAATCACTCCAGCAGCTTTGTGTAAATTCCCTCTTTCTCTCCTCCTGGCGTAAACTTTCTCCCCCTCCGCTCATCTGCCCGGCTTCACACAGCCCATTTATTATGATTGCATTACCATAAATGATTTTATAACATCTGCTTGTCAATAATTATCGCGCAAATTCCCGTGCACTCTGACCCCTGCTCTGAGCGAACCCCAGGTGTAAGGCACCGCCGGGCTAATGAGTAGCGCCATGCTAGCACATTGTCCCCACGTCAGCGCACACAGCCACCCACCCACTTCAATTAGAGGCTGGCACACGCCTAAATATTAGCCCCAAATTGAGGAAATCAGGCGCTAATTGAAAACACTGCATTCAAGAAGGGAGAGTTAGAAAGCAAATGGTGAGGATATTTGATCTAATATCCTAAATGATGCACAAACGGTTGTTTCTCATCTGAAGGGTGGAGTTCTGAAGCTTAAGCACAAAAAACTGTTAAATCGTGTGAAACGGACAAAAACACTCCCTCTCATAGCTGTAAGCAGACATAAAGACATTGTTCAATGTTTATTTGTCAACATCACTTCATTCATAATATATGTGATATATTACATAGTTGTTATCATTTGAAATTCCATGAATTATTTGTTGCATTTATTAATTAAGTAGTTTTATTTATTTATGCCTTTAACTCTCTGTGACAACTAAAATATCTACATCCACTGATGAAGAAGAAGGTGCAGCTGAAGGACGAAGAAAGAAGAGCTTGAGTTCATTTTAATCTATCTAACTTCTGAGTGTAAAAGTCTGAGTTTTAATGCCTCCAATGCATTAAAAAAAAGAAAAAGCTTTTTTCATTGCTTCATTCATAAATGAAGGTCTGTCTTTTAATTTGAGTTCTTCGGTGAAAAATCTTGTCATCATCTTTGACAGCAGTTTAAAATTTGACCAACAAATTGACAGTGTGGTCAGGGTGAATTTTCATTAGTTGCATGTTTTAACAAAGGTAAAGCCTTTTTTCAATTGTGCAGACTTGGAAAAAAAACATTCATGCTTTTATCAGCTCAGGACTTGACGACTGTACAAGTTGTAAGTTGGTGTCTCCAAGTCATCACTCAACCGTCTTTAGCTGGTCCCCTGTTTTGTTTTCTCTTCACTGGCTCCCTGTTTCTTTAAGAATTGATTTTAAATTTCTACTTTTTGTTTTTAAAGCCCTTTATGGCCTTGCCCCTTCTTATCTGACAGATTTAGTGTGTGTTCAGGGTGATCTGGCCTTCTCGGTCCCTGGGCCCAGGCTTTGGAACAAGCCCAGAAATACCCACCACCTCCGACTTTGGGCTTTTTAAATCCAGGCTTAAAACCTATTTAATCAGACTGGCTTTGAACTCACAGTAATGTTAGATATTCTTGCCATTTTTTTAAAAATTGTATTGTATTTTTATTGTATTGAATTTGAATTGTTATGCCCTGATTTTAATGGAAAGCACTTTGGTCACCTTGTGTGTTGAAAAGAGCTCTACACTGCAAAAAGCTGAAATCTTATCAATTTTTTTTTGTCTTATTTACAGCAGAAAATGTCTTCTTAGACTAAATATGAGCCACATTCACCTGACCAGTCCAGAAAAATGTCTTGTTTCAAGTTTTTTGAAGACAAAAATTAGGTCTGAATTGCTTGTAACAAGTAAAAAAAAAAACTGCCAATACGGCAAGAGAAAAGTTACTTGTATTAAGACATTATTCTAGTTTTAAGCAAATTTTTTGGGCAAATTTCTCTTGTTCCATTGTTTCATTTTTTTTTACTTATTACAAGCAATTCAGACCTCATTTTTGTCTTTAAACAACTTTAAACACGACATGTTTTTGGCTAATTAATTAAATGTGGCTCATAACAAGAGCAATAAGACTATTTTTACTTTAAACAAGACAAAAACACTTAACGAGATTTGAGTTTTTTACAGTGTACAAATTAATGTTGATTTGATTTGATTTGATAAATACAGCCCCTGACATAATTGTGTTGTTCATTCTGTCTTTTGGTTTCTTTCTCCATTTTTTTTCACCGCTTTTCACATTTCTTATAATTAGCACTTTGAATGATCTTGATATCCTTTAAAAAAAAAAAAATTAAGCTAGGTTTCCCACTGAGTGATAAATTTGACTGTTGAGAGATGAAAAGATGAAACTTTATGTCAGAACACGTCCAAATGGACACGTCAAAGACAGAATTAAGACAAAACACTTTGCACCAAAATCGCCACGGACCAAAAAGTTCCTCACAGTAAGTTAGAGACACACAATTTAAAATGAGAAACTTGTCAATAAAACACTTCATTAAAAAAGTTTGAAAAAAGCAAATTGGATTAAACACTTTTTGTGAACTTAGTTACTAAAGGCATAAAAATCCTCCCACTATTTTAAAATCTGTAAACACCTACCTCTTTAATGTCACATGCTCACTTCATAAACTATAATTTAAGTACCCAAACTCTGAAGTGCATCATGTCTTCTTTTCCTCCCTGTACAACAGTCGAGTTGTTCCAAATCAGAAACAACTGCAGTGTCAGAGGCAGTCCTAATTGAAAAGTTAATTAACTTTCTGAAGTCATCAGCTGTCATTCCTGCAAATCAGGCTCCAGGTCGGTCCCAGGAGACCAACTGTACATCAGCCTTAATGGCTGGGGACCCACCGCGAGGCTACATGGGAACATTTGGTCATTGAAAGCATCATTTATAGAGTATTGTTTAATTAAAGTCAAATTAAGAGAACTGTATGCAGAATTTAATTTCTGCTATGAATTATTGTGGAAAACAGAGTGCAACTCAGATAATCAAACTTTTCATTATCCGCTCTCCCTCCTGAGGTGCCTCCCTCCGCTGCTTCTTTGTTGACGACTCCCAAAGCATAAATGAGAGGAAGCTACCCACAATGCATTGCATATCTGCGAGTTTTCTCTCATGCGTCAACTTCCTCCTGTCAAACGGTTTTGTCGCGAACAAACAAAAGTCTGTCTGGAGCAGATTGCTGTCTCGAGTGCTGCTATCAGTGTGAACGTCAATGCTGCTGCAGATATGATGTGACGTGAGAAACGAAACCGTACACCAGAAACAACCTGTTCACCATAACGTGTGCCCTACAATACTAGGTCATTTAAGGATAATGTTGTTAAGTTGAGACAAAAAAAGTAAACAAATGTGGATTTTTTTTTTTTTTCACATGCAAGAAGATTTTTGTTTGTTTGTTTTTTGGTATTGTGTGGCCATTGTGAATCCTTGAAAAGTGAGAAAACTTTTTTTTTTTCCAATTATATTGATTATATATATGAAATGCAAGAAGCTCTTTAAAAAAATGGCACTGGTGACTAAATTGAATGAGAACGAGGAAATTTGCTTGTGTGAAGGAAGAAGTCTTTTGTAAAGATCTTTGGTGGAAAAAAAAAATAGTGACAAAATTGCTGATCAGAAGCTCAGATTTGGCGGTTTAGGTCTAGCCTTGTGATGTCTGCCCTCCAGCAGGTGGTCTGAGTTCACCTTGTTTTCTGCTCTATCTTCTGTTCCCTATTGTTAGATTAAAGGTATGAAAAGCCCAAAGAAATAACTTAAAAAAAAAAAAAAAAGGAAAATGACAAAAAAAATTGTAAAATCACATCACTGTTACAAAATTCCTATTTCTGAAAACTGAGGCAAACTTGAAAAAATTGGGGGGGGGGGCAGTCATTTTGAAAGTACAGGTTTTCTCAGAAAGAAGTGTTCCTCTAAGTTTTGGACAATTCTCATAAACTGAAAAAAAATTGACAAAAAAGAACACTTTCCTTGGAAAAGTATTCATTTTTGAAACTCAGGACATTTTCAAATCACTGGGGTTTTCCTTAAAAGTGAGTCTGATTAACTTGAAAAAAAAAAGAGGAAAACCCCAACATTGTTGCAAAACAACATTTTTTGAAAATTGAAGCCACATTTGGAAAGTAAAGAGATTCCCAGAAAAGTAGTGTTCTTGTAATCAGAGGAAATTTCAGACAAACAACAAAGCAAAAAAACAAAAAAATCCTTGGAAGAGTGTTTATTTTTGAAAGTGAGGCAAACTAATATGATCAACAGATTCCTGGAAACCTTTCATTGAGCACCCTCGTGGAAAAAATGAGTGATGACACTTCTACAAGTAACCTGATTCAGTCTCAACGTGTTTGGTTGCTCCCGTCAGCTTCCTTTGAAAGTAAATGAAATTATTTTTCAAAAAGAAAAATAAATACCACTTTTACTCAGACTGGAGTTAAAATCCAGCCTCACTTTAAAGGATCTTTGGAGACAGATCGTCCCGTGTTGTTTCAGAGGGTCATCTCAGGTTTAATTGATTCTCCTTCTCCCTCCGTCTCTTATTAGGGCCACGCCGCCTCTCCATGGGAACTGCTAATTGGTCGTCCCCAGTGGCCACTTGGGGAGGCAGGCAGACGTGGCCCGGTAGACACTTCTGCTGGTCCACAGGGACCACAGTGAATAAGAGATTCACTACGTGGCTCCGTGGTTCTGCTTCTTTAGGGACGACAGTGTGACGTATCCCTCCTTCACCATCTGGACACCAGATTTACAAACGGAGACCAGAGAGACTCGACTTGATTTTAAGAAGATAGCACCTCTGTCTGTGCAGACTGCTGTGTGTGTGTGTGTTCCTGTACTTCTGTCCTCATGTGGACTTTAGACTTTGAGAGATCTTTTTGTAGGGAGAGGTAGCTCTTAGAAACTCATTGCACGTTGGTAGAGTGAGTGAAGATATTTTTCTAAAGAGGACATGGTATCAAAGAGTGTGGCCACTAATAAAAGAGCTGAAGTTTCTGTATTACGAGGTCCTGTCCTCAGGTTGTCTGTGAAGAGTCTCTTCTTGATTCAGAGATAATCACATCTCTACTCATGTAAAATCACAACTGAGCTAAATAAGAATCAGGAGAAAGGATCCTGGTCCAGTAATCTTTGGTTGCTGGTTAAGAGCTGTTTCTGAAAGTCCAAAACAGCTCCAACCAGAGAACCCCCAGTCGATCTCTTCCATCTAAGGCTTGGAGATCAACCAGTGTTCTGACTTAAAAGTCAGGCTTGTTTATAGTGGACCTTCAGGGCAGTGCATTCTTCTTATAAGGTTTTAGATTATCAACAAATGAGGGTATTTTGAGACACACAGGAATTAAAGTTGTCCGTCTCTAGTCAGATTTCCGTCAGTTGGAAAAAAGAGGAAGTTGCACATGCATTTAGTGTGACTCAGTTTTGACTATCCAATACAATCATGATGCTGTTGAAAACCAATAAAGCCAGCCAGAGCCTTGCTATTAGCCAATCAGAAACAGAGGAGGGCAGGTTCACCACCTCCCCCTAGGGAAGGATCTGAAGTAACCTGTCAGACCTCTGCTGGCAGCATTACCACCAGTGCAGGCGTGAGCTCCAACATGAGCGTCAGCAGCCCGCTCCACTCCCCTCCAGTGTTTAAAAAAAAAAAGTATCATTGGGTCCACTGGTATGAGGGGACAATGTAACCGGAAAATAAAAAAATGAAATAATAACAGCACCCCCTCCTCAGCTGGCTGGAGGGGAAGTGGAGTTTTGGTGCCTCTCACTGCAATGACACACAGATGAGTGCAGAAATGTCCCCTAGTGTCATGATGCGGCGGCGGTGGCTTGTAAGCGCAGCTGGCTCCAGACTAGCTCATGCTGGGGGTGGCATCCATGTTTCGAGAGAAGCGGTGGCTGCTTCACTCTAGCAGTGGTGAGTAGAATAGAATAGAATATTATAGAATAGAACTTTATTTGTCATTGCAACAAGTGCAACAAAATTGCAAGACATGAGTACCATGAATATAAAACTAAAGTAGGATGAATTTCTAAGTGAGGATACTTTCATGGGTACCAACCAAGGGGCAACATCCAGTCAGTAAAAATGAGGCCTATACAGAAGTGCTAAAAGTCGCTGTTCATCGAGAATCCGCTTGAGACTGGCTGCAGAAAGACCCGAAGTCACGTACACACTCAGCCATAAAAACAGACTTTAACAGCATTAAAAAACATATTTACAGCATGGTTTAAAAAACAGCTTGGGTCTAAAACACTAATTTCACTATCAGCACACACTGTACGGTGAGTGATTTTTTTTCTATCTGTGGTTTAGAAGTTATTGGGATCGTCAATGAGAGACACAGCTTAGATCACGTAACAGGCAGTTGCCCTGTAGCTGCGCAAAGAAACACTCACAGTCGACATCGTAGCGAATGTGGCTGCGTCCCCGGATTGGCTTCATTTCACGGTTTCAGGAACAGACGGGTGACGTTGCAGATGCTTCGTCCATGTTTTATACAGTCTATGGTACCGACTGAATTCTGTCTGTAGCACCGAGTACGATTCGTGTCAAATCAAATGGTACCATGTTTGATACCTAATATGCATTCTTGTGACTGTGACTTCTATGCTGGACATGAACACATCTTTGCAGGCTTACATTTAGAAATAAATATGTTAAAATAAATGAAAAATGAAATAAATTAAAAAACCTTGAGATTTTATTACGAAACAAATTCATATTTATTACCACATTGACTCATAAAAGTACAAGAAAAATGGTACCATTGAGCACCAATATAGATTGCCAGGTACCAGGCATCGTTTCAAATAAGAAAGGACCTATTCTGTGTAACAGCTGTTATAAACCGAGTCTTCATGACATGTGCAGCTGAAGGTCTCCAGTTTACAATGTCACTCTGACAGAGACACATTCACACTATCAGGGTCAAAGAAAACAATTGTTAAGGAGTTATTAAGCCATGTCAGAAACTTTGGAAAGTACGTTGTCAGGGGTAGATTTAATGCCCCAGAACAAAATCAAGACCTCAGTTCAGACGGTCGAAGAAAAAAAAAGATTAATGGAAAGGTTCCTACAGTACAGGCTAAAACTATTCCATTTAGCTAATATGTTAAATTCTTCTGTATTATTCAGTGTTTTAAAACAAGCTCTCACAGAGCGTCCTTTGACTTTTAGAGGCAGACTTAAGTGGACACTCGAGGGACTCCCGTTTTTTCACCTTGGCTTTATTTTCCAGAAGGTGGCCTCTTGTCTTCATGCCTTGGTCTTAATCCATTAAAGCCTCCTCTATCCTAACTGTACCTCTGACTTCCCCTTTTTTTCTGAAACAAACAGTTTCCACTCCTGTTTGAGTGTGCCACTGTGAGCTGGGACATTTGTTCGAGTAACTGACCTTGATTTTCTTACTGAGAAGTGAGGAAGAGAAGATACGCAGCACTCTTTTACATTGCTTGTTCTTTTCTCGCTTCCTTTAAACCACAAAAACGAAGATTTCACATTCATTCCCTATCAAACATTACCTCAGCCCGAGCATCCTGTCTTTGCTTGATGTTAAACCTGCACATTTCCCAGAACATGACATTTAAATCTTTTTAGGTAAACTCTTAAAACGGAGCAGAAAGGCAGCTCCCCACTTCAAGACGAATAGATTTTCTTTTAACTCTTTCTTCAGATAAACCTGAGTAACAATGCAATACTGAGAACGTATAATTAGTTTCATGTGCACATGGTGCGATATTCTCACGGTGCTGAGAGGATGAGGATGTAGAATTTTACAGTAACTTGAATAATACCAAAACAGTCACACTACTGTGACTCAAAAAGCTGCCCCGGGTACAAAGTTTGACTTTCAGTCTCTTTGTTGTGGCACACGTTTTTAAAGTAAAACCCCCACGTTACCTGAAGTGCTTTTCACCACTTTTTCAGTTTCATTTTTGAAAACCATCAAACGGAAACCAAATAAGAAATGAAGGTTTTCCACTGTCTGCTTTCACAACTTCTCTACAACTGCTTCTTTCAAAAAGCCTGCGGGTCAAACATCAGTGTGAACACTTTTAGAGCACAAACTGCAGGGATGTGTTTGAAGAATATTGAGCAAAGAAGTATCCGGTGCTGAAAAAATGAAAACCTACCAAGTCATAATGGTTGTAAAACCACAGTGAAGTCACAACTGTGGAAGAGTGGAATTGAAAATGAATCAGGCGTGAAGTTTCTCAGCGTGAGTACAGAGAAATCACAGTGGATTCCAGAAAGAGCCCGGGAGTCAGGATTAGCGTTCGAAGGCTAAATGGTGTTATCGGTTCTGATTAAGGAGCATGTACGTGGCGCTCGCTCCACCTCGGAGACAGCCATGGATGTCAATAGGGCTAATTGGCTCATTAGAACAGGTATTTAACTGTGCTATAATCATTCTGTGTCATCACTTAAGCCCTGCTGGAGCATGAGGGGCTGTGGCGATTGAATACCCCCTAACCTCTGAAATCATTTGAGATGCGAGAGGCTTGACAGGAAGAGCGCTGGATGTCTCATGATATCTTCTGCTGTGTGGATTTGAAGTTTTCCTTTTTTTCTAGGGGGGATGTTACTTTTAATTAAATATATCAAAACACTTTTTTTGTAGGTGTCTGGTGTTCTTATCACTGTGGATGATGCACCGTACACAGATCAAAGTGTCCCATACGGATATTTACCCTAATCTTCTGCAGCCACTTCACTTTTACAAGATTATTTTTGAGGCTTTTGCTTTTTTGTGATAGGACATCAGCTAAAGTTGACAGTTTACAGTTTAGTTTAGCAGACGCTTTTGTCCAAAGCGACGTACAACACAAGCAAGAATTTAGATGGAAGGAAAACCTAGTTGGTGCAACAACAGTGCTACAAGTTATTCGGCTGCAGGTGCTGCCATTAAGTGCAAGTTTTTTATTTTATTTTATTTATTTTTCATTTATTTATTTTATTTTATTTATTTATTTATTTATTTATTTATTTATTTATTTATTTATTTATTTGGGGGGGGGGGGTTACAATAAACAACAAGCCAACAAAACACAATTAATTGCTGCAACAGTATACCTCAATCTTCAACAACATTCAGTAATAGTGCTAAAAAATCACAAGAGCTGAGTCTTAGACCTACTGACTCATTCTACCCCTGAGAACAAAGAGGAGAAGGGTCGGATTAAGTGCACAAGTGTTCCCTGAACAGATAAGTTTTCAGACTTCTCTTAAAGTAGAAAGGGACTCCGCGGATCGTATAGAGTTAGGTAATTCATTCCACCATTTGGGCACAACAGAGGAGAAGAGTCTGGCTAGTGATTTGGAGCCGCGCTGGGCTGGGAGCACCAGGTGTCTTTCACAAGCAGAGCGTAGTGGGCCAGAGGGAGTGTAAACCTTAATGAGGGACCCCAGGTAGGCAAAGTATGAGCTATTAGCTACAGAGTCCCTGGATGTAAACTAAACAGCTCTGAAAAGTCCTCCAACCTCACCTCAATCAATTTTTTAATAATGTTTCTTGAGGCTGTGTGGGTTGTGCAGGAGTGTCATGTTGTTGTTTTCTTCACTCTTGTTTATTCTGTTATGAGCAGATCTCACTTATTATATGTTGTGTCTGGTCTCCTGGATTGTTGTTTTTTTTAATGTTGTTATTTATAAGTACTACTGAGGAAGCAGTTGAGCATGTGTGACTTGAATCAAAGGTTTATTTTCCCCAGGGGTCCATAAAGTGTGTTGTATTGAAACATATTGTTGTTGTATCCTATCATATTCCTATTGTGTTATTTTAAACATTGTATTATTATATCATAGTTAACTGTTTTGATTTTGGGAGAGTTTGTTGGTTTGTGAACAACATAACTCAAAAAGTATTGTACAAATCTTGATGAAATTTCAGGAAAAGTTCAAATTGGGATAAGGAAGAAGTGATTAAATTCTGGAGGTGATCTGGATCACTGTCTGGATCCAGGACTTTTTAAAGGATTCTTTATCATTGTGAGATAGGGACGTTTTCACCATATGTGTATATAACTCCACCATAAATGGTCGGATTGCTTTGCAAAACAATACAAGACAAGGTCACCATAATTTCTGACTGATGTAAAAGTACAATCCAGATCTTGGCAATGTTCTAGATACTGATATCCGGAATATGAAATATGTTCTGGGTCATCATAATTTTCAACACTGTCAGGAAACAAATTATCGTACTAACGTGTAACTAACACCAAATTGTAGCAGACAGTCTGCTGAAAGGGGGTATAACATTAAAGTAAGACTAAAGTGTCGTGTGACAATCACAATACGCAAAATCTGTATTATGACCAGCCACTGTATATTACATTGATGTAGTGATGTCACCCATTTGTCTCTGATACACAGTTTTAAAGTCATTCGTTGACAGTGGCCATATTGGCGATACCGGATAACTGAACCCAGCTCCACTCAGGTTTGAATGGGGTAAAAAGGCAGGTCTTTGGCTTCTTTGCAGACAGCTACAGGTAGCCACAGATAGTGGGAAAACACATGCAGGAAAAGGGGCCTTTGGCGGAAGCGAGACCTTAACTGCCCGCTACATGGGCGGCTTTAACCACCACCTAAGCCTGTCACTGCAGATCTACTACTCAGGATGTTGTGGAAACTAAACTTGCACATGACTTCTTTAAATCTTGAAGCAGATGAGAAAATAGTCACGCAAAGAAAATGCATTAACTTATGCTAAGATCAATGACCAGTAATTTATGCAATTTGCATGGAGTGCAAGCTAATTTGTTTTTAATCAACTCAAGTTTCATGAAGGACGTGGCTTTTTCTGACAGTCAATGTGACCGCAGGAACCAGATTCTAGCTGCTTTTACTGCCATTGTGTCAAATAGATTTTCATTACTGTAGCCCACACTTTGGCTATTTTCAAAACTCATGCAACTACTTCACATATCTTTGCCTGACTAATGTGCAAAGTTTTGTTGAGGCAGTAAAAACAAACCTAAATCATCATTCTAATTTGTTTCTTACACATATTTCTATGCTGTGGTTGCAACATATCAAGAAAGAAACATTTGTATTAAAGAGCATTTAACAAAATAGATTGATAATACTCAGTGTAAAATGAACAGATATCTAATAATGGAGGATTTCTTCAAGGCAGCAAGTAGCAAGTACAGTCTGTAGTTGACGTGAAATAATTAAAGTCAAATGAAAAACAAAAGTGCAGCACAGTTCAAATTAGACAGAGAAAAAAATCTGAAAAGTTTAGACCAAACACATCTTCCCACTTTGTTTGTTTTCCCTGTCTGCACAGCTCCACACATCAGTTGGAAGCTGGTGCCATGACTGCCGTGGTCTGTGCTTAAAGGAGGGGGGTGGGGGTGGGTACGGCGGTGTCCTGAGGGCCTGTGGAAGCTGGCATGATGCTGACCACGCTGCCGTTTCCTCTGAAAGGAATGTCTGGTGTGGCATCAGTCACTGCTGGCATTCTGGAGATGGTCTGCCAGTCCCTCATCATTGTGCCATTTCTGCACACACACAAACACACAGAAACATAAACGCGTCACACTCGGTTCCCACCCTGTGCACGGCAGTGATAGGCAGAGGACGAAGAGCGCACATCCTTATCGACGCCAATCCAGATGAACCTACAGACACGCTTCCCCAACACCCCAGACCCACTCGCTGCACAGTTGGCCATCATTAGCCTTCTTTTAGCATTGACAGTCCTAAGGCTAAGGAGAGATGGTGGAGGAGGGGTGGGGCACCACTGCCAAGGTGCTCCCCTGATTTGCTACATTTCCCAGGGCTACGGGGCCTCTAGGCTTACTGGCCCATGGAGACATAAGCCCCGGCCTCCCTGGAGGCCCTCGGCCAACCCAGATGCTTGGCATGGACCGAACCGCCCAATGGGAGCCGTCCAAGAGCCATGGATGGCTATGATATGTTTCCACCGAGGGCAATTTCAATCATGTGGAATTTCGATGGATGAAAGGAATGTGCTTTTCGCCGGGGGTGGACTGAATGATAGCGAGTCAGGCTCCTGCTTTCACACATTACGCCGTCACATAGCAGAAATAAGAAGGTACCTTTGTTAGGATGAGAGCAAATTCAGAGCTGAAACAGTAGAATTTAAAAGAAAAAACCTCTTTAAATGAATTAAAGGATATTCACCTGGTGTACATAAAAACAACAATGCAATGTTTGTGTTATCGGGTGAAATTTGGCTTTACAAATCATTTTGGTTTAATTTACAAATTGACCTTGAGATACTCGACAGTGTTCTGCATTTGCTTTTACGTCAGTACCCTGAATACTTATGTTATTGAGGTTAAATGACTGAAAACACTGAAGTATACAACAAGAATTCAATAGAAACATCTCTTCAGTTACTAATTTCCTCTGATTCATTTAGGCAACTGTTAGAGTAATTCTTTAGAAAACCATTGACAGCATAAGTTTTGTGGTACCATGAAATCAGTAAAGACTTTTAAGATAACCTGTAGGAAGACCTGTGACTAAAGTCTTGTTTATGCTGCGTGCTGAACGTGGCCTGACTTGCACCTCCCTAAAAGTACAACTATACATCAACCAATGCAGATCGCAAGCTCAGTGATTACATCGCTTCCTTTATTTTTCAATAATTACACCTCCATCAACTGCTGCAAAGCATTTCTCTTCTCCAACTTCATTTTAAACATAATACTCTTGGATGATATGCTTCATAATTTCCTGAACACAAACAAGAACAGATTGAACAGAAAATGGAAAATAGCAGATCTGTGTTTGGGTATAGTATTGTGGAGTGATGTAGACTCTTCAACGCAGAAGTATATAGTGCGCACAATGGCGTTGACTACTGTGGTATTGTGTAAACCAGGGTAGACGTTGGGACCGCAAACTCCTCAATAAGTTGACATTTTAATATTGGTTCCCATGACGCACACAAAAGTTGACTTTAGTATTGTTCAGAAAAGTAAAGTTTCATTATGGGACATACCTTGTTTTTGAAAATATAATCTATGTAACAAAAAATTGTTCTCCATTTTTCTGGCTTGGCTCACTCAGCGGTCATGAGTGTTGAAAAATGATTGACCCACAAAACTATTGCATCTCAGATCTGTAGAGATCCAGTACATGAGAAAAAATGGAGTACAAAGTCCATCGATTGGCTGCTACTTATTAACTATCCAAGCAATGATATTGCTGTATTGGCCAATAACTGTTTTGCTACCATAGACTGTAAAATAAAAAAAGGACATCATCGTGCACGGCTTAAGTTAAGGTCACTGCAAAAACGGCTTCCCCTGGTGGCTGGCTGCAGTATAGGTCAAAAAATCCATCTCCTCAGTCATTCCAGATGGGCTGTGGTCAAACTTTAAAAAAGTAATACACCTGGTAGAAATGATTCTCACATCCAATTGCTGTGGTGATTTGAAGATATCATTGGGCTGCCTTGTATTAAAGTCCTCTTTTTTTCCTGCAAAGTTTTGTTTCCATTAGTTTTAACAGGTTAAAAACAAGGCTTTACCCTTGGTTTAATGATGATTGAAAGCTGCCGTTCCTGTGTATTTTTTGGGGGGGTTGTAAAATATCAAGAAGTGTTTATACTCTTGAAAGAAAAAAATATTTGTTTTTGTCACCTGGCTCCACTCAGATTCTCTTTGAGTCCCTCATTGCCTCTACTGCGCAGACTCTGGCTGCACAACGGCTTCAAAAGCGGCGTCTATGATGGGGGTATTTTAGCTTCAAATCCGTACAATGGTAAATGGTGAAGCCATGCTGTCCACTCGATATACAGTCATTGGTTGCTGCTCTTCTAGTGTCTTCACACAATTGGATGAGAGAGTGCTTGTCACACGCATTCTATCAACTCTACTGGCTCTCAGTCAGACACTGGATCAAGATAACCCCGCGTGTCTATAAATCTCTCCATGGCCTGGCACCCATGTACTCCTTAAACCTCCTCAGTCCATACACCCTCAGTTCCCCCGTACATACCTGTGAAGCTCTGCTCCTCTCTGTTTCCTCCTCCAGGCTCTGCACAATGGGTGACAGGGCCTTCAGTGTAGCTGGACCCAGACTGTGGCCTGTCCTGCTCCAAGAACTGCATCAGTGCCCAAACCTTACTGCTTTTAAAACCTGACTTAAGACTTTTCTTTTTTTATTTTTAAATCTTACTGTATTTAGTTTACCGTGCTTGCATTGTTGTAGTGTTTCATTGCATTTTCTTTTGACTTATTTGAAGGTTTTCTTCATTCTTGTGTAGTAATTCTCTAAATATACAGTATTCGTTTATTTTATGGTGTGGATTATTTCCTTTTAACTATTTTATACCTTTGAAGAAAGTGACCTTGGGTGACCTGAAAGGGGCTTATTAATAAAATGCATTATTGTTTATTTTTCCATTGTTAGCTGATTGATTTGAATTGAAGGGCCCAAGTTCACCAGCCTTTAAGAGCTGACAGCGCCTTCTTGTTGCCCAAAAAACAATTCAGACTGACCTTTCATTATTCATCACAATTTTTCGCGTTGATCTCAGTTAGTTTGGAACAAGCTGTTTAAAGCAGCCAGCAGTCTTCAAATCTAGTCCATTTATTTCATTACATGTTTTTAAAATATGAAAAAAGCAAAGAATTTACGATATTATCCATTATTTAGCTGTTATCATTGGCCCTAACTGTCATGATGTCAAAAACATTTAGAGATAATGACAAACACAGCAGCAATCCCAAGTCAAAGGGTTTAAGGCACACCGATGAAGGATTACAGTAATTTTTAATCTAGATGACTTGTTTTCCTAATTCGCCCTGACTGCTCTGCCTTGATGCTTTTGATTAATACATCCATGAAATGTTTGTGAGTAAGACATATACTACGATTCATCTGCAAAATAATCCAATCATTACCAGCTAATGACAGGGGGGGTTGAAAAATGATGCGAGCCCACCGTGCTCCCCAACATGCAGAAGGGCCCCGAAGACGCAGAGGATTGGAGGCCCCACCTGTCACAGCGATGCAGTAATTGCATTGCGGGCTCTCTCCTCTCCTCGGCGTGCGCTCCTCTCTTCCCCATCCACCGCCGTTCAGCTGCGCAGACAATGCTCGTCTTAATGAAGCTGTCTGACGAGGTGGCAATTACAGACTTCTGTCACTGTCACCGGGGGCAATCGTGGAGGAGGTGAAGGGGGGGTGGAGGATATCTCACCCCTGAGGGCCCCTCCACACCCGCTGCGTTACACTGGATGGCAGGGTGGCTAAGCTGCTGTCAAAGGCAACTCGAGAGTGCACGCTGGATTAGAGGTTCACTGTATGAGTGATTGTTGGAAATGAAGTGATGCATTGCAGCGCGTGGAGATGTCTCCGGATTGACGGATGATCCTGTGACACTTCCATGCACACTGGAAATGGAGTAATGTTTCCATGTGTTGTAGACAGATCCCTGACTGTTCTTTTCTTAATGGATCGTGACTCTCGCACTGAATCTTTCAAGGGTCTATTAAAGGGGTCATTTCAACTCTAACCAAAGAAACATTAGACGAAGCTGCACAGATTGAACAAACACTTAACTCATCAAAAGAGTAATGCATGTGTGATATATGAGAGTATACCATCAGCAGTGTCTCTAGAGCCTTATTCCTGAATGATTGTGAAAAAAACAAAAAAAACAAACCCAAGTTCAACTGCCATGCATCTACCATAAAACAATCCAAATAGCATGCACCAAGCAGCTACAGCTGTTTAAGACCTTGTTTTAGAAAGATACCAGGTGACCAAGAATTACCCTTATTTTAACTCTACAGGTGTGCATTCAAAATGTCACAAAATTGTTTTCTGCAAGAGAGCCTTTCCGTATATAGACGATACTTGTCAGGGACCCTGGAGGTTTTCCCAAGCTTCCATGATTGGAGTTGAGGAGCTGTTGTTCTTACCAGTTGATGGGAGTGGGACAGAAGTGATGGCTGCACATCTTGTTGCACTGTTGTCAATTGGTTACCTGGATGCCGAGCAATTTCTGAGACATGTCAGCACCAGAATGGGCCGTCCTTCGAACCCCGACCCATAGTTATGCATGGCGGCATCCTTTTTGTTGCAGACCCATTAGCTGTCCCAATTTTTGCGGTGATGCAAAGGGCACATGCCAATTATCGCAACCTGCAACTTGCTAGCGCCCAAAATCCGAATTCGATCAACCATACACAGATTTCCGGAGGCCGTGCTTGAGACTCTGCATTCGTGTGTGCCATATCAGCAGTATCTTGTCCCCGTGCTGCAGTTCAAGCATGCTTTAGGCTTGAATCAGGGGCCGTTGACACGACAACAGTTTTAGGGTGAAACACAAAACTTTTGTTGCGTTTCAGCCAAGGGACAACATCCAGTAACAAAAAATGAAGCCTGTGCGGAAGTGCTAAAAGTCGCTGTTTGTCGAGAATCCACTTGAGGCTGGCTGCAGAAAGACCGGAAGTCACGTACACACCCAGCCATAAAAATTGACTTTTGCAGCATTACAAATAATGTTTACAGCCTGGTTCAGAAAACGGCTCGGGTCTAAAAAGCTGATTTCACTATTGGCACACACTGTACGGTGAGTGAAGTTTTTTCTATCTCTGGGGTTTAGAAGTTATTAGGATTGTTTGATTTTCCAATCAGAAGCACAGCTCAGGTCATGTGGCTGCCGGGCGCCCTGTAGCTGCTTGAAAAAAACTCACAGCCGGTGTCATAGTGAATGTGGCTGCGTCCGTGGATTGGCTTCATTTCTTGGTTTCAGGAACAGACAGGAGACGTCGCACAGGCTATGTCTGTGTTTTATACAGTCTATGGTTACAGATGACCTGAAAACGCAAACTTTTGAAAACGGCCTCCAAAGTGGATTTTTCTGAAACACCGCCTTCACCGATGAGCTGGCGTTTATAGTGGAAATGCTGACGTCATACTCCGCTTTGTGCGAGCACATACAACAGGACAACAGTACCGTTGTTAAGATCATTGCAAACTACCATGCTGTGCTCATGCTGCTCAATCTGCTGAATCTGCTGACTGTCTCTAAACAAAATGAGCATCTGTTGCTCCACTTTTGCACTTGGTATTCGCCAATACACCAAATGATTGGCTCAATCTAGATCTCCCAAAGGCTGCTTCTTGACAAGACAGTTATAGCACCAACTACAGGCCTGGCATGCTTACTACAGGTCCCTCAGCATTTCCGTGTAAACACAGATTTTTTTCACTGCGTTTTAGTGTTTCCAGATAAAATGTTGTTGTGTAAACGGGGCCTCAGATTAATGACCAAGGGAGCATCCACTCATCTCAACTTCACTTCCTTGCTAAGTGGTGCTATGATCACAGCTTTCACACAGCTCATCAAAAACTCCATGCCGCTCCAGTTGACCATCATGGGTATGTGCCTCAAAGTAAGGCTCTTAAACACTGAGTCATGGATGCAAATCGTGGAGTACCTGGCAATGTAGCTACAGGAGGCCTGTATCGCAATGTTTGTGCTGTTTCGAGATTGTCAACAGGCTTCCCAAATGGACATTCCTGATATTCATGAGCAATCTTTGTTGCTGTAAGGAAGTCTGTTACACGCACACAGCACTTGAAGTTTGGACCTGACGTCCGTTTCCTGAAGCAGCCCTCTTACAAGCAGGTATGTTTCTGGCTTAGTTGAGCTCATATGCACTGAAGTCCACATAGCCGGCTGATACAACGTTTGCTTGACGTCATGTTTCAAACCATATTGCTACATAACTCTACTGATGAATGTCTTACCATTGAGCATTGTACCCAGTAAAAAGTTGTCAAAGGAAATTTGTTTTGACCCGATCTCCATTTGATTCCAAATCGAACACACGCCTTGCTAAAAGTTATTCACGACAGCATGTATGAGACTGTGGGCCAAAGGTGGCGAGGCAGTCCAACTAAAACAGATCCTCCTCATAGAAACTTCAACTTTTCCTTTGTCTGTTCTTCTGTGGGGGAAAAAAAAGTTAACAAGTTGTGAGAATGTCATGTATTTCTGTGATACCAAATTTGTCCTTGGGAGAAGAAAGTTTGAATCAAAGCCATGTAACACAATTTTGAGTTCTCCTGTAGAAAGAGGATCTCTTAGTTCAGCAGCTTCAATACATCTATTGTAAACAGATTCAAGTGACCCTTGAATTTTTTCACCTCTCATCGATTCCCTAATTGATTCCCCATCAGACATGGTGAAACACTAACATTCTTATGTACTGACTGGCTTGGTTTTCTTTCATCTGGTGATTAATTGGTCTAGCAGTCAGATTCTAGCTGTTCCATGTCATTTTATCGCATTTCATTCTTACAACCTGCTTTGTTCAAGGTTGAAAATACAACTCGATTTAAACAGCTGCAACAGTTTGCTGTAATCTGGACTCTCAGGTCAGGCTGTAGTGTCACAACACCTTACCCACCCAACAATGAATTACCACGTGTCTTCAAACTCACATTACCCTTCTTTCTGTATGAGCTTAAACTGAAACAAACATGTTTAATACAATTAGGTTGGCAAAAAATTATGCAGAATTCAAGAATTTTCTGGCGGCAGTGGTTTCAATAAAGTCATGGTAGCTGTGAGGGAAATGTACATAAGAGGCTTAAAGGCATTTCAATTCTTAATGGTGATGTGATGGATACACCGCTACACAACGGCCTTGCAGGGACGGATAAATGGTTCAGAGGAGATATGCTCCTGAGCAAAGATAGAAACACTCCATGTTCCATGTTGATAAAACAGCTGGAGGAAGAGTTTCACTCATTTAGTTGCTGTTAGTGTGAGGAGACGCAGCTTAGACCGTCTCTTCAGAACTTTCTTTAAGGAGCAATGTCTCTTTAATAGATTGAGGTTACAGAGGGGCAACTATGCAGAACTTGAAAATAATTTCCAGCACAGATTAGATAATAAGAGAATTTCTTATTTTGCTTACAATTATGCAGAATCACTTGGTCAATATTGGTTTATATTTCTACATTGACTTTATGCTGCGGTGATGTTTTATGCAGCTCTGCACTACTCCTCCCAAACACATGAGGGCAGCGTCAACTATATGGTCCCTGGATCACCTGTTTCTAAACCTGCGTTGTATTCTGCTTGCATTTTCACAAACATTTTGAGCATCTAATGTTGGATTTTGTGATTTTTTTTTTTACATGCAGCTAAAGAAATCAGACTATGAGGTTAGTCAGCTTGAGATTGGACTATTGAAGTACATGTAAACAGCACACCTAGATAATGCAGTTGCTATCAGACCAAGGTTGGATTTAACAGGACTCGGCAGGTCTCGGTATACTTCAGTGTTCAGCATGAACAAATTTAACCCTGAACAGGAAGTAGATGACTATGATAAATAAAGTCAGCACCACAGACTGTTTAAAATTATGGACGATGCCTCCACGACGTCACCCGTCAGTTCCTGAAACCGTGAAATGAAGCCAACCCACGGACGCAGCCACATTCGCTACGACGCCAGCTGATAGTTTTTCTTCGCGCAGCTACAGGGCGCCCTGAGGTCACATGACCTGAGCAGTGCCTCTGATCGGAACATCCTAATAACTTCTAAACCGCAGAGATAGAAAAAAATTCACTCACCATACAGTGTGAGCCGATAGTGGTGTGTATGTGACTTCCGGTCTTTCTGCAGCCAGCCTCAAGCGGATTCTCGACGAACAGCGACTTTTAGCACCTCCGCATAGGCTTCATTTTTACTGACCAGATGTTGCCCCTTTGCCAGCACACAGCACAATTAACAAACACCATGTAATATAATTACCAGGCATAGTATGTAAGAAAGAAAGAGCAAAAGCTGCATCAATCTCAGCCTTTGTAGTTAGAATATTGCCTCCTCTTCGGGTTGACTAAAACTAGTTTGACACACACGCAGCTTCACTTAAACCATGACACAGCACCACCTGTGAAACTGATTGTACACCAGTGGTCCTATTCTCTTATCCATATGTATAAGCAGACTGTGACTTTACGACCGAGATATGACTGTAGTCATATTGCTGGGTACGTGTTAATGACGTACGGAGTGAGTTATATGTGTTGATTCTACGCTGCCGTTCAGTACGTTCACTGAACAGTCAGTGAGTGATTCATGTCGGAGGCGGAGCTGCTGTTCAGTGTGGTGTGTCATAGTACGTACGGTAAGAAGTTTCTATGGTTACATCATGCCTTTTCATCCTACGTTTTTATGTTGGATATAACAACACGGTGAACCAAACAGAGCAGCGTACACATACGAATGCATCATCTTCTCATCCATGTTGTGTTTTTATCACAAGGCATCTAGCTTTTTTTTAATTAGCGTGATTAAGAAACAGATTGATTGCCAGAGTTACTTCTTTATTTATTCATTGATATTTTTCACTGAACATTATCTAAATATTAACATACTACTCCAAACTCCATATGTGGCACTCACCAAATCAGTCCGAAAGGGTCTGACTCAGATCTGTGGACGTTCCGTCTCCACCCCATTGCGTGTTGACTGCGTGCTCTCTTTATAGGTAATCTCATACCGGCTGTATTTTAAGTCCGCACTTTGTAAGACTGTTAGACAGTTGGAGTCATTGTCGCTGCTCGATCTTAGATCTAGACTTCTCTTGAGCATCCGATCCGTACAACTTCAACCTGCCAGATATGAGACCAAGGGGCAACATCCGGTCAGTAAAAATGAAGCTGATGCAGAAGTTCTAAAAGTTGCTGTTCATTGAGAATCCGCTTGAGGCTGGCTGCAGAAAGACCAGAAGTCACGTTCACACCCAGCCATAAAAAGCAGACTTTTACGCCATTGAAATGCATATTTACAGCCTGGTTCAAAAACAGCTTGGGTCCAAAACACTGATTTCACTATTGGGATGCACTGTACGGTGAGTGAAGTTTTTCTGACTCTGCGGTTTAAAAGTTATTAGGATTGTTTGATTGTCCAATCAGAGACACAGCTCAGGTCATGTGACTGGCAGGCGCCCTGTAACTGTTTGAAAGGAAACTCACAGCCGGCGTCATATCTATGGATTGGCTTCATTTCATGGTATCAAGAACAGGTGGGTGATGTCGTGGAGGCTACATCCATGTTTTATACAGTCTATGGATGACACGCGGCTGGAACGCCACAGCGTGAAGCTGGTGTGAGTTTACGTATTAACTTGAATTGAAATCTTCCAGATCTGATGCTGTGACACAGTGGAGATGCATTTTGAGTATTTAAGCTGTAAAGATAAATAACTACTTGACAGGCCAGGCCTCAGACCAACACAGTAAAATGTAAAAAATGAGTAAAATAATTCTCCTTTAATGTCCCTGCAGCACAGTTGTTGGTTAACTTGTCCTACTTCTGAGCAGCTTTGTTCCCTGTGAGTCATGGCTGGTCTGAGTCATGAGGGGTAGATAAGTGGTGCCATCTGTTTTAATGATTATTAAGATTTTAATCTCTAAACCCAGGCACATAAAACCATCACATATTTTTCAGACGAAGTTTCAAGGCGAAACCTGTCAATGCAGTAACCACGAGAAACTGACGTTTTTAACTGCCATGGATCTGCTCTTGGGTGGTATATCTCTTAACTCTAACTCTTTATTACCACGCAAAGAGTAGTCATAGTTCAACTACACACAGGTTTAAAAAACCCTATACAGAGTTGGTATCTAATATTTGAGTGAAAACTTATGTATGAGACTAAAATGGAGAAATGAAATGCAACAAGAAAAAGTTTTTAAAATAAAAAAAGAAGAAAAGATCTTTAATGAACCAAACTCCGTGAACTCTTACCTGAACTCTCCAGCTATTAAAGAGCTCATTAGTTTGATTTGGCTCTGACCCATTGACATATCAGAGCCATATTACCTGCAGCAGCTCATCTGGACCCCTCAGTTTACTTAGACATAGGCTGACATTGTTTTTAAAATAACCCTGCACTGCATGTCCACGTCGTCTGTGATTGAGTAACGAGTGCACAATCAAATTTCAGAGACGCAGAGGGCAGAGGAAGTTCAAACTGTAACTCACTTTCTGCGTCTTTCTGCAACTTTTTTTTTTTTCATCTACTTAGTACTTCTGAGAAGCAAGGTATATTTTTTTGACAGGAAGCGTTTGCACTGGAAGGTGAATTGAAATGACTCATAGTTAAAATCCCCCTGAAATATTAGCACATGGAGTTACTTTAGTTTCTCTCTCATGTTTCTGCGTCTCTGTCAGTGATTCATCTTTTACAAGTTAGTGAGAATTTCCCCGCTGCTTTCCACCTGGTTACAGATGACAGCCATGTCTAAATCCCGCCCACATACCTCGTACTAAATAACCAGTAATCACTCTGTTATTAGTTATCACCTTTATCCTGACACTCCCAGCACCGTCTTCTCCTGACAGTCGGCTTAAACGATAATTGACAAACTTCAGAAGCGTCTCAGCCCGCACATATTCCTCTCATGTTAACTCTGCAGCTCGCAGAGGTGTGTGTTACTGTGTAATAGACGCTATTAATAAAGACAAACCATGCGTGACTCCTCTTTCTCTCTGCAGCCGCCTCTCATGGCTGGCTCCTTACCGGGGATTCAGTTGTGTGAGTTTGGATCAGTCTAATCACATTTGTTTAATTAAGCACAGCTAATAGACTCTCCAGGAGATAGGGTGTCTCACTGTGACGGCAGCGCTGCGTTGAGATGCATGTCAAACACAGAGGCCTGATATCAGCGCGGCTCCCATGCCGTTTGACGTGACCGACATCCAACAGTGTTTGTAAGCCTGACACAAACAAGCTGGAGGTTAAATGATGAAGGTTACGGAGACAGAGACGGATGGATGTCAGAGGTACTTTGCAGAGAAGTGTACTCATGACTCTCACATGTGAAACTTGCTCTTTTCTCCTGACGTAGCCACGACAGAGAAACCAAAATTTGAATTCCTTTGCTTTGAGGAATCTTTTCTGCTAAAGTAACTTTGTGTGATACTTCTATAAATGTTTAATTCCTCCTTCACAAGGATATCAAAGCAGTTTACAAGAATAAACTGAGGATTCACAAAAATTTAAGTCAGCTTTTTATGCAACTACTCTACTCTTAAGAGATGGGTGTCAGATGCAAAGCTCTGCCGTTAGCTATCTGTCTGATTATCAAAGTACAGCAGGAAACACAACTTGCACGTTATCAAAGATCAATCAACTTTGTCCACAAGGGGGTGCCAAAATGGACTAAAGCAGAAAGTCTCCCCTGAAGCTTGTTGTGGAAGCTCCATAGACTGTATAAAACATGAACATAGTCTCCCCGACGTCACCTGTCTGTTTCTGAAATGGTAAATGAAGCACATCGGCTATCGCTGCCATATTGGAAGTGGCAAGGGCTTCGCGTACAGCTATAGGGCGCCTGTCGGTCATGTAACCCTGAGCTATGCCTCTGATTGGACGAGCTTGCAATCTTAATATCCTCTGAACAGCCGGGTTAGAAAGGAAATCACCCCACGTACAGTTTGTGCCGATAGTAAAGTTAGTGACTCAGACAGGAGACGTTTTTTGAACCAGGTTGTAAATAGGTTAATTTCTGCTGTGAAAATGGATTTTTTTGGCTTGGTGTGTTTGTGACTTCCGGTACTTTCGGAGCCAGCCTCAAGTGGACACTCGAGAAACAGCAAATTTTAGCACTTCTGCATTGTCTCATAGTCTTGGACCGGAGGTTGCCACTTGGAAAGTTCATCTCTCTTAGCTCTAAGTGTCACCACAAAAATAGCTCCCCCTGGTGGCTGGCTGCAGTACAGGTCAAAACCTCTGTCCCCCCAGTCATTCCAGATGGGCTGTGGCCAAACTTTGAAAAATAAATACACCTCATAGAAATGTTTCTCACATCTGTATGATGTGGTGTTATGAAGATATTGTTGGGCTGTCTTGTGTTTAGGAACCCTTTTTCTGAAAAGCTTCTTTTCCGTTGGTTATCACAGGTTAAAAACAAGATTTTACTTCAAATTTCACAATGATTGACAGCTGCTATTCTTGTGTATTTTTTTTTTCTGGAGTAGTACCATATGTTGAAAAGGAGAGCCAAGAAGATATTAGATTTTTTTAAAAGGAAAAAAAAAAAGTATTTTTTTCAGCTGACACCACTCTGATTTTCTGAGCTCCTCATAGTCTCTACTGCACAGACTCTGGCTGGACAACGGTGGTGCCTCTGGTGGGGTATTTTGGTTTCAGAGCTGTACACTGGGCAAAGACAGAGCCACCCTCTCTATTATATATACAGTCTATGTTAAAAACAGCCCAAGAAGACTAAAATAAACTGTTCTAATACAGACAACAACTTACCGTAAACTCCAGAAAATTAGTCGCACTGGTATGTAAGACACAGTTGGTTTTTTTGAGCTCTCTCAGAGGAAAAAAGGGTTTCTGTATAATAATTTAAAGTGATTTTTTTTCAAAAAGTACAATTTTTGCATTTACATTGAAATGTCCACTGCATCCAACAGGATCCACAACTTGCAGTTTTTCTGCTGCTGTGTAGCTCTTTCTAGCTTTACCAATATTCATTTTTGAAGATGATCGACTTTGTACTGCCCAAGCTAGGCACTGTCGCATCACTGTAAGGGGAGGCAGCATGAGTTAGATTCAAGCGCCTGGATTTCCACCAAGCAGGCTGGTGTAGGTTGGTAATAATTCAGATAATTATAGACCAGTGCATTTCGGCTTGCAGTCTTCATCAGGGTCTAAGTAAAACATACAACCCCTGATTTCAACCTCATCAAACAAAGATATATTTCAAAGGAGAGGAGTTTGTACAAGCATGTCGTAAGGGAACCACTAATGTTAAGTTTCTTATTATTCAACCTTTTACTGAAGCATTTAAAATCATTGAAGTTTTCACACTTTACAATAGGATTGTTCAAAGAAAGGACCATGAAAAGAAACAATATCTGGTAAAAACAATGGCACACTTTGGAGAGATCATGATCTAGATGTGTTCAAAAGAAACATCAAATTTTATGTTTTTGTTTTATTTATTGCTGAAAGTTAACAGAAACACCAAGGGATCATATGCCAAGAGTTTTAAAGGACCATTACTAGTAGAGGTAGACCGATATATCAGGCCGATATTTGGACATTTGTCTCTATCGGCCATCAGCCGTATTTTCTTTTAAAAAGCCGATTTTTGATAAAATGACGCAATTTTTGATCAGGCACAAAAAAGATGAGCACCTCAAACTTGTGGAACCACTTGGATACATTACATACTTTTGTTCAAATTATATTAATAAGTTTAATTTTCTTTTTTGACATTTTAAGAAGAGTGTGAATGTTTACCTCTGCTTGTTACATTGTGTGTTTACTCAGACAAAATATTTCATTGTTTTGAAAGCTGAATAAATGTTCAGAGGACTGGACACAAAAATGTGATAAATATATATTAATTTAACAATCGGCCTGAATATCAAATTGGAAAAATCAGCTATGCATATCGGCATCAGCTGCCCAAATTTGGAAAGCATCGGCATCGGCCCCCAAAAAACACACATTGGTCGACCTCTAATTTCTAGCTTCAGTCTTAACAGCACTTTGAGCCCAGTAATGCAGACAATAATAGGGCACATTTTGAAGAGAAGTTCCTGGAACTAAAAGTTTGAGGTACTTTTGGAAGACAGGCACCTGAAGTTGATATCAACAGTTCTTCCCTGCTTCTTGATTCTGATTGGTTGGTGATCAAAAAGTGACAACTATGAATGCAGCAACATCCTAAAAGTGGAATTACTTATAAGTAAGTGCAGCAGTTGAAGTAGTATATATCTTTATTGTCATTGTACAACGACTGTGAAATGCAAACCTTGTCAGTGCAGAAAGAAAAATAGTAGCACGCACACATGGCATAACCAAAATATAAATATTTAGGGGGCTGAGCTGTTACTGTTGACGTTTGATGCTTGAAGGCATGTTCGATACGACTACACTGAACTGCATTTGTTATGAATGGAAAAAAAATCAGGGGACACAAACCAAGTAATTAGAATTAACCAGTTTCATTTAGGGGACTGCTAACAACGCATAGATATCTGTAAAATGAAATATGATCAAGACTTTTAGTTCACCTCCTACGATTATAGTACAGAGACAAATCACGAGCCGGTTTGACCAGATCTTGAGTCTTGTCTTGATTGATTCCAATTTGTTTGTGGACTCTGTAATTAACAGGAAGTCCGGTCTGCCCGGTTTGACTGACAGGTGTATTTGTTGTGTTTCAGAAACACCTACCTGTGGAATGAATCCAGCAACTCTCCTCTCACATCTGGACAGCTGACGCGCTCCACGCGCAGTGATGCACCGAGTGACACCGGAGCTGCCACAGCTGATGGGAGAGTTCACACCACTCCATAATTACTCCAGTGGGCTGTTTTCTTTCGCCCAGCTGACTGACATCTCATTAACATCTGGAGGCGTGCGCGCTTCAGAGGCGCCGCGGCGGGTCAGCTTTTATTGTTCTGATTGGCTCTCATCTCCACTGTCCTCCTTGGCAGCGTGCAAATGAGGATTAATAGTGTTTCATTTGAGAGGTGAGCTTCGAAGCACTTTTTGAAACTCAAAAGAGGAAGGAGAGGAGGGGAAGGCACGAAATCCACTCTTCAGTTTCAGTTTCTGCCAAGTGATCAGAGGAACAAAAGTCTGGAAATCCAGTACTTACCCCGGATAAAGCAGACAAGTGTTCGTCTCCTCAGGAATCCTTGTTAATCTTTAAAAGGTGAGCAATTATAAAAGAGCTACAGAGGAAAGTTGCAAAGGCTAACCACAAAACCAGAGCCGCACAAAGTGGCTAAGCATTCCAGATTTAGACGAGACGTCTGTCTTTTAGCTCGTGGGCATCTTTCTGAGACAAATTACTTTCACTAGTCAATAGCCTGTAATTAAAATATACCCACTTGATGGAGAGGCAGCAGTGTCTCTTTATTTAGTTATGGGTTGGAAAGATTAATTCTGGGGTGTATAACCCTTGTAATTTTCCAAGTGCTTTTTATTGTTTCAGCAGGAAAAAAAAGTGCAGACGATTGAAACGTCTCGGCTCAAGGTCTGCTTTGATTTGTTTACACTCCACACACATTCTGGTTCCTCGTTTTATTCGCGCCCTCTTTATGCTTCAGCACAACATGGATGCACATTATCAATTTGCATTAACGTTTTGGAACTCATCCACAGCTCTCACACACGGCGCCGCTGCACCGATAATCTCCTCTGTGTTTGACTGCAGAGGTCAGGGAGCGCTGCTTTTAAACGCAGAGAATCAGAATTTCTGGCACAGGGAAGTGTCTTCCAGAGAGAGGTCAGCATTTGTTGCCCTCCTCTTCTTTTTCTCCACACACTCTCTGCTTGAAATGAGACTCAGCGGTCCCCCTTGTGGGCATCACGGGAACTGCAACACATGTGGGGCTCTCGGAGGCAGCGACATGAATTGTTGGGTAAAACACAGGCTGCATTGAAATCACCAGCTGTTGTCTGTAATGATGAAAACATCCCTAACTTAGCATGAATTTATAATTATGCAGAAAGCAAATCTGAATCTCTTTACTGGAACTTTTCAATTCCCATTCAACCTCCCAGGAGAGACACAGAGCGGGTGTGAATCATATGCAGAGATTGTGTGTGTGTGTGTGAGAGTGTGTGAGTGTGATTTCTTTCTTTTTTAAATGCAGATCTCTGTCGCTTCATAGTGAAACTTTTGTGGAGCCTCAAAGCCACAACAAATAAACTTTTCTGAGAAGTATTTGTACTTATCGGCTTACAATAAGAGCTCCAGTCCTCCTGTGTGCTCTCTGACAAAAACACACTCGCAGCGGACAGTCAGGTTAATTTTCTGGATTTTTCAGACCCTTTCTTTTTCTCTCTATCCTCTTCATTTGTTCTCCTGCGTTGGCTGCTTTTAGCTGCTTTTTTTCCACACTGATTCTATTTTCAAAGGGACGTGTAAATTAAGTGTAAATGTAAATGGATCAGTGTGTTATTTATGCTAAACCCTGCAAGAGAAACACATTCACATTGTAAGTAAACAGCTGCATTATCTGTGGGCTCCTGCACACCTGCTAGTGCAGAGCAGTTAGCCTGTGTGCAGATGCAAACTGTCAATCATTGTGCACACATTTACACACACAGAACAGAAACACACACACACACACACACAGAGAGCAAAAGAGAGTAAATGTGTGCAAGGGTGCACAGGAATCTAAAAACAGACGCATGGGACAAATATATACGTGCATTCAAACCACAATAGGTGACGCACGCACTAACGCACACGCATTTACATTACAGGCTCACACATGTGCTTACCACATGTGCAGAAGCCACAACAACACACACACCAACACAGGATGAACACACACTCTTTTTTTTCTGATTTAAAATTTAATGTTTAAGCCAAATGAAAACAAAAACACACATCTCATCCTGTCACAATCACGCTCCTTATTAAGAAATTTTAATCCACTTTCTTTTCAAACTTGATATTTTTCACCATCTACTTTCAGACTTCTGCAGGAAAAGGAAAAAAGCCGCATATTTTTTTTTTTTACTTTCCCCTCCGCATGTCAACAGTTACAGCTGAAAATCAATTCAATTAGCACAAATACATCTCGACAGTGTGAGGGCGCAAATAAAAGCTTTTTTTTTTCCCGCCGTTATCTGTCGCTGTCCTGTGCGCCTCGGCTGATTCTGCTCCGGGCTGTGTTCTCAAAGATGTCCAAGAAAGGAGGAGAAAAAAAATCAAATTATTCTGCTCTCCACGTAAATTTTAACAAATTTGCATTCCTAAAGCGTCGATTTTTATTTTTAATTTTTAGGATAGGCCCGGCGGTGGATTTTGAAATGTGATGGAAAGGCTGAGTGTGTGCGTTTGTGTGTGTGTGAGTGTGTGTGTAAGATAGAGATGGCCGGAGTTCAACTTAGTTTCAACATGAGGAAAAGCAACAGCTTGCTCCGGCGAAATTAAAGAGAGTTCAGTTTAATAATGACGCATTAAAAATGATTAAAGACATGACGTAAAATAAAAAAATAAGGGAGAAATAATGGAGAGGGGAAAAGTTCAAGAGTGTTGGTTTCGACAGCAAAGTTTTTTCTTCCGAAAAACTTTTATTTTGGTGATTTCTGCGCGCTCGAACTGATCAAACCCTTCTTTAATGAACATCTCCGCGCGTTTGGAAGCGCACCTGATGTATGGCAGGCTACAGCGGAGCTTTATGGTTTCATATTCCGCTCAGGTGTGCCGGGAGACGAGCTGGCAGGTTGCCCTCCTGTTAGAACAACACGCTTTGACTCTATACGGCGCAAAACGCACAACGCTGCGCCCAATCGACTATTTAGCAGACTTTTTACCCTCTTCTTCTTCTTCTCTTGACACACAAACATGTGGCGTGTAAATATGAAAATGAATGAGTGTGAGAGCTCTCCTGGCACTGACTCCCCCACCCCCTTCTCTCTCTCTGTCTTCCTCTGTGTGTGTGTCTCTCTCTCCGTGTCCCCGGAGAGCAGCGCGTCGGAGAGGAGCGGCTGTAAAAACCAAAGTGGGGCAATGAGACAAGCTGCGCCACAGCTGGCAAATCATCGATTTGAGCATCAGAAACGGGGAGGGGCGGTTCGTTTACCTGCCACCCTCTCAAAGCAGCCCTTCCTCACATGCCGCTACTCTCCTCTCTCCTCTACTTCACCCCCGCTGCCCGCAGCGCACGGTTGCTCACATTTTTCTGCGCTCCATCCACCGCGTGTGCGCTCTGCAACTTCAACCTCCGCCCGTGCGGTTTCTACGACACGACTCCCCCTCTTACTTCTCCTCCTACTTCTTCAAGCACAGGACTTTTGACTTTTTTAAAGCACTTTTTTTCCTCCCACAGAGCAGTCGCCTATTTTTGGATCTCTCGTGGTGGAGCAGTGACAAGAGGTTGCTCAACTTTTGATGGAAAACAAGAGGTCGGGCGACTGCTGACTTTAAAGGTACGCTCTCATCATGTCAATCTCTGTCCTGTCATTCTACCTCTTCTTCTTTTTTATTCCAACTTCTTTTGCTTCTCTTTGAATCACTTTTATTTTCCTGCATGACTCATAAAATACGCTGCCTCCAGGTGGATATAGAAGAATAAAGTAGTCCTCACGAATTAAACGCACAGTTTGCAGAACTATCTCCTAAATCACTTAAAACCCACACACCAAAAGTGGCTGCTCGATTTAATATTTCATAAACTTTTTTAAAAAGCAGCATGAATGCCACGCTTAATGGTAAATATAAACGCACGCATTCAGAACTTTTTTTTTTTTTTTTACCATCTGATTTTTAATGTGCAGAAAGAGGCCTGTGCCGTTTCTGCACGAATAAGCAAAGCACTCGTGATATTGGCGGGGTTAAGTACATCCATCTCCTCTAATTCATTTAACAACTTATTCAGAGCGCGCAGCAGAGGGGCAAGAAGTGATGCTGCCACCGCTGCTTCTGGACTCATCATTTCAGGAACTATTTCTGCAAAGTTCTCAAATTTTTACCTCAAATGAAACATTTTAAAAGAGATTTTTCTGCATCTTATATTTTGATTTAAGTCAGGCCTGAGCTTTAAATCCTCTTCTTGTAATAAAGTGTTGTTCTCAAAGCGCTGACATGTCTATTAGAAGTGCTGCAGCCCAACTGCCCATCTACTTTTACTACTTTTTATTAGGCCATTAGAGCCACTTCATTTATTCTCTCCCCATACTTAATATTTAATTACGTGTCAACTTGCTTCTGCACTTTTATAGCTGTAGCATGATGTGCTACTCTTAAAAAAACACTCAAAGCACAGCACAGTGTTAAAAAAAAAATCAGGTGAGGCACAAACAGGTGAAGAATTTATTGCTTTCTTTCTGCCTGACTGGGTGTGAGGCGTGCAGATAGATGAGACGATACAGAAACGTTGGAGTAATGCAGTTCGGTCTGCATTGTGGCTTCTGTCACAGAGCTGATAAAGTAATTTCAGGTACAACCAGAAGTGTGTGTGGATGAGTGTGTGTGTGGGGATGTGTGTGTGAGGGGGATAGAGAGCAGTTATGAGAAGATGTATTGCCATCTTAAAACTGTGTGGGCACTGATGTTCTGTGGTTTACAGGTTTTTAATGGTTTCACTCTCTGCTCTTTTCAAAAGAGATGACATTTCACACGCTGGCACGGCCACACGGTGATATTTCAGATTATTTAAATTTAGAAATCAGCACAAATACCCTCACACACCGTGAGAAGACAGCGACATGTATCTCATTTAAAGAATTTATCAGAATAAAAGAACAACAGCACAGAGAAATCAGGTTGTATTAAATCAGAATCTCGATCAGATAATTAAATAGCAACAAGATTATCCGGATGTAATCTTCAGCCGTCAGCGTCACTGCTTGTTGTTTATCACCTTGCTGTTGTTGTCAGGTTGTTCGCTGTTCTCTTTCACATGCGATTACGAGGTCAAGCTTGGCACCTTCGCGTGGAAAAAAAAAAAAAAGAAAGAAAAGAAACAGGTTATGGTACAACAGCCGGTGAGTTTCTCCTTTTATCTTCTGCAGATCTGTGGCAGCTCAAGATGCTGTGGCTAATCTGGTCAGTGCCTCTGACGGCAGTGACACACACAGCTCTTTTCCTGTCTCAGGCTACCATGTGTCACTTCTTGTAAAAGTCCTCAAAGGAGATAAAAGCTCGAGAGGGTTACAGCAGAACTTCTCGGTTTTACTCCTCACCTCTTCTTCTTCTTCTGCTGCTGCTGCTGCTACAACCTCATTTTTTTAATCAGTCTGCGGTTGCGAAAGTGGCACAAAAACACACACTTTCACAGCGGCGTGTTGCTCTCACTGGCAGAAATGTCTGCTCTTAAACTTGTTTGGCAGGAATGATAAGAATCAGAGTGCGAGGACGGCACCGGCGGAGTGTGTGTGTGTGTGTGTGTGTGAGTGGCAGGTCACACACATCCAGCAGTTAAAGCCTAAACATCTTTCACAGCTTATTAGTGTGTGATGAATTCCTTTGAGTGACTTGTGTGGTGTTCAGAGCACTTACAATAACCCGACTGTGATTTAGATTAGGAGGGCAATCTGGGAAAACACCTCAGTATTTCCACTCTTCTGCCTTTCTTCTTTAACTCACAGGTTCAACTCTTTTTCCCCCACTCGAAGTTCACTTTTGTTTTCATCACATCTAATCGAAACTAGTCCACGCAGCATTCACTGTACTGTAGGAGTGTTATGGCAGGAAATCAGCTTGTAATGCTCACAAATATTAAAAGGAAACCCTTCGCTTTAAATCGAAGCATCACGACTCCTTTAATCGTCACCTCGGGTCGTTTGAACAAAAATCTGCAGACCCCCGCAGTGTAAACCAGAACACAGGAGCCGCAGGTCGGCGTGTGACGCACTCAGTCAGTCTCAGGGTGTTAGAGAGGAGTGAGAGGAAAGGCAAAGTTTGTCCTGAGACCCAGAGAGACCAATTAGTCTGCACTCTGGAGAGCCCAGATTGGGAATTTTTTTTTAAGTTGTTTTTTTGCTGCTGTGAAGCAAAACGACACAAGACCTGCGATGTGTGAATCTTATGTCACTCTTAAGGATCAGATTTGCACAGAAACCTTCAAAGCTTGTTAATAATTCACATCATTTGAGGTCAAACTTCTTCTTATTTCACAAAACGCTCTACAAAGCAGCTTCTTTTCAAAATACAAAAACTAAAAGGAGCAAACCTGGACGTGTGCTGAATTAAACGCCCGTATTTCTTACTGTTGCTCCTTTCTCAAACAGTTCACAGGTTTGTCAGAGTCGAGCTCTGTGCCTCACTTTGCTGAGCCTGATATCTCGCCTAAAACCATTAATCGTCTTCCCTTTACCACCTCGATAATTATCGCTGTAGCAAAATAACAGCTCAGCAAACAGTGAAATTATACCTGTGGTAGGGAGCAGAGTAAATACCTGTTTAGCTGCCAGCAAATGTATTTATTAGACTGTCGCCAGTAAATAAGAGGCCTGTCTCGTTTTTTAATGTGTGGCTCTTTGGGGATTCCACACACACCACCACACACACTCCCCGTCCCTCTGCTCTGTATGAAATAGCTCTGTTATGATTGCTAATAGAGGAGAAAGATAACAATGATTCCCAGCGTTTTTTCTTAATAACATGTTGCAACTAGTTTGGAAAAAAGAAAAGCTCCGCGTGTTAACAGGGACGGCTGCATTCCTGGGCTGAGAAATGTACGAAACCCCCCCTTCGCAGACAGTTTCAGACATACCACCCTGGGTGAGTGCTTAGTGTGTGATTCGGGAGTTACAGCTCATTTTGTCATTATCTGGAAAGTTCTTAAAAAAAGGAAAAAGAGATGAGAAGGGGGGGGTTATGCTGTCCCAGCTTGTTGGACTGCATTTATTCTGGCATATACTTTGCATACTGTTGATCCAGATTCCTTGGCTTAGCGATAAAAGCGTCACATTGTTTTTGGGTCCTGACAATCAGCCCCGTTCGTCGGATGGGTTGGCGTGTCCTCGCCTGGAGAAAAATTAAAAAACCTAAAGTCCGTCATGTCGGTTTTGTCACGCTTTTACAAAATGACATCCCTCCTATGTTCGATTTTCTGTTGTTGCTCTTGTTATTTCGCGCGCTTCATGCTACCATGGCAAATATCATTTAGGGAAGCGCATACATGGAAGTTTTCACAAACCCAAATCACATTATTACAGGTCTCAACATATGTTCAAATTTTTCAAAATTTCTTCACAGGAATAAACCTCATTGTGTTTTATTCCGATGCTTGTCTTTATCCAATCTGTGTAGGTTTTTCTGAATCCTTTGTTCCAGGAGAAAAAAAGGAGCGATTTAGAGGAAAGCACATCCGCTAAGATCAGGTTGTTAATACCCACCCACATACTCCAATGAAACAATTTCAACAGATACTGATTCTCCCTCTCTCCTCTTTCTCTCTCTCTCACACACACACACACACACACACACACACACACACACACACACACACACACTCACACACACACCCTTGCCTTATCAACTGTTTTGTTCGTCAGTAGCTGGATGATGCATCCTTTGACAAGGGATTAAATATGCAAAGAAAAATATGTAGATAAAGAAACGGCATCCTTAAGTCTGCACCTCGTCTTCAACACTTCTGCCTAAGCCTCCATATTAAGAGCCGCTCTTCTCCACATGCTCACATCCACATCTCTGCTTTCATCTCAGCGGAGCGCCCACTTTCTCGCACACTGAGGCGAGTAACACCCTCCCATCACCTGCCTTCATTTCTGTAACACTCCCGAGAACTCCCCGCAAGGCCCCGGCTGCTGTGCCCTTCACCACCTCGCCGCAGATTCAGGGAAAACCCAGCAGGAAGAGTCGACCTTTCTCACCCAGTCTGGCCCTTCTGGTTTCTGTCACACACACAAACTCTCCTGACTTTCTGACTCTATTAAGACTTCATTTGTGATGCATGAAGCTGTGATAAGGAGGAGTTGATCGGTCACGTGATGAAAAAAGTCTCGGCTGGTTGATTGTTGTGTGACTTTAATACGGTAAAGACAGTAAGACAAAGATAGAGATGGTTACCTTTCACATTTGAAATGATACAGTACCGATTCGAGGTTCCTGGCAATCAGTACCGGTACTCACTGGTACCAATTTTTGGTACTTTTCTGTGTTTATGTGGTAAAAAATATCAATTTGATTAATAATAAAATGTAAATTCCTTCAATTTAACATATTTATTCTTCAATATGTAATCTTGTGATGCTGTGTCATGAGGATGTTTTTAGGTACCTAAACATGGTACCTTTTGATTTTACGTGAATCGGTACCTGGTACTTTTGACAGACTTAAGTCTGTATCTATAAAAGTACCTAATTCAGTACCCATCCCCAGACAAAGAGGAGAGGCGATGCTGCTTTGAGTCTTTAACACAGATCCTAATGAGACACTCAGGCCTGAAATGACCTGGCTGATGTTAACTTGTAGACTCCAGAGCCGACTGACGTAAACTTGAGGCTTCGAAGGCCCTGTCAACACGGAAGCACGCTCCCCCGCCGCCACCGCTGTGTGCACGCTGCACTGCATCTTGCATGGAAGTCGTTATGAGTACAGTGAAACACCACAAATCTATCGGGTGGGTGTCGAGAGTGGAGGGTTACAACCTGAGAAGGTGTTAGTCTTTCATACTCCACTGAAGGGGGGAAAGGAAACAAACAAAAAAAAGAAAACAGTCTTACGTTTGCCTTCCTCTCACGTTGACAAAAGCAGGGCGATCAAAACCAGGCGCCGCCGCCACCGCCGAGGCCAACTGGCGTTTGGGCCTTCCTGTCAGCAGACCTGAGTCTGAGACCACTACGCCTGCTTCTATTTCTGTCGACTTCATGAGATTATAAAACAATTAAGCACTTAGAGGAGTCAGTTCATTACACCCCCTGTCTTATTCCTTCTTTCCCTCTTTTCTCCCTCCTCCCACACCGTAGCACGGACGTATGAAAATGTAGAAATCACCTTATTCTGCGAGTAATTGGAAGCCACGCAGGCTGTACGAGAGGCTAATGGAAAACACAAAACTAATTTGATTTGGTGGATATGTTCATTATGGAATATTTAGTGTATCTGTGCTTACCTCGAAACAAGTGATTAAGCTATTTTTCATGGTCCTCAGATGACTCGTGTGGGTACGCAGATAAAAACCAGCAGATAAAACTGGACTGTGATTTTTTTTTCTTCGTATTAAATGTTATATTCCTTTTTTTAACCTGTTACTTTAATTCTGACGCTTTAACACTTTCTTTGTTCTTTTGTCGACTGTTTCTCTGTTGTTCCATTTCATTCAAGACCAAGAATTAAAAACGTAACAGTAAACACATCAATGACTTTATACGTGTGCAGGTTTTTACTCCTTTTGTCCGTTTCGCTCGTCATTTAACTGCTTGTTTGTGTTTGCACGGCACCCACCGTACACCACCTTCAATTTCCTTTTCTCCACTCTTCATGACATCTTGTCTCTTCTGGTTTCATCCGTGCACCCACACATGTTGTGACTTGTTCCCCCCGACAGATTATTAAATCCTTTGCAGCCTCTAATAATACCATTATGTTTACGTGTGTGTATTTATTGAGGCAGACACTTGCAGAAAGAGCTCAAAGTCAAAGCAGTGACAGCTCTTATCCCCGTGCTGTTTGTGATTTTTTCCCTCAGACTGGATGCGCAGACTAATTTGTATTAGTAATCCAAATAATCGTATTAATGCTTATTAGAAGCATCACAAGTGGCGAGCATGAAGACATCACAACACCTACGTAAAGTGAGTGATGCTGCTGGATGCGCCTGACACAGTAAATAAAGCCGCTTCCTGATGTTGAGCCGACAATTATACATTTTCTTTTAAATGTTTTCCCTCTTTGTGCGTTGATTATTAGTGCCTTTTTAGAGAAAAGACACAATATTTAATCCTCCTGAGACGTAAACATGTGGCGTAGGAATCAGCAGGCCTGATGCGATGCGTTGGATAAGTGTGTTATGGTGAAAACATACAGTACCTGTGGTGATACACACAAAAGGGTGACATGAATCTGCGGTGTAATGCTATGACTCCTGACATTTTAAATATGAGGTGTCCTTTGTTGTGATTTAGCATCCAGTCCGTCATGTTGCTCATGTCATTTTTCATGTGTTTCTTTACAAATGCAGCCAAACAGGCACAAAATCTTCCCTGAACAATTACACTCGTGTACGTGCACAGCTCACCGCGTACTGTATCTCCCTGACACAAAGCCGCACAGGCTTGTAAAAACCCACCTTGAACAGAGCTAAATCTGCATTCAGCGCATGATTATAACAGCACATGGCTAGTATTTTTAAACAGGCTTTCTGTGTTTCAAAACCCATTTTTCCTCCTCTATTCTGTGCGATACAAAACGGTATATGTTAATTGATAATCAGCAGTGTTGATTCAGTGGTGCATTCAGTGCAAATCTGTGCCCTTCTGGATGTCAGAGGGTTTTCACAGCCACGTCGGTGCCAACCTCGCTGGCAGTGCCGGCACCTGTTGGCGGTGCCAAGGCCTGGCAGGGGTTATCGATGCTCTCTGATGGTGCCCGACAATCACAGTGGAAATGACTGCGGCTGCTTGCGTCATGCCAGATAGAAAAGAACATTTGCCGACAATGGCTTGCTTTCACCGTCGCTCCTGTGTTTTTTTTTTTGGGAATGCTGCTAAGCTAAGCCAAGGAAAAGAGAGAAAAAAGCAGAGAATCAGGAACATTGTGTTAAACATGTTTACGTGGAAAACATGTCAACATGTAGGATGTGGTGCAGTGATGCTGTGCAGGTAGAGGGGATGCACAGTGATGTGCTGAGGTTTGAGTGTGAGGGGGGCTGCAGCGTTTTTGTTTTTGCATATTAACACCAAAGAGTCTGAATCGTTGACACATTACGGACACTGAACAGCCAGCCAAACATTCATTATTTCTAAAATATATGTATTTGAAAAGCATGATTTCATCATCTTGGTGTACAGCTCAAAATAATTTATGAATTTTACTTCTACGTCCTGTGTGACTGTTTGGGGATATTATTTCAAACTGGCGTGAATCCCTGCCAATAGAGCCCAGTTTTGGGGTCTTTTATCCACAAACACAGCGGAGTCATTAAACCACAGCGTTCACCACAGCTGTGTTTAGTACCCAGTGCCCCTCAGAGAATGGTAAAGATAAGAATTGTTCACTGAACTCGTCCTACGGCTTTCTGTCTATGATTTCAAACGTCAGCAATCTTATACAAGACGTTTTCAACAACTCTTACATTTCCTGTTAAAACCACAGACATGAGACCCTTTTAAAATACAGCCACCCCCTCAGCACTTGCATCTCTTGTTTACAAGGTGTCAACACTGCAAGACACTGTTCCATCTCAGGTCCGAGAGGTGAGTTTCAGGTTGCATTTTTCCGTTAAAAGCCTCTCCGGCGGCCTGCTGCGGCGAACGCAACCTTCGGACATGAAGGTGCTTAGAAATGAGAGAACTTCTGACCTCGCATGGGTGGGTGGAACAATGATTTGGTTTCACAAGCACAGACTGAATGGGAGGTTAAACTGCACTGTTTCAATACACATCACCGCTTCCTTCATCTGTGATCCTCTCTTGCTTCTTTTAAAAGGACTCCTGTATTTTTCCCCTAAACCCAAGGTGTAAACACCTTCCGTAAACCTGAGAGATTTTCTCCACAGTTGTTCCGTGACCGTCTTCGTCACCTGACTGCGGTTCCTGTTGCTAAGCTGAGAGGCTCACGTCTTCGGTGTTGCATTGTTTATGAAACAACAGCTTTGTGTGAGGCCATTTTACCGTTAGTGTATTGTATTTACGGTCGCACACAGAGGGAGTTTATGAGCCCTGCAAAGATTTATTAGAAAGCATGTCGTGTTACGTGGCATTTCACACGCCACCTGACCTCCGTGCTGGGTCTCAAACTGCGGCCTTTTGTCACCGTGATGGGTGTACTCGCTTCCTGTGCTCTGTTGATTTCCTGTTTTTGTATTTGTATAACCTGTAAGGTTGTTTGATGTGGATACTAGTCCAGTTAATATTGAAGCAACTTGTTGCTGCTTAATAAAAAGAGGTGTGGTATCATTCATGAAAGTTTCTTTCATCACTTTACCCTCAAATTACTGCAGTTTGAAATCTAATTGAGACGTTACGAGTATCTTAAGTCACATATGAGGATGCTAACACACTTTAACTTTAAGTTCACTTCACTGAATGAACTTTAGTTATTGTTACACACAAAACCAAATCTTAAATAGCAACCTTTGCTTAGTTTTTTTAAAGCATCTGGTTTTATACCCTTTCGTTTATCATATAAATAGCATGGTTACATTCTAATTTTATTATGTCACCCTATTTCAATCACATTTAAAACCCCCTGTGGTCTTCATGTGAACCTTACCTCACATTCTCACCTCTCTGCCCACAAAAAGACCTAAAGATGGGGAGCCAAATACACCTCAAACCAGCAGAAAGCAGTCACCTGTGTGTGCTTGTATATGTGTGTGTGTGTCCACAGGAAATTAGTTCAGCCCTTGCTCATAAAGTCAAAGTGAAGCAGTTATTATTAGGCCACCTTAAGGTTAGGTACAAACACCATATCAGACCCTTATTGACAATATCAACAGAGATTAGCTTGTCTGATATTTTCACAGTTTGCTCTGGAGCGACTAAGCTCTCCTCCAGCAGAGGGAAGGTTCATGAAATAATTACTAAATAATAACAATAGCTCACACATCAACTTGAGAAAACCTCCCAGCTTGCCTTTGTTTGCAGAGATTGTGTGTCGCTCTCCAGCCTCCAAACATTCCTCCGTTTCTTTTCTTGCCTCCTCTCAGCTCTTCCTCCGCTGTGACAGTTCAGGGTTTTGTTGACAGTATCAACAGAGATTAGCTTGTCTAATATTTTGGTTTAATCCGGTTTGACATTATACAGTGTGATCTGCTGCGGAGGTAAAATTTTGGAGATAATACAGGAAAAAAACAGAAGCTGGATGTTGAATTAGGAATAGCTTTCTACGTCGCAATGAACAAAAAATATTGACAGAATTTCCTTTTTTATTTGGGAACATATAGTATTTATACCTCTTTTTATGTTTTAACTCGCTATTTCTCTCTATTAGTTGTGATTTCCAACCCAGAATTATTTTCTATTATCTCATGCAGAACAATAGACACGATACATAAAGTACCCAGTTCTAAATCTGTCATAAATATCAAAATAAAGCATTTGATTAATAAGGGTTACAGATGGTTTATTATCAAGTTTTTGTTTTATATTTTGCCCATTAAAGACCAAGTGGTTACCTGTAAATTTTGTCGTTTTTCATGTAACTGCTGAAGTGTTAACTCTTCAAATAAGAAGCATTCAATTTCAAAATAAAGCAAACTTTTGTTAGATGGAAGATAAGATGTTTGGGTCAGATTTTTCATGCATTTTTAATACTTTAATGGTGTTTTGGGTGCAAGGAGGCTTATTTTTAATGTTTTTCTTGGTTATTTTTGTGTCCTTTTTAATAAAAACTGGAGGTCAATGAGTTCAAACAATCTTTTTCTTTTTTTTCTCAGTCAGATTATTTACAGTGAAATATTTTGCAAAGTAAAAACTACATATTGGACAAATGTTAAAAAAAAAATCACGTCGTAAATTAAGGTGTTTTAGTATGTGCGTATGTGGCGTGAACATCTGTGTGTACCCAGTAATAAATGCAGGACCGCCTCACTCTAATCAAGCTGATTAAAAATTCCTGCGCGCACAGCCGGAAATCGCACCACCGTTCTCCTCTGTTGTGTGTGTGAGTGTGTGTAACACGGTGTGTGCGTGCATGTGTGTGTATTTCTCTCTCTTGTACACTTTCTCCACTTTATTTGTCTCCTGTCAGGACTTTTCCGGCCTGACACGCGGAGGAATCATGTAGTTCTCATTTTACGCAGGGGGTTATTTCTCCTCTCCTCACCCCACGGTGTCTCCCCACTCTCACACACACATTCATCCCCCTTCAATGTACTATTTTTTCTTTCTTTCTTTTTTTTTTTTTTTTTTTTTTTACCCCCTCGCCATTTGAAATGAAGAGGAGAAAGGGAAAGCACGGGCAGGCAGCGGCAGCACCAGCAGCGAGGAGAGAGAAAGCAGAGGGGGGGAGTGATGAGTCAATACAACTAATAATTTAATGGGGACAGAGAGGGAGAGACGGAGTGAGAGGGGGAGAGACAGAGAGGGAGATAGAAAGAAAGAAAGAGGAGCTCCGTCCGGACGCCAATCCCCAACCAACAGGACACCTCCTACTATTACTATCGCAGGCAGCTCTCTTATGCATCCACAGCAAGCCTTATTTTATCCGCGACGTCGGAAAGTAAACCGCACTTTTTGACCCCCTCCTCCTGCTTGTTTTATTCCGCGAACCTGTTCCGACTGTCCGCATATCGTCTCCACATCGCCTCCAACGCGATAGCAAGCTCACACAGCCGGTTATTATTATTATTTTGCAGTCAGTCTCTGCCGGTAGTCCGACGTTGAGCTATTTTTCTGTGTATACGTTACGTCCCCTCCGTGAACATTCACAACGAGGGGTTTATTAGGTCTCAGCGGCGGGTGTTATCATTACAACTGTATCCGAGGTGCTTTGGTTTCACGCTGGCGACAGCTAACTGTACCGCCTGCCTCTATTTGGATGTTGTGGAGCGAACTAAAGCTGAAGTCGCGTTCACTTGTAAGCGTCGGACGCGGCTAACCGCTTACTTTATGCTAAATGTCGCAGGTTCCTACGCTTACTGATCTAACGGTTGACGTTTTTTTCCTCCAGTTGGACGGAATTAGCTAACGGACACACATACACACACATCACCGCTTACCAATGTTCGCCTATCACGGTCCATCTCGACCTCGTCGTCTCTCCCACAGACCCGGGTTGTTGTTTATTCGCACCGCCTGCCAGTCCTCCGCGAAGAAGAGCAGGAGGAAGCGTCTTTTTAAACACTGATTTGGGCTGCTTTTTTATTTGCTGTCATGCATACGTAGAGAAGGGGGAGATAACAAGAAAGAAGCCGGGAAGCAGGAGTTGTTTTGGGGTTTCTTTTTTTTCTAATACCCTGGCCAAACTTGAAGAAGACGCGTATTCCAGCCGGTGTTATATGCTCCCCACTGCTCAAGTGCTGCGTTCAAGGTTTGTTCCTCTCTGTCAACTTGTCTTCCCTTTTAGACCTGAATATGTACATTTGAACTATTGCTCCTGTATCTTGTGTTTTTTAAGGGTCATTCAAAAATCCTGACCTGGATCCGGGTCTGGATTCCTCTTACCCCCCCATCCCTCGCTTCTTTCCTCCCCTATTTGTGAGGAATTAGTTGCCTCATTGCATGTTATGAATAGAGGAGTTCATGATCTTTTGCGTGGGGGTGGATGATTTTGCCCCTTTTCACTCTTTGACAAACAGCATTCCTGTTCATGTGCATCAGCACAACCTGCATGCAGAGTCACCCTTGGTAACTTTTCCCTCTGCGGATTTTAAATTCAGTGCAGCTTATATTTATCATAACTTAAAGTTCACTCAGGTGCTTCAGATGATTCACAAATGATAAGTCACTTGTGGTTAAACTGTGGTAGATTCTCCATCTTTCTTTCCTATTTCTCGGTTTCCTTTTCTTTAACTTTTTCTGGCTGTCTTCATGAGTCAGCAACTTGTCATTTAAAGTTTTGCAGTGCCACTTTTCTCTCCCTCCACTGCTCAGCTGTAAACTCACATCACTCTTCTCTGCACATGCAGAACTAAAAATAAAACTTCACACCTGTAAATTTGTGTAACTGATTGTCTCTGTTGCTTTGCTGAAAATTGACATTGCCGCCTCTCACCTACCTCCCCCTCCTGAGCTGCGTCATGAATGTGAAGCCGCACCAAGTGACTCAGAAACCGAATTACGTTAGTTTCCCCTCTCTGCGTGCGCCGCAGCAGCAGAACCTTGTTCCTTGAACTGCACTGTATCCATTCAAGTGGAATCTCCCAGCAAATTAATGTGTTTGCACTAAAACCGGAGCTTGTTTGCCCCCTCTCGCATGGGAATCTCTAGCGGGACAGCCATACATAATACATGTGTTGAAAAATGGGAACATTACAGCAGCACGGAAACGTCACCATGTTCTGCGTCGACATAACAGAAGAGAATTGACAGTTATAGCCATAATGGGTTTGTTCTCCGAGGTTTCAGTTACTGAAAGAACATTTTTGTGCTCTTTTAAAACACGTCAGTGAAATCAACACAAAAGATCTCGTGTTTACTGCTCTCCTTGTCTCACTTTTCATTCCTTCTCATTTTATACCGCACACATATCTCCTCTGACAGCCAAATCATGGTGCGTGTGTCTCCCCAGGTGATAGTGAGCAGAGGTGCTGAGAATGATGGAACATCTCAGCGAGGCGTGTTTGGGCAAGGAGAACTCTGAGCTGGTCAACAGCATGGCAGAGGCCAAGGCCCCGCCGGCCAAGCTGCCCCGGCTGGAGCAGAACGGGAGCCCCCTGGGGCGGGCCAGGCTGGGCAGCACCGGGGCCAAGCTCGCCGGGGTCCCTTACAAGCCCACCGGGCACCTGCTGAAGACCTGCCACAAGAGAGGTAAGACGAACAAGAGTGATTCATCACACAAAAATTTTAAAAAAATCATCAAAGAAAGAGAAGCGAAGAAGTCAACAATTCTGTCTGATTTTGTCTGTTATTTAAAAGCAAAAATTACTCTGAGGTGAGGGTTTACTGATTTTCTTTGTGGAGGAAACCTCTTGAATATTCTGATTTTGCTGAAAACATTTGCAGATGAATTGATTTGCTTGTTAAAAGAATATCGATTTTTGCTTGGAACGCAACAAAACTACCAAACATTTGTTTCCCTTAATTTAAGTTTTTGCTGCTTTCTTTGTCTCGTGAGACCGAAAACTGAATAAACCAGGACTTGAACTCTCAGTGGTGCAAAATAAGAAGTTGCTTATGGGAAATTATTATCACAATTTCTGGAATCTGGAAAATTTGAACTCCAATAATAAGTTGCAGCTCCATATCAAGTCATCTAATAGACTTAATGTAATAAACTTGTTAAATGTTGTCTGACTAATCAATAAAGAAATTATCTTTCATCTGCACTCCCAGTCAGCAGGACACTTTGAGGATAGTAAAACTAACTTCCAGCACAAGAGTAAAAAAAAAAAAAAAAAAAAGTAAACCATGTAAATAGAGGAAAGCTATTTAAATGCAGTTTAAAAAGCCCCCCACCCACACACACTTAAACACACCACCTTCCACCCACCATCACAGCCCCCTGCCTGCTCTCCAAAACTCTTAAACCTTTTTACAATGCATCTTTAGTCATCTCTGCACGCACACACACAATGCACACACTCCCACTTATTTGCAGAGACAATAGCTAATAGAAGAGCACGGTGAGAGTTACTCTGCACGGGGCTGTGTCACCGCTCCTCTCCAGCCGCAGCCCTCCTGCTCCGGCGTTTGTTTATTAAGAGAAACTTTCTGTCCTTTAAGAGCCATTCCTGTTCAAAGGGAGCCCGTACTTTCAGATTATGACATAGCTTTTTAATAAAACTGGTGTCATTGGGTGAGAATCACGGCAGGAAAAGCTATCCAAAATATGTATCTTTTTATGAGTATGTTTTTTTTTAGTGGTTTTGAAATGAAAACTGGAGTTGTATTTGTGCTTGCCAGCTAAGACTCGTCTGTTTGTTTGTTTGGCTGGTTCGGTCTTCTTTGGGCATCAGGGACTCAGGAACTCTTGGAATGTGGCTGTGTGAGTGTCCTCAGATGGGCCGTTTCTCTTATTTGCTCCTTTAATCTACGTGTCGCGCTCCAGCTGAGAGAGCCTAATTTTTCACCTTCATCATCTCTGCTTCTCTTGGCCTCCTACGATGTTTGCTCCTCCAAGCCTCCTCCCCTTCCCTCGGTTTCTCCCCTTTCGTTTCTTCCTGGGTAAAGGGTGAAGCAGTCGAATGGAGGCGGGCAGGCAGGCGGGCGGTGCGCCGCGGAGGCTTCGCAGAGAGGGCCCACAGTGGGCATTGTGTCCGAGCCCGAAACAATATTTACCGCAGCCCTCTCTGGGCGCCCTGGAAACAAAGCCAGTATTGATCCCCCAAATGAACCTACACAGCAGTCTTTATTGTTAGATCTTTATCTATTAAAATCAGGGCAGGAGAAAAGCAGCTCTTTCAGCACATTCCCTGGCATCTGTCGGCTTATTGATTGTTTTGCCAGAGCTTTGTGCATCTTCTGGAATGCCTGGGATTGAAAAAATATAAGAATGGGAATCGTGTTAATCGGCAAAGACAATAAATGTTGAGAATTTGTTCAGGTGACAGAAGAGTGGAAACAACAGGGTGCTTCTCAGACACTGTGAAGTGGTCTTTTTATACATCCTTCAACAAGTTTCACAACATTTTAAGTTCCTGATATTCCAACCAGACTGAGTCGTCCCTGCGTTGTTAAACTTTCTTCAACTTTGAGCGTGTTATTTGAGAAAGACGGGCTTATTGGGTGATATTTGCACAGCGTGTCTCTTGAACGTTCAGTGGTCTTTGGACAAGGATTGCTCATTCTCCATGAAAAGCAGAGCCGCTGTTGACAAAGTCTTTGAGGTGAGGCATGAAGCACTGCATTATGGGACGAAGAGTTTTAGTTGTGTGGTGGTTCTGTATTGATGATTCATATGATTTCCACTAGAGCCCGACCGATATGGGATTTTTGGGGCCGATACCAATACTGGGGGCAAAAAAAAGCCGATATCCAATATATCGGCCAATATCCGATATATCGGCTGATATATATAATAAATTCACTGACATACACAGGATATATACTGTATATGAACACAAATTATTATAATACCCATATGATTCAAGACAGAGACAGAACACTATTAAATTAAAGGAGTCGATCTTTAAACACAGTAAGTAGAAAAAAAGTCAAACTGTAAACCCACAATGAACAACTTACACGATGTTAAAATGCCATATTTTAGTCTTACATTAGATAACGGTGGATGTGTGAAATAACATTACCATTTATCACTGTTTATCTCTCAAAAAAGCAACTAACACAATGTTAAAACATCGTTCTATAGTCTTACATTAGATAATGGTGGACGGAGGGGGCAGGCACTCGGGCAGTGTGCAGCCCAACCCACAAACACACAGCAAAATTTTTTATAATTGGCTACATTTTGGCCGATGTTGATTAATCAGTACAGGCGTAATTGGCCTGACCGATTAATCGATTAATCGGCCCGACCGATTAATCGGTCGGGCTCTGATTTCCACTTATTATCTGAAAGATCTGGAAATTTATTCTCAAGAGTGCTTAAATCCTTGCTGTGATGTGACAAAGAAGTGAAGGGTCGGACAGAAATCAATCCATTAAAGATGAGAAATGCTTCTGTGTGGTCAGACTCAACACTTAAATTCTTTCTAGTACTTATCACTCACTCATAATCCCTTGACACTCAATCTCAGTGTAACCCAATCATCAGCGCTAAATATTAATCCTCCCTCTGCAAATACAGAATACTTGAAGGTCAAAGTTTGCCTGTGAGGAAACGTGAACCCTTCCCCTTCTGACTCCCGGTGTCTCTGTGTCCTCAGGCAACATGCTGCCTGTGTTCTGCGTGGTGGAGCACTACGAGAATCCCATGGATTTTGACAGCAAGGAGGAGCACGCAGAGTTCGTCCTGGTGCGCAAGGACATGCTCTTCAACCAGCTCATCGAGATGGCCCTGCTGTCGCTGGGCTACTCCCACAGCTCGGCGGCTCAGGCCAAAGGTAAAGCGCTGATGTCACCCATTGACTCCCATCATCGTCTCTTCCTTCTCTGTCCTCTTGTTTTATCTCTCTAATGCTCATTAACGTCTGCTCTACAGCGTTTTCTGACAAGCTGCGCACACTCAGACCCTCCACACACACACACACACACACAGACACACACACTGCGACCATAATAGCCAACCGCCAGCAGATCTGAAGCCACAGTAACACATCCTGACACTGATCCCAGACAGGAGATGCTCAAGTCTCTCAGAGGTCACACACACACTCATGCATTCCCACACAGAGGCTAAATGCACAGACTTGCACACATTTTTTATACGCACAAAAACACACATACACTCTCATAATGTATATATTTATACACACTTACCCTCAGTGAGTCAGTGGGTGGGAGGGGCAGGTGGAGGAAAGGGTCTACTAATTGCACTTGAGCGCACGCAGGCCGAGGGTGGCTGTTTCAAGGTGCCTCTTAGTGTGCTCTTTTATTATAGCCTGTCCATCACACACACATACACACAAAAACACACACACACATACTAGTGCTCTGCTTGTATAAGCTTACTTCCTGCTGTGTGGGCTGCATCTTTTTTGAGGCCGTCTCAGGAGGAATTTTTGCATGGTTGTTGGGATTTTTCGTAACGAGTGAAGTATGTGAAGGGTGTTTGGGGTGGCTACATGTGGCTTTATTCATGATGTGCAAAACAAAGCTTTTCTGTGCAGAGGTATAAGAAAATCCACCAACACATAAACATCTTGTTATCTTTGAATATACTCCATCAAGTCTGAGAAACACGGCATTGATTTTAAATCCAAAGTTTTCTTTCTATTGATGTGGGAAAGTTGTCTGCAAAAACTGTGAAAAATAACTACTTTTCTTTTATCCAAGTGTAGAAACTTAATCTTTTGAGTGATTGTTTTAATATTTATCCATGGTGACCCATGCTTTCCGTTTTCCAGGTATGATTCAGGTGGGGAAGTGGAACCCCGTCCCGCTGTCGTATGTGACAGACGCACCAGACGCTACAGTAGCTGACATGCTGCAGGACGTCTACCATGTGGTCACGCTTAAGATCCAGCTGCACAGGTGAGACGCACTCACACACACTAACATACGAACACAAACGTCATGAATCCTTTGTGCATACTCGTGCAGATAAAATCAGTGTCACATCAAAGTTGGGGGCGGGGCTTCTCGCGAGGGAAACAATCCTTTTCTCCTAATTCTGCAACAGGCAGATTTTAAACTCAGATTCAATTGAAAAAGAACAAAAAATTACTAGACTAAAAGGGACATAATCAGATTGTTGTCAGTAAGAGGAATAATATTAAAATTAGGTATTAAAACTTCATAAATAAGCATGTTTTTGTGAATTCCAATATGTATCTTAAGTTACAGTTACCTAGACGCTGGTTTCAGACGTACAAAAGTAAAAATTTTAGATCCCACAGTCTGTTCTCACTGCAAAAAACTGAAATCTTATCAAGTGTTTTTGTCTTGTTTTAAGTAAAAATTGTCGTATTATACTCAATATAAGCCACATTCAACTTTTTGGTCCAGAAAAATGTCTGATTTTATGTTGTTTAAAGACAATAATGAGGTCTAAATCTCTTGTAACTACTAAAAAAATCTGCCAATGGAACAAAAAATATTTGCTAGAAAATTTGCTTTACCCTTGTATGGTATTCTAGTCTGTGGGACCCGTTTTCATCGAAGGAAAAACGAAACAATTAATTATTTTTTTAACTTGAAATTCATTGGCTCTGGCTCATTTTCTGTGTATATATATAAACACCCAACCTACGCATATATATCACATACAGGGTGTTTGGGTCCACGGGACCCGGGGCTAACGTGTAGGTCCTGTGTACCCCCACTCTGTCTTCCTCCTTTCTGGGCCTCCTGTTCCTTTACAAGGTGTGTGTGTGTGTGTGTGTGTCTGTGTGTATTTGTGCGTGCGTGTTTGAAAGTTGAAACATTGTTGAAAATTCAACAAACACCATCTACTCTTACGTTCCTGCACATTTTCCCCTTTTGTCTTGCGGGAACCCAACTTTTTTTTTCTCATATACTATCCCATAAATAGACCCATAAACACTGGCTAAGTAACAACAATACAAATACCACACAAGGGTTAAAACTAGAATAATGTCTTAGTACGAGAAAATTTTCTCTTGTTCTGTTGGCAGATTTTTTTTTGCTTGTTAAAAATAACTCACCCCTCATTTTTGTCTTTGAATAACTTAAAACAAGATTTTTTCTGGACTGGTCAGGTGAATGTGGCTCATATTAAGTCTAAAAAGACTTAATCCACGGAAAATATTATATTATATTTAGCTAATGAAACTCTAAATTCAGATTTCTTTATTTTATGTTAGCGGTTTGTTATCCGCCACAGCACTACAGGATGTGACGTTTTATAGGATGCTGACCATAAATACTGCCTCAACTCTTTTTGTTTTCTTTCAAAACCTTCCTAGCTCTCACAAAAATGATCCTAAAAAAACACACACACACACACACACACACACACTGCTGCTGGAAATCTTCCATACATATCTAAAGCCACAAGTTCACCCAGCAGACTCTACTTCCAACACTTATACACACACAGCACGTATTGTATGCCCAGAGGCAGGTGCCAATCTGCAGATGCCCTCTGCATGTTTGATTCTGAGAATAGTATTACTCACACACACACACACACACACAGTCGCACACACACACACATATATATATCTATATATTTCAGATTGACCTTTTCAGAGGAAGTAAGAAAAAAACATCCAAATCCAGAAACTTCCTCGTCTAATGATGCCAAATAGATTAGTTTATCTGTTAATTTAAGTTTAGCTCACACTGTTTCGACTGTAGCAGCTCTTTATTCAGTCAGTAGGGGATTCTAGCTAATGTGCATGTTACACAAATATTTGTTCAGACTGATATTAGAGATTCTCCAAATGGGATGCGATAAGTAATCAACTTAAGCTCTCCTTTAAAATAAATAAAGACGCGGTGGTGGGCAACTGGAGACTGCTCACAGCTAAAAATGACTCTGCAGCAGATGAATGCAAGGTTGTTCACCTGAAATAGTTCCATAAATAAACCCGGCTGCACCGGCTATTTTAAGTGTAATATACTTCCCCTGGATCTACATCACATGTAATAAAACAGGCCCTTCTCACTCTGAGAGCAGCTAGCTGTCTTGTGCCATCACTCACCATATTGTATGCTAAATGCTACTCTGTAGGTGTGAGGCTGCGTTGTATTTATACATACGAGCATTTATAGACACGGACGCCAACAGGCTCATATGTGCTCATAGACACACAGAGTGGAGCTGGTGTGGAGGCTTGTGACAGCTGCTGTTCCTCTCCGTCTCCTTCTGTGCCCCCCCACCACCATCACCACCGCCACCCACCTTCACCAGCCATACAGAAGGTTGTGTTTATTTCCGGCATGCTAGCCCCTGAATGCACAGATAGCTGTCTTTCTCCACTACCCCCTTTTCCCCGTCTCTCCCTCCTTCCCTCCTCTTGTTCACTTCCGTCTCCCCAGAGGCTTTCTGGCTGCTGGAGCAGTTTAAGGTGTTCTGGAAAATCCATTGTTTGCGTGTGAGTGTGTTTTCTTACAAGCAGATGTTAGCCTCGACCGTTGCACGCATCCTTTTTCTACTCCTCTCTCCTGTTATCTGCTTGCTCGTAACGTTTGCAACACAAGAGACTGACAGATTTATGGACACACTCACACACATTGTCTCATGCATTTATACACCCATCACCATTTGTTCAATCTCTCATTTCTCCCACTTGTCAAGTGTCATGGCAGGTTTAAGGAAAAGTAATTCACTGATTTGTAAAATGCTAACATCACTAACATATGTTTCACACACATGAAGCATTCATCCAGACCCAACTGGGTGCTCTCAGCTTTAGTTACTCCCACCCTCCATGTAGATGTATTTCTCAATTTTAGAGCCCAGGTAGAGCCGAATCCCCGCGGCACACAATCCTAGCCCCAGCTAACGCCAAAGCGAGTTTATTTGATATATAAATCTATTTGGATTTTGCTGCACATTGTTGTCAGTGTTGTTATTGTTTTGTATTTGTTTTCCCTCTTTTTCTCCCACCATCCCTACATCCCTTCACCCTGACTGCTGCAGAAATCCAGCCAGTAACACCTTAAATTGTTTCGCCGAGCACAACGAGCCAGGAAGGTAGAAGTAACACGAAATAATAGTCGCCACATGCAGCTGATGTATAATTCATGCATCAATCCAGCAGATGTGTTGTATAAAGTAATTAACTAATCAGAACAATCAGGAGAGAGAGGGAGAGAGGGAGAATATGAAAGAAAGAGGCAGTGAGGGAGGGAGGGAGGCAGAGAGAGACAGAGCAATCTCCAGATGCATCTGCTTGATGCGCCAAATGAAATCTGTCTGTCTTGGAGGGGCGCTTGCAGCAGGGAAAAAAGAACACGAGCCGGCGTGTGTTCAGCTCTCTTTCTCTCTGGTTCCCCGCTCTGTCTCCACCACTCCGTCTATCTGATTGTCCCAGCGATTCGGCCAATTCATCAATACATATTTTAAACAGGCTTGGGCTAATGCTACAATCTGTGATGTGGGCAAAGTAATTTGTTCCCAGTTTTTAAGAGAGCGCCTGAGCAGTACTGAAACAATGAGCGATTGACAAATTGTGTTTGAGAGAATTTCGATCATCAGTTAATCCTTCCTCATATGTTTCCTGCTATTCACTGATTTCTCACTTGAACCTCTTATTGGAAATCCAACTTTTTAGGTTCTGATACCAATAACCTGCATGCCCTACTGTGGGATAAGACTTCCTTAATTTTGGGGAATCAGTGAACGGCCCATCCTTACATATGAAACTGATCTTACATACCTCCAGGAAGGTCTGACAGCCAGCCATTGTTGCTATGTTGCTCTGAGACCTAAAACTCAGGACACTTTATTGGCTGTTTAAGTTAAAATTATTGTTTCAAAGGTATTGCTCAATGATTTTCAATAAAATCAGATTGGAAAATTGAAGGTATATGCTGTCAGTTATAAAAAATAAATATCAGTATCAGCAGGTCAGGCTTTTTAGAGATTGGTGATTGGCCAGAAAATTGGGATCGGTGCACCCTTACTCGTAATGTGTAAGGCAAAAGGCAAAAAATGAATATATGTAGTTACTGAAGTTAATGTTATGTTTACCAGCAGTTTGGTAAAAACAAAACTTCAGAAATTAATTTTCAATTGTAAAATTTTTTACCCTGTAGACTGGTAATTCAGCAAAACCAAAGGAAGTGCATCAGAGGTAACATTCAAAATTAAGTATCCAAGAGCACTGGTAAAAAAGAAAATGGGGAAAGCTGGTTGCCTGGATTGGCTCCTTCCCACTGATACCGATCCAGCTTTGAGGGGCACCGATACTAGATACCAGGATCGGTATTAGTGCATCCCTAATTTGGGGTGCTGGTCAGAAAAACAAGTATTTATAAGATAAGGAAATAAGTAGTGTCCAGTTAACTTTGACCGTGCTGGTGAATTTTCAACCATTCAGTCTGATTTGGGCCAGACTCATGGGTAAAAGTTCAACCAATCCAAATGACAACAGGAATTAAAACTATGACACATTGTTTACATCAGCCAATCAATTCTGAGCCACTTCCTGCTTTGCTACACATTACCGATCTTTAAAAAGCATGAACTGCCGATACCAATTTAGGCTGATACCAATTCTTATATATTTTTTTTATAACTGACAGCATATACCTTCAATGTTCCAATCTTATTTTATTGAAAATCATTAAAAAATACCTGTGAAACAATTAAATCTTTATGTTTCACGTTAAACAACCATTAAAGTTCGATTGATCGGCCAATTGAAAAAAATCCTAAAAATCATTAAATCAGGGTTTTTGTTCGACAATACCAAAATCAGAATTCATTGTCAAAAAATATTTTTTTTCCTCAGTTAAAATTCCTCATTTCATTCTATGTTGATAAACTGGCTTGGAAAAAGTTACCATATTTCTCTAGCTGAGGGTAAAATGTTTCTCTCTGACTCATGAAATATGCATTTTACAGGATCATATGGTTCCTGATATAGTCCGTAGACATCATCATCATCATTCAACTTCTTCTCCTGGTCTGGTGTTAAAAAAGCAAACTAAACATCGTAAATATCGAAGAATCGCAATTTAAACCAAATCAGCACCCAAAATTGTAATGGAATCAAATTGCGAGAATAGCCCTACTGGTCAGAAAAACAAGCAGTTTTAGGGTCGTCAAAGTAGTCTCCAGTTACCTTTGACCGTGCTGTTGAATTTTCAGCCATACAGTCTGATTTGGGCCTGACTCATGGGAAAAAGTTCAACCAACCCAAATAATAGAAATTAAAACTATGGGACATTATCATCAATCAATTCTGAGCCACTTCCTGCTTCGCTACACATGCTACAGACAGTGTAGAGAGTATTTCACTAATGTTATGATGACACAATTCCTATACGACTGTTTTCTGTAATATACACTCTATAATGATGTTTTCAGATTTCTGGATACCAAAAACTAATACCACAGCTGATATTTAAGGCCGTCTTTTGTGCGAATGTCCGGACCTGGTATATCAATCAACACTCCAGTTGGTTTAAGGATCCAGCAGTTATTTTAGGTTGAGTGTTTTATTCTCAAAGAAAGGATGAAGTTTTAAGAGGTGTCACATTCAGGTGTAAACTTAGTTGATTGAAGTTATGAACTAAAATGTTTGTTGACGACCCTTTCAAAATGATTCACTGATGATTCAAACTCTGGCGAATTTAAGTTTTATTTTCGTTAACGCGACAATGACGACCATTGGCCTTTACAAAATCACAATATTTTCTCTTCTACATCTAAACTGTAAAAGCAAGCACATTCTTGTAACACGCGTTTGATCTGTTGGACACATATAGCAAAACGTCTGACCAACACGTGTCTGTCACTGCTTAGCATTTAAGCACCATCGTAAAAGCGCAACACAGTCCTTGTTTTGTGTCCATTGCACTTTGATTTGAAGCTTAAGATTAAAAACAGGGCTTTAATGTTTACAGAAAGAGTGTTTTCTTTGTACTTGACTTGGTGTTAGGATTATTCATTTATAACTCCACTTTAATCAGCGTGTAACGACCTTTCCTTACTGTATAGATCAGCAGGGACAGCACAGCAGCTTCACATTGGGAGGCTAAGTTATTACACATTATCACACAAGTAAAAGAGTGAAATGTTACAGATTTAAACACTTGATACACCCTAAATATAAATTCCTGAACTGGCATATGAATTAATTTGAAGAGAAAATGTTTTGACTAAATGTTAAGATAAAATGTATATTGAGTCATGTGTTAAGGATGCTGCTGAAGAACTTCCCTGTGTTTCCACAGCAGCTGTTTGTCTGAAATGTATCACCAGATATAAAGATTGGTGTTATTACTCCTTCGCCCCATATATCACAGAACTGTCCGACCCTAACACCAAGATTAAATAATGTTGCTATTGTGTTGCTGAACTGTGTATTTTATCATTTCATTGAAGATACCATCAGAGCTGCTGGCTTTCCTTTTCTACTTCTGCCTCTCCTCCATCCGAATTGTTTCTCATGCTCTCCCCCTTCTCTCCCTCTACATCCCTATCTCCTCCTCCCCTCCTTCCCCTCTTCTCCCTATCTTATCTGTCCTGTTTGTCCCCTTTCCCTCCACCCCCATACCTCCCATATGTCTCCTCTCTTTTTCTCTCTCCACAGTTGTCCTAAGCTGGAGGACCTGCCGCCCGAGCAATGGAGCCACTCTACAGTAAGAAACGCCCTCAAGGAGTTACTCAAAGACATGAATCAGAGCTCTCTGGCTAAAGAATGTCCCTTATCACAGGTGCTGAAGCCCAGTCTCCTTATTCCAAAAAATTAAAATTTAAAACGATTAGCGCCCGAACCCTTTCCCCCTCTTGCTCCCAAACAACCCCCCTTCTCCATCACTCTTGCTTTTGTCCTTTACTTATCAAATGCCCTGAGTTTGATCGAGTGGGAAAGAGAATCCGCATAGAAAACCAAATCAATAGCTATTGTCATCTGTTTGCTGCATGTTTTTTTGGTTTCTTTTACAGCCCCCTACACACACACACACTCACACACTCTCACACACTCTCACACACTGTGTAGTGGCAGCCAAAAAGCAGAGGTGTTGTTGAACGTATGGTTATTGTTAGATAAACATTGGCTGAAACCCAGAAAGATCTGGATTGTTTTTGTTCTTTTTTCTCATTTAGTTAATTCTCAACATTTCATAGCATCAGGCCCGTCGAGCCAAACATGTTAGGTGTTACATTCTGTGCTTTCTCCCTTTGTCGGCTGTGAGGTTTGGAACGAAAGCGCCAGTGCAGATATTGTATTAACAGGCAGCGTAGTCAGTATATCATGGAGGCAGCTCTGGAGTGAATGGAATGAAACGGCAGTATATCTCTCACAGGGGCCAATAATGTGTGAGTGTGAGGAAATATGTGCGTGTGTATTCGCATGAGTACATTTCTGAAATGTATATCAACAAACGCGGATATATCTTAGAGCGTTATTTGTGTTTTGCACGCGTTGTGTGTGTTTAAATCCGAAAGTGTGCGTAGGTTCCTTCAGTGTGAAGCCAGCACTCCTCCCGGGCCACCGTATGGTCACCTGGAGACCCTCATTTGCGTTCTGCTGTGTGTATGCGTGTGTGTGAGCTGCTCCTCTCACAGTGTGTGTTTGTGTGTTTAGCCGGGCATGAGCAGTGCGCTGATGATGTAAAGAGTCCCTGGGTGGCGTTCAGGCGGAGCCCAGCCCGGTCTGGTAATCACCCTGTTTACGGTCCATATGTGAAGACGGCTCAGAGGAGAGCACACACGAGCTCAGAGGATCTAGCACACGCTCACACACACACAGAGGCACACACACTTTCTCAGACACAGATTTGCTATTTTCACACACACACACTAGTCTCAAATTAAACTGAAGATTGTTTTAGCTTTCCAGTGAGAATGAAAGGAGCTTCTCTGATATCTTGAAGTGAAGCTGTCTATGTCTTTCTCTCTTGAATGTGTTTTATTATTAATGCTGATCCTAAAGCAATCAATCATGCAGGAAGTCTTGTAGATTCTTGTTTGATTCAATCACTGCAGAGTGTTATTTGTCCTCTAATGCAGTGAGTGAAAGAAGCATGCTACCTTCTCACTTCTTGAATTTAGTTCAATCATATTTTACCAAAACATTTAAGTTTGAGAACCATAGGTTTTGTAAAGGCACAGGTATGACGCACATGCTAGGATTCTTTTTTAGAAGATTATTTTGAATTTATACTAAATTACAATTTTGATCCAGACATTTTTTTGAATAAATTTTACGATCCTTAAGAGAGCAAGTGCAAAGCTTCTGTCACAAAATTATATAAATTTTATTTCCCTCCATTTTTTCTTGCTTAAAGCTTTATAGGCCTTAAAAAATAACATACCCCAGCTGAACTCACGCCTAGGGATGGTTAGCTTTCACGTTTGAAACGACACGGTACTGATACCCGGTACCTGGCAATCAGTATCAGCAATGGTACCAATTTTTGGTACTTTTTTGTGTTCATGTGGTAAAAATATCAATCTGCTTAATAATAAGATATCAATGTTTTTCAATTTAACATTTTTTCTTCAATATATAACCTTGCAATGCTGTGTTCATGTCCAGCATGGAAAATTGCCAACTCTTCCACTCCCTCACAGTCTCAGGGTGGGATGGGTTTAGCTACCTTAACATGGTACCTTTCCCAACCCATTTCACGTGAATCAGTACCTGGTACTTTTGACAGAATTTTGCTAGTACCTATAAAAGTACCTGACTCAGTACCAAGCGGCAACCTCTGGTCTAAGAATATGAGTCAATGCTGAAGTGCTAAAATCTACTGTTTCTCGTGTGTCTGTTTGAGGCTAGCTCCGGAAGTAGCGGAAGTCACATACACACCAAGCCAAAAAAGGACGTTGTCAAAGCAGAAATTAACCTATTTACAGCCTGGTTCAAGAAACGTCTCCTGTCTGAGTCACTAATTTTACTACCGGCTCCCACTGTACCGGTGGGGGGGGGGGTGGATTTTTTTCTACTTTGGCCGTTCAGAGGATATTAAGATCGTGAGCTCCCCCAATAAGAGGCACAGCTGAGGGTCACATGGCCGACAGGCGCCCTATGGCTGTAAGCGAAGCCCTTGCCACTACCAATGTGGCCGCTATAGCCGATGTGCTTCATTTTCCGTTTCAGAAACAGACGGGTGACGTCGGCGAGACTACGACCTTGTTTTATACAGTCTATGCTCAGTACCCATCCCTACTCACGCCGGAGTATCATTTTCATGTTTTCTGTTACTGAATCACAGGCTTGCTAGCAGTGCTGTTTTTTGTTTTGAAGTCTCACTTTAGCAGTCCTGTGAGGACTCGCTGTATTCTGTAGTGTTTTTCTGGGATAAAGACTCCGTTTCCCATGAGCACTATCACCAATTGTCATGAAGATGTGACTCTCTCCAAGCATGCATTTGTTTTGGAGAGCAGATCTTTTTTAATGCTACTTCTCCGTGTATGAGGCAACCTTTCCCAGGATGTAAAGCGACAACAATCAATCTTTGTAAACTCAGTTTGTAGTTTAGTGTCCAGACACTCTGGTGAATCCTGGTTATGTCCCATCAGAGCTCATCTACCAACTCCAACCTCACCGAGCAGAGCTAACGTAACCTCACTCTTCATTTTATTGATAGACTCTCAAGTTTGAACAGACCACTGCAGAATAACTTGGAATGAACATTAGCACAAACAGCTTAACCTGTGTTTCAGCTCTATGCCAACATAGGGATTTTCAATCTACATGCTGTTAATGGATCCATGCTTGCCATGACCAAAAATACGAAGACAAAGTATTTTAAATCATTGATAATTTTGGCAAACGTCTTAACGTCCTCACTTCCATTGTAATCTTGCTCTAAAAAGCGATGAATCAACTATTCCACACACAGCTCACAGATTTTTGTCTAAAGTCTATCTATGTGAAACTGGCCCCTCAGTATCGACTTGTATCCCTCGTCTTCAAACATGGCAGCCGGGATGGTGTTTGACATCTGTTACTCTGTGGGGTTTAATGCGGCCTGCTACACCCGTAGAGCGACAGTTTGTTCCTCAAACACCCGATTGGTGAAGCAGACTGCTTGTGACGTTTGAGGGCTGTTCCCACGTTGCCTTGATACGCCGACTCCCTGTCCTGTGTGTGCTGATGTCACCGCCTGTGTGGTGTGGTGTGATGAGAGGGTGAAAAGCCAAGAAGCGTACCGCCAGCACTCTCAGCTTTCTGAGTTGACCAAAAAAAAGTGGAGCGAGTGGGAGGGGAAGGGGGCGTTGCAGGAGTCAGAAGAAGACTGGCACCTTTTCAGGATTAGTGTTTTTCTTGAAATTCTGCTGCGTAATCCCGGACCGCAAAGAGAGGTTAACAGATGAGAGAGCGGCAGTGTGAGAGTGAAAGAGAATTAGCTCACCTCTGAACAGAGCTCTGAAGAGACACAGGGAGGAGGGGTCAGCGGAGCGGGGAGGGGAGGGCGGCAGGGGGTTACTTTGTGAAACGCAGCTTTTGTGCGGGACCTTGTCAAACATTTAGTTTCATTCTTTTGTAGCAGGGAGTCATGCTTTGTGTGCTTGGCCTACAAATGGCACGAGGAAACTCAAAGAGGGAAAATGAATTCACTCATGCCTATTGTGGCTCTGCTGGGGGAACGGATTCGGAGCTGCGCGTTTGCGGATCTGGCGAAAATAAAACTTCCCCTGATCCCGCCACCATCAGGTTTATTAATTTTTTTCCGAGGTTGCTACCAAGCTTACCAACCCCCTTGCCGTTGTTCACAGAAACTATGGCAACAAACGAGCCCCCCTCTGCCACCCCGGTCTTCCTCATCGCCACCACCTCTCCTTACCCGCCCCCCGCGCGCTCTCGCTGGGCGGCCCCTGATGCACCAGCTGCTGTGTTGCGTAGCAGCAAATAGTCATCAAAATGCCATCTTTGCAGGTCTTCACCACCTCTGCTGCCATAGGCCCAATGTGGCTGCCAGTTAGTGTGTGTGTGCGTGTGTGTGTGTGAGATAAAAGGGAGGGGTGGGGGTCACCCAGTTGAGGTGGGTAGCTGCCATAATTGAGCTGTGTTAGATGTTGGCGAGAGACAAGGCACAGTGTTGCAAATGGGATGCGCCTTTCCCCCAGCTGATTCAAGACATCAGGCTAAGTTGGAATGTGTGTGTGCCTATTTAATTGTGCATGTGTGTGTGTGTGTGTGTTTGTGTACCTGCACCATGTGTGTTTGTCTGCAGGGGTTGTAGTTTGTGTGTGTATTCATTGCCAGTGTGTGCACCACTCTCTAATGCTGGCAGCTGGGCGCCTACACTACCTGCCTGCTGCACCGTTATTTTCCTACACACACACACAAATATGAACACACACACACACACACTCTCTTCTCTTCTCTCTGTGTTTTCTCCTTCTCTCTTCCTGTCTCCCGTGATGGGGAGTGGAGTAGATGTTGGGGACCGATAGCAGCCCAGTGCCACTTCCTGGTCTTGCTGATAAGCTCTCTGTGCTGCAGATGGCTATCACTTAAAGGGTCCACACACATGCTTCAGCATACACACACTAAAACACACACACTCACACACACACAGCCATGCTACCTGTTGACAAGCCCTTGCGCAGCCCTCCTGCTGGCACCGCAGTGGCAGCACAGGCTCTGGTTATCTGCTTGATTTCACTTAGTGCGTATAAGTGTGTGTGTGACAGAGCAGTGGGAGAGAGTGAGACGAAGAATAGGTGTGTGTGTGTGTGTGTGTGTTGTTTTCCTCACACATACACGTGGGGGCCCCCTGTGAGAGGTAGAGTGATGTATTGAGGGAGAGGGCTGATTAATGAGGAGCGTTTATTAGAACATCTGTGTCAAAGATGGCGGAGAAAGAGGCAGTGAGACAGAGGGAACGATAGTCTTCTGCAGGCCTCTTGTTTGTTGCCTGGAGCCGCCTTAGCCCAGATATACTGTAAATAAAAGATGGCAGGCTGGAAGAGAGGAGTTCATTATCCCACAGACTTAGAGACGAAATCTTCTCACTTCTCGTTCCTGCTTTTCAGTCAGATCTTTAGTTTTGGTGTTGGAGCGTCGACTCTTGGTTCAACTTAAATTTATGTTTTTCTGCTCCACAAGTCAGTTAAGAACAAAACTTTTTAGTTTGATTCTTTCTGTGTTTTCTGAATCTTAAAAAGTAAACAGGACACTGCAAAACTGAAATCTTAACAAGTGTTTTTGTCTCCTTTTCAGTAGAAAATGTCTTTTTAGACTTGATATGAGCCACATTTACTTGACCAGTCCAGAAAGCTGTGTTGTTTCAAGTTATTTAGATTCCCCTCGTTCAATTGGCAGATTTTTATACTTGTTACAAGCAATTCAGACCTCATTTTTGCCTTTAAATAACTTAAAACAAGACATTTTTCTGGGCTGGTCATATGACTGTGGCTCAAATCAAGTATAATAAAACAATTTTACTTTAAATAAGATAAAAACACATGATAAGATTTCAGTTTTTTTGCAGCGGACATTTCTGTTTTACAACCCTAGACAGCTGAACTTTACACTGCAAAAAACTAAGATCTTATCAAGTGTTTTTGTCTTATTTAAAGTAATAATTGTCTTATACCGATCAGTCCAGACAAGAATGTCTTGTTTCAATTTTTTAAAGACAAAACCAACTCTGAATTGTTTGCAACAAGTGAAAAAAATCTGCTAATGGAACAAGAAAAATTTGCTCGAAAATTTGCTTGAAACTAGAATAATGTACTACTACAAGTAACTTTTCTCTTGTTCTATTGGCAGATTTTAATTTTCTTGTTAGAAGCAGTTCAGACTAGGAACAGGTCCCCGACCAAATTCTGTCAAAAGGATCAGGTACCGATCCACCTAAAATCAAAAGGTACCATGTTTAGGTACCTAAATGCATCCTTGTGACTGTGAGGGAGTGGAAGAGTAGGGGATTTTCCATGCTGGACATGAACACAGCATTACAATGTTATATATTGAAGAATAAATATGTTAAATTGAAAAAAATACATATTTTATTTTTAAACAAATTGATATTTTTTTACCACATAAACACAGAAAAGTTCAGAAAATTGGTAGCATTGAGCACCGGTACCGATTGCTAGATACCAGGTATCGGCACCGTATCCCCAATTCAGACCTCAGACCTCATCTTGATCTTTAACTAACTTGAAATAAGACATTTTTCTGGACTGGTCAGGTGAATGTGGCTCATATTAAGTCTAAAAAGACATTTTTTACTGAAAGTAAGACAAAAACACTTGATAAGGTTTCAGTTTTTTACAGTGTAGCTACTGTTTCTGAAAGGCTTTACTGCATAAATCACAAAGAATGAGCTGCTTCATGCTTTGAAGTGTGACCCGTTCAATTCTGACTTCCTAACCCTAACCTGAACTCTATTAGGGTTTTTATTAAATGGAGGCTTTTCACTCTATCTATCAAAGCCGGCTTTGTTAGACTGAGCAAGTCCCAGTGCAGTCATCTTCACCCCCCCGCCCCTTGTTGCTATTTTTCATCATGACACGATGCGCCACAGTGCGGTTGGTGCAGTTTTACACCAATCTTCAACGTGACTCTTGACTCACTTGCTGATATTTGACTCTAGCTTTTTCTATTTTATCTAATTCTCTTGCGGTGACTTGGCTTTTGCTCAGTTAAAGTCTTAAAGTTCTCTAGTTTTGACAAACTTTCACTTTTGTCCTGTAGCTTTGACTTCTGCCCTGCTGCAAACTGAAAGAGCAAACTTGTGTCTTTTTTACTCTTGGTTTTGAGTGTTTTCTGTCTGAACACATGCTTCCCTTTGGATTGGTACCATTGGAAAAGTTGCGCACAGCTTTATTAGATCATGCACAGTCCAGGCTAAGTGCCAGTTTGTCTTGTCCCAAACTTTTTCTGCCAGCAACCCCCAAAAATAGAAGTGGCAGAGACCAGTGACCCCCTGCTGTTGGAGTACAGGAGTACAGATGATCCAAAAACAGACAAAAACGAACAGAAAACTCTCTAAGATGCTTAATTTAGTTGATCCGTATAAAGTTGGAGTAGCTTTGTGCAGGCATTGTTCAGTGTTTCCACCGCTAAAACAGTCGTTATCTTGGCTTCACTCGGTGACAAGGAAATGTAGAAGACACATCTTTTTTTTTCTGTTTGCATGGTGTAATATAAAATTTAAGTAAGTTTAAGTAAAGTTTTTTGATTTTTGGAAGGTATTTTGTGATCCCACAGGGGTCCCAGCCCTGTGGTGCAGACTGCCTTAATAACTTCACTTCCCTGAATGACCTCTGATGGAAACTAAGTTTATCAAGTTGACCATCCTCTCTGATATCAGACAGCTTCACTAACGTTTGCAACAAAGCGGCCTGAGCTGTGGAAGCAGGAACCGGGCACTGCGGCCACTATCTTCTGTTGCTATCACTTGCTTTTAGTGGGCACATTCAATGCTCCATGACTCAGCTTTGGTTGCACTGCAGCTATAACTGATCCTCACATACAGAGTTTGCTGAATGCACTGAAAAAAACAGAAATCTTATCAAGTGTTTTTGTCTTATTTTCAGGAAAAAAATGTCTTTTTAGACTTGATATGAGCCACATTCACCTGACCAGTCCAGAAAATGTCTTGTTTCAAGTTATTTGAATTGAATTGCTTGTAACAAGAAAAAAAATATGGCAGATATCGCTCATTTTTGTCTTTTATCAACTAAAAACAAGACATTTTTCTGGACTGATCAGTTGAAAGTGCCTCAAATCAAGTATAATAAGACAATTTTTACTTAAAATGAGACAAAGACACTTGATAAAGTCTCGTTTTTTTTGCTGTGAGACATTGACAAGAAAGTAAAACTGAGCTAAAAGAGTGAGAAACTACTCATTACAGATCATGTAAACTAGAAACTTGAAGTTTTTATTTTGATTTATTGTGTTTTTAAGTGTGTTATTGTAGGTATCTTTATATCTGAGCCTCTAAAAAATGCACTAAAGCCACCAAATGCATGAGCACAGAGCTTAAAAACAGAAGCGTTTGCTCGTGTTTCTGCAGCTGCAGCCAAAGAACCAGAATCATCCTGAACCAGTTCATTGTGCTCACCCCTCCATTCTGCTCCGCCAGAAGGTTCCCCTACCATCCTCCAAGCGCATATATTATAAAAAATGATAAAGATGGCATACCTGTAATTTGAAAACAGATGGTTTGGTTCTTTTGAATATTTATAACAATCAAAAACAATTTCTCCTGCACAGGCCTCCCTATTCGCCCCGAGGCCGGCAAGGTGTTAAAACATTCATTTTAATGAAACTAGAAGGAGAAAAATATCGCCTTTTTGCTTTTCTGCGGCGAAGGAGGGAGGCTGAAGTGAATGCAGAGAGGGGTAGAGAGTCGACGAAATAACGACACGCTCAGCGCGGCCCTCGATCTGCTTGAAGTTGTTGTCTTTAACAGATTGTATAAATAAAGAGACGGGAAATAAAAGAGGTTTATCTGTTTACATCGCACAACTCCCCAGATGCTGATATTCAATAAGGCGCAATCTTCTTTCTTTTTGAAGGTAAACATCCTCCCTGCCGCCTGCTTTTTATGTCAACAGACTTAGCACCAAGTTGACTTTGTAATTTACCCACTCTGAAATCAGAAACGGTTCAAACAAACTCAGAGGCATTTGATAAAAAAGAACAGACAAAGCCTTGTTTGATTTAATTTGTTCACCTTTTAGAAGAGAAGATCCAAAAATATCTGCATGTCTGATACTTTTCACTTGCCATTTTTAGTGCTGGGTTTTACCTTGTCCCTATCTTTTATTTGTTTTGACAAGCTACAGTGTTACTGCATGTTTCACAAGCTTTAATATTATGTCTGTATATTTTCCACAATGAGAAGCTAAAGTCTCTCTCCCGTCCTCTTTCCCTCTCAATCAATCTCTCTCTTTCAGAGTATGATTTCCTCCATTGTGAACAGCACTTACTATGCAAATGTGTCGGCGGCGAAGTGTCAGGAATTTGGGCGCTGGTATAAACATTTCAAGAAGACAAAAGATATGATGGGTAAGCAAAACGGAGGGGCGCAAAGTATGGCGCTCACACTTTTGTCTCTGTCCACACACACACACATAATCACACAATCACACACACACACTAGTCGCCATCACAATATGTTCTCTAGCCAACCGTCTCTTTGTCTTCCTGCCGCTGCATGAAGCAGAAATACATTTTTATCTTGTTATCTAATAACTCAAGATTACTCCACTCTGTTCTGCAGAAGCACAGTGTTATCTGTGATTTATCTATTATTGCTTAAACTCAAGCTAATGCCAGAGCCAAATACAGGGCTCAGACTGTTTTTATTTTTGTTTGTGAGCTTTAGTTTCCCACGAACAAAAGGCAGCAACGACTTCAACCAGCCACCGCCTAGTCGAAAATTCAATTAGATTTTCTTATCAACCCTCTAACAACGCATGCTTTATATTATCTGTAAAAAATCCCCTTTTGACCCACCAGGAAATGAGGTTATATGATACTAGTAGCACCCCAGCTGGAGAAAGAATTCCTCTATATTTTTATGTCTTTTGATTAAGCAGAACTCCACGCTGTTGCAGGGCTCATAAGGCAGTGTAATGTTGAGATATTAGCTTTAACAATCTGTTGAACAATCTTTTCTCTTTGCCAGTGCGCCACTGCTCGCAGTGATGACAGATGAGATATTATATCAAAATGTTTTCACAGCCTCCATGCAAATAGTGTGTTGTGATCATATCTTATCTGATGTTTTTTTCTTCTTCTGTTTAAGTGTTAAAGTGTCTGCTAACATACGCTGGGAACATTACTTACTCCAGACCTGCTGTACTTGTGTATTATCCTGCACACTCCTACACATTCTCTGTCATAATTGTTTTCGATCTGGCTTTATTTTCCTCTGAAATGGGGCTGCTGCAGCTGGCGGTGCGGCCTCAGCGATGCTAGTTCTTTAAATGTCATATTTCTGCTCAGCTGCAGTGGGAGAGGAGGGCTGTACAAAGCTTTAACCCTGTGTTTCTTTCTTCATAACTCCACTCTGTATGTATGAATGTGTGTGTGTTTGTATGTGTGTGTGTGTGTGTGTGCTTGTGCTTGCCCTCCCATCCAACTGTGCAGGCATGCGCCAACCCTCCCAGCTGGAGGGCTACCTGGGGACATGTGTCCTCCGTGAGAGCCCGCGTGCCAATGCACTAGGTACGTTTTAACATGGGCACACACACAAACACACACATTCGCACACACCTTTGATTTCTTTTTACTTTGAGGGATATCACACTGATAAATGTTTTGAAACTAACCAGCACCTCAAACCAAGCTGCAACCTCTGCTCTACAAATATGGGAAATATGAGATATTATGATCGCCAGTTCGTCCAATCAGAGGCACGGCTCACCAGATTGACAGATGGGCGCCCTGGAGCTGTTAGAGAGGAGCTGTGAGCGTGGAGGCTCAAGGCCCGCCTCATTTTCAGTGTGGTCACCATCGACAGATAGGTTCAAAACTCTGTATCAGAAACAGACTGGTGATGTCATTCAGACTACGTAAATTTATCATATGATCTATGGTTCTTTGCACATCTTACAGGGGGGCATGCGTCTTTAAAAATTCAAACTTTAGTGACTGCAATACGACATGACACGTTAAAATTAGACCTGAAACAACACAACACAAGGGATGGGTACCGAATTAGGTACTTTTTTAATTACCCACCGAATTATCTCAAAAGTACCGGGTACCGATTCATAGAAAGTCAAAAGGTACCATGTTTAAGCACCTAAATGCATCCTTGTGACTGTGAGGGAGTGGAAGAGTGGGCAATTTTCTATGCTGGACTTGAACACAGCATTGCTAGGTTATATATTGAAGAATAAATATGCTAAATAGAAAAGAATTTCCATTTTATTATTAATCAAATTGATATGTTTTACCTCATAAAGTCACCAAAAGTACTGAAAATTGGTACCGTTGAGTACCGCTACCGATTGCCAGGTACCGGGCATCAGTAGTGTATCGTTTCAAATGTGAAAGATACCCATCCCTACACAACACCTAAAGATATGACACCATACAACACAATATGACATGATATGGCACCGTATCATACAATACGACATGGCTGGACATAAGCAACATCATGATATGCAACATCATGATATACAACATCAGACAACAGCACACGACATGATACAACATGAACGGCACCACACCACAAGATTCAACAAGATTTGATATGACACCACCATAAACTGTACAAAACATGGACATAGCCTCTGCGACGTCACCTGTCTGTACCCGAGACAAAGAAATGAAGCCAATCCACGGACGCAGCCACATTTGGTATGCCGCTGGCTGTGAGTTTCCTTTGGAACAGCTACGATCCTGAAAACTTCCAAACCGCTAAGTTAGAAAAAAATTCACTCACCGTACAGTGTGTGCCGATAGTGAAATCAGGGTTTTAGACCCAAGACGTTTTTAGAACCAGGCTGTAAATATGTTTTTAATGTCGTAAAATTCTGTTTTTGTGGCTGGGTGTGCGTGACTTTGGGTCTTTCTACAGCCAGCCTCAAGTGGATCCTCAATGAACAGCAACTATAAACACTTCTGTATAGACTTCATTTTTACTAACCGGATGTTGCCTCTTTGGACACCACACAACATTATACAATATGTACAATACAGTACAGTTTATTTTCCCCAAAGAGAAATGTGTCTTAGACTTAATGCACATTTAGCTCTTTATACCTACAATGAACAACCTTTGCAGTTATGCTTCAAAATATGCCTTAAACATCAAATGACCAAGAATGTGAGCCCTAACTTATTGATTAGTGTTTGTTCCTTGATAATAAAACACATTAGACATGATTATCATTAAAAACACTTCAGTAATTTTAGTCAGGTAAGTGTTTTCCTTAATGTTAGGACCTGTGTAATATCAGTTTTTTCTGTTGTTGTGTTACTTTCAGACATATTAGCTGAAAAAGTTAGCATGTTGTACTTTAAACCATGAAAACCATTCTCCAGTTTTTATCCAGTTTAAACCAAACATTGATGTCACACATACAACCTTTAAGTGAAAACTGAGGGGCGCCAGTATAGCCTAGCTGTCTAGGTTGATGAGGGGAGCCCTTGAGTGGGCAGCCAGGGCTCGGGTCCAACCTGTGGCACCTTTCCCGCATGTCACTCCCTGACCCTGTTTCCTGCTCTGTCTGCTCTCTTTTCCTCTCCAATTAAAGGCACAAATAACAACTCAAAAACAAACCAAAAAACTACATAAACACACACTTGATCTTAGTTTTGAGGAGTCACATTTCTCCCCTGATACCTAACCTTAATTTTAAATACATGTCTTGCCTGAACTGAATCTTTATCACATTTTAATCCTAATCCAGAAACCAAACAGCCCTTTAAAGTCGGATTAAAATAAATGCTTGACTTTTTCCGTTTGTTAGATTCGCTTAACCTTATATTACCCTCTGCATGTCAACCTGTAACTTAAAGATATCTTCATGGCCACATCCTTAAAGTAATATCAGTGAGAGTTCATTGAAACACTTTAAAAGCAGAGGCAGAAGAAGCGTTTGCTCAGAAGGGTTTTTTGGTTTCTCTCTGGCAACTGCAAACTCTGATAAGAACAAAACCACCAATGTATATCCAGAGAAGATAACATCTCGAGATGTGCTGACACACATACTCTTACCCAGCTGTGTCACGTTAACCAAACCACTGAGTCGCAACCCTGGCACACGAGCCTCAGGTGACCACATCACACCCCCAGAAACTCCCCCAGCTTTAATATTCATGACGGTCTGCTGTCTGCCGCCTTGGACACAAAAGTTTGGAGGCTGGAGGAAAGAGTGGCACGGTCGTCTCTTTGTGCTTCTGCGGCGGTGTCAAGTGTGACTTTGCATTTACTTCTCCACGCTGCATTTGAGCCTGAAGTCAAGGAGAATAAGTACCTGGTCACAGGTACTGGCAAGCTACCGCGCCGCTCTGCCAGCTGAAGTGGTGTTAGCAGCCGCCGGCGAATGTGGCGTCTCCTCTTTTTGACGTGGCAGCGTTAGAGCAGGGAAGCCAACACAGGAGAGAGTTGGGTCACTTTGTATGTGTCTCTCTCTCACACACAGTCACAGTCACACACACACATGCTCCCTCCCTCTCTCAGCCCACATCCCATTCCCATTGTGTGTTTAATCCGGGGCTCTTTTGTGGCAGGATTCCACACGAGGACTCCCGCTTCTGTGGCAGCCTTTTTCTCCCAGGGCCTGCCATGCTCTTCTGTCACCCCTTCTCTTTTCAATTTGCATGGAAATGCCTGTGTGTGCCTGTGTGTTTGTGTGTTGTGAGCATGCCCCCCAGCAGTCTGTGCGAGCAAGCATATGCACACATACACACACACACACACATATTCACATATGAGTGAATAGACACGCCATACCATCAGAGCCAGGGAATGCCAGGGATTATGGGAAGAGATGTGATTATTACCAAGATTTTTTTTTGTTTTGTTTTCCCCCCACATCATTTGTTTTCGATATATGCTCAATAGACCCGTCTTGGCCGGGTGTTTCTTGCCTGCTGACAGTTAAGAAACAGGCGGCTCAAACACACGATTATTGTGGGTATTTTTGGAAAACATCCATGCACTTAATCTTTCATCTGCTGAAAAATTCAGCTTGTTGAAGACCCTCACCCCCTCCTCTTCCTCCCCACAACAGCAATTTACTCTTTTCACAATCTCTTTCTGTGGGATGTGGAGGCCGCAGCACACTTCTGAGGTGTTAATGTTGCCATGCGTATGAATTCTTAAACGCTGCCCCCTCACTCACTTGCTCGGGATCTTGCGCGTAAAAAGCCTCGGCATATGTAATGTTCCTTAAAGAGAGGCGGAAACCTGAAACATTCAGCTTGCTCACTTCTCTGTGGGTAGCACTTTGAATGGCAAATCATTGTTTTCACCGTCTGAGCACATCATTTAAACCTGCCTTAAAACATTCCCTAGCAACCATTATGGACTTAAAGATTCCCAACGCAGGAGCTGCCGCAAAACGACGTTAAATAACAGTACAAAGACATTTTTTTTTTTTAGTCTAGCTTCACAAAGGCGTATCCTCTGATTAACTCCTTCTCCCTACGCTTAAAGTCAGACCTTCCTCACCTAAAACTGCTATAATAGCTAGCTTGTGTTCCTTATTTCAGAATTAAGGATGTAAAAAGAGAATCAGATTTCTCAACATTGCTCCTGCTTTTTGTGGACTCACACACTCTGATATTGAACACACTCACACACACACACACTCTTCTGTCTCTCAGGGATTTATTTTTCACATGATGAGGCCGCAGACGTTCTGAACTTAATTTCCAAGGCATGGCTTGTGGAAGACACAGGTCAAACACAATGAGGCTCTTTTATCTGCGTTTCCATCTTTTTCTTTTTTTAACCGGTCGTTGGACGATCAGCTGTTTCATATCCAATCAGGGTGGCAGAGGCCCGTAAGGGGGAAAACACTGAACTCCTGTATTTATCTGTTAGTGGTTTGGCTGCAGAAATGTCCTCCTCTACCATATGTCAGCAATATAATCGGGAATTTTAGCTGACAGCTCCAATTTCACTGGAGGCTAAAGTTTGAGCTCACGCAGAGAGGATCTGTTTCATTTCTCCTGATAAAAGATCATAGCTATGATGACATTAAACTGATGCTCATGATTTTTAGATTGAGCTCTAACTTTCACATTTTTTTCTCTCTGCATTTTCTGATTTTTTGATTTGATAACTTATCTGACTTGTCCTTCTTTGCTTCGTTTTTTTTTATTCCCCTAGAGATGGACAGCCTGTCCGACCTCTCTCCACCCGGCTCTAACCACAACCACAACCACAACCACAACCACCTGGGCTTTTCCCAGCAGCAGCAGCCCATCCCCGGCAGCACAGCAGAGCAGACCCCTTCCTCACCCGTGCCCCCGCTGTCCCACGCCCCGCCGCCTCACGGAGGCCAGACGGGCGGCCGGCAGCCCCAGCTTCCCGGTCTGCACCACCCAGGCCTGGTGTCCACACCCATCAGCCCCCAGCTGGTCAACCAGCAGCTCGTGATGGCACAGATCCTCAACCAGCAGTACGCGGTGAACCGGCTGCTGGCGCAGCAGTCGCTGTCGCAGCAGTACCTCAACCACCCACCTGTCAGCCGCAACTCCCACAGCAAGCCCATGGAGCCACAGGTGGCGTCCAACACGGAAGTGTCATCAGAGGTCTATCAGTGGGTGAGGGACGAGCTGAAGCGAGCCGGGATCTCACAGGCGGTTTTTGCTCGTGTGGCCTTCAACAGAACCCAGGTGAGAGGGCAGAGTATCCAGCATTTATCTGACTTCAGCACCATGAAAAACATTTGGCAGTTTTCTGTTTTTAATTTTTAGAGGTGGAGTTTATGAATACCATGGAATTAAATGTCAAACTTCTGATCAACTTAAAGGGCTGTGAGGAGTATGAAAGTGATCTTGAAAAAGTCTCCCTTCAAGATATATACCTGATCATAAATCACACTTTAAAATAAGATTATATGCGTCAATATTGCTGGTAAAAGATTATTTTAAAATGCTGCTTCTTAACTTCCTGATTGGGTCGTCCAGGACCGGGTTGGGCTGCGGCACGTCTAGGTCTAAATGACAATACCACGCCAGTTGACAAGTAGTGAGAAGAGATACAACACAGATATCTGTGTTTTTCTCTGCTGAAAGTGATTTCTGTGATTAATTTTGTAGTGATGGTGGACACAGGAGCCTAACTGTCAGACAAAAAAAGGACAGAAGAGCAGAAGAAACCTAAACAGGAGAGTGATAGCGCCCACGCTAAAGGCTAACACAGGGGCTAAACTGTTTGTGCTAATGTTCATTCCAACTCACAGTCAGCAGTTATTCTGCAGTGGTCTGTTCAAACTTGAGTCTATCAACAAAATGAAGAGTGAGGTTACGTTAGCTCTGATTGGTAGATGACTGGCAGGACATAACCAGGATTTACTAACGTTACACATTACAGACACGTTTTAGAGCACCGGGCTACCAGCTGTGCTACATATGTATGGCTACACATTGTTTTTTGATTTTTATTTTGTATTTAATCTGGAAGTGGTGAGCTCTGCGGTTCTGTGGTTCATATTATAGTGTAGACTGAAACAACTTATAAAGGAAAAAAATATGTAATAATCTGGGAAAAAGTTGCTCAGACTACATGTACTAGTCTGATGGATACTGAAAGCTATGTGTAATAGAAAACAAACTGCGCTTTTTCAAATTAAAAGACAATTTAAAAAAATATATATATAAAAGGCTATCTAACTACATACATACTGACAGTGTTTACTTGTTGTCACATTAGCCTACAGATACGTCTGAGCACCAGGCTAGCATTTAGCCGGCTGCTAAAACGTTAGCTTGATGTCACGTTTCAAACCGTATCGCTACGTAACTGTACTGATGAATACCTTAATGGGCGGAGACTCTGGGCCAAGGTGGCAAGGGAGTGCGGTTAAAACAGATCCTCCTCATAGCATCTTTAAGTATAAACAAAAGTATAACTCTGACTCAAAACAAAGGATAAGTTTGAACACATAACCTTCTCCACATCACAACCTCTTAATCCCACTTAAATGCGCTACATCTGGAACTTTCTCACAACAGGACAGTCTTAAAAATGCTCCAGAGGGACCTGAAGAATTATAGTATCCATAAATCCTGAAGCAGACTGGGTTATGCTCCGCGTTTTACTTTATTTTTTCTTCAAGACTGCAGTAACATTTTTACCGCACCTGCATCTGAGAAATTTGAGAGAGAAAAAACATCTTCTTTGAGACCATTATGGTCATAGAAATTAAAATAATTTGGAAAGCATCCAGTATTTGCTTCATCATCCAGGGTTGATTAAATATTGCTTTGTTTTTTTTTCTTTAATTTGAGTTTAATATCACTTTTTATCCTCAATTTTACTACCCGGTCTGACTCATATTCACAGTGTAATAAAACTTTTGGAGCACAAACAGTAACTCTGATCAACTCACATAAAAAGAGCTCTGCAAGTTCCCCGAACACTGTGTATCTTTAAGATTGGCACGTTGCAGCAGGGCTACGTTAGCTCGAAACATCTATCAAAACATCATCTGATGCTGCATACCAACATCCTGTGTCAAAGAACGGAGGAACATTTAAAACAACTTCATGCAGCTTCTTTGACAGATAAATAAATTTAAAGAGGTGTTTCCATCCACGGATTATTCCTCATTCATAATTTTCAGCACCTCTACTGTACTTGAAGACAGCTGGCAGCCCGCCATGCGAGACCGGGGCTCGGTCATCGCGTGCGTTCTCTCAGTCTGCCAAAATATGTGGTTTTTCTTCATAGTCGGAGGCCTTACACACACATATCCTCACACACACACTCACAGGAGGCAGTGATAACGTTTTAAGATGAACCGAGGTGACAGCAAATCTCATTTCCACTCCATTTGCTTTGAAGTCGTCGTGTATGAAAGAGGGAAAAACACTGAAACTGATAAGGATCTATTAGAATTAGAACATACAACAACCCCCGACCAAGAAACAAATGTGTGTGTGTGTGTGTGTTGGAGTCAGACAGTGGTGTTTCTGTGCGGATTGGTGAACTCCCACACAAACAGAGTCTTATCTGAAGCTGATATGAGGAATTAGCTCAATGTGCCGTTGGAGAGTTTGCCTTTGGAGGATTATTTATTAGGCGTGTGGTTCTTCCTCGAGTCTGTGCTAATAAAAAGAGAGCATGGGAGAGAAGTGACAGGAGAAGCCTGCGTCGAGGCTTTTTAACCCTTTCGGAGAAGAAACGGATTAACCTGAGAGATAGACGAAAAGGTCTGATGGCAAAGAATGCAGACACCGACAGACAGTGAAAACATAAATGCCACATAATCTCACCCCTGAATGCTTGTGTGTATCAAGCACGCAGTCCCTTTTTGCCATAAAACCCTCTCTGAGTCAGATTTTACTTGTTCACACTTGCCTTGAAACCATACTTTTTATAAACATGACACATATAGCTGTGTAACAACTTATCTGCAGCTCGACTCTCCATGTTCTGCTGCTGAAAAACAGAAAACACATAAAAGTAATAGCACAAGCATGTTTTCCCCATCACCTAGTTTTATTACCAAATCACACCTATTGATGGGGAGAGAAGCAAAGAGATGGTTTGCACAGTGTGTGGCCAAGAGCTGATGAAAAGGCCCAATCACACGTCTCTGATAATGGAGTCATCGCCGTCTCATAATGATGGAATTGAGCGCTATTGAAAGTAAACAGAGGATACACTGATTGCCCGCCGTGGAAGATTTCATATTTCAGGCGAGTGGCTGCAGCTCTCTTCGAAGGCAACACAAGGCTCTGAGAAAATGTCCAAAACCTGCAGAATTACAGGAGAGGAACTGAAGTGGCTCTGTGGTTTCTGTTTTGACCTCTTTCTCTTCTCTTTCTTTGTCTTCTCTCAGGGCTTGCTGTCTGAAATCCTACGTAAGGAGGAAGACCCCAAAACTGCTTCCCAGTCGCTGCTGGTCAATTTACGCGCCATGCAGAACTTCCTGCAGCTACCAGAGGCCGAACGTGATCGCATCTATCAAGACGAGAGGGAGCGCAGCCTGACAGCAGCATCAGCGATGGGCTCAGCTCCTCTCATCAGCACTCCACCCAGCCGAGCCGTACAGGTACCTGAGATTAAACTCCTTATGAAGACATTTAGATTAGGGATGCTCTAATCCAAGTTTTCTGGTTTCAATACTGATGCTGATACCTGCGCTTTGGGTATCGACCAATACTAACCGATACCATTCATTTATAATGACCTGCATGCTCCACTGGGGGATACGACGGGTAATGATTTAAGTAAAAGGCAAAAAATTTGTATATGGAGTTACTGAAGTTAATATTTATTCTAACTATGAAATATTTAAATTTTTACCAGCAGTTTGGTAAAAAAATATGCCTCAGTTTGTGCAGAAATTGTCATGTATTTTACCCTATAGACTGGTAATTCAGCAAAAAACAAAGACAGTGCATCAGGTATCATTCCAAATCAAGTATCAAAGAGTGCCAGTAAAAAAAAAAAGTTTGAAAAAATGATGAAGGTATCCTTTAATCGATCCGGGATCATCATTTTAGCTGATAATCACAAACATTCAGTCACGTTAGCTGTCAGTTAGCACAGTTTGCTGCTAATGTGTCCAAAGCTAGTTTGTCCAGTTGGATTGATTCCTCTGCTTTCGAGTTCAAGATGGTTAATGTCAGTTTAAATTATTACCCCATTTAGTTTAGTTCAGTTTAGTTCAGCTTAATTCGGTCAGTTTCAACAAAGACTAATATGCACAATGAATGGAAAACAAACAAATGTTGAGTTAAGAAAGAAAATCAACTTAAAAAAGAAATAAACATAACAAACAACAAAGCAGGACCGGAAAAGACTTGGGTTGAAGCATTTGCTTATTTCATATACACTTTTTTTACCCTTTTTTTGTTTGTTGCAAGAAAGAAATTTTAAAGACATTTCTTTAAAAGGGGGAAAAAGAGACAAAGTTATGCTAATGTCTAATATTTAAGTTCATAGTCTCAGTTTTCCTGAATCCTGCAGCATCTTGTAAGAGCCGCATCTAGAGCAGTTTTAGATTTTAGCGTACTTTATTGCATGCACAGAAGTTTGGGGGCTTATACAGAAGAGTATGTAAAATAGATGTTCACCACAGAACAAGCTCAAGGTTGTTTTTTGGTTTTTAATTTTTAGCTTTTTATTGATATTAAAGCATAAAACAAAACCTCTTTCACCTCTAATCCAAACTTAAATATCAGATTAGGACTCCACGGATATTCAATACTTCGCCAGATTGGGATCAATAATAATAATAATAACTTTATTTATATTGCATCTTTAAAAACAGCAGTTTACAAAATGCTTTGACAACAGACAGGAACATGCAGACAACAAAGCACAGGGAAACAAAAACAAGACCCAGACTATACAAGAACCATGCAACATAAGATGAGACTCAAATAAAAGCTAAAAACATTCGCTCAGTAAGAAAAAGAAAGAAGGCAGTAAAAGGCAGCTAAAAAAAAAAGCAGGACAGAAAAGATGATCAATGTCTCAAATTCAAATCCTGATCCCTACACTTCACAGGACCCAATCTGAGTCTCTGGTGAAACATTGCAATATTTCAAGCTGGATAACTTATGTAACAAATCTTGATACCCTGTACCCGGACTTTAACATGAGCAATCACATGAGCATCCACTTTACCTGCAGCCTAACTTGTGCCAGAGCTAATGTTTTTGTCTGCTCCACCCTGAGAGTGATAATGAGATAAATCTGCCTTTCAGAGCGGCTGTGATTTACAGATATAATTGCACAAATGAAGAGCTTTTGCACCAAGTTAGAGGATTTTTTTATTTGGATTGTTGCACTTTAAAAAGCACACAGCAAAAGAGCAGCATCATTCCTCCTTCAGAGACGTGTATCCAAAGACTTCATCCTTTGAACTCTTTTTGTCCCACGTAAAAATGAGGTCATTTCATGAATATGTTTACAGTTAGGACAGGTATGCGGGCGTGGGAGCAGGTTGGAGTGTTTTGAAGACAGAGGAATTTTTTTGTCTGTGTCTGCGGTGATGTCGTGGACCCAATCCAAAGACATGTGTAACAAACAGCGTTACGTCAGAAAAGCTTCAAGGGCGCCAAAACAAAATGCCACTCTTGTGTGCTTCATTCATTCTTTGAGCTTGGAAACATTTTATTTGGATTATTTTGTTTTGTTACACAACTTTCGAAAAAGGGCACATTGTGTTTACATGTGACGACAGCAAACGTGCACACACGAACCGCCCTGGCACATTGTTAAGATTCACACCTCACATTCCCCTCCACTGACTCAGGCTACAACCTGTCGAGAAACATGAGGAACAAATAAAGGCCCGTTTGTTCGGTCAACATGCTGGAAAGGAGAAATAGTTTATGTTCCCCCTGCATGTAAATCAGCTCCACACAGGTGGGAATGGTGCACGAATCACAGATAATTTTTTGTGCTAATTTTGACCTTTACTGTGCATTCAGCAGCATTAAAAGCCCTCCCTCTGAGAAAGATCAAACATCTATTCCACTGTCCTCTTTCAAAATCTCTTTGCACCAAAGCACAACTTTCCACCCTCACAGCAAATCAGCGTCTCTCATCTGAAAGGTATGTGGCAACTTTCGACCACTTAAGCCCATTTGAAGTGCGGTCAGCTGCATCTGGGAGGTGAGAGGTGTCGGACAAAGCCCTCTCTGTCCTGTCCTCTGTGACGACTCAGCTTTTAGGTAGGTGAAGAGGGAAGACAGAAAGAACAGGCCCACCCGTCTCCAAAATGAAGCCTCCTCCTGAGGGTACTCAGCAGGATAGCAGAGGCTGCCTTTTCAAAAACCGAAAAGAAAGAGTTGCTTTCTGAAGCAGCCGTGCTGAACTTAAGCTGGGCCACTTTGCAGCTGACAGCTCATCTTAACAACGTGAGTCTGTGTCAGCTCAGGACAGAGGAGGGACTTATGATCAGGAATCAAACTGAAAGGATACGTTTGGCTTTTAATTTAATGTTAACGTTAGGTTTCACGAGTCCAAGTGTTGAAAATCTGGATAATTACATCAGGTGACAGACAGATCACTGATGTACTCAGAGAATTAATATGTAGAGAGCTGTTTAGAGTATCAGAGACCAGCTCAACAGAGCTGTGCAGATTGATAACAGAGCACGAATACATTTGCAAGCTGAACAGTAAACACAAAGACTTCTGCACTGCATACAAACTGTAAAGATTTCAAACATGACCGCTGACTGAAAGCCTCGTATTGCTCCAAATACTACATCAACAGAATACATATCTGCCTGATACACTTCACCTGCATGACTTAAACACATTGACATTTATCATATAGGCCTGTTCTTACACAAGGCAATTCACTCACCCACAAACACACACACACACACACACACACACAGTCGTACACTCATACACCTGGCCATCTGCCAGCCTCTCCTATGGAGCAATGCGGTGTGAATTTAAGCACATAAATCAGCCAGGGTGGCAATTGAGCTCGAGACAGAGGAGGCTTTTTATTGGCCTCGTAAAAACAGATGCAGAGGTATGTTTCTCACACGTGTGTCTGATGGGTCGGCTCAATTCCCCTGAAGCCAGTTAGTGCACGTCCCGGCCTTAACAATTAGCCCGACACGGTAACCTACCTACCTGGCTACCGCTCAGACTGACAAGCCCACGTCGCTGTCATAAAATTTAAAAAAGAACAAAAAAAAACAGGATGAAAGGCTCCGACTCTTCCGACATTCCAGTTTCACCACAAGTTTGAGGATTATGAGATTGTTTTTGACACATAAAAGAGCTCACATTAAGCGTCTAGACCACTACTTGGATCTATATATTTTTTTAAGCACAGGTTGTATCTTCAGTTAGTGGCTGTTGGGGTTATTATGGTTTATTTGAATGCTGTGTACTTGTACTCGTACCCAACCCTCTCCTTTGAAAGGGCTTGTATGGATGATTCATATGCTAATGGTTCTTTGGTTATGCTTTTATTAGGATACTTGTTACTTTGTCAAAAGATTTTTGTCAAGATGCAACAAGCCGCTGAATGAGGATGATTTGATTTCACTCGACTTGCATTTATTTTTTAATCACCAGCTTGACATAAGAATAATAACATTTCATACAACACATCTAAGTGTTTTTGAGCAGAGCAACATAAGAGAGATGGGACTGCCTGAGTGTTTTTCCAGATTACTTTTTATTTTTTTTTCTGCCTCAGTAAGTGTGTTGTGTTCCTGACTCTGCAGCCTCGGAGGGAAGACTGCAACAGCGTGAGGCCCGAGGACTGGAATCCCCGGATCCCTGTGGGCATTTCTCCTGTGAGCAAACAACTGCACCCTCACCCGACTACATTCTCAGAGACAATACAGAAACCAGAGCAGAGACACATAAGTTTAATTCTAGTTTAATGCGAGGGCTTGCCTTTTTTTTTTTTTTTGCAATTTCTGCTCAAAAATTTGTCAAAGAAGTCAGTTGATTATGAAACCACATTAGTTTTTATGTTTCAAAGCAGCGGTCTCTGACCTTTTTAATGTCAGACAATATTTTTACCAACCAGCTCTTCTTCTGTCTCCTCACTGTTTTTTTTACCCTGCCTAACGAAACTTTCCAGCGATGTTTGTTTTTGTCTATTTAGTGGGGGTTTAGCGGCAAGAACAGCCCTGGGGTTGGGGACCACTGTTTTAAAAGCCTGAAATATTAATTTCATCAGTTATTTTAACAAGATCATGAGCAAGAAGAGACACAAAGTTTTTGTTTAGGACGTATTTTGAACTAAAAGAACATTTTTCGCTCCTTCCAAGACAAATACAGAGCTATACAAAACTGACTTTCACCAGAAATCATGCAGAAGTGTCAGTTTCTCAGTTTATGAGGCTTTGTGTAGGGTTTTTTTTTTTACATTTCTTTCTCTGTTTCTTCTTCTTCTATCCAGGTGAAACCATCGCCTCTGCCCAGCGAGTGGAACGGCAAAACTGAGAGCTGCATCCTCAACATCAACTCCACCATCTACGATGAGATCCAGCAGGAGATGAAGAGGGCCAAAGTTTCTCAGGCCCTGTTTGCCAAAGTGGCTGCGTCTAAGAGCCAGGTATGAAAACCCACACGAAGGAGGGGAAGATATCAAAATCTTTGTTTCGGTTTCCAAAAGTTTAGAGGGGGAAAACTCAGTGTTTTGTCACAGAAGGAGTCTGCTCTCTTGGAAGAAACGTCAAAGTCCTACAGAGAGAAATCTGGAGTATAAAACGAACGCAGGCTCGTGTAATGTAAGAAGTTAAATTTCTATAAATATTTTACAGAATTTACTCTTTAAATAAGCAATCTTTGATCTGGAAAGCATCTCGAATGCCTCTTGCACACACAGACAGACTCACACAATGAGGCCTGCTCATGACATCATACTACAGTCAAAGACAATGATGTCGAAATCTACCCTCCTCTTCCCAAAACTCGCCTCAGAGCATCACTGAGGTGATTTATGGCCATAATGACACGTCCTCTTTATTGTGGGTTTGGAGTTTAGCAGTCGACACTGTTTCGACACCAAACAAACCTGTTTATATTAGCTCCACTCGGTAAGACGATGGGGCCCCTGTTATCTTCTCCCAGAGAGCGCGGCGCTCACACAATACAAGCCTGTGTGTGGTGGAAACAGCTCCACTTTAACTCTTTATTAAAAGTCATTTAAAAATGGAGCGCTAAGGAGTTATTATTAAAGGTTTTCCAGCGTCTGTCGGAGGCAGAGTTGGAAAGATTTCCACAATTGTGCTTGATGAAGAAGATGGGGGGAAAATAGATCACCAAGGGCGGAATAATCTAGAAATATCTGCAAAGGCTTTATTTTTTTCTTGCTGATTAGGATGATTATACCCCCAGATAGCTTTGTTTTACCAAATTGCAGTTTGATGCACAAACCACTGTTTTTGTTAAGGAGTTCAAAGACTCCTTGAAAGGATGGAGAAAGAGAAAGGGGGGAGAGCACGTCTTTTTCTTCTCAAATGAAGGTTTGTCTGGGAAAAGGGTTCCACCGATGCCTTCTCCACCCCACTCCCATCTTTCTGTCTTGCCCCCTCTACCTCTTCCATTTCTCCCCGATTTCTGCCTCTCTTTCACGTTCCATTCATGGCAGGCGGGTGCGAATGTGAATTGAGCAGCAGATAAGAAGTGTGCTAATTATGCCTGTGAAAGGGGGCCTGGGAGAGCACTTATCTCTGGCTCCATCTCGTAATGGGCGCTCCCCGGGCAGCTGGTCTCCCCCCTTGCTACCCAGCCGGCATCACCACAGCTACCAGCGCCGCCAGGCCGGGCCTGCTCCTCCCCATCAGAACCCCTGAACCCCAAAGATCACAATCTCTTCACAAACCTAGCATTTGCTTCAGCCCTTCAGTCTTAGGAGCAGCACTAGTTTGTAGCTTTACCTTCACTTTGTGCTCTGAGGAAGCAAAACTGCACTTGAAGGTTTTGAGTTTTCCTCCCAGAACTCACATCTGTCCAACACCTTTGTCACTTTTAAGTCTAATCACACACCCGAGAAGTAAAGCAACTAAAATTCCCAGTAAAATTATCAGTTGGTTGATCTACTGACAACTATTTGAAAGCTTTTGATGAAATAGCATGCAGTTTCAAGTCATTAATCATGAATTAGAATTGGTTAAAGTTACTCTGAAATCCAAGTACAGGGAATTCAGCAAAAGCATGCATCTGTTTTTCCTCATCAGCACATCAGCCTTAATGCAAAACACAGACAAAACAGAAGACTTATGTAAATATAGAGAGATAAAATTGCAAAACTTTATTTTGAAATAAAAAGTAGATGCACTGATGTTAGAAAAACAGTTGATTGAAACATAAAACCAGCCAAATTCTTCTGTAACCAAATGGATTTCACCAATCAGAAATATTTACTTTAATGGATGCTGGATCATAACAGCATTATTGTGAGAGATCTGCTGTGTGGATCAGGCAGGAAGAACAACAAAATGTATATTTAAACACGGCGCTGTGAACGACAGCTGAACACCGGAGAGGTCTGCAGCCTTACAGGGAGAAAATAACCACTATCTAAGCCTCGGGTAGAGCGCCATGCCAGCAGAGACTGCTGGTACGGAGGTTGGGAGAGCAGTGTGGATGTGGATGGTGAAGAAGATGGAGGATGGGCAGGACTGGCAGGATGCCCATATGGGGTCCAGGGAAATAATCGTGGGGGGAGGGTGGAGGAGAGGCCTCATCACCAGAGGCTGGCACGGTGTGCTGTGCAGCTTCTGTTTAGGATTTCCCAGCATGCTTACGCAAGCACAGGGTCAGGTAACCAGTTGGTTTATATATGTCCAATGTCATTTTTCTCATATATTTAGCGTTGTGTACACCAGTTTCCTAAAGTTAGGAAGGGAAGGCGGTTAGCCGCGGAGACTTGAGAGGAGAAAAAACGATGTGAAGTTAAAAGAGGTCAATGGCAGTGTTTGTCCTCTGGGTGAGGAAGCAGTAAACAGGACTTTAGTGATTGGTGCACGCTCCAGCGAGTGTGTGCATATACTGTATATAGATGTGTGTTAGCTTTTCTGTGCATCAATATGGGTTTCTGCATGGGGACACATTTAAATGTGTGTGTTTGGGGGTTTCTGGAACGCAGCCATCCTGTCCTCTCTTAGGGCTCGTAACCACAGCAGGCCTCTGCCACCCCTTAACTGCCCCCTCCTCCTTCTCTCACATATTCAATGTTGCATTTCAATCACTCTTTTACTGCCACACAGTCAGAGCAGTAACAGATTATCAGATTTATCAGATTAAAGGTCTCTGTTCACTTCCAGTTTGTATTTTCTCCAGTATTTCTAATTTATACACTGCAAAAACTAAAATCGTATCAAGTGTTTTTGTCTTATTATAAGTAAAAATCGTCTTATTATACTCGATATGAGCCACTTTCAACTTATCAATCCAGGAAAATGTCTTGCTTCAAGTTATCAGAGTACAAAAATGTGGTTTGAATCGCTTGTAACCAGTAAAAAAAATCTGCCAATAATCTGACAATACAAGTAACTTATGAGCAATTCAGACCTCATTTTTGTCCTTAAATAACTTAAAACAAGACATTTTTCTGAATTGGTCATGTGAATTTGGCTCATATTGAGTCTAAAAAGGAATTTTCTACTGAAAATAAGACAAAAACACTTGATAAGATTTCAGTTTTTGCAAAAAATGAAATCTTATCAAGTGTTTTTGTCTTATTTTCAGTAAAAAGTGTCTTATTGTTTTGAGCCACATTAACCTGACCAGTCCAGAAAATGTCTTGTTTCAAGTTTTCATTTTTGTCTTCAAATAACTTGAAACAAAACATTTTTCTTGACTGGTCAAATGAATGTGGCTCGAGTCAAGTCTAAAAAGACATTTTTCTTGACTGGTCAGGAGAATGTGGCTCGAATCAAGTCTTAAAAGACATTTTCTACTTAAAATAAGACAAAAACACTTGATACAATTTCATTTTTTCCACTGTGAGGACAGTTTACTCTTCACTCAATCAGAGACTTTGTTTACGATCCATCCTGTAACGTCTCAACTGATACTTTCAAGACTGCTGCATCTACGTTTAGCAAGAGAAGTCAGAAAAAACATCTGTGCATGTCTGGTTCAAGTCCAGGACTGACACTGCCAGAAGCAGCGGTATCCTCCGAGCACCCTGTTTTATTTTAGCCCGCAGAGGTGGGAGCTATGATATGGATAGCCCAGAGTTGATGTCAACATTATTAACTGGCTCAGTACGGCTTGAGCGCTCTCTAGCAATCTACTGTGCTTTGTTTTCATTCACGCTAACAGGGGAGGCTTGCTGTGTTGGCTAGCCTGGCAAAGAGGGCGGCTCATGTTCAGCTGAGCGATGGGAGGTTAGCCGAGGGGTGGGGTGGGAGAGGGTTGGGGGCATTCCTTTGACACGACTTTTATGTCCGAACATCCCCGACACTTCCTGAGAGGAATTGCGCAACGGGTAGAATCAGAGTCCCTGCTGTCATAAAACAAGCACCCCGGGAGCTGTGCGCACCGCAGGGCTCAAAGCCCTCCGACTCCTCAATGACCAGAAGAGTACAGAACTCCAGCTCTGCCACCAACGCCGCCCTCTCCCCGCATCTCTCCATCTCTCGCACTCGCTCATTCTCCCCTGGAAGAGGCTACGCTAATTAGCCAGGCTCTAATGAGACAGAATGGCACTGATCTGGTCCGCCGCTGCGCCACCGGGGGGGCCGGGCAGAGGGGGGGCTGGTGCAGTAGGGGGGAGAGGGGAGCGCGAGAGGGGGGAGGTTGGTGTATGCCATCTGTCACCCTGCACCCGCCTGGCACGGCAGTCCCTGGAGTGGAGGGTGAGGGGGGGGTGAGTGCCTTGTTGGTCTGGAGAGGTGGGGGAGTGGGTGGAGATAGGTGGGGGGTGGGTGGGGATGCTGATGGGAGTCGGAAGGGAGGGTGAGGGAATAACTGGAATAGCTGCTTCCTCCATGTTTACGAAATGACTGATTTCCTGTCCGGGGTGGAACCTGCTCGGTGGTCGTGCAGCGTCCATCAGTCGCGTACGCTGGTTTGTTTTTTTAAATCTAGCTTTAATCCCCGATATTTGGCAACACAACCAGACTGCAAACACACACACACACATACACAACCACACACACACCACTTGTATCATTCTGCTCCATCCAATGGCTGCTTAACAAGAGGGGCAGATGGCTGACCTTTGGGTGTCTGTTTCTAGATTGTGACTGTTCAGAGCTTTGTCTGTTACTGAGATGCCACTTGGGGTCATTGTGTTAGAAGTCATGTTGTGCATGAGGAGCTGTGTACCAATAATATTGAACAACATCCTAGGACAGTATGAACAATGTCAGATACTTGAGGTTAAATTTCCTCCTCATTCACAACTTTCACCTCTCAGGCAGGCGTGACGATGACAGGATGTCTTCCTCATTTCCTCTCACAGTTCTCGAATCCCTCTTCCTCAAATTAGGCAGATCAGAGCAAATTTATCACAGCCCCTTGGGATCTCGAAAGGCCGTGACTGTTTATTAATTGATTTATTTATTTATCTCTAGTGCCTGCTTGGTTATTAGGTTGCCATGGGAAACAGGCTAGGCCAGATCCTCTCTATTATTAAAGACACAATTTCTTGAACTGGAGACCCAGCTGTCTGAATAATTAATTTAGAGAATGAATTATCTTGCAAACGGTAAGTCTTCCCCGCCCTCTGAAATGAGCCTTTCTCTTATTGTTTAATGGACAGTGGAATTCCCACCAGCCTGTTTTTCCTCTCTCCACTTCCCACTTCATCGAACCCTCCTCCTCCTCCTCCTGCTCCTCTACGCAGGAGTCCCGGGGTCGCACTGAGCATGCCCAGAGCACTTTGTGTCTCTCCTGCCATCTCTCTCACTTACGCCTTACATGCCACCTCTCACCCCATCTGTCTCCAATTGCACAACCCACCCCCTCCTCCTCACCCGCCTCCCTCCCAGCAGTCCAAACTAGGAATCTGCCTGTCAGGAGTCCAAATTGTGTCTTCGTCATCACCTCTAATGGATTATCATACGACTAACTCATCCTCCTGAGGAGCAGGTGTTGGAGATGTTAGGGCAGGTAGCTGGTAAAACAGTTAATTCACCCTCAGTCAGTGACAAGTTTTCATGCTTACTAGGGGTGTGCCATATCATAACGTCTACGATAATGCCAGTATAATTTTTTGACAATATAAATTTGTCATTTTGAGATATTTACAGTGCAGAGATGCAACAACGTATGGCGCCCCCTGCTGCGTACAAAATATTAATAGCCAAGAGCGAAAGTAGCATGGCAGCATCAACTTAGTCCTCACCATAGACTGTAAAAAAAGTGAAGTGAGGTCGCCACAAAAACTGCTCCCCCTGGTGGCTGGCTGCAGTATAGGTCAAAAAATCCATCTCTCCAGTCATTCCAGATGGGCTGTGGTCAAACTTTAAAAAATTAATACACCTCATAGAAATATTCCTCACATCCCATTTTTGTTGTGGTTTGAAGATATAATTTGCCTGCCTTGTATTCAAGTCCTCTTTTTTCTGAAAAGTTTAGTTTTCATTAAATATACTATGTTAAAAACAGGGTTTTACGTCACGTTTAACAATGATTGACAGCTGCCGTTCTTGTGTATTTTTTTCTGGGATTGTAAAATATGTCGAGAGGTAGAGTCAAGAAGTGATTAGACTCTCGAAAGAAATAAAATAATCATTATTTTAGTCACTTGGCTCCACTCAGATTCTCCCAGAATCCCTCACAGTCTCTACCGCGCAGACTGTGACGAGGGAATTTTGTCTTCTAAACCGTACAATGGTAAATGGCAGAGCCACACTGCCCACTCTATATACAGTCTATGGCTCTCACATGAGGATTTAGAGCCTAAAAGAGGAACTACCTTAGGGATGTGGAGGCGGTTTGGCTGACCAAAGATCAGACATGCAGCAAAACATATTAAATGCAAAATAGGGAGGAGAACTATTCCCGCTAAGGATGGCAACACCACAAACATGTTCTACCTCCTTGAGCTGAAACACACGGCCGAAAGCTACGTTATTATTGGTGGAATTTTTTGCCTGTATGACGGACTTGCATGGCAACGTACTTTCATGGTATTTAATTATCATGTTAAGCTCACCTGGCCCTCCTCTGTCAGTCCAGGCCTTCTCTTTTCTGTTGGTGTTCTTATAGAAAGAATGTGTTTTGTCATTGAGAACTTAGAAGTTTTTTGCCTGCAAGATTAACTTTTCCTCCTCCAAAATGTCAGATTTCTTCTGGATCTGACCTACTTACTATGTTTACATTTTAAGCTTGTGTAGTAGTAGTAAACGATTGAAAAAGTGGCTTCCATACTGTGTGTGCAATAAAAATTCTGTTATTCAGAATAACAAATTATGATATAATTTTGAGCCTATATTACCCACCCCTAATGCTTACAGATGCTTTCCTGGATGCCCAACCTTCTCCATCTGTAACTCTTGCTAGCTTGTTAGCAGAAGCAGCCCTTGTCCCAGTGACAGCCACAGTATTCAGCTAGCTCCTTCTTTGCTACCAATGTTTGCTAGCTAACCCTCTCCCACTGTCTCCACTTCTCCTGACAGACCACACAGGGCTTGTTCTGAGGCCCATTTTCGCTAATCTGATCAGGCAGGCAAATACGCCGGGAAAAGCGCTTTAATGATCCCCCTAATTACCTCAAGTCAATACCAACTGTATTATTAGACTCGGGGAAAATATTCCATTAGGGTGCCCCCCGTGGGAGTCCCCCCTGTGCGCGCTGATGTCACGCGCCGCGCGCCCCCTACGCTTGTAATTAATTTTATTTACACACTCAGGAATGCACAAGGTCGCACCTGCAGCCCGGAGCCGCCCGACTCGGCCCGCCTAATCAGATCTGTCATAATTATCATTCTGCATGCTTCTGACACACGCCGGGAAATATTTCAATTTAACTACAGCCACTAGCTCCGGCAGATGCAGTCTGAGAGAGGCAGAGAGTGTGTGTCTGCGTGCGTACAGGAGTGTGTGTGATGCTGAGTGAGGGGGAATCGCATGGGGAGATATTAGGACTATCCAAGTGCTCACGCTGGTGCTTGTGTGCATTATTTCCCCCACTCCATCTTTCACCATCTCCTCTCCGTCCTTATCTCTCGTTTTAAAGGGGGCTGACTTTACACACTCATCACTCTGTCCACGCCGCGTTCTTCAGCCATGTGCGGCATAGATAAAACCAGAAGAGGACATATATAAGTTCCTCTTTCGAGCTCTTGCTGAGAGCCTGTCTAAAGATGCAGCCACTTGTATAAATATTCCATTTTTAAGTTCATGATTAATTTCTAAGTTTAGCCAGACACACAGCCGCAGCACTGGATCAACAGCCGCACATGCAGACTTCTATTTCAGAAGACTTTTTGGGAATACATTTGTTGGGTTTTATTACTGTCTAAAGCAAACTTGTAGGCCTATTAAGAACAGTTATTTAACTGACACAGACAATTTGCAGGTTCTCTGCTATTTCAATCTCTAATTCAATAAGATCAGTCATGATTTATCAGCCTAATTACGCTTTGATATTAGCAATTAAATCCCAGCTCTGAATTAAATATCAATCAAGCTCTTATAATTGATGGAATCAGACTGCATGTAGGTACTTTGTGTGTTTGTAATGTTGCCGCCGTCGTTGTTTATCTCCAGTTCATCTTCACCGTGTTTGTTGTCTTCTGTGCATTCATCCTCCATCTGCCTCGGCAGTATCGAACAGAAAAAAGATTATAAACAAGAGGTAAATTTGTGGTGGGAGAACAGTGTTTGAACACTCAGTGTGCTGTGCAGACAGCGCTAGTACCCAAATATCAGCCCACCACCAGGCTAAACTAGATTATGGTGCAATTTAGACAATACTAATATTTGATACAAAGAGGCACATGTAGCGTAGCAGCATCACTGACTCCATTTTCAGACATTTTGTACACAAAAACAATCTGAAGTGCTTTAGTGCAGAAAGAGAGCATAAGTGTGTGATATACGCTGATATGTGAAGGCAAGTTTTGTCTTCCTGTGAGATCAAATGTGATGTTTTCATTCGAGCTGCAGCATTTGATCCATGAGTTGCAAAGAAGTCTGATCATTTATTTAAAGATTTGCTGGTTTTAGCTTCTGGAATGTAAAATAATCTGTATTTTTTTGTCATTTGGAAGTAAACAAAGAGGCTGAGAGTTTGGGAGACGGTTGGACAAAAGATGCAATTTGAAAATGTCACTTGAGGCTGAGTGAAATTGCAGCTTTTTTTTCTGCTCTTTCACTGTTTTGTCCTAACTTTTTAATATTAGAGGCTTTAATATTCATTGATTAATCTTGAAAATAAACAACAGATAAATGAATAAAGTCAGTTTTGTCAGTGCTGTGGGCAGAAACTGAGTCATACTGAAAGAAAAATCCTCGCAGTCGATTGTGCAGACAGTTAAATAAGATGTGGTCGTTTTGTTTCTACTGCTGTGTTTCGAGCAAGGCACTTATCCTTTAGTGCGCCCGTGTGTGGGAACCCCCACGTTATGTTATTGTTTGTGAGCTATGTGAACTTGTGTGTTATGAAGAACTTTCCTGAAAAAGAACAAAACGTGCAGTAAAAAATAACACTGTATCCACACAGATGTTTAATGTGCTCCGTTTTAGATGGACTGGTCATTTGCCGTTGGCTATTCTTTATGCTCCATCTGCCTCTATTTGGTGGCTCAGAAATTCCCAGCACACTTTATTGGTTTGGGAACCATGACGTAAACTGTCACACAGAACTGGTCGGCATTGTTTCTTGGAGCAAGTGCTGACACAGAGAGAGGGCCATTTCCTGCATAGTCATGCCTTGCGTCCACAATGTGTGTCGTGTTAGCTGTCAGTCTGTTATTGTTGTCGACTCGCTTATTGTATCTAGAGAGGTCGCGACCCCTCTTCAGAAAACGTTCCCTGTTTGGCGAAGACTTCTCCGTGTCCCAGCTCCAATAGAAATGAGCTGTTTGGCATGTGTGATTCAGACTGGCAAATTTCTCTCCTAAAGCTCAGCCACTGACATCCTCACAAAAGAGGAATAGTGACACAATCTGGCAACCGCAATCTGGAAAGCATCCACTTTGACAAGACATCAGAGTCTTATCAACCTGATTTAATAACGAAAAAAGATTTCTTTTTTAGAGGCAAGTTTCAAATGATTTAGATGACTCAGTTTTTAATCTTCAAAAGCCTTTCTTAAGAGAGCAGCAGCTTCACAATTGGTACATATGAGAACTGGAAATTTCATCATCCATTACTGTGGTCGTAAATCCAGGCATCCTCAGGGCCTATCTGTCATTTCAAAGAGAAGTCCGTTTGATCCATCTGTTTTGTAGAAAGAATACGCGAGATTGCTCAGGACCAGCGTGTAAATTGGAATCAGAAAGAAAGGTTATAAAAAAAGATGAAGTGTCGTAACGAAGCTCTTTGATCAACATATACAACATACAGTTGTTTATTTTTAGAAATAGTCGAATATGCTTCCTTTTTTTTTTTTTTTTACTTTATCATCTCATGAAATAGTTCTTGTCCACATTCCCTGGTGATTTGTAAAATATGTTAAGAAATGTTAGGGTGATTTTTCTGTTTCTTAATGTAGCCCCTTCAGTCAGCTGTTGCAAATAAATACTCCCCAAGAATCAACATTTCATTATGAAATATAAAGTTAATAAAAACAGATTTTGACGGTTTGAAAATCATTTAAACCATGTATTTTTTAAGAATTGGTGGAAAGAGGGCTTCCTGGATTCAGAAAAGGGTGCACACTATAAAAAATGAAATCTTACCAAGTGTGTTTGTCTTGTTTTAAGTAAAAATTGTCTTATTATACTCAATATGAGCCACATTCAACCTATCAGTCCAGACAAAACACAAAAATGAGGTCTGAATTGCTTGTAAGAAGTAAAAAAAATCTGCCAATGAAACAAGAAAAATTTGCTTGAAAATTTGCTTAAAGCTAGAATAATGTCTTACTATAAGTAACATTTCTCTTGTTCCATTGGCAGATTTTTTGCACTTGTTACGAGCAATTCAGACCTCATATTGTCTTTAAATAACTTGAGACGAGACATTTTTCTGGACTGGTCAGGTGAATGTTGCTCATATTAAGTGTAGTAAGACATTTTTTACTGAAAATAAAACAAAAACACTTGATAAGATTTCAGTTTTTTGCAGTGTAACTTAGAAGTGCTCAAAGTCTCAAGGTCTTTCCACACCAATGGCATGAAATTGCCAAAAATTTGGAGCTGTCATTTTTAACCTCAACAGCTATTCTCCTCCAAATGTTGTCTTTATAATCGTTGTCTTTGTAGTTTTATGTCTTTTGTCGTAAAGAACTGGGTGCTGGGACACTAACACAATCAAGTAGTCCGCAGTGTTGAATGTTTTGTGTCAACTACGAGCGTTTTGATTGGTCAGATGTGGACTCGTCGCCAGAGAAACTTTGGAAATCCCAACCTTGGTCCGAAAAAATAAAAGCTGCACTGTCAGTGAAATAATGTTGATGGTGTGAAAGCTTGCATTGAAAAACAGTCGGTTCAAAAAAGAAAACGAACGTGCAAAATATTTGCACAAAAAATACACATCTGATGTGCAAAGGGCTTCAGACATCGAAAATAGAGTGACAACAAATCAAATGTTAACACCGGAAAATTTCAGTGTGACACTTACCAAACAGTTTGGCCGGGGACAAAAAATCACTGAAAAGTTGTGTCATGCTAAAAACAAAAAAAGAACACCTAAAATTTGAGGAAGATTCCTTTAACTTATTCAATTGATTTGCAGCAGGTTAGTAACAACATTGTTAAAAAAGGACACTCCAGAGAGGCTGAGGAGCTTAGAAGTAAAGACAGAGAAAAGTTCACCACCAAGTGAGAGACTTTCTGAGCCAACTCTTTAACTATTTCAGGACTATTCTCAGCCTGAAATTGCAAACAAGTAGGGGATTTCATCAACTACAGTACATAATATCATTAAACAATTTAGAGAATTTGGAGAAGTCTCTGTGCAAAAGAAACAAGGCTGAAAACCAGTCTTCAGGCAGCACTGCATTACAGATTGGGTTGGGTATCAAGAACAGGATCTGGGTCTGAATTTCAGTTCCTGACTGTGACAAAAACCTTTCAGGATTTGAGGATTCTTCAGTGCATGAAAAGTTTGTCTTCTTCAGTAAGATCCAGAATCAACCAGCGGATAAAATCTGAGCTGTAGCTGGCGTTAGCTTGATCTTAGGTCAGGTTTTTTTTCTGTATACCTGCAGCTAGCATGCTCCTGTCTCTAAATCATGCACAAAGACTTCAGACCTATTAGTGTTCGACTATTTCTTCAGCATGACACATTGTTTGACGTTTCCATTTCAAGTGAAGAGTGTCTTGAGTTCATCGTCGATGCAAATGTTAAACCCGTGTGAGGAGGGTTTTCTTCGCCCCAGGCTTTAGAAACTGTAACGCTCACATTATGAATCCAACATTTTAGAAAAAGGCTCAGTATTTTTCAGCAACGCTTGATAATTTAGCATTTTCTAGCTAAGCCATTTCCAACAGGAACCTTCTCACTGCGATCCGAGTGAATAAAAGAGCGCAAACACGATTACTTTAGCTACATAATGAATGCACACGTCAGTAATCTTTGCCTCTCCTTTTGCAAGACACATTAGCATGCTAAGATCTTGCTAGCAGTCATTTCTGTGTAAACCTTGCCCTCACAGTGATCATCTCCCTATCACACAGCAAATAAAGGAATAAAAACATGATTACTCTGGGTATATAATGAAAACACAACATTACCGACGTTATTCATGCAGAGTTGCAGAGGGGCTACGATAATCAAAGGGTTAAAATCCTAGCATGAAACGTAAATTATTTCCTTTGCTTCGAGCTTTTAAGATGAAACCAGCATAACACCTCCACAGAGGAGCATACATTCAGATTAACACGTGTTCCTTCATTAAATATTTTATCTGATGGCACCAAAATAATCTCTTTACTTTGTTCTTAGTTCACACCAGAGCTTGTTTCATCCTGGTAGAAACAGTGAGTAAAGGAAGCTGCCCAACATGTTGATTAAATGACTTCCAGTGACTGTGGATGTTAAGAAAGAAATTAAATGAAGACGCTAATGGAGAAACAAACGGGACTTTGTGAGGATAGCGTGTTTTTCTCTGTAGTTTTGGCTCATCATCGCTGTGTTTCCGACATGTCAGAGTTCAAATAAGGCCGTTGACCGCACGTCCGTCACCCGATTCTTCTCGCTGAAGGTTATTTGTACAGTCACTCAGAGTGGTTTTATCTGTGCATGAAGACTTTCACCCTCCTCGCCTTGAATTGTGCTCTCAATTATTGCTTATTGTTGCGGGAGGTTCGCATATGCCCAAGCATCCGGATGGTTTCCACACTCCTCTGTCGTCAGCAGATGGGCGTCTACCACGGCTAATGTTTTTACAACACAGCACACGATACCACGCGGGAGCGAACGCGCACGTGCAGCCGCCAGTTTGGCGTGCTCGGGGAGGAGGAACACGTTATCGGCTGCATTTATCTGCATAGTGCTGTCTGCCAGTGCTGGGCCTCCGCCAGGTTCAAGGAGGAGGAAAGACAATAATGCATTGTCTTCCTTCACTTTTCGCTCCCTCCCTTGTTCAGACACAGAAGAGGTTTGTCTGGTTGCCTCCGAAACAGCCCGCCACAACAATAGCCACAATCATTTCTCCATCTGAGATTTTTTTTTCCCTCTCTCATTTTTTGATGTGTCATCTTGGCCTTTTGTGTCCAAATGGTCTGAATCCAAATGGTTCTCAATATACTCACATATTCTGTCTCTGCGGTTGAAACTGAGGCCCTTTTTTTTTTTTTTTAGTTCAGACAGTAATCCGAGGAAGGGATGAGGGAAAAAACTGGAATGGCAAATTGATGGACATCTGTTGGCTTATTTTATTAATTTATTTTTGCCGTGGCCGAGGTCAGCCTGATGGGGCTGATAACAAGCAAATGAGATTAGAGGGAAGGTGTTGGCCAGGCCGTGGGACAGACCTCAGCTTGTCTGTCTGTCTGTTTTTGAGTCCATCTCAGGGCACAGCCAGTTGTTGATTTACGTACCTCTGCGCCTCCATGTTGGGGGTGTTTGCAGCAGTAGTTTGGTGGTGTAAGGGTGAACAGCTGGGTGTTTTGGGCAGTGAATACCATGCTGTTCCCTGACAGAGCAGGCCTATGCTCTTATTGGCAGCTTGTGACTGCAGCACTCACAGACACAGTATACCACACTGCATAGCTGGATGAATCTCGCGCATGAATTCAACTATTGTGTCGAGAGGGAAATATTTTTATCACAACACCCAGTTGCTATTTATACCGAGGTTATACAATAGCCTGCTGAAGAGTTTATTACCCTTTTAATTTGGCACCTTATGACCCCAGAGCCCCATGAGCCTGCGGTCAGATCTGCGCCTGTTGTAAAACAAGAAAAGGCTGTTGGTTCTTGATTGCCAGCCCTGTTGTCTGAAACTAATTAATAATTAAGAAATGATGACCTGGAGGCAGCGGATTATTGTGCAATATTGTCGCAGGTGTGTGCCAACACAGCAAGATAATCCTATGCCTGTCGTATTTATTGCTTCGATGAACCTGTTTGCAGCATCTGTGAGCTTAACTGAGAGATATCGAATTTAGCACAAAAGAAGTGTTTTTAAGGTGGGCTGGGAAAATGCGCTGAATTTAACTCAGCAGTTCAGCAGTAAAGGTTATCGCTGTTTGGTTGAAATATCTTGGAATGCAGAGGGAATAGGATATTTATGACACTCAGATTTAAGGAAGACTGCACGTGATCTGCAGAAACTCTCAACCGTGGTATTTCAGAGATATTTCAACCAGGTGTGTGCACTGACAGCAGGAGCACAATAAAAACAGGAGTTTTAGAGTCTTTATTTTTCTGTGCTGCAAGTTTGACCTTAAAGACAAGAAGTTAACTCAGCTAGCGTAAAAAATAAAACATCAGCCAGTCTGATTTATTTTCTTTCATTGCTTCTATTACTTTTATTGTTAATTTCACTTTTCAAAACTAAAAAGAAAAATAATGATCAAAGCTTTTTTACACTGCAAAAAAAGTGAAATCTTACCAAGTTTTTTTTGTCTTATTTCAGCTAAAGATGTCTTTTTAGACGTAGTATGAGCCACATTCACTTGACTTGTCCAGAAAATGTCTTATTTCAAGTTTTTAAAGACAAAATGAGGTCTGAATTGCTTGCAACAAGTAAAAAAAAACTGCCAGTGGAGTCAGAAAAATGTGCTTGTAAATATTGGAATAATGTCTTAGCACACTGGTAGATTTATTTTACTCATTATAAGCGATTCAGACCTCAAATTTGTCTTTAAATAGCTTGAAATAAGACACTTGTCTGGACTGGTAAGACATTTTTTTACTGACAATAATATAAAATCGCTTGGTAAGATTTTATTTTGTGCTACGTAATATTTTTTTAGATTCATTTGTTCAAGATTACGTCTTATTTTGAAAGATTCCTGTGATGACAGATGCAATTCTGACCTCTTTGTGTCTTTGAGTAGCTTGGAATAAGACACTTTTCTGGACTGGTCAGACATTTTTTTACTGAAAATAAGACAAAAACACTTAAGATTTCATTTTTGCAGCGTGATATATATTTTTTTTAAGATCCATCTGTTTAACATTACGTCTTGTTTTGAAACATTCCTGTGACAACAGATGCAATTCTGACCTCTTTTTGTCTTTAAGTAACTTGGAATAAGACACTTTTCTGGACTGGTAAGAATTTTTTTTACTGAAAATAAGACAAAATCACTTGGTAAGATTTCATTTTTTGCTGTGTTATATTTTTTAGATCCATCTGTTTAAGATTAAGTCTTATTTTGAAAGATTCCTGTGACGACAGATGCAATTCTGACCTCTTCTTGTCTTTAAGTAACTTGGAATAAGACACCTTTGGACTGGTCAGACATTTTTTTACTAAAAAATAAAATCAAACACTTGGTAAGTTTTAATTTTTTCAGTGTAAAATTTTTTAAATCCATCTGTTTAAGGTTAAGTCTTATTTTGAAAGATTCCTGTGACGACAGATGTTTACATCAGGACATTTTTTTGTTTGCATTTATTGCATTTAATTTAATCTGCTTACTGAAATAAATTCAGTTTTTTTCCTGTTAGAACAAAGAAATCATAAAACAATCTGATGATTAAACTGTGTCAGAGGAGACTTTTATTTTGAAATAAAATTTAGAGCAGAGCCATGTTGATACAATCAAGTGCCTTAGACAGCAAATTATCTACAAAATAAACTTGGAGGAGCTGTATTTAACAAAGGGGTCAGTGAGACACTGATCCACCCAGGTGTTTTCTTTGCAGGATGCAGGAGCGATGTGTGTGAGCCCTCCTTTCTTTCCTCTCTTGTGAGAACACGAGCAGTCGTGACACACAGTGCGTGTATTGTACTGTATTCTGTGTTTGGCCCACCACCAGGCCTGCACCGCACCACACCGCTCTGCACTACCTGTTCTATTTATTTATAGAGAGCCCTTAATGATCTTCAACACAACACAGAGTACACTGCATTGAAGAGCCCTAGATTTTTGTTTTCTGCTCCGTGTTGGAGCACTTTAGCGGCAGGGGCAGCAAGTTCCATGATCCAATCAAGAGCAGTTGGTGCTTGTCAGCTGCGGTGGAGAGGCTCAACAAATTACATTAAACAATAAAGAGGGAAAAACAGATTTGCAGCAGTATGGTAATGTTGAACGGGAAGGTTGAACGTATTACCTCGTTGATTAAGTAATTCTTACTAAAGGATGTTGATAGATAAGTAAGTTTTGCATCAGAATTAATTCCATGCTGCTCTAGATTGCTCGTTTTTTTTTTTCCTCTAAAGTTTTAAAAGGAGTCAAATAGCCAACTTCTCTCACTCTTTCTCTCTGTGTTTGTCTCCATCTCTTCCCCCCTCTCCTCCCTTTATCCCGCTGCCTCTGCCTGGCCTGTGGAAGCAATGCAATTAGACAAACACAAACAGAGCTCTTGAAACTGCCACGGAAAATGCTGACTGTCCACTGGCCACAGAGCTGGCCGGGAGCAGAGCTAACTGCTGTTTGACGTGCATCACACACACACACACACACTCACACACACGCAAAATGTTCGCTTCTTCTTTTCGTAGTTCTTCTCTAAAAGCTCATTGTCGAAAGCGAAGGCGGCAAAGTGAAACAGCCACACAAACGAACATTCCCACTTGTGAACTAATAAACTCTCTGTACTTTATTTCATCAAATGGACTTCCTGGCATTGAAATGGAGTTCACGTCGTGCTTTTGTTTGATTGGCTCTGCTACTTTGGGTTTAATCCTGCTGGTTTGGGGAGTGTTTGAGTTGGATTACTCCATCGTTGGGCCGGGGTACTGTTTCTCTGGCTTTGACAAGATGGTGTGTGGTGGTTTGTGTGCGTGTGTTTGTGCGTTTTTTGTTTTCTGGTGTGTGTGTGTGTGTGTGTGTTCTCCCTCACCACCGAATCAGCTGAAACCACAGACAGCCCAACTGGAGCGCCGTCCAAATCCCTCTGCATGCAAATTAAAAACGCAACAATAAACGTGGCAAAGGAACAAGGTGGGCACGCAGGCTTTATGGCCTCCCCCTCTCCCCCTTTCCTCCCTCTTTATGTCTCCCTCCCTCTTTTTCTCCCCCTCTCGGCTTCCTCCAAAACCCCTCCTGGGTTTGATGTGGCTTATGGGAGGAGTTGGAACAGGGGACAACCAAACTGCTGAGTTATCTCTTGCATGCAGTGTGGCGGCGTGGCTCTGCCCTCCGTGTGTGTGCATGTGTGTGTGTCTGTGTGCGGACCAGCAGCGCGGTGTAATCCTGTGGAAATGAAAGGTGCTGCCGCGCACTGGCCGGGAGATTACAGCGCTGCTCTGTCACGCTGCCAGGACAGACTACCCGGCTGAAAGAGTAGCCCTCCGTAACACACACACACACACACACACTCTCACACACACCTCGCTGTGTTTCCTCCTCACTGGTCTCACTCTCTCTGTCCTTCCGTCTTCATCCACTCCTGTCCCTTCACCCACACACACACACACTTCACTCCGTCATGTCCCTTTTCTCTTACTCACTCTCTCACACACACACTCCCTCAGTCACACACAGGCCTGCTGAGGTTTAGGTCGTCATCTCTGAGCCCGAGAGACCACGTCACTCAACCCCTGCAGAGCCCGTCTGTGTGTGAGGTCCTCAGTTTGTCACTGAGCGCGATGAGAAAACACAAACACACATTTCAGTCACAGTCAGCGAGGAGTTCCTCCTTTCTTTCCATCTGCTCGAGTATTTCCAAAAGTTTTACAGCTGAAGTATTTCCCCAATACCTTGATCCTGACCTCAGGAAAAACAATAACAGTGAAATGAATCATATTCTAAAATTTGTATTTATTTACTTTTTCTATCAAGTAGGGTTGCACTATATGAAAATTTTGGCTGATACTGATATCTGATATTAATATTGTTGTTATGACCAATAACTGATATTTACCAATATTTACCGATATCTATAATGATTTTTTTTTAAAAACAATCTGAGATCATGTGTCAAGGTGGTTTAGACAGAAAGAGTGACACAATCGTGAGAAAGGATCAAAGGATGGAGCGTGATCAAAAAAATGTATGTTTTGTCTGTTTTTTCGATCAAAACTAGGAAGAGAGACATAAAAGAAGAGAGTCCGCTCTTCTTAGGTAGTTTTGGTGTTTACATATTCAGAGAAAACAGTATTATTTGGGTCTTGAAAGAGGTAATTCAAAATGCTCTGTAAATAGCTGGCAGACAATGAGCAAATATTGGCTGATACCAATAACTTATTGGCCGATACCAATTTACCGACATGTTTTTTTTACATATCGATCGATACCAGTATGTTAAAAAAAAAGATAAACATCAGCCGATTCTGATGATACCGATATACTGCAGCACAAAACACTACAGAAAGCTGACCACTGATCATCTGGTATCAAACCTCACCTGAGGGACAGGTGAGGTTTGATTTCATCAGTCTGTGATGATGGAACAAGGATGTTTGACTCATAGACTGTTTAAAACATGGACGTAGTCTGTTTCTGAAATGGTAAATGAAGCAGATCGGCTATCGGGGTCATATTGGTAGTGGCAAAGTCTTCACAGCCTCTTAATATCCTCTGAATGGCCCAGTTAGAAAAAAATTCACCCTGTACGGTGTGTGCTGACAGTAAAATTAGCGACTCAGACAGGAGACGTTTTTTAAGACTGGGCTGTAAATAGGTTAATTTCTGCTTTAAAAGCAGCTTTTGGGCTTGTTGTGTATGTGACTTCTGGTACTTTCGGAGCCAGCCTCAAGTGGACACTCCAGAAACAGCAGAATTTAGCACTTCCACATTGTCTCATTTTCTTAGACCGGAGGTTGCTGCTTGGTTTGGCGCTAAAATAGTTCCCAAAAAGAGCAATCATAGGTCACTTTATGGTTAATTTACAGCCTGTGGTCATTTTAACAAAAAATGTGGCCCCTCTGAAAAAAGTTTGGGCACACTTCTGCTTCTTCCTTATAGATAAAGTTTAACAAAATTGTTCAAATCAAAATGATCTTTCCAAAAGCTGGAAGTGGAATCTTGTAATACTCAACTTTGTCTCGTCAAAAGCCTCCTTAAAAATCAAAGTTTTTGTTTTTTCTTTCCTCGCGCTTCTTTTATTTTATTTTGATATAATTTAGCTGTTTGTTCATCCATAAATCTTTTTCCTCTTTAATGTTTTTCTTATTGTTGTTCCCACATCCTTTAGCTATCAACAGTAGCTTCAAAGAGATACAGTTTGGATTTTACAAACATTTTTAAGCCACTTGAGTCCAGCAACTCTACTCAAATTGTTTTATTTTATCACAATATGTAATGCAAAGGCAGGAGTTCTGTTATGTTTACGTGTTTTAATGAGCAGAAAGTTGGAAGTATAAAAGAAAATTTCAATGTTTTGGTATCAAAAATGAGTCGACAAAAAAAAAACAGTTTGATGTGTTTTATCACACTTTTCTTTGGATCTTCAGTTTTTCAAAGTCTGTATCTATCAGCTTCTGGAAGGATCTCCATGAACAAACCTTAACTTTGCTCATATCAGATTTTGTTCATCTCTGCAGCTAATCCATAAAAGAGTCCGTTACGGCTGAATTAATGCACCCTGTTGAATCTTTTGGTCATGAAGGCCACGCTCGCTGCAGCCCTGTTTTATTGATCAAATAAAACATTTCTGATTGTAAATGTCCCGCACTCTTCCTCAGCTCTGTCTTTCATGGCCCTCTGCTGGAGTGCCTCAAACATGAGAGTCACCCGCTGCCTCCCAAGGGTGCTGCTCAGTATGCCAGTGTGTGATTCTTTGTCACGTTAAATTGTTTCTCCGTGCTGTGTTCCATGACCTTGGCTAATTCACATCTTCATCTTCAGCTCTGACAGAAAAAATAAACTCAGTGCAGGTGCAGGAGCAGTGAAACAATCAACTGTTTGTGTCTGAATGTTTATGGAGTCAGACCTGGAGGATGATTTCTCTTTTTTTGATGAATCAAACTGAAATGATCCATCCGTCTTTTTCATCTTACTGACTTTGTTGTAGTGTTTCTGTTTCTTTTTTAATGCTGGATCATTCAGATAGCTTTGCTGGAAGAGGAGAGCACATCTGGTTTTTCATGTTCTGCTGTCTCTTGGACCTAAAATAAGCTTCACCCCCAGCTCACAGCAGTCCAGAATAAACGGTTATTTTTTGCTTTATTTGACTGTAAAAACCCTCTCCTCTGACCTTCCCTCTCCTCCTCTCTAATCCTCCCCTCAGGGCTGGCTCTGCGAGCTGCTGCGCTGGAAGGAGGACCCCTCTCCAGAGAACCGGACGCTCTGGGAAAACCTATCCATGATCCGCCGCTTCCTGAGCCTCTCCCAGGGCGAACGTGACGCCATCTACGAGCAGGAGAGCAGTGCCGGGCAGCAGCACCACAACGAAAGGCCAACTCACTTAATGCACATCACTGCGGACCAGCTACAGGTGAGGGGTCCAGACTGAGTCACTGAGCGGGGTTTTAAACAAACTTTGAGCCCACATGTGTAGCTGTAGCTCTTCAAACGAAAAGATAAAGATTTCAGAAACTAAAAGGAACACAACATTTTTAATAATCTGTTTTCATTCTTTGTAATGGTGAGAAACAGAGGTCCACACCTGGTTGGTGTAGCTCAGTGATATTGGAGTGTGTGTGGGTGTTTGTATTAGACTGAACACATTTTCTGCTCCAAGTCCTGAGTGGATCCAACCTGAGGCCTCTTTCCCTCCCCACTCCCACCTTGTTTCTTCACTGCAAAAAACTGAAATCTTATCAAGCGTTTTTGTCTTTTTAAGTAAAAATTATGTTATTATACTCGATATGAGCCACTTTCAACTTCTCAATCCAGGAAAATGTCTTGTTTCAAGTTATCAGAGTACAAAAATGAGGTTTGAATCGCTTGTAACCAGTAAAAAAATCTGCCAATGGAACAAGAAAAAAAATGCTTGAAAATTTCCTTGAGACTAGAACAATGTCTTAATACAAGTAACTTTTCTCTTGTTCCATTGGCAGATTTTTTTTACTGGTTACGAGCAATTCAGACCTCATTTTTGTCCTTAAATAACTTTAAACAAGACATTTTTCTGGATTGGTCATGTGAATTTGGCTCATATTGAGTCTAAAAGGGAATTTTCTACTGAAAATAAGACAAAAACACTTGATAAGATTTCAGTTTTTACAGTGTTCCCCCATCCACTTTCCTGTCCCCTCCATTAAAAAAAAAAAACAGATAGGAACGTGTCTTAAAAAACATATCGGACAATCAAACAACATAGATAACAAATCAGAACTGCAAACTTGCAAACAGAAGTATTAATTCAGTCGTTTCTGCCCCACTGGCTGATCAAGAATCATCAAAAAGGTCAAATCCCAGAAATACATTTGTCTTCATTTTGGTCCAAAATACTTCAGCAGACTTGATTTAATGATTTAATGAATTTAATTTGTTAAATTCCTTGAATTAGACTTTATTCCTATTATGGGAGATATTTGACCTTGATTAAGAAATCGTGGCCTCGTTTTTTTCTATTGTAGCATCTGGAAATATGCTTCTGCTTTTAAGACAAAAACTTTAGCTTAGGTTTGAGCATTTGTAGTGCAAAAGGATGACAGGTTGCAAAATGCTTTGCAGAATCAAAAACTGTGTACCATCACTCATTGTGTTGTTTTTTCCCTGTGTAATGTAGAGAAGACTACAAAGTAGGGATGCACTGATGTGAAAATTTTGGCAGATACCAATGTCTGAGATTAATTTTGTTGTTATGGCCGATAACTGATATTTACCGATATCAATAATGGAAAGTTAAAAAAATTCTGAGATGATGTGTTCAGGTAGTTTAGAGAGAAAAGGCAGCTTAGTTGTGAGAAAAGACGACCATGGAGAGGACCAAAGGGAAAAAAAGTGCATTTTGTCTGTTTTTTGGATCAAAAACAGAAAGAGAAACATAAAAGAAGAGAGTCCACTCTTTTAAGGTAGTTTTGGTGTTTACATAGTCATAGAAAACAAGATAATTTGTGTCTTGAAAGATCGTTCAAGATGCTCTGAAAATGCCGGCAGCTAATGAGTAAATATTGTTCGATGCCGATATTGGTACCGATATTTTGTGCATCCATAATACAAATGAGACTGGTGGAATAAAACTCCTGTTGTTTGGCAGGAGACAAAGACAAAAGTGCCTACATGTGCAAAGTTTCATATACAAAATTGTACAGCATCCTTTAACAGAAACGCTTTCCTCGATATATTTATAATACATGGATAGATGATGAGATGGAAGAGGAAAGATAAAAAGTTTGGCACCTCTCAGTCTGGTAGGGCCTGTAGTTTTCTAATGAATGACACAAATTGATTCAATTTATTAAAAGAAGTCGTCAGAATTTCCCCTGAGAGTAGATTTGAGTTTTTCAAGTTTTAGAAAAGAGGCTCTGTAAAAATAATCAGTGTCTAGTAGTGAGAGAAAGTTAGTGATTTCCATTTGTTCAGCAGTAAACAACTCAACTCAAAGTGGGCATGGTACAATTGGATATTTCATCTCTTATTGTGAAAATATGAACAAGAACAGCGGTGAAATTTGATATAACAAACACACTGTCCTCCTCATGTCACTGTCTCTTTATGCATCTTGGATAAGATGAAACTGATATGAAATTGTTCCTCAGGGATCAATAAAGTATTTCTGATTCTGATTCTAAATTCTGATATAAAACCACAAAAAAAGAAAATGTTTGATCAGTTTTCCACATTTCTTTGTTGAAGACCTCCAAAGTGACTGAAAAAGGATAACAAATCACAGAAATGTGTCCACATAGGTGGTCTGATTATCTACTTACATAGATCCACCTGTTAGCGCACTCCTATCGCAGGCTGTGGGCTGAAAAGCTTAGAAAACCCTGGTTTAGACTTATCCTGTTCTGTAGCAACCGACCAAATCTTCTTTCTTCTGTTAGAGCTGAAAAATGACTCCCTCCAATCATTAACTGATGAGTCGAAAGAAAATCTGCAACTGCTCTGACGATCAATCAGTGCTTTCTGAAATTTGAATTCCTCCGCTTTCTTTCCCTCATCAAGTAAGACCTTCAGTATGTGGACTTCCTCAACCCTTTTCTCTTATTTTCTTCAATTTTACAAACAAAATTAGGAACCGAACATAATCTGTGAATAAATTGGTAAAGTTAATGATTGTTCGCTGCAGCTTGACTCCATGTTAATGGATGTAGGGCACAGAAACAAGCAGCAACTGTTGTTTTCTTTCTCTTTCTGAAGTTCTAAACAAAAACAAAAACAGCGGAAAAACTTGATTTAAATACGTTCAGACATTAATTTAATCTGGGCTAATTTTACAGGAATTTTGAGTAAACAACACTTTGGGGTTTTTGTGAATTGTTTTTAATTAGATGTTCTGACTTTTCACTGAGAGCTGCTTTTGGAGATGTTAGTACCCCGAAGTTATTTAAAAGAATTTTAGGGGAAAAAAAAAAGATCTGTAAGACTCTGAGGCACGGTTAAAAGTCCAATACAGTAATAATTCAGTTAAAAGTCTGAGCCACAGCCGAGCAGTTGATTAGTCTTTTGGTTGCATGTCCAGTAATTCACAAAGAGTAGCATTTACTGCATGTATAAATAAGATAATAGGATTTCTCATTCAGATAAATTCCAGCAGCAGATATGGAATGAGGGAAATTTTGAGAGTACTTAGTGTGCAAACAGAGCTGAGCTGCTGGATTGATAATGTCGGATTTAATGGACAGTTTTACACTCTTCATATTAAACTAGAGTTAAAATATTTTGCGCTGCTCCTTCACTAACACGAAACATTAGCCAAATGATCTCACATTTGCTCAACCAGAAGTATCATAGCTGGGTGTATTGGTACAGTAAAATCACATCTTTGGGTGCATTTATGCAGCTGGCAGACAGAGTCCCTGCAAAGTGCTGTTTTGCGAAACTTCATTATGAAACACCTATTCTGCAGCGTCTGACTCAGAAATGAAAATAAAAGAGCACCCATTCTGTGGGGTCAATGGGGACCACGAGTTGCCCACTCACTCCCTCTCCATCCACACAATGAGACATTTTACAAGTAATGTGTCATGTGTTTACACTAACGGGACTCTGACGGCCCAGTGAAAGCCATCGATAGCTTTCTCACACTGCGGCAAATCAGCCAGACCATCGCCACCAGAATTGTGCACAGGGAGCTTGTTTATCAGCGCCTGGCAATAGAGCCTGATAAGCAGCAGAGGCTATAATAGAGAGGCCAGTTTCCCACTGTGTGTAGGCCTGATTGTGTCTCTCCACTCCGTGTGTGTGTGTGAGTGTCTACTCCCACAATGAGAGACACAATCTCCCACCACCAAAAAAAAGAGAAAAAAAAATCATATCTGCACAACTGATTACATTCAATGAGATATTACATGGAAAATTCCTTCAACCAAGTGCCTGCTCTCCCCGCAGCGCGCCCATTTTTCCTCACAACTCAATTGATTTTAATGAAAGGCCTTATTAAGGCGCCGATAAGTGTTAACATCTGATAACATCCCCGTCTCCTTTCTCTTCCCACCGCAGGCTCAGCCGCCCCAGTCTCAGCAGCAGCACCAGCCCTCCCTGTCCCTCCAGCACCCCTCCCAGCCCCTTTTGTCCCAGCAGCCTTTGCAGCAACAGCAGTCCACCATGGGCCCTCGATTGCCGCCCCGCCAGCCCTCCACCGCCTCGCCCGCTGAAACGGAAGATGAGGGCAGCCGCGGAGGCAGCATCAAGAGCCGCACAGGAGGAGGGAAGATCTCCCTGGAAGCTCTAGGCATCCTGCAGAGCTTCATCCAGGATGTGGGTCTGTACCCGGACGAGGAGGCCATCCACACCCTGTCAGCCCAGCTGGACCTGCCCAAGCTCACCATCATCAAGTTCTTCCAGAACCAGCGCTTCTACGTCAATCACCCAGCCAAGGCGCTCAAAGAGCCCAACAACAACAACAACAACAGCTCTGCAGCGAGCACCAACAACAACACCAGCAGCAGCAGCAGCTCGGCCTTCGAGGAGGAGCTGACGGACTTCAGGGAGGGCGGCGAGCTGCTGAAGGAGCTGGACGACAGCACGCAGACCGACCGCACCATCTTCTCCATCAAGCTGGAGGAGCAGCTGAGCCAAGGCGCCGAGGCCCAGGCGGAGATAGAGCATGAGGCGAAGGAGTAGGACTCAGGAGAGGTTTCATGCGCGCGCACACACACACACACTCACACACACTGAGACTGGTGACTGTGCTCGACGTAACGCTCCGGCCTCCACAGAACCACCACATCGCAGATAAAGAAAAGTGTTTTTAATCAGAACAGCGCCTGGACTGTTGAGGAGTGTTTATATATATCTGTAACAGACTGACAGGCCATGTGAAGAGCGTGATCTCACACACACACACACACACACACACACACACACACACACACACACACTGGAGAGCCCATTTCAGACTCAAGTACTACTTTTTGGATTTTGTAAAACTTGTATTATTCACTGTAAAGACTGATGCACCATTTAAATAATCTGCACAAAAAATTATTCTAAGTATGTTGCCGTGGATATTTGCTGACTGCACTCTATGTCTGTTGTTTTACACTGACTTACTTTATCTTTTTGAGCTACTGATTCTATTTAAAAAGACAAAAAAAGTCCCCCTGGAGTTTGTCAGGACTTTGATAGGTGTTTACGTACGTGATGTTTAACTGGATTTTTTAAAAAATAGCAAATGAAATCGAGGACCAAGTGGTTGACAAGGCCTTAAAGATGAGGTATCGAGTCTGGAGCCTGCTGGCAGATTAGTTATTCTTTTAAAAAGCGCATAATGTGATTGAGGATCACTCCAAACTCTGGAACGCGATCACCCGGCCCAGGTGAATCTCTGAGAACAGCTCAGTCTTTACATATTCTTTGTTGGGGAGGAGATATAAATATATATATATATATAGACATTATATTGTAACTGTAAAAAAATACAGTCTTAAAGAAACTATGCCAACAAATGCCTTGTACTATACGGCACTGCCGACGTTAGATTATTTTGCAAACCTTTGTCACTGTAACTTTCTGAATTTGCCACACAGTTAGAAATGTGAATTTCCACCATGTTTATGTTGTCCGACATTATTTATTTGCAGTTCATGCAGTGTTTCTGATGTAATTACTTTTTTTTTTCTTTTTTTAACTTTATGTTACGTAGAGCTTTTTTAAAAATTCCACCGGTTCTGTTTTCTATTTATAAATGTGATTTCGATGGGCAGTAAAAACAAAAAGTGTCTTAAACGTTTTAAATGGAGAAATGTGCTTTAAAGGTTGCCTATAAAAAGTGCTGTATGTCAACCAACTCATGCTACAAGCTTCACAATTAATGTTGTATGCAATTTTTACTATCATGCAAATAAGCTTAGGTAAAATGACTAACCTATAGAACACCTTAGAAAGAAAAACATATGCAATCTGTGTGAAAATCGATGTCTGCGATGTGTCTTCCTTTGGTTAACAATCCAATTCAAAAAGCTATTCCTGTATAAATATCCTGTATAAAAGTGTTTCTTTTTTTATTTCAATGAGAACACCAGTTATTTTGTTACGACTGACTGTTTTATAAGTGTTTCTCGGTTCCTTTCTGCAGAAAAATGTTCTAACTAGAAGTGGTTATTGATTGTTAATTACACAATTAAACTGTTTGTATTGTACCACAGATTTCTTGGCATTAACTTGACCGGATCTTTTGACAGCAGAGCGGGAGAGAACTGCAAAAAAAAAAAAAGAAAAAAAGAAAAAAAAAAGATGAAACAATGTGAATTGTTTTGCTGAGAGAGATCAACTCCAGTACTGAGTCATCCAGCTGCAGCCACTGAACACATTATTTGTAATAACTGTAAATATCACATCTTATGAATCATTGATTGTTTATTATTGTAAATATATTTGAAGTTTGTGCAAGAGCTCACCGTACAAATCAACGTTCTGTCGTGCCTCTTCCTCTTGAAGCGACTGTACCGGAGCTCTTCCTGCTGAGTGTATCTGAAGCACCTGTGAAATCTGAAATAAATAAATGTAAGGTGTGAACACCTGTAACAGCAAAGCCCCCTGCAGGGAGCTCGCAGATATAAAACAGCACAGGTGTCCTGACCTCACTTTGAACCTCAGGTGAGGCCAGGTGTCTGAACCTTTAGGAAATTACCCTCACCTGTTAACACCCTGAGATATGTGCCAGCCAGTGTTGGCTGGTGTTCCCTTGATGTTCTGCTCTTTTTTTCATGAATAAAAAGCCAGAGTGTAACGTTGTGTGTGTTCAGAGGGGAAGAAAAGAAGTGTCACATGCTCTGCGGGGGGAATCAAGGTGCGCCGACACGTGTCAGGAGGTAAAAAAATACATTAAGCTTCATTATTTCCTCATTTTGACTTTACATGTGACTTATTCACTGACAAAGTGAGGTGAAGGCACCAACAAACAACAGGAACTCTGCTATAACACTCCTCCTCATTATCACTGTTTTCAGAAGGATCAGCCATATTTACTCCAGCATTAAAAAAGGTTTTCCACACAGATGGCTAATACTTTCCTCGATCAGTGGTTCTCAAACTTGGAGGTGGTCGCAGGAATATTAATGAAATGATTTTCTGTGGGAAAGGAAAAGTTTTCACTTCAATAATTTGGCGAAACATCCAAAGAAAAACTTGAGGAATACAAAATATGTGACTTTAAGCAAAAGGATCCCACAACCACTTTTTCCCTACGAGGAACTGTGCGTGTGTGTGAGTGTGTGAAGGGTTGGAGTTTCTCTACGGGTGGGTATCACGGGTGATTGCTCGGAGGAGACTGGCAAGCACAGAAGAGTTTTTAAACTGTGTCTCCATTAGGCTGTTAGCTGGCTCTCCACGGCATTAAACACACTTCAAAGACTTTCCCCAGATGTCAAAATAGAAATCATAATTACGACAAGAATGGTGACTGATGAATCACTGAGACTGTTACCGCGGGCTGCTCGTGCTGGTGCTTATTTTAAAAAATTAGCAGGCTACATGAGACGAGTTTTCCAGGAAGCATTCAGAGATGATGCCACATCACGCTGCGGTGAGCCACTTGTGGGAAAGAAGCCAAAGCAGATACAGTATCTTTTTGTGATATTTGGAGAAAGTTAAAGCAAATAAACAGCAGAAAGATTGAAGTTTCTGTAGAAGTAAAGAGTCTAAGGTCAAATAAAGACTTTTTAACTTAAACCATTAGGTAGGCTTTAGAAAGTTTTCAGCTACAAGCCACAGTCAGAAGACGTGCAATAGTTCATGTCAACCGTTTATGTCAATATCAATCATATTGGTCATTCAAAAAATAACAGATGTAGTGTGATGAGGTATGAGTCAGTTTAAGTGAATGAAAATGTGTCTGAAGTGACACAGGAATCAAGTTCAGTGTCCCTTACAAAAGCTCTGAGAGGACTTTATAAGTGATCTTCAAATAGTCTCACTTTAATATATTTTCCTGTAAATACTCAATTTGAAATGATATTATCAGAGATAAATCAGTTCTTTCTAAAATGTCTCAGGATCAGTGGTCAGATCATGTTATCCTGGGAGATTGGGAACACAAAGACTGAAGTCTATTTGTCAACAAAACGTCGGACGACGTAAAAAGCTGGTTCTGCTCCTGAAACTTTGCTCAAAGCTCCACTAAAAATGTATTTACAGCCTGGTTAAAAAAGTGACTTAGGTCTCAAATGCTAATGCTGTAGGCACACACTGTACGGGGGCTGAATTTTTCCCAACTCAGTGTTTTAGAAGATATTAGGATCATGCGTTTGTCCAATCAGAGGCAGAGCTCAGCTCATGCTACAAGCGCCGCATAGAAAGGAAGCCCAAATATCCAATAAGGATCCCACCAATGATTGGCTTCAACTGCATCAGGAACGGATGGGTGACGTCCATATTTTATAAAGTCTATTGACATAACCTGGATTCACCAATGTTACACGTCATCTTTGGAAAAGTTGTCTTGAATAAAGAAAAGATGTGTTAAAAAGAAGATCTACGCTCCAAAACAAATGCACGTCTTGGTATGAGTAACATGATGATGCTCATGGAAAATGTAGTCTTTTTCTCGGACAAACCCATCCAAAGGTGTCACTCACAGTCGCGTCAATGTAAAATATAATGAAAACACTTCACATCAGTTCATCAAATAAACAAAGCATCACTCCATCACTTGCAAAAGGCTCAACAGACAATCCCACAATGCTTTCCTGGGACAAAAACAGCAGCGATGACCCAACAGAGCAAAACTTTTATCCCCTACAGTCTGTTTGAGCCATTCCAATAATATGCATTTCATACTGCAAGGATGCACATCTGCAGGATGGACACATTTAAATAACGTATACATGCTCTATTGAACACAAAGCCCCAGAGTCCTCATCAGGATGTCAATCAACAGCTCACATTAACACTTCATAGACAACTTGGAGGAGTCCTGGAGAGGCAGCAGTGTGAGTTTCATGAACGCACATTTGAAGAAAGCACCGTATTTGGCTCTGAAGACGACGGTCTGATCTCAGAGCTCTGCCTGGCTGTCTTTGTGTTTGGTGAGAAACGGAGCTAAACTCTGCTCAGACCCTGACAGTTTTCTGTTATTTAATCCATCCTGCTGATAGTTTGGACAGTACAAGTATCTCAGAGTTCACAGAAGACTTAGCTTTTCTTGAAGCTCAGTAAAAGATGATCAGATGGATTTATAACTTGAAGCCATGATAACTCTATCAACCCTTGTACATTGTATGCAAATTCATAAATGAGCTACATTTAAAAAAGGGTTTTTTTTTTCATGGGTTTTAGTGGGGATTCCTAAGCTTTTGAAGCCAACCTCAAGTGGACACTCTAGGAACTGCAGTTTTATTTTCTTCGCTATCAGTTGCTAAAGCAAGGATCTGCAACCTGTACTTTCTTGGAAGCCAGTTTACATCAGCTCACCTAGATTAAAGACACTCTGGAGCCCCAACATCTACTTTGTCTTCACAATATGGCAATTAAGTGTATAAAATCTATACTATTTTAAGATCTAGTGAATAATTATCTACACAAGATGATTTTTTGAATTTATAAAATTGTACATGTGATCTCTTAGGTTTTTTCTTAATTTGATAATATATTTCTTGAAAATTCAATTGAAAAAAAGTTTTAAAAAAATGAAAATTGAAGCACTTCTTACATTTTTGCAAATTGGAGAATTTTCATATTTTTAAATTTTTGAAAAAAATTTGCAAAAAATATTTTTTATTTCATTGAAAAAGCAAATCTGCTAAAAAATTACAAAAATATTACATTTTATATCTAAAAAATCAATTGAAAAAAATTAACAAAGTTAAAAAAATTAAAAATTTAAAAAATTCAGAAATCTTAAATTTTTGCAAATTGTTGAATTTTTATTTTTTCAAGATTTTTGAAAAATATGCAAAAAATATTTTTCACATTAAAAAAGGAAAATTGCTTTAAAAAAATGAATTTGCAAAATGTCAAAATTGTTGAAATTTAAAAAAAGTTCCAAAAATTAGAAAAAAATAATAGCAAAAATATAATTTAAAAAAATGCAGAAAATTTAAATTTAAAACTCAAGAAATATTTTTTTGACAACTTTTATTGATGATATCCTTTAACTCATCATTTTTTGTTGTTTGCTAACATCTGGCTACATATCAATCATGAAAAGCCGACATGTTGGTAGCTTTATGAGTCCATCCACACAGAATTAAAATCTGTATTTTCTTCCAGAATTGTCTTCCTGTAGATTTAGTTATCTTACCAGGGGTGTAGAACTTGAGGTTAGCAACAGGTGCATGCAAAATTGATCAATACCCTGTTGTAGGAAAAAAAAAAAAAAAAATTTAATAATATTTTTTTAAAGCTAAAAGGAGCCACTTCAAAGGGTCAAAGAGACACATGAGGCTGCAGAGCCGCAGGTTGCAGACCCCTGCTTTAAAGACGAAAAGTTGCAGCTTGATTTGAACCACTCCCAGAGGCCTTTTATGATCAGGAAACTAACGTTCTCTTTCAGCCAATGCAAATATCGGAAAGCACCCTGGGTGAGTTTCTGTCTCGTTTAGCTTCAGATTAATAAGGACGAGACATCAGCAGGTGTGGCTCGTAGACTCATCGAGTCTTCAGTGGCTACCCATGAGCCCTTGAGACCACGCAGTAAATCAAACAGGAAATGCAGCAGAAAGCCTGATAAAGTTATTCTAAGATTTTATTCTCAGCAGAATCGCCTCCATCGTAACTCCAGCGCCCCTCTCGCCCCCTCCCCTCCTGAGCAGCTGAAATCCAAACATTTGTACAGAAACAGAGAGAAGCCCTCTGAACGTGTGGAAGCGGAAACAGAAGGTTGGAGGTGTGGAAATTAATAAGATTAATCAGCGAGTTGCTTTCCAGCCTCCTCTCCTGCTCTTTGCCTTCTGGATTCAAGAAGACGAGATTAAACATGAACCAACCCAGAGGGGACCGAGACCGTCCTTCTGATCACATTAATTCAGCAACATCTCGCTCACATGAATATGCATACTGATTTCTGATAAAACTGGCACATGCCGTTGTCTTATTCTAATTATTAGCACGTTCGAACTCTTGGTATGATGGCCAACATTTCATTCGTGCGAGTCCAGGAGCTTGATTTGCCAAAAGTTTGCAGACATCACATCCAATCTGAGGTGGTTTCGTATCACATTCCAGCGTCTCGTCGTTTGTATGTTTTGGGCTGACACCTCTGGCTGCCCTTTTATTCCCTCTTAGACATAACAGCTTTTGTTTGAAGTTCAGAGGCAGACACAACATCTCAGCCGTGGCTCCACGACGCTCAGACCTTCCACTTCTGTTTATGGCTTGAGCTTCTGGAGCATAATGTTGTGAAACGGGCAGATGGATCCACTGAGCTCGCAAAGAAGTCTGTTATCTACAAAGTTTGTGCCAAAGCCTCCGGTCCATTCACACTCAGCTCTGTGTTTGAAACCACAGGGGCAGGTTTTCTTATCGACATTCATGTGTTATTTGATGCTTTAATGCTGAAAGAGATGACCTGATACAACAGAAATGTGGCAATTGACCTCTAGAAAACAGGGTATAAGTTCCTGGGACTTCATGTCATGTTAGTGTCCTAAAGCTAAGTCCAAAAGAAAGTCCATGAGGATCCAGTCTTTTGTTTTTAGGATAGGGGATGAAAAACTGTAGTTGGGTTGGTGATCAGAAATTAAAAACACTTGTAGGCTTTCGCATCGCTGGTGGGAAGTTATTTCTAAACACTCCAACACCACTTGCCAGAAGGAGACTGAAATGTACTTCAAAGACATGTTTATAAATTCCTCCATGGTGTTCATTTCACTGTTTCTATCAGATTATTGTATCAGGGTAGCATGAAATGAACATGATTCCACATTAATGAACATCGTAAAAGGTTTCGGACCAATCATAATCAAGTATTTCACAGACAGGTGAGAAGTAGCGTCACACTTCCACCAGATCAATGACCAGTCCGTCTCTGCTACATAACAGTTGAGCTCCATGCTCCTTTGTCATCCGCACCATAGTAGATGAATCTAGTATCTGTGTGATGTCATCCATTTGTTTCTGATGTAAATTTTGGAGCCTATCGTCGATGGATGTCATATTGAAAAAGCTTGACTCGAAGTAGCTTCACTGAAGTTTGGATAGGATAAGAGGTGGGTCTTTAGCCTCTTTGTAGACACCCACAGGGTGCCAAATACAAGGCAGGCAAATGATATCTTCAAACCACCACAACAATTAGAAATGACAAACATTTCTATGAGGTCTATTAACTTTCTTAAAGTTTGACCACAGCCCATCTGGAATGACTGGGGAGATGGATTTTTTGACCTATACTGCAGCCAGCCACCAGGGGGAGCCGTTTTTGTAGCGACCTCACTCTGAGCCGAACAAGTTGACGTCCTTTTTTTTTTTTTTTTACCGTCTTTGGTGCGTTCCATTTACATCTGAACTGAGAAGTTGGAAGTAGGATGACATCATCTGTGAGTTAAAAGCGTTCCAGTGGGCAAGTCAGAAAAACTTGCCAAAACAGCAATATTTCTATATATAAACATTGAAAAACACTAGTCAGACATGCTAAAATAAACGGGATATCACGGGAGCTTTATTACTGTTCACACCTGGGGTAGCCATCTTTGATTGTGAACTTTGGGCTGGTGCGGATCAGCCAACCTCCCACATTAGGAAATTCTGACCTGAGGGGGGCCAGTTGAAATTTCCACTTGGAACTTGCAAATCTCGACTTCTGAGTCCAAATTGAATGCACCATTAGTGAGTATAAAGGCTCCATTGCTTATCCTGTCCAGGGAAGCCTGGATGTGTCAATCTGAATTTTTGTACTTGATTTTTTGGATCCGTTTGACAAACTGCAACCAGAATCTTTTTGTTGCTGAATTGCCAAATTGACATTTTTGGTACTGAATTTTAAAATAGGGGGACTCAGTGCAGCTCAGAGCAGAACCTGTCATCTCTTACATGTTTGTGCTAATTATTTGAGTAACTCTCCAATTTTTTTTATATAAAGTGTCTAAGTCAGCATCTGTGCTGTTAGAAAATCCCCCAGCATCTGTTTCCTGTATCAAAAACATTCAGAATCTGTTCTTGTTTTTGTAGACACCTATCCATGATAAGGGTGAAACAGTCTTCTAAAGTTCATAACCGTTGAATGATCTCAGGATGTTGACATGTATGAGCATTCAGGATTTTTCTGTTGGCTTCTCCTTTCAGTGAAAGTATAAGAGGAAGAAACTTTTCTGGTTGATTGTTCCTTTCTGCAGCAGACTCATACTTTGTTTGTTGATTGAACTCTTTGCGTAAAACTTACTAAAAATACCAGAAAGACAATCTGTCTTGAGTAATCGTCATTTCACGTCAGCCCTGGGACAAACTCCTGGACATCTGGAATCATGAGATCAGAGGTTTCCTGTGATAATTCATATATCAGCTATTTCCCCAATCCAACAACAAGCCTTTCCTGGTTCACATTGTCTCTGTTGGACTCTGAAAACCTCAAACCTGTTGCCTCAAACCTGGTTCCTCTCATTATGATGGTTTGTTTGTTATGATGCTGATTTGAAAATTGAAGTTTTACGTATCATCTGTGGAGACTCTGACCTGGTGGATCTGAATCAAGTTGGAATGCAACAGAAAAAAGTCGGTGCCATGACAGTGGAGACGGACCAGACACAGATCTGGTTGAAGTTAGCCATCAGAAAAATGTCCATCAGAGAAAAATCAACTTATATCCTACTGCTAAAGATTCATTTAAAGTGCAAGAGGTGACATTTAAAAGACAGAAAGATGAGCTTTTTTATTTCAGGACAAGCACATAAATAAGAAGTACTGCTTTGTCCAACCAGTAAAGATAATGAGCTTAACTTGATTTTAATACAATTCTTAGATTTCATATTTGGGAAAAGTAAAAGTAGATTAAATCCAGAGTGAGCTGAAATGTTATAAATGTTGGTTTTGCAGCCTCGTGTGTCTCATGGTTAGAAATAAAACCCACTGTTCATCCAGCAGACAGAGAGGCAGAGAGAACATCAACTCATCTCTATTTATTGAGTCTGCGGCCTGTTGTTCATTTTCGAGGAATTTAGCTGAAGTGGCCTCTTGTTATTTGAAGTACTAATTGAACCCATTTTCCTTTTCCAAACCTGTCTTACCACTTTCATTTTAAAGCAATAACTCATCGATGAACAACACCACTCAGCGGATGCCACTTGTCACGATGGTTCCACTTATGCATTGACCAAAACAGACTCAACAGTGAAAGTTGCATCACACATTTTTCAGGCCGCTGGCTCGTCAAAGTGCTTCGCCACTTATCAGTCTCAATTGTGTTTAATATATTCCGTTTTTGTGCTGTTTTTAAAAGCAGAGAGCTGAAAGCATCTCAGCGGGTAAACCGGTGGATTTAAGGTGTATGCTTTTTTGCAAACTTCTGCAGCTTTCGACTTCCACACAAACCTGTCCTCTGAGGTTTGCGCGTTGAGTCCTTTCCAATAAAACTCCCAAACAAGAAGGCGAAAAATCCTATTCAGTCTTTGTCTTTGATATTCCTAAATGTCCTTAAACCGAGTAGAACCTTTGCAATATTTGAACCTTATTGAACTTAATTCTTCGGCTTAAAGTAAAGCGCTCTTGCATCTGTGTCAGTGTTTGTAGATGTGAGTTGTGATCTTCCAATCATGGGGATGCTGATCCAGGAGAAGTTGACACGTCCTGGTCGCCAATCTGCACAGGGAGCTGAGGTGTGGATATTTCATTCAGGCTCTTCTTTCCTCTGATCATAATTGCACAGCGACAGATGGGCAATGGTGGAGCGCGCAAGTATACAGCGTGCATAGAAATGTGCTCATAGCTCAGAAGAGAAACAGCTTTAAAGCAGTCAGGTGTGCGGTTTTATTTTGACACCTTGCTTGTCTATGAAACACCTACTTTTTCCTCTGATGGGACAGAGCTGCATAAAAATGGTCATAAGTTCTCGGAAAGATGCAAGTTTGGGGTATGAATACTTGTAAATCTTCTTTGTTACAGGTGAATGATGGAAATTGTGGCCGTTTTTGAATCAGAGAGCTTCTATGCAGAGATAATGGAGCAGTCTCGAGGCCTCTTGCCACCTCGACAAGTAAGCATCAAGAGAAAAAAGGGAGAATGGAGAAGAAGCAGTTAAATTGCTTTAACAGCTGTGCGGGGTATGAATAACTCGTTAGCCGTGTGCATTTTAAGTCATCAAATCCTGAGACCCCCCCCCTCCTCACAAACACACACACACCTACCCCTCATTTGCAAAGGGGGACAGGAGGGAGGTGCTAATTAAAGTGATAAAGAGAACAAATCTTATCAAATCCTGAGATGGAGTTTTTTTACGTGGCGGGGTGGTGGAGGTGTTGGTGTCTTAGGAGGAAAAAAAAATCCAGGGTTACATCTGTATTCTCCAACACTCAGGGAAGGTGTTATTTCATGTTTAATTAATTAAGCAGTCTCTTTAACTGTATCTTGACAAATGTGATGCCAATTAGATAGTGAGGAGAAATTGTTTATTGCTAATTAATGGCTGATTTCAGGGGAAAAGAAGTTTAATCCTCTGGTTCCTTACCTTAAACAATAAGCTGCTACCTCTGACTCTGCATTACAAAAAGATAGAATCAGCTACAAGTTTAGAGCTTTCGGGGTCAAACTTTACCAAAGAAATAAATAAAATATGTGTTAATGAGATCAAAGGTGAGGAGAGGCAAATTTACACTGGAAAAAAATGAAATCTTATCAAGTGTTTTTGTCTCATTTTCAGCAGAAAATGTCTTTTTAGTCTTAATATGAGCCACAATCACCTGGCCAGCCCAGAAAAATGTCTTGTTTCAAGTCATTTCAAGGCAAAAATGAACTCTGAATTGAACAAGAAAAAAAAATCTGCCAATAAAATGAGAAAAAAAAATCCTAATTTTTGTCTTTAAATAACTTGAAACCAGACAACTGATAAGTTGAAAGTGTCTAAAATCAAGTGTAATAAGAGTTTTACTTAAAATAAGACAATAACACTTGATAAGATATATGTTTTTTGCAGTGCACAAGTAAGGCTTTGATTTCCCATAAACTGTATTAATTACTTTCTTTATGCGCTCAGGGATAAATAACAATATTAATATTAGACCAAAAAACTTTTTGATGAGATTTTAATGTCTCTTCCTTTTAAGTTTTTAAATCTCATTAAATTTACGCACTGAAAAAAGAGTGTAACGACCACAAACTACTGTTTGAAAGTTTCACTGTTATCATTTCCAAGACCCTTAAAATGAGCTGCATCCTATTTATCCTATACACTGGTATATAAATTTAAAATTTAACTTTGACACATTTACCTTAACTTTATCAGTAGAAGAAGAAGAATTATTTCAATTCTGGATGCAAATTTCTGAATATCTACAGCATTTTCTGGCAATGACCGTTCACAGGTTCAATGAAAGACACATTTTTCCTCAATCCTAAAAGTTAAAGGGAAAAAACTTATTTATGAAAACTGAGCTGTATACGACAGCATTCGATTCTACACACTTAAAACCAAGTTTTACCTGATTAAAATAAATAAATCTACATTTTTAAATTAGATTGAAACCACTTGTAACTACCCCCTCTTTTTTTCTTTTCTCTACTGTCACCTTCCCTGAACAGTTAAAAAAAAAGTTTGAGAAAAACCTGGATTGCTATTGGTCAGTTTTTTTCCCCAGGCATCTTGGAATTACAGTGTTAGAGGATCACAGAAGTAACTAAACATTTTCCCATAATCCTTTGCTTTCTATAGTTAATTACTGTACAGATATTTTACAATTATTTACAATAGATATTGTGGTAAAAACAAACAAACAAACAAACAAACAAACAAACAAAAAACAGTTAGAATTACAAAAATTAGTTACAGTGTACCAGTAAAGATACAAAGAGGTATTTTGCTTTGTCACAGTATCTAACTCAGAGGTTGATGCTCAAAGAAGCAGATGCTTCAACACAAAACTTCCTGCAACAGTCTGGCAAAGGGAAGCTGATGTCGAAGTCACTCCATGCTTCCCAATCCACTGATATTTCTCTCTTCATTAATGTTAGGCTGTAAAACCTCAAACCTGTTGACTCCTGGTCTGGATCTGCTCATTATGTCCGTTTTTTGTTGTACTCAAGCTAAAAAAAATTGACTTCAATAGAAACCTATCTGATCCGGTGCCGTGACGGAATGGAGATGGACCAGAGACACATCTGGTGTATTTCAGATGTAAAAGTCTCCTAGTCCCCCATCTTAGCCTCATATATTAGCAGTGGCGTTTTCTCCCGGAGGCTAAGGGAAGCCATGCTTCCTCTCTTTTTTAGACTGTAGCTGTGATTTAATGAAAATATTCCTTTTTAACAGTTTCGATACTTCTTCTGTGTTTTGTCACCGTCATCTCTTCCTTATTCCTCTCCTCTAGTTATTGAGCATTTTACAATGTGTAAAACAGCGCCCTCGTAAATGTTCTGTGGCGCATGCGTGGTGAAAATACGATACTGCACGCTGTTGTCCGCAAGGAAGCCAAGCAGAGTTGGCGTCCCTTGGTGAAAAAAAACAAGAATGATTAACCAATCAGATGAGGCCGTGGTCATGACACTGCTCATCTGTGATTGACCAAGATTGTGCCAAGGGAAGCCACCCCGTCTTTGGCCTCAAACCAATCAAATCACAGTATCGTCATCATCGAGCCACTGAATGAAATCAGGGAGGTTAGCACATTAGCAGTGTGCATGAAGCGGCCGGTTGTGTGTTTAAGTGGGCGGTTGAATTAATTAATACGATGTTTAAGCTAAGTCAAGAGGACAATGTACGTGTGTGAATGAGTGACTGCGGGTGGGAGAGCTAAAGGGCGTGTGTCGGTGTTCAAAGTAAGTAAAACGAGCGCTCTCTGGGCGCTCTAACAGGTCGTTCCATTACATGAAATAGCGATACAAACTGCAACATAGCCTTTTATGTACCCCACTCCCTAAAAAAAATACAGATAACAGGCTTTGTCTCACTTGGCTTCCTCAAAAAAAATCTCCACGCCACGCCACTGTATATTAGGTTGTCCAAAAGTTTGTCTGAGTCAGAATTTTCAATATGACAACTTCTAACAGTGAGCTTCAAGTCTCTACTTCAAAAACCAGCGGGTGACGTACATGTATTGTACATTCAAATCTCGCAGAACAGACTGTTTTTAAGAAGTTATCTCCTTTATTAGCTCATAATGGAGCATTTTAAGGAAATATACATGTTGGGTACAGGCTCTGTCTTATTGAACTGTTCTGGGCAGTGGAAAGTGTGAAAGTCACTGTTGGCTGATCTCAACTCTGTACTGGTGATTAACGGAGAAATAAACAGGTAAAATCTTGGTGCTCTAAAGAGAACCAACTCCTGCTACACTTTCTGGACTTTACTGCATAACATAAACATTTCACAGAAAGAGAATTTAACCCCAAGAAATGTTGCACACCAAGCATTGGTCAGACCACATGCCCTTGAATTTAAATTCCAGGGGAATCCCAATCATTACATTTAAATTAAATGTGAAAAATTTAATTTTTGGGGAATGTGTGCAGAAAGATGCACGAAGCATTTAGACCTCTGCCTTATGATCCATATCTGCAGAAATGAAAACTGACATGTTTGACCAATCGCATCGCTATGGCTTTTTAATGAAACGACTCGTGAAACATGTGGAAAACTGAGCAATATTTCAACAATGTGAGGAAAACATGGGAAGGTCCCTTTTTGAAATCTTATATTTATTAAAGACTGAGAAACTTTGATCTTGTTAAATCAAAATATGCTGTTTTCAAACTTTTTGAAATTTGTCTGTCATACTGATGTGATGTAATTAATTTAATACTATTATGACTTCAATCAATATCAATGTACAAGCCAGTCTCAAAGCTTTAGATTTAATTCAGATTTTTTTTGTCTTGATAAAGAGCATCTCAGAGTGAACAATGAAGGCAATATGTCTTATGGTGTAAACAAATCAGTTTTGATGAAAATTGAAAAAATGAAACAACATATCTTGTAATATTTTTCCAAACTCTTGTTGTTTATGGATCTTTAAAAGTAAAGCCTGCATGAATTACCTAAAGAAATAAAATGTCAACCTTTACAAGAATAACCCTGCTCAGCCATCACTTCCTTTACCCATCACTTTCTACATACACGTGTGTCAGTGTCTGTGTCTGCCTCAAACTCCCTCCTCAGCCTGCATGTTGATGTTTTGGTTGTGTCAGGATGTCTCTGGGCAGGGAGTAAGTGTGGTTACATCAGCCAATCACAGAGCATTCAAGTGGCTTTGTGTGTTGATACTCGCGAGTGGAAGCTAATCAGAGTAGCTACGATGGTGGACGTAGCACAGGGGAAGAAAAAAGCAACCAAAGTGAAACCAAACACTTGGCTCTACTTTCACTCGCTTTTGGGCACGTGGAGCGCAGCTAGGGACAAAAAGCGACATGAGTTGGCTTTCTGCTGAGCAGGTATGTGTCAAATGCCCCAAGGAGTCTCTACCACCGAGAAACATGATGCTAAAGGTGGTTGATGATCTGGTGCATGTGTTAACTAAAGCCACGTTTCCACCAAGCAGTCCGGGTCGGTTCGTCTCGGTACGGTGCGCTTTTAGCGGCGTTTCCAGTGACTCATCGCGGGATGGATCCCTAAAAACCGAGACGAGCCGTCCCACTTTTTTGGGACCCTTTCGTATGGGTGCCAGACTGAACCGATCCGCTCTCGGGAGGTGGAGCAACACACTGCAGACGGTTGATTGGTCAAAAGAATCGTCACTCACCCCGACAGCGGCTGCATTTCTCCTGGCGGCTCACAGACTTCTCTGAAACGAAGCTTGATTGCACTTTGTAACAGAGAGTTTCATGAAAATCACAGAGAGGACGAAATGCTGCATGTCTTCCATCCGTGCTCTTTGTTTACTGTGTCGCGTTTTCTTCTTTGTTGGATTTAATCGCGGGGTAAGCTGCTACGGCGTCGCGCTATTGTCTACCAGCTGCAGCTTCCGGCATGCGGCTTACACGCCGCCCACCACAAGAGGGCACAGTTTGCTGTGGAAACGCAAACGGGATGAGACTTTACTGTCCCAAACCGTCCCAAACCGTACTGAACCGACCCGTACTGCTTGGTGGAAACGCAGCTATAGTCACGGTCGGAGGCAGTGGGTGTGCGCTGGCGCTGGCACTGAGCCACGGAGGAGGAGCCTAGTTTGAATGTTGTGTTTACCAACAAGTAGAAAAGTTCCTGCCTACCTTTAAAATTGTCCTAGCTTTGCCCCGGGGAATTAACAACTTAATAAAAAAGTTACAGAAAACTAACTTAGAAAAAATTAGAAAAGCACTTACAGAGCGCAGACCTCCACCAACCATATTGTGATTGTTGCGCAACACTTTAGTCCCACTTTAATGTTATACTCCCTTTCAGCAGACTGTCTGCTACAATTTGGTGTTAGCTACAAGCTTGTACGATAATTTGTTACCTGACAGTGTTGAAAATTTTGATGACCCAGTTCATATTTCATATTCTGGATCTTAGTATCCAGAATATTGCCAGGATCTGGATCATACTTTTACATCTGTCAGAAATTACGGTGACCTTGTCTTGTATTGTTTTGCAAAGCAATCCAACCATTTATGGTGGCGTTATGAACACATATGGTGAAAACAGCCCTATCACACAGTGATACACAATCTTTTAAAAAAAGTCCTGGATCCAGATGGTGATCCAGATCACCTCCAAAATTTAATCACTTCTTTCTTATGCCATTTCGAACATTTCCTGACAATTTCATCAAGATCTGTTTGTTACTTTTTGAGTTATGTTGTTCACAGACAAACAGACAGACAGAAAAACTCTCCCAAAAACAAAACCTCCTTGAATTGAATTGAATTGAAAATACTTTATTTATCCCCGAGGGGAAATTCAGGAGTCACAGCAGCATTTAAGAAAACAAATGTGTATAGAAAGTGCAAAAAGCTCCACAAGAAAATAGATGACGACATCCCATCCACCACTCATCCACCACTCTCCAGCCCAGCAAGTCTCCACCTCCACAGGGTCCAGGACTGAGCCTCCCCAGCAGTCTATTCAGTCTCTGTCTCCTTCACACCAGAGATAGATCAACGATGGACGGAAGGACAGGTCCACGTCGTCAACTCCCAGCTCACACCCGAGAACCAGTACGTCATCCTCACCTCCTCCTCCTCAGGGAAATCATCAAGCAAGATGAAGGAGGTAAAAATAAGGATAAAGCATCTTTTTTTTTTTTTTTTTTTGGGGGGGGGGGGGGGGGGGGGGGGGGGATAAAAGAAATGAGAGGAAAGGTTACGTTAAGTTGGTTAAATTTTCTAAACTCTCTTGGACCAGAGATAGATTTGCATATGAGCCACCTGTGGCCACCAGTGGTATTACACCTCAACAAAACTCAAAAGTCTTAAAAGTTTACGACGTTTGGTCAAATGATAAAACTGACATAAACACATAGAAGGATGACTGATGGTCCCACTTACGTATGATCTCCCTGTTTCCTGTCTGAATCTGCCTCCAGGACGTTAAGCTGCACATCAGGGACAAATGTAGAGCCTGTGGCCCTGCAGCCATCAACATCAGAGGTCAGACTGTGATTTAATTTACATCCAGTGTTACATCACAGAGTGAACAGGCAGATTGTTCCTTGTGCTTCGGTCATCATGACTCGTCTGATTTGTATGTTTCAGTGGATGGGCTTATCTTCTCGATCGTCTAATTGAATCACCTGATGACAGAGGACCTGCAGCTGTGCATGATGGGAGGGGTCAGCAATAAAAAAGCCTTAATACAGCACAGCAGCTTGAAGAAAGCCTGAGGCTGCACACGCGGTGCCAAATGTTTGATGGAGTAGTAAAACCGAGACATCATTTTTATTTTTTTTTTCCTTTTAGGTCATAACAAACAGGCTGTATGTTTAAAGGATAAGAGCTGATAATTTAAAGGTTGATTCCGTGACTTTAAAAGCATGTTTTTGAGTTTTTAAAGCTTGAACAGATGAAAGTTGTTTAAATTCATGAGTGTCCGGCTCCAGATGGGAAGAATACAGGTAAGCAAGTTGTGAATTTGTTTGACATGGCTCTGTCAGCAGGGGGCGCCAAAATGAACACAAACTAAAATTTCCATGCAGTTGCTCCTTTGAGGTTTTTATTCAATCTATGGAAGTCGTGACCCCCTCCTGGGAGCAATCGAGAGCTAAAACAGGCCTGACCTCTGCCTGAGCGTCAGTTTTCACAGCATTCAGATCCCAAAACACCACCGCACTGCTCCGAAAAAATGCCTTTTGTTCCTCAACACTTCCTCCCATTGAACCCTCTCATGAATTATCATTTTCTCAGGGACCGCAGTCTGCCGTCATCTCTCAATTACCGTCAGCTAAAGTGGATTAGTTAAAAAAAAGCACCACGACACACTCTGAGAGTGTTTCTGTCTCTTTGGAGCAACTTTTCCTGCGTTGGGCTGCTCAGAACATTCCTCAACGTGTCATGTCGCTGGTTGATTTAAGCGCGGTAGCCGAGCTCTGGTTGAACACAGAGAGCGGCTGCTCTCGTAATGAAAGTACAAGTCGAACAGGCTCTCTTGGTCAACAGGAAAATCATTCAGATGCGATGTCCTATATGTGTTTAATTTATGGGCCTTGGGTGCTTAATTGTGTTGAGAGGGGCCTTCCAGACTAAATCTATTCTGCATATAATCAGAAATTTACAACTTTTCCATCTCCGTCCAAAGACGAAGCGTCTGAGCATGCTGGGAAACGAGGATGAGGAAAGTGTGCGTGAATTTTAATTGTGCTCGCAGCAACACAGCCGGCGACTGCAGCGACATACACCAGCGTTCCCCAAGGTATAAAAATTTAAAACCAACTGAGTAAAAAAGAAAGTTGTCTTAAATGGGGTGGAGGAGGAAGAAGAGGAGGGGGGGTCTGCGATGGCACATCCAAATGAAGAGGGAGAGACTGAGGGACTCAATTCCCCAAAGATGGTTTATTATTCCATGCTAAAATGAAGCAGGAGCAAGGAGTGGTAGTCAGCGATGCGTCAGAGTTGCTCTTTGAAGACATTAAAAAGCTGAACGCACAACAAAGACCAGATGTTCCAACATGCCTTATTTATGCACCCATCAGCCTGCTTCCCATGTCCACAAAACACCAGCATATTTCTACCTTTTAAACTCACACACAGCACACCCTGAAAGACGGGCAGAGCGCTGCTTTTTACAGCGAGGGGGCTCTTTCTGTCGCCTGGAATTGTGGGACAATCTGAACATTCCCAGTTTGGACGTAATCAACTCTGGTTGAAGTTTAACGACATGGAAACAGATTCGGAGTTCCTCGCTTAAAACACGCCACAGCACATCCAGAGGTACCTCAAAACGGTGCTTTATTAGGTGTTTCAGCGAAAGCACGTCCAAAAAACTAAACACGTGCACGCCGCATCACCTCTGCGTTGATGCTCTGCACGTGCACCGGCGAGCATTCATGCCAGAACAACAAACAAACTGCTCATGATTTCCTCTGCAACAGCTTCTGTGTAAAAATCATCAACAGTATATCGCCTGGGTTTTACTCAGAAACACCACAAACAGGAGGAAGAGATCCTTAAACAAAAATCTGTTCAGTTCAATTAAAAAACAGCGAGCTATCTGCTCCGGCGCGGGCGGGGGAATGGAGGAAACAAAGAGTGCTAAATTGATGGCACCACAATAAAAACTATTAGCTGGGGAGTCGACAGATGCTGATGTGCCGGTCTCCTTTCCAGGGATTATTATTTATTTACACTTCTCAATCACAGCCTCCCAGATGCCAGCCCGGACTCTGGCGTGGCACGCACACCCAGAGGGAGGGGAGGGGTGGAAGAGGGGGAGGAGGAGGAGGAGGGGACTCTGGGTAATAGAGCAAGCTGCTGTAGAGATGTCGGTTGTGATGTGTTGTTTCTTGTAAAAAGGGTCACGAGGTGAGACGTTGCTTTGTCAGAGGAGGTTTGAGGGGAGCTGGAGCCACAGAAATCCCAAAACCCGCCTGATGTGGGTGTTCACTGATCGCCGGCGTGCTAATAGACCTGCACACATCTGTCACTTAGAGGCAAATTGCTTCATTTAAAGACCAAAAACCTGCACAGAGAAGTATGCAGTGATGCAAAAAGATTGTTTACACAAAAGCAGAGGGAGCGCCAACTCGGAGGTCACTGTGATTTAATCTGACTGTTCCACGTGTGAAGACAACATGTATTAAGCCGTCTAATGATGGAGCTGTGATGAAACGACAGCCATTCACAGAAACACTGCTCCGAGTCAGCTTATATCCATTTCCTTTCTCTGTGCGGTTCATCCCCTCCTCTCTCGGCTCTCTTCCCCAAAGCAGCAGTTGAAGCTGCTGATTTGGATTTGTCAGACTTGATGGAGGTTTTTTTTTTTTCTTCCTACCCCCCCTCCCTCACAGACGCCTGTCCTTGCCTCGTCTCTCTGGCCTGGAGAGCGTCTGAGATGTGTGCCCAGCGCCTCTCAGTATGCACGCTGCCTCTCCTTTTCTTCCTCTCCCCCTCCTGAAAAACATCTTTATTCAGCTTCTTCGCTAATGTCTGCGGCACAGGCATCAACATGCTTTGTGCGAAATGAATTACTGCTAATTAAAAATCAACAGAAATGAGCATGCAACACTCTGTGCCCCATTAATATTTTAACCAGCAGCAGCAGTAATTAAAGCCGCACTAATTTTTTCCCTCTCTCGCTCAGCATCCACAAACCAGTCAATAAATTACATCAAAAAGTACAGGTGTGTTTCCCTGTCAGAGCTGTAATATCATGATAAATCGACATCATCCCTCATAGTTAACGGTCTCACCTCCCCTATTCGCCGACGACTCACTACTTGCTGTTATCTTTGCCAGTGTAAATGGGAAGAGGGCGCCGAGGCCTCTTGTTTCACTAGAACACGCAGGTGTCTCAGTGTGTCTCATTTGCAGGTAGCAAATGGATGCTAAGAGCACCATTAATGGAGATGTGTTTTTTTACTTTTCGCTGGCTGTTTAGAAAAGACTGTCTGAAAGAGAAATCTGATGTTTCATTCATGGCTTCGCCCTCGGGCAATAAGTGTTATCACCGAGAGCTGCCGCTATGAGCCCTTACATCTGAATGTTAGGTATCGTTCTCTGCGATCGCGGTGGTTTGATTCAGAGCCGCAGCTCTCGCAGAGACTTCAGCACAACAAGTCTGCAGGTTCAACCAATCAGGCGGCCTGATGGGAGGCTTTTTATAGAGATGAGATGATGAATACAGGAGGTGAGTCAGGGCCAGAAGTGACGGCTGGACACTTTTTACATCTGTGCTTTTTTGATATATACGTTTGAACTCCACAACACAAGAAAAAACTATCACAATATGCATCATCTCTGTTACAACATCAGGGTCAGGATCTCTCACTCTGAGCTTTATTCACTGGATACTTTGATTTACACTATAAAAAGACTGTAAAGTTTACAGTTAAGTTTTCGTTATTTAATTTTCATTTTCATGATCATTACTGTAGATTTATCCAGTGATTCTTTGCTGTTTACAGGAGCATACCAAAAATAATGTGGTAAAATAATGTTAAAGATGCTATGTGGAGGATCTGTTTTAATTGGACTGCATCGCCACCTTCTGGCAAGGAGTCTCCGCACACTGTCGTAAATTATTTTAAGTGAAGTGTGTTTGTTTTGAAATTAAATTGAGATCAGATTGAAAAAAATTTTCTTTGTTCAAGACAGGAGGTAAGGAACTTATCAGTACAGTTATGTAACGCAGTTTGAAACGTGCCATCAAGCTAATGTTGTAGCAACTGGCTATATGTAGTGCTATCGACAGCCTGGTGCTGCGATGTATCTGTAGGCTAATGTGACAATAAGTAAACACTGTCAGTTTGTAAGTACTTTACTAGCTGTTTATATTTAGCTCAGCTGGCAGCCCGGTGCTCTAAGACATGTCTGTAATGTGTAACGTTAGTAAATCCTGGTTATGTCCTGCCAGTCATCTACTAAGCAGAGCTAACCTAACCTCACTCTTCATTTTATTGATAGACTCTCAAGTTTGAACAGACCACTGCAGAATAACTGCTGACTGTGGGTTGGAATCAACATTATCACAAACAGTTTAGCCCCCATGTTAGCCGTTAGCTCAGGCTGTATCACTCTCCTGTTTAACTTTCTTCTGCTCTTCTGTCCTTTTTCTATCCGACAGTTTGGCTCCAGTGTCCACTATCACTACAAAATTAACCACAGAAATAGTTTTCAGCAGAGAAAAACACATATCTCTCTTTGCACTTCTGAACTTTGTCAGCCAGCGTGGTGTTGTCATAGAGACCTAGACATGCTGTTAATCAATCTGGTCCTGCTCGACCTGATCAGGAAGCTAAGAAGTAGCATTTTTTTTTTTTAACAAAAATAATTAATAAAATGAAAAATTTTATAAATTGAAAAAATGTAAATAAATAAATAATAAAAAAATTAAAGAATTATATATATATATATATATATATATATATATATATATATATATATATATATATATATATATATATATATATATATATATATATATATATATATATATATATATAAAGTTGCATTTTAAGATAGCTTTCAAACTACACACTTTAAAATCACTTAAAATCAGCTACAGTGTAGACTTACTCAGATTAAGGTTGTTCATCTCTGTGCCCAAGACTAAAACATTTAACTCTTAATCTTAACTTTTTATAGCTGTGATACAGGGTAAAGGCCATTTAAATCAAATCTCTCTGCTTTTTGGGACATTTTTTTTGCACCAGTTGTTGTTCCTGTCCTCTTGATGATTCATAATTGCATCTGAACTACACTACCCAAAATTCTCTATGTGACACTCACATAATCACTTAGTGGTCACTTGTCTTTGTGAACAACTTAACACTTTTGCACTAAAGATGGAGGCATTAAAAACTATGAAATTAAAAAAATATAAATAAATAAAGTCAGAAAAGCCTCCACACACACTGTGCATCACCTTTAAATTTATACATAAGGGAAGTTGTACTTTATCATGAACATAATCTGAAGCTCCAGATGAACTAAAAATTGACTGTGTGGGGATGATATATCAACGCTGTCTCTATGTTCAAAAACTATTTTCAATGAAGCCATAAAAAAAACTTTAAAAAACTTTTTGAATAGATTTATAACATGCCAATGTAAAATACCCGTCACACTAAACCACTCTCAAGAGCTGCGTTCATACATACTTCTAATGCCATCAACACTGATTTCTTTAGGATGAAGGATTTTAACACCAAAAAAAAAAAAAAAAAAAAAAAATTGAGCTCTGCTTTAAAAAGAGGAATCTTTTAGCAGGTTTTATCCACGCAGCCTGGGAGAAAAGGCAGGATAACATTTGAGAAAAAGCAGAGATGTAGATGCTTCTGTACCAGTCAGAGAAATGAAATTTACTGAAATGAATTGGGTTCATTTTCTTTGCAGTCAATAAGAAATCAAATTCAACTTTGAAGGATTCACCCAAAGTACATGATTGCAGAGTTAATTCTTTTAAAGGGCATCTGCAGGTCACCTAGCATCCTGAATCTGGCCTTAAAGAGGGGATGTTCTCTCTTTTCAGGCTTTAAATTATCCAATTACATGATTTACATGTCAAAAAGAATCCCTGTTTTTATCACACTGGTGTTTTAAGAAACACTTATTTCAGTCTCTGTATGAGACGCTTTGTTTGAGTTGCTGTCTCTTTAAGGCTCCCTGCTCCACAAGCCCCCTCCCCTCTGATTGGCCACACCTCTAGAGGCCTCTCAGGAGCAGGGCTAGATTGGGGTTTGCGACTAACATGTCACAAACCAGTTGAGAGATCCTTATGTGATGACCTTGGAAAGTCTCGTAAAGATCTCGTGAAAATCTCGTAAAGATATCGTAAAGATATTGTAAATTTTTTAAACGGATAGTTTTATTTGAAGCCAGATTCAGGGATTTTGTCAACATGTGAATAGGTAGAGGTTTGAAAATATGCACACTTTAAGTTTGAACATCCAGCATTGTCATTTTTTAGCCTTATTTTAAATGCTGCTTTGTCCATAGGGGGCGCCAAAAACAACACATACAAACAGGAAAAAAACTGCAGAAGCTTGAAGTTTCTACACTCTGAAAACTTACCTTAGATTTAAAAAGCATCAAACATAGATGATGCAAGTTTGTTTATTCTGCTTTAGATTCTTTAAATATTCTTGAACTTTAACTTTCTTACAATAAAGTGAAGGATAAAAAATAATTAGTGTTAATGTGTTTGGTTGACCTGTGAAGAAAGGTCAGTGGAGACTCAAAGAAAGGAAGGCACTCGTGTGGGAGCTGCACAATCACAGCAGCAGAGGTAATGCTGAAGATTAACATGTGTGCAACAGGATTACTGTGTGAGCTCCAGGGTTGATGATTAAATCTCACAGCTAAATAAGACATGCCAACACTTGTTAACTTATTAATATCACTGGTTTGATTTCTCTGAGCCGTGCTGGATTAATAAGCAGGGTGTGTGCACTCGGAGTTTATAAAGTCAGCAGAGAGTGAATGGGTTGATGTTTCTACGTGCCTGATGGGCTGCAAACAGAAAATACATCTCCTCTAATCAGGAGCTTTTGAGTCGTGTTTTCACTATTTTTAATCTGGTGTTGTGACCTCTGTCTGTTTCTTTGTTTCTTCGGGATATTTTCAATTTATGGCTTTGGCTTCAGATGGAGAGGATGTGACTTTGGTGCTGGAGCTGCTCGTCTGCTGATGAGGTTTCCTTTAATGGTTCAGCATGACTTCATCAGGGTCTGAACATGTACACAATGAAGGCATTAACATTGTGTGTGCATGTGTGTGTGTTTACAGTGCAGTGAGGGGTCAGATGTATGTGTGCTTGTGAGAGCACAAAGTCGCTATTCAGTGAGAAGATGTTTTTCTTTATTTAAAGTATAATGTTGTTGAATTTTAATGTCTGCTTGAACTTTTTTGCACAATTTTTATCCAGCTTGTATATTTTCACTGTGGTTTAATGCTGTGAAGATCATGTATTTTCCCCCCTGAATTTAGACCCTCTTCAGTGGTTTAAATATCTACATTTTTTTAAAAATAATTTAGCGTAATCTAGCCAACTAACCACAATTAATTGCTTCAACAATATACTTCAACCTTCAACAACATTCAGTAATGAATACTTCACTAAGAGCTGGGTCTGAGACATTCTGACTCATTCTACCCCTGTGGACAAAGAGAAGGGTCAGATTAAGGGCTCAAGTGTTCCCTGAACAGATGAGTTTTCAGACATCTCTTAAAGTAGAAAGGGACTCTGTGGATCGTATAGAGTTAGGTAATTCATTCCACCATTTGGGCACAACAGAGGAGAAGAGTCTGGCTAGAGATGTGGAGCCGCTCTGGGCTGGGAGCACCAGGCGTTTTTCACAAGTAGAGCATGGCGGGCCATAAGAGGTGTAGACCTGGATGAGAGATCCCAGGTAGGCAGGAGCCGTTCTATAATATGAAAAATATCTAAAACTAAAATAAATAAATGAATAAATAATAACAAAACAATACATAAATAATTTAAAAAACAACACAAAAAAACAAAACAAAATATGGTAATAAATTGCTAATTTCTCCTGTAATTGAGTGATATCAAAGTAGTAAAAGTAAGATATTAGGAATTTTATACTTGTCACTCTTGCTAACTCAAATAGCAAAGAAGCTCTGACCTCTCACTTCCAGTGATCTAGAAACTGTGTTTTATTTTTCAATCAAAAGGATGAAAGGATATAAATCCTTTAAAAGAATTCTTTGAAACCAGGAGGACAGAGACAGATTTAGATAAATTGTTGAACTCGAATTGTTAAACTCTTAAAATTTGCTCAACTAAGGCTGCTAGGACAATTTCAATTGTAGTACTGAACCAAGAGTGACACGGCGCAGTTCCGCTCTCCAGTCCAGTAAGGCACCGATAAGTCGGTTTACCAACCGCCAACAAAACCCAAAGAAGAAGACGAGAAAGCAGAGGCTGTCCAGACTCCGGTCGCCTTCAAGAACATCTAATGTATATCCAACTCAGTAATACGTTTGAAAGAAGCATGAATCTGATCTGAAAGTATCAGATTCAGTGTGACTTGTGCTGTTCACACTGTCAGAAAAGAAGCAGATATGAGTCACATTGGAGTGAAAAATCAGATTCAGGTCACTTTCAACTGCAGTGTGAACACAGCCTTTCAGTCATGGTACTGAATTGGATGCATATTGGATTTTTTGAAGGGGACCCAAGCAGCAACCTCTAGTGTAAAATATGAGACAATGCTGAAGTGCCAAAATCTGCTGTTTCTTAAGTGTACGCTCAAGGCTGGCTCTGGAAGTACAGGAAGCCACATACACACCAAGGCAAAAAAAAAGCCACTGTCACTGCAGAAAATAACCTAATTACAGCCTGGTTCAAAAACATCTTCTGTCTGAATCGCTAATCTCAATATCAGCACACACCGTGCGGGGGTGAATTTTTTTCTAACTCTGCGGTTTAGAGAATATTAAGATTGTGAGCTTGCCAAATCAGAGGCACAGATCAGCCCACATGATTGACATGCGCCCTCTAGCTGGAATTAAAGCCCCCGTCACTTCCACTATGGCCGCGATAGCCAATCTGCTTCAAAAGTCAGATTCAGAAACAGACAGGTGACGTTAGGGTTACTATGTCAATTAAATATACAGTTTTTGAGGGGACCGCAGTCTGAACAGTTAGGTCACAGTCAAGGCGACTGATGTGTCATTGATGCCATTGTGGAGCATAACCTGCTCACAAAGTTGCTGGCTGCAGCCATACACTTTTTTTTAAACATTATAATATAAATGACACTTCCAGCTTTTGTGATATTTGTTTCTGTAAACATGGTTCTGTTCATGAAGTCATTCATATTCAACTGAGTGAGGGTTACTTCAGGAGCGTGAGCTGTTCCCAGCCTGCATACAATAATTTCGGGACCGTTTACATGACAACAGTTATAGGGTGAAACGTTACGGCCTCATGTTTACACAGAAACGTCATTTTAGCCAACCTAAAACGCAAACTTTTAAAAATGGTCTCTAATTTTTCTGAAATGCTGACACTGTTGCCATGCATTATTAAGCGCATCTACTGACTGTCTTTTAACAAAATGAGCATATGTTGCTCCACTTCTGCTCTTAGTATTCACCAATACACCAGATGATTGGCCCAACTCTACTTCGCTGGAGATCTCGCAAAAGCAGCTTCTGGACAAGACAGTTATAGCGCCAACTACAAGCCTGGCATGCTTACTACAGCGTTTTCAGCCCCTCAGCATTTCCTTTTAATCAGATTTGAGAAAAAAAAATCAGATTCATGTCACTTTTAACTGCAATGTGAACATAGCCTAAACATGCATAAGAAATTCAACTAAAAGGAAGGATTTTTCATGAATAGTCTTATGTTTATATATTTGACTAAGATTCAAAATGAGATTAAAATTCTCTGTATCTGTGGTTGAGTCAAACACAGATCTGTTACAGCATGCAGACTGAAAGTTCAAGAAGCAAGATTTCTTAGATTTATTTGGGTCAAAGCTGAAGAAAGCTTAACAGGAGAGTGATAGAGCACAGGCTAAAGCACGGGTTAAACTGTTAGGGATAATGTTCATTCTGTTTGGTCATCATTTACCTCGTCGATTTACGTCCTGAGAAAAAGTTGTCTCGATCAAAGAAAAAGAAGGGTTAAAAAGACTTCTTTTCCCCAAATGAAAACATTATTTCTTGTATCTGACTTTGACTGGATGAACTGTCTTTAGCCCCTCAGCTGTTCCTCTCCTTTAAAAAACACGATTAGACCAACTTGATTATCAGCGCGATACGTCCGACTGACAATCATGTTATTTTAAATCTGCGCTGACCTGTATGTTCACGCACACAATGGAGGGTTTATGTGGCAGAGGCCGTGACCTCTAAAACAACAACAAAGACTATTGAGGGGCTCACAATAAACATCCCACGAGACCTCAGCTGCTTGTATTCACCGCAGAGTGGCTTCTGATGGGACTTCATGATAACACGGTGTGAAAAGGAGAGAAATAACACAGATTTAGCTTTCCTGGAAACCCCCGATCTGACATGCATATTTTTCATGCACATGTAAGAAAAGAAAGAAAAGAAGTTGTTTTTATTTTTGAGAAAGAAATGAAACAGAAGCAGTGGTGCATGGACACACAGACTTCCTGCAGAAGCTGTTTCAGTAAACTGATGCTGCACGAATCATTTGTTGCTGCACAGGGTCAGAGTTACAGCTCTGATAATTGCTTAATTGTTCTATTTATAAGCAGAATATAAAAGACCTCAGCGATGGTAGTGCCTCATTGTTTCCTTTCTTTCAAAGCAGGAGGGATGACATGCAAGAGGAGAAAAAAAACAAGACGTTTACTCCTCTCTCCGCGCGCACGATTCCAAGACGAAGCTGAAGCCTCGGTATCAGGGGTCTGTCTGCGTCTTTGGCCCCGCCGTTCCCGTCCCCCCCTGCACAATGAAATTACAGCAGAGCAAGCATCGTCTCATGGAGGCAGATTCAAGGCCCATTTATTTGAGATTGCTTTTAGTGTAATTCAATAAAGGCTTTTTTACTCATTTATTTCCATGGTGAAATTCATGCTGAGGAAAAGCAGGGCTGTATTTCCCTCATTAGCAGTAATAATAACCATAATAACAATAATGGCATTAAAAAGCAATCATTTGAAAGATCCTGCCGTCAATGTCAGCCTCAAAGAGAAAATATAGTCGGACGCCGGACGTTATTTTTTGGTATTTATGAGAGATAATTTAGCAAATGTTTTATTATCGTAGCACACACAGATGAATCAGACAAAGTACTCTGCAACTATAAAAGCTGCATTAAAAACAAAATATTTTTTTATGTTCGGCTGGATGATGAGTTTTCTCCTGTTTCATCCTGAATCAGACGGAGAGTTTAGGAGGGAGAGATACCCGAGTGAAATAAAAAGGCCTGAAAACGAGACATTAAAGAGGAGGTGGTGTAATCTTAAAAGCGAGGTAAGCAGGAGAGGGCAGAAAGAGGATTGAGGAGACAGCAGAGCAGCAGGATCCACGACTCCACCGTCAGATCCATTTTCCACCACTGGAGGCCAACTGGCTATCAAGATGGCGCTGCCGTCGCCGGGGCTTACACACCAAAAACTTGGTCCTTCTTCTGATCTGCGGAGCAAGCACAGCCTCCCCGAATGCCCTGCAAAAATAAATATTTGAATATTCTCCGGCACTCCTAAACCAGCTTAAATTGGATCATTTTATTTCACCGCCTGCCCTTGCCAAAATGCCAAAAGAGTGTGGGTCTTGGCGAGCCTCTCGCGCCCAGGCACGCCACCCTCCCCCCGGCCCTGCCCACCCTCTGCACTATCAGCTGACACAGAGTCTGCCCCCGGGCCGCCTCCTTTCTCCTCGGCCACACTCCTGCTGAGCAGAGCTGGCACGGCGAGCCCACACAGACAGACAGACAGAGCGGTCTGAGGAGGCCATGCGTCCAGAGTGGGTCGACGTCAGCAGCATCAGGTGACGCCATCATCAGGGTCATCTGGCAAAGGAGGAGATGGAGGAGGAGCTGCTTCTTCATCTGGCCTCATACCGACAGGTTCAGAGTTGGTTAGTTTGGGGGCAGCTGATCGGACAAAGATTCAGAGATTGGGAGAATTTCTCGAGAAAAAAAGGAAGAAATAAAGTCTACTCAAAAGTTTTTTTTTTTCATAAATTAGGGTACAAGTAAAAAAATAAACTGTGGAGCATATTTTTAAAACTTTTCTCAAATTCAGATCAAACATTTAAGACAGTGTGCCTACATTAAATTAAGTGAGTCTTTTTTTATTTTAAACTTATTTATCCCAGTATCCCATTAAAAGAGGGAAATTACAAAACTAGGTTGAACATTTACATCTTGTTTAAAGAAACAACTTTAGGTCTTTTAATTTGGGAAGTGTGTGTTTATCAAATAGAAATGAACAGGACTAATGCTACAGACTGTTAAAACTTTGTTTACACTCTTAAAACTTCAAATTAAAGGCATTACTTCCCTTTTTTGTTATATATATCTATATATATATCTATATCTATATATATATATATATATATATATATATATATATATATATATATATATATATATATATATATATATTCAGACTTTTTTTTTAATTGCAACTAGTCCCTGAAATTAAGTTAATACTCCAGATAAATCAATTTTTTAAAAGATGCATAGGGAAAACCCCATCATTATGCATTTTAAGACAGTTTCTAAATCCATATATACTTTGTGACATATATATGTCTTACAAAGGTCTTTAGGAATTTGGTTTGGGAATAAATTTAAAGCAATGTCTTTTAATAATCTTGTCTTTTAAATCTATTTTTTAAACTAATACTGCACTTCTTCAACATTTCCTTCAGTGGTTTAGAGGATATTAAAATCTTAAGCTTGCCCAATCAGAAGCACAGCTCAGCTCACATGACTGTTGTGCACACTCTTGCTGGACTTGAAGCCCCTGTCACTTCGAATATGGCCGTGATAGCTGATCTGCTTCAAAAGTCAGTGTCATTAACAGGCGGGTGACATTAGGAAGACTACCTCCATTAAATATACAGTCTACATTAAAATATGATGTGAGATGTGAGTCTGTTTTTGTTATAAACTTATTTATTCCATTAAGAGAGAAAAATTACAAAATTAAATTCAACATTAACATCTTGTTAAAGAAAAAATATTAGTTCTTTTAATTTGAGAAGTAAGTGTTTATTAAATAGAAATGACCAGAACTGATGCTCACTTGTATATATATATATATATATATATATATATATATATATATATATATATATATATATCTATATATATATATATATATCTATATATATCTATATATATATATATATATATATATATATATATATATACACACATAATTTTTAAGACAGTTTCGTAGTCCATCTGTTGGTTAGTGCATAAAATTAAAATATATATATATATATATATTTGACTTACATAGGTCTTTAGGAATTTGGATTGGGAATAAATTTAAATCAATTTCTCTAATAATCTTGTCTAATATTTTTTTTTTTTTTTTTTAATTGATACCGCATTTCTTTAACATGTCCTTCACTTTGTTGCACTCCCTGAGGTTTTTCCCTACATTCTAAAGGAGGGGTCAAGACCCACTTAAGGTGCCCTTAAGGCATGGTCCAAACAACACTGGTCACTGTAAGCAGTCCCTTTTAGATAGTATTAACACTTCTACAATGATTAATATTTTGAAAGGTTACCTGTGAAATTTTGTTCTGTTAGTTTTTATCAGACAAGTAGTCCTTCGTGCCACTTATTTCCTGTGAGGTAGCCCTCGATCTAAAAAAGGGTTGGTGACCCCGGTCTACAGTCTTGTTTGTGTTATTCATTGCTTTGTACAGAAGCGTCTGCTAAATGAAATCTTTAAATTGTAGAATTTTGTTTTAAAAACTGTCACATACAGTCATTTTATCTTGCAAATATTTTAAAAGCATAAAACAAAAACTTGTAGTTTCATTAACTTTGACCATTAAGTCATGAGTCAGATATCTTTAAACTGAAGCTTTTTCATGAAATCAGGTGTTAACACAGAAACCCCTCACCCAAGATCTGCTCTCTTTGCTGACGTCAGTGTGAGCGACTGCACCTGCATGCTTAGCTTATAATGGGATCCTACATAAGAAGTCCTCCTGTGGTATTTTCAACCAGTTTGACGCAAATGCATGTCTTGAATGAAACAAAATAATGTAATTTTCAAAGACAGTGTTAACCTGGACCTTACTTACCTTTATGAAGTTCAAGAGTTGCAAAAGATAAAACAGGTGCTTATTAGAACGTAAGTGGCCTTTTATGGACTCTGAAGAAAAGAAGTCAAGGGGAAGATATTTTAGGTCACAGGTCAATGAAACGTGAATAGCTGAGTGATTAAATAATAAGAGGAAGATTTAAAATGATGAGAGTTTTTGTATTGTCTTGAGAGACCCATGTTAATTCAGATTATTCTATGAACAGAAAGCTTTTCACGCAGTTTCACGTCTCGTCCATCCCTTCGTCACGTCTCTAACAATAAACCACCATCTCTCTGTCTCTCTGTTTCCGTCCTGAGCTCTGGCTGTGCTTCCTGCTCAGCTCAAAGTGTGATTCAGGTATTTGAGCCTAAACAGTTTTAGCGAAGCTGTGCTCTGAGTCGCTGCGTTTCAGAGTGGATTACAGCTCCTGTCTCTGCACACAGCGAGGAGTGTGCGGACTGAGATGAGGGAGAAAGGCTCAGAGTGGAGGAACTGGCTGCTGAAGGAGCTGTTTTCTGTCTCTCAAATTAAATTTGTGATTTAAAACACTGCCTTTGTCTTGTTCTAAAGTTTGCCCACAACTTCAGCGAAACATCAGTCCAGCACCTGCATGATTAATATTTAATGTAGCTGATTTGGGAGTGAGTTTTTCCACGGCCTTTAATCACTCGGGTCATTTCGAACTTACATTCATCGCTGCCTTTCGCAGATACTCCCTCGTTTTTTGTGTACAACTCATCAAACAGCTTTCATCAGTTGTCTATAATTGCCTCATTAGAGTTCTCCTAATTATAGTGATCAAGAAATCTTCCATACATATCAGGAAAGAGAAAAAACATCTTTCTCCTCTGCTTTATTAGATTCATTTTGACGGAGTGATCACGATGCTCTGAGGCTCATACATGTTGGGTTTCAGTGCTGCATGGGCTCTAAAAGGCTGCGTGTTGAACAACTCTAACCTTGTGAGCCATCTGGCGTCATCAGGCTCAGATTTCTCTCCCCTTCGTCTTCTTCTTCTTCTCCCTTTTTCCGCAAAACAGCCCGTTCTGAAGTCTGGGAACAGAGCGTCCAGGATCCAGATGGCTGCTGAGGTTACAACGCGGCTGATTTGTGCTAAAAATATGAAGACGGTTTGTTGTAACAACCCTGAGGGTGACAACATAAAATGACCAGTTTGTTTTTCTATTCATTTACAAAACTCATATCTTTGATATCATGATGGGAGCTGAAACAGGAAGTGCTATTTTACCGTCATAAACCTCGGTGAATCAGAAAAATAAGACATGAACAAACATTTTGAAGCAGCATGTTTGCTTCATTTTGAGATAATATATTTGTTTCATCAAGGTTTCTGATGAAATAGTTGTTGTGATGGAGGAAGTTCAAACCAGTGAATCAGTCTGTGTTTTTTCACACCTGATTTTAGGTGATTTTGTGATTTCCAAGTTGAGGCAAAACAAATTTAAAAAAAAAAAAAAAAAAAAAAAGCAACAACATTTTTTCAGCTCCCTTTTGGCCGGAATCAGACAAAGACTCCATTTCCCATGAGCACCATCACCTACTGTTTTAAGGTCATGACTCTTGCCAAGGCGTGCATTTGTTTTGGAGAGCAGATATTTTTAACACTACTTTTCTTTGTTTAAAACATTTTTTCCCAGCATGCAAAGCAACAAGGTAATGTATTTATTTGTAGTTCGTAAACTTAGTTTGTAGTTTAGTGCTCATCTACCAACTCCAACCTCACCAAGCAGAGCTAACGTAACCTCACTCTTCATTTTATTGATAGACTCTCAAGTTTGAACAGACCACTGCAGAATAACTAAACATTATCACAAACAGCTTAACCCGTGTTTTAGCCTGTGCTCTTTCTGTCTGAAAGTCCAGCTCCAGTGTCCACTGGTAATATAAAATAAACCCAAGAACTCCTCCTCATGTTCAAGAAAAACAGCAGATTGGACTTTGCTGACAAACGTGGTGTTGTCAAAGTGACGTTTAAGGCCCATTTATATTCAACCTTACATACGAATCCGGATAAGGATCTTCAAAGCTTATGGATACAGACAAAACGCAGCAGTACCACCGGGAACCGTTGGGGCAGTGTGGCTGTTACTGCCAAATGGGTCGCTTTAGTGAGACACGAAGAAGAAATAACAATGGCGGAACTTTCTTCATGTATTTAACTGCCTCACTGACCACCGACTCCTTCAACGCTGCCTCCATTTTTATTTCTTTTTTGCAAGTGGTACATTAGCAATGCCTCTTCCACAGTCCCCATGTTTGGTTTTGAGTTTGTTGTTGTAGTTAGACTTTTGACCCTGGGTTGCCCCCCCTGGTGGATGTATTGGTTAACAGCAATGCCAACATTAAGGACGCACAGAAGTATGTAAGCAGTGACAGTGACACCTTTTAAAAAGGACAGATACATTTTTACAGATAAAGGGGCCTTAGTAAATAGCAAACTTCCTGTTCAGAATTGACTATGGTCATAATACAATTTTTTGGAGGCCTTGGCATGCTTGTTATGCCTACCAAATTTCAGGCCTGTAGCTCAAAGTAGCCGGGGGGGCAAAAATTTTGAGCCCCTGGGTGGCGCTATGGAGCATTAATGTTAATGCAAATAATGATAGAAACAGAATCGGCATGTGACAGTGAACATGTGTGTGACTTTTGGTCTTGATCCAAGTTTTTACAGGAGAGCTATCAAGATTTGAAAAAAGTGGCAAAATTGCCAACTTTGGCGGTCATTTGTGGCCACGCCCAAAAAAATTATAACAATCTTTTAATAACTTTTTATCTTTCATATGTTTTGTTCACACGGGCCAAGTTTGGAGTTGATCTGAGAAAAAACCTAGGACGAGTTCGTTCAAATACGTACCCTATGAACACATTTTTTGCCAATTTCAGGCCTTTGCCACTAGGGGGCGCTGTACTTTCTCGAGTAACTAATTACATGGCTGTGTCCGGGGCGCCACCCTGAACATGTCTGTCCGTTTTCATGCATATCGGAAATTCACTTATGGCAAGCACACGTGTGCTTGCCATAAGTGAATTCTTGTCCTCTGAGGAAAATCTGAGCTGACCAAAGATACTGAGAAATAGCTTTAGAAAACAACCAGTTTTGTTGCTGGTAATCTGATTTTAAATCATGGATTATGAACAGACAAATATATAAAAGTGAGACTATTTCAAATAAATACTTACAAACACTTTATCTTATAACAACCAATGTAACACGTTAATTTTTCAAACCAGTAATCAGATTAAAGTTACTTATCCAAGTCACTGTGCCACAATTTTTTTTTTCTTAGTTGAAAAAACCCCCAAAAAACATCTGCTTCTTTTCTTCCGTCTAGGGGAGTGACGAAAGTTGCGTATTCCACAAGTCAGCACGAGGACAACTCACGTGCAGCTAGGGACACAAACGTCAACAACAGAGGAAGGAGGGAGATGTTCGTTATTTTTTTTAGCTGTACAGTCACTATTCTTAGGGTCCTCGGCCTTATTTGAGTTTGTGTCAGCTAAAGATGGCAGTATTAAGCTTCGTTGTTCACCCTGTGCTGCCAGTTTGCAAAAGATCCTCAAACATTCAGGAATCAATCAGAGAGAGAGATCAGCGCACTGCGGCCATAAACACTTGAGAAGTTGTTTGACTTTTACCTGGGGGAAAGGTGAGTCCTGTCTTTCACTGTAACTCCCTCTGTTCCATGAGCTGAACCCTCCGTTTGGCATTAATCCATCGTTAATGAGCAGAGCAACATAACGCGGGCTACAACGAGGCACCCGGTGACAGGCAGGGGCGTGCCCAGACTTTTTAGAGCGGGGTGCCCCGAGCAGGGTACTGAGGATTATGGGAGCAGACTCTCTAATAACATTTCTTTTTTGCTTATTGTATTACAAATACAGGATCAACAGGCTACAGCTTAACAAAAAATGACAGTGAAAACAACCAAACTAGACTAAAACAAAGAATTTAAAAAAATAAATTAAATCTAAAATTTAACTGAACAGTGCTGTAGTGTACCAAAAACTACTTTAAAAGCTTTTAGTTGTATTTTAAAATTCAAAATGTATAAAAAATAACGTTTTTGTTTTTAATTGTGAAGTACACATGAAACAAATACAAACGCCTGCATGTTTCTTTAAACAAAACATGTACACTGGAAAAAATTAAATCTTATCAATTTTTTTTGTCTTATTTATAGTAAAAAAATGTCTTTTTAGACTTAATATGAGCCACGTTGCCTGACTACTCCAGAAAAGTGTCTTGTTTCAAGTTTTTTAAAGACAAAAGTGAGGTCTAATTGCTTGTAACAAGAAAAAAAAAAACAAGAGGAAAGTAACTCTTATAAAGACATTATTCAAGTTTCAAGTTTTTTTGTGTCTAAATAACTAACAACAAGACATTTTTCTGGACTGGTCAGTTTATAGTGTCTCAAATCAAGTTTATGACAATTTTTACTTAAAATAAGATAAAAACACTTTATTTCAGTTTTTTGCAGTGTAGGCTCATATTATTATTCATTGTCATTGCGATCACACAATTTTGCCAAATCATGCAGCTGTAGGTGTTGTCAGCAGTTGTTGAATGTAACTAATTAAGTAACTTGTCATCTAAGCTGGTTACTTTCAAATTGAGTGATCAATAAAGAAGCTATGTTACTTTTTGAAGGCGTAATCAGTTATCCGATTACTTTATCAAGGTGACGGTACTTTTGAACAACTTTCCTCAAAAAAATAAAAAACACAGGACTCCCTGATAGCAGTGATTCAGATCCAGTCCACATACCTCTGCCCGTCTTCCTGCGTCATGTGATGAGTGTGAGGACAGGCTGAGTGTAACTGATTGACCCTCCTGATGATAAAATCCTCAATCTGTTGGACTGACTGCATGTCTGTGTACCGTTTGTGATAAATTCATGCACTGTAAAGAGTGATTTTGGTGTGTTATTAGAAGCAGAGTTTTACAGTGTGTGATATGAATACTGGGTAATTTTGCTGTCATAAAACAGGGGGGAGTGGGAGGTAATGAATATTACACCGTCTGCTCTGTCCAGCCCCCCCTCCTCTTCTTTAATGTCTCTGCCTCTTTCTCTCTGGTGCAGCTGTAGCGTCCTCAGGGCTACTGGCTAACCAGATCAGGTGCTAAATTCACTAATTGAATAATTTCACTGGGCTCCACAATAGGTCCTTTGAAAAGCGCCTGCTCTTTGTGTCTGTCCTCGAGTGACTGAAAGTGGTACAGCCTTTTAAACGAGAGAGAGGAACGCGGGGCTGCAGCGGTGGAGTAAATGCACGGCGATGATGTGCAGGCTTTGTGTTGTTTAACAGGACCAGCCGCAGAGTATCCCGGCCTCTCAAGTGTATTGGATATCAATGAGCGGGGTTTCGCTGCACAGTCTGCAGCAGCAGATTTGTTGAGATTGGATGTTTGCCTGTTGAAATCCGAGGATTGACTTAGAAAGTCTTATTTCTAAATCAGCTAATACAGTGGATATTGTGGATTGTGCTTGAATGACACATTTAACCCCCGATTAGTTGAAAAAGTAACACAGGCTTTTATGAAGGGATGAAGAAGATCAAACAGAGATTAGATCTCGAGGGCACGAATAAGACGGCTAAAAAAAGAAACAGATATGAATTAATGTTTCTTAAATACTTCACCATAGATCTCTCACGTTACAAAATAAAACTCCTACTTCTTTATATAAAAATGTTCCTTTATTTTGTTTTGTAGCAGTTTTATTTTCTTACACTGTCTTTGATGAGATAAACTGTTTCTGGATGAGACTGAGAACAATCTCTGTCATTATTTTTTCCAAAAGAAATTCAATGTTTTTGTCCATCTTTTTAAAAAAAAAAATTCTCCAGGACATTCAGAATGATGCTTGTTGGTTCCTAACAATCTTTAATTTATCTTTTTGATCAGGTATATTAAAAAGAACAAGACTGTATGATGTCAGCCAATGATGCTCAGACAGGAATAATTGGTACTTTTGAAGGCAACTATTCATAGTTTTGTAACTGTATGTGTTGCACTAAATTGTTTTTATCTGGCTTTATTTTGAATTTCAATCTTAAAAATGAATAAAGCCCTATGTTCAAAAGAATTACACACTGTATATCAGCTTTAATTCTTTGTTTTGTTGGTTTCAGTAGAAGTTACTGGCAACATTACAGACGTACAGTTCAATAGGCTCACCTGTTAGGTTTGGTTTGACCTCTTGACCTTTGATATTTTTAGGGCTGTCAGCTTTAACACATCAAATCTGATGCAGTCAAAGCCCAAAATTGACCTTCCAAAAATCTCTTGAATTTAAAAAGTGAAAGTTAAAGGGTTAAAAAACAACAACTATGTGCTGTTTTGTCCCTTTCAGCACACCATAGTTAGGCTTCCGCAGTGTCTTCCTGCTTCTTGCTGCTGTGATAAAAATTAATGACACGGTTGAGCTACTCAATAAATATACAAAATAATACCAGGGGCGTGTAAGTCAGTAACGTACAACACAGTATTTTGAGTTCGAGCCACTACCTGTAAGCGAAGCATACAGGTGCAGCCACTCCACATGACAACAGCCAGTTTATTACCTTTAATTTGAAGTTTCAACTTTGTTATTAGTCTGTGTTCATTTTCCTACTCTTATTATTGATGACATATTCCACATAGTTAACACCCTCCACGTTGCTACTGTAACACTTCGAATTTCCCTTAATCATCTTATCTGGTCTTAAATGATGTCAGTTGGTAATTGCAGCACAACCAGCAGAGCACCATTTCAGTGTGTGAATCCCCACATACATGGATGAAAAAATATTTAACCCCTTGATGCCTGTTGTTCCAAATTTGCATCAAACCCTGTCAAGTCTTGATGCAGCTGAAATGACCTTTGTATCTCATTATTACCTATTGATTCATGTTCTACACAAACCAAGGGTCACATTAGATCCACTATGTCACAATATATTGGTCAGGGGATGAACTACGTATGTCTATATATACATTATATAACTTAGTTAAAGCTATTGTTTTAATCCTGTACTAGGGATGGGTACCTTTCACATTCAATCAATAGTATCGTTACTCACCAATTTTTTGATACATTTTTTGTGTTTATGTGGTAAAAAACATCAATTTGTTCAATAATAAAAACATTTTTCACTGGAGCACATTAATTTATCATCTGTAACCTTGCAATGCTGTGTTCATGTCCAGCATAGAAAATTGCCTACTCTTCCACTCCCTCACAGTAACAAGGATGCTTTTAGGTACCTAAACATGGTACCTTTTGATTTTACGTTAATCAGTACCCAGTACTTTTGACAGAATTCAGTCCCCATCCTTACACTATACTCAAATTTACAATCTCGACTTAATTTAACATCTGTAAAAACAATCTTTTTTTTATAATTGTTAATTAATTTATGCAGTAAAGGGTTAACTATGAGACAAACTTTCAAAAAGTGAATCGTTTGTTCGCCCTGGCTTTAAAAGATCAGAAATTTTAACCCTGATGTTCAGGAAGTTTATCGGTTTAAAAAAAAACGTTTTTTGCGCTTAACACTTAAATATTCATTTCTATAGTTCTAGGGATTGAAATGATTTAAAAAAAAGAAAGAAAGAAAATGTCATACCACAAAGACCTCTAACCTGTCCTGTACTGAAGCCGACATTCACAGTCCAAAGCTGTTTTTTTCTAGACAACACTTTTCCTCAACTAACCATGCAAAAAACTGAAATCTTATCAAGTGATTTTTGTCTTGTTTTAAGTAAAATTGTCTGATTATACTTGATATGAGCCACATTTAACTCATCAAGTACAGAAAAATGTCTTATTTCAAATTATTTAAAGACAAAAACAAACAAATTTCTTTTGACAAGAAAAAATGTCTTAATACAAGTAACTTTTCTCTTGTTCCATTGGCATTTTTTTAAATTATTACAAGTCATTCAGACCTCATTTTAATCTTTAAATAACTTGAAATAAGACATTTTTCTGGACTGGACAGGTGAATGTGGCTCAAATTGAGTCCAAGAAGTCGTTCTCTACTGAAAATAAGACAAAAACACTTGAGAAGATTTCAGTTTTTTGCAGCACTGACACTTTTTTTATAGTGCATAAAATTTACTCACAATGAAAGAAAACCCTTCCCTCCTGAATAATCTAAACTCAGTCATTAAAAAGCGCCACACCTCCAATCTCAAAACTATTCGCCTTGAAACTTCCTGCTCAGACTTCCAGCCATGTAGAAACAGAGGAAAGGGTTTTAGTCACATCAAACATAGAAACTTCATTACAGTTGGGACTGGAACCAGAGTTTACAAACACCCATCTGCCCTCTGAACTCCACACTCGACCCTTCTGCTGCTCTATTACTCTGCCAACACACTCCCAGCTTCCACTTTTGCATGCGATCTTTCAAAACTGCTGAAATGTAACCCGACTTCGACGCCGAGGGGACGTTTCTGCTTGATCGGCTCATAACGGCACGCTGTCTTAGCTCAGTATGTCGGCTGGGATCAAATGTTACTCTGTTAGAGCGCAAGAAAGGAGAATGAAAGAAAAGCAGAGGTGGGAATCTGTTCGCTTTACTCCTGATTCACACCTTTATGAGTCGACTTTCTCTGGGAAAACTGACGCTTAATAGAAACTTTAGGATCACAGAAACAGTCACAGACATCATCATTTTGAGAAACAAATGAACAAAAAAGTTGGATGGTATCCTCCTTTAGAGGAACTTTCTGGACATTTATGGTCCTGTTTTACTTTTCCAACAATTGGCTGAACGTGTGATCTAATTCACCCACACAAATGGACTCGTGGAAGTCTGATTTCCCCGGATCCTCCACCTCGTCCTCCAGCGGGTCTCATCCAAAGCTCTGAGCCCCTTCATAACTTTCTGCCTACTTTGAAGTTATCTTTCTTCGGCTTTGCAGCCAGCAGCCTTGTGGTCATGGATCTCCTCATACAATCCATCTCTAAAATTGATCGGTCTTTGGCTCCCCGCTGGCCCCTTCTCACCCAGAAATCTCCGTCCCCAATTCCTCCAGCTTAGGTTCAACGTTAAAGTTCTGTCAGCGCTGCTCCGAACAGACCGGTGGATATCAAATGTTTCCTCCCCTCTGTTTTCTTAACTTGTGACCATATTTTCCTACTTTAGATTGACCTCTCTGATCCCCCCTTTGTGTTGGAACCAAGATTATAGGAGCCGGGCGATGAGAGGCTGCCAAGTGGCTGACTGACGCGCTGCCTTTCCTGGGCCGCTCAAGCCTGAAACCTCCGTCGTGCCATCCCCACTTCGGCCCGAGCCAGTCTATATGACTTATGGAGTTTGGGCCCCTCCATTGCCAATCCCACTTAGAGTGCAGTTTTCTGATAAACAAAAGCACATTCAAGCTTTAGCTTCTCATTTCACACTATGTGCTTTGGCTGGAGGCAATGCTTTCCTGGAGCCCCTGGCCCAAAGTCCAAAGAACGGCTCCAGTTGGCTTTCCTTTAAAAAAAAAAAAAAAAAAAAACAAGGGGGGGAAAGACGCCACATGTGGAGGATTAGGCCCCATCTTTCATCCTCCACGCTCTCTGCTCGCCCTCTACTACCAGAGCCATCACTGTGAACCAGCCCCGTGGACATGCACTACCTCCAACACACACCTGACTCTCCCCCTCCATCTCCATCTCCTCCCCTCCGGCTCTCCTCACCGTGCACATGGATTGCAAACATGCACACACAGTCTCACTCTCTGTGTCCTCCAGCTTCGGTTGGATTTAAACTTTTATAGTTTGTTGCGGGGGTGTGAATATCCTTGGCTATTGTAGGAGGGAGCGCTCCTGACTTTGACAGACGCTCTGATTCGGAGTTTTCTTACGGTAAAAGTTCGTGGGGTAAGCTGAAGCACTGATACGGTTTTAATTCCATAAATTGTCCTCATTGTGTCTCTGCATATTTCTCATGAACTGGCGTGCCTCTGGAAGTTGGAAAATATATCACGCTACAAACAGAGCTGTACATATGGCGCTTCAATCGAGAAGCTGCAGCCTTGCCTGCAAATGAATTCCATGTATACCTTGAATGTACTTAACCTGCTAAGTGTGTTTCATGCAGCAGATGGATGGAGGGCTGAGAAAAAGGTAAACACGACTCTTATTGCTCTTTATATTAGAAATGTCGGCGCTCGGATCTGAAGGCGATCGGCACCCATCACGGCCCTTTGTCTGCACCTCGGCGCAGATACCAGAGCGGTTATTAGTGATGCGCGTGAAACGCTAGCCGAGGCGTGTGATGACCCCGGGGGCCTCGGCTGTCTCAGGGAACAGATGTGCCGCCCACTCGCAACAGTTGTACCCTACCCACAGTGGCCTTGTGGGAGACGCCGGGCTAGCTGCGGACTGAAGATGATACCTCACTTAACTAGCTCCCGTGTTGGCTGCAGGGAGGGTGCCTGTCTCTGAGAGGAGGGGGAGGAGAGGGGAGGAGGAGAACAGGGCGGGTGTGAACAGCACACATATTTACAGGATCAATATTTACCCAAAATTCTCCTCCAGAGCCAACACCTGCTGCATCTTTGTACAAAGTCGAGAACTTGCTGAAATGAAAGCGCCTGATCTCTGCTGAAGATTTCATTAACTCCCCCCCTCCCCCAATATGAACTTGGAAACTTGATCGAGTTATCATAGCATTAAAGACTACAGCAGATTTTCCTCTTGCCTTATTTTTTCTCCTCAGACAGCTCATTAAAGCAAATATAGCTAATAATGAACATTTTAAAGGCTCATACCACAGACTAATTCTCTTTATTATTTCTTAATCCTTAATGAAGAGTTTCATTTACACCACGCTTATAGAGAAAACATGCATTTCAATGTGCTGAGAGCTAATTCATCTCCTTGTAATGCAATAGTTAGTTTTAATTGCTTTTTAATGTAGCCGGTTGACTATAATATCGCGGAAAACAAACTTTGTGCTGCATTCATTTCATTTCCATTTTGAATTATTTCAGAATTCTTAATAGCTCGCTGTGATATGCTTCATATTTGCAGGCTTCTCTTTTGCAGTTTACCATAGTCTCTTAATAAGCAGAGCTTTGGAAACACGCTGCATTATGGTAATTGTGCAAAAAACTCTCCAATATATTACGCTTTAATAAAAGGATGTTTTAACTCACAGCTTGCCGTCAGATCAAGGCAGAGATATGCGCTGTGAGTGTTGGCACTAACAGGAATGAACTGTGACACCTAAATCAACAACTCGCAGAAGGACTTTGCCCCCAAATTCATTTGTCAATAGATTGAGTCAATATGTGTTGATCTGTGTGCAGCTCTGCAGCCTTCTGTCTACCCGTCAACACACAGGACACTGTCTGGCTAGACGTCTGGCCATTAACCGCATTATCTGTGCGTCTGTTGAGTAAACGCATCAAACATCGGGTGTGAGTTTTGTTTTTTTTTATTTCTTTTTGTCTGCCTGTCATGGTGTAACCAGCATCCCACTTGTTTGAGCGAATGAAACCTGATACGACATAAATGGCGTCCAAATTCAGTCTTTATAAGTGAGGTCTCGACTGATTTAATTACACTAAGTGGTAGGAAGCCCACACGCGCTATCAAATATTAAAGTGGTAATCTGTGAGAGTCTTGTTTTTATTTTCACTCGCTGCTGCACTTTAAAAACTTTACCTGTCCATCAAGCACAGTGGGCGGGATTCGGATGTCTTTTAAAGACTGGATTTGAGAAATTTCCCGCAGGTGGTGCTTTCTTTTTTGACAGTCCTGGTGTTAATACAATTCAGGATTTTACTTCTTCCCTTTTTTTTAATGTTCAAACCAAAAATGTGACACCTCTTAAACACACAAACCAAGTTTCCTGGTAAAGTTTTCTTGTGGAAGACAAGATTTAGAAACACTAAAGACTCTAAAATTTTCTGCCGTGCCAAACAGATATCGTAGTTCAAAACCCAGTTAAGGTCTTGGTCATGTGTCTCTGGGAACACAATTTACATCCTTAAGGACACTTTGACCTGAGTGAACAGAGATCCACATGTCAAATAAGCTGCTTCTTGCTTACTTTTTGAGATCATGTTTAACAAACAAGAGGCACACTCTGTTTATTAAAAAATGAAACTGGCACAGAATTAGAAAAAGAAAAAAAAAACAAAAACCTGCAGTTCCTTGAGTGTCCATTTGGGGCTGTCTCCAAAAGCTCAGGAATCACTATTTATCTACAACAAAGTTGAATATTTTTACATCCTGGTGCGAAATTATTTGGTAAAAAGTGAAAACTGCTTCAGGGCTGAGATTTTTGTCTAACTTGCTCCAAGAGTTGAGTACGGTTGAAGGGAGAGGCTGGTTTGACTTAACCTTGCAGAGCAGACGGACCTACCTGATTCAGTTTCTGAAATCCTGCAGATCCATCTTGCCAGGCTTCATTAACCAAAGACTTCACTCAGCTAATTTCTGTCTGACCCAATTTGTCAGCGTTCCTTTGATTCTTCAGTTAACTTTACAAAAACGGCAGCAGTCGTCTAGCGCCATTATCACAGCTGTTTCTCGTGTTCCTGTAGTTGTTCGTCTGTTGTTTCTCAGCAGCGCCACACATAAGCTACGCCATACCGTGGCTTGATGTGGATTGGTCTGTAGTGAGTGTGTCAATCAGAACAGTCGTCCAATCACCAGCTGCTGATTTTTTTGAAGTTCCCGCCTCTGAAAACAAGGAAAAACAAGAAGAGCTGCTACCCAGATGGACTAGTGAAATATTTCCATGCCAGATAAATGAAACAGTCCGTCTGTATGTTTACCAGGGAGAAAAAGAAGCCCCACCTTTTACCTGCTCTTAAAATTTGTCAAAAGTTTTCAGAGTTGACATTTCCAGTATGGCAACCAAGAACTTTAAACACTGGACTCACAACAGCTCCAGGCCAGAGATGGTGACTCGAGTTTCTGATTTTAACTCGAGTCACACTAAAGTCACGCACACAGAGACTTCATACTCAACTCTGAGTCCTGTTTTTGGAATTGTGAACAATTGTTATATTTTCTTTTTTGGCGTATTAAGTTTGAAGAAAGTCTGATGAGCTTAATGTGATTCCTTTCTTTTTCATGCGGTATCACTCGTACATCAGATTATGACAATGACGACCGGCGGCAGACCTGCAGCTGCTGCTGTACCATTTGTCATTACATTTGGTTATAAAAACTTCAAACAGGACTGGACCAACAAAAGGTCTGCAGGATCCGGATCAAAGATGGTGGATCCACCACATCAAGTTTAATCAGGCACCTGAAAATGCCCCCAGATAGGATCATATAACAAACAAACAATCAGTACTGATGCTGTATGCTAATAGAAAGGAGTGATAATAACACAGTAAATGCTTTGAATGCTTTTCGTAGATATAGCTGTGCAGTATTCCAAGTAGACCGTACAGCAGCAAATGACAAAAGCTCAACAGACTTAGTTTCTAGAGGCTTGAAACTTGACTTAGACTTGTGACCTAAGACTCTGGACTTGATTTGGTCTCGCAAAAATAAGACCTATGAACATCTCTGCTTGCATTTTGCTCTCTCACTTAAACTCAGATTGACTGTGTGTTCAGTCTGTCACGAAGCAGAACCACCAGACTGCTCAAGTCCCCACACTGAGCCTCTCCTTGTTCCTGGGCTGTGACACCTCAAACCTGTTGACTCCAGCACTGGTTCTTGGACTTAGACAGTCAACCAGATATTTTAATCGTTTGTTTCATTTTCAAACTTCCTGCTTATCGAAGACCAGATCTAAATCCAGGTCTCAAAATATTCCTGTGCCATGTACTGTTGATGGAAAGGAGATTGAGGCTGTTACAAATACCTTGGTATATTTGATTAATGACTCCTTAAATTTTAAATCACATGTGCTGTATCCTGTGAAAAAGCTGAAACTGGGATTTTATTTCAGAAACAGGTCAGCATCTTGTTGCTGCAACCTTTTTACCTGTTTTAACTAATGGAGACTTTTTGTACATGCAGGCCTCTGCACAGTGTCTCCATATGGTTGATACTGGCTAGCATGCCTCCTTGAGGTTCATAACAAACTGTAAACCTCTGACTTATAATTGTGAGTTGTACCTTCACATTGGATGGCCTGCTTTGGCAACCTGGAGGCCCACACATTGGTACACTTTTATCTATAAGGCAGTTTTTGGCCTGTTCCCCACTATTTTTGTCTTTATCATGCAGAAAAGTCCCAGACAGTGCTCTCTGGGTTCTCAGGACCTCTTTACGCTCTCTGTCTCAAATACTCGGACAGAAATTAAGAAAAGGGCCTTTGGGTTCGAATGAGTTTAAGCTCAAGGAGCTGGTGTCTTTAAGTGTTTTAATCTAAAATGAAAGACATGGAGACTGGTTCTTTAGGATGTCAGTGTTTTAGCTTGGTTGTTTGAACAGTTGTTTCTTGGAACGTAATTTTAATGCATTATCTTGTGTTTTTTGTGACCGTGCTTTGTCTCTTTTTTGGCTTTTTTTTGGCTTCCTGTCTGTAACTTTGTGTTTTGCTGCGGCCTGTGTTGGCCAGGTCTCCCTTTAAAAAAGAGGTTTTTAATCTCACTCAACTTGGTTAAATAAAGGCTAAATAGATAAATAAATAAATAAATAATTGAAGCATCTCAGCTTCTGCATCTGGCAAATCTAGAAATCTTGAACACCTGATCCAGAGGCCCCAACCTGCTGGATCTGCAGCATCCTTTCAACGGACAGTTTGGACTTTGGACATCTAGTATCAGGACATTTACAGTTACTGGTTTCTGCAGCTGAGGTAAACATTTGAGTTACATCTTTGCACTTATACAGAAAGGTGCTCTGGCTTCCTAAAACTTGGAGATGGTTTTTAACACCTGAATATAACAAATAAATGAGTGTTTATTAGCCTTAACTCTGCCCTCCAGTGTTGGTTGCTTTGATGGCTGAGTCCTGATAACATAGGCCAGATCCCAAACGCCATCATCTTGATCTTTTTGAAACTCGAGGCATGTCAGAAACAGAAGTGGTCATAAACATTGACACGGATCAATCTGAAATGTGTCAGAATTGCCCAATAACTGGACGTTTGTTGTGTCCCTGATTTCTGTTAATCAGCCGCTCTCAGTTCACACTTTGATCTCTGTGTGGCTGGGCCTTGTCTTTGCTCTTTACACACTCTAAAACCTCCACCAGTGCGCTCTTGGAAGCGCTTCCCACTTTCCTTTTTCAGAGTTTAGGGTTAGATCTGCTCTCGAGCTGTAAGACTTTGTATGTCGTATTGAGTTGAACAAACAAACGTGACTTAAAGGCTTTCAAGAACATGATGAAGAGTCTTTGCAGCTTCCTATTGTATTTGATCGTATGTAGCACATGGAGCTGATTTTGCTCAATATATGGATCCAACTTCACGCAACAAATGAAGACAGATCTGATCTTAGATGGACGTTTAGGGTTGATGCACTCTTTGAGCGGTGACAGAAAGTTTTAATCTTTGCCCTTCTTCCGATGAAACAAACACCCTGCCTGTTCGCGTCTTACCTGCAGGATAATAGAGTGTTACAGCGAGGCTTTAAAGCCAAAGACGATCTACAGACTGCTCTCAACGACAAACAGCGTTCACATTTCAGACAATAAATCATTAGTAACAACCATGGCATCTCTTTCCCTCTCATCCTTTCCGCTCCCCCCCTAAACTCCCCCCTACCCTCTTAATGCCAATCAGAGCAAGCTGGGAAGATTCCCTGCAACTCTTGAGATCCAGCATGTGTTTTCTCCCAGAGGGGAAAAATTAATTCCTCCTCCTCCTCGGCATCCTCCTCCTCCCTTTTTCTCCGCCAAGGTGCAGCCTGCTCCCTCTTTTTTCTCTCCTTCTCTCCTCATCTGAAAGAATACAAGAGAATGAGAACCTCTCCTGAGGGGATCCAGCTTATATACTATTTCATCCGCATTTAAATCCTCTGATAAATGCGAATGTGAATGCCTTAGCGGGGAACTTGCGAAATAAAGAGAGATTATTTTCTGGAGATACTAATATTAGTCTTTTGGCAAGGGGTGTAGTGAATACGACACCCGAGCGTGGGGAAGTCTATTGATGGTGATTTAATCTAGTGTAAGCATTGCTGCTTGTCAAAGCAGAGGAAGAAAGGGAAGAGGAATATGGGTTGTTTTTTTATTTACATACCTGTGAGAATGACGATCCATTCAAATAGATGACTTATCAGGCCAGAACAGAGCCTCCTTCTCCCCACGGGCGATGAAGAGGAAGAAAAATAAGTTAAGTCTTAGATTATTCTTACTGGGAGCTTTTTTGTTGGCGAGTAAGACTCTCCAGTGCAACTTTTTAACCACCTCATCCGGCGTTTTGTAACAGCTATTGTTGGGAGTTTGGAGTTTTACAGGATCCAGTCTTCACGGTACAGGTATCTGAGCGTCACGTTCCTTCCCACTAATAAAAAAAACATTTATAACCGTGTTTTCATTGTCACTCTGGACGGCATTTCCAGCAGCCGAGACACGAAGGTTTCCGCCACAAATATTCCTTTCAGGATTTGTTAGGGCCTTGCTTGTCATTGGGATGAAAAGGAATCGTGGGGATTTTTGTGCTTGCCCTTAATCTCCCTAACTGATGCTGGGAGTGCAAATCAAATCCAATTATAGGCAATGTGGGCCTTCAGCCTCTTTGAGGAAAGATATCGGAGACACTGATGGTTATCTAATGTTTTTTTTTTCTCCCTCTCTGCTTTGAAACAAGCAGCAGTGAGCAAGGTCAGAGGAGCCCATCTGAGACCCCACTCAAGATGTTTTTCTGTTTTTTTTTTTTTTTTCATTTTCCGCATCAGCCTGTTCTCCTTTCTTTTCATTCAGAGATTATTAGGTCTCTGAAGGGTTTTACAATGGGAAAAGATGACCTAATCTGATGAACACAGGGTTCAGCCGTGATTGCATTCATCGTCTTCCCCATATCACAATGACACTTTACGATTCTTAAATTGATAGCAGCAGGTGGAAAGCCCAAATCCACTTTTTACAGCCCTCATGCATATTTTAGAATCTGAATTAACACACTTTTACTGAGATAGCTTTAAAGTCACACATTCATCAGTTGATCTTTTAACTTTTTGCTGTGGTTTGAGGACAGGAAGAGTGATTTATGAGCTGTTACTGCAGGCTGCAGAAGTCAAACATGGTAGGAGAAGTCCTGCATTAAATTTTGTACACATAAAGGCTAAATTCTGCAAAATAGAATCATAAAAAGGCGAGCAACACTCCAACACAAACTTTAGTCCTCAAGTTATTTTGCAGCTTAACCCTCTGATGCATGACATATGAAAGCCTGGGTCATGATCTTTTCCTCAAAGTGTTTTTATTCTTCTTAGGGCATGAAAAAAAAATATATTCTTTTATTTATTTCAAATTTAATTATTCAGAAAGTTACAACCATGTCCACTCAAGTGGACTGCAGGCATCTGAGCTTAAACCTGTTTTGCCCCAGTGTATTACTGTCATTTTCTACTCACAATAAAAAATCGCAGTGTTACTAATGCACCTTTTTCCTCTTTATGCTAGTAGACTAAATAGAAAAGATTTTGGTTTTATAAAAAATAGTTTCAAAGTTGTTACTGTCACATGACATCACCTGTTTCCTGCTCCTTCCAGCGGAAGACATGGCGGAGGCAAAACGTCCTGGAAAGAGCCAATTTTCACAAATTTATTGTGATTTTACCCCCCAGATATATTTATAATTATTCAATCAATCAAGTCTCTAAAGTAACCTGGCTTATTTCTGTGATTGGCAACAAAAGTTGCCAGTGGGCACATAGCTAGTTGCTAACAAAAGGAAAACACTGCCTGGATTGCTTGTAATTAACTTATTAGGTGCAATTTTTTTGACACACAACCACTTACCATAGCCAATGGCCCCACCTACCATCTCCCCACCACCCACCCCACTTTAAAAAAAAATTATTATGACTACATGATTATTTTTTTTAATCACTTTATTGTCCATATAATTATGATTATTTCTATATAATTGTTAGGTGACCTAGTGACAAGCAACATGACTCAGATGGACTTAACTGATAAAATGATATGCCTTACAACTCTGAAAAAAAAATTGGGCATAAATGGGTGAAAGATAAAACAGCATGAATTTAATGTAAAAAAATGAGTTAAATTAAATATTACTTATTTTCATGGTTTGAAAAAAAAAATTAAAAAAATTTCACACATTTTAACGTTGTGTTGAAAAGTGTTGCATGATGTCCACTTCAGTAGATGTGGTTAATTGTAATATACTTCTTATCTGAAAAAAAAAAAACAAAAAAAAAACAAACTCTTATATAGACGTTGGTGTTTATCATCATAACTTTTCTTCTTTAACCTCTTGGATTTTTTTGGAATAGAAGGATTGATTGGAAATCCCAGCAGGGTTTACACATGTGGCTGACTGGTGTTCATGTTGGAGTCAGAGAGAATTGACTTGCAGTTACAACAACTGACCACTAAATGAAGCTCAATGGAGTATGGCAGCAGAGAGCACTCTATAGGCTGAAATGCAGTTCCACTAAAAAGATCAATGCATTTAGGAGAAAATGACTTCTAAATACCACTGCAACAACCACTACACACCAAAGGATGTGTATTCAGCTCACACTTCAAAGCCAGCATCTTTGATGGTTTGGGGATTATAGGTGTTTATGGCACAGGGAGCTTACACATCTGTGGAAGTTCGGTTAATGCTGTAGAATTTACGCTTAAAGATACTATGAGGAGGATCTGTTTTAATTGCACTCCCTCGCCAACTTCTGGCCCGGAGTCTCCACACACTGTTGTGAATTACTTGCAGTGAGGTGTGTGTTTGCATTGGAATTAGATAGAGATCGGATCAAAACAAATTTTCTTTGTTCAAGACAGCTTCTTGCTGGATACAACGCGCCGTGGTTAGGTGTTTATCAGTACAGTTATGCAACGCTACAGTTTGAGACGTGTCATCAAGCAAACGTTTTAGCAACCGGCTTTATGTTAGCAACATCAGCAGCCTGGTGCTCTGACGTATCTTTAGGCTAATGTGACAACAAGTAAACACTCTCAGTTTGTAAGTAGTTAAGTAACAGTTTGTATTCAGCACAGGCAGCCTGATACTGAAGACGTGTCTGTAATGTGTTACGTCAGTAAATCCTGGTTATGTCCTGCCAGTCATCTACCAATCAGAGCTAACATAACCTCACTCTTCATTTTATTGATGGACTCTCAAGTTTGAACAGACCACTGCAGAATAACTGCTGACTGTGGGTTGAAATGGACATCATTACGAACAGTTAAGCTCCTGTGTTAGCCTTTAGCTCGGGCTGTATCACTCTCCTGTTTATCTCTCTTCTGCTATTCTGTCCTTTTTCTGTCTGACAGTTAGGCTCCAGTGTCCACCATCACTACAAAATGAATACAAGAAAGCAATATTGGCGCTGATAATCCCATTTTAAAGTTTGGATTACGATCAGGCACATATCTAGAAGGGAGACTTTTTCAGGATCACTTTCAAACTCCTCACAGCCCCTTTAAGAATAAAATATGCTGCAATTTCATCGAAGACCTTCAATATTTCAGCAATGCTAAACCATGTTCTGCATCTATTACAGCAGCATGGCTCTGCAGTGCAAATCTGGTCAAGAAGACCCAGGACTGTTGAGCAGCTAGAATCTTTCACTGGACAAGAAACTGGTCTCCTCAGTCCCCCAGGCCTCAACAGACTTGTTCAAAGACGATGGGATGCTGCACGGAGGTAAATGTGACCCTTTTTCAACTTCTTTCAACTTTTTCAAGATGTGCTGCTGCTTTCAAACTCAACTCTGCTTCTTTTCCCTTATGAAAGTCAAATTTAGTGGTTTGGACATTTGATATGTTTTCTCTGTGATCTGTCGTTGTGAAGACGCTATGGCTTAAAGAGAATTTTCAAATCATTCCATGTTGTTGTTGTACTTTTTTTTGTTAAGATTTTTATACAACTTCCCAACTTTTTATGGAATTGGGGTTGCAGTTGAATGTTTTTTTTGTTGTTTAAACAGCTCACAATAGAAGAAGAGAAACACTGAAACACAAAGACAGCCACTGACAGCCTGTTGCAACAGTTTTAACACCTTTGAGAGGTAAAATAGCCAATCACAGATCAGGATTTTGGGGTTAGCCTATCAGATCTGCCTTGAGCACCTCTCTGGACACGCCTCCACTCGTGAACAAGGCATTTAACCCCTGCCTGCTGCTAACATCCTGCGGGTTGAGACAAAGGGGATAATGATTAATATTCCTTAATTCTCTCTGGAATTATTGAGTTAAAAATGCAAATTAAGAGAAATATCAGACACTTCCTTTTAGGGTGTAAAGAGATTGAAAGAGGTCTGAAACCCTGATTTTGGATCCCCTGACACTAACTCTTATCTGTCTTAATCCTGGCTTTGAAGAGCACAGTGAAGACTGTCCCTGTTAAAACTAATCTACGATTACAAAATATCTCAAACTCAATAAACTGAGATTATTCAAATCCCTCGTGGTGTAATCGCACCCGAGTGCCACCATGTAATCTGGACTGAACGTGTTGTGCATTCATCGTCCTCTTTCTCTGCTGCTCCCAGACGGCATGTAAATAAACCTTCCTGTGGTGTAAACTTCAGCATTCTGCTGCTTATTTTGTTCATTAAAATATTAATCGCAGATTAAGCCCCTTAATACCCTATGGATTGCCATTTTAGAAAACAAATACAATAGTTCCCCCACTCCTTTCTTTGCAGGAACCTCCTGGCATCTCAGGAATCAGGCGCATGTTTCGCTGCTGAAAGAAAGACAGGAAAGGATAGAACTGTAATCCCTATCAATGCACTTTACAAACCACCTTCTTGCTAAAATGTGTGACTAATGGGCACAAATCTGCGGCTTTAGAAGCTGTCAGCGAGGACTGCCGAGGCCGTTGTTCCACCATTCAGCGCGTAAACGTAATAAACCCGTCCCGTTTGTTTTTGCCATTGCGGGAGTCTTTTTGTCTCCGCTCAGAGCAAATGTACCTTGAGGTCTTGTGTAGGGTTTCTCTTTTCAAGCTGGAGCTCCTCTTTTTTTTCCTCTCCTTGCTTTTCCTCCTCCTGCCTGGTCTGTGTGCTGCTTCGTGGTGCCGTAATGACATTAAAACACGAACACTTAAAGGGCTTTTGGTGAGAGCCGCATTGTCTGCTGTGAAGGCTTCCAAAAAGAGGCTTTTATTTTGTTGTGGGATTTAATGCCAGTGTGTGTTACCTGATAACATTAAGGCAGAGCAGGGAAGCAGGAAAATTCCCCGACTGGCAAAGCTTCAAGAATATTGACCACCAACAGGATTGCAGCTGATGCCGGCCATGTATATTCATGTGCTCAGAATGTCCTGATTATAGCTATTACAGAATTATATCCGAGGAAGCGCTCGTCATTAGCCCTGATTTCTCCTATCTCCTGTCAGAGTGCACGGCTAGCTTCGCTGGACGGCATCACGGCAACATGAAGTGACAAAACGGCTGTCATCTCCTAAGTTTCAGGAAGCTTCTGTACGATTAAGTGCCTCTGCAGCGGGAGCTTTAGTGTAAAAGTTCTCAAAGTAAGGACTTACACATCAATACTTGAAGAAGCGGAAAAATAAATCCCCTCAAACTTCCTTCAGAGTGATTTCTTTCTGGCAGGTGAGATTTTGTGGATCCAAATCAATTTATGTTGTTGTTTTTGCAATGGCAAGTTAAATACACTTTGGGAAATGAGGTGAATGAAACCTATAAAATGAAGTTTGCTTCCAGCTGAATAGTTAATTCAGTGCATCCAGAGGAGGAAAAAAAAAACAGCGAGTGTCTTTTTTTTTTTTTTTCCTGCTCCCCTCGCTGCCGTATGTGAGGGAGAAATAATGACAGTGTTTCGGCGTTGTTTGATCATCCTTAGCAAATTTGAATGCCAAATTTGTTTTGCAGGTGTTGCTCATGGAATAATTGAGCTGCATAATGTGGATAAGGTGTTGCTACCATACTACACTTAATACGCATTTTAGGCACCAAAACAGCTCCAGCCGGTACGGAAGCCTGAAATCATTACAAGTGGAGTTTTTGAGGTAAAAAGGGGCTTTTTTTCTGAGGATGAGGCCTGTCTTTATACCAGGAAATATTTTTCTGAAGTAAAAAGACAAACTCAAATACAACAGATAAATAAAATCAACCTGAATCTTTAGAAACTCAAACAAATCAGAGTTCTGTCATTTATCATTTCATACAGGCTGAAATGGACCTAAAAACAGAGAGGCTTCACCTCACTCTCACTTTGCAACTCAATCAAACTTTTACTTCCACCCTGCATGTGTTTTTTAATGTGAGACATATCGACAAATCTCAAAATCAATTGGCTGGTTGCTGTTTTTCCTCGGCTAGTTGTATAAAGTTTGCAGCAGCTCAGCTCACAGCCCCTGAAACCGAAACATAACTAAAGAACAGACTGATATTTCACCTGTAGCTTCTTTTTCAAGTTACAGTACTGGACAAATTCTTTGTTTTTGAGAGGCGATTGCAAAAAAACTCAAACTGTGCTGGGTGTTTTGCATAAATATGAGCTGTGCATTGAAAAAATGCTAGCAGCAGCTCAGCCTGCAGCCCATTCTGGTGTCCAGTTTCTGCCATCTGAATTTCAACAATAACTGGGCCTTTGTGTTCCCTGTGAAATAACCTTGTAAATGGCAAAATGAAGGCCATTTTAGGGCCTTTTCATTTCCATTACCAAGTCACACATAAACACCACACACTACACCGTACTTCGCAACCACTCTGGTCAATCATTGCATTCACACAGCAATCTGCTAACGCTACGATCACAAATAGCTGAGCACGGCTGTTTCGCTGAGAGTCTATTTTTGCCGGAGTATACTGCAGAAACGCATTAAACTCTGAAGAGCAGATCATACCAAACAGGTGAGTTTTTACCATGCTAGTTAATCACCATGCAAGTACGTTGTCATGGGTGAGATTCCTGCAGGAACACAAAACCATGGCGCTGCGCAGTGTGGCGCTCATACTTTAAGAGTGAATTGGGGGTTACTCATAAGCCCCATCTCCGCGATTTCCCCATCTTTACAGTGTGTCCACTGTCTAAACCAGGGACAGATCCCCAAATAACCGAGCCATTCCACTTTTTGGGACCCTTTCATTGGGGTGCCAGGCTAAACTGATCTGATCCTGGGAGGTGGAGCTAAAACACTGCAGTCCGTTGATTGGTTGAAAGAATCGTCACTTAGCGTGCAACAGCGACACACAGTCTTCTCTGAAACAAAACTTGACTACGTTTTGTAACAAAGAGCCACATGCCAATCACAAAGAAGACGAATTCCTGGATGCCTTCCATTGTAGCTATCAGCATCCAGCTTACACGCTGCCTGCCACGAGGGGGCACGGTTGTCTGTGGGAACGCAAACAGGACCAGGCTGAACCGAGCCAACCTGTACCAAACTGTACTGATCTAAACCAGACTGACTGGTGGGAATGGGGCTTTAGATGGTGTTGCTCGTGCCTGCTCAGATTGGGCCTCTCACAAGAAGTGACTGAAACAGTTCACTTTTTGGAGGCAGACCTCATGAACAGAAAATTGTCTTCCAATCATAGTTCTCCAAATAAAGTCTGCTTGAGAGCTTCATAGACAGTTAATCAGGACACCATTGCCCAACCCAAGCGTCCACTGTTCTGAACACTGGATCCTCTCAGACTTAAATAACGTCAGACATGTCCATGAGTCGAGGGTCTGTAGCTGTGTCCAGATTCAGGAGCTTAAGCCTTCGTAGGACCCACACTTCTCACTCTGTACAGACTGATGAGGCTGAACCTTACTGCCATAGCGCCCCTGTCACCTACAACAGGTGGCTAACTGGCTAACTACATAGCATAGCTATTGTCATTAAACACAATCACCAACATTTCCAAAACAATTTGAATGCCTTTCAACTTTTTAAAACAGCTTGCTCGAGTTGAAATCTGTTACTGCTTTAAGGATCATCTGATATTTTGGGCCGTGAAGAAATCCTCCATCATATCCTCTGGGGCCCAGGAGAAGTAGGACACATTTGTCGACCAAATTTGGAAAAGCTTTCCAAATGGTCCAGCCGCTGTGTCTGTTGTGATGCATTAGTCTTCAAATCTGGCCTTCCAAGGATGCAGAACTGGGGGACACTTTTACTGTGTGCTATCACACATTAGCAAAAGATACTGAACTCCAGCGTGAAGTGATGAGTGTCTTCTTATTGATGTTCACAGTCATGCAGACATAAATGAAAAATGTTTATGAAAAACTTCAAAAATCTGCCGACAGTTGCACACATTACAAACAACATTTCTTCACATTTAGCGCTAAAAAATCACTTTTAATCCAGATATAGAGAGATATTTGTGAAATATATTTGTCAGATATGATATAATATAGCTGAATGTCCTGATTCTAAATATTAACCTTTGTTTCTAAACAGTTAGGTTTCATTCTAAATATTTAGCTATGACTAAATATTTCTTTAGGATTTAAAAAAAAAAAATAGTTAACATGAAACATTTAGCTACGATTTCTAAATTTTCAGCTTTGGTATCTAAGTATTTCACTATGATTTCTAAATATGAACTTAAGATTTCTAAATCTTGATTTACGATTTTCTAAATATTCAGCTAATATGCAAATTCACACTCCGGCCGGCCAGTAGCATCAAAATAAGAGTTTAAGGAAGCGTTCCAGCCAAGCGCAAAATGTGCATCAAAAGTGATGTTTAATTTATTTTATATTATTTTAATTTTTAATTCTTTTATTTATTTATTTATTTATTTGTTTGTTTGTTTGTTCATTTGTTTATTTATTTACTTTTTTAAACTTTTTTTTTTTTTCTTTTTGGGGGGGGGTTAATTGCAATAAAGTGAAATACAACACAACAGAAATGTCCCTAACCCTAACCCTAACAAACCCTAACCCTGATACAATATCAGTCATGACGTGACTTATACAGTTTTTCTTTTTAACCCATGTCCTTGCCCCCACCCAGAAAAGAAAAGAAAAAAGAAAAAGAAGGAGAAGAAAAGAAAAGCAGGTCAAAAAACAATGTGGGAAAATAAAAAAAAAACCAATAAGAAATCCAAGAGGATAAAAAGACAACAAAAGGAGAAAAAGAAACATCAAGTTAATAAGTGAAAAAGTAGCAACATAACATCAGTAGGTGAAAAGTCAGTTATTTACTCAAACATTCTCATGTGGTCTCACATGTACCTATGTGTTTACATATTAGATACCCATACATCATATAAACATACAGACGACAGTTATCCATAATGTTAAGGTCTGCCTGGCCTTTGGGTACACAGATTTGGGATTGGACACCCACTTAATGGTCCCTTTTAGAATATTTCTCTGGACTCAAAATTATTGGAGATAAAGTTCTTGAAAAATATTACCATGATTATATTTTTCAGAAATTAAATGTTTTAGTAGTAAAAAAGCTGAGATATGATCTGTAGGGGTCTTGAGAGATGGAGGGGAGTCATCTTTCCAAAGTAAGAGGATGCATTTCTTAGCAAAGTATGTCATCATGATTAAATCCTAATTTTTGTCCTTTCAAGCTTAAGCTTTGAAATACTATGCAATAAAAAAAAAAAAAACGTGTTAAATTAAATTGTGTTTTTTAAAACTAATTGTGTAAAGGGGTGAACTGAATTCCAAAAACTTTGCAAAAGATCACATTCCCAAAACATATGCATAAATGTCCCATACGTCTTTTTACATCTGGGACATTTTGCTGAGATAGTCTTTGAGATTTTGTTCATTTTTATTGGTGTTAGATACAGTTTATGAATGAATTTAAAATTAGATTCCTTAATTTTATTGGTAGTAAATGGGAAAAATGATGTTTTAGATCAAAATGTGGAGATATGTTTACATTATTTGTAGTTTGTGCAAATTTACAATCAGCACCCCATGTTAAAGAATACAGAACACATGTAATTAAAGCTTGGATTGTTTAAATTAAGTTGTCCGGTTTCTATTCAAACTGATTTAATCTTGCAGAATTTTTCTAAGTGTAGAGTTTTTGATCAGGCACATGTGTCTTTTCAGATGTTTCATCAGAATAGGAAGACTTTACCTCCCTGTCAGCCAGACAACCTGAACCTATCAGAGCTGGCCTCACATCTTAAACCCCGCCCCCTGGGTCTGACACGTAAAGAGAATATAGACTGCTGAGAGACTTTGCCACAGGCTTATTACGGCGATATGAGCTGTATGTTCTCACCAGAATCAGTCTGCTCTGGTGTCTCTGGTGCACTGTGCTCCTCCTCTTGTCTTTCCAGGCAGAAGCTCTATAAACACACACTGAGCCACATGTAAACACACACACATCCGCACGTGCACGCACACACTCAAGACAATGGCTATTACCCGGCACACCTGGGTTCCTGCCTGCGCCATCCTCCTAATATCTTTTAAATCTTCACATAAGGTATGCCTTCCATAGGGCTTACAATACCATTTGCTCTAATAAATTCTTTTGGCAGCGAGGAGTGCAAGCTGCTTCTCCAAGGCCCCAGGAGGAGCGTGGAGGGGAGCAGGAAGGGAGAGGCAGCCCAAAATATGAGGATAAATAGTGGGGAATCCTCCAGGACCCCGGCCCTGGTAATCAACATTCTTCCAACTGGAAACATTTTCCAATTCTTCATCTTCATTTAGCTTCCTTACCTTGTAATTCTTAGCAGCGGGCTGCAATAATTTGCAACGACGCCTGAATCGAAAAAGCAAAGAAGGCTCCAAATGATTTTTTTTTTTTTTTTTTTTTGCTCGGGAGGGATGAAGGGAAGAGAGAAGAGGAGTGATTTTGATAAGCAAATGAAATTAATGACGGCGAGTGTTTGTCTAGTGAAGACAGGAAGGAGGTGCGGTGTCGGGCGCCGTGTTAAACACTCACTCACATGCTAAAGTAGCTAATCCACGCTCGCTCCATCTCAAGCCTCTGTGTGATTACAGCGAACGGGCTCCTCATCGTGAACGCCGCGGAGCAGAGCGGCGGCCCTAGTTACCTCTCCAACAAGAGGCTCATTAGAGAGTCAAAGAGAGAAGGAGAGAAAGAGTGAGAGAAAGAAGGAGGGGGGAAAAAACGATTTTTAAGTGTTGACTAATAGAGGAGCTCCAAGGTATTTATTTCTTATTGTTTCCCTGCAAAGTCATTACGCCACACTGGAGGTTCTTGTTTCCGCTCCCTGGCAAAGAGTGAGGTATAGAGGGTGTATATGTGTGTGTGTGTGTGTTTGCATGTGTGCATTGGTGTTTTCTTTCCCCTATCCCCCCCTCCTCCTTACTCCTACTCCACTTTAAGGGTGGAGGCGATGGCTCCAGGCGAGCCTGGATCTCCAACACTGAGATGCACTTCTACAATGGCTCTTTGCTGCTGCAGCAGACGAACTGTCACTTGTTACGTTGAATTATAGATCGCCTCTCCTAATTCCCGGCCTGATATTTCTGGCAGAGGGGAGGAACATGCGGACAGGCAGCATCTGTTGGAACCAGTGATGAAGTCCAAAAAAGCCTTTTTACTCTGCCTCCATTTGTCACCGGCTCTGACAACACACACTCTCTACCTGATCTCCTGCAAAACATGGAGCGAAATGCAAAAGTGAAACAACCTTAAATCAAACGGAGAGAGGAGGAAATCCAGAGGGGGGTTGATTCATCTTCATTAAAATAAAGAACATTTTACCTGTTTTTTACCAACATTTGATAATTCCTTCACTTTCCTCCACCTGCCTGTGCTCGCTCCAGGTTCCCTGCTGAAAATATTTCAGGGTTAAATGGTTTAATAGTAATTATAGTAAAGCAACATTCCAATATTACAGCGTCTAAATACAGTTTTATCAGTCCTCAATTGTCTTAACAATAGTTTAATTGTTAGCTCTGCCGCCCACACAGCGTTTGGGTAAAGACAAAACCCACTAATGGCTCAGCAAAGACGAAGATGAATAAAATTAAAAGACACCTGCACACCTCTTCTTTTCTATTTGAATAGATTTCTTTGTTAATTTTGGAAGCGAGTTCAGTCATTAAAAAGAACACATACTGTCCCCCCTCAGCTGCAGTTTAAAGCGTTTTAACATTTATCAGCACAATAGCCCATTCTATTAAACACCGACAACAAATGCAGAGTCTTTATTCCTAACTTTGGCCCTATCTTATTCCTGGCTTTAAATAAGTGAAAACTTGACATTATGAAGGCAACATAATCTGAATCCAGGCTCATTAATCAGTCTGTTAATAGTCGCTGTGCTGTTAATTGTTGAGAGGCTCCCACGAGGAAAATAATCGCTTTGACTTTTTAGAGCATCAGAGCCAAAGGTCGGAGGTGTTTCGGAGGATAAACACTTGGGGAAGACTTGGTGGGTTAGAGAAAATGGCATGCAGGCAAAGCATGATGGGAGATAGCTGCCCATAGTGGCCAGAAAAGGATGGTTTTAGTCTTCAAACCAGTTTCAATTAAATCACAAGTCTAGGGCATATTCTCACAAAGCTACTGCTTTAACCTTTGAATACTAACACGTCAAAACAGCGTGACAGAGCACAACTCACCAGCCCAAAGCTGATGGAGAAGGAGCTGTCAGATATTGTATTTTTGGTTGATATGCTTGTCACGTAAGCACAAAACCCTAGAAACATAAAGGCCCCCCCAAAAAAACACGACAAAGCATGAAGGCGCAAAAGCCCCCTGCTGGACTTTGGTGGTCTCCATACCATACTAGGAAAAACATATTTAAAGGCCAACTATAATCAAAAGTTTAGCATTCAAAGGACACAGTGATGTAATTGTAATGAGTCAACTACAACTCAAGCTCTACAACCTGCTCCATGCTCATTCAGGCTTTCATCTGGTCCCTGATTCATCCCAAACGACAAAGGTGTGTGTACTTCAAGTTAACTCCTCTTCTTTTACTTGTTGCTAGGCACCTGTTGGCTATGGCTGCAGCAGCTCTCTCTTCTTTGTCCGTTTCTTATCATTTTTTCGTCTCTTTTTTGTCATCTTTGTATTTGGAGTGGATCATTACTTTGTATGGTTCATTGTTGGTCATGGACACCAAACTTTTTGTGGCTTCAGCGATATTTTTACTACTTTTTCTCCTGTGTTTGTCTGGAAATCCTACATGTAACCATGGCTGCATTGTTTACGTGTGAAATGAGCTGTTAGCAGCCTGTAGCATGTCAATGCTAACTAGTGTAAGGCCTGATGATCTCCCTCAAGGTGAGCTGGGAGGTGACGACGTGGACCTGTCCTTCCATCCATTGTTATTGGGAACGTGGGATCTATCTCCGGTGGGGTGGACGAGCTAGCCGTGCTGTCCAAGCGGCAGAGGGGGTGCCGGAGGGCAGAGTGGCATCGTGCTGTTCAAGGACGAGGCTGACGGAGCTGACATTGGACGTCGGCCCCACATTGGAAGAACTTCACCTGCTGTGAGCAGGCAGGATCCAGGAGACAGAGACTGAACAGACTGCTGGGGAGGCTCAGTCCTGGACCCTGTGGAGGTGGAGACTGGCTGAGCTGGAGAGTGGTGGACGGGCTGTCGTCATCTATTTTCTTATGGACCTTTTTGCACTTTCTATACACTTTCTTACTTTTGTTTTCTTGATTGCTGCTGTGACTTCAATTCCGTTGTACTTCTTACAGTGGCAATAAAGTTCTATTCTATTCTATTCTATTCTATTCTATTCTATTATTGCAGATTTAAAGTCAAACTTACAACCTGCACCTGTTTATTCAGGTGCAGGTTGTACAGGTGAGGGACAGGTAAGGTTTGATTACATCAGTCTGTGATAATGGCACAAGTGTATCCAACTGATTTTTTTCAAGAAATATCATATAGAGCATTCATATGTTACTCACATGGTTAATGATTAACTTTTTAACACCTCTCCTGGATGGAAACCTCTCTTCAAGTCATCATGTTCAGAACCTAAGAAAAAACCTGAAAGTGATGTTGGTTTCTTAAACACACAATTTCTGGTCCCATGTGGGCTCATGAAAAGAGCAGGTTTTGGAGTCTGACAGGCCTGCGTCAGAGATCTCATGTGTGATGATGTGACTGTGAGAAAGTGCAGGAGAGTCACTCTCTTATCATGTAAACACCTCAAAGTTCATGAGTGCAGAGTTTGTGATTGGGCATGTCTCATTTCAGATGTATCATCCAGAACAAGAAGCACTATGACTTTACCTCCCTGTCAGTGTCTGACAGAAAACCTGAACTTATCAGAGCCAGGCCCAACACAATAAACCCTGCCCCTCTGGGTCTGACTTGTGGAGAGAGTATAGACTGCTGAGAGACTTTGCCACAGAAAAAAAAGTCTAGTTTTCATTTGCTGCTCAATAAAAACTAATCCAAGCAATCCTTTTATTTGTTTTTGATTTGGGGGAAATTTTTTATCTGTTTGCTATCTCATCACTGTTGTGTTTAGAAAAGTAGGTTTGTCTTCCTTCCATAACAGAAGAATGGAGCATTGGTATATCTCTCTTTATGAGGTTGTACCACATAATCTGCCTTGCGCCTTCTTTATGCTCTTCAATGACTCCTTAAGTTCTCTCTGGTGGTAACCTTCAGTCCTGACAGGCTCTTTCTGACTTTGGTCAAAGTACTTTAAGTGTTTTTAATCTTTCATTCGGGCCCGAGCCACAAGGTCACCTAATCTGGATAATTTTATCAGTTTGTCATCATTTCAGTGGCCCTCTGTCATTTTTGCAAAATCAAATGTGTCCCTCTTTAGATGAGATGAGATTTAGATGAGAAGGCCTGACCAACCTTTCAGAAAGATTTTTTTCTAAATGATAAAATTAAGTTTTTAGAGATACTGTTGTCCACATGTAACTGTGAAAATCCACCAATAAGTGCTGCTATAAGCATGTCAAACCCATAGGTGGCAGTGTTTTTCAGGCGTGAAACTGTGCCAGCCAATCAAAATGAACTCTAGTCATTCAGCTGTGACATTTTAAGAAGCAAAAACCTTGTTTCCTGGTGTATGCATGAAACCATGAAACTGGAGCTTTTCAAGATCTACACTTTGGCCGAAGTCTTCAAAAAAACACCATTTCAGTGCTGAATAACTGACGGATAAAAATGTACGCTGTGAGCTAGTGCAAAGTTCACTTCTCACAAGGTAAAATGAACTAATTCACATTTGTAGTTCATTTTGAATTTTGTTCATAGTCCAAAAAATGAACTAGATTATGTTCATTTTTTCTCTACAAGTTCTCTTTTTCAGTAGAACCATCTATGCTTTAATCCATATCCTTTAAGCCCCCAAAATCATGAATCCCTGGATGCTGTCAGAGCATCACACTTTCGGTGCTCAGATTGTGAGCGGTTGCTTGCCGCCCTAGGAGTGAACTTCGCTCACGTTTCCGTTTATGAGTTAAAAACTGAGCGGTAGAAGTGCTTTTTCCAGGTTTTAATGCAGGACTGTTCCATCTCATGTAATCAGAGGGGGAGTATAGCAAAACAGAGAGTGCCTGGGTGTTACTTTTTGTCGAAAACAGAAAACAAAGAGACGTCATTGCCTATTACTGCACTTTTGCACGTTTGTGCCCCCTTATGTTGGATTCAAACTGAACGTAAAAAAAAAAAAGATGTTGTGAACTTCGGGTATCCTCTAGCGCCCCTGTCAATCATGACTGGAAGACTCATTTTATCGTATTTTCAGCAGCATCCTGTCTATAAGACCTGACTCAGAGCGCTTTAACTCCTCTTCACTTCCCTTTCATCCACACAGGGTCCTGATGGGTGGAGTTTACCAAGTGGAAATGAAACTTTAATGATCTCTGTTGTGTAGTTGCAGCACAGAAACAAGCTTACAGGAGGGGAGGGGAAGAAAAAAAAAAAAAAAACAGAATCTGAACATAAACCAGGAGTCAGACCAACACATGCAGCCGACAAATTCCCGGCATGTTAAGTAGAATGGATGAGTGGGAAGACTGGGTGACAGCATGAATAACTTACATGCATGGATTGACTTACAGTTGCTGTTGCAGATGGTACAATATTCAGTCCTGGCTAAAACACACATCACTTAATATGAAGAGGAGCTTTACATTTTTAGAGCTCACTAAAGGTTGGAAATATCAGCATTAAAACAAGATGTTTGATCACGAGCAGAACAAACTGTCTTGAATCTGGAGCACCTCAGTATGTTTTATTGTAGTTTCCTCATGTGATTGATATTTTTAATTTGTCTCCTGTGCATCAGAACAAAAAGTAAACTCAGAGCTTTGATGGTAAACACTGCAAACTGTCATCAATAAATGAGCGCAGAAATATGAGTCCTTATTCTGAGTAAGGGGATTTTTTTCTCTGTGTTCATTTTAAATCTAAGAATGACGACTGTACTGTGCTCTTCAGTTATAAAAGGTTACCAGCTTAATACCACAAAAAACTACTGTTTTTTTGTGTATTACTTATACAGATTTAATAAATTATACAGATTTAATAAATTAAATGTTCAAATCTTACAGTTTAAATGAGAATTAGGCAAATTGCACATGTGAGAAAAACTACTTGAACATCTGCTGTAACTGATGGCTGCTTTGGATCTGTCTAGGAAAATAGATTTGTAATTTCAAAGAGTTAAATTTTGGTCAAATAAAAGTAAATCAGAAAAAAAGTTTTTAAAAAAAGTGTAATAATAATAATAATAATAATAATTTAAAAAATATTTAAGTAAGTAAATAATAAATATAATAGATAATAATAAATGAGTGAAAAATAAATTAATTAATGTGTATAATAATAATAATGATAATAATAATAGTAATAAAAAGGCGCAACAGAACTTTTGCTTTTTCTGGAAAGTTACAACTATAACTGTTGACATTAATATGTCAGAATTGTTTAATTAAAACTTAATTAAAAAAAGAACCCCGGATAGTCTTTGTACACACAATACATTTAAAACTTGATAAGGTTGTGAAACTAAGTAGCAGAACAAGTGGGGATTAAATTAACATTATTTTTCAGATGACTGACCACTGCACATTGCATTTCACTCCCATGTCTGCAGCAGAGTCACTGCACACCCCTTCTGCTCTGAAAACACACTCACAGCTCCAGGACTTACAGGATACTCAGGATGCAGACTGAAAGACTGACACACAATCTGATCTTTGCACAGTGATTTTTGTACTGATAATTTTTATAAGACACCATGCAAAGCTTCACAGATGCACTTTTTAATAACTTTATTTAATGTTTGCCATGCCTTTTGATATGCCTTTTATTGATGTGTTTGAGGGCCTTGGTTTCAAGTAAATTCAAGTATGTTGTACTTCTAGGAAAAGATCTTCATCAATGAGCTAAATTCAGCAAACAAGTCCAGAAAAATGTCTTATTTCATGATATTAAAGAAAGAAGAAAATGAGGCAAAATAAATCTGCTAGTTAATAAAAAAATTACCTTTCAATGCAAATTTCTGAAATTGGAATATCTTGATTCAGACTTTATTTCAGCAAACTTTTAGTAAGTAAACTTTATATATAAAGCACTTGAGAGATGAAACAGAGAAAAAAAGGCAGCATATAAGTGATAAGGTTTCACAAAACACAGGTTCATGCATGATAAATAAAAAAAAAAACTGTTCAAGAATGCAATTAAAACAATAAGTTGTGCTTTAAGTTATGCTTTAAGATTAAGATAATGGCTTTTTGAGCAAGTGTGCCTTTAACAGAGACACAACGCATCCTGAAATAAAATACTTTTCAGCTCTTGTCAGGTGACATTTTACTACAAATCAGACGAATGCTTATTTCCTGTATTTGCAGTGTAGTAGCTGCAAAAGTTTCTGTCATATGTCTAATTTTTGACAGTAACATCTTATTATAACTAATTTTAGCCACATGACCTTTCTCAGATATTATAAGCCAAAAAAAGAGACTTCACTGACTGTAACTGATAAAAAAATACTGTATCTACCAATGCAGTGAGCATTTTGTCTCACCAAGCTTCTTGAAATCAGTTGAACATTACTTTTAAGAAACTTCTTAAGAAAACTTTGCTTGCTGTCTTTGCTGACGTGTGTCTCATTTATTGGCTCATAATGAAATAGGATGTGATACTTGGACCTCATAGTTTGACAAGAAGTCAGACAGATACGCTTTTTAAATGTAAATATTAAGTATGAAATTAAAGAGGAAGAGCATTTTAACATTAGAAAATCAGTGGAACTATTCCTGTTTCTTTGTGTTTCAGATTAAGATGATTCTCCCTTCATTGAGCTTTTAAAACAAAGAGCCAAGTGTTAAAAAAGTACAGTTTCAGTTTGAATTTCTTTAAATAAAGAGAAGCACCAACATGTTTGTTTGTGTCTTTAACTGTTTTGTTAATAGATGTTTTATTATCTGTGGTCACGTGGAGGGATGTTTGCACAGGGAAAAGTTCCTGGTGTCATTTCTCTCTGAAGGCGTCTCGTTGGCCTCCCTCCTCTCTGCGGGAGAATCTGTTCATCCTCTGGCTTGTTACACGACACCTCCTGGTAGAGAGGGAGGCTGCAGCTCCAAGGCATCACACTCACTTTGCACTGCATGTGTGTGTGTGTGTGTGTGAGGGTCCATGTGTGTACATATGTTTGCAGTGTCTGTTTGTATCTCTAAGAGGGAGAGAACAAGGCGGTGTGTGTGTGTTTACGGAAGCTCGTGTGTGTGCACATACATACCCCCACTTAGGAAAGCCAACCACCCTCAGTGTCTCCAATGGCTTAGGGCCCTTTTCCCTCTCCCATGGGGGCCCTTGATGGAAGCCAGAATTCCTCCACGTGTGTGTATGTGTGTGTGTGAGCGTCGGCCTCGCTGGGATTGCATGAGACAAAAGAGTCGCACTTGCCAGCAGCTGTGGTGAAGACAGCAACATCCCCACCCCACCTAAAGCGCCCCATTGGTTCCTCCTTCCACTCCCAGCTTCCCTCGGTCCAGTTAGGCAACTGGAGCGGCGATGGCGCCCGCTCAGGAGAAGAAAAGGCCCCTCGGGAGGCTGGAAAGTGAATAAAGGAACGCGCAGAAAGGGAGAATAAGCATTTTTCATGCTTTTTTGTGTTTAATGCCATTTCCAAAAATAATGTGGGCCTAAGAAAACAGGAGGTAAAGATTTATAAGGGAACACATACACATTCACGCCTGTGCGGAAACACACACATACACAAAATACCAGTTCGGGGAGGGTTGTTGTGAATACCTGATTCTTCCCCCTCTTTTTTTTCCTCCTCATCTCCCTTTAAAAATCTGCAAATCCATTTGCTAAACAGCTGCACCTCTGTAGTGCACAGATAACAACCTGGGCCAGACTGGCTTTGCAGCAGCGAGTGGAGGCAGATAGGCCCAAATCTCTGGCCCTTTTTTCAAAAATGCTAATGACGAAGGAACCACTTCCCTGGCCAAAAAAAAAAAAAAAAGAGAAGAGAGGGAAAGAGGAGGGAGGGAGAAGGCTCTTGTAGATCTGTCAATTGCTATTTTGACAGATATTTGCTTGTAAGTACACACAACACTTGTTCCCTGTGTCTTATCTGGTGCTGTGCAGAACACTGACCTACATTACATCAAGCACAATATGATGCACAAACACGCTCTCTTCAATAGCCCGCTCTTTTTTTTTTCCTCTGTTGTTTTTGTTTGTTTTATTTTTCCTCACTCCCCCTCTTCTCTCTTTTTTCACCTTAAAAACAGATGGATTCAAATGAAATGGCTGCAAATCCTGCGAACAGAAGGTATTCTTTCTCAAATAAAACCTTGTGGCTTAAAGGGAGAATCTTCCGACCATCTCCGGATGTTTGATTGCTCCTCAAAGGCCCGAGCAACTGCACTCAGCGGAGGAGAGTAAATATTGGAAATATTGCCACAGCTGCTCATTCACTCCGTCTCCATCTCTCCCTCCTCTGCCTCCCGACACTTCTCTCTGACGTACGCTCCACAACAACAATGGCACAGGATGCATCTGAGATAGATAATTAAAAAATATGATGCTACATTTATCCAAGACTTCCAGGTGGGTCAGAGGTGAGCCAGAGAGCAGCAGCCCCGGAGCTGAGCAACTCGAGTGTCTCAGACAAACATGCTCCGGTAAAGTAAACGATTTCCAACATTGAGCTTTAAATTGAGGAGCATTAGTTGACAGATTGGCTCTCTAATCACCAGGGGCTCCGTACACAAACTTCCTCACCATGAAATCCTCTCTTTATTTGTTTGTTAACCGTGGAAATGTGAGATATCACCTGATTCAGAACTTTTAAATTAGGATTAAAACAATTCAGACTCTGACAAAGTGAGGAAAGCTTTCGAGGTAAGATCCAACTTTGTTGTTGGACTCCAGGTATTTAGAGCCACATCTTGTTCTCACTTTAAATCTGACTGCTCATGATGATTGAATCACTTACTAATATTAAGCATCAAAACTGTAGAGACCATTTGAGTACAGGGAACTCATTGTCATGTTGAAGAAAGCAGTCTGTGATGATTCCAGCTTTATGACATGGAGCGTTATCCTGCTGGAAGTAGCCATCAGAAGATGGGTACACTGTGCTCATAAAGGGATGGACATGGTCAGCAACAATACTCAGGTAGGCTGTGGACTTTAAACCATGCTCAGTTGGTACTAAGGGGCCCAAAGTGAGCCAAGAAAATATCCCCCACACCATTACACCAGCAGCAGCAGCCTGAACCGTTGATACAAGGCAGGATGGATCCATGCTTTCATGTTGTTGACGTCAAATTCTGACCCTACCATCTGAATGTGGAGCAGAAATCCAGACTCATCAGACCAGGCAACGTTTCTCCAATCTTCTATTGTCCAGTTTTGGTGTTGCTGTGTGAATTGTAGCCTCAGTTTCCTGTTCTTAGCTGACAGGAGGGTCACCCGGTGTGGTCTTCTGCTGCTGTAGCCCATCTGCCTCAAGGTTGGACGTGTTGTGTGTTCAGAGATGCTCTTCTGCAGACCTCAGTTGTAACCAGTGGTTATTTGAGTTACTGTTGTCTTTCTATCAGCTCCAACTAGTCTGTCCATTCTCCTCTGACCTCTGGCATCAACAACCATGCCATGTTCAAAGTCCCTTAAATCACCTATTCCCCCCATTCTGATGCTCGCTGTGAACTGCAGCAATTTGTCTTGACCATGTCTATATCCCTAAATGCATTGTGTAGCAGCCATGTGATTGACTGGTAAGAAATTTGCATTAAAAAGCAGTTGGACAGTTGTGCCTAATAAAGTGGCCGGTGAGTGTAAATACTCACTTATTATGAAACATGGTAACTCTGCAGGGGAGACCTGTTTCTTTCCATAAACCAGTCAATCTTAGACCCTTCAAGCCCTAAGGTCCCCTAATTTGGGGACTTCGAGGTCCGAAGCACTTATCATGTATAAACATAGTCATACTGAGTTGCTAAAGAAATCACTCACTTATGACAGTTTGTTTGAGAAAGTTGTAACGTCTCAGCAGCAGCCTCCTTTACTCTGACTGTTGATGTCATGCACTGTAAAGCAGAAATTTTTGTAAAAGTTTGTGTTGCTTAAACTGTGAAATCTCTAAAAACTTTAAAAGATGTCTAAAAGTCACATCATACATTAATAGCTGGAAGGTTTGAGAACATTTTTAAGCAAAAATGGCGTGTGGCGGAAGAGCCGAAATTCCCCATTCATTAAAACGGGGCAGATTTTGTCAGAAAAAGCCGAATAAATCAAAAAGGTTAAGGGTTAGAGATGGGAAAAGTCATGCCAATCATCTCTTGAAGGAGCTGAATAGTTTAAAATTTGAATGATGAAAATCGGACAAAATTTGAAGGAAATGCTGAGTCAGGATTTCAACATAGTGAGCCAGTTAAATAAATATCAATACTGACACCTCTTTCACAATTGTTCCCTTCATTATGACACCAGAATGATTCAAATAGACCTTCAAGATGCAGCGATACACTCTTTTCACTTTAGGTTTTTGGGGTATTTGGGATTATCTGTTTGCCATTGATTGCAGCGACGCCTCTGGCCAGAATCGGTAGTGTTTTTAAAGGAAACAAAGACTGTGTCCCTTGCATTTGTTTTGGAAAATGAGAACAAGACAAATTACAGATCTTACTCCCCACTTGGTCAACGCTCTGCTCAAATTTGCTGGTGTAGCATCATCAGAAGGACTTTCGCTCCATGTGACGTAAAAGTGTGTGTGGTCTCTTGGGAAAAACTGACCTAACCACAAATACTGAGAAAAAGCCTTGAAGACGATCTGAAAAAGCTAGTGTTTTTCAGGTAAAGAACTCTGTTTCCCATGAGCACTTGCACTCACTGCCATGAGGACGTGACTTTTACCAAGTCGTGCAAATGGTTGGAGAGTGATTCTTTTTTTAACTCTTCTTTTCTTTGTTCGAGACAACCACCCTTTTTTGGCGATCTCAACCTGCTTTTTTTTTTTTTTTCTCAGATGGGGTGGGACAACTGCCCCAAAAGAGCCAGGTGTGAATGCACCTACCGGGACTAATTTCAAAATCTGGTCCTGTCAGACCCAAAGGAGGCTGAGAAATAGCATTAGGAAATAACCTACTTTGGTGTTGATGCTCTCATTTAAAATGTGGATTACGATCACACATATATCTAGAGGTGAGACTTTTTCAAGACCACTTCGAAACTCCTCACAGCCTCTTTAGGAACTAACTAATTTTGGTGCTGATAATCTTATGTCTGACTTGTGTTGAACATGACCTCAATAGAAAATGGACTCCACTATTTGAGGTAATTGAGCTGCAAAAACATCCTCATTGGTAAAAAAAAAAAAAAATCTGAGCATGAAACTGGTTAAAAAGAGCACATTTATTTTACTGTGTTGCAAAATGTTCATGCATGTGAACACTGAGAGATGAAAATCATGTTAACTGAGCTAAACAGACTGGACCAAACCAGTGCTTTGCTATTTATAAGCTGCTCTCATGAGTTGATCGAACTCACTTGGCAGATGAGTAACAATAACAACACACTATCATCTATAACCAGCCATTATTCCCCATCAGCCCTAGTTGTAGTCCTCACAGATGTAATTACAGGTTCTCTTTTCACTCTAATTGTCAGCTCACTTAATTGTGTTTTGATATATTGGAGTATGTATAGGTTTTCCCACCCCCCAATCCATCATGCAAACACATGTGTGAGTATCTGTTGGAGGCTTTAGTGTCAGTGCCCTTCGGGATTTGACCCTACTTTATGTAGACTGGCAGGTGTGTTTCAGGGAAGCAGGAGTGGGAGGTTCGCCCCTACAAAGCCCCAAGAAATCCTTTTATTATTTCTGTATAGTCTGCTAACTCAATATACATACAAACAAGTGAGTGGTGAAAATATCTCTAGAACTTTCCGTTTGTCTGAAAGTTGTTTAAGAAGAAAGAAGACAAATTGATTTGTTGTCTTTGCCAGCCTCTCTTTAAATATCCAGCTACAACTCAGGTACAGGTTTTCCTTTTGTCAATCAATTAGTAGATATGATTCTGTATCAAAGACATTTGAATGATACATAAACATGATTAACAACATCATGTTTCTTGTAATATGTTTTATAAAACTTAGCTGAAGAAAAATGTTGTTTTGATGGTGTAGTGAAGAGCCAGAGTGGGGACAGAGAAGTGTAGGATAGTTTGAGTAGAGTGTCAGTAGCCACGGTTACATGAGGAGTTTTTCGTCTTTTCGAATAGAATCTTTCCAAATGACTTTTCCGAAAAACAAAAGTATACATGGAAAGGAATATTCCAATCTCTGGTCTACATGCACCCTTGTAATCAGACAGAATAGTCAATGGGGCATGCGCAGAAAAACGGAAACATCACAAGATTTATCAAAGCTGGAGGACGACAGTTTGTTTATCACGGTGTTGCAATACTTCGTATTGCGAGTTTGTTGTTCGTCCAGTCTTGAAATTATGTTCATTTCTTTCAGAATTTGGATCAAAAACAAACTTTCCGCAGCAGTCCAGTGCTGACTGCTCGCCGCCATTTTTAAAGTTGAGGAACGTCTCTAGTTGCGTCTTACGTCATATCTGAGCATGCCCTGAAAGACCGTACCCTGACAACTTTTCGTTTGAGTGGATACATGATACCTCAATCGGTTTGGGGAAAGGAATAGTCCACCCCTGTGAAACCGATTAAATGTCCGTTCCGATTGGCACTTTTCTTTCGGAATGAGGTGTATACAAAAGTTAAAGTCTTTCCGTTTGAGCAAATAAACCGAATGCAAGGGGATGCAATGCGGCTTATTGTGTATGTGACTTCCTGTACTTCTGGAGCCAGCCTCAAGTGGACACTCTCGAAACAGCAGATTTTAGCACTTCCGCAATGACTCATATTTCTAGACCGGAAGTTGCCGCTTGGTGCTAACCTATTATATTGTGTCATATTCCAATGTGTCACATCATGTCTTACCCTGTTATATAGCTCTAAAACGTGACCTTAGATTTTGTATCAAAACCTTACAATATGGCACTATATCATATAGTTGTGTAACCTATTGTGCCATGTCATAACATATCATATAATATCATATTCATACTGTAACCTTCCTTATATTATGATTGAACATAACCTACTTTAATTTATTGTAATGCCACCTATTGAGTGGTTTCGTATCTTGCTGTAACATAATTGTGTGGTATGTTGTTGTAACCGATTGTTTTGTATTGCAACCAACTGAACCATACCGTATCAAGTCGTTTCATATTCCTAGTGACAGTTATATGTTACTATGATTCAGATGCATTACAGTCCCTCCAAGTGGGAATAAATTCTAAGAAAACTGTAAGCACAAAATTAATTACTGTAAGATGTTGAAATCATGTATTGTATCTAGTTTTAGTAGAGTGGTCTTGATGAATTGGACGTCCTGGCGCAGCTATCCTAACAGATTACAGCACTTACTAATTGCACCTCTTCACTTAAAGCCTGTTTACCCATGTGAAAAATAACCTTAAATATACTGTATGACGTACAATAATGCATCTTATTCTGTCAGTATGAATCGGCCTTATCACAGATTTCATAAAAGAAGATGTAAAAAGTGCAGAGCTGGCCTCGTTCAGCACAATAGGCCTTAATGCTGCTTCTGAGAGAGGCCAACGCCACGTGCAGCCCAGAGAAAGCAGGCAAGACAGAGTAAACAGTTTGTTCCTGTGAACAGCTCGATGCCAATCAGCGATTAATGAGGCGACGCTGAAACCACCGGCTGAGAGAAGTTAAACTGAGCTGAATTAAGGAGCAATATCATCCCTCATGCAGGTGCTCGCCGAACGAATAACTGCTTTAATTACTGTTATTCAATCATTCGCTTTTTTCCCCTCCGCATCCAAATACCACTCTGGTATTATCCCTTTTTTCTTGTCAATTTACAAATGCCTTTCACACACGGCCTACCTACATGTTTTGCTGGTGGCGGTAAAGCATATGTGACCCCTCAAAGAGAGAAAAAAAAAGCAGTCTTGAAGTGCATATTGTAAAAGAAAGAAGCGCTCAATAGCAAGGTGCAGTTTGCAGAGTCCCTCTGTTTGAATGGGTGCTTATCTTGGTTTACATACTCAGGGTGGAGAGGTTTGTGGGTGCCTTTGATGGGAAACATCTGTGTGTGATACGGGGGCTCGCCAGGGATGGGGGAGGAAGAAGTGGGCGTCTTTGCACCTGCTTCGGTACACTGCTCCACAATGCTTATTATTTGTGCAGGAGGGGTCTGTCGTTCTTTGTCGTGATCGTGAACAGTATGTACAGTAAGATGACAGAACAAGGCTTGTCAAACGTAATGGTACGTGTGCGTAGTTCGTCACTGTCACAATCTGATTTCAGCTGTTTGATCAGGTTAAATCTGTGGATTAAGTTTCTGCAACTGCCACTCTGTCCAAACTGGTTAATTACAACTTCCTTTAACTTTCTGCAACTAAAAATAAATTCTCCTTATGTTATTGACACCGATCTAAGTTTCACCTACTCATAAAAATATGACAGCATCTCCCAATAATTTATGCATCTCAACTGCACTTTGCTAAATCCAAGAAACAATTTCTTCTCTGCAGCAGCTGCTGAGTCCAGCTGACGACCACCAAGGTGTGAATAGCTCACAAGATTGACGGATTGCAAACACATTTTCAGAGACATTACGAGTTATTCGTCTCTGCTTTTACCAAACTGCTGTACACGTGCATATTTAGTCAGAAGTGACATGTGTTCATTGATTTCTTCGGAGTTTTGTTCTTGTCAGGAAGGAAAAAGCATTTGAGACAGGAAGATGTAAGAAATCAATCAAGTTTATTTCTAGAAGAGCTCTCAAATAAAGCATGGCACGTGTCTGCTTTATTGTTATGTATTTCTGGTCAACTTTTAGAGAACGCAACTAGAATGCAATGGACAATGCAGCTCTTATGTTAAAGTTTTTCTAATCAATGTTTTTGTAAAAAGGTGATCCTGACTTCATTTAACCATTAAACACTCAAACAGTGAGTTAATACTCATTGGTTTTAATTACCTAATCAAATTAGTTTAAAATTTTAACAGGGAAAGCACCAACATGGACATCCTGATCACACATCATATCAGATCACTCCACAGAAAGTAGTCCAGTGCATTTCACCTGCCTGCCTGTTGACACTGTGGCACCGTTCAATATGGAAAAAAATAAATAAATAAATAAAAAATAAATAAATAAATCAGTTATACTGTTTACATGGGACATTTTGTTTGGACCCAGAGACAGAGTCCATGTCAATACATAGTGAGGTATCAAGGAAACCACATACATTTTTATACATTTACACCTGTCATCCACATAAAACTGCAGCTTTGTGTCACTAAAGAGCAATGTTTTCTGAAAACTCCATCCAAAGTGAAAAATTTTGGAAAACTGTGGTGTCGTGTATATGTTGGGAAACAGAGTTTTTACGGGGGATCATTCTGATTGGATGGCATGGGTTTCATGCCTAAAAGACACTGCCGAATATGGGTTTGGCACACTTCAAGACACAGGTATCATCAAATTTGCTTGTGTGTGTGGACAAAAGTATTTGTAAAAATGAATTGGGGAAGGTTGTTTTTGAAAATACCCTCCTCTGTATATACAAGGCTAGAGACTATGGCCATGTCTACACATAGCCGGGTATCTCGGAAACTGCACATATTTTTATACGTTTAAGCCCGTCATCCCCAAAATTGTTTTCTGAAATCTCCAGCCAAAGTGAAGATTTGGGAAAACTGCAGTGTCAGTAGCCAGGGTTACATTAGAAGTTTTTCTTCTTTCCGAATGGAATCTTTCTGAATGACTTTTCCAAAAACAATAGAATACATGGAAAGGAATATTTCAATCTCTGGTCTACATGCACCGCCATAATCAAACAGAATAGTCAAACAAATGTAAACAAAAGTAAACAAATTAAGAAATGTCTCTAGTTGCGTCTTACGTCATAACTGAGCATGCGCTGAAAGAACGCAGAAGAACGAGGTATATACAAGGTTAAATTCTTTCTGTTTGAGCAAATAAACTGAATGCAAGCGGAATATTTGGGTCCATGTGTACGTGGCTATTGTTTCGTACATATGTCAGGAAACAGGGTTTTCAGGTCTCAAACATCACAGCTGAATGAGGGGGTCCATCCTGATTGGCTGGCATGGGTTTTACATCTGGAAAACACTGCTGAATATGGGTTTGGCATGCTTGGAGCCACACTGTGTGTGGACAAAAGTATTTTTTTTAAAAGATTGAGGCAGGGTATTCTTTTTTGAAAATGCCCGGCTATGTGTGGACAAGGCCTGGGACTATACACACCCACAGGGTGATGAGAACAGCACACAGGTGTGGGACAAAGCAGAGGTGAATCTAACTGGGGGGAAACACGCTAGGGCAGGAGGTGAAAGTGAACCAGACGCAAAGGGAAGGATCACAAAATCCACAACAGATACAAACACAAAGAAACACAAGGGAAGAAGAAAAGGCACATGGCAGTTTTATTGTGACTGAGATGTTTAAATAAAGATTTTTTAAATTCTGTTTTGATGTTTGAACTCTATAGGAATATATGTAGTTCATGTAAGCACAGCTGCATCTAGGTGGAGCACATTTTATCGTTTGCAACAATCCTTCACCATGGGATGCAAACTTTTGTGGCATCAGTGGGACAATTAAAAAAAAAAAATCTATAATAAAAATTAATTTTAAATCAATAACTTAGTATTCTAATTAAAAATGTTTTTGCCAATGTGTTTGTTTTTTCAGGTGGTCCTGGATCTCAGACAAAAACAACACGTGAAGTGTAAAGATCTTCTTTCTCTTCCCCTTATTTTCCAACCGTGGCCAGAAACACAACTGTTACCGTGTAGTATGCATGCTGTTAAAAAAAAATCTTAAAGATTATTAAATTAATGTACCAAATGTTTTTATACATCACAAAATTTTGGATGTTGTCATGATTCTTTTGCAATTCAAAATGGTTTTGCCTTCACAAATTAATTGACAAACCTAAATTACAATCTACTGATTGATCTTTCACCTGTCTGTCTCAGCCAATCAGCAGTGAGTATTCGGAGCATCAGCGAACAAACATTTGAATCTAAACTGCTCAGCATTATAAAAAGGTGAGTAAACTCCACGTCTCTGTTGTGTTAACTTGACCTTTCTCACGTGCAGGCGGGAATAATGCGGCCTGGTCTCTCTGGGGAGAGCAGGGGAGGGCCGTGGCTGTCGCAGCACAATAGCGCTGCAGGATCTGAGTGGATTGACACAAAACAAACGAGGTGATTTCCCTCAGAGTCAGAGGAGGGATCTATCTCTGTAGAGCTGCACGCTGACAAGTGCCGGATCCCCGGGGACGACAAATAGAGACGTTAGCGCTCCGCAGGGAAACAGGCGGCTTCCCTCCTTTCATGTTACTAAACATCAGGCGCAGTGAGCAAAGGAAGGAGGACTCTGAAGATACCAACAGGCTGGTTTCATCCGTGTCTGAACCTGTTGCAAGAGAAAGAAGAGACATGTTTTTCAGGTTGTTTGCTGCATTTCCTCACAGGAAAAGAGGATTCTTGTTGGGCATCATCTGCATGATGTATTAACGTCACAAAATGTTCTGCAACATCTGTGAATTGTAAGTTTGTTTCAGGAGACAAAATAAAACTCTGTTATTTACTTTATTAAAGCTGCATTTTATGTGATGCTTTCCTCAAACTGCAGCCAGAGGTAACTACTGAAATCTGAAAGACTTTAATCCAACAAAATCATGTAGTGTGACATCAGAACATGGCAGAAAAATATGCTCGTGTTTGTCTGTGATGCTTTTATGAGAAATGAAACCAAACAAGCAGCTTTCTTTGGACTGAGCACTCTTTCAGAAGTTTGTTTAGTTACTTCCTAGTGGGAGAAAAGAGGAGTGCGTATCCAACACCAAAATTTACTTGAGGTAAATAAGAGAAATCATTAGTGTTTCAGCCCGTGTGGGATGTGATGTTGTCCTTTGCTGCAGCGTCTCTTTGTGCTCGAGGCTGATAAGAGAGGTGTGTTTACAGGTAGCAGCGTGCCAGCAGCAGCATTTATCACTTAATAGACACAGTTTGGATTCATGTGTTTCTTCCTGAGCTGGCATCTAAGTGAGTAACACGTCTCGGCCACATGATCAGTCTTATTGAGATCCTCTGGGGTTTTTCGTTTTTGGCCTCCAGCCCAGAGACGCGACCTCCCAGGTGGGCTGCTGGACACGCCCTGCTCCCTCAGTGGGGCGTCACCGCTAACAAAGCCCTCTGACTCCTTCATCCCTCCCCTGAGAATACGTCTCTGTGTCTCCTGCTTCTCTCTGACACAAATGATTCTCAGCAGCTCACGACGGAGAAAGATGCAGCGGCTGTATATGCTCTTCTGTGAACCAGAAACAATCAGACGACGGCGGCGTCCCCGTGTTTTTGTCGGTGGATCTTGTTCTGTCTGTGCAGACATTTTTACTCATAATTGTTTTTGTTTTTTCCCTCTATTGTTCATGGACAATTTTGTAAATGAATGTTGATTCTTAAACTCTGTGAAAATTGAAAAAACTTTATTTATCTGCTTTGTACTGGAACTTTTTTTTTAATCCTGATGCTGTTTAGTGAAAGTAATTTCTCATGTACAAGAAAGTCTTTGATTTTTGCCTCCAATCATAAATTCCCTTCAGAAATTGTCATCTTTTGTTTATTGCTTGGCTGCATGGTTTGATGGCCGCTATTTTAATTTCTGAAAATCTACTCTTCTGGGTGATACAATGAATCTTGACAGCGTTCAACAAAAGCACAGGTGTTCTTGGTGAAAATCAGAGTTTGTTAAGAAATACACTCATATGTTTGGGAAATTAGTCGCACAGGACTCTAGAACATCGCTGTACAGTAAAACCAGAGGCATGCAATCCAGTAGTTGGACTGTAGGACATCATAAAATAATCTTAAGACTCGAGTTACGCTCAGGGGATCATCAGAGCTGGGTCAGGTGTGTGTCTGAATGCTCCTGATTGGGAGCAGGTGTATAAAGTTTATATAAACTCTTGGTTTCGAGTGCTTAGTGCTGACTCATTATTTCACCTTCTGAGGTTGTGAGGGGTTGTTTTCATGTGGTCTTTGTATTGTATTGTCAGCAAAAGCTCAGTGAAACAGTACCTGTGTGAGGTGCTCTAAATTTCCTTTTGTTTTAAAGAGTTTTGTTGATGCTGGCTCAGTATTTTTAATCCAAGGGATCCGGAAAAGTATCCATTTCAGTGTTTAAGAGCTATTTTTCAGGTATTCATTGTCTATGAGTACTTACAAAGGCACCGTCTAAGACCTTTTACTAATTATTCTTGTGAGTGTAATCACATAATTTCTGCAACAATACTTTAGTTTATCTCTAATCTTCCCAAGACAAGAAAGCACGTTTGTTTTGGCCTTCCTTATTATGTCCAAATATTATGTCACAGTTTTCAAATTTCACAAAAAGAGTCACACAATGCAGCATATTCAGGGACATTGCATTTTTTTTTTATCCAACCTAAAAGTTAAACTTTCTAAAATAAAAATATTTTGTCCAGTTTTTCTTTTTTTTTTTTTTTACATCAAAGTCAATGGGGGATGTGGTCAGCTCCACCCAAAGCTACCTCAACTTTGAGACTCTGCAGCTTCTGCATACTTCCATGTTCACTGATCTTTACACAATTTTACGTTACGTTTCTTCTGCTATCTTCTATAGTTTTTGAGATATCACTGTTAAAGCAACAAAGCTTAAAGCTTTTTCACTGAGGAACAGCGTGACCCTAGCACAACTAATGCAAGTGCCGCTACTCACTTCTAAAAATCTCTCAAAAATCACCAGTAACATCCTCAAACTTTGCTCTACAGAAATGAATTATACATCAAATGTAGGAACGGCTCAATAGAGGACCGAAACTGTCAAAATTAATAATGAATAAAAGTGAATAAAAAAACAAAAACAAAAATACATACACATAAGTATCTATTTTTAATTTTGGCAGTTTTGGTCCCACATACAGCCCTCTTTTTTTCACACAAAAGCCTGTCCAAACTCATCAGAGGGACAGTTTTCACTCAGAGAGCTTCAGACCGACATAAGTCTGGTTGTCTTCTCAATGAGTGACAATGGTAACAGTCTGCCCTCATGGACCTGTTCAAGCCCGTTTTTTACTCATTGTAGTTTCCACATTTTGACAGTTCAGGTATAAAAAACACACACCCCTGCGTTCATCAGAGTCTCGTTTTACTCACCATTATAGCCATCAACGTTTTTGCGACAGCGATTTTACACCATTGCAAAATCTGTCTCCCATCAAGCCTGGACCCCACAAATGCGCTAAAACAAACACTCGGACACACACGGAGCACGCGGAGCGGAGACTAGGAGGAGGCGGAGCAGGGTCTTAGCAGCCAATCAGAAGTGCCCCTCTTATCACAGCATGCGTGACTCGTGCACGAGGAACGACGGTTGACGGGCCGCCATAACTGCAAGTAGCACATGGCTAATTGAATATTCATGACATAATCGCGTAGGAGGCTAGCATGCTAAAAACCGTTGAAGCCCAGCAGTGAAGAAGTTACTTGAGTTGATGGAAGGATAAACAACAAACGGACAGCAGTTTACTACCCACAAACTGAGGACAACACTTTGGCTGAGGGAAGGATAAACAAAAGGACAGGACCCCTTCTATTCGGACAGCGCAACTAAAGCATGAAGGCTGGATGCTAAAGTTTGAGGTGAACAACGGTTACAGCTGGATTCATCGGCTTAGGAGGACCAAAACTGTCAATAGGTGAGTAACATAGTTCATTTTAAAATACAGAGTGCTTTGTGTGGAGGATATGTGGCTGTTAGCTGCTAATGATAGCTAATAAGCTATGGGCTAACTGGGAGTTCACTGAGGCTACTGGTTGCTTTATGCTGGAAATGCAGCTTGCCATACGTCATTATCTTTTCTATCCAACTTTATGGCTTTTTCCATTCTATTTCAAGTTCCACTCATGTGTAATCAGTGTAAAAAGATGGGCTGTAACAACAGCATTGTCAGCTGGGGCTGAGGCTGGGTTTGTTTTTTATTGTCTTGAAGTCAGGTAGAGTTTTGTGCTGATTATTAGTGGCTTCAGCCTTGCTCTTGGGTGACTGTTTTGCTGTTAAACCATGGTTGTGCTTAACGGTGGTATGAGTGAATTGTGAAGGTAACTGAGTACTGATTACAGTGCTCTTGTGGTTCTGCAAAGTTTCTTACGATGCGGTTGTTAAAGCTGCTGTTCCCCTGCTACTGCTTTATTTCGACTGGAAAGACGAGCTGTTTTAGCACCTTTCTGCAATTTTATTCCTCATTTTCTCAGTCTTACCTCTCTTTCACTACTTAACGCAATTTTTATTTCATATGTTACAAATCTTCAGCTGTCATAGACTGTTTTTGGACATTGTATTTCCAATTTTTTTCCTTTGCTGCTGTAACTTTCAGCATTTCAATGCATTTTCTGCGAGGAAATGCATTTTTTTCTAGTTTTGTTTTTATCTCCTTTTCGAGGGTTTTCACACCTGCACTGTTCTGGTTATGGAACTGGTTTTGTTCTGGATTCTCAGAACTTTGGTGCTTGCTAGCAAACCAGCCTGTGTCCGTACTTTTTCCAGTGGAACGAAAGTGGGACTTCCTGCTGATTCAAGCCCACCAATGTTGATTTGGTTCGCAAGCTGGAACCAACTTTTCAGGTTCTGAACCACTTTCTTTCTCGTGTGGACACACAGTCTCCAACAGGACCCTCTTTAATAGCATATAGTCTTGGTGAATATTTCTAAACCCGTATAACTCTGAGTTACCTCTCACCCTGACACACTGTTGATCAGGAATTAACATTAAGATAACTGAGTCTGTGGTCCACTTTTGAAACTTCTTGTATTTCTGAATTTCTATATCAACATTTCCTAAAAATTTCACTGAAACTTTCTAGTTACACCACATTGATTGGTCCACCAGATTAGGGGGATTTTTTTGTCCTTCATTGATAGTGACCAAAAGGTTTGTTTGGCTAAGTGGAGGAAGAAAAATATGTGTTTACAAAAAAAACAAAAAACACATCTTACAATTTAAAAAGTCTTACTGTACGTCCTTGTTTGCCTGGAAATGCTTTCCTTTTTGGTCATAAAATTATGACTGGAGGGATTTTATGAAATTCCTTTAAGTGTCTTGGTTTTGCTCATCTTGTGCTATACTGACTATTAACATAAGACAATACACTGGGAAACTGGTATTTTTTGATGTACCAAAAGATATTGAGCACAGACATCGCATGCAGCATGACACAAAGTATCCAGGCCACTCCTTCTCACAGATGAGAAAACACTCTGACTGCCCAAATCAAACAAGAATGGATGACTTTTGTTTTTGTTTAAGATTTTGAAACATTTATATTTTGGCACATGAGAAATATATATTTGTGCAAAGGGCTACCTCTCTTTTCCTCATTTAAGGGTAGTGTAAGATGTATTATTTATGTTAATGTTAAAGAAGTTTTTCACTTCAAACAGAAAAGGAAAGTTTTAAACGAATGTATGGTTTTCAAAGCTACTTCGCCGTCTTATATTATCTTTGGGTATATTTGCTGTATCACCAAGAGACTGGGTAGGGTGTCCTTTTTTGAAGTTTTCAGAATATTGTCACCCTACTTAACCCAAAGATGAAAAAGATTAAGACACTCGACAGCCAGCAGGATCTCTGTTTTGATCAGTGTTTGAGTGAAGTCCAAGAAGAAACCTGAATCGTGCCACCTGAGAAAAAAAAATCTGTGATCTTCTAAGTTTACTTTATGAACTTGACCTTCTCTATGCAGGATGATGAATGAGCAGACTCTGACCCTAGAATAATGTCATCACATTAATCTGCTGAACGGTGGAAAGTCTCCTGGGCTCACCTTGGATCTCAGATTAGGCCGTGGACCAGAATGATCTGACGTCACAAGTCTCGGTCTTATAAATAATGTAACCACCGACAGTAAATCAGGAGGATTTCACCCAGTAGATGTTTACAGTCCAAATTCTCAGAAATATTAAGAGCTTCATTTTACATATCATTATAGTTGCGCTAAAAACAAAAGAAGAAAACATCATATACTTTGAGGACAAAGACTTTAACAGCCTGGACACGTTTATATTCTCTGCCTGAGTTTTGGGATTGCTTTTACTTGATTTTTTTTACTTAAAAGTTAATGTAACACTGAGGAAATTATTTTGACGTATAGTTTCATCCTTCTTTATTGTCTGTGATACCTTATTTTTATGCATGCATTCCAAATACGCAGTATGTGCTATTCACAGTAGTAAAAATGTGGGTAATAGGATGCTCAATAACTGCCACTCTCAACAAGCATCTTGCAGCATCTGGAATCCACATTGTTGCAGATTTTTTACTGTCCATGTGCAGCAGACTAATGGCTCCATAGGAAGAGACATCGCTGCAGCTCGAGCATCAGCCCTGAGCAGAGTAATGGGTCCATAGGAGGACAGGAATGAGTCAGGGCCACAGCACGCTGCAGGCCCAGCAGTCTCCCTCATTCTCCAGTGCAGTGTTGCACAAGCCTGCTGAGAGTACAGTGCCATTACAGCTCCCACAAACATGTGGAGACAGGGGCTCCTCATTTAGCCAAACGATCACTTAGCTCCAAAGCTGCGATGAGACGCCGAAGCCCGCAGAGAGCAGGAAGTGTTTGAGGAGTTATTCAAACATTTGCAAAGCCAATAACTCCACTAAATCTACCAGGATGCCTCATATTTACATTTGATTCTGTGAAACCCTCCCCTACAAAAACAATAACACGGCATCAAAAAAAAATTAGCCCTCAATAACGTAATAGCATCCTCATTGGATCTCAGTCGGTGTCAGGTTTGGGCATTAAGCAAAGTGGGTTATAGATGGGACTTTATTAAATGTAATTGTGCTGATGATGAAGAAAGTGTTCTGTAGGCTTTATGGAGAAGATTACAGAAATTATGGGAAGAAAAATGTTTATTAAAGGTGTGAACTAGCAGAGCAGTTGATCACACACAGGAGATCAGACGTGCCTCAAGTGTCTGCTTTGATTTACTCTCAGAGACAACCTCTGGTTCTCTTATTACCTTCTTAAAAAATCAGTTTATCCAATGTTAGACTCTAACAACATTAAACACACTTTAGATTGACACATCAGTCTTTGTCTTTCGAGCAGTGGGGATTTTGTCATATGTCATCTCAGCCAGTTATCCACAGTTACAAGGGCCTGTGTCCATTAAACGCTAGCGGCGTCTTTTTTCTCCAAAACCAACCCACTTCAGCTCTTACAGCACTCTGTGTCCCACCATTAATGATTTTTGGTGTCAGACCAAACATCCTCACACTCATTAGGGTCACTTCTTCCTTACTGTTTGATGAGAATCATAAATTGGAACTTCTACTTGTCAACAACAGTCACAGAGAAGAAACTAGGTGTAATACTAGCAACGCTCGAACACATTTTCTTTTCTTTATTCTTTAATGTCCCCTGTAATATGTACTTCAATAAAAGAAGCAATTCAAACAAGACTTAACCCCTTACTGCCTGAATTAGTTTAAAATTATATTAAAATATCGTTTGGTATGTGTAAAATATGAATCAATAGGCATCAGTGGGATACAAAGGTCATTTCAGCTGTATCAAGATCTGGCAGGGTATGCTGCAAATTCGCGACAACAGGCATCAAAGGGTTAAATGTCGCTTCAAAAGAAAGCAGTAGTGCTATGGGATGACCTTCATAACCTTGCAAGAGTAAATGACTATGAGATTTCATCAGTGGGCACAGGCCCCTTTACCTTCTGAGGCTAAAATGGTCTGGACATATTTAGGTATTATGGCTGTGAAATGATATGAAATTGTCCTACGTGTTAGGCCCTGTTGACAGAACAACGCTTCAACTGGAAACACTAAAACGCAGTGAAAAAAAAAATCTGCTTTTACATGGAAACACTAAAAGACTGAAGATGCTGTAGTAAGCATGCCAGGCCTCTAGTTGGTGCTACAACTGTCTTGTCCAGAAGTGGCTTTTGGTAGATCTCCACTGAAGTGGAATTAAGCTGATCTTCTGGTGTATTAGTGAATGCTAAGTGCAAAAGTGGAGAGACAGATGCACAATTTGTTGAAAGACAGTCAGCAGACTGACCGCCCCTTAGTGCTATAAACCCTTTTTCCGATAGTTCATAAACTTGAATTTTTATGTGTCTGGTAAATCATTATTGCATGTGGTATGGAAGTAAACGCAGTGTAAAAGAAGAAAAACAGAAAAACAAAATTGATTTTTTTCAGGAGTAAGACAGAACGCTGTGATTAATGGGAAAGAAAACAGGTTCCCAAGATTCTTTGACTTGGGCAAAAACTCAAGGGTTGTGTCCGAAATCATAAACTCATTCCCTACTCACTACTCACTACATCAGCTAAATTTAAACAATATGTTGGACACTACTCACTTACTCGCCAGCTACTGACAGTGACATAATTATTCTTGTGTCGTCTTCATGGACGGCTGGGGATTTACAGTTATGATGTTTCTCAAACACTGCAAAATGGTATTTAATTCAGTGATAACTGATATTATACTTATTTTACAAAACATCCAAATATAATAGAAACATGTAGTACACGTTATTTTTTAAATAAATAAACCATATATTTGCGCAGAACTTATGCTATGTTTGAGAATTACAAGATCCAGTGAATGCATCACCCGCGTGGAATGGTTTAGCGGCTAACATCCGTGTTGTTTGTTTATCTGCTTGAAGTTGTGAGACGGGCTCACCCAAAGGTTAAACAGAGAGCCAAGAGTTATTCTCTGGCAGTTTTTAATGTGGTTTAATGTTATCTGTAATTACTAGTCATGTAATCAGCCATTTCCTCTGTTTGAACTGCAATGCATGTTGATATATATTGCTTATATAGTGAGCATTGCTTATACACTACTTTTCAAAGTGCATTGTGTGATACATTGAATGGACTATATAGTAAATTACCATGCTCACTCTGATTTCGGACAGCACTACGAAATGGCGTATTCACTTTATAGTGAACAGGGAGTGCTTTCGGACACAGCCAAGGAGTTACAGCCACTTAGCATTTTTGTAATGTTTCTGTTGTTTTGCTTTGCTGGGCTACACCACATGCCTGCTTGAACAACTATGATGAACTTTTTAAATTCAACACTCAAAGCTGTTTCCCTTCTCAAAGTACCGACTAAAGGGATCCCTGCTGGTCACCAAAGTACTGTGTCAGTTTGTATTCTTGGAGGGATTTTAGTTTCACTTTTGAACATCAGGCGAGGGTAGAGACGCTCCATCTATCCCTATACACAGACAATGAGTGAAAACTAATATATCCCTGCTATCATGGTCTTATCAACAGGAAAAAATTTTGCAGAGAGACTAAGTTAAGTGAGCTGAGTCATATTACAGCCAGGGTATAAAAATAGTTGGATACAAATCGATGACTGTGATGCCTACCAGTACCAGTTCTGGCTTGGTTTCCATTACAAATCCTGCGTCTTTCTAAAGTAACAGAGATTTAAATGAACATCTTAGCCATGAGACTGATGGCAGAAGATGCAGAATGGCAAAAAAACAACAACTTCATTTCCATGTCAAAAGAACAGTTAATAATGAGCTTCCAGTGTTTACTATTAAAACCTCCTGGGCATGACTTCTCTGCAAATAAATTCAGATTTTTCAGAAATGTTTCCCCACAAGATGACAGCACAACAGTGTATTTTTAAAATCATGGCACAGAATTATGATAATGCTCCAAGAAGAATGGAAGAGGAAGCTGAGAATAATATTCATGGTGGTGTTTAGAGAAAAAGATGCTCTTTTTTCTTCTCCAATAGAAGCTCTTTTACAGTTTGAGGAGACATAAAAAATACACAGACTTTTCCTACAATATTGTTTTTTTTCTTGTTAATCATTTTAGACTGAGAAACACTGACCCAAAAACATATGTTTTCAAATTCTGTGAATAATTACCACTCTGAAGCCTTTTGTTGCCAATGGATGAGTAGTTCTTGTGAGGGAATTTTGGGTTGTGTTGATCTGGCACCCCTGTGGATAAAATAGGACATTACCTTTAGGGGCGGGTATCGAAAACCAGTTCCTGTCAAGAATCAATAAGAAATAGTTAATCCATCAATACCTGACAGTTCCCTTATTGATTCTTTACATTATGCCAGAGCTGCCTGACTTCATGTCACCTATTCCCCCCTGCGATCTTAGAATTAGCTGACAGATAACAGTTTCCAGAGAAAACCCTCATTTTGGATTTTTTCCGCTAAAGTTTTGCTTAAGAACTGAACACACAGTGAAATGTACATGACTCTTTCACATAAGATTCCTTACAGTACATTCAGCATGTTATGCATTTCTAAATGGACCAAAAAGAAAAAGAAAAAAAAGAAAAAGTAGCGCCTAGCTTGATGCTATCATAAATGGGAAATTGCCTGATATTCTAGGGGTTAGCTTACATTGATATGACTTAAATTTTAATACAGAATTTCAACTTATAACAAAAAAAAACACGTCACAATGTTCTGGCCAATCACTGATGACTGAGCTTTAAAAAACCTGACCTGCTGATACCGATTTTTATTTTTTATTTTTTATAGCTGACAGCATATACCTTCATTCAGGGGCGGACTGGCCATCTGGACGTTCTGGAGAAGTCCAGAACGGCCGGTGCCGGTCTGCTGACGGCCGGTTCGACCGGTGACAGCGACCCCCACGACAGCGGCGGCCGTCGTCGGGCAGAACCGGCCGTTCATACACTAGGCTTGTAGTTCTCAAGACCGGTCTTGGTCTCGAGACCGGTCTCGATGGGTCTCGGACTAACATGTCGGTCTTGGAGGGATTAGAAGCGAACGATATGTCCAGGCACACTGCTGGCTTTGTAGAGCACAACTTTCTATAATGGTCTCTATTATTTTTACACGCCCTTTGAGTATTTTGTGACAGACGTCTGCGCTCATCCTGTTTGTGACTGCAGAGAAGCAGACGGGACGCAGATGGGCGATCCACATCAATTTAACTGGAGAGAGAGAGACAGAGACGCGTTGCATGCTTGGGGAGTTGTTTGACTCTTACCTGGGTAAAGTTAAGTCCCATTTTGCATTGTAACTCCCTCTAATCCACGAGTTGAACCCTCTGTTCAGCATAAATCTATCTTTTGATGAGCGAAGCAACATAACGTACCTGCAGATTTGCAGATTTACAGATTTGCGCTGACGTGCAGGGGTGTGTCCAGATATTTTAGAATGGGGTGCCCCGACTTGGGCACTCGCCATGTATGTATTAAAAATACAGGATTGAAAGGATACAGCTTTAACTAATTACATAAATAAATAATTAAATAAATAAATGACAATAATAATAATAATAATAATAATAGTAATAATAATAAATACAACAATAATAATAATAACATTGAAACGAAAGAAAAAAAATTAAAGGGACTGTGAGGACTTTACAAATAACTTCGAAATAGTTTCTGTGCTATGCCTGATTGTAATACACAGCTGAAAATGAGACTATCAGCTTCAACAAAGCTTATTTCCAAATGCTATTTCTCAGCTTCCCCATTTGGTCGGACAGGACTGGATTGATTTACAGAATGTTGAAGTCTTTATGACAACACCACGCCAACTGATGGAGTTCAATAGAGAGAAAAGAAATCTATTTTTTCCTCTGCTCAAAACAATTTCTGTGATTTATTTTGTAGTGATGGTGGACATATTGTATTTGATTGTTGTATTGTTGTTTATCTGTGTGTCTTGTCTGGACTACTGAGTTCCTGCCCGCAAACCAAATTTACCGCAAGGTAGGCTTTAAATAAAGAAACCGGGTCGGGCGGGTCGTGTCAGTGTATGAACGGCCGGTGAGGACGCGTTAAAGTCCAGGGCTGTTTTTCAGTCCCAGTCCGCCACTGCCTTCATTGTTCCTATCTTATTTACTAAAAATCATTAAACAATACCTGCGAAACAGTAAAATGTTTATATTTTAACTTAAACAACCACAAAAGTGTCCAGAATTTTAGGTCTCAGAGCAAAAAGCAAAAATGGCTGGCTGTCAGACCTTCCTGGAGGTATATAAGATCAGTGTCATATGTAAGGATGGGCCGATCACTGATCCCCCAAAATTCAGGAAATCTGCACTCATCGATCGATGCATGTCTAGTCACAGTTACTCTGTGTATACAATATTGAGAACTATAAGGCCATGTCCACATGTAGCCGGGTATTTGGGAAACCCCATATGTTTTTCTACGAATACACCTGTCGTCCACAAGAAACCGCAGCTTTACCTCACTAAAAACAATGTTTTCTGAAAACTCCGGCCAAAGTGAAGATTTTGGATAACTCGGGTTTCATGGTTTTGTGTGGACGCCAGTAAACAGAGTTTTTGGTTTTCATACGTCACAGCTGAATGACGGGTGCTCATTCTGATTGGCTGGCATGGGTTTTACGTCAGGGAGACACTGCCCATTATGGGTTTGGCTTGCTTGGAGCCGCACTCACCAGCGGATTTACCCGCTGCGTGCGGATGAAAGTATTTTTTAAAACGAATGAGGGGGGGATACTCGTCTTTGAAAATACCTGCTACGTGTCGACATGGCCCAAATGTCAAAATAAAATGCAGGCAAATGTTTTCCAAACAGTGAAATAGAGGAAAAGGTATGTGCAAGCTCATGGCTTACTTCAGTATAACTATGGCAAGCTTAATGTTCTGAACAACTTAAAGCATTGCTTTAAGCAGAAGAGACACTAGAAGACCTATTCCAGTCAATGACATAAAACAAAACAGTACATCAATGTCATGTGACATGACTTTTACTTCTTTTCATTCATTTATGTCCAGAGATATCCTGATCCAGTGACCGATTTCATTTTTTTTTTCTTAAAATGCAACAAAATGTTGTTGACACAGAAAACCTGTGAAGCTACTTTTTGCACAGAGAAAATTCACAGGTGGCATTGATAAGGGAATCAATAAAGATTTAGATTGATAAATAGAATCAATAAAGGCATTGATATCAATAAAATCTTATCAATACCCATCCTTAATGACATCTTTTTCCCAATATAGTATAAACTCTGTTTTAGAACTTTCACTTCCCTTATTCAATCAAAAATTGATTAAAATGAAGTGATGTAGAATTTTTTTACCTAGCTAAAAAATGTTTGCTCCAGTTGGAAAAGCTGATAGCAAAGGCAAATAGTTTATTAAATGCACTTTTTTGTGTGTGTACTATACATTTAGATGTTCTCACAAGTTATCTCTTTTTTATTTCCACACTTTATCTCACTCTGACACCTCAGACGCAGTATTCTGTGCCCCAGATTTCCCAATGGGGACACTTTGAGTACAGTAAGTTACTATTAATAACCTATGTTTCTAAAATTAATCCTCCAAAAGAAACAAGGACATGTATTTTTTTTCCTAAAAAGATCAGCTTTTGTACAGTCAGGCAGCACTGATAAAATATACACAATATATGGCTTGGGACATGAAATCAGTAATTTTATGTTCTCTAAGCTTTGTGAGAGGAAGATGAGTGAATACTTACCAGTATTTGACCTTGATACTGCAGTTCATACATCAGCTTAAGGGTTAGAATATTTAATAAAAGGTTTTTCCTTTTGTTTGTGATTATCGTGTAAATGACAAAAGACGAACAGCCAGCCAAGCTCTGCTTAAAGGTAAGATAAATGGCTTACCAGCTCAATTAAAGCCTTGTTAATACTTGCTTGTCTGTTCCTATGATAAAAATCAAAGACAAAAAAAAAGGCAAAAAGGAAGGTTTTCCTTCTGGGGGGCCGTGTTCCTGACTGTGTTGGGCTGGGCCCAGATATTTCCCGGTGTCTCTGCTGGTTGTCTGGAAAGTGATCTTGGCAAAGAAAGACAGTATTTATTCTTTTTTAAATCAAACTGTCAGCAAGAGAGGAAATGAATGCAATTCCCTAAAACACTGAATTACTCCTTGAAACTCAATTGATGGCATCATTACAGACATATTTATAAGAGCAAAGAGGAATGTTGCAGATAAGTCTCCTGATAATGTGATTAATAAGTAATTTTAGATTTCAATTCTGTCTGTAGATAAACATGCATGTTAGTTTCAGTCGATTCCCAGTGTTTTATAACCTTATATTTCTAGTTCAAATCAACAAAAACTGGAAACATCTTCCTTTAATCTTAACCATTTCACATAATGTGCAACTTAGAAATCCCTGAGGAACTTCTGTTTAGGTTGGTTATGGCGCCCCCTTTAGGCAAAATCTGTGCGCTTGTCCTGTGCATGATCAGACAGTGTTTTCTGACAAAATATAATCGTTGGTCACAAGTTGGCTTTGTGGCCCTTGTAGAGACTAACGCCCTCAATTGTTGGCTTGATTCCAACCTGCTGCCCCTTTCCTGCCCTATCCGCTGTCTTATCTGCCCTGAGTAAAGGCATAAAAGCCAAGAAATGAAGCTTTAAGAGTTTATTAGGTACACCTGTCCTACTGCTGGTCAACCTAAATGTCTAATCAGCCAATCACATGGCAGCAACTCAGTGCATTCAGGCATGTAGACATGGTCAAGATGATCTGCTGCAGTTCAAACCAAGCATCAGAATGGGGAAGAAAGGTGATTTAAGGGACTTTGAACTTGGCATGGTTGTTGGTGCCAGACAGATTGGTCTGAGTATTTCAGAAACTGTTGATCTACTGGGATTTTCACCCACAACCATGTCTAGGGTTTACAGAGAGAGAAAATATCCAGTGAGCAGCAGTTCTGTGGGCCAAAATGCCTGGTTGATGGCAGAGGTCAGAGGAGAATGGACAGACTGGTTGGAGCTGATAGAAAGGCAACAGTAACTCAAATAACCACTGGTTACAACCGAGGTCTGCAGAAGAGCATCTCTGAACACACAACACGTCCAACCTTGAGGCAGATGGGCTACAGCAGCAGAAGACCACACCGGGTGACCCTCCTGTCAGCTAAGAACAGGAAACTGAGGCTACAATTCACACAGCAACACCAAAACTGGACAATAGAAGATTGGAAAAACGTTGCCTGGTCTGATGAGTCTGGATTTCTGCTCCACATTCAGATGGTAGGGTCAGAATTTGGCGTCAACAACATGAAAGCATGGATCCATCCTGCCTTGTATCAACGGTTCAGGCTGCTGCTGCTGGTGTAATGGTGTGGGGGATATTTTCTTGGCTCACTTTGGGCCCCTTAGTACCAACTGAGCATGGTTTAAAGTCCACAGCCTACCTGAGTATTGTTGCTGACCATGTCCATCCCTTTATGAGCACAGTGTACCCATCTTCTGATGGCTACTTTCAGCAGGATAACGCTCCATGTCATAAAGCTGGAATCATCTCTGACTGGTTTCTTCAACATGACAATGAATTCACTGTACTCAAATGTCCTCCACAGTCCCCAGATCTCAATCCAATAGAGCACCTTTGGGATGTGGTGGAACAGGAGATTCTCATCATGGATGTTCAGCCGACAAATCTGCAGCAACTTTGTGATGCTATCATGTTAAAATGGACCAAACTCTCTGAGGAATGTTTCCAGAACCTTGTTAAATCTATGCCACCAAGGATTAAGGCAGTTCTGAAGGCAAAAGGGGGTCCAACCCTTAGCAAGGTGTACCTAATAAAGTGGCCGGTGAGTGTATTTTACTCACAATATTTACCATGGGAGAAGTGAAACTAAAGGTTGTTTGTTTACTCTCAGTTGTCTGGTCTGAAAAGTAACCTGGCATTAAAAATGTCAAAACAAAAACAGTGTTAAATTCAGCCTGTTTCATGACAATCAAACTCGTCACATGAGCTTTAAGCAAGCACAGGGATTACAAACACAGGAGTTCACTCTTCACATTGGGTCTAAACGATGTATAAAACCACTTCAACAAGAAACAACCAGACTACTGCTGATCACTGCGACAGAAGAGTAAAAACAACCACTGAGCTCTGCATCTTCTTCACCATTATACTGATGCTCTGCCTCCCAACATGGCGGCTGTGAGGAGGCGAGAACTGGAATAAAAAAACATCTATTAGGCTAGTAATTGCTGCACGATTAGCAGACGTGCCGTTTGGCATGGCTTTGGGTTTTTCTGCAGAGTTTGGAAGAAATACACCTACTGGTGCCTCCTGATACAATAGAGCTGCCTGGGCGGCCATACATCCTGCATGTCTTACTCCCTTTTCCCCTCTATTTCTCTCTCTCTCCACCCACCCCCGTGGGTCTCTCCCTCTATCAATCCTTCCCCCTCCTCTGCCTGTCTGGACGGAGACCAGCTGGCTTCATTAGGGGCCTCCTCCATTCCACATTGCCTGGTTTTGTCTGTTGCACATTTTTCGACTGTTTTATCTTAAGCGCTGTCCATCCCTGGACCCTCATACATATTTTCTTGGCATTTCTGCAGCCACACAACTGGCTTCTAATGAAACAATCCATGTGTCCATTGTACAGCTTTTCCTTTTTTTAATTAATCTTTGTGTCTGCCACCTCTTTTTTCGTTTTTTTGGTTTTTCATTGTTTGCAATCACCGGCAGTGAATGAATTGTAATGGCTTGAGAGAGCTGCTGTTGGATTTTCCAGCAGCAGTTTGAAAGAAAATCCAAAGTCAAACACTACCTGCGCAGTTTGCAACTTTTATGTCTTTTAGTATCCGCAGTAAAAATTCCCCTCCCTGATGTGGATTCTCTCAAAAATAATACAAACTCTTTGAAATGACCTTCTTTATCCTCTAACTTTTCAAATTCTCTCTAAATCCACATGAAGTCTCCCAAAAGCTCCCATTCTAACAGAGAAGTCAAACAGTAATTTCTGCCACTGTGTTTCTGTTTGATTGAGCTCTTTTGTTGGATGGCGTCCTTCCTTGATAGATACACCAGTGACTTACTCACCCTGCCTTTTTCCAGTTTGTCATTATTTGGTTTGGAGGGATAACAGTACTGGTGACTAGACCGCAGATGGTTCTGTTGATTGTTTCTTGATAGGGTAAGGTTGATAGGCAGATGGCACGAGGGAAAACCAAAGTCTTCGATGGGCAGAAAGCAGCACAGGCTATGAAGTCCTTACTGTAGAAGCCGACTGTGTAATTATGCAGCATTTCCTGCAAAGTGAGAACTTGGATGCTCTCCTGCCCTTAGGCCCAAACAACCTAAACACAGACTTCAGCTCATACATTATTCCTGGCATGTTGACGCTCTTCTGACATTATAAAATCTGGACATTTATTTGCACTTAGATGCTGTAATTGGGGCGAAACATGGATCCAGCTTTGCTGAGAAATAAGGCATTTTTTCCCACCATGACATAAGGGTGGATTTATTTTGCTGGAAAGCTAATATGCCACAGGTAAATATCAAATCTGTTATAAACCAGATATGACAGACTGATTTCAAAGAAGTCTTTTTCAAAAAGACAAACCTGTAGACCGTCTCAAATCAACAAAACAATAAACTAAATTTACTCTCCCTGTCCCTAATCCCCTCATTCTGGGGTCAGACAGCACAATCTTTCAGTCAACCACTGTAAAAGAGTAGATCATTAATTCCTGCCATGACCTGACCAACAAATATTGTATACTGCACCATGGTACCCGACCAGTCAAGGGAGAAAAGTTGGGCTAGACAACACCTGGAAAGAAGACTAACTTTGTCTCACGGGAGTCACAGATGTGGCCTTGATTGTTGATCTCTGTGGCACACTACACAGTAAACAAGGATTGATTTCTAGGCATATCGTCTTGGTGCTACTGCATCCTGCTTTTAGCAAGTGTACAGGTGGCCTAAAAAACACCCTGCTTTGTTGCCTTTTTAACCTAAATATGCTTATTTTTTTTTTTTAAGTCAGCAGTATTACAGATATTGATCCATGCATCCATGATCTACTCTTCTTATCCTATTCAGGGTCTGAGGTAGGGATGGGTACCGGATTAGGTACTTTTGTAGGTACCGACCAAAATCTGTCAAAAGTACCGGGTACTGGTTCATGTAAAATCAAAAGGTACCATGTTTAGGTACCTAAATACATACTTGTGACTGTGAGGGAGTGGAAGGGTAGCCAATTTTCCATGCTGGACATAAACACAGCATTGCAAGGTTATTTAATGAAGAATAAATATGTGTAGTCAAAAAAATACATGTATTTTATTACTAAACAAATTGGTATTTTTTACCACAGAAACACAAAAAAGTACCGAAAATTGGTACCGCTGAGTACCGGTACCGATTGCCAGATACTGGGCATCAGCACCATATCGTTTCAAATGTGAAAGGTACCCATCCCTAGTCTTAGGGTATTTTAAACTATCCCAGCATTGGGCAAGAGTTGGGGTACACCCAGGACAGGTCACCAGTTGAACACAGGTCTATGCAGAGACTAGAGACATACCAATATGGCATTTTCAGGGCCGATAGTTAAAGAAGCTGATGACCCATAATTGGGGCCCATATTCATTTGTCGTGAAGTGAAGATATTGACGTCAAAATACAAAGCATATGTTATTAATCAGCTCCTAGGCTAAGCACCTGTCTTATAAAGTTGAAAGAAAACTTTAAAAAATAAATAGCCCCCTAAAGTTTTCTACAGTTGGTCATGTTTTCCAAAAAATGGCTCAGTGTGTCATAAATCAGATGGTACAGTGGGTGGGACAATACATACATCAGCACTGATCGGTCTATCCCAAGTAGAGACAGACAACTATTCAGAGTGACTGACTGGCCTGATGAGCATGATGCACTTGCAACAAGAGGATATGCAAACTCCACATAGAAAGGCTCCTGTCTGACCGGGTTTTCAAACTAGGCACCCCAGCAACAACCCGAGGCACCACTGTGCTGTCCTAAACGATTGACACAAGATCTTAATTATTTGCTGCCATGGACATCTATAGATGCCAAGATGATTACAACCGTTTACTGCGTCTATATAAGTAAATTATGTTTTTTGGCGGGGGGAGGCGGGGTCTGGTGGACCTTGTCAATCTGTATCAAGCTTGTAAACCACTGTGGGTGAGAGCGGTGCGCTCTTTGGATGAGAGACCAGCATGGATATGATGGGAAGATGTGAGATGATAGAGGCATAACGAGACGCTGCAAGTCATAAAAGATCAAGCAGCTCACACTCGAACTGATGATGTGTTGCAGTAGTTCAGACAGAAAAGTGCCGCAATCATGAGAAAAGACGACGGGGATTGGGGAGAGGATCAAGGACGAAGCGCCTGGGATGAGAAGGATCTAAAAAACACGTTTTCTTTTTTTGGATCAAAATCTGTAAAACATAAAAGAAGACATTCCAGAAGGGAGTTTTGGTGTTTGCATAGTCATAGAAAACATTATTATTTGTGTCTTGAAAGATCGTTCAAGATACTTTGGAAATGGCTGGCAGCGGACGAGTTAAGAATGACATTTACAGGTGTAATAAATCAACAGAGAAGTGGGCCTATCTTTTAAATTGGACCTCATATTGCAACAAATGGGGTTGCCCCCTGCAGGTCATTGGAGGTAATACAAATTACAGTATTTCAGATTGATAAAAAGGCTCAGCCCACTTCTCATATACAATCTACACTTGACACAAAGAATTTACTGACCATAAACTGTACGTAAGCGATGTCTAAGATATGTGTATAGATAAGCCCAAATCACCGATCCAAAGTTGTGATCGTGTTTAAACCCTATGCTAAAAAAAAAGGATGCAACTAAGTCAGGGATTGTTTTTACAGATGCTACTTTCACCATTTCTTTCATTTCCTGCTAACACAATGACAAAACAGAGACGAGAGAAGCTTGTGACCTTGTAGATTCACATAACCTAACAGGGGTCCAACCGTCCACTCTGTCTTGAGTGATTTCCAGAATAACCACTCTCACATCGACCAGTTCCATTCGACTCAGAAACTCAACAATTTAAAATGTGATTTATCTTCTTCAACCCTCTGAAACAACGGACCAAGCCTTCTGTCTGTGTCTATTTTTGTTTGCGGTGCTTCTTGCATGAGGCTGCCTGGTGGAAAGATTTAATCTGATGCTTTATTTATGGCACGTCATTATTTATTTATTTGATTATTTTGTAAATTATTTATCTATTGAATTATTAATTCTTCTTCATGACTTTTCCTTACATTATTCATGACTTAATTTGAGATTATTGCATCAAGATGCCGCATTGTTGCAGTGTTGGGTCGCATTTTCACATCGAGTCAGACAAGGATATTAAATCTACCTCTCAGGCTATTTTTCGTTGAAGTGAAAGAAGTGGAAAAATGATCCTGAAAGCTGGCTATTAACATACAAACTGTCGTCACGCCAGAAAGAGGAGGAATGATTAGTCTCCTGACAAACACTGAATCACCCTCTGATTGATCGTCTGAACATGAGAAGTGTAGCAGAAACAGCAATATATCCTACAGTGGCTACGAGATTGGACAACCATTGTGGAAGATGTATGTATTACTGCATGTTTGCTGCTCTGTGGCTGCATAATCCCTTCTTTACTGTCCCTTTTGAACGCCACAAATTATTACATAAATGATTTTTAAAGAAGTGTTTAGAAATTTGTTTCAGGACATATTTTTTAATAGCCCACACATAATTAGAGTCTCGCGTCGAAGAAGCAAGCTTTTTTAAAGATGAAACACGATCATTGCTCACTACACTTCACTCGATTCTGATTGGTCAAAACCTGATATCAATGGTCATTATTTTTCAACAGCACCACAAAAGACAAACTGATCACACAGCTTATATGAAATCAAAAAAGTCCAGTATATTTAACCTCTGTCTGTTGACAATGTGGCAAAAACGGTGTCATCATCATCATCATCTAGAACCATAGACTGTACATAGAGTGGACAGTGTGGCTGTGCCACTTACTATTGAACAGTTTTGAAGCCAAAATATCCCCGTCACAGGTGCAGCCATTGGTAGCAGTTGTGCAGCCAGAGTCTGCGCAGTTTTTGTTCTTTCAAGAGTCTAGTCACTTTTTGACTCTACCTCCCGTCATATTTTACAATCCCCCCCAAAAAAACCACAAGAACGGCAGCTGTCAATCATCGTTAAACATGATGTAAAACCTTGTTTTTAACCTCTTATAACAACTGAAAACGAAACTCTTCAGAAAAAAGAGGACTTGAATACTAGGCAGCCAAATGCTATCTTCAAATCACCACAACAATTGGACATGAGAAACATTTCTACAAGGTGTATTAATTTACTTAAAGTTTGACCCATCTGTAATGACTGGAGAGCTGGATTTTTTTTTACCTATACTGCAGCCAGCCAGCAGGGGGAGCAGTTTTGTGGCGACCTCACTTCAAGTCAAGCAAAATGATGTCTATTTATTTTACAGTCTATGTCTAGAACTTTAATGGTGCTAAACTCCTACTATACAGTGCTCCCTGTTTTCCATGAAGTAGTTTGGTTCACAGATTAGCTTCATATACAAGTTTGTCTGCAGTTATGAAAGCAAAAGCTGTTTGTCTAACAGCGGATTCTTATTCTATCACCTTTGAATCATGGCAGCTTCCTGATGTAGCTACATAGAACATGAAGGAGGCAAAAAGAGAAGAAAAGTAATGTACTAAGGATATGACAACTCAATTAGAGCAGACGGTTGAGGCATTGAGGACCTACAGGAATATCTACAGGAATCTTCTTGTATTTGCCACTTGCACAGTGTCATTTGTTGGAGTGAGTATTGGCAAGAACATCCCGTCACAATACACATCACAATACTTGGGTTACAGTACTTTGATTGTAAACAACTTTTCTATTGTACTGAGGTTAAAACAAAGAAAGTCAGATGCAGTATTTCATACATACACTTAACTTGAAAACAAAGTGTATCAAGTTTGTCACTTAAACTACTGTGAAATTGAACTAATGTTGTTAAAAATTATTGGCCGACGTGGTCAGTTGGTGAAACTGATAAATGTCACCTGATGTAACCACTATTACTCATAAAAAATCTAATATTATGCAAAACATGACTATGACGACTATATTATCAGTCTACTTCACTGTAGAAATTAAACTAACTGACCCAAGAATAGAGAGAAAACATTGATGTTTACGGCACCAAAACTCACATCATCAAGATTGGGAATAAAATATTTTTAAATATACTTTGAGATTATATTTATTTTACAGTTTATGGGCAACATACAGCAGAGTAGCTCTTCAGCGCCATCTACCATTGTGGAGGCGCGTACTTCCAACTCATCTAAAATATGCATTTTGTATTTTAACATAAATATCAATTAGAAGAGTTGAAATATTGATACTTTATCACAGCTCAAAGTATCGCAATATATTGCTGTGTCAAAATTGTTTTTTCACGCCTCTAGCCATTCGTAATGTAGTTTATGTATATTGTGACATAATTCAGAGAAGTAACCAAACTAGAAAACTTATAGTTCTGAAAGTAGTATCTAAATTTATTAATTTGGTGTCTCAACCAAGCTACAACAATCCAGTGTAAGAGAATGAAGATGATTCTAAAGTCCAAAAATCTGCAGTTCCTCAAGTATCTACTTGAGGCTGGCTGCAAAAGGCCCAAAGTTCTCATACAGCTGTGTTTTGAACAGCAAACTTAAACATTTTCATAACCTGGTTCAAAACAAGTTTTGGTTTGGCGCTCATTTCTCGAAGGGATTACTTAATTGTCATCTATCCATTGAAATAACTTAAAGGTTTAAAATTATATACAAATTTGCATTATTGGCTTACTTACTTTAGGTCCATCTCTTTCCTATTTGTGTCTGGTGATCTGCAGGAAAGTTGAGTCAGCATTTTTACTGGTTACCTCTGTCTTTGGGCTCAAAACATCACGTCATAAAACTACAAGTTTCCTGTAAGTACAGGCATGACTGTTTTGACTAGCAAGTGGGGACACTGTAGCCGTTAGCATGAGGCTAAAGGCCTGCCTCACCTCCACCTCTTGGTTCCTAACTTTGTCATAAAGTAAAGTTGAGTTGGCATTTCCAATTTGATGACTGTTAATGAATGGCTTCAGAACTCTGCTTCAGAAACATGTGGCTAATATTCCACAGTTTTCTCCAAAATTGAATCAGTCTGAAAATGATTCCCCATCTGTTTCGTGAGTGAACTTATTGAGGTTCAGTGGCGTTTTAAGTTGTTGCTGTTTCCTTGCCTTATTTCTTCGGTTTGAGCTCATTTCATGAACTTACATGAAACTCCTTTGTCGAAAAATGCAAGCATTAGTTCTGATTTAAAAACCTGTTGAATAATTCAGCCTGATTTGGGATTAGAAATATCACAAATGTGATGATTTTATCAGTAATTCACAGTGTTTATTCACGCTGTTTATCCATTAACTGATTCCTTCTGTTCTATTTTCATGTAAATCTCTAATCTGTATTCACACTCAGAGTATATATAGATTTTATTCATCAGATTTTTAATCCACAGCAGGAACTGTGGGAAGGATGAAGTCATCAGCATACATTATTATAGGAGCATTGTTGTAACAGGGATGTTAAAACTTTGCAAACTTACCCTCATTACTATTAGCTCCCTCTAATCTTCGCAGTGTAAAAGAGAGTTGCAACCATTGCAATGAGAGTTGAAAGAAGCATCAGCTAAAGGCCTTTAAAATGTAAATGTAGGAGAGTGTGCTGTTTGGAAAGGAAATCAATTTCCTTGCTTCTTATGTGAATGTAAATAATCAAATGTTGGGGGCTGTGTTGCATTATCAATCAGTTCTTGAATAGCACGCTGCGTCAACACCCTGAGCGCTGATAACATAATCTCTGTATCAAAGAATACACATATTCTTTGGGACCTCGTTCATTTTAAAAGCCCAGTGTTTTTGCAGCGCGCATTATTGACAGTTCAATTCATATCAGCCGACATCTCCTAAGCGCTTCATGCCGGATCAACCCTGCCGTGTTATCTGGATTGGAAGTGGGAAACTAAAGGAACCTGTCATGTTGCATTCAGAGGGAAGAGGTGTGTGCATCAGTGTCTGATGTATGTGCTGCAGAGATAACAGTCCCATGGCGGCACGCTGGGGCAACAGGAATATTCCTCTTCATCACTCTGGAGCTGCCACTACAACAGTGACACAGATAATAAGTGTTTATACGCAGCAGCAGCAGCAGCAGCAGCGGCAGCGGCAGCAGCATCCTCTTAAAAGCTCTCAGAGAAATGTTCTTCTGCTTTCCACTGCGCTCAGTGTTAACATGTCAGATGTTTGCAAATAATGTCGTTGGATCCTTTTCTCTCGTTATCAGGAAGATCCAGAAATACAACTCTGTATTAACCTCTGTTTTTGTTGTGGTACATTATCAGGCATGCATGAAATAATGATCCATTTACAGTTACAAGACTTTTCCCAAATTATAATGATCACAAGTAGTGTTCTCCTGTGGTTTTAAAAGTTTGACCCGAGCTGCAGTTCTATACATTTTTCTTTGTACATTTGTATTAGTTTGTACACATCTAAATGTCTGGAGGTTTGGAGAAATGTGAATCACTGGATTCCGCACATTGTTTTTAAGTTGCCTCAGTTAAAGTCTCTGAGATTTAGAAGTTTATGAGTGAGATGAGAATGACGAGATACAAGATATTAGATCATAAAATTAGTATGACTCATGCAATTACACGAAGCAGGATTTTATTGATGTGATCAGTGGAGGCAGGGTGGGTTTCTTATAAGTTCACTGATGACTGTAACCCATCGTTTTTTTTAGTTTATACGGAAGAAGTTGCAAACGTCTGAGTAACACATCATGAGCCCAATAGCATTACTGCCTAAGACATATTTTAAAGTTTTATGAAAAGAAACACATTCTTAGTGTACATTTAGTATTTTTCATTACTATTTATATTGTTGTTTATATTGTATTATCCATACTGTTATTATTAAATAATTTAAATTAAATTAATATTATTTCAATATTAACTATTTTATCTTAGTGTCTGTAACATATGACGGAGACAATTTTGCTATTAGGCTAACTATGTTCATAGAATCCGATTTGTTTTTGAAAGGATTGAACCTTAGAACATTAATGCTATTATTATTAAAAGATTAAATCTATTTCATCTAAAAAAAAAAAAAACAGTTTTACAAGCAAGAACCAGCTGTATGGCTACATAGGTGACATTTTCTGAAATGGCCCAAGTATTGAACCCCTTAATTTATTACTTTTATTTAAATTCTCTACGAAAAAAACAATTTGAACAAGAAAAATTATTAAAAAAAAAACTAGCAGAATACTTTTAAAAGCAAATACTCTCACTGAGGTATTGTTTTCTATGATTACAATTATGGTTGTTAAGATTTATAAGCAATTTCCCCTTTAGGGATCAATAAAGAATTTCTGATTCTGATTCTGATTTAAAGTACCTACAAAAGTTGATGTGCCTGTAACAACACACTGACTGAATGATTGATTTAAGTTTGTTTTCCAGCTGGAAAATGAAAAATGGCCTATTAAAGTTTATAATTTTTAGGTGGCCAAACAGATTTTAAGGGGGCTATGCCACCTCTGCCCATATTCCTGGACACGGCCCTGGAAATGGGACATGATAAGAAGATTAGCGTTGATATCTGAGTTGTATAACTTGGACTAAAACTTTAAAACCTTACTGTCTCATTGCACTGTTAAAATGACAGGAAGATCACTTCAATTTTTAAAGATCATAACAGAAAAAAAGCAAGCTCTTTACTGAGCGAAATGTTGCAAATACTACTTGAGAAGCTTAAACCATCACATATTTCTGCTCACTAAATAACTTAGATAAATATTCAAGGTGTTAAAAACTGTGCTGTAAGTGACACAATCATTTAAGTTGATTATTGATATTATTTGGCAGTTTGGCAATAATAATATTTAATGTTGTATCACCAGTTTAGGCTTGTAAATAGTAGTTTAATGTGATAATTTAAAGAAATGGTACGAAGCATTAGTGACATTAAAAAGATCATTAGCTCGTAGACATTTCATTATTTTGTAACTTTAAATTCAGTATATCCAAAAAGGTATTTGAATTGTGTGCTTAAAAAGTCATATTAGAGAGTGTGGGATTGAATTATAGCGCCCCCATATGTCCAGTGAAGCCCACATAGAGGAGGTGTGAATACATTAAAATGTTTGTTTCGTACATGTATGACAGATAAACATTTAAGCATCTGTGCAGCGCGTAAGGAACAGCATCTCGCCCCTTTAATAAATGCAGCACAGGTAGCCTGCTGCAGGTTTCCTCACGGGGCTCTTTATGAGTGACAGGGGACTCAGGCTCCGGGGTCCAAACACCCCTCACACCCACTTCACGTTCCAGCCTGATGTGCTTGGTACGAACGCCTGTGATTCCACAAACATCTGCCTTAATGAGCCTTCCCCCACACTTCCAGCCTCAAACTTGTGATTGACTTGACTATAAAAACTCGCTGAAACTGTAAATCATCAGACGTATTGTAAAATGTACTTCTGTCTTCCTGTGCTCCGTAATGAAGCAGTCATTATGATTATTTTATAGGACTGAAGTTTTTAAAAACTACAAGAATGCATTACTCTGCATAATGAACAGATGTTGTGGCAACAAGCACATACATTATGCATAAAAAATTATTTCAATTTTGATTGTAGACGCTGATTTATTGAGACAAGTCTAGCTTACAACAGTAATGGATTTAGGATGTGCTTTTGTTGTGTTATTTCCATAATTAATAATACGCAGGCAGCACATTATATATGCTTTGTATTCATAAAGATGAGAGGGCTTGAGTTATAACAGATAAAATACTGCCTGCTGAACTTTAAAACCACACCAGATTAATTATACATAAAACTTAAACCCTTTTGAATGAAAAATAAGAAAAGATTTCCCCTAATGCCTTTTTGCTTGTGTTTTGATGTGCCGAAGAGAAAAAGCATCGCTGAAAAAGATGAACTGAAGTGAAGGAAAGGGGAAGATAATTAACACATCCTGATGTTCTTTCTTCTGACGGGGAGTTACACAGAGTTCTTACACCAGATGCAGAAACATGCACGGAAATAAAGTAAGACGTCTTTGGTCGTTAAGGAAAAAGATGTCTGTTTTATCAAAAAGGTACCATGGAAGGTCCTAGTATACATGGAAAAAATCTTAACAAACACACTTAATATTATAACAAAGTTGTAACACCGCTTAAAATGGAAGCCAATGCAGAAGTTAAAAAAAAAAAAAAAAATCAGTTCCTTCAGTGTCCACTAGAGGCTTGCTTCAAGTGTCTTTTTTCACAGCAGAATTCAACATCTTCACAGTGTGGTACAAAAACAACTTTTGACATGGTAATTAATTATATGTCAGCATTTTTTACTGTTATTTTAAACTATTTCAAGGCGTAGTTAAACGTAATTGTGGGCGTGGCTTACCAGACTCAAAGTCTCATTGTAGCTGTTTCTCAGGAAGGAGGTTCTGGGCTTTAACTTGGCTTCTTCTTTTCCAGATTCACAGAGTAATCTAAAGTTAGTTGGGAGAAACTGATGTGCAACATTACTGACATGACTTTTATATTTTATATAATCATTTAACATCAGAAAAAGTGTGGTTTGAAATGCTTAACATGGGGGCGCCTGTTTGTACATGGGTAACAGAAGATTAACCACCAGACCAGAAAAAGCCCTGGGTTTGAGTCTAGCCTACAGCTTTTTCCAATCTCCCAGTTTTCAACCTGATATGGTCCTGTCCTTTCTCTGAATCAAGGCTGGAAGCTCAAAACAAACTCTTCTATCAGCTTTTTCCTTTTTGTTTTTAGGGCTCACCACAGGGGATACCCATCCTGACACAACCCTCCCCGTTTATCCAAGCTTGGGACTGCCACTATTGAGACCACTGGCTTGCAACCCCTTAGTTGATGCGTAGGAACTCATCTTAATAGTCCGATTTTTTCGGGTTCATTTTTTGGATCTGTAATCCAAAAAACACACGTCATACTCAGACACGTTGCACACTGAATCCGATGCGTTCATTTTGTGTTGATTATGAAAATTTGCTGTTCAAGAAAAATGGAATCATCTGCTCAGGATCAATTGATCCTGAGCAGAAGCTGTCAGAATGATTGAGGTATGCACGCGCAAGCACAGGCACACAGGCACACAGGCACACAGACACACCGTCACACACATGTACACAAGTCTTCATTCATCATCTTAATATTGCTAAAAAAAATGTATAGAGAAAATATGTCTGACAATGTGATGTTGCAAGTAGTTTAGAGCGTCTCTGAATAGTCAAACTTCTCAGGAAACGAGACGGGCAGATGCAAAAAAACAAACACAAAAAATGGAAACTGTTCCGAAAAATTTAATGATGAACGAAAGTTTTGGTGCAAGCCTGCTGACATGATTGACATAACTTGGGATTGAATTTATTTTTCAACGTGCGGAAGTTACGGGTGAAAAACACGGTCTCAGTCTGCAAAGGCCTTAGGAGATAGTGGTCAGTGTCTTGCTCTGCAAGAGTTGGGGTTGAACCACCAACTTTCGATTTAGAGATGACAACCCTTCTACTGAGCGACAGTCACCCAAAGATTAAAATAAAATAAACTAATAGAAGAAAAGGAGAGGGTCGGTTGGAGTTAGTATTGTTCTTATTGATTTATCCCAAAAACTTTTATAAATCAAACTATAATAATAACACTGTACTTTGAAGCTAAGCGGCGAGCGCCTCTTAGCCAGCTATGGCTCTGCAGCAGAGGTAGCATCGTTTTACGACACGATGAGAACTAGAGCCTTATTTTGCGGTGTTTTTGTGTGAAAGTAATGCGTTGAAAATTCTCTAAATAAAGCGTGAATGCAGACCGATATCAGTTTTTTTCAGTGGGAATCCGTTAATTTGTGTTTTTGGTCAAGTAAAAAATGGCCCCGTCTGAGTGCAGAGGAAACCGGCAGAGGAGCAGGGAGGGGGTGTTTGGTGCAAGCACTCTGGGCTTCTGCTGCACAAAAACACTGCTGTAGGGGTAATTTCTGCCCTAAACCTTGTGATAGGACCCAACTTGTTCCATCCCGGAGTATCACTTTAAGTGGTCTTGTAACTGCTGTTAGCTTCTCAGGGTGTCTCTGGGCTTGGCCCTGCCTTCCCTCCAACGTCTCCATATCGGTCAAAATGATTGGTCAGGCAGCATTAAGTTTGTCATGTTCGTGAAGTGAAGTTATTTCTGTGCTTGTCTGAGCAGCAGTTTGACCTCAACAGAAATATAATGCCAGCACAAATAATTCTACAAGGGAGTACACAATAACAATTCAGAAGCCACAAGGGGAAAATAAGAAAGTACTGCTAGACTGACAAAAGCATTGTTCTTGACATGCAAAATATTGACTAACAGCCCAAATTGTTACATATCAAGGCAGATGGTGGGTTTTAAAGAGCTTTAAATATTTGCAGAATTAAAAACGTATCTTAATTTCTTTAGAGGCCCTTTAGTAGATCTTCTACTTGTTGTTGAGTCCCTTCAACAACCTTTTGTTAGCCCTGTTTTGACTCTCTTTAACATCTCACATGAACTGACGCGCCATTATAACAGCTTCTTTTTCATTAGCATGTTGGGAAAACCTCCAAAACAATATTTTGACCGAGTGGTTTTAAAACTGTGGCTGCTAAAATTATTAAAGCCATTATCTTCTGTTTATAATCATAATTAAAACCCCAAAGCTAAGCAGAGCATCTATCATATGAGAAGGGACAACAGCTACTGGCTGATATCCAGTTTTTAATGAAAGTAATATCAGACTGATAAATTCATATTGGACTGTGTATCCGTTTTTTCTTTACTGTTAATTTGTGCTGTACAAGTGATGAATCCCAACCTCCTGGATATTAAATGTGGAGTCAGAAAGAAAAAGATGGGAGTAATGGGACTGACACTGCATTTCTAAATACCTTCGTTTCCCTCCTCGTGCTCAAACGACCTCACACAACCTGATGTGACCTCGTCCACACGTCTGTCTGTGTCTCTGCTGGACGCTCACGCTCAGATGTCTTCAGAACCTGATGGAACAAGTCCAGCAGTCTGCTACATGAGGAGGAACATGAAGTGGGACGGCGTTTGGCTCCACACAGTAGAATTAATGATTTGAAGACACATAGTTGGTGAATAATTGATTCCAGCCCCGAGGATGGTTAGGAGCTGGGTAAAAGACTAATAAATCATTTGTGGTGCTGCCAGTTGTCACTTTCAATTATTTCTGGGTTTGTGATAAACTGCTGCACCTGCCAGCTGCTGGTCCCACCATTCCTCGGAGCAGAGAGTGACGACTTTGCTCAAACTTTGCTCTCTGCGAGACCTGAGACTAATAGTTACCTGATAGACGACGTGGCGGAAATACATGAGAATAAAAGGGACTAAACTCTGGAGAAAATCTGATACTATGACCATAAAGAGGGTCTTATTCATGATTCGAATAACAACTGAAATCTGATCATTAAATTTGTAGCTAAGCTGTGTTTTTGTATTCGTTACACTCATCTCAAAAACAGCAGCCAAAGGTCACAAAGTGCACGAAACAGACAATGAGACAAATCAGAGAAGGCATCGTAATCTGACATTCCTCATAATGATTTCTCTTTTGTCTCTCTGTCTGTTTTGATTGATTGACTCGCCGACAGATGGATGGAGGCAGATTGATTGATTGAGCTGTTTTAAGAGCCTGCTGTAATGAAAATGTGATAATTCCCTAAATAAATAAATAAACTGGAGTCTGTCACCTCCCCGCACATCTGACAAGTATAAATCTAACTGATTAACACTGTTGTACATCCACATTTATTTCCTGTTTATTTGAATATAACAGATTGCATATTGTAACATTATGAGAATGTGTCTCTAGGTGTAAAAGATGTCTTTTTAATTCAGCGCCACAGCAACACATTTCCTCTGTTAACATATGTGCGACTTGTCAGAAATGCTTGTGTTTTGTCACATGTTGGAATGAGCCTAATGCACAATGTACTACAAGGAAGACCTTGTCAAGTGAATAATTACAGACTTACGGATCACAGGCTCCTGCAGGCCTCTTCCCGAGAGCCAGGCTCGTCGAGGTAGACTAGGTGTATGAAACAGTTCATGCTGACTAAATTAGGACGTTTAAAAACACTTAAATTGTACAAACGAATGCAATGTTTTTGTTATGAAAGACGTGATCAATGCTGGGCTTTATTAGTCTTTCCACATGGGGATGGTACAGTACAGTCTGACAACAATCAGAGATTTGTTTTTGCAGAGATCAGTGGTGTTTGATTCCCCTCGGCTGCTTTGGAACAATTTGATTCAGAAGCATTTTTCCTCAAAACACCATTTGAAATGTGGTCCAACTTTACCAAAAAGTAAAAGCCTTTTTTATTGCTTGCATATTGAAATACATTTACACACAATGGACACCTGTACAAATTTTCATGACTCCATAGAACAGACCTGTAGTCTAATTTTAAAATGTGTGTTGCTTGGCTTTTATTGTCATAGAAGGTAGGAATTCAGTTCTAACAGTGTGGTTTTTGTGGGAGGTAAAGTTGCATTAAACAACATCATGAGACCAACATCATGAGAATATTCTCAATTTTCAACTCAAATTACGAGTTAAATGTTTGTAGGAGCAATCCCAAGGCTGCTTTGTTTGTTGAAAAAGTCACATGAGAATTAAATGAGAGAGGAATGAGATTCGCTCAATTTGTGATGTCACTGATTGGTAAATCCCCTTGAGCGTTTATAATGAAAGTAACACCTAACAGAAAAGTTCAGCTCTGAGAATTTTCTTGTTGTGCAGTTTAAAAACAATACAGGTCAGCTGCATGGTCCAAAACGTACCGCCGTATTTAAACAGAGAAAAACGGGGTGACTCAATAAAATCATACATATTGGTATTTTAAGTTAGGATATTGTCTGTAATGGGTGACATAAAGATGCGTTGTGGTGTGGAAAAGTTGGCACTGTATGAAGGCTAGTTTTTAGCATGGCAACTGTGGTGGAGGCTTCCAGAGAGCTGGCCTCTTTAAATTAGTGTATTTTCTTGGATTAAATATTGAAAAGCAGAGTTTGAGAATGGCGACCCTGAGGACACCGATCCTTCCTTCGATGGCTATTTTATATAAATAGAGGTAATAATCTAATTTTTTTATGCAGCAGACAATTTAACCCACTGTGGTACCTCATTGCCTCTAGGCCAGTTACCCATTTTTGACCTTTTACACTCGCACAATACATCCGAGTTGTCATGAAATATTTTTAAAAAAGAGAAAAGACCTTAAGAAACCAATAACAGTGTTTGTCATGTGAAAATGCAAATGTTGCCCTGAGGAAGCACTGTATCATTACGGATTCACTATGACAACATTTGGTTTACACAGTTTAAAAAACAAACTGGTCATTACATTTTTTTGACCCCCCCGGTTTTCACCTAGATAAATTTGATCATACTTTTAGAAAAGGTCAGACTTACATTGAAGGCTGGTGTCTATTAGAGTGAACTTTGTGAGACTTCTTTACAGAGCATAGTCTCATATCCTCTGAAAGACACAGAAGTGAAGTCTATTGTTAAATAGTTCACGTTAAGTTGGATAAAATATGTTCAGACTCTTTGACCCATTCATTTCAATGGCGAGTTCCCCAATGGTAAAGTGTTGCCTGCAGGCAACGTTCAGACATGAAATCTCATAAAAAGAGTATTTTTTTTTTTTTTTTTTAACAATTTTTATGGCATGTATTGTAAACTGTTAAGGCCATCAGTTATTTTCCATGTGTTTTTGAAAAAAATGAAATAAATAAATGAACAACACTCTTTGTTCATTAATGACTATTATGGTACAGCTAGCCTCAAGGCAACAAACCTAAAAAAATCTATAATTTCTTTTTTTTAATTATTTCTTTAGATTATGTTTAATATGTTTATTTGATCTATTTTATTAAGACAAAAAAAAACTCTCAAAACATTTTTTTCTAACTTGCATCACTATGTGTACCCTAGATGGTAAAAACAAAACTGATGCTGATACTAACGTCTGCTGGTTTCTGAGTCTAAAGTGTTTTTTCATGTTTCTGTCTTCTGCTGAATCTAATCACTGATTTTGTAAACTCCCTTTTTTTTTCCAAGTCATCCTCAGATCATTTTGTCTTCTTTTGAAAATTCTGTTGTCTACAAATCCAATGAAAACACCAAATGAAGAATGAGTCTATGTTAACAAGTATCCTTTAACCTCAGCATCCCTCCGCTGATAGAGTCCTCTGTGGCACAGAAATCTGTTGCTACCCAGATAATAAACAGAAATAAGACGCCAGTGAGGCACACATCCCATAGGGACAAACTCTTACACTGTAGTGTTTTTTAAGTCAATTCCACCTGCTTCTCCCTGATACTCACCAAAACACCACCTGTTCATTGATGCACAGATAGAGAGAAAGAGGAAGAGGCCTCAAGAATGCACTATTTCCTCCTCTTTGTAAAACATGCCTTTAACCTCAAGTGTTTGACTGATTTAGAAATTACTTCAAGTTTTCTTACCTTGAAACCCACAGACAGGAGGTGAAATCTTTAGTATCAAACCATCAAAATGCACGAAGAAAATGGTTTGCATGAGACTTTCCTGTCTTAATTTGCTTCTGAATAAAAGACACTCTTGTTCATTTGTCAGTCTGTTATTTACATGTTACTTTTCCTTTCATCAAGAACATATCCTGTGTCACAAACGTGTAACAGTGAGAGTGAAAACAGCCCAATCAAACAGAAGCCTGTTCTGTCTCACATTCGCGCGGCTGTGACTACACTCCTTTCAGCATTTCCTGTGAAGCTCCTTTTGAGTAATTGCTATTTTGGTTGTACGCTGGAATGATAGCATTGCATTTGACAGCTGATAGAGAGCAGGGAAGCGTTAAGTAGACAGTGGTGGAGTGTGGTCCATCTGTGAGGGGGAGCAGAGACACGGAGGCAGAGTGTGAGGCGGCCCCTCAGGGCCTCCAGGCAGCTCAAACAGCATTAAAGAGAGGTGTCCCTGCCTTTAGCGCAGCTTTCACGCCTCACTCCTCTTCCGACGCAAATCAGAGGCAACACAAGTTATCCATTTGAGATACTGAGTCGATATGGAGATGAAGTCATGAAAAAAGATCGTCCAGGGACCGACAGCCTGTTTATCTGTCTCCCACATTAGTGCGAGCAGACGCTCGCTGCAGGTGGCATGAAATATTCAGAGGATAACCTCGTTTCACTAACTGACCAGAGCAAAGTTGTCACATGTGTCCTCAGGTTGGACAAGGTCTCTGACTTATTGATTTTCTCTCAGTTAGGATTTAGTATTTAAATGATCCCTCCAAGGCTCTTTGACTTCATTCACTGTAACAGGTTTTACAACGAAGATAGATTGTTTTATTTTAAGACACAGTCAGTCACCTTTGACTGCACCTCCTGGTGATGTCACAGCGTGCTGAGCAACCCCTGACGTGCATATCTCTATCACATGACAAGATCAGAAGTTGAAACACTTGGGGTCTGCTAAATCTGGATTCTCAGCCTGTGTTGGTCATCTTTTAGATCTGGATAAGCTTTTGTGAGAATCAGAAAATAAACAACACAGAAATTAGCTTACAGCAAGAAGGCTATTGGTTGGTATCCTCCAGCTTTCTCTCTCCTGATTGGTTGTTGGTTTCTGTATCTTTGGCCCTGTGATAGACTGACCGTCTGTCCTGGTTCAACTGTTGAGTTTATAACACGGGGACGTAGTTTTTGGGGCATCACTTGTTGTTTTCTGAAGCAGAGTTTTGAAGCCTATTGTTGGAGGTTGCCCATGTTGGAAACGACTTGAATTTGAACAGTAAGCTAGTATCCTGGTAATGTTTAACATGTTCATACACAAAATAATAGGCGAGTTGAGTTAATGATGTTAGTATTTCCCCAAATTTTCTTTTTTGCTGTTCACACAAATGCAGTGAAAATCACAGGTATGTAAAGCCTTCACCTTTGAAGGAATTTTTTTTTTAAAAACTCAGTTTTCAGTGACCTAAAGGTAAGGATGGGTACCTTTCACATTTGAACCGATACAGTACCGATGCCCAGTACCTGGCTGGCAATTGGTATCTGTACTCAATGGTACCAATTTTCAGAACTTGTGTGTGTTTATGTGGTAAAAAAATGTTAATTTGTCTAATAACAAAACTTTTTTTTTTAAATTTAGCATATTTATTCTTCAATGTATAACCTTGCAATGCTGTGTTCATGTCCAGCGTGGAAAATTGACTATTTTTCCACTCCCTCACAGTCACATTTGCATTTAGTAACCTAAACAAGGTACTTTTTGATTTTACATGAATCCGTACCCGGTACTTTTGACAGAATTCAGTTGGTACCTATAAAAGTACCTTATTTGGTACCCAACCCTACCTAATAGTCTTTTTTCTTTGGGACGTAAGAACATTGGTGAGAAGACAACGTACCAAAAATCAAAATGTTAGTCAGTTTGGCTAGACTTTGCTAATAATGTGCTGGTATTCAGTTTCCTGTTACTATAAATAGGAATGTCCTGACATAGATTTTTTGACTTCTGATCTGATCCGATCTGATTTTTTCACAATATGTTCGGATCATATTTATTATTTTAAGAGGAACCCTGTTGGTTCCTTCTAGACAAACACCCACTTTACAAAAGTTGCTAGACGCTTTTTTACCATCATTACTTTCCAAAGAGAAGTTGTCCCACACAGCGGACATGTTTTCAACGTGGTTTGATTTCCAGCAACCGTTAAGCGTGACAGTGCTGAAAACACATGAAAACTGGACCAGTCTCGATCACATAACAAAATCAGACGCTATATTCAATCCTCCAAAAATCCACCTTATTGGGTGCCGATACCGATCAGTTCATCGCTAACTATAAAACAGTTTTTTAAAAATTGGGAGGTTTGCAGAGCAGTGCAGTTTTACTAGTTGGTAAAACTGTATTGTCGGCATAGCAGGTAAATTAAATTTGGTGTCAATAATAATAATAATAATGCCTATACATTTTAATTAAAAATTTCTTTTTTCACCATTCAAAAATGTATAGGATATTACCATAAAATACATTCAAAATCAATTATTTATTATCATTCCTAAAGAGGTGGGTTTTAGTGAAGGTTTTGAAAGATCTGGGCTATTCCAGACGTACAGTGGAAACTCGTAGGGGGCAGTGACAGAGAAAGCTATGTCTCCCCAGGTTGATTATCTGGTAAAGTATGGTGAGACAAATTGAAATAGATGTCACTATTGACCTCAGACAGACTCCAAAACTCCCTGTGGAGGGTTTTTTTTTTTCTAGGGCTTCTCATTAGCATCAGCATGTTTCAAGCTATTCTTGCTGTGTAATGACAGGAAACACGATCATGAGACATCTTATAAAAAGACAAAAAACGGTCAGAGTGTGTACTGTAGCAATGTTACAGTAGCCCGTCTCATCATTCAAAACCAACAAAGATGGAGAAGTTAGTTGGGATTGCAGGGTGTAATAGTTCGACAAATTATTCTCTGACATATTGAAGTTAACCTAGAGACAGGCCAATAATGGACTTCCCAGCATAGCTTTAAACACGTTTACTTCAGGTGATGATAAGAGAAGCTTTGTGAAGGGCAGGTTTTCCTCTCACCAGAAGTTGGCGTCACGTGACGTGATTCACAGTCCTCTCAGCTGGCAGAAGTTCAGCAGCACTGCGAGCTGCCAGAGCGGCCGACCACGTGACGCAGCTGATGGTTTTGGAGTGAGTGGCAGCTGAGGAGGAGGAGGAGTGGAGGGGGGCTGTGAGTGGAGGAAGTTAAACTGAAAGGGATGACGGGAGAGGGGGGGGGGGCTGCGTGATTCGGGGAGGAGTTGGTGGGCAGTGTTTTGGGATCTGCGAGGAACAACAGCGTTGCTCCTGTGCGTCTGCTCCCTGACACTTCCCTAATCTGATAACGGATGAGGACAGGTTGCCTTCGCTGTACCTGGCAAGTACCTTCCCCAACCTGCACAGGCGGATTTGGGCGGATAAGGCCAGGCTTGGCAAATGCCGGCATCCTCTGGAGAATAGTTAAAGGGTGATTAATCATTGTTTAGGCGCTGAATGCGCGGGAAGAATGGGAAAGCGGCGTTCCACACCTCTGAAGCAATTAATCCCTGTGATCTCCACCAGGTTTGTCTTGTAGATAAGTCAGGGTACAAAACTGTTCCTAATTTATCAACCCACTCATGCCATCCAGCATAAAACACACAATTTATTTCCAATCATTTATAGTCAAATTTTAAAAAGAGTGACTTTGCCACATCCAAGTGTGCCTTATATTAGCTTCATATAAACTAAGTACCCCCAGATTACAATGGGAATCTTGTTTTATTGTGCACATCTGGTGGAGTCACAATGCATTTTCACATTCACTGTCTGAATTTTTGAGCGATTGTGGCATAAATCATTTTGCTAATCAGAAACATAAGTGACAAGGAGGCATCTCCCCTCTTGGAACAAAGGAACAACATATGGCTCTAAAAGCACTCAGGTCTTTTATTTCCAAGGTATATAACCTGTGCGTAAACCAATATTATTGAACTGATTTGCATTTTTCTTTCATTCCGGGCTCTTTTTCAGATCTCATATCTTTGCAGATGACTTCAATAATGGATAAGAAAAGCATTTCTCCCTCATTATATATTTGATTCTCAACTTGAGTGCAGTTAAGCAAAACATAAGACTCGGCTCAATGGTTTGTTGCAAGGTGAATTATGGCGGCGTACTTTGTGATGTGAAGAGAACATAGACCGGAGCATGCATGACAGATTTATGTAAATACGCGAGCCACCGCAAAAAAGTACAGTTCCTGCCTCTAATAAACCGCATTAACAGATGAAGCACAAACGACACTGATACGACAAGATGAATTTCTTTATTACGAGTGGGTTCTCTCCGGATCTCTCTGCACTGCTTCCAAATCATATTTGCCTCCTAAAATGGGAGGGGGGGAGACTCACATTCTTGCCAATAATAGTAAAATGGCTCCTGTTTTAATTGCATCATTACGTACCCAATATCAGCAGCCTGCCTGCCAATATCAATATTGCCATAACATGGGTGGAATATAGATGACCCAGGGTATGCGTGGGTCTTCCATGAGTGTCTCCATGCCAGACTCATCCCATTGCCCGCTGTGCAGGGAACGGGAATGTAGGCCGGATAGCAGCTCGTCTTTCTAATGTCCCCCCGTATTCCCTTAATTGCTGACGGATCTTGTTTGGATTTTGATGGCGGCTTGGAATCTGTGGATGCTACACATAGGAATTGATAGGCCTTGAGGGAAACATCATGTTACCCACTATGTGTGTGTCTGTGTGTCTACATCTGTCGGTCTGTACGTGCAAAGATCAGGTCCACCGTAGCATCAAGAGGTGGAGAGCTTTGCATAATGCATTCATACATTAGGATGATGTAACTAATATAAATGGGGGTCAGCGGGGTCACGTAAGCTGCACAGGGATACGTACAGAGAACAGCTGGTTAACTGATGCCGAGAACACGCGGGTTCTTCTGAACATGTTCAGGCTGTGACTTCTCCGAGCGAGGGAACACTTCTATAGACCGCAGAAAAGGTGGGAAATAAAGGCTGTTTTGCATTTCCTCATCCTGCAAAGCTGCACATATGGCACGGCAGCAAACTTAACAATTAGTAACTGCTTTGATGAGGGAAAATTACATCTTGTAGGTCCCACTCCGAATGCACTTCACATATCCATATTAATGCATGCAGGACTGGAAAGTGAAAGATAATTTTCCTGTTTAAATATTTCATTCTAGCTTAAAACTTCACCCGTAATTAGAGCTCCCTAATGGCAGGAGCATCCAGTTTGTCCGTTTTAATTAGATTGTTGTTTAACTATTAATTATGTATCCTTGTGTCATATAGTTTTGATGCTAGCAGATGGTGCAGTGGTCGGACTGGGTGATAATTTATTTACCTGCACACTGTTAGAGAGATCCATACACTTGTAGTGCTGTTCCTCTGCAGTCTTCTCAGGGTTATGACTTTGTGTTGGCCTAATGTAGCCATGCAATGCAAACTACATTTAAAAATACACTCATAAGCACATACTGTATGCAAAGCAATGCAGCTAACAATAGTTTCAATATCACACAGAAACTTATGAATCTAAACGAGGTAAAGCTTCAGAAAAACAGCAGTGAAATCATTGCTATTATTTTATTTAAATGCAGTATTTTTTGTTGATTATTCAACAGTTCTGCATTTGTTTCACAGCTCTGTGCAGTGTGTAGCAGTGTGTTGGAGAGGGTTAGATGTGTAAAACAAACAAGTGCAAAGCTTAATCATGCTAATCAGTGTGAGATACTAAACGAAAGTAAAGACCTGTTTGTTTTTAACCCCTTACTGTTGCCTTCAGTGTCCTTCTGTGGGATTAGTAGTCTTTACTGGGTGTAATTCTACTGTTACTGAAGTTTTTGTAAGTATAAGATAAAGCTTTGCAGAAACTCAACAACTCTTACAGCTGATTTAGTTAAATGACAATAAGATACGAAATCTTTATTAATCTCCAATGGGGAAACTTGACATGATTTATCGATGAATCAGGAAAAAAAAAGAACATGAAACACATGAATGTATTGTCACTTAAAAAAACCACAGTATGGGCAAAATAACAGAAAGTATACTTTTATTCCATCAGATTAAGAACTTATTGTGCCAAAAAGGCAAATAAATAAAAATGTGTTCTCAATCTCTTCACCTGCAGGTCAAACAGTTCACCCCCTCTGTCCTCCCGCTATCTGTAGCTGCTAATGCTAATGTTGGTTTAATGAACTCCTTGTTGTTTTCAAACGGAGTGACGATTTATTAATGAGACTAAACGAGTCCTAAAAGACAAACCATGCATTCACAACATATAAAGGAGTGTATGTGAGATTTTGTAGCTCCTCACCAGCTCGTCATTGATGAGCCCAACATGTTTGCGGTTTAGGTGCTGGACCACTGCAGTCATGCTGCTGTTCCATGCAAGGTTATTTTTGCAAATGTTGCAATTAACACGCAGCGTGCTTTTACTCAGAGTGAAATACTCCCAAACTCTGGAAGTTTTTGGACTAACGGCTTTATCTGGTTCTGCAATTATTCTCGTGTTTACTCAAGTTTACACTCCAGTCCAGTAGGTGGCGGTAATGCACCTTCAGCTCGTTGCCAACTACTAAATAATCCAACAAAAAGAAATAAGACAAACAAACGGAAGACAAGCTAATTCAGTAGTGGCACAGCACAGTGCATCGGTTATGGAAGAACGTTGTCGAGGCTTTTTACTAATTTTATTGATTTGTTGTTGATCCCTAAAGTTAATGGTGCAGAAAAAAAAGTATTCATCATCATGTAAAAAAATCGCTTCATGTACATCTAACGTAAAAAAAAAAAAAAGAGGACACAGGACTAGAGTTACGAAATGGTGTAGAAAAGGCAAAACTTGGTAAATGAAAACGGTTTGTAGTGCAGGATGGGACATATTTGTGGCTAAAAATGTTATTTGCAGGTCAAAATGGTCTATATGTATAAAATAAAGCCTGATGACTTCAAGATTCTGATCCTGCCATAAAGACATCCTGACATATTTTCCTCGTATCGCCCCCTAACGGAGAACAGATTTCCTTGGTCTGAAGCAGAGTTTGCTGATGTTGACGCAGCACCTAACACTGCAGAAAACTGACCACTGATCATCTGGTATCAGGAGACACCTGAGGGACAGGGGAGGTTTGATTTCATCAGTCTGTGATGATGGCACTTGACAGATTTTTCCTGAAATCACTACAAAAAAAGACAGTTAATAAATAGAGCATTTATATGTTAATATCCTGGTGAATGTCTGATCAGGAGTGTTTGTTTATAAAGTAACTGATCTGAACATATCAGTCGATAAAAACAGTCTCACACAGAGGATTACACTTTGAAGCTGTAGTTTCTGTGTTGTTTCTGTTGTAACCCACATTCAAACAGTTAAAGCTTCACAGTTAGTGCTGCAGTGAGTTAATTTATGTGTTTCAGCATGGATGACCTGAGCGAGTGAGAGTCAAACTCACAAACCTGGCAGCGCTGATGTGATGCTCTACCAGCAGCAGCTCTAAAACTTCATGCACTGCTGAACTTTTGACCTTTTTAACAGTCTGTCAACAACTACATGAGACCCCTGCTTTCGCTCTAAAGTTGAGTCATGTTCACGTTTCTGTCTGGGTGTTTAGTTGCACACGGTTTGACTCTGGGCTGTACGTTTGGCTGATTGTTATTTGTTTTGTCTCCTGACGAGGGGGCCTGTGATTGATGGACGGGGTCCAGGACATCTCCGATCGACAGCTGTTGATAGCTCTGAAATCGAGAGCAGCAGTCGGAGCGTAACAATGAGCTCATTGCGCTCTTGGCTTGGTCGTCAGCCCAGCCAAACCCCAACACTGGGGGGACTTCATGAATTTCAACTGGGGCCACAAATGTGAGTGCACATGGAAATTGTGCTGGGGTGAAGGGAAAGGGACTAAACTCTGAATATCATCCTGATAATAATGATAATCATTGTGGAAGACAACAGGAATGGAAGAGAAAAGTGGTTGTTTTCATTCGGCGGCACAGTTTTCTTTAAAAGCACAACAAAATATTAAATTCTTTATTGATCCTTTTTGTGCATTTCCTATGGCCACTTCAAATTGAAAGAGAAATGCAGAGAGTCACAGACAGACAGATACAGTTTAACCACTTTTATAGCTCGTATGGGGACAGTACCAGAAAAAATTGCTGACCTCTGACCCTTGACAAACATGTAACCTGAGATACTCTGGTAAGTCCATACTCCTCTGTCAAACTGTCAAACTAAAGGTGATCAAACCTTTTCTGTTAATGTCCTGGGATGACCTGCTGGTGGAGATCAGGAAGCCTAACACACTATCACCTGTGAAGACTTGCCAACTTAAACTTGCTTTGTGATTATTTAAAGGTTGATTGGTACGATGCTGAAGAGGCTCCAAATTAGAAGAATGCTCACTCGGATCCTGTTTCAGGTTGTTTAACTATCACTGTTTAACTTGTTTTGTTAGGTAGCTATACTAGGTTTCATGATGTCATGGGGTTTAATTAGCTAGCAGTTCGTCTTTTTTGTGATTGGCATGTGGCTCTTGGTTACAAAGCACAATTAAGCTTTGTTTCAGAGAAGGCTGTGATAAATACAGCCACTTTTGACTGTTAAGCGAAAATTCTTTCGACCAATCAACGGACTGCAGTGTTGTAGCTCCACCTTCTGGTCACTTTAGACTGGCACCTCTACAGAAGGGTCCCAAAAAGCAGGACGGCACGTCCCGGTTATTTGGGGATCTGTCCCAGGATTAGTCAGTGGCAACCATAGACTGTATATAGAGTGGACAGCGTGGCTCCACCATTTATCATTGTATATTTTACGATCCCCGAAAAAAATACTCAAGAACGGCAGCTATCAATCATTGATAAACGTTACGTAAAACCTCATTTTTAACCTCGTATAACTAATGAAAATGAAACTTTTCAGAATAAAGAGGATACAAGACAGCCAAAAATATCTTCAAATCAAAACAAATCAAACCAAAACAATCGGACATGAGAAACATTTCTACAAGGTGTAATAATTTTTTAAAGTTTGACCACAGCCCATCTGGAATGGCTGGAAAGCCGTATTTTTAAATCTATACTCCTATACTGCAGCCAGTCACCAGGGGGAGCAGTTTTTGTGGATACCTCACCTCGAGCCGAGCAAGCGGACGTCCATTTTTTTTACAGTCTATGGTGGCAACCCCATAAAATATGTGCTGTGCTGAGACAAACCAAACTGAACCGCTTGCTGCAAACTGGGCTTTAGTTTCTTTTCACTTCTCTACTTCTTAACTTGAAGTTAGTCCCCAGTCCTTCATTGAGCATCTGTGGTTCAGTGGTAGAGTTGTCATCTGTCAAATGGAAGGTCAGGGCTTGAGTCCAGCTCCTATAGTCACATGCTGAAGTGTTCTTGAGCAAGAAACTGAACCACAAACTGTTTCTGTGGTTGTTCAGCGGTGTGTGAGTTTATATTAAAGAGATTAGCTAATACGGACAGTCTCTTTTTGTTCTAAATAACACCAAAAAATGTCTCTTTGTAAGTTGGTTGACTTCTGTGCTGAGTCATTACAAGCGTATAAAACAGCTTAATTCTGCTGCAAAAAAAGGATATTTATTTGGCTTTCATGAAGGCAGCCTCAAGTGGCTAAATGCGGAACTGCATGGCTGTTTTTTTTTTTATTCCCATTGCTGCTTCGGCTTTATTTTCAACTCCATGAGTAGGCACTTGATTCTGATGTGTACCTAGCTTTTTTTGCCAAATTTACTCTAAAAGAGAATATATTTCACTAAATGAACATCTTGATGTAAAAACTCTGAGAAAGATTATTAACTGAAGCAGTAAATCAAGTGAAGCTTATTTCCTTTTTGCAGTAGTGCTTCTTGTTGCCATCAGTGAAGTTGCCCCCTGCTGGCCATTAGAAAATAAACAAATTTGAGACGCTTGCACTCCTCAGTCTGCTTCCTACCCACAGCCTGCACTTATCTCCTTTAGGGTTTGTTTTCTGATGACACAGGTGACTGTGGTGGCTGTTGTGGGAGTGCTTGTCGAGTGTGGCACAAGAAGAGAGGATTATTAAAGAAATCCTTCAGGTTGGAGGAATGTGGAAAGATCTGCAACTACTTTGTCTCCTTTTTGAATAAATTATCTTTGCCATCCAGAAAACTACACTGATTTATATACTAATATGTTGACCATTACAACTATATTTCTTTTCCTTTCAGATGTGATAAAACTGAAACAATGCTGAAAACTGATTCACTGGACAGCATATGTCTGATGTTGTAGGTTAATGACAGAGTTTAGGGAGTCAATGTGATACTTAGCACGGCTCCATATCATGTTTAGCCCTGAAGCCATCCATACATGAGCTTTCATTTAACAGCGTGATGCTGTAATACGCCGTAGCAGCAGGTTTGTTGCCCGAGCCCCTCTGAGGTTACCAAACCACATCTGAGCTCAAATTAGCATTCTGGGCAGGCTGAAGTCCCCGGGCTTAATTAAGGTAAATTCAACATTGTAGTTCATCATTGTGTTTTATATAATCTTAAAAGCAGTTGCACTTGCTTGGCAGCTGTTTATTTCTTATATTAAAAAAGGAAACATTAGACTGTAGATGATTTGGCATCCCAGGATTTTGAATTTGAGCCCTCTATTATGGGAAATCTGGGTTTGCGCAATGATTAAATGCTTAATAAAAAATTCATTGTTGTTGCCAACATCTGTATTGTACGGGCTAACGGCTCACTGGAGTGTGCGAGACTTGTAAAGTTTCCAAACGCGTCGTCGAGAACCCTGGAAAGTTCACCTAAGAGTTTGCCTTCCTCATTACCGAGCTACTTCTGTGTGTGCGATTAGACTGAGAACATCTTTAATTGCTTTAAAATCTGAATGCATGATAAGAATGGATTAATTTGATTTTTCTGTTCCTACAAGTAGCAGATGGTTTATGTCTTCAGAATGCTCATGTTGTAAAATGAGATCCCCAGCTTGTCTCTGATTGGTCACTGTTAATGAAGCATGCTGGGCTGATTATTGATTTAGAAAATGAGGACGACACAAGCTTTGTGTGTGTTTGCTGTAATAAATTAAAGACAAGCTTTTGTTTTATCGTTGACAGACACCTACCTTAAAAAACACAAAATATTTGATTTTCCATTCAGGTGGTCTGCGGCCCGTCAAAGTAATTTTATTGCTTATTTTAAAACAGGCACTTTTATTGTTGCCGCTAACAAGCAGATGGTCGACTTGACTTATTTGTGTTTTGTGTTTCTGAATGACCGATCAGATGCATGATGGGAAATGCAATGAGCTGCTTGTCAGGGAAGAGACAATTCACGGGAGAGGGCCCGCAGAAGCTGTATACATCCCCAATTTACTCCCAGCTCCGCCGTTTTTAAGGTTAGTAATTTTTTTTGCATTATTATTGGCTGTTGCGAGAGCAGCTGTTCCCCAGCCTCTTTCTCTCAGAATTACCATCCTCACACTGACAGACAGGCAGCTGATGGGGAAACTCGCTGCGTGCATGAGGAGATCCAATTCAGCGATGAAACTAATGTGCTGCATCAGGGAGGGGGCGGGCGGGGGTGTGTGCACGGAGGTCCCGGAGGCAGAGGAGGAGGTCCAGGTTCATACAGCTCAGACCGGGTTAGCATGGTTGGTGGTCAGGTCGTATCAGGCTGGATGTGTTTTTTTATTCAGTTAGATTTATTTATTTATTAATCTCAATTATTTATTCATTTATTTATTCTGTTCCCCAGACATCGCCTTCTTGTTTTGGCTGCAGATTCTCAAACTGGCAGCCCTCCACTCCCTGAATATTAAAACCCAGAAAGACCACAGAAACATTTTGGATATTTGACGGGGAGAGCTGGGGTTGGACACAATAACAAAATCATTCCACAATGAAAATATACTCTCACCACTACTCTACAAATCGACATCTTTGTTAACCTGCAAGCTCGGCAAATGTATTGTAGATTTTTATGTTTGGCTATTGTATCAGATTGATATAGATTTAACTTCTCGCAGCTGTGTCTGTACAATTCTTATAGAGGAGAGGCCCAAATCAAAGGTGCAGTGTTTTTCTGTTAAAGGGGGTGAGTTCCTGGGAAAATGCTTGGAGAAAAAGAGCAGAAAAGAGAGTTAAAAAGATATATAATAATATTCAAGATATTGTACTTAAAGCTCCTGTGAAAAATTTAGAGATGGTTATGAAACAGACTGGAACTGATACCGTTGACTCTGTGTGACCTAAAAACGCATACATGACCATTAGCATCAATAATAACAACTTCTGTGTAATTCATTTAGGGGTAGGTGTCAAATGAAAGCTACTGCTACTGCTCTACAGATGAAATTCTTAAAACTGATACAACATCATTTGACTGTCAATAAACAGATGTCCTAGACATGAACAGGACAGGACTGCTTTGTCCACAGGGGGCGCCAAATCAGCAAAAACTGAAAGTTCCATAGAGGAGCTTTAAAAAAATATGCAACAAAATTCAAACTAAAACCAGAATGTTGCTCAATATTGTCGACTTTGAAGTCTTACAAAAAGCGTACTAAAGCTTTTTGTTGATGTTTAAAAATATATATAATTTATAATTGATACATATTTCTAAATGTACTGCTTAGACTATACCACTTTCTTATATTAATGTGTATTCTTCTACCTATAATTCATGACTTTTAAGCATGACCAGTCCACACAGAGTCAAACTCTGGTCACATTGACCAGTAACATATTTTCACAAGTCTTAAGCAACCCAAATTAATCTGTAAACTTGTCTTGTAAATAAAGTATTTTGAATTTTTGACAAGGTAACTGAACTCATTTTATTGAGGCATTGTAGTACCTTTGGTCCTGTCAGGTTTCTTCAAGGTAGGATGCTCAGAACAAAACACAAGTGGGGTAAAACATAAGTTTACTACAGCAAATTGGGAGATTTAAAGGGATAGTTGTAAGGTGAGTTTGTGTCAGGTATTCCTTAATCCTAGGCATGTTATTCACAGGAAAACTTGGTCAGCTCAACCCCTTTGTTAGAAAACTGTCTGGAGAACAAAAATGGAAGCTCAACTATCAACCTCTACAGACAGCCTCATGTTAAAGCTACTGTGAGGCTCTTTTTGATGGTCATCAAACAGAGTGAAATCAACACTTATTTCCTCTTTATGCCCCCCAAAAAGCAAACAACGCATTTGCAACAAAGTCTAATCCCTCTGCTTTAGTAGTTTTAAAGCCTGTGACCAATGACAGGGGTAGGTGTCAGACAAGGCAGTTAACAGCAGCCTTAAGAAATAGTGAGTGATACATCTGACTGTTAAAAGACAGGTGGAGGAGAATTTTTGTGAGGAAACACGACCCAAATATGCACAAGAAATGATCATTTTAAAAATGAGACATACCACTTTGTCCACATAGGGGGGGCCAAAATCACACGAATCAAAATTTCCTCACAGGAGCTTTAAGAAACTTTGACCTAAACACTAATTGTGATACAAGCATGTTAAATCAATTTTAAAATGACTAAATAAACAATAATTTAACTCCCAAACAACATGAAAAGCCTGGTTGGGCTATTTAATCAGATGTAATTCCTCAAAAATACTGAAGAAACGTGCACCACAATATGGAAGTAACATTTTTTTTTTTTACAGAACAAGGAAATTTAGGACTAAAGTGTATATCAACACATTTCATATGGAAGAGGCGCTAAAAAAAAAAGGAGTCCCAATGTTTTTTTTAATTACTAGATTTTGTGAAATTAAATCTTAGAATTTTCTTTCCTGTTTTTAATTTCTTAAAAAAAAATATATTTTTTTACTATTATTAACTATTTGTGTATTTATATGGACATAAGGGACTGGAATAAAGTATAACTAACTAACTATTAAAGTCTTTTTTCTTTTTTCTCAAAAAGTAAAAAAATTAATTAATTGATTAATTAATTATTCAATTAATTAATTTTTTTTTTAAAAGACTTCTTTTGTTTTATTTTCAGTGGTCCTAATCCTCTTCCATACACTTTGTGGCACCTAAGCCTAATTAAATACTTTGTACTGTATGTCAAAAACAGTATTTGGTGGATTTGATACCACTTGATTTTAATATGAGATACGTCAAAATGGATGCATCAAATCATTCTAAGACAATCACGACGAGTTATATAACATCAGCTGTGTTGCATTATTAACTCTATTCTGTTATTTCTGCTGGACATGCAACCCTGTCAAGAGCTGTTAAAAATAACTGTTCCTTTCTTCTGACTTCTGTAAATGACTGTGACATTACATCTTTGGTCTTGAATAAGTAACTATTCCTCCAACAAAAATCCTGTGCAGCTGATCAGCCCCTGGTGGAAGAGCCAGAGAGGTCATTTCATAGCAAAGAGGAACCGAGGACTGAGGACAGTTTGAGTGTTTGCATTATTCAAAACATAGCAGCAGTGGATCCCATTCAAAGTCCCCCACTGTGCTCCATTTCTCCACACGCTGGCCTGCAGTGTGTCCGGCGCAGCGAGCTCCTTTGAGCATAACAACAAAGCGCTGGTTGCTTACTTGCTGCTGAGGTCTCCTGTTCATGTCGACTTCCATTGACATGCAGTGCAAACATTTATAATTACCTTTAGCTCTGTGATATCAGCCCGCCTTGAATAACCTGCTGTGGCGTTTTACCACCTGTTACTAATCGCTCTGTGAATTCGTCACGGCACCGGCAATGATTCAAACCAACACCGGGCTCCCCCATAAGACCCTCCAGGAAATGCTGCAACCGGCAGCCACGCGGTGTTCAGAGAGCCCAGGGAGCGACTTCATGGATTTTTTGCATCATTAACTATTTATGAGTTGCCACTTCATGTTATTTACACTGGACTGATGGTAATGCTGTTCAGAGCTCAAACGCCATGCAGGGACCCACTGGGATGGCGGGGTGGAGGGTGCAGTAGAGGGGGGAGGGTGGCGGCATGTGTGAATCTGTTAAATATTGTACGGAAACGCCACCTGCAGCTGCGAACACGGCGCGGGGTAAAAAGGGCGAGCTGGGTGCATCTCTAGGGGGACAAAGAAAATGCAGCAGCCTGCAGAGCATGCAGACAGTGTGCTTTGTGTGCCAGAGCACACTGTGACTATATAATGTATAAGTCAAAGCCTCACCACAAGCCACAAGGAATATTCAGTTGACCTGGTTTATCTTTAGCTTTAAACCACAGGAGCTGATTGCATCACCATTTGCAGTAAATGTGTCATAGCTGAAGATAGATCATGCATCATCTGCTGCTGCACAAAAGTTCAAGTCTGAGGAGCTGTGAGTCTATCTATCTATCTATCTATCTATCTATCTATCTATCTATCTATCTATCTATCTATCTATCTATCTATCTATCTATCTATCTATCTATGTTACCTCCCGTCTCTCGTTAAATGTCTCCTTCTCTCCACATCTCTCAAATTGCAGCACAAATCAACGCTTTACGCCGTTAACTCTAAACGCATCAACGTGAAAATGTGTCAGAATCAGTTTCACAACATGGCGTGCAGACTGCAAATGAAACACTCGAAATGTCCAATCAGACAAACAGCTGTCACACACAGGAGGACAAATGCAGATGCTCGATGAGAAACGAGCGGACTTGTCAGAAACAAACGTACTCTTGTTCTCGAACATCCTCGAAGAAAAGAAGTCGAGCAGAAGTTGTAAACAACAACACAAATAAAGTTTGAGTTGCATATATGAGCAACAGCGTCCTTGGAGTTGCCTCAAGACTGTTGCTTTGAACGCTGTGGGACTTCTTGTTGCCAGGAAACATTTTATATGATTTTTCATTTTGTTGATAACTGCTGGGAGTGTTGCCCATCTCCACAAACAGCACCCTGAGGCCTTTCTATATGTTTGCCAGGAGGAATTACATCTTTGGTACTGTAGGATTTTCATTAGGTCCCTGCTCGCTGCTGTCTGATGTGTCTGTGTTTGCAGCTTGTTGAGATCAGTTTTACTTTTGCTTCTTTCTCTGAACATTTATTAGAAAATCTTTTTATGTCTTCACAGTCTTCAACAAGTTTAAAAGTGTTCTCAGGTCATTTGAGTTTCATTCATTTGTTATTGAACTTGTTCTCTCGGAGTGGACTCAGTAAGTGATTCAAAACACAGATTTGGTCGTTTCTGGGAATAATGCACAGGAGCTCAAACAGCGACGCTTTGTTTTGTTCAGTGGAGGAACCCGTGTCAGTCAGAGGTCAATGAAGATGTTTGTGGAGCTTCACCTGACCCCACTTTGCTGATATACAGTCTGTTCTGTCTGCGTGATGGGATTCAGCCATGAAGCTGATCTTAACCTGGTCTGTACAGCAGAATCAGAGAGTGAGAAAGAAAGAAAGAAAGAAAGAAAGAAAGAAAGACAGACAGACAGAAAGAAAGAACAGACACAGGAGAGAAAAAACAAACAGAAAAATTAAGATCAATTGATTGAATGAATAAAGAACAAATAGAAAGAGGAAAAAGAGAAATGTGGAAAAAGAAAGACGAAGGGAAGGACAAGAAAAAACAAACAAAGGAAAGACAGGAAGAATGAAAGAGACAAGGAATGTAAGATAAAGGGAAATCAGTAGGAAAGTAATAAAGGAAGAAAGAAGGAAAGAAAGTAGGTAAGACAGAAAAATGTAAGCAAGAGAAAAGAAGAAATGGAGAAAGGAGGAAGAAAAAACAGAAAATGAGGGGAAAATATAGACAAAGAAAGAAGAGAAAGTAAAGTATGAAAAAGGGAGAGAAATAAAAAAAATAAAAAAAAGGAAAATATATAAAATTTAAGATAAATAACATGAGAAGGAAAGACAGAAAAAGATGGGAAAATGGAGACAAAGAAAGAAGAAAAAGGAAAGAATGAAAGGGGGAGGGAATGAAAGGCAGAGAGAAGAAAGGGCAGAAAGACATGCAGAAAGGAAAACTGATGGAATCAAAGAAAGTGAAGAAAGAAAGAAAAACAGAAAAAAGGAAAATAATTATTAAAAGGAAGATATAGAACACAAGAAGGAAAGACAGAAAAAGAGGAAAAAATGGAGACAAAGAAAGAAGAGATAGTAAAAAATGAAAGGGGGGAGAAAACCGAAAGGCAAACAGAAAAAAGAAAGGAGAGAAAGGAATACCGGAAGAAAAACTGATGAAATGAAACAAAGGAGAGAAAGAAATAAAAACAAAAAAAAAGAAAATATATAAAATTTTAGATAAAGAACATGAGCAGGAAAGACAGAAAAAGATGGGAAAAATGGAGACGAAGAAAGAAGGAAAAGGAAAGAATGAATGGGGAGAAAAAGAAAGGCAAACAAAGAAGAAAGGGCAGAAATACATACAGAAAGGAAAACTGATGGAATGAAAGGAAGGAAAGGAAAATGAAAGAAATAAAAACAGAAAAAAATGAAAAAAACAGAAAAAGGAAGATAAAGAACATAAGAAGGAAGGAAAGAAAGGGAAGGATGAAAGAAGGACAGAGGGAAAGAAAGTTAAAGGATATGAGAAAATAGGCTCAAAGTAAACTAAAAAAAAAAGGACAAGAAAAAAAAGCAAAAAAAGAAGTAAAGACAAAAAATTAAAAACACAAGGCAGGGAAGAAGAATAGAGACAAGGATTAATACAACAAATATGATTAGTCATTTACAATAGAATAACCCAACGTCGATTTATCAGAGAAAGGTATCGGCAAAACATCTGTATCAAGACATTATGAGACACAAGTCACCAAGTTCAGTCTTCTGCTTAATTTATGAAGTGTTGGAAACATCAGAACAAAAATGTTTTAGAGACGGACAATGCACGTACACCTTTCCCATCAAACTATCCCTCTATGGTAAAAAATAAAATAGTATCCACATTCACCTGACACCTCTGGGTCTCACTCCAAACTTTTAAGGTATTAACAAAAAAAATTAAGGCAAATCATCTGCCGGTGTAGCAAATAAATTTTGCTTTATATGTTTCTTAAAATGAGATATCCCGTTTAAGTTCCTGCAGTGTCTCATGTGCCAAAATACTGTAAATTTAACCTCTTTTGCCTAATCATCTTACAGACCTGTGTAGCCTGGCTCTTTCAGCTGTGTTCAGTTAATTTAACTCTATCTCTAAAAAGACACATTATGATTAGCCAGTCCTGGTTTAGCTTGTTCTGCTGCAGGTTAAATTTGCTCCCTGCATCAATGCCCTGCTTTTAAATTACCCAGCATCCTCAATGATCAGCCGCGTCATGCTAGGTGTGAGTCATTTCCCATTACATTTATAGAGATAAATGCAGAACATGGTGTCACCTTTCCAAACATCGCATGCTTGTATCCACTTGTACTCACCTGCATCCTCTTGATAATGATGCCTTCACTGCCTGTGAGGGCCTTCATGTTGGCTCATTAAATACCCTTTTCTGCGAGTTATTTAGGCTCCTTCAGCTCACAGTTTGGAGCCTTGAATATTGCCTCGGTCTCACTCATGCAGCTACAGAGGCAGAGATTTGTGCCTGATCCCCTTATTTCCCCACTGCTGTCATCAGAATAACATAAAACAGGCTGTAATTTGACCAGTGCGATTTGGACTGCAGCAACAAGCCTCAGCCATTGTGATGTGTAATGTGTCGACCAGCTAATCCACGACCACCCGGAACTCCCCTTCAACTCCCCCTGATAATGAGGCTAATTTTTATGAAGTGCACACATTGTTTGTGGCAGTCGCCGGAGCTTCAAGGAGTCGTTTGACAAGCAGAGCCCAAGAGCTTAAATTACCAACTCCCTCTCTCTCCCTCTCTCTGCTAGCCGGGCTATAATTAGCCTGAAATTAACAAGAAATGTTTGCTTTAGTTAAATTATTCACAACATTTATTGCACTTGTCAGGGCTGGGATCAATTTGTTGTTTTAAATGTTGTCCATCGGAAAAGAGATCTGTCTTCAACATCTTTATGGATGAATGCAGGTAGGAGGAGATACTCATGTCGTGTTGCTGTTGAAGCACATTTAGGGCCACAAATTCAACGTAATATAACTTCCTTTGTTTAAAGGTAGGGTCTGCAGGATTTTCTTAAAAAATAGAATATCAACTTTTACAGGAATCATCCTACTAGATCATCACTTCTGGGCTTCTACACATGTGTATCAGTGTCCCTGTCTGCCTTGACCCCCTCCTCTGCCTGAATGTTCATGTTTTGGTTGTGTTGGGACATTTCTAGACAGAGAGTAGATGTGGTTACATCAGCCAATCACAGTGCACCCAGTGCCCAAGTGACTTTGCATTTTCACGATAGCAAGTGGAAAATACTATCATTAGCGGCTAGGTTAGTGGACGTAGCATGGAGCAGGAAAAAACAAAGTGAAACAAAATGCCAAGCAGATTAAACTTTTTTCCAAACAAGGGTGAAGCTTGGCTCAAGTTTCACTTGCTTTAGGGCACTTGGAAAGGAGCATAGGACGAAGAGTGCCACAGGTTAGCTTTTTGCTAACCAGGTATGTGTCAGATATCCAGTGATTAGCTTATGCTAACATGCCAAGTCAGGTGCACCGCTCTTAAGTCTTTCTCATGTAGAAACCTAATACCCCAGGTGGTTGCTGGGCTAGTGAGTGTCTTCACGCAGTCATGGTCAGAGGCTGTAGGTGTGTGCTGCCGCTGGCACTGAGCCAAGGGGGAGGAGCCAGGTTTGAATGATGTGTTAACTAACATGTAATGAAAATTCTAATAGACCCTATCTTTAGGTAGACTTTAAAACATTTGGAGTCAACTCAAAACTGTCTCTTTTGGTCATTTTCAGTCAGACATTGAGATATTTTCAGCAGCAGTTTTAAGCCTTGTCTTGTTTCTCTTAATCTAGTAATCTGGTTATTTCTGCTGTACTTGTTGTACAGCAGCTACAAGTTGTGTTTTTTCCAGAATAATGCTGGTTTAACGTTGGGTTTCTGAAGTCACAACGCTCACTGCCAATTCTTATTCATGTTTTTAGTGCCAATCTAGTGTTTTCATGACTTGCACTTCACAAAAAAGCGTTAGGCATCCTTTAGGAACGACTGTTTTCACAGTATTAAAAGACGTGCAGGTGAATGTTTGTGTTATGCTGAAAAGTTTATTTAGATTCTAGACTGAAACAATCCCTCACTCAATCTTCCTGTCAGTGAAGAACGGTGGCCTTCAAGAACAAAAAGCTCTTGTGATGCATGACAAATACAATTCTCCATATGTCAAGTTTTTGTTATTCAAAATGTTTAACAATACAATATTTTTCAATCATTACCACTCTCATCTCCCTCCCTTCATGAGCGGATGTGTTTTATTTGCCACTTACAAAATACAAAAGCATTATTTTCACTTTTTTTTATTTAACCTTTATTGAATCAGGTTGGTCCCAATGAGATTAAGAATGGCTCTTTCAAAGGGGACCTAGCCAAGATGGTCATGGAATAAAAGTGCAATTGATAATCACTAAAATCTTAGATAAATGATCAACTAAGAGTCAGGTGTGTTGACAGGTAAACTTAAAATAACATTGTTAGGAACCTGCTTCAAGCTTTTTCAATTTAGATTTGAATACATTTGGTGACACCAGCTCTTTTAGTTTTAAGATATTCTGCATAAATTTCACGTCATGGGTGCAGAAATCCAAAATCCTATTCCCAGTTTCTATTCTAAGGCATAAAAAGGTCTTGGAGTGAAAAAAATACTGTCCAGCACTTTTCTTTATAACAAAAAACAAGCAGCAACCTCCAAAATAAAGATATGAGGCAATGTGGAAGTGTTAGAATCTGCACTTTGATGAATGTCCACTTGAGGCTGGCTCCAAAAGTACCTGAAACCACATACACATTAAGCCCAAAATAGCCATTTTTGCAGCAGAAATAAACATGTTTACAGCCTGGTACCAAAAAATGTCTAAATTCCTATTTTATCTAACAGCACATACTACATGGGGGTGACTTTAAGATTGTGAGTTTGCCCAATCAGAGGCAGAGCTTAGCTGATTGAAAGGCGGTCACCCTAAAGCTGTTGGTGTGGAAGCTCAAAGCCAGCCTCTTTTCCAATATGGCCCCTGTTTATGATGAACTTAACAACTCGGGCTGTTTTCCAAACCGCCTACTACATACTTCATGTGAATGTAGTATGTAGCAGGCACTGCATACTACCTTCTGCTTTTGCTCGTAGTATGTAGTATGATGGTTCTGTTGCGTCTGTTTTGTTGTATACTACTCTTGTTTCCAATCTCGGAGGGTGGAGCTACAGATGATGTTGAGTGTTTTTGCCTTTGATATAAATATACAAAACAAGCTATGGGCAGATCTCGGCATTTAGTTATTTTGTTAATCATATCAAAGCAGAATCAACATTCTTGACTTCTAATCTTACACCAAAAGTTATAATATTGACTGAAAATAAATCTGAATTTTTATTTTTAAAGCTGTTGAAAAAAACACTTCCATATAATCCACATATGGTTAAAAAGGGGTAATTAGTGTTTTCTATGGGATTTAATGAATTTGTACTTGTAAACACCTCTTTTACAACCAGAAGAGACAAGATTCACAGCTGTTTCTTCCTCATCACGTCACTTCTATCTCACAGACCATCTAACTTTAGTGTTGTTGTATTGTAGTTGTAATGCTGACTCATTCCTCTAGATGGGAGTAATTCGCCAAAACCTGCATTGACAAACAGCGTTAGTGCCGTGCATTGTGGGAAACAGTATGCTGGGTAGACTGGTCTGTTGCATACTGAGAAATTTTCCTGGATCAGAAGAACATCTGGGGATTTTTAGTATACTACAGATTGCATGTTTTTGCGTTTTCGCCAAAATAGTAGGCACTGCTAGTGTAGTAGGCGGTTTGGGAAACAGTCTCAGTTTCTGAAACAGACACGTGATGCCTATTTATCAAACAGTCTATGCTAAAAATCTGATATTTTGGTAGTGGGCCTCATGTATGGATGCTACTAGCTTGTTTGCTGTGGTAAAAACGTGCAAGATGACCGTCTCTAAAGAGGGGGACTTGCACATAGAAAGGCTCATTCTTAGGTAACGGAATAAAAATTTGTTAATACTCAAATAATAATATGGTAATTTAAACATACTTGTAAAAATTACTTTCAAAGTCTGTTCTGCTAAATACTGAACACTGCACCTTCAAAATGTGATGAATCTGCAAACAAACCATGCATTAACACTCCTGGACTAAGAATTCAAATTAAAAGTCTTCTTAGGGCTGTCGGGGATTCCCCTTTTAATATTTTTTATTTTATTTATGTGTATGTTTGACAGTCAAAAGAGTCAAAATTTAAAGAATGAAAAATGTTTGAATTAAGATGCAACTTTCAGCTTTCAAGTGCAGGCACTGGTTCCCACTTTTATACATCTTTAGGTGCACGTGTTGGCAGTGCATTGGCTTTTTGAGATCCTGTGGAGTACTGTTGAGTTTTCTAACAAAGTAAATCATTTAATAAAATTTGTATTTTGCATTCTTTTTAGTATTAAATGCATCAACATTCATTAGTTTTCTTAACTGATCTGTAAACTGCATGTCTGTCACTGAACTCCCAGCAGCAATTATCAAAATTAAGTCAATTTTAATGCAGGAATCTTTATTCTAATGGCTGGGTTTGTTTTTGGAGGTCACCAAGAGGTAACACCATCATTTTCAGTATGAAACTTAAAATTCATGGACTGAGCTAAAAGACAATTCCTACAAAAGTTACATAAAAAAGTCAAAGTAATCTCATAAAATAGCTTGTGAAGTTTTATTTAGTGATTGAAGTGAGACTTCACCAAAGTGGAGCACAATTATAGAGTTTGGAGTCATCTGTGGGATATATAAATCAAATTTTATACAACTTATAGTTTAAATAGATCTAAGCACAGACTCAGACAACCCACATAAGTCTGAGCCGTCACACAAACCGTGATAGGACTTTTCTCCATTAGAAGAGTCGGGGAGTCTTCAGGCTCTTTGTTGTTGTTTGGGAATAAAAAATGATTCATGGTGACTAATGCACAAAGTGTCAAACACAACGTATTGATTGCAGATGAATTAATTGAAGATGACATTGTGTCTTTGACGGGGGGGCACATTCACACAAGTTCACCATTTATTAACAGAGCGTCGACCCGGGGCGATGAGGTAATCTGTTTTTTGCACTCTAAATGCAGACTGTGTGTTAAATCCATTTAAAATAAAAAAACAAGGCGGGGGAGAAAACAGCGCCCAGATTCTAATGCGGCGAGATTGACAGACAGATAAAGGGATACAGTAATACAATGACGGCATGACAATCTTTCCACGCATTTTATGGTGACGAATAATCAAAAATCCTTTTATCGATGACACATCAAGGAGCATTTAGTTTATGCTTTGCTTAATCCCATTGACTATTTTGTGATTTTTCTCTCTCTTACTTGTTCCACTGTGCTATATTTGTCTCATAAATGCTGGATATTTTGGCTTGACAAATTGCTATACAGGCACAATCCTATTAAGGGATGCGGTGTTGTGTTCCCTGCCAGTGACATTCTGTTTGGGTGTTGCATTAGCGGCTATGACTAGTGTACTGTGTTGTCATTAATGGATAATAAGAGCATTTTGTATTTTTAGACACTTCTTTTAGCATACCACTGTTTTTCATTAGAACAACAAAAGTCTAGAGAGGGGATTATTAAGGGATAATGTGCCACAGGATCCTTTTCATCAATCAATCAATTAATTAATCTTTATTCATCCAGCACTTTACTGGAACAAGGCGTCTAAGATGAGGCAAAGTCCTTTCCAAGAGACAAATGAGCAGTGAAAAGCGTGCAGTGCAATCAAAGACGACGGCGTATCAGAGAGCGAGAGAATCACAGCTTTTATTAAATGAATCTGAACGGCGTCGTACGGATTGTTTCACAGGTCAGGGAGAAATTTTTAACAGATTGTGAAGAATAATCAAAACACCAGTGGCTGTGTGCTGATTTGTAGGGTTGTAATCTACGCTCTTTGGGGTTAGAAGTATTGCATTGTTTGCAGCTAGTTTAGCTTCAAGGCAGGGGTGTCCAACTCATTTTCACTAGGGGCCGAATCAGCATCATGGTTGCCCTCAAAGGGCGAGATGTTACTGTAAGACAGTATAAAATGCAGCTAAATATAACTAAGTGTAATGTAAAATAAATGCAACTACTGCTTCAAAAACGTGCCATCTGAAAAAGACTTTGCAGCGCGGGCATTTTTTTTAGCCACATAAAGCTAGCTTCCACTGCCACATTGTTTTTAGCTCTGTGTTTGGTATCAAAATGCCAACGTAGATTGTTCTCTTTGACAACCGCCATGACTTCATAACCTAAAAAACATACCCTTTTCTCCTTGAGGCACAAACATATATTCACCATCCCATATTTCTTGAAACAGCCTTCCATCTGCATCGACTTTTCTCTTCCTGGACATTTTAGGATCGTTGTTTTATTAATTTCACTAGTTCGTAGAATGGTACAGATGTAAAAAACACTGCAATCTAGTTGCGGGGTGGTGTCACTTTGTAGGGAACATAATTGATAGGTATTATGGGCAATGTTTTTTATGGTCAATGCACCCTTTTGACTTATCTATCTTATCTATACCTTTGGTCCGCAGGCCTCGAGTTTGACACAAACGCTTGCCCAGCACATGCCCAGAGACTATAGTCCGCAGAGAGGGCAGAAAAAGTTCAATTCCCTGCTGCTAGCTACGGGTGTTAAGGTCCAGGATTCAAATTTGAGTCCACGTTTGTTGGACTGAAAGAGGGGTTTGTTTGTTTTTTGGACATGTAGCCATAACTGGCCACAATTTTCGCTGCAAAAATATAGATCAACCTTCAAAAATATTGAGTGATCAGTGCTAAATACTCACTAAGAGCTGGGTCTGAGACCTTGTAACTCATTCTATCCCTGAGAACAAAGAGGAGAAAGACCAGGGCCTAAGTGTTCCCTGAACAGATGAGTCTTCAGACATCTCTTAGAGTAGAAAGGGACTCTGCGGATCATATAGAGTTAGGTAATTCATTCCTCCATTGGGCACAACAGAGGAGAAGAGTCTGGCTAGAGATTTGGAGCCGCGCTGGGCTGGGAACACTTTGTGTCTCACAAGCAGAGCTGTGGCCAGGCTTAAAGAAAATAAATACACCCTGTAGAAATGTACTATGGAGATATTATTGGGCTGTGTTGTGTTCTAGTCCTCTTTTACTGAAAAGTTTCTGTTTCCATTAGTTGTCAGAGGTTAAAAACAAGTTTTACGTCATGTTTCACAATGATTGTCAGCTGCTGTTCTTGTGCACTTTTGTCAGGAGTAGTAAGGTACATCGTGAAAGAGAGCCAAGAAAAGATTAGAGTCTGAAATAAAATAAACTTTTTTGTCACAGGACTCCACACAGATGCTCGACTGCACAGACTCTGGGATATGGGGTATTTTGGCTTCAAAACCGTATAATGGTTTGTCCATTCTATATACAGCCACTGGGGGCAATTTGAAGCTCAGTGTCTTCCTGAAGAAGACTCTAAAATATGAGCTTTAGGAGCTGGTATCAAATTCCCAATCCTTCAGTTTGAAGATTAACAATTTTAACATTTTGAAACAGGAAGTGAGTTAACCATTAAAAGGCAGGTTTCTCAAAAATAATGTTGTTCTTCCAAAAATATTAATCAGAAACCAGACCAGTTTATGTTTATCCTACACATGGAGTGTAACCAAGATATCTGGAATCAATCAGCTGTAACAGTCTTTGACTTTGTACCACCGACATTGTCTCTGACAGTCTCCATGACCCAAAGGTGTTGTAATGTGGCGTTAAATAGAGGACGAAAATAAGCACATTACAAACTCTTAAAAACCACATCAGCCCGGTGAGCCACCTGCATTTCTGCTCAAACCCTGCACCTCACATCACATCGACACAAAAACAGGAAGGATGCAGCTGCAGGTGGTTTCTGAAGCTGCTGTGGGGAGAAATAAACATCTTGATGGCTTTAAATCCATTGTTGATGACGATGATGAGGAGTTTTTAGATTCTTCAATCCATCTGGGTTGTTCATTTTTTCAGTTCTAAAGCACAAAATGAATTTTTTTGTGCACTTTTTCTCTTTTTAGTTAAAAAATGCTCTTATTTAGGCGTCTTTTCCCCCTGGATTTTTCAGTTTCATTTTTGAACCTTTGATTTAAACTTTATTTGGTCTTGACAGCAGCCCTGATCTACAGTTAATCTCATTTCCCCGAGTCATGTTGTTTTCACGGCAGCATCGACCTTCTCCAAACCTTGACAGGCCACAGACTCTGCCGGGGTCACAGGCAGGAGGAGGCAGCGAGGTCCTGGAGAGTATTATTGAGTTTTCTGTGACATGAATTATGATAAATTATCGGTCAATAATTCAGCACGTGTGTCAGATAGAGTATATTTACAGGACCACCTGGCGTCTCCTGAATAGAGGTTACACTATGGGGAGTAAATAAATAATACAGCTTTTTTTCTTCTACCTCGTGCTTTAATACCATTAAATATTCAGCTATTTGGATGATCAAATTTGCTGCTAAATTACAGCTTCCCCGTTGATAGGACTGGGAGGAGAGGTGGCCAACGGGTGCTGCAGTGGGAACCAAGCCAGCGAGAGACACAGACACACTCACACACAGACACACTTTGATGAAACAGGCAAATACATACGCAATCTCACACAAAATACAGGAACACAGACTCACAGCCCCAGGTGGCACGTGCTGGCATAAACCGCCTTACCTGATGATGCTGTATGCATCAATGAACACATCCAAAATAATACGATGTTTACCCAAAGAGGGCTGGTTGGAGTTGGGATTGGGTCTGAGGAGAGGGAGGATTATTTGAGGAATAATGTATGAATAAATACATCCTCAGCGCCGTGTTTTTCCTTATTACACCACATAATACAAGCTTCATTTTCCCAGGCTGTGCCCTTTGACAGACTGGTGCAGTTATTAGTATTAACCACTGTTAGAATCATCAGCAGAAGAAAAAAAAATTGGCACCCCTAACCATGATATGAGAATTGGTAAGCAAAATGAGAAATGAAGCAATTAGAGAGGTTCACATACATTATTTAGCGCTCATTAGCTTCCTGTGACACTGCAGGCTCCACACCAATGAAAAGTGTTGGCCAGGCTCAGGCAATTAGTAAAATTAGTGGCACAGGATTTGGCGTTGATTCAGGCCACATGGCCCAGAAGATACCAGACTGGTGTCAGTCGTGTAATTTATAACTTTGCACATGAAATAATAGGTTTGAAAAATCACGGGGGCTACCAGCGTGTCAACCTGTATTATCCAGGAGACAAGGGTTGTCCTGGACGGAGGGAACAGCAGCAGATTTTTAGGCGAGTGCAGTCGGCCATTTTGTGTCTGTGGGAGAAAAATAGGGGGACAGAGGTCCAAGCGGATGGTAATTAGCAGTCTGGGTTGTGTTTGTTTTCATTTTGCGCATGTTTGTGCTGATAAAGTTTGACTTGCCAAAAAATCCCAGTCCCGTGCTGGATTCTGCTCAAGCTGTTCCCCAGCATCCTTCAGGAACGATGGGAAATCTTGTACACTGCCACCGGTCACAGCACAAACAGACGGTGGTAATCAGTGATTAGTGGACATGTTACAGTATACAGAGATAAGCCCACACCCCAACCCTTCAATCTGAATCAATAGCAGCACATGAAATACATCAAATGTACATGTTAGGGGGCAGGAAATTTGTGATTAAGCTGCAAAATAATCACAAAGGGCTTGTAAAAACCAATGCACCTCATGTAGGAACACTGGTGTGAACTTCAAATGAATTCAAATACATTTAATTTCTTTAATTCAGCTGTGTAGTTTTGATCCCTTAAGGTCTGCAGCCAGCTCTAAATGACTGTACGTCCACGTCCAACTCTGCAGCGGAGCTAAATAACACTTTTCCAGCCTCTTTATCATTACAGGAGGAAAAAAAAGAAGCCAGAGAACAAGCAAACCAAATAAACAGGTGTTGTGTGCTTTAGAAATAGCTAATGCTAACGTGTTGTGGAATAGAGAGGCATAATTATACTGTGCTGGATTATGGAAAACATTGTGCATGTTAATTACACCAGGTATGCTCATTGATTTTCTGTTATAATACTTAAATGTGTCATTAATAATTCATTTTGCTGCCAGCCCGTTCCATTTTTCATGCACCTGTGTTGTTGAAGTGAATGACGCTGTGTCACTGCTGATGATGGCGACGCAGTTCATCATGGGAAGTAATTTCTGCACTGACACCTACTTATTTGTCTTTTATGAGCCGCTGACAATGTCCACATTGTAAGGGACAGAGTGACCGTCTCTTTTCTTCTCTTTGAAAACCCGTGAACTGCCGGGGAACACTCGTGTTTGTGCTTTTGCTGTGCAGTAGAGGCTTTAGTGGAGGAGCTGAAGAAGTGTTAGACAGCAGGGAACTAAACACATACTTCTAAATATTTGCACTGTTTGCTGAAATATCATTTCCATCTCAGTGAATAAATATTTCAGGTTAATATTCTGGCTTTTTTAGCCTTTATTTAATAGAACAGCTCAAAAGGGAAAGGAGATGCTTGGAGATTCATCAAACCAGAGTGATGAGGGCTGTGTCCTCTGTACATGGAGCGCCTGCTCCACCAATTTAACTCCTTACATACCTGAAATTTTGTCCTAGTGCAAGAAGTTGTTTCATGCATCATCTCATTTGAAAAACAAGCTTTATATTGCATCTTTCTGCACTTTTTAGTGCAGCAAAATGATCAGTTGAGCCATCAGTTCCCACTCCCCAGAGTCAGACCTCAGGTGCACTTAGTGGAAACTGTTTGGCAGCAAAATGTTAAACAACACTAGGTGGGTCATTGTTCTCATTGCTAAAAAATGCTAAAAATGGTGCAAGTCCGTTAACGTCACTGTACAGTTTTGACTCTATGTTTGTTACTTGTGTTTAATTTCATGCACTGATATTCAATTAAATTGACTGATTGTGTAGTTTTCATAGTTTTAGTATTCTTTAACTTGTTTCATAATTCTGGTAGCCTAACCGGAAATAGAGGTTGAAATTTAAGTCATGGCCAACACACGAATGCACAGCGTCCACTTTCTATACCTCAATAGAGGTGTGAAAAAACGTTGATACAGCAATTTATCATACTAAAATATCAATATTTCAACTCTTTATATGTATATTTTTGTTAGGATAAAAAAAAAAAATCATGTTGAAGGTGAGTTGAGGTACTGCACATCTTGCAGTAGATGATGCTGATGAGCTACTCTGCTGTATGTTACCCACAAACTGAATCATAAATATAATCTCAAAGTGTATTTAAAGTATTTTATTCCTAAACTTGATAATGTATGTTTTGATGCTGTAAACATCAATATTTTCTCTCTTTTCAGTTTGTTTAAAATAATTTTAAGTTGGATTTGTACAGTGTAGTAGACAGATAAAATAATAATCATAGTAATTTTTGTGCAATATTAGATTTTAGATATACTAGACAACGTTTTTCACCCAATTACTGCTTTGCAACATTAGTTTGATGTCACAGTAGTTTAGGTGACAAACTTGGCACTTCCTGCTTTTAAGTTAAGGGTCTGTATGAAACTCTGCATCTGACTTTCATTATTTCAAACACAATTAAATTGTGCCACTCTTTCTCTCCTAACTACCTCGACACATCATCTTAGATTGTTTTTTTTGTTTTTTTTCTTCCCGATATTTATATCGGTAAATATAGGTTATCAGCCACAACAATAGTATAAATATTGGATATCAGTGTTGGCCCAAATTTTCATATCTATGCTTCTCTAATCACAGTATATCACAATATTGTGATGTTGGGATATTATCGTATCCTGACCAAAGTATCAAGATGCGTATCGTATCGTGAGGTTTTTGCCAATACTCACTCCTAATAACTAACGATAGATAAAGAGAGGAAAAAATAAATTAAATGAATTAACAGTGAACTACAATGATTTGATATAGCTGAAGCTTCATTGTTTGATGTGTTTAAACATTAAAACTTGACATTTTGCAACAAAGCCGGACCTTTAAGAGCATATATTCTTTATAAGTTCAAACACCTCAACCTGAACCCCACAGATGTCTGACTGATGGACATCATGACATCTGCTGCTTCATGTTTTTTTTGACTTAGAATTTATCTTAGCGCTAACAAGTGCCTTTGAAAGGCAGAAAGCAAGTCAATGTGGAAAAAAAAAACGTTGGTAAAAGACAGTTTTCAGTAACCTCCATCTTTCTCTTTACCGTTCTTCACCTGTCCAGCGGCTGCACTATCGTGTTTCAGTAGTGTAAGTGAGCCCCACTGCATGTTCAAACACCTACATGTACAGCACAGACTTCACACACAATATCCATTGTTGGCTTTCGGTTTATTTAACTTAATTTTGTGTTAATCATTCATTAGAGCGTCCCCTTCACTGTCCACTTTTAAAATTGTCTTAAAACCCATTTTTATTCTTTGGCTTTTAACCTTGTCGAGACTTTGTTTCTTTGCCCGGTCATATTCCCTTTTATTTTCTTTTATTCCCTTTTATCTGTTTTTATTTGCTTTTAGTTGTTTTTACCTTGTTATTTATGTGTCTGTTTTTCTTTATCTGTTTCTAACCTTTTAATTTACAAAACTTTGTTTACAGCTGTGGTAGTTTTTAAAAGTGCTTTTTAAATAAAGTTGGTATGGTATGGTATTCATTAACCAACTTGTGTTGCTTTCTGTCTTTGGTCACGGCCCATGAGCCGGGTCAGGACATCATTGTATGTAAAGCCAAATATGGCTGCACTGTCGCTTTAAATTTGGCATCATCATCACTGTATCTCCGTAAATTGTATCATTCTTAAAACTCTTCCCACAATTCTTTGCTGTTTACAGTAATATAATGAAAAGTCCCTTTTTACGGTTAGTTACGGCAGATGTTAGGGTGAAATACTGTTAAATCCACTAAACCCTGTTACACTTACTCATGTATCACCCACAATGCACCATGTTTGTGGAAAGTTGGAGCACAGATTTCGTTGTGTGATGCTTTTTTGCCCCGTATTTGACTTTTCATACTCCTTCATCTAAGTGATAACAGGATTCCTCTCTTAAGTCCCTCCAGGGTGGAGTAATTGATATCTTGCAAAGCTCGCATTCCTCAACCTCTAAATTTTGAAATATGAGAGCAAGGACTTTATAAAGACAGTAAGAGAAGCACTTTGCTGGTTGGATTTAATTAACATGTCCAACAAATTAGCTTTTGAGACTTCTTATTGATCTTTGAGGCCACAGCGCTCATTTCCTCTGAGCTGCAGCATCAACCACTCGGCCTGTGGACCTGACGTCCCTGCCTGCTGATTTTCGTCAAAGACTTATTTTCTTGTTGGAGTCTTTTAAGAGCATCCATCCCTCTCCTGCCATTTAAAGGACCACATCCCTGAAGGAGCGAATCTGTCAAACAATAGTAGAGAAACAAGCACGACAGACAAACAAACCCAGAAACAACAACAGCGGCCACGGGCGCAATCAAGTTTGTCCTTGAATTTCCACACCTGTGAGCTGTGAGCGTGGCAGGGCCGTTTGTGAATTGGAGGGAAGGCGACATGTTTGTCCAGCATCAACTCGGCAGCGTGTTTATCCCCTCGTTTTTCCAGCATTGTTTGTCTTTTTCTTTGTGGCGCTGAAATGCTCAAATTGCATTTCTCAGATGTTGGTTCCCTGGAGGTGTAGCGCTCGTCGGCAGGTGTCTGCAGGAGAAGCAGCGAGGGAGAGGAAGGGGAGAGGAAGAGGGACTGGAAGGAAGATGAAGGAGAAAAAGAGAAGAGAAAGCAAGGGAGAGATCTCCCACTCATTCTGCGACGTGGAGCTGATTTTATGCTGAAATGCTTCATCTGCCGTATATGCTCCTTAGCAATGTAAATGCATGCTGACGAACTTGGATCCTGCAACAATATGGCACATGTGTCTCCTACCGCAGGAACTTTTTCACAATTAAATGTTTGGCAAAAGATGACAAACTATTCAGAACTCCTGTGAGCAACATCCAAGTTATGGAAGTTTACAACAAACATGCTTTTTATTTATTTATTTCTCCCTGAGGTAGCACACTCTGACTCCCACTAAAAAGCATGAAACACAGAGCTGCTCCCCTGCAATAATAATTCACTCTTCCTTATTTCATTTTCAAATCAATTAGCTAACCTTGAGATGAGCTTTGCTGCTGATAAGTGCTTTACAGTACAGCTGAATCCCCCCTCTGCTTTGAAAGAGGCTTCCTCTCCAGGCACTGAATAGCGTATAATAGATATTGAACTGTAAATTTGAATTGAAAGCTCGGGTCATTGTGCCTCATTGACTTTCGACCACAAAAACCAAATGATGTCTTAGTTGAGAGAAATATATCAAAGGATATCAACAATTACGAGTCATAAACACGCCTGGAGACGTGCCTGGCGGGCGTATAGCAGCGGGAATTAGCATGTTGAGCTGATAAATATGCATGTAAAGACGCTCCCAGGGGAATAACACGCGTGTGATTGATAGCTTTGGAATTGAAGGATGTGTAAATTCCTTTTATTCTGGGGGTTGTGCTGTTGTACCACCGAAATACATAGCACTTGTTAAAAGTTTTACCAACTTTATAATCCTTAATGCCACATCTGTTTGCTGTCTTTATAGCGCCTGTAAAACGTCATTAAATTATTACCACCAGCTGGCCTCATTGCACAATAACCTCACTTATCTGTTATTCTGTGGGAATACTTTTGATTTATAGACCCTCTTAGAATAAATGATATTTTATACATATGTATATATAAATAAACAAGGAGAAATGTGTTCTCTTAAATTATTCATGAGTTGTACTTTGAATAAGTTGCTTAGTAGAAGTTTTTTTTTCCTGCAAATGTGAAAAGTGTTTGATGGCAAAAATTCAGATTGAAAGATTCCAGTTTGGATGGCAGAGGAGGTGGGTCTGTTGGGAGGAATTTTAAATATCTGACTTAATTAAACGTAAAGAATTTTATTTTCCAAACACCTTAAGGGTATTTTTGAGATTTTTTTCTTTTTAAAATTGTGCAAAATTCCTCACAACTCTTGGTTTCCTCTCTGCAAGATTTTGCATACGATGATCATGCTCTGCACGTCCTAACACCCTGTGTCCAATCAATCCCCTTTATCACCTGACATTAATCCAGCAAAACAAAAATAGTATCACCGAGCAGCTTCTCTGAAGTTTGTGCATCTCTTTGGAAAAAAAGAACTTTAATGTTTTCCTCTTTTTTTTCAATGAGATAAAAAAAAACTGAAGTCAGTTTTGAAAAATTGCTTCAACCAAAACCCCATCACTCAACTCTAAAGAATTCCAGCACCCCCTAATGTCAATACGGAGCTACTGAAATCAAACAGACAAACTGACAGGCATCACTTCAGCACAAAACCACACTGAGAAACAGAGAAATGTGACAGCGTTTCCAAACAACAACTGCAGCTCATGCAGGTAGAGGAGGAGTGATCTCTGCTTATAAATAGCACTCGCCCTGGAGTAGCAATAAAGGCTGTTTGCGTAGCTGCTATATGTTTAGTATGTAATGATATATTATTGCTCTAGGTAGTGGGAGCATGTCCTATGTGCTCGGTCCTCTTGGGTATAATTGCTTCAGAAGAGATAAACTGAGGAGAGAAAGAAAGAGGGAGAGCTAGACAAGATATTAAAGATTAATAAGGTGTGTGTGTGTAAAGCTGTAACTCTCAAGAGTGATTCTTTTCATTTAGCTCCAGTCTTTTATTTCCCATTGTACTTATTTTTTCACTCACTTTGAAATTCAGACTTTTTGGAGGGACCCTCAAAGGCCTCGTTGGTGCAGATATGTAATGCACAACAGTGCATTTTAAAGCTGTTTTTGCACCAATTTCATGCTTTGGCTGCCTGTCATCACAGACACACGCGGCTGGACGCAGTGCCGGGGTTGGATTCGATGTTTTGCGTGCGTTTTTTTTTAAACCAGAACATGTATTGATGAGCGGACAAAAGAACACCTTATCTTTACCATTTGAAGGACAAATGCAGACTTTAATTGTCTTAAACACAAAGATATAAAGAGACAGGCCTATAGCTTTTTCATTGAGTGACATTTTATAACCTTGAAATACAAAGTAAAGTTATATAAATACATTTAGTGCAAAAACAACTCAAAATTATAGCAAGTTAAAACAGAAAACAAGAGGTTCAAAGCTCTTTTTGATAACAGATTTACTCTGCAAAAAAAAACAAACAAATGCACAAATTTGACTATTTTTAATGCAAGACAAGGATGTATGGATGTTTTTTAAGCTTATTGCTTTAAGTTCCAATTTTAAAAAAGTAAAGACTGCACACAAGCACACACACAGTGTTTTCCTGCACACACAGAGGAAGAGACACACACGCACAAACACTGTGAGTATCAGTGTGAAGCTCAGAATAAAGCCGCCTGTGAATTTGGCCAGGTTTCCGTGTCAGAAGCAGCCTGTATGTACGTTTGCGTTCGAGGCTTTAGAAGGCTCTTTTTTCACACCCTGCTGTTTCCCCCTGATAATTTAATGTCCATATTCTTCTCTTCAGGCATTAAAACCCTCTGAAGTTCATTCTCTGCCTTTGTACTCTATGAGGCAGCACAGTGGGGCTGGGAAACACACACCACACTCCGTAGGTCCTCTGTTGTATTGCCTACCGAGTGCCCAACCAATTACTGAGTTCAAACACGCAGCTATCACTCTGTTTAGCTGCTATCCTCTGATTTGGCTGCTGTTTGTACCAGGCGTTTTTTTTTTTTCCCCTCTCTTTTCATACAGAGCTTCTAATAGAGATGGATGTTGATCACGGCATGTTTCTTACTTCACAGATGACGAGGCAAATATCCTAACTTGTAACTCCACAGGCTGTCATTCTCATAGCACAATGTCACGTCAATTAAAGTGACCCGTTTGAAGCATTTGGAGCCGTTTGCTGTGTTAGTCATAAATTTAGTATAAAAGCAGGACTGATTACATCCTGGGCTTTGCCAAAAGCACTCTTATCTCTGCGAACAGTGTGTCTCTGTGGTGAAATGGTTAAATGAAGCCTAACATGAGAGTGAATGGCTAACAGGTTTTTATCACTTTGAATTAAAGGCGTGTTCAGATCTTTAAGTAGCCAAAGTCACATGACTGACAACTGTGTGATCATACCTCCTGAAGATCAACTAAGTCAGCTAATTACACGTAATTAATGCTGGTTGTGTTATTGTGGTTTCATTCTTCACCTGCCTTTATGTTCAGGATGGAGTTAAGTTAATGGAGCTAGCTGCATAAGTGTTGAGTCTAAAGTGTGAAGAGGTCCCAAAGGCCAAACTTTTACCCATTCATTCATTTCTTGTTTTACATACAGCTTGTCTCATTCTGGGTTGTAGGATGCTCAGGGCAGGGCTATTCAATTAAAAATACGGTTGGACTGGATTTTCAGACTAAGGACATGAGCTGGGTTGCACACTTTTAGCAGCAAAGTTAAGCTGCTGTGGCCCTCTCTTGAGCTATGCAAGTTCAAACTCTGAAATTTAGCCCCCCCTTCATGAGATTCCTCAAAAAAGTTTGTCCAAAATCGCATGTGTATCACATATTGTGGTATCTTCAGACATTATAATCTTTTAGCACTGCAGCACGCTTCTTGCGGAGCAAACACATTGGTTTGCGTTTTGGACTTTGTAGTAAAATAAATAAATAAAAACTTTCCAGTCCATGCAGGAATAAACTGATGATTATCCTTGCTTTTCGTTTTAGGTTACAAAAAGACGTGTTAGTTACACCTTTGTAGGACTGCTAATGTTAAGTTTTCAAAGGCTCAGTGACACAATGCATTGGGTTAGTTGCTAGATTATGAAAGGCGTTGCAGTAAATATTTGTAATATTGTTGGAATTTTTGTAAGAGATGTTTTTCTCATTGGACCCAAATCCAAATCACTTGGAAGCTGCTTTCGGGCCACTCAAAGGTTCCTTTCAGGCCGCATGTGGCCCCCGGGCAGCTAATTGATTAGCATTGGCTTAGGACCCATCCCCGCTGTCATTGGTTGAACCAGGTAAACCCTTGATGGGTCATCAAACAATCACAAGGCTGACATGTTGGGATACACAGCCAGAAACACCCACGTTCACAACTTCAGACTACCTGTTTTGGCTTTTTGTGCTTTTCTGGAATAAAGACTTCACTTCCCATGAGCACCATCACCCACTGTCCCAGGCATGCATTTGTTTTGGAGAGCAGATCTTCTTTTTAGCGCTACTTTTCTTTGTCCAAGACAACTTTTCCCAAGAAGTGTATTTATTTGTAGTCATGTAGTGCTATCGTTTGAAATGTGACATCAAGCGAACTTTGTGTCTGTAGTGTAGAGTCCAGTTGGGGAGCAGACTTTCTGTTTAGTGTTACAGCCCAGACGTCTCTGTAACTTTAGTGAACCCTTGTTATGTCCTCCCAGTGTTCATCTACCAACTCCAACCTCACCAAGCAGAGCTAACGTAACCTCACTCTTCATTTGATTGATAGACTCTCAAGTTTGTGGGCTCTCAGCTGGCGAGGTGTTGTCATGGGGACTTCTACATGCCGTGAATCAGTCTGGTCCTGAAAGCTGAGACATAGCATTTAGAAAAAAAATTCTATTTTATTGCTGATACTCTTATTTTAAATTGTGGATTATGAACAGGCAAAGATGTATTAAAGTGAGAATATTTCAAGATTACTTATAAAGTCCTCACAGGGCCTTTAAGGCTACATTAGTCTGCTTCCTTTTCAGAAATCACTTTTCACTGCCAGCCTTAGAGAAATACATGGAGGCAATCACTACAGAGGAAAAGTAGAGACACTGGAAACTTTAATGGTTGGAAGAAACTATCACCATCCTGTAAAGCCTTGTGGCTGAGCTGCTATTCCTAAACCTTGAAAACACTTCCAGAGGAAAGTGATTGTTGCAGACTTCCCATGAAAAAACATTTCCTGTATGTCAAGCGTCTTTATTTTTCTGTCACAGTGAAATCCACGCTAATGATTGTTGAACGAGTGTTTTTAGAAAGCCTCCTACTGTTCCAAAAAACTTCTGTCAAAGCCTTTTAACTGAGACCTTATCACAGAGAGCTGTAATGAGAATTTCAAAGGTGTCACATTAAAAATTCTCTCATTGTAGGAAGTGAAATCTGTACAACAAGAACGCAGTCGCTCAGTCACAAGTGTCCCCATCAGTGTGTCCAAAATTCATCCTGCAGAAGAGGGCAGCTCATGATTTCCCCAGCGAGCCCCTCTGAGCCTGCAAAGATCTACCTGTCAGCACACCTGAGCTCCACACCACAGCCCTGCCTCTCTTGCTGACTGCACCACCTCTGTTTAAAAAAAACAGACATGAAAATACAACAGAGGTCATCATCACGAGTTGTCTGCAGGTTCAGGGAAATCACCTGAGCATGTTGTGTCTTTGACAGGACAAAACCGACTTCCCCTCACAACGAATGAAACGTCTCAGGAAGTAAATGGAAGTATTTGTCTCGGCATGAAACAGAAAAGATGGATTACAGGAGAATCAGGCAGCACTGAATAGACCATTAATTTGATAAAGCTGACTTTGAACGCTTATAAAACTATGTTGACAGCCCCAGGGAGTGTGACAGCTTCTTCAATTAACAATTGATGCTTATATAAGAACATCCGTCTGTGAGTTATTCATGACTCCTTATGCCAGTTGTTGTCATAAATCCATATGTATGCAAGTTAATAGATTTCTGCTGCTGTGTGACAGGATTTTCCTTCTCCATCTGACCCTGCCATATGCCATAAAACGTCTCTTTTGTCCACATTCGCTGTCTAATTATATCAGCCCGTTTGTTTTGAAAATACACCTGACCAGAAAAAATGTAAACGAAGGCTGTATATTAATTGTGCCTGTTTTTTTTGTCACAGAGTAGACATTTCTGTGCTGAAAATGATATTTTACAAGCTTTTTATTCATAAGCACGGCACAAAAAAGTAAGGCAGTTTGTGTTTTGTAGATTATATTTTGGTTGCAACACTTCTTCCTGACAATAAATCTTACACTGTTAGAAAGCCTGTTAATTTCCCCTTTTAAGTAGAGCCACATTTGTAAGGAACATGTATTTGTAGGATGAGCAGCAGAGCTGAGTATGTGGGTTGTACCCATTTAATAAATTTGCCAAATTTTCTCTGCTGATGCCAGATTATTCTCCCATTGACTCTTGCAAGTGATTTAGCTTTCCATCTCATTCAAATTGGTGTACTCATGATGCTGACATAATATAAAGGCTTCTTCAAGGCGCTAGGGAAAAGTAGATACAACGGATCTGATTTTTTTTTTTCACAATGACAGCGTGTATGAGTGTATAAAACCTCAGCCAAGCTGAATTTTCTGATTATTTTACCATCACTTCACTTACAAAATACAGATGAAGGTTGAATTGAGGTAATGAAAACATACAATTTATGAATTAGAGTTGCATCAGAAGTGCTAAAAATACCCACCATCTACGTATGTGTAAAGTGAGTTGACCTCAAATCCATTTATTCCGATGGGAATTTCTGTCATATTCAATGTGCCTGCAGAACTCCTCCCACCCAGACTGTTTAAAGGATAAGTTCGGTTTATACAGCTTTTACATTGTTTATAGAATGAAGTAGAACAAAATACTCACCCAGAAGGCTTTCCTGATCCAAGCAGTACTTCGGGAGATATTTAGATCTAAAATCGTGCAGCTGACATCTGTATAATGGGATCCATCAGGGCATAGACAGTGCCTCTCCTAAAACTGCATTAATCGTCCAAAAACTCATGTTTTTCACCAATATTCCATCATGGTCCGCTCTGAGTTAGTCCTCTGTTGCAGTCTGTGTCACTCCAGACAGCACTGTATGGCTGTACTGACCCCTGAACTCACAAAGACTTTGTTTACATTTGTCCCTCAAAGAAAGGAGTCAGCTCTCCAGAAAGTACAGCGCATGCGCAGTCGGCTCTGACTCCTTTCTTTGAGGGGCAAATGTAAACAAAGTTTTCGTGAGTTCAGGGGTCAGTACAGCCACACAGTGCTGTCTGGAGTGACACAGACTGCAGCAGAGGACTAACTCGGAGCGGACCATGGTGAAAAACATGAGTTTTTGGACGATTAATGCAGTTTTAGGAGCGGCGCTGTCTATGCCCCGATGGATCCCATTATACGGATGTCCGCTGCACGATTTTAGATCTAAATATCTCCCGAAGCACTGCTTGGATCAGGAAAGCCTTCTGGATGAGTGTTTTGTTCTACTTCATTCTATAAACAATGTTAAAGCTGTATAAACCGAACTTATCCTCTAAGTCAGAAACCAGCTGGAGACTCCGACTCTCAACCTACAAGACAGAGCGCTACCTGAGGTCATTCCACCTAACTGCAATAAGACTTTTTAACAGATCATAACAAAGCTGAACTCACACCTTATGCCATCCAGCATTCAGATAATACAAGCCTTTTTTGCACACTGTCCCAGTACTCATACTTCAGTGTGTAGTGCTGATTCCTGTGCTTATTTTGTTCTTTTGTAAATAGTAATATTCTTCTTCTTGTTCATCTTCTACTTATTGTTATTATTACTGCATGTTTGCACTTCGTCTGAGGGCTGCTGTGACATTTTTTTAAAGAAAACTAAAGTGTAAAATTTAACAGTAAACTCTCCCTGGTTCATTCATGTTGTCTGAACAGGACCTGACGCACATTTTCCGTGGTGTTAAACCGCAGCAAGTAGCAGCAACTAGTGGCGAGGAGGACTTGATCAACATAAGATTTTCTTGCCTTGAGTATCTGTTGCTGATACCTGCAGCCTTCACGAGTACCTATACCTTGAAAAAAGGCTGGTATCGGCTCGATACAGATACCTGGTATCTGTACTGGCCCATCCATAATTCTATTCTATTCTATTGGTTTCTATTCTATTCTATTGGTTTCTATTCTATTCTATTCTATTTTATTTTATTCTATTCTATTCTATTCTATTCTATTCTATTCTATTCTAGTCTAGTCAAGTCTAGTCTAGTCTAGTCTAGTCTAGTCTAGTCTAGTCTATGTTTTATTCTATTCGATTCTATTCTAAATCTGCCTCGAATAATTCACCTTTGCAGTGGATTTTGTATGACAAGATTGCAGCGTGCTAGCTTAGCTTAGCTTATCTAACTGATTTCTAGCTGACTGGCCATGTCCTTTAAGTTGGTTGATTGTCCAGTGAGTTTAAATGATGATGAAAGAACTTGGGGGCGTAATCTGATTTCAATGGACTTTTACAAGCAAAACAAGATCTGATTTTCTCTGAAGTTTGTTACACAAGAAAGACAAAGCAAACACAGTGGTCAGATATCATTTTGATCTTTAAGGTGACATGGTTGAATGACAAAGTCAAATCATGCACCGAGTATCTGTCAAATAGGAGCTATCAACTGTATCACAGCAGAATGATTCATTATTTCTTAAAATATATACAATGATAATTTATTTAGACTCTAACAACTGTAGTCACCACGCAAAGACAGCAGAGTATCTCCTTTCTGCGTGCTTCATCTCATAGGTGCCACTTGGTACCCCTCTGAGGTCTGCTTTTAACGGATGATTTTTTGGTAATGCCCTGACGCTAAATACTGCACAAAATAGAATATTTTGCTGTTGTTCGCTGTCAGTCTCTATTTAAAAGATTCATCAGGATCATGATCATGTGTTAATATCCATAACATCATCATACTGCTGAGAGGTTCAACTTGATTAAAATACCCATGAGTGTTTGATCGAGTGTTTTACAGCTAAATGATACATGTAAACTTTGCACAGTGTCTACACAATTTCAGAGAGGTCAAAGGTCAAAGTACTACACCCCCTAACTATAGCCTTTACACACCTCTATCAATTCCCAACATTAACCGAAGGAAGAAAACTAAACATTAAATACACAAATATTTCACTTTCACTTAAACCTAGATAGACAAACACTGTAAGAACAGTTTCTTCGTGTTTGCAGCTTCCTGCTCTGACAGAAGGGTGGACGCATTCAAAGTCCCCCCACTCCTTCACTTCACCCACCCAGCCGCATATTAACTACATCTACTGCCACTGCTAACATATTGATTTCTCACCCCCCACATCTCTTTTCTCTGTTCTTCAGGACACAGTGTCACAACACAAGCATTTTACTATTTAGCGTGAAAGCACAAAGACTCTGACACAGTCACCTCACACATTATAAAAGCATCAGGTTCACAAATTGCGAGCTGAAAAGTGGCATTACACTTTATTAAGTTGAGAAATGTGATATGTTTTGGACAGGTGTGAATATTAAGGGAGGGGGAGGGAGAAAGAGGAGTTGTCAGATGTGTTGCTTTGTTGCAATAAATTACTCAAATTAATATGAATCAACAAGGAGAAGAGGAAAAGTGCTGATGTGAAGTGTTAAGATCTCCTGAAAAGAAAAGAATCTCAAATTACATGGTTGTTTGATCCAGTCCATTAACCTTTAAGACAGGGTGAAGTGTAACAAAGGAGAGGGGATTTGGCAGCAGTGCTGTCTCTCACAGGTGAACTGTTTGCTGGAGTACAACAGGTAAAATAATAAGAACTCTGTGAGAAATCACACGTCAGGTAAATTGAGAAGTCACTTGTGTTAGATGTCTCCAAAGCTGCATTTTGCAAATGTGTCATACATTACCAGAAACTTTTAGTTCCCAGAAGAATATTTCCCAGAACTTTACTTTTTCTGTGGCCCATTGTTTGTCTGATTTGACAAATGCAGAGCCAAAGTCCCAGGCATTATAACATAAAACAGCACGATTACATAGAGTAAGAAAGGCAATTGCAAAACACCACAAGACCAGTAGAGGGCACTTATCAAGTGTTTTTGTCGTGTTTTATGTAAAAATTGTCTATTTATACTTGATATGAGCCACTTTCACCTGACCAGTCAAGAAAAATGTATTGTTTCAAGTTATTTAAAGACAAATATGAGGTCTGAATTGAGTGTAACAAGTAAAAATAAAAACTGCCAATGGAATAAGAAAAAAATGCTCCAATAATTTGTTTGAAACTAGAACAATACAAGTAACTTTTCTCTTGGACAACAACAGAGGCCTCTAATGACACCATAGAAGGAGACAGATAAGCCATGTAGCACGTAGCTTGTTAGCATGGAGGATATTAAGCTTGTGTTGGATTTAGCAGTGCTGTATTTCTCTGTGGATGGATTTGTTGAAGATGAAGATTCAATTTAAGTTGCGATTCTGTAATAGTTCACTTTTTCATTTTTATTTATTCAAAACCAGACCAAGTTAAAAAGTTGAATGATGATGATGTCTCCAGACTGTATCTGGAGTCATATTTTCCCAAAAAATGAACATCAGTTTTTAAGATTTATCCACAGAATCTGACATCTCAACTGTTTTCCAACCCAGCTTATAAACAAAGACTAAAATGAAGGATTTTAATTTGTGATTTAATTAATTTTAATGTGATTTAATTTTGATTTGAAAAAAAAAAAGAACACAAAACAAAACAATTTTTGACCAACTGTCGCAATTTAAAGTAGTTAAACAAAAAATCCTGATACTACTATACAGCAGTTCTTTCTCCCACTCCTTGTTGAAGCTATTCCAAAAAGCCTGAAATAGCTTTGACTGGTAAAACAGACGACTTTCGCCAAGATGCATCCTTCTCAACCTGCTTTAGATCATCATTACAAAATTTTATATGCATATATAAAACCAAACTAGGATGCATTTCTGAGAACGTTTTTTTTGTCGTTTTAACAGCTGCTGTATCCACTGACACGTTCAGCTGAAGGTCTCCAGTTTACAGGGTCACTCTTTAAACTCGAACACTAGGAGCTGTCAGACACATCATCACTATCAGGCTCAAAGAAGACCATTGGTTAGGAGTTAATAAACCAAATCAATCACAGCTGGGTGTCATCTTTTGTAAATGGAGATGAAAATAAAAACTCTATGGGTGCTCTGCCAATCAGAAACATTCAGCTTGCAGACCCCGCCCCTTCTCGAATAGGGTTGAGTATTGGCAACAACCTCTTGACACGATACCCATCACAATACTTAAGTCACAATACAATAATATCAAAATGTTTCACAATTTCAAGATATTGTGATATAAATTGTGATATTCTACTCAGTTACCTAAGAAATAAAAATAGAAATGAATCAAAATGTTACTTTAAATTAAAAGGACCAAAGAAACATTGATGTCTATGGCGTACTGACTTGTTCAGTACGAGAAAAACCCACATTATTAAGTTTGGAAATTAAGTATTTTAAATACACTTTGAGAAGATATTTGTTTTACTATCTGTTGACAACATACACAGTAGCGCCATCTACCACAGTGGAAGTCCTATTTTACTTCCTTATATTGCTGTATATTTTTTTCACACCTCTACTCCCAAAGTCCCAGGACATCCTGAAAGTACGACTGCTTTTGGAAGTACATTTATTGTCCGGACCAGACTCATGTGGCTTATTATCCATGCCCACTAAAAGTGTTAGCCTTAGTTATCTTCAACAAACTACCTCATCATGGCTCATTAGTGGTAAAAAGCTTCAGGAGGTCATGGCAGTGTTTAATGCTGAGAATGAAGTTATGAAACCAGGTCTCAAATTATTTATTTAACAGTTAATACGTGAAGGAGAGAGAAGTTTGCGGTCAGAACTAAATAGTTTGAAAGTTGTCTGGCACCAAACCAACAATCGGGTTTCATTTCACCACGAACAGACGCCTTTTTTTCCCCCTCTCTGAAAGAAGCAGCATCACCAACTTTCCAAACCGGGTGTAAAAACTAGAGCGTGACAGCTGCATTTAAATATGAAATAGCTGCAGATTTGGTTTCAGACACCTTGTACTGTGTGCAAACAAAGCCAGCGTTTCCAGTGGAGAAAAGAGAGCGCATTTAAAGCACCTCTTTGTCGTTGTTCAGAACTGTGTTCCCTTTGTTTCCATTTGTCTCTTTTTTTAGGGGAAAGAATGGGATGAAATATTTTTAAACAGTAATTACCTGGCTGGGATCCGACACTGCAGGGATTAATGGGTGACTGCAGAGCACCAGGTTTGCGGGAGTGTTGGTAGGTAAAGGGTGCGTGTGTGTGGGTGTGGGTGTGTGATGGAGTGATGGCGGTGGTGGTTGTGGGAATGAAGGGGGGACGCCGAGAGGAGAGCGAACCAAAGACTGGCAGAATTCTGCTGTGAGTGTCTTTTCTTTATCCAAGCTCAAGTCAGTGCTTCTCGCCAAGTCCGTCACAAATGAATAAGACAGATTTAGCCCTCTCGCCTCATCCCACTCCTTCCAAATCCATTTACTAAACGTCTGTTTTCATGCCTCCTGAAACAATATTGTTACATGTTTCGGGTTATTTTTACCTTCTTCGCTCTGGCCCACTCTGTTGCACAAGTCGAATTTCCACCAAGGAGTTAAGCAAATTTGTAATCGTGCTATGTTCAAACCCCTGTTTTGCATGTAATTGACAATACCAAGCAATTTCCGATCAATCCCTATCACCATAAAGCACCCGGAGCTGCGTGCCCGGCCAAGCTTATGCTGAAGTCGAGGAATGCTGCAGTGCACTCCGCGCTCAGAACTCAATTAAGCACGTCCTTGGAGTACAATATCTGTGGATTCTTTAAGTCGTTTGGATAGTGCAGAGAGGCGAGGAGGTGCTCTTACAGATGGCGTGCGACTCAGACTGTAATTAAACAGATCAGTGTCTAATACACAGTCTGATATCCAGCAGCAGTGCAGCCAAATCTCTGTGGGAACAACTTCCTGAGGTTCTCAGGAGCTTCACAAGGTCGCTGCAGTCACTTCTGATTCTACAGTAGATTTAGCTCTGAGCTGCTGAGCTCAAGAGGCTTTTTCGTTTTATGAATTATGTTGCTACAGCTGTGAACTGGGCACACGAGAAGTGTAGCTATTCAACTTTGCTTCTGTGTAGCTTCAATGTTGGCAAACTGCAAGTACGTTGGACACCCTGAATCATAAATTAATGAAATGCAGAATTCTGTGGAGAAATTTTCTGTCACAGTTTAATCTTTTGTTATATACTTAGCAGTTGGTTTTGACTAATATAGATCTGAATCTCTTTCATTTTCCAAATAAACTTGTAAAAAGCACAAGCATTCATGTTAATTTTAGAGGTCCTGAATAATACTGTATTTTTGTTTCTTACACTGAGGCTTCTCTTAAAATAAATTAATGTTTTTTTGTTTTTTTTAAAGAATAATTTTGTAATTGTTCTGAGTGAATGCAGATTAAATTCTAGTTTAAATACTGAGACCAAGAGGTGCATCATTTGGTAAAGCAGTTTAAGTTGACACAAGACACATACAAAGGCCAAAGTCAAAGTACTACGGCTTCCTACCACAACCTTTGGCTGCATATTATCAAGTATCCCAAAACAAGTGAGCTGTTTAAGAAACAAGTTCCTTAGTGGCTCACCTGGTTCCAGTGATCCTGTTGAATTTGTTTGGAAGTAAGGGTTAGGGTCATGGTTAACCCCCAACCCTAACCTGAAAGTTCAGTTAAATAGCTAATTTTTGTTTATGAAATACTTGTAATCTCTTGTTTTTGCTTTGTGACAGAAATCAAAATGAAATCATTGCTTCTCTTCTGTCAACATATTAAAATTTCAGCCTAAGCATCCACCAAATTAAAGCTCCTGTGCGAACCTTTTAGTTTGGGTTGACTTAGGCGCCCTCTGTGGACAAAGTCATACCTCTTTACTCTACTACTCAAAATGAAACTTTTGTGTTGAAAATTAAAAAAAAAGCTTCTTTAGCAGGATGATGATGTTTTTTAGTGGTCCCTTCCCCCTGACAGCTCATTTAAGGATCATATAGAGATGGGCGATGTCTTGTTTTTGGTGATATAGTTTGCTGTTGTGAGTCTTCAAGGGCCATCTGCATTTCTTTCTGTGTGTTTTACAAAAACTTCTCACAGGGGCTGTAACATTAAAGTTCTGTAAATGGTGAAATATAGGTCAAAGCAAAGACCAAAACACTGAACAACAAATCGCAACTCTCAGCTCAGGTATTTGGTTTTGGTTGCACCAATTGTTAGGAGTGGGAAACAAAGATGGATTCACATATGCATCAGGATTTTTTTTTTTTTTTGCAATATTAAAATTGAGATTCTTTGTCAAAATATATATATATATATATTTCATCCCCCTTGTTTATAAGCTTGATTGAAAAAAAATACCACTTTTCTCCAGTAGAGAGCGAAATAATTTTCTCTGACTTACGTGATGTGCATTTTTTTGGGAAAAAATGGCTACTGATATAGTCTGTAGATATAATCATCATCATTCGACTTTTCATGTGGTCTAGTGTTGAAAAAGCAACTAAAAATTGCAAAAATCAGAAATATCGAAGAATCACAATTTAAATCAAATCGGCACCTAAGACATTGTAAAAGAATCAAATCGCAAAAAAAACCATACCATGCCAGCCCTACTTATGATTTTTGTTAATATAAATTTTAGCTTTTCACTCTACATCAGTGTGTGTATATCTGTCTAATCAAATGTAAGTGATTCATCAAGCAAATACCTTAACCCCTAGTCAGTCAAGAAACCACATTTGGTAACTTGTGCATGCGCCACAAAATTAAAAAATTCCAGAACTGTTTCACAAAATTTGTTGTAAGAAAAAAAAAGTCTTGTTATGTTCTCCGGTAACATTCTAGTTAAAATTCCAAAGTATTTCAATGAGTGTACTATTAAAGGTTATATCACATGCTGGCCAAAGAATCCAAAAAGTAAAATCCAAAAAGTAAAATAAAAAAGTAAAATAAAAAAAGTTTGTAGTGCAGGTTTGTTGCAAACAGATAAGTGTGTTTTTCAGAGTCAGAAATCCAGATAGCATTAGCTACAACAGCTAGCTGTCACTAGGTGCTATTGACAAACTGACAACATCTCCGTGTTGTTTGAGCTGCTTTACATGTGATCATCTTGTACCAGAAACACAGGGACACATTAAATAGTTTATGAACACGTACAGCATGTAGAAGCTGGAAAGTACCAATTAAAATAGCGGCAATAATAAATTACACTCACTTAATTACATCAAAAACCAAGGTCTGTGTGAATCATTTCAAAATAAAGTGAGATGTTACATTTTTAAGGTCAAAGTTCAAGTTTTCAGGACAGTGTCTTAACAGACGGCTCAGCTTTATAATGAAATATGATACGCAGGCTTCTTTTTTATACAACACTTTAAGATGATTTTTTGAAGTAATCAAATTGAAAAGCTTTTTTTTATTTTCCTTTATTGAAGGTGAAAAAGACCAGGGGGCAATAACTGATGAAAGCCTCTCCAAATTTAATGCATATGGAGTATATCAGTGAAAGATGCACTTAAAAAATCAAGGTTGAGGCTTAATGTCTTTTTCATCTCCAAGCTAATGAAGCAGAGTCATAAATAATTTTGTGTTGAGATATCAGGTGTTGTTTTTTTTCACGTTTTATTTCCTCTTTTTACTTTCAGCGTTTGATTTCTTGGCAGAGTTTTAAAAGACAAAACGCCGCTGAACAAACAAGGAAATCAAAGCACATATGGTTGGACATTTGAGATCCGTGAAATTGTCTTGCTTGTCATTTTCACAGCGCCCAGACGTCTCAAGGTTGCTGAATGTCTGTGAAATCTCCTAAATGTAATAGTTCAAAAGAAGTCAGTTTTTCAATCAGCCGCTGAAATCCGCAGAATTCAGCCGGAGATGAAAATGTCGCATGACGTGTTTGTCTGAAGTTTTAAGCACAACTGTTATTACTTTAGAGTTCTGCAGTCAACACAAACACTTTCTTGGCTCTGAGATCCACCATTAGCTGAAAAAGTCAGTTTTAGTCATTCAAAGTTCTTTAGTTTAATTTTTTTTTATTTTCCACGTCAATAAAAACTGTTGTTCATCACAGATGCAGGATAAATATTCAGGATTTATATCAGGTGATAAAGCAGCAAGACTCATAACATGCTCCAATAATCTACCTGCTCTAATTACAACAGCAATCATAAAATGTCAGAATGAAAGGCAATATAAACAAAGCATAACATTCAAGATGACAATATTGCTCTGATTAATATGGCAGTGATGATGTTTGAATCATTTCTGTATTAAATGTAGATTTACCCCGCAGTGGAGAAACAATGTGAGAACTCATACATTGAATTCTGGAAGTTACTTCTTGCTTGTGTCAATTTATACAATTTAGCAAAATATAAGAAACTTTAACGACAACACAACAAAGAGTGACAAAGTGTTTAATGAAGACAATGGCAGAGACTGTCTGATCACAAAGAGGAGACAGATATTTTTGTGAGCAGATAAGCTTGTATCTGACAGTCTGGCTGATAAGATCAGAGTGAAGCCTTAAGAAATAATACGTTTTAGGTAGGGTGAATCAAGATCAGCATTAATGTGATCGCTGCCATATGCCAGTATGAATCTAATAGACTGATAATCTGATGCCTCACTGCTGGCGGAACCAATTTGTGAGCGATAAGGAGCTCATGTTTGGGGCTTGATCAGCTGCAGCTTCACATCGAACCCAAACGTGGAAATATCTGCAAATAGGATCTGACAACAACAAGGAGGAAGCAGCAAAGCGAAGAGAAAACATGAGATTTACAGATAAACCACCAGGAGAGATAACATCTACATAGCTGCTTGGAGCTGTTTAGTCACCTTAACCACATTTAGCTGTCAACCTAATGTTGTTTTTTACCCAAATTAAAATATCCAATTACAGAAAGGTGTATTCATGTCATGTATATTTCATAAAAGTAAATGAACATAAACTGGCTTGATTTGGGGTGGTTGTCTTATGAGTTATGACACATCCATTTATGTCAAAGGCCATGTGGAATGTCGCTGACCAGTTATTCAAAATACATATGAAACATTTATTTATTTATTGTTGTTACCACTATGTGCAATAATCAGAGGTGTGGACTCGAGTCATGTCACTAAGACTCGAGTCAAATCTGAGTCCGGTTTTGATGACTTTGGACTTGACTTGACAAAATCACCAAAGACTCGCAACTCGACTTGGACTCTGACATCCATGACTTGACTTGAACTTTACATTCTCAAATTGCGAGGTCGTAAACAAAAAACTAATTGCTGTAAGCAAAATCTGAAAACACATAAATAACCAACGAAGAAGCGTCAACTTTGGGCTTTGTTCAGCACCCAAGGTTGCACAAAGAATGGTATATATATCTAAGGATACCTGTGGTAATATAATACTTTGGCTAGTTTTAACTTAGCGCCCGTTTTATGCAACTATGATCAGACCACATAGACAAAGTCTTGTCATAGTTTTATTTGAAAAATGAAAGAATTCAACATGCATTCATTGTATTTGTTAAATTTAATGGATTGTTACATCGTTAAAGTGGCATTTTATTTAGTAAACAGTGCTTGTGACCTTGCAAGGACTCGAAAATTCCAAACCTATGACTTGGACTTAACTGGACTTCTCTTGTCTTTACTTGAGACTTGATTTGAGACTTGCAAAGCAATGACTCGCTCCCACCTCTGGCAATAATACTCAGCAGTATTATCATGTTAAGTGATAAGGACTTAATACTGTCTAACATTCAATAAATGTTGCTTTTTAAGTTTTTTGTGTCCCTCAGTACAAAAAGTATTACTCTTTTTCAAGGCTTATGTTTGTTGCTCTAGTTAGTCTACACGATTTTATCCTATTATACCATAAAATACTGTAATAAACTGTTGTTCATTAAGTCATCAAAAAACATTTTATATTATATCAAATTGCAACATAATGTATTGCATTATTTCATGAATCGTTTATCTTTGTCAAACAACCCAGAGAATTCTATCCCTTCTTAACATATAACTGGGGATGGGTACCTTTCACATTTGAAACGATATGGTACCGATGCCTGGTACCTGGCAACTGGTATTGGTACTCAACAGTACCAATTTTTTGTACTTTTGTGTTTATTTATGCAGTAATAGATATTAATTTGTTTAGTAATAAAATCTCAAAGTTTTACAATTTGACATATTAAGACTTCAATGTGTAACTTTGCAATGTTCAAGTCCAGCATGGAAAATCAACTACTCTTCCACTCTCTATGGTACCTTTTGGTTTTAAGTGATTGGGTTCTTGGTTCTACAGACCGGATTTGGTCAGTACTCAGAAAAGTACCTCATTCGGTACCTATCCCTACATATAACTGAATTGTATAGTATGATATTTTAACATATCACGTTGTATCATTTTTGTTGTTTTTTGTATGGTTTATCTATTCCCATCCTTTTTGTATCCTGTCGTGTTGTTTTCTGTCACATATCAAGGATCAAGTCACATAGTAAATATCCTCCAAATTTCCGTTGTATCATGTCATATTGTAGAATTGTATTTTTATAGTATCGTGATAGTTTTGTATTGTATTGCATTACGTCACGTATCCTGTATGATGTTTCTGATTACATTCAAACATATCCTACAAAATTCAATGGTATCATGTTTTTACAAAGCCGCATGTGTTTTATATTTTGCTGTATCTCATTGTAACATGTCAAATTGTATCTCATCTTATTGCTCACATCCTGTACTATCTATTCTACTACTGTGTCACTTTGTAAAGCAGTGTTTCCCATAGTACTGCATTAATCATATTGTATCTTTTCAAACAGTGTTGTATGGTATTGTATTGTATTGCATCATATCACATATGTTATATTGTATTATATTCTATTGTATCGCATCACATTGTATCTTTTCATATCCTGTTATATTTTGTCCTTCTGTATCACATCACCTCATATCTCTTTTAATCACAACCAATCACATTGTATCACATCGTGCCACAATGTATCGTATTCCTATGCTAGTATATCCTCTCTATATATGCATTTTTTAAATTCCATTTAATGTAGATAAGTATTGTATCATACTGTATCATGCCTTAAAATACCATATTGTATTGTACCATTCTAGGTCATATAGTGTAACATTGTGTTGTGCAGCATTGTATTGTGCTATATCATATAGTGTTTTATCTTTTCTTATCTTAATCCGATTCTAATCCTGAAATATTTTAACTGAAGTTAGTGTTTGCTGCAGTTTTTCCTCCCTTAACTTTCTCATGTCCCCATAGCTGACCCTTATTTGACATTTTCCTTTGATATGATCGAACAGAGCAGCTTCCCCCCTTCTCTCTTTCCTCCTCCATTATGGAAAAATTATTAACATCTGCTACACAGACATCAGGAGAAGTCATGCATGCCTTAATGGCCCCTTGTTTAGTCATTTATGGGTAAGCATGTCATTATTCCAGGATTTATGATCAGCCAGATCGAGAATGCGTTCTCCCGGAGTTTCACCTAGCAATTATTTATTTTGATTTTTATGGCAACAAAGTTTCCTATCCTCCCTCACTATCCAATTAATGCTGATGATAGAGCACGTCTTAGTGCTTCTGCTTTTGTTTTTATCTGCGTTTATGTCCTTTGTTGGAATGCAAAACAATTTGTGATGAGCTTGTTTTGGAAATAGTGATGTATTATTAAGTTTGGAGTGAAATAACGTACCTTTGAGGACAACCAGAAAAGTTGAAGGAAGTCTGCCAATAAGGGGACATCAAACTGATAACTCTTAATATTTTTTATCAAATACTTTGCTCTTTGTATGAAATTTCACCTTGTGAGCTGAAAGTCCATGCAGATGACTTTGGCTTCATGTGCTTTGATTTTATTCCTGTATGTGTTGTTTCCAAAGAAAACCTATAACAGTGACCACAAAACTACATTTAAACTGTGCATAAACTACTCATATAAAGCTAAAGCCCTGTACATTCTGCAGAAAGTCAATAAGTATTACAGCTGATGTCTTCAAATGAATGTATATGGCATGATGTAAAAATGCAAGGGTTCAAAAAACACATCAGAGCACACAAGACGAGATAAAGTTATGAAATGGTGCAAAAAAAGACAAAAATTGGTGCATTTAAATGATTGAGAATCCAGGATAAGGAATATTTGGGCCTGAAAATTGTTGTTTGCTGATCAAAATAGTCTAAATATAAAAAACAATCCTGATAAAATCCAGATCCTGATCCTGGCATTAAAACATCCTGACATATTTTCCTCACATTGCCCCCTAATGGAGAACATTTTTCTTGGTCAGAGGCAGAGTTTGCTGATGTTTTTGCAGCAAGTAACACTGTAGAAAACTGACCAATTAAGTCAAATCACAAGTTTGTGATGGTGTTAAGGGATCAAAAAGTTAAAACACTTGACAAGGCTTGTCTGGCAAGATGTCTTTCACCCGTTATGGTCTACTACACCATGTCTGCCAGAGCACATCCTTATATTTTTACATCCTGTTGTGTCATTTCTTGCATAAAACTTGTGCCATACATCAATACAAACCTTTAGTCCTAAACTCTAACAAAGAGTACAGACTAATGTTCAGACTACATAAATTGTTTAAAAAAAAAAGTGCAATAAATCATAAAAATTAAAATGGACTCTTTTCTAAATACTGAAATGTCATAGCTGTTTCCTTCAAAAATGTAAATATAAAAAAACCATGAAAGTCAAAGGTGAACATGATGTCATGTATTCAACGTAGGAAGCAATATGAACAACCACTGTATAGATTGCCATGTTTTTGTTGTTAACACTTTATACTGGATTTCTGCAGCACATTAGTGGAAGCAAACAGTGCTCTTGGACATGCTAACGCTTGATATACACCAGATACATCTGTAGTCCGCCTCCATTGCGCTGAGTCTAGACTGCATTTGTCAACTTAAACAGGCTGCGTGTTCGGTCCAACAAGCTGCAGAAGTCTCTCTTCATTCATGTTGGGTTGTAAAACTTCAAACCTGTTGGTCTGGCTCCGCTCATTACAGCTGTTTATCATCGTAGTAAAGCTAAATATGAACTGATTTTGTCTGTTTTAATTTGAAAGTCACTGGGTGTTTTTAGGTAATTTAATGATTTCCTGTCCCTCTCGATCTTTCCTATGCTGAATTTATGTGCTACAGCGCCACGTCCATCAAAAATAGAATAGCTGCATAATATCTACAACACGTCAAACCAGCTACTACAGACGCACTACAACAGAACGGATCCAGTGTGAGTTGACACATCGATCTGAATGAAACCTATTTGATCCGTTTGCCGTAATGCAAAGAAAACGTACTGCAGACACATCTGGTGTATTTTGGCTGTAAAACGCAATATGAAAGAGTAACCATCCAGATTTTATATGCAAAAACAATGATTAGTATAACTTATCAAGTTTCAAATCTCCTGCCGATCAAAACTTAATATATTAATGTGATACTGGGAACCCCATCGGCTTTAGATGGTTAAAGGATGCTTAAAATTAAAACAGTGGTTGTGCTACAAAAAGTAATGATGCGTAGTTTCAAGCCATGTTGTGTGTGCAGCTGACGTCAAATGAATCTATTTCACAATTTTGTTGCTCATTGTTCCAATGCAACGGCCATTTTCAGCCTCATGTTAAGTGCAACTGTTAAAAAAAGGTGACAGCGCAGAGATAAAAGAGGTGATGCAAGCAGCACATTCTATAGACATGCACCTTTCTTTAATACATGCACGTGTGCGTACACCCACACCCACGCTCACCAACACACACATTCCTGCAGTCACAGCATCTTGCACAAACCTGTCCTGACATCCTGTCCCTCTGCCCTGAAGCAGCCCTGAGGAGGCCGCCTTAGATCAAGGTCAACACATCACTCGGTCCCTGAAGCTGCTGCAGGAAGAGTCAATGAATGTTGTTAGCCCTAAAAAACACACCTCACATCTATAAACAGCAAGTTCCCCTCCAAAACGAGCGGTGACGTGAAGTATACCTGCTGCTTTAAAAGGAGTGAGGTGACGAAATGTGAATCTGCACTCGTTCAGCCATGAGGAATCTGTGAGGTGGTGTGTTTTCATCTGATATTTACAGAATTTCAGACGCACTCCTCAAACCGTCTTTGGCAAGTTGAAGAGCACAGATGAGACCTCTCTCTGACTTGAACTGAAATGAGGATGCACAGAGGGTGTGTGTGTGTGTGTGTGTGTGTGTGTGTGTGTGTGTGTGTGTGTGTGTGTGTGTGTGTGTGTGTGTGTGTGTGTGTTTGTGTTTGTGTGTGTGTGTGTGTGTGTGTGTGTGGTGGTGGGGGTTTCACTGCAAAAGCCACCATCTGGTGTCAGTGCGTGGTGTTGCTCACCATGACCAATCATGTCATTAGATTATTGAATAATTAGAGGAGGGATCATGTCTTCCCGGCGAACATGCCTTTCAAGTGTATTAGCGTGTGTGACTGAGGTCTTGATCACAAGGAGCGGCGTGATATCTGCAGAAATATGCATGAGGAGGAAAAACCGGAACCTCTGAGCAAAGTTTCTGACAAACGAAGCTGAATCTTTACAACTTTACCTCCAAATGAGGGTAAAACACCTGACAGATTAAGGTATCTTCACAGTGAAACCCCTTTTTAGAATCTAAATCTCACTTCCCCTGTGTAGTCGCCATTTCCTCCTGTAGGTATAAATATGTCTTCTATCACTCTGAGCAGTGTGGGATCTTTTAATAATGAGGGCTGCACTTTATCTTGGTTAAATTGTCTTTAAAACATCAACACACTGCTACAGCACTGAAGGAATATGATGTTCAGGATGTCTTAATGTGGCAAGGCTGGATTGCAGAATGCAAATAAGGATATGCAGGATTCCCCTGTAAAAAATATGAGACCAGAGTAAGGAGCATTTTCTTTACAGATTTAAGTCAGCCACTTCTATCCATAAGTTTCAGACGAGAGTGTCTGGTTCTCAAATGAGACATCAGCTGTTTGAAGGAACTGACTCAGAATATAAATTTGATGTTACATAAAAGGAAATATTATGGACATCTGATTCTCCTGTCCACCACCACCACCACCAACAACAACAATAAAGATTTGCAGACTTTTAAAAAAAAATTGAAACTGTTGTTTTAAAAGATTCTGTCACTTCTGAAAGTAACTCATAAAGATACTTTCTTTATTTTTGTGTATTTTTGTCGACCCTGTCACTTATTAAGTGGTGAAGCTTGACTTTCGCCCGCCAGATCTTCTGTCTGGCACATATATCTTTCTCTATTTCTGTGGGTGATGCAGTGTGGGTGTGATTTTGAGTCGTAACAACTGTACTGTTGTACTGTTATATGCACTCGCATAAATTGGAGTATGACATTAGTTTTTCCACTGAAAACGCTGGCCTACTGTTTACATGGAGACGGTGGCAGCAGCATTTCAGAAAAGTTCCACTACAGAATTGACTTTGTTGTTAGCGTGTTTGAGACATGGATTCACACCATAGACTTAAAAAAATAAAGGTCGTCTTGCTAAGCTCCAAGTGAGGTTTACACAAAAACTGCTCCCCCTGGTGGCTGGCTGTAGTATAGGTCAAAAAATATGTCTCCGCAGTCATTCCAGATGGGCTGTGGTCAAACTTCAAAAAATTAATACACCTTGTAGAAATTTTTCTCATGTCTGAACGTTGTGGTGATTTAAAGATATAACTTGGCTGCCTTGTAGTTAAGTCCTCTTTTTTTCAGAAAAGTTTTGTTTTCATTAGTTATAAGAGGTTAAAAACAAGGTTTTATGTCAGTATAACGATGATTGACAGCTGCCGTTCTTGTGTATTTTTTTCGGGGATTGTAAAATATGTTGGGAGGTAGAGTCAAGAAGTGATTAGACTCGCAACTGGCTGCACAACTGCTACCAATGGCGGCGCCTGTGACCGGAGAATTTTGTTTTCATTTTCGTACAATGGTAAATGGCGGAGCCATGCTGTCCACTCTTCATACAGTCTATGATTCACACCAATTGGAAGAGCTGCTACACACATTTATGTTGATTTATTTCTGTAAGTTACCATGACTGCAGTGGCGCCCCCTACTACTTTGGTGTGTTTAAAATCAAGCTGTCATGAAAAAGTCTATAATTTTCGTAACTTTTCCAACTAGAAGAGCACTCAGAGAGCACAGACCCCTGCCAAGCATATTGTGATTGTCACACAACATTTGAGTCCTACTTTAATGTTATACTCTCTTTCAGCAGACTGTCTGCGACAAGTTTGTGTTAGTTGCTGTTTTGTACGATAATTTGTTTCCTGATGATGACCCAGTACATATTTCATATTCTGGATCTTGGTATTCAGAATATTGCCAGGATCTGGATCGTACTTTTACATCCGTCAGAAATTAGGGTGACCTTGTCTTGTATTGTTTTGCAAAGCAATCCAACCATTTATGGTGGAGTTATATACACATATGGTGAAAATGGCCATATCTCGCAATGATAAAGAATCCTTTAAAAAAAATCCTGGATTCAGACGGTGATCCGGAAATTCATCAAGATCCATTCGTAACTTTTTGAGTTATGTTGTTCACAGACAAACAAAGAGACTAGCTCTCCTAAAAAAAAACATAACCTTCTTGCATAGGTAATTACTTTAAGTTAATTTCTGTTACCGTACTTTTGACAGTGATGTTAAAGAAACAGTTGGAAAACCAGTGGAGTTCACTTAATCCCTCTCTTAGTGACATTTTTTATTGTTCATCTCAGAGTTTGAGTGTTTGAAAAACTGTATACATAAAATTTTGTATTATTATTTTACTATTAAAATGATCCAATACCTGTCTGTAACGTTCCTCTTTTAGCTAGCAAGCTAATCAAGTGAAAGCTGCATGAAACCTGCAAGCTGCAGGTCACCCTTGTGAAAGAGATCTTGATCTCAATGGGTGTTCATCTGGTTAAATAAAGGTTAAAAAAAAAAATGTAGTGTTAATGACAATGAGCTGCTTAGAGTTGTTGTGTAGTAAAAGTGGATGCATCAGAAACACTCAGGTTCAGTAAGGTTAAAATCTTAATGTGACACAAGAGCAGACCCTCAGGGTGAAATCTCATGGTCATCAACTCAATGAACAATCATTTTAATAATTTATATTTACTGATCATTTTATTGCAGCGCTACATTTTCAGTCCAGTAACTCAGGTTCAATGACTCCTTTTTCTTGTTTGAAACCGTCTTCTGCGTTCGTCACTCACATTTGACAGTTTGTGGTTTCTGTTGTGATCACTCATGTTTTTGTTGCACCTGCAAATCAGGAAATAATGCGTACGATCCAGTGACCTTTATTTTTTTGTGATGTGGTTTTGGTGTAAGCAGTGTACGTGACCTGTTTACAAGCTGCCGCGGTGATTGGACAGGAAGTCTTACGGTTGATAATAAGTCTCTTCCTGTTACATGTGAGGTCCTTCTTCTTCATAGGGTTTGTTATTCGAGCTGCGGTTGGAAAGGGTGGCTTCATTTACAATGAGACTTTAGAGAGTCTAAGTTTATTTTGTGGGCTGTGAATGGCTTGCCGCCCCGTAGTGACATTCTGGTCATGTGTTCAGCTTGTCTTATCCCCACAGTTTATTTAAAATAGTGAATTAAAGTGGCAGGTCTAGTGTCTGTTATCTTGTCATCCGTGCCGCCCTGAGATGCTTGTGACAGGCTCTCTGACTCCTAGTCACACGGGTTTTATGGCATTTCAAGCCTCTCGTTGAAATGATTTATGTGGCTGGCACAGATGTTGCTCAGATCCTGATTTTTCATTCAATTACTGAATCTATCTTGCTGTTTTAATTATGGCTATGAAAAGTCCCATATCCCTCCTCTTCAGCTGCACTCCTCAGCCCGTATTAAAGCCCTGAGATAATGCGGCCACCACGCTGCTGTCAGCTATTCTTTCTTCATCTCTTTCTGGTTATCTCTTATTTTAAGAGTGCAGTAGCTCAACTGAATTTTTGCGCATGTAACAATCCAAATATATGACTTCACATTCCTGTTTAGGAGATTTTTTCCAGCTATAACTTCACCAAAGTCCAACTTGTCTGTCACTCATTCCGTTCCAGTGAAGGCTGTCACTTTCTTCACACGCGGCTAACTTGTTTTGCAAATCTCATTTTCTTTCAAAAAGTTTGTAACACTGCAATCTGCTCATCATTCTCACTTTGGCTTCTTGGAAATGATATTCAAACATTCACAGAGCATTACTCTTGACAGTCAAATGCCAGCTTGTGTGGCATAACAAGATGACTTATCTTAAGTTGATAAGATAGATAACAAGATGCACATCCTCAGTTCTCGGAAGTGCACAGCAGCAGCCGTAGTGGCGCTGCACTCATCTGAAGCTCTCTCCTCAGTCCTTGGAGTATCAGCTTGGCGACGCACTCTTACCTGCTTCTTCCTTTTTTTTTTTTTCCCTCTGAGGTTTTGTTTTTCCGACTTAAGTGGCTGAGCTCTTCTCCACGGTTCCAGCAGACCTCATGCATTTTTATTGCCATCTGGAGAATACCAACAGGTCTTAACAAGGGGGCTCTTGTTGTAAAAACTGCTTACCGTGGAGACGGACTCAGAGTCAACTCATTTGACTGCTTGTGACCCGGCGTGTGCGCTTGCATGTCCCTGTGTCTCCTCACGTGCATGCGTGTTCATGCGCACCCGAAAGGAAACAAACAGCAGAGAGCTTGCCCGTATGTGCATCGCTACATTTTTGTTTTGTGTTTGAATTTTGCACAAACAAGCACAAATAATTCTCGCCTCCTCCTTGCCTCTCCTCCCCTCCCCTTTCCTCTCCCAGGAGCACCAGAGTTTGATGGGCCATCCCAGACGCCAGTTGACATTTTGTCCCCAGTCCGACCGGATGCCACATAAAAAATTCACTCAGGCGAGAAGCCGGGAGGAATACCCGAGCCCCCCACCCACCCTCACCCACTCTTCAGCGCGTGCCTCTCAGTGGGGAGTGCAAGGTGAGCAGAACTTGAGCTTGTCATGGCTGCACGCCTCTGACAAACATAAGTAGATGCTAATGGCAAAATCGTGACAGAGCAGAGTCCCACCACCATATGGCTAATTGCCACAACAATATCCTCTGTGTTATTAATCACGTTTTCATAGTGTGCCATGATAATTGGAATAATTAGGAGGGGAACAGGCACTGGGATGCCTCTGCAACATCCCTGGCTTGGAGAAAAAAAAGATATAAACCTTGCAAAAATCGTCACTTTCCTTTCCTGATCCCCGATGTTTGGTGCTCCCATCTGCCCACCAGCATCCTCATCCACCGTCTCCCTCTTTTCTTTTTCCTTGTGCTTCCTCCTTTCTTCCTTTTTCCTTCCCGCCTCATTCCCTCAGCTTCCTTTGCCTCGCTAATCGCTCTCCAGCTCCCCGTCTCCCCGTCTTGTTTACAGTTTTGCGGTGAAAAATGAAGTTGATAATTAATGAATACAGTGACATGGGGCCTTGGCTGGGAGCAGCTCTGGGGTGTGGTGCGGGCATCTCAGGTAGCTGAATGAGGCCACATGCCCCACTGAGTTGGAACAATGAGCGTTTGGGGTTAACCCTTTCTTGTCCTCTCAGCAGTTTTTGCACAGTAGTGGTAATAAGTTCATGTTTGGAAACATTAGCAGAGAGAACCTCGAGTTGTTTTGCTTACTACGCCAGAAATCAGGTCTCAGATCAACCCCTCAGTGTTTGTTGTCACAGAGATTTTATCAAGAGCTGAATAACTGGAGGTCTCCACTTTTCACAAACAAAACATGCCTGGTAGTTTAAGCAGGTGAAACACTGGAAGGAGCAGTTTTATGATGAAGCTCTGTCTTATTTTGACCCTGTGGAGCTGGACCTTGAGTTGACACTTAAATTCCAAAACAAGTTGCGCATCACACTCAGAAGCTGATTACTGTCCAGTATAGTCAATGCCCGTGCTTCCACAATAGCAGGGGTGGCAAATCTTGGGCCCATTCCAGGAGCACCCCTCCCCTTAATGTTAAAGAGGCTTGGAGCCCACGTCATACTGTACGGAGCAGATCGATCTGAAAAGAAAGTAAGACAAGAGGATACAATCAGAAAACTGTAATTTGGAGATAAAATACCCCATACAGACTCTTGTGTATATATCAAATTCTATTGGTGAGAAATAATTATTTATCTTACTTAGTCTGGATAGGTCATGATTTTGTAAGCATCAAATTTACATTACTTCATGAAAAATCAAAGCATTATTTTGAGTCTCATCTCATTAAAACATTTAAAAGTTTTGTTGTCATCGTTACCTGGTTGCAGTACAGTATTCCCACCACATGGTGCCTGCAGTGCATCCTAAGGTTGCTTGCTAACAGCCTTACAGAACAGGAGATGAACATAGACTGTACAAAATATGGCAGTAGTCTCTATGATCTCATCCATCTGTTTCCGTAACAGCTTTTTGAAACCTATTGTCAGCTGAAGCCATATTGGAAATCAGGCCGGCTTTGAGCCTTCTCACTAACAGCAATGAGACACCCGCCTGCCAGTCAAATAAGCTGTGCCTTGGTAAACTTATGGTTCTAATATTTTCTTAACTGCCAAGTTGTAAAAAAAAAAAAAAATGAGTGGAATCTCCAAAAACTGCACTTCACAGAGTATTTTTCCTCTTCCGTGTTACTTCATTTCTCAAAAACTGGACTACGTGAAAAAGCAAAAGATGAAAAACAGGCACTACATGAAATAGCAAAAGAAGAAGAAAATAGCGACAGCCACTGGAAATACAAGTGACGTGATGTGAGATTCATAAAGCATAAAATAGCTGAAACTGACAAGTCCATAGACTGTAAAAAAAAAAAAAAAAAAGGAGATTATCTTGATGTGAGGTGGCTACAAAAATTGCTCCCCCTGGTGGCTGGCTGCAGTATAGGTCAAAGAATCTATCTCCCCAGTCATTCCAGATGGGCTGTGGTCATAACTTTAAAAAATTAATACACCAGGTACAAATGTTTCTCACAACTTATTGTTGTGGTAATTTGAAGATTATATTTGCCTGCCTTGTAGTTAAGTTTCATTTTCATTAGTTTTTAGAGGTTGATTGACAGCTGCTGTTCTTATGTATTTTTTGGGGGGGATTGTGAAATATATGTTGCAAGGGAGAGCCAAGAAGAGATTCTCTCTGAGTCCCTTATAGCCTCTACTGCGCAGACTCTGGATATGCGACAGCTGCCAATGGCGGCGCTTGTGACGGGAATATTTTGGCTTCCATCTGTCCAATAGTAAATGGTGAGGCCATGCTGTCCTCTCTATATACAGTCAATGGTTGCATCGCAGAAGCACGGACTCAAAAGTAAACCAATTTCCGAATAGAAGCAAGCGATCATTGAATAGTATTTAAGCTTGAAATGCTCAACCTTAAATAATTCATTTACAACTGTAAAAAAAGACACAGACCTTTAAACTACATTTAGCACGTAGTGATTTTTGAGTTGTGTTACAACAAGCAGGACTCAACTGCAAACATGAAAACATCTATTCAGGATTTTAACAGAAGCAAAGTATTTCAAGGTCTCAGTCCTTCTGAAACAACAAAACTGGTCCAAATAAATAAATAAATGCATAAATTAATTATGTATGAGCTAAAAATATTCCTTGGCAGGTCATGTGGGGCTGCTAGCTGAGCTGCTGCTAGCTTTACGGTTGTTCTGCTGATTCGCTTATCTTCATTTCAACAATGCAGATAAATTTTAAGTTGCACTTGTGTTCAAATGCTAAAACACACATGCTGTAGAGCTGTAGATTGTGTCTGTGGTAAAAGAGAGCCAGTGAGTCATGTCTGAGAGCCTTTTGTGGATAAATCTGGTGTGAAATACTTATATGTAATCAGCTGGACCTGTTTATAAAAATTTCATTAATTCTAAAAATTGTATGAAATCAACCTTCAAAATTAATGAGCACCCCTTAAGCAGTCCTTTATAGAGTCCTGTGGGTTGTGATTAACTATTCAGTGATTCATTCTGCTGTTTGGCCCATAAATCTCCCTGTTTATCCATGAGCAACCTCAAAGTCTCAGGGAGGGCCGAGGCATTTTGAAAACCCAACTTTATTGATTCTGACTGCGAGTCAATCAATGGGACATCTGTAGCATTAGAGGGTTACTCTGCTCGTCCAGGCTCTCTTTGCCAAATCAGAGAGCTGAAACTTTTCAGGGTAAATCCTGATGAAGGGGCTTTTTCATGAGCTGTGTGACCTCGATCCAAGAAATGATGAGTGGGAGAGGAAACGAAGGGATGGAGATCATGACTTTGATAGGAAGAAGTAACCATAGCAATAGAAAGGGTAAATAAGGTATGAGTAAGCCTTCCCTTTAGCAGCCTTGGCAGCGATCTATGAGATGTTTGATCTGATCCTTACTTCTTCTTAAATGAGAAAGCACAGCTGAGGTAGCAGAGGATGCAACATCACCACTATTTTTATTAAAACTTCTGCTAATGGCTTATCCTTACTCCCAGAGTACTTTCCTGACACGCTGATAAATGAAATGATAACAGTTAATAGATCTGTTAATTGGCAGGAAGTGGGTAAAGTGATTTAAGAAGAATGAAAATTACTAGAATTATCCTCAAGCGATGAATAATCTTTTTATTGAGCATCCGGAAAACTCTAAAGTCTGAGCGTTTTTATGTGCTGTCTGCTGTTTTGTTTAGAGCAAATATGTTTTCAGGTCAATCCATCCAGTTCTTGTCAAAACTAAAATGAGTCAACACCTGGAGGAAATGTCGTCAAACTGGTACAGTAAAATAAAATGAAAAATGACTACACATTTTTAAAAGAAAAGAAGTTTCCTGGGATCATTTAAGTCATCTAAATGGATCTGTCCATCCATCCATTTATCCAGTCGTACAGCCATCCACCCACTGACCAAACATTTGTCAACCAATCCATTCATCCACCCATCATCCACTGAGCAAAAACAAACCATCATCCATCCACTGCTCGCCTTCCATACATCTATCTATCCATCAACCAAACATCCATCTATCTATCAATCTGTATGCTGACCAAACCATCTGTCCGTTAATACATGCAACTATACGTTGACATATTCATCCATCCATCCATCAATCGATCCATCCATCCATCCATCTTTCCACCCATCCATTTATTCATCCATTGATCCATCAACTCATTAACACATCCAATCATATTTCAACCTATCCATCCATCTAATCATTAATTTGAATCCGTCCATAAAGCAACTAAGCCATTCATTCACTTTTTGAGCCTTTTTCCTTCAAAATCCATCTGTTCACCCATCAATCCATCCATCGATCCATTCACCCATCCATCTTTCCCTACCAAACAATCAATCCATACATCAATAAATACAACTGCCCATTATCCATCCATCTAGGCATCCATCCATCCATCTAGGCATCCATCCATCTAGGCATCCATCCATCCATCCATCCATCCATCCATCCATCCATCAATCCATCAGTTCACTTACCAATTAATCAATCAATCAATCAATCGATTGGTTAATCAATCGATCAATTTATACAACTGTCCATTATCCATCTATCCATCCATCCATTCACCCATCCATCCATCCATCCATCCATCCATCCATCCATCCATCCATCCATCCATCCATCCATCCATCCATCCACCAATTTACCCACCAATCAATCCATCAATCAATTGGTTATCAATCCATCCATTCATCAAATACAACTGTCCCTTATCCATCTATCCATACATCCATCCACCAATTCACCTACCACTCAATCAATTAATCGATTGATGAATCAATCAGTCCATCTATACAACTGTCCATTATCCATCCATCCATCCATTCCTCCATCCATCCATCCATCCATCCATCCATCCATCCATCCATCAGTTCACTTACCAATCAATCAATCGATTGGTTAGTCAATCCATCCATCCAGCTATACAACTGTCTATTATCTATCTATCCATCCATCCATTCATCCATTCATTCATCACCTATTCATTATCAGTCCATCCATCCACTTACCAATCCATCCAAATCCTCCATCCATGCAACTGTCCATTATTCACCCATCCACCTATTATCCATCCATTTATTCATCCATCCATCCATCTATCTGTCACCCATCCATTTTCCATTACCTGTCCATCCATTTAGTATCATTCCATTCATCCATCTACCAATCAATCAATCCATCCTCCCTTTTCTTCTTGTCAAGGAATCTTTCTTTTAACACTTTAATCACCTTTCCCGTTTTTTTCCTAAGTGCTGTGACGCCGGTGTCTCTGAAGATTTTGGAAAAGTTTGATCCTTTTCGCAGAATCACTTGTCGTGTATCATCCTTCCTCTGTTTTCTCTAATCACTCTTAGGGTCTCCATAATGACGAGACTCTCCATTTAAGCAATTAGCCTCTCTGGGGCACCCTGTTAACACCATTCACACCTCCCTAACTATCGCTTATCAACACTTCACATGACACAGCCAAAGACCGAGCTATTTTTTCACTCCACACTTCCCACTCATTCAGATCTCTTTTTCACAGCTCTCTCTCCCTTTCCCCACCATGCTCTCGCTTTGTCATACATAGACGTTAGAAACCCGGCATACACGCAAACAGGCGACTCACCAGTCTCAGACAGGAGGTTTCTTCAGAGGAGGGTCAAACTGTTACCAGGGAGGTCTGAGAAGACTTGTTCCAGGTCTTGTTTGCACACTTGGCTGGCAAAAGATTTTTGAAAACCATTACAGCTTGAGTTTTCAGTTTGGAAATAAGAAGTACAGAGCGCTGCATCTCTAATATTTGAGTTTGGATGTAGCTTCACTGCTTTTCAACCTGTTGCATTCACAGACCTTTGTTTTTGTTTGTTTCAAGCCAACTCAGGTTAATCCAGCCTCATTATTTGGGCCTCCTCAACATCTGCCTGTCAGAGATATTTACGGCCTGACTGCAGCTCCAATCTGTCACACAGACATCAAATAACTCTGACGTTATCTCTTTATAGTTGTCTCACAGTCAGGTTTGATATATGCTGAATAGACAGAAAAGAATTATGGTTCTTGTATAGAATCAGGAGGAGGGGCCCGGGATGCTTTTCTACCCCCCGTGTTGTCATTTCAGACAGTTATGGACCCAGGAATGACAAAAAACAGCTGCTGCTCTGACCATAAAGCCCCGAGCAGAGCCCTTAATTGTTCCTGTGCAGAGAGGGAGTAATCTCCACCCAGGCCCACCCTAGGGACCAGGAGATGAGGAAAGCAGAAGACGAGGAAGCAGGAGGGGATGTGTGGATGGACAAAATGGCAGGATGGATGGCAGAGAGTGGGCAGATTTTGGCTCAGTCGTCTGAGGGAGTGGGCAGCGGGTGGAGAAGTCTCCTCCGTTCACAGCTTCTCTGTATGCTGAGGATTTGAGACTGAAACTGGGTCATGACTGAAATAAGGGTCCTTTATATGTCTTTATATGCATGTTGTGTGTGGGCGGGTCATTTCCAGGTTTGTCTCTTATCATTTGAAACCACAGATTACTCAGGACAGTGCTGTTTAGATTCAGATTCAGATTAGCCTCATTCAGGGAAAACAGTTCTTCTGTAGAAAATGCTGTTTTTATTATCGGTTAGCAGGTGGTAAACAAACTTCTTTTCAGGTTAGACCATTTTGTTGCCCAACAAGCTTCTAGTTAAAGGGCCTGTGAGGAGTTTGAAAGTCTAGATATATGCCTGGTCGTAATCCACACTCTAAAATGAGATTATCAGTGCCAATATTGTTGGTTAAAGGTTACTTCAGATTGCTACTTCTTAGCTTTGAATTTGGGTCATCCAGGCCCAGATTGATCTACGGCACGTCTAAGTATCTATGACAATGCCATGCTGGCTGAAGAAGTTTAGTAGTGGAAGAAGATAAAACACAGAGATCTGTGTTTTTCTCTGCTGAAAACGATTTCTGTGATTAATTTTGTAGTGATGGTAGACACTGGAGCCTAACTGTCAGACAGAAAAAGGACTGAAGAGCAGAAGAAAGATAAACAGGAGAGAGATACAGCCCAAGCTAAAGGCTAACACAGGAGCTAAACTGTTTATGCTAATGTCCATTCCAACCCACAGTCAGCAGTTATTCTGCAGTGGTCTGTTCAAACTTGAGAGTCTATCAATAAAATGAAGAGTGAGGTTACGTTAGCTCTGATTGGTAGATGACTGGCAGGACATAGCTAACCAGGATTCACTAACATTACACATTACAGACATGTCTTAGAGCACCGGGCTGCCAGCTGTGCTAAATATAAACAGCTACCAAACTAGATACAAACTGACAGTGTTTACTTGTTGTCACATTAGCCTACAGATACATCAGAGCACCGGGCTAACATATAACCGACTGCTACAAAGTTTGCCTGATGTCATGTTTCAAACCTAACGCTACGTAACTGTACTGATAAATACCTTACCTCAGCGTGTTGTATCCAGTAAAAAGTTCTCTTGAACAAAGACATTTTTTTAAATTCCAAAACAGACACACACCTCGCTAAAAGTAATTTACGACAGTGTACAGAGACTCCGTGCCAGAAGGTGGCGAGCCAGTCCAATTAAGACAGATATTTCTTCATGGCATCTTTAATGCTAACATAGGGGAAGCGTGTTATTGGTTCTTCTAACAGTAAGGACTTGTAGACTGTCAAGAAGACTTCATTAAAGTAACTACAAAAAATGATCAGTTGATATCACTCAAAGTCTGAAAAAAAGGGTTCCCAAACTTTCAGCCTGTGACCCACAAAATAGTAGTCCCAGAGACTGGCAACCCCCTAATGTTGGAGTACACTAATGGGCCAATCTAATAACCGACTGAATCAAACAAACAAACAAACAAAAAAAACTTTGAAGAAAGTTTAGCTACCTATGTGCACATATTGAGCTGTAAATTAAAAACCAATTCTGTTGTTATCCTGGCTCAGTCACCTTGAGGTCTTGTGGCAACAAAGAGAAGTGAAAATCGATTTCTGTAAGTGTATTTTTTTATTATTATTCATTAATATATTTATTTGGATTTGTAAATAGTCTGTGACTTTAGAAGGTATTTTGCAGCCCCAGAGGGTCCCAATCCCCACTTTGGAAACCACTGGTTGAAAATTTTACCAAACATTAGATGATTTCAATTTGTTAATTTCTGTGTATCAACCACAACCTTAGTATCAGCACATTTCTCCTCAGTGCTGACTTTCTATGCCACAAATATTGTTCTGTGCCATTCCCACTCCCCTCAATAAGTTTGCAATGTTTTAAAATTCTACATTTGATTCATATATGCTGTAGTTTTGTGACATTGTGCAAAGAAAATTTAAAACAAATCATGGAAATCATTTATTAGCATTAGCGTTAGCTCTCGATCTGTAATTGTTACCTTGATAAGACAGTTTCTCCTCCATACGAACCACCAGTGCTGCTTTTGACAAATTTAACATCATAACTCCTCCTCCTCCTCTTGAATTTGATATTTTTATTCATTTTTATGATGGATTTGATTGGTGGGAGTAAAACTTCTGTCTGCTACAAACAGCTGTAGAGACCAATTCTTTACAGCTATTTCCCAACTACATCTACAACGTTCTGTATCTGTGACATAAAACAACTGGATTGAGACTTTTTCATTCAGTTACTTCAAGAAATGGTAGAAAATTTTGCAAAGTGTAGCAAATGAAAGCATGTTTGTTCACCACTTTTTACAAAATGGTGAGGATAAAACATAGAAAAATAGATGAATAAAAATGGATGTTTAATCATCTGCTCATTAACTTCTCTTCAGCTTTATTTATTTATTTCCTCCTGATCTAACTGACTAGCACAAAGACTTGTGGGCCTGTTGTTGAACTGCTGTTGTAACTGCCTTTACACTTTCAAAGCCTGAACACCCACTGTTCCCTCAGCTTGTACACCCTGGTTCAAGCCCTTTCCATCAAAGACCTCCTTCAGACACAGAGTCTGAGTGTGTCTGTCAGTGTTTCTTCTCTACGTTCCTCTCCCCCTCTCTGCCTCTCATCTCTAGAGGTGAGCTCTAGGTTGCTCCCCATATTAGTTTGCTTTCCACTTAATGAAGCAGCGGAGCATGAAGGTCCAAGCACTCCTAAACGCTGTGTTCATTAAACCAATGGTGCTTAATGATGACGGCAAAGACACCCGCGACCCGCTGGCTCCTACTGAGGGCGACCATTACTGTGAGAGCCGGCCAGCTGGGGGGAGACAGGATCACGGAGGGAGGGAGCTGTCAGCTGTCAACAACACTGTCACAAGGACGCGCAGCACCCAGCAGACTGCTGCAGCAGAGCAGTGAAGGGGACCATACATGGGAAACAATATGGTACTGATAGTGTGACGCATGCAGCCATGAGGATAAAGTCTAATAACTGTTCGTACTCCATTCAACAAAGTATAACTCTTACATCAATGCTTATGGCCATATTGGTGAAATACAAATCACAAACTTAAACCAGAAACCCTCCCAAAACCAAAGAGGAGCACACAGACCACTGCAAAACACTGAAATCTGACCAAGTGTTTTTGTCTTATTTTAAGTAAAGATTGTCTTATTATACTTGATTTGAGACACTTTAAACTTACCAGTCCAGAAAGATTTCCTGTTTTAAGTTATTTGAATGAGGTTGGAATTGCTTGTACCAAGTAAAAAAATATATATATCTGCCAATGGAACAAGAAAAAATTGCTCAAAAATTTGCTTAAAACTAGAATAATGTCTCAGTACAAGTAACTTTTCTCTTGTTCTTTAGGCAGATTTTTTCTTATTTGTTTCTCGTTTTCAGACCTCATTTTTGTTTTTAAAAAACTTGAAACAAAACATTTTTCTGGAATGGTGAATGTGGCTCATATTAAGTCTGAAAAGACATTTACTACTGAAGGAGCCAGAAAACTACGTCCAGACAGAGAACTGCTCCAAATATGTCAGAATATTAATGGTTTTTGTTTTTTAGGATTGCTAATTAGAAAAGTTACAATTTGATAATATACTGAAGTTTAACTGTTAACATGAAATCGTCAATGAAACCTTCTTTTATTATTTTTTCTCCATATTGAATCCTAAGGGTCATATTGGTCATACTTTCGGCTCCAAACCAACTTTTTAAAATAATAACACAAAGTAAAAACTGAATTTGGAATTTCACCAGTTGATATTTCTCAATCACAGTCAAACCTGGACAACTAATGTTGATACAGCAACACATTAAATAGCTTGCAGCCACAGATATCACTGGTGTTTCAGTGTAAAGTGTGACTGTGTTGACTGGTAACTGCCAGCTGACAATCTCTGACACATCGTCACCCCTTTGAAACAATTGCCTGAGTCATTGTTTTTTTTTTGTTTGTTTTGTTTTTTTGTTTTTGTTTTTGTTTTTTTTGACAAAAAAGAGTTTTTGGCTGAAATCACCTTTTGATCATGCTGGCCATCTCTGGTAAAATCGCTTAAATCCTTAGCTTAAAGGATCATGCTCTTTAACTCCCCTGTAGGACAATGGCCTGTGTCAAGAAGGTGACTTAAGCCATTTTATTCCAGCCCAAATCAAAATTTTGGATTAAGGATAAAATGTGTGACTTGGGTGATTTAACAAGCTGTCATGATGGCGGCTGCTTCAAGAAGAAACAGAAACTTAAGTGCAGAAGAAGCTGCAAACATGATTCCTGAATCAGTTTGTACTGGTGAGTGGTTACGTTTACTATCATAAAGGCTAGGGTATAATGTTGTGTAGTAATTTAGTTTAAATTTCACAAGTTATAGTTTAACTACAAATGTAGCTACTTCTAGCTAGCTACCTATTCCTGGCTAACCCACTTATCTCTGTAACCAAGAAGCACAAGGCAGTAATACCCCTAAAAGTTTTAAAATTAAAGAAATGGTTTTGCTTTTTGGTGGGAGATGTGTGAGCAAGCCTACTCAGCGTATGTTTGACCTGACATTTGTTCAGTTTAGGTTGGAGTTATTTACGTTTTGAGTTTGCTTTATGGAATTAAAGGACGCCTAAAGGTCAGGTTTCAAAAAGTTGTCAAAACTGGATGTTGGAAATGGGTTAAGTTCAATAAAAAACAGCAAAGATGACCTGGAGAAGTGAGGAAAGGCACTGCCTCCTTTAAACCAGGGTAATTACAGTTTGGAGTTTGCACTATGGAATACGAGGGCAGTTTAAGCCAGGTTTAAAGTTGCATAAGTCACTTTATTCTTTAATGTTACATGATTGACACACAATGTTCTCTGCATGCCAGCAATCATTCACTGTAAAGGCCTTTTTGCTTGACATGATTAATAAATATCATATGCTCTGTATTCGATAAAGTTTTTTGTGTTTTCCCAAAACTTGAAAAAATTCCTTTGGCCATTAATTTAAAAGGGTGATGACATTCAGCTGAAGGTTACATGTTAGCATGGTCACTCTTTACTCCACAACACCAGTTGCTCTGTTAATGGTTGTAATCCTGTCAGAATTGGGTTAATCTTGGGGTATCATTTCTGACAACTGCACAGAACAACCAGACATTTTAACTCTGCTTACAGCTTTAGTTCAGGGGACGCAAACTTGTCTGAATGAACGGAGCTAAATGCTACTTCTGTTGCCAAAATGTGTGCGCATCTTAAAGATGGAGTTGGTAGTAAAAAGGTCTAGCTCACTGTGGCTAACCTTGCTTTTGTTTAAGCTTGTAAACCACTGTATCTGTTCTTAAAATAAAGCTAGAAGTATTACTGCATTAATTTTTATTTTTCCATGTTCATATAAACTCCATACGAATCTGTGTTACCCTTGTGGCAGTTACACAGGTGATTCTAATTTGATTATTGTTGGTTTTCTAAACCTAACTCCTTAAAATTAATGAAAAGAAGGCAGAACAATGCAACACTGCTATGAAGACTTAAGTTTATATTTTCAGGGGTTATAAGGATGAGGAAAGGTTAGTATCAGGCAGTTGGAGGTTGTTGAGGCTCCAGAGTATGTCTAGTGTTGAATAAGTCTTCATATTCACACATGATGATCAGTTTTAAAGTGTTTTCTATTGATTTATCTCCTCACACAGTATTATTAAGTAAGGTTATTTTTCTTGAAGTGTCACATCTGAGCCCTTGAGTTAATTTGTTGATATTTACAGGATGCATTTATCATTAAAAAAAAGTCACACCAAAGTAAAGAGTCCTTGAAAATCCTTCTTCTTCCTGAATGCATCAAGCTGTTGTATTCATTTTGATATTTCGTGAACGCACTGGTACCATAATAAGGCACATTTTCTCAGCTCTGCCTTCTTTACATTCAGGATCTGTCTCCCTCCCTGCTGCATCGCCCATTTCTACTTTCTCAGACAGATTTAAAGCTGAAGTGCTCCATCAAAGGTACTTCACGAGGTGTTTAACAAAAGCCTTCTGGAAAAGAGAAGTCCACTCTTCAGCCCAATGCTCTCTTCTGTCTCCTGCTCTAAACTGTGTGTGGCCTCCTCATTCCTCAAATGAAGCACACATGCACTCACACTCACACACACATGCAGGAAAGAGTGCTCATGTGTACACACACATACACACACAGACCACTTGCGATTTCCATGCAGCCCTCAGAGGACACACTAATGTATCCAAATATATTTACAACAGATGTTGCATTTTATTTTTCATGATAAAAACCCATTTCAGAAAATTTACTTCATAATGGGCAGAGCAAGTTTTTCTTCCCTGTCTCTCTTGCCTTTTTTGTCTTCTTCTGAGCTCGCTGGTGTGTTAAGTGAGAGAAGTGCACCACCTAATGGCTGCACACGTCTCCTATCAGTCAAACTTTCACTCAACTGTCTCCAAAAACAGTTTCAAAAATAAAAAAAAACAATTTTTTTAACTTTAACCAACTCAGATCATAAGATGCATGTGATGGGTCCCTTATCTGCCCACTCAGTCTCAGAGCGGAGCAGTAATGTGCTGCAGCGGCTGCATCCTCAGTGCACTGAATGCTAATGATTGACAGCTCACTCAGGATGGAGTGCACAGACTCCTGATGATCTCTCTGTGCAGACTAAGAAAAATTTAGAGATGCAAGTGGCTTTATCATTTCAAAGTGTTGATTCTGAAATATGACAATAAGAAAAAACAGCGTGAGATTTTTAAAAGTTTATGGAGTCATCTTGATTCACGGTCCAAAAATAAAACCTGCAACAAGAAATGAGTGTTTCAAGCCAGAATGCTTGTTTTTGCTCAGTTAAGCAAAGAATTAAAGCATTTGGGTTTTTTTTTTAGAAAATATTTTAGTGAATATTTTACAGCTGATTGACCCTTTGTTCTGTGATTACATTTTAACTCATTCTATTCAAATGTACATCATCCCTATTCAAAAATATTTTTGAATAGGGATTATGCATCATTTCCTGATTTTAACGCTCAACATTTTTGCCTTATTTAATTTCCAGGGTGTGAGGAAAACACAAATCTAAAAAAATACTTGGGATACGTCGCATGAAGACAGATTTTTTTTCTTAATTTTTAAAAATATTTTATTTTTTATTGTATGTAATGGATTTTTTAAGCTCATACCACAATAATTCAATAGATTTTTCCTTTTTTTAAATTATTTTTGTCATAAATATTTTATTTATTATTATTATTATTATTATTATTATTATTATTATTATTATTATTATTATTATTATTATTATTATGTAAAAAATAATAATTTAAAAACAATTTAAAAACAGGTATTCTAATAATAATAATAATAATAACAACAACAATAATAATAATAATAATAATAATAATAATAAAACTTTTTTGGTAGCATCCTTTTATTTATCTCTTTTCGAAAGAAAATTTTAAAATATGCCATTCTTATTTATTTCATGTATTGTCGTGTGAGGGCTTTACAAGGAGACGATGGGAGAGAAATGGATGCAGGACAAAAATTGGGGGGTAAAAAAAAAAGGAGAAGGCTTGAGCTGAAGAAGAAGAAGAGGAGGAGGAGATGAGGAGGAGATGAGGGGGATTAGGTGAGGAGGAGGACAAGAGGCGCTCTCCCTCTCAGCCAGCCGGATGGGGAGGAAAACGAGTGACGGGAGGGGAGAAAGCACAAGGAGGGGAGGGTGTAACACAAAAAACAAAAAAATAAAAAAACAAAAACCACAGAGTGACTGTGAGTGTGTGTGAGGGCTAAGTGAGGCCTTTATAAATGAAAGCAGATGCCTGGCATTATGAACTTGTCGGGTCGCAGATGGGGATGGCGGTGATGGAGCACTTGACTCCCCGGATGGTTATCATTCACTCTCCTCCTCTTGCCTCTCGACTGCTTTCCCCAGAGCTAGGAGGGCGAGAGGAGAAAAAGGGAGAAACAGGAGAAAGAAGAAAGAGACAGAGAGAAATCCATGGAGGGTGAGGAATAAGAGGACAAGAAGGTGGACTTCTCGCTGAGTGATTAGTGGCCCTCTTTAAATAAAGACCATGAATACAGTATAAAGATAAAAGCTCTTTTTCACCACTTCTCTTCCCTCCTTTGATTGATCTCAGCGTCGGTGTGCTGTGATTGATTAGATTGCCTGCGGAACATCATCCCGCTAACTAGTCGCTCCGAGAAGGGTGTTTGTCACTGCCATTGATCTTCTTGTAAATGAAATGTTCCATTTCCAGTGCATTTTATTGTTAAATGCAGTTCATTAGCTACCCTGAGATTTATGGCCGTGTCTCCTCCGTGGGGCTGGAAAAAGACGAGAGAGAGGCTGGAAGGAGACAAGAGGAGGAAGAGAAGGGGAGCAGGGCAGAGATGAGTGTTGATGGTAGAGAACTGCTGCTGCAGACGTGATAAATATGGCCTCAGTTTGCCAAGAGATGAGAGATAATGATGGTGGAGAGGAACTGACACACTGAGCTTCCTGATATACTGTAGTTACACTTCTTGTCATCGCTGTGGGAACTTCTGCTCCGGCCTTCATAAATATTCCAACAAAACCTGCGAGATATACTGTGAGCTCGCAGAAACTGGGGATAAATTAAAAAGATAAAAAAGGAGAGGGTGAAAATGGACATACATTAGGGGAAAAAATGAGAAAAAATGAGCAAAATTGAGCAAATAAAAGAAATCCAAATGCTGTCGTTGATGATTTTTGGTTTCAAGACCTGAAGTTCTGGGCATCTTTAGACCCGGCTGCTCTGAAACCTGTTAAAGCTGGCTTTGTGCTTTTTATTTGACATCCTCATGGGAGTCTGAGGATCTCTTAAGTTGAGAAACATTTTGTTTTCACAAAAAGGCTTCATGTTACTTCCTTGGCAGACAAAAGATCCTCATGCATAATATTGACTGAGGAGTGCTTCCAGTTCCTTGTGTAAGGGCTGTCGGTTTTCCTTTGAAGAACTTTAGTGTTGCATCAAATTCCTTCAAATAGTTTATCACCAGCCTGAGTTTTTGTCATTCAGCTTTGGTTCCACTGCTGCTGCATTTTGTTAAGTTTTTCTACTCCTGATTCTTAACTTGAAACAACAAAAGATACCTTCAGTTTAAAAGTAGAGAGTTTCTTATTTGCCTTTAGACTGTAATAAACGGATGTAGTGTCTGTGACATCCTCTATCTGTTCCTGGCATAGAGTTTTGGAGCTAATCGTCACTGGAAAACATATCAGAAATGCTAACCTGACAGGCAGGCTTTAAAGCCCCGTTTCCACCAAACAGTTCAGATTACTTCGTCTACGACGTTTCTACTGACATCCCAAGCCAGATCCCTATAACTGAGATGAGCTGTCCTACTTTTTGGTACCCTTCCATTGGGGTGCTAGACTAAACCGATCTTAGAAGGTGGAGCTAAAACACTCCAGACCATTGATTGGTCGAAAGAATTGTCACTTACTGTGTGACAGTGGCTGTATTTCTCTAGGTGGCTGTGTCTTGTTTTTCTTCTTCGTTGGATTTATTTACGGGGTACACTGTGTCGGACTGCTATGGTGTCACGCTATTATTTAACTGATGCAGCTTTCGGCATCCGGCTTACACGCTGCCGTAAGGGGGCACAGTTTGCTGTGGAAACACAAATGGTACAGGCTTAACTGTACCAAACCGTGCCTAACCATACTGAACTGACCCAGACTGCTTGGTGGAAACAAGGCTTTAGTCCCCTGACAAGCAGCTAAAGGGCACCTGTTTTCCTGGTCAGCTGTGCCTCTGGTTGGGTGATCCTAATATCTTCTAAACCACTGAGTTAGAAAAAATTTAGCTCATTAGCAATCTGTGTTGTTAGAGAAATAAGCTATGTTCATATACAAAGCTCTGTTCAGAACGGTCTGATGTAGTGGGCGTGAACCTCATATCTAAATGAGCCACCGCTGATACCGCCCTGCTCTTCCACGTCACTGAGAGCAGCGCCATTTAACCATGACTACGGAGCTCCGAGTGTACAATGTGTAGAAAACAGCAAAGCTTGTTTACCGTAACATTACAGGCTCAAACAACAGGCTAACAGCAGCTAAAGTTAGCATCCTGAAGCTAACACAGAGACAGGAGGGACACTGAGGAAAAGCTCTTACATCTGCTCCACAGCACACAGCATTTAAAATACTCACATTTCCAGGGTCCCAGGTTTGTTGACGGATGGTTGGTAATGCGCCTGGATTCAGGACCAGTCTATTCACTAGCCCTCTGTTGTACTGTCCAAAGTTGGAAAAGCAGTCGGCTGTGATGTGACTAGCACACACATGCGCAGTTTTACTGAGTGTAGCTGGCACATTTCCTGAAAAATGAATTCTAGCCACTTAGTCTTGTCTTCTTCTGAGATGGGAAGCTTGTGCATGAAACTATGTGGCTGTTTACAGCCAAAAACAGAGCAGTGATGGCAGTGATGGCTGCTGGAGCAGCAGCGGGGAGGGGAGTGGGCAGGGAGGGGGTTCGGGGGTATCTGCTCCGGTGGACCAATCAGGTCAGACTTGCTCCTGATTGGTCAAAAAAAGGAATTGCCGACGTCCGCAAATCCCCAAAATCCAAATAGTTTGTTTTAGGTCAGGATTTTACATTCACAAGCACTACCAAGTACAGGTTTTGTCATTAAGTATCACATTTTGTGGGCTGGGAGGAAAGCCAAAGAGCCACAAATTTCACTAAAAGACTTAATACAGTGATTTTTGCATAACATGGGACCTTTAAGTTTGAAAAAGAGGGCTCTAAATAATCAGCACAGTGCTGAAGACTTGATTATTGGTTTGAGTCTGAGGAAAGTTTTTAAACCAACTCTGAAAATCCAACACTTCTCTTACTATCAAATCAAATCTATACGGGAAAAATATCCCAACCCTCTGACCTGAAAGACTAAAAGTCCCTTCCCACTATTCTTCTACAGGACCTCAGGACTGACCCTCTTCACTTTAACTCCTAAAACATGTGATCACTAACCGGCTGGATCAGATCCTTAGAGGAGGAAGAGTAACACTCTGCTCTCCCTCAGCAATTATCTCACACGTGCCCTTGATGGAGGCTCTTACACGAAGGCTCAAGGCTCCAATTACTTCAGTGAGCTGCTGAGTGGCCAGCAGCGGAGGACCGTGGCTTTACTGGGCAGCTTCCAGGTGTGCAGGGAGACGACTTTAAAGGAAAAAATCTGCAGACGTGTTGAGATCATCTTTGCTGCTTCAGGAAGAGTTAAAGAGAATACTCGCAGTCGGATCCATCAACAGTTGGAAACAAAACAACTTTGACTCTGTCGCTAAAATTGGATCAAGTAATTAGCCGTCCTTCAGTAGAGATAAATAGAAGGTAATACTGTGACACATGAAGTTACATTAAAAAAATGTTGTGCTCTCTTGAACACAGGGTGACGTATTTTATTTCAGACTGTCACAACATGCCACGAACAAGAGCTTCATGTTGTGTAAAACTCTGAGGTTAATGAAAGTCCAAATCAGGTGAAGGCCTTAAATGACCCATCGGAGGAGCAGCACGTCTGTGACAGTGTCAGACGCTCGTGATGAGATAATTACTGAAGTGAAATGTTGGTGGTGTGCAGAGAAATGTGTTGGATGGTCGGTTAATAGATCAAGAAATTCAATGTGACAAAAAACAACAGCAACTCACTGGAGATTAAATAACTTTTAAGTGACAGAACAAGACTCGTCCACCCACGGAGATTTGTGCACACTAACACACACACACCTTTTCATTAAGGCCAGGGAGGATGAGCAAAGTTTGCTTTTGTAATTGCCCTGCACTTGCAGACTGTTTGACAGGCAAACAGCCGTGTGGTCTCCCTCTTCAGTGTGCCAGAAACTTTAACAAGCTGTGATTAACCCGAGGACAGGCTGAGACTAACTGAAGATTCACAGTCGAGAGCAAAGCAGAAGGAGGCAGGGCGAAGAAAGTGACCGTTTTAACTGGAGCAACAGAGGCGTCAGAGCCAGACAGAGATGTTTCCTCTCTTGTCTTAAGGTTGTCAAGACTCAAGGCTATCTGCTCGGGCCCTTTTTATATCAACTGGCTGTAGGGAAATATGTTACAAGACAAAAAGTCCAAGGTTAATCTAAAACAGCAAATGGCTTCTTCAGGTCTGCGTGGTTATATTGTGATCTGTGCAGGGTCTGCAACAACTCTGGATGTGAAGGCACTCACACCTTGAATGACTGTCAACGGTTTGCACAACCAGAAAAAAATCCAACTGTTTGTGAAGAGATAGAGAGATTGCTCTTCCAGCCAGTATGCAGTTATTACGGTAATTTCACTCAGGCGTTTAAGGAAGCCCACGAGTACACCCAGAGTGAGGAGCAGATGGATAAAAGGACCACACAGAGAAAACCAAGCAGAGTTTGTCCAAAAATGCCAAAAAGAAGATCCCCCACTGAGGTTTCTGCATGATTCTGAGACTGAAGGAGCACTTCATGCCAAAAAAAGAAAAAAAGGTCATGTTAGGTTAAATTTCAGGAGGAATGACGCTCTCTCTCTCTCTCAGTTTATATGTGTATGTGCAGATTATGGCTTATTTGTACAATATGTGCATAATTCAATGATAACAATAACCTTCTAGTAACCTTCAAACAGAGTATCGTGCTGTGTTTGTACTTTCCTTGTGTAAATGTGTGCATCACGCACCATGTCGTATGACATACGTATTTATTTTTCTATTTTAGAACAGTGTGCCAAGTCTTCTTTGTACTGTGTGAGCATGGTTTGAGGTTTTTTTGTGCGCTAACCTTTGATTTGCCATTCCTAGTTGGTGCTATACAGCGGGAAAGGAGCCAGGATTTCAGTTTTGGTCAGGCCTTTAATTGCAAAAGTTAGTAGATCACTATTCAGATAAATAAAAATGACTGACATTTGGTTGCCTATGCTCTGTTTATATTTGATAGCATTTCTATAATGTTGTAATGCATCAGATGGACCTACCTGTACTTGCGCTTCATGGTACTGAACTCTTCCCCCAAAACATTCTAGTCCCGCCGATATAACATCATTTTATAACAATTCAAAACATACATGAAGTGACTGGCGACATTTCAAAATGTTTAAACCACTTAAGAATACATAAATACATTTTTTAAAGCAAATTTAAGGGTGGGCCTGTCAAAAAGTGGGTGGGCCTGGGACTTTTGGGCCCACCTGTGATGCCGCCCCTGCTATACAGAGCAGGGACAACCATTTTTGTTTCGTGGTGAGGAGCAGCCATTCTCAAGTGGCTGGTGTGATGGGGAACGGACAGGCTGTGGGGATACTAGATGGTAGAGGTTCTGGTGATGGTGCATGAGAGCCTCCTTTTTTATTTTCTGTTAAAGTAAGGGACAAAGACCCATGAACATTATTGAACATATGTTTGATAACGTTCAATTTAGGTTTATACTGTAAAAGTTGTTATTTTTGTTCAGTGGCAGTGTTTTTTTCCTTCACTTTACCAACACTAACTTAGTCTCATGTATCATGCAGCAAATTGTACATAACTACTAGACATTAAAAGTCCTGAGTGTTCCAGAAAGATGGACCAAAGCATTTACTCACAGGAAATTTTCAAACCTATTTAAAGACAAAATAAGCAACAACAACAAAAAGTGTCTGCAGGACAACTCTATTCCATTGCCTGTTGACTGTGTTTGTCAACTCACACTGCCTGCGTGTTCAGTCCAACAAGCTGAAAGACTGACAGACAGCTGGAGTCATAGACTGAGGAGTTCCTGTGCTTCCCAATCCACTGATAAGCCTCTTTTCATTCATGCTAGGCTGTAAAACCTCAAACCTGTGGACTACTGGTCTGGCTCTGCTCATTATGTCCATTTTTCATCAAAGTCAAGCTAAATATGAACTGATTTAAACACAGTTTGTTTTATTTTGAAAGTCACTGAGTGTTCCTGGGTAGTTCCGGTCACAACTTCCTGTCCTGCTCGATCTTCCCTACGTTAATTTTATGTGTCCACATCCGGCAAAAATAAGACGACTGTGTGTCACCTGTGACATGACAGACCAGACATGTAAACGTACTGCAAGGAACAGATCCAGTGTAAGTTGACACATTAACTTGAGTGGAAACCTATGTGATCTGTTTCCTGTTACAGAATGGAGACAGACTGCAGACACATCTGGTGTATTTCAGCTGTCAAAAGGTTAAAAGGAGCTGTATATAATCTGTGGCACATTGTTTCTGCTTTTGCCTTTTTTCCTCCTAAGTATTTTGTATTCTCAGCACTACTAAAGAAGACTTTTTCCTCACTGATTTATTCAGATGTTAAAGATTAATAACAGAAACCACATCTGTGACAAAACACCAACTTCTTGTGGCAGTGCCACCTTTTATTCAAACATTAATCGACTGGAGGCAAAGGCTTGTTTTTGTCTCTTTAAGAGCCCGTATTAGACACAGTGGAGCACTTACTCACTTCAAATTGACACCGCTAAGGTTAGCCTGGCATTTTCATTAGATATGCTGCTTTCAGCGGGCTGCTGAGTAAACCAGGAGGAGCAATAGATCAACAAAAGTGGCGAGAAATATCACAGTCAGGAGACGATATCGAAGAACTTTGGTGAAGGAGAAGACAACATAAAACTAAGTGAAGTCCATAAAAACATTTAAATCCTGTTTGCATGCGTCGCTCTGCGTCTCAGGGGGGATTCAACTGAGAGGGCTGCAGGGTAAACTGATTTAGATCCTAAAATGAATATTCTTACTTTTTATTATGCATAAATAACAAAAGGTGTTGTATAACCTCAAACTCACAAGAGATGATCAGCTGTTGTCTGTTTCTACTGTAAACACAATACTGGAGTGATGTTAATCAGTCACTGCCTATGACACATAAAGACAACAGTGAGTTTTAACACCTCACATAAAGTGGAAGCTCACAAGATTCATATTTCATCTTTGGTTTGTGTTTGTAGGTAGGTGTTGATTGCTGTTGTGTTTCTGCACTATGGTCCCCCAAAGACTTCCTGCCAATCAAACAGTGCGAGGTGATGCTGGATTGGCTTTATGTGACACACTCTGGTGTTCGTGTTGTGGGTTTTGCCCTGGTACATTTTCATCAAGTGATGAGAGAGTCAAATACTGGATTAAAACAAAGCTTAAAGGAGGCACCAGTACAGATCACACAGACATTTCCTGTTTGAATTAAATTACGATGCACACAACCTACATGCGACCTGTATTCCAGCGTTTCATCTTGAATAGCTGCCATGAAAGTAATTAAATCCAACATCATTCACATGAGACTGCTGTCATTATTTCAGTCGTGATAACTTGGAACATAGCCTGGATGACAAAAGAGGGAATGGAAACAGACGAACACTGGAGACGGTGAGATCTTTAGTGAAGACAGATCTGTCACTGTCAACTCAAGTCTTGAGCTTTTAACAGTCATGATGTTTTTGACTTTTCTGACAGCTTTTATTCTGAAATCATCAACCAGGTAAACATTAAATCAGTTCTTTGTTGAAGGATAATTTGAAAATCTGTTCATCTTTGCCTGAAACAAAGGTTTCATTTCATTGTAGATTAACCTGTGGATTGTTCTCATGATTAGAGAAAATGAAAGAAGACGCCTGTCAAAGGCATTTCAAAGCAGTTAAGTGTTGAGTGTTGAATTTTTTACACAAATATTTTCACTTTGACTGCAAATTAATATCGGCTTCAAATATCAGTTATCGGCCTCCATGCCTACTAATAATCGGTATCGGTATCGGTATCGGTATCGGTATCGGCACTAAAAATTCCATATCGGTCTATCTCTAGTTGTAATATGGTTTCAGTGCATGACCTCCTGCCCAGAATAATCTGCTCAGTGCAAATTGAGACTTTTTTACTTCAGCATCTGGTAGAAATAGGAATCTTGTGTGTTATCCAGATACAGCAAGAACTCAACAGAGTGGAGCCAATGTGAGTTACCACATTTACTCAAAGTCTAACTTATCAGATCTGATGCCATAAATATTTAGTTTGTACTTCTACAGGTTTAAATACTGAAAGACTTTTCATTTATAATCAAAAAAAGCGACAAACCCTTAAAATTCAGAAAAGATTTGAACAATCAGGGCCTGTCTCCCCTAACAATGTTTTAAGTGTATTAGCAATAACCCTGTTCCGCAAGGACCATGTAAACACCTACTACCCTTTTGAAAAACCAGAATACGCTCATATTCCAATTTTTAAAAATTTAAAAAACACCCCTAGGATACTCCTTCTCTTATTTTTTTTTATAATACTTTTTATCGTCATCATGTTTTGACATTCAATACAAATCTTTTTTAATTCAACATAAGGTTGACAATATTTAACATTTTTGTAATTAATATGGTGTCAGAAAAATGTGTCCCCCAACTATGTGACAATATATAGATTGATACATAAAAAAGTAAATAATTAAAAAAAGGCAGCAACACCAACAAAGAGGAAGAGAGGGGAAGAAAGACATTTACAATACAGAATACAAAAATACATGTATTACATCTATTCAAAATAACTAGAAGTAATATTAGGGTATCATGAATCTGTGTCACAAAAAAAGAAAAATTTCATCATTTTTTCCTTCACCAAGATCCTCTTCCCTTTCTTTAAAGTTTTTGATATCTTGCAGAAAAACAAGAAATTAAACAAAAAAGCAAGAAAAACAAACATACAAAACATGATAGTCATGAAAATATTTTTAGGGTACTTCTTTTCTAACATGAATATTTGGTCATGTATACACCTATCTGGATATCCCCATCAAAAGGAACACTGATTTGTGTTGAGCTGTTGTTATGGACATTTAGCTATGGACACAGGAAGACAAAGTGGAAATTACGCACATTGCATCATGACATTTCTGTGCTTTGAAACGTTGTCCATGCGTCACTGTTTTGATCAGGATACCATATAAACAGGAATAACCCTGTGTGCTCACGCACGTGAACGGGTTATCCTGAATGTTTTGGAAAGCAAAATACTGATTTTCACCTGAATTTTTGCTGCATGTAAATGTAGCCAATGTCAACTGTCAATCATGGTCGAATCAAAATCAGAAAGGTGTGGGGTTTCTGTGATCAACTTAGCTGACAAAACTCTTGGAGGAATACTGCACTCGTTTTTTGATAATCAAATTTACAAATCTAGAGATGTTACTTACACTATAACTTGATTTCCACTAATTGTTTGAGGTATTCTGGATGAGATTTGGTCAAATATTTGCAAACATGTAGCATATGTAGCATATGTAGCACATTTAAAATGGGCTTAAACTTCACTACTAAAGTGAGCGGCAGCACGGTTAGACTTCTTTTGAGGCCTTACGGTGGGAAGTGCCTTGACATTGCGACTGTGAGTGTTGTCAGTGGAAACAGGCCCTTAATCAGTCATTACAATAGAAAACAGTTTTATTCTTTGAATTGACTTGCCTAATCTCTGTTAATGTGTCAATAAACTAATTATTATAGCTTAAACCAACAGTTCAAATATATTTCATTATTATTTCATCACAAAAATACAAACTGCTACATCAGTAAGAAGTGGGGTGTAGGAAATCTTTAGAGTTGTTGCTCCAAAAAACAACAACGCCAACAAATCTAGATCACATTGAGGAGGTTTGGAAATTACTTTTTTGGATCCTGGAGTTTGGAAAAAAAAAAAATCAGTTTCATCTTCGTTAAAAGAAATCTCAGTCAGTTTCACTGCCGTCCACAGATCCACTTCCTCCATTAGAACAAACGAGCTCACACCGCCACCATCAACCTGCTACCAGTGGTGACGCCAGGACCCCGAGTAGTTCCTCATCCATATTCAGCGGCTCTGAATTGGGGACGGTGACATATGGTCGGTGCTCTCGCTACATCTCCCCCTCCTCTGTACCACAGATACAAATTCAGAATTGGATTTAACACTTCAATTCCCCACTGACCAACAAGGCTGACACAATTACTATGCTGGATGTGCCTCACACACACACACAGACACACAAGAGTGTAATCCAATTAGAACACAGCCAGCATTTTTGTGTGTGTGTGTTTCAGGGAGGCAGTTTATTAGAAATTCATACCTGAAAGCGAAATGTTTCATGATAAATTGGGTGAAATTTGAATTAGGGGAGAACTTCTCAACATTTTTTAACTGAAATACAGTAACAAAAAGATTTAATCTCCTTTTCTACGTGAGGTGTCACAGATAATCATTTCTGTTTCCCAAGAGTCATCAACAAGTAGCCAAACCTGACCTCTGACCTTCCCCCTCACACTATTAAACTGATACATCTCATGAGGAAGAGCGTCATGAAATGGGACAGGTTTTTTCTGCCTCATTAGTCTCGAAGAAATTATTATAGTCGTTAAACCAGCTGGGAAACAACAAGGACATCTACCTGTACCTGAAGAGAGCCGTGTGTTACTTCTGTCTTTGGAAACAAGTGCTGGTTCAGCTTAGACCCAGACCTCTTTGGAGCTAGGAATCAACTGATTGTTGGTCTTAGCTGATTATCGGGGCCAGTGTTGGGCCTTTGGAATATTGTCTGTACAGGTATAGATTATCTGGAAAGGCATTTCACAACATATTTTTTTAGGAGTTTTCAACCTCTTGGACCACAAAAAAAAAACAATTTTTCTTTTTCAAATAAATGATTTTATCATAAAGTTACAGACAAGTCCTCTCGGGGGCACCTGTTGCAGCAGCTTCATCATCTTGTAGTTAGAGTATGTCGTTGCTTTGTATCGTTCATTTGTCGGTCTACTTTTGCTCCTGTGTTTGTGGCTGTTAGCAGCCTGTAGCATGTCAATGCTAACTGGTGCAAGGCCAGATGTTTCCCCACAAGGTGAGGAGAAGGAGATGAGGACAATGTGCTGGTTCTCAGGTGTGAGCTAAGAAGTGATGACATCGACCTGTCCTTCCATCCATCGTTATTGGGAACGTAAGATCTATCTCCAATAAGATGGATGAGCTTGCCATGCTAACCAAGCAACAGGGGGAATAGCAGAAGGCAGAGTAGCATCATGCTACTCACATACATGGTCAACGGAGCTAACACCAGACACTAACACCACATTGGAAGAGCTTCACCTGCTGTGAGCAGACAGGATGCAGGAGACAGAGACTGAACAGACTGCTGAAGAAGCTCAGTCCTGGACCCTGTGGAGGTGGAGGCTGGCTGACTGGACAATGATGGACAAGCTGTCATCATCTATTTTCTTAAAGACTTTTTTGCACTGTCTATACACTTTCATACTTTTGTTTTCTTGATTGCTGCTGTGACTCCTAAAATTTCACTTCCAGGATAAATTAAATCTACCCTATTCTATTTTATTCTACATGGCCTGAACAGTTTTAAGATACCATAAAAAAACTATTTTCCATGATCCACACTGGTAGATCTACAATCCATTTTAGGATAATGGGTCAAATTTGAACCCAAAATAGTATTTAAGAGTTAAATTGCGTTTTTTGGTAATTCTAAAATCAGGGAAAATTTACCAGCAGTTACAACACCTGACCACTGAATGAACCCCAAAGGGATGGGGCAGCAGAGAGCACTCTAGAGTACCAGTTCCACCATAGACTGTTGGTTTAAGAAGCTGCCAGCTGAGTTGAGGTGAAATCAGTTTTCGAACATTCAAACAATGGATGTACGATCACATGATGAAATGATTTAAATGCCAACTAGACTGACAATTCATGGATAAAGTATTTAGAAATAACACATTTTGACACTTACTGTAAACAGACAGACATCTTGATATTAGATTATAAGATATTTATTAGATTGACAGCAAATTTCTGATTTTCCCTTTCCGTTTGGATTTTTTTGAATCTTGGTTTAGTGAATGTTGTCCTTGGTGTTTAAGGTCTTCAAGGACAAGCGTCAGACTTTTTGGGCTCTTTTGAAAACAAGAACCCACATGTATTAACTCTTTATTGTTAGGTGGTTCTGTGGGGTTCTCTTTATTTACTCAGAGGAAAACAGCTCTCCTAACAGTGCTCTTTGAAATGATACTTGAGGAATGCCTGAGCATGTGAAGATCAGTATGTGCTTTGAACTGATCTTCAGGAGTTCGCGGCTGCAGCTAACAGAGCTAACAGAGCTAACAGAGCTCTGCACAGGAACACAGAACATAATGATTTATGGAACTTAACTGCCTGTGCTGTTTATGTTCTCTTCAGTTCATCTTCCCTCTTTTATCCCCACAGCGGCAATTGTTTTACAGGAGAGTAGAGCACCAAATCTAGCAGGAAAGTGCATTCTGACAAACTTCCTCTTCCACTCACAGTTTAACAGCCCATGTAGTTTGATCTATGGCCAGTAAGAGTGCGTCCAGCTCTGTTCCCCTCTGAGTGATAAAACCAAGCTTTATTTCTGTCTTAAAAGTCACAGCGGAGCTTCAATGAGGACGCTGTTTAGGAAGTCAGCCACCCAGACATCAGGGATCAGCTTAGGTTTCACAACATTACATCACCTGTGTAATTGATCCGTTTGTTTGGGCTCATTTCATACCTGCAAGGAAGTGCTGATGAAGGGGTCTAATTCCCCCCTGGCTTTGTGAGTGTGTGTGTGTGGGAGTGTGTAAGTGTGTGTGTGTGCGCACACAGGGAGGCAGGTATTAGCCCTGACAGATCGCACTGTTAATTGCTAATTGTGTTTCTCATTAGGCGCAGGGGTGACAGGTGTTGTTAGAGTGTTGTGAGTTCTTTCCGCACTCTCCCATGAATTGTGCTCGCTCCCTGCGCGCCACATTGCCGATCCGCTCGCTAATGGTTCCCCCGAGATCTCCCATCAGCCCCTGGGCTCAGTGCAGCGAGGGGTCGGCTTTAGATACTGTGTATAAGCAACAGCCGCATTGGGAGGTCTCTGAACAGAGAGTCTGTCAACCAGGAACTTGAGTACAGCGCTGTGTGTGTGTGAAGTGCTGAATGAAAGTTACTGTGAGGTGATGACGCTACCTGTGCTTTGTGTTTTGGGGTTTTGGGGTCACACTGTATCTCAATATGATAAAGATTAAGACACAGATTTGACTTCAGACGGTTTTACTTGAAACACAGTGTATGGTAGAGTATTACAGCTGTGTATTGGGGAAAAATAGAAACATATGGGACGTCATTTCAGCCTTACTGTCAGGTTACAAACACATCCTTCCTTTTCTTTCACCTTAGAAGTTGAACTCTTCAGACAACTGTTTTAAAAACAAACCCAGGGTCACTTCCCCAACCAGACTACTTCACTTTAAAACATGTTTATCGTTCTTAAGAACACATTTACTTCCACATTACAAGACAGAGAGGATTCTAATGTAGTGCTCTGAAGACATTCATATTTAAACTACACTCAGCCAGCTGAGCGTGGCAGGTCAATAATTCCACCACTGAGTGTTGTACACTCTGGGGATGATGAAATATGGAAATGTGTGCTGTGTTATCAGAGGTGATCACTGTGTCTGAGACCATCACTGAGGACTCGGATGGAGTCTTGGCAAAGACCTGATACGGAAGGATCTGGAACAGGCTCTTGCTGATCGCACAGTGAGATCTTCAAATGTTTTATTTTGTTTGAAGTCACATCATTTTGGTGACTTGATATTATTTTATTTTTTCTAATTTATGAATGGATTAGTATTTTATTCTGGTTACATTCACCAGAATAGAATATGAATTTTATGCTATTACTTTACAAATAAATAAATAAAGTTAGTGAGTACATTTTTTTCTTTTATTATTTGCTCGAAATAGTATTTCTATTTTTTTTTTTTTTTTTTTTTTTTGAGTTTACAATATTGAAGAATTTTAAGGTGCAAGACTGTAAATAATTTATTTGTAGTTTTAAGATAGGAAGCTTTATTGGAAGCTCTTTTTTGGAGTTTAATTATAGGATCTTTATATGTTGTGTAAAAATTCCCTCAAAAGTCAAGACAATATAGGGCATAATAAGTGAGAAGTATAGTATATGCAGACATTTCTTATTCAATATTTTGCTTGTTTTATAAACAACACCGATAGATTCAGATGATTTTTTTTTATACTCTATATGTAGCTTCCAGCTAAGTTTAAGATCGAAAATTACTCCCAAGAATTTAGTTTTACATACTCTTTCACAAGTTCAATTCCATTTCAATTTTTCTGTCTGTTTTGTTCAAATTTTGTGACAAAAACCCCTACGCTACGTTTACTTGAAGGAGAAATGGGATGGAAAATTCTCTGCACTTAACCTAGTATTAACAAATCCTACAAAAAACAAACAACAGAGTCTGTCTGTTCCCATGTTTGGTTTTTCAAACTATAACCGCTTTTTGAGATGTAAATAAACCAAAGATACATTCGTCAGGCACTGCCAATGACTGTTTTTTATATTGTTTTTCCAAAGCTGCTAATTTCTGGGTCATTTAAATTAAATCTTGAATTCTAACTTCTAAATGAAACACTCCATAAACAGTCATAATCAAGCTAAATGTATTGAAACTTAAGCTAGCCTAACACAGGGACTCAGAGTCTGAGGGAAAAAATGTTGACTTGCCTTACAGAGTGTGGCTAAATCTAGCAGAGCTAGCACCACCGGCCTCCAGTCCTCCTTCCAGGTTAAACTCAACTCAACTCAACTCAACTTAACTCAACTCAACTCAACTTTATTTATAGAGCACTTTAAAACAATCTCAGTTGAAACAGTGCTGTACATAAAAGTAGTAGAGGAATAAATAAGTAAATAAATCAAATAAATCATTAAAACAAAGGTGCACATAGTAAAATAAATTGTGACATTGTTCTAAAAATAATTTAAAACAATGAAACAATGAATAAAAAACTAAAACAGACCGTAAAAACACTTAAACATGAGCAGAGTCTCAAGCTGGGTTAAAAGCCAAAGAATAAAAATAGGTTTTAAGACTTGTTTTAAAAGCAGACAGTGAAGGGGCTCGTCTTATGTGAAGGGGGAGCTCGTTCCACAATTTGGGTGCGGCAACTGAGAAAGCTCTGTCCCCTCTGAGCTCACGCTTACGAGGTACACGGGGGGCAAACCATTTAAAGACTTAAAAACAAATAAAAGAATCTTAAAATGGACTCTTAAATGCACAGGCAGCCAGTGGAGGGAGGCCAGGATGGGAGTAATGTACTCCCTCTTACGTGCTCCAGTTAGAAGCCGAGCGTTAGAACCCGAACGTCTTCTTCCAGAGCTGATTACAAACAACTGAATCACTGATCTGTGAACCAAAATACTGCCGAACTGTGCTGCTGCTCTACGAGGCATCATATGTCATCTATGCTTGTTTACATCCAGGTAGTAAAGCAGTTTAGTAATTTGCGAATAGGAGTTAATCAACATTACAGCACAGAATAGTGCCAGGTGGTCACACTACAGTTCAAAATCAACATAAGAATATTTTTTTCAGGCCAGCAGTGATTATAAAAACAAGATAAGATAATGATTTATTAACTCAAGCATTCTGAGTGTTTGAAAGTTGTTATAAATCCTGCAAAATGATTTCATTATCAGTCCCCTTGCAGATTTATTTGCAGAAGGATCTTTTATCTTTTTTTTATTATTATTATTATTTTTTTTTACAATTAGAGAAAGGGTTAGTCTTATACTTCACAGCTATGGCTACAAACTCAAACATGACCATGTGAACTTCTTACACACTATACCAAAAATGCAGATGTCTGGTGGCTGAGACCAAGAGGATAACGATGGGGAAGATGATGACTATGAGGTAAATGAGGACAATAGTCTTACTTGTGGCGGTTTGAAAGAATACACTTCTGGGAACATTTTAAACTGTTTCATCACACATAAAAAGTTTTTGCTCATCTCGGATGTTTTTGAACTTGGTTGTATTTTTTATTGAACAGTAACTCCACACAAAGAGTTTGTAATAGAATATTCAGCACTGGGAGTTGTTTGTTTTGGTGACTGTTAATTATTATTGTTGTACATACCCTTGTGGACCTGCTTGGCATGCTGCTTTTCCTCTGTTGAGCCCTGTTGTCACTGGCTACTAATTACAGCCTGAGGACGAAGCCTCCTGATGGCCAAGTTTGAGTGAGGCGCGTCCCTGCGGTGTCACCTGCCTGTCCCTCACCGCTGCTATTAGCTCAGCGTTAGCTCCACTTGGCAGCCATTATTAGCCTGGGTATTAACGTCGAGCTGACTCACTCTGATACTTAGACGAGTGTTTGTCACGGCACCCAGGTGGATGTTGGTTGTTCTGAAGATCTCCTGGGATGTTGTGCAGCTCGGAGTGCTAATAATAATAATTACCCCTCAGAAGACAGTTGGGTCCCAGCTCGAGAAGCCGTGTTTACAGCCAAACTCTGTCTGCGTCCCCGAGCACTAATAAGGATTTGCTCTGGAGATTGTTGACATTTAGAGTTGGATCGATATCAAGGAGTTGATAATGGGCTGTTGACGGGCAGAAAATGATGAAGGATAACCAGAGTTATGATTAAGGAGAACATGTCGTAGCTGTTTTCAGGTTGACCACCAAGTATATTTCAGGCTTCATTTTGTCTTCTTCTACTTTCAGATTTAAGTATTCATCATTAGCATCAGCATCTAGCTTTAAACATAGACACTCCTGAGTGAGTCTTCTCACAGTTTCATTATTAATACATAATGATGCACCCTTGTATAGTGTTGTGTAATTGACCTATGGCTAGGCCATACCCCTCTCCACTCACTGGAACAAATGAAAACTCAGTGGCAGGCGCTATAGCAAGTGTTGCAGTAGGAGACAGTTTGCAGGATGCTATTGATGATTTTTGGAGACAGGAAGATCAGGTATCATCTAGAAGTCGCTTAAAGGATATAAACTACGCATGGAAGGGAAATATTAATCATTTAATTGTTAGAAGGTTGATAAAAAGCCACAAGACAAGATAAAATATTAGAAAAATATAAAGCTAAGAGTATATTCCCCATTCTTACTAAGATTGGGTCTTTGTTAGTTTCTCTTTGTTAGTTGCGACCATAGACTGTATATAGAGAGGACAGTGTGGCTCCGCCATTTATCATTGTACGGTTTTGAAGCCAAAATACCGTCGTCTCAGGCGCCAACATTGTAGCACTTTGGAGCCAGATTCTGCGCAGTAGAGACGATGAGGGATTCTGGGAGAATCTGAGTGGAGCTGGGTGACAAAAATAATAATTATATTTTTTCTTTCAAGAGTCGAATCACTTCCTGACTCTACCTCCTGACATATTTTACAATCCCTGAAAAAAATACATGAGATCAGCAGCTGTCAATCATAGTTAAACGTTACATAAAGCCTCGTTTTTAACCTTGAATAACTAATGTAAATGAAACTTTTTAGAAAAAAGAGGTATTGAATACAAGACAGCCAAATAGTATCTTCAAATCACTTCAACAATCGGACGTGAGAAACATTTCTACGAGGTGTAATAATGTTTTAAAGTTTGACCACAGCCCATCTGGAATGGCTGAAAAGCCGTATTTTTAAACATATACTGCAGCCAGCCACCAGGGGGAGCAGTTTTTGTGGCGACCTCAATTTGAGCCAAGCAAGTGGACTTCCTTTTTTTTTTTTTTTTTACAGTCTATGGTTGCGACAATATGTACACTGAGTTATTCAGATGTTTGCCAACCTTTGTTACCACGGCTATCGCAAATAAGCTAATGAAGCTAAGCTCAACTAGGGCCTTTTAGACAACAGCTAACAATGATGTTTGATCACCAAAAACCAAAAATGAGGACAGAATAGGTCAATGAACTCCCAACAAACAAAGAGACATGATGAAAAACAGAGCTAGGCGCTAATGTTAGGCTAACTTTAGCTAATGCTACAGAGATGTTGAAGATAACTATATTTCCTTCCAGCAAAGTGAAAATATGTGGCCTCAAATACAATGTTGACTTGCCTCAGAACAGATGGGGGCATCCTTGTTCATTTTATTCATGTTGAGTTTATGTTGTGATCTACCGCACACCTTAATACAAAGAGGACACTTTTCTCGGTTGAGATGTAAAATACACCCAGTCACCCAGCCTCTCAGGGTACCTTGTGCAGGCGTTGCATGTTCCCCAGGACACTTTTTAAGTATATTAAAACTTAAAATCTCATAAAAATGTCATAAAACCGAACCAAAACTGACTTTCCACAATACATCTCAATGTACGTTCAAGAAGAGAATGTCTGAGTATAAGAGAATGGCTCTATGCACTGTGATTGGTTCATCACTTTGAGGGCGGGACTTAGCCATAGGTCAATTCTGTATTGTATCATATTCTGTCATCTGTTGCGCCATTTCCTGTTGTATCTTATGGTTTATGTTGTGTTGTTTCTTTTTGTGTCTAGATGAATTGTTTGGTATTGTATGATATGGTGTCTATTGGTACCTGATCATATAGTGTTATATCCTGAGTCACCCATTCGTTGCCCATTCCAGTGGTAAAATTTGTTGTGCAGTAAAGCTAAACGGACAACTAAAGCAGTTTGATTTGATGCTGATCTGAGATAGAGCACAAGTTTATTTTGTTTTATTTATTTAACTTCCCAGTCAGTTTTCGAGCGATATCTAAAGAAAAAGTTACTATCCAGAGAAAATTAAACACACAGTTACATGTTTAGTTTCATTTTACTTGTACTAAAGAATAGTAAGATAGTTAATCATCCTTTTTTTTTTCTGGTTTTTCATCACGATGTCAAACAGACTTTGAATTATTTGTATTGTCCCTATAGCTTTGGTATTTTCTGAGTTCGTGATAGAATCTGTATGGTTTTTGAGTTCTGATATGAAAGCTAGGAGGAAAGTTTTTTTGTCATCAATTTATTATTATTTTTTTAATAGATGTGGTATTTGGCCCCCCAAAAAAGAAAATTAATCAGAAAAATCTTGTCGCTGTCCCTCATCTATACGTCATCTACACCAACAATATCTTTACAACAAAAAGAGAAATCTGGAATTAAATATCAAGATAGTCAATTCTGTCCTTATTAATGGAGCATGAAATCATAAGTGGGGTCATATGAGGGAACTTCACAAGAAGAGGGGGTCTAAATCATGGTCCTTGTTGTAATAAGACTAATACACTGAGATTATGAAGAGTCACTAAGCTAATGAAGAATTTGTCGAACAGTTTTTTTTTCTTGTTTGTTTTATGTCAGACTTTGACACCCTGACTGAAACTTGTCATCAGAGCAGCATTTAAATAAAATCAAAAGGGTCAAAAGTTCACATGTATTCAAACTTCACCTAGGTTATCAGCTCCTCTGGTCTAACACACACTGATGATGCTCATTATTAGATGTCATGTTGAAAACACAGCTCTCCACCCTATTTAGACACCATCATATTTTTCTTTCAGTCTACTTTTTAACCCTTCACCTTCCACTTTGACCTTTCCGTACGCATCTGTTCTACATGTCTTCTCTTCTTGTGTTTCTTATGCTACATTAGCAACTATACCTTAGAGAATACACTCTCACACACACTAACACACACACCTCCCCATCCTCCCCCTCCTCCTCCTGGAGGTGAGTTCAGGTCTCTGGGGGTCTTTTTATTTTCCAGCTCACACAGCAGATCCGTCCAGTGCCAATTATCTCATTATCTACGCTAACAACTTCACCGACAACCTCAGCACTGGATGACTGAGTGAGTGACACAGAGCCTCACAGGGGAGCAGATAACTTCTTCAGTTTACAGCTTTATGAACCGTGCTCTGTGTTAAACATGTTTTCAGCTAATGAAGTTAAAACATGACGACAGAAATCCACACATGATGAAGACAGGAAATACAACCTATAATCAGAGAGGCTGGTTCATAAAACATGTTCAGATTTAATAAACTGAGTCTGGTAAAGTACCAGAATCTTACACTTTGATGCAACACAGGTACAAACCAAAACAGATTGATATCTGATTTGATTTTGGTTTCTCCTTGGCACCCACAGTGGGTAATCTTTGTTTTCTTGAGACTCCCTGAACCAGTGATTGAACATTAGCCAGGGGAGACAATTTTGGAGTTGTTTCTGTTGTTACACCTTTTCTTCACCCTTACTTTTATTTGTCCAGGTTTCCTCTGTGTCAGTTTCTGTATTTACACCTCACAGCGTGTCGGGGTCTGTTTTTCAATCTGTACTTGAAAAGAGTGATGTTGAAACATTTCAACGTTGTGAGTTGGTCTCTTGAAAAAACAGTGAGTATTAAATCAAATCAGATTTTGTTTTGCTGCTTTAAAACTATTATAAACTGTAGTTGAAATACTGAAATACCTCTTACAATCAGATGTATGATAGGGGTTTTTTATCAAAATATTACTTGTTAAAACAAGTTTTCTTCTGCACTGAAAAAGCAAAATCTTAGGAATGTGATGTCTCATTTTTAGTTTAACAAAATAAAAGTATATATATATCTTTGGCTCAAATATCTTTATATGAGCCACTGTCTCCTCATTCTAAAAAAAAAAAAACATTTCAAGGTAAAAAGAGAAAAATAATAACTGAATTTCTTTTAAGGGTACAAAAAAAATTGCCAACATGGTAGTTTCAGTTTCTCCTATTAGGACATCAAAAAAATTTTTTTGAAGTGTAATTTTTGAATATCTTTAAAAAAGACATTTTCTGAACTTGTCATGCAATTTTTTCTCATGCTAATCTCCCTACATTGCATGTTGTAGATCTTGTTTTATTGTGAAAAGGAAATAGATGTACTAGAGGGTTGTAAAGTGATGATGGCAGTAATAATTGTGGCAATAATGTAAACATAATGAACAATTACTTGAAAAAAAAAGAAGCAAAAAAATGATAACAAGAAAGGTGACAAAAAGAGTAATGAGAGAATTTTTAAAATGCTATTGTTAATCATTATAGATAATTGTGATATTGTTAATAGCAATAGCAATAGTAAAAATAACAGCAATAACAATGATGTCTAATTATCAAATAAAGTAAAAAATATTATTACTACAAAAACCACATAATTCTTCTTCTTCTTCCTCTTCTTCTTCTTCTTCTTCTTGTTATTATTATTATTATTATTATTATTATTATTATTATTATTATTATTATTATTATTATTATGACTATTATACGCTATTCAAAATAATAATAGCATCAGAACAAAAAGCACAGTACTAATAGAACTTATGGTATTTCTTAAAAGGTGAATAAATTAGTTAATGAATGGAAAAAAATAAAAGTAAAATTGTTAATAATCACTGTAATGAAGGAGAATGGAGAAGGAGGGGATAAGAGATGCAAGTTTCAGGTTTGTATTCATTATATTATATTATATTATATTATATTATATTATATTATATTATATTATATTATATTATATTATATTATATTATATTATATTATATTATATTATATTAAACAACCAATTTGCCAAACAGCTGGTAGTTTGTTTAGTTGTCAAAGCAGAAGAAAATAACATGTGCAGGTGTTTGCAGTAACTTAAAAACTTAAACATACCTTTTAAAAAAAGTGTTCATGGCTTTTTCAAAAAATATAAACTTACACAAATGTACATGATATTTCCAGCTGCCGCGGACTTTCAGTCAAAATTTTGGCATAGTTAGATCAAGATACAAGTTCAAGTTATACAGCAAAAGCCTTGTCCTTTAGTTTATTCAACATGGAATGGTAGCATTTTTACATCACCAATTTTTTTTCTCTTTTTATGTTAAATTTTTGGGGAATTTTTGCCTTTATTCGATCAGACAGCTGAAGAGCGATAGGAAACATGGGGAGCAGAGTGTTGGGGAAGACATGCTACAAATGGTTGTGGTAGGAAGTCAAACCAGAATGACAGTCTCTGTATATGAGGTGCTGACTGAAACTGCTCAACCATCAGTGGCTCACTGCATCCTTTGAAAATAATTATCAATTTATGAGTCTTTTAATTCAATTACAGGTTTTATTTTTGTAGACTCAAATCAGTCTCCAGTTTGATGAATTGTTGCTCACGTCCTTCCCTCAGTTTGCTGATTTATCTACAAGCACCAAAATGTGAGAATGTGTTGTAACCTCCTCCAGTGTTTACGTGCTTCAATGACACAGGATTTGTCACTGAGCAGAGCAGAGCATTGGTGACACTGACACTGATCCCTAAATGAACACCACTGTCAGCCTGTAGAAGGTTCAGCCCCGCCCCTCTCTGGGGCGTCCTGCGCGGCGGCGGCGGGTGTGAATGCACCTCTGTTATGATCAGATGTGACAGCAGATCCCTGAGCAAGGCTGAAGTGTCCACACACATCTCTGTCCCTGTCACAAACACACACCAGCACAGTCACAGCACACAGCAGACAGCAGGGCTTACACTGCTGCTTTAGAGAGTGTGTGTATGTGTGTGGATGTGTGTGTTTCTGTGTGTGTGACTCTCTAAATTCTTGATGTTTTATGAATTAAACGAACTTGACGTGCATATTATGCACACTAATACTCCAATAATCCTGAAGCAGGAGCTGGTGCGACTTCCCTGCCTTTAGCCTGTTAATCATTTAGCAGTTCGACTTTCCATTTAAGTGGCAACAGTTAAACTGACTGAATATTTATTTCAGTTTCTACTGAAGCCACATTTGAGACTTTTGATTTTTGTTTTTTTGTGCCTTTCTGTATTTTCTTTGACTGTTTGTCTGACGCTAGCCCAGATATGTCTGGCAAATTTCAACCAGTTCCAACTTTACCTAATTAGAGAAAAGTGTCTCAGTAAAAATACAGTTTCTTTTTATTGATACAATACTTTTATTGCTGTTTGAATGTATCTACCTTTATAGAGCCAACAGTTTAATAAATACAGTGTTAATCTCTGCATAAAAAGCAAATTTGTAAGAAACTTCCACATTAAACTTTTTTTTTTTTATGTGGTTACAGTTTTGGGAAATAGAAAAGCAGCAGTTCATAGTGGATTTTTTTTTTTCTTCACCATCTCATGAAATAATAGCAAAAAAATAAAAAATGAAACATCTTGGTCATACCTTTGGGGCCATTTACACAACAATTTTAGGCTCAAACGCAAAAGTTTTGCATTTCAGCCTCACGTTTACACGGAAAATGTTTTGACGACCAAAAATGCAAAATTTCCTGAGTCAACTTTTCTGAAACGCTGCTGCCACAGTTGCCATGTTAACACCAAGCTGGTTTGTTTTCAGTGGAAACGCTGACGTCACACTCTGCTTTGTGTGAGCACATACAACAGGGCAACAGTTCCGCTGTTACGATTGTTGCAAACTACCGTGTTGCGGTGTGCTGCTCAATCTGCTGAATCTGCTGACTGTCTTTCAACAAAATGTGCATCTGTTGCTCCACTTCTGCTCTTAGTATTCACCAACACACCAGATGATCAGCCCAAGTCTACTTCAGTGGAGATCTTCCAAAAGCAGCTTCTGGATGAGACAGTTATAGCGCCATCTACAGGCCTGACATGCTTACTACAGCGTTTTCAGTCCCTCAGTATTTCTGTATAGACAATTTTTTTTTCACTGCATTGTTGAGTTTATGTATTGTAAACGGGGCCTTGGTTTAGCATGCAAACGGTAACTTAATTCAGTGGTTTTCTAAGTGAGGGCCACTAGGAGGCACCAGGGGGGCCTCAGAAAATTGGAGGAAAGGGAAAAATAGGATCTTATTATTATTATTATTATTATTATTATTATTATTATTATTATTATTATTATTATTACCTTTTATTCTTTTAGTTTCATTTTTTTACAAACATTTGTCCTGAATGTTCAACAGGAAAAAGTGTCATAATTGTCTGATTCTCAAGTTTCCTAACCGCACCTTGTGTAATAGCTGCAACTTCGGCTTGATGATACCATGATCCGTGTCAACCAGATGGTTTGCACCTGTTATTTAGCTATCTAAAAAAACTAAGCTGAACTTTGAGGCTCTTCCCCTCTCTAACTACTGTCTACATGTAAGAAAGGAGTATCCCACCTTGGCTGAGCTGCTCTGAAATGCCTTGTCCCTTTTGCTACAACCTACTTGTGAGAGTCTGGCTTTTGTTTATTAAAAATTTACTGTTCTAAACAAATTTTTAAGATGAATGCAAAATCTCAGTACACCTGAAAGCACAGGTGTGTAGGAAGACCCAAAATGTGTCCACAAAATCAAAGACAGGTCCCTGCACACTGTATCACTCTCAGTCATAGATTTATTGGCGTAACGTTTCGGTCGGTGTGACTTTTATTTAACATCAGATGAAGGTCACACTTGCCAAATCATATCGCATCATTGCTTAAGTCCAGGTTCAAGTCCAAGTTACCAGAGGTCAAGTCCAACTCAAGTCACAAGACATGAGAATCTGGACTTAAGTTGGACTCAAGTGCTACAACAGTGGTGTATATCTTAAATGTCCACATGCTAGCTTACTTTCCTCGCAGTTAGAAGGTTCCTGGTTTGATTCCCTGGCTTGGCAGGAGCCTTTCTGGGTGTAGTGTGCAAGGGTTCTCTCCAGCTTCCTCCTGAAGTCCAATAACATGCTCAACAGGTCGAACCGTAGCTTAGAATTACCTGTAGGTGAGCATGTGCATTAAAGGTTGTCTGTCTCTACATATTTGCCTTCTGATTGGCTGGTAGCCTGTCCACATTGTGCCCAATGTCAGCTGTGTCAGATAGGTGCCACCCCCACCACAACGCCCGTCAGGATAAGTCACAAAGATGACAGATAGATTGATGGAATAACAGTGGTGTTAAATTAGCATGTTATTCTTTTGTGATTAGCATTTAGCGTATCCGTAAACTTACAATCCAGCTGAGCCTAATGCCAAACTAAGCTTCCATGAGGTGTGTTTGAAATGTGTAATATGTATAACTAAAAAGTTGTATCCTGATGACCTTTAATCTCACAATAGAACAAAGTTAACTGCAGATCTTTTTTGTCTAACAGGTCTGAAATCATGTTCAGTGACATCGTAAAGCCTCCAGAGATGCACACAAGCACCTAAACATAACAGTTGAGAGCGGGTTCAGTTTCTCCCGTCTCCTCTTCCTCGTGTTTACCTGACTTTACGTGCCATTCATCTCATCAATCCCTCCTGTCCCTGCCACCAAACAACAGTCCATCTAAATTCCAGCCTCTCTCCTCCCTGCAAACACTGTTTAAACAACCTGGTAAACATGTCTGTCTTCATTCATTACCCTGCTTCTCATCATGATCAAGCCTCCCGATTTAATGAGGCAAATAGATATTTCTGCGGTGATTGTCTCGCTCTCCCACAAAGTATTAAGACTATTAAATGGACACATCTGTTTTTAATTAGGAGCTAAAGTCACCTCGACGCTGCCTTCCATGTTAATGGACTCTGATTCCATCAAGGCTCCCTCAGCCTGACAAACAATGCAGCTCTGCGTGCTGCTGTGCAGTAAACAAAGGGCCGAGGTTTTGATAAAGCAGGGAGGACAAAAGATACTGTAACTCTGCTCCGTTAGACAAAGATCTGTTTGAATATCTGGTATCAGGAAGGTTTGATGTGAAGGAAGATTTTTAGAAATTCACTTTGTTTGGCTGGAAAATAAGGCCAAAGAGGCCAAAGATTTTAAAAATTCAGCAGCAGTTGATTTTTAATCATCTAAATCTGAGACCACTTGGTTCACTCACAGCTTTGTTCTTTGAATGATGGTACCAGTATCTGCAGAGGCACCTGGAACTTTATGATGTGCTTCAGATGTTTCATAACGCAGATTTAAAGCTACAGTAGTCATGCATTTTACAGGAAGTTGTTTTACCTCAGTAAGTAACACAGTAGCTCCTGAAGTGGAGGTCAGGACCCACTGATAGACCTTGACACTGCTGAGCCAGAATAACAATGGTATTTATGTTGCATAAACATTTAAACTTTGTCATTTTTCTTTTTTTCTTTTTTAATATTAATACATTTTATCATTATATTTTTTAGTTTATTCTATTTTACTCCCTGAATTTATTTTGTTATGTTACATTCTGTACATGTTGTTTTTTTATTTTTTTTACTAGAGTTTAATCACTTTTTGACTCTACCTCCCGACATATTTTACAATCACCAAAAAAAAAAAGAAAAAAAAAATACACAAGAGCGGCAGCTGTCACTCATCATTAAATGTGACATAAAACCTTGTTTTTAACCTCTTATAACTAAAGGAAACTTAACTTTTCAGAAAAAAGGGACTTGAATACAAGGCAGCCAATTGATATCTTCAAATCACCACAACAATCGGACGTGAGAAACATTTCTACCAGGTGTGTTAATTTTTTAAAGTTTGACCACAGCCCATCTGGAAAGACTGGGGAGATAGAATTTTTTGACCTATACTGCAGCCAGCCACCAGGGGTAGCAGTTTTTGTGGCGACTTCACTTCAAGCTAAGCAAAATCACGTCTGTGTTTGTACTGGTGGCCTTCTTGCTGTGAAACAGCAACACTAACCAGTTTTCTACCATGCAGCCTTTTTTATGTCTTAATTAATTCCATTTTACTCATTTTTACTTTACTGCACTCTATTTTCCCACTTATATTTTGTTATATATCTTAAATATGCAACAAACTAAACTTTAAGTGTCTCAACTTATTTTATCAGTGGTGACAGATTAATTTGAGAAACATATGTGCACATCAAATTTCTACAGATCAGCTAAATTAGGTATTCAAGGCTCTTCTTATGCATTTCATTTTTGTCTGTTTTGGATCAATGCATTAGTGTATTCCTACGGTAGGGGGTTGCCAGTCAAAGGCAGAGGTGAATAGTCCTCTGCAAGGAAAGTAACTGTTGGCTGTCATTGAACAACGACGTCACCCAACTTGCATAATTAGCAATGAGCATGTAACTGTCATGGATCCTGTAGGAGAGGGGATAACATCATGGGGGAACCAGAAACTAAATAAAAACAACCGAATTATAAAAGGAAATAAACTCAAGCCAGGACAACAAAATCAGCCAGTGGCGAGTTAGTTGGAAGACTCTGCACACATCCAGGTCAGAGTCTCTTAAAGACAAGTTATTAGACTTGTCGCCAGCCATTTTTTAGAAAAGGGGTCTGAAAATTTACTAAATATAGCCTGAAGTTGCTAAGTGGGAAATGTTGGCTGAAAAGTTTGGGAACCACTGAGAAAGACTGTTAGGCAAAGTGAGAAAGAAACACATTTTATATTTTGCATTTCTGAATGCATTTCACCACAGTTTTTGACCCTGTAAGGTGAAAGTGTCAAACAAACCTTGTCACATTTAGTAATAGTGTCTAGTTTTATGACCTAAGACTTTCTAGAAAAGATGCTTTTGGTTGATCATGACTCAAGCTAAGAACAGAAATACTAAGCCCCAAAAGCTAAAACAAAATCTGATACAAGAAAAGATCAGTATCAGGAAGTATTTATTTTTTGTTGGTCAGCACTTGCATGACACCTTCGTTCTTGTCTGAAACAAAATATTCTGCACTAGGTGAGAGGATACTTCAGGAAGAACTAAAATTTCAAAGTACAGTCGAGTTGGAAAGACATTGTCTCAGCATCCAGGGTGTGACCAGAGCGTAGCTACACAAAAACAACAACAAACCCCTCTCTTGTGGAAAAAGACTCGAGATCTTTCTCTTTGAGTCAAATTAAAAACACCAAGATTTAATTAATTGCAGCGTGTGTCTATACAACTCCTCTCAGAGGATGGGAGAAGAAACACTTTTGTTTCCTTTTCAGTGAAAAAGTTTGAGCTCCCACTTTGCACACGTTTGCATTTAAAAACAAGCATCAGTCAAACCCTCCGAGGCGAAGGTAAAAGTGTCTCAAAGTGTCACCTGACGCTCCGGAGACTTCAACCTTCAGCATTTACATACAGCACCTCATAGTAAACCTTCACTTCTGACTTGTTTATTTATTTATTTTTAAGAAAGTGCCATATGCTCACAGCGACACTACAGCGTTTCTTCAGGGAGGGGAGCTGCAGTGCATTGTGGGAGCGGGTGACTGCATTCCCCTGGCATGGAGGCAGAAAGGAAGTGGGCAGGTGTGATACTCCGGGAGGCAGCTCCCAGCAGAATCAGACGTGATTAGATGGAAAACTCCGGAGCAGCTTTCAGGGGGGAGGAAGGCGAGGTGGTGAGAGCACGAGCTCCAGCTGCCATCTAGTGGAGGACACAGGTACCTGCACAGACTTTATGCAAATCAGATCAGTTTCTTATACATGTCTCTATATGTGCAGAAACATATAGTTTTTCAGCTCCCTCTGTCATTTTTATCAGCGCTTCTCTCTTTGAGGTCAAGTCTGAAACCAAATGTACATTTTATGTTTGTATGACTCATCATTACTGAAATATCCGGCCACTCCTGTGGAAAAAAAAACTCCATCAGTGAAACAGGGAGAATGATCGGTGTGGTTGTCTGTCCTGCTAATAAGGTAGGACAATCAAACCTCTAATAAATCACATAAAACAACATGTTACTTGTCTGAGAAAAGAGGAAGTTTTTTGTGTTAACATGTCAAGGTGAAAAAGAAATCCAACTGGTCGAGTTACAAGAAATGTCACACTAAGATATATAGAATCAGAAACTAATGAGCCTTTTGGGACACACACTGACCTTGTGACACGTTGATATTTAAAATCATTATTAAAAAAACCTAACTGGCAATGAAAATAATGAAATTAATCTGACTCCCCTTCCACTGAGGTAATAAATGCACAAAATGGTCAAACTAGCAAACAACACTTTTTGGAATTATCAAGCGGCAGTAAGAAATGCATTGAAGGAAAGAGTGGTTTTATGTGCAAAGATACATTGATAGACGTTGGAACCTTGGGATATGGAAGAATGTTCTTATTATATCTTTTTCTCTTTAACACTTAAAAGCCTGATCTATCAAAATACAAAAATAAAAAAGGTGGGGCTAGAAAATTCTAATTTCTGGAACTGAGATGTTTATTTACCCTTTTAGTAAAACCCACAGAAAAATATTGCTGTATCATTTTGTTTGTGATGTATTTTTTGTATATATTTGTGAATTTAGGCAGTTCTGGCACCTTTTTTTCATTAAGACATATTTTTTCAATGCAAAAGATACTCATATTAAAGAATGATCAAGAATTAAGATCTTATTCTTACCACAACTTCTAGAAACTTACTGATGATTTTCATGAGAACAGCCAGTTTGTAAAAGTCCAAAAAGCAACTTTAGCTGCCTGTTAGTGAAATGATAATCCTCATGGGGGGCCACACATTTTTGACAGGTTTTTATTGCAATTTCTCATTATGTTGTTGAGACAGAATTTTGAGTCATGTACCAAATGTGATTCTTTTGCCAATAAAGTGCTGAAGGCCATGGCCAATTGACAGAATGGATGAGCAGGGGTTCAAATAATATCTAATTCAATCCTTTACTTTGTTTGTTTCTTTTCCTGTATTTTACCAATGTCATGGTTTTTCTTACATCTTGTCATATTGAGCTTTATGTTCAACATTTAATTATTTCTAAGAGCACACACTTCTCATTTATTGCTGTTATTTATTGTCTCTGTTCTTTTTTGTCACATTTTGAGCGGCATGTTTGAATATGGGCTGCATGGTGGCGCAACGTTTAGTGCTGCAGCCTCACAGCAAGAAGGTCGTTTCGATTCCCAGCTTGGCTGGTGGGCCCTTATGTGTAGAGATTGCATGTTCCCCCTGTGCATGCGTGGGTTCTCTTTGGGTCCTCTGGCTTCCTCCCACAGACCAAAAACATGCTCATCAGGTAAACTGGTCACTAAATTGTCCCTAGGTGTGAGTGTGTGCGTGAAAGGTTGTCTGTCTGTGTCAGCCCTGTGATTGACTGGCGACCAGTCCAGGGTGTACCCTGTCTTTCGCCCAATGACAGCTGGGATAGGCTCCAGCCACCCACGACCCTGAACAGGATAAGCGGGTCAGAAAATTAATGAATGAATGTTTGAATACATGAAAGGACCTATTTTTAAAAAAGTTTGAGTTTCAGTTTGATTGATTTGTGTATGATTAAAATGACCCCACCTGGTTTTACTGTTAAAGTGTACATCAAAAGAAAAGTCATTAATTCTGTGTTACACCTTCAGTCTTACTTCAGTGCAACCCATATGATATGATTTGTTTCCCTTCATTTTGGAATTTAGGCTCAATAGACCTTGTTTACAAAAAGGAATACACATTTTTTTTTGTCGAAATGATCCCAAGACAAGAAAATCTGGAAACCTGTTTGTGTTTTGGGTTTTTTCTTTAAGTTACATGCAGAAAAGAAAGTTTGTGGTACTTATAAATTTATGGTTTGCAACACTCTCTGCTCTGCCTAAATCACAATAATTATGATTATGATTATCAAATACTTTAGGAAGACTTTTACTGTCTCCTGAATATAACCTGAACACGATTACAGGCCAACTCCCCATGAAACATGTTTATTCTCTCTTCTCAGATATGTATAGTCTTTCATATTCCTCTTCTGTTGCTCTAGTTAAGGTATCCTATATTACCTCAGCGGGCCCTCTGATTGGCTGCCGGCGCTGCAGACTTTTTGGCTGCATCAGGAATGTGCTGACGTTGGCCCCTCGCTGGCCAGGAAACAGTGCACATTAAACATTAAAACGGGTCATGGCTTTATTTAGAATAGGAAATGCTGTGTGGACAAGCTGCAGTATGCGTGTGCAGGTCTCCTGTGGCTGCTTGATGTTGCAGTACTCAACTTTGACCACCAGATGGGGGTAGATGATCATTTTAGAATGTTTGCTTCTGAGACGAACATGTCAGTGCTCACAGTGAAGGGAACTTATACAAATAATCAAAATGCTTTAAGGCATTTTATCCAAGGGTTATTAAAAACTTATTACAACAGAGTATAGAAAAAAGTTGCTAAGTGGCTCTTGACTCCAAATCTTATTCTAACTTATACTTCCATTACATCCTCATGACTGGATTCATATTTTTCTTTGCTCCAAGCTAAAAGAGATTTTAACAAAAGAAAAAAGTTTTTACACAGATTCATTGTTTGTATTTTTTCCTCTCATGCCTTTTAGAAACAGAGTCTCCACAGAGGCTTCAGATGAAAGATCAGGGAGCAGAAGAAAATTAAATCAGGAACGTCATCGCGATGGAGAGACCTTGACAAGGACGATTCTTAATGTTCATCTTTGAGAGCTCTCAGGTATGATGTGCTCTGAAGAGGCCACGGCAATCTTCATCAAAGCACAACAAAGGTTATTTAGCTGTTGGGATGACCTTCCCTCTCTGTGAAATTGTTCGTGTGGTGTGCAAACATAATTTTCGTAGACTTCCTCTTTTTCGCCCTGTTAACAAATGGTTATTGTAGCGCACTGCTCCCCCCTCTTCCACGCCGGTTTTTCCCCTCAAACAATGGATCATGAGTCAAGACAGGAACCAGCTGCTTCAGCAATTACATTAATATCTGTCCCTGAGTTTATTGGCTGGCCGACCACTCTAATCAAGTCAAAGGAGAGGAGGCGATCCTTCTTCTTAACGGATAGCTCCCCCTCAATCTGCGCTGATTGAGAATAGATGTCATTCCTCTGCCATTAGTGCTGTAGCGTACAATGTTCCTCTTTACCATTACACACAGCCAAGGCCAGCATGAGTTATGGCATCGGATGTGAAGACAGAAGAAAAAAGCGCCTCCTCCCTGCCAACGTGCCTCTGAGCAAGCCAGGCGAGACCAATGGCCTCCGTTGACCGCATCCCTACATCAGCTGCTGTCACTTTGTCGTACTCCGGTGACTGCATTGTGCGAGAAGAAGGCGCCATTATGCGGGAAAGGATAGTCAGAGTTTGTTTGGGGAGTTGGCAAACGGGAAGCCAAACCCTGACAGCGCTGCGATGGCAAGAGTCCAGACTGAGCCACAATGCTCAATGGCAAGAACAAGTCGTTATTGTGTCACAGTCTGAGAAATACGGCCGGCTGCAGTGTCACATTGTCCTCCACAACAGGTCATTCAGCGCTACTTCCTCCATCAAACTTCTGCCAGCGCCGCGGTCTCACTTTTCAACCAGCAGCAGCAGTGTTAGATGACCCAGGAGGAGAATTTCAGACAGGAATCTGGATTAACTGGGGAGCTGTTGACCAGGTTTAATCGTCTTCTTTACAAGAGGCTCGATGCCAATGTCATGAGAAACATCTGAAGATAAACAATGAAGCTTAGCGTAGCTTAACAGGAAAGTTAGTGGAAAAAGCTAGCTATATGAAACTTGGCTTTTCAAAATAAAATTCTAAAAGATTTTGTTCTTATGTAAATATCTTTCAATCCATACAATCAGACTGAGAAAGTACCTGGGATAGACCAAGGATGGACAGTACACTCACCGGCCACTTTATCAGGCACACCTGTCCAACTACTTGTCAACAAAAATTTCATATCAGCCAATCACATGGCAGCAACTCAATGCATTTAGGCATGTAGACATGGTCAAGACGATCTGCTGCAGTTCAAACTGAGCATCAGAATGGGGAAGAAAGGTGATTAAAGTGACTTTGAACGTGGCATGGTTGTTGGTCTGAGTATTTCAGAAACTACTGATCTACTGGAATTTTAACCCACAACCATCTCTTGGGTTTACAGGGAATGGTCCCAAAAAGAGAAAATATCCAGTGAGCAGCAGTTCTGTGGGACAAAAAGCCTTGTTGATGCCAGAGGTCAGAGGAGAATGGACAGACTGGTTGGAGCTGATAGAAAGGCAACAGTAACTCAAATAACCACTGGTTACAACCAAGGTCTGCAGAAGAGCATCTCTGAACGCACAACACGTCCAACCTTGAGGCAGATGGGCTACAGCAGCTGAAGACCACACCGGGTGACCCTCCTGTCAGCTAGGAACAGGAAACTGAGGCTACAATTCACACAGCAACACCAAAACTGGACAATAGAAGATTGGAGAAACGTTGTCTGGTCTGATGAGTCTGGATTTCTGCTCCACATTCTGATGGTAGGGTCAGAGTTTGGCGTCAACAACATGAAAGCTTGGATCCATCCTGCCTTGTATCAACGGTTCAGGCTGCTGCTGCTGGTGAAATGGTGTGGGGGATATTTTCTTGGCTCACTGTGGGCCCCTTAGTACCAACTGAGCATGGTTTAAAGTCCACAGCCTACCTGAGTATTGTTGCTGACCATGTCCATCCCTTTATGAGCACAGTGTACCCATCTTCTGATGGCTACTTCCAGCAGGATAACGCTCCATGTCATAAAGCTGGAATCATCTCAGACTGGTTTCTTCAACATGACAATGAGTTCCCTGTACTCAAACAGCCTCCACAGTCCCCAGATCTCAATACAATAGAGCACCTTTGGGATGTGGTGGAACGGGAGATTCTCATCATGGATGTTCAGCCGACAAATCTGCAGCAACTGTGTGATGCTTTCATGTCAATATGGACCAAACTCTCTGGGGAATGTTTCCAGCACCTTGTTGAATGTATGCCACCAAGGGTTAAGGCAGTTCTGAAGGCCAAAGGGGGTCCAACCCAGGACTAGCAAGGTGTAATAAAGTTGCCAGTGTATGTTTATATGTTTACATATCAAGTCAATGAGTGATCCGCCTGAAAAAAGGGGCCAATTCATTATAATTTATCCAATTAGATGGTTTTATTAGGTTAAAACAACCACCCACATTGTATGTGATCTGCTGTTGCAAGAAAGAGAAGTGAGACATCCTCATGTTTTAACAAAAAGATATTTGAAAGGTCACCTGAAATGTTGTCACTGCTACAGAAATGTGTGCAAGAAACAAGAGGCAGCAAGAGCAGCTAGCATTAGCATCATTAAAACTGCAGAGTCAGAGAGCTGCAGAAAGTTTACCAGACTCCTAAAACCAGTTAATGAGTGAATCAGGAAAGACATTTTTGAGGTAGAATGATTTCACTAGTTAACAGGTATTCATGGTCACTTTGCAGACATATCCTTAAACCTGCTCTGAATGTCTGTATGCAGGTGTAGTCATTAAACAAAGGGACCATCGGGCTTAAGTCTTCGCCACATGCACTACTCCAAAATATCGGCCAGTTTACTGATTGCACCATAAAAGTGAGGCAGGTGCAGAATGTCATATGTTGGAGGAACCTCCTGGAAAGCCATTATCAAACATGTTAAAATGGAATAAATGGGTATTTTATTACAACAATATAGAGTGAACAAACAGCTGTTGTCAGTGAGTCAATCAGATAAACAAAGAGAAAGGGAACATTTGGCCACAGATCTTTCCAAGCACACAGCAGAAGAAGTTTGATGAACTCCAACATTTCACCACAAAAATCTTGGAAGGACCCAGATGTACAAAAGCAAAGAGCCAAGCAAACTTTTAAAGCTGACAACTATGAGCCTTGCTGGTTTGAGACTTGGATCGCCTCCCTTATCTCATCTAATAACAGAAAAATGTCACATCTCCCAAATCTAGATTTGCTGTACAGCTCCATATCATCATACTTTTCCAAAGGATTTGATCCATAAACGCTAAACATCTGTCTTGACAAATTTTATCTGAAATGTATAAGCTTGACATCCACCATCTTTAAAACAGCTGAACAGGTGCAGTAATCCTGCTGTTAGCATGTTATAAATTAGTACAAGATCTTAACGAGATCTTGATGAGACTTGCTGAAATAATGAGATCATCACATACCAATTAGATACAGGAGATCTTTCTTTCTTACCACAGGCCATAACCCTCTACAACAGTTCACCTTGTGTGTAGAGCACTGTCATCTTCATCATAGGGTTAATATCTGTCTCTTTATTCACAACCTGCTCTGGTCATGCCACTGTATATGTTACTCCTCACTATATTTACCTCCACCAAGGAGGTTGTGTTTTTGGGAGTTTGTTTGTCCGTTAACAACATAACTCAAATAGTAACTCACAGATCTTGATGAAGTTTTTGGGAAATGCTCAAAATGGGATAAGGAGGACGTGATTAAATTTTGGAGGTGATCCAGATCACCATGTGGACCCAGGACTTTTTTTAAGGATTCTTTATCATTGTGAGATAGGGCCGTTGTCACTATATGTGTATATAACTTCACCATAAATGGTCGGATTGCTTTGCAAAACAATACAAGACAAGGTCACAATAGTGTCTGACAGATGTAAAAGTACGATCCAGATCCTGGCAAGATTCTGGATGCTAAGTTCTGGAATATTGAAATATGTACTGGGTCATCATCATTTTCAACACTGTCAGGAAACAAATTATCGTACAAACCTGCAACTAACACCAAATTGTAGCAGACAGTCTGCTGAAAGGGAGTATAACATTAAAGTAAGACTAAAGTGTTGGTGACAATCATAATATATGCTATGTCTGCGCTCGCTGAGTGCCTTTCTAGTTAAGTTTATAACACTGGTGGACTGCTCTGCCTCTATACTATCATAACACATTTCCCTCTGTTACCACTGTATTTTATTTTTTTTAATTTTATTTCACAAACATCACCAATTAAGCAGCTATTTGCACATTTCTGACCTTCAGCTGACATGTTTTAGTTAATGTATTTAATTTTTCATTTCAAAACCAGTAAGTATGCTAGCTTAAATCTTGGTGTAGGCTATATATCTTTTACAATCCGACTGGTTATATTTTGAGTGCTTATGTATATATTTCATTGTTCTACTGGCTCTGATAATTGCTGTTGTAACACCACAATTTCCTAGTTTGAGATCATAAAGTCATTCTGTTCTATTCTATTCTATTCTATTCTATTCTATTCTATTCTATTCTATTCTATTCTATTCTATTCTATTCTATAAGGATCTTCAAAATAGTTTGTGGAGAGTTAAAAGAGCTGGTCTCAAACATCCAGAGTCTTAAGAAAAATTTTGCACTAAAACCATGGACTGTAAAATTAATGGACGTTGTCTCCCCCCAGACCTCCCCTGTATCTGAAACAGATTTTTGAAGCAGATCGGCTATCGTGGCCATATTGGAAGTGATGGGGCTTCAGGTACAGCTTTTCAGTCGAGGGCGAGCTCTCGATCTTAATATCCTCTAAACTGCTGAATGAGAGAAAAAAATCACCCTCCATACAGCGTTTGCCTATAGTGAAATTTGCAATTCAGACAGGAGACTCTTTTTAAACCAGGCTGTCAATAGATTAATTTGTCTCATATTCCTAGACCGGAAATTGCGGCTCAGCTAAAAACCTTACTACAGTGAGTTTGATTGTGACCTTTGACCCTTTTGAAACATGACACATCACGACTCTTTGTCCACTGTTGTAGACTCTCAAAAAACATATAAAAGACAAATCTTTAAAATGATACCACATATGTTGAATATGTAGCCAATGGTATAAATATATGTGGACCACTAAAATAATCAGGTATTTATTGAAACGTAATATCAAAATATCTAATACCACTGATAAAATATGAATACTTTTCCTCTTTAAAAGTTTCTCTGATGAAACTTCTGTTTTAAACTTGATCAGGAACATGAAGCACTCACAGGTAAGTGTGAAACCCTGAGCTGATTGTGGCCTTTACAGAATGAGAGATTGGTTAGCCAGACTGGCGCTGGTCAATGTCTCTTCTGACAACATGAAGACCTCTCTTTGCCTGAGCACATAAAACACTTGTGGATTTAACAAGGCGACTTGTAAAACAGAGTGCCCTGATGGCTGTTGGCGATGTAAATTTTCCTTCCATTAGGTATCTCTGGAGATAAACGTGGCAAACAGCATCCCAGACTCTCACCGACTGCTCTGTTATCCTCGCCAGCTGCCCCGTCTCTCAGACATTCCTCTCCGTCTCTGAGCTGGTACGTCTGCGTTTAGTGATGCTCCTCTGAGCACTGACGCTCACATTGGCCTCCTCCAATCTCTCATTTAACTCAGCGGGGCTCACGGCTCGGTCACGATCATGGCAGCGTTCAATCTGCGGTGAAGACACTAAGTGCTGCCAAAGAGCAACCACTTCTCCCCACAAAGGGGGAAGCCGGCGCTCTGGGACAGGCAGTTTAGTGACCAGCAGAGCATGAAATATTCACAAAGAGAAGATAGAGAGGATGAGGAAGGTGGCCCTACTGCAGAGTGAGTGTTGTTTACGTACAGACGGCCTGATGCCTCGAGGCCAAGAGATTCAGGAGCAAAGAGGCACTGAGACAAGTAGAGATACAGGAAAGAGTGATTCTCAGGTACTCGACTGGTTCACGTCACATGAAAAGAACGTTTTATCTTCTTTCTGCTCATGGACAAATGAGAGCTGTTCCTACTTGTTCATCCGGGCACTGGAAGTTATTGATTTCCTTCAGAAGAAGTCTCAAAAGATCACCTAAAGATTGACAAACTATCTCCAACACGTCAAATTTGTGCTCCCGTGCACGTAGTAACTACAGGTGGGAGAAAAAAATTGAAATACGATATATCAGGATTTTATTTTTGACAATATCAAAACTGGGATTCTTTGTCAAAAAATCTTGTTTTTTTTTTTCAAATTCAAATTGTTCATTTTAGTCTTTGTTTAAAAACTGGATTGGAAAAAGTTTCTATTTTTCTCCAGCAGAGGGTGAAATGTTTCTTTCTAAATCACATGATGTGCATTTTATGGGAAAATATGGCTCCTGATTAAGTCTGTGGACATTATCATCATCATTTAACGTTTTCATATGGTCGGGTTTAAAAACGCAAACTAAAATCACAAAAATCGTATCGAAGAATCACGATTTAAATTAAATCTGCACCCCAAAACTTGCAATAGAATCAAATAGCTTATCGCCCCAGCCCCAGTAGTTACCGTCCACCTTGTTGAGTTAATGACACTGTTTTCAGCCATTTCCTGTAGAGTTAGAAGCTCCATTTCTGCCAAGCAGTCTGGTTTGGATCAGTACAGTTTGGATCGGTAAAACTCGATCCTGTTTGCATTTCCACAGCCAACCGTGTCCCTGCTTGGTAGATAGCATGTAAGCCGGATGCCATAAGCTTGGCCAACTATGTATAAGCGTGACAGCATAGCAACCCAACATTGTACCCCCCAATAAGTCCAACGAAGAAGAAAATGTGACGTAGTAAACAAAGAGCAACAATGGTAGACATCCAGTAGTTTGCCTTCTTTGTGATTGGCATGTGGCTCTTTGATACAAAGTGCAATCAAGCTTTGTTTCAGAGGCAAGGCAAGGGAAGTTTATTTATATAGCACATTTCAGCAAGGCAATTCAAAGTGCTTCACAGACAGAACATATTAAAGAAAAAAAATTAAAATTCAATTTTAAAGCAGATTAAAAATAGTAAGATACAATAAAATAAAATAAGATTAAAAGAAAAAAAAAGAGAAGACTGTGTTCCACCGGGAGAAATACAAGAACCACAGTCGCATGGTAAATGACGATTCTATCGACCAACAACCGTGTGAAGTTTAGTCTGGCATCCCAATGGAAGGGTCCCAAAAAGTGTGATGGCTTGTCTTGGTTATTTGGGGATCCGTCCAGGGATTAGTCAGTGGAAACATCATAAAATGTGTTGTGCGGAGACGAACTGAACTGAACCCAAAATAAGCCCAAAATATTTCTTATCCTGCATCCTGAATCTTATTTTTTTTTTTGCATCATTTCATAACTTTAATCTGGTCTAGTGTCCTCTTACATTTTTTTTCTAAGTCTTACATCTTCACATCAGGATAAATTTTAAATTACCCATTTTAAGACGTGAGCTGTAAGAGTTGTTCAGTTTCTGCAGAGCTTTAACTTTAAACGAGTAGCCTATGCACAGTCCATATGTAGTTTAGTGAGACATTATGAGATAAACTTCAATTTTTTTTGTGCAATTTAGAACAGGATTAATTTCAGTGCCATAATTAATACAATGGTAATATTCAAACACACTAGTGCAGCATTGAATGATGAAGTTGTGGAAGTAGTTTGCTCTACCTTAAACAGTGAATGAACCTTTGTTTTTTGTTTTTTTATTTCTTCTTGTTAAATCATTAAAAACACAGAAGGGTCTGATCCATCCAGTCACAGGGAAACACAGCTCTCCTCTCCTCTTTCATTATTGTGACGGCTGATCCCTCAGACCTGTCTCACAGGATGCCACTGCACACTTTCACTCTGACTCTGCTGGGATTAAATGTCATCTCTCTCCCGGCTGACGAGGCCAAACGCGGGCCACGTTCCTGAGACGAGCGCCGATCGATAACCTGTGAGTGAGGAAGAAGGGAGGAAGAGGAAGAAGCCACAGGGTGTTATAGAGATATAGGTGGTGTGTGATGCATTCACTGACCTTTAGCTCCATTTGGGACCTCATCTGTTCGAGGTATCTGGAGGCTTTCACGGTGTGTACGTCCACCGTTGGGCTGCAGAGCTCCAGCAGCAGCTGAAGTGACAGCGCTGGAGCTGCAGCGGGAAACAGAGTCGTCTACCCTGATGATCTAAACACAGAAAACCTTCACCGAGCGCACGAGCTGCGCACTTTTTGTTTTACACACTGTCCAAACATGTCTCGCTCAGCTCATTTTAGTACCAACACTCTGCTGTAAACACAGAGACAATGATTTAAACTCTAAGGCAGGAACGAGAACATTCATCCGTCCATCCATCCATTCATCGTGACTGCTCGGCTTTTGCTTACTTCTGGGAATGTGCGGCGGTGAAGAGGCCTCGTCTGCTCTGGGTGACAGCAGCTGATTTATTCCAGATCATGTTTACAGTGAGAGCCCTCCACAGAGACTCTCCTATTGTTAGCAAGAAAGACTCTCTGCAATTTAAGAACTTTAAATAGCGATAATGCCCTCAGCTGTGCTGCGGTCCTGAACACTCAGGTTGACTCATTGAGGCTTGTGTAAGAAGTCTGGAGCCAGCTGCAGGAGTAAACGCTCATATTTCAGGTAAATCTTTGCAGTGTTTGCACATAAAGTTTGCTGATCCAAATTATTGCCTGCATATAAAGATGGATGGGGTGTCTCTTCCTGCTCCTGTTGTATAAAAAAGGGAAGCCAAAATCCACCTGCAGCTGGCTCTCGTTATGACATTTAGAGCTGGAGTCTGTGCTGTTGTAGGGAAAGACACAGCTCTGCATTTCTTATGGTTGATGTGTAATGATGATGGAAGGATGGAGAGTATAAACCAGGTTTAAAAGCTGGTGGTGCTAGCTGTGATAGCATTAGCAACACTACACTGAGATTTAGATTTGAACTCAGATTCTGTGATTTACTGTGGCTGGTAGTTGTCAATTTGCAAAAGCCACAACACAACGGAAGTGCAGCCACAACAGAAGTTAAGGGGACAGTTATTCCAACAGACACATGAAAGTTGTGAAAGTAAATAAATGATTGTTTTCTTTTTTACCTTTAGCTATGATAGTTATAGCTTGAATGCTAACTGTATTGATTCATAAAACTAAATATAAGATGCCATATTTTTCCGATAAATAAAAAATATACATGTACTTTGAAGGATATTACAAGGTGAGACCCCTACGAAGCTATATTTATCATAGGTAACACTTAACTTAAGAAAACCGCAAATTTCATTGCACTTACGTAATAATTAGACAAAGTTTTTTTCATGAGAATTTGGTGAAAATTAGCTCATAATTTCTGTCTAGATTCTGCTTTGCAGTGCGCCTGTACTCACAGTGTCTGTCACAATCAGGTAAGGCCAATTTCCAACCCCACTCTTGGTGAATATCACATCTGATTCCTTCAGCTGTATCATGTAAAACATTATAGGCCTAATCATAAAGGTTTATCATTTTGCATGTGATCTCAATTATGTATCAACAAACTGGGTACAAAAGAACTTGGCGAAATTAAATAACAAATAGCTAACTATCTACTGCTTATTGGGAAATTGAATTATTCACTTATCATTTCAAATTATCTGAGGTAAAAATGAACCTAACTTCTGTATTCAAAAACTAAGCAGCTATTTATCACCTGCTTCTCTAATCGTCACTTTATTACCTTGCAACTTGGAGTAAATTTCAAAGAAACTGGGAAAAAAAACAGTAACCTACCAATTGTGACTTGCGACAATAAATTCGGACACTATTTTGAAGAAGCTATGTGCTAATTTTAAAGAAACAAAAAGAAACTTTGTCTAATTATTAACTTAGTGTGATGAAGTTTGTGGACCTCTAAAGTAAAGTGTTACCTTATCATGGATGAAGCTGAAAAGATAATCATTTACTTTCTTAACTTTTCTGTGTACGTTAGGTTAACTAACCTCTTTTAACTTCCGTTGAGTTGTCGTTTTTTGCATTCATGTTTTTGTTGCTTTAGCTTTTGCAAATCCTGTGACACCCAACAGCCACTGTAGTACTTCCATAGCCATGTTCAAGAAATCATCATCGTAGTTTATCTTTCTGGCTTTTTATGCCTTTATCAGAGAGGACAGGACACAGAGAAAACAGGTTGGATTTAACCTGGGCCGACTGCTTGTGGGTAACTTTCACACCTACCCTTAACTGTCATATCGGTGCCCCACAATGATCAATGTTGACCGAGTGTGTTCTGACTTTTATGCCAGACAAACACCAGGTCAGTGTCTGTTTTGTCTCCACTCTGTTGCGTGTTGTCTCAAACAAACTTCCCACGCCAAAGGTGAACTTCTCCTCGTTCATGTTGGGCTGTAAAACCTCAAACCTATTGACTCCTAGTCTGGCTACGGTGGTTCAATAAAGTTAGTTAAGGTAAATACAATCACGGTTTATTTTATTTTGAAGGCAGAAATCATGAGCTTTCTGGATTGTCCTCTCAGTGCCTTTTTAAAATAAAATGTATTCTGTGTAGAAATCTGTGTTAACAGTAGTGCTGTCACGGGATTAAAAAAATAATCTAATTAATTACAAGATTTGTAACTAATTAATCTAATTAATTACAATTTTGTCTCATATCTGTTTAAGGTCTCAAAATAAAGAATCTGAATTCTAGGACATTACAAAATTATAGTGCATGACTAATCAAATGAATACATGAAGAAGAGAATTTTTGTAAATCCACATTTTTTATTTTTCAACTGGCAAGTGCAAAAAAAGTCTGTGTTCGCTGTCATTGACGTGCAATTGTTAACTACGTCTATAGAAGTAAATAATGTTTTTCAGCGGGGGGAGGCAGGGTCTTACGGAGCTTTTCAATCAAAATCCTGCTCGTAAACTTCTGTGGGTGAGAGCGGTGCACTCTTTGGATGAGAGCTCTGCATGGATATGAGGAGAAGATGTGAGATGCTGCAAGTCAGAAGAGTTCAGGCAGCTCACGCTCAAACTGAGGATATGTCGCGGTAGTTCAGAAAAAAAAAAGAACAGCGCAATAGTGTGAAAAGAGACAAACGAGATCATGGAGAGCATCAAAAGAGAGAGCGCTTGAGATGAATGCGATCTGAAAAAAGTATGTTTTGTCTGTTTTTTGGATCAAAAACAGGAAGAGAGACATAAAAGAGAGTCTACTCTTCTTAGGTAGTTTTGGTGTTTACATAGTCAGCGAAAACAATAATATTTGGGTCTTGAAAGATCGTTCTGACAATGGCTGGCAGCCAATGAGGGTCAAAGATCTGCTTTGTTAAGTGACAGTTGGGATCTTAAACTCTGATATAGTTTCTGCTTTAAAACCTTAGTAATGATCCAAGTCTTACTGGATACCACCATTAGAACTTTTCCAACATTTGCTACAAAGAAGAGACTTTTACTGATGAGGATCTGTTTACCTTTGCCTTACCCAAGCCGTCAGGATCCAGTAGTGGAGCTGCAGCGTGTATTCAGGAAAACAAAACACATCAAGCTTCACTGGTGGTAAACACCCCTCGGACCGGTTTGTCCTCAGACGGATTCTTGTGTGATTATAGACGGTTCAATGACTTTCAGGAAGGAACGTCTCTTCACAAGTTTTCCTCTTTTGTCTTCATCTTCAAACCTCTATCATGCTTACAGGCTCTGATTCATGCACAAAGAATCATGTTTTTCTGAGTTGATGTCCGATCCGTTCAGGCTGAAATCATCTTGATGTCGGAAAGGATTTGTGCAGTGATGCAAACAAAGTAATCATAATTTCACTCCAACGTATTAAAGCTTTACCGGTGACGCTGTGCAATACTCAAAGTAAAAGCAGAGTAACATCAGAGAAAGACTTTGACATTTGATCAAACTCTAAAATGATTCTGTGAAGAGCGATCCTCAGCTTTAAAGGACAGAAACACAAACCCTCACTTTGCGCTCTCCTCTGGCCAATAAAACCCATTTTACTAAATCAACACTCTGACAGGCTCTCGCTCGTCAAAAAGCTTTTTAAGGAGTGCATTAGAGGGCCGTTCTGCTCACTTAACATGTTCTTTAAAGGCTAATAGCAGAGCTGTCTGCAGAGTCAATGGAGCAGCAGAGACGGTCTTGTGTTGATGTGTTTGCTCGGCTTATCAGTCAGAGATATGACAGGTAGCCTTCAACTCCCAGCGAGAGGAGCCATCATAAAGGCTCACTCCTGTTTTTCACGATGCAAAAACGAAAAAAGGTGATTTAAAGAGTTCAGAGATTATCCTGAACTAGGTCAGTCACAGCTTATATTTATTTTTTTGAAGCACAAACTCCTAATCTTAGACTCAGAGGCAAATCTCTCGCCTGTTTCCACGTCTGGATTAGAGTCAAATAGAGATCCAGCGTAGGCAGTAAACATCATTTACACCACACAGGGAACTCTGTACAAATAAAGTTTATGTCCTCAACAGTAACAACACAGCTGGCATGTTCGTAAAACAGCGCCTGCTTTCCCATGTTACCTCTGCGTGCATATGTGTGTGTTAGCGTGTGTGTGCTGCAGGCAGGTCCATCTAAAGCATTATTTCCCCAGGCTCTCTCTGCTTCACTCAACACACAGGAAGCTGATTGATTCTGATGCACGCACTCCTTCAGCTTTGGAAAAAAAAAAGCGAGTTGGGATGAGGTGCATCTGTCCTTGAAAAGAAATAATCACATTCTCAAGTGGCCGGGCAGAAAACATGAATTATACATTTATATACCCTGCACTAAAGAGGCATAACTCTGGGGAACGGCAACGCCAATATTTCTCTTGATACAAATAAACAGAGCCAGATTTGCTAATCCAGTGATACCTATAAATAAGTAATGACATAAAATGAATTTTTGATTATGTAACAACCAATAAAAATTCTACAAGACAGGTTTTTTGTTTGTTTTAGAGCAACATGTTACAATAACAAGATTTTTTTCTTTTCGAGTGGAGGATACCCCTGTGCAAGATTCAGCTTGTGAAAAAATTGACTGTGATGGTTTCAGCAAAGCTTCTGACAACAATCCAGGTGATTTTTAACTGCTTAAAATCCTGTTGCTCTGAAACAATAGGTCAAGCAGCAAGTTTTACATGCATTACCGCTAAAAAGCGTTGCGCTACCGCAAAGGTTTGAAGAAGATTTTACATCAAGCTATCATGGGATGACATAAGAGAGTTATACTTGGGAATTCCTGCACAAATTCAAACATAATCTGAACGTCTCTCTGATGCCTCAGCTGACACAAACATAGACTTCTCAGAAAAAAAGCAAAACAAACATGAGCAAAAACCTTTGCATGACAGGAAATATCTTTGATGTTCAAGAAAATTTTATTTGACTTGTAATTTCATTGGAGAGTTTGAGTCAGGGCCCACCCATTTCTATGCATTTGGTGGGGTTTGTGACCTATACTACAGCCAGTCAGTAGGGGGAGCTCCAAATCCTTTGGGCTCAGTTTTAAGGAGTCATCACACCTTAACGATCATGATGGGCTGCATGTGTGAATAGAGGCACCTTTTTTTTTTTTAACTTAATCAATTAATTGATTATTTAATTTTTATTTATCATTTTATTTATCTTTTTTTTTGGAGGAGGGCACATCACCCTCATGCTCATTTACCAAGTCCCCCATCCGATGCAAAATCCTTTTCCTTCATCTCTACATGATCTAGCCCTACTGTACCTCATCCCCTACACCTGGTCCTGACAGCTGCAGCCTCCAGCCCCACCTACCATCCTTTGGTGACGGAGCATTCAAGCCATGCCCCCACCCCTTGGAAGTCTCTTCCTGACGAGATTTGCACTGCCCCACCTCTGGACACTTTCAAAGTACTTCTCCACACCACCTGTTTACCAAAGCATTCAACTTAGCCAACACCCAACCTGTTAAAAGGGGCTATATTAATACAAAATATCATTACCTCCATCAAGGAGGTTGTGTTTTAGGGAGAGTTTATCAGTCTGTCTGTCTGTCTGTCTGTCTGTGAACAACATAACTCAAAAAGTAACAAACAGATCTTGATGAAATTTTCAGGAAATGTTTAAAATGGGATCAGAAAAAAGTGGTTGAATTTTGGAGGTGATCCAGATCACCCTCTGGATCCAGGACTTTTTTTTTTTTAAAGGATTCTTTATCATTGTGAGATAGGGCCGTTTTCACCATATGTGTATATAACTCCACCATAAATGGTTGGATTGCTTTGCAAAACAATACAAGACAAGGTCACCAAGGTCCAAAGTCCTGGATACTCTGGATACTAAGGTCAGGAATATGAATTATGTACTGGGTCATAATTTTCAACACTGTCAGGAAACAAATTATCATACAAACCTGCAGCTAACACAAACTTGTAGCAGACAGTCCGCTGAAAGGGAGTATAACATTAAAGTAGGACTACAGTGTTGGTGTCAATCACAATATGCTTGGTGGAGGTCTGTGCTCTCTGAGTGTTTTTCTTGTTTTTCTAGAAAATTACTCAAGAGCAGAATAAACATTAGGGAAAAATCAGGAGTTTTGTTTTGAAATTTTCAAGAATTTTTACACATTTTAGAAGGACTTCTGTTTATAGACTGTGACACTTGATTGGATCAGTGTTATCGGCCACTAAACCTTTAGCCTTTTTATGCAGTCTAGAGTCTTATTTACACATGAGCTTAAACCACCTGCATTTTACTGAATTTACAGGATAGGCTGCATGTGTGAATGAAAAAAACAACAACAAATATTTGACTTTATGGTCTATTATTACCCCCCCGGTAAAATTTTAATTAATGAGCAGGCTCTTCTCTACTCATCTGTTGGTAACTGATATTATCTCAGACTTTTCTTTGCCCACTTTATTTGATGTGTCAAAATAATTCATTTAATTTGATGTAAGAGTTTCAGTCATACCCCATCTGTTTATATGGAGGAGGTGGAATTTAAGACAAATGTTTTGGCTTTACTTTGAGGAAGCTGTCACACCTTCCATTTTTTTATTACAGTCTTTAGCTTCGTTCACACATGCCTTAAATTGCCCAAAGTTTTCTGGATAGGCAGCATGTGTGAACGAAAACACACATTTTTTTTTGTTTTTTACTTTATTGGTCTTACTGAGGGGAATAGGTAAATTTTATGCATGAGCAAATGAAAGTCAGGAACCTAAATGAAAATTTTCATACCCTTTTCTGTGAGCTAGTGTGCTCTTTGAACTTCAGCTGTTGATATCGTGAAATCTGATAATTTATTGTTCTTTTGATGTCAAGGTAAAAACTGATATTAAAATTTGAGACTCTTCTTCTCCCACCATGTTTGGTGGTTAATTAACATTTTAAAACTTCCTCTTCCAGGGAAAAATTCATTCTGTGAGGAATGTGTGAATAAAATTTCAGAAAAATCAGGATGGGGTGGGCTGTACTAAAATGTTCTTTAAATTTAGATGTTTGAGAAGGCTGCCTGTCTTTATCAGAGGGGAAGAAAGATGAACATCTTTACTGCATACTTCACTGATACAGGGTCTAATATTTCATGCTACTCTAAAGGGAAACTGAGAGCTGGTATTGATGTCTGATGACAGACATGAGATACTCAGCTGTCATGATAAAACGGAAGACGGCTTTGATTTCTCGATAAGACCCTGATACTCAGACCAGTAGCACTCAAAACCAGAGGCGAGGAAAGAAACATGAAAAATTCCTTTGACCCAGGAGTGACGTGTTACCCTTGAGCCTTTTCTCTTCTTGCAGTAAGAAGTGGAAGGACATGAGGTGATTCAGAGACACTGGGATGTGAACTACTTTCATAGCTGCCCACAAATGAGGGAAAGAGGGGGAGTAAGAGCAGAGCTGACCAGAGCAGGAAGGTCAACCCGATGTGGTTCAGCCCGAGGGAAGGAGAGGGGAAGAGAGGAGAGCTGCAGCGGCTGCAGGGAGCACAGAGCTCATCAGCGGGCGGAGCTGGAGACAGGATTTCACAGATGTTACTGCTGTATTAACCGAGTGAAGAAAACAGGAGGTGTGCTAAATCTGTTCGCCAATACAGGATACGAAGTGATGAAAACACTAATTGTTCCCACTGACACACACAGCAGCACAACACACACGAGAAAATATCCAACTTTTTTTATTCAGAGGTGGTTTTTTTTTTTCCTTTTTTTGGACTTGACAGATAAAGAAATGAGACGGGGGTACAGTTGAAATGCTGTTTTTTTCATCCATTGAACAACGGCACAGCACGGAAATTCAGACACAACTCTTAGTTAGGTCTTGTCGTGTGATGAAGAGGAGGAGTGGACAAAACCAAAGAGAACAATGACGGGGGGGACGAAAGGATGCTTCATTTAACAGTCCAAATACCTCGTGTCCAGAGAGGAACAGTTACTGCATGTTTGGAAGAGGATGACGGAGCAGGATTTTGCTGGTTATTAATATTAGGAAAAATAACTCTATCAAGCACATGCATTAAAAATCTGTGTTATTATTGTAAGGCAAGACATATTGTGACCTTACTTTGAGTGGGTCTAACTGAGTTTCTGAGGATTTTATATTTCCTATATAAAAAAAGAAAAGGCTACACAACCGTTTAATATCGCAAACTCCAAATTCCAAGAGATGGAGCACAAAGCATGTGGTTTTTCAGATGCTTCACATTGTTTCAGGTAGTTACGTCAGTCAGCTGTTGATAGGAACAGTATGCTAACTAAAGTTGCAGCCAGGCAGCAGAATGCAGGAGTTTATATATAGATAATTATCATAATGTTACAAAATACTCAGCTTTATTTCACATCCTTGTAATAAATTCTTCTCTGAATGTTTTATTGGTCCATCTTCATCCAATCTGTTTGCTTTTCGGAAGTTTCATTTGTTTGGCTGTTTGCTGATGTTTAATTGTGTTATGCTGAGTTAGTAATTTCAAGCCAGGCGTTGTTATGTAACATTTATGGGCGAATTATTCAAGCACTTCTCGGAAGAATTCGTTAAAGCTTGACCTCAAACTTTTTTTTTTTTTTTACAGCAGAGCAGACAAACACTGGGCTTCATAACTTTCCTGAGGTTGCGTTTATTGCAGGGTGTTGTGTTAGATTTAAGCTAGGTTAAAGCTCCTGAGAGCAACTTTCTGTTTGCAAACACTTTGGCGCCCCCTGTGGACAAAGACGTAAATCTTTGCTGATCTTGTTTTGTAAGTGCTAACATCATTTTTCCTGGAAAATTATCCTATCCTATTGTTTTTCATCAGCCAAACTTGGCACAAAAATTAGGGAGCCTTATGTTTCTTTGTTGCAACAATGCTTCTTGGTGATAAATGTTTTACATTTGGAAGGAGCATGCATTTGTGGTTTGCTGAGACCAAATAACTTACTCCGCTGTTGACTCTTGTTTTGAGCTTCCAGTACCCCCGGGTGCTACCAATCAGGTGCCTAATTTGCGCCCTATTGGTAGCACCTGTGCACTCAGTTGATGTCTGCTTCTAGGCCGGGTATTTGGGAAACCCCATCTATTTTTATATGTTTACGCCTGTCGTCCACACATAATCGCTTTTCGCTTTTATGTCACTAAAAACAGTGTTTTCTGAAAATTCCAGCCAAAGTGAGGACTTCGAAAACCCTGGTTTCATGGTTTCATGTGGACACCGGTAAATGGCGTTTTCAGTTCTCAAACGTCACAGCTGAATGACGAGGGCTCACTCTGATTGGCTGGCACGGGTTTTACGTCTGGGAAACACTGCCAAATATTGGTTTGTCATGCCTCTAGCCGGACTTCTTGGCGGATTTGTCCTTGCTGCTAAAAACAAATGAAGGGGGAATATTTGTTTTGTTTTTGAAAATACCTGGCTTTGTGTGTAAATAGCCCTAGAATCAGCCACTCCTGTTTGACGGACGATAGGGCAACTTCAGCCAGATGTTCCACAAAACCAAGTTGCAGCATTATTTGGAGTAAGACAGAAGAAGTTGTTTGGCATCAGCAGAGAAGATTCGGCAGATTTCTCATTGGGACAACCCATATACTCAGCTCTGCTGATCATCCCCCAAATGCATGTTCCTTACAAATGTGGCTCAATTTAAAAGAGGAAAGAACAGGGTTTCCAAGGCTTTAACATTTATTTCCAGGGTGTAAAAAAGTCTTTTTCATGGGTTCACATTAGAGATGCACAGATCCCGATCTCGGGTATCAATGGGAAGGTAAAGATCCACGGTGCTGATCCAAGCAACTAGCTCTCTTGGCTTCTTGATTTGGAATGTTACCTCTGAGCCACTGTCTTTGTTTTCAGCTGTATTGCCAGTCTACAGGGTATAAACTCTTCTGGACATTCTAAAGCGATGTTTCTACCAAATTGCTGGTAAATATTTAAACATTTTATAGTAAAAATAAATCTTAACTTTAGTTATTTACTCATTTTTTTGCCTTTTACTTAATGCATTGCCAGTCTTAGCCCACGGTAGGGCACGCAGGTAATTATTTAACACTGGTATCAGATTGGTATTGTATTGGTTGATACCTAAAGCCCAGGTACACTGTAAAAAACTGAAATCTTATCAAGTGTTTTTGTCTTATTTTAAGTAAAAATTGTCTTATTACACTTGATATGAGCCACATTCAACTAACCAGCCCAAAAAACAAGTCTTGTTTCAAGTTGTTTAAAGACAAAAAAAGAGTTCTGAATTGCTCATAACAAGTTTTTAAAAAAATCTGCCAATGGAACAAGAAATTTTTTCTCGAAACCAGAATAATATATCATAATACAAGTAAATTTTCTCTTGATTAATTTGCAGATTTTTAAACTTGTTACAACACTTTCAGACCTCATTTTTGTCTTTAAATAACTTAAAACAAGACATTTTTCTGGACTAGTCAGGTGAATGTGGCATAAATCAAGACAAAAGACATTTTCTACTGAAAATAAGACAAAAACACTTGATAAGATTTCAGCTTTTTGCAGTGTTTTTGTATTGACATTGGGACCTGAAAAGTTGGATTAGTGCATTCCTAGTTACCATGACTATAGAGAGATTTTTAATCATGTTGCTGACTGTCTGGTTTTCATTTGTCAACCAGTTAAGAACTCCTGACAAGGGATTTAACACCAACAGATTTGTGGTCAGGTTGACACAGCAAATCAGATCAAAGTTTCTGTGTCCAATCTATGATAAACTTTTTTGTAAGTTGTGTATGAAAAATCAAAGACACCAAAATGGACTGTTAAATGAAAGGCAAGCAAAGCAGTTTAAAGCAGCGTGTTAAAAAGGCAACTCTCCTACTAGCACAGTTAAATCACAGGAAAACTCTGGATGACGTACTGTCACAGGGAATGAGAACGATGCGATTATTACTCTGAAGTTCATTTCCATCCCAACCATCCCACCAGACCTGAGTTAAATTCATACAAAGGGTTTAAATATCAGTGCTGTTGTGACTCGCTCCGCTTGTCTGCATCGCAGTGGTTCCTCAGACAACATCTCCAAACGGTTAAAGCGGGTGAGCTGCACAGTGAACAGTGACTTACTGCAGGATGCAACACAGCAAAGCTCATGAGACGGTGGAACACAGCTTTAAATGTTTAAAAGGTAGAAACAGCGTGATGGACAGGAAATCTGTTTCTGTACATGACCTCACTTTAACAGTCTGACACATCCCAAAAGTTTCAGAGTCATTCTGCTCCGAAAAACAGCTTTAATATGTGATATTAAGGAAGCAAAGAGGATAGAGGTTTATAGAGAAAAGCGGGGTGCACCTGAAGAAAAATGTGGCACTTTTAACGCACTGTAAAAAGGTTGCTGTTAAATCACTGCAAAAACTAAAATCTTATCAAGTGTTTTTGTCTTATTTTCAGTAAAAAAAAAGAAAGTCTTTTTAGGCTTAACGCATGAAGTACACTCGATATGTCTGCAGTGCGACTCCGTTGCGCTGCGTCTTGACTGCATTTGTCAACTCACACCAGCTGCGTGTTCAGTCCAGTAAGACAGCTGGAGTCACAGACCGAGGAGCTCCCACGCTTCCCACTCCATTGATCAGTCTCTTTTCATTCATGTTGGGCTGTACACCTCAAACCTGTTGACTACTATTCCGGTTCTGCTCATTATGTCCGTTTATAATCGTAGTCAAGCTAAATACAAACTGATTTTGACACAGTTTGTTTTATTTTGAAAGTCACTGGGTGTTTTTGGGTAGTTTCCGGTCACAACTTCCTGTCCCACTCGATCTTTCCTATGCCAGGTTGATGCGTCGTAGCGCCATGTCTCCAGCCTTTTTTTAAGGTATCAATACTCATGAAGGCTGCAGATACTCAAGGTAAGAAAATCTTACGTTGAGCAAGTCCTCCTCACCACTAGTTGCTGCTACTTGCTGCAGTTTAACACCACAGCAAATGTGCGTCAGGCCCTGTTCAGACAACATGAATGAACCAGGCAGAGGTTACAGTGAAACTGTTTTATTTCACACTTCAGTTTACTTAAAAATATACTTAAACTCTGACACTGTTAGTTTCATTGTGCACTTTAAATAATATATATTTTTTAAAATATTTATCAAAAAAAAAAAATCATAAACTCAGAGACAGATGTTTGTGTTTTATTTGGACTTTATGTCAGAGTCACTGTGCTGTCTTTGATCAAAATAATTTGTCACCGCAAATTGAAATTTTATGTTTCAGAAGTACTAGTAGTATCGGTTCTCAGTACTGGTGAGCACTCAAGAGGGAGTACTTGTACTGGTATCAGTCTGAAAAAAAGTGGTATCAAATGTCCCTATCTGTTTCGGAACGGAGACGCACTGCAGACACATCTGGTGTATTTTAGCCGTAATGTGAGCCACATTTACCTGACAAGTCCAGGAAAAAGATAAAAATGAGGTCTGAATTTCTTGTAACAAGTACCAAAAAAATCTGCTGATGGATCAAGAGAAAAGTTACCAGCATTAAGACTTAATTTTACTTTCAAGCAAACTTTCTAACAATTGTTTTCTTAATCCACTTGCAGATTTTGTTTACGTGTTACATGAAATTCAGACCTATTTTTTTTTCTTTTAAATAACTTAAAGAAGACATTTTTCTGGACTGATCAGTTTAATGTAGCTAATATCAGACGTAAAATAGGAAAACAAACACTTGATAAGATTTCAGTTTTTGCAGTTTACTTCTTCAGTAACACACTAACATCTCACTGAAAGTCTGTTAAGGTTAAAGTCTGAACAGCATAATTTCTGTATTTTTGTCCCACAATGCTGTGCTGTATCCAGTAATACACCAAAAATATCCCAGTAAGTTACTGCAGATTTAACAGTAACAGTTTCCTTCATCTGGAGCTTTTTGATCTCTGAAATGGGAGGACTGTCTTCTAAAAATAAAGGCTGAAGATATTCCCAAATGAAATGCTTGAAAATAAAAAACATGTTTGCGTCCAAATAAGTTTTTGAGTGCCTGTTATGGATACTCCACTTGTGGTTCCTCTCATGCAGTTGCTGGTTGGGTTTTTTTTGAGAATCTGCTGTAATTTGCACCACAAACGGCATAAATACATTCTATTTCAGTCCCTCTGTCTCCACATGTTGAAGCTCTCCACTGGGAAAAGTATGAGGTCACTTCTTTCTCTCCCTCTGACCCTCCGTATCAGATATCTACAGACAAATAAAACCTTTAGTTTCTCCACATACATGTTCATATATCTTTTATAAAATAAATCTTATATTTCCAAGTATACAATAACAAAATGATGCACTCTGCAGAAAAAAAGGTAACAGGAAACTCCATATATACACATAGTTAATAGACTATTTTGGCAGACGAGAACATGGACAAGTTCAGTATTTGTAAACAGCTCTTTACTCTTCCTCGATCCCTCCTCGGCTCCTCCTGTCCTCTTACATTCAGAACTCCAAAAAAATTGTGCTTTAAGAAATCTCTTTGACAATCCAAGGCTCTTTTCTGTTTGTTTCCTCGTGTAGGACTCAGATCTGCTGAGTAGAAGTGAAAGTCTGGGAACAGAAGGTCAGCGTCTTAGACGTCATGAGGCTGACAGCGCGCTCTGCTCACCCCGGATGAGAGGGAAAAGAGTTGAGACAAACAAAATGTTTTAAGAGTGAAGGTGAAGACTTCTCTCAGTTTCCTAAAAGGATTTAAATAATCATCACCTTATTTATCTATTTATATACTTATTAGCGGGTTGGTCAGATTTGGTGCGACGGCTCACACCGTGATTCCAAGGCAGCATCAGAAGAAAACATTTAAAAAGAAAAATAAACTTTCAGTGTAGCTACTTAAGACTCAGAAATAAAAACTCTGAACTCTCTGCGATGGAAGTATTTCTGTCCAGGAGTGTCGTTGGCGTTTTATTGATGCGAGCATGGCAGATGACAGAGTTGGCAGCTGTGCTCGAGGCACAGGAATGTACACGGTGGAATGTGGAGACGCACGGCGACACAGCAGGCCCGTGATGGTGCCAGGGTGGAGACGCAGAGAGCTTTGGGTTTTCAGAGAGAGCAGGGTTGTGGATCTTTAGTTGTCCTCGTCTGTGAGCTCGTCCTCAGCGACGGCCTTCTCAGGAATGGCCTCCAGGCTGCGTCTGCTTTTAGACTCGGAGCCGCAGGAGCTGCCCGCTGAGCCGCCTCTGCTCAGGTTACAGGTGAGAGCGGCGTAGTGGATCTGCTTCAGGTTCTCCTGGACTTCGCTCCTGGCGTGCTTGAGGAGGTCTGCCTGACCCTGAGGGGGTAGAGACAGATCAGAGGGTTAGAGAAATGAAAGTGAGACTTAAAAAAAAGAGCTCTGAGCCTCTTCCAGATGTCCAGATGATCCTGATGGAAGTCTGACATCTTTTTCACAAGTCCATCGCCTGAGTGCATTTCATGTTGGTACTATCACTGGATCCACCAGCTATGCTCACAACATTTCCACTTTATATCACAAAAATTTAAAAATGTAGAAGTTTTCTGGCCTTGGAAGGATGGTTAGAAACCTCATTTCTTACATGCTACTTCAGTTTTTGTTTTCTTTGGACCTGTCAAAAGTAAATGTAGGGGTTGTTTTTGCAACAATGGTTTTAGGGTGAAAAGCAAAAGTTTTGTTGCATTTCAGCCTCTCGTTTACAGCATTTTAGCCGACCTAAAATGCTAACTTTTGAAAATGTCCTCTAGAGTGGTGGATTTGTCAACAGCCTCTGACAAACACGGATTAAGTTTTTGTTTGTTGTTTTTGGGCTAAAAGGCCAATCAAAAAACAGGCAAAACAAAAATAAATAAATAACCCCCCCCCGAAAAATATGAAAAACACTAAATTTATTTGATTGGTAGAAAATAAGACTAGCTTTGTGCACATGGTCTGTGTCTCCTAAATCGGTAGTTTCAAAGCAGGGGCCACAGCCCTCTCAGGGGCCACCAGGACGCACCTGGGGGTCTCAGAAAATTGGAGGGAAGAGAAAAACAGGATCTGATTATTATTATTATTATTTTTACTTTATTTTATTTCTTTAAAAAAAAAAAAAAGAATTATAACCATTTCTCCTGAGTATACAACACGTAAAGTGTCATAATCATCGGATTTTCAAGTTCCTGACTGTACCTAACCGCACCTTGTGTGACAGGTGCAACTTCGGCTTGATGATGTCATGATCTGTGTTGACTTTGCAGTTTTTGCCTGTTATAAATCTATCTCAAAAACTAAGCTGAACTTTATGGCTCTTCCCCTGTCCATCTACAGACTACATGTAAAAAAGGAGTAACAGAGCCCTGAAATGCCTTTTCCCTTTTGCAACAGCCAACTTGTGTGAGTCTGGCTTTGTGTGTCAACAATTTCCTGTTCTAAACAAATGTAATGATTATTGAAAGGTGAATAAAAGTTAGGAAACACATTTTTAAAGTTGACATTTCTTTACATGTTTTGAAACACTGTCCGCCAAGCCAGAGGCAAATGTAGTTTGGGGGGCCATGGATTAGCAAAGTATGAGAACCCCTGTCCTTAATGAATCATGGTGTTATATGAAATCCAAACAATATTTCTGCTCTTTTTTTTAATAATGGATTAAATAAATGGTTGGTCATAGTTTTTAATTTTGGAAGGTATTTCACAATCCTGCATTGGTGTGTCTCCACTCCACAGGAGATACGAATCCCAACATTGGGAACCACTGGTTTGATGAAAAGCTGTGGTTTGTATTGCACTTTCTTTCCATGATGATGGGTCAGCTGAGTGTATCTGCACTCTGTAATTTCAGGCCTTGTTTAAGCACTTGGAAAAGCTGACCTTGTTATTGACACTCAGGTGTTTGTGACACACTGCACCACTCAAACACACGTTTGATAATTGATCAGTTTCCTCTGTTTCAAAGTGCATTTGAATTGTTTGATATGTATTACTTAATATGTCAGTTTGTTCTTGCCATTTCTGCTTCTATAAATCCTGTTTCATCATTTTTTCCTGTGCTGCCTAAATCTTGTGTTCAAAACATTTAAGATTTTTGTTTTCTGTCCTTCCTGCTTGATTATATTTTAATCTGCTTTAATCTGAAAGAAAATAATGGGCTGTTCTCTTTGATCTCCTATCCACTGCCTTCTCCTGTATTCCTCCTGTGCCATAAAAGAGGATGTGCATGTTCCCGTCTGGGAGAGGGGTTGCAGCATTTTTTTTTTTTTTCACCTTGATACTTTAAAAATATTGCTTACTATTGCAGGATTCTCAGATGATGCCTCCCCAGCTTCCGGCGCTGTAATAAATCAACCCTTTAATCCTCTTTGTCTTACCATCAAAGAAAGTAAAGTTGGTTTAATACACCACAGCACGGCCTAAATGAGCCAATTAAAGGGGGCTGAGGTGATTCTTCTGGTGTCAGATTAGTCAATAAAGAGATTTTTTTAAGCCCCCAGGTGAAACAGAGAGAAGGGTGAGAACAAAAAGATGGGAAAAGTGTTCATTAGTGTCTCTCCTTTTTTTTTTAACTTCAAATTTTACCCCCTAAATATGAGTCTGATTTTGTCCTGATGCATCACCCCAGCCGATGACAAACTAATGAGAAGGCATCAATAAGGCCAGCGTCCCTGATATTGACACAAGCTGTTCAAAATGGCTGAAAGGAAAAGTTTAATTGACGATCACTGAAACATCTGTGTTGCTCTTTTCATCTCAGCTGTTTTGTCCTCTCTTACTCATCTGTTGTCAGATATCACACAGATGTGCTTATTGTGTGAAGGTCTGTTCTGTGTGAATAAAGCTCCAACCACACACACACACACACACACAGCACACACATCAGGCCATCACTGTTATGTCCCAAAAGAGAAAAAAACCCTTTGTACTGAGTTCAAAGCTCCATTGGATTTAAGCCATTCTTGAATCTTAAAGAGCTCTAAGTCGATGACTTGATGCCCGTCTAATGATCATCACAAACTCTCTGGACTGTTTACATTGTAAGCCTGCCAACAATAAGATCCATATATGTGCAGCCCCAGATTAAACAGGGACACACAATGAATCACACGCACACAAACGCCCCACTCAACAGCCTGGGGACAGAGTAAATATATTATAGCTGTGCCTCTTGCGAGGTAATCTTAATGAACACGTGCAAATACAAATAAATATTCAGCACAGTAATTACCCTGTGTGTGTGTGTGTAAGCAGTGGAAGGTTGAAATAAAAGGTGAGATAAATACACGAGGTGCGGTGTGGCTGAGACTTGGTGCACTAATGACTCCCTCGGTTTAACTGTGCATAATATTGTCCCCATAAAACAAACTACTTCACATCAGATGTTGATAAACTGAGCCCAAAAAGTAAAGATTTTGGTTAAGCGGATTATCTATTGGTGATAAATCTTATTCCATTAGAAAGCCTGTTTGTTCCTCTTTTAAATGGAGCTGCATTTGTAAGGAACGTTCGTTTCTGGGATAAGCAGCAGAGTGGAGGATGTTGGTTGCACCCATGAGAAATTTGCCAAATCTTCTCTGCCAAACAGCTCATTCTGCTTTTGACTCTTGTTTGAAGCTTCTGGTATCATCCGGGTTTAGTTTGGTGTCAGCAACACGTGCATCAGAACCAGAACATGTGTAGGAATGTTTTGTTCAGTGATGAGTCCAACAATATGAGTCAGCAGAACAAGCTGTTTGGCAACAGCAGAGAAGATTTGGCAAAATTTTCATGGGTGCAACCCAAACTTTTCCCGTGTCTCCAGAATAAACTACGCTTATGATCCTATTCAGTTCATCGTTCACCAAAATATGAGCAGGTTCAATTAATGTTTTGCTTTTAGCACGTTCACACACAACTGCTACCAGCAGCACGTAGATGGGTGTATGTGACATGTAGTGAGAAAAGCGTCCTTTTAAGATTTATATATGAGCAATAAACTGTCTGAGGATTCATTTTCAGTCAAATCATTTCAGCCCTATGTCTTATTTTCATACAGCTCCCAGTTTTCATATTTAAAATCTATCAATTATGTGCTTCATGAACATCCAGAGTTTAAAAAACACTTTAGAGGGGCAGAGAAGAAAAAACATTGTGCATGAAAATTATCCAGAATGTAGGGGAAGGACTATTTCTACGGTGGCCTGTAGGTGTCAGACGATTTGCAAAAGCCACAACAGAAGATAAAAGAGGTCAGTTGTATCTATTTTCTAAAGGATGGTTATGCCAACAGACAGAAAAGATGTAAAAGTTAGTAAAACATTGTTTTCTCTTTTAACTTAAAGACGATATGAGGAGGATCTGTTTTTATTGCACTCCCTCGCCACCTTGTGGCCCGGAGTCTCCGCACACGGTTATAAATTACTTTTCGTGAGGCTTGCGTTTGTTTTGGAAATAAATGAAGATCTGATCCAAACATTTTTTTTTTGTGTAAGACAACTTTTTACTGGATACAACAGGCCAAAGTAAGGGATTTATCAATACAGCTAGGTAGCGCTACAGTTTGAAACCCTACTTTAACAAACATTGTATTAGCCGGGTATATGTAGTGCTATCGGCAGCCCAACGTATGTGTAGGCTAACGTGACAACAAGCTAACACTGTCGGCCCGGTGCTCTAAGACATGTCTGTAAAGTGTAAGGGTTATGTCCTGCAAGTCATCTACCAATCAGAGCTAACTTAACCTCACTCTTCATTTTACTGATACACTCAAGTTTGAACAGACCACTGCAGAATAACTGCTGACTGTGGGTTGGAAACAACATTATCAATCTGGTCCTTGATGACCCGACCTGGAAGCTAAGAAGTAGTAATTTAAAATAACCTGCAACCAGCAATATTGGGGCTGATAATCTCATTTTGAAGAGTGGATTGTGATCAGGCATATATCTAGAAGAGAGACTTTTTCAAGATCACTTTCAAACTCCTCACAGCCCCTTTAACTACGAGAAAAATAAATTCCTGTTTTTATTTTGAGAAGGAGAAGGCGTATCCATAAACATGTTAATACAACATCATGATTGCTTTTCAACCAGCAACAAGCAACTACTTACTGATTGTGATCAGTTATTGCCCAGCAACATTTTACAGCTGCTACTTCCTGATGGAGGTGTTTGCTAGAGGTGTGGCTCTAATCACACACAAACTGTGCTTAGAGCAATGTCCAGAAAGAAGAAGAATACAATGCATATTAGCTTTTCAACAGTGGGACCAAAAAGAAATGAGAGCCACAGATAAGAAGCAGGAAGGTAAAGGAGAGGAATGTACAAATCCTGAGCGTGAAGTAAACACTTCACAGAACATGGTGTAGGATATGGATGTGTTTGAGGAGTGATAAACAGGAGAGAAAATTTCACACGCTGACAGGAAGAGGCAGAAGAAAGGATCAGGTGTTGTGCTGATTCATGCAGACCTGTTTACCTTGTGTTCCTTTCTCATCGGTGGAAATAATCACTTTGATGAGAGGAATAACAGCTTTGTTGTTTAAATGGAAGACATAAAACTATTTTCAAAACAATAATTTACTGTTCAAGACCTCAGTACATCAGCCGTGTGTGGACTCATGCTCTGGTGACTCGTCTACTGATCGGCCCTAACAGGAGCTGTTATGGAACTCCAACAGCTCCAGCAGCTGATGGATATTTCCATAAGGAAAATTGCTTGAGGGCACTGACCCCGACCTCCGATCCCCACTGCTAATCCATGCTTGTGAAAGACGTATGAAAAGTGGCACATTTCAAATTACACTGTGCTATGTAGCGAGTACACGCTACACAAACAGGGAAACACGGAAAATCATGTCAAACATGGTCTGAAAATCTCACCTTCAGTATGGTGATGTTCCACGTGAAGCTCTCCACCGCTTTGTGCAGCTTCCTGCCCTTCAGCCCCTCCTTCACGGCCAAGTCGTGGAGGTTCTCGTGAAATTCCATAGCTAAGAGACAAAACAAAAAAAAAAAGGCAGAGGAGTCAGTCTTAATAGTTGAATTTCATGTTGTTTTGTGTGACAGAGGAGCAGCTGTGAGGTGACTGGAACAGTCTGGGATTTGTGACTGGGTGCTAAGCCTGTTGTTACAGTGAGAGAATGCATTAGAGCAGAGACCCTGACATGTACTGTCAACATTTCACATCCTGCTCCAGCAGCAGAGGGGCTGAGTTTGTAGCTGTGCTGTGGAGGAGGACTCTCCTCACTGGAAATCTTTAGATAATAGTGATAATAACGAGATATCTGCTGCTGAAGATGTGCTGTGTGACAGGTTTAGAAAGGTACAGACATGAGGTGTGATTTTCTGACGTCCCACTCCAGCCTGAGATTTTAACAGTTTTTCAGCAGAGCATCTTCTTCAAAGAAAAGACAAAAGGCTTTAAGTAGAGTGGATTTAATGCCAGGTTTATACCTCGAGGTCGATCCCGTCTTAACCCCCGTGCTTTCACTGTCCCTGTATCAGGGTCCTGTTGGCTATAAATCACCTGGACGTTGTATTCTCTGTGGTGGAGCTGGCCTCTGTCGGTGCAGGTCAGCTGGTGTTCATGGGGAGGATGCTCAGGAGAGTTATGTTTTCAGCTTGCCAATTTCAGTGCTAACTCTCTGGCCACTACCTGCAAGAATTCCCTGCTGAGTCCTTCTCTTCTTACTCATAGCCCAACTGTCTTTGCGGTGCAAACAACACTGTCCTGATGTCCTGATCTTCCAATGTGGCGATAAGTGAGCAAGCAAGAGCAATTCAGTTAAATGTAACTTTTAAGAATGGGCCACACTAGATATAAACTAGTATTTGGTAGATTATTTCTTTGATAAAAATTCTTTATGTAAGTAAATCTTATACTGTTGGAAAGCCTGTTTACCTTCCTTTGAAATGGTGCCACATTTATGGTAACAAGTAATTAGGGATGGGTACTTTTATAGGTACTGTTGTGGAAATTTTCCTGTTTCTGGTGAAGAATGAAATAGAGACTTCTGCTGGCCAGCAAGGTTTTATTTTCCTTTGCAAAGAAAAAGGTCAGTCAACACACGAGTGGTCAAAGTGAAGAAAGACCTCGAACATAGTTCGAGCAAAACTTTTATGCTTGAGAGAAACGCCCTCAAAGGTACTCTTCACGCCCCTCTGTCTGCTGCAGGAATCCACATTGAGACAGAATCCTGATGACAAAAGGGTCAGGAAGCTTTTTGGGGAAATGGGGAGATAGGGTTCTCAAATGGTGGAAACAAAAGCAATGAATTTGCAGTTACACAACAAGGCCTCGAAGCTGGGCAGAAGGTGTGATGACAAAAGGGTCTGGAAGCTTATTGAAGAATCAGGAGATGGGGTGTCTCAAGGAAGCAGGATATGGGGCATCTCAAGCATTAAAAACAAAGGCAATAAAACTACTATTACAGTACCAACCGAATTCTGTCAAAAGTACCAGGTACCAATTCAAGTAAAATCAAAAGGTTCCATGTTTGGGTACCGAAATGCATCCCTGTGACTGTGAGGGAGTGGAAGAGTAGTGGAAGTTTCCATGCTGGACATGAACACAGCTTTGCAAGGTTATAAATTGCAGAATAAACATATTTAATTAAAAAAAGTTCTATTATCAAACAAATTGATAGCTTTTTTATCACATAAACACAAAAAAGTACAGAAAATTGGTACTGTTGAGTACCGGTACCAATTGCCAGGTACCAGGCATCGGTACCGTATCATTTCAAATGTGAAAGGTACCCATCCCTACGAGTAGTGGAGCTGAGTATGTGGGCTGTGAAAAGTTTGCCAAACCTCTGCCAATGCCAAACATTTTCTTCTAGTGTTGCCACTTAGTCTTGTTTTGCACATAGGTTTAAAAAAAACAACGTTAAAAATACACTTTTGAAATTGTGGAATACTTTACACTACCTTGGATTTGTAGTAACTCTCTTAGCAGTTGAAATTTAACACATACGCCCCGTTTCCACCAAGCAGTCCATTTTAGATCAGTATGGTTTGGTAGGGGTTGGCTCGGTTAAGCCTGATCCTGTTTGCATTTCCACAGTCAACTGAACCCCCTCGTGGTAGGCAGCCTGTAAGCCGTATGCCAATAGCCATATCAGTAACAAAGCATGATGCTATAGCAGCGCGACACAGTGTACTTTGCTGATAAATCCAACAAAGAAGAAAAGTCATCTTGTTTCGGTTATTTGGGAATCTGTCCTGGGATTAGCCAGTGGAAACGCTGTAAAATGCGGGCCTTGCCGAGACACACCGAACTGAATCGCTTGGTGGAAACAGGGCTTTACTTAACACACTTAGGCACTGTAAGGTGCCACAAATCTTCTCCCCAACACCATACAATCCATCTTTCATCTTTACCACCTTTCCTTTTTTTGGGTCACTTTGGGATGGAGCCTATCCCATCTGTCATTGGGCACAAGCCAGGACCAGGAATCTTCTTACGAAGCAGGAACCTTTTCACAGGTTAAGCTCATCACCCAACACTTCAACACGTGTGCCATATATCATCATATCTCATATGCCATCAATCAAAAATCTCAAATCACAGATCTTAAAGACACATCTGCTGTAGGATACCAATCGAAATATGTCATCAACAAACATAATACTGTCTCAACACCTGCAGTCAAATCAAGCTGAAAAGATGTGTTTGTTTGAAAGAAATCTGAATTCTTCTTTGCAGTTGGAAGCTTAACGGTTTGACTGGAAAGTGCATCACCACACCATGTTTAAAAAAGTGTGACAAATTTTACTCTATTTTGTGAGTTTCAGTTTTAGCTCTCAAAGAAAGGAACATCTTGTGACTCAGTGGCTTGAAAACTGTATTGAGGGTCTACGATCATCTTCTTTGTGTTTTTTCTTTTTGACTGGGAGCAGTTTGAAGCGCTCAGTGAAATGTTGTTAGGTGGAGAGTGTAGTGAGAGTAGCTCAGTGGCACATCTTCAGTTGTTGGCGGGACGTAGAGGGACAGGAGTAAGCAACAGTTGGCGAATTGTGTGAAGTAAAAAGAGGAAAAGCCAAAAGCAAAAGGGAAAGATGAAAACAAGCAGAACTGAAGGAAGCCGTGAGGCAGGATGAGAGGGAAAAGGACGAGCCCCGGAAACTGAGAGAAAGGCCGAGCAGAGATGCGGTGTAGGCAGACAGACATGACGTTCTTTCACTGTGGATTAGCATCAAGGCATCGAACAGAGGAGGGATTTGTCTCCTGAGGAGCTTTCCCACCTCCTCTCTTCCTCTCTCTGTCTTTTTTTTCCTCCTTCCTCTTGCATGACTGAGCCTGAGTAAGGACGTGTTTAATGTTGATCTGACTGTACAGTGCAGCTCCGCTGCTGCACTGCTGCAACAGGCCGCCTCGGCCTGGGAGCGACGTGAACCAAAGGGAGATGAAGCAGAGTTCCTTCTACGCACAAAGCCCAGAACTGCGTAACACTTGTGCTCTGGAAACTCCTACAGAGGATGCACACATTTCCGCTTCAAGCTCTGATATCAGTTAGAGCTGGCCTGGGCCCCTGTTGGTGCTGTTGCCATGGTAATGCGGTGAGCACACACAAGTATCCCCCCCTTCATGTGAAATTGCCATAATAGGTGTTGGGTTGGGCTGCTCAAGAGCCTCTCAGCTGAGAAAACAAGTCTGCCACCAGATCTCAGGCGTGAAAATAGCCTCCAGAAAGTGACAGAATTTACTGACATCTCTGACACATTTATCATCTCAAGAGTGACATCACACCTGTGCTCCTGAACACACACACTCACACACACCTCCTTAATATGTTATGACCAGCATGTCACATTATCCTCTCCTCTGTCTGCTGTAACTACAGAGCTGCTGCTGCTGCTGCTGTGCTGCACGTGAACCATGACTGTGCTGAAGGAAGTGCACAGCTTCTTCCATCTCTGGCTCACACTGGACGTTGCCTAGCAACACTTCATGGAGTCTGGTCGGCAAGACGGGCGGGGGGCTCGTTCTCAGCGAAGCATTTCACACTGATGTCTGAGGTAATGCTGCAAGACGGCGACCGTAACATGACGGCTGATGGCCTACCGCTTAGAGGGTTAGCTTAGGGGACCATGACCTGAAGTATTCATGAAGAGGTTGTTTATACTGTAAGAGCACCATGAAGCTGTAACATAAAGAGCCATCAGTTCAAGAAAGCTGGGACCCATTATTAATTAATGATGATGACAAAAAAAGTGGCAGATCTGTTGTTGTGCCATCAGCATCTTCACCATGTTTCAGTCTACATGTTCTATAAATCAGCGGTCCCCAACCTTTATGGGCGCCACGGACGAGTTTAATGTCAGACAATATTTTCACAGACCGGCTTCTCTTCTGGCTCTTTTACTCTGGTTTGAGAAACTTTCCAAAGATGTTTGTTTTTGTCCATTTTGCTAGCTTGGAGGTTTGGGGTCAAGATTGAATCAGAGGCTGTATTCAGACCAGAAAAGTCCTTCGGTCCACTTGTTTGATCCGGACCAAAAGCGAACTTTATTTTTTTCGTTTGATGCGGTTCGTATTCAGATTGTACTTTTTGCAAGCGGCCTATATTCTGTAAATGTGTGACGATCGGTGCTCTCATTGGACAGCACTGACAAAGGGCGGCACACCGAGTACAGACCCGGAAATGGAGGTTAACGTGTGTTTGTGCTCTTACTAGAGCTGCGAAATCATTTTCAGTTTCAAGAGCAGCTCCTTCAAAGCAGGCTTAACAACGCACCGTTTCAAATTTTGGAACAGCGAAGACGAATGCGCGCAGCAAGGAGACGCTATGCTCTGCATGTCCTGACCCACAACATGCTAGCAACAGCGTGGCTAAACAGAAGATGGAGGATCAGGTATGAACCAAAGACGGTTAGGTCACGGTGGCTCTATAGGCCCAAAAGGCGCATGTATCCTATAGTTAGTTCGGATGGACCTTGGTTTGTATTCAGACCTGCATCGGAGAACCACAAACTGCACCAGGGTTCGTTTGGAAGCGGACCGAGACCACCTCAAAAAGTGGGTCTCGGTTTGGTTGTTTGGTCTGCACCAGTGTTCGTTTGTGTCTATTCACACCTGCATGAAAAGTCCACATCAGCGTGGGAAAGGAACCCCGGTCCGTTTACAGTGGACCAAACAGTCCAGGTCTGAATACGCACATAGACTGGTATGACAGAGAGAATCTGGTCATTTTTCGAAATAAAAAATTGTTCAGAAGCAGATAATGAGTCAATCTAAAATAATGTAAGTTGAGTATTTTTTATGGCAGTTTGTTTGCCAAAATGCTGATTTTGACTGCAAAACAAAGTTACCATGTACGGCATGGTTAAAAAAAGAGTTTCAGACTAATCAGCCCATTTTTTTCCGCACACATTGTATGGGGTATTTTTTGAATAACTTTTTCTTTGGAGTTATAATTTTTGTTTTTTTTAATGCCTATATAAGGGTATGGCTGACTTGACTGGCAGGCAGATATTTCCTAGCTGTTTACAAAAAGGTTAAAGGCCCGTGGTTTTGCTTCATCCTAACTTGGACAAAGCTAGGTTGAGTTCAACTGGATGGACCTCGAATCTGATATTATGTCCATATATATTTTACAGTCTGTGGTGTTGATCTACCAGATATTTTATAAAAAATTAAAAGCTACAAGTATAACTTGTGGATATACCAGGTTCAAGAGGTGGGTATAATCATAACTGCTCACTTTGTGACATCACAAGTTGAGCAGATTCTGAACAAACCAACTAACTTTGGTATCAGACAGGGGTGGATTACAGACTACAGAGTGGGTTGACTTATTTTACAGTTTACATGAACAAGATTACTGAAAGGTGAGTTTTTTCAATTATTTGCCCTCCTTGTGCTAAAATTTTCTTGTCTTTTTTTGCAATAAACTGCATATTATAAACAATCAATGCCTGCATGCATTTAGTAAATTTTTGACTTTTTTCAGCTACCCTTGGATTTATTAGTGCCACCCAAATGCACACACAAAAAACAGCTTTTTGGATTTCGGATGATAGTTTTTTCCTGACAGTGTAACACATGACAAAGACTTGGTAATGGGCAGTGTAGGTATTAAACACTTTATTTATTAATTTAAAAATAAATAAAATAAAAAGTTTTTTTTTCCTTTTCTTTCTTAAAAAATTACTACTATGGCTATTTCTTCAGATGTACTTTCAAAAGCCAAAAAAAGATAAGAAAACATTTCTCACAGCGTTGGGTAAACTCTGATTACTTGTTTTGACAAGGTAGCAGTAAAAACCAAAAGATTCTTAGTTGACTTTCATATGTAGCTTAGAAATTAAGGAAAAAATGCTCTCATATGTAAAGCTGTGAAACAAGTGTTGGCACTAAACCAATAAATAAATGACAAATGATGCCGTTTTTACAGAAAACATTGATGGATGATTTCCACACTCCATTTTAAGACCTTTAAAGAGAAGATGTGGTGCAAATACTTTTTCCCAGAACAGGATTAGAGGAAGAAAGTTCAACCCAAAAATAAATAAGATCAGCAACTTTCAAGAAACTAGCCTGAGTAAGCTAAATTCAGAGGAATCCAATACGACAACCGTCAAAACCACTCTCCCAAACAAATGAAGCTGCCCTGCCTCACTCTCCATGCAGGGAGAGTCCACCACAGAGCGTTTGGGAGAGGAGTAAGGGGCACTGCTGACGATGCTAACTGTACTGAAATGTCTTAGTCATCCTCAGACAAGTATCTGGCTTTATCTTCGGAGAGACTGCTGATGTGCGTATCAGGCATGTTGAGGCAGGTAATAAAATTCAAGTTGGAGCAATTTTTGGTTATAATACCCACAATGAATGATCTCAAGGAAAACAAAATTAAAAAGGAATTCAACCTGTGGGACAAACATTGGCTCTCTACTCTGAGTGTTGCATAATGTCGCAGCAGAGACACTCGGCTACAATCATTTTTCACTTGGCATTTAAGAACATCTTCTGTAATGATCTTGTTAGTCTGCAGCAGGTTCAGCCATCCAGCTGCCCTGAATGCTAATTTGAGCCTAAGTCAGTGTAGGTTGAGGGAAGTGACATCCATGTTAGAGCCGCTAACACCTGACTGTGTTTTCTGACACTGCCTGTGCGCACTGATGCTTTTTTCTGCGGGGAAAGTGGGGCCTGTCTGAGCTGATGTGATGGATTATTCACAACTTTAATAGCTGTTGCTGCTGGAACGTTCCGCTTGCTGTAAAGGGGGAATTGGGTTTGTACTGACCCAGTTTCTGCACAACAGACAAGTGCAGGAAAACCACATCTCATGCACACAATTACAATCGAGCACGTGTACAGCTCTACACACAGACAGCGCCTGGGTTCAAATATGTCACAGCAGGATGGAGAATGAATCGATGAATCAATGTTCATCAGTTTGCCATCTGTTGTCCTAGTTTGCATTGTGTGCTGTGGAGTTTATTCAGCTGATGGTGGACGATCACATATTACACAGCGTCCAGACCAAAGGGCTTGTGTGGTCTGTTATTCATTTGTGTATTGTTTCATATAAAAGAATGATTCATGCAGACGAGGGGTTTTTCAATAATGGTTTGCCCTCACTGTACAGAACAAAGGGCAGTTACATCACATCCTGTTGTTTTTCCAGACTCTCAACAAGAAATGGAGAATCACCTGACCTCAAATCCAACTTTACTGATATTGCAATCCTATTTTGCTGACACCAGTCATAGCAGAAGTAAATAAGAGCTCTGCTTCAGGCTTAAATACACTGAGTTCTTTTAAAGTAATCATTTAAGTCCCCTACAGGTGGTGCTACACAAAAGCTAGAAATGCTTAATTATTTATTTGCTTTAAGGATCAAATAGTGTGTAAAATTTATGTGATGAGGCCCCACATTTGCAGACTGTTTATTTTATAAATAATTTCAAACTCTGAATCTGTACAGTGGTGGCAAAACAGCAGCTGGTTGGGAAAACAGACAAAGATTGATATCAAACAGGACTTAAAGAAACCAGATGTTGTGTTAGATGATCAGGAATTATATTACATAAGCTCAAGTGGTCTTTAAGGTTTGAGGGGTTTTGTTTTTGATTTGTTTTACTTGAATTAGTAAAAATTTAAAAAATGTACAGGGTAATTCAGTCTTCATTAAGAGTGGGAATCACCTAATCACTCACTTAACAATACGAAAGGATACCACACCATACAAAACGCTATCGTACTGACATACAAGACAATATGTTCTGATATGATACATTATGATATGGTACGAGAGGAGAGGAAATGATACGATACAAGACTGTATGATACAACACAGTAGGGTACAATTGGATGGTGGTTTTCAAACCTTTGTACTCCTCTTCCATCATGAAATGATTTTCTTTCTGCTAAGTACCCTCTAAAAGGCGCCAAGCAGTTTTCGTTGGAAAAAAAAGATGTACAACACAGTGCTGTATTATGTATGCATGCATGCAGTATTTCTGTCTGTTGGATTGAAATATTCAGTATATGAGCTTAAACTTACATTGGATTCAAACATTGATTGAATAGATGGTGTTACAGAAATTTTGCTTGGTCGCTCATTTTTGAATATCCATTTTTAAATCTTGCCCTGGAGTGCCCTTGTGTATGCATCAGGGGTATGCGAACCCCCATTTCAGAACCAATGTGATAGGATATGCTCTGGAGGGGTGGCATAGAGAAGGCTGGGAGATGTTTCTTGTGCTTTTTCCAGGTCTCTGTCCGCTATACGGAATATGCTTTTGTGTGTGTAATTGTGCACACGTGCTTGTGTACGTGTTTTGCCGTGAGCGAAAGAGCATGGGAAAAATTGTGAACTCCGACAATGTACAAATGACATCTCATCATGTAAATTAGAGGCCAAGGCTATTTAGTCTGTTAAATAAAAACAAAAAAACAAAAAACAAGTTAACACCCTATTCACGACAGAGGTACCTCTAAATTACTCCTGCTCTGATCTGGCACAATATGGAAAATAAAATCAACTTGACTTCCAGGGGGCTAACCCCTCCATGTAATGGAAGGGAAAATTCTGACACAGTATGGTAAGGTATGATACAATACAATATGGTACAATAAGATACCATATATAACAGTTTATTACCACACAATATGCTTCAATACTATAGAAAACAACACAGTGTGGTACTGTACAATTAAATACACTCCATTAGGATACAATATGATCCAATGCATAACTATATGATGAGGTCTGATATGATATGGCTTAATACAATAGGATATTATATAGTGAAATCAATACACTCTGATGGTTTTAGATATGATACAAAATGATACAGAGTATTACAATATAGTACCACACGCTATGCAATGCTCTGAAATGTTATGTTACGGTAAGGTATGACACAACACGATACTATATGGTACGATTAATACACCCCAATAAGATATGAAACAATCTAGTTATCAATCTAGTAGATACCTTTTAACAAAAAATATATATATATTTGTCATCTATTTAGAATTCATCATGATTCTGAATCAGGATGATTTCATCACGCAGCTCTGACCATTTGTAAATTTATGGTCTGCAAATTCCGGTTCTAGTAACCAAAGCACATCATACTCTAAGAGTCAATGGCAGGAAATTGTGAACAGCTTAAAGGTCTTGAACTGAGGGGAAAAAATCAGCACCAAGCCTTTGATCTGCTTTTATACAGCGAGATGGTCCTTCTCTCTGATGAACCAAGACAATAGAATTGAATATTTTATAAGTCATCCTTCAGGGCACCAATAAAGCTGAGCTATGGTTCTGATGGTTCATCTTTCCTCTCCTCCTCCTACACTAAGCACATCCAGCAAGCCAATGCTATGATAAAATACCCCATACCTGAATCAAATCATTTCCTGTAGCTGCTGCATTAAAATTAATCTTATTATCAACATGTTTTATCAGAATACAGACGTGGAGTTTCAGTAAGAGCACACATTATGTGTTATGTTACAGCAGGCTTAAAAAAGCAGGTTTAGACAAAGGCAACATGATGTGCTCACTTCTGGAAAGTCAACAAGAAGAGATAATCACACAGTTTGAAGATGATACGCTCTGCAGAACCAAACAACTTGTTTATTTCTGTCGCTATTTTCAGGTGTACCTTTAAAGCTGTTGATTCACAATTTACCTCTGTGGTTAGACCCATCTAAGGTTTCTGTTTTTTTTATTTATGGACTTCATACCTCAAAAACAATCATCCAAGCACCATCATCTCACTCTGACTCAGACAATCCTCAAACAGCATCAACTAACCTCAGTAACTTGTTGCTCTGCTGTCAATTTTTTTTATGCATGGACACTGAAAAACAAAACTACAACTAATCCATCTTAAAAGGCATATTGCAAGTTAAACACAACTGTTAAGAAATTGATAGGAAAATAACCTAAAAAAAATATCCTAAAAGAGCTTCCTAAATTATTAAACCACAGGTTCTCCTGGAGATGTTTTAGTTTTTATACTTTGTGTTGAAAGCCGGCATTTGAACATGATGTTGCAAAGGGAGTCCCACTGCTTTTGCCTCTGTTTAACATAAATAAACATGGATCCAACTATAACTCCTGTCAATAAAGAGGAAGAAAATCTTAATTCCTTTCCATATGATGGTCCCCAGGGTTAAAATTTTAAGTCTGTTAGGAAAGATGGAGTCCTGGAACAGGGCAGGATTAGCTTTGAGCCGTCATGATGAAGCCCATAGAGATAAGGACAGAGAGGTCTATCAGGGGTCTATCCATTGATCTAGAGTCAGAAAACAAAGACTTTGCTACGGTATTCAGCTCATGTTTCCATCGGGCTTAATCTCTGACAATAGCCATGGTTACATGAGGAGTTTTTTGTCTTTCCGAATGGAATCTTTCCCGAATGACTTTTCCGAAAACAATAGTATACATGGAAAGGAATATTCCAATCTCTGGTCTACATGCGCCGTTGTATTCAAACAGAATACTCAATGGGGCATGCGCAGAAAAACGTAAACATCACGAGATTTATTATAGCTGGAGGACGACAGTTTGTTTATGACGGTGTTGCAATACTCCGTAATGCAAGTTTGTCGTTCGTCCAGTCTTGAAATTATGTTCATTTCTTTCAAAGTTTGGATCAAAAACAAACTTTCCGCAGCAGTCCAGTGCTGATGGCTCGCAGCCATTTTTAAAGTTGAGGAACGTCTCTAGTTGCGTCTTACGTCATATCTGAGCATACGCTGAAAGAACGTACCCTGACAACTTTCCGTTTGAGTGAATACATGATACCTCAATCGGTTTGGGGAAAGGAATATTCCACCCCTGTGAAACCGATTAAATGTCCATTCGGATTGGCACTTTTCTTTCAGAATGAGGTGTATACAAAGGTTAAATTCTTTCCATTTGAGCAAATAAACCGAATGCAAGCGGAATATTTGGGTCCATGTAAATGTGGCTACTGTCTGTCACGGGGAGCTGGGCCAGGAGCTGCTGCTGTCTGACAGGACAGCTACCGCATCAGTTTCACCCAGGGATGGGTACCTTTCACATTTGAAACGACTCGGTACCGATGCCTGATTGGCAATTTTTGGTACTTTCTTGTGTTTATGTGGAAAAAAATATCAATTTGTTTAAGAATAAATATATGTATTTTTTAATTTAAGACATTTATTCTTCAATATATAACCTTCCAATGCAGTGTTCAAGTCCAGCATGTAAAATCCCCTACTCTTCCACTCCCTCACAGTCACAAGGGTGCATTTAGGTACCTTAACATGAAACCTTTTGATTTTACATGAATCAGTGCCCCATACTTTTGACAGAATTCGATCGGCACCTATAAAAGTACTTAATTCTGTACCTATCTCTACTCAGACCTGGCTCCAGTATGCCATCCTGAACTCCATCCATAGACTTTATAAAATAAACTCTATCATATCAATTTTCCTTTCGAGAAACGGGCACCACGGACAGCTGTGTCTTTTGTGACTGACGCAGAAATGAAGTCCCGTTTTGTCAGCTGATCAAAACGAATCTGAGCATGAAAGCTAACTCACCGAGTCTGAAAAAGTGGACTCTATGTCCTGTTAAGCTAGTATTTCTGCATCCATCCATCCAAACACATCTTAATCATCTTAATGGATGGTCAAATTAAATAATACTTTGGAAGAAACATAATAAGCACGACCCGAAATGCCTGATCTCACTCATGACAACCTGTTATTCACATTGGCTCAAAGCGGAGTGGAGGAATACGAGTCCTTTTCATTACATCAAATGATGCGATGTCTAAAAAAGAGCAGCTATACTGAAAACAGCAACTTCTTCCTCTAAATTTGTGCCTTTTTGTTGAATAACATGTAAAATCAAAGATTGACTTATTCTATTGTCATTATCAGACAATGTTAAGTGTTAATCTACAAAAAGTTTAACCTACAATGTGCTCTTTAACTGACACCAATGTGAAAAGGAAAAGCCATTTCCTCACCAGCCTTACAGAACAGTCAGACAGCCTCACTCAGACTCCAGAGTCAGAGTAACCTGTGAGCATGCTTGCTCTGAAAAAACCCAGAAGTTCACAACAATACTTAACCCTTTTCTCTTTGTTCCTCCGCTCAATTCTCTCCAACCCATCACGTTTAATGTAGGTGATGCTGGGCTTTTCTACCCATTGTGATCTGTTCTGTGAAAGGGTTTTCAGAAGATCCATCATTGGAGGGCCACATGTTAGTGATGATGCTGTGTGTCAGATCTTCAAAAAGCACAGCAGCAGTTACTGATGTTCATTTTGAACCGCAGTCTCAACCACTGAACTAGTTTTCATCTTTAGCAGTCATGTGTTGGTGACAGGAAACAGCTTTTAACAGCCAGTCTCCTCCACTATTCGACTATCTCTCACCTGTTTTTTGTGTTTGTAGAATCCTCTCGTACACCCCCTCAGAGCCCTCGAGCAGAGTCTTGCTGGTCTGAATCACCTGAAAGCAGAAAAACACACTGTTCATTTTTTCTTTCCCACATCAGCAAAACTGGCATCCCACAATAAAGCAGGGAGCAGTCTCCGTCTGGCGGCCAGGCTCAGACACAAGCTGTTATTACAGGCTTGCTGGTGGGTGTGGTCCCCAAATTGCCTTTTTTAAGGCCAAAATTAGAGGCGAGGAGACAAGTGATTATGGTGTTTATTAAAAGTTTGGTTTTCTTTAAGCTGGGGTAGAGTCTGGAGAAGAAAAATACAGCCATCAGTGCTGTTACTGGGGTCTAAAAGCATCCCTTTAAAATAAAAAAGAGGATCACCAAGGTCACGTAATTATTCTCAGAGAATGAACCAAACATGTGAGTCATTTTAAACTGGCTGCTACCTTGTTATCTGTGAAAATGCAGCTGTGAAGGAGTCTAAATTTAGCTCCCGTGGTGTTATGCTCAGCCTTAATTGAGTGCACAAACTCTGCTGACCTGCAGACTGTTAAAACTCTCACGGTGGCCTTTAAAGCAGACTCAAAGGGATTCATTTACATATCAAATCTTCAAAAAAATGGTTTCCTTATGCAGGGAACTCAACATAGTGGTGTTTTCAGGAGGTTAATGATGCATATGTAGGCTGTCACAAAAAGAAGTAAATAATCACTGAGAGAACAGGGTGCCTGATGGACCATCTGGATCCTTTTCTCCTATAATCTTGGTAACAGCTTAATTGTTCCATCTAAAGGGGATGACATACCGCAAAGTGTTCCTTTGGATTTCAGTTATTACTTGATGAGTTTGGTGTTGTAAGAAACTTTTACATTCACTTTTGCATTTCAAACGTGCAGGCTGTGACACAAAGCCAGACTACGCTGCCAAGACGGCCAGGAAGGAAAGAAAAACAACAAATCCTTCAAGCACAGTGTAACAAACAGAGACCAACATCATGCCTCTGGGAACAATCTCTGAGGCCTGCCAGCAACAGAAGAGAAAAGAGGGGAGGAACAGTGTGCGGGGGAGATGTGATGAACAAAACTCAGATTACAGGAGAATCACAAGCTTTATATTTTAACACCCTCATGCTGCTGAAAGGTCGTTTGAGGACCATCCGTTTGGTGTTGATGCAGTGACACCTTTGGTGTTGACAACCTTGCTTTAAATCGTGAATTATAAAAGTGAGCCTATTTCAAGGCCACTTATTAAGTCACCACAGGGGCTTTTAAGATGCTACGGGGAGGATCTGTTTTAATAGCACTTCATCGCCACCTTCTGGCCCGGAGTGTCACGCACATTGTCGTAAATTACTTTAAGGGAGGCGGGTGTTTGTTTTGGAATTAAAAAGAGATTGGATCTTAACAAATTTTCTTTGTTCAAGACAACTTTTTACTGGATGCAACGCGCCGAGGTAAGGTATGTATCAGTACAGTTAGGTAGAAATACGGTTTGAAATGTGAAATTAAGCGAACGTTGTAGCAGCCGGCTATATGTTAGTGACATAAGTAGCCATTTAGGCAACCGGCAGTCTGGTGCTCTAAGACATGTCCGTAATGTGTATCCTAAGTGAATTCTGGTTAGCTATGTCTTGCCAGTTATCTACCAAGCAGAGCTAACGTACTTTTTCTGTCTGACAGTTAGGTTCCTGTGTCTACCATCACTACAAAATTAGTCACAGAAATTATGCAGCAGAGAAAAACACAGATCTCTGTGTTTTATCTTCCTCTCACAACTAAACTTCGGCGTGGTGTTGTCATAGAGACCTAGACATGTCGTAAATCAATCCAGTCCTGGACAACTCTACCTGGAAGCTGAGAAGTGGTAATTTAAAATAACCTGTGACCAGCAATATTGGTGCTGATAATCTAATTTTAAAGTGTGGATTACGATCAGGCATATATCTAGAAAGGATCCTTTTTCAAGATCACTTTCAAACTCCTCACAGCCCCTTTAAGCTTTGAACTGGTGGTAAAGATGGTATAAATACTAAAGAATGTCTCTGTGAAACTGGACAATGGACAACCAGTTCAATGAGGTGTTATAAAAACAGCAACTAAATCAAGGAAAAACTAAAGAACGAAGAAGATGGAGAGGACAGAATCAAACCAAACAGAGGACGAGTGTTTTTCCTGCACAGAAGAATTTCGAATTAAGCCTTAATAGAAGAGAGGACATCCTGTGATTTCTTATAAAGTAAATCCAAGACTCGATAATAAAAAAGTTGCGACCAGGTTACATCACCATCCCAGTCTTTCTCCTCTGCTTTCTGTCTGTGTCATGGTTGTATAAAGAGCTGCAGGTGTGTGTCTGTTTGATAGAGTGCTAAGCTGAACTGACACACACTGCCAATGGAGACATAGGAGACAGGATGTAGCTCGGCTTCATCTAAACTCACTTGAAATCCCACAATGTGGTTCCTGCTTGAAGTATGTGGACGTTAGGCTGTTTTATATAGCATTAAACTATCTGAAGAGTATGTTTAGTTTATGTGATTTAACTTCTTTTATTCTCTTACGCAGCTCTCTGTCTCTTTTTTATGCTGATCTTCTTGCTTTTATATTTTCAAGAATTGAACTTTTAATTTTGTGGTTGACAGGGTCTGCTGACATGACCTAAAACTTTTGCAGAGACTGTACTAAATCAAAGTTATAACAATTATTATAAAAACCCCTTCAAAACATTTTGGACTTCTGACATTTCTAAAATCAGTTTCCTGGAGTAGAAAAGAGATGAAATCATGAATGTTTGTTTGCCCTTAACAGGAATTAAATTATAGCCTACTCGTAATACAGTAGCATTAGCCTGCTCCATAATATGGCTTAATTACAACCTGTAATGTAATTCATTTTAAGAGTTAGTTATACGTTTATCTAGCGTCATAATAACAGGAAATACAAAGATTGGTGTTAATAATATAGTATTAAAAAACCTTGGTATGCTATCTGCTACACTAAAAGCCAAGGCTTTAATGTTACATGTCACACCACCGAGGTATCTGGAAATCACACACTTGGGTTTTATTCTACCACAACGTTCGCTTCAGTGAAAAAAGGAAGCCAAGGCTGTGCAGGTTTTTCTTCACAGCAGCATTGTGGGATTTGTTCAATGAACTAACGCCGGTGTATTCAAAGCATAAACTAGTTCATATTCATTCCCAGTAGAGCTCCATTGTTGCCTGAATACTATTCAAACCTCATAAATGATGTATTTTCATCACAATGAACCCTGTCAATGAGGATTGTTTTGAGACTCACTATGGAGCAGCTAGAAACACTCACAACAAGAGATGAGTCATGGTTTTTCAAATATTCGATTAATAGTTCAAAAAGGAAAAATGAATTGTTCATCTTATCTTAAAAATGTATTTTTGTAATGTGTTTTTTTTACCAGCCCATGCTTGTTACATAGTCCAGCTTCCAAACAGTGCTTTTAGGGCATTTGAAAGCTATTCACTTTTACCAACAAATAATATAATAACAACAGTAAGACTCAAAAAAATAACATTCTGAGGCAGCAAGAGTTCCAGCTTTGCCACACTTTCAGAAGTAAAACCAGAATTTCTAGATCCTCCTGTCCTGTCATATTGATTTTTGGGATGTCGTAATCGTGATTCTTCGATATTTACAATTTTTAGGATTTTTGCTTTTTTAACACCAGACTACGTGAAAAGTTAAAGGATGATGATTATGTCTACAGACTATATCAGGAGCCAAATTTTCCCATAGAATGCACATTACCCAAGTCAGAGAGAAAAATTTCACCCTCTGCTGGTGAAAAGTGGTAACTTTTTTCCAATCCAGTTTATAAACAAATGCTGCGTTCTATTTGTACTCAGAACTAGGAAGTCGGGAGTAGGGATGACACCATCTCCAAGTTCAGCATTCCAGTGGCCAAGTCGGGAAAAATTGCCTTGACAGCAGTATCTTTGTATATAAACATCCAATAATGCTAGTAGGGGTGTAACGGCACATGTATCCGTGCCGAACCGCTCCATAAGGACGTTTGGTTCGGTACAGTGCTGTATTCGAGTACAGTAAGTTAAAGTCAGTCACTGCACATGGCTCTATCATGGCTGCTGCTAATGACCAACCGGAGCTTGAAGAGCCTCCCCCCTCCTTGTATAACAGCAAGTTTTTGGTTTAATAAACATGCTAAACAAGCAAATGGTTTTGCGTTGTTCCATACTGTACCAAAAATGTACCGAACCGTGACCCTAAAACCAAGGTACGTACAGAACCATGATTTTTGTGTACTGTTACACCCCTAAATACTATTTATACGGTTGTTTTAATGCAACAAACACTAGTCAGAAATTCTAAAATAAAAAGGATATAACAGGAGCTTCATTACCGTTTACCCTACTGGGAACTCAGTGGTGGTGTGGGTGCTCCGAGTTACAAGTCGGAAATTCCAACCTCGGGGACGCTCCTGTCGAGCGTTCCCACTTGGAACCTGGAAATTTTGACTTCCAAGTACAAATGTAATGCAGCAATTGAAAACAAAGAGATTTTTTGACTTTGAATACCAATCTTGATACTGCCAAACAAAAAATCCCAAAATATTGTATATCGATTTTTTCGCCCACCCCTATAAATAATCATCAAGTAGCTAGCCAACTCACAACATCTCAAACACACAAATCTAACAGACACCCATTAACTTGTTATTACTGTTGTTAAAGTAAAGCATACAGCTTCTTAAAGATACTTGAGAGGGGTTTTGACAGCTGAAGCTAATGTTCAGTGACTCTGTAGAAACCAGAGATCCTTTATTATTATGATGCTTCCAATTCTTTGAGACCTTCAACTTTTGATATTGTCCTTTTAATAAGATTATACTGCCTTTTAGAGTGAATGTTTGCTTTCATAATGTTTGTGCTATGACACTTTGAGTTAAGTTTTTATATCCCCAAAAGGAGAAAATAAAGATTACATAACCAAAACTTTCCCCACTGATTTTTGTTTTCGATGACGTACAGCAGGTTTCGTGACTCTGGTATCATCACACTGCATCCATCCCCTGATATTGTGTATTGTTTGAGGACGCAGATATGCTTCACCCAGCCCATGTAGTGAATCACTATGATACAAGCAGTCATGACTAAGTGGTTGTGGCTTTTTGTGTCACTCTGCAGCTGCAGCTGTCGTACATGCCGTGATTACGCCCCTGATGGGAGACGAAATTACTGTCTTGGTGGCAGATCCAGAGTGGAAAATGTGTCTAAAGGCACATTGTAAGGTCAGTGGGTGGTCTTGTCCTGTTTCTATATTGAGGACTGCAGGCTGTAAGATGTATGTTAAGTTTTAACACAGTAATTACTGATATTTAACAGTAAGAATTCTTGGTTAAGGGAGTCTTGGCTGATAGATACCATGATGCTATTTAACACTTTGAAAAAGATATTCTACAGATTAATTGTTGGAAGACATTTATTTGAGTGTATGTGTCTAGCAATGAGAAGAGTTGAAATTCCACCAGACAAAACTCTAACATATGTTTTTTGCATTCCTGTCTCATCTCTATTTACAGTCAGTGCCCTCAGTTCATCTGTTATGAACAAACACAGAAATCAGACTGCATTTTCTAAGGACACAAGCTGGCATATCATGAATGGGGAGTGATTGAGACCTAGATTCTTTTTTCGGCCAATTAGAGAGCCAAACCCTGCCTACTCCCTAGTGGTAGATTTTGACACAGTGCCTGAATTCTAATTTTATCGTTCTATACATTATTTACAACTGTGTAAAGTTTGGTTTCCCTCCTTTTATTTATGCCAGCTTTCCATCAGCTGTGCACCTTTCTGCTCTCTGTTTCCTCCAGCAATCTGCTGATGATCAAGGCCTCCAGCTTCAGAGCACTTAAGCCCTCGTTCTTAATTTATTCGATTTTTGCTCCCCAAACACCCGTCAATTTCCTCTGTTCTTTCCTTCAACAGCATCTTCCTGGTGCTCTTTCCATCAGGGCCAATTACATTGCTCTCCACCCTTGAGTCTGAATAGACCAGAGGGGTCACCTTAATTGGTCTGCGCCTGAGCCTTTTCAGCATCATCTCTCTTTAGATGAAGGGTCTGCAACCTGCGGCTCTGGAGCCTCATGTGGCTCTTTGACTACTTTGCAGTGGCTCCATGAAGCTTAAAAATATATATATAATCCAAATAAAGCATATTAGTTTTTCTCAAAGAGGGTATCGATAATTACAGACACTAACACAAAATAAAATCATGGGTTAACATCTTTTTTCACTAAGTATGTGTCACCTCTTGCAGTAAGGCTTTCAATTTGTTTTTGAGATTTTTTTTTTTTTTTCAAAGAAAAAAGTCACTTTTTTCAACATTTTGCATACTTTTTTACATTTTTGCAAATTTTAACTTTTTGGAAAATTTTGAAATCACAATTTTCTATTTTCTGCAATTCATTAAAATTTGGTAATTTTTTGAAAAATTTGTTAACTTTTGCACAAATTTTTACATTTCGTTTTTGAAAAATTATGCAATTTTTTAAAACTTCAACATTTAAAAAAAATATACAACTTATTGAAATTTAATACATTTTGCAAATCTCTAAAATATATGACGTTGCAAATTTTCATTTTTTTAAAAATATTTGCTTATTTAATAAAAATAAAAAACTAAGACATCACATGTACAATATCATAAACACAAAAATAATCCTTGTGTAGATAATTATTTACTTGACTTTTTACAATTTAATACACTTTTTTGTCTTTATTGTGAAGGTAAGTAGATTTTGCGGCTCCCAAATGTCTTTAATTCAGGTGAGCTGGGGAAAAATGGCTCTTATGAAAGTAAAGGTTGCAGACCCCTGCTTTAGATATTCATCTTTGAATCCCAAGGGACAGAACTTACAATTAAAGTTGCAGTTAGGTGCAATTCACAAAAACTGGTGTGCTTACTTCTGTTTTTTGTAACAAGTGAAACCAAATCTAAATCTTTATTTAGACGCAACTTAGACCTGGTGTTCCCTCACTCTTTATTCTTCCTGAGACACAATTCACGGGATTGAAGGGGATATCAGCTCCCTTCCTGAATAATGATGGGAACTTGCTCATAGTATGATGAGAATTGATTTGAGAGGACAGGATGTGTGAAGGATAATGGTTTTACCAGGGAATAGCCTCAATAGTATGTTGCATAACACGGGAACATTGATTTATTACTTAACAGAGCTTCAGCCGTATTACCTAACCAACTCTGTGTCCCCATTAAGTCCAGTAAAGCCAAAGGTATTGATTTAATCGGAGGCTGAGCCAGTTTGCTAGGTTAGGTCTTTCTGTTCTCTTTGGCAGATAGGTACACAGATTTGTACTGAGATACAACTGACTACATCTCCTCCAAACCACAATTCATATGTTGACAAATTAAGGTATTTTCTTTGAAAGCAGACTTTTGTCACATGTCCTCTGTCTCCCATCTCCTTTCCTATCTTCTTCCAGCTTCAATGAGTGACATCTCTTTGGACTGTACCGACACAGATCAGTGATGCATCTTCCCCTCAGTGCCTCTGGATATAGTGATCTTTTCGACTAAACCAGTTAGTTGAAAAAATCAAGTAGAAATCCCAACACTCACTGTTTCATAGGTGGTGACGACTTTCTTGAGGACTTCTGGGAGCAAGCCCTGAGGCTCCATGTTTGGGTATTGGTCAGTGAGGTTGAAAACCACAAGGGGGCTGCTGTCAGGTCCAGTCAGTCGAGGGGAAAGGGCCAAGATGCATTGCTTCAGGTTAGCCACTGCTGAAAGGCCGCACAGCTCTTTAAAGGACACAATGGCATTCTGTGTAGAGAAGAAAGGAATTACTGAAACCTTGCTTAGGGTGAGCTTTAAATATAAACTTATGTTAAACATAAGAGCAGAGTATTTGGGTTGCGCCCTTGAAAAATTTGCCAAATCTCCTCTTCCAGTGCTGACCAGCTTATTCTGCTGTTGCTATTGACCCTTGTTTTGAGCTTCTGGTACCCCCTGGGGAGCATGGGCCCTGCTACAGTGGAATCAGCATGCCAGGTTTGATTGATCTGGACAAGTCCAGTGTGATAGGGCAACTTCAAACTGGTGTCCTGCCAAACCAAACGGCAGCATTATTTGGTACCATCTCCAAATTGAAGGCAGAGTTCCATACTACTGCTACTGAGGCTCTTGTTTGTTGAAGTAATAAACTGCTTAATTGCCAATTTAACTTTCTTCAGACTTCAACCATTTAATCTTGGGCTGAACAATTAATCAAATTTAAACTGACATCGCAATGTAATAAAGTGCAATTTTCAAATCGCAAAGGCTGCAATTAAAAAAATAAAGAAATACATAAATAAAAGATTTTTAAAGTGCATGTAATTGAGTTTGTGTTTTGTTACATATAAGAGATCAGTAAGATTTTAATATGATTAATATTTATATTTGTTCACACAGTGTTTCTTTTTCATTTTGTAAAAAAGTGCATTCCACATGTTGACATATTTCAGTGGTTGAGCCAGAGATTTGGTCTTATTCGCATTCTTCACTTTATTTAGTGTTAGATTCATAGAAGAGAGGATTCATATTCATTTTTCAGATTATTGTTCATACCAGGCCTGTTGTTCTGCAGTGCTTTTCTCCTTTCTCTGATTTTAAGGTAATAAATGATAGTTTTTTACATGTCTACAAGGCCTGAAGTTAAATCAATCAGTATCAGTTAGTATTCTGCTGTGATTGTAATAGTTAAATCAAGATGTGTTAATGGTATCAATTAATTGTATCAGCATAACATGTTGGCCTGGCCTAGAGGAAATAATTGTTTATATGTTGACAGTATCCTTTGTCGTGTTGGTTAGAGTATAGAATGATTTATTGCTTGTGTTCAGTGAATAATGTAGCAGATAAACATTTCCCTCCCAAAACGCAATATTGGTCCAAAAAATTGCAAGTGGATTATTTTCGAAAATCGTTCAGCCCTAATTTAATCCAAAAATAATATCAAACAGTCAATGGCAGAATAAGGTTTGGCATTGGCAGAATAGATTTGGCAAAATTTTAATGCACAAAACCCACACACTCAGGCCTGCTGCTCATCCTAAAGATGCCTCTTCCTTATAAATTCAAAAAGGAAATAAGGCTTTCTGATACTGCAAGGTGCATTGCCGAGAATTATTTTACAAGAAATAATCTAGCAACCACAAATTGCCTTATTTATGTGTCAAGTTTATAACTAAAACCCTTGATAGTGGCACCCTTTAAGAGGGAGTGGCTGGAAGCTCACTTAGTACCACTGAGAACTTTCATATCACTCATAACACTATCCACACGCAAATCCTAACCTTCCTGCAAGAGGCCAAATTTAAACCCCTCATAAACAAGTACAGGGACAAACTGTGACAGGACAGGCCAAGATGTGTTATAGTCTCAAGGCCAGAAGCTTGTTATCACACAATGAGTGTAATATAAACAGGACTTCCAAAATAAATCCTAATACAATGCCTGAGGACACACAACATGAGACCAACCACACAGTGTTGTGACACTCCAGGAGCATTTCTCAAATGATTTTTCTCTAGACTTTAAAGGGATTAAACACTGCAAGTGAGACACAAGCATAACATGGACTACAACAATTAAACATCTTTATGATGCCTAAAATTATTCGGGATCAGCATGACACTACATTCATCTTGGGCTGAAACTGCAGGAGCATGGATTGAAAAACAAAACATGCCTTTTTAAAGGCTCAAGATTCAGAAAGAATCTTAACATGATTTGAGGTTAACTTTTCTCTTAAGTCTACCCTTCTCTAAAAAACAAAAACAAAAACGCATTCCCATGCTGGAAGACAGCAAAAGACATCATCTTGTCACCACAGACGTCCAGAGTTTTGGCTCAGGAATAAACACGATAGAGTTTATGGAGTAAGTATAATAAACATTCAGAGGATTAAAATGCTTTACCTGCATGTTCTCTCTGAGGTCTGTTGCCTCTCTCAGTGGCAGCAGGGCTGTTTTGAAGACATCATCCACAGCTCTGATCAATAGCACTCTCATGCTGGCATACTCTCTACTCTTCTTGCCCTTTCGGACAGACAGTCCTCTTTTGTGTGGCTTTCCGCCTCCTCTTCGATTGGTTATTGCCACATGAACAAACAACAATGTATGTGGCAGGACCTCCCCTGTCAGAGATTGTAGAGGTACATGGCGGAAACCTGGTTGGAGACACTCAAAGGGGATGGTGTATTGGCCGATGAACTCATCACCAATAAAGTCATCGTCAAGCACCACAAAGCGTACCATCGCAAGCTCCGGGAGGTTTATCTGAAACTCAAAGCTCTCGTCAAACAGTGGGTTGTCCCCATTCTGGTTGACCGTTTTAGTCCTTTGTTCAGCACAATCAGCGGGGATGCCGTGGATTTCCACATACACGTAGGGATCCACTACATCTCCTTTGGCACCTGAGCCTTTGGGTTTTGGAAAGTTTTGTCCACTGATGATCTTTATGTGTAAGAGCTGTGGAGAAACACCAGGCACTGAATCTTTAGTGTTGGCACTAAAATATGAAACCTGTTCCCTCATGATTGCTGGACGCAGCACGAAACCACAGTTTCCATTCTGACGAAACCAACCGATGTTTAAATCCATCATCAGACCGGGTGTCTGGTAGTTCATCGCCACAATCTGGCAACCACACTTCCAGAAGTCTTGTGGGTTCATGTTGCTGGAATCGATTCTCATAGGGCTGGGGTAAACTCGCGCAAGGAATTTCTTGTTGTAGTTTACAAAGTCACCTGGGAAGTCGGTGGCGCAGCGACTTGCAAAGACCTCATTAAAAGAGCAGAGTTCCCATTGCTTCTGGCTCTGGAAAGATGTTGGGAAGTCTTTAAACTCTACAGACTTACACAAGGTCACCAGATCAGAGAGGTCCTTTGACAGCTGGAACTTTTTGGGCGTGATAGTCTGATGTTCTGCAGACTCGATACTCATCCTTTGAGACATCTCTGCCCCTTCGTCTTCATCTGTCACCTCACCTTCTGAAGCAGTGCAGTTTGTGCTCAGTTTCTTACCCTTTAGGAGTATTTTACCCTTCAGCTCTAAGGGAGAGGGGAGATAGCTGTCCTCTGGTTTTGGATGATCCAGGTGGATCTTGTCTCCCAGGATCTTTTTTAGATGCTGGAACATGACTTTCTGCTGCTTCAAGGAGCAGTGGTTTTCTAAGCACAATAAAAGGGGGAACTCGGATGCAACAAAGGCGTACTTGTTGATGACGTCAATGACGCTGCGGAAAACTATCTGTGATGTCATTGTGTGACCAGTGTAAATGACCGGTTCGTTATCAGGCCCGTCCCACACATCCAGCTCTACGCTGCGGCAGCCCATCTTTAGGGCCCGAATATACCCTGTCACATCAGAGGGGCCTCTGAACTGGTCCTCAATCAGGTAAGTGTTGTGAGATGAGTTGATGTAATAGTGGGACAGCGGCTGGTTCATGTCTTGACATACTGTTTTGTGTTCAGGGTCAAATATGTGGCACTCTGGAGACATTAGATAGTTGGTGAATCCATCAAGAGAAAGCCAACTCTTGAGCTGGCCCTCTTTAGATGGTTCATGTTTCTGAATGACCTCTAAGCTGGTGTCTTCACTGACTTGTGCCATACCCTGCTCTGCCTCCAGGAATATCATCAAGTCCTTGGTATCCAGATACTCTTTGTTACTGGAGAACTGAACAAAGAGAAAGTAGATCTCTGGTCTGGTGCACAGATCATGATAAACCTCAACGAACTCATCCCTGGTCACATCAGAACCTACTTTGTCCTTAGCTTTATGAAGCTCCTTGAACTTCAATTCTATTTTCACATTTTTCAGCCCTGGGTTCAACTTTTTGACCAGCTGCACAGCAGCACATATTGTTATTTGTTTGCTGTTGTTACTGTCAGCCTCGTCAAACAGCTCCCCGAGCCATGATGAGCGCATGTTGTTCTGACTACTCTCGATCATATTCAAAGTGTGTTTCCCATAGGAGATCAGGTACCTCAGCCCTGTGACCCAGATGTTTGCTACATCTGCAGTGTTTGCCACCAAGTCCAGTGACTCATAATTCTCCCCGAAGATGACTGAAAAGGCACAGTCCTCGGATATCTGATCATAAGACCCATTAGTTCTAAAAGTGTCTGTATTTTTCCCTGTGCGAACCTCCTTGATGGATTTCACATCAATTTTGGCCTTTTCTGATTCCTTTTTCGAGGGCTCCCATCTCAGAGACTGCATGTCAGCGTCAAGGAGGAAGTAACGGTGGTAAATCCGGGAATTGGACCGCACTTTCTTCAGCTCAGAGCCATCCACCATTGCACTGATGCAGTCACTTGCGCTGCTAATTTTCTTCTCAGTGGGCATGCTGCTAAATGACACCGTCTTCTTTCTCTCCTTACGTTGCCTTGAGCCATCCTGTGAAAACAGAGGAAAAATGCTTTATTACAAAACCTGTCACAGAGAGTGAACGGTAAATAAAGCCATGAGATTTATGAGGCAGAACACTTTAAATGTTAGATAAACTGGATTAAAAAACGACAATATCCTGTTAGTCGTTTCTTTACTTGTAGATTAATATGAAATATCTGTTCAGCTGTATTAAGGCTTGGTTTTTGCTTCAATGCTTCGATTCTCCAGACATAAAAGAAGAAACTTGGCTCTAAAAGTCTCTCATAGCTGACAAACAGATAACAATGGGAATGAATTATAAATCATGTGCTTGTACTTCACTTTATTTGTTAAACTTTGATGTATCTTTGCAATTGAATAAGCACTGTCAATTCTTTATTATGCTTTTATAAAGTATATTTCAGGGGTATATGTCACTTTATGTATTATACAGCTTAAGTCACAAGTAAGAATCCTCGAGGATTCTGATTTTAAAAAGAAGAATAAACTGCCTGCAGCATATAAAGTTGTCTAAATAACTAAGGGAATTTTCATTGCAGGACTTTATGTAATGGAGTGGTTATCACTGTGGTATATACTTAGAAAACCTAACCCTAACCCCCTTGCAATTCACTTCCTGCTGATGTGTTGTTTGAGAGCAGAGTGTAAAAGGAAACTTGATTTAAATCAATATCTGAACTTCTTGAATCACACGTATAGTCATCATTTTCACAGTTAACCTCTTACCACGACAGTTATCTGCCAAAATCCAACGTTCAGACCAAATTTAGCTGAACATCTTCTACAGAGAACACAAAGCAGACGACATGCTGTCTGCTCTCATGTTTGCATGTCAGACCCTGCCCTTCCTGACTGGTTCCCCTTTGTTGCCCCCAAAATATTATCTTAGCAGAATCACAACAGCTTCTCTCCTGGGTAAGTCGAAGTACCTGTCACTGTATATCAGGAGATACAAGAAGAAATCTCCCCAGGGAGAGTATCGCCCACACATATCCAGGCATCTACAGCAGCCACATTCCTGACATTTCCAATGAACCCTGCTTTCTGCTACAGCGAGATCCTTTAGCAGAGGAGCATCATTTTATGCTATGGGTAATACAGACTCATCTCACAATTTCAAAACCAGCCAAACCCAATACCTTATTAGTCATCCTGTGGCAGCTTAATAGGACCACTCTGCACACAAAATGAATTATTTTGTCAAGTATGTGATGCTGCCAAGTAAGGATTCCTTAGGCTGCATTCCAGTGGAAACCCTTGATCCTAATTTTCCTTTGGGGTTTCATAAACAGCTTCTTACCTAGCCGAGCAGAGATGTGCACACAGTGAAAGATGCAGTGCTTGTAAAATAAGACAAGAAAAGACAAGTGGAGTAACAAATCAAACCTCTATACGCAAAAGATGGTCTTTTTATACTCATCTTTCTACCTATACTTGGTCTGTTCAGCTGATAATAACTGATTTGATAATGCCGACTTTTTTTGTGCAGCAGTTTTCACAGAATCACCTTATTAGGAAACTTTCTTGAGCAGTTTCACCATAAATTTTCCCTTCAGCCTTGATCCTGTTTTTCTATGGTTTCACCACACTGCCGTGCCTTTTCTGTCTGAGGCACACACAGATTAGATGTAAATATGCTTGTTTACAATCGGATGAGATGTAACAGGAAATGAATACTGACTCACAGAAGAGTCTGCTGCAGAGAACAGAGTGTAAGTCGGACAGTTTGTTTGTTTACCCTATTAAGACATCCATTCTGTTTTATTATTGTATGTCATGTACCATGATATAGAGGACAGAAGCCAAGGAGGTCTAAACAATGCCCAAAACAAGGAAAACTAGTCAAATACAATCAAGTGAAATAACAAACACATCCACAGGGGAATGGGAGCAGGCACATTTGAAATAACACACGGTAAAATACATTTCGTAAGGGTTTTTATTATCAACCCCATCTGTGTGCAAAACACAAACCTGGCACATTTAAACTTGCTGCAGTCCTACACATTCCCACATATGGAGCATGTCAAGTAAAATGTTAAAGGGGACATATCATGCTTGTTTCTCCTTTTCACTATGCCAGACTAGGATGCCTGTAAAGCATTTCTGCCCTCAGTACAAGTCATTTAGTTCCTTCATTGCCCTACAATAGCGTTCTCAATATCCTCATTTTAGGCCATTCTGAAGATCTCGTTGAAACGCTCCGTTTTGAGAATGAGCTCCAGTAACCTCGCAACGTCACAGCCCTTTGTGCTCTGATTGGTCATTTCTATCAGAAGGGTGGAGGGGGTAGAGCCAGGGGGCGTTTTTTGCAGCATTGCAGTATTTACAAAATCATCATATTGGATGGAGCAGACCGAGCGAGTTTGCTGTTTGCCAAAACTTCACCATAAGGCATTGATAGCACTAATAAAATGGCAGAGTGTAGGATACGTCCTTTTGTATTGGACCCCGAGTCAGACCCGGACGGTTCTGCAGCTCAGGAGGAAGAAAATCCACCTCGACACAGATCATCTCAGGACGCTTCAGTGTGGTGAGTCAAACCGGTACTGTAACATGTATAGTTTATACGTGGAAATATAGGCAGACTTCACCAATAAACTATTTCTATAACGGGGCTCCATCCTGCTCCTTCACTTTTCTCTGTCTGTTTTATCCATCATGCTGAAAGTGTAGTCTAAAGATCGCCTCTACCGTCAGTTCGTCACTATGTTATTACCTCAGCATTATTGTGGTCCAGGTTCACAGTGCATGTCAGAACAAGCATGCAAATATCATAGTCTCACAAGTATTACAACGTCTGCTAAAACTACAGTGTTTTAACTGCTAAAATTCACCATGTAAAGCCGAGCTGCTCAGCAGAGCAGAGTCCCTGCATCCAGCACTCGATCAAGTGAGCCAGAGCTGGTTGGGAGCTGTATTTATACTCTGCTCTTGGTGGTTGTATACCTCGGTAGCGGTTGTGTGACTAACTGACATCACAAAGGAGGAGCTGCTTTATCAGATTACTCCAGTAAAAAGAAAGGTACCTCATGTCGTCACGATGGTCGAAATCTCGTGGCCAACTGGCAATGACCTATTTTCAGAGGCATCAAATCTCGTTCTAGGATATCAGAAAAATACAATATCTCATTTTTTGAAAATTCAGGGGGTGTCAGGTCTTGTTTTCAAATGTATTATATTATATGTAAGTATTAAATCAGGGATCAGTATGATATGTCCCCTTTAACATACAACTCATGCAGCTTGTAGGGAGTTATTATATAAAAGGGGAGCTTAAAACTTCAATGCATGGCTGCAGATAATCCTTCTGATCTAAGCAGGAATGTTGACTTTACATTAACCTTGAGTTACAGACGCATCTCATGATGTTTCCTGCTGTATAGCCCCGGCCGCCATGCCAGGCACTCTGCAGGATTTCCTTCAGCTTCCTCAAGCAAAAGTAGAAAACAATAGAGCTCACACCCATCTCTGTCTTAACATTGTTATTATTTCCTGCCCAGACCGTTTCTTCCACAACGTTCCTTTTTCTGCTTTGGGTGGAACTCAGATGACCTGGGTGTAGTTTTAATAGTCCTTAAATGGTGCTGAGACGGACCATCATCAGATGCCTATTAATAGTTCAATCAGATACTAGCCTTCCAAACATAAATAAAAGGTATCATGGCTATTAATCTCTGTTTCTCAAGGCTCAGCTGTAAGCGTTATCTACAATGTGAATTTTGATCATGTTTCCCTTTTTCGTTTAACTTAGCGAAAGCATGCAGCAGAGCTATCTCTATTAAGAGCTCTCTGACACGGCTGTAAGAGACGTTTTCTGTATTTCTTTCTGCTGATCACTTAGTCAGTACTGTAGTTTGACTGATCGTCTAACTCATTAAGGGCAGGGCGTTGTCAAAACACTGTGATGGAAACTACATTTCTCGAAAACCAGTCAGTTACACACTGAGTCACCAGTATTGACCAACAATTTGACTCAATTTCCACAGAATGATAAACCCCCATTTCGTTCTCAATGCAAACAACAAAAATATTAGCACATCACTCTTTATATTGCAAAGAGGTACGTATTGACCTTTTTCTAGTTATGAACAGAAAATGGAGAAAATAAGAATCCAGGACATAAACAGGATATTGGATGTTTTCATCATATTTCACGGTAAAGAAATAATAACCATCCTAATCCTGTTAAGCTCACTCGCGCAGGGGAAATCATTTTTTCTGCCTTTACATGGAGTTTCAATATGTTTTTGGTTTGAGCGTGTGTGCAGACTGAGTGAGTGAAACAGACAATGAGATGTGAGCAAGACGGTTTATATTCAACAGCTCACAGATCCCATAGGAGTCTGAATCCCCGATGCACAGCTCAGTCCAGGTTTTTTAAGGCTCAGTGAGCTGTTATGAACTGTGTGTACAACTGAGGATACAACAGGGGGTCTATTACTCTCTGCTCCGCTGTTCTACCCAAACAACACTGCATCACCTAAATCTCACTGCAGCATAAATTGAAGTCCAGCTCTGGTCCAGCATTGGCTCTGCATCGTAATTCCATCCATCTGTCCATTGTACTTAATTTCCTCAGAAATAAATGATTTAAATGAAATCCAAGATCTATAATATAACCCATTCAATTCAGACCTTCTTCTCATTCTTTCAAACAGGAAACTATCTGATCTCTCATATCCTTTAGAATAACTGTCCTTGTTGTTAACTCAAAGGTCACATTCAGTACCATTTCCAACTCTGGACCTCCACCTCCACCAGGTAAGCTAAGGCAATAGCATAGTTACTTAAAAAGCTTAAAAACATTAGGGGTGGGAGAAAAAAATGATAGAATCTGGATATTTTGTTTAACAATTCGAATTGTGATTTTTTTTTGTTCGAAAAACAAATTCAAGTCCTTTATTCTACTCTGTGTTTATAAGTTGGGTTGGAAAAAAGTTGTGTTGTCAGATCCCCTGACTATATTTAAAAAATTGACTCTTATGTGATGTGCATTTTTGGGGAAAATATACCTCCTAACAGTCTGTAGACATCATCAATATTATTCAATTTTTTCACTTGGTCTGGTGTTAAAAAAAGCAAACTACAAATTGCAAAAATCCGGACTATCAAAGAACTACAACTTAAATAGAATTGGCATCACAAAAATTGTAAAAGAACTGAGTCCGGAGAAAAACATATCGTTCTAGCCCTAATAAATATCCCATGGTTAGCTATTCGCTCCTAGAAATCAGTTATTCTGAAGAGGGTGTGGTGTGGTAATTAATTCCTTTTGAAGAAAAACTTGAGAAAGACAAAAGCTGCATGTTTGACTGTGACTCAAATATCATGATGACCATTTCATGATATTGTTTTTTAACCTGTGGCTAATTCCAATCTATATGAAAATAATGTGCTTTAACTCAGTATTATCTCTTATTGATACATGATTAAAAGGTTTTGCACACCAATGGTGACGCAAATAAACAGCATGAAATAGCGAAAAATTTGAGGCGTCATATTCAATCTCTGCAGCTATTCTCCTCCAAACGCTGTCTTTGTAATTGTTGTCTTTGTAATATTTATGTCTTTTGTGCTGGAACACAAACACAACCAAGGTTCAATGTTTTGGTATGTGACTTGTCAACAAGTGTTTTGATTCATCGAATGTGTACTCATTGCAAACGAAACTTTGGAAAAATCGACCTCAGTCTGAAAAAATATAAGCCACAGTTTTGCTCAGCCAAAGAACGTTGCTAGTGGGAAAGCTGGCATTGAAAAACAGTAGGTTTGAAAAAATAACTAGCAAATTGCATCTGGTGTGCAAAGGGCTTTAGTGTGCAGAATGAATCCCCTTGAGATGCACTGATCCAATCCTGGTATTGTGTATCATTCGACCACTGAAAAGTTTGATTTCATTTCGGTGACGAAGAGCTGATCGCTAAGACAGGTCCACAGTACAGCTCAATTTAACTCAGCCCTATTTCTGTGTTCATCAAAGATCTGAGCATTTTTTGCCAGGCAGAGCTTAAACAGCATAAAGGATGGTAACCACAAGCTCAGCAGCTTAAAGTTGATGACGTCAGACAATGCAGAGTTTATAATAAATTTACCATGTTGGACATTTGTAGAATAAGGACAGAAAGAGCTTTGATAGAAACAGAGGGGAAAAATACAGAACAAGAAAAAACACAAGAAACACCTCCTGCTGGCTGTAAGATAGGGGAAATAAATGTATTAGAGGAAGTTCTGAAGAGCATGTTGTTCAAAAAAGAAAGTAATCTCCTGTTCTGAAAGTATTTAAAAATTCCCTACAGCCATGAGAAAACTGTTAATTTTTACAGCCAGCAAAAGTTACTGCGGAAGAAAACATGATGTAGTTATTAAGGCTTGAACCTGGTGTTTTCTCATGTTTTTCAGCTTATGTTGTAAATGTCTGGATTTATCTTCAAGACAAACCTGTATGTCATCACACTTAAAATCAAAACCAAACAAACAGTGGAGTCCTTATTTAGCATTCTAAGTCAAACTAGTTTTCAGGAGAGAGCTTGAATGAGTAAATTTAGAGCAGGCTTTTTAGTCCTCCAGGTGCACTAATGTGAAATCCCATGTGAGTTACATACGGTAAAAGCCCAGCTGTGTCTACTTTGCCATATGATATGAGTCACTGGTCAAATGAAGTGTGAAGAGGTTAACTACCCAGGGAATGAACTATCAAAGGTCTACAGTTTCCTCAAGAGACATAAAAGAGAGTTAAGTGTGTATTCCTGCAAAATCATACATCAGACATCATCAGTCATGAGTAACGTAAGAGTTTTTAAGTCAGAGCATAACACTGGTATGCAAACGTATCATGACTGTGTAATAAAACTAAACATTCATCTGTATCTGGTTGATTTTCCCTGAACAAAATCCTTCACTGAAACCATAAAAGCTTTCCTTGAAATATTACATAAATTTACACATTTCCACAGTGCTATCTTTCCTTTAAAAAAGGAACATGAACCAATAAGAAAAATCACCTGAGGTGCCCTTGAATAATTGCTCACCACCATTTTTTTCCTCCAAAATGTTCTCTGTGGAACTGATCCAGAACTGACATCATCACCTCTCAGCGTTTTGGCTTGCGGTGAAGGGACGGTGACTCTAATGCTCTCAGACATCGATTTCAGCCATTAACTACAGTTGCAATAACAAATTCATTTGTTAATTCGCTAATGCTAATGAGTAGTTTTTACTCAGTGGTGATGATTTTTTTAAAGGGGACATATCATGCTTGTTTCTCCTTTTCACTATGCCAGACTAGGATGCCTGTAAAGCATTTCTGCCCTCAGTACAAGTCATTTAGTTCCTTCATTGCCCCACAATATCGTTCTCAATATCCTCAGTTTAGGCCATTCTGAAGATCTCGTTGAAACGCTCCGTTTCGAGAATGACTTCCAGTAACCTTGCAACGTCACAGCCCTTTGTGCTCTGATTGGTCAGTTCTATCAGGAGGGCGAGCCAGGAGATTGTAAGGAGAGCCAGGGGGCGGTTTTTGCAGCATGGCAGTATTTACAAAATCACCATATTGGATGGGGCAGACCGAGCGAGTTTGCTGTTTGCCAAAACTTCACCGTAAGGCACTGATAGCACTAATAAAATGGCAGAGTGTAGGATACGTCCTTTTGTATTAGACCCGAGTCAGACCCGGACGGTTCTGCAGCTCAGGAGGAAGAAAATCCACCTCGACACAGATCATCTCAGGATGCTTCAGTGTGGTGAGTCAAACTGGTACTGTAACATGTATAGTTTATACGTGGAAATATAGGCAGACTTCACCGATAAACTATTTCTATAACAGGGCTCCATCCTGCTCCTTCACTTTTCTCTGTCTGTTTTATCCATCATGCTGAAAGTGTAGTCTAAAGATCCCCTCTACCGTCAGTTCGTCACTATGTTATTACAGTATCATTATTGTGGTCCAGGTTTACAGTGCATGTCAGAACAAGCATGCAAATATCACAGTCTCACCAGTATTACGATGTCTGCTTAAACTACAGTATTTTAACTGTTAATTCACCATGTAAAGCCGAGCTGCTCAGCAGAGCAGAGTCCCTGCATCCAGCAGTCAGTCAAGTTAGCCAGAGCTAGTAGGGAGCTGTATTTATACTTGGCTCTTGGTGGGTGTATCCCTCAGTGGCGGTTGTGTGACTAACTGACATCACAGAGGAGGAGCTGCTTTATCAGATTACTCCAATAAAAAGAAAGGATCCTTGTGTCATCACAATGGTCGAAATCTTGCGGCCAAATAGCAACGACCTATTTTCAGAGGCATCAAATCTCGTTCTAGGATATCAGAAAAAATACAATATCTCTTTTTTTTTTGAAAATTCAGGGGGTGTAAGGTCTTGTTTTCAAAATTATTGTATCATATGTAAGTATTAAATCAGGGATCAGCATGATATGTCCCCTTGGAGCTTTTCTACCATGTGTTGTGGGGGCACAGGCGGGTTAATTCACAGTCACGAACATAGAAACTAAATGGGTGTGTACTGGATTTACAGAAATCACATGAGCTGATAAATTTTAGCTTTTTAAAACCATCATCACTCTATCATACACAGATATCTGCAACTGACAGGTGGTGAAGAAGAATTTCCTTTTCCTTTTTTCATTTATCAAAGAAGCTATGACCATGTAACCCTTTACTACTGCTTTTTATAACATGTTAAATATCATGAATAAAGCCTTTAAGGGGACCTTGAGAGAAATGTCAAACAAAAGTAAGCCAGAGTTGAGAACATAATTTCAAACACCATAATCAGTTATATCTACAGTAAAAACAAAAGACGACGACTTAAAAGATGTCTGTTTTGACCTTTTCATACCACACACACGGAGAAAAACGGAATCTCTGGGATGAGAAACATCTCTGCCTGCAATCAAAACACTTATATATCAGATCATCTGCCACACAACCATCTTGGGGTGTTTGGCCACGGTCCAGAGCTGAGAGTCGGTGTGATATCAGAGACAAACACAGAGGAGGTGGATGTGCTGTAACACTTAATTCCCTTTTGGCATAATCAGACCTGTTCTTTTCTGTTCCTGTCCTTTCCTCAGAGTAAAACAATAAATCATAACATGCCAAGACAGGATTCTCTTGTCTGCTGTTCAAATTTGTGGGTTTCATTATTCTTGTCAAAGATTTGTTAACGAAAAGTCTGCCACACTGCTGTATTTGACTCTTTGTTGTTGACGAGAGGATGGAGAACAGAAAGTGTAAAAGTGTGTCGTTGCAGTTTAGTTTTGCAGCTGACCTTTAGGTGTTAAGCCTGTATTTCAGACCTTTTCAAATTCCTCTTCTGAATTTAATCATCATGTAGGTTTGTGGATGTTAAACGGTTATTTGGCAAAGCTCACTCTTTCAAAACAAAGACAAAAAAATCCAAACAGATAGCGCCTTATGCTACGCTTTGCTCTTCTGTTTCTTTTTGCACTTTGTAAACCCAGGTTTAAAACAGCCCTGCCTGGGGGTGGTACTTTCTATTTTTTCTAACTTTCTTTTTATTTGGTTTTTAATCAATATGTAATAAGCATTCATAAAAAAAGGAAAGCCAAAATCATTTGGGAAAATACTACAAATTAAGATTTCAATAGCATGCTCTCTTTTCAGCGTTTTTTTTTTTTTTTTTTTTACATGTCTCCTGATAGTTCACAGTATAGCTGATCTTAGTCCTGTATTTCATCCATTTCTCCGATTTATCCTCCAGTTGGGCTTTCTACAGTCTCAGTTTATGTGTCAGTCTCTCCATCTGGTAAATCTCCTCAATAGTCTGGATCCACTGTTCCACAGTTGGGGGATCAGCCTGGTACTATTTCTTGGTTATTGTCTTTATACAAGCCACTGTCAAGATTTGTAATATTTATCCTTTCCTTGTACATGTTCATCTGTTACATAAGTCCATTATAAAAGCATTCAGTGGTATAGTATATCCCAAGTTTTTTCTTATTTCTGTATTTACGATTTCCTAGTAGTGCTTAATTTTTGAACATTTCCAGAATAAATGACTATGATAAGCACTTACTGATCCACAGTTTCTCCAGCATGGAAGAAGTTGGTTTAGTAGTTAATTTTTATTTCAGGTGTTGTGAAAAAGCAGATCAGGTTTTTCCATGAAAATTCCCTCCATTTTTGAGAACCAGTGGTGGTTTGGTGGTTTTTCCACACATTCTGCCAATTATCACTCGTTATTTCATGATGAATTTCTTTTTCCCTCTTTGTCTTTATGTGTTCTGTTGTGCATGGTAAAATTTTGATATGAGTCTTGTAATGTTAGGGTTGGTACTTTCTTGATGTCCAGGAACATTAGGGGGTGAGGCCTGCAAGCTAAACATTTCTGTTTGGTGGAGCACCTGCAGTTTTTTCTTATTTCACCCACAGTTAAGAATAAAAAAGTATCAATCAACAGGCTTCTTTTCTGGGATGAGAGATTGATCCCCAATGTCTTCACACCATAGATGGCAGATCGGTCCACTGTTTTTCCAGTTGTCCCTGGCTTTTGGAAACAGCTTCAGGCGTTAATGGCTTTGTCATGATTAGTGCTTGTCTCCTTAAAGTGATACTCCGGGACGGAACAAGTTGGGTCCTATCACAAGGTTTAGGGCAGAAATTACCCCTACAGCAGTGTTTTTATTCAGCAGAAGCCCAGAGCACTTGCTCCAAAGACCCCCTCCCTGCTCGTCTGCCGGTTTCCTCTGCACTCAGACGGGGCCATTTTTTACTTGACCAAAAACACAAATAAACGGACTCCCATTGAAAAAGTCTGATATCGGTCTGCATTCACGCTTTATTTAGAGAATTTACAGCGAGTTACTTTCACACAAAACACAGCTAAATAAGGCTCTAGTTCTCGTTGTGTCGTAAAACGGCACTACCTCTGCTGCAGAGCCACAGCTGGCTACGAGGCGCTCGCCTTTAGTGTATCAGTTCGTGCGCGCGGCGTGCCAGATATAAACAAACGCAGGTAGTCTGCCAGAACGAAGAGACACGATGTTGTTTGGTGCGTGCGCCCTGGTCTTCTGCTGCACAAAAACACTGCTGTAGGGGTAATTTCTGCCCTAAACCTTGTGATAGGACACAACTTGTTGCATCCCGGAGTATCACTTTAAGAGTGTCAACATAATTATCTGCAGCGCAATTAAGCACAGAACAGGCTAACTGCCGAGCTGCACATCAGGATGCCAGCCTGTCTTTGACCTGTATGCTATAATTTGTGCTGAATGGCCTTTGTCGTTTTCTTACCTCCCTCTGCTGGTCTGGTCATGTGTTACAACTACCTTTATTTTTTTTCTCCATACATCACTTGCCTGATCTGCCCAGGTCTTCCGCCCTCGGTGGAAATGCAAAAAAAAAAAAAAATGTGGGCCACTAGAGACATTTAGTTCCTGGTAATGTCTTACCAGATACTAAGAACTAAAGTTCCCAGTATCTGGTAAAACACCTCAACTGTTATGCAAAAGAAAACTCCCAGAAATCAGCTCTAGCAGAATTGGCACAAACATAATGGGAACAAGAAACATTTGTCTCATGTGGAAAGCATTGATTTTGCTGTTACCCATTACAGCACACTAAAGCATTCATGATCCAAACATCCGTCAACTCAAGTCCACACAAACATCACTCAGACCTGTTCATCCGTTTATTGATGACGAGAGCAGAGCAGACGTTTCAGTGCACCGTTAAATTGTTCAATCAGGTCAAACTTCAAAGCCCCTTCACATTATACAAGTCAGGTCAACACTGCAAAAGCTAAAAATGGCGTTGTTCACATTCTGATCAGACCTCAGTCAAAGAAAGATCAAGCAAAACTGTCATGTCACAGTTCAGTCTATCTGAGGAAAGAGTGAGCAGCATCAGCTCAGCTCAGTATCTGATAAGGCCTCCATGATGAGACAGTTTCAGAGCACTGGCAGGCTTCAAACGCTCTGCCTGCTCTGTGAGCACAATGAAGATATCAGCTGCCAATTTCATAAGACTTTCCACTGCCAACATTGTTATTATTGCAAAACAGCTGAGCTGATTCATCCTTGGAGCCTTTTAATGCTGAACAGCAATGCAAGACAATGTTGAGGCTCTTGGAATAACAACTAACTGGTCAATTTGATTCAATCATCAGACTGTGTCCTCTGAGACAAAAACACAGCAATAACAAGAGTATATAAACACTTTACAATCTAATAAAAATGTGTCAACATGTCAGTCATTATTAAATGGGCCAGTCTCAGGATCAAATTCCCACAAAATGACAGAAATGTGTAAACTACATCTTGGCAGTTCAGTTTGTGATTTCATCAAACAAACCTTTCTAGTTTGTAAAGTCAACATGACGGTTTTCAGGATCAAATTACGACGAGTTCAGACTAAAGTAAACAGTTGTAGAGATGATATAAACAGAAATATTTTCTCATGGTTGACAGTTACATGGACAGGAAACTGTTACTCACAGAGGCTGTTTGAAAACATCTCAAATTGCAGGACTGTAAAAGACAAACTGAGCCAAAGGTAGAACTCAGAAGAAGTTGGCTGCAGGAAACAATGTGTCTGAGAGACAAGTCAGAGTTTTAGAAGAATGCAGTTTTGCCTCACAGATGGGAGCATGAGAGTTTTTTTAGTTTTAGGTATTAAAAGTAATGTAATCAATGGTAAGCGGGTTAGAAGTTTTCCAAATTTTTTTACCAAATTTTGCGTGAAAGGACCGCTTGAAAAGGACCGCGTGAGAGGGTGTAGGCGCGAGAATGGCATCATTTGTCCGCACGAAACCATGTCAGGCAAAAATCAGCCTTAAGGAGATGCAGCACACCTCCTGACCAATAGAGGGCAACAAGACAAGGATAATGGCCATTCAGAAAAAAATTACAACTTGCAGGGCCTGCCCCCCAAAGTTCCTGCACATCTCTAGCAGTGCCATTTGATGTGTAAATTATTTCCCAGAACTTAATTAATTTGGTGTTTAGTTATTCTAATTAAAAAGGAACTAGTTCAAGTAGGGATGGGTACCAAATTGGGTACTTTTATGGATACCGACCGAAATCTGTCAAAAGTACCGGGTACTAATTTGTGTAAAATCAAAAGGTACTATGTTTAAGTACCTAAATGCATCTTTGTGACTGTGAGGGAGTGAAATAGTACGCGATTTACCACACTGGAAATGAACACAGCATTGCAAGGGTATATATTAAAGAATAAATATGTTAAGTTGAAAAAATAAAGATATTTTTTATTGAACAAATTGATATTTTTCACCACATAAATACAAAAAAGTACTGAAAATTGGTACCGTTGAGTACTGGTACCAATTGCCAGGTACCAGGCATCTGTACTGTATCGTTTCAATTGCAAAAGGTACCCGTCCCTAAGTTCTTGGTAAAAGTTTGTATCGTTTAAAAAAGACAAAAGAAATTCCCCCTTGCCTGAGGTTGGTCTAAGGTACCCAGAGAACTGTTTCTGGATAACCATAGCGCTCTGAGTGTTACATCATTTAGAGTATAAATCAGGGACTGGTGAAGTGTACTCAACTTTCTAGGGCTGCAAACAACCATTGTTTTCATTATTGATTAATCCAGCAGTTATTTTTGGATGGAGTGATAAATTATTTAGGGGAGAAAACAAAGCAGAAACTGTCAAAATTGTGATCTGATCAGCAGTCTTTAAGCCATTGTTGTAGAAAGTCTAGAGTATTGACATACATAAAAGCTAAATCATGTTCTTTAGCATTTAATAAAAGCCAAATGACATAACGTTAAGATCAGCACTCCAAAGCAAACTTAGTTTCCCATTATTGAAATATGTTTAGTCATTTCTAAATTCATTGCCGATTATTGTGCAATATTAATCCAAGTCATCATTCAGGCCACCACTCCCACTAATGTGGCCCAACTGTTGTTTCTGCCAAATGTTTGAGTTACTCTTGAAATAACAAGGCGAGGCAAGCAATGCTTGTGCCAATCAGTGTCACCTGAGCAGATGAATTAACACCTAAAACAAATGAAGGCACAATAAGTGAATACAGACCAAGAAGAGGACCCTTCATGAAGAATGGCTGTCCACAGATCTGTAATTAATCAGCCCTTTAGCTGCCAGGGGCATCGGGTTTGGTAACTGGATAACACTCAAATATGCAAGCTGTACAGCTCAGAGAGGCAGGGAATCCCTCTTGGGAGAGAAGAGAGATGAGTTTGTGTTAAATAAAAAATCTGGGGTGTGCAGATACGGCCTGAATTGTGGCACAGATGTCAGCTGTAGTGTTTTAGTAGCAGTTACTCAAGTGACAATATGAATAATTAATTAGGCAATCCTCAACACAATCAACAGTGTTTGCACCACCGCAGAGGTAACTAAATGCCATCCAACTAACAGTAAATAACAAGTTTTTTCTTTTTCTAGCCAGAAGACTTTCCTTAAACATAGATGGTGCTGTGAATGAGTTGATGGTGGGTTTTTGCTTAAGGCCTCTGCTGCAGTCAGGAGAGATTCTGTTCCATGCTTAACTCTGTGATTCATTTTCCTTGCTTTAGTCCTGCAGCAAGTTGTACTCGTTCACATGAAGGTTCTCACATGGACCGATGTGCTGCTACAGTATACAAGTGGCTAGAAACAGTTTGAAGTGCTTGATATTTTAACATTGTTACAGTCGTTGTGGCTGCTTGGTCTCTCTTCCTTGACTGTTATTTGTAATTTTTTTCATCTTTTTAGGTAATTTTTGCATTTGGAGTGGAGTGGGTTTGGAGTGCTTTGTGTGGTTCATTTGTTGGTCATGGGCACCAAACTGGTTTTGTCTTCAGTGATATTTTTACTACTTTTGCTCCTGTGTTTGTCCGGAGATCATACATGTAACCATGGCTGCATTGTTTACATGTGAAATCAGATTTTAGCAGCCTGTAGCATGTCAATGCTAACCGGTGCGAGGCCTGATGTTTTCCCACAAGGTGAGGAGAAGGAGGTGAGGACGACGTGCTGGTACTGAGGGGAGAGCTAAGAAGTGACGACATCGACCTGTCCTTCCGTCCATTGTTATTGGACACAAGAGCTATCCCTAATGAGGATAGCAAGCTAGGCGTGCAAAACAAACAGAAGAAATACCAGAAGGCAGAGTAGCATCATGCTATTCACAGACATGGCTAATGGCACTAACACTGGGGATAAATAAAGTATTTTTTTTTCTATTCTATATTGATAGCATCCTCATTAGCATTTAACCTTGCTTTAAATTAACACAGTCTCCTCAGATGTCTGTCTAACACAGTCTGGTTCTGTCCGAGGTTTCTACCTGTTAAAGGGAAGTTTTTCCTTGCCGTTGTAACTTGCTAAATGCTTCAAAGTGCTGTACTCATGGTGGGTTAAGATGACATAAGATTCCTTATCTTGTCTTGATGTTGGGTTACTGCTAATAAAATTTTTATCAACATTAACGGGTCTAGACCTGTTAATGTTCTTTTGGAAAGTCTCTTGAGATAATGTATGTTATGATTTGGTGCTTTTTAAATAAAGATTGATTGATTTATTAATTCTATAAAAGATGCATATATTAACCACTTACAGAGTTTGAAGTAAATCTTATACTCAGTGCTGCAAAGTGCAAAAAGAAACTTTATCTGAGTAATTTTGATCAAAAGAGAACCTAAGCTAGCACAGTGTAGCTCAGTGCAAAGGTGTACAAAAGTTTCTGACAAAGAGATGAAAGACTCCTCGGCACATGAAGAAAGAGTTGAAAAGGAACAGTGCTGCAGGGAGGTTGATGGTGTTTCTAGACTTCACAGCAAAACTGCCAATCCATCATCCCACCTACAAAAACACAGGTGGGATGATGGATTTTAACCCATCTTCTCTCATCTTTACAGGTGCTGGAGTTCAACTCTGTAGCCCACAATATGTGAAATCAAAGGATGTCTACCCCTCACAGGAGTCGTACTTTGTAAGAAAACTTTGCTCCCTGATCTTTGTTTCTCATGCTGCTTGTGTAGCTCAAATTAGTTCAGATAGAAAATGAAGATCCCCATGTAAAAAGCTGTCACCATCTTACAGCCCTGCTGCTTCACCAGAACTAATACCATATTGTTTCCCTTTGAGCAGGTTGACACACTGAGGTTGCTTTCTCCTCCAACCAAAACTGTGAAATAAGTATTTTCAACAAAGCATGAGAAGTCCGTCTTTGTTCAAGAGGATCTGAGGTGAGATGTAAGGTGGGAAAACAAAGAGGCCACAGGCTCATTAGTTCTGCTGCCACTGGCCACCCACATGCAACATGGTCATAATCTACTTGTGAAGACAGAGTTTAAAATTAATTTGTAAACACCTGGGCCATTAGTCAAGTAATGCACAAGTGCCTTTGTAACACACAGTCTTGGTTTGACCTGAATATACACACTGCCGTTTCTTTTCATACAGCTGTTTGACTATGAAGAGTGATTAAAAAAAAGAATGTCTACACAAAGTATCAGGGCTGGAAACATTGGCTCCTTAATGAAGTTTATTACTTCACCATTCTTTATCTGCTGAAAAGAAAATAGGCTCAAAAGCTTACAACCAGACTTGTTTTTTCATTTTACCCTGTTGCAGTTGGAGAAAAACAGCTGTTAGAGTTTGGTAGTCTCATTTTTCGTGGAAAGGATGTGGTCAAAGGTCGCGGTCAAAGACGGTTTCCAAAGTACAAAAACACCCTTAAATAATTCTCTTAACTTTCCTGTAGCGTATTCGTATTCTGGACACGTCCACGAAGTCTTTGCCAAAGAAAGAGAGCATCAGAGTTCAGAACTGGGTGATTGTGAGGCAGCATATTTGGTGATTTCTTCATAAAAACAAAACCCCGAAAATACATTGAGCATACAAATAGAAAGGCAGAGAGCTTACAGAAGCTTACATGAATATATTGGTACTTGAAAACTAGCCATCTTTGGAAATATGAGTGGGAAGATGAGTGTAGAGTATTTCTTTCAGTTTAGAATTCAGGAAACATCCAGCTGAAAGATCTGCACAGGGTTTATGTGTCAGCTGAGAACTGCAAGATTTACCGTGTTGCAGACAGTGCACATTCATTTGGAGAAGAAAGGTCTCAGATTGACAGTTCAGATGTGCCATTAGCTTACCCTCTGACTACACGAGCATGTATGCATGAATATGTACACACCCATACCCCTTTATGTGTTCCACGAAAAACCCGGTTATTGCAAGGCACTCAGTAATACAGCTGTTACTATTAGAATGTGGTTGGCGTTGTCCCGACCACATCCTCCAGTTACTTCAGAGCAGCAGCTAACAAGAACTGAGGGCTCTGACTGGCTGTGTGAAACTAGCTGTCTTGTTTACTCTTGTCCAACCTCTGTATCAGTGCAATATTTGATCTTTCATAGCTGTCAAAAACAAAATGCCTTGGAGAAAATATGAGCATGCAGACTAGGTCATGGATTGCTGAATATATGATTTGCTTCAGATAAAAGAAATTGAGTTTTGCCTTGACACAACTTCAAATTATGAGATTATGATAAGGGATGTAGAATAAGGATTTTATTTAACAATTTTAAATTCTGATTTTATTTTTTTTTTTCAAATTTAAATCCTTCATTTTAATAATTTAATAATTATCTATTATTATCTATTATTATTATTATTATTATTATTATTATTATTATTATTATTATTATTATTATTATTATTGTAATAAATAATAATAATAATAATAATAAAGTTTAGCACTTTTTATACACGTAACAAAGTGCTTCACAATGTACAGTAAAAACAGGTAAAAATTAACAGCAAATGGTAAAAACCAATAAACAAATAAGACAAGCAGCCAAGCAATAAAATAAATCAACAGACTCAAAACCAATAAAATACGATTAAAAAAATAACATAAAATCACAAAATAAAACCTTTTTCTGTGGAAATAAGTCTATCAGTTGAGAAATAAAACAAGCAACTGATTGTGCTGATTGTAGTCTTTATCGTTGGGTTGGAAAAAACAGTTGAGATGTCGGATCCCCTTGATAAAGCTTAAAAACTGACTCATGTAATGTGCATTTTTTGGGGAAAATATGGCTCCTGATGGTCTGTAGTCATCATCAATATAACTCAACTTTGTCACATGGTGTGGTGTTAAAAAAGCAAACTACAAATGACAAAAATCGGAAATGTCAAAGAAACGCAATTTAAATCAAATCGGCACCCCAAAAAATGTTTAAGAATTGAATTGGGAGAAAAGCATATCCTCCCAGCCCGAGATCATGTCATAATACTTTCCTTTTGTCCAAACAAAGCAACATGAATTCCTTAAGGGGTTTCAACTATGAATCAAAAATTATTATTATTATTACACATGCACTGTTGTTTCAGATTGCTATCAGCAACATATTGTAAATTTAGACCAATATTTTGCCTTGGATAATGTATTAACAACATTTTTTGTTTGTGTTTTTTGTCCTAATCTGCCTAACAACCTCTATTTTCTGACTTGGCATGACATTAATTTTGGCTCCAACTTATCAGAAGTCAACATTTCATCTATGACTCACCGGATGTTTATCCAGCTATGAGCTCTGTTGCTAAGTGAACGCTACCAAATTCTTTCAGACTTGTTGTACCCAGTTCTTATTTCTAATCCCTTGTCATGATGGTTTGTATCAGGTAGCCTGAGATGCCACTTAATTGAATTCAGGTCATTGAGCATTTTGGGATGATGTCTTGTCTGCATGGCTGCCCACACTGGACCAGCCTGTAGAAACCTCTGGTCCAGTTCACTTAATTGGAGAGCGGTATCAATCTTGACAGGAACATCACTTTCTCATCTTTAAATGCAAGTCTTGTCTTGTCTTGTATCCAAAATTTCCCCAAAAAGGAGTCAAAATTGACACTTCTCTTGTTCGAACAAGCTCCTACTCCTTCCTCCTAGAGCTGATAATTTACAGGATTAGACATCTGAGTTGGATACTGAAATAAATTGTGCTTTAATAGCCTGAGAAGTGAGACAGTTTCTTGTATAGTGAGAGATTACTTGGAACTTTACAAGGCAGAAATGTCAATATTATCCCCATCAATCCTCAGGCAGAGGGCACATCAGAGTTCACCAACAACAATGTGCCAAGAATTTGTTGCTTCTGATACTCGCCAAAAAAAAAAGATGCAAAGCTGAGCCCACTTCTGCTGCTGAGCAAAGACATCTCACTTCCTGCATCAAATCACAGACTTTATAATTATGGGTGGATTGTGTGCATGGTAATAAAAGATTAAGCCACCTAATGCACTCCAACACATCAGACACTGCCATTTGAAAAGTGCTACTCAACACATTCCTAACACCAGCTCATGCATTTTAAATCTAGCTGGCTCTAGAGGGAATGAAACTCTGACTACTAATTTACTGACCTCTGAAACACAAATGTAAACATCATCGAAAAAAAAGCTTTGCAGTGGTAGAATTATGTTAATGAGAAAGATAATGCAATAGGTTGGAGAATAATAAATGCATTGTGTGGTATTGCCTTGTAACTCCCTTTTACCATGTTTAATCTTGTTGCTTCTGGCTGACATTGTGACGGATACAGCAGCGAGAGAGAGAGTTGCTGACATTAGCGACAGACAGAGTCTCTGAGGGTTTCAACATATAGTAGACTGAAGCAACGAGAGGAAGTGTCATCATCTTTGATATCCCTTGAGCAATACTCCCAACGTCTCTTTCCAAGGGATCAGAAACTTTAAATACAAAGCCTCAGAAAGCAGCACACAAACTTGAATGCTAACACCTCAAAACATGCTCATTTGTTCAAAGCATTGTTTGTTTTCACATTAAACTCCCCTGATTTTTTAACGTGTCTTTTTCAGAGACTTTCTGATACAGCAGCTTCTTTTCCAGCACAGAAACAGGGTTGTTTTACTAAGTGTAAAAGCTTAAAGGGAACCCTGGCAACCAGAACATCATTTTCCTAAATGATCAGTGTTTTTACCAGCTACATAAGAACGATAATAAAATCTCTCAAAATATCTTAGTTTGTATAAAATTTGAAAAAATATTTTCACTATTGTTGTTTACGCCGCAATGACGTCTGGGTAGTGACATCATATGGTTGCACCGGTCTCAATCTAATATAGGATTTAACCTCACGACGCAAAGTCATGTCGTCTGTTCAACCATTTCAGTTTGAACCCGAGAGAGACACAAGTGAAAATGATAATACTGAAAACAGACAATCAAACGAACTTCAAAATGAAGTCGAACAAGGATGCGAAGAGGCGAGAGCCAGCCAAAGTCGCTGGTGTGCTCGTGGCTGCTGCGTCGCTATGTCAACGGAGAGGGAGATGCTGTAAGGAGGTTCACTTTCTGTCATCAGCCGTTCAAGGTTGATTAAATTAAGATTAAATTAATGCTGACAAAAATAATTTCAGTCACTAGAATCCTTCGCTGTTGTGTTTTTTGCATGAGGATGACCGATGACTTGATGTTGTCCAATGGAAGTTGTTTACGCCCACAAGCAATTTCCCACAACTTCCTTTTTTTTCTTGTCTTTTGGGAAGCTTTGCAGACCAACATCAGTCTCCTTGTTTCCTTTCGACTGAAAAGTGCACCCAAAAGCAGCGCAATGTGGCATTATAATAAGTTTTTTTCGCTCCTGAAACCTAATGACTTACAGCGAATAGTAGTGAGTAAACGGCGAAATCCAGACGCTCGGCACCAAGCAACCAATCTACGTCATCAACCAAGAATAAAACAATGGCTGCGCCCGTAGGATAGAAACGGTGTTTTAAACTGTATTTTTTTTACAGACAAAACAATTCTTTATGTCGTTTAACAACAAATTTTTGTTTGAGACAAGCATTTAAGCTTGTCGGGGTTCCTTTTAAGAGTCGACTTTAGGCTCAGTCTGCTGGCACTTGGCCACTTCAGCTACTTTACGGCCACTAAATATTACATGTTGTGGCCACAAAAGTCATGCGTTGGTTGTCTACCACAAGCCTTACAAACTTATCAACTCACAAACATTTCAACTTCTTTGGTTGCATGGTGCAAATGGAGAAACTCTCTCTGACCCATAACAAAAATAGAGGATTAAGACTTTTATCTTATTTTGAAGATTATTTTTGAATGCTTTTATCCTTTATTTTGAAAGGATGGCTTAAAAGAAATAAAAGAGTCTCTTTAAATTGGACGCAGCAGTTGGTCCGCCCGTGACTCACTGCTATCGATGCTGCTGCAGGCTGAGCTCAGGTACCTTGCAGGATTGTGGAAACAAAGTGTTCCTCATCGCTTCATTCTTCACTAACAGAAATCACTAACATTAAAGTGAACAGACTGATCTGTTTATGCTGCTATTCCCCACATAAACACTTCACTTCATTCCTAACAACTAAAACATTCTTCAACGCACCACATTCCACTTTCAGGCATGTGCAACCTCTATTTTTGAAATTTTATTTTAACCTTCTAAAGACATTTTTCGTATCGAACATCATCACAATCCTTTCCACCTTTTTCTGAGCTGTGCATTTGGTAACTTATACTTTTCTATCACACTGTAACACTCCACCTCCCTTTCTAGGAACAATGTAGATCACACACATATAGCTATAAGCGTACTGGTATTCAGGATCATATAAGAGAAGGTTTTTCCACACACATCTGTGCATCTTGTGATTCCACCACAGGCCTTTTTCATGTAAACTATCTATTTTACAGCAGCATGACACCATGTCCATGCTTCTGTGAGATGAATAAGAAGCCTTAAGTGTAACTTGCAACCTTATGTGCAGTGTGGATGTGCAGGCTAGCTCAGCACAATGAATGAATGAAACAGAGACTGTAGTATTTACCTTGATAATACTGCTCCTGCGTGGTATTTCAGATTTCCCATCCAACCCAACAGAGGTGTTGCCGGTTTCCACCCCGACTTGGCTGCCAGGTGCGACAAGGGATCCTGAGCCGACCATATTATCTGATATCCCACAGTCTCCATTCAGCACCGACACTTCGCAATGCGTCTTCCCTGCTGCTTCGTCGCTGGGCACGGCCGTATCCCCAAGATTCAATGGAGGCAGGCTGCCGTTCTCCCCAAACTCCGCCATAGGCACTTAGAACACACACACACACACTGTCACACTCACACAAGCTGGCAAGCTGCTGGGTAGCAAAGCCTTATGTTTCAGCTTTACTCCAATTTCCTGCCTGGCCTATTGCCTCGTTGTAACACGCATTTCTGCCATATCATCTCTCGGTGCACATATCTGTCAGGTTCCTACAGACACAGGGGCTTGCTCCGTGCATTGTGCTCTGTGGAGAGAAACCACAGCGATTAGCATAATTGAGCATTGTGTCATTAATAACAGCATTTGCTTTAATAGTAGCATGTAATGAGCGTTGCACAGTCCTACAAAGAAGGCATGAATCTGAGGTGTGGAGTGTTACACAGGGAGCGGATGTTAACTTACAATCAGTTAAGACTATCACGGTGAATGCAGTGTGATAAAACGCTTCCCTCTACCTACAGGCTTTGTGGCATTTCCAGTAACTTATTGCATTTGCAGTGTTAAGAACCCGGAGAACCCCGTTGTGTTGCATTTTACAGTAGTAACACCATCTGCATGCTTGTATCTGTCGAAAACGGTAAGTTAAATAACACAACAAACGGCACGTTGAGGTATCTGTTCACTCTCCCTGTCTTAACACTCATTTTAAAGATAGGAAAAATTAAGCCTAGCTTCATGTACTTGCCTTTTAGGCTGCTGCCGTGTCTCTCCATAAGAAGAACAGGCGTCCTTTTAAGTTGTGGCTGGAACTGAGCAGCCAGTCTACCGCCTGGTGTCTGTGCTGCTGAGCTGAGCTGAGCACGGCTAGGTGGCTAACCGACGTTAGCTTCTCCTCACTCGCAGGCTCGTTGAGTGGAGTTGGTTTTCGCCGCAAACAAAGTCCATTCAGGAGTTCTCCTGTTATTCGCCGGGTAAGCAAACAATGAAGAAAATCCCCTCACTCTCTACCTCAGTCGAAGTCGAGGCTTCCTCTGTTTGAGTTTTTGGGCTAACGTGAACCTTAACTGAGATTTGCCGTTAGGTGTAATCAGTTGAAGTGGCTCTTCATTAACCGTCACTCACTGAAGCCGTTTCCATGGAACAAAGTTGTGTATGTCTCGTGAACGCGCAGCTGGCAATACAGGCTGTGGTGTCAATCAAACACGATCAGGCTATTTTCACTAAAGGAAGACCGTTTACTTCCACCTTTACCTGCCTTTTTAAATCTAAATTTTATGCACTGCACTGATGCACAGTTTATCTAACCCAGGAATCATCAAGTAAATACTCTCATTTGAAACAACCCTGAAGTCATAACACATGAACGGAAAAATACATGCACCAAGAAGTCAAAGAAAACAAACACAAATAAAACAATTAAATTAAAGGCCACACAAAAATAAGATGATATATTGTCTGTACTTTTTATCTGGAGTGACAAAAATGGAGCATTAACTAATGCAGGGTTAGGGATGGGTACCAAATTAGGTACTTTTATTGGAGTGGAAAAGTAGGTGATTTTCCATGCTGGACATGAACACAGCATTACAAGATTATATATTAGATAATAAATATGTTAAACTGAAAAGAATTTACATTCTATTATTAAACAAATTGATATATTTTACCACATAAACACACAAAAGTACTGGCAATTGGTACTGTTGAGTACCGATACCAATTGCCAGGTACCAGGAATCTGTACCGTATCGTTTCAAATGTGAAAGGTACCCATCCCTGCGGCAGGGTTGCATCAAATAGCCGAAGTGTGCACAGACACACCCAGCATTTATTTACACTTTATATCCCTACTTATCTCATCTTAAACTACAAACATGAGCATAAACATAAGATGTGATACTTCTGTGTGCTTTATTTAATTAATTAATTAATTATATTTAAAAAAAGATATTAAAAGAAAATGTGAAATTGAAATAGCATTTATTGAAGTATTTGAAATGCAAGAGCTTATTTTTTTTCCTTAAAAAAAAAATAAAAATAATAATTAATTAATTAATTTAGTTAAACACAGCCCAAATAGTTTATTTTAACAGGGCAGCTTTTGCAGGGTAGCTGAGATGTTCTCTCTTTGAAAAAGCCAATCATAGTCTGGGATTTGGGGTTAGCCACTCAAGAGGGTCCAAGTCCACTTCTAGCCACCTCCCAGATACTGTTAATGCTGAAAGAGGCAAAGTGATCTTTCTTCCTCAAATAGTATAACTTCAAGAAGCTTAGTTTGGTCTTAGAATAAAAAAAAATGTATTCTTTGACAAATCGTGTATTAAAAATTATACTAATGATGACTTAATATCGTAAACACTTAAACATCTAACTTCTTAATCTAAAACAGGATGATGACGATGGCATAAAACATCAAAATTCCTCACTTTACTTTCACTTTTTGTTCTTTCTGTCGTGTTAACTCTGTTCATTCTGCTGTCAGATTTTCTTAAAATCCCCCAAGGACAGCCACAATCAAGATTTTTACCTCGTCTCCTCTTAATCAGAACAGAGCACAGTGACAACAAACAGATCTTAACGATGAACTAAAAACAGTCACTAAAACAAAGCCTCTTCTGATGCTGTATGAGGTTACTGAAATAATCCTGCACAGTTGCCTACGTGACCAAACAAAAGCATCACAAACCATTAGTTCATGGAGTTTTTAAAAAGAGAAACAACTTTGTAGCATTAGTGCTAAACTCTAAAGCACATGTACTGAACATGCAGGCCGACGTGCTTCATATAGCTTATAGCTCCTGCTTCGGTTCACAGAAAGAGAAAGAGTAATGAGGCATGACACTGTTCTACATGATTAAATGCAGTTTATTCATAGGCCACTAGTTCAGACCACAGCTTTAAACTAAACTATGAGACCCCACAGCTGTCACTGAGTTGTGCAATAGAGCCACCTGCTGGTCTGCAGAAGTTATTGCGGGGTTGATTCATTTGAGATTTTCTTTGTATTCTTTTATTATAATGTATTATTTTACCAATATACAGTTAGACTCAATGTATAAGCCACATTTTAATATCCTGCTTTTTGATTCTTTGAACTAAATGCTACAACTACTTAAAAGAAAAATAACATTTTCTACCCTTTCTGGTTTCTGTCGAATAAACTTTCTTGAACCAGTCAGCTTTAGATTCAAGTCTGTTGTGTAAAAGCCAGTCATCAGAATTCAAACACTAATGCATGTATTTTCAGCCATAACAAAATTACAGTTTGCACAACTTGCTTTCTGCTGTAGACTTTATTGTAAGACACCATATTGGATCAGAATGTTTAATATGCATTGTGTTGTGCATGAAACATTTGCACCATGATTTTTTTTTGTGTCTGCTATCATCTCTGCAATTCCCAGTGCTGAGATGTAGATATGTGTCTGTATAATATCCTCCATGGTCCTGCAACACAGGGAATACTTCTCCAAACTCAGATGTTTCCCTCTGGGTGTAGAAAAGAGATTAATATTTCAGAATGTAACTTTAATTGAAGGCAAATAAAAATGAGAAAGATTAGTTTTAAACTTACATTTGCTTAAGTATTTAGATTTAATATATGGGAACAATTTCATCGATGCAGTTGCAGGAAGCAGGACACCAGATTTTGACCAGACTATGTCCACAGCCAGCACGTTCTTTCAAACTCTTGCAGTTGGTGAAATAATTGATGTAAGGACAAACGTTGGCTGGAACAAAAACAGATTTTTAATCTTATATGTAAATGATTCTTTATGAGTAATATTCCCATATTTTTTATTATAAAAAATATTTAATGTGTCATAAAATCTGTGACTTACTGCAAAGGTTGTCCTCACAGTCATTCGGACAGGAAGCACACGGGGATCCAAGCTTGTAAGGCGGCCAGTTCAGGAAGTTTCCTCTGTTACACAAATCACAAAGTTTGAGTCATTTTTAACCAAACTGACTCAGCTGAGAACACTATTAAACATATTAAAGAAGTGTTAAGCTCTTCCAAACACATAGCACTTACGCTCTGTAATAATGGCAGGCATAGAAGTAGATGTTGTCTGGGCACAATGCAACTCCACAGCCAACTTTGTAAGAGCTGTTCCACACAATCTGACAATAAACACAAAAAGTAAGCTTTAGTGTTTCTTTCATAAGTTACAAGGGAGGATAATACAGTGAATACATGAATGTAACAAGAGTGTTACCTGAACATAGTGACCAGTAGTGATGTTGAGGCCGTAAGGATAATCGTAATGTCCCATCTCATTGTGCCAGGCGTTGACAACCCGGGTCCATGAGAAGGGTGTAATTGAGTCAAAGAGATTCTCCCCTAACTCATATCCTGCTCAGTGGAGGGACACACATGACAGCACTGATTAATGGACGTCTGCAAACACACAGCTTGATTTTCACCTCCCTCTAGATGAAGTTATTTAGATAAAACAAGATTCATTAGGACGCCTGTTGATGATAATCCTTATAATGATAACACATCATAATCTGTGTTATTTGTTATTAAAATAATGACTGGAGATAAGATAGTGCTCAGTGTGAGCATTAGTCATAAGGTCGGTCAGTTCACGCTGCATTCATCTCTGAGGGATTAGTGTTGGCGGGTAAGAGTAAAAGTGTAAGGGATGGTTAAAAGAAGGAAAACAAGGTTGAAAATACCATCAAGCATGCGGGTGCTGGGTGGTCCATGTTTCAGGTTACATTTTTCAACCCAGGCCTGAGAGGTGGCACCCAGCTGCTCATCGTAGCTCTGTAATAGAAGAAAAAACAACAAAGAAAATATCAAACATTTCATTTCAGAAACTGGTTTTAAACCCTATATTGTTATTTTATAGCAAAGAATATTTGATTGAATCTTCCACAATGAAATGTTCCACCCCAGCTTTTGCAGTATGTTGAGGTTGTGATTGAAGTGACTGATTCCTTTCAGGCTAAAAGATGAAAATAAATTCCACTACAAACATGAGATTTTTCTTTTGGCTTTCAAACAGAAACCTTGCACCTTCAGATTTGCTGCTCATTTTGAAAAGGAAATGAATCATCTCTATGCTGAGATGAATGATATTTTTAACAGTGCGTTTCTATAGTAAGATTTACATTTATAAAGATAGTTCAAAAAGCAAGGAACCCAGGTACCGGTATCGGGACCAGAAAAGTTGGACTGGTGCATTGCAAATTATTAGCACATTCATTCATTTTGATGCAGATGATATACAGCTGTATGCGTCATTTAAGCCTGATGACGCAAACTGATTGTCTTCCTTGAATGTTTGACCGCCATTAAGGTCTGGATGGCTTATAACTTCCTGCAGTTAAATGCTGACAAGACGGAAGTCCTAATTATTAGCTCTGATTCTGTGGCTGCAAAGGTTTACCATTGCATTGGTTCCTTCTCTTCTGCTGTCCAGTCTAAACTCAGAAATCTTGATGTTACATTTGATCAGTCCATGTCCCTCGATCACCACATGAAACAGTCGTCCCAGTCATGTTTCTTTCATTTACGAAACATTTCTAATCTCAGGTCTGTTGTATCTCGTTCTGAACTAGAAATGATCATTCACGTCTTTGTTTCATCCCGACTGGATTAGTGTAAATCACTTTTCACCAGCCTCAGTATGGAACCCCAAATGATTCATAATTAATAAAAATTAAAACAACGTTTTGAGATTTGAAATTTTGCTAAATAACCAAAAAATATTTATGAAATTAAATTAAATTGCGAAATATAGCACTATTATTGTGAAATATATTTTATTATTTTTTTATATCAAATTATTATAATTAAATATTTCATAATGATTATTTTAACGATTTCATACTTTTTAAAATGGGGGGGGGATTAATTTTCCATGCTTTTATAAGATAAAAATAAAAAACTTTTTTTTACAAAGTCACTTAGCAAAAAACATTTAAAAACTACGAAATTGTTTTTTTTTTCCTCTGGAAAAAAAAAAAAAAAGAAAAAAAAAGGAAAAAAAAAAAAGTACGAAATTGTTAAAAGAATAATGAAATATGTAATGATAATACTGAAACATATTAAATAATAAGATTGCCATATTTCACAATTTAATAGACATTTTATATATTTGTCTGTTATTTATCAAAATGGTATTTCTTTCAAAATGTTGTTTTTATTTATTTGATTATGAATCTTTTGGGGTTCCATACAGTAAATTCTTTCTCCACCAACTTCAATTAGTTCAGAATGCTGCTGCAAGTCTCCTGAACCAAGTTTAGTCGGACGACTGACATCACACCAATTTTATCATCCCTAAATTGGATTCCAGTCAAATCAAAACTTAATTTCAAGGTCCTTGTCCTTGTTTACAGAGCTCCCCATGGTCAGGCTCATGATTATATTGCTGACCTGCTTCACCCCTTTCTCACCAGTAAGTCACTCAGGTCTTCTGACCAGGGCTTGCTGGTCGTCCCTCGACTACAATTTTGATTATTTTTGTGTGTTGTTATCTTATTTCAAATTTTATATTTTCTGTGAAGCACCTTGTGACTCCATTCTATAAAAGGTGCTATACTAAATAAAATTTCCTTTACTTACTTACTTACTTAAATGGTGCCACAATTGTAAGGAACATGCAAATGTCGAGAAATGAGCAGCAGATCTGAGTATGTGGGTTCCGCCTATAAAATAAACTACCGAACACAAATTTCACTTCATAGTTTCACGTTTTGACCTGATTTTATAAGAAGCCTGCTCTTAACGATCAAAATATCAAGCTTTTATTTCAAAAAACTTCTTGATTGCACTTGATTTTTAGGCAGTTTCTTCTGCAAAAGAGACAAATAATATTGGTTTTTCTCCTGAGGGAAAAAATGCCAAGAATAATTAGAAACAATGATCTGATGTGTGCTCACTGCGCTTGAATGAAACAGGACTGACCATCTTCAGCATGTCTGAGGCAACTGGCAGCACGGCTCTCCTGAAGGCATTATGCCGGTCAACGATCTCATCCTGAACTGCTTTATTCTCTGGGCAAATGTCTACACACACACACACACACACACACACACACACACACACACACACACACACACACACACACACATAAAACCAATAAGTCAACAAAAGATTAAGGACGTAATAAAGGGCAATATTTACACTGGCAGCTTAATAACATCAGTATGACTCACAAACACATCCTGGTTTAATTACTCTGAGATGGCTCCACTTGGAAGGAGAATATACACAAAAGAACTGAACCAGATCCCACTGTCTTATTGAGAGACAGACTAGTGTGGTCTATAAACTACTATGAGATAAATAACTAGTATTTCTTTTAAGTTAAACAAGCTAGAGAAGCTAAAAAGTGCTTACCTTGCTGTGGACGCAGAGAAGTTTGTTGGAAAGAGAAGCATTGGTCAGTACCACAGAAATAAAAACGGTAATTCCTTATTTATACCATCATACATACTAAAATGCACATTCTTATTTGGTGTCAAAATTTACTTGAAACTTTAACCATTAGCATAAAAAACATTACAAAAAAAAACAAGCATTTGCCTCGTTAGATTGTCATGTAAATTGTTCTTGCTGCAGATACTGCTAGCTTAGCTTAGCTGAAATATAACTTGCACCCTAATAAAAATGACAATATAACACACTATTATTTATAAAACACCTGTGAATGGCACACAGAAGTCTGCATAAACACTGAACATGAAAAGCAAGAAGAAAACAAAATATTTTAAGGTTTTCTGAAAAGAAGAAAACAGTGTAGTATCTTAAATTTCTATGATTATCATCTATTTTTATTACATTTCACTAAATTAAAGGAGAAAAATGTAATAATTACCCATAATGAATAAATAAATTTCCCTCCGGGGATTAATAAAGTATGTCTTATCTTATCTTATCTTTTGCTATGCATTTTTTCCTTCCTGTAATGTACCAATTTTCAGTCCAACAATGATAATATTTATACAAAGTGTCGTTCTCACTACTTTAACACGTTTATTGATAGAAGATCTTTTGTTTCCTTATCTATGATTCTGCATAGCTAACTTTGTAATCTGGTGTTGCGCATATCATTTTGTATGAAAACATCCAGTTGTACTTAAAATTGTGGTTTTAAAAATTGTGGCTTAAAAATGACTCACCAAAACACAAGCAGACTGCACTTGATGCAGCGTCACGATGCAAATCAGGAATGCTAACATTTTCCTGGAAAGAGGTAAATGTTAACAGGGATGAAATGAACTGAGAGATGTTACTGCAAAAGTGTCATTTTGACAAACCTATAAGATATTCTAACATGTTATCTTAAAAAGAGGTCTGATTCTTAGGACTAAATGAGAGTTACACGGACTATATAAGGAGAAAATACAAGAAATAGGATCGGAAAGAGGATACTGTTTTCCCTTCAGCTGAGATAGTTTCAATAAATATATTCATTGAAAAAACGTACTTAATTGAGATGATTTTAAAATGAAAGGCTCAACTGAGACACATACCTTCTCCTTGGTCTTCCTCAGGTGGAAGTGAGTTGGCAGTCTTCTTCTTCCCTCTTTTATAGACACAACCCAGGTGCCGGCTTGTTGTTCAACACACTCCTCTCCAGCTGCTCATGATACAGCAAAATATACATACACGTCATGCACATAGTAGTCCGGGCTGGACAAAAACAAGTCCCTAAAGCAGCTCCAACAAGACTCTTATTCCAAATTAAGACAAGTGAATGAGTAAATATGGATTGGCAGGCTGTAGGGTGTAGTGAGTGCCTGATGTATTGGCTTCAGTTTACTTGGTTTAGAATTGGAAGGCGTCTGAGGTCAAGGTAAATAAAAGAAATGGAGCATTGGTAGATTATAAGATATTGCCATATTGTCCTGTAGGTAAATGGATTAGATTAATACAGCTCATTTGAACTGAAGACACACCCACTGCTCTGGCAGAAAAAACATACACTAGAGGTCATATAAAAACACCTATACTCAAGAATAGGGAAGAAATCTTTAAAGTATTTTGTTTCAAAAAGCAACCCATACTCAAAGTTAATAATAATGATAATAATAATAATAATAATAATAATAATGATGATGATAATAATAATAATAATAATAATAATAATAATAATAATAATAATAATAATAATAATTATTATTATTATTATTATTATATAATTAATTGTTATATTATTATTTATTTATTTATTTATTTATTTATTTATTTTTGCAAAACTGTGAGACTTGGCTTCAAGTCATGACTTATCTTCAAAAGCCATTATTATTATTTATTTAAATTTGTAGTGAAGGCTTGGAAAATAAGGAAAATGTTTCATTATAATGCAAATTCTTTTTAAAAAAAATGAGCTCTTAAAAGTCATGCTGATTCAATTCTTACATCTTAAGTTTTGTGTTTATTTTTCCAAAATGTGTAATGTCAGAAGTGATTAACAAAAAAAACAAACAAACAAACAAAAAAAAACAGGAATAAACCCTTAGTTTTAGGAAATAATTAGAGCTTCTTTTGGCTTGGTATGTTGGGCTCGCCACTTATCGTTTAAAGAACACAGAACCTGCTATCACAGCTATCAGCAAATGTGGATATGATTGCCAGAAAGGATAAATGCATTTAGCTGACTAAATTATTTACTACTGCCGTTAAAAAAACTGTTGGACCATATAAATATTTCAGAGGAGATGAAAGCCTGATACAAATGTGTGCATTTAATTAACAAAGCATTTAAATGTCAAGTGCTCTACTACCCTGATGTAAACAAGCACATATGTCAGATGGTATTTGATGAAGAATACAATACAATACGATACGATACGATACGATACGATACGATACGATACGATACAATACGATACGATATGATACGATACGATATACTTTATTGTCCCCCTAGGGAAATTTGTTTTGGACTCGCCTGCTGCTTACAGGTCTCCAGAATCTGATAAAACAAACAACACAAAATTGCACATCACCAGTATTGCACATACTTACACATATTGCATATTACAGAAATTACATGTTATACACATATTGCACATACCCAGCTATAAAAGAAAGAAAATCACATGAATGTTGCACAATCCCTACAGCCTTAAAAAGCACTATTTAAAAGCTTAATGGAAATAGGAACAAACAAGTTTTTAAATCTACCAAAGTATGATTTTTCAGTATTTTGATCAACAAAAATTGAGATAAAATTGCAGGCTGTGTCTGTTTAAAAGGCATTCTGGGTGACCAGGTCAAAATGTAACCAGGAGAGACATTTTTTCATTCCCCAGCAAGGACGACTGAAAGCTGGTGGTGCTAGCTCTGCTATCATTACCGACATTGAACCATATTAGTATGGCAGATTTTTTTTTCTTGGTAATATTTTTTTGGGGCATTTTTTACACCAAGAGAGACAGGGAATGTGGGGTGTCAAGAGTCGGGGAATACGTACAGCAAATGGTTGAGGCTGGGAGCCGAAGGACAGATTCATGCAATGAGGACTAAAGTCTCTTTATATCAGGCTTGAACCACCAGGTCTAGGGCAACTTCTCCTTATTTGACGAAAAAAAAAAAAAAAAAAGGTCGCCGAGAGCATCTCTTGTATCCAGCAGTTAGCGTTACATACATGGCTCTGGGTGAAGACTCCATTTTAAATGTGCTGCTGTTTTTTGGACAGTCCTAGCAATAACAAGAAGCAAGAATGTAGGTGGAGTTAAGAGATGACATCTTAAAGCTGAAGTTTTATTTAAAATAAAGAGATAAATTAAAGATCAGGTTTCTTAGATAATAACTGATGGGTTTCCACACAAACTCCTTTTCATGCATGGATGTGAAACCCGCAGAAGTGCTGGTGGACAAAAGTACTACCTGTATTCAGATTGATGAGATATCTGCTGATAGAAATTAGAAATAACTCAACACTGACGTTTAATCACACATGTGATTCTTCTCTTGAGTGAAACCTCTTTGTTGTCCAACCCAATCAATCAACCCGTATGTCCTCCCATCACGGACTCTCTCAGTCTTCATCCTGCCTCACCGGATTTACCCTGCACTGGATGGATGAAGTGCTTGCTCTTTGCATCTAAATTTGACACTAATTACTTTGCATTGGATTTAGCTGAAAGCCCAGTTTGTCTTACACAAACGACAATGAGGGATCTTGTGACTCTGTACGAGACATGGGATGGGTGTGACAAATTGTCTTGGACTTGACAAACAGGGGATAAGAATGGCCTATACACGGTAGACAGACTTTGTGTGGCCAGAATAAAGATTGAGAGTCTAGGATTGGGTGGATTTTATGAACTCTGTATTTTCAGGAATAAGCCAAAAGAATACAGTCCACAAAGCCCATTTGCTTTGCTCTTGACATTCTACACAATGATGGCTTTCACAGTCTGATCTTATAGCTTTGCACTCATTCAGATATAGTATCCCTGGAACAAAAACTCTTGCAATCAAGCAAGAATACACAGGCCCATTTATAGTAATGGCAGGCTATGCTGGCCATTATAGAACTCCTGTTAGACAGACCTGAGTGCAGCCACAGGCGAGCACCTGGGCAGAAAAGTGACAGCATAATGTAGCTCAGCTCTGTGGGGATGATGAGAGGAAAGGTGGAAGGCTTTTGTTTGAAATCTGTTTTGTTCACCCCTGCTGCTCGATTCAAGTGCTTAAACAATAACAAAATGTGAACACACACTGACCAATCCATGCGACGGACACGTTCTATTAAAAACCACTAGAATTACAACAAGAAGAGGTCTATTTATACATTTTTAACACTTATAAAGTCACTTTTGTTCTGTGTATGTACAATGTATGAAATTCAACTAGGAATATGTTGTGAAAAGCAGAAAAAGATGCACACAGCGATTATAAAATTCACTCAAGCTTCCGGTCCTGATAAAACCCTTAAAGTGAATTTATAAATTCCGGTTAACTGATGAGTCTAAAGATTGGAAAATTGCCCAGAAAGCAGTCAAAGACAAGCACAATAGATTAAATACAGCTGAAAAGGGATCACTGAGGAGATAATGTTGGTTTGCAGAGTGTGGCTAAAGTTAGCCGAGCTAGCACCACTAGTTTTTGTTCAAATCTGCTTTGGCATCACTTAGGTCGAGTGCTCATAGTGTGCTTACAACTTCGACTCCATTTCCTGTATCAGAATACAAACAAACCAGGATAGGTGACAAGCTATCATCTGTTTCTTGTGCTGGTTTACTCTCAGGGTAGACAAGTGTCATAGCGTCGTGCTAGCAGTTGTGAACTGTACTTATAGATTAGCTGGGGAGGCCCTGGTTTGTGAAGTTGAATGCAAGCTGTGCCACAACCACAGACTGTATAAAACATGGATGTAGTCTCCCTGACGTCACCCGTCTGTTTCTGAAACGGAAAATGAAGCACATCTGCTTTAGCGGCCATATTGGTAGTGGCAAAGGCTTCGCATAAAGCTATAGGGCGCCTGTCGGTCGCGTGACCTTAAGCTGTGCCTCTTATTGGGCGATCCTTTGAACTGCCCGGTTAGAAAAATATTCACCCCCCGTACATGTGTGCTGGTAGTAAAGTTAACAAATTAGACAGGAGAATTTTTTTTGAACCAGGCTATAAATAGGTTAATTTCTGCTTTGAAAACAGTTTTTTTTTGCTTGGTGTGTATGTGACTTCTGGTACTTCTGGAGCCAGCCTCAAACAGACACCGCAGAAACAGCAGATTTTAGCACTTCAGCATTGTCTCATGTCCTTAGACCGGAGGTTGCTGCTTGGCCACAACTTAGGCCATGTAAGGTATCTGGAAAGCTGCATACATTTTTATACGTTTAGGCCTGTCATCCACACCCACAGCTTTACCTTACTAGAAACAATGTTTTCTGGAAACTCTGGCCAAAGGGAAGGTTCTGGAAAACTCCTGTTTCATAGTTTTGTGTAGACACCGGGAAACAGAGTTTTTGGTTCTCAAACGTCCCAGTTGAATGACAGGAGTTAATTCTGATTGGCTGGCACAAGTTTTACATCTGAAAAACACCGCCTAATGTGGGTTTGGCATGCTTCAAGCCAAACTTATCGGCAGATTTTCCTGGTGCATGTGGATGAAAGTATTTTTTAAAACCAATGGGGGGTGTTTGTTTTCGTCAAATACCTGGCTATGTGCATACAAGTACTTATTATTATTAGTAGTAGTTTTTAACTGTGCTAGTGACTGAACTGATTATGTTTAATTGTTAAGTCAAACATGTACTCCTTCTCATATTTGTAAAGGTGTTGCTGTGGATAATCACTCAAGAAATAGAAACTTGGAAACTACAAACAATACAGACAAATAAGTGAAAAATTTTCAGGACCACCCCGATAGAGATTTTTTTTTTCTCCTTTACTGTTATGCATCAGATCTGTTATCAACCATTTTAGAGAACTCAAAAAGTACCAGGAAAAGAAACAAAAATACCTTAAAACAAATTTTATTTTCTCTTTTCCTGGAAACTACTGGAAAAATATATACTGCTTTCTAATCTGGATTATTTAGTAGGATAAGACTTGAATCAACTCTGGTTTAAATGCAACAGAATCACCACAACAAGAACACAAGCAAGAACTAAAAATACTGAAATTAAACATATGAATCGTTATTTTGATAATCAAATGATGCAAAGATTAAAACATGCAAAGATATAAAATGCTAGATAAACAAATTCCAGGTCTCATTACTGTAAACACACACATTACTGATTATATTCTTGAGCAGTCGACTCATTATTATCTTAAACACTAGGGGGCAGTGTCAGATCTCTAGTAGCAGAGGAGCTGTGGGAGCACAGTTATACTCTTCACAAAAATACCTTTAAACATCTGACCCCATAATAGTTGTACAATGTTATTGTTGAACAGCAGAATATAGATAAAGGATTTAGTCAGTCATGTGTTTTGTCTCGTCCAATCAGCTGTCTGCTTCAGTCCTCACTCACTCATGTAAAACTGCTGCCACAAATTCCAGTGTGTACACACACCATGCTTGGCTGCACGTCTTTATAACTTGTCTCAAATTATTTGTCTCGTCTTTGTTGTTCCACAATTTCCAGAAAAGACATTCGCAGGGTGCCCTTTGTTTTCAGCGTGAACAGAAGGTCAAGTTCCTCTGGAGTAACCCAACATTAAGCAGGAAGAACAGTAAAACCGTTCAGGTGAACGATTTGGAATTACATCATGCAAATGTCACGTTATCACACAAGCACATGTTATCACATCATGGTGTTTTTCAACAAAAGCTAAAGCATGTCGGCTATAGTACTGTGTGCGATCATTAACTCCATTCAGGCCTCAGCTCCAGACAGGATGGCTTCTACATTTCAGCATCTGTTTGATTCTATTTGAGCTACAGGGCTGAAAACCAGTCAAGCATCAGCCCAGCGTTAATAATTTCCCTTTCCTTTGTTCAGGCCTCTTCATGGGTGTTTCAAAGATATGATTTGCCAGAATGAGCCCCCTCCTCCCTCCAGCGCTGAACCATTTTTAATGTAATGCCCTTCCAAAATCTGATGCCCAGATTTAGATATGTATTGGCAGTTTCTGCTTGTGCTTCCAGGAAGGGTGATTAAAGTCTAATGGTGCACCCGATGTGACAGAAAACAGAAGCAGGAAACATCCGTCTATAAAAAGGGAGATATCATTATTTTGCAGCCTGGAGTCAGATTTTGGGAGAAAGGTCTGAGCGACACAATAACAGCTTTTCTTGAAAAGGCAGCAACAACAATTGGCAAATGAGTGACTGTTCCCTGTCAGGGTGAACATGACTGAGAAGAGCGGTGTCAAAGTCACATTGTGCAGTAAATGTAATCACAGAGCGTTTAGCTTGTCACCAGTTTTCATGGCAGCTCGTCAAAAAGCATCAAGAAGTCATATTTAGTCATTTTATCACTCACACTTTGCAGATGTTGAAATGTCTAAATGAAAATCATTCGATAAACATGACGATTGTGGGAAAATAATCCTCTCTGGATTCTTTCGTTCATAAGTGTCTTGAGTCCAATGCTAACATTAGCATACTAGCTTGCTTAAAAAGAGGATGAAAGTGCCAACATGCTTATCAGGTGTAATGCATAGCATGATCTCCAGCTTGGTTCAGCGTGTAAGCCGCAAATGTATGCTAATTAACACAGAACACAACACATCTGGTAATAGCTGATAGGGTTGTCATTAGTTCTGGATGATTTGGGAAGTTAACATTCTGTGGTGGACAGTAATGAATTAAATTTACCTGACAAGTGTAAATGAGTATATTTATGCTTTATTTGAACATTCAGGTCTTCTCAACATGCGCCGCAACATTTGAAAAAAAACGATCCCACTGCTGCAAAGCCATCTGAAGAATTGTCCTACCTTTTCTACATTCTAAGTCAAACAATAAACTGTTTTCAGTTAGGTCTGAGAGCTGTTTGTCCAAGTGGTGTTGCCATACCTGTGTGTTTTTCTGTTTTCTGCAAGCAGAGAACCTCCAGTCCAAGAATATGAGACAATGCTGAAGTGCTAAACTGCTTTTTCTCGAATGTCCGCTTGAGTCTGGCTCCGGAAGTATCAGAAGTCAAATACACACCAAGCCAAAAAAGCTTTTTTCAAAGCAGAAATGAACCTATTTACAGACATCTCCTGTCTGAATGGCTAATTTTACTATCAGCACACACTGGGGCTAATTTTTTTTTTTTTTTAGCTCCGCAGTTTGGAGGATATTAAGATCACAAGCTCACCCAATTACAGGCACAGCTCAGGTCACATGACTGACAGGTTCCCTATGGCTGTACGCGAAGCCTTTGCCATTTCCAACATGGCTACGATTGCCGATATGCTTCATTTTCCATTTCTGAAACAGAACAATGACGTCTGAGAAACTACGCCCATTAATTACACAGTCTATAATTTTTCCGCCAAAATCATCATCACGCAATTAAAATAATCCACTGTCCAACCTAAGAAAGCATTTGTTAAGCATTTTATCGACTTAACATGGACATTTCAAACCAAGTTGTCTGTACTCAAAGTAACTTGTTTTTTCCCTTCTATATTATATAATTTAAAAAATATATATAAATTATTAGATTTATACTATTTTTAATTTCAGTGTCTCTTTTTATTATCATTATTATTAAAATCATTATTATTTATTTATTTTTATTTTTATTAATAGGGGGCGCAGATCTGAACATCTTTGGAGTGGAAGTCAAGAAAACATATTTTCTATTAAAAAAAAAAGTTTGACCAAGAGGATCCATACTGTGACTCAAGAAATAAACTTCTTCCAGCACGGTTTCTGGAAGTTTCTTAGCGGAGAGTAGATGTGGCTACCTCAGCCAATCACAGTGCACCCAGTGCGCATGTGACTTTGCATGTTGAAAATAGCGAGTGAAAGAAGCTATCTTTAGCGGCTATGAAACTTGTGAAAGCTCGACTTTTGCTCGCTTTGGGGAACTTGGAGAGCAGATCAACAAGAGTTAGCTTTCTGCTAACCATGTATGTATTGGATAGAAACCCGTGATTAGCTCATGCTAACATGTCATGTGCACAGCTTGAATCTCACCTCCGTAGAAACAAGATGCTATAGGTGGTTGCTGGGCTAGTGAACGTGTTCACGTAGTCACAGTAGGAGGCAGCAAAAGTTGTGTTAATATTTCAGGCTCTTACTACTGGAGCTCTAGCAGCTTTCATGTTAAGAACATATCACAATATTTTTCATCTGTTGTCATGTAGAGGGTACATTTGTCCTTTTAGCTTTCATTTTCTTGAAAAAAAAGCAAAGGTCTGTGAAAAGATTCACCTGTTGTGAAGTATCCTCATTAAGCAGCTTCTCTGAATCAGTGACACGTTGTGCTTAAAAGAAACTGTTCCAACAAAAGTGACAAAAAAAATCTCTTTTATGTGCTGCCAATAATTATGGCTGAAAAGAGGCAGCAGGAATAAAAAATTCACTCAGGCTTTTTATTCCTCACAGTTTTCAAAACCAGTATTAACACTGGCTCAGCATCAAGAGGCCTGATGTGTTGTAAATGTAAAAAAAGCAACAAAATTAATTTAAAAAATCTCAGAACAAAGCCAAGAAAGTTTTTTCCCAAAGATTTAATCTCCTTACATTTGTAATCCATTACTCATTTATCGAGGAGATGGTTTAGTTCCAATTACCTGATAATTACCTTTACCTGACCAATATTTTGCTTCTACAGGTCCATTTTTTTCACCTGACAGATTATTCATCCCAGAAAAATCTGGGATCATGTGCCTCTTTGAACAGCCCTCCTGATGTTACATGGGATCTTTTTTTAATAGGAAAATGAAGTAAATCAACTATATCTGTGTAAATCTTGTCACAACTGTCTTTTGTTGTTTTCTTTTTGGCCACTTGGAGGCAACAGAGATGAGCTGCGGATGAAACGGCATATTTAAACCTTGTTAACTGGTATTACACCAATTTCTGATAGATTTTGTCTGGTTAAAGAAAAAAAGAATTTCAAGTTTTTGTCCTAAGTGAAGCATTGTGGCTCCCCATCGTCAGGTTTTTGACATGGAAAACTCATTAATTGTCTTACTTCAGTTACAAAATTTACACTTTGGTGTCATGTTGGGTCATATTTTAGAGGAAATAAAATAAATCAACTATATCTCTGTTAATATTGTCACAACCGTTTTTTGTTGTTTCCTTTTTGGCCACTTGGGGGCAGCAGAGATGAGCTGTGGATAAAACTGATGTATTTTAACAATGTCAATTGATGTTACACCAATATCAGATAGCTAATATCTTGAAATGAAACTTTCATCCATCACAGTTTTTGTCTTAAGTGAAGCATTTTGTTCCCCCTCGTCCAGTTTATCATTTATTGTCATATTTTGGTTACAAAATTAACCCTATATATTGTCACAACTGTTTTTTGTTCTTTTCTTTTGGCCACTTGGTGGCAGCATTTATAAGCTTTGAATGAAAACTAGCATATTTTAACCTTGTAAAATTGGTATTACACCAATTTCAGACAGCTTTTTACTGGCTATCTGGCTAAACATTCATCCATCAGCATTTTTGTCTAAAGTGAAACAATGTTTTTCTTATTGTTCTGTTTTTTGAAAAGGAAAAATCATTAATTGTCTTATTTCAGTCACGAAACTTAAACTTTGGTGTCACATCAAATTATCTTTTGGAGTAACATAAAATAAATCAACTATATCTGTGTTAATATTGTCACAACAGTTTTTTGTTGTTTTCTTGTTGGCCACTTGGGGGCAGCAGAGATAAGCTGTGAATGAAACTAGTGTATTTTAATATTGTAAATTGACACCAATTTCAGATAGGTACTGTCTCATTAACAAAAAAGAAATATCATCCATCAGTTTTTTTGTCTTAAGTGAAGCATTTTTTCCCCAATTGTCCTGTTTTTGGAATGAAAAAATCGTTAATCATCTCATGTAAGTCACGAAACTTAAACTTTGCTGTCGTATGGTATAATTTCAAGAGGAAAAAAGAAATAAATCAACTATATCTGAGTTAATATTATCACAACCGTTTTTTGTTTTTTCCTTTATTGCCACTTGGGGGCAGCAGAGATGAGCTGTAGATGAAACTAGTTTTTTTTTTTTAACATTGTAAATTGATTTTACACCAATTACAGAAAGCTAGTGTCTCATTCATGAAAAGAAGAAACATTCGTCCATCAGTTTTTTGTCTTTAATAAAGCATTTTGTCCCCCATTGTTCTGTCTTTGAAAAGGAAAAATGATCTAATGTCATATTAAGTAATGAAAATTACACTGGTAGTGTCATATGGGATCATATTTTAGGGGAAATAAAATAAATCAACTATATCCGTATTAATATTGTCACAACCGTTTTTTGTTGTTTCCTTTTTCGCCACTTGGAGGCAGCAGAGATGAGCTTTGAATAAAACTGGCATATTTTAACCTAGTAAATTGGTAAGAAACCATGGAAAAATCATGTGTTGTCATATTTTAGAAAGGAAATTTAGTCTGTGCAGCATGAGGGAGATTGTTGTTAGTGGAATACCTGCAAAGACAAGCTTTCTCCATTACACTCTTTCTGTTGCTTCGAATGGTGTGGCACTTTTTGACGATGAAATTGATGCTGTCCTTATTCCGTTCCAATTTTTTCATTTTGTTTTATGTTCAGGGAGGCGCAAGCCAGGCAAATGGAGGATCTAGTCGATGTCTGCAGGTAAGTTCCCTCAGATCAATCTGACCTTTGTTTGCTGGAAACATAAGCCTGATAAAGCCCAAAACAACAACACAAACAAAAGAGCCAGACAGTGCTGAAAGGCTTTGATGTCTTCTGTAAATCCATTAATATCATTAAAATATTTATCCTTCCTGCTTTGAAAACATTCATCAAATTGTACATTACAGTCAGCAGAGATCTCTGTGAGGGTCAGAGTCACTTACTGTATCTGTCAATAGACTTTTAAGCAGAGTTAATGGTGAAGACAGACAGTGATGGAAACTTCTTCCCTGATGTCAGCAGCGCTGCAGACGCGTGTCGCCTCAGGCTGCGAGGATCCCAGGGATGCTGTTGTTGTTTGTTGTTGTTGTTGTTCGAGAGGAAGTTGTTGTTTTGTGGTTGGAAATCACAGTTTATGTATCGGACGCGTGGTGTTTCTCCAGAGTGGTGGCCCCACATGCAAACTGTCTTAAATAATGAATAGAGAGCTATAGGGGGTCCTGACCCGGACGTATTAAATATGCATCACAGCTACAGAGGAAAGAGTGCTGAGAATCACACAAACACACAACAGCATCATCTGTATTCAGCCAAACATCTCTGGTACATGCAGCCTTTAACCTTTTTTTAGTGCAACACCTTTTAACACTCCTGTATGTGTGTGTTTGTGTGTGTGAAAGGGAGTATTGACTTGGTGACACATCATTATCCTGCTTTCTTTCTACTTCTCTCCATCTCTACCACAAACTAACTATTGATCCTTATTTCTGTCCTCCCATCTTTCTTTAGTGCATCACCCCCCCAAACAACACCCTCCTCCTCCTCCCTCCTCTCTAACTCTGGTATTTCCCAGTCAAGCCCCCTCCCCTCTCCCTTCCTCTTCTCCCCCCTCCTCCTCCTCCTCCTCCTCTCAGATGGATTCTTCAGTCAGCCGAGTGGAACTGGTGCGGCTGCTGGAGAGATAGGCAGAGAGGCGGAGAGGGCTGTGCTGAGCAGACGCTGGGTCGGAGCGCTCAGTTTGCTTCAGACAATCACGGGAACAAGACTCACAGACGCACACACACTGAAAGAGAGAACAAGACACGGAAAGATAGAAGTAGAAGGGAGAGAAAGGGGAGGGAGGTAAATATGTGACAGGATGTGGTTTCCCTGAGCTTGCAGAACATCGTTTCACTGGCATACTTTGAGCATGACCTAAACACGCCGAGCTTACAAGTGTGTTTGAGCTCTGTTAGGTGGTGAAGTGGAAGCAAACCGCTGGAGCTGCTGCTGCTGCTGCTGACAGTTGCTCTGGTCCGTCTTTTGCCTGCCTTCTGCCTCCCTGAGGATTGTGTTTCCTTTAATCCACGCAGCTCTGAGGCAACCTCAACCAGCTTATCGGACGGGATCTCAACCTCCATCCTCTTTCCCCTCCACGAAGAATGTGTTTCTCTGCTGGGAGCTCTGGTCCTGGTGCTGCCAAGCAGTGAAGTTTCCCCCAATTTCGTCAAACAGGTAAGTTTGCTTTCTCTTTCTCCACATGTGCATGCATTTCAACTTCCTGCCACATGTGTACACTCACTGTACACACACACATACGCTCTCCAGCTCTGGACGGCATGGCAGCAACTGTTTGCTTCAGAGAATTGATGCATCAGCCACAAGCCACAAGTTTGGCTGCTTACGCTGCTCCACACACACACGCACATGTTCCTACATTTACACACACACTCCTGCTATTCATCATGCACATCAATAGGGCTGCTTGTTTTGAAGTCACATGCATGACGGATGGTGCAAAACAGGGCTGGGAATGCCAGAAATGTCTACCTGGATCCAATCACACAGCGGTTCAAGATGTGCCTGGCGTACAGTAACACACCACTCCCACACACACACACACACACACAGGGAGCAATGAGTGATTTGCGATCTTCTGTTCTCTAAGGATGATGGGTAAAAGTATGAGTTAGCACGCGCGCTGGTGAGTCCGTGCAAGTTGGTGTGACTGCCGTATGTTCATGTGAGCATTAACAGAAGAGGAGGAGGTTTGCAGGGAAAAACAAGTTGAGAGATGGCAGGAGGTGAGGGGAGGTTGAGGGGGATGTCAGGAAAGAGGAAGACAGGGGCATGAGAGAGGAAGAGTGTGTGTGTGTGTGTGGGTGTGTGTGTGCATATGAGAGAAAGTGAGTGAGCTCCGTCTGACTGAACTGCTGTTAATTAGTTCCAGCTGGCGAGTTGTGGAGCGCTGGGCTGCATTAACTCTATACAGCGTTTGGGTCAGGAGTTCTCCCTCTGTCTTACACACACACACACACACACAGACTCACAGACAGACACGCATGGAAAGCATTAACTGATAAATACAGAAACATTAAAAAACAATCACCCGTAAGGCGTGCAGCATATGGGCAGAAAACACAAACTCTGAAACGTAATACACACAAAAAATGCACAAAAGAACACAAAACATTAACAACACACGCAGATTTATGAACACATGAAACAAAATGACATGTCAAGACACACACACATGCACATTTGCAGCTTGTATGCACTCCACGCTCAGAAAAACACACATGTGCTTGGAGAAAACTGCCATGTGTTCAGTGTCTAGTGCGTGCATCAAAGGGTAAATTATGCGTAGAACATCTCTGAACATGTGAGCCTGCATACATCCTCTATGCACTCATAAGACACACACACTCAGAGCAGAGAGAGAAAAACACTCCATATGGCAGCATCACACACTGACCGCTCGACTGTAAGAAATGTGGAAGTGATTGTGGTTTGAGCTCCGTCACGCCATGCACAGTGTCCTTTCTTTGAAAAAAAAACAGTGAATGATTATGCAGGTCAAAAGGTGAAGGGACCTTTACCTTAAAGGGTTAATTCACCCAAATTATAGAGCCTTATCTCTAATGATATGTAGCCATGCAGATGCAGATTGCTTTTGTAGCAGCTTCACAGAACAAAGGAGCCGCTAAGAGGCGGAGGTCAGGCTGAGTACTTGTGTGATGGGCGTTAAAAAAATCTGTGATGCTTTTAACCTTTTATTAACAAAAGGAGACGAACAATTTATGATAATGTGCACCAAAAAATGATCAGAGAGAATAATGGTCAACAGTGACCCGACTCACCCTGTTCTCCAACGGATCACAAAAGGTTAACAGGTGGTTTTGTGAACACTTTGCAAAACAATGTGTGATTTATATGAGGTGAGGGCTATCTGTGTGGCGTTGATTGCAGGAACACCTTTGACCAGAATAGGTAGACTTTCTACAGAATAAAGACACCATCACCCACTATTGCGCTCATCTTTTCTTTGTTCAAGACAACTTTTCCCAGGATGCAAAGTGACTAGGTTACGTCTTTATACTTTGTTTTGTAGTGCTACCGTTTGAAACGTGACATCCATCAAACTTTGTAAACTCAGTTTGTAGTTTGATTTGTGTTACTCAAACTACAACCTCACCCAGCAGAGCAAATGTAACCTCACTCACCATTATCCAGCCTATTCTCAGAAGGCCTGTTAGTCAGAAAGTTAGTTTTGGTTTAGTTGATCGGTCTGTCTATGAACAACATAACTCAAAAACTGACAAACGGATCTCAATTAAAATTTCAGGAAATGTTCAAAATGGGATAAGGAAGAAGTGATTAAATTTTGGATCCATCATAGTGAGATAGGGCCGTTTTCACCATATGTGTATATAACTCCACGATAAATGGTGGGATTGCTTTGCAAAACAATACAAGACAAGGTCACCATCATTTTTGACAGATGTAAAAGTACGATCCAGATCCTAACAATATTCTAGATACTAAGATCTGGAATACGAAATATGTACTGGGTCATCATAATTTTCAATACTGTCAGGAAACAAATTATCGTACAAACCTGCAACTAACACCAAATTGTAGCAGACAGTCTGCTGAAAGGGAGTATAACATTAAAGTCGGACTGCTTGGTGGAGGTCTGCGCTCTCTTAGTGCTTTTCTAGTTGATATATGATACAGGTGTCTAATAAAGTTGAAGCTATCACTTGTCGTTGCTATTAGTCTGATTTTTTTTCTACTATAATATGATGATATTATCTTGTCATGTTATATGCACCAGAGCCGTCATAACAACATCATGGGACCCCGGGCAAATCAGTGCTTTGGGGACCCCTGGCATGCCGACTTTTGTCAACAATCCAAATAAATAAATAAATAAATGAAAAATGTTTGCAAATTTTTTAGGATACAGATTCTCTGGACTACTAGTCCAAAAAATAAGATATCAACTAAATCCAAACACATTTTCTGACTAACGGCCTTCAGACAATAAGGTGGGCTCCCTTATTTTTAATGATAGACTCTCAAGTTTGAACAGACCACTGCATGAGGGTTGGAATGAACATAAGCACAAACAGATTAACCCGTGTTTCAACCTGTGTTTAGCTTTCTTCTGCTCTAATGTCCCTTTTGTTTTCACCAGTCCAGCTCCAGTGTACATCATTACTACATAATAAATACAAAAAGTAGTTTTCTCCTGGAAAAAGGACAGATCTTGCTTCTCAGTGCTGAACTTTGCCAGCATGTGTAGTGTCATTACAGGGACTTTTGATCTGCATGCTGTAAGTGGATTCTTGTTCCCCTGGTGAAATCTGAGCCAACCATGAATACTGAGAAATAGCTTGAAGAAGCATCATTGTATGTGTTTTTGCAGTACCACAAGTGTCCACTCAAGACTTGTTCCAAAAGCCTCCAAAACTTTGGTCCCAGTAGCTTATTTTGTCAAAAACTCTACAAGGGGTGATCAATTTTGTATAATGCAACCAATTTATGTGTAAGTTGACAGACAGGAGGGAGCTTTGTAGGTGTCTTCCAGGAGGCCTCAGTTCCACTTCTTTACTTGATTCCATATCGATTCACTTTTTAGGGCTGTTCACATGACAATGGTTTTAGGGTGGAATGCAAAAGTATTGTTGCGTTTTGGCCTCGTGTTAACAGGGAAACTGCGTTTTAGCTGACCTAAAATGCAAATTTTTGAGTGGAATTTTCTGATATGCTGCCGCCACTATTGCTGTGTTTACATTAAGCCGGCATTTTCAGTGGTTGATGATGATCATTGTAGACTACCATGTTTTGCTTGTGCTGCTTAATCTGCTGAATCTGCTGACTGTCTTTATACAAAATGTGCATCTATTGCTTCACTTCTGCTCTTAGCATTCACCAGATGATCAACTCAACTCTACTTTGAGTGGAGATCTACCAAAAGCAGCTTCTGGACAAGACGGTTATAGCGCCAACTACAGGCCTGGCATGCTTACTACAGCGTTTTTTAGTCCCTCAGGGTGCCTATGTAAACGCAGATTTTTTTCATTGCATTTTAGTGTTTCCAGATGAAATGTTGTCATGTAAACGGGGCCTATAGCTGAATCAGCATTTTCAATATGCCCATCGGCAGCCATTGCAGTGATTCATGTCTCTTCATAAATGAATTTGCAACAACGCTAAGACTACAGTGTTAGGGTTGTAAATCTTAATACACTACTAACTTGCTTGAATTAAATGATTCCCCCTGTCCGTATTTTGGTGCCAAGCAATCCCTTTTTGGTGTAAAAGGGGTCAAAATCCAAAGTCCTCGTCTGTGTAGAAATATATTCAGTTTCCAGTCGGAACAAGCTGAATAGATAATGTTAGACCTCAGCAGTCGGAGCTCAGGAGGGTTTCTTCCAATTTTCAGTCTGTCTTTTTCAGGAGAAGCCTTTTTGTGCTCTTGACGGTGCTTCTGGGCTGAGCAGCAGTGCAGGAACTCTGTTCTATAAAGACTATAACTTTGACAGATTCCCACTCGACTGGGGTGAGACTCACTTCTGCAGTTCCTTAGATCTTACTCTGAAGGCAAGACAAGAAACCCATTAAGGCCTGCTCTGGAGGAGCGATTACCCCTCTAAAGCATGAACACACAAGGCATTCTTGTATTAATTTAATTAAGACGTGAAATATGTAGATCCATCCTTTCTTCTGGAACTTTAACACACAACAGCAGGCATGATCCATTGCTGTAAAGACCTTTTATTGATGATTTATCCACATTTAGAGCTGCAAATGGCTTACCAACCCTGCAGTGACAGCTTATTAGAAAGTGAAAACACTAACTTCAGGTTATTAATGACTTTATTAACATTTCTTCTGCAGGATGGATGGCTTTTGAGAATGTTAGATCCATTAACCTTTATTAATGGCGTGGCATTGTTTATGTCTGCAGATTTATGAGCTTTTGTTTATGACTTGTTAGCATTTCAGAAGGATAACTCAAACCTTGGGGACACAGAACAAAGTGCATACACAAAGCAGGAGAAGAAAGGATCACATTAGTTGTTAAAGGAGACTTGAGGAAGTTTTCAACTCATTCTGCATTGATGGTATCATTTTGAATGAAGCTTAGCCAAACTTTAGAGCTGTTGTGGTGCTCTGACATGATCGTTTTCTCACCACTTTGTTAACATGCTGTGTCACTACAGGTCCAAGCAGATAAGAAAACTTCACACGCATAACCAAATTCTCGCTGTGGTTTAATCCTGAAAAATGTACGTCACTATCATCATCATTTACAACGTATGTAGCCATCAGATTATCAGTGACAGGAAAAGCTGTTCCTGTTTTTGATATTAAAAAAGCTGAGTTAATATCTGTCACTCATCATAAACGGCTATTTTATGACTTCCGCTTTTGAAGTTTGGCAGTGAAAGGAAGTTAGGTAGCAGAATATTTTTTTTACTTTGATAACGCTTTTCTGTATGCTGTTTAATATCAATGTCAGCTTTATCTACATTGCACGTTTAAAGCCAGTGGCCTACCAAAGTGCAGTAACAGTAATAATAACATTACAGTAACAGTAAAAAGGCAGAAACACCAAAAACAATATAGATTGACATAAAAGCCTCAATAGAAGTGGCTATTCTGCACCAAAAGTCAAAGTGAACAAGCCTTTGAAAGAGTTTTAAAAGTGGATAAATGTTGTCTTAGCCAACCAGTGCCCGGAAGCACATCCAGTCCATAGACTGTATAAAACATGGACGTAGTCTCGCCGACGTCACCCGTCTGTTTCTGAAACAGAAAATGAAGCACATTGGCTATCGCGGCCATATTGGTAGTGGCAAGGGCTTCACCTACAGCCATAGGGCGCCAGCCGTCACGTGATCCTCAGCTGTGCCTCTTATTGGGGGAGCTCGCAATCTCAATATCCTCTGAACGGCCGTGTCAGAAAAAATCACCCCCCGTACAGTGGGTGCTGGTAGTAAAATTAGCGACTCGGACAGGAGACGATTTTTGAACCGGGCTGTAAATAGGTTAGTTTCTGCTTTGAAAACGTCTTTTTTTGGCTTGGTGCGTATGTCACTTCCGCTACTTCTGGAGCCGGCCTCAAGCGAACACTCCAGAAACAGCAGATTTTAGCACTTCCACATTGTCTCATATTCCCAGACCGGAGGTTGCTGCTTGATCCAGTCATTGCACAAACAGAACCATTAGTCATAACGCACCGTCATAGAACGACCACTTGTCTGTAGCATTAGCTGCATGTATAACTGCCAAAGATTGGCCAATTAACTAACTGCACCATTAAAGCAAGGCAGGTGCAGTCCGTCATATGTCAAATTGTGCGTTACATCACTAATGACTGGATGTGTGCACAGGTCCAGGGCTATGCTAGCTAAAAGAGCTAAATAGTGTTAAACAAGACTTAACGTTTATTTGTGTGAGTGCTTCCTGCTTTTGGGCGACTAAAGAGATAAACTGTGTGCAGACAGTTCCACTGTGTCATTTAGCAGACGCTTTTGTCCGAAGCGACGTACAACATTAGCAAGAATTTTGACAAAGGGAAAAACCTAGTTAGTGCGACAAAGTGCTACAAGTTATTTGGCTGCAGGTGTTGCCATTAAGTGCAAGAGGGGTTTTTTGGTCGACTAATCTAGCCAACTAACCACAATTAATTGCTGCAACAATCTACTTAAACCTTCAACAACATTCAGTAATCAGTGCTGAAAATGAACTAAGAGCTGAGTCTGAGACCTTCTGTCTCATTCTGCCCCTGAGGACAAAGAGGAGAAGGGACAGATTAAGTGCCTTAGTGTTCCCTGAACAGATCAGTCTTCAGACATCTCTTAAAGTAGAAAGGGACTCTGTGGATCGTATAGAGTTATGTAATTCATTCCACCATAAGGGCACAACAGAGGAGAAGAGTCTGGCTAGAGATTTGGAGCCGCACTGGGCTGGGCATATTTATATTATTCAAAGATTTATCGAAACACCGGAGCACACGGCTAGGCTGCGTAAAGTTTGACTATTGTTATATTTCATAATTTGACAAAGCTAAAAACAACACAGGGAAAAGCTCTCTTTCTTGTAGTTTTGCCTCCTCTGCGAAAAACAGTCCACCGCTTTCTCCAGATGCATGCCCAGAGAGGTAAAACTTCAAAAAGGAAAAACCAGGGAACACTCTGAAATGTTTTGTTAGAAACAGTAAAATAATGTCAAGAAGAGAGCAATGATAACGGCAAGAACATCCTTATTTCAGTTATCTGCATCCACAACAAATGAACCATTCGACAACATCTCTGCAACAGCGGGTGATGGTGGTCATGGTAAATGGAGTTTACAAACCTTACAAATTTCATCCAAAGGTGTCTCCAGAATCAGTTCAACCCTAAATTTCTTCACAGTCCCTTAAAACACAGAACTCCTTTCTGTTTCATCACGTTGTCACAGTCATACTGTTCCAGATGTTTCTCTGCATCCTCACTTCCAGCCACCAGCTTGTGTATTCTCCGTGTTGATTTTTTCACTCCAGTCTTTTAGCAAACATGTATTTTAATCAACTTATGTTTGCGATCTGATCCGGGCGCAGTCGATCCCCCTGTGTGGCGTGAAATTTGATTAAGGTAATTGGCACGCAGTGGCGTGTGTAAACCGTCGTGTGTACTCGTCTCCGCTCAGTATGTATAGACAAACACCCAGAGGCGGACACAACAAAATACCGGAACTTTCTGTACTCACAGTAATCTGGGCTGCATCTAATTGAAAGTGGTTATTTTTAAACCGCCTTAATATCATTCTTTCCTCATTTCATGCTGCGTTTGTTGATGCCAGACAAAAACGAACACACGATACAGATTTAGGACATGATGAAACATAAACATGAGAGGGATTTGATCCCAGAATAAGTTGCCTGGAGGTGACGTCTTCTCCTGTGGAATAAAAGAGAGTGCAAATTGGAAAACTTTGCATGACAGACTCATCTGTGCTTCAGAGATAAAACTTAATTTGAGTTATTTTTGTGCTTTGGTGAATTTTTGAAAAAGTGGTTTCATTTGTTGCACAGGAATCAGATTTGGCACCTTTTTTTTGGCAGTTATATAAACTGCGGGCAGTAAACATGGCTGAATGACACCCTGGGAGATAAGGTGTGAGTTATGCGGTTCTCATGACAGGGTGTCATCTTGATTGCAGCCTCTGCTGTGAGTCTCACGTCTTTTCCCCGTGAAATACTCGCTTACAAGATCTCGGGCGAAGATTATTTCTCCCCGGCTCCCCTGCCAGGTGACAGTGATCGTGCTTTTGAAGATACTAAGTTATTCAAGCCTCTGGCGCTGCCCTAGACCTGAGACGGCATATTAGGATGAATCCTCCAGGCAAGACGAGGAAACAAAGGAGCCAGTTTTCCAGTATTCAGACATTTCTGTAGCAGCTTAGCTGGAATTGAGGGGAGAGAAAAAAAAGGGAAGAGAGAAAGGCCCTTGATATTTCTATAAGGCAAATTGACTCCTGTTGTAATGGGTGGTCAAGAAAATTGCAGCCGTATTGATTGGGTAATGTCCAACACGGACATGTCGATAGGGTGTCTGAAAACCTAAGAACTCTGCCCGGCTGGCTTTAATAAAAAATGACCCGCCTGGAGCGAGTTCACAGAAAGCAATGACTCACTCACGGGAAATCTCTTCAAACTCCTCTGTGTCTAAAAGAAAGAAAGCAAAGAGGGTCAGACTTTTTTATTCTATTTTTAAACGCTTCTCTCTCCATTATGCTGAAAACCTTTCACGTTTTTTTGGCTGCGGTTTGAAAACAACCGGCGTAGCGTTCACGCAAGTTGGGCTGAGATGATGTTTTGCTTTATTCTTGCGAGAACTGTACAAATCCCAGCGTGGATAGATTATGCATAACAAATCATCCTCATGGCTGTCAGAGACGCCGCGCAGAGAGGAGGGGAAGAGGAGGACATGAGTGTTTGCTCCTGCACATGGAGGAGGGAAAGAGGAAGAGGGTGAGAGCTTAGAGAAGAAAAAGGAGGAGAAAGGGAGAAACTGACAATGAAAGAGAAAGAGGTTTAGAGAGATTGGTGCTTATTATTCTCCAGAGAAGGGAATAGTCATAGAGGGTTTGGTTCCCATGGCAATAGCTCTCTCAGCGTGTGTGTATGCGTGTGTGAGGACGCGCTGTATTCAGGGCCTTGAGACTATACACAGACGAGGTTGGCCGAGGCCATGGCGAACCGCGGAGCCAACCGAAGCCTCGTAACGACGGAGAATCTCAGACAGACACTATTGTTTACTCTGCCTCACTCATAACCTCTCATCTTCCATTTTTTTCCTTCCTCCTGCATGTTCACCATTATGTGTCGTCCTTGTGCATTCAAAGCAAATATAACAAAATTCAGCAAGTTGAAAAAAGCAATTCCACCTTTGGGCACCCCGTGGTCCTCCTCATTGGGACGGGGTTTAGACGCCGCCTCTTACTTTATTGCACATTCACTCACAGCATGTTGGATTTTTGTGAAGACTTTTTTTTGACAGTTAATTGGTATTTCCACAATTTTGTCAGTGGATATATCAAAACAAGCTCTTTAGGGTTTTGAAACACTCATATTTCAATTTGCTTACCCTGCTCTGCGTGTTTCTTTGCAGCGCTTTTGTGATATCTGTTTGCTTTTGTGTGTTATCCTGGAAATGGACTCTTATCCCTGTTGTAAAAACTTACAATAAAAAACTATCTCAGCTGAAGGCAGGTCTCAATTTGTTAAGACTGACAGTCACGTAAACAAGACTGTGCACAGGCTGCTGCTTGTGCTGGCTTTAAAGATCAAAACAAAGCTGACAGAACAACAATAGCTCAATCTTTTTTCTGGGTAAAGGTCCCTGGTAAAGGCATAACGACTTTATACCAGCAAATCAAAGTTTTATCCCCGCCTTAAATGTAGGGTCTGCAGGATTTCCTTAGAAAATAACATATCAGTTTTTACAGGAGTAGTCCTACTCAGTCATCTCCTATGGGCCTCTTTACATGTGTGTCAGTGTCTGTGTCTGCCTTAACCCCCTTTTCTGCCCGAAAGTTGATGTTTTGGTTGTGTTAGGACAGGCATGGGCAAACTACGGCCCGGGGGCCACATGCGGCCTGTTAAACGTTTTAATCCGGCCCGCCGAACTTGAAAAAATTAAATGAATAAACCTTGTTAGTGTTTTATTTTCCCTGCGATTCTGATGTTTTCTATATATAGAGAGTTCACATTTAATATCAAAATATCACACAAACAATTTTGACACAATCTTTTATTATTTTTCGTTTTTTTCGTTTTTAAAACCAGGACAGAAAAAATGCGTTTTTCTGTGATTCTGTTTTTCCGTTTTGGTTTTAAAACAGAAAAACAAAAAAAACAAGTCCGTTTTTTCATTATTTTGATTTTGTTTTGAAACAGAATGACGAAAGAACGAACCATGTACAGATTAAAAATCCCATTATAATTCCAGTGTCTCATATTCTAATTTTAATTTCAAAACAAAATCAAAACAGCGAAAAATAGACCGTTATTTGTTTTCTGATTTTTTATTTGAAAATGAAAAGTTGAATAACAAGTTGTTATCCATTTTCCGATTTTGGATTCTAAAACGGATATGGAATGAACGAATGATACCCTGATAGTTACCAAAGCACTCCATCCATCTGCTCCTGGTCCGGCCCCTTTGCCAAATGTTAGAACCCATTGTGGCCCACGAATCAAAAAGTTTGCCCACCCCTGTGTTAGGACGTTTCTGGGCAGGGATTGGATGTGGTTGCATCAGCCAATCAGAGCGCGCCTAGTGCGCAAGTAAGTTTGCATGTTTATTAGCGAGTTGATGAAGTTGTTCAAGTGGCTACGAGAGTGGACATAACACGGAGGAAGAAAAACAAAACCAAAGAGAAACAGATAAAATGAGGGTGAAGCGAGGCTCGACTTTCGGACACTCAAAAAGCAGCATGGGATGAAGAGCGATGTAGGTTAGCTTTCTGCTAACCAGGTATGTGTCAAATACCCGTGATTAGCTTGTGCTAACATACCAAGTCAGGTGCACAGCTCTTGAGTCTTTCCCACGTAGATTCATGATGCTACAGGTGGTAGCTGGGCTAGTAAGTGTGTTCATGAAGTCACAGTTGGAGGCAGTGGGTGTGGGCTGCTGCTGGCTCTGAGCCAAGGAGGAGGAGCCCAGTTTAAATGTTGTGTTTGCTAACAAGTAGCAAAAATTCATGCAGACCCTACCTTTAAAATGTCTGGTGGCTGTCAGCTAACAGAGCATCTTCTTACACTCACACGGGATCCATGTCCATTCTGTTTCACTTGTTGTCAGACGTTCAGCTACGTTCAGTACGTCTTGTATCAGGACTACCAGACAGCTGGGGACAAGGCCAAGGAGGTCCTGCACTTCCCACTTCACTGATGATCTTTCGTTGCCCTCACTCTGTTTACAGACCTATGAATGGGGCTCATTTCTTTACAGCAGCTTAAGGCTGGGAATACACCAGCTGTGTCTGGCTCTGTACCATTGCGTGTCAACTGCATACTCATCCCTCAACTCAGACCTGCTGCGTGTTCAGTCTGGCATGTTACTGGAGTGCCAGACAGCTAGAGTCACAAGTCCAAAGAGTTCTTCCATCGATAAGCCTCTCGTTGTTCATGTTGGACTGTAAAAGTTCAAATCTGTTGACTCCTGGTCTGGCTCCACTCATTATGTTGGTTTGTTGTCATAGTAGAGCTAATTATGATCTAGTTTGGAACAGTTTATGTTATTTTGAAAGTCAACGGATGGTTTCTATGCACAACTTTCTGTCCAGCTCAATCTCAATCTGGCAAAAATAAGACGCTTCCATATCTGCTGCGACCTGCCGGAGCAGGGCCGCAGCCAGAACGTAACAGAGTGGATCTAGTGTGAGTTGGCACATTGACTTAAATAGAAAACTGTCTGATCCAGTGTAGTAACAGATAAAGACACATCTGATGTATTCTGATCATAAAAACACAAGATAGAAAATAAGACTTAGCTACAGTGAATAGGAGCTAGATAGGAAAGCAGTTGCACCAGTTTCCCAGCTCCACAATTTGGAAATCCCCCTTTTCTCTCTGCCCCTCACACCTTGACTCCTCACCCTATACAGGGGCAGAGGATGGAAACAGAGGGACCAAAGAGAGTAGAAAAACAATGGGGCAGGATGTTGTTGCAGTAAGCTTCAGTGATAATGTGGTGGTTTTAAGACAGAGGCACATGAACCTCATTCAACATGTTTAGTTCACACTGATTTAACGACGTAACCCTCCCAAAACTGATCTGTCTGATACTGTTAGTGTTTATTTTCTGACGCTTACTCTGAGTGTCAGACATTTAAAGCCCTCCTACACAGATGCCAGTAAACATAAACTCTGAATTCAGCCAAATTTTATCAGATTTTGGTAAAATGATCCAGCACACATGGAGAGAGGATGGAGAAGAAGTGCTCCATGAGTGGCCTTAAAAGCTTCTATTGACACATTTGCATGTATTCTCACCATGAAACAGGAATCCATTAACCGTAGTGAGTCTGAGCCGAGTGCATCTGCCAGTCTTTCATAGTGGAGAAAACTTCAACTTCCAAAGTCACCATTAGCCATGTTCATGTGTATAACTAAAGACATGTTAACATGCCCATCATATAAGATAAACTCAGCATGTTAAATCTGTATTTTTCAGAGCGATAACAATCACTTTAATGAGAGCATGTGCAGCCTTGTTCTCTCTGAAATCTTCTGCTAAGAATTAAGAATAATTTTCATTGTACACAATCAAAACCTCACACCAGGGAGTGTCTCAAACAGCCACAGACAACTCCTGTTATGATAAAATATTGTTATGACAGCATCATAAAACACAAATACAAACATATTCCAGACCATTACAACACTGAGATAACCAGCTGTTCTCAAAGCTGTGTGGGGGAACTGATCTAATTAGTGCCGCTATGTAAATCGTGGTCAGACTGCTGGAGTAGAAAGTCTCTCACTTTTCTTCAAGCTCTGTGAGCCCTTCAGGCTGTGTGCTAAACTGGTCAGATGTTGGTTGAAATGAAAGCAAAAGATGATCACAACCGGCTTAAGTCAGTCTGCACAATGTGACACATGCAGGCTTCCATAAAAGGCATAAAATCATAAGACATGAAGCAGATTTTAACTTGTAAGTGGACCCAAAAATCCTGAATGCCATCCCCTTTTTACATGATACTTAGCATAAATGCACAAGAAGTAAGCATGCCAGAGTTCCCAGAGTGATCAGTTTTATTTGTTAACCCTAAATATAGGTTAAACAAGAGGGAAAAAGACAAAAAGTATTCATCCATCCATCCATATATTATTTTGCTTGTCCTTTGCTTTCCCTTCTGAAAAGTATCACCTATGTTTATCTTTTACAACAAGTGCAGGGCAAGTGAAGTTTGTAGAACAAGAGGAAAAAACTAGCGCCCCAAAAGATTCAAAGATTCCGTGAAGAGTTTTTGACTTCCTGTAAAACTTCAACTGAAATGAAACCTCACCTTTCCCTCGACTGTCTCTGGATACCAGATGATAAGTGGTCAGTTTTCTGCAGTATAAGGTGCTGCGTAAACATGGGTCAGCTCTATGTTCCTACACCAATGCCCAATGTTCCCACAGCCCAATGTTCCCACAGCATTGCCCAATGTTCTCAAACCCCAATGATCCCACCACCCTATGTTTCTACAGCACTGCCAGATGTTCCCACAGCCCTATGTTCCCACAGCACTACCCAATGTTCCCACAGCCCAATGTTCCCACAGCACAGCCCTTTGTTCCCACAGCACTGCCCAGTGTTCCCACCATCCTTTGTTCCCACAGCACTGCCCAGTGTTCCCACCACCCTATGTTTCCACAGCACTGCCCAATGTTCCCACAGCCCAATGTTCCCACAGCACAGCCCTATGTTTCCACAGCCTAGCCCTATGTTCCCACAGCCCCGTGTTCCCTTAGCACTGCCCAGTGTTCCCCCAGGGTAGGTTCCCGCAGCCCAATGTTCCCACAACCCAGTGTCCCCACAGCACTGCCCAATGTTCCCACAGCCCTATGTTCCCACAGCACTGCCCAATGTTCCCACAGCCCCATGTTCCCACAGCACTGCCCAGTGTCCCCACAGGGTAGGTTCCTGCAGCCCAGTGTCCCCTCATCCCAATGTTCCCACAGCACTGCCCAATGTTACCACAGCCCTTTGTTCCCACAGCACTGCCCAATGTTCCCACAGCCTAGTGTTCCCACCACCCTATGTCCCCACAGCCCTTTGTTCCCATAGCACAACCAAGTGTTCCCACAGGGTATGTTCCCACGGCCCAATGTTCCCACAGCACTGTCCAATTGTCCCACAGTCCAATGTTCATTTAATTCTCCTACAATTTTTTGGAAGCACTTTAAAGTAAATGAATGTATAAGTTGGTAATTTTATTTCGATCAGCAGCCAAAAAAATTGTCACAATCATTACAGATTAAAAATAAAACCCTTGATTTAATTTTCTTAAGTCACACACACACACGCAAAAATAAAATAAGACAGACTTTGGAAAAAATAATCTTAGAAATGGGGGAACTTTGGGAACAAAGGGCTGTGGGAACATAGTTACACTCACGACAACATTAGTAAACTCTGCTTCTCCTCAAATAAAATGTTCTTGGTAAGGGCGCAACATGGGGAAAATATATCAGGACATTTTTATGACAGGATCTGGATTTTATCAGGATTGTTTTTCAATTTCAGACATTTTTTTATATCTAAAAACAACATTTTTTGTCACACATATTTTTAATCTCGGATCCTGAACAATTTCACGCACAACTTTTGTCTTTTCTGCACCATTTCATAACTTTACTGTACACATTAATTTGAACAAGATAAGTTTCAGTACCGTGATTCCTACATTGTAAGAAGGAAGCTGGGAGCTGCATAAAAATGGAACTCAGGCTATTTTTGGGCCTGACTTTGGACATGCCAGTTTTAGACGGCGAGCTAATTTTGAGGTTTCTTTTAGGCCTGATTGAATCCCTTCATCTACAGCCCATGTCAGACAGAAACATGACCTTGTCAACCACTCTGCAGGGTGCTAAGAGTGCCCAGGTTTTATGCCAATTAGGCTGTCGGTGCCGTCCGGTCCTGTGAAAGCGTAGGTAAATCTTTTGTGGAAGAATTCCTACCCCACAGTTGCTTCCTGAAAGAATGAGCAACACTGTATTCCTCAGAAGAAGTGACCACAGAAGGCTGCATGTCAAAAATACCCAGTGTAAACATGGGTCACTTTAAGGCTTTTAAACTAACAATCCCCGCTGTTGCTCTTCCTGTGCGGTTACTCTCATCCTCTCGTCTACACGGTGGTTTCTCTCTAACCACTCACGCCTCAGAGAGCCCTTGAGGCCACCGCTCAAATAAACTATGGATGATAGCGCTGGACCGGCAGTACCCACCACAAAACACAGCTCAGCGCTTCACTTTACTTGTCAGATTAAAAAGATCAAAAGTCAGGAAAAGAGGGTGAGGGAGATACAGAGGCAGAGAGACAGAGAGAGTGGGCTTTAAAGGGAGACTACATGGAGAAGAACACAAGAACACAGTGTCCTAATTAATGTCTTCCTACATTAATCCACTCTGAAGCTTCCCATGCTGCTGGGTTTGATCTCAGCATCGCTACTATCAAAGCTTTGTAACATGGGCTTGTAATACGGGGAAGATCTCTCAGAAAGCATTAAGGATAATTATTCAGTGCAGACTCCTCTTCCTCTGGATGCTGTGATGTCGAAAAGTGCAGGTAGGATTCTTGGGGATCATTTTCTTCAATGATTGAGGATTATAAGATCCTAATTCTCCACAGAAAAACACATTTCAGTTCAAAACTGCCGTACTCTGTGTATTAATATGAGGAGCTGATGGCAGAAACCCTGATGGCAGGATCAGTCACTTATTTAGGTAATTTTGTATATTTGTACACATTTTTGTTACTTCTTGGCTTTTTTTCCTTGGTTGTTTTTCATATTTTATTGTTGGCATTCATTGTGGAGAATTTCATCGTATGCTCATCATGAGTAATACCGAGTACCGATTCACAAAAAATCAAAAGGTACCATTGTCAGGTACCTAAACCCATCCTTGTGACTGTGAGAGAGTGGAAGAGTAGGCGATTTTCCATACTGGACACGAACACAGAACCGGAAGGTTACATGTTGAAGAATAAATATGCTAAAATTAAAAACAGAATAATTTTAACAGAAAAATTATATTTATTACCACATACACACAAAAGTACCAAAAATTGGCACCTTCAAGTACTGATACTGGTTGCTAGGCACCCATAATGTTTCAAATGTGAAAGGTACCCATCCCTATGGTTGGAAGACCAAAGCTAACTATTTCATTTTCAGTCAGTAACATCTTAATGAAGCTGCGTCCTTTTAAGGTGCTCTATCCTGCATCCCCAAACTCTGACTCCTAGCTAGTCCTGTTAGCCCCTCCAACATATTTACCAGAGATCTCACTGTGCCCGTAATGAAAGAGGGAAAACACAGGTCATATCTTCCTCCAAAAGCCTTTGTTCTTGTTGTTGTCTTACACCAGCTGTCTCTAGCGGTTTGGTCGATGAACCCGGCTGGCTTCAGTGCAGCTGAGCATTGAGGTGTTTTAGCTAAAGTCTGGATTCAAGTACGACAAACTGTCCACAGCTTTCGCCAAATGACTGTCCAGAGAGGAAAATATCCAAAGGTAAACATCAGAAAACAAGCTGACATGTTCATTACAAATGATATAAATGTAGAAAAGAGCAGGGCAGGAGCAACAGTAACACGCTCCTCATGTTTTTTTGCACATGCACACTTTGGGGCAGTTCTGGCCATTAACGGAAATCACCGGTCTGAAAATATGAGGCATGAATTACCGATTTCTCTGAAAGCACACACAATGTGTGGGGTGATTTTTTTTCTTTACCAGCAGTTAAGAAGATATTAAGATTGGGGATGCCTGATATATTAGTATCAATATCAGTATGTCAGGGCGATGTTGGTCATTTTTTTAACATATCAGTATCGGCCGATGTGTAAAAGTGGGCTTTTATTTACTCATTTGCTGCCGGCCATTTTCAAAGCATCTTTGAACGATCCAAATAGAATTGTTTTCTGTGACGATGCAAACACCAAAACTACCTAAAAAGAGTGGACTCTCTTCTTTTATGGCTCTCTTCCTGTTTTTGATCCAAAAAACAGGCAAAACATACTTTTTTGATCGTGTTGATCTCGGGCGCTCCATCCCTTGATCCTCTACATGGTCGTCTTTTCTCACAATCGTGCCACTCTTTCTTTGCAAACTACCTCAACGCTTTATCTCAGATTGTTGTTGTTGTTTTTTATTTTACCAATATTGATATTGGTAAATATCGGTTATCGGCCATAACAGCAATATCAATATCAATATCGAACAAGAAATTTCATAATGGTGCACCCCTAATTATGATGACGAGTTCTCCCAATCAGAAGCAGCTCAGCTGACTGACTGAGGTGCCTTATAGCTGCTAGTGAGGAGGCTTAAAGCCTGCCTCATTTCTAATATGGCACCCCGTGACAATATGTTACAAAACTCTGTTTCAGAAACAGCTGGGTGACATCACTAAGACAACATCCATTCATTATATGGTCCATGATGCAAACCAACACTGACTTATGTTTGTTATCCTTTGTTACTTGAAAATAAGCAGTTTAACCTTTAAAACAAGATATTGGTCTTTCTGGCAAATAGATATGTAATCACTCCTTACCTGTTGTGGTTTTTAAAAGCAGAAAATGACAACTCAGCATCTCTGGGCTCTTGCAATAGTGAACACAAACTGGCACAGTCTTACCTCAGGGTCCAAGAAGACATAGTGTAAAAAACTTTTAGTGAATGCTTTAGCCTGGGTTTGACTCCCCGTCTTCTGTTGTCAGCTGTCGATGCAGCAGTAGGCAACTTGTTGAGCTTAAACATAATGAAACATATGCCTTTCATTATTCCCTCTGATCTTTTCTACAGGAGTCAATGGAGACCAACACAAAGCTTAAAGGATAGTCACAAATCTTCTACTTGACAATAAAGCACTTTTGCATTTTACACATTGGGCTACTTCCCCAGAATCAGATAGTGACCAACGCTGACACAGAAACAACCCAAACTTTGTCTTCAAACTGTCATGATTGACAGATAGAAAGCACGGCGCTCAGAGACAAGCATCTCCCTGATGTTTCCTTTCTTATTCAGCACAATACAAAGCACTACGGGATGTTTTGCTCGTGTGGACAGAAGCTAAGTGCAACAAAGCATCAGAACATCAATCTGGGTTTATGAGAGGAGAATCTTATCGAATAAAACCTCTTATCGAATAAAACCTCAATAAGCCATTAGCACGAGACAAAACATAGAACAAAAAGAGCTGGAGGATCGTTGCTAATTCAGCAGAATGGGAATCAATGGTGCTTTTCCTGTTTTTTATTTTGTAATTCTGTTGCTCATGAGCGTTTGTCTGACGCCCTGCCCGTCAATCTCAGGGAGAAAGGAGTAGAGGTGGGGCTGCTTCGGCCCCAGAGGAGAGGTCTGAGGCAACAAACGGTGACTCAAAAATCATAAACATTGCACATTTCCTGTGTCAGTGTAGCTCTAAAAATAATGCTGTTCGCCTTTGCCTCACATCTCCTCCTCTTTGCTCTCATGGCGCTATGCAAATACAACCCCTCCATTTTTTTTCTCTTCCACTTTGTTTTTCTTCCACACCCCTCCCTGTAAGCCCTCGTCCTATTGTTCTGACTACCTCTTCTCCATCTCCTGTAGACGACATGACAGAGCCTCGCCTCCCCTCTTGTCGCTACCTCTCCAGGGCAGGAGGAGAAATGATAAAAGCTATTTACAAGTAACTGTAGGCAACAGTGAAAATCCAAGACTTGGAAAAATTCTGTCTTTTTCTTCCCTCCTGTTTTCTTTGATGCCAGAGTCATTTGTGATGCTGTGTTGTGAACTGCAGCACAGAGAGGTGCAGTCCTGAGTGGCTGTTTAGAGGGGGAAGGAGCCCTTTTAGGGACTGACTATGCCAGCTTCTGTAGATTGTATTAGGGCTTGTTTGTTGTTGAAAATGGAAGAAAACATCAGTCCTGCTGTTACAACGTGCTGAGAAGCAAAGACACACCTCCGCAGTTCAGCTTCAAAATGAGCAATTCATTTTGCAATCTTATAAATCTGGTGGCTTTTAGCACAAAGAACTCTGGGACAAATTCACTTTTACATGTACTCTGCAAAAAAAGCAGTGTCTTTTACACCTGTGCTGTTTGCATGTGTTTATGGCATGTTTGACCTCTTGTGGGGAATGTATCCAAGTTACAAACAAAACCATTCAGGTACACCCTCACTAAAATATTTTTATTCTCACCTTAAAGACATGCACATATTTGGTGAAGGAAGCACCATTTAGCTCCATTCGTTTGCAGTTGGTTGTTTAAATCAACTGTGGACTCAAGTTCTACTAAATTTCGGCGGGGTAATGACTGTTTCAGAGTAGCTGGTTTTGAAGGGAGTGACCATGCTAACTGGTGACCTTCAGCTGAACGTGTCAGTGATTGTTTGGCCACAGTCATCAGAGTCACACTTTACACTGAAACACCAGTGTCATCTGTTAACCAGGTTCAACTCTAAATAGGTGATATTATCTGCTGATAGATCCAGTTTTTACTTTGTGTAGTCAAAAGAAAAGCTGAATTTAGGGTGAGGTTATGACCAAATACAACATTTTGGACTCAACCACGGTAAAATTGTGCAAATTATCAAACTAAAAATTATGATAGTAAGCAGTCTTAAAATACAAATCATAATTATTCTGAAATATTTGGTGCAGTTTTCTGTCTGGATGTAGTCTTTTGGCTCCTATAATATAACCCAGGTCTCACACTCAGCATCCTGTTTGCTCGTCTTTGGTTTGGGAGGGTTTCTGTTTTTTGTTTTTTTTTACACCATGGTGATTTGTATTTGATGGTCTGTAGACAACATAATCATAAGCAATGGGTGATTTGTGTGTTTAAACCACAACAGTGATTCTCAGAGTAGAGTCCCAGAACCCCAGGGGTCCGCAAGCCATAGCTTGATAATAATTTAAAAAGTGAAAGTGTGCTATATCATTGAAAAATCATGCTAACAAGCTGGGACTTTTTTTCACCAATAAAATCAGTTGCTTTTCCCACCAACAGAAAATCAACTCTGATATGATTGTGACATCACTTCATAGTGCACATCAATGGAGAAAAAAAAACAAAAAAAACCCCTCAAAACAAATTACACCTCGGGACCAACATTTTATCAAAATTTACAAAATGAATTACTTGGAAAGTATCAATGTTGCCTAATTCTATCGTTGCAAAGTACTATATAGTTCATTACTACATAATATTGATATTATGCTAATCAGTGTTAAAAAGTTTGAGAATCCCTGATAAATGGACAACATGGCTCCTTCTTTTACCATTGTACGGTTTTGAAGTCGAAATAGGCCAATCAGAGGCACTACCATTGTGCAGTCTGAGCCTGTGCGGTACAGAATCATAATCCAATCCAATCTTTATTTGTTAAGCACTTTAAAAACAGACACTGTTGACCAAAGTGCTGTACAGAGAAATGACATAATTAAAATTAAATTAAATTAAATACATGGCTAATATGAGACAAAAGAGACACTCCATTTTAAATACAAAAAAATAATAATAATAATAATTAAAACACAATTGAAAGGCATGAAGTAGAGCAATCAAATAAATAATCAAATAAATAGAATTAGGGATTACTGTATGTTAAAAGCCAAAGAAAACAGCTGGGACTTAAGAAGAGATTTAAAAACAGACATAGAAGAGGCTTGTTTAACATGCTGCGGTACATCATTTTGAAGTTTAGGAGCCAAGTGACAAATAAAAGTAATTTTTTTCCTTTCAAAAATCGAAAAATCTTTTTGCCTCTCCTTCCTGATGATCCTACTATCACCAGAAAAACTAAGCAAGACCAGCAGCCATCAATCATTGTGAAATGTGACTTACAAACCTTTCCAGAGAAAAGAGGACCTGAACACAGTGAAGCCTAATAATACCCTCACATCACCCCAGCATATGGATGTGAGAAACATTTTTACAAGATGTATTTATTTTTTAAAGTTTGACCACTGCCCATCTGGAATGAACAGGGAGACAGATTTTTTAATCTATACTGCAGCCAGCCACCAGGGGGAGCAGTTTTTGTGCTGGGTTTCTCTGCTAAAAACATCCATCCTTTAAGTGCCTGCTGATGATCACATGAAGCTGGGAGTTGTTTACCATCCATCAAATGCAAAATAAGGGAAAATTATTCCGAGCTGCAAAACTGCATTGCTAAAATACTTGAGCGTGATATTTGAGTGACTGGACCTTGAGTTGAGGCAGACTGTAGACTTCTGATGTGCAAACGATGGAGCCTCGGCCTCAGCAATCATTTTTCTCTGTGAATTCGCCCCTCAGTGTGTTCTGGTATTAATCACCAGTCCGTCAGCCTGCAGTCTATTTCAGGGAGCTGCTCTGAGGCCTTCAGAGATGTGATTATGATGCATGTTGAGATTCATGAAGCCAAACAAAGACTTTCGTGTAAGTGCCACTGGAAACACTGGCTTTACTGACAACGTAATGAATCTTCTCCCTCATCTCTCACTCTTTATCCTCTGTGATCATCCCTTTTCTATTCAACACGCCTTAATTGCGCGCTTTTTTTTCTCCAGACTCTACTTCCTACGAATTATCCACAACCTCCCCATCCTCCCCCAACGTGACGGACAATCTCCACCCCGGCCACCCCCGTTTCCTCTTTCTCCCCTGATTGATTCTCACCTTTTCCATTCTTGCCGTTCACCTCATTAACAGAGTCCCCGTCTGCTCGTTTCCTATCTCGCCTCCCACTCCTTCCTACATCCCGACGCCTCCCCTCGTGTCTACACCCCCATCGCCCCTCCTCACTTCCTGTCCTGTCGTCTCTGGAGCGGCGGCCGGCTCAGATTCCTAGTCTCCGGCCAAGGCCCCGTGCCGTTCTGTAATTAGTAAGGAGAATAATAGAGAGGGTTCCTCATCAGCAGAGGTGGGAGGGGGCAGGAGGGGAGGGTACTGCCGCCGTCTACCCATCCATCCATCCATCCATCCATCCTTGAGTTTAATCAGCGGCACACAATAGGATGTCACCTGCTCCCCGACTCAGCCGCTGGAGAGAGGCACTGATGCTGTCACAAACCATTTGGGGCGAGGCGTCTCTTTAGGGCCTCCACTCCCTCCACGGTTGTCTCCGTTAATTTGGTCTCCCTGGGAACGACGGAGAGGGAACCCGTGAAGAATCAAGCTCATTTAGTTGTGTTTATATATTTATTTACAGAGGCTTATCCGGCATGTTCTTCTTTATTGGTTTTCCGTCTGAAATCCCAGAGGAATCACGGATATTTGAGTGCATGGATGTTTGTTTTCATATGGCGTGTGTGTGTGTGTGTGTGTGAGTGTGTGTACAGTCTGTTACAGACAGGTTATCTGGCCATAAATCAATCAGTTGAATGTGTGAAAGAAAATATAAACACTAGGTTTGTTCTGAATTTTAGTTTTAAGGAAGCTACCTGTCCTTGAGTTTTTCTTCTTCTTCTTCTTTTTCTTTTCTGTTTTTTAGTTTTTATTAGTGTAATTCTTGTTTTGTACTCATATAAAAGACTAAAAGAACATGTCCTTAGTGTTCAGTTTATCCAGTTAAGATTGGTTTGATTTTGATGATGCACTTGTGCGTTAGGGCTAAGGATTTTACATAATAAAGAATCAAAAGGCTTGAATTGTAGTGCATGACTGCAGGGGCTCCACACAAGATATTCAGTTCCTGCAAGTCCGGCCCTGATAATGGGGGATACACAATAGTTGTGTATAACTAACAGCAAGTTTTTGCAAGACTTGGTCGAGGACGCATCAGTCTGGATCAGCGCCTCTCTTCGCACAGGACGCTACTGTCATTGGAAGATGATAACTTTGACATAAAGACATCTGAATGTAACAAACTTTAAGTAACAGTGGTTACCTTAGATCAAAACTACAGCAAGGCAGCATGAAACCACCTGTTTCAGCATGTTTGCCGTATATGCTGTCAATCATCCCCCTTCTCATCAGCTGACACTTGCGCAAGCTAATGCTAATGTACTTGCACTGAAGTAGTATACCCACAGTATTGAATGCTGGTGTTTTGAACTGGTGGTTGTTAATTCGAAGGTGTTCAAATTAATTCTGAGTGTCTGAACAGGAGATATGACCTCACTGTTTGTTTTCAAACTGATCCCAGCTCCTGCAGTCACATACTGAAGTGTCCTTGAGCAAGATACTCAACCCCAAATTGCTTCCAATTGCTCAGTAGTGTGTGGATGGGTATGAATATGTTTGCTAAAACTGATGTTCTGTCATTGTTGCGTGAATGTGGTCAGACTTGGTGTGTGACTATAAAATGCCACTTTTGGTACTGATCTGTTTACCATTCTTCTATTCAAGCCTCTTCCTATCAACTGGATGTATTTACCCATGTGGGAGATTTTTTCTACAGCTTCCTGAAAAGCCAAAGCATAAAGTTTAGCTAACCCAAGGAGAACTCTGAAAAGTAGAGCCATGACAATCATAGCTGTGTTTCCATTTAGCAATATATGGTTATGATCTATGATGAGCGTGTTCTTAACTGAAATTTAATATTTGTCATTCCTTGTCAGACTTCTTTTGACAGAATACCTTTGTAAAACAATGAGAGAAACTAGCTGCGTTTTTGTCACACTTTTTCATAAAATAAAGAAATTTCTGAAGTATCGGTAAAGAAAAATCTCCATTGCAATTAGAATTGCGCACAACTCCAGTAAAGTAAGACGTGACATCTGTCCAGACGCTGCACTCATAATGATGCTGATTCATGAACATTAGTGTTTTTATTCACTGGTCAAACTGTTGGCTGTGATCACACCAACTTAAAACAGGCAGGGACAAAACACTAGTGATGTGTCAGTCATGAACTAGCCAGCTCTTTAAAGTGAACGACAGGAGCCAATTCTGTTTTTTTTTTTTTTAACTTTGGCTCCTTTCCTTGCTTTTTTTTCTTTTTAAAGTCATATGCCAATTCGTTTTTTTTTTTTTTTGAAAGAATAAGAATAAAAGAATAAGAATAAGCTAAAATTTAAATTTCAAATACTAACACATTTGCTTTTGAATTTTTTGAATATTTTTTTTAGCCCCCCGTAGAGTGAGTAAATAAAGCCAAATATATTCATCTGAAAACAAAAAAATATATATTTTTTACATCAGTAATTAATTTTGCATACAGTTTTGCATTATTGTTGGTAATAAACTAATTTAAGCAACTAAAAAAAATTGAAGAGCTGCTTGGGAGCCAAAAGAGACGGCTCTTTTGAGTGAGCCGAGCCCAATGAGCCCGCTCTCTAAAAAAGAGCCAGAATTCCCTCGAATTTCAAGCCGGTCAAGGTCTGAAAGTTGTCTAGAGCAGTGTTTCTCAATCCTGGTCCTGGGGCCCCCCTGCCCTGCGGGGTTTTTATGTTCCCGACTCCAACACACCTGATTCAAATGATCAGCTCGTCATCAAGCTCTGCTCAAGCCTGATAACGAGCCATTCATTTGAATCAGGTGTGCTGGAGTGGGGTAACATCCAAAACATGCAGGGCAGGCGGTCCCCAGGACCAGGATTGAGAAACACTGGTCTAGAGCCTGGTCGGCCTTGAGACATGATTGGGAAAATGCTGCAGATACTGGACTGCAACTCAGAAAACTAATAGAAGAAAAACAGAGCAGATCTTTTTTTCACAACTCTGAGATAATAACCTATTTTAATGCAGAAAAACAAGAGTTTTATTTTCCAAAGTGATTGTTTTTGCAGAGTCTCTTGTTTTAAGCAGGGATGAGGAAAATTAACACAGTTGTAAGAGAGAACAGGACACTCGTGGACTGCGAAAGACTCTGGTGTTACAAAGCTGCTTCAGACCACAGATATGTTTTATGAATGGGGACAGGTCTGAGACTTGGATTCAACCATGTGGTCTTTGTACTCTCAGAACAGTGAAAGAACTGACTCTGGCATCAATTTTTTAACACACGCTTACTCATCTGCACCCACTCATTTGCTGACCGGCTTCACTACAGACACAAGTGACAATGAAACACGTCTGAGTGTGTTTTTTTTCTGCTTGGCAGGGTCCGTGCACTGAGACACACACACACACACTGTGGAGCCATGGGCTGCGGCCTGCGTAAGATGAAGCCGACGTCGGACGAGACGAGTCCGGGGAAGATTTACTCGACTCTGAAGAGGCCGCAGGTGGAGACAAAAGTGGGCGTGGCGTACACATACAGATACCTGGACTTCCTTATCGGCAAAGACGGTAAGACAGAAACTTTTACGCTCCAGGAGTTGTTCCTTTTTCAGCTGCTCGTTTGCTTAAAGGGGGGAACAAGTCTTGTTGAATTCCTGGGTGTAACGCTGTAAGATGAAGAAGTCCAAGGAGGGATTATACTTATGTAAGGGACTTTATGTTATAACCACAAATCTTGAATACAGTCGGAATCTCCTCTGTATAACAATAGTCCAGATTAATCAGGGGTCCCTACCGCCTCTTTTTGCAGAAATGTTATGGTCATTTTGTTCTGCTGAGTCATAAAGGTCTGAAATATTGCTTCTTCTACATGCACGGTTTAAATCACATGAATAGCTCAAGGCTTTTGCATTATGCTGCCTCATACCTCTGCAGGAAGGGGCTTCAGCACGCCTCACACTTTACACAAACTGCTCAATCCTGTGTGGAGTATAATACTGACAAACGCCTCCTGTTGTGTGATTAATTTGTCTTTACCCCGCTCTCAAAATGCCATCATACCCTGTCTATCCCCTTGAGAACGGCACAGAGGATTCAGATGCAGAGGAGATCTATCATTGTATGCTCGGGCTGCACACTGGCTGTAATTTTCATCAGGAGTTTGTTGTAATGATGGAGTGTTAATTAGCGCCTGCTCCCTGTCTAGCAGCCACTGTTGTAATTTCTTTTCTGACAATTAGTCAGTTATGCCTCCGCGATGTGCTAATGATATAGAATTTTCCAACCGAATCAACTCCAAACAGCCTGCTGGCAGCCATCAATTATGTATGGCAGTGAGTCCAACTCTGCAGCAAGACATGCAAATAAAGTAAGGCATGCAGGGGGAGACTTTGTTTTGTTCAAGGTTACAGGTTTGAAACTCACAGGAAGGTGTTTCGGGTGGTTTCAGTATTCAGAGGGAGACGTCCCGGTCTGATTCTGGCTCTGTAAACATGTCAACAAGCAAACTATGGAGGTGTTGCTCACAGCCGGACTCAATCTGTGGCTCCCTGTGCTGCGGATGAGAATATGGAAATGAATCAGTTCCTTTCGCAGCGATAGCATCCACACACATGGAAACACACAGGCATATACACTTTACACACACATAGACACAGACACACACAGACAAGGCAGGCAGAGCCCCCTCCCCTCCTTCCTCTCCACCGTCTGAGGTGTTTATTAGATGGGAGGTGGGTGTTGCTTCCTGAGTTGCTGAGACCTAAAGTAAGACTCCGGGGAATCTGTGTGGATGTGTGTGAAGTGTAAAAGGGTGTGTGTTTATTTTTCTGGACTTAGATGCTGTTTGGTTAAAGATTGTCTGGATTTCTCAGATGAAGATATTTGTGTATCGAAAAGCATTAAATAAAAGCGACACTGTGAAAGTGGTCACCAGTATGAATTAACAAAGAGAGATGACAAACACAGTGTTAAGTCAGAGCTTCACAATGAATTTTACAGCATTATTTCACAACCTGGCCACATTTTTCAGCTGTGGTTGACTCTCACACAGTTGATTTGACCCCAATAGGCAGTTTTTTTTTCATTAATCTTTAAAATCCCACTATATACCACCAGAATAGCTATAAACTGAAGACAGACAAAATAAGCAGTGAGCTAAGGAAAGAGGAAGAGTGTATAAGAAGGAAACATTTCCCTCAGGAGTTTGTAAAGACTATAGAAGAGATACATCAAATATGAGTCTAAACAACCCTAAATGGCCAAAAATGTTGCTCTGCAACTGCTGGATGTGTAATAATTATTCACACATCCAGGTGGGCTACAAATCTTATTTATTTTATTTTTTTCTATGCAATTTTTTTCTGTTGTCTAATAAGACACATTCAGTTTGTTTACATGCATATAAACGTTTTTTACCTTGAATACCCAGATCAAGAGAGGCACATCGCTCATTTTTCTGCCACTTTAGGTTCCAGTTGGCTTCACATCGAATCTTCTCCAACATCTTTTTATTGTGTTTTGGCACAAAATGTAAACATCAGCAAAAAGTTATTTATCAGCAATCAGTGCATCAGATAATATATTCTTTTTTAAAAATAAAAATAATTTAAATTAAATTAAACATATTTTTAATAATAATAATAATAATAATAATAATAATAATAATAATAATAATAATAATAATAATAATAATATGAAAAGGAAAAAAATACCCAGACAAAAAAAATTGATCTAATCAGTAAATAGCAAAATATTACCAGAAAATTACAGTGGAATAAATAAGATTACAAATAATACTTATACTTAGTAATAATAAATAATAAAATAATAAGAAAAATCAGAAATGAAAATAAATAGTCATTTATAAACAATCATCACAACAATTCTAAATCCCAAAAAACAAAAGAGAGCAGAGCAGGGTGATATACCAGGTTTATTGTTATCCAAAGTCCATTTTAACATGAAGTAGCAAAAAAATAATTAAAAATAAAATATATAAATAAATGCACAAATAATAATAAAATTATTATTATTATTATTATTAATAATAATAATAATAATAATAATAATAATAATAATAATAATAATAATACTAATAATAATAATAATAATGTAAACAAAGTCTTGAAAAGCAGTGCATAGTGTCATCTTTAAACTTCTGAACTCTTAAAACAGCTTCTTTTTACACAGACATTAACACTGAGGTTAAAATCCATGCAGTTTAAAACCAGATGTAGACTCAGGATCAGACTGAGTGAGGAGTATAATCGGGGTCATAAAGGGTGAGGTATGTAAAAGTGAAATCAAAGTGCCCTGGGCAGGATCTTTCTCTGTGTGTGTTTGTGTGTATGTATTCTTGGCCCGTAGGAAGCCGAGCGTGCTATATATAGCCATCACTCTGTTATTTCTGCTGGTGACAGTTATAGCTGAAATGATGGTGGCGGGGGGTTTGGTAGCAGGGACAGCAGAGGAGGGGCGGAGGAGGGGGGCTGGTAGGGGAAGCAGGGAGATGTAGTGTGCGGCGTGTTCACTCTGACAGTTGATTAGTCTCCATTAGTTTGTCAGGATGACTGGACTGGATGGATGGAGGGGCTGGGGAACAGGGGCGTCCGGGGGCCAGACGGGCGCTTGCAGACTGCTTCAAACGGGACCTGACATTAGGGCGGGGCTGAGGGGGCGGTGGGAGGTGCTTTGTTGCCTCCTTTTGGACAGATTGTGTGTTTGTGAGTGTGTGTTTGGCTCATGGCCACATTGTTATCTTGAAGTATTCTCTATAATGGTGGGGGTTGGTACTTACTGTAATCAGTTTCCTCTTTCTCTGACTCTCTGTCACTGTCACTACGCCTCTGTCGATTTCTCTGTTGACTTAAAGTATGTGAGTGTGTGTGTGTGTGTGTGTGTGTGTGTGTGTGTGTGTGTGTGTGTCCCACTGGAGCACATTATGTTTGAGATATTAGAGTCTGTAAAAGTAGCCCTGGAGGCTAAACCATTTCTCTGCATCAGCAGATTTTCGGGAGTAAAGAAGTTAGTGGATACTCATGGCTGATGATGGACCTGTCTCTCTGTCTTTTAAAGAAACAAGAAGGAGCCAGATTGAGAAGAGTTTCTTGTGGAGCTCTGTAGGATTTTAAATAATGTACGTACAGTATATTTCATTGGCAGAACCAGCTCTCAGCTTTAGAGAGGAGTGGGACCTCATGTTCAAAGACGTGTGTGATCTCATTCAGTCCTTTCATGTGTTACACACATTGTTACTGCTATAAATTGGTGCAAGAGGAGTATGGATACTTACAGTATTCATCCCATAGACAGAATAAAACAAGTGCTTAGTCTCAGTGATGTTGCCCAAGGCCCATTGGTTTCTTAGTGGGGTTTCAAAGACAAACAATGGCAGCCACCATATTGGAAATGCCAACTCAGGCCATGTCCACATGTATCAGGGTATCTGTGAAACCTCACATATTTTTATATGTGTAAGCCTGTCATCCACATGAAGCTGCAGTTTTACGCTACTAAACTTAAGATTATGGAAAACTCTGGTTTCATAAATTCATGTATACGCTGGTAAACTGAGTCTTCAGTTCCCAAACGTCACAGTTGAATGACAGAGAATCATTCTGATTGGCTGGTTTCTGGAAAGTGCTGCCAAATATGGGTTTGGCATGCTTCGAGCCACACTTGTCGGTAGGTTTTCCTTTGTGGACAAAAGTATTTTTAAAAACAAATTAGTGGAAGGGGGTATGTATTAGGGATGTCCCGATATTACATTTTCACTTCCGATACGATACCGATACTGCAGCATTGAGTATTGGTCAATACTGATATTAATCTGATACGATATCAGCATTAAACATACATACTTTTAGTACTTATTTTGTAGTATGTCTGTCATGTTAGAAAAGGCTTGATTAAGTGTTATTATTCAAACAAAGAACATTAGTCAGCAACAGTAGGTATGAGGAAAAACTGACCCATTTATTATTAACCAATGAGTAACAGAAACTTCTTATACTGGAGTGCTTATATTGGAGATTTTAGATTTATTCCGATACGATACCGATACTTGTTTTTTTGCTGATATCGGACCGATATCCGATATCAATATCGGACTGGGACACCTCTAGTATGCATGTACAAGGCTTCAGTCTAACTTTTGGTAGACTTAGCAAAGAGGCAAAAAGGTGGAGCTAAGGCAGACCGGTAGCTTATCAATCAACTAACTTTTATTTTCACAGCATTTCTAACCACTATTCATCATGCCTTGCATTCCTGTGAAGTCTTCAAACTTTCTGTTCCTCTTGTCCACAATTAGCTCGAAAATAGAGTGTTAAGTTTTATAATGGAGAGATTTAAGGACACAGTCACACTGACAAACCATACCATGCTTAAGCATGCTGCGGAGAGGTGGGCTTCAGCACGGTTCACTTCAAGCGTGAGCCCAAGCGCCGGACAGTGTGTGTGATCCATGACGTATGATCACCACAAGTGCACCTCTTGACAATCATTTTAAACAAAGCAGGGTTTTACAGGGCTATGTCAGGCCAAAACAACTTACCATAAGTCAAAAAGTCTCTAAAGTTGTAGCAGTGCTCTCAGTGTCTCATTGATACTAGCTAAAGTCTGGTTCATGTTGAAGTAATGTGGACGTACTCTCCAGCTGGGGAAGAGCACTGAAGGGGGGGGCAATCATGCTTGAGCATGGCACTGTTTGGATTGCCAGTGTGACCGCACCCTAAGACAGTTTTTATTTTCTTTTGGGGGGTTATCTTCATTTCCAAAGCAGGAGGTTGCTGCTTGGTTCATTCTTACAAACACTTTTCTCAGGTTGTTTTCTGACTGGTATCTTAACTCATTTCTCACATGTAACCTCATAAATTGAGCTCTTCTGATGCTTGGAAACAGAGAAATCAGTTGGTGGTTGCCCTGCCACTTCCTCCAACCACAGCACCCACCCATGCAACCTGCTGATATAACAGCAAAGATCCCTCTACGTCATAAGCAGACGTTAATATATACGGAGCATTCTGTCTCTTCTTTTGTTGTTTGACTAAAGTCAAAAGACGAAGGCAAAGTTGATGATCTTGGACCAGTCAGTTTTGGCCTTTGAAAGTTGTTCCTCATCAGTTTTTATACACAGTGAATGAGCCACACCTTATTTCCTTTATAAATACACCTGAAGAAACCAGGTTGTCATTCTTGTGGCCACTCTTTAAAATTGAGATGGAATAATTGTGCAGTCTCTGGATCTCTGACAGTGTTTGTCTCCTGGGAATGATGCTCTGTAACCTTTCATAGCTATTTAGCACCTCCAGAGATGGGTGCTGACTGAGTGATGCCTGATCTCCCTCCAGCTCCCTCTTGGCTTCAGAAGTGAAGCTTTAATTACTGTGACTTGAAAATGGATGCATGTTTGTTTGATCCTGTGAGGCTTTTAGCCGTATTAGAGCACTTCTTCAGCTGGCTCTGCTTTGCATAAGAGAAAGGCATGGCTTTCCCGTTTTCGGTGTCAGGGTCTCATTTCGTACGATAACATAAAGTGTTTCTTTTTTTAAAGAAATAAATATTTCTCCAGAAGCAGCAAGAAAACGTCCTGCATCAGCGTTTTAAATAAGGACAAAATTAATCCGACTTCTGCTTCCCTCTTCTTTGGAAATGTGCCCTCATGATGTTGAGCTCACTTCTTTATGACTGTTGCACTGTGAATAATGTTTGTAATAATTCCTCGCCACAGTGTTTGATCATAACTTTCTGCAACAGCCACCACAACAGCCCTGCAGGCTCTTCAGCTGCCACCAAATGTACAAAAATAATGCCGCTCTCTGCAGAAACAGTGATGAAAGGAAGAGTAAATCGTAGGTAATAAACCCCCTCTGTATTTAACATTAGCTCCGGCCCAACAATGAGTTTTCGCCGTAGGATTTCCAGCTCGCACTCAGCTTCACAGCCTCTCTGCTACCATTCAATCACCTCTGAAGAGCTGCAGAAAAACAAAAACCCAGAGAGTGTTTGATATTGAGATCATGACCCAACAGGGAGCTGAGAAAATGCAGCTGTAGCCGTGTTGGATGGTGTGGAAAGAAAGCGTTTTAAGCAAAACAAAAAGCACAGTGTGAGGCAAGAAGCACATTTCCCCAAAACGTGATTTCAGAATGTTTAAAATGACACAACACATCACGTCTCCTCAGCTGGGAGGTCTGAAAAAGTGGAATTATGAAGATGTCGCCCTTGACATCAAAGCTGCTAAGCACACACACACAGACACACACACCCTGTTTGATATCATCTCTGGATCCAGACACGTCATTTATATGCAAAACCCCCTGCAGCCCAGGGTCCCCTTGTTAATGTGAGCTGTAGCAGTGGCGCCAGGTGAGTGACACGCAGGAGCACCCCCCTCCCCCGCCCCCCTCACTCGTTCCACTCAAGTACGAGACGGAGCCGCAGGAGAGGTCAGCAGGAACGCCACACGCCGGAGTGGCTTTCCGAGGGGAGATTAGTCCTGGGATGGCGGCGAGGGTGATGGAGGGGGGGAGCTGGGATTTATCCCCTGGCTCCTGAGCTGGAGAGGTGGAATTGAATCGCAGTTATTGAAGGGGAGAATGACATTGAGGACTGAATTCACGGTCATCTGGTTTTTACATTACATTTCCATTATACTCCGGCTGCCCAGGGTGTGACTGCACGGCTCAAACCAAAACATGATTGTAAATTAGATGCAGGCAGAAGCGAGTCGAATGGGAAATGTGTTTCTGATGGTCTGAGAAATCAAAACAGCCAGGTGATGATTATTTATCGGAAGATGTTGATTTAATGTTTGTTTCTAGCAGTCCTGCCTGCTAGCATTTAAAGTGATAGGAAGTCAACTGAGGAGTATTTCTGACATGTGCATTAAATTAAGTGATATCAGGACCAGGGGTGTAGCTACAATTAGGCAAACACAGGCAGTTGCCTGGGGCCCCAAGATTCCCAGGGGCCCCCAAAGCATCTCTTAAAAACTGATTTATGAAGTTCTCTTCAATTGAAAGCATTTCTTTTTTCTAAATCTTACTTCACATGCTTCAAAATACATCAAAAGGCTTAATCTTTAATGATCGTTTTAGGTACTCCCCCTCCCTTCTTATTCAATGGGCTATTCCATGTTACAACACATCTGAAAATTTGATTCAGGAAGAAAGTGGTAAAAAACACTTTTTTCCCAATTTTTTTTTCTAATTTTCTCTAAGTCGGAAATAAAAACAATGTTGCTCTGAGATCTGAGATAAACATATAAGACTTTTAGGTTTTTTAGGACTTTATCTAGCCCAGGAAATAGGAATTTTTTTCTAAAAATCAAACTTTTTGAGTTGGTGATAAACATTATTGTACAAAATCTCTTTTTTGGATACATAACTCACTGGACAGGGGGTCAAATAAAAATACATTAACTTTAAAATAATAGTACCAAAAAGTATGGTAACTGTAAATATCACCTCTTTCAGTAGATTTTTTTTTTCTAGTTTTATGTCATGCTTGATATTTACATATTTTTTTCTTTACTAAATTATTTTTTTCAATATTTACCTATTGTAATGTTTTTCACTACATACTTTCTTGTTTGTTACTGTTACTCTGTAAATTCTCCACTGTGGGACAAATAAGCTGTCAATTGACCATAAAAGATTTCAAATCCAGGACAAAGTGGACTAAATTATGGATTAACTTTTTTCAAAATCAAACTAAAGTACAGAACTTGAGGAAATGCATTTAGTTGCATTAAGTTACCATGTACAAGATTAGCCCTGTCTCATGCCTTGATTCTGGGAAAGAGACAGTGGACCCAGGGAAGGCCAGTCTAGCTCTGAGGGAGATGAGTTACAAGGACATGGAGGGCCCCATTGACTGGGTTTGCCTTGGGCCCCCAAACAAGTAAATACGCCCCTGATCAGGACTTTATTTTCACTTACATCACCTTATTCATTTTATTATTTCAGGGAGCTGGAGAAGCAGAGTTTCTCGAGTGTGCACTTCACGGCTTCACATTTTCTCATAAGTCAAAGATTCCTCGCTTAATCAGTCAGTGTAATCATTAGTCAGAATTGAGTAAAAGATTGAAGAAGTAAAGAAACAGAGGATGGAGACCAACCTGCCGTTAAATGAGATGTTTGTTTTTGAGAGAACTTGTAAAGACAAAGATGAAAAGGACGTGTGCAGAGTCAGACCAGCAAGTCATTAAACCCATTTACATGTTTTGCATATTGGGCAAAGTTCGTGCTCATTGGTTTTGGACTATTATTTGTTTTTTCTTTCTTAACCCCACCCTCAATATGATGAGGGGCTCAGTTAGCTGTGCAAACACCTTCAGATGGGTGACACTAACAGGAATTTAAAGGCTCTGTGAAGATGATACGGTTGTTATTGATTGCAATGACACCTTTGGGCAGAATCTGTGACGTTTTCCGGGTCAAAGAGTAGGAGTAGGAGAAAAAAATCAAAAAATGATATATCTGGATTTTTTTGTTTGACAATATCAAAATCTGGATTCTTTGTAAAAAAAAAAAAAATTTTGTTTTTTTTTATATTCCTATCCTTCATTTCTGTCTTTGTTTATAAACTGGATTGGAAAAAGTTACCACTTTTCTCCAGCAGAGGGAGAAATGTATAGTCTGAGACATTATCATCATTTCTCCTTCGCCTATTGTCTGGTGTTAAAAAAGCAAACTTAAAATCGTACATTTAGAAGACTAGCAATTAAAATTGAAATGGCACCCCGAAAATCTTAATAGAATCGAATTGTGAGAATAGCACATCATCCCAGTCCTATTAAAGACTCCATTTCCCATGAGCACCACCACCCACTGATGTAAGGACATGACTTTTGCCAAGACGTGCATTTGTTTTGGAGAGCACATCTTCTTTTTAACTCTACTTTTATTTTTTAAAGAAAACTTTTCCCAGGATCCATCTCATCTACCAACTCCAGCCGCACCAAGCAGAGCTAACGTAACCTCACTCTTCATTTTATTGATAGACTCTCAAGTTTGAACAGACCACTGCAGAATAACTGCTGACTGTGGGTTGGAATGAACATCATCACAAACAGTTTAACCTGTGTTTTAGCTCGTGCTCTATCATTCTACTGTTTTGCTTTCTTCTGCTCTGACCTCCTTTTTCTTTTTGACCGTCCAAACCAAGAAAAATGTCAGATCTTGCACCTTAATTTCTGGAAAATCCAACCTGACTAAAGTAGCTGAGAAACAGCATTGATAAATAACCAACTTGTGGTGCTGATAATCTCATTTTAGATCATGGACTATGAACAGGCCAATATATAAAAGTGAGACTCACATCCTCACAAGGCATTTAAACCTCCTCCCCTACTATACTTTGAGTTCTTTATCTTGACAGGCAGGAGCAAACCACTCTACCTGGCGTGTGTGTGCATCGCTCCTCTGCTTCCCTCTGCCAAACTTGCAGTTTAAATTCACTGATATGTGCCCAGAGAAGAAGACTCCCAGTCATTTCTCTTTCTGTCTGTCAATGCAGGCTGTGGTAGGTTGGGGTTAAATGGGGACGGGGTTGCTGGACCAATTTTCCTGTACCCCAGAAGATCTCCTTTTGTTTCTCATGGAATACAATAGCTTCTCTACTGTGCAGTACACACTTCCTGTTAGCTTGGGTTTAAAAACATCTTTTGAAATAACTTTTAACCTCTTAAGACCCAGTGTCCACAGTACTGCCTCTCAGACCCATGATGCTTCATTTTGCAAAAATATTAGCAGTTAGCCACATTTAGGGACACTGTCCACGTCATCCTTTGGTGATACCACAACATTACACCTATTTTAGTGGGAAAAAAAACAAACAACATATGTAAGTACAGTAACACTAAGAACAACTTATAAAGAACTAATTACACAAATAATCTGACTTCCTGTACAATGACCAAGTTTAGTTATTTTACTTATTAGGTTGTACTTAACACAAGTGGCTAGGTAAATAAAAAGTAGCACACCAGACAAAGGCTTGGGTCTTAAGACGTTAAATACAATTGAAATAGAGCAGATAGAAAATACTTTATCTATCCCCGAGGGGAGTTTCAGGAGGAGTCAGAGCAGCAATCAAGAAAACAAAAGTAAGAAGGTGTATAGAAGGTGCAAAAAGGTTCATAAGCAAACAGATGCTGACAGCTTGTCCATCATTGTCCAGTCAGCCAGCCTCCACCTCCACAGGGTCCAGGACTGAGCTTCTCCAGCAGTCTGTTCAGTCTCTGACTCCTGGATCCTGTCTGCTCACAGCAGGTGGAGAGTCTGGTGTTAGCTCTGTTAGCCATGTCAGTGAATAGCATGATGCTCCTCAGCCTTCTGGTATTCCCTCTGTTGCTGGGTTAGCATGGCTAGCGTGCCCATCTTATTGGAGATAGATCTCATGTTCCCAATAACGATGGATGGAAGGACAGGTCCATGTCGTCACTTCTTAGCTCACACCTGAGAACCAGCACTTCGTCCTCACCTCCTTCTCCTCACCTTGTGGGAAACATCCGGCCTTGCACCAGTTAGCATTGACATGCTACAGGCTACTAACAGCTGATTTCAAATGTAAACAATGCAGCCATGGTTACATGTAGGATCTCCAGACAAACACAGGAGCAAAAGTAGTGAAAATATCACTGAAGACAAAACCAGTTTGGTGTCCATGATCAACATATGATCCATATGAAGTAATGATCCACTCCAAATACAAAAATGACGGAAAAGAGAAGAAAATATTACAAGAAACGGACACAGAAGAGAGAGCTGCCGCAGTGCTTGTACTTCTGCTACGGTCACTTTTGGAGCAGGTATTTGTACTTCTACTGAGGTAAAGAATGTGTGTATTTCTGCCCCCTCTGATGAAATATGCATCAGCTGCCTTCCAGGCTGACAGTACAATTTCAGCCCTGCGTCACCCCTCCTTGTTTCTGGCTGCATCGATAGTTAGCCGCATACTAAGTGGATGCTTCTTTTGCATTGTTTGGAGTGCAGTCAGGCAGCAAAATGCCACGCCATCGTTTGCTGAGACAAAGATGTCAGAGCAGCGTTTTAGGCGCTTGACAGAGCCGGGGGCTCAGCAGGTTCCACTCGAGGAGCTTCAAACGGCCGCAACTGCTGACAAAGTTTTCAGCAACAGGAAACTGCTCGGTTCCTTCCTCTTTCTCCTCCCTCCTCGCTGTCTCTTGCTCGGCAGTATGTGTAAGATTAACAGTCCTTGTAATGCTTCATATTCTGCGCGGACGGTTTCCTCCGTCTAAAGGCTTTGTTATTGCAGCTTACTGGACTGCATGCGTGTGCTGTTGCAGCAAATGTAATTTCCCTCGCTGGGAGAAATATTCCCCTTATGATTAGATTTGAATGTTCCGGCCTGCAGGACGAGTGTGTTACAGGTTACCCGAGTGGGCAGAAGTGGAAGTCAGGGTCAAGGGAAAAAGAGGAAAGGAAAAAGTGCAACCCTCAGAGTTCCTTAAAAGTCCTGTAAATCTTTTTTCTCAGTTTTTTTAAATCTCCAGATTCCTCAGATTGTTGTCACTTTCTTCACCACCCTGTGCTTGAGCATGCATACCCATCCTGAGGCTCCCTGGGTTTTATTTGGAGATATGAATGTTTCTGCATGTGGGTGGGGAACATCCGTGCGTCATTAGATGAGTAAGTGAGTGTCTTCAAGAGAGAGGAAATGAGGGGAGAAAGATAGAAGCTCAGATAGAGTTTGTGTGTGCTGTATGTTCCCAGAGTTTGCTGACATGTTCCTCAGTCTCAGAAGCTCAGTGTGTGTGGATCCGTGTGTGTTTGTCTTATGTTAAGCTGTGTTTGTACACAGCTGTTTTATCCAGCCTGCCTGCTTATTGCCTCCTGACAGACAATCCGCTCCAGCGCCCCCTCAAAGCTTTATTGGCTCTTATTGCCATCTTGCTAAGATCCAATATGCCAGTATTGATTGTGTTGAAATGCAATCAGGGGTCCACAGCGCAGAGAAGCAAACAATCTAAATTTAACCAAACACCTCCGCCGGCCTTCTGCCCGGCCCTGAGAGCGCCTCCCAGAGAGGAACAAACCTATTTATGTGTGAGTGTGTGCATGTTGGTGTGAGTGTGTGTGTGTGTGTAAAGATGAATGGAGAATCTCCAACCCGGTCTATTGTTAGACTCTCTTTCCCAAGAAGAATGTTAGGTTGTCCGAGCAGAATGAGCAGGAAGTGACCTCAGCCTCGACCTCACTTCCTGCTGAGCGGGCAGTGTTTTTAAAGGAAAATGTTTTCCCCGGCTTCAAATCTGATCTTAATTATCTTTTAGAGGAGAAACTGGCCTGAAGACTGGAGTTTTTTTATGCTTTGGCACCATAACTTTAACAGTTATTAAACACAAAAAATTTTTTTATTTCATTTGAATTGTTATTTATTTATTAAATATTATTTTATTAGATCCTTTTAAATAAATTTGATTAATTTAAAAATACTTTGTATATATTTTTTAAACATTACTTGTATTTTAATCAATATTATTTTCATTAAATTGACGTTTTTAATTTATTTTTATCAATTACTTTAAGTCACTTCATTTCATACATTAGTATTATATTTTATGTATTTTTCTTATTTAAATTTTATTTAATTTTTATGTTATTGTTATTTAATAAAATTTCTATGATTTTATCCCAATCGTTTTTATATGACTTTTATTTTGTTGTATTTTTATATATTTTTAAACATTCTTTTTTACTGTATTTTATGATGTTTTAATTGCTTTTGTTATTGTATCACATCTAAAAAATGTTTTTTTATATTATTATATTTAATCTTTCTTAAATAATTTTGAATCTTTTATTTTTCAAAATTCACTTTTTGATTGTATTATTATTTTAATGATTTATAATAAAGATTTGAATTTATCATATTGTTATAATGGCACCGTTAGTTTTATTTTTAGTAGTTTTTTAGTTTTTTATTTTGTTAGTATTTTATTTAACTCTTCTCACCTATCGCTGTTTTTTAGTGTCTCTTTTTTCTTTGTGAAGCACTTTTTGGCTGCATGTTTGAAAGTTTGGGTGCTATAGTTAGTTCTTCATGCAAAATAAGACACTGACACTTTTACATTTCCTGAAAGTTTGATATGCTTCAGGAAAATTCGGCTTTGAAATTCCTCCAGCTGTAGTGAAATGATTCAAAACGTGATTTACATAGTTTTCCTCGTCAGAGAAAGCTCTTCCAAATTCTCTGCAGCTTTTCCTCTCTGCCAACTTATAACCTCCACCTTAGATAAAACTGTACACCTGTTCCAATACGATTTGCATTGAGTTTTATAGTTTTCCTGGAGGCTGTTGGACTAGTCCTTCTCAAACCCCTTTAATTTCTCTAGAGGCAACACGTCTGTCTGTAGCAGCATAATATCAATCCAGTCCAGGTCTTAGCATTAACAGCAGTATTTAATAGAGAAAAGGTATTAAAATTCACTTCATCCCCTAAAATAGGTAGTAAAAATGACAGATTCAAACATTAAAGGGTTTTTCTATGATTATAGACGGCGGTATATCACTCCCCTTGTTTGAAACGATCCTGTTTCTACTTTATAATCTCATTTCACTCTGTTTCTGTGAGAGTGTAAATCCTGCACAGAGACAGTGATTTAGATTCCTCTAAACAGGCCTTTTTGCAGACAGTTGTGGCTTCACTTTTTACTTTTGCCAAATCTATTCCCACTCCCGTTTACCCGCTCCAGCTGAGACTTCCAGACCGTCTGAAGTTTTGCGAGCTCCTCCCACTGCTCTGGACGCGTTAGGAGCTGGAAGCCGGGCGTTTTTCAAAAGCATGTTTGAAGTTTCCTCTTGCTAGTATGGATTGGCAGAAGCTGTGTGCCTCTTTCTGCTCCTGCCTCCCACTGCTCGGCTCTTTTTACCAGTAATATCTACCAAACCCAAGACATCAATGAAAGGGAAAAAAACGACTCTTTTCTTTAAGTGTCTTTGACGGAATGGTTAGAATAACATGGAAAGTGTTTGTGGAGATAACGAGAAGCTGTGCTGATGAAATCTTTGGATGGCACCGTGATTCATGTTTCTACTCATGGTGTACACAGTGGCCCTGCAGACCCATAATGTGATTTCACTCCTGCGAGCATTGACTGACAATTTTCCCAGAGCTATTGTCAGACAGGAATAGAGAAGCTTCAAACCTGCTTGTCTTTCCAACCCATCACATCAAGGGGCTGGCATTCAAAAATAAGATGCTGATTGGGGTCAATTTGCGTGCACATTACAGTTTGATTGCACTCACACCCGCGTGGGATGCAGAGAGCGATTTTGTTGGTGTGATGAATTTGCAGTCGGGGAGGAGAGACGAGGGAAAGCAATCAGAGTTCAATGTCCCCAGCTGCAACAAGGACGTATAATTCTCCATTCTTCTGTGACGACGGGTGATAGCAGCTTGATAGGCACTTTATGCTGCATGATGATATATAAACACACACAGTGCAGAAGCTTTCACCTGCTGGGGACTTAAAATAACAGTCCTCTGTGTGCAGTGCTTTCAGCAGTATGCTTTGTGGGATCTGCACGGAGAAACTTTTGCATTTTTAAACGGAAAGACTGTCCATCAAAAACTAACTTTGTCCCATTTCTTTGGCATCCCATAACAAAACAGCTCTGCGTAGGCTTGGGCGATAAGTTGATCAAGATATCGTGAAATAACTTTTCCTCGATAGAAATATGAGACATGGTCGATAGAATTCATTTGTTCATTTTGACGGACATATGAAGATCCAATCATGTCTGGGAGGAGGGGATGCAAATGTTACCATTAAGCACTTGCAGAATGACTTATCAAACCTGAGACTGTTAGCAGCCACTGTTTTTGCGTCTATATTTAGCATGTTTGAAAGGCAGGTGCAAACTGGCACAGTGTCAAGGCTGATTTATGCTTGATGCGTCATTTTCGTACCCATGCCACCCCGCATTGGCCCTTTCATGCGGAAAATTTCCACCCTGTGCTCACTCGAAAATTTCTAACCTGCCGGACAGAGACATGCAGACAAGTTGGCGGAACAGTAGGATCTTCTAGGCATCTGTTTGACTCTTCACACTGAGATCACCGTGATAACCAAGTGGTAAATAATTCATAGCGTGAAATTGCGGCCACTCTCGGCAGATAAGAAAAATTGGTTAAATAACCTGGAAAAATCTTCGGGACAGATAAAAATGTGTTGTTGACAAAATCAAACTTCTTTGGCTCTACTTTAGTGCTCTGGTGGACATATGTTTGTGATACACTGCCACCTGGAGTTTGGGAATGGACACTAACAGATGCTCCTTGGGGTGTTAAAAAAAGCATAAAAGCCTTACGCGTTCTCTTGCACAGATCTTGTGTATCTGATTTTCGCGAGTCACATTCGCACGGAAAGATAACACAGCCTTAACACCAAAACTGCTGCGGTCATTGTGGTGGAGGGGCAATGAAAGACAAGGTAAAGAATCTTGCGTGTGTGTATCAACACAGTTGGACTGTCAGAAATAAAATAGTGGAGTCATATCGTCAAGCTTTGATTTTTATTAACTGGGGCTTTGTGTTTTCGGCGGCGGTGCTGGTCTCCACCCGAGCGTAATGAACGTTAATCTCCTGCGATTTCTAGAGAGCACAGGAGATGAACCTCCCTCTTTGAGTTCTCCACCTCCATGACTACAAAGGTCATTTTTCGTTAACGGCCTCTCTGCTGTCCCAAACTCTCCATGGTGAGCGGGGGTAGCACTCGTTAAATCCTTATTTAAACTGGGCGGTTTGTTCCTGTTATCAATGGGTACGCAGTCTTAGTAGATCACCTACAACACGCCCACTATTTAAGTAATGCAGATGTACATGTTCTATTTTTTCTAAGTAGTTGTGTAATGTCCTTCAGTGCATTTGTCACATTCAACCTCTGACAAAAAAAATACCCATATTGTGATTGATACCGACATCAACTGATATGAAAAAAAATTGGGTGATAGGATTTTTTCTCATATTGCCCAGCCCTAGCTCTACGTCTTTTTGCATCTTATGTCAAGTTGTCTTGAGCAAAGAAAAGAAAACTAGATGTAGTTTTGGCAAGAGTCACATCTTTACAGCAGTGGGTGATGATGCTCATGAGAAACAGTCTTTATCTCAGAAAAAAGCATTGCCAATCCCAGCCAAAGGTGTCACTGTAATCAGCCTCAAGCTCATAGTCCTCACAGCACCTCTAAAGACGACAACAACCTGTTAAAACTTGTGAAAGCCATCAACATAATTTGCATTTACCCTTATCGCTTCTCTCAGCAAATCCTCCACTTACTTCTGTGTGCTTTGCAAAACAGCGAAGCTACTTATTTATTGTAAGGGGCAGTCAGTGCAAACAATAACCAAAGTGTCAACAGAGTGATTAAGGTGGACAGGGGACAAAAGCAGCTTAAAGTGTGGCTTAATTTTACATTAAATTGCACTTACAATGCAACAAGCTAGAGCTGTGGTGTTCACAAACCAACCGGATCCGTTGACCGGCTCTTTAACAGAAAAACGAGAGCGGTTTGTTTTTTTCTGATGCACATATTGCTCAATCTCTCCTTTCTCAGATTATTTTCTGGATAAAATGAGTCACCTGCGGATTTTCTTCTTTGAAATAGATATATACAAAAATGAGCCTTTTGAATGTTCTTTTGAAGGAACAGATCCACAAGATTCAGCTCCCTTCACTGACATTATGGAATGCAGAAAATGAAATTGAATTTCTTTTTTGTTTTTTTCATAGAGCTGTATTTTCAACATCAAACATCAGGAGTAGGTTATGATGGGTTGTCTGTATCGGCGCATTTTTGTATCCTTACTTTTAGATGAGACCATTAGATGAAGGCCTGGTCCATCATACTTAGACTTAATTGTACAAATCTGCTTGATTGAGCAGTTTTTATGTGCAAAAATGTGAAAAATGTTCCCCTGAAAATCCATAAACTTAGATTATGCTCCTGAAGTCGTCAGAAACAACTAGAGATGAATAAAAAACAAGTTGGATTTCTGTTAGGCAGCTTTCCCTGAGTGTTAACTCTAACTGTCTTATTCAGTCTGTTACACTCGCAGACTAAACACAGAGGCAGGTGTCAGGAAGGCTCAGTGGGTGGTTAATTATGAAATAGATATCACACACGTACACTCACTCTGTCATAATTACACATTAGGCTCATATATTAACGCGGCTGTCTGGCTCTTTTGGTCCGACATTGTTTCCCAGGATTCAGATGACAATGGTGGGCTGCAGGTTCATATGAAGAGGGGCCACCTGTTGCTCAGCAGGGTCCCCATCTGCAGGGAGATTAAGGTGTGGGGGCTGCAGGGGGGGTTGTCTATAATTTGAGTTAATTACTTCTGAAGAGACCGGGTGATGGATTAGCACTGTGTTACTGTTAGCATACGCTCTATGCTTCCCCACGGCCCTTCAGTTCAGCTGAGTGAAATCTTAATTGTCCAAAACCAGAGTTCAACATTTCTCCACCTCAAAATCTGATTCAGGATAAGATGATTTATTGCATTTAAAAGAAGATTAAGTGTATTTGTTGTGACATGTGGATATTTGTTTGATGGATCACCTTGAAATTTGATACTCTTGTGTTTAATATAAAAGCAAAAAACCCTGGTTAATTCTTCTTTGTATGGACCTCAGCTGTGTTTGCTGGAACTTAGCAGTCATTAGCATGCTAACATTACAGTAACAGATGTGACAAAGGTTAACACTCTCTGAAACCACATACTACTGTGCTGGTCTATGAGAGAGGTGTCCAACTTTTTTTTTCAAAAGAGCCACATTTGATATTCTCCGTCAGGCAGGGATACAAGGAAAATATGTCATCAATGTTTATGACAGGATCAGGATTTTATCCAGATTGTATTTCATAGAATAGAACAGAATAGAATGAAAAATACTTTATTAACCCTAAGGAGAAATTCAGGAGTCACAGCAATCAAGGAAACAAAAGTAAGAAAGCGTATAGAGAGTGCAAAAAGGTCCATAAGAAAATAGATGCTGACAGCTTGTCCATCATTGTCCAGTCAGCCAGTCTCCACCTCCACAGGGTCCAGGACTGAGCTTCTTCAGCAGTCTGTTCAGTCTCTGTCTCCTGGATCCTGTCTGTCCACAGCAGGTGAAGCTCTTCCAATGTGGCGTTGGTGTCTGGTGTTAACTCTGTTAGCCATGTCTGTGAATAGCATGATGCTACTCTGCCTTCTGTTATTCGCTCTGTTGCTGGGTAAGCACAGCTAGCTTGTCCATCTCATTGGAGATAGATCTTGTGTGAAAGGACAGGTCCATGTCGTCACTTCTTAGCTCACACTTGAGAACCAGCACGTTGTCCTCACCTCTTTCCCCTCACCTTGTGGGGAAACATCAGGCCTTGCACCAATTAACACTGACATGCTACAGGCTGCTAACAGCTGATTTCACATGTAAACAATGCAGCCATGGTTACATGTAGGATCTCCAGACAAACACAGAAGCAAAAATAGTAAAAATATCACTGAAGACACAACCAGTTTGGTGTCCATGACCAACAAATGAGCCATACAAAGTAATGATCCACTCCAAATGCAAAGATGATGAAAAAGGGACAAAAAAATTACAAGAAATGGACAAAGAAGAGAGAGCTGCTGCAACAGGTAGCCACAACCAACAGGGCGGCACCTGGTAACATGGTGTGATGAAGACTATTTTGACCTGCAAACAGCATAGTCCAAAGTAGCTTTGTGAGACATTATTAGGTATGTTTTGGGTTTTTTGTCTATCTGAATCTTCAAAATACAATAAGTATCCCAGGGTTTTCAGATGTTAATCCCAGATTGCTTTGACAATCCCATATTCGAAGCTTATGAATTTCAGCTTTGTAAAAAGTTTTCAGAAAGTTTGGATTGCATTTTTAAAGATCACAAATTTCCTTTTACAAGAACTCAACAAAAATGAAACTTGTTTTTTTCTCAGTATAATAGAGTCTAGCGTTCAAGCCGTACATTGTCCTGCATAACCAAGACTCTGTGTAGTTTTGAGAGTTGTATAAAAACCTCATCTGAGTTTGAGGAATGTAAATTATCAAGAATGAAAAGACCCAAAAAGCATCTCTACTTTGATACACTTCATCTGTGTTTGGACAGGCTGTAACAATATCAATATCTATCTTGTTCATTGGAATAATAACACAAAATACATATTCCTGCTCCAGAACCATCTACTGCTCTATTCCCAGTGTGCACAGCTGCTGCAGCCAACTCCTGTTATTGTAACACACTAAATATAAAGATAAATTAGTAGTTAATGTATCGCCTGAAAACATAAATATCTTTAATATTTCAAAGTGCTTTATAAAGCTTAAACATGCAGAGTAAACGAATAAAACGAATCCCGTGTTGGAATCAGGGACTCCAGGCAGAACAGGCCCAGCACACATCCGCACCGTTTTTAAACTGCTAAGATCTGCAACAAAGAGGTCACCAGAGCCCTCGTTCAGTTTCACAGTCAGGAGCGGTTTGCACGCCTGAAAGCGTTTCACACTTTGTTGATATTTTTCGTCTGATTCGTGATCTTGTGAGTGTTGAACCGGATGTCTAACAGTTGGCTGAAGGAGAGAAACATTCTGGTTTTAGTGTCACAATGAGTCATTTGTAACTGATCTGAATTCCACTTAGTTTTAAAACACTCAGCTTGATAAATAACTTTTTGAAAGATGTACTTTGACATTACTGTCTCAATTACAACAGTTTGCTCTGACCGAGTGATCTCATAGGACAAGAGGCGATCTGAGCACTGACTTCAGCTCCTTTCACACATACACCCCACCCATGGTCGTCACCAGATGCTGAGTTCCCTACATGTGTGTATGCAAATCTGTTATCCTGACTCAAAGCAGACTTTTTCCTTCCAGCACCTTTGTATCGAGTCGATGATGAGTTGGGATGAGATGATGTGTGAACACAGCTGGTTATCATCTGGAGCATTTACTGTTAGGGAGTTGGTGGACTGATGACGCTATTTACTTTCTTTATGGTACAGACAGACATGACTGGAGGTGCACTGTGCAATTTTCATATAAGAAAAAATAAATTAATCTTGTCTTTTGCTATAAACAATGAATGGGAGCAATTTTTCAGCTGCGTTACATCAGTTTAGCAGTTAGCTATAATGCCTTCCAAGCTCCATGACAGGAATTTTTCAAGCTTTGAGCAGTGAAGTGGTCTCGTACAATAAACAAGATTCAGTCAGGACCACTCTTGTCAAAGTAATTCACTATCTGCAAGCATTGACTTCAGTATGTTGGTATAACTGTGTTCCCAGAGCTCCCTGCCCTTCCTCATGCTGACATGGAATGCAAAACCTTGGCAGGGAGAGCAGCAGCAAAGTAGAGGTGTGATAAAATATAGCTATTTCAAGTCCTACTTTCAATTTTTTTGTTAAAATAAAATTCCATATTTTGTGGAGAGAGAGAGCACAGACCTCCACCAAGCATATTGTGATTGTCACCAACACTTTAATCCTACTTTAATGTTATACTCCCTTTCAGCAGACTGTCTGCTACAATTTGGTGTTAGTTGCAGGTTTGTACGATAATTTGTTTCCTGACAGTGTTGAAAATTATGATGACCCAGTACATATTTCATATTCCAGATCTTAGTATCCAGAATATTGCCAGGATCTGGATCGTACTTTAACATCTGTCAGAAATTATGGTGATCTTGTCTTGTATTGTTTTGCAAAGCAATCAGACCATTTATGGTGGAGTTATATACACATATGGTGAAAACGGCCCTATCTCACAATGATAAAGAATCCTTTAAAAAAAGTCCTGGATCCAGACAGTGATCCGGATCACCTCCAAAATTTAATCACTTCTTCCTTGTCCCATTTTAAACATTTCCTGAAAATTACTTCTAGACTTGGAGTTATGTTGTTCTCAGACAAACAAACAGACAAACTCTCTGTAAAGGGGGAGGTAAATATTTTATACTAAACTTGATGATTCAGGGTTCAGCATAAACATCAATGTTCCCTTTCTGTTCTTGGGTTAGTTAGTTTAAGATCATTTTAAGTTTAATTTTGTACTGTATAGTAGACTGACAAATTAATAATTATAGTCATGTTTTGCGTTTGTATGAAACACTGCATCTGACATCCATTGTTTCAACGACAATAAAATAGAAAAGTTGTTTTTCAATCAAATAGTTCACTGGGAAGAATATCTCAATGTATTGTGAAATTGTGATGTTATCATATTGTGACCCAAGTATCATGACGGGTGTCACAACATGAGGTTCTTGCTAATACTCACTCCTACAGCAAAGACCTCCAGGACATCAGAGCAGAGCAGATTTTAAGCACTTTGGAGCTCTGCACTCCAGAAGCTTCCTCCACAGTTGCCTTGCTAAAAAAGTTGTCCAGTTCTTTTTCAGTATGTCTCTCTGCAAATAAGTAGATAATTACAAATGTGTTTATGACCCCAAATTAGGGATGCACGATATTGGATTTTTGCCGATATCCGATATGCCGATATATCGAAACCCCTTTTGGCCGATACCGATACCGATACGGATACCGACACCGATACCGATAATCACAAGTTTGTTTGTTTTTTTTCACTGTAAAGAAAGCTAAGTCTATCCTGTACTGGAATTTATATGTTACTCTTATTGTGACTGTCTTATTTGTTTAAGAAACACACATAAAACAAGACAAAAAACATTTGATTTTACCATAAATAAGAAATGTATTATTTTTTCAAACTCAAGACATTCAGTATTGAAATACAGAAAAATAATTTCTTTAGATCACATGAACTTTAAATGTACAATGCATTTTTAAACATAACCAAGTTGCATTTGATTATTTTAGAGCTACTGTAACAACCTGGTGACAGACACAGAGCTCTGCAGTGCAAAAAAATGAAGTGCTACATTTTATTTAAGGAACTTATTTTTCAGATGGAAAATAATAATAATCCTAACTGAATAGCACCTTATCCGCTGTGCATATCGGCAGAAATTTTTATATCTGCCAATACCGATAAACGTGTTTTTAAGCTTTTATCAGCCGATAACGATATTATGTCGATAATATCGTGCATCCCTACCCCAAATCTGACCCAGAAAGTTTGGAAAGGGATTAAAAAAAAGAGAACAAATCTTGCTTGATTCTTGTGAACAAGCCAAATTGTAACCTTTACCACGTTTAGTATTGACTCAATGTTTGTTTGTAAAGCGACGTGAAATAATCACAACACCACTCCTTCAAATATAGTTATTTTGATTCAGCTCTGTGTTCCTGATTGACATTTTTTCAGCTACTGCCAACACACTTTAACAATCTTGAACAAATCATGTCAAAAAAATTTCTTGGCTTGTCAGAAAACTAGTCACATTCAGCTGAAAATTCAACAGCTTAATGAAGTGAAAATTAACACAATGTCATTTCTGGTTTGGAGTTTCTTTTTAGAGATTTGTAATTTATTAAAGACTCTTTTCTTAGCTACCATTCCCCAGTAGAAAGTTTGTGGGTATAACTCCAGTCTGCTGTGGGAAAAGTCTGACTCAGACGTCAGAGCGGAGAGGGGGATGTGACAGATGAAATGTCACATGTACTTCTTCCCAGATGTTTCCTTGAACCCAGATCACAACACATCCAGCAGTAAATCGTGATGTCCCAAAGCTAGCAGTGACACCCCGAGTCTCACCCACGGCTTGACTTCACTCCACACTGACACTGAACCTCTCCCAGGCAGGTAGTTTGGACAGATTCCTGCGAGCAGAGTATCTGAAGTGACATGTCGGGTTCCTCTCCCGTCATGGCCCTGGTGTAGTAATTGAAGAGGCAACACAGCTCACACTCCAGACATTTCAACAGCTGAACTGGAAGGATGTCAAGGGCTTACGGCTCAGTGTTGGAGTGTTTTTAAGGAAGTGTGTGTGTACAAGTCGACATTTGCTTCATATTTTTTCTTCAGTGGCTGTCTCTTTTTCTCTCCCTGTGTGTAATTTGCAAACCAAACTGTCTCTGGGTACAGTTTCAAGTAATGTACCATCAGGACACAGCTGTTGTAACTTACTTCACTGATTAGGTATTTAAAGAAGGAGGGTGCACTGACAGGATTCTAACTTGCACAACCACCCACTCTTTATACATCATCCATTGACAGCCATTGTAAGACTTATATGGCTGAAACAACAAATTGATTAGTGAAAGCATCAACATTTTCCATAATCGATGCACTGTGCTGCGCCATTAGTGTGTTTTCAGTTTATTTGTCGCCTTTTTTTTGTGGGATTATTTAGTGGTTGGCAACTAGCTGAAGCTGCATTACCACCACCTACTGGACTGGAGTGTAGATTACCTGGGCTGCGGGGCTGTATGCGTCACATGTAAACAGATTGTAGGACTGCACAGATCCAGCACTTAAAAACGCAAACATGTTTGGCTCATCGATGACAAGCCAGGGAGGTCAACAGCGAAACGTAGCAACAAAATCCCACATACACTCCTTTATAAGTTGTGAAATGCATGGTTTGTCTTTTAGGACTCATTTAGTCTTTTTATTAAACCGTCAACCCGGTTTGAAAACCATGAGGACTTCATTAAACTAAAGTTAGCATTAGCGTTAGCTGCTAAAGATCGTGGTAGGGCAGAGGGGGTGAACTGTTAGACCTGCAGGTAAAAAGATTGAGGAAACATTTTTATTTATTTGTCTTTTTGGTCCACTAAGTTCTCAATCTGATGATATAACAATGTATTTTCTGTTATTTTGTCCATACTGTTGATTCCTTAAGTGAAAAATGTAAACTATGTTTAAATATGTTGTTTCTTTGTATATGTCTTTAAGCAAACAATAGTCATCAACTAAAATAACAACGCATGTTTGGGTTTGCAAATTTTGATATGAAGCATTCTCATCCTTTTTTTCCCCAATTCATTGGTTGACCGTAAATATAATCGTTAGAGTAATCGATTACTAAAATAAGCATTAGTTGCAGCCCCAAAGATTTGAACACAAAATACTGATTTAAAATGGAAAATGTAGTCTCTCCGGTTTTGCTGTCAGTGATGCTTCCCTGGTGGTGGAAATTGGTCATTTTCCTTTTACATTTCAACACAAAGTTAAGTCAAAATGTTATCCAGCTCATTTGTGACAGAATGAGCTACCACTACCACATATAGTTGAAGTTATTCAACAGCAATCAAGAACTCAGAGATGGGTTCACCAGCTCGGCTGTTGGTGTCCGGATTGCAGGACAGGATGTCATGAATGGGGCTCAGCAGCTCCTTTAACACTGAAACGCTGCATAAACATAAATACACCTGAACAAAGGAAAGTCTATATCTATGTGAAACCTCATCCACAGGTGGCTAACAAAAAGCTGCAAGCTGGTAAAGTCTTAGTTTCTGAACCTCCACATGCTGTCAGAACAAATTCCATGTGCATGAACATTAATTCTATGAAATTTTTTGGTTCAAAGATCCACACTTGTGTCCCCATGTTGCATGAATATAAACTACAAAGATCAGCCGGTAATCTTGAAGTGAAATAAAACACATGTACTTATCTGCAAGTTAGGGTTAGGGTTAGTGTTAGTTGGAAAAACTCTTGTAAATTCATACCAGACAAAATAATCTGACCAGGTAAACAGGAAGTGTTTTTTTGTGTAATATTTACAATGCTCTTTTATTAGCAGTGTTTTTACACCGCTAGTTCTGTGGACTCAAACACATACACTAAACTTTTGAATGCAGTGAATTTAAACTGAGCTCTCATTTACTCCACTGTGCACGTCTCAGCTGGAGGGACGAGAAGTTTAACTTAATGAAGAGCCGTTTGGGAGCTGAAAGAGCCAACTCTGAGCTGAGCCAAACAATACAGTTGATTAAAGAGACAGAATTCCCATCATTACTTCATAGCGCTATAAACTTGCTACTTAGATTTTTTTTCACACTTTTCTAGTGATTGCATCTTATATTATAATCCCTTACTAGCTCCATGTGGCGGAATGATAAGATAAATGCAGCAGCAGCAAGTGAAGACTGGGGTCAGTCATTAGTAACTCAACTTGACAGAAATTTGTTTACAAAGAGCTCTTAATACAAAAATGCAGGCCACAATACTTCATGAGGTAACTAAACCGTCAGACCTGTTTGAGTCTCTTCGTCTTGTTTAAGTGAGTTGGTTCGTAAGTAAGTAAATCTTTATTTATCTTTCAGCACTTTTCTTAGCCCAAAGTCACAGTTTGCTTCACAGGAGGTAAATAGATATAGACAACTACATCCATCAAGAGTAAAAGCACAGCAAGTAAAACAAGTCAGTTCACTACAGTCCAAACGCCTGCCTGAACAGGTGCTGTGGAGCCAGCCTCAAGTGGAAGCTTTAGGTACTGCAGTTAAAGTTACATGCTTGATATCACAACATTTTGGGGGGGTTTCTGACATGAAATGTAAGGATGAAAATTCTCTATGTGATGCTACCCCTTGGTATTTGAGGCACATCAGTGAGGGTTGACAAAATGGAAATGCTTAATAAACGTATTACTTACTTTTTTTTTGTCTTATTTTATTTTATTGTATCTTATTAGTTTTAATCAGCAGTTGAATTGAATTTTAATTGTTTTCCCTAATTTTTTTTCTGTCTGTAAAGCACTTTGAATTGCCTTGCTAAAATGTGCTATATTAATAAACTTGCCTTGCCTTTATGTTCATTAATATGTACTGCCCCTGTTTTAAATAAATAAACTTAAACTTACACTTAATCCTCCTTGAAAATAGCCAGAATAAGCCCACCTGTTAGTAAACCCAGTAACACAAATTGAGCAATCATTAGCCTGATAGCATAATTGTCTAATTCAAAGAATTTTTTTAAAAAAAATACACAAGTTAACAATAAAATTTACATATAAACATATTTTAAAAATGGTAAAAAAAAAAAAAAAAAAGAGATAAACATAGAATGTGTTGGGTTTTTTTTTTTTTTTTGCTTCCTTTTTGCTTTCCTTTCTGAAAACTTTGAAATTTGACCTAGCCTCATAATGCTATGAGGCTAGGCCAAATTTCTAACAAAATGGACATAAAACTCTTCTCTAAACTCTACAAAAGTCGAGAATCATGGACGTCCCTTTGATACCTGTCATGTGACGATATTTGTATCAATTGAGATTTTTGGGTCTGATCAAAAGCAAGTCTGCTCAAAACATCCCTACCTTCCCTTTGTGAATGAAACTGTCAGGAATACTGGAGTCGTGCAGCTTTCAAGCTCTTTCCCTGTGTTTTGTTGGACTGCAAAATCAGAATTACCCATTGGGATAAATAAAGTTGTCTAAACTAAACTAAACTAAACTAAACTAAACTAAACTAAATAAGGATTTCTTACATTTGTTGTTAACTCAAGAGGCACTTGTGTACATTTTTTATCCTTTTTGAAATGACAATAAAAATTAAACTTTCAAAACAATAAGATTTTAAGTTTCGAAAAAAGAAAGGGCCCATAAAGACCAATTCTATTTTATAAACTATGTTTATTTCTACTGTAAATATCTGCTTTTTGACATGGTGCTGAAGGGGGAACCTTGGGTTTTGCAGCCGGCCTCAAGTGGTCAGTAAGGGAACTGCGTTTTTCCCACATTGACTTAAAAAAGGTAATATTTTGGTTTAGTAGATGTGGTTGATAACTTTGCGTGTTATGCACCACATGAAGGAAACCATACTTCTTCCACCACACACAGCTGCTATAACAAGCACCACTTAAAGTAATTATCTGTTGATTTATTCAGACGATACATCTTTTAAATATTCCTGAATCCTCAAACGATGAATTTCTCTCCCCCCATCTCACCAATCCTCTGCTTGAAAGGTAACAACAATTATAACAGTGCTTGTTTGCTCTGGTTGCAGTCTTCAGAGTATAGAGTAAATTATGCAGCACAATCAACAGCTCCAAGCATCTAATGGCAGACTCACAGTGCCACTAAAACATCCCGGGCCTGTCAGAGAACTTAATCATCGCAGAACCCCGTGTTTTAAATTTCTAATTTGCACTCTTTTGCAATGCTAATGGCAGAAAAACCCCCAATCAAGCCACAGAAAATGCTTCACGTGTGATTTTTCGACAGGAGGCTAATGTCAGGGTGCACTGTATGGAGAAAAAAAAAAGCGCTCTGCCACTTGTTAGCAGAGAACAGGAAATGAGAGCGGTGAGCGGCGTCTGAGCAGCACGCTGTTGAGAACGCAGCAGTGGAGCCGCCGTGGGCTTTGATCAACAACCTGCTCATTTACCACATTTTGTCTCTCAAGTCCTCGTCTCCAGGCAACTGAGCACAGTCAGCAGAGGAGGTGGCGTCGAGCGGACAAAACGCACTCTGGAGACGTCCTGTCAGGCTGAAGTCTGCTGATGGAGGCCGTTCCTGAGAGAATCAAGCAGAGAGAAGAGAAAGAGTCTTTTTCTCATTTCTTTACAGAAACCTTTTACTGGCTGAACAAATTATAGGTAGTTTTCCTTCCATCAAGACATCCGGCATCTATTCATGCTATTCACTCATTCCTCCTGTAGTTAAGGAAGAGAAAAAAGCCGATTTAATCCTCTCTATCTCTGGTGAAAGCTTTACCTTAGCTCTTGACACATGTTTGTATTTAGAAGTTTGTCCAGGCAGCGTCTAGACAAACAGAGTAATTGAATTAGCATTTAGCTGGCCATCCTGCTTATTTGCTTTTTATCTTTGTTTACCCAGAAAAGCCCCGCTGTGTGCTCTTCCTCACAAACATCCTCCACCCTTCCTCAGTCTCTGGCGTTAGGACCTTGGAGTCGCCCAGTTTCAGCCAGAGTCTGGTGCCAGTCAGCAGCTCCATCTGAGCAGCCGCCCGTTAAGCACCTTGCTCAAGGGCATCTTAACGAACGCTGTTGACAGAGCAGAAAAAAAGCGTGTCTCTTTCGCTTTCTGTGTCCAGATTTTCCTCGCTCCTCCAGTCACGGGTTTGCTTTTTTGAATTTTCAGCCTCCAGGCAGATGCTTCACCATTTCCAGTCAGTGTTTTTTTTTTTCTTCTGTAAAGCAATCCTTTGGTGCCCATTACCTTAATGGTGAGATTTTTGGGGCTGGCAAGGTGACTGTTTGAGTTTTCAACATCCCCAACTGCAAAAGAAGGGATTTGAAGGACGAAGCAAACTTTCTTGACAGGTTTTACATTTGTGAAGTACGTTTTATTCCACTTTAGAGCCATGGAAATCATAGAAATGTACGGGATCACTTCTTGGCCTTTGTGAAAATTTAAAGATAATACATGTTTATCAATTACAACTTAAACAACATTTTTGAGGGGCTACAATGGTGTTTAAACTATGACCTGACATTGAAGACACTGACATTTTTGGAGATGGAAAGAGTGTTGAAACTCCAGACATGATAAGAAATAGATGAGATAAAAAGTTCAGGATTTCATCAAGCTGAAAACTGGTTGAAAACAGGTTGATTTGACAATATTTCAAGTAATCAAGGCATCTGAAAAGACATTTAAAAGGAGGATAGTTACTGTGATGCCATTTCTCCAAAATATGTTTCCAGTGGTAGCCGAGTCCACATCCATCCAAGGACCTAACCTCAGACACTTATTTAGCATGGCTAAAGGAGCAGATTTTAACTTCCGACAAAAAAAAAAAAAAAAAAAAAATGGAAAAAAAGAAGATTTTGAATCCTCAGGAACTCAGGATATATAGCTCTGCTTCCAAAGTAGAAAAGACACTTGGCTCGTCTGTGTTCTAGTTACGAAGAATTGATCAACATTTTTCTAAGGACACTATATACAACACTTTCTCAAACGTTATCAGATGAGGACCAAAGACTGTGTAAGACATGAACATAGTTATTATGACATCACCCATTGGTTTTTGAAGCAAAGTTTTGGGGCCTGGTGTCATTGGAGGTTCTATTTGTCTCGGTACTTCGCGCATTTTGTGGCGTTTCCACTGACTTATCCCGGGACAGATCCCCAAATAACCAAGACGAGCCATCCCACTTTTTGGGACCCTTTCATATGGGTGCAGAACCGATCCACTCTCTGAAGGTGGAGCTACAACACTGCAGACCGTTGATTGATCGAAAGAATCATCACTTACCGTGCGAGAGCAGCTGCATTTCTCCTGGCGGCACACAGACTTCTCTGAAACAAAGCTTGATTGTTCTTTGTATCAAAGAGCTACATGCCAATCACAGAGAGGACGAAATACTGCATGTCTTCCATCTATCCTCTTTAGCTGCGTTTCCACCAAGCGGTACGGGTCGGTTCAGTACGGTTTGGGACGGTTTGGGACAGAAGTCTGATCCCGTGTGCGTTTCCACAGCAAACTGTGCCCTCTCGTGGTGGGCGGCGTGTAAGCCGCATGGCGGAAGCCACAGCTGGTAAACAATAGCGCGACGCCGTAGCAGCTTACCCCGCGATTAAATCCAACAAAGAAGAAAACGCGACACAGTAAATAAAGAGCACGGATGGAAGACATGCAGCATTTCGTCCTCTCTGTGATTTTCATGTAACTCTCTGTTACAAAGTGCAATCAAGCTTCGTTTCAGAGAAGCCTGTGAGCCGCCAGGGGAAATGCAGCCGCTGTCGGGGTGAGTGACGATTCTTTTGACCAATCAACCGTCTGCAGTGTGTTGCTCCACCTCCCGAGAGCGGATCGGTTCAGTCTGGCACCCATACGAAAGGGTCCCAAAAAAGTGGGACGGCTCATTTTGGTTTTTAGGGATCCGTCCCGGGATGAGTCTGTGGAAACGCCGCTAAAAGCGCACCGTACCGAGACAAACCGACCCGGACTGCTTGGTGGAAACCCGGCTTTTGTTTACTGTGTCGCGCTTTTCTTCTTGGTTGGATTTATTAGTGGGGTAAACTGTGTTGCACTGCTACACTATCACTCTATTATTTAACAGCTGGGGCTTTCAGCATTCGGCTTGCACGCCGCCTACCACGAAAGGGCACAGTTTGCTGTGGAAACGCAGACGGGATCAGGCTTAACTGTACCACACCGTACTGAACCGGACCGGACTGCCTTGAGGAAACGCAACTTTAGAGTCCTTACCAAAGTTGGTTTACACTTGATACATCTCATTTTAGCAGACTCGCCCCCTTGCAGGGTCCTCTTTGAGTAAAAATTTCTGCATGCACCTACAAAAATATATAACTTCCAGGCGGAGACATGCGGACAAACCAGAGCTCCTTGTGTCCTTAGTACAAACAATACTGGAATTTATATGATTCATCACTCAGAGATCACCATGATAACTTTGAAGCGAACAACTCCTGACGTGAAAATGTGGCCTAACCCAGCAGAGAAGAGGAATTGGCAAAAAAAAATAAAAAAAGAAGCTGTAAACAATGTGAACAACTTCTACTGTGGTTTAGTACTGTGGTAGACTGTGTCATGCTGATTCTATGCGTCTTTTTGCTGTAAAGATCTGCCTCCCTGAATGGGTGTGTTTGTGGTTTACAGCACTTTTGGAACCAGCCCCAAGTGGACACTACAGGAACTGCAGGTTACAGCACTAAAGCTTCATTTTATGGCCAGAGGTTGCAGCTAGGTTAGAAAATGCCAACCACGAGTCAGCACTTAGCTGAGCCATTAACCCATTAGACCCCAAATTATATTAAAGTATCTGATAGTGAAAGTTTATTGAACCATGTGCTCTAAAAACAGCTGTCTCTGTGGACAATGAAGCTGCTCAGGTGACAGTGTAAAGATTCACCCTCATTTAGTAAAAAGTTTTAACTGTTTGGCATTTTGTTTAACTCTAGGGTTCGTCTTTTTTTTTTATGTCCACTGCCATAGCCACTTGGTTTAGCTTCTTCCACTCGCTAATCAACACGCAAAGTCACTTGCGCACTAGGCACTCTGTGATTGGCTGGTGTAACCACGCTTACTCTCCATCAAGAAACATCTCAATATAACCAAAATATCAACATACAGGCAGAGGAGAGGGTTTGAGGCAAACACAGACGCTGACACACATGTATAGAGGCCCAGAAGTGATGATTAAGCAGGATTATTCCTGTAACATTGGCATCTTATTTTTTTAGGAAAATCCTGCAGACTCTGCCTTTAAGTCTTCCCTTTTAATCTGAGATCTGACTTCAGATTGCTGTTCATGTGTGTAAATGAAAGAATTTATGGAGGAATGACCCACAGCAGCCTGCTGTAAATGTTAAAGCTTTCCAAACTTTCAATTTTTAACCAGTTTTCAGACTGTTTCATTTGTTTTCTTTTTTTTACAGTGGTTGTGACATTATTGGAGAGTCTTTTCATCAGAGAAGCCCTAACAGGGTTGTTTCAGTTAAATTGCAGTTTAGTAAATCTGCAATCTCCAAAGTGGTCTGCTGATCCAAACCTAATGTTCTGAGATTGATTGCTGTTGTCTCCACATACGTACCTCAGTGAATTAGAGTATTTTCTCTTTTAGACCAACGATCTTTCTCCTTGTTTTTGTGGGCAAAGCAGCTCTGCTCTTAAGAAAGATTTATAAAGTTCTTCTGATTCCAAACATGTCATTTCAATAAAAGCACAGGCCATAAGAAAGTCAATATCCAATCACAACGTAATGTTCATTCTGTTTATGGTTTAGTTAAAGCAGGTCTGAGTTTTCATGTTGGACTGATTCAGGTTTAATAAGAATCAATACCTTTCAGTAAAAACATGATTTCATGTTTGTTTTCAGTGCAGCCTGCTTGCTCGAGCATGTTTTATCCAGACCTCCGAGGCTGCGAGGTCTGACCCCTGGCAGTGGCTCGGTTGTCTCGCACATTATGAGCTCGGCGAGTGTCATCGTGTCTGCTGGCAGCATCTGGGAAGCGAACAGGAGCAGACTGTTCTGCTCGACATGCAGGTGTGATTCCGTCGGTGCAACTGTTACAGTGAGAGCGTGAGGCAGGAGAGCGCAGGAGGTGTGAATTCACAGGGAGAGAGCGTCTCCAATCACTCCGATCAGTGTGTTCATGAGGAGAAAATGTTCACCAGCCATCAGGATAATTTATCTGAGACACATCTCCTGATTGAGAAGTGCTTGATTTGTTTGTTACTGTATTTTATGCTACTTTTTTGAGCATTATGAGAATTTTCTGTATCAGAGCTGTTCAGATAACCCTGTAGAGCAGGAGGCAGTTCATCCAGCTGACACTCAGGAGAGTAAATCCAGGTACATACTACAGGGTAATCAGGCTGATTTTTCTCCCTTACGATCAGAACCAGCAAAAGTCAGATCGTCTCATGTCTGCAAGTGACATTGTGTGTGATTTTCCTGTGGTGTGGGGTGTGTTAAGAGTGATTTTTTTCAAGCCAGAGCTGCTTGGAAGGCCTCTGATTGAGAGATCGTAGATAATGAACATGTTTAATATGTGACTAAAAATCCAGTAGTGTGTGAGGTGGTTCGAGAGGGGCCGAGCAGGTACAGAGTGTAATGTCATGTGTACCAGAGCAAAGCCTATCAGCTGACTCCACTGGCTAACCAAAGAAGAAGTGAGATATCTATCCATAATACTTATGACAACTTTACTCAGCATCAATTCACATTGTTATTCATACAGCCCATATCCCTGCTGACTCCACAACTTTTTCCATAATCATTTTAAAAGGCCAAAAACTACCATCATTGCTCTTTCCTGTTTGTTCATCATGTTTGTTTACACCTAAGTCACATTTCACTGCCTGAGATTTGGAATATTTAGCGTGGAGAAGCTGATACTGCGCTGAAGAATCTGTTAGTGTGTGGTGTCCTCCACACCACACGCTTCAAAATCAGAAGACAGAGATCTTGTGTGATTTGTCTTTTGTCATCATCAAGTGTGTGCTCTCTAAATGTGTGAAGGTTTGAAGAATCCTGTAATGTGTGCCAGCCTTAAGGTCTTTGCACACTAACAGCGATGCAAACAAAAAACATAAAATCGCGAAAAATTTGGAGGCGTCATATTTAGGTATGCACTGATATGAAAATTTTGGCTGATACCAATTAGCAGATATCAGTTTTCCAAAAAAAAAAAAAAAAAAAAAAAAAAAAAATCTCCACGCAGATTATGTGTCTCAGTAGTTCAGAGAGAAAGAGCAGCGCGATCGTGAGAAAAGACGACGGAGATCATGGAGAGGATCAAAGGATGGAGCACCTGAGATGAACATGATCAAAAAAGTATGTTTTGTCTGTTTTTGGATCAAAAACAGGAAGAGATACATAAAAGAAGAGAGTCCACTCTTCTTAGGTAGTTTTGGTGTTTACATAGTCAGAGAAAGCAATATTATTTGGGTCATGAAAGATTCTTCGAGATGCCCGAAAATGGCTGGGTGGTAATGAGTAAACATCAGCCAATACCCATATGTTAAAAAAAAAAAAAGACCAGTATCGGCCGATATCGATATTGATACCGATAAATCGTGCATCCCTAGTCATAATCAATCTCTACAGCTATTCTGCTCCAAACGTTGTCTTTATAGTGTTCATGTCTTTTGTCGTAAAGAACCAGGTGCTGGGACACAAACGCAATCAATGTTGAATGTTTCGGTATGTAACGTGTCAACAACAAGCGTTCTGATTGGTTGGATGTGTACTCGTTGCAAGCAAAACTTTGAAAATATCGTCCTCGGTCCAAAAAAATAAAAGCTTCAATTTCCCTCAGCTTGCACTGAAAAACAGCAGGTTCAAAAAAATAAGTAACGTGCAAACTATTTGCGCCAAAAAATACATGTCTGGTGTGCAAATGGCTTTAACCTGGCTGTGTCTGTACATCTCTTTACCATATGCTGTCTGGGACACACAGTTTGTTGTTTGCCAAATAAGAGAAGAAGAAGAAGAAGAGATTCATTGTGTTCTTCAATAAGCCTTTAAGCGCTGCAGCAGGGATGGAAATCTTTGCAAAAGCAGCAGACACTGTTGTTTGGATCCATCGCATCTTTTTCAGATGTAGTGGAGAAACCCAAACAAGCAGCTAAGTGAGTGAGTAAATATGACAGTGTGTGTGTGTGTGTGTGTAAATCAGGGGCAGAGAGGAAGAGTGTGAGTACGACTGCAGTCATTAGGTGGAGGTGGCAAGTGTGTGAACATGTGTGTGTGTGCAGGGATGAGTGAATGAGTGATTAAGAAAAGAAGTCAGAAGGAATAATGTGAACACTGTAAGTGTGTGTGTGAGAGAAAGGGGGCTGAGGGAGGCACCAGCAGACCCAGTGACTTGCAGTGACTCATTAGGTGGGTAATTAAGGCACAAAGCTACGGCCCCAGGGCTCCACTGAGCTCCACTCTGAGCCCCGACTGCTAATGACGCAGCCCGGGACCTCAGGGAGAGAAAGAGGAAGAGAAACAGGATTAGTCCTCACAGCGGCTGCTCCGACTCGTCCTCACACAGAGAGGTGAAAAGACGGAGCGGTCGATACTGTTCCCACCCTGCAGAGAAATAATGGACAGTAAAATCAACTAAACAAACTGCACTAATACTGAGTTCACCTACATTAAAAACCTTAATGATGAAATACAGTGTAGACTTTTATGCTGTGTAATAAACCCAAATAAGCGTGAATGTAGCAAGATGCTGAGGTCAATTACAGGTGCAATATATTGTTTGTTTTATTATTGTGTGTGTGTGTGTGTTTTTCTTTCTTAGTCTTATTACTGTCTTTGCAAAGGGGTCTGCAACCTTTACTTTTAAAGGAGCCGTTTTACCTCAGCTCATCTGGGTTAAAGTCGTGCCACAAAATCTACTTTATCTTCACAAAAAAGACATAAGAGTATATAAAATTCTATACATAGTTAAAATCTAGTCAGCTATTTTCTACAAAGGTTTATATATATATTTATATGTATATATATTTTTTTTATGTGCATGTGATGTCTGTTTTTAATTTATAATGGTAATTTAACTAAGTTTTTGATAAATTTGCAAATATTTGCAAGTGAAATTTGAAAATTTAGCAAAAAAAATTAAATTAAAAAATGCAAAAATAAAGGAATAAAATGTGATAATAAATTAGCAAAAATTGCAAAAATTATGAAATTTCAAGAAGTTGCAAAAATATTAAAAAATTAGCAAAAAACATGAAATTCTATAATAAATTTGCAAAAACTACGATAAATTTTGAAATTTCAGAAAGCTGCAATATTTCAAAAATTATCAGAAAAAATGAAATTCTTTAAAAATTTTGCAAAATTTGCAAAAAATTGTGAAGTTTCAAGAGGTTGCAAAAATATTCAAAAATCTGCAAAAACATTACATTCTATAATAAATTTGCAAAAATCACGAGAAATAGAGAAATTTCAGAAAGCTGCAGAAATTCAACATTATCAAAAAATGTAATTTTATAATAGATTTGCAAGAAAAAAAATTGTGAAATTTTATAGAGTTGCAAAAACATTCAAAAATGTAAAAAAAAAAAAAAAAAAAAGGAAAATGAAATGAATGCAACTTTTTGGGGCTCTGTTGGGGGCAGGCCACCCCCCTATGTAATGGTAGGGGAAACACTGGTACTGATCAATGTTGTTTGAAACCTGACAACAAGCAAATTTAAGTTTGTACTGTATGTCAGTAGCCGACTATATGTAGTGTTACTAGCAGCTTGATGCAACAATGTACCCATAGGCTATTGTGAAGACAAGCAAACTTTGTCAGTGTGTACAGTACTTTAACAACTGTCCATATGTAGCCCTTCTCACAGCCTGGTGCTGTGAGACGTGTCAGTAATGTGTAATGCTAGTGAATCCTGGTCAACGAGCTGACGTAACCTCACTCTTGATTTTATTGATAGACTCTCAAGTCTCTCAAGCAGAATAACTGCTGACTGTGGGTTGGAATCCACATAAGCACAGACAGTTTAGCCCCCATGTTAGCTGTTAGCTTGGGCTGCATCACTCTCCCGTTTATCTTTCTTTTGTTCTTCTGTCCTTTTTCTCTCTGACAGTTAGGCTCCAGTGTCCACCATCACTACAAAATTAATCACAGAAATCATTTTCAGCAGATAAAAATACAGATGTATCTTCTCTATACTAAATTTCATCAGTCAGCCTGGTGTTGTCGTAGAGACTTAGACCTGCCATAAATGAAGCTAAGTTTTCAAGATCACTTAGAAACTCTTCACAGCCCTTTTTATTCTTACACACAGAAAGGGGTGGGGCTACATGTTTTTTTTTTTTTGTTTTTTTTTTACACCTGTTGAGATTACATTGAGGGTAAGAAAGCTGAGTGCAGAGCTGCGTTGAGAGAAAGGTGGGAACTTTGACACAAGGCTTGAGGCTCACCTCAAATCCACTTTGTCTGCGTCAAAGTTGATGGAAAGTAAGAAGAATCAGACAAACATGGCGTCAACCATTGTTTGGAATCAGAAAGTCTCTTCAGGATCCAATGGGTGACATCACAGAAACTACAGTCTATGGTCTTTTTTCACCTTATACATCAGGGGCATGGTTTGCCAAGTAAATGCATGATTGCTTATGATAGTGTGATAAAACAACAAGGACTAAATCAATACAGAATTTTAAAGTGTCCTGGTGTTGGTTGGCTAAAGTTAGCCCTTCAAAAGATCTTCACACTCTCTATTTTTTATAACACCATCCCAGCAATGAGACCCTGTCCCATCTTGACACCGAGGGGAGGAAATGGCAGAAAAATACAGAAAATAGACTCTCACATGTAGAGGCAGAAAAAGAGGTTAACAGCAGAAGAGACCCTTCAAAGATTCCTCTCCTCTCTGCACGGTGCAGGGAAGAGATGGAGGGGGGCAGCAGAAAGCAGGAGAGGTATGAGCCAGACAGAGAGAGGGGAAGGAGAGTTGAAGAGAGTGGGGTGGATTCCCTGCAGAGAGCAGAGGCAGAAAAATAGGCTAAATGTGCAGAGAAACTTCCCCCTCCTGTGGAAAAAAAGGGGGTGAGGGAAAGCAGAGCTGGGGGAGAGGAGGGGAGAAAATAGAGGAGGCAGTGGAGGGGAGGATGGAGGAGTTAGTGGCATTTCCATTTGGAGTCTGTATGAAGGCTAATGACTCACGGCAGGCTGCTGAGACGGAGCGAGAGTGCTGCAGGTGGTCCTCACTGGAGTGGAGAGCTCCTGAGGAGACTAAGGCCATTTTAATTGGACACTGAATAACGATACGACTACTTCACAGAGCGGATGGAGGGGTGGTGCTTTCAGCTCCAAAAGGCCAATTACACCATATTCATGTTGAACTGCTTTTATCAAGACTTTATGGAGGTGCACAGGTTCATGTCAGGTTTATTCCTGCTGGATTTTATTCCTAATTTTACCCATATACTCACCATGGCATTGAGGGATTTTTGCACCAAGTATCAACGCAACTCAAAAGAGATCAAAAACACTTTCATACATGCACTGCTGAAATTTTGGACCTGATTTGAGTCATACACGACTGTTTACACTGCTTGACCCAGTCACCACCTTATTTTCCCGGCTTTGTTTTGCACAAACATCTTTATACATGAGGTGGTGTGTCTCATTAGGACTGAGAAGTCCTGCACACTTTACCCAGCTGACCTCCCCACCCTCCCAAAACCAACCCCAGCATTTCAAGTAGTGAGAGTGTGTCTGACGCTGACAGGCTGACGGTTTCCTGCTGAGAGGTGCATTTTGAAAGGCAAATCTGGGAGATGTCAGGACGTGAAGGTGCTGAAATTGTCGAGAATTCATGCACAAAGGGCTTGGATGTGTTAGAAGCTGTCACAGGATGTTGGTTTTGGCTGCTTCTTTGGGGTGATGTTCTCAGATCAGGTGTTTGTAGCTCACACTAGCAGAATACACTTTGTTGCTAATACGAGAGTGATGGGAGTGATGTGGACAGTAAAGACTTTGAATACCATTATTAAGAGATGGACAGTGGATATAGCAGGAAACAGGGTAATTCTAACATCCTATGAATCACAGGGTGATTCAGGCTACCTGTTGAGTGTATGTCCCATAAACACTCTCTTTTATCTCTGTTTTAGTCTCCTCCATCTCCTGGCAAACACTGAACACTCCACTATCATCAACAGATAAATGCTGATGGTTTTAGCATAACAGTTCAGCAGATCAAGCTCACTTTAAATAGAGAAGTAGAGGATTACTAAATGACTTGTAGCAAGGCAACAGTGGAGGAAGCTCCCGGAGTGCTGGGCTTGAAAGTCTCTGCAATTATGCAGCATAGTGTTGGTTCAGGCAGGTGAGGAAGTTAAGCTCAGCCCTTAGCTGCTCCGGACACCAGTGTCTGATTTCACTGTGTTGTATGTGTTGTTGCTGATGCCCTCGGGTTCTTTGCTGATGTTCCCCCTGCCTTGGTTTTCATTTGTAAAAATGAAGAGGATGGGAGGTGTCCTCTCTTTACTTTAGACTTGAGAGGGGTCCAGCAGCAGACCTCTACTCTGAGCCGACTCTCTTGGAGGCTCCACTCCTCCACCGTCAGAAGGAAGTGACATCAGGATCTGAAGTAAAAAAATATATATCAAAAAAAAATGAAAGAAAGAAAGAAAGAAAGACAGGAAAGAAAGAAAGAAAGAAAGAAAGAAAGAAAGAAAGAAAGAAAGAAAGAAAGAAAGAAAGAAAGAAAGAAAGAAAGAAAGAAAGAAAGAAGGAGATAAGAAGATAACACCACATTGAATGTATTGAACAAGTATATGGTAGAATAATCAAGCCAACAAACCACAATTAGTTGCTGCAACAGTAAACTTCAATCTTCAAAGACATTCAGTAATAGTGCTGAAAAATTAATAAGAGCTGAGTCTTAGACCTTCTCACTCACTCTACCCCTGAGGACAAAGAGGTTCCCTGAACAGATGAGTTTTCAGACATCTCTTAAAGGTAGAAAGGGACTCTACGGGTTGTATAGAGTCAGGTAATTATGTCATGAATCTAATATAGAAAAAATTGAGGAAATGAAAACCTTCAGCATCATTACACCAAACAAAAGAGCCCACCAGTTCACGTTGTGTAACTGATGACGTGACTTTTTAGGGATGCACATTATATCGGTATCAATATCGGTATCGGATGATGTTGGTCTTTTTTGTTTAACATATCGGTATCGGCCAATTTGTAAAAGTGGGACGACATTACCTCATTACCTGCCAGACATTTTCAGAGCATCTTGAATGATTTTTCAAGACCCCAAAAATATTGTTTTCTCTGACTATGTAAACACCAAAACTACCTAAGAAGAGTGGACTCTCTTCTTTTATGCCTCTCTTCCTGTTTTTGAATCAAAAAACAGACAAAACATACTTTTTTGATCATGTTTGTCTTGGGTGCTCCATCCTTTGATCCTCTCCATCGTCTTTTCTCACGATAGCGACACATCATCTGTGTCGAGATATTTTTTGCTTTGTTTTGTTTTAGCCAATATTGATATTGGTAAATTAAATATCAGTTATCAGCCATGACAGCAATATCAGTATCCAATATTGGTACCGGCCAAAATTTTCATTTCGGTGCATCCCTACGGCTTTTTTACACTTTCTTTTTTGATGTAACACTCCAAAAAAAAAAAAAACAGAAAAACCATAAGTGTCAACCCAACGTGACTTTGAGGGCAACTTTTATTGTGAAAGTTCTTACACTTCACATCCTGACGTCACTGCCTTCTGAGTGGAGAGAATTGGCTAAAAGTGGAGGTCTGCAGCTGGATTGTCTTGGTAGGTTTTGGCATTCCAGGTTTTCATGTGGAAGAGGAAGAAGCTCCCAAAACAGAGCGATATTGATGAATATATAACTTATTGCTCCGACGAAACTGATCCTGACTGAATTCAAGTTACGAGGGCAAAGAGAGTCGACATAAATACTGAAGTTGTGAGCCTCTAATGAGCTTAAATACATTAAAGTGTCTGGGAGAACTCGGAGGAGCAGCTGTCGGAGGATATGTTACTTCTTCATAAACAAGCAGACTTTATCCAGTAGAAAAATCCACTATAGCCAGCATAAGGTAAAGCAAATTCATTTTCTTCAAGTTTTATTCCTGCAGCCGGCAGTACTCGACTGAATATGCTTGTTCCATTTCATATTTCTGGAGAACTGAAACTCATTTTGTTTCTGTATCTGAAATCATTCTTTCCCGTCTCCAGTGGCACAGCAGCATCTTCCTCAACTTCTTCTCATCCAAAAGAAAATAAAAACACTCTAAGATGATGTGCAGCAGTATGAACACGTCAGCTGCTAATTGAGCCATTACTATTAGCAGAAACAAACAATTCTCTAATGACGGTGGGGCGAGGCAATCTCGCTGAATGAGACATGGTGAATCGGAGCAGCAGGATCAGAAATCAGAAGCAGCGGGTGGATAATATATGCCGGGCTATTTTCACCCTCATGCAAATGCAGTGGAACCATTTCTCCCAGAGGCGGAGCACAGCGGTGTGTGTGTGTGTACGTGTGTGTGTGTGTGTGTGTGCAGAACCCCGGCGCTTCAATCTTTCAGCTTATTAATTTCATATTTACTCATTTATTTTTAAATGTGTTGAGTGATGGAAATGCGGCAGGCTGCAGCTCAGAGGTGCTTACATGGCAGATGGGTTTAAAAGGGGAAGTGAGCCGGTGTCAGAGGCAGGATTTCACATTCAAACTTGAGGGATCTTCACTCTTTGATTATTCATGGAAAGCAAGGAATATCCACACAAAGTTGACATGGTGTCTTACTGCGCCGCTTATTCAACAGAAAAGCTTCACTTGATCGGTTCTGTGCTGGAATTCTCTAAAGCTTTCTTATGACAGGGTTAAATGTCTCCAAACTGTTTATTTTCATGTATTAACAGACATTTCACAGTAGCTAAGCCATTGTGTTTTCTGATTCCACTCAAAACATCACATACGTACGATGTAACCACGTTTAAATGAAGGAGTGCATAAGGATAAGCTGATGTTTGGTTGTTTTTTTGAGACAAGGTTCCCACAGATCCTTAAAAAGTCTTAAAAGGCATTAAATTCAGGAATCTTAAAACAAGGCCTTAGATGGCCTTGAAATGTCTTGAATTGATCTTTAAAAGTCATTAAAAATGTCAACACATGTAAGTATGATTGTAAGTAGTACCAAATCTCCTAATAAATGCCACTCTTTTTTTTTTTAAAGTAATTTACTGAGTGACTCTCGGGGTAAAATTGCTTAAACACTGATGTGGTTGCAGCTAAGACGCTATTGGTTGTCCCTAACCCTATGCAACTGATGTGGTGTTTTTTCTATTTGTGTTTATTGTGAAGGTCTTCAATTTAATTTCAAACAACATTAAAAAGTCCAAAAAAAAAATCTTACATTTTACTTTTCTTAAAGTGATACTCTGAGATGGAACAAGTTGGGTCCTATCACAAGGTTTAGGGCAGAAATTACCCCTACAGCAGTGTTTTTGTGCAGCAGAAGCCCAGAGCGCTCGCACCAAACGCCCCCTCCCTGCTCCTCTGCTGGTTTCCTCTGCACTCAGACGGGGCCAATTTTTACTTGACCAAAAACACAAATAAACGGACTCCCACCGAAAAAATCTGATATCGGTCTGCATTCACGCTTTATTTAGAGAATTTTCAGCGCATTACTTTCACACAAAAACCCCGCTAAATAAGGTTCTAGTTGTTATTGTGTCGTAAAACGGAGCTACCTCCGCTGCAGAGCCACAGCTGGCTACGAGGCTCTCGCCGCTCAGTGTATCAGTCCGCCCGCGCGGCGTGCCAGATATAAACAAACGCAGGTAGTCTGCCAGGACGAAGAGACACGATGAGAACTAGAGCCTTATTTAGCGGTGTTTTTGTGTGAAAGTAACGCACTGAAAATTCTCTAAATAAAGTGTGAATGCAGACAGATATCAGATTTTTTCGGTCGGAGTCGGTTTATTTGTGTTTTTGGTCAAGTAAAATATGGCCCCGTCTGAGTGCAGAGGAAACCAGCAGAGGAGCAGGGAGGGGGTGTTTGGTGCGAGCGCTCTGGGCTTCTGCTGCACAAAAACACTGCTGTAGGGGTCATTTCTGCCCTAAACCTTGTGTGTTAGGACCCAACTTGTTTCATCCCGGAGTATCACTTTAAGCTGTAGGAACCCTGTGAGATCAATTCTTGACTCCTGTTGCAAGGGTCACATGTGGTACCTTTGATCAGCTGCAATATCTGTGAAGGTGCATTTGTTTCCTTACACTGTTTGGTAAAGTTATGTTTTGTCTGGTCGTTTCTTTGACTGATGCCAGTTGACATTAGGGCTGGGATAATAAGCTATTCTCCCGATTCGATTCAGTTGTGATTTTTGGGGTGCCGATTCATTTCTAATTACAATTTTTCCATGTTTATGATTTTTTCAATTTTAGTTTGCTTTTTTTATCACCAGACCATGTGAAAAAGTTAAATGATGACGATAATGTCTACAGACTTTATCAGGAGCCATATTTTTCCATTAAACACTCATAAAACACATATTCTGATTCTGCAGATTCAGGTTAAATGCAACAGCTGTGGTGACCAATCATCTGCAGGGTCTCACCCCTGATTACCCAATAACTTTAGCTCTAACAACTTTTCAGGGTTAAAAACCACTGTGCTGTGAGCAACGCATCCAAACCCATAGTACTGTTTCTGACTCAACTTGCGGTGCATCCTTTTTGATTTGTGCTTTTCTTTTCCTCAGGATCATATTTATAGAAATGTTTTAAAATATTAACAAAGTCTACAGCGAGACTCTGTGTAATGAAAAAAAAGGCCCTCTGTTTCCCTGTAGAGCAGCATGAATTTCATACTCATAAAAAGAGTGAAACCCTGGAGTACAACAGGCAGGTACTGCTAGCTGTGTTTTATATTAAACAGCTCTGGTGGTGGTAGTGGGGGGCATGCAAAATAATAAGTTTGAGCAACTTTTCAGAGTAGGGATTTGTAATGCAGAAGGAGAGGAGTAACTTGAGGGTTAAAGAGTGCATGTATCATTGATTAAACTTTGTTCTGGTGAAAGTCTGGAGTGACACATGCTCATTGGTCAGTCATGTGAGTCAGTTGTATGTTTGCGTCAGGTTCTGGTCATTAAGTTGTTTCCGCTCCACTCATTCAGAAATGACTCCTCTGGTCCTCCTTCTCCCCTTTCTTTACCACTTTCCTTTCCCTGTTTGTTTTCACCTGATTACTTATTCATCTAATTGTGTCATTTCCTTTATCTTCATGTGTTTTCAATCACATTTTGGATTAGATCCAGTTAGGAAACACTTTCAGTGAGGACATCTGCTCATTCCAAGTACTGAGTCAGTTGAGTATGTGTGGCCGTGCGTGCAGAAGGTCAGCTTCGGAGAAATGAGCGGTGTGTTTATTATTTATTCTGCTCCTCAGATGAACTCTCTCACACATGCATATTCAATCTGCATGTGTACATCTTCACTCTGAAGTGTTCACACACACTTACGCTCTTCTTCTCTCCTCCTCACTCTTTCCTTCATAGTGAAAGTGAAAGGTTGCAGGTTTTCAGCAAATATTCTTCTCTCTCTGATTTCTGCAAGAGTATTTTCATTTTTCTTAACATTTTGATGTTTATGTAATAATATTTGCATAATAAGACAGTTTCTGTGCAGGAGAAAACATCCTAACTGGCATCTTTGGGTACAACATTTGAAATGCTGGTATTTTCCAACCAGAAGCTTCAGGAACTTTTAGTTTGTGATCATTCATTCATTTCCAGGAACTACATGGTTCTTGTGGCCTGTTGTTTGTCTTTGCTTCTACTATAAGCCGAAGACCTGGGTAGTTCAGGGGTCTTCAACCTGTGGCTCTGGAGCATCATGTGGCTCTTTGACTCCTTTGCAGTGGCTCCTTGTAGCTTTAAAAAATATTAAAATAAAGTTTTTTTTTTCTTACAGAGGGTATTAATGGTAACGACACTGACACTAAGTAAAATCAAAATATAACTTTTTTTTTTTACTAATAATGCATCACCTCTTGAAATAGAGCATTTAATTTTTGTGATATTTTTTGCAATTTTTTGAGATTTTGGATTTTTTTTATTTTCAATTTTTGACATTTTTGCAAATCAAGAAAAAAATTCAACATGTTTTGAAGATTTAGCAAATTTTTTTAATTTTTTATATAAATCCCCTTTTTTGCAATTTTTTTACAATGTTCAGAAATGAAGCAAAAACTTGAAACTGCATTATCTCTTTTTTTTTTTTGCAGATTTATGACATTTCAGTAAGTTTTTTTTTTATTTTGCGTATTTTTTAATTTTATCCTTGTGTTTTGCTATTTTTTTTTTAAATTTCCAACTAATTGAAATTTCATAAACTTTGCAAATTTATAAACATCTATGACATTACAAATTTCTTATTTTCTTCTATTAAAAAGTAAAAATTTTATTGAAAATGAAATTAAAAAAAATAAATAAAAATATCACATGAAAAATTTTATAAGCACAAAAACTTCTCGTTAAGATAACTATTTACTAGGTTATACACTTTTTTGTCTTAATGTGAGGATAAAGTAGGTTTGTGGCTCTCGAATGACCTTCATCGCCCCCAAAGTTCCTGGACATCTGGAAAATACTATCCCCAAAGAGTGAATTTATAACCCCAGAAGTAAATTTGGACCCGTATTCCTGCAGTCATCAAACACCTTTAGGTTACTGTGTAGCACAGGAGCTAATTTGTTTCCCCATTATGTTTTTATCTGAGGTGGAAAAAGTTGTCAAAGAAAAACAACGAAAAATAAAAAACAAAACAAAACAGCCAGTCACCTCTTCTTACTTTTTTGGGTGCTGTTTACCTTAAAAGGCAGAATTCTTCACCTGTGATGTTCAGCATCACTGGGTTTTGACATAAAAACTTTTGATCCTCATACGACACAAAACTTATTCCTCCCCCTGATGTGTCATCAGCACGAGGGACGGGAAAAGAAAGCGTGCTTCTTCCCATTAGCCTGAAGACACAGCCATCACTCCCTCCTCTTTCATTCATACATACATTCCCCCCAGTTTTGTTTCCCTCTCTGTGTTTAATAGCGCTGTGTTTGACTGCTCAGCGCTAACACAATTTTCCAGAAAACCAATTTGTTCCTTGTCAACCAAACCCCCTCCTCTTTTTTTTCTCATTATGTGTCACCAAGCGATTTGTTCCTGTGAGTTCAGGGCTCTTCTGTGTTGATATGTGCGAGATTTTTCTTCCAGGGTAAACAAAAAGATGGAACGGAGTAATTGGCTGCCAGTTTGTCATGTAAGGTTCCCAAGATTGCCCGTTTGATCACGGAGCGACTCCTTCAAAGGACGCAATATTCGCCGCATGAAACATCAACGCTGACACCGGGACGCACGGCAGTTAATTTGCTCTCATCTACGTAAACAAAGAGATTCTCCTTGGATAACAGGATTTTGGGGCAAAGTAAACAACCTTACACAAGCATGAGAAACACCAATGGGCACCCTTTGCTCTGGAGACAGAACGATAAATAAAATTTGATAAATAAATGTAGGGCCTGTGTATTTAGAGGCCTCTGGATGTGATTATTAGCAGCTCACACAGCGATTAAAGCCAACTTAAGAAGTCGCCAGCGGCTGTGTTCCCTCCGCCTAATTGAAACCATTCCTTATTTACTCATCTCAACTAAGGGGATCAGAGAGCAAGCAAAGACGGTTTCATTTTCCACTTAATATCCACTGCTCTGTGAATCATGTGCACACGCCGGGCACCGGCATCCCTCTGGGGGGAAAAGGACAGGGTGTTCGTGTCGCAACCCAAATGAAGGAGGAAGGAAGGAGGGAGAAAACAAAATCAGTGATAGCAGCAGGATTAATCCCATTTCTAAAGGCAGCCAACAGTGGAGGGAAACGGGGAAAAAAGGGAGGGTGGAGAAGTGGAAGAATATGTTTCACTCGTTTGCGACGGCGGCCTATTTCTTTGTGTTAATTCCTCCACGCCTTTTAACTTCTAAAGCTCCTGCATTGTGGCACACTAGGACAGAGTATGATTGAGAAATTTGGTGGGGTATTTTTAGCCCAAGCAGTCACTTGCCTTCAGGGGACAGCATATGATTTTTCTTCTTCTTCTTCCTTTTCTGCTTCCTTTCCTGGTTTCACAATGAACCTCTGGATTCATGCCCGCGAGGAAGAGTTGGGATCTGAACTGAATCAGCTCTCGAGCTACATCACAGGAGCTGCTTCCTGATTGGCCCTCGCAGGCGAAGTCTTCCAGAAGTCTTTTTTTTATTTCCCGGCGGTTGCGGTCCTGATGATGTAGTGAAAACACGGCTGTGACAGCCTGAATCAGACGGTTAGAAAGTGACACACATTAGCTTTAGATGCATTATATCAAGGTGTGAAAGGTGGAAGGTTTAACAGATTATTATAATCTCATTCCTGCAGAATTACAGCTTTAATCAATTTCAGATATTGAAAAGACGGATCAGATTAGAGATACAGCTCAAAGACATTTCTGAGGAGTTACACACTTTGACATAAAAAGGAAATTAAATGAAAGTGTCTTTTTCTCCAGAAATACAGGACAGCAACTTTCATACATGATGACATATCACCAAAGATATCCACTGAATGATGCATGTCGCTGATGCATGAAAAATGTAAATGTTAAGTGGACTTCACTGAAAGAGCTTCAAGGCTCTGTCATACTACACGTCACATTCGCCCTTTCACACACTTTCACACACTTTCACACACTGTTGGCAGAGGTTGCTGCACAAAGTGCAAATCTGCACTTCTCTGCTCATTCAGACACATCCGCAACCTGCAGGCTAAACTTCAGAGTGGGTCGAATGTGTTACGCAAGATACTTTAGATCTCAGGAGCTGAGGATTACCCCTTCCTTAAACCACTTTACCTTGAATCCAAAAAATTATCATTGGTTTTGCCATCACAGGAGGACAAAAGCTGCAGTTCCCTAAGTGTCCAGTTGAGACTAACTCTTACTCTGTTACTTAAAGATGCTATGAGGGGGATCTGTTGTAATTCTCCCTCGCCACCTTCTGGCCCAGACTCTCACACACATACACTGTTATAAATTACTTGTAGCGAGATGTGTGTTTGTTTTGGAATTAGATAGAGATCGGATCAAAACAAACTTTTTGTGGGATACAAAGGTTGTAGTAGCCGGCTATATGTAGAGCTATCGGCAGCCCAGTGTTTCAACGTATCTGTAGGCTAACGTGACAACAAGTTACTGTCAGTTTGTATCTAGTTGCTGGCAGCCTGGTGCTTTTAGACATGTCCGTAATGTTTAACGTCAGTAAATCCTGGTTAGTTATGTCCTGCCAGTCATCTACCAATCAGAGCTAACATAACCTCACTCTTCATTTTATTGATAGACTCAAGTTTGAACAGACCACTGCAGAATAACTGCTGACTGTGGGTTGGAATCAACATTAGCACAAACAGCTTAGCCCCCTGTGTTAGCCTTTAGCTCGTGCTCTATCACTCTCCTGTTTATCTTTCTTCTATCCTTTATCTGTCTGACAGTTAGGCTCCAGTGTCCACCATCACTTGTGGTGTTGTCATAGAGACCTAGACATGCGGTAAATCAATCCAGTCCTGCTCGGCCCGATTGGGAAGCTAAGGAGTAGCACTTTAAAATAACCTGTAATCTGTAATATTGGCGGTGATAATCTCATTTTAATGTGTAAATTATGATTAGGCATATATCTAGAAGGGAGACTTTTTCAAGATCACTAAGAAACTCCTCACAGCCCCTTTAAAGACACAAAAAAGCTCTTTTTAATCTTTAGAGTCTGTAGCTGTATCTTGCACGAGTTGGACAAATTGCAGACATGGGTTAGATCTGTTCCAAAAGGCACTTTGGCTTTAAAAATGGGGTATCCTGCTTACCTATATTTAAAATGTGGATATACAGTAACAATGCTGAATGTTCATATATATACATGCACAGATTTTCAAACCTCTACATATTAGGGATGGGCTATGATTTTCCAAAGTTTGAATAGTCATTAACATGAAAAAAAAACCTAAATAGTTCATGTGAAGATTGCTTTTGTTGTGTCTGTGGCAGATCCCAGTTTTGTGCAGGATGCAAGAGCAATTACATGTCAATTTCACGATAAACTAAATAAATAAAAAAACAGTTTGAGCAGGACAAGAAGTTTTGCACGGAACCCACCTAAAACATCCAATGACTTTCAAAATAAAACAAACCGTGTACAAACCAGATTGTATTTAACTTGACAGAGCCAGACCAGAAGTCAACAGGTTGGAGGAACATTTGAAAATGGATTGGGAAGTGTGGGAACTCCCTGGAGAAAATAAACGAAAATGGGGTATATCAAATAGCTCTTTTGCTTGAAATGCCCATCCCTACTACGTATTCATATTTTGTAGAAATCCCTGAATCTGTTTGTAAACTGCTCAAAATGGTCAGTTCTTAAAAATAGCACGAGAACTTCACAAGACTTACTTAGGTCATCATATAAGGATCTCCTGACTGAAGCTCTGCCACCGACTGGCGTCAAGAAGGCAGGCCAATCAAAGAGGAAAGGGTTTGTGGAGCGGGAGCCTTAAAGAGACAGCGGCTAAAAGAAGCTGAAATAAGGGTTTCTAAAACACCAGTGTGAAAAAAGGTCTTATGAGATGTAAGTCATGTGACAAGAAAGGCAGAATAAAGTCTTAGAACACCACAACAAGCCCTCTTTAATGGTAGGTTATTACTTTTCTTGTTAGAAAAACTATATTTGCAAAGAGGGAAATGAGTGTGGTTTCTGGTGAGTAAGAGTCTCGGTTATACACATCGTACATCACCTCCCTCATCATCTGGATCAGCATTTATGGTGACCTCCAACTTCTTGTATTGTGTAAGAATTGAAGTCCACAGACTCTAAGTGAGCAGCATTCATGATATCTTGAGTGTGTTTGTTTCTTTCAGTGCCGATTCTGAGACCAGACACTCAAACACTAAAAAAAGTCGACCCTACTGGCATCGTCTCATAAGTCTGCTCCTCCCACTCTCTGCCTCCCTGACCTCCCATTGAACTTCCCTGCTCAGACTTTTCCCATGGATCTGAACCTTTCCCTCTGTATAGTCTCATTGACTAATTAGCCTAAGCGGCATTTCCCACGTCTTGTGACAGCTCGTACATACAACCGGGCCTCCTCTGCCCCTCTGTCTCCCTCGCACGCTCCTCTCCTCTCCCTGATCTCCTGTTTTGCATCCAGCTCTTTGTCTTGGCACTCTCCCATGTGCCCCAGCTGTTTGGCCTACAGTAAATGTCGCCTCGTACTGCGTGCTGCTGGGATCCCAGCCGTCACGCAAGCGGGAGCCAAGCGGTGTCTCGATTATCGTCTCTCCAAATTTCCTCCCCTGTTTTGACCTCTCTATCGTTTCTTCCTCCATCCTTTTCTCTGCATCCTTCTCTTTCACTTTCCATTTTCACATCTAATTGCTCCTCTTCCTGAACCTGAATCGCTCCCCTCCCCCCACCTGCGCTCATTAACATACGTCCTGACAGGCTGATGCTGCCTGACAGAAGCTGTGTGTGGTTTGTTGTAACACAGCTGGCTGCTCCCTGAACCGGGCGGCTGTCTGCTGCAGGTTTTCAGCCCCTGGGGGAAGAATCGGGGAGAAAGAAGGGGAGGAAATATTCCTTACAGTAGAAGCTAGCCATTGCGCCTGCTCTTCTTTTACGCTGCCGTCCATTCGCTGATTGCGTCTCATTAATGTCACGCTCCCGTCTGCTGTACTTGGACAGTTATGAGAGACTGAGAGGGAATCAAAGTCGGCATCAGAAAATAGAGCGCTGCAGTGATACGGAGCCTCAGCAATCAGCCCTGATTGGATTTTGATCCACTCTTATTAACTCCCAGATTGAGGGGATGGAGTGAAAAGCGTGATGCTAATTGCCAAAACAAACCGGGAATGACTCAAAAATCACTGTCAGGATCTGAATTGCAAATGCAGGCATGCTTTTTCCTTTCATTTTCATGCAAAGCAATTGTCTTTCTTGTCTAACACTTCGCTGCCTCTCCCTCTCTGTTATCTATGAAAAATGTATCTGCACTGGAACCCTACTACAAAAGCAAAGGCCTCATACATAAATTAAGTGGAATAATATTAAAAAAGGGAGACTAACCACTGTGAAAAAGGACATTTGTGATTTGTATTGTGTGAAAGAAATGGGAGCTACAGTGGGAAAGATTTCTTGAGTGGTTTCTGTTCATAAGTTTACTTTGGGATCATCTGAAATTGTACACACTGGGTGTTTCTCACACACTGCACTGTGCGGAAGAATTGAACCTGTGTGATTTTGGTTTTTGGCTGTAAATGTCAAATAACACATTCAGCAAAGAAAGAAGAGAGAAAACAAAGACTTGTAGAAGAGATTTAAGAGATTTTACTAATCAAAATGTTTTGAGGCAGCTGACTGGCAGGTACAGGATGGCGTTTGTTAGGGTGTGTTTCTGGATTTAAGTTGGTTTAAATCAGCTTTTTTTTCACCCCTCGCCCCTTTTAACAGTGAATGCATCATATCTGCAGTGTAAGGTCGACATTTAATTGTGCCAATCCGGCGATGAGCCACAGTGCTCTGATTTTCTCAGATTTCAGCATTTTTGTCACTTCATCTTCAGTATAATCCAAACTGGGATAAGGTTCATGAGGGGGATTCTGAAGTCCATGTAAGTGCACTCGGTTTAAAGGCCCATTTATGCTCAACGTTACATACAGATACAGACAAAGCCTTCTGTCCATCCTCTGCGTTTATTTTGTCTGTATACTTGCACATTTCCATGAAGCTTACAGATATGGACCAAATGGAGCAGTACCACCAGAAACCATGGGGGCAGTGTTGCTGTTACTACCGATAGGCTTTCGAAAGACATGAAGAAGGAATAACAATGGCGGAACTTTCGCGATGTATTTGACTGCCTCACTGGCCACCATCTCCTACAACGCTGTCTCAGTTTTTGTGTTTTATGCAAGAAGTATGTTAGCAACACCTCCTCCACAGTCACTATGCTTGGCTTTGAGTTTTGTTGTCATAAACTTTTGACTCTGGGCTGCCCCCCCCTGGTGGATGTATTGGTTCACTGCAGTGCCAACATTAAGGATGTTTGGAAGTATGTGAGCAGTGACGGTAACATCGTTTGAAATGGACCGATACATTTTCATACATAAAGGGAGTATAGTTGGGCCTATAGTGTCAGGTGTCTGAAGAAGACCAGGTGTTTGGAAAATGAGGGGAGAATTTGAGGTAGAGCTGTTATGATACCAGTTTGTCTAATTCAAAATTCAAAATTCATCCAAATTCATGGAAAACAGCTAAATTTATATTTTAATGTGATATCATTTGATTGCACATTCTGTTAGATGAACTATTACAGAACATAAAAATACTTTAATAATCATCAATAAACCAGTAATTAAGAGACACTGGATGGTGGCCTTATAAATGCATTAAGCACTGTTTATGTAGTTCTGTTTTCATATTTTGTAAAGCAAACACATCTTTTTTTATACCCTTAATATTTTTTTATCTTTTTTCAATCTGTTTTTACCTGTTTTTGCACCATCAGATGAAGGCAAATTCCTTGTAATGTAAAAATTACTTGCTAATTAATCTGATTCTGACTTAACATCTGCTAGTATCCAACAATAGTAATACATGTTTCAATACTACAAACACAAAGCTTGCTACTCAGATAGTGCATTCATTTAATTTTTTCAATTCCAAACTGCACACACTGCTGGTACAGAAAGAAGCTTGTGAACACAGAGCACTATTTGTTATGGAGTTAATGGTTATAAAAGGAAAATAAATAGGGTTTTTCCTTTAAAAAGTGTAAATCTGAAATAAAAATTCCCTCTTAAATACCATTTATAACCCAGTGGCAGTGTGTGTTGGTGTGTGTGTATCTGAGAGTGTGCTCTTTATTTTTTCATTTTCTTTTTATAGGTGTCACTTATTGTGCAGAGCTGCAGAGCTGCAGAGCTCCCTATCAACAGTCTGCAGGTCAGGATAGACAGTAAACACAGGAGGGAGTCACATCTCTTTCTTTGTCTGCTCTCAGTCTGTCAGCAACAGATGTAAACTTAACGTGTGTCTTTGTTGGATGATAAAAAGAAGCTCAGAATGTGTCAGTATTTGTCGACCTTGGAATGAGGAGAGTAGGTGGTGGCTGTGACAAAGGGCAGAGCAGAGACACACACAGGCAGGCGGATGGGTGACATGCACCTTGCTACATGCTAGTGTGGAGATATATCTGTGTGTTTTTTTTTCTGTGAAACAGCACAACAGCTACTTTGCTTTGTGTATTTTACTGGTTCTGTTTCTTTCTGTTAAAGCATAGTGTTTATCGACCACCTCTGTCCACTTTTTACTTGCTTATGGGAGCTTCCCGGTTGGAATACAAGTGTAGATCTGAATTTTTTTGTAGGTTTCAGTGTTCTTGGAAGCTGACAAGCGTAAAAAATCAGATTGCATTGCTTTAAAGCTTGTGGTATTAAAAGAATTGAAGTTAAACATTTTTGACTACCTTAGTCTAATGGCATCTGGAGAACAGGTGGGTGAAGGAAAAGGTCTGTCAGACACAGGTGTTCAAAAGAGAGAAAATAGAAATAATTTGCCAGTTGGAATCTAATCTTAGTGCTTAAGTTGAACCTTGGAGTTTTCAGTGCAAATATGACAGTTTCCTGGAGAAATCCTCCCGTTAATTCAAGTCCCCTCTTGATATTCTGCTGTGGGTCGTGAAGAATAAACAGAAGATTGCTGACACCACAGCAGGCAGACGAGAAATGCAGTAAATTCTTGTTAACAGAAATCCAAATTAACAGCCCAGCTTGTTCAGTTTGATAAGCAAGAAACTGTTAACTTTGCAGCTAATCATGCAGCAAAAGCTGTGTGCACGCAAACTTTGAAGAATTAAAAGATTTCCTCTCAGATATCGAACAAACAGAGAAGCTAAACTTCATCCTTTTCCTGTTTCTCCCTCAGGCGGGACGTCCACGCTGCGTCTCTCGTCAGTCAGGGAGCTGCCAGGTCAGCTGCAGGAGCTCTACCAGCAGGGCTTCGTCCTGGCAGCAGTCCACCCGTTCATCCACCCCTGTGGTCCGGAGTCCAACAGCCCTCAGCACCAGCTCTACAGGGCCATACTGGTCCGGCTCAACGACGGGTAAGAGCCTCATTAGACTGATGTCTCACTTTTAACTGCGTGTTTATGTGGGCAGGGGATGCATTTATAACGAAGGAGACGTTCAAAACATTGTTAATCTAAAGGAAACCTAAACATCCCGTTTCTGCAGACAAATTAGTGGTTGAGGATTAGCAACAATAGCCTTATTGCAGATTCTTTTCCAGTGAAACAATGTCTGCAGAAGTATTATTAGCTTAGTCTCTCCATTACTTTGTCTGCCCAAGCAAGATAAAGGCCATGCTCAGTGTAATTGTTTAAGCTGGTGCTTTAAGCTAATTGTTTTTCCCTCTCTGAAGAGTTTTATTGAAAATTCTTGGCTTTATGAAAAGAGAAGATCAGTTTGCATGGATGTAATTCACCTTTCAGGATCCTTCTTTAACAGGACTCTGACTGTCTTGGTTTAAAAGGTGAAGTTAGTGTTCATAAAGCTTTTGTTTGCAGATTAACATTACAAACATTAAACATTAACAGGTCTAGACGAGGGCTGCAACTAACGATTATTTTCTGTGCCGACTAATTTATTGGTTATTTCTTCGATTAGTCGATTAATCACCATTATTTTGTGTTTTGGCCTTTAAAATGTGCAGACCTTTAAAATTCAACCTGTGTGTTGCATGTTCACTGCAATTAACCCAGAGTTGGGTTCTCACCTCTGATTGGTCAGCCCTGTGTCATGTGAGCAGGTAACAGGGAATTTAAGTTGTTGCTCGCAGTATTGGTTGGTGAGGCCGTTTATCAGTGACTTTGGGCTTATTTTGCTTATTGGGGCTAGCTTTGCTGATCCCACCTGGCTCCCTCCCAGGTCTCCATGATAGCACGTTTTGTTTCTCTACATGTGGTACTTCCACTTCACTCATGTGCACTTCGTCCCTCCTCCTCCCCGCTAAGTGTTACTGGTGCAGTGCGATCATGACTGAGCTCCATAGGATAAATGTTCTCACTTTTAAAAAGTTAAGGGAGTTTTGACGCAAGTTTGTGACTCATATCTTTAAAAAAAAAAAAAAATTTAAAACGAAGAGCGACGAAGGCTCTTTAAATCACGTTATCAGAACTCATGAACTTAAGCCCTGTTTCCACCAAGCAGTCCGGTTCCGATCAGTACAGTTTGGTACAAGTTGGCTTGTTTAAGCTTAGTCCTGTTTGCGTTTCCACAGCCAACCATGCCCCCTCGTGGTAGGCGTTATGTAAGCTGGATGCCAACATCTGCACCAGTAACATAATAGTGTGATACCACAGCAGCGGGACACAGTTTACCCTGCTAATAAATCCAACAAAGAAGAAAAGCGCGACACAGTAGACAAAGAGAAACGATGGACGACATCCAGCAACTCGTCTTCTTTGTGATTGGCATGTGGCTCTTTGATATAAAGTGCAATAAAACTTTGTTTCAGAGACTTTGTGCCGCCAAGAGAAATACAGCAGCCACCATCGTGCACTAAGCGACATGTCTTTTGACCAATCAACAGACTGCATCGTTGTAGCTCCACCTTCAGGGATCAGATTGGTTTAGTCTGGCAACCCAACGGAAGGGTAACAAAAAGTGGGTCGCTCGTCTTGGTTATTTGGGGATCTGTCCCAGGATTGGTCAGTGGACACGCTGTAAAGTTTGTGCCGTGCCGAGACGAACCGAACTGAACTGCTTGGTGGAAACGGGGCTTTGGTGTTTTTTTCCCTTAAATGTATCAGTTAACGTGGAGGGGGACAGTGTTGAAAATCTTTTCTCGTGGTCTTCTGAGGACTACAGTGACATACTTTGCCAACCAGAATAACTACAGGAAGTTTCAGCGGGGTTCTCTTGTCTCCAGCTTTGCTTGTATCCCAAACTAGTTCAGTCTGTACTCTCTGTCGAAATGCCAGCTGAATCCAGAAGTTCAAGTGAGGATATGAGAGGATGTTTCAGGAGAAAGACGCATTTTTATGTGTTTTTTTTTTTTTTTTTTTTTTTGCTGGAACAAATGTTCAATCTTATTCATCCAAACCAGAGTACATGGTAGCAGAGGGAAGCAGTTGCTGTGGTGATGCAGTGACACGGTGCTTTCAGTGTACTCAGAGGTACATTTTCATGCAGCACAGCTCTGTAATCAGGAAAACTCAGCTTTGGTTTGGGCTTTTTTAAACCACTGTCTTCACATTTACCCAACATACCTCTGATAAGATGCACTGAGAAGGGATGAAACACTTTCCATTGGTTTTACACATGAAAATTTGACATTCTTTTTGGCAATCATGGACAATACATCCCTCACCTTTAAGAGATAAGAGATCACCGGGCTTTTTATCAGACGTTATGAAGGCATGGGTACCTACACATCTGGGAATGCTGAACTTTATCCATATGAGTTATGGAGCAACACATGCTGCCATCATGACGATGACTTTGCAAGAAGACCTTACATATTTCAGCACGACAATGTTAAAAATTCTGCATGTAGTACAACAGTATGGCCCTGTAGTAGAAGGGTCCAGTGCTAAACTGGCCTACCTGTAGTCCAAAGTAGTCACCTATTTAAAACACTCATTTCACCATGAAATTAATAATGTAACAGCAGCTGAAAATCTCTATCAAGCAAAAATGGGACCAATTTTTCTAACTTTGTCACTGAGTTGCTATATTTGGCAACTTTTTCAGACGCCTTTTCAAGAAGTGAGAAATCTAGCAACTTCTCCAGGTGTTTTTGTAAACCTTTGGAGTCCCTGACTTGAACGAGAACAGAGTGTTGCACTGAGTTTCAATGGGCCTTCTTTAAGTCCTTGTGAAGCAGTCTCTTACCAGCTGCAGTCAGAGGGATGCGGACCTTTTTGCATCCAAGCTTCAAACTTGCACATGTTTGAAGCCATCACTGGCTGACCCTGTTCCTTTTTTATTAGTTTGTTTGTAGTTCTGTGCATATTTTGGTAATTCTTACTCTTTTTTTGCCTTTTCTGTGTCTTTAAACCTCTCTTCTACGGCGTTACAATTATATGCACGTGGCAAATAATGGGTATTAGGGGATGATGTGACTCGCGACTTTTAGGACAGCCAATAGCCGATCTGCTTGCTAAAGAGTTGACAACACTCCATGCAACAACGTTTCACTTTGCAAACCCTAGCAACTGGTCTCCTGGGTGTTGTTTCAACAAGAGTTGATACAGCACAATAACAAAGATTCTCCTGCTCTAGATCTTTAAGAAAATGTTGCTGACATCAAATTTAGAGTGGTAGTAAAAATTGTTAGAGCAGGGAATTCCCAAAGTGTGGTGCCCAAGCTGCCACTAGGGGGTGCATTATGTAAGTGTAATGGCAGCATGAGCACCATTATTTATTAATATTGTATCAGTATTTAGATACATAAATAATCAAAACACTTTTTAATGGGGTTAACAGTTTAAGTAGTTAAATGTTGATTTTTTTTGTTACATAGTAATGACTGCTATTCATCGCCCAGCGGCCATACCTGGCTTTCAAATATCATTGTCATTGTTATATTGTCACTCACTGTTATTCTCCTCACTGTTTCTATTGTGGGAGATCATGAAGCCGATGATTCACATTCTTTTCTGTGTTAACAGGAGCCTATTTTATTAAACTTGATACAATATATGTGGCTATAAAGACTACGCCTTTTTAATGTGGGCATTGGGGGTGCATCAGCTAAGTTGGGAGGTAAAAGGGGTGCTTGGCCTGAAAAGTGTTAGAACTTGTAAAAATATATAGACACTTTTCTGCCTCCAAATCCTGATCATGAAACATGCAGGTGATCGCTCTGAGCACAAAAAGTGTTAGATGAAGCGAGTCCTTCTGTTTTATCTACTTTGAACTTTAATATTTGTCCATCTTTTTTCCATATTTTCCACCTTTTTCGGTTGCTAGGTGCTACCCAAGTAGCTGCCTGTTGCAGCAGCTCTCTCGTCTTTGTCCGTTTCTTGTAATTTCTTCGTCTCTTTTTCGTAATCTTTGTATTTGGAGTGGATCATCACTTTGTATGGTTCATTGTCGGTCACGGACACCAAACTTTTTGTGGCTTCGGCGGTATTTTTTACTACTTTTCTCCTGTGTTTGTCTGGAGATCCTACATGTAACCATGGCTGCATTGTTTACATGCGAAATTAGCTGTTAGCAGCCTGTAGCATGTCAATGCTAACTAGTGTAGGGCTTGATGATTTCCCTCGAGCTGAGGAGGAGGAGGTGAGGATGACGTGCTGGTTCTCGGATGTGAGCTGGGAGGTGACGACGTGGACCTGTCCTTCCATCCATCGTTGTTGGGAACGTGGGATCTCGCTCCGGGGGATGGACGAGCTAGCTGTGCTAGCCCAGCGGCATCATGCTGTTCACGGACGTGGCTGACGGAGCTGACATCGGAAGCCGCGACACATCGGAGGAGCTTCGCCTGCTGTGAGCAGACAAGATCCAGGAGACAGAGACTGAACAGACTGCTGGGGAGGCTCAGTCCTGGACCCTGTGGAGGTGGAGACTGGCTGGGCTGGAGAGTGGTGGACGAGTGGTGGACGGGATGTCGTCATCTAATTTCTTATGGACATTTTTGCACTTTCTATACTCTTTCTTACTTTTGTTTTCTTAAATGCTGCAGTGACTCCTGAATTTCCCCTCGGGGATAAATAAGGTATTTTCTATTCTATTCTATTCTATTCTATTCTATTCTATTCTATTCTATTCTATCTTTAGCAGCAGTTACAGCAGCACAGGTCTGTGGCATAGCATCAATATATCTCCTCAGAGCTTCAGCACTAATGTCATCCATGACTGCAGCAACTCAAGACTAAGACGTCCTTTGGATATTCTATAGACCTGTCCGCTTTATTTTACAACTCAACCAAATTTGCTGCATGGGGTCCAGTCTATCATTTTTAATCATCATTTTATAAGAAAAATGACCAAAATGTCCCTATGATGGTTCTGTTCTAAGGCAAATAATGTAAAATGATGACTTTGTAAATATTTTATCTGTTTGTGGGGTATTTTAACGGCCAACTCCCCAAAAAAACAAGTGAAATCTCTCAAGTATGCCAAGTTTTTTGATAGTTTTGGCCACCTCTCGAGAATCAGGGAAACATTTATCAACATTTTAGACAACCTGCATCCTAATTTTGGAGAGAATTGGGTTGTAAACGGCTGTAGATATCCTATTTCTTGTCTTGTTGTTACTTGAGAGGGAGATCATCTTGACTTGGGGCATAAAGTTTGTGTCTCAAAGGAGTGAAGGAAGTTTGACCCAGAGTTTTCAGCTGTATCTGATTCCTCCACCTTGATGAAGGATAATTCATTCAGCAGTGGGTGTGACTTCAGACAGTTTACTCTGTAGCGGGGTGGAAGTGGAGAGCAACCACTTTGAGAAAGCCTCAGTCTGTCAAACACATTGTGAAGTTTATTGCTTCAATTAACTTCCTCACTGTTTGGACACCCACTTGGCCAAACTTCCCTTCAAAGTTTAACGTCTCTTATTGGAAGGAATACCTTTTGGATGGCTTGTTTTTTGGAAATTGTCTTTCAGAAGCCTCTGACTCTGAAGCTGCACCCCTGAGAATAAAAGCTGTGTCATCACAAATTTATGGAGCCATTACAGTCAGTTAAGGTGTGCTGAGATCACCAATGAGCATTAGCTGGTGTCATTATGCAGAAAAACTCAGATGGGAATATGATTTGCTTTGTCTTCATGGTATAAACTGTACCGTTGCGTGCCAAAGGAATATTTTTTGTCTCCTTTTGGACAAAATGTGCCAGCAGAGATTTTCACAACTGCACTTTCAAAATTGCGTAGGGGATCATGTTGCATTTCACATCAGATGGTCAACCTTTCAGCGTATCTACAGCAGAACGTCACAACATCTGTTTGGAGCTCAGCAAGCTGTCATGTGGGCAGCTGTAATTGGACGTGAGTCAGCGCTGACCTCAATCCTCCATCGCCAACCCTTTCAGTGCTCAGGCCAAAAACCTTCAGCGGGCCCAAAGTCACCGCTGCCCCCTACATCTGCCCTCCAGCGCTGTGCCCGGGCCCCTCTGTCCTGGGAGCCATGGGGGTGGAGTGGCTCCAAGAGTGGTTGAAGGGCATGTAGGGGGGAGTGATGGATAGTGGAGGGTGGAGGAAGCTTTTTGTCTGGAATACTAAACAATCTGTCTGTTGTGAAAAGTTCTGCTGGAGCTTTTGGGACAATCCGTCCTCACTTTTGAAGATCTGACAGCCTGAGAGTCACGAAACCTGATCAGATTATTCAAACCACGTCCTGTAAAGTCAGTTCAGTGAAAACCTGACAGTCCAAAGATTGAAGCCATGAGGAGAAGTTTTCTTTTTTCTTTTTTTTATGTATTTCTGTCTCTGGCAGCAGTGACATGCAGACAGGCGGAGTCCAACAGTAAAGCCCCAGTGGCTGCTCTGTCTGCCTCTTAAGTCCAGCGAACATCCAGACCTGTTTACCAAAAGCTTGCTCCCTGGCTGCAGGGCATGGATGTGTGTATGAGTGTGTATGTGTGATGGTGTCTATCCTCCGTCTGAAGATGTTAGAGCCTTTTTTTTTTTTGGAGTGTTTTATGTGCCTCAAATATTAAATCTTGTTGCATTAATATCTGTCTTTGCCACATATACAATTCCTCCTCCACATACCCTGTAATTCAGTGTGATTCACACTGACAACCAGATCACACATGATACCAGATCAGTCAGCAGAAATAGGTCCAGCATGTGTTACCTCTGCCTGGTGACACTTTGGTAAAAGCAATAGTGTTTGTCTCAGGGTGGTCTTTACATCTTGTCCTGCAGTCCAGGCACCAGGACGAGAGCTGGTGAGAGCATCTCAAAGTTACTACAGAGTAACTTTAACTATAAATGGAAGTGACAACAGCTACTGTGTCAAAATAAGCAATGTTTGCACTTCTTGCTGTGAAATGGTGCAAGAATTGAAAAGCTTGGGTCTTAAAATTTGAAGTCTATGCAGAAATGCTAAAACTGCGGATTGTCAAACACATTAGTCCAACTTTAATGTTATACTCCTTTTCAACAGACTGTTTGCTACAATTTGGTGTAAGTTGCAGGTTTCTACGATAATTTGTTACCTGATCCAGTATCCAGAATATTGGCAGGATCTGGATCGTACTCTTGAATCTGTCAGAAATTATGGTGACCTTGTCTTGTATTGTTTTGCAAAGTAATCCGACCATTTATGGTGGAGTTATATACACATATGGTGAAAACGGCCCTATCTCACAATGATAAAGAATCCTTTAAAAAGTCCTGGATCCAGATGGTGATCCAGATCACCTCCAAAAGTTAATCACTTCTTCCTTATCCCATTTTGAACATTTCCTGAAAATCTCATCAAGATCTGTTTGTTACTTTTTGAGTTATGTTGTTTACAAACAAACTCTCCCAAAAACATAACCTCCTTGGTGGAGGTAATAAATTGGTCAGAGTAACTTAAAAAATATATATTTTCTGAAAGGGGTGGGACTTGCTGTCCATCAGAGATGAAAGCTTGGCCATCATTCCCATCAGTCAGCCACCACCTCCACTGGGTCCAGAGGACTGCCCAGGACTGAACTGGTCTTCTATAACAGGCTGCAGAAGCACAGGAAAGCACATCCACAGCAAAAATTAAAACATTTTACAGCCTGGTTCAGGCAAATTGTTTTGGTCTGAATAGCTTATTTCTCTATCAACACACTGCACGGGGCTATTTTTTCCCCATAACTCCTTATTTGAAGTTAAATATATATTTCTATAATAATTGACGTAATTTAGCATTTTAATCTAGTCATATGCCATGTTCCGGGTTAATGTATGTTTATCTGGCAGATAGAAGGTTAGCTTCTGTCTCCAGCTTGTGTCTGAGGTCTCTTTGACCTTGTGTAAACTTTCAACCAGTCTCCTAGCTCCATGCTCTGATTCAACAGTCACACACTTTGATAGCACATCTCTCTGAAAACTGACACTAGCTGTGGGTTGAGATAGTGGTGTCAGTCATGTTTTTTGGCCAATTACTCTCAGGTGTTAAGTTTAACTCAACCTCTGCTAGGCGTAGCAATGATTGTTATAAAATTGTACTGCTCCCAGATATCAGGGCTCATTCTTTTTGGACCAGCGCTGTAAACCTTACCTGTGACCAGAATAAATGCTGAACTGAGAAATGGATCTTCTTCTTGTGATCTTTCAGAGTGGTTCGACTAAGGAACTGGGTAGATTTTATTACAAAGTGATGAAACTTACCATTTCTGCCCATATAAGGGCATGTCTGTCAGGTGGGGCTGCTGCAGCTGCCTGCAAAGAAGCTAAAAGTCAATTCATGAAGACAATAGTCCTGAAAACTGTGTATCACAAACAAATGGGTGATGTCATAGAAACTACATCCATATGTTATACACTCTATGGGACAGAAATGTCAGGAGAAATATCTCTAAACATTTAAATGTATTTCATAAATGACCTCCTCCTCAGAAGAAGAAGAATCTCTTGTTATGGTAGCAATGACCCTCAGGGTGACAGGATGAGGAAGACCCCCTGTTTCATGTCTGCATCCTGGTCACCCTGTCAGTATTCTAATTTGCATTTCAGTCAGTCAACTCAAGTTGTACAGATGAGAATTGTTTCAGCGGCAGAAGAATCTGGGTTCCTCCTTGTGGTTTAACTTAACATGTGGAAATTGTGGAGTCTTTAACCCCCAGTACCTGGAGCTTACGGGTGGTTGAGCTGGGCAGCAGCAGCGTTGGCAACATAGACTGTATAAAACATGGACGTAGTCTCACCAATGTTACCCGTCTGTTTCTGCAATGGAAAATGAAGCACATTTGCTATAGCGGCCATATTGGTAGTGGCAAGGGCTTCGCTAACAGCCATAGGGCGCCGGCCGTCACGTGACCCTCAGCTGTGCCTCTTATTGGGGGAGCTCGGGATCTTACGATCCTCTGAACGGCCGCGTTAGAAAAAAACTCACCCTCCCCGTACAGTGTGTGCCGGTAGTAAAATTAGCGACTCAGACAGGAGACGTTTTTTGAACCAGGCTGTAAATAGGTTAATTTCTTTGAAAACAGCTTTTTTTGGCTTGGTGTGTATGTGACTTCTGCTACTTCCGGAGCCAGCTTCAAGCGAACACTCGAGAAACTGCAGATTTTAGCACTTCCGTATTGTCTCATATTCCCAGACCGGAGTTTGCCGCTTGGTTGGCAAACCAAAGGCAGAGACCCGAAACCTTATAGTTTGAGTACAGTAGACTGTTGGATCAGAAAGACACTAAAAAACCATGAAAGTAGCTCTGTGCTAGCTCGCATGTTTTGCTCTGTTTCCACCCATTCACTTTACATCATCCTTTTCTTATTTCCTTTAGTTCCTGAGCAGAATTCACCACAGATTCCTCACAGCCTGGAACAATTTATCCGATACAGAAACCATTTCTTCACCGCTGTGCACAAACACAGCGACACAGCCACTAATCTACGCTGACATCTCCGTCATTTTGCTAAACTCTCACCCGCTGCGACAGTACAATAACTGCTGAAAACCAATGCAACGTATTACTTACAACCCAGAGTAAGGAGTTCAGTAATCAGAGCTGCTGTGCTCTGACAGATCTGCTGCATTTACAGGATGATCATCTAACAGAAGACAGAAAAGACACAACACACACAGGTAAAACAGATAGTATAGACAGACTGTGAGAGGATTATGTACTGGGTTTTGTTTGATGAATTATGGATCAGGGATGTGATTCAGCCAAGAGAACCAGAGGGAATTAAGTCAAAGGATAAACTTAAAGATAAAATAAGATCTGTTGATCCTCATGGGAAGCAATGAAAGGCACAGATTCAACTAGTGAAAAGCAGAAAAACACGATCAACAAACAGAAAAAGATAAGCCTTAAAGAACATTTCCAAAGTAATAAATTGAAATGGAAACAATTAATTAGTTTGTGCAAACGTGTGCGGGTGATAATTTGAATTTGTTAGAGCAGTGAGATTGTTTCCCAAAGAAAACAACATTTTACCGTCAGTGCCAGCCACCCGAAACACGTCCTTTCCCTCCGTCATTCTCGCTGGTGTTTGTTGGAGATATCAGAGCCTGCTTTTTATTCCTGCGGGAGAAACTATCCGCTGCTTTTTCTTGTCGTTGAGTGTGAGAAACAGCCCCCACAGCAGGAGATAATTCGTCACAGCAAACATGACAGCTTAATTTGGGCTCGTCAAACTTTCTGTTTTATCATTATTTGCTGTAATTTGGCAGAGTGGTGCTGAGCATGGTGTTAAGACATGCCTGGTTTACCGTCAGTCACCTGACAGCCACAGGGAGAACAGAAGTCTCCGGCAGAAATAAAACTGCATTTAAAAACCTGCTCTAAACAGTCGTCCTCAGGTCTTCTTATCAGACATATTTGTTTCTTGGAATCGCGTCCTGTCCAAGACGAGGTTTTAAAACAGGAAGATAAATGTTCAAAAAGTAGTCTTTATACATCATGATCCAAATGTGAGTCCAAAATGCTTAAAGAGACCTCTTTTCATCGTTAGTGAATCTGACCTTTATGCTGGATTTCTACCACATCCATCTCTGCTGCGTTGCAGTTTGGCTTTGTCCTCCCTCATCTGTCAACAACAACTAGTTGTTTTGTCAGGACACCGCGCAGAGGACTGCTTGAGTCACATCGCCTATCCATTTAAGGAGCTTCTCCTCCTCGTGTTGTCTGTATCACCCTCTAAAATCCTTTAACTTGTTGACTTCTGACCTGGCTTCACCCATTACGATCATGTTTTCTATTGCAGTGAAAGACTATCCGGCGTATGAGCTCTTTTACTTTGGTTACTTTTAGCTTTGGTTTTGGTTTTTGGTCACTCACACAATCACCACAGGGGACACTTGGGGTAAACCGGCAGGTGGATTCTACAAGAAGGGCACAGGTGAAGTGATGATTTGGGCAACGGAAAGAGCACATGGTTTTTACCTCTAACCCTCATGGTTCTAACATGTAAATGAAGTAAGTTGTCTATTTGTGTGTCCTGTGGATACATAAACTGAAGAAACAATGCTTCTGCAATTCTGGATCAGACATTCTTTAAGAAGCGTGTCAAAAACACCTCATCCAGTACCCTGGACAGTGACTAAAATCCGGACAGAATAGTCACTACATCCAGCTGTATTCTGAAAATCAATCAGATGTTTCTTCTTGCTCTATGGAAGTTGATGCTATGTAGCTTCATCACCTGGCAAGAAAAGAAGTTTTGCATATGTGTCAGTGCTCAGACCTGCTCAATCTAAAAAACAGCAGGTGTTCAGGGAGCAGATCCGGAGGAAGTTAACACACTGACTTGGGTTGTAACCTACTGGTTGCCAGCTTGATGGACCGGACGTGGATCTGGTGGAATTTGGCCATTCCAGCCAAAATACTCCAGATGCACCTCTGTTCAGTCTTCACTCTGTCACGGCACCGCATCAGGAAGGTTTCCATCTAAGTCAATGACTATGTTCACCTGCAGTCAATATTCAGGTTAAAGTCAATATTCCGGTTTCTGAAACATTTGGAATGACCTGTTTACATGCGTGAGTAGACAGGGCTATCCCTTTTTACAAGAGATGGGCGAGTACCGGACCGATACCATCCTTATTTCAAGGGATTGGTACTCGTAAAGGCTGCCAATACCAGCAGCCAACACTTAAAGTAAAAAATCTTGCATTGACTAAATCCTTTTTGCCAGTAGTTGGCGCTACATTGCTGTGGTTTGACACCACGGCAAATGTGCACCAGGTCCTGTTCGAACAATATGAACGAACCAAGGAGAGTTTACGGTTGTTGTTTTTTTTTTTCTGCACTTCAGTTTCTTTGAAGAAAAAATACTAAAATTCAAATTCTTACAATTTTTATTTTATTTGTTTTCTTTTTTGTAATTTTTTTTTTGTTTATAAAAAAATAAACAAATAAACTCTGAGAATTTTTGTGTTTTATTTTGAACTGAATGGCAGAGTGACTGTGCTGTCTTTGTTAGAAATGATCCCTCACTGTTAATTGAAATTTTATGAATTAAAAGTACTAGTGGTATCAGTACTTGGTATTGCTGAGTACTCAAGAGGGGGTACTCGTACTGGTATTGGTCTAAAAAAAAGTGGTATCTAACATCCCTAGCAATGCATGAACAACATCTCGACCCACAGAGAACATCACGACACAATGCATGTAATTTCTGCTTCTTTTTACTGTATCCATGGCAACAGCAGCAACAACAACAACAAGAGCTGCACAGCGGACTTATTGCTAATACTCCGAATATGAAAGGGTTACTGACTGCATTTAAAGTAGCCACTATGTCACCTTACACTGGATCCACTCTGTTGTGGTCCAGCTGCATCCCTGCTCTGGCAGGTTGCAGCAGATATGCAAGAGTCCTATTTCCACTGGATGTTGGAGCTATGACGCATCAATTCACAGTAGCGTAGATTGAGCTGGGCAGAAATTTGTGCATGGAAACAACCTAAAAACACCCAGTGACTGTCAAAATAAAACAAACTATTTAAACCAGCTGATATTTAACTTGACTACAACAACAAAGGGACATAATGAGCGACACCAGACCAGGAGTCAACAGGTTTGAGGCTTTACTGCCCAACATGAATGAAGTTGAATTAGAATAACAACTGAAAACTGTCTGCTGATGGTTTCCAACATACCACTTGAGCATCAGCCATATTAGAAATTAAGTCGATGCTTTCCTTAATCCGACTAATAATGGATAAAAGTCTGTTCTGAGTCTGACCTTAATCAGGAGGAGAATCTGTCTGAAACTTAAGCTCACAGATTTGTCTGGTTCCCAGGATACCTGAAGACGTTAGTGGATTTCAAACTAAAAATTAGACTCCCAGTGTGTGTTTCCCATCAACTGCCTTCATGAATTTATTCAAGACGACATGACAACACTGCATTATTAATCAAGCATCAGTCAGTGTGCATTCACATCACTTTAATGCTGCAACTTGTGATGTTTTTATCGGCTGTGGTGAGAGGGATGTTGAAAGAAATGTCCCCTGACTGCGCTTACAGGAGGCGCTCCATGGCATTGGTGTTTTGTTAGAAGTAGAAGAAGCAGTGAAAATGTCAGGCTTTATTCCTTTCTTTTATAGAAACTGTTTATGTATCACCCTCTGAATAAAGGCTTGTTTGAAGAGATCTCACACTGATACCCTGAAGACTCATCAGCACAGGAGCCAAGGATTTTTAATTCTTTGATGTTATTTGATATAAATCACATTCTTTGTGCCTGCGTGTTTAAGAGATGAGACCTACCAGTAGAGGCTAACAGATAAAAACAGCTGAGGAGCAAATTCTGAACTGGGAGCTGATTTAACCTAAATGTGTTATCCTGATCTTTACAATCGTACGCTCAGTAATTGGATGTTTCCTTTTGTTTCCCTGTGGAGACGCAGTTGACTCTTCTCATTACTCCTTGTTCATCCTTTGTTTCATCTCAGGTGACCAATTAGGGCTCTCCGTGCCGTGCAGCCACTTTAAAGCTCGTGGTATTTGAGCGTTTCCAGCTGTTGACCCTAATTTGTAAAGTTTGTACCTAACGAGAAGAGCTCTACCAATCAGAAAATCCATCATAAGGCCTATTCCTCTCTTTTTAGTCTTTTAGTTGTTACACACATCTGTCCAAAGCATGTGTATAAAGATGGACCACATGTTCCCACCTTTCAAAACTGACGCCAAATTATCTCTGCCGTCAGCGCCAGAGTCTGTGTAGTAGAAATTGTTTGATGGATAGAATGAGTCTTTTTCAACCTGTAAACTGCATTAAAATGTGATTTTCTTAGGAAAACAAAAGAATTTTAAAGTGATTCTAAATGCTTAAAGCAGTCGTGCATGTTTTAGAAAAATGTATTCAGTGTGTTTTGATCTCATATATAAGGAAATGTCCCATCTGAGGAGTTCTTAACCTTCTGCAGGAGGTCAGGAGGCAGGGCTCCAAATGGTTTAGCTTCACTTAGAGAGAGCTATCATGTTGTCCATCTTTAATCTATGCAAAATCTATGTATGATAATCAGACTCTGAGAAGTTTGGACCAAGACTAGCACATATACACTCATTTTTTCCCACATCATGCAAATTTATTGCATGTCTCAATTCTGGCTTTGCTTTGATTTTTTTGTGCAAAAATATTTGTATTAATGATTATTAAGGTATCCTATGTTTTCTTTTTTGCATACTGATCCTGCTAGTATAGCGGCGTACAGAAGAAAACTTGACATTTTTAAATTTGTAAAGTCACTTTTATGAGTTCATGAAGTCTTAAATGAACTCACAAATTTCTAGATATAAATCTGTGAGAAATCAAACTGGAAATTTTTGATTCACTGATGTCATACATTTACGTGAAAACTTTGAATTTGTTGACTGTTAACAAGCTGCCACTTTGCTCTTTTCACTGCATCATGGACCCAACTGACAGCCTTATCAAATTGTACGTCCTACTTGGACTCAGCAGCAAGGAGATACTGATTTAAGCCCAGAATCATCACATTATCATTAGTATCCAGATCTGAAAAGACATTTCCGTACATTAGGGCTGTTCAGGTGAAAGCAGCAAACTTATCTGGAGGTGGTGATTTTGTTTATCCAACAAGAAATTAACTGCAGCAGACAGATGGGGAGATATATATGGTAACATCTCCAGGCTATTCATTTAAGTAATGTGGTAAAACAAGAAACAACATGTCAAATTATCAATTCAACTGATCCTCAAGGTGTGGAAATTCAAAGAGCACTACACCCCAGACAACAGCATCACAGCAATAAATGGCCAAATGCTCTACATAAAAAATGCAATGTAATATTTTATAAATACATACATTTTCGGGTTTGTAAAGTTTTGAATTTACATTTTTACAAACTCAAAGATTAAAGATTTGAGTTTTTTTCTTCTTAAGTTAGAGTTTTCTTTCCAAAAATTGAATTTTTTGAGTGGCCCTATTACGCCATCATAAGTCTGTCTATATTTTATCATGCCTTGTTTTTCTTTTTTTCAGCCCAATTCTAATCATCTTCCTTTTGAATCAATTTACAAAGTGCTTAAGTCAAAATTTATTTTTCAATGACAGCTTTAAAAGCAAAGTTTTTCAGCTATGAGCTGTTTCTATGAAATTAGGCTTGTTCAGTGTTGGAAATAACAGTGTCAGGTTTAAGCGTTACTAACTGCGTTACTTTTTCCAGTAACGGTTAAACTATTTAATTACTATTTCAAATGTTATAACGTTGATACCGTTACCAACAGTGAAATGAGGTGTGTTACTATTACTCTGACCTGACTCACTCAGCCAGGTACAAGAGGGAAGCTGCAAATAAAATGTGGGGAAAGCGGCAAACACACAAGTTATGATGAGTAAAATCATGTTGACACATTTTTAACTAAGAGCTGATGCAGCAACAAATATCACACAGCTACCTGTGTGCGTCTGTGTAACCTGCAGTCAGAGCGGATCTCCTGCAGCGTCTTTGGATCAAACCAACTATAGGGAGAGGGGTGGATGCTTTTAGAGGTTTGAATATAAGGGACAAGTAGCTGACTCCTTTTGACTTGAAAAAACATTAAAGATGACAGGACTATACTTAAAAATAAGGGGTTAAACGGGAGAAATTACAAGTCGGGAGTGGAGCGGGAGACAGAGTTAGAGCAGGAGAATCCCTCCTAAATTGGGAGTGCTGGCCAGTGGCATTTTCTCCCGGAGGCCAAGGGAAGCCATGCTTCCTCTCTTTTTGTAGACTGTTGCTGTGATTTAATGAAAATATTCCTTTTTAACAGTTTCAATACTTCTTCTGTGTTTTGTCACCGTCATCTCTTCCTTATTCCTCTCCTCTAGTTATTGAGCATTTTACAATGTGTAAAACAGCGCCCTCGTAAATGTTCTGTGGCGAATGCGTGGTGAAAATACGATACTGCACGCTGTTGTCCGCAAGGAAGCCAAGCAGAGTTGGCATCCCTTGGTGAAAAAAAAACAGAATGATTAACCAATCAGATGAGGCCGTGGTCATGACACTGCTCATCGGTGATTGACCAAGACTGTGCCAAGGGAAGCCACCCCGTCTTTGGCCTCAAACCAATCAAATCACAGTATCGTCATCATCAAGCCACTGAATGAAATCAGGGAGGTTAGCACATTAGCAGTGTGCATGAAGCGGCCGGTTGTGTGTTTAAGTGGGCGGTTGAATTAATTAATACGATGTTTAAGCTAAGTCAAGAGGACAATGAACGTGTGTGAATGAGTGAGTGAGGGTGGGAGAGCTAAAGGGTGTGTGTCGGTGTTCAAAGTAAGTAAAACGAGCGCTCTCTGGGCACTCTAACAGGTCCGTTACATGAAATAGCGATACAAACTGCAACATAGCCTTTTATGTACCCCACTCCCTAAAAAAAAATACAGATAACAGGCTTTGTCTCACTTGGCTTCCTCAAAAAAAATCTCCACGCCACGCCACTGGTGCTGGCAGGTCTATCTGACCTGGCTCGCTCAGCCAGACACAGGACAGGAGCTGCAAATTTAATATGCGTGAGTATTGAGCGGTCTGTGGGGTTAAAACCTGCGTTTCAGGATGGGAGTGAACAGAAACCACTTCAACGTCAAAGATGTAAAAGCCAAAGACAGACATGTGAATATTATGTCCCAGAGCAAAACCTTATCAAAAACTTACTTCTTAAGAAAAATTGAAGGTTTTTCAAAAAAGAAAAAAAGTAATGCTAGAATGACTTTTCCTTGTATCTAATACAATAATTATTTAATTACTTTTTTGGGAAAGTAATGAGTAGCTACAACTAATTACTTTTTTTGTGATTTGCTTAATACTGGTCACAGACATTGTTTATACAGAAGCTGAATCTGACTTTTCACCTGTTTTGTAAATGAATAAGAGGGACTGTTACATTCTTTTTAAAAGGCTGAATACACCGCAGCCTAAAAGAGCTGAGAAGGTCACACAGTTGAACCACACAGTTGGCACCATATCTGCCCTCTCTTCCTTCACATTTTGTCCATTAGTAATCTCCACCCATGCTGTTGTGTACAACACTCCAGTCTCACTTTCTGCATGCTCAGACATTAATACAAACAGCCCAGACACTCCTCAGCGCTCCTCTGCTGCAGAACCGGTCAACAGAAATTATCGATTCGCTATGAAAAGGCTACGGCTGAATGGACTGCAGGTCTCCAGCTTTTTTTTTTTTTCCTTTTAAAGACATGCTCCTCTCGCTCTGAGGAAAAAGACACCATGAGGGGGGAGAGAAGGAGAAAAGGAAATCACAGCTGGAGTGTGAAGAAGCAGAGCGCGAGGGAGTGAGAAGGAGGGAGAATGGGAGAAAATGAAGGAGCAAAAGAGTGAGAGTGAGTGAAAAGGGCAGAGTCTACCATTCTTTGACGGCTCTGACTGAGAACGGAGGCCAGGCTTTATCTCTGGCGTCTGTCACCGTGGAGACAGCTGCTCACATCAGCACCAGCCCAGAGGAATTCATATCTCCACCGGGGGGAAAAACTGAGGAAGAGAAATCAGAGAAACCAAAAAGCAGAGCATAGCCTCTCTGGTTTTCTCTTACTGACAGAGCCAGAAATCAAAAAAGGGTCCACCGAATCGACCTGGAAGCAAAACCCTGTGCAGCCAACCGTCGTACTTTCAAAACTTTAAACAAAGTTAAGGCGAAGGAGCTGACTGGTTTGGTATGCATAGAGGAAGCAGAAGCAGTCAAGTCTCCAAACCATCAGGATCAGAGTGAAAGGTTCAGCAAACACTTAAAATGAAGGAGGTGACACTGTGGGACTGCACAGAGGCTGTGTACATAGAGCGCAGTGTCATCTGCAAACGCTTCAGCTGTACGTCTTTCTGAGTGGGTTATACGTGATGTAGGAAATGGAAAATGTGAAGAGGAGAGCTGTTGTTTAATTATGTCCTTCAAGATTAAGTGCTCAGAAAAAATCTTCCTTAGATGAGTCACATGATGTTGTTGTGACTGGTCTGTCAGCTCATGAATAGAGGTTTGGTCGTCCCTCTTAAAGCATCCCAGGTGTGTGACCATCCCCTGGGTCAGCTTCCCTGATCCAATGCTGGTATCAGTTGCCCTCTAAGTGAATGATCTCTGCTTTTTCTCAGTCCATGCTGCCATTTCCCCTCTTGCTTTCTGACTTTGTCTCAATAAATTTTAAGCTTTCTTGGTCCACGTTTTTGCTTTATGCATGCTCCATTTCTCACATTCTTCTCTGTGTTTGTTAGCGTGGTAGTCTTGCTGTATCAGGTAGCACGACCAAACTGACAGACCAGTCACTACACCATGTGTAGTCTGCAGTCTGTAGAGGAGTCTGCAGAAAATGTGCAGTCAAATCATGTCTACTACTACTACTACTTTATCTTCACAACAAAGACAATATCCATTAAGATGATTAAGTTTTATACATAGTTAGAATGCAGTAAATAATTATCTATATCAATTTAGATTTTTTTTTTAATTAATAAAACTGTGCATGTGCTGTCGTGTTTTTTTTACTTTAAATAAATTTGCAAATATTTTTTAAAAATCATTTAAAAAATTACAAAAAAAAATGAAAAATGTTAAAATTAATTTGAAAAATTAAAGAATGAAATTGAATAAATTAGCAAAAATATTTCCAAATTTCAGACAGTTGCAGAAGTTTGAAAGAATAATGTCGAAATGGGAAAACAAATAGCAAAATATTTTTGAAATTTTAAAATTTCAAACAATTAAAAAAAAATTGAATATCTGCCTTGCTACATAGTCTTAACTGTTGTATATTATTGTGTGTGGGTGTGGGTGTGTGTGTGTGTGTGTGTGTGTGTGTGTGTGTGGGTGTTTGTGTGTAAGCGTGTGAGTTTTTACTACAATGTGATGTTTTAATTGTGACCTGCCAAGGGACTGCAGATGTAAACTAGCTCCAAGCTAACTCTGGTACAATGCATCAAATGGTGACATTTATGATGAATATTGTACATGGTCCCTTTAAAAAATAAATTAAATTAAAGTAAAGTAAATCTTCTTTGCCAATACCAAACAGCTCATTCTGCCATTGACTTTATTGAACCAGAAGGTTTTTGCAGTGAGATAAAAAAAAAAAAAAAAAAAAAAAAAACACTGACCACTGTATCACCATGCAGCCACAGCCTCTACCTACAGCCAAAATCCAGACCACTCACTGTCGTCTGTTTAACACCTGGAAATAACAGCAGTATAAAGTCATGCACAATGAAAAGAAAGCAGGAAAAAAGGAAAATATAGCATCTTTATGCTTGATTTACAGCATTTAAGTTCAGAACCTCTACAGGCAATCTGTCCCACACTGCCCCCGCCCCCTGCTTCAGGATAGAGGAAGAAAAACTGCACGGCAGACAGAATGCATCAGACCGTTTAGAAATTTTAAATGTCAACCGTCAAATTTCCCAGTGTTCAATTTGATTTCGATGGAATAGGGTTACAGTTTAGCCGGCGATGTCTGATGGGATATATTCATCATTATTGGGTAATTGCAAGGAGCCCATGTGAGCTCAGGCAGAGAGAGCCAGAGATTGAAAGAGAGGGATGGGTTGAGAGGTAGAAAAAGGTTGGAAAGCGAATAAACGAGAGATGGAGGAAGATGAAAATGAAAAGGTATGGCCCTAAAACCATTAGAGAGGATTCACTGCGGTGAAATCACTCACAAATGTGTGAAAATGTGGCATTTGGAGAGATGTGCTGTATTATTTAAGCTGAGAGGTGAAAGAGGACAAACATAGTTTCCTGTCAGTGTCTTCATACCAACAGATGAGGAGGATGTGACAGAGGTGCAGAGGAGTCTGACGAGTCTCTGCTCCTGATGGAAAAGAAACACTTTTGTTCATAGCTGCCGTCTTTAATGAGAAAATGGATGTTATTCAGCCTTGACTTTGCCTCTTTAGAATGAGGGAAACTTTTCTTCTATATGGAAAATGTGATTATCTCCTGTCAAGTCATTTTCTGGAACAGGTTAAATCAAAGTAATCAGCTCCTCTCTGAATGTATCACTTCACAATGAAACTGTCAGAAAATGATTACTTGGAGACAGAGAACTTGATTTTTATATTTCAATCAGTTACATTTTTCCCTTTAAAATGAAGCCAAGAAGCACAAGAAGAGATGCAGTTAGATTTCAGCAGCAGTAACAGTCGATGAAACCGGTCGTTAGAATTGATATGCGCAGTCATTTTGAGTTTTTTGGGGGCCTGCATTGCTCACCGTTTACACCTGTGATAACAATTTAAGATTGTTCAAGCGTCATTTTTAGGCAAATTGATCAGCGCTTAGTCAGTGTGGCAAAAGAAATACAGCAAAGCAAAGTCAAGGCTGCAGCTCCTCAGCAACAATACAGCTTCTGATGATCATAAAGTACAACCTGAGCAGGACGATTCAGCTTTCTCCGACACAAAAGGAATCCAAACCCTTTGTCTGAATTTCTATAAACCACTGGCAAACCTCACATCATGTGTCCTAAAGACTTTTGCCAAAGTTTGATCTTTCCACCACTTTAGTTCAGATCCATGTATCACAACAACTACCACAGATATGAGCTGTGTAAATATATAAGGCAGGGGTTCCCCGGCCAAAAATGAATCAAGGTGGAGGGTCGCGGGCCAAAATGAAAACACTTCTCTTTACTGTATTTCACAGCATGAAGTTACTGAACATCCACATGGCACAAATACAAGGCCTATGTCTTCAGAGACATTTAGCGCAAAAGAACCTGAACAACAGGGGACACAGTATGCTCTAGTGAAACCAAAATTTCGTCGTTTTCCTTCCTTTTAAAAAAGGGATAGTAATAAAACTGGATTAATGGCCTTGAAAGGAGCCAGGACACTCGATTGCACCCTGTGTCACCATGACGATGACATTTTTGGCTCAAATACCTTCACTGCAATTGGATTAGGCACCTTAGAGCGTTTTGCCTAACAGGAGGTCCCTCTAGTGCGTGTTGGGCACTTAGGCACGTGTTTGGATATGAAGAAGGCACTTTAGCGTGTGTGTGTTTTTCTGTCAAAACGACGCTTTGGGGTTGAGCTCTTAAGCATGAGTTTTGAGCACTGTCACATTCATAATGGCTGCCAATAGGTAACTTAAGTGTGCGTTATGGCAGTGGCCCCCAACCTTTTTTGTATCACAGACCAGTTTAATGTCAGACAATACTTTCATGGACCAGCTATTCTTCTGTCTCCACACTGTCTCTTTTACCCTGCCTAAAGTAACTTTCCAGAGATGTGTGTTTTTTTGTCCAATTCGCTAGTTTGGGGGGTCTGCCGTCAAGAATGAGATAGACAGGTATGGCAGAGAGAATATGGTCATTTTTCAAAATAAAACATAGTTCAGAATCAGACAATAAATCAATCTGAAATAATGTAAGTTAAGTTTTTCTTATGTGCGAGCCAGCACCAATTGACCCACGGACCGGCACCGGTCTACAGCCGGGGGGTTGGGGGACCACTGCGCCCCCAAAAGGGCACTTTAGCCAATGTTGAGCAATTTTGTGCAGATTTAGGCGCCCGAGAGGGCACTTTGCGTGCACTTTGGCCCCAAAGAGAGAACTTTGGTGCTAGGGGGCCAACTGCATTTTGGCGGGTGTCAGGCACTTTGGCCCACGTTTTGAATCTCAAGATGGCACTTTGGCGTGTGTGTAGGCTTCCAAAAGGTACTTCAGCGCAGGTTTTGGCTCCCGCAAGTGCATTTTAGAACCATGTACTGTATAATTAATGGACTTAGTCTCCCTGATGTCACCCGTCTGTTTCTGAAACAGCTTTTTGAAGCAGATCAGCTATCAGGGCTATATTGGAAGTGACAGGGGCTTTGTGTATGGCTATGGGGAACTCGTCAGTCACGTGACCTGAGCTGTGCCTCTGATTGGGTAAGCTCACGATTTTAATATCCCCTTAACTGCCGAGTAAGAAAAAATTTGATCCCCGTACAATATGTGACCATACTGAAATTAGGGATTCAGATAAGAGACGTTTTTTGAACCAGGTTGTGAATACATTAATTTTTGCTGTGAAAACGGCTTTTTTGGCTTGGTGTGTATACAATATAGGATACTTACAGAGCTGTCTTCAAGTGGAAACTCGAGAAACAGCAGATTTTAGCACTTCCACATCGTCTCATATTCTTAGACCCGTGTTTAGAACACATTTTGGCTCCCAAATGATCACCTTAGCAGTTATTCTTGGCTTGCAAATCAATGCTATGGAGCAGCAGGAGACAAAGGCTCTTGATCGGTAGGCTAATATGTGTCTCCAGCAAAGGTATGCATTTTTTGTGGAAGCAAATGAACGGAGAACAGATATTCTTTTCCCTGTGTCTGCTGTTGTGGTGTCATCAAAGAGACTTTTGGTCTAAGTGCTGTAAATGGATCAGTGTTTGGGAAACAGCATTCAGAAATAACTAATGTTGGTGCTGATAATCTCATTTTAAATCATGGATAATGAACAGGAAAATATTTAAAAGTGAGACTATTTCAAGTTGCCACAGTGCATTTGAGAAATAAGGCCTCGACCAGTTGTTTGCATTCATTTCTTTCTTCATATGTCTTCCCCTAAAAAACAATGATACATCAACACACAACGCCTTCTTCATACCTCGGTGAACACAGCGTAATTGGAAACCGCACAATTACAGATGATGTAGCCACTACAGCACATAAACAAATCCCCCAGCTAGCCATTAACAGGTAACACGCAATTAGTTACCATGTGAACGTTCAGCTCCTGTGGGAGAGATTAGTCCAACACGAGATGTTCTTACGGCGAAACACAGAGTGTGTGTGTTCGTGTGTGTGTGTGTGACCCATTTATGGGCAGATAAGGAAGGGGGGGTTAGCAGGTGTACTCACCCAGGAGGAGGGCTCCAGGTAGGCAGGCAGGCATTTGACACCCGTCTAACCACACGAGACCTCCCAGGTTGACAGCTGGAGCTGCACGCTGCATGAAAAGTCGCTGTTTCATGGGGAGAAGATGGACTGCAGGTGATGCAGCTGCTATTTTTAACCCAAGGTCCCCGTCCAAGAGTGAGAGCAACGTTCACATCCTCTTTGTCCTTTTCCTTCTTTCCTTTCTTGGAGTTTCTCTCAAACTCCTCATTTTAAAGGGAATAGGGATATGTTGGTTACAAAAAATGACTCCAAGTTTATTTAAAAGAATCTCTGACAAAGGCTTAAACACTTTTAATTCTTTGTAGCTGAATAAAAAGCTACAGATAGAGTTTTTTCTGATTGATAGAGTAGTTTCAGCATGAAAAAACCATAGAGTAAAAAAAAAAAAAAAATGGACGTCATCTTGCTCGGTTTGGAGTGAGGTTGCCACAAAAACTGCTCCCCCTGGTGGCTGGCTGCAGTATAGGTCAAAAAATCCGGCTCTCCAGTCATTCCAGATGGGCTGTGGTCACACTTTCCAAAATTAATACACCTCGTAGAAATGTTTCTCACATCTGATTGTTGTAGTGATATTAAGGTCCTCTTTTTTTCTGAAAAGTTTCATTTTCATTAGTTATAAGAGGTTAAAAACAAGGTTTTACATCACTTTTAACGATGATTGACAGCTGCCTTTCTTGTGTATATTTTTTAGAGATTGTAAAATATGTTGGGGGGTAGAGTCAAGAAGTGATTAGACCCTCAAAAGAAGAAAAAAAAATATATTTTTGTCACCTGGCTACACTCAAATTCTCCCAGAATCCTTCACAGTCTCTACTGCGCAGACTCTGGCTTTACAACTGCTTCAATCGATGTGCCTGTGACAGGGATGTTTTGGCTTCAAAACCATACAATGGTAAATAGTGAAGCCTCGCTGTCCACACCATATACAGGCTATGGAAGAAACAGGCTGGAAACAGGCTCAACTTGCAGGGGCAGAAATCTCTCAGTACAGTGCTGCCAAAATACTATGTAGATGTGTGTTGAAATATAAGAAAAGAAAATGGTTTACATGGAACAACGATATATACACTACACTATTTCTCTGTGTCTTTCCTCTCTCTGTTTTGGTCCCTGCAGACAGCCCTGCAGCACAATCAAGCTGCTGGTAGCTCCAGCTTTATGTTGCAACCAACAGGGGATACATCTACCTCTTTTTTTTTTTTTTTCTGACAGCGCCACTAGGCATCTGTCATCGCGCCTTTGAAGGTTGTGACGCTGCAAAAAAAAAGAAAAAAAAAAGGATGAGAGTGTGCTCCCGGCTCGTCGTAATGAATGTTTCACAGAGCGTGTGAAGTCTGCACTTAACGAGTCGCTCGGCCCAGTTTCTGCTGCGACTGCGATACCCGCACAGCGACGGGTGTCACTGACAATCCGGCAGAAGTGTGGGGACTGTGTTTTTGTTTTTGTGTTTTTGTTTGTTTCGGGGGGCTTCTTGGATGGTTGGATGACACAAATGAGGCCCGCTGGTTGTTCTGTGACGTCTCACCGAAAATCTTGAGAATGTGATCGTGCCAAGCTGTTTGAACTGAGGGATTCAGGAGGGAGAAGAAGTGCTTTCACTCTAACAAGCCTGTGGAGATTTGTTAGCAGCATTTATTCAGGCAGTAAAACGATACGTGAAGTGAAATTGAGGCATATTTTTTTTATCAGGAGAAGGAAACATAGGTGATGCTCATCAAGGAAAAGCAGAATGTGAAGCTGTCAGAGTCCCTGTGAGTACAGTAGGACAGCTTGTGTCATACAGTGAAACTCTGGCAAACTTTAAAAGAAAACTCCTCCAACTTTACTTGTCACAGATGGTACAACACATTGTGTGAAAAGAGTTGTGCAATGTCTGCTGTGGCTCTGGAAAAAGCTTTTTTAAGTTAGCGGAAACAGATCAAGTTATCTCAGCTTGGGCTTGGAAGTGACAAACTGGGAGCCTTAAGTGGAAATATAGTGTTTTTTTTCCATTTAATACAAAATATAGAGGGCAAAAAGGGTTATTGATTTTCTTTGCAGGAAGTAAGAGACCTTGTGTCTTTGGGTCCTGACCCATTGCACTGCAGGAGGTTAGATCCTCTGCCACTGCTGCACACACTTTAAAGGTTTCTTTGAAGCAGACATTACACTACAACAACACTACAAGTGTATTTTCATTTTTTCATTCATACAAGTTGTGCAAAAACTCAGTCAGATAAAGTTAGTCATGATTTTATTTTATTTTTTTGCTGAAATGTTAGTTTGATACAGAAATCAATAATTTGGCTTTTTTTTCACCTTCTTTAAGATTTCGGGTGCTTTGGCCGAAGTTGTTTGGACATATGTGAGCACAGCAATCATAAATAAGCAAGCCAAAATAAGCAAGTCAATATTTCTTTGTAGAGGCCGTCTTAGCGTTTTTGCAATCAAACCCTGAAGTAGAGGTGTCCCAGTCCGATATTAATATCGGATATCGGTCCGATATCAGCAAAAAAAAACAAATATCGGTATCGTATCGGAATGCATCTAAAATCTCCGATATAAGCACTCCAATATAAGCAGTCCATTCCAGACTCCGCTCCTGCTGTTTTTATTTGATATATTTAGGTTATTTTCTGGGTTTTCTAATTTATTCTTTATTTTATTCAATTACTAGTATTTTTTATGTTTAATGTTAAAATTTCTGTTACCCGTTGGTTAATAATGGATGGGTCAGTTTTTCCTCATACCTACTGTTGCTGACTACTGTTCTTTGTTTGAATGATATCACTGAATCTGAATCAATTACAGACATGCTACAAAATAAGTAATAAAAGTATGCATGTTTAATGCTGATATCGTATCGGATTAATATCTGTATCGGCCAATACTCAATGCTGCAGTATCGGTATCGTATCGGAAGTGAAAATGTAATATCGGGACATCCCTACCCTGGAGCGGTTCACTTACAGTGAGAACAGAATCAAGACAGAAATGTTGCTTATGGTTCCCACCTAGCTTTACATCAGCAAAGGAGCTGCTCCTCGGTGAGATATCTCAACTTCCACAGGTGTACAACCAATAGAGTTTAAAGATTTTTGTTTATATTTGTATCTGTGAGCTCCATTTTTGCTAAGCATGTCTAGCCATTAGTAATGAGATGGACTGTTTGCACTAATGGTGTAAAAAAAAAAGTCAATTAGTGGGATGCATAAGCCAAGTTAACGCCTCAACAAGCACTAAAGTTAATGGTGGTCGACCCCCCCATTACAGGCTCTAACTGCAGGATTACCATACCTGTCAGGCTGTTTTAAAGATCTTCATTTTTATGTCTGTTTATGCAGGGTACACATGTTCAATTGCAGCTAACACTAAAGCCTCTGGTCCCTTCCATAACAGTACACTGCCTGTTTTTCAAACCACACACTACATTAGTAGTGCCTACTATTTTAGCCAAAATTCAGTGTGTAGTAGTATGTGAAAACTTGCAAAATCTGCAGTACGTCCTTGTGATCCAGGAAAATTTCTCAGTATGCAACAGACCAGTCTACCTGGCATACTGTTTCCCACAATGTACAGCGCTAATACTGTTTGTCTGAGCCGGTGGCAGGTTTAAGTGGATTACCACCATCTACTGGAATGAGTCTGTATTACAACTACAATACAACAACACTAACACTAACGTTAGATGGTCCGTGAGATAGAAGTGAAATGATGCAAAAAGAAACACAAGTAAATCTTGTTACTTCCAGCTATTAAAGAGGCGTTCACTTCTGCAAATTCATTAAAGCCCATATAAACCACTAATTCACTTTTTTAAACCATACGTGGATTATACTCAAGGTTATATATATATTATATGCTAAGCGCCGCCCTGTTGGTTGTGACTACCTGTTGCAGCAGCTCTCTCTTCTTTGTCCATTTATTGTGATTTTTTCATCTCTTTTTTTGTCATCTTAATATTTGCAGTGGGTCATTAGTTTGTATGGTTCATTTGTTGGTCATGGACACCAAACTGGTTTTGTCTTCAGTGATATTTTTACTACTTTTGCTCCTGTGTTTGTCTGGAGATCCTACATGTAGCCATGGCTGTATTGTTTACATATGAGATCATCTGTTAGCAGCCTTTAGCATGTCAATGCTAACTGGTGCAAGGCCTGATGTTTCCCCACAAGGTGAGGAGAAGAAGGTGAGGACGACGTGGTGGTTCTGAGGTTAGAGCTAAGAAGTGACGACATCAACCTGTCCTTACATTTATCTTTACAATTCTGCTATGATATGATTAACGAAATAACTAAATTGCCAAGATCTACCCAAAGTTTATGTTGTACATTTATAATAAAGGCAAAATAAAATCCATCAGCTGAAGCTCCATTTTCAGAAACTGAAAACTAGAGTAGTATACTACAAAACAGACCCAACAGCAGTAGGAAGTATGCAGTGCCTACTACATACTACATTCACATGTAGTATGTAGTAGGCGGTTTGGAAACAGCCATTATATAGCCATTACAAATATGTCCACTCCGCCATAAGTTGGTTGGATGTTTAAACTTCATCCTGCTCCACTATTCTGTTTTTTTTTTTTTTCGTTTTTGTTTTTTAGTTTATTTTGGAGCATTTCATGCCTTTATCAAGTGGGTGGGACAGATGATAGAGCACAAAACCTGTGAAAAAAGGGCAGGAGGTGCAATAAGGCAAGGGAAGTTTATTTATAAAGCACTGTTTGCACAAAGAAGAACTCAGAGTGCTCTACAGAGTGAAAAAACAAAACAGGAACATTAAAAGGAAATTTTAATAAGGAAACAAGCTTTAAAACATAAAAAAGAAAAATAATAATAATCAGAAACATCCTCTGGACAGAGAGTTCTTCTGAACCAGCACTTGCTCTCCTTCAAAATCAAACAACATCAAGAATCCATTGTCATCTCAATCCTTTATTTTCAAATGTGTACAAGTAGTTTTTTAGTCCTTCTACAGACTTTTTCTCTGAAGGTCCTCACTGAACTTTTCTTTGCCCTGAGAGACTGTTTCAAGAGTCCATGAACATGCAGCAGACGTCCTGCTTCAAGGACTATGACCTCTATCGACAGGGCAGGGGGTGTAACGTACAAGGCCAAGCTAGTGCCTCAAACCATGATTTGTTTTGTTGGTAACTGGCTAACATTACTTAGCTTAAAGCTGGCTTCCTTTAATGTAAAGTACAACCAGTGCATGTGGTGTTTGTTTATTTAAGATCTGAAAGCAACAAAGCAAATGAGCAACAGGTTTGAAAGCAGCTTTACTTTCATAGCTGTGTTCAAAGAGGACCTCACAGCGAGGATGTTAGCGGGGGATATCATAAATTATCCAGATTATTATTCAAAGAATTCAATCAAAAGGAATCAGAAGGCTCCCAAAACTCTTCCTACATGTTTCTTAAAAGTTATAATGCCAGATAAGACGCCTCAATCTGTATCCCAGGGTGGAGGCCATGTCAGAAACATCAGTGTGACAAAGCATTAGGAGCATTTGAATGCACACACACACACCCAGAGGGACATGTAAGTGCACTCAGAGGGAGTCTTTGCATGCACAGGGAAGCTGCAAGCACAGCCTTTAATACACACACCAGCATGCACGCATACACCCCGCACCCTCCCACACATCAGGTGTCCGTGTCAAGCCAAGAGCTCCTGCAGAGCCAACACACACCTACTGTTCGGTTCACGCATGTGGCCTGTGTAGCACAGAGAGGAAGAGGGCGTGTGGAGCTTCTTCCCCTTGTCAACAGGATGAGAGAGCGCGAGATGGAGGCAGGAGCAGTCGTCTCCTCGGGGCAGGCTCTGGGATTTCCTCCAGAGGACAGAGGAGGAAAATACAACACCATATAAATAGATTCTCTGCGCTCTAAATACTGACACGGCCTCAGCAGGGAGGGCTGAGGAGACGGGGGGCGGGACCAGATTTGCATTTGCACTGCTTTCTGCACTCACTGTGTTTTCTTTCATCCATGTGTATACTTCTCTTACTTAAGTGTTTGATTGTATTTCCCCCTGCCCTCCTACAGAGCAACAACAGCATTAACAAAGCCTCCTGATGAAGTGTAATTCAGTGATAGGGGTTATTTTTATATCACACATTTCAAAGACCCAGGCTTCAGTCTTTTATGTTTCATGAATGTAATTTTGTAATGTAGGCCGTCTGTGAGCGTGTGTGAACGCATGAGCACCCGAGTGTGTCGGGAGCATTTGTCCGGCAAGCTGGCTGTGTGAAAAGACTGAAACTGATTGTCCTCTCTCCCCCCTCTGTGGTGCCTGCAGGGCAGAGAGGAGCCAGCCAGTCTGCCCATCGTACAAACTACAGCTGGAGGAGTGTCTGTCTGCAGAGCAGGTGCCCACCCCAGAGCTCATCCAGGGCTACGTCAAGAAGGTAGGGCTGCTTTATAAATGCCAAGCTGAAGGTTTTGTCAGTTGGAGCACAGCTGGAAGGACAAACACAGTGAGACAAGGATGAAAGGGGAGAATCATGGCTGCTTTTCTTCCAAGTGGTGGCCTCGATGCATATTCAGACATCAAAGTCAGATCTCCAAAGCGTCTGAAACACCAGAATAAAAAACTGAGCCTGCCTCTGAAACTTAAATTACTTTATTCAGCATGACACTCTGTGTGAATGCTACCAAAGCTCATTGTTTGCATGCTCACAGCTGTGACTCAACCTGCATGCATCAAACTGCAGTCAGGCTAAAGCTTTTTAACAGCAGCGTGCCTCACAATCCTTCAGAAAATGAAGAACCCTGTGTCGGAAGATTGACAAAAGGATTATTACTATCTGAAAACACAACAACAAAAGATTCAAGGCTGGGTGGTGGTGAAGCGGTCACTTGAGGACATTCCTCAGGTGTGAATCAGCGGTAGCTTGGCGACTCAGATGTTGTTGATGTTTCTTTTATTTGTCAGCGGCCTCTGCTGCTACGAAAAGAAAAGTGGATTTGGTAGATTGTTATATCCTGCATGTAGCAGCATCCTTTCAGAACAGTTTCAGCTTCAGCAAAAAGATGAAACATGGTCATTGTTAGGAAAATGTTGAAATCTCACTTTGACATCAAGAGATATAATTCAAATCTCCGGCAATCTTTTCGTGCTGTTGCAGTTCACAGCGTTAAACATGAGACACACACGAATGATAATGTGCACAAGAATAAAAAGATGTTTTAATACAAAGATTCTGTCTTTGTTGTTGATCCTGAGTTGAACTGGATACAATAATTTGTAGTTTCTTTTAATCGTGATAGCTATATTAAAAGTAAAGATCTAGAAAGGGACCACAATGTGAGATTACTGAATAAGTTCCAGTTAAAGTGAAGTGGTGAAAGAGATGCAATCCCCTTGTTACAGTAATGGAAATGTGTTTCTGTATGTTGACAAGAAGCTCTGTGACGTTAAAAGCTTGTGTGAGAAGCCTTGAGCTTGTTATGAAATGGGTTGAATATAATGTTGATGCCTCTGTGTGACATATAAAAGTAAACAAACCATCAGGGACAACATATGTACAGTATACTGTGCTGATTAAGCCATTTTTTGTTCCTGAAGCAGCTTCCACAAAAGTAAATAGACTTTTTTTTAATTCTGAAAAAAAATTAAATAAGTGATGTGGTCGAATGGTCGCGCTGTGTGGAGTCTGTGGGCATCTTAGGCATAAGTTGCAGTGACACCTGTGGTTGAAATGGGTACTGCTTTTTTGGGGTAGGTACCTTTTACTAGGGTTGTACCGATCACAATTTTCTGTCTGATCACTGATCACTGATCTTTAAAAAGCCTGACCTGCCAATACCGATTTGGGCTGACACCGATTTTATTTATTTTATTTTATTTTTTAGTAACTGACAGCATATACCTTCAATATTCCAATCCTATTTTATTGAAAACCATTAGACAATACCTATGAAACAATAAATCTTTTTGTTTTAACTCAAACAACCAATAAAGTGTCCTGAGTTTTAGGTCTCAGAGCATAAAGCAACAATGGCTGGCTGTCAGACCTTCCTGGAGGTAGAGATCAGTTTCATATGTAAGGATGTGCCGATCACTGATCCCCCAAAATTAAGGAAATTGGTACCAGTCAATCAGCCGACCAATCGATTTGTGCATGTCTACCTTTCACATTTGAAACAATACGGTTACGATGCCTGGTACCTGGCAATCTTTATCTACGGTCGCCCTGAGAGCTCACAGCACTGCAACTTGAGAAAACACATGCAAAAAGACAAAACACAAGCAAATAAAGAAAACACCTTCATCAATTTGACAACATGTGTGCAGCATTTAAAGAACATACTGCAAAGACCACAACACAACACATTAGGAAATTGCACTGCAAATAGACAACAACATAACGGAAGTGTTTCCGGGGGACACTCAAAAGTGATGCACATGTCCTGATACACTTGTTGTTGACATGGATTTTCAGTCGCAGCTTTATTATGCTTCTCTTTCCATCAGTTGTGTTTAGGGATGGGTACCTTTCACATTTGAAACGATACAGTACCGATGCCCGGTACCTGGCAATCAGTATTGGTACTCAACGGTACCAAATTTTGGTACTTTTCTGTGTTTATGTGGTAAAAAACATAAATTTGTTTAATAATAAAATCTGTCTGTTTTTCAATTTAACATATTTATTCTTCAGTATATAACCCTGTAACACTGTGTTCATGTCCAGCATGGAAAATCTCGTACTCTTCCACTCCATCACAGTCACAAAGATGCATTTAGGTACCTAAACATGGTACCTTTCACTTTTACGTGACTTTGTACCCATTACTTCAGACAGAATTCAGTTGGTACCTACAAAAGTACCTAATTCGATATCCACCCCTAGTTTTGTTGGAAAATTAGGCAAAGAGTGTGCGTTTTTGATTTATTTAACATTGTATTAGAGAGATGTGACTGAAAATCTGTTAACAACAAGCATGTCTGGACATGTGCACAACTTTTATGTGTCCTCTGGAAACACTTCCATTCTGTTGTGTTGTATTTGAAGAGTGTTTTTCTAGTGTTTTATTGTGGTTTTTGCAGATGAAATTGATGAAGATGTTTTGTTAATTTGCTTGTTTTTGTCTTTTTGCATGTTTTTTCTTAAGTTGCAGTGCTGTGAGCTTTCACGGTCACCGTAGTTATCAGTACTCAGCAGAACCAATTTTCAGTGCTTTTGTGTGTGGTAAGAAATATATAATAGTTTAATAATAAAATGTCAAAGTTTCACAATTTAACACATTTATTTCTCAATATATAACCTTGCAATGCTGTGTTCATGTCTAGCATGAAAAATTCCCTAGTGTTCCACTTTCTCGCAGTCACAAGGATGCGTTTAGGTACCAAAACATGTTACTGTTTGATTTTCTATGAATCAGTACTCGGTACTACAGACAGTATTTGGTAATTTGGTGTCCATCCTTACTGCATTTCAATGTTAAGACTTTGTTTCCCACCAGCACCATCACCCACTGTCAAGGCATGATTCTTGCCAAGGTGTGCATTCGAACATATGGACAACACGCCTCCATTGTTACCGGTGTGAAAAAGAAAACAGATGAAATGAAAATATCCCTGCATCATGTTGCATGTTGGTGACACATTTTGGAGCTAAAGCGTGCCCAAAAGCATCCTGTACCTTTGACTTATCACAGCACACATTTTACTGAAACAGTAAAGATCAATAATTTGGTGCAGCCAACAACAGAACAGAACAAACAAGGGAAAGGTTGTTTTTTGCCATTTTTTTGCCATTTTACTTTAGGGGATGTGATGTGAATCATGACATCACATCCCCTTTGTGTTTAGCAATGAACGACAAATTCACAACTGTATTCTTCTAAAAATGGACACTTGCATTAAAAAATAACATGTTACGACAGGAAACCAACTGAAGATATATTTGGTACAAACTCTGATTTTCTAACTTAGCTCATGTGCCATGCTGCACTCAGTCAGTAGGGGGAGCTCCAAATGTTTCTGTGTCACTTTTGGATGGTGCTAACATTATCTATAATTTTATCCAACATAAGAGTCAAGCATCATTTTTCCTAAATACATCTTGAAATTCTGATTGCAGCTCTGTCACACAGTATTTCATCAGGCATGACACTGACAGTCCACTGAAGACAGAGCTGCAGTGACAAAGAAACCTGGTTATTAGGATCTTCTGTGCTATTGTCTGCTCAGACTAAAGATAATGGTGTGTCATCATCTAAATGATCCCATGGGACACCTGATGGGTGATAATACAATAAAAACAGAACATGTGTTTGACCCTAAAGACATAAATACAGAGAGAACAGAACGATGCTTCACAATTAACAAGCAGCTGCAGTCACAAAGGACGGTATCGCAGTCATTTTTATCCACACTGCACAGCTGACGCTCTCCATCCCTCTTCAAATAACACATTCTTCCTGCTGTAATTATTATGCACTGCAGGCTGAAAGCAGGTCACTCAGCGCCACTTGAGTATTATACATATTTACACATCTACAGTACAACTCAGACCCTACCTGACCTGCTTAGACTGAATGAAGCATGGAGATGGATTGACTTGGGCCCAGGTTATTTTCAAAAGGACTCTTGATTAAAGTTCAAGTAGCAATACAGTAATGAAATAAATCACGTTTCTAATTATGTGTTCATGCATATTTTCTGTTAAGTGCACAAACAAAACCAAAGCTTATCTCATAACGTATCACTAAACTACAACTACTGCTGTGTGTAGAGCTACAAATTAACTTTCCTCTGTCCACTTTTGTTTTTTTAAATGTCTAAATATCAACCCTCATCCTTTATTTGGGCTGGGGACCGGCAGAAGTGACCATAATGAGACACACAGTTGCGTGATTCATGTAAATGCAGTTGTCTGCTCTGGAGCAGTAAGAGGAGACTGCTGTGAGTGAGGAGGACTATCTGTCTGTGTTTAGGATAGGGGAGGGACTCACACATGCTGACCATTGAGGAGATCAAAACACGCTTTAACATCAGATTCTCCAAACTCCAGAAAAGTTGCAAGAATTGTCATCTTTACAAAAACTCACCAGAGGGGTCTGAAAAGTCATTAAATGTAGCGAGAAAGTCTCTAAGTTGGCAACACTTGGTTGCTGTTTTATCCTCCACCTTCTTACCGCTGTCATCAGAGCTCATACTGAGGCCCTCGTTTACATGACAACGTTTCATCAGAAAACGCTAAAACACAGTGAAAAAAATCTGCGTTTACATGGAAACGCTGATGGATTGAAATCGCTGTAGTAAGCATGCCAGGCCTGTAGTTGGCGCTATAACTGTCTTGTCCAGAAGCAGATTTTGGTAGATCTCCACTGAAGTAGAGTTGAGCCGATCATCTGGTGTATTGGAGAATGCTAAGAGCAGAAGTGGAGCAACAGATGCTCATTTTATTGAAAGACAGTCAGCAGATTCAGCAGATTCAGCAGCACAAGTCACAACGGTAGTGTTGTCCTGTTGTATGTGTGACGTCAGCGTTTCCACTAAAAACGCCAGCTTACTGTTTACACGGCAATGGTGTCAGCAATGTTTCAGAAAAATCCCACTCTGGAGGCCGTTTCCAAAGGTTTGCGTTTTAGTAAATGCAGGGCTGAAACACAACAATACTTCTGTGTTTCACCCTAAAAACGTTGTGTAAATTGCCCTCGAAACTTAAGTGCTCAGTGACAGCAGAACGACACATCACCACAGGTACACCCTCTAACTCTGACACTAACTGTCTTCTCTGCTCATCAAGTAAACAACACACAAGCTTCCCAACAACTGTTCCTCTGTACCTGCATTGAGCATGTGTATGATCGAAGCTACATGACTTATCGCTTCAAACTGAGCAGTAAATGAAGAAAGAAGAAAATCCTGAACCGAACAAAGCACATGCGCCCAAAACCAAGTGAAGGCTGATTTATGCTTGACGTGGTTTTGTGCGGAAGAATGTTGTCATCTTCGCACTTAAACCCCCTTGCCGGGCCCCTTTCGTGCTGAAAATTTCTGCCTCCCACACACTCGAAAATTTCGAACCTGCCGGACGGTGACGCGCAGACAAGATAGCTGAAGAACAGGATCTCCTAGTGGTCTAAATTTAGAAATACAGGCATTTATATGACTCTTCACACTGAGGCTGTATTCAGACCAGAAAAGTCCTTTGCTCCACTTGTTTGGTCCGGACCAAAAGTGGACTTTATTTTTTTTCATTTGGTGCGGTTCGTATTCAGATTGTACTTTTAGCAAGTGGACTATATTCTGTAAACACATCCACGTGTGTGACGATCTGTGCTCTCATTGGACAGCACTGACAAAGGGCGGCACACAGAATACAGACAGGAAATGGAGGTAAACGTGTGTGTTTGTGCTCTTATTAGAGCTGCAAAATCATTTTCAGTTTCAAGAGCAGCTCCTTCAAAGCAGGCTTAACAACACTGTTTCAAATTTTGGAACAGCGAAGACGAATGTGCGCAGCAAGGAGACGCTATGCTCTGCATGTCCTGACCCACAACATGCTAGCAACAGCGTGGCTAAACAGAAGACGGAGGATCAGGTATGAACCAAAGACTATTAGGCTACGGGGGCTTTATAGGCCCAAAAGGCACATGTATCCTGTAGTTAGTTCGGATGGACCTTGGTTTGTATTCAGACCTGCACCGGAGAACCACGAACCGCACCAGGGTTCGTTTGGAAGAGGACCGAGACCACCTCAAAAAGTGGGTCTCGGTCCGGTTGTTTGGTCTGCACCAGGGCTCGTTTGTGTCTATTCACACCTGCATGAAAAGTCCGCCCAAACAGTCCAGGTCTGAATACGCCCTGAGATCACTGTGATAACCAAGTGGTAAATAATTCATGGTGAGAAATTGCAGCCACCTGCGGCAGAGAAGAGGAATTGGTTGGAAAAATCTTACGACAGACACGTCATGTTGTAAAGAAAGGCAAACTTCTCAGACTCTCGTTTAGTATTCTGGTACACGTACACTTGTGATACACCGCCCCCTGCAGTTTGGGAGTAGACACCAACAGACGCTGCTCGGGGTGTTAAAAAGCATAAAAGCCTCATGTGTTCTCTTGTGCAGATCTCACGCTAACAAACCGTTCCATCCCTAGTTGCATGTGAGAAGTAGCCTGTGTGTGAGAACCAGTGAGTGTCTGAAGCGTTTTGAGTGGTCAGAAGACTAAAAAGCCTCTTTATAAGAGCCGTCCATTTACCATTTACAAATGAAAGTCAAGTGCACGTACCTGAATGTAAGTAGAGTACTTCAGCAGACACACATTTTCCATCTCTGGGTGAAAGCTATATCATTTGTATCATTGTAAAGTTTCCACTTTTCCTATTTTAAAACTTTAATCCATAAATCTCTCCCTCCAAATCGATAACTGTTTTCTAAATCTGTCCCGGAGACTTAAGCGAATGAGATGCTCTTTCTGGCTTATTTTAGAGTTAAGTATGTGGAATGGAAAATCCAGCTTTCCATTTGCTAAATGTATGTATGTAATAAACTAAAAGCTGTGTTTCACTGATGGTTCAAGGCTAATGTTAATTAGCAAACCAAATAGCTCGACATTTCAGTATTTTTCACGGAGAAGATGAAAGCAGCGAGTGGAGCCGGAGAGCTGAAATCACATTCACTGATCTGATAATGAATTGGCTCTGCAGCACATGTCACTGTTATGAATGCTCTGCTGGAGAGAGCCTGTTTGAAAGCACTTCAGATGATGTATACCAACACATCGCTCTCCCTCTTAGCCAGCCGTTATGCAGCGTCATCATGATTTAACCCCAGCTTCTTATCCGTATATTAGCGACCCTTATGTCAGGTTTTGAAGAGTCGTCTCTGAACTTTTCTGTACGTTTTGCCCTTCGATTAGACATGCAGCCGCAGTCCTGTAGGACCTCATTACTGTTGGTTATCATTTTAATCTAGTGAGCTGCTACAGGCCTGCTGGAGGAGGAGGAAGAGGCCATGCTAGAAATCTATTAAAAGGGAGAAGGACATGGTTGAGTGGAGGAGGAGAGCGTGGAGGAGTCTGTCCCCCTCAGCCTGTTTCTTTCTGTTTTTCTCTCTCTTCATCTTTTTTCCGTCCCCTCTCATTGTCTTTCCTTTCTCTTCCTCGCCGTCTCAATCTCTGTCTTTATCCCTCTGCCTCTCCCTCTGTCATCTCTTCCCCTCCACACTCTCTCAATCTCTTTCTCCCCCTCTCCGGGGTTTTCATCTTGACCTTCAGACACCTCCTCCTGGTGCCACTTTAATAACTTACGGGGGGAAATAGGAAATGTGGTCTCAAGTCAAAATTGAAATGGGTTTTGCTCTGCAGGCTGTTGATATTCTGGTGGCAGAATGAAGGAAGCTGCTCTGGAATATTTTTCATCAAGTTGGTGCTTGGCATCATTTCGGTTAATGAAGAGAAATGATGCGATGCAAAGTTTCCTTTCTGACCTCAAAACCTCATTTTCTTGATCTGGGTTCTCGGTTCTTTCTGAACCAGAGTAACTTGTCTTTTCATTTTGATTTAGACCTTTAGCAGATTGCAAATTTTGGGATTTCACCCTTCATTTATTTCGTTATTGACTCCGCAGAAAGTGTATTACACTTGATCCAGCTTGTATATTAGATTTGACTCTTAAAGGAACTAACAGTTCCTCTAAACACTTAAGCTCCTCAGGATCTAATTTCCTCGTTTTATTTCCCTCCAGCTCCTAGCTTTGAGCATTTTAACTGTCTCATTTTGTGCTGTGTCACTTGTTATGGTGGAAAGTACTAAAACAGAACAACCGACCCTGCATTTAAAACTGAATCCTTCTTCTGTTCGCCACAGAATGCCCAAAGGCTGTCCTTGCTAAGTGCATATTTTGCATGCAATCATTAATACAATGGAACTTTCACCCTCCTGCTCATACATTTCTGTCAATCTGTCTAAGAAGGGGACACAAGTCGCCACCTTCCTGAAATCTGACTATTCTATTTCATAACCTCCAGTACAAGACGCTCAGATTATATTCAGATACCCTGAAAAATGAAAGGTACAAGGTCTTTATAGTTTTTAAATCTTAATCATTTTATTGATTTTTGTCTTTTTGACTACTGTTATTGATGTCACCACTGCCCACGGTAATAAATCTAACAGCAGCTAACACGCAACAGAGAAGAGCTGAAAAAAAACATGCATCTGGTGTATTTCAACCATAAGACAGTGGGGTGCAAGTGCTCATGAGAAACAGAGTCCCTACATCTTTAACCAAATTTGTGGAAAACAAGTGTCATACCATCTGTATAGAGCTAGTAAGCTTATGTTAGCATGCTTATATTGTTAGGTTAAAAGAATATTTTCATGTTTTGGAGTGAGGTCATTTAAGGTGCTTGTGAATAATGAGTGTTTTACCTACATTGCTAAGGAACGCTTATTTCACAGCCAAAATAGTGCAAAATGATGGTATTAAATGCAACATTTCAATCATGTCGTGTTTGTTGGTCCGTTCCTATTTTACCATGTAGTTCTGAAGTTTTTGTGTTATGTACTTCAGAGAGCACAGACCTCCTTCAAGCATATTGTGATAGTCACCAACACTTCAGTCCTACTTTAATGTTATACTCCCTTTCAGCAGACTGTCTGCTACAATTTGGTGTTGGATGCAGGTTTGTACGATAATTTGTTACCTGACAGCGTTGAAAACTATGATGACCCAATACATATCTAATTTTCTAGATCTTAGTATCCAGAATATTGCCAGGATCTAGATCCTACTTTAACATCCATCAGAAATTAAGGTGACCTTGTCTTGTGTTGTTTTGCAAAGCAATCCAACCATTTATGGTGGAGTTATTTACACATATGGTGAAAACGGCTCTATCTGACAATGATAAAGAATTCTTTTAAAAAAATCCTGGATCCAGACGTTGATCCAGATCTCCTCCAAAATTGAATCACTTCTTCTTTATTCCATTTTGAACATTTCCTGAAAATTGCATCAAGATCTGTTTGTTAGTTTTTGAGTTATGTTGTTCACAGACAAACTCTCCCAAAAACACAACCTCCTTGGTGGAGGTAACAAGCTATGCTTTTAACATGAGAAACAGTAAATTCTTCTAACAATCTTGCAGCATTGTGAACATGTAAGCATGTTAAGATTTGCATTAAGCTCAAAGTCATAATGTGCTTCAGGCACCCGCAGTTTCATAGGGTAGTAAGGCTGTTCAAGCATATCACATGGTGCAGATTCAGTACTAAGAAATGTTGAATAACAATCATGATAAAAAAGATCTGAAGCAAATGTATTGGACTTAAATCCATAAAACTATAACATTACAAGCTAAAATAAATAGGGTAAACATTCAGTATCATTATGTTACACTTATATTTTTGCGATCTGTTTCCCTACCACCAGTCACACTCTAATACCTAAAAACCCACTGTAGTCTACGTCTCTGGTTTATGTTTCCATGATGGACTGCTGGAAAGACGTCTGGAGAAAAAAAATCTAATCTGACTTGTTCCACTTTGTCAGACGAGGGATTTGATTAAATTGAAATGATAATAACAATGCTACTAAAAATAACTTTGATCATTCCAGCCCTCCATTTGAATGTACTTTGCTATCATCTGCACAAACATTAGGCAGTCGAAGCCATTCATCTCTCCACATGCACTACCGTTAAATGAGATACAACAGTTGCTCCCTTTTATCTCTGCAATTCCATTTCAACATATTGGTATGAGGAATATGATGTGGAAGCACCCAGAGAGCGTGCACTGATATTAAACAATATGGCTGGAAACAATGTGACTGTTTTCCAATTTAATTTCATAGTGAATAACCTGCATTTGATTTGATTTTCATTCTCTTCCCTCACTGTGGCTCGAGATGGAGACGGGCACCGCCTTTGTGTGGTGGGAGGGGCCGGTGGAGAGGTGGGTGGGGGGGATAGAAAGAGAGAATGGCATCATTAACATTCTCTGACAGTTAACATTTCAATCTTGCTCCATGGCAGAATCCCAATATTGACATAAAGTGCCAGATGACAATAAGACAGAGAAGAAAAATGCCGGGAGCTGGATTTTGGATGCGGACGGGGCCCGACTGGGGTTGTGGCCCCTCCAATCTAATCAACCGCTGAGTGATTGAAGAAGCGGCTTGCACAGACTGAAAAGAAACGTGTACAACAAAATAAAAACAGAGATCCAACAGCTGCAGAGAAAGTGAAGAAGGAAAAGTGGTGCCAATTCAAGATAGCTGAGCTCAATTATTCTCCAAAAGTTGAAAGATTCTCCTGAAAGAAGTTACTTAATGGGTTGTACTAAAGAAACTGCTCCTATTTACATTTTCTAACTTTTTTAAAAACCCAAACCACCCTCATATGTTTAATTACACCTGCCATCGCCAGTGTTAAATTCATCTACGAAGGCTAAGGCGAAAAATATTCGTTGACGAACCTTTTTCATCTCGAAGACAGTGACAACATGTAACTGACATTTAAAAAAAAAAAGTGTTTAGGAGGGACGAAGGCCAGAGTGGCACCAGGTTTAAATGTACCACAGAAGCTTATTACCAGTCCCTGGGCTGCCTGCTCTGGCTTTGCTTTTTTTTCCTCATAAACAGGCGCCTGTTACCTTGACAACACTGCTTAAGCTTAAGTACGTACAGCAGTGCTTGTCAAAGGATCGTGAAAACTACAACACAGTTTTCATGACGTTTGTACAACAGTTAGGTTGTTTACATTTTATCTGACCTATATCTTTTGATATTTGGTTGACTAAAACAAGACTAAGACTAAAGACTCAACTAAGATTGCAGGCCAAATAGACTAAGACTAAAACTCCAATGGTATTTATTAGATCAAAACTAGACTTAAACTAAAAGAAGAAAGACTTGACCTAGACTAAAGAGCTAAAGACTAGACTAAGACTTAATCTCTTATGGTATTTATTAGACCAAAACTAGACAAAGGCTAAAAGACTAAAGACTCGGCTAGGACTAAAACACTAAAGACTAGACAAAGACCAAAATACTTACAGTATTTAGTAGACCAAAACTAGACTAAGACCAAAAGACTCATAATTAGACTAAGACTAAAACTCGTATGGTTTCTAGTTGGCCGAAACTAGACTTAGACTAATAGAAGAAAAACTCGACCTAGACTAGAAGACTAAAAATTAGACTAAGACTAAACTCTTATGGTATTTATAAGACCAAATCTAGACTAAGACTAAAAATCTTAAGACCTGACTAGGACTAACACACTAAAGACTAGACAAGGACTACAATTCTGAATAATTTTAGTAGACCAAAACTAGAGTAAGATCAAAAGACTCAAAATTAGACCAAGACTAAAACTCTTGTGGTATTTAGTAGGCCAAAACTGGACTAAGGTTAAAGGACTAAAGACTCAACTAGGTCTATACTGAAATATTCAACCAAGACTAAAACTTTTATGGTATTTAGTTGACCAAAACTAGACTTAGACTAATGACTAAAGATTAGACCAAGGCTAAAACTCTCATGGTGTTCAGTGGACCCAAACGTGACAAAGCCTAACGACTGAAGACTCAACTAGGACTGAAAGCCTAAAGATTTGACTTAGATTAAAACTCCTGTGGGATTTAATAGACCAAAACTGAACTAAGACTTCAACACTTATGGTATTAAGTAGATCAAAACTGGACTAAGACCAAAACACTTATGGTATTTAGTAGACCAAAACCAGACTTAGACTAAAAGAAGAAAGACTCGACCTAGACTAAAGAGCTAAAGACTAGACTAAGACTAAATCTCTTGTGGTATTTAGTGGATCAAAACTAGACAAAGACTAAAAGACTAAAGACTCGACTAGGACTAAAACACTAAAGACTACACAAGGACTAAAATACTTATAGTATTTTGTAGACCAAAACTAGACTAAGACCATAAGACTCATAATTAGACTAAGACTAAAACTCTTATGGTATTTAGTTGGCCGAAACTAGACTTAGACTAATAAAAGAAAGACTTGACCTAGACTAGAAGACTAAAAATTAGACTAAGACTAAACTCTTATGGTATTTATAAGACCAAATCTAGACTAAGACTAAAAGACCAAAGACTAGACTAAGACTAAAAGATTAAAGACCAGACTAAGACTAAAACTCCTATGGACATTAGTTGAATAAAACTAGACTAAGGCTAAAAGGTTTAAGAGGACTAAAATATGACTTAAAGTAGATATTGTGTGATTCAAAAGACTAAGACTAAATCAGAATTTGTTATCAAAATTAACACTGGCCATCATGTTGCTTTCAAGCCTGTGAGTTATACACCAAGTGACATTGTGTGCTTATCTTGTCTTCCTTTTTTCTGTCCCCCACAGCAGATCCAGGATGCTGCAGACCAGGGTATTATGTTCGTCGGATTTGTCCAAGAACCCTACGGGGCTCCATGCACCCGGATCAGACAACCAGACACCCCGTCCCTTTCCCTGCACTCCAGCCCCAGCTCTGTGCTGGGTTCTCTGGGCACCTGCACCCCTTCGAACCCCTCGAGCCCCACAAACCACGCAGAACCTGCAGCTGAAGCAGTGAACGAGGAAGGAGCATCGAGTGAAAACACTGGGAACCATTCAGGGAGTGGGTTGGAGGGCAGCAAAGATGAAGCCTCGTCTGCAGCATCTCCGATATCAGAGGGGGATCTGGAGCACAGCGAGGAGCTGACGGAGGAGGGATCACCGTGTCACAATAACAACAAAGACAGGGATACAAAGGAGAGGCTGAGATACCGCAGGCAGCGAGGCGACGGTGAGTGCTTTCTGTGGTGGCCTGTTTAAGAGGATAATAAGTGTTTGGAAGGTGTTAAATACAACTGTTGAGCTCATTTGCACCCCACGACCCTCCAAATAGCTGGGCCAGAGACCATGGTTCCTTTGCCATGGGAATAAGCTGTAGGGCCAATCCAGAAATGGAAAAATATGAACAAAATAACCTAAAAAAAGCACATTTACTACTTCTCTGCAAATATTGCTGTGTTTCCAAAGGTAATCTGCTGCCACTGATACCCTCATTATACTGGCTTTGTCACCTGGGGGGTCTTCAACAAAGAAATGTGGAAACAGATCAAACGTTTTTTTGGTTTTATGGTTGTATATCAAATCAAACATCTATTTTTGTTTATATTTTTATTGCAAATACACTGCCTGGCCAGAATAAGCAGTCGCCACCAAAAATAAGGGTCACACACTTTAATATTTTGTTAGACCACTTTTAGCTTTGATTGTGGCACCTATCGCTGTGGCATCCTTCGTGTATACCTTGATTAATGGTACCATACCGTGATGTTTGACTGTAAGAAGCTACGATATTATCAAATGCTTCCGTTCAGGTCCAGAAACGTGGAAAGTTGTCTTTTAAAGATGTGTTTGAGCTCTGAAAGAAGCTGCAGACTCCAGCCTGAACCTGTCACAGACTGAGGAGGGAGTGGAGCTGAAGTGTGTCGATTGTGCACAATTATGCACGGGTAGCCCGGAGTTTTAAGATTATTTGTATCATGAGACGAGCACACAGGTTGTGATCTCATGTAAATGAACGTCTTTTGTTGTGAAAAAGTCACTTTTTCACACACAGTTCACGTTTAAATGATAATATCATGAGGAGTAACATAATCACAGTAAATCTTGTAATCATTAGAGCTTCCTTAAAAAAAATCCAGGCCAAAAGTTTGATCCAGCGTCATCTGAATGTTCTCTGTGGAGACTTTATCATGAACATGGGAGTGCATTAAAACCTGTCAACACCATCTCTTTTTTTTTTTTTTTTTTTTTTTAAGTAAACCGTTTAAGGAAGCACATTTTTTTGCACTGAGAAATCAGCTGACAGCTCGCGCTGCTCTTTCATAGCAAAGTTTTTTATAGATTGGCGGAAGAAGAGTGAAATGTTAGAAACATTCTTGGTGTCATTTCTAATTCAAGAATCTAAATATTAATCTAAGAACATCAGTTTTTATTTCTGAAAATGTTTTGCACTCAAATGATCTAATAATTCTCCTCCACAGACAGATTTCCCTCGCTGCATCATGCTCCCCACTGACATGAAACTTACGTACAGTAACTCAGACCTGACGTGGGATTTAAGTATACCGGACGCCCACGTTCAGATTGATAAATGTCGATCTGTGCATGGAAAGGAGCGGACACACATTTTTTGGGCGTACGCATGATTGAAAAATGAGGGCCACTGTGTGGAAATACTCTTAGGCTGTATTCAGACCAGAAAAGTCCTTTGGTCCACTTGTTTGGTCCGGACCAAAAGCGGACTTTATTTTTTTTTTGTTTGGTGTGGTTCGTATTCAGATTGTACTTTTTGCAAGTGGACTATATTCTGTAAACACATCCACGTGTGTGAGGATCAGTGCTCTCATTGGACAGCACTGACAAAGGGCGGCACACAGAATACAGACCCGGAAATGGAGGTAAACGTGTGTTTGTGCTCTTATTAGAGCTGCTAAATAATTTTCAGTTTCACGAGCAGCTCCTTCAAAGCAGGCTTAACAACACAGTTTCAAATTTTGGAACAGCGAAGACGAATGCGCGCAGCAAGGAGACGCTATGCTCTGCGTGTACTGACCCACAACATGCTAGCAACAGCATGGCTAAACAGAAGACGGAGGATCAGGTATGAACCAAAGACGGTTAGGTTACGGTGGCTTTATAGGCCCAAAAGGCGCATGTATCCTATAGTTAGTTCGGATGGACCTTGGTTTGTATTCAGACCTGCATCGGAGAACCACGAACTGCACCAGAGTTCGTTTGGAAGCAGACCGAGACCACCTCAAAAAGTGGGTCTCGGTTGTTTGGTCTGCACCAGGGTTCGTTTTTGTCTATTCACACCTGCATGGAAAGTCCGCACCAGCGTGGGAAACAAACCCTGGTCCGTTTAAAGTGGACCAAGCAGTCCAGGTCTGAATACGCCCTTACTTTCACTATTAAACATAGCCCTAGGTCCAACTATTATTTTTCTTTGTGTTTATTTCACCAGGCCACTTTTCTCCCTCAAAGACGATAGGTCCCCACTGTCTTTCCAGTTTTTAATAATGCGTGGGACAATTCTTACCCCAATTTTAGTCATTTCTGCAATTTCCTTAGATGTTTTCTCTGCTTGATGCATGTCAGTGATTCGACCCTTCTCAAATAGACTAACATCTACTCCACGACCATGGGATGTGTCTTTCCACATGGTTATTGAAGAAATGAGAAGCAGCTCATTGCACCAGTTGGGGTTAAACAACTTGTTGCCAGCTTAATGATAACCACCCATGCAGTAATTATCCAATAGGATGCTTGTACCTATCTGCTTAGTTAAATCCAGGTGGTGACTTTTTTTGGCCAGGCAATGTAGTTTCTAATGTTGGAGGGCATTTTTACAACCCCCACTTTGGGAACCAGAGGAGGAAAACCTCATGCTATTCTCTAACGTTACAGTAAAGGGTGAAATTCTTGCTTCAGAAACTTAAATCCAGCTTTTTTTCAAGGAAATGTTGCGCTGAAAGTAATATTGCAAAAATAGAAAGTACAAACAATTGACATCTCTGGACAGAACCCTAATTGGTTACACGGCTACATGTGACTGGAGACAAGAGATGAATATGTTATTTTGTCATTTGGATGAACCCCTCAAAGGATTGTGAACTAATTGGTCCAATGAGATCTGTAAGCCTAAAGGTCACAATCTCCAAACTGCACCGAGCGTTAAAACTTTACAGGACTTCAAAACTGAAATGACACAGGACCTGGCGCACAGCTTCCCCTTATAAATTACACAAAAAGCCCTGATGAGGGATGGTAATTAAGATACTTAAATGTCAAAACTGCAAACTGTGAAAGGCTGTAACTCCTGCAGCAGCTCAGGCTCGGTGTTGATTAGACTCAAATTGGTTTCTGCTTTTTTCTTTCAGATATTATAAAAATGCTCATTAATTTGAGGATATTAGGAGGTGTGAGACACTCAAACTCACACCTGCTGGCTCCTTCACAAATCTCAAGTCAACTGCTGGCCAAAGAGCAGCAGCTGTAAATTGTAGCTTCTTGCCTTGTGCAATCCCACTGATTCAAACTGACAGCTTTTCATCTGCGTCCAGTATCCGTCTACATATCTGACTAACGGGTGTTTCATTTGAAGCCATACCTTTTGGCTCTTTGACTGAGGAGCAGCATGGTGCCAGAGATCCTCTCTTTAAACATTTGGCTGCTGCAGAGGTGTCATTTCCTGCTATTGCCTCAATGTTACACAACAATGTGCCGCCTTGGGATATAATCCTCTCTACCCGTTACACACACACACAAAAAAAGAGGAATCGTCTTATAGCTGCGGTGCATACAAATTCACACTCAGCCGATGAAGCTGGGAGTCTGTGAAATCCAACACAACAGTTTTGTTGAGTTATTCCGAAATTGCAAATTTCACGGCTGTAGTTTCGTCTTCCCAGAAAGTGTGGCATAACTAGCTACATCTCCTTTGAGTTATTCATGAGAGCCCTCCATTCTTCGGGAATCTTGTTGGAATTAGCGCGGACATTTATAGTTTCGGCTTAATTTCAGCTTTTTTGGGGGATTGGCAGATGGAGACGCCCACCGCTATCACCCTCTCCTGCAGTCCCCACGCACAAAACCTATTTGGGAAATGTGCAAACTGAGCAGTAGACCTAGTGGGAGTGTTACCATGTGTGTATTTGTGTGTCTGCTGTGTATTTGTATGAACAGTGTGTGCACAGAGATTAGGTTCAAAGCACCTAATATTAGGTGTTGCATAATGAATGCACTCTTTGTTGTGTGCACACTTCCTATGCGTGTGTTCTTATCTTTGTATGCGTGTATTAACACACACTTGGCATCACAGCAGACCACAGCCCACTGGTCCATCTGGGCCTCCCCACAGTGCATTTTGCAGTGAGATAATCCCCCACTGCCTCGTCCTCTAACTCCCTCAGCCTCCCACCCCGCCTCATCTTCCCCCGTTCTCTGTGGTAGAGCCAGCAGCGCCGGTGTAGCAGCCAGCCGGGGTGGTGAGGGACCCTGCCAAGCTCCCATGTCCCTCTCTACTAATGCCCAGTCTGCCGAGGAGGCCCGCGAGTCTCGGCTGCTGCGTGGCTTGTCGGCGCTAATCCTCAGATCTCGAGGTGAACACCGTGCAAGTGTTGGCAGTGGAGCTGGCGAGAGTCTGCGGCTTACGGTCAAAAGAGGATCTCCATCGCTGAGACTGGAGATCTGGATTGAAACTGAGCCCATAAGTTTGAGGACTTAAATGCTTGGATGGTTTTGAAGAAAGGGATTGTGGAGGAACAGAAAATGGAAAGAATAACATGAAAGTGACAGATGTACACTAATGTCTGGATAAGACACAGATTTGTCTCAGAGAAATTTCATCCAATTCCCACTCGTTTGCTACAGCACATACAGGATGTACTGCAGGAAAGCTAATGCTGAACAAATTACATTTCCATCAATAGAAACAGAAATTATTTTGATTCATGTTCCTGCTGATCACAAAAACAAACGGTATGAAACATTCCAGTAAAATGTTCACAGGGATTCACATATTTTCCTTTGATATCAGCTAAATGAGAATCTGGCTGAGAACCATCATTTTTAATAAGAAGCATCATAGCATGTTGAATACAGTTAAAGATGCATGGATGGATGGATGTACGGATGGATAACTGGACTAATGTATGGACATATTAACAGATTCTAAGGTGTATGAATAAAAGGATATATATATAAATAGATAAATTAGTAGGTGCATAAATGGATGGATGTACAGATGGCCAGATGGACAGAGGGATGGATGCTTAGCTGCATAAATGGATGGATGGAATATAGATGGATGTAGGGAAGGATGAATGGATGAATAGATACATTGAATGGATGAATTGATGGATTTTTAGGTTCATAAATGAAAGCATGGATGGATGGATGGATGGATGGATGGATGGATGGATGGATGGATGGACAGATGAATGGACGGACAGATGGATGGATGGATGGATGGATGAATGGATGGACGGATGGACAGATGGATGGATGGATGGATGGAATGATAGATGGATGCTTAGCTGCATAGATAGATAGATAGATAGATAGATAGATAGATAGATAGATAGATAGATAGATAGATAGATAGATAGATAGATAGATAGATAGATAGATTGATAGATAGATAGATAGATATCATTCCATCCATCCATCAATCCATCCCTAACAGCCAGGCTGTATTCCAGTTTACCCTTGGGTTGCATATGAAATAAAAAACAGCAATTATAAACACTTAAATTAATAGAAAAAAATAAGTTTACTAAAAGAAAATACATCTGAATGTTGAATGTAACAATACAGCAATAAGAAGACTGGTACAAACAAATATGTTCCATGAAGAAAAAATCAGCAGTGATTTGAGGCATCCTTAGAAAAAGCAAAAACCCCCAAAAACTCACTTTGTTTACTTTTCTCTGAAGGAGGGAATCGGGCCCAAAATTGGTTCAATTATCTTGTAGTGTGTAGCCCACATAACCTGAACCAAATAGACCCCAGTCCATAAACCCAACCACAGACCAGAGTGGTGAAATAAAACCCTCCACTCTGTGACTGTCCTGCACTTTCTTTGCCCTCCTTCCACCCTGACCCGTCCTAGTGACCTCTGTGAAGAACACAAAGGGGTTCATTCAACCCCAAAAGAAATGTTATCTTTGAAAATATGTCCAGGCAATGATTGCACGCTGTTGTGCAATTGTACTGAGGCAAGATTTGAAGACAAACATGATACACATGAGCAGAGATGTTTTCCCACCAGGATTATTGTTGTTTACAAATCAAAGAAATCTTTATTCTGTGTGATAAAAAAAACTTTTGTGTTCGCCTGCACCCACAGCTTGATTGTTACATTATGGTTTATGGTCAATCATATTAGAGTCATCAGTTCTGATAAGAGGAAAGTTGTCATGTATGGTAAAAGTTGACTTGTTTATAGAAGCCAATGTAGAAGAACAAAAAGCTGGCTCTTGGAGACTCGCTCCAAGAGCCAAGGTAACGCTATCAGAGCCAATGTTGACAGTTCAAAGCATTAAAGTGAGTTTTCTTTTTGAACAAGGTGTAACTAGGGTCGTGTCATGTGGACTGACAATTTGCGGGTTGTAGACAGCCTCATCTTCACATCTTTGCTGAATTTTAGATAAGCTGGTAGTTAGCTGGAGTCAGTATTTCCAGCATGATGACCACTATCTTTAGCTTCACTGTTTTTTTCTGTGCCATGGACACGGCCAAACTTCAGATGGAGTCCAGTTTTATCCAGTATTGAAGGACTTCTGGCAACAACTATGTAATTATATTTCTAAAACTATCCTTTTTTTTTTCTAAAAAAGAAGATTTTTTTTTTTTTTACTGTGTAAAAATGTGTTGTTTGGGCTCTTCTGGAATCTTCTAATTATGGAAAAACTCTATGTTCCTAAATGAAAATTTTCTGAAAAAACTTACTTGATTTTTATAATAATATTAATTATTATTATTATTATTATTATTATTATTATTATTATTATTATTATTATTATTATTATTATTATTTACAGGAGATTCAAACAATACATTCAATCAACTCAGTACCTTTAGAAAAGCAGCTAAAACTAAAACAGCTTGCATTTGATTTTTTTTTAAATCATTTTAATTTTGTTTTATTTATTTATTTATTCTTTTATCTAGCAACCCCACCTAGCGCTTGTCAAAATGTTGAAAATGCACATTGTTGTTTAACTCTTACGGGTACATTGTGGTTTGATACTCTAGGGATAAAGAAAAAAACTATAATAAAGTAAAATATTAGAAAAGAAATAACGGTTAAAAAAAAAACAAAAAAAAACAAAAAAAAATGTTTTTAAATGTAAGGTTTTCATTTATGTGTTGGAAAAGTAATGTATGCCTGACAGGTGAAGGTGGCGCTTTGTGATGTCAAGAGTGACAAACAGGAAGTGCTCCGTAGACCACACCATCTCAATTCATATTGGCCTTTGCAGTCTACGCAGGCTCTTCAGGCTGGGTCATCCAAAGGCTGCAACCTTCGTGGGCTGCAGACCCTGAAATGGGACACAGCTAAGGTCAGACCTTGGTGTTTGAGGCCTCGCCCCTGACATGTCATAAACCAGGAAGCAGATCGTGAAAATTTTGTCAAATTTTCAAAAGAAACTATTTTGTTCAATTTAGACAGATTCACTGATTGCAACATAAGAAAAACTGCACGTTTTGTCTGAACATCTGTCGTTGTTACTTATTATCCATGTTTAAGTTATTGGAAAGCATTATACCCCCTCTTTAATTAGGTTTTGTGTTGTTCATGTATTTTCTTAGAGACATAGTCAGGAAGTGGCATAACAAAAGGGGTTGGGTTATTTGAGTGCAGTCAGCCTTAAATAACAAGTATTTAAAATCCAGAATCCATTAATCTGATCCTGAAATAGATTGTGTCTGTTTCCTGTCAGGATATTACTTCATAATGAGCTTTCGACAAACAAACATAGAATCAAGGGCCTGTTCGGAGGTGTAATCCAGAAATCTTCAGCATCTTAATCAACATGTAGAGGAAGTCTTTTCAGTTGCTGGGTCTTATCCCTGTGATCAGTGTTCTCTCTGCTCTGATGGGATCAGTGTCCGGCTCCTTGGATTAGAGAAACAGACGTTGGAATGATGACATGTCATGTTGGAAAGCTTCTCTGCCGAGATCATGGCAGGGTTACCGCAGCCGCCCTCGTCTTTTTGGACAGCCACACTGCCTTCACATAAGCCTTTGAGGAGTAACGCTTTCAATGTCCTAACCACACTCATGCACTCGTTTTCTTGTTATTGAGACTTCCGGAGAGAGAAACTGAGGTTAGCTGAGCAGACTCTGCTCTGAAGGGCTTAAAGTTGTCTGTTTTGGTGATGAATTAATGCAATAACAATATCCCGTCAACATTAATGTGTTTTATATGTGTGCATGTTTGACACGATGATGCACAAGTATAGCTTTAAAATTCAAATTATTGGGGGATTAAGTGCGGTTTTACTGCCCTGCAACATAAAAATGACTGTACTAATGCTCTGAAACATTAATAAAGTTATCGATCAGGTCCCCTCCAGGCTTACAAAACGTGTTCTTGTTAAAAAACAAAAAAAGTAAATGAATGGTGGCATTAATACTGCTTTTACACAGTGAAATTTGATTTGTCCTTTACAGGCCACTGTAGCACGAGGCGACAGGGAAAGTGGAGAGTTTGGCAAGAGGCGTGTTTGTGAGATTTATGGTAATGGAGTTTCCCAAAGATCAAAGAGCACTTAACCTCGTGTTCCTCCTCAGGATGGAGTATCTGCTCTTCTGTGGGTTTCTCAGGGGAATTATGGGATGCTGTGGTCGTATCTCTTGCTGAGTAAAATCTCACAGTGGGAAAGTTATGCAATCTGTTGATCATCTGTCACTGTTAGGATGTTGTTTTTAGCAGAATTCATGGACTCCAGACCATATTTAGTTGTTTTTGAACTCAGAACAAACTGCAAATAGACGTACCACAGCTACTGACGCTCAAAGTTTCTGATGCAGCCTGGCTTTGCTTTTTGCAATTTCTGTCCAACTCACAGCAGGAAAATAGGACAAAGTCATGTTTTTCCTCTCTGGGGTTCTTACAGCGAAAGACAAGTTAAATTCAAGACTTTTTAATGCCATTTGAAATTATATTTAAGAGCAACTTTACAATAAATAAAAATGGAAAAAAAAATCACCTCATCAATTACATAGGGTTGGGGACAGTTAATACAGTCCCATCTGAAACCACATCAATGTTCGTTGTTTCCACTATCATGATTGTGTGATGTTACCACAAGAGTCACTTGTCAAACTGCTTTGAAAAAAAAAGAAGAAATTAAGAAAAAGAAAAAGAAAATGTTAGCGATAGTTTTAAAATGTGGGTTTATTTACAATCAGACTAACAGAAGTCCATTTGGCATTGATTACTGTGACACATGTCACATGTAAACTGGGATTGTGACTCTGTTTTCCCGCTGTTGTAAAGATGTGACTTTTACCAAGCATGCATTTGTTTTGGAGAGCAAAGCTTCTCTTAAATACTGCTTTTTTTCCCCCCCAAGACAACTTTTCCCAGCGTGCAAAGTGACTAGGTTATGTCTTTATTTGTAGTTACAAAGGGCTACTGTTTGAAAGGTGACAACAATCAAACTTTGGAAACTTGGTTTATCTGTTTAGGGTCCCTTACAGCCTGGTGCTCTGAGACGTGTCTGAAACCTGTCACATTAATAAATCCTGGTTATGTGTTACCAGTGCTAACCTCACTCTTCATTTTATTGATAGATTTTATTTGAACAGACCACTGCAGAATAACTGCTGACTGTGGGTTGGAATGAACATTATCACAAACAACTTAGCTCGTGTTTTAGCTTGTGTTCTATCACTCTCCTGTTTAGCTTTCTTCTTCTCTGGCCTCCTTTTTTGATTTGGAAGTCCAGCTCCAGTGTCCACCATTCCTAAAAAATAAATCTATTAAATCTTTTTCTTCAAGAAAAAGGTCTGATCTTGCTTCAAGTTGTGCACTGCATTGAATTTCACAGCCTAGTCAAGTGTTTTTGTCTTATTTTCAGAAGAAAATGTCTGTTTAGACCTAATACAAGCCACATTTAACTGACTGAACAGTAACGTTCAGTCATTAGCCAGTGTAGGCACAGACTAACCAGACTTTTTCATTTTCTTCTCTTCACTGTGGAGGGTAACAGTAACAGCTTCCTGGTTTCAGTCTTCTCCGGCTCCATGACCCTTCAGTAGCTGAGCAGCTAGCTGACGTGAGAGGGGTAGTGGGGAAGGACGAGGCGGGACCATGGGCAGGATGGTGTAGAGCAGGGGAGACGGGATTGGATGGACTCATGCACAAACCCAAAATAAGGAGAACCGCAGTTCGAATTGGTCAACTATTACGCTGTTTTGCAGCTGATGTACTGAATTGATTTTTTTTTCATTCTTTCTGCTTTTTATACTGCGTAGATTGGACCATGGGACCATAACGGCCTCATAAAGGGTGTTAATAATAATTACCAAGCTTCCAAATCATAGACCATAGCTTTATTTCAATGTGGTTCATATTGGGTATAACAAGAAAATTTTTACTTAAAATAAGACATAAACACTTGATAAAATTTCATTTTTTTGCCGTGTGTTCTTAGAATGATCCAACCTGATCACTGATACTAAGAAACTGCATGTAGAAGTCGCAGACTTTGGAGCAGATAATCTTGTTTTGGATTGCTGTTTTGAATAGGCAAATATATGAAAGTGAGTTATAAAGTCCTCTTTAATAAGTAACTTAACAGGCTAGTAAATCTGGTGCTGTCTAACAAAGATGATGTTTAACCATTTAATAAGCTCAATCCACAAACCTCGAAATTAAAAGAAGTCAAAGGGAATTTAAAAAATAAAAACTCAAAGTTACATCCAATCAATCACAGCCCAATGTGAAAAAATCTTCCTTTTTATTTTTTAAATTGGCAGTGGTAATCATTGATACCAATGTGCTGACTTCAATTTGCCGTGCATTTCAGCTTCCAAACATCTGCTCGCACAGTCACATTTCCAAGGCAACAATCCAATTATGGTTTGTGGAGTCAAATCAGAGTCTTCGCTTCAGGCTGAGGCATTAAGTCAAGGTGGAGAGAGAGAAAGAGGTGATGACTCATACTGCTCTCTACATTCATCCCCCCTCTTTCCAAACCTGTTTTCTTTTGGCATCACAATTAGTTTTGTTGTTGAGATTCCAGGCGTAGAAGTTTGCAGCCGGAATAATAATAATTCACAGAGAGAAGCCAGAGATATGACTGATGAAAATCAAAGGTGATCGATACATGAGGGGGATACACGTTCAGTGGAGTGGTGAAACCAAAACATGACACATTGCTAAATCTGGTGTTACTCCTGAAAGTGGAGCACACGTAGCAAAAAACATGTGCCTCTAACCCCCACCACTTTAATTACAGTGGCCTTGGTGCTGTAATCAGAGCGTAATTAGACTGTAATTAGATATGAAGCATGAAAAACTCAATTATTATACAGGAAGCATGTTGTATTGTGACACAGACGAAGGCTAGGCAGTGTGTTTTCTCCCTAATGGCTCCTACAAACGAGACAAATCTGACCACTGTCCCTAACAGTCCCATCAGAAGCACCGCGATGGTCTGTGCTGAATGTGGTTTGATGTTGTTGTTGTTGTGTGATTACAGGAAATAGGAGCGTTATTGTTGGCCCGGGCCAGGTTTTTTATGACCTGCCTGAAGCTCACTGTCACACACAAAGGATTCATGGGACGAAAACTGTGATGCATCAACCTGGACTCTGTGTAAAGCAGTTTTAGATCGCAAGACCATCCACAAAGAAACATGTATGTTAGCACGTTAAATGCGGCGTCATTTTGTTGCTGCGTGCTGTCCAAGATTTGATGCCATATTGTCCTTGTTGTAACACAGGGAGGACAAGAGAGAAGTGTTTGAATTCTCTGCCACGATTCAACTTTCCTCCAGAGTGACAAATGACAAGATTTAGGAAATTTGGTGCCCAGCTGTCACATCGGTCAGACGAGCCAGACGAGAAATGGTCATAAATGATTCATTCTCCTTGGGTGTCTGCCGGACGGATGGACGGACAGAGTAACCACAGCGACTGAGCCGTGACTCCCCCCTGAACACCGCCGCCACCACGTCAAAGTGTGCGTCTGTGTGGGAGGACGGGTGGGTGGGTGGCAGCGCCGCACATTCTGCTCATCCATCTGGTTCACTTGGGGAATGACAGGCCGACATTTGCATTGGAAAGAAGAGGGGGAAAATGTTAGCAGACTGGATTTGAATTGCTCTCCGCTTGATTCAAAACCCCGCTCACATCTCGCAGAGCAAATATTTCACTCAGTCACATCACAACAAATAAAACTCCTTCCACTTTGATTCAGCGCGATATGAGCAAAGAGCGGCGACATGCATACTGTGGGCAAATTTCCAAGCGTGTTTCTCCCCTCCGAGGCCCGCTGCATTATGTATATTCCTGCCTGATGTAAACAACAGCCAGCAGGAGAGCTTTTAATGCATTATTCAAGGTTGTACTACGAATTAACTCAGTTACAATGAAACGGTCCCTTTTAAGTTCTGCTGCAGATGAGTAGCATCACTTCTGGAGAACATTAAAAGGAATGCAAGGATGAGGGGTAGCATGAAAATAATCAGATTGCTTCTGATTCACTTCACGTTTGTTGTGCGGAAAAAAAAGCAAACTGAAAAAAAAAGCTTGAGCATCCTTGGAAAGATTTTCAGCGATAACAGGTCCAGCTTGAGGCAGAGAAAAGATCATCTTGTTTTTTCTTAATTTCTCGTCTGTTTTGAAAATCAGAGGTGAGGCTTTTATTCGTGATGCGAAGACAGCGATGAGGAGGAGGAGGAGGAAGGCTGTATTTAAGCCTGCTCCATCCATTGGTTGGAGTTATAATCTTACTTTTAGAATAGAATAGAATAGAATAGAATAGAATAGAATAGAAGAGAATAGAATAGAAAAGTGCAAAAATGTCCATAAGAAATTAGATGACGACATCCCGTCCACCACTCGTCCACCACTCTCCAGCCCAGCCAGTCTCCACCTCCACAGGGTCCAGGACTGAGCCTCTCCAGCAGTCTGTTCAGTCTCTGTCTCCTGGATCCTGTCTGCTCACAGCAGGCGAAGCTCCTCCAATGTGGGGCTGGTGTCCAATGTCAGCTCCGTCAGCCATGTCCGTGAACAGCACGATGCCAGCTGGGTTAGCACGGCTAGCTCGTCCATCCCCCGGGGCTAGATCCCACGTTCCCAACAACGATGGATGGAAGGACAGGTCCACGTCATCACCTCCCAGCTCACATCCGAGAACCAGCATGTCGTCCTCACCTCCTCATCCTCAGCTCAAGGGAAATCATCAAGCCCTACACTAGTTAGCATTGACATGCTACAGGCTGCTAACAGCTAATTTCGCATGTAAACAATGCAGCCATGGTTACATGTAGGATCTCCAGACAAACACAGGAGAAAAGTAGTAAAAAAAATACCGCCGAAGCCACAAAAAGTTTGGTGTCCGTGACTAACAATGAACCATACAAAGTGATGATCCACTCCAAATACAAAGATTACGAAAAAGAGACGAAAAAAATTACAAGAAACGGACAAAGACAAGAGAGATGCTGCAACAGGCAGCTACTTGGGCAGCGCCTAGCAACGGAAAATGTTTTATGTGGGTCCCTTAACCTTTGGCCTGGATCTTTTTGCTTAATACCTCCATCAAGGAGGTTATGTTTTTGGGAGAGTTTGACTGTCTGTGAACGACATTACTCAAAAAGTTACGAATAAATCTTCATGAAATGTCCTGGAAATATTCTGCATACTAAGATCCAGAATATGAAATATGTGCTGGGTCATCATAATTTTCAACACTGTCAGGAAACAAATTACCAAACCTGCAACTAACACCACATTGTCGCGGACAGTCCCTGTTTTCCATCAGAGATCAAATTGATCAAAGCTTTCAGAAGCCTGAGGTCTCAGGCTCCGGACCTGTGAGTCTGAAGTCTGTTTCCTTTTTCTTTATCCAGGATTAAACAGACAGAACAGAGTCAAATCACATCCGCATTGTTGTGTTTTTGCACAACCTAATAGAATATCAACCTCCTCCTTATGGCAGCTGAGCTCCCACAGACAAATACGTCTGACTAGCATCAGCTTGCCAGATCAAATCAAATCAAATCAACTTTATTTGTATTGCACTTTATACACAACGCAGTGGATCCAAAGAGCTTTACAGCAAACACGCAGAGAGGAAAACAGAAAGCAAACACAAAGAGAGGAAGAAAAAACAGAGTGCTGAAAAGGAATGACGTAAACTTTAGAGCAACAATGACGCTGACAGTGACAAGAAAGATAACAGACATTAGAGTGACTGTTATCACAGTAATAATTCTGTTTCTACTGTTCAAATGTGACAAATGGAGCTATCATCCATCTACCAGTGTTGATGTAGAATGAAGAATGATACCAAAAATCCTACAAACGAGGAACACCAGCTTCGGATAAGTTACACCATGAGATGCTCAGAGACTTTAGCTGCATTTCCACCAAGTGGTCCAGTTTGGTTCATCTCAGTACAGCACTCATTTTATGGCGTTTCCATTGACTAATCCTGGGACAGATCCCCAAATAACCAAGATTAGCCGTCCCACTTTTTGGGACCTGTCCATTGGGGTGCCAGGTTAAACCAATCAGATCCCAGAAGGTGGGGCTACAACACTGCAGACCATTGATTGGAAACACGACCTTTATGTCCACCTCAAATTACCTGAAACATGTTGTAGAGAAATCGGCTCACTAAATGTCCTTAAATGACTGTTAATATGGGCAAAGCATAGACTGTATAATACATGTGAAGCCTTTCACGGGCTTTTAGCATCTTCGCCACACAGCTACAGGGTGCCCACCTGTCAGTTCATTGTGAGCCTCTGATTGGACAAACTTGTAACAGTCCTATTGTATCATTATGAGTGTACTGCAGCAGCGCCAAGCGCTTCCGCTAGGAGGTGCCCCCTCTCTTTTTTGGCTGTGTTTACATATATGTTCAGAAACAGGGTTCCTGACTGACCAAACTTTCAGTAGTGACATATTGGTGGAGATTTTGACATCTAGTTCAACTTTTCATATATGAAGAGCAAACTTAACGCTGTGGAGACCTGGCTACATGGTTCAAGTTTAGTTTTTGTTATAAAACTGTCGTGTGGAAAGTCCCTCATGGTCCGTTTTCTGTTTTATGCTGAGCTGCTATCCTGGGATTAGCCTTTAGCACCACACACCTCCACCAACTACTTTACATTGTGATATTCATAGATTCTAAATTACTGAGTTATAAGACGAAATTCACCCCAGTGTAGTGTGTGCAAACAGAGAAACCAGCTAGTACGACTGAAATTACTTTTTGTACCAAGTTTTGAACAGGTTTATGTTTGCTGTGTAATTCAGCTCTTTGTAATAGGTGTGTGTGTCGTTTCTGGTACCTCCAGAGCCAGCCTCCAGTGGACACTTCAGGAACTGCAGCTTTCAGCACTTCTTTTTTTAGATTTTAAAGGAGACTCAGTGTGCTAACTTTTCTGCCTATTTTCTGTCATCTTTGTTTAACCATCTATCTTTGGAAGTATATCTGTTGGAGTGTAATACTTTTTTTCTTTTTTTTACTTTTTCACCTCAAAAGCAAGACATTGTAGCTGCAACACAGCTATGCACTGCAAAAAATGAAATCTTATCTAGTGTTTTTGTCTTATTTTGAGTAGAAAATGACTTAATATGAGCCACATTCACCTGATCAGTGCAGAAAAATGTCTAATTATAGTTTAAAGAAACTTGAAAAGCACAATTTTCTTGTTCCATTGGCAGATTTTTTTTACTTGTTACAAACAATTCAGATCCAATTTTTCCTCTTTAAACAACTTGAAACAAGACATTTTTCTAGACTAATCAGATGGATATGGCTCATGTTGAGTATAATAAGGCAATTTCTACACAAAATAAGACAAAAACATTTGATAAGATTTCAGTTTTTTGCAGTGTGTAAATGACGCACACTGCTAAATCTGCAAATATAGCAAGAGTATCGTATGGTTTTGAATATTTCTTCACAACTCACTCTTAATATAAGTCCCGTCCAGTTAATGATCTTATTCGAATGGGTTGAAGCCTTCAAAAAATGCCTGGATTGCTTGTAATGAAGAAGATATATCTGCCAATGCTGCAAACAAAATGTTCTCCATACATTTCTTGGATAAGTCTTACATCTCTTCAAGAAACATATCAGAAAAACATTACTTCCTGCCAAACTCATTGTTTACTTGTTCAAAATTCAAGAAAAATCAGATATTCTGACTTTTAAGGAAAAAGTTTGCCACATTAAAATAAGACACTGAAATAACTAAGTGTGGATTTTTATTTACTAATGAGTGTGTCCATGCTGGCCAAAATTATGAGCTGTTTTTTAGCATCATCCATCAATCCAAGACTGGAAAATCAAACTAGTTGGAAAGCAAGAAATTGCTGCTGAAGAGAAGATTTTGGCCAACTCGTCTCAGCCAAGAAGTGTTCTGACTTTCCACACATTGGCATGTTTTCTTATCTCAGAGGAAATGATTGTATTTCCAAGTGATTCTAATGACTTGCTCAGTGTTTGTGTGTGTGTGTGTGTGTGTGTGTTAAAAAGTTAAGGAAAAATAAGCTCTCCCAAATATTAAGCCATGAAATGTTTTTCAGCAGTACATCCTGTCAGAACTTTGTTCTGCAGAAAGCTGTTTACGTCTCAGGAAACTTCTTAAACTTTGACACCTTTCAGCCAACTGTTTACTGAGCTGTTTCTAATGACTTCTGGCAGCTGGAGAAGGGGAAAGTGCTCCTACAGACGGAGCCAAATTACACTTTGGATGGTGGCCAGCGTACAGCAGTAGTTCAATAATCATGCAGTAAAACGTTGGACTTTCACAGAGGCTACATCTGTATTGTCACAACCCTCACTCTGAGAAATCAATGGCTTGTTTTTTGGTTTTCTGTCGTGTCTGTAGGGGTGGAGCTGCTCGCCTTGTACAACCACCCTCCAGTGCGAGAGTGCCAGGTGAAGTATTACACCGTCAAGGTGCCGCTGCGGGTTCAGAACTGCGACGAGGGGGTCAAAGGAGTGGAGGCAAACTGGCTAGACCACATGACCCAGCACTTCAACAACGGAGCCTCGTTGGTTGATGGATACTTCCACCTCGGCAACATTAACGGTGAGCAGATTTGAGTTCTTCCAGGTAAAAGTAGCAGAAAGTATTTCATCAAAGATGAACACATTAAAAAAAATCCAAGGTTACATTTTTGGATTGAGAACACAACCCAAAAAATGTTTAATGCTTTAACAAGACAGAAACAGCCTCCACCTTTAGTCTTCATTTCTTCAGACCTTGTGCAATTACAGTTATTAAATCCCAAAAAGGCTGCAAAATCTCTCCTCCAACTTAATCTGTCAACATTAAGGAGATGCTAAATTCAAGCCTGCCTCTGTAAAATAAAAAGCCTGGGCAGGTAATGATGTTCCTTGACCTTTCTGCCATTAATAATGCATTAGCCAGCATTCATTTTCCTCCGGAGAACCATCAGAACATATTTTAATAACTCCTGTACATGACTCCGAGAACCATCAGCGAATGCAATCCTGCAAGATTATATACCACCGACTTTCTCTTAATGGCTGCAGAAGTTTCAAGCTCCATTAAAAGACATTAGGAAGTTGCTCAAAGTTTTGTGCTTAGGCTGCCAACTCAAGCGAGAATCAACACACAGCTGGGAAACTTTCTGCTGAACAGAAACTTTTACATTTCATCTCATTGTTTTAATCATTTCCACAACTGTTCATGTGAATCTTTTACTAGACAGAAGCTCAAACAGGCTTAGTGTCCTTAACTTCAGCATGTAAAATTTATACTATGCATTATATGAAAGTTTAAATATTTAGAGGGGGAAATGCTCATTTTGTCTTTTGGATCAAAACATATTTATTGCTTTACTTTTCAGTCAGTATGTGCATTCGTAAGGGGGTAGGAAGCTGAAGTTGTTGTCATTAAGTCCCATTTGTTGGTTTTCTGCCTTGGAGTTTGGTTGACATGGGATCTCTCCAGATCTCCAGTCCACAAAAATAAACTAGAAAAGCACTTAAAGAGCACAGACCTCCGCCAAGCATATTGTGATTGCCACCAACACTTAAGTCCGACTTTAATGTTATACTCCCTTTCAGCAGACTGTCTGCTACAATTTGGTGTTAGTTGCAGGTTTGTACGATAATTTGTTTCCTGACAGTGTTGAAAATGATGATGACCCAGTACATACTAAATATTCCAGATCTAAGTATCCAGAATATTTCCAGGGTCTGGATCTTACGTTTACATCTGTCAGAAATTATGGTGACCTTGTCTTGTATTGTTTTGCAAAGCAATCCAACCATTTATGGTGGAGTTATATACACATATGGTGAAAACGGCCCTATCTCACAATGATAAGGAATCCTTTAGAAAAGCCCTGGATCCAGACAGTGACCCAGATCACCTCCAAAATTTAATCACTTCTATCTTATCCTATTTTGAACATTTCCTGAAAAATTCATCAAGATCTGTTTAGTTTTTGAGTTATGTTGTTCACAGACAGACAGACAGACGGACGGACGGGGAAATTCTCCCAAAATCATAACCTCCTTGGTGGGGGTAATCAGTAGAGGTAGACCGATATATCGGCCGGCCGATATATCGGGCCGATATTTGGACATTTGTCTCTATCGGCCATCGGCCGTATTTTCTTTTAAAAAGCCGATTTTTGATCCGTTGTATAAAATGATGCAATTTTTGATCAGGCACAAAAAAGATGAGCACCTCAAACTTGTGGAACCACTTGGATACATTACATACTTTTGTTCAAATTATATTAATAAGTTTAATTTTTTTTTTTTGACATTTTAAGAAGAGTGTGAATGTTTACTACTGCTTGTTACATTGTGTGTTTACTCAGACAAAATATTTCATTGTTTTGAAAGCTGAATAAATGTTCAGAGGACTGGACACGACTTGTTGTAATAGATTTCTTTTAGTTGCTCAGAAATTGCTGCGTTTCACAAAAATGTGATAAATATATATTTATTTAACAATCGGCCTGAATATCAAATTGGAAAAATCGGCTATGCATATCGGCATCGGCTGGCCAAATTTGGAAAGCATCGGCATCGGCCCCCAAAAAACCCATATCGGTCGACCTCTAGTAATCAGTTCAAGGGTATACAAAAGCAAAATGCCATACAGAGCTGAATCTTTCTGTCTGCAGTAGTTGAGAGAGATACAGCGTGAGCGCTGCACCACGCAGTGAACTACGCCATACTTAGAAACCAGCATAAGGTCAGTTTGGTCAGTTTGAGAAATTGAAGTGTTTCCTTGGTGCTACCTAGTCACGCTAACTGTCTGCACCAACAATTCATGAAATATTCACGCACCAGGGCTGCACGGTGACGCAACGGTTAGCGCTGCAGCCTCGCAGCAACAAGGTCACCAGTTCAATACCCAGCTTCGCCGATGGGCCTTTCAGAGTGGAGTCTGCATGTTCTCCCTGTGCATGTGTGGGTTGTCTGTCTGTGTCAGCCCTGTGACCAGTCTAGGGTGTACCCTGCCTCTCGCCCAATAACAGTTGGGATGGGCTCCACCCAGGATAAGGGGTTAAGAAAATGAATGAATGAATGAATTCACGCACCAAAGTCAAGGTATGCTGCAGGTTTTTGGTCCTCATGAAAAAACATCCCATGACTTCTCCATGGCAAATATTTTAATGAAATATTGGGACCATGCTTGTCGGGATGCATGGATCCAGCTTTTATTATTCTGATAACAGCCCGATACCTGGGCTTTGAGTATCCACCGATACCAATCTGATAATTGTGTTGAATAATAACCTGCATGCCCTACAGTGGGAAAAGACTGCTTATGTCACGGAGAGTGCCAGTAAAACAGGCAAAGAGCTGGTTGCCTGGATTGGCACCATGAATCATCCCCTTCCCACCAATACTGATCCGGCTTTTGGGCACCGACACCTGATACTATCATCGGTATGGGTGCATCCCTACATGATAGTCATGGGCCCTCAGATTTGTCACAATCTTCTCTCAACACTTCAGGTTTTTACCAGCCTCACATTATGACTCTCCCTACATTGAGGATTTCTGACATTCATGGAGCTTTTCAGTATCCTCTTTTAAACTCTTTCCTGTTTGGGTTTTCCTCTTCCTCCACCAGACCCCGGCGGCTCCTCGAGTCACTCTGACGCTGGAGAAATAAGCCAGCCAAAGTAAATAGGAGTCATAATTCATTAATCGTGGAAAGTGAACGCCTCAGCAACTCTGAAACACAGATAATTAACCTGATAACAAATTAGAGCCTCCTTGCATATTTTATGTCCTGAGAATGGAGTAATGAAGTGTATTATTATGATTCCGTTTTTTCTGCATATTAAGAGTCCTCGAATGTATTTTGCATTTTTTATGCTCTGCTGAGATACGGGTCTTTTGAACGCTGGAATTACTGGGTCGAATAGAAAGCAGATCAGCTGCATTATGAAACTCTCTTTCTCTGACTTATGGGAATGAATTCAGCTCACACCGGCAGCTTAACCGCTTTAGAAAACAGACAACTTTACAGAGGTGAACGCTGCACTTTGTGGATTTTGGACCCCTGGGAGCAGCTGGCAGTGTGACATCAAAGCAGTAACCCATTTGTTGTTAGCGACTAATTACATCAAACAGCCGCGCAGCTCGGCTTTAAATATCAGAATCCAATTCCTGCCGTCTCCATATTTAGCAGCTTCTTTGAGACACACTTCTGAATTCATGATGAGAAGCTTGATTAAGCGTGAGACCATCGCAACCTCATCAGCATCAAGGACGAGTTTGACAGGAAAACAGCCCATGAAAAGACGCACACTGACAAAAAAAAGACGTGCAGTTGGACGGGAGATTGTAGTGACACTGACAGGCTTATTTGAGGAAACAGAACAACCAGCGTGCCTCAGCTTTTATTTGGTGACAGATAAACACCACGTCTAATGAAAGTAAATATGTGGTTCTCACAGCCTGATCCTCTTCTGCATCTATTTTTAATTGTAACTCATATTTTCAGATCTTATTACAGTATTTGCTCATTGCTGCAGCTCTTCCTGCTCCTTTTATGGATGGTCATGGTCTGCTGGAAACCCAGCCAGTCAGTAACTTGGGTCCTGGCTTTGTAACAAGTGTTGAATAAGATATAGATTCACTACAATTAGCCAAATTCAGTTCAGAAATATGATGTAAGTTATTCTTTAGCACTATCATAAACTTGACATGTGGTCTTGAGAAAGATACCTCAATCTCATTTGAGTGGATGGCCAAGACATATAGAAGAAAAACTGTTATATCAACGATTACAAATATTGGTCATTGCATTTTTTCCCATTTACAATAATGTCTATTTTTGTACATTTGCTGGCACTTGAAGGCTCATATACCTCTTTTCCACTTAACTGATGCTGGTGCCAGTTCCGGACCAGTGCCTGACTAAGCACTAGTTCTTTGAGTTTCCACTAACTAAGAACTGGCTCTAGGTGCTTAAAACTGGTGCTTAGCGAGCACCAACTCTTTGCTGGGCCAGAGCCACTGACTGTATATGGAGTGGACAGCATGGTTTCGCCATTTACCATTGTATGGTTTTGAAGCCAAAATTTCTCCGTCACAGGTGCCGCCATTGTAGCAGTTGCGCAGTACAGACTGTGAGAGGTTCTGGGAGAATCTGTGTAGAGCAGGGTGACAATTTCGTTCTTGAAATGTCTCATCACTTCTTGACTCCACCTCCCGAGATATTTCACAATTCCCTGAGAAAAATACACAAGAACAGCAGCTGTCAATAATTGTTTAACGTGATTTAAAACCTTGTTTTTAACCTCTAATAACTAAGAAAAACAAAAACTTTTCAAACCACCACAACAATCAGATGTGAGAAACATTTCTACAGCCCATCTAGAATGACTGGAAAGACGGATTTTTTTTTTTTTTTACCTTTACTGCAGCCAGCCACCAGAGGGAGCAGTTCTTGTGGCAACCTTACTTGGAGTTGAGATCTTGAGATTATGACGTCCATTTATTTATTTATTTTTTTTGTCAGAAGACTCAAAGGATGCTGATGGTTTAAGCTCAAGGAGAAGTGACATTAACAGAGCTGCAGGGCACAGTGGCTTGCCAGGTCAGTTCTAAGAAACCATTCCCCTGGAGCAGTGCATATCACCCATCAGCCACCCATCAAGATGCTGCTAAAGTTAGAGACTAGTTTGTGTCTCCTTGTGAGGTGGTTTACTAGTGTTTGCCCAAAGTACAACAAAATTGCAAAAAGAAGAATTTACCAATCCAGGAGTCAAACCCAGGCTGCCTGGGTGAAAACCAGGAATCCTAACTGCTGGACCATATGGGATATAAAGATATGGCCAATATCAGGGAGAAGCATGTTGACTCCCTCAACAGGCCTGATCGCCCAGCAAGGTCAGACTGACCCGAAGTCCAACTTTTCACCTAGAATATGTAATCCCTCATAGATACTCTTTGTCAATAAAATATAGAGCCGATTGACTCAAATTAAAGGGATTTAAAGAATAAAATGTGACACTAACTCGTTCAGGATGGTTTGAAGTAAAGCTGCTGTCTATCTGAGCATGTAAGCAAGCTCCTAACCAAGCTTGATACAACTCAAAAGAAGAACTTTGTTGACTGTAGAGACACATTGCAGTGACTTTATGATACCTGGGTGTTACCTGGTAAAGCCTCCACCTGAACTTTCCTCACACACACACATCCTAGAGGTCAGGAGAGGACAGGTCCCAGTTTGAACCATCTAAACTCCCTCCAGACTGCAAGATTGGGACATTCTGAGTTGCTGTAATTCTTTGTAATCTGAGACAGATTATAAATCTCCTTTGGCATCTTTGTTAACACACACACTGAAAAAAAAAAAAAAAGAAATTCTCCCATCCGTCATCCACCCAAACACAACATAGATCCATCCCTGTGCAAACACTGTCAGGCATGAGTCAACAATAACCTCTACAAGCAAACCATACATGAACAGTCATTCATAATTGAGCTATTGTTATGCAAAGCCTATGATTCAGTAATGACTGAAATTAATTATCTGTGAAGCACTCAGCTTCTGATGCCTGAGATCCAAACAGTACCATGATTTATAATCAACTCTAGAGCACTTAAAGAGCTGTATACCTTCATCATGGAGGGAATAAAGGGTAATGGACGATGTGACGACATTACTGACAAACAGGCGTATCAGCAGAGTGATGTATTAGAGCGTAACCACTTTTTCTGATACGTTAGCTGCTTCTGTTTGATTTCATCTCATTTATCTTTTTAATGCACCCCTCTTTTCACCTAAATTGGATTAATTAGCATGATTTATTCCCTGTTTCAAAGCTCTTGAAGCCATTTTGGACATGAAAAAATCCCATTGTGTTAACGACGAGAAGCATCACAGCGGTAAAAGTTGTGTTAAAATCTAAATCAAGCAGTTTGTTGTTGAGCGGGAGCTCACAGATTACCTGTCGCGTGTTTAAACATGTGTATCATGTTCCCGCTGTCAGGTTGTTGGGGGGTTTTTTTGTAAACGCTGTGCTACCTCTCTTTTGTCCCAGACAATCGTCCGTCTGGCGCAGTCCAAAGGGACGTACACTAACGCACAAACACACAACAACACACCGTGTCCCCATGCTCCTTCCAAAGATGGGTTTCCATGGTGAAGCAGGATGAGAAAGCATTAGCGGGCATTGTTTGAGTATGCATGTGTATATCTGTGCGTGTGTGTGTGTGTGTGTGTGTGTGTGTGTGTGTGTGTGTGTGTGTCAGATCACCCAGACATTGTTTGCGGTGGAGACCTCGCCTGAGCCTCAGTGTAGGATATTAGAGCGATATTGGATTGAATTTACAGATCCAAAGCTGCACGCAGGCCCCACTGTCATAAGACACGCATTAAAGATTCATTCACACTGTGCCACTGTCTGGAAACACACACTACATCACAAACACACACCTACAAAGACACACACAGAGTCCTCGCCGCCTCCCTGAAGTTGTGCGCAGAGTGGGGGTTGAGTTTGTTTACTGAAGAACTGACAGTAACGGTGTTGACGGGGAGTTTGCTTTTGTTACTTGTTTAGCTTAAGCTATCTCCAGAGCCACAATAAGGATTTGTAGCCTGGTTGTGAGACATCGAGCTATTCATATGCATGACAGTCAGCCCTCACTGGTTGCTAAATTTGGGCAGAGGAATAAAAGAACAGAGAGGGAGAAAGAGATGTGGATGTGAAATTCCAGTAAGGTTCTTCTTTGGACTTTTTCTGAGAAAAGAAATTCAGTGAAGAGGATTTTCCTGAGACACAAGTCGACAAGAGGTGGAATTAGTGCTGCAATGTGCATGATCCTGGTGCATGCATGTGTGTCTAAGTGGCTGCGGTTGTGCGTGTATAGGATTTGACAGCACAGCATGTGTCCTCTCCACCTCTGAGTTGTAGTCATAAGACAGGTTGAGTGCTCGCTTAATGCAGTTGTTTTTTTTGTCTCTGTTCAACATATTCAGGCAGATAAAAGGCAAAACAAATGGACTTTTGTGACTGAAATGAAAGCTGCAGAAATCCTGGATGTAGATAGTAGAGCCGAAGAGATCATGTTCACAGTTTTGTTGCTCAGTGAACAACATGAGAGTGTTTTATCCTAACTTAACTTTAAAAAGAGGATAAAGGGGATAAATTGTTCAAAGTTGGATAATCTCTAATGAAAACATCCATGCCACACTGGGTTAGACTTCTACAAAGGGTTTGACAACATTAGAGATTATCCAAAAAAAAAATACTGATGTTTAAGAGGTGTTTTCAGGCAGTTGGATCATGACTTTTCCTGTCTGACATTAAGTTCTTACGCACACTGTCGTAAATTACTTTTAGCGAGGTGTGTGTTTTGGAATCAAATGGAGATCGGATCAAAACAGACTTTCTTTGTTCAAGTCAACTTTTTACTGGCTACAACGCTCTGAGGTAAGGTATTTATCAGTACAGTTATGTAGCGCTATGGTTTGAAACGTGAAATCAAGCAGAGGTGGTCGTAGCTGGCTAGATGTAGTGCTATCGGCAGCCCACATATCTGTAGGCTAACATGACAACAAGTAAACACTGTCAGTTTGTAAGTAGTTTAGTAGCTGTTTAAATTTAGCACAGCTGGCAGCCCGGTGCTTTAAGTTATGTCTGTTATATGCAACGTTAGTGAATCCTAGTTAGTTATGTCCTGCCAGTCATCTACCAATCAGAGCTAACGTAACCTCACTCTTCATTTTATTGATAGACTCTCAAGTTTGAACAGACCACTGCAGAATAACTGCTGACTGTGGGTTGGAATGAACAATATTGCAAACAGATTAGCCCCTGTGTTAGCCTTTAGCTCGTGCTCTATTACTCTCAGTTTATCTTTCTTCTGCTCTTCTGTCTTTTTTCTGTCTGACAGTTTGGCTCCAGTGTCCACCATCACTACAAAATTAATCACAGAAATCGTTTTCAGCAGAGAAAAACACAGATCTCTTTTCTCTCCTCTAAATTTTGTCAGCCGGTTTGGTGTTGTCATAGAGACCTAGATGTGCCGCAAATCAGTCGAGTTCTACTCAACCCGACCCAGAAGCTACGAAGCAGCAGTTTAAAATAACCTGTAACCTGTAATATTGGTGCTGATAATCTAATTGTAAAGCGTGGATTACCACCAGACATATATCTAGAAGGGAGACTTTTGCAAGTTCACTTGGAAACTTTTCACAACCCCTTTTAATAACTTTTTCTTTTGATGGTAAACATTTTCAAGCCCCTGTTACCTCTCAATATACACGTCTACGTAGTAACACAGTGTGCACAAACTACACAACTGTATATTGGTATATTAACCCCAAAAAATCCCAATAAACCTCTTTTACAGAGGAATTACTCTTAAAACATTTAAATGTTCAACTTCCAAATCCTTAGTGTGGGTGGCTTACTGTTGGCAGAGGTGAAGATCGCAGAGATATAACTCTTCATTTTTCTTGTCTTTGTTTTGACATTTGTGAAATTTTATTTTCAGCCAAAATTTTTTCACTAAGTTGGCCAGGCTAGCTTGGTTTTATTTAATAAAACAGCTAACTGGGCACACACCAATTTGGGAATCACTGCACTGAACTTGAATGGCTCCAGAAAGTTCCACAGTGAATCAGTGATTTTACATTTTAAGTTGCAGTCTGAAAAATGCAGTCATCCTGAAACCTATGGATAAAATGTAAGAATTAGGTTGTGTCTGAAGATTTTTTTGAATAATAACTTTATTAATGCAGAAACTTAAGCAAAATTATTTCCAAAAACAAAGCATGAGTACAGACAGCATGACTGAAGTGACATGAGAAAAACTCATGAGTGAAATACTCAAGAAGGTGCAACAGGTTAAAATCTTATAGATCACTTAACGCAGCGGTCTGCAACCTTTACTTTCCAAAGAGACGTTTTGTCTCAGCTCACCTGGATAGAAGTCATTCAGAAGCCACAAAACCTACTGTATCCTCACATTAAGACTAAAAAGTGTATAATCTAGTAGTTATCTAAATGAGAAGTTTTTGTGCTTATACAATTTTCATGTGAATTTTATAGTTGTTTTTTTTTTATTTTTTTTTTATTTTTAATAAATTTGGAAAGTTAAGAAAAAAAGAAATTTGTAACGTCATAGATTTTATAAATTTGCAAAGTTTATGAAATTTCAATTAATTGCAAATTTAAAAAAATTGCAAAATACAAAAATAAAATTAAAAAATTAAAAAAATATGTTTGTATATATATATATATATATATATATATATATATATATATATATATATATATATATATATATATATATATATATATATATATATATAACAAAATGTCTTAAATCTGCAAAAAAAAAAAAATAATGCAATTTCAAGTTTTTGTTTCATTTCCAATTATTGTAAGTTTTTTCAAAAAAAATTGCAAAAAAAGGGATTTATATAAGTTATTCAAACATTTGCTAAATCTTCAAAAATGTTGAATTCTTTTTCTTAAATGTCAAAAATGTCAAAAATTGAAAATAAAAAAATCCAAAAATCTGAAAAAAAATGGCAAAAAAATCACAAAAATTAAACGCTTTATTTCAAGAGGTGATGCATTTTTAGTAACAAATGTTATATTTTGATTTTACTTAGTGTCTGTGTCGTTACCATTAATACCATCTGTAAGAAAAAAAAAAAATTAAGGCTACAAGGAGCCACTGCAAAGGAGTCAAAGAGCCGCATGATGCTCCAGAGCCACAGGTTTCAGACCCCTGACTTAACGGATAAGTAACTCTGGTTCTGATCAAGTTATGGATCAGAAAGAAACAGATATTTAAAGGACTAGCCATGATCCTGACTCTGCATTTCAAAATCAAAATACCACGCTGTGCATGAAGCAAGTTCCTGCAGGTCATGGAAGTCACACGCTGATCAGCTGACAGGCTGATGTTTAAATCAGCGCTTCTTACCTGACCAATCACAGCTCTTTCTGTCGGTAAGGGGGTGTTTTTAAAACATGTCTTCTGAAGCAGCATAGGCTTGTCAAAGCTTGTTATAATGCACCATGTGATGTGCTGCACCATAAGGTAACAGGGATTAAAAATCATGTCGTGCAAATGTTCGGAGCGTCAGTGAGGCAGGTATATCTTCATAGATGCCTCCATGTCGCCCACCTGCAGTTTCCCCCCTGTCTGTGTCATCTGTATTCAGATCAAAGCAAACATTTGTAACCCCCCCTGGTATCCAATCATCACGCTGTCAATCCTCTGCTCCTTCTCTACCAGCCGAAGTCTGCCCGGTAACCCAGAGGTACCAGCCTGCCAGCTGCCAAACCTTTGGCTCCGCAGGGAAGAGTCACATCCAATCCACACAGACACACACACACGCACAGTCTCATCTCTTCTCTCCCTCCGTTGTCCACTCATCCTGTTTGAAATATAGATAAGCTGTCAGCAGCACGTCTGCAGCACTCTGAGGCGCACATGTTTAAATCACGTCAGCAGACGTGACCTGGGGCAGGGTCACCTTCGGCTCAGCTGGACCACAACATTTACAGTTTAAGCTGGAGTGTCCATCAGTGTGGAGCCAGAGCACGCAGAGGGGAACATTTTTTACCCTTTATTGATAGGAAAGCTTAAAAAAAAAGTGGAAATGTAGGAAATGTAAGTGTGTATTAAGACATGTAACAAAGGGTTATATGATGACAACAGGCACTTCTTGAGGACTGAATCCCCCACAGGGCAGGAACTGTAATTACAGCTCCACTATGTGAAAATAAAAACGTTTAATAGAAAAGAAGAAGAAGAATATGGAAGTGTATTGCATTCACTTGAAGAAAGAAAAAAAACTCAGGTTTTTCAGAGTAATTTATTCTTCGGTTTGTTTTTTGTGGTAATTAATTGTGTTTTTCTGATTAATATTTTTTTATTGTTTGTTTTTTGTTATAATTTTTCTGTTTTTATGAGTAATTTTTAATGGTAATTAATTTAGTTTTTCTGATTAATATTTTTTTATTGGTTTGTGTTTTGTTATAATTTTTTCTGTTTTTATGAGTAATTTTTAATGGTGATTAATTTTGTTTTTCTGATTAATATTTTTTTATTTGTTTGTGTTTTGTTATAATTTTTTCCTCCGGTTTTTAGGAGTAATTTTTTTTTCCTGAAGTATCGAGCTACTTCGAAATCCCGTGAGAACCCCCAACCTGCGGACACTCCCATGGAACTGCACCTGAGCAGTTGGGGGTTCTGGTGCCTTGCTCAAGGGCACTTGACAAAACAGTTAGTGTAGTTTAATTCAATGAAAAGCTTCACAATTATCTGCATTTCTATGGGTAATCCAGTTTAACTACTGAGTCCTGCAAAAGAAATCCAGTTACAAACCACAAAAAATCAAATATGAAACAAAAGTATCCGGAGTACAGGTGTGTGTAACTCATTGGTTAAGCATTAAATTGTCATCACACTCACTTGTCAGTTGAATTAATCTTTTTACTAATGTCCACCTAAAATGACACCTGCCACTTGCCATGGGTTTTTGGCTAATGCTACACAATCATATGCTAAACAAGCTAGGATGACAGGATGACATCTCACATGGCAGTTTTGACCCTAAAAATTTGGAACAAAGTAGTATCTGGACTGTTTCTGGTTAAAATGGCAAATAAGCATGCAAAAACCAGCGATGAGGACTGTAGGCTGATGGTGGTAGCTCTGCTTTCCTTAAAGTGGATTTATGACGTCATTTTCATGCAGTCCTTTTTCACGCTGAAAATGCGCACACTTAAAAATTTCTAACCTGCCGGACAGAGACGCGCAGCAGGCAGAAGAACAGGATCTCCTAGTGGTCATAGTGCCGAAATACAGGGATCTGTATGACTCTTCACACAGAGATCACTATGATAACCAAGTGGTAAATAATTCATGTTGTGAAATTGCGGTCACCCCAAGCGGCAACCTTCGGTCTAAGAATATGAGACACTGCTGAAGTGCTAAAACCTGCTGTTTCTAGAGTGTCCACTTAAGGCTGGTTGCAGAAGCACAGGAAGTCACGTACACACCAAGTCAAAAAAGCAGAAATTAACCTATTTACAGCCTGGTTCAAAAAACGTCTCCTGTTTAAATTGCTTATTTTACTACCAGCACTCACTGTACTGGGGGTGATTTTTTTTTTTTAACTCGGCAGTTTAGAGGGTGTAAGGAGCTTGCCCAATCAGAGGTACAGCTCAGGGTCACGTGACCGACAGGTGCCCTATAGCTATATGCTAAGCCTTTGCCACTTCCAATATTGCAGCAATAGCCGATGTGCTTCATTTTCCTTTTCATAAACAGACGGGTGACGTCGGCGAGACTATGGGCCACTCCCAGCAGAGAAGAGGAATTGGTTAAACAACTTGGAAAAATCTCCAGGACAGATATGTAAATGTGTTGTAAACAAAGGCAAACTTCTTCAACTCCCATTTAGTACTCTGGTAGACGTAGGTTTGTGATATACCGCCCCCTGTAGTTTGGGAATGGACACTGACGGACACAACGCAGGGTGTAAAAAAAGTATAAAAGTGTCACGAGTTCTCTCACCCAGATCTCATTTGTTTCATTTCCTCTCATCCGGAAAGCATAACATAGCCTTTTTGTCAAAGTTAGCAAGCTAGCAGTGTTAGCCTGCAGAATCTGTGACCCGCAGCTTTAATACTGAAGTCGGGCTCCATTTTGACAAAAGTTGATTTCGGTTACAACTTTTGTCTAGATAAATGACCTAGAAAAAAAAAAATCCCCAAAAAATAAATAAAAAAAAAATACATAAAAAAAAGCAAACAGATTAGAGAACAGAGAAAAAAATATAACATAGGATGATCAGCTTTTAATTATTAGGAGAACATATTTTGATAATGAAAGATGTTGATTTAAAGTGCTTCATTCATTAGCGCATGAAAATAGAAGTGTTTTGAGACTGGATTTGAAAAACACTTCAAACCTCTGAAATTAGTCACCTAAGAAAACCTCTGATGAATAAATTAGTTTTCAAGCACGTCTCATCCAATTTTTGATCAAATTAAGACTTATATACTGCTCAAGTATCACAACAGATTGTGGTCTTATTCATATTGTTGTATCATGAGCAAACACTTGAAAAAAGTGGGGACAATGTTTTTGAAACTTGACTTGAACACACACAAAGAGCCTGCAGGCTGTTTACTCATTTATGTTCCCCACACGGTCAGATGCTTTAATGTGTGTCCTCTGTCTTTGGTTGGACACAAATTGGGACTTTTCAGAGTGACGGTAAACTCACATCTTCCATTTTTTATTATTTCTTGAATAAATTCAGCATCTGAATCACAAATTTCTCTAATTGCACAGTACAACACCAAAAGGCCACGGCTGAGTTGTTTTCTTGTTTTTTTTTTTTCCCCAGCTTCTGAAACAACATCATTTCTGAAATGTTAAATTCAAGCTGGGATTTTGGCTTTTTAACCATTAGTGGACACAATTTAAAGAGCAACAGAATATTAAACAGCATCTGTTTCAGTAATTCATTCATCTTGGCTGGAAACACCTACCTCTATTTTCTCAGAGCTGATTTTTAAATGCATAAGAGAACAGTCATTGGAGTAATTAGAGAAACTTTGAACTTTAACTGATGAAGGTGTCAAAAAAATTAAAGAATCTCCTCTAGTTTCTGAAAAGTCTTACATTTTTCATCCTTTACAAATTTAATTTTTCCTGAAGGGGAGAATCTGAGTTTTAACTGAATTTTTTAACGTAAAAGTTGGACCAATTCTGTTTCTGAAGCCTGACTTTGCAGCAGTGGCAGATGCACAGTAACACATGATGTCCTGTGAACGCTCTCTGCTGTCGGCCTGTTTCATACACTGTGTGAAGCGAATCGATGAACAACAGCAGGTTTGCAAACATGTCCGTGAACACTGGGAAGAAGCTGACTTGAAATGTGCAGCCAAAGAGCTCACCAGCCGTCACACACCCACACACCAAAAACTACTACAGATTCAACGCTTCCTGTGTCAGCTTTGTCTTCTCACACCAGGTGCCTGTTGTTCATCCTCTCCTCTGACATTTGGGTGCTGATTCCAGCTGCTGCATGTCACCGGGTGTCACTCCAGCTTCCTCACTCTGTCTTCATTTGCGTCCGTGTCTCTCAGTCCCAGCGCTGTCACTCTCTGTTTTTAGTGTGACTGTATTAGCATGCCTCACCCTGCGACCTTGAGTGTGTAAGTCATGGGGGGTTGCAGAACAATTTTACTGAGGGTGCACACTGGTTTTTGCAAGTGTAAACAAGTTATTCTCAGGCGGCCTGCTGGCTGCTCGGCTCAGCTCTCTGTCAATAGGCCCGAGATAATGTTTATTCCTGCACGCAACCGGTGCATTCCCCTGATGGACTGAACGCCCCCAGCAAGCAACTCCTTCTCATCCACTTCACTCGTTCTGCCGCTTTCTCTCTGCTCAGCTTGGCGTCTGACTGAATTATCACCATAAGAGGCTGCTACCTCCAGAGCAACAACACAGAAACCCTCTGTCGATCTCACCTGAGTGATTCCTGGCTTGCTGGCAGGGTCCTGGTGGTGAGGCTTTGTGTCTCACATTTTCAAGGAAAGCTTGTTTTAAAGTTTTCCAAATCACCAGATTCACAAGGCCACTATGTTCGCTCTGCTTCAGTCTCAGGAGGAGAAGCTCCTGTCCGGACTATATCCAGGGGTTTAAGTGGCCCAGGCTAGAATGTACCCCTGGTATTTTTCAGCCTAGGCCAGTTTATATCCACAGATCGTTACACCCTACTTATATATCAGATTACTTTTTTTTTCTTTTTTTTTTCTATTTTTCTTTTTTTGTGTGTATGGTTTTTTTTTTGGTTTTTTTTTAGGGACAGGGGTAGTTTTGATTTATTTTTAAGTTTATTTTGTGTTTTGGGGGGTTGTTTTTTGTGTTTTGTTTTGTGTTTTTTGTCTTTTTTTTTGTTTTGTTTTGACATATCAGAAATTGTCTGGTTTGGTGATGTTTTTTTTTCTTTTTGTTTAATTTAGTTTACTTAAGTTTTGTTTTTGTTTTTTGATTTTTTTGGGGGGGGGTATTTGTTTTTGTTGTTGTTGTTTGTTTTGTGTTGTGTTGTGTTTAATCCTTTTATTTAGATTTGTTTTTTTATGTTTTTTGCAAAGTTAGTTAGTTAGTTTTTTGGGGGGGTTGTTTTGACTTTTTGTTTGTTTGTTGTAGTTTTTTGTTTGTTTGTTTGTTCTATTATTTTATTTGTTTATTTGTTTGTTTGACTGTTTATTTTTTTATAGAAATTTTTGTTGTTTAGCGAAGTTGTAGTTTCTGAAAAAGCACACCTGTTCTTAGCACGTGGGGTTCTTTTGTAAAGTGTTTTTTTTTTTTTTTGCTTTGTTTTTTTCAGGGTGGGCGAGGTGGAGGTTGTCTTGACTTGTTTTGTTATGTTTATTCTATTATTTTATTTTATTTTATTCTTTATTTTTTATTTTGTTTTATGTTATTTTATTTTATTGGTGCTTTTAGACAAGTTGTAAGTTCTACAGAAACAGATCTGTTTTTAATATCAGAAACTGTCTGGTGCGGTGGTGGGGGGAGTGTTGTTTTAATTTAATTTTTTGTTTGTTCATTCTACTATTTGATTTGATTTGATTTCGGTGTTATTAGCAATGGTACAAGTTCTTCAAAGCACATCTGTTTTTAGCATCACAAATTGTCTGTTTTATTTGGTTTGGTTAAACAAATACCAAGATTTGGAAAACATTTATTCAAACAAAAAAAAACAATTGTTTCAAATGTTTTCACACGGGGCTCTATCTCCTGTGTCCTCGCTGAGTTTCTATCTTTGGCCCATTCACTTGGACACCTACAGCAGTTTTACTGAGCGGCTCATATTGACACTAAAGGCTTTACATTGCATTTAGTTTAAAGCTGCTTTGTTTCTCAGGGACGCTGTATATCTGTTACATCTGTCTGAATCAGCAACAGCTCCTCCAAACATTAGCTAACAGAGGCTGAGGGGCTACAAGTATGTTGTTTTACCTTGGATTACAGCCCGGTGACTCCCCAGAGTGTTAGATACAATAAACATATAGAAGTGGAAGACCTGGAGAACAACATTAAACCATGATATAAGTTTCGCACTGCGTGAGTGTGGTCCGAGAGAGTTTGAGCATTGCTCTGCAGAAAGATGAGACTGAAGAGAGGAGGAAGAGAAAGGCCAAACGAGTGAACAACAGAGATGTCTGTATTTGAGGGAGCCAGGAGATGTCTGAGAGATGTCTTCAATTGAGCGTGCAAGGGTCCTAAATGGGTTTTCAGGGAGGGGGAAATAAGAGAGCCTGTCATCCCTCCTCTCCATCGCTGGCTCCCTCCTTTTCTTTCTCCTTCCCCTGCTTCTCTTTCTCTACAGGCTCTCCAGCCGCCTCTCATTCCTCCTATTATTAGGGCTCAGTAATGAAATGTGGAGTGTCTCGTATTGGTGCCTGGGCCCGGGCAAACTGTATTAGTGTGTAAATGGTGTGGGAGTAATGAGAAAGCACTCAGGCCAGCCGGATAGACCGGACCACGGGCCGTGCATTGTGTCCATGTGTCCGTGTGTGCGTGCCTGCGTGTAATGTGCATGTGCATCAAATGAATAACAAGAGACGTCGAAGGGGGAGGACCCTCGCTCGCAGGGGCCCGAGTTGTGTTTCTGTCTCGTATGCCAATCCCGAGATTGTTAGCCCCCAAACAGAAGAGAGGCTTAGCAAATCTATTTGGTCAGCGGCGCACAATCTCACTCCTGGCCCAAAGCATTCACGTCAATGTCTTTTGTGACTCACTTGATTCAACTCTTTTTAAGGTGAATTATGCAGGCTTAGCAGAAGGATTTGTGCTTTAATGCCTTCCGGACTGACTTCATTAAATCAGCGGCTACGTTTGCCATCTCTAAAATCTCCCCAACCTTTTAAGAGCAGCCCTGATTCCCTGAATCCATCAGCTCCTGCCTTCACCTTTCTTCCCAGCAGTAATTAGCCTCTGTTTAGCGGTCGGTGGTGAAAACCAGCAGGGCTCTGCTCAGGCCTAAATCCTCCTGATGTAGCGCATAATGTCTCCTCTTCTTTTTTTAACATCCCAGGAGGGGAATACCTGCTCCCTTCTTTAACACCATCTCCCTGCATAATGTATAAGAGCACATTGCTCATACAAACGGCCCACACCATTGGCTATGTAATAAAGGCTTGTGTGTGACTGTGGCTGAGTGATATCATTCCATTTCCTCTGGCCTGCAGGGCCTAAAGCGGCAGCAGAGACAAGACGGACACGCTCCATCCAGTAAATACTCTTTTTCATGACTGGATTTTTTTTTCCCTCCTCTCTGCAGATGTGCTGCCTAAATCGGTGGAAAGTGTCTTCATCTTCCAGGAGGGGAGCGAGAGCGAGCCGAATGTGGCCAACACGACATACGACGCCATCGTGGTCGAGCAGTGGACCGTCATTGATGTAAGTGCCGAGGTTTTCTTTTTTCGCTTACGATCCTATTCAGTTCATCGTTCACCAAAATATGAGCAGGTTCGATGAATGTTTTCCTTTTAGCACGCTCACACACAACAGCCACCAGCAGCGTGTAGATGGGTGTATGTGACATGTAGTGAGAAAAGCGTCCTTTTAAGATTTATTTTCGAGCAACAAACTGTCTGAGGATTCATTTTCAGTCAAACCATTTCAGTCCAAAGTCTTATTTTCATACAGCTCCCAGTTTTCATCGTCCAACATATCAGTCATGTGTTTCATGAACATCTAGAGTTTAAAAAACACTTTAAAGGAGATTAAGGCTATAAAATGGTGCAGAGAAGAGAAGACATTGTGTATGAAAATAGTCCAGAATGCAAGAGAAGGATTGTTCGTACAGTGGCCTGTAGGTGTCAGATGATTTGCATGAGCTACAACAGAATATAAAAGAGGTCAATTTGATCAGTTTTCTAAAGGATTGTTGTGCCAACAGATAGAAAAGATGTGAAAGTTAAAAAAAAACATTGTTTTCTCCTTTAGCTTAAAGATGCTATAAGGAGGATCTGTTTGATTGCACTGCCTCGCCACCTTGTGGCCCGGAGTCTCCGCACGCTGTCTTGTGTTTGTTTTGGGATTAAATGGAGATCGAATCAAAACATTTTTTTTTGTCTAAGACAACTTTTTACAGGATACAACAGGCCAAGGTAAGGTATTTATCAGTACAGCTAAGAAGCGCTACAGTTTGAAACCTTACTTTAAGTAAACATTGTTATAGCCGGGTATATGTAGCGCTATCGGCAGCCTGGTGCTCCAACATATCTGTTGGCTAACGTAACAACAAGTAAACACTGTCAGTTTGATAGTAGTTTAGTAGTTGTTTATATTTAGCAGAGCTGGCAGCCCGATGCTCTAAGACATGTCTGTAATGTGTATTGTCAGTAAATCCTGGTTAGCTATGTCCTGCCAGTCATCTACCAATCAGAGCTAACGTAACATCACTCTTCATTTTATTGATAGACTCTCAAGTTTGAACAGACCACTGCAGAATAACTGCTGACTGTGGGTTGGAATGAACATTAGCACAAACTGTTTAGCTCCTGTGTTAGCCTTTAGCTCGTGCTCTATCTCTCTCCTGTTTAGCTTTTTTCTGCTCTTCTGTCCTTTTTCTGTCTGACAGTTAGGCTTCTGTGTCCACCATCACTACAAAATTAATCACAGAAATTGTTTTCAGCAGAGAAAAACACAGATCTCTCTTCTCTCTACTAAACTTTGTCAGCTGGCGTGGTGTTGTCATGGAGACTTAGACATGCCGTAAACCAGTCCGGTCATGCTCGACCCAATTGAAAAAGTAAGATGTAGCAATTTAAAATATCCCCTGACCTGTAATATTGGTGCTGATAATCTAATTTTAAAGGGTGGATTTTGATCAGGCATATATCTAGAAGGGATATATCCTCTCAGCTCCTTTAATTATAATAGACATAGCTTCAAAGGGGCCTCACCTTGATGGTCTCATCCTCTGTGGTACTTATATTTCTATAACATTTACCTGTAATGTGTCATCTTATATTTAGCTTTCAGAATGATTCTTGCGATAATGTTAGCATTATAGCTATGTTAAGCTATGTTTACTTTCACAACTTTTCTGTGTCCATTGGAATAATTGACCTCTTTCAACTTCCATTGTGTACTTCTGTCTGGCACCAAAATATTTGGGGCTAAAAATGCTGTTTCAGGTCAAAATAGATATCTAAAAAAAACTATCCTGATAAAATCCAGATCCTTATCCTGACATATAAAGATACTGACATATTTTCCCCATATCGCCCCCTAATGGTGAACACTTTCCTTGGTCAGAAGCAGAGTTTGCTGATGTACATCAGTCTGTAATGGTGGCACAGGTCATGGTTAATAAATATGTCAGTTAGAGTTACTGTCTCTTTCACTGTAAATGTTAAGACTTGTTGGAAACATCTAATGTGTGAGTTTCTCTGTGTAATGAAATGAGATTTGATAGTGGAAACATTAGCCATCTTGTGATATTACTAATTAGAGATAACAAACGAGCAGAGAAACATCAGAAGCACATACAGACTGTAAAGGCTTACAGAGTGGTTCATAATAAGAATAGAAAACACATCTAGACCCAAATGAGCGGTTCTGAGAGGTTTTGAAATGAGGCGCTTTCAACCGTGATCAAGTAAAACTCTGAGTAGATATAACTCATCAAAGAATTGTGTTTTGTCCTTCAGTAGAGGTTGAGATTTGAGTGAATCTTTGCCAAAAACGAAGCATCCATTGTACTCTGTGTTATTTTTCTCCTTACGTCTGGATATATGCAGAGGTTTCCAGTATTTAACTAAGTATTTAATCTGCATTGTCCAGCTGTATTTAGAGCACCAATCCTCTTTGTGAATCTGCTCTTCCTGTTGAAATCAGTCGTCAGTCAGACACTGTGCCCTTCCACCCCCCATCCTCACTCTCCAGCCAACCTTTCCCCCATCAACCCTGAAGGCAAATCTGCCAGATCTCAATTTATGGGACATGTGTCGCAGTCGCTTGTCTTATCAGCAGCAAACAAGCCCTTATCTGCCCGCCGATTAGCTTCTGTCCTCGCCACAAGTTCCAAGTTGGAAATTGATTTCTGTCGAGAATTGAAGGGTTTGCAGCCTTTTCATTGCCTCTCATGTGAATGTATGTGCTTGTAAGACATGTGTGTTTGCCTCTGCTAAGTGTATATGAGGATAAGTTAGGTTTGTGTGTGGGAATCTGTTTGCAGATGCTATCTCTGTAATTGAATTTAGACTTTTTGCAGCCTGTGGTTGTCCAAGTGTGAAAGGAGACTTTTGTCCCCCAAATGTGGCTCTGTGATTGTCCGGCCCTGAGCTGATGGACACATGTGCCAATAATAAAGGCTCTTACAGTGGTCTGGCAGCAGCAGTATAGGCTCCATCCCTCTGAGATGAATGGTAATACTGTTACAGCTTAATGGATTTCAAGGCCTCCTCAGAAACAGCACGAGCGAAGAACAGTGAACTCTCAACCAGCGTTTCAGGAGATCCAATCAGCTCCTCCACTGGGACTTTATCAGAAAGCGTTTCACCCGAGTGATCCGCCGAATCAGACTGACAACACACTCATTCACAAAGGCCTCACATCATCTTCATTCATTGTGATAACTGTTTTAAAATTGATATGCAAAGTATCCTCACAGCTCGTTATTGCTCTGCTCCCCTGATAATCACACTGAAGCCTGAGGCAGACTATTGATTGCGAGTGTTTTTCTTCTTCTTCATATGCATCACCATCTTTTCCTTTTCAGGTGTTTTTATTATCTTCTTTGTGCGCGTCATCTCCGATAGCGTTACATTATTATTAATCAAAAAGTCTGTCAGCTGCTGTTGCACTGAGGGGAGGAAATCATTGATATTGTCCTCGAGTGAGAGGGAATCATCTCAGAAACTGTGACAGTTTGTCACTAACCGGGGATACATGCATTTAATTGTTCTGTTTATAAAGCAGTTACAACCGATCAGAGGATTTGCATGTGAAAGAGTGGAGTGCTATCAGATCTGCAGGTGTTCTCGAGGCAGCAGAGGCGTAAAGTTTAGCATTAGTGAATGAACACAGACTTCAGTGTAGATATTGTTGGAGTTTATTATAAGGAAACAGGTTGTTGTGCACAAACACTAAATGCTTTTATTTCTGGGTCTGTGTTTACCAAGATCATATTTAATGATAGGTTTGGACTAGTGGCGGCTGCTGGTCAGTCAAGGAGGAGAAACTCATTTTTTTCCGGCCTACATCATAAATTTATTTATTTATTTAAACGTAAATTCTACCCTCCGTGTCAGCTTGTTAGCAGCTGGAGCTGCTATCTGAGACTCCGACAGGCTGTAAGTGTGAGTGACAGGGGGAGAAGCTCCACAGCTGGAGCTGTAGCTGCTTATCGGTGAAAAGAGAGAGGATCTTTAAACACAACGCTCGTCGTTTTTAAGAAAGGTAAACTCGCTGGAGATCAATAAAGCAACCGGATCAGTCCAAAACAACTGAGAAGATGCTCCGGTGGAGGGTTATACTTCAAGATCGCTGACTGGCTCATTTCACTGTCAATCAAAAAGGGATTTGGCCTCAGACAGATCATCCAATCATCATGCAGAAGCCCAGCGTCCAGGCCAGCCCACTGCCTCATAGACCCCCAGAGACGCTGAGCGTCTGATGGGCGGGACAAAGCCCAGCGTTTATCCAATGACTGTCTACTTTCCACAGTGGAACAACCCACTCTACGCTTTCCCGCTGAAGTCAGAAGATGCTCAGCATCCGACTGTGTTAAAGTGCTGAGACGCTGTGAGGATGAATGAGAAGGAGGTGGAGCCAGTTACCTGTGATAGGAGCTGATTCTGAACAAAAGATGAAGGAATTCTAGCTCAGATTTTGTCAATGAAATGTTCACACAGCAGAACATATCACCACTTTTATTAGGGACATTTTAGGGGAAGCTCAGCTTCCCTTGCAGTCTTGGAGCAATTGCCACTGGTTTGGATACCACTCGAGTTTTTAGACCTATTGTCCTTTCTGTGTCCAGATAAGGTACTGATACTAACACTGATGTTCTTTACGCTGAGTTTAATGTCAAACATGTGATTTAAGTTGTCAAGAAAGACAGAGAAGTGACTCACGTCCAGCTTTCCCTAGAATGCGCTATTAAATCATCGGGTACCAGTGTTTGAGAATTCAAAGTTCATTTAGTTGGTAATTTTCAAAGTACTGGGTTTGAAACCCAACAGTCACAGCATGAGTTCACTTTCCACCACAACATTTAGAGAGGCATCTGGACCGAGCCCTGAAACCAGTCTAGAAGGGCTGGGAGGATACGCTATTCTCGTGATTCGATGCTATTGTGATTTTTGGGGTGCCGATTCAATTTGAATTGCAATTTTTCGTTAGTAATGATTTTTCCAATTTTTAGTTTTTTGCATTTTGAACACCAGACCATGTGAAAAGTTGAATGATGATGTTAATGTCTACAGACTATATCAGGAGCCATACTTTCCCATAAAACCCATATCACGTAAATCAGAGAGAAACATTTCACCCATTCCGTTGCTAGGCGCTACCCAAGTAGCTGCCTGTTGCAGCATCTCTCTCGTCTTTGTCCGTTTCTTGTAATTTATTTGTTTCTTTTTCGTAATCTTTGTATTTGGAGTGGATCATCACTTTGTATGGTTCATTGTCGGTCACGGACACCAAACTTTTTGTGGCTTCGGCGATATTTTTTTACTACTTTTCTCCTGTGTTTGTCTGGAGATCCTACATGTAACCATGCTGCATTGTTTACATGCAAAATTAGCTGTTAGCAGCCTGTAGCATGTCAATGCTAACTAGTGTAGGGCTTGATGATTTCCCTCGAGCTGAGGAGGAGGAGGTGAGGACGACGTGCTGGTTCTCGGATGTGAGCTGGGAGGTGACGACGTGGACCTGTCCTTCCATCCATCGTTGTTGGGAACGTGGGATCTAGCCCCGGGGGATGGACGAGCTAGCTGTGCTAACCCAGCGGCATCGTGCTGTTCACGGACGTGGCTGACGGAGCTGACATCGGACGCCGGCGCCACATTGGAGGAGCTTCGCCTGCTGTGAGCAGACAGGATCCAGGAGACAGAGACTGAACAGACTGCTGGGGAGGCTCAGTCCTGGACCCTGTGGAGGTGGAGACTGGCTGGGCTGGAGAGTGGTGGACGAGTGGTGGACGGGATGTCGTCATCTAATTTCTTATGGACTTTTTTTGCACTTTCTATACTCTTTCTAACTTTTGTTTTCTTAAATGCTGCGGTGACTCCTGAATTTCCCCTCGGGGATAAATAAAGTATTTTCTATTCTATTTCTATTCTATTCTATTCTATTCTGCTGGAGAAAAGAGGTAACTTCAATAGAATCTAATTGCAAGAATGGTATATTGTCCCAGCCCTACCGGATAAGCATACAAGACCAGTAGGTGGTGATAATGTGTGATAATTGTGTTGCATCAAAGAAGAACACTCTGAGCGTGTGCTTTACACAAGCTCCAGTCTAAATATACAAGGCAAGTGCTAAAAACTCTAATTCATTGAGTGTCTTCCTGAGGCGGGCTGTGGAAGAACCAGAAACCACAGACACACCAAGCCAACGTAAGTCGGCTTTTACAGCTTTAATAAACATGTTTACAGCCTAGACACCCACAGCTGTTAGTGAGCCCGCTAGCCCACTAAGCCCACTCCATTTCCAACATGGCCCCCTTTGACTTTTGCTTCAAAAGTCTGTAACAGAAACAAACGTTTGATGTTACAAAAACTGTGTCCATTTATCATACAGTTTATGATTTTACATGTAAACAGCAACTGCTGTACATAGCTGAGGTGACAAATCAGCATTTCTCACGCGGCCACACCAAACACGAACTTGCAAATTTAATCGCGTGACACGCCTGCAACGCGCCTCGTGAATGCCCATGTCTCGACACTGGACTGTTTTGACAAGCTGAGGGGCGAATGCACATTAGCGCAGCACTGTGCTGGGGGAGTAGAGAGCCTGTTCATTTAAAGACGGAGAGCCCAAAAGAGCATCTGAAAAACAATGAGCTGTGGTTTCAAAAATATGACAGGGGAGTGTGTGACAGCTTTGGAGATCACAATCAATGCCTGCTGCCTCTCCCTGGTAATCCACCTCCACTGGCCCTGCCTGGCTGTTCCCTATGACCTCATCCTCGACCCCCTGAGTCGACCAATGTTCCCGGAGGTCTCCCTGTAGATAATGAAGGGGTTGGGGAAAGAGAGGACCGCAGAGAAATTCCATCTTTTCCCTGGCTCTGTCCCTGCCCCGCTCCTCCCTCCTTTCTATCAGGCTCAAAACTCCGCCGAGGAAAACACAGTCAGACTCAGTGATGACACGTGCAGGCAAATCCAGCTGGAAACGAATATTTACAGAACTTACCTTCAAAACCTGTCTTCTCTGAGACTTTCACCCAAGCCTGCTCCTTTTTTTCCAGTCTCTGTAGAGTATAGAGGTGTCCCAGTCTGATATTGATATCGGATATCGGTCCAATATCAGCAAAAAAACAAATATCGGTATCGTATCGGAATGCATCTAAAATCTCTGATATAAGCAGTCTATTCCAGACTCCGCTCCTGCTGTTTTTATTTGATTTATTTAGGTTATTTTCTGGGTCTTCTAATTCATTCTTTGTTTATTCAATTACTCGTATATTCTTATGCTTAATGTTAAAATCTCTGTCACCCATTGGTTAATGATAAATGGGTCAGTTTTTCCTCATACCTACAGTTGCTGACTACTGTTCTTTGTTTGAATAATATCACTTAATCAAGCCTTTTCTAACATGACATACATACTACAAAATAAGTAATAAAAATATGCATGTTTAATGCAGATATCGTATCGGATAAATATCGGTATCGGCCAATACTCAATGCTGCAGTAACGGTATCGTATCGGAAGTGAAAATGTAACATCGGTACATCCCTAGTAGAGTACACATGTCATGTCCTATAACTCTGGATGATGACACACCGCACAGATTATTTACTCGTCCATCTTCTGGCAGGGTTGGAGTTGGAGCAGGTGGCAGTTCCCCCCTAACGTCATCAAATCAATGACGTAGTGGGGGAATGTCATCGCTGATTGGAGGCCACGGCAAGCCTTCACGCGAATTCGGGTCATAAGTTCAATATTTTCAACTCGAGCGAATTCGTGTCTACCGCCCAAACGCGTCTTTGCATTGACTTTGTATGTTATCTTGCGTTTGGTGTGGCCTTACCATAAGAATACAAAAAAAAAATCCTCTAATTTTTCATGGCACCCCTGCCCACCCACCCACCCACACAGTCTCACACACACAGTCTCACACACACACACTAATGTATGAAAAAAACATGCAACAAATACACTTCACTACTTTTTTTAGCATAGAGTTTATAACTTCTTTGTGAACTTACAGTACAGTGTAATCTTGACTCTCTGGCTGTGCTGTGACGAGATATAAAGTGATCAAAGAAAAGTACTGAAGCACAATAATAGAAATAGTGACAAAACAGACAATGAGTACGAGTCAAACAAAAACTCTCGGGTCATAAAATTCTGACTTCAAAACAAATCAGAGAGAAATTAGAGACGAAAACAAGCACCAAAAATAAATGTCAAACTGACAAACTAGGATGCAAGTTGTGTGGAAAGTGTTTCTACTAAATGAGAACACAGCCTGGAGGAAAACAACAAAATGGATAAAATGACAAGCAGGGGAAATGTGCTTACGTGCCGGGTGTTCAGCACGGAGACGTCTGCAAAATATTCTGCATAAAAATGTCATCAGCGCTTAAGAGACGATGCAGACGTTTCTTTTAGCTCCATCATGAAAGAGAAACATCGCACGTTCAGACACGTGTCCTAAATACATTAAAGATGCAGAGCATGACATTTTCCTCCTGAAGAAAATGACCTGAATAGGAAACATATGGATTGCGGTGAAGAGCTCCAAATGAAGAGCTCATTAAGGGTCTCTGCTCTGAAACTGCGATCGGGAGCAGCTTCAAATCTTTTGTGTCCTTTGGGGAAATCAATACAGGAAGTGCTTAACTTGTAATGCACTGGGAGCCTTTTTACAGGAGCAATAAGCAAACAGCACGTGTCCTCCTGCAGACCCCAGTTAACGTCGGCCTTGATATGTTTTCAGCAGCAGGAGTTTTATTCACAAAGAGGGACAAGGTGCATTAGCAGGACGGTGTCAGGTTTGAGTCTTTCAGATAAAACAGTGAAGGAGCAGCAGTGTCACGAAAAACATCAGTGTTCGTGTGTTATATTAAAAGATGAACTGATATTCACCTCAGAACAGCTCAGCGTACATCTCTGATGTTTCTTAGAAGTTCCTGACTCTTTTTCAAGCTCTCCTCAAATGATGTTTTCAGCACCATTATCCACTTCAGCTCTGTCAGACCCAGCAGTGGGTCCATTATGATAAATGTGCGCCTGGTAACGAGCTCGGCTCAAAACTCTCAAGATAATGCCAAAATTTTACAAGTACATCTAACAGGTCGTGAAAAAGGAAAGGTTGGTTGTGATGGTGAACAATTTTAAGCAGAACATCTCTAGTTTGAGAATTTTTCTTCACTACTAGGCTTGAAAAGGCAGACGAGCTCAGGGAGTGCAAACTTTGGAGTTATAATTTGATCTGATTGTACAAGAAATAAAATCAGAAATTTCTTCTGCCAAGAGATGCTCATTATTTTCAGGGAAACACAGAGATATGTACTGCAAACTAAATTAAACAAGCAGTTGAATTTCCAAGGATTGCCACTGATAGAAAACTTCAACCAGATGTTGTTCAGACAGGAAATGATCCACCAAGAGTCAATAGGGAAGTCTGTTACGTGGGTTTCTAATATGCAGGAGACAAGCAGCAGGTCTTGAGCTGGTATGTTGAGATTTGACAATAGTTTTGTGAATGACTGATCTTGTCACCATCACCTATGATGAGCTCTGCCGTTAACCATTGTACGGTTTTGAAGCCAAAATTCCCCCAACACAGGCACCATCATTGAAGCAGTTGTGCAGGGAGAATCTGAGTGGAGCCAGGTGACATAAATATTTATATTTTTTGGAGAGTCTAATCACTTCTTGGGCTCTAATTTCGTGGCGCAGCGCAGGGGGCGCAAGCCTGGCGCAGCCTGCGCAGTGCTAATTTCATGCTGCGCACCACTGTGCGCTGCCAATTTGACAATTTGGTAGACCGTCTGCGCCGAGATGGGTGTGACGGCGCGCCTGGGGGAGTTGACGGTGCACCAGGGGGAGGTGTCAGCAGATTCATGTTGGCGCAGTGACAATTTCGTGCCAAAAAAGTGCGCTGAAAGCTCGCCAGCTCCAACCTGGTCTATCCTCGGCGCAAGGCGCAGCGCACCCCACGCAGCTGTAATTTGGTGAAAGGCGCACATGTGCGCACATGTCAACAAAGCCTCAGAGGCAGGTTTCCAGAGTGTCAGGGACACATCTGATGTCAGATTAAAGCCGTTTGTCATAATGGAAAGTTAACCTGACGGCAGCTGAAAGTTTGATGCACATCTTACAATTAAACAATAAACAGCCTTAACATCTGATACTGAGTATATATCTGGTTCTCTCATTTCATTTAATTCAAAGAAAAGAGGAAGAGAAAAGAGGAAGAAAAAAGAGACAAAATAAATGTATTTCACTCAGGATTTACCCGTGATTTCCCATATTTCTCTGTTTTAGTCTTTATTTTTAACCTGATCTAAAAAGATGGAGTACATTATTGTAAGGAGGATGAGGTGGAGACACTGGGAGAGTATACAGTAAATCACCAAAGGTTCTGCTATTTGGCGATGACAAACCAGGAGTGCAGGTGGATCAAAAGTATTCTGAATGGATAAGCCAGCTGTGTAACTGCCTCTTAATTTTTTACTCCTATTAATGACAAAGGAACAGATTAAATCTGTCCCGGGAGCTGGCCCACAAGGTGACGCGCGTCGTGTCCTCCGATGCACCCCGCTGTCCATTGACCTGCTGCAGTGACAGTGGCTCTGACCGTCTCCGCAACCAACACTCTCTCCGTGGTGCAGGAGATCACTCAGACCAATCAGACGCTGCGCCTCAGTCACAGGGCATTTAAAGGCGAGGAGAGGCGCTCATTTGATTGGTGAAAACAGCGCTCGGCTGTGTTAAACCCACTCACGGCTTTTCTCCTCCCTCTCTGCCATTTGCGCGGAGGGAGGCGTGGACGCGCAGCTCTGCGCTGATGTGCGCCTGTACTCCGCCTCTCTTGGCACTGCAGGAAACTTGCAAAGTGCGCCGGTCACGCCCTGTGCGCACGGCGAAGGCCGGCGCAGGGCGCCTGCGCCTGCGCCTGCGCCTGCGCCTGCGCCTGGTCTACGAAATTAGAGCCCCTTGACTCTGCCTCCAGATATATTTTACAATCCCTCCCAAAAATTTACGAGAACGGCAGCTGTCAATCATCATTAAACGTGACGTAAAATCTTGTTTTTATCTTCTTATAACTAATGAAAATAAAACTTGTCAGAACAAAGAGGACCTGAATACAAGGCAGCAAAATAATATCTTCAAATCACCACAATAATCGGACATGAGAAACATTTCTACGAGATGTATTAATTTTTTAAAGTTTGACAACAGCCCATCTGGAATGACTGGGGAGATGGATTTTACTTATACCGCAGCCAGCCACCAGGGGGAGAAGTTTTTGTGGTGACCTCACTTTAAGCCGAGCAAGATGACCTCCATATCTTTTACAGTCTATGGCTGAAGTGACATGATTGACTATTTGTGTAAAGATATTTTTGATGTCTGAAAATGTCTTATGGGGTCGGTGTCAGAAGAAAGTATTGATAGCCTTTAAGAAAGAACTTGTGTGTATAGTTACCTACAGGGCAAGGTTAGAAAAGACAGTCTTCTGTACTCAGGGGGCGCCAAAAAGGACACAAACCAAAAGTACCTCTGAAAAACTCCAGACTCTCAAGTAACAGATAATGACATTTTAGTTTTTAGGTTAATTTTGAGGTGAAAGTCTTTATGAGACTTTCGAAAGTTCAACTCTTTTCTCCATCTGTTTACAGGTCACTGAAAGTGCTTCTGTGCTTCTTGTAATAAGATGTTTAGAGTCTTTGTAGCTCCAGAGGCAGAATTTCACATAATCCAATAAAATGAGTAAACAAAATCCAACAAACTAAAGAAATCAGAGGTCGGGGTTCAAAGCAAGGTGAGTTCAGTCAACTCTGTAGATTGTTTTTCAACTAAGGGCCTTCAACTAGCAAAGCACGACTCCCTGTTGAAATTAAAGTTGCATTGTGGGAAACATGGTTTGTCAGAAGAGAAGAATATTTGGGATTTTAAAAAGGGTACTTCTGTTTTTGTAAAAGTTTCAGCCCTTTTTAAATTGCTCTTTGTGAATCAGTGTTCTGGGAGAGACAGGCTGGTTTTGTGTTATAACTTTTCAGAGTCAAGTAGAATAGAATAGAACAGAATAGAATAGAATAGAATAGAATAGAATAGAATAGAATAGAACTTTATTGTCATTGTAACAAGTACAACGAAATTGAACTCCTGAAAACGAAAGTAAGAAAGTGTATAGAAAGTGTAAAAAGCTCCATAAGAAAATAGATGCTGACAGCTTGTCCATCATTGTCCAGTCAGCCAGCCTCCACCTCCACAGGGTCCAGGACTGAGCTTCTTCAGCAGTCTGTTCAGTCTCTGTCTCCTGGATCCTGTCTGCTCACAGCAGGTGAAGCTCTTCTAATGTGGCGTTGGTGTCTGGTGTTAGCTCTGTTAGCCATGTCTGTGAATAGCATGATGCTACTCTGCCTTCTGGTATTCCCTCTGTTGCTGGGTTAGCATGGCTAGCTCGTCCATCTTATTGGAGATAGATCTTATGTGGAAGGACAGGTCCATGTCGTCACTTCTTAGCTTAGCACGTCGTCCTCACCTCCTTCCCCTCATCTTGTGGGGAAACATCAGGCCTCGCACCAGTTAGCATTGACATGCTACAGGCTGCTAACAGCTGATTTCACATGTAAACAATACGGCCATGGTTACATGTAGGATCTCCAGACAAACACAGGAGCAAAAATAGTAAAAATATCCCTGAAGCCACAAAAAGTTTGGTGTCCATGACCAACAAATGAGCCATACAAAGTAATGATCCACTCTATAAATACAAAGATTACGAAAAGAGACGAAAATAAATTACAAAAAAGACAAAGAAGAGAGAGAGCTGCTGCAAAAGGCAGCCATAGCCAACAGGGCAGCGCCTAGCAACCAAGTCTTTTAATCTAAGTCTTTGAAACCAAAGCTCACCTGTCCCTCAAGTGGTCAGTTTTCTGCAGTGTTACATGCTGCATAAACAACAGCAAACTCTGCCTCTGACCAAGGAAAATGTTTACCATTAAGGGGTGATATGGGAAAATGTATCAGGATGTTTTGATGGCAGGAGTTTGTTTGTTTGTCTGTGAACAACATAACTCAAAAACTAACAAAGGGATCTTGATGAAATTTTCAGGAAATGTTTAAAATAAGACAAGGAAGAAGTGATTACATTTTGGAGGTGATCTAGATCACCGTCTGGATCCAGGACTTTTATAAAGGATTCTTTATCATTGTGAGATAGGGCCGTTTTCACCATATGTGTATATAACTCCACCATAAATGGTCGGATTGCTTTGCAAAACAATACAAGACAAGGTCACCATAATTTCTGACAGATGTTAAAGTATGATCCAGATCCTGGCAATATTCTGGATACTAAGATCCAGAATATGAAACATGTACTGGGTCATCATAATTTTTAACACTGTCAGGAAACAAATTATCGTACAAACCTGCAACTAACACCAAACTGTAGCAGACAGTCTGCTGAAAGGAAGTATAACATTAAAGTAAGACAAACACCAAATTGTAGCTATTGATCTCTGTATTTGAACTTTTGGACTCTGGATTGTAGGATATAGTTTTGAGAGACGTTACAAGACATACTTAAGTTTCGTTTGTGCACTTGACAGAAAATGTGAGAAGAACTAGACTTTTACCCTCTCAGTGGCTTCCAGTCATGCTCTTATCTTTGTTTTTTTGTTTTTTGCCTACACATAAAAAAGGTTACTGTGATATCAAGAAGTCTATTCAGCTCCGTTTTTAGGCGGCAGAACAAATTTCAATTCACAAACACATAAAACTGAACTTATCCTGCAAGGCCACATCTAACTGGAGGTAAAAGAATATGTGGGAGGGAGATTTGTTGTGTTGTTTTAATACGACCCTGAAAGATATTCCTTACCAGAGCATGAATATATTAAAACTAATAAATAGTGGCATCTGTGTTTATCGCTCTTATCATGCACAGCAAAGAAGCAGCAGTATCAATTATTACTGATGGAAAAAACTCCAAAAGACAATGATTGCTTGTTCAAAATGGTTTATTAGAGCTTCAAATGATAAAGAAATGGAAAGTGGGGAGCAGACAGGTCGCAAATGATCTCTAAGGAAAGCATTTAGATGGTAATAATGAGAGCAGCTGAGCCATAAAACATAACTTTTTAATGAGTTTGATTCTTACAAAATGGTTTAAATGGAGGATCTGAGAGCATTTTTAATAAGGAGCTATTTATTCTTTATTAACTGAAGAGTTACAGCTTTCAAAGCTTTACTCTCTCTGCAGTTTTTTTTTTTATTCCTGTTGAGATCACAGCGCGGCTGTCAGCTAATAAAAAAGTTCCCTCAACCATTTCAGGCACTTCTGTTTGATGATGTCACCAGATCGCCCACTCCTTGATCTTCCCGTTTCATAACCTCCAAGTTGAGAGAAAAGTGTGTCTCGCTGCAGAGAGGCACCTTAAAAGTTAATATCACTGGAGTTCAGAAGTAAGAAATGGCAGTCCAATGTCAGAGCGAGTGAAAGGAGCTTAGCAGCGCTGACATTGTTGTCACTCATTCTCAGAATTCACTCACATCCCTGGCTTTAAAGCTGCTCCTCGCCGTCTTCAGGCGCAGAAAAAAATCAGGATTAAGGCCTCACATCACAGCATCTGTGAGGCAGCGAGGACACTTTGAAGGAATAGTGAGGCAAAGTTTAAGACAAAGAGGAGAAAAAGCTCAATCACACACAAGAACAAAGTGTGAACGCAGGAAACAAAGGATGCAGATTCTTGTGCATAATTCATGACGTACAGTGAATAATGGGATTTATCTCCCCTCCCTGTGTGTGCACGCTGCATCCTGCAGAAACCCGGTGGTTGGCATGTTTCTCCTTGTCTATGATATCTCTATCCTGGGTGACACAGGTGAGAGTGGAGGTGACCTAGATAGAAGGAGAGTAATTTGCAGCGTCCCTGTGAGTGAGAGATCGCGCCCGCTCTGTCAGACAACGTGACGATGATGCTGATCAAACTGAGATGGAGGGAGAGGGGTTTGGTTTACAGGGTGCAGATGTGTTGCTGGTGCAAGAAAATAATCAAACATGTGATGACATGTGCCCAGATATACTGCAGATTTATCCTGTATGGCATGATACATCAGAAGTCAGGCTAAACACAGCAACACCATCCTGTAGGCCGTACTTTCAAACCAATCTCAGACATAAAAATCTATAGAGGGTGAATGTTTCCTTATCATGTCAAATAATAGTCAGATTTGATTCAACATGTTCTTAAATAAGTAGCTTGTGATCAAAAGCATGAGCCCTATCGTGAAGAAATCAACCAGATCCAAAGAAATTAGATCATCTTGTAGTTTATTTTGTGTATTTTAGCAGAGCTAGAAGAGGGCCCTGTTTTTGCTTGACGCTTTCACTTTCTCACACTAGTCTTTCAGCTCTAATTTCACCCCCTAATTGTGCTCAAAAACTCACCCAAGATGACACACACCTCACATGCCTCAAAAAATATTATTTGATAACAAACCTCACCTACATCCTATAATCTCCCCTCTAGCCCCATCTAGGCACTCAAAAAACACTATGAATGTTGTAGAGAGCTGAAACCAATGTCAAAATTTTTGTCTCATTGAGACGCATAAATTACCCAATGGGCCTGAAAGCCTTATCGTGAACAGGAAGCCAGCAATTTGGCTTTCAAAATAAGATTTTTTCCACATTTTTGCCCGTTCTACCAAACGGCTGGACATCCATGATGAGAATCTCCCGTTCCACCACATCCCAAAGGTGCTCTATTGGATTGAGATCTGGGGACTGTGGAGACTGTTTGAGTACAGGGAACTCATTGTCATGTTGAAGAAACCAGTCTGAGATGATTCCAGCTTTATGACATGGAGCGTTATCCTGCTGGAAGTAGCCATCAGAAGATGGGTACACTGTGCTCATAAAGGGATGGACATGGTCAGCAACAATACTCAGGTAGGCTGTGGACTTTAAACCATGCTCAGTTGGTACTAAGGGGCCCAAAGTGAGCCAAGAAAATATCCCCCACACCATTACACCAGCAGCAGCAGCCTGAACCGTTGATACAAGGCAGGATGGATCCATGCTTTCATGTTGTTGATGCCAAATTCTGACCCTACCATCTGAATGTGGAGCAGAAATCCAGACTCATCAGACCAGGCAACGTTTTTCCAATCTTCTATTGTCCAGTTTTGGTGTTGCTGTGTGAATTGTAGCCTCAGTTTCCTGTTCTTAGCTGACAGGAAGGTCACCCGGTGTGGTCTTCTGCTGCTGTAGCCCATCTGCCTCAAGGTTGGACGTGTTGTGTGTTCAGAGATGCTCTTCTGCAGACCTCGGTTGTAACCAGTGGTTATTTGAGTTACTGTTGCCTTTCTATCAGCTCCAACCAGTCTGTCCATTCTCCTCTGACCTCTGGCATCAACAAGGACTTTTGTCCCACAGAACTGCTGCTCACTGGATATTTTCTCTTTTTGGGACCATTCTCTGTAAACCCTAGAGATGGTTGTGGGTTAAAATCCCAGTAGATCAGCAGTTTCTGAAATACTCAGACCAACAACCATGACACGTTTGTCTTGACCATGTCTACATGCCTAAATTCATTCGAGTTGCTGCTATGTGATTGGCTGATTAGAAATGTGTTTTAAAGAGCAGTTGGACAGGTGTGCCTAATAAAGTGGCTGGTGAGTGTAAGTAACAGGCTGATATGTGTGTATGTGTTAGTATGAAGAAATTTGAAACTGTTTGTGGTCAAGGTTTTGTTTTTGTTTTTATAGAGGTGAAGTTGTGTTGAAGATTTAAAGTCAAAAAGAGGTAAAAGATGAAAAAAGCCAAAAAATAGAGAAATTTGAAATAAACAACAACAACCTCCAGAATCAAAAGTGGTTAAAAGAACAAAACAAAATGAGTCTCATAAAAGGCAGAACTGAGTCTGCATCAGGGTTAAGATGCAACAGGAACTGTTGATCTCTGTCTCACTGACCTTAAAGGCGGCTGTGGTTTAAAGTCAAGTCTTAAGATCCTCCCGTGTGTGGCTGACTGAACAACACGCTGATGTTAAGTAGTAAACAGACACAGGAAGGAACTCTGCACCTCCCTGTCTGTGTGTCCTCTTTAAATAAAATGATTAATGCTGCTCCCTCAGAGTCGATGTGTCTCACAAACTTCCACTTCAACCCCCGTCCTCGTATTTTTATCCTCTCTGCAAAAGTAAATGTTAAAAGCTTAACTGACAGCACAGGATGAACAGTAACATCAGCGTTCACTGGCTGCTCTTTTGTTCTCCGGGCTACATCATCGTGTTTTATCAGGCTGCAGAGTTTAGTCTGAGTCACAGGCAGGTTAATGCCTCATAAAAAATTCAGGTTTGGATGCACTTTGGATGTCTCCTGTTAAGCTATATTATTGTTGCAGCGTTTGCAGTTTGAGGCAGGGAAAATGTCCCTAGATGGTGCGTAGGTGTGCTCGGGGAGGGCTTTGCTGTATACTGTATAATGCAGTCAGAGATATTTTTAGATCCTATGAAACAATCAGAAGCTCCAGAACAGCTGCAACATCACCACATGGTGATCTTTTTTTTTCCTTCATGTGCTTTAAAGTTCAGTCACAAACGTCAAGAGTGAACTTTGAGGTTTAACCCCAAACGAGGACAAATTTCAGCTTCTCATAATTTTTTCAGGAAAAGACACTTTAGTGACGTCCTCTGGTTTTAAAGTCGTCTTTAGAAAAACTCCACACGTTTATCTTTCAGAGAAGGATGTTCTGTTTCCAAATGTCAGTTTTGACGGCTTCTTGCTCTCATGTGCCAACAGCTCGCTGCACAAACCACACTGAGGTTTTTGTCCAAATCTATTTCTCATGTAGAAGTGTCGTACTTGCGTTTCTCCATGACAACAAACATTGCTTGACTTTTTCTTTGCTGTTAAACAGAGAGTGTTGATTAGCGTTAAAGGGCTTTATCCCCACCTTCTAAGGAGTGTGACAAGACCACAGTCTGCTGCATTAAAAAAAACAAAAAAAAAACATGTCTTTTGCAAACACAAAGGCTTGCAACCCACTGAAAACAGGTCTACAACCCACTAGTAGAGAATCACTTATCTAGATGGTTAACTGTGTTTTCTTTTTCTTTTTTTTCTGTCCTGTGTGAATAATAATTTCTGCATTTAAAAAGCAAAAAGGACAAAAAGAGAATATTTTGGCTTGTCAGAGTCCAACATGGAACAACCTGAAAAATAAAAGAAATGTAATAAAACCCCAAAATGTAATAACTGGTCAATAATGTAAAAAGATGCTGAACCATAAATGTAATAACTTTTTGTTGTTAATTTAAACGGCAGACAAATTATTTTTCTCAGGATAGTTTAATAATTTTATTACATTGTGGAGCAAGTCAATAGTTTAGGAATTTAAAGATGCTATGAGGGCCACCTTGTGGCCCAGAGTCTCCGCACACTGTTGTAAATTACTTTTAGTGAGGCGTTTGTTTGCTTTGCAATTAAATGGAGATCAGATCGAAACAAACTTTCTTTGTTCAAGACAACTTTTTACTAAAAACAATGCACAGAGGTAAAGGGGATTTATCAGTACAGTTCAGTAGCGCTACGGTTTGAAACCATAGACTGTATATAGAGTGGACAGCGTGGCTTGAAGACAAAATTTCCTCATTACAGGTGCAGCCATCGGTAGCAGTTGTGCAGCCAGAGTCCGCGCAGTAGAGACTGTGAGGGACCCTAGGAGAATCTGAGTGGAAACCGGGTGACAAAAAAGATAATCATTTTTTTTTCCTTTGGAGAGTCTAAGCACTGCTTGACTCTACCTCCTGACATATTTTACTATCCCTGAAAAAAAAAAAAACACAAGAGCGGCAGTTGTCAATCCTCGTTGGATGTGACGTAAAACCTCATTTTTAACCTCGTATAACTAATGAAAACTAAACTTTTCAGAAAAAAAGAGGACTTGAATACAAGACAGCCAAATGACATCTTCAAATCACCACAATTGGACGTAAGAAACATTTCTATGAGGTGTATGAATTTTTTAAAGTTTGACCACAGCCCATCTGAAATGACTGGAGAACCAGATTTTTTGACCTATTCTGCAGCCAGCCACCAGGGGGAGCAGTTTTGTGGTGACCTCACTTCAAGTGAAGAAAAATGATGTCCTTTTTTTTTTTTAAAGTATATGTTTGAAACGTGACATCAAGCAAACGTAGTAGCCATAAACTTTTAATATCTGAAAATACAGAAACATAAACACAGAGATTCAGTGTTGCTGCATCCTGCCTTTCGTCCTGGTCCACGAAATGATACGCATGCACGGCATCTGCCCCAAAATGCCTGTGTAAGCTTTGCTCATTTTAACCACCGAAAATTACTAAGATATTACGTTAGTGCATGAATATTCATCTTTTAACAGCTGAACAATGAATAGTACAAAATAGCCTAAACAAACATGACAGTAGGGAGGTGTCTGTGTCCATGTACATGTTTCACACCATTTTTATGGGTCCCACAATGATGTGAATGTCAGAGTTTTCCAAAAGACCTCCTCCTATATAAATATGTAAATACTAGTAATATTTTTTTCTACTTTTCTATACTTCTTATAATCTTTATATTTCTTCAAAATTTTAATTTCATATTCTATTATCATTTTTCTATTTTTATTGTTATTGCATTACTGCACTTTTTTTTGTGAGCTGCTGTGGCAAAAAAATTTCCCCCACGGGGGATCAATAAAGAATATTCTGTTCTATTCTATTCTATTTTATTCTATTCTATTGAAGTATACATGTGAGATGGGGCATTTTTGTACAATGCCACACTCCACTTTAAAGCAATAAGCCCTTTAATCCATAAATTATTGACTCACTGAGTATTTTATCACCAGTTGTTACATATCAGGCTCTAACGAACGTCCTCGCTGCTGTTGCCTCACAGTACTGTTCCCGTTTAGTAACCACTTGTATATAAAGCAATGACTTTACAACACAACCTTACACCTTTACAAGCCTCATCAGGAGGCAGTCGACTCTGCAGTGAGGCTCTTATACTCTGTATTCAGGCGTCAGTGGTGAAGCTAATATCAGTGAGAAGCTCTTAAAGACTAAAGACGAAGCTTTGCAGTTCAGTCAAGGCCACATCTGAGAAATAACCCCGGTTAGGCTCCAAGTACATCATTTGCCTGCTGAAGGCTGCATCTTTCTCCACGCTGAAACGCTGATTACTGAGAGCGCTGGATTCAAAGATTTGTCTTGTTAGGCTCTTTTTTCCTTTGGCTGTTTGCCGCTGGATTGAAGGACTGAAGTTGAGGCTAAACTCTGAGTTACTGTGAAGCTGCTAGTGTTGAAGAAGTGTTTTGTTTCTCCTCATGTCACCTCTGCTTCACAAGCATGAAAGAAGCTTTTTAACTATCTGTTACTGACACTTAAAAATACTTCTTTTGTAAAAGCCTGTGGTTAGCAGACATCAGATGCTGATGACATCCAGCCAATCAGCTGATTCCTTATGCAAACACATGAAAACATGCAAAAATATCTATCATTCCTCCTCTGTGGGGCTGCAGTCTAATTGATAGCGCTGATATAAAAAGCTTTTATCAAATGCTTTTTTAAAAACATCCAATCAAATTCAGAAAAGGTTATTGCACTGCGTTGCTGGATGCTGCATTTTCTGTTGCTGTGACAACGCTCCAGGCCAAGCGAGCCGATCAGGAGCGCAGCACCTGAATGTCCTTTTTTAAAGGTATTTGCTTCATCATTACCCGGCTGTGTGTTCAAACCTGTTGACCCTATAGTCTGCTAAATAACAGCTCTTTCCCGAGCACCGAGGGAAAAGGAGATGTAGTTTGTTGTCTGGCTTGCAGAGTGTTGCAGGTGCTTTAAAGAAAAACAATAAAGTAATGTTTTTGTGGAGCACTTTGAACTGAAGGTTGCAGCTGCACCCCGCTCCTCCTTCTCCTCCTCTATAGACCCGTAAACATACTTTGTCTTAGGTCTATAGGTTTCCAAATGCAGGGTGATTTATCTGAATACATTCCTGGAAATAAAGGGAACACTCAGGTTATTTCCTTCTGCAGTTGTGGTAGGAAAGTAACGCTAAAAGTGTCTGACATCTTCTCCTCTTCCTATGGAGTTGCCCTTTACCAAACTGGTTGGACACCGTTCCTCCAACGACAGGAAAAAAAAGGATGTTTGACTGCGTCAGTGCGTGATCCAAGGGAAGAAGAGCGTAATCCAAAGCAGCTGGTTGAATCTAAGCTCCTCTCTCCTCTCACCCTGTGGTCCTCCTCTATAGTCGCCCAGATAACAATCGAAGACAAAGATGGTGGGGTGATTACTTTGTGTGTTTCGGCTCTCAGGTTGGTGCTGGAGTGCTGATGCAGCGCGGTGGCCCCTGAATAATAAGTCAGGCAGAGAGTTGAGCCAGACTCCGGGGACTGTGATTAACTCTCACCTCCTCCAAAGAACAGCAAGCCATTACAGAAAAATTATTTCTCAATTTACTTTCCGGGCAAGCTTTGAAAGAGAGCCTGTTTCTGGGAGGTGTTCCAACATAAACCCCCCAAAAATGTAGATGCACCACTCCCCGTAGGAGCTAAGGAAGTAATGCTTGTGTAAATAATGTCTGGAGCAGTGTCTTGTATTTTAATGATTAGCTCTTTGCAGCCTACAAGTTGATATGTGACTGCTTTGGGTCTGTTTGTGCATGTTGTGTCACCACAGTCAATAAGAATCTGTGGAAGAAAAATGAGGCGATGTGCGATGAAGTGGCTTTAAGTGCTTCGTCTTTTAGTCTGTCTTACTGTGGAGGACGAGCGCTGCATGCTGATCAGACGCTCTTCCTGAGAAATGCCCTGATTCTTCATTCTGTCTGTAACAGATACTGTTACCTAAAGAGGAACTACTTAGACTACTTAAGTCAGACTTGTAGATCTTAGAGACTTCTTTCTGTAAGGTTTGATTTTGGTGATTCTTCATTTTTTCAGGTCAGTGAGATCATTCTGCTGTTCACATTTCAGACCAGAGGCGGCGTTAGGGGTGGGCTTGGGAGAAAGTGGCCCACCCACTTTCTCCCAAGCCAACCCTAAAGTTTTCTTTAAATTGTCTTTCTTCATCAATTAATTCATGTTTTATTTTATTAATATTATAATACTCTATTTTTTCATTCGGTTTAAAATGACTATTGTACAATTTTGTCATTTTTTACTTAATTTCCTATTTGTGGATGCCCTGTCTTTAAAGAATGAGCTAAATGTGGGAATTTTTCCATCTATTAGAGAACAAAACAAAACATTTAACTTCATATCTTACCTGTCAGACTGATTTCATTGAAGACTGTAGATTTTTGTCTGTATTTGGTGCATTAAAGCGCTACTCTTTGGCCAACACCACGGAGAGCAACTGCAGGTAGGTCTGATGGATGCACTGATGCATTATAGAGTACAATCAAATATTAAAAGAGCAAAAAGGATCCAAATCTGCTCTGAAACAGTATCTGTATCTTTATAGAAATAGTTTTCTAGCTTTTGTGATTTAAGGCCCACCCAAAATTGGTCTGGCCCACCCAAAACTGAAATCCTGGCTCTGTGCAGGAAATGTAGGGAAGTTCGTCAAAGTGTAATTGTGCTGCGCAACAACAAATAAATGCATCGCATCATCGCTTTGCATCCTGGGAAAAGTCGTCTTGAGCAAGAAAAATTAGTGATGAAAAGAAGATCTGAATTTATTTGCTTTCAAAACATCCTTATAACAGTGGTTGATGGTGCTCATGGGAAATGGAGTCTTTCCTCAACATGAAGTCAGTCAACCAGATCACACGCATCAATCTTCTGACAATTGTGTGTCACATTTGTAAAGTCCATTATTTCACCTCTTCCTGTTGACAGTGTGGCAAAAATGTGTTTTAAAGAGCCGATAGTGAACGTCAGAAATAGTTTCATTATCACTCTTTGGTTAATGGTTGACAAGTCATATGCAGAGACAAGAATTAAAGCAGAAGAAAACAGCACAGAAAAAAAGCAAGGGAGTGAAAGATGTCGACCAGCTTGAAGAAAACCAACACTACAGAACAGTTCAGGCTTTTTGGTGTCACAGAACTGACTGAGTGAGAACAAAAGACCAACAGGCTTAAAAAGTTACCAGGTAGAAGACCTGATACAGGTGCTACTTTTATTTTCATTGTGACAACACCAGAAGAAACTGTGATCTTGACACCAGGGATTCCCAAACTTTTCAGTCCAGGACCCCCTGCCATAGAAATACACTGATAAACCAATCCAATAACTGATTAAAAAGATCAAAACATGGGCTACAGGAGTGCAGATGGCCTAGCGGTCTAGGTTGCACCCCAATAAAGTTCACCCTCAAGCAGGTGGCCTGGGTTCCCGCATGTCATTCCCAAGGGGGAACATTCGGTCGGTAAAAATGAAGCCTATGCGAAAGTGGGAAATGTTGCTGTTCATTTCCCACTTCATATTTACATATTTACAACCTGGTTCCAAAAACTGCTTGGATCTACACTATCGACACACACTGTACAGGGTGTGTTTTTTTTGTCTATCTCTGCGGTTTAGAAGTTATTAGGATCGTTTCATTGTCCAATCAGAGACACAGCTCAGGTCATGTGACTGACAGGCGCCCTATAGCTGTTCGAAGGGAAACTCACAACTGGCGTCATATTGAATGTGGCTGTGGACCAGCTTCATTTCAAGTGCCAGGAACAGACGGGTGACGTCCCAGAGGCTACGTCCATGTTTTATACAGTCTATGGTCAGTCCCCAGTCTCATCCTGTTTCTTGTCCTCTGTCCTTTCCTCTCTGATTAAAGCCATAAAAAGCCCAAATATTAACTCTGAAAAGGAAAAAACATGGACAAAGAAATTCAGTAATTAGTGCTGAAAATTCACTAAGACCTGGGTCTTAGACCTTCTGACTTATTCTTGTCTGAAGTCCTGCAGATTCATCTTGCCAGGCTCCACTGACCAGCAAATTCACTTGTTTAATTTCTAAGCGGCCCAATCAGGGAAGAGAGGTGGCTAGGGATGGGTACCGAATTAGGTAATTCTGTCAAAAGTACCAGGTACCGATTCACATAAAATCAAAAGGTACCATATTTAGGTACCTAAATGCATCCTTGTGACTGTGAGGTCGTGGAAGCGTAGGAGGTTTTCCATGCTGGACATGACCAAAGCATTGCAAGGTTGTATATTGAAGAATGAATATGTAAATTTTTTTAAAAAAATGTATTTTATTCTTCAATAAATTGATATTTTTTTACCACATAACACAGAAAGTACCTAAAATTGGTACCGTTGAGTACCGGTACCGATTGGCAAGTACTGGGTATAGGTACCGTATCGTTTCAAATGTGAAAGGTAACAATCCCTAGAGGTGGCAGCTACTGATTTTTTTGAAGGTCCCACCTCTGAAAACAAATCCAAAGAGCTGCTGATGGACTAGTGAAATATTTCCATGGCAGGTATATGAAACTGTTCGTCTGGCGTGTCAGGTTAACGTATTCTACTCCTGAAGGTAAAGAGAAGAAGGGTCGGGTTAAGGTCTAAGTGTTCCCTGAACAGATGAGTTTTCAGACATCTCTCAAAAGTAGAAAGGGACTCAGAGGAGAAGTGTCTGGCTAGAGATTTAGAGCCACGCTGAGCTGGGAGCACCAGGCGTCTTTCACAAGCAGAGCGTAGTGGGTCGGAAGGAGTGTAGACCTGGACAAGGGACCCCAGGTAGGCAGGAGTTGTTCTGGTCAATACTTTGTAAGCCAGAAGAAGAGCTTTGAATTAAGTAACCCACCTTTTTTAGAGAGTTAGTTCAAAAACATCATAAAAATGTTGAAAAACGAAACTTTTACTGTGAAGCTGTAAAGCGTGTGTAGGCTACAAATGTTCTCCAAAGCAGGAGCAAGCGGCATCTTTACTGTCATTAGTACACTGCACACGAAATCCTGTTTCAGTTAATCTGCTGCTCTGTGACAGAAGCTGGAGAAGGTGGCTGAATAATATCTCCACATGAAAACGCTGGTGCAGCTTTAATTAGAGGAGACTTTCACACTTCACAGTGCTCTGAAGGCTAATGTGGCGTGTGTAGGTGTGATGTATTCTCAACTCTCTGTTCTTATACAGTTGATCAGTGGGCTATGAATAGACCAACTCCTGAGCTCTACTTTGTTCATCTTCAATGTCGCCTTGACTCATTCCAGTACCCATAATGCATCGGTGAGTGTAATGGTCTGGAATTTATGCAAAGATCGGTGAAGGGCTGAATAGTTTTGGGTCACTTTTGTCTGCTTTTTGCTTAGACATCAACTCACAGAGGGGAAAGTGTGGTTGCATGAGCTTTGAGAACGATGGGTGTGTTTTTGTGCTGCTCTCACGGACATGTGTTGCGGTTTTTCAGCAGGTGTCAGACACGGTAAGAATGGCAAACCACAAGCACACACCCTCTTCGACGTGTATGTGTCTGTTCTGAATGTACATCTTCAAATGTGTGTGTGTTTCGGTATGAATCACCGACAGGATGTTTTTCTCCTGACTCAAAATAACCGTTTGCATGTTAGAGTTTTTTTATTTGAATGTGTCATTTAGACAAAGCCTCTGTGCCTCATTTCATGGTATTAAAATAGCACTAATAGCATTAAAATGTTTACCTCAAAGTGAGCAGTTTCACATGAGCAGTCTATTTGCTCAAGGACTTACTGTGCTGACACACACTTGTCAGGAACAGACACGGTTGCCATGTTGACTCATGGCAACCAGGGAGTTTCTGTAGCAGTTGATTTATGTCTGTTTTTTTATTCTTCTCTCCTGTGTGTTTCTTTCTTGACAGCACACACACATTTTATTAAAGCCATCATATCTGAGAGGAATTGCTTAAACCAGGATTTGGGTCTCTAAGTGATGCTGACAGCGCTTGATTGCATCTCAGACCTCAGAGCTCCAGCGGCTGTAATCACAGATTTGAAAGCGCTCTGCATCATGATAAGCAGGCGAGCAGCTCGGTGTGCTGTGCGCCGGGTGTTCACGGAGGAAAGTGTGGGGATTATGTGCAGGTTTAGGGTTGTTCCACTTGATTGCAGGTTGTCTAATGGACACCTTGTTGTCTCCACAGGGTTTGCAGGTGAAGGCTGATTATATCCCTCTGCTGCAGTCCCTGGCCACGTTTGGATGGAGACTCACCTGTGTGCTGCCAACTCCTGTAATCAAGACAAACAGGTGATGACCCTCATCAGAGTATTAATGATGCAGTTAGTGATCTGAGACCACCAGTGACCTCTGTTGGCAAGGAGACAAAACTGCAGCTACAAGCCTTTTTGATACTAGTCAATAACCACAAATGCTTAGTGTATTTTTTAACTGGGATAGATTTTTCTTTTTAGTTTAATGTTGAAGTATTTGAAGTATATAAAAACTCTCTCTCTGAGTGCTTATCTAGTTATTTCTAGAAACTGGAAAACACATCAGATTAATACAGATTACAGTCTTTTACAATCCAAAACTTTTCACAGATATTGAAACACATATACAAAACACACACACACTTCCTGATACAATCAACTCGGTCAAAATGTACAAACAATAAAATTGCACCACCGTGTCATACAAATATTGCAGCGTCTCTTCACCTTACTGCAAAAAAAAAACTGTAATCTTATCAAATGTTTTTGTCTTATTTTAAGTAGAAAATGTCTTTAGACTTAAATTGAGTCACATTTCCCTGACACGTCTGGGAAAATGTCTTGTTTCAAGTTATTTGAGGACAAAAACAAAGTCTGAATTTCTTTTAAGCAATTTTTTCTTGTTTCATTGGCAGATTGTTTTACTTGTTAAAATCAATTCAAAGCTAATATTTGTCTTCAAATGACTTGAAAAAAAGACATTTTCCTGGACTGATAAGTTAAACGTGGCTCATATCCAGTATAATAAGACAATTTTTACTAAAAAACAGACGACGAACTTGGAACCATCAACCTTCCTACAAAGTGTTTCAACGACAGATAAGTAAATTTTAGGGAAGGATAGCATATTTAAACAATAACAAGTTTTATTTCAATAGGCATGATTCAACATACCATTGCTCTCCTCTAACAAGCCTGATTACTCTGAGGCAAACCCGGTGTGTGAGACACACCTCCTAACTTTATTCCAATTGCTGGGCACAGAAGCCACCCCGGAACCTGAATAATCACAGCGCGATAGCCCTGTGGCCACTTACACAAGGAAAACATTTGTGTCTATGGCGTACTGACTTGCTGAGTACAACAAATACCAACATTATCAAGTTAAGAAATTAAATTTATTGATTACCATTGATTATTATTACTCAGAGAATTATTATACAATCTATTGGCACCATACAGGGTAGTAGTTCTTTGGCGCCATCTACCGCAGTAGAAATGCAGAAGTCGTATTTTACTTCCAACTCAGCGAAATATGAGTTTTTATTTTTACAAAAATATCAATATTAGGAGTTGAAATACAGATATTGATCAGAGGTCAAAGTATCATGATATATTGCCGTATCGTTTATTTTTTTTTTTCACACCTCTGGTATACATTAAAAACTAGCCTATACCGTGAGTGTTTTATGGCAGAAGCAGGATCTGGATTCCATCTGGAATGTTTTTCATATTCAGACTATTGTGACCCACAAACATTTTAGACCCAAATATTTCTTATCCTGCACTCTGGAAATTGTACCCCCCAATTTTTTTGCCTTTTCTGCACCATTTCATAACCAGAATGTACAGAGCTTTAACTTTATAGAAGTAGCCTATGCACAGTCCAAATGTAGTTTTGTGAGATGTTACCAGATAAACTTTGGTTTTTTTTGTGCTCTTGACAGAAAGTGTACATATAAACATCATTTAACAAGCAGAGAGCTGGGGGCTGTATAGAAATGGACTTTGAGCCATGATTGGACCCAGGGCCTGACCTTTGAATAAAACGGCGGCCTCCTCCAAATAAACCATACTGATAATAAGACATGAACTCTCATTCTTTTCTGGTGAGTGGGACGTAAGACCTGACTCAGACTCCAGGTTTGGTGACTCCACTTCAAATACAAAGACTGAGGCAAAGTGCTTAATGAAATCCCTGCACTGCTCCTGATTCATACAAAGGTCCACTGATTATTCAAATTCAGCATGTGTGTCAGTTTGTCAGCTTTTTTCTTTCCTCACAGAAAACTTCTCAGAATTAAAATCTTCTGCAGTGTGTAACTTAACTTTTGTTGAAGGAAGAGAACTCCACAGAAAGTTTGAATCTAAAAAACCGAGCTTCACTTCAGAAGTTATGGTAAAACTCTCCAACTCCAGTATCCCAGTGAAACTGGAGCACCGAATCGTGACACACGTACCTTCTCTGTATAAGTTATTGTGGAAGAATTATGACGGCTTCAAAAGATTTGACCTAAATCTGTTTCAATTTGAGCCGAGCTCTGAGCCGAGCAGCTGTGGAAAATCTCTTCACAGAAATGTAACGGCTCCTCCGCTAAGCCTGTGCTGACTCATCACTCTGTGTGCGCTGTATGAGCGTACATCCGCTTCTGGTCAAAGAGCCTCACCTTAAAACAGAATCTCTGCTTCGACATGTAGGAGCAGATGAGGCTCTGAAAACCTGTTCTGAAGCCTTTCCACACACCAACTCCTGAAAAATTTTAGAAAATTTCTGTTTTTCTTTTAACATAAAATGAGCTTTTTACATCTTCTTTCACAGAGATCTCTGTCTTGCACCATGATGTTTTTACTGTAACACAGACTGGACAAACTTTAAACTCTGAGTATCACAAAAAAAAGCCTGTAAAATCCCCCTGTAGGTTTATTTTTCAATTCATGTCCATATACCATTGATTTTTCTGCATTAATTTCCATCTTTAAATCCAGCACAAGCAGCAGTGTTCCTCTAATTCTTCCCGTAACGGTAAATTTCTCCGAGCTTCATCTTGATCAGTTTCGGGGAGACTGTAATGATCAGTGTCATCCTCACACTGTGGATTCAATAATCCTCCTCCTCCTGTTAGGAAAAGAAGTTACTTTTTAACCTTTTTCTGAGCGGAGTGGCTTCCTGCTGCTTCTGATGAGGAAACCTCTCAGCCTGATAGCGTTCAGCTTCTCCTCTGTGGATCAGCAGATAAAATGTGATGTGTGGCGTTTAGCTGGAAGAAAAAAACAGTTCAGCGCTTGCAAACGTAAATGTTGACTTTGAAGAAACTTTTTCACATGTATCATTAATTGAGATCAATACGTTTTTCTCTACTTTCAACTACTATTTAGTGACACTATGACGTGGATCTTTTGAGGCCCTTTCTTGTGGAAAATAAGCTGGTTCTTGAAGTGTTGAACTAGCACCACCTTAGGTGGAAAAAGGACGCTATAAAACAGTTTTTCTCCCTTGTTTCCATCAAAAGAGATAAAACAGCTGCTTCATGTACACAAAGGGAGCTGATGACTGCTTATGCATAGCAATTCTGCAACAGAGGCTTCGATTAGTCAATATTCAGGTTAAGGTTGATATTCCGGTTTCTGAAACATTCACAATAACCCCTTTATATGCATGAACAAACAGTGATACATGGTATCCTGATTAAAACAGCGACACTCAGACAACATCTCAACACGATTTGCGTCAATTCTGCTTCTTCTTACAGTGTCCATGGCAACAGCAACAATAATAGCAGCAACAGACCTCCTGTACTCAAAAGACCAAGGCTGTGTCCGAAATCACTCCCTATTCACTTTATAGTGCAATTTTGTAGTGCTGTCCGAAATCTGAGTGAGCATGGTCATTCACTATATAGTCCACTCATTGTATCCCACAATGCATTTGAAAAGTAGTGTATTAGTGATAACATGAAACAACATTGGGCTGCGCAGTGGCGCAGCAGTTAGCGCTGCAGCCTTACAGCAAGAAGGTCACCAGTTCGATTCCCAGCTTAGCCTTTCGGCCTTTCTGTGTGGAGTTTGCACGTTCTCCATGTTTGGGTCCTCTGGCTTCCTCCCACGGTCCAAAAACATGCTCATCAGGTTAACTGAACACTCTAAATTGTCCCTAGGTGTGAGTGTGTGTGTGAGTGAATGGTTGTCTGTCTGTGTAAGCCCTGTGATTGACTAGCGACCTCTCCAGGGTGTATCCTGCCTCTCACCCAATGACGACCCTGAACAGGAAAAATAATTCAGAAAATAAATGAATGAATGAATGAAACAAAATTAAAATCTGTCAGAAAACGACACTTGGCTCTTTGTTTAACTTTTGTATGAGCGCGTCTCACAATTTCAAGCAGATAAATAAGCAACAAAGGCGTTAGCCGCTAAACTGGATGATGCATTCACTAGGCCATGTAATTCTTAAAAACACCATAAGTTGCTGCACAAATATATGCCTTGTTTATTTTAAAAATAATGTGTAAAAATGTTGTTTATTATATTTGACTGTTGCAGAAAATAAGCTTTGTATAATATTAGTTATGACTGAAATAAATACCATTTTGCAGTGTTTAAGAAAAATTATAACTGTAAATCCCCAGCTGCCTGTGAGCGATGCGAGTGAGTGAGTAGTGTTCGAAATGTTAATTTAATTTAGCTGACTGAGTGGACTGTATAGTCCACTACATCTTATTCACTATATAGTGAGTAATGAGTAGGAGATAAGTGAATGATTTCAGACACAACCGATAATTCCTTGCAAACAGAAAATGCGCAGAACACAAATTAATAGGGCTGTCATTTTAACGCGTTAATTAGATTAATTAATTACACTGCAAATTAACGCATCATAAAAATTAACGCAGATTAATCTGGATCCCAAACCCGCGAGGCGTTCAAAGACGCACTTATTTTCAAATGTCTAGCATTTACAAACCGTTTGTCCTACATGGAAAAAGTGGTGTTCTCGTCAGATTTTCAAATTTCCGACGGTCCCTGAATATATCACACCTGACGTCAGCAACATGCTTTAAACCCGGGAAGAGAGAGCGCTGTTAAGGAGACTACCGTCCACATCTCGTTTATTCGCACGTCCTTTTTGAAAATCCACAGAAAATCAACCGTTTGCTCTGGCTCAATTCTGTAAAAAACAGGTAATTTTACACTCTTTACTGCATCAAACAAGCCCTGAATGACCGATAAAGGTCTTGTATCTAAATCTAAAGAATTCTTTGAAAATTTCCTTCCATCTTCCTGGTGTCATGTTTCAGCTTGCGGCTGCTCTGCACCAATGAGCAACAGTTTGTGTGTTCAGAGCATGTAAAACTGAAAATACTTCACTTTTCTTTGATCCAAGACTTAAAAAAGTGTTTTGTACATAGTTCCTCACAGTTTTTAGCCTTTAGCCCTGGTTCTCCTGACCTCATAGAAGTATAGAAGTTCATATTGCAGTGAAACTTGAGTCCACATCGAGTAAAAATGTGAACGGAAGAAAAAAAACGTCCTAAAAATCAAATCAGCTTATCTTAGGTGCAGGACTGTGTAGATTTTGTAAAGATAGAACCATACAACTTGTTTCATGTGTTCTTTATGCCTCAGGGTACCTAAAAATGTGTTGTATATATTCCCACCTTATTTTCAAATGTTTTTTTAATGTCTTTTAATGTAATTTTAATGTCCTGAAATTCAAATTCTTTATTTTGGGACCTTAAGCAGATATGAGATTAAAATGTGATTAATTATGTTAATTAATTACAAATCCTGTAATTAATTAGATTAATTTTTTTAATCGCCTGACAGCACTACAAATTATTGTTCCTTTTGAAGGGGATATCCTGAGAGGTGTATACATGACCAAATATTTAGGTAAGAAAAGGAGAAACCCAGGAAATATAAGCATATTCCAGTTTTTGAAAAGGGTTATTGGTGTTTACATGGCCATGCACAACCGGGTTATTGCTAATACAATATGAAAGGGTTACTCACTGCATGTAAATGTAGCCAGTGACTTGAAGTCCTGCCCATATCCTGATTCGTTAAGCCTACAGCAGGGTACATTTGTGTGATTTCAAGAGGATAACGTGTAAATACGCCAAAGAAGCTGTTCATACACAAAAATCTGAGATCAAATCCATGGATTTGTCCATAGAGGGCGCCACATTCATCACAAACCAAAAGTGTCTCACAGTTGCTTTAATAATTACCTTCTTTTCCCAACATGCATTGCAGATAGTCCCTGTGTTGCGGCCTCTTTGCACCCAGTTTTGTCAGGAGGCAGATTTAAAGCAGGCCAGATAAACATAAAGAAATTAATTGTTGTGAGACAGGCTTGAAAAATGTGGAGCTATCCTTTAACATAGTGCCGTTGTTTGCTGTGTTGCACTGATTAAGTGTGTACTTGGTATTTCCATCAGTTCCCTGACAGACTGTTTGCTCTGCCTCCACCTCAGCTGGTCATGTTAGCTGCTCTTTCACAGCACAGATTAATTACCTCTCTGTTTTCATCATCTTTTTTTTTTCCTCCACCTCCCTCCCTCTCCCTCTGTCTCCTCTCTTTCAAAATGCCACAACACAACAGCACAACATGGCTAATTAATCAGCCGGCCTAGATACAGTGTAGGACGCAGCTCATTTCTCTCCCCCCTGGAAACATTTCGCCCGCTGAAATAATGGTTGATGATCTATTTCAGATTAGCAACACTCATTACACTTGTTTTTGTGCTGTTTGCGCCTCCGTTTTTACTGGCAGATTTACAAAAGCACTCTTTTTGTTGTGTGAGGGTTTGCAGACTGCTCTTCATGTGGAGGGGCTGGGATAAGTGTCAGTGATCTCAGCAGCGTCTGAAATTAATGCTAACTGGTGCTCAGCAGCTTCTGCACACAACATTAATTCATGTAGTTGTCTCAGAGCGTGCATTCATGTTTGCAACATTCAATTAATGCAGATGGTAATTACATTTTGCAGCCATTAATTACAGTAAATGTGAATTTCTCTACATTAATGGTGAATTAAAAGAACAAGGACACAAACGGCTTCAGACAAAAAGGTTAATTATTGCAGGTGTCTTCATTTCTTTTTTTCAGACTCAAAGGAGCCATATGGGCTCAAAACAATATAAAAGAAAATGAAGACAACAATATGAGGATGAAATGAACAGCAATGAAATCATAACAAAAGAATGCAATCACTGTTTCTTACAGGCCCTGAGATGAAAAGCATAAATCTTCTTTATTTTAAAGAGATAAAAAGTGACTTAAATGCATTTTAAATCCAACTCTACATCAAGATTTTTTTTGTGTGCTGCATTTAATTCCCCTCATCTTTCTTTCTTTAAAGTGAACGTCAGTTTGACAGCAGAGGGAGTAGCAGCAAACTTGTTACCAAAGATAAAGCCAATAACTGATCAGCTGTATTAAAGGCTTAATTGTGGTTGGTCCAAACTTCAAAATCGACACCAGAGACAACCTGATTACTCTCGTCTTCTTGTATTGTTCCTGTTTGTCCATGGACAGTGTACAAGTGTTTTGAGAAAATTAAGGCTGTCACTTCAGCACAATAATTAGATTAATTCTTTCACATGTTATTAAATAATTAGATCCAAAAAAACAGACAAAACATACTTTTTTGGATAATACTCATCTAGGGCGCTCCATCCTTTGATCCTCTCTGTGACTTCCGTCCACTTGCAGCGTCTTACTATGTCTCTGTCATCTCACACCTTCTCCTCATATCCATGCTAAGCTCTCATCCAAAGAGCACACCACTCTCACCCACAGTAGTTTACGAGCAGGGTTTTAATTGACAAGCTCCGCCAGACCCTTACCCCCTACCCTGCTGAAAAACACAATTTACTTCTATAGACGCAGTAAACAGTTGCACAATGTCAATGGCAGTGAATACAAACATTTTAATATTGGCCATTTAAAAAGAAAAAAAAGGGATTACCAAATCTTCTCTTCTTTATTTATTCATTTAATTAATTATGCACTACAGTTTTCTAATGTCCTAGAATTCAAATTCTTTATTTGGAAACCTTAAGCATACATGAGATTAAAATGTGATTCATTATATTATTTTTTTTAATCATCGGACAGCACTAGAGAAAATATGATTCATGTGTGTTGTGTTGTAAAACGCTGAAGTGAGAAAAATGGAATGATAAATAATAGTAAACATTGAAAAAATAATAAAAAAATATTATTATTATTGTTGTTGTTGTTGTTGTTATCAATAATAATAATAATAATAATAATAATAATAATAATAATAATAATGATAATAATAATGTTAATAAAATCAACAGAATATAAAAGAAAAAATAGCAATCTTTGACACAAGTTTGGCAAATTCCACTTCAGCCTGTTGACACTGTGGAAAAAATGCCAGTTTCTGCCAACACCCTCGATCAGCTAGCTAAGGAAGTCAGGAAATGTTGTCAAATATTGTGCAGAGATATTAAAGCAACTCTAATTTATGAATCTCCACAAAGTTACCCCGCTTTGTGTCAGGATTTTGCTCACCCAGTCAGAAATCTAATTTGCAGCACCCAGATGGCCTAGCAGTCTAGGTGTTGTTTTCCCTTTCTCACCTTTCACTGACTCTATTCACTGTCTTCTCCTGAATATAGGCATAATAAAATTACTAAAAAACAAAAAGCTGCTGTTCAACAAGTGCTGCAGAAGACAAAATAACTTTAAGGGGGAAGAAAATGAATCTAATTTGCGTAACCACCTGCTCACTATACATTATCCCTGTAACAGTTAACAGATTAAGGTGTCACTACTTCTATACATCATAGGCCGTCCATAAAAAAATGTATATTTGTTTGTGACTTAAGTTTTCAAAAAATACTTTGTTACTACTACTATTTTTGCTTACCAGTACTGAAACCTCTACTTGGTTTCAGTTTTGCTTCATGCTCTCCGGTTTGTCATCACTTACCTGCAATGGTTTATGTCAGACAAATGAAGGCACAAGAGTTATTACAGAGCTTCTCTTTATTCATGCTGCCTCAGTTTTCTCTGAAAACTTCTGATCTGTTGACTTCCCAGCTCTGCTCATTATGACGTTATTTCAGCTGAGATGGACAAACTATTTTTTGGCATCTGAATAGTGTTGCTTTGTCACTGTTGGGAAAAAATAGATAAAATCAAGTTGAAAAACATGTATTCCAATAAATTCCCAGCCTCTAAAACTATGAATTCATTCACAGTTTCCCATTTCCATTGATTTAAAATCCAGCCACAGTCCACTTAGATAAAAACCTGGTGTTATATCAGTACCGTCCATAAATCTCAGAGGAATCCTCAGGTAACACTCGCCGACTTTGACCCTAAATCAAGATAGTCAAATGATTCCTGGCTGTGCTCATACTTCACACTCTTATCTGACACTTAAAGGATACAGATTCACATCTGAGGCCAAACCTCTTAACTGTCATCTGTCAGTGTCATCTCCTCCTCCTTCCTCCTCTTTAGCCGATATTTCACACACGCACGTCTTCAATTTTTAATGTCTGTCTGCAACTTGTAAACACAACACGTACTTCTTCGCTATTTCCTCAATTTCCCAAATATTAATCCTCCCTCCCACACTCATGTCACACTCCTGTGTTCTGCGTAGGATAATCTGCACAAGTACTCGCGCTGACAGATTAATCGAGGCAGGAAATGCAGATTCATTTCTGAGTGTGCTTCCTGTCTCTCACGCTCTCTCTGTAGCGTCTTAATGTGCTGCATTTCGTCATGCACAGACCCTTTTTTTTGAGTCCAGAGTGCTCTCACTTATTACCAGCTCACTTGCTTTTTACCTCCCTGCTTTTTATCTCCGGTGGCAGCTGCGTTTGTGACACTTTTATTGTTTGTTTCTACTTTTTTGACATCATTGGATGTGGCTTAAAAAAGAGATATGTTTTCCTGTGGTGGTTTGACACAACTTCAGTTACACACTCACATACACACATGTAGGGGTTTTAGATTCTGTCTAAACTCTAAGCTGCCGTCTCACCCGTGCACATGAGGAGAGATGGCAGGTTTATGATCGCTGCAGAACCCTGAAAGCCTGCTACAAATCTTCTCTTTCTCAACATCAAATGGACTCCAGACTCTTCCAGCTGAAGGCTTACTATCTAAACCGCCGAAAGCCCAACACAACTACTTTTTTCCATTACCTTCCTCCCTCCTTCATTTATCCATAAGCTATTTTCTAGCCTGTCCAGAATGCTGAATGGCTTCCTGGCAAATCAAAGCTGAGTTTCCAGCAAAAGCCCCAGCCCATTAAGGCTAGAAAGGAGTGGATGGTTTAGAAAATTACAGGCCTTTACCGAGCCTACTCTTGGCTGTCAGTGTCAGCTGGGCTATTATAACTTGAAGCCATACAGAACTGCAAAAGCCTGTGTCGATTTATGCCTGAATGTACCTGTTGGTGGCTCCATCCCTGGGGAAAAGTCTGCTGCACAGCTCTGCTGTCAAACTACCACTTCAAACAGAGAAGAATGGAAAATGCTGCATCCAACCCTGCAAACCTCTCAGAGGAAGACGTTAAAGCACATTTTGTTTTGTATTCAGGCTCTTACAGATTAATACTCTTACAATAATCAACAGATTTTTCCAGATTCATTTTCCAGAAACTGCAAACCTTCGAGAATAAATACTTAATGCACATCATGAGGATCATTTTTAAGTCGCCTACAAATTAAAACCATCAGTAATGAACTAACTTTAAATACCTGCAATAATATGAACTCGTGTGAAAGATCAATAGTTATGAAAAAGAAACAAAAGATGAAGCCAGATAAATTAAAACCCCTCTGCTTCCTGTCAATCAGGTCTCACCCTGTCAGGATTCTAATCCGCATAACAATCCACTATACATCATCTTGTGTGAAACCCAGCTACTAACAAACAAGAAACATGAATAGGACGTCATAAAAAGGTGACTAAATGATGACTCTAATACTCTGAAGGGTTTGGTTAAAGCAGAAAGCTCCAATCTAAAAATCGTGGTTACATCATGCATTCACGATAGCAGAACCAACAAACATTGACTGTATTAATTATCCCTAACCCAATGTAACCGATATGGTGGTTTTTCCATTTGTGTTTATTGTGAAGTTGGTCTTGAATTTAATATCAAATGTCATTTAAAAGTTTTAAAAAGCCTTGAATTTAACTTGCCTTAAGCTGTAGGAACCCTGGTATTTTTAGAACTTGTTTTTCATTTCATTTCTTTGTAATATATGTCATTAAATTTTCCCTGAGTTTTCATGCTTTGATTTTTATATACAGGACAGTAAATATAGCAGGAACCATGGTGAGTGATGAGCTGGAAAAGTGTTAAGGTAAAAAGTAGGATTCAAACCCAGGCTGCCTGCCAGCAGCAATAAATACAAGTGGGAAAAAAAGCCTGGTACAAAAATAGTCTTGATCTAGAGCTCTTAAATATACTGAAACATTTGGTATCAGGGTCAGTTTTTTTCCAAGACATCTGTCAACACTAAATAAATGCCAAGATGAAAGTAAGCCAAAGTTAGCTCTTCAATATAGAAACTGTCATTGTGGCTCAGAAACCATTTAATGATTTCTGGGGCTTATGTTTACACTGGAAAAAACTGAAATCTTATCAAGTGTTTTTGTCTTATTTTCAGTCAAAAATGTTCTTTTAGACTAAATATGAGCCACATTCACCTGACAAGTCCAGAAAAATGTCTTATTTTAAGTTCTTTTAACACAAAAATGAGGTCTGAATTGCTTGTAACAAGTAAAAAACAAAAATCTGCAAATAGAACAAGAAAAAATTGCTTAAACTAGAATAATGTCTTAAAACAAGTAACTTTTCTCTTGTTCCATTGGCAAATTTCTTTTTACTTGTTACAAGCAATTCAGACCTCATTTTATCCTTAAATAACTTAAAACAAGACATTTTTCTGGACTGTTTAGGTGAATATGGCTCATGTTAAGTCTCAAAGGACATTTTCTACTGAAAATAAGACAAAAACACTTGATACAATTTCAAGTTTTTCCAGTGTAACAAGTAAAAATAAAATCTGCCAATGAAAAAATAGAAAAGTTACTTGTATTAAGGCATTATTTTATTTTTTTAGCAAATTTTCTTGCAAATTTTTCTTTTTTTTAACGTGTTGCAAGCAATTCAGACCTTATTTTGTCTTTAAATAACTTGAAACTAGACTAATCTGGACTAATAAGTTAAATGTGGCTCATATCAAGTGTAATTGTAATTAGACAGTTTTTAGTTGAAAAATGACAAAAACACTTGATGAGATTTCAGTTTTTTGCAGTGTACATTACAGTCTATGAGGATGACTTGCTTTTTGAGCCAGCCTCTAGTGGTCACTAGAGGAACTGCGCTTTCTTTATTAATTCTCCAGCTCATTTCATCTCTGAATGGAGGCTTTTGGACCAGATGCCTGCATGCTGAACTAACCCCCACCCTCTTCCTGTCCCTCTCTTTCAGTGATGGGAGTCTGTCCACCAAACAGATTGTTTTCCTCCAGAGACCCATCTTGAACCGAAAGAGGAGAGACTCCAAGGTACACAATCCAACATTCCTCTCTGCATTTTTTTTTAGTCTAATATGTTGTCTCACCAGAAGTCATTCGGTTACCTGCCCACCATATATCCAAAGCTAACATCACCTTTTTGCCACCTCCAATTCCACAGCTGTTTTTGTTTCCCGTAGCCAAACACGCACAGCGCTGAACACATGTGAACCCATTCCTCTCTGTTTGAAATATCAGGAATTCTTCAGCTACTGACTCTGTTTTGTTAGGGGGGAGCAGAGTCGAAGTTGCAACCCTGAAAAGTGGAGATAACCTCTAAAGCTAACCTCTGTCTGCGGTGGAATGAATCCATGTTGACGCTCTCTGTGACCTGAATTTAAACTGCCATCACAACAACAAATTTAATAGGTCCTCAGACACAGGAGTCTGAGCGTTAACAAGATTTTCTTTGCAGTTTTTCAGTCCTCGCTACATCCCTGCAGTGCATCAAGTCTGTAAAACTTGTTCGAGTAATTGAGGACATTTTGTATTAAATTTTTGTCCTGTTTGTTTGGTCAGACTGCAGACCCTGAGGCACCAATAACTCCCCTCAAAATGGCCTCAATTTCCTTCCTGCATCAATGAGACTCATTTGAATTACCTCGTTATCCCAGAGCGTTATTAGATCCACTGTGATCCATTCTTAATTAAGTCTGTTTCCCTCTTTGTGCCCAAAAGCGTATTCAAAGAGGTACAATGCATTCCACTAACACGCTTTAATGTAAACTTTGAATGTTTCAGAAATTGATCTTCAAGCCTCGAGGAAAGTCCAACAAGAACTGCATTAAAGAGACGGCGAAGAACAAGAAGAAGAAGAAATCAAAAGCTGAGAGGGAAGCGGAGGATCCCAAGATTCATGATGACAGAGAAAAGGTTGAGAAAGAGGACGCAGAGAGTAAGGATGAAAGAGCGAACGCAGCCGATGAAAAGGCAGGGAGAGAAAGTCAGACATCAAAAGAAAGGGAGGAAAGGTGTGAGGAGGAAGGACAGATTAAAGATGGGATTGAAATCAGCGTAGAGACAAGTGGAAAGAAAGATGGAGGGGCAGATACAGGGAAAGACAAAGGAGCAGAAGATGAGGGAGAAGAAGCTCCGGACGGAGAGGGATCAAAGGAGAACGGGGAGCCTGTTGAAAACGGCGAGGTCCTGGAAGTGTCAGAAGTCGTCGTTGAAACGAAGAGCGAGACCAAAGAAAAGGAGGATGAAGGCGTAGCAGAAGTGGAAGTCGTGATCGAAAACGGGGTTGAGACCGATGAGGAGAAAGACAAGGACGAAGAGAGCGTGGTCAGAAACAAAACAGAAGAGCCTGCAGGTGGGGATGTCATCGCCAAGGAGATTGTGACAGATTTACCAACCACCAATCAGAGCCCAGATGAGACACAAGAGTAGCCCCTAGTCATCCAAGTCCAGGAATCCCCTCACCCTACCTCTCTGATCCTCCGTCCTAAGAACTGGTCCCCACTGGTGTCCCTGATCCAAATTAAAGGGGTTTGAACCCCTCGCTGCAGCATTTTCCAAACATACCGTCCTTTAATGACAATTTCCAGCATCCTGCCAGAGTCTGTCCACAGAAGGACGTCAGCCCTGTCACATTACCACACGTACTGAATGTATAAATCCAGAACAGGAGGAACTGGAGCAGGATAGTCACTGTGGAGACACTGGATTAACTTGATGGAGTTAAACAAGAGGGTTGATACATTCAGAGATGCCATAGTTGGATCTGAGGAAGTTTTATAGAGAAACAGTGAAAGGCCTGGTCACACCAAAATTAGACACAGCCAGAAGACGAAATCTTTGTTGCTCAACTCAAGAGAAGTATATGCTCTTTTGCTGGAAAAGAAAAGGTCGCAGTGATCCATCTTGCCATGAGAGTTTGCAAAAAGCTAAAATCTTATCAAGTGTTTTTGTCTTATTTTCAGTGGAAAATGTCTTTTCAGACTAAGTATGAGCTACATTCACTTGACAAGTCCAGAAAAATGTCTTATTTCAAGTTATTTAAAGAGAAAAATGGAATGGAACTATAGAATAAGAGAAACATTACTTGTATTATTCTAGTTTCAAGCAAATTTTCTAGCAAATTTTTGCTATTCCCTTGGCATATTTTTATCGACTTGTTAGAAGCAATCAGACCTCGTTTTTGTCTTTAAACAACTTGAAACCAGGGGTGGCATCATGGGTGGGCTCAAGAGTCCCAGGCCCACCTCAAACTTTTTTGTAAAAACAAAAAAATCTTTATTTTTTTTTTTTTTTAAATCATTTTTTTAGGAGGAATCTTATGAAATGTTGTCACTTTACACTTGTTTTGTTATTGTTAGATGCCCTGTCTTTCTAAAATTAGCCAAGTTTGGCTATTGTTTAGCCTGTTGGTAAAAAAAAGTTATTACACATTCAACCTCATGTTATACTGATAGGTCTAGAGAATGATCTTTGGAAAGACAGAAGATTTTTGTCTTTTATTTAACTGTGGTTAATGCTGCTGCTCTTCCTATAATATAGGGAAAGTTACATAATATATATTTTTTCTTTTTTTAATTCAAGACCTACCCCAAATTGGTTTGGCCTACCTACTTCCCTGCTTGAAACAAGACATTTTTCTGGACTGATTAGTTGACTGTGGCTCATACCAAGTGTAATGAGACAATTCATACTTAAATAAAGACAAAAACACTTGATAAGATCTCAGTTTTTTGCAGTGTAGGCTACTCCCCTCAGTATGGTAGAGGCTGTCTGCTGCAGAAGGTCTGTGGTTTTGAAGTGAAGTCAGGTTGGCAAACTTTCATAAAAGGTAACACTGGCAGTTGACTGTTAACAGATTAACAGACGTGCCTTCCTCTGGGTATGCACCACACTAGATTTGATTTGACACCTAAAACTGCATCACTGATCAATAGCAGGCAGTTTTGATGCTTTAAACCTCTCTAAGTCCAAATAGTGGAAGCTAGCATGACTTGTTAGCTGTGTTGCATTAATAATATGCACCAGTCCTGGCATCAGGTATCAGTTATATTAACAACCCAAAAACTGATGTAAGCTTTTCAAAGTGCCGATCCAAAGAACAAATCTTTTTAACTCACATCTACTCTCTTCGGTGTTCATCAACTTACAATAACCGCAAATTTAATTTCCTTTGAAATTCCTGATAGTATTGAAGATGAACTTATTTACAAATTAATTGTCCCATAAATAACAGTACAGCCACTTTGGATATATTTTTAGTTTTTTTTTTTTTGTTCATTTAGTTGGAAAAGCGGAAACATAATTCTCAGTCTCTTCCTTACTTTTGGGAATAGAGAATGTTAAATTAGATTTTTGATTCACTGTAAAGTGACTTTGATAGTCCAGAAAGGTGCTTTTAAACAAAATGTGTTACTACTATTATTGATACTGGTATCAGATCGGATTAGTATCTGTATCGTATGGTGGCTGAGAGGTGCAAACAAAAATGACAAATTTTGAGACACTTTGACAAATGAAAAAAAATCATTTTGGAAACACTTTTATGGTTGAAAAAACAAATTAACATTGTGGAAACACTTTTACAAATGAAAAAATATATATATGTAATTTACATTTTGCAAAACAAATTAACATTTTGCACAACACTTTTAAAAATGCAAAGGCAAATTTACATTTTGCAAAACACTTTTACAAATGAAAAAGACAAATTTACAATTGTGGAAACACTTTAACAAATGAAAAAAATATCAAATTTAAATTTTGCAAAACAAATGAACATTTTGCAAAACACTTTCACACATGCAAAAACAAGTTGACATTTTGCAAAACACTTTAACAAGTTTTGAAACAAAAAGACATATGACAAAATTTAAACAGAAAAGAAATGCACTAAATGCAAAACATGACCTGAAAATTATTCAATTCAGGACTCGTGAAAGTGTTTTGCAAAATGTATTTTTTTTTCATTTGTTTAAGTTTTTTTTAAATGTAAATTTGATTTGCAAAATGGGATTTTTTAAATTTTTTATTTATTTTTTGTTTTGTTTTGTTTTTGTTTTTTTCTGTTAAAGTGCTTTCCAAAATGTAAATTTGTTTTGTTTCAAACTTTGTAATTTTGGTTGGACTTCTCAGCCACCGTAGTATCAGCTGATACCAAAGCCTAGATATCAGTATTGAGGCTTAAAAAGTTGGATATATAATAAAAGTCACAGCCTTTAAAGAGTTCTGAGACTGGAGATACCCAGAGTTTACATGTTAGATGGCAAAAAATAAAAAATGAATACGTTTTTTACACTGCACCTTTTAGCTTTTTCTGTTAACAGCAAGGTTGCTGGATAACTTCTAGTGCAGATAAAGTAGAAAGAAAGCTAGCCAGAGTAGCTAACGCCAGCTTTGTGTGGTGTTGGTGAACCAGACACATTAGTTTACCACAAGTTCTGCAAACATAACCACAGACATCGCAAGAATATCGGCTACATGATGATTTTATCAATTATTTTTGGTGTGACCAGGTTTTTGAAGAAGTGTGGAGTGTTACACAAACATGATACATGGTGTTAGCATTCAATCTGTTTGATTAGCATCTGTTTGATAAACTGAAACGACAGCGGCTTTTTTCTGTCTGTTTTAAGGAGAATAGCTTCAAACTAAACTGTTCAAGCTGCAGTACGATAAAGCACCGTTAACACGACGTGCTGAAACCATGTAGCTGAGCAGTTTGAGCAGCTCTTCAGATCGTAAAGCTGACAAAAAGTCGAGTCTGCTCTGAATATTAAGAGGCAGAATTATAACGTGATACAGGCCTTTTTCCTCATGCACAAACTGACATTATGAAGACTGACTGTTTTACCATTCCCCCATTCCTTCGTTCTCAGCAGGAACAGTGAGTTGTAATGTGGAGGGAGGTTGAAGGAGAACGCTGGTAGAGGTGATGGGAAAGGCGTTTGTTGCGACAGGCAATCCAAAGTAGGGTGAAGAGATAATTGTTTACGCTGAGCTCTAAGCCTTCAAGTGCTTCAAAGAGAGCCGATAATCACTCTTTGGTGTGGTGTGCTAAGCTCACCTTGCATACAGAATGTTCCATAATCAAAGCCAAGTTAGATAAGGATGTGAAATTCAGCTGAATGTTTGCAGCTCAAGGGCAGAACTCATATTCCTCCACACCTAGTTAGTTAGCGTATACATACAAGGTTTACTCCTGAGCAGAGTTGCAGTTTTTAAGTACATTTTCAGTCAAAACAAAGCAGCTGTCAGGTAAAGCTTTGTGGTCAGGACCGAGCCTTGTTGTTCACTGAAACCAAAACAGACAAAGGAAGAGGCTGAAAGCGAGACAGAGAGCCTCACAGAGTCAAATAAAAGGAACGAATAGGCTCATTTAAAGAAACGGCCGTTAGTGTTTCACATTCCCCGTCGAGTTTTCTTTCATTATTTCACCTCCAGCTCTTTGAGCACCCCTTACCAGACATCATTTCTGACAATAACCAAGTCCTAATGTGCTGTTTCATGGCATCGTGTAGCTTTCCATTTCTAAAAGAGAGAAGAAGAAGAAGGGGGGGTTAGGTGGCGGCGTTCACGGCGTACACGGCATTCGCGGTGTGGGGCTCTCATTAGCTCACTAATGGATTTTGTCAGTGGGGTGTCTGTCAGGAATCATGCATTTATAATGGGGGTCACTTATTGACAGCAAAACACCTCAACGTGTCGAGGAAATAGCCTTCAGATTTAAAGGTGATGTCATTGGGAAGCTTTTGCACTGAGGAGGAAGAAAATTACCCACGCCAGGAAAGTGTTTATTAAACTTCAGCTACCTTCTGTCCTGCTTTAAACAGACTATAATTCCTCATATCTTTTGTTTTATGAGAATAGATGATAACTCAGTCGAGGAAAATGTCTCTATTTTGGAGACCAAACTCCACAATTACACTCAAGTAAGATGGATTATGCTGAATAAGTGCTCTCCTTGATTAATCCACCCGCCGCTGAGATTTCTTTCAATGTAAAATGACACGTGTGTTTGTGTAGAGTAGTATATAAAAACTGTGACCAGCTTAGCCTTATGACTATACTGTAAATGGCCCACAATCTGCTTTTAGATCCTGTCCTATAGAGGCACAATGGTGATTTAAGTGTTATATGTTTGTTCTAGTCAAACAGGAAGAGTTTTGCTACAGTCAGTGTTGGTATTTTTGAAGCTGTTGTTCCCTGTTTTCTTACTAGAGTTCAGACCGAGGGGACGAAACATTTGAAGTTTGTCTACATGAAGGTGTTTGGCTTTATTTTCGAGATGTTACAAACATTTTATTTTATTACTTTTAATATCGTGAATGTTCTGTTTTGGAGTCGAGAGATTTTACGGTGACTTTGTGTTGCCTCTGCTGTTTCCGCTAACGCTTGCTGAAATGTATTTCTGACTGACGCTTCGAGCTACCTCCCGAGAGCTGATGTTTTTTTATTTTTCTTTAAAGAAAAAAGAAAAACGGAGAAGGGGTCACGGTGGGTTTGACCCCCTGAAACATATGCTCCTTGTCCTCTCGCCCTCCACTATGACAGAGCCCAGACCTGCGAGCATGAGGTCATCGCTAACAGCAGACGAGGTCAAGGGTCATAAATGAGCCAGAATGGATTTTCCACAGCTGCACAGAAGAGTTTGCACGAACACACGACAGAAAAACCACTCTGATATTGACTTTAGGCAAGATGGAGTCATATCCTAATGATCTCTTTCCTTTTTTTTCAAACTTCACACCCTCCTTTTTAGCTTTCAGCTGTTTGAGCTGCAGAAGCACTTATTGTGTCAGAGGAATATTTAATGCTGCCTCTTCTACACTGCAAGAAACTGAAATATTATCAAGTGTTTTTGTCTTATTTTAAGTAAAAGTTGTCATATTACACTTGATCTGAGACAGTTTCAACTGATCAGTACAGAAAATTGTCTTGTTTTAAGTTATAATAGAATAGAAAATAACTTTATTTATCCTCAAGGGGAAATTCAGGATGAGTCACAGCAAAAAAAAAGTAAGAAAGTGTATAGAAAGTGCAAAAAGCACAGCAGGTGAAGCTCTTCCAATGTGGCGTTGGTGCCAGGTGTTAGCTCCGTTAGCCATATCTGTGACTAGCATGATGCTACGCTGCCTTCTGGTATTCCTCTGTTGCTGGGTTACCATGGCTAGCTTGCCTATTGTATTGGAGACAGATCTTATATTCCCAATAACGATGGATGGAAGGACAGGTCGTTGTTGTCACTTCTAAGCTCACACCTGAGACCAAGCACGTCGTCCTCACCTTGTGGGGAAACATCTGGCCTTGCACCAGTTAGCATTGACATGCTACAGGCTGCTAACAGCTGATTTCACCTGTAAACAATGCAGCCATGGTTACATGTAGGATCTCCAGACAAACACAGGAGCAAAAACAGTAAAAATATCACAGAAGACACAAAAACTTTGGCGACAAAGAAGATGGAGCTGCTGCAACAGGCAGCCATGGCCAACAGGGCGGCGTCTGACAATGGAACAAGAAAAAATTGAAATGGTTAAAAATTGAAAAATTGAAAACCTGGCTCCGTTCCTGCTTGAACAAGCCATTTTTCTGGAATAGTCAGGTGAATGTGGCTCATATTAAGTCTGAAAAGACATTTTCTACTGAAAATAAGACAACAAAACTCTATAAGATTTCAGTTTTTTCAGTGTACCCGAGCTGCTGGGGAGCAAATAAGACTCAGCTGTTGTGAAAGGCAAGACTAAAAGAGGCTTTTTGATATTTGATGAGCTCGTAAATGATGGTGAAAATCTGAGACACTGAATCCCAGCCAACCTATTTCATCTGATTTGATCACTTTCTGTTTTTTCCTGGTGTCGAGATAAACATTTCATCTGTCATCTTTCCGTGCCCCTGCCTCAGCCCTTCTTTGTTTTTAATCTGATTTTATGACACGTATTCCCTTTTGGCATCCTGCAAAACAAACCGCTCTTTATCTGAAAAAAGCTGACTTTGGAAAATCACTTAAGCCGCAAGGTGATCTCATGTGACATGACGGTGTTTTTCCAACTCCCACTACATTCCTGTCGGACATCCACGAGCACGGATGATCGTAACCTTGACATAAGTTACAGCAGCCCCGTATCTGCCTGTCCCACCTGAGGCCACGGCCTTCGAGGCCCCGTCTCCGTCTGATAAGGGCTGATTGGTTGCTGTGCAGTCTAACCTCTGACATGAGTATACTCCGGGGACTGTGGGTAATTGTGTTTTTTTTTTCCTCACAAAAAAAGAAAGTGAGGGAAAATGGAAGCAGGATCTGACACTTCATCAGTTAAATGATGCTGAACCATGTTAACGTATCCGTCCGTGAAAAGAAGGAGACCTCTGACTAATGTTAGCTTCAAATATACATTTACAGCCCTCAACCCATCCATGTAAAGAAAAAAAAGAAAGGGTAATTCACAGTTTCCTGTCTTATCAGCATAATTGTCTCTGAGCCTGAGTAGTGGCGCTGGTGCAATCGTTCTTGGTAATGCTGTTAAAAAAAAAAAAAAAAACAACCGTCCTGGTTCATTTCCTGTGTGCTACTATGATGTGAAGCGAGCAGCGTAGAAACGACAGAACATGAAACTATAGGATGCCGTCATTATTTTTCTGTGTTGTCACTTTAGCTTGCTCACAGCCTCTGGAAAATGTATTCTTAGTTTTTTTTGTCTCTGATGTTTTCTGTCACCTCGGCTGCCATCTTGAATGTTGAGTATCTTTGATCATGTGCCGATGTCACTTGTATAGCGGTGTTTGCTATCGAGGAAGAAAAAAGTATTCTTTATCTTTGCTATCCTGAGTATGTCCACATTCCTATTGTTCATGACATCTGTACAATTTGTATATTATAAAATGATTTATATTTAATGTGTACACGTGTCCTCCTTTCTTTTGTGTCAGAGGATATGAAATGTGTGAGTGTCTTTGAGCAGCTGCTGTAAGAATAACTCAGAGTCCTAAAGCATTGTTGAGTTTTATATAAAATACTGTTCATATCAACTTGCATGTAAACCTCTTCCACTCAGGGTGTGATAAAAACAAAAGAGTGACGATCACCTCTTTGTTTTTAATCTGAATTTATGACACGTATTCCCCTCTGGGATCATGCAAAACAAACTTATCACATTCCACTTTATCTTAAAAAGCTGACTTTGGAAAACCAGTCAAACTACAAGGAAATCCGACGAATGGGAAACAACACCTAACTCCCTTAAGTCTAGTGTTAGCATGTTAGCTAATAAAAACAGAAGCCAAATAAGATAAGATAAGCCAGCGTTCAGTTTTTTTTGTCAAAATCAAGTTTCTCCCTCGAGGGGCAGCAGGACTCTGCCCCGCAGATGTAAAAGTAACATTTATTACAATCAGAAAGTGTTTTTTTATTGCTGGAGATTTAAACAACACATTCTGGTCTTTTCAACCTAAAGATTTTCAGAGAAATATCAAAAATTAATCCTGTTGGTGGATCTTTCCACACGTCTGCACAATATGACAGATCCCAGCTGTGTGTTCGCAGGAGGTGTCAGGGTCAGTGACACCTTTAGATACCGTTCAAAAAAGAACAGACTTCCCTCACGAAAGAAAAATATATGTACCAATGTATTTTTTGAAATGTATTGTAATTTATTATTGATATATTATGATATACATGGAATAATATATTGAGGGCACATATACAATATATTATATATTCATGAAGTATATTGCAATATATTGCAAAATATACAAATGTTTGCCACTTTCCATATATTGCAATATACTGGAAAATATGAATACTAAATCTCATATACGGGAATATATTACCGAATATATAACATGATATGTTCCAATATGCTGCAATATATTTTTCTTTCGTGAGGGTCTGCAACGTCAGTTGTCTAGAAATAACTTTCATGTGATCTAGAAGCATCCAGAGAGTAAAAGTTTAGGTTAAATCTCTGCTCACTTGCTGACAACTGCAACCCATCCACCTGTCAGTCAAATCAGCCACACCTCAAACTATACTTAAAGCCCCTATGAGTGATTTTAGGATGGCCATAAACAGTTTAAACTTAATATGGTTGCCTCTTCCTCATTTACAAGATACAGTTGCCCTGAAGTGCAAAACAAACAAAAACATAAACTCTTGCAGTAAATCAAAACAATGATTTAGATTTGGATATAATTATATAATTAATTATATATAATTATTATAATATATAATATAACTATTTGCCTCTACCCCTTTTTTATTTATCTATTTTTTGTTTTGTTTTGTTTTGTTTTGTTTTTTGTTTTGTTTTGTTTTTTTGTTTGCTTGTTGGTGTGTTTTGATGGCCATAACTAGTGCTGTCTAATCTAATTAATTACAGGATTTGTAATTAATTAATCTAATTAATCACATTTTAATCTCATATCTGTTTAAAGTCCCCAAATAAAGAATTTGAATTCTAGGACATTACAAAACTGTAGTTCATGACTAATCAAATGAATACACATATAAGAGAAGATTTGTAGATCCACATTTTTTTCAACTGGCCAATATTAAAAGGTCCAGGTTTCCTGCCATTGACGTTGTGCACCTGTGCACTGTGTTAAAAGAAGTAAATTATGTTTTTTAGCAGGGGGAGGCAGGGTCTGGCAGAGCTTGTCAATCAAAATCCTGCTTGTAAACTGTGGGTGAGAGCGGTGCGCTCTTTGGACGAGAACTCAGCATGGATACAAGGAGAAGATGTGAGATGACAGAGACATAGGGAGACGCTGCAAGTCAGAAAAGTTCAGGCAGCTCACGCTCCAACTGAGGATGTGTCTCGGTAGTTCAGTGATCAAAAGATCAAGGAGAGGATCATAGGATGGAGCACCCAAGATGAATGTGATCTAAAAAAGTATCTTTGGTCTGTTATTTGGATCAAAAACAGGAAGAGAAGTAGAGAGTCCAATCTTCTTAGGTAGTTTTGGTGTTTACATGGTCAGAGAAAACAAGATTATTTGGGTCTTGAAAGATCGTTCAAGTTGCTCTGAAATAGGCTGGCAGCCAATGAGTTAATCTTGCATTAATTTTTATAACGCGTTAATTTGTGGTGAAATTAATTGATCTGATTAACGCGTTAAAGTGACAGCCCTAGCCCTAACACATCATACTATTTTGGACCATTTCCTGGCTGATAAACTAGACTGAGTTCATTTCACATCATAGCACAACTGTTTGGAAACTGACTTGGGATAGAGCTTTTCTTTGCAGTTAAAAGATGAACAGCGTTTTCTTCCAATCAACAAGAATTCTTGATACCAGCAGGTATGTACCTTTTCAATGTATTTTTTGTTGACAACTTTCTTTTGTTTGTCATTTTCTGCTGTTCTCTTTATTATTGTTGTTTTGTTCTTATCCTGTTTTCATTTTTGCCTTGTATTCTTTTTTGTTGTCACATTCTCTTTTTATTGTTGCATTTTTTGATGTTACATCTCCCATTTTGTTGTCATCCTATGTTGCACTTCAGGGCCACCACAATCAAAGTAAACCAGAACATCAGCATAAAGACAGATAAAATGCTTCAAAAAAAAGTGTTTGAAAATATTTTGCACCTGAAATATTTCAGAATCGTCATACCGGTGACTGTTAAAGGAGCTTTTTGTCAGGAGAAGCTTCTTCTGTATGTACGAAACAAAATCATGTGCATCTTTGTCCACAGGGGGTGCCGAAATGATCACAAGCCAAAAGTTACCTATAGGGGCTTTAATATGATTAAGAGGGATGAGGTTTACAAACATTCTCCTGTACAGCTCACACTAGACGAGAAAGTTTGATTTTAGCTCCAACAGATTTTTCTTGGCTTTTAGAGCCTCAAGTGGACAATTTGGGAACTGCAGTATTTTGCACTCCTCTTTTAATATCTAACATTCATTTTATGCAATAGAAGAGCAGATTTAACCAACTGGTTTCCATGTTCATGAAGACAGCAAACATATGTAAATGTCAGGGACAGTGGTGCACATTCAGGACTACCCAGAATGCCTTTGGAGCATAAAGAGAGTAACAGAGAGATAAAGCTCTGGTCCACTGAACACTGGAAATGCAGTAAGGAGCAGAATGCAGCTGGGAAATGAGTCTTGTGGATCCAAATCACTTTTTTTCTCCCACCAAAGAGGGAACTTGTTTTTTCTTAGGAAATCTGCTCCATCTGGTTATTACCTTCATTACTGCAGAAACCTCAGGATAGATCAACTTTATTGCTCACTAACACCACAACAACACCATTTATTTCGACCTTACATCAAAACAAGGCAATTCAGTCCCAAAACTGTCCCTCCATGCATCCATATTTCACATAAAAAACCAAGGGTTTACAGTGTTTATGAAGAGAAGTATATTTACAGTTGAGTCAACACTGCGGGTGTGATCTATCATGAGCTGGGAGCTCAGGGGAGCAGGGGGTCATTAAGAGGAGAGCTTTGCCTTCAACCAAAACCACAAACACCAGATCTATTGTGTTCACAGCAGGAGGGGGTAATGGCTCTTTAGCAGACTGGGGACCGCTGAGGAGCAGCTGAGCCGGTTTGACACACATGGGGCTGTATTTTGGATATTATACTTCTGACCTGCAGCAGTACACCTCCTTTAGGCTCCAGTGAAGGACCCAGAGGCACAGCTATGTAACAGCTGACTGCGTGTGCTTTGAATTATGACGTTTTAGCAGAAAAATGTTTGTGATTGTGGTTCAGGGTGCAATAACAGCGCTCAGGGTGGGGGTGATGTGGATCTGGTTGTTGCTCTTTCTTGCCCACAGGCTCACAAAGAGGTGGGGCTGGTGGTGGTGCCAGGTGTGGAGTGTATTGAAGTGTTTAATGGATCAATCCAGAAACCACTGAACCCATGAAACCAGTGTAGATGTTTATATATTGGTTGGATCATGTCATAAAAGTCATTGTTTCTGGTGTTATGGGGGATCAAGCAGTGCCATCTAGTGGCCATCTGACGCATCAAACACAAACAAAGCTCAAAAAGTAACAAACAGATCTTGATGAAATGTTCAGGAAATGTTCGAAATGGGATAAGAAAGAAGTGACTAAATTTTGGAGGTGATCTGGATCAACGTCTGGATCCAGGATTTTTTTTAAGGATTCTTTATCATTGTGAGATAGGGCTGTTTTCACCATATGTGTATATAACTCCACCATAAATGGTCGGATTGCTTTGCAAAACAATACAAGACAAGGTCACCATAGTTTCTGATAGATGTTAAAGTACGATCCAGATCCTGGAAATATTCTGTATACTAAGATCCAGAATATGAAATATGTACAGGGTCATCATAATTCTCAACACTGTCAGGTAACAAATTATCGTACAAACCTGCAACTAACACCGAATTGTAGCAGACAGTCTGCTGAAAGGGAGTATAACATTAAAGTAGGACTTAAGTGTTGGTGACAATCACAATATGCTTGGTGGAGGTCTGTGCTTTCAGGGTGCTCTTCTGGTATTAGTACTGAAATCTAAAGTCGGATTAACTATGAGAAAAACATCTTCTTTACCTGAACATTTCCTGCTTATGTCTTTTATTTCAAAGCATTAATCTGGATTTTTTTTCTGGATTTTTTAATTGTGGTTTTACCTGTAATAAAAAATCATTTGCATTGTCCAAATGCGATAAATTCAGGTCAGTTTCTATTGATTTGCAGTCTATCTGTGGAGCCACAGACTATGAGGGTGGGCTGAAAAGTTCATAGCCTGACTAGGAAGGAGGTACACTGGAAAAAAACAGAATCTTATCAAGTGATTTTGTCTTATTTATATTTTGTAAAAATGTCTTTTAGACTAAATATGAGCCATTCAACTGATCAGTCCAGAAGAATGTTGTTTCAAGTTATTTAAAGAGAAAAATGAGGTCTGAATTGCTTGTAACAAGCAAAAAAAAAATGCAAATAGAACAAGAGAAAATGAACTTTTATCAAGACGTTTTTTTAGTTTCAAGCAAATTTTTCTTGTTCCATTTGGCAGATTTTTTTACCTATTACAAGCAAGTCAGACCTCATTTTTGTCTTTAAACAACATGAAACAAAACTTTCTTGGACTGATCGGTTGAAAGTGTCAGAAATCAAGTGCAAAAAGACAATTTTTACATAAAATAAGACAAAAACACTTGATAAGATCTCAGTCTTTTGAAGTCTATACCATAGTGATGATACTTGGCATGCATTTAATTCAACTTCTTCTGACACTTGAGGTATTGTTTGTTTTTTAAATAGTCAATGTTTTCTTTGGTTGTTGCTGTGGCAGGACCTTGGGTCATCTTTAACACTGCAAAAAAAAACCTTAACAAGTGTTTTTGTCTCATTTCAGTGAAAATGTGTTTTTAAACTTAATATGAGCCACATTCGCTTGACCATTCCAGAAAAATCTCTTGTTTCAAGTTATTTTTTACTGAAAATAAGACAAAAAAACTTCCTATGATTTCATTTTTTTGCAGTGAAGGCTCTCCCTACCCCTCTTGAATTCAGCTGCCCACTTTTTTACAGTTGATAAAGCTGGAGCATCATCTCCTAATGTAGCTACCATGTTGGCGTGAATGTCTTTGTGGGTTCTGCAGATACTTGATAACAACACGGTGCCAAATTGTATCCATGTTTACAAAATGTCTATGGTTCGACTTTTCAAAGCCCTCAAACACTACATCACCGTCAGTTAATCTGAAAATAAACCGTGCTGTAAGTGTCAGAAAATGTTGAATTAATTGCATGCAAAGTTTTGTCACTATGGCATAACTCCTTCTTGGTCAGGCCATGAACTCTTCAGCCCTCCCTTGTATTTAAGCTGCAGATGTTCTGTTTTCTTTCTCTGCTCTGCACCTGCAACCTACACCTGGTCTGCACCTAGACTTTCAGCTTCACCACCATGAGCTGTCTCAATGAAACAGTTGCTTCTTGCAGACTGACTGATACTAGGTACCAAAAGTTGTCTCAGTCACTTCCTTTTCCCTTGGTATGTCTGAATTTAAAAGCTTTAAATGTTTTTAATTTGGACATTCAACATATTTGAATGAAGACTTCTTAGTCGTAGAAATCATTTTAGTGTCAGTCGCAGCTCTGGATCTAGAAACCGTGCCGCTTAAAAAGAGTTAAGGCTCTCTGTACAGACCTTTGGTGACAGAGGCTTTCTGAATGCATGGGCCATCATTTTTACATTATCTACCCTCTGCTGTTTCACTCTTTACAGTTTTTCCTTTGTCCCATCTCTTCCAGTAGCATGGAAGTCACATAACTTTTTGAGTATCAAGAAATCAGCTGACAGGTTCATTTATTCACTGTGTAAGCTTGTTCCAAATTCCGCTGTGGTTCACAGAGTGAAATATTTTAACCAACAGATTTCTTGTTCCCATGGCAGCACCTTTCAATCAGGAGAATGTTTTCTAGCAGCCTTGAGCATCACTTTTAATACGTTTTCATTCAATTCAGTGCAGCATTTCTGCCATTTGGGAAGTTTCAGACCTCGAGTACAGTTTCAGGAGAAGCTCTGCAGGATTCAACTGACCCTGAAGACCACATCACATACACATTCACATTCATATGATAGGTAAAAGACATGTTGCTCTTCAGAGATGTGAAAATGGTGCAAAGCTGTGGCTGTGCAAAGAACTGTGGGTCAGAAAAGACAGAAAACATGCAGGTTTACTTGCTTAACCGTGTGATCTTTTTTTTCTCCTTATTTTCTTTTTTTTCTTTTGTTTTTCTTTTTTTTTTTTGGTATTTCCAGATTTAAAATTGGAACATACTTAAAGTTAGGGTCTGCAGGATTTTCTGAAAAAATAAAATGTCAACTTTTACGAGAATAATCCTGCTCAGTTGTCACTTCTGGGCTTCTTTACATGTGTGTCAGTGTCTGTGTCTGCCTCAAACCCACTCCTCTGCCTGAATGTTGATATTTTGGTTTTATTGGGACACTTCTGGGCAGATCCTAATTGTGGTTACATCAACGAATCACAGATGCTGCAAGTTATGCAAGTAATGCTGCATTCCGGGCAACCCGTAGATCCGAAATTTCCTAGTTGAAATCTCTGAGTTCCAACCTGAAAGCAAACTACAATTTCGGTGTGAGTTTAAGGAATTCTGGTATGTTAACAAATCAATATGACAGACATTTAAAGCATATAGCAATCACCAAAGAAGCCTGCAACTTGCTCATTTGAGTGAAGTGGAGGAGGGGAAACAGCACATAAGGTGACAGAAGCCTATACTTTATATTTTACAGTATTTGTAGTTATATTTTAGCATATTTTGTATTAGTGCACTGAAAGCTAGCTAATACCAGAGCTATCATATCACTATCATATTACATTACTATATAATTGTATTGTTTTGGCAGTGATGTGACATCACAAGCCGTAACTCTGAGTTAGTCTATCTGGTACGAGTTCAACTGCTGTTCCAGTGAACTTTCATGAGTTACAGGTGGGAAAACAAGAGTCACAGGTTGCCTGGAACACAGCGTTACTTTGAATGTTGATTAGCAAGTTGAAAAAGCTAACCCTAGCAGTTATCATAGTGGACACAGCACCAAGCAAGAAAAACACAACCAAAGTGAAATGAAACGCCAGATGAAGCTTTTCATTAAAAGAGGGTGAATTTTGGCTTGGCTTTGATTCACTTTTCAGGCACTTGGAGAGCAGCACGAGACAAAAAGTGATGCAAGTTGGCTTTATGCTAATGTGTGAAATACCTGTGATTAGCTTGTGCTAACTTGTGGAGTCATGTGCATGGCTTTCGAGGTTTTCCCACAATGAAAACATGATACTACAGGTAGTTGCTGGGCTAGTGAGTGTGTTCACAGCTTCCATCAGAGGTTGTGGGTGTGTGCTGCTGCTGGCACTGAGCCATGGAGGAGGAGCCCAGTTTGAATGTTGTGTTTACTAACGAGGAACAAAAGTTCCTGCAGATCTTATCTTTAACTTTTTCTCCTATGTGAATATCGAAACAGCATGGACTTTGAAACTTAACCTGAACTTGGCTGCACACCATCTTCCTTATGCACCTCATCTTTGTTATTAAGACTGCTTTGAAGACAGTGATAATCAAAAAACTCTGTAGGCTTCAAAACAAAAATCTAAAGAGAAAAACAAACAGATAAAAGAATGAAAACAGCGAGCTCATACCTCACACCTCACATGCACAGCCCCTCCTTCTCCTGCATATATTTACATATTTGTAATCCCAAGCTGACCACTTCAGCGTCTGTCTCCTGTAAGCACATTTTGAACCCAGCTGTGAGGTCAACATGCGTTTTCATTCACCAGAACAGAGAGGCGGTCTGTAGCTCTGTGTTTAAGGCTGTAATCACTTTGCCTTGACTTGCAAAATCTTTTAAAAACCATTACGGCACCGTTTGATAACGTCCTCCCCAACCCTCTGCACACACTCTGCAGATTAACTACTCACCGATTAATTAACACAATTACCTCTGTGCATGCCAATCGGTGTCTTATCAACCTCTGTCAGGCCTTAAACTGTAAATTAATTAATATCCCCTCTCTTGTCATTTCTTAATTATCTCAGTTCCAGCAGGAATTCTGGGAAATGCCTGTGTCAGCTGCTCTGTTTGCTGCTGACGATTATTATGACTTTGCTGGAAGCTCATTGGATCATTAGATGGAGTGTGAAAACATGCTGCGTTCACGGTGATGAGGGTGACATGATGTTCAAAGAGGCTCTTCAGATGAGGAGGTTGATGTGGAGAGATGCTCCTTAATCTTTCTGTTTTCTCCTGCTGAAGGTGACACTTAACTTTATCGAGAGAGCTGCAAAAATAACCTCACAGTGAGCATCGCTCTGGATTCTGGTTTAAACTGTTTTCAGGAAAGAAAAGCACTGACACCAAACACTTCAGGAGTTCAGGTGCTGGGAATCACCAGGAAGGAGGAAGCAATTCAGATGAGCTCTTGGTTATTTTATTATTTTGTGTCAGTGGTAATTGTTGACTTCAGGGCCGATCACTGCTGAAAAAAAGAAAAAAATCAAACGGTTAAAAAACATCTCTGAATAAATGAATCACATTTAATTTTTTTAATTTCAATGCTTTTGAAGATTGAAAGTCAAATGCTTCAATTTCATATCACTCAAGACAGGTGCCATCAGATTAGTATGGCCATGTGTATCATGAGACCTGAATTTTAAAATGACAAAATGACCATGAAACATAAATCTATGGTGGCCCAGAGAGTCAAATGCACAAAATTTCACTGAACTATCTCATCAAACACGAAAATAAAACATCAAATTACAAAAGTATTTTATTAAAGACAAAAAAAAATTCTTTTTTTTTAATACAAAACAGTAAGAAAAAAAATTATATCATCAAACACAAAAGAAATTCCCAAAACAGCAATATTTCATTAGACTCAAAATCAAATCACAGAATAAAAATATTTAATAACTGCCAAATCGTTGCAGTTTACACAAAAATATTTAATTCAAACACTTTATAACTCACATTATTTCATAAACAGTTTAATGTTTTACTAAATGATAAAACCGCACAAAAAAAATACTAAAAGTAAAAAAAAATCATAAAATCCCAAAATTTTTAATCAATGATACACAAAATTATTTGATTTTAATTATAAATATTTCTGTTATATTTTTGAAGATTTTTTTTTCAATCAAATGTAAGAAGTTGAATGAAAACCTGAAATCATATCACCAAACTCAAAATCAGTCCACAAAATGTTTTAATGCTTTAATAACCATTAAACATTTCAGTGGACTTTTTTTTCTTAAAACACAATTTTGTTTTATAAAGAGGCAAACATTTTATTATTTAAAAAAAAAAAAAAAAAAAAAAAAAAAAAAAAGGCTGTATACGTTTAATCTTTTTTTTTTTTCACCTGACTCACTTTTTTCTGTTCGAAATACTTATAAATTGGATAAATTTTTGGAGTTCAGTGGAATGTTTTCTCTGTCATCAGTTTTTGTGTATTTGACCTTCAGGCTCCCGTATAAATCCTGGCATTATCAAGAACAGTTTTTGTAGTGTTTCTTGAATATTTTGTCCAGTTTTACGAATGATTTAAAAATCTTTATTAAAATTCCAGTTCCCCTATTTGATTATCACATTCAAAGAGAGGAATTTTTTTTCATCTGTTCATGAGAGCTCACCATGGTTAAAAAGAAGCAGAGAAATCATGAATAAACCTTGTAGAGTGGTTTTTAGTTCTCTGATAAAGAATAAAATTCAAGTCCTCTCAATGCTGCATTTTGAATTTGCTTCAGTTAAATTCAGAGAAATAAAAATTTCAGGGTAAAAATTGTAAGAAAGCTTTGTTGCTTCTCTCTGACCTTAATTCACCTCAAAATGATTTTCTTTTGAGAACACATGAGCTGAAAATTCAGTTTCAAGGCCTGATGTGAAGTTCACAACGCAGCAGAGAGAACAGCAGTGTCGTAGCACATCTCAATGTTCCCATCATTGCAGGATGTTTTACATGGATTTATCCTCATATGCAAACCTTTGTCCTGGTTATCAGGCAATAAGTAATTTGTAAAATCAGTAAGAGCATTTCTGGAAACAAAGAACAGCTGGTGGTTAATTTTTTTTATGTAGACATTGTCCTTCATCTTAACCGTGAGGAAACATCTGGAAAATGTTGCGTGTCATCATTAAAATCTCCATCAGTAGCGCAATGTGCCTTTAAAAGCACATTCTGTCTTTCCTTTAATGTAACTGGCTCAGTCGATCCTCTTATTGATGGTTTATGTTCCTGAATTTCATTTAATTTAACAAGATTTTTACAGACCAAATATTCATGCAAGTATCTTAAACACACTGGAAATGCTCTTGTGGCTTTCTGCACACCTCTCATTTAAACCCAAATAAAGTCACCTTTCCCTCTTACCTGCTGCCTGTCACAGCAATGGAAGCGCACATCGTTGAGGGTGGAGTCATCCAGGCCCAACTGGTAATCCTCCATCTTGGCCTCAATGCCGCAGATTCCTCCGTCGGTACACGTCTCGCTCCAGTGGCCGTATTCGCCCCAGTGCATGCCGGGCCCCTCCAGCACAGGGTTACTGCTGCAGCGGAACTTGATGTTGTTGGCGGCCGTGTCGTCTCCGAACAGGCCTTGATGGGACTCGACGCGGAGCTGGAAGGAAGTAAGGACACCGCTGGGGCAGTACTGGGGGCTGGACCAGTCACCGAAACTGGAGTGGAAATCAAGAAGAGAAGAGGAAAAAATTAGGAGAAGATCCAAGATGAGGGCTGGAAACACAAGAGGGACATTTTAACATCTGAGTAACTCATTTACAATCCTGGCAGGAGAGGTGCTTTCAATTCCCAATCCTTTCTCAAGCCTCCTACTGCTCTTAAAGTGCTGCTTGTTTAACTTACGCTTACTTAACCTTTATAATACAGCCATTTATATCTCTTTCATTAGATAGATCTGTTCCCAGACAAAAACAGCTGCATACTGAAATTCATCAATACAAACATTTTAGTGTAAGTGGCAGAAAAGCTCACAGAGGGTGAAGGAAAGCATTTCTATTGATGTGTCCATTACCGTCCAGCAGACAGAGTTCCTCCCTAAAATCAAAATGATTATATTGAAGAGGGGAAATGTGCGCCCATCAATAGAAAACCAAGCTTTCAGTGAGGGTGCATTTTCAGATCGAGTGCTTTGTGGAGAAACAATCCACTTGCAGTTAAATTGATCAAAAAGTGTGGCTACTGGAGACTTACTATCCGGTGTGGGATTCGATAGAGTACAGGAAGTCTCTGCTGTCATCCTTAGCACAAATAAGGCGGATACCGTTCAGGGCGGTGTCGTCAGACCCGTACTGGTTTGACTCCACCTGAGGAAACAAGCGTCAGTTCCCAAAGCTGTCACAGCAATGATTAAACAGGATTGTTATCTTCTCGTCGTTATCTTATTATTGGAAAAGAAGCTGCCAAGTGCCAACAGGTTATCTCACTGAAGTACTACCTGTTCTATGAGACTATAACCCTCAGTGTTGGTCAGAGCAGCTCTTTGCTGATGTAATAGTGTGTACTGGGCAGTGTTACAATGGAGGAACTCACAGAGGTGAAATACTGAGAAAGATATTTTACTTATTTTTGAGATTTAGACTGCTGGACTCATATACTATGAACCATGGTACCTAAAAATGAATTTTCCATTGATTAAGGAATGTTATTTTCTGCAAGTTATGTTTTTTTTGTTTTGTTTTTTTTTACAGCACCTGTTGTGCACAAGGCTATTAAAAGTGCTCAAAAGGCATATAGGCCCGAGGTAGACTGGAGGAAAATACACAAAAATTTAACTACACTGTTTCATTTCTGTATTCCAGATTAATATGTTTAAATCTTGCTTTTCTATTATAATTTCTGACGAGATAGTAAAATCAAGAGAAATACAGAGCTTTGCTTGAAGATAACACAACTGATGAGTAATATGGGCTCTGTTAGCTAAGAACACTAGCTTACGAAAAAAATAAATAGTTTAAAAAAACAGCCTGTTTATTACTTATCAGTTTGCTAGATTACAGGACACTAAGCTAGCTAACACTGCTGTTAGATTTCTTACAATAACTAGCTTGTACAACACTTGTTTGGCTAACACTGCAACTAGCTGCAGTTAGATTTCTAACACTAAATCTGAGCAAACTAGCTAACATTGCTATCAACAAGCTTACTTTACCACTAACTAGCTAACACTGCAGTTAAATATTAACATTACAGCTGAGATAGTTCACTCACACCGTGGTTTAATATCTAACATTACAACTGCGCTAACTAGCTAACCCTACACTTATTTAGCTTACATTAAAACTCACCGTCAAACACTGCGGTTAAATCAATAACATTTCAACTGAGCTAGCTAGCTAACATTGCTGGTAACAAGCCAACATTGCAACTAACTAGCTACCACCACAGTTAAATTTCTATCATTTTAACTTAGCCAAATAGCTAACACTGATATTGAATATCTAACATTATAGCTGCGTGAATTAGCAGCAATTGCAGTTAACACGCTAACCCTACCGTTATTTAGCTAACATTACCACAAATTAGCCAACATAACTGTACTAACACTACTGTTAGCCACCTTAATTTGTTTCTTTTCTACTTTTTACTGCCTCAAAATGATGAAGCAATAAAAAATAAATAAAAAAAACGAAGTGACTATGTTAATGTATTTGGCTAATATCTATGAAACATTTCCGTAAATTTATTTTATCTAATTAAACAATGAGACGTTAAAATAACTTTGGCTATCTTCATGATGCTTGGGTTGATTTTTGGCATCTTTGCCTGGAGTTACAAGAGACGCTTCTTTCCTTTGTGTTGTCTTTAAATTTAACTTCATTGTACAGACCTGTTTGAAAAATGTATCTATAAAACAGTCAAGCAAGCTTTCTATTCTTAATAAGTATGGTTAAATTTGAATGAGAGTGCATTTACCCTGAGACTGAAGCCAACAGCATAGAACCCATCAGGGCACATCTCAGGCCAGGTCCAGTTTCCAAACTTCTCTCCATTGCTCACAGTGAGCACGGACCTGTACTGTCTGCTGTTAAAGGCCTGCCCTGCTCGGAGCAGGAACTTCTTCTCCGAACACAGGCCACCAGACAACACAGCCAGCAGAGCCAGCACGGTGAACAGACTTGCCATTTTGGCAGCAGTGAGTCAGTATTTCACTCTGAAATGCCAACTAACAAGTATCAGGGCACCGAGCTTCAGGCTTTTATATCTCCCCAACAAACTCTGAAACAGGCCTCTGGTATCCGGATGAATCATTGACAGAGTCACATCGAGCTGTGGGAATAACAGCTGTCAGAAGAAAAGTTTTTCTCACTGATGTTTGAACTCACAGGGTCCATGCTGTGCTTTCCAGTAACTGTTCACAACACAAAGTGAATCTGATCCTATTTTAATATTTCACATCACCAGCCTGCAGGAAATCCGCAGGTTTGTGTTACTTTTACAAATTTCATCCACAGGATACGGTTCAGCTGTCGACGTGTGCTGAGTGATCATAAAAGTATAAAGCTACAAATTTATTCACATATTGATCTCCATATATTGACTTGTCTACATACCAGGGGACAACAAGACAAGAAACACTGGATGAATCCCAATTTTATTTTCAATGAGCACATAATTAATAAATGTTTTTGTAAATGAAGCTAAATGTGTAAAAACGTTAACATAAGATTTGAGAATGTTCTTCCTTTTCTTGATTTGATTGACAGTTTGCAACCAGCTTAAACGGGCATTACTGCCACCTACTGGACTAATAAAAGTAAAAATAAATACATTTTAAAAAAATGCCACGATAGTTAATTATTAAAAAAACTTACTCTTTTGCTACAAATTTGTTAGTTAAAAGACTTTTTTTGGCAGGTTTGTGTACTCTTCTTAGCTTTTTCCTGAATACAGCTGCTGCGCTCCACTTTCTCACATTAAAAGGGAAACAAATGAAGAAGAGACCCAAGTGCAAGTATTTTTAAAATATTACTGTAAAGGATCAATAAGGATAGTTTAAAGGATGAAGATAGCAAACAGAATTCACAAAAGTCAACATGTCAACATGTCACCATAAGGCTGATACAGAAAAGGCTTTTCAACCAGTGCAAGAGAATAAAACAGTAAAGTTGCAAAGCATGATACCAAACTAAGCTTAATGATGCCAATACTCTTCAAAAAAGTTTAGACAGTGAGTATATTTCGCATATTGTGATTTTAATTTAGTTTAGCTATAAAGCACTTTGAATTGCCTTGTGTATGAATTTTGCTCTACAAATAAACTTGCCTTGCCTTGTCCAGACAGGGCACCTCTGGTCTAGCCGTTAAAGCATGCGCCCCATTTACACAGGTTGTCGTCCATATTGCAGCCTTCGCTGCTCGGACTCCCAGCCTTGACCGTTTTCTGGTATGGATCAGTACAGTAAACTCAATCTAGTTGTGTTTTTCTCCACAATACACTGTTCAAAACCCCTCATAATCCTGAGTTTGGTCCTAGTCTGCTCGGACTGTAGTCAGACCTGATGAAAAGAAAAGAAGAAGTGATAAAGCTTGTATAATCTTAGCTGGTATTTGACAGAAAAAGTGAAGTATTTTTTTAACTCACATCTTTTTCCACCTGTAGTAAGCAGCTCCACCTGCTGCTGTGATGAAGCCGATGCAGAAGCAGGTGATCCCCACTGTCATCTTCATGTGCTTGGCATCCAGAAGATATGTATCTACAGCACAAGAGAGGGAAATCTTTGATGCTTTTGTGGTTCAATAAAGATTTTTTTATGTTTCTTTAAAGCAAGACTCCAGGACCAATAACAAAGAAAACTGAACACCCAACATTTAAAATCTGATGAGAGAAATAAGGTTTTCTCCACAACATAATTGACAACTAATGAAGCTTTTGCAAAATTTCAGTAAATCTATTTCACTCATGTTGATCTTTCATTTTAAGGCATTTTGATTCTTCCATCTCTGGTTTTCTAACTTTATAACAGGAATGTATACTCACACTTAACTTTAAAGTATAAAAAATAATAAAAACTGTTTTCTGAACAACTAATAATTCTGGATGATTGAGTCAACGTGACAAAGTGGCTGCAGGTAAGCTGTGTTATGTTATGTTATGTTATGTTGTGTTATGTTATGTTATGTTATGTTATGTTATGTTATGTTATGTTATGTTATGTTATATGTTATGTTACTTTATGTTATGTTATGTATTATAACAGCTTAGAATTGTGATTTGTTTTTCCCTTAATGAAGATGGTCATTGTTATGCAGCTAGCTATTTTTTATTTTATTTTATTTTATTCTATTTTATTTTTGTTTCATTTTTATTTTTATTTTATTTTATTATTTTATCAATTTTTATTTTTTATTTTATTTTGTTATTATTTTATTATTTTATTTTATTATTATTTCTTTTTTATTATTATTATTTTAATTTTTTATTTATTTATTTATTTATTTATTTAATTATTTAATTATTTATTTTTTGGGGGGGGGTACTGTGCTGGGGGGGTTTTTTGTTTGTTTTTTGTTTTTACCTTTTTGAAAGTGTATGTTTTATCTAAATAGTCTTTTATAGTTTAACCAGTGGCGGTAAACATTCAACTTTATCTTCATTTTTCAGATAAGAAAAAATGTGCTATGCTACAAGGTGCTATCCATCACCTGCGCTTGTTTGCATCCAGGTAGTAGAGCATTAAAGCGTTGTGACAATTGTCATTAGCATCCTGAGGCAGGTGGCTGCTTAGACACAACAAAAAAAAAAGGCATTTCAGGCTTTAGGTGATAAAAATGTCAATTTTACATTTAGCCCACTGATTATTCTGATGATGTTGGATCACATAAATTTGTTTTGGGATATTTAACCAGTAAAGTACCACCTTACACTGCCTTGTTTTTTTCCCCTCATGATCTCACGTCTTCCTTGTTTAAATTTTTAAAAGTCAATAGTAATTTAAAAAGAAAAAATTAAGTCAAAAACGAAAAATAAGCCTGCTGTCATACTGCCAGGTGAAATTAACACTCATTTTAGCGGTATTTTTCTGATAATCAGTCCTGAACTGCCGCCCATTGTAACAGCTTCTTTGACAGAGCTGGATCTGTTTCACTAGTCACTAAAAAAGGCTCTTCTGCATTTGAAATTATTATGGAGACGCATTGGGTGAAGGTGGCATTTTGAGTTCATTCGGTGACTGTCTGATGTTGAAGTGACACCTGATACAGAGATGTGGATTTCCTCTTTGTTCTGTGAAAATGAAGAGTTATCGAACCAGATTAGAGTTTTAATAATGCCCCTTACTGAGCTGAAACAGGAGGGAGGGACTTTGTACAAAACACCACATACACCTCTTAGTATCTTGTTCAGGGTCAAGGTTCGGGCTGAGGCCTCTTCCAGCTTCATTGGCCAGGAGGCAGGGAAAGGCAGGCAACCTCATTTGTCTGGCACTGAAATGTCATCACTGTCTTATCACGTTGTCTCATCTGGTCCAGCCCTTACCCCAGTCCACATCCATGCTCCGTGGCAGGCTGCTGTGCTCCACCCTGCAGGTCACCCTCTCCCCTCTCCTGGGTACGAACTCCAGGTAAGAGTGAAGCTGGAAGCTCCAGTCCCCGTTGGCCATGACCTCCGTGGACGACACATCCGTGGTGACCTTCACCCCGTCTCTCAGCCAGCTCACCCTCACTTCCTGAGGAAAGAAACCCCGAGCGCTGCACTCCAGCACGGACCGCTCCCCATAGTCCACTTGCTCGGTCTGACGGACTCTGACAACCGGAGGCACTGGAGCATAGAAATGATTAGAGCACCAAATTGGTTAAATGACCTTCAAGGCAGAGTGCAGGAGGGAGAGTCAGGGGCTAAAGAGCTTTCTGCAAGTCATTTAATTAAAGAACAGGGAGAGGAGAATAGTTTCCTTTGATGACAACTAATCTCATGAGGTTCGTTACCACTTTTATCCTGCTTTCAAATTTCCTGAGAAGAAATCACAAAGCATACCTTTTCTGTCCAGCGTGCTCTTTATGAAAAGTCTTGCGTTGTATCTGCAGAGGATCTCCACTTGGATTCGTCTCTGCTCCATTTTCCAGCGCTGTGAGTTGTAATGGGCCGCGTTCCTCATGCCAAACTCTCCGAAGCCAACGTACTTCCCAACCCGAGAGTCGTAGAAAGTGAGGAGCTTCTGGTTGTACACGTTTTTTACCATGAAGAGCATGTCGGAGATATCTTCACCGTACTCACAGTCATACATCATCTGATGCACATATCCACCTGTAAGAGACCAAAAACCAGATCTTAGGGTTGGGTACCTTTCACATGGACAATGTCTGGTACCTGGCAATCGGTATCAACGGTTCCAATATTTGGTACTTTTGTTTGTTTATGTGGTAAAAAATCTACATTTTTTGGATAATACAATCTCAGCTTTTTTCAGTTTTTCACATTTTTTCTCTCCAATATATGACTTTCCAGTGCTGTGTTTGTGTCCAGTATGGAAAACTGGCTACTCTTCCACTCTCTCACAGTCACAAGGATGAGCTTAGGTACCTAAACATGGTATCTTTTGACGTTTGTGAGTCAATACTGGGTACTACAGACAGAATTCAGCTGGTACCTTTATAAGTACCTAACTCGGTACCCATCCCTACTTATTACACACTAATGAATCAAATACTTTGTAAGGTAGACCTTGGTTGTATTGGGTTGGACCCCTTTTGCCTTCAGAACTGTCTTGATTCTTGGTGCTGGAAACCTTCCTCAGAGATTTTCCTCCATATCCTAAAGGTCTATTGGATTGAGATCTGGGGACTGCGGAGGCCATTTGAGTACAGGGAACTCATTGTCATGTTGAAGAAAGCAGTCTGAGATGATTCCAGCTTTATGACATGGAGCGTTATCCTGCTGGAAGTAGCCATCAGAAGATGGGTACACTGTGCTCATAAAGGGATGGACATGGTCAGCAACAATACTCAGGTAGGCTGTGGACTTTAAACCATGCTCAGTTGGTACTAAGGGGCCCAAAGTGAGCCAAGAAAATATCCCCCACACCATTACACCAGCAGCAGCAGCTTGAACCGTTGATACAAGGCAGGATGGATCCATGCTTTCATGTTGTTGACGCCAAACTCTGACCCTACCATCCGAATGTGGAGCAGAAATCCAGACTCATCAGACCAGGCAACATTTTTCCAATCTTCTATGGTTCAGTTTTGGTGTTGCTGTGTGAATTAGATGAGGTGATATTTGTGCCACCCAAAACTGAATTTAAATTAAAATATTGAATTTGAAAAAGCATGATTCAAATTCAAAAACAGAATTCAATTTCAATTCAGAGCGACACGACCATTACGTCATCATGTGCCAGTCAGCGAGACTAGTTGAGCAGATTCACAGACACCCTCTACACATTCGCTGACTCTCTTGTGTTGTGTCTGTGTTGAATTCTATGTTTATGAATTAAAGTATAAAAAGAGTTGAATTTTCATAGGAAAATACAATTTCAAACTCAAAAAAACATTAATTCAATCAAAAAAAAAATTTCAATTTCAAAACATTAAATTCCATTGCACATCATGCTTTTTCAAAATTCAATATTTTAATTCAAATTCAGTTTATTGTGGCACTAATATAACCTCATAGAATTGTAGCTAGGGTTGCAAAGAGGTGAAAGATTTTGCTTGAAAATGTTGAAAGTTTTCAGAGTTTTGCCTCTGTCAACCGGAATGAATTTTTCTAGAATATCAGTTTAAAAAAATAGCCGGAAAATTTCGAGAGCCTTTTTTGTGAACTCAAATGCAGTTTTCAAAAAAAAAAATGGCTGAAACAACACGATTGAATGCACAATCACCCATGTACCATAAACCACATGTGCAAACAATTCCAAGTTTGATCATCATCATCAGTCACTACTTCACCAGCCTAACGCATTTCCATTGAGACCACAGTTCTGGGTTTGAGAAAGTTTCCAGTTTTGGAAATTCCCAGTTTTGCAACCTTTATTGTTGCCTCAGTTTCCTGTTCTGGCATTAACAAGGCATTGTGTCCCAGACAACTGCTGCTCACTGGGTATTCCCTTGTTTTTTGGGGCCATTCTCTGTAAACCCCAGAGATGGTTAAGGGTGAAAATCCCAGTAGATCAACAGTTTCTGAAATACTCACTCACACAACCACATTCAAGGTATCTTAAATCACCAGTCTTCTCCGATCTCATGCTCACTTTGAATTAGTGTTAACTGACTTGTTAACTGATTGACTTTAATAGAAAAGAAGAGAATGATGGAAACAAGACAACAGGGCTACTTTAAAAACTAGTCATTCAGCATAATTCAAATCTCTATTAAATAAAATAAGACAGCATGAAGGGACGTACCAGCTGGTGAAGTGCAGAGAACCACGGCCATGAGTCTGTGAAGAAAACAGATCGCCATCTTCTCACTGAGAGCTACAATGGAAAGCTCATCCTCAGAAACCCAACCCTGCTCCTGAAGTTGTGCTCATATTCATTTCCTCCCACTTCCTCCTCAAACCATCCAGTGTCTCACACATGGGCAGCGCTGCATCTGATGAACAGGTTTATCCAGTTTGGACCGTTTATTTTGATTTAATAAGCAGATTCCTTTTCTTTACTTCCTCATGACAGGAATTGACATTCACACACCTTTACTTTTCAGTCTCTGAGCTCTTCTGTTTGTGTTACATCCCACTTCTGTCCTTAATTTTGCAGCTTTTTGATCAGTCACTGCAGAATAATTAACTTCAGTCAGGAGCAAAGCAAAGCAAGCAGAGATAAGACTTTTTAGAGACAATGTTTTCAAGTCTGCTCCTCACTTCCTCTTTTTAACCTCTATTTTCCTTTCCCTGTCTCAGTTCCAATGACCACTTCTGAAAAAGAATTATCTCACCAATCACTTCCTTCTTTTCTTGCTCTTGTTTACTAAGTTTGTGACAGTGCCAGGTTTTAAACTGATACAATGTGGGTAAAATTTCAGATTTACCGATAACCTGTTTCAGCACTATAGCAACAAAAATGAACTCCTGGGTACTTAAAATGTTTTGATTGTTACATTTTTATTTTTCAGAGCAGTAGTGCAGAAAAAAATGTGCACAAATCAACCAATCTGCCCTCTTTCTGTGTTTTATCATGTTCTCAATCTGTCGCTGTGTTTAGGGGATTTCTAGGTGTCACTCCTGCAGCAGTGTGAAATGCAGGTCAGTCTCTGTTGTTAGCGCTTTGCCTGCCAATAAAAGATGCAATTATCACCCTTCATCTCTCAGAGATGCTTTGAAAAACATTGCAAACATGTGAATGAGAACATGTTGTAGGAGCTGCTGGTGTGACTGGGACAAAGAGAAAAACAAAACCTCAGAGTGAAGCATCCAGCTTCTTCCTGAAAGTTTGTCCAGAGGTTTAGGAATACCTGATGTTTTTTAGCAACTTTTAGCGACTGGCTGCTGTCAGAAATTCAGAAACAATCAGAAACAATTAGAAAACAAGGTCTGGGAGTCAAGTCAGAAACACACCTTATGATGCTGAACTCATAACCTTTAGATCTTCATAGCAAATGTGTTACAGAAATATTCAACAGCAGCAAAGACAGGCCTTTTAAGCCACGTTTCCACCATGCAGCATTTCTTCCTCTCTGTGGTTGGCATGTAGCTCATTGATACAAAGAACAATCAAGCTTTGTTCCAGAGAAGTCTGTGCGCTGCCAAGAGAAATACAGCTGCTGTCGGGGTAAATGACGATTCCTTTAACCAATCAATGGTCTGCAGTGTTGTAGCTCCACCTTCCGTGAGCAGATCGGTTCAGTCTGGCATCCATACGAAAGGGTCCCAAAAAGTGGGACGGCTCATCTTAGTTATTTGGGGAGCTGTCCCGGGATAAGTCAGCGGAAATGCCACAAAATGTGCACTGTACTGAGATGAGACGAACCGGCATGCTTGATGGAAATGTGGCTTTAGAATGGGTGTGTACATGGCTTGTGGAGTTTGGACACAGCTTCTAGTGGACACTTTAGGAACTGCAGTTTTCAGCACTTTGCATTGACTTTATTTCACAAGACTGGAAGTTGATGCTTGAAGAAAACTCTGAGAAACAGATATTTTTTCATTTGCTGAAACATTTCTTCTGAAGTCCATGAACCACACAATAAATTGAAGCTCCTGTGAGAAGTTTTTTAGCCAGTAATGAACAACGTCCAAATTATAAGAGGACGCTCTAAACAACCAACAAAAACAATCAAGACGATCAGAATAAAAGTGAATAATTATGGTGCTTTGAAATTTCATTTCTAGAAGAAATTTGCACTTTCCAATGTTCCTTAACAAACTTGGTAAATTGGAGAGAACATTGGAAAAATAATGTTATAAACTTTAAGACACTATATCAAGAAAATATAAGAACCCAAGTCCAACATGTTTGAGACAATGTGATTCAGGGTAGGGGTGCACAGATATGACATTTTGGCAGATATTGAAATCTGATATCAATATTGCTGTTATGGCCGATAACCAATATTTACTGATATCAGTATTGGTAAAAGAAAAAAAAAACAATCTCCATACAGATGATGTGTTAAAGTAGTTCAGAGAGAAAGAGCAGCATGATTGTGAGAAAAGACGACCATGGAGAGGATCAAAGGATGGAGCACCAGAGATGAACGCAATTACAAAAGTATGTTTGTCTGTTTTTTGGATCAAAACAGGAAGAGAGACATAAAAGAAGAGAGTCCACTCTCCTTGGGTAGTTTTGATGTTTACATAGTTGTAGAAAACAAGATTATTTGGGTCTTAAAAGATCGTTCAAGATGCTCTGAAAATGGCTGGCAGCAAATGAGGAAGTATCGGATATTGATACCAATATATCCTGCACCCCTAGTTCAGGGGTGGCAAATCATTTTCATGTCTTCTGAGGCTACCCCAAACTGAATTTGTATTGGGAGGAAATCCACAAAACACTCGAAAAATTATTTAACACATTCAGATATTACTGAATTTGAAGGTCTTAATCTCGGTAATATTGTTTCCATAAAAGAGAGGGGTGAATAAAAAGTTATTGCAGACTCTCTTGGCAGCGAGCCAAAAGTCCATCACTCAAAAATGGCTCGAAATAATCTTTAAAATCTTTAAAATGAAAAAGTTGATTTTAAATTCTAAGAATTCAAAAAGACAAATTTTATCTCATTTGGAATAAGAGGATTAAGAGCAGATGTTGTCTGACCGCACTATCAGTCATTTAACCTCCTAAGAGACACCATGTAAATGTAAAGTCCCTTTGTTCATTTCTACATAGCCATTTATTTATATGAGTGATGTAACCTATGTGGATGTTATATGAAGATTTACACACATTTAAAATGTAAACGGCAACAATGAATATATACAAAGGTCCATATTTAAAAAGAAACAAAAGAAGATGCACTAAATTCTTGTTATGTCTAACTTTGTATAAGAAATACCTAATTACATAAAGATAAAAATGTCTTTTCCAACAAACAAACAAAAATAGAAAATAGAAAAAGAAATGGAAACTTCATTTTTAAACCTGTAGGTAGGGGGAGGAATAGGTTTAAAGTTAGGTTTAAAGTTTTTGTGCAAATGGAAATGATACAGGCACAGAAAGCATACAACACAGAAGACGCTGAAAAATAAATCAGTAGATGGGGGAAAGAATCTCGCCCCGCCTCGCCGCGCCTCGCCTCGCCTCCCAAAGGAAAAACACAAAGGAAACACATCTGACATCGAGATTCAGGTGTTTGTCTCTGACGCCTGTTAGGCCTGGCAGGACTTGTTGGCTTTCACAATGTACCAGAGTCCTGTGACAACTCCAATCAGCCCCAGGATCACACCACAAGCACACACCGATGTTTCGACAAGCTGCTGGTCTGTGCCTCTAACCTCTGCGGGAAACAAAACACACAAACAGGAAGTGTATCTGCTTCACTGACACAAGATTGTTTGTTTTACATATGAAAGGAACATCTTTTCATTAACTAGTGATTTCTATAAAAACCACATCATATTAGACCTACCCAAGAACTTGACAAGCAGCTCTGACAGGCTGACGTGTCCCACGCTGCAGGAGTAGATGTCATCAACCTTGGGTGTGAACTCCAGGTAGGACGCCATGTGAAAGCTGAAGTCCTGGTTTGAGTAGTACTGAGTCTGGCTGACATCGCTTTGGTCCACTGGCTGCCCGTTTCTTTTCCAGGTGATGTCAAGTGTCGGAGGATGGAAGTTGGTGATGAAGCAGATGAGGGTGTTAGGGACATCGATCTCTATCTCCTCTCTGGAGTAGATCAGGGAGGTGGGGCTTGCTGGAGATAGACAGAGAAAAACAAGTGAGGCTGAGCTTCACAGACTTTTCTACAACCCTCACTCAGGACTCAAGCCCAGAACCTTCCCCAGCACATAAAAACTCAGTATTTCGTATCTTACCTATGATCTCTGGGGGGTAATGTTCTCCCACTACGAGACGTGGGAGGTTGTAATAGCAGGTTCCTAGGCTCACATATGAGTCGTGGGGGAGTCCAGGATCAGGGATCCACTCATGCGCAAACTCTGGCAGACGCTGCACCGGCTGATGGGTGAAAGGGTTGGTGTAGAGGAGCTGATCTCCGTCGAATTCAATATCATACTGTCCATCCCCGGTCACATTTCTCTGACAGAAAGTCAGAAAGCGGAGGAGATGTTTCCCTAGGAGTTTAAGGAAATGAATGAAAACATTTTAAGAAAAATGAAACTCTACAATTGTTTTCTCCATTTACAATGTTTGTCACAGAATCTTACCTTGACTGCAGTGTGCAGCACAGAGAGCCAGCAGCACCAGGAGCAGCTTCACAGTCATGTTAAATTCATTTCCTCCAAATAACAAACTGAGCAGGTTCCACAGTCTGGATGTTTATTCCCTCCCAAATGTTAATCTGACACTGATGGATCATGTGTTTGATAACTTCCTGTAAACACAAACTAACCAGTGCCTCTGAATCAATGACATTTCCAATGTGAGAACATGCTGCCATCTAGTGGAGGAAAATATAATAACAGCATAGAAAAAAACAGGTTTGAGATCTCTGGGTTTGTTTTCTTTATATTCCTAAATCTGTTTATTCTTTTTTTTTATTTTACATTATTCAGATTTTTTGGCTGAATATTTTTTAATAAATTGAGTAATTTTTTTTTTTTTTGGAGCCGGATCCGTGTCAAAATTCACAAATGCAAAATTTCTGTGTCCATAAATGCATGAACTGATCCACAAATGTGTAAACAGATTTGCAAATGTGTAAAACATTACAAATGCGTGGGCAAATTCACACATGCAAACAGAAATATTCAAAAATGTTAAAAAAAAACAAAAAAAATCACTTGTCATCTGTAAACTTCGCTGCATTTGCATGCGGATTTTTGAGACTCCCCTGACATGCCAAGATCCACTTTTGTATTTTTTCACAAGGGAAAGTTTGTAGCCAATCAGATGTCAGATGTGATTTCACTGTGAAGTACATGTTGGTGTTAGTATTTCTGTCTGCTTAGATTCTGCAACAATGATCACATTAAAACAATTAAAACAAACCCTAGAATCTACCTTATCATACCCTAGATTGGCTACAGACTTTCCCTGATTGAAAAATAAATAAATAAATAAAATTGTGGGTTGGAAGTGCTGTTTTCCCTATTTTGTAACCCTGAAGCAGAAAGCACACTTTACAGGAGGGGGTGCCACATGTTGGAGGGAGCGCGGGGCTTGGGCAGCCACACCTTCACCTCTACAGTTTTCTACTTGATTTTTAGGAAATGTTGATTCCCAAATAAAAAATATAGAGAAAGACATTTTTGGCACATTGACCTCTGCCTGTTAAAAAGCTGTTACTAGACAGTGGTTGCTTCACGAAGCCCACTCAATACAGTACTGGATTAAACTGTAAATGATATTTATGCCATGGAAAGGGTTACTTTTTATTTACGTCTGCAAAAAGATGTTTTTGTTCAACTGTTGACTAACTGGGTTAAATATGCCGAATCCACCCAGACAGATTTTTTGGAGATGAGAATGTAAGGAATTTGTGGCCCTATATAACCTTAATTAGCTTTTGTGTGACTGTGGTTTTGTTATACTTGTCTCCCTCTCAAGACTATTATATGCTGCATACTTGGTTGGTTCTGCACTTTGTCTCTCCCATGTTACACTTAGTTCCTAAAAATAAAAAACAAGAAAATAAATTAAATAAATAAATAAATTTGTTCCGATAAATTTATTATTTATTATGTTATTTAAATTTATTTTAACTTATTTAAATAAATAAAATAAGAAAAGAAAGACTGAATGACAGAGGTAACTCTATTACCTTTCTATGTTTTTGTTCTGTCTGCCTTTCAGAACTGAAAAATAAAGAATAAAAAAAAGTCTCTAAAATGCTAACTAAAAGAAGAGAGGTTTAACAAATTACAAAAGACCTTTTTTTGTTTTTTTTTTGTTTTACATTTGCTGATACTTCTGTATGCATTTGTGGATTTGCACACGCATTTGTAAATATTTTACACTTTTGCAAATCTTTTTACACATTTGTGGATGCATTTACACACACAGAAATTTTGCATTTGTGAATTTTGACTCTGATCTGGCACCTTTTTAAAAGAAACACAAAAAAAAAAAGAAAGAAAAAACAGATTTGGAAAGAAAAGTCACCAACTAAATGCTCTGTGAGGACTTAGTGACACTTTTTTATATACCTGCCTGTTTATACAGCAAAATTTAAAAGAAGATTACCAGAATATGCTTTTTTCTAAATGATGCTATTTCTCAGTATATGTAGCCCAGTGGAATTTTCCCTGGAGAACATGAATTTATTTGCAGCACAAATAAACACTTTGCCAAGATCTGCCCTGTTTCTCAATAGAACAGATTTCTGTAGTAGTGACGGACACTGGAGCTACACTGACAACCCCACAATCAGACACAACTCAGGAGTGTTTCTACAGAAGAGAATATTTTAATTAACACACTTGTCAAATGAAAAGGTTTGCTTCTGAGAGGCAACGACCTGCTTGACCAGAGGCAGCGATGCTCGTGAGAGCGCTCTTCAGGCAACAACTAAGACTGTTAACTGGAATGAGAAGTAACCGGGTTAAAAACAAAGAAAAGAAAAAGGAAATAAAGAAAAGGAAAACCAGACAACTGAAAAAAAACAAAGACTGAACAGCAGGAATACAATAATCTGTGCAACAGCAAATATAGTTGAAGTATATACAAGCATATATTCTTTCAAACATTCAACAACAGCTTCAGCTATGAACGACAGGAAGGTTTGTCGTTGCTTTCAGGGAACTTGACATTTTTTCGTCAGCAGTTTTTCTCAGTAAGAGCCGAACAGCTGAAAGATTTCTCTCGGAAACCTTTGCTCGCTTTGAAGTGCTACAGATGTCTTTAAAGAGAGGAAATGCATTGTTGGACCTGCTTGGGTTATTGGGGTAATTAGAAACCTTCATTGTTATCTGATAACATTCAACACAGTCGTGTTCCAGGTGCTCATTTTTCTTACAGTTCTTTTAAATACAGAGAAATATGGGAAAGTATTAGAGCTGAACAGACAAAACTGTTTTTAAAATACTGAAAACAGAGCTTCAAATAAAGGAGTTTGTAAGACGGGTCTGCCTCAGACTGACCAAAGTGCCTCCGAGATTTGGAAAACTGAATGAGAACATCTTTAACTGCAAACTTTGTAACCTTCTAGTCTGAACTACTGCATGAACCAGCTTTGTTTATAAAAAACAACTACAAGTTAACAGACTACAACGTGAAGCCAAATGTCCTGATGAGATTTGACTTCAAGAACAAAGACTGTAAATAAAAAAAGATGACTACTTCAAACTGTAGCTTTTTCTGTGAATCTACGCGTGCAGCTGCTGATACCAGAATGACCAATCTGAACATTTAAGGCTGAGCCTAAGGGGTGGATCTAGGATGAAGGGAAGCAAAAGGCTAAGATGTTAGAAAAGCAAGGCCAGTGGCCATAAGGTTGCTGGTTCAAATTCCAGTAACGTCAGAGGAAATGGAGCTGAAGAAAACAAATAAATAAACTCCATCGTTCCCTCACGGCACAGCGTCAAGGCCAGCCAAAGCAGATTTGGAACGAGGCCCATCTTTCAACATCCTCTTTTAGTACTTCCCTCTTTGGGGGATCTCCATAAAATTCTTCTTTATAAAAGAAACATAAATTTGTACAAGTATTTACAAAGGGAAGGAAAGGGGAAACCAAGGCATTTAGTGTTTCAGATTATCCACAGAGACAATGTTTCACATCCCTCAGTCTCACATTCAATCAGTTAATGAGTCCTCTTGGAGTGTTTTTTTTTTTTCTGCCATGGTAACTTATTTCTCAGCCCACTACTGTTTCAGGGGGTTTGTGTCCTGGGCCAGCCCAAATCCCTGAGTTATTAGTAATTTTTCTCCGAGCCACTGAAGGGACTTCAACCGGAGTCTGAGTCACTGGTGTCCGAGGACGATGAAGAGGAGGAGGACGAGGAGGAATCGGAGCTCGAGCTGCTGCCGCTGAGTCGTGAAGGCTGTGTGTGAGTCTCTGCGGCGCTGGGCTTCTCCGCTGCAAAGAAGATGATAAGTTATAGAGGGAAAGTCAGATACAAGGAAATACAAAGCAAGGATAAATGTTGTCTAAGGAGCTCACCTTTAGGTTTTGTAGGTTTCTTGACTGAGTTGAGTTGCCCGCTGACATCCTGGAGCCTCCTCTCCAGTTCCCTCCTCTTCTCCAGAGTCAGCTCCTCCTTCGACTTTCCCACACTGCCTTTCTTTCCTGCTGCAAATGAATACATTTAACTGATTAAAACTTCTCTGTTTGCAATGTTTATTATTACCTCCTCCAAGGACTACAGGTTTTTGGGAGAGTTTGTCTGTTTGTCTGTGAACAACATAACTCAAGAAGTAACAAACGGATCTTGATGACATTTTCAGGAAATGTTCAAAAGGGGATAAGAAAGGGGTGATTAGACTTTGGAGGTGATCAGGATCACCGTGTGGATCCAGGACTTTTTAAAGGATTCTTAATCATTGTGAGATAGGGCTGTTTTCACCATATGTGTATATAACTCCACCATAAATGGTTGGATGGCTTTACAAAACAATACAAGACAAGGTCACCATAATTTCTGACAGATGTAAAAGAACGATCCAGATCCTGGCAATATTCTGTATACTAAGATCTGGAATATGAAATATGTACTGGGTCATCATAATTTTTAACACTGTCAAGTAACTAATTATCGTAAAAACCTGCAACCAACACCAAATTGTAGCAGACAGTCTGCTGAAGGGGAGTATAACATTAAAGTAGGACTAAAGTGTTATGTGCTATGATGGCTCAAATAAAAATGGCGTTTGTCTCCCCCCTCTGGCAGTGAGAGTTATTACACAAACACAGATGATACACACTGCCCTCCTCTATTTTTCTGTACTAAATTAACAGCTGTGCATGTTAGACTAGGGATGGGTACCGAATTAGGTACTTTTATGGGTACCGACCGAATTCGGTCAAAAATACTTGGTATCGATTCATGTGAAATCAAAAGGTATCATGTTAAGGTACCTAAATGCATCCTTTTGACTGTGAGGGAGTGGAAGAGTAGGCGATTTTACATGCTGGACATGAACACAGCATTGCAAGGTTATATATTAAAGAAGAAATATGTTAAATTGAAAAAAATGTATATATTTTATTATTAAACAAATTAATATTTTTTACCACATAAACACAAAAAAGTCCAGAAAATTGGTACCGTTGAGTACCGGTACTGATTGTCAGGTACCAGGCATCGGTACCGTATCGTTTCAAATGTGAAAGGTACCCATCCCTATGTTGAACACTGACTTCAGTTGCTTTGTTTTTCCAGCACAAGTGGACAGATGCATTGGCAAACCAAAATATGAGTTTTCATTTACCTTGGTCAGCGTACGGCTTACGGGGCTTCTTCCTCAGACACGTCATGACGTAGCGCTCCAGCTCTTTCAGTGTCGATGGTTTGAGCGTCTCAAAGTCGATCTCTATCTCCTCCGGGTTGGTGTCCCTCAGCGAAGGCTCTCTGGACTGAATGATGTGAACCACGCGGCCCAGCTTCTCCCCGGGGAGCTTGTTAATGTCGAGGCTCAGCTGGCGTTTCTCGTCGTATGACATGGGCACAATTTCCTCCTCTTCCTCAGAGTCATAGTGTGGGAGCAGTGTGGGGGTCAGAGGGGGGTAGAACGGCTTCTTCGTGTTCCTGCAGAAACGAGAAGATTAGAGTCAGGACAAACGCTGCCTGGTCTCATAAATAAGTGATTCAAGGAGAAAAATGAGGATGTAAAAATAACCTGATGAGGAAGAGATTCTCATTTTGGAAAACTGTTTGACTCACTTGCTGTTCTTGTTACTCTTCTTGCCCTGGTTCTTCTTGGGCTGGGAGCCCCCTCCTCTGGCTGACTTGCTCTTTAGGATCTTGCTGGGCATTTTCCACTCCTCAGAGCCGGCTCTGCTCCTGACCCCTCGACTTCGCTTCTCCAGCTTTTTCTTCTTCTTCTTCTCCTTTTTCTCTTTCTTCTCTTTCTTCTTCTTGGGCTTGACGATGGGACCTTGGGAGAGGGCAGCCAGCTGCTCATGCACAGCCCTGAGCTGTTAAAAAGAAAGACATACCCAAAGTAAAATCGTGTTTCTTCTCTTTTTTTGTGTTGAACAGTTTTATTTAATGAGAAGTACTGGCCGACTCACCTGTGTGCACACCTGGTCCTGTAGTTCAGCCAAACGATGCGCTCGCTCCTCCTCGCTATCCGAGTTCGGGCTGCTTTCGCTCTCATCGCTCTCACTGCTGGGCTCGCTTTCCGAGGTGGAGGAAGAAGAAGACGAAGACGAGGAGGAAGAAGAGGACGATGATGATGGATGGCCGCTCATTGACATGGCCGTGTGGTCCATGAGTGGCTCATCTGGCATCTTAGCGAAGCGGAACTCAAACACATCCTGTCACACACAAAGGCAGAATTACACCTAAGTATCAGCTGTTCTTCAGTTAAAAGGTGAAATATTACACTTAAAAAAAATCTTTATCATGTATGTGGCATTTTTTCCCCTAAAAAAACAGTAAAATCACAGAGGCCTGGACCACACGTATATGGATATTTTTTTGACTGGATATTTTTGCCCTAGCCTAAAAAAAAAAATCTCTGTCCACATGAAGGGGCAAAACTGAAACGATCGTCTCTGCAGCCTGCAATGTCATGCCTGGCCAAAAAGTGTCAGGTTAGCAAAATGTGAAAACCATAGAAGAACGTTATGAGCATGCACAGTCAAATACAGGAAGAAGAAGTAGTCAACAGAGTAAGGAGACGGCAAAATAAACAAATAGAAAAACCTTACATTCATTCATAGAGCTGTAATGAGAGCAAAAATTGCAACAAAATAGTGCTGTAAGTATTGGGCATAGTCCTTGTTGTTGGCAACCGTTGCTACAGTGATTTGTTGCTAGCCCCTTGACATCAATGTGTCAACACTAGCCCCGTTTAACGCAGCTACACAGATCCACTCAACCAGACATTTTTCAATTTCTTCACTTTTTTTATCCGTTTTTAAAAATCTCTGATTGGGTGGGTGAAATCATGTCCGTGTGGATGAGAGGCCCAATTGGACAGAAAAATGTGCATTTAGGAATATATACATATTTCTGTGGTCCAGATAGGGATGGGTACCGAATAAGGTACTTTTACAGGTACCAACCAAATTCTGTCAAAAGTACCAGGTACCGATTCACATAAAACCAAAAGGTACCATGTTTAGGTACCTAAATGCATCCTTGTGACTGTGAGGGAGGGAGAGGAAGAGTAGGCAATTTTCCATGCTGAACATGAACACAGCATTGCAGAGATATATGTTGGAGAATAAATATGTTATATTGAAAAAAAAATATCTATTTTATCATCAAACAAATTGATATTTTTTTACCACGTAAACACCAAAAAGTACCAAAAATTTGTTCCGTTGAGTACCGGTACCGATCGCCAGGTACCGGGTATCGGTACTGTATCGTTTCAAATGTGAAAGGTTCCCATCCCTAGGTCCAGGCCTATTTCACTGCAATTCTCAGCGAGCTGTTACCTCTGGAACAGAATATGCAAATGAGCCGAGGTTTGCCCCACCCCTTCAGGAAGTAACCTGCAACCCAAATGTTCTGTTACCATGGTAACTTTACAACAAACAAACCGATAGCATTCCGTTCTGGAGATGTAGCTTGCTTGAAGAGAGATTTTCAGAAAAGAGGGACTAGCAAAGAAGAGTGTGGGCAAATCTTTTTCATATTAGGCAGAGCTGTAGAAATTCCAGTGACACATATTTCTGTCAGTAAACCATATTTTAGGTAATGTGCCCCCTTTAGAGTCTGAGGGTTTGAAAAGTAGAAACATGCAGCTTTTCTCACCTGCAGCTTGCGTGCCATGCCAACAACATCATGATCAGGAGGGTTGTACTTGTAGCAGTTGGAGAACATTAGTCTGACGTCGCTTGCAAACTGCTGTGCATCTCTGTATTCACGACAGTCCATCTTCCTCTGAGAAGAGGCAGGAAAACACAAATTAAAACACAAGACAAGCACACACTGAGGGGTTTTTTAAAATATCACACACTCAACAGATTATAACATTAAACACTTCCTTCAGTGACTTCAGAGTGTTCCAAATGAAAAAGTGCATGCCAGCTTTGATGAATCCTTAACACCAAAAAAGACCTTTTTTATCAGAAACAAACTAATTCAGTTATCTTTTTACAAGTTTCCAGCATGTGGAGTCACCTTGATGGTGCTGAGGTCCATGGGACACTTGATGATGTCATGGTAGTCGTGCAGTCCTAGAGCAGTTGCATCCACAGGTGTGTAAAAAGGCCAGGCGTACGCAGCGTGTTTCTTTGACAGCATTTCTTTGAGCAGCACGCTGCAGTACCTCAGCTGAGGACTCAGTTTGCCCTTCCTCGACGGCAGAGGCTGTACTGAGTCAGGTAAGTCCTTCTTGGGGGGTTTAATGGGGCGTCCGCTGCCCACCCTGCGCCCGGTTCCTGCCATCATAGGCTGGAGCAGAACGGGACCTCCAGGGCTCCGGACCAGGCCCATCCCAGGTGGGGTGTCTAAGCTCATTCCCCCCATGGAGGTGATGGTGTGCATGGAGGTGTCATGGACTTGACCTACATGGCCGCCATGGCCCCCGTGCCCTGCATGGCCTGCATGGCCCCCGTGTCCTCCTTTTCCCAAGCCCACCATGTGCGTGGCTCCTGCCATGCCCACAGTCAGGCCCATGTTGGAGGGGGTGGTGGTGTCGGCCTTACGCTTCACGCCTTTTTTCTGTGAAGAGTTGAAAAGACAGAGTTAAAAAAGTGTTTTCAGACCAAAAGATGAAACAAACTAATCAGCAGTTTTTTTATGCTAATCTCAGACATCTTAATTTAAAAGTTATTAAGGCACTGAGCCCTTTCTACAAATCTTGTCACTTACCTTGGTTGTTGGCTGTGTAGGAGGAAGCCCCATGATGTTGGCTGGTGGCAGGCTTTTGGTCAGCACAGTCTGGGGTGAGTTTGCCAGCATGGACTCCCCAGTATCTGAGGAAGATGGGGAGTAGGCTGACTGGGACACTGCAGGCACCTGCTGAGCCCTGGACGCTGAAACAGAAAGTATATTTAATGTTAACCACAGAGAGGACAGGCATAGATATTCATTTCTAAAACAAAAAAATAAGTTAGTAAGGCCGAAACTCACAAGTTTTTCGACCCCGTCCTCTGTTGTTCTTGTTTCGAGGAGCCGGAGGAGGCAGCTCAATTTCGTCCTGGGGCATCTGGGCCACCTTCTGGAGAAAGATCTTCTCCAAGGACTGAGCCATCAGCACGATGTCGTCTGTCGGCTATCAGAGTAAAAAAGATGACAACAGTGAAAAGAAGTCAAAGCAATAAAAAGAGAATGGATTCAGAAAGGTTTTTAATTCTAACTTTCAAAATATATCATTACAAAACTATTATCTTGTGACTGTACGCCCATCATACAAAACTTTAACAGGAAATAAAACAAAACTTGCTGCCTAAATTTGATCATTTCCAATATTTTTTACATAAAATGATCTACAACAGTTAGATACATATATTCTCTGTCAACCTGACATTTTCATTTTCCCTTGTGCTTCAAAAGTTATCCTGCAGCAGATGTACCAGAATACACATGTCAGCACACGTTCTGTTATTACATCAAATAGCAGAGTCACAAAGTGTTACATCGACATTTTCTGGTGGTAAAAGGGAGATAAAAAGGTAAAAAAAAAAAAAAAAAAAAAAAAAAAAAAAGATCTAAAACCAAAGTATTTTTTTCCTCTTTTAACCTACCTTGTTGTAAATGTAGCAGTTGGTGAACATTGTGTTAAAATCCTGTATGCACTCACTGGCACTGCGGTAGAAGTTGTTTTCTAGACGCTTTTTGATGGTTCCCATGTCCATAGGTTGTTTGATTATTTTATGATAATCCTAAAAAAAATGAAAGACATAGAGAGTGAAAAGGAACTCCAGATCAAAAAGCATTTTTCAACATTTCAGGTTTTAAAAAGGAAGAGCATTAAGCTGAAGTCTGGTTGGTGCAGAGCGTCTGAACCCACCGGCAGGTTGAGCCTGTAAGCATCCACAGGCTCGTGGAAAGGCCAGGCAAAGTTATGCCTCCACAGACACTTCATCAGGGTCCTCTGCAGGAACTGCAGCTGGTTGGTCATACGACCCGGCCGGCTGGGGTCTCTCACCGGGGGCTGCGGCGGGACAGGAGGCCCTTGGGGCAATGTGTGCGGTAAAGACGGGCTCTCGAAGTCCTCATACAACAGCGAGGGCTTACGAATGCGTTTGCTCGAACTGGTGTGTTGGTCCATCCCGCCACTGGACAACCCGACCAGAGAGCTAGAAGAAAAACAGAGAGGAAAATCTCAGTAATTCAATCATTTATCTACTCACACAAACCCATGAGAAACAAACACACCAGCAAGCTCTAAGAATAAAAGCTTTTTCATGCTCCATTCATAAAAAGCCCTGTAAACTAATCCCTGCCCTCAAAGTCAGCTCCCCGACATCCAGGGAAGCAGAGCGGTATCAATAGGCTGCTACTTTTAGCACCATCATGGGAACCACCGTGGAATGGGTCTTTACCAAGTGCAAAAACACACACAGGCTTATGTGTGACTGGGAATTAAAACCTGAAAATATGTGAGGTTTAGTATCACACCAAGCTCAGGAAATCTAAAAAATAACTTCAGTAACTTTGACTTAAAACATTTTTTATGAATCGGGGAAAACGCTAAAGTTTAGCTCTGATTCTGGGCCTAAAATCAGAAGTTACAGCTTCCAACAGGCTTTTATTTCTCTCCTTTCATTTTCCAAGAGTTGCACGTTGAAGTTTTTCTGTTAAGTCCATCGACTGTGGCCCTGTGGTCTTAAACTTGGACTTGGTCCTAGTGAAATAAAGGTTTAAATGCAAAATACACATTCCCAAAGAGGAATCAGCAGCACACAGAAAATAAGAAGATTCATAAACATCATCCCACTGACCTGGGGAGTCTCTGAATCCATGTAGTCAGAAGGGTCCTCATGTCACACTTAACCCTATCCTCCCCTCTTTCCTCTCCTCTAAGCAGAGCACATGAACCAGATTAGAAAGAAGTAAACCTAACCCCAGGATTTAACCCACACACACACACCTGCCCTGCTGACACACAAACTGTGTTAAAGCCTGTGAGCTGATTTACTACATCAGTCAGGGTCTAGGCAACCCAAACAACAGCTAAACCGTTTCAGCACTGAGGAAAAACGTGAGCCTTTGGCTGATGAATGAGTTACCAAACAAGCCTCCAGTCAAACACATTTGAGCACCACTCGGGTTCAACTTTGTGCATAATTCCTCTCTACTGAGAAATCATACTTGAGAATGTTTACTAGGAATATGCAGGATCTTAATTACCGATTAGACCCTTTTTTCATTGCTGACCTTAATACCAACATTTTCTACAACAATGCAAGAAATTAAAATGTTTTAGTCAGTAAGTAAAGTTAGGATATTTATGGAACACACATACAAAAATAGTTTGTTTTTTAATCACACTTATGCTTACTTGGTAGTAAAATGCTAATGGAAAATAAAAAACAGGTTGTATAGGTCGTTGTCATACATTTACAGTACTTTTCTTTGTATTTATAATGAATACAGAGAATGGCCTTGACCTGCTGTTATATCTCCTGAAAATGTTTATTTTGAAAATGATGAGTTTCTAGCAAGATGAAGCCAAATTATTGCAAAAACAGAATATTATGAGCTAAGTTCATCCATCATGGATTGTGAGACAATTTAAAGGGGACATATTATGCTTGTTTCTCCTTTTCACTATGCCAGACTAGGATGCCTGTAGAGCATTTCTGCCCTCAGTACAAGTCATTTAGTTCCTTCATTGCCCCACGATAGCGTTCTCAATATCCTCATTTTAGGCCATTCTGAAGATCTCGTTGAAACGCTCCGTTTCCAGAATGACCTCCAGTAACCTCGCAACGTCACAGCCCTTTGTGCTCAGATTGGTCAGTTCTATCAGAGGGGCGGAAGGGGTAGAGCCAGGGGGCGGTTTTTGCAGCATGGCAGTATTTACAAAATCTAAAGGTCAAAAAATCCTGGCACAACTTCACCAACTTCCAAGGTGCTTGGAGAGAAAGAATCTTGAAGAGGTCAGAAAAGCTCCAGCAACACTGATGAAGGCCACAAGCCGAAAGGCGTTGGTCTAATAAAGTTGTTTCCTAAACTACAAGTGTTGCTGGAGCTTTTCTGACCTCTTCAGTATTTACAAAATCACCACACTGAATGGGACAGACTGAGCGAGTTTGCTGTTTGCCAAAACTTCACCGTAAGGCATTGATAGCACTAATAAAATGGCAGAGTGTAGGATACATCCTTTTGTATTGGACCCCGGGTCAGACCTGGACGGTTCTGCAGCTCATGAGGAAGAAAATCCACCTTGACACAGATGATCTCAGGACGTTTCAGTGTGGTGAGTCAAACCGGTACTCTAACATGTATAGTTTATACCTGGAAATATAGGCAGACTTCACCAATAAACTATTTCTATAACAGGGCTCCATCCTGCTCCTTCACTTTTCTCTGTCTGTTTTGTACATCATGCTGAAAGTGTAGTCTAAAGATCGCCTCTACCGTCAGATCGTCACTATGTTATTACCGCAGCATTATTGTGGTCCAGGTTCACAGTGCATGTCAGAACAAGCATGCAAATATCACAGTCTCACAAGTATTACCACGTCTGCTAAAACTACAGTGTTTCAACTGCTAATTCACCATGTAAAGCCGAGCTGCTCAGCAGAGCAGAGTCCCTGCATCCAGCACTCAGTCAGTCGGCTCTTGGTGGGTGTATCCCTCGGTGGCGGTTGTGTTACTAACTGACATCACAGAGGAGGAGCTGCTTTATCAGATTACTCCAATAAAAAGAAAGGATCCTCGTGTCGTCACGACGGTCGAAATCTCGCGGCCAACTGGCAATGACCTATTTTTAGAGGCATCAAATCTTGTTCTAGGATATCAGAAAAAACACAATATCTCATTTTTTGAAAATTCAGGGGGTGTAAGGTCTTGTTTTCAAATTTATTATTTTATATGTAAGTATTAAATTAGGGATCAGCATGATACGTCCCCTTTAAGAAACAACTTCTTGTCACTTACAGATTTATCTGTTCATTATACAAATCATCTGTCAACACGGTAACCGTTTTCAATGCTACACCACACCAAATTTATATTACCACTAGTTCCATCACTTCAAAACCCACTCCACAATAACAAACTGTCTTATTGTAATAAAAACATGAACGCAAAGCAAGTTTTTTTTTTTTTTTAACCAAAGTTCCAGTCTCAGAGTCAAAAACACAACCTTATCTCCCTCATTTCACATCCTCAACATTGGTATTATTTCTGACAGCAACTTTTCCTTTCAACAACATGTCACTCAGCTCATGAAAACAGCCTTCTCCCATCCCAGAAACAGCCCAGTTTTGTCCATTTCTCCCTTTCTCTGCCGGTGAAACATTAATCCATGTGTTTATCACATCCCATCTAGACTACTGAAATAGCATCCTTTACCAAAGTCCTCCAGACACTGCAATACATCCAGAACTCTGCTGCATACCTCCTATTTTGTTGTATATATGTGTAATTTGACTATGTTAAGTATTGATATTAATGATTTTTCAATGTTAGAACTCAGGCAGTAGATCCAGTGGAGTATTGCAAAGCCTTTCATTGTGAAACAAAGCAAACAGATAAGTCAGACTCCTGGATCTACTTCCCAGCAGCTGGTGATCGCGTGGTGCAGACGCCCCGCCCTCACTGTTTGTAAACACTGCCTAGGAATAACAGAAACGAATGACGGGTAGTGATTTTCTTTAAAAATCACGTTATAATTTAATAAATCTACACCAAATAATGTAACAATAGCCCGCCAGGTAATTTCAAACAATCTGCAACCCATAAAAACGTAACTAAGGCTGAGATACATGTCAATATCTACGGTTCATTGATTGACACATCTGTGTTTTCACAGCACAATGCTGTGAGCTTTGACATGGTTTTATAAGTAGATATCTTATGCGATTGCTACACGACAGCAGATTAACGTCAGCAGGGCGCCAGTTCAATAAATGACCCGGTGTTTCAGTCCAACGAGTGACCCTTTTATCTGGCGACTTCAGCCGAATGCGTCAGTGGTTGTCGTAGTTACGACAGCTGGTAGGATGTGGAAAGAGTTCAGACTGCCTTTTTGTTTCTTTTTCTTTATATCATGTCAAAATACACCAATTATCAACATCTTAAATGGTTATAAAAATGTAACAACATCATAAGCTGGACGTAACTCCAGCAACCACAGACGCTTGTAACTGCAAGTCACCAGTTACCGTGGTCTCTCTTTATACCGAAACACCAGCTGACAGAGGCTGAGCCACCGGCGGGGAGCAGCCGGTTGGAGCAGCTGCAGGGGCTGCAGCTGTCATTCGCCTTCTTTGTGCCAGCAAAGAGCTGCATGTAAAAACGTAACTGCAAATTCAGATGCACTTTTGCACAGATTCGGCAAGTCATTGTCAGCTTACCCGCTGAAGAAGCTAGCTAAAAACATCCTAAGTCAACCGTTGGCTGACAAGCTAGCGTTGTTATGGTGAAGCTAGCGGGAGGAGTAAACGTAGCTAACGTCTCCAATAGACGCAGTTCAGATTTCTCCAGAATAAGATGGTGGAACTTACCTGTCGTGAGGCGGGTTGACTACCGCTTCCATCGGGCTGAGGGCGGGATACAATCCAAATTGTCCACCGCTATTGACGCTGTACATCCACCGATAGAACACTGATCAACTCCGCAATGAAATGGCGCTTAAACGCTTCCGTTTGACCCTATATAAACCTACCACGTGGCAGTGTCACGTATTTCCTGTCACGTTCGGGGCAATTCTGAACGCTTATTGGTTGAGTCAGACGTCTGTCAAAATAAAGCATACGCCCAACACTTCGCTCGGTACATCTTGTTCTCTGTCCTGTTTGAATACTGTGGCAGTTAGCTCCGCGAAACGATGCAGTAGCACATTTTGGATATTTGGTTTAATATAATCACAAATTCAAATTAATTCCGTTTTAGGATTTCACTATTTTCTTCGTGGGATTGTTATAAGACGTCTTTTTTCATCCTCAGCATGTAAAGTGCAGATGGAGATATTCTCTTGTATTTTGGGATGGGTGTCTTTTTTTAAGCCTGAAGCAGGTTATTTTATTTTTTTGCATTCTGTGGTCAGGGATTTTGTTTTACGAGCCATTTGAACCAAGAAAATCTAATTGGTAAAGTAGGCTTAAGCAGGTGATATTGCACTGTATTTTAAGCCACACTTTCCCCAATCAACATCCATTATTGCTCTTAGCCACTTAAGAAATGCTTTATTATATCTTACCAGGAGAGGTTGTATTATTAAAGCCTTTTTAAAAAGTATCAAGAAAAGGTGTGATCATAAATTTAGAGGTTCATATCTACAAAAATGTTGGACTTTCCTGACTTTTTTTTTCTTTTTTGTCCTTTACTTTTACTCCAATTGTGCAAAATCCAAAATCTCTTGCAGTTCAATTCAATGTGACTTTATTGCTGTAGAAAGCCTCAGATGTCCTTTCAGATTGTTGTTACTGGCAGAGAAGCATGCTCATGCTGTATTGTATAAATTGACCTTTATCTGTGAGGCAGTGCCCTTAAAATGCAAACGAAATCAAACCGCAGCAAAGAGAATATGGTAGCAGTCCACCTTTTGTCAAAAAACATTTTTATTAATAGAAATTACCTATAATTTTCACCTTACAAATTCAAAAAGGTCTTGTTTTTCATATACAGACACACAGAGATACTCCAATTAAAGTGATGTATCTTTTTAAAGGAGAACACACACGACAAGTTAAAGGACGTAATGTGTAAACATTCATTTCAAAGAAAAACACATTCATACAAGGTGCAAAAGCAAATAAAAAAGACGTGACAAGTACAAACAAAAGCAAAAACACTCAAATATCACAGCACAGAATAGATTAATCTTATCTATCGTCATTTTTCACACCATTATCAAACTTACAGCGACTGGTCCATTGGAGCATCCCATTAGGAACTGGTCAGTTCCACAGTATGATCATAAACATCATGGAGAATAAAAAGTAACGTAGGAAGTTTTCTTTAAATACTTTTTCTCACATAGTCATAAATTACTGATTTAAAATTTATGCATTAACATGATGAGCTAACTTAGGGTGCCACCTATCAAATTCAGTAGTTTTCCAACTAACCCTCTAAATTTAAAGAATTAAACATATCCTGATACAGGAATTCATCTGTATCCCCAAATGCAAGCTCAGAAAATTCACTTAAGTCTTCTGAAGAGTGTTTATAGCTTTCCGCCACGGCCTCATTTTCCAGAGCGAGAAATTCAAGTACAACTCCACTCCTTCCCAAATAACACAGTTTAAAAAAAAAGGAAAAAAACTCTAAAAAACAAATAATATTAAGGTAATTCTCACAATTTAGATTTTTACTTTAGAAACAAATCTTTAAATTTTGTTCCATTTAAGTTTTGGTTTAAATGTAAAGTTTTGACAGCTGCTCAATATGTGTAACTGTAAGCACTGGCCCTTTTGACTTTGGTTAATTTTGTTTTTAATTTATTTTTTTATTTTGGTTCGGCACATGTGCAAGAGTCAGGTTGCCAGTTGTGGGTGAAGAAAGTGAACTGACTTAACTTGGCCGTCATTCCAGAATACATGTGTATGGTTGCTTTGCCAATTAGTACTGAGAGTTTTGCTTAATGATATAAAGCAGTGGAGTGATGCAAAAAGTTTTGCATAGCTAATATTCAAATTGGCCAAATCCAGCAGAAAGTCAGGATGTGGAACCAGCAATCTTCTAGAAACTTCTCTGGCTTTGGTGCAGCAACCACCTGCACATATCAGAGTGAATCATCACCCTCCTCTGCTTGACGGTGAAAGCCTCTGTTCTGCTTCCTCACCAGCTCAGCGTAGAGGCCGTCTATCTCATTGAGCTCACTATGACTGCCCTCCTCCTTCACCATCCCTTCATCAAGGACGATTATATGATCGGCCTTTTCTACAACACTCATTTTGTTGGATATCAACAGCACAGTGCAGTCCTTGCTTTGGTTTAACAGAGCTTTGTACACCTGTTGAGTACAAAGACACCTTGCGTTAGTATGCATAAAGAAAAGAACGTGAATAAGCAAAATGAGACGGTTTCTACCTCGTGTTCGTTCTCTGGGTCCAGGTCACTGGTGGCGTTGTCCAGGATCAGGATTTTAGGACGCCTGATTAAGGCTCTGGCGATGGCAATGCGCTGCTTCTGACCTCCAGACACCTGCCCTCCTCTCTCTCCAGCGTCTGGCCAATTGAAGAGAATTTGTTTGTGGGGTTTTAATAATTTTATATTTTGTCACCCCATTACAATAATGGCCTAAGTCAGTGGTTTTCAATTGGAGGGAAGGGGAAAATAGGATCAAATTATCATTTTATTTCACTTTTTAAATTTTATTCTATTTCATTTTTTTATTATTATACGCAGAATATATAACATGTTAAGTGCTGTATCTATCGGATTCTCAAGTTTCCAATTGTACCAAACTATACTTTGTATGACAGCTGCAACTTCAGCATGACAATGTCATGATCTGTGTTTGCGCATGTTATTAAGCTATCTGGTCTCGGGTCTGGCTTTTGTTTGTTAACAATTTTCCTGTTCTAAGCAAATGTAAAAAATATGAATAAGTGAATAAAAGTTTAAAAAAACATCCTTAAATTTGACTCTTTTTTTTTTTTAATACATATTTTGAAACATTGAATGTTGGTTTCCAGTGGGGTTCCAGTCACAAGCAAATGCTGTTTGAGGGGCCTTAAAGTTTGGGAACCCCTGTCTTGACCATCTCAGGTAAAAAAAATGGCCTACAAGAGAGTGACTCAGGCCATTTTATTTCTAGCCTATGTCAAAATTTTGGGTTATGGCGGCTGCTTCAAAAAGAAACAGAAACTTAAGTACAGAAGAAACTGGAAACATGATTCTTGAATCAGTCTCAATTGGTGAGTGATTCGGTTCACTATCATAAAGGCTAGGGTATAATGTTGTGTAGTAATTTAGTCCAAATTTCACATCGTTGACTATGAATTTAGCTACTTGCAGCTAGCTACCTATTCCTGGCTAACTCACTCATTTTTGTAACCAAACATAAATGAGCGCAAGGCAATAACCCCCTAAAAGTTTTAAATTAAAGAAATGTTTTTGCTTTTTGGTAGGAGATGTACGAGTATGCCTACTCAGCGTATGATTGACCTGACATTTGTTCAGTTTAGGTTGGAGTTATTTACGTTTTGAGTTTGCTTTATGGAATTAAAGGACAGCTAATGGTCAGGTTCAAAAAGTTGTCAAAACTGGATGTTGGAAATGGGTTAAGTTCAATAAAAAACGGCAAAGAAGACCTGGAAAAGTGAGGAAGAGGACTACCTCCTGACCAGTTTGATTTACCTGACATTTTTAATTAACTCAGGGTAATTTCCGTTTTGAGTTTACACTGGGGAATGAAAGGTCAGTTTAAGCCAGGTTGAAAGTTGCCTCAGTCACTTTATACTTTAATGTTACATGATTGACACACAATGCTCTGTGCATGTCAACAGTCATCCATTGCAAAGGCCTTATCATGTGCGCTGTATTTGGTTAAGTTTTTTTTTTGTGTTTTCCCAAAAACTTGAAAAAATGCCTTAGGCCTTTATTCTAATAGGGTGATGATATTCAACTTTGGGTCATACCTGTGTCGTAGCCATTGGACAGCTCCATGATGAAGTCGTGGGCACTCGCCAGCCTGGCAGCTCTGAACATTTCCTCATCAGAAGCATCCTCTAAGCCATACTTGATGTTCTCACGCACAGAGCGCGCAAACAGCACACAGTCCTGGCTCACCACAGCGATCTGTTATCAACATAAAGAAGAGGAAAAGACTGTGACTTCTAACCAGGACACCTGAAGAAGTCCATAAACTTCTGTGACCAGTTGATATTCTAAAAAGAGGAGCAGTAAAGTGAAATTGAAAGCTCATTTAGAGGAATTGGAGGAGAAGCTTTCACTGAACTATGATTCACCTTCTTTATATCAGCAGAATCGAACAGCTCAGGGCTACTCTGATTTCTTTTTATGGTCCTCACTTGAGAATTCATTCTGTATGTCCTGAATTTTAGTCGATTTGTAAGGTATAATGATATGATGGTGGCCTTAGGGTGTCACACAAGTTGTAATTTATAATGTCTTTTTTTAAAGTGCAGTTCAGAGAATGTGCAGCAGTTAAGTTTCTTTATTTCCAGTGGAAAAAATGTGGATTAAGCACTTTTCAAAAAACCCTTTGAATCCCAGATAGTGGAACTGTCCGGGAAATATTAGTTGGTTTTATTGCAGATGCTGCTCCCGATGACTGCCATCAGGACTGAGGGAATTATAAACTTTTTTTTTTAAATTCCGTATTTCTAATCACAAAATAAAAGTTGTTGTCAGAGTTTTTCAGCACAATGCAGAAAAAAAGGTGAGATTTCAAGATTCTGGAAGTTGAAAAAATATTAGGAATTCTCATTATATGTCACATTAGATGACACAAGCAGGACACAAAGTAACCTCTAGTGATGACCCACCTTGTCATGTAGGTACCGGTCTTTGTAGCTCTGCAGCGGTTTCCCGTCCAGCAGAATCTCCCCTTCTTTGGGCTGATAAAATCTCTCCAGCAGCTTCACACAGGTGGACTTCCCTGATCTGTTGAGACCCACGAGGGCAGTGATCCGGCCTGGTTTGATATCCAGAGACACATCCTGGTAGATGTAAGGAGCACAGTGAATTTGCTTATTAAAGCTCTATGGAATAACACAGTTGTAGTTGTGCCTCCACAGAAAGTTAAAGTTGAAACACACACCTTGAGGACAAGTTTGTTTCTGTCTGTGTCCTCTGAATATGAAAATGAGACTTTTTTGAACTGAATGTGTCCCTCCAGATTTTGGGGGGCCAGAGTTCCGTCTGCAGGTACTCTTGGTTTGCGATCCAAGTATTCAAAGATCTTCTCAGAGGCACCGATTGCCTTCCTCACCTCTGGGTAATAACGCATCACAGCCTGGAAAAGAGAAGGGAAGTGGCAGTGAGGCTTTAAAACAATCAGCCACACAAAGCCTGAGTCAAGCCTTATCCGGGCCTGTCGCTCACCTCAACAGCTGATGCAAACTGTAGCTCATAGAGAACGAATGAAACCAGGTCACCACTGCTGACGGTACCTCTGGTCACAAGAGTCCCTCCATAGTAGAGAATGGCCACCTTCAGGGCCAGAGTGGCCATCTGGAAAAGCACAAACAGAGATTTATATTAGTGCTGACAGGCAATTAAAAAATAATCTAATTAATTACGAGATTTGTAATTAATTAATCAAATTAATGAATATCAAAATGTCCATGTTTGCCACCAATGATGTCGTGATTATAGAAATAAATTAGGTTTTCAGCAGGGGGAGGCGGGGTCTGGCTGAGCCCGTCAATCAAAATCCTGCTCGTAAACTACTGTGGGTGAGAGCAGTGCGCTCTTTGGATGAGAGCTCAGCATGGATATGAGGAGAAGATGTGAGATGACAGAGACATAGTGAGACGCTGCAAGTCAGAAAAGTTCAGGCAGCTCATGCTCCAACTGAGGATGTGTCACGATCATGAGAAAATACAACGGAGATCATGGAGAGGATCACAGGATGGAGTGCCCGAGATGAACGTGATCAAACCAAGTATGTTTTGTCTGTTTTTTGGATCAAAACTAGGAAGAGAGGCAAAAACAAGAGAGTCCACTCTTCTTAAGTAGTTTTGGTGTTTACATAGTCACAGAAAACAATATTATTTGGGTCTTGAAGATTGTTAAAAATGCGCTAAAAATGGCTGGCAGCCAATGAGTTAATCACGTTAGTTTTTTTAAAACATTAATTTGTGGTGTAATTACTTAATCTAATGAACACGCCAACGTGACATCCCTAGTTTATATATTTTACTAATATTGCAGAATAGTATTCAAATTCCCCTGCACTTTAATGAACATGGAGACGAGCAGCATACAGAATTTCCCAGATCCTGTATAAAGAGTGGACAGCGTGACTCCGCCATTTACCATTGTATGGTTCTGAAGTCAAAATTCCCCCGTCACAGGCGCCACCATTGTAGCAGTTGTGCAACCAGAGTCTGTACAGTAGAGACAGTGAGGGATTCTGGGAGAATCTGAGTGGAGCCAGGTGACAAAAGTAATATATATATATATATGTATATATATATATATAAAAAATTTTTCCTTTTTTCTTCTTTTTTTTCCTTTTTTCCTTTTTTTTTCCTTTTTTTTCCCTTCTTTGAAACAATATGGCAGAAAGAGGAAAAATAAAAAATAAAAAATAAAAATAAGATAAAAAAATAAATAATAATATATATTTTTTTTTCTTTCAAGAGTCTAATCTCTTCTTGGCTCTTCCTCCCAACATATTTTACAAGCCCCGAAAGAAATGCACAGGAACAGCAGCTGTCGATCATCGTTAAACATGACGTAAAACCTTGTTTTTTAACCTTGAATAACTATAAAACAAAACTTTTCAGAAAAAAAGAGGACTTGAATACAAGGCAGCCAAACGATATCTTCAAATGGCCACAACAATTGGACGTGAGAAACATTTCTACGAGGTGTATTAATTTTTCAAAGTTTGACCACAGCCCATCTGGAATGACTGGGGAGATGGATTTTTTTTACCCATACTGCAGCCAGACACCAGGGGGAGCAGTTTTGAACTAAAAGCCAGGGTCCCTTATTGCTCCAAATTCAAATTTGTAAAGTTCTGCAGGCAAGTTCCTGTAAGGTGACATCGTAAACAGTACATGGATGCTTTTATAGTTTTTTCAAGCTTACACTGTTAGCCCAGGTGGAGGCTGCATACGCAGCTGCTTCCTGTTTATTGAGAGCGTAGGTATCAACCAGCTGACGTCTGTACTTCTCCGTCTCTCCGTCCTCGTTGGCGAAACTCCTCACTGTCTTCATGTAGGAGAAAGTCTCTGTGGCCACCTGGTTGGCCTTAGCCAGCGACTCCTGGACTTTTCTAGAAATAGTCTGAGACAGAGAAAATGCACAATCAGGATGACGGCTGCGGTAAAAAACATTTGATGTACGGGGTAAAAACATGCTTCGTCCTGAAACCAGATTCCTCTTGTTTTGTCTTTTGAAATTGCTTTTAACTCTTTTTTTTATGATCCCTCTTTATTACTAATAAAATGTGTCATTACAGTTATTAACAGTAATGCCTCTGGCCAGCAGCTTTCCCGCTGTGGCAGAAAACCAGAGTGAAAGTGGTGAGATGAATCACAAAATCAAACTGTAGACTATTAAAAAAATCAATGAGCTCAAAGATGCTACAGAAGCTCTTTCAAAACGACATGCACCTTTCATCCATACTCAAGATATATGTTTTTAAGTTCATTTTTTATACAATGAGTGACATTGAGTGTGCTCTCTTCACCTGGTGGAAGCCTCCTGTCAGGTCAGGTATGACCCATATGATGGGAAGGCCCATGCAGGTGAGCAGGGTCAGTTTCCAGGTCTGGCTCACCATGAAGAACAAGAGAAAGGCAAAACGAGCCGAGTACCACATCAGAAGACTCAGCTTCTCACTCAGAGCCTCACTCATGTCGTTAGTGTCCGTGGTGATACGAGACACCAGTTCACCTGGGGAAAAAAAAGAAGGAGCACATCAGCATTGTCAAAACACTGTAAAGGAAAAACATAAAGCGGGTTTGGGATGTATTCATGATGACAGTATGAGCATTTTGGAATTTGAAATTTTTTTGTACACAAACCCTCGATCTTCCTCAGGAAAATTGGTTAACAGTAAAAGAGTGCAAAAAAGTTTCAAGTAGTTTCAGTAGTTTCAATACATTTTTGAGTAGACATAAATAAATGAAATAAAAATATAATAAAATACTAATATTAATAAAATAACTTCAACAAAAAACCCGATTGAACTATAGAACATAAAAAAAATTAGAGAGTTTTATAACATGTATGAGCATTTTTTAATTAAAAAATAATTTACCTGCAGGAGAAGCGTCAAAAAAGGCGATCTCCTGTTTCATCACAGCCTGGAAGACGGATCCCTGTACTGAGGTGTGGACGAGGCTCATCGTGACGTTGTACATGAGGTCACAAAAGAACTCAAGCACAGCACTGAAACATACCAGACAAAACACACCACAGTGTTCAGCACCATAAACTTTTCTGCAAGCATCATATCGAGCAGCCAATCAATACCTCTAATTTCAAAAGTGCAGATTCAAAAATATCAAAATGAATTTTTTACAGAATTAATTTATTCTTCACAAGGGAATCTTCAAAAAATCAATCACTGCAGCTTTTTTGTTCAAGACTAATGCTCATTTTTCTTCATCATTTTATCTTAAAATAAGTACTTGAGTCAGCTGCTGTTTTGAGGTACATTTTTGAGGGTTTTCTGAGGCAGAAAATCAAACTGAACCAAAGTTAGGATAAACTTTATCAAAAACCTAACAAATTGGTTCTAATTTAAAAATACACTTTTATTTCCCTGCGACTCCATATAAATATATATATATATATATATATATATATGTGTGTGTGTGTGTGTGTGTGTGTGTGTGGCTTTTAAAGTCCTATAGACTGCACAGTTTGTTTGTTTTTTTCTGAATAAGGTTGACCTGTTATTGGCTGTGTGTATAATCTATTCAGTTATTTAGTTATTTATAATTTCTTTTTTTTTTTCATTTTATTGTATTTTTTTTCCTTTTTGTCTTTTTTCTTCTTTTTTTAAATTTTTATCATGTCTCTTATATGAAAATTCACAAGCAAAATTATTACTATTTTGCATCTTGAACATGTCAATAAAAATAAAATTTAAAAAAAATATAAAAAACACACTTTTAATTGATTCGAGCTCTTAGAATTCAGAAATCTTACTCTCCTCCTCTTAATGAAAGTACAAAGATTAAATTGATTTAAGGCTTGAATTTCATTCCTGCAAAGGTTAAATTACCTGGCCACAGTCATTAGCGTCATAAACCTGATGGCCTCTGTGAATGCATCAGGTGCTTCTTCATTAAGGATCCAGTCAGCCACACGACCTGTGTACTGAGGAATGGCCATCTCACCTAAGGTAAAAAGAAGTTAATGTTGTCAATTCATAGTATTGTGACTAAAGCATGCACTTTGTCTTTTATTCATCATTTTGTGCCCTTGACTTTAAATTTGATGTTATTGGTGTGTTTGAATTAAATTAGAACATTCAACATGAACTTAGAAGAGACCAAAAAAGATTTTATAGTAAAAAATGTCTTGATCCACAGTTTAGATTTACTGTAAGCCTAAAGATGAAATCTGTGGTAAAATATCCAGGTCTGAGAGTTGTCTAACTTACCATAAGACGAGAGAACAACAAGGCACAACACAGCAATAAAGCGTCTGAGATAAGGCCTCATGTATCCCAAAAGTCTCTTCAAGGAGGCACCAGTGTGGTCATCAGACTCCTCTGACGGCATCCTCGTCCAAAAAGATGAGACGTATCGACCCCAGGAGAGCAAAAGTGAAGACACATACCGACTCCAGTAGAGCCACGCCACCACAGTCACAATATAACCCTGTAACACCTGCAAGGTAAATGACAGGTTTAATGCAAACAAACCAAGGCTCTAAAAATGTTGGAATAAAAGCCAAAAAAAGAAAAGGGCTAATTTTTGCTTACTCACCCTTTCCCCAGAGTGCCACACCCACACGTGCTCCACCGTGGACTGCCCCAGCACCCAGAGAAGAGTGGTGTACACAGGGACGTGGAAGCAAAGAACCAGCAAACTCTGCAGCCCTGCCAAGCTTCTCATCCCCGGCAGGACACCAGGGCAGGAGAGGGTGGCGAAGGCGAGGACAGCCGCCCGGGTCAACCCTCCTCCCCATAGGGAGATGAATGGATATGGGAGGAGGGCAGGGGAAGATAGAGCCAAGCGGAGGGCATGCACCACACACACATCCAGGCAAACAAGGAGCACTGGGAAGAAGTAGCTCATTTTCTGCATGATTTACAGGATCTGGAAAGATAAGTGACAGACAAGGTTATAATAGTTAACTAAAACTAAACTCAAAACGAAAACTAAAATTTAAAATACACTGCAGTTAACTCAAATTAATAAAAACTAGAAAAGAAAACAAAAATGATAAGTAAGCTAAAACTGTATCTTGTGTTCACAAAACTAACTGAAAATAACCAAAATTAAAGACAAAATGTCCTTAGTTATAGTTTTTGACAATATTAAAAGCCTTTAGGATTTAAATTAATCCGACATATTTTCACAACCAATTTTACAACAGTTTTCTGCAGTTGTCAGCGCCGTACAGCACCAACATAGCAACCTACTTGTTTACTGCACTGACTGGCTGTGTGCTTTGCTGCAACAAAATGTAGTAGAGCAATGAATCAGAGCATCTGTAATAGTTGAATTTCATGTGAGTCTGACTTTAATTATATTTATGTCTGCCTTTATTGTTAAAGAGTCCAAGTTTCCAATTATTAAAGCTCATATTTTATTGTTTCATATAATTTAAGTTTATATTTTTTATATTACGTTTATATCATTTTCTTGTGTTTAAGGCAGCAGCCAACATTTCAGTATCAGCATTGACTGAGCAGTGAGCACGATGTTGGACTTGAAAATAAAGTGTACTACAAAATATTTACTCTGATCTTTTTGAATCCTGCACCTGGTTAATAAGGTATGAATAAACCTAAACTAAACTGAAACTAAACTGAAACTAAACTAAAACTAAGCCTTGTTGCAAAAATCAAAACTAAATAAAAACTAGTGTGCCGGTTCTAAAACTAATTAAAACTAAACTGTAATGGAAAAAAAATGTCAAAACTAACTATAACTAAACTATTATGACAAATCCAAATCTATTAAAACCTTGGTGACAGAGTAGAATTGAAGTCAACTTTACAAAACTTTAGAAAACTTCTTAAACTCATAAATTTGCACGTTTTCACTGGTCTGTGCCAAAGTAGGTGTCCTACTTTGACAAGGTCATTGAGTTAAAATGTGCATGTCCCCTTAAATAGACTTGCATATTTAGTATTTCTTCATTTATGCTTATTTCACTATTCCAAATCTTTTTACCTCTTCTATTTTTATGCTATGTCTGCTTCATGTGCCATTATTCTTCTTACAATTTTGCACTATACTAGTTTTCTATACTTCTCTGTGTTCACTTTGTCATACTCCAGAATCTCTGCTATGTTTTGTCTGTCAAAGCACTTTGTTAACATTTGTTTTAATAATGTGCCAAATAAATAAAGATATTATCACAAGAAGTACAACATTCACATTGTTTGTTCAACTTGAGCCTTTGCTTTCACTTTGCAGCAGATGTTTTTTCTGTATTACTTTCGTTTTCTTCTACCTTGCTGATTTCTTATAAACAGTATGGCAGAAATCCAAACAAACAAAGTGACCCCCAGGCACACGGAAGTGGGCAAAACAGTCATAAATACGACATAACTATAAATAACATCGAGTCAGAATGTACGTGTATGTTACAGAAAGTAGCAGGAATGTTAGCTATCTCATTTCGGCTAAGCCAGAATCTGTTGAGTTGCTAAAAAATCAACTTACATGTCTTTACGACGAGCTGTCGATGTTTGAGGGGTTGATAAACGCCTGGAGCCGAAAAAGATGCCGACTGAACATCTAAAACCGCCAGCTAATGGTTTTATACCGGTGTAATCTCTCCTATCAAGACGTCCAGCGAGCTTCAAGTACTAACGGCTGCGACTATCGAAGAGAAACCGAAACTACTTGTTTTATAGTCCAGCAGCAGGTCGGTAAGTCCCTTCTGCGTCTGCCATGACGACGACGGAGGAATAAACACGTTGCTTTTAAGCTTCACTGCATCTAATCGAAGTCCTGCTTACACAAAGTTTAACTAAAACAAGTCAGTTTTTATGTTTGAAGCCGCCCTTTGATTACCACATGTGGACTGTACAGTCGTAATATGATCTTATCTCCAGTCTAAGTTAAGAGACGGTCCAACACCGCCACCTTGTGGCCAGAAGCTGAACCTCTTCCAACATTTTCACTGGAAATAATTTTGCTTTTGTTTTGTTTTTTAAATCTAAATATTAAGGTATTTTATATAATCTTAATCTGTTAAAACTAAATAATCCTTCATAACAACTTAAAGTAATATCACTATTCTTTAAAAAAAATGGTTGGAAAATTTTTTAAAAATTACAAAAAAAATAAATAAAACAATATTTAGTATGTCATGCTTGCTTCATTACTTAGTGTCAAACTACATTTTATAATTTGACCCTATCATACCCTTTTTTACAGTCATGTATGAACTGATTACACAGTGTGGTAGTCTCAGAGCTTATCTGCAAGTGTTTTTTCACAGCTGGGTCTTAACTTGATTAATCACATGTCCATGTACAAACAGAGCAAAGATCTTGTATGCCAAACATGTATACTGTGTCATTCTGAATGAAGATGAGAGAAACAGAGGACTGAATCAGGCACTCGTTTACTGTCTCCCCTTTTCGCTCCCTTTGGTCAAAGATTTGAGCTAGGCCCAATTTAGAGATTTTTATCATGACAAATTTTCCAGGAAATATTTTGACATTATGACAGAGACAAATGCTGCTGTTGTTGCACATGTGATTGTGATACAAATATTAGAGGAGGAAAAAACATTTTTAAAGTTAGAAACGGATAAAAACAGTAGGACTCACTTCTCCTGATATTTGTCGTGCTCAGAGCAACCTCCTGCATGATTCATTGATCATGAAGTGTTCTAATAATTTTGGCCACTGTATGCACACTGGTATGAGATGTTCAAATAAAAGATAAAACAAGTTCAACTTGATATGACTCTGGATTTTTGTTTATTACCCAACAATGTTTATTTCATGGGGAAACCGAAGATGGAACCCATATGAAACATTTTTTTTATTAAAAAAAACTATCAAGGTGCTTATTTCATTTTAAAAATACACACAAAAGGAAACACATTTTGGGCACAAGTTATATTTAGGGGTTCAAAAAGAGACTTCTCAAAGTAGATAAGACATTTATAGCTTTGCTCATCCTCCTGCAGACATGAAAGCAGGGGAAGGAAGGAAGCCATCAGAAAGTTCAAAGTTTTAGCTCAGGGTTTCATCCTTCAGTTGTGAACGACACCAGGCTGAGGGTAGCTCTAGAGGGGCAAAATGGGAACCAGGTTTTTTGACTACCAAGTAAAAATTAAAATCTTCCCACCCAAGACATCCAAAATAAAAGAAAGAAAAAAAAATTTTAATTCAGAAGGGAAATTCTTACAGCTTAAGATTCCCGGCTTATACTTTAATCAAAAAAATGAAGAAAAATAAAATGAGCACAAATGCTGACCCAATTTCCTTTATTTGTGAGTAAATTACTGCATTTTTAAACCTAACATACCGACTCTGCCCTGGACGCTACTGCGCATGCTCAAACATGGCAGCTCCCTGTGTAAACCGAACGTTAAAATATTTACTAAAACAAAACAGGTGAAAACAGCTAACAGAGGATGAGTTCCACTCTCTTAAATGTGCTGGTCCGAAAAGCGGGAAAAGAGTGAACCCCGTGATTGAATTTAGACGGAACCGACGGGTTTCCGAGATGTTTTTAGGTACATAACAGTTTGTAAGTGAAAGGGGTTAGAGGAGCGTTTGCATGGAAAAAGCTACGAAATTAGCAATTCATTAAAATTGCACACTACGACAACTGTTTGGACTTACCTGAAAGCATGCTAGAAACCTCATATGAGTTTTAAAAAGAATATCATTCGTTGGTTTAAGTGAAATTCTCCCTATTTTTCCGCCATTGCAGCAATGAAGGATACTGGTCTTGACCCCCCTGTTCACAGAACCACTTTTGGGCTGCACCACTTCCCACCAGGTGAGTTCAAGCAACGTTCGTCACCTTTTTTTTTTTAGCTTGTAATGTAAGTTACTGGAATGTCGTGCTCACATTTATATACTGTTTTACTCCCACTCAGTAATGACAGAGCCACAGATGATTCCTGGATGTCTGTCACAGAATACAGCACCACCTAACAGCTGTAAGTAGCAGTGAAGTGAAGTAGTCTTGGTGTTTTATTGGATGCAGTGATTTGTGACTTTTTAGATCTAAGTGCAGCCTATCTTTGCTCTCTCATACTTTTGATCAAAGTCGTTTTTTATTTTATTTTGTGTGTTACTACAGAAAGAACAACATATAACAACAACAAACAAATAGGACAGTCGGGGACTAAAATAAAAAAAAAAACGTGCCCCTGTCCTAATCCCCCTCCCACAATACAGGGTCATCAATATTTGGCCAGGCAATAAAAATAAATAAATAAATAAATTTTTTTAAAAAAATAAAGAAATAAGCTCTCTCGTACTTTAAGATGAACACACTGTTTGTTGGTTAAGATGGCTTGATTTTTGGAAAGTGAAAGTGAAAAAAGTGGTCTGGAAAGAGATACCTCAGATACCTTTTCTCATGATTGGATGTGCTGTTTAATGTTTTGCATGTACACACCAAGATGAAGAAGCAGTCATATGAAATTCCTCCTGTATTAATCATTAAATCCCCATTTCCAAATTTTCGTTTTCTACACATTTCCAAAGTGTTGTCAAAAAGTTATTCATAAAGGCTGCTGCAGATGCATTTAGCTTAATGTGTTGTGTTTAAAGCTCCTGTGAGGAGTTTTTACATAGTTATGAAACAGACAGATGTTAACAGTGATGTCTTTTAAGAATCCAAACATGCAAAATAGACCATTGGTTACATAATTGATGCTTCCTTAACTGTAAATTTTGGCGCCTTTAACTGCTACAAGGGGGTAGGTGTCATACCAGACCACTGACAGCCTTTTTTAATAGTTTTCATTTCAAATATTCTCAGTGAGTGACAAATTTGACTGTTAGAATAGAATAGAATAGAATAGAAAATACTTTATTTATCCCCGAGGGGAAATTCAGGAGTCACCACAGCGTTTAAGAAAACAAAAGTAAGAAAGAGTATAGAAAGTGCAAAAAGGTCCTTAAGAAATTAGATGACGACATCCCGTCCACCACTCTCCAGCCCAGCCAGTCTCCACCTCCACAGGGTCCAGGACTGAGCCTCCCCAGCAGTCTGTTCAGTCTCTGTCTCCTGGATCCTGTCTGCTCACAGCAGGCGAAGCTCCTCCAATGTGGCGCCGGCGTCCGATGTCAGCTCCGTCAGCCATGTCCGTGAACAGCACGATGCCGCTGGGTTAGATCCCATGTTTCCAGCAACGATGGATGGAAGGACAGGTCCACCTCCGTCACCTCCGAGTTCACATCCTGAGAACCAGCACATCGTCCTCACCTCCTCCTCCTCAGCTCGAGGGAAATCATCAAGCCCTACACTAGTTAGCATTGACATGCTACAGGCAGCTAACAGCTAATTTCGCATGTAAACAATGCAGCCATGGTTACATGTAGGATCTCCAGACAAACACAGGAGAAAAGTAGTAAAAAATATCGCCGAAGCCACAAAAAGTTTGGTGTCCGTGACCGCCAATGACAAAGTGATGATCCACTCCAAATACAAAGATGACGAAAAAGAGACGAAAAAAATTACAAGAAGCGGACAAAGACGAGACAGCTGCTTCAACAGGCAGCTACTTGGGCAGCGCCTAGCAACGGAATCCAATAGAAGAAGCCAGGATAAGATATTTCATTAGAAAATACCACCAACACAATGAATGTACAGAATAAATCTAGCAAGAAGTATCACTTTGTCCATAGGGGGCAACAAAATCAACACAAACATAAATTTTCTATTGGTGCTTCAAGACTTTTTTTTAATAAAGATCCAATTACTCTACATTCTTCATAGTTATTCAATAGCAAGCCTGTTTATTTCAAACCACTACAATCAAATAATAACCCAATTTTCTTTTGTTTCTTTGTTTTCCAGCACTTAATACAGCCGCTACAAATGGAAACTCTAACTTAGATAAGATGGGCACCAGTAGAAAACAACCCAGAGCAAGAGTTGCAGATCCGTCCAAATGGATGCAAAACAAGCAGAAGCAGCTGAGGATGGAGGGCAAGGCGTACGTAAGCAAACGCAAACTAGATGGGGTGATCGTGACAAAACAACCAAGAGCAGTGGGCCCCAGGTGCACCTCCACTGTGTGCAAGAAGGCTTTGAACAGACTTTGTAATGAAATAGACGAGGACGAGAGAAAAAAAGTGTTTGATGAATTCTGGCAGCGTATGAACTGGGCCCAGAGGAAACTGTATGTTACAAGACAAGTTGACCGTGACCCCGTGGAGAGGTCTCGAGCTGCTGGATCACAGTCGAGGAGATCAGTTTCACTCCGCTATCACCTGCTGGTGGATGGCAAAAGGAAGCAAGTGTGTAAGAACATGTTCCTGTCCACTCTGGGGATTGGAGAGTGGTCCGTGCTCAACTGGACACAGAGGGGAGCATCGAACAGGTCAAAGGAGAAATATGAAAAGTTTCAGCTTTCACCTGAAGTCCAACAACAGAAACCAACCTCAGATACAGCCTGTAACACTGAGGAGGTCAGCCCAGGTGAGAGCTTAAAAGTCCCTCCTTTTTTGTCACTGGTTCTGGCAATCTTATCTCCTCAGACAGGTTGCTCCAAAGCATGCAGGAAAACCCCATCTCTTTTAGTTTCAACTGTGCTATATAAGTAAACTTTGATTGATTGATTGAGGTGATTTTAATATTTCCCTGTCTTTGCAGAAAAAGCGAGTGTTCCTGACAGAGAGATAAACAGTCCACCAGAACCAGAAGAGAATTCCAAAAGGAAATCAAGAGTTGCCAAACCCCTGACGTGGAAGCAGAACCATCAGAAGCAGCTCAGGATGGAGGGAAAACCGTACATCAGCAAACGAAAGAAAGACGGTGCTGCCGTGACTAAAGCTCAGAGGATAATCGGACCAAGATGCAACTCCAGTGCTTGCAGGAGGGCATCAAATCGCTTCTGTGCAGACTTCAGTGAAGACACCAGGAACCAGCTGTTCACCAGTTTCTGGCAGTGTATGAACTGGTCTCAGAGAAAGACCTATGTGTCCGGATTAGTCAGTTGTGACCCTGTGGAAAGGACCCGAGCACCGTGGGCAAAGTCGAGAAGATCCGTCTCCATGAGGTATCATTTAATTGCAGACGGGAACAGAAGACAGGTGTGCAAAAAGATGTTCCTCTCCACTCTGGGAATTGGAGAGTGGTCGGTGCTTAACTGGGCACAGAGTTCATCTGAGCAGGACATTACACAGGGAGACACCAAGAAGCAAACACAGAGGAGGTCTCGTAAAGCCTCAGAGCACATATTCCTGAAGGAGTTCCTCGACAGTCTACCCAAAGTGTCATTGCACCCCTCGAAGCTTTATCTGGAGCCAGTCTTCTCAAACATGTCAGAGGTTTACAGACACTACTACAACCGCTGCGTGGAGGAGAAGGCCACGCCACTTTCACGGCAGGTTTTCTGTGCTGTTTTTAAAAGGATGGATTTGGGATTGTGTGACCCTAAAAGGGATCAAGGGTGTACTTTTGGTGCAACGGGGAGCTTATTCAGTGGGCTCTGGGAGGACTACTGCATCGAAAGAGGAGCTCCAGGGCCACAGCTGCAGAAATAGACAAGATTTAAGGGCAGGGTGTATTATTCTTACATAAGTTTCAGCCTTCACTGGGCGTAGAATGTGTCAAATTTGTGTTAAAACATCACTCATGTATATAACTTGATTATCAAATGCCAAGACAATAGCTAATGAGTTCTGTTTTCTTTGTGAAGCACTTTACACAGCCCTCTTGGAGGGCAAGACCAGTCAATTTTATTGACTCAGCAGCCAGACAATGCACAAATGTGTATATGAGTGTGTGTACTTCTACACTTCTTTTGAAAGGTCAAATTCAAACCATGCCGTTCCCTCACACCCCGCAGCTTTCTACACACTCAAACAGCAGCTCCCCTAACAGCTCTCTTACCCCACACTGTGTGTTTTTTTTCAAGTCGAGACACCGAGAGCTACAAATACGCACACACATGCACATACAGTCGTCACCCTCCTATTCTTCTCCACACAGTGGCAGGAAGTTGTCCAGATATCCGCAGGGCCTGTGAGAAAAAAAAGAGAGCTAGTGAACAAAGTGGGCTGGGTGGCGGTGCTGGAAGGTGTTGGTGGCCGTGATGGAATAAGTCAGAGTCAACTTTTTATGGTGGACAGCGGGAGAGAAGTGACACCACAGAGGAACACGTATCCAACAGGGTTTACCACTTTGAGTCACTTCTGGAGATCAGAGGGACGTTTACCAAACAGCTGGACTTGGCAACAGAGAGGAGAAGGCAAACAGCTGGTGACCTGAGGGGAGATGTTGGCACTGAGGACGATTTTGCTGCTGGGGCTGAGCTTAACATGCCGAGGTGAGTTTCTTATTTAGCTTTGTCACTACAAAAATATATTGATTAAAAAGAAAACAAAGCTATCTTGGAGCTTTCATTTCTTAATGCTTTCATTAAGTAGTATTTACCTTTGTGGTTTCTAATTCAGACAGAGTTTAGGAGAAAAAAACTTGGAGTAGTAAAATGCCCAGATTTACAAAACAGGTTGTTTTTTAGGTAAATTCAGATGTTGATTTTATCTTTATTGAATCAGATTTGTATAAATTAATTCAACAAAATCCTTTATTTGTGGTTTTGGATAGTGGATTATATTTGTTTCAGATTACCAAGAGGAAATGATAGTTTATTTCTCAGGGATTAAAGTTCTCCGCCTCTAGACGGATTTCCACCAGTTGGGAAAAAAAAGAAGGTAATAAAAAGATGCACATGCATCAAATGCAGTTCAGTTTTGACTATCCAATAAAGTCATGATTCTGTTGTAAACCAATAAAGCCAGCCAATGCTATTAGCCAATCAGAAACAGAGGAAGGAGCATATATATATATATATAATTATTATTATTTTATTTTTTATTTTTGCTTCAATCCCTGATTTCTTCTCCCTTCCCTCCTCATTAAAATGATCCAAAATGAATTCAATTTGGGAGGGATAAAGTGTGTCCAAAAAAGTAACACACACAAGGCAAAAGACTAGAAAAACAAAGTTCAACACAAATGAAGATTTTTTTTTTTTTTTGGCTCCTGTTGGGTCATCTGCACAAAATATTATAGATTTTGATATAAAAAGCTATATGATAAAAACTGGAAAATTACAAAACTTATGTTTCATTATATATATATATATATATATATATATATATATATATATATATATATATATATATATATATATATATATATATTTTTTTTTTTTTTTTTTTTTTTTTTTTTTTTTTTGCTCAAGTGAGGAACAGGCTCAAATTATTGTAGACTTTATTCGTTTAGTGATCAATGCTACCCCCTACTGGTCATTACTATTATTGCAGATCCTTTACACTTACAACTAATAGTAACAAGGAATGTTCTTCTCCACGCTATAAAAGTGAGCTTTGTTATGATTTTTAGCTTCTTTTTTTCATCCAATAATGATAATACAGCGTGTTTTTGTACGGAGTAGTTCACAGTGACTTTAAATTGTATTTTGTTTGAGTAAAAACGGCCTTTTTCACTTGCAATTTGAGCTGCATTCAGTCACATTCACTGATCATATGTAGCTGTTATCGCTAGGTAAGTGGCTAAAATTTAAGTTGTCTTAAATTGAGAGACTAACCTACAGGTGGAAGGGAAAGAAAACAGTCAAAACTTTTTTTTTCTCATGACAACTCAGAAATTAGTGAGTGAGAGGACTGTTGGTTTGAGGACTGTAGCTACATTAAGCTAGCTAAGCAGCTAGCACATCTGCCTTTGTTTTTTTTTTATCCAAGTGTTTGTGCTAGCTACAAATGTGTTGATTTTATACCTGTAAAAACAGGCTGAATGTGAACTTTTCTTCCATTTTCCCTTATCAAAATACTGCCACCAAAAAATAACCGACAATTATTTAACACAACATGGATTCATCGCATTATGTCAACTACTATTTTTATTCCTCTGTGTGAAGACTCTCTGCTGACTGAGTCAAACAAAAGTGTTAAACTCAACATCTGTAATCTCAGCTCTATTGTTAATGCTAAATTCAACTATGACTTAATGATCCTGCACACACCTGCCAAACCTATTGTCCAGCTCCATCACATTCTTCATTGCCATGGCGATGACCTTCGACCTTGAAAGCGGCACGGCCCACTCCATTTCCTGCAGCTATTCGTTTCTCCTGGAAACTTCCTGTTTATGTCGGGGCCATTTCCTGTTTCCTTTAACGGCCCGTATCAGGAGCCAGCTTTCATGGCTTGACCTGCATTGTTATGAATAACTGCTAATGCACTGAAACAATGAGAGGTTTGAATATGTGGGTGACTGAGCCCTGCGATAAGATACTCAGACCTTGGCATCGTAAAATGAAAGTGTGTGACTCAAAAAAATAAATAAAATCTAAAAGGTTAAGACATACTTATGCAAGGACAAACCATCCATAAAACAAACATGTTGAAATATCTCTGTTTTCTTGTAACGTGTGTTTTCATCCACAGCTGCGCCCAGTGATCCATGGGGCCAGTGTCCAGTCAACAGAAAGTGTAAGGACAAGTTTGGAAATGGCTCATGTGACAGAGAGTGTATGGAGCCCGAGTGTCTCAGAGACGGATTTGACTGCCTCAAGGACAGGAGCCCCTGCAAGTAAATATAATTTCATTAACATAAAAGACATAATTGAAACATTTCCAGATTTAAAATCCATGTTAGAGGTTTGATTATTAAATATTGCATTTTTAGTTGCTGATGTATGGTGGCCTGGATCACCCTCTTTGCTTTTTAAAAAAATATTTTTATTAATCAACTAATTGATTGATTTATATATTTTATTTATTTATTTATTTTTATTTGTCTATTTTTTATTTTATTTTCATTTATCTATTTTTTTAAACTTTTATTTATCTATTTTTTTTCTCTAATTGTATTCATATTTGTAACATTTTAAACATGATTTACTTTAGGTCTAAGGTATTATTTCATGCCCTACTGACATTTTTGTGGCTTTAAGAACCATACACAGATATTTGAGAGCAATTGCTATCACAATTTTTAGAATAAGTACTTGTTAATCAAAAATTAAATTATGCAAAAGAAATTTAGATAATAAGCTGCTATCAAGTTTTTTAAGATCCCCAAGTTTTTGCAGCAGTATGTATTTCATTGTTCTGTCCTCGATTTATGTCCAAAATAAATCTTGACAGACAGCTAAACTCTTCGTTGCATCAGATCAGCTGGAGACGTTGCGTTGCTGTCCACAGTTTTATTGATTGTAACAGAAGTGTGAAACTACAAAATAAATAAAGGACACAATACGTTTTATAATTTCTCTAAACAAACAACTACCAAAACATGCATATGAACAGAAATGAAATATCAAAAATCAACATACTCACGAAGCTTTCAAGGGCACCGAACAACATCTCACAGCACTGAACTCCTCTCTCACTTAAATATTTCCCTGCCACAACTAAGACCCTCCTACGTGAAATAACACAGCTCCCCACTGCTTAACACCCGTACCATACAACATGAAACAACACTGACAATCCGTACGTGACTTTAACCTTAATGCACATACAAAACATACATAAACAGCACATTCATTGTATATGTGAAAAATACCAAAAAGTGATTTAAATTCATTAAAGAGTTTCATTGAAATGTTTATGATTTAACCAGATGGCACTTTAAAAAAAAATAAACTTAAAGGGTATTTTGGTATTTTGTCTTTCAGAACAGCGTTTTGACTCTTCTGCTTCGCCCGTTTTTTGTCCCTTTTTCAGTCCTAGCCACATCCTGTATTGCCGTGACCATTACGCTAACTCCCACTGCGAGCAGGGATGCCACAACGCTCCCTGTGGATGGGACGGCAGTGACTGCTTCTCACACCAGAGCTCCGTGTGGGCCAAAGGCACCTTAATCCTCCACGCCGACGTCCCACAACAACGAGGCGCCGTCTCCAACAGCTCCCTGATCTGGGCGCTCAGCGTCCTCCTCCAGTCGCCGCTTAAACTGAGAGGCTCCGCCCCTCTCGCTCCTAACAGGAACTTGTTTGACTTTGACGTTCAGCAGCTTGCCAGTCTGCTGTCTCATTCCTCACCCACGGACTCCAATGGGTAAGACGTCATGTCCTAGATCACGCATGTTCAGCCAGTTTCATTTAAGATTGAAACCTTTTTCAGGCCTTTTGCAGATCTAGTTTTACTCTTCCTCTTCCTCCCAGATTAAAACCCGACACTAGAAACTGATACTAATGCAACTACATACCTCAAAGTTTGGTTAAAGATTCTTTGGAGTTTAGGATTCTTGCAAAAACATGTGTCTATATAACAAATGGAAAGAGTTTCAACATCTTAATTAAGCTGGGTTTAACACAAGCTTTACTTCACTGTTTTGCATAAGAGAATGCAATCCATTGGCAAAATTCTGTCAGTAATTGAGGTTTAATAATGTGCAATGACTTGTTTGTAATAAATGTAACAAAGAACTAAAAGTGGGCCAAGTACAGTGCCAAGGGGAACTCCGTCAGGTCTGATAAAATGGTCTGAACTTAGCCAAATGCAGACATTGTTTGCTTTCATGAAAGGTGTTTTGTAATGTTGTTTTTTTGAGTAGTTGTTGTAACTTTTGCAAATCCTTGGTAAGTTTCCAGAAAAATTTAAAAACCCAGTTCTCCTGGTGCACCCACGCTCTTAAAAGGCCTCATTTATGACGTATATGCTCCCTCCCACTGTTTCCTTCCCTCTCCCTCTTTCCTAGCTCCCTCTTCTTCCTCCAGGTGGACAACAGGCCGTGCTCCCGCATGCCCTCTACCTGTTTCCCCTATGCCACCGAGGCGGCCAGTTTCCTGCGTGCCGTCCTGTTGCTGCGGCCTTCCTCGTTCCCCACCCGGCCGGAGCTGAAGGCCGTCCTCAGTATAAGAGGCGTCCGAGAGGAAATAGGAAGCAGGGAGGAGGATACTGTGATAGAGGAAGTTAAAGGTGGGCTCTCATGTCCTTCCTCATACACACACTTACACGCATATCCAACTCTGAATGTCATCCAAACGAAACACATGAAACACCTTTCCGTTTCCAGTTTGTAGACCTGAGTGAAAAAGTTTAGGGGTTCAACCTTTTGTCAGATGAAATGTGAGTACAAAGGTGAATCATGTTTAATACGCAAGTTTTCAAGACCTTTACATTCTCATTAAGATGATGTAGCAAGTAATGCATATTCAAACTCTTACTAAAACTTTAATATGGATATGAACTTAATTAAAGCAACAAATAGTCACTTTTTTCTAGAATTATTTGACTTTAAAGTGTGTTGAAATTGTGACACAGGAGGTAAATACGGTCATTTCTTTTGTAATCAAGTCATACCTTTAGTGGAACATGCATTTTATAAAGCTACACTTCCTCTTTTAATTATCTAAATTAACTAATGAAAGGCTTAAACTTAATTCTTGGATATATTTGTAGATAAAACAGTGATTTCTTTAGCTTATATTGTAATTTTTAAATATAACCTGTTATAATATATTGATATGGGTAATTGGCTGCTTCTTGGGGCTCTGTGACAATTTAAATGATCTGAAAAGGCAATAAATGAATCGTCATAACGTTCAGGCAGGCAGAAAGTCAGCAAATAGACGCAGCAGACTGACAAAAAATAAAGATTGGGAGATACAGAAGACTATATTTACAAACACCAATAACACAAAATCACCATACCGCCAGCACACCCATACCCTACCCCTGCAAATTTTGAATTAACAGAAAAATCCCCAGACAGTCTCCAAACCTAAAATAAAGTGTCCAAAGTAATCCAACTGCGCCAATAATTCACAAACGAAATGAGTCCTGTCCCTGTCCAATGAAAAATAAATCTAAAAAAAGGGGAAAAAAACGTGCGACAAAGGAAGTCAAGCTCTCTGCCTGCCCAAGCGTAGTGACGATTCATTTATTGCCTTTCAGATAATTGTGACAACTCACTCATAATTTTTTTTGTTACTCCACAGTCCCTTGAAAATGAGAAACAGCTGCCAGTTCTCTGAAGATTTCAATTTATCTTGTTATCACATATGAAACAGCTTTGTTATACCACGGAAATTAGAAATAATGAGTCAGGATCCTGAGGAAATTAAGATATTTAACGTTTTCATGCAAAAACTGGTGTTTTTATTTTAGAGGAGTGAAAAAATATTGATAGGCAATGAATTGAGATACTTTGACCAGTGATAAAATATCGATATTTCAACTCTTAATATAAATATTTTTGTTCAAATAAAAATCTATATTTTAGGTGAGTTGAAAGAACAATACAACATACACACCTCCAATGTGGTAGATGGCACCAAAGAGCTAATTCGCTATATGTTGCCAATAAACTGTATAATAGATATGATCAGAAAAAGTATTTTATTCCTAAACTTGATGATGTGGGTTTTGATGCTGTAAACATCAATGTTTTCTCTCTGTTCTCGGGTCGGTTAGTTTAAAATCATTTAAGTTTCATTTTAACTGCGCAGTAGATTGATGAAATGATAATCATTGTCATGTTTTGTGCAATATTAGAGTTTTTATGAGTAACATTGGTTACGCTAAGTGACATTTACCTGTTTCACCAACTGACCACGTCTTTCACCCAATGATTTTTTAGCAACATTAGTTTAATGTCACAGTAGTTTAAGTGACAAACTTGACACACTTTATATTTTCAAGTTAAGTGTATGTATGAAACGCTGCATCTTACTTTCATTATTTCAAAAACAATAAAATAGAAAAAGCTGTTTTTCATCAAATAGTTAACTGTGTAGAATATCGCAATATATCCTGATAATATTGTATCATGACCCAAGTATCGTGATGCATGTCCTATTGTGAGGTTCTTGCCAATACTAACCCCTATTTTATTTCAGGGTAGCAAGATTTAGTCTAGTTCTCAAGAAAAAAAACAAGTGAAATTACTTTATTTCACCTAAAATGGAGCAAAAACATGGATACATGCATGTCCACTTAAGGCTTCTGTGGTTTGATGAAGGAATACAGATTGATTTTTGTTCTGGGAACAACTTTTTAGCAGACAATAAAGCACAAAAGAAGCAACATGATAGAGAGGGAGGAAAATATTGGAAAATATTGGACCCCCAGGGATTAACTTGTACATTACAAAAATAAACTCAAGTGAAATGGAGTTTTCTGAAATTGATTTAGGCTTTGTTGGGTAGCATCACATGTTGTTGTTCAGGTATGAATGTGAGTATCTCCTGGATAATCGTTACATTTCTCCACATCAAGAGCCGACTCCTGCCTGGCTCTGGGCTGTGATAGCCATAGCCATCGGCCTTCTTCTGGTCCTGCCCCTGGCGGCCCTCCTGATCGTCAGGAGAGTGAGGCGGCAGCGGACGGAGAGGGAAGACAGCCACAGAGTGAGACACCGCTCCACAATCACAGACAACGACCCCAAATCTAAATCTCTGGCACCACACACGATCCACCAAGAGCAAAGGGTCAGGTCGATCAGGGAGAAGGAAAAGATCAGCCTGAGGAAAAAGAAGAAAGCCAAGGAAGCGGAGAAGAAAAGGAGGAGGGAACCGCTGGGGGAGGACGCCATACGAATGCGGTGAGAAAGGATGTTTTGTCTGCTTGAGCAGTGATGTCATGTAGAGACAGGAGAGAGGTCGGCTTGACAAGTTAATTAAGAGGTCACATCAGAGCTCACAGAGGATAAACAGTGTGACCACATGAGAACCACAAGTTTCCAAAACCTCACTTTGGTTTTCAGACCCCTGAAAAGAGACCAGGATATAGGAAGCGATACAGACTTCACCCAGAGTTCAATGGAAGACATCAGTGCGAGATGCTCACGACGTCAGGAGGACGCCTCCATCTGTGACCACAGGAGCCCAGAGCAGAAACACTACAGAGGAGGCGGCTCACAGCCCCGCAGACCTGTCCAACGTAAGACCTGACTTCCTAACCTCCTCTGTTAGCCACTACAGTCAGGATTAAGATGTTTCAGGTTGGAATTTTCATAATCATATTCTCCTGCAGCACCACCTAGAGGATGGGAGAGGAACGCCATGCCTCCTCCTCTGCTCAGTCCTCCACAGCAGGTCTGTTCTTTACTTCATCAGCATATGTTAACCATGGCGTAACCAACTGTCTGCGATGTTTATTCCTTCCATCTTGGTTATGTTTGCAGTCTGCAGAGTGGTGCGGCCCTGATGGCTCTGTGGTTCTCATCCGGGCGGTGCGCAGTGGTTTGGACCGGGTGGTCCTGGAGCTGCTGCGAGCAGGAGTTCCTGTCAACAACACTGATCACACAGGTAATTCACCTTTATCACTCTCAACCCCATCATTGGTCAAATTGTATGTGAATGTAAATCTTTTTGAAGTAATTATTCAAAATTCCACACTATGACAAAATAAAAAAGTATATACCACAAAAATAAACTAGATTGTTTTCATCAAGCATGTATATATGAGTGATTCTATATTAGGGGAACATTTCAGGTTTACAAAAAAAGTTTTAGAAAAAATCTATGCATTTTTGCTTCATTTTCTTTTTGATTTCAAAGGATATACCTGGAAAGTACTAAATTCATTAGTTGGCAAGTTTAAGCTCTCGTGAATTCTTAAATAATTAAAGGGGCTGTGAGGAGTTTTAAAGTGATCTTGAAAAAGTCTCCCTTCTGGATATATACCTGTTCCTAATCTACACTTTAAAACAAGATTATCAGCCAAATATTACCAACTAGGACTGATTAGGATTGATTTATGGCCCGTATAGGTCTCTATCATAGACTGTTTATAGAGTTGACAGCGTGGCTCCGCCATTTATCATTGTACGGTTTTGAAGCCAAAATACCACCGTCTCAGGCGCAGCCATTGTAGCAGTTTGGAGCCAGATTCTGCGCAGTAGAGACGATGAGGGATTCTGGGAGAATCTAAGTGGAGCTGGGTGACAAAAATACGATTTTTTTTTCTTTTGAGAGTCTAATCACTTCTTGATTCTACCTCCCGACATATTTTACAATCCCTGAAAAAAATACACGAGAACGGCAGCTGTTAATCATCGTTAAACATAACGTAAAGCCTCGTTTTTAACCTCGTATAACTAATGAAAACGAAACTTTTCAGAAAAAAGAGGACTTGGATACAAGACAGCCAAATAATATCTTCAAATCACCACAACAATTGGACATGAGAAACATTTCTACAAGGTGTAATCATTTTTTAAAGTTTGACCACAGCCTATCTGTAATGTCTGGAAAGCCGTAATTTTAAACCTATACTGCAGCCAGCCACCAGGGGGAGCAGTTTTTGTGGAGCACTGGGCTGACGATAGCACTACACATAGCCAGCTACTACAGCGTTTGCTTGATGTCACGTTTCAAACCGCATCACTACGTAACTGTACTGATAAGTCCCTTAACTCGGCGGGCTGTATCCAGTAAAAAGTTGACTTGAACAAAGAAAATCTGTTTTGATCCGATCTCCACTTAATTTCAACACCTTGCTAAAAGTAATTTAAAACAGTATGACAAACTCCGAGCCAGAAGGTGGCGAGGGAGTGCAGTTACAAAAGATCCTCCTCATGGCATCTTTAAGAAAAATAAATTGGAGCATAATTTTGTCAACTGTGATATGGGCAACAGTTATGACTACTTTTTCAACATATATCCATATTATACTGAATTTAGAGTTATTCAACATTTCCATGTCAGACTACACTCCCTAAAAATATCCCTCATCATTGACATCACAGTTTAGCCAAAATTTAAAAGAATTATTGCACAAAAATCACTGTTTTTTAGGTTGATGTGTTTTTTTTTTATTTTACTTTTATCTTGTATTTTTTGCCATTTCATTTCTGGCAAATGCACATTTTATGAACTAGTTTTTTAAAGGCCCAGCTAGAGACAGGACTTGTAAATTAGCACTCCCTACAAACTCTCTGTGCAGCACATCAGATTCATGCTTTGTTGTGAACTCTGTTAAACTGCATCGTCCCTTTCAAATCGACAAATTAAATTTCAAATTCATATATGTTTCAATGATTATTTTGAACAAATAATCCTGGAAATGATAAACACAAACATGTATTCTCGTCTTAATTTTGAAGAACAAACTTGACATTTGAGAAACCGGGCAGCACAAAAAAACTGCAAATTCCAACATATGATTAGCATTTTTAGCTAAATAAATGATGGAATATGTTCACTTTTTTTATTAAATAAAAGTGAAGTATCACACAAAATAACCCACTGTAACATTAGTCATTGCTTGAAGTTAATATGTAGTAAAACTGATATTTTTACCCCATGGACATGCAATGTACACCTCATTATAGAATCACTCATATGCAGTTTCAATATGACCATAAAAGTGGAATTCATCAGGAGATTAAATAGTTATTTCTTTTCTTGTCTGATGCAAAAAAACACTTAAAAATGCTATTTTAATCTTTTGTAGTCAAGTTTAATGATGTTTTGCATTTTATACATCTGTAGATAATAGAGTAAGATTATGATTATGAGTGTATTGCATTAATACAGTCAGCATCCCATTAAATACCACTTGAAGCCCTCACTGTGGGGGAAAACCAAACCACTGGCTGTTATAAACAAACCAAGAAAAATGAATTTAAAGTTTCAAAAAAAGAGAATGAGAAGTAAATCATGTCTACTCTGCTCCACTTAGCCCTCTTTAAAATGGCAGAAGCTTATTTATAATGTTTGTTTACTGAGTGAAACTGAGTTACAGCCCCTCTCTGACAAATAAGAATGTGAAGATCTTAATCAAGCTGTTTTTCTGACGCCTGTACTCTGCAGGGTCGAGTAACTTCTCTTCCCTCTTCTCCCACACTCTGTTCATCTCGTCTATCTCCTGCTTCCATCTTCCTCCTCCAGCTCCCCTGCTGCCCTCCTCTGACTCAGAGCAGAGTTAATGAGCTCAAACTCGGGTTGATGGACGTATTAACTGCTCACACCTCCTGGCTTTAGCTGTCTTTTCTGTCTAACCATCCCACTCTCTGCCCCTGTATCCGTCATTTTTCATCTTTCCATTTTGTTCAAGTTCTTCATTTTTAATCACTCCCGTCCTCATCCTTCACTCCTGATCTTCTCCCTTTTCTCTTCCTGGGCTCGACTCTGTTATGTAATGGTTGTTCATTGGCTGACTTACTCCCTTCCTCTTCCCTCTCACCCCCCTCCACTCACACTGCCCCTCTCAGGGAGATCAGCCTTGCACTGGGCATGCTCAGTTAACCACCTCTCCCTAACAAGGACCCTGATCCGCTATGGGGCTGCTGTAGACCTGCAAGACAACAAAGTAAGTTTCACTGAATTTGCTTTAAATTTCATTTCCTCCAATTATTACAAACACTATGATGATTGTTCTTCATCCTAAAGGGTGAGACCGCGCTCTTCCTCTCCGCTCTGCACGGTTGCTACGACACAGCCAGACTCCTCCTCCTCCACGGAGCAAACCTGGAGCTGCATGATCGGAGAGGGCGCCGGCCCATCGACGTCGCCAGAGAAGGCATGCATCACCAAGTCTTGGAGCTCCTATTGGCTCACCAGATTCAGAGAGGACCTGTTACTGTCGAAGCAGCCAATGAGATGCTGTGGGAGGAGCGCGCTCTGATGTACTCACCCTGGGTCGGGTCACAGGGCCTGCCTGGAAGAAGTGCCTCCTTCTCGGGGATCATAGCGCATCAAGATATGACCCCGCCTCCACAGAAGTGAGTTTATGCTGCACGGATGATATTTAGAATAGAATAGCATAGAATAGAATAGAAAATACTTTATTTATCCCCGAGGGGAAATTCAGGAGGAGTCACAGCAGCAATCAAGAAAACAAAAGTAAGAAAGTGTGTAGAAATTGAAAAAGGTCCATAAGAAAATAGATGCTGACAGCTTGTCCATCATTGTCCAGTTCAGCCAGCCTCCACCTCCACAGGGTCCAGGACTGAGCTTCTTCAGCAGTCTGTTCAGTCTCTGTCTCCTGGATCCCGTCTGCTCACAGCAGCTGAAGCTCTTCTAATGTGGCCTTGGTGTCTGGTGTTAGCTCTGTTAGCCATGTCTGTGAATAGCATGATGCTACTCTGCCTTCCGGTATTCCCTTTGTTGCTGGGTTAGCATGGCTAGCTCGTTCATCTTATTGGAGATAGATCTCACGCTCCCAATAATGATGAATGGAAGGACAGGTCGATGTCGTCACTTCTTAGCTCACACCTGAGAACCAGCACGTCGTCCTCACCTCCTTCTCCTTACCTTGTGGGAAACAACAGGCCTAGCACCAGTTAGCATTGACATGCTACAGGCTGCTAAAAGCTGATTTCACATGCAAAGAATGCAGCCATGGCTAAATGTAGGGTCTCCAGACAAACACAGGAGCAAAAATAGTAAAAATTTCACTGAAGACAAAACCAGTTTGGTGTCCATGACCAACAAATGAACCATACAAAGTGATGATTCACTTCAAATACAAAAATGCAGGAAAAGAGATGAAAAAGTTACAAAAAACGGACAAAGAAGACAGAGCTGGTGTAACAGGCAGCCACAACAGGGCAGTGCCTAGCAAAAGTTGCAGGCTGAAAAGTTTGTGAACCACTGAGTTATCAGAACTTGTCTCTTCTTACATTAAAGATGTCAAACTGTTTTGTTTTTGTCAATCATTCTGTTGCCGCATTTTCTAATTTTGTACCAATTCTTGTCTTGCCAGTGATTGGTCGATGAACAGGGTCCAGTACCCCGCCCCTCAGAACTGGCGGCCACAGCTCAACCAATCAGCCACAGCCCTGGTCCCTCCAAGAATCATGGGCCGCTCGCCTCGGCCAATCAGCACCTTACAGGAGGTGACCTCAGAGGATGAGGATCGTGACAGGCATCAGGAAGCTCCCAGAGCCGCAACACCTCACTTCCTGTCCCCCCAGCCTGCCCCTCGGCAGCGCTCCTTCTCCTGCACCCAGCATGCATTGCAGCGTCGGTCCAGTGCCCCACAGCCTGAGCCTAACTACCTTATCGTAACAGACAGCTCAGCCCATGAGCCCATAGAAAGAGTGGTTGTTTCTCCTCCCACAGATGCACCCCGTCAGCCAGATCGTGCGCCGGCTGTAAACGGCGATTCTCAGAGTAGAACAGAACAAGCAGCGCTGAGTTCATCAAATTCAGAGCAGAAATCCAGAGGTGGGAGGTCAAACAACAACACTGAGTCAACACAAACAGCCCTGTAGAGAAGAAAACCAAAGAAAAAAAAAACTCCATGACAGATTTACTTCTTGAACCAAATAAAAGTACTTGGAGATATTTCTTCCCAAATCACTTCCTGACTTTCCACTCAGCTTAAGCTTTAATTATTAATGCTGTAACTGTTTTTTCCCCTACGGAGGAATATCCTGTCTGAGACGTGTGCCGATCCAACACAATGCCAAACACTGTAATATAAATACACTCAGACAATGTAAATGTTGTTTTTTTAATAAAAGAGGAAACACTTAGTATTTTTTAAAGGAAAAGAAACATGCATGGGGCTGCACAGAGACGTAAGAGTCCAATTAAAGTGATTTTTCATGCAACTTCTTTGTATTTCTGATTATGTTCCAGATTTCAACAGATGGAGTGAACACAATGGAGGCTGCAACTGAATAACTCTTGTCATGAAAGGTGCTTTTTGGCAGTTAATCCTCCCAGAACAGAGGCATCATAAGAGGTAGGAAATGATTATAGGAGCCTACACTGCAAAAAAACTGAAATCTGATCAGGTGTTTTTGTCTTGTTTTCAGTAGAAGATGTTTTTTTAGACTCAATACGAGCTACATTCACCTGACAAGTCCAGAAAAATGTCTTGTTGCAAGTTGTTTAAAGACAAAAATGAGGTCTGGACTGCAGTTAAAAAAATCTTCCAATGGAACAAGAGAAAGGTTAGTAAGCTACAGGTGGTTAGGCTTAGAATCTTCTACTAAGCACGATAGGTGCGGCACTTCAAAAACAACTAATCAACCCACAAAACTCTGACGTAAATGACTTATTCACACGAACAGAAGTCTGGTTTCTCTCATACACATTCTTCACCCTCTGTTTCCACTTTTGCTCCCCTGAAAATACAGGAACACAAGCACAGAAATTCAGCGTGGCTGCATCCTGCATTTCATCCCGGTCTCCTAAATCAGCGGTCCCCAACCTTTTTTGTGCCACGGACCGGTTTATGTCAGACAATATTTTCACGGACCAGCTATTCTTCTGTCTCCTCACTGGCTCTTTTACTCTGCCTAAAAAAACTTACCAAAGATGTTTGTTTTTTGTCCATTTTGCTAGCTGTGGGGGCTTGACGTCAAGAATGAGTCATAGACGGTATGACAGAGGGAATCCAGTCATTTTTCAAAATAAAACATCATTCAGAACCATATAATAAATCAAACTGAAATAATGTAAGTTGAGTATTTTTAATGTGTGGCCCTGTACCAGTCCACGGCCCAGGGGTTGGGAACCACTGTACTAAATGACACACTTGCACCCATGCATTTTAAAGACCCTATAGCTGCCCCAAAATGCCTGTGTGGGCTTTGCTCATTTTAACCACCAAAAATTACTAAAATATTACATAAGTGCCCGAATATTCATCTTTTAACAGCTTAACTATGAAAAGTACAAAATAAACATGACAGTAGGGGGTGTCCATGTCCATGTACACCATTATTATGGGTCCTACACTTGTGTTAAGACAATATTCTAGTTTCAAGCAAATTTCCGGGCAAATTTTTCTTATTTCACTGGCAGATTTTTTTAAACTTGTTACAAGGAATTCAGATCTCATGTTGGTCTTTAAGCAACTTCAAACATTTTTTTTCTGGATGGGTCAGTTGAATGTGGCTCATATCAAGTATAGCGAAACATTTTTTACTTAAAAAAAAAAAAAAAAAAAAAAAGACAAAAACACTTGATAAGATTTTCCTTTTTTTGCAGTGTATGACTGACAGGATTGTAAAACCTGCAGTGATCAGGTGTCAGAGGCCAGTTTGATGTTTTTTGATGGACCCTAAAAAAACATGATGGCTCCCCCCATCCTATTGTAACCATGAACCTTCCAATTGGCTGTGATGCAGGGTTTCCCTCACACCAGAGAGGAGCCAAGTCTGTATAACCTACCTGGTTTTCTCTGCTGAGCTGGCACGTGCAAATGGAGGTCAGAACAGATTCATACACCTTCTTTCTGCAGATTTCAGGAATGGTTTGGGTTTCCACTCGTTCTCGTGGGAAAGGGGGAAATGGCGCCAGATTTACAGCTTTATTACCTGTTAGATTTGATACATCATTAACGAGGAGAGGGTGGCAGAGGAGAGACACTTCCTACGTTCCCACGCACTTTCAATCACGATTGAGATGGAAATGAGGAACAGACTGAATTAAGTGACTTGAAAGCGGAGCCCGGGAACGGTTTTACGCACTCTGAAGTATGCAGTCTTAATGCACTGACAGTGACTGGAGTTAAAAAAAAAACACCTTACTCTTTAAGAATCTATGTTAAGAAGGACAAATGAATTAATCAACTACAGTGTATAGACGTCAGGACAAGAAGTCGGGGCATTACGCACGGATTTTGGCGCCATTTACGCACTGCTTTAATTCATTTTTTTGAGAGCACAAAGTTATCTTTCATTCTCACATATCGCTCTAATGTTGGAACAGATAAATTCCGAAAGTCTGATATCCTCTTTTCATCAAAAATGTGACATGGGTTAAGTTTCTCGCCCTTTTCTGAATAATTTGGCAACTTCAGTGTATTCAGTCAACTGTGTGAATCTGTGAAACGTCACCACATGGTGCCTCTCGTCCTCACGTGCAGCAGCACACGCTCTCTTAAGGCACGTGCCATGTAAATAATGAACGCACACTGACACATCGTTAAGAATTTTCATTTTGTTTATTTACAAATCACAAATATAATAAATTAAGGTGCAAAAATACATGAAAAATGACACAAATAACATGAGTTGGTCAGTGAAAGTTGTAGCAGCACGCGGTGTGATTACAATAAATGTATCATATTTAGAGATACATCACACGTCACGTAAAGCCGGAGGTCCGTGTTCAATACATTGCACTGCAGGAAGAGAGTCAGATGAGCAACAGATGCTGTTGTCTGATCAATCAGAATGTTAAAGTCATTAAAGATCGTGTCATGATCAGGGCCAGGGTCTCCACAGATGGTGCACAGACTGGCTCTGAGGTGGACTCTGTGTGCTCGCCCGACTCGTCGTTATAAGGGACTGATGAGGGGTCTGTGGAGAACTCGGAGATACCAGACAGGGATTTACACAACTGCTCCCCTTAAGAGGAGGCGTGCAGAGCCTATACCCGGACCTGTCAATCAGCGAACGAAGAATAGATCTGGATGACTTCCTGAGGAGAAGAGAGTTGGAAGGGGGGTGATCCTCACATTGGATGCCTGCTGCAGAGTCTGAGACTGAACGGGAGAAGTGAGCAGCGAAGGACGCATCGTGAGCTGCTCCGAGCCACAGGCCTTTCCCCCCGGGTCCGAAGAACTGAGCAGCTTTCTCCAGGCAGGTGGAGAAGCCGTCCTGGTAGGAGTGTTTGTGGCCTCCTCCACCATCTTCACCTCTCGCTTTTTCTCCGTGTGCAGAGTTCTGGAGGAAGAGGACGGTGTGCTCAAGGATCTCAGCTTTTTCAACTCTCCTTTTGGTCACCTCCTACAACAGAAAAAAAATAGTCAACAAACCGTCTTCTGTACAACTTCTGTAAACTTGTTTTACTGTTAGAACAAGGGACCACCTGGACTCAGGGGTCTGTACCTGTTTCTGCAGCAGCAGAGTCTTCAGGCTCTCCAGGCTGTGATTCATTCTTTCTCGTCGACGTCTCTCTACCTGAGGTTTGAGACTCTGAGACAGAACAAAAAGAGAAGACAACTTTAATAAATGTGAAAGAAGACAAAACGTTTAAGCCTTTTCAAATTAAACACATTTGTCCCGTAGAATAAAACAAGCACAATAAGTGGTAAAGAGAAATAATCCGTGAAAGAATTGATAAAAGTAAACGTACTTTTCTTATAGCCTTTGCGTCCTCTGAATCCTGAACCAATTTCATCGTTGTGCTCCAAGATATGTCAACCCAATGCCGTGGCTGTGTCCGTGAGTCAGCAGAAGCTAAATGTGGTCCTCCAGCGCCATGTGAGGGCTTTTAACCCCTAGGTAGGCGTTCCTTCAAGCTCCGCCCATCACAGTATTTTTTTATTGCAGATTTTAACCAACATAACAAAGAAAAAATGTTACACAACTCGGGTTTTTTTTTCCCAAAACAAAGTAGAATATCAGTTGTTTGAGAATTTTGCCACTGAATTGTTGGGAATCTTGTTCTACCTCGAGTTTAAAAGTAAAGAGCTGGCATTGGCAACAAAAATAGAGAATTAATCATGAAAAGTTAAAGAGCAGTTGAGGATGAAAAGCAGTTTGTTAATCTTTATTTTATCTGTTTGTAATGGTGCATTTTGAGCACATTTACTCAAGTATCCCAATCTGAATGAAAGAATGAATGACGCGCCAATGGACCTTCCACTAATCTGCAGGCACGTGCAGCTGCCCCGCCGAGTGTGAGAGACACGCGCCCCTCAGAGGTGTTACCAGCTCGTGTGACGCTTATTAACATACGTGAGGCAAAGCAGCGCGCATCCGCCGAAACAGCATGAGACCCAGACAAATGACAGTGGGTGACTTCTGGCGCCTTTTCTTTGGATGGCGTCACGAGACTTCGTTTTGTGACCGCATCTGCAAATGAAGAGACACCAAGCAAGAAAAATAACCAACAACGAGAAGACATTTAAATTAGCTCTCTCAAAACGTGTCTAATGATTAAGTTTAGTTTCAGTCGTTTAATAAACGTCAAAAGGCAAAACCAGCAGTGTGCGTAAAATGGCACTTTTTTTGGAGCAGGTTGCCACAGTGTGATCTCCCTACTGAAATTGCAAAACAAAACCAGTCTGAAACTACTTACATATGATATAGAATTTAACTTGATTTGATTTATGTAATTTAATCCTCAAACAACCTCAAAAGTTTGCTGGAAGCACCCCTGTGCCATGCGTAAAGTTGCAGATACCTGTGAAACCATAAGAATCCCTGTGCCAAATGGCGACGCCTTACGTGAGGACACTGTAACAGCGGCGCGTGGGAACCAAGGAGCAGCATCTCCCCCAAACACCCTCTGTAATGATGTATCAATTTTGACAGGTTGTAAAGTGGGAAAGGGGCTCGATGTGTAATTTTCCCATGAGAAAGACTTGGAGGAGACTCTCGCACAACTTTTCATTCTTCACATACTTAGCCAAAAATATACAGGGAAAATGAAGTCATTGTGTCTTTTCATCTCAAATCATCTACCTATGATATATTTCGTATGCATTTTTATGTAAAAACTGTACATTTCGTCAAATTGAGCTGTAATGACAATAGAAGCCGGGGCGAAATGCACCCTATCAAACTTAACGCGTAAAGTTTGCCTTTTACGCACAACTTTCCCATAAAGTGCGTTTAGATTTTGAGTTATGTCACAGCCTGAGTGGTTACGTGTCCAAAGCTTGTGGGAACCTGAGAGCCACCTCTCTTCCAAGCACACTTCATAAATGAAGTATCAGTTTTAACAGGTAATAAAGGAAGATGACGCCTCCTGCTCCACGTTCCCATAATGAAAAGAGAGAAGGCTTATGCTCCCACTGTCACACGTATTCAACATTTGTCTGCTGTGGTGTTAAAACACAAATTTGCATGGACTTAAGATATTTGGAGTCGTTTGAGTTTTAAGAACATGTGGCCATTTGCCTGATTATGAAAGCTCATCATTATGCACAGAGTTGATGTAACCAGTCCTCTGCAACACTGAGAAATGCATTGAAGCCATCTGTACAACATGCAGTTATGGATTTTAAACAAGTGTTTCAAAATATTAAATCAACGAAACACTAAAGCATAACTTATCTGAAAGACTCCTTGCAAATTTATTAACATTTTTTTTAAAGAAGAAGCTTAAGCTACCTGGTGAATGAAGTTTTTGTCTTATGTCTGATAAGGTCATTCTGAGGGTGTAGGCTGAACTGTAGAGCAGAGAAAAGCAATGGAAACAAAAGATTCTGTCACACCACTCAGTTTTTAAATCTCTCTTATTCAATTATGAAATTTGATATTTAAGGTTGTTGCAGATTTTTTTCCAGATTAAATTAAAACAAAATTAAATTAGCTTTCTTCGGTTTATAAGAATCACAAGTGGAGTCAACAAACGTGTATCTTTGCAATTAGACCTGAAAGATAGCGGAAAGCAGCCACGTGCAGCAGCACGCGACCTCTTCACACTTCATCAGAGAAGCGTCAGCTTAAAAAACGTAAACATTTGATCATTTTCACCTCAAAACTTCGGTTTCCAGTTCGTATTATATACTTAAGAGGGATTTTGACTTGTCCTAAAATGAATAAATGAAGACAAGAGAAAATGTTCAACATTAAAAGTGTGTTCACTTGTGGCTGTTGAGGTGTTTTTGTTTTCTGAAGTAATCCCTCATCATATTTTTGTTGGCACGTGCCAATGACTGGATATTAAGGAAGAACCGCGAATTGATATTACTCGTAAAGAGGTCACTGAATCATGTTTAATTAAAATAATAATAATAATAATAATAATAATAATAATAATAATAATCTGCAGATAGCCTATTAGACAACCTTGTGGCGTTATACAACTTAAAAATAGCTCGTATGGAAACAAAAAACTACTCTGGGAACCACTTCTTTGTTTTGCAAACGTTTAATTTATGTGTTTGAAATATTTAGTTTAAACAAAGACTCGATACATTTAGGGAAATAAATGCAAAATCTATATGAATTATTCCACAGAGTTCTTTTTAATCAAACTAAGGCAAACTTTAGTCGTAATCTTAACATAAATGTGTGAATTCATTCAAATGAAGCAACACGCCTCGTGCTTGATTTGCATCTGAGTGACTTTGTCTGCCAACAGTGTGTGTGTGTGTGGGAACCTGGAGCCTTGCCGTCCTCCACACACACACTTCTTGTGATGATGCTCTAATTTTAACAGATAATAAAAGTGCAAATGTGAGCTTCACTGTTAGTTTCCCACGAGAAAGAAGCAGGCAAGACGCTCCCAGGTTGGTTCGTATGGGGTTCTCCTTGCAGATCAAACAAGCTAAATAACTACACAGATGAGAAATGTTATATTTCCTATTATGAAAGTATTTTCTTTGCATTATGACAAGAAAAGTGTATCCAGTGCCTTCTGCATTTCAAGAAAGCATACATGCTGGATGAACTCTTTCACTTATGAGCGCATGTGCACACTTTCTAAATGTGTTACCAGCAATTTTAAGAGGCTAATGCATTAAGTTTTATGGCTCTTGAAACAGAGTGACACAATTTACTAATTTGATAATAAATGAAAAAAAAAATGATATAAATAAATCTTTCGGCTACCAAAAAGAAAAAAACTCCCTGAACTAAAGTTTGCGTTTCATGAAAAAAAAAAAAAAAGTCGTAAAATTCAGTAAGCAGACAGAGACAGGTGAAGGACAAACGTCACTGTGGCTCATCAGGACTTCAAAGGGTCGAGCAGGTGTTAAGACACGTTTTGTTACCATGCTAAGTGACACCGGACACGCGCAGAAAACAAACGGCCTGCAAACAACCGGAGGAGGAGGGAGGGTGTGAGAATGGATGCTAAGCACTATGAAAACAGTGACAGGCACGAGTTAGAAAGGGTTTAAATTAATTTATCTTCATTTTGCTTGCTTAAAAGCTGAGTCAGTTTCACAGTTTCACAGTTTTCATTTTGCCTAATTGAATAATAGGCTGTAGATGAAATGGACTGTGCACAGCTGTCAGAAAAGCTGCAGTCTGGGGACTCTATTTATACTGCAAAATGAGTTTTTTTTAAAGTGTTTTCCTACAGTTTATCATGAAACAACATGTTAGTGATGATATGAGGAAACACAAAGTATGGGCACAATTAAATCTGGATTATCTTATAAAGTAATTTACAAAAGTACACTTGAGGGAGCTCTTTCTGCTAATATTTTATGCCTTTTTTTCATCCTGCTCCTAAAAGTCATTCAAACTGCTCGACTAGTGTGTGAACATGAGTGTCTTTGATGTCTTTGAAGTGAAAACTGCCACAGAGCTCTCCCCCCATCACAGCCAGACTTCACACCTGGAGGATGTCGCTCTGCAGGAAGCCACGCTCCTCACCTCTGACTCACACTCAAAAGAGCCGTCAACACCACAAACGAAAGCTCCACAACTTTCATCTTCAAAGAATTAAATAAAGAAAATCATTCGACAGAGCGCTTTCATTTGAAGGAATGTTTTTATTTTCGTATAAAAAAAGAATACTGCTCACCATAGGGAGACGTACAGAATAAATTAGTGTGCAAAATAGACAAAATATAAATTTAAAGAGAGTACAAGTCGTAATGAAGACAGAGCTGCCTGCAGACGTCAGGTGACGGTGAAGGTGAGGGGCTCCCAACCTCGAACTCTGAGCTCCCACACCTGAAAATGTGACGGATGGACACTCAATCATTATCCACTTCAGCATCACACTCGTGAGGAGCAACAACAGAGGGTTTGTAGTGGGTAAGATCGAGGACAGAAATTCATCTCTAAGAAACTCACCTCTGAACTTGTCGTTCAGCAAAGCAGCAGTTTCCACCATGAGATCCAGCTCACCCGGTCCAGGAGACTCCCTGTGCTGCCCCGCTGTCTGCACTCATTCACAACCACTGAACACAAGCAGTGAGCGATCACATCCACATGAAACAGAACATGTACGCAAAATAATTTACAGTATTAACAGATGAGTTTGCAGGAGATCAGATGCAGTTTTTTCAAGATTACAAAGCAAATGTTCTCTCAGGAACGGCAGCTTGCATGAGTGATGATAAGAAATATTTTAGAGTCAGTTAAAGCTCAGTGTCAGGACCATGAGGTCAGGGCCAGGGTCTCCACAGAGTCTGGCTGACTGGGTGGCTCTGTGTCGGGCTTTGTTTGCCCGTTCGCCTCTCCACTCTGGTCTCATGCTGACTTTGTCTCTGAGCCTGCAGAGAAACTCTGGGGAAGCCCTGCTGTGCTTGGAGCCGATATGGATGAGCAGAGACTGCTCCTGTGTGCAGACTCTGTTTGGATTTCTGCCTCAACATCCTGAGAATGGACTTTGTGTGTGAAAGAGAGCTGGAGGAGGAAGCCACAGTTCTTCTCTGGAGGCCTGCTGCAGAATCAGAGTTTGTTCTGGAAACACGAGCAGCGAAAGATGCATCCAGTGTCGCTCCGAGCCACAGGCCTTTGCCCTCCGGTCCTAGGAACTGAGCAGCTTTTTGCAGGCAGGTAGAGACGCCGTCTTGGAAGGAGTGCTTCCTGCCTCTGCTGCCTCCTCTGGCTCCAGCTCTGGTGTCTTCTTTTGCACTTTTCTGCAAAAAGAGGACTGTGTGCTCGAGGATCTCTGCTTTCTCCACTCTGTTCTGAGTCCCAGCCTGAATCAAAACATAGAACAAGATATCAGTCAGTGGATTCTGTAGCAAAAAGCAAGTCACTCTTATTTTTGTGACTTAAAGGAAGATTTTGTTTACCAGGTGTTGTGGTTCTTGAACCAGCATGGTCCTCAGACGCTCCAGACTGCAGTTCATCCTCTCCCTGCGGCGCTTCTCCACCTGGGATTTTATATACTAGCAAAAACGATAAAAGTTTTGATGGTGTTACTGAAATGTAAAAAATCTTTTAATTAAACTTCTTTCACATTTCAAATCAATACTTCTCAAGTGTAATTACATGTAGTGCCAAAAAGAAAACGGTTATCACCAACTCAATCTTTCTTTAACCTTCAAAATTTAAGATCTCCTAATTTCTGAAAAGAAACTTGAAATAACTAATGAAATGTAGCAGTTCTTACCTTTCTATCATTTGTAGCATCCTCCCTTTGCTGTAGCAGCTTCATAGTAGCCTACGATCCAATTTGGTGTGTTGATATCCAGGGGTCCAAACAAGCCAACAGCTGATCAAGTAATGGGTGTCCCTTCAAGGATTCTCCTGCTTTTAACCCCTGGAAGACAGCCGCACAGACTCCGCCCACCACAACACCAAACTTTTCAACCCCACCCACTTACCTCCCCTTGCAGCGCGCCATCCCCTCCCTCCTTCAGCTCTATCCCACTGTTATTTTCACACAGTTCATATGGAATTCAAGTGAATTCAATGGATTTACCTACATATTGTTGTTTCACAACCTTAATTGCACCAACAGGCAGTAAACTGTCTTTGAAACAAAGAGAAATGTTTATGAAACCTGCGTTACGCACAAACTCGTGCGTAAATTCCATGCGTAAAACAGTCAAGAGTGAATTTTGACATGGGAAACATCAATTTGCAATTTCAAAGTTGTTTGATACACCTTTTTTTCATTTCTAAAACAATTGTCTCATATAAATTGATAGATAGGCCATTTAAGTCAGAACATGGGCTCGAATTGTAAAAGAAAAAGTATCGTATGTATGGTTTCTATTTTGCTCAGATTTGCTGTTTCATGTCCACAAAAAGCTTATGTGAGGCTAATGTTATGATAGGATTAAACAAATGTGCAGCTGTGCCATGTGTAAGCATTAACCATTTGTGAGTGGAGTGCACCATTTGAGGTGTGAAGCGAGAGTTTGCACCCTAGTCCATGTGTTCCTCTGTATGTTTATGTTCCAAACCTGTCACTACTTTCCTCCATGATGCAGCCTGTGGCGCAGGAGTGAGAACTGATGGGCTGTGTGTTTTCAGTCAGAATGTTTCACTTCATTAGGCTTATACTCTCAGTTCTGAGAGTTTAGATTTTCTGCGTGATTCTGTATTGATTCTTTCTTAGCTCGTGCGCCCACTCACGACGAATGCCGACACCCCACCGTTCGCACGTGACGCCTTTGCATTTGTTAGTCATTCCGCAGGAGGTGAGGTGTAACAAAGCTTTACAAATTTGCATTCACACCCACAATAGCCACAACAGCCCACACGTGCCATTTGGGCAGCCGTCTCGTGCTAGAGCGCGCCATTTAGCACCTCACTTGTTCGACATTTGCTCCCTGAAACTCTTTGATGCTGCCGGGGGACCGTGGGAACGATGAGGAACAGTTGACACACACACGTGGCCATTTTTTTCAAATTGATGCTTTAAAGCGTATTTCCCATAAACTTGAGTCGCGTGGTGGTTCAGTGGTGTAAATGGATTTACAGTCTGGATTGAGTCAGAGCTGGGGTTCAGTGTAATGAAGGCTGCAGTGCACACCCCACATGGTGGTTCAACTTGGTGAAAGGGTTTGACTTTGGACAGTTGTTGTGGGAGGAAGTTGTCTGCTCCACTGGCTCCACTGTGTCAAGTAAACTTTGACGCTTTGATATGAAACTTTGAGTTGTGTATACCTCTACTCAGTGTTTCTCAAAGTGGGGTCAGTGAATCAAAGCTAGGGGGTCCACGCAAAAAAATTAAAAAGAAAGAGCATATCAACAAACTTTGATCTCTTGCACCAATAAAATCAGCTATTTTCCAGTACCCCTGCCCTATGTAGTTTTGTGCCACTTCATAACGTGTAACAAAAAAAAAAACCTCAATACAAAAATCATCTTGGTGCAATGGCATGCACAGACTTTTTAAAGGGCAGAGGCAAAAAAAGAAAGAAAGAAAGAAAAAAAGGCACATATAGCCAGAGGAGGATTAAGGTAGTCACGGGCCCCTGGGCTATTCTTTTTGTGGGGCCCTCCTCTTGTAGTTCATACTATCCCACAGGCAATGCTGCCAGATAGAAATAAGACACTAGCTCTAAGGAAACAAGCCCAACAGGTGATGTGCCACATTGTGTAAACGGCAGACCTCCTATGTTTTAGTTTGCAGTAAATTAGCAGTAACAAGTCAGCATAAAAACATTGAATATCTTATTTTTTAAACTTTGTTTAAAAGAAAACGTGTATTATGCATAAATAACAATAAATTGACAATAAACAGTCAATATAAAAAAATTAAATGACATAATTTTTCTTTGATCAGGAAAAATTGATGAAATAGAAACAATTGAAATAATTAAATTGAATAAATAATGATAAATGTTTCTTGTGGTTTTGAAGGACTAAGAGAGAATCAGGCAGGGAGCTTAGGGCCTCTGCACAGCCTAGGGACCCCACCTAGGCTCCAGCCTAGCCTGTGCATTAATCCATCCCTGCATATAGCGTATATTTTTGCCACCCAAGAAGGCAGTTAAATGTGTTTTGCCAACCAGGAGGACACTTTCATGCACGTTTTGGCTCCCGAGAAGTCATTTCAGCGGGTGTTTTTCAACAATTAGGCCACAAGGGGGGTGACTGCCCCACCACTGCCTCGATGGTAACTTGTCTCAAAGTTTACAAAATGAATTACTTGGAAATTAAAAATAAAGCCTAATTCTTTCATTGCAAAATACTACATATTACATTGTTACGAAGTACTAATATTAGGCTAAACAGTGTTAGGATAACAAGGGGCTCCACTGAAAAATGTCTCACCTGAAAGTGGTCTACGGTCTAATAAAGTTAGAGATCCCCTGCCTTAACACACATGACTGAGGAATTTGTTGAGGGTCATAAGTTTCCATTCTTTTTATTTTATTTTATTTTATTTTATTTTTTTGTTGTTTCCCATGAAAATTTTACTTACCTTTAGCATAAGGGAGGAAAATAGGCAAATAAGTCAAAAACAGAAGCATGAACCCCCCTTCCCATCATAAACCTGACCTGCTCACCAGCTGGTTGTGAATACAGAGAGTCTTTATTGTAAAAGAGGTAGAGAGAATACAGGTGTTTCACTGTACAGAAAAAGACAGCACTGTTGATATACTCATTCAAACTGTTAATGTGGACTCAGACACACCTCATTCACTTTACAGGGACACAGAAGCCCGGTAGAAAATAAAAATAAACAAACAAAACAGAGAAACAAACACACAAAATCTTTGGATTTTTCTCTATTACCCTCTCATTCTCTCTTTAATGCATCCTCTCTCTCTGAGCTGTTAAAATGAAAACAGTTGTAGCACTAATAATAAAACAGCAATAATATTAATATTAATAATAATAATAATAATAAAGATATAGTGTGCTAAAAACCATGATAATGCATTCCTCTCCCTCCTCCTGACTGTCCACAAACACACTCCTCAGTAACAAGTCAAAAAGTAGTGGAAAACAAACCCTACAACCCCGATAAGAAAACCACACCAGCATGCACACAACACAGACACACAAACATCTTCACTCTTCCATCCGTGCACTCAGCGAATCATATAAACAGAATAATGACGCACGCTGAGCGGTAAGAAAAGATAACATACAATTAAAATAATGAAACCAAACAAACAACAGACAGAAAAAAAAAACAACTGCAGCCGAGTGGGAAGTGTGAATTCATTCTTTTCTGTCTTCTTTTCCATCAACAAACTTTCCGTCGCTGTCGTTCCTGGGCCGGAGGGGCGGGGCCATCAGTCAGAGTTGTCCGATTGGTCGCTGTGGGGCGAGGCGCCAGATCGGGGTGAGTTGCGGCCTTGCCAGTTCCCGTTGGCCTGAGAGGTGAAAACAAAAACAAACGGAGGCACTTATTTTTGGTGTTTTGCACTTTCACAGTCCACTCATTAAGATGTGGATCTAAAAACTCTAGTTCCAGATCTTTGGTAACAAATGTTGTGTTGCAGGTCAGGCAGGATGTTTGTTTGCAATTTATTTTTGCTAGATTCATTCCTTTCCTGTCTTGTGCAACAGTTGTGCAAAATAGTTTTCCTGTTTTTAACTGCTTCTGTACCTGCAAGCCCATTTGGTAAGCAGATTGCTCGCCGTTCACAGGTGGAACCCCGAGAAACAGGTCAGCTGACCCAGACAGGGAGAAGGACCCAGACCCTGAAAAGGAGACAAGGAGAGAAATTCAGTATTTTCAATCTAAAAGAAAAATCAGCCCCTCAGGTAACAAATTGTGACAGGTGACATGTTTTGGGGCCGCTGCTTTGAAACTCCCTGCTTCAGGGTGGTTTAAGGCCTTCTTCGTGTTTTTACCTGTGGAGTTCGGAGTGTGCGGGGAGTCGTCACCCTGTCTGGCCCCCAACGCCGTCTTCATAGCGTAAAGGTTGGCCTCCTCTTGGAACTTGCCGATGTTTTTCTTGTAGCGGATTCTCTTGTTGCCAAACCAGTTGGAGACCTAGCATAAAATTAAAAACACAAAACAAGGCAGAGTGTGTCATCACCTGAACTCTGGGCTGCAGATTCAAAAACACACACACATACACAGTCAGGGGTTTACCTGAGAGACGGTGATTCCACAGCTTTTTGCGAGTTCCTCTTTGGCTTCTTCGCTGGGGTAAGGGTTTGAAAGATGGGAGTAGAAATACTCGTTCAGGACTTCTGTGGCCTGTTTGCTGAAGTTGCGCCTCTTACGTCTACAGAGGAGCAAAGAGATGAAGACTATTTGAGGGAAAACTAGAAACTTATTCATGATTGACATTTCTGGTAGTGGCTGTACAAGTCTGAAAGCAGTACTCCTCAACAAACTTAACTTAGAAATGTGTTAAATAAAGTTCAAATATGAAAAAAATGATTCTTTCAGTTAGACTGAATCTTACTTGACATTTGAAGACATAATAACTGCTGCAACTCCAAGCTAACAACAGTGTCTGTCTCCAAAAAGAGGGTAAGGTGCAATCCTCTTAGAGCTCGATAAATATAGATTCTCAGCACAATAAGAACCACGCACTGCCTACCTGGCATCGAGGAAGCGAGATCTCAGGATCATCACCGCCTCGCAAGTGCTCTGCTTCAGTTGGGTCTGGATGGAGCTGAACTTGCGGTGGATGATGGCCACCATGCGCTCGATCTCCCGCGGGGTCACGGGCCGGGTACGCGACTGCTCCCTCAGCAGGTTCATCACGTGAGTGGTGAACTCAGTGCACGCCTGGGCAGGTGAGGCAGAAGATTAGCGAAAGTGAAGAGCAGAAATGTGCAAAGACAGAAAGCTCAAGCTGTCTTACGCTGATTTATTAAAGATTATAACGGCCAGTCTGTGTCTTGTGGCTCCTTTTAGTCTTTCACAAGTAAAAAATAACTTTTGATAATGAAGTGCTCCACAAGTGTCATCTAAAAGCTCAGTTTCTGCATTTAAAGTGTCAGAACCTGCTGGAACATTATGCACTCCAGTGATCCATGAAGCAAAATAAAGGAAATGAATATTTAATGCATTTTATGTGCAGCAAGAATAAAAGACTCTGAAACTGAAAAAGTACAGAGTTTAAATTAGAACTGCAGAAAGAATTTAAAGTGGTGTTGCTGATAGGGTAACAATCTTTGCCTTGATGGGTTTCACAAAGTCTCAATGCTTTCTTGAAAAAGGAACACAATTTTTTTTTAGTATGGTTGGAATTTGATCATTTGAATGATCGTTTTATTCAGGGCTTGACATTAACTTGTGTGCTCACCAGCCACTGTGGCTAGTGGTTTCCCAGAGTTACTAGCCACTCGGCATTTTAACTAGCCACAATTTGTTGTTGGATAGAAGTTTGTTTGTCGGAAGAAAATCCACCTCGACACAGATCATCTCAGGACGCTTCAGTGTGGTGAGTCAAACCGGTACTGTAACATGTATAGTTTATACGTGGAAATATAGGCAGACTTCACCAATAAACTATTTCTATAACAGGGCTCCATCCTGCTCCTTCACTTTTCTCTGTCTGTTTTATCCATCATGCTGAAAATGTAGTCTAAAGATCGCCTCTACCGTCAGTTCGTCACTATGTTATTACCGCAGCATTATTGTGGTCCAGGTTCACAGTGCATGTCAGAACAAGCGTGCAAATATCACAGTCTCACAAGTATTACGACGTCTGCTAAAACTACAGTGTTTTAACTTCTAATTCACCATGTAAAGCCGAGCTGTTCAGCAGAGCAGAGTCCCTGCATCCAGCACTCAGTCAGAGCTAGTAGGGAGCTATATTTATATTCGGCTCTTGGTGGGTGTATCCCTCGGTGGCGGTTGTGTGACTAACTGACATCACAGAGGAGGAGCTGCTTTATCAGATTACTCCAATAAAAAGAAAGGATCCTCGTGTCGTCACGAAGGTGGAAATCTCGCGGCCAAATGGCAACGACCTATTTTCAGAGGCATCAAATCTCGTTCTAGGATATCAGAAAAAATACAATATCTCATTTTTTGAAAATTCAGGGGGTGAAAGGTCTTGTTTTCAAATTTATTATACCATATGTAAGTATCAAATCAGGGATCAGCATGATATGTCCCCTTTAATGTCGAGCCCTGGTTTTATTATTTTTTAATAGTTCCTGTGACAAGTTTCTCTTCTTAAAAAAGTATTCTTTTCAATTTTTTTTTACTTTCCCTGGTTGTACTGTGGTGATTCTGCCATAAGTTTTTAGGGCTTCTGAAAGCTGTTCCCATTTTGCTATTGAGTAGCATAAAACTTCCATAATAACATTGTGAACAACATTATAAAGGATCAGTGTCAGTTGCAGGTAAAACAGGTGTGAGTTTCAGAAGTGGAGAAAGACACATAAGAGAATATTGGAAGGAACTTCAAAACAAAAAAGTAGCTATGTGCAAACTAAAGTTAGAGAAAGTGACGTGACCAAACTCTAGGTCTAACATGCCAACGGATCACAGCTCTGGTTCAAGCAAGCGTGTACAGCCAATGTCAGCACTTGTTCCCCAATGCGACACGGTACCTGCTCATACTTCTCCAGCTCAGTGTGGTAGATACTGCGAATCTGGCTCAACTTGCTTTTGTAGTCGGAGTGCTCGAGTGAGCTGTCAGGTGACATCCCTCCCGAGCTGGTGGCAGCGGACACGGCAGCGGCAGCCCCGCCGCCCTTCTCTGGCCCCGCCACGCCCTCCGCTAGCAGCATGTTGTCCAATCTCACAAGCTGGGGATCCTGAGGCTCATCTTCCTGGGCGTTTCTCATTGACAGACCTGTAAATATGATAAATGTCAGTGTGAATGGGAATTGTTGGCCAAATGTCAGCGTGCAGTTACAGAAAAGTTACATCCTGCTCCAACTCCCATAATCCCCTTCACTTCAACTGAAACCTACTGTCATCCACATTTTATCACGCTCATACACCATTTTTTACATCTCTGCTTGTTATCGCTTCTTTACCCATGGAAGAATGGTTTTTGACACATTTCCCCTTCTTTAATGAGAGCGGTTTGCTTCATGTCGTAAAACGGCGCTACCTCCGCTGCAGAGCCACAGCTGGCTACGAGGCGCTCGCTGCTTAGTGTATCGGTCCGGATATAAACAAACGCAGGTAGTCTGCCAGGACGAAGAGACATGATGAAAACTAGAGCCTTGTTTAGCGGTGTCTTTGTGTGAAAGTAACGCGCTGAAAATTCTCTAAATAAAGAGTGAATGCAGACCGATATCAGACTTTTTCGGTGGGAGTCCGTTTATTTGTGTTTTGGTCAAGTAAAATATGGCCTCGTCTGAGTGCAGAGGAAACCGGCAGAGGAGCAGGGAGGGGGTGTTTGGTGCAAGCGCCCTGGGCTTCTGTTGCACAAAAACACTGCTGTAGGGGTAATTTCTGCCCTAAACCTTGTGATAGGACCCAACTTGTTTCATCCCGGAGTATCACTTTAAGTGTCTTTCCCTGAACAGCTTTTTTAAACGTATTCCTTTGAAGAGACGCTTTCTTTGCCTTACAGACGGATACAACGGACATATCTTTCAGAGCATCAATTAAAACACTAATCACCACAACTCACCACTCTCTCATTCACTACTTAATGTTTGCAGAGCTCATGCAGTATCCAAACTAACATGTATTGTGCCGTCGTGTTGGCATTGTGTGTGTCTGTTTGTCCAGCTGTTGTAATCCGTCTCTATTTTAATACCAAACACCAGTTAACATAATAGCTCTCTAATACTCACATTTATCCACCTGTTAGTTTGTCTTTAATATTACATTCATTAATCCATTGACAACTCATGTCAAATCCCTTGTTTCTCTTCATGTGTAGAAGCCTTAAGCAGACATACACCCATTTATCTACTCTGTTTACCCATGATGATGAGATGACGACAGATGATGTCTTGAGATCAGATGATCATAGCTTATACTCTTAGAGTTGCAAAAGCACAAAGCAAACATAAAAATGGTCTGAAATGACCTCATTTGTACTGCATGTCGTAGTCTGACCTATTGGAATGAGTTTGGTCATGCTTTCAGTTACTGAGAGCAATCTAAATCTTAAGACAACAAAGATGTGAGAAGTGCAAAGGGTATGATAGTTTTGGCTTAGCTACACTGAAAAGGTGTTTTATGCAGCACAGTGCAACAAGTGTAGAAGTGCAGAATGCACTGCACTGTATTTGATGCGCTGTGGTCTCTTGTTGAAAGAAAAAGCCCCAGCCACAGCCAGTCATAGTAGCTGTAAAACAAAGCTGAGCTCATATGTTCACAAAATTCCCCCTGTGGTGCAAGGTTAGATGCTTTCTTGTTGATTTATCCTTCAAAAAAGCATCAATTTTCATTTCTATTCAAAAAATGAAAATTCCTTCAATTTTAAGAGCTGATATGTCCCAACAAAAAACAGTGGTTAAATCAAACTCAAAAATTAATGAGAACCAGAATTAGTAAAAAGCTAGTATCCAACCTATCCTCTCACAAGAATTTATCCCATTTTGACAGAACAAAACAAGAACACATAACAAGAAAAAAGAGACAAAAATATGAAGATTTCAAGAAAACAAAAACTCTTAATCACAGGAGACATTAAAAATGAAATGTATGAATACATGCACACTTTGTGCTTTCGTGTGTGTAAACCAAGTCGTTTGGACTTTATTAGCTTCTGATGACACACTGTCAACACTTGACAACTCCGCAACATCACACGAACCCAGATAAATACCCGAATATGTTTGATAAAAATGAGAATTATCTTACACTGCTATCAACAAATCATTTAGTTTGAGTAATTAATGATTTTTACCTGTTTTTTCTTTGATCTCGCAGAGGACGCTGAATAAAGCAGGTTTCATTCGGTGACAGTTGAGTGCATGTTTCCTGTACACAGGGCAACAGAGTCCGTGAGAGTAGAATTAAAAACAGGCACTGCTTGGACATGCAAATTACCAAAACAAAAGGCAAATCAGTTGTCAACCCACCTACCTTTAACATGGCTAATTTAGCAAAGGTTAGCTTCTCGTAGGCTAAGAGCTGAGAGGGCTTTGTTTACCAAAAAAATACCTGCCCATGCTAGCTAATAGTTAAGTCTGGTATTTAATTTTTATTTACAGGTAAATAAGTCTGAAATATTGTATGGAGATGCTTTATAAAGCATTACATCAGCTGTAGCAGTACGCTACTCTAAAGTAGCTTAGGCTAGTTAGCCTTGTTAGCTCAGCTTAGCATGCTAACAATAGCGAACGTTACGCTCCGTCTCTCAGAAATACGTGTGTTTATGACAGCAAAGAAACAATAATGATTGGGTAATGTGACAGCATATGATTACAGGCATGTAATTAAAAAAGCCACTTTGTTTTTGGGAGCTTAGTTTAGCTTTTATGTGAGCCACTGGCTAATTTCCTAAACAAAAGGTTGAAGTTCATGAAACTTTGCTTCTACTAGTCTAATTCGACAAAGCGGTAAACAAAAATAAGCAATATATTTATGAATAATGAAAATAAAAGTTATGACTTACTTTGCCTGTGCCTCGTCCAAACTTTGGTCGGTGATGGTCATTATTTGCTGCAGTATGTCGCCAATATCTCTGCGGGTTTCATGTCCGTTTTCTGTGCCCTCGAGGCCCGAGCTGCCTCCGTCAGACCGGTGCTGCGAAGGTTCGTGGACCGAGTTAAGCGCGTGCATCCCGGGGTGGCCACTCATGCCAAGTCCCCGGCCGTTCGAGGGCCCATTGCCCGTCAGAGGCTGCTGCTGCAACATTTTTCAGCGACGCACAGTGGCGACGACTGCTGCCCAACTGTGCTCACAGACGCACAACACAGCCTGATCCGAGGCATCGCACAAAGCAGGGTCCCCTAGCGATTGAAAGGGTAACGTACAAGCCAGGTGTACACACGACAACACAAGAGACGCTGAGCTCTCTGGAGCAGATAAGGAGGTAGGACACTGCAGGGTGAGGTGCACTACAAGCTTGTTTTGCAGAAAGCAGAAGTGTGTGTTGCAGTGTCAGCTAGGGCATCATAAAGCCTCAATGTCCAGGCAACTTTAAAAGCGAAGTAATTAAGTAATAAAAAGGTCACTGCGTTAATTTTACCTATTTTATTTCCCCCTACAGGCCTGGGAAACACTGTGGGATGATTGCAGCTTCTTTTTTGAAAGTCCAGGGGAGACACATGATGGAGCAGAGGACAAAAATACTGTGAGCTTTAGCACTATTATTTTTCTTTTGATCTAACTTTTATGGGACAAGATATCTCTTCTGATATCAACAAGAAAAGATACATGTAAATGCAACACAATAGGCTACACCAGAAAGGTCACACACTGCTGGGTGAAATGTTACCAAAACATCTGCACTGTGCATTTATTCAGAAAGCAGAAGTGAGTGCGTGGGTGTAAGGAAACAACAAAGAAAACAGATCCATTGACATAAAGCGGAGATTATGTGCTCTGATGTCTAAACCAAGTTCCCCAGCTTTGACACAGACTGTCAGATTAACAAGGCTGTCTTTTAATGTCTCTGGTTTAAGTGATAATCACACACAGCTTCTCTCACTTGTCTGACTCTACTTCTCCTTTTAGAAGCAAGTCAACAGGATGTGTGCCAAAACCACAGCAGTGTTAGAAGAACTGTGAGCCTGTTTCAACATGTTGCAGTGGAGTCTGTCATAATCAAATGAGCAGCACTTAAAGGCAGAGGCAGCAGATTGCAGCCGCTTTGACAGCTTTTAAATTGATCTCAAATGAAAACCCTTTTCTCGGGACCATCGAAAACAGGCGTGTGATGGTTTCTTCTGCTTTTGACGGCACTATTTCATAACAGACTGACATGTCATATGTGGGCTAAGTAAATAAGGGGTGGGCTGTGGTAAGAGGAACAGGAAGAGAAGAGACGAGAGAGAAGGTAGCAGTCAGACAGAACGGGTGAGAGCTTGTCACGTCGGCATGTGAAACTCCTCATACCAGACTTTTTGTCCTTCGCACAGATACTGAGAAGACAAGTGTGGAGAAATATGCTGTGCTTGGACTGCTGTGGCTTTAAAAGATGATGCTGTGAGTGGATAATGTTAAAGGTAAGGATGAATTTACTTTTATTTACTGTAGCATTTGTATCAAAATGAGGATGTATCTCGACAAGGGTTAAAGTGAAATTTGTGGTATAAAAAATCTTAAATCAGCTGGTGAACAGGGACATATCCTCCAACTTTGATATTACACAACTTCTTGACAGACAGGTGAGAGAAATCTATGACTTATGTTTTGGTTTTCAGCTTCAACATCTGTCGACAACATGTTCAAACTCACCAAACTGGTTTCACAAATACTTGTTTGCAACTTAAAGAAAGATACAGCAGTCCATGTGTTAGTTTATTTTCTTCTTAGAAATGTTAGAAATACTTCTCAAAATGTTTGACCAGAGATCCTTTCCCCTTTGTTTTTCTGTGTGTGTGTTTTTCAGGGTTTGACAGTGAGATAAATGGACTGTGCAGAGATCAAAGTTGAAATGGCTGAAGAGGGGCTGCTGAGACGTCTCCACATCACAGAGGAAGGGGACGCAACAGAGGGTGCTGCTGCGAACGAGGCAGATATCACTTCAGCTTTCTCTGTACAGAGCTGCAGCGACGATTCAGCTCTGAGAAAAAAAGGAGAGGAACAAAAGGGGGAAGAAGATACAGCGAGTGAAGTGTGTTTAGAGGAGCAGAGCTTGGAGAAACAACAACAGGACTTTAAAGAAAGGGATGAAAAAGCTGAGGACACTGGGAACATGAGTGATGGACAAAAAGCAGATGATAGTAAAAGCGATGGGGAGACACTTGAGATGATGAGGATTAATGATAAACCTGAAACGCCAAGCGACACAGAGGATAAAAAAGTCAAAGCAAATGACCCTCAAGTGGATGTAAAAAGCTTAAACTCCTCAGAGGGACAACCTGAAGGAGACACAAAAAAGGTTTGTGGATTTTTACTTCATTCCTTTTGTTGTTTTTGCTGTCAGGCAGTGTGTGTTTCTATTGTCTTTACTTTATCAAACATTTGCTGTGAACTCTACAGGAAAAACAACCTCCCGGTGGAAAAAAAGCAGCTATGATTTTGTTACAGAGCATGTAGGAGTACGTAGGAGTTGAGTGAATTCTTTTGCTGTGCCAACAAACAGTCTGTGCCACTTAGAGAGAAACCTTTCTCTCCCTCCCTCCCTCATTCTTTCTCTGACACCTACACGCATGTTTCTCAGGCTCACCGGTTAACCCCGGACTTCCCGGAGTCGCTGTATGAGCTGCTCTGCACCCTCCAGGAGGGGAGGCGGCTCAATGATCAGCGCTGCTCCTTCAGCCTGGAGGCCGGCGGGCTGCCGAGGAGGAGGTGCCACTCTGAGCCCAACACCGGCAAGCCAGCACACAGAGGTGAGTGGGAGAAAATTGAGAAGCTGTTCAAACTCAAGTGATGAAACTGATGCATTAGTTTCCATGTAGTGATGCTGACTCATTTTGATCAAGCTGAAACAACACATAACTACTCTGCACTCCGTGACTCAAAACGGTTTTGAAACTTCTTTGTCTCTCGTGTTTTTTTCACTTCTGTCTCTGACCACTGACCGCTGAAAGTCTCCTGCTGGGTTCTCTCATGTCTCCACAGTCGTCTTTTCTTCCATGACTTCACTGCAGAAAGAGGAGTTCTTTGAGCTGGTGGCCACCGCACAGGCCCGCAGGCTGGATGACCAGAGGGCGCAGCTCGGAAGGTCTCATCCAATGAAAACAAAGGCCCGAAGTTTCAGAGGTAGCATAAAGCAGCTCTCTTTTGTGAGAAGGCCTGTGTCTGTTCCTGTGCCAGCTCCTGCAGCTGCTCCTGTGCCCAACGAGGATCTGTACAACATGATTCTCACCACACAAGTAAGCAGTTTGGACTGCTCTAAATAGACACTGTTATCATGACATAAGATGTCGTGAGCTGCAGCAAACACAAAACAAAGCCTTTGTATCATGCTTTCCCCCTTTGAACTTCCACTCACAGGCTCAGGGCAGACTGGAAGACCAGCGCAGCAGGGCTCCTGGTCCCATGGATGATGAGGACTTCTTCTCCCTGCTCCTGAGGGTCCAAGGGGGGCGCATGGAGGAGCAGAGGACTGAGCTACCATGTCTGCTGCAAACTTGAGATGGAACAAAAAAACAGTGGGAGCCACCCAGTATTGTAGCTTTTTTAGCTTAATTTACTGTTGAACAGCCTCTTTTTACCCTGATGATGCTTTTTTGAGACAGTGTCATCCTTTGTGATAATTGTCCGCGCTAAAGCTGTCGAGATTGTTGCGGTAACGCTAATGTTTGAGCAACAGAGCTTCTGAAAGACTCAAAGGAGAATCCTGATGTGATTGTGAAGTTTACTAGTATTTTATTTTTAATTTTAGAAGCAAAAAAAGTCATTTTTCCTTTCTATTCTGAGTGCATGTGATGAGTGGTTGAGTAATTTTATGTTTGCACAGTCATGAGTTTGAATGAGGCGGTCTACTCGCCTCTATTGTTTCTCCTTTTTGAACAAGAGATTTGAAACACACCAGGGATGGTGGTAAGTAGGCATAAGCTCAAGGGCCTCAGAGCGTTTGACTGTGTATGAAAAATTATAGAGAAAATAAAGTAAATGCTTTTCAGAGCCACTTGTTTTTATCTTTTAATGGATTTTTAAAAAAATGTGGTTTAATTTTTTTTTCATTTTCTTTATTTCCTTAATGTAAATCAAAATGTTTGCATGCAGAGAGGCGGAAGTGGTGTCTTATCTAAGGAACAAATGAAGCGATACCAGAGGTGTTCATTTTCACAGAGTATCATAAAACAGGTCTTATCACAAACTTCCTGGATTTTGATTTACTATATTGTTTCATTTAAATAGGTCACATCAACCCAAAGCAAACACAAGAAAGTGACACCTGAGCATTTGTGCTTTATGCCTGTTCCTCTCAGTATTTGCTGCCATGAGAGTGGTTGAAAAACCTCATGATGCAGCTTGTCAAATCTCATGATACAGCCATTTCTTTAATAATATACTTTATATATACTCTGTTCAATCCACTGAGTTCAGAGGAAAGCTGGCAGAGGAAGTTCTGGCCGCTTTGCACAAGTTAGGTTAGAGGTGAAGAGAGGACGCTGTGTCACTTCCTCAAACACATCAACACTGTGGTGTTACTGTATAGCAACCCCGACAGACACTCAACCCTTAAACCCACATTCAAAGCAGAAGAAGTATTGATAGTTTATGGTATATCTCCCAGTTTCTGATGAGCCACAGAGTTCTCTGTCGCATGATTTCTATTCAAGGCTTGTGTTCCAATTTGTCAGGTGATGCTGAGATAGAAAAACATCTTTAAAAAAGGAACAGGGAAGGAGCAGCCCAGAAGAAAGTAAGAGAAAACAACTCTTGACTACAATGGTTGTGAAAGAGTCAAACAGGAAGAAACAATAAAAACCAGCTGACAAGATTCAAGTTCCATTTTTGAGATACAAATATGCAATACACTGAATCTTTGACCATATCAGCAAGGTACTGCAAAAATAAGTGGCATTTTTATTCTAGATTGGTGCAGAGATTGTTCTTTAGCGTATAGATCAGAAAAATAATAATAATAATAATAATAATAATAATAATAATAATAATAATAATAATATAACAGTAAAAACAAATTCCCACCACTTCTAACTGCCGCCTAATGCTGATGTCAATCTGTGGTTGATTTAGTAATTTTAAGAGCAGCTGGGCTAAAACACAAAAGCACAATATTAAAAGGTAAATAGACTTTTGAACAAATCAGACATAATCAATTAAAGAAAAGTCTGTTTTTTAAAATGTCAGTAAAAGTAATAGACTCCATGATTAGTGCTGTCAAGTTTCACAGAAAAATAGTTATACTCACACAGACTAAATCATCAAAACATCATCATAAAACTAAATGATGACTCATTGTTTAAGGTTGAATTTTGATGATTAAAGGCTTAATGAGAAAATAATATCAACGTTTTAGTGATTCATTTAAAATAATTATTTTATGTTCAACTTTGCTGTGAGCGCCTTTCAGCAATAACCCCGCCCACTGAGTGACGTCACAGACCACGAGACTAAATACTGGGACTATTCGACAAGGATCAGACAGGAGGGCAGACGTGTCTGAACATTAATAGTAAGTACACTTTTATTTTATGTTTATACATTTCCTGTAAGTATAAATTAAGACAAGAATTCCTATTTTTATTTATGTTTTAATAAATCCATTTACTTAACGGTAAAAAGAAACCTTCGTGTGGGACCATGCAATTGAATTACGTCACAGTCTTATCCTGTTAAACCTATCCCCGACCTAAACAACGATATGGGAAAGTCATGAGGAATGGAAACTACTGTTGATGTGACAGCTGGGAACATTATAATCTTTACAGAACTTAAATGAGGTTGAAGACGCCTTGTCGAAGGTGGGTAAAAGCAGTTTAATCAAACTTAACATGTGTTTTCAGTTACTTCACTTTGTCATTGATGTAGCACGTTAGCTTAAAGCTAAGCGACTGCTTTTACATGAAACGTCGACTGAGATTTTTAAACGTGTTAGGTTGTTTGGTTAATTTGAGGTGAAGCAGCTTGTATTTGGACAGGAAACTTTTTCCATTCAATCTTCCTTTACATTTTCAGAACTTATTCAGACTTGAGTTAACTTTTTACCCTGTAAATAAACATTTTTCATAGTCCTTGATTTCAATTCTTCAAAACGTCGTTTACAAAATGCTCTCACTGAGAAAGCAGAGTTTAAAAGAATAATAATTGATAATTTATATTTAACTGAGATATAACCTTAGACAGGGTTAAAACTGGCATAAATGTATAACCTATGTGCTGTTTAATCAAACATTTTGGATGGAAATCGCAAGATTACTCACGATACATTGATTGTGATGACAATGTACTCGCGATACAGTGATCTGTGATCAATGATGAGTTATATCAGTCATTTGAAGGGTATTTTGGTCATTTTAATGGTAGCGAAATCTTTTTTAACCTTTATGTTTTTGTCTCTTTAAAATAACACTACAGCAAAACATTTTTTGTTACAAGTCATTTTTTGACCATTTGGCAAGTGACTAGACACAAAATATAAAAGGACATAGACAATGTAGCAGTTTCTCTGTTTTGTATTTGGAATATAAATTGCAGGATTCCTCATGATATGTGGACTGTAGTAACGATATTATCACAATATTATCACAATATTATCACAATGTTATCACAATATTATCACAATAATTGATTCTGTGATAACTGATAACTTCCATGACAGTCATTTTAATGCTAATGTGGTCAGTTGGGCTAAATAATTGATGACAATCAAATGAAACATAAGAAGAACTCTCTTAAAGGAACAGTACAGGATTGATGTCATCGCCACCATAAAGAGTCATGAAGGGGTGACAGGGAGTTAAATTAGATATTTTTGGAGGATACCAATGGGTGCAGTGTTGTGTCAACAATAGTCCAACCAAACTGTCTCGGTACTTCATCCATGATATAAATTAACAGAAAATCAGAACTGAGACAAAGAGTTTAGAGAAGTGTGAATTTTCTCTTCCTCCTGTTTTTACACAGCAAAAATGAAAGGCTGACATTTTCAAGTCTTAAAACAGCACTAAAAGCCTTTCCTTGTACATTAGCACTCACTGAATAAGCAACCCCTTAAGTTGTTTTCTTTGTCTTAACCACTCTGAAACTTAAGCTGCCCAAATTTCACTTTATGTTTTTTACTGTTAAATATACACAAGTTAATTTATCAAGTCTGCCTCTTGTCCCTAGATGCTTCTGTTCCTATCCTTGCTGATCTCCAGTGTGCCACTAGGAGGCAACACCTCACCAATCAGCTGCTACAACGACCAAGGAGAAGCAGTTGATTGGTAACTTCTTCAAAATAATACTTGATGACACATGCTTTTAAAAAATACACTTCAGCTTCAAGCTTCTTCTCTTTTTCTGTTTTTAGGTTTTATTTGTACAAACTGCCTGTACAGCATGGCAAAAAATCCCCAGAGAAGGGTGAACTGTATTTACTGCTGGACAAAGGGAGTGAAGGATGGACTAATGGGAAGGGGACAGTGAACGACACCACGGGAGCTCTAGGAAGGACTGTCGGACAGCTGTACTCTCAAGGAAAGGTCTGCTTCCATGAGTTATATAAAAACATCACCTCATTTTTTTTAAGCTAGGATTTCACTGTTTTATGGACATCTCGAGTGACTCTTTTGCATTTTTGAGATGAATGAAGTATTCCAAGATTAGCAGTATAATTAATTTGTGATCAAGCCCAAGTCTGGCTTTTCTAATGCGACTCTTCTTACCCAGGTTTTTATTGCACATTTCTCTATGGATGCTTTTTGACAGCTGTGGTTTATTTTGATCCAGATTCTGCTTCTCAGCAGTCGTCCTCAAACCCGACAAAATTAGAGAGAATAAGAAACTGAGAATGAGAACTGAAAGCCCTGATGATGACAGCTGATTTAAACAGACTCTGTCTGAACAGCTGTGAGTTATGTCACGCTGTGGTTTCAGCATAAACTTTAATTTTGTACACCTCAGCTTATGACAGTTAACTTATTTTTCATGCTTTTGGTTGACTGTGCTCTCTGTGTTTCTCACGAGCTGGTCTGATGTTTTTCCTCCTCATCACAGAACACAGAGTTTGCGTACATCCTCTACAATGACCAGAGGCCGACCCAGGACTTTGGTGACAGATGGGGCCAGAACAGTGGAAGCAGCGGTGGGCACACAAAAGGTGAAGACCAGAGCAGCCAGGTCTCATATCTGAGTAGCACAGAGAGGCTGTGAGAAAATCAATGTCATGGTCTTAATCAGCAAATATGAAGCATTTGATAACTCTAAAAAAAAGTGTGGGAACAGGGCACAATTTTTTATTTGAGCAAAATATATAATACGACTAAGAATCATCATTAAAAATCATTAAATGTAAAACAAATGTTAATCCACATGATTTACTGCAAAGACAAGATAGAAAAAATGCAAACTGTTGACTATTTTTCAAAGGAACAGGATTCTTGGAAACAAAAAATGTGTCTCAAACATAAAACACCAAGCATTACTGAAGATGACGCTAGCTTGCAGACTTAAAAGTATCTACTATTCATATTTGACATTTACAGTGAAATAAATGACTCAGTAAGCTTCTAAATGTGCCGCAACCTTGAGGACTGGATGTCAAAATCAGCTTTTTTTTTAAGTTTTACTCAAACCTTTATAGTGTTTTGCAGCTAAGGAGGAAACTGTTTCCAGTGATTAGTATTAAAATAGCTCTTGTGCGCCACCTACTGCCCAGCAAACAGTACAAACCAAAACAGCAAGGTTGTTTCATCAACTCAACTGCTGGGTTATGAAAAGTTTCACCTGTTATGGATTATTTGTATTGGATTTGGTTTATTTTTGTGCAACTCAAGCTCTCAGCACCTGGGTTGTTCGTAATTTTAACGCAGACAGACGTGCTCCACCAACCAGACGCCACATCAGGCTCTATACACAGACCACTCACACATACAAGCACCCTTTCCATCAAATATTCTCTGTAACCAAACTTAAAGACAATGGTTTTAGCAAAGTAATTTTGTTGTGCCAACATTTTCTGAAGCCCACCTCCTCTCCCTACTACCTGATACCAAGCACCAACCTGAGGGGACAGAGCTTTCTCTGTCGCTGCCCCTACCCTCTGAAATGCTCTACCACTTCACATCCGTAATTGTCCCAACCTCTCCACTTTCAAAACACTCAGCAAAACCCACTTTTTAAAAAATGCTTTTAATTTTTAATAATGTTTTGTTATTCTGTGTTGTCTTTATATGATGTTTTTATCCCATGTAAAGTGTCTTTGATTGTCTAAAAAAGCGCTGTATATTATTATTATCATTATTATTATTATTATTATTATTATTATTATTATTATTATTATTATATTATTATATTATTAACGTTTTATAACCATAAGCGAGGAGGGAACACAGTGGATATGCTGTATGTTGCGGTATGTTGCGGTATTACACGGGATCACTGACTGCCAATGCTGCTCATGTCATGAGCTGAATATCTGTGCACCACAGCACGAACCAGTTGTCTGTGTTCCGCAGCACAGACTGGCTGTCAGTGCTCTACGACTTTATAAAATATGATTAAAATGAGGGTTAAATTGGACCAACTTTTTTTGTTTTACACCTGATTTAACCAAGCATTTGGATAGATTACTAAACAAATACATTGAAACGACCCAGAATTGTAATTAATTTGACCCAGAATTTCGAAATAGTATCTAAAGCCACATTTCCACTAAGCAGACCGGTTCGGTTCGTCTTGGTACGGCGTGCATTTCGTTGCGTTTCCACTGACTTATCTCGGGACAGATCCTCAAATAACTGAGACAAGCCGTCCCTCTTTTTGGGGTCCTTTTGTATGGGTGCCAGACTGAACCGATCCGCTCTCGGCAGGTGGAGCTACAACACAGCAGACCGTTGATTGGTTGAAAGAATCGTCACTTACCTTGACAGCAGCTGCATTTCTGCTGGTGGCACACAAACGGGATCAGGCTTAACAGTGCCATACCAATCCAAACCGTACTGAACCAAACCGGACTACTTGGTGGAAACGTGGCTTATATGATCTGTTGGTTTAAAATGCACCAAACCATCCTGCTTGGTCAAACTAACTACTACTGGGCTGGTGCAATAATGACCTAAATTGGTTCATTTTTAGTGTAATGAAAAATAACGTTGTGCTATAAACACTTAAGCATTTGTAAGGAGATGGAACATAAGGCTGATTTAAAAAACTTTCTCTTCATGTGTTTACTCGTTAATTCAAACTACGGAACATAAAAGAGGATCTTTGTTCGATCTAATTGTTCTTATTCCTCTCTTCTTCAGGTGTGGTCCTGCTGGATAAAAACCAGGGTTACTGGTTGGTCCACAGCACCCCTCATTTTCCCCCTGTGACACAGGAAGGACAGTTTTATTACCCCAGCAGCGGTGTAAACAACGGACAGAACTTCATCTGTGTTACCTACCCTCTGGAGCGCTTCCAGACTATTGGTAAGTCTTCTGTGGAGCTGCACTGCACGGGCATAGCTGTTAATAACAATAAACACAGGAATGTTTAAAGGGAGGGATTGTATAACAAATAAAGTCAGAGAGCTGGGAGCAGATAATCTGACTTCCTTTGATTGCTTTAATATCATATTATATTGCTTTAATTAAAAAAGGAATCTGCTCTCAATACAAAAGATTTATGAAGACTCTTTATTAAAATAAACATGTAATTATCAGCCAATCAGGTAGCTCCCTGCTGATAGTGCAGAGGTCAATTGAAGTCTGTTAAGCTCATAATCACACGTAATAAATCCAGTGCTTACCTCCTATTGATCGGTGCATTACTCTGCTTTAAGCAGCTGCTCAGTGAGAGTCTTATCTCCTCATGAGTGCTGTTTCCAAAGCTTGAATACATTAAATATCTCTCTGTCCTTTGCCATGATGTTTAAACACCTCAAATCAAGTTCCCTGTCAAAGTATTTAAAATACAACTGATGTCTTTTTGTCAAAATGTTCCCTCTTTGAATGATTTCTTATGGCCTCTGTCTCATCTTAAAGGACATTTCCTCTACCCTTATTATCTTGTTTTCATCCGGTACTTAATAATCCAGTCAGGTGTTGACAGGAGAACAACAATCCCCATCCAGAATAATCAGCGTAAACAGGTGTCATCACCATGACACGGTGCTGTCTGCAGTTCCCTGGCAGACCCAGCAGTTGGCACAGTTGCTATGGCAGTGCCTGGGGTAATGTAATTAGAGTGAGGTATGTTACCATAGAGATATGGGCCCTCACACTGCAGCATGCGCGTGCTCTGTCAGATCTGTGTCTCTCCAGCTGGGACGCTGAGAGTGTGACAATGTCCAGGGTGACGTGAATGTACGGAGAATAACATAACAGAAGGTGATCACAGCCTTGTCACGTGTCGTCTTGGAGCACCTTGCAGAATTAATTTACACATTAATGAGAGGAAACTGAGATGTGACAGAGTTCATAAATAAAGTCCTTAGAATATGAGGTTTGGCAACACGTCTGTACATGAGATATTAACTTGCTCATATTAAATGTAGGAAAAATACTGATTTAATAAATATTTACACTCACAGTCCACTTTATTAGGCACACCTGTCCAACTGCTCATTAACACAAATTCCTAATCAGCCAATCACATGGCAGAAACTCAGTGGATTTAGGCATGTCGACATGGTTAAGACGATCTGCTGCAGTTCAAACTGAGCATCAGAATGGGGAAGAAAGGTGATTTAAGGGACTTTGAACGTGGCATGGTTGTTGGTCTGAGTATTTCAGAAACTGCTGATCTACTGGGATTTTAACCCACAACCATCTCTAGGGTTTACAGAGAATGGTCCCAAAAAGAGAAAATATCCAGTGAGCAGCAGTTCTGTGGGACAAAAGTCCTTGTTGATGCCAGAGGTCAGAGGAGAATGGACAGACTGGTTGGAGCTGATAGAAAGGCAACAGTAACTCAACCACTGGTTACAACCGAGGTCTGCAGAAGAGCATCTCTGAACACACAACACGTCCAACCTTGAGGCAGATGGGCTACAGCAGCAGAAGACCACACCGGGTGACCCTCCTGTCAGCTAAGAACAGGAAACTGAGGCTACAATTCACACAGCAACACCAAAACTGGACAATAGAAGATTGGAAAAACGTTGCCTGGTCTGATGAGTCTGGATTTCTGCTCCACATTCAGATGGTAGGGTCAGAATTTGGTGTCAACAACATGAAAGCATGGATCCATCCTGCCTTGTATCAATGGTTCAGGCTGCTGCTGCTGGTGTAATGGTGTGGGGGATATTTTCTTGGCTCACTTTGGGCCCCTTAGTACCAACTGAGCATGGTTTAAAGTCCACAGCCTACCTGAGTATTGTTGCTGACCATGTCCATCCCTTTATGAGCACAGTGTACCCATCTTCTGATGGCTACTTCCAGCAGGATAACGCTCCATGTCATAAAGCTGGAATCATCTCAGACTGGTTTCTTCAACATGACAATGAGGTCCCTGTACTCAAATGTCCTCCACAGTCCCCAGATCTCAATCCAATAGAGCACCTTTGGGATGTGGTGGAACGGGAGATTCTCATCATGGATGTTCAGCCGACAAATCTGCAGCAACTGTGTGATGCTATCATGTCAATATGGACCAAACTCTCTGAGGAATGTTTCCAGTATCTTGTTCAATCTATCCCATGAAGGGTTGAGGCAGATCTGAAAGCAAAAAGGGGTCCAAAGTGGAATCTCAACAGCTCTTAGATCTAACCTCTTGATTTTGAACTCTTTAGAGAGCACATGACTAGACTAAAGTTATGAAATTGAGCAGAAAAAGAAGAAAACTGTGAAGGATCAGAAACATTTGGGGCTAGAAATGTTATTTTGCAGGTAAAAAAAAGTCTGAATATGAATACAACCATGATAAAATCTAGATCCTAATCCTGCCATAAAAAACATCCTGACATATTTTCTCTATATCGCCCCCTAATGGAGAACATTACACTGCAGAAAACTTACCCAGAAAGGGTGAAAGCAGTGAAAGATAACAGATCAATGGAGTAATGCATGATTAATATAATTAAGCAGAAAATCATTTTATCTAGAAAGGTGAGTACATTTTAATTCTTCACCAGTGTCAGCAAGTCAGTGCTTTTCATTCCTCGTGCTTATCGAATGAAGCAGTTGAATGCCGTTAGCAGCCTCCGTCTTAAATCTAATTTGTTTTACTCTGCAGGGGAGCAGCTTCAGATCAATCAGCCCCATGTGTACGACTGTGACGTCCCAGAGTCCTTGGCTTCCCTGGTGCCTGCGCTGGCTGCTGTCTGTAAGAAGAAACTTCTGCCTCCTCACATCTCTCCTCACATCAAACCTGTGGCCAATCGCAGCGTGACTCTAACCTCAAAGGACGGCACCGACTTCATCAGCTTCGCCAAAGGGGCCTCGTTTGACAACGGTATGACTTTGGGATCATAAAAGACTTTTAAAGTATGATCAGGGGGTGTTAGCTTCACCTTGGGTTTATTTTTAGGTAGAAATAGAAAGAGGAGAAAACTTTTGATGCATTGCGAGAATAAAGTTGAAATGCTGAGAGTCAAGTAAGGTCATTGGTCATAGTTCCGGAAAAAAAATACATATTTATTAGGGCTGTGAATTTAACGCGTTAATTAGATTAATTAATTACACCGCACTTTAACGCGTTATAAAAATCAACGCAAGATTATTGGCTGCCAGCCAATAATTTTTTATATCTCTCTTCCTGTTTTTGGTAAAAAAAACAGACAAATCCATCTTTTTTGATCGCGTTCATCTCGGGCGCTCCATCCTTTGATCCTCTCCATGATCTCCATCGTCTTTTCTCACAATGGCGCCGCTCTTTCTCTCTGAACTACCGCGACACATCCTCAGTTGGAGTGTGAGCTGCCTGAACTTTTCTGACTTGCAGCGTCTCACTTTGTCTCTGTCATCTCACATTTCTCCTCATAGCCTTGCTGAGCTCTCGTCTAAAGAGAGCACTGCTCTCACTCACAGTAGTTTACGAGCAGGATTTTGATTGACAAACTCCACCAGACCTCGCCTCCCTCCGCTGAAAAATATAATTTACTTCTATAGACGCAGTAAACAGTAATCAAATGTCAATGGCAGGGAACACAGACATTTTAATTAATATTGACCAGTTGAAAAAAAAAAAAAAAGGTTTTTACAAATCTTCTCTTTTTCATGTATTTATTGGAATACATTCATTCACTCATTAGTCATGCAATATGATTTTGTAATGCCTTAGAACTCAAATTCTTTATGTGGGGACCTTCAGCAGATATAAGATTAAAATGTGATTAATCAGATCAATTAATAACAAATCCTGTAATTAATAAGATTTTTTTTAAATCTCCTGACAGCACTATTTACCACATAACAGCTGATGAATGTACTTGAAAGTAGTGTCTTCAAAAAAACATCCTCTGAACAAAATAAACAGAATTTTGTTGTTTAAACTTGCGTATGAGAATATTCAGTGATTTAGTCTTCTACCAAAATCTGTTTGAATTGAAAAGTGTTGCTTCTGATGTTGAATATTGAAGTGATTAAAATGCAGTTAATTACGATTAATTAATTACAAATGGCATAATTAATTTGATTATTTTTTTTTAATCAAGTCCCACCACTAATATTTATATTTTACAGTGCAGAAAGTTTTGGGGTAAATGATAAAAACATGTTCGTCTTCCTCATCAGACCTCTACCATTCCTGGGTGGCCCCCACCCTCCAGTCCGACCTCCTCGTCCAGTTCTGGGTTCGCTCCACAGGCATCCTCCCCTCAGACTGCTCGCTGGGCTGGAAGGTCCTGGACATCAAACTCATCAACCCGGGCCAGACGTTCACCTTCAAAGCCAGCCAAGATCACTCCAAGTGGGCTGTCAGCACCCAGGCTGCAGGATCAGGTCCTGGAGGAGGCTGGGTGTGTGTGGGAGACATAAACCGGAACGAGGCAGAGGAGAAGCGTGGAGGTGGGACAGTGTGTCTGAGGGATCCTGTGGTGTGGAAAGCTTACCGGAGCGCGGCGCTGCAGTGTGAGGCTTGTGGAGGAGAAACGATCCAGTGTTGATGCCCTGCTGGATCAAGGTGGGTCAAAAGACTCTTAAAGGTGATCATGGGTTAAGAAGAGGGAGATTACATCAGACTTTGAGGGTTTTTATGACATGTTTGAAAGTGGTAGGTACAGTGTTTACATTTCTTTTAACGTCTGCTGAAATGGAATATAAACAACCATCTTTTGCACTTAAAAATACAAAAATATCTTCAGCGAAATAACTCAAACTCTGCATTCATGTGGGACTTCATCAGCCACAGTAAAAAGCTGATCAGAAATGAGAAAATATGTTTATCAGGGGCCTTTGAGGCATCTTTTTACTCTGCCATTCACAAATTTAAAGTGGTTATTGGCAGCAACCAAGAGCTGTTACATTCTCCTCTTCTGACTCAGTGCACACACAACAACACTGGAAGAGGAGAGATGAAAAAACTGACAAGAGGGAAAGTGCTTTATGCTGATGTTCAGTGTTCACTCAGAAAATCTCAAAAGCCTCAAAGTGACTCTTTTAATGAAAGCACCTGTTCAAGTGTCTTTGTAACTAACTGGTATTAATTTACATGAAGAGACAATACTGCAAACTCTGCAAGCACTGCCTCGCTAATTGAAAATATTCCTGTTAAAATCAACATCAGCTGCTTTGTTGGTGAGTTCTCAGGAAGCACAATGAACCTCTTTGGATAATAATGTACTGACAGAGCTTTGGATGCACCACAGAAACTCAAACTCACATACATTTTTGCATATTTACGGCCAAAATATCTCCTTACTCTTATATATTTATATTCAAATACATGTAAAATGATAATACCCGAGACATTTGTCAAAGTCAAAAAAAGTATTGCAGTAACTTATTTTTACCACTGGGGGAGCTCTTGGGTCATTGATAAGTTGGAGATGAGCGTTTCAGAAAAGGGATTCATTACACAGGGCTCATCTGACCAAAACAAGATGGAAGCCTCCCATTCGCAGTCTCAACTAACAGGAATTATCATATTTTATTCAAATTTATCAATTAATCATTAGAGACTGCCTTAAAGCCATGTCCACACGTAGCCAGGTATCCAAGAAACCGTATATATTTCTATACGTTTACGCCTGTCATCCACACAAAAACGCATTTTTACGTTACAAAAAATGATGGTTCTCTGAAATCTCTGGCCAAAGTTAAGATTTTGGATAATTAGGGTTTCGTAGCTTCATGTAGACACCGGTAAACCAAGTGTTTTGGTTCTCAAACGTCAAAGATGAATGGTGAGGGCTCATTCTGATTGAACGGCACAGATTTCACATCTGAAAAACACTACCAAATATGGGTATGGCATTTTTAAGGAGCCGCATTCACTCACGGATTTGGCTGTTGTGTGTGGACAAAGGTATTTTTAAAAAAGAATGAAGGGAGGATATTCGTTTTTTAAAAATACTCAGCCACATGTGTACAAGACAATTGATTTCTTTGAGGAAAATCCTCTGGATGTCATAAAAAAAACTCTGTTGTGAACGAAACCCTTTTATGTCAATATCCAATGCTTCAGTCCTGTGTTGATATCAGAAAAATTCACCTGACGAGTTCAGATTTCATGTTATTTTATATGATGAGATAATCACTGCAATAACAGCTTCTTTTACCTGTGACAAGCAATTCTGCCCTCATGTTTTCCTTCACCTGTGAGATGAATGTAGAGATGGGTACCTTCCACATTTGAAACAATACGGTACCGATGCCCAGTACCTGGTAATTGGTGTCAGTACTCAAAGGTACCAATTTCCAGTCATTTTTTGTGTTTATGTGGTAAAAAAATATCAATTTAATAAAGTTTATTAATAATAAAATCTCAAATTTCTTTCATTTAACATATTTGTTCTTGTAATACTGTGTTCATGTCCAGCATGGAAAACCGCCTACTCTACCACTCTCTCACAGTCACAAGGATGGGTTTAGGTACCTAAACATGGTACCTTTGGATTTTATGTGAATCAGTACCCAGTACTTTTGACAGAGTTTGGTCAGTACCTTTAAAAGTACCTTTAAAAGTACCTAATTCGGTACCCATCCCTGGATTAATGCGACTCATATTAAGGAGGTAATTTGACCAGAAATGAGGAAAATACACTCGGGTAGATTTAGGGATGGGTACCAAATTAGATACTGTTATAGGTACCAACAGAATTCTGTCAAAAGTACCAAGTACCAATTCACGTGAAATCGAAAAGATACCATGTTTAGGTACCTAAATGCATCCTAGTGACTGTGAGGAAGTGGAAGAGTGGGCAATTTTCCATGCTGGACATTAACACAACATTGCAAGGTTGTATACTGAAGAATGAATATGTTAACTTGAAAAATCTGTATATTTCATTATTAAAAAAAATGATTTTTTTTTTAGCACATAAACACAAAAAATACTAAAAATTGGCACCGTTGAGTACCGGTACCGTTTGCCAAATGTGAAAGGAACCCATCCCTTGTTAGATTTGATTTCTGCAGTTTGTATGGACAATAAGGGATTTATTGCACTGTAAAACCAAAACACACACTTCACTGATAATGACTAACCATATATAATCTGTTGGGAGGGTGCTTGCATGGTTGGACTGATAACTATGGGTCTGTACATGTTGAAAGTCCTTTTTTTTTATTATTTTCTTAATTTGCTTGAAAATAAAGATGCTGGCTATCTTGGATCTAAATAACAGGGGTGTATTTATATTCCTCTTGCTTTGTTTACATTATTTGGTGGGAAAATAAAAATGTCAGTCATTGAGACAGCTCTGTTTGCTTCATATGTGACATTTTGCAGCAAAAATGAACAGTCAGAAGAAAAATGCAATTTCTATAAAAGTAAATTTATTACCACAAAAATAGGACATCCTGTATGTAGTGCATAAATAGCTTTGATGTAAGACAACACAGCACTGGATCTGACTGCATTCTCTCAATACGTGTGTACACTGTATACATTCTAATGCAAATGTGAGTCAAGACGAGCATTCATTAGAAAAAGGCACTAAAACACTCAGTAACAGCAGAACGCGAGCACATGTCACATCTGAAGGATCCTCTCCCTGGTCGCACCGTGCTCTGGCCTCAGCCTGCAGGGGGCGTCACCGGCACTGAGCAGGTATGAGCAGAGGTCACTAGACTTCAGCAGGATTATCTTACACCGACATTAACATGGAAATTCTGGAGGCGTTGAACTGAATGTGAAAGCATTTAAGATGGGAGAAAATCTGCTTTAAATGAGTTTAGCTTATGCTCAGTTTGAAAATCTGCTAACCTTAGTCATAATGGTGTGATGTTACCCAGTGCAGCAAGGTGTTTCTCAAAGCTACTCTATCCATTTCTGGCCACTAGGGGTCAGTAAAACTCAAGCTGTTAAACATAACCTACTGGTTAAAGAGGTTAACGTGTTAGCTAATAGCTGCCTAGATACAAACCCAGCTAAGGGAGAAAATAAGTGCTGTTGAATTTTCTTTTAGGTCGAGTACAGCGACTCCTGAGAAAAAGATCTCTCTTTAGCGGCTAGTTGCTAACTTTGTTTACCACATGGTGCAAGATACAGCAGGATTATTTGCACTCTTTGTTGCACTGAGTGATAAAAGGTAAGTTTTATGATCCTAAAACTGAGAAAATAAACCCAGACAAACCAAATGTTTCATTGATCAATAATAAAAATGATTAACTTATTGTTTATTTAAAATAATCTGCTGCTTTAGCTCATGCTAGCCTCTTGGATATTTGTTGTAATTCTCCTCTTGGACTTACACACAGGGCTCCTTACCAGTGTAAACACGTGTTGACATCATTCACACTTTAAAATTTATATGTTAATAAATACAAAACATATTTACGTCTCTTTTCACAAGCTCCAGTGTTTGCTACGATCACTTGCACGGCTTCTTTGCGTCTTCTTTTAGTGTGCTCCCAGAACTTGGTCTGACAGGTTCTGTATGTTCAGATTTCACTTTGCGTCCTCCTCAACAAACCACTGTTTCTTGCAAAATCACAGACTCATCACAACAGTGACACATAACAACAAGGGATTCCCGTTAAAACACGAACAATTAAAACAGATTTTAGCCATTGAGTTGGAATGTAGTAAATGCTTTATGTGCAACCTGAATGACACATAAGGGCCAGCACCACAAGTCGTCTGTTGCAGGTTTCCTTTGCTTCTCGTCTTGGTGCGAATAAGTCCAGGGTAAACTGTCTTTCAGCAGCAAACAGCAGCTGGAGGTCTGAAGGTTAGACTAGAAATGCGATGGAGACTTGGTCGTTTGGTGGAAGCTTTGCAGGAACATGGAGGAAAGGCATACGCAGATATTTATTGAGCACAAAGAAGGCCACGATTGCTGCTAGTGAGGGCTCGCCCTGCATTCATGTCAGGGCGGCGAGAAAAAAAACCAACATGACTGTGGACAAAGTTCAGTTGTGGTGTCAAAATAGAGTCCGGACCAGTCTCCTCCCCTTGGCTTTTATTCGAGGGAAAGTGGCGCTCGTCTCTGTGTTGATTGGCTGTGAGCCCAGAGGAGTGTTGCCACCTTTCTTTCTCAACAGGAAGTCGACGCTAGATGATGTCATGGCGTAGAAGACGTTTCCTGTTGCAGGGATCACCAGCTCTGTATCAAGATAAAAAGAGAGACAGAGAGTTGTAATTCAGTACATCAGAACTTTAAAGATAACACTGAAGTTGAAGCTCTTGTGATCACAAGAAGAGGATCCATTTCTCAGTTCAGCATTTATTCTGGTCACAGGTACGGTTTAAAGCGCTGGTTCCAAAAGACTGAGCCCTGATATCCAATCCATACAATTTTATAACAATCATTACTATCCTTATTCAGAGGTTGAGTTATGTTGAACATTATGGCTCTTGAATGTGCTCTTACGCTGACCTTTAGAGGGCGTGGTAACTTTTGTTTCAGGTGTTGTGAATTAATAAATAACTGCTAGCTCTTGCGCTGTATGCATGCCGGTCAGAGGAAACTGTTGGCTGTGTGTCTTTATTCCTTTTGTCATGTTACAGTCTTTTAGGTGGCACTCTATCCTTTAAGATGGCAACTTCAACAGGTTATGGGCCCAGGAAGGAGTTGGTAGGCCGATGGAATCGTTTGTATTTCGACGAGGATAAAAAGAATTATGAGCTGTGGGAAACGAAGTTTCTGGCACACCTTTGAAAAGCACCTGTTATCTCTTGGAAGTCTAGGAAACAACCCACAGTTGCCCTATCCACATGCGAAGCTGAGTGCATGGCTTTGGCAGCTACTGCATAGGAAAGCCTGTATCTTGTTCAGTTATTGAATGGGATGGACAATGGATGTGAGTGTACACCAGTAACAATTTATGAGGACAATAAAGGGGCGATTGCTTTGTCTAAGAACCCTGTATGTCGTCAGAGGTGTAAACATGTTGACATAAAGTTCCCTTTTTTCGATCCACACTTGATGATGGAAAAGTAACTTTTGAATATTGTCCAACAACAGACATGGTGGCAGATATTTTGACAAAACCTGCAACTAGAGCGATGCTAGATAGATTTGTCAGTTTTATTTTTGGTGTAAAGGGTTAAAATGAAAAAAAAAAAAACCTCTGTGTAAACGTATATGTCAACTGTATGTCAGTGAGCCTAAGAGCAAGTGGGGGTGTTGAACATTATGGCTCTTGAATGTGCTCTTACGCTGACCTTTAGAGGGCGTGGTAACTTTTGTTTCAGGTGTTGTGAATTAATAAATGACTGCTTGCTCCTGCGCTGTGTGTGTGCATGCCGGTCAAAGGAAACCGATGGCTGTGTGTCTTTATTCCTTCCGTCATGTTATAGTTGAAGAGACTGGGTGTCTGGACGGATGTTACATTTTACTTTACTCAAGTCGTGCGCAATTCTAGTCGTAATGGAAACACTGGGAAGGTGAAATCGTTCTTTATCGAAACTTCAGAAATATCACTTTTATTTTGCGTAAAAGTGTAACAGAAACATAGCGAGTGACACATTCAAGGAGCAACATCTGGTTTAGAAAAATTTCGCCTATGTGGAAGTGCTAAGAGTTGCTGTTCATCAAGAATCCACTAGAGGCTGGCTGCAGAAAGACCAGGTCACGTTCACACCCAGCCATCAAAAAACAGACTTTTACTGCATAAAAAACATATATACAACCTGATTCATGAAACAGCTTGGGTCTGACATGTATGGGGGTTATTTTTTCTAAATCGGCAGTTTAGAAGATGTGTTTTATAAAGTCTATAGACACATTCAGCTGAAGGTTTCCAGTTAGCACGGTCACTCTTTACTTCAAAACACCGGTTTCTCTGTAAAATTTGTGCTCCTGTCCGAATTTAGCAGACAAACAATGACCATGTTACAACCGGACAGTTTTATGTTGCTTACAGTTTATATTTTGAGTTTAAAGAGTGAGCAGGAAACAGGGGAACAGTGGAAAGTGACATGCAGGAAAAGAGGCCACAGGCTGGATTCCTGGGTCACCTGATCGGGGGCGAACCTCACGGAGCGCAACCTTAACCACTAGGCCATCTGTGCTCCAACATGCATCCTTTTTATCTGTAAACCTACTTTCCAAGTTTGTTACCTAGTTGGAAAAATGTCTTGTTATTTTTTAGAAATGTTACACGTTGCGGCACAAAAGGCTCAGAAAGAGGGTTGACATTTTCAGCAGAGCGGTGGCGGTGTGGATTATCCCTCCTTACCTTTCCCCTCTGGCTGAAGTTGTATCAGCTCATATCTGGATGCCTGTTTGGGGTCCTGATTGTGCTTTTCTAAGGCAGAGCTGATCACAGTAGGGGTCTTGTCATTGCTCGTAACCTGAGGGGAGAGACGAGAATAACAATGACACCAAGATAGCTTGATTTGCACTAATGATATCCTGGGTCCATTGTGCCCCGAAGATCTGATTCTGATGACTATCATTACGGGATCTGTGCAGATAAGAGGCGAGGCTGAGAGTGCACTGAGGCAGAGATAATATGGGCCAGAGCATTTTCTACAGTCTGACTGCTGCTGTAAATTACTCTCAAATAGTCCGGGGTAGTACCAGAATGCTTCGGTACAGATTTCCGTCATGCAGGTCCATCCGTATCCTGATAATTCGCATATCAGGCCCCGACCCTTGGACGTTATTGGGAGGGTTGTTGCCGCAGGAGGCTGATCGGCGGTGTGATTTTGTGGGAGTGGATGGAGTCAGTGTGGCAGGAGTGGAGTCATTGGTTGGGGGCGATGTGTCGACATCGAGACAGGACACAGACGGAGATCTCATGTGCTGCAACAGGAATAATGACCGTTATTTTGATGACAGGACAGGAAGCTGAAGTCCAGACGGAAACCAAACACAAATCAATCAAAGACTCAGCGTTGAAGCAAAGTTTTCTTTAAAGTATTGAAAAATATATCCTACCTTTGTGAGCTTTGACAGGAGGTTGTTAACAGGGGAGGGGAAGTCAAAGAGGCTGTCACTGTCACCAGGCAGGCTGGTCCGGGAGGTACTTAGGCTGTCGACACATGAAACATAAATTAGGGTTGAATCATATCATTAATTTAATCATTCAATTTCTGTGAAGCTATGACTAAAAAAGGCAGTGAGGAGCAAGGTGAGGCCTATGTTAGTGCCCTTTATTGTGATTGAATGGTCTCAAATCGATAAACCAGGGGTGGCCAACCAGTCAGAGACCAAGAGCCACAAAAACTACTGTGGTACTACAAAGAGCCATATCAAAAATGCACTTCCTCTCACACATAAACGAAAGGACATAAGATGAAAATCAATACACTTCAAAATTTTGAAGTTAAGTTTCTGTTTTTACTGCAGAAGAGACAAATTTCTATCCATCTATCTATCCATCTAGATAGCTATGAGCACATGTGCAAGTCGAGAAAAGAAACTGAAACTTAAGTATCAATCTCATCACCCAAGTATTGATCAATACTGATAACAACATCAATGTATCAATAATTTAGATTGATTGGTACACCACTACTTATAACAATAATAAATGGTTCAAAGAGCCGCACACCCAAAGGCAAAGAGCCGCATGTGGCTCGTGAGCCGCAGGTTGGCCACCCCTGCCATTAATGTTTGATTAATGATGGAAACCACTATTAATGGTTTTGTTTTATTGGTTAGCCGTTAAAATATTCACTTAACTCACACTTTATTGAATAATTAATGCACTTCAATAAAATAAAGCGACCTGTGTGAGACACTGTTTCATCCCTGTGAGATGAAAACCCTGTTAGCCACAATAACACAGAGGTTGAAATCGAAGCAGCAGAGGCAAAATTTCCCAACTTATTTTGCAGCAGACTCCAACTTTGAACCTCGAACTCTTCATATCAGGCAAATTTGACTCATTTATAGCTCAATATCGCACATTTTCCATCCAGTGTAACTCCACAGCCGGCACCATCAGACTCTTCCTGGCTGGTAAATGCTCACATCTGTCACGTTCCTGAGAGCTCCTTCAGAGGAAGCTCCACAGACGGTTCAACAGTCTGATTTGTTTGAAAATACTCAAGACGACCAACCACAACTCTGATTAACATATTTAGTATTGTACTGTTGCTGTACTGTTGCTGAAACACTCTGTTTCAGTCTGTTTTTAGTGTGTGTGAGTTTGTGTGCATAGCTTACTCTGGGCACTGAGTGATGATGACTGTTGGAGTAAGGCCACGGGGGCTCGGCTCGCCTGGTGCTTCGATTTCACTCGACAGTCTGTAGCTGAAACAATCAACCCAAGAGTTGAAGTAGACATTCATTCATCATACGACCAGTACAAATTCAAAACAACATTTGAAAATATTCGCTCATTTTAAACTGATGCCAGCGACTTGCTTCAAAACGTTGTTGTAGGAGCATGTTTACCAATGTGTTGCATCACTTTTTTTACCAAACAACACTCTGTTTCTGGGGTTTGGAAAGTGAAATGTTGTCCCATTCTTGCCTGATAAAGGATTTCTGCTGCTCATCAACATGCATCCTTTTTGTTTCATAATGCATTAAATGTTTTCAATGGGTGACAACAAGTCCTGACTGCAGGACGGCCGGCTCAGCACCCAGACTCTTCTACAAAGGAGCTGTGCTGTCGCGACTAGGGATGAGGTATAATTTTTGAATATTCAAATAATCATTTAATAATAAAAATTGGTAAATGAAAATGGCTGCCAAGAGGTTTTTTTGGGGTATCTAAAAGTTTCCTTGATAACATAAATGATAGGGCTGGGACTATGATATTCTCCCGATTCAGTTCTATTACAATTTTTGGGGTGCCGATTCAATTTAAATTGCGATTCTTGGATACTTGCGATTTTTCGTTTGCTTTTTTAACACCAGACCATGTGAAAAAGTTAAATGATAATGATAATGTCTACAGACTTTATCAGGAACCATATTTTCCCATAGAATGCACATCACGTGAGTCAGACAGAAATATTTCGCCCCCTGCTGGAGAAAAATTGATAGCTTTTTGCAATCCAGTTTATGAACAAAGACTGAAGTGAAGAATTTGAATTTGAAAAAAAAAAAGAAACTACTTTTTGACCAAGAATCCCAATTTTGATAGCTTCAAACAAAAAAATCCAAAAATATTGTGTATTATTTCCCCCCTTATAACTGATCACATGAAAGTAGGCTTAAGTCAATGTCAGTTACACAGGTTAGAGATTCAGAACCAGAGAAAAAACACAAACTAAAAAAAATGGGGTAAAACTTGAATATAAATGTAGATAAAACCTATACATAACATATTAAACTGACTTTGCACTGTCGTTAAATGGATTTCTCTCTACTTATTATCTAAAGGGGATGGTGAACTGTCTAAATAACCAATAGATAGTGATTATCAAACTTTACTGTTGCTTGAAATGCCCATCACTAGCTGTAAGTAACACACACAGGATGCAGACCTGTCCTCCTCTGCTGCTCCTTTGTTCTGTGGTGTGCCTCAAGGCTCCATTCTGGGCCCTTTATTGTTCTCACTTTACATGTTGCCTCTGGGGTCTATCATAGCCAAGCATAACATAACCTTTCACTGCTATACAGATGACCTGCAAATCTGTCTTCCTGGGTTGCTTTTTGTTTCTAAAGTCCGTCTTAAATTGGTTCAAAGTTTCGGTGACCCTATCCTGACTGTTTTGAAACATGTAGCTAGCATTAAATCTAAATATTTCTTATATCAACATTTGATTTGTTGTCTTTGCACTATTATTTAATTTAATAGAGGAGTTGTAATGATTTATAAACTGAAGTTGAGGGATTTTTTTTTGTGATTCTTTGTTCATTTGGAAAGGCACGTTACATAGCATCCCTTTGAAGAAAGGGTACAGTAAACAATTTACATCCCACACGTCTGTTGTGGTTATGAAAATGATCATTGCCAATCCTTAATTTTAAATGATTTAATAACTAAGGGAACAAGTGAGCGGAAAGAGGGGTTTGGCTCCAATTCTTGACTTATCTGGAATAAGACACATATCAAGATTTGCTCGTTTGCATCAACCTAAACAGAAATGTAAACAAGGTGGGTGGATTCACAATAAACATGGTCAGATTACAGAGATTACTGGTTTCATATAATTTGTACAATATTACCAAATCCTGAAAAAGGATTCCCTTTGACCCATCAAAGAAAATGAAAACTCTCAAAACTGTAAATACCCTGAACAATATCAATCGACTCTTCAATTGAAGGTGTTTGGGTTTAACCATTTTTGGTGATTGTCTTTATGTTTGCTGCCAAAAGCATCGCTAGCAGCTTTTTGTCTCTCAGAGTCCAGTTGTCAAAACTAGTATCCCTCAAATACAGGGCTTTGAACTTTTTAGGAACGTCCAAAATTGTGGTTTTACAAGTCCAATAAATGCATTCAACTTTTATATTTATCACAAAGACACAGATTTCATAATGAAAAGAAATGCAGAGATATTTACCTCTCCTCCTCTGTTAGCGTGGGTACGCTCTGATACCACTGCGTGAAGGCCTCATCAGCGGTGAAAACACAGTTTTTGCAGGAAGACTGCAGGAGCCGGATTTGAGCTAAAACCTCAAATTCCTGTTAACAAAGAGGCGTCTCATCAGCAAGTTTCATAACACACAAAAAGCCCCCGTGCTGACTGATCTCATATCTTCCTTTATTCCCATCATCTTGCTCCTCGCAGCGCCCTACACTTAATCACGTCCTCCCTCAGGTATTACGTTACCTCTGCTCTGTCTAATAGGCTCTTATCGCAGAAATTACCCCACGTATCTCTGTTCTTTTTGTGGCTCTCATTTTTCCATCAAACTCAATCATTCCAGGGTCAAATCTTACTCATGCACACCTTAAAACTTGTTTTATCAGCAGCATTAGATACAGTGGGGAAAATAAGATTGAACGCGTCAACTTTTTTCTCATCACATTCATTTCCAAAGATGCAATTCGAACAAAATTTCTACCAGACATTGGTGTTAACTCAAATAATCCACACATGAAAAGAAATCACAACGTTCAGGTCCATAAATAATGATTATGTGGAACTAAGTGCGATAACACAGGTAAAAAGTATTGAACACGCTAACTGAGACTCATCTAATACTTAGTGGAGAAGCCTTTGTTTGCAATGACAGCTTCCAGAAGCTTCATGTATGTTTGAACTAATGGCCCACACTGCTCAGGTGTGATTTTGGCCCATTCTAACAGATTGAGTTTCTTTTTTTGAAAGCATTTGAGAGTCAACTTTGCCGTGTGCTTTGGATCGTTGTCCTGCTGGAAGGTCCAGCCACGTCTCATCTTCATCATCCTGGTGGATGGCAGCAGATTCATATCAAGAATTTCCCCATACATGGCTCCATTCATTGCTCCGTCAATTATATGAAGTTTGCCAACACCATGAGATGAGAAACAACCCCATGCCATGATGCTTCCACCTCCAAACTTCACTGTTGGTGTTGTGTGTTGTGGCTGAAGTGCCATCTCTCCTCCAAACATGGTCTGTAGTATGACAGCCCAAAAGTTCAGTTTTGGTCTCATCTGACCAGACAACATTCTCCCAGTATTCTACAGGCTTGTATTCTACAGGCAAGTTTGCTAAAGATGCTTTTTAGCAAACTTTAAACCAGCTTCAACATGCCTTTTCTTGAGAAATGGAGTTGTGCGAGCTGAGCGTCCATAGAGGCCATGGCAGTGGAGTGCATTGCCTATAGTTTTCTCTGTAACAATTGTACCTGCTGCCTCCAAGTCTTTCTGGAGCACTTTCAGGGTGGTCCTTGGCTCGTTGAGTACTCTTCTGACTATCTTTCTGACTCCCTGGTCAGAAATCTTTCAAGGAGCTCCTGTGCGTGGCCTGTTGATGGTAAGGTGGTGCTTCTGCCACTTGTGAATAATGGCCCCAACGGTGCTGACTGGAATATTCAGGTGCTTTGATATAAGTCTGTAACCAGTTCCATTCTGATGCTGAGCAACAATCAGGTTGTGAATGTCTTCAGAGAGCTCTTTGCCTTTACCCATCATGAGGTGTGTGGTATTTAACTGCTTGGTAAAAAAAGGACCTTTTTTTATAGGGCCATCAATTTGCTCTGGCCCATCTGATGTTGGTTTGCACGAATTGGAAGTTCAAGTAATAATTACTGGCAGATTTCAGGTGGTATGGTGCATTTCCTTTCCAAAGTATACAGCCTTTCCATGGTGTGTTTGATACTTTTTTCCTGTGTTATCACACTCAATTCCACATAATCATCATTTATGGACCTGAACGTTGTGATTTCTTTTCATGTGTAGATTATTTGAGTTAATACCAATGTCTGGTAGAAATTTTGGAAATAAATGTATTGAGAAAAAGTTGACGTGTTCAATACTTATTTTCCCCACTTTAAATGCAGCTTCATGCTGATGTTTAAGCGCTATTACAGATAACGTATTCACTTTAAAGCAGCGCTCACCCTTCTCCTCTTGTCGAAGTTGATGTAGCCGTTCTGCAAAGCAAGTGACAGGTTGTGTAAAGTCAGTTTGATAAATGTAAAATACTGAACAGCTCTCAGGGGTTGTGACCGGCTTTCCCCTTGATAGACATGAGAGGAACTTACATCCAGCCTGTCTTTGACCGCCGTGTCCAGCATGGTGAGGTCTGTGAGGAAGATTCCCAGGTAGGGCACGGTGCCCTGGGCGGTAGACTGTGTCAGAAAAAAGAAGACAGTGTTTCATCCGTTCCCCAGAGGTTTCTTTTCACATCGTAAAAGAGCCCACACAGAGAGGGATTTCAGAGCGGACGCCCGCAGCTATTTTTCAAACCATGGCTCAGGATTCAGCACATCACACACACACACACACACATACACACACTCACACACGACAGCCCTCTGTTCATCTTCACTGCTGCATGCCAGTCAGGCCCCTGAACAACCCAGCATCAAACCCCTGAAAGACCCCCTGCTTTGCAAAACTGACACTAGTGGGAGTGTTTGAGTAAAGCATGTTGAAGGAAAACTGTCTTTTCAAGTTAGAATATATTTTCAAAGTCTGCAAAACTAGATTTTTTCACACCCTAAACTTAAACATAAAGGATTACTCTTTGTTTATACGTCAGGATTAATAAAACTAGAACTCTCTACATACGCAAATTCACTGCATGTTAAACCACACATCCTCTGGAGAACAGACACCACACTCTGTCCCCTAACTTTTACAACAGTAATGACACTTTTGCACGCTCTTACATCATTCCTTAACTTGCCAAGGTCTCCCATTAAGGCCTGCGGGGCTGTTCAACCCTTCAGGCGAGAATGATTGGTATGCAAGCCAGACTTTGGATGTTAACTTAGTGAAATTTGTTCCATTTGATCTGCGCGGAGATCTAAGGTTTCGCCTCAGCGACAAATGGTGAAATCATTTTAAGTTACTCCTCTGTGACTCAAACGCTCTGAAATGTCTCAGTGACCCCAAATGATTTCTGACACTTTTGAGGATACATTTCAGATGTTGAAGTTATTCTGCTTCACACAGTATTTTGGTTTTTGCACCAGAGTTCTGAGTCCCAGAACAGTAAGGGTGCAGTTTTCAGTATGTTGTAGAGAAAGTTCATCGACCCTGAGATAAATAATCTCACACACTTATTTTCCACAAACAAGCCTGAACCATGTAACTCACCCTGTTGACGTGTTTGTTGTTGAGCCTGTTGTCAAGGTTGGCGAACTTTGACGTGCCCTCCTGCAAGACAGAAACAAGAAAATCTAAGGCTCCGGATTTGTCCATTCAAAAACTGTTTCTACCTTTGATTCAAACCACTTCACCCTTATAAGTATTTGGCCATTTTTGACAAGTTTGAACCTTGAGTAAAAGTCAACAAATACGTCAAAAGATATCCAGAACAACTTGTATACTGGAGTCTAAAGCAGGCATGTCCAAAATCAGTCTGTCAAGTGTACAAACAAGACCGAAGAATATCTAATAACATCTCGCAAAGCTACATTTGGACTGTACGTAGGCTACAGGTATAAAGCTAAAGCTCAGCAAAAACTCAACTCTTTAAATGAATATGTTTTTTATGATGTGAAAATGTGAGAAAATGTGACACAATAGTGGACCTAAGACTGGATGAAGGGCTAATCCAAATTGTTGCCAAGGGGAAGAGGTGAAACACATCCCTAAGAAACAAGACGCCACTTGATTCCTGCTATGTCATCATCAACCCTAGTTGCTTGCTGGTTGCGTCGTAAGCAGACACAACAATTGTTTATTCACTTCCAAGATCCCTTCTCCCATAATGTATTGCTTAAAAACCCACGATTCAATTAAATTTTGATTCTTTAGAGTGCGCTTTGATTCGATATTGATTCGATATGATATTGATTTAAATGCTTCGATTTTTGGATTTTTATGCCCATTTGAAAATATGCGGTATGTCACCTCACATTTTGAAACAATGAAACAACCCAAACCTCAGTCTGGCTGCTGCTTTAGCTGCATTTTGTTTTTGTTTGGTCTCATGCAGCCCCTGTTCATACAATGCAAATAACAGGCACAGTGCCCCCCACTGGCCAGGAGGTGAATTCATTCAGAGGGTTTGGTATTGATATTAAATTGGGCGAGGGAATATTGCGATACATTCATTAATCCATATTTTTACCCACCCCTAATGTTACCCTTAGCTTGGGCCTTTTTGATTTTCTTTAAAGATGCTATGAGGAGGATCTGTTTCAATTGCACTCCCTCGCCACCTTGTGGCCTGGAGTCTCTGCACCCTGTGGTAAGTTACTTTTAGTGAGGTGTCTGTTTTTGTATTAAATGAAGATTAGATGAAACCAAATTTTCTTTGTTCAAGTCAACTTTTTACTGGATACAAGGTGCTACGTAGCACAGTTAGGTAGTGCTACTGTTTGAAACGTGACATCAAGCAAACGTTGTTGTAGCCGGCTATATCTAGAGCTATCAGCAGCCTGGTGCTCCGATGTATCTGTAGGCTAACGTGACAACAAGTAAACACTGTCAGTTTGTAAGTAGTTTAGTAGCTGTTTATATTTCCAGTGCTCTAAGACGTGTCTGTAATGTGTAACATTAGTAAATCCTGGTTATGTCCTGCCAGTCATCTACCAAGCAGAGCTAACGTAACCTCACTCTTCATTTTATTGATAGACTCTCAAGTTTGAACAGACCACTGCAGAATAAAGGCTAATTAGCCTTTAGCTTGGGCTGTATCACTCTCCTGTTTATCTTTCTTCTGCTCTTCTGTCTTTTTTCTGTCTGACAGTTAGGCTCCTGTATCCACCATCGCCACAAAATTAATCACATAAATTATTTTTAGCAGAGAAAAACACAGATCTCTGTGTAATGTCTATTCTCACTACTTCTCATAGAGACCTAGACGTGCTGTAAATCAATCCGGTCCTGGTCAACCCAATCAGGAAGCTAAGAAGTAGAAAGTAGTAAAATAACCTGTAACCAGTAATTTTGGTGCTGATAGTCTCATTTTAAAGTATGGATTATGATCAGGCAGATATCTAGAAGGGAGAATTTTTCAAGATCACTTTCAAACTCCTGACAGCTCCTTTAACTATTCACGTGGAGAAGCACAAGATTGAATATCTGATGAAAACGTGAGTATCATTACTGTGAAATTCAATAATTATGCTTCCTCCGGTCTCCGCTCTACCATCTTGTCAGCACATGTGGTGAATCATGGGAAAATTCTCAAACCCCTGCTTTTAAGTGATTTCTCTTTGTTTCAAAGGCTAAGTAGCCCTTCCCCTTAACCTTACAGAGAATTCGGGTACCCTCCTACTAGACGTGAATGTACAAAACCAAGGGATTAGTGGTACAGTTTGGATTGGCTCTAAAGTTATGAAATGGTGCAGAAAAATAGTTTAAAATTCAGGATAAATAATATTTAGGTCTAAAAATCCAGATCCTGATCCTGCTATAAAAACATCCTAACATAGTTTCTCCATATCGCCCCCTAATGGAGAGCATGTTCCTTGGTCAAAAGCAGAGTTTGATGATGTTTACACAGAACCTAACACTGCAGAAAACTGACCACTGATCATCTGGTATCAAAGACACCTGAAGGACAGGTGAAGTTTGATTACAACAGTCTGTGATGATGGAACAAGAATGTTGGACCACACAGAAATAGCTAGCAAATAGAGCACTCATATTTTACTATAATAGTTCATGAATGTGTCTGTAAGAGCTGCAAGAACTTTGGTTATTTTGGTCAAAACACCAGATCTGAGTGGCCACTTGGGGGCGCAAGAAACAAACTGTAAACACATCACTGCAACAAAACTCCAAATACCTTCAAATGTTGATCTTTAACTACAGGATTCATGACCTGCTCTCAATCAAAGGAGACATTTCCTTTTATAATAATGCAATGTTTAAGTGTTACACCATCAAATGCTTCAATATTCACCATCCTGAATAATTTATTCCCCTAAACTTTTAGTCAGTCTTTTATTGACATGAATCATCCATCTCACTCTCTGTCTGCTCGTCGCAGTCGTTTTCAGACAAGCAGAGAGATGAAGGTGAGTCTGTAACCATGCAGGAAGAAATCAAAGGGCAACAGAAGGCGAGGGTGTTTTTCAGAAATCAAAGCTCAGAGTGAAGCTTTCAAAATGAAAGCAAATGTTTGGATGAATTCCTTTGGGGGTATCATGGGTAAAATCACACGCTAATGCAAAGGTATTGATGTCTGCACTGCACCATAACAGCAAATCAAAACACAGCTAATCCTGCCAACTTCCCCAGCGCTCTGACACAAACTAAATATAATGTATGTCTTCAGATGGCGGCTTCACACTGAAGGGAAAGTGTTGACAGAATAAGGGCAGTTGTGCTCAACCAGATTAGACTGGTTTCTGCTCTTAAAAGCAGTCATAAATCTCAACCACTAAACACTGCTCTCAGCTGCGGAGGATGAGGCTCCACTAGCCTGTGCTGATAGGATTTAACAAATGTGGTCCAGTAGTGGCACTTGACAGATGCATTAATAAATGTCGACTGCTGCTGTTCGAATTATGATGCTCGTGAGATATCAGTCAAAGTGCGTAAGAGTCATGTTTTCAAGAGCTGCTTAATAGACCTAACTGTGCCGTTTGTTTGCTGTCAGCACGGACACTGTTCAGTTTAAAGCAATAAAAGCTGTGTGACCAAAGTTAATCAGCCCAGACTGAAATATCTGGAATACATTCGGAGGAAAGCCAGTTAATGTTTGAGGTTTTTGAGATAAACATCTTGGACAATTTAAGATGAGTCCGCGAGTCCATGTCCATGACTTGAGTAGGGCCGAGTAAGGCTGTGTGCGTGCCCCTGGGTGACTGAGCAGTGACATTTGTGCGAGTCTTCAAGTTTATGCCTGTTGTTATCATGTGCTTATATGCTGAGGTGTTTTTTTTCTCGATCTCAAACTACGCCTCCTGTTGGGAATAGCCTTGAATTGACCTTTTAACCCCCTCTCTTCCCCCAATGTTGTTGTTTTTTTATATCTATTGCTAGGGGACGCTTAGTAGTTTGCGTGCTCCTTGGTTCATCCCATTTCTGTGTTTCCCCATGTTTGTTTTCTTATAAGTCTTGAATGGGATGTAACTGGAATGAAATTTACCCCCGGGGATCAAATAAGTATTATGATGACGCTGAAAAGGAAGTGAAATCTGTGTTTTACCCAAGACTTTTCTCATGTCATAATCAGAAATCCAGTTAATGACCAAATTTTCATAGTTATTTATTTAATCAATCAATTAGCCTTAATCTATATAGTGCCAAATCATAACAAGTGTTATCTCAATAAACTTTCCAAAAACATTGACATGTGTTAACACTTATGAAATTTTATTGTATGCAAAATCAAAAAATCCTAAGCTAAGACACAGGCCCCTTTTACACAACGTTTCATCAGAAAACGCTGAAACGCACTGAAAAAAATCAGTGATTACGCCAAGGGACCGAAAACGCTGTAGTAATCATGCCAGGCCTGTAGGTGGTGCTATAACTGTCTTGTCCAGAAGCAGTTTTTGGGAGATTTCCACTGAAGTAGAGTTGAGCTGATCATCTGGGCTGTTTTCCAAACCATCTGCTACACTATCAGTGCCTACTATTTTGGCTGAAATTTAGTCTGTAATAGTCAGGAAAACTTGCAAAATCTGCAGTATGCTAAAAATCCCCAGATGTTCTACTGATCCAGGAAAATTCCTTAGTGTGCAATGGACCAGTCTACCTGGCATACTGTTTCCCACAATGGACAGAGCTAACACTGTTTGTCTATGCAGGTGGCAGGTTTCAGTTAATTACCGCAATCTACTGGAATGAGCTGGCATTACAACTACAATACAACAACACTAACATGAGATGGTCTGTGAGATAGAAGTGAAGAGATGCAAAAGAAACACTGGTAAATTTTGTCACTTCCAGTTGTAAAAGAGGTGTTTACTTATAGCCCACATTAACCACTTATTCACATTTTTGAACCATACGTGGATTAAATGGAAGTGGTTTTACCATCAGCAGTAAAAATAATAACTCAATCCCTTACAATCCAATCCAAACAATATAACTTTTGGTGTAAGATTAAAAATCAAATATGATGTTTCTGCTGTGTGATTAACAAAATAAAATGACAAGATCTACCCATAGTTCGTTTTGTACATTTATAATAAAGATAAAAGAAAAATATCATCAGCTGTAGCTCCGCCTTCCGAAACCAGAGTAGTATACTACAAAACAGACCCAACAGAACAGTCATGCCACATGCTACATGCAAAAGCAGTATGTAGTATGCAGTGCTTGCACAAAGTGGAGCTTGACTTCAGTGTTTCTACTGAACACGCCGGCTTACTGTTTACAGGGCAATGGTGGTGGCAGCGTGTCAGATAAACTTTAGTGTATGATGTGCAGTTATCTACACTGATAAGCTAATATATATAAATGATCATCTCTGAATCTTTATTGGGTGAAGAGTTAAAGTTGAGGTAAGGACGTTTTAGACCAAGTGACAGTTTGAAGTGACAGGCTCAGAGCAACTGAGAAAAGTTTGAGTGAAGTTTTTTTAGCCATGAAGTTAAAAAAAAGCAGCCGAGCACAACAGACTTCAGTAAAAATAGCTCCGAAACAAGTTTATCAGATAATCAACCCACGCCTGTGTGGTTACACATGAAGATGTTTCAACCTCATTTAAATCTGCTGACCCGATCAGAAACCATCCTCTGCCATAAACACAAGATCAGGTTTCTCTCTGAACCTGCTGTTTACGTAAACAGTGACATAATTCAGAGCCTGTTTCCTGCTTTTTGACCTGGACTACTTTAAAAACCACGCAGCACGTTGAGTTTCCATTCTTAGTCTGTTGTTGTTTTTTTTCGATGTTGACAGGAACTTACCTCCTTCAGTAGCTCTCTGCTTTGTGAATAATTGTCCTTGTCTGAGAATATTTCTGACAGCTCCTCGTATCTCTTCATCGCCTCCCTGACAGGTGACAGACACAGAGAGTTAGTTCAAATTAACACAGATGCCAAAATATATTGTGTGCTAATTAAATGGAAGAAGATATCTCACTTAATTTAAAGAATAAATATGCTAATGTTGAAAACCACTTAGTGAGGACTGTTTAACATCAACAGAAAGATGATTTAGAGACAGTGTTTTGACACTTGGCTCGCTTGTTGTGGGGACTTTCTGATGAGGCGGCGGTTTCTTGTTTTAGCTTGAGGAAAGTTTTTTCTTTTTACTTCTGCTTCTTTGTGATGACCTCTTCAGATTTATGTTGAAGGTTGCTAGGTTCAAAATAAATAAAAAGTCTAAAGGATGACAGTGACTTTCCATAACTCAGTTTGAAGCTGTGAAGTAAATGTCCTTCACGTCCTATCTGTACACCATGTTTACAGCTGATTTACTGTTAACAGCTGATTTCTATAGGTAATGTGTAAAAAGACAGAACTGAAACATTATCAGCCTGTTTTTACCATAATTATTTTATAATAATTACTCCACATCCACATTTTATGAGCCTCAGAAGTACCACTGCAGAACTTAGTTGTGCATTAGCAACATTTTCCCATTATCCCACCAATTGGCAGACCTGTGTCACTTCCAACATGGCTGCCTCCTTGGTTTCGCCAAAACAGATTTTTAAGGCAATAATTTCATGCATGTTTCACTACCAACCTCCATTAATTTGAAACCAAAACGGCAAAAGATAAATCCTGAATATATATAGATACAGTACATCCCAATAAGTAGATTTTATCTCCTCTGGGTTTTTCCCAAGGGGTAGCTTTATTTCAATGTTGCAACATCCCAGAATGCATTGCATGTGAAGGTCTCTTGCAAGAAAAGTCAGAATTGTATATAACTACCCCATATGATATTTTACCCCAAATATCTGATTTTTTCTTTTACTAAAACTTAATTTGAGCCAGAAAAGGTTAAGACCTGAGCTTTTGTCTGGTGTGCAATTTTTAATTCACCTTGCTTTTTGGCACAAGTAAGATCTAATAAGTATAGTAACTAAACTTTGTCATTGTACGGGAAGTTTGAATATTTGGTTTATGAGTTTGTTGTCAGTATTAAACTTAAATATGTTGTTTTTCTCAGTAAAATGGGTGTAATGTTGTGATATCATCAAAAGATCACCTTAATGCCGATAATCGGTCATAGTTTTAAAAAATTAAGTATCATGGGTCCGAGAAGCAGAACTGTTATGTCCACATAAAAGGTTAAAGCTTTTATGTAATAGGACTAAATATAAAACATCATCAATACTATTTTTACTGTGCAGACTTTACCAAGAAGATAAAACATAATGTTAGACAACAAAAGGAAAATGTCTTTTATGTTATCATTGCATTTTATAATACTGAGGAAACACTTATTCTCATCTTGCTCAAACTATTTTTGTAATTAAATCTCCAAAACTCAAAGTTCAACATCCAACATCAATTTGAATGCCCTTTTATTTTAATTTTAGCTCTTATTATGCCATGTTTCTGGGCAGACATTTAGATATTTATAACAAGAACATAACAGAGGAGTTCAAAATGTGGCACATAGAAAAGAAGAAGTTCATATTAAAACACGTGCCCTGTTTTCCTTCAGCTTCAAACTTCTACAGAGAAACTTAGAGACCTGAGCTGCTGCTGCAGTTCTTTAGTCACCAGCAGAGGGTCTTATAAGTCTGCAGTTACTCTCAGACTACAATACCAACAGAACTACAATCCAAACTACTGTGTTTTGTTAAAAGCTAAATTTCCCATCATCAAGCTTTCCACAACCTCAAACTCTTTATTAATTTTTCACCACTGTTTCTCTTCTCTTTAGTCAAGTGTCTTGTTCCTTTGTCTCAAGAATATTTTTTATAGAATATGATGATTAAGTAAAGCAAAACAGAAATTTTAATTTTAGGGTGAGGCATGTTCTGAAACCAGCCAAAGCTCTCATTCCCAAAGTAAAAACAAAACTGATTCTGGAGCATTTGGCATCAAGCTCCTGAAAGGAATTTCCTGTTTGCTATGGTTTTGGTGCCCACTATGGACAAAGCTGTTCCTCTCACATCTTTAGTGTTTTGTCAGGTTATTCATTCTCATCTGTCACTTTCTCTTCACAGTTTACAGGTATTTAAATTTAGAGATGTAGGATTTTTACATTTTATTCTCTGTTTCCTATAAAGTTTGGAATAAAATACGTTCTACTCATGAAATGAGATTTAGCCTTAAGGTGTATATCTTCTCAAAACATTGTTGAAGAATCTCTTCCAAACATATCTCAGTGAAAACTTAACCACAGTTAACATTTGCAAATCACAACCATTTCATGAGAAAAGGTAGAACATATTTTATTGCAACTTTATAGATGACAATTAAGTTAATTGTCTTTTGCTTTTGTCATCCATAGCGCATCAGTGTTTATTACCTCCACCAAGGAGGTTATGTTTTTGGGGGAGTTTTTCTGTTTGTCTGTGAACAACATAACTCAAAAAGTAACGAACAGATCTTGATGAAATTTTAAGGAAATGTTTAAAATGGGATAATGAAGAAGTGATTAAATTTTGAAGGTGATCTGGATCACTGTCTGGATCCAGGATTTTTTTAAAGGATTCTTTATCATTGTGAGATAGGGCCGTTTTCAACATATGTGTATATAACTCCACCATAAATGGTAAGATTGCTTTGCAAAACGATGCAAGACAAAGTCACCATAATTTCTGACGGATGTAAAAGTACAATCCAGATACTGGCAAGATTCTGGATACTAAGATCCAGAATATGAAATATGTACTAGGTCATCATAATTTTCAACACTGTCAGGAAACAAATTATCATATAAACCTGCAACTAACACCACATTGTAGCAGACAGTCTGCTCAAAGTGAGTATAACATTGAAGTAGGACTAAAGTGTTGGTGACAATCACAATATGCTTGGTGGAGGTCTGCGCTCTCTGGGCGCCCTTCTAGTTTTAATCGGCATAGCTTGTCCCAAAAGTATTTTCATGAAGTGATTTCAAATCTTCTTTGAGCAACAGAAAAAAATCTTATTTGTGGTTTTTATGTGACCATAGACCCATGATCCAACCATCAATCTAAAAGCCATCTTGTTTCTATTATTATTACTTGCATTTGAGGATTTAAGTTTTAGTTTCACAAATAAATAGGATTGTTTAAAGATACAGCTTGCCAAAATGAGGATATTTGGTAAAATCTAGCGGTCAGCGCCCCCTGATGATTTCTATGTTCCTCATTTGTCCTATCTGAACAGATTGTATGTTCAGTTGATAAAACACCAACCCAAACATGCTTTTTGATATTTTATTCCATTTCTACCAACTTATTCCACTTTAAATTCGTCACACTGCACCTTTAAACCGTCTTACTTTCTATTTCAAACTGAGTATTGTCGAGCTGCAGACCTGTCAGTTTCCTGCCATGTCCTCCTGAGCCGGTGGATGGGGTTACTCTGCAAGGCCGACACGATGGCATACAGCGAGGAGAAGTTCTTCCTGGCTCTGCACTCCTGTTGAACAGATGAATGCCCTCATTTGTATGCACACACACACACACTCACTCACACACACACACACAGTGAACCACGCTGTAACAGAGAACACCTGTGGGTGTGCGTCTGGCTCGTACTCAGTTACAGTGTCAGCCTTAAATGCTGAATAATGTATACTCCTAAAGAGGTTTGTCCCGAAAGAAACCTGGAAAGAGCTCAGGGTGCCACTTTGGCAGGAAACCAGTGATGCCTCACTCTGCCAGAGAGGATTGAGGATGTGTGTGTGAGTGTGTGTGTTTGATAAATGCAGCTCTCATGGAGGGGAAACTGTGGAGAAGCTGCGTTTTATTCACAGATAAAGAGACTTGGCAACAAATTAAGCTGCTCATGTGACCAGAACGAGCCAGGAAGGGATGTTTATGTGTTTGTGTTTGGGTGCAGAAGAGTGTGTGAGTGTGTGTGTGTGAGCAGATCCTTTTGATGCTGTGAGGTCTTCAATATTTTAAAAGAAACTTATGCTAATTACCATAACTCTGCTACAGAGCTCAGCTAATCCACATTCCTCCTGAATAATACTGCTCCTTCCTGCAGATTTAAATCTTTACTGTGGGCTCTGAGGTCGTACATCACGGTTTATGACTCAGCACATCGTGGGTACACACTGTTTGTGCAGTACATTTCTTTTGTAGAGGTGTACTGGAGCTGCGAGTCCACTTTCAGCACCAAATTTGCTGCTACATTTCAAACCACCAATTTCCCTTCCATAAAGACAGAGTGTTTTTATCCACTGCTGCTCTTTCCAGAAAGGAATCATAAATCTAGTTTTCATTTTGATGATTCGCTCTCAGCTATGGATTACAGTAAAATCACCAGAACAGTCACAGCAGAAACCAAGCAAAGTGTGAATTTCTGTCGGTATGTGCCGAGTCAGAGCTGAGAATAGGATTATGGTTAGGGGATTAAAGGGACTTTATTGTCGGGGAAGGCACAGCTAAGGGTTTTGGACGGCTTGAATACCAAACTGACATATTGTTAGTAATTTCCTCTGGAGATCTGTCTCCTTTATTTCAACTGTAGCCGATAAAACAGACATAAAATTCACACTTTCAGAGCTTTGATGTATGATTATTGCACGCCTACCTCTGCCACGCCGATCCATTTCTCCAGCAGTCGAGCTCTCTGCTGGCTGCGCAGCTTCGTAGGCCAAAGGCAGGATGCTAAAACTGCGTTGGCTAATTTGTTGAACTGGCGTACGGTGGCTCTGACGGACCAGCAAACATCTTCTCTGCCTTTTTTATCCCTCTGAGACCAGAGTGAGCCCAGGCAGTGGTAGGGCACCAGACGGACAAACAGTTCCTGAGAAGAGAAAGAAGAAAGCTGCTTGTTAACACAATTATATAATCAGCCAATCAGATGGCAGAAACTCTGAACGTGGCACGGTTGTTGGTCTGAGTATTTCACAAACTGCTGGTCTGGTGGGATTTTCACACACAACCATCTCTAGGGTTTCCAACAGTCTCTGAACGCCCAACACGTCCAACCTTGAGGCAGATGGGCTACAGCAGCAGAAGACCACACCTGGTGACCCTCCTATCAACACTTAAACTGGACCATAGAAGATTTAAAAACGTTGTCTGGTCTGATGAGTCTGGATTTCTGCTCCACATTCAGATGGTAGGGTCAGAATTTGGCGTCAACAACATGAAAGCATGGATCCATCCTGCCTTGTATCAACGGTTCAGGCTGCTGCTGCTGGTGTAATGGTGTGGGGGATATTTTCTTGGCTCATTTTGGACCCCTTAGTACCAACTGAGCATGGTTTACAATGCACAGCCTACCCGAGGGTGTATTCACACCTGGATCGTTTGAGGCAATTGTTCCAAAACAGTGAGCAGCCCCCTCAAAAATCTGGTTCGTTTGGGCGCATGTGAACACAGCAATGGGGCTCGAAAGAAGGACAAAACAAGCGGGTTGAGATCACCAAAAATAGGTGGTCTCGGCTCGCTTCCATTCGAGCCCTGCAGCTGTTTACTGCAACAAAAATGAAATCTTATCAAGAGTTTTTGTGTTATTTCAGTAAAAAATGTCTTTCAAGACTTAATATGAGCTACATTTACTTGACCGGTCCAGAAAAGTGTCTTATTTCAAGTTGTTTAAAGACAAAAATGAGGTCTGAATGGCTTGAAACAAGTAAAAAAAATCTGCCAATGGGGTAAGAGAAATGTGCCTGTCAAGCGTCTGATCGGTCAAGAATAAAGTCTTAACAAAAATACATTTCTCTTACCCTACTGGCAGATTTTTTTACTCAATATAAGCAATCTAGACCTCTTTTTTGTCTTTAAACAACTTAAAAGAAGACACTTTTTCTGGACCGGTCAAGTAAGTGTGGCTCATAATAAGTCCAAAAGACATTTTTGCTGAAATAAGACAAAAGCACTTGGAAAGATTTCAGTTTTTTGCAGTGGAGAACACAATCACCTCAGCAACTGGCACAACTGACTCATAACTGGGGGTCACACTGTAGTGATGGGGGCAGTAATGAGCTCAGTTGACAACTGTACAGTCAAAACAGTAGAAGAAGAAGGAGTAGAAGAATCAACCACAGTAGCAGAAGAAGAGAAGACTGAAGAAATGACAAAAACGAGTTGTGGGCTCATTGAAGAGGTAAAGCGCCTTGTCGAAGTGCTTTAACGCAGTCGGGACTCTTTAAAAACTGCATATCGTGATTATTTAGTGGTTTTCAAAGTGGGGGTGGTGACCCCCTGGGGGGACTCAGAAAATTGGAGATATGGGAAAAATAGGATCTTATTATTATATTTTTTTCTTTACATTGATATAACCATTTGTCTTAAACATACCACAGGTCAAGTGTCATAATTGTCAGATTCTTAAGTTTCCGATCATACCTAACCACACCTTCAGCATGATGATGTCATGATCTCTGTCGCACTGGCAGTTTGAGCCTATTTTTGAGCTATATAAAAAGCTTAACGAGGCTTAACGTAACGTTCAACGATGATTGACAGCTGTCGTTCTCGTGTATTTTTTTCGGGGATGGTTAAATTTGTCGGGAGGTGGAGTCAAAAAGTGATTAAACTCTCGAGAAAAAAAAAAATATATATATATATAATATTTTTGTCACCCAGCTCCACTCAGATTCTCCCAGAATCACCCATCGTCTCTACTGCACAGACTCTGGCTGCAATTGCTGCCAATGGCTGCACCTGTAATGTGGTATTTTGGCTTCAAAATCATACAATGATAAATGGCGGAGCCACACTGTCCACTCTATATACAGTCTATGTACATGACCCAGATAAACGCTATAATGCAAACTAGCCACACATGTTGTTGATGCTTCATACCTGTTCTTCCCTGTGGAAGCAGGTACGTACATGAATGAATGAATGAATAAAGATGAAGAAACCCTCCACCTCCTGGGTATGATTTTTCTGACCAATGACAGAAAAAATCCATTGCAACTTTGGACAGCAAGAGACTTTTGCCTTGTGAACACAAACAAACCAAGTGGCAACCGCTACAATTGTATCATTTTTGCCCCTGAATCAGAACAAAGAAAATGAGCAACAGAGTACCCATCTTCTTCTTCCTCCATCATGTCAATATGGAGCCAAATCTCTGAGGAATGTTTCCAGCACCTTGTTGAATCTATGCCGCCAAAAACAAGGCAGTACGAACAAGGTGTACCTAATTGAGTGGCTGGTGAGGTCATATCTTTAAGGTCAGGAACGTTCATAACCAACCAGTACTGAATGTAAACAAAAGTCAGCCTAGGATAATAAAGAGGAGACCGTGCCTGCTCTAATCTCTAAAGTCATCATAAGAGGAGCTGTCAGTTGGACGTGAATGTTCTGTGCAAATACCAGAAATGAATAAACAGTTGTAGACTAAGTAGTAAATAAAACTGTACACTACTATTTCATTTCTGCACTGACACACACTCGGTCTGGCCTTTACAAAAACTCACCGTCTCTATTTTGGTGAGCTGCTCGGCGATGAGCGCTGCAGGGAAGCCCAGGATGCTGGTGGGTTCAAACCTGGAGGCGTTAGGAGCCGAGCTGGTGAAACCGGTCTGATCTGCAAAGAGAGAGGACGACTGTGGATTCAAAACATTAGACACACCTTTGTTTAGAAGTGCTGTATATCTTCAGTTACAGGAACTAGTCTCTCTTAAAGCTTTGATGTGATCTCTGTCTGTGTGCAAGGTTAGATTATATACCAGAGAAGGCTGGATACTTGGAGATAACAGTTATTTAGTCATCAAGGGAAACACAAGGAAGCTGGGTCTCATTTCATAAGAAAATAACTGGATCTGTTATCTCCTGATAATAAGATGTGTCACTCATGATCTGAGATTAGAGGGAATCAAGATAAGGATTTAGTTCTCTTGAAACGGAAGCTACTCTCAAGTGGGAAATAAAAAATGAAGCCCAAGCAGAAGTGCTAAAAACTGCAGTAATTACTTATTCACACTGAAGGAATCAAGGCTACAAGTTTTACATTACCGAGGTCAAGATTTGACTATCAAGCAGGAGCACTGCAGCTCACACTGACACATTTATCAACAGTGAATGAAACATGTGAATGCTCTGTTATTTTATCTGTAAAAATCAGTCAAAGAGTGGTCAAACATTCTTGTTCCATCATCACAGACTTATGAAATCAAACCTCACCTGTCCCTCAGGTGTCTCTGAGACCAGATAATAAGTGGTCAGTTTTCTGCATTATGTGCGGCTTACACATTAGCAAACTCTGCTTCTGACCAACAGACTGTATAATGGATGTAGTCTCCAGACATCACCTGTCTGTTTCTGAAATGGATTTTTGAAGCAGATCGGCTATCGCGGCCATATTGGAAGTGGCAAGGTCACCTGTCAGTCACGTGAGCTGAGCTTTGCCTCTGATTGGGTGAGCTCACGATCTTAATATCTGCTGAACTGCGGAGTTAGAAAAAATTAACCCCCGTACAGTTTGTGCCGATAGTGAAATTAGTGATTCAGACAAAAGACGTTTTTTGAACCAGGCTGTAAATAGGTTAATTTCTGCTTTGCAAATAGCTTTGTTTGGCTTGGTGTGTATGTGACTTCCTGTACTTCTGGAGCCAGACTTAAGCGGACAATCGAGAAACAGCAGATTTTAGCACTCCCGCATTGTCTTGTATTTTTAGACTGGAGGTTGCTGCTTCTTCTGACCAGGGAAAATGTCCTCCATTAGGGGGCAATATGGAGAAAATGTGTCAGGATGTTTTTATGTCAGGATCAGGATCTGGATTTTATCAGGATTGTTTTTCATATTCAGACTATCTCAGACTCAGACTATTTTGACTTACATACATTTTTTAGCCCCAAATATTTCTGACCCTGCTTTCTGAATAATTTTATGCACCATTTTTGTCTTTTCTGCTTTATTTCATAATTTTAATTTTGTCTTGTGTCCTTGTTTTTTGAATCTCACATTTTCACATCATAGTTTTAGTTTTAGTTTAGTTTAGTGTACTTTATTGCAGTCACTTTGAACATAAAAACTAATATACACAATAAAGTGAAAATGAACAAATGATGTATTAATGCTATTTCTACATCAACACCAAACCGTAAACAGCAACATAACAAGGAAAAAGAAATCAACATAAAAAATAACAAAACATGACGAAAAAGGTGAAGGCTGAAGCCTTTGCTAATTTCGCCTACCCTTTTCAAACTCATCTTCTTCTCAGTCTACTTTAGATTTATGTAGGACAGTAAGGTTAAGATAACTACTCATTTATCAAAAATCAGAATTAACCCTTTGTCAATCCAAAATCTCAGACACGTTATAACTTCACACACCATTTCTGTAATCTGCAAGCACCTTTTGTTTAAATAATTTCATAAACCTACATGATACAATAAGCATAAATAAATACATAAATACATAGATTTAAAGACGTCAGGTCTAAGGGCTTATGGGTTTCGGCAGAATGTATTGAGCTGTAGCTTCTAGCTTCATATGAGTAGCCTATACACAGCCCAAATGTAATTTTGTGAGGCATAACTGAATGTACTTTGGTTTGTTTGTGACCTTGGCAGAAAATGTAAACATACATAACTGAGAACATGATTAATTGCAGTCATAAGTAATGGCCCCTGGGTCAGACTTTGACATAGCTGCTTTATACAGGCTGTGACTTTACCAACATACAGTGGTTCTTAAAGCCCAAAGCTAACGCTAATACGGAATGCACTGCACAAAACTGAAATCTGATCAAGCCTTTTTGTCTCATTTCAGTGAAAATGTCTTGTTAGGCTTAATATGAGCCGCATTCACTGGACTAGTCTAGAAAAATGTCTTGTTTTAAGTCATCTAAAGAAAAATTTACTAGGAAATTTGCTTAAAACTAGAAAAATGTCTGACTACGAGTAATTTTTCTCTTGTTTCTTTGGCAGATTTTTTAACTTGTTACAAGCAACTCAGACCTCATTTTTGTCTTTGAATAACTTGAAACAAGACGTTTTTTCTGGACTGGTCAGGTGAATTTGGCTCATATCAAGCCTAAAATGATTTTTTTACTGAAAATATGACAAAATACTGGAAAAGTTTTCAGCTTTTTGCAGTGTAAAAGCATGCTCTGTTGACCCTGAGGGGCTCATGTATGTTATGTAATGTTTTCCATAACTGATATCTTGGTTAAGCGTGTAAGCATGCTTTTATTCACTCATTAACTGTGGCCGATGGAAGTATCACCAGCTTTGCAAGTGTTTACATAAACCATCCTTAAATGTGCTCCTGGGTAATGGAGAAAACTAGGTCTGAAATATTCCTCTGAAACAGAGCAGTTCCTACAGCCTCAGATTTGGATTAATACTTGGATTATACAAAAATAACCTGTGATTCAAATCCCACTTCAGTACAAACCTTTATGGGCGTCTGGGAGCAGGGCTTTCTCGCTGAGCTCCTCGGCTATCCTGAGGAGCCGAGCACGGAGATCGGCTGCAGATGAGGAGTCCTGGGGGAGGAGGGGAGCCAGGCGCAGCAGGCGGGAGGGCTCCGTCAGACTCTTAAAATCCTCGGGATACTCCGAGAGCCACGTCCGGAACACTGTACACACCGCTCTGCGGGGAACAAGGAGAGAAATATTGACTCTACCTTTCACCAAGAGTTTCATGAGTTTATTCAATGAGTTGATCTTTTTTATTCTGACCTCTAGACAGAAAGGCTCATCATAGTGCTCTTTGGGGTTAAGGTCATCTGGAACTAAGTTACTCCTACATTCAAACCTTGGTATCAGGAAAGATGTGATAGTGGGACATGCATGTGTTTGTGCTCCGAACCATGAGCTGTTGCAGTTTGCGGGGAGCAGATAAACAAGCCGTCGCAGATTGGAATTGATTGAATATATTGATATTTTCTAACCCATCTCAAAAGTTGCCAAGACACCACGTTCTCAGGGGGTTTAGCCAAGAAAAGCAGCTTAGAGAAGAGTCTATCATTTCTTGGAAGGATCAAGAGTGTTTTCTGTTAACAGAAGCTGAATGTTTATGTGTTTGCTATGAAACGCTTCACAAAACATCAAGTAAGCCTGCGTCAAAGGCACAGAGGACCTCTTCAGGAAAATCAGAGCGAAGGATCGAGCCAATGGATGACATCAGCTTTTGAGAAATAAATCAGACTGACAAAGTGAGCGGCTAATGTTGGCTGATATTTCAGAAACTACAGACATGTTTTGCTCTTAGAGATTGGTGGCGACCAAAAACGGAGCAAAAAGCCTTGAGTAATGTTCAAGAGGTGAAACGAAATGCTTTTGTTGCTCCAAGTAGGAATGCTACCATGGTTGCCAAAACAACAATTAAGGAAAGTTTAGAGTTCAGTTTTAACTCTGATTTATCTCCAGATCTCTGCAGAGTTAACCGTGTAAAATACATTGAATTTCCTCGTTTTAGCTGCTTGTTAACTTGTCTTGTTTTAGAGACACACAGCTCTTTTATATTTGAAGAGACAAAGACACACACAATGCAATCCAGTAAGTGTAGAGTTGAATTTTTATAACTCACTTGTTGAAAGATTGTCTCATCTGGCTCCTCTCATTTGCCCCGGGTGGATTCTCTAATCTGTTGACAAAAAAATAGAATTAAAAACACATAAAACACACAAACCAGCTGCAAATACCTGAGTCCACTGTGTGGTAAACATATCCTAAGATTTGTTATGAATCTATTCACCGCTTCTTTCTCTCAGGATGCTTTTAGACTTAAGTGTACTTTGATGAGGATCTAAACCGACCCTCCAGAGAAACTTTCCAAACAGGTGTTTCACAAAGTGCCTCCATTATTAAATAAGACTTAATAACACAACCAGGAGACTTCACAAGCGGGCTTTGTTGTAAAAGAAAACACAGCAGAGCTGCTGTTATCGCAAATAGACACACAGGTGCTTCCTGCATCGTGGAGTGACACTAAATTAGGTTAAACTCTCATCTTGAAATAGCTTTTCAATTAAGACTCGCTTTGAAGACAACGTGCACTGCAAAACTAACACCTGTTTATCTTGTGAAAGTGGAAATAAGACTCAAAACGAACAGAGCGACCATTTTTAGATTCTAATATAACAGTTTATCAAGTCAGCAGGTAGTGCAGACTTAAAAGTACCATCATTTCAGGCCAGAATATCTCCTAAATCTTGATATAATCCAAATTCATTTGCAAAGCTACCGGTTAACTCAACATAGCAATGCAATGTACTTCCCTAGATCCAAGAGGACACTAGAGGATAATTGTCAGATTTTTACTCTGTCAAACAAAGAGATTGAATGGGTCCATTATTTTGAATACCATGGTTTTCTCTTGGATGAAAACCTTTCTTTTCTTCTTTAGCCATCGCATCTAGAACTTATCAAAAAACCAAGGATTTTTCTCATTTGTTGCTCAGAAAAAAACTAATTCAAGAAGCCTTTTAATTGGTCCTTGATTACGGCTCCTTGATATTCATGCTTCATCTGCCTCCAAAAATGCTGAACTCACTCTGTCTTTGGTCAAAGAGCTTTTAGTGTTTTTGCTCCTTCATCTTAGTCTGAGCTACAGGGCCATCTGAAACTGGACAATCATGATAGCTTGGACTATTTTTAAACCAGGATCAAGTATCATCTGACGAGCCTTTGCACTTGTTTAATTGCTGATTGACAGGAATTATTCCTGGTAAAGTAAAAGTTAAATAAAAATAAAATAAATAGAAAAAGTAGGGCAACTTGTGTTTGGTAGATTATTTCTATGTTGTAACAATGCTTCTTGGTAATAAATCTTACACTCTTGGAAAGTCTGTTTATTCCCCTTAGAAACGGAGCCACATTTATAAGGGACTAAGTATGTGGGTTGTGCCCATAGTGAATTTGCCAAATCTTCTCTGCTGATGCCAAACAACTTCTCCTGCTGTTGACTCTTGTTTGATGTTGTTTAGAGCTACTTTTTCTGACTTGACAGTTCAGATCAGGTTAAAGTTGAACTTTATGTAAAACTAAACACCTTCAGAACTGAAGTCAATCATCACTTGTGTTGAATTTAGAGCTACCTTTTTGTTTTAGCTAAGAGTCATCTTTTCTGTCTGCATAAGGTTGAAACCTAGGGGTGGGAGAAAAAAAATGAAAATCGATATATAGGGATTTTTTTGTTCGACACAATGAAAATTGGGATTTTTTGTCAAATTCAAATTCTTCATTTCAGTCTTTGTTTATAAACTGGATTGGAAAAAAGTTACTACTTTTCTCCAGCAGAGGGCAAAATATTTCTCTCTGGCCCACGTGATGTGCATTTTATGAGAAAATATGGTTCCTGATAGAGTCTCGAGACATTATCATCATCATTTAACTTTTTCCCATGGTCTGGTGTTCAAAAAGAAAACTAGAAATGGCAAAAATCGTAAATACTGAAGAATCGCAATCTTTATTGAATCGAATAGCTAGGATAGCATACCGTCCCAGCACTAGTGAAACCCTTTCCAAAGAGGCTGCTATCTTACACCATCATCTTTCTACAGAAGCACAGACATGGAAAAACTTACAACATGCTTTTCAATTTTAGTGAGTGGTGAAGTGAAATACACCAAATGAAAGACAAAGAAGATGATAGAGGTTATTTTGCACGAAATAATGTGTCTTGATGGTAAAACTTGATAAATGTAAGATCATTCTTGTCCTAAATGAATTACAGGGGCTTATTGACCTCCAAAGCCACCACCACTTCATTGACAAGAGGAGTGAGCGAGCACAGAGATGATTAGATCTAAAGTTTAATTAAATTAGCATGGTAACACTCTAAATTAAGACAGTGAAATTGGTCAACTATTTCTGAATTTTAATCCCTGACTGTAAAAACCACACACGCTTAATTTCCCTCAGGATAAATGAAGTATCTATCTATCTATCTATCTATCTATCTATCTATCTATCTATCTATCTATCTATCTATCTATCTATCTATCTCTCTATCTATCTATCTATCTATCTATCTATCTATCTATCTATCTATCTATCTATCTATCTATCTATCTATCTATCTATCTCAGCATGATGTTGTCATTAGCTTAAGCCACTCTTATGCAAAAGTACAAACTCACAGAGCCGCAGATGTTTTTTTTTACTCCTGTTTTTAAACAAGAGAGATGTGTATTCACTTGTTGTTGTCTTCTATTTAATCCCAGCCTGACATTTTATTGCTCCACACAGCACAAACCCAGCCAGACAGGATATTGGCAGTTTCTGAGCAGGCTGTGCATCACAGCATCCTGAACTGCTCACACACAGAGATTAACCATTTCTTCTTTGTGTGTTTAAATCCTCACTGAAAACTACACAGATCAGCAAAAAGGAATGATTAAATGTGTAATATTCTGTGGCCAGAGCAAGACGCTGACGAGACAAGACAAGGACCCTACTCGACCTCTGAAGGTGTGCTGTATCTGTAAGCTTAGAGGTGGGGTCTCCATGGATCAGACATGTTTTTCCTTCTTGATGGAGGTTGAGATTTGGGGGATTTTGATGCCAAGTCATTACAAGTCAAGGCTGAGGGTTCCTTGTTCAATTACTAGTGCTATTCAATTAATCGGCTCATGGTAAAATGCCCATCCCTAGTGTCCATATTACCATACCAGATTATAAGTCTCTCTTGCCTGTCAGTGAGGATGTCCAGCACTCTCTGCGTGGTGGTGAAAGATCGATATGTTGACAAGAAGATGGTGATGAAGGACGAGTCTCCCATAGAGAATGAATGGAGGAGGTGGAGCACCAGCTTTTCCTCTGTCCCCGCTTTCACGCACTGGGAGCGAGTGACCGATGACTGGAGGGACAACACACAGGGGTTATTATTGCTTCATATTGATAATCTTTTTTTAGATTGTGTTGAGTCGACCGAGCATGACTTACCACTGGATTATTGTGCTGCTGTTTAACCACCACTGTGTAGATCACTCCATCCTCCTCTTCCTCCACCACAGTGGACTGAAGGAAAGAGAGCAAGTTAGGATCACAGTGAAACTTTATGTTGTGGGAAGATCTTTTTTGGCCAAATATAACTGAAAATTGCTCTAAATGTAATCTCAGCCTTTAACTGAGCTCATCAAACTGACATATTGAACACTTTTATGAAACAATACCATCTGTCTTTCTAATGACCCTCCATAAATGTGTAAAAATAAAGCATAAAATCACGCTGCGTTGAGCTCCTTTCCCCTCACATGCTACATAGAGCTCTATCGGACAGTTTTAGCCTCGGGGAAAGTCCCTGACACAGTTACTCTATTTTAAACTGGCACTGACACACAGGCACATTATCCCATCCACGCTACTGTATGCACTACACAGCTGGACTTACCAGATCCAGAGGACAGTACCAGGTGGTCTTCATCGGGGATGGCTCTGCCTAAAGAAGAAAGAGCAAACAGAAAACATTAGAAAAATGTGCTTAACTTTTAAACTGATTTTTTAAAAAAATGACTGAATGTGAATGAAGCAGCCTTGTACACTAGTGGGTGTGAAATCTTTGGCAGTGGTTGTTATTGGTTTGTGGTCCCTTGATACAAAAAGAAACTATATTAGAATGGGGCTGGGTGTATGGCATTTTATTCATATCTCTATATCTTTGATACATACAATCAATCTAGAATGTCCAAGCTTGATATATCTATTTTTATTATCATTATTGATATTAACTATTTATTTATTTTAATGTATGAACACTCATGACCTAAAATTGAAAAATAAAAAAAAAGGAGTGCGGAAAAAAAAAAGAAATCTGTACTGTGGAAGCCACAAATATGTCAAGTTTAATTTATTTGACTTAAAATGCAAATATAAATTGCAAATTTCAAAAACAGCGTCAGTTATATACAAATATTTGTATTAAACATGGAATTTCCAGGCGTTTTGTAAAACTATTTACAAAACCTTAAAGTTTCACAATAAAATTTCACAGAATAATTGTCATAAATCGCCTCATTGCTCCAACACACAAAACACAAACTACACGATAAACCTATGAAGTCATTCAAACACGCTGAAACTCACATAGATCAAAATTGCTTTCACGTAAGCTGTATCTCTGTATTCCCCCTCAAAACTTCCCCTTTGTCCTAGCAACCATGTAATTCTGTGATTGGCTGAGGAGATTCACTTTCGACCAATAGGAGAGGAGTATCATGTTGCTCTGTAGGTTTGTGTTTATCCGTCGACTCGCGAGCACTCTTCGCAGTTTCAGCCGTTAGTACTTGGTTTTTACCCATTTATCAAGCACCAAATACGTCTCAACGTTCAGGCAGTGTGTTTTTTCACAGTTTTTACAAAACACATTTTGATGCCTGTCATCTGACACTTTAAATCCAAACCATCTCCAAATTATCGAGCCGCCCAACTCTTCTTCGATGACGGGCTCTGTCAGCAAGGTGCCGCTGCGTGATACGTTATGAGTATGGGAAGCCGTTTGAACATATAAAAGCGCGACAGAATCAGAAATACAGGTAATTTTAATTCTCTTCAATTCAAGATATTTAAAATTTCTTCTTTTTTTTTTGGATATACAAAATTTAATTTCAGTTAGGCTAAATGAATTGTAGATACTTGTAAATAGTCAAAATATGAATGTAGATAGGCTATCTAAAATGAGATTTAGGGGTAGTCATCAAATTGCAGATATCTATAAGTAAATTATAGATATTTTGAAATAAATTTTGATGACAGATATGAAATTTGAGATATCTGTTGTCCATTTTGGCCAAGTCAAAGTTGAATTATATCTCTATTTTACATTTAGCCTATTCCAAGTTGAAATAAGATATTTTGAATTAAAATTCAGACTATCCAAACAGAGAGGCTTTGGGTGTGAGAAACATTATTTAAGAGAGGGGAGAAGTAGGAGCGAACTTGCGGCCCAAGCAAAGAAATGTATTACTAAATAAGACGCAAAATAGAAATACATAAATATAAACTATATCTCTTTATGTTGAAATATATATCCAAAATTAAAATATTGATATATTACCTAGCCTTATTTGAAAAACAACAACAACAACAACAAAAAAAACTACTGACTGCACTTCAACCAGAGATTTTCTACTTTTAGCTTATTTTATTTAACGAGCCATACAGTAAAATTATTCAAAAGGAGAACAGTAATCTCAGCAGTCAGTGGTTTGCTTCTGTTTTATTGTTACATGCCTGAAATTTTATATATTGGGTCTAAACTTTAATGCAGCTGTGTCCCATGAACCAGGGATACAACTCTAATTTTAACAGCTTCTTCTATAAAGCTATAATGCCCTACGACCTGGATGAAAACAAGCACGGGATAAAAATGACATCTTATAGCGCAAACATGATAAAGCAATATTTTAATTTAGGAGATGGATATTTCTTTCTTTATTTTATTCAAATCTTATATAACCAGGAAAACTTATAATCTATTTAAGAGAGTCTCCTGACCAAGACCAGCAACAACAACAAAGTTAGAGACCAAAATCACATAATTTTAAAAACTGGTCATCATATCCATCACATCACATTAGAGAAAAGCATCAGTCAAAGCATCCACAAGCTGATGCATTTTCCTCTAGCATCTTCAGTCTGTTTTTAAAATATATTAAAAGACACCAGCTCCTTTCAGCAGCAAATTCCACGCTGCAGGAGCAGATGACCCTTAAACTCTTATGCCTCGTTTCAAGGCAAACTCAGAGGTCAGAGAGCAAAAAAACTAGTTTTGTGAGTGGCTCACAGAGCAAAGACTGTAGCTTCCAGCATTTTTCAAACGAATTCAAGCTCAGAAATAAGGAAGCAAGCAAAGCATTGCCTTGTAAATAAAAATATGAAGGGAGCAGTAATGAGTTAGAGACTTCTCCATGGTACGCAGTATACAGAGAATGAAGGCACTGAGATGAAGCATGGAAATGTAAAACATAAGCATTATCAATTAATCAAACCAAAGGTGTATAAGTAGCAGCAACAAGTCTTTTCTTTCCAGCAAGGAAAACATAAAGTTGAATGCAAGTAGTCTTTGGTTAAACTGACATGAATGTAATCCTGCAAAGAGGACTGAAAGCTGGGGTGCTAGATCTGCCAGCTTTAGCCATGCTCAGCTAATTAATTTGACACTGTTTAACCACAAAATTGACTTGTTTCTATGCATTATAACCAGGTTTTTGTCTCAAAATGGCACTGATGATGCAAAACTCATCTTTATGAAACAGAGCCAACAAGGTCCTGGAGATATTTCGTGCACACAAGATATAAATACTCTTTTAATTTTAAATAACACACATTGTTTTTGGTAGGTTTAGACCTTTGAGGAAACTTTCATCACAAACATGGGAGCTACAGTAAAAAAAAAAAAAACACAAAATCACATTAAAAAACATATGATTCACTCACACCTTCAACAGCCCTGCAATAATGTGGTTCAACTGAAGCCGTCCCGCATCCTTGAAAACCTTAATCTGCCTGCAACCAAATATAATCCGTGGGTATAAGAACCAGCCCTGGCAGCATTTCTGCACAGTCTCAGTAATAAGTAACACACACAGCTCTCCGCTGGACTCTGCAGCCAGCTCATGCTACACACAGCGGATGAGTCACAGCACTTTATTAGAGAGAAGAAGAAGAAGTGTGATATGCAGCAGCAGTATGGAGACGTTTCAGAACTGTCAAAACAGCCGAGAGAAGCGAGACAGATGACACTTTTTTAAATGAGCTGTGGACAACCAGTGGCTGAAAGTCAGGAAACTGACTCAAGTGCTAAAGTTAAGTTCAGTTTGAGGTAGCTTATACTGCTTCATCATAAACATTAAAGGTGTTTATTGTCATTTTATCCTATCAGTGTGGGGATTCAGAGATTAAATTGTCTTTACAGGCTTACAGTGCAGCAAGATCTGTTGCTAAGTCTTGTATAGCTATAAGTTAGCAATTCCCACTATTTCAAAACTTCTCAGTATATTTCAATTTAATAACTGCTGGAGTCTTAAAAAGTACGTTTATACCCTTTTACATTCCAATATGTGTTAAAACATTACAGCTAAGCTTTCAGCTTCTCAGATTTATTCTGCAACAGGGCTTGACCCAAAGGTTGTGAACAAACCTACTTAACTGATTCTTTTACCAGGCTCTGTTAGAGCAAAAACAACACAACAGTTACAGAGAGAAGTCTGGTATATTTCACTCCGGCCTGTTGACATTGTGGCAAAAAGGACTGAAAAAGTCTGTTTGTAAGCAGTATTGCTAACTCAGTTTTGAACACTTTATTAAGTTCTTGTATCTCAAAGAAGATTTCAAATGTTCGCAAAAAAATTGTACCAGTAACCTGTCTTGCAGTACTTTTAGCAGGCAGCATAGTGTTAGGAACACCAAGGACACAATCCCACATAATACGACCTCCTTGGGGCAGTCAGCTCCATCCACAAAAGGCTCTTTAACAATAATAGCGTAGTAAAATGCCAAGTGAAATGAAATTAATACAATATTTTAAGACATTAAACAAATGTGTTAAAGCATGGCTGAAACATAATACAAAATCTGAGCCTTTTGGGCTATCAAATAAAGGTGTATAACAGTATCAGGAAATGTTTAAAATGGGATAAGGAAGAAATGATTACATTTTGGAGGTGATCTGGATCACCGTCTGGATCCAGGAATTTTTTTAAAGGATTCTTTATCAAATGTGAGATAGGGCCGTTTTCACCAAATGTGTATATAACTCCACCATAAATAGTCAGATTGCTTTGCAAAACAATACAAGACAAGGTCACCATAATTTCTGACAGATGTAAAAGTACGATCCAGATCCTGGTAATATTCTGGATACTAAGATCTGGAATATGAAATATGAACTGGGTCATCGTAATTTTCAACACTGTCAGGAAACAAATTATCCTACAAACCTGCAACTAACACCAAATTGTAGCAGACAGTCTGCTGAAAGGGAGTATAACATTAAAGTAGGACTAAAGTGTTGGTGACAATCACAATATGCTTGGTGGAGGTCTGCGCTCTCTGAGTGCTTTTCTAGTTGAAGGGACTAGTCATAATTTTCACATGTTTGGAAAGTCATTTATTTGTAATTTAAACAACTGCAGAGTTCTTGTGACTATTTTATGTACCTTAGAAATATATGTATTCTTTATTTTTACTAAGGCCCCGCGTTAGTTCCTTACAACTGTTTGCTTACTGCCAATTAAAAAAAGAAGAAGAAGAAGAAGAAAGCTGGTGCCAAGAACTAGCAAAACAGGCATAGTTCTGAGATTTGAAAAGACAGAAAGCTGCAGTGTCAAAAACTGAAGTGAAAACTTTTCAAGGCCCAACTAGCACAAAACAGGTCCACAAACAGTCTCTATGGGGAGCAAAGCACCCAGCAGGAAGGGCAGACTTACTGATTAATTACTTTGTAATAATGTCAGTATAAAAAACATCAACCAATGTATGCTCCTTCTTTTAAAACGTTAATATCGACACAAGTTTAAGGATCAACAATTGCTAATCTACTCAAGTATGGTATTTGAGTCCCTTTGCTTGCTGTCGTTTATAACTACATATGTTCCGTATGGTCACAATTACACCTGCAAGTGTTGAGTTAATAAAGGTGTCTGTTAACTGACGTAAGCCTGTCATTAAACACATCTTTCGTTGCATCACTGTGCATGCAGATGTAGTTTCTGGATAGTGTTGCATTGCACAGTAAAAAGGCTGTCAACGTTTGCTTCTATCTCCTGTTGTGGACTGTGGTGCCTGAGGCTGCCCGCTTGTTTACATTTAGATCACAGATTGAGCATTTTACTTTGAACAGAATCACTCTGCCCATCTCCTGACCCTGACTCTTTCGCAACTGTGACTTTTTCCACAATACATAATGCATGAGTGAAACACTGTGAAGTCATTTTAGCCGTCTGGCAAACCCTCCAGACGATTCAGGACGGTTTGAACTCATCATGAGTCAACTTTTCTGCAACACTATGGAAACGTACTCAAAACAAATACAGCAGAAGCATTTTAGAAACACTTTTAGCAGTCAGTTAGCGGTAGAAAACACTTGTGGGCTTTCCCCTATGCAAATTCTGAGACCACATATGACAAAAGACTCTTAAATCATGCTGACAGCAGAAGAGTCAGAGATCAAGCACTCCTATGGTGTAATCAGCTGTAATATGCAAAGCCTCCGTTAGCCTCTTTCACATTACCTTAGCTTGGCTTGATCGTAGGTCAGCGCTACAACCAGGTGGTCTTTGCTTTCAGAACGGATCCTGCTCTCTGGATTACACTGTCTGTGTTACAAACCTGTTATTCTAGCTGCTATCTGTGCTGCTGCGCTAATCTGCCAGGGGTTGTATCTTTCCCATGAAATCAGCCAAAGAACACACAAACACACGCACAAAAAAGGGGGAAAAAATGGTCACACAAGTTACCTTTACCTGTGCAAGTCCAGACAGGTAGCAATCCCTAAGCTTCCTGGAAATCTTCAGGATAAAGGTACGCATTGTAGTTTCATTTTCTCCATTTTCTCTCATCAGCAGTGGACTTATTTTCCTTCTCTTGACCGCTTATTTAAATCCACACTGACCCAGATCTGAGTGTTAATGTCTCAAGTGTTTGACCCTCAACGTCTTGTGCCTGTGCTTTACAAAGACACACCTGAAGCAGGAGCTAAAGTCCGGCCCCCGCAAGCCTGCGTCTACCTGGGCACACCCATTTTACACACATTCACACACGCAACAAACAGAGAGGGATGAGTTGTAGTAGTTAGCTCGACTCTTATTTATAGTGAGTCACTTTTTACATGCAGAAAAAAAACATTTTGATCGCAAAACTTCAGACACGTGCACGGACATTTTCCTCACACACAAAGAGACAAAGCCCTGAAGCTGTTTCCAGAACAATACCCCTCTTAGAGTCTCTCCTCTCTGCTCTTTGTCTCTGTAGTAGACCTTCCCATGCAGAGAAACCAGTTTATCTGAGTATCCTGTTAAATACAACACCAAGCTAAACAACAATTAGCCTGCAATAGCTGATAACAGGTAGAAGAGGGATGGGCTTTATGATTTGTTTATTTTCATCTGAGAGTCTGACGTGCAGTTAAAACAGTCAGAGGTTTGTCGTTTTGTAGAGAGAAGCAATAAATGTTCACACAGGCTGTCGAGCAGGAAGCACGCTGTGTTTATAATAAGCACAATATGACTTGACACAGTGATACCACCTTAACCAGCAGACCTTTACAGCTGTGTGTGTGTAGATGGCAGCTAGCTTATAAATGTGTCACCTTCCATTAAGAACAGCATGTGAAGTGAATTATTAAAGCAGAATTAGCCGATGTTTGGCCACCAGAGGGCAGTGTAACAGTTAGTTAATGAAGTTGTTATGGCTAGCATGTTAGCAAACTGTTTAAATGCACATTAGCATTTATTTGGAGCTATTTGTCCACCTAGCTTCCTGTTTTTGTTTTGTTTTGTTGGTGTAAGATCTCTTAAAAAAATTATGGCTAGATATTGGCTCAATGAGTTTCCCTTTGCAACTTTAGACAACGTCTAATTACTGATATCAGAATACTAAGATGCTGCAGATAAATTGGAGTTACAATGAGTGCAAACACATAATTTAAGGTTTTAAAACATACACTGAGTAGAATCTAAAAATGGTTTTGCAGAAATGTTAATTGCACTGATACCTGTGGCAACAATCTGTGGTGTTTTTTACGAAATAAATAAAGACTCCATTTTAAAACGCCACCTCCTTTTAAACTGGAAATCCACAACAGCCCTTTCAAGCACCAATAGGTTAACCAGGTTATGTCCTTAAAAGTATAGAAAATTAGATTTTCAAAAATGGGAAACTTGAACAAATTCTTAAGTCTTAGTTAATTGATTTTTATTTTATTTTATTTTTTAACTACTTATTTTTATTTTTTAAAATTTGTTCATTTATGTGTATTATCTGTTTGATTTATTTATTTTTATTCTAATTTTTAAAAATTTATTTTATTTATTTCTTTATCTATTTTTTCCTATTTTTTCTCCTTCTCTCTCTCTTCTTTTGTTTTTTGGGGGGTTTCTTTTTTTTGTTCTTAAAATATATAAATTTAAATTAAATGAGGTAAACAAGCATCACCCACTGTCATAAAGACTCTTGGCAAGATGTGATTTGTTTTGGATGCAAATGAACAAAGAGTGGTTCAACTTTTTTTTACACTTATTTGGGAAAACCCAACCACAGATACTGAGAAATAGAATAAAAACAATAAAAATAAGTTTCTGGGCTAATGGTCTCATAAATCATGGATTATGAACGGCAAATACACAACAGTTGGACTCTTTCAAGATCCCTTTTGATGTCCTCACAGTGCCTTTAAGAATCTCCAGGACTTTAGCCTTTAAGCTAACAAGTATTTGTTATCCTGAGAAGCAGGACTTCACAGTGTTTACTCTGACATCGAGCCTTTGCAAACAATGACATCACCTTTCATGAGGACTTGCTGAACACAACTTGGATGACCCTTTTCTCACTTTCAGTTTTAATGAGGTCATGATTCCACTTTTTAATTTTTAGCATTTTGCAGTTGGACTGCATTTGCTCACAGAAATGTGCTCCAGTATTAAAAAGTTGAGTATTTGTTGCAGGAAGCCCTGAAGAGCTGCACATGTGAAGCTGTTTTTCATATTGAGAGGCTGCACAGTGCTGTAATGGAGCTTCTCTGTTATCATAACCTTGTTCTTCATATTAAACCTGTCAAGTTGTTGTCCTTTGTGTGTTTTCAAACTGCATTACAGGGTTATGAAAGCACAAGAGGCAAACGCAAAGCAGTGGGTTGAGATACACACAGTTCTGTCTGCTCCACTGGCTCAAGGGTATCCATACCTGTTAAGATGTCTAGGTGTTTTTCAACCACAGGAACTTTCCCCCAGAGCAACATGCATTTCGACTGTTGGAATCCCTAACCAATGGTCTTCTTTAAGTCTGATAGTGTGAATGTGTCCCTGTCAGCTCCTGGTGTTACAGTTTAAAGAGTGACCCTGTAAACTGGAGACCTTCAGCTGAATGTGTCAGTAGATATCCAGTTTACGACAGCTGTTAAAACAGAAGAAGTCCTTGGAAATGCATCCTGGTTTAGTTTTATTTGAGTGTCCAAACATCCTCATCAGATGGCTAATAAATGATGATCTAAAGCTGTTTGAGAGGGATGTGTCTCGCTGAAAGTCGTCAATCAACAGTTCCATGTTTTAAGCTAAAACACTGGTTGTCTTCTCGCTTTAGATGGCACAGTGGTCAGGTTTTTAGCCAGCTGTTTGAGCTTTATGAAATGACTTCAACTAGTGATAGCTTTGCCTTTATCAAAACCAGCACAGGCTAAAAATCTTCCATGCTAACCAGAGCATGTGAGTGGCGAGAGTTCCTGCTCTCCGCTACCTAGATGCTAGCCTCCGTTGCCCCCTGCTTAAGGTCCCACCATGCCACCCTGATCATTACTGCTCAGATTGTGCCTTTGTTCACAGCAAAAAGCTGAAATAATATCACTTGTTTTTCTCTTGTTTTGAAAAGAAAATATCTTTTTAGACTTCATATGACAAACATTTGCCTGACCAGTCAAAAAATGTCTTGCTTCAAGTTCTTTAAAGACACAAGCAAGGTCTGAATTGATTGTAACAAGTAAAAAAAAAACGGCCTAAACAGAGAAAATTAACTTGTATTAAGACATTATTCTAGTTTTAAGCAGAATTTTTAGCAATTTTCTCTTGTTCCATTGTCAGTTTTTTTTTACTTATCATTAGCAATTCAGACCTCATTTTTGTCTTTAAATAACTTGAAACAAGACATTTTTCTTGACTCAAAAGTTGAATGTGGCTCATATCAAGTGTTATAAGACAATTTTTACTTAAAGTAAGACCAAAAAAATTGATAAGGTTTCAGTTTTTTGTAGTGTTCCACACTCGCACAGTGTTCGCTCCAAAAATATGAACATGAAAATTAAACTTCTCTTTAATTGACGCCTTAGACACCAAATAGGTGGGAGGTAGTAAAATATCTGTACCGGGATACTGTACCTAGAGATATTTTGGCCCAGATTTAGGCATGCATCAGACTCTTGTGAGCAGAAACGAGGGAAAATTGAGCAGTGGTGGGGGTCCCGCTTCACCTCTCCATTCATTATAGAAAAAAAATAATCCCACTCTTTGCTGTTTTCAAAATTTGGCCACCCCTCTTGCACGCTCTGATGCTAACAGGCTAACTTTATTGTTGCCCCACTGCCCCCTACTGGTCTGGAGACATGTTGCAATTACATTTTTTTCTCCATATTTCCTGACCCGATTATAATAATCTACCCAGGTGGTGGAAACATAGATCAACAGTGGCCACAGGGATAGGAACTGTGAAATTCTGGGAAATGTTTTACCAGGAGCAAGAAGTTTCTGGATCTTCTTTGCATTCTGCTAAACCTAACTTAGACTGGAAACAGTAGGTAAAACAGGTGATAAATGTCAGGAAACAGATGTCGTAGATAAGACTCAGATAGTGCATGGTCCTTTTAAGTTACACAGTATTGAAATAAGGCGCAAAATGTAAACAGTTTATATATAAAATAGTTTAAAACACCTCAATTCTTCGCATTACTTCTAAAGCTGATCAGCTCAGTGAACTTGTTGGCCTTCATCTCAGACACAAAGACAAGTAGTTCTGTTTCCTTTTCCAGTCTGACTAAATTGAGATACTTGAGATAAAAGTATCTTTCATTGCTATTTGAAACTCAGCCTGAATCTGGGTCAGAGAAACCTTTTCAGAGGAGAAACTTTCCAAAGCATATGAGGTGTGTGTAGTTTGGAGTCGTTGCCTCAGAGGCTGGTGGATAAGTGTTTTGATTCTTGGGCGCTGTGGTTGGTGGCATGAGTTCTGCTTCATAATACGAGACTTAAGCGTTCATATTTGGGAGGTTTTACTGAACCAATATTGACTTTTCCCATGTGCGCCATTGTTTCTGTCAGATCTGGCACTTTGTTTGTGTTTTTTGAAGATGATATCATTTCAGAGCTCTCATTTTTCTTAAAGTCCCCCCTCCTCCCCGGCTGCAGGAAGTACATAATAAGTGGAGACAAACACAGGAAGCAGGACGTGCTGTCGTGTTGCGAAGCTATTTTTCTTCCCCTCTCCTTCCATCACAAGTCGAGACTGCGTCAACCTCTTCTCCTGGACGACTACGTCAGGTTTCTGCAGGAAACTGATTCTCCTTTTTCACCCAGCGTCTCAAAAAACAACCACCTTTTTCCTCAAATAAATCCACGTCGTCAGGCTTCCGGTGTGCCAAAGAGCTTTGTCTTTAAACAAATACACAGATGCCCTTATTTACAACCAAACAAGGGCTTGTAAATACATCTTCTGAAGCTTTATTTAAAGATAACCATTGTTTTTCAGTGTGGTTTCAAAACCCCCCAGACCTCTTCCTTCCTATCTTTCTCTCTGCTCCTCTTCTCATGCTTTCATCTGTTTCCCCTGGTACCCGTTATCTTCATGCTTTTAAGTAAAACTCTGAAGTATTAACGCCAAAGCTGCTCTTTTCCCCTTGAAGGAATAAAATCCTCTGAGAATACGATTACCCTGGACGATATCATCAGTCTGTGATGTTCTGCCAGTCGGTTTGTAGGGGATGTCTGGGAAACTTTGCCCTAACCTGACTCCTGTGGGTGACTTCATAGTCAGTTCAGTGGGAATCTCATGATCATAAATTTGGTACTGTCTGAATATATATGGGTATATTTAGCCAGGAGAGGTATTATACATAATTTCTCAAAAGCGTCAAAAAAGTCTGTTGATCATCAAATTCAAATGGGTTAATCCGTCAGTCCAGGTGGACGTATGTGTTGAATTTAAAGGAGTCCAATCAAAGGATGACTGGACAACTGGAAAATCAATGCCTCTGGCCCAGCTGTCAAACCCATAAAAAAAAAAGACTGGGTCCAACATTTTTCAAATCATGCCTGGAATTAGTAGGGTTATACTGGGATAAAGACTACATTTCCCATGAGCATCATCACCCACTGTCTTAAAGATGTGACTCTCACTAAGGGATGCCTTTGTTTTGGGGAGGAGATTGACTTTTTAACTCTAATTTTCTTTGCTCAGATCATAGTAAACAACAAAGTCAGTTACTATAATTATGCTGATGACATGCAGTTATACATTTCGATGTCACCAGGTTATCACGGATGCATACAGGCTCTGGATAAATGTCTTAAACAAATCAGTGATTGACTAAACAAAGGTAAAACTGAGGTTGTTAATTTTGGAGCCAGATCAGAGAGATTCAAAGTCAGTGAGTCCAGATGTTAAAGTCAGCCCCAGTCCGAAAATCACTGATAGAGATGTCCCAGTCCGATATTGATATCGGATATCGGTCTGATATCAGCGAAAAGACAAGTATCGGTATCGGTATTGGAATGCATCTAAAATCTCCGATATAAGCAGTTTCTGTTACCCATTGGTTAATAATAAATGGGTCAGTTTTTCCTCATACCTACTGTTGCTGACTACTGTTCTTTGTTTGAATAATATCACTTAATCAAGCCTTTTCTAACATGACAGACATACTACAAAATAAGTAATAAAAGTATGCATGTTTAATGCTGATATCGTATCGGATTAATATTGGTATCGGCCAATACTCAATGCTGCAGTATCAGTATCGCATCGGAAGTGAAGATGTAATATCGGGACATCCCTAATCACAGACCATGCCAGAAACCTGGGTGTGATCATGGACCCAGATCTAATTTTTAACAAACACATAAAGACAGTTACAAAGTCGGCCTAGTATCACTTAAAGGATGTGTAGAGGATTAAAGGACTGATGTGTCAGCAGGACCTGGGAAAACTAGTCCATGCTTTTATCTTCAGTAGGCTTGACTACTGTAACAGTGTCTTTACAGGTCTCCCTTAAAAAACTGTCAGAACGCTGCTGCTCGAGTCCTCACTAAGACCAAGAAAGAGGATCACATCAGTCCAGTTCTGAGGTCTTTCACTGGCTGACACTGACTTTAAAACACTCCTGTTGGTTTACAAAGCTCTGAATAAATTAGGGCCAAAATATCGATGATCTTTTAATCCAGCATGAACCATCAAGACCACTTAGGTCATCTGGATCAGGTCTGCTTTCAGTCCCCAGAGTCAGAACCAGACATGGAGAGGCAGCATTCAGCTTCCATGCTCCAAATATCTGGAACAAACTGCCAGAAAATATCAGGTCTGCTGAAACGCTCTGCTCCTGTAAATCCAGGTTAAAGTTTCACTTTTTTACAGCTGCCTTTTATTAGAGCATTTTAACAATTTATTTTAATAACTTTTTTAACTGCACAACTTTAAAACAAATTTTCCATTTTATTGTTTTTGAAATAATTAAAGTCAGATGCGGTGTTTCATACAAACTCTTAACTTGAGAACATTAAGTGTATCAAGTTTGTCAAAAAGTCAACTATTGACATTAAACTTATGTAACAAAATAATATTGGGTGAAAGACGTAATCAATTGGTGAAACTGATAAATGTCACTTGGTCTACCCAACATTGAAAAAAGAAAAAATCCAATATTGCGCAAAACATGACTATGATTACTATTTTATCAGCCTACTACACTGTAAAAAACAAACTTAAAATGATTTTAAACTAACTGACCCAAGAATAGAGAGAAAACATTGATGTTTATGCTAAAACACACATCATCAAGTTCAGGAATAAAATATTTTGAATATAATTTGAGATTTTATTTATGTTACAGTTTATGGGAAACATACAGCAGAGTAACTCTTCAGCGCCATCTACTGTAGTGGAGGTGTGGAAGACTTCCAGGTCATCTAAAATATGAAGTTTTCTTTTAACTGAATTTCTATATTAGGAGTTGAAATATTGATATTTTACCACTGTTCAAAGTATCGCAATGCCGAATTTTTTTCACACCTCTGCTACCTACGAACTGCAGTTTAAAGAAACAGAAAACCAAAATAAAGCTGAACAAAAATGAAAAGTATATCATCTCTAATCTCTCTCTGTATTAACAATCAAAGAAAGTAAACATGAATCCACACATCTTAAACCTTCACTATTAACTGCAGGTTGTCACTTCATGTATCCTGACCCTCATATCCAAGTTTCCCTCATAAAAGAATGAACGAGTAGTCGTATTGGATTTCACTCCATGGACTCTCCTTGGAGACGGCCTGTGATACTAGATCCTGTTTATAGGGAGAGCAGGTGTATGTCTCATCGAGCGGCCTAACCGCACCATACATTATTTACTGCCAGGTCCAGCAGCCGCTATGTGAGTCCGCTCATTCAGAAAGGGAGTCAGTGCAACTTCTTTTTTTAGCTGCGAGAAGCTTCTTGAGGCTCAGTGTGAAGTAGAAACAGAAAGCTATGCAGGTCCTGTGTCATGGGGGTGAGAGACTGGGTCAGTAGATCACTGTGACTCAGGGAAAATGTTTCCTACTTAGCTGTAAAGGCCTGAAGTTGTAAATCCTGTCCTCAGCTTAACATAAATTATACACTTCTCTGAAATTCTTTAAACTAATACCTGAACGGTGTGTGAAGTTTAAACAGCAGCTCATGATAAGGCTCAGGGAACTTCATCACTAAACATTAACAGAGGTGAGAGGTCGTGGGAAATCCACCTGTGCCGTGAACCTTCTCACTTCCTCTAAGTTGGTTCCACATGTCAACATTGTTAGAGATTTCAGCCTGTCAGAGCAGACAGAGGGAGCAGTTTTCCCTGATGGAGAATCAAACTTAAAAGGAGAAAAGAGCAAATAAAAATCTTTAAAAACGACATTTATAAAGAAAACTAAGGATGGACAAACACTGTATGATTCTCAAAATGTATTTACGTAATGTTTCTTTGAAAGCAACGTGGGTAAATGTCTTTTTAGACTTTCATAGAGCCACAATCACCTGACCAGTCCAGATGAATTTCGTCTTCCAAGTTATTTAAAGACAAAAAGTTTGAATTGCTTGCAACAAGTAAAAAGAAATCTGCCAATGGAACAAGAGAAAAGTTTATCGTATTAAAATATTATTCTAGTTTCAAGCAAATTTTTCTTATTTCATTGGCTGATTTTTTTTACTTGTTACAAGCAATTCAGACCTCTTTTTGTCTTGTTGTTGGTTGTGGCTGTCTGTTGCAGTGGCTCTGTCTTCTTTGCCTGTTTCTTGTAATTTTTTTTTGTCTCTTTTTTGGCATTTTTGCATTTGGAGCGGATCATTGCTTTGCATGGTTCATTCGTCGGTCATGAACATCAAACTGGTTTTGTCTTCAGTGATATTTTTACTATTTTTGCTCTTGTGTTTGTCTGGAGATCCTACGTGTTAGCATGGCTGCATTGTTTACATGTGAAATCAGCTGTTAGCAGCCTGTAACATGTCAGTGCTAACTGGTGCAAGGCCGGATGTTTCCCCACAAGGTGAGGAGAAGGAGGTGAGGACGACATGCTGGTTCTCAGGTGTGAGCTAAGAAGTGACGACATGGACCCGTCCATCCATCCATCATTACTGGGAATGTAAGATCTATCTCCAATAAGATGGACAAGCTAGCCGTGCTAACCCAGCAACAGAGGGAATACCAGAAGGCAGAGTAGCATCATGCTATTCACAGACATGGCTAACGGAGCTAACACCAGACACCAACGCCATGTTGGAAGAGCTTCACCTGCTGTGAGCAGACAGGATCCAGGAGACAGAGACTGAACAGACTGCTGAAGAAGCTCAGTCCTGGACCCCGTGGAGGTGGAGGTTGGCTGACTGGAGAATCATGGACAAGCTGTCATCATCTATTTTCTTGTGGACCTACTTTTGTTTTCTTAATTGCTGCTGTGACTCCTCCTGAATTTCCCCTCAAGGATAAATAAAGTATTTTCTATTCTATTCCAGCTGTCCAAATCTGGTGCCCTGTTGCTTTGAGACAAATTTGCACAAGTACTATTGGATTAAAAAGCACCAATGTTGGAGACTTGGCTTGTAGCCGAGCAGATTTCTAACATGCAAGAATTTAATCTGACCAGTCGGTAGCAGATGATTAGGCCACGAACTCTCCTTGGACCTGCACGGTGAAACAACATGCAGTTTGGCTGAAATCCAGCTCGACTGCAAAATCAGTCGTGCAAACTCTGTGTATGTTCAAGGGTCTTAATAATTATCTGTGGTAAAAATATGCTCAGAGATTGCATGCATTTCATCACTAAACTAAACACAAAGCATCATGCGGGGAACATAGTAAACATGACACGTGTAGTGAATCATAAAAGAGAAATCTGAGATATGGTACAAAGAAAAGTCAGCCTCGTGGTTGTGCCAGAGGTCTGCAGTGTGTATGATTCACTCTTTGATGTCAGAGAATATCTTATCAACACTGAAAATCATTGCAAACAATAGTGGCTATTGTTGGGGTATTTTTAAACTGAGTGACACAGAGAGACGACGGAAAACCAGAGCTGCTCGGATCAGTTCTCGTAGTGAGAAAAATTACAGAGATTACGACCAATGACACTAATTTAAAATTACGAAAAGCCTGATGAAGATAGTATATTTAATGATGAGGTTGATGAAGATTTTTCAGAAGTACAAAAGATGCTTGTTCTGAGTTTCAGAAACTGGTTCAGTTTTCCTTTTTTGTCCAATATTTTTGAGGATTTTCTTTTTGGGAAAGCAGTAAACATCAAGTCATGCTTCCTTGATTACTCTGTTCCTCCTTGTATAACACTAATCTGATCCCCTAACAAGTGACCTCATCCTCTGTTTATCTAAGTAACTGATACTCAGATACAGGACTGCTCTAGATACCGCTGGCTTGTGTGAACAGAAGAAAAACTATCAAAGTAGGAGAATATCAGAGCCAAATCAACATCACAAAGACTTCACCAGAGCAGAGCAGAGAGTTTACTTCATCTCGCCCTCTCTGACACGCTCAGGTGACTCACTGATGGATGTTTTTCAATAAGCCATGAGCCTCACACTCACCTGTGAAGTGTCCATTTCATCTCTGCTGTTCCTCCTCTCTGATTGGTTGGAGCCAGAGTCAGGTGACAAAGCCCGGTAGCCAATGAGAGGCACTTCGCTCGACTCCACCCCCGGCAGGTCATAGCCACCTGTTCGCATGTTTCGGGGGAGCATGGTGTCAGCTGCCACGGACTGGAGGAGCACAGAGAGGAAGTGTGTAGTGGTCTGACAGACTGATGTGCAGAAAAACCTCATTAGAGCTTTTTTTACCGTCCGACTACAGAATCTTAAACCTCGAGTTCTGCTGATGATCTGAGTTAACAACACTGTTGATCTTACAGACTGTGAATTGTAACCTCTCAAGACTTTTCTCTGATTTGATATATCAAAGCCTGCAATAACGCTCTTCCCAATCTCTTACATTTCAACCAAACACGTGAAAATCACATCAAGAAACTCAAACTGTGAGGAGAAATCGGTATCACTTGTTACGGTCACTCCTACATTATAAATTTGCAAACAAATCTTCTGAAATCTTGACGCCTTAAGACAAAAATCTATTTTTGAATGAAGACTACATTTCCCATAAGCACCATTACCCCCTGTGGAAAAGATTTAGCTTTTATTAAAGTGTACAGCTCTTTGCTTTGCTATTTCTCTTTGCTCAAGATGACTTATTACAGAATGTAGAGTAATAGTGTGATGTAGCTATTTGTTGCTATGTCAAATTATTAATGTAACATGACAATGACAAACCACATTATCTGATTAATTAAGCTAGCTACAAAAAGTGACCAGACTCATCGGTTTATGGTTGCCTATCACAGCCCTGGTGTCAAAGTAAATGTCTGAATATCATAAATATGCGCATGGTTATCCTTAAAGAGCAGTGTAGCATTCACATGTTAGTGTTTATTTGAAATTCAGTTCAGAGACATTTAACTCTTTTAGCTAGCAGAACACTGGTTGTAGAGTTTCTCATTCTAACCTTGCAAATCCTGACTAATTAAAAAACAGCCAGAAAATTCAATTTTTTAACAGAATCCACAAAAAATGTTGCAACATCAATTTGTTTATCATATATATTTTTTGTATCACATTTGATTAATTGGACGGTGTCAGCAACTTTCAGCAAGTTTTAAGTTCAAATGAATTCTTTTAGTGCAGAAAAAAAAGTATCTTAAACAATTAGAGAGAATTGGAGATGAGACATTATTGATGTTATTCTTACCACAACTTTTTGAAAATTATTAATGATTTTCCAGAAAAAAAGTGTGAAGATGATTTTGTGAGAGCATCCATGTAAGGGTCAAAATACGAGGGAGGGCTGAAAAGTTCATAGCCTGACTATGAAGGAGCATGCTCTAGTGATGAAACCTGGCATGCATTAAATTCAACTTTTTCTGACACTTGTGGCATGGTTTGTTTTTCAACACGGTCAATGTTTTCTTGGCTTGTCGGCTGGGATGGGTACCAAATTAGGTACTTCTATAGGTACTGACCGAATTTTGTCAAAAGTACCTGGTACCAATTCACATAAAATCAAAAGGTACCATGTTTATCCAAAATGGACAGGAATCTGAATACAGGGATCTGATAAAAGCTTTCTGTGACTGGAGTCATAGAAATTGTCTCCTACTGGACACCTCAAAAGCAAAGGAAATGATTGTGGATTTCCGAAAGTCTGGGCTCTGCCATCAGCCAGTTAACATCCATGGGGTGGACGTGGAGGTGGTGTCAACCTACAAATATCTTGGTGTACATCTGGACAACAAGTTGGACTGGTCCCTTAATACAGATGCACTCTTTAAGAAGGGGCAGAGCCGTCTCTTTTTCTTAAGGAAGCTCAGATCAATTGACGTCTGTGGAAAGCTGCTGCAGATGTTTTATCAGTCTGTGGTAGCCAGTGCTTTGTTTTATGGTGCAGTCTGCTGGGGAAATAGTTTAAAGCAGAAGGACAAGAGGCGACTGGAAAAACTGGTGAAGAGAGCTAGCTCTGTGGTTGGATCCAGTTTGGACTCACTGGAGGCTGTGGTGGAAAGGTATACACAGAAGAAAGTGAAGGCCAAAGTTGTTCGTCACACTGATCACCCACTCCACACCATCCTGGACCGGAGAAAAAGCAGCAGTGGACGACTCACGTCTGTGCGCTCCAGGACGGAGAGATACAGAAGAGCGTTCCTCCCTGCAGCCACCAGAGTCTTCAATTCTTTAATATTTGGAAGATGAGCTACAAACCAAATTAATTTCCCTTCTGGGATTAATTAAGTATTTTCTATCTTTTATCTTTATCTTTATCTTTATGTTTAGATACCTGAATGCATCCTTGTGGCTGTGAGGGAGTGGGAGCGTGGGCAATTTTCCATGCTGAACATGAACACAGCATTGCACGGTTACATATTGAGTTATTAATACGTTAAATTGAAAAAATTAAAATTCTTTTTATTAAACAAATTGATATATTTCACCACATGACCACAAAAAATTACCAAAGATTGGTACAGTCCAGTACCAGTACAAATTGCCAAATATTGGGTATCGGTACTGTATCGTTTCAAATGTCAAAGGTACCCATCCCTAATGTCGGCGTAAATGTCCTTGGGGGTCAACCCCTTTTTCTGCAGATATTGCACAAAGTGCTACTGGTTCTACTTTTCAGATTCCTCAAACACGACATCAGCATCAGTTAATCTGAAAATATACCATGCTGTAAGTGTCGGAAAATGTTGAATTTAATGCATGCCAAGTTTCATCACTGTGGCATAACTCCTTCATCGTCAGGCTACAAACTTTTAAGCCCTCCCTCGTACAACTTCAGCTGCCTGAAGTGCTATAATAATCCTTAAAGGGGTAGAGTGCTTTATTTTAACTATTTATCATATTGATGAGATAGAGGTCTTTAAAACTCATCTATTAAATATGATACATTTGGCAACATAGCAATATAACAATGCTTCAACAGAAACGGTTGAACTCTTTGCTAATCTTGCTCTGGTATCAACCGAGAGAGGAAAAAAATACTCCTGCTTTTTAATTTACTTCTTGCTGAAAAACTTTACCTGCCAAGCTCTAAAGGGATACTTTATGTTGAGTGCCAAATATTGACTTGCCTTGCTGATGATATACACGATATTGTTTATTATGTAAGTTATTAAGCGGCACCAATTTAAAGGTGAAAGTATTACAAAATCTATTCAAACTCCTTAACGAATAACTCTTACAACTTCACTCCAACTTTTGTTTAATGGTTCAACTACTTCAGCTCATTTTTCTATTCTACTTTTTTCCATCATTATAAGGGGTAGGCTAACTCTGCAAAACAACAGTCATGTATCTGGTATAAACAGAAGCAGATCGATTAAAGTTTGCTTACTATAATTCTCCTCCTCCTGCCATTCAGTAATCCCTCTTTAATGAGCTCTCATTGTGAATAATGAGTGACACAACCTTTGTTATCATCTATGATATAATATGATAAATTAAAGCTTTTTTCTTCAGTTGATCTCAGGTTTTACAGCCCATTAGGCACCGTTTGCAAAGTAAGAAACAATTTTCTGCCTTTCCGTCAACCTGTGGGATCAAATTCAGAGCATTTCATAGGAAAAAAAAGCACACTACACTGCGTAGTTAGTAACACTGAGGCCATTTTGTGCTGGATTTGTTTAACACATCCATTGTGCCCCACAGCAGCAGGGCAGGATTTGCATAGTAACCCCTCCTGCCATTTCCCTTTCCCCTCTTTGGTATTTGGATTACCATGAAGATAGACATCAAGTAAACACTGTTTCAGGAAGAGAGGTGTAGGAGGGAGAGAGGCTGTTACAGGATGAGCTCTGTGGAAATGTCAAATCCAGACTCTAACACAGAACCTGTTGAAGCTCTAAACCCTTGATAAATTATGTTATTTCTTGGTTTATATTACATTTCTATGGCTGTCAGGTAGCTGCTGTTGCTCTAATCAACATAATCAATCCCCTGAAGACCCCCTGTTGACTCTCACAGCAGAACATGAGCAGAAAAAGCCTCAAGGGTGGTTTAAAAAATGTGCTGGCACTCCCAACTTTCCATTGTGCCTTTGTCTGAGACTCCTGCAGCTCTGTGGCATTCGTGCAACGCTTAACTCCTTCTTTTTATCAGCATTTATTAAGGCGTTTGGTTTTTAATTTTGCTTGTTAGAACTGCATGAAAGAGCCGCACAAGGCACATGAAGGCCTGCAGGGGAAACAAGTTATAAACAGAGCAGCTTCTGCTGTGCAGAGGTCTGAATGCCTGCTATTCACTGCCTCTGACCATGCAAACAGCCCTGTATGTACACACATACAGCTGTATCTAGGTTACAGTGAAGTCACACCCCATAATGCTCCTGTTTCAGCTCACTAACGGCAGCCATAGCATGGTGCTACAGATAAATACACAGTCCTGATGATAGCTGCTTCTGTTCAGGAGGATAAAGCGTGAAACAGAGTGAGGCAGTAAAAGTTTGTACGTGCTGACGCTCTTATTACAACACAGAGTGACACATGATGACATTTGCTTCCTATCCTGTCACTGAGGCCGTGGAGGTTTAAAAATAAGGCGATAAAATGGTGAAATAAGTCGAAGAGGAAGAAATGAAGGTGTAATTGAACTTACTGTTAGCTGGGTGTCATTCACAGCTGGATTCAGGCTGCATTAGGGTGACCGCTCGCACTGCCGGCTCGAGCTGAGGAGAGACGCACCCATCTGTACCAGCGACACCGTCACCAGCGACGAGGGACAGCTCCGTCCTCTCCACCCTCAGTCTGTCTCTTCCTCCGCCACTATCAGCGTCTATCACAACGTTAGTGTGTCCTGCCTTCAGCAGCTGATAGCGCACTTTGATCGAGCTGCAAACTCCCTCCCCCTCCCCTCCCTGTGCCTCCCCCTCTCCCCCTCCCTCCCTGTTATTTATACCGCGCACTCAGCGCTGTATGATGCTAACAGCTCTCCCTCCGTGGGGCGCGCAGTGTGAGGGGACTGTACACTCCACACCGGCTTCCGTGCTCCGCTTCTCTGGGGAAATGTCACTTCAGGGACAGCACGAGAGCGGCATCACGCGCAGAGGCACTTCCGTACCTGAAGGCACGCGCATGCACGCGCACAGTAACTGTCTTCTGTTGCAAGCTGCAGCTTAAACTCATTACCTTCTCACCTCATCTGACTCAATCAATACTCAAAAAATCACATTTTTAAGAGTCCACGAGTTAATTTTTCATCTTATATTACTTATTTATTTTATTTTATGTTATTTTATATTATTTTATTTTATTATTTTGGAAGACTAGAAAACTCAAAAATATTTACTCCAAATACACAAACAAAAACACATTTTAAAACTTTAAACAGAGCTTATCAAATGTCATTTATAATCCATAAATTGAGTATACTTCTCTTTAAACTTGTTATAAATTTAGGCATAGTTCCAACCCCTTAGGTGAAACCAAAATAAAAAAAATAATGATTTTTTTTTTTTTTTTTTTTTTTAATTTTTTTTTTTTACATTTACTGACTTTTTCCACTTCAGGAGCGAATAAATATACTTTTTAACAGCTCTTGCTCAGCTAAATCACATGCAAGTATTTTATTTTATTTTTTACTTATCATATTCCTATATATTAAATATAATTCCATATTTTTGTGAAGGCTGTATTTTTTTCAAATTTTTTATTTAATTATTTTATCTTATTTTACTCTCCGAGAGTCCACTTGTGTCAACTCTCACATGGATTTAAAGACATGAATGTGTCCTTGTGAAGTTGTTCAAATTGATATAAACATAAAAGATAAAAAAAGAACAATGTTGGACAAAATATGTTTTTTGTTTTGTTTTGTTTTTTTGCTATTTTTAATTAATTTCTTTCCTACAATACAAATTGCACATTTCACTTCAACTTAACCAACCAACTCAAAACATAAAATGCCTTTAAGGTGAAAATGTACCACTACACAGAAACTTTTCTACCTAGGATGATAGTCTTCATTTAATATCTGTCAATAGCTGCACACTTAGTTTACAGTACAGGTGATATATGTGCAACAAATCAAAGGACTATTTCTGAATCTTGCTCTTTCCATCAAAGACAAAAGCTTCATCAAACTGGATTTTCCGAGAGATCTTAGGACCCAAGTGTCAAAGAGTATCAACATCATGTCACCATGCCTGAAAAACCACACTGTAAAAAGGTTACTGGCAGCAATGTGCCATTAAGTTACAGTATCAATACTGACTCTTTTTTTTTTTTCCCAACGGTAGTTTGCAGATGCAACTGTGAAATATAGAAAGGTCAAAAAACTCAGTTATAGTTTATGACACTGGTGTACAAATTTTGTAAAAAGCAAAGTGTCGTTCGAAGTTTCATATCTTAAACACTCTCAAGTGATGTTAAAGTTCAAGCATCTTATTATAAACACACACTCACGCACATATACACACACAGAGCTGACTGGCTGCTTTAGTGTTTATGCCCCTGAGTCTCATGACACCTCATGACACTGATCTAAAAGAGCATCCGGCTTAATTCTCTGAATTATCCTTTATTAGTCACCTGATGCTGTACATCAGATTGTGGCCTCAAATGGGAACTGGCTGATTTTAAACATGTTGCTTTTGTTGCAGATAACAATTACAGGGTGAACAGAGCTGTAATCCCCTCTGAGTTTAATGATTATTTTTGTCTTCTCATTATTTTTCTCATTAGTTCTGGGACTTTTTCCTTCATTGGATGAGGAAGCTGACGGGGATAGGAAAAGGAGGAGAAGGGAATGAGTGATTAAAATGTTGGAGCTGAGCGTGGAACCTGCAAGAGTCATGATTTAAATTGGATAACTAAGTGCCTCATGTACACAAATCACCAAAAACAAAACAAATCCACAAAATCTGAACACATAATGTCATCCATTACCTTATCACACATCATCTTAATGAACTTAATGACCCTGAACATCCCTCAGACAGAAAGCCAGACTGATTCCAGTCTCTGCTGTAAGCTCTTGTACTCGCTCGCCACCTAGCGGTGACAGCCGGAAGTGTCCAATCTAACACTTAATCAGCCAGGGGCCATTTTGAACCGCACGGTGTTCCCACACGCTTGACTGGTGTGAGTAATGTGCGAGACGTAAATAAACAGGAAAAGGCACAAACATGGGGAAATAAACAAACACCTTGAGTTGGACAAGTGCCTGCAGCTGAGCCGTTATTCTTCAACAGGAAGTGAACTGTGAGTACGCTCAGTTAAACCTCATTATAATAAAATGTGGAAGCAGATTTGGGATGATACTATCTTTGTTTAATGCCATCGATAATTTGTTTTTCTATTCATTAATTAATTTGAAAGAGAGAGAGAGAGAGAGAGAGAGAGAGGTAATGTACATTAATTTACATGCAAAATGCAAATGCTCCCTAGTTAGCTAAAATTATTGTTTAGGCTACATCTGCAGTCTGTGCCAGGTGTTATCTGGCAACACAGAGACAAGACAATATGTTAAGTATTGTATTTGCAATCAATATTATAATCAGAAATGCAGATTACAGACAGATAAAGCAGAAAAATAACAAAATTTGACAAAAATAAATTTAAAATAAGCTTGTAATACACTTTAGAAAAACACGTGGCTCTAATTGGTGGCTGTATCCTCTTAAATTAGCCTGTTAAATAAAAATAAAAATCAATCAGTAGTTAGTTTTAACAACATTTCCCATCATACTTTGAGTATAACATGCTGTATAAACTGCAAAAGACTCCACATCTGGTTTAAAAATATAGCCTAGCTTTGTCCACCTTGTGCAGAACAGCTAGCCCAACATTCCCATTAATTAAGAAAGCATCTCCAATTAAATTATTTTGAATCTAGAGTCAGTTAACGTGAGAAAAAATCCACATAAGTGTAACTTTGGCTGTGTTTTCTGGGACACTCTCAGTTTGAAAACTTTCCTCCTCACTCCTCCTCCCTCGGCTGCTCCCTCTTGTTTGAAACCAGCTAATGAGGCGGCTAAACTCATTAATTGAACACTTAATTGGCCCCTGTCGCTGCGCGCGCTGCTTCCTCCGGCTCTTGTCACCCGCGCGCCGTCCCTCCCTCGTGCTGCCTGCCAAACATCACAATCCCACCTTGTCACAACGATTTAGGGTCAGACGGGAAGGTGCTGCTCTCTCGCCGTGGACCCCTCCTCCCCCTCCTCTCCTCCCCTCTATCAGTATCTCCCTCCCACTCTATCTCGGTGTTTTATGTCTGCGTCACAACAAGTCGGTGGAGAGCGCGAGGCAGGGATGATGGCGTCTCTGGCGGCTTGATTCCGGTGCTGCTCTGACAAAACCCGCCTTAATAGCATCAATTGAGGGGGGAGAGGAGGGTGAAAGCGACGGGAACATGACGAAACGGCACAGCGGAGGACGGACAAACTAGGCTGAGAGACGGACGGACAGTCAGTCAGTCAGTCGCCTTCCCCCCTCCACTTCTCCTCCTCCTCCTCCTCCTCCACCTCTTCCTCCTCCTCGGCTTGACTGACACACACAGGCGCTTGGCACATACATGCACATCATCCACTTTTTGCAAACACACAGGCAGCGCATCCGAGCGGGCAGTAATTGGGCAGCGGAGATCCACAGCAGATGAGGGCATTTCATGTCCAGGCTGCCCAGGAATCACTGTGACCCCGACGGAAAGGAGTTCGACTTGACAGGTACCCTTACCCGGCAAGCTCCCACTGTCCAATTTGGCTTATTTTTGATTCCCAGAAAGGCTACGCACACTGTTTTGCATCCTGCGTCTGTCTTGACTTGAGTGCATGCACTGGAACAAATGTGCAGAGATAAAGCCTGCACAGTCATTTCATGCATCTATTCAAGTTTTTAAGATGTTAGGAGAAGCTGCAAAGTGCCCGCTCTAAGTCGTCTTTGCTCATTCAATCTTGCAGCAGTCATCATGCAGTGTTTTGTCTGTGCGCTTGTGTGTGTGTTTCATGTGTGCAGTAATCATTTGTCTTGCTCTCTGGTTGTGTACTCACTCTCATCTTTCACTGTGGTGGATACAGGCTGTCGCTATGCTCGGGTCTAAAAGGAGGATGAGGAGGTAGAGAGGAGGAGGGTAGAGATTTTAACCCCCTTGCACTGGAAAAAAGACCGCCTGTCTGAGAGCCAGACGAGAAAAAATCTGGGGCCATAAACCCCTCTGTCAGCAACAGCAGCAAAGTATTCAGCGAATAAATCGGATTTCCATTTCACATGAGCCCTTCTCTCTCCTCCTCTCCCCCCTTCTCTGTCTCTCTCCTCAGGATGGGGAGAGTAAGTGAAGGAGATGATGTGTTGGCTCGATGGAGTGATGGACTCCTGTACCTCGGCAATGTAAAAAGAGTAAGTGCATGTGTGAGTGTGAGTGTGTGTGTGTGTGTGACAGGGAGACTTTTGAGAAAGTGTGTGTGAGAGATTTGAAAAGACTTCCATTTAGTTTTGTCAATCATTCTGCTCACCTGCTATCTCCCTCTCAGGTAGATGGAGTCAAGCAGTGTTGTCTGGTGAGATTTGAGGACAACTCTGAGTTCTGGGTGCTGAGGAAGGACATTCACTCGTGTAAGAAAAACTCTTTCCCCCCTCAGCTAGAGGAGTAAATAGCACACTTTATTTCTATTTCGGTTAAAAATGCTCCTAGTTTGAGTTCCTGAGTGTGCAGGGGCTCAGTTCTCTCTTCCAACTCTGAAACTTTGCCTCAGGATTCGAAGAACTTTTCTATTTCTTCCCCCCTTGTGAGCGCAAAACTTTCTGTATTTTAACACTTTTTTTTTCTCTGGGTCGTCTTCCAAGAAAAACCAGAGCAGAGCTCACGTTCAAGGTTATGATGCTGTGAGCGCTTTGAGCGTTCTGATCGGGGCCACATTGAGATGTAATTGCCGTATTAGAGCCTATTTATGAATTTATTAGACTAATGACTCCTCAGGGAAATGGCGCCCCCAATCCACCTCAGCATCAAGCGCGAGGAGGGGAAGTTGGACGCTTGTTAGAAGCAGGCTGAATATCCGCCCGTCAGATGAAGTGAAATCTAAAAGGGTGCAGGAGACACTGAAATCAATGAGGTGGCAAGGATGTGAATCAATATACATAAATTAACGCTGTTGACTGCTCTCCCTTCTCCCTTTCTCGCACTCTCCCTGTCTTCTTCTGTTTGTCTCAGTCGCTGCTGGAGTGGAAGAAGTTTGCTGTATCTGTGACGCGCCACCTCTTAAAGAACCACTCATAAATTGTCTTAAATGTCGTCACGGTAAGGAAACACACCTCATAAGCTGTGCTTTGAAGATTTGACCCAACACTCTTAAAGCTCCTCTGAGCAACTTTAGGATTGTGTGAATATTGGCGCCCCCTTGTGGAAAAAGTGATCACTAACGCACAAGTAATGTTTCAAATCTCTTTTTTTTTCTTCCAATTTCAATATCAACCATCTTGTGTGACGTTTATCCTGCACAAAGGGTGACAGACGTAGAAACTATCCATAAGACTTCTCTCTGATAGTCTTTTCTGGTCATAAAGAGGCATCAGTTGTAATTTCTGTCCATTTCATTACCAGCAAAGAACTCCTCACAGGAGCTGTAGCAGGAAACAACACAGAGGGCTATTTGTTGCAAATGATAGATATGAGTTTTGAGTCTGCAGTAAAAATAAGATGCTTGACATGGGAGTTTATTCATGCTGAGTGCTTTTTGAACAAGTTATTAAAGTCAAATGAAATAAATTTCTGCAGCACACTAATAGAAGTGTAAGGTGCAGCTGCTGCCCTGAATTAACAGCTCATTGCTGATTTCCAAGATACTTTATGTTCCAGCTCTGTGGTAGTAGTTAATCCACCAGTATATGCAAGTATAAAATATATTATTTGTTGTTATCCATGAATTTTACTTGCCAAATTCCACTCATTTACTGTAATTCCTGAAAAAGGAGGATTTGTTCTCAGAAGTTGTTTGTTATTCTTGATAAATTTCTGACTCCTCACAGAATTTCAGTGTGCTGGCTCAGATTTGGGTTTAAAAACGTGACTTAAGTTTGAAACTCCTGTTAAAAATGGTGCAGCACATGGATGGCTGGATGGTTTTCTCGTTTCTGTGACAGGTGTTTTTAAGAAGTTAAGCACTTTAAGTGTCTTGAACAAAGTAAACACAGAAGACAATGTTGGTAAGGCAAGGCAAGTTTATTTATATAGCACATTTCAGTGATACAATTTAAATTGCTTTACAGTGAAAACATATTACAAGAAAACAACTGAAATTCAATTAAAAAAAAACTGAAAAAATAAGAAGATATAAAAAACAGTAAAATTGCAAAAAAAAAAATTCAATAAAAAAGAAGCTGAAAAGTAATAAGATACAAGAAAACAAAATAAAATTGCAAAAAATTAAATAAAATTAAATGAAAAAAGCAAGTAAAAAATAATAAGATACAAAAAATGAAAAAAAAATTCAATTAAAAATCAGATGAAAAATAATAAGATACAATAAAATAAAATAGATAAAAACAAATAAAATTTAATTAAAAGGCATATGAAAAATTATATGATACAATAAAACAAAATAAAATTTAAGAAAAAACAACAACAAGATTTTAAGATATAAGCATAAAAGTTGCAGTACAGAGTTGCAGAGTTGTGTGGTTAAAAAAAAAGATATATTAAAAAGATTAGTAGCTGGTAAATTTCACATTTACAAAAAATATTAATGTGAAAACATGTTGAATTTAGTTTTCCAAAATGAAGAAAAAGAGATAAATGATGTCATGTTTTAGTTAGAGGTGTCCCAGTCCGATATTAATATCGGATATCGGTCCGATATCAGCGAAAAAACAAATATCAGTATCGTATTGGAATGCATCTAAGATCTCCGATATAAGCACTCTGATATAAGCAGTCTATTCCAGACTCCGCCCCTGCTGTTTTTATTCGATTTATTTAGGTTATTTTCTGGGTTTTCTAATTTATTCTTTATTTAATTCAATTACTAGTATTTTTTATGTTTAATGTTAAAATTTCTGTTACTCATTGGTTAATAATAAATGGGTCAGTTTTTCCTCATACCTACTGTTGCTGACTACTGTTCTTTGTTTGAATAATATCACTTAATCAAGCCTTTTCTAACATGACATACTACAAAATAAGTAATAAAAGTATGCATGTTTAATGCTGATATCGTATCGGATTAATATTGGTATCGGCCGATACTCAATGCTGCAGTATCTGTATCGTATCGTAAGTGAAAATGTAATATTGGGACATCCCTAGTTTTAGTGTTTGTTGAGCAAGAAGGACATCCAGCATGAACTTGCTTCTGTGTAAAGAATCAAAGGGTGAAGAGTTTAGGGATGCACTGATACGACTTTCTAAGTGGGGATGCACCGAATTTTAGCCCATACCAGATGTTAATATTGCTGCTAAGGCTGATAACCAATATTTACTGATATAATAATTGGTAAAAAAAAAAAAAAAAAAAAAGAATAAGAAAAAAAAACAATCTGAGATGATGTTTTTAGGTAGTTCAGAGAGAAAGAGCGGCGTGATCATGAGAAAAGACTACCGTGGAAAGAATCAAAGGATGTAGTGCCTGAGATGTAGCAATCAAAAAAGTATTTTTTGTCTGTTTATTGGATCAAAAACAGGAAGAGAGTCCACTGTTCTTATGTAGTTTTGGTGTTTACACAGTCATAGAAAATATTGTTTGGGTCCTGAAAGATTGTTCAAGATGCTCTAAAAATGGCCGGCAGCTAATGAGTCAATATCGGCCCACTTTTACACATCTGATACCGATATCGAGACTGATATATTGTGCATCCCTATTCGTAAGTCCAGATAACAAAACAGATACCTGTGCTTTGGTTTTGGCCAATACCAGTACTGATCCGATCGGATACTAGTGTTCATTTATGATATTCTGTTCCTGGGTGAGACTGAGAATAATGCTCTGGCAACTTGTGACTTTTCCAGCTTTGTAAACAAAAAATTGAAGTGAGGAGTTAAACTTGAACATGTTACATGTTACAGGTGTGAAATACCTCCAAAAAGCTGAGCTTCTTTTGTTAACTTCATCATATTTGAGTTGTTTAGATAGATGAACTCCTCATCATGAGACTGACTCTGTTTGATGCCTTTTTATGAGCTACCAAAGCAGACTCATTCTTCTGTTTTTGATAAAATCCTCTTTCTTTTAGTCAGTTTTCTAGTTTTTTTTTCTGTATTTTCTTTTTTACTGGCTGTCACAGCCTCTCACCCCAGTTCAGATTCCAGCATAGTGATATAAAGCAAACAGATGATTCAACACTCTGAATGTATGTTGATCTGTTATAAGGAAGCAAAACGAGATTTTTCTTCCAAAAACAACCAACACATACAGACAAGCGTCAGAAAAGCTGTCCAGAGTTGCCACCATAATCAAAAACTGAGTTTAAGTTTATTGCAGATGCTTAAAGTCTGAAAGTTCTTACCCAGGCCACACAGATATAAAAATCCCTCCTGTTGAATAATTGATAATTTGGATCTATTTCCATAAAGATGTGATTGGATACAGAAAAAAGTGTTAAATGAGAACAGTTTGGAGAGTTTTGCATGAGTGTAAAATGCATCCACACCCCTGACAAAACACGGCAATCATGCTCCGATGTGCACACCTACACTCTTGTAAACTGAGCACAGAGAAACCTTTCTCTATCAGCAGATGAATGTGAGAACAATCTTCTAGCTTTACTTTGTGCACATGCATCATTCTGCACAGTGAAGCTCAAACAGCCGAGTGAGGTTACAATAATAGAAACACATTTTTGACTAGAGGGGGACTTTAAAAGTATTATGATGAAATGAAGTGAGAAGAAGTTTAACAAACACTCAGCTCAAGCAGGATTTTACCGTCTTCACAGCTTCAGAGGGAGAGGTTTGCTGACAGTTTGTTTTGAGGAAAAAAAGCAGACAAACACACTCTGTGCTCCCTCGATGCAAATAGTAAAGTCAAATGTTTTGCATGCTGCTGAAACAAACCATCAGAGCACCAACATTTGAGCTGCTCTGCCATTATTGTCACTCTGGCTGTCTGTCTTGTAAACACGAATTAAACGCTCTGCCTCCTCCTTCCATTACAGGTTATCATCCAGAGTGCCACACGCCAACCATCGAACCGGAAGCCGACAGTGATTCGTGGATATGTCGGCAATGTGTCTTTGCCGTCTCAACCAAGGTCAGGCTGCTAATCTCTCTGATTCACACTCTGTGAGAAAAAAACATTCAGGGTGAAACTTGGGGAAAAATCCAGGCAAATATATCACACTTTACTGTCACTACAGTGTTTGCGCGGCAGATATGAGCTCAAAAGTGTGCTAATTCACCCAGTATCGGGCTCAATATGAGATGCTCTACATTGTGTCCAAGAAATCATGAAGAATCAATAGTCGTGAAGCTGAAAAATTACCCTGAAGTTGAGAGAAGTACATTTAAAGTCAATCAATCACATGTGCTCCAGTTCTGTAGATGTGAGATGAGAAAGCAGTCACTTAATCGTCAATCGCTCAGTGTCCGTATCTCATTGTCCGGTCTGCCACCGCTTCGGACACTATCTCTCACAGCCGACCTACAATAAAACAAATTGCTTTCTCGCCACCAAATGTGATCCATCTCCCTCGCTGTGCTGACATGACAGTGATTTGAGGGGTCACCGCCCAATCAGTTCTGTCCTAAAATTGTGTTTTCAGAGAGGAGGGGCGCTGAAACGGGGGCGCTTCGCCCGCCTCATGCAGTTCATGAAGCTCCGGCTCCCGTACCAGCTGCCGTCTTTAGACTGGGACCCGCAGCATCTGACCAATCAGCAGCAGTGTTACTGTTACTGCGCCGGACCTGGAGAGTGAGTGATGCTGTAGAGGCCAGTTTAAGTTTGCATGTGCAGTTAGTTGTAAGTTAAAAGTTTACTCCTGAAGACTTATTTATGTTTTGTTGTGGTTGGTCTGCAGGTGGAATCTGAAGATGCTGCAGTGTGGGAGCTGTGGTCAGTGGTTTCATGAAGCCTGCACACAGTGTCTAACCAAGCCACTACTCTATGGTGACAGGTGAGCAGCAAAGCACAAAGCTCTATGACTAACATAAAGGATGCAGCATGTTTATTGTGCAGTGATCAGCGCTGTAGCATCACAACAAGACGCTACATTGTTTGAATCCTGACATTTGCATTGCGTTGGTTCCCTGATTCTCCGGCTTCCTCTCACAGTCCAAAGACATGCTTCTTAGGTGTCTGTCTGTAGTGGCTTTGAAACAGGGGAGCTGGGATGGGCACCAGCCCTCTCACAGTCCTGACTGGGACAGCATAACAGATAAATGGATGGATAGACACTAACCCCTTGATGCCTCTTGTCGCTAATTTGCTGCATACCCCATCAGGTCTTGATACTAGAGGTCGACCGATATGGGTTTTTTGGGGGCCGATGCCGATGCCGATGCTTTCCGAATTTGGGCAGCCGATGCCGATATGCATAGCCGATTTTTCCAATTTGATATTCAGGCTGATTGTTAAATAAATATATATTTATCACATTTTTGTGAAACGCAGCAGTTTCTGAGCAACTAAAAGAAATCTATTACAACAAGTCGTGTCCAGTCCTCTGAACATTTATTCAGCTTTCAAAACAATGAAATATTTTGTCTGAGTAAACACACAATGTAACAAGCAGTAGTAAACGTTCACACTCTTCTTAAAATGTCAAAAAAGAAATTTAAACTTATTAATATAATTTGAACAAAAGTATGTAATGTATCCAAGTGGTTCCACAAGTTTGAGGTGCTCATCTTTTTTGTGCCTGATCAAAAATTGCGTCATTTTATACAATGGATCAAAAATCGGCTTTTTGAAAGAAAATACGGCCGATGGCTGATAGAGACAAATGTCCAAATATCGGCCCGATATATTGGCCGGCCGATATATCGGCCGGCCGATATATCGGTCTACCTCTACTTGATACAGCTGAGATAACCTTTGTATCCTACTAATACCTACTGATTCATATTCTACACTTACCAAAGATTGTATCAAATGCACCATGTCCTAATATATTGGTCAAATGGTGAACTTCTTATATTTATATACATATATCATATAACGTATTTGTAAGTATTTTATGTGCTATATTCAAATTTACAATCTCGGGCAGTAAGGGGTTAACAATGTACATGCCCACCCTGAGTATAAGATAAGGAAAGATAAGATAAGAAAGGACTTTATGTATTCTCAGGGGGGAAATTCTTTAAATATTATCTTAAGTATCTGTGATTTTTTTTAAGATATTTGATTGAGTCAGACTATAATTGGAGTTCACCGCAGGCAGTTGACTGCTCCTGTAACGTTGTACTCTATCATACTCTATATTTTATTTCAGCCCACATTAAGATGAAAACACATTACAATTCTTTTGAATTTTTATTCTTTAAAACTTATGATTTTGTTGGTTGGAAATGTTTGGTTAGGTTTTTATTACCCCCCAAAAAAGTCTTATCTCACAGGAGAGGATCCAGAATGTTGGAAACAGTGTGGGAGCAAAGATGCTAACCATTGGCACATATTTTGGGACTGTTCGATTATTAAAACGTTCTGGTCTAAAATCCACAACATGCTTAACTAATTATTTTATTTTATTTTATTTTTATTTATTTATTTTATTTTTATTTTTTTCCCTGTATTTTCTTTTTGTTCTCTTTGGCCCTCTGCTTTGAAAGCATGTTAAACAATTACCCTACATATGAAAGAAGACCAGGGTAATTGTACATCCCTTTTACAGACTGTATATACTTATAGAGTAAAAAAGTTGTTTATTGTTAAAAAAGAAAAAAATATTGAGGATGTTAAGGAGGAAAAGAGTTTCAAAATATCTAGATGTTTGCAGTAGACTTTTACTGTGAACCCTCCATACCCTCTGTAACGGCAAGAATTAAATTTATGAGTTTGATTTTGTAAATTTATGTCTTTAATCTGTTAAATATATGATTTAATCTCTTTCAATTTTACTTTTTTCTCATAAGATTTTGTAATGATCTTTTGTTAAATCTATGACTTTTCAAAATCTCTTTATTTTTTGTCTTTCCTCGATGCAGCCTATAAACCTCTAATGTAGACGATTCTCAGCATCCTTTCTCTAAACTGTGAAATCTATTACTCACTGTAAATATTTGTTGCGGATAAAGTAAAGAAAAGCTGTTTTGTCAGCACGCCGTGATCCGTCTCACCTGACACCTACACCTTCACGTTTGTTAGAGACAGTACAGAAAAGAAAATCATAAACTCCTCACAGAAGCCAGATTTTGCTCATGAAGTCATACAAATATCTCAGAGTTGATCTGGTATAAACCAACCCACTTTTTTATTAAGTTGCTAAAAACACATTAAGTTTAGGATGAGTCATAAACGGCGGTGTTGCAGTGTTGCAGCAAGAATGGTCTCAGCAGTAGATCCAAGTCTCTGATGAAGACGTCTACATGACAGCTTCACTTGTCAGGGAATCACTTTAATTAGCTTAAGACTAAATTGCATGTAAATGTACTCACTGGCTTGTGTTACAAGGACAAAAGTGTCTCCCAAAGCTGAGGGAAGAGACAGTAACAGACACGGGGGCAGACACATCACCTCTGTGGTTGTAGTTCAGATATAATGCGTAAGCGCCTGATGGCGGTGCACTTTGATAGGCTGCATCTCATGCGTGTAATAAAATGTTTCCATCCATTAAGTTATTATTGTCATTAACCATCTGTGTTAGCTGGCTGGCTTCTACACGCGCGCTGACATCGTGTTGCGGCTGAAACCTTGTCTGACGGCGGGGGGAAAAAAGAGGAGGGATTAGATTTAGATTGACAGGCGGGGAGAGTGAGGCCGGATTGGTACAACATCTGCTGAGCAGGTGATGGAGGAAGAGTGAAGACTGGGCTCACAGTTGGAATAGCAAACGTGTGCTGCCGTCATACTGTGTCTGCTATTCATCTTTCCCAGTGACCTTCAGGAAACACACGCATACAGAAGGACAGATGTACATTATTTTGTTGACAGCTGAGTTTCAGGGTCACCTTGCACAAATAGTTATTATCGTGAAGACAGATACACCTGCCTGCTTATTTTGGTATCTTATGTGATGAAATATCTCGGAAAGAGGGACGAAAAGGGCAAAAAATATAAGAAGAGACAGTGGGAAGAAGTCAAAAAAGACTACAGGAACACATTTAGACAAAAGCACACATGGTTTACCTTGAAAAATTAAAGATACTTTCTGTTCTTCTTCTTCTGTTCATATTTTTCACAGACAGAAAACAACCCTAACAAAGGAGATAATTCAGTTAAAACAGATTAACTTTAAGATGACAGCTGTTTGTGAAGCAAAATGATAAATTCATCAAGGAGAAGAAGAAAAAAAAACTCTGCTTTGATGTGATGCCCGTCTGATTTTTATTTTTGTCCCATCTTTCTCTTCAGGTTTTATCAGTTCCAGTGCTCGGTGTGTACAAAGGGACCAGAGACCATCCAAAGACTACCAATGACCTGGTGATGTTAACATTTAAACACTCACTCATATGTTAGCAATAAAGGAAGTTAAAGCTACTTTCTTTTTCAAAAACCTGTCTGAATACACTCAAAAAACATTAACCTCACATTTCTCTATTGTGTTTATCCTGCGTCTTATTGTCTGATGCTTATTCTGTTTTGTATTTGTAATGCAGGGTGGATCTGGCTCATTTAGTCCTCTACCATCTCTCGCTTTGCTGCAAGAGGAAATACTTTGATTTTGACCATGAAATCCTGTCCTTCACCAATGAGAATTGGGAGTCGTTGCTCCTAGGCGGGGTATTGATATTTCCTAGTTTAAGCACCATGATGAAATGATGTGAAATGCTGCCAGCCCTTTTGCGTTTGAGACTTAAAGCTTATTAACCACCATTAAAGTGAAAATTAAAAGTTACAAAGGGATGACCTCTGCCTAAGCTCAAAGAGGAGCACAACAAAGTTAAAGACGTGCAGATGACATTGCATGTCCCAGCCTAGGACAGAAGTCCCCAACATTCAGCTGGATCAGACGTATTCAGGAACTTCTTGGCATCTGTCATGTTCCAAATGTGCTCATTTTAATCAGTTATTAGAAAGTGTTCGTAAAATAGTGCAATACTTTAGTATTTAAACACATTTTTCATCCATTTAGGTTACATTTTTGTACCTGCACTTCTAACACTCCTGGAAGCAGTGGCTGATTTCTATGTTAAATATCAACCATTACTTAAATATCGTTTAAAATAATGATTTGAACAATTTATACAAGCATTATGTTTCTTCTAAATGACATCTAGTCTTATTTTCTGATCACAGTTTTGCTCTTCAAGTTCCATTTAAAGGTTTACATGTAGTAGGATTGGTTAAGACAAGATATGATCACCTTTATTGATGTTTATATGTTTCAATTGCTCAAAGAGGTAACATCAAAAATAAATTTAACCACACTAGTAAAACAGGAAATAAAGCAGTAGCTATTTTTTTGCAGTTTGACTTATAAAAAAGAATTATGCTAACTAATTTAAACAATTTTAACATAATTGTAGCCAACCTTTTATAATAAAAATCCAGAAAAATATTTATATTTATTTATATTCATATTCATTTCAACCGGCTTTCCATTTTGACAAACTACTGCATCTCAAATTTAAAGTATCTTGTGCTAAATATTCCACTGTTTAGTCATTAGCATTCTTTAAGCTAACTTATTTGAGTGGTATGCTATACTTTAAGCTAACTACTTGGTTTATCCAATATCTCTTGCTTACCTTTAAAAGTTTATTTACTTTTAGCTAACTGTATCAATAATTTGAGCTTGCAATTCAATATTACTCTCACTTTTAACTAGCTTATCAGTTATACATTTATTGTGACTGAGCTCGGGATGGGTACCTTTTGTATTTGAAATGATACAGTACCGATGCCCAGTACCTGGCTATCGGTACCGTACTCAACAGTATCAAAATTCAATCAAAATTTATTTATAGAGCACTTTACAACACTCAAGGTGACCTAAGTGCTTTCAAGATAAAATAAATAGCAAGATAAGAAATGGAAGCAGATTAAATGAAAGCAACAATGGAACACGTCAGGAAAATAAAATCAGATAAAAACAGATGGAATAAGACAAAATAAAATAACATGTCACCACATGACTATGTAGTAAAAGCCAGTCTGGACAAATATGTTTTAAGCCAGGCTTTGAAAAGGCCAAAGTCGGTAATGGTGCGTATGTCTGAGGGCAGTTTGCTCCAGAGTCTGGGTTGAGAGACTGAAAAAGCTTGATCACCCAAGTGCTCATACCTGGTCCTAGGAACTTCTAGGAGCAGCTGATGTGAGGATCTTAACTCCCTGTTGGAGTTTCGAACAGAGTGAAGCTCAGTCAAATAAATAGGTGCAAGGCCATTAGGGGCTTTAAAAACAAAAAGTAAAATTTTAAAATCTATCCTAGCAGAAAGTGGTACCAGTTTTCGGTACATTTTTGTGTTTACATGGTGAAAAATATCAATTTGTCTAAAAATAAAATATATATGCTTTTCAATTTATCATAATTATTCTTCAATATATAAAAGTGGAATGCTGTGTTCATGTCCAGCATGGAAAATCTACTATTCCTTCACCCCCTCACAGTCACAAAGATGTGTTTAGGTACCTAAGTATGGTACCTTTTGATTTTACGTGGTACCTTTATAAGTACCTAATTTGGTACCCATCCCTATTCTTAGCTAACTGTTAGTTATATCCCAAAATTTTTTAGCAAACTGACCAACAGTTAATTAATTAGTCTACATAAAGCTAACTGTTACTGAAGCTAACCACAATTCAAAGCTAGCCTTTCAGCTCGTTTTCCTGTAACTTTAGCAAACTGTTCAACAGTTTACCTAACTGAGCAACAGTCCATTTATTAGCCTTCATTAGGCCTGCTATGACACAAGCTAACCAACACGTTGAGATAACCTTTTAGCTTTTTTTCCTATGGTTTTAGATAGTTAGTTTAGCAATTAGCTTTCCAAATTTCTTGGTAAATTCTTAAAATCATTGTCTCATCATTTTAGCCAACTATTCAGTGATGTCTTTAAATTCTTTCTCAGAGCTAACTGTTCAACTGTTACACTTTAAGCTAGCTATGTGAGATAGCATTTCTTTTTATTATTTCAACCCCAAAATTTATTGACATTCATTGATTTTTCTTTAAAACTAGAGACTTGTATCACCCCATCATGCTAACATCCTATTAATATGTGCACTGGCAGTCAGTTTATGCCAGCTGGTTGCTGGTGTGTTGTTGTTTTGAACGTAAAAAGGTGTTCCTAACAACAATAAGTAATCATATTGTTGTTGTTTTTTCACAATACAGATATATAGGTAGAAACACAAGGATTTTCACAATGAGCGAGTCTACAGTCTCACTGTATTTCCCCTGGCAGTGGCACAAATAGCGTTCCTCATGGGAGCAGCTCTCCTTGGTTGAAAATCACAGATCTAGGACACTAGCCAGAATCTGTAAACATGGATGTGCTTTGGCAAATCCTCAAACTAGAGTGCTACGAGTTGTAATTTCACCTGTTTTAAAGTCTGATGTTGCACCTCAAAGAGTACATGGTAACATAAAAGTAGAGATGATCTAACAGTAACACCAGGGGGAATCGTTTTCACATTTCCCATACGTGCATCTAAAGCTTTTAGTTGTCCTTTAAGCTGCTTTTAAAAGACAATTTTCAGCTGTATTGTTTGTCTTGTCATCGAATCACAGCAAAGGTTTTTTTTTCTATCCTTGTAGTTGCAACAAGTAGTTTTCCATATTAACACGGCTGCTGTCAGGGACTGTGAGGGGAAATGATTGTATGCATTAAAGGTTTTCCGACTGATGGCCGCTCACTGTGTAAACACAGCTTTGATTTTTCATTCCTGTCGTCCTCCAGCTTTCTGACACGCCAAGGCAAGACCGCTGTCACAATCTCCTCAACGCGCTGAACTCCCACAAGGACAGGTAAGTCATCGCATATGATGAGAAGAATAAACAGCGACGACACATGACTGGATTGATGAGCAGCACTCCATGAATAGAGGGGTCTTCTTAGCGTATTGTTGAACATGAAAGCTGGAAATGAAAGAGGTGAAAGGTGTGACTTTGAATAGAGGGTGAACAAAGATGTGTCCGCTAATTAGACTGGAGGGACATGGACATGTTTAGGTGCTTTTTATGTTGTGTGAATAACGACTTTAATGTTGAATCACATTAACCAGCATGGTGGTGTTTGCTTCTTCATTGCAATTTCCAAAAATAACCTCGCAGTCACAAAACTGCAGATTTCTGCAGGCTAAGTCTGCTCCAATTATGCATGCTTAATTACACAGACACTACCTTTCAAACGTTCCTGACTCTTCTTCTCCGTAAGGAATTATACATTTTGTAACACAGCATTAAATTTATTATAAGAAGAGTATATGCAAATAAAAAGATGATACATTTCCAGGACCACACTTTGACAGCTTCTCCTCTGATGTCGCCCACAGGTTCGTCTCTGGAAAAGAGATCAAAAAGAAGAAGTGTCTTTTTGGACTTCAGGTTCGAGCCCCACCTCCGCTGACGTCCGATTCCTCGCCGCTCATCACCGACCCTCCTATCAACATCACCCACCGGAGAAGGTCAGTGTAAGGACAGCTTCTCTCTTTTCAGCTCTTATCTCAACAAAGCTCTGGGATTCCCACAGGGCACACAGTCATTATGCATGAACAATTAAATGGGGAATCAAAGGACTGCGGTTTTCATATGCCAGCAAAAGTATCAGTGTCTTAATAATCTCCTAAAAGAGTGTGAAACCCCTGTGTGGGCTTGGGTTTATACATCTGTGAGTGTGTGTGTGTGTGTGTGTGTGTGTGTGTGTGCTGTTGTCCTGTAGTCTGCAGATTTTATACGCACACTTTTTCATTTGAATAATTTGGCTTGTGCTGATTCAGACTGAATTACAATATAATGATTTGCAGTAGAGCAGTCTTAAAGGGACATTTCACCTATTTTAAAGTTTTGTTGTATGAGTACATATTACTAGCTATTAGGGGTGGGTGATATTGCCTCAAAATTACATCACAACATCTTAAGGAAATTTGCAATAACAATATTTATGACAATATGTGGAAAAAAGTGGTTTCTGCTTCTGAATAACAGTATTTTAATTGCACATACTGATGGAAGCCACTTGTCCAATCATTTCCTACTACCACACAAACCTAAAATGTAAACACAGTAAGTTGGTCAGATCCAGAGGAAATCTGACGTTTTGGAGGAAGAAATCTTAGAGGTGAAAAACTTCATAATACTACACGACACTACACTTTCTATAAGGGCACCAACAGAAAGGAGAAGGTATGGACTGAAGGAGCTGAAGTTTAGGATGGCCAGATGAGCTTAACATGCTAATTAATTACCATTAAAGTATGTTGTTATGGACGGGATTCCTGTAGGAACATGTGGTTTTCCTGTGATCTTGAGATCTTAGGTATCCAGCTTTATGTGTGAATTTGGGGTAATGCTGATAAAAAGTTAAAAATTCAGCTCAACCACACATCCGCCATAGAGGCAAAAAATCCACCGATAATAACGTAGCTGTCACGTCCTCCTCACGTGTCTTCACAGCCTGGTTGTACTCGGCTGTGTGTTTCAGCTTTAGGTGGTGGAACATGTTTGTGATGTTGCCACACTTTGCAGTAATAGTTCTCCTGCACATTTTGCTTTTATTGTGTTTTGCTGCGTGTCTGATCTTTGTTCAGCCAAACCACCTCCACATCACTGAGGTAGCTCCTCTTTTAGGCTCTAATTCCTCATGTGAGGATGAAGTTGATGCTGCCATGCTACTGTCACTCTCTGCCATTGTTGTTTTGTACACAGCAGGTAGCGTGATACGTCTTGTGTCTCTGCACTGAAAATATCATGAAATGATGAATTGATATCGTCAAAAAAATTATACTGGTATTATTGTAGACAGTATGATATGACACACCCCTACTAGCTATTGTATGAGCCACAATGGATATTGGTCAGCTCAGCCCCTTCAGGTAGGAGCTGCTGATAAAAACAGCATGCCACATAGGCTGCAGTTTTCTGCAGATTTGCCCAGTTCTAGTAAATGAATTAGCTAATTTTCAAAGTTTTCTGTGAAAACACTCATCTAATTTTAAATGAAGGCTCTGTGAGATATTTTTTCAGCTCTTCACTTTGCCATCACTACTTTCACTTCTACTAAATGATAATAATAATAATAATAATAATAATAATAATAATAATAATAATAATAATAATGAAATTAAATAATAATAATAATAATGATAATTCTTATATAATAATAATAATAATAATAATAATAATAATAATAATAATAATAATAATAATAACAATAATAATAACAATAATAATAATTATAATAAAGACAATAAATAATAATAATGAAATTAAATAATAATAATAATAATAATAATAATAATAATAATAATAATAATAATAATAATAATGATAATAATAAAAAAAATGAAATGATAATTATAATAATAACAATACATTTTATACAAAGCCCTATTCATCATAAAATTAAAATTAAAAAGATAAAAGGAGGCAATAAAACAATTTAAAAAAAAATTAAAAACATTTTTATGTGACAGACAATATTAAAAAGCATCAAAGGTGGCTATAATAAAATATTTGCTAAAAAATGTCTTAAGCCCGTTTTAAAACAGTCAGTAGATTGTGTTGTTCTCTAAGTGTCTATGGGGGCTTTCCATAGACGTGGGACTACTGCACTACTTTCAGAGGCAGCACAGACGTGCTTTTCCGCCTGTAGCTCACTGATCTCTGACTGTCTGTACTGTGTAATAAAATCTACCAGGTTCTTTAGTTGAACAACTCCCAAAGATCACAAAAAAGGATCCAATTCTCAGTTCAGCATTTATTCTGGTCACAGGTAAGGTTTACAGCGCTGGTCCCAAAAGAATGAGCCCCGATATCTGGGAGCAATACAATTTTATAGGCATTGTTACGCTTGTACAGAGGTTGAGTTCAGCTAAGCATCTGAGAGGAATTGGCCAAAAAACATGACTGACACCACTGTCTCAACCCACAGCTTGTGTCAGGTTTCAGAGAGATGTGCTATCTCAGTGTGTGACTGTTGAATCAGAGCATGGAGCTAGGAGACTGGGTGAAAGTTTACACAAGGTCAAAGAGACCTCAGACACAAGCTGGAGACAGAGGCTATCCTTCTATCTGCCAGATAAATATACATCAACCTTGGGACTGTACAAGAATATAAGATTAGATAAATGCTGAGCTACGTTCATCATTATGAAGATATATGTAACAACTGCTATTACAATTATTAGTGACTCATGTAACTCAAACAACCCCACTTTAAAACAAGATTGAAGAAGGTTGTGCTTTTTTTTACTACACTATTTTTTAAGTTTGCTTACATGGAAACGATATCTTGTGCCATTTTCAGTCCCCACATTTCCAGACGTATTTGCTGTGGACATTTCTGCTTTCTGGAATCATCTACCAACCCAAACAACACAAAACTCTGCTGACAGCAAAAATCTTCCTTCCTGCTCTCTTCGATTGCGAACAGCATAAAATAAAACAGTTGAAGGCTGAAAGGTTTTATCGCTTTCACAAGCTCAAGATGCTTGTCGGCTGTATTTTGCATTGCTGGTTTCTCCGTCCTACATAGAAGGAGAGATCTTTCAACCTTAAAGCTCCCATGAGGAGTTTTTAGCTGATTATGACTCAACTATATTTATCTAGCACTTCTCATACACAAAGCATTCAGCCCAAAGTGCTTCACAACAAGAGAGGAGACAGCAACGGTTAAAACACTGATAAATATAAAAAAAGGAACAAATATAATGAAAGAATCAAAGATACTGTGAATAACTTAACGAACCTAATGTAACTAAGTGTACTTTGAATTAAAAGGCAGATTAAAAAAGGAGGTCTGAAGTCTGCTTTTCAAAACACAGAGACCAGTATCAGCCACCAAACTATAGGCCACCAGATTTGTAAAATCAGAACTCTAATCGTCAATTGTTGGTATTTTCCAGAAAGTTATAACTGAGTGTTCAAATGAAATAAGATGAGATTTATATAAAGAAAATCTGTCTGATACTTTTAACAGGAAAGAAAAAAGAGATGAGAGGTGACACTTTCTGTACAAAGGCTGCTAAAACAGATTTAAACTAAAACTGTCAGCGAGCATATTTCTGCCCATAATGAGTCATGTTTAGGATTTTTGTGTAAAAAAAAATAAAACATCTTTGCATGGGTGAGATTTCAACTACAGCTGGAAAATTTCTTTGGAGAAATGCCGTGATGGTAATTATTCCCATTTGACTTTTACCCCTCAAAATTTGTGAAACAAAAATGTGTTTTCATATGTGCGAGGTTAAAAAATGAGTGTGGAAATTAAGGGAAATGAAACTAAGTCATGAGTGTTTAGACTTGAAATCCTGGTTTGTGCTCATTGGGGTCCCTCACAGGAGGTTTAAGACAAACAGCTTCTTTTTATGAGTTATGTCTTTGGGTCTCTATATTCAGAGTAGGAGAAGATAGGAGAGTGGACAGAGCAGGAAATGGGGAGAGGGGTCACAGATTGGAATCGAACTGGAGACAAAGGGGCCGTTTTTACAACAACGGTTTTTGGGTGAAACACAAACGTTTTGTAGCGTTTCAGCCTCACATTTACACGGAAACTGCATTTCAGCCTACCTGAAACACAAACTTTTGAAAATGGCCTCCAGGGTGGCATTTCTGTGAAACGCTGCAGACACTGTTGCCGTATAAACAGTAAGCCGGCGTTTTCAGTGGAAATGCTGACGTCACACTCCGCTTCTTGTGAGAGCATACAACAGTTCAACTGTACCGTTGTTACGGTCGACGCAAACTACCGTGTTGTGCTTGTGCTGCTGAATCTGCTGACTGTGCATCTGTTGCTCTACTTCTGCTCTCAGCATTCACCAATACACCAGATGAACCCAACTCTACTTCAGTAAAAATCTACCAGAAGCTGCTTCTGGATAAGACAATTATAGCGCTACCTACAGGCCTGCAATGCTTACTACAGCATTTTCAGTCCCTCAGCGTTTCCATGTAAAAGCAGATTTTTTCAGCTAGAAGAACAGACTAGAGAACAACACAAGCATTTGAGCGTTGCCAAAGCCTCTGCACAAGGGAAGCATGACCTTACCACAAGGCCATACCAGCAGCCCTTTACACACTGCTTCTGTGAGCTTTCCTCTGACCAATCTCCAAAATTGAATGCACAATGTACTGTAGGCTTTATCAAAGAGCAAGGGTCAACTAATAAAAAAAAACCAATTCTGTGTAAAAATAGTTAAAATTAGGAATGCATAGATCCAACTTTTGTGGTTCTGATACCGATACCTATACCAGTGTTAAATAATAACCTGCATGCTTTACTGTGGGATAAGACTGGTCATGTTTTGGGTAAAAGGCAAAAAATGAGTATTTGGAGTTACTGAATTCAATATTAGACATGCACTAATCAATCTGTGCCAATTTGCCAATGTGCCTTAATTTTGGGGAACCAGCAATCGGCCCATCCTTACATATGAAACTGATATGTAACTGATATTCCACCAGGAAGGTCTGACAGCCAGCCATTGTTGCTTTTTGCTCTGAGACCTAAAACTCAGGACACTTTATTGGTTGTTTAAGTTAAAACATGAAGATTTCATTGTTTCACAGGTATTGTTCAATGATTTTCAGTAAAATAAGATTGGAACATTGAAGGTATATGCTCTCAGTGACGAGAAATAAAAAATAAAAATCGGTATCAGCCCAAGTCAGTATCGGTGGGCTTTAAAGATCAATGATCGGTGACTGGTCAGAAAATTGTGATTGGTGCACCCCTTGTTAATAGTTATTTAAACTATAAAATATTTAAATGTTTGCCATCAAAACAACTTATCAAAATGTACACAAGTTCCCTTTCAAATGTAAACCAAGCATATTGTGATTGTCACCAACACTTTAGTCCTACTTTAATGATATTCTCCCTTTCAGCAGACTGTCTGCGCCAATTTGGTGTTAGTTGCAGGCTTGTACGATTATTTGTTTCCTGACAGTGTTGAAAATTATAATGACCAAGTACATATTTCATATTCTGGATCTTAGTATCCAGAATATTTCCAGGATCTGGATCATACTTTTACATCTGTCAGAAATTATGGTGACCTTGTCTTGTGTTGTTTTGCAAAGCAATTCGACCATTTATGGTGGAGTTATATACACATATGGTATCACTTCTTCCTTGTCTGATTTTGAACATTTCCTGAAAATTTCATCAAGATCCGTCCGTTACTTTTTGAGTTTAACATCTCTGAGGATGAATCATCCTGATTTCTTGTTTTTAGCATCGCCTCCAGGACAAAAGTAATCGATTTAAACCCCTACTACCTATGTGACTGTATTTATAGCAGTATGTGTGGTATGTTGTCATCCAACCTTTATCAAAGTGGGCTGTAATAGCTACGTTTGAGGGGGCTTAAGTGCTCACAATCAGCAGTTTAGCCTCAAACGGAAGAAGGAAATAAGAATGACGAGAAATTTCAAGGAGCAAAAGAAAGAGTTTCAACATCCTAACGCATCAGAATCACCAGTTAATCATCTCTTCTTGTCGTGTTATATTTTACACGCCGTGATAAACGGGAGACAAACCAATAAATAAACCTCTCACATTGGGATTATGTGTGTTTTTAATTTATGTGTGTTTTTGTCCCCTTCAGCCCGTTGTCACTACCCTGCCAGAGGAGAGTGGGGGGGCCGGAGTCGCGTAAATCAAAGCGTCGCATCATAGAGACACAGGTCAGTGCCTCTGTCTTCAACTCAGGGCGAAGGGGGGAGGTCTGGGCCACAAAACCTCCTGATTATTTTCCCTTTTTTCATGCAGCCAGGTAAACAGCTCTCTGCCATCCAAATAAGCTGTCAGTCAGCGGCTGTGATGAAGGTTCATTTTGCAGTCTGGATCAGTCTGCGTGTCCTTTAACAGCCAGAGCAGCTCTGTGCTTCTGTGTTTCTCCTCTTTGGCCTTTTTTCTCTGTGAATTCACCGCCTGCTATAGCTGTATGCTGAAGCTTCAGAGTCTAAGGGAAGCGTGTGAGAGTTGATGTGTCGTGTGTTTCAGTTAAAATCTATAATTCAAATGCAAACTCGGCTGCACAAAAGCCCGCTCATGTATTTCATCAACATCTGCAGTTCAGCACCGCATTTATCATAATCATCAAACCCAATTCCCGGCGGATCCCCGTGAAACAGGCGACATCACATGTGGCAGTTACTATTTTTAACCCGCAGTCTTAACCGTCAATGCTCATTGTACTGCGTCCTCCTACACAACACTCTGATCCGTGTGTGTGAGAGTGTGTGTGTGTGTGCACGTACAGTAATCCTGGAACAATATGCTTCACAGAGCACCAGTTTTCACTCTGGCACTTCCAGGCCCCATTGTGCCCCTCTGATTGATGCTAATCTCCGTCCGCCTTGAAGGAGCAGGTTCGTTGTCGTTGGGGAAAGTGAGATGGGAAGGAATGCAGATATGCTATAGCCTGGGATCATTTCCAAGTGCACTTTGCAGTCGATTACAGTTTGGCCAGGTGGCGCTGGCACCTTGACAGTGCAGCACTGACAGAGCACATCCATTTAAAGGCACAGACGTGGACAAAGGCCACTGAATAATAATCTCTCCTCCTAGTAGTAACGCCAGAGAAGGGAGCGATAATGGGCCAAGAGTGGAGCCATATGTCACAGCCCAGAGATGAGAGATGCTCGTTCCTTTAGGTGACGTTTCCTGTGATTGATGGCTGCGATGAGGCTCCGATGTTTTAACTTTTCACGGGGAGTGAGTCTCTGTGTCACTTAGCAGCCACCTCCATAAGATGCGCCATGAAGGGGATACATTTATGGCAAGACATCCTACGGCTGCCTGATGAGCCTTGATGATGCGACTCACATTAATGTTAGTGTTGTGGGTTTATAGACGGATCAGCCCTTAAGCAAAGCAGGGACACTGAACTGAAGCCTTTTTTTTGTTTTTTGGGAATAAAAGGATCAAATTCTCAGCATCCAAACCTTCATCTGAAATAACTAAACACAAGCCGAGCCCTCTGTGTGCAGAATGAACGCGACGTATGTGCGAGCATGGAGGTATCATGGCCTCATTGAGTCCTGTGATGATGTTGGCGCCCGGACAAGCTGATCTGTGTGTGTCTCCTGTGCCCAGCCTTGTCCACCCCCAGTTGCTGCCAACCCCATTGAGCTGCTGCCATGTTGCCATGGCTACATGGGAGGGACCAGCCTTTACAACTCCAGGAAGTCCGAGGAGGAGCTCAGTTTGAGGTAAGAGGTGTTGTGGCACTTTGGTTTCTGTTTGATTTGATTACGTACTCATTGAATTTCAGGGTTTTATTTGTGATGACGCCGTCGTCTCTGACCTTCATGTGTCCACCAGAACAGATTAACTCAGACGTTTTTATGAGACACTGTACAAGTCAGGATTGAAAAGCCTTGGAAGAAAAATTCTCAAAGAATAAGGGTTTTTAATGTGGGACAACAGAAATCAAGTCTACTTAATTTTTCTAGTCATAAATGTCAAGACTTCTACCATCACCCTTACACAATTGGGGTGGATTGCTTACTTCTTTGAGATTATTTTTATCTAAAACACATTTTTTTTAGCACAGCTTAAAGTTGACATGAAAACTATTCTTATTTTTAACCAGTAAGAAGCTCTTTGAGATTAAAATTTTCTTTTCCTAGAGTGTCCTTGCCAAGACAGGCGGCACCACAGTTACAACTGACACAAACCCAAATACATCACCAGATACTAGGGGTGGGAAAAAAAATCAAGATACGATATATCAGGATTTTTTGTTTGACAATATCTGGACTCTTTGCCAAAAAAAAGATTTTTTTTTTCAAATTCAAATTCTTCATTTCAGTCTTTAGTTATAAACTGGATTGGAAAATGTTACCACTTTTCTCCAGCAGAGGGCGAAGTGTTTCTCTCTGACTCACGTGATTTGCATTTTCTGGGAAAATATGTCTCCTGATAGAGTCTGTAGACATTTTTGTCATTATTCAACTTTTTCACTTAGTATGGTGTTAAAAAAGCAAACTAAAAATCGCAAGAATCGTAAATATCGAAGAATCGCGAATCTGCACCCCAAAAATCGTACATCGATACCTCTGCACAGAACCAAATTGCGGGAAATATTGTCCAGCATGTTGTCCAGCTCTACCAGGCACGCTAAACAAAACATCCACAGACAGATGAATCTGCTTCCACGTCATTCAAGATCTGCTCAAAAGTGTCAAATGAGCCCAGTTCACTAAGTTTCAAGTCTTTTTGTGGGTCGTTCCAGTTAACGCGAGCAGCAGGCCTGAAACCTTTTTTCGTCAAGTTCTTTCCCGAGCCTTGAAACAGGCTGTGATGAATAACAAAATAACAAAAAAGTCCAATTAAAAGACCAGACTCTTCATAAATATTTCTGAATGTTAAAGGTTGGACGATATTGTTGTTGAATTTGGTTAGCTGTGACTACTTAATTTTAGATAGAAGTAACACTAGGTGGCAGCACCTGCGACCAAATAACTTAAAGTACTTTGTTGCACTAACTAAGGTTTGTCCCTCCAGTCTAAATGTTTTGCTTGGGTTTTGCATTGCTTTGGACAAAAGCATCTGCTGAATGAAATTGTTGAGTTGTAGAAAAATGTCTTACAGATTTTTCATTCATTTTCTGAACCGCTTATCCTGTTCATGGTCGCAGGTGACTGGAGCCTATCCCAGCTGTCATTGGTCAAGAGGCGGGTGGTCGCCAGTCAATCAAAGTGCTGACACAGAGACAGACAACCATTCACGCTCACACTCACACCTACGGTCAATTTAGAGTGATCTATTAACCTGATGAGCATGTTTTTGGACTGTGAGGCCGCAGCATTAACCGTTGCCCCACCATGCAGCCCCTTTTAGATCTACTAAACAAAAAAACTTAAAAAAAAATAACTTGGACCTCTGGAAACGCACATAGCAAGACAAGACATAGATGGAAACTTTGAGGGCGGGGACAGCAACCACAAAGGTGGGGAATACAATGGGGCATGAAGGGAAGTTTTCTGAAATGAGGAGAGCTGTGATTTCAAAATAAAACAGGGTGGAAAAAATAAAAGACAAGACTAATCCAAAAAGAATTTAATTCAAATAAAGAGTTCTGACAGATTTTTTTCTTTGATATGTCTGATCTGCAGCTCCCCACCCAAGCGGATGTACGCTTTGTACCACACCACGTACAACGGGAACTCTTCACTCTCCAGGAGTCTTCATCACTACAACAGGTTTTACTCATATGTCTAACTCGACTTTGATACACACATATCTATAGTCCTTTGAGTAGCTCTACTGATGCTTTACTGTATTATTGTTAGGCAAGCTACAAACACATTTACAGACATGTGAATACTTGATACTCTGTGAAATACCTCAACCTGGTGAAATGATGTAAATCCATCTCTGATCCTGACTTCTCCACGGTGTCCATGTCTTTTCCCAGCTCGGAGGACTCCTGCAGAGTACCACCACCTTGCTTCCCTTACCCCCTTAACTCAAACGGCAGCCATCACCACCACCTCCACCACCAGCACCACCACAGCCACCAGAACAACCACACAAACAACCATCAACACCACCACCAACACGGCCACCACCAACACAACCACCAACACAACCACCAACACCCGACAGGCCAGAAGCAGCTGGAGCCGCTCATCCTCCGCGATCTGCCTCCTTACCAACCTGGCGCCGGCGAAGGTGGTGGCGTGGGCGGTGGAGGTGGAGGGGGAGGAGGAGGTGGTGGTGGTGGAGGAGGTGGGATGGTAGTCACAGGGAGCGACGGGACTGTATCGAGGAGCTGGGGAGGAGGAGAGGCGGTGAGGATTTTGGCCAGGCGTGTCACACCTGACGGGAAGGTGCAGTACCTGGTGGAGTGGGAGAACGTGAGTTTGTACTGACACGGATGGAGCGAAGGCGAGACGTAAAGACTGTTTTGTTACAGGAATACTGTGATAGTGTTTAAAGTACAAACAGGACTACAGAAAAAAATACTTTCACGTTGCGAATCCAGGTTTCTCTCATAGTACCACCTCAGCTCAACGTCACTATAGCTCACTACTGGTTCCTAAATGTCCCTCTTTGCTGGTGTTTCTCTGATATTTGTACTGTTAACTTTGGAATATGCCTTTTGCATTTATCACATTTTACTGCGATGAGGAAAGATATGAAAACCTCGTGATGGCTTGTGGGTCTTTGAGCCACATAAAACCTTCATAGGTGACATCTCCCAACAGTTGTTTCAGCTTCCTTCACTTCCTCGCCTTTCAGGTTGTTCTCGTTTTGATCCACGTTATTGTCTCTGATTTGAATAACGTTGCCTACTGTAGCTTTAATGCTCACTCAGAGCTCGGTGGACGTTCAGGACGTTAGAAAAAGGTAGGTTGAGCTCTGTTTGGTGACAGTTTGAGAAGTAACTCTTTTTCATCAGGAGGAGGTTTTCGTATCTTCCCTCGTTGTGGTATGTTATTAAGAGATTGTAAACATGTTATTACGGGACTTTCTTTGTTTTGTTAGATTTTTGTCATGATTTAAATTTAAACTACTGTAAGTATTAGAAATAGGAGCCACAAGAGGGCTTTTGTTTTATAGATAGAATTATATATTCACAATATATTGCTATGACCGAATAACTTTATTTTATTTTTTTGACGTGGTTGCATAGTGCCTACATGGTTCGCGTCCCTCCTGATTGGTCAGCTGACCTGAGCCAGCCAATCAGGCGACAGGTGGATGAGTGAGGTCATGTCACTGTAAATTAGACAGGATGGCTTTTTGTCATGAGAACTGAGAAACAACCGAGTTATAACGTTTTCTTTTGATCAGATCAGACTGTGATGTTACTGTACATTCCAACAAACAACAAAAAAGAAACGTGTGTGTTTTAGAAATGTCTGTTTGGAGTCACCAGAAGGGGAATTATTTTAAAGGGATGTCTTTCTTTCTGTTTGTTTTTGATGAATGTTATTTTTCATAAAGATCAGCCTAAAGTCCAGCCACTGTTCAGCTTGATGTCGTCAGGCAGTCAGCACCAAAATTAAGAAAACGACACAGCCCTGACTTTTGGTCACTCAGCTGTCATGAGCAAACGATGCTAAAGGAGTATTCTCAAAGTTTTTCTGTTCTTCTAGATATCATATCCGACAGTAAGCCTTACGCCAGCCACACACTCGACTAGACTGTTTCTAAAACTTAAGTACTGAAATACTTCATAAGACTGCTTAGACCAGGGGTCTGCAACCTTTACTTTAATAGGAGCCTCAGCTCACCTGGATTAAAGTAATTTAGGAGCCACAAAATCTACTTTATCTTCACAATAAAGACAAAAATCGTGTAAAAAAAATTCAACACATAGTAAAAAGAATGAATAATTACCTAAACAAGAAGTTTTTGTGTTAATAAAAATGTACAAACGATGAATTCATTTTTTGATTTCTTCTATATTTTCATATATTTAAAAAAAAATCAAAATTTGTGAGCTTCATAACACTTCATTAATTTGACAAATTTTCAAAAATTCTAAAATTTCAGAAATTTGCAAAAATAAAAACAGAAATTTAAAAAATGTGAACAATTTGCAATAGTTTCATAAATTAAAAAAAGTAATTTCAAAACTTTGCCAAATTTTAAAGAAATTGTAAAAATTTCGCAGAAAAAGGAATTAAGATAATTTGCCAAAAAATTTGCAGAGTGAAAATTTTTGAAATTTGCAAAAATATACAAAATTTGCAAAATCTTCAAAGAAATTATTTTTTTTCTAACTTCGAAAAAATGTCCAAAAATTTGCAAGTTTTTTTGTTTTTAATTTGAACGCTTTATTGCAAGACTAGATGCATATTTAGTTTAACAAAATTTTAACCCAATATTTTTTTTAGTGTCAATGTCTATCATCAGAAATATGCACTTTAAGAAAAATGAAAATTCTTATTTTAAATTATTATTTTTTTAAGCCACAAGGAGCCATGGCAAAAGAGTCAAATAGCTGCATGAGGCCAGAGCCACAGGTTGCAGACCCTTGGGTTAGACCAATGAGTTCACAGACATGAGGTCTCACAGAAATCAGATGGTATAAGATTAACAAACACAAAGGCTCATCAACGTTATCCTGATGTGTTTTCTGTCATTCAGACACAAAAACAAGCAAAGGAGTAAAGGAAATTTGGAAAAATAACCAGTTGTGACCAAGCTGCAACATCTGGCCATAAAAAATGATCCCAATGTCGAGTTGCTGAAAATTGCACTTCATTGTGCGTCCAAATGAGTCAGCCTCTTGAACCACACACATGTATTTCTCACACATGTACGGCATATTTCACAGAGGCTACTTTCATGTATACAGTCTATGCTTCATAAAAAACTCAGAATAAAGTCACGCCTCGGTAAATCAAGCCCTAAATCTGGTTTAAGAATTGTTGGTGTGTGGCCAGCTTAAGGTGAAACAAACATTATTGTTGTAAAATCTGGTGTATAAAATGCAGTTATAACACTCTATCATCATCTAAAAAAGCCCAAACATTTCCACTTTCATAGAGTATTTCAAAGTGTAACAGTCAATAATCTTAAATCCCTCCTTGAGGCCTGACTGATCTCCTCAGCTGTATTTATAGAGACAAGTGATGTGCTGCAGTTGGATTTTCTCTTTGTGCAAACAGGTTACATTAATCTAGAAAACTGTGGTGCAAGTTCAGAGTTTATATTTTATACAGAGGTTTATTTCAGCAACTTCTTCGATATACCTGACACAGTGTATACTTTTGCAGTTTTGTCTCAATAATAGACTGTAGTTGGAAAAAAAACAGACGCTAGACTCATACGGAGTTCACACTGTTAAAATCAAACCAATGCAAATCTCAGATTTTTGTTCAAACCTCTCTGTGGAATCTCCTGCACTTCTCATTTCAGGACAGAAATGATGTGCTCGTCCATCCTCCTCAGTGACTTTTTGACTGTAGTGTTAGGAAGAGGTGTGTCTCTCTAGGCGATGGTGATGAATGTATTTGTGTGTTTTCTATGGTATGTCTCTACCCGTCAAGTGCTTGTTATAGGTCGTACTCTTGGTGGAACAAAAGCAGATTAGTCTCAAGATAAATAGGAGGAAAACAAACATCAACACTGAGGAACAGCGTTTTATTTTGAGAGAGGTAGTTTTCTTTTTTTTCTGGATTAGAAGTCAAGTCCAAGTTGAGTTCGATGTATTTTTGGAGAAATTATGTTTGTACATGTATACTCTGCGTTGGCACTTAATATGTAACATGAATAATAAAAAAAGTTTCACCTTGTGTGATGTGATTTTTGATCACCTGTACTTGTAGGTGATTCAACAGTTGTCTCTTTCACTATCTGTTTTTGCTTGAGCATGTTCTAATTCAAGGTCTAAACTGCCACTGTAGCTCAGTCAAACTGGTTAACGTGTTTCTTAAAGAGGCTGTGAGGAGTTTGAAAGTGATGTTGAAAAAGGCTTCTTTCTAGATATATGCCTGATCATAATCCACATTTTAAAATGAGATTATTAGCGCCACTATTGCTGGTTACAGGTTATTTTAAATTGCTACTTCTTAGCTTCTAGGTCGGGTCAACCAGGACCGGAGTGATTTATGGCACGTCTAGGTCTCTATGACAACACTACACGGCTGACTAAGTTTAGTAGTGAGAAGAGATAAAACATGGAGATCTTTGTTTTTAACTGTCAGACAGAAAAAAGGACAGAGGAGCAGAAGAAAGTTAAACGGGAGAGCGATACAGCCAGAGCTAAAGGCTAATTAGCCATTAGCTTGGGCTGTATCACTCTTTAACACAGGGGCTAAACTGTTTGTGCTAATGTTCATTCCAACCCACAGTCAGCAGTTATTCTGCAGTGGTCTGTTCAAACTTGAGAGTCTATCAATAAAATGAAGAGTGAGGTTACGTTAGCTCTGACTGGTAGATGACTAGCAGGACATAACCAGGATTTACTCACTCACATTATGGACTTGTCTTAGAGTGCCGGACAGCCAGCTGTGCTAAATATAAACGGCTACTAAACTACTTCCAAACTGACAGTGTTTACTTGTTGTCACATTAGTCTTAAGATATGCGGAACACCAGGCTAACATCGCTGGGTGACTGTACTGATAAAAACCTTACCTCGGCGCAATGTATCCAGTAAGAAGTTGTCTTGAACAAAGAAAATTTGTTTTGATCCGATCTCCATTTTACTCCAAACAAACACCTCGCAAAAAGTAATTTACAACAGTGTGCTTGAGATTCCCAGCCACAAGGTGGCGAAGGAGCGCAATCAAAAAAGATCCTCCTCGTCTTTAACTCATTGAAAAATAAACATATTTTCAGTCTAAAACTTGGAGACACTAGAAAAGGCTAAGTGATCCCCTTTAGGATAAAAAACGGAAAAATTATTAAAAGAAATGGAATAGCATCAAAAAAGGTAACTAAATGATGCAAAACTAGCTTTAATCGTAATGTCAAAAATGATGTGATGAATTTCTAGCAATGAAACAAATTGAAATTAATACTTGTGCCTATAGATGACCTACAAAAAACAAAACAGAAATCAAAAACAAGACCGTTTGTTTCTATTTCCTGGTTTTACAGCCTGTAAGCCCTGGAGCCTGGGTAGATGTCATAAAAAGAAGTTTAAAATATGGAGCAGAAAGAGCTTTTTAATTTCTTTGAAGTCTTTCTCTTTGTCTGGATGAATTTTACTTTTTAGAAAACACCACACATTTAAAGGACAAGACCAACAAAGTAGTATATTGTCCACAGGGGGCACCAGCATCAACACAACTTTAAAATTGCCCACTACAGCTTTGTTAAGAGCAATAAAGACCTGAGGTAGTTCATTCGTTTAGGTTTACAGTGGCAGATTTGATGAGACCTTGAAATGCAGACAAAAAGCTTAAAGTAGCAACCAATGGGGCTAAAGTTAAACTTATTCTGACACACAATCTTAAGATGAAATGTGCATTACTAATTTCTTTAGCTCTGTAAAGCTTATTATTTTCTTTCAAGAAAATGTGATCCAAGTGGGAAGAATTTTTGGTGTCCAAAGACGGAGCCTTGTGGAACACCTGAGGGAACCTACTTATCAAATGGGCACCATTAAGAGGGTTTTACTTACAACTTCATTCACATTTTACTCAATTCAAACTATGCAGATAAGCCCTGTGCTGATTTATCTCAGACACTACATGATGGGAAATTTTCCTAAAAGTACAGCAAAGCTGAAACTGCATTCTGGGGTTTTTTCTAGGGATTCTAGCTGGGTCCGAAACAGACTAAGAATTAATATGGAAATTCCTTTAAGAGCTCAAAAAGCTCAATAGACCATCAGAATTAATCTGATTAATTCTGTTATGGTTAAATTCACTGAAGATGAAGATTGGGGTCACTGCACAAACTGACCGTCTTTTTCCCATTATTGCTGTCTTAGATTTGTGGCTGTTACAAAAAATCAGTATGAGAAAACATTAAAAAAGTATAATCAGGCACAGGGTGGTACGAACTGAGCCGCTTTCTCCACAGGGGGTGCCAAAATCAACACCAACTGACCATGTCTGACAGTAGTTTTAAACTTTTAAAGCTTTATATGTAAAATTAAGGAGTCGTGATGATTAAGTAGCTTTTGTCCACAGTAAAAGTATCATTGAGAAGCAACTGAATGATGTGTAATCACATGGTGTGTCTGCATGTAATTTTAGAGCAAAAGACATAATCATCCTCGTAATCAGTGACAGTGACTTTTTTTCTGCAACAACAAAACGTGATTCAGTCTGACTTTGAGAGGTTGATTTATTCACGTGGGCTTCTTGATTCCTCCTGTGGTAATTAGCATGGATTTAAAAACAGTCTGAAATATATTTAGAGGAGAAAAAGAGGAAAAAGAGCAGCTTGAAATGAAAGAACACAGGATTCAATCAGGGGAGAAACTCTGCTGGCACACCATGTACCAAACAGAAATCATATTACAACAAGACTCAGCGCTGCATTAACAAGAGAAAACAATGAAGGTGCATGAAAGTCAATGCAAACCCAATTCTGGACAACACATATTGATTTAGGTAATATTATTTATCATCATTGGTATTTTGTGAAATTATCCAAACATGTCTCAGAGAATGTGCCGGCTACGTAGCCTTTGAGTTTGTAAAACTGAGACAAAAGGGAAAATGTAGCTCTTAAATGACGTAATGACAACTTAAATATTCTTTTTTCAGGTATTAAGGTACCAGTTAAGAAAAGAAATGCTGTATTTCTTCCGTCATTGATCACTACAAGTGTCGGTTGTGATCAAACAATGTTGGTGAGAATTCCTATAAATTAGTCTGAGGGGAGGATTAATCGCTTCCCAGCCAAATGTGTCCTGTAGGAAAGATTAACTACTTTATTTTGGCAGAAAATTTACTGCTGCTGCCGACATGAAAGACAGATGTTTGTTTTGTGTTTGTGCCAGTTCCATTGAGTTTTCAGGATGAATGATAGAGCTAAATAATTACGCCAAAGATTAATACCACACTCCTGTCTGGATTTGTCTAAATTAGTTGCTCCAGTAGAGTCAGCGCACAGGCCTCAATAAGTAACTGTCGCATTGCAACGGGCAAAACCTTGTTTGGTCAATCAGTCATGTTTGTTAAAGGAGAAACGGACTTAAGACCTGCTTACCCATCGAGTTAAGAGTGTGACACAATTTCAGCCTTGAGGTGCTGAATCATGGATAGAGAAGAAGGAAAATTAATCAGATCCACCTGTATTAATTTATATCTTAAGAGTCTTTATTGCATCTTTTTATTCCCTTACTGTTTTTTTTTCTTTTCTGTATTGCAAGCAGGTTTTTTTGTTTTTATTTCTTATTGCTTTGTCATGGTAATTATATTTAAATAATACAAGACCACAACTTATGTGACATGTTTAACAGTCGAGTTTTCCAAAATTATCCTTTAATACATTTATTATGGTGAGTGCTTGTGGTGCTTGTGTACTATTTTATTCCATGCAAAGACTTTTGTTAAATTTATTTAATTGAATTTAATTGAATTGAATTGAATTTAATTTAATTTAATTTAATTTAATTTAATTTAATTTAATTTAATTTTATTTAATTTAATTTAATTTAATTTAATTTAATTTAATTTTATTTTATTTTATTTTAGGAGCGTCATGTCTTTCAATTAAAAAAAAAAAAAATCAGGGGGGAAAATGAGTGAAATTAATGTTGGCTAAATTTCTGTTCTGGTATTGGGATCCTCATATTAACACATTTCACAATACAGAGCAAATAATTTATTTATTCTTTTTTTTTTTAACTATTAATGATACATCTACCGATACTACTTTAACCAATAAAAAAAAAATAGAAAAAAAAATAATTTTACAGATGCGCAAAATTATATGTCTAGACCAGAAACTAAAGGTGACTGTTAATTTATTTACCTGCTTTTATTGCTTTTCTGCTTGTATTTTCTGTTTTATTGGTCTGCTAAGCAGTTTTTTGTTTCACTTAAAAAGAAGACGCTTACTTATAAATAAGGCAATTATTCTTTTGATTCTTATTAGGATTACTGTTTAATTTTATCATTTCATTTTTCTAAACTACAGAGTTCTTTCTGTAAAAAAATAATACAATTTGATAAAAAAGGAATTTTGTTTCCTTACGGCACCTGTAGCTGCTGCATTTGCCCGCAAGGTGGCGACCACTACTCAACATTTTCACCAGAGGCAGACGCTGCACTGTGCTGCCTTCACTATCTCTGAAGCTGTGTAATTGTACAGGTAAGGACAAGCTGAACACTTGTAACACTTGTTAGATACAAAGGTAAACTTCTTATTAGGGTTTCACCTCAGCCAAAACACAGGGTTTATTTCCTTTTTGAATCTGTTTTTAGCCCAAATGCAAACGCAGGTGATGTGTGTTTGAGGGCAGGAACTTGAGGAGCGTCCCGGTGAGACGCCAGCAAACTAGCTCGAAGTTAGCCAAAATTATCCCAGTGATGAGACTTAGAATAAACTTGTGCTTCTTATTGTTGGCTTAATGCAAAAAGATAAAGCTTCCGTTACCCAGCTTCAACAGGTAGCCATAGAACGATTTTGCTAATCACGCCGTTAGCATGTTTATGTACCACGTGCGTGATTTCACAGCACGTTAACTCAAACGTAACGACTGATGAACCGCTGTGGTAGCATGAACAAACTATTGTACTAAATCGCCAGAGATTCACGGTAACGTAACTTTAACTTTTGAAAGAACTTAATTCTCCCAGCACCATTGAAAGCAGCACACACTTCAAGACACGACGCCATTTTGGCTCCGCAGTTTCCCTTATTGATGCAGTTCCTGTGTTTGGTCATGTGAATCACAAATCCAGAGTCGCAAAATATTTTTCTTAAAAATATTCAGATAAATCAAGTTGGTTAGAGTTATTGTAGTCTAATATGATGATTGTATTTTTTAAAAATATTAATTTAGGATTAATTTCCTGGTAGCTGCCTGTGAGGCTTGTTTCAACAGGTATGTAATGCTTGATGCAGGAGTTAAGCTTCGATATAACAATATAAACAAGATATTTTATTAGCCTATAGATAAAGTCAAGTCAAAATTAACTGGAAAATAAGTATATATATAAATATATTTTGTACAATTTTAAAGTTTTAACTTTGGAAAATAGTAGTTTTAAATATCTTGCAAATAACAGGTGCTATACAACAGTGCGTGAAGTACAGTGTGTAAAACTCATTAGCTTCCTTTGTGGCCTAATACACACCTTCACACACACACTGTTGCCCGAGGCAGTAGTACAGTTACACTCTCAGCAGTGTAATTCATTTTATTTTATTATTTATTTTCCAAATGACACTAGCAATAAATGTTAAAACGCAAAGGCTAAAGATAGGTTACAGAGATTGTGAAACATGCGCGCGCATCCCTCAAACACACATACGCAGATCATGCACATGTGCGCGCGCGTGCTCAGCCCTCCACCCCCTTCTCTCTCTCTCTCTCTCTCTCTCTCTCTCTCTCTCTCTCTCTCTCTCTCTCTCACACACACACACACACACACATACACACTCACTCGTGTTTCACCCTCACACCTCAACAGCAGCGTGCAAATAAACACACACACACACGCGCACACACACATATACACACACACATTTCGGCATCCTGTATTTTTTTATGCACCGGGAACCGGGCGCTTTATAAGCGGTCGTGGATTATGATGCCAGTTTTTTTAACAGCGGAATATTGGCCTCTCCTTCGGCTCCATCTGTGATCAGCTCTTTATCGCGTGCTTTCTTCTTTTTTTTTTCTTTTAATTTCTCAGATTAATTTGTAATTTCGGTTCCACGTTACTTCAGAGCACCGAGAGACCGCTGAGACGCACAGCCTACGTTCAATGCCGTTGGAACATGTCCTATGTTCCCTTTCAAGGTAAGACAGAACAGATATTTTACATTTTTTGCCTTTCACTGCATCTTTATTTTCTGTCCTCCTCCTCCCCCGTTCCTCACCATCCCCTCTCTCTGTCTCTGTCTCTGTCTCTCCCCTCTCATCTCCTCTCCCTCTGTCTCCCTGGCACTATCATGTGCATTAGGCATATTAAAAAGCACCATATCCGACAGGTGCATAGGAATAGCCTAGAGTGCCTTCTAGATAGATGCCCACACACGCCCGCACAAACACGCACGGATCAAGCGCAGCGTGTGTCTGTATAGACCTGTGCATGCGGCAATTATAGTATCGTATTAAGGTATGCATGTGTACTGGTGTCGCGGTCTACTCTTGCAAGTGCATTCCTCTGTTGGAGAGCAGCTGCACTGCTATGATGGGGAGAAAAAAAATCAATGAAATACGCAAAATATTCAGTTTTTTATTCTGTGGTGCACATTAGATGCTCATGAGGAGTTAAAAATCAAGTTTTCTGCTCTCATGTTGAATTATTTTATTTGTTGTAGAATATGACTGTCATACTTTGCAGTGTAAGGAGCTTTAAAGCTACTTCTCTACATTTTCTTCACGCTGGGATTTGTAGTTTTTGTAGCATGTTATGAAATACATTTGTAATTTCATCAACAGCCTGAATGGACAGTCTGCTTCTCCTGTGCTAAAACTTTGGCCCATTAAAATATGTAGATGACCAGACTGAGAGGCTACTTCAGTCTTCGCTGGGCTCTTCTTCCTCCATACTCGAGTGTGAGTGGGTGAAAGGCGCTTCAGTGTATACGGTAAAGGCAGATTCCCCTTGGTATCATTGCACTGCAACTGTGACTAATGCTATATGTGAGCAGGCGTGCTGCAGTGAGCTGCCTCAAATCCATCCAGTCAAAAAAATTGCAGTGTATGTGTTTGTGTGTGTGTGTGTGTTTGAGAGATCAGAGGGGCTAATTTGGGGAGTAGAAGCTACAACGGAGTGAGATGGAACGCCCAGCGTAAAGTTTGGAGCAGCCGTGAAGGACTGAGGGTGTCGTGGTTTGTGTGAGTACCTGTTATCGAGGAGGCTAGATGCCAAAAAGCTGTAGGGATGGGGAGGAAGTGGATGAGTGTGTGACAGAGAGAGCGTCAGTTTAGTCAGTGTGTGGGTTCAGGAGAGAGTGGAGGTGTGCTGCATGTGACTGTTCGGGTGAGAGATACATGTGTGGATTCAACCACACACACACACACACACAGCTGTAACCCCTTGTAGAACAATATGGGTGCTGCCAAAATGGAGACCTAAAAACCACAACTCTCAGCTCCTGGGCTTCACCATGACCTCGAGATCGCCATCTGAGCGGCACATGAAAAGAGGAACCAAATTTAACTGCTCGGCTTATTTTCACTCTGCTTTTTTATTCCCTCAGAGCACGGCAGATAATGGCTCAAATGCCCCCCTTGTGCGAGTGCAGCTATGGAAGTTGGTTGCATAATGTTAGTGAGATGCTCTTCCACTGTGTGTGTGTGTGTGTGTGTGTGTTAGTGTGTGTGTGTGTAAGCCCACTCTAGGAGTCATTGCCAGGAAATTGTGTGCACAGTGCTGCACCTTCAAAACCTGCCAGCGATGGCACTGATGGTACTCTTTCCCTGTGATCGCACAGTGGTGTTTCATTTCAGAAAACATTGTTTTCCGAGCTGTGCAGTGTTTGTCTTCTCCAATTTGGTACAACTGCTGAGGGTTTAGCAGTAAGCCCGATAGTAAGGAGAATCAATATGGCAATACACAAATCAGCAGTTTTAACAGTTTTCACTCCATGAATCCAGCAGTAATTAAAACAGTGTACCCTCAATGGAGATGAAACATTAACCAAGTTTGTTGTAGACATAATGTAATTTTTTTTTTACAATAAATAATCTATGAGTGCTCTTAAGTGCATTTAATGAGGAACCTAAGGCCTGTTCATTTTCCAGCGCTGTCTTCTACCAATTACATTTATTACATTAAACTTTCCAACACTTTCAATGTTGTATTTTATCCATAATTTAGTGTAAACCATTCAGAAGTTCCTGTGTGGGATGGTTCATTCTGTTTTGAAAGTGTTCCATTGGGGACGTTGTGTAGCTTGGCAAAGAAAGTCCTCAGTGTTTGAGTCCCCACCTTGTTTCAGCACTCTTTCTTGGATGCGACATATCTGTAACCTATTCTGTAGAGTTTGTCATTCAGCATCCAGGCTGTGGGTTAGGTTATTTCATTTCATGACTTACAAGCAAATGTGTACTGTGTTATCTTTACAACTTGACTCTGATTGGTCAAAACCGCACAACAACAGTTAAGCCTAAATGGCACGAGTTACACCAGGGTACCTGACAACAAATGACACTGTGGCAAACAAAGTAAGTCGCTGTTTACTTGCTGATTTTAAAGACTATAAAACATTCAGGACATGTTTTTGTTGGATCCTGTCCGACAATCCAGGCACAAAATAGAATTATCTGCTAACAGCCATTAAATTGCACAAAAGTTAACTCTGTGGTCAGTTTCTTGTGAGGATAGTTCAAATTATGAAGAGCTCTGAAGTTTGGCTTAATATAAATGTCTTCAAAAACTCTCTCTGTTTTAGAATCTTTGTTTAAACCAGCGGGTCATAAGGATGTGTTTAAAATTGGTTTGGAAAAATTACTATCAGGCCCATTGTTGACAGGGGCCATGTTTGATATGCTTAACTCAAGCTAGCTTCAAGTTTCCCACCTCTCTGAAATCAGCCGCACCCATGTTTGGGCAAAACTTGTACATTTAAAAACTTTGAAAACAGAAACTTGCATAATGAAGTTAATTTCTGACAATGTAAATGTTCAATTTAACAAGCTTAAAAACATATCACCAAAACTACTGATGTCAAGAAAATATAAAAATCTAAAGAGCAAGCACAAAGCAAACTTATTCATTCAATCTCATGTTGATTAGTCTATAAAATTGTGAAATTATTCCTTTAAGGTACATTAAGGTGGTTAAATGTGTGATTGAAGTTAATTTTAAAGAACTTAAGTGATTAATCATGATTCCAAAAAATGAAACGTGCAACATACTTTTAAGAATGAATTTGCATGTAGAATCATTAGCTGGCTCAAGTATCTAAATTTTGAAGAAATGATGTATCAACTTTATGTCGTCGTTAATTTTCAAATCTTTGGGATGTTGATTGTAGGAGTGGGTACGTTTCACATTTGAAATGATATGGTTCTGATGCTCGGAACTTGGCAATCAGTCTGGGTACTCAACAGTACCAATTTTCAACCTTTTTTTTGTGTGTGTTTATGTGGTAAAAAAATTGTTTGTTCAATAATGAAATATCAACTTCACACATTTATTTTCTATAGATAAACTTGTAATGCTGTGTACATGTCCAGTACGGAAAATCGCCTTCTCTTCCACTCCCCTCATGGTCACAAGGATGTTTTTGATTTTATGTTAATCGGTACTCAGTACAACAGATGGACTTCGGTTGGTACCTTTAAATAGTAGGGGAGCACCGATCACAATTTTCTGGCCAATCACCAGTCATGGATCGTTAGAAACCCTGACCTGCCGAAAACTGGTTTGGATACCGATCTGTCTTTTTTTTCTTTTTTATAACTGACAGCATACACCCTCAATGTCCCAATCTTATTGTATTGAAAATCATTGAACAATACCTGTGAAACAATCAAATCTGTATGTTTAACTTCAACAACCAATAAAGTGTCCTGAATTTTAGGTCTCAGAGCAAAAAGCAACAATGGCTGGCTATCAGAGCTTCCCGGATGTTCATAAGATCAATTTCATATGTAAGGATGGGCTGTTCGCTGATCCCCCAAAACTAAGGAAATCGGCATGTCTGTTAGACATTACCTAATTCGGTACCCATCCCTATTTGAAAATTGTGTAAAGAACTGCTATTTGCATTTCTAGCAAATCTTAAAGACGACCAGCTCCAAACACTCAAGTAGCTACTATATCCATCCCCCATCTACCTATACATTAGAAGCTCCATGGTTACTCAAGGCGATTATGTAACACTGTGTGATATTTATTACACAGTGACTCAACATCTAGAGATAAAGTATGTGGTAAGACGGTTTATATTGGTATGACATTGATTGGAAATGAGCTATAGATCGACAGGAGGGGAAAAGGGGTTAAAAGAAAAAAGAAGAGCCCTCAGCGATCCTGCAGATGTATTCGAGCCCATGTTGACGAGAGTGTTAAGCTAATGTACCAGGCAAGCCATTTGCAGTCATGCCAAGTACCGGCTCACATGAACAGGCAGTTAGTGGGAGGCAGGCAGCAGCAGCAGCAGAGATGGGCCTTCCTATCTTGGCTGAATCTCTTCCTCCCTCGTTCACTCTCTTAAACTCACACCTCCTTTCAGTCTTTTTCCTTCTTTTCCTTTCTCTCTGTCTTTCCTCCGCTGTGGTCGACCCCCCTCACGCTGAACCACCCACACACACACACATGCTCTCCTACCTCCACACTGTCTCTTCTCCCTCCTCTCCCTGCTCTACAGTGGCTCTACCTATGAGTGCAGATGGACGCTATGGAAGCAAGCAGCCAGCCGCTGAGCTATCCCTGGCCTTGTCGATTTTACAGTAGTTTGATACAGCAGCTCCTGTCAAGCATGGCCATAGTTAAAGAGACAGCACCACCGCCAATGCACTGCAGCACTCCTTTTCTCCCTCCTTCCCTTTCCCTCTCTTTTTCTCCCATGTGACATAAGGGACTGTCTTACACCCCTCCACCACTCAGGCTGTGCCAAGAACCATCATCTGTTAGGCTATTACTGTACTGCATGCGCGAGATTCATCTAGCCCCTGTGCACAAGATGATCCGTCAAAAGAGAGAGCCCATTCATTCTCCAGTGGGGTGCTGAGTGTACTGGAGACGCGTTTGTGCTGGCTTTTTCAAGTGTTGTGTCGAATTAGCAGCGTGGACGACCAGTGGTGAGCATTGGGGAGAAGTGATTGGCTTTTAATCACACATGTAGGGCCGAATCCTCCAGCCAGAGAGCTTCTCTACTTGTGCTGACAGATCTGTAGAGATCTGATGTTTTGGGAATCAAAGAAGCCCCTGTCCAAGTTCAGGGACGTTTAAAATTTGAATCCCCTCTAGATGTGGGAAGTCAGCACTTCTGAATGTCAAAACCAGACTGTGCCTTCAGCTTTTCCAAGTATCCCCAAAGCTTTCTGGTCAGAGACAAGCAGTGATGTCAGGATATTGAGGAAATATCACTTGTGTCATTATTCTGGCTGTTAGTGTTCAAAAGACCTTCATCTGGGTAAACTCACGCCTTGTTTTACATATTTATAACCATGCCCAGGTTTCTGCTCAATAACAAAGCAGGGAGTTGAATGAAAGTCCTTTGGTAAGCTTGTTCAAATGTGCATTATCTGGCAGACAGCTGAAGGCCTTTGATTCTCTGGAGGTCAATCGATATCTGACCCTGACAGTGTATGTTTGTGTTACCCCGGGGACTGTGACTGTGTAGACACACTGAAAATGCAACAGGTCGAAGAATTAATTCTCCAGGGGAGATCAAAACATGACGGGATGTTTTGTAAGAGGTGGATCATTTCTCACTTTTGGGCCATTTTGTAATCAAGACCCATATAGTACTGTGTGTCGTCTGCATAGAGTGGGAGTAAGGGTCCTTATGGTCAAAAAATGCACATCGGATACATAATTATTTTTCTGTCTTTTTATTCCTTCTCAATGGCTTTAATTGAACAGTTTTAGATGAGGTGTATCATTTCTCGCTTCTAGGGCATTTTGTATTCATTTTGTGTGAGTTTAGCTTGTTTTATTAAAAACAAAGCAAAAAAAAAAAAAAAAAAAACGCAACCATGGATTAGATGAATTGTAATTTCCTTTTTTTTTTTTTTATTTATTTATTTATTTTTTTTAATAAATAGCATTACTATGATTATATTACAAGAGGTGGATCATTTCTCACTTTTGGATAATTTTGTATTTCAGATTCGAATATTACAGTGGGTCATCTGAAAAGAGTGTAAGTTTAGCTAGTTGTAGCTAATAAATGCCAACCTAAACTAGGTGTATTGCCTTTTCCTTTTCTTTTTATTCTGAATAAATACTCTATTTTGACTGTTTTACAAGATGCGAAGCATTTCTCACTTTTGCAGCATTTTGTATTAACTTCCTTAATGTGCGGAGCGTCATCTGCATAGAGTGAGTCCAGCTGCTCGTAGTCCAAATCCCAACCATAGGTCAAATAAATTTATGTTTTTCTGTCTTTTATTCTTACTCAGCAGCTTTAATAAAACCCTTTTAGAAGAGGTGTAACATTTCTCGCTTCTAGGGCATTTTGTATTCATTTGTTTTGAGTTAAGCTTGTTTTAGATAAAAAACGCAACCATAGATCAGATGAGGTGTGAATTTCCTTTTTTTTTACTTGAATAATAAATAGCATTTCTTTGATTGTTTGCAAGAGGTGGATAATTTCTCACTTTTTGAGCATTTTTGTGTTTCAGATCCCACTATTATAGTGGGTCATCTACATAGAGTGTAAGTTTAGCTAGTTGTAGCCAGTAAATGCCACCTTAAACTGGATGTATTGCCATTTTACCTTTCTTTTTATTCTTAATCAGTACCCTTTTTTGACTGTTTTACAAGAGGTGAAGCATTTCTCACTTTTGCAGCATTTTGTGTTCAGCACTCTTAATGTGCAGAGTGTCTTCTACAAAGAGTAAGTTCACCTGCTTTTAGTAAAAAGTGCAACCACAGATCAGATATGTTATCGATTTCTGTCTGTTTGCCTTAAATCAAAGCTTAAATTTAACTTTTGTTTTTCTAAAAGAGGTGCACATTTCTTGCTTTCAGGGCACTTTTTATTCATTTAGTATGAGTTTAGCTTGTTTTAGTCAAAAAGGCAACAATGGATCATATGAGTTGTAATTTCCTCTTTTTTTCTTTTTCACTTTGAATGACTAGTGTTACTTTGATCATTTTATAAGAGGTGTATCATTTCTAACTTGTGGAGCATTTTGTATTTCAGATCCCAATAGTATAGTTTGTCTTCTGGATAGTAACAGTTAAGCTGCTTGCAACCATAGGCCCGATGCATTGTCACTTTCTCTTTCTTTGGTCAACAACTGATCCTCTTTTTTCCTATTTTTCCTATCTGCCTAATGCTAAACTAGCTTTAGTCAAGAACACCTGGACCCTTATCCTCTAAGAGCCTTTAGTGCTTTAGTGATACTGACGAAATCTACATGGGGGCTTCTGGGCCTGAGTCGCCAGGAGGAGTGGCTTTTTCGACTCAGCTACACTTTGGGTGGGTGGGTAATTCAATTCTGCTGCAAAGCATGGCAGAATGACTCAATGGGTTTGTGCAGGGAGGGAGACAGAGAGAGGGAAGACGCCTTGGCTTTTGATTGATCTTGTCAGGATTCACTCCCAGCAAAAAGGTCAGGATGAGCTGCCTCCTCTCTCCTGAGCCAATCAGTGGGCTGCCAATCCGGGATAATGATCTCCCTCTGGATATGGTTGGCTCATCATGTTTGCAGGCATGATGTTATCCAATCCCATGGATGCCAGTGATTCAGAGCTGTGAGTTTTAAGCCAAATACCCAAGGCAGTGTGAGAATTTACAGTACATATGTCAGTAGTATGAGTCATAGGGTGACCAATGGATGGGCTATTTTTTTCAATACGAATTCATGGCAAGAAGAGAAATTTTCAGTCCCTCTCACATCGCTATGGGATACTGTTTGCTCAGCAATAACCATTACAGAAATGGTACTTTTTCAATGGTAAGCTGTTGTATCACATCTACTAGTCTTGGTTTTGCATGTGCAGAGCTTCACAGTCAAGTTAGCAACATTTAGTCCAGCATTCAAAACAAAGCTTACAGAAGTTTTTTTGGATTTCTTGGATGTCCAATTACAAGTGACTCAAAGTTATGATTTGCACTTCTCACATAAAAAATATTTCAACATTATTTATCATATTTTTTGTCTGCTGTGAAAGCCTGTGACAATAAAAACGATGAGATCTTTTTTTTGACATTCTCCCTCATACTACAGCGCTTACACTTTAAAAATTCCCCCTGAAGAAACTGAAGAGATGGTGAAACGAGGTCCACTACCATAGGCTGAAAAATAAAGGCCTCTGAAATGAATAGAAAAAAACACATCTGTGCACTGAAGCCTGACGCGGTCTTAAACATCAGCGTCAGGTTATCAAGCTCTGAATGAGGAATCCAGCTCTCTGCTCAGTCTAGCAATCGGTCTGCTAGACACTGAAATAGACTTTACTGCGCTGTTGGGAGTTTAATCAGGCACCTGTAGAGCTATTCATTACAGGGGCTTTCTATTTTTACCTCTTTATATCTGTTTGTGCCTTTATGTTTGCTTATGTAAGCTTTGTTATTGTGTGTTTTCACTCAGCATGTTTGGTTGTGCGTCCATTGGAGGCTGAGACGCCGCAGTGTCTTTCGGTTCAGGGGAGAGAAGCGGTCACATCAGGTTATGGAAAATATTCTACGGTACCAGCTCGGCTCTGCCAGGCTTCCACTTAACTGTGAATTAAGTGTGAAGCAAATGAACTTCACTTTACAATGTAAATGTTCTCGCTGCAGTGTTTTTTTCTGCCTCAAATGGGAGCATTTATTTTGCTGATGGCCGTATTAGTGCAAGTAAACAGAAGTCACATTGTTGAAGAAACAGCAGAACGGCTCTCTGAAGCACTGTTGGTAGAAACACGTTAACTTTAATCCCCTGATTTAAAACCATCATGATTAATTCATAGATATTTTATAAACACTGTAGTGAGAGTAAATCTTTATCAACACTGACTCTGGTGCCACTGGTAAACTAATAATAATATGCTTTAATAGATACTTTCAAAGACTGTGTATAACCATGGACAGAACAACAGCTATCCCTAAGTGAAGCCAAAAGATTTAGAGCTTGTTTGAGTTGTCTAGTATGTGTTTTCCAACAGTGATACTGCTACAAATTCAGTAGTTCCTTTGTCGGATAACAATAATTTAGCACTAATATCTATTTATAAAATGTATAAAATACTTTAACTTTGGAATATAAAAAAACTCCATCACAAGTCTTTGCTGTGTGTCATCTAGCTAACTGAGTAGCACTATTGGTTGGACATTAGGCAAAATAGAGTATGTAATAAGGGATGCTCGATACCTGGTATCGGTACTCAACGGTACCAATTTTCTGTACTTTTTTGTGTTTATGTGGTAAAAATATCAATTAGTTTAATGGTAAAATATATATTTTTTCAATATTTTCAATTTAACATATTTATTTTTCAATAGATAAACTTGCAATGCTGTGCTCATGTCCAGCATGGAGAATCGCCCACTCTTTCACTCACAGTCACAAGGATGCATTTAGGTACCTAAACATGGTACCTTCTGATTTTACGTGAATTGGTGCCCGGTACTTTTGACAGAATTTATTTGCTTCGCTCTGTTGTGTGTTGACTGCCTGCTATCTCATCCGTCAACTCACATCACCTGCATCCCCAATCTGGCTTGATTCAGGAGACCAAGGAGTTCCCTCAATTCCCACGTTTCTGTTGGGCTGTAAAACCTCCAGCCTGTTGACTCCTGGTCTGGCCGTGCTTATTATGTCGGTTTGTTGTTGTAGCAAAGCTAAATATGACCTGGGTTTGACACAAGTTGTTTTATTTTGAAAGTCAAGATGTGTTTATATTTGGGATGGGCATTTCAAGCAAAAGGGTTTTTCAATATTAGCTGCTGCCCCTGCCCCCCACCCACATACACATACCCGCTAACATAAGACTTTGACAAAGAGGGAGAGGGCTGTTGCATGCTCTGCAAGTCAATCTTAAAACTTACTTCTTAGGGTGACAAAGCCTACTATTGACTATTCAGATCAGAATCAGAAATACTTAATTAATCTCAGGGGAAAATTTGGTTGACCTGCGGACATCACCCTACGCCAGAGGTCGCCAACCTGTCGATCGCGATCGACTGGTCGATCTTTGAAGCTTCCCCGGTAGATCTTCAAAATAATAGAAAAATGAATCACTCTGCATCATGCATGATGGACTTCCAACTCTTGGCTCGCACATTGTAGACAAATGCGGACCGTGGCTGGAAAAGTTGCTTAAGGGAATCAAATATAGGTTTACTATGATCATTTACCAATAATTTTGTCTTTGCTTCAATGATTTGTCATATCCCGAGTATCCCGTGAGACGCGGAGAAAGCTTATGTTCTACACGATAACGCAAAAGTTTTGTTTTGTTTTGGCCTTGCATTTACACAGAAACAGCATTTCAGCCGACCTAAAACGCAAACTTTTGAAAATGGCCTCCAGGGTGGGATTTTTCTGAAACCCTGCTGCCACCTTTGCCGTGTAAACAGTTAGCTGGCGTTTTCAGTGGAAGCGCTGATGTCACGATCCACTTCGCATACAACAGTCCAACAGTACCGTTGTTACGATCATCATGGTCTTCCATGTTGTGCTTGTGCTGCTCAATCTGCGGACTGTCTTTAGACAAAATGAGCATCTGTTGCTCCACTTCTGCTCTTAGCAATCACCAATACACCAGATGATCGGCCCAACTCTACTTCAGTGGAGACCTCCCAAAAGCAGCTTCTCGACAAGACAGTTATAGCACCAACTACAGTTCTGGCATGCTTACTACAGCGTTTTCAGTCCCTTGGCGTTTCTGTGTAAAAACAGATTTTTTTTCACTCCGTTTTTATTTTTTCAGATGAAGCGTTGTCATGTAAGCAGGGCCGTAGTTAAGTTTAGACACGTTTGTTTTATTTTGACAGTTCCTGGACATTTTTACTTGGTTTATGTGCACAACTTCCTGTCCCATTTGATCTTTTTTTTTTGTTAAATATACATGTCACAGCTCCATCGTCTGGCAAAAACGGGATTGTTGCTATATGCTGCAACCTGTCGCAGCTGTTAATGACAATTGGTTGAATAAAATGCTGATATAATTAATCAGCCAAGTGCCACTTATCAGTCAACCCCTCATCTGTTGTCTATTTTCCATAAATTATTCATAAATACTGGATTCTAATTTGTCAGTATTGACTTTCAGCCATTATTCTATGTTCCTTTAGCAGACAGGCAGCTGCAGTAAATATGGACCTTAAGTTCTGATAGCCAATGAAACACCTTTAAGAGCACTAAACCATCCCACAAGAAGCATTTTGTTTCAAATCATTCTGTACTTAGCAGAAATTTGGGACAAAAAAGTGAAGAAAACTAAAAAATGAATTTAATTTCAAGCAAAATGTCAAACATTTGTGGGCTGGTCCTGGGCCCTAAACTTGGATACTGCCAAGAATTTCAGGTAAATATGATTTGGGTTCCCAACTTCTGGTCTCATTAAACTAAACATCTCTAGGCTGCTATATCCACTGTACTCTTCTATCTCATTAAAGGGAAAAAAACAAAAGAAGAACACAAACTTTGCATCTTGATAACTATAATATTTTAATAATTTAAAACCTAAACCTACCTGATGACAACCCAAATTATAACACAAATGAAATGTAAAATATAAAAGATTTCATACGGTGTGCGTCCAGAGCTAATATCTAATGGATCCTTTAAAATCCTTCTCACCAGCACTCCTCTGCTCTTGAAGTGCTCATGAAAGTAAGCATCACAGGTTCGTCTGTTTAGGATTTACTCAAACGCCTCACAGCGAGAAGACCCCGGTTTGATCCTTGGCTCTTCCCGTGCACAGTTTGCACGTTTGTGTGGGCTCTCACTGGTTTCCTCCCACATCGCAAAGATGTGCAAGTCAGGCAGAGTGGAGACTCTACATCGCCTGCAGGTACGAGTGTGAGCGTGAGTGGAAGTCTGCCTGTCAGCGTGGACTGGCGACCTGCCCAGTGTCCTGCCACCCGCCCAGTGCATGCTGGGATAGCCTGTAGCCCCAGGTGTGCCAGGGAAGGATAAGGTGGGCAGAGGAGTTGAATGAATAAATGATTAATCAGATGCACCTTTCTCGGCATTAAGATATCAAATAAAGCTAAAGAATATTTTAAACAGAGAAAGGACGTGGGTTTTTGTGATTCACTGAACTTGTGTGTGTATTCAACTGCAAACAATTATAACCAAAGCATTTTAAAATCAAGCATTTCACTGAAAAATCCCAAAAAGTTACATTCCCAACACCTTCTAGCTCATCCTGAGATCACATCTTATTTCTATTAACCTTCTTCCACTTCTTGTGACCTTAAAGTGTCCTCTTTGGGCTTCCGTAAAACTTTAACCCTTGTGATTTTTATCAGAAAATGTCAGTTATTTCGTCATGTCAGATACAGACAATGCGCTAGATATTTAAATTATTGGTCATTTTGACAGACAGGGTCCTAAAAATTCCATCATAATGAACAATGATCCGTCAATTAAAAAAATCAATGATCAGACCTATTAGTTATGTATTATATATTCTAGCGCAGACCTGGGCAAACTACGGCCCGCGGGCCACATCCGGCCCTTTGTACGTCCCTGTCCGGCCCGCGTGAGGCCAATCATAAACATAAACATAAAACTCGTGCGGGTGCATATGTCTTAAAACTCCATCTATCACAGGCACTGAACAAGACATTTTGGATTGAATTCTCCCTCTCTTTCACTGGCTCAGTCAGTCTCCTCCACCCTCCTCTGTGTGCTATTACAAACCCGCAAGAGAGTGCCGTTGGTACACGCGCAGCGCATGTACGCGACGGCACTGTCTTCAGTACAACGATACGCGTTTCACTATTTTAGAGTCAGCCTTCTCACTATAAAATTCACGCTGCTCTTTCCTGATTGGAGAGGATGCTGCGTTAGAGCAGAGCTACGTTAGTCTAACTCACGACATGTCATGTCAAAGTTCTCCAAAAAAGAAAGGAAACAGCTAAGGCTCTGATAAAGTCTTCATCAACAAGTGCTGCACCGTTATCTGTCTCTGTCTCTGAGGTCTACTGCAGCGTCTCTGGATCAAACCAACTAAGAGAGGGGGGTGGATGGTTTCTGAGTTTTCGATATAACGCCCAAGTACGGGACTTGATTTGACTTAGTAAAATATTAGAGCTCACAGAAGCAAACTTAAATTTTGGGGACTATCAGGAGAAATCACAAGCCAGGAGAACAGCTGGAGAAAGGGCTTAAAAAATGGGAGCTTCCCTCCATATTCAGGAGTGTTGGCAGTCTGCCAGCACTCAATCGGTAAAAGTGAGTTCATGTATGACAGATATTGACAAAGACGAAAACTTAAGACATTTTCTCTTTCATTTTGGATTCAATAATTGTTTTGTTTTTTTCTACTTGACCTATACGCCACAATTTTACATCACCTAATATAAACATTTACAGAGTGCTTTATTCTTCTGATAATCAGTTCCGACTATTCAAAATATTTAATTTAGAGCATTTTACGATGGAAGAAAGTTGGTGGCCCTCTGACACAATTCAGGTTCCTCATGTGGCCCCTGGTAAAAATTAATTGCCCACCCCTGTTCTAGCATGTCATCATAAAAGCCACTTGAATGAATCTTGTAACATTCATGGTGCTTTGCAATTATATTGCTTAATAATTGAAAATATAAATAATGATACTGACCCTGCTGTCTACAGCTTTGTAAAGGAAAAAAAGCAGCAAGCTAAACATGCTATTTTAAATTAAACTAAAGAAAAATCAGAACTATTTTCATAATAAGTTTCAAGTCAAGTTTTTTGCGACCTTTTTTGTATTCTGGTGTGCCTTAACTTTAACTTTTCTCCTGGGCTTCATGGATTTAAAGTTGATGCACATTTTGGTGTAATCGAGGTCATCAAGCGAGAGGAGATCAGCATCAGGTTACGTGTCTTTGCATCAGCCGACTTCTCATGTCTGTTTTGATTTTATGGCTGCTACTCTACAGCCTGGAATGACCACTGCTGCTTCAGTTAGCATTTTGGGATGCGGTCACATTGGCAAACTGTGCTGTTCTTAAGCACGCTTCTGCCCTAAAGCACGTTTCGAGTGGCCAGTGTGACCGCAACCGTGCCGTGCTCGAGCACATTACACTTCTCTGCTTTGGCACGCTTTGGGGAGGTGGGCTCCGACACGGTTTACTTTATGCACGAGCACGTGGACAGCACGTGTGATCCATAACGTATAATCAGTGCAACTGAATCTCTCAACAATCAGTATGAACAAAGCGACGTTAGAGGGCTGTGTCGGGCCAAAACAACTTACCATAAGTCTGAAAGTCTCTAAAGTTGTAGCAGAACTCTCTGAGTCTCATTGTGCTGACTCTGATGAGATTGCGCTTTGTGTGAATAGACTCTTTGCGATGACGGAGGTGGACCATGCGTGCGTGTGATACCTGCTAAAGTCTGGTCCTATTTGAGTAGCGAGACCGCTGGCCGTACATTTGGATGGCCAGTGTGACCACGCCCTTAAAGTCTGGAAACATTCTACCCAATTAAGTCATGAACAGTCGGCGCGACTCTCAGAAAGACGGGGTTCCTGATCATGCCAGAACCCACTCACAGGGAGGAAATCCTGGAGCATGTGGTCCCGATGTACGGGGGAGGCAGTCTCAGAGTCGTGGTGGTCACGGTTGCGCCCCAACCGTTCAACTCCATAGATGTGAAGTGTGCTGTCAGCAACCACCATAGACTATATATAGAGTGGACAGCGTGATTCTGCCGTTTACCATTGTACTTCTTATAACCATTAAATAAGAAATTTTTCAGAAAAAGAGAGGATTTGTAAAAAAGACAGCCAAATGATATCTTCAAATCACCACAACAATCGGGCATGAGAAACATTTCTACGTGGTGTATTAATTTTTTCAAGTTTGACCACAGCCCATCTGGAATGACTGGGGAGATGGATTTTTAGACCTTTACTGCAGCCAGCCACCAGGGGGAGCAGCTTTTGTGGCGACTTCACTTAGAGCCGAGCAAGACGACGTCCATTGTTTTTTTACAGTCTACAATGGCAACCACCCGTGCCTACAACATGTCAACAACATGTCAGTATAGTACCTAATTAACTATGCATGCTCGCCACCTACTGGTATAAGTGATGGACTGAATCACTCTTGGGTTTTCTAATCTGTCAAAATGACGGGCAACTTTCAGATTTTTCCATCATTGCTCAAAAAAAGATGTAAATTTGATCAATTAATCACTAGAAAGCTTCATAAGACTGTTTATCCTCACTGTATTTGTATGCTAGCCCATGTGTGTGCTGCTGTGTTCTCATGTCAGTGTGTGTAGTGTGTGTGTATCTGTGTGCTACCACCACTCAAAGGACCTCATAAAGGTTAGCGAGCTCACTCAGCAGCTGATGGTAAATTTAGCCTCCTTTTCACACAGTCCCACACACGATTTGAGTATTTCTCTACTGTATGAGAACAAATTCAGGCATGTTACTGCGCTGAAGCCATTTCCCATTATTCTGAGGTATTAATGAAGAGAATGAGAGGTGGCCATGATGCAACGTGCTGCTCGATATTTCAGCTCTTGCATGTGAAATTCAGATGTTCTGGGTTTATGTTGATGAAGTTTGACATCTCAGTGTTTTTTTCTGGATGGGATTTTAAGAAATGCAACAATGAGGTTGTTTCTTTTTTGACTAATGATGCTGTCACACAGGTGAAAACGGATGCTGATGAGAGCTGCTTTCAGGGTGCCAAAATTACACTTTTAATTTCAGGTTCTCACTTTACTCTTACCTTTAAATTTAGAAAATTGAAACCCTCACTCAAGAGCGTCTAATATTTACTGGTGCCATTTAAGACCAGGAGGAAATGAACGCTCCCGTCCAAAGATCACCGCACCAAAGAGGCCACTTTTGGCAGCGTAATATTTTGTTGTAATCCAGGGGAGGATTGTTAACCCACAGTTCCTCTTGTTAAAATGTTCTGAGGTGTTGGATTGCTGCTTTTGCGGCCTGGAATATTCCTCTCACAGGTAGAAATGTACCACCTCGTGAACTTCTTTTTTAAGAGGTCTGAAGTTGCATCAAATGAGCCTCTCTGGTAATTTTCCCTTGCAGTATTTGCACACACTTATGAACATTTTCTAACTGCTCTCAGCTTCAACACACGCTGGCGTTATTTACGGGTGAAGGGTTGCCTTGCAGAAGCTACAATCCAAGTAATTTGCCACCACGCCACGACCCCCAGGTCCTGAAGCCTGGCTTTACGTAACACATGCAGTGTAGTGGAAAATTAACATATGACAGAACTACTGTATGCCCGCTTGTTCTTCTCGCTGGGGATGAAATGTTTGTACTCCGAGGGGTCAGAAAATAGTGTGAGTGTCAAACGCTTGTCTGATATTTTTCCACTTTCACAGTTTCAAAAGGAGAATATTAGATTTCTGCTATGAATTAGTTATAATGTCAAACAGTTCGGGTTTTCAATTGATGTCTTGCAGGGAGACATATTCTTCAGTCAGCATTTTACACCCCAGTTAACACAGCTATAGCTGTGCGTGAGGTTTTATTAATTACTTTCTCCTCCATCTTTAAATGAGGCTGAACACATGAGCCTGTGTTTGAAATATGTTAATGTAAATGTGTTTATTGAATAAAAGAAGTCTTTACATCCCCGGAGGAGAATCTGCTTCAGGCAGGAGCGCTTCATACAATCTGTGTTGGATTCAAACAGCATGACTTTAAGACAGTCCCAAAGTGAAGCCAATTTTTGAACTTTTTATTATGTTATATTATATTTTATTATACTCCACATATATAGGCTGACATTATTGTAAGACAAGAAGACTAGAGAAAAGCATAGTTTGATTTTCACCGACACTTTAGTCCTACTTTAATGTTATACTCCCTTTCAGCAGACTGTCTGATACAATTTGGTGTTAGTTGCAGGTTTGTACAATATTTTTTTTTTTTGACAGTGTTGAAAATTATCTTGACCCAGTGCATATTTCATATTCCAGATCTTAGTATCCAGAATAATGTCAGGATCTGGATCCTACTTTTATATCTGTCAGAAATTATGGTGCCCTTGACCCTTGAGTTACACACACATACGGTGTAAACGGCCCTATCTCACAATGATAAAGAATCCTTTAAGAAAGTCCTGGATCCAGACGGTGATCCAGATCACCTCCAAAATTGAATTTCTTTTTCCTTATCCCATTTTGATCATATCCTTGAAAATTTCATCACGATCCATTTGGTACTTTTTGAGTTTTGTTGTTCACATAAAAAACTCTTCCAAAAACATAACCCACTTGGTGAAGGTAACTAACAATTGTCAAAGTTAAAGTGTTTTTAAAAATAAACTGAAATGCAAATAAAACAGTTTAACTCCCTGGTTCTTTTATACTGTCTGAACAGGATTTAAGGCACATTTGTCGTGGTGTCAAACCAAAACAATGTAGCCCCAACTACTGGCAAGGAGGACTCAACGCAAGATTTTTTTGCCTTGTGTATCAGCTGCTGGTATCAGCAGCCTTCACGGGTACTGATACCTTGAAATAGGGCTGGTGTCGGCCCGGTACCTGATGCCAATACTAGCCCATCCCTAGAAAAAAAATATTTAAGGTTACAAATAAAGTGAACAAAATTTTTTACAATGCATGAAAATAAGAAAGGTTAAAACTATTAAGAATGAGGAAGTGAAGTGTTATTTTAATTTGGTTGGTTAAAACATTTCAAAATTTATTTGAATAGGAAATATAAGTTACAATTTGGGAATATTAGGAAGTGGAAGTAGTAATACAATTTTTCAAATATTGTTCACACATCATTTCAGATTTGGAGGGACAATATATGCCACAATAAACATTATTCAAGCTTTCTGAGCAGCATGGGAAGAAATCTGGCCTGACCCCACTCTGACTAGAGTTGCCATAGTAACCAATAGAAACTAATGTTGTTTAAAGAGACAGTACAGAGAAGGCAATCATTACAATATGTATAGAAGAAAAACGTAAAGACAAAAAATAAGATAAAATGTGAAAACGTTGAAAAAAAGTGGAACATTAAAGCTATTAAAGCTAAATGGGTTGCTTTTAATTAGAAAACAAAAGATAAAAAATCATTTTTGAGTCAATGTTATTTCACAAATAGTTATTTCATTAATTTGAATTGTTATACGAAATGATAAAGAAGTATAAAAAGTTTTGTTAGAATACAGAATAATAAAAAGAGGATTATTAATCGGAATTTTGAATTTTATTCAACTTAATGAAATTAGTGATTGGTAGATTGTTTCTTTGTTATAACAGTGCTTCTTGGTGGTAAATCTTGTATTCTTGGAAAGCCTGTTAATTTCCCTTTTGAATTTTTCCACATTTGTAGAATGAGGTGTTTGGCTTTGGCAAAGAAAATTTGGTGGATTTTCTTTGGCTGCGCTCCAGTTTGGATGTATCTTCTTTTTTTTTTTTTTTCTTTTTTTTTAATTTTTATGTTATTTACAGATTTTTCAATTTTCCAAAGATCAAAATCTTGTGAACAGGATACCCAAGAACACATTCTCGACCAAATACACAAATAAATAAATAAATAAGTAATTAAATAGATTTCAAACAATGATAAAAACATTTAAAATTTTCCGAATCATCCAGCCGTTAAGGTGCTGACGAACACAGGAAACAGATGTTAAGGTGACTTAAATCACATCACTGGTGTGGTTTGATCTCTGACTACCAGCTCTGGTGTTTATTCATCAGTCATGTCTTCTACTGTCACTGTAACTGAGAACCATCTGATGTGATCCCTGGACTCTTGTTTGGTTAAACAGAGGCAGGGTTAGTCTGTGCCTGATCTTTCAAGTGATGTCATCACCTCTCCCGTCGAGTTAACTTGCGGCGCTGAGCAGACACGTGGAGTTAATATACTGTGGGGAAACAGGAAGCGCTGACTTGCATAAAATGAATGCCAAGCTGTCCCCCAAAGACAGAGCATGCACTCTGAACAAACGCAGTAATCTGCCAGCGTATGCTCAGCCTTCGACTGTATTTCTGTAGGAATGCTAAAGGAAGCCGGAAATCACTAAACAATATGAGTCAGTGAATACATTTATGGAGTTCCTGGCTCTGCTGGAGACAGTTTATAACTTGTCTGCATTTTTTTATCCGTCTTTGGGAGGTTTTCTGAGCAGGCTCTGTTTTCCACATCCAGGAAGACCTTGGAGCAGCCTGGTGCAGCTGCATCCTCCCCCAGGTTATGACAGAGGCTGGGGTTAATCTTCTTCTCCCCGGTGATGATTGTTGTGGGAACACAGGAGAACATGTCATTTACAATCCTCACCAAGATTTTCTCCAGCAGGCTCGCAGACTTGAACCGGCAAAGACTTCCAGTCACAAGCGCTTTTCTTTTCCAGAGCCTCCAGGGACGACGAGGGTTACGTGTTCACTTCACTTGCCATGAATTGTAGTGAAGATGTGAGCTAATGGCATCTGGCAGGAATCACTGCTGTGCACTGAAAGCCCGCTGCTTATGTCATGTTTGTGGTGAAGGCGGATGCGCTTCCATTGGAGGTATACGTCCAATCGTGTTAGTTGCAGAGCGGAGCGGTGGGAGGCCTGAGGTGAGCTCTCTGGGAGCTGGCAGTGACATCACTTTGTAACAGTGACATCATCGGTAATAGTAGTGAAGATGACACGTGTTTGTTTTTATTTTTCTGTCTATGTTTAAGTCAACACTGATGTCTGTTTCTCACACCTGAATACATCAACCGCTTGTCCCTTAAAGCTCACATTTGGAGAAAAAACAAAAAATCAAACTAGTAAAAACACTCATGTTGTCCCCTAAACTTCTCTCCTTCAAACCAAATCTTCCCAACAATTCTCGTCTGCTTTCAGTTTAAGTGCCTCTGGAGATTTTATGGTTTTAGCGCCTCATTTGACAGGATTTTCCACATTCAAACTCACTGCCTGTCATTATGCATCCAAATGTAATGTATTCAGGGTCATATTTCCTTAACTACACACTTTAGGGCTTTTACTGGCACTGCTTCTTGGTTCACTAACAGATCCATTTAGCATCCAAGGGAAAGTAAGGTAGCAAGTCGCTGCAGAAGACTCACAGAAAAACATATATCTGAATAAAATATACTTCAAACCACAAACCAACCAAGTTAAAATAGTTTCTAAATAGCGTCTTAATTTTAAATCTCAGACATCAACGTTAAATTGATGCACAGAAAGCAGCAGGAACAGGAAATAATACTCTTCTTCGTGAATTCCATTTTTGAAATGAGTGGCTGAAATATTTGTAGGTGAAGTTCCTCCAATGTAGCGTTTGTGCCATGCCTGTGAATAGCATGATGCTACTCTCCCTTTTGGTATTCCCCCTGTTGCTGGGTTAGCACGGCTAGCTTGCCCATCTTATTGGAGATAGATCTTATGTTCCCAATAACAATGGATGGAAGAACAGGTTGATGTCGTCACTTCTTAGCTCACACCTCACCTCCTTCTTTTCACCTTGTGGGGAAACATCAGGCCTTGCACCAGTTAGCATTGACATGCCACAGGCAGCTAACAGCTGATTTCACATGTAAACAATGCAGCCATGGCTTCATGTAGGATCTCCAGACAAACACAGGAGAAAAAAATAGTAAAAATATCACTGAAGACAAAACCAGTTTGGTGTCCATGACCAACAGATGAAACACAAGGATGACAAAAAAGTAACAAGAAACAGACATATCTTGGAAGGTAAAGTAAAAGAAGAAAGTGTGGTTGTTGTGTGCAAAATAATTTGTTTTGATAGTTTAAACTTGATAAATGGAGGATTGTACTTGTTATGCATCACAGGAGCTTCTTGTCCTAGAAGGCCACCATCACTTCTCAGACAGGGGGGAAGAATGAGGGAGAGTTTCAGTCTATTATCTGACTGCTAGATACTGAGTTCCCATTTTTACACACTGCACCTTTGACCATGTTTTACTTTGATAACATTATATGAAATTTCCATTTAGGTTTGTTTGGTCTGAACTGTTGAAAAGTCTATTTCAGGCCCTTTGTGCTTTGTAATTGCTGAAGACTTATCACTAACATTGAGTTTTTCATGGTACTGATAGTGTATCTTTTATTATTTTATGGTCTGTGTCCACTAACTAGGTTTTTGTGCTGGCAGGGTTTATTCCTCACACAAAATGAATACAACCAGCGCCCTCACGTCATCTGTTTTTTTTTGTCCTTGCACTCACAACAACAAAACCCTGACATCTAAAGATGGTGCAACTTTCTTTTCACTACCATCCTCCAAATGTCTTTTCTTTCAAGGACTGCTGATATATTCTTTGTCAACAACAACAATAGGACAGGAGTAACTAAACAAACTTGTGTTTAAGGTTGTTATTTGCTAATTCTGCTACACAATTCTTTCCCAGTTTTTTAAAGTTTCATTTTGTCGAGGGATATGTGAGTCCCGTTACCAGCCTTTTTTCACAGTACTGGGACTCGTAAAGGCTGCCCATACCAGCAGCCGATACTCAAGGCAACAAAAATTGTTTATCCAGTAGGTCGTCCTGCCAGTAGTTGGCGCTATATTGCTGCAGTTTCACACCACAGCAAATGTATGTCAGGTCCTTTTCAGAGTTAACAGTTAACCGTTTTATTTTGCACTTCAGTTTATGTTTAAAAAATTACCTAAACTATGATCCTTGTGATTTTTTTTTCACTTTTGTTAATTTATCAAAAGCAAATCATAAACTCAATTTTTTTAAATTTTGTGTTTTATTTTGAACTTAATGTCAGAGTGACTATGCTGTCTTTGTTAGAAATTATTTCACTGTAAATTGAAATTTTATGTTTCAAAAGTACTTGCAGTACCAGTACTCTGTTTCAATTATATTTTACAACTTTTATAATTATTAATTTTGTCGGTTTCCTTTAATGAAAACAAAACTCAAGAGCATTTTAAAAACAACTCAAGGGTCGCTGAGAGAAGCAAAAGTACTGCAGGATAACTTTTGTAATCTATAGCCGCGTTTCCACCAAGCAGACCGGCTCGGTTCGTCTCGGTACGGTGCGCATTTTTAGCGTTTCCACTGACTTATCCCAGGACAGATCCCCAAATAACAGAGACAAGCCGTCTCACTTTTTGGGAAACCTTACATATGGGTGCCTGACTGAACCGATCCGCTCTCTGAAGGTGGAGCTACAACACTGCAGACCGTTGATTGGTCAAAAGAATCATCACTTACCCCGACAGCGGCTGCATTTCTCCTGGCAGCACACAGACTTCTGAAACAAAGCTTGATTGCACTTGTATCAAAGAGCCACGTGCCAATCACAAAGAAGATGAATTGCTGGATGTCTTCTATCATTGCTCTTTGTTTACTGTGCTGCGTTTTTCTTCTTCGTTGGATTCATTAGCGGGGTAAACTGTGTCGCTATTATTTAACAGCTGCGGCTTTCTGCATCCGGCTTACACGCCGCCAACCATGAGAGGGCACAGTTTGCTGTGGAAACGCAGATGGGATCAGGCTCAACCGTCCCAAACCGTACTGAACTGAACCATACTGCTTGGTAGAAACGTGGCTTACGTAGCAACAGTAAGCACCAGTCAGGTAGACTTTGGGATCAAGGTAATGAGGCAAAAAAAAGCACATGGACACAGGCTCTTACTCTGAATTTAAAAAAGAAACAACCCAGCTTCTGGATTTTGTTTTTATCTCTTTATTTAGTGTAAATTCATAAATGTGAAACTTGTTTTTTTTATCACAAAAGTTACATTTCCAGGCTTTTATGTCTTTGTTTGGTCGGACGGAAATGTGGATGAAGCCAGAAACCAAGACCGAGATCTGGGAGTGACATTATTGCAAGGGTTGAAACTGAACCCAGGCCTTCCACTTTAGCACTATAGCTCCTGTACACAGGGCACACAATTTAACCATTTGGTCAAATCAATGTCCAATAGCAAATGAGTCTTACAAAAAAGGATCCAAATCTGGAAATTGATCTTTTTTTCAACACAAACCAGCAAAACTTATTGAGTTCATAGATGTCCAGATGAATCTCTTTTTGAGACGCTGGCACTGAATCCCCTGGAAAACTTTTTCTCTATCTGTAAACTGAAAAGACACAGAAACACACACATGTAAAATAAGTTTGTAAAGGAGCTTTAAAATCTTCTGAATTCACCCAAAAACACTCCCAAGAGTGACAACTCCTCACACTGTACCTGCAATTCTGAATAAAAGGTCATGATTGACGGAGCTGGGGTAAAAATGGCAGCACAGAAACCATTTTCTTGAGTATTTGTTGTTTAGTAACACCGCTGCTCTTTTTTGTGTCTGTTTAAAAACCATCCAGTGTTTGCATATGTCAGAGCGTCTCGTATAGTTTATTGCGTGTGTGTGTGTGCTCATGTGTCTTCTCCCCTGGGTGTATGTATGTTCATGTAGAAAACAACACCACCTGCTCTCCATACAGAGTAGACACCAGATGAGTCATGTGACCCCTTATTAATTCCATCTGCTCCACCACATTTACCTGAACCATGACAGTGAGTGGATGCGGTTAAAGCCAAGGAGACAGGTTAAAAGGGTGGAGGCTCAGTGTGTTCAGCTCAGGAAGTTCTGTGTGTGTGTGTGTGTGTTTCATGCTCCATGTCCTTGTCGCACAGTGAGCTGTGAAGAATAAGTGAATTGTTATCCCCGCTGGAAGATGTATGCGAGACATCACATTTTTGTCTCATACCCCGATGGCTCTGAAGGCTCCTGTAGTTAATGGAGTTTGTGAGCATGTGTGCGGATGAACTCGTATGGGAAGTGACAGTAGTGTGATGCTATGCCATGTAGTCATGAATATCTGAGAAGTGTGGAGTGGAGGCTGTCAAAACACCACGCTTAACGTCTCAGAGTACAACAAAGTTCTCCAGGTCTCACTTGTTGTGGATCAGTTTGTGCACTCAACCTTTGAATCTCTCTGCGGGCTTTGTTCCATCTCCAGAGATTTCTCACTTTAAAGCAGCTCAGTTGAGTTTCTTACCCCCATAGTTCCTCCATTAATTTCTCTACATGTTTAAGGTCTCTAACAAATTCCTTAAAGTTATAATGTACTGACTTTATCTTACAGATAAAACACCACATTACATCAGTGTGACATAAAGATTGACAACATGACAGCTCCCAATAAGTGAAGCCAGCATATTAAAGGCTTCCCCTTCTGACTGGCTGCAGAATAGGTTGCAAACATCTCTTCCTAAATTCTATATGTTGCACACAGTTCAAACGATACAATAAAATTTCAGGTTGAATAACAATCAGGGATGTCACTTTGACATGTTGATTAGATTAATTAATTACACCACAAATTAATTAGGGATGCACGATATTGGATTTTTGCCGATATCCGATATGCCGATATATCGAAACCCCTTTTGGCCGATACCGATAATCACTAGTTTGTTTGTTTTTTTTCACCGTAAAGAAAGCTAAATCTATCCTGTACTGGAATTTATATGTTACTCTTATTGTGACGGTCTTATTTGTTTAAGAAACACACATAAAACAAGACAAAAAACATTTGATTTTACCATAAATAAGAAATGTATTATTTTTCAAACTCAAGACATTCAGTATTGATATACAGAAAAATAATTTCTTTAGATCACATGAACTTTAAATGTACAATGCATTTTTAAACATAACCAAGTTGCATTTGATTATTTTAGAGCTACTGTAACAACCTGGTGACAGACACAGAGCTCTGCAGTGCAAATAAATGAAGAGCTACATTTTATTTAAGGAGCTTATTTTTCAGATGGAAAATAATAATAATCCTAACTGAATAGCACCTTATCGGCTGTGCATATTGGCAAAAATTTTCATATCTGCCGATACCGATAAACGTGTTTTTAAGCTTTTATCAGCCGATACCGATATTGTGCCGATAATATCATGCATCCCTAAAATGAATGCGTTAAAAAAATTGACATGATTAACTCATTCGCTGATGGCCATTTTCAGCGCATCTTGAACGATCTTTCAAGACCCAAATAATATTGTTTTCTATGACTATGTAAACACCAAAACTACCTAAGAAGAGTGGACTCTCTTCTTTTATGTCTCGCTTCCTGTTTGTAAACCAAAAAACAGACAAAACATACTTTTTTAGATCACGTTCATCTTGGGCACTCCGTCCTTTCATTCTCGCCATGATCTCCTTCGTCTTTTTCGATGGCGCCGCTCTTTCTCTCTGAACTACCACGACACATCCTCAGTTGGAGCGTGAGCTGCCTGAACTTTTCTGACTTGCAGTGTCTCTCTATGTCTCTGTCATCTCACATCTTCTCCTCATATCCATGCTGAGCTCTCATCCAAAGAGCACAACGCTCTCACTCACAGTAGTTTACGAGCACGATTTAGCTTGACAAGCTCCGCCAAACCTGCCTCCCCCTTCTGAAAAACACAATTTACTTCTATAGACGCTGTAAACGGTTGCACTACATCAATAGCAGCAATCACAGACATTTTAATACTGGCCTAATGAAAAAAAAGGATTTAAAAATCTTCTCTTCTTTGTGTATTCATTTGATTAGTCATGCGCTACAATTTTGTAACGTCCTAGAATTCAGATTCTTTATTTGGGACGTGAAACAGATATAAGATTAAAATGTGATTAATTAGATTAATTGATTAAAAATCATGTAATTAATTTGATTAATTTTTCTAATCGCCTGAAAACACTAACATAACAATTTCTAAGTCAATTTAAGTCTGTGAAATAACATGTAGCTCTGCCTGTACTTCTGCACAGCTGCGGTGAGGGGTGGAAACAGTCTGGTAAAAGTAGGAGGAGTCTGAATCTAAGCTGAGTCTATAACCTGTGTATAATTAAATTGTTTTTGAATTAATAATAAATGAGTGTTTATCTGGTATAAATTCCTGAACTTATTCATACCACAGAAAAGAAAAATAGTGATATTCTTTTTTCCCCAATATCTCGAGATCTCAGTCATTATCATTCTAATTTATGTCCAAGTGTTATAATTGATTATTTGTGGCTATAAAATGAACCATAACCCCATGATTGACAGCCCTGTGCATGGATTTGGCTCCTGCAGCACTCTGTACCGTATTAAAGGGCCGGCGTGAGGAAACATTAGACTCGCAAGATGTCAGTGGAGGAGGTGGAGATGCGTCATCCGTCTATATGCAGTCGTTAACATGTTCCTTCCTCCATCCACTTTCCATTCAGTAACTTGTACATTCAGTACAACACTAAGCTACTGACTTAGCTTTAGTCCAAATGAAATAGATCCCTTAGATTATTTGTTGTGCAGTGTGAGCTCAGAGTTCATTTTTTGTAGTGGTGTGAAGACAATAATGGCCACTGTAGAATAAGTAGACAGTACAGAGAGCTATGAATATCAAACCACCAAACTGTGCTTGTAGTTTTCCTTCCTTCTTTGTGCATAAACTACAGGTTGTTAACTTGTTATGGTGTCAAAATGTAGATGCACCCATTAGCAGGAGGTAGTTGTAGGTATCCATTTGGAAAAAATCTATACTGTGTGTAACTTATTTAGAGCTCTGTTGTCTGTTGAAGAACCCAGTAGAAGTTTATTGTCCCCATTTGGACGATAAATAGACTTTGAATGAAGCTGAAAACTTAAGGCCAGCTACTTCGTTTCAAGACTTTAAGACTCCTCTTAAGACTTCAAGTCCTGATGGAGACTGAATTTGTTAGTTTGTTGGGGTTGTAGTTGAAGTTAATGCTGTCTCCAGATCGTAGGATAAGCCCAAACAACTTTAACCCACTTGAGATGCTCCAATGCTTTTTACCCCTCCTGGAGTTACAACCCTAGTTACAAAGTGATGGTTATTGATTCCATATAAAATGGATAACATGTTATTAACTTCTTCTGATTGCGACGCCAAAGTCTCCCTACATACAAAGGGCTCTGAAATCTACATGTTTTGAACCAGTGTCCGGAGAGGCCAAAAGACACCAGATCCATCTCCGCTCAGTCAAGGCATCGAAGCTCATAGGTTTCAATTTAAGCCAACATGTTAACTTGGTGGCTACTGACTGTGGGGCCATTTACATGATAACTGTTTTAGGGTGAAACCCAAAAGTAATGCTGCATTTCATCCTCCCATTTACACAGAAACTGCGTTTTAGCCCGCCTAAAATGCAAACTTTTCAAAAACGGCCTCCAGAGTGTAATTTTTCTGAAACGCTGCCGACACTGATGCCATGTAAACAGTAGGCTGCTGAATCTGCTGAATCTGCTGACTGTCTTTAACAAAATGTGCATCCACTTCTAGCATTCACCAACACACCAGATTATAGGCCAAACTCTACTTCGGTGGAGATCTAACAAAAGCAGTTTCTGGACAAGAAAGTTGTAGCGCCACCCACAGGCATGGCATGTTAACTGCAGCATTTTCAGTCTGTCAGTGTTTCCGTGTTTACACAGTTTTTTGTCGTTGCATTTTCACTGTGTTTTAGCGTTGTTAGATGAAACGTTGTGTAAACGGCGCCTGTGCCTCATCTCCAACAGGTCAGAAACCGCTAGATTAGATATAAAAGCAGATGCTTAAGCAATGATGCATCAATTCGCACCGAGCAGATTGAGCGAGACAAGAAGTACGGTACCTCAATCACACGAAAACATCCATCTGACTCTCAAAATAAAACACACCAGATTGTATTTCGCTCAACTACAACAACAAACCAACATAACGAGACAAGCCAGGCCAGGAGTCTACAGGTTTGAGGTTTTTACAAACAGGAAGTGTGGAAACTACTTGGTCTCTTGACCCCAGCTGTCTTTTGGTCCTGCTTACAGACTGTATAAAACATGGACGTAGTCTCCCTGACGTCACCCATCTGTTTCTGAAACGAAAAATGAAGCACATCGGCTATAGTGACCATATTGGTAGTGGCAAGGGCTTCGCCTACAGCCATAGGGCGCCTGTCGGTCACGTGACCCTCAGTTGTGCCTCTTATTGGGGGAGCTCGCGATCTTAATATCCTCCAAATGGCCGGGTTAGAAAAAAATTCACCCCCCGTACAGTGGGTGCCGGTAGTAAAATTAGCGACTCAGACAGGAGACGTTTTTTTGAACCAGGCTGTAAATAGGTTAATTTCTGGTTTGAAAACAGCTTTTTTTGGCTTGGTGTGTATGTGACTTCTACTACTTCCGGAGCCAGCTTCAAGCAAACACTCGAGAAACAGCAGATTTTATCACTTCCGCATTGTCTTATATTCTCAGACCGGAGGTTGCCGCTTGGTCCTGCTACATGCCTGACTGAATATGCAGCCGGTGGTGAGTTGATGAATGAGAGAAGACACAGTCAAAATGCTTTGGAGGGATGGTATGTTTCTGGCGAAAGGTTGTAGTTTAAAGGAACTGGTTCCTGGTTGGCTGTTGACGCCATGACGCCAATTTACAAGACAAGAACCTCATGGTCAGGACAGATATTGGCTGATTAGCTTCTTGTGTTGCTTTGAAGACTTCTGTTTCATTTGGAAAGTTGAATGACTTGTTATTCTCATGTTTCCTCCTGTTCCTGCTGTTTCTTATGGTCTATTCTTCAGCCACCCACTGGGGGTGGCTCTAAGTTCTGTTGGCTCTACTTTGGGGGTTTTTGGGGACCTTTTGTGTCATTTGTGATGCTAAAGTGGTATAAAAATGTTCGTGGAAAAAAACGATTATTTTGATTTTTCTGACTGACTTGTTCTGACAGTACCAATTCGATTTTGTTCGATTTATACGTCAGACAGGTGAAATACTATCAGATTGGAGCATACTCTCAAATCCAGGACACTGCACCTGAGGGAGTATCAAAGGTTGACACTCACACTGGTATCAGACGCTTCATAAGCTTCAGCTTTAGAAAGCTCTGAGCCTGAATGTCTAATACCTAAATTGACTCCATTACCTTTTTAACAGTGCAATGCTGATCAGGTTAATAAAAAAAAACACATTTCATAATACCCAGCAAGCACTCTGGACAGCAAGCCAGGCCACACATAATAATAAGTCCAGCCTCACTTTCTTCCGAATGCTCCCAGTAGATAAATTTAATCAAGTCCATCGACGTTTCAGCTGATGGGATCAAAATGTTAGTGGAATTAGTGCAATCTGCGGTATGTGTCTACGCAGTGCGAGCTGAACACAGTATGCAGCTCTTATCTGAAGCATCCTGCTGCTGAAGAAATACTGGCTGCTCACTCAGCTGAGACACAGGCCAGGTGGAACCAACCATGTCGCTCCTGTGGTCTTCATCCAGCGCCTGCCAAACAAATGACGGTCTGATAGATACAGGTTTCTGAGGGATGGTGCACATATTTTCAGACTAGGACTGTGAAGCAGGTGATAGCTTCTGCCAATATTCTCTCTGAAAACATTTGATTTTAAGCAAAATTACAATCATGAGCTCTCAGGGCCAGATTTGCCTTTGATTTAATTTTTTCACTCCCCAACTTGTGTCAATTTAAAGTCTGATTTAATAAGACAGGAGCTAATTATGTAATCACAGATTCAGGCTGACTTTAGGCAGACTCTTTTATCAAAGTAGGGTCTACAAGATGTGGTTCAGACATCTGCATGCTTAGATTAGAATCAGAATGTAATTGATGAAGTACAAATTAAACAACAAGGCTGATTGAGGTTAAAAACATGGTTAAATACTGAGGAAAGTTAACAAAAATTAAGATGATTTTGCAAAATAATGTTTTTTTCTTCTGTTTTATGAAGTTACTGAAACAGAATTAAGCAAAATTGGGGCTTTTATTTTTTCAGACCAAGATAGATTTTTCTAAAGTTTAGCTTGTGACAAGTTAAAATGCTCATGTCTTGACTTGTGACATAACAAAAATTTCAACATTGATTGTGTTTGTGTCCCAGCACCTGGTTCTTGACAACAAAAGCCATAAAAACCACAAAGATGATGATTATTAAGACATCGTTTGGAGGAGAAGAGCTGCAGAGGTTGAATATGATACCTCCAAATTTTTTGCAATTTTGTTTATTTGCATCTCCGTTGGTGTTCAAAGGCCTTCAATCTGTGTTTTCACCATGCACAGAAGACATGCATAGATTATCTAAATCATTCCAGGGATGTTTGGTAAAAAAAAAAAAAAAAAGTACTTGCAACACCCTGCCAGACCAGTAGATGGCATTCTGCGAAAATGACACCATAGAAGCTGAAGACAGGCTGCCATCTTTATGTTTGCCCAAAGAGTCAACCTATTTGCATTGAGGTTATACAGCCTTTGCTGGTTTTGATTTCCTTTATTGCGCTGCAGATGGATTTATTAAGGCTTGGAAGGAGAAGCTACCTCAAATCAAAACAGCTTCAAAAAGCAGAATTGACAGATGTTTTGACTTGAAAACAAGTCAGTTCATTGATGATGTTCAGCAGGATACTGTCTTAACACATTTATGCGTTTATGAAACCATACTAGAATGCATTCCAGAGGACGTTCTCTGTGTTTTAACAGCTGTTGTAAACTGGATATCCACTGACATGTTCAGCTGAAGATCCCCACTTTACAGGGTCACTTTTTAAACTGTAACACCGGGAACTGAGAGAGAGACACTTTCACATTATCAGGCTTAAAGAAGACCATTTATTTGGAGGTATTAAACCAACACTCAGTACATTTAAATGCAGGCAGCAAGGGATCTAGTCTTGTCTGCGTATACGAAGAAGGGAATCGGACATCTTTCTGAGAACGTCTCATTCCGCTTTGATAAGTAAAACTGTGTATGTATTGAACTATTTCTGGTCCATCTGACGGGAACTCAACATCTAACGACAACAGCTGAGGTGGATGCAGCTGTAGCTCTTTATGTTCTTGTGTATCTACGTGCCATAGTGTTTGTGTTGTTGGAACCATAAGCCCCATTTCCACCAAGCAGTTCAGTTCAGTTTCGTTTTGGCATGGCATGCATTTTATGGTGTTTCCACAGACTAACCCAGGGACAGATCCCCAAATAACCAAGACAAGCCGTCCCACTTTTTGGGACCAGACTAAACCAATCTGATCCCGGAAGGTGGACCTTTAATGGGTAAAAGAATCGCCACTTGCCGTGTGACAGCAGCTGTATTTCCCGTGGCAACACACGACCTTCTCTGAAACAAAACTTGCGATTATGTTTTGTAACAAAGAGCCACATGCCAATCACATAGAGGACAAATTGCTGGATGTCTCCCATATTTGCTCTTTGTTTACTGTGTCGCGTTTTTCTTCTTTGTTGGATATATTAGCAGGGTAGAGTGCATCCGCATCCGGCTTACACGCCGTCTACCATGAGGGGGCACGGTTGGCTGTAGAAATGCAAACAGGACCAGGCTCAACCGAGCCAACCTGTACCAAACCAAACTGATGGTTTCATGGTCTTCTGCTTCTCCTTCGGGCTGAACGCTAAGGCGTACTGAGTCCTGTTGCATCCAGCAGTCCAATAGCAATGGCATCATTTACATGTGTTAATTGGGCTTTGCTCAGTCCATTCCCAGCCTGACCAAGCCGTTAACATGCGTCTTCATAGTCCGATCTCATGCAGACTAAGCTCATAGTCCGATTTCTTAAGCTGCATGTAAACGTACTGACTGTGGATGCTCCACCAATCAGAAACATTGTAAAAATATGACATGCAGATTTAGAAATAATAATCAAGAAATTAAAAATGAATAAATAATGTATCAACTTTGAGAAATATAGGTAAGACAGTTTCTGCAAAGTCATATCAGAGCAGATTGTGTGTCATGGTTCTGGCTGTCGTCATTTCTCGTTGTTGCCGTCAGTGGATGATGAGTAATGGTGATGCTGCTCTGGTTACTTTCACTTCTTCTTATCTCTGCTACACTAACCTCTAACAGAGTCGCTCCATCTCGTAAAGGAAACTTTTGTCACTGCTCCAGTGTGTCTGGTCTGTTTCTCCCACATCCTTCTGTGTGTGTGTGTGTGTGTGTGTGTGTCTGCCAGCTGTTTGTCAGACACTGTTGGGGCAACAGGAGTTGAGGAGTGTTATGAGTGAGAAGTTTCAGCGACAACCCTTTGGGTAATAGGACAATGACACAGTTCCTAGTCTATCTCTGGATTGAGGACACATGCCTATAATTGTTCTTTATCTCTTAGGGACAGCTTGGCTCGACCCGCTTTCAATCAGCGTGGTGACACCAAAGAGAGAAACACAAACAGGCAGGGGTCAGGGCCCGAGGTGTGTACCATGGAAGAGCAGCTGGGTAAACACAGCTTAGCTTCAGATCCTGCTTTGGAGGATGTGTTTCACTCAGGAAACATACGACTAAACTTGCAACAATAGAGATGCAACATCCACTTCATACAGTGAAGTGTCACTTCAAGGGTCCAACAGGTGGGGAGTAAAACCACTCAGCACACAGGTTCAGTGAGGACACAAGCAGGCATCACAGCTAAACACAAGGACAGACTTGATTAACATGTAACAGGTTGAGATTTTGTGGTGTTATATCTGTGCTGCACCCCCTAAACAGCAGGATCAGAAGACACTACATACAGTTTGTTATTAGTTGTAGTATAAACTCAGCACCTCAGCACTACTCTGCTCCAGTGATGAGTAATTTAGACTATCTACTATCATAAAATTCAATCACCATGGGAGGAGATAACATTTTGGCTCACTGTACCATGTTGCTGTCCTCCAAGGTGAACCCAGAGTAAATAATGACTCAATGATATTAGGTGAGAAGCCAAACAGAACCAGCGGCAGTTTAACTGGAGGACGGGGGCATCTATAAACCTCTCCCTGATATCAATCCTGTAGTCGTGCTCTCTCAATCTCCTCTCTGTGCTTTATAACACCTGCAGGTGTCAGCAACATGAAAAGTTAGCTTTCCTTGCGTGAGAGGCTTCAGTCAGGTTACTCAGGTGCTAACAAATGATGCACAAAAAGAGTTTGTTGTAGAGTTAGTGGCCCTGTGTTTGTGATGTTTTTATTTATTTCTTACCTCCCCCAAGGAGGTTGTGTTTTTGGAAGAGTTTGTCTGTGAACAACATAACTCAAAAAGTAACAAATGAATCTTGATGACATTTTCAGGAAATGTTCAAAATAGGATAAGGAAGAAGTGATTAAATTTAGGAGGTGATCTGGATCACCGTCTGGATCCAGGACTTTTCTAAAGGATTATCATTGTGAGATAGGGCCGTTTTCACCATATGCGTATATAACTCCACCATAAATGGTCGGATTGCTTTGCAAAACAATACAAGACAAGGTCACCATAATTTCTGACAGATGTAAACGTATGATCCAGATCCTGGTAATATTCTGGATACTGGATCTGAATATGAAATATGTACTGGGTCATCATAATTTTCAACACTGTCAGGTAACAAATTATCGTACAAACCTACAACTAACACCAAATTGTTGCAGACAGTCTACAGAAAGGGAGTATAACATTAAAGTAGGACTAGTGTGTTGGTGACAATCTTAACATGCTTGGAGGAGGTCTGTGCTCTCTGATTGCTTTTTTAGTTTATCTATTCATTTAACCCTAACCCATTGAGATCTAGGTCTCGTTTGCAAGGGTGACCTGGCCAAGAGGTTTAGCAGCTGTATCACCATACTAAAGGTTGGAATAGTAGTTGGAATAAAGCAGCAACAATGGTGGCATCAACCAGGCCTGAGAGGGTGTCATCTTAATACACTTTAGACTTGAAATTAGATTAAAAACACAAAAAATCATGCAAACATTGACTAATTGGATGCAGCTGCTGTGATGCCACCCAAAGGCTAATGGATGACCATCAGCCATTGCAGTAGCAAAGATCCATACCCAGCCATCAAAGTGTCTCAATACATCTTAAGATGTCTTAATAACCGACATTAAGACATCTCAAGACATCTTTTTTCAGCAGGTATTGTTCTTTTTTGGATTAGTAGATGGATTGTATTGCTTGATTTCTATTTTACTGATGGCACTTGAGTTGACTTGCTTATCACAGTCAGTCTCCCACTAAAGTCTCATGTATGGGATACAACAGATGAGGGTTTGGACGCTACCTTCTGCTCGTACTCTGCATTCATTTTGTTTGTATTGTTGCAGAATCTCTTGAGGCTTATAAAGACCAAACATTGTAACACCACTGGGTATAGTTGGTGCAGAGTTGAGCAGTTCAACCTCGGGGCCATTCGGCTGAAAGTGGACCATTAACAGGTCAACTTGTTAAACTAGAACCCAGGCATGGTCTAGGACAGTGGTTTCCAAACTTTTCACAGCCCAGATTTCTTTAGACATTTGACCTCCAGCCATTTACCCCCTACTGTGACGCATTTGTAGCAGCTAGAAAAAGAAACGTCTGTAAGCCTGCTGCCATCCTGTCGTCCAACATTGAGCATGCTCTTAAAGTAAATGATTTCTCACGATGTTGATTTATCTACCGGCATTTTCCGTAGCACTTAAAAAAAAAAGTTTACACATGGTACCAGTTAATGTCTCTCTGGAAGAGCAAGTTATCTGTTTAAGCCATTTATCCATTTTTAGCGTTTAGCCGCCGGACAAGCTGCAACAAAACTACTTTATCTGTTCACCAGTTTCAAAAGTTAATTTTCTTTTTAATTTTTCACATACCCCCTACATCACTTTAGGTACCCCTGGGGTTCCCAGTTTGGGAATCACTGGTCTAGGACAGTGTTGTATTCTCCCAGTCCAGCTTCCCAACTTGCATTGCGAGCCTACATTAGTCGAAATAATTCTGTGATTCTCGGGCTGACCATAGACTGTGTAATACATTGATATTGTCATAGTGACCTAACCCATATGTTTCTGAAGCTGAGTTTTGGAGTCTATTGTCAGCTGATGCCATATCGAAAAAGGTGACTCAACCTAAATATGGTCAACCGAGTTGGGGCGGGACTCTAGCTGTTTTGCTAACAACTACAGTGTGCCCACCTGTCAGTCAAGTCACCTGTACCTCTGATTAGCAAAAGTTGCTATCTTAATATCTTCTAAACAAAAATTAATCCTGTATAATGTGTACTAACATAGAAATAAAATGTTCAGATAAAAGAACGTTTTAAAACAGGAGGTAAACGTTTTAATTCTGCTGTAAAAATCGGCTTTTTGAATTGATGTTTAAGTGCTTTCTGGTACTTTTGTGGCCAGCCCCTAGTGGTCACTTGAGGAACTGCCATTTTAAACACCTTGACAAGGACTTCATTTTTTCACGGCTGCTTTTTGCCACAGCCATACCCACAAATGTGAGACTTTCAAAGAAATCAGACTTGTTGGAGGTATGAACACGCTTTATTGGCAGCAGTAATTTATCTTTGACTCAGCAATGTTTGTTTTTCCTTTCTCATGCTTTGTTTTTTATTTAGATAGCCTCACGACTGCGTCTCTTTGCCAAATTGTGGTTCAGTGGCTGTTCTGATCATTTTTGCCTCTGTTGCTTCTCTGAGTCCAAGAAGTGTTTGTCACAAATACACATAATAGAGCATTTTATTTATCTGATAGACATAAGCTGAACTTTTGCATCTATAACTTAAAGAAATAGGCATATGTTGCTTTTTTTAAGAAGACAGCAGCACCATCTTCTCCACCGTCATCCTAACATCAAAAAGATTTAAAATGCCTGCATACTGTTCTGTGCTATTCAGTGAAATATTCATTTAAGTCCATTTACACACACATATATTTTCACACAGAGCTTCACCTCCCTGGCTTCTCCCCATTCATCTTAATTTCCTCCTCTCAGCTCTCTGAATATCACCTTCACAGCCAGGTGGAGAAGGAGGACTTCACCTCTGAATGAGACGACCAAGGAAGGGAGAGATGTCCGTACAGCGGCTCAACCCCCCCATCGTGTTTATTTATTCACACCCTGAGGGGAAAGGGCCTAACAGAGCAACCTGGAGAGTTTCCTGTGTAGCCTGTCAGAGTCTTTAGAGCAAAATGCAGGACAGATCTGAAGTCAGAGAGATAAAAAGACCGTGAACTGGGGAGTTGAGGGAGAGAACATGAGAGTTGGGCAGAGTGAAAATCTCGGGGAGGGAGAAGGAGAAGGAGAGGGAAGGTGTAAAAGAGGAATTTACTTCCAGGGAGCTTTTTGTGAATCATGACAGCTCAGATAAACCTTTGTATTAATTTTTAAATACAAGTTTCTGCTTCTTTTCAATATGAAAGCTGGAGATAAAGGTGTTATGTGTGATAGCTTTATTGGGGTTCTCTACGCCAAACTATTATATCAGGAGTTTTTCACAGTATCATGTCCACTGTCTTTATGTTTGAAGAAGAATCTCTTTTGACTTAATTCCCTTTAACTGCTTATTGTTCAGCTTTCATACATTGAATGATGATATTTTCAACACTTCTGATTCTTTTGATTTTTGTTCCTTAAATCCTCAGTCATTTTTCTGATAAAATAAAAGCTACTTTTTGCATTGTGAGTAATAAATGATGGATGTGAAAGGAGAAAATTAGGGGTCCACGATGTTGGATTTTTTGCTGATACCCGATATGCCGATATTTTACAACTCATTTAGCCAAATATTGAAACCAATATTTTTTTCTACATACCTTATTGCAGAGATCATCAACTTTCTACTGTATTGGTAGTAGCATACAGTATTATGTAGCATACCCTCATCACATTTGTTATGTATTATTAATTTTTTGTGCAAAATGAGAAAATACTTAAAACTGCGTAGTAATAGAAAAAGGTACATCCTACTTAAAACTTGGATGGTGCTCTCACTGACACAATCATAACACCCACATCCAGGGATGCACGGTATTATCAGCACGTTATCGGTATTGGCCGATATTGTCTTAGAAATAAAATATTGGATATCAGCCAATACTTCAAATTCCACAAATATAATAAACTGATAGAATAATGATAAAGTTATGTTTAAATCAGTACTGAAGTTTTTGAATAAATTAATAATTGTGTATATTAATTGTGATTTCAATATTACTTAAAATAATCGGGATTCTTATTTTTACCATAATCGCCCAGCCCTAATACAGTCCCAATCGGAAGTTGTATAAGTGGGTGGGCTCCTTCTACACTGCACAATTCACTGAGCTAGAACAGGGGTGGCCAACCAGTCAGAGACCAAGAGCAACAAAATTTACCAGGGTACTACAAAGAGCCACATCACACATGTGGTATTACCAACATACTTCCTCACTTCCTTCTCTTAAAAAATTAAAATCAATACATTTGTAATTTTCAAAGCGAGACGTATTATGTTTTGTATTGTATTGTATGTATTGTATAACTGTATTTAAATTTTTACTTGGAGCCGTGTCAAAGACATATTTCTGTTTTCACTGCGGAAGAGACAAAGTTCCATCCATCCATCTATCTATCTATCTATCTATCTATCTATCTATCTATCTATCTATCTATCTATCTATCTATCTATCTATCTATCTATCTATCTATCTATCTATCTATCTATCTAAATAGCTATGAGCACATGAACGATTGAGAGGAGCACATGTAGAGAGGAGAAACCGAAACTTAAGTACCAGTCTCATCACCCAAGTATTGATCAATACTGATCCCAAGATCAGCATCAATACGTCAATAATTTAGATTAATTGGCATAGGTTAAGTGGCCAACCAGCTAACTGCAGGTTGGCCACCCCTGAGCTAAAAACACTGCTAGTTGATATCTGATATTTCATTTTAAAGCCAATAACAGCCGATAACATACCTATTTTTTGGACATCCCTGGAGAAAATAGTGAAATATGACATCAAATGAGACTATGACTTATATAAATCACATTACTCCTAATTTTTCAATTCACCTCCACTTTTATCATTTTGAATTTTTGTTGTTTTCACCCAAAAGTCACCTATTGTTCCCAAAGGCTGTGTGATTGTCAGAATCACACATCCCAGGTTCTGAGTTGAGGGAACTCTAGACCTTATTACGACATAGACTTGGCATGAACATCCCACGGTGGTGTTGTTCGGTGTAGGCGTACTACCACACAGAAGCATCCTGGACACACTGAAGTTTTACAAACCTACTCACTGTGACCTGACTAAAATATCTCCTGACTCTCACCATGAATGGGCCTTTAACTCAGCTTTAAGGATCATTAGCTCTTACCTAATCTTCATTTATGTCTCACTTTTGTTCTTGGATAGAGAACGACAGTCACAGGAATACTTTCTGTTCCTCTTCATCAGAAACTGCAGGATTAAACACACGTTGTGTTCTATATCTTTGACATTTCCAGCTTTTAGGCAGAGATTAACTTGACATTTTGATGGAGACGTTGCTCGAGTGGGAGCGTTCTAGTTAAAAGACATTAGGTAAGTGAAGGAGAGATGTGGACAGAGAGCGTGGAGGAGAGTGCGAGCGGACGGACGGGAGAGTTGTGGGAGTGAGTGTAAGCGAGTGGGAGACTGAGAGCAAGAAGAGAGCAGCAGCAGCAGAGAGGGAGGTTGTGAGAGAAGGCTACTGTACAGATATAACAAGCAACTTTGCTTTTGGCTAAAGCCTGAATGGTTTCAGGCTGTTCCTGTCATTCATGTGTGTTTACTTCTAAGCTGTACCCTGTCCATTCAGAATCTCAGGGGGGGAAACATGGAAGGGAACTTTTTTTAGTTCCTGGGACTTTTCAGCAGATTTTATACGAAATGCAACACCTGTTTTATCTTCAAATCAAAGCTCAGAGTGCGGTACGGCTTTGTTGCATGCATCAGGGTCACATAAGGTCTCAAATAAGCAGCATTCAGATTTATGCAAGTGAATGCAAATGAATGACAGGGACATCTTGAGGCTGTTTGTGCTACGACTGGCTGCAGTTTCATCACACACAAGTAACGATAATGGACGAACACCAAAGTACTGAGCAGAAAACTTCAACAGATGGAGTCGTTTGTATTTATCGCTCATCGTGCAGTTATTATTAACAATCAGTTAATCCCGACATGTGTGCCCATGGGTTTAGATCTTGTTGTGTGGTTAGACAAAGAAGGAAAAAGGCCACATGTAAGAGAAAGAGGGAGCTGTGTGAAAGTCAGGTAGCTGCATTTGAATTGAGTTTTGGAGAGGCAGAGGAAACATCACAGAGACCTGGAAATAAAAATAGAATAACCGAGTGTGAGAGAAGATGGAGGAGTGAGAGGGAACAGGAGAGAGGTGAATGGTAAAAATGTGATTCTAGGACGGATTATTTCATTTTTTTAATCCCACATAGAGGAATTTTAAGGATGAAAGACAGAGAGAGCGGCGGCAGAAATACAAAAGGGAGGAGGGAAACATAGAGAGGAGAGATTTAACAGGGGGGTGTAAGCGAGGAGGCCACATCCAGGAAGGAGAAGGCAGCAGAGAGGGAGCCAGAGTGCGAAGGGATGGGGGGGCTGGGAAACAGATGGGCAGAAGGAGGAGGGGAGCGGTGGATGGGAAACGAGGAGGGGAGCGATGGAGGAGAGGCTGCCAGGAGTTAGAGTCGAAAGTTGGACTTCATTGGGATTCATGGAGGGATGATGGCCACATCGATCCCCTCCTACCCCTGCAGACATATTGCTTTTTGGTTTTTATCTCGAGGTCGACTCATGTACTGAGCCGACATCTACACCATGTCCGTACAGCCTGAGCTTTAATTTACAGTCTGTATAATTCACAGGTTCATCCTTTTTAAAACACCGATACGCCAAATGTTAGATGAAAGAGTCATAATCAATCCTTTCCTCCGTTCTGACTGTTAATCAATTCTTTTGTGTCTCACGATTATTTCAGGGAAATGAGAATTCAGCTGCTCCAGTTAGCTAAAGTAGAGATAACGTATCATTAGCAGGTGGTTATGTGGAATTTTACTATTTTTAAAACTGTCACTTTCAACGTTTGTTAGCATTTTCAGAGCCTGATACTCTTCTCAGCCTGTTTGATTTTACTGGTGGCATGACATCCTCACAGAAGCTTGCTCTCTTTTGTACTCCTGAGGGTCTTTGCTGATGCTCTCCCTGCCTTGACTTTTCCTGTATACCGATACAGATTTTTCATGATATGTTTTGCTGATACCAATCTGATACTGATACCTTTCTCTGATGAATCCCGTACTCCATTGAGTGATTCTGTTGTAAATGACATATTTGTTGTATTAAAGTGAGCCCTGGACACTCACTTTACAAATGTCGCAAGTCGCTGTTTTACTATCATTGCTTTCCAAAGAAAAGTAGTCCCACACAGCGGACATGTTTGCAACGTGGTTTGACTTACAGCAGCTGCAAAGCGTAACAGTGCTGACAACAAGTGAAAACCGGATCAGTCCTGATCACGTAATGAAACCCGAAGCTATCAGATCCCCCAAAAATAGCCATATCAAGCACCGATACCAATCATTATATCGGATTGAGTCATCCCTATTACCTACCTGTATTGCTTGGTTAGCTCCACACTACTTTTGTTAATGCATGGTGAAAAACTTTGATCCCACCTTAAAGTGATACTCTGGGATGGAACAAGTTGGGTCCTATCACAAGGTTTAGGGCAGAAATTACCCCTACAGCAGTGTTTTTGTGCAGCAGAAGCCCAGGGCGCTCGTACCAAACACCCCCTCCCTGCTCCTCTGCCGGTTTCCTCTGCACTCAGACGGGGCCAATTTTTACTTGACCAAAAACACAAATAAACGGACTCCCACCGAAAAAATCTGATATCGGTCTGCATTCGCGCTTTATTTAGAGAATTTTCAGCGCGTTACTTTCACAGAAAAACACAGCTACATAAGGCTCTAGTTCTCATCGTGTCTCTTCGTCCTGGCAGACTACCTGCCTTTGTTTATATCTGGCACACCGCGTGCACAGACACATGCACTAGGAGGCTAGCGCCTCGTAGCCAGCTGTGGCTCTGCAGCGGAGGTAGTGCCGTTTTACGACACGACGAGAACTAGAGCCTTATTTAGCTGTGTTTTTGTGTGAAAGTAACGTGCTGATTCTCTAAATAAAGCGTGAATGCAGACCGACATTAGATTTTTTCGGTGGGAGTCCATTTATTTGTGTTTTTGGTCAAGTAAAATATGGCCCCGTCTGAGTGCAGAGGAAACCGGCTGACGAGCAGGAAGGGGGTGTTTGGTGTGTGCGCTCTGGGCTTCTGCTGCACAAAAACACTGCTGTAGGGGTAATTTCTGCCCTAAACCTTGTGATAGGACCCAACTTGTTCCATCCCAGAGTATCACTTAAAGTGTGAATTAAAACTTGGTGTACCCGTTGGAAACACTTGGAAATTATACCCCTTTAATGAGTGGGTTTTATAGAGTTAAGTGAAAAGTACCAGATGCTTTCTATCTACCTGGTGTATGTATCAGGTGTGTTACGCCAGCTGTAGCCTTAAATCAACACTTTTTTAAGTATCTTTTTTATGGTTACATGTTTGACACATAGACTTTGATTAAAAATGGATGTCATCTTGCTCGGCTTGAAGTGAGGTCGCCACAAAAACTGCTCCCCCTGGTGGCTGGCTGCAGTATTGGTTTAAAGAATCCGTCTCCCCAGTCATTCCAGATGGGCGGTGGTCAGTCTTGAGAAAATGAATACACCTCGTAGAAATGTTTCTAACTTACGATTGTTGAGGTGATTTAAAGATATTATTTGGCTGCCTTGTATCTAAGTCCTCTTTTTTTCTAAAAAGTTTCATTATCATTAGTTATAAGAGGTGAAAACGTCACATTTAATGACCATTGACAGCTGACACTCTAGTGTATTTATTGGGGGGATTGTAAAATATGTCTGGAAGAAGAGCCAAGAAAATATTGGGCCCTGAAAAGAAAAAAACATTATTGTTGTCACCCAGCCCAACTTAGATTCTCTTGTAGCCTCTACTAGAGTTTGTTTCTGGTAAGAGGAAGCAGGTAAAGATAAGCTCAGTCAGCTTCAGCCACAGAACTAAAGAAGCACCTTGACATTTTGATTTTTCCAAATACTTTTCAGCCAAAGTGCCATCACACTAAGGCAGGTAGCAGACTCCACTGAACACTTCCTAAGCCACTTAAGTCTTTACACGATCATTTTCCCTCTTCTGCTCTTTTAAAGCTTCTGTGAGGAGATTTTAGATGGTTACATAACAGGCTGAAATTAAGAAGGATGTATCTTTCTTATCTACAAAAGTGAACTAGAACATCCTCATCAGGCCTGGGCTGATAACAAATTTTGCTGGATGATATATTGTCCCCTTAATTGTTGACGATAAATGTTAGTATTGACGGTATTATTTTGAGACCAAATTAACCACTAATATAAAAATGAACCATAATAATGCAATACAACCTTTTAAATGCAATACAATTTTATTTCTCATGAGTAATTTTTACTATGGAAATTAGAATATCAATAACTTTCAAATATCTCACTCAAAATTATTGAGTTCATTTCATTTACTGTACGATTAGTTGATTTATTGACTATCAGCCCAGGCCTACCTGTTGTTTTGATGAGGGGTAGGTATCAAATGAAAACCATTTAATTTGATTTTATAGAGCAAATATTCATCAATAAATGGGAGATTTGTCTTTAAGGAAGGCAGGGTCATAGAAAGTATTAAACATGGATGTAGTTTCTGTGACATCTGTGGTTGTTAAAGCCCATCACCAGATTGGAAACGCTGACTCAGCCAAACTTTTTTCTGGTTTGTTTGAAGCAAAGATCTGCAGTTTACTTATAGCTACAGGATGCCACCCTTCACATGGACAAAACTACCTGTTTAAAAGTTTAAAAATTTAATCCTAGGAGAGAATTAAGACATTTGAATCAAAACTGTTTTTTGAGCCAGGCTGTAACTTGACTTTTTTTAGTTTTGTGTGTGTAGTTTCCACTTCTTCAGCAGTCAGCCTCAAGTGTATGCTGGATAAATTGTAATGTAAATAAAGTTATTTTGAGAGCATTTTTGCCTTTATTTGACCAGACAGCTGAAGAGCAAATGGTGAAGATCAAAAGTTGAACGCTGCAACGAGGACTTGCGCTGATGCCACCTGTCTTTCACCTTCTTTACGTTGATACTATAAGATCCTAAATCTTCCTTCCTCCTGAAACTTTTTAATGTTTGATCTTTTAGGACTGAGACAGCTTTTATTTATCACTCATAACACAACATCCACATAATGCGTGCTTCAGGTCTGCAAAGTTAAAAAACATCGCCAGCATTCAGCTCCAGCTTGAACTCTCCACACAGCCTCCATCATTTCTGTGTGAACAACTCGAGTGCAACACCATAAACTCCATAAGTGTGCGCTGTTGAACTCTTTGATAAGATTTATCGTCCTCTCCTCTCTATAACAGCTGGATTTTTGCTCTCAACCCTCAAGTCTGGCTTCAGTTTGCATTTAGATGCTTGAATTTCTGGACTAGTCTGTCCCAGCATGACCTGGCGTGTGTAGAGTGTGTGTTTAAAGACTGGAGTTCTCATGTTTTGTACATGTGAGTGTTGTACTGAGACGGACTGATCCAAAGATCTGCAGCGAGGACTCGAGCACGGATGCTTCCTGCAGAGCCATACGTTGATGGTATGTTTGGTACCTTTTGATGCGTTTGACAATGTTGCAGCGTTCGGATTACTGCATACATACTCGCTGCCAACTTACGCTCACGGTGTGTGTGTGCGTATATGCATGTGTATGTGTGTGTGTGTGTGTGTGTGTGTATATATAGTTGGAGATGGAAAGAGAAAAGGAGAGGGGGAGGGATGGAGAGACAGAAACAGAGAGAGTAAGAGAGTGAGAGGGAGGTACAAGTCAGTATTTCATGGATGGCTGTGTTGCTATGGGAACAAGATGTGGGCTCCCTATTCCCAAAAAAGTGTCCTCCTTCCTTCCTCCCTTCCTTCCCTCTTTTCCTCTCTCTTTCTCTCTCTGTCTGTCATCACTTCATTCCTCTCTCCTCTTCTTCACGGCACCCTCAGCATCTTCACCTCCTCTTCCTCTTCCCCTTTCCCCCCCTCGATCACATCCCACCACATGCCTCCTCTCTTCCTCCTGTCATCCATCCTTTCCCCGCCCACTCATTCACCTCCTTCTCTCCCTCCGTCCACTCTCTTCCTCCCTCCTCCCCAGATTTCCTCCCCGTCTCTCTCTGCCTCCCTTCCCTCCATCCCTCTCTCCTCCTGTCTCTCAGATCCCTCTGTCTCTTTAACACTCACTTATATTCTATTCTTTTCTCGGTTGTCATGGCAATAGGCTGGGGGCGTGAGGGAGCGAGCGCGAGCAAGCGAGCGGGAGTGGGTGTTTCGGAAGTGACATCTCTTGGGCAGTAACCTTGTTTCCTGTGTGGTGGAGTTGGGGGCGGATTCAAGGCGCTAGCAGTGCAGCAACAGTGACGCCGTGTGGACGCTTTGGGTGAGCAATGGGGAACCCGGGACGCGCCGCGTGAGGGCTGGGTGAATGATCTGATAGGTGAGAATACTCGTCTCTCCCACTTTTGTGCTCTGTCTCACACACAAACACACACTCATGTACACACACACTTTTACCCCCATGCCTCCCTCTGCTCGTCAAACATCTCCCCTTCGTGGTTGGAGTGGATTCATTGTTGTGGGTGAATTAAAAAAAGGGATCAAAGCTTTTGTTTGGTCTCACGCAGAGATTTGACTGATTTAGAACAACAGCTTTATCTTTTTTTCTTCCCTCTTGAAACACAGAAAACAAAAACAAACCACCTTTGGGCTCAGACTTTTTAAATAAAGTTTTCTTTTCCCGCACTTGTACCTCCTTAGAAAACAGGAAGTAGTTGAGTAGAGGAACCATAGACTGACCTGCTGAGCAAAGTGGAGGCCCATGCAGCTGCTAAATGCTTGTCTTTTAAAAAAGTCTGTTACGTAATGTCGACTTCAATCATTTTTGCAGTAAAAGATGAGATTTAAAAACTGAAACAGAGTAACCTGTGCTAATAGTGCTCAGTTTAGATGGATGCATATCTGCTAACAGGATAACAGGCTAGCAGAGCTTTGGAGTCCAGTAAACACTCTATTGGTTTGTCAGTTTGGTGTTTATTGCTGTGACACCTTTGGACAGACTCAGTAGTGTTTTTTCTGGGATAAAGACTCAGTTTCCCATGAGCACCATCACCTACTATTGAAAGGACATGACTCATACCAAAACGTACATTTGTTTTGGAGGGTAGATCTTTTTAACTCTACTTTTCTTTGTTCAAGACAACTTTTCCCAGGATGCAAAGTGGCAAGTAATGTAGCACTATTGTCTGAAACGGGACAAAAATCAAACTTTGTTAACTCAGTTTGTAGTAGGGATGCACCAATCCAACTTTTCTGGTTCCGATACCGATCCGATACCGGTGTTGAATAATAATAATCCGCATGCTCTACTGTGGGATAAGACTGGTAATGTTTTAGGTAAAGGGCAAAAAATAAGTATATGGAGTTACTGAAGTCAATATTTATTTAAACTATAAAATATTTAAATGTTTACCAGCAATTTGGTAAAATCACAGCTTCAGAATGTGCAGAATTTAATACTCAATTGTAATATTTTTTTACCCTGTAGACTGGTAGTTCAGCAAAAAACAAAGAAAGTGCATCAGAGGTAACATTCCCAATCAAGTATCCAAAAGCGCCAGTTAAAAAAGAAAAGGTGGAAAGCTGTTTGCCTGGATTGGCACCATGGATTGGACCTCCCCACCGATACCGATCCAGCTTTGCGGGGCACCGATACACTGATACCTGATACCAGGATCAGTATCAGTGCATCTCTATTTTGTAGTTGAGTGTCCAATGAGGAGGCAGACTATCTGTTAGTGTTCCTTACTGCCTGGTGCTCTCAGACGTGTCTGTAATGTGTACCATTAGTAAATCCTGGTTATGTCCTGCCAGTCATCTACCAATCAAAGCTAACGTAACCTCACTCTTCATTTTATTGATAGACTCTCAAGTTTGAACAGACCACTGCAGAATAACTGCTGACTGTGGGTTGGAATGAACGTTAGCACTAAGAGCTTGGCCTGTGTTTTAGCTCCTGCTCTGTCACTCTCCTGTTTAGCTTTCTTCTGCTCTGACGTCTTTTTTCTGTCTGACAGTTCAGCTCCAGTGTCGGACTTATTTTGCTCCTCTCTGCTAAACTTTGTAAGCCAGTGTGGTGTCATTAACCCGACCATGGACAAAAAGAAATAGTATTGGAAATCACAAGGGATGCACCAGTATGAAAATTTTGGCCGATACCGATATTAATATTGCTGTTACGGCCGATAACCGATATATGCCGATATCAATATTGGTTTAAAAAACAAAAAACAAAAACAATCTGATATGATGTGTTGAGGTAGCTCAGAGAAAACAGTGGCGCGATCATGACAAAAGATAACCATGGAAGGATGGAGCGCCGGAGATGAACATGATTAAAAAAAGTATGTTTTGTCTGTTTTTTGGATCAAAAACAGGAAGAGAGACATAAAAGAAGAGGGTCCACTCTTCTTAGGTAGCTTTAGTGTTTATATAGTAATAAAAACAATATTATTTGGGTCTTAAAAGATTGTTCAAGATGCTCTAAAAATGCTCTAATGAGTAAATATCGGCCCACTTTGAATTGACCGACATTGATACCAATATGTCATGCATCCCTAGAAATCACAAATTTCTGTACTGATAATCTCAATTTAAATTTGTGGATTATGAACAGGAAAATGTATGAAAATTAGATTATTTTGATGTTATCAAATGCCTACTGATGTAAAAATAAAAAGGAGTGCAATGGGCAAATTACACCATCATATTGAACTGTCACATAAAAGAACAGCTCAGTGACTTAGTCGACTCATCCATGCCAAAGTTAATCAGGAGATAGCAAAGCAGTTTGAGCTCACACACCTCTGCATTAAAGTTATTCTGAGGGTTTTTTTTTTTTTACTCTCTGAAGAGGAAGAGCTGAGGACAGACAGGACATGTGGGGGGTGGAGAATCAGAGAAGACGTGCAGCGAAGGCCTTTGTAGGATGAAGATTAGAAGTGACGGTATTTACCTGCTTTGGATCATCCCACTCTGACAGTTTCTACTATAATTTTCTCTTACAACCAAACAAAACTTTACTTATCATTACAAACTGCCTCTATTCCTTTTTTAAAATCAAAGAGGCAGATTGTATACAAACTCACAGCTTGAAATGCCAAAACTTAAAAATAAACCAAAGTTTAGTTGCAGCCATGTTTGCTGAGAGATTTTGGCCCTCGGCAGAAAGATGTACTGTCCCGACAGCTCAGAGTGCTTTTCAGTGTGTCATTATTAATTTAGTTTTTAGTAGACTCTGTTTTGCTGTTGTGTCATAAAACAGACAAGCGAAGGCGTTATGCAAACCATCATCATAAATAGTTCAGAGGAAGTTATTGTAGCAGCTGTTTAAGCGTGAAGTGAATGTGTCAAAGTGCAAACTGGAAACAGTCAGGAAGAGTTGGTGAAATGTGTAAATGGCATTAAGTGATTGGGTACAGTCACAGGAGCTTGAATGCAGGTTATCTTCTGATTAACTGTTTGGCTTCACAAGTTTTCCTGAAGAATGACGGCTTGTGATTGGTTCAGTGAAGGTCACATTTTCATGGACTCTCTTTCTACCACAACAATGTGCATTTCAACAGTCGGAGCTAGGATCTGAACTTTGGAGGAGGCTGGGCCTGCAAGCTGAACATTTCTGATTGGTGGAGCACTGACGATGGTTTTATTTCACCCTCTGTCCACCATAAGGTCACCCCCAGCTGTGATGGACTTGGTTTAGTACCTCCTAACCAATGGTCTTCTTTGAGCCTGATAGTGTGAATGTGTCTCTGTCAGCTGCCGGTGTTCCAGATTAAAGAGTGACCCTGTAAACTGAAGTCCTTCAGCAGTAGGAAGAAGTCCTCGGTAAGGATATGTCCTGCTGAAAGTCGCCAACGAGTGGCTTGCTTTCTAAGCCGAAACACCGGTCTGTCTTTGCCATCTTCATGCATTAGACGGCAAAGTGGTCTGGTGTTTCGTTAGTCCAAGCTTTTTCGGGCTTTGTCACGAGTGATTGTCTCTTCTCAAGGGTCAACAAATCCATCTGCAGTGAAGTGAAGCACAATCTAAACCACCTCAGGCTAAACATCTTCCATGCTAACAGGCTAACTGCAGAGCTACACATAACAGTGCTGGCTTGTCTTCTTGTCTTATCACCCTCTACTGGTCTGGTGGTGTGTTTCAAGTCCTTTTTTTCCCCATACATAACTGATCTGTTTTACATAATAGACCTGAGATCAATGGTCAATGGTAGAAAGTTAACGACTAATGGCTCACAGGGACCACGTGGTCCTTGGGATTTTTTTTACCAAGAACTTGAAAGTCTTCTGTCGAGATTGGCACCGAAATTAGGTACTTTCATTTAGGGATGCACGACATATGGGTTTCAATATCAGTATCGGCCAATGTTGGTAATTTTTTTAACATATCAGCACAGCTGCCGGCCATTTTTAGAGCATCTTGAACGATCTTTCAAGACCCATATAATATTGTTTTCTATGACTATGTAAACACCAAAAATACCTAGGAAGAGTGGACTCTCTTCTTTTGTTTACCTTCCTGTTTTTGATCCAAAAAACAGACAAAACAAACTTTTTTGATCGCTTTCATCTCGGGTGCTTCGTCCTTTGATCTTCTCCATGATCGTCTTTTCTCATGATTGCGCCACTCTTTCTCTTTGAACTACCTTGACACATCATCTCAGATTTTTTTTTTTTTAACCAATATTGATATAAGTAAATATCGGCCATAACGACAATTTTCATAATGGATCAGTAAGTTAGGGTTAGGGTTATCAGTATAGGCCAAAGTTTTCATGTGCATCCCTACTTTTGTAGGTACCGACCCAATTCCGTTAGTAGTACTGAGTACCGATTCACATCACATCAAACGGTACCATGTTTTGGTCCTTTTCCATGCTGGACATGAGCACAGCTTTGCAAGTTTATATATTGAGAAATGAATATGTTAAACTGAAAACTTTGAGATTTTATTATTTAACGGGTGAATATATATTACCACATTAACACACACAAAATTACTAAAAATTGGTACAACTAATTACCAAAATCGGTTGCCTGGAACTGGCCATTGGTAATGTATCGTTTCAAATGTGAAAGGTATCCATCCTTAGTCATCTGTCAAAGCTGAGCAGCTGGTTGTAAGTTGATCTCTGGTAGTGCTCCACATCATTTCATCTTCACGCTCTTTGTGCTGAGATTCTGACTGAGTGCTTTAAACTGCACAGGCTGGATATCGAGTGTTGAAAGCCAGAGGTCTCGGCACCCTGTGAGGTAATCGTTGAGTAATTGGTATTGATCAACAAACCCATCACCCTCCCGCTGATGTATTTATGTACTTATATTCCTGCTTTGGAGCAGAAAAGTTTCCTGATCACCTTTTAATGAAGCATATCTGATTTCTTCTCTTTTTTAAAAATTATTATTGTTAATCAGATCTACGCTTGTGCCAATCTACAACCAAAGCCAAACGGACGCAGCTCTAATGAGCCAGATATCTCCTCTGCAGCATATTGCTGAAGTTGAAGGCACCAGCAACATGCTTGATCAGCGAGAAGTCTTGTACTTCTGGGCCTCTGTGACCCTGGTGCTGACACTTGACATCGGCCCTTTGACTCAGCACTGACAGCTGCCGACTGTAACACAGACACACACCGCTTTGACTCACAGCTTGTGTCTGATCTTAATACCATCCATCCACAGTCACATGTATTTTGCACTGATCTGTCTGAAGGTTGTATTCTTTGGCGCTGGTGCGTCCGAGGTCACGGTATTGACACGAGCGCTGTGCACGCCTCTCTTGCTTCGAAAGTAACATGCCTCGCTTCTCCGTGCTTGCAGGAGTACATTATCCGCCCCGGGCGACCCGCAGATATTGCAAGCTTTATTTTTAGCACTGTTTTTGAGCTCAGCGATGTGTGTAAATCAACATTAGGCCTGTTGGGTTCCAGTAATGACAACGTTGACTAAGGCTGACCAGTCATCCGATTGGTGCACGGCGCTCTTCTTTGTAAACTGCTAACGACGGCAGAAAAAGGAAGAAGAGCCCACAGAGAGGAAGAAAGAGAAAGAGGGGGGAGAGGAACAAAGGCAGGGAGAGGGAAGTACAGAGTGAATGAAAGACAGAGTGAGGAAGAGGAAGATGAGTGCAGAAAAGAGGCTTCTCAGCATTTCTGCTCAGGCCGAATGGTTACAGTGTACGTGCCCCCTGTACGTAGGAACGAACGGACAGACAGAAGAATGAGTCTGCTCATTGAAATTCTGTCCACTGCGCTTCACAGGCCCTTAATAGGCAGCCTCGGGGGTGGGGAGGCCTACAGTAGAGTAGCGCAGATTGGGCTGAGGATGACTCACGCAGCCATCCTCCTGTGAATATCTCAGCATCATGACTTTGCTCCACACAGTTGCGAAGTTTGGATACAGAGGCTAAAGGGCTTTTTGGGAGAAAGGGAGAGCATGCCTCCTGGTGCTTAATGTCTCTGAAACCCTGTTAGGGCAGCAAACGGTTCACAGAGCACTGAGTCAGCATCGAATCAGCTTCAACTTTCATATTTAAGGCAACACACACATTCAGAGCATAAAACAATCCCAGCTGATAGATCAGCGTTACTGCCTGTCCTGTTTTTCATCACTTCATCAATGAGAAAAAGAAACGACTGATTTTGTTTGATTCAAGCTGTAGCATTTCTACGAACCGCCTTTCCAACAAAAATATTTTTTCATGTCGCCTTTTGAAGATAAAAATTACCAAACAACCCACTGTGCAACAAAACAGCTCCGAGCATATTAATAGAGTGTGAAGCCTTGTTCCTTTAAAATGCTTCTTCAGCTTTTTCACCGCCGCCGTGAAAGAAGTTTTAATGAGACACATCCATTTCAGTCTCATTCTTGACAATGTCTCACGCAGCACCTCACAATGCGTTTCGAGGATTATTTGAGTATAATGACTCATTAAAGCTAAATGTGACCAGCTGAAAAGAATCAGGCAGTAATTGGGATGTAACGCTGGGCTGCATTGAGCCGTCACTGTGTATTCAAAACAGATTTTTAAAAAACTGATGGTATCACTCTTGAGAGCATCACGAGGACTTTCCAGTCCAGACATGACGTCCTGCTGTGCGTTTGAAAAACTAAAAAGTCTTCAGGAAACTTTGTGCTTATTTATTTATAACGAAAAGCTCAAATCGACGCTTGAATAAAACATTTTGGAGTTTTGAAGTAGTGATCAGTTTTAAAAAATGAAATAAGAGTGAAAGGAATTGGAGCTGTTACAAAACCTTATTCAGCAACTTTTATGACAATTTGATGGTTCTTAAAGTTGGAACATCTGAAGCTCTAATGTTTAAGTTTCTAAATTGTAGCAAGAACTATGTTAAAATTTTCTTAAGTTGGGTTCTGTCCCAATTGTTTCACTTAACGTCCAAACCAGTGACTGAATGCAAAGAAGGACAATTCATCCACGCAACTGGAGAATGGCAAATATGCTAATATGCTAGTAGCTTAAATTCAAAACACAACTAACTGTTGAGTAAAGGTAAGGAAATAGTCAAAGATGAGCCCAAATTATGGATAAACACAGGTCCATAGAGTCTGCTTGTAAACAGTGGCTAGCTCCATTTGCCATGTCTGTGAATAGCAAGATGCTACTCTGTCTTCTGGTATTCCCTCTGTTGCTGGGTTAGCACAGCTAGCTTGTCCATCTTATTGGAGATAGATCTTGCATTCCTAATAATGATGGATGGAAGGACAGGTCAATGTCGTCACTTCTTAGCCCACACCTGAGTACCAGGATGTGATCCTCACCTCCTTCTCCTCACCTTGTGGGAAACATCAGGCCTTGCACCAGCTAGCATTAACATGCTAGAGGCCTCTAACAGCTGATTTCACATGGAAACAATGCAGCCATGGTTGCATGTAGGATCTACAGACAAACACAGGAGCAAAAATAGTAAAAATATCTCTGAAGCCAAAATTAGTTTGATGTCCATGACCAACAAATGAACCATACAAAGCAATGATCCACTCCAAACGCAAAGATGATAAAAAACAGTTGAAAAAAAATCACAAGAAATGGACAAAGAAGACAGAACAGGCAGCCACAACAGGGTGGCACCTTGACGCCTAATTGCGGCTAACACAAGTGGAGCGTGTAGAGTCTACTGGTATCATGGTAGAAGCATTAATGGGAGCTACAGCCCTGGCTTACAGGCTGGTGGAGTCAACTCAGACTTAGTATGTTTCCATGCAGCTTTAGAAATTGGACCGTGAACTTAGCAGGATGTCCCACTATTACAATGCATGTAAACAGCTTAGTCAGACCAAGAACAGATTGAGTATAGCTTGATTGGCACACGTAGTGCAATTGCTATCAGAGTGGGGTTGAAATCGACGGGACCCTGCAGGTCTTGGTACGCCTTGGTGTTCAGCTGGAAGAGGAAGTAGATGATCATGATAAATAGGATTATATATGCTTGCACACTTAGTATGTAAGAAAACCAAAGAGCTCCAGCTGCATCCATCTCAGTGATGGATAAGAGACCATGCAGTCAAAACGCAACGACAGGGGAATAGAAAGGACATGGATTTGTTGTGAAACTGGTGTTAGATGCACCGTATGACCTGTATTTCAGGCCAGCATTAATAGAAATGTAAATAACTCGTTTAACCAAAAGGAAACCCTGATGCTGCCATCATGGTTTAGGGATGCTGGTCCGAGCCAGAGCCTGCAGTGCTGATGTTTCATGCTTTGTGATAACCGAAACAAACATTTAACTGACAGATTGAACCACAAGGTTCCCTCAGGTAGGTTAAGTCCACGGCAGAAGAGATTGTTGTGTTGGTTTGAAGCGGACACTCAAGGTTACTGAAAGTTCAGTGACTCTTGTGTTAGAGCTTGTTACCTTCTATCAACTCTCCCTCCTTCACTCTGCTGATGTGCTGCACACAGTCATGGCGTTATAGTCTCTTTTGATAAAGAAAATAACTAATTCAAACGAAAACTTGCACATTAATTAGAAACATGTTGAGAAACATCCAATAAGTACACGCTACATTATGGTTTTACAGTTCCAACCATATCCGTTTTTTTTTTTTTAATTGAAGAGGCAGCATTTGGGCCAATCCCAAGTCGACCCATTAGCCCTTTTCTTACCCCTTAGCCTTTGGTTTTGCACATGCACGTCTAGTGAAGGGTAGGGTAGGGTACCTGAGGTACTTTTATAGGCACTGACAGAATTCTGTCAAAAGTACCGGGTACCAATTCATGTAAAATCGGAAGGTACCATGTTTAAGTACCTAAATGCATCCTTGTGACTGAGGAAGTGGAAGATAAGGCGATTTTCCATGCTCGACATTAACACGGCACTGCAAGGTTATATAATAAAGAATAAATATGTTTAGTTAAATATAAACAAATTGAAATTTTTTCCCTCATAAACACAAAGATGCACCAAAAATTGGTACGTTTGAGTACTGGTACCAATTACTAGGTACCGTGCATCGGTACCATATCGTTTCGAATGTGAAAGGTACCATCCCTCGTGAAGTGGTGTCCTAATTGTCCATAGATCAAGGGAAGAGCTATACAGCCCTTGAAACTAAGACAAACCGAAACAAACTTCACTTAAATCAGGAATCAGGAATACTTTATCAATCAACTTTATCAATTTTATCAAAGGGGGGAATTGGGTACTTAAAAGATAAGAATGAAGAAAAAAAGTACTGAAAAGTTAGAAATAAACAGGGGCAGCCTGCGGGGTTGACGCATGTGCACTCGACCAAGGGGTATGACAAATTTTCCATGATTTTTATCTTTTTTATCAGATATCCAATTCTTTCCTACACCAAGTAAATATTAGCCATGGTTTAAATTATTGGTGGTATTTTGAAATTGCTCATTAAAATGGTCTACCTAGCACTGCTATAGCAACAGCTATAGCTAATGATAGATACACTGATGTCAAACCAGGGTAAGCTGCATTCAGGAGTTTCATCAGCTACATAAGCTATAAAGAGCTAAAGTTACAATATTCAAAAGCTACATAATATCGCGTCTGAATACTGTAACGTTCACTTAATGTTTACTTAATGTTTACTTTTTATAGTTTAGCTGTCTCATCACTCATGTAATGTAGCACATCCTAGTGTAGTCTGTTTGCTGTGAATTTGTCACCCTAATCTGACATTTGTTTATAATCAGTTTGTAAAAATTAGTTGTATTTGGAAGTGAATAAACAGTCGCTCTGCCTACAACAGCTGGCGAGCGACTAAGGGTGATGGCGTAGGGGGAATTACACCATGGGGTAAGAGTGACAATGAGATTGGCCCTTGGTGTAGCCTGTCATGAGAGTGAGATAGACTGATGGCTTTACTTTTGAACAGCTGTTATGTCATCCATCCTTTTAAATGGCCAAAGTTGCCCATATCCTTTTACTTAATGTATCAAAAGCAAAAGATAAAAAATCTTGAATCTGTTACTTGAATGAAGACAACAACACCCATAATCCTACACTGCAGAGCTCCATGACATCATCCAACCACATCTTTGGTGTACTTTGATGTTAGTCTGGTTGCTGTAATTACATTTTGTGCCTCTGAGACAGAAAAGTAAACTTCAGATGCTTTCAGACTCATGAATGTAAGAGTTTGCTGCTGTTCTCTGTCTCAGACGGTTGGTTGAGAAAAAGAAGACAGTCCTTGATGTCGCCTTACACCCCAGGGGTACCGTGAAGGACAGTTTCATTGTTGTCTGATGTCTGTGAACCAAAACAATCAATCAATCAATTAGTAAAGCCTCTGGATAAACTGTCCTACAGGTAAAAACAATCAAATAAGATAGAAATCAATATGCAGAAGTCAGAGCTTTCCTCTATGAATAATGTACTTTTTTGTGTTCTTACATGCTTCAGTCTTTCCCACCGGGCCACCCTTTCCTCTGTTTTTCGTCTCCCTGTGCTGCTTGCATTTTTAAAAACCACCAGCACAAAAGGCTCAGCCAAGGCTATCGTGACCCTCTAATGCAGCCTCATCACAGTGGCCCATATTCATGGCCTCGAGTGTCTGTCCACCCCAATGACTCATATTACATCATTTTACTTTGTTCATAAACAAAGTGCCCTGATGTGTCTTTGTGCAACTTTTTGTGACTGGACTCACGCTCAGTTTTTTTTTTTCTTTTTTAAGTGGAGTCGAGTCATCCCATCGTCAGAGAGAGCTCACGTCTCATACCATAATTATACCAATCAGTGTGATTGAAGGGCCCTCACGACGGCCTGATCAGGTGTCATCAGACCATTAAATGTTCGTCATCAGGAGAGCAAAGATATGAGGTGGTGGGGACAAGTTTTACTTCCAAGTCCATTTAAAAGGGATGTTGGCAGCTTTGGTGAGGTGATCAATCAGTGGCCATTTTAACTTTGACAACTCATGGGAAAGGAGGGGGTTGGTGATGTTTTAAGGGAAGGAAAGTCAGAGTTTCGAGCTGTAGAGAAAGACACGTTTGTCAGTTGAAAAGATTGATGTGAGGTTAGGGTTGACCTGTTGTTGAGAAACTGAAATTTCAAGTTTGTGAGGGGCTTGGGTTTTTATGGATAGACTGTATAAAACATGAACATAGTCTCCACGATGTCACCTGTCTGTTCTTGATACTGTGGAATGAAGCCACATTGAATATGACATGGGCTTTGTGCTTCCTTTCAAACAGCTAAAGGGCGTCCTGTGTCTCTGATTTGACGATCAAACGATCCTAATAACTTCCAAACTGCAGTTAGCAAAATTTTTACCTCCCGTTCAGTGTGTGCCGATTGGCAAATCAGATTTTAAGGCCCAAGCCACTGCCAGCTTCAAGTGGATTCTTGATGAACATCAACTTTCAGCACTTTCGCATAGGCTTCATTTTTACAAACTGAATGTTGCCCCTTGGGATAGACATTGGAAATGCATCCGTGTTTTTACTTTGGGAAGGCAGTTGGTTCCTGTGGTGATGGAACTTGTGGAAATATAAAGTTGGATGTCTGAAGGTAAGAAAGAATCACAGAAAACAATGTCTGAAAAAAGCAAAATTAGTTTGACTTGGCAAGATATGGGATCAAAATCTTCAGTCAATCTCAGCAGGTTTGGTAAATGTGGCTAAGGTTAGCACAGCTAGCACCACCAGTCTTTAGTTTACATACCTGTGTCGACCCATTGCTCCGGTCAAGATAAGCTGACAGCCTTCATACAACTTCATCTGTTTTCTATAATAAAACGGAAAACCACATCATATGTATTGTTTACATGCCGACAGATTGCGGTCTGCTTTCAAGTTGCATGCATACTGTAAAAAAATTGGACACCACAAAACTTCCCCCTCTAGTGGCTGACTGCTGTAAAGGTCCAAAAATCTATCTCCCCAGTCATTCCAGACCAGCTGTGGTCAAACTTTAAAAAATTGATACACCTCGTAGAAATGTTTCTCACATCTGATTGTTGTGGTGATATGAAGGTATTATTTGGCTGCCTTGCCTCTATATGCAATAAATTGTTGCTGGTGATGCTCCAGCTCAAACATAACATTTGCCTCTCTTTCAGGTCTACACTACTAACATATTTATCTTTATCCAGCTAGTAATCCTTGTCTACTAGTGAGGGTGATGACTTTCTATAGTTCATTCAAACTGACACATCCTTCCTGGGGTGCAGATATGGCCCAGCACTTTTGTTTGCACACCATGAGGTCAGCCCTTGAGAGTGTGGCCGGGGTTCAAATCCAGTCTTTCCCTCATGTCATCCCCCACTGTTGCCCTGCTTCCTGCTCTATTCAGTGTCATGCCCTCTGATTAAAGGCACAAAAAACAATAATAATAATAATAATACTTGTCACAGATATTTGCTAATGTCTGTGGAAACTGCAGGAAAGGTACAAAACTTTTGTATGATTCTGGTATCTGGAAAACAAAAAACTACAAGCTGCTTTTTTTTTTCACAATAATAAGGCCTTTTTTTCCACATAGACTTTAAAATTAGGAATCAATAAGTTTGGATGCCTCCTAAAAAATTGCTTTAAGATCTACATGACCATGAATTTGGTGGACCTATTTATAGGGTCATTCTATATGAGAGTTAATTTAATAATCAGAGCTAAACTCTCTGTTGAAACTTGAAGTGAAAAAATATATATTTAAAATTAGGGATTATTACCTTTCACTTTTGAAATAACACAGTACTGATGCCCAGTGCCTGGCAATCGGTATAAGTACTCAACGGTACCAATTTTCGGAACTTTAGTGTGTTTATATGGTAATAAATATCAATTTGTTTAATCTTAAAATCTTGTTTCCTTTACAGTTTAACATATTTATTTAACAATATATAACTTGGCAATGCTGTCTTCATATCCAGTATGGAAAATTGCCTACTCTTCTACTCCCTCACAGTCACAAGGATGCGTTTAGGTACCTAAACATGGTACCTTTTGATTTTATGTGAATTGATACTTGATACTTCAGACAGAATTTGGTGGGTACCTAAAAAAGTACCTAATTCTGTACCCATCCCTTTTTATGATATCAAAGATTTAATTTGAGAGAAATTGTTTGTCAGTGTACGTAAAATGTTCTTTAACCTCAAAGCTAAGTTAACTTAAGGCTGGTCACATTTATGATTAATGGGATTTTTTACATGTAGCAAAGTTTTCTTTATGCTGTGACTCGAGTTGCTCATCATGTTGTCCAAAGATTGTGACAATTTCAAAATGTGACACACCTTTGATATTGTAACAATGGCAGCTTTGGCCTTCTATCTGTTTCTGTGTAGGAAAGATCTGACCTACAATAACCTTAAGTAGTGATACCAGCTCGTAAAGGGTCATTGAAGGGTCAATGGGGACCACATGTACATCCACGTGTTTAAAAAACAGACTCAAATGTTTCTTTTTTTTTGTGAACCAGCCCTCCTGCTTCCCCCTCTCCTTTCTTGAATGGTGCATATTAATCAGCTGCTCTTATTTGGAAGCTCATCTATATTTCAGCATCTGGATTCATAATTCAAACAGGAGCTCCAAGGATCATCTGAGCTGTTATTTTGCTGCAATTAGACGATCGCCTGTTGTGATTTTCACCTCTGGCTGGGGACAGAGGAGCCGTCAACTTCTCAGCTGTCAGGAGCTGGGATGAGTCTGAGAAGTGATGGGACAGTGAGCTAATGGGTTATGACATGCTGAAGTGTTGCATTGTGGGCCACAGGTTCTTGTTTGTAGCTTTCTATCAAGAGGAGGGAGTCAGCCAGACAGAGCGTGAACATTAAAGGTCAGTGGTCACTGCCAGGATTGTTCCTGAGGCAACCGCTTGGATCTGCTCTTGTGGAGTGTGTGTCTGTGTTTTGGCTCCAAAGTATCAATATTTTTGCTCTTCTTGTTTGTGTGTCCTCTGGCCTTGTTGTACAGCCTGCAGATGTTGTTGGTGTGAATTTATCTTTCATTGGTGCACGGGAAGTGTGATCCCCAGAGGGGGAGTAACTTTGACTTCTTAACACTCTGCTGAAGACCTTCCAAACTTGTTTATCCCAGCATTTATTTCACAAATCATATTTTTACAAGTCTTTGAAGAGCAGAGCCAGACTACAAAATAATGCATGGACTCGTACAAAAATATACTGCTAAATTATTGCTGGTGACCCAATAGAAGTGTTCTCTACTATCTGTGAATCACTTTGCGTTGTTGTTTTTTAAATCTTAAAGGTACAGTGTCTAGGATTTAGTTTCTTTTAGCAGAATATACTCTGTAGAAGTGGAATATGATATCTGATAGTATATTTATGTAGGTCTATAATCATATTTAAAGTTAGAATTAGCCTTCTAAATTGATCCTCACCTCCTTGTATCAACAGTATCACTTATTCTCATTGTAAATTGACCTTTAAAGGTGCTATGAGGACTTTATAAGTCATCTAGAAAAAGCCTCACTTTTATTTATTTGCCTGTTCATAATCCATGATTCAAAGCAAGATTATCCTCCTAAAGTTACTTTAATGACAATTTTTCTTGTACTCTAATTACAGGCAGTCCTCGAGTTACAAACAAGTTTCGTTCCTACGACGCGTCTTGACCCGAAATTCCGCGCAAGTTGGATTCTTACCCCAATTACCTCTAAATCTCTAAATAGCTATACAAATACATGTTTTATACTTCATATTCATGGGAAAACAGATCCTGCTTTCCTTTTTGTGTCCATGGTAAGAAAAAGGTGAGGATACCGAGAAAATTACGGAGCACACTATCTACACCAAGGATGGCTAACCAATCAGAGACCAAGAGCCACACAAATTGTAGTGTTACGACTAAGAGCCACATCATACACATGATTAGGGATGGGTACTGAATTAGGTACATTTAAGGGTACCTGAAAACGCCAGCTTGCTGTTAACACGGCGGGGCTGCAGCGTTTCAGGAGAAAACCACTCACAAAGTTTGCGTTTTAGGTTGGTTAAAACACTGTTTCCATGTAAACCAAAGGCTGAAACAAAACAAAACTTTTGCATCCAAAAAATGTTGTTGTGTAATGGCCCCTTACATACGAGCAGGAGAGGAGGGGCAGAGTTGCATACAGGGAAGAGAAATTGAAACTTAAGTATGGATCACACAAGTTTTGATTATCAATGTTTTAGATTGAGCTGCACACTAGAGGTCGACCGATATGGGTTTTTTGGGGGCCGATGCCGATGCCGATGCTTTCCAAATTTGGGCAGCCGATGCCAATATGCATAGCCGATTTTTCCAATTTTATATTCAGGCTGATTGTTAAATAGATATATATTTATCACATTTTTGTGAAACGCAGCAATTTCTGAGCAACTAAAAGAAATCTATTACAACAAGTGGTGTCCAGTCCTCTGAACATTTATTCAGCTTTCAAAACAATGAAATATTTTGTGTAAACACACAATGTAACAAGCAGTAGTAAACATTCACACTCTTCTTAAAATGCCAAAAAAGAAATTTAAACTTATTAATATGATTTGAACAAAAGTATGTAATGTATCCAAGTGGTTCGACAAGGTTGAGGTGCTCATCTTTTTTGTGCCTGATCAAAAATTGCGTCATTTTATACAACGGATCAAAAATCGGCTTTTTAAAAGAAAATACGGCCGATGGCCGATAGAGACAAATGTCCAACTATCGGCCCGATATATCGACCGGCTGATGTATCGGTCTACCTCTACTGCACACCACTACTCATAATGATGAACTGATTTTTTGTGGATGGACCAAAGAGCCACACATGTGAAAGCAAAGAGCCGAATGTGGCCCACGAACCACAGGTTGGCCATCCCTGAGCTATACTTTGACGTGACTCAAGACGATGCTGATGACCACATAGCACTGCGTAGCTGTGTATTCATATGCGTGAAAAAACTAGTGCGGGTTGTAGGAGCTTATGAACAGAGCGGCGTAACTTGGAAACCTTCTCTTTATTCTTAAGAACATATATTCCTTGGTGTTGTGAAGTCGAGCACCACGTAAGTCGAGGACTTCTTGTAATTGGTTTATTTTAAAGCTAAACAAGAGAGTGATAGAGCACGGGTTAAAACACAGGCTAATCTGTTTGTGCTAATGTTCATCCCATCCCACACTCAGCAGTTATTCTGCAGTGGTCTGTTCAAACTTGAGAGTCTATCAATAAAATGAAGAGTGAGGTTACGTTAGCTCTGATTGGTGAGGTTGGAGCTGGTAGATAAGGTCTGGTAGGACATAACCAGGATTCACTAACATTGAAACCGGCCCACTCAGTTAATGTTGATTGTTTCTACGGAAAATCAGGCAGTGGTTGTGTAAATCTGGATTTAAGGATGGGGTATTGATACATTTGAGTGATCAAGTTCCAAATTATGAGCACATATCCAAGAAGGAACTACTACTAGAGTCGCTTAACCAACTTTAAATGCTTTATTGATAAGCTGCAGCTAGAAATCCAACCCAGACTGCCTTTAACTTTGAATCTGCAGCAGTAGTCCCATGTGTTCAGTGCACATTAGCTCAAGAGCCTCGATTCTGATGTAATGTTAATGCTTGTAGAGTGTTGCTTTGCCTCGTAGGGAGATGTTGTCTTTTCATTCTTGGATATCAGGCTTTTTAATCAATTACTACTGATTCAGCCTGTTGGCGATGTGTGAAGACAGTGGATTGTGGCTTACTTGTTCCCAGCGTTGTTCCACTGGACCGGGCGGAAAGTGTTTGGACCCCGGCGGGATGAAGAACTGCCTCAGGACGTTTGTTTTTGTGTCTGTAGCTGGAAACTTTGAAACGCTGGAGTTGTAAGGGATGCTCACAGAAAAGAGTTGATGAAAAACGAGGGGGTAAAGAAGAGCGTTTGGAGGAAGGAGAGAAATTGCAAGGTCACTTTTAAATCGAAATGCATCAGGGGAGACATTTTGATATTTTTGATTAGAAATGCCCTTTTTCCTTTATTTAACTGAACCATGAAGTTATACACTCAACCATTCTCACCTAGAACAAGAAGACAGGTCTTTCCTCTGCGTAGTCTGTATTTCACCGTGAGTTTAAACACAAGTTAAAATAAGTGCAATAAGGCTGGAAACTCAGACAGCTGCACAGACAGAAAAGACAAAGTGCCTCATTTACCTCAGGTCCTCAGCCACACATTTTTCACCTTAGACGAAGTGAAACAGCTACCTGAGAAAAATCCATTTTAATGTCTCCAATACCGTGTGATCAATTCCTTAAATTATCCGAGGCGCAGAGCCCTTAGATATAATTTCCATATTTCCCACACATCTCCTTAAATGATGCTCCGAATCACAGGATAACGTCAAAGATAATTTGTACCCCCACAGTGAAGATTAGTTTCTCTGTCTGTCAGTCAGCACGCTATCTCAGGAGCGTCAGAGCACATTTCGGTTGCGTTTGGTGGACGGGACAGCCCCGGGCGAAGGAACAGATGATTAGATTTTGGCGGTGTGCGAGGTTTAGGACTTCTTCAATTAGACAATTATCACTTTTAGCCGTGACTCTGAAAACCAACAGAGATAGAGAGTAGATTTTCCAAACCAAAGGGTGAGTTTGCAGAGTCACTTTCATGCACCTTCGTTTTTAATGAAGCCAAAAAAAGAGCCAAGAGTAAGAGGGATGATGGGAACTTACAGTGGGGAAAATAAGTGACTTTTTCTCAACACATTTTTTTCCAAAGATTCAAATAAAATGTCTACCAGACATTGGTATTAACTCAAATAATCCACACATGATGAGACATCACAACGTTCAGGTCCATAAATAATGATCATGTGGAATTAAGTGCGATAACATAGAAAAAAAGTATTGAACACGCTAACTGAGACTCATCTAATACTTAGTGGAGAAGCCTTTGTTTGCAATGACAGCTTCCAGAAGCTTCTTGTATGTTTGAACTAATGGCCCACACTGCTCAGGTGTGATTTTGGCCCATTCCTCTGCACAGATTGTCTTTAAATCTGGAATATTCTTTGGTGCCCTCTGGTGAACCCTTTTCTTTACTTCTTTCCACAAATGTTCAATTGGATTTAAGTCAGGTGATCGACTAGGCCATTCTAACAGATTGATTTTCTTTTTTTGAAATCATTTGAGAGTCAACTTTGCAGTGTGCTTTGGATCGTTGTCCTGTTGGAAGGTCCAGCCACGTCTCATCTTCATCATCCTGGTGGATGGCAGCAGATTCATACCAAGAATTTCCCCATACATGGCTCCATTCATTGCTTCGTCAATTATATGAAGTTTGCCAATACCATGAGATGAGAAACAACCCCATGCCATGATGCTTCCTCCTCCAAACTTCACTGTTGGTGTAGTGTTTTTTGGCTGATGTGCAGAGCCATTTCTCCTCCCAACATGGTATGTAGTATGACAGCCGAAAAGTTCGGTTTTGGTCTCATCTGACCAGACAACATTCTCCCAGTATTCTACAGGCTTGTCAAGATGCTGTTTAGCAAACTTTAAACCAGCTTCAACATGCCTTTTCTTGAGGAATGGAGTCTTGTGGGCTGAGCGTCCACAGAGGTCATGGCAGTGAAGTGCATTGCCTATTGTTTTCTCTGTAACAATTGTACCTGCTGCCTCCAAGTCTTTCTGGAGCACTTTCAGGGTGGTGCTTGGCTCGTTGAGTACTCTTCTGACTTTCTTTCTGACTCCCTGGTCAGAAATCTTCAAGGAGCTCCTGTGCGTGGCCTGTTGATAGTAAGGTGGTGCTTCTTCCACTTGTGAATAATGGCCCCAACGGTGCTGACTGGAATATTCAGGTGCTTTGATATAAATCTGTAAACAGTTCCATTCTGATGCTGAGCAACAATCAGGTTGTGAACGTCTTCAGAGAGCTCTTTGCCTTTACCCATCATGAGGTGTGTGCTATTTAACTGCTTGGTGAAAAAACACCTTTTTTATAGGACCATCAATTTGCTCTAGCCCAGCTGATGTTGGTTTGCACTAATTGGAAGTTCAAGTAATAATAATTACTGACAGATTTCAGGTGGTATGGTGCATTTCCTTGCCAAAGTATACAGCCTTTCCATGGTGTGTTCAATACTTTTTTCCTGTGTTATCGTACTTAATTCCACATAATCATTATTTATGGAGCTGAATGTCATGATTTCTTTTCATGTGTGGATTATTTGAGTCAATGTCTATGTGTGGTAGAAATTTCATTTGAATTGCAGCTTTGGAAATAAATGTAATGAGAAAAAAGGTGACGCGTTCAATACTTATTTTCCTCATTGTAACCGTATTTAATTTCCTTTAAGATTAATTCCAAATTTTCCTTTGCTTGAAGCGGTTTAAATTTGTCTCAGGAGCATTTTTCAGTCACAAGATGTGTCCCCTCTTTCATTTTCCTGTTTGTGTGAATCAGACTAAGGTGAGGAAAAGAAATTGTGGTTTGTCAGTGTTGTATGTCCCAAACTTTTAGGCCAAGATCCTCGAAATGAAGGTGTCGGAGACGGGCTTTAAGGTTGAAAATGAAGCTTTTAACGTTGTTTTTTTCTTGTATTGGGAAGCTGTATTTCTGAATAAATGTTGAACAAATTTGACTCTGTCATCGTCACGTTACACCTCAGAGTACTGTCGTCTTTCAGAGCACCGTCCTGCTCGGTGTGAGGTGACCTTTTTCATACAGAGCTATGAAACACCCTGTAAAGACGTCTGACTCACAGCCCTGATCCTAAATCTCTTTCCCTCCTCTCTGTCCCCTTCCTCCCTTTCTCCTTCCCAGATGCAAGGTGTGCCGTCCCCCCCTCCTACCATCATCACCATCATCGCTCCCACGTCCACTCCTTCCACGCTCCCTCCTACGACCGTCCTGCTCACGACCGTCTCTCCTACGACCGTCCCTCCTACGACCGTCCCTCCTACGACCGTCCCTCCTTCGACCGTCCTGCATACGACCGCCCCAGCTACGACCGCCCTTCCTACGACCGCCCTTCCTTTGACCGCCCTTCCTTTGACCGCCCTTCCTTTGACCGCCCTTCCTTCGACCGGCCCTCCTACAGCCGCCCCCTGCACGAGCGTCCCATCTACGACCGCCCCTCACAAGACCGCCCCTCTCACCCTGATCGTTGGACACCCGGTTACCGTGTGAGCTCGGGAAATCAGCTCTTCATGTTGGACCAGGAGGAGGTATTGTAGTCTTCACTTCAAGAATTCACAGACACTGACACCAGATGTGTTTGACACTTGTTTTGCACATGTAATTGTCTGTTTACCTAAAAAATACTGGCTCAACAAACATGTTCAGAAACACAGATGAAAAACTAAAGAGACCACAGATGGAAGCCGTTAATTCATCACATCCTGAGGCTTTAAAATAACTTTACTTTTATCTTGTGCCACTTGAGGGCAGTGCAACAAGCTGCAGACTTAACACCAAGATACGTTCTTATCAGAAATCTCCCATTCTCACACAAAGAGAGACATTATTAATCACTTGGTGTTATTCTGGACTTCTTTTTGCTCTGACCTGGACTTTAAAAAGTGCCAAACTATTCCTTTAAGCCTCATGTTTGTTGCATTGTTTGATTTTTTAAGGTTGGATTTATCAAAGGAGTGATTAAGCCGTGCTTTGTGTTTCAGCTGTTTTAACACATTCACAGCTGGGAGCCTCACAGTGAAACTGTGATCTGCTGCTGTTCAAGCTGCTGAATAATATAATACTGGAGGAAGGGGGGGGGGGGGGGGGGGGGGGGGGGGGGTGTTTCTCTACTATTTTGTCATCCTGGTTTATTTTAAAATCACAGAAAATGGAAAGTGATACACGCTAGTTTGTAGGCTCTCTCTGAGTTCCTCCCACAGTCAAAAAACAAGCTCATCAGGTTGACTGGTCGCTCTAAATCCCCCATAGGTGTGAGTGTGTTTGTCTTAGCCCTGTGATAGGATGGAACGACCACCTGTCCAGGAAAGGACACAAAACTCTCCTTTCTCAACTCTTAATCTTGGTTGCACAAGGCTGAGCAACAGGTGTGTTTTAGCATTAAGTGTTATCAGTGTTGCAGGTTAAGACCAGCAAGACAAGCCATTAGCGGGAATATTTCACCATGAAAGCGACGCGGGTGCAGATTACGTCATAATTAAGGGGAACCTCCTGGAAAACAAATTCGAACTGGGCATGTCCACCAGTCATAAACAACAATAAACCTGGAGATAATGAATGAATGAATGCTTTATTTCAAACATGTAAACATAGTACAAAAAGAAAAAAAAAGAAAATCAACAGGGAAAAGAAGAAATGAAAACACAAAAATAAATAATAATAGAGAAAGAAATACAAAAAACGAACAAATAAAAGAAAACAGGGAAAACAAAACAACAGCAACAACAACTTTTGTTGGTAATGCTGTGGCAGAGAGAAGATCAAAAAAACAATTCAAGGAGGAATAATGGAGATTTTATTACAAGAACACATGAATAGCTGTTATCAGTGAGTTTATCTGGTAAACAAAGAGAAAGAGAAAGTTTGGAGATCTTGAACAGAGTAAATGCATGTGATGTTTCTGTAGTAGGACACAACCTCAAAAATAAAATAAGCAATATGAAAGCTGCTTGTGCGTCAGCAATGCCCCAGTACCTCTGAATAACTCTTAAAGCAGTTTATGAACTCCAACATTTCACCACACACATCTTGGAAGGACCCAGATGCTGAAAAGTGAAGAGGGAATCAAAACTTGTAAAACTGACAGCAGTGATCCTCCCCAGTTTGAGACTTCATTTGTTGCTGTATGGTTACATATAACCATCTTCCCAAAGGATTGTCCACTGTCTTTGCATGTTTCATCATTAACGGTAATGCATTACGCCATGTATGCCTTTAAACAGCCAATCAAACGCCGTAAAGGTGGAGTATACCTTCATTTGATTTAACACCCTTTTGGGCCATTAACCTTGCTCATTCATAGAACTAATTAATTTTTTTTGCCTTTAGTACAAACAGTCTGTTTTCTTTGTTGAACAGGCCCAGACCTGCCCTTAAATACAGGAAGAGTAACGCTTATTTAAAAAAAAAGAAACGTTTTAAGTGAAAAATCACCTTTACAACATCAGGGTCACTGTCATACAACATAGTATTAGCACTTTGAGATTTCTCAGAATGAAAAGTGCTCTATAAAAACATTATTTATGTTATTATTATTATCAATATAAAGTAGACCAACAGAAGTCAAATATCAACCACTAAGTGAAAACATGCAATACATATATATTGAAAATACTATCTGCTGCTCAGAGGTGGTGTATGAAACTTTATTAAGACTCAGTGATGAATCTTTAAGGTACAAACATCCTGGACAAAACTTCATCAGCTAATGGAAGATGATGCATTAAATATAATTAAGAGTTTTACCATACTCCTAGTGTTTTAATTCTAAAAACACTGAAAGTAATGAGACAAACAACTGGTACACATTATATACCCAAAAGCTTCAAACAAAGGAGCTAATGTGCTGATGAAAGCTTCGTGCTGAAATGAAAGGCCGAATGCTCCCCTGAGTAAAAGCTGAGAAAGGAGGGCTGACTTTGTTCACCTTTGTTCAGACATGTTTGGTCTTTTTTAGGCTCTAAAGACTCTGAAAGAGAAAAGCTGCAAAGATTATGGATGGATAAGCCTGACATTGAAATATTTAAGTTAAGTTTTTTATCTGAACAGCAGGAAAAAAAGTGGACACAGATTTAGTTCATCACTGAATGAGCTGCTGGTTGTAAAATCTCATGTTGCTCTGTGAGCCAGGAGAGGGTACTGTTCTTCAACTTTTCCACCTCTTCCTTTCAGCATCACCACTTCTTCACAGGAAGTCAGGACAGCTGATTCATAATATCACCTCATAATACTACATTACAAACTAAGGATGGACATTCAAGCAGAAATATCTGATACTCACTGCTTACCATCTGCTGGTTATTCCAACAGTTCCCTGCTCACTGCAGCCATAAGACGATTCATTCAATGACTGCACCTAACTTTATTTTTAATATAAATCCTCCATGAGCTCCTTGGTGCTGCAGAAGTCTGTGTTTTCTTCAGTTCTGAGTCTCAAAGTAAAACACCAGTTTTACTGACAACTGGCACTGATGTTATTCAGCTCTTAGAAGCTGTACAAACACCATGTGGTGGATATATTACATTACAACCAAAAGTTTACAAAACAATTGAAAAAATATGTTTAAAAAATTGATATCATATTTTTATTTTGAAAAAAGATACTTGAAATATACGATTGACTATTTCTTATGCAGTCGTTTTTCAGTCTTACAAAAAAACATACGAATTGAAAAAAAAATTGTACAATGATGATATTCTGGCCTGTCAATACTTAGTCCTTCAAATGAGATGCATTGAAGAAAATATAAAATAAATTGAAATAAAATAAATTAATAAAATAGATAAATTGAAATAAAATGAATTGAAATAAAATAAAAAAATGAATTAAATAAATAAATAAATGCACAAATAAAATATATTGAAATAAAATAAAAAAAAATGAATAAAATAAATGAATAAATGAACAAATAAAATAAATAAATAAAATACACATATTTACATATAAATAAATTAATCAATCAATCAATAAATAAATTAAAAAAAAATGAAAATAAATGAATAAATTAAATAGCATAAGATAAATTAAAAATCCCTAACCCAAACCTGTTGATCTATATTAACACTGTCTGTCTGTAATCCACACATACACTGTTGCATGCTTTAGTTGTCAAAAAAAAGAGACATTTTTTTGTCGTGAAAAGTCATGGCATCACTGATGTTTTTTTATTGAAAACCTTTTATTTAAATATATTTAAATATTATAATACCTCCATAGATCACCCCTTTATCTCAGCAGGCCCGTTTCTGCACTGAGTAAAATAAACACTGCACACTGCACTGTTGAATCCAAAAGCTTGAACTCTGGCACATCAGCATTTTGTTGAACCACTCTTGTCTTGTGGCGGTGGTTCAATAAATCTGATGTTTAATTAGTGTTTCATCCCACATTGAATGTATTTTGCTGTTTACCGCCTCGCTCTTTGATAGAAAAAGATGTTCTCCGTGTTTTTCCCACTAAGTATTTGTGTACAAGGCAATTCCCCGCTCAGCAATGTTGGCGAGTCACTAAAGCGATGGATCTTTATGTGGCCAGTCAAAGCGTACCACTGGCGACTTTACTGTTGTGTGCACGGCTGCCAATAGTATTTCAATGTGTCATCACTCAGAAGAATAGAGCGCGCTGTGATCCCGATAAGAGACCTGCGCTGCTCTGGAGGGACTGAGCCGAGAGCCCAGTTCAATTAATCAAAGCTTCCTATCCCTGTCTAATTGTGCCAATAAGGCAGCAGCTGGGAACGGATCGGAGGCAGGGCTGACGCGCTGATGGCCGTCACCTCGGCTACAGCGGGAGGCGTTAAATATTCATGGCTGTCACTCACCTCATGCAGTGATGGTGCATCTCTCCCTTCTTTTCTTCCTCTCCCTTTCCTGCTCACACACACACACACACGCACACGCTCATCTTGCAGTTAGCAGTGATTAGAAAAGCAACCAAACTGTTTCCACTACACTGTAAAATGTGATTTTCCACATTTTTTATTCTAGCATATTATTCCATGTCAACATGACAAAAGATTGAAGTTGTTGTGATAATTCTTAATAATAGGTTTGCATCATCTCAACTACCAAATATATTTCAACTTAAAAATCTACGTCCACATAAATCAGTAATGCATATCGACTTTACCATAAAAGAATCTAGGTGGGCTTGGAATTAAAAATTTATTACCCAGAATGCTTTCATGAATTGTGATCTAAAATTTATTTTCGCCATGAGTGAGGTGGGAGCGCAGTGTATTTTAGAGCCTCGGCCTGTTTTGTGAAACTACAGCCTTCAAATTAATACCCAGAATGCCTTTGGGCAATTACATCTTTTTGTCACTGTAAGTAAGGGGGAGTACGAATAATATGGATATGAAACCCAACTAGTCGCCGCCCTGTTGGTTTTGGTTGCCTGTTGCGGCAGCTCTCCCTTCTTTTTCTGTTTCTTGTAATTTTTTTGTCTCTTTTTCGTCATCTCTGTGTTTGGAGTGGGTCATTGCTTTGTATGGCTCATTTGCTGGTCATGGACACAAAACTGGTTTTATCTTCAGTGATAATTTTACTACTTTTGCTCCTGTGTTTTTCTGGAGATCCTTCATGTAACCATGGCTCTCATATGGTAACATATGAGCCCAGCTGTTAAAAGCCTCATGTCAATGCTAACTGGTGCAAGGCCTGATGTTTCCCACAAGGTGAGGAGAAGGAGGTGAGGACGACGTGCTGGTTCTCAGGTGTAAGCTAAGAAGTAAGGACATCGACCTGTCCTTCCATCTGTTGTTTTTGGGAACGCAAGATCTATCTCCAACAAGATGGACGAGCTAGCCATGCTAACCCAGCAACAGAGGGAATACCAGAAGGAAGAGTAGCATCAAGCTAATTACAGACATGGCTAATGGAGTTAACACCAAAAATCAACACCACATTGTAAGAACCTTATCCTGGGCTGTGTCTCTCACCTGTTTATCTTTCTTCTGCTCTTCTGTCCTTTTTCTCTCTGAAAGTCCACCATCACTACAAAATTAATCACAGAAATTGTTTTCAGCAGAGAAAAACACAGATCTCTATTCTTACTGCTAAACTTCGTCAGCCAGTGTGGTGTTGTCATAGAGACTTAAACCTGCTCTAGATTAATCCAGTCCTGGTCGGCCCAATTGGGGAGCTAAGAAAAAGCAATTTAAATAATATGTAACCAGCAATATTGCTACTGATAATCTCATTTTTCAAGATCACTTTCAAACTCCTCACAGGCCCTTTAATTATTTCTAACAACTACCAAGCCTAAATCAACTAAACTAAGACAAGGGTTGACACAAGACATCTTATTCAATGGAGATCACCTCTGTTGGTGTAAGAACAACAAAATGTTATTTTTGACCTGACATAACATCTTTGCATCATGTTTTTTACATTGAAACAAGTTGCATCTAACAGTGCAGACTAAAAGAAGGACTGGCTCTTTTTTCCTCAGTGTGCATCCTTCACAGTTATCAGCATCCCCTGTGCAATCCTCTGCTCTCCTTTCTTGTATCTCCTCCCTCCTTTCAGCTCAATCCCGGTTTAACAGCCTCCATCGATCCTGCAGCCGTTCTCTCCTCTCTTTACATAATCCGTCTGTTAGCACCATCTCTCCCTCCTCTCACTTTCAGCCTGTCTCTCTCCTTCCTTCACATCTTTCTCTTTCTTCCCTCCATCACTCCTTCCTCTCCTCCTTCTTCCTCTCTCTGGGGTGACTGGCAGGAGTCTACATCTCTCCCACAGGCCACCTGTCTCCATCCTCCTCACAGCTCCATTCACTCGCTTCTGCTCTCTGTTTTTTTTTTTTTTTTTTTTTTTGTGAATGGTATCCATCAGAGACGTCCTCCTGGAGAGCCGAGGTGTCGCTTCAGGGAACAAGGCTCCTCTGTTGTGTCTAAAAATTTGTCACTATAGAAATTTGCGTTAATCGAGTGCCTTCGTGGCTCTTGACTCGCGGTGTGTTTGCTTCATTGAGCGGCTTCTGACTGATGGAGTGGAGACACTTCATACGGCTGGAATGGGATTACACTCTCAGTGACAAGTCAACACCTCTGGCTCGTTTTGACTGCGGAGGATAATAGATATGCTGACAAGACGTGTGTGTCTGAGTGGCATGTTTTGACACTGTGTATCCACCACAAAATGGTCTTGAAAGTTCAAAACACAGCTGTAAAATTAGACACGACGAGGTGAAACATGGCGCCCGTAATTACAGCGCCCTCTTTTATTTTTCTTGATTTGTCATTCAGTGCGCACAACCAAATGTGACTTTGCACTGTTTCCCCTGAGCTCCTCTCTGTGATTGGGAGGAATTTCTTTCCAGTGCAGTCAAAGCAAGAAAAATGGAAATGTGTTACTTAGAAAACAGACGAGCTGCAGCCTGAAGCGGCAGAAAATGTTGCTTAGTGTCACTCTGTGTGTATTAGGATTAGAAGAGAAATGTTTTAATGGTGCAAATGGATGCTGCGCCAGTGCCCCAGAATTTAACATCAAACACACCAACAGCTGTCTGATATGTCTGCACCAAAACTGGAACATGACAGACTGGGATTGTGGATTTCATCAAACAGCTTTGCAGATTTTGTGGATGTGTTTTGGCCTCTTGAGTTCCACAAATCCAGCATCATCCAACTTTATCTGTTCAGCCTGTTCCATAAAAAGTAAATTCAGTGTGTTTTAGAAAGAGACTCATTATAAAAAAGCCCTTTCTTAACACGAGCAAGAAAAATATCCCTTGAAACAGGCAAAGAACCCAGAGCAGAACTGGATTCAGAACAGACTTCTTCCTCAAAAAGAAAGGAAGGTTAGGAAATGCAAACAAAGAGGAATTGAAGGTCCGAATTATGGATTTTTGAAGGGATAATGTATAGTGAACAGGTGCAAATCAGAGTCTCAGGTTAAGGAGCCTGATATGAAGCAAAGTGTTGAGAGTTTCCTCACTGTTCACTGCACATAATCCAGATTATTTCCTGTTTCCTGGAAACAAAATGACATAAATAACTTGTTAAAAGATGCTTTTATTGATTTATTATTATATATGTATCCAGCCAAAATTCCCCTGTCACAGGCACTGATATCAGCAGCCGTTGTGCAGCCAGAGTCTGTGCAGTAGAGACTATGAGGGATTCAGAGAGAATCCGAGTGGAGCTTGGTGACAAAAATAATAGTATTTTTTTAGGGATGCATGATATTGGATTTTTGCCGATATCCGATATGCCGATATATCGAAACCCCTTTTGACCGATACCGATACCGATAATCACAAGTTTGTTTGTTTTTTTCACTGTAAGAAAGCTAAGTGTGTCCTGTACTGGAATTTATATGTTACTCTTATTGTGACGGTCTTATTTGTTTAAGAAACAAACATAAAACAAGACAAAAACATTTGATTTTACCATAAATTAGAAATGTATTATTTTTTCAAACTTAAGACATTCAGTATTGAAATACAGAAAAATAATTTCTTTAGATTACATGAACTTTAAATATACAATGCATTTTTAAACATAACCAAGTTGCATTTGATTATTTTAGAGCTACTGTAACAACCTGGTGACAGACACAGAGCTCTGCAGTGCAAATAAATGAAGTGCTACATTTTATTCAAGGAGCTTATTTTTCATATGGAAAAAAATAGTAATCCCAACTGAATGGCACCTTATCGGCTGTGCATATCGGCAGAAATTTTCATATCTGCTGATACTGAAAACCGTGTTTTTAAGCTTTTTTCAGCCGATACCGATATTGTGCCAATTATATCGTGCATCCCGTTATTTTTTTTCTTTTGAGAGTCTTATCACTTCTTGACTCTACCTACCGACAAATTTTACAATGTCCGAAAAAATACACAAGAACGGCAGCAGTCACCTTGTTTTTAACCTCTCACAACTAATGAAAACAAAATTTTTTAGAAAAAAGAGGACTTGATTACAAGGCCACCAAATGATATCTTCAAATCACCACAACAATCAGACGTGAGAAACATTTCTATGCGGTGTATTAATTTTTTAATATTTGACTGCAGCCCATCTGGAATGACTGGGGAGATGGTTTATTGACCTATACTGCAACCAGCCACCAGGGGGACTGAGCAGCTTTTGTGCTGACCTCACTTTGAGCCGTGCAAGATGACGTCCATTTCTTTACAGTCTATGGTCACGGACTAAATCATCATGAATCTTTACCTGTTTTGCTCTTTCTTTGGGGTCTATTCCAGCTGGCATTGGTCAGTAGGCAGGTCACATCATGGACAAGTCTCCAGCTTCTCACAGGATTCACTGAAATACAATCATACACTCACACACATAGAAAGGCTCCAGGTTACCCAAGGATTTGAACCAGAAACATTCTTTCTGAGAGGCATCAGCCCTAACCACAGCACCGTCTATTTCCACTCAATGTTAGGTTAAAACTTTCATCTGTGTGTTTGTTATGAATTACCTTAAAATGTTTCTACTGAGGGAAATGTGGGAATAGTGAGGCTGACATTGGTGGTGAAAGAGGCTGCACATTAATTTGACATATGATAAAGTTGTCCCAGGCTTTGTATTTTTGTTGATAATAACTATCATGTTCATGGAATTTGACCAACCAGAACCAAGTATTTAACACAGCTAGTGAAAAATATTTGGCTGGTTGGACTATTAATGACTCAGTGGTGTGTCTGTTTGAACAGAGGAGCACAGTCAAGGTTTTTGGTTTGTGGTCTTATTTGACTAAGTTTGAACAGTTGGTAGTTTGATTTAGAAACACTTTTTGTTATACTGGTTAAAATTATCTATATGTCCTGATAGCAAGCAATACACGATGTGTTCTTAATGAGAGCGAATAATAACCGGTATCTACAGTAGGAGAAAACCCAGGAATACATCAGCCAATCACATCACAGGATCCGATCTGTTAAACCAATCAAATCCGGTCCTGCCGTTTTGCCCTCCTCCTGCACATACATTTCACCGGCGCTCACTCCCCCTGACTCAATGCGTGTTTCTGAGTTCAGCGGTGTTCAGGTTCGCACTCAGTAGAAAAATGGCAGAGAAACTACCCATACCCCGATTACTGGTAACCACTCCTCCAGCTAAACAGAGCAAGAAAAGAAAGACAGAGGCTTTCTTTTCTTTTTCTGTTCCCCTGCCTCTAACTACTGCCCCTCTCGCTCGACCCCGGGCCTGTCCCCTCTGACCCGGTGAGGGATAAGTGGAGTCCTGACGAGATGCTACATTCAAATTCATGCTAGATTTTCAGGACTGCCAACCCTGCCTTTAAATTGAAAGAGTAAAACTAAACAAATAGTCTCTTAATAGGATTACCAGTGTTTCAACTGAAGTATTATTCTCCAAAGAAATGACAGTAAACAGTCAGAAATAACCAAGAGACACGATACCAGCCACATAATGGAAATTAAGGCTGTATTCAGACCAGAAAAGTCCTTTGGTCCACTTGTTTGGTCCGGACCAAAAGCGGACTTTATTTTTTTTTCGTTTGGTGCGGTTCGTATTCAGATTGTACTTTTTGCAAGTGGACTATATTCTGTAAACACATCCACGTGTATGACGATCGGTGCTCTCATTGGACAGCACTGATAAAGGCGGCACACAGAATACAGACCCGGAAATGGAGGTAAACATGTGTGTTTGTGCTCTTATTAGAGCTGCAAAATCATTTTCAGTTTCAAGAGCAGCTCCTTCAAAGCAGGCTTAACAACACAGTTTCAAATTTTGGAACAGCGAAGACGAATGTGCGCAGCAAGGAGACGCTATGCTCTGCGTGTCCTGACCCACAACATGCTAGCAACAGCGTGGCTAAACAGAAGACGGAGGATCAGGTATGAACCAAAGACGGTTAGGTTACGGTGGCTTTATAGGCCCAAAAGGCTCATGTATCCTGTAGTTAGTTCGGATGGACCTTGGTTTGTATTCAGACCTGCATCGGAGAACCACGAACCGCACCAGAGTTCGTTTGGAAGCGGACCGAGACCACCTCAAAAAGTGGGTCTCGGTCCGGTTGTTTGGTCCGCACCAGGGTTCGTTTGTGTCTATTCACACCTGCATGAAAAGTCCGCACCAGCGTGGGAAACGAACCCTGGTTCATTTAAAGTGGACCAAACAGTCCAGGTCTGAATACGCCCTAATAGTAGGGAGACTTCAGATAAGGGGTGGGGTTAATAAACTCCAGGCTCCGCCCACTAGAGAATTTGAAGCAAGTGGATGCAGCTGTAGTTTTCCTTTTCTTTCTACAGCTGGATGATGACATATTGTAACATCCTGTGTCCTGTGCTGCATTAGCTTCCCCTGCTTTACTTGTTTAGTAAAGGTACACCTGGGAAATGGACTGTTCCTCTGTGGTGCTTCTTCAGTTAGTAGATTATTTAAAACACCTTACTCTACGTTCATCCATTCATGCATGCTTTTGTGTACAGTTGAGAGAAAACCTTACAATTTGGATATAATCATGATTATACAAACAGTAGAAATCCTGCTCTTCCAACGCCCCACTCACCTCTGATACGCTAATATCCTTCGTTTATTTTCTATTTTAAAAAATCCTGGGCTTTTATTTTGGAGAGGATTTTTTGTGGGCCAGGTTTTTACCTTCTGTAATTAGCAGATGACTATTCACTGTAATGCCTATTAACAGCTGCCATTTCAGGTTATATAAAAAGTGAAGGGCAAAGTTTATTTTCATGTACAAAAAGAGTATGATGACGCTCAGGTACGACAACTTTTCTATTGATGTGGACTTTCTTAATCCGAGGACCATTTGTAATTAAGACCAGGATCATATTTTACCAGTTCGGATGCTCAAGACATTTAATAATTTGCAGTAGTTTAAAAAAGAGGGTTAATATGAATAATAAAGCAGCCTGCCTGCTTCTCTCTGGGACACCCAGAAAGAATAAATCAATCCTGAGGTTATCATTTCTCCTGGATCACTATCTTCTTTACTGTTTTAATAATCTGTGTGATCTTGATCTATCATTTCCTGACTGCTGCTCCCCTCTGCAGGCTGCTCCACCTCTTTCCCTCCTGTAGGGGGAGCGAGAGAGCTGGCAGTGATGGCTTCCTGCCTGTCTGCCTGCCATCCTCTTCTTCCCCTCCTCCTCCTCTACCTCCTTTCACTCCCTCTCTCATCTCTCATTAATCTGAAGTGACAGAGTTTCATATACCGCCGCCATGCACCAGTGCCCTGTCCCCGGAGTCATGTGTCCAGGCTGCTCCGGCTCCCCCGACTGTGCCAGTGTTACGCAAGAAAAACGGTCGGGGGGCACGAGCTTTGTTTAGCCTGCGAGTGTTGGATGAGACTGAGAAAAATCAACATTTTAACGAACAGGGAAAGTAGACGTAGAGCTGCAGCGGTTTAAAATAAACAGGATTGCTGAGAACAGAATCCTTTTCCCTCTCCACACTGAATTTGCACGCTTAGGTTTATTATCCTGCTCACAAACAGGCGCCTCACTGGCTTTAGCCTGTAGCTACCGTTGTCACAGTGCATAAAGAGGTGACTGGTTTGCTCGTGACCCTGAGAACACAGTCAGGTGGCAGTGGTGTGGGAGTTGGAGGGATTAATTACGTAATGAATGTGGGTGGGCAGTGACTCTGCACAGAAACAGAGAAAAAGCTTGATTTTAAAGTAAGCTATCTGACCTGAACCCCTGAGGGTATGTTCACAAAAAGTGTTGGTATTAGAGTAAACACAGTAATCCATTTGAATACAGACACAGAAAGAAAACCACTTTTTAAAAGGTCAGCCTGTACATACAAGGGTTTAAACGGCTTTTATCTCAGCACTTTGATGACTCCTTTATCTCCCTGTAGATGGTGTACATTTTCCCCTCCCTTTAATACCTTTGAGGCACCTGGGGAAGGAGGAAAAAATGGCCTAATTTGTCTCCTGCCAACTTAGCAGGAGCAGCTGCCAGATCAGGATGACCTTAAAAACAATCCCCTGCCATTTATCAGTTTTATTAAGAGGAATTGTTCTTAGCCAGGTCCGTCTCTGTGGGGTATGGACACTTAAAGGTGCTGTGAACTTTTCCTCTGCACTTAGCGTCTGAAAGTACACATAATAAACCTACTCAGCTGTTATTTGCATTCTCTCACAGCAGAGTAAAGCCTAATGGGCTGCCTAATGGGAACGAGTTTCATGTTTGTTTTCAGGTCTGTACACTTGCTGATCACCTTGCTAGCTCCAAGTTGGACCCTTTTTGCCTTCAGAAGTGCCTCAGTTCTTGGTAAACATTCTTCAGAGAGTTTGGTCCATATTGACATGATAGCATCACACAGTTGCTGCAGATTTCTCGGCTGAACATCCATGATGAGAATCTCCCGTTGCACCACATCCCAAAGGAGCTCTATTGGACTGAGATCTGGGGACTGTGGAGGACATTTGAGTACAGGGAACTCATTGTCATGTTGAAGAAACCAGTCTGAGATGATTCCAGCTTTATGACATGGAGCGTTATCCTGCTGGAAGTAGCCATCAGAAGATGGGTACACTGTGCCCATAAAAGGATGGACATGGTCTTAGGGACCCAAAGTGGGCCAAAAAGATCTCTCCATACCATTATCAGTCTATAGCGTTGATACAAGGCAGGATGGATTCATGCTTTTATGTTGTTTACTCCAAACCCAGAGCCAACCATCTGAACATGGAGCAGAAATCCAGACTTACCAGACCAGGCAATGTTTTTTAATCTGTGGTACCGTTTGGTGAGCCCATGTGAATTGTAGCCTTAAACCCTGTTTTCGCAATATCCGGTCAGTAAAAATGAAGCCTATGCAGAAGTGCTAAAAGTTGCTGTTCATTTAGAATCTGCTTGAGGCTGGCTGCAGAAAGACCAGAAACCACAGACACACTCAGCCAAAAACACAGACTTTTACAGCGTTAAAAACATATTTACAGCCTTGTTCAAAAAACGGCTTGGGTCTGAAACACTGATTTCACTATCAGCACACACTTTACGGTGAGTACATTCTTTTCTAACTCAGCGGTTTTGAAGTTATTAGGATCATTTGATTGTCCAATCAGAGACACAGCTCAACTCACGTGACTGGCGGGCACCCTGTTGCTGTTCGAAAGGAAACTCACAGACGGCATCATATCGAATGTGGCTGGGTCCACGGATTGGCTTCACCTTGTGGAGGCTATGTCCATGTTTTATACAGTCTATGGTTTCTACCAAGCGGTTCAGTTCAGTTCGTCTCGTTTCCACTGACGAAACCCAGGGTAGATTCCCAAATAACCAAGGCGAGCCGTCACACTTTTTGGAACCCTTTCATAGAGGTGCCATACTAAACTGATCCGTGGTGGAGGTGGAGCTACAACACTGCAGTCCGTCGATTTGTTGGAAGAAACCTTGCTTACCAGGCAATAGCGGCTGTATTTTTTCCTTGTGGCACACAGTCTTCTCTGAAACAAGTCTTGATTGTTCTTTGTAACAAAGAGCTACATGCCAATCACAAAGAAGGTAAATTGCTGGGTGTTTCCCATTGCTGCTCTTTGTTTACTGTGTCGTATTTTTCTTCTTTGTTGGATTTATAAGTGGGGTACACTGTGTACACTGTTATCTAACTGATGCGGCTATCGACACCTGGCTTACACGCCACCTACAACTAGGGGGCACAGTTGGCTGTGGAAACGCACCCTATTGCTATTCTTGCAATTCGATTCTGTAATGATTTTTGGAGTACTGATTTGATTGAAGTTGTGATTCTTTGATATTTAAATTTTTGCAATTTTTAGTTTGCTACACACCATGTGAAAAAGTTAGATGATGATTATAATGTCTACAGACTATATCAGGGGCCATATTTTCCCATAAAATGCAGATCACGTGAGTCAGAGAATAACATTTCGCCCTCTGCTGGAGAAAAGTGGTGACTTTTTTACAATTCAGTTTATAAACCAAGACTGAAAAGGAGAATTTGAATTTGAAAAATTAAAAAAAATGATTTTTTGACAAAGAATCATGATTTTGATATTTATATCTTGTTTTTTTCCTCCCACCCCTACCAGCAACCGTTTCACATCAAAGTCTCTTAAATCACTTTCTTTTCTATTATGATGCTCAGTTTCATCTTCGGCAACTTGTCTACCTGCATGAATGCATAGAGTTGGGACCACGTGATTAGCTGATTTAATATGATATAACAAGCATTTGAACAGGAGAGTTTGATTCTGCTGTGTAAGTGGACGTCTGGGCTTGAGACCACCTCAAGTGGCGACTTGTGGAACTGCAGTTTTCTGCACTTTCACTGTAGCTTCACTTTTCAATGATTAAATTGCTGCTTGGTGTTTTTTAAACATCTTTAAGCAGATTGGAGTTTTCTTTACACTTGAGCAGCTTTTAGTGTTTGCTGGATTGTTTTTAAAAAGCTCAGAGTGATTTACAAGTAACACAAAGTTGAAAGTTACTGTACCCTAAAAAAGTTATACTAACACTTTTATCTCCTGAATCTACTGCACGTAACTTTATGGGATGTAAAAACTTTTCTTCGAGTATTGTATCTCTGCAAATAGTCAATTTTCACGCACTGGTTCTACGTGTATGAAAGGTCAGAAACAGTCCAAATGTCAGCTCTATTGGTCCGTCCACTGTGTGTGTGTGTGTGTGTGTGTGTGTGTGTGTGTGTGTGTGTGTGTGTGTGTGTGACTCTCTAAGTACTATCATCGTGTGTTTGATGAACACCGTAGCCAGAGCCTGAGGTCAGGAGGAGGAGGAACATCTGTCCGTGAAAGAACATTACTGAGGGTCTGAAGGACAAATCCTGCTTTTGGCCGGCTCTGCCTCCTATCACAGCGCACAGAGCTGTGTGCACTTTGTGTTTTTGTCTGTGTGTGTGTTCGTTTTTACGTGCCTGCGCCCGCGTTAAGGTGAAACTCATTGCTGCTCATATTCGAGCAGGTGCATGGCCAAATTTTAGTTATTGCCTGCCTTTGTGTGTGTGTTCTCGTGCAGGTTACTGTGTTTGTGTGTGTGTGTGTTGTTGTGTTTGTGCCAGAGTCAGACAGCCAGCAGTGTTTGATTACCGCCCTATAAGAAGTAATGGATTGCACAGTTTTTCAAACGTTACACACTCTGTCTCTTGCTGTCTTAAACACACAAAGACACACACACATACACAACCTTTTCCTTCGCTCTGTCTCACACGCACACACACACACACTTCTACTCGATGTCCCAGCATCCTCTCCTGCTCCTCACAGCTGGGCCTGAGGAAGCGGTAGTGACATATGGGCGAGCCAGCCTGCAGCATCGCTCAACTCAAGCTGCCAAGCTGAACAAAAACACCCTCCTCCCATCCTCAGATCAGTGACACTCGTTTTCCTTCCCTCCTTCTCTTCCTCCTCTTCCTCTGCCTCTGTCACTTCTTCCTCAGACGCCACTGTCCCAACATCGACCAGCTTCTGTTTCTTGCACTGCGGCACGCCTGTTTTCCTCTTGCTCAGATTTGAAATAATTTTCATAGATGCTTCAATCCATCAGGTGTTCAATTTAAAATCAGAGGAAACTAACTGTGCCTACCGTGCCAGAACATGCCCCAAAAACATCCGCACAGCCTCATGTCCTGTTTCCATTTATAGAACTCTTATTAGATTATTCAGTTGTTTGGGTGCAACCACTGATCTACACGTCACTGAAGTGCAGGAATCAGGAGAGAGCTATTAAATGGACCACAAATTAAAGACAAGAATGGGGTCAGAATGAAAAGTGTGTTTAAAACTCTAAAAGTGGGATGATTCAGCTGTGAGTCTTAGAACATGGCAGATCCCTTGTGCCTTTGTGACTGATCTGACTGACTTACCGTTTTTTGTGACTTCGTCAAATACTTTTTCTAAAAACATCTGCAGGCACACCTCTGTCACTCTTTCTTTTCCACTGCCTAGGATTTACATAACTTTATTAAAATCAAGGAAATTTTCTTAGTCGTACACAAGAGATATTTTCTAAAGATGTGTTACGACCCACTCCACCCCTGTCAGCCAGTGTTTAGCTAGCTGTGTCTAGTTAGCATGAGGAAAAAATAATACAAGTCAAATGGTTTTATCTGGAATAGTGTAAGTACTAAACAAAATATAGTCTTAGTCAAAAAAATACTTTCTCACCTCAAATAGACCTGTTTCCAGCCCTGACAATCACCATGTGTGATCAGGGTGGAAGAGGGTAAATATTGAAATGATCATATGACTCCTGTTTTATCCCTGGTTGGTGGAATTGTTGGTGTTACAACTTTCTCCATGTTACAACCATACCCAGTCTCCCCTACATCTTTTTTACAACTGTGGTCCTCTTCTTTCGACTCCTCACTCATAAAGATCAGGATAAAGAAGAGAATATTTTTTCCTGACTTTGTTTTTATTCCGACTTAAAAGGCAAAATTTGAATTTCAAGTCAAAATTCTGTCTTTAGAATTCAGAATTCTATCAAATCACATTCTGACTTTAAATGTTAGGATTCTTAAAAAAAAGTCTAAGCTCAGAATAATGCTATCATAGTCAGACTTTTGTGATTCAAGTGAGAATTCTGTAAGTAATATAAGATAATTAAGTAAAAAAGTGAGAATTTCAGAACAAAGTAAGAGTTTTAGTTTAAAGGGACTGTAAGAACTTTATTATGGGAGGTCCTGGACTTAGGTTGTTTTGACTTTACAACGCCAATGAATATATGTACTAGAGCCCGACCGATATAGGATTTTTGGGGCCGATACCGATACTGGGGGCAAAAAAAAAGCCGATATCCGATATATCAACCAATATCCGATATATTGGCTGATATATATAATAAATTCATTGATATACATGGGATATATACTGTATATAATCACAAATCATTATGATACCCATATGATTCAAGACAGAGACAGAACACTATCAAATTAAAACAAGGAACTTTAATTATAATACTGTCAACATAAGAACTGTAGTGTAAACCAGTGATAAATAAGAACAAGCTGTAAACACAAAAATAGATAAATAAGTCAAACTTTAAACACAGTAAGTATAAAAAGAAAATAAAAAATGTAAACACACAATGAGCAACTTAAACAACATTAAAACGCCAAATTATAGTCTTACATTAGATAATGGTGGACGTGTGAATTAACAGTAGCATTTATCTCTGTTTATCTCACAAAAAAGCAACTAACACAATGTTAAAACGTTGTTGTATAGTCTTACATTAGATAATGGTTGACGGAGGGGAAGGGCACTCGGGCAGCCCAACACACAGAAGCAGGAGCCACAGAATCTCAGTGCAGCAAAAATTTTTATAATTGGCTACATTTTGGCCGATGTCGATTCATCGGTGACAGGCATAATCGGCTCTAATATGTACGTAAGAAAATAGAGATGGTTTCCCAGTTACGCCGCTCTGTTTTGAAGCTCCTAAGACAGATACTAGTTTTTGAAGCGTATTTTTACACAGCTACACAGTGCTCCACGGTCGTCACCATCATCCACTTTGTCTCGAGTCGAGTCATAGTGTAGTCTGTCTATGTTCGTGCTCCATACTTTTCTTGTTATCGTCACCTTTTTCGCATCATGGACACAAAAAGAAAAGCAGGATCTGTTTTCCCATGAATATGAAGCTTAATACATGTATTTGGATAGTTATTTAGAGATTCAGGGGGTATTTAGGATAAAAAGCTGACTTTCGGGTTAGGACGTGTCGTAAGAACAGAACTTGTTTGTAACTCTAGGACCACCTGTAGTGATCTTGAAAAAGTGTCACATCTAGATATATTTTCCTGATTGTAATCTACACTTTAAAATGAGATTATCAGCACCGAAATAGGTGATTTTTAAACACTACTGCTCAGCTTCTCTCTCAGGTCAGACATGATTTGATTGATTGATTCACAGCACGTCGAAGTCTCTACGACAACACTACGCTGGCTGGAAAAGTTCAGCAGCGAGAAGAGAAATCTGTGTTTTTCTCTGCTGAAAACTAATTCTGTGATTAATTTTGTAGTGATGGTGGACACTGGAGCCTAACAGTCAGACAAAAAAAGGACAGAAGAGCAGAAGAAAGATAAACAGGGGGAGTGATAGAGCAGGGACCAAAGGTTAAAACACAAGCTACAGGCTAGAACAGTGGCTAAGCTGTTTGTGCTTAGGTTGACTCCAACCCACAGTCAGCAGTTATTCTGCAGTGGTCTGTTCAAACTTGAGAGTCTATCGATAAAATGAAGAGTGAGGTTACGTTAGCTCTGATTGGTAGATGACTGGCAGGACATAACCAGGATTTACTAACATCACACATTACAGACATGTCTTAGAGCAGCGGAGTCAGGTTGTCAGGTTGTTATAATTGTTGTAAGAAAGAATTTAATAAAAAAGTCAGAATTCTGTGGTTTTGTCAGCATTTCAGGGGACAAGCATTTTCCTTTTGTATAGACCTTTGTGTTACCTGTGTATTTTGTATCAAAAGATCTTAACAAATACATTTTGATTGGTTGTTTGAAAAAAAAAAACAAGTCAAAATAAACAATAGTTGTCAGATTGAAAAAAAGGTAGCTTTGTTAACCCAGCCTCCAACTTTTATTCCCCTGGAAACCTTTTCTTTTCTGACAATCAATCAAGCTGTTATGCAGACAATAACACTGGTCTGTTACATCTATTGAGGAATAATTGAAAAGCTCAATTCTTTCTTTGTAACCTTCTCTACTTCAGCTCTGGGGGGGTTCAGGCTGTGATCCTTAAGCTTCCTTCACAAAAACACTCTTGAAAATTTCTAAAAATGTTCAGTAGCTCTGCCTTGAGAGATTTCTGCAGCCTGAAGTCTTCCTCATCAGACGAAGTGAGAGACGAGTCTCCAGAAACAGGCCGTGACATGAAAAGCAGGCCCGGCTATGACGACAGTTTTAGCATTTATATTAACAGAACATGTAAACAGACAGATGAGCTGGATCTTTGTTGCTCTTGCCTTGGAAACAATAAATCTTCTCCTAACCCATTCACACATGCAGCTTACAACCAAATTTCAGAATATTATGAGAACATTTCTGCATACGTGAAGAATTAATCATGCAACTCTTGGGCGCAAGAGATAAAGTGGGGAAAAGTTAGTATTGAACGCATCAACTTTTTTCTCATCACATTTATTTCCATTTTAAACAAAACTTCTACCAGACATTAGTACTAACTCATAAAATCCACACATAAAAAGAAATCATAATGTTCAGGTCCATAGATAATTAATATGTCGAATTAAGTACAATGACACAGGAAAAAAAGTATTGAACACGCTAACTGAGACTCATCTAATACTTAGTGGAGAAGCCTTTGTTTGCAATGACAGCTTCCAGAAGCTTCTTGTATGTTTGAACTAATGGCCCACACTGCTCAGGTGTGATTTTGGCCCATTCCTCTGCACAGATCGTCTTCAAATCTGGAATATTCTTCGGTGCCCTCTGGTGAACCCTTTTCTTTTGTTCTTTCCACAAATGTTCAGTTGGATTTAAGTCAGGTGATTGACTAGGCCATTCTAACAGACTGATTTTCTTTTTTTGAAACCATTTGAGAGTCAACTTTGCCGTGTGCTTTGGATCGTTGTCCTGCTGGAAGGTCCAGCCACGTCTCATCTTCATCATTCTGGTGGATGGCAGCAGATTCATATCAAGAATTTCCCCATACATGGCTCCATTCATTGCTCCGTCAGTTATATGAAGTTTGCCAAAACCATGAGATGAGAAACAACCCCATGCCATGATGCTTCCACCTCCAAACTTCACTGTTGGTGTTGTGCTTTTTGGCTGATGTGCAGAGCCATTTCTCCTCCAAACATGGTCTGTAGTATGACAGCCGAAAAGTTCAGTTTTGGTCTCATCTGACCAGACAACATTCTCCCAGTATTCTACAGGCTTGTCAAGATACTGTTTAGCAAACTTTAAACCAGCTTCAACATGACTTTTCTTGAGGAATGGAGTCTTGTGGGCTGAGCGTCCATAGAGGCCATGGCAGTGGAGTGCATTGCCAATTGTTTTCTCTGTAACAATTGTACCTGCTGCCTCCAAGTCTTTCTGGAGCACTTTCAGGGTGGTCCTTGGCTCGTTGAGTCCTCTTCTGACTATCTTTCTGACTCCCTGGTCAGAAATCTTCAAGGAGCTCCTGTGCGTGGCCTGTTGATGGTAAGGTGGTGCTTCTTCCACTTGTGAATAATGGCCCCAACGGTGCTGACTGGAATATTCAGGTGCTTTGATATAAGTCTGTAACCAGTTCCATTCTGATGCTGAGCAACAATCAGGTTGTGAATGTCTTCAGAGAGCTCTTTGCCTTTACCCATCATGAGGTGTGTGGTATTTAACTGCTTGGTGAAAAAACGACCTTTTTTATAGGACCATCAATTTGCTCTAGCCCAGCTGATGTTGGTTTGCACTAATTGGAAGTTCAAGTAATAGTTACTGACAGATTTCAGGTGGTATGGTGCATTTCCTTGCCAAAGTATACAGCCTTTCCATGGTGTGTTCAATACTTTTTTCCTGTGTCATCAAACTCAATTCCACATAATTATTATTTATGGACTTGAATATCATTATTTTCTTTCATGTGTGGATTATTTGAGTTAATACCACTGTATCAAAATGTTGTGAGGGCTCAGAAAGTGCCAGTGTTTTTAAGAGAGACATTTTTACTCAATAACCCCACGGCCCTCTCCTCCAGGACTAATCTAAGTACGAACTTATAAATTCTCTCCCAGCTGCAGCTGAAGCTCCTCATTCTGTAGTTTATCAAAAAATAACTCAGTAACCCTCGCCTTAAGATGTGTTGTTATGTGGTTTGTTCAGTTCAGTGGAGGGTAATGGATCTTGCAGCTTGGAGATGGCACCGTGCCAGGCCTTCTCTGCTTTATTTCTGCAGCGGTGTACTGGGTTTTAAATTAAATTGTTCCTTTAAAATTATATGTGAGGTGTAAGTGCACCATCTGAAGTGATAAAAAGTCAGCGTGTTAGCCTAATGCTGCCTCTCTGTGGGTGCTGAGAGCAGGCCCTGCCAGCTCCCCGCACCCACTCAACCCCTGAGCCGCTGTTATGTCATGTTTCCAGCTGCAGACCCTCGCCACATCTGACCAATTAAATCCTGCCACACGCAAAGCAGAAATCGCTGCCAGGTGTTTTTACCCCCCTGCTGGAGGAAGAAGTGGGATGCTTCTTGGTAGGATGGGAGAGAGCGGCATGATGGGTATTTTTCAGTGAGTTAAATTGTCAGTGATGAATTGCACTGGGCAGGACAGCAGGATGAGAGTGGGTGGGCTTGTTCTTCTTCGAGTGGATGTGATTGAGGAAAATTGCCATATGTAGCTTCTTGTTTTTGGGTGGCACTGATGTCTTAATTGCTGTTTCGGATTAAATTTTCTAAAACTTGTGGATTTTAGGAAACTCTAGCTTTTTAATGCAGCTCGTGTTCTGAAACACGTTTGTCTTGTTTCCAAAAAATAAGACATGAAGGTGTTGAAGTGTGCAGAACAGAGAAAACCTGCTCCTCATCTTTCCAGAGATGCATTTTATAACCGTCTCACAACTCTTACTGTAGGTAGAAGTAAACGCAGCACATTTGTCTCCTCTGGAATCCATGGCAACAGCTGAAAATGTGGACAGAGAGAGAGGCATCACTTTAACCCTGCTGAAAATCACTACTATTCCTTCAATAACCGCAAAACCATTCAGCGAGATTACCTGGGGTCTGAGTTTGCTACTCCTCCGTACTCGCCTCCTGAATCCTTTTTCATGGAGTCAGAGCTGGCACAGTGCTCAGCCAGGCGTTATGAAACCACTTTACTTATCACCTTATGTATATTTAGAAACACTGTAAACTTGCAGGAGAGCTGCAGTCGGTAACGGTGGCTTTATTTGCGGTCCTGATCAATGAAGAGTTCCGAAAATGGGAGGTTAATTCAGGTTTACTGTTATTCATTGGCACTAAAGCATATTTAATTAGACCAACAGAGTGCTCGGCCACTCTGCCGCTGTTTCAGACATTAATCTGGCAGAGAGAATTAAAAGAAGGTTAGAGAAAGCTGTGAGCGCTGACAAGACTGGGGTTTAAAATGAAGCAGGATGCACCACAGATTGCAGCTGGGTGTCGAATAATTTCACTCTGGTAGGAGGGATATTCTAATTAGGCAGCATGGTGATTTTAATACTGTTGGAGGATGCTTTTTTTATCCTTCATAACACGATCGCTTTCACTTTTACATCTGTGAGTGTGTTAATCATTTTAGGAGAGGTTCTAAATCATTTAACAAGAATATTGCATAATCACTCCACAATTCTTTATTTAAAACTCATTTGCAATCAAGTACTTATTTATAGAACGGCCATAACAGACACTTTTCTTCATTTTTTCTTGTTAACAACAGAAGAAAATGCATCATAACCTAAAACTTCATCTTAAAGCTCCTGTGAGGAACTTTCTGTTCATTTCAACTTTGGTGCCCCCTTGTGGACAAAGTCACACATCTGGTAGCTCTGCTCATCTTTACTTTTGTAAATCACATTTTCAATCAAATACATCATCTGTAATGAATATTTGCAGTGAGGAAAAGTAAAAATAAGATTTTCTGCCTCAAACATCCTGTTTTATTTCCATTTTGATTTTGAAAGCCATAAAGAGTCATAAAAAACAATTTTTGTGTGTTTCATGGCAGTGAAAAAGTCATCAAAGGGGTTTTGAGTAAATATGCACATGAGAAAGTAAGGTTGATCTGTTAAGCATTTTTAGTTTTTTTTAGATAAAAAAGTTTACTGAGAAAACATTGAATATAAAAATTGAGATGAGATAAATATTTAACAAAGATCATAAACAGATGAATAACATTTTTAAGAGATTACAATTTTTCTTTTTCTTTTTTTTCTTTCTGTCTTTTTTTTTTTTTTTTTTTTTTTTTTTTTTTTTTACAAATTTTACAATTTATTTTTTTCCCTCATTGAACATTTGAGCTTCAAAACCTGCCAACATTTAACCTCATACTATAAATTCTAATAGTTATATAATATGTTTCTCATCAACAACATTTTATTAATTTTTGCCATGTAATAAAAATAAAAAACATACAGATAACATACTGATAAAATAGACCCCTTTAATAGCAATAAATTATGACTGCACTTAATAACAAAATATAATAATAAGACAATAGTAAAAACATATAGAGTCAGAGAGAAAATAATGACCAAAAAAATAAAAATAAATAAATAAATAAATTTGAAAAAAGACAACAACAATAATAATAAAATAAAAATATCAAACAAAAAATCTTTTCATTGATCTTAGTACTGGCCCAGTGTGCACACTAACCAGCCATGACATTATGACCAACAGGTGACAGACATGCTTATGTTCCCATAACCCCATCCAACACAGAACACAAGAGCCAGTGTAAGAATGTGAGCCAGAGTCAGAGCATCACCAAAACTGCAGCTCTCATCAGATGTTCCAAGTCTGCATGGGTCAGTAGCTTCTTAAAATGATCCAAGGTAAAAATAAAGGTGAACCAGCTACAGGATCATGTGCAGCCAAGGCTCTTTGATGACCATGCTGGAGCTCAAATTGCTCAAAAAACACAGGGTGCCCTAAAGCGCCACCAACAGCTGAGTGTAAACACTAAACCATGACATAACTGAAATCCAAGGAAGTTTTTTTTTTTTTTAGTACATCTTAAATGACTCAATTTGTGCCTCATTTGCTTCATAAGTTCAGGAAGTGTCTTATTACAAGATATACGTGAGAAAACAAAGAATCAGTTAATGAGGTAAGAAAAATTTGCTCCTCAGAAACGTCTTAAGTAAAGAAACAGAACATAACAATGTACATTTTCAATCCAGGCCTCATTTTTGTCTTTTCACATCTTGAATTAAAATATTTTTCCTGACTTGTAAGAGAAAGTGGCTGATATTGAGTAGAAAGAAGTCATAAACACTTGCTTAGATTTTAGTTTCTGCAGTGTAAAAAGAGTCTTTGGAAAGAAACTAACTACAAGATTTGAGTATTTACTTGGCTTCCATATTCCCTGGAAGTCTACTAAGTAGTGGGGTGTCTTTGTTGTTTTTATGCTGCTTACGGTTTTAATTTACACTGCAAAAAACTGAAATCTTATAAAGTATTTTTGTTTTATTTTCAGTAGAAAATGTCTTTTTAGACTTAATATGAGCCACATTCACCTGACCAGTTCAGAAAAACATCTTGGTTCAAGTTACCTACAGACAAAAATGATGTCTTGCTTGTAAGATGTAAAAAAAGAATTCCAATGGAACAAGAGAAAAGTTATCAAATTTTCTAGCAATATTTCTTGCTCCGTTGGCTGAATTTTTTGACTTGTTACAAGCGATTCAGACCTCATTTTTGTCTTTAAATAACTTGAAACAAGACATTTTTCTTGACTGATAAATTGAATGTGGCTCATATCAAGTAATTAAGACAAGTTTAAGTTTCACTTAAAATAAGACAAAAACACTTGATGAGATTTCATTTTTTGCAGTGTAGTGTTTAAAGACGCTATCAAAAAACACTTAGGGCAGATCAAGTTGTTTCATTCTCTTTTTGAATTTTTATGTGAAAACTTCCTCATGATCCATCCCAAAGTGTAAGTTAAGCTAAGTACGGAAGCAGAGGAGGGACACGCTGAACAAAACATCACCAACAAGATATATGACTCAACTCTCTCTTATGTAATTGCCCCAACCAAAGAGGAACCGAGCACATTAACGTACACACTGTGCGTTTGCACAGTGCACTCATAAAGAATGGATGCTGTTAATATATTTTTCATCGAGGAAGTTGTACCGTAATGTCATCACAACAAGCGATATATTGGTACCAAGAAAGCGCCTGATTACAATGCAGTTGCGAGCACTTTGGTTACACAAGCAGTAAATTGGAGAGTAATCATAAAGGCCGTTGATTTACGATGCATGTCTCTGATTAAGTTGGATATAGAGACTCATAAACAGAGCTTCTTGATACACGATGTGAGGCATCTTCTGCACGGCTGCTCTAACTAGATTATTGCAGTGGAGATGTGCATTTATGTGTGTGTGTATACGTGCAAGTGTGTAGGTCTGATGTGTTCCAGCTGTAGCGTGATGGAGGAGGATGTTTGTAGCTTGAAGAGGAGCAGGGCGTGCATTAAATTTTCATGTGCCCTTACTTTGATGGACACACATCGGCACATACCAAAAAGTAGTACAATTCAGGCACCACATGTATAAAATAGAGCCCTCACACACACACACAAGCTTCTTGACAGAGCTCCTTGAGAGTGAGTGGCACTCTGTTGTCTTATGGGACATATGGCTCAGCGTGACCTGCCTGTGTCCTTCACTGTTGTTGGCTTCAGCCCAAAGCCCCCCAGGCTGCACTATCCCGCTCCGCGCTGCAGTCAGTCCCACCTCCTGACACCGTTCCTCTGTGTTCACACCAGCTCTTTTATGTCCCGATGTTGCATTTCTGTGAGACGCTTCCCTCAATAGGACACACTCAAAGGCGCAGCGGTATTGTATCCGAGCACAAAGAAGGCTGCATCATTTCCACAGACTCAGTGACTTTTTATCGGTAAGGATACATAGAGGACGGCAGCTTCCGCTCACTTTCAAAGGAATACACCTATGCCCATGTTTGTCACTCTAAATCCATTATTCAGCATTTGTTAAAGCTGCATAAATGGATTTTTGGCCGCTTGGGTGTAGAAGAACACCACAACAGGCGCAAGAACACATCGGTTGCATAAACACTGTGTGGCCACTTTATTAGGTCCATCCATTAGCTTAACAGCTTGTCCTCAGAGAGATGCAGGAGGCTGGAGCCAATCCCAGCTGACATTGGGAGTGATGTTAGGTACTCCCAGGACAGGTCGCCAGTCAATCACAGGGCTGGCACAAAGAGGCAGACAACCATTTACACATTCACACCAATTTCGAGATGCCAATCAGCCCCACATGCTTTTCTAAGTGAAGAGGAAAGCTCAGAGAGCTGGAGCCAAACAAAAGTAAGCAAAGAGGGAACATGGAGAGTAAAATCGATGGCAATCAAATGTTACAACTCAGCCATAAACTCCACTCATTTGAAGATAATGAGATTCAGTTTTATTGACAATTTCAGAGGTTTTAATTGAACCTTCTGTTTCTGGTTAAGAGCTCCTGATTTTTTTCACTGATTTTCAACCAAGACGTTTTTACAGTACACCAGACTTTTTTTGGATCTCTTTCTTCAGAGCAGGTTTTCTAGCTCCCCCCTCTGGAATCCAGTGGTCTGAGAGAAGAGCTAGAAAAGCACTCAGAGAGCACAGAGCTCCACCAAGCATACTGTGATTGTCACCAACACTTAAGTCCTACTTTAATGTTATACTCCCTTCCAGCAGAGAAATTTGTTTCCTGACAGTGTTGAAAATTATGATGACCCAGATCATATTCCCTATTCCAGATCTTAGTATCCAGAATCTTGCCAGGATCTGGGTCGTACTTTTACATCTGTCAGAAATTATGGTGACCTTGTCTTGTATTGTTTTGCAAAGAAATCCGACCATTTATGGTGGAGTTATATACACATATGGTGAAAACAGCCCTATCTCACGCTGGTAATGAATCCTTTAAAAAAGTCCTGGATCCAGACGGTGATCCAGATCACCTCTAAAATGTAATCACTTCTTCCTTATCCCATTTTGAACATTTCCTGAAAATTTCATCAAGATCCGTTTGTTGCTTTTTGAGTTATGTTGTTCACAGACAAACAGACAAACTCTCCCAAAAACACAACCCCCTTTGTGAAGGTAATGGGTGCAGTCTCTTTCAGGGATGCTATGACTGATTACATTATTACCCTCGGTAGTCAGACCCAGAAATATCCATCAGTTAAACATTTTTTTGATATTTTTAACAATGTAGGGCTGAAATACAGATTATATATTGTGTCTACGATGCAGTACAGCCACCAGCCACTAGCTGGGGCTGTTTCTCCAGTCAGTCAGGCTACTGACATAGTGCTTCATATGGCAATATCATGTAAGTAATGTCTAGTCAAATTGGCATATAACCACTCTACAGGGACCAGCACTGCATGAGGACTCTAACTTAATATGAGAACTGAAGCTCTGCTAGCATTAGCTACACTTTGCTAACCAATTGGACATCATTTACCAGCGCACTCTTTGATTTTGTGGGCAGCTGTGCTCAGTTTTGAATGTTTTTTGACTGTTTCCTACCTTTGAGCTAGCTTGTTGGAATTAAACCACATTAGAAGACCAGGAAATTTGTTGCCTCTTAAACATCTCAAGTGACAGTTAAATCACTCAGTGGTTTCTGAAGAGGCATTAGCTGGTGGTCACCATGACTACCATAAACGAAATGTTGACTCCTTCTAACTCTGGATCACTTGTCACACACTCAAATGTCAGGGATACAGAAATTAGCAAGAGTTGCTAAAACTGTTGGAAGCTCAGAATTGGCTTGTGTGTGGTTTCCACTTTTAGCCGGTCCCAACTGGACTCTTAAATTAGTTTCATTTTTTAACTATGGGTTTTGCCACTCGGGGAGATCTCCTGGGTGTACTGCTAGTCTGCCCCATAGACTACATAGAGAGTGGACAGTATGGCTCCACCATTTACCATTGTACAGTTTTGAAGCCAAAATACCTCTGTCACAGGTGCCGCCATTGGCAGCCGTTGTGCAGCCAGAGTTGGTGCAGTAGAGGCTATGAGAGAATCTGAGTGGAGCCTGGCGACAAATATGATAATTATTTTTTTTCTTTCAAGAGTCTAATCTCTTCTTGGTTGTCCCTTCTGACATATTTTACGATCCCTGAAAAAAATACACAAGAACAGCAGCTGTCAAACATCATTTAACATGATGTAAAGCCTCATTTTGAACCTCTTTTAACTAATGAAAACGAAACTTTTCAGAAAAAAGAGGACTTAAATACAAGGCAGCCAAATAATCTCTAAATCACCAAAAAAATCAGACGTGAGAAACATTTCTACGAGTTGGATTATTTTTTAAAGTTTGACCACAGCCCATCCGGAATGACTGGGGAGATGGATTTTTTGACCTATACTGCAGCCAGCCACAAGGGGGAGCAGTTTTTGTGGCAACCTCACTTCAAGCCAAGCAAGATGACATCCATTTTTTTTTTTTCATAGTCTGTGGTCTTCCCCAAAGATCTTCTGGTTGGTGGGGCCAGGAGTATTTCTAATCGGAAGATAAGCAGGAAAGAATCCAATTTCTAATGTCAAACCATATCATTGAGTTTGTGGTAGCTTACTCTGAGCTCTTCCTGGATTTCTCATCTCTTTCTTTTGGTCACTTCTTAAGGCTCATGACTGTAGGGGGGGAGCCGAAACTGGGTAAATCAAAAGCTTTACCCACCATTCACTGCTGACGTGGCACCAACTGGTGGATCTCACAAGCTAGCTGACCCTACTTCAAGCACAAGGCTTCAAGAAACTTGAACTGCTTTGGTTGAGGCAAGAACTCACCTCTGTTCAAGACATGGAGATGCTGACCATCATTGAGACTTTGCAAACTTCTGTTGCTACAATATGCCCCAATGCATGCTGGGTTCTACAGATTAATTATGCTAACAGAACCACATCGTCTGCAAAAAGTTAAGTCAAGATGTAAAGGTCGCTGAACTAGACACTCTTCTTAAAATGGCCATCTCTCAAGAGTGTGTCAAAGAAATTAAAAACATAAACAAAAAGACCCTGAATACACCCCCAGTATTGTTCATATACTGGTAGCTTCATTCTTGTTTTATTCTAGCATCAAATTGGACATTATGAGCTTTGAGAAGGTAAAATAAATGGCAGAGCTTTTGTATTTGATTGCATCTGTGCGCCTAACAAACTGACCATGGAGTGTGTTATCTTTTATGAAGCAGTGCGTTACACATCAAAAAGGCTCAAAGCTACATAAACATGGAGGAAAAAACAGCTGGCAATAAAACCTTTTAGATGAAAAATGCTAAAGCTTCACAGCCGCTCATACTAATACAGCCTCATACAAAAGCTTTCATCTACAATTCATCACAGAGAGATCCTTTAAAAGAAAACTCGTCGCACATTTCTGCAGTCTCTTTTTTTACGTCTGTGTGATTTTGTTGGTTTTCTGCCGCCCAGTGCCAACACAAAACCAGCTTTTGGTGTTCAGTCAGGATTTATAGTTCAGTACTTTACAGTAGACGCTGTTTTTTCAGCGTAGCCGCAATGTTTCAGAAGCACCACTGCTGCTGATTAGTGAGGCACATTCTCCCATTTATCCTCCCTCAAGTCTCGCTTTTATGAATTCAGGGACTGTGGGGCCAAATGTGGCAGAGCTGTGAAATGTGCTCTATTTTTTTCTGTATACATTTTTTATTTTCTTTTTGTTTCTAGTTCCTCCAGATCAGATCAGCTATGATGTATCACTGAGTGAAGTGCTGCAGAGGATGATGTCTGTGCGTTTTATTTCTAGTTATGTCTCTGAACATATGAGGCGTGCTTTCTTTTACTTTGGTTGAATAATAATGATGTAAGTGTAAGCCTGTGGGAACCCTACATTAAACCTGAATGTATTTCTTGGATGACTTTGTTCTACATGCTTCTATTTCAGGGTAAAGTCATCATTTTATGACTTTTCTGAGCCTTTCTGGCACATGCCGTGATTCTCTTGTGATTTTTTTTTCATCTGGTTGTCACCTTTATTTTAATAGCTTCACTTTAATCTCAAAAAGTGTTCTTTTGGCAGTATAAGCTTTAAATAATACAAACCACAGCCACTTTCTACAACCATTAGTCTAACAGTTGTGTAGCCATAAAGCAAAGTGTGAACACAATGGCTCTTAAATTGCAACAAAGACACAGAGAAGAGTGTGAACCTCTTATGTAGTTTAGTGCAGAACAGGAAGCAGCCCTTCAGGATGTGTGTGTTGAAGTACTGACCTTGTGCTCTCTTGTTGTTCTGTGTGCAGGTACACCCTTTGCTGATGCGCGAGAGGCGCTCAGAGTCCCACAGGAACAAGCTGCTGCGGCGGACAGTCAGCGTTCCTGTTGAGGGACGGCACCATCCTGAGATGGGTAAGCGAACAAACCTTTCAGAAGCTTTTCAGAGGCTTTTCACCACACAAACACCCACGTTTTTTTATTTTCTTAATAATCCAGATTAATCATGCATTTTCTAACCACTCTCCAAAGATGATGTACAATGACATCAGGCTATTCAGAGGTCCAGCTGCTTATTTATGGGACCGTTTTAGCTTCTCTTCCTTTTTTGTTCTTCCATAGTTTAAAACAGCTCATTTATCCGCACTGCAAAAAAACTGAAATCTAATCAAGTGTTTTTTGTCATATTTTAAGTAAAAATTGTCTTGTTATACTTGATATGAGCCACATTCAACTGGTCGGTCCAGAAAAACGTCTTGTTTTAAGTTATTTAAAGAGGCTGTGAGGAGTTTGAAAGTGATCTTGAAAACGTCTCTCTTCTAGATATATGCCTGATCATAATCCACACTTTAAGATGAGATTATCAGCGACAATATTGTTGGTTACATGTTATTTTAAATTGCTACTTCTTAGCTTCCACTTCAGGTCGTCCAGGGCTGACTGACGAAGTTTAGTAGTGAGAAGAGAGATCTGTGTTTTTCTCTGCTGGAAACAATTTCTGTTATTAATTTAATAGTGATGGTGGACACTGGAGCCTAACTGTCAGAAAGAAAAAGGACAGAAGAACAGAAGAAGTAGAGTGATACAGCCTTAGCTAAAAGCTAATTAGCCTTTAGTCAGGCTGTATCACTCTACAACACAGGAGCTAAACAGTTTATGCTAATATTCATTCTAACCCATCTGCAGCAGTTATTCTGCAGTGGTCTGTTCAAACTTGAGAGTCTGTCAATAAAATGAAGAGTGAGGTTACGTTAGCTCTGCTTGGTAGATGACTGGCAAGACATAGCTAATCAGGATTCACTGACGTTACACATTACAGACTTGTGTTAGAGCACCGGGCTGCCAGCTGTGCTAAATATAAACGGCTACTAAACTACTGACAAAGTCGATAGCGCTACATATAGCCAGTTGCTACAACGTTTGCTTGATGTCACATTTCAAATCCTAGCTCTACGTAGCTGTACTGATCAGTCCCTTACCTCGTCGTGTTGTATCCAGTAAAAAGTTGACTTGAACAAAGAATATTTTTTTCGATCCGATCTCCATTTAATTCCAAAACAAACTCACGCCTCACTAAAAGTAATTTATGACAGGGTGCAGAGACTCCAGGCCACAAGTTGGCGAGGGAGCGCAATTAAAACCAATCCTCCTCATAGCATCTTTAAAGACAAATTGAGGTCTGAATTGTTTGTAACAAGTAAAAAAAGATCTGCCAATGGAACAAGAAGGATTTGCTCACAATTTGCTTAAAATTAGAATAATGTCTTAATTCAGGGAACATTTCCCTTGTTTCATTGACAAATTTTGTTAAACTTGTTACAGAAATTCAGACCTTATTTCTGTCTTTAAATGACTTGAAACAAGACATTTTTCTGGACTGGTCAGATGAATGTGGCTCATATTAAGTCTAAAAAGACATTTTTTACTGAAATAAGACAAAAACACTTGGTAAGATTTCATTTGTTTTGCAGTGCATGCACCTGACCAGTCCAGAAAAATGTCTTGTTTTTAGTCATTTATTCTTGTTTCAAGTCATTTACAGACAAAATGAGGTCCGAATTGCTTTAACAATTTTTAAAAAAATCTGGCAATGAAAAAAGAGAAAGTTTCTTGCATTAAGACATTATTCTAATTCTAAGCAAAATTTGGAGCCAATTTTCTTCTTCCATTTGCAGTTTTTTGTTACTTGCTACAAGCAATTCAGACCTTATTTCTGTCTTTAAATAACTTAAAACAAGACATTTTTCTGGACTAGCCAGGTGAATGTGGCGCATGTTAAGTCCAAAAAAGCATTTTCAACTAAAAATAAGACAAAAGCACTTGATAAGATTTTATTTTTCCAGTGTGTGTAACTTTAGCTAAGCTTGGTTCAAAAACAGGATGGTTGCATAGCAACAACAGTTATGTAAAGCTCTTTGCATCCTTTAAGCCATTACTCTCTGTGTTACCAACAACGCTCCCAGCAGCAGTCTGCATCTGAGCAGAGATAAAAGCATCCCATCTGATCACAGCTTAAGGCAGCCGTGTTATTTCTTTCAGATTCTATCTTGCAATTCTTTTGTCAGGTTGGGTAATTTATCTCTCAGTGTGCTTTGAGATGCTTTTTATTTATTGATGCCTTGATAATCACACATAACTCTGACTTTTGTCTTATTTTCTTCTCGTAGAAGTTTTATTTTTACAGTCTGTCTCCTCCTCTGCGTTTTCTCCTCTTTCGAACTCTCCTCGGCCTCTGCGAAGCTGACCGTCAGATAGCTTTCTTCCGCTGTTTATTTTGCTTGACTCATTCTCTCCCGGGCTCTCTACAAATGTCCCGCTCAGTTTCTTCCTCTTTGTCACCCTCCACCTCTCCGTCTCACTCAGCTATTTTGAGGGCCTCCCTCGCGACGTCTTCTTCCGATTTATATCTGCCATCTTAACAGTTGTGCTGATTCATCTGGATAAAATGTGTCCCTCAGTTTTCTTGTGGGGGGCTTTCTGTCCTCAAAGCGGTCAAATGTCTGACACGGGAGTTGACGTAGTCCCCACCAAGTTTTGACATCTGCTGACAGAGCAACACCGTTTCACATCACCCGTTAGTGTTTGTATTCTAGACTCATTCACATGTGTTAGCATGCTACGCTACGTGCCCTAATGCTCTGACATTATTCTGAACCATCCGTAGTGACTGTGTGAAGAGATTAATGAGCCCTAAGCAATTAATAAATATCAGATCAACATAAAGCAAATGGGGTTTGTCATAAGGCCGCAGTTAGAGACAGAGTCTACAGGGAGACATGTGACCTGTTTAATGAAATCTCTGACATATAACACTGAGCTGATGAAGGTTTAATGACGACAGTAATTCAGTGTGAGTAAGCGATTAGCATCCAGCATGACTGTATCATGAGTTATTGTATGAAATCGTATTACATTTATTTACTCTCAAATAGAATTAAGTTATTTTTAGACTTTACATTCACAGTCGAATCTGATTCGTGGTCACTCCATCCCGTGAGGAGATTAATCAACAAGAGAAGGTGGCAAAATCACCCGCAACATTCTAGGTTTAAAACTTGTTAGCTTAGCTTTAGCATAGAGCAAGGGTAGGTAACTTTTTCTACAACTAGTGCCATTTCAAAACACACTCCCATCTGAAGTGCCTATACTCACTCTTTTTTGTATAAAATCAATTGTAAATGATCTGTTTTTACAGTATTTTAGTTTAGGACATCGTCATCCACAGTCCACAGGAGTTTGCTGCTGTGACACGTTTTCTGCCATTTCACCACAGCTCTCATTGAAAGGGGCATCTCTTTGATTCTGGGCATAATTGTATCTTTATTTGGCTGTCCATTGAATAAAATGTCAGCAGTCTGTAGAAAAGTCATCTTTATGCAGTACCCATTAGCAAATGGTTTTTCCATGCTTTGCAGTGAGAATTGGTAAAACTTCCTTGCGTCGTCTGTGTTTTTAACAGAACAGAACAGAACGTTTTGACATGCTAGCATACTTTGCTAATGCTGTTTTTACTGAATCCAATTCCATATGTCTGATCTCTGAAGTTTTTGTTCGTGTTTGGTCTGAAAAAGACGCCTCACTCTTGATGTCCTACATACCACACTTTCACAGCAAAAGGGTGCATATCGCCTGATCTCCCCTGGTGATAAATCCATACTCCCTGGTCCAGCTCTGTTGGAAAGAATGACTTGAGCTTGGTTTGCTTGCTGCTAAATGGATGCGATTGCAAGCTAGCCGACTGAACTCCTTTTGAGATTTGCAGTGACGCACTTTTAAGTCACAGCATTTTTTGTAAGAACATTTAAAGTGTTCTCAGTTTCAATATAATAATTTAGTTATTTTTTGTTTTGTTTATTTATTTTGTTCCCTGCCTCATTGTTATTATTCTCTAGGTGCCATCATAATTGGCCTCATGTGCCAGCTATGGCGCCCGTGCCCTAGGTTGCCTAACTGTGACATAGAAGCTGATACGTGATGCCATTAATATTGCAGCAACTATTATAAGGAAGGATTCAGAGGAGATGAAATGTACGCCTGATGAGATTCCAGAAATGTAAACAAGAAAAGCCCTCAGAGAGCACAGACCTCCTTCAAGCATTTTGTTATTCTCACCAACACTTTAGTCCGACTTTAATGTTATACTCCCTTTCAGCAGACTGTCTGCTAGGATTTGGTGTGAGTTGCAGGTTTGTACGATAATTTGTTTCCTGACAGTGTTGAAAATTATGATGACCCAGTACATATTTCATATTCCAGATCTTAGTATCCAGAATATTCCCAGGATCTGGATCGTAATTTTACATCTGTCAGAAATTATGGTGACCTTGTCTTGTATTGTTTTGCAAAGCAATCCGACCATTTATGGTGGAGTTATATACACATATGGTGAAAACAGCCCTATGTCACAATGATAAAGAATCCTTTAATAAAGTCCTGGATCCAGATGGTGATCCAGATCACCTCTAAATTTTAATCACTTCTTCCTTATCCCATTTTGAACATTTCCTGAAAATTACATCAAGATTTTTTTTTTAGTTTTTGAGTTATGGTGGCTAAGGAGATAAATTGCATAGCGTATGTTGAGTTTGGCCATACTGCAGCAAAGCAAACACGCTGTAGGAATGATGATATCCTTTGATCTACCTTTAAAATCTGTGGCTTCCTTTGCTAAGCTATGCTAATCTGAAGCTTTCAGTTATAAAACAACCTCACTGGTAGATTTCTTCTTCTTTCTTAATGAAAATAAAGGTGTTCAATCTCCACAATGTTGAATAACTTCACCTTCACTCTGTTCTAAGTCTGTGACATTTTCTATGTTTCACTGATATTTATTTTTGTTTTAAAGCTCTGAAAATCAGACGGAGTCATACCAAGCTCCTTCTCCATTGTATCTGTTGTCAGTGTGATCAGTGTATTTTGTTCTCTTGAGAAAAGTGGCATTTCTTTCCAACAAAGAGACTCTGTACTTAACGCTTGGATGCAGTCACTTGCCTTTTTATCTAACTGCGAACAAACAAAAACATACTCTGTCAACACAAGTCTCAAGGATTTCACTTTGACAGTATGGACCATGCTTCTCCACTGCCCCAAACTGATGCCAAAACAACCTGAGACACCTGTGCAGTTGGAATCCATACTGTGGGGTTGTTGCCCTCTCACCTACCTCCTGTGTCAGTGTACAGCAGACACTCTCAGGGTTCTGGAAAGTTCCTTGCCTGCTGTGTAGGTGTAAGTTATGTTTTCTCTGCAGAGCTGCAGGAGCTGCATTGATTAACGGAGCTGTCAATCAAATCATTATGCCTCATCATTTTTGCACCAAATAACTAATTAAAACTTCTGTGATTAATGAATGCTGGAACATAAATAAGCAAGATAAGAACTGACTGCTTCCACAGGAACTATGTTTGTGAATAATGTATTTAGTGTGTAGTTTTGCTTTTAAAGTCACATCCATGGGTCCCTATTAGTTAACATGGAGGAAACAAACTTAATGACATGTACTACAGACAGTCAGTACGATACTTGGGTAACATCATGACATCATTATTCAGAAACAAAAATGCATTTATTCAAAGTTAATAAGTGATAGGAGTTAATATGGTAAAAAAAACAAAAACTTAATTCATATCTCAATAGAGGTAAAATATGGCAATCAAAGCTCACGTGGCCTCCATTGCTGGATCATGTTGATATGCCTCCTATAACATCAGGAGGATCAGACCTCACCTGACACAACAGGCCACGCAGTTCCTGGTACAGGCCCTTGTGACATCACGCATCGACTACATTGCATCCTCTTTGTGTACTTGTAAACCTCTGCAGATTACCTAAAATTCAGTAGCATGTCTGGTCTAACCAGCCCAAAACTTCCAATGGTAGCTCCAGTCAAATTCAAAGCTCTTCTTCTGGCTTACATAACATTGTCTAGAACGGCTCCTGCCTACCTGGGGCCCCTAATCCAGGTCTACACTCCTTCTCACCCATTACACTCTGCTTGTGAAAGACGCCTGGTGCTCCCAGCCCAGCGAGGCTCCAAATCTCTAGCCAGACTTTTCTCCTCTGTTGTGCCCAAATGGTAGAATGAATTACCTAACTCTATACCATTCCCAGAATCCCTTGCTACTTTTAAGAGATGTCTGAAGACTCATCTGTTCAGGGAACTCTTAGGCCCTTAATCGGACCCTTCTCCTCTTGGTCCTCAGGGATAGAATGAGTCAGAAGGTCTCAGACCCAGCTCTTAGTGAATTTTCAGCACTTATTACTGAACGTTGTTTTAGGTGTATTGTTGCAGCAATTAATTGTGGTTTGTTGGCTAGATTATTCTACACTCTTTACAAAAATAAATAAATAAAAGAATCCTGCACTTAATGGCAGCACCTGCAGCCAAATAACTTGTAGCACTGTTGTCACACTAACTAGGGTTTCCTTCTGTCTAAGTTCTTGCTGGTCTTTAGCATCTGCTAAATGAAACTGTAGAACTGTATGTAGAATAAGGTATTGATAAGTACTTAATAAATACTAAAGAAGGGCTAGTATGCTATTTATATGCATATTTGTTGGGACCTAACTAATAGTGAACTTAACTTAAAAACATAAAGTGTATCAAGTTTGTCACTTTAACTAATGTGACATTAAACTAATCTTGCAAAAAAAAAAATACTTGGCGAAAGTTATGGTCAGTTGGTGAAACTGATAAATGTCACTTGGTGTAGCTACAGTTACTCATAAAAAATCTAATATTGCGCAAAACATCGCTATGATTATTATTTTATCAGTCTACCATGCAAGATACATTGGAGTAGCTCTTCGGCGCCATCTACAGCAGTGGAGGTGCAGAAGATGTATGAAATATGAATTTTTATTTTAACAAAAATATAGGTTTTAAGAGTTGAAATATCAATATGTTATCACAGGTCAAAGTATCAGGATAAAATTGCTGTATCCATATTTATTCACACCTCTAGCCAGTAGGGGAAGCTCTAAATATTCTGGCTTCACTGACAGAGAACTTTAATGTTTTCTATCAACTTATATCTATGAGGGTTGACCACAGCAGAGGTATGCCATGTAGAGTAATTGCACAATACATTTGAAATTAGAAGTAGTTATAAAATTATTGAAATAAATTTCATTCAGGAATGTTTTATTTCAAAGTAAATCCTTAAAAACTTTGCCAAAAAGTAAAGTGACTTGGCAGGAGAAGGCTGATTTGTCTCTTTTTATTTAAGTAATTGGTATCATTATGCTTTTTATTGCTCAATTTAGCACATTTGGGAAACAGCAAGGATGATTCAGTCCTCCAAAATCCAAAACAAATTGTTCCTTTCCAGACAGTTGAAAGACACGACCCCTCTATCATCTGTAAATAATAATGTGACAGTTCAGGATACTCTTATGTGCCAAGAGGAGATTAAACTGCACAAACTGTGGCTGCCAAACGCCCATCCACATGTTCCTGAGCACTTTATCACATCAACCTTGATTCATGAGTGGAGAAAAGACAGATTCCCTCTCAGCAGAATAAAGAGTAAAGGCATCTGACAAAAACCCAGCTGGATACTGGTGTAGTGGCACGCTCACGTGGAAGATATCGCACTCTTCAGTCAGACACATTACGCCCCAGTCAACGTCAAAACACACTGAGCCATGCGGCATTCGTTTTTCTGTTTTCATTCACTTCTGTGTACCTTTAATGTTCCAGAAAGCGTTTAAAAGTTGAGGAGGTAATTAACGTATAATGAAGGCATTAATTTTGTGGGATAATTACAGTGCAGCGTAAGCATTTTATGCTAATATGTGGCTTAATTAACATTTTATGATTGTGACAGGGGAAATGGCTTTACTCAACTGGCCAAAAAAAACCTCCGTTGTTCTTGAGTTTCTTTTCTGTTCGGCACTAGCACATTGTTCCATGACAAAGAGACTCTATTATCAATGTTCTTGTGACTCAACTAATTTAATGCAACCATAAGATGTTAAAGTTGTAAAGCTGATTAATACTTTAATACTGAAGGGTGGTTATGAGAGCCTACATTCGACTGATTATCATTAGAATTGGATGGATCAGCTGTATTCTACTGGCTTTTCAACTGTTCAACAATTCATGTCTGACTCTGAAGTCTGTTTTTTTTAAATTCCCGTCTGTCCTTCAAGTCTCTTAAGAACCATTCATTCAGTCGACGTCAGATGTAGTGGGTGTTTTTCTCAGGATCTAACAGCAGTATTGAAAGTTAAACAGTTTGAAAGAAAATGTGAAAGATATGATCATAGAAAACCTTATCAGGAAGTCTAGACTTGTTAGTTTTTGAGGAAGCAAACACAACTGTAAATACTGGTGCTGTGTTTGGTAATTCACAGATCTTATCCTCTACTCTGTGCAGGTGATACTGTGATAACTGTATGGACTCGATTATCGAAAGACCCTGATTATAAGATGACCCCCTCTTTTTGAGACCAACCCTCAGAATAACGCGGATAACCAAAATTTACTTTCTTTGAAGAAACTAGTTTTTGTTGAAATTCTGAGAAAATCCTGGAAATAATAATTAGAGACTACTTTTATTTTTTGCCAAAAATATAGACACCAAAACTCCTTTTCCACCAAGAGGTTCAGTTTGGTTCGTCTTGGCACGGCACGCATTTTACTGTGTTTCCACCGACTAATCCTGGGACAGATCCCCAAATAACCAAGACGGACCGTTCCATTTTTGGGGGACCCTTTCATTGAGCGCCAGACTAAACCGATCCGATTCCGGTAGGTGGGGCTACAACACTGCAGACCGTTGATTGGTCGAAAGAATCTGCTGTATTTCTCCTTGTGGCACACAGTATTCTCTGAAACAAAGGTTGATTGCATTTTGTATCAAAAGGCCACATGCCAATCAATCACATGCCAACCATCATCTTTACAGTGATTTTATTTTGCTTGATTAAAAATTAAAACACTATGATACACAGGTTTGGTAGTTATACTACATAACTTACCATGAATATTACCAATGGAGGTAAATTTGTTGACGATATAACAGATGAAATATTAGCAGTAATTTGAGGCTATACCCGTTCATCAGAAATCCTTCGGGCTTACAGATTCTGGACTGGCTGGAGGTCTTGCTCTGCTCTGCCGACAGCGGTATGTGTCCCCAGCCTCTGTCCCCTGTCTACCTCTGCCATGCCCTCGACCACGGCCTTGTTATCTCTAACCTGATGAGCTGCTCGGCGCTGGATTATAGTCCACCCTAGAACCAACTGCACTCTCATCAAAAAGGCTCTAACAAGAAAAAAAAAAAATTTAAACCTAAAGCGAAAATCTGACTGTAAACAACTATGTACCAAAATACTTATGTATGCTCCGTAGTCATTTAGTAGCTCCACATCAGTAGACACAATGTTAAACGTACAGAGACACTCAAAACAATCATTACACTTTACTTCTGACTGTTGTTTCTAGCTTTCTGGCTAGCAGGAGTTGTTAGCCAGGCAATAATAAATCAGTCATTTCTCATCTACCGATCAGATAAACACAAACGGACGTGCTAGCATAACCGCACGTGCACTAAAAATCCTCATTTTCATCTACCTACTGTGGTAAAGTGAATTTACTTACATGAGAATGAGTCATTCTTTCTTTTCTTTGGGGGAACAATACCGCTAATGATGTAGGAAGTTAGCTCTCCACCTCTACCTGTACTCATCCTCGAGCTGTCGTCTGCCTCTGCGTGTTCTCAATCCGACCTACCCTATCTTTAATTCTTAAGGCAAATGTATTGATATCACATCATTTAGTTTTGAGCAAGGTCAACTTGTTATGTTTTTCAGTGATATGCAACATTTTTAACACAACTTAATAGTTTAGTTTGTATCAAAAAAGCATCAGGTTTATCTTTTTATTTTAGCTTATTTCATTACTTAGTTTTTTTAAGGTTTACAAGCATTTTTCAAGTAAACTCAACTTGTTTGGGTTTACAGTGTACATTGACAAGATCCAGTTGGAATGTAAGCTGATTGGGAAGTTTGGATTTGCAGGTGACTCTCCAAGCAACGATGGGCACTTAAAGAGGGCTTTAATGGTCTTTCCTCAGCTTTTAAAGCCAGCCTCAAGTGGGAACTTAAAAACCCTGAGAGGACTTTATAAGTGATCTTTAAATAGTTCCACTTTTATTTACTCACCTGTTCATAATCCACGATTTAAAACGAGATTATCAGCAACAAAAAAAAGTTAAGCAGGAAGACGCAAGATCCAATTTTTTTCTTAAAGACAATAAATTCTTGTCACCACGGGTTTGTAATAACAAATAAATATATTACCTTGTTGCTTTGCATCCTGGGAAAAGTAGTCTTGAACGAACTGCAGCCTCACCTTTACTAAACAGAGCACTTGGTGTTGAGCACATCTAACTCAGATTATGTGTGAAAGGCACTTCCTGAAAACATCAGAGCGTGAATGTGCTGAATTTATCGAGAAAATGTTTTAGTTCATGCGTGAAAAGCGCTTTAACACACAGCCAAACACATAAATAAGGCTATTCTGCACATAACCAAACTCAGAGGTTGTATTGCTTTGACCAGATGAAGTGTGGTGTTGAAGTTTCTTGGATGAGCAGGTCTTAGAAAAAGCTGCCAGCGGCCAAACAAGCCTCTTTTGTATTCTAAGAGAAGACAGTAAGGCTCTCTTTTTGTCGGTAACATGGCCAACAGTGGAGTTATTTAAGGATCAGGACAGATGGACAGGCTGAGGACACTTTCCAGCTAATTTCCATAGCATTAAGAGATGTCATCTATACTTTAATATATGTCGCTGTTGGATGCACATGAGGCAAACAAAAATAAGACCCTCTTTCCCTCTCTCCGTCATTAACCTCTCCAAAATGCAACGAGATAATCCCCATTAATGAATTTGGCCTTTAATGCTTTGTGTTCAAGTTGTAAATTGACTTCATCTCGTCTGCTCTGTTGTTGAGAGAAACCTTATTATCTGAATGACTTAGCCGCAGGGAACGAAGAATAGAAAAAAAAAGCTGCATTTCAAAGCTGATTGGTTGTTGAGTTTGGCTGAATAGTTTTTCAGCAAGAGGGGTTTAAACATACGGTGACTTCTCTTTGGTTCGTCCTTGTAGAGCTCACTTATTCCTCAGACTTCTCAGCTTAGCCGAGCATTGTGACGAAGCCGGCTGAGCAATTGTTGGACTGCCCTTTACAATGAGTGACCTTCACGGAATATTTTAACAGTGTGTTGAAGTGCAGATGTTGTCTGTTTTTGACATATTGCATCTTTTTTTCTCTCTCCGGCGTCTGCTCATGTTGTTTTTTCAGGATTTGAATATAAATAATGCAGCATCAGCATCAGTGTGTGTACTAAATTTTGAACCTCCTCCGAACCCTCTGCTGCTGTTCTCCTCATCCTGCATTTCTTATTCTGTATCACCAAGCGGCCTTTACCCTGTCATCCCCCCCTCGCTCCACAGACCTGACACCGGCCCACTCCACTCTCCCACTCAGCTATTCCCTCCGGCTGTTTGTTGCCTCCCTTAAAAAGAGGAGGAGATGAAAACATTGAGACAATGAATAAAAGACAGAATTCACAAAAAGGTGTTAGACTTTCTGCTGTTGTTAACGTCGATAGTGAGTCATTCCAATCTGTCATCTCGCAACAAAGGGATAAAGAAGATTTCATGGCGTTATTTGAGTTTGTGTTTGAAATCAAACTTTCCTTTTTAACTTTACAGCAAGCACGTTGTATTTTCAGTGCACAGATTCCACCGTAATGTATCTGTCACATCTGTTCCAACTTTAATTTCCTGGTTGCATGACTTCATCAAGATATGATATTGACCGATGCTTCTGAGATATCTTTTATTCATTGAAGTTGTCTTTTATTTGGAGTTAAGAGTCCATTGACTTTAATAGAAAACAAAAGGATCCTGGCAGACAGAACAGAAACATTCACAGAGTAGACCATAACTCTTTGGAAACTTGTCCAAAACAGCAAAGTGGAAAGTCCATCATGTGGAAATGTACTTGATACCAGATAACTTAATGTAAAAGTTGAATTAATCTCATTAAGATACAGAATCTGGACTAAAGGGTCTGGATTTTTAGCAGGAAGTGCTCTGCTTTCTATTTGTAGTTTGTTGTCCAAACAGTTCCGACCATCACATGTCAGTTGGCTTGAATAAATGCAAGAGTAACCATGTAGAGCAGAATCAGGCATCCTGCTGGGCCAACATCCTGGCTCCATCTGGAGTAATCTGGTAGAGTTATTTATCCCTGTCTTCGTGTATAATACCAGGGAGGTGGAGTAATAATTTGTGACAATCATAGACTGTGTAATTAATGGACGTAGTCTCCCGAACGTCACCCGTCTCGTTTCTGAAACAGAAAATGAAGGAATTCAGCTGTAGTGGCAAGGGCTTTGCATATATAGGGCTCCTGTCAGTCATGTGACCCTGAGCTGTGCGTCTGATTGGAGGAACTCACGATCTTACATTTCATCTGAAAACGCTAAAGTGAGTGAGTGAAAACTCAGTGAAAAAAATCAGTTTACACGGAAACGCTGATGGACTGAAAACGCTGTAGTAAGCATCCCAGGCCTATAGGTGGTGCTATAACTGTCTTGTCCAGAAGCCGCTTTTGTGGGATCTCCACCAAAGTAGAGTTGAGCCGGTCATCTGGTGTATTGAGGAATACCAAGTCAAAAAGTGGAGCAACAGATGCAGATTTTGTTGAAAGACAGTCAGCAGATGCAGCAGATTGAGCAGCACAAGCACAACACGGTAGTTCGTGACGATCATACCAACGGTACTGTTGTCCTGTTGTATGCGTGCGGGTGAGGCAAACTGTGACGTCAGCATTTCCACTGAAAACGCGGGCTTTTACCGTTTACACTGCAACGGTGTCGGGAGCGTTTCAGAAAAATCCCTCTCTGGAGGCCGTTTTCAAAAGTTTGCGTTTTAGGTCGGCTGAAACACAGTTTCCGTGTAAACACAAGGCTGAAACGCAACGAAACTTTTGGGTTTCACCCTAAAGCCGTTGTCGTATAAACGGCCCCTAAATATCCTCTAACTGCCAAGTTAGAAAATAATTCACCTGCTGTACAGTGTGTGTCGATCGTCAAATTTTCAATTCAGACAGGAGACATTTTTTGAACCAGGCCATGAATAGGTTTAATTCTGCTTTGAAAGAAGCTGTCTTTGGCTTGGTGTTTATGTGACTTCCTGTACTTCCAGAGCCAGTAGATTTAAGCACTTCTGCGTTGTTTCATAATCTTAGACTGGAGGTTGCCGCTTGGTTACATTATTAGGATAGGGATGGGTACCGAATTAGGTACTTCTATAGGTATTGACTGAATTCTGTCAAAAGTACCGGGTACCAATTCTCATAAAACCAAAAGGTACCATGTTTAGGTACCTAAATGCATCCTTGTGACTGTGAGGGAGTGGTAGAGTAGGTGATTTTCCATACTGGACATGAACACAGCATAACAAGGTTATATATTGAAGAATAAATATGTTAAATTTTTTTTTTCATTTTATTATTAAACAAATTGATATTTTTTACCACATAAACACAAAAAAGTACTGAAAATTGGGTCTGTTGAGAACCGGCACTGATTGCCAGGTACCGGGCATTGGTACCGTATTGTTACAAAGTGAAAGCTACCCATCCCTATTATAGGATGAGAAACAAAAAGAAAAGACATGACACAGTATAGAACAGAAGGATACGATTCTGAACAATATGATACTGAACAATAGACAATATAACGCAATTATGTTCAAAACAGAAGGATAGGAAGGGATATGAAATGAAACATTATGGTATAAAAACACTACAAAACAAAACAACACAATATGAAACAAAAGCCTGTGTTACGATTCGAAACAAAAGGAGACGAAAGAAGACGAATCGATACAAATTGATATGATACAGTACCAAAGGACATGCTACGGTTTGGTATAAAAAGATACAATGAGATAAGATGAGATGGAGTTCACTTTATTGTTTGGGGAGAATTTACTTAGACCTTCACAATTTCACCAAAAAAATAAAACCAATAAAGAATATCAAAAACCAACAACAACAAGCCCCATGCAAACAACAAAACCCATACCAAGGAAGCCGTAAACATTTATTCCCACATTAAGAAAACAGCATAAATATGAGTAAGATAAGCAATACGAACATCATGATGTAAGTGTGAGTTGAACCATCAAAATTAAGTAATAGAGGCTGAAAACAGGTTTAAATTTTTTTTTAATTCTGCTGTAAAACTGTGAGTTTTAACATGACTGTAAACAGGATTTTCTTGGTTGTTGAAGCTTGCCTCATGTGGACACTGGGGGAACCGCAGTTTTTTGATCTCCCAAATTTTCTCTGTTTTCAAAACACAAGGCTGCCTCTTGTTTAAACTGAAGTTTGAAGGTGTTTACTATTGCACCCAGAGGAGGAATAGACCAAAAAAGACATTTAACTTTAATAAACACTAATTTTTGGTTTACTTTTTATTTTTCTACCAAAAACGTTTGTAATGTTAGGAAAAGAGACAGGGGCATCTGTCTGTAGAAATTGAGCTGATGACAAGAAGCACAAATAGCTGTAGTATCTCAATTAGTCTTCAAATTTTATCCATCCAAAATCTGATTATGAAACTGGACGTCTCTAAAAGTTGTCTGGTACAGAGAGTCTGTTGCTGTATGGGATAGCCTGTACTTTTTGTATGTACCTACAGTTGTACCAGAGACATTTTTGGCGGCCGTCCGCCCACAATATGTGAACACACTGTGCAGCGTTGGATTTGAGGATATTACATGCAGGCCTAAATTACTCTCTGTACTCTTGAGCTTGAAGGAGAGCAATAACACAGCACGGTGTTGGTGTTATTCAGCCATATTTCTGTGGAAAGAACTCACTGAGACATGGATTGATGGCGAGTGGCCAAACTGTTTGTACTGCTTTAGGAACTTTGCACAGGAAGATGGATTTTTTGATAAACTCGCCATCATTGGAAATCATTAAAACATGAACCTGAATACTTGCAAGCCCACACAGGCTGAGTATTTTAAACTTTGAGTGTTTGTGGCAGCACAGGCAGTAAATTCAAAATGCCACTGATCCCGTATCCCATCTGTCGGTTCACCAACTCTTGATGCAGCGCCATATTCTGACTTTGAATTCACTTGAATAATGTTTCTCTTTTTAGTGACTACACAACCCATGCATTTATGTTGCCTCTACTTTGATTTGGAGTTGACCCTCATGTACTCTCACTGGCCACTTAATTAGATACACCTTGCTAGTCCTGGGTTGGACCCCCCTTTGCCTTCAGAACTGCCTTAATCCTTTGTGGCATAGATTCAACAAGGTACTGGAAACATTCCTCAGAGAGTTTGGTCCATTTTGACATGATAGCATCACACAGTTGCTGCAGATTTGTCGGCTGAACATCCATGATGAGAATCTCCTGTTCCACCACATCCCAAAGGTGATCTATTGGATTGAGATCTGGGGACTGTGGAGGACATTTGAGTACAGGGAACTCATTGTCATGTTGAAGAAAGCAGTCTGAGATGATTCCAGCTTTATGACATGGAGCATTATCCTGCTGGAAGTAGCCATCAGAAGATGGGTACACTGTGCTCGTAAAGGGATGGACATGGTCAGCAACAATACTCAGGTAGGCTGTGGACTTTAAACCATGCTCAGTTGGTACTAAGGGGCCCAAAGTGAGCCAAGAAAATATCCCCCACACCATTACACCAGCAGCAGCAGCCTGAACCATTGATGCAAGGCAGGATGGATCCATGCTTTCATGTTGTTGACGCCAAATTCTGACCCTACCATCTGAATGTGGAGCAGAAATCCAGACTCATCAGACCAGGCCACGTTTTTCCAATCTTCTATTGTCCAGTTTTGGTGTTGCTGTGTGAATTGTAGCCTCAGTTTCCTGCTCTTAGCTGACAGGAGGGTCACCCGGTGTGGTCTTCTGCTGCTGTAGCCCATCTGCCTCAAGGTTGGACGTGTTGTGTGTTCAGAGATGCTCTTCTGCAGACCTCGGTTGTAACCAGTGGTTATTTGAGTTACTGTTGCCTTTCTATCAGCTCCAACCAGTCTGTCCATTCTCCTCTGACCTCTGGCATCAACAAGGCATTTTGTCCCACAGAACTGCTCCTCACTGGATATTTTCTCTTTTTGGGACCATTCTCTGTAAACCCTAGAGATGGTTGTGGGTTAAAATCCCAGTAGATCAGCAGTTTCTGAAATACTCAGACCAACAACCATGCCACGTTCAAAGTCTCTTAAATCACCTCTCTTCTCCATTCTGATGCTCGGTTTGAACTGCAGTAGATCGTCTTGACCATGTCTACATGCCTAAATGCATTGAGTTGCTGCCATGTAATTGGCTGATTAGAAATTTGCGTCAACGAGCAGTTGGACAGGTGTGCCTAATAAAGTGGCCCTCACTGTTTAATCACAGCAAGCAGAGCATCTCATGTTGTTACCTACTGCACGCTGCCAGTGTTTCTAACCATAATACTTTGGATTTAAAGGATGTTACTGCAGCAAGCTGTCAGCCTGTAAGTGTAGTGATTGTGTTTGACCTTCACCCTCTAAAATATGAAAGACTGCTTTGATTTGTTGAATAGGTCTTTGAAAAATCACAAAGAGATATTGTGAAAGCGGTTTCTCTGCTGATATCTGCATGGTGAAGGAAATCTGAATGTATAACCTATTGCGGTGAGGTTGAGCCTAATTAGCTGCTTCACTGTTTGGAGATGAGACTTAATTAAGAGCGCTGTGACAAAAAGAGCCGTATGCTTAACTGTGAGCTGGGTATCAGTGTTACGTCAAAGGCTGACAGTTTATAAACCTTTTGTTTGAGTCTCTGGGAAAAGTGAAAATCTAGCCTGAAGACGCCGGGCTTGTGTTTGGAGAGATTTGCTGAATCATCTGGCTGTCCTGCCTTTGGAACAGTGAATGAATACAAATGGTTTGCTACACAGTGGTGTTCGGCTTTTGATGGACGTGGACACAGAGGCCTCCTGAAAACCAAGTGCAGCATTTTATGAAGCTGCCTGTCCGTTGAGCTGGATCAATAGAGCGTCTGAGTACTGCTGCACTCTGCTAAACTCTTTTAAATGTATTGAATATTTTACTGAGTCGCATAATTTAGCTTCAACAAACAGAGAATCATTAGCATACTGGGAATAAAGAGGTTCTTCATTGGAGCTGTAGGAACTCAGCTCTCAGGTGAAAGAGTTCAAATAGGATCAGACAAAACCAAGGGTCAGTTCTTCACTGGGAAAGTACTTTTGAATATTTCTATGGAAAATAATACATGAACACCTGAGTTTGAGTTTGAGATTGGTGCTGTATCAGCTGCTGTGAGGAAGCCAGGAGGGCAAATCTCTCGATCTACCAGTTGATCTACATCCCAACCCTCCAACCCCTTGGTCCCGAGCTTTGGAATCTGACTGAAAGAATGTGGTTACAGTTCCAAGCAGCTGAAATAAGTTTCCTCCAATGGGTCTCTGAGCTCAGCCTTAGAGATAGGATCAGGAGCTTGGATAAGGAGCTGCTGCTCCTCTGCAATGAAAAGAGTCAGTTGAGGTGGCTTGGGACTTTGATAAGGACGACTTCTGGACGCCTCCCGCTGGTGGTGGTTCAGGTTCGTCCAACTGGGAGGAGACTTCGGGGAAGACTCAGTGCTCAGTGGAAGGATTATGTATTCTTCTGGTCTGTGAATGCCTCAGGATCCTGTAGGAGGAATTGGGGAACATTGGATTTCTGGGTTGACTTGTTTAAACTGTTGCCCACCGGGACTTGCTCCTTGGTGGATGGATGTGTTAATGTTTGTCTGTTCTTCCTGTTGCTTACACATCTTACCTATGGTCCCTGAGGTCTGAGTCTATGGTTACGTTTACATTCGATCAATATTTGGGGTTGAGGTCAGTGCTCTACTTTCTGAAACATTCAGAATAGCCTGTTTACATATGTGAACAACAGTGTTATTCCTTTATACACGGTATCCCGATCAAAACAGCAACGCACACACAACATCTCGATGCATGGAGAACACCATGATGTGTCATTTCCGCTTCTTCTTCCTGTATCCATAGCAACAGCGACAGCAACAACAACAACAACAACAACAGCAGTGCAGCAGACTTCCTGTACTAAAAGACCAAGATTCTTTGCAAACAGAACATGAGCAGAACATAAATTAATGTTCCTTTGGATGGGGATATCCCAAAAGGCGTATACATTACCAAATGTTCGGATTAGAAAAGGAGTAACCCTGGTGTGGTTTTGGGGTTATTAAAAAGCTAATACTCCTCAATGAGGAAAGTAGCTTTTGACTGTCCTAGAAGTCAAAAGAAGCTGCTAGAAGTTTTCACAGTTCCTGTTACTGTGAATTGTCATGGACACTGTAGGAAAGAGGTATTTTTAGGGAGAGACCAATAGTGAGTAAAAACAATGTGTTAAGTACTATGAACAAACTTCTTCTGTTGATAACAACCCTTTTCCTTTATCTGGGCCTGGGACCGGAATAGTGACCGAAAACAGAGGCTTGCTGTGGCTGCAGCTGGGAGAGACTGCTGCCAAGGGAGGAGGACTTGTTCACCTGTGAGTGGATTGGAACAGAGGAGGGGCCCACTGCAGCATTTACTGCATGTTGAGAAGTATAATTTTGATACCTGGTGACATGTCAGAGTCTCCAGATTCCAGAAAAAGTCACTAGATTTGTTTCTTTTTGGAAAAAGTGTTTCTCGAGGGGTCTAAAAACTCTCAAATATAGCGACAAAGCTGCTATGTTGCAACACTGTTCCTCTGTTTAAACTTTAGATGTACATTTTGGGTTGGAACCCCTTGATTTGGTACTCATGTTAAATCAGTTGTTGTCAGCACTTTGTATCCTTTGGTCTGATTGGTTGAAACCATTTGATGACAGTTCATAACTTTCACTAAAGGCTGGCACAGATTAGAGGATTCTCCAAACCACTTTTGCTACAAAAGACAGATTGCACAAGATCTATCTCTTCTGATCTTAAAGTGTGTGGTGTGCACTCCAGAGCAGCCAAGTATCAGCTTCTTCATGCGCCATAGGGATGGGTGAAAAAAAAGTTTTTTCGGTTGACAATGTCAAAATTGGGATTAAAAAAAAAATCATGTTTTTTGCAAATTCAAATTCTTTATTTCAGTCTTTGTTTATAAACTTATTTGTAAAAAAGTTACCACTTTTCTCCAGCAGAGTGAAATGTTTCTCTCTGACTCATGTGATGGATGTTTTATGGGAAAATATGGCTTCTGATATAGTCTGTACACATTATCATCCTCATTTAACTTTTTCACATGATCTGGTGTTAAAAAAGCAAACTGAAAATTGCAAATAATGTAAATATGGGAGAATCACAATTTAAATTGAATCGGCACACCAAAAATCGTAGTAGAATCGAATGGTGAGAATAGCATATTGTCCCAGTTTTTACGCTCAATTTTCCAAATCTTGTGTAGTGACTTAAGTGTAAACAAACATGATGAACGAATGGTGATGATGGTTGCTTTCAACCCACTCAAAAAAGAAAAAGGATTATGGTGAAAGTTGTGGAGACGGCGGGAATATGGGCTGTATGCATAACAGTGCGAGGACACACTACAGGATTTCTAGTCGCAAATATCAAACAAGGTCAGCTCGAAGGCCTTCCAAGTGGCTCCAACTGGACAAAATCACTCCACAACACAGGAAATCGCACACAATGTCATTTTCAGACATCAGGCATTTGGGCATTTGCTGGCTTTTTGTAAGGAGGAGACCAGGACAAAAATCAGCCCCATTATCCTGTAGAGTGTACCTGCCTTAACATGAGTGATGCTGGAGGCCGACTGATCACATCAAGTCAAATCAATCTGCAGAGAGAGTTCAGAGAGTTTAGCTTCCACTTGTTGCCACCACAGACTGTTAGGTGAAGTAAAACATTTAGCTTTGTCCCGAGAACACACGAGCATCTTCCACCTTATCCTGAACTGTGATATTCACTATTATCCTCTGTCTCCTTCTGGTGCCATCACCAAGTCAAGAGTTATACCCTCTTCAAGCGGAAATGAGGCCGTAGATTACCTTTGCGAGACCTGCGGAGGATAAAAAGTCTTCAACATAAATATATTTATTGGATTCGAAAAACATCTCTGAACATCTTTATTCACCGGAGCATCAAAGCCGCAGACTCCGAGTTGAAAATGTATAAACAAGATTGCCGGAGCAGAGTTCTACATTAGTCGCTCTTTTAAAGGTGAGACCGGAGTCCAGAAATAAAAGTCCTCCTCCGGTGTTTGGGTGGGTGGGAACAGTCAGAAAGAGCAATATCCAGTTTGTCCGACATTATTAGAGACAGCAGAAGAAGAAAAAGAGTAATATTTCAGAGTGAACCCTCTCACCACCTGGCTGACAATCAGATCTCTTTTCCCTCTTTCTTGACTGTGCTGGCTCACAGCTGGCAGTTAGTGATAATATGGCAGGGCGCTCTTAACAACACCATGTCTAAAGACTTTTATGCAAAATGATATGCAAATGAGACGATTATATAACATGAAATGTCTTTTTGAGTGATATATCCCGTGGGCTGGTGTGATATAACGGACAGCTATATTATCATACCTTCACAACATGCATAAAGTGAAAATAGAGAGCCAGGCGGAGGGGGGGCAAGCCCAGCCTCGGTTTGAGTGACAGCCGGCCACCAGCTCAGCAAACATGAGGGTCTTTAGCTCACCAACACTGCGGCTCTTAGTCAGCTTCAGGTGTGCCAGTCAGCGAACACACACACACACACACACTCACAGCTCTGCAGTCCATGGGGACTGCTGCTGTCTGCCGCGAAACGAGCAGATTTACAGCTTCTGAAAGGTTCACAAACCAAATGCTACTTTTCCTCCACGTGTCTGAAACAGCTGATTTCAGACGAGTCAGTTTGTCTTCTGTCCGTGTTTGAAAGCTTCGGACTTTATCAGAGAGAAGCGTCCATACGTTTGTGTTATATCACACTAATGTGGTCTCATTAGTCTCCATTAAAGTTCCAGGAATGTGTTATGTTGTGTTCAGCTCTGACAGCTTCATCGCTCGTTAGTCTTCAAAGTGTATCACTGATCTGACGACTTAATGATCAATGAAACACTGACGATGTACTCCAGTGTTTCTCAACAAGGTGTGTTTGTTCCTGGGGAGGTGCTATTCCAGCTCCCAGGTGGTAGGAGGGAAGATTTTCTGCTATTCAAGAAAAGGAAAAGGCAGTTTTATTATGGGAAAGAGATTCCCGAAATACGGTGATTAAAGTTGAGTCAAAGGTTGTCAATCCTGTATGGGGGGCAACCTCTTTGTTCTTGAGTTGTGTTTAAATGTTATACATTTACATTTATGCAGATAATTGTACCTCCTTTCTTAATAGTTACCACTATAGTTTATATAGGTATACTATATACAATTCAAAATAATCTCTAAATCTTGATGAGTCGTTATGACAATAAAACACTTCATTGTTCGGTCCTGGATAACTGTTACTAAATGTTTTGTGCCTTTGTAGAAACTCAGGGATCTGTAAGTTTTAATGCTCATGTCCATCCATCCAATTTCTGCCACTTGTCCTGTTCAGGGTGGCAGGTGGCCGGAGCCTATCCATGCTGTTTTTGCCTGAGAGGTGGGGTACACCCCAGACTGGTCGCTAGTCCATCACAGGGCCGACACACACACACAGACGGACAACCTTTAAGGCACACATTCACACCTACAAGCAATTTAGAGTGACCAATTAACCTAGTGAGCTTGTTTTTAGACTGTGAGAGGAAGCCGGAGAACCCGGAGAGAACCCATGCAAGCATGAGAACTCAGAAAGGCCTTGCTTGTCTTGGTATCGGTACCTTTAATATTTGAAACGATACGGTACAGATGCCTGGTACCTGGAAATCGGTATCGGTTCTCAACAGTACCAATTCTTGGTACTTTTGTGTGTTCATGTGGTAAAAAATATCAACTTGTTTCTAATAAAATCTCAAAGTTTTTCCAACTTTGCATATTTGTTTTTCAATATTTAACCTTGCAATGATATGTTCCTGTCCAGCATGGAAAACCGCCTGCTCTTCCACTCCCTCAAAGTCACAAGGGGGCGTTTAGGTACCCAAACCTGGTACCTTTTTGATTTTAAGTGAATTGGTACCTGGTACTTTTGACAGAATTCAGTCAGTACCTATTAAAGTACCTAATTCGGTACCCATCCCTATCCTTGCCTGAACCAGGAAATAAACTGTTGACCTTGCTGTGAGAAAACAGAGCTAACTACTGCACCACTTGCAGCTTGTAACACACGTGTTTAGGATCATTTTCACAATTTTGTTGAAAGTGTACTTTTCTATCAAGAAATTCCAAGTTGTTTGTATTTTGTTTATAAAAAGATATCTTATTAAATGTGAACAATTTCTAGAATTAACTTTTTTTGTTCTTAAACAAAGGAAAGACTTGAAGAGTTGGAGTTGTTGTCATTTTTAGGTTATTGTCAAGGGGCAACATCCGGTTAGTAAAAATGAAGCCTATGCAGAAGTGCTAAAAGTCGCTGTTCATTGAGAATCCGCTTGAGGCTGGCTGTGAAAAGACCAGAAGTTGCGTTTTTCACGGCATTAAAAGCATATTTACAGCCTGGTTCAAAAAACAGCTTGGGTCTAAAACAATGATTTCGCCATTGGCACACACTGTACGGAGAGTGAAATTTTTTCTAGCTCAGCGGTTAAGAAGTTATTAGGATCGTTTTATTGTCCAATCAGAGGCAGCTCTCAGGTCACGTGACTGATGAGCGCCCTGTAGCTCCTCGAAGAAAAACTCACAGTTGACTTCATAGCAAATGTGGCTGCGGATTGGCTTCATTTCACGGTTTCAGGAACAGATGGGTGCCGTTGCTGAGGCTACGTCCATGTTTTATACAGTCTATGGTTATTGTGCTCTAATTTTACCGATCCGGCTCTACTGAGATTATTATGTGGGATTATGTGGCCCCTGAACTGAAGTGAGTTTGCCACTCTTCTAATCTAGTCGTTGAAAATTGATTTTCTATTTCTGTAATCTTTTCACAAGTCAAAGAGTTTCGAAATGTTGCTGCAAGCTTTGAAATAGTTGTCCAATAAATACACCTCTATGCAAGGATCTTGAGATTTTTCTTAAGGATCTCCTCTGAGGGGGTTTTAACTTACAGCCACTGGATAGAAGAGCTTAAAACTTCAGAATTCTTTGTACAATAGAAAATAGATCCTAATGGAAAAATATTGTATATCTACCATATGTAGAAAAAAGTTTTCTTGCAGTATTTCCTTTGTGCTCACTCTGATTTCCACAATACAACAAGATGTTATCCAGTCTTCAGTCCCATTGAAGCAGACGTACATCAGGACAGACAGACAGACAGCTCTGCCTGCACATATGCCACATCAAACCACATCAACTCATTTGACTATTTCCCCCGAGGTGATATCACAGAGAGACTGCACATCAGTATATATTCTGCTGGGAAATAAAGCGCTCCATACAGCTGTTTAATAGAAGAATAGAATAGAATAGAATAGAAATAGAATAGAAAATACTTTATTTATCCCCGTGGGGAAATTCAGGAGTCACCGCAGCATTTAAGAAAACAAAAGTAACAAAGAGTATAGAAAGTGCAAAAAAGTCCATAAGAAATTAGATGACGACATCCCGTCCACCACTCTCCAGCCCAGCCAGTCTCCACCTCCACAGGGTCCAGGACTGAGCCTCCCCAGCAGTCTGTTCAGTCTCTGTCTCCTGGATCCTGTCTGCTCGCAGCAGGCGAAGCTCCTCCAATGTGGCGCCAGCGTCCGTGAACAGCACGATGCCGCTGGGTTAGCACAGCTAGCTCATCCATCCCCCGGAGCGAGATCCCACGTTCCCAACAACGATGGATGGAAGGACAGGTCCACGTCGTCACCTCCCAGCTCACATCCGAGAACCAGCACGTCGTCCTCACCTCCTCCTCCTCAGCTCGAGGGAAATCATCAAGCCCTACACTAGTTAGCATCGACATGCTACAGGCTGCTAACAGCTAATTTCGCATGTAAACAATGCAGCCATGGTTACATGTAGGATCTCCAGACAAACACAGGAGAAAAGTAGTAAAAAAAATACCGCCGAAGCCACAAAAAGTTTGGTGTCCGTGACCGACAATGAACCATACAAAGTGATGATCCACTCCAAATACAAAGATTACGAAAAAGAGACGAAAAAAAATTACAAGAAACGGACAAAGACGAGAGAGCTGCTGCAACAGGCAGCTACTTGGGTAGCGCCTAGCAACGGAATTTTTAATATCTTTAAACCCCTCCAGGACTCCAGCTAGTTAGCATCAAACACTCACCAGAATCACCTGCAGAAAAGATGGCAGTCATCTGCTCACAGCAGCTCCTTTCTTCTTCTTCTTCACTTTAAGCTGAGTGCATGCGCTCAGTGACACTCTGCCTCACACCAAGTTACACACATCACACCTGGCAGATACCCAGAAGCACCAGTTTTTACTGCCGGGCACTTCACGGCTCTTCAGGCAGAGTTTTAGGGTGAAGTGTTATGTTCAGGCTCATCTCAACAGAAGCTGCAGGAGTGCCTACAATTCTTTTTTTATGTTTTACTTTTCAACCCTTTGTACACTTTTAAATCCATGGAGAGTGTGTTAGCATACCATGAGTGAGGGTTTTAAGTGCATTGCATAAAAAGTATGTGAATAGGTCATTAATGTGTACATGTAGTATCATAGAGCCACTCCAAAGACATCACTCCAGCCTGCATGTAACCACTGTTAGAGCATTTGTTTTCAGCATCATTCATTCTGTTTTTAGTCAAAGTGATCCTCTAGTGTCTCATTAAAAGCTTCACTTCTTTCAAAACATCCAACCAAAAACAACATTTTATTTTAGCAGGTACACGTTGCTGGAACTAGGTTGGACTCCTTTTGCCTCCACAACTGTTTTACTTCTTGGTCCTGGAAACATTCCTCAGAGAGTTTGGTCCATATTGACATGATAGCATCACACAGTTGCTGCAGATTTGTCGTCTGAACATCCATGATGAGAATCTCCCGTTCCACCACATCCCAAAGGTGCTCTATTGGATTGAGATCTGGGGACTGTGGAGGCCATTTGAGTACAGGGAACTCATTGTCATGTTGAAGAAACCAGTCTGAGATTATTTGAGCTTCGTAAGAATGGACATGGTCAGCAACTGTACGGAAGAAGGCTGTGGACAAGCTTTTGTTTGGTGTGCATTTTTCAATTCATCATCATCATCATTTGTTTATTTGAATGGGACAGTGCACATTGGTAACCTTGCAGAGCAGATGGACCTGCCTGATTCAGTTTTTGAAATCCTGCATATCCATCTTGCCAGGCTCCACTGACCAATGATTTCACTCGCCCAATCAGGGAAGAGAGGCGGGAGAGGAGGGAGCTGCAGGAGCAGCGGAAGTTACGAGCAGACGTGACGTCAGCAGACTTTCGTACTTGTCAGCGTTCCTTTGATTCTTAAGTTAACTTTGCAAAAATGGCAGCTGTTGTCTAACACCATTATCACAACTGTTTCTCCTGTTCCTGTAGTTGTTCGTCTAATGTTTCTCAGCAGCGACACACATAAGCTAAGCCACACCATGGCTTGATGTGGACTGGTCTGTAGTGAGTGTGTCAATCAGAACAGTCATCCAATCACCAACTGCTGATTTTTTTGAAGGTCCCACCTCTGAAAACAAATCCGAAGAGCTGCTACCCAGATAGACTAGTGAAATATTTCCGTGGTGGATATATGAAACTGTTCATCTGGTGTGTCAGGTTAGCACATTGATGAACATGTTAAAACATGTAAAAATGCCAGATTGTAGCTTGATGCTAATTTCCATCCGTAGTCCCATTTACATAGAAACATATTGAGACAGTACAACCTTTCATAGTAAGAATAAAAGAGAAAAAAAGGAGCAGTAGTAATATAATTTATAAATAGATTTATAAATCATTGACAGTGAAAGACACCAAAAGAAAACAAATAACCTTGCTACTTGGAATAAGTAAGACCTATTAAGTATAATAACTAAACTTAGCCATTGTACATAAAGTTTGATTGTTTTTGTTATGAGTTTTCTATTAGTTGCTTGTTATTAGCATTATTAAACTTAAATGTGATGTTTTTTTTCAGTAAAATGGGTGTAATGTTGTGATAGCTCCAAAAGTTGATGTGGGCAGTGTCCCTAAATGTGGCTAATAGGTCAAAGTTTTAAGAAATAAAGTATCATGGGTCTTACAGGGCAGAAATGTAATGACCACATATGTGGACGCTGGGTCTTAAGAGGATAAACCATGCTCAGTCGGTACTGATGGGCCCAAAGTGAGCCAAGAAAATATCCCCCACACCATTACACCAGCAGCAGCCTGAACCGTTGATACAAGGCAGGATGGATCCATGCTTTCATGTTGTTGAGGCCAAATTCTGACCCTACTGTCCGAATGTGGAGCAGAAATCCAGACTCATCAGACCAGGCAACGTTTTTCCAATCTTCTATTGTCCAGTTTTGGTGTTGCTGTGTGAATTGTAGCCTCAGTTTCCTGTTCTTAGCTGACAGGAGGGTCACCTGGTGTGGTCTTCTGCTGCTGTAGCCCATCTGCCTCAAGGTCGGGAATGTTGTGCGTCCAGAGATGCTCTTCTCCTGGCATCAACACTGTATTTTGTCCAAGAGAACTGCTGCTCACTGGATATTTTCTCTTTTTGGGACCATTCTCTGTAAACCCTAGAGATGGTTGTGGGTGAAAATCCCAGTAGATCAGCAGTTTCTGAAATACTCACAACCATGTCAGGTTGAGAGTCTCTTAAATCACCTTTCTTCTTCATGCTGATGCTCTGTTTGAACTTCAGCAGGTCGTCTTTATCATGACTACATGTTCAAATGCATTAAGCTGCTGCTATCTGATTGGCTGATGAGCAGTTGAACAGGGGTACATACTGCATGCCTTGAAGGCAACCACTAAAGCATCCAGTGCCCCATCAAAAGGAGATATTTTTGCATTATTTTTTGGATAATACGTCAGTCATCTTAACACAGTGAATGGGTCATACTCGAACAGTTTCACTGGATCGAGAAACGCAGCTTTTGTTGATGTATTTCTGTCGTTTGGCCTCTCCCTGCCTTCTCACATCTAAACCAACAACCCCCCACAGTCCAAAGCTCCACTCTAACCTTTAACTCCCTACCAGCTCCCAGCGATGCATCAGCAACCCAGGTGTGACTCATGGGCTGTTTGTTAAACCACATTGTTTGCGCCGCCGTGTCACAATGAAGTGGATATAGAGACACACAAGGAACCCAAGGTGCAACAACCTTGAGAGAGCCGCTGGCGAGCTGGCAATACATCCACCTCGACAAAAGAGTAAAAATAGACCTTAGAGAGTGGGAAATGGCAAGGACAGGGTTCGACGTAATGATGGGAGTTATAATACAGAGTCTTTCAATGGAGACCTCATTCAGAGCCAGCTCTGTGACAAGAAGATATGGTTTAAATAGAGTCAGTGTTCAGATTAGTTTGGACAGTTTCCACAGTATGTTAGTTTAAAGTTTGAGTTTAAGCTGAGAATAAGAGACAGCATATTGTTTGAAGCTTCTTTCTTGTGATATCTTTTTATTTTTTTGGCTGATATTACAATATGTAGTTGTGGTTGTTTTTTTTTTATTCTTGACTGAACTTAAAGGGTTAGGTCAGCAGGAATTTTCACTACTTGTTAGTAAACACAAATTTAAACTGGGCTCCTCCTCCTTGGCTCAGTGCCAGCGGCAGCACACACCCACTGCCTCTGATTCCAACTATGTGAACACATTGACGGGGCAAGCAACCACCTGCAGCTTCACTTTTCTTCATGGACAAAATTTAAGAGCCATGCAACTGACTTGGCGTGTTAGCACGCAAGCTAATTACGGGTGCTAGACACATACCTAATCAGCAGAAAGCTAACTCACATCACTCTTTTTACATCCTGACTTGAAAGTGCCTGAAGGCGAGTGAAAGTTGAGCCAAGCTTCACTTTCGTTTAGTAAAAAGCTTTATCTGTTTGCTTTTTTGGCTACATGCTACATCCACCTTCCTAGCCACTCTGGATAGCTTCTAACACTCGCTAAGGCGTTCTGTGATTGTCTGAAGTAACCGTGCTTGATCTCCACCGAGAAACGTCCCGACACAACCAAAACATCAACATCCAGGCAGAGGAGAGAGTTTGAGGCAGACACAGACACTGACACGCATGTATAAAGGCCTGTATGATATGATTGAGCAGGATCATTCCTGTAAAAGTTGCAGGATTTTTTCTAAAAAATAAAATGTGAGACTCCACCTTTAAGCAACACATTTGTAATAAAACAAAATATGAGATGCTTTCATTAATTTTCTGTAAAAAGAATCAGCGTGAGGTTGTTGAAGAGCCTTGTTAATAAGATTTTTTTTTGTTCTGGAGTAACTGTACACAGAATTAATCCTCCGGGCCAAAGCTTTAAAGTGTTTAGCAAGTGTAAAATAATTCTGTCTTTTCTCTTTTGTTGTTTGATCATTTCCAGCTCTCATACAGTTTTTACAATGATACACATTAAAGAGCGTCAGACACTAATCAGTCGCATCACAAATCATGCCCTGCGGTGCTCGCAAATTTGGAAGTGATAATTTATGAATGAAAGAAGCAAGAGCAACAAGAAAGGGAAATTAAGGCGAAAGCTTTACTTCGCTTTAGCTGAGCCAGAATTTTTGATTTCCCTCGCAGGCAAATCTGCTCCTGAGATGAATTATTCTTTAACTAAACAGATGTTTTCAGCCGGCGGAGATGGAGACGAACAGCTGGACACAGTAAAGCAAAGTTTGCTTCTTACAGACAAGAGCTTCCTCCCGAGAATTAGCCGTGTGTGACTACACATCCGTATAAACAATTTGTGCTGTTCTGGTGTGATTGACTGCAATACAAACTGTTCAGCAGTGTGCCTCGACAGTATGCTCACATATGCTTTTCACCCATATTACATCCAAAGAAAAGAAATGAAAATGACAGACAGGAGCCCACAGCAGTCTTAATGCTACACAGATCTGAGAGCAGTGTCTGATCGGTTTGTTGAATGAGTTTAAAGAGAGACAAGAAGGGACTTGACATTTTACTGGAACAACGAGAAAATGGTTTGAATTTTCATCCAAAGAGTTAAAATTAGTCTGACACTGAATTAAATACTTCTTGTAGATCTTGTTTTAGGTACGCCCATAGTAGCTTTATATGATTAACAGCCCTCAAAAAGTCCCTGTTTCAACCAGAGGTTGATTCTTTCATGATTTTGGGGTGCTGATTCAGTTTTAATTGCGGTTCTTCAATATTTCGGATTTTTGCAATTTTTAGTTTGATTTTTTAACTCCAGCCCAAGTGAAAAGGTTAAATGACGAAGATGATGTCTACAGACTATATCAGGAGCCATATTTTCCCACAAAATGCACATCTCATGAATGAGTTTTAAACATTTATTCAGGGGCTCTGAAATCTCAACTTTTTCCTTTCTTTAATTTGAAAAAAAATAAAAATAAAAAAATAAAAATTGAACAAACAAAAAAAAACATGGTTTAAAATCGTTAACAAAAAAATCCCAGTATTACAATCATAGACTGTAAAAAAAATGGACGTCATCTTGTTCAGCTCGAAGTGAGGTTGCCATAAAAACTGCTCCTCCTGGTGGCAGTATTGGTCAAAAAATCCATCTCTCCAGTCATTCCAGATGGGCTGTGGTCGAACTTTAAAAAATTAATACACCTCGTAGAAACGTTTCTCACACCTAATTGTTGTGTGGTGATTTGAAGATATAATTTGGCTGTCTTGTATTCAAGTCCTCTTTTTTCTGAAAAGTTTTGTTTTCATTAATTATATGAGGTTAAAAACAAGGTTTTACGTCATGTTTAAAGATGATTGACAGCTAACGTTCTCGTGTATTCTTTTCAGAGATTGTAAAATATGTCGGGAGGTAGGGTCAAGAAATGATTAGACTCGCGAACAAAAAAAATATATATATTTTTGCCACCAGGCTCCACTCAGATTCTGTCTGAAACACTTTTTTTTGACTGCTGTCTCTTTAAGGCTCCCTGCTCCACAAACCCTCTTTGCTCTGATTGGCTGGCCCTCTACAGGCCTGTCTGGGGTAGACCTTGATGTTTGAGGCCCATCCCTTCAAAGTATCATATATTGTTGAGAGTTTTTATGATGCTTTATCATTTCAGAAAGATTTCTTGAACACATGAACACGTAGAGGTTTGAAAATCTGCTCGTTATGGCACTGATACTTTAAATCCATAATTAAAATATTAGAAAGAATAATAACCCTCTTTTAAAGACTGAAAGAAAATCTAGTTTCACAGATAAGCTTTTGATTGCAACTAGTTTTGTTTTATTTTCATGGGTTTTGTGCTGCCCCCTGCTGTGATACAGACACTTTTATTCACCATCAATCGATCGGTCATACTATCAAACTCCTGCAGATGATTCACGTTCACATCAGGTTAGAAGAAGGTCTTCCGCTGCTTTTAATTTCTTTAGCAGCACTTTAAACTAATCACCCCAGGCTTTCGTGAGCTGAGCATCCCTCTGAAGAGTTTAACCAAAGTCCCAGAGATCAGACGGGAGGCAGCTGCTGGCTAACACTCGACTTTTGGTACCCTGCCGACACTTTCCTAACTCTGCGTAATGAAAGGACAGGCTGCGGGTCAATAACAGGGCAAGCTGCCAGAGAACGACGTCATCCGCCGACTCCAAAGCGGAGAAACGAGTCTCCAGTTAGTGGAGGGAAGCTGCTAGCTGTGCTGAGAGAGGTGTTTGTAGACTTTTACTCTCAGATTGTTTCTGCAAGCTTGTTAGAGGAGGAGGCGCTCCAGCAGAAGGATCTGCCTGCTCTTATTTTCTTCAAACTGTTTAGGAAAAAGGAAAGTCATGCAGCCTCAGAGGACAGTGCCGTAAACTAGAAGAGGTTACACTTGGTTATTGAGATGTAAATGTAATCTCATGGGGTTATCTTTCCAATGGGAGTGTGGCTCAAATGATCGAGTAAACATAAAAAGCGGGATGTCGACGAGTTTTATTCTTTGATTGGTTTAAAATAGATGTAAGCCTTTTGTGCATCACAAAGAATTAATCTCAGAAAGATGAAAACAGCCTTTGTGTTCAGAGAAGAAATTAAAAATAAGAGAAGTGCGGATTGATCTTGATAAAATCTGCAGCTGCGTACACTTCTCACATAAATCCAATTGTGTCTCAATGACAAATATCTCAGCATCTCTACATCCCTCTGCACCAACTGGTGTGTGATATTAGTCTGCATCTCCCGTCCTCTCCTTTCCCTTGTGGATGTATGTGTAAGAGTGTGTAAGTGTGTGTTGAGAGTGTGTGTGGTACCATTAGGCTTCCAAGGCTGTACTCAGCTGCCTTTTAATTGAATATCTGCAAACAGCAGCGAAGTGCAGCTCGGGAAGCGAAAGACAGGGGACAGAAGGAAGGCGGGAGGAGCTGGAGGAAGATGAAAAGAAATTATAAAATAGAGAGAAAGGAGAGGTGAAAGTGAGACAGGAAGTGAAATGAAGGAGAGAGGAGGTTGTCAGGCCAACACGAGCGCCGTGTCTCGCTGTCACCTCAAGGCTCTGTGCTGTTCTGTGCTGATGCACACAGTCGTCTTCGCCCTGGAGTTACATGTGACTCTTTGTGTGTCTGCCTGTGTTCACGTTTGCTCATTTCTACAAGAACTTTTCCCTCCGCTACGTCACCCATATGTTCCCGTCTCTTATGCAACATCTCCACATGCGTCACCTGTCTTTGTGCAGATTTTTTTCTTACCTGGCGCCGGCGCAACTCCGAGCTGTACTGTGCACTGAACATGCAGTGCAGCACTCCTACAAGTGGTTCTTTTCCAATATGTATATGTGTGTAGGAGGATGTGACAAAGCAGCAATATGCTCATCCAGTCCTGCAGGTTTAAAATATGCCAGTGCAAAGAAATTGTGTTTTTCTCCTCATGAAATATCAAATCTGAGAGTAAGCTGACTGTGCTTCACACCTCGTGATGAAGATTCTTTGCACGTTTTCTTGGAGAGATACTTTCTGACGATCCTCAGTGGGTTCACACATCCAAACTGACTGTGTGGTTGTCATGTAGACAGAAAGAATACATAGGTCAACTGTTTGTCAGGTGTAGTGATGTAGTCAGGTAGTGTGATTTGTAATAAGAAAATAAAAGAATATGCAGAAATCATCCATAAGAATGAAAAATAAAATGTTTTATATATATATATATATATATATATATATATATATATATATATATATATATATATATATATATATATATATATATATGTATTTCATATTAATGACAGAACTTTTTAATAATTTAAAAGTATAAAAAAAAATTCCATCATAAAACTTTAAGTACACCACTCACTAAGTAATAGGCCAAAAACCCGCTTAAAAAATGTTTTTAATCGGCTTTTTACGGTGGCGTATTGCGTTCACCTGAAAAAAAAAAACAAAAAAACAAACAAAATAAAAAAAAACTCCTGTTTTTATGAGACATCAAGACAAAAAAAATGAACACATTTTTGATTTTCCTTTTTAGAGAGATACTATCTCATAGAAACAGGAATCTGTAAAGTTAAGAAATTCCTGAAAAGTTTCGTAATCTCGATGAAGAAACATGAAAAATTGAACTGTTAGCTTAAACACTTAAAAAAGCCTTCCTCTGATTTGCATTGGCAAAACATGCAGCAATGAGTCATGCAGTGGAGCATCATGGGAAATCCTGTTTTTACAAGCTAGTATCGCATAAAAACAGGAAAATCAAAATTAAATAGTTTTTGCTTTAATGAGATATTTACGTCATAAAAACAGGAAATTCAAAAATTAATAAAAAAAAAAAAGTTTTTCTGAGATACTATCATGTAAAAACAGGAGGTTGTTTTTTTTTTCAACTGCAATTCGCCACTGTAGCTTTCAAATAAGAAGTTGTTACAAATAACTTATTTCTTGTGTTGGCTTTCTGTTTTTGGTCAAGAATGAAAAAAAAAAAGATTTGGGACATTTACAACGAGACTAAATTATAAGTTTATGAGTCTGTAGCGTTTTTCTTGGATAAAGACTCCATTTCCCATGAGCACCATCGCCCACTGTCGTAAGGACATGACTCCAACCAAGGTGTGATGCAAAGTGATGAGATAGTGTATTTATATATGGTTACATAGCACTATTGTTTGAAACATGACAACAATCAAACTTTGTAAACTCAGTTTGTAGTAGCAGACTATCTGTCAAAGATGCTTTGAGGAGGATCTGTTTTGACTGCACTCCCTCGCCACCTTGTGGCCCGGAGTCTCAGCACATTGTCGTAAATTACTTTTAGCGAGGTGTGTGTTTGTTTTGGGATGGAATGGAGATCAGATTGGAACAAATTTTCTTTGTTCAAGTCAACGTTTTACTGGATACAACGCGCTAAGGTAAGGTTTTTATCAGTACAGTTACGTGGCACTACGGTTTGAAAAATGACACCAAGCAAACGTTGTAGTAGCTGGTTGTATGGTAGTGGCATCAGCAGCCTGGTAGCCATTTATATTTAGCACAGCTGGCAGCCTGATGCTTTAAGATGTGTCCGTAATGTGTAACGTTAGTAAATCCTGGTTAGCTATGTCCTGCCAGTCATCTACCAATCAGAGCTAACGTAACCTCACTCTTCATTTTATTGATAGACTCTCAAGTTTGAACAGACCACTGCAGTATCACCTCAAACTCCTGAAGGACATTTTACTTCATATTTTGAAAAGTAATTTATCTCTCATCCTCTGAATTCCCAGCATGGTTAATTGGTGAAAGGACATTTTTCAGCACTCATAACAATTTCAAGTTGTCCTTGTGTGAGTCTAATACATTTTTGTGTCCTGCCATGAAGTTTTTCACTCGAGAGAACTTCAGGTTTGAAAAGGAGGAAATATACTTACTCAAAGGTGCATCCAGGATCCTTTACTCAACTGGTTTTGTTGGAACAACCACACGTGACATCCAAAAGAGAGTATTTCAATAGAATAATAGGATGTGGCCACCCACATGTCACCATTGGTTTTGTTTGGTCATTTAAAGTCTGAGGTTTGCTGCTTTGACTGCTGCTAGCTTGTCTTTGTGGAACCACACTGCAAAAAAAATGAAATCTTATCAAGTGTTTTTGTCTAACTTTCTGTAGAAAACATCTTTTTAGACCCAATATTTCCTCCCAAGATAAAAGTTACTTGTATTAAGACATTTTTCTAGTTTCAAGAAAATTTTCGAGCAAATTTTTCTTGTTCCATTGGCAGAATTTTTTTTTACTTGTTACAAGCAATTCAGACCCTAATTTTTGTCTTTAAACTACTTGAAACAAGACATTTTTCTGGACTGTTAAGTTGAATGTGGCTCATATCAAAAATCACAAGACAATTTTTACTTAAAATAAGACAAAAACACTTGATAATATTTCAGTTTTTTGCAATGCAGGAGAGAACTTTCTGAGAAATTAGGGTTGCAATCATTGTTTCGTCCGATTCTTTGTTGACAAGTTATTTGTTTGTCACCCAGTGATCTTATAATGAGAATATAATTACGAAGTAAATGTTGACTCAAAACCTGTGACTCAGGCCACAGAATCTTTTGTGATAGTGTTAAATCAAATTCAGCTCAAAGAAAGGGTTGTTCACAACCTGACTTCATTTATTCCCCTGAAGTAACCCCTGCAGGCTGTTAACCTGAGAATAAGAAAAGGATGTAGCTTCTTGGAGAGCCTTGAACCTGCATCCTCACTAAGTGTCTCTTCAGCCCTTGATGTCGGGGTGTAGAAGTACTTCACCCTCTTGAAGAGATCTTCCTCTCCTTGACTACTCAGGGAGATTACTTCCCACAAGGAGGTACCTGAGGATCAACTTGGCGTTGTTGGATGCGATCGTCACCTCCTCCATCTTTCCACATCCTGTGGCACAGAAGTGGTTGGCAGAGCATGGATGATTCACAAATGACTTTGCAATAACTGAAAAGCAGAAAACAAGAGCTGCAGAGAGACGTGTTTGTGTGGGCGGTCAGTGCGCCATTGGCAGGTGGCAGTATTTTAAAGGTTAAAAATGTGGGCTTTTATTTGGAAATGCTCTGATTTGAATCTGCAAAATGTTAGAGGAAAAATATGAAACTGAGCGCTAAATAATGAAAAATAAAGACTATTGTTGGTGTGATCCTGAGGAAATCTAGAGCTGGTCCATCGCTGCAGACTTAAGGAGGAATGTGCTGATAAAATGGGAGAGAAACTGAACCATTAAATTATTAATTCATCACCTTCAGCTGATAGGAGTCTGAACCTCAATGAGCTTCTGTCCTTGACAAATTTTAGAGGATTTTCTCACTTTAAAGACTCCGTGAAATCTCCCACTGCACCCAATATTATCTAACCCATTGTGTAACCAAGGTTGGAGACTCTCTTTTAAAAAACATAACAATTAAACAATCATTTCTAAAAAATCTCAAATTTTTGAACACTAACTGCAAGCAGCAACTTACACTGAATCCAATTTTACCTAAGTAGCTTTTTAAAAAAGTTTATTTTAGCATCAATTTCCTGGAAGAGATTAGGATATTAACCTTAATAATCCAAATAAAATAGACCTTTATTTATGGGGCACTAATGAAAAAGTGAAGGTGCAGAGGACTAAACACAGACTAAAAAAATAAATAACACTCCAGGGAGGCCATAAAAACACACACTCAAAGGCAAAATCAAGACGCAACACATTCACTAAAGACAGAAAAAGTGTAGGTTGCACAACACATGAGGTCAGCCCTGTTAAAGCCCTATTTGTAACAACAACCTGGAATATATATGTATAATATATGAAAATAAAATAATAAAATAAATACAAAAAAATAAAATAAAATAAATGAACAAATAATAGCGATAAGAAAATAAGTAAATAAATTTAAATAAATAAAGAACCAAATATAAAAATAAATAATAAATAATAAATAAAGAACTAAATATAAAAAAATAATAATAATTAAATAGATAAATAAATAAATGTTTACACACTATAACCCAATTGTAACAAGTTTTTACTTTTTTTGCAAATATTAATTACCTTTTGGGCTAAGCATCTTGTTCATTTCTTCATTTATTTGTTTGTTTGTTTGTTTTTTATATTTAAAAAAAAAATAAAACATTTTTTATGGCATTTGGGCTTAGCACTTTTGTGACATTATTGACCGGTTAATTCATTTTGGGTTCAACTTTTTTATTTATTTATTTATTTTTTTTTTGTTATTACATTTTGGCTTTGGTTTGAATCCACCTGCGGCTTCTGCCAAGCAATAACAAGCCCGACTAAATAAGTTTGTAATTATTTCCAACACAAAGTTAACATGTTTGAAAATGTGTTTAAATCTTTTGCAAAGCATAAAAAGAAAAAATAATTCATAAAATTACCAAAAGACCCAATTTAGTTCATTTTACATTGAGTTCATACTGTTTTATATTGAATGCTCAGAGTGGACATGTCTGTAGTTCAGAAAAAAATCAATTATATGAAAAATAATAAACCCTTTTTTATGCTCTGAGAAAAATAAAAACATTAAAGGAAACAATTTTTCAGAATTTGTGCATCAGAGGGTTAAGTATTTGTGAAATCAGTGGGGATATAGTGGGGAAGTTGAGTGCCCCATGTACAGAAGATATTCCTCGATTTAGCTGATCGGTTCCTGCTCTATTCACTGCCCTATCCTCTTTCAGAGTAATCAAATAAAAGCCCGGACATATAACTTGACAGAGGTTGCCTCTTTGTCTTTAAAAGTAAACTTCAGAAATATTTCTTAGATGATAAAACCACTACTGTACTAGCTTCGTTGTGTGCTGCTCAAAAGATGATCGACAACAAGGTCCTTCACAGCAGGTTGGACATGATCCAGTAGCTAGCTCCTAAGTGTCAGTATGGCTCAGTTATTTGCTGATGATCTCTGTATGTTTGAATCCAACCATAAAAAAGTTTTCTGATGTCCAACTCTTAATCTTAGATGAGAATTGTTCACAAAATTCAGCATACCAAGGTCTGTGAGTCTAGGTGACAGGTATAGCAGAGTATCATCTGCATAAAGATGAAATAAAACGTTAACTTTGCTCCAGGTCTATACAGAAAATGAGAGTGGATCCAAAACCAATCCTTGAGGTACACCGTAGCCACACTGAAACATGCAGAGACATCTTTGTTTACAGACTCTCTATCCAGTGCTTCAGTCTGTCCACTGCATTCACAGAGCAGCTATGTGAAGAAGTAGACTAGTTTCAACATGCTCAAAATGTTTCTGATGCTAGGTCTGTACAATGTTTACATTCTCCCCATTTTATGACCATACTAGCACAAAAATAATCATTACGGTGTCACTTCTTTTGCAGGTAAAAATAATGTCCCCTAAAATCCAAGGATGAGTTATCAGTTCAGAGAAAAGTTTTTCAGGAACAATCACCTGACGGGCTGTAAACAGAGTTCCTAAATAGTCCTGCAGCACAAGGCTGTTTTTTTACACAGGATTGTTTTCTGCAAAGGTCGCCTCTTTTGACAACAACAAGCTTATAATTAAATCTGTTCGAAACACTAAATAGAGCGCGTTCATGTTTACTCTGCAAGGAGAGCAGCTGCAAAATTCATTTTGGCTTCTCTTGAGACCGAGGCATCAGGTGACGAAAGCCTTTCATTTAAACAAAGAGAAAGTAGCTCAAACACGAAAAGAAGTCTCTCCACTGTAACTGCTTTGATTGTTGGCTCTACTTGAAAACTCGGATAAAGTTCTGCTTTTGTGTTAAAACTGAGTCGTGCAGGCTGCAAAAAAGGAGCATGAAGTCAGATCGTCGTGATGGATTCAGGTACAGTCTGAGTCATAAATCATATTATTGGAAAAGCCACACTTGTGACCTTATGATGGGGCTGGATACGAACTAAGATTTCACCCAAAACCACAAATGTCAACCCGTAATGGTGCTAAGAAAAAGACAAGTGATTGTCTGGAAGTCATAAATGTCAGAAGGAAATGTTGTGCTAGTCCATCCAGGAGATTTTCAGAGACTGTTTGGGTAAAAAGTTCGGTCTCATTGTGTAAAATAGTTTAGTATTGCACTCTTCTGGGGGAAATGGAGCTGTTATGACCTTAGCGTCTACAACTGAGGTACCACTGAAGCTAGCAACGCCATCCTTAACCCACCCGAGACTGAACAACAAGAAATTCTTCTCAGTGGTGAAGTTTCAGGCAGCCATGATGGATCGTGCAGGGAAAAATTTGTCTGAGTGACATTTGCTCTTTTGCCCGGAGGTCTTCCCTGGTCTTTCAATCTGATCAGCAGATTTTCTACACCAAGTCATTTGTTTAAGAAACCGGACAACTCGAGTTGCAGCCTGATCGATCAGAGCGTCCCCACCAGCCACAGAAAGTTTAAAAAAGAAAAACTTTGCTGATAGGCCCGGCCATCCCAAACCGGCTTCTTCCACACCTCTTCATCATCCGTCCTGGCATTCAGCCCGTCCAGGTGGCAGCGTCCACATGTCTACTTCTGTTCTCATTGTTCAACCATCCATCATCCCGTCACAAAATACAAGACTTTTCTCTGTGGCACCTCTTACAATGCAACACCCGGCCTCCTCCCGTTTTTCCATTTTCTCCTGCAGCTCTTCAGGGGTCCAGCTGTCACAGTGTGTTTCCTCTTACAACTCCTCTGCTTCCTTCCTCCGCTGTCAGCTTGAACCTCTCCATATACGTCCGTCTGAAACACGGAGGCTGACACGAGCTGGTGTCTCCTCTGCGAGTGGTTTCAGAGGAGCTGGTGGCAGCTGGGTCAAGTTTGGACAGGCACCGAGGAGATTAGGAAATTCTGGTGAACATGAGATTGAGATCTCTCCCATTGCTTGTATTACACCCTGTGATGGGAGCACTGGTTCCCTGGAGTTCAGCTCTGTGTTGTTAGTCGTCAGCTAATGTTGTTTGACGGAGCGTGTCTAAACTAATTACAGTGTTTATTATGATAAATGCCTTTTTCTCTTGTGAAACAAAAAGTATTTGCAGCTATTATTTAATTCTCCTTGTAAACACAGGACTGAATTTCCCAGAAAGGGAGCGTGACAATCAGCCGGCATCGTGAATGTCTCTTATAACCTTGCATCAGTGAGTCAGGGAAACAGTAACCTTGGCTTTGTGCTGGACTAATGAGAGGAAAAGAAGGAGGTTTAGACTTCAGAAGTACCCACAGAATCATCTTTTGTTATCATCCAAAGGTAAAGAGTCCACAGTTAAATCCAAATGTCCTCACAGCAGGGTTTTAAATGATTTCCACCGGGCGAAATGGTGTGAATTTTTCAGTGGAAAGAAGCAAGTGCTCTGGATTTCAGTCCATTTCCTTTTGCAGTCAAAGAGTTATGTGAGCAGAAAACCTTTGGACAGCTGTGATGTTATATTTAATGGACTTTCAGGTTTGAGGTTCAGGAGAGCACAGATGATTTCAGAAGAGAGGGAAAGCCAGGTGCTGGTGCATCCATCGTAGGTTTGACGCTCGTCTACCTTTCCCTTACCTTAAGAAAAAAGTCCCAAACTTAGAGGAAGTATCAGTGAATTCATGTCCGGACAAAACTTCTGAGATTTTCAGAGTGAACTGCATTTCAGTCAAGATGAACAAACGAATGAAGGAAAGCTCATATTTATTTTAAAGGTCCCATATTCTGCTCCTTTTCTGCAGTTTAATATGGATCATTGATGTCTTCATGAAATGGTAGTAACATGTTTTGGTCCAAAAAGCCAATAAATCAAGCACAGCAGCATTGTTTCCAGGCTCTCATAGCCCCTCTGTCCAGAACGCTCTGATTTAGTGGGCGTGGCCTTCATATGTAAATGAGCCACCGCTGATACCGCCCCGCTCTTCAGCGTCACTGAGAGCGGCGCCACGAGCTCCGAGTGCACAATGATTAGAAAACAGCGAAGCTCGTTTACCGTAACATTACAGGCTAAAACAACAGGCTAACTGCAGCTAAAGTTAGCATCCTGAAGCTAACACAGAGACAGGGGGGACACTGAGGAAAAGCTCTTCCATCTGCTCAACAGCACACAGCATTTAAAATACTCACATTTCCAGGGTCCCAGGTTTGTTGGTGGATGGTTGGTAATGTGCCTGGATTCAGGACCAGTCTATTGGCTAGCCCTCTGTTGGACTGTCCAAAGTTGGAAAAGCAGTCGACCATGAAGTGACTAGCACACACATGCACAGTTTTACTGAGTGTAGCTGGAACATTTCCTTGATAAATGAACTGTGGACACTTAGTCTGTCATCTTCCAAGATGGGAAGCTTGTGCATGGAACTATGAGGCTGTTTACAGCCCAAAACAGAGCAGTGATGGCTCTTCAACTTTGGCATTCTCCTGAGAGTTCATTTTTGGTTTTTGGTTTTGTTTCTCTTTCCTCTGCTGCTCAACCCAGTCATGCATGCTTTATTTTAATAATCATATGCTTTTATATAGATCTGTCCTGTGTTAACAGTACCTTAGTATACCTTATGTCTTACTTGCCAGGCCTTGTATTTTGTGTTTTTCTGTTGTTTCTTTATATGCTTTGCATGATTTGGAAACCTACCTTATGCAGCTCCCTCTCTTTTTCATATATGTGGTTATTTACCCTTATGTATTATAATTATTTTATTTTATTTCTCTTTCTCTCTCTCTCTGTCTCTCTCTTCTTCTCTCTCAGATCCTAGTACTGTTTAACTTAAGGGTGTGATTTTTTTTTTTTTTAAATAACTAACTCTGCATTCTTTTATTCTGCTCTGTTTTATTTCATCTTGTGCTTTTTTGGTTGACCATTTTAACAATCTGGCCGGGGACTACAGATGAAAATTAGCCTTTTGGCTAACTCTGGCATATTTACTGTAAATGTCTATTAATATGCATTGTCCCTGTAAATCAATTAAATTAAATTAAATTAAGTTTTGAAATTAAGTGAGAGGGGAGTGGGCAGGGAGAGGGGTAGGGGGTATCTGCTCCGGTATACCAATCAGGTCAGACTTGCTCCTGATTGGTCAAAAAAGGGAATCGCTGACATCAGCAAATCCCGGAAATTCCAAACAGCTCGTTTTAGGTCAGGATTTTACATTCACAAGCTCTACTAAGTACAGGTTTTGCCACTAAATATCACATTTTGTGGGCTGGGAGGAAAGCCAAAGTCCCACAAATTTCATTAAAAGACATAAGAAAGTGATTTTTGCATAATATGGGACCTTTAAAAAGCATGTGTGGTATTGAATTTACGAGACTCCATAAGTGCCAACATTAATTTGTCTTACTGTCAGAGAACTCTACAAGGAAGTATGGTGTTGAGAGGTGTCAGCTCTGTGCAGTAGCTCAACCCATCCCCCTGTGGAGTCCTCGTGGTGGAGGTGATGCCGGAGATGTCTGAGGCTGGTGACGTGAGGGAGCTCATCAAAACTGTGAAGACTGCAGCAGTGGCGAGATTTCTGGTGATGTCATTAACCGTGGATGGAGCGAAGTGAAATCTTGGTGGTGATGGGAAGTCAGAGGGTCACATGCATCAAAGGAAGGAATGTATGGGAAGTGGCAGAATGTTGAAGTGCTATTGGATGGATAAGACCAGGTGATGTGGCAGGAAAAGCATCCAGAAAACTTTACACACCACAGGATGATGGGGCTGATTTTTGTCCCAGTCCCCCCTTTATGATCAAAGCCAGCAAAGGCCTCATTGTCTGATGTCTGCAACTGACATCACGTGTGATTTTTCTGTGGCGTGGGGTGTGTTAAGTGTGATTTTGTCTGGTCGGAGACTCTCAGAAGGCCTCAGATTGAGAGATCATAAATAATGAACATGTGCTTTTGTTGTGACGTTCTACCTCCTGAGACTCAACAACCTTCTCTTCTGCGAGCGAAGACGTCAAAAACCCTGAAACCTTTGAGGCAGAACACCTGAACATTTCACCAGCGCATATTTGAATCAGTCTCCTAATTCACGGATGGATGTGAATCATTTTTGCGGGAGTATTAGAGGTTGATTTTGTTATCTTTTACCAAAGCCACTCCAACAGTTTCCACCTGTCTCTGTGCACAGCTAAGCCAAGCAGCACCTGTCTCTGTCTTTATATCTGCCGAACAGACGTCAATGTTCTCAGCTCACTCTGTGAAAGGGAATAAATATATTTCCCAGAAAGTTTTATGTACACAGTGTTAAGCCTTTGACTTCTCATCCAAGAAGCAGATATTTTAACAGACTTACTCATCATTCGTAATGATGATTCATGCCTGTGCAAGCCTTGGAAGTGCTCCAGCTGCATCATATTGTGCACAAACAAAAAAAAAATGAAGGAACTTAAATTCTGAGAAACCTGGATCCCCGTAATAAGCACTTTTACTTTGCTACCTGCTGCCTTTGTCAAAAACATGAAGCAGAGTGGGTGTTTAAGCCTCTTGCAGCCCCACTACGTGCTCCGACAGCTCCAGCGATGCAACATAAGATTCACGCTTACGGGACAGGCTGGCTGCATGACTTGCTTGCATATGGATTACATGAGTATGAATAGAGGAACAGTATGAGCTTCCAAATTAAATGTTGGTTTTAAGCAGATTGCACATGTAGCTGCCTGAAAGGAGTGGGTGAGAGAAGGCTGCAGAGACTAACGCAGCAACACAGCAGGAGAAAGAGAAGAGAAAGGCGACAGATGAGAGGGAAGGACAGAGGGAACAAGGCGGAGGGGAGGGAAAGATTACTACCGTAGTGCATCACATCCTTAATGGTAACCATGGAAATAATTATAGAGCAGACAGACAGGCTGTGTTAGAGAGAAAGAGGGTGTGAGTAAAGAGGAGGGAGGGAGGAAGAGGGAGAGGAGCGGTGGGGGGTAAAGTAGCCGAAATGTTTGTTGGAATCCCTGAAGCCCGTCTGTGCCGCCGCCACTGCCGCCGCGGATGATTGGGAGCTATTTGAAGGTGGCACGAGCGGGGACGTGTTTGAGGTTAAACCCGAGTGAAGCGGTTTAAAAAGCTTCGAGAGAGTTTAACATCTTCATCCTGGCACTGATGGAGGCTTTGATAGAAAACTGAGGCCGCAGACTTGTGAAAGTAAAACGTGGAGGTCGTTCTTTTCATTTATTTTCACCCACCTTTACATCTCAGCTGCTCTATAGCGGCTGTGATGTGGAGAGTACAGTGTCATGAAACACCGACGGTTAACGAAAAAAAGTTGCTTTCAAACCCACAGTTGTCATGGAAACTGATCTAAGATACCCTTTACCCCTCTAGAAGGCTGATTGCTTATCATTGCTGAGAGCCCAATCAATGCTGTCGTCCTCATGGCTGAAACTTCAAAGTACTTGATGCTGCTTGTGCGAGTTATGCACTCAGAAACAGAGCACGGCGAGGCATGGAAATAAACGACGGGTGGGTTTATATCATTGAATGTGTGGATGGATTTCTATAGAGGCATGTGGGCTCATGGGAAATCAGCAGGCCTGGCAGTTATCAATCTGATTTTAAAACTGATTGGTCATGTTTCGTGTTTGTTTGCATGTGTGTGTGTAACAGTATGCACAGGCTGATGGCTCACTCAGAGCTTTGTGGACCTATATTTAATTCCATTTAAAACTATAAATGCATTAAAGAACAGCAACAATGCCTGCAGCGAGCAACGACTCAAAACTTCACTTCTATTAGAAACACAAGCAGTGAAGTCAACAGCTACACTGGAGTAAACATTCACGCAAGGCAGGCGGCATTTTTGGATTGTTTGAAACCCTCTTAAACTCTGTCCTTTCACTCATTTTTAAATTTCCGAGTCAAGTCCTGGATCAGATTGGCCTTGCGTCGATGAAGCATAGTTTGGCGATGCTCTGTGAAGACATTTTTTAAGGGGCTGTAAGGAGTTTGTAAGTGATCTTGAAAAAGTCCTCCTTCTAAATATATTCCTGATTGTAATCCACACTTTAAAATAAGATTATCAGCGCCAATATTACTAGTTACAGGTTATTTTAAAATGCTACTTCTTAGCTTCCCCATTGGATCAACCAGGACTGGATTGATTTGCGGTACGTATAGGTCTCTATGACAACGCCACGTCAGCTGACAAAGTTTAAAAGTGAGAAGAGAGATCTGTGTTTTTCTCTGCTGAAAATTTCTGTGATTAATTTTGTAGTAATGGTGGACACTGGAGCCTAGAAGAAAGATAAACGGGAGAGAGATACAGCCCGAGCTAAAGGCTAACACAGTGGCTAAACTGTTTATGCTAATGTTCATTCCAACCCACAGTCAGCAGTTATTCTGCAGTGGTCTGTTCAAACTTGACAGTCTATCAATAAAATGAAGAGTGAGGTTACGTTAGCTCTGATTGGTAGATGACTGGCAGGACATAACCAGGATTCACTAACGTTACACATTAAAGACATGTCTTGGAGCACCAGGCTGCCAGCTGTGCTAAATATAAACAGCTACTAAACTACAGCACAAACTTACAGTGTTTACTTGCTGTTAAGTTAACCTACAGATAGGTTGGAGCACTACTAAAGCTGGCTACTACAATGTTTGCTTGATGTCACGTTACAAACCATAGCACTTTGTAACTGTACTGATAAATACCTTACCTCGGTGTGTTGTATCTGGTAAAAAGTTGTTTTGAACAAAGAAAGTTTGTTTCCATCTGATCTCCATTTAATTCCAAAACAAACACACACCCCACTAAAAGTAATTTACTACAGAGTACAGAGACTCCAGGCCACAAGGTGGTGAGGCAGTCTAATCAAAACGCATCCTCCTCACAGCATCTTTCAGAGATGAAAATTAATTTCACCGTGCTAACTGGCTGCAGTACCTGCCTCTCCTAGCGTGTATGTTTACTCCACTTAAGCTGTTGACTTCAGTGCCTGTGTTTCTTTACTTTAAAAAATGAATACACCTCGTAGAAATGTTCCTCACGTCCAATTGTTGTGGTGATTTGAAGATATCATGTGGCTGCCTTGTATCCAAGTCATCTTTTTTCTGAAAAGTTTAGTTTTCATTATTTATACGAGGTTAAAAACGAGGTTTTACGTAACGTTTAACGATGATTGACAGCTGCCATTCTCGTGTATTTTTTCCAGGGATTGTAAAATATGTCGGGAGAGTCAAGAAGTGATAAGACTCTCGAAAGAAAAAATATATATATTTTTGTCACCCAGCTCCACTCAGATTCTCCCAGAATTCCTCATTGTTTCTACTGCGCAGACTCTGGCTGCACAATTGCTACAGCGGTGGTGCCTGTGATGGAGGAATTTTGGCTTCAAAACCGTACAATGATAAATGGCGGAACCACGCTGTCCACTCTATTTACAGTCTATGGTATAAGGTAGCTTATAGCTCGGTACGACTGAGTATCCTGCCTGCAGTCAGCCTCTGTTTGTAATTGGCTAGTATCAGAAGTGGCAAGTAAATAAGTAAAAATACTTTGTTACCTTAATAAGCGAAACTTTTGGGTATCTATGCTTTACTTGAGTAATTATTTTTCTGCTGACTTTTTCATTATAGTCCTTACATTTTCAAGCAAATACTTGTACTTTCTGCTCCACACATTTTAAAAACAGCCTCGCTACTCCTGTTTCACTCCAGCTTGTCATTGTTCAAAAAGACACACACCAAAACAAGCCAGAACCTATCCTAAAATTGCTGAAATTGCACCATTCGCAAAGAGTGAATTTGATTGTGGATGGATGAGATGTATTAAGGTGACACCATTCCAACACCCTGTTGGTTTGTACATGACCCATCACACCTGCACATGACACAAATCATGCCGCACTTCAGCAAGGATGTAACAGACCTATGTAGCATCGTATGAAGATGTCCGCGGCAGAGACTCAGGAGGAAAGATGAACTATATGAACTTAAGGCCCCTGTGGCACAGCCTAAGCTTTTGAGCTTAATAGCATCTTTCCCCCCTTTAAGCTACTTTTCAGTTTTATACTTTAAGTAGTTTTGAAACCAGTACTTTTACACTTTTACTTAATTAAAAAGCTTGAGTTGATGCTTCAACTTCCATAAGTCTTTTTAAACCCTAGTATGTATACTTCCACTTCTACAGCTCTACAGTTTCATTTAGCAGACGCTTTTGTCCAAAGCGACGTACAACACAAGCAAGATTTTAGACAGAAGGAAAAACCTAATAAGAGCGACAACAGTGCTACAAGTCATTCGGCTGCAGGTGCTGCCCTAAGTGCATTTTTTTTATGTATGGGGCACAATAATCGACAAGCCAACAAACCACGATAAATCGCTGCAACAGTCTACTTCAAACTTCAACAACATTCAGTAGTAGTGCTAAAAAAGCGCAAGAGCTGAGTCTTAGACCTTCTGACTCATTCTACCCCTGAGGACAAAGAGGAGAAGGGTCGGATTAAGTGCACAAGTGTTCCCTGAACAGATGAGTTTTTAGACATCTCTTAAAAGTAGAAAGGGACTCTGTGGATCGTATAGGGTTGGGTAATTCATTCCACCATTTGGGAACAACAGAGGAGAAGAGTCTGGCTAGTGATTTGGAGCCGCACTGGGCTGGGAGCACCAGGCGTCTTTCACAAGCAGAGGGTAGTGGGCGAGAAGGAGTGTAGACCTGGATGGGGGACCAATGTGTTTTAAGCCAGAAGAAGAGCTTTGAAATTGATTCGAGCTGCTACTGGAAGCCAGTGAAGAGAGATTAACAGCTGGGTGACGTGTGCTGTTTTGGGCTGGTGAAAGACCAGATGTGCTGCTGCATTCTGGGTAATCTGCAGAGGTTTGAATGTACACGCAGGGAGGCCTACCAGGAGGGAAGTGCAGTAGTTCGATGCGTGATATTTTGACACGTCTGGCTAGCCTGTTGCCTTCATTCATTGGTTTGATTGGTTGAATTGCAGAGTCGACAAATCAAGATAGTAATAAAAGAGTAATTAAAGATGGTTACTTCGAAGAAAAAAGTAAAACCCAAATATAGCTAGCTTCAGGAATTATAGAAGATGGTAACACTGACAAAAAAATAAATGAAACAAATATGGGCAGCTTCCCCCAAAGGGGCATGGCCCCCCAATGCCAGCTCATGCAGCCGGCTCTGTATGGTAAGTAATAACATGCTTGCATGCTTCCCACACATTTGCCCCTGGCTCTGAACTCCACACTGAGCTGTGCGCTCCACATGAAGGTGAAGGTGAACTAGAAAAGGGTGAGAAGCCACGGGGAAATGGAAGAGAGGAATAAATCAAGTGGGGATGTTGAAGGAGTAAAGAAAGCAATAAGGGGGCTTCTTGCAGGGCTTCAAATCCCAGGAACCCAGCTAGCCCCACCTCTTTTAAACATCTTCCACTTTCTCTCCAACACACTTCAGGAAACAGAGAGACAGGGAGGGAGGGGGGAGAGATTGAAGCGCAGGGCATCAGTGCACTGCTGCTCCCTCTCCAAACTGTACTGCTGTCCACCTGTGCAGGATTATCTGCGTCCAGGCAGCAGACAGGAGACGCTCCACCATCCATCGCTTGCCAGGCGGATTACTTAAAGATGAACCGCCGTTTGGTGGGAAGGGAAACGAGGGACTAAGTTGCCTTCATCGCCTTTTTACTGCTCTTCTTCTAGTGCTGCCTGTCAGCTGCTGGCGCACGTTCAGATTAGGCATTGCAGTTTTTAGACTTCTTCATACTGTGGCTTGTTTCTTGGCCACTCCGCTTCATTTTTTTCCCTCCCTCTCTTCCCACAGAGCTCTGTGATTTTTGGTGCTTGTCCACATATATCCGCCTGCACTGGAAATTAAAGCTTCCTTCTTTCCGTTTCTTCTGCCTGCTCGCTGGCTGCCCCGTTGGAGGGGTCCGATCAGGACGGGAAGGCGCAGCAGGGAGCGGAGCGCAGCGTCTTCGTTTTTCCCTTGGCGCACATGCGGAGAGGCGGACCTATTGCGCATCGCACCGCTTCTTCACGCACACATGGCGCGGATACGCACGTGCACACACACTCACACACGGATGCACATCCAATCACGCAGCTTTTTTCCCACCCTCTGCGTGTAGCTTCTGATTGTGCCGGGTTCCTCCTCAGTCCAAAGTAGAAACGCGTTTACCTTTCACTCATCCATCCTTGGCAAGTTGATTTAAGACATGCGCAAGGCGGACACCCTCTAAGGAAGGCAGCGCAGAAACATTCCCATCTAAAAGATGAGAGAAATTGGCCTCAGCGGATCTTCCGTCGGTCACCGGAATTGCGAGTGCAGGGTCGGGGCGGAGGGCAGCGGGGAGAGAGGACAGGGAGAGGCCGGGGAGGAGGAGCTCTCAGCCGGACTGCCCGCCGCGGAAGAGCCGCTGCTGCCGGTGCTGAAGAAGCAGGCTGCTGCTGCCGGGGGGAGGCGGGGGAAGGATGAACAGTGCCTCAGTGTGAAATTATAACACTCAGCTGGCTTTGGGAGTGTTTGTTTTTCCGTCGTTTTACCTCTCACTAATTAGTCTGAAGATGCGAGATAACGAACAGTGGCCTACTTAATAACTGTCATCCTCTACTCTTATCAACGTGGCACTTTTGGGTCACCTGAAAGGTAAATTCAGCACAAGTAAAGGCCTGCAGTTGCGAATTTACCTGAGCTGTACCCTTTGGAAGGACATCCTCCCACTTAAAGGCCACTTTACAGCAGTTTCACTTTGTTTATAGTTACTTTTTCTTCCTAGCTTGTAGTCGACTAGTCTGAGATAATCCTAATAATAATCCTGTAATCTTTGTATAAGGACTTCTAGTCTGTCTGTGGAGCTCAGTAGTGAGTTAATGGTCACCATGTTGCACTGAATGGTACTTTTTATGTCTTAAGTATTAAAGCTATAATATTTCTTCAGAGTATTATGTATAGTTTATAGTTTTCTGTGATATTTCTATGGAGTTTAACTTCAGATTTCTGATACTGTAGTTTGTTTATCATACACCACTTACTCTGAGGTGTATCAAGACAGCAGAAGGAAGCCTGTGTCCAGGTGCCTTGATAATGGAGGCTGGTGATTCATCATTTATTCATATATCTATTTGTATATGAAATATTTAAAGGTCAGAGATTGGTTCGAGGCCGTCATTCACCCATTCGCACATGGAAGTGTTTTGCTATTTCAGGCTTCTGTGGTGGAGTTGAATTCCCTGGCTTTGCTGTAGTTAGAGTCCTCTTGATTGCTGTTTTTTTTCCAGGCTAATGTGAGCGTTGACTATCTGAGCAATACTTCTCCACCTGGACCTTGAACACAGCCTTATAACCCCCCCAACCCACCACCCACCACCCCCAGAGGACGGTCACCTGCCCGTCAGACAGTCAGACAAACACGTGTGTGTCATGACACTTGTTGGCAGGTGTTGTTTGCAGATACACCAACACGCTCAGTTATTCATAGACGTTCGTATCACTGTGTGCTTTTGGAGTATCGATTCGCAACGAGAGCCGATGCTCGCTGGAATGTAATACAAACCACGGAGCTGCTGCAGAAACAGAGACTCAGTGGAATCCAGGCTGCTGAAGTCAGTGAATGCATCTCCTGTATTAGCTGAAATCAGCTTACTGTGGGGGGTTCACAAAGACTGCAAACCCAGAGACTTTGTCTCTTGGAGTCTGGACACAAAGCACAACAAGCCCCACCTGATCTAGGTAGGACATGTCTTCTTCTTCTTCTTCTTCTTCCCTGAAATCAATATCTGTGTGAGTCCAAATCAATACACATTCTGATGCAAGCACAAAGCAGTCTAAGATTCTTCATGATGGAGAAATACTCCGCTCTATAAAACTGCAACTTTGGCTGCAAGCCGTTCACACTAGCTGTCATGCATTTCTGAGTGGGTGTATCATTAATACCGACATCAACTGTTAGCCGTACTTTTAAATGTTGCATCAAAAGCAGCCTCAGTGTAGATGCATGCTGTTAAATGTTCATATCCTCACCTCATTTGCACCCATCTCTTGTACGATGACATCACTATTTCTGTGTTGAGCACGAGGAGTGCACCGCTCCCATCTGCTGTTTCATCACATGCAATGAAACACTCAAACGAAAAATCATTTGCATCAATCTGCATTGGTGTTACTTCTTTTGGTGCTGGAAAGTTTGGTCAAAGATCTTTTCCCCTCATCTTAACTCTCACACCTGATCCAAAATTAGACCCTTGATTTCTTTGCATGCAAGCTGCACCAGGTGTGAAGCAAAGGAAATCTGCAGACGTTTGATTGAAGCATGACAACGAAGCTATCACAAAAAGCACTATTCACACTCTGATATTATCCTCCTAATTTCTCCGAACGCAGCATGAAAACTTCTTTCCTCTGATTCAGTCTAAATGTCAACCTATTAAAAGCAACATATAACAGTTTTAGCATCAAACAGATACTCCAAAGAGCAACACAAGAGAAAAAAACTTGTTTTCTACTCCTGGCTCATGAATCCTGGAGTTATAAAACACTTTCACCATGCAAATCAGCTCTGAGATAACAAAGGATTGTCCAGGATTCTGGTTCGCTTCCAACTTGGCGTCTGCTGCTCATGTCGAGTGGAGAAACTTGTGATCAGCAGTCAAAATGTATCAGGATCTGACTGTTGGCTGCGGCTGCTTTCTCACACTGTTTGTAATTATTTGTAGTGTTCAGCAACAATCGCTGCAATCCAGAGCCTCATCATTTAACAGCACATTTTAGACGTTTTGTGGTATATTTTGCTCTTTCAGCTGCTGTTGTGTAACGTTCACACCAGAGATGATTTGACTTCTTTATGTAACACTGAATTTATGTCTATTTTGGACGGGTCTTGTTTGGGTTTTCAGCCAGGCTTTGCAAAACACTTTCTATATTTTATGTAGTTAAGTGGAGTGATATTTAAACCACCGCCGGCTATTTATCAAAAACTCTGGATTAATCATTTAAAAGGTTAAGTAGTGGGCCATTACAAGTCTGTAAAGTTGGGGAGCATAATTATAAACTGAAGTAGCAGATGTTTTAATATGCTGACTGTTAGACTCTGTACTGTTGCCTTCTGTAACAGTCTCTCATGAGGGTTTCTGACTGAAAACATGGTGTGTTCCCACAGCTTACTTTCTTATTTTAGGAAAAAAATGACCTCCATTACAGCACTTATTTATTTCATTGACCAGTTTCTTAAAAGAAGTTTTCCAATTTAACAAAGTGGCCCTGATCAGGAGAGGAGCAACAAAGTCTCACATTTAAAACAACCAGCTGACTACGGAAGTTGCATGAAACTTTATACAAGCATCATTTTGTCAAAACACATGTACAGTAAGTGGTAAAACAACCTTTGATTTATTCATTTCCAGGGGAATAAAATCTCCTGGTTGGAGGTGAGGATGAGGAGCTTTCACTTTAATTTTAAAGACAAAGAGTTTTGACTAAAGACAGAGGGAGTTGGAGGAATGATGAAACATGATGTTTCTCTAAAAAAGGCCAAAGGATGCAGCAACTGAAAGTAAGAGGTCAGAAAAGAATATAATTCAAAAGACAGTTTATAAAAAATATGAAACGGCATGATACTATGTTAAAAGATAGGATACTATTTGACATACCTTACCATTCTACATGGTACAATACAATTCTATTCAGTACAGTCTGGCAGTATTATGTAGCATTGAGCAGCGCAGATTACAATCCAAATCAACACAACATAATGGGATTTGATAGGATACGATCATAGACTGTATTAAACATGGACGTAGTCTCGCCGACGTCACCCGTCTGTTTCTGAAACAAAAAATGAAGCACATCAGCTATAGCGGCCATATTGGAAGTGGTAAGGGCTTTGCGTTCAGCCATAGGGCGCCTGTCGGTCACGTGACCCTGAGTTGTGCCTCTGATTGGGCAAGCTCCCAATCTCAATATCCTATCCTATTGTCCTATGAACAGCCGGGTAAAAAAAATTCACCCCCCGTTCAGTGTGAGCCGATAGTAAAATTAGCGACTCAGACTGGAGATGATTTTTGAACCAGGCTGTAAACAGGTTAATTTCTGCTTTGAAAACAGCTTTTTTTGGCTTGGTGTGTATGTGACTTCCAGTACTTCCAGAACCAGTCTCAAGCGAACACTCGAGATATTGAGATATTAGCACTTCTGCATTGTCTCATATTTTTAGACCGGAGGTTGCCACTTGGTCAGATCCTGTTCAGACAATATGAAAGAGCCAGGGAGAGTTACAGTAAAAAAAAAAATTTTGCTCTTCAGTTTACTTTAAGGTATACCTAAACTCTGAAAGTTGTCAGTTTTATTTTGCACTTTTTTTTAGAAATTTAGTAGAAAAAAATTCTTAACTCAGAGAGAGTTGTTTGTAGAGCTGGGACAATATGCTACTCTCACGATTCTATTACGATTGTTTGAGTGCAGATTTTAATTGCGGTTCTTCAATATTTATGATTTTTGAGATTTTTAGTTTGCATTTTAACTCCAGACCATATAAAAAAGTTAAGTGATTATAATAATGTCTACAGACTATATCAGGAGCCATATTTTTCCATCACGAGTCAGAAAGAAACATTTTGCCCTCTGCTGGAGAAAAGTGGTAACATTTTTCCAATCCAGTTTATAAACAAAGACTGAAATGAAAAATTTGAATTTGAAAAAACAAACTATTTTTTGATAGAGAATCCTTTTTTTTGATATTGTCAGACAAAAATTCCCGATATATCGTATCATATTGTTCTACGGGTATCAAAAGTACCAGTTGTATCAGTACTCGGTAGCGGTAAGTTCTCAAGAGGGAGTACTTGTACTGGTATCAGTCTGTTAAAAAAAAGTGGTATCAAACATCTCTAAATATGATGCTATAAAACAAGACAGGAAACAACACAAGACGATGAGGCACAACAGGATTTGTTACAGTCAATACAGTATGATAGGATACATCATATGACACAACACATGACGCAACAAGTCGTGACAGAACATTTTGATGTGATACCAAGCAATAAAAAGACACAAGACGTGACATGATTTTTGTTGCGATAACATTTGATAAAATATATTTTGTTATGAAATGATGTCACAGGACAAGCTATGACACGTTATGACTCAATACTTTATGTTACATTCTGTGCAGTATGTTGTGTTCAACTTTGTCATGTATCGATATCAAAATTTCTCTTTAACTTATACTGCAAACTTTTAACTGACTCCCCTTAGAGTTAAAAGATGAAAACAGTGCAACACAATTTTGTGCAGCTTAGTGCAAAACCAGTTTGACTCAACTGAACACTATATGATGTGCCTATACACTTTATCATCCCTATATCCAGACAAAGATAAATGAAAATAATAAAAAAGAAACTTTAAGTTATGGAAACCACAACCAAGAAAATAACATATACTGCAAATAATACACAACATTTATAAGTGAAAGAGATAACACCGTGATGCTGGACTGAGGGAAGCTGAAATAAGTTTTTAAAAGTACTTTGCAGTTCAGTTTGCATTGAGAGACTCTGTATTGTCTGCCAGATGGTGAAGCTCATATTCAGAGTGGATACCCTCACAAGCTAACAGACTGTAACTCCTATAAAGAAAAATAAACCAATGCTTTAAGTGTATGAGGTAGGCAAGCAAACTTTATCACACAAGATGTAACAGATATCAGCACCACAGGCTTCACTGAGCCAGTGGAGATGAGTTTGCATGCATTTAAAGAATATCACTGTTGTGAATCACTGATAAAAAAAAATGTCAGGAAACAGCATCTGTTTCAGAAGAAGAGGCTCTTTTTCGCCCTCAGGTTTTATGTAAGATACTTCGTGAGTATCAAAAGACAGATTTCCTCCTCGGGAAGATCTCAGGTACCTCCATGTTGAGACGATGATTACTTTTTGAAAGTGGGCGAAAGAAACAGCTCCTTCAAAAACCCATGAGCTCAGCAGCACAGATATTAATCACAACCTGTTTTTGTCCACATCCATAAGAAAGACAAAACTCTCCTGTAAACAGCTGCAGAGCCTTCAGTCCTCTCTGTGCCACTGTCATTACACACATGTCGGAGTAAGTATGGCCTTGACCGTGTAGCCCTGACATTTATCCGGGGTTTGCCCGGGGCTTATGGTAAATGATGCTTGTTAAAGGCTGCTAAGAATAGAAACATCTATTTAAGTTATGGTCCTCAGGCAGTCGTACAGGTTACACAACTCATGAGTAGCTCTGGAGTCAGGGCGGATGTTTTTAGACTGAGTGTCCTAAACGTGCAACAAAACTCCTTCATCATGATTTTACCAGCCCCAAAAATCTGTATCCCACATTTCCCATGATGCCACTCAGTATCTTATTTCCCAAGATATAAATATATATATATATATATATATATATATATATATATATATATATATATATATATATATATATATATATATATAAAACATGCTGTCTTGTGTCGAGAATGAAACGTTTTCTTAATTTTAAAAAGATTCCCCACATTAGAAAACACGGAATACTCATAAGGACTATGAGTTGAATCAGGAGTTATTCATTGCAGAAAAATGCCTAATAATTCTTATTCCACATGTCAAAGAGAGTATTTGTAGTGATCAGACTAAGCGACAGCTTAAAATGACAAAACCATGAGGTGCAGCTTGTAAAGTTGCACACACTAGAAAATAACATCTCCACATTAAGCTCTAAAACATCACTTTTTCTGCAGATTTAGAGATAAATTTGTGAAATATGTTTGTCAAATATTATATGTAAATGTTGAATATTTTATTCAAATGTTGAATGTTGTTTATAACTGTTTTAAATGAATGTCCTGATTCTAAATATTTGGCTACGTCTTTAACATTTAGTTTTTATTCTAAATATTCAGCTAAGACTAAATATTTATCAAAGATTTATAAATCTTTTGCAAAGATTTCAAGATATTTGCTAAGATTTCTAAATATTTAGAAATTTGAAGTCAAGATTTCTTAATCTTGAGGTACGATTTCTAAATAAATAGCTAAGATTTCTAAATATTTAGCTAATATGCAAATTTACTCTTCTGCCTGTCGGGATTAGTAATACCAAATTTAAAGAATTAGGAGTACCAAATGAAAGTTCGAGAAAGAGATTTTGAGAATGTCAATCTCTACTTATTATTATTATCATTATTATTATTATTATTATTATTATTATTATTATTATTATTATTATTATTATTTTAATCCTTTATTTAACCAGATAAAAGCCTCATTGAGATTAGAAATCCTTTTTTTAAGTGGGACCTGGCATGGCAGCAGCAGACAGTTACACAATAAAAATAACAAATACATTCAGACATCAGCACAACCAAACCAAGCTGTTCTGGAAACAAGCAGTTCAAAACAAAATAAGACGCAGTAAAAAATTAAAACAGTCTCCTTCGACGTCGGCCACAGGATCTTCACAGCACCATCACAGCCCTTGGAACGTTTATTTTTTAACGGCTGATTTAGCCGACTGTGATTGCCTTTCTCAAAATCCGCTTGGCTGGATCGGTTCCTCCAACTTATATTTTGGTACTTCTGGCGGGTGGGAGTGTGAATTTGCATGTTAGCTAAATAATAAGAGCTAAGCTTTTCAGCCGACGTAAAACGCAAACTTTTAAAAACGGCCTCCAGAGTGTAATTTTTCTGAAACGCTGCCAACACGGTTACCATGTAAACAGTAAGCCGGCGTTTTCAGTGGAAACGCTGACGTTACGCTGTGCTTTGCGCGAGTGCATACAACAGTACAACAGTACTGTGTAAAGATCATCGCAGACAACTGTGTTGTGCTTGAGCTGCTCTGAATCTATCTTTCACAAAATGAGCATCTGTTGCTCCACTTCTGCTCTCAGCATTCACCAAGACACCAGGGCCCTGTTCTACAAAGCAGGATTACTGCCTAGCGAGGTAGCTTTGAGGATAGGTTCCAGATTCCCTGTTCTACGACACGGGATCACTCCTCAGCGAGACGAGTCTCCATGGCAACATACGCTGAACCGCTAACCTGCTCCAGGGCAGGTTAGGTTCCAGATTGAACTCGCGGACTATAAAAACCCCGCCCACTGACCAATGAGCCCTCACGAAAAAATGGCCTGTCCGTTCTTAGAGGATCCTGTGGACATCGGAGCTCGCATTGTCCAGGGAGCACTCTGGCGCGCGAGAGTTTTCAGGGACCACACCAACCCACTCTCTTTTTCGGATGACCACCTTTATGAAAGTTACCGGTTTTCCAGAGAGGGGTTGGTAGTACATGACACTTTCTACAGGTAGTTAAAGGGAATGAAGAACTCTCATTGCCGTATTAAGATCGTCAATGCCAACACTTCTGTTCCATGACAATATTTTATTGCCAGTATTAACATTGTGACAGGAATTCATGTAGGGCTCATGTGGGCTACATATTACAAAAAAACGTAAACACGATAGGAATGAACAAATGAATAAATTCATCTAAGAACCAAATCAGATATGTTGCATGTTACAGTAAAAGTGCATGGTGAACAGTGCTCTTTCAGGATGATAATGGCACAAAAGATTTTTTTGCACTACACTTACGCATTTAGACTGTCAGCAATTTTCTGCCAGCACTCCTTCCGTGTCTTAGCAGCGGCGTTGGTGTTTCAGCTCGTCATACTTCCTCATGATCACCTCCTGCTCCTCCTGTGTGAAGTATGCGGTCCTTCTCTCTCCGGCCTGCTCTGACGCTCCAGACTGCTCCATGTTCGTGATTGGTCAGATGCAGCGGGCTCCACCTTATATGCGTGCACGCGCTCATTGCCTAGCTGGATCCACTTATGAGGTTGATAACCAGCGTTTTAAAACCGTGTAGCGTGTAGCCGGCTACCGCGCTCAGTTCAGCGAGGTAGCTCCAAGGCTATCTCGCTAGGCTGAACTTGCTTCGTAGAATAGGGCCCAGATGATGGGCTCAACTCTACTTCAGTGGAGATCTAACAAAAGCCGCTTCTGGACAAGACAGTTTTAGCACCACCTACAGGCCTGGCATGCTTACTACAGCGTTTTCAGTCCCTTAACTGCGTTTTAGCGTTTCAGATAAAAAGTTGTCGGTAAACAAGGCCTTAGATAAAATATTCATCATTTATAAAAGTGATGTTTTAGAGCTTAATGTGAAGAAATAATGTTGTTATTTGCACTGGGTGTAACTTAACAATCGGCGCCCCTTACAAAACGAGTAACAAAAGATAGTTATTCAAATGCAGGAGTGTCAGAAGCCCTGCAGTCAGTAATATAGCCCCTCCATAAATGCATCCTGACACAGTCAACTTGTAATCTCCAAAGATCACATTTATCATTCATGCAGACATACTGTAGCTGTTGGCACACAGTGCGTTTTATAAATTTGCTGGAAATGGACTTTGACAGCGAGGTCAGGCTTTGCAGAGAAATCCTGCTCTGCTGCTGCTGCTGCTGCCGCTGCTGCTGCTGGATGAAGGATTGAAAGCTTGTACAGTATCTTTATAATCAGCTCTGCGCCGCCGTGTCTTAACATTTGCACACATTTCAGATGGGTTTGAACAGCCTCTGCAGAACATTATCGGCACAGCGAGCCACTGTCCAGATAAATGTGTCCCAGAATTCTTCTCCCTGGCTCTTGGCGTGAAGCTTCTGCAGGGAGTGTAACCCCCACACCCCTCACGGAGCCGGTGCCTTTCTTTACCTGCTGGGCTCTGGATGGCAACAGTTAAACATTAGATTATGTAATAAGGGGTCTGAGATGCAGCGGCTGCATTGTGCTTTAAACACAGCAGAGGCTGCCTTGCATTTGTAGTCACAGTTCATGGATCAAAAGCAAACAGGGAGCCGACCAGCGTTCTATCATAACAAAGGCAAACATACAAAAAGCCCTGAGCGTTTCAGCGCTATTAAGACACCCACTCCCTCTCCAGCCTCCATCTCTGGCTCCACAGCTCCCTCCCCTCTCCATCCAACTCCCCCATCCTCAGCACAGCCCCTCCTCCCTGTTTCTTTCTGTCTTCACTCCATACAGCCTTGCTCCTGCGCTGTCCCTCCTACACCTACATGAACACTTACCCACCTCCCCGCACACACTTACACACACACACACACACACACACACACACACACACTGTTCCTTTTCTATGTTTTTCCTTTTTTTTAACCAACCTCTCTTACTCATGTGTGTCTACATCCCTCCCTCCCACTCTTTTAACTCTGTCTCTCTCTCAGTTCTCTCACAGGGTCTAAGCTGGAAGCGATTGCCACCCACACGTTCCCTCTTCAGCTTTCAGCTTGACATCAGATTTACATTCACAATGAGCAAGCACAGCATTTCACATGTTGCCTAGCACATGGCTACACACACCAACATGTGAACTGATTATTTGCACACAAGCATACATGTGCTCATCAAGCTTCTCTGTGCATGAAACGACCCAAAGCAAAAGACGTAGGATGGTCAATTTATACATCAGAAATGTAAAAACATGTTCAGCTTGCAGCGTCTAAACTTTGAGGATTTGTAGTTTCACTTTCATTTGTGAAAACAGAACATTGTGGGGGGTTTGGGCTGTTTGTTGGAGAGAAAAGCAGATTCAAGGATGCCACCTTGGGTGATCGTGATGTGGATTTATTTCTAGAAACAAGGTGAACAAAACATTTTCCAATCAGTGGATGACGAGAATACATTTTGAAGAAGCACTGGATCTATTTGCGGAGCTATTAAAAACCAGGGTTGAGTGTCTGGTTTGAAATAGAAGGTTACATGTTTTTGTGAGGTTTGTGTGTTGGATGTTTTTTAACGAAAGTACCGTAATATTCGGAGTATAGATGCACTGTTAATATCTGCACTTTAAAAAATGAGTTGTGTCTAAAGCTGCGTCCACCAAGCAGACCGGTTTGGTTCGTCTTGGTACGGCGCGCATTTTGTGGCATTTCCACTGACTTATCCCGGGACAGATCCCCAGAGGGGACCCTTTCGTATGGGTGCCAGACTAAACCAATCCGCTCTCAGAAGGTGGAGCTACAACACTGCAGACCGTTGATTGGTCAAAAGAATCGTCACTTACCGTGCAACAGTGGCTGCATTTCTCCTGGCGGCACACAGACTTCTCTGAAACAAAGCTTGATTGTTCTTTGTATCAAAGAGCTACATGCCAATCACAGAGAGGACAAAATGCTGCATGTCTTCCATCTATGCTCTTTGTTTACTGTGTCACGTTTTTCTTCTTCGTTGGATTTTATTAGCGGGGTAAACTGTGTCCCTGCTAAGGCGTCATGCTATTGTTTAACAGCTGCAGCTTTTGGCATCCGGTTTTTGCCTACCACAAGAGGGCACAGTTTGCTGTGGAAACATAAACGGGATCAGGCTTAACTGTACCAAACCATGCTGAACCGTACTGAACTGAACCTGACTGCTTGGGGGAAACGCGGCTGTAGTGTAGCTAACAAGTGGCAATATCCAGTTTAAGAATATGAGATAATGTGGAAGTTTTAAAATCTGTTGTTTCTTGAGTGTCCGCTTGAGGCTTGCTCCGGAAGTACCGGAAGTCACAAACAAGCAAAGCCAAAAAAAGCCATTTTCAAAGCAGAAATTAATCCATTTACAGCCTGGTTCAAACAATGTCCCCAGTCTGAATGGCTAGTGTTACTATCGGCACACTGTAGAGGGTCCGATTTTTTTCTAACTCAGCAGTTCAGAGGATATTAAGATCGCAAGTTCACCCAATCAGAGGCACAGTTTGGGTCACGTGACTGACAAGGGCCCTGTAGCTGTAGGTTAGGCTCTTGCCACTTCCAATATGGCCGCTATAGCCGATGTGCTTCATTTTCTGTTTCAGAAACAAACGGGTGATGTCAGGGTGGCTCCATCCATATTTTATACAGTCTATGGTAGCTAACCAGTAGCCTAGCCATATCCTAACGTTTCTCTACCTAATTAGGTTTTAGTAACGCAAGTGGTAGACTGTGAAGTAAAGGGTCTTGTAGGGTTTGATTTGATTGAAAGAACTTGAGCAATGAAAAAAATGACAATTGTCCAGTAAAAGATATGCATATTACTGAGAAGTTGCTGATTAGGCTACACGTCTGCACTGAAATTGCACATTGCTGAATGCGATAAAAGCAAGCGGCAACCTCTGGTCTGAGAATATAAGACAATGCTGAAGTACTAAAATCTGCTGTTCGCCGAGTGTTCGCTTGAAGCTGGCTCCGGAAGTAGCGGAAGTCACAAACACACCAAGCCAAAAAAAGCTGTTTTTAAAGCAGAAATTAACCTATGTACAGCCTGGTTCAAAAAACGTCTCCTGTCTGAGTCGCTAATTTTACTACCGGCTCCCACTGTACGGGGGTGATTTTTTCTAACACAGCCGTTCAGAGGATATTAAGATCCCGAGCTCCCCCAATAAGAGGCACAGGTGAGGGTCACATGACAGCTGGCGCCCTACGGAAGTAGGCGAAGCCCTTGCCACTACCAATATGGCCGCTATAGCCGATGTGCTTCATTTTCCGTTTCAGAAACAGACAGGTGACGTCGGTGAGACTACGTCCATGTTTTATACAGTCTATGGATAAAAGTCTTTGTGCTGGAAACAGCTTGGGTGTTTTACTTCTTAGCAGCCATACAATAACAGACTGCTCTTATATTGCGTGACTTATATTGCAGATTTTATGGTAGATATAAAATTTAAATTTGGGAATCAAACTATCGTCTTTTAGCACACATCAGTGACTATGTTGGTTCACCTTTTTAAGCGATTTTTCATGATTATTCTTAATTGGGGAAGACAAGATCTCTGATACAAGAGGAATCAGAGTGACAGGGGACGGACAGTCGGGAAAGGAGCCTCAGGTTGGATTTGAACCCCTGCCCACCACTTGAGGGCTAGTCCTGTGGGGTGTGACCTAATCTAGTCGGCCGTATCTGCATCTGCTGTCTAACTTTTCACAGAGAAAATAATGAGCTCCAGTCCAATAACTGTGAGTTGGGATGCATCATAGTAGCGAGTGGTGAACTTCCTTATAGTGATAAGTATATTCAGCTGGTAAGTTGGAACCACGGCCACTGGCGTTCCTTATGGGGCATGCTACCTAGACTGTGACCTGTCCAGGGTTTTTTAAGGACATTTTTTGCCTAAAAGACAGCTGAAAAAAGATTAAAAAAATGTGGGGAGCTGATAGCAGGTGAGGCTCAGGTTGGGCGTTCAACTAGCGACCACTGCAACAAGAACTGTAGCCCTCATTCCTCTCATCCTTTCAGTGTTAATGTTAAGCTAAGCTACTTACCCCCTGGCTCCCCCCTCTGTATTTAGATAACCAACATCACAACGACTTCAGAAGCACCAGGCTGCCCTTTGAATTTCTCATCTGTATGACTGATGGCATGTGAGTGCATTGGAAGGCTGTTGGATCAAACAGACCAGATCTGCAGGTAGTCTCATTATGATCAGACATTAGTCAGATAAAGCTGCGACATTTACAGTTTAGTCACTTCATGAATGACTAACCTGAAGGCATCTTGGTCTTCACTAGGCCCCATATGTGAACACTATGAGAGAAACAGCTAAGATAAATAACCAATGGAGCGATGTAAAGACATGAAATGTCAGCAGCGTGTGGGAAAGCCAGCCTCATAAGGGGGTAATAATCTGAAGTGCTCTTGTCTCTATGAGTGGGAAATGGAAGAGGCTAAGTGATGGGCAGAGGTCAGAGTGCAGTGCTTCAGTGCTTTTGGTCCCTGATTGGCTGAAATGTACAAAGAAAGAAAAGCCTGGAAGACTGTTAGTGATACTTCCTTGGTTTGACAAAAAAAAAGCCTTTTTATGCTTAAAATCTGATTTGATTTTCAAGAAATACCACTCCACTGATTTCCTTTTACAGTATTTTAATCCTGATGTTTTCAAAAAGAAGTCAAGCGCTTTTCTTTATCCCCAGCATGTTTTCTGTTTTTTTTTTCTGGTTAGAAACTGTTTTCTGTTATTTCGATACCAATAAGCAAGTTTTCTTGTTCCCAAAGATTAATCTACTGGGTATCCAATTAGCTTGTTTTAGCATGTAATCTTGTGTACAAAGCAAAGTTGTTTTCACCCCATTAGCAGATTTTGAAAAAAAGATACCTATGTTGTGTCAACACATCGTCTTAAGTTCAACAATTATAGTATTGTGCACACAAGTTTACATATTATCACACGGATAGATATATTGTGCACAGGATAATTATCTTGTGTATGATGGTTATCTTGCGCTCTTATGTGCAGAAGTTTATACTTCATTGCATGAGTTTAAAAGGAGGTATAAGGAAATCAACTTGTGCACAAGTTAATACATTTTGCACAAGATCATTTTCTTGTATAAAAAAAGGTGTTCATCTTGAGTAACACTCATCCGCTTTGCTCACAGGACAGTATATTGTGCATTAGACAATTATCTTGCTTTATCACCTGCTCTTGAGTGCAAAGTAAATACTTTATTTATCAGATTTATATTATGCAAAAGATACTAATTGTGTCAGCAGGTTATCTTGTGCAAGAAATCACCAGATGTTGTGCTCAAAATAATATGTCTACATGGTATTTATTTTGTGCAACCAAGATGTCATCATGAGCATGTAAATGTTATGTGGTTGCATAAGCTAACTATTCTGCACAAGATCATTATCATTTGCACACAAGTAAATGTGTTGTGCGCAATATCACTGAGAAGAAGATAAATATCTTGTATGCACAAGTCAATGTACTGTTTATTCGACAGTTATCTTGTTTCAATGCAAAATCTTGTGTGCACAGTAGAGTTGTTGTAGCACAAGTTAGTGAACTGTGCAATAATTTGTAACCTGTGTCAACATGTTATCTTGTGCCATCCAGTTAAAACATTGTGCACATGATAATTATCTTTAGCACTCAAAGTTAAATCTTAAGTACACACATTATCTTGTGTGAAAACTTAAGATGTTATTGCACAAGTTTATATTTTGTGCACAAGATGGCTATCCTGTGGACTCAAATTATAATCTTGTGTGCACAAGTTTGTATGTTAATACACCAGAGCATATATTGGGCACAAGAATGTAATCTTGTGCATACAACTTAATAGGTTGTGTACAAGATCATTTTCTTTTATGCACAACTTATCAAGTGTATAAATGCAGCAGTGGTGTTTCTTTGTCTGACTTATCAGATCTTATTTTACATTATGTGAGTACTGTTGATAGTGTGTTCTTGTGAGCAAGAAACCACACTGATGTGTGTCATAAGAGCAAGGATTGTGCCCCATGTTGTGTTAATGTTATAAATACAGCCATGCTTCATTTCCTTTTTCTGGTTGGAGATTTTTTTATGTGGTGTGTTTGAGAGAACCTCTGAATTTAACATCAAGCCATTTGGAGATTATATATTTTCTGTAGAGTAATTGCAGTTCACCCCATGATTCTCTACGAGCTACATCATTATTCATCATTAATCTCTGCGGTGTAGCTTTCCCACAGTTCGCTAAATTATTGCTTCCTTTGTTTGAGAATTTTCTGTCGCTCTGTACGTTGACAAAGGTGACTGTGAGAGACCTCATGTGCCTGTGTTGTTACCAGAATAAACACCATGTTGGAGTTAAAAGTGGATATTGAGAAACCACGTTCACAAGCAGCTAATTAGCATTCACACAGTGAGGCCTCTACCCTATCTGACCCAAGGATGAAAGTTACGTCTTTTTATCCCACTTTGTAAAATTTAACTGTGCATAAATGTCACAGTGAATTTGTACACTCAGGTAAAATGTTGGGCGATAAACAAAGCACGCTCTCTGGCAGGAAGAAGTTGGACAAACATCACATGTTTATTCCAGCTGGAAACCCTCGTACCTGTTTTGACAGTAATTTGACAAGTGACATTCATTCGTCTCGATTTGGCAGGACGCGTTCTCCTTTTTTCATAATGGATTGAAATCTTAATTGGCGTGCGCCTGGCTGTCTTTCTGAAAGCCAGAGCAACATTTCAACACAGCGAGAGTCAGGCTGAGCACCTAGAACAATGTCATTTCAGCACATGGATGATTTATTAAGCAGCTAAACATCAGAGACAAGCACATCTACCTGCTTCATGACCCCAAACAGACTGAATCGCAACCTCCTGTGACATGATGAGGCTTTTCAAACCTTTACATCATCTCAGCAAAAGAGTTACATAATTATATTTCCAAATAAGCGCAACAAGCGACTGCAAACAGACATCTTCACACTTTGAGTTAGCACGTCTTGTCAGTCACCAGCAGTGATCTCGAGGCTAATGAAGCTTTAAAATGATCGACTGAAATGTGTGAAGTGTTTGCAGCAGAAAAACACCTTCACTTCCTGTTTGTGCATGCATTCTGCGGTGCACAGGAGCCCTCTGTGTGCACTAATACTGAGCAGCATCTCTCTTTGCAGCCTCGTTGTAAAGTATGTTTGAAACTGAAATGTAAGGTACTTCAGAGGAGAGAAAGAAAAAAACATGTTACCATGGAGACGAAACAGTGAGCCTGTGTTGGGATCAGAAAGAGAGCGAGAAATAGATTTAAATGGACCTATCAAGACTTTTCGTTCCAGACCTTTTGTTAGTGCTTTAATAAAAGGAAAGCTTAATGGATTTCGATTAATTTCGACGGGCGCTTAAGTGAGAATGCTGGGGTTTCAAAAAAAAGACAAAAAGGAACAATGACCTCGCCTTTTCTACAGGTTTTAATTTGTCTTTCTCTTTGAATCCACCCATCTCATGTCGCTTCGTATTAAGACTGTGCATCTGATGGTTCTGTACACACGCTCTGAATGAGCCTGTACGCCCACTCTCCTCCCTCTACGAGGCGTTAAAAAAAGAAGCAGGTACGGTGTGTGGAGTTTGAGGAGGGAATTTTGGTCTGCATTCAAGCTGAAGAGTATCATTTTCCAAAATATGAAATGTGCTCACAGCACCTGCTTTTACCAAATAATAGTTAATGCAACATGTGGAACGGATCCAGGTAGATGTTCAGAGGTAATCCAAACTGGAGTCACTGCTGTCTAATGGGTTCAAACCCTTTCCAAGGCTTTGTGCAAGCCGCTCTTTCCTCTACTTGCAGCTATTGTACACAAGCAGGGAGTAAAATACTCTTTAGATAAGAGGAGCCGCTGGAATCTTGCAGTTTATCATTGGAAAGAGACGATTACTGAGGCTAAAACCTGGTTAATACTTATGTTTCAAATCCATGCTAAAGGTCTGTGTAGTTAATTGCCTTTTAATACCTTAGTTTATGTTTTTAGCTTTTATTTCAATCCTCATGGTCTCTTTTATGTTGCATAGTTCTTGTATTGTCTGGGTTCCTTTGGCATTTGCTCTAGTTAGGGGTATTTATGCCTTGTTTCCTGTTTTTGTTTCCCTGTCCTGTGTTGTCAAAGCACTTTGTAAACTTCTATTTTTAAAAGTGCTATATTAAAAAAAGTTATTGTTATTATAGTTATAGTTTAAATAATAATAATAATAATAATAATAATAATAATAATAATAATAATAATAATTATTATTATTATTATTATTATTATTATTATTATTATTATTGTTATTATTGTTATTATTATTATTATTATTATTATTATTTTTTGTAGCCTCGTACCTGTACAGAGGCCTATAGACGTGGCCGATGTGCACCTCCTCCAAAATTCAAGATTCAAAGTTTGAGATTTATAAATCTTTTGCAAAGGTTTCAAGGTATTTGCTTAGATTTCAAACCATTTCTAAATCTTAAGGTACAATTTCTAAATATTAAGCTAATATGCAAATTCACTCTCCCGCCTGCTGGGTAGTGCCAAATTAAAAGTTTGTGGAAGCGATTCTGAGAATGTCAATCTCTACTTCTTCGATGTTGGCCACAGGATGTTCAACATCCCCATCACAGCACTTGGTACATTTCTTTTCTGACGGCTTATTTAGCTGACTGCGTTTGACTTTCTCAAAATCCTGCTTTGGCTGGATCACTTCCTCAAATGTTTTTTGAAACATGTTTCCCTGTACAATGAATTTCTTAAATTGCAGTCCACAGAGAATGTCAACAAAAAATATTACAAATATTCGAAGAAAAGTTAAAATGCAAAAATAGAAAATAATGCAATTTGAAGACAGTGGAAAATGCAAATAGAACTTTAAGCTGTGCAAATTGTGCACTGCAAAAAACTGAAATCTTATCAAGTGTTTTCTTCTTGTTTCAAGTAAAAATTGTCTTATTTTACTTGATTTGAGCTACATTTAATAGATCAGTCTAGAAAAACTTGCTTGAAACTAGATCAATGTCTTTATACGAGTATCTTTTCTCTTGTTCCATTGGCAGATTTTATTTTTCTTGTTACAAGCAGTGCAGACCTCATTTTTGTCTTTAAATTTCATGAAACAAGACATTTTTTCTGGACTGGTCAGGTGAAACTGGTTCATATTAAGTCTAAAAAGACATTTTCTACTGAAAATAAGACAAAAAAAAATTGATTGGATTTCAGTTTTTGGCAGCGTGACTGATATCTGTATGTTTCAATGTAAATACCAGTCAGCTCCTAGCCCTGTGATTGGTCCACTGACTGGTCCTCAGCTATACATTTCACCTCTGACGTCTGCTCTCTTTCCTGTCCTTTCTTGTTGCTACATGATAAACAGCAACATGCATCAGCCTCAGTTTAACATTTTTGCTTTGAGTTGCAAGCAGAAACGAGTGATCTGACAATCACTCAGCCTATGCTGCCCTCATGAGTTTTGGTGGAGTATTGCAGAATGACACATTGAAGCAGAAGTTTGAATACGTCAGCTGCTACAACGCAGATGTTTAAGTGAGGATTTGCTCAAACTGGATCGCCTACAAGTGAAGCAAACCATAAACAACAGCCAATCCAATGTTGTTTTAAGTCATCCTGTTCTACTTTGGGAATCACACCCACCCACGTCTGCGGCTTTGAGGAATCTGCTGCCAAACCCATGGGCAGAGGAGGCAGATCTTACATGTTGTAATGTCTCTTAGTCAGCTACAATGCTTAGTCTCTGGGCTAGTTGTGTTGCTTTGTTCTGATTGGACGATATGAAACATGGACGCCAAGTTTCTGTGATGTCACTTATCTGTTTCTTAATCAAAGTTTTGAAGCCCATACTAGATATGTTTAATCTTTTTCCACCGTTTGATGAGGATACAGAGCTTTACTGCAGCCAATCATTTTGAAGGGAGCTTTGAATGTTTGGCTTCACCTTTGGAGAGCTGTCATGTTGTCCAATGTGTCAATCACAGCTCATATGGTTTATTTTTGTTATTCAAATCAGGTCCCTACGCTCCATGGATATTAAAGACTTCAGATTCGATCAGAAGTCAGGTTATTGGATATTACCCAAGCTGAACCCTTACAGATGTTGTTGTGAGAGAAACCGTTTTCTCCTCTAGTGTCCTTTAGCTGATGAGGGCAAATTGTCGGCAGATGAAGCCGTTAGAGTGAGACTTTAGCTGCGGAGAAAAGCGTCTCACGTACAGGTTGAACCTGTGACATTGACAGGAGAGGCTGAAAGAAACAGAAGCTTTACTGAACCAGAAAGGACTCAGGGAGCTCACCCTCAAGGCCAAACAGTCCAGTCCTCTGAGATCAAAGAAAAACACCACATGTGTGAAAACTAAGTTCCTTTTTCCTCATTAAACAAATCAAACTTGAATAATTGAATAATCTGCTTACACAAATACTGTGCAGATAGTTGATAATTAAAAAGTTCAGCTTCAGAAGGAGTTTTTGGCTCTTTTTGTTGTGGGCTTGCTCAAAGATTTGAGTTTTTCTTGCAGATACACACAGGAAGGTTTGACCTTGTACACTGCAGCTGAACACAACACCTCAGAGCATCTTCAGCTCTCTGTAAAGCTTTGTGTTGTAATCCTGGATGTCTTTAATTTATGGTCATGATTTATAAAGGAAGTCAATAACACTCTGCCCTCTCTGGACAGCCCGACAGGAGAGGAATTAGTATGTGCTGCTCAGATCTTTATACCACATGTGGACACACACACGTTCACACATAGGCAGATAAATCTAGATTAAAGCAGAGGGAGTGTGTTCATACAGAGACAGTCTATAAATATCATGTTTTTGGATTGTAAACTAAATGTAAATCCCCTCACCGCCCCAGAGTCTCTGTGGAGATTAAGGAAGTAAATTCTTACACGGTGCAGGGATTCTTGTTCAGCAGTTTGTGAATGAAACACAAGCTGCTGCAAATGGCTCGGTAAATAGTTTTTATCATGGAGTTGTGTCTGAAACTTTATGACGTGAGGATAATTTATTCATCTGGTTTTACCAGATATTAAACTAAGTACACTGTACAGTTCATACGGCTTTATGTCTGTAATCTAATTATCCAGGTATTCAGGTTTATTGACTTGCTTATGAAAATGTTGAGGTTAGCGAAGCTGTACCTGAGTTATTCTTTTCAAAACAAGGATTTTTTTGTGTTCTGAGGATAACAAACCACCACCCTAAAAAACTCCAGTCCAGCACACTCCACACTGAACTGTTAAAAAAATACTTATTTGTGAACCCCCAAACTTAGAATTTTCTATGAAAACACAACATAACACTTAAATTACTTTTCAACAGGGGTGGAAGAAAAAAAAAAGTTATTTGATATGTCAGGATTTTTTGTTTGACAATATCAATATCGGGATTCTTTGCCAAAAAATCTTTTTTTGTCAAATTCAAATTCTTCATTTCAGTATTTGTTTACAAACTGGATTGGAAAAAAGTTACCACTATTTTCCAGCAGAGGGTGAAATGTTTTTTCGCTGACTCACACAATGTGCATTTTATGGGAAAATAGTCGTCACTTACTGTGTGACAGCGGCTGCATTTGTCCTGGCGGCACACAGGCTTCTCTGAAACAAAGCTTGATTGCACTTTGTATCAAAAAGCTTCATGCCAATCACAGAGAGGACGAGTTGTTGGATGTCTCCCATCGTTGCTCTTTGTTTACTGTGTCGTGTTTTTCTTCTTCGTTGGATTATTAGCGGGTACACTGTGTTGCGCTGCTATGGCGTCACACAATATGCGGCTGTCGGCATCCAGTTTATACGCCGCCTACCACAAAGGGGCATGGTTGGCTGTGGAAACGCAAAGAAGACCAAGCTTAACTGAGCCATCCTGTTCCAAACCGTACTGATCTGAACCAGACTGCTTGGTGGAAACAGGGCTAATCAAAAATATCGAAGACCTGCAATTTCAATCGAATCCACACCCCAAAAATCGAAATGAAATAGAATATTGTCCCAGCCCTACCTTTCTTTCAAATCAGAGCAGAGAAGTTTTAAAAGCAGAGATTTACCAGTGTTTTGGTTTAAAGAGTGACCCTGTCAACTGCTGACTTTCAACAGGATACACTCCCATGAGATTATCGTTGAACACTTTTACTGATGGGGACTTGATGGGGAAGATTTGTCACTGGGGACTTCTTCTGTGTTTAAAGCATAGACTCTATATAGCGTGTACAGGGTGGCTTTGCCATTTACCATTGTACAGTTTTGAAGCCAAAATACCCCCGTCACAGGCGCAGCCAATGGTAGCAGTTGTGCAGCCAGAGTCTGGGCAGTCGAGACTATAAGGAACTCAGAGAGGATCTGAGTGGATCTGGATCTGATTACTTCTTGACTGTACCTCCCGACATATTTTACAATCCCCGAAAAAAAATACACAAGAACAACAGCTGTCAATCATTGTAAAATGTGACGTAAAACCTTGTTTTTAACCTCTTGTAACTACTGAAAACAAAACATTTCAGAAAGAAAATGACTTGAATACAAGGCAGCCAAATAATATCTTTAAATCACCACAACAATTGGATGTCAGAAATATTTCTACGGGGTGTATTCATCTTTTAAAGTCTGACCACAGCCCATCTGGAATGACTGGAGAGACAGATTTCTTTACCTATACTTCAGCCAGCCACTAGGGGGAGCAGTTTTTGTGGCGACCTCACTTTGAGCAAGATGACGTCCATTTTTTTACAGTCTATGGTTTAAATAGCTGTTGTAAACTGGATATCCACTGACATATTCAACTGAAGGTCTCCAGTTTACAGGGTCACTCTTTAAACTGTAACACCGGGAGCTGACAGAGACACATTCACGCTATCGGGCTCAAAGAAGACCATTGGTTAGGAGGTACTAAACCAAGTCCATGACAGTTGTGGGTGATCTTATTGTGGATGGAGGGAAGGGGAAATATAAAACACAACCCAGTACGGGAGTGAACCACCCTTTGAAAAACACAACCCAGTACCCTTGTTTTGGACAGTAAGGTCCCTTGTTTTGGGGGATAGTCCTTGCTACTGAACACACCTTGGTCAAGATTAACACCACTGATGTGTCAAGTATACTGAATATGTATTCTTAAATTAATCTGACACATCTGGTTCCTCAGATGTGCGACTTATGGATTCATGACCGTGTTATTGAGACATTTTATCATTTGTAGAAAACGTTGCCTCATTCTAACTTGCTGCTTCGTCCCCTCCTGTTTTTATGAAAAGACATCAGAAAGTTATGAGCAAGGTCAAAAACTTAATTTTTCTTGAAGAGCTGTCAGAGGTTTTACTAACGAGATCCTGATCTTTGAACATTAATGATGTGAATAATTGAAGTTTTGCATCCTGGTCATCATTCAGTCGCAGAATCCTGCAGAGAGAATCTCTCAGTGTCCCCCAACAAGATTTGATCATGATGGACGTTAGAAAAGGTTGTTATTTTAGGGGGACAGGATTCAAAAGCGCTAAGAGTCCCAGTGACCTTCAGTTTTTTTATTTAGTTTGGTCATTTTGAGACGAGACTCTGATCAAAGCGTCTTTCCTATCCGTCAGTTTGCAGCGCTGATCCAACAAACCAAACTGGATATTTTAATACAGATTCTGTAGTTTAAACCTTTGTTCGAGAATTGGTTAATTTCCAATAATATTAAGAGTCTTATAACCATGAAGTAACCTTCTGTCTGAAGATATGATAAAACACATGCCCTCTCTGAATTGTTGACTCTAAATCAGCACCAAAAGGACCAAAGTGTATCCCCCCTGAGGGTGCTGCTGGAATTAAAACTCACAGACTGCTTTTTTAATGATCTTGTCGATGACTAAAACCACACAGAGGGCTCAAACTTAATTTCATTTTACAGTAAAACTGGCGCCAGTTGAGTCTTAAATCACGATCCTCTTCTCGGCACAATCTGCTCCTCCAGGAGAAACTAATTAGTTTGAGAAACAATATATTCAGGGGTAGATCTTGATGTCATTATTCACAGGCTTTTTTAATTGAGATGGCTGCAGTTATGATGCAGGAGTAATGGCTGCACGACCTTCGGTGGTTCAGGGCGTCACCCAGGAGGATTACAGGTAATTAACACTTCTCATAGAGTCACACACCTAAGAAGAAAAAATGTGAGTACTACACAATGAGAGGTAGCCGTGCAGGATAATGGAGGATTAAAGTTTAGCAAGTGGAACTTAGGGCCTGTGTCCACCAGTGGCTTTTTTTGTTTTTGTATGAAGTGTTAATTTTCCATACAAAATGGATAGGCATCAGAGGCACAAAGTGATCTAATGATACGTTTTCACTGTGCTCTTTGTTGTCAATACTAAACGTTTTGAAACACTGCTGCACTCACCAGTGTCACCTCTCCATCACCAACCAATCCAAATCAAGAGGAGGCGGGACTTCTGCTGTGACTTTATTGATAGCAGTGGTAAATTTTTGGATTTCAATTCAAGAGCTGCTCACTATTCTATAACACGATTTTTTTTAATAGTTTGTGTTTACCTTTTTATTCCATCAGTTAAAAGCAAACACAGGGCATTTAAAACTACTTAACCAAGAATACAATCTAAGATGAGACATTAGAGACATGACTTATAATAGACATGAGACATGAGTTATAATACTATGATATTAAAGTCTTAATCTTATGAAATAGAAATTAACAAATAAACATGTCTGTTACAAAAATTATGCCAGAATGTCATGGGGGGAAAGTCGTTATGCTGTGACAGTTGGGAATGACATGAAGGAGAGAAGCCACAGGCTGGATACGATCCTAGGCCAACTCTGAAGGGCGGGACCAACCTCATGGGGTGTAATGTCAAAATGTTGGAATAGAATAGAATAGAATAGAATGGAATGTACTTTATTTATCCCTGAGAGGAAATTCAGGAATCAAAGCAGCAATCAAGAAAACAAAAGTAAGAAAGTGTATAGAAAGTGCAAAAAGGTCCATAAGAAAATAGATGCTGACAGCTTGTCCATCATTGTCCAGTCAGCCAGCCTCCACCTCCACAGGGTCCAGGACTGAGCTTCTTCAGCAGTCTGTTCAGTCTCTATATCCTGCATCCTGTCTGCTCACAGCAGGTGAAGCTCTTCCAATGTGGCGTTGGTGTCTGGTGTTAGCTCTGTTAGCCATATCTGTGAATAGCATGATGCTACTCTGCCTTCTGGTATTCCCCCTGTTGCTGGGTTAGCACGGCTAGCTCATCCATCTTATGGGAGATAGATCTTACGTTCCCAATAACGATGGATGGAAGGACAGGTTGATGTCGTCACTTCTTAGCTCACACCTGAGAACCAGCACGTCGTCCTCATCTCCTCCTCCTCACCTTATGGGTAAACATCTGGCCTAGCACCAGTTAGCATTGACATGCTACAGGCTGCTAACAGCTGATTTCACATGTAAACAATGCAGCCATGGTTACATGTAGGATCTCCAGACAAACACAGGAGCAAAAATAGTAAAAATATCACTGAAGACAAAAACAATTTGGTGTCCATGACCACTTGGGTGTCGCCTAGCAACTACAATACCAGAGTAAGTTGCAATAATACCAGATATTAGTCATAATGTCATCAAAAATAGTTGTAATGTGGCCATATTACAGTAATGATACAACCAGAATAAAGTAATTATGCTACCAGAATTAAGTTATAATTAGGATTGTGGGCGCTGCCAAAGTAAAAACTGCCTTAAATGGACACAGGCCCTTATTTTGTATCTCCAGTTTAAAGAAGGAACAGATTTTCATGTTCTTGTTTCATATTCTTGTAAACCAACCACCTTCTAACTGTGTGTTTTTCCTAACTTTGTGATACTCTCCCAAAAACGAGAGGTTTAAATTATGCAAATGAAAGTTTTCCATCATGTTACTCTAGAAACAGTAATTTTGCAAAGTCCAAAATTAACTTCAATCAGCTGTCAAACCACTCCTGGTGCCTTTTAACGAGGCTTGATTTTGAGTTTCCCTCCCTCCTCCTGAGATTCGTCAGTAATGTCCTCATGTTAGATTCCTGCTCTCTTGATTTTAATTTAGAAAGACTCCTCCGCCAGTCAGTCACCCAGCCCACAGAGTTTGATTCGGTAGCGATGAAGCTGTGGACAAAGAGACTCAGGCATAGTTTGATGTTGCAGCTGGTCGACAAAACACCTTCACGGTCATCTTTTTCCCCAGCAGGCGTGGGTTGTAGAAAATGTTAGGATTGCAGACGGACGGAGAGACGGGCAGGCTGGTGGCGAAAAGGTTGCCATTTGAACAAGTAAATAGAAGAAAGCCTGAGAGGAGCGGCGATGGAGGGAAAGAGGAATACAGTTAAATGTAATATGAAGAAAATGGAGGGTTTTAGATGCCAAATATGTGAAGGAGAGTGAAGGAGAGGACAGTATGAAAACAAGAAGAAAGTGCAAGGAAGAAAATCAGAGAGATATCAGAGGCTGAAGAGAGGTAGTGGGATAAATGCACTATTTGAATTATGTAAAATAGCTGCGTGGGAGAGGAGAGGCGTGTGTGTGTCTGAGTATTAGTGCGACTGTGTGACAGAGGAAGCTGAGAGAAGGAGAGAGCAAAGGAAAAAGCAGAGACAGAGCGATCAACGCGGCAGAAGAGACGAGGAAGAAGAACAAACGAAAAGGATGCACCCAACTTCGACTTTTCGTGGAGGTTATCATACTGTGGAGGATTCTTTGATCGGGTTACGCTGTGAAAAAACAAAGAGGAAGAGGCAGAAAGTGAGACAGTGAAAGAACAAAATGTGCAAAGATGTAAATCAGGTTTTAATGTCTCGCTGAGGACATTAAAAATGATTGAAAGCAGCATAAATTCCTCATTGTCGGGTGAAAAAGTGCAGCAGGCTGTCAAGTTTGATATCACTACATACTGTGTGGGAATAAGGAAGTTCAGCCTGGAGCTAGAGTAACAGTCGTAATCCTTTTTAGCCGTGCTAATTGCGTGAATCGGATTTTTTCCAAATCATCGGAAAAGCTCGAATTCTGCTCATTTCCTCAAAACAGATCCCAATGACATGTCAACAGAGTCTCTTACATTCAGAGCAGGCTAACTTTACGTCTAGCTCCAACAGCTGGTCGGCATTTTCAACAGGATCCGTGAATTCTCTGAATATGATTAACACAAATTTTACAGACAGCTGCCATCTCCAGTCAGGCAGAACACCCGTAGCTTTGTCTCTTTGCTTATTTTCGTCTTTGTGTGTGTGTGACCAGATCTTTTATTTTTTGGATAAGTCTCTTGAACATTATGATTAAACCCTTTTCAGAAGATAAGATACTACAAAATCCAAGAATAAATGACTCATCAGTGTTTCAACAAAGCCTTAACTTCTCTTCTCACTTTTTGTTTATTCACTTACCAGACTTTAATACTTCCAATCTTGTGCTATTCTAGGCCACATTTTTTGGGGGTTTATCTTGGAATACACTTAAATGAATCATTTCTTTTACTTGAACAAACTTTTCATGAGGGTTTTGTCTGATCAACTCCAATTGGGTCCATGAATTGCAAACAATTAATTATCCTTTTTTTTAATGAATATTTAAATTTTATTGTTAAATTCTCACACTGTAAAAAACATTTGTATGCTGTCAAGGGTTTTTTGTTTTCCACAGATTAAAAAAATAAGTAGAGCAAAACCTGGCAACCTGGCAAAGATAAAACAAAAACCAAGAACAAAACAGAATAAATAATCTGATCAATGAGACAGTAATACTAAATAATGAAACTGAAAATACAATCCTTCGAAAATGTATTAGACAACCAGGCGTTTGCCCCTACTCCCCTAAATTAACAGTATATTGCAGATTACCAAAACAGTCGTTCACGTTTCTGTTAAGCCTATTAGTCAAAATGATCTTTGGCGCTTAAATATAATTACCATGGTTATCAACAAATTCTTAAATGTACTGTTTTTTTTTTACTCACAGTCCTGAACAGAAAAATGTGTTTTTGCGGTTTATTACTGATCTCTCAGAGAATTCCAGTTTTCTGGCTCAATTATTGGCAGAAAAACATGAACTCAATTTGACCCCTGTACCAAATGGTGAACTGTATTTGAAGGGGAATGCATAAGACTGACATGACACTGTCATGAACATGACATGACATCTGTCACCAAGTTGAAGGAGGCTTCATGCCTGTCTGTGAATGTTGTCATCAAGTGTCATTCAATCTATTACGTCAACTTTTGAGGAACTCGATATTTACAAAAGCCGCATTTCTACCAAGCAGACCGGTTCGGTTCCTCTCGGTACGGTGCGCTTTTTGCGGCATTTCCACTGACTCATCCCAGGAAAGATCCCTAAAAACCGAGACAAGCCGACCTACTTTTTTTGGGACCCTTTCATATGGGTGCCAGACTGAACCGATCCGCTCTCGGAAGGTGGAGCTACAACACTGCAGACGGTTGATTGTGGTCAGAAGAATCATCACTTACCCCGACAGCAGCTGCATTTCTCCTGGTGGCACACAGACTCCTCTGAAACGAAGCTTGATTGCAATTTGTAACAGAGAGCTACATGTCAATCACAGAGAGGACAAAATGCTGCATGTCTTCCATCTATGTTCTTTGTTTACTGTGTCGCGTTTTTCTTCTTTGTTGGATTTAATAGCGGGGTAAACTGCTACAGCGTCAGGCTATTGTTTAACAGCTGCGGCTTACGGCATCCAGCTTACACGCCGCTCACCAGGAGAGGGCACAGTTTGCTGTGGAAACGCAAACGGGATAAGGGTTAACTGTACCAAACCGTGCCAAACTGTACTGAACCGACCCGGACTGCTTGGTGGAAACGCAGCTAAATAGAACCCAACCTGCTGCTGTCTTAGTGAATGTGAAGTTGTCATAACAAAGACATCCCCAAACAATGTCAACTTTCCTTAAAAGTTGACATAATTGACTGAATGACACTTAATGACAACATTCATAATCATGCATGAAGCCTCCTTTAACTTAATGACGGATGTCTTGTCAGTCTTCTGCATACCCCTTCAAATAAAGTGTTACCAACTCAATGAGAAAGAGTTTGCGTTAAAGCACTTCATGATGCTCTGTGATTTTCTCTTTGTTTATGACTTGTTTGACTAATACATTTGTTAAGCACTGTATATGAAACCCACCCACACAGAAAGACTTTATATTTAGCAAAGTGATCGAATGAAAAATGAAACAATGAATTATTTTTTCAACCTGAAATTCATTGGCTTTAGCTCATTTTCTGTGAAGAACATAGATCAAAACACATTTTCTCTGACCACATACTATACACCCATCCTACACATTTATATTACATACAAGGTGTTTGGGTCCACTGGACCCGCGGCTAACGTGTAGGTCATGTGTACCCCCACTCTGTCTTCCTCCTTTTTGGGCCTCCTGATAGTGTTTTCTGCCCCTCCTGTTCCTGCACAAGATGTGTGCGTGTCTGTGTGTATTCGTGCGTGTGTGCTTGAAAGTTGAAACATTGTTAAAAATTCAACACCATCTACTCTTACATTCCTGCACATTTTCCCCTTTTGTCTTGCGGGAACCAAACTTTTTTTTTTCTCATATACTATCCCATAAATAGACCCATAAACACTGGCTAAGTAACAACAATACTAATACCACACAAGGGTTAAAGATACAGCAGACACAATGTAGTGTAACATTGGTTTAACAGCAAGAAAGACTTGTGAGAGGTTGAAGAACAGTTCATGTGAAGTCTTATTTATCTCGTCTTCGAACTTAAGTCCAGTTCGTTTGGCCAATGTGACCCATAGAGTGTGTAATTAATGGACGTAGTCTCTCAGGTGTTACCCGTCTGTTTCTGAAACAGACTTTTGAAGCAGATTGGCTATTGCAGCCATATTGGAAGTGGGGGGAGCTTTAAGTGCAGCTATAGGGCGCTCATCAGTCACATGGGCTGAGCTGTGCCTCTGATTGGGCGAGCTCGGGATCTTTAACTAAACTGCCAAGTTAGAAAAAAATTCACCCCCCATACAGTGTGTGCTGGTAGTGAAATTAGCGACTCAGACAGAAGAGACATTTTTTGAACCAGGCTGTAAGTAGGTTAATTTCTGCTGTAAAAATGACTTTTTTTGACTTGGTGTGTATGTGACTTCTGGTTCTTCTGGAGCAAGCGTCAAGCGGACACTCAAGAAACAGCAGATTTTGGCACTTCCGCGTTGTTTCATATGTTTACACCGGAGGTTGCTGCCATGTGTGACTGCAACCATTCTGTGTTTGAGCACAATTTACTTCTCTGCTTTGGCACGCTTATGACCCCTGTGACCGCACCTTTCGACAATCAATCTGAACAATAACAGGGTGTAGAGAGCTGTGTTGGGCCAAAATGACCTACCATAAACCAAAAAGTCTGTAAAGCTGTAGCAGTGCTCTATGCGTCTCATTGTGCTGACTTGGATGAGCCTGCGCTTCATGTGAAAAACTGTAACTAAATGTAGACCTTAGAGTCTGCAGGTAACCGATGTTAAACTGTTTGGCTGAGCTGGGCTACCATTAGCAGAGCTAGCACCAGCAGCCCTCAGTTTTCAGTGCTGGAGCGGTTAAATGTCAGTTTAATCAGATGCAGCCTACAAACATTTTATCTCCATTTCCCACTGCCAAACCATGAGGTGCCATCCATCATGTGTGCTTGTTTACATCGTTGCATCATAACATTATGGCAGGAGCTGCAGAGCAGGGCTGCAGCTCCAGCTAGCAGTGGGTGGCTGTGCTTCAGCTTAGACAGAACATATGAGCTGGTTTCAGGACTAAAATAACAAAACGCTCCAGTGCCAACTAAAAAGAACACCTTCCTACATTTAACCCTCATTCACCTGATCAGCCGTAGCACCGCGACCACGGACAGAGCGTAAATATCAGGGATCATCTTGTTTCAGCAGCGTCTGTCAGTGGGTGGGATTTGTGGGCAGCGAGCGAACATTTTGTCCTCAAAGTTGTTTGAAGCAGCAAAGATGGGCGAGTGTAGGGATGTGAGTAACTTGGACAAGGACCAAGGATCAGAGCATCTTCAAAACTGCAGTTCATGTGTGGTGTCCCCATTCTGCTGGAGTCAGTGCCTACCAGAAGTGATTTCTTGCAGAGGTCAAAGCTGCATCGAATATGTTTGCTGTCGAGAAAGAAAGTCTGAGAGGAAGTTTGCAGTCAAGATTTTTGAGATCATAGACATACAGTAAGGTTTGTAATTCAGTCCTCTTCTTGTGTAAAAACTGAAATCTTATCGAGTGTTTTTTGTCTTATTTTAAAATAATAATTGTCAAATTACACCCGTTATGAGCCACAGGAAAGTGTCTTGTTTTATCTTGTTTAAAGACAGAAATGCTGTCCAGTTGCTTGTAACAAGTAAAAAAAAAATCTGACAATGGAGCAAGAAAAATTTGTGTGGAAATTTGCTTATAACTAGAATAATGTCCAAGGTCTCCTCTAGGATTTTCTTAAAATGTGGGGAGCCCCTCGGACCCCCCCTCCAACACCAGGAAAAAAACATTAGAAACTTAAAATTTTTATAAATTATTTACTCAACACAAAACTCAATTTAAAAACTACTTTAAATTTATTAGACTGGTTACTAAACATACTACATTTTTACACTAAAATCATGTATATAATATAAAAGTTAAACAATCATAGTTGGTTGTTTAAGTAGAGAGTGAAGTTAAACAAGATAATGGTGAGAATTTCTATATATACACACCCTGGCCACCCCTACCTATGTCACAGCCCATGACACCCCATTCTGATAGTCTGGACACGCCCCTGTACAGAGGCACATAGTTACAGTGGTATGAAAGCTAACATGCTTTCAGGTTTGTTCAACAAAAGCTGGAGGAAAACTCTTCTGTTGATTTTTAAAGAATGAAGGGAAAGATTGACAAACTGCAACTTCTGTCCCAAAGAGACAGCAGAAAGGTTAAATCTGTAGAAGCACAAGGAGGATTAACGATCAGCTGGTGCGTTATGGAGCCAATCAGCATGACAGTCCCTAGAAACTGATCAGGATAAAGTCTGAAGTAAATATAAACCACACAGAGTGACAGAGGACACTTCTGTTTGTGCTAACTTGATAAACGGAGAAACACAGCAATGCAGCGCAAAAAAAAATGAAAGTTTACTCCGTGACTCACAGGATATTTATGATGTAACTTGCATCATTACAGCAAAAAAAAAAAGTATAGAGCTAGATGATAACACGCATCTGTAAACACTGATTTATGATCAAAGTCAACACGGAATCGATTTTCTCTTGTAACTGTGGGTCTTATGTGGGCGCATTGGGGCCTACCATGAGTGCGAGTTGAAGTCAAGGCGATTTTGGTCTCGTGTACAAGAGCCCAGTACAGTTTAATTCACATTTGAAATATCTGAGAAAAAAAAAAAGATCCCAGTTCTGAAGGCATGGCAGTTTTTATTTTGGTGTGCCGGTGCACTGTGGTCATTTACATGTAGCGGAAACCCTGATGTCGTAATACAAGTAACTTTTCTCCTTTTCCATCGGCAAGATTTTTATAACTTGTTACAAGCAATTCAGACCTCATTTTGTCTTTAAATAACTTAAAACAAGACATTTTTCTGGACTGGTCAGGTGGATGTGGCTCAAATTTAGCCTAAAAACACATTTCTACTGAAAATAAAACAAAAACGCTTAATAAGACTCCAGCTTTTTGCAGTGTTTCTAATTGACTCTGTCTGCTCTGCAGAGGATAAGCCAGGTCAAACAGGCCTCTTGTGTTTTCATGTTACGTAACCGAACACTGAGACTCTCCGTCATCCATCAAGAGCAGGACAGGAGTTTATTCCCTCCCTGACCCGTCCACTGCATCAGACACTGACTCTGACAGAAGTCAATAAATGATTTGTTTGTTTAATGCTCCCTCCTCTCCATCCATGCATCCTCCCCTCCCTCCCTCCCTCTCTCCCTCCTTTCAACTGACACACAGTTAACGTTCACCTCATCTGATGTCCAGACAGAAAATCTATCCCTCAAATAGCCTCTCTCCCACTTCCTCACCTCATCTCCGCCACAGATGAAGGTGTTTGTGAGCTCATGCTGGTGGATATTTGTGACCTGTATGGTTTTATATCTGCCTGGCTCACCTTTGACCTCGATCTCGCTCTGATATTTTCTCCTGCCCTCTTTCATTCCTTCAGGCGGACTGTCAATACCGGCTTGGCTCGGCTGTTTATTTCCACAATGGGCGTCATCTTTCTCTCCTCACATCCTCTCGCTCTGCCTCCATCTTAGCTTTGTAATTTCTGTCCTCTCTTCATTTTACCTCTGATGTTTCCTTTCTCCCTGTGTGTTTACGCGTCTCACCTGTCGACCTCTTTTCTTCTTTGCTCTCTTAGATCATCGCGCTCGGCGGAAGAGCATAGCCACCGGGAAGCAGCCCAGCATGGAGGTCCCTCCCACTGCCCCCCTTCAACCCTTCCGACAATCCGTGAGTAACCCTCCCTATCCCCGGCCTCGCTCGCTGCCTCCGTCCCTCTCGCTGTCCCTCCACCCTTCTCCTGCCCTGGGCCCGCCGCACACATGCGGCCGACGGGCCAGCGGCACCCCGCCTCACCCCTACCCCCTCTCCCTGGCCGTCTCCCCCTCCCTCGCCCTGTGCCAGCAGCAGCAGCAGCCGCAGCAGCAAAAGGCCTTCAAGAAAGGGCCCGGCACTCCCCCCATGCCCCGCTCGCTGCCCCTCTCCCCCTCCCTGTCCTTCACCCTGCCCCACTCGCCTGCCGCCTCCTTCTCCTCCTCCCCCTTCTCTTACTGGGGCGGAGATTGGAGGGCTGCCGGTTCGAGTCCAGTGGCGGGAGGAACGTATATTTCACCACTGCCCCCTGTTGAGGTATGTGACACAAACATGGCTAAAACAGAGACACTGGCGACGCTCACACCAAACTTGGAAACACCTAATCTCTGATATCTGACCTGTTTTTCAACATGTTTCACAAATATATTTGAAGAATCTGTTTTTAAAAGCTACTCCAGTGTGTTCCAGTGCATGTTTTAGCTCTTTCATTACAGTTGATTATTTTGAAATGCATGCGTTAAACTGATTTTTTTTCTACCCTTCTACACAGCCATTGATCTCCATTCATTTCCTGGCAGCATGGAGCGCTCTTGAATTGTATAATTTACATTATAGTTTGTGAGAGTTAATTCATCAATATTACCGAGGTGCAGATTGATCCCAAAATATTGCACCACATTTGTCAACTTAATTGCCTTCAGAAGTGAGACCTCATTAATAAGGACAAAGAAACAGAAGAGCAGAAAAGAGGAGCGTCTTAAACAGACAATACCCTCAAATTTAATCAGGTGTAAAGAGTAAATATGAAGCAGATTACTTGAAAAGAAATACAGCAATTCAATCATGCTGTTTTGATTGTTCATAATAAAGACTGCTAAAAGGGTTTTGTCTCATTTAGAGTTATAAAATCAAAAGTGACTTTTAAATTTAACCACTCAGACACATAAACATGAAGCAGACAAGATGTAAACAAACTGCAGAGAAGAAAAACAACACATTATTAAAATCTGACAATGTAAGAAAGGATCATCGCCCAGGCAAAATGTATCACCAGTGGATCCAAAAATCATCAAATTTCATCAGCAGACGTTGACTGATTTAGATTTAGAGTTACATGTCTGATTTCAAGGCTCTGTGAGGACTTGAGAAGTGATCTTGACGTAGTCTCACTTTTATGTGTTTGCCCGCTCATAAACAGTGATTTCAAAAGAGATTATCGAGGTCAAAATTGACGCTATGCCTGCTGGGAAAGTTAAACACTGAGAAGAGTGTGTCCCTTTTCTTTAAAAAAAAAAAAAAAAGATCTCTTGGATTTTGTCATAATAGTGGACACCGGAGCTGGACCGTCAGAAAAAAGAGGACAGAGCAGAAGGAAGCTAAACAGGAGTGTGATAGAACACAAGCTAAAGGCTAACACAGGGGCTAAACTGTTTGCACAAAAGCACAAAAATCTGCTTCCCAAAACAAATACACACCTCAAAAAGAGTCAAATCTTATGACAGTGTGTGGTGGTGCTCATAGGAAACATCAGTGGTGTGCACAGACTTTTTGACCATCAGAAAGATAAAAAGGAAATAGTGCATTCTCACAACTGAGGGCACAAAGTTATGCATGCTTTCAAGTGGGGGCAAGTGTTGGCAACAACCCTAGGATACGATAATATCATGATATCACAATATTGTGATATATTTCGATATTCAACAGTTAACTATTTGATTGGAAACAACTTTTCTATGTTTTTGTGTTTGAAATAATGAAAGTCAGATGCAATGTTTCATGCATATACTTAACTCAAAAACATAAAGTGTGAAGTTTGTCACTTAAACTATTGTGACATTAAACTAATATGGCAAAAATATTATTGGGTAAAAGATGTGGTCAGTTGGTGAAACTGATAAATGACACTTGGTGTAACAAATGTTACTCATAAAAAATCTAATATCACGCAGAGCATGACTGTGATTATTATTTTATCAGTCTACTACACTGTAAAAATTAAACTTGAAATGATTTTAAACTAACTGACAGGTTAGGGGTTAGAAATGAAATATTTTGAATACACTTTGAGATTATATTTATTATACAGTTTATTGGGCAACATACAGAAAAGTAACTCTTTGGCGCCATCTACTGCAGTGGAGGTGTGAGAGATAAATAGCACTTCCAACTCATCTAAAATGTGAATTTTTGTTTCAACAAAAATATTGATGTTAAGAGTTGAAATATTGATATTTTATCACCGGTCAAAGTATCGTGATTTTTTGCTGTATCAATATTTTTTGACTCTCTTTTTTCGAAGTTTATCATGTTTTGATCATAGACTGTATATAGAGTGGACAGCGTGGCTCCACCATTTACCATCGTACTGTTATGAAGCCAAAATTCCCCAGTCACAGGCGCAGCCATTGACAGTAGTTGTGCAGCCAGAGTCTGTGCAGTAGAGACTGTGAGGGATTCTGGGAGAATATTAATTATTTAATTTTTTTTAAGAGTCTAATCACTTCTTGACTCTACCTCCTGACATATTTTACAATCCCCGAAAAAATACATGAGAACGGCAGCTGTCAATCATCGTTAAACGTGATGCAAAGCCTCGTTTTTAACCTAGTATAACTAATGGAAATGAAACTTTTCAGAAAAAAGAGGACTTAAATACAAGACAGCCAAATAATATCTGCAAATCACCACAACAATCAGACGTGAGAAACATTTCTACGAGGTGTATTAATTCTTTAAAGTTTGACCACAGCCCATCTGGAATGACTGGGGAGATGGATTTTTTGACCTATACTGCTGACAGCCACCAGGGGGAGCATTTTTTGTTGCGACCTCACTTCGAGCCAAGCAAGATGTCCATTTTTCTTTCCAGTCTATGGTTTTGACCAGTCAGAGTACACCACTGGGAAACAGAGTCTTCCTCCTGGAAAAATAAACTGGTTCTGACCGAAGGTGTTACTACTGTCAAAACCACACAGATAGTCCTCACTGAGCCTTTAAGCTGTAACTCTGACTTTCTGAACTCAGAGTATGTTATCATAATGATATGGCCAAGTAAAAGAGATCCAGTTATGTGACACTTAAAACCATCAACAGACCCTCTGATCTGATCTTGCTCTGTGGTATATCAAATTTTAATCATGTTTCAGTTCCTGCTCATATTTTTTAAATCTCATTCAGAAATGGTAAAACAAACATATGCCTGCTTCACAGATACTTCACGTGCTGTAGAGTAAATGTGACTCGTAGTAAATTGGTTTAAAAACCTTATTTGACTCTTTACAAAGTAGGATGATATAAAAACTGTGCTGTCACCGCTCCTCCTGGGATCATCATGACTCTTTTTTTATTCTTCAGTCAGCTTCAATCAAAGAGGAGAGCGGAGCTGGCAGCCAAACACACTCTGTGTCTGAGGACCAAAATAATCTGTTTATTGTTTTATTCATGGCAACAGAAACTCAATCAGAAGGTATCAAACGTGCACATGAAAGGCCTTAAAGGAGCGATTGGTGCCTTTATGAGTTCTGTGCCAGAGCCCTGCATTACTCATCTCTTTTCTATTATCTCTACTGGTGTTTGCACTCTGAAGCTGAAACTAGAAATAACAGGATTTGTTTTTCTCTCTTTCACACACACTGTTTGCTGCTAATTCACTCTCGCTATATTTAGAAATAAGGCTCTAAAAGAGTTGAATGTTACAAATCCCAAAAGTCCCTCTGAGTTAACGTGATGCCTCAGTGAAGCTCCGACAAATTTTTAGCTCATTATTATTATTATTTGATAGGAGATTAGATGAGTGTTTTCAAATCAATATTTCAGCATCTGTGATTGGAGGAGAGAGTCTAAAAGGCTGGAGGACGGTTACAGTTTGAGACAGAGATGCCAAAGAAAACTTTTAAACAACCCCAGAGCTTTTGAAAGGAATCAATTCAAAGCTTAAGGAGCACAACTCAGAGTTACAACAAAAAATAAACTCTTTTTCAGAGAAAAAAGTGTTGAAATTAAAAAAAACAAACAAGTAACAGGGAAGCATAGCAATGCTGGAAAAAACTTGGCACAGGAATTCAAAAAGATAAAAACTATCTTTTAGATACACATAAACAAAATCTTTATAAATTATTTGAATGCAAGACTCTGACTTCTGGAAACACACTTGTTATGACAAACAATAATAATAATAATAATAATAACAACAACAACAACAACAACAACAACAATAATAATAATAATAATAATAATAATAATAATAATAATAATAATTATTATTATTATTATTATTATTATTATTATTATTATTATTATTATTATTATTAATAATAATAATAATAATAATAATAATAATACTCAAAAAATCAACAACTATAAATACAGGTTTATTTTTTATAATTATTGTAATGATTATTATTAAATTACATTGATTAAAAAAAAGAAAACCAATACCAATAATAATAATGATAATATCAATAATAATTATAATAATATAATAATAATAATAATAATAATAATAATAATAATTATAATACTATTTTTAAGTGCCTTTCCCCGCAAGGATTATTATTTATCATTATTATAATTCTTATATTTTATAGGTATGTTCAATTTCAAGTGCATTTAGGCTTCCTTTATTTTTCACGTTCTTATACTTGTCATTTCTTACATCTTTAATTTTATAATCTCTTATATTTGTTTATTCTGTAATTTCTCAAATCTTACAATTCCCTATTTTGTACTTTTTATTTTCAACTTTTTGAAGGACTAGTGGTAACAGAAAAAGCAATTTTCCCCAGGGATTAATAAAGTATTTCTCATTCTGATTTGCAGAGCAATAAAAAATAAAACGAATCAAATAACACAATGAAATAAATAAAAACAGTAGGTAATGGGGCACAGGCAGGGATGGGTACCTTTCAGATCTGAAACGATGTGGTACAGATGCCTGGTACCTGGTGATCAGTATCAGGACTTGACAGTACCAATTTTTGGTACTTTTTGCGTTTATGTGGTAAAAAAATATTAATTTGTTTAACTATAAAATCTTTTTTTTTAATATAATATATACAAGATATTTATTCTTCAACATATAACCTCGCAATGCTGTGTTAATGTCCAGCATGGAAAATCACGTCACGTTAATCGGTACCAGGTGCTTTTGACAGAATTCGGTTGGTAACTATAAAAGTAACTAATTCAGTACCCATCCCTGGGCACAGTTTGAAATAATGATGGCAGGGACCTTAATCACAAAGGTGGGAAAAACATCAGGGCAGGAAGTGAAATTTTCTGAACTAAGAGGAGAGACATCACCACAAAATAAAGTAGAAGGGGACAAAAATAGGACAAAACTCAAAAAGTGTGAAGTGTGTGCAGCTTTGTGATTCTCTTTCATTAAATTGGATGTTAAAAAATAAAGAGTCAGCAAGAAAATTAGCTCACCCATCTCACGGTGGTTGGGTTGATTGTAAACTTCTCTTAATAACGCCCAAAATAACTTAGTTTCCTTCAGTGTCACCTGTTTGTCTTTCAATAACCAGCTTCTTAGTGTGAGCTCACACCATTGGTCTCTTTTTACCTGAAATGAACCCACAAGATAAGGCCGATGCCCCCCCCCTCACTTTTCTGTCACCAGTATTTCCTTTTGTTCTGATCCAGGCCCTCCTGTGTCTCCATATATAGGAGACTTTCACTTTGAGAGACTTAAAGTGTCAGACGGAGCGGCTAATCAAATCAGATTTAGTCATGCAGGCTATTAGCAGGGAACCAGCAGATGGAGCCAAGTCTTTAGTCATATCCTCCAGACAGGCTTCAAAGCCATTTCACTCCTGCCAGATGACGAGGTGTCATTTCCCCCAGTCGTCCCCCCCAACTGTTTAATGCTTCCATGCAACAGGTATGCTGCAAATATTATTACTGCCTTAATGATTCAGCCTGAAGCCTCTGCACAGCTCAGTGAGAACGAACACAGTGATATTTCATGCGTGTTTGGAGCTCCAGAGGTACCTTCACAGTTAACGTTTTTAAGTACGGAGCGTGAAAACTGCTTTGGAATTTGACATTTACAGTCTACAAACATTACACTGTCATGATTAAAATTCCAAAATGTTGCTTGGTGTGCGGGAAATAAACATTTAGGGGGGAAATGTCAGAGTTTATTAATGTAGCTTCACTTTTGATCAACTTATTCTGGATTATGGATCACTGATCAACCATCATGTTAAAGGTCTTTAGGTTTCTTAGCAGCTTTGTTGTCTACTGGTTACCATCCAACTATCCAACCAACCATTTCTGAGGCGAAATTATTGCTCAAGAGTTTTTCTTTGGCAGGATTAAGGTACATACTCATACATAAGTCATACATAGGTATGAGTAGCTGTCAGAGCCTAGTTTGGTCAAAAATGTACTTTAAATTATCTACTTTTATTTATTTATTTTTATTATTTTATTTTTTTCAGATGTGAAAAACGATCAATCAATCAATTAACAAACTTCAGTTCTATACCAGGTCTGCCTGTCGGCTCGTTTTAAGACCTGATAATTGGAGGACATGATGGAAATTTTTGGTTTTCTTGTTTTTTATTTTTCAAATATTTTCTTCGAGGCAGGTTTGCAATTGACAGAAATGTGGTCAACATTATTTTTTTCATCCCAGAAACATTTACAAACAGTGAAACCATAAAATTTCTTATTTTAAACAACTTTCCCAATCAACAAACAGACCTCTAAATTAAAAAAAAAAAAAGTCAAATGTAAGCATTGAAAGCTAAAAAATAATCATAATAATAATTAATTAAAGCAATAGGAAATACATGAAAAATAAACAAATCTCTTCTAAAGAAAACAGAATTACACACATTGTTCAATTTAGGATACTGAAACAAAAATTTGGTCAAACATCCTACAAAAAAATATACTTTTTCTTGAATAGTCTGACAATAGATATAAAAATGCACATCAGATATTGTTTTACGTAAAAGATTCAAGAGTCAGCCTTTTTTTTTTTTTTTTTGTTAACACATTGAAGTGGCGAAGCTACATTTAGCAGAGTCAGCGCAAAACTGGATAAAAGCAGATTTAGAAATTAGTTGAATAAGACACAAATCTGTTTCTGTTACCACTTAATAAAAATAAAAAAAATATTTAAAAAAACCAACACGATTTGAAATGGAAGACATTTATACAAACAGATGTAAAAAGTACGTGTAGAGCACTGTGCCTCATCCCTAAAAGAAGAGGAAAAGGCTTTTTTTAAATATATTCTAATGACAAAGGCTGCAGGCAGCTCTAAACATCTGGTTTGAAAAGTTAAAGGAGACCTTAAGAGTAATGAAATCACAGATTGGTAAAACTCTGGCTGAGAATTTGTTGCTCCTTAACCAAAACTTCATGTCAGATTTTTGGTCCAAAGCAATTTGCCTTGATTCAAAATTTGTCATCAGCAACAGAAAAACACAGGTTTAAGCAGTGTTATTAACTGTTCTGAAGGCTTAAAGAGACAGAAGCAAAAAAAAAGCTTCTTTACCATTCTAGACAGAAGCTGAAATATTGGTTTTGAAAAAGACAATAATCTGAGCTAATTGAGATTATTTTGAGCTGCAGCTCACACAAAGTTATCAGAGAGAGAATATAAACTGCAAAAAACTGCAATCTTATCAAGTTTTTTGTCTTATTTAGAGTAAAAACTGTTTTTTTTTTACTCTTGTTTATGAGCCACTTTCAACTGGTTAGTCCAGAAAAATGTATTTTTTTCTGTTTTAAATTATTCAAAGACAAAAATGAAGTCTGAATTGCTTGTAACAAGTAAAAAAAACAAGAAAAATTAGCTCGAAAATTTGCTTAAAATTCGAATAATGTCTTAATACAAGAAACTTTTTTCTTATTCCATTGGCAGATTTTTTTTAACTTGTTCAGGCAATTCAGACTTAATATTAAGACATTTTCTACTGAAAATAAGACAAAAACATTTGATATAATTTCAGTTTTTCAAGTGTAGAGCCTGAAAATGAGCATAATACCACCTCTTTAAAGATCAAAACCATCCAAACAGTTTCATATCGTATCTCACAATACAGTCTTATAAAGTGCATCAAGGGATGGGAAAGACAGCTATAGCATTGACTTTATCAGACAAAATACTTTGGGAAAGATAAGTTCACCATTATTAAGATCAGTGATATCTTACTGTTAAATTGAATTATCTACTTTTTTGACAGTTTATGTTTTTAAAATCATACATACTCCAACAAATTATATGTAACTTACAGAGTGTGTTTGTGAAAGCCAAATGGTGTCTTCACCGACAAAAAAAAAGTGTCCACTTACCTTAAAAAAACGTTAATACTTTTGGATCTACGAGGCACCGTTGTGGAAATGACCACTCTTAATCCCACAATAACTCACTTAAACCCTTCAGATGCAGTAAGTAGAGGTATAAGTAATTCATGGTGTCCCTTATCAGTGAGAAAGTTTCTGTTTCAGCGACTCAGAGTGTGTAATGATCATGAAAGAAAGGACACTCCTGTGAGAGCCTTCTGCTGAGCTCGTTTCTGGACTCTATGGCTCTCTACTGCCCACCACAGGATCTGGCACAACACTGCACTTCTCTGTGCAAATGGACATGTGTGGGTGTATGATTTCTTGTGTATAATAAAATGTACCTTGTGCTCTCCTCCATCACGTGCATCATGTGTCTCATTCCTGTGTTTGTGTGTTGTTCTGATTCATACATCTGACATAAACCGCTCTGAAATCACATGCATCTTCACGTCACCATCACACACTCTTTTATCCTTTCCTCGCCTTTCGACCCATCTCCTCCATCAACTCCTCCATCATCTGTACCCTCGCTCCTCGCACCATGCACCCTGCTCTCCTCCATCTGTTTGCCCTCGCTCAGAGTTTCCTCAGTAGAAGGTTGAAGGGCTCCATCAAGAGGGCCAAGAGTCAGCCCAAACTGGACCGAACCAGCAGTTTCCGCCACATGATCCTCCCCCGCTTCCGCAGTGCCGACCAAGACAGGTCAGTGAGCCAGATGAGTGAGAATACATGTGGACGACTGGTTGTGTACATGAATGAATCTTTCAGTTTATTGGTCCATTGATCTACCTGTCTGTATCAACTTCCTGTACAAAGTGTCTCTATCTATCTTCTCCAGTCTGTTTTCTATATACGAATCGTTCCCTCTCTCTGTGTCAGTCAGAATACCTCTCTGTCTCCATCCATCATGCTTATAAATTGTTGTTTATTTACCTCTCCTGTGACCCATCTCGGTGTCACTTACAATTAAAACACTCAGCGCTAGCACTCTTTCTCTACCGGGCCTCAAAACAACATTCCCCATCTCTCCATGGCAACCAGCAGACAGCCATATGGCTGCTGTACAGACCATAATGAATCAGTGGGAGGTTTGCTTAATTACACCTCCTCTGTGCCATGTATACGCTTTGACAGCATCGGTATTCCTCCCTAATCAAGAGGCTCACAGCAAAGGCTGATGGGTAAAGTGTTGGATTGGGGCAGGCCAAAGTTTGAATGTACCAATCAGATGTAGTCTCAGTGGCATCAGAGAGGAGTTACGAAGCAAAATGATGGCAGTTGTCTCGTGTAAGGATCAGAAAAGAGCTGGAGTTGAGGACAGAGACATGCTGCCTCGTGAACAGCTACAGCGTTCCCACCTGTCAGTCAAACTTTCAAACTTTCAGCTTTGATATTTAGATCTTGATGGATCTGGATCAGATGGGTGACAACATTTCTTGCACTTAATGGCAGCACCTGCAGCCAAATAACTTGTGGCACTTTTTTGACACTAACTAGGTTTTCCTTCTGTCTATATTCTTACTTGTGTTATATGTCGCTTTGGACAAAAGCGTCTGCTAAATGAAACTGTAAAACTGTAGATCTATTGAGGTGAGACAGAACCAAGTGGCAACATCCCTCTGCGTGAAGTGAAGTGCTTAAAACTGCAGTTCCTATACTGTCCACTTGAGGCGATAACAGGAAACCAGATTGGCCAGTTAGTGTGGCCGATTTCTGTTTCCCTTTGCACACCAGATCCATATTTTTCGTGCGAATACTTAGCATGTTAGTACGTTTTTTCAAACCTACTGTTTTTCAATGCAAGTTTTCACACCAGCAACATTTTTAAGCGAAATTGCGGCTTTTATTTTTTCAGATTGAGGTTGATTTTCCAAAGTTTTGCTTGCAATGAGTACACATCTGATTGATCGAAACGCTCTGTAACATAGTTGGTGCAGGTGCGTGGAGCTAAAGGCTAATCCCAGGATAGCAGCTCAGCATACGACAGAAAACAGACCATGAGGGACTTTCCACAAAGCAGTTTTATTACAAAAATCAAACTTGGACCATGTAGCCTGGTCTTCACTACAATAAATTCGCTCTTCATACATGAAAAGTTGAACTGCATGTCAAAAACCTCCACCAACATGTCAACACTGAAAGTGTTCTGCTCAGTCGCTCAGGAACGCTATCTCTGAACATATATGTAAAACACAGCAAAACAAAGAGAGGTGGCACCTCCTAGCGGTAGCACTCAGCACTGCCGCAGTACATTCAAAGCAATACAAAGGACTGTTACAGCTCGTTATTGACAAGTCACATACCAAAATATTCAACATTGATAGTATTCGTCTCCCAGCACCCGCTTCTTTACGACAAAAGATATAAAAACTACAAAGACAACGATTACAAAGACATGGTTTGGAAGTAAATAGCTGCGGAGATTGAATATGATGCCTCCAAATTTTTCACAATTTAAAGCCGTTTATTCACCGCGCTGTTAGTGTGCAAAGGGATTTAGCCTTGGGAATCAGTTGCTTAAAACGTGATAAACAGGCATATGTATTATGGCAACAGTATAGACATGTTTACAGCCTGGTTAAAAAGAAAGTCTGAATAGCTTATTTTTGTAACTGTAGCTATTAGCAAAAGGCTTCAAAGTCCACTGCCACTCAGCCTCTTTGACTTCTGCTTTATTGACAGAAGTTAAGTTGAGTTAGCATTTCCGTCTATGGCTTCCTCAAACGATAGTCTTCAAAACTCTTCTTGATAAACAGATGAATGACATCACAGAGACATTTATGTATGAAACAGTTTATTGACAGAACCAAGTTTTGTGCTAAATAGTAAATGTGGAATAATGCTAAGGAAATGAGGAATTTGAGTATGGGCTGTAGTGGGCTTTATGTTGTGTTTGGGGCCAGCCTCAAGTGGACACTTGAGGAACTGCAGTTTTTAAAATCTTATTTTCTAACATGAGGGCTGCCACTTGATGATAGATGGTGACTAATTTAACTACTTAAGTGGATTTTGATTGCTTTAAGTCAAGCTAAGAATAAGAGATAATGTCAATTAACTACTTTAACAGTTAACAGCATCTCAGCTTGTAGCCACAATAAGCCAGTCTATCGGTCAAGTAAACCATTTCTAATCAGTCAAAACTTAAAGCCTAAATATTTGAAAGCTAATGGGTTAAAAAAAACCCAAGAATAGAATCTGTATGGTGTAAGAAAACAGAGAAATTAGTTCATTTAAAAGGGTTTTGATAGGGTTAACTCCACTTTTGGAGCCAGCCTCAAGTGGACACTCAAGGAACTGCAGTCCCATAGCATTTCTGCTGTGGGCTTGGTCGCAGTACAGCTAATAATAATACAAGGTCTTCTGCTGACAAAGCAAATAATCAGTCATATCCAAGATTTTTGGTGGCCAATGAGATTCCGAGGGGTTTAGACACAGCCCCGAAGAGGATGCTCTTATCACGTTTTTGTTGAACCATCAGTTTAAGAATTGGACAAAAAGAAAATCATCATAATTGAGAAGCTTGAGCAAAACAATGTTCAGGTTTTACTGTCAGGGATTCAAAGTGTTTGGACATACTTCTGTCTCTTCACTTCATCTATAACTCCCACCTCAGTCAAGACAAACTCAGCCTCCAGATTTGAACAAGGTCATGTTGATAATATAAACACGGGGCAAAAGTGCACTCAGGAGAGTCCTGAAACCTTTTCTGAGTCAGGTGGCTGCCAAGCTGCTCTTCCACATGATTTATTCATTTGGGAAGGTTGCAGATGTCTATAATCCCCGGCTGCTCCTCAGAGACACACGACGGACACCAAAGTCAAGTGCCTGCTCAAGTTGTTTCAGGTTGTTTCGCAGCTTCGGCTTGAATCTCCATGTTTCCTGTCAGAGATGTTTCTGAACATCTGCAGCTGTTTTTTTTTTAATTGTTTTTCTCTTTTCTATCTTTATTTATCCAGGGAGAACTGTAGAGAACACATGGCCTTTTTCAGCTGATTCATGCAGCTGTAACAAGCCTCCGAGCTCCCAAACTGGCCCTAAAAGTTGCAGTGATGTATGCTTTTGCAACTCTTATTTTGACATATTGTTCATGCAAATGCTTAATGGGTCCCAGAGTTTCCTTCACTTAAAACACTGTAGGTCACCCCGTCACATGGTGTAGTTAATAACTCTTACATTAACATAATCTGCATCCTCTCCTACTTTCTGTGAAGTTTCAGTATCCTGAGATGACCTGAATGCAAATCAGTGCTTTTTTTTGTCCCACAAAGTTTAATGTTCTGTATATATTCATTATCTGATTTTTAAATTAATTTATTCATTTTATGGCCTTTAAAATCACGAAAAGGTGAAAGAATGATTGGTATCATTTTTTACAGCTAAAGGAGAAGTCATCAACAAGTTTTTGTTCCTTTTTTGATTATTATGGTGATCAGTTTAACATAAGACTTCACTTTACATTCGAAATATTTATGTAGTTTTACCTGAAATTATTTTTTATCCTGTTCCTTGGATTTACATGTCATCGACTTGGTGCTTTATTCTTGACACCGGCCACTTAATTGGGCACACCTGTCCAACTGCTCGTTAACCCAAATTTCTAATCAGTCAATCACATGGCAGCAACTTAATGCATTTAGGCATGTAGACATGGTGAAGACAATCTTCTGCAGTTCAAACCAAGCATCAGAATGGGGAAGAAAGATGATTTAAGGGACTTTGAACGTGGCATGGTTGTTGGTCTGAGTATTTCAGAAACTGCTGATCTACTGGGATTTTAACCCACAACCATCTCTAGGGTTTACAGAGAATGGTCCCAAAAAGAGAAAATATCCAGTGAGCAGCAGTTCTGTGGGACAAAATGCCTTGTTGATGCCAGAGGTCAGAGGAGAATGGACAGACTGGTTGGAGCTGATAGAAAGGCAACAGTAACTCAAATAACCACTGGTTACAACCGAGGT